>NC_060146.1:109892356-119892356 GCF_021461385.2 Schistocerca piceifrons
GCCTGCAGGCAGTTGCCATCCGCATTACTCTCCCCACTTTTGCATTTTCCATTTGTACCGTTGACACTCCATCGTCATCTGCCGTTACCAGGGCAGACATGATGCAACTTATGGCTCAGCTACCTGCACCATTTTTGTTAACTGGAGACTGCAATGCTCACCATCCCCTTTGGGGCTCTCCAGCATCCTGCCCGAGGGGCTCCCTGTTAGCAGACCTTTTCAACCAGCTCAATCTTGTCTGCCTCAATACTGGCGCCCCTACTTTTCTTTCGGACACATCTCACATCTAATCCCATTTAGACCTCTCTATATGTAATACCTAACTTGCACGCCGGTTTGAGTGGTATGCCCTTTCTGATACATATTCGAGCGACCACTTCCCGTGTGTTACCCATCTCCTGCAGCATACCCCCTCTCCGTGCTCCTCTAGTTGGACCATCTCCAAGGCAGACTGGGGGCTCTTCTCTTCCAGGGCTTCAGGATCAAACCTTCACAAACTGCGATCGTCAGGTCGCACACCTCACGGACGTCATTCTCGCTGCTGCTGAATATTCCATCCCTCACCCTACTTCCTCTCCACGTCGCGTACCGGTCCCCTGGTGGACCGCAGCATGTAGAGACGCTTTACGTGCTCGGCGACGTGCTTTACGCACCTTTACACGCCACCCTACAGTGGCGAATTGTATCAATTATAAACGATTACGTGCTCAGTGTCGTCGTATTATTAAAGAAAGCAAGAAAGCCAGCTGCGCTGCTTTCACAAACACCTTCAACAGTTTTACTCCTTCTGTTGCCTGGGGTAGCCTGCGCCGGCTATCTGGCACTAAGGTCCACTCACCAGTTTCTGGCTTGACGGTCGCGAATGACGTCCTTGTGGCCCCTGAGGATGTCTCCAATGCCTTCGGCCGCTTTTTCGCAGAGGTTTCGAGCTCCGCTCATCACCACTCTGCCTTCCTCCCCCGAAAACAGGCAGAGGAGGCTAGGCCACCTAACTTCCGCTCCTCGAGTCGTGAAAGTTATAATGCCCCTTTCACCATGCGGGAACTCGAAAACGCACTTGGCCGATCACGGTCCTCCGCTCCAGGGCCTGATTCTATTCATATTCAGATGCTGAAGAACCTTTCACCTGAGGGTAAAGGTTTTCTTCTTCGTACTTACAATCGCATCTGGATTGAGGGACATGTTCCCGCATGCTGGCGCGAGTCTATTGTGTCCCGATTCCTAAACCGGGGAAGAACAAGCACTTGCCTTCCAGTTATCGACCCATCTCGCTTACCAGCTGTGTCTGTAAAGTGATGGAGCGAATGGTTAACTCTAGATTGGTTTGGCTGCTCGAGTCTCGACGCCTACTTACCAATGTACAATGTGGATTTCGTAGGCGCCGCTCTGCTGTTGACCATCTGGTTACCTTGTCGACCTTCATTATGAATAACTTCTTGCGGAAGCGCCCGACCGCGGCTGTGTTCTTTGATTTGGAGAAGGCTTACGACACCTGTTGGAGGGCGGGCATTCTCCGCACCATGCATACTTGGGGCCTTCGCGGTCGCCTCCCTCTTTTTATTCGTTCTTTTTTTAATGGATCGACGGTTCAGGGTACGTGTGGGTTCTGTCCTTTCATACACCTTTTGCCAGGAGAATGGGGTGCCACAGGGCTCAGTTTTGAGCGTCGCTCTCTTCGCCATCGCGATCAATCCAATAATGGATTGCCTCCCAGCTGATGTATCAGGCTCCCTTTTCGTGGACGGTTTTACCATCTATTGCAGCGCGCAGTGTACACGTGTCCTGGAGCGCTGTCTTCAGCGTTCTCTTGACCGCCTTTACTCCTGGAGTGTCACCAATGGCTTCCGTTTTTCTGCCGAGAAGACTGTCTGTATTAACTTCTGGCGCTACAAAGAGTTTCTCCCACCGTCCTTACGACTCGGTCCCGTTGCTCTCCCAATCGTGGAGACAACAAAACTTTTAGGTCTTACATTTGACAGGAAACTTAGCTGGTCTCCACATGTGTCATATTTGGCTGCCCGTTGTACCCGTTCTTTAAATGTCCTCCGTGATCTCAGTGGTATGTCGTGGGGAGCGGATCGAACTGTCCTGCTTCGTCTATATCGGTCGATCGTCCGCTCCAAGCTGGATTATGGGAGCATCGTATACTCCTCTGCACAGCCATCCATCTTACGCCACCTCGACTCGATACCACATCGGGGTTTACGACTTGCGATTGGAGCGTTTTATACTAGTCCCGTAGAGTCTTCATGCTGACGCTGGTGAATTGCCACTCACCTACCGGCGCGATATACTGCTATGTCGGTATGCCTGTCGGTACTGGCAATGCCCGACCACCCGTCTCGTCGTTCCTTTTTTGACGACTCTCTTGACCGTCAAAACGGGTTGTATGTCTCTGCCCTGCTACCCCCTGGAGTTCGCTTTCGTCGCCTCCTTCAACACCTTAATTTTTCACTCCCTGCAACCTTTCTAGTGGGCGAGAGCCACACGCCACCTTGGCTCCAGGCTCAGGTCCGCGTTCACCTTGACCTCGGCTCGCTCCCAAAAGAGGTTACCCCCGGTTCGGTCTACCATTCCCGTTTTGTGGAACTTCGTTCGAAGTTCATCAATATGACCTTCATTTATACAGATGGCTCTAAGACCAATGACGGGGTCGGGTGTTCTTTTATTGTCGGGGCACGAAGTTTCAAATACCGTCTCCATGGCCATTGTTCGGTCTTCACAGCTGAGCTCTTTGCCCTCTACCAGGCTGTTCTTTACATCTGCCGCCACCGACATTCTGCTCATGTCATCTGCTCCGATACCCTGAGCGCCATCCAGAGCCTCAGTGATCCGTATCCGGTTCACCCTTTCGTGCACCGGATCCAACGCTCTCTTCGGCAGCTGGTGGACGTCGGCTCTCCGGTTAGCTTTATGTGGGTCCCTGGCCATGTCGGTATCCCTGGGAACAAAGCTGCAGATGCCACGGCCAAGGCTGCGGTCCTCCAGCCTCGGACAGCTTCTTGTTGTGTCCCTTCATCAGATTGTAGCAGGGTTATTTGTCGGCGCATTTTATCGCTGTGGCATGCCGATTGGGCTGCACTTGCAGACAACAAGCTTCGGGCCTTGAAACCTCTTCCCGCGGCTTGGACGTCCTCCTCCCGCCGTTCTCGGCGGGAGGAGGTCGTTTTGGCCCGGTTACGCATTGGACACTGCCGGTTCAGCCATCGCCATCTGCTGACGGCTGCGCCGGCCCCGTTCTGCCCATGTGGGCAATTGCTGACGGTCCGCCACATTTTAATGTCCTGTCCAGATTTTAACACACTGCGTCTTGATGTTGGCCTGCCATGTACTTTAGATGCCATTTTAGCGGATGACCCATGAGCAGCTGCTCGTGTTCTTCGTTTTATCAATTTGACAAACCTCTCTAAGGACATTTGATGATGCTGTTTTTTAATCCTATGCCTGTCAGTCTGTCTTTTATCGTGTTTTCCCTTTTAGTTGTTTTAAACTTGTGCCTCGCGGTGCATTCTTAACGTAGTCAGGGCGCTAATGACCATCGAAGTTGTGCGCCCTAAAACCACATGTGCCGACGCTCCAGGCGGCCAAGTCATCTTGTGTCCCAGTGCGCGACCGACCAACCGATCGATCCAACCGCCAATCCCCATTGCCTGAGCAAACGTTAGCAGACTGGCGGCCTAACACATGGTAGCACTCAGGACGACTGCTTCATCAATGCGGACGAGAGACAGACCCAGACTGACTTGGCTGACCAACTAACCAGACTCGCTGAGACTGACAGACTGCACTGGCTGACCAACTGCCTCCGACTGACTGACCCTCTGACGAGCTCATAGCGCCCCTTAAACGCACGTGAACAAGCAACCTTTTTACCTTTCACACCAGAGGGAGACACCAAAGCTGCGATTGCCACAGCGGCGCCACCGCGAGAAACGGAAGGCGACTGCTGCACACTATGCGCTGTGGCGCACTTTTTAAAACAGCAAATTTTACCGCGGCTGAGTCTCCTGTGTCGTTAATATAGATCCGGAACAATGGAGGGCCTGTAACACCACCTTGTGGAACGCCGGATATTACTTCCGTTTTACTTGATGCCTTTCCGTCTATTACTACGAACTGTGACGATTCTGACAGGAAATAACGAATCCAGTCGCATAACTGAGGCAGTATTCCATAGGCACGCAGTTTGGTTGGAAGACGCTTGTGAGGAACGGTGTCGAAGGCGTTCTGAAAATCAAAAAATAAGGAATCAATATTACAGCCACTGTCGGTAGCATTCATTACTTAATGAGTATAAAGTTAGTTGTTTCGCAAGAACGATATTTTCTGAAAGCGTGCTGCCTATGTGTCAAATGGTTTTCTTCGAGGTAATTGATAATGTTCGAACACCGTATATGTTCCAAAACGCCACTGCAAATCGACGTTAATGATATGGGCCTGTAATTCAGCGGATCACTTCTTTTTTCCTTTTTGGGTATTGGTGCCACTTGAGCAATTTTCCAGTCTTTGGGTGTGGATGTTCCTGTGAGCGAGCGGTAGACTTTGTTAAATATGGAGCTATTGTATCAGCATACTCTGTAAGGAACCTGACAGGTATACAATCCAGGCTGGAGGCCTTGCCTTAAAGTGATTTAATCCGCTTTGCTACACCGACGATATCTGCTATGTTTCTCATCTTGGCAGTTGTTCTTGATGTGGTCTGTGGTAGGCTTGATGGGACGTATGGAGGCAATATTAATTGATGGTCGGTTCCTCAGAAAACACCCCAAAAAGGGATTTTGACGATAGTTTCCCCCGTCATCAGTGGATTGAAACCCAGCAGAGCATTCCAGGACGGCTATGCACAGAAAAATAGCTGAAATTTTTACGGTGTATTACTAACATTACAATCTGGAATAACCTTGAAAATTTCTTCGTAATTTAATTAGTTTACTCAGTGCACACGTAAAATCCGCATATAAAAATAGGTGTGAAGCGAAAACGTAGATTACAAAGTGACATAGCAGGGAGAAATATGCTGTCAAGTGTCTCTCCCGAAATCTGCGAACCCAATATTGTTCTAAAGCACATGAAAAACTTTTATGCATGTAGAATCCGCTCTGAGATAACATAAGTAACCTATCTAAATTTTTTCGCACGAGTAACTTGACCTACTGCAGCAGGGAAAAAAGGGAACCAATGGAAAAATCCTGTCGGCGCAAGGAAAATGCCATTATGTACCTGCTTAAGAGTGACTAGAAAGTGTGGCACCAGCTGTCTCATTCTATCTTCATCACCTCCAAAACTTTTTCCAAATATTTTGGTATGCGAACATATTCGCGCTTTCTGTTGGGAGAGAAGACTGAGACAGTTCCAAATAAATGGATAGCTAATAAATGCTGGAAGATAGACGGTGGCTGTGTTATAGAAAGAGCGAAGGAGACAATGGCAGTGAGAGAGAGAGGTGACAGAATGACAGTGGAACGTAGTTCAGTGGCAGAACAGTGCTAGGCAAAAGTGAAGGAGTCAATGGTGGGGGAGGTTGCAGAAATAGAAAGTGGAAGTGACTGAGCGCCAGTGATAATGAATTCATAACACAGTGGCAACGAGGAAGAAACAGATACTTACAGTCGGAAGAGACAACAGCAGAAAGAAGGAATGAGTTACTAGCAGTGATAAAGCAAGAGGGGGGCTGAGAGGACAGAACGAATGGGGCTGTGGCTGTGACACAGGAGAAAATGACACACACGAAAAAGGTAATGAGAAAGTTAGGCTGAATGAGTGAGAAAGGGGAACTGGGAGTGGATGAGTATGAGAGACTTAGTGACTGACTAGTGGGAGTGAGATATCCTTAGAGGAGCTTGTGGATGTTTGAGGTGAGTTGCGTATTGAAAGAAGCATGAATATTTTCGCATGTCATAATTCTTGAATTTTTAAAGGTCTTAAGGATCGCAGAATGAGGCTGCTTCTGTCCCACTTTCCTGCCAGTCTTCTGAAGGAAGAGGAACGTAGACAGATTTATTGTGCTCGGATAGCATTCTTCTTCTAGTGTTGTATTTCATCTGACATGGAATGGTAAGAGGATACACAAGGTATGAACTCCTGCAGTTGCCAGTATATCCTTACTTTCAATATTTCACTCTATTTAGCTTTCATATCGTTGTGTATAATTTCATGTCCAAGAAAAGCTTCAAATTCCCATTTTCCTGACGTGCATTTCCATCTAGCATCTGCGATAATCCAAATAAGGTTCACACATCAGCTATTGTCTGAGGTTTTTAACTTAGCTCTGACTACAATTCTGTAGCGCAAAATATTCCTTGTCATTATTAACAATGATAAATCTGTATGCATCACCATTGAGTTACAGGGTTCAGCTGACTTCGTAGGCAGTTCATCAAATATGTAAGCAATTGGTTTGAAAGTCTTGTCGAGGGTTCGTGATTTACTCGAGTTACACTTCCTGTACATTTTGTAGCTTTCCATTGACTTAATTCTGAGCTTCTTTAATAGTTGTGACGCGCTTTGCATCTTAGCATTACACAAAAAGCAGGGCAATAATATCAACATTCACAGATTGTGTCAAATAATTTTATTTACCTTACACAATTTAATACAAGACAGCTTGGAGTTTCACTGCAATTACAATAAAACTTTTAGCAAGCTCCTATGAACATTTACTTAACAAATGTATAAAGAATTAGTTGCTCCTGGCACAAACATTTCATAAAACCATAACTTGGCAAACTCAAAACTGTCCAGAGTAGGCTATACAATGGCTTCTCTTTACAATAACATTTCATACCAAAGGAATAGCGTAAATAAATATTACAAGACACAACAGGTAACTTCTAAAATATTAACACTCCCTACTGAAGATATCCGGTGCCTAAACTTCTGACCAAATAACAATCAAGTAGGTAACAGTGCAGATAAACACTAATCAAAATAACAAACTATAAAAGACCCTTGGCATCTAAAGATTGCTTGGTAACATACACACACAAAAGCTTGCTTTAAAAAATTTCATCTTTATAGCTCACACACAAGGTACGAATAATATCCTGAATAATAACAAAAAGGACAATTAACCAAGCGGATCCTTAATGAATCCGATCGGACACTGATGACAGAGTGCCACTCAACGTTGCAAGATAGAGGTCATACTACAAGCACAAAGCACATTCACCAGAGCGGCGGAGGAACTGGGTACCAAGCTTAGGGACCTGACGGAGCCACAAACAAATAGCGAAGCAATACTCAACTTGAAGACGTGACCGAGTAAGAGAGCCTGCACATGGAGCAGGTCAGACAAATCACAGTTCCGCTGGAAACGGTGAAGTCACAAAGTCCCGATGTCACTCCCCACCGTACCGGACGAAATGCACTGCGCTCCACGTAACAGAAACAAAATAAACTACAACAGCACATTCGCATTTACGCATCCATACTACACAAGACATTTAAAACAGGAAAGCTCGCAAAAAAGGCTACTGACTAGCAACTTAAGCATTGATTTAAACACCATAATGCCATGCAATCGTAACAGCTGAGTCTAACGACAAGGGCGAGCAGAACTACATTTTCATGAATCACCACGTGATTTTGCGAGACAGAATCGTCTTTCATTTGGGCGCTAATGACCGTAGCAGTTTTGCGCCCTAAAACCATAACAAAAAAATCCTTTCGTTGCTCGTCACTAATATGTAGACACTTGTGTTTCAAAAGCACAGTTAGCACCACTGTAAACAATGAAAGGTATCTGTTGGATTCCTTTTATGTTAATTTCTTAAAAATGTTGTCATTTACGGCATACATTCCACTTCTAAATTTACTGTGGGGTTTCTGGCTATCTGGGAGGAGACTGAGCAGTGGAACGTATTACTTTTACGCTTAAACAAGAACAATCTGTTGCACTACTACACTTTAAAACACAGTTTATATGTAATTCATGTCACACAGTCTTATACGGAACCCACACCCTCTTTCTTTTATATACCGTATATGATAAGATACTGTCATCCCCCTCCCCTTCTGTGTGAAAGGATGAATGAGCAAATGTGTTTCTAGTTGCATGCACGATGGTAGCAGACAAGCCTGTCTGCTAGAGAACGGTAGGACCAACGTCGAAACAGGTACCTACGTTTTCTAAAAGCAAAGAGGTTTCTATTCTTGGTATGGTCCTGTCCGTCCCTTGTCATGTTGGTATAGGAAGCTGTCTCTCTGGTCACTTCCGTTTGTATCTGTTAAGCACCCTCAGTGGGGACCCAGGCCACTCTGTCCACAACGAGCGTCTGAAGTGGTAAGATCTCCGGCTAAGCACGTCTCTGCTAAGTCTGTAGGACAATGGATTTCTTAAATTCAGCCTAACTGAAAATTTAATCACAATTATTTCAGGTTTAGATCTAAAATATGTTACCTTAAATTGCAACGCAGCGTAATTCAAGTGTGAAGTTCAGAATATCTTCCAGTAGTTGCTTTGTCACTACTTTGTGAGTAAAGTGGAAATGCGAATGTGCGTGGGATTATAATGTCCCGTCTTGCCAATATTTTTCAATATAGCAACTTTTATGTTCAACCCATGTGGTATGTACTTTGTGAGACAAGTACCACGTGCTTACACAGTTGTTTGACCCATTACGCTAATAGTAAAGCGATAGTAACCAGTTCGAGATTTTTCTTTTGTAAATTGCGTTTCGATGTAATTTATCAAAATTATTGTGGAGTTACACTCGTTGTGTAAACAAAGTTGACGACATGAAGCATGTGGTGTAATCATAAAAGTACCACTCAGCTATTCTTTTCGGGAAGACTTCATAGTGTTAGTATGAATTCAGTATATCAGTGTGTCGTAATTTCATGACGGACAGGATTGCGCTACAAATGTAACTTCTTTGGGTGAATATATATATATAGCCTTGGCACTTTACCCCCCACCCCCTCCGGTGGTGCGAGCCATGGCACTTTACCCCCCCCTCCGGTGGTGCGAGCCATGGCACTTTACCCCCCCCCCTCCGGTGGTGCGAGCCATGGCACTTTACCCCCCCCCCTCCAGTGGTGCGAGCCATGCCACTTTACCCCCCCCCCTCCAGTGGTGCGAGCCATGCCACTTTACCCCCCCCCTCCGGTGGTGCGAGCCATGGCACTTTACCCCCCCCCCCTCCGGTGGTGCGAGCCATGGCACTTTACCCCCCCCCTCCGGTGGTGCGAGCCATGGCACTTTACCCCCCCCCCCTCCGGTGGTGCGAGCCATGGCACTTTACCCCCCCCCCTCCAGTGGTGCGAGCCATGGCACTTTACCCCCCCCCTCCGGTGGTGCGAGCCATGGCACTTTACCCCCCCCCCTCCGGTGGTGCGAGCCATGGCACTTTACCCCCCCCCTCCGGTGGTGCGAGCCATGGCACTTTACCCCCCCCCTCCGGTGGTGCGAGCCATGGCACTTTACCCCCCCCCCTCCGGTGGTGCGAGCCATGGCACTTTACCCCCCCCCCCTCCGGTGGTGCGAGCCATGGCACTTTACCCCCCCCCCTCCGGTGGTGCGAGCCATGGCACTTTACCCCCCCCCCCTCCGGTGGTGCGAGCCATGGCACTTTACCCCCCCCCCTCCGGTGGTGCGAGCCATGGCACTTTACCCCCCCCCCCTCCGGTGGTGCGAGCCATGGCACTTTACCCCCCCCCCCTCCGGTGGTGCGAGCCATGGCACTTTACCCCCCCCCACCGGTGGTGCGAGCCATGGCACTTTACCCCCCCCCCCTCCGGTGGTGCGAGCCTTGGCACTTTACCCCCCCCCCCCTCCGGTGGTGCGAGCCTTGGCACTTTACCCCCCCCCCCCTCCGGTGGTGCGAGCCTTGGCACTTTACCCCCCCCCCCTCCGGTGGTGCGAGCCTTGGCACTTTACCCCCCCCCCCCCCTCCGGTGGTGCGAGCCTTGGCACTTTACCCCCCCCCCTCCGGTGGTGCGATCCTTGGCACTTTACCCCCCCCCCTCCGGTGGTGCGATCCTTGGCACTTTACCCCCCCCCCCTCCGGTGGTGCGAGCCTTGGCACTTTACCCCCCCCCCCCTCCGGTGGTGCGAGCCTTGGCACTTTACCCCCCCCCCCTCCGGTGGTGCGAGCCTTGGCACTTTACCCCCCCCCTCCGGTGGTGCGAGCCTTGGCACTTTACCCCCCCCCTCCGGTGGTGCGAGCCTTGGCACTTTACCCCCCCCCCTCCGGTGGTGCGAGCCTTGGCACTTTACCCCCCCCCCCTCCGGTGGTGCGAGCCTTGGCACTTTACCCCCCCCCCCTCCGGTGGTGCGAGCCTTGGCACTTTACCCCCCCCCCCTCTCCGGTGGTGCGAGCCTTGGCACTTTACCCCCCCCCCCCTCCGGTGGTGCGAGCCTTGGCACTTTACCCCCCCCCCCCCTCCGGTGGTGCGAGCCTTGGCACTTTACCCCCCCCCCCCTCCGGTGGTGCGAGCCTTGGCACTTTACCCCCCCCCTCCGGTGGTGCGAGCCTTGGCACTTTACCCCCCCCCCTCCGGTGGTGCGAGCCTTGGCACTTTACCCCCCCCCCCTCCGGTGGTGCGAGCCTCGGCACTTTACCCCCCCCCACCCCTCCGGTGGTGCGAGCCTCGGCACTTTACCCCCCCCCCCCCTCCGGTGGTGCGAGCCTCGGCACTTTACCCTCCCCCCCCCCTCCGGTGGTGCGAGCCTCGGCACTTTACCCCCCCCCCCCCTCCGGTGGTGCGAGCCTCGGCACTTTACCCCCCCCCCCTCCGGTGGTGCGAGCCTCGGCACTTTACCCTCCCCCCCCCTCCGGTGGTGCGAGCCTCGGCACTTTACCCTCCCCCCCCCCCTCCGGTGGTGCGAGCCTCGGCACTTTACCCTCCCCCCCCCCTCCGGTGGTGCGAGCCTCGGCACTTCACCCCCCCCCCTCCGGTGGTGCGAGCCTCGGCACTTTACCCCCCCCCCCTCCGGTGGTGCGAGCCTCGGCACTTTACCCCCCCCCCCCTCCGGTGGTGCGAGCCTCGGCACTTTACCCCCCCCCCCCTCCGGTGGTGCGAGCCTCGGCACTATACCCCCCCCCCCCTCCGGTGGTGCGAGCCTCGGCACTTTACCCCCCCCCCTCCGGTGGTGCGAGCCTCGGCACTTTACCCCCCCCCCCTCCGGTGGTGCGAGCCTCGGCACTTTACCCCCCCCCCTCCGGTGGTGCGAGCCTCGGCACTTTCCCCCCCCCCCCTCCGGTGGTGCGAGCCTCGGCACTTTACCCCCCCCCCCCCTCCGGTGGTGCGAGCCTTGGCACTTTACCCCCCCCCCCCTCCGGTGGTGCGAGCCTTGGCACTTTACCCCCCCCCCCTCCGGTGGTGCGAGCCTTGGCACTTTACCCCCCCCCCTCCGGTGGTGCGAGCCTTGGCACTTTACCCCCCCCCCCTCCGGTGGTGCGAGGCTTGGCACTTTACCCCCCCCCCTCCGGTGGTGCGAGGCTTGGCACTTTACCCCCCCCCCCCTCCGGTGGTGCGAGGCTTGGCACTTTACCCCCCCCCCCTCCGGTGGTGCGAGGCTTGGCACTTTACCCCCCCCCCCCTCCGGTGGTGCGAGCCTTGGCACTTTACCCCCCCCCCCCTCCGGTGGTGCGAGCCTTGGCACTTTACCCCCCCCCCCTCCGGTGGTGCGAGCCTTGGCACTTTACCCCCCCCCCTCCGGTGGTGCGAGCCTTGGCACTTTACCCCCCCCCCCCCTCCGGTGGTGCGAGCCTTGGCACTTTACCCCCCCCCCCCCCTCCGGTGGTGCGAGCCTTGGCACTTTACCCCCCCCCCCCTCCGGTGGTGCGAGCCTTGGCACTTTACCCCCCCCCCCCCCCTCCGGTGGTGCGAGCCTTGGCACTTTACCCTCCCCCCCCCCTCCGGTGGTGCGAGGCTTGGCACTTTACCCTCCCCCCCCCCCTCCGGTGGTGCGAGGCTTGGCACTTTACCCTCCCCCCCCCCCTCCGGTGGTGCGAGGCTTGGCACTTTACCCTCCCCCCCCCCCTCCGGTGGTGCGAGCCTTGGCACTTTACCCCTCCCCCCCCCCCTCCGGTGGTGCGAGCCTTGGCACTTTACCCTCCCCCCCCCCCTCCGGTGGTGCGAGCCTTGCACTTTACCCTCCCCCCCCCTCCGGTGGTGCGAGCCTTGGCACTTTACCCTCCCCCCCCCCTCCGGTGGTGCGAGCCTTGGCACTTTACCCTCCCCCCCCCCTCCGGTGGTGCGAGCCTCGGCACTTTACCCTCCCCCCCCCCCTCCGGTGGTGCGAGCCTCGGCACTTTACCCTCCCCCCCCCCCTCCGGTGGTGCGAGCCTCGGCACTTTACCCTCCCCCCCCCTCCGGTGGTGCGAGCCTCGGCACTTTACCCTCCCCCCCCCCCTCCGGTGGTGCGAGCCTCGGCACTTTACCCTCCCCCCCCCCCTCCGGTGGTGCGAGCCTCGGCACTTTACCCTCCCCCCCCCCTCCGGTGGTGCGAGCCTCGGCACTTTACCCTCCCCCCCCCCCTCCGGTGGTGCGAGCCTCGGCACTTTACCCCCCCCCCCTCCGGTGGTGCGAGCCTCGGCACTTTACCCCCCCCCCCTCCGGTGGTGCGAGCCGCGGCACTTTACCCCCCCCCCCCTCCGGTGGTGCGAGCCTCGGCACTTTACCCCCCCCCCCCCCCTCCGGTGGTGCGAGCCTCGGCACTTTACCCCCCCCCCCCTCCGGTGGTGCGAGCCTCGGCACTTTACCCCCCCCCCCTCCGGTGGTGCGAGCCTCGGCACTTTACCCCCCCCCCCTCCGGTGGTGCGAGCCTCGGCACTTTACCCCCCCCCCTCCGGTGGTGCGAGGCTCGGCACTTTACCCTCCCCCCCCCCCACCGGTGGTGCGAGCCTCGGCACTTTACCCTCCCCCCCCCCCCTCCGGTGGTGCGAGCCTTGGCACTTTACCCTCCCCCCCCCCCTCCGGTGGTGCGAGCCTTGGCACTTTACCCTCCCCCCCCCCTCCGGTGGTGCGAGCCTTGGCACTTTACCCTCCCCCCCCTCCGGTGGTGCGAGCCTTGGCACTTTACCCTCCCCCCCCCCTCCGGTGGTGCGAGCCTCGGCACTTTACCCCCCCCCCCCCTCCGGTGGTGCGAGCCTCGGCACTTTACCCCCCCCCCCCTCCGGTGGTGCGAGCCTCGGCACTTTACCCCCCCCCCCCCTCCGGTGGTGCGAGCCTCGGCACTTTACCCCCCCCCCCCCTCCGGTGGTGCGAGCCTCGGCACTTTACCCCCCCCCCCCTCCGGTGGTGCGAGCCTCGGCACTTTACCCCCCCCCCCCCTCCGGTGGTGCGAGCCTCGGCACTTTACCCCCCCCCCCCCCCCTCCGGTGGTGCGAGCCTTGGCACTTTACCCCCCCCCCCCCTCCGGTGGTGCGAGCCTTGGCACTTTAACTCCCCGCCGCTCTTCAAATTGCTACCCTCATTCGCGTTTCATCCCCTATCTATCACCTGATGGACCGTGTTAATGCGTAGTCTTACACGGATAACATCGCAGCCCCGCATCCTGTGATCCACCTATTACATAATTAACATATTGACGGAGGTGACAGTAGAACTTTTGGTCTTGTCACCACGTTGGTGCGGGCGTGGAGGGCCCCATCTCATTTTCTTTTTTTAAATTAATGCGCGGGAAGGATCAACTCGTTGACACACATGGTCCTCAGTCAGTATGTGTGGCACTCATCATCCGCACACCTTCCAGTAGTTCAATGTTTCCGTTCAAATTTTGTGAGCGGTGCTTCGGGAAACATCAGGAAACAACGTGCATAGATCATCCAGGGTGATCCGCCGATCTTCACGCATGCTTTGCTCAACCTTCAACACGGGCTCCTCAGAAAATGACGGTCTCCCGCTCCTTTGTTCGTCTTGAATTTCGGTCCGACCAGCTGCAAACTCTGTACACCATTTAATAACATTTTTGACATCCAATCACGGCTCACCATACACTTTGGTCAATTGGCGATGGATTTCAATCGGAGCAGTGCCCTTTGCGTGCAGAAACCTAATAACTGCGCGCAACCCGCCCTTGGCGATAACATCCAACAGGAGCTCCATTCTCAACGGCTGCCAAGCCAAGACTGAGCGCCTCAGCGCGGCGTGCCCATGTTTACACACAGTGCGTGAAGCACTCTTCACAACAGTGTGACCAACTGCCACTCAGAGTTCCGTACCTATAAAAAGAAGAGGTCTTACTTTTGGGATTAACCCTCGTATTAAAATAAAACATGGCAGTAGCACTGAGGGGGAGAATGATTTTTATAGTGTAGGTCATTTTCAGTACACCATTGACTTAGCTTTAGGGTGAAAACAGAAAAGTTTGCACAAACAAATGTGAACACAACTAAACTAATAAAAGCAATTTTTTGAGACGTCTGTTCATAACATCAAATCAAAACCTGATGGATGACAGTTACAAATTGCTTAAAAATACTTAAAATTTAAGTCATCATTTACCTCTGTAGGAACACCAAGGAAAGTAATCCTGTTCATTTGTCAGAAATAACACTATGCAATGCTTTTTGCCTCGCTATTCAAAGTTATTCCTGAGGTACTGAATGGTACTTACAGCTTGAAACTGTTATCTTGCTTCAATGTGGAAAAAAACTGCAAGCACTTGTTTAATTCACTCACATGGAATGGCTACAGTCCTGCGCCGTATGTGCTATTCTTCTACGATTCGCGGTTCTCTTCTTTTTTGCCGCCTTCCTGTGTGTTCCGGCTACCTTCATTACATTGAATAGCATACTTCCCTACGCTGACATTGCAGTCCTTGTCAATAGCGGCAAGGACAGAAACGGTATCCTCTTAAACTGCAATTCTCACCTTCCACAACACTTAAATTTTTATTACTGTTCCATCAATGAAATTAGTTACGCAGACTTTCTCGTAAGATACTTACTGACGGATACCTTTCTGTAATAATTCCCAGGTTATACAGGGTGTTACAAAAAGGTACGGCCAAACTTTCAGGAAACATTCCTCACACACAAAGAAAGAAAATGTTATGTGGACATGTGTCCGGAAACGCTTACTTTCCATGTTACAGCTCATTTTATTACTTCCCTTCAAATCACAATCATGGAATGGAAACACACAGCAATAGAACGTACCAGCGTGACTTCAAACACTTTGTTACAGTAAATGTTCAAAATGCCATCCGCTAGCGAGGATACAAGCGTCCACCCTCCGTCGCATGGCATCCCTGATGCGCTGATGCAGCCCTGGAGAATGGCGCGTTGTATCACAGCCGTCCACAATACGAGCACGAAGAGTCTCTACATTTGGTACCGGGGTTGCGTAGACAAGAGCTGTCAAATGCCCCCATAAATGAAAGTCAAGAGGGTTGAGGTCAGGAGAGCGTGGAGTCCATAGGATTGGTCCGCCTCTACCAATCCATAGGTCATCGAATCTGTTGTTGAGAAGCGTATGAGCACTTCGACTGAAATGTGCAGGAACTCCATCGTGCATGAACCACATGTTGTGTCGTACTTGTAAAGGCACATGTTCTAGCAGCTCAGGTAGAGTATCCCGTATGAAATCATGATAACGTGCTCCACTGAGCGTAGGTGGAAGGACATGGGGCCCAAACCAGACATCACCAACAATGCCTGCCCAAACGTTCACAGAAAATCTGTGTTGATGACGTGATTGCACAATTGCGTGTGGATTCTCGTCAGCCCACACATGTTGATTGTTAAAATTTACAATTTGATCACGTTTGAATGAAGCCACATCCGTAAAGAGAACATTTGCACTGAAATGAGGATTGACACATTGGCCTCCACAGGTACACTTCTGCGAATGGTTCATCCAACAATCAGCTGCTGATACTGCCTGCACACGCTACACATGGTACGGAAACAACTGATTCTCCCGTAGCACTCTCCATACAGTGACGTGGTCAATGTTACCTTGTACAGCAGCAACTTCTGACGCTGGCATTAGGGTTATCGTCAACTGCACGAAGAATTGCCTCGTCTGTTGCAGCTGTCCTCGTCGTTCTAGGTCTTCCCAAGTCGCGAGTCATAGGCTGGAATGTTCCGTGCTCCCTAAGACGCCGATCAATTGCCACGAACGTCTGCCTGTCGGGACATCTTCGTTCTGGAAATCTGTCTCGATACAAACGTACCGCGTCACGGCTATTGCCCCGTGCTAATCCATACATCAAATGGGCATTTGCCAACTCCGCATTTGTAAACATTGCACTGACTTCAAAATCACGTTCGTGATGAACACTAACCTGTTGATGCTACATACTGACGTGCTTGATGCTAGCTAGTACTGTAGAGCAATGAGTCGCATGTCAACTCAAGCACCGAAGTCAACATTATCTTCCTTCAATTGGGCCAACTGGCGGTGAATCGAGGAAGTACAGTATATACTGACGAAACTAAAATGAGCTCTAACACGGAAATCAAGCGTTTCCGGACACACGTCCACATAACATATTTTCTTTGTGTGTGAGGAATGTTTCCTGAAAGTTTGGCCGTACCATTTTGTAACACCCTGTATACTTCCGGTGTAAAAATCAAATAGTCTCCATCACGGTTTCATATTAATTTTTTAGCAACCAGTTTCGGCTCTTTCCTCAATCTTTAGGCTTTCCCCGCTGCAAGACAGTAATAAATACACATTCAGTATAGGGAGAGGAAAATATGCCCAAACATCTAAAACATTAGCTAAAATAAATAGAAAGGAAGGTATTACACCTATTATGAATGCTGGTAGCGGCATACGGAGCGAGATCCGTAGAAGGAAGGATATATCTGTTCAATAAGGCTGCCTTTTTACGTGCTTTTAGGTGGAGCCCTTCGACGCCCATACCGACACGATGGGCAACACAAAAGGTCTGCTGCCATCTCTGCGTAAGTGAGGTCTCGAAGGATGTGGGTACTGCGATGTTTGCATACGTCTGGTTAAGGTTAGTTATTAGAACAAAGAGTAGCGTTTTGAAGGGCAAAGGGGAAATGTGCCAAGGCATGAACAAAGGGAAAAAACCTCTGTGATAGTTGGGTCACGTAAGTCTAGTAGCCGTTTCCTTGCTGCCCGCGACAGGTCATGAAAGGATAGGCTTGCATAGTACTGGGTACCACGCGGACGGATATCTTCGACGTTGTACGGTGATGGTACTCAGCAGCAGGTGCTGCTAGGTGTCTGTGTTGGCTTCTCGGTCAGCGTCAGCGTACCTGTAACGGTAAGGTTCATCGTCGTTTAGTGTCTGATAGATCATATAGCGGACTCAGTCTAGAGTGTTGGCAGTTTGTGCGTTAGTGTGTGAGCTTGTAAGGTGTCTATAATTTCGCACCTTACAAGCACTCGTCTACATACTTTGCCGTGATTTACAACCAGAGTTAGGTATTATTGATAGGTTGTAAATCGTACATATGAATATTTAAGACCGCCATTGTTACCTACAAATTGTAAATAGCTTTTAACGAGTATTCAAAATGACAGTCACAATCGCATTATACACTCCTGGAAATGGAAAAAGAACACATTGACACCGGTGTGTCAGAGCCACCATACTTGCTCCGGACACTGCGAGAGGGCTATACAAGCAATGATCACACGCACGGCACAGCGGACACACCAGGAACCGCGGTGTTGGCCGTCGAATGGCGCTAGCTGCGCAGCATTTGTGCACCGCCGCCGTCAGTGTCAGCCAGTTTGCAGTGGCATACGGAGCTCCATCGCAGTCTTTAACACTGGTAGCATGCCGCGACAGCGTGGACGTGAACCGTATGTGCAGTTGACGGACTTTGAGCGAGGGCGTATAGTGGGCATGCGGGAGGCCGGGTGGACGTACCGCCGAATTGCTCAACACGTGGGGCGTGAGGTCTCCACAGTACATCGATGTTGTCGCCAGTGGTCGGCGGAAGGTGCACGTGCCCGTCGACCTGGGACCGGACCGCAGCGACGCACGGATGCACGCCAAGACCGTAGGATCCTACGCAGTGCCGTAGGGGACCGCACCGCCACTTCCCAGCAAATTAGGGACACTGTTGCTCCTGGGGTATCGGCGAGGACCATTCGCAACCGTCTCCATGAAGCTGGGCTACGGTCCCGCACACCGTTAAGCCGTCTTCCGCTCACGTCCCAACATCGTGCAGCCCGCCTCCAGTGGTGTCGCGACAGGCGTGAATGGAGGGGCGAATGGAGACGTGTCGTCTTCAGCGATGAGAGTCGCTTCTGCCTTTGTGCCAATGATGGTCGTATGCGTGTTTGGCGCCGTGCAGGTGAGCGCCACAATCAGGACTGCATACGACCGAGGTACACAGGGCCAACACCCGGCATCATGGTGTGGGGAGCGATCTCCTACACTGGCCGTACACCACTGGTGATCGTCGAGGGGACACTGAATAGTGCACGGTACATCCAAACCGTCATCGAACCCATCGTTCTACCATTCCTAGACCGGCAAGGGAACTTGCTGTTCCAACAGGACAATGTACGTCCGCATGTATCCCGTGCCACCCAACGTGCTCTAGAAGGTGTAAGTCAACTACCCTGGCCAGCAAGATCTCCGGATCTGTCCCCCATTGAGCATGTTTGGGACTGGATGAAGTGTCGTCTCACGCGGTCTGCACGTCCAGCACGAACGCTGGTCCAACTGAGGCGCCAGGTGGAAATGGCATGGCAAGCCGTTCCACAGGACTACATCCAGCATCTCTACGATCGTCCCCATGGGAGAATAGCAGCCTGCATTGCTGCGAAAGGTGGATATACACTGTACTAGTGCCGACATTGTGCATGCTCTGTTGCCCGTGTCTATGTGCCGGTGGTTCTGTCAGTGTGATCATGTGATGTATCTGACCCCAGGAATGTGTCAATAAAGTTTCCCCTTCCTGGGACAATGAATTCACGGTGTTCTTATTTCGATTTCCAGGAGTGTATACATATATACATATATATACATACATATATACGTCACCAACCTGTTCCAACCCACGATGGGGTCATCTTCAGGGCAATTTACACTGAAAAGTTATAATATTAGTAAGTAATCATGTACGTAATCTACAAGCAATTAGTCAAAGTTACGTAAATAAACTGACTTCAATACCCATTTCGTCGCTCGCTGGAGTCTTCACCCCGCCTGTGCACGGTTGGTGCCTGTGCACGGGTGGTGCCTGTGCACGGTTGGCTTTTTCTTTATTGTTATTTTGCACCTCATACAAGGTGGGCTGGCAGTGAAAAATTTTACTCCACTCTTCAGCCACAAGCAGTACAATAAAAGAGAAAACCAATGAAGACAGAAAAGTAACAGACTGGTGGTTAAAAAAAACAGTTGAGACAATAATTGAATACATGAAGCCCTTCACACTCAACGAAAAAACAAGAAAACTGTCGGCACTGTGCACAAACACTGATGATTTAGACGACACATGCAAACGAAGGAGCGTGGGCAGTGAAAAACCCTGAATCACAAACACGACGGCACATACAATAAACCGATGGTGGTGATCTCCAGCACGCGAATGTTCACTTAATGTGTGCGAGTCTGGGGACCTGCCAGCAGGGGGAGAAAGTGGTGGGGGAGGGAGAGCAGAGATGCCAATGGGAGGGGTGGAGGAGGGAAGGGAGAGAGGGTGCACTGATGAAAAAACACAGGAAGTGGGAGGGTAGGATCGACATTGATAGGAGGGGTAGATGGAGGGGAGGAGGGCATCATCAGGGAGGGGGAGCTGGCAGAAGCCACCTTGGGAGAGGGTAAGGAGAGTGGAGGATCTAGTTTCCGGGAGCTGTAGAGGATCATGGTTGGCTCTCTGCATGAGGTTAAATAACGGCAAACAACACGAGGGCAGGCGCTAACGCCCTCAACGGTGACCAACAGTTGTTACATGCATCATCAAGAAATCGTAAAATTTAAAGTTTGCTCTAGTTGTAATATAAAACATGTTGTTGTTGTTGTTGTGGTCTTCAGTCCTGAGACTGGTTTGATGCAGCTCTCCATGCTACTCTATCCTGTGCAAGCTTCTTCATCTCCCAGTACCTAGTGCAACCTACATCCTTCTGAATCTGCTTAGTGTATTCATCTCTTGGTCTCCCTCTACGATTTTTACCCTCCATGCTGCCCTCCAATGCTACATTTGTGATCCCTTGATGCCTCAAAACATGTCCTACCAACCGATCCCTTCTTCTAGTCAAGTTGTCACAAACTTTTCTTCTCCCCAATCCTATTCAATACCTCCTCATTAGATATGTGATCTACCCATCTAATCTTCAGCATTCTTCTGTAGCACCACATTTCGAAAGCTTCTACTCTCTTCTTGTCCTAACTATTTATAGTCCATATTTCACTTCCATACAAATACTTTCAGAAACGACTTCCTCACACTTAAATCTATACTCGATGTTAACAAATTTCTCTTCTTCAGAAACGATTTCCTTGTCATTGCCAGTCTACATTTTATATCCTCTCTACTTCGACCATCATCAGTTATTTTACTCCCTAAATAACAAAACTCCTTTACTACTTTAAGTGTCTCATTTCCTAATTTAATTCCCTCAGCATCACCCGATTTAATTCGACTAAATTCCATTATCCTCGTTTTGCTTTTGTTGATGTTCAACTTATATCCTCCTTTCAAGACACTGTCCATTCCGTTCAACTGCTCTTCCAAGTCCTTTGCTGTCACTGACAGAATTACAATGTCATCGGCGAACCTCAAAGTTTTTACTTCTTCTCCATGAATTTCAATACCTACTCCGAATTTTTCTTTTGTTTCCTTTACTGCTTGCTCAATATGCAGATTGAATAACATCGGGGATAGGCTACAACCCTGTCTCACTCCCTTCCAAACCACTGCTCCCTTTTCATGTCCCTCGACTCTTATAACTGCCATCTGGTTTCTGTACAAATTGTAAATAGCCTTTCGCTCCCTGTATTATACCCCTGCCACCTTCAGAGTTTGAAAGAGAGTATTCCAGTTAACATTGTCAAAAGCTTTCTCTAAGTCTACAAATACTAGAAACGTAGGTTTGCCTTTCCTTAATCATTCTTCTAAGATAAGTCGTAGGGTCAGTATTGCCTCACGTGTTCCAACATTTCTACGGAATCCAAACTGATCTTCCCCGAGGTGGGCTTCTACCAGTTTTTCCATTCGTCTGTAAAGAATTCGCGTTAGTATTTTGCAGCTGTGACTTATTAAACTGATAGTTCGGTAATTTTCATATCTGTCAACACCTACTTTCTTTGGGATTGGAATTATTATATTCTTCTTGACGTCTGAGGGTATTTCGCCTGTCTCATACATCGTGCTCACCAGATGGTAGAGTTTTGTCATGACTGGCTCTCCCGAGGCCATCAGTAGTTCTAATGGAATGTTGTCTACTCCCGGGGCCTTGTTTCGACTCAGGTCTTTCAGTGCTGTGTCAAACTCTTCACGCAGTATCGTATCTCCCATTTCATCTTCATCTACATCCTCTTTCATTTCCATAATATTGTCCTCAAGTACATCGCCCTTGTATAAACCCTCTACATACTCCATCCACCTTTCTGCCTTCCCTTCTTTGCTTAGAACTGGGTTGCCATCTGAGCTCTTAATATTCATACAAGTGGTTCTCTTCTCTCCAAATGTCTCTTTAATTTTCCTGTAGGCAGTATCTACCTTACCCCTAGTGAGACAAGCTTCTACATCCTTACATTTGTCCTCTAGCCATCCCTGCTTAGCCATTTTGCACTTTCTGTCGATGTCATTTTTGAGACGTTTGTATTCCTTTTTGCCAGCTTCATTTACTGCATTTTTATATTTCCTCCTTTCATCAATTCAATATTTCTTCTGTTACCCAAGGATTTCTATTAGCCCTCGTCTTTTTACCTACTTGATCGTCTGCTGCCTTCACTACTTCATCCCTCAAAGCTACCCATTCTTCTTCTACTGTATTTCTTTCCCCCATTCCTGTCAATTGTTCCCTTATGCTCTCCCTGAAACTCTCTACAACCTCTGGTTCTTTCAGTTTATCCAGGTCCCATCTCCTTAAATTCCCACCTTTTTGCATTTTCTTCAGTTTTAATCTACAGTTCATAACCAATAGATTGTGGTCAGTCCACATCTGCCCCTGGAAATGTCTTACAATTTAAAACCTGGTTCCTAAATCTGTCTTACCATTATATAACCTATCTGATACCTTCTAGTATCTCAAGGATTCTTCCAGGTGTACAACCTTCTTTTATGATTCTTGAACCAAGTGTTAGCTATGATTAAGTTATGCTCTGTGCAAAATTCTACAAGGCGGCTTCCTCTTTCATTCCTTCCCCCCAATCCATATTCACCTACTATGTTTCCTTCTCTCCCTTTTCCTACTGACGAATTCCAGTCACCCATGACTATTAAATTTTCGTCTCCCTTCACTACCTTAATAATTTCTTTTATCTCTTCATACATTTCGTCTATTTCTTCATCTGCAGAGCTAGTTGGCATTTAAACTTGTACTACTGTAGTAGGCATGGGCTTTGTGTCTATCTTGGCCACAATAATGCGTTCACTATGCTGTTTGTAGTAGCTAACCCGCACTCCTATTTTCTTACTTTTTAAAGCTACTCCTGCATTACCCCTATTTGATTTTGTATTTATAACCCTGTAATCACCTGACCAAAAGTCTTGTTCCTCCTGCCACCGAACTTCACTAATTTCCACTATATCTAACTTTAACCTATCCATTTCCCTTTTTAAATTTTCTAACCTACCTGCCCGATTAAGGGATCTGATATTCCATGCTCCGATCCGTAGAACGCCAGTTTTCTTGCTCCTGATAACGTCGTCCTCCTGAGTAGTCCCCGCCTGGAGATCCGAATGGGGGACTATTTTACCTCCGGAATATTTTACCTAAGAGGACGCCATCATATAAAACATAATAAACAATTAAACCTCGAGAAATTTACAAATATTTAAAATTCAGGTAACTGTTGTCCCACTCATTTTTCACATCATTTGTGGATAGAGCAGAGCCCTCTATCTTATGTGGTAGGGACGCTGTTGTCATGGGCGATAGTATATATCAAGCGCCCCCTAGCCTGTGTGATTGGGATGCTGTCGTCATGGTGGCCGCTTCGTATAAGTCATCCGCTGTAATACCCTCTTTGCGAGGCGTTCGTTGTTATGGTAACGGCGTACCATAACCATTCTTCCGCCATGTTGTTGTCATTCTATGTGGTCTTCTGCTGCTGTGTTATCTTTGCACAGCATGCCTTGTCGTGGTGTGTTCTGGCTGCTATCCATAAAAGTTGTTACTATTGCTGATGACCAGAACTGCTCTTCATATGAGAGAGACTGTATTAAAAAACTAATCACAGGTTAATCGACAGAGGAATGATGTAACTCGTTTCCTTCCAACAATATTTCTCCTTTCTCTGCGTGATGCACTAAATGAATGCTGCTATGACTGCTCTCCTCTCCGTTCCTTTGACTGTTGCATCAATCACCTGTGCTGTCATCGATGTGCAGGACTGTCACCTAAGATTATTTGCTGGGTCCACAGATCTAACCTCCAGTCTTTACACTTCCCTATAGCACAGATCTCCCCTGTTCGTCGTTGTTTCTACTGGAGCTGCTAACATAATTATTATTACGCCTCTGGTTTCTGAATATTTCTCAGTTTTGAAACATTCCAGTCGATTCGGTCTGTTTGGCTGAGGCAAGATCTCTAGTAGCTCTGGTTAGCAACTGAGGACTCAGATTAAAGAATTAAGGTTACCATACTCAGACCTGTAGAACGGCTTCTAATGCTTAAATATCAGTCTTGCAATGGCTTCATACTATAATGTGCCGTAACAGTACAAGTAAGTTAGTCAAATGCTAATCAGTTATGCAGTGCTATGACTTCCATGAAAACGGTTACCTTTCAATGTATCGAAGAAACTAGTTCTTAGAAATTGCTGGTCATGATTTTATTGTATCTAAATACCTTGTAAGTGACGTGCTCTTCAGTGGCGTTTACGAAATGGTTGGAGTCCTGAGCTATATCCTGATAGCTAAAAGATTCACATGCAAATGGAAATGCTATCTGACATTCAAATCAAAGCAAATGACTGGGTCGCCACCAACTCTAGCCGCACGACAAACAAGAGGTTCGACTGATTCGGAAAATTAAGTCATAAGAAAAAACTCATAGAAGAACATTCATTGTAATGCCATTCATAAAAATGGAATATAATTATGATGATCCAGGGATTGTTGACATGAATCAAATGTTAAAGTGAAAAGTGTGTGAAGACACTGAATAAGAGCAGCTTGCAGCGATCTTCCTGAAAAAAAGATCTGAAGAATTTGCTTTAACTAAATGGGAACACGAATCACTGGACCTGTGCGCACGGAAACGGTGTGGACGAGCTAACAAGGAACCTACAAGGTAAATGGCGTAGTTTAAAGAGAGACAACATCGGTACAAGGGATAAGACCTCAAACAAAATTATTTCTTAGGACACTGATATGACACACACATATATATAAAAAACTGCTGTTGCCTGGTAACTACGTATGGTCGCTTATGAAACGCTATACGATTCACAACAGAAGCTCTAAATTGCGGTCGTAATTAGAGGGCACGGGAAAGGTTTAATACTCTCATTCAGTCCCACATTCATTCAAAGAACAGCAAGGACGGCCCCATTACCTTCGTGCAACGAAGGTAGGTTTGGTCCGTTGTGTTGAGAAATGTTTAAATAACAGTAAATCTGAATATAACGGTTGCAATTGTAGTTGAACCTCGGTTTGGAGAGAGAGCCTCAACGAGGGCCACATATATGTGCTTACGCGCTTAACATAAAACCACAAACCACAAATACAATTGAATAATCCGGACAGGATGCATTTAATATCCCAGAATCAGAGCAATAAGTAAATTGTAGGACAGAGGCAGGGGGCCACAGTAAAGTTAGGCCTTTCTTTTCTCTTTGCCCCATCTTGAGAGTTAGTGCTGTATCTAGAGCTTAACCCTTTTCAGCCATAGGTGCATTAATACTGTTGGGACTCCTTTTATTTACATTCGAGAAAAATTCTTGTTTTACTTAAAATATTGATTATCCAATTCAATAACAATAATTCTTAATTATATATCTTCTATTCCTATCCGTTATTACTTTCTTCCTTCTTCATATTTAATCTGCTTCTTCTTTCCTTTTTGTTCCTGAGGGGAAATGTTATATTCTGGCATTCGCCTCACAGGTAGGGAAACCCCTCAAAAACCCCACCTGGGATAATGTATCTTACATAAGTGCTTTACTTTATATAGTATTTTCCTCTAGTATCTCACTTTATTTAATTTTTCATTGGAGAAGTGACATTTCCACTTCAGCTTTCATCAACTAAATGGCTAATATTATTAGGTCCAAGTGTAATTGTTCTATCAAATTTTTTATTAGCCTCCCTAATACATTTTGCTATAGTATGTGATGGAAATTTATACTGAAAGCGTGGAAAATTAAAAGGCATAAATTCTTCTAATGTTCTTGTTGTTAACGTATAAGAGTGAAGTATATTAATTCCTATATTGCTGAGTAGCTCAATAAGTCGGCGCTGTAGCGGTAATATTCACTGAATTATCTATGTCTTGATTTTTAGTACACAGACTTGATCTAGCAGAAATTCGTAGGATTCTTCTCTCTGTACTTAAAACTGTTTGCCTGTTCACTTACATTCCATACTTGTGCCCCATATTCCAAGACTGGTCTTAAAAATATTTTGTAAGTATAAATTAATGTACTATTGCGTGCTCCTCTTATTCATCTTCTAATTAACTTCAGAATTCAGATTCTTCTCCTTGCCTTTACTAGGATATTATCTAGGTTAGGATTCCATGGCAGTGTTGTCCATTATAAGACCATAAACAATTTGCTTATGGTTTTGGTAAGATTTCTTCTCCCCAGAGTTCTAACTCTACCTATGTTTGTAATTTACTAGTAGTACAATTTCTGTGTCTAAATATCACCAATTGACTCTTCCATGCATTAGGTTTAATATGCCAGGTACTGAGCCTTCTTTATAATTCTGAGAGATATTGTGTATTATTCAATTCTTCAGATGTTCTATCGTGACACCAATAAACTGTGTCATCTGCATTAAGTGCCAAGCCTTCATTCCAATGGGTAGGCTGTGGAACATCAGCTGTATATATGCTGAACAGCAAAGGTGAAAGAATAGCACCCTGTGGCACCTCGGCTTCTGGAATGAACGGACTAGTGTTTTTGACCAATACATATGTAGGTCTATTGTCAATAATAGAACTAAGGCGTAAGGTAAACTGAATTGTTTATAAGCTTGTAATACAATCCTGGTCGCCATACTCTATCAAAAGCCCTTTCTATATCCAAATATAAGGCTGATGCACAATCTGAAACTGAAGGCCTTGGTCTTCCGCAAATTTATATAATCGTATTTTTAATATGTACTCAAAAGATTTTCCAGTAGTTGATAATAGATGATAATACTGTTATAGGGCGATAGGATGTTGGATTATTTAATGGTTTTCCAGGTTTTTGTATCATTACTTTCGCTGTTTTCCATTGTTTCGGTATTTGTCTTAATTTTAAAACATTGTTGTACAAACATTGTTGCACAAACAGTGTGATGTTCAATTTATTTTCTCCCTTGGTACTGCTCTAAGATGTAGTCAGCTAATTCCATTCATTCCAAGTGAAGTGTCACTGCCATTATTTATTGCTTTATCTATTTCCTCTTCTGTAATTTCTTGAATCAGTGCTAGTTGTTCTTCGTTTAAAACCTCTGGGGATGTGAAAATCATTGACATTTCTTCAACTTCTTGTTCGTGTGTATTATTAAAAAGTGGATCATTAGGTATTTTATGAGTTTCTATTAAAACTTCTCTAAAAATTTATGCTTTTCTTGACCATCTGTTACTATATTCCAATTATGTTGGAGGATCAATATTTATTTTATCTCCTATAATACGTTTAAAAGTCGTCCAGAAGTTGTATAATTGTTTTTGATCTAATAATACACACGTTTTTGCCCATCTTTGTGAGTGAAAATCTGCTAATTGTCTTTTAACAAGCATATTCAACCTGTTCTGTTATTCTTCAGATTGAAAGCTTTTTAACTGTCGATATATCCTACTTTTTTAGTTGCCAAAATATTTTCAGGTATCCTTTCTAGATTCTCTTTTATTTTTCTTGCTGGGACACTTTCATATTCCACTTGTTTTATAGCTGCTACAATGGCATAGTGATATTGGTTTAATTCTTCAGCTGTTGTTAAATCAATCACTTCCAGTACATTTTCATCAAGCAATCGTATATTACTTTTGTATTTCGTTGACTTTTGATAGAGTTTTACATTGTAGTTCTTCCTAATAGTGGTAGATTATCACTAGCAATACTTTCGCCTAACCGGTGAGGAGTAAAATATCGATGTATATCGTTACTGTATAAAATACGATCGGGTATTGACGTACCTCCGATATATAAAAGAAGGCTCTTCATTGTCGACTCGTCGAATATAAAGATTTGTAAGGATAGACTCTAGTATTCTGCCATTTGTATCCGTTCTGGAATCTCCAAAAGTATTTGATCTAGCATTTAGATCTTCTATAATAATGGAAGGGCCCAGGCTTGTCACATACTCAAATTCCACGAGTAATCTGTCCCTTGGAGGGATATATATTGTTGTTAAAAAGATGAATTTCATAGTTCTTGTTTGTGTCTTTCTGGCAAATCAATCCTAACTGCTGGACAGATTTTGCTATGTACTACTGCTACTCCTCCACTAACATTCCTTCCACTGGTATTAGTATTATATCTATGGCATATAAAATCCTTGATCTTTATTGAATGCTCAGATACCTTTGTCTGTGCAATACCAATCACATAGACGTTTTCTGACACTATTACTAGATGTTATATTAAATTAATTTTCGATCGTATACCATTTGCATTGACAAAGGCAATAATGGTTTCTCTAGCATTTACATTATTTTTCTCGAGGATCCATTTTTGTATGTTGTCTTCAAAATTAGAGCTGGTTCCTATTCATTAAAATGTTTGTTCTAAATGCTGCCAACTTTTGCAGAAGGTATTTCTTCCACTTGTATATTTCTCTGTGAACTATTCTTTTTTAAAGGTGGCCATTGCTTTGGTGCCAACTGCGTGGTTTCTGTATCGTACGTAATCAGTCCTGAAGATTGCTTATGTGAATAGTCATGGAGTTTAAGCTCTGTGTAATAGCAATCTTCCTGTTGAAGAGTTTCTTGGCTGCATCTACAATGGCTGTTTCTATTTCATTCTTCCTATCAGGTAGTATTTTAGTCAGAGCTGCGGTAACTGCTCTAAGCAGATCATCTACTTGAAAACACTTTTCGTCAATGCCAGCTTCCTTTCTAACTGGTATATTGATGCAGTGTACTTTGGCAGTTGTCATTCGATGCGGCCTGTTTGGGTCTCTTGGGACATCTAACATTGGTTGCTAGCTGGTCTTCTCCACATGTCTGACATTTTGGTTTTACGTTTTAAGCTGTGCAGCTACGTCTAAAATGTTGACCTGCACATTTATCGCATTTTGATGGCTTTGTGCAGTTTTCAGTAGTGTGTTCAAAGCTATAACACTTTACACACTGTAAGGGTTGTGTAGGAGGACGCTTTAAAGTTCCTACTGCATGTACCTTGCAGACCACCTTAAAGTGATTTTCCGAAGATAATCTGCTGTATGTTGATCACACGCACTTTTGCAGTTTCCTTTCCTGTTCCTTTAGATTTCATTCTAACTACCCTGACAAAATTGAGGTCTAGTTTCTTGAGAACTTCTTCCACGTCATTAATTGTAACATCAAAATGAACCTTTGTTACGACTACACTCAAACTTGGATAAAGTTCCGGAAATTTCTTTGTTGTTGTTGTTGTTGTTGTTGTTGTTGTTGTTGTTGTTGTTTTTGTTGTTGTCTAAAATTGTAATATGATCTCATTGCTTCAGCTTTCATTTCTGGTCGGCAATTTGCCTTTAGTTTTTTTACAATTAGTTGCACGATATTTCGGTTTTTACTGATAATTACGCTACCATTCCGACTTAATTTTATGTCCTTTATTTCTTGGGCCTGATTAACTTGTATTAGTGTACAATGTCTGTTGTTTCCCTTTTTTATAGATTTGAAACGCGAACTGCATGCTCACGATCAGTGTGATTTTTTTGTAATTGTCTCTTTGTTGTCAGGCTCCATGTCTGTTGAATGGCTTTTTTTCCTTAAGTTTCATTTGGGTAGTGTAGCCTTGTTCTTCATAACCTTGAATAACTGTGCTGTGTGTATTGATTGTCCTCTTCAATAATCTCTGTAACATTTGGGTGTAGCTCTCCATTTCGGTCAGTATCTATAACTGTTAGATCTTGCTGTATATATTTTCAGTTGGTTGTTGTGTTGTTTCTTCATTAGTTGTCCCATTTTCTACTAACTCGCGTTTGCGTTTTCTTTGTCATACTAACGTGAGCTTAAGTGCTATGTCTGTCTGGTTCTACTCATGGATTATTCTTTGCCCTGTTCTGCGCCTTGGCCTCTGCAAACGCGGGCTGATCCGACATGAACGGGGTCCTGGCTTGACAATACCCTACATAACTTCCCTATTTCCGACTGTCCGGAAAACTTGCCTACTAAATAACAGATGTAATTGCAGAACACGAAAATTTTGCTTAGCAAATAAATTGTCCGATATAATTCACCTGACTTGGCTAGACTGCCTTGCTGCCTTCCACAGGCTCACAGTAACTCGTGTGTCCACGTGGTTCGCGGAGACAAAATTTCTACATACCGTAGCCAAATTTTAGCAACATTCAACCACCTAGCCACGAAAAATTAACATTTGACAGAGAACAAATTTGAATAGACAGTGATGGAAGAGGGCCAACAAATTCTAATATTAACCCATGTGGGTGGTTTCCAAGGGACATAGAGTAATAAAACAAAGAAAATTCACAAAGAAGCAAAAATTATAAATATTTGGAAAATATTAGAATGTATACACAAAATATTAGAATGTATACACAAAATATTAGAATGTATACACACAATGGTATAACAGGTGTAGGATTTGTTATGAATAGGAAGGTAGGGCAAAGGGTGTGTTACTGTCAACAGTTCAGTGACCGGGTTGTTGTAATCAGAATAGACAGCAGACCAACACCGACAACGATAGTTCAGGTATACATGCCGACGTCGCAAGCTGAAGATGAACAGATAGTGTATGAGGATATTGAAAGGGTAATGCAGTATGTAAAGGGGGACGAAAATCTAATAGTCATGGGCGACTGGAATGCAGTTGTAGGGGAAGGAGTAGAAGAAAAGGTTACAGGAGAATAAGGGCTTGGGACAAGGAATGGAAGAGGAGAAAGACAAATTGAGTTCTGTAACAAGTTTCAGCTAGTAATAGCGAATACCCTGTTCAAGAATCACAAGAGGAGGAGGTATACTTGGAAAAGGCCGGGAGATACGGGAAGATTTCAATTAGATTACATCATGATCAGACAGAGATTCCGAAATCAGATACTGGATTGTAAAGCGTACCCAGGAACAGATACAGACTCAGATCACAATATAGTAGTGATGAAGAGTAGGCTGAAGTTCCTGACATTAGTCAGGAAGAATCAATACGCAAAGAAGTGGAATACGGAAGTACTAAGGAATGACGAGATACGTTTGAAGTTATCTAACGCTATAGATACAGCAATAAGGAATAGCGCAGTAGGCAGTACAGTTGAAGAGGAATGGAGATCTCTAAAAAGGGCCATCACAGAAGTTGGGAAGGAAAGCATAGGTACAAAGAAGGTAGCTGCGAAGAAACCATGGGTAACAGAAGAAATACTTCAGTTGATTGATGAAAGGAGGAAGTACAAACATGTTCCGGGAAAATCAGGAATACAGAAATACAAGTCGCTGAGGAATGAAATAAATAGGAAGTGCAGGGAAGCTAAGACGAAATGGCTGCAGGAAAAATGTGAAGACATCGAAAAAGATATGACTGTCGGAAGGACAGACTCAGCATACAGGAAAGTCAAAACAACCTTTGGTGACGTTAAAAGCAACGGTGGTAACATAAAGAGTACAACGGGAATTCCACTGCTAAATGCAGAGGAGAGAGCAGATAGGTGGAAAGAATACATTGAAAGCCTCTATGAGGGTGAAGATTTGTCTGATGTGATGGAAGAAGAAACAGGAGTCGATTTAGAAGAGATAGGGGATCCAGTATTAGAATCGGAATTTAAAAAAGCTTTGGAGGACTTACGATCAAATAAGGCAGAAGGGATTGATAACATTCTATCAAAATTTCTAAAATCATTGGGGGAAGTTGCAACAAAACGACTATTCACGTTGGTGTGTAGAATATGAGTCTGGCGATATACCATCTGACTTTCGGAAAAGCATCATCCACACAATTCCGAAGACGGCAAGAGCTGACAAGTGCGAGAATTATCGCACAATCAGCTTAACAGCTCAAGCATCGAAGCTGCTTACAAGAATAATATACAGAAGAATGAAAAGAAAATTGAGAATGCGCTAGGTGACGATCAGTTTGGCTTTAGGGAAAGTAAAGGGACGAGAGAGGCAATTCTGACGCTACGGCTAATAATGGCAGCAAGGCTAAAAAAAAGTCAAGACACTTTCATAGGATTTGTCGACCTGGAAAAAGCGTTCGACAATATAAAATAGTGCAAGCTGTTCGAGATTCTGAAAAAAAATGGGGTAAGCTATAGGGAGAGACGGGTCATATACAATATGTACAACAACCAAGAGGGAATAATAAGAGTGGACGATCAAGAACGAAGTGCTCGTATTAAGAAGGGTGTAAGACAAGGCTGTAGCCTTTCGCCCCTACTCTTCAATATGTACATCGAGGAAGCAATGATGGAAATAAAAGAAAGGTTCAGGAGTGGAATTAAAATACAAGGTGAAAGGATATCAATGATACGATTCGCTGATGACATTGCTATCCTGAGTGAAAGTGAAGAAGAATTAAATGATCTGCTGAACGGAATGAACAGTCTAATAAGTCTGACAGCAAATCGGAGAAAGACGAAGGTAATGAGAAGTTGTAGAAATGAGAACAGCGAGAAACTTAACATCAGGATTGATGGTCACGAAGTCAGTGAAGTTAAGGAATTCTGCTACCTAGGCTGTAAAATAACCAATGACGGACGGAGCAAGGAGGACATCAAAAGCAGACTCGCTATGCAAAAAAAGGCATTTCTGGCCAAGAGAAGTCTACGAATATCAAATACCGGCCTTAATTTGAGGAAGAAATTTCTGAGGATGTACGTCTGGAGTACAGCATTGTATGGTAGTGAAACATGGACTGTGGGAAAACCGGAACAGAAGAGAATCGAAGCATTTGAGATGTGGTGCTATAGACGAATGTTGAAAATTAGGTGGACTGATAAGGTACGGAATGAGGAGGTTCTACACAGAATCGGAGAGGAAAGGAATATGTGGAAAACACTGATAAGGAGAAGGGACAGGATGATAGGACATCTGCTAAGACATGAGGGAATGACTTCCATGGTACTAGAGGGAGCTGTAGAGGACAAAAACTGTAGAGGAAGACAGATATTGGAATACGTCAAGCAAATAATTGAGGACGTAGGTTGCAAGTGCTACTCTGAGATGAAGAGGTTAGCACAGGAAAGGAATTCGTGGCGGGCCGCATCAAACCAGTCAGTAAAATAATGACCAAAACAAAATACACACGCAGTCGGTCGCACGCATTAACATTGAACCGAGGGCGCACTTCATACGTGAGGTCGCTTCAACACATGCAACACCTTTGTGCTGCGTTCTTCTTATGGACCAAAGCCTGCATTAGGAACCACCCTGAAAGTATGCAAAAGCCTTGCATTCCTTTTTGCGACTCAGCAAAATAATCTTTATAAGACAAAACGCCAGGCCAAAAGCTGCACAAGTTGCAAGTCGTGAGACTGAATTCCAAAAAAAACTCTCCTCTCGATATGAGGCAAAGCGCCACGCGGTTAAATCAACTCGACCTTCGAAGAGACCTCTGATGCTGACCCTCGTAGAGCTAGAAGCTCTCTGGGCCACTCTCGGATGCTCTTTGGGGAACTCTGAGATGCTCCCTTGTGGACTCTGCGAAGCTCTCTGGTGCACTATTGGATTTGCTCTGGTTCATTCTTCGATGTTCTTAGTCTATTTGTTTTATTTTTCATTTTAAAGTTGAGAACTATGTAGCCACTTTTCCCACACAACCCCGTGGCCACGAAAACCCAGAGATGAGGCTTGCGTCACCAACCTAACACCGGCAACTTTAACACAAAGCGAACACCCCTCCTTGCGTACCTGAAAACAAGGTTTGGCCATTCTGTAATACTATTGATTGTCTAAAGCAGACTAAACCACCGTACAGCAAAATGAAACACAACCACGTTCATTCGTGCCAGTTTGGGAATAGGTAACAAGGAATAAACATTTTATGGAATCATAGTCCTGAGTTGGGTTGCATATAAAAACATGGAAGACTTACGTTGGTCCTTTATGAACTCGCAAATGAGCCCACAGCGCCATTGTAACAGCCATATGATGCTTGCAAATCGTATGAAATAGGCTACAGATCAGTCTTCTCTGGTACGAAATTTAGCAACTAAAGCACCCGAATTGTTCTCTAGGGTGCAAACTGCACTGGAAAGCAAACAAAATGATAATTAAAGGGGACCACAGGACCCTTTCAACCTGCATGTCAAATTCCAGATTGTGACCAATACCAGCAGTCCAAAACGCTTGAAATTCCGGGCTGAAGGAGATAGGTTTCATTCGACTGCCCTTTATGCTGTGAACTACGTAACACCTGTCACAATGGGACGATGGAATGTTTCGTTGCAGATGTAATGACCACACTCATTAAGACATTTATTTCACTTCAAGAGCGAAAATCGGTTCCCGTTGATTACTGACAGGTTCACAACGGCACCCACTCTTGCACTTCGTTGTCCGACTGAAATGGACTTCCACATGTCTTTCTTCAGGTCGCCAAAGATGTGAAAAGCACACAGTAAAGGTATAGGCTGTGCAAGGGATGTGTAAGTGTTCCCCAACCAAATTGCTGAAGTTCACCTTCGCCCGACTGGTAGTGTGGGGGTGGGGGCTATCGTGCAGGGTGGTGATCGTTTTGTCCAAAACTGGAGTAAATGTCTTAACACATATAGTGATTACTTTTGAGTAAAACCGTCCCAAGCTCCCATTGTAATGTTAGGTCATTTGACAGTTTCTATGAAGATCAGTCTTGGCCTGTAAGTTGTCCCTCACTTCTCGATGTGAATGAACAATATTTTGTCTCCATGAAATTTCGTAAGTACCACCCCACTCCAGATTATTGCCAGATGTATCAAAGATGGCAGCCTGTATACTTGGCAACAGCGCATGGCATCACGGAAGACAGCGGCCATGAGGACACCTGATGATGCAAGTACAGTTAAACAAGCTGGCGTCTTTTGGTGAGAAAGTGCCATGCTCCCTACCACATCCCCCTGGTGGGAAGTTAAAATTCCATCAGTACAACGCAACGCAACACACCACGGCTACCTCCACCAACCTAAGAAAATGGTGGGAAGATAGGTCAATTAGACTACTTCCACCAACCTAAATCTTCCTAGGAATTGGTGGGAGGGCTTAGCCTGTGGTTGACATAAGTCTTTATTTTCAGTCTTACTTTGTCTTTAAACAAACAATTGGAGGCAGTACCACAAAGTCTACTTACCATGGGGTCTGGAGTCCAATGTACATGGTACCGCCACCAGTGGGCGCTGTCACCTCTTTTGTGACGTATTCCAAGATGGTGGTCTCCAGGGGGAAACAGTGGGAAAATGACAGCCTGTGCTGGGCTGCTGGAGAGAGGAAGTAGTATATTTTGGAACAATTTATTTAGGGACGGATATGAGATAGTATAATTATCACACTGACGTAAAACACTCGCCCTAATGTGCTTGGGTTCACAATACAGTCTGCAGACCTGTAAACCACTCGCAAATCACGGAAATAATGCAGTACGCTGAAGTACAGACATGATGCTCACTACTCGTAAACTGTCCAAATAACACACAGCACAGCCTGTACACTTGCTCGCAAAATAATGCAACAGACATGCAAATAAAGCGCGCATGTGCTGCCCGCTGCCCCCAGAGGTCTGAATGCACTGGCAACCCCCACGAAGTTGACACGACCATCATTACATACATTTTTTACGTTCGACTACATTTACTGTTTTCCATGTATCCCTTGGAGAGGAGTCTCCTGGATGTGCAGAGTTAAAAGGTTTTTTACTCAGATACATGGATGTTGTAAATTTCTAATGCAGACACGGCTATGCGCTATATTCCTAGGGAAGGTACTCATTGAAGTAGTTGGCCAACAGCAAGTTCTTTATTTCACTCTGAAACCGATCTTTCACATAAGATTTTTGATATACTCTGGTAAGTCACTGAATATATGAGTACCCATGTATTTGACTCGTTCTTGTACTAATGCTAAGCTTTTATACTCCTTATACAGATTTTTTGGTTCTGGTATTATGTCTTGCACTATTTTGTGTAAAAATACATGTTGGAAATGACAAGACGTCAATAAGTATACAGGTTGGTCCATTGATCGTGACTGGGCCAGATATCTCACGAAATAAGCATCAAACGAAACTTGTCTAGCTTCAAGGGGGAACCAGATGGCGCTATGGTTGGCCTGATAGATGGCGCTGCCATAGGTCAAACGGATATCAACTGCGTTTTTTAAATATAAACTCCCATTTTATGACATTCGTGTAGTAGGTAAATAAATATGAATGTTTTAGTTGGACCACTTTTCCACTTTGTGATAGATGGCGCTGTAATAGTCAAAAACATGTGGCTCATAATTTTAGACGAACATTTGGTAACAGGTAGGTTTTTAAAATTAAAATATAAAACGTAGGTACGTTTGAACATTTTATTTCGGTTGTTCCAATGTGATACATGTACTCTTGTGAATTTATCATTTCTGAGAACGCATGCTGTTACAGCGTGATTACCTGTAAATACCACATTAATGCAACTGATGCTCAAAATGATGTCAGTCAACCTCAATGCATTTGGCAATACGTGTAACGACATTCCTCTCAACAGCGTGCAGTTCGCCTTCCGTAATGTTCGCACATGCATTGACAATACGCTGATGCATGTTGTCAGGCGCTGTCGGTGGATCACGATAGCAAATATCCTTCAACTTTCCCCACAGAAAGAAATCCGGGGACGTCACATCCGGTGAACGTGCGGGCCATGGTATGGTGCTTCGCCGACCAATCCACCTGTCATGAAATATGCTTTTCAATACCGCTTCAACCGCACGCGAGCTATGTGCCGGACATCCATCATGTAGGAAGTACATCGGCATTCTGTTATGCAGTGAAACATCTTGTAGTAATATCGGTAGAACATTACGTAGGAAATCAGCATACATTGCGCCATTTAGATTGTCATCGATAAAATGGGGGCCAAATATCCTTCCTCCCATAATGCCGCGCCATACATTAACCCGCCAAGGTCGCTGATGTTCCACTTGTCGCAGCCATCGTGGATTTTCCGTTGCCCAATAGTACATATTATGCCGGTTTACGTTAGCGCTGTTGGTGAATGACGCTTCGTCGCTAAATACAACGCGTGCAAAAAATCTGTTGTTGTCCCCGTAATCTCTCTTGTGCCCAGTGGCAGAACTGTACACAGCGTTCAAAGTCGTCGCCATGCAATTCCTGGTGCATAGAAATATGGTACGGGTGCAATCGATGTTGATGTAGCATTCTCAACACTGCGCGAGAGTCAGGAATCTTGAAAACGTCAATTTGTCTGTTACTGATGTGCGGATTAGCCACGACAGCAGCTACAACACCTACTTGGGCATCACATGTTTCAGGTCGTGGTTGTCGTTTCACATGTGGCTGAACACTTCCTGTTTCCTTAAATAACGTTACTATCCGGCGAACGGTCCGGACACTTGGATGATGTCGTCCAGAATACAGAGCAGCATACACAGCACACGCCCGTTGGGCATTTTGATCACAATAACCATACATCAACACGATATCGACCTTTTCCGCAATTGGTAAACGGTCCATTTTAACACGCGGAATGTCTCACGATGCAAATACCGTCCGCACTGGCAGAATGTTACGTGATACCACGTACTTACAAGTTTGTGACCATTACAGCGCCATCTATCACAAAGCGACAAAAGTGGTCCAACTAAAACATTCACATATCTTTAGGTACTACACGAATATGTAATAAAAAATTGGGTTCCTATTTCAAAAAACCCAGTTAATATCCGTTTGACCTATGGCAGCGCCATCTAGCGGGTCTACCATAGCGCCATCTCGTTTCCCCTTCAAGCTAGAAGAGTTTCGTTCTTTGTAGTTTTTTCGTTTCATGCTTATTTCGTGAGATTTTTGACCCGGTCACTATCAATGGACCACCCTGTATGTACTGAGAACAAGCAGTTAAAACACTAAGTTTCTTAAAAAAATCTGTGTGATGATCTAGGACTGAGACCAGATAGAATTCTAATGACACATTTCTGAATTTTGAAAATGTTCTGTTTTTGAGAGGAGTTCCCAGAATATGGTTCTGTAAGTCATTAGTGAATGGAAGTAGGCCGAATAAACCACATTTTTAAATCACCTATTTCTGCTATCATGTGTACTGCAAATGTAGCTGAACTACGGCATTTGATTAAGTCTAGAGTGAGTGTTTTCCAATTTAGGTTGTGGTCAATTTGTAGCCCTAAAAATTTGACACTGTCTATGGCTTTAATTTCATTGTTCGAATACACTATACTTATCGGGTCAGGTATTCTTTCTGAGATACTAAACTGTATGTACTGGGCCTTGTCAAAATTCAGTGACAATCCATTTGCTGTGAACCACCCACTGATACTTACAAATACTTTATTAGCCAATTGCTCAGTGAGATCACGGATACTGTTTTTATACCAATCTAAAAATGACAAAATTTGCATTTTGTGACATGTGAGGTCATCTATATATAATAGGAACAAGGGACCTAAAATGGAGCCCTGGGGCAACCCTTGCCTGATGGTTTCATATTTTGAATGACTATTATGTGCGGTAATCCTGACATACGAACACACACAAACGCCGGGGGGAGGGGGGAGGGGGTGAGAATGAGTGTGAGTGTTCTATTAAAAAGATAGTAAGAGAACCATGAGCCTGCTACTCCTGTTACCCGATAATATTTTAACTTTTGTGTAAGGATATCCTGCTTAACACAATGAAAAGCTTTAGCCAGATCACAGAATATTCTAAGTGGTAATAACTTTTGATTTATTGTTTATAATACATAATCTGTAAAAGTGGATTTCAGAAAGGATTATCAACTGATGAAGCGATATTCAAACTGATTGCAAATGAGAACATTTTTCTTTACTAAGTGTTTATAAAGTCTATTGTACATAACCTTTTCAGACACCCCGAAAATATTGCCAATATTGAAATGGGACAGAAGTTTTCCACTGATTCCTCTTTTTTTGTGTGTAATGGTTTGATAGTAGCATATTTAAGCCTATCTGGAAAAGTAACACTGTGGAGGGATTCATTACATAGTAACTCAGTTCCGAGGAGCAACATTTAATTATGTTAGTGCTGATTTCATCTTAACCACTGGAACATTTGTTTTTAAGAGAGCTAATAATATTAGAATATTTTAAGCTCGCTACTTAGGAACTATGCAAACCAAAGTTGTCTGCTACTGAAAGGAAAAAGTTGTAACCTCCCAAAGATAAATAAATAATAACCTCCCAACAGTAAAAAATATAATTCTGTAATTCACATTCAGCGTAACCTCCCACAGATAAATTCCGTAACCTCGGAACAATAAAATGTGACTAATCTCCTAATAAAAAATGTGACTCATAGATGACCTTCCAATAATTGACTGTAAATTTAAACTGGTAAATTTTGGACGTTAGCAGTGCTGCGTCATGGCTGATCATACAGAATAAATTAAAATTCTTACCTCAGTGAAGTCGCCGGATAACACACATATATCTGCTCTTATAATTTTTTCTGGCACAGCCCTGTGCAATGATGGCTGATAGGTTTGACATGTATAAAAGGAAACAACTGATTTTTTTACAATAATTGGAATGACCATGGATTGGAGAAATTAGTAAATTCTTTAAATTGAGATGAATGATTGTCAAAAGTTAATTTTTATAAAAAAGATGATTATTAAGAGATTTTTAAACATTTACATGGGACATTATATAAAAATACTACATATGCGCGAGGCTGCTTTTACCTTATGCTACATCGCTCAGGCTCCGACATCGCTCCCCACGACCGGCCCAGCCAACTTCATACGCACGACTGCTAGGTACTACTTACTCCTACGGCTACACAGTTCCTACTGCTGACAACACTGCTCTCTGGTCTGAGATTCTCTTACAGCTTACATACTGCAGGCAGCGCGTGAGCAGTCCATCGAAATTACATCCGCTCGAGTGCGCTAGCAACAAATTCGTTAATCATGGACCTCTTCCAAAGTTGTTGAAAGTGTCTGCCGTTTTTGAGGTATCTCTTATCAACTCGATATTTACATTTAACATAATTTCCTCATTTGCCTTATTAGTTTTCCTGTTCAACTTCTTACTATATTCCATATAGTTTTTATCTTATTAGAGGCATTCATTTTTTCTTGAAAATAAATTGATAATGACGCTCTGATTACTTTGTTCAGAATTTTACAATATAATTTGTAATGCTATTTAGACCTGTAGCCATTGTTTTCCCTTGACATTAAGTACAGTCTTCTTCTTGTTTTGCAAGATACTTATATTACATTCGTAATCCAACGTTGGGAAGCATTTAATCTATTTTCTTTGATTGCTTTCTTAGGGCAGCGGTTGTCAATGTGACCTATGACTGTATTAGAGAAAGTTAAATTTTTCATTTATCCCGGGTGAATTTTATACATCTTTCCAGTCTGTATACCTCAGTTTTTTATACCTTCAATTCCTGTTTCATTTGTTATTCATATAGTTCCCACTACCTGTTATTAGTTGAATCTGACCCCACTATATTAAATGTAAGCAACTGGGCATCATGATCTGAAAGCCCATTAAATACTGGATTTATACTACGATTTGCTAGTGTGTTGGTATCTATGAAAATGTTATCAATAGCGGTGCTGCTGAAACCCATACCCCTGGATGGAAACTGTAATAAATGAATGAGATAAGTGGTTGGAGACTCTAGTACGCATCTTGATTGACTATCCATCAGAAAATTTAAATTAAAATCTCCACTTAGTATGAGTTCATTATTTTCGAAAGTTAAGAAGTTTAATACTGCATCAAGTTGTTTAGTGAATAGCTGGATATTACCAGTTGGACTATAATTATTTTTCTGTTGTGTGTTTCTACTTGTGTGGCACATGCTTCCAAACACAAAATTATTTAAGAACGTCTATGTTTTTATAATTGTGACTCTTTCTAATGGAAGTGGCAACACTTTCTCCATCTCTTTTTCTACAATACTTCGAAGCTAAGGCATACCCATCCATAGTAAGCATTTCAATTTCACTGCCTAAATGAACAGAAATACAAATATCAACAGGATTTGTAGACTATAACTCATCTAAACAGATCAGAATTTTTTTAAAACATCTGATATTTTGAAGCGGTAAATTTACTGTTACTTTCTTCGTCTTCACAAGTATTACGCCTAACATTTTCAGATACATCTTACTTCAATATTGTAGATAATGAGCTTAACCTAAAAGAACTACTTCCATGAGTTGCAGTGTCCCTCCTTCAAGCATTTGCTACCAACCTAGCCAGTATATCCTTCCCTATTCTTAGAGATGCAGACCATGAGAAGTAAAGCCCCACCTACCAATAGTGTCAACAGGAACCAAACCAATCCCTGACCCAGCACAAGCCCAAAGCAGTCGATCCATTTCCATATTGACCCTCTCCACAGAGCTGTTGAACAGGGGTCGATCGTACCACACGATAGGCACAAACGCAACGTTAGTATGGTTCGTTGCTGGTACTATTTTTACCAGGTCACTCTCAGTACTGTAGCCCTGGTCTCTATCGATACTGTTCCCTACCCCATCTACTATTACATGATGATGATCATCCTTCGTGAAACCTTTACACAAAGATCCTATGGCCTCTATCACTTGGCTGAGAGATGCACTAGGCTTGATCGCCGTGTCCTGGTCCCTTGATGGTTAGAAACGTGGAGAGCACTCTCCGCGCGACACTTGCGTCGCGACACTTGCGTCGCGACACTTGCGTCGCGACACTTGCGTCGCGACACTTGCGTCGCGACACTTGCGTCGCGACACTTGCGTCGCGACACTTGCGTCGCGACACTTGCGTCGCGACACTTGCGTCGCGACACTTGCGTCGCGACACTTGCGTCGCGACACTTGCGTCGCGACACTTGCGTCGCGACACTTGCGTCGCGACACTTGCGTCGCGACACTTGCGTCGCGACACTTGCGTCGCGACACTTGCGTCGCGGCACGCCATAGTCAGTCGTCCTACGATGACCTACTGTATTCACTACAAACTGCTGCGTACTATTATCGTCGTGTTCCTCAGGATAGCAAAAACACTAGCATTCACTAGTTCCTTTAACAGCATCAGCCTCAGCTGTCGGAGGCTGGCCCACACGACGGAAATCTGGGACCAAGGTCCATTCCCCAATTTTCGTCATGACCGTAGCAGGTGATGTAACAGTGGACCCTATTGCTATCTCAAACACCTTGACGTCGAGCTCCACCCCTTATCAGCCAAACTTCCTCCATCGGAAAAGAAGAGGCTCAGGCGATACCCATCTCCTCTCAAAAATGGTGAGTGCTGCTTCCTCATAGTAACATCGACACTGTAGATCATGCTCCACTTCATCACAATCCTGTGCCACAAGTCTGGACGGTATCACATCAGGTGTTGCAGCATCTTTCGGTTGTGAGCAAGCACGTTATCCCTCATGCATACAATCACATCTGGGCAGAATCTCCTCACTTTGGTTTTCTCCGGAAATATCATTCGTACACGGGTGGACAGATCTTGGCCGCGGTTTTTTATTTGGAAAAAGCCTACATCTGTTGGACTGGTATCCTCCATACTCTCTACCTGTGTGGCTTCCGAGGCTGCCTGCCCTGTTTCCTTCAGGAATATCTAAAACGCCAGTTTTCAAGATACAATTGCTTTATGCGTCGTTAGACGCCTTTAACCAGGAGTCCTGAGCGTCGTCCTCTTTCCTACCGCCATTAATCACACAATGGCCTGTCTGCCGCTGGGCATATCCTTTTCGTTGACGATTGTACCATGTATTACAGTTCTCCACGGACCTGTCCCAGCGATGTCTCGATCGTCTTTACTCATGGAGCATCTACAATGGCTTTCGTGTTTCCACTGACAAAACTGTTCGTGTGAGTTTCTGTCGGCGCAATTGGTTTCTCCCACCATCTTTAGATCTTGGGCATGTTGCTCTTCAGTTCGCTGAAACCACTAAATTCCTGGGGCTCGTGCTGGATAGGAAACTGTCTTGGTCCTACCATGTCTGACCTGGTTGCCTGCTGTATGCGGTCCCTCAATGTCCTACATCCTCAGCGCCATTTCCTGTGGAGCGGATGGGACGACTCTTCTAAGTTTAGTTTCGAACGGGATTGCTTCAACCGTCGGAGAACAGTCCCAGTGAAATTAGGTAATGCGCTTGTAGGTGCACAGACGGAATTCTGCTTCTTAAGCTTGGTGAACGGAAGGGAACATACGTTTCTGGCTGACACGGGGCGGACGTGTCTGTTATTAGTCTGGACCTGGTTAGCAGGAGAAGGCTTGAGCCACCATGTTATAGGTTACGTGGTGTAGGAGACAATAAAGTGGAGTCATTGGGTACGACGGTTGTTTCGTTTATGCATCTACACGTCCGTCCATCTTAAATACAATTCACCACAGTGGAAATCATTAGGCCCATGGCGCCTTTTATACTAGCCCAGTTCTCTGTTTGCAGAAGCTGTGGACTACTACTGTCATACGAAAGTGATGTTCTCCTCAGCAGATACGCGTACCGTTTGTCTACTCTGCCCAGCCGCCCCTCCTTTGTCGATAGGCGACCCTCTTCTCTGCTACCTCCTGGAGTTGGCTTACGGCCCTTGCTCCAGCAGCTTAAATTTTAGACACCTGCCACTTTCCGAATGGTTGTGATCGCTCCACCACCTTGCCTTCGTGCAGAGGCCCGTTTTCGCCTGGAACTTAATTCGCTTCCTAAGGCACTACTACAGCCTCACTCTATCGCCTTCAGTTTCACTACCTTCCCACGGAATTTTGCGATAGTACCTTTGGGTACACTGATGGCTCCCGGACTGACCATGGTGTCGGGTAGGCCTTCATCATTTGCAACGACGTTTTTCGGTATCGGCCTACAGTACATCTGGCGACACAAGCTTTCCATTTGTCAATTGCTCACTCTCTCGACGCTCTTCAAAGCATCTGTGCGCTGTACACCGTCCATCCCTTTGCAACAGGTCCAGGAAAGTTCCCAATTGTTCACTCTCTTGATGGAGCCACTGTGGTGTTCGTGGTTTTCTGACGTTGCTGCCAATACTGCAGTCTTCGTATCTCGGCGCACTAGTTCTTATAATCCCTCCGATTATCTGTCGCCGTGTGTCAGCAGCAGGCATCACCACTGGTCTCCCCCCCCCCCCCCCTGATGTGAACAACCTCCGGCGAATTAAACCTCTCCCAGTCACCTGGACGATCCATTCTCAGCCCTCTCGCCGCGAGGAGACCATTTTAGCTAAGTTGCGTATTGGGTACTGTCTTTTTAGCCATCGCGATTTTGTAAGTGGTTATCCCCTACCACTTTGTCCTCATTGCCCTCTATCTTTGACAGTTAGCCAGTTCTTGATGGTGTGACGCCAACTTGTCTCAGGTTAGAGGCAGTGCAATATTCCTTATAATGGGCTAATCCAGAACACTAGTGAAGCAGTAAATAATTTGAGTCACTGGGGTTGGTAGGATCGTTGGAAATACGGAGATACATATAACTTGAGAATATGTGTAGAAAAAAGGTTTACCCAGTTTGGAAGTGGTATGGCGCGATTAAAACAATGGCAGTCAGAATGGAGTGGGAAGGGAATCTGATACGGAGAAATATTCAGACAGAATTGATTTTGGTATTGTACCCACAGTCCAGGGGAAATACACAATGAGCAACTAGCATTTCAGTAGAGTGGTACACACATTGTAGCAGTTCTTCCATGAGACTATTCTGGGACAGAAATTTCATTTTTCTACAACTAGGGTTTTACGAGCGACATTGGACTGCCGAAATTCTTAAGCATTTACACTGAATGCATAGCAGACTGCCCCCACTTAATCTTAACTACCAGTGCTAGATTCCGTTTGGCGATGAACTATATTTCGTAAGCAATCCGGTGTTGTAAGACGCAAAATCGGTGAAGTGAATGAAATACCATCTTTTATGCATTTTCAAATGCGTGTTATGGGGGGAAAGTCTTTCTGTGGCTATGTTGGGGGCTCCGCGTATCTCATGTAACCTTGATCTCTTGACTTGGGTAAAAGTATTGTTTATCATATAACAGCCAGGTGTAATGAAGCCTCACATCTTCACACATATTAATAGATTTTTTAAACAATTTCAAATAGGCGTTCTTGGACGCTATAGGTGTTTCGCACCAATCATATTTCTCTTAAAATTTTAGTATAAAACGATGGTACGTAACTGAACTGATAACATATGTGAAATGAAATGTATTTGCATTTGCAAATATGGAAGACTATCATCTGTGTAATGGAATGAAGACTGAAAACGTGAGCCTAGCCGGCACTCGGACCTTACTTCCCCATTTGTCTCGAGCAGTCGCATTACCATTTGAAAGTGGCCGTGAGTCGTGATCGGGTAACCATATTTTGGCAACAAGTAAGAGTGCAGCTTGTAGACACATGTTTGACGACATACAGAAGTTCGGATCCGGCCGTTAGTCCTGTTCGGATGCCCCATTCAGGCGACCGCTCAGGATGAGCGGCAAATCCTCGTTAGTCGCGGTCCTACAGAAATTTTTCACTGTCATCATTCCAGTAGACAGCTGATGGTTGCCCGTATTTGAAAGAGCGAATTCCTTTCATGTATTTCAACATACATGCATGGATTACAGCCGTTCTGAAACGAACGTGGCATCGTTCTTCTGAATATCAGACGCTGCAATATCGTATCGTGGACTGATAGTTTTTTAATTTAATAGCATACCCCTGCCTACAGGAAAATTAGACCTTTGGAGGAAAGAGAACCATTTGTATGAATATCAAGAGCTCAGATGGAAACCCAGTTTTAAGCAAAGAAGGGAAAGCAGAAAGGTGGAAGGAGTATATAGAGGGTTTATACAAGGTCGATGTACTTGAGGACATATTATGGAAATGTAAGAGGATGTAAATGATCAAATGGGAGATAAGATACTGCGTGAAGAGTTTGACAGAGCACTGAAAGACCTGAGTCGAAACAAGGCCCCCATGAGTAGACAACATTCCATTAGAACTACTGACTGCCTTGGGAGAGCCAGTCCTGACAAAACTCTACCATCTGGTGAGCAAGATGTATGAGACAGGCGAAATACCCTCAGACTTCAAGAAGAATATATTTCCAATCCCAAAGAAAGCAGGTGTCGACAGATGTGAAAATTACCGAACTATCAGTTTAATAAGTCACAGCTGCAAAATACTAAGGAGAATTCTTTACAGACGAATGGAAAAACTGGTAGAAGCCGACCTCGGCGAAGATCAGTTTGGATTCCGCAGAAATGTTGGAACACGTGAGGCAATACTGACCCTACGACTTATCTTAGAAGTAAGATTAAGGAAACGCAAACCTACATTTCTAGCATTTGTAGACTTACAGAAAGCTTTTGGAAATGTTGACTGGAATACTCTCTTTCAAATTCTGAAGGTGGCGTGGGTAAAATACAGGGAGAGAGAGGCTATTTACAATTTGTACAGGAACTGGATGGCAGTTTTAAGAGTGGAGGGGCCTGAAAGGGAAGCAGTGGTTGGGAAGGAAGTGAGACAGGGGTGTAGCCTCTCCCCGATGTTATTCAATATGTATGTTGAGCAAGCAGTAAAGGAAACAAAAGAAAAATTGGGAATAGGTATTGAAATCCATGGAGAAGAAATAAAAACTTTGATAGAATTACAATGTCATCGACGAAACTCAGAAACAGCAAAGGACTTGGAAGAGCAGTTGAACACAATGGACAGTGTCTTGAAACGAGGGTATAAGATGAACATCAAAAAAAGCAAAACGAGGATAATGGAATGTAGTCGAATTAGGTCGGGTGATGCTCAGGGAATTAGATTAGGAAATGACACTTAAAGTAGTAAAGGAGTTTTGTTATTTGGGGAGCAAAGTAACTGATGATGGTCGAAGTAGAGAAGATATAAAATGTAGACTGGCAATGGCAAGGAAACCGTTTCTTAAGAAGAGAAATTTGCTAACATCGAGTATAGATTTAAGTGTCAGGAAGTCGTTTCTGAAAATATTTGTATGGAGTGTAGCCATGTATGGAAGTGAAACATGAACGATAAATAGCTTGGACAAGAAGAGAATAGAAGCTTTCGAAATGTGGTGCTACAGAAGAATGCTGAAGGATAGATGGGTAGATCACATAACTGATGAAGTATTAAATATAATTGGGGAGAAGAGGTGTTCGTGGCACAACTAGACAAAAAGAAAGGACCGGTTAGTAGGACATGTTCTGAGGTATCAAGGGATCACAAATTTAGCATTGGAGGGCAGCGCGGATGGTAAAAATCGTAGAGGGAGACCAAGAGATGAATACACTAAGCAGATTCAGAAGTACTGGGAGATGATGAAGCTTACACAGGAAAGGGTAGCATGGAGAGCTGCAACAAACCAGTCTCAGGACTGAAGACAACTACTACTACTACTACTTCGTAGTTATAGAGTTATCGGTATTAACAGAAGGTGTATGACATAGAAACTATTTTCCATGTTTGCTTCCAATAATTGTTTAAAATGTTACAATTAATATAATTGTTTAACAGATCTGAAGATCGGCGGACAGTGCGCGAAATGGGTCATTTTGAAATAAAAACAGCAATACACAGACACAAGAAGTTGCCTTTTTTAATTTTACGGATCTCGCGTAACACCATGTGTCAAGTATTTCCGGTGTTCATAAACTATATTGTCTGTTGAGGGGATGGTATTCCCTCAAGTACGAATCAGTGTTAAATAATAAGAAGAAACTAAATCGAAATGGAACATGGTTTTCAGAATGTTCGATGAGAGAAGTTGCCAAGGTAAGTGTAAACGTTTATATCTGCTGCTACATCATACTCCGCAAGCCACCTAATGGTGTAAGGTGGAAACTGCTTCTCGTACCACTAACTGATCTGCCCCCGTACTCGGCTCCACTCGAGCATGGTGCGTAAGAAGAAACATTGTTGATAAATTTCTATATTTGCTCTACTTTTATGAAATTTCTCGTCGTGGTTATAACGCGAGGAAGCAATGTTTCTCCTTCCGGGATGTGCTCTAGCGAAATTTCTATAGTAACCTGTCCGTGATGCACAACGCCTCTTGTAACGTCTACCATTGGAGTTTTTTGAGCCTCTGTGTAACATTCTCTCGCTGAAAGAACGATCCAGTGCCGAAACGCGCCGCTGGTCTCTCTCTCTCTCTCTCTCTCTCTCTCTCCCTCCCTCCCTCCCTCCCTCCCTCCCTCCCTCCCTCCCGCCCTCCCCCTCCCCGCCCACCCCAGATACAGGAACAATACTGAAGAATCGGTCGAACAATAACATTATAAGCCAATTCCTTTGTGGATAAGTTAAGTTCCCTTAAGTTTCCTCTCATTAATCTGTCTGGCACCTTCTTTTCCCACTATTCGTTTTATGTGGTCATTCCACTTAAGATGGCTCTAGGTAGTTTCTCCCTGATTTTTTGCGGTAGATCTTGTATCCAGCAGTTCCTCATCAAAACTGTAGTTGTACAGTACTCACTTCCTTTTCATATGTACTAGGGTCATTCCAAAAGAAATGCACACAATTTTTGTGAAAATACAGTTTTCATTCTGCATGTGTGTTATTTTACAGTGTGTAGATACATCCTTCCCGCTTGTTTTCAAACTTAGTTCAAACTTAGTTCAACCTGTTCCCGTGAGTGGTGCCGTCACAGCATGTCTTCAGGATGGCTGCTACACTTGATGATCGTCCTGGCTAGCACACTGGACTCGAATTCGGGAGGACGACGGTTCAATCCAGCGTCCGGCCGTCCTGATTTAGGTTTTCCGTGATTTCCCTAAATCGGTCCAGGCAAATGCCGGATGGTTCCTTTGAAAGGGCACATCCGACTTCCTTCCCCGTCCTTCCCTAATCCGATGAGACCGATGACCTCGATGTCTAGTCTCCTCCCCCAAACAACACAACCCGACCCAACTTGACGTTCGTCAGAAGCAACGTGCTGTCATAGAATTCCTGTGCTGTGGAAACGAGACAGTGGGAAGCATCCACAAGTGGATGAAAAAGGTGTATGGAGATGCTGCTGTCGATCGCAGTACAATTAATCAGTGTGCAAGCAGGTTACGTGATGAAAGTGGGCACGGCAATATTGAGAATTGTCCTCACAGCAGCAGGCCTCGTCCTGCACAGACTCCAATGTGCAGACTGTTAACGAATTGGTGACTGCTGACAGACGCATCACAGTGAACGAATTGTCACGCTACGTTGGGACACGGGAAGGAAGTGTTTGCAGACTACTGAAGGTGTTGGCGTTAAAAAAGGTTCGTGCCAGGTGGGTTCCCAGGATGTTGACAGTGCCTCACAAAGAAACAAGAAAAACGGTATGCAGCGAACTTTTGGAACAGTACGAGAATGGTGGAGATGAATTTCTTGGAAGAATTGTGACAGGTTATGAAACATGGCTCCATCATTTTTCACCAGAGACGAAGAGGCAATCAATAGTGCCTTCATGCAAATTCACCAAAAAAAAAATTCAAAACCACACATACTGCTATAAAAGTTACGGCTACGGTGGTTTTAGATTCCGAACGACTCTTGCTTGTGGACATCATGCGAAGTGGAACCACCATAAATTCTGATGCATATGTGACGACACTGAAGAAACTTCGAGCTCGACTGAGTCGTTTTCGGCCACATCGGCAAAAGCAGGATGTTTTGCTGTTGCACGACAATGCACGGCCACATGTCAGTCAAAAAACTATGGAAGCGATCACAAAACTCGGATGGGCAACACTGAAACACTCGCCTTACAGTCCTGACCTGGCTCCATGTGACTGTCATCTCTTAGGGAAACTGAAAGACTCTCTTCGTGGAACAAGGTTTGAAGATGATGACTGCCTTGTGCACGCTGCCAAACAGTGGCTCCAACAGGTTGGTCCAGAATTTTTCCGTGCGGGTATACAGGCGCTGGTTCCAAGATGGCGTAAGGCAGTTGCGAGGGATGGAAATTATGTGGAGAAATGAAAATACTGTTCCTAAGGGATGTATCTGCACACTGTAAGACTTTCAAACATGTAAAATAAAAGATGGATTCTAAAAAAAATAGTGTGCATTTCTTTTGGAGTGACCCTCGTATGCGCAATATCTTAAATTTGTTTACGCTCAAAATAAACCGCACATGCACCATTCACAAGTTCTCTGCAACTCACTCTGCTAATCGATAATGTCTTCGAACGTTGCTACTTTCTTGTAAACAACCGCATCATCCGTGAACAGTCTTAAAGAACTTGCCGGCACTTCCTACGTGGTCATTGATAGGACCGTTAACGTTTACAATGAGTATGACTCTTCCTTGGGATACTACGGACATGATCGGAACTCAACACGTCGCTCTTAATGGCACGAAACTCTCTAAGGAAGACTTGAATTCAGTCGTAAATCTCGTTCGATACTCGATAAGCTCGTTTAGTGAAAAAAATACACCAGTAATTTGCTTGCAGCTCAATGGATCTCTCTGAGGAACAGAGCCAGCTGAGTTTCCCCAGATCTGTTTTATGCTCAAGAACTCTGACATTTTTGGAGAACGAAAGACTTTCAATAATACTACGGCAGACTGACGTCGACGACATTGGTCTAAAATTGTGAGCATCTATTCTACGACTCTTCGAAAACGGGAATGACCTGCTTTTTTTTCCAGTGGCTTGGTAGCTTTCGTTTTTCTAGCAGCAGTTCGGCGTAGTGCTGGAAGGTGAGCAAATTTTTTAACAAAATCTTTGTTCAGTCTTGCGAGTATCTCACGTGATCCTGATACTTCTTCACTACCAAGCGATAGTATTTTCTTTCCTGCTCCGTGATCGGTTATCTAAATACACTACTGGCCATTAAAATTGCTACACTACGAAGATGACGTGCTATAGAAGCGAAACTTAACCGACAGGAAGAAGGTGCTGTGATATGCAAATAATCAGCTTTCCAGAGCATTCACACGAAGTTGGCGCCGGCGGCGACACATACAACGTGCTGACATGAGGAAAGTTTCCAACCGATTTCTCATACACAGACCATGGAATATCAGCTCGGAGACCATGGCTGCGGTTACCCTTGACGCTGCGTCACAGACAGGAACGCCTGCGATGGTGTACTCAACGACGAACCTGGGTGCACGAATGGCAAAACGTCATTTTTTCGGATGAATCCAGGTTCTGTTCACAGCATCATGATGGTCACAACCGTGTATCACAGTGGAAGCGTGTATTCGTCATCCCCATACTGGCGTATCACCCGGCGTGATGGTATGGGGTGCCATTCGTTGCGTCCCGGTCACCTCTTGTTCACACTGACGGCACTTTGAACAGTGGATTGTAACATCGACGAGATAAATTTTTGCCTACAGTGCGACGAGAGGAAATTATGCCTCTAACAGTTATAAACATTATGTGTTCTACGTATGAAAAAACAATGAAAACTTATAGTGAATTAATTATATAATACTCTATGATACAATTGGACATATCGATTTGTATCATACAAAGACAATGATAATTGTAAAGTGCTTTTATGATCTGCGTTTGTCATCCTTTGTTTTTACCTTTTGTTGGGTGGCTTTTGTAGGTTCAGCACGCAAGACGCGTATCAAACTGAGGTCTGTTAAGAAATTGTAATTATGTTAATTATTACTTGAAAATAGTTCCTTATTATAAATATGGGTGAATAATTATTTGTAACTTTAATTCCTCTCTCAGTAAGCATTATCTGCGTTAATTATTTCTTTCCGCTGCAAGGAGCGCAGCCATTGATGATAGCGATTTGTATCGCGTTTTTGTCTGTTTTCCTTAGAAACAAATGTTTGCTTGATGAAGTCTAAATAGTGCACAATACGAAAGTAGTTTTCCTGTAAAGTTTAATAAGCAGTTACAATACGTATTTGGTCCAACAATAGAAAGTCTCTATCAATTGTCTGCCGCCATCTTAACAATTGTCTCAGCGACAAATTCAAATTACGCAACTCTGCAGACATAAATGCTGAACGTAATACAAACGTGTAAAAATAAACGTGCACCGGTGGTCCCGAACTCATTTGAATGAAAATAATTCGAATCAGATTGGTTCTTTACAAACAGTGCTCACAGCACGATTCTTATAAGAAACTTTTCTAGCTGATGTATAGAGCCGAAATTAATTCCGCACTAGTTGCGAAAAATATTGTTTCTGGTAACATACGTCAGTGTTGTGCGCGGCTGATATTCGGTGGTTTTAATGATCGTTTTGCTGAAGATAACTCTTACCATCATAAGCCATAGTTGTATAGAATCCGTTGTATGAACTGTGATTTAGTGACACATACACAACTTACAGACAACACTTTAACACGACGTTAACTTGGAGTTCTTTAGCAACTTCATCAAATCTTTAGCCGGGAGAAAAATTATTTAGTAATTACTCAATGTAATAAAACAAGACTATCATTTCCATTTACCAATTAAATACCAAACCACTGAATAACCCATCGAACGCCACAGGATGTTACATTTTCGATCTGTTACGACCAGTGGCTCTACCCTTCATTCGATCCCTGCGAAACCCTACATTTCAGCTGGATAATGCACGACCGCGTGTTAGAGATCCTGTATGGGCCTTTCTGGATACAGAAAATGTTCAACTTCTGCCCTGGCTAGCACATTCTCCAGATCCCTCACCAATTGAAAACGTCTGGTCAATGGTGACCGAGCAACTGACTCGTCACAATACGCAAGTCACTACTCCTGATGAACTGTGGTATCGTGTTGAAGCTGCATGGGTAGATGTACCTGTACACGTCATCCAAACTCTGTTTGACTCAATGCCCATGCGTATCAAGGCCGTTCTTACGGCCAGAGGTGGTTGTTCTGGATACTTATTTCCTTCGCGTATTCTGTGTAAAATCGAACTCGTATCCCATCAGGAAACGGCGTATAGTGAACTCTTAGAAAGGAAGAGACAGTTCTTGTAAATTGCGTTTGATATATACTGTGTTCACCGATCCACTGAGGACATTTTTTTTATGCGATTCCCAAATACAACCTTTTTAACCCATTTGTATGACACTGTTACCAATTAGTTGGGGTGTTGCAGAGCCTTCGTTCTCCTATCCTGTTATGTGATGCTGGGGCGTAGCTGCGTACTAGCGGCAGGGAGAAACTGTCTTAGCGGTGTACTGCAGCAGGAAACCGATTCACAAATTCGGCCTACCGTAACAACAGTGGTAACTCGCGCTCCACAGCAGCGTCGACAAGGCCTTCGCAAAACTGCCGACGAGGGTTTGCAAAAGTTTCGGTACCAGAATTGTGTGTAAGCAGTAAAAGCCTTACTTTCATTATCACGTGACAGTTTTGAGAGATTTGGGTCTTGCGTAAAATCCGTAAGCGATCAGAAATCATCTATTCCTCGATGGTGAGTGTTCGTCGTAGGTGAGGGTATCATCTGGAGTGCCCCAGGGAAGTGTGGTAGGTCCGCTGTTGTTTTCTATCTACATAAATGATCTTTTGGGTAGGGTGGATAGCAATGTGCGGCTATTTGCTGATGATGCTGTGGTGTACGGGAAGGTGTCGTCGTTGAGTGACTGCAGGAGGATACAATATCACTTAGACAGGATTTGTGATTGGTGTAAAGAATGGCAGCTAACTCTAAATAAAGATAAATGTAAATTAATGCACTTGAATCGGAAAAAGAATCCTGTAATATTTGAATACTCCATTAGTAGTGTAGCGCTTGACACAGTCACGTCGATTAAATATTTGGGCGTAACATTGCAGAGCGATATGAAGCGGGACAAGCATGTAATGGCAGTTGTGGGGAAGGCGGATAGTCGTCTTCGGTTCATTGGTAGAATTTTGGGAAGATGTGGTTCATCTGTAAAGGAGACCGCTTATAAAACACTAACACGATCTATTCGAGCGTTTGGGATACCTATCAGGTCGGATTGAGGGAGGACATAGAAGCAGTTCAGAGGCGGGGTGCTAGATTTCTTACTGGTAGGTTTGATCATCACGCGAGTGTTACGGAAATGCTTCAGGAACTCGGGTGGGAGTCTCTAGAGGAAAGGAGGCGTTCATTTCGTGAATCGCTACTGAGGAAATTTAGAGAACCAGCATTTGAGGCTGACTGCAGTACAATTTTACTGCCGCGAACTTACGTTTCGAGGAAAGACCACAAAGATGAGAGAGATTAGGGTTCGTACAGAGGCATATAGGCAGTCACTTTTCCCTCGTTCTGTTCGGGAGTGGAACAGGGAGAGAAGATGCTAGTTGTGGTACGAAGTACCCTCCGCCACGTGCCGTATGGTGGATTGAATGAATACATCTACATACATACTCCGCAAAGTCATTGACCGCCTCTCTCATCGTTCTGTGGTCATTTTCGCTTCGTTGATCTTTTGTTCGTCAGCTACGTTTTCACTTGTCCTGAATCTGAGTTGGAGATCTGTTCAGAGAGTAGTTTCGTAACACAGCTATTCAATCCCGTTGGATCTTCCCCATGCCTTAAGACCTTGCTTCGAAGAAACTTGTCTACGGCAGACTGAACGATGTTTTTGAATTTTTCCCATTAGTACTCCACAGCTTCGTCCTCATCACTGAATATTTGCAGAGTTTGAGTATTCAGCGTCAATTTCTATCCTGTGACTCTCGCTAAGCAGGAATATCTTCCTATCTTCGTTAACATTCAATGTGAAGCTCGTAGTTGCTATCAGAGCCTTCAGACGTTCGCAGCTTCCGGGTTTCATGGTAACAAAATATTCATCTCGTGTTGAATCTTGCAAAAGGAAAAATTGTGTCCTCAACAATCTTGCTTACACCGTGATGACTATACGACAAAGGACTTATTATGTACGAGTACTATCAGAAATAACGTATTGCCCCCTTCACTAAAATTATAGACAGCAACTGAAATATACTAAATTTCAAACTACCAGTTGGTTGGAGCACTAATCTGACATACAATCGCTAAATGTGAAAGTTAAAATCTAGATGAATTCATTCCTGTTTGGCCGAGTACGCAGCCAAATTGTGCGGCTAAATACGGAGTTAACGAAATCGGCAATACTTTAATCAAAAATAAATACCACCGAACTTTCCGTTGTCCAGAGCTGAAATACGGCTTCCCGTTTATTGAGCCACTTGTCAATAACACCATTCAGAAATTTAATTACTTTCGCCCATACGTTTGTGGCAACAAATCAGAAATGCCGTCACATTTATCACGGCAGATAGTCCACCATTGTATAATCGCGACGGAAGCAGATCAGCCAGATAGCAGCCGCATAACTCGCCCATTATTCAGTTTCATACACTGCGGCATATTTCCCTCTTATGAGCTCGGCCAGCACACGCTAAACTGTGTAACGCTTCGTGGCCCAAACTGTAGTCAGTAAACAGTCTTCGTGCTATGGCTACTTCGTTTAGGTGCAAACGCGTGGGTTCTGTCACGTTTCTTTGCTGGACGCTGTTCGGTAATTTCATTCATCAAACATTTGATCTGATTTTCGGTAGGCTTGTATTTCGTTTATTAACAGAGGAATTCCTAGCAAGAATAACAGTCTTAAAACTGACATACTAACCCACAGTACCCAGAAGATAAGTTATACGACTACATATACACTACTGGCCATTAACATTGCTACACCACGAAGATGACGTGCTACAGGCGCGAAATTTAACCAACAGGAAGAAGTTGCTGTGATACGCAAATGATTAGCTTTTCAGAGGATTCACACATGTTTGGCGCCGGTGGCGACACCTACAACGTGCTGACGTTTCCAACCGGTTTCTCATAAACAAACTGCAGTTGACAGGCGTTGCCTGGTGAAACGTTGTTGTGATGCCTCGTGTAAGAAGGAGATATGTGTACCATCGCGTTTCCGACTTCGATAAAGGTCGGATTATAGCCTATCGCGATTGCGGTTTATCGCATCGCGACACTGCTGCTCGCGTTGGTCGAGATCCAATGACTATTACCAGAATATGGAATCGGTGGGTTCTGGAGGGTAATACGGAACGCCGTGCTGGCTCCCAACGGCCTCGTATCACTAGCAGTCGAGATGATAGACATCTTATCCACATGGCAGTAACGGATCGTCCAGCCACGTCTAAGTCCCTGAGTCAACAGATGGGGACGTTTGCAAGACGACAACCATCTGCACGAACAGTTCGACGTTTGCGGCAGCATGGACTATCAGCTCGGAGACCATGGCTGTGGTTACCCTTGACGCTGCATCATACAGGAGCGCCTGCGATGGTGTACTCAACGACCAACCGGGGTGCACACATGGCAAAACGCCATTTTTTTCGGATGAATTCAGGTTCTGTTTACAGCATAATGACGGTCACATTCGTGTTCGGTGACATCGCGGTGAACGCACAGTGGCGATGACGAATACACGCTTCCATACTAGCGTATCAACCGGCGTGATGGTATGGGGTGCCATTGGTTACACGTCTCGGTCACCTTTTGTTCGCATTGACGGCACTTTGAACAGTGGACGTTACATTTCAGATGTGTTAGGACCTGTGGCTCTATCCTTCATTCGATCCCTGCGAAACACATTTCAGCAGGGTAATGCACGACCGCATGTTGGAGGTCCAGTACGGGCCATTCTGGATAGAGAAAATGTTCGACTGCTGCCGTGGCCAGCACATACTCCAGATCTCTCACCAATTGAAAACGTCTGGTCAATGGTGGCCGAGCAACTGGCTCGTCATAATACGCCAGTCACTACTCTTGATGAACTGTGGTATCGCGGTGAAGCTGCATGGGCAGCTGTACCTGTACACGCCATCCAAGCTCTGTTTGGCTCAATGCCCAGGCGTGTCAATGGCGTTATTACGGCCGGAGGTGGTCGTTCTGGGTGCTGATTTCTCAGGATGTATGCACCCAAATTGCGTGAAAATGTAATCACATACCACTTCTACTACAATAGATTTGTCCAATGAATACCTGTTTATCACCTGCATTTCTTCTTAGTGTAGCAATTTTAATGGCCAGTAGTGTGTGTGTGTGTGTGTGTGTGTGTGTGTGTGTGTGTGTGTGTGTGTGTGTGTGTGTGTGTAAAAATATATAAATGAAATAGTAGGTTCTCATGTTGTCCGTTATAGCAGTGTCAGACGCAGAAACACCGCAAATAAACCGTTATTGTAGCATTACACAGCTGTCACAAATCAGTCACAGGTATTAAATAACTGCGAATATGCGTGCCAATGAATTTAAGTTTCAACGAAATTTACCTCGGCCGCCACACTGACGATCAGAACACTGAGAGGATCCAGTCTATCATTTGTCTGTGTGGACAGTGTACTGCTTTATTTGCTGAATCGTTAAAGAAATTGCAAATAATGATTAAAGTATGTTTAGCTTCCCTCAAATTATTTTCAAGAGAAATATATATACAACACAAATGACCAGGGTAGTCTCAACAAACACACAAACACACACTTACTCACTCTCCCTCCCTCTGTCTCGCACAATCAAGGCCCAGAAAACTAACTTCCGACAATTTATTGAACACTATTAATCACTAGTCGGTACCAAGTGAGTCTGTTAAAAGTACACTGATTTTAAACATATTCATAGCAAAATATACAGATTCTATTAGTTAACCACAACGCACTTAGAAATCCACTTTTTAATTTCGGGTGGTTCCTGCTCATTTTACATAGTTTTCTGTTTATTTTGCGAGCAACAAGATGCCCTTGGGTAGACGTAAAGTTTGTCCACCTTTTGTGTGAAACTTTACTTGTTGTTGCCTGTGTACACAGAAAACGCCACTGTTTGTTTTTGGAGAAACATAAAGCGCTATGAGCGATTTGAAGCTAGTTTAAAGTCCTCATGGTTATTAAAACTGTGCCGTCCGCACGTCTCGTACAAATTTATTAGGTTGGCGCCGCCAGCGCTAATTCGGATTACTTGGCTTGGCGCCAGCCGCTTGTCACCTTTCCGTTGATGACAAGCTTCAAACGCATTGACTTTTCAGCGCTTTAATTTTTTCCAGAAATCCTCTATTGTGCCGTATCGTTCGAAAAACTCGAATTTTTCTTTTCAAGTAACTTCCCTGCAACTTCTACAATGTTACACTAATTATCCATGTAGAGCTGATGCCACTTTCCATAAGGTGTAAATAGCTCCATCACTGTTTTTGCTAAAGGTTGTCCAGCGCTGGAATATATCTTGAATAAGGAAATGTATCCATTACTCCAGTCACACAGCATCCGAATGCGTATGACATATTTCGTAATTTTCGACGGAGTCAAGACATCTCAATTGATGAACGAATGATACCGTGGCGTAGACAGCAATCAGCAGTTGATCGCTGATGATGCTGTGGTGTACGGTGTCGAAGTTCGGTAAAGTCACCCAAGTCATCCTGTATCCTCCTATAATTTCTGTTTGGCGTGATCAGTAGCAGGTAGCACTAAATATAAAAAACGTAAGTTAATGCGGGTGAGTAGGAAAAAAAACCATAAAGTCCGGATACAGCGTTAGCGTTCTGCTCGACACAGTAAAGTCGTTTAAATATCTGGGCATAACGCTGCAAAGCGATGAGGTGAAAGGAGTATGTGACTGCTGTGGATGGGGACCAAATATCTCACGAAATAAGCTTCAAACGAAAAAACTGCAAATAACGAAACTTGTCTAGCTTAAATGGAGAAACCAGATGGCGCTATGGTTGGCCCGCTACATGGCTCTGCCATAGGTCAAACGGATATCAACTGCGTTTTTTTAAATAGGAACCCCATTTTTATTACATATTCGTGTAGTACGTAAGGAAATCTGAATGTTTTAGTTAGCCCATTTTTTGCGCTTTGTGATAGATGGCTCTGAAATAGTCAGAAACATATGGTTCACATTTTTAGACGGACAGTTGGTAACAGGTTTCTTAAATTAAAATACAGAACGTAGGTACGTTGCAACATTTTACTTCTGTTGTTCCAATGGGATACATGTACCTTTGTGAATGTATCATTTCTGAGAACGCATGCTGCTACAGCGTGATTACCTGTAAATACCACATTAATGTAATAAATGCTCAAAATGATGACCGTCACCCTCAGTGCATTAGGCAATACGTGTAACGACATTCCTCTCAACAGCGTGTAGTTCGCCTTCCGTAATGTTCGCACATGCATTGACAATACGCTGACGCATGTTGTCAGGCGTTGTCGGCGGATCACGATAGCAATTATCCTTCAAACTTTCCCCACAGAAAGAAATCCGGGGACGTCACATCCGGTGAACGTGCTGGCCATGGTATAGTGCTTAGATGACCAATCCACCTTGTCATGAAACATGCTATTCAGTACCGCTTCAACTGCATGCCAGCTATGTGCCGGACATCCATCATGTTAAAAGTACATCGCCATTCTGTCATGCAGTGAAACATCTGGTAGTGACATCGGTAGAACATTACGTAGGAAATCAGTATACATTGCACCATTTAGATTGCCATCGATAAAATGGGGACCAATTATCCTCCCCCCCCCCCCCCCCCAGGGGGTCCACAACTCTCTTGTGGATACATGCGTGGCGAGCTGGGGCCCCAAGCTATTGCAGCCTTCCTTCTTTCCAGGGCTGCATTTCCTTCCCCTTCCCCTCCTTTCTTCTTCATGCTCCTTCGCCCTCGCCCTCGCCCTCTCCTCTCTCCCTCTCTTCATGTCCTTGCTTATGTTGGCCCCTGCTATCCTCCTGGTTCTGTTGGTTTTGCAATTTAGCTTTGTTGCGTAATCGCCTCTCCCTTTTGGCACTCCCTGGTCCCCCTCTGGGGTTTGACCTCCATTGCTAAATTTCTCCTCCGTAGTGCCGTTCGGGAAGAGCACCTTACCTAGAGTCTTCGATGTGGCCCTCCTAGTTCATTCCACCTTACTTTCACGTTGTTGTATGATACTAGGGTGCTTAGCCATCACAGTAGCCAGCCCGTGTGGTGGGGTCGCTATGTACCCTTTTGGTTGAGCCCCCTGAACACACAGGGATCACACTTCTGATACCTGAGCTGTGACCTCCTCATGCATGCCTTGGAGTGGTTGCTCGTCATCCTGGAGCATCGGAACTCCCGGCAATGGCCGCCTTGCCAGACGGCCCTTGCTGTGGCTGGGTGGCGTCCGTGAGGAGAGCCCCTGATCGGAGTGGGTGGTATCAGATCGCACGCTATGCAAATGAAACGCATACGGGTCCAGAACTCTGGCCGTTCTTCTGCGTCCGTCTCTCTGCGTGGTATTGATTCCTCAAGTGCTGCTTCTCTTGCCCCTTCGGCCTTCCCTTCCATGGCTACCCCCTGGGAAGAGGGTCAGGCGAGTCGGCTAAGGGCAAAGCCTTTCCCCAGCTATCTGGTTTGCACCAGGACTGATAGGGATACTTTCACCAATACCAAACCTTTATTCTTTGTGGAACACATTGACGACAAGTCTGGCGACGTGGACTCCCTGAGGAAGATGCAGTCAGGTTCGTTGCTCATAAAAACTGCTTCAGCTGCCCAGTCTGCGGCCCTTCGTGCCTGTACCCATCTTGGCACAATTCCTGTGTCCATTACCCCCCACCAGTCTCTAGATATGGTACAAGGTGTGATTTTTCACAGGGACCTCATCCTTCAAACTGATGAACTTCTGAACACACCGAATGAAGTGAACACCCCACCGTCCCAGATTGTCCCGAAGGGTCCTGAGGACAATCACATTAATACTGGTGCCTTCATCTTGGCCTTTGAACGGGATACCCTCCCTGAGAAAGTAAAGATTATGATTTATCGATGTGATGTGAAGCCGTACATCCCGTTTTAAGTGCTTGCGTTTTGGACATATCTTTCCGCTGTTCGCAGGCCCCTCTCTGTGGCGACTGTGGACGTCCACTCCAAGAGGGGTCCCTGTGTTCCTCCTCCTGTGTGTCTCCTCCTGTGTGTGTTGTCATGGCAATCGTTCTCCACGGTCACCAGATTGCCCAGTATATAAGAAGGAAAAGAAGATACAGGAGGATAAGTCCCTTGATCGTTTAACCTACACAGAGGCTCGTAAGAAGTATGCACGTCTTCACCCTGTGTCCATGACGTATAGTTATGCTTTAGTTACATTTTCACCCCTTTCCTCCCCCTTCCTTACCCCAGTCCCAGACCCCTCTCCTACCCCCTACCCCCTCCCCCTTCCCCCCTCCCCCCTCCCCTGTGGCTCCCATACCTTCTCCTCTGGGCGCTGCTCCCCATCCCCAGCTGGAGAAGTGCCCCATTCCTTCAGCGTCTGCCGGTCAAGGGCGCCACTCCCGGTTTGTCCCTTCCAGGCCAAAGGCCTGCTGCCACGCGACGACCGCGAGAACCGCAAGCTGTCAGCCCCCCAGGTCGCCCGGTCTCTTTCTGTTCCCGATCTTGCTGCAGCTGGCTCCTTTATGCCACACAGCCCTCCTCGATCTCAACCTGAAAAGAAGAAGAAACATGAGTCCCAGGACAAGGAGCCTCTGGTGTAACCAGAGGTCCCATCCCCAGCTCAAAACCAGGTTCTGACCTGTCGTTCATGGATGCCGCCCCCATCCTTGTCACTAATGGGTGGTGACCTGGCAGTATGACAGGCTTCAGCCTGTTCATCCCGCATTTAAATCATCGTTCTGTTGTTATCCAATGGAATTGTAATGGATACTACAGTCACCTTCCGGAATAGAAATCCTTTATTTCATCTTACTCTGCATCTTGTGTGGTTCTACAGGAATCTCATTTTACTGATGCTCACTCACCGATGCTGTGGGTTCTGTGTTTTCTGTCGAAATCGGGTCAGACCCCTGAGGGCTTCTGGTGGCGTTTGTACTTTGGTCCGTACAGACATTGCTAGCATGTGGATTCCTCTTCAAACTATATTGGAAGGGGTTGCTGTTAGGGTCCACCTGGACTCTGAGGTCACGGTTTGCAATCTTTATCTCCCTCCTCTTACACCTGCTGCCGTAACTGCCCTTCTTCAGCAACTTCCTCCTCCCTTCCTCCTCCTTGGGGCTTTTAATGCTCATCATCCCTTGTGGGACAGTGCATTTCCACCTAGACGAGGTCTTCTCTTAGATCTGTTTATTACAGACCACGACTTGTGGCCCCTACTCATTTCAGTGCTGGTCATGGTATCTCTTCTGCCATTGATCTTTCTCTTTCTTCTCCCTGTCTCCTCCCTTCATTACAATGGTCGCCACACGACGACCTTTGTGATAGTGACCATTTCCTGTTGATTCTCTCTCTCTCCCTTCCCACTCCCCGATGGACAGGTTAGCTAGTTGGTCTTTCCAAGGCGCCGATTACCCCCTCTGCACCGCCCAGGTCGTGTTTTCTCCCTCTTTGTCAGGTTGTATTGATGACGTCCTACGTGACGTGTCTGACGCAATTGTTCGCGCTACTAGCCTCTGCTGTACCGCGCTCATCTGGACCATTTCGTCGCCAGCACGTCCCGTGGTGGAGTACGGCCATTGCCATTGCCATCCGTGATCGCCGTCGAGCTTTGCAACACTTCAAGAGGCACCCATCCATTGTCATCCTTACTACCATTAAACGCCTTCGTACTAAAGCCCATTATTCAATCAAACAGAGCAAACGGATATGTTGGGAACGATTTGCTTCTTCCCTCGCTTCTACTGTCCCTAGGTCACGGGTATGGGCTACACTTCGCTCTCTCTCCAAGGTTGCCATTGGCAGTCCACCCTTCCAGGCCTTCACCTCCCAGATGGCCTTCGTACAGACCCGTTAATTCTTGGGAAACATCTTGCGACCCATTTTGCAATGGCATCAGCATCAGCCTCCTATCTGGCTGCTTTCCTTCGCTGAAAACAGCGGGCTGAAGCTTCCACCTTATGTTTTAGCCCTTGTCAGTCAGAATCTTAAGACAAACCTTTTACTGAATGGGAATTTCTTTCTGCACTTTCTTCTACTCATGAGACGGCCCCTGGCCCAGACTGCATTCATAGCCAACTGCTTCAACATCTCAGTGCTCCACAACAGCAACATCTTCTCCGGGTGTTGAACCATATCTAGCTCCAGGGTGACTACCCTTCTCAGTGGAGGGATAGCATCGTGGTTCCTGTCCTTAAGCCTGGTAAGAACCCTGTATTTGTTGACAGCTATCGGCCAATTAGCCTGACCAATATTGTTCGCAAGTCACTTGAAGGGATGGTAGCCCGTCAGCTCAATTGAGTCCTTGTATCTCGGGATCTATTGTCCCCTTACCAGTGTGGCTTACCAGAGGGACGGTCTCTGATCGATCATTTACTTCGCTTGGAATGCGCAGTTCAGCAGGCTTTTTCCCAGCGCCGCCATTTGGTTGCAGTATTTTTTGACCTATACAGCCTATGACACGGCCTGGCGCCATCACATCTTACTTACATCTCATCAGTGCGGTCTTCGAGGCCCACTACCTATTTTTATCCGCCAGTTCCTGACCCATCGGTCATTCAGAGTTCGAGTTGGTACTGCTTTTAGTTCTCCACGGACCCAGGAGACGGGCATCCCACAGGGTTCTGTCTTGAGTGTCCTTCTTTTCCCCATTGCTATCGATGGACTTGTGGCCTCTGTCGGTCCCTTGGTCGCCCCTGCCCCGTATGTGGATGATTTCTGCATTTGGATTAGTTCCTCTTAGATGAACTCTGCAGAGCGGCAGCTCCAGGGAGCTATATGGCGTGCCTCTGCATGGACCCTCTCACACGGGTTTAGATTCTCTCCTTTAAAATGGCAGGTGGTCCACTTCTGTCGCCATACTACGATCCACCCTGATCTAGAGCTCTATCTCGATGCACAACAATTGCCTGTGGTCCCACAGTTTCGTTTCCTGAGTCTTCTTCTCGACAACAAGCTCACTTGGCTGCCACATATCAGACCTCTGAAGGTAGGATGTTTCTGTAAACTCAATTTCCTTCGCTTCCTTGCCCACGCTTCTTGGGGTGCAGACCGCTCCCTCCTTCTCCGTCTTTATCGTGCTCCAGTTCTGTCTCGTTTGGACTGTGGTTGTCAAGTTCATGGTTTGGCTGCTCCTTCCACACTGCATGTACTGGATCCAGTCCACCATCGTGGTATGCGTTTGGTCACTGGTGCCTTCCCTACTAGCCCTGTTGTCTCCTGGTTGAAGCTGGGATCCCCCCCCCCCCCTCTTTCCGTTCGGCGGTCCCAGCTTCTGGTGTCTTATGAATTCGCTGTCCGTTCCTCTCTCTCACTCATCCTTCCTATTCTATCCTGTTCCAAGACCATGGACGTCACCCACCTGATTCCCACCCTTGGGCGGGTTTACTGGCTGGTGGCGCTCCGCCTTGCGTCTCTTTGCCGTGATTTTCAGCTTCCTTCTTTGTCCTGTCTTCCTCGCTCCCTCCCCTCCACCCCCCCCCCCTCTTCGTTAGTTCCTCGGCCTCGAATTCCGATGGATTTCCGCCGAGGTCCGGAAGATTCCATCCCCCCCCCCCCCCGATGGTGTTCCGTTCCTTTTTCCCCCACCGAATTTTATGGGAGATGCTGTTTTTTAAACTGATGGTTCTAAATCTGCTGATCATGTAGGATATGCCTTCACGTCCTCTGTTGGAATGGAAAATCATCTGCTGCCACCTACATGTGGAGTGTTTACTGTGGAATTGATGGCAATTTCCCAGGCCCTTATCTTTATTAAACAGTCCCAACACAACTATGTTTTGTTATGTACTGACTCAATGAGTGGCTTTCTGGATACTGACCAGTGTTTTTCGCGCCATCCCTTGGTCTCTGCCATCCATGACCATCTCGCCGATATTCACCGTGCTGCTTGCTCCATTCATTTCCTTTGGGTTCCTGGCCATGTGGGTATCTGGGGTAATGAGCTTGCTAATTGTTTGGCTGGGGGAGCAGTCACTTACCCCCGTTCTCTGTAACCCCTCCTGCAGCGGATATATGGCTTCACATCAAATCCCACTTCGCACAGTCATGGCCAACTCTTGGCAGGCTACTTCCCTGTCTAATAAACTTCGTGTGATTAAGGTGACACCAGGCCCGTGGCGTTCTTCCTTTCGCCTCTCCCGAAAGGACTCTACCACACTGTGTCGTCTCTGCATTGGCCATACCAGGCTGACCCATGGTTTTTTTGTGTGATGAGCCACCCCCACTTTGTGGTTGTGGAGCCTTCCAGTCAGTAGACCACATTTTGGTTGAATGCCCCCTTCTTTTGGCTGTGCGTGCTAAGTACAGACTCCCCCACAGTTTACCTTTGCTGTTGGCCGACGATTCCCGGATGGTCTCTCTGGTTCTCGGTTTCCTCCAGGAAAGTGGTTTTTATTCTCAGTTTTAGGGTTTTTAATCTATCTCTGGTGTTGGGGGAGGGCGGTGAGTGTTCAGGTATTTCCCATTGTAAACCGTCTTTGGAGATTCCCGACTCCCCTGCTTTATCATTTTTTAGGACTTGTTAGTCTCTTTTTCCCACACGCACTTCTACATTCTAGTGGTTGTACCTTTTAAGTCGCAGGTGGTCTTCCCTCTGCTGCTTCACAGGTGGGATATTTCATGCCTCTAGTATAGCGTTAAGATCTCTGTCTCTTGATGACTTACCTCATTTTGTTTTTTACCATTGACATGACTGCCCTTCTACATTTTTTAGCCTTTTCCCTTTTATCGTTCTGACTTTTCTGAGATGTCACACTATCGGAATGGACCACATTTGAAACAAGGGACTGATGACCTTGCTGTTTGGTCCCTTCAACCCCAACCAACGAACCAACCAATTATCCTTCCTCTCATAATGCTGCGCCATACATTAATCTGCCAAGGTCGCTGATGTTCCACTTGTCGCAGGCATCGTGGATTTTCCGTTGCCCAATAGTGCATATTATTACGGTTTACGTTACAGCTGTTGGTGAATGACGCTTCGTCGCTAAATAGAACGCTTGCAAAAAATCTGTCATCGTCCCGTAATTTCTCTTGTGCCCAGTGGCAGAATCGTACACGACGTTCAAAGTCGTCGCCATGCAATTCCTGGTGGATAGAAATATGGTACGGGTGCATTCTCGACACCGACGTTTTTGAGATTCCCGAATCTCGCGCAATTTGTCTGCTACTTATGTGCGGATTAGCCGCGACAGCAGCTAGAACACCTACTTGGGCATCATCATATGTTTCAGGTCGTGGTTGAAGTTTCACATGTGGCTGAACACTTCCTGTTTCCTTAAATAACGTAACTATCCGGCGAACGGTCCGACACTTGGACGATGTCGTCCAGGATACCGAGCAGCATACATAGCACATGCCAGTTGGGCATTTTGATCACGATAGCCATACATCAACACCATATCGACCTTTTCCGCAATTGGTAAATGGTCCATTCTTAACACGGGTAATGTATCACGTAGCAAATACAGTCCGTTTGACCTATGGCAGCGCCATCTAGCGGGCCAACCATAGCGCCATCTGGTTTCCCCCTTCAACCTAGACAAGTTTCGTTCTTCGTAGTTTTCTCGTTTGATGTTCATTTCGTGATATATTTGGCCCGGTCACGATCAATGGGCCACCCTGTATAGATGATGGTTGTCCATATTCGCAGCTGAATGTGGTTTTTATTGCTTCCTCTAGAGATACTCTATCAGTCTGTGATCAATGAAAATTTAGGTCAAGTCTTTAACATTTTCGACGTGTTATATCATGCAAAGTATTATCTCATCATGAACTGCAGCTATGTGACAGGGATGCAATTTGAATCTGATTTTTGTAAACAGCCCAAAGATACTATTTAGAAAAAGTTTGTTGGCTAGTTCCATGTGGTCATTTAGAATATACTCAGGCGAGCTCAGGGTGTGTGTGTGTGTGTGTATTTATAGTCCCTCTGAGAGTACTATTTTCTTGCCTTTGTTAGTGATACATAGTATCTGCAAGTTTTCATTAATGTTAAAGTGTGTCCATATTGGTTCTGATAGATTTAATTAAATCCGCAAGAACCTAAGACATGCATGTGTTCTCGATATCATATTCTGAATCTCCTGCCAGTATGCCCTAGATAAAAGTTGGGAAATTGTTGCAAATGACCCTGTAAATTTTTGTAGGCCTTGACTGGTGATATTGGTGGTGTGGAATTACGTTGCGTTTCAGTATTACTGATGCGGAAAAGGTTGACAGTATGGTATGAAATTGTGCCCAGGAAGAGAATGCATGTAAATCGTTCGTTTTGTGGTATTAACATATATTTGTAGCATAATTCGTTACTTATTAGCCAATGATGTAAACAGAGCAAAGATGGTGTTTGGGCTGTACAAAGTCTATTCTTGAAATGGGTGTTGAGCATCGCACATGCGTTATACAATTGACTTTTTTCACAATGCAAACATTATCGTCATCAAGCAAAGATACTGTGGCACACGTCAAACTAATTTATTTACAATGTCTTCTTGAACTCCACCACATCACACATACATAGTTAGAAAACATTGACCACAACAAAACCAACCACCGTTTATTGTGGGTGCTGGCACAGGAGTCTGAGATGGCGATGGTGACAGTTGTGCATGGGCCGGGGCCCTCCTGGCCACCACCCTGGCAGGAGCCACAGGGACGGTGGCAACAGGGTGAGGGAGGGGAGGGGAGGGAAGGGATCAGAGGAGGAGGCTAAGGCAGAGGGAGCTGAGGACGGGGCGACGTAGAGAGCAGGAGAGGGGAGGGTGAGAATGGGGAGGGGGTGGAATGGGGGAGGCGACTGGGCACACCACGTAGTCGCGGCGGCGGCGAGGTGTGGACGATGGCAGTGGTGGTGGTAGTCATGGGAGAAGGGGGAAATAAAGGAAAAGGACAGGACAGAGAGATGAAGACCAGGAACTGAGCCAGACGAAGTGCGACCGCAGGGGCTGCTGAGCTGTTCACTGCTGCTTCTGCAACGCCTAATGCTTCAATAAAGGTCGATGCAGTTATCTGAGGGCGGTACTCCTCCGAGTTACCGCCGGAAATGTGGCACGTACGCGCTGAGCTCGGCTATTTAAAGCCATACTGAGGTGACACTGCACATGCGCTGCTCAGCGTGCGCGTTCATAACAACGTGTGCTGCGCCTTGCGCCCTCCATCGTGACAGCTTGGCGTATCGATATCACGTCGATTTTCATCTTTATGCAGATAACTGCGTCGACTACGAAGTTTCTCTATAAAATGATTCAATGCAGAGTTTGTCTGACAACGAGACTCATCAATCGAGATAGCGGTTATCAGCAAATCTTATTTCCACAGATACATTGTAATCGAGTTCCAAAACATTGATGTATGGGCCAAAATTTTTGTCGTATTTCCACAGACCACTCCATGAATTACAATGTTCGACGATTGCGGACTTGGTAGGTTGGAGAAGGCGTCTATGCCGTTGGTGTTCACAATGCACTCCTGCACAGTTCGTGTTTTTTTGCCCTATATACAGGGTTATTACAAATGATCGAAGCGATTTCACAGCTCTACAATAACTTTATTATTTGAGTTATTTTCACAATGCTTTGCACACACATACAAAAACTCAGTTTTTTTAGGCATTCACAAATTTCAATATGTGCCCCTTTAGTGATTCGGCAGACATCAAAAATGGTTCAAATGGCTCTGAGCACTATGGGACTCAACTGCTGAGGTCATTAGTCCCCTAGAACTTAGAACTAGTTAAACCTAACTAACCTAAGGACATCACAAACATCCATGCCCGAGGCAGGATTCGAACCTGCGACCGTAGCGGTCTTGCGGTTCGACTGCAGTGCCATTAACCGCACGGCTACTTCGGCCGGCCGGCAGACATCAACCCGATAATAAAGTTCCTCCCACACTCGGCGCAGCATGTCCCCATCAATGAGTTCGAAAGCATCGCTGATGCGAGCTCGCAGTTCTGGCACGTTTCTTGGTAGAGGAGGTTTAAACACTGAATCTTTCACATAACCCCACAAAAAGAAATCCATGGGGTTAAGTCGGGAGAGCGTAAAGGCCATGACATGAATTGCTGATCATGATCTCCACCACGACCGATCCATCGGTTTTCCAATCTCCTGTTTCAGAAATGCCGAACATCATGATGGAAGTGCGGTGGAGCACCATCCTGTTGAAAGATGAAGTCGACGCTGTCGGTCTCCAGTTGTGGCATGAGCCAATTTTCCAGCATGTCCAGATACACGTGTCCTGTAACGTTTTTTTGCAGAAGAAAAAGGGGCTGTAAACTTTAAACCGTGAGGCACCCAGAAGCTTTAAACTGCGCATACCATCGTCGAACGAAGTTAGCAGTTGGTGGATCTTTGTTGAACTTCGTCCTGAAGTGTCGTTGCACTGTTATGACTGACTGATGTGAGTGCATTTCAAGCACGACATACGCTTTCTCGGCTCCTGTCGCCATTTTGTCTCACTGCGCTCTCGAGCGTTCTGGCGGCAGAAACCTGAAGTGCGGCTTCAGCCAAACAAAACTTTGAGTTTTTCTACGTATCTGTAGTGTGTCGTGACCATATGTCAATGAATGGAGCTACAGTGAATTTATGAAATCGCTTCAATCATTTGTAATAGCCCTGTATAATTTGCCGCATTCACACGGAATCTTGTAAACACCTGATTTACGCAGGCCCAGATATTCTTTAACGGATCCCACCAGTCATGAAATTTTGGAAGGAGGGCGAAAGATGACTCTCACTTGATACTTTCTCAATATTCTGCCTGTCTGTGAAGAAATATTCCCAATAAATGGTAGATAAGCCGTCGCCCTAAAGGCCTCTTCCTTGTTCCGTCGTTTGTAGGTCTGCATCACTCTGTTCACTTGCCTAGTTGAAAAGCTCCTTCGTCTCCGACCTCTGATTCGTCCCTGACTGCACTGCTGGTCCCTCTCGAACTGTCTTCCTCCGGACGGACGACGTCCTGGAGACACTGGCTCGGAGCCAACCATGCAGAGGGAACACAACAGACATCTCTGCACATGAAGGAACTGACCCACATACACAACTGACTGAACGACCAAACAATGGTCGTCCCCACTAGTACAAGCTGTGCCGACCTCACTGGGCTTCGTCCCCGATCACACTGCTGCATCCCGACTGCCCTCGTGGTCAGTCTCCGACTGCCCTCCGAACTGAACTCCAGACACACGACGACCCGGAAAATACTAATGGTCGCTCGAGAGATTGTACGACAGTACACTTACCGATAAGCACTGCTGCTGCCACTCACTGGCGTCACTAACTTCCTGCCTTACTTGCCCGTAAGTTGAATAAGGAAACGAGGGGGCGGTAGTGTAAGAGAAGATGACAGGCAATAAACGGCATGAAGACGAACCGTGCATAGCTCATTACTTTAACACAGCAAGGAACGTGTTACAAAGTATACCTCCTAATGAACTGATAATGAGAACATTTTTAATCTTATACTTACTGAGTGAACTTGTATGAAATACTGAAAAGGAAATGTTTGTTACTCCTGGAAGGCATCAGATAGGCAGCCTGTAAACGGCAGCAGATGACGGGGCCCCGGGTTAGCCGTTTAGCAGTATAGTCGGGGATTTTTATGTTATGGTCGCTTCACCTGAGCCAAATTATAAGAAGTAATACAATGGCCGAACTTCAGCACTGAGGAACTGAAGGATGGAATTCTGTTAAACTCACTAGTTGCCGGCCGGTGTGGCCGAGCGGTTCTGGGCGCATCATCTGGAACCGCGCGGCCATTACGGTCGCAGGATCGAATCCTGCCTCGGGCATGGATGTGTGTGACGTCCTTAGGTTAGTTAGGTTTAAGTAGTTCTAAGTTCTACGGAACTGATAAGTCCCATAGTGCTAAGAGCCATTTGAATCATTTTGAAACTCACAAGTTCAGCCCTCAATACCAAAACTGCCCCAACTATCATCCACAAACAGTTTCATGTAGCATGTTATGTTACACCTACATTCTAGTTCATGACGTTCATAAACATCCTAGTGGATAGCACTCACCGGGGGTAGCCCGGAAGCAAGTCTCACTCCTGAGGATTTCCCTGAATTATGAATACCGTTCTGTGTTCTGCTTGCCGATCCATAGTGCTGGTGGTGTAGCAGGTTGACTGCATTTCGAACCCCCTTGTTCTCCTCATAGCGAGATATTCCACACGGGGCATCCAGTGGCGGCTCTCTAGCTCAGCTTACGGAGGCGCGGTCATCAGCTACTAGCGCAGCGTGTGGGCAGCTGCTGTGCGCCTGCATGTCACGAGTGGGCGACAAAGGCCAAGCGTGGGAGGTTGGCGCCGCAGCGCGACCCGTGCCACAGGTAGGTGGCACTGGGGGAGTCGGTCACTCTCACTCATCCAGCTCTGCACTCACTATGCCACCAAGAGTACGAAAAAATTAAGACATGTTCATTGCACTGTCGAAAGCTTCTCGCAGTTCGACAAATTACACTGTAAAAGATCCATATCAAATATTTTTGAAAATAAATGTTTTATAAAGTATTTGACAGTGCACTGGGTTTTTTGTAATATCATTTAATAAAGCTACAGTGTGGCCCTAGCTTTTTAAAAAGATCTGTCGAAGGCCTTTGGCAGTGTAATAAAGGCCTAACACAGACGCACGTGTTTCTGTTGCCAAAAGAGTTTCATGATTCAAGAATATCGATAATGACAACGTGTCTTTGCTTAGTCTGGTACGTCGTCTACTGTAGGCTGACAAAGTATTAGAAGAGTAGCGAAAATTAGTGTAGACAATGTTCATTATTGTTCATACAGAAAATACAGGTGACTTGAGGGTCACGGGGTGAGCATATTGTTCTTCCTGCCGTTGTAGGCTCTCTAGCACTTGAAGCCGTTACTTCGTACTCAATTGGCCTGCGTAGGCTGAGTGCACCCTGTTGCAGTACTCTCACTATGGAAAAATCCCTGGAAGTACTGAGAATCGAATACGGGTCATCTGTCTCACAGCCACACGTGATGATCACTGAGCTACGGAGGACGGAGCCTTACTTTACTGAATATTACTTGCAATAAAATGATACAACTGCATTTCGCGCGTTGCGGTGGGAACTGTTACAAATCGATCACTATGAGAAGACAAACAATCCTGTAGGAGGAACATGTTCAAAATTAGAAGAAAAATATGGGTAAACTACACGGAGAGACGGGTAATCATAAGAATGAACGAGCAAGAACGATGTGCTCGGACTAAAAAGGGTGTAAGGCAGGGATGTAATCTTTCACCCCTACTGTTCAATCTGTACATCGAAAAGGCAAAGATAAAAATAAAAGGTTCAGAAGTGGGATTAATATTAAAGGTGAAAGGATATCAACGATAAGATTCGCTGATGTAATTCTTCACTTTCACTCAGCGGTCACGAGCAGCTGAATGTAATGAATAGTCCAACGACGACAAAATATGGACTGGTAGTTTCTCTCTGTTCTCATTTCTTCTACTTCTTACTTTCGCCTTTCTTCGATTTACTAACATCAGAATTGTTGGTGGGGGAAGAGGATGAAGGTACGGAATTCTGCGAACTTCTTAGTGAAACAATGACGGACGGAGCGAGGACGTCAAAAGCAGACTATCACTGGCAAGGAGGGAATTCCTGCCAACATCAGCCCACTAGTTTCGAACATAGAAATTCCTTCCTCAGATTAAGGTCTGAGAATATACGTTTGGAGAACAGCATTGTATGACAGTCAAACAAGGACTGCGGAAAAACGGAAAAGAGAATAGACATAATTTTCAACATTCTTCTGTGGCACCACATCTCAATTACATGTACTAATAAGGTAGCGAATACAGAAGCTCCCGCAAAATCAGCGGGAAAGGAATATACAGGGTGGAAAAAATTATCACGAAATTTTGTCTCTGGATAGCTGATGCCAGTAGGAACCAAAATTACTAATGTTGCGTAGATCGATAACGCACCGTTTTTAAACTGAGGAAACTTAGCGCCACGCGATCCGATTGACCGTGGGATTGTCCTGTTGACGCTCGTCGGTTGACGGGAAGCGCTATAGTTGTCGGTTCACACATACAAACGTCCCTCGCCCCGTCACTGTCTCAACCTCACGTTAGTCATTCACACGTGTCACATCGGGGTAAACAGCAGGACCTATTCGACGTGTGTGTGTGTGTGTGTGTGTGTGTGTGTGTGTGTGTGTGTGTGTGTGTGTGTCCATCTGATTGGGCCCGTCCGTCTACCTCCTCAGCTTAATTTGCCCCAATATCTTTCCTTTTTGCAAGAAACTCTCCCTGGCCTGCTAGATAATGTTCCCCTGGAAATACAGCTACACATGTTGTTGCAGCATGATGGGGCGCCCGCACGCAAGTCGTGCTGTGCGCGGATATTTGGTTCACATGGCTCTGAGCACGATGGGACTTAACATCTATGGTCATCAGTGCCCTAGACTTAGAACTACTTAAACCTAACGAACCTAAGGACACCACACACATCCATGCCAGAGGCAGGATTCGAACCTGCGACCGTAGCGGTCGCGCGGTTCCAGACTGAAGCGCCTAGAACCGCACGGTCACAAAGGCCGGCCACCGATATTTAAATGAACTCGTGGACGAACAGGAAATTGGCAGAGGTGCTCGTAGGACTTGAACCTTGAAGAATCCCCACAGGAAAAAGTCCTGTGGCGTGAGGTCTTGTGATCGCGGGGGTCTAGTTCACCCACCCTGATGCGAACAACCTAGTAACGAAGAGGCAATTGGCGGCATGTTAAATGCGCTCCGTTAATTCATCAGGGCATTGCCAGTAATCTTTCAAAGAGGCCGGCAAACGACCGTTCGACCTTACTAAGCTTGTTTACTCGAACTGGCAACCCTTTGACGCGACTCAATGTCCTAGATATAAAAAAGGCCCTTTTCAGGACCGACACAATTTGTAAAAGACTTTCCGTGCGCGAACTAACAGCTGCTGACGGGTTTGCTCCCGGTACGTCTGATCATGACACTACAATGGATGCTTCGGGGCCCCAGCGGATTCGCCACCACGCCACAGTGGAAGGCTGGCGCGATACCACCGAGCGCGCGGGCCGCCTTGAATACATCGCGACCTCCGGCAAGCAATGCATTCGCGGCCATGAGTTGTCCAGAGCATCTGGCAACAGGGCAATCCCGCGGCCAATCGGAGCGCGTGGCGCCAAGTTTCCGTAGTCTAAAAAATGTTGTGTAATAATTTTGGTTCCTTCTGGCATCAGCCATCTGGGGTTGAAATTTCGTGACAATTTCTCTCCATCCTGTATACAGGGTGAAAAGTATTTAAACCGACAAACTCTGGGAGGTTGTAGGGGACATCAAAACAAATATTTTTCCCTAATGTCATTTTTTCCTATGAGGATTATTTAAACCGGTGGAGACGGGGTCATTTAGCAGATTACGTGGATAGGGATGCCGCAGGACGGTAAGAACGCTGCAATTTGAGGAAGCTGTCTTGCAGCATCTGGAGCGGGATCCTTCAATCGGCACTCGCGCAATTGCACGAAACATGGGGACGAATGTAAGAACAGTGCTTCGATAGCAATTGTTACGTCTATTTCACCCACAGCGTGTCCACAATCTGGAACCAATTGATTATCCACCCAGAACACAGTTTTCGCAGTGGTACCTGGAACAGTGTGAAATGCATCCTACATTTCCATCCTCTGCGTTGTTTATGGATGAAGTAACGTTCGGACGTGATGGAGTCTTCAACACGCACAATTCGCATGTTTGGAGTGAGGATAACACACATGCCACAGTTACTAGCACTCAAGTGCGGTTTTTCGTTAATGTGTGGGTCGGTGTTGTTGGGGACTGTTTAATTGGGCTGTATATGCTACCTAGGCCATTAAATGGCAGGCACTATTACAGTTTTCTAGCCAGTGCATTGCCAGAATTGCTGGAAGACGTCCCGCTACATACAAGACAACGCATGTGGTTCCAACATGACGGGGCGCCGGCATATTTCAGTCCTCGTGTAATTTTCTTCCTGGACCAACGGTTCCAGGAAACGTGGATACGCAGAGGTGGTCCTGCACCATGGCCTGCTCGATCCCCAGTTATGTCCCCTCTGGACTCTTTTGTGTGGGCAGAGATTCGCAACCTTGATTATACAACTCCTGTTGCATGAGAAGAGGATCTGGTTGCCAGGATAGTAGCAGCAGCAGGCACATTTCCTAGGGTTTTCGCCCGTGTCAGACAGAACATGATCCGACGGTGTAAAGTTTGTTTACGTGACAATGGAGGCGTTTTTGAAAAGCTACTGTAATTGAAATTGGGTTGTTAATGTGTGGCCTTGGTCATAAAAAATTTAAGTGTTGGTTGGTTTAATTAATTTGCCATATAAATCTTCCTCTACCGGTTTAAATACTCCTCATAGGAAAAAATGACATTAGGGAAAAGTATTTGTTTTGATGACCCCTACAACCTCCCAGAGTTCGTCGGTTTAGATACTTTTCACCCTGTAGAATATAGTGACAAGAAGGAAGGACATTTGCTACGATATTACGGAATATCGTCCTGTCCCAACTTCTGTGCTACCAGAGGGTGCTTTAGAGCGTAAAAAACTGCAGAGGAAGACGAATATTTGAGGACGTAGGTTGCAAGTGCTGCTAAGAGATAAATACTGCATTACAGCCTGTTACAGATCATGTTTACGTTTATGTAACTGCGCTATTAGCTAATTTCGACTACTTGTCATTGTCAACCAAAACCCTTATTCCGACATGTTAGTATTCTCATTAATAACAAATTATTACTCTACGTATAAATCATGAAAAATAAATTCCCTTGTATCTGACTACTATTTTTATAATACTCTCTGATATCTCCTAACAATTAATAAATGCTCCTGCACGCAACAACTTACGTCCTCATGCCGCTGCAGCTGCGTGAATATTCAGCATCCAGTAACATGCTAAAATAATTCAGATGAAATACTGTAATCGATGCAGAGTACAATGTATAGTCGCATCAGCAGTTGTGACCACTGTCCTTTTTATAGAAACTGAATTATCAGGAGGAATTTGGTCGCTAAGCCTTGAGCTGTGTAAAAAAAATTGTCAGTGTTTTCAGAATATAGTAAATTAAAACTGACTAACTTCAGACTTTTCCTTTGGCAGTTTCATTAGCAAAAACTCTATTCCACAAAGACATTGTCATAACCAGGCAAATGATTCAACAATAATTAGAGACATGAATATTACTTTTAATGTATGCATGCACAGATCTAACAAAATTTCTCCGGTGCCCAAGCAAGCAACTACTACGCTCAGCAAAAGGCAAAGTACTAGAAACCATCGAGTAATGGATTAATGTCAAAATCTCTTTGGCCCCACCAGCACGTTCAGGGCAGGCTGCAACATTTCCTTGCGCGCGGCTTCTACCCACGCCAGACTGCGTTAGTATCTCAATCGCGAGTGGTAACGACCTAATAGTTGTTGAGAATATTCAGAGTTTCTGTAGGCATGCAACAGCAGAATCAGTATCAAACTTTCCGAGAAAAAAAAGTTAACCAACGTTCATTGTATTGCACTGAAAATTTCTGCAGAAATGTTCGTTTTTAAACTTATTCCATCAACGGACGGTACTTACTGTTGTCAACAGCAAGTACCGTCCCTGTTACGGTCGTAAACTGTAACATGGGTGGCAGAAATAGATACCCATTATTCAGAACTGAAATAGCGATATTTCTGATATTTGTTTGATCTCGGTTATAATAGGTATCCTCATGTTTTGCTAAGAGCCGGGTAAAATCAGGCATATAAATTTTCCTCGTTAGTGCTAAGAGTTTTTTGTTTTCAAATAACTCGTTCTCTAACAACGAGTAACGTTTATTCCCAAAATTTCCGTTGCATTAAAATATTACATTCCCACTAAAATTGGGAAAAGCGATCAGCACTACTTTAATAACGCCTACAGTTAGAAACTAGCAACAGAGATTTGATGTAAAGATCGGTGCAGAATTGCAGACGCAGTGATGTCTTGCGCGCACACACACACACACACACACACACACACACACACACACACACACACACACACACATACACACACACACACACACACACACACACGTTAGGTAACGCTATACTGCAACAGGCACGTGTCCAGAGACATCGGGATCCTAAAGTATAGACCAGATTGGGACATCAATTGTATTGGCGAGTGCTACCATCCCTAGTTCGTAAAATACTTCTAAAGTACGGTTCAATGAGGTACAATGCTCCATTACTTTAAAAGATCAAAAATGGAAGCAGGCACAAATAAATTTGCGACATCCTATAAGGAGAAAACATCGGCAATGGTCCCTGGAAGAAAAAGTAAAATTGATGGATGTACCTATAATTTTACTGACTTGGTATAAGCTTCATATAAATGAACTCTTTAAGTTCGTAGTTGATCTAGGGTGAAAAATCTATACCGTGCAAGACTCATGTTGATATCCTCCATGCATCGTCAGAGTCCGCAGCTCGTGGTCTAGTGGCTAGCGTTGCTGCCTCTGGATCACGGGGGCCTGGGTTCGGTTTCGGATTTATCTCCCTGGGGACTGGGTGTTTGTTTGAGTGCTGATGACCGCGCAGTTCAGTGCCCCACAAACCAATCTAACCACTGTCACGAATGAGGACCACGAAGTGAGGAAAACTAAGGCCATTTTTCATCTCCCATTTTTCACGATCAACAACAACTTGTGACCATTCGCCGGTGCTGTCACCACGTCCGTCTCCTTCACCTCTCCAGTCTTTGTTGGAAACAATTGGACCGATTTCTGCCACAGCCTCAATCCCACATCATCAGTGATCTACCCCTTCACCTTCGTTGGAAGTTTTCGATCTATGGTCGAAGCAACAAAAAACCGAAAGTCGATAATTTCAGAAACCGGTTATTGGAGCGGTTTTAAGAGTCCAGTTAAACTGGAGATGAAAGGAGCCGCTATAACCTAGAACTGATTGTTTGTGATAACTGCCATCCCTAAACTGTAATATTCAATTCGCTCGGCGCTTTTGAGCTTGCTTTCGGCGCTGATTAGTTTTGCCTTGGTTTTGTTTTATCTGGAATTGTTGGTTCTACATTAACAAATGTAGGTTTACTGTTGTGAAGTTAGCGGATACGCACCTTGTGTACGGATGCGCTGAACGCAGTGCGAAAGGTGCGCTACGGTCAGATGTCTCGACAACGACAATCAACATCACCGTAGAATGAAATTTTCACTCTACAGAGGAGTGTGCGCTGATATGAAACTTACTGGCAGATTAAAACTGTGTTCCGGACTAAGACTCGAACTCGGGACCTTTGCCTTTCGCGGGCAAGTGCTCTAACGACTGACCTACCCAAGCACGACTCACGCCCCGTCCTCACAGCTCACTGGCGGAGTTAAAGCTGTGAGAACGGGGCGTGAGTCATGCTTGGGTAGCTCAGTCGTTAGAGCACTTGTCTGCGAAAGGCGAAGTTCCCGAGTTCGAGTTCGGTCCGGCACACAGTTTCAATTAACACCACCGTACTTTCGCGTATGTCAAAGGATTACTGCAGTATTAAATTTTTTGTTATTTTGCTGATCACGAATTACAGGCTGTTCTCCTGTTATGAAGATACACCCACGGAAACGAAGATAATTTGGGTAACAAAGCGAGTAAATCATAATAACGAGCCACTGGAGAACAGGCATCCCTTACACCGAAATAATCACAAAATATCACTAAACAGGCTCCGAGGTTTTGTCGGTGGAGTTCTGGTTCACCTTGTGCACAGCTTGTGCAAGAGAGTATCTGTTGCTATAAAAATACACACCTTAAGAAAAGTTTGGAATATAATAGAGCTTACTACAATAACTCCGATGGGTTTGCTATATTTTTAATAAGATACTGTGGAACCTAATTCCTTCTCAAAACAAGAACGATTTTGGTTAGTTCCAAAAAGCAGGCTCTCTAAGTGTAAGTCTTGTAAACTAAAACAGCGAAGATGTATGTTTGTCTCATCATGACGGCTATCATCCGTATGCAGGGAGGACATAACTCTACAGACTGAGTTCTTTCACTCTACGATCTCATCCAAAGCATGCCTCGCTAACTTTATCTCGGGGTATAAGGTCCCACTCCCCACTGGGAGCTTCAGTGTTGTTCTGAAGACTGTCTGGTGGGTTCAGACGCTGTAGAATGGCCACCTTCAATAGGTCCCACGCATGTTCCATTATATTCATGTCCGGGGACGGTGCTGGCCAGTGCATTCGGTTGATGTTGCATCTTTGAAGATACCGAGATACTACTAGAGCACAGTGCGATCCCGCATTGTCATCGACCAGGATGTTGTCACTAACTTCGTCTGTAGGGCCTTACATCCTAGAGGTCCTACGAACGATTGTATCAGGGACTGGTCAAATTGCCGTAGGTGGGAATTAGAGGGTCCGCCGCCCCATCATTGTTGCCACCCGGGACATTACGCATCCACCTGCAGACGGATGGACTTCTTGAACGTGTTGGCGTTCCTGGTGTCGCCTACTGCTACTCCAAACCCTGACATGTGCAGGACTGGTTTGCGACTGGATTCTAGTCTCGTTAGCAAACATGATACTGCAGAATGGACCATTACCCAAGTGTTGATGTGCAAGAGCACAGGTCGTCCTACTGCGTCGGATCCGTTAGTTCAATGCAAAACTTCTCGTTGCTCTTCTGGGATGCAGATCGCCCTGATACAAATTTTCTCTCCAAGAACCGCATCTTTCCCTTGCTCCAGCATCCACTTAGAAATAACAGAGCGTGCAAAGGAAGTTACAATAGAAGCAACAACAGACACAACTATTACCTCCTTAGAGGTTACTGAATATTGTTAGCAGTCTGGGAGTTACAAGAAAATGGATACCCTAACAAAAAGAGTATGTGTGGAATGTGAATAAGTAGTTCCTTGTGCTGCAACATCTCATACACTGAGGGTAGCATCTGTTTCCTCACTGACCAACATATATTGTTCGTGTCTGTTGCTAGCATATAATCTTTATAATCATTAGATCTTTATAAAGTCTATATTCCTCAGATTAAACTCGCAGAGAAAGTTTTTCCGCAGAAAAATTAATGTAGTTAAGGATTTCTGAATGACAAAATCATGATTATTAAGCTGTGATAATGATGTTGAATACTCCATTGAACGCAAACATGCAGTTCGCTGTATTACCTGTGCTTCGAAATAGTACACTGATCGTTAGTTTCTTCTGCTTACGGAGACATCAATAAAATTCCAAAAACAATTTATTGGACTGTTCAATTAACCAAAACAAATTCTCAAAGTATAACACCAACACAAACAGTGATCCATCTTCGAATCACAACTACATACAAGAATAATATAGTAGGAAATTATTTCAGTTGTTTCCTTGTCTCCGCCAGAGACTTCTCCGATATACCAAGCCTAATCCAGAGATCAGCGAGAAGATCCAAGCCGGGATGCCGGGTCGGCAGCTATCCACGTCTGCTGGCGGTAGATGAACTACCGATGTGCGGCCGAGCGCCGGTCTCTGTAGCGCTTCGGCGGATGAGGACCTCGGAACTATTTTCCATCATGCGGTTTGGCGTGTGAAAATAGTTCCAGGATCTGCAGCGACCTCTTCCTTATGTTTATGTGGGCCGGTAGTGGCTCCTGGTGGCCGCTGGTGTCTTTGTTGTTGTTGTTGTTGTTGTTCCCATTCATCGATATTGCCTGTCAGCTATGTAGTGCTTCGGTGTGCCTGCGAAGCGGGCAACCCGCGGCTGCAGGCTGTCAGTTTGGTTGCTGATACTCTAGGCACTGTGACGTCTAGTGGAGAAGGCCACAGCACTTATGACAGGAACTTTTTATGCCACCCAAAAAACTATTCCCCTCTAAAGTTAGGCCTGTTTTTAATATTAGAAGTCTCATCACAGTTAACGTTTGGGACGTATTTCACAGGCCTGAATTTACATATTGTTCGGTGCAATGACAAAGCAAACCCTACTCACAGTCAACAAAATCCTTCTGCGTTTGGGGCCGCATTATCATCTATAAAATTCCGACGTTTCGGCCACTGTTGCAAGGCGCCTTCCTCAGGGTGTATTGCTAACTGCTGAATGAGCACTAGTTTGGTTGTATGTGTGTTATGTTAACCAGGGACCTAGAAACGACGGAGAGGCTCCGTCCCCGCCGCAGCCGCAGTGGTCCACAACCCCACGAAGACTACCGCAGTCCACTTCACCGCTCCGCTGCCCGACACCGAACGCAGGGTTATTGTGCGGTTCGGCGCCCGGTGGACCCCCCCCAGGGAACGTCTCAAATCAGACGAGTGTAACGCCTATGTTTGCGTGGTAGAGTAAGGGTGGTGTACGCGTACGTGGAGAACTTGTTTGCGCAGCAATCGTCGACATAGTGTAACTGAAGCGGAATAAAGGGAACCAGCCCGTATTCGCCGAGGTAGATGGAAAACAGCCTAAAAACCATCCACACACTGGCCGGTTCACCGGATCTCGACACATATCCGCCGGGCGGATTCGTGTTGGGGACCAGGCGCTCATTCCCGCCCGGAACTAGTTTGGTTACTTACATACTATGGATGAGTGTTGCCATTGGATGTGACGGTGAGGAGGAAGTAGTTCATATTATTGGGTCTTCGCATTGCATGTTGTCATTGGCGGTAATAGGCGTTTTCCATTGGAGTTTCCTTTAATGCTTGCCTCTGGTGGAAATCGGCGAATAGGAAACTGAGTGGCGACTACAGCGTAGCGTTGTTTACTAGCTGCCTAGTATCGACTAGGCCGCGTCAGCGCTCTGTGTACCCTCCGCCGCTGTGTAGTACCGCGCGCCTGTTGCTTTGCAAGAGCGTCATTTCGCATAGCTGGCAGCCAAGACGCTGGGAGTCGGTATCCGTCTTAACTATTCATGTTGCCGGGCTGCTTAGCTGTTTCTATAGCCTCTCCAACCTTCCTCCTCAAACTAAACGGCTGTTTCGCCAGTACGCGCGCCTCTCGAAATTAGATCTTCAATCCTGCACTGTTCCTGATCTGCCACCGCTGACTTGTTGTATTGTTTGAGGCGGATATCTCTCTCGTGTTCAGTTAACCTTGTGTTTATTGGACGCCCAGTCTCACCTACATACTCCAGTCCACTTTCGCACCTGATTTCATAAACTCCGGCGGCATGACAATTGTATCTCTTGGCAATCCCAGAAGGTCTTTAATTTTTCTATTGCTACGAAAAATCGACTTAATACCTCCCCAACGGAAAATTTTGCCCAGACGTCCAATAACCCCCTTGTACATGTGGTAGCACGACGCTGTTCTGGGTCTCAGGCGCTACAGTCATGGACTGTGCAGCTGGTCCCGGGAATGGGCGTGTGTGTTTGTTCTTAGGATAATTTAGGTTAAGTAGTGTGTAAGCTTTGGAACTGATGCCTTAGCAGTTAAATCCCATAAGATTTCACACACGTTTGAACGGTGTTCTGTCCTTCGTTCTGCATTTCCCTGTTGCCCCCCTCCTTCGGATCCATGGTTCTGCGAATCATCCTCATGTGGTAGCCATTAGCTCCAAAAATGGATCTGAGCTTCTGTAGTTAAGCTTGCAGGCTGTGTTCATCGCTGATCCTGTAGGCTCTCTGTACTGTATAGCCAAAAGGACGGTCCATACTTTGTCAGACGTTGTCGGCCCTATCCTGGTCTCCAGGGTACAGTTAGTCTCTGTAAACTGTCACCTCATCCGAGAAACAGAAAATGTCACATTAAGCCAACGGACCATATCGGTTTGCGACTCTCTTGCTTCCATTCTTCCTACGAACCTCCACAGCAGAGCGTTTGTAGGCTTGTTCTCTGTGCCATACCGCACCGTCTGTGACTACGCTGCAGTCCTACATCGACAACCACTGTGTACACAAACAAGACCAAGCTTGTTACTTATAATCCGTCTTGATAGCATTTTTTAATTTTTTTATTCATATGACCGGTTTCCGTTCATTCGGAACCATCTTCAGATCTGTAACGATGACGATACTAATTTACTATTTCACGAAAGCAAATCTCTTTCATCCTATCTAACCAACATCAGATGAACCAGAACGTACCTGATATATCAGTTACAGGAGTAACCCGTCCAAATCCAGCAACTTTCACACGCTGTGTCATACAAAATTGGTTGGCAGAATGCACGTCATTTATATTAATTATAACACTATTACCGACAGGTGGCGTCTGGTACATTTGTTACATTCCATTTGTTCATACTGTATGTAGTAGATTATTTTTGATTAACTTCTATCTCCAGAAATACTTAATTAAAATCTGTAGATGTCAAGGTTAAAATCTGTACTTATCAAATTCAAAAAACAGTAAAATTATCATTTTTATACGATCTAAGAAACATATGGCGTTTTCTACAGGGCGTTACAAAAAGGTACGGCCAAACTTTCAGGAAACATTCCTCACACACAAGGAAAGAAAATGTGTTATGTGGACATGTGTCCGGAAACGCTTACTTTCCATGTTAGAGCTCATTTTATTACTTCTCTTCAAATCACATTAATTATGGAATGAAAACATACAGCAACAGAACGTACCAGCGTGACTTCAAACACTTGGTTTCAGGAAATGTTCAAAATGTCCTCCGTTAGCGAGGATACATGAATCCACCCTCCGTCGCATGGAATCCCTGATGCGCTGATGCAGCCCTGGAGAATGGCGCAATGCATCACAGCCGTCCACAATACGAGCACGAAGAGTCTCTACATTTGGCACCGGGGTTGCGTAGACAAGAACTTTCAAATGCCACCATAAATGAAAGTCGAGAGGGTTGAGGTCAGGAGAACGTGGAGGCCATGGAATTGGTCCGCCTCTACCAATCCATCGGTCACCGAATCTGTTGTTGAGAAGCGTATGAACACTTCAACTGAAATGTGCAGGAGATCCATCGTGCGTGGACCGCATGTTGTGTCGTACTTGTAAAGGCACATGTTCTAGCAGCACAGGTAGAGTATCCCGTATGAAATCATGATAACGTGCTCCATTGAGCGTAGGTGGAAGAACATGGGGCCCAATCAAGACATCACCAACAATGCCTGCCCAAACTTTCACAGAAAATGTGTGTTGATGACGTGATTGCACAATTGCGTGCGGATTCTGGTCAGCCCACACATGTTGACTGTGAAAATTTACAATTTGATCACGTTGGAATGAAGCCTCATCCGTAAAGAGAACATTTGCACTGAAATGAGGATTGACACAGTGGCCTCCACGGGTACACTTCTGCGAATGGTTCATCCAACAATCAGCTGCTGATACTGCCTGCGCACGCTACACATGGTACGGAAACAACTGGTTCTCCCGTAGCACTCTCCATACAGTGACGTGGTCAATGTTACCTTGTACAGCAGCAACTTCTCTGACGCTGACATTAGGGTTATCGTCAACTGCACGAAGAATTGCCTCGTCCATTGCAGCTGTCGTCGTCGTTCTAGGTCTTTCCAAGTCGCGAGTCATAGGCTGGAATGTTCCGTGCTCCCCAAGACGCCGATCAATTGCCTCGAACGTCTTCCTGTCGGGACATTTTCGTTCTGGAAATCTGTCTCGATACAAACGTACCGTGTCACTGCTATTGCCCCGTGCTAATGCATACATCAAATGGGCATTTGCCAACTCCGCATTTGTAAACATTGCACTGACTTCAAAATCACGTTCGTGATGATGAACACTAACCTGTTGATGCTACATACTGACGTGCTTGATGCTAGCTAGTACTGTAGAGCAATGAGTGGCATGTCAACACAAGCACCGAAGTCAACATTACCTTCCTTCAATTGGGCCAACTGTCGGTGAATCGAGGAAGTACAGTACATACTGACGAAACTAAAATGAGCTCTAACATGGAAATTAAGGGTTTCCGGACACATGTCCACATAACATCTTTTCTTTATTTGTGTGTGTGGAATGTTTCCTGAAATTTTGGTCATACCTTTTTGTAACACCCTGTATATCTATGGAGCTGGTGTGGACTTGTTTTCGTGTACGGTCTGCTTCCGTGGTTCCCGCCATTTCGGTTCAGTGCCGCGATCGGCTCAGTTGTCTGACGTCCATCGCCGTGGGCAAGAGGGCCGCGCCTCAGGGCCCCGTCAACGACGACAGGCGCTGCACGCATCTTCCAGCTTCTCCATCACGCACCATCCCTCATCCCTCGGCCTGGATCTCCACGCAACAGTTGTCACCTTAGTAGGTCGTCATAAATGCTAAAATAGGCGTTATGATTGAATTCGCTTTGCTCGTTGAGGAATAAATCCAGATCTTCCTTTTTGTGGGTGTATATTACAATTTCTTCTAAAATGTTAAGAAACCGTCCCTTATGAGCTCTATGCAGGATGTCTAAAGTGTGTTCAGTGTTCGTGACTGAGTGCTTTGTGGCAGCCATATGCGCCCCAAAAGCTGTTTTGTTTTGAGAGTAGGCGTGCTCCTTGAATCTGGTCTCAAAGTTCCTACCAGTCTACCCTATATATTGTTTACAGCAGTCATTACATTTGATCTTATCTACACCTTAATCCTGGAATTTATTCCTACTATTGCATATTTTGTGCCGGAGCTTCAATTTTAACGTGTTATTTGTTCGGAACCCTATTCTTCCACTGTGAGAGCCACATATTTTTTCATGTTGTTCCTCTTAACTGCGACTTGACTTCCTTCTATTTGTTTCATTTGCCTCTTCTTTATCTTCCTATAAATATTCATCACCTACTTACACGTATATCCGTGCGCTACGGCCACTTGTTTCAAAATACTTAGGTCCTTTTCTACTTCCTGTTGGCTTAGTGGCAATCTTAGTAGCCTGTATACCACCGAAGTAAAATATGCCCATTTGTATCGCGGTGGGTGACAAGAGCGCTCATTGATAACTAAATCTGTACACGTAGGTTTTCTGAATTTGCTTTTGTGAAATAGTAAATTAGTATCATTATCGTTACAGATCTGAAGATGGTTCTGAATGAGCGGAAACCAGTCATATGAATAAAAAAATTTGCTATCAAGACGGTTTATAAGTAACATTGTGCAATCACTGATTTTCTGTTTTTGCAATGTCTGATGGGTTGGCAGCAAAGACGAAGCTTGACAGGTGCCTTAACGTCATTTCTGGCGTTGTTTTCAATCGATCGGAATGTCATCTCCCGTGCACAACACGATCGTTGACAGTATGATTATATCACGAATTAGAACAACAAACTGCTATTTTCCCATCATGTATCTAATTTTGGATACCAGTGTAGAAAGAAAGTTTCATATATCATCAGTTAATAGCTATTAACATTGTAAAACCTAAAAATATTGCAAAACCAAAAAACTACGAACTAGGTTTAAATTAATTAACCAACAAAAGATAACGTTAGCAGTAATGAAGAGGAGAAAAATATCAATGTATGTTGTGACTTTTCATGCTTTCCCGACGGGTCTGTTGCAAATACGCTTCTCGCTTTTGCCGCCGGATCGTATTGTGTAAATCGCACAATATTTCTTCAATGCAACTGCTCGACATCATCAGGTGGTGGTAGTTGCTGCTGCCACTGCTGCAAGGCGCGACTGATGATAATCGCGCGGCGGCGTCGGAATTTATCATGCCGGGAGCAGGCAATAAAAGTGCGCGGGGAGACACTCGTAGTTGGAGGAAAGTGGCGCTCCTGGCGCCCAAAGCTGGGAGCCGCAGAAAGGCCATCCGCGAGTGTGCTATGGGTAGAGGTCTGCGCGGATAAGAAAAGTGCAATCCGCATCCGCAGCAATTAATCCGCATCCGCAAGCTCCTTATCCGCATCCGCATATATTTAAGTTTTGAATGAGCAATTAATAGTAATAGACAGTAGTACTTAGAATTATGGTATGTAATAACATAGTTATTGTTAGGGTGCCATTTCTGCGCCAACTTAACTACTTTTGACTTCTTAAACCACAGGAAATGCTCTATACCTACTCTAAAGCAGACCATTCCAAACAGGAAAGCATTGTCGCTCCGGAGCACACAGTAGCGGCTCGGATCTCGTGAGATTGAAAACGCTATTTTAAAAAATAAAATTCAATGTAATAGTATTAAATGATGAAAATACGCGTATAGAAACAACTATATATTTCGCTTGTGCCAAGGCAGCTGAAAATGACGATGGTTTTAAACTGTTACTAGCACATTGCATCACTTACCGACAGTTTTTTTGTACACACTGCTTGGATGTGTTTTTGAAGCCATTCATGTCAGCTGATGATTATATTATAGCTTACGCGTTCAGTCCTCGTCATTTCCAGGTGAAAATATTTACAGTATTAGGCCTACACTGCAAAACGCTGGCGCACCTGTGAAAAAGTTAAACTGCCAGCAATAATTGACGTTGTCTGGAAGAAATAAGTCGTCTCCTGAAGAGTGACAACAAAATCAGTGGTTATAGAAATTAGGAGTCCATTTAGCTTTAGCTAAAAATAAGATTGAAATCTCGAACCTCACCTTTTGGCTGATTTATCGAGCCTAGCGATAAATGAAATATTTCATTCTCAACTAAACAAATTTTTGCACACTTTAAAACATCCTCAACATTCGTCTAAATTACTAAGACAAAATTTGCAGTAGATTTCGCAGTTAATACTTTCAATGTTAAATTTTTTTTCAGAGTTTAATGGAACTACAAACGATTTCAAGATGTCTATATAAAAAACACTGTCCCATAACTTCAAATGTTAGGCACTGTTTCCTGTTAAGCAATACAGAGTTACAGTTAAAATGTTCAATTTTGTTACGGATTTCATCCCTTATCTTTACTAATTGGCTGGTAAATTAAAAGACACATTATTATTTTGGATGATTTGAATATTGTGTAAGTTTTCAATGTGATCAGAATAGTCTTTCATGGGCTATCGCAGTCACAGCTTGTTGGTGGTCGTGAGCCGTAGTTTGAAGTCCCACTTGTAATAAATTACAAGGCACGCCGTGCCACCGCTCCGGAAGGGCTGTTTCACTGTTTACAAAGAGCGACAATGCTCGGCGGCTGCAAACGTTACTGTAACTAATTCAGATAAGCCCAAAAATACAGTGAAGTAAGAGAAGCTGTACAAGTACCTTTGTACTTTGGAAGATTACTATGCAGGAACATGTCATCAATCGTCTGTGGCTTCAAAGACGTGCGTCGGTCCTGCATTATTTGTCCCGTAGTAGAGATTCTTCTCTCAGATGGCGCTGTGGACGCTGGAATGCAGTGCACGAAGTATGTGAGTTTCGAAAGACGCGGATAGACGTTTTCACGTCCAGCCACCAAGGTATCAGGTCGATGCCTTCCGAAAATTCGACGAATTTTTGCAGGAATTCCAGATGTTGTTCCCTCCTTATCTTTTAACTGTGGACAATTTCTCGCAACATAATTTTTTGCTTCCTTTACAACTTCATCTCTTTCGGCACTGCTAAGAAATTTTAGGTTTTTATATTTTGGTTTCAAAAACGTTGCAAGTTTATGGGTTACTGTTATGTCCCATTTGCTGATTAAAATATATTTGGCTGTACTCTTTAAATCGATCAGAAATCGGCTGTCGCCATCATTTTTTTCGAGGAAGGAGAGAAGTTTTAACTTTCACAAAACACACAAATAAACCGTAGGGGTTTTGGAGGCTTACAGATCACAAGAAGCTATTTTAAATGGTGTCAGAACGGTTATTATATCTTCAAACTTCCTCTTGTCTATAGAATCAATCAAATTATCTTGATTTTTCTCTGACAAAATTGACAGAACTTCAAACCATTGTGAATTCATAGACTCAAACATATGCAATTTACTGTTCCATCGTGTGTCTATATCTCCTTTCAATGACTTCCGAAGGCGACTCTGAAGACCACATCTTCTAAAGAAAGTTGTGATAGCTCGACAGGAATTTATTAGTCCCTGCACGTCACTCTTATCATCATTCGCGTCTCCTCGAGTCGTGTGCTCCAGCACAGTATTAAGAAAGTGTGCTGAGCACGAGAGCCTGTTGTATTGGCGAAGTTCTGCCACATTATTGGGACCTCTATCCGTAACGAACACGATGTTATTCACAGCACTGAATAAATCGAACGACCGTACTATCTTAATTAAAGTTTGTTTTCTCCTGTTTTTCTAATCTCACTATCAAAATTTCTGGTGCACAAAACTCGATCCTCAAGTTTCACTTCTTCATAACTAACATAATGAGCAGTCACTCCCATATAGTTTATTTTACGATACGGATCAGTCCATAAATCGACAGTTAGTGCTCCACCTATATATCTGAATATATTCTTCACTTCTGCGGAAACGGTTTCACGCAGACGATCGGCCGTTTCCTTGAAATTTCTGGATATGGTGGTTGGATGAGGGAGCAGTTCCTTAGCACTCACTGCACCGTACTTAGCCCCCACATCAATAAGAAACTGTGCCGTCTCGAGAAACCCAGATCCACACGCAACTTCGTATGGTAAAATGTCTTTGCTGACAAGAGTGATAAGATGTGAATTGTTTGAACAACAAAGATTGATAAGTTTTTCTGTCGCGGCTGTTTTCAAATTTGGCGGAACTTCAGGAACTTTCACGTCTCTCTTGGTATTTAAATAAGTAATTATGCTAATTTGTCCAGCCTCACACGAATGTTTTAGCAAATTTGAAGTTCCACTTTTGTGACCAGTGTAGGAATATACTTTTTTACATGCAAAACAAGTCACTATATCTTTTATCTTTTCGTTGCCATCAAATACGTATCCGAATTTTCCGAAATTGGCGATTTCAATTTGTTTTCCTTCACTAATGTAAAATCACCTTTTTTTCATCTTACACGAAATTGTATCCATCGATATGGTGTTCATTTGAAGAAAGAATTCTCACTGATACTTGATACGACGCACGTTGTCACTCGGTCACTACAAAGCGCTAACTGAAGGCAGCGAAAAATTGCAACGGGCACCTGTATGGTAAACAGTGGGCGGGTTTGCCACCCAGAGAGCACTTCACAGGCCACACAAAAGACACGGTTGCGGAAACGGATTAGGCGCAGGTCTCTTGGGTACAGCTACGTCGGTTGTAGCCAGTGGCTGAGGACAACAGACATCCGCTTTACCCGGCTCCTACAAGATTCTAAGAATGCCAACAGACTTTAAGTTCTCGACAAACATTGCAACATACGTACTGGGCAGATGCCTTGATCATTATCCGCGGATGACTCGCGGTTATATCCGCGCGGTCGCGATTTTATTCGCCAAGTAACAAATATCGCGGATATATCCGCGGATATCCGCATTCGCGCAGACCTCTAGCTATGGGCAATGACAGTGCTTCCAGGCGCTCGTGCGGTTAAAGTATGAACTAAATCACAACTACGTGTTGCGTCACTTGAGGAAACGGAAGTTCTTGTTTTCCCTGTTTTTGATTTAATGGCAGCCAGTGCTGGATTCCAGGCGGCGCTCAGATGAGAACTTGCATCCCTGTTGATAAGATTGTCCACCGTGTGGATATGTATGGCCTCGTTAATCACACAGTCCCAGAAAGATGACGCTGGGGATAAAATTTCCGTCTGTTCGTAAAGCGTACGATACCTCGTGTCCAGGAAATGCTCCGCTACTGCTAATTTATCAAGTTGCCCCAGGCGTGTACGACGATGATGTTCGACGCAACGTTCTTGCACGTTCGGCATGTCTGTCCATGGGATTTTATACACGCCACGTTTCCTGAGGCCGTCTTTGACCGAGAACAATAAATTCCTTAGTTTTACTGGTGGCCAAAAAACACACTTGACGTCGTGCTTTTTGAGGATTCTTTCTATCCTCGAAGACGTGCCGCCAAAACAGGGCAAGAACGATGTTGCAGTGGGTGCCTCGGTTACTTCATTTACATTCCTGCTTTGATGGGGGGGGGGAGACTCTTTTATGGAAGACTTTGAGGAAAAAGCACTTCAGTTGGCAAGTCTCAAACCTTCTCATTTTTGGCGGTATGTAGACGATACTTCTCTGATGTGGCCCCACGGGGTAGAATCATTACCTGTGTTTCTCCGACATCTGAACTCGCTCCATCCCAATATACAGTCCACTACGGAAGAGGAAAAGGATGGCATCTTAGCATTCAAATGGCTCTGAGCACTATGGGACTGAACATCTGAGGTCATCAGTCCCCTAGAACTTAGAACTACTTAAACCTAACTAACCTAAGGACATCACACCCATCCATGCCCGACGCAGGATTCGAACCTGCGAGCGTAGCAGCAGCGCCTAGAACCGCGCGGCCACCGCGATCGGCCATCTTACCATTCCTGGACGTCTTAGTCAGAAGAGGAGCTGATGGTACACTGGGACACCGCGTCTATCGCAAATCAACTCGTACAGAGCTATATTTGCAGCCCACAAGCTGCCATCATCCTGCGCAACGCGGTAGTGTCCTATGCTCTTTGTCGGCATCTGAGACTACATGTGCTCTATGTACCAGTCTACCTGGTGAGCTGAAACACTAGAGAACGGTATTCCAACAGAATGGCTATTCCGATAGGCAGATACGCCATGCATTCCGTTCCAAGCAAACTCCGCGGGATTATCATCATCAGTCGCGCCTTGCAGCAGTGACAGCAGCAGCTACCACCACCTGATGTCGAGCAGTTGCATCGAAGAAATATTGTGCGATTTACACAATAGGTTCTGGCGGCAAACCCGAGAAACGTATTTACATCCATGCATGTTACTTAAAAGAAATTGTAAACCTGATTGGCTTAAGTTGTAAATTACTTCTATACTTTCTAACAACCCTACCACAACAAAGGTCAGCATTTAATAACGATTGTGGTGTTGCTCACGCTGCTAAATACTGAAATTTCGGGCAACAACAGTCATATTATGTGGCAGGTGTCATTAGAGCACAGTTAATAAAGCCATTTCATGTAATAATCTAAAAAGTAGGCACTCATCTTTTTGTTTTTCCCACGCTGGTCTCGTCGTAAAATCATGGATCAATCGTTGAAAATCTAGGTGCATCCGAGCTTGGAATCATAACCAAAGAGACCTAGGTTTTATTCTGCTATATTCAAAAGTTATGTAGATGCGCTTCACAAACCATCCTTGAAGCTTACACTTTTGCTGGACAATGGTGATTCAAAAAAATAATCAGCACTCCGAAACTAAGTTACACTTCCTTTTAATTGCTTTTATTGCAATATCACGAAACACACAAAACATCACTTCACAATACAATACAAAACATACTTGAAAACATCTTCCTCACATTTAATAAGCCAACTACAATACGCATCTTTCCAACATGACGTCCACGACTTGACTTTCTCAAGGTCCGACTCTCTAACAAGTTAACAAATAACTATAGCTTACGCACCCAAAAATCAGAGTTACAAGTACGTCAAAGATCATAGTGACAAAATAAAGAATACACAAGAATAATATCATTGCAATATAAACATGTCGATGTATCAAAAGTGAAATCAAATCTGAATGTTGTCTCAGAAATGTGTTAGGTAGTTAACAGAAATACAGTAGAATATTACTGGTACCGAGAGGTTCAGGTGAGGTACCATAATGGTTACGTAATTCAAGTACCATTACAACTTGAGATTAGAATGTCAAATCTTGTAACATGAGATTTATTTTTCTCTTTAAATTGTAAATGCAAAACCTAAGCCCTAACAGAGCAGAAGCTCTGTGGCTCCCCAACGCCTTCTGGTGGTACATTTTCGTTCCGCACTCTGAAGATGATGGCAAGGTATACTGTTGACTCATCATCTGGGCCCAGTCGTTTACGTAAGACGAACACTCACACTCTGCCGTTGAGTGCAGTGTATGTACTAATTAATCTTAAGATCACGCATGGAAAAATGTTCCCTGGTCCTGCTAGAGCGACTGCCGGCGGCGTGACCCGACTGCAGGTGACGCGCTAAGCGCCGCGACCCCGCGTGACCGTGGCTTGCAGCGTGGGCGGCGCGCGTCGGCGTCGGTGTTGTCAGGGCCCGCCACGGCCCGCCTCGGCCCGCCTCGCGAGCTCTGCCCTTCAGCGCTCGTATCGCAGGGATGACTGGCTACGCTGAAGCTGCACCAGCTCACCACACCTAATCTCTGCACTTTAAGCCTCCCGTTACCAAGCTTTTTCACACCTCTATTTCACCAAGCGGGGTATTTGGACTACCCCAAAAGGGTTTTGTGTTTTATTGTTGTGGTGTCACCGCCAGACACCACACTTGCTAGGTGGTAGCCTTTAAATCGGCCGCGGTCCGTTAGTATGCGTTGGACCCGCGTGTCGCCACTATCTGTGATTGCTGACCGAGCGCCGCCACACGGCAGGTCTAGTCTAGAGACTCCCTAGCACTCGCCCCAGTTGGACAGCCGACTTTGCTAGCGATGGTTCAATGTCTACAGACGCTCTCATCTGCAGAGACGACAGTTTAGCATAGCCTTCAGCTACGTCATTTGCTACGACCTAGCAAGGCGCCATTTGCAGTTATTATGAATGTATTCTGAACAGATAATATTGCGAATCATGTACCGTCAAGAGCGACGTTCATCATTGATACTTAACTTTAATCCATTAAACTAATTACGTCCGCTTTCTGAATTCTAATTCCTTGTCACGCTCCAGACCTCACGTCAGTATAGTCCTTCCCTCCTCACACCAGCCTGTGTGAGCTAAAACGCGTGCATTTCAGCCTCCTCTAGTAAAACGGTGTTGGCTCTTCCACCAACACAACAATTGTAATATGTGTTCTCATATTTCGTTATTTCCATTGAATGTATTTATTTAGTATTGAAAAAGTTTTTCAAGTTATTAGAAGTATTTAATCAGATCACAGACGTAAATTTTTTTTTCTACTTTATATCTTTCACTACATTCAATACTCAATTCAATTTTTCAGTCCATTACATTTATGCACTGCGTTTTATGCAGAGTGATAACTAAAGTAGGGAACTCAGAGATGATACCTCAAGAGTGGCAGGAGTCGATTCTGATCCCAATTGTTAAGAAAAGTGTCAAAATGGATTGTAGTAATTATAGAGGGATATCGCCATTACCAGTATGTTCCAAAATTTTCTGGAATATTCTGCTAAGCAGGCTTACACCATATGCAGATGAAATTGTGGGGATTGCCAAGCCGGCTTTCGGAGGAACAGACCATTTAAAGACCAAATATTCACTCTGCGTCAAATTTTGGAAAAGAAACGGGAATACAATAAACTACTTCATAATCTTTTCATAGATTTTACAAAAGCATATCATTCAATATTGCTGTCAAAATTGTACAGAATACTTTTGGAACTTGGAATACCAAAGAAGTATGTTAGACTTACAGAAGCGAATTTGAAAAACACAAAAGGTAGAGTACGCGTGGGGAAATTGGAGTAAGAAGAATTTGTAATAAGGAACGGACTTAAGCAGGGAGATGCCCTGTCTCCGCTACTTTTTTAGTCCTAGAATATGTTGTACGAATGCCAGTAGATAATTCAGAGGGTGTGGAGGTAAATGGGAATATTAAGATACTAGGGTATGCAGATGATCTAAACATCATTAGCGATAGGAAAGAATCTGTAACCGCAAATGCGAATGCGTTAATCAAGGCTAGTGAGGATGTAGGTCTAAGGATAAGTGAAGAGAAACCTAAATACCTGGTTACTACTAGAATGCCAACAGCAGTAGATCAGAAAATGTTAAGAGTTGGAGACATGTAGTTTGAAAAAGTGAACACATTTAAGTATCTAGGTGTGGACATCACGTCTAGAAATGAGATTGAATCCGAACTGATTACGGGTGAGATATGCGTGCTACTTCTCACTGAATAGATTAAATTCCTAGAGAATATCCGTGATGAAAGTAAAGATTAGATTATACAATACTATTATTCAACCAGTTATGCTGTATGGGTGTGAGACTTGGTGCCCACTGTCCAAAATGAAAAGCCGTTTAGAGTATTCGAAAACAAAATTCTGAGAAATTTTCGGAGCAAAAAGGGATGACATTAGCGGAGAGTGGCGAAAACTGCATAACAAAGAGGTTCACGAACTCTTTTCAAGCCCTGACATAATCAGTATTATTAAATCACGTAGACTGCGATGGGCGGGTCACGTAGCTCGAATGGATGAGGGCAGGGCAGCGCGCAGTGTACTGGTAGGGCTCCTAGAGGGAAAACGTCCTGTGGGGAGACCGAAGTGTAGATACGAGGACAATGTGAAGGCTGATTTGAGGAGCCTAGGTATTGAAGGTGAATGGAAGGAAATAGCCCAAGACAGGGACAGGTGGCGAAAATACGTTGCTGCGGTTAGAGTCCGGTATGACCAGTGCGTAAGTAGGTGCACTTCACAGTAACATTTTCTTCTCTGTGTATATTACAAACAGGTTTCTTGCACGTTACACAACAGAATCTTGTTTTCCAATCTTCGTTTCTGTTGCAGTCTTGACATCGTTGTAGCCTTGGTAACTTGGAACTCTGGGTCTGGATCGCTGCTGTAGGAATTGCAATACCACAAGCTTTCATTGCATCTTGTACATCTCTATGAAGACAGCTGATATTTTAGGTTCTTTCTCCCATGTTGCCTTTGCTGAGTCCAAATGCCAGTTCAGTCGTGAAGAGTTTACTTCGGCTTCGGTTACTCTTCTGTCATTCAGGAAGTCTTAGATATTGCAGCACTGAATGCCTATATTCTGCAGACTCAATCATTTCCATGAAGATTCTTAGTGGCCACCGCCTCGTTCCTCTAACGCAACTGTATTCTCATGTCATTTTGTCCCCATTATCTACAGCACCTTATCTCTCATTATGCTGAGTAGAGAGTAGTATTACTGTCTTCCCCTTCTTTGGAACGTAGGAAACTAGGGTGAAGCCATTTGTGAAACCAAACATTGAAGAGCGAACTTCTCTCTTTCTGTTTGGCAAGAATTCCTTCGGATTCTTTCTTATTGGAACGTGGGAAAACGTCTGAAAAAATTGTCAGCTGTTACACCATGACCGTTATTCAGAAATGGTTCCATCACATCCAAAACAACTCTGTCCTTGATTCACTTCCCGAGTATTGTCCACCATTCCTGTGTAAATTTGGTTCCGTAATAAATAAGATGTCTTCACGTTAGCACAAACCCAAATTTTAATGCCATACTTGCCAGGCATGCTCAGTTTCCTCGGTACGTTGCTAATCGTTCATCAATAGTCACGTATTTAAAAGGATAGAAGTCAGATTGAAATTTGTCGAACACTAACCTGATCGCTTGTAGCTTGTCCTTGGTTTCTCCAATTCTCTGTGCTCTTATGTCTCTGTCTATACTGAAATTCTTGCGATTTGACAACAAAAATCGGTTTCTTGACATGGTAGCAGAAAAGAATAGTTACCGAAAGGCAACATTACGTCTCCACAGATCGGAACCATTTGTGCGATGTCAATGAGTTCCACAAGCTCCAATTAGAACTGCTAATACAGCGTACACTTCAGTTGCATTTATATCTCTCCATGTCGTTTTGTTCAAAGAATGAGCTGCATTCCACAAAGAAATTACTCGTTTGGCCTCACTGTCCGTTTCTTCTACAATGATGCTCACGATTTCCGGTGAGGGAAATACAAAACAATAAGTCATTTTTATTATTTATATCATTCACTGGGCCAGGTGTTACGCTCAAAATGTTGCGACGTCGACGCCGCCCACCTTTTGGTGGTTCACTAGAAAATTTTAGTCCACTTCTAGAAACACACATCTCCAGTGTCTTCGTCGTCTTCGTCTTCTTCTACTACTACTACTACTATTACTACTACTTGTTCACATGAAAGAGTAGTGTCTTCGGATATTTCATCGTCACTGACATCATAATTGTATAGAATTTCCATGATCTCTTCGCTAGAATGTCTTTTGGACATCCTTACTTGCAGATGAAACACTGATGTTCACATTACACGAGTCAGTCAACTCAACAGAACTAACCAGCAACAATAACAAACATTGGATCTATGGCAGAACTCAACAAAGACGATGGATGACAGATATATTTCCCAAAATCCTCTCTTTCTTCAAACAAGAAAATAAGACGTTTCATACCAAGTGGGACAGTCACAATCCCACCAATAAATGACTTGAATAACAATGATAAAGCCAAAAAAATTTGACGTTGAATTCACACTCACGACTATCATTTTAGTACAAAGTCATGAAACCACAGGCATTTGGCCCTTCAGATAACATTATTATAGGCAAAAAAAATCAACCTGGGTAGTCATAATATGCCGTTTGGTAATGCGAGGGTTAAATGTGTGCCAGGGAGTGAAAAGTAGCTACTTCTTTGTCAGTTGCTCCCTGCTTATTCTGGTTAACAACGAATGAGCTTCAAACAATTTTTGAAATCGTGGTGAATTTTTTTACAGGGTGTTTCAGTAAGAGCGTGCGAAAAATTTACCGGGGCACTATTCCTATTATCTCCTTAAGCTGGCTTCCCCAACCTCGGTTCCCTACCTCAAATTGTTTAAAGTCACATTACTGTGCAGTTAACTGCAAGTAATGTAAATTAAAAAGTGCAAATACCGTCGCTGATACAATGAACGTACCACCTGTGGTTCGAAACACACCAGGGATATTGGTCATCAACCTCAATGAAAGTTTCACGTACCCTGACAGTCAGTTTCACAAAATGTACTGTGTGTTAGCACAACATCATCAGCGAACATCACATGCAAGAAATTGCCAGAATTGTAGCTGCATCTCCGTACGCACTGGGGCCTCATACACAAGTGACTTTATCTTCTACAGAGATATCTTACCGAGGGGATTCAGATCAGGTGACCTCACAGGCCATGGAATACCCCTTCCAATCCAGCGCACACGAAATACTGTACCAGCACAGTTCCATCATACTGTACTGTACGTCTGTGAATTGCACTGACTAATGAACGGGCTTGCGGCGGCGCGGCTCCTTTCGTCCTTTCACCTGCACCTATCTATGAACTAGTTGCAGCAGATCACCGGTATGAAAGCCGAGCACGAACCTTCCGTACTGCAATTCGCACCAGGCTGCATACCACGTAACTATTCTAAGAATCTGGAAAAGTATATATAAGAATATACGGCCTACAGTTGCATGTTAACTTTATCGTTTACCTAGGTTTCAACGTTAGCAATAACGTCTTCTTCAGAACCTGCAAAAAGTTGTTATAATGCGCTAGTAAATTATGTCAGATATGGTCATCCTACAGGATGCAATGTGTAGTATCTACATAAAATATTTAAATGTTTGCCTAAAACAGACCATGTCCTAATTCAACTTTATAAAACGTGATGCATAACCATAAGGCTCTGTCACTTCTATTAAACAAGCTGTAGCAGATTCACTTTAAGCCCGTTGTATGGGCCTCATCTTGTGACTAGAGACTGTGAGGCAGACCGCGAAGCCCTCGCGGTCCGCAGAGGGCGGCGCGCATGCGCGGGACGTACAGAATCGAACTCTTATTATGCACGCGTCAGATAACATTTTTGCTATGAATTTATTTTATAATTTACCATTGTAAGTTAATTACATTATCCATCATGACTACGTTTTACATCCTACTACAGAGCCTTATAAACTGACCAACAAATCTCGTATGAACATCTGTAGGAAAGGTTCTATTATTACAGAAACTGTAATGGTCACATGCATTACGAATTATTGTAAACCTAATATAGGTTGGAAGCCTTCGAAGTATGCCCTATTTTTTATACAGTTGATCGTTCAGTAAATTTCCTCTATCTGTAATTAGGTGTACATAAATTTGTAGTTCCTCAAGCGGTATATATATATATATATATATATTACTGTCGGATGGAGCATCAGACAAAACGCGCCGCGGTGGAGAGGGGGATAAAGACTTCTTTGCTGAGGCCTTCTTAGAAGACCGATGAGTCGCAGGGATGGTGGGCTGTGGGGGCTGGACCCGCAGAAAGTCCTCACACTCAGGGTCCTTTTTGGAACGCCAGACCTCAGAAGCCGGGGTCCGTAACATTTCCCCGATGGACGCCTGAGAAGAGGATCGCTTCTGAGGCACAGGCGGAGGCATAGACCCCAGATGGGGTGAGAAGGTGGAAGGGGGGACAGGATAGCGGTGAGGAGGTGGAAGGGGGGGACAGGATAGGGGTGAGGATACTGCAGAAGGGGTGGACACGACCGAAGCAAACGACGTCGTCAACATCATGGGATGGGGGCAGTCATATTTCTTCCTGGTCTCGGAAGAAGACAGTCAGTCCAAGGTTTTCAATTCTCATATCTTCTTCTCCTTCTCCTTCTGATATACTGGGCAGTCGAAAGATCTAGGCGAGTGGAGGCCAGGACAATTGACACATGCACCCCACCACCTCGGTGTATGTCCCTCACGAAGAGGACGTCCACAATCGCCACAAAGAGGCTAAGCTTCACACTGTGACGACATGTGGCTGAAGAACAGACATCGAAAGCATCGCATAGGAGGCGGGACGTAAGGTTGCACGTCGCACCAGTAGCACATCACCTTTACCTTCTCCGGGAGAACGTCCCCGACGAAGGCGAGGATAAAGGCCCCGGTGTCGACGTGACGGTCTTTGGGGCCTCGCTTGACTAGCTGGACGAAATGCACGCCACGGCCCTCCAGGTTGGCCCTGAGTTCCACATGAGATTGCAGCAGGAGGTCCTGATGGAAAATAATCCCCTGCGTCCTATTGAGCGCCAGATGTGGGACAATGAACACTGGGATGTCCCCTAGTCGGTCGCATGCCTGTGGAGGTGGTCTTTATGGGAATGGACTCCGAACGCATTTATTGAAAGCCTCGATTTCTCCGAAGATATCCTCGATATGCTGTACAAAGAACATGGGCTTGAAGGTGGCGAAAGTCCCCCCCCCCCCCATCGGTCCGAGAGCAGACTAAATAGTGGGGGAAGTATTTCGCCCCAAGCCGGCGGGCCTGTCCTTCCTCCCAGGGAGTGGCCAAGGGGAAAAGGCAGAAGTACCAGAACCAAAGACAGAACCTTTCCTCTTATACGTGACTGCAGAGCGACCTGATGCATGTTGACGTTTCATCTGGAAAATGTCCCCCCCCCCCCCCCCCCCCGACACCACCCACTCCGACCAGGGGCTCTCCCCACGGGCGCCACCCAGCCTCAACAAGGGTCACCTGGCAGGATGACTGTTGCCGGGAGTCATGATGCCCCAGGTAGACGGGGAGGGGACCTACTCCTTGGCTGACGTGGGGAGGGTGCAGCTCAGGTATCGGCAGTACGAACCCTGTGTTGTCAGTGGGGCTACAACCTAGAGAGTATGTAATGATCACAACAACGGGCTGGCTACCGTGCTGGATTTCGGGTGCCATGGAAAGTCCATGATCGTAGGTGCAGATGAGGACGCACTATGTGCAACACATCAGGTGTTTAGGCCCAAATTGATGAACAGTGGGTGCAGTTACGAAGCCGTTACGATGATGAATGCCACGGTCTTAGTGCACTGAGGACCGGTGATACACCACATAAGGTGTCCTTCCACAAAAAGGCTCGTACTTCTGTAGAATTTTGAAAAATGGAGGTCAAACCCCCAATGGGGACCATCACATTGAAGGCCGAAGTGGTTGAAACTCCTTTTAGTCGCCTCTTACGACAGGCAGGAATACTTCGGACCCACGGGGGGTTTCCTCAAGCGTGTCGAGTCTATAGCCCTTAACTTCATGATGTAGTAGCTCTTTCACGTAAAGGTTTAGGTGTATGAGCCATTTGCACCAGATGTTCCACAAAGGCTGACCCCCGTGTTCTTACGCCCTTTATTGGAAGATGTTCTTTAAACCTTACTGCTATAGTTCTGCCTGTTTGACCTACGTAATAACATGGGCAATCATCACACATAATCTTATATCCGCCTGATTTCGCTGACATATCACAGTTCTTCTCAAGGGAATGAACCAAATTTTGCTTTAAACTATTACTCGTCCAGTAGGAAATTTTAAAACCTGAATTTTTTTCTTATAACTGCCTCACTATCTTAGGATCATAGCCATTATTCTGTGCAATACTCTGGAGAATTTGTAATTATTTTTCGAGGTTGACATCTGACAACGGAACAGAAATCGCCCGGTGGATACTAGAATTGAAGAACGCCATTTTGTGCGCTTGGGGGTGGATTGAATCGGCCGGGATGATGATGTCTGAATAAGTTGCCTTCAGGAATATGTTGAACTCTATTTTAGCATCTTTATTAGTCAACGTTAAATCAAGATGATTTAGTGATCTATCAGCTGATACCAGTTTTTGTGCGAATTTTATTTTTTCATGTAGACTGTTAAACGTTGCGAAAATTTGCTTTATTCCTTCTGGAGAGTTATTAACTAGTAGAAGAATGTCATCCACGTATCTCGCATGAAAGATGATGTTCACTAATTCCGGGAAGAAACCAATTCCAGAGAATTTACAAAAATTTCGGATATGATACATGCAAGTGTACTTCCCATAGCTAGGCCACATGGCTGTGAATATAATTTTTTATTGAATGAAAAACAATTGTATTTGAGTCGTTCTAAGAATTTCTGTGGTGGATAATTATTTGTGGTACCTTAAGTTTTACTCTATAATGTTCAAGGTCTGATCCACTGGTACGTTTGTGCACAAGCTAGTGGTGTCAAATGACACCAATTTGGTGTTTTCGGAACACGTTACGGTTTTAAGTCTGTCCACTGAATTTTAATCGGAAAAATTATTTTGAAACACGAAATATTCATCATAAATTAGCGAGACACATTATAAAATTAATCAATATTGGTTCTATCCACAATAGGGCGGCTCAGATGGGAAATTTTGTGGAGCTTAAATTGACTTCTTAACGTCGGGGGCTAGGGTTAATGTTTATCAATGCCTTTCTTCTAAATTCTCCGATCAACTTCTTAGTATTGCCAAGACTCGCTCTAAATATCCCTCTGTATGGCGGGCGTTGGGTCTATCTCTAGTGATTTAGTTGCATGTAATGCTGTGCTACTGACACACGTTCCCAGAAGTTTCTTCCCCAAATTAACGTCAATGTTTGGTATTACGAGACTTCTTTTGGACAGTCTATCCCTGTGCCCCTACGCTTTTTATATCCTCCTTCCTCTGCGTCACGCGCTGTTCTCCTTCCAATGTAGCGATAACCTTGACATCAGGATTAGCGACCACGACGCAAATGAAGTGAAGGAATACTGCTAATTTTTTTTCTGCTATTCCTCATTGCTCTCGTCTTCCTCCGGCATCTTCTCCGTTCATAATCTGTTCGCATTAGATTGTTCCTCGCTTTCACTCATAATTCTAGTCCTCAACCTAAAATTCGGGGTGAAATTGCTGTTCTCTTTTTCTCCCCTACCATTCAATATGCCTAACGAAGAAACAGACGAGGAAATAAGACAGGAATTCTGAGGACATCGTCCGTTTGTGACTTGACACAGCATGGGACCACGAATATTTTTGTTTTCTTCCCTCACTTATTGATTCAGCATCTGGAAATAAACTTTCGAACGACTGGGGACATTCAAATTCACAGAACACGTACATTAGTATGTTCTGCTGAAACTTGTCTGCCCGCGTTGACTGATATCGCGGCGCAACACCACCTGCCGGTGAAACATACCTGGGGCTCTCGCTGTAAGCTGAAGGTAAGATGGTTCAGTGCGGCTCGAGCAGACATGCAGGATTCCTGGCACTCGTATGAGCGGATCGTACCGTCAAATCAGTGAATTTGAAAGAGGGCGCGTCGTATGAAGCATCCATCCGGGAAACTACTGCTCGTGTGGGACGAAGTGTTTCCTCGTGTTGTACGGCTTCCGTGAACCATTTTGCACCCATCCGCTGCATTATCGAGACGGGTTACGAGGCAGCATCCAGACCATTCCCGAGAAGGTACACTCCTACAAACGACATTGCAGGGTATATTTACGTCCTTCTCGGCTCTGGCGCAGTTGTGGAACAGTGTGTCACAACGTACGCTATCAGGGGTGACAGTCCGTCGTCATTTATTACGGCATGTGTTACGTGCGCATCGTCCATTTCCCGTCTGCCTTTGACGAATGGGTAGTAACATGCTAGGCAACGGTGTAGGAATGACGTCACCGGTGACAGGTTCTATCAATGCCATTCCTGTTTGTTCGGAAATAAGGCTGCATTTTGGTTCGCCGCAGACAGGGCAGCGGCATCTCAGTGACTGAAATGTTCATCGGAGGTGAGGGTATCATCTAGATTGCCCCAGGGAAGTGTGGTAGGTCTGCCGTTGTTTTCTGTCTACATAAATGATCTTTTGGATAGGGTGGATAGCAATGTGCGGCTATTTGCTGATGATGCTGTGGTGTACGGGAAGGTGTCGTCGTTGAGTGACTGTAGGAGGATACAAGATCACTTGGACAGGATTTGTGTTTGGTGTAAAGAATGGCAGCTAACTCTAAATATAGATAAATGTAAATTAATGCGGAAAATAGGAAAAATAATCCCATAATGTTTGAATACTCCTTAGTAGTGTAGCGCTTGACACAGTCACGTCGATTCAATATTTGGGCGTAACATTGCAGAGCGATATGAAGTGGGACAAGTATGTAATGGCAGTTGTGGGGAAGGCGGATAGTCGTCTTCGGTTCATTGGTAGAATTCTGGGAAGATGTGGTTCATCTGTAAAGGAGACCGCTTATGAAACAGTAATACGACCTATTCTTGAGTACTGCTCGAGCGTTTGGGATCCCTATCAGGTCGGATTGAGGGAGGACATAGAAGCAATTCAGAGGCGGGCTGCTAGATTTGTTACTGGTAGGTTTGATCATCACGGGAGTGTTACGGAAATGCTTCAGGAACTCGGGTGGGAGTCTCTAGAGGAAAGGAGGCGTCCTTTCGTGAATCGCTACTGAGGAAATTTAGAGAACCAGCATTTGAGGCTGACTGCAGTACAATTTTACTTCCGCCAACTTACATTTCGCGGCATGACCACAAAGAGAGATAAGGGCTCGTGCAGAGGCATATAGGCAGTCATTTATCCCTCGTTCTGTTTGGAAGTGGGACAGAGAGAAGATGCTAGTTGTGGTACGAGGTACCCTCCTCCACGCACCGTATGGTAGATTGCGGAGTAAGTATGTAGATGTAGAACACTTTATGGTGTGGTGTGCTGTTGAGTAAAACCTCAAATCACAGTTGGTGCATGTCCAGGGCACTGTGACCTACGTGAATGATACCCTGCGACCCTTAGCCACACCTCGTTTGTGAAACACCGTTGACGTCATTTTTCAGCAAAACAATGCATGACCACATGTTGCTGAACAAACCCATGCCTCCTTGGTGTCTCAGAATGTCAGCCTTTTGCTCTGGCCCGCTAGATCACCAGACTTGTCACCAATCGAAAATGTGTGGGATATGATGAAATGACCGGTGCACTGCTGTGACCGAATGCCAACCACCACAGATGGAGTTTTGAACCAGCTGAATGCAGCACGGATGGCTATACAACCGGACGCCATTCGCGCCTTATACACGTCAATCCCATCACGCATGGAACAAGTTGAGTTCATGGTGGACCCTGCCTATAAGGCAACAGGATACACATGAAACTGAGGTGAGTGAAATGCTAATCATTTCTGCACAACATACTAATATACATGTCCCATAAATATGAACGTTGAACATGAATGTTTCGTATCCAAGGAAATACGAGAAAGTGCTCGTAAAAATTTTCTTATAAGTGTGTTGCGCGTGTGTTGCGCGTGTGCAGTACACCAGTGTTCGAGAATTGCCGCCAAGTCCTGAAAAGTTAAGCCTATCGTCGGAGCTGGCCGCTGGTAGTGTAGCCGACGGCCTTAATATTGTAGATTAAGATTGTTGAAAGGAACAGTGGCGCTGAACATTTGTCCAAATTAAATGTTCCACTTTCAACATGGTCGAATAGGTGGTGCTATTTCAGCCGAGTTCGGTTCGAGTCAGGAAGGGAGACAGTCTTGGTGAGGGTAGTCCTCCGGGGACGAGCTATTGGGTGCGGTAAGTGACAATAGCCATTCATTACCGATGATATTTATTGCTTCGCACATCCTCCCAAGATAAACTTCTGGAGGAATAGATGAACCCCTACTCAGTTAACCACGAAAATTGAAACACAGCGATTCGTCGGTAACGAGAGATATTCTGTCAATAATACATAACCCAGGACTGTTAGAAAGGCTATAACAGGAGTTAATGTTTAAGGGCTGTAAGGAACAGGTGTTAATATTTGCAACTGAGAGTTACTGATCTGCAGTAGTCAACTGGTAACCGTATTCTTCCGTTTCCGTGGGGTACTGATAAAGTGTGCTTCCAGAACCTTTAAGGTAATTGAATTGTTGCTATTTCGTGGTTGTGTACCTCGCCTAACTCTTAAAATTCCTCCTGTAAAGTCTCAAGTACATTGTATTAACGATGACAGATCATGGTACTGGATAGCGGAAACTTATGGGCGAATGTTCACTGTAAGTACAAGATAAGTTTGGGATGATGTGCCATCAAATAACAAAAAGAAGGAACCGTTATTGAAGGCACTTATAAAGCAAAAACATTACTTGGATTTACCAGTGTCGAGCGACCTTTTCAATTAGGAATTTTTAGTGGATCGCTTATCGCCAATACCTGAAGAGAATTTAACTTCGGTCTGTACAGTTAAACTATTTAAACAAAGTTATAAAAATGTCACGTAGCCTTCTTGCTTCTTATGATTCCTGTCCGTTAGTAGGGACTAGGAGAATTTGTTAGCACTCCTACATTTCTGACGTACTGATTCCACCTGATATTACAAACAAAACAAAAACAATATTTCTTCGGTACTTAAAATAATATTGGTCTCAAGACACACAAGCAGACTTTTACAAATCCCAAGACTAAATACAAATGAGAGATAAGAATTCGAAAGATTTTGTAAATGAAACCAAAGATTTTTAATATGCTCTAGGACGTCGTATTTGTATTAAAGTAAAATTCTGATGCGCAAGCATATTGCTACCCACTAATATGCCCTACCTATTCACTGTATTTCTGGTATACCCAGTTTAAGTAGTGTTTCTGGCGGTGGATGGTAACGCAAGAAAAAACATATCGAAATAAATGTACGTCGCTTGTAGTAGCTTTCTGCAAACGAGAATTGCAGATGGCTCTAGGTTTTAAGAAAATATCGACCAACTACAAATCCACTGCACATGGACTTCAGTACAACGCTCAGTATTCATAACGTATTCCGTCTCACATTCAAGTGGTACTCACTGGTACGCACGTGTCTTTATATTCGTGAAACAAACTCGCATCCTGCTCTTCCAGTCTTTCTTTGCATCTTCGCCTCGCTCGCCACGTCCTTGCACGAGTTTCTTGTGAATCGACACAGCCGGCCGAAATGGCCGCGCGGTTCTAGCGCTGCAGTCTGGAACCGCGAGACCGCTACGGTCGCAGGTCCGAATCCTGCCTCGGGTATGGATGTGTGTGATGTGCTTAGGTTAGTTAAGTTTAACTAGTTCTAAGTTCTAGGGTACTAATGACCTCAGCAGTTGAGTCCCATAGTGCTCAGAGCCATTTTGTGAATCGACAAGGTCGAAAAAGAAACAAATGGTTTTCTGACAGAATAACAGATGTATGGCGGTAATTATTAGAAGAGGCAAACTAAAGGACATACATACCGACTGGGATAGAAGAAAATGGTTCAAATGGCTCTGAGCACTATGGGACTTAACATCTGTGGTCATCAGTCCCCTAGAACTTAGAACTAGTTAAACCTAACTAACCTAAGGACATCACACACACATCCATGCCCGAGGCAAGATTCGAACCTGCGACCGTAGCAGTCGCGCGGTTCCGGACTGCGCGCCTAGAACCACGAGACCACCGCGGCCGGCATTTTGCGTAGACTACGTGATATACATAGATAATGTATGAGGGCAAATTCGAAAATCGTTGGTCATACCTTTTTTAACGAAATTACGGCTGTAAATGCGAAGTTAACATATTCAACCTCAGCGCTGGTCCTTTCTTGTTTCGGGTCGGACGCTGTGGTGAAAGCAGATCGGCTTAGGCACATCATAGCCATTTCCTGGGAAATGTCGTGTGGCAGTGCTTAAGATATCGTTCACAGGTCCTTAGGCATCCAACAACATGAAACCTCCCGGTACGCTAAGCAGCTCCATGACATGATTATTCAGGGAAGACATCGTTAACTTAACCTCTTTGGAGTACCGTTCCAGATGAAAGGTGTTACTGGCGGTGAAATGTGGGTACTGTATTTCACGCCGGAATCCAGGCAGGGCAGTACGGTTGGACCATCCCGGTTCGCTGTGATGGACAAAATGTGTGAACCGGTGTGGGGACTATGTGGAAAACAATGTAAGGTATATAGAATGGGATGTATATATGTCATTACGTGTATGTACTTTACTTTGGCCACTAAAAATACCGGCAAAGCCTTTCTGATTTGCCATCATACCAGCAAAATTATGTCTCCGGAAGTAGGTTTCGTACAATCATGTGACGTCAGAAACATTGTGACGCATGAGAAACTAGCTTTTGCTTAAAATTGTGCACAGTACATCTTCAACATCGGGTATAACGTTTTAATGCATCACTTCTTTACTACCAAAATTACTATCAACACAACTCGTTTACAGTATCTACATATACCATGTAGCCTACATGCAAAATTACAACGTCTGTTCAAAGAATTCCGGAATATTCGTAATTTCGCGCCAGTGGTGTGTTTGAGCGAAATGTGGTTGGCATCCCTCCACACGCCTGTATTTAATGTGTAACTGCCAAAAGTTTCATTGTTGTGTGTTTTGTTCAGTGCTCTACTGCGTAGAACATTGCCATCTCTAAATGTGCGACCCAGAATTAGAGGAGCGACTCTTTTGCATTATATTTCGCGCGAAACTCATGAAGTCATAAACAGAGACATACAAATGATGCAGGAAGCCTATTGTGATTATTGCCTAAGTCTTACTCGGAGTTAAGAATCGTTCACACGCGGTTTAAAAATGACTGCACGGAAGCGAAAGATGACCCTCGCTCAGGACGCGCTTCGACTATACCGACGACGCTCATGTCAGGTATGTCAACGAAATTGTGCGAGCCAATCGAAGACTGACTGTCAGGGAGATTGCAGAAGAACGTAGTGTTTCAGTTGGATTATGTCATGTAATCCTGACACCGCATGTTTGAGTCCTCCCTCGGGCATGGGTGTGTGTGTTTGTCCTTAAGATAATTTAGGTTAAGTAGTGTGTAAGCTTAGGGACTGATGACCTTAGCAGTTAAGTCCCATAAGATTTCACGCACATTTGAACATTTTTAACCGCTTGTTGGAATGCATCGTGTTTCCGCCAACTTCTTCCCAAGGCTCATGAGTCATGACCAGAAAGTCCCTCGCCTTGCAATCTGTAATGATTGCCACTCCAATTCACACATGTCTGTGACACTATATTCCGTATTTCGCGATAATACAAAAGGAGCTGCCCTTCTTTGTACTTTTTCGATGTCATCCGTCAGTCCCACCTGATGCGGATCCCATACCGCACAGCAGTACTTCAGTGTGTGTGTGTGAGATTATATATATATATATGTTGATATATATATATATCTCTTTTATATATATATATATATATAAGAGTTGAGTCCCATATATATATATATATATATCTCTTTTATATATATATATATAGAGTTGAGTCCCATATATATATATATATCAACATTGTGTTTAAATCTCTAACAGCCTGAATCATAATCCACATCCTTCGAATGTACAGAATATGAAAATGCGTAATAAAGTTACCCACCAATGAAATAACATAAAGAAAATGAGACCTCTATGCAATATGTGTGCAATTCATAGTTTGAAATAACTTTACTTTGACATCGATTTTGGTATAACTAACCTTATCGAATAACTAATTGTATGCGATTGTGCAACTGGCATTATTCAAGTCAAGATATAATTTCATTCAGTAAACATCAGGGCCAAAAGTTAAGTTCAAGAGAATAATTCCGTTTGTGCAATGGCATTAAGATGGTACTGGAAAATTGATTGCTGAGTCAAATACATGTTCTTGTACTATTCCATTTTGCCAGAAATGCAACAAGTTCACAGACGCAGTCAGATGCAGGATTTTGAATAATTAATTTAGTCAATCTTATCAATGATACATTCACAAATAAAAAAGGCATCAATTTTGGTTAGATACTTTCAATGTTACTTCTGTTTTACTCGATAGCTTTCCGTCTATTACTATTAACTGCGGCCTTTCTGACAGGAAACCACGAATCCAGTCGCAAGACTGAGGCGATACTCTGTAGTCACGCAGTTTGGCTAAAAGACGCTTGTGAGGAACGGTGTCGAAAGCTTTCTGGAAACCTAAAAATATGGAATCAATTTGACATCCCTTGTCGATAGCACTTACTACTCGATAAGTACAAAGAGCTATTTGTGTTTCACAAGAGCGATATTTTCTGAAATCCTGCTGACTATGTGTCAATAAAAACTTTTCTTCGAGGTACTTCATAATGTTCGAATAGAGTGTATGTTCCAAAACCCTACGGCAAATCGACGTTAGTGACATAGGCCCCTAATTCAGCGGATTACTCCTACTTCCCTTTTTGGGTATTGGTATGACTTGAGCTGTTTTCTAGTCTTTAGGTACAGATCTTTCTGTTAGCGAGTGGTTGTATAAAACTGCTAAATATGGAGCTAATTTATCAACATATTCTGAGAGGAACCTCACTGGTATATAATCTGGACCGGAGGCTTTACCTTTATTAAGTGATTTAAGCTGCTTTGTTACACCGAGGATATCTACTTCCATGTTTCTCAACTTGGCAGTTGTTCTTGATTGGAATTCAGTAATATTTACTTCGTCTTCTTTGGTGAAAGAGTTTCGACAAACCATGTTTAAAAACTCTGCTTTAGTGGCACTGTCATCAGTGACTCCACGATTATTATCGCGCAGTGAAGGTGTTGTTTGCGTCTTGCCACTGGTGTGCTTTATGTATGACCAGAATCTCTTTGGGTTTTCAGCCAGATTTGGAGACAGAATTTCGTTGTGGAAATTATTAAAAGCATCTCGCATTGGAGTAGGCGCTATATTTCCAACCTACGTAAAACTTTGCCAATGTTGGGGATTTTACGTTCTTTTAAATTTGACATGCTTTTTTCGTTGCTTCTGCAACAACGATCTGACCCGTTTTGTGTACCATGGAGGATCAGTACCATCACGTATATACCACATAAATTAATACCTCTCAATTGCTGTTGATATTGTCTCTCTGAAAACATTCCACAACTTTTTTATCCTTACATGATCAGATCGGCAGAAGTGAAGACTCTCTCTTAAAAAGGTGTTAAGAGCATTTTTATCAGCATTTTTAAATTGATATACTTCGCGTTTTTTTGATGGTAGGTGTTATGGTATTCAGCCTAGCAGCAACTGCCTTGTGGTCACTAATCCCGGTATTCGACACACCACTCACAATTTGTCCTGGATTATTTGTTGCTAAAAGGTCAAATATACTTTCGCAACCTTTTACGCTTCGAGTGGGCTCATGAGCTAATTGTATTGAATGCTTTCTCAGAAAATTTCTGATGACATTTTATGCCTGCTACCGGCTTTAAACGTATAATTTGTCCAGCATATCGAAGGTAGATTGAAGTCACCACCGACTATAATTGTATGAGCGGGGTACTTTTTTGAAATGAGAGTAAAGTTTTCTTTGAACTCTTCAACAACTATAGTAATTGGATCGTTTTACCGACCCCCCCCCCTGCCCCCCCCCCCCCCGACTCAGAAGATAGTTTAGCCCGATTGTCAGGTATAACCTCTACCTATACTATTTCACACAAACTATCTACTTCAATTTCGCTTCAAGGCAAACTATCTCTGACAGCAATAAATACTCCACCACCAACTGTATCTAATCTATCCTTTCTTAACACTGTTACATCGTTTGAAAAAATTTCGGCTGAACTTACGATCACGCAAATGAGAAAGAGATGTTTCTTAAGAGAATCGTAACTGGTGATGAGACATGCGTCTATCGTTATGATGCTGGGACCAAGGTGCAGGTCGGCGACAGCTTCCGCATAAACGAAGCTCGTCAGGTGAGCTCAAATGTCAAAGCCATTACGATTGTCTCTGACTTTTGAGGGTAAGTTCATCTTGAATTCGTACCACAATGAAAACTGTTAATCGATGGTAGTACGAGACATGTTGCGACGGCTGCGATAAAATATGAGAAGAAAACGGCCTGAAATGTGGCGAGACAGTTCATGGCTCTTGCATCACAACACACCCACACAATCATCCTTGTTGGTGCGAGACTATTGCACAAAAAATGAAATCACTGTGCTGCTTCATGCTCAGTACTCTCCAGACCTGCAGCTGTGGAGTTTGTAAACACAAAGTTGAGAACCACCCTTTTAAGGGATGATGATTAGCGATGAGAGATGAGCTAAAGGAAAATTCACAGTGTGTGCTTCGCGGTTTTCAGCAAGGGATATACTAAGACTACATCCTGAAGTGGAAATGGCGTTGTGAGCAGGGTCTCCTTCGAAATACCGTCCTCCACAACATCTACAAAGCACAATAAGTGAAAGTTTAGAAAAAGTTTGTGGAGAAAGTTCCAGAATTTTCTGAGTGGACCTCACAGGTCAGGGGATATTAAGTTATGAACATTGAGATGAGTGGAAAAAACTAGCTTTTGCGTTAACTGGAGCGCACATTATCCAGTTTATATTCATCCAGGGTTTCATACTGGGAAGACTTACGAAATTTTGAAATTAAAGTTTGGCGCTAAGGATTTGCCTTTAACCTCCATGTAAAGTAAGATGACGTATGAATCCGTTTTACACACGTGAGCTGCACTCTTTAAGGAACTGTAGAAGAAGTAAGCGGGAGAAACTATACACGGCTAATCCCAAACATTATGACCACTGCGCACATCGACGCTGAATGCCGCCTGGTGGCGTTGCGGGCACGTGCCTCAGTAACAAAAGCAGGTAAGCAGATCAGATGCGGACAGGGATCACACTAGCGAAGATATGGGCTGCTAAGGCGGAAATCCATTGAGAGAAAACACTTTGACAAAGGTCAGATTGACATACACGTTTTCTGGGTGTGGTACCGCATCATATTCTACAACATTACTGCTGGAGAAAACCAACGTTTCGACCACTGTTGCAGCGGCCTTCTTTTGGGAGGAGGAGGAGGAGGAGGAGGAGGAGGAGGAGGAGTTAAGTGTTTAACGTCCCATCGACAACGAGGTCATTAGAGACGGAGCACAAGCTCGGGGTAGGGAAGAATGGGGAAGGAAATCGGCCGTGCCCTTTCAAAGGAACCATCCCGGCATTTGCCTGAAGTGATATAGGGAAATAACGGAAAACCTAAATCAGGATGGCCGGACGCGGGATTGAACCGTCGTCCTTCCGAATGCGAGTCCAGTGTGCTAACCACTGCGCCACCTCGCTCGGTCCTTCTTTTGGGTCTACTGGTCACCAGTACAGCCAGAATAAGGGACGTCGAACAGATGTGCAGAACTATAGACCTATATTTCTAACGTCTATCAGTTTCAGAATTTTGGAACACGTATTATGTTAGAGTATAATGACTTTTCTGGAGACTAGAAATCTACTCTGTAGGAATCAGCATGGGTTTCGAAAAAGACGATCGTGTCAAACCCAACTCGCCCTATTCGTCCACGAGACTCAGAGGGCCATAGATACGGGTTCCCAGGTAGATAACAGAACGCAGCATGTCATTCTCACTGGAGAGAAGTCTTCCGAAGTAAGAGTGATTTCAGGTGTGCCGCATGGGAGTGTCGTAGGACCGCTGCTATTCACAATATACATAAATGACCTTGTCGATGACATCGGAAGTTCACCGAGGCTTTTTGCGGATGATGCTGTGCTATATCGAGAGGTTGTAACAATGGAAAATTGTACTGAAATGCGGAGGCTCTGCAGCGAATTGACCCATGGTACAGGGAATGGCAATTAAATCTCAACGTAGGCAAGTGTAATGTGCTGCGAATACATAGAAAGAAAGATCCCTTATCATTTAGCTACAAAATAGCAGATCAGCAACTGGAAGCAGTTAATTCCATAATTCATCTGGGAGTACGCATTAGGAGTGATTTAAAATGGATCGATCATATAAAGTTGATCGTCGGTAAAGCAGATGCCAGACTGAGTGAGATTCATTGGAAGAATCCTAAGGAAATGCAATCCGAAAACAAAGGAAGTAGGTTACAGTACGCTTGTTCGCCCACTGCTTGAATACTGCTCAGCAGTGTGGGATCCGTACCAGATAGTGTTGATAGAGACAGAAGATCCAACGGAGAGCAGCGCGCTTCGTTACAGGATCATTTAGTAATCGCGAAAGCGTTACGGAGATGATAAACTCCAGTGGAAGGCTTTGCAGGAGAGACGCTCAGTAGCTCGGTATGGGCTTTTGTTGAAGTTTCGAGAGCATACCTTCACCGAGGAGTGAAGCAGTATATTGCTCCCTCCTACGTATACCTCGCGAAGAGACCATGAGGATAAAATCAGAGAGATTAGAGCCCACACAGAGGCATACCGACAATCCTTCGTTCCACGAATAATACGAGACTGGAATAGAAGGGAGAACCGATAGAGGTACCCTCCGCCACACACTATCAGGTGGCTTGCGGAGTGTGGATGTAGATGTAGGAGGAGGCCGCTGCAACTGTGGCCGAAACGTCGGTTTTCTCCAGCAGTAGTTTTTATACAATATGACGCTGTACCACACCCAGAAACTTTTATGTCGACTGACTCTGGCCGCAGAAGTCTACGCAAAGGTCAGCTTATTATTACTCAAAGCCTGTGAACGAGCATCCCGCAAACAGCGAAGCTGATCGAATGTTCACATGATACTATCATGTGCATCCATGGAAACAGGTAGAAGAACAGTGAAACTATTATTAGGCGCTAAATGGTTGGACGTCCACGACTCGTCACAGAGCAAAGGGTTCGGAGGCTTGACTGCTCTGTGAAGGAGGCATCTCTGCCGAATGAGCACAGTGCTAGTGCGTGTACACCGTGCATTGTGGATGCCTGCTGTGGAGCTCCATTTTCAACAACTTGTTTACTTGTTGATTCAACATCATCGTCAGTTAAGACTGCAGTGGCTATGGAACCATCGGGATTTGATCGTCGATCAGCGGAAATGTGTCGGGTCCTCAGGTGAATCCCATTTCTGCTGCCCTAGGTCGACGGTCGTCTCCACTAGCGTCGTCATCGACGTGAACGGTGACTCGAAACATAGCATAATATAGGGCGTTTATAAATGAATATCTGGGTTTTAACGCTTTATAATATTTATTATATTAGACTTACAGTTATAAGTGGTATATCAAATGAAAGATCAACTCACAGTTCCACCAAGAACCTTACAAATCTTCAGTGTGAGCACCATTTGTCACACAGCACACGCAAAGTATAGCTGATATCTTCCTAATCGTAGATAAGTGTGTCTTAAGTGATTGTAGCTACAGCTGCTTCAATCCGGTTTCTTAATTCAGGGAGGTCTGCTGGTAGCGGAGGCATGTACTCGCGATCCTTGATGAAGCCCCACAGGAAAAAATCGCATGGCTCTAAGTCGGGTGAATGTGGAGGCCATACAAAGCAGCCCTGTCATTAGGCCCCTAGCTGCCTATCCAGGGCATGGGTACAGTCAATTTCAACCAATCATGTACCTCACTATGCCAGTTAGGTGTTCCAACATCTTGCTGGAAAAATGAAGTTTTCTCTTTTGTGACGGCTCCCAAACCCAAGGTCCTCGGCGCTACTTTTGGGGCAGCCACCACAAATTGTATAAAGCGTGGGTAATGACCAGGATGTAGCTATGTCTGTTGGCCAAAAAATAATTAATGACAAGAATTGCACAATCTAGAATGGAGAGATGACTTATCTTTATTTCTGACGAAGCGTGCACCAGCAATGCAAGTCCAAGTAATATCCAAGGGTAATCCGTGTACTGAGCCTAGTCGAATACAATAGCAAATATCACACGGCAATGGCTCCGATATAAACTCCGTGAAGGGCTAGCAATAGACAAACGTCAACAGACTGTCCGTCTCGGAGCCAGCGCTCCTTCTATGCAAAAGGCGGAAGGCGCTGCGGACCCGAGATCAGCCATGGCGCGACCTCTTCCGTCGGCTGTAACGCCCTCAGACGCCGACGGCCGCGACAGGAACTGTGGCCAGCGATGTCACGGTCAGGGGGCGCGTGTTGGTTGGTTGATTGGTTGGTTGGTTGGTGGATGCAACTCTCTCCCTGACATCCTTCCATCTGAGTGAAGAGCTATTGCTCTAGTGTATCAACGTAATAAGTGCACCAAAAAAGAAAGACCACTAAACTTTCAGCCTGGATACGGCACAAGCCACTATAGGGGACTCTTGTTGCGTTTGTACCACCTCGTAAGGATTTTCTGAACCCCAGACGCGCACATTGTGTTAACATGTCCACTAAGGTGAAAGGTCGATTCATCACTAAAGACAACATGACCCAGAAAAATCTTCATCGACATGAAACATTTCGTTTACAAAGTTGGCACGTAATCCATGGTCTGCCGGCTTTACAGCCTGTAATAACTGGAAAGTTTTAAGAAAACGCGTAAAACAATGTCCTCATCGTTTACAAACAGTCGACACAGGAACTTGTAATTCACTACTAGCCTTCTGGACTGGTTTCTTTGGGCTAAGAGTGAACGTCTCACTCGCTCAACAGCCTCTTCACTAACTCTTAGTCGTCCTGTGCTCTTCCCTTTAAAGAGCAGCTGGTATCTTCAAACTGATGATACCAGCTACAAATTATCACCTCGAGGATCACAACCGAACTTAATCCGGAATGCACGTTGCATCTTAACCACAGATTCGGTCTTGGTAAACTACAAAACACAAAATGCTTTCTGTTCACTAGTCGCCATCTTCGCTACTACCGCTGTCTAGCGGACTGTGGCGGAAACATTGCGCGCTGCGAATGCGCACTGGTGGCAAACACAACTGTTTCAGTTGCTCTTTCATTTGACATATGATTTATAGCTGTACATTGTATAATATTTATTACATTAAGAGTTAAAACCCCGATATTCATTTATAAACACCCTGTATTGCTCTCACCAGCCTACGTTGGACGAGAGGCATTGGTTGCTACCGCATATCCCATGCAACAGCAGGGCGAAGACATGTTGACAGTTGCAAACCACCAGCATCCCATCATGCTTGATGTCTTCCACGACAGTAATGCCATCTTTCTTGGAGCCAGAACCATGCTACGGTGGTTGGAGGAACATTATAGTGAAATAACGTTGATGTTCAGGCAACCAAGACATCCTCTACAGCCAGTGTAGCGCCTTCCTCTACAGCCGGTGTAGTGTCCTGTACCATAGGAATCAAGGGGAAGGATGTTGTTTGGTGGCTGGTATCTTCCTACAACACAACTGAACATATGTATTAGCAGGTTTCTTTATTTACATAAACAGATACATGTCTTCAAGAGAGTTGAAGAGCTTATACCACAAGACATGCACTAATAGTCTACGTTAGCCTCACTGCTGGAGAAGTAAGTCTCGCTATGAACGCTAATCTCGTCGCAGTGTACTGACAGACGCCGACTTGGAGTGCGAGTTAGAGGCTGGGTCTGTACTACTAACTGTCACTACTCCAGCCGCTCAACCACTGGCGCACTGAGACTGAGGTCAGAGGCGGCGATCTGAATACTTGTCAAGAGAGTGATGGCGGCACGTTGCTTGCGAGTCTGTCTTTGGCCTCTCTTCTGATAGGGGCGCTTGATCCAGCGCCTACTATCGACCTTCTCGCTACATGGTTGCCGACCGGTGTGCTGGCAACACTTTAGGCCAGCACACTTTTTACCCTCTGCAGCTCCCTCTAGTACCATGGAAGTTATTCCCTGTTGTCTTAACAGATGTCCTATCATCCTGTCTCTTCTCCTTGTCAATGTTTTCCACATATTCCTTTTCAATTCTGTACAGAACCACCTCATTCCTTACCTTACCAGTCCAGCTAATTTTCAACATGCATCTGTAGCACCACATCTCAAATGCTTCGATTCTCCTTTGTTCCGGTATTTGCACAGTCCATGTTTCACTAGCGCACAATGCTGTCTTCAAACGTAAACCCTCAGAAATTAAGGCCTATATTTGATACTAGTAGACTTCTCTTGGCCAGGAATGACCTCTTCGCCAGTGCTAGTCTTTTGATGTCCTCCTTGCTCCTTCTGTCACTGGTTATTTTGCTGTCTAGATAGCAGAATTCCTTAACTTCATCTACTTGAGACCATCAATCCTGATGAAAGTAATGTGAAGTAGCAGAAATGAGAGCAACGACAAACTTTACGTCTTTCTTGGATTTACTCTCATTCCATATTATGTACTGATTAAACTGTTCATCCCATTCAGATCATCATGTAGTAATTTTCCCACAATTTTATTCAAGATATCAATGTCATCAGAGTTGTATATCATAAGAAGTCTTCAAGCAACTCACATATTTGTTAACCTATTCCATATGCTCGTATCTTATTTAACAGCTTGCAATGGCACACCGTGTCAAACGCTTTCCGTATATCTAGAAATATGGAGTCTGTCTTGCTCTACATCCGTAGTTAGCAGAAGAGGGGAAAGGCACGCCACGTAAATCATGTTTTACCCCCAATATGACAGTATGCCTAAATGTGACAGAGGTTGTCCACACACGAGACTTGTCTCAATGAATTGCCTGCAAGATATTGAGGCAGTGCCCCGGCAAGCAAGATTCCCTGGATCTACCTCCAAAGATCATATGTGGGTTCAGTTCGGACTTCGGTTACCTCCCAGCTTGCTTCAGAAGAGGATACAACGGCTTTGTAATACCCTTTCCAGCCCAGTCCAGCCCAGTCAGTGCCAGCATCCAGGCCACAGTGTTTGCAACGTCATGCTGGTAAGTGGGCTTGTACGGCAGCGCTCTTTGTAAATTTGACCTGATTTTGCAGTTACTGAAATAACGTCACGTACCCTCTCAACCGGTGAATTCCACATCATGCCCTCCTCTTCTGCGTGCTTCACCTCTTTTGTCAGGCAATGTATCAAAAAAACTTCTGTGTGTGTGGTAGTCACTCAACAGGCCACCCAATTATACAGCGCTAATTAGCGCTTTTTTACTCTCTCCATATCAAGCGGCGGACAATCCCAAAAAACACTACGAATTACGTAATAAGTAAATTAATCAGGCAGTAGCTGTCGGCTAGCCCCAAAAATGTAGCAGCTCCCTCCAAAGAACTGTGCTTCTAAGGCGCCAGGCTTTGCCAGTTGCAGTTCCAGATTTCGTACCCAGGTTCCATCGTTAACGCTTTGTCTCTTGTGGAGGCCGGCCGGAGTCGCCGTGCGGCTCTACAGTCTGGAACGGCGAGACTGCTACGGTCGCAGGTTCGAATCCTGCCTCGGGCGTGCGTGCGTGTGCGTTCGCGTGTGTGCGTGTGCGTGCGCGTGTGTACGCGTGTGTACGCGTGTGTACGCGTGTGTACGCGTGTGTACGCGTGTGTACGCGTGTGTACGCGTGTGTACGCGTGTGTACGCGTGTGTACGCGTGTGTACGCGTGTGTACGCGTGTGTACGCGTGTGTACGCGTGTGTACGCGTGTGTACGCGTGTGTACGCGTGTGTACGCGTGTGTACGCGTGTGTACGCGTGTGTACGCGTGTGTACGCGTGTGTGTGTGTGTGTGTGTGTGTGTGTGTGTGTGTTCTTAGAACTACTTAAACCTAAGTCTATGGGACTGATGACCTCAGAAGTTGAGTCCCATAATGCTCAGAGCCATTTGAACCATTTTTTTTTCTCTTGTGGAAAACATCTTTAACAGACGTGGCTCGTGAAACAGAATGTATTAAAATACATTTCTCAGTGCTGGATTACAGAATTGGAATATTTGAAATGCGCCCAGATAATTCAAACACTAATTTTGAAAACGTAACAGCTACTGCTAGGGCTAAGACTTAAAATGCCCTTGTGGTCCAGATGGCATAGCTTTGGGGGCCGTTTTCTACAGAGTACAGCTCAGAGGCTGTGTACCTTCAGCCTAGCAGCCCTAAGCCACGTCTGCGTCATAACTTGGGAGATGGCATATAGGATTTCGTCCTAATTAGTAGAACACCATATTTGGTTGATTTTGTATGATATGTTGCACACTTCGAATATATGCTGATTCAAAGCACCAGAACATCGACGCGTATTCTAGAGACCCTCTGTCTTGGTACGATTTCTTATAATTAAATATCATGTGACTTGTTTAATGACTTATATGATCCCCTAAAGCCATTTGTCGCTCGTAAGAATGTGTGGAAAATTACATAGGTGCAAACTTACAATGTCAGAGTTAAGTGGTTCACGTCCTGCTGTCTCAAAAAATACGTGAATAAAAAAGAAAGTCTAAAGATTCTGGTCTTTTCTTATTAAATTAATATCAGTATGTCCTGTTGTATGAAGTGTTGTGTACAGACAATAGCGCTCTTTCTCTTAGTGATGAGTTTATTCCATTGTGTGAACACGCCGTGAAATACGGGCCAACGAACTGTAAGGTTATTTTCTACGTCACTCCCTGATTCGTTCGCTATTCAGTGTTTGTCCAGTCCAACGAGATTACGCGACAAACCACAGTGATGTTGCCATGAGTATTAAGTTAGCCAAAAATCACACACACACACACACACACACACACACACACACACACACACACACACACACACACACACAATCCACTAAATGAAACTGTAACGAAGCAGGGTTGCCCACTGCTATCCTGTTTTGGTTTTACACTCCTTCAGTAACTTAGTTAAGCAATGAACTTTTATTTTATTTTTATTTCTTTTTTTCATTTTCACTACTCCGATTCAGACTACAGATTCTGTGGCCTTCAGCCTCATAGTACAGAATTCAGAAATAGTTTAAATAAAATTCCCCTAGTAAAATATCTTATTTCAGTACATTCTAATGTCTAGCTCATTACTTTGAGAATAATCAGTTTTTTGGAAATGCATACTACAAAAAGTTATGAACAATGACGTATATTGTGCAATACATTCTAAGTAAAATTCGAGTGAGCAAATAGATCAAATTCAGCTATAAGAGTGCTGGAATCCGTAAAATTTTAAATTAACCTAAAGTTTGTTAGTTAAATAGATATTAAGACTTGAAATCTGTAGCCTGTATGACTTTCAGTGCCAATTGTGACCAAACTACTGAATAATTCCGAGATCTGTTTTGATACCTTTGCTACCTTTATTTTTCTACGTAAAATGACTCTAGTCTCAACTTTGTAAGTGCATTAATTAAGAATTAAGTAAATTTGAATATGTAAAAATTATTGTTCAAAAGGGCAGCCATGGTTATAAGTCGGGAATTCCCATGGCGGATGCGTAAATTAGTTCCGCGTATTTAAATTGATACAGCCCACTCATGTTATTTAAATAATACAACACAATAGTTAACTTCAAAACCAGTTATAAAGGATCATTTTAACCCTGGGAAATTATAAACTATAATATATTAACAAAAATAGTCAAATATTCAAGCGCTCGTCTATATAAGGTCCGAGCTGGTGCAGCTCTAGTTAGTTCTTGGTCAGATTCTCTTGGAGTAAAAGTGCGGCAAGTTGGTTAATTTTTCGGTAATTGTAATTGTGAACTTGTGTAAGAGGCCTGGTCACATGAATATTGTGAGCGAGTGATAACAAATAAATCGCACTGTGGTTGGCATAAATGTTCAACAGTGAATACGATTTTGACTTTTTGTTTTGGAAAACTTCACCTAGGATCCTGGCCTCTTAATTTCAGTGTGATTTAGGTGGGGCGGACGCAGCTACCGGGAAGCCAATATTGAATAAACAAAGCAAGGTATGTCGAGAACACAGCGTACTATCTACTGGGTGAGGAAATGTTTCAATACCGGTACATCCGGTTGTGACATGAACTTCAAGTGGCACTAATAAATAAGGACGTGTCCCAGCACGTTACAAAAGTCTCGAGTTTATAACTGAAAACAGGAAGCACTAGTGCTTTATATGTTTTTCACTGTGTGTTTAATAAGATCTCTCCAAACGCCTCATATACTATGGTTTATAGCGATATATTGTCTAGATAATTAGAGTTCCATTTTAACCTTATTTAGTAGTTGATTGTGAAACGGAAGTGAGATATAGTATGAAAGCTTTTTGCTAGAGTGAGTTGAAAACACCCCCCATTGAAATCGTGCTACGCTACAGATCAGCCTGAGTTCTTGGTTAGTACCGGCCGCAGCCTCTCCATCTCCTGCTGTGTCGTTGTCATGTCATTAAGCTGGCATGGTGAGTAAAGGCACTGCGCATTAACACAGGGCTAACAGTGTGAATAACGTGTTATAATCTTTTGTTAATTTTTGCCTTAAGGCAGTGATCGGGCAGAGAAGGCCAAGAAATGGCAGACTGCAGGCACCCTCTGCAAACTTTACGGCGCCCTGCGTTCCTGGAGAGCTGGGACACAGCAGGTGACTTTGTGTTATTTTTACGAAATGCCTTTAATGTGTTACGGTTATATACCTCCTTTGTGATATGCCTGATCAGCACCGCTCGGGGGGAAGCTGCCAGTCGACGGCCAGGCCGCGGCTGAAGATGCCGTTAGATGAGTCTGCGTCACTGATATTTTATTTTTTATCGATTGAATATTGTAAATCAGTTTTTCCTGTAACAATATACAATAATTTGCAGCTCGTCATATTAACAAATGCTAAATCTGCTCTATCTGCCAAACTGACAGGATAGCAGTATTGAAAGTGCTACACCCGATTACAGCAGAATGTATTGTTAAATATTGTGGGTAATCACTTACGAATAACCCAAGAAAATTTATTCTAGTTCACTCATACGGGAAAAATCTTGAAAATCAAACCTCACCGATATGTGAATTATCAATCAACACCATTGATTGCCATTACTTCACTATTTACACTATATTGAATTGCATGTACAAATAAATCAGAAGCTCTTATGATTGCCTACAGCCAAGTGCAGTATGCAAAGGGATGCACTGTGGGTCATAAAGGACGGCAGGGAAACAGCCCTGGCAGAGTTCGCAGAAGGCCTGGAAGTGCATTCGTGCGAGGATACTTCCCAGGTGGTCAGGCTGGATCAGCCCCCCCCCCCCCCTCCCCTCCCGCCCAGTGTGTCCACAACTGTTCTGCATACCTTCCCTTTCCACATCCCTCCCTGTCCCCGATCCTCCTCCCACCTCGCCCCTTCCAATCCCCTTCCCCTCTCCCTCTCTTTGGGAGTGTGTTTTGTGATGATTTTCACGGGTATGCAGCCGGGTTCCATCGTCCTGACGACAACACGATATTTCCGCGGACCATCTGGCCGCCATCTTCAGGTGAGATTGAGTACACAACCACGCCGGAACTGAAGAGACCTCAGATTTTTTTTCTTTATTGTTGTTTTTAAACCTGATTGCAGGCAGGCAGGCAGGCCGGCCAGCAGCAGCACAGCATACTACGCCGCTCTTTGGCCTCAGAGAAACACAAAAGATACAGATGAAGACAATTAGAGAAAAATAATATGGTGGACATATAAACGGAGACACTTTTTAAAATACATGGAGCCGTTCACGGGTGGAGAGTCCAAGATAAAATTTGTTCAGACACTTGGACACACACTGACACGAAAATTGTCACACGCAATCGTAGGTGCACAAAACGAATACCACTGAACCACTGAACCACTTAAGCACAAACGACGGCACACACAGAAACACGAGGCGTTGATCTCCAGCGCGTGAATGTTCACTAAGCATGTATGAGTCCGGGGACCTGCCTAGAGAGGAGGGTGGGAGAGGGAACAGGGAGAGCAGAGATGCCACAGGCAGGGTAGATAGGGGGAGGGAGGAAGCGGAAGGGGAAGTCTGGGGGAAGAGGGGTGGAGGAAGGGGGAAAGGGAGAGGGAAGGGAGGGAGGGTGCCCAAAGGAAAAGACACAGGATGTGGGAGGGGAGGATCAAAGTTGATAGGAGGGGAGGAGATCATCAGGGAGGGGGAGCTGGCGGAAGCCACCTTGGGAGAGGGTAAGGAGGGTGGAGAGATGGAGACAGGGTGGGACATGGGAATACAGGTGCGGCAGCGTGCAGGGGTGGGAGAGGATGGGTGATACAAGCAGGTGAGGAGGATCGAGTTTACGAGAGGTGTACAGGATCTGTATCCTTTCAAGGAAAAGGAGGAGGTGGAGGAACGGAATGAGGACGTACAGGATCCGCATGGGGGAGGGGAGACGGATGCGATAGGTGAGGCAGAGAGCATGGCGTTCAAGGATTTGGAGGGATTTATAAAAGGAAGGGGGGTGCGGAGATCCAGGGCGGATGAGGGATTTATAGGTGTGGAAGATGGTGGAGGGGTCCAGACTCCACGTACGGCCGGAAAGGAGCTTGAGGAGATGGAGTTGGAAGCATGCCTTGGCTTGGATTGTCCAGAGATGGGGGGTCCAGGAGAGCTGATGGTCGAGGGTGACGCCAAGGTACTTTAGGGTGGGGGTGAGGGCGATAGGACGGCCATAGAAGGTTAGATAGAGATCGAGGAGGCGGAAGGAAGGGGTGGTTTTGCCTACAATGATCGCCTGGGTTTTGGAGGGATTGACCTTGAGGGCGGAGGGCTCCCCCGCCCCCTTGTACCTTTTGTGTACGGCAGAGGGAAAAAAAGGTGTAGGAATCTGTGTTATGGATGTTGACGTAGGAAGGACGGTAGGAGAGAAAGGAGCCGATCAGACAGACGTAGTTAATGTGAAGGGCGAAGGTTTGGAGTTTGAAGAGGAGACCGGAATGCCATACGTGGTCATAAACACGTTCGAGGTCCAGGGAGAGGAAGATCGTGGAGCGACGGGAATTAAGCTGTTTGGAAAGGAGATCAGTGAGGTGGAGGAGAAGGTCATCTGAAGAGAAGGATGGTCGAAAGCCACACTGGGTAACAGGAAGGAGGCGGTACTGGCAGAGATGCTGGTGGATGCGTTGGGTGAGGATAGATTCCAGGACCTTGCTGAAGACCGAGGTAAGGCCGTGGTCGATCTCCAAAACTACTACTTCCTGACGTTTCGTTGCCAATAGCGGGCAACATCTTCAGAGGTGAGTCAACGACTGGTTGCAAGGCTGTGGAAGCCCGGTTTATATAGAGTGCACCACCATACGTCACGTGGTGGGGCTGACTGTAAGTCTCTCTCTGACTTACGTCATTGTTCTCGATTGAAGTCAACCACCATACCTTACCTAACAACAAGCATGCCTCTTTGCTACACACACATCAAAAAAAGTCTTCCATTACCCTAGCTCCTACAACTCCTGAAGGTAGATGGTGACTGTGGATATTATATCACAGTGTCTCATTGGGCGGCTTTAGTGACATCTCTGTACAGTCAAAGATGTAAACAACCATGCATGAGCAGCGCCTATTAGACGGAGGGGGTCCAGCAGGCGATCAGTTCCAGTCATTCCACCACGAAGGAGGTACACAGCTCGTGTTGTCTGTAGTCAACCATGCCTAGACGGTCAATACCGCGGTTCGGTTACGTCCGCATTGTTACTTCGTACCAGGAAGGGCTCTCAGCAAGGGAAGTGTCCAGGCGTCTCGGAGTGAGCCAAAGCAATGTTGTTCGGCCACGGGGGAGATGCAGAGAGACAGGAACTGTCCATGACATGCCTCGCTGAGGCCGCCCAAGGGCTACTACTGCAGTGGATGACCGCTGTCTACGGATTATGGCTCGGAGGAACCCTGACAATAACGCCACAATGTTGAATAATGCTTTTCGTGCAGCCACAGGACGTCATGTTAAGACTCTAACTGTCCGCAATAGGCTGCTTGATGCGCAACTCCACTCCCGCCGTCCATGGCGAGGTCCATCTTTGCAACTACGACACCATGCAGTGCGGTACAGATGGGCCCAACAACATGTCAAGTGGACCGCTCAGGATTAGTATCACGTTCTCTTCGCCGATGAGTGTCGGCTATGCCTTCAACCAGACAATCGTCAGAGACGTGTTTGGAGGAAATCCGGTCAGGCTGAACACCTTACAGTCCAGCGAGTGCAGCGAGGTGGAGGTTCCATGTTCTTTTGGTGTGGCATTATGTGGGGCCGACGTACGCCGCTGGTGGTCATGGAAGGCACCCTAACGGCCGTGCGATACTTAAATGAAATCCTCCGACCGACTGTGCAACCGTATCAGCAGCAATTGGCTAGGCATTAGTCTTCAGGGACGACAATTCGCGTCCCCATCGTATACATCTTGTGAATGACTTCCTTCAGGATAACGACAGTGACCAGCATGTTCTCCAGACATGAACTCTATCTAACCTGCCTGGGATAGATTGATAAGAGCTGTTTATGGACGACGTGACTCACCAACCACTCTGTCCCACGGCGATTTGGCGTAGATTCCTCAATTTTGACCAACAGTGCCTTGATGAACTTGTCTGTATTCGTCGTGGCATACTATCCACAAGCATGAACGCATGGTGACGTGCTGCTTGGCGTTAGAGGTACCGATGTGTACAGTAATCTGGACCACCACCTCTGAAGATCTCGCTGTATGGTGGTACCACATGCAATGTGTGGTTTCCATGAGCAATAAAAAGGGCGGAAATGATGTTTATGTTGATCCCTATTCCAATTTTCTGTGCAGGTCCCGGAACTCTCAGAAACGCCACAATAATTTTAATACACCATAAAAAAAATTACGGAGATTCCGAACCAAGGTGATGCAGTGCAGATGCTCAATGCGTGCATAATAATGAGATATCCTGGCTAACACGCTCGTTTCACTAAATTTTTTTCATGATCACCGTCTTCAAAAACATATTTCGCGACAGCTGATTTGTCGGTATCTCCTAGTCGACTGTTCATTTTGTGTTCGTTTAAGCAGGTACTGACAAGTCTTTTCGTGGTTCCAGTATGAACCTTCCCACAGGTACACGGGATTTTATGCACCCTAGGACTCGCTAAGGGGTGTCATGCGTCTTTCGCCAATCTTAAATACTCAATAATCTTCTTGGTGGGTCTAAAGATGGTTTTAGATTGACCAGAACTTTCCCAGTACCGTCGGTAATATTGCGAATAAATGGAAGGAAACCATTCCCCCTGACAGTTGCTGAATGTTGTCACACTTTTCTTCTGGGACAGAGTGCTCTTTCTATCTCGTTGTCAGCGTATCCATTTTTCTTAAAAGCCGTTTACAAATCATTTGGTTCATCTTAGAAATAAATTGTCTCTCAGATATCATTAGCTCAGTCCACCAATGTTTTGAAGACACCTCCATTCTGCCTGGGCTGATGGTTCGAATCCTTATTGAGGTAACGGTCGGTGTGTGTATCTTTTCTATACACTTTAAAAAGGCAGATGGGAGTCCAGGGCATAATTAGTGATACATCCAAAAAATTAAGTCGTCCATCGCTCTCTTTCTCCATAGTAAATTGTTGTTGTGGTCTTCAGTCCTGAGACTGGTTTGATGCATCTCTCCATGCTACTCTATCCTGTACAAGCCTCTTCATCTCCCAGTACCTACCGCAACCTACATCCTTCTGAATCTGCTTAGTGTGTTCATCTCTTGGTCTCCCTCTACGATTTTTACCCTCCACGCTGCCCTCCAGTACTAATTTGGTGATCCCTCGATGTCTCAGAACATGTCCTACCAACCAATCCCTTCTTCTAGTCAAATTGTGCCACAAGCTCCTCTTCTCCCCAATTCTATTCAATACCTCCTCATTAGATATGTGGTAATCTTTGGATTAATACTATTGAGGTATACCAAGAAACCATACAATTCCTCTTCACCGTGATTCCATACCACAAAAAGTCGCCTACTTACCGATACCACTTTCAAGGGCTTTTACTGGCAGACTGCAGCGCCTGCTGTTCAAAATATTCCATGAATAGATTAGCAAGAGCTGCCGATGGCCTACTCTTCATCACAGCGGTAACATTACCCTTATCAACAGTAAGTACAATAACATTCCTATCGGTATGAATCTCCCATAACGCCTTACTGTCTCCTTGAGACAAATTACTGCTAGGTGGTTTAGCCAGGATACTATGTGAAGCTGGTTTCCATCCTGGTCTCATCATCAGAATGTGGCTACAATATCCTCCGCGGAAACCTTTGATGCAGTAATTGCAAAAATTCCTCCTTTCGAGAGGACAGAAATTTTTTCCTTAAATAATTCCCCTCTTAAAAAATTAATAACCACACGGTAATCGTCTGTAACTCGCGTTTCCTGTCTGTCATTCTAATAGGCAGAGTAGTAGTTCGAGAATTTACAGAAGACAATTCCACACTCAGTTCCATAGGTCTAAATGTTAGCCTGTCCACCTCATTCCAGTCACAAAACTGCATTGTATTGCTAATAAATAAGTCGTTGACTCACCTCGGAAGACGTTGCCTGCATTTGGCAACGAAACGTCAGGAAGTAATAGTTCTACAGTTCGACCATGGCCTCTGAGCCCTAAAGTTTTAACAAATGGAAAGCATTCCACCTTGAATGGCCAGTATAGACAGCTTTAATGAGCATGCTGTTCGCCGTGTGGTGAATAATTTCTACACTGCAGATAAAACAAGGCCCACTTTGAAGATAATTCATAAAAAGTTGCCGAGTTCAAATTTTCGAGGAAGTATAAACACACTTTATAAATGCTTCGCAATCTGCCTTTTTCTTCCATCTAAAACCTAAACAGCCGAAACGCTCTCCAGAAACGAAGTAATATCAGGGCATAACGAATTCCTTACTTAAAAAGTATCCGACAGGGCAGACATGGGTGTCGTCTATATGGAAGAGACAACCACTTACTGGTCCGGAGCTTACGACCACCGACCTACTATCGTCATAAACCCGATCAGGCGATAGCATTGTCATCTGGCGAGGAGTAACTGTTAATCAATAGCATCGGTGAGCATGCTATCTTTGTGTAGAATGGGGAAGGCGCGCGATCTGTCTGCGTTTGACCGATGGCAAATTCTGACGGCCTGGAAGTTCGAAACGAGCATTTCGGAAACTAACACCCACAAGTCGTGCAGAGTGCCCGTGGCGTCTTCGACACGTGGCGAAACCGTGGCGAAACCGCGTCCAGACGTCGTGAGGTTGGGCGGCCACACCTCATTAAAAGGAAGGCTCACTACCAACATCTGTAAAGGTGAGCAATACTTCAGGTATGTCCGCGGCCGTGGTCTTGCGGTAGCGTTCTCGCTTCCTGCGCACGGGGTCCCGGGTTTGATTCCCGGTGGAGTCATGGATTTTCTCTGCCTCGAGATTACTGGCTGTTGTCTCTTTCATCCTCATTCACTCACAAGTCGCCGTAGTGGCGTATCCCGGCCACCAGTGCCATACGCTCATTATTATTACTTCAGGGATCGTTCCTAAATAAACAAATTAAAGACAACAAAACGCCCTTAAAGGGCTAGCTGATGTTACGGTATTCGGTAAACCATAATTCTCATCTAACTAAGCCAACACTGAACTACGATTATTCCACTGGAAAGTTTTGGGAATACAAGATGTTTCAGTTGCTCTTTCATTTCGTGTATTATTTACAATTGTAGGTTGAAATAATAAATGCTGCAAAGCCTTAAACACCGATATTCCTTTTTGAAACAGTTTTTCTTACACATGCTCATGTCGGCTCCATTCGTCACACGGCACACATCGAGGCGATAGGAGAGTTATTCCAAAACCTTGACCACAATGACCGAAGTAATGGTTGTGACAGCTGCCCCAGCTCTTTCTTAATTCGGGTAGATGAACTGGGGGTTCGATCGCATGCCGTCAGATCGGTTGAACATGGAGGCCACACGGAACAAGCTGTCATACGACCCCTTGCGGCAAATCAGCGGTCGGGTGCAGCGTCGTTAACCAATCGTGAACTGAGTTACACCTGTGAGGCGGCGGACTAAGTTTTGTTGTTTCCTCAATTGGAAGAATGTGAACCACAGTAGTTCTAGCGCATCAACATAAGAAACCCCAATTAGAGTTGCTACACCGAAAAATGAATGTTTTTTGTGCCATACTCTGGCGGAATGTAAAGGTACTCTCAATTCAGGAGAGTTTCGTTGCAACTGGGCCGTCTCGTGGGGTTTGCTTACCCCCAGTTGCGAACATTACGTGTGTTCAGAATGAGATTTTCACTCTGCAGCGGAGTGTGAGCTGATATGAAACTTCCTGGCAGATTAAAACTGTGTGCCGGACCGAGACTCGAAGTCGGAACCTTTGCCTTTGTTTGGAGGGTAGGAGACCAGGTACTGGCAGAAGTAAAGCTGTGAGGACGGGGCGTGACTCGTGCTTGGGTAGGTCAGTTGGTAGAGCACTTGCTCGCGGAAGGCAAAGGTCCCGAGTTCGAGTCTCGGTCCGGCACACAGTTTTAATCTGCCAGGAAGTTTCATTACGTGTGTTGACATAAATCGGCGTTTGACTTAATTGGAATTAATCACTGAAGACGACACAATCCAGTAAATCTTTGCAAACTAAATGCATGGCTGTGAAGTCGGCACGTAAACAGTAGCCTGTAGGCTTTAGAGCTTGTAACAACCGAGAAGAAGGACGCAGTTGTTACCGTTCCTAAAGTCTCTTCACAGACCTCACCGGAGTTGCTAATCCACGAATAACGTTCTCAACCTATTTCATGCGGATACGATTGAAAGACTCTCCCCCTCGTTCAACACGATCTTCAGTCACGGAAGACGCAGGAAACAGTGGACGCGAATGCGCACAGGTATATGAACAAAACTGTTTGAGATACTCCATGTGATGTGTTACTTTTATAAAAATAAGTTGAATGCAATAAGTACTTAAAACTCAGATACTCGTTTTGAAACAGCCGGTACATTCACCGAGACAAGATAAAAAAAAGCTTTATCGTTGAAGCGGTGCGAATCTCAAATGAAAATCAAAATGGTAATGGCTGTTAACCAGCCTAGCAGCTAGCGGCTGTTAATTGGTACTTTCTCCATAAAGGTCACCCATTTGCATTTTTTCTCTTCTTCCTTTCCTAATTTACCTGCACGAAAGTTTGATTCTCGTTTAATCGTATTACCTTTTCCATTTCACGTTTCGGCAGAATTACCCGTCAGGAAACGTGGCGGAGATAACGGGGCTTCCATTGCGGCTTTTACTCAAAGCTCGCTTCGAGGAAGCACCTGGCTATCCAAATTCCGATGTCCGTTACCAGCTCCACACCTGGCGCTCTCTGTAGTACGACCCCTTTATTCTTCGTTCTTCATTTATGTGGAATGCCGAGCATTCAGAATAGTACTGGCAGTCGAATCCCACCAGAGGATAAATCGACCAGTTGTAGTAACAACATTTTGTTCCCCATTTAGCGGACTACACATGAATTCAAGTTATAGAGAAAAACACATCTGCACTACTGCATGAAGACAAGTCGTTATGAAAAAATCTGAAGTATATCGGTCAAGAACCTTTCGACATTTTTGGTATCAAAATTAAACAATCTCTAATAAACGTTTGGACGGACATAGGCTAATATTTTTTAATTATATGTGGTACGTAAATACATATACAACGATATCTGAAAAGGAAACGTGTTAGCAAAAATCTCGAAAAGTTCTTGACCAATTTACTTCGAACATTTGCATCATACTCAAACAACTGTTTGAAATGCGAAGAAAATAGGTCAACATGTTTTCAAGATGTTTGGCGAGCGAAAACGTTGTTAGCAATGGTCGCAACCGGAGCTGGCACACTGAGACAGTTTTTGATTGGTACCTCGGGCGGCGCTTTGCTATTTGGGTTGGGTTGCGCTTGCGGTTGGTGGGTAACTTCACTCTCCACAGCGGATATGTGGCCGCCTGAGCAACAGGATACATGTTCGGTGTCGGCGCATGACGGTTCTGGTACGGAGTTCCAGGTTTGCTGTTCCTAGCTATTGTTCGGTGTGGAGATCAGCCTGCAAGACGTACTCTAAAAATGGAGTTGCCTGTACTCTTTGAGCCGGCCGCGGTGGCCGAGCGGTTCTAGGCGTTTCAGTCCGGAACCGCGCGACTGCTACGGTCGCAGGTTCGAATCCTGCCTCGGGCATGGATGTGTGTGATGTCCTTAGGTTAGTTAGAACTACTTAAACCTAAGTGTAGGGGACTGATGACCTCAGATGTTAAGTTCCATAGTGCTCAGAGCCATTTGGACCAGTACTTCTACTCTTTGCATGGGGACAAGCGTTTACAGCAGTGACAGACAGAACGTAGCCTTGTTGAAATTGTGCAGCTACTCGTTGTATTCAATAAAGTTGGATGGCCTGTCAATGCATGCGTTACTGGAGTGCTTTATTTAATGTGTGTGTGTGTGTGTGTGTGTGTGTGTGTGTGTGTGTGTGTGTGTGTGTGTGTGTGTGTGTGTGTGTGTGTGTCACTAATTTATTTGTGCTGTCACAGTTCTTCCGTCCACCTTGGAACACCTAAACGTAATATGATGCATGTGAACTGTTCTACCCCGACAACCTGTACATTATATATGCTTGGAATGACATGGGGTTTTATTAGAACAAAAAAAAGAAAGTTCGTGCTACAGATGGCGCAGGACAGCAAAACTGCTACCGTGACGGCTGAGAGGTACGCCGATATGTTACAGAATCGCATCATCCCCAGCCTGGCTGATAAACCTCTCCTGGAACGTAAGATGTTTATGCAGGATGGCGCTCCACCCCATATTGTGTAGTGTAACGACGTACAGTTTTATATAAATGATTTTCTTTTGGCATATGACCATGTGCAGACTTCGTCACCTACGTCAGTTACAACACACTTCAAAAGTATTTAAATTCTTTTTAAATTGTCTCTGAATGAATGGTTCTTGAACGAAACTGTAATTAAAACATCATTTGAGTCGTATGCGCAGAATTACGTCACTCAGTCCAATTGGTTTGCGCAAACTTTTTTCAACTTAGATGTCGTTTTCTTTCTTCTCAGAAATTATATTAATGTAAGTTATCTGATTTAATAAATATTAGAACCACATTGAATAAACTTTCAAGACTCAAACTCGCGATGAACGTTGTCAAAATTAATAATCTTGTCAAATAAATTAGTAATTCATTAACATAATTCTTCATAAATAAATTCTCGGAACACGTATTTAAACTTTAGTAGCATCCACTAGTTTATTATATTCCTACATATAGACGCGAACCTGAGCCTTGACAAGACAGGACTGAACATTTACAACATGATTAAACTTTCTATGACGTCATTGTTGTAGAAACGTTACAAATTCTTATTTTTTCAGTTTTTAGAAGCACGACGCAACAACTCGGTTTCAGGATCTTCTGTTGCTCTTTAGCTGTCGACCCGCGACGTATAGTGGCCAGCGATTTTCTCTCTGGTCCTGGCAGTGAAGATGCTGTCTCCGTTCGTGGCGCCGCCCTCTCCGTACATGAAACATAAAAAATAAATACAAAACTTTAGATAATTCACAACAGTTACAAAGATTGCAAAAATACATAAACAAAACACTAATCTTATATTCACCTGCAAACTGGGCTGACACTGGTGGATGGGTGACGCTTCAATTTCGCGTCCCACCACAATTGCTAGACGCGTGAAAGATCTCTTGCGCACGTCGTTTGTTGGTGATTGTGTGCTCAGCCGCCAGTTTCGTCATGCTTGGCCTCCCAGGTCCCCAGACCTCAGTCTGTGCGATTATTGGCTTTGGGGTTACCTGAAGTCGCAAGTGTATCGTGATCGACTGACATCTCTGGGGATGCTGAAAGACCACATCCGACGCCAATGCCTCACCATAACTCCGGACATGCTTTACAGTGCTGTTCACAACATCATTTCTCAACAATAGCTGTAGTCGAGGAATAGACATATTGAGCATTTCCTGTAAATATCATCTTTGCTTTGTCTCTATTTGACCAGAATAGCAACAATTAGCATAACAGATGATCTGTCGGACATGTTTTGAACGTTCGTATTTTTTTCGTTCTAATGAGATTCCAAGCAAGTGTGTCAATTTGAAAACTGTACCTCTCTATCTACATTATTCTATGATTTATTCAAATTTATACTGACTTTTTGATCACCCGGTATGTATGGGGTGGTCCATCTCTAAGTTTCGGATGAGATTATCTCGAAAACTATACATGAAGTGAAAATAGTGGGTAAGACAAGTTCGTACGGTCCAAGAGGGACATTAAAAAAGTTTTTATGGAGAATCCAAATCTTCAATAAAAAATGGGGGTTTCCATATAAAAGTTGCCCACGCCCCACCCCAATTGGCGGGGTCTAGGTCACGTGTAGTGAGAAGAACGATTTATTTAGAATGATCCGAGAAGGATGCATCAATTCTTTCATTACGCCAAATTAAGCTAGTTTTTATACGAAATGTATCCTACCCGCCACAGTTTTTGATGGTTGGAGGCGGAATGGTATTAAAATATCGTTACAGAACTCTTCAAAATTGCATTACTCACCCGACTGTGAACTATGGCTCAGTATAGAGGTCGGTGCAACGCAGTCAGACGTCACTAGAGAGCTCCTCGCTACCGTCCGGAGAGAAGCTCCGAGATGGGGCACCGTTCTGAACGCGACGCTGAAGCGAAGGGCGTGGCGGAAAGCCGATGGGGAGAGCTTGCTCTGCCGACAACCCCATCCGGCCCCCAACCGAGATGGACCGGCTGCGTGACCCGGAAGTCGAGGTGGCCGATTTCCTGGGACTAGAAGACGAGCGCAGTGTGTCGGATCGCCGCCCGGCGGAAGGAAGGGATATGAGACGGCGTTATGCGGCCAATGCCTCGGCGGAGGCCGCAAGAAGCGGGGAACTCGCCGCCCGGGTATACCGGCGGATACGGCCCGTACGCTAACTACGTCTCGCTCCGGGAAGACGGCGGAAGATGAAGACGCAAAAGCACGAGACAACACTGATCGATCGGGTAGCTGTCAATGCGACTTGGACATCGGTCGAGGAAGCTAGTTGCGTGGGGAGTCGCCGACCGGGGAGGTAACACATTACCGGCGGCCACACCCTGTCCGCAACCTACAGCAACCCGCTCCCAGAAAAGGAACAAGATAAAGCAGAAGCGCACCATTAATATCGCAGGAGGCACGCAGTAACGCGCGCACTCTACGTGGGCGGACCAAAGAATGCCACAGCCAAGGTCGAGACACCCGAAAGGGTAACATCGCCCACTGAAGACCCAGTCGGGTCACGAAAGCAGATAAAAGACGTCTTCGCCGACACCGTTCAACGGACGACCGAGTACATGCCGGGGAACGACGGAGAGGAAGCTGAAGACACGGAGCACATGGAGGAACGTCGCACTATGAAGCTCCCGGCGGAAACGAATCCGGAAAGCTACCGGAAACGTGCGACTACCGCCGCTTCCACTGTGAGCGTGTAGGTGTTATTCTGTGATTCTGCGCAAAGGATTAATCTGAGATGTACCCTTTTCCCTGTGGCTCTTGCAAGATGTAATTTCCACCCCCACACTACTACAGAAGCAGATAGACGCTCCTAACGTTCTAAAGAGAAATGCCTGAAAAAACTTTCAGCAATAAATATCGTCTGGAGTCGTCCGCTGTAAGGAAATGACACAGAAATTCACAAAATTTCTTACATAACCAGTGGGATACTTGGGTACTGGAGTAGTGGTGAAAAACATGAAACTAACGAAAATTATTTATTTTGCAAAAAGTCTGAGAAATCACAATGGCACTTTTAGTTATGAATTGAACAAGTTATATCTGGGTTCTTTCTGGAATGTGAAGTTACCTCTCAAGGATAGGATTCGCTAATGAAATTTCTGTACAAAGTTTAAGATTGTTATTGAGTTGGCAGAATGGCTTAGAGCCGTGCCTACTCAACTTCAATAATTATCCATTAGAATGTTGTTAGGTACGGTCGAGGCTGTCGCATGTGAAATGCAGTGAAGTGTATTGTTGTGGAGGAAATATTGAGCTTGCAAGAGCTGTAGCACACAATACCGTAAGCTGTGATGACTGCTGTCTGCGCCGCTCGCTGCTGACACATAAGATAACTCTCGTTCTATCTGGATTGACCTTCATCAAGGTGTAGGGAGAGTTTGATTGGCGTAGTCAAGGACTCCTATTCGCCCCTAGTCTAACTACTGGCGTGGTACACCGGTCCGATAACCAGTCCACCGCGATGCCACTCAAAAATTCGCTCGCAGGCGTTTATCTATAACTCTGTCCTTTCACACCGCACAATAAGTGTGGCGGCCAACACAGTGATCAATGCTTAATCGCAAGGACTCAATATAGAGTAGCACTTAGATTCGCTCTCGACAGAGGTGCTCTCCCAGTGAAGTACTGAGGAGCGACTTGTTCCTTGCTCTTTGAGTACACGTACGAGCGCGCAGGCTCTCGTTACGGTTTCTCGCTCCAAGGGCGACAACGGAACGGCCTCTCTCCACGCCAGACGTGAAGGGGTATGTCTTTTGGTCTCTTCCATTACTCCTTCAGCTCAAGGCGTCAGGAATATCGTCTGCCAATCAGCATTGCTCTTCTGAAACGGGAGAATGACGTTTCGTTTAAGGCGACCAATCCGGAAATCTGTAGCATCGGCGTTTGGCGTTTGCTGTCTCCCTGTGAAAATCTCTGAAACTGAATTCTATGTGTAAAGAATGCGTAGGCTGGGCGCTCCCACACAATATAACGGAATTTTCTTTTAAGCCGAACACGGGGTCGTTCTTCCTTTCACTCGGGCAAATGCTGTCTGCTCTATGGGCGGTCACGTGCCAACGTACATAGGGTGAGTCGTCCTCTGAAGGGACTGGCCCCCTGGGGTGTGGTTTGCGTCTCCTGAACTAGAAGCTCCTGTGACCGTCGTGTCTGGAATGTATGTGTGAACGCCAGCCTCGAGTATTTCAATCTCGGTGTGCATTGGCGATTTACTAGTTATTTGCATATCGTTTGCATGAATTCATACAACATTGACCTTATCTTATAGAGTTTGGGTTCGAATGAAGCGTCTTGACGTGCAGAATGTGATTGTGAGGGCGGAATATGTAAACAATGGTCAGGAGACCACAACGTCTTAAACCACCACTGCACCGACGCTGCAAACACGAAGAAAGGCATCGTCGAAAGGGTGGGAAGCCCCTAACCCAACCACTGACGCGGATGGGTTTCAAACAAGCAAATGCAAGAAGATTGGAAGAGCTGTACAGATGGCCACTGCTACAGGCATGGTCGTTAAAAACCGGTTTGCTGAGCTCGAAGGGAAGGAGGAGGAGACAGCAGACCAGCAGCAGAGAAGCAAGGGGCCCCCGCCACTACCTGTCATGGTGAAATGTCCAGGCTCCTTTAAAGAAGCAGAACAGGCGATCCTCGCCGTCGTCAATGAACCGTGAAGGTACTACTGGTTCACCAAACATTATTAATCTCAATCAGTACACAAAATGTAAAGTGGAAATAAGTGCCAAGGAATGTTACTGAAAATTGTAATTTCACCACTTTTTATTCAAATTTGGTGCAAGACTTTTTTTAAAAAAAAATATCGTAATCATTTAACAAATAAGTCACAATTTACGATAGGAAAGGACTTTTTTATAATAATTTAATAATTCAAAAATTTTAAAAGTTTCACTCCAGTAAAAGGCAAGTACAGGCAAGCAATTTAACGTATACAACGCGACCGAGTATAATATTTCAAGCTCAGCTAAATTACAGGTGAATTTCACTCCATTCATTAAATGGCGCTGAATCTAACTTGTCTGCAACATATAAAGACAATCTTGTTTACAAAAGTTATCAAAATAGAAAAATCAAAACGCATGAGTCATGCACACAGGGGGACATTCACAGTTAATGTTAATAACAGTTCCAAAATATATAAAAAACAAATTTTACAAATTTCTGCCAGTTAACTTACGGCAAACACACATGCTCGTCAGGTAGGACTTGCAAACTTTTACAACATTCTCCTTTCAAGGCAACAATTTCTACCCGTAATGAAATGGCAAACTTTTGCATGGCAATAAAACACACTAATAACCAACTACCTGTATAAAACACACAAGCACGCTGAGTAAAAGCCTTAGCAAAAACTGTTGTGTGGTTTTCTAATTCAATACCTTTTGACAAGAAACAATATAAAAAATCCACTATGGCGTACATTAACCTTGCTTGATTATAGCCAAATATACATAAACGCAAATTTACGTAAGTTACAGCTTCCATATGAGCAGGAATTCGTTATGCAGTTGACTAGTTCTTACCACGAGGGAAAAAGAACTTTCCTTCTTTCTTAGAGTATCTTTTACACGTGAGTCTAGTAATACTAGTTATGGCAGGTGAGAGAATGGATCAGGACCTGGTGCCTTGCATTTTAAACAGTACAGTCGTCGGTGCCCTGGACATTCACAGACGTGGCAGAGGCTAACAGTTGAATAAACCCGTAGGTAGGCTGGTAGGGGAAAGAAGCAATCCGAACCATAGATTTACTCTGACTCCCCCACCTTTCTTCCTCGAAAGGAGACAAACTGACCACCCCTCCTAATATTACCACCTTCCCGCAGGTGGGCAGAAGAGAATGAATGGCTGGAAACCCTCAAAAAATATGGCTCGTATAATTAACAAGAATAAAATGTGTTAACAATCAATACTCAACTTCTGGTGCGTTACGACTCCTAGCACTGATCCAACGCAGCTCCTCCAAATGCTCTGCCAAGCTGCCCGCTACCAGCCATTTTAACGGACGCAGGAAGGCACGCCGATTTTCAGAACCACCTCGCCGCTCGACAGCATACGGCCGAACTGCACATGAGACCCCTCGCAGACCCACGCTCAGGAAGGAGCTTCTTGAGGCCAAGGTGTACACCATAAGGATAGTATCCTGGATGAAGTAACCGAAAGACAACGCAATCATACCGCTCCTCCAGGTCATATTGGACGACACACCGGAGCATAGGAGGATCTTCCAAGAAACGAGAGTGAGAATTGTCAGCGGGGCCACAGTTGAAAAACTGAGGCGGAGAGTCCCACTTCAATGCTTCAACTTCCAGGGAATCGACCACCTGACAAAATACTGCAAAATGTCCCCAAGTTGCGTAGTGTGCTGGGGAGCACCTGAGCCGGGAGTGTCCGTTCGCGATCGAGAAGACACTCACGTGCTGCAGCTGCAATGAAGAACACGTCGCCAGCTCCCGCGGCTGCAAAGCCTTCAAAAAAGCAGCTGTGAAAGGGCGGCAGGCACCAGCGAGGAGGGTTCAGCCGGGAAGAAACTACGGTGCAGCAGCGGCGGCGACCGCGGCAGTGACGCAAGGGAAACGCCTGCAAGGCGGGCAAAGCAACACGCCGAGCAGGCGTGGCAGGCGGAGCGGCCTAGCCGTGCACCGGTAGGCGTTCCCCGACCACCACGAACCGCCGAGCATGGCCGGCAGGACGATGGGCGCGAAGAAGGGAGGCCGCCACCTACGCCCGCCCCACCACCTCTGACCACTGTAACCACAGACAACTACAAGAGATGCTGTGGGAGTTCAAACAGCTACAATAAAACCATGGATTACACAAGGAATAAAGATTTCCTGTAAGACAGAAAGGAAAATGTATCTGTTGACCAAGAATAGCTCCTATGCTGCTGATTTAGCTAAATACAAGGAATAATGCAAAATATTTAAAAAAGTAATTCAGACTGTGGTGTCACCGCCAGACACCACACTTGCTAGGTGGTAGTTTTAAATCGGCCGCGGTCCATTAGTACATGTCGGACCCGCGTGTCGCCACTGTGTGATCGCAGATCGAGCGCCACCACAAGGCAGGTCTCGAGATACGGAATAGCACTCGCCCCAGTTGTACGGACGACGTAGCTAGCGACTATACTGACGAAGCCTCGCTCCTTTGCCGAGCCGATAGTTAGAATAGCCTTCAGCTAAGTCAATGGCTACGACCTAGCAAGACGCCATTAGTAACATTGCATGTATCTAAAGAGTCTCACTTGTATCGCCACAATCTTCAGATGTACGAAAAGGATGGATTAAAGTTAAGTATTCCAGAAGCTACGTACTTTCCTTTATAGCATTCATTATGTATCCTCTTTCAGACCTCACGCCATCCTGCTTTAGCTTAGCGCGTGCCTTTCGGCTTCCTCTCATTGTGTCTAGGCTGTCTTGTCTAGACACAACACAGACACCTAAACAAATGCACTATGAGAAGATAGCAATGTCAGAGAACAAAATAAAAGCAATATGGGACATAGTGAAAGAGGAGACGGGTAGAACCAGAAAGGCACAGGAGCAAATAGCACTAAGGGTAGATGACACATTAGTAACCGATGGGCATAGTGGGGCAAATCTATTTAACAAGTACTTTATATCCGTTACTGATAGAACGGGATTGTCAGGATCAGTAAACAATGCTCTTGAATATCTGAAACTAGCCTTTACAAATAGCTTCAGGTACATGAATATGCCATTCACTTCACCAAAAGAAATAACTTCCATAACAAAATCTTAAAAAAAAAGCATTCTAGTGGTTATGATGAAATATCAACAAAGTTAATTAGGGCATCTTCTTGTGAGTTTAGTACAATTCTGAATTACTTGTCCCAGTTATAATTGACTGGTTACACATTTCCTTACAGGCCAAAATATGCAGATGTTAAGCCTCTATTCAAGAAAGGGGATAAAGAGATATCATCAAACTACAGACCGATTTCACTTTTGCCAGCATTCTCAAAAATTTTAGAAAAAAGTTAGCTACAGGCAGCTTCTCAACCATCTGACCACAAATAACATATTATCAAGAACACAGTTTGGATTTCTGAAGGGTTCTGATATCGAGAAGGCTATTTACAACAGTGAAAATGTACTTAATTCATTAAATAAAAAGTGACAAGCAGCAGGTATTTTCTGTGATTTGTCAAAGGCATTCGATTGTGTGAACCACAACACCCTTTTAAATAAATTAGAATTCTATGGCGTCATGGGCAGTGCTGCAAAATGGTTCGTCATACCTCGCTAACAGGAAAAAAAAGGTGTCGGTGCAAGGGACTAGTGAATTAAGTCATCAGTCATCATCAGAACGGGAAGAAATTACATGTGGTGGCCCACAAGGATCCATCTTAGGGCCATTGCTTTTTCTTGCGTACATTAATGATCTCTCAACAGTTACACTGCCAGAAGCAGAGTTCGTTTTGTTTGCAGATGACACAAGTATTGCAATAAATAGAATGTCGAGTGTAGTTCTAGAAAGATCTGCTAATGATATTTTCATGGATATTAATAAATGGTTTAAAGCCAAGTCACCTACATTAAACTTCGAAAAGACTCACTATATGCAATTCAGAACCTGCAAGGGGTTTCCACCCAGCATATGCGAAAAGTATGAAGAAGAGCAGATTGAGACTGTCAACCTCTTCTAATTCCTGCGATTACAACTTGATAATAAATTCAGTTGGGAGGAGCACACCACAGAACTGCAGAAACGCCTTAACATATCTGTATTTGCAATTCGAGTGTTAGCAGACATAGGCGACATAAAAATGAAAAAGCTTGCATGCCTTGCCTACTTTCATTCCATAATGTCATATGGTATAATATTTTGGGGTAAGTCAAACAAAAGTTTTCAGAGTCCAAAAGCGTGTAATACGTATTATTTGTGTACATTCTTCAAAGAACTGGGTATACTAACTACTGCCCCTCAGTATATTTACTCCTTAATGAAATTTGTACTAAATCACATGTTTTCCAACAAACAGCTCAGTTCATACAAACAATACCAGGAACAAAAATGATCTGCGCAAGGACTTAAAAGCACTTACTTTAGTTCAAAAAAGGGGTCCACTACTCAGGAACACTCATCTCCAATAATTTGCCAGCAAACATAAAAAATTTAGTTACAAATACAGATCAGTTTAAAAGGAGCCTGAAAGACTTATTAGTGGCCAACTCCTTCTACTCCATTGACGAATTTTTTAATAGAAACAAATGATGTATATATTCATACTATTAGTATTGTTATTTCAGCTTAAAAAAGACATGTTCCACATCCACGAGGATCTCCTCAGCACGGATCTATGGAACGAAAAACTAATCTAATCTACTCCAACTACCGCAGATGACCTTGTCAACACTGATTGCGGCCAACCAGGCCAACACCACAAGAGAAGCCAACATCACCCATGATGCCTAATCGCATTATAGCTTTCCCCGTCTCCTTATGGAACTGAAACAGCATAAGGCGGCAGGGGTACGAATTTAGGCAGTTTTTACGCGACGAGGCCATGGATGTGTGCCTCGTGTGAGACGTGGCTAAATCGCGGCGTAAACTCGAGGGCACCTATCTACATGTGCTATCGCGGTCTACGTAAGAACAACAGTGCGACACCACCAAATCCAGGTACCAGAGACGACGCAACTAGAAGCAACAGGGGTAGCAGTCAGCACCTCAGTGGGTCAAATGACCTTCATCACCGCCTACCGGAAGCCTAGAGGACACCAACGTCAACACGACTTCGAGACGCTGCTGTCAATGCGCGGCAACATCTTTATCGGCGGCGACGTCAACGCCAAGCACCCGGTCACCACAACCAGCGGCAGAAGGCTTCTTAAGGCGGCCACAGATCACGACGCGATAGTGGTGGGGCCTTACGATCCTACACACTATCCCAAGAGAGGCTTCCCGGATGTCGTGGACATCGCGATCACCAAAGGAGTGACCGACGACGCAGTCGCAACGACCCGTGTGGCCCTGTCCTCAGATCACCCGCCAGTGATCTTCGATCTGAGCACGGACGGGACTGCACCACCTGCAGGACGCAAGACCTGTTTCAACACCGACTGGGAACACTTTCGGGTCCACCTGGCAGAGATGCTCGCCGCGGTACCGGATCCTGATGTCGGTGACGTGGACGTCACACTCGCAGCGTTCTCACATCTAGCGATCAGAGCGGCTGATGCAGCAACGCAGCACAGACGTCAGAAGCCGCTGGATTTCTCCCACCAGCTACCGCCGGACTTCCTGCAGATGACCCGGGAGAAGAACCAGCTGGTCCGAGAGTGGCACGTCACCCGCCGGGAGGCTACGAAAAATTAATCAACCGAATGCGCAGCGACATACAGTAAGCGGTCGCGAAACTCAAGAACAGGGACTGGGCTGGGAGAATCACAGCTGCCCTTAGAATCGCAGCGTCCATTTCCTCTCTGCCTTCAGGAAACAAAATTGGGTGCTCACGACTGTTTTGAGCTCTTAGCATTTCTTCCTGGTCCGTTTATTCCCCTCCCCCCCCCCCCCCCCCCCCCCCCCCCCACCGTCCCCATTCCATCTCATGGGGGAGTCATACTCCTCATACGGGATGATGTTCAAAGTGAACCTATCTCCCTGACTACCCGTTTTCAAGGTGTTGCAATCCGCCTTTTCCTTACTCACTTGAGCTTTTCCCTTTGTACCGTTTACATCCCTCTGCCCTTTGATGTCACCAGCTTATCGGGCAGCTGCCTCACCCCTTTCTCCTTTCTGCTGCTCTATGACTTCCGACAGAGAGGCGTCCTCTTAGGTGACGTCCTTAATCAACTTCTTATTACGCTTATCCATTATGGGTATTTTTAGAACCTTGACTGTGGTTGCAGTTTTATATAACGTATTTACATTCAATTTAGTCGCTTTTGAATAATTATGTTTTATTCCATGACTCGGCTTTCGAACGTTTTCAGGTTCATTTTCTGATGGTTTCTGGAAGTTACATTATTATTTCTAGCATAATGCTGGGTGCTGGCTCTATGACAAGTAATAGTCAGGGCAATACATTAAAGCGTGTTCCATCCTTTTATCTGTCGATGTGGATGTAAATTTACTTTTTTACTTACTGCGACAGTATGGGCGGCTTTTTTCGGTTAGTGTCCATCTGTCTGCCTCGATTTTGATGTCCAGTTGTTATAGTTTACGTGGAAGTGTGTGTAGTAATATATTAATTTACACTGACAGCGAAACTTTCCCAGCATCCAGCATGCGCTTTACGACAGTTGCTTGTAACAAAGATGTTGACATAAAGACATGGTATAGGCCTACGTTTTTATGAAACAGATACGATGATGGTCATTAAAGACCGAAACTGGTAATTTGTTAAACAAAAAAGGTTGTGACCATAGACGTAAATTAAAGGAAACTCATTACACATACGGGTCACTGTGTTTTTTCGCGACGATGTCGCAGCTTGTGAAAGTATAGGCCTACTTTAACACATCTAAAAAAGAACAAATTACATCTCTGTGCCAAGACGATATAAGGGCAAATATTTTAATCAGACTGGCGATAACATGACAGCACAAAATAAAATAAATAAATAAATAAATAACTACAAGAACAAACGTCAGGTGATCTGTTATCTTATTTCTATTTTTATATTAAAATATTTGCTGTAAACTGCCTGTATTATACGTTAACTTCTTCTGCCTTAACACAGGAGCACCCACGTTCCTTTCTGACACCATGCACACCTGTTCCCATATGAACCTGTCCTTCTGCATTGCTGAATTTACCGTTCGTCTCGAGTGGTCCGTTCTCTCTGTGACACATCAGAGCTACTATTTCCCATTTGCTGACTCCTATCCAACCTCCGTGCACAGCCAAATGGCAGCTCACCAAGGCCTACTGGAGGCTTCCCCTCTGGTGACCTTCGAAGAACATTATTTCCCCAGATGTGATGACAGGTCAAATACCGTATAAACGTTATTCTTACCGCCGCAGAACTTTCCATTCCTCGCACTTCCTCCTACCCACGCCGTGTCCTAGTCCCTTGGTGGACCGAGGCGTGCCGCTATGCAGTTTGCCGTCGTAGGATGACTATTATAAGCGCTGGGAACACGTTTCCGCGCGCAAACTGCATTCATTATAAACAGATGCGCGCAGAGTATAGTCTGTCGGTAAACTGAAGAGCGAGCGAGTCCCGACTCTGCCAACCCAGCTACGTCACAAGGCGCTTCTACAGGCCGGCCCTGCCGCGGCACGCGCTTTAAATCTATGGCGACGCCGTGTACATCTCGGCTGCGTTTATTTTTATACAAATGCATTAAGACCATAAGGAATACAAAAAACGATAGCTTCTTCCGAAACACATTATAGAATAAATAACATTAACATAATAACGGAAGTCACGATTCTACTACAAACATAGAACCAAATGCCTGTTCATCTGAATGTATGTACCTCTATTGCCATGGGCGTACGCAGCGAGGGGCAGGGGGTGGGCAGCTGCCCCGCCCCCCCCCCCCCCCCGCAGAAGATATTCAGTTTTTCACTACTTTACTCTGTTATTTAATAAGAAATGCTGCATGTTTTCTCGGATTGTACAATGGCACAGGTCATCCCCGTTTCCAAGAAGGGACGTCGAAGAGATGTGCAGAACTATAGACCTAGATCTCTAACGTCGATCAGTTGTAGAATTTTGGAACACGTATTATGTTCGAGTAGAATGACTTTTCTGGAGACTAGAAATCTACTCTGTAGGAATCAGCATGGGTTTCGAAAAAGACGGTCGTGTGAAACCCAACTCGCGCGATTCGTCCACGAGACTCAAAGGGCCATAGATACTGGTTCACAGGTAGATGCCGTGTTCCTTGACTCCCGCAAGGCGTTCGATACAGTTCCCCACAGTTGTTTAATGAACAAAGTAAGAGCATATGGACTATCAGACCAATTGTGTGATTGGATTGAAGAGATCCTAGATAACAGAACGTAGCATGTCATTCTCAATGGAGAGAAGTCTTCCGAAGAGTGATTTCAGGTGTGCCGCGGGGGAGTGTCATAGGACCGTTGCTATTCAAAATATACATAAATGACCTGGTGGATGACATCGGAAGTTCACTGAGGCTTTTTGCAGATGATGCTGTGGTGTATCGAGAGGTTGTAACAATGGAAAATTGTACTGAAATGCGGAGGATCTGCAGCGAATTGACGCATGGTGCAGGGAATGGCAATTGAATCTCAATGTAGACAAGTGTAACGTGCTGCGAATACATAGAAAGAAAGATCCCTTACCATTTAGCTACAAAATAGCAGATCAGCAAGTGGAAGCAGTTAATTCCATAATTTATCTGGGAGTACGCATTAGGAGTGATTTAAAATGGAATGATCATATAAAGTTGATCGTCGGTAAAGCAGATGCCAGACTGAGATTCATTGGAAGAATCGTAAGGAAATGCAATCCGAAAACAAAAGAAGTAGGTTACAGTACGCTTGTTCGGCCACTGCTTGAATACTGCTCAGCAGTGTGGGATCCGTACCAGATAGGGTTGATAGAGAAGATCCAACGGAGAGCAGCGCGCTTCGTTACAGGATCATTTAGTAATTGCGAAAGCGTTACGGAGATGATAAACTCCAATGGAAGACTCTGCAGGAGAGACGCTCAGTAGCTCGGTACGGGCTTTTGTTAATGTTTCGAGGACATACCTTCACCGAAGAGTCAAACAGTATATTGCTCACTCCTACGTATATCTCGCGAAGAGACCATGAGGATAAAATCAGAGAGATTAGAGCCCACACAGAAGCATACCGACAATCCTTCTTTCCACGAACAATACGAGACTGGAATAGAAGGGAGAACCGATAGAGGTACTCATGGTACCCTCCGCCACACACCGTCAGGTGGCTTGCGGAGTATGGATGTAGTTGTAGATGTAGAAGTGCATTCTTGTATTTAAAATGTTTATTAAAAGCAGTTTTTCCACTGGTTTACAGTATGTTGTCTCGAGTCCTTGTTTCCTGAGACTAGTATTTCCTGCCGCCCCTCCCCCAGTTCAGATCTTGTTTACGCCCTTGTCTATTGCTATTCGTAAAACGAATCCCATATAATATAATCAGTCTGTAGAATGTAAGGCTTGTTCTGACTTTGCGTTCCTACTAAAAGGTAGTTTTCTTTTCATGTTGCAAGAATTGTTAAGTTTCAATGCAGTCCTTCAGAGTGTTAACACACAAAATTATAAATTTCTGCTTACTTTTTTGTTTGTCAGATTTGTACTACTTTTCTCTCACTGTCTTCATAATCATGCCTCAAAAGTATATGTAGAATGTTATCCACATTGGGTATTTACTCTGTTGTCAGCTGTTAGAAAGGTTACATGTTTCTTGGTAGCATCAACGTTTACTTGTTTTGTATAAAAATAAATTAGAGAAACTGTATTAAATTTTGTTATAAGAATGGAATAAAGTGTGTGAAATTTTTAGAAATGTTAAATATTGCGTTTGGTGAGCCTGTTACGAATAAACCAAGCAAAGACTAGTGGTACAAACATTTCAAAGCAGGCCTTTAAGGACAGCGGTTTTACAAGCATGGATGAGATTAAAAATGCACAGTTAACAGACCTATAAACTGTCCCGAAGAAACAATTCCTAAAGTGTTTCGGGAATTGGAAAAAGCACTGGAATATTTTGAAGAGGATAATATTGCTGTAGATTAACAAATAAAATTCTTACCAAAAAATAAAAATTAATATGCGAACGTACCTCTTAAGTACACTGATTCTGGTCTTCTAAGCAAAAAGCTTGACATGTCTTGAAGGAAATTTCACCAGTGTTTAGAATAGCTATTGCGCTCATGTTTTAAACACTGTCTTAGAATCAGTTGAATAGTGACCGAGATAGAGATTTAGTGTTCCATAAGCATCAAAGGTTTTACGTGATTTTGAAACTGTCTAATATATTGAGGGGTTTCCTCTCAAAATTAGTCTTCCTTCTTGGCGATTCCAGTAAACAATGCGGCTTACTTTTGCGTTCCTTCCTCAAGCGTCCTATTGGGCATGGCTGACGTTTGCATAAATTTCAGCACTTTGATTGGGACTGGTAATATTAGCCAACAGTTCTTTTTGGGTCGCCTCTTTAATACAAGCTGTAATAACATTAGAGGCGATCGAACGCTCGTTACTACGCAAATACCTCCTCCTCTTAGTATTCTGCACATTTTCATGCAATACTAGACTATTATCCATCACTTTCGGATATCGAAGTATATCAATACGTACACAAAGTTAACTGGCAACTAAGATCCCACGAACAGAAACGATGTATATCACTGCACGCCGATCTACACCGCTAGACAGGTAACAGGCAACAGATTTTTGGTACCCCTGTAGTCCGGTGGCAGCGTTCTTCCGGGAAAGGCCACTTCCCCCACCAAAAGCGCTGCTCGCTCTTGAGTTTACAGACAGACTATATCATCGTATCCTTCGGGATACCAAACAACCTAACTGGATTTCATTCACAAGGTCTTCTAACGGTTCCACTCAATCTTCTGTCGTGTGGGCGAACTCCAATGGCTCTGTGGGACCTATATCCATTCCCCAATTTCCGGTCTGACAGTGGCAGACGATGTCATCGTGGATCCTTTTGCTATCTCCAACACCTTCAGCCGCCATTTTGCGGAATTTCGAGCTCCTCCCACTATCACCCTGCCTTCCTGCATCGAAAATTAGCAGAGGCGGCCCGAGTGATGTTCATCTTTTCTCAGATTCGTGAGTGTACAGTGCCGCCATTACTATGAGGCAACTAGATCATCCTCTCTTCATCTCTATCCTCCGCCCCCACGGCAAGACGCCATCCACATTCAGATGTTGCAGCACCTTTCTCTGGCAGGCAATCAGTTGCTGCTGGACACAACCACATCTGGACAGAGGGTACGTCTCCAGGCCTTGTACCCTCCGTACTGTCTACATGTTTGGCTTCTGTGGCCACCTGCCCCGTTTCCTTCAGGAATTTTCAAACACCTTGAAAACGCTGACACCGTTACCAGGTAAGCGGTGTGCCTCAGGTTTCCGTCCTGAGCGCCGTCCTCTATGCTTTCGCCGTTAAACCTACAATGGCCTGTGTCCCACCGGTCGTCTCCGGCTCCCATTTCATTGACGATTTTGCCATCCATTGCAGTTCTGCACGGACCTGTCTCATTGAGCGGCGTCTTCGGCGATTTCTCGATCGTCTTTACTCATGAAGCATCAACAATGGCTTTCGTTCGTCCACTGTCGAAACCGTTTGTATGAACTTCTGGCGGCGCAATTGGTTCCTTCCTCCATCTTTACATCTTGGCCTGCCCGCAGCTCGTGGTCGTGCGGTAGCGTTCTCGCTTCCCACGCCCGGGTTCCCGGGTTCGATTCCCGGCGGGGTCAGGGATTTTCTCTGTCTCGTGATGGCTGGGTGTTGTGTGATGTCCTTAGGTTAGTTCGGTTTAAGTAGTTCTAAGTTCTAGGGGACTGATGACCATAGATGTTAATTCCCACAGTGCTCAGAGCCACATCTTGGCCTGTTCCTCTTCCGTTCGTTGAAACTACGAAATTCCTGGGGCTCATGCTTGATAGGAAAATATCTTTGTCCTCCCTCGTGTCTTGGATGGCAGCCCGCTGTATGCGACCCCTCAATGTCTTACATGTCCTCAGCGGTGCTTCCTGGGTAGCAGATCGAACTATCTTCCCCTGTTTATACCGGTCCCTTGTTCATTCGAAACTAGACTATGGGTGCTTTGTCTATGCATCTGCAATTCAGTTTCTCTTATGCTGTCTCAATACTGTCCACCACTGTGGCATCCGTTTGGGCACTGGCGCCTTCTACACTGGCCCAATTGAGTCTGTATGCTGAAGCTGCTGAACTACTGCTGTCCTGCCATCATGACTTTCTCCTCAGCAGGTATGCATGCCGTTTGTGTGCCAGTATGGGGCGCATCCCTCTTATGGTACCTCCTGAAGTTCGCTTTTGGCTCTTGCTCCAGCAGCTTAACTTCACGCTACCTGCAACTTTCCTGGTGCATGTGAACCCTTCACCACCTGGGCTTCGTACGGCGGCCCGTGTTCACTTTGGCCTTCATTCACTTTCTAAGCACATTACTCCAGCCCCGGTCTACAGCCTTCACTTTCACGACCTTTGCATGCAACTTCACGATAGTGGTGCCTCTCTGACTGACCGTGGTATTGGGTGCGCCTTCATTTTTCGGTATTCGCTTTCAACACACTGCTCAGTATTTGCAGCAGATCTCTTCACTCTATATGAGGCCACGCAGTACATCCGGCGACACAGGCTTTTCAACTGTCATCTGGTGCGACAGTCTCAGGGCACTTAAAAGCCTCTGTTGTACACCGTCCATCCCTTAGCGCAGTGGGGCCAGGAAAGCTCTCACTTGTACAATTTTGATGGAGCCACTGTCAAGTTTGTGTGGGTACCTGGTCACACCTGTCTGTCAGGAAACAAGGCCGCTGATGCTGCTGCCAAGGCTGTAGTCCTCAGCCCGCTAGTTCTTACATTCCCTCCGATGATACGTGTTACCGCCTGTTAGCAGGTGGTGTCACTTTGGTATCACCACTGGTCCTCCTTTCATGGGAACAACCTCCGGGTTATTAAGCCTCTCACAGCGGCTTGGACGACGTCCTCTTAGCCCTCTCGCTGCGAGATCATTGTAGCTAGGTTGCATATTGGACACTGTCTTTTTAGCCATCTTCATTTGTTAAGTGGTGCTTCCCCATAGCTTTGTGCACACTGCGCCCATCTTTTGACTTTTCACCATTTCCTGACGGAATGCCTTTTTTACCGCTTACGTTGCCATTTGCCGTCTGAGTTATCGGCCTTCTTGCAAACGACACACGGGCTGTCCACAGCGTTTTACTTTACATCCGTTGTACTAGCTCAGACCTCCGTTTCTCTATGACGTATTTTATAGACCTTTCTCCACGACCCTGTTTTTAGATGTCTTCTCTTCCGTCGATTGGGATTGACGTGTAGTCTGTCTTTGTCTCCGTGTTTTACATTTCTGACCCGGACGCATATGACCCTAGTTCGTTTTGTTTTGGGATTCAAAAGAAACAAAACAAAACTTAATGCGCTGTGGAATCTTCTGCTTTCCTAGCGCTCTAGCCGTTGCGCAAAATTCTATCGATAAATGTCTCGTGTTAGTGGAGAAGATCGCAGATAATTTTTTTTTTTTTTTTTTTGTGTGACGAGGAGTAAAGGATCAGATGCGCTGAATTATAGAGATATATCGCTTACTTCTGCCCGTTGCGATATTATGCAGCTGATATTACGGTAGTCCTCGAACAAAAGAAAAGAGTCTGTAAGAACCAGCTCAGATTCGAGAAGAATCAACCGTGTGAGAAACAGATCGTTTGATCACACTGGGTGTTCGACAAGTCCTCGCATCTGTCTTTGAGTACGATCACTTCGGGAAATACACAGTCTTATTTCTATCCCAGCTTCGAAGGTGATAAACATCGAAACGAAAGAACACAATTCAAAAAAAAATCGTTCAAATGGCTCTGAGCACTATGGGACAACTTCAGAGGTCATCAGTCCTCTAGAACGTAGAACTACTGAAACCTAACTAACCTAAGGACATCGCACACATCCATGCCCGAGGCAGGATTCGAACCTGCGACCGTAGCAGTCGCGTGGTTCCAGACTGAAGCGCCTAGAACGGCTCGGCCACACCAGCCTGCAACACAATACATTGACAACAGATTTGCACTGAAGCTGAGAAGCCGTGGCGGATATGATCGGACACAGTTAGGATTGCTTCATAATTATTTACTTGCAACCTATATTAGTGGACGCCTAACCCGGTTCATGGCAGCCAATCCGAGTTACTGGTTGCCTAGCCAACGCCTTAAAAATTGAATTTTGTTGCCCTTTAAAGGATGTCGTTCATTGAGCGATTTGAAAAATTTCCGTCATGATCTCATTAAGACGTATGACCTGACGTTAAAGCTTCAACACAATAAGTAAGTATTCCATTAGGAATACGCTGCCACAAGATGTATACAGTCTATACACATATTCTCAAATAATGTATTAGTAGAGTTTGTTGGAAGTCGGTAAGTGCTTTCAGTTCCAAATCTTTTAGAAAGTTTTTCCAGGTTGAAGGTGTCCACAGAATAATGAAAGGAGAAAAGTTAATCCCTTACTACATTTTCGTTGTTCATGTAGTCAAAATTTTGTATCAGACATATTTTATGTAGTACTTCCTTCCTAATAACTCTATTCACGACACATTTTGCACATAGTATCCACACATACCATTGAATGCACCTGCGAAATCATAGCACTGCACCACACCTATCAGGAGATAATATATGATGTCATAAATATGGGAGTTCGATTCTTTAAGACTCAGAGGTGAGGGTGTTTCTGGCTATCGTCCGCCTGCTTACCTGGGTGGTAACGTGCTCGCCTCTCATACAAGAGGGCCCGTGTTCGATTCCCGGCCAGGCTGGAGATTATCTCCGCTCGGCGACTGAGTGTTGCGTTGTCTTCATCACTTCATCATCAACACTGGCGCGTAAGTCGCCCAGTGTGGCGTCGAATGAGATAAGACTTGCACTTGGCGGCCGAGCTTCTTCGAATAGGGGCCTCCCGGCCAACGATGCCAAATGCTCATTTCCATTTTTTTTGTTGGTTATTATAATCTATAGTTGCATTAGACGCCATTCATACTAAAGCAGGAATCCATGCGCCATTTCTAAGAGAATTGGGTGTGATAATACAGTTTCCATGACACTGCTCAAGAAGATAAGGCATTGCACTCGTCGTATCTCGTCAAAAATGTAATAAAATATGCAAATGAGTTATTGTTACTGGCATTCATTGACTATTAGTAGAAAATTTCACGGTTAATAACTGTGGAATAAAGGGTTCAAAGGAAACCGTAAGTTTGAGTAGAAGGTGGTATATGGTACGTTCAGGGTGAACAATATGATCATACACAGTCAACTATGGGGCCAAATATTACAAAGGCTAGTGCGGCGTGAGAAATTTTAGTCTTCGCTGCCAAATTGGGTAGTTAGTTTAATGTCAAAAAAATTGACAGCATCAAATAATATCTAACTGGTGAGTGAATGGCAGATAACGGTTTTTGATGTTGCTGAGCAACAGTCATACGACATTTTTAAAGGAACACACCACCATTTCACTGTTTTATTGTTTATTTAAGTACAGCCCACGTTTCGGCCTTTCATGCCACTTACAAATACCTGATTTTATTTATTTAACACATATTGCACGGCACTTAACATACATGTTAAATCACCTAAAAATATTAGGCTTTAGCCTTTTATGCCATTTTAAACAATAAGAGATTCGAATGATGGTGTGTTTCTTTAAACGAAAGAAAATCGATATACTGGTACGCTGTACCATCTGCCATTCAAAGTGCATTCGCGTATTCAACGAGGGAAGAATAGCTATCTGTAGACAGTGATCCAGCTGTCCCTACCTATGGATTCTATGCAAGCCGCAACGCCTTCAGAAACCATGCTAAACATTTTTTACGTGAAAATTGTTAATCCTACAGAGAAAATGAACACGACCTTTTTTAGGAAATCTAATGTAGTTAAATTTTGTACCGGTAAACGTTTTCGCTGGAGTCCACGGTTCTAGAGTTATTCAAGAAAAACTCATTTCAAGGTCAAATGGCTCTAAGCACTAAGGGACTTAACTACTTTGGTCATCAGTCCCCTGGAACTTACAGCTACTTAAACCTAACTAACCTAAGGACATCACACATTTCCATGCCCGAGGCAGGATTCGAACCTGCGACCGTAGCGGTCGCGCAGTTCCAGACTGTAGCGCCTAGAACCACTTGGGCACTCCGGCCGGCCATTTCAAGGTCACTTTTGTACGTTTGCCTTGAATAATTCGGATACTGCGGCGTCTATCGAAAACGTACGCCAGTATAAAATTTAACTAAATTAAATTTCCTACGACAACGTTCTGTTCATTTTTTTTTCTCTGTAGGACCTATAGTGCGTGCAGCGAGTGAGAGAATATTCAAATCACGCACGTGGTATTTTATGCAATTCGTAAATTCTTTAAAGTCATAGGTAAAGGCAGCTCAATCGACCTATAAGCCTGTGTATGCGACGTAATCATTCTCATCTTTATTTTCATACGTATCACTGGTACACGAGAAAATTGTACTATGGTGGCAGGCTAATCATTCCTTCGAATAAAGGCTCTGTAAAGGCAGCCATCATGGTTTCACCGGAACAACATAGTCTTTGTTCAAAGGGTTCCCATTGGAGTTCCCCGGGCATTTCTGGAGCCCTTTCAGGTGGGCAGCCTACGGTGACTCGTGGACACGATTTACGTACTTCCCGACACTCCACACCAACAAGTTAAGTCTCAAAATTGACGTACTCTCAAAAACGCGTGTTTTATGTTCAGGAAAGGAACAATGTTCGAGACACGTAAATGAATGAAAAGATCTGAAAATGGGATGTCAGGCATCTTGAATTGTCGCCAAGGAAAAATGAACGCCTGTAAAAGCCTGTCTACAGCAGACAAGAATTATTGTTAATTAATTTCTTAATTAGTCTTGATAAAGGAAAACAAATTCTCCTACGTTCTTAACAAGAAAATAATAGGCTCTACCTGTTCACCAAACCGCGTCCACATGAAATAACCATGTAAAGGGACCTCTTCTTTTTATCTGGATCTTTCCTTTCGTCTGTCGCATCTGAATTAGCACGTTCTGTCTGTTATAATACGGTTACTGCTATGCAGGGTGATGGGAAATTCCCGTTGAAACGTCCCCTTAGAAAACTTTTTGAATGACTGTGCTGATAAACCTCTTACATTATTTGATTTTCAAACAGCTGAGCAGAACTGAACGTACTCAGACATTTCGCTCTTTACCTATTCTGATCAACACTAAACTGACACACAATATTTTTAGCGCAACGCAATCTGACTTTCAAAAATCCCTACAAAAGAATGGCCCTGACAAACGTTAACCTATACGTTTCACAAATCTCTTACCTCACAAAAATCTTCTTTACTCGAACTACTGCAATACAGCGAGCGCCACTACTGCCAGCTAAATAAAGGATTCTAACAACTGAAGGCTACTGACAGGCATAGTCAGCAAATGGTTATAATTAAACTTCCTCTATTTAATACTTTTATAACATGGAAACTAATTGGACATTAATGCAACTAAGTTTCTTACTCGTACGGTAATGTATGGGGTGCACTATTTTCATGCGTCACAACGCCACCGCCCAGTTCCAACTCAATCACGATGACTGATCACGATCCCTGATCGCCAGTCTCGCACCCCTGACTAGTCGCAGAGCACTTGGTGACGTGCCATTTTCAGCTTGGAAACACAGAGCGGGGCATTACAGGTGGAGCTCTACTATCAAAACAACAGTGATGCTGCAGCTTCGAGAATATCGCCGGCTGAAAGGATTAGGGAAGGGTCCTCTTTCTCCACCAGCTGTTTGGAGCACCATGAAGTAGTTCGAATGAAATGGAGAACTGGGCGTCGGTTCGGGAAGAGGCCGACGATGGGATGCACCACAGGTGATAGATTAGATTAGATTAGATTAATACTAGTTCCATGGATCATGAATACGATATTTCGTAATGATGTGGAGCGAGTCAAATTTTCCAATACATAACATAATTGTTAATTTAACAATATAATTAATATAACAACTTTGTTGTTTTTTAAATTTTTTATAATTTTGTTTGGTTTTTCTGTTTTTCTTAATTTATATCTAAAAATTCCTCTATGGAGTAGGAGGAGTAGTCATTCAGAAATTCTTTTAATTTCTTCTTAAATACTTGTTGCTTACCTGTCAGACTTTTGATACTATTTGGTAGGTGACCAAAGACTTAAGTGGCAGTATAATTCACCCCTTTCTGTGCCAAAGTTAGGATGATCTTCACTATTCAAGATTAAATCTTTCTCCTAGTATTTTAGTTATGCACACTGCTATTACTTATGAAATTTGTTATTAACAACCAAACCCAATTCAAAAGAGTATATATACTGAGAAGCTACTGTGAATATCCCTAGATCCTTAAATAAATGTCTGCAGGATGATCTTGGGTGGACTCAGCTATTATTCTGATTACACGCTTTTGTGCAATAAGTACTTTATTCCTCAGTGATGAATTACCCCAAAATATGATGCCATATGCAAGCAATGAGTGAAAATAGGCGTAGTAAGCTAATTTACTAAGATGTTTATCACCAAAATTTGCAATGACCCTTATTGCATAAGTAGCTGAACTCAAACGTTTCAGCGTATCATCAATGTGTTTCTTCCAATTTAATCTCTCATCAATGGACACACTTAAAAATTTTGAATATTCTATCTCAGTTATATGCTTCTGATTAAGGTCTATATTTATTAATGGCGTCCTACTATTTACTGTACGGAATTGTATGTACTGTGTCTATTGACAATTTCAAGTGGTTCCTTGTAAACTGACTCTCACTGAATTTTGATAAATGTCTTTCAGGAAATTATCAGTTAATTTTTGTTTGTCAGGTGTGATTCCTATACTTGTCTCATCAGCAAAGAGAACTAACTTTGCCTCTTCATGAATATAGAATGGCAAGTCATTAATATATATTAATAACAACAAAGGACCCAAGACCGACCCTTGTGGAACCCCATTCTTGATAGTTCCCCAGTTTGAGGAATGTGCTGATCTTTGCAAATTATGAGAACTGCTTATTTCAACTTTCTGCGCTCTTCCAGTTAGGTACGAATTAAACCATTTGTGTACTGCCACAGCGCAGCATTTTCTGTCATAGCAACAGCGATTTCATTACAGTTGGACATGTGAATGAAGTGGGTGCTGAATGACTTCCCAACCAAGCTACTGTATAGTGTTTTCTGTCAGTCTAGTAGAGCGTGGTCGAGCGTTGTCGTGTAGTACCATCATTCACGCAGTCTCCCTGATCGTTGTTCTTGGACTGCGTCTGCAAGACGTCTCAAATATTGACAATAAGCGTCAACAGTGATGTTGTATACCATGAATTGTTTCCCGAGGTGTAACCACCATAAGCAGAACATTGTCTACATTTACATCGGTACTACGCAAACCAACGTACGGTGCGTGACAGAGGGTACCCTGTACCTCTACTAGTCATTTAATTTCTTGTTCCACTCATAAATATAGCGAGAGGAAAAAAGGCGGTCTAAATTCCTCCGTGTGAGCCCTGATTTCTCGTATATTATTTTTGTGGTCCTTACGCGCATTGTATGTTGGCGGCAATAGAATCGTGTGGCAGTCAGCCTCAGATGCTTCTTTTCTAAATTCTCTCAGTACTTTCTCGAAAAGAACTTCGCCTTCCCGCCAGCGATACCGATCCCAAACACTCGATCAGTACTCAAGAATAGGTCGCACCAGCGTCCTATACGCGATTTCCTTTAGAGGTGAACCACTCTTTCCTAAAATTCTTCCAATAAACTAGTCTGCCATTCGCCTTCTCTACCACAGTTCTCACATGCTAGTGCCAATTTCATATCGTTTTTCAACGTTACACCCAGATATTTAAATGACTTGACTCTGTCAAGCAGGACATTAGTAATACAGCATCGGAATATTACAGGTTTGTTCTTCCTACCCATTCGCATTAATTCACATTTTTCCAAATTTGGAGCTACCTCCAATCATTACACCAACTAAAAATTTTGTCAAAGTGGTCTTGTATCTTCCTAGAGCCACTCAACTTCCACACCACAGAGTCATCAGCAAACAATTGCAAGTTGCTGCCCACCTTGTTCTCTACATAAATAAAAGATTTGGCGGACAACAGCGGTCCTATCACTCTTCCCGTCGGCACTCCTTGGGACACCCTTGTCTCTGATGAACACTTACCGTCGAGAAGAACATACTGGGCTCTATTACTTAAAAAGCCTTAGACCCACTCACATATCTGTAAACTTACTCCATACGCTCGTACCTTCGTTAACAGCCTGCAATGAAGTACCTTCTCAAATGCCTTCCGGAAGTCTGGAAATATGGAATCTACATGTTGCCCTTTATCCATAGTTCGCAGTGTATCATGTGAGAAAAGGGCGAGCTCAGTTTCGCACAAGAGATGATTTCTAAAACGATACTGATTCTTCAGACTGAGAAGCGAATGTTTAATATGTTCAAAGTGATAGGGGCAGGTCTTCGTGCAGGGAGTTGCTGCTTCGTGTCTTTATGCTAGCATAGGGAAAATAAAGGAATAAGTGAGCCCAAACAATTTCTCGCCACCAGTAACGATACAGGATAGCACTGGTCGGTGTTGTTCACGAGCCAGTTGGTGATGAGCAAGCACAGATGCTGACGTTTGGCATGCAATAAGGAAGGTTCGGGTACCGTAAGCTCTAGGCCAAAGTCACAATGTTGCACGACGCTGGAATGGCCACAGGTCACCACATATGCCAGTTCTCGAGTGCGCTGAGGTCAATCATTGTGGATCAATGCGTTTAACCGATCTTCATCAAATCCGGCAAATCCGGAAGGTCTTCGTGAAAGTGGAAAGTCGCTAATGTCAAAACGACCGTCCTTAAAACGAGAAATATATATATATATATTGCTGTCCTCTGTCCAATTTCATTATCCCCGTACATGGCGCAAATGTTTCTGACTCTGCTGCCGTGCTGTCACTCCTGTAATGAACTCGGACAGAAGAATACATCGGAAATGTTCCGATTACTCCACTTGGCGTTTAGTTTTCTAGCGTCCACAGCTCCACTCGCTATCTCGAAATGACAGTCTTTAAACTTAAGTAGCAACAGTGAACCGCAATTTAAAAAAATTGACATTCGATAAATAAACCGATATCAACCGGAATGCCAATATACAGAACAAAAACGCCACTAACTTACGCATCAACTAATACATTAACACGATCACTAAAAGGTTACGAAACGCGAGTTTATGCGACATTTTTCACTTTGACTACCAATTTGAAGCGCACAACGAAACACGACGGGTGTAGGTGTTTGTGGCTCTAACCGAGCTCGGTAGTTCTGCGAATAACATCAGTTCACTGATATCTGTGCATCATCACGTAAACTCATACCTCGGGTCTATGATATTCCCTATTTTTGACTTCATTAAAACAGCAAATAGCTCATACTTTCAGCCAGAAGGCAAATACTTGTTTATAAAGAATGATTAATGTATAATAAGGCGTCGCATAGCGACGGTCGAATTTTCTAAATAATGTAATTCGTCGTCTTTGGGCGGCAATATAAACAGAAAACGGATAGATATGCGATCCTTCACTATTTCGTTCGCTGGAGAACAAATGAAGCCTTGAGCGCTAAAGACTGGTACTGTTTTTCTTAAGTAAGACGCACGCAGATTTGTGGCCGTCTGATCTAATTTTTACTAAATGTATAAAAACCTGTAATGTCTAAGTTTGAATGAAGTGTAAAAAGAACTGTTATAACTTATCGTGACGACGCACGAGCGACTCAGAGGACAATGGCTATATAAAAGAGCGCTCAATGGACATGAAACGGACATAAAAATCTACCGTAATTCTAGTACTAAGCTTAAGGTACGATGTATGTTCGTTATAATAAATATTTGTTCTGGAAATACTGAATCATTTAGCAGTGCTCATTCCTATCATCTCCTCAGTATTATTTTCATTTTAATTATGCATTTTGTTAAGATTACAGACACCAAGATCAGCAGTCCAATGTGCGTGTTACATTGATAAAAAGAAAACTGTTTTATCGTCATCTTGCATCAGCTTTAATATTGAATTTCCCTTTTGTGTGATGTTACAGTTGTTTTTGCGCCCCTTAGAACTTTCTGGTCCCTTAGGAGATTGTTTTGTCATAACAATAACTTCACGACCGGGTATGATCGTATCTACGATCATTAAGTAATTAGAAAGACGATAACGCAATTTCTTAAAGAATAGCACGCTAGCTGTGACTGCTTCAAGAAACGCGAAACTGCAAGTAAAGACTCTTCACATTTCATAATGCAATATTTTATGACAATGGTCAATCCATGATTCCTACGCCAATTCTGATTGAAAAAAAAAATAGGAAGCGAAATCTCAAATTCCAACTTAGCCATTGAATAACACCACTTTTATTTTGTTACATCACAGGTCCGGCCTTCCTGCTACCTGCGTGCAGAGTTGCCGTGTTAGAGTGTGGGATTAACTGACCCTTTCAGATTACCCTTCTTGTGGTCACGTAAAGTTGCCGACTTGGAGTCTGCCCGACAGAACACGGCAGCTAACCACCTTCGTACGCTCTATTAGTGAACACTCTGCAAACAAAACGCTCTGCATGGCATTCGCAGCGGGCTGCCGTGCCTGTGTGGTCGCGTGCTGTCGGCTGATAGCGCCGCAGGCGGTATAGCTCGGCAGCCAGGCAGCGCGTTAATCAGCTCACCGGTTATAGCCACGCGTAATTTCGTCCAATTACGACCGCACAGGCGAGCAATTAACGCGGCCTCCTGCCTCGGGCGGCCATCCCAAGATCACGTGCACTGCTCGAAAGCTGAAATTTCGATCTCTCTCTCTCTCTCTCTCTCATACATTTATATATATATATATATAAATCTCGTGTTATATTTTCTTTTTTTGTGTGTGAGGAATATTTCCTGAAAGTTTGGCCGTACCTTTTTATATTATGTGGACATGTGCCCAGAAACACTTACTTTCCATGTTAGAGCTCATTTTATTACTTCTCTTCAAATCACATTAATCATGGAATGGAAACACACAGCAACAGAACGCACCAGCGTGACTTCAAGCACTTTGTTTCAGGAAATGTTCAAAATGTCCTCCGTTAGCGAGGATACATGCATCCACCCTCCGTCGCACGGAATCCCTGATGCGCTGATGCAGCCCTGGAGAATGGCGTATTGTACGAGCCGTATCACAGCCGTCCACAATACGAGCACGAAGAGTCTCTACATTTGGTACCGGGGTTGCGCAGACAAGAACTTTCAAATGCCACCATAAATGAAAGTCGAGAGGGTTGAGGTCAGGAGAATGTGGAGGCCATGGAATTGGTCCGCCTCTACCAATCCAGCGGTCACCGAATCGGTTGTTGAGAAGCGTATGAACACTTCGACTGAAATGTGCAGGAGATCCATCGTGCATGGACCACATGTTGTGTCGTACTTGTAAAGGCACATGTTCTAGCAGCACAGGTAGAGTATCCCGTATGAAATCATGATAACGTGCTCCATTGAGCGTAGGTGGAAGAACATGGGGCCCAATCAAGACATCACCAACAATGCCTGCCCAAACGTTCACACAAAATCTGTGTTGATGACGTGATTGCACAATTGCGTGCGGATTCTCGTCAGCCCACACATGTTGATTGTGAAAATTTACAATTTGATCACGTTGGAATGAAGCCTCCTCATCCGTAAAGAGGACATTTGCACTGAAATGAGGATTGACACATTGTTGGATGAACTATTCGCAGAAGTGTACCCGTGGAGGCCAATCAGCTGCTGATAGTGCCTGCACACGCTGTACATGGTACGGAAACAACTGGTTCTCCCGTAGCACTCTCCATACAGTGACGTGGTCAACGTTACCTTGTACAGCAGTAACTTCTCTGACGCTGACATTAGTGTTATCGTCAACTGCACGAAGAATTGCCTCGTCCATTGCAGGTGTCCTCGTCGTCCTAGGTCTTCCCCAGTCGCGAGTCATAGGCTGGAATGTTTCGTGCTCCCTAAGACGCCGATCAATTGCTTCGAACGTCTTCCTGTCTGGACACCTTCGTTCTGGAAATCTGTCTCGATACAAACGTACCGCGCCACGGCTATTGCCCCGTGCTAATCCATACATCAAATGGGCATCTGCTAACTCCGCATTTGTAAACATTGCACTGACTGCAAAACCATGTTCGTGATGAACACAAGCACATCAGTACGTAGCATCAACAGGTTAGATGCTAGTACTGTAGAGCAGTGAGTCACATGTCAACACAAGCACCGAAGTCAACATTACCTTCCTTCAATTGGACCAACTGTCTGTGAATCGAGGAAGTACAGTACATACTGACGAAACTAAAATGAGCTCTAACATGGAAATTAAGCGTTTCCGGACACATGTCCACAGAAACATTCCTCACACACAAATAAAGAAAAGATGTTATAAGTCTGTCGGAATGCGTAATGGACATTAATGGATGCAGGTGGTCAGACAGGATGCTTACGTACGTGTCACCTGTCAGAGTCGTAGCTAGGCGTATCGGGGGTCCCGTATAACTCCAACTGCACGCGCCCCACACCATTACAGAGCCTGCACAAACGTGAACAATCCCCTGCTGACACGGAGGGATTCACGAGGTGGTCCCCATACCCGTACACGCCCATCCGCTCGATACAATTTGAAACGAGACTCGCCCGAACAGGCAACGTGTTTACAGTCATCAACTGTCGGTGTTGACTGCACGACACAAAGCTTTACGTCTCACCTGTGCGCGTCATCAAGGGTACACGAGTGGGCCTTCGGTTCCGAAAGCCCATATCAATGATGTTTTGTTGAATGCTTCATACGCTGAGACTTATTGATGGTCCAGCATTGAAAGCGCAGCAATTTGTGGAAAGGCTGCACTTCTGTGAGGTTGAACGATTCTCTTCGGTCGTCGTTTGTCCCGTTCTTTCAGGATCTTTTTCCGCCCTGAGCGATGTCAGAGATTTGATGTTTTATCGGATTCCTGCTATTCACGGCACACTCGGGACATGGTCTTACGGGAAAATACCCACTTCATCGTACGCCGGGGATACTGTGTCCAATCGCTTTTTCAAAAGATCTGTTTCCATAGTTTTAAATGGTGTAATTCACACCGACCTCGCAGAGCCTCACAGACGTAGACAGACGAATCTGCCGGATCGCTCCGAGAGCGATCTTTTCAAACCATCTGTCGACGTCTGTGCCCTCGCGCTTGCGCAGTGGCCCAAACTACACTGCCACGCGCGTCACCACACCTGTCGCGCAGTTTCGTGCTGAACTCGTTACAAAAAGCTGTATTGCTATTTTTTTTATTTGTTATGGAACAGGTAATTGAAGCCGTCAGAACGCTTCCACTGCTGTGGAATACAGATTTGGAAGAGTATAGAGACAGCAATTTAAAGGGCACAGCATGGGGCGAAATAGCAGAGCAACTGGGACAAAATAGTAAGTAGTTCTTGATTGTACTAGTTCAAACTCAAAACCATTCAACATAACCCTTCATAATTGAGTATAGTCTAACAATATTAACAACATAAATGTGTTGTGTTAATATTTATTACACTGGCTTTAATATTAGCAAAAATTTGTATTATTTATACTCTTTAATGAACAGCCCAAAGTAAGTTTCGTACTAAATCTCGCAAGGGTAACAAATCACGACTTAACAAAAAGAAAACAACATGCATGTTAAATACAAATTGGCATACTAAAATGTATATGAACATTATTTGATATGTAATTTTTTGTTGAGTTAGACAGTAGAATGAACATTCTTACTACTATACATGCCACAAACTGTTAGCATCGCAATTCTTTTTTGTTAATATTAATCATACGCAACAGCAGAATACATATAAATTGTTAGGACAAATGTTGTGTTGGTTATCATTAAATGTGGTTCCACTGCCATGGCACACTTCCTTCTTCGGACATGAAGTATTTAACAAAGTGATTTCGTACCTCGCTAGCTTCTTTAGATGCCTGAGCACATAACGAGGAATAGGTTTCCATGCTTTGTGATAAGCTTCTAAAATTTTATCAGGCGTCATTGCTGGAGATAACGATCCCTTTGAGCAAAGCTAACTGTGGAGGACGGCTGTTGCTTTGACTAATTTGGTTTCTACCTGCAGCTTACAGTTTAAGGGTCTGAAATAGATACGCCATCTTTGTGCAAGAATGCCAAAAGCATTTTCAACCACTCTTCTACCTCTACAAAGTTTGTCGTTGAAAATTCTTCTTTCATCGTTAAGATGTCGGTCCTTTGGGAATGGATGAAGCAAGAAACGTTTAAGGGGAAAACCTTCGTCACCCACAATTACATAAGGAACATTGACGTTTTCCTCAAACAATGGTTCGTCAGGGAAAAGAATAAGCAACTATGCTATGGCAATACCTCCTAATTCTCTCTCAACAAAAATACTACTGTCGGTTTCTTTTCCATAGGCACCACAATCTATAGCGATGAACTTCCATTCTGAATCAACCAGTCCCAAAAGGACAGTAGAGTAGTATTTTTTTGTAATTAAAAAAGTTTGATCCAGAGTTCGGAGGAGCTTGTACTTGTTTGCCGTCAATTCCTATGCAATGAGGAAAATCCCATCTGGAACGGAAGCCCTCTTCAATGTTTCGCCACACGTTTTCGTCTGGAGCTGGCATGTATAGAGGTTGCAGGTTCTTCCATAAAGCATGACACACCTCTTCAATTGTCTTTGACACGGTACTAACACCGAATCTGTAGCTGAAGCCGATTGTTGTAAATGTATTTCCTGTAGACAAGAATCTGAAAAAAACATAGCCAACACCTAAATTGTGTTTATTTTTACGGAAGCGAATATGAAAGAGGAATGGAGGAAATTACGTGACCGCCACCGCCAAGCTCTCTTCCGGAAGAAGACCAAGTCAGGCCAATCAGCTACAAAATGGAAGCTCTGGAAATACGAACAACAAATGGAATTCCTCGTAACAACAATGAAACTTAGGAAGTAAAGACCTTTATACATTGCCAAGTGTTGTGTACATAGTTCCGCGTAGTCAGCGTGACACAACTTTCCCTCTAGAGCGTGCCCCGCTAAGCACAACAGCGCAGGCGCAGCGCTCGTCCGCCTCCGCACTACGAGGTTGCGCTGCCTTACAGACGGACCAAATTCTGCTTCCGCCGATCCGCGTATTAATATGTAACGCAGCCAATGAGATTGCTGCTAACGTAGAACCTTTTCTCTTCGCGGATCACACTCGCGCAGTGATACCTGAACGCGCGAGGTATTATAACGAGTGTACAGACCTCCGATTAGTCAGTCTGCATCAATCAGTCTGCACCTAAGAAGATTATGCATTTACCTTCATGGCTATGTACAGGAATATGATAGACACTTTGTCAAGTATCAGAGATATGTGAGAATAACATTGAAGTTCCTTTGGTATTGGTACGTTAGATTGTCAATTGTATATAGCATCCAGAACCAAGTTAAGTAATTTTTATGCTTGTTATTATTTTAATAAATGTGTGTAAAAATTAATCAAGTTCTGTTTCATGTTGGTCACTGTCAATCTGCTACTCTAAGCGTGCAAGTGGCATTTCTATCGCCTGACCTAACGGCAGAAGATAAACGCGCCACGATAAGAGCACGAGACATATTGTTGACACTCGCCTACTTCGTTAGAGCGACAAGTCAAGTAATCTGATGGCGTGTGTACCGAAGATCTTACAGTACTCACACCACACACAAGTATATATGCAAATATTTTTCAGTCTAAAAGTGATGTGGATGAGGGAAGACTGTCACTTAAAAACAACCACAAAGTTTCAGTAACATGAGAAGTATTGTTGACGTTACGTCTTATAGCAATTAAAATGTGTGTACGTGCAGTATAACCGTAAATATGCAACACTTTTTAACATATAAGACGGTAAACACACATAAAAGGGATTCGATTTCGACCAATCACATCGGTCATCAGGAGGCACATCAATGGCAGAATCAATATGGCAACACTGATTAAATACTAACAACAAGAAATAACAGAATAGACCCCAGCGGCACCTATCGTAATTTGTATCCGGAACTTCTGGTACCCAATAGTATTTAAGAAGTGACGCAGTTTTATTTCTGCCATTCTGAGGCTTGATGATGACCGGTGGGATTGATCAAACACGATTGTCTAGTATATATATTTACCATCCTGTAAATACGAGTTGTAGGACATAAATTATAACATACATCGTAATTGTTAATTAAAACGTATACACATTAAGTTTTGAAATGTAGCTCTTCTTTTAATTGTTGATATTAAATACGTTTGTGCGTGTGATATCACCGTTGTACTACGTCTTTGTTTTTGTGTGTTCAGGTGTGACACTAATATCGCCCCAATGGACCAAAGTGTTGTTGGGGGAACAGGCCTTGACTGCGACCGTCCTCTCACTCCAAGAGATGAAAGCATTACTGATACAGAAGAGAATGAAAAGACTGGCACCCTTCTCTCTACTAATGCGTCAACACCAGGTGAATCCCGTAACAGCCACCCCAGAAATGTGGACAAATTAATTAATTAATTATTTGCAAGAAAAACAGAGCCAAAAGAAGTGCACCAAAAGCTGATGACTTGCGTTTATTTTTCGCCAGTGCTTGCAAGTCAACTCGTTTTATCCGTGTTTGCAAAAAACGAGGGAGCAAACTGGAACTGATGCAATCAATCGCAAAATCAGAGGAAGAGCATTAGCGCTCTTCAGGCCTAGCATCGCAAGCTGTTCAGGAACCATCAAGTGTACCACATCATTCATTTTCTCCATCCTGCCTATCTCCTTCATCCAGCTCTACGAACATGCATTGTCTCTCTTATTTGAGTGACAACATCACCAGTTTTGAATCTCTCTAATTTCAGTATACATTACATCATTGAAATTAGCACAATGTGCTAAGTTATTTTCTTCGACCAAATAACTTCAACTATATAAAAACTATTTCAGTTGAACAATAAATAGTTTTCATTGTTCTGGTTACGAGTGAGTGGTAGAGGCGGTCGCGTCGGGTTTTGCCCCAATTACACAATGTGAGTCGTTGGAGACGATTCCTTCTCGATTCCTTCTCGATTATTAACTTAAAATAACTTGTAAGGTGCATAATTAAAGTACAGATTCAGCTAAATGTAAATAATTTTAAATAGAATAAATGCTAATTAATTTTCAAAAGCAATACATTTTTGTTTATATGTTTCAAATAAATTTTACCAAAATTATAAACCACCTACAATAAGATTACTAATGCTCTATGCAATTTACTTTTTGAAAACTTATCTTAGGCATAGCGCCAATCTTTCTCTGCTGGAAATACGTCTCCTGTAGTTCGTGTCTTTTTTTTTACTAATATCGTTACTTATCAATGTTAAGATCTCTTCAAACTCAGATTCAGATTATACTTTCGGCTATCTAAACCTGTCATCATCTAGCTCCAAATCCTGCATCAAATGATGATACTCGCTGCACTGTTCCCGTCTTTGGTTGATGGGGTGCACCCAGTGCGTTCGGTTTGTAGCCAAGTACAACAGCGTCAGTTCCTCTTCACTACTCAAACAACTATCGCCGTCATGCATCCAAGGCACAGTCTTCGTAAACGCGCTATCGCACCACGAACCACTTGCCATGTTACCTGCTTCAACTGAACTGACAGAGCAGAAAGAATGTCCCAGGTGTGAACTGCACATCTGTCACGTTACGTAACGTGACATAGTGTGACCGCATTGTGAAACGGCCTTACTCTCAATCCACATTCTGTACTCACTATATTGATCATTCCATTCAGCAGATCATGAAATTCTTCTTTACTTTCACTCGGGATAGCAATGTCATCAGCGAATCGTATCATTGATGTTCTTTTACCTTGAATTTTAATTCCACTTCTGAACCTTTCTTTTATTTCCATCATTGCTTCTTCTATATACAGACTGAACATTAGGAGCGAAAGACTACATCCCTGTCTTACACCCTCTTTAATCTGAGCACTTCGTTCTTGGTCACCCACTCTTATTATTCCCTCTTGGTTCTTGCGCATACTGTATAATACCCGTCTCTCCCTATAGCTTTCTCATATTCTTCTCAGAATTTCGAACATCTTGCACTATTTTACATTGTCGAATGCTTTTTCCAGGTCGACAAGTGCTATGAACGTGTCTTGATTTTTCCTTAGTCTTGCTTCCATTATCAACCGCAAGGTCAGAATCGCCTCTGACAGTTTGGCTTTAGAAAAGGTAAAGGCACCACATCTAGCACATCATCAATTTTCTTTTCCATTCTTCCGTATATTATTCTCGTAAGCAGCTTGATGCATGAGCTGTTAAGCTGATAAGCTGATTGTGCGATAATTCTCGAACTTGCAGCTCTTGCAGTCTTCGGAATTGTATGGATGGTATTTTCCCGAAAGTCAGATAGTATGTCGCCGGACTCAAACATTCTACACACCCAACAATGTGGATAGTTGTTTTGTTGCCACTTCCCCAATGATTTAAGAAATTCTGATCGAATGTTATCTATCCCTTCTGCATTATTTGATCTTAAGTCCTCCAAAGCTCTTTCAAATTCTGATACTAAATCCCAATCGACTTTTGTTCTTTCTTCTATCACATCAGACAGATCTTCGCCTTCATAGAGGTCGTCGATGAACTCGTTCCACCTATGCGCTCTCTCCTCTGCAACAAGAATTTCTCTATTAAATGCATTCTTAATGTTACCACCCTTGCTTTCAATGTCACCGAAGGTTATTTTGACTTTCCTATATGCTGAGTCAATCCTTCACTCATTTCCTTTTCGATGTCTTCATATTTTTCATGTAGTCATTTCGTCTTAACTTCCCTGCACTTCCTATTTATGTCACTCCTCAGCGACTTGTATTTCTGTATTCCTGAATTAGCCTGAACATTTTTGTACTTCCTCCTTTCATCGATCAACTGAATATTTCTTATGTTGTCCATGGTTTCTTCGCAGTTACCCACTTTATAGCTCTTCCAACATCTGTGATGACCATTTTTAGAGATGTCGATTCCCCTTCAACTGCACTGCCTACTGAGCTATTCCTTGTTGTTGTATCTATACCCTTAGAGTACTTCAAGCATATCTCGTCATTCCTTAGTACTCCCGTATCCCACTTCATTGCGTATTGATTCTTCCTGACGAATGTCTTAAACTACTATATTGCTCCTGGGTACGCCTTACAACCCAGTATCTAATTTCGGAATCTCTTTCTGACCATGATGGAAAAGGCTGGGTGATAGGGAAATATTTCAGTATAGCTCCTCCTCTTGCGATCTTTGAACCAGAGTATTCGCTGTTACTAGCTGAAAATTATCACATAAATCAAGTAGTCTTCTGCCTTTCTCATTCCTTGTCCCATGCCCACATTGTCCTGTAACGTTTTCTTCTGCTCCTTCTCCTACAACTGCATTCCAGTCCCCATGGCTATTAGATTTTCGTCTCCCTTTAGATACTGCATTACCCTTTCAATATCCTCATATGCTTTCTCTATTTCTTCATCATGCGACGTCTTCGGCATGGATTTTCAGTGACGAGTCCCGCTTCGAACTGAGCACAGATGACCACCCTTCGGTGGTGGAGATGCCACAGACAGCAGTGGGAAACCGACCTGACTGCCGCTCGCCATATGGCCCGACAAGCAGGAGTGATGGTCTGGGGTGTTATTTCTTTTCATAGTAGGACCCCTTTGGTTGTCACCGCCGCACCCTTACATCACAGAAGCACATTACCGATATTGTACGCCCCGTCTTATTGCGCTTCGTGGCAAGCCGCTCTGGGCTTGTGTTTCAGGAAGATACTGCCCATCCGCACGTGGTCAGTTTCTACTGTTCGTTTCCGTGCTTGTCAAACTCTGCCTTGACCAGGAATGTCACCTGATCTCTGCCCAATTGAGAACGTTTGCAGCATTATGAACAGCGCCCTCTAACCATCTCGGGATTTTGCTGATCTAACGCAACAATCAGTGTTGATAGAATTTGGCACGACATCCCTACAAGGAAATCTATCAGTCAATACCAAGCCATGCACAAGGGTCAGAGGTGGGTCACCACATTATGGACTTACGCAGTTTATGAAGCCTGAGCCGTGTATCGACTCGTACTACACCTTGTGTTTAGATTACATTGGTTTTCCTTTCCTTGCCCTGACATGTTTGTTTGGTATGTTGTCTGTCATTAAGTGGCTGCTTGGTTGTCTTTTCCCTCTGCTACCGATGTCTGAGTTTTTGCTTCCGGGAAACTGCTATAGAGGAAGTGAGATCTTTGACCGGTTGTAACCTTGTGTGGTGGCGCGTAAGTAGCGGCGTTGCGCAGAGAGTGTGCTGGACACAGGAGGGCAGTATCGCTCTCCAGCGCGAAGCAGGCGTGGTCGGTTGTACCGAGGCGCCACGTGATGTACGAGTATGTCGGTTGTGTGTAACGAGCGGGTCGAGTTTACGGAAGAGCTGCCCGCGTGTTGGTTGTATACAGAATTGCCCCACGAGTAGTTGCTGTTCATTTCGCCTTGGTGGGACATGAAACGGAGGATTTAAAGAAGCTTGTTCAACACTGGAGTTAAATGGAGACACCTAACATGAAGGAGCGGTCACTTCCCGTCAACGTTGCAGAAAAGACGTGAACTCGGGTGAGAGAGAGTGTCGTCGCGTGATCGTAGCGTGTTGGGTACGCTGGCGACGCGTGCGCGGTCGGATGTGTGGATCCTTGCCATCGGAAGTCGTGTACTGCCTGTTGGAGCATAATTGCAAGTTAAGTTATTACTTAATGATTAAACCTTCCACTAAGTTTGTGTAACCAGTGTCTCTTCCGCCTTGTGGCCTCCGGCGATCGGGTTTCCTGTCCCCGGCACTGGTGTAATTGAAGACAGTGATCTTTCCTCCTCCTCTCGTTACTGCCCGATGGGAGGTGTAGTTTTGGCAGTTCAATTGTTTCGTTACTCTGTCGTGTATTATGGGTAAATTCATGCTTCTTGTTGGTTGATCATGTGGTCGCTCATTCAGGACAGTGTGGTGTAATGTTCCCTTGCACGAGGTTAGCTCTAATTCTGTCAGCAAGTTAATTGCCACTCTCAGGCTGGTCACTGCACCGACTTTAAGCCGGCGAAAACTTGTAATAAGGTGGCTTGCGTTTACGGGCGTACTTAAATTGGTCAGTATTCTGTCTAGCCTGAGCATCCCTGAGTGGGTGATTCGTGGCCGCCTTACACGGGTCCGTCATATCTGTTATGTTCTAATGATATTCCAGGACACTTTTGTTTACAAACTTGGAGGAATTTAAAAAAAATTTAAATTCCTTTAATTGCCATTAATCATGTGTTTGCTGAGACCTGTTTAATTTTTTTTAATGGCGGTGTTGGTAGCTTCACTACCTCACCGTACTTTGTTAATAAAGTTCTGTATTTACTTTAGTAGCCTGTTTACTAATATTCTTTAAATTTTTTAAAATTGTTATATTGCTATAAATTACTTGACTGCCGTTAGCGGCATGTTTAAAAAGCTGTTTATTGCCGTACTGCTAGTTTCTGTATTTTTACGAATAAAACATTTGTGAAAATCTCAACTCGACAGTAAACTACTAGAAATTTGGCCACGTTTCCCAACTTGTGGTGTGGCTTGTAGTAACTATAACCATTGTGTGTGTCAAAGCCCTTTTTCTTGATAACAATTTCAGAAAAATTTGGTGATTTATTCATTTGTTTTGGTATAGACATGTATCACACCTCCGATTTCCATCCCATTTGGATAATTCCTTAGAGATGCGTCGGTTTTTTTCTTCTTCTTCTTCTTCTTCTTCTTCTTCTTCTTCTTCTTCTGAGTCTGTATTCGTAGTATACTCACTAAGGAGGTCAGTGCGGCTAGTATTATGGTATTCGTGATACCCAAGTGAGCTTCAATGGTACTTGTAGTAGTAATAATGGAAGGCATCATGATGGCTGTGGACAAGGTATACATCATTGCTGACCAGTTGCATCCCTTCATGCTTGAAGTCTCCCCTAACGAGAGTGACATCTTCTGTGCATGGTTAGATTCATGAGCTCCATGGCCTTCAGATCAGGCGAATTCGGTGACCAAGGCGTCGACGCGATTTCGCTATCATGCTCTTGAAACCACTCCAGCACGAGAGACGATGTCGTTCGGCAGCTCTGCGCCCGCGAACCACTGGATCCTAATTTACGGGAAATGTGTGACGTCTGGTAACAAGGTCCTGCAGAAATCTGCCAAGGAGTTTTATAATGCATGCGACGCGGAACTGCTGCTACGTTACGTTACAAAGGTAAACCAGCACTGTATTAATCTTTTAGTCTTAAAGTCTAGGCTGATCAGTGTACGTGACCATATTTTGAAAGAAGTAACAGGAATTTGTTGAGACTTCACAGTCCTGACATGTCATAGTCAAAATGAAGCAAGCGCTCTACTTTTAAAGAAAAATTGGCCACTTGCGAGCAGAACTTGTGCTCTGGGGATTCCGTACGAACCTAATTATGTGTACAGGCAGTCCACGCATCCAGGGAACAGAAAATCTCGACGATTTTTGCCTGTTATCGACACTGATACTGGCAATACCTCGGTCCCAGCGATTTCAAGACTTTCGAGAATGTTTTAATTGTAAGCCTGAAGTCTGATAACAAATAATAAAATTGCGTTCTTTTTCCTTTATTTGTAATGTGAAAGCTTGCTCCTTGTCAATGTTGGTGACTCTAGGTCAAGGGAAATACCATACAGATTTTGATGAGTGAGCTTTCGAATATCAAAATATGACGTAAATCCTTTGATTGCATTGACTTACAAGCATCAACCTTTTACTGCGCCAAGACTATAGACTCCCCCCCCCCCCCCTGCGGGTTCGGGGGTAAGAATAGGCCCACGGTATTCCTGTGATAAGAGGCGACTAAAAGGAGTCTCAACTGTTCCGGCCTTTATTGTGATGGTCCCCTAAGGGGTTTGACCACTACCTTTCCAAATTTTCCGTTAGTGCGTACCATTTGGGGAAGGACACCTTACGTGGTGCTTCTTAAATAAAACTTGCCGTAAGATCTGGCACACCCGATATTGTCATGGAGTTGGACTTACATCGAGCTTCCGGCCACATCTGCTGCAGTGTGTTCTGGGTAGCATACATTCCCTCCATTGTGCATTTCCATCTTTGCCACCGTGATGTACATGGATATTTCGACACCCAACATCCAGCACAGTAGCCGTTGTGGTGGGGTCATCATGTACCCTCTTGGTGGTAGCCCCCTGACTACACAGGGATCGCACTGCTGATGCCTGAGCTGCTACCTCCCCATGTATGCCGAGGAGTAGATGCCTATCCCTCTGGGGCATCAGGACTCCTTGCAAAGGCCATCCAGCCAGGTGGTCTTTGCTGTGGCTGGGTGGCGCCTGAGGAGAGCCCGTGGTCGGAGTGGGTGGCATCAGGGCAGATGACCTGCAATGAAGCATGGTACATCATCTCTCCTGGTGGGCCTCCTCCAGCAGTCTCTAAGCGATCGCGGTCTAACCTCAACGGCAAGCAATACAATCCAAGATCATTTCCCTCCCTGGCCACTCCATGGGAGGAATGCATGGCTAAAGACAGTAGTGGATATAATTCACCTTGGTACCTTGTCTGTAAGCGAGTTGATGGTGATCTTTTATGCCAACCAAGCCTCAGTTTTTTGTGGAACATTTAGAGGACAAGTTCGTGGAGGTGGAGGGCTTGTCCAAAATGCGCTCTGGGTCAGCACTCATCAAAACAGCATCCTCTGCCCAGTCACGAAGGTTGCTCGCTTGTGACAAGTTGGGGGATGTTTCCGTCACCATCACACCCCATAAGAGTCTCAACATCGTCCAGGGTATTACGTTCCACAGGGATCTTCTTCTGCAGTCCGCCGATGAACTACGTACCAACCTAGAGCGAAGAGGTGTTCACTTCGTCCGGCGCGTCCATCGGGGTCCGAGGGATAATCAGGTAGCCACCGGTGCCTTCATCTTGGCCTTCGAGGGTGATGTCCTACCCGCAAATGTTAAGATGACGGTTTACCGTTGTGATGTGAAGCCATATATCCCTCCTCCGATGTGGTGTTTTAAATGCTGGAAGTTTGGGCACATGTCATCCCACTGTACTTCCGGCATCATGTGTCGAGATTTTTGATGTCCTTTGCATCCCAATACTCCATGTGCCCCGCCTCCTATCTGTGTTAACTGTGGAGAACACCATTCCCTCTGCTCGCTGGACTGTAGGATATTCCAGAAAGAAAGGAAGACAATGGAATATAAGACCCTGTACCACCTGACCTACCACAAGGCTAGGCGGAAATATGAGCGGCTATATCCTGTGCCAATGAAATCACCTTATGCCGCTGCTGCAGCACTGGTACGATCCTCTCTCGTGTCGTTGCACACTGTTGCCTATCAGCTGTGTCAGAATGCACTGGCCCCCTTGGTTGAGGGTGGCACTTCACTCTCCATTGCTCCTGCTCCATCTACTTCAGGAGCAACACCACCCCAACCATCAGGGACATTAGTTCCTCCTTCCCAGCTGGAGAAACGTGAGACTTCTTCAGCTACTCTCAGCAGGAAGGGGTCCCTTGAAGCCCTCCAATCCCAGGCTTTGCCCAGTGCCAAAGTGGACACCCGCAAATTTCTGAAGCAACCACCGGTCGCTGGTCGTAGACCCTCCCAGTCGGTGTCTGTCCCTGACACTGCCCAGTGAGGCCCTCCCAGCCAGACCCACCAAAGGCACAACATGCAAAGGAGTTGAAGAAGAAGGCTCCCAAGCATCCTGACATTGCAGTGGCACCTGTCCCACTGCAACCTTCCAACTCTGCGTCTGAGGATGAGGTGGAGATTCTGGTGTCCACTGAGGACCTGGATCTCGCCAGTCCCTCAGACGTGATGGATAGCTGTTGCACAGCTAGTGAGTCGGTAGCAGCAGGGTCCCAGGAGGCGTAATCTGCCTCCCCAGTCCCTTCACACCTTTCTCAGCCATGGACAATACCATCATCCAGTGGAACTGCAGCGGTTTCTTCCACCATCTAGCTGAGCTCCGCCAACTTATCAGCCATCACCCTTTCTTCTGCATTGCTCTTCAGGAAACTTGGCTTCCAGCAATGCCAACCCCCGCCCTCCGTGGCTATCGGGGTTATTATAAGAACCGGGCAGCTTATGAAAGGGTGCCTGGTGGCGTCTGCATTTATGTCCTTAACTCTCTTCACAGCGAGTCTGTCCCGCTAAAAACACATTTAGAGGCTGTCGGGGTGTGGACGCCACAGGCTGTTACCGTCTGCAGTCTTTACCTTCCACCGGACGGTGATGTCGCTCAGCATGTCCTGGCTGCACTGATAGCCCAATTGCCACCCCCTTTCTTGATACTGGGCGACTTCAACACCCATAACCCTCTGTGGGGTGGCTCAGTGTCGACAGGTCGAGGCGCCACCATTGAGCATTTATTGGCACACCTCGCTCTTTCGATTTTAAATGATGGTGCCTGCACACACTTCAGTGAGGCGCATGGCACGTACTCCGCCATCGACTTTTATATCTGCAGCCCTAGCCTCTTCCGTCTGTCCAATGGAGAGTGCATGCTGACCTGTGTGGCAGTGACCACTTTCCGATCTTTCTGTCACTGCCACAGCGTCTTCTGGGCGCCCTTGCAGGTGGGCTATGAATAAGGCTGTCTGGGACTTGTTCTCCTCCACTGCAGCTATTGAGCATCCCTCTGATGACATTGATGCGGTGGTTCACTCAGTCACCACCGGCATCGTTACCGCCGCAGAATCTGCCATTCCCCGTTCTTTTGCGTCCCCTCAGCGGAGGACTGTGCCTTGGTGGTCGCCCGAGATCGCTGAAGCGATTAAAGATCGCCGGTGGGCGCTCCAGCGTCACAAGCGACATCCCTCCATAGAACACCTCATCACCTTCAAACGGCCGTGTGCGCGGGCCCGCTGCCTTATCCACCAACGCAAGCAGCAGTGTTGGGAGCAGTATGTGTCCACCATTGGCCTCTGTGTCACTCCATCGCAGGTCTGGGCCAAGATACGACGCCTCTATGGCTATCGGACCCCTGTCAGCGTCCCTGCGCTCTCACTGAATGGAACAGTTTGTACAGACTCCGACGTAATTGCCAACCGCTTGGCAGAGCATTTTGCTCTGGGTTCCGCTTCTGCGGAGTACCCACTGGCCTTCCGCTCCATAAAAGAGCGGATGGAATATCGGAACCTTTCATTTCGCACCCACCATCCTGAATCCTACAATGTTCCATTCAGTGAGTGGGAATTTCACAGTGCCCTCGCCACTTGTCCTGATACCGCTCCTGGGCCAGAGCACACCCACTGTTAGATGCTGAAACACCTTTCAGTGGACTGCCAGGGACGCCGCCTTACCTTTACAACTGTATTTGGGTCGAGGGTGAGTTTCCGTCGCAATGGCGGGAAAGTATTGTTATCCCTGTTTTAAAACCTGGCAAGAACCCTTTGGAGGTGGACAGCTACCGTCCCATTAGCCTCACCAACGTTCTTTGCAAGTTGCTTGAACGGATGGTGAGCCGGCGGTTGAATTGGGTACTGGAGTCTCTGGGCCTTCTGGCTCTGTCTCAGGGTGGGTTTCGTTAAGGCCGCTCCACCGCCAACAATCTGGTGAGCCTGAAGGCCGCTCCACCACCGACAATCTGGTGAGCCTGGAGTCAGCCAACCGTACGGTCTTTGCCCGCCGTCAGCACTTGGTCGCTGTCTTTTTCGACATGCGGAAGGCGTACCATACGACATGGCGTCATCACATCCTTTCTACGCTTCATGGATGGGGTCTTCGAGGTCCACTGCCGATTTTCATCCGAAAGTTTCTGTAGCATCGAACCTTCCGCGTGCAAGTCGCAGCCTCCCATAGTTCCTCCCGAGTTCAGGAGAACGGGGTGCCACAGGGATCAGTCTTAGGTGTCTGCCTGTTTTTAATAGCAATTAGCGGGCTCGCTGCGGCGGTGGGAACATCTGTCTCAGCGTCCTTGTATGCTGACTTCTGCCTTTACCATAGCTCTCATGGCATTGCAGCTGCTGAACGTCAGCTGCAGGGCGCTATCCGCAAGGCGCAGTCTTAGGCTGTAGCGCATGGCTTTCAGTTTTCGGCAGCCAAGACCTGAGTTACGCATTTCTGCCGGCGCCGAACAGTCCACCCTGAGCTACGGCTTTATCTTGCCGGCGAACTTCTTGCTGTGGTGGAGACACACAGGTTTTTGGAAGCTGTTTTTGATGCCTGGTTGACTTGGCTGCCTCATATTCTGCAGCTTAAACAGACCTGTTGGCGGCATCTAAATGCTCTGCTATGCTCTGCGATGCTTGAGCCACACCAGCTGAGGCGCCGACCGATCTACCCTGTTAGGGCTTTACCAGGCGTTAATCCAGTCCCGTCTGGCTTATGGCTCAGCATCCCCATCTGCGTTGCGGGTGCTGGACCCAATACTACACAGCGGGATACGACTTGCCACTGGTGCCTTCCGGAGCAGCCCTGTGGACAGCATACTTGTGGAGGCAGGTGTCCCTCCACTGCGGTTGCGGCGCCAACATTTACTGCCCGCTTATACTGCCCCTGTTTTTAGCTTGCCCGGGCATCCAAATTATCGTTTTCTGTTCCCGCAATCGGTCGTCCATCTGCCAGAACGTCGGCCCCGGTCAGGTTGTACGATCGCGGTCCGCATCAAAGAGCTTCTCTCCAGGCTTGCGGTTTTCCCTGTTCCACCTCCTTTCTGGGCCTCTTTGCGTACACCCCCATGGCGTGTTCCTCGCCCTTGCCTTCGGCTCGACTTGGCACGGGGCCCGAAGGACTCAGTCCCTCCGGAGGCCTTCCGCCGCCGCTTTTATCCCATGCTAGCCACGTAACAGGGCTCTGGCGTTGTATACCCTGACGGTTCGATGGTTGCTGGTCGGGTCGGTTATGCTCTAACTCTAGGGGACCACTACAAACAACAATCCTTGCCAGCTGGCTGCAGCGTTTTTACTGCTGAGCTGGTCGCCATCTTTCATGCCCTAGAGTATATCCGATCCTGCTCAGGTCCTTCGTTATCTGTAGCGATTCCCTGAGCGGTTTACGAGCTCTCGACCAGTGTTTCGCCTCATTCTCGTCTGGTGATGGCTATCCAGGAGTCCCTGCATACTCTTGCCCGTTGCGGCCGCTCTGTGGTCTTTGTGTGGGCCCCGGTCATGTTGGTATCCCAGGCAATGAACGTGTTGACCGCCTGGCCAAACAGGCCACCAGTGAACCAAACCTGGACATTGGCCTCCCAGAGACTGCGGCGTAAGACTGCTCGCAAATCAAAGTTTTCGCGCTATGGGACGCTGAATGGCGCGGTCTGACCACCCCTAAGAAACTCCGTGCAATCAAGGAGACGACGACTGTGTGGCGGTCATCCATGCGAGCCAATCGCAGAGACTCAGTCGTCCTTTGTCGGCTCCGCATTAACCACTCCCGGCTGACGCACAGTTACTTAGTGCGCTGGGAGGACCCTCCTCTCTGTCGCTGCGGGGCGGCTTTGACAGTGGCCCACATTTTGTTGACCTGCCCCCTTTTATCTGTGGTCAGGCAGACATTTGCGCTGCCTGATACGCTCCCTGCCCTGACAGAGCAAATGATAAAAGCCCCCTGCACGAATAAAATGCAAAACTAAGCCTAAGTGTCTATTTTTATTTAGTATTGAGTCTGGCTTCTGGCCTACAGTTTTAGCCTGAGTTTTTAATATGTTTCTCGGTGGTTGGCTTTCCCTTTTTTTCTCTATGGTCGGCCAACCACCATCACACTGTGTGTGATTTTAATTCGTTTTGTCTGGTCTTTGTCTAAGTTTCTCTTGTACTGTATCATCTGTCATCTATTCTGTTGAACTTTTTTTTTATTCTCTGAGGGTGTTTTTAGTATTTGGAAAAAGGGACCGATGACCATAGCAGTCTGGTCCCTTTAATCCCACAAACCAATCAACCAACTATAGACTTCAGTATGTGCACAAGTTTTAGATCGATACGCCTAAATGTCTGTCCATCTGTTAACACATCTTTTTCTCAGGAACGATCAGACAGACAAATAACAAATAACAAAAAAATTGTGTCGGATATAATTACAGATCAACAATCTTCGGGTTCTTTTCTTTTAGTTGTCCTGTGAGCCCTAGCTTTTGGTCAAATTTAATGGTTCTGGGTCAACTAAGTGCCCTATATACACTCCTGGAAATGGAAAAAAGAACACATTGACACCGGTGTGTCAGACCCACCATACTTGCTCCGGACACTGCGAGAGGGCTGTACAAGCAATGATCACACGCACGGCACAGCGGACACACCAGGAACTGCGGTGTTGGCCGTCGAATGGCGCTAGCTGCGCAGCATTTGTGCACCGCCGCCGTCAGTGTCAGCCAGTTTGCCGTGGCATATGGAGCTCCATCGCAGTCTTTAACACTGGTAGCATGCCGCGACAGCGTGGACGTGAACCGTATGTGCAGTTGACGGACTTTGAGCGAGGGCGTATAGTGGGCATGCGGGAGGCCGGGTGGACGTACCGCCGAATTGCTCAGCACGTGGGGCGTGAGGTCTCCACAGTACATCGATGTTGTCGCCAGTGGTCGGCGGAAGGTGCACGTGCCCGTCGAACTGGGACCGGACCGCAGCGACGCACGGATGCACGCCAAGACTGTAGGATCCTACGCAGTGCCGTAGGGGACCGCACCGCCACTTCCCAGCAAATTAGGGACACTGTTGCTCCTGGGGTATCGGCGAGGACCATTCGCAACCGTCTCCATGAAGCTGGGCTACGGTCCCGCACACCGTTAGGCCGTCTTCCGCTCACGCCCCAACATCGTGCAGCCCGCCTCCAGTGGTGTCGCGACAGGCGTGAATGGAGGGACGAATGGAGACGTGTCGTCTTCAGCGATGAGAGTCGCTTCTGCCTTGGTGCTAATGATGGTCGTATGCGTGTTTGGCGCCGTGCAGGTGAGCGCCACAATCAGGACTGCATACGACCGAGGCACACAGGGCCAACACACGGCATCATGGTGTGGGAAGCGATCTCCTACACTGGCCGTACACCACTGGTGATCGTCGAGGGGACACTGAATAGTGCACGGTACATCCAAACCATCATCGAACCCATCGTTCTACCATTCCTAGACCGGCAAGGGAACTTGCTGTTCCAACAGGACAATGCACGTCCGCATGTATCCCGTGCCACCCAACGTGCTCTAGAAGGTGTAAGTCAACTACCCTGGCCAGCAAGATCTCCGGATCTGTCCCCCATTGAGCATGTTTGGGACTGGATGAAGCGTCGTCTCACGCGGTCTGCACGTCCAGCACGAACGCTGGTCCAACTGAGGCGCCAGGTGGAAATGGCATGGCAAGCCGTTCCACAGGACTACATCCAGCATCTCTACGATCGTCTCCATGGGAGAATAGCAGCCTGCATTGCTGCGAAAGGCGGATATACACTGTACTAGTGCCGACATTGTGCATGCTCTGTTGCCTGTGTCTATGTGCCTGTGGTTCTGTCAGTGTGATCATGTGATGTATCTGACCCCAGGAATGTGTCAATAAAGTTTCCCCTTCCTGGATCAATGAATTCACGGCGTTCTTATTTCAATTTCCAGGTGTGTATTTTGGTGACTGAGTTTTCGACTATCAAAATACACTTAAGAGCCGAAGAAACTGGCCTAATATCGTGTAGGGTCTCCGCAAGCACGCAGAAGTACCGCAACACGACAGGGCATGACTAATGCCTGAAGTAGTGCTGGAAGGAACTGCAGAGCTGTCCATAAATACGTAAGAGTACCAGGGGTGGAGATCTCTTCTGAATAGCATCCCAGATATCCTCAATAATGTTCATGTCTGGGGAGTTATATGGCCAGAGGAAGGTTACTAGAGTCACTCTGTAGCAATTTTGGACGTGTGGGGTGTCGCATTGTCCTGCTGGAATTGCAAAGTCCGTCGGAATGCACAGTGATCACCTGCAGCCGTTCATGTCCACTCAGGATGCTTATGTACGTTTCACATGTCAGAGTCGTACCAAGACGTGTCAGGAGTCCCATATCACTCGCTCTGTAGACGCTCCACACCATGACAGAGCTTTCAGTCCCCTGCTGACAAGCAAGGCCCATACACTGATGAGGGTGTCTCCATACCCATACACATCCATCCGCTCGATACAATTTCAAACGAGACTCATACGACCAGGCAACATGTTTAGAGTCATCAGCAGTCCAATGACTGGCACATGCGAGGCGTAAAGCTTTGTATCGTGAAGTCATAAAGGATACACAAGTGGGCCTTCGGCTCCGAAAGCCCATATCAACGATGTTCCGTTGAATGGTTCGCATGCTGACACTTGTTGATGGCCCAGCATTGATATCTGCAACATTTTCCGGAAGGCTTGCACTTCTATCACGTTGAACGATTTTCTTCAGTCGTCGTTGGTATCGTTCTTGCAGGATCTTTTTCCATCCGCAGCGATGTCGGAGATTTGATGTTTTACCGTATTCCTGATATTCATGCTACAGTCGTGAAATGGTCGTACGGACAAATCCCCACTTCATCACTACCTCGGAGATGCTGTGTCCCATAGCTCGTACGCCGACTATAACACCGCGTTCAAACTCACTCAGATCGGTTACTGCTGCTACAATGGCACAATTGTTAAATCTTTATCACCTGCCAGACACTTGTCTTACATAGGTGTCACCAACAGCAACGCTGTATTCTGCCTGTTCACCTCTCTCTGGAGCTCCCAAGAAACTGGCATGGGCATCTGTATTCAAATACAGTGTGTGTAATATAAACGGCCATATCTTGTGATTGCATAGTTTCAATGTATTACACCGCAGACAGACAGCACACAGTGTATGGTATACATTTCATCTTCATACATCTACCCGTTACTGAGAAAAAGATTTTTTAACAGTCGGACGGTCAGACTCACAGACAGACGGAGAAAAAAAGTGATCCTCTAAGGGTTCCGTCATTACCGATTGAGGTACATAATTGTTAACAAAAAGGGCAGTTTCTTATGGTTATCTTCATCATATTTGAGGATTTGGCGGTTGACTTCATACTAGAAACCAAACTTCCAAAACAACAGAAATACACAAATATCTATTAACTATAAAGAGAGAGAAAATTATTTAAAAGTGCAAGATAAACAAAAAATTGAAATAGCTACAAAATGATGAAAAATAACTGGATATATTTTTAATTTCATAGATAAAAAATTAAAAGTAATAGAAACTAATGGAAAAAATGCTGGACAGAAGTCTTTTTTTGTCTTGCCCTTTCAATATTTTTACATTTATGGGACAAGATGGTGAGGAAAATAGGAATGTAAACACAACAAATGAAGGCAAAAATACTGTGTATCCTTTAATTTTTTTGTCTTTATGAAATTACAATGAAATGAACACCCTTAGCTGCTTACAGGCGTTCACATTCGTCAACGGGGACAGATGAATGTGTGTGCCCCGACTGGGACTCTAACTCGGGAGCTCCTGCTTACATGGCAGACGCTCTATCCATCTGAGCCATCGAGGACACAGAGGATAGCGCGACTGCAGGGATTTATCTCTGCCACGCCTCCCGCGAAACCCGCATTCTGAACGTATTGTCCCGCACTACATTCATAGTGCCCCCGCCCATTATACTCATTACTCGCGGCGCGTTGCTGATTCCCGTAAGAGTTCGGGCACTGTTTGCGCATTCGCACAGAAGAAGAAGATGGTCAAGTGGCCGGTGAGCCTTAACTATATATATACTAAGATGGTATCTTTTCTTTCGGATGGATAGAGCGTCTGCCATATAAGCAGGAGCTCCCGGGTTCGAGTCCCGGTCGGGGCATACATTTTCGTCTGTCCCCGTTGACGTATGTCAACGCCTGTAAGCAGCTAAGGGTGTTCATTTCATTGTAATTTCATTCTATTGAGCTGCATGGTCACCGATGGTATCTGTGCTTTCGGACATGTCCGAAAGAACAGATAGCATCGTGGTATAAATTTTGTCTTTATGTTGCACTTTTTAGAATTTTTGCAACCTTTTACATTTCAGTGTAACTTTGAGATTTTGTCTTTATTAATTTTTTAATTCTGATGAAACTAGTCGGTTGTCACAAATGTGATGAAGACAACTGTGCATAAAAATGCATTCCCCCAATTACCGATTATTTCGTGCTGCACTTACATATCCTTCAAATGTTTCAAATGGCTCTGAGCACTATGGTACTTAACATCTCAGGTCATCAGTCCCCTTCATGTCCTTCGTGTCAAAAAGAAAGTCTCGGTGAAATCTGAGCGGCCCTCGCGCAGCCTTCCGCATTCCAGAAGTGGAAAGGGCGAGCGAGCTACTCGCCACACGAGTTCTGATCTCATCATCCCTGTGAGACGGGAAAAAGGCGGAAGCGGGTGATGTCGTGGGACGCGTCATCAAGACGACGGCCGGCTGCTTCTCGCATCCCCGGCGACACGTGCGCTCAGGACAGACGGCGATCACGTCAGCGCTGGCCGGAAAATAAACCCTGTGGCGGAAAGTGGGGCACGTGAGGTGAGACACGTGGCGGGTGAGCGGCACCCGTGGGGGAGAGCCGCCCATGCCGGTGGGGGCCGTCTCTCTCTAGATGTCAGGCCGGACGCTGGCAGCGCCGCCAACACTGTGTCACAGGAACCACAAAATCAAGTGGCCGTGGGATCAACATTTAGCTAACATCACAGAACGAACGGAAGGTGACTGAACATGGTCGAATACATACAGGGTGGCGCAGGGGAACGGGAAATTTTGAACGTTACAGTTGGCAGCACTGTAGCGCCAGCAGATGTTAGAAACTTCGCACAATTGATGTGAACGCATTGCCATTTAGTAATCAATGGAGACGTGGACTGGTGCGGAACGTGCAGTAGCTGCGAAAGCATTTTACAAAAATGGTGATAGTGCGACTGCCGCGCAGAGAACATTTCGACAGCATTACCAGCTTGGACGTCATGGACGTGTCCCATCTGCGCATGCGATTGACGGAGGACATCGAGAGGGTGCAAAGAAAGGGCAGCTCGTTTTGTATTATCATGTAATAGGGGAGAGAGTGTGGCAGGTATGATACGCGAGTTCGGATGGAAGCCATTAAAGCAAAGACGTTTTTCGTCGCGGCGAGATTTATTTACGAAATTACAGTCACCAACTTTCTCTTCCGAATGAGAAAATATTTTGTTGAGCCCAACCTACATAGGTAGGAATGATCATCAAAATAAAATGAGAGGGCCCGCATCTCGTGGTCGTGCGGTAACGTTCTCGCTTCCCACGCCCGGGTTCCCGGGTTCGATTCCCGGCGGGGTCAGGGATTTTCTCTGCCTCGTGATGGCTGGGTGTTGTGTGCTGTCCTTAGGTTAGTTAGGTTTAATTAGTTCTAAGTTCTAGGGGACTTATGACCACAGCAGTTGAGTCCCATAGTGCTCAGAGCCATTTGAATAAAATGAGAGAAATCAGAGCTCGAACAGAAAGGTTTAGGTGTTCGTTTTTCCCACGCGCTGTTCGGGAGTGGAATGGTAGAGGGATAGTATGATTGTGGTTCGATGAACCCCCTGCCAAGCACTTAAATGTGAATTGCAGAGTAGTCATGTAGATGTAGATGGGTGCGCAATTTTGAAGAAACAGGATCTGCCTTGAAAAAGAAACCTCCAGGTGGCATTCCAACGGTACGTGCCCCAGAGAACATTGCAGCTGCTAGAGCTGCAATCGAGAGAAGTCCTCGCCGCTCCGTTCGACAGCATGCATCTTCGCTAGGGATTAAGCGACGAAGCTTACAAAGAATACTGCACGAATTAGACTTATATCCCTATAAGTTGCAGATTGTGCAACACTTACATGAACGAGACCCAGCTTCACGTATTGAGTTTAGTAGCCAGATATTGGCTAAAATCGGCCGTGCGGTAGCGTTCTCGCTTCCCGCGCCCGGGTTCCCGGGTTCGATTCCCGGCGGGGTCAGGGATTTTCTCTGCCTCGTGATGGCTGGGTGTTGTGTGATGTCCTTAGGTTAGTTAGGTTTAAGTAGTTCTAAGTTCTAGGGGACTGATGATCACAGATGTTAAGTCCCATCGTGCTCAGAGCCATTTCAACCATTTTTTTTTTTTTGGCTAAAATCAACGACGACACAAATTTCCTTCGTAACTTATGGATATCAGACGAAGCCCATTTCCACCTGAACGGATTCGTGATCAAACAGAATTTTCGTTATTGGGCACAGGACAATCCGTGTTTCACCAGCGACCACTACATAGCGCCAAGGTCACAATATGGTGTGCTGTATCATGTCGTGGTGTTATCGGCCCTTATTTTTTTGAACGTGAGGATGGTAGTGCAGTGACAGTAACATCCGCTCGATATGTTGAAATGCTTCAAACATTCTTTACACCGAGACTGTACGAGCTTAATCTTAACATCGAAAACATGTGGTTTCAGCAGGATGGAGCCACGTCACACACTGCTCGACAATCGATGGCAGCAGTTCGTCAATTGTTTGGAAGACGCTTTATTTCACGTAACGGTGACATCGCATGGCCTGCGAGATCCCCTGATCTTAGTGTGTGCGACTTCTTCCTGTGGGGACGTCTTAAAGGCAAGGTGCACCGTACACGTCCTACATTAATACATGAACTGAAGGAGAACATTGGAATGCGCGGTGTAGCAAATCTTGGGGAATGGCAGTGAATTCGTTTTCAGAGTTTGCATAACAGGCTGTTAGAGTGTGAACGCCGAATGGGAGCACATCTTTCCGATGTCATCTTTAAAATGTAGAGAGACACTTTTGGACATTTTGATTGTAAAGATATACTGAATAATGGAATACTGTATACATTCACTTTCGTTAATAAATTACTAGTTTTATGAATTTATTCATAGAAATGACGTCATTTCAAAATTTCCCGTTTCCCTGCGCCACCCAGTATAGCATTCTGCGTGGTGGTGGTGGCAATAGATGTTGTTGTCATCAGTCCGAAGACTGGTCTGACGCAGCGCCGCATACTGGTCTATCCTTCACAAGCCTCTTCACTTGTAGATAACTACCGCAGCCTGCATCCATTTGAACTTACTTGTAGTCTACATCTGTGAGGGGTGTTCAATAAGTAACGCAACACTTTTTTTCTGACAGCAGGCTGGTTTTAATCATGATTCCAATACACCATACTGTGCGGAATTAGCGTTTAATTCAGGGACTACTAGACACTTCAACAAGAACACAAACAACAGGATTAGCGTTGCCACAACAGATAGCCCAGCAGATAGCATCTACGTGATTACTCTGCAATTCACATTTAAGTGCTTGGCAGAGGGTTCATCGAACCACAATCATACTATCTCTCTACCATTCCACTCCCGAACAGCGCGCGGGAAAAACGAACACCTAAACCTTTCTGTTCGAGCTCTGATTTCTCTTATTTTATTTTGATGATCATTCCTACCTATGTAGGTTGGGCTCAAAAAAATATTTTCGCATTCTGAAAAGAAAGTTGGTGACTGAAATTTCGTAAATAGATCTCGCCGCGACGAAAAACGTCTTTGCTTTAATGACTTCCATCCCAACTCGCGTATCATATCTGCCACTCTCTCTCCCCTATTACGTGATAATATAAAACGAGCTGCCCTTTTTTGCACCCTTTCGATGTCCTCCGTCAATCCCACCTGGTAAGGATCCCACACCGCGTAGCAGTATTCTAACAGAGGACGAACGAGTGTAGTGTAAGCTGTCTCTTTAGTGGACTTGTTGCATCTTCTAAGTGTCCTGCCAATGAAACGCAACCTTTGGCTCGCCTTCCCCACAATATTAGCTATGTGGTCTTTCCAACTGAAGTTGTTCGTAATTTTAACACCCAGGTACTTAGTTGAATTGACAGCCTTGAGAATTGTACTATTTATCGAGTAATCGAATTTCAACGGATTTCTTTTGGAACTCATGTGGATCACCTCACACTTTTCGCTATTTAGCACCAACTGCCACCTGCCACACCATACAGCAATCTTTTCTAAATCGCTTTGCAACTGATACTGGTCTTCGGATGACCTTACTAGACGGCAAATTACAGCATCATCTGCGAACAACCTAAGAGAACTGCTCAGATTGTCACCCAGGTCATTTATATAGATCAGGAACAGCAGAGGTCCCAGGACGCTTCCCTGGGGAACACCTGATATCAGTTCAGTTTTACTCGCTGATTTGCCGTCTATTACTACGAACTGCTACCTTCCTGACAGGAAATCACGAATCCAGTCGCACAACCGAGACGATACCCCGTAGGCCCGCAGCTTGATTAGAAGTCGCTTGTGAGGAACCGTGTCAAAAGCTTTCCGGAAATCTAGAAATGCGGAATCAAGTTGAGATCCCCTGTCGATAGCGACCATTACTTCGTGCGAATAAAGAGCTACCTGCGTTGCACAAGAACGATGTTTTCTGAAACCATGCTGATTACGTATCACTAGATCGTTCCCTTCGAGGTGATTCATAATGTTTGAATACAGTATATGCTCCGAAACCCTACTGCAAACCGACGTCAATGATGTAGGTCTGTAGTTGGATGGATTACTCCTACTACCCTTCTTAAACACTGGTGCGACCTGCGCAATTTTCCGTTACAGATCTATCGGTGAGCGAGCGGTTGTATATGATTGCTAAGTAGGGAGCTATTATATCAGCGTAATCTGAAAGGAACCTAATCGGTATACAATCTGGACCTGAGGACTTGCCCGTATCAAGCGATTTGAGTTGCTTCGCAACCCCTAAGGTATCTACTTCTAAGAAACTCATGCTAGCAGCTGTTCGTGTCTCAAATTCTGGAGTATTCCATTCGTCTTCCCTGGTGAAGGAATTTCGGAAAACTGCGTTCAATAACTCCGCTTTAGCGCCACAGTCGTCGGTAACAGCACCATCGGCACTGCGCAGCGAAGGTATTGACTGCGTCTTGCCGCTTGTGTACTTTACATACGACCAGAATATCTTCGGATTTTCTACCAAATAGCCTCCAGTTCCGTAATGTTACATCAGTGCCCGTTTCCAATTGACCATGGTTGATTGGCTAATGGAGATTGGTGTCTTCAATAACTGTTTACACAACATTACTGCTTTACGTAATTTATTAATAATAGGCTACTGAAAAACAAGTCTTAAGACACTTCATACAAAGGCTGGTTAGATAACTGTTCCTTTGGTTAATCGGGTAACAAATTCTCAACCGATAACAGTAGCAAACAGCATCACTTTCAAATAAAAACTTACAGAATCGTAATGGTACAGAGGTACCTTACAAACTTCAAAATTCACTTTCATTTAAATCGCAGATACAAGAACATATCCAAAACTCAGTTAGCATATTTGTCAAATTCCAGTATTTATAACCCGCTGAACTACAGCGCAGAACTTACGATTTTCTGTTATCAGGATCACTCACTGGACAGATTTGAAATGATGATCACAAATAAGAAATATAATAACCTTATGACAACGCCCATCCGGCATTGGCCACACTTTTACGATTTTGTAAATTTCGTTGAAAAGTTAATTACTGCTTAATCTCGAGGCAGTTAAGTGAACTAACACCGCAGAAGTTAAAAAAAAAGTCTCTGAGCACTATGGGACTTACCATCTGAGGTCATCAGTCCCCTAGAACTTAGAACTACTTAAACCTAACGAACCTAAGGACATCACACACATCCAACGCCGCGGCAGGATTCGAACATGCGACCGTCGCGGTCGCGCGGTTCCAGACTGAAGCGCCTAGAACCGCCCGGCCACAATGGCCGGCTTACGGCAGAAGTCACTGAATGTTAACACACGTAACGTATTCCACTGCTTTCTTCTCCAATATCATGATATCCTCATTGTGAGCGAACATGCTACAGCACAGCCTGTTCAGGTTGGGCCCACGCTGTCTTGTTTATCTGCCGTGGAAAAACACCCACAAACGACATCGGCCACAGCTCGCCGTAAATTGTGTCAATACAACTGCAGAGCAGACGGCTTATCGTTCCTCAGTAGTGGTGAATTCCCAAGCGTCTCGGTTTCACCAACAGTTCATTACCACAGAGTGCCAAAATTATTAATGCTCAATTCGGACCATCCGGACCCCAACACTAAGCTGTTCTGTGCTCGCTCGGCACTCTCCAACCCTCCTCTCCTCGCAGCCAGAGGACAATTTGCCGCCAACTCGGCGCCCCAGTATCTCTGGCGAGGCCAATATCGACCTTAACACTCGCGGTCGGAACACAGTCGTGCCGAAAATCGGCACAATACTGTTCCCCAAACTTTTGTTACAAAACCTTGTTTTTCAACATAATCTCCAGTGCGACGGCCTTAAGCTGCCTTGTCAGGAGGGCCCGTATGCCCGCATGGTACCACTCAGCCGCGTCGGAGCCAACGTCTTGCTTCATCAGTAACCTCCCCTATCATCCACGTACTGCTTCCTGCAGAGTGCAAACTCGTTGCTCTTTATGATGTCGTGCTAGGCGGCTAGGAAGCCAGTGAATACACACCTTTGAGTACCCCCAACTGGTGGACGAGTATGTCAACACTACCGTGTGTTTTGTGAATCGTCGATCATCTCGAATGAGAGTGTCCGCACGTTCCAACATTGGGGAGTCACAGCTGTGTGTGGCTGGCCAGCACTCGGGAAATCGGATGGGTTTGTGCGACGTTGTTGCGATGATGACAGACGCCTCGCCAAACGACTCACCGTGCTTTTGTTCACTGACAGGTCTCTTTAGACATTTTTCAACCGCCTACGAATGCCTGTGACACTATGGTTTTCCACCAAAAGTAATTCAATGACAGTCCCCTAACTGGAATGCACCTGGAATACACCTGATTTGGGGGTGGCGCTATATGTTTCCTTCAAAATGAACTTCGCGAAACTAAAGGGGCTGAAACGGAAATATTCCACAACGTCCCACAATAAATTCAGAATTTTTTCAGCCGAAACTGGACGAGAAAAAAATGTGTTGTATTACTTATTCACCGCCCCTAATACATTGAAACCTCCCCTTAGAAAAATTATAAATGACTGTGCTTAAACTGACACACAATATTTTTAGCGCAACGCAGTCTGACTTTTAATAATCCCTACAAAAGAATGGGCCTGACTAACAATAACCTATACCTATCATGAATGACTTACCTCGCAAAAATCTTCATTACTCGAACTACTGCAATACAGCGAGCGCCAATACTGCCAGCTAAATAAAAGATTCTAACTACTGAAGGCACTAATTACTGATAGGCATAGTTAGCAAATGAAAGATTTTGATATAGAACAAACACTGTATTTACTTTTATAGTGTTCAAAAGTCATATATATATATCAGTTCAAGACATCAAGTCTTACAAATTTACTGTCTCTGATGGATACACGTCCAGATCATCCACTCTAAATACTCCGCCATCTCACTCCCCACATCCACCACTGCTGGCGGCTCACCTCCAACTGTGCAACGCTACGCGCTGTTAACAGCCAACTGCCCAACACTAAAATAGCACATTCCAACAATGCAAACCAGCCACAGACTGCACACAGCACAGCCAGTGATTTTCATACAAATCGCTACGTGGCGTTACCAATATAAAAACCTAAACAGCCTACTTACAACATCTACACCTGCATACGTACTCCGTAATTCACGAGACAGTGCATGGCGAAGGGTACCTTGTTCCACTACTAGTCATTTCCTTTCCCGTTCCACTCGCAAATAGAACGAGGCAGAAACGACTGTGTGTTCAACTCCGTACGAGCTCTGTTACCTTGTATTCGCAGTACTTACACTAGATGTACGTTGGCGGCAGTAGAATCGATTTGCAGTCATTCACAAATGCGGCATCTATAAATAATATCATTTGCTTTTGGCGCAAGAAAGTCTTCCCTCCATGGATTTTGATTAGAGTTCAGGAAGAACATCTGTACCACTCGCGTGCTAATCGAACCTACCAGTAATAAATCTAACGGCACGCCTCAGAACTGCTTTGACATCTTCCTTTAATCCAACCTAATGGCGATCCCAAACACTCGATCAGTATTCAGGAATGCGTCACACTAGTATTCTATCCGTGGGCTCCTTAAGAGATGAGCTACACTTTCCTAAAATTTTCTGATTAAACCGACGTCTACCCTTCGCTTTCCTTATTACCGTCCTTACGTGTTGGTTCCATTTCATATCGCTTTGCAACGTTATACTTAGATATTTATCGACATGAGTTTTTCAAGCAGCACATCATGAATGCTGTAGGGTCAGGCTGTGTATCTGTAAACTAGGGATATCTGCAAACAGCAGGTTTAGAATATTGCTGGAGTGACATTTCGTGTAATTGTAGGCAGCATTATTTCAGCCATCATGTTTCATTCTGATATCACTTCCCTCTTTCTCTTACTGAATTTTGTTAACTGTTGAGCTTTTTATGTTGACAGGTCCAGCCGGTTTTTAGATCCAGATTTAGGATGAAAAATTTTTTTTCTTTCGTTATTGGTAAATCAAAAAGTTTTATCATTCCGAGACGAAAAAGTAATAATGAAAGTACTTAATTTCAAACTCAATAAGAACCACTGCACGTGTTTACATGTACCCCCTAAAACTTAACGGATCATGGTAATTCGGTACAGATACTGAGCGGATATTGCAAAACAGTATTATGATATTGTTCCATACCAGATTACTGAAAATAGGAAGGATCTACATTAAAAAGTGTTCAGATTGCAGTTACGCTGTAAATGATGTGACAAGATCTGCGCATGATGTTATAAGAAAGTGAAAACATTTAGGGAAGCAGAAGCAGCTGATGTCGCAGAATGAGACATACCATCGAACTAAATGGTAGAAATGATATTTTTCTGCGAGTCAGAATAAAAGAAGAAAAGGAAAATTTAACTGCGGCTCTTTAGACAGGATTTACTTTTTTTTCTAATTTCCTCTGTAGCTCGGAGGCTACCACTGGATAAAGTAGGCCGTTCGCATCCTCAAGCTCCTTCTACACATACCGAAGCTGTACTTGCCAGCTGTTTGATTGCTGCGCTTTATAATTTATAAATTAGTCGTCTTTTTTTTATCAAATCCAGATTTTGGCTAGTGCCTAGTCCTCATCAATGCTAAAATGTAAGTAGTACATGGTCAGGTGATACTATAAAAAGTTACAACTCATGGCGTAACCTGTATGGCTTATACATTGGATTACATGCCACTATTTTCTAGTCTCAATGCATGTCAGTTCCCTGCTATTCGGATGTCAGTCACAGTTCTTTGAATACTACTGTATAAAGAAGGCAGGCTGTGTGGAGAACACATCGATTGGTTATATGGCGTCCTCCTCTATATGAACTACGTAATAAAAAACACTCAAAGGAAAGTAAAAAAAAAAAACTTCAAATTTGCTTGGGCATTACATAAAATAGAATAAAAGTCGTACAGCAATGTAAGGAATTTTACTTACTTCCACGTTTGCCAGTAAACATAGAAAATATAGGAATTTCCAGGTTCACTACCTGTGGGTCAGTTGTTTTTTTTATTCTTTAAACACACACATAACGTCAGATGGGTAAAACCTTCTTTAAAAAATTTATTTGCAAGACACAAGGTGGCACCTGCTATAAGCAACTATTAGATTTGATCTGATTTAAATGTTTTTATCTTGGTATTATTTTTCTCTTTATTTAAACATCAAGATGCGTATGTTGTTCCTCTTATTTACTGAATAGTTCGCAGGCGGCGCCAGATGTCAGCAAGATAGTTGGTGTGGCATTCCGTTACAGATGTAGAGAGTACTAGTCTCTGTGTCACTTAATACAGATTTTAATTATAAATACAGTAAAACCAATACACTGAATTGCTGTTATTAACAATGTACATGCATCTAAACTAACGTACTATGGAGAAAATTCTGTAGGTTCAATGTTATAACCATCATACTCGTACAGTATTGCTAACATTTGACGAAGAGGAACTAAAGGCATTGGTTCAACAATATGTTAAACAAAATTAATTGAGCACTGGACTTCAAGATGGTCATCCCAGTGAGCATTGGTACCAGCCCTTTATGAAACGCAACCCCCCTGTATTTATTTGAAGAGCCTGAGCACCTTCAAAAGTCCGAAAAGAATGCTGGAGATCCTTTTGTAGTTCATACCTTCTACAAAGAAATGAACAATTGGTATTAAATATGTAGGCTAAAAAGGAATATGAAATCATGCTTTGTCTAAAACTGTGATGAGTCAGACTTTGCCAATGACCCAACTAGGGTAAGAGTTCTTGGGGAAGAGGGAAAGTCGCTGAATAGGATGTCTGCTGGAACAGATAAAGAATCAACAACTGTTTTGTCCTGCTTTGCTGGAGATGACACTTGTTTGTCATCATTGATCTACATGGTGCAGTTCAGAGTCGATGGATTTAATTAACACCCACACAGTGACACTTCATGCTGCTTTGACAAATAAGTGGCTGGAGGAGCCTAAGTTTTATCAACAGGTCACTAAAGCTTTTACCTCTCATACACAAAAACGTCACACAAGCACCAATTACCCACTCAAAGTGCAGTTTCGATATTTGACGGGCGTGCTAACCATGTCAGTCTACGATTAGTGAAGCGGCTGTACAAAATAACATTCATTTAGTGTACTTGGCAAATAATTTGTCAAGAAGCTGTAGTCAGTCAGATAAATGACTTGCTCTGTTAAAAACCAAAGGGGGAAAAAGGCTTAACCATATACACGAGACAAAGGACTGGTACACCTGGCTAATATCGTGTAGGGCACCCGCGAGCACGCAGAAGTGCCGCAAAACGAGATAACATGGACTCAATTAATGTCTGAAGTAGTGCTGAAGAAAACTGATACCTTGTATCCTGCAGGACTGTCCATAAATCCGTAAGAATACGAGGGGGTGGAGATCTCTTCTGAATAGCACATTGCAAGGCATCCCAGATATGCTAAATAACGTTCATATCTGGGCAGTTTGCTGGCCATCGGAAGTGTTTAAATTCAGAAGAGAGTTTCTGGAGCCACTCGGTAGCAATACTGGACGTCTGGGGCGGCGCATTGTCCTGCTGGAAATTCCCAAGTCCGTCGGAATGCATAATGGACATGAATGGATGCAGGTGATTGACAGGTGACACGTACGTAAGCATCCTGTCTAGAGTCGTATCTAGATGTATCAGGAGTCCCACATCACTGGAACTTAACACACTCCACACCATTATAGAGCCTCCACCAGCTTTAACAGTCCCTTGCTGGCATGCAAGTTCTATGAATTAATGAGGTTGTCTCCATACCCGTACGTGTCCATCCGCTCAATACAGTTTTAAACGATCAGGCCACACGTTTCCAGCTATCAACAGTCCAGCGTTCGGTGTTCATGGGCCCAGGCAAGGTGTAAAGCCTTGTGTCATGCAGTCATCAAAGGTACACAAGTGGGCCTTCGGCTCTGAAAGCCCACATCATTGATGCTCCGTTGAATGGCTTGCACGCCGACACTTGTTGACGACCCAGCATAGAAATATGCAGCAATCTGCGGAAAGGTTGCACTTCACGTTGAATGGTTCCCTTCAGTCGTCATTGGTCCCGTTCTTGCAGGATCTTTTTCTGGCTGCAGAGATGTCAGAGATTTGATGTTTTACCGAATTCCTGATATTCACAGTACACTCGTGAAATGTTCGTATGGGAAAATGGTTCAAATGGCTCTGAGCACTATGGGACTTAACTTCTGAGGTCATCAGTCGCCTAGAACTTAGAACTGATTAAACCTAGCTAACCTAAGGACATCACACACATCCATGCCCGAGGCAGGAGTCGAACCTGCGACCGGAGCGGTCGCTCGGTTCCAGACTGTAGCGCCTAGAACCGCACGGCCACTCCGGCCGGCTGTTCGTTTGGGAAAATCCCATCTTCTTCACTACCTTGGAGATGCTGTGTTCCCTCCTACGTCCGCTGACTAACACCACGTCACTCAAATCTTGATAACCCGCCATTGCAACAGCAGTAACAGATCTAATAACTACGCCGTCCGCGGTGGTCTAGCGGTTCAGGCGCTCAGTCCGGAACCGCGCGACTGCTACGGTCGCAGGTTCGAATCCTGCCTCGGGCATGGATGTGTGTGATGTCCTTAGGTTAGTCAGGTTTAAGTAGTTCTAAGTTCTAGGGGACTGATGACCACAGATGTTAAGTCCCATAGTGCTCAGAGCCATTTGAACCATTTTTTTTAATAACTACGCCAGGCACTTGTTTTATATAGGCGTTACCGACTGCAGCGCCGTATTCTGCCTGTTTACGCACCTCTGTAGTTGAGTTTGCATGCCTACATCAGCTTCTTTGGAGCTTCAGTGTATTCCACAGTACTGAGAAATCCCACGTGCTTACTACATAAATTTTAACTTAATATCAGTAAAATGTCTACAGTGCATTGGCATTTCTCCTCCGCATTAATTTTGATGAATAATGGGAAGAAAAATGGAATATCAGCATAAATGTACATAGGTAAAGGAACTTAATGTATGCTAGTTTCATTTTGTATACGTCTTTTTCAACATGTTGTTCTATCCTAGTTTATTTGCTTGGTCTATTTCTGTAATTATGTTAGTAATATCAGTGTGCTAACGCTTACTGGCTGTTTGTGCCACGAAGTGTACATGATTATCAGCGCATGTGCCTCAGGATTTGTTTTCTTGTATCCATGTTCTCCACTCACCCTCAGTCGGCATGTATGTCGTGACATGGGCTGGCATTTTATGTGACAGACTTTACTAATGTGACAAACTGCTGAGGTCTTAGGTTCCTAGACTTACATACTACTTAAATTAGCTTATGCTAAGAACAAAACACACACACACACACACACACACACACACACACACACACACACACACACACACACACACACACACACACACATGGCCGAGGGAGGATTCGAAACTCTGGCGGGAGTGGCCATGCAATCCGTGACATGGTGCCTCAAACTGCACAGCTACTCCACGCGGCGAAGTTTGTGACATGCCTACACTTGTTGTAGGTAATAGTTTGTATTTGTTGTCACGCTGTATGCAGGTTTCTTGTCCTTCTGAAGAAGACTGGTTTAAATCCGTTGAAACCATTGTCAAGGTTAGTTGAAAACCATCATTTCTTGCAACTGGTTGGCTGTTATATTCACTTGTTTCAATTCTCTTCTTGTCTGGACTGTTCATCGTTTGTCTGAGTGTAGCCTTGTACATAAGTGGAATGCAAATACCTTCACAAAACAGCTTATAGGTTATGAGGGAGTATCCAGAAAAACTGTAAATACATAGCTTTAGAAAATAATTTCCAATTGTTTATAGAATAACCTTATTTCGTACAAAACCCTCTACATTACAAATGGTACAGATGGCTCTAAGCACTATGGGACTTAACATCTCAGGTCATCTGTCCCCTAGACTTAGAATTTCTTAACCTAACTAACCTAAGGACATCACACACATCCATGACTGAGGCAGGATTTGAACCTGTGACAGTCTCCATTACACCTAATGTATTTGTGCCACTGATGCTTCCTCTGTTAAAAACATTGTTCGTAGTCATCTTTAGAAATGGCTGACAGCCGCTCGCTCGCATTTTTCTTGACTTCTTCAATGTTGTCAACTCGGTGCCCTTTCGTGGTCTTTTCGTGCGTGGAAATATGAAAAAGTCGCACAGATCCAGGTCAGGCGAGTAAGGTGCATGAGGCAGCAGGACCGCACCATTTTTAACCAAAAACTGGTTATTCCACAACAATGTCTAACAGAGGTGGCTGTGTGTGCAAGTGCAGTCTCCTATCTGCCCAAATCTTCCATTAAAATTCGCTGAGTCGAGCTCCAAGGTAACCCACTAATCTCTGACAGTTGATCAATTGTCTGCCGACGGTGTGTGAGCAGGAGCTCTCGATTATTTTTCAGTATTTTAGTCGATTCAGGCAGTCGATGGACATCCAGAACATGATTTGTTATCAGTCGTTATATCGCCATTTTTAAATCGAGAAAACTACTTGCACACTTGTTTTTCCCGAAGCGTCATCTTGGTAAACTGTTTCCAACACTAAAACAGTTTGAGCAGCGTTTTTACCGAGTAGAAAACAAAATTTCACAGCTGCACGTTGTTCACTTCAGCTTGCCATCATAAAAAATGGTGCATGAACAAACAGCGCTAGCAAAAACAATCACTACAGATGAACTGAACAAGCCAGGTCGACAACACATACGGCACTGAACTGCTAAAGAGTTGCGCTATACACTCCTAGCGGCAGAAATGAGTACTACACAAGCTCCGCCCACGGCAACGGTTTGTTGTTTCCTCATTGTGCTCAGGAGCACGCAAAATGCAGAATGGTCGATCACACGTCAGCCTATACTGCTTACAGTAGTCAAACAGTTCGTAGATAATGTACCCACGGCCACCCTCGTTCCTCCCCCCCCCTCCCCCTCACACACACACAACACACACACACACACACACACACACACACACACACACACAGAAGAAAACAATCTAACCGTGGTAAGCAGCCTCCTCCATGATTCGCTGCTGGCTTTACATAAGACGGCAGGTAACGTTCCTCAGGCACTCGTGAAACCCAAACCCTCCCAAGGGACTGTCAAAGGTTATGACCCGACTCATCAATCCAAATCACTCGTTCCCATTCATTCCTTGTTCAGTGGCGTTGCTCGTTAAGCCAACTCAAGCTTTGCTTACTACTGACTAATTACGTTGCCCAAACAGCTCCTGACGAACCACACATTTCTGTAGAGTTGCCAGGTCCTGAAGTAGGAAAGCCAAACTCGGTGTAATATTTAGTGGACATTTCGCCCTAAAAGCCGCACTACCGGTTTCAGACAGAAATGGAGTCATTTGGGTATATTGAATCCTTTAGTGACTTTTTTTTTCAGAGCTGGTTGATCTCGCTAAAAGCTGACCACATTTAATAATTAATAAACAGCCTAATAATTTGGCCATTATGATAGTAAATAAACGATTAATTTTCCTCTCATTTGTCAAAATAAAAAAATTATGAGAACAAAGTCTTTCGCGACATCACTTATATCTAAAACACTCTCGGTTTTCTTGCCGCATCAATTCTTGATGAAAACTCGAGCTTTATACGATATCCTCCATCGTCAGAAGCTCGGGATTTTATCAAGAACTGATGCGGCAAGAAAACCGAGAATGTTTTACATAAAAAAATTATTCATTAACCAAAACAAGTAATTACGTATTCTTCTGGGACGAAAAAAAAGATATTAATAAGTTTGGTTATTTCAGTTAGGTGCATAAAGAAATAACAATAATATGTACTTAAACTAGTAACATTTCTCATAGTAATATTGCTCATTCGAAATCAGTTTGTCAAGAACGTTATTTTTTCGTAAATCATTTCTTGGAACACTTGACAGGATAATTTAAAATTGTACAACGTCGTCTTCGGGACTGTGTTGATTTGGAGTTTATTGTGGTCCTTTCTCTGTCGGGAGTTTAATGAAAGAGAACATTCTTTCGACGATGACATTTTGGCCTGGAGTAGCAAAATAATCTTCTGCCAGTTTCGATAATTCTGCATAAAATTCTTCATTTTGATGTAATTTGAAATAAGCTGTCCATTTTCCATTAAGCATAAGTTTCTGACGGTTTCTTTTCTAGAACAGAAACCGCTGGTATATCCGTATATCCTTATAGTACATCTGCCGATGCCTCCTTATACTTACTCATCGCGCTTACTTCGTTAGCTTAGAACGCAACTTAATTGTGATTTCTGTGCTTAACCACTAAAAATCCTACCAAAAGCTGGCCACGCCGGATTTGCATACATTTGTCCAAACACGACCAGGCACCTGGCAACCATACTTGTAGTCAAATCTTTTTAACTTCCTATGCTAGCTGCCCTGGCGGGAGCACTTTGTAACTCATGGAGTGATGGATACCTTCAGCCGATTTCATGCGATATCTTACAATCACCGTCCGCAATGATCGACGCTTCCTGTTCGTCAGCGCATAAGTCATTTGTCTTGGTTTAGCTGTGATTTTGATCTGGAAACAGTCGCTTTGGATATGTTTAGAAAGATTGCAATCACTCCAGGAACAATGTCCTTCACAGATTTGTCACCCAGGTGACACCTAGGGAGCAGTCTACTTTCGACATGAGTGAGGGCTCCGAATGGACCCATTCTGTTGTTAGTGCTTCTCTACTCTCAACAAAAGACTACTATTATTCTGGGGGGCTCGCTGCTCGTGAAATATACACGGTGAAAAGTATTTGTTTTGATGTCTCCTGCAACCTCCAGAGATTGTCGGTTTAAATACTTGTCCCTGCAGTCGCTTTTTCCCTGCAGTCGCTTTTTCCCTGCAGTCGCTTTTTCCCTGCAGTCGCTTTTTCCCTGCAGTCGCTTTTTCCCTGCAGTCGCTTTTTCCCTGCAGTCGCTTTTTCCCTGCAGTCGCTTTTTCCCTGCAGTCGCTTTTTCCCTGCAGTCGCTTTTTCCCTGCAGTCGCTTTTTCCTCCCCCCCCCCCCCCCCCCTGCAGTCGCTTTTCCTCCCCCCCCCCTTTGCAGTGTATATAAACCGGAAGATGGTGACATCTCTGGCGGCAAATTTCCCTAACCAACAAACAATTTTCCATTTTTTCATGACCAAGAGACAACACATCAATAAAACCCAATTTCAATTACAGCAGATTTTCAAAAATGCGTCCATTGACACGTAAACAAAGCTTACACCGTCGGATCATGATCTGTCTGACAAGGGAAAAAACCACAAGAGTATCCTGAATTGTTCCAGCTGCTGCTGCTATCCGGGCAACCAGATCTCTTCTGATGCAACAGGAGTTGGGTACACAAGGTTGCGCATCTCTCCCCACACAAAAGTCCAGAGAGTGCATATCTGGGGATCGGGCAGGCAATGATACAGCACCACCTCTGCCAATCCACATTTATGGGAACTGTCTGTCCAGGTATCGACGCACATGACGACTGAAATGTGCTGGCGCCCCGTCATTTTAGAACCACATGTGTTGTCTTGTAGGGAGCGGGACGTCTTCCAGCAATTCTGGCAATGCTCTGCCAAGAAAATGTAATAGTGCCTGCCGTTTAATGGCCTAGGTAGCAGATACGGCCCAATTAAACAGTCCCCGACAACACCGACCCACACTTGATGAGCACTAGTAACTGTGGCATGTGGGTTATCCTCACTCCAAATATGCAAATTGTGCGTGTTGAAGACTCCATCACGTCCAAACGTTGCTTCATCGGTAAACAACACAAAGGATGGAAATCTAGGATGCATTTCACACTGTTCCAGGAAACACTGCGAAAACTGTGCTCTGGGTGGATAATCAACTGGTTCGAGATTGTAGACACGCTGTAAGTGAAATGGACGTAACAATTGCTCTCGAAGGACTGTTCTTCTATTCGTCTTATTCGTCCCCATGTTACGTGCAATTGCACGAGTGCTGATTGAAGGATCCCACTTCCCATGTTGCAAGACAGCTTCTTCAAATTGCAGTGTTCTTACCGTGCAACGGCGTCCCTGGCCAGGTAATCTGCTAAATGACTCGGTCTCACGCAGGCGTCGGTACACAGCAGCAAAGGTCGTATGATGCGGGATACGGCGATTAAGATATTGTAGTTGATAAACCCGCTGTGCAGCTCGTCCGTTGTGGTGCGCTACATAGTACGCACCATCCGTATCAGTGTACTCACTCCAGGTGTATTGCTCCATTAGTAAACAGAGACAATGCACTACTACACTGGTGGACAGCAGTTGCCTACAACTGAAGACCGTAATATGGCCTCCAACAACTGAAGAGCGTATTACGGCCTCCACCGGTTTAAAGAATCCTCATAGGGAAAAATGATACTAGGGAAAAATATTTGTTTTGATGTCCTCTACAACTTCCCAGAGTTTGGCGGTTTAAATATTTTTCACCCTGTAGTGCTCAATTCCGCATGACAGCGATTTCCGGATACTTTTCATAAGTGGGTGTACGTAGAAGGTGCATCAGCAAGTCGTGCAATAAATTTTTTTTTCTGATAGCAGGTCGGTTTTACTCAGTATTCCGAATCACCACAGTATTAACAATCTCCGTTCAATGCAACGGCCTTACGGCACCTTACTAAGACGGCCTGCATGGTATCACTCTACTGATCTACTTTGGAATCAACCTCTCAGTGCACCACTAACTTCCTCATCAAGCACGTACTGCTTTCCACGGAATGCATGCTTCATTGGGCGAAACAGATGGAAGTCGGAAGGTGTGAAATCCATGCTGTAGGGTGGATGAGGAAGAACAGTCCAATAAAGTTTTGTGAAGATCTGTGTAAGGCGTTGCTTTGTCACGGAGAACAACTTCTTTCATCTCTGTCCATCACCTTGAACGAGTGTGTCCGGACGTTCCGAAATTGCAGCAGTCGGAGCTGTGTGCGGCCGGCCGGCGCGCGTGAGTGGGACAGGTTGGCATGACCTTGATGCAATGACGACGTACACCTCACCTGACGACTCACCGTGCTTTTGTTCACTGCCAGATCTCCGTAGACATTCTACAAGCACCTCTGAATATCTGAAGTGCTATAGTTTCCCCACAAAAAAAATTTAATGACAGCTCTCTCCCCCCACGGGCTCAGCATTCATTTGCTGAGTACGGGCTTGGCGACCCTGGGGTCCTGAGCTGGGGACTGGTCAGCGCCGCCAGTCTACTGTCACCATAACCCCCAGACATGCTTCAGCGACCACCGCATGGCGCGGCGGTGGGATGTTGTGTGCTGTGGGGAATGGTAATCTTGGCTTGACCGCCTGGATTGCGAGGAAGGTAAACCTCTATAAAAACCCCTCAATCTTACGGTGTGCTGCGCGCCTATAAGATGCATGGCTGTTGGGGTGGAATAGTCGCAAGCGGGCAACCTCTGGGGCACCTGTCGCATCCCAGTTGTATAAGGCTTACCTAGGCACACGGGGCTCTGTCTAGGTGGACTCCTAGTTCCCTAGCTGCGCGTGGGACCGAATGGAACCCTCGAACTTTTATTCTTCTCCTGCCAGCGGAAAGGGTGGACTGCTGGTGGGTTCTAACACCCAATCCAACAAGAGGGCTCGTGTAGCCAGTCCTCCTGATTCAGTTACTCGTAACAGAATGCAAACTGCTTCGCAGAATGTGTTTCTCATAATTAAAAGAAAAGATGGGAGTTTCGAAAAAGTTCGCCATTTTATATCCAGAAGGGCCTAGAAGGTATTGCTGGCACATTAAAGTCTGTAAAGCGCTTGCAAAATGGTACCTTGTTGGTTGAAACATCTAGCTTCCAGCAAGTCCAGAACCTTCAGAAGTCACAATTTCTTGGGGAGTTTGCGATTGAGACTGAATTTCACACCTTGAACTACAGCAAGGGTGTTGTGACTTGCAGAGATCTCGTTGACATTCCCCAAGACAAACTGAATGCTGAATGGTCCCGGGAAGGAATTGTCGACGTGCAACACATTATGAAACGGGTGGATGGTGCTCTCATAAAGACTGGTGCTGTTAAATGTAAGGATAAATGAGTCAAATTGCCTGAGCATGTGAAGGCAGGTTTCCTACGTCTCAGTGTACGTCCTTATTACCCCAACCCCATGCGGTGTTTTAAATGCCAACACTTTGGGCACACTACTCTCGGCTGTAGATGGGAAGCCACTTTCGAGAATTGTGGTAAAGCCGCCCATGAGGGAGTTGGTTGCTCCTCTCCTCCAAAGTGTGTCAACTGCTCTGGGGATCACCCTGTGTGGAGTAGGGAATGCAGAGTTTTCCTTGAGGAACAGAAGATCCTGGAACTAAAAACTACAAAACGCATCCCGTATGGTGAGGTGAAGAAAATTTACATGTCCATGCAGCCGCCTACGTTCGCTGCTTCCTTTTCTTCCGTTCTCAAACAACCAGTCTTCAAAACCTATGCCGCTACACAAACGGAGGTTGCTACTGTCAGCACTAGCACCTGTGCTTGCCAATGTACGTGTGCTGCTGCCGTTCCTGTGAAGCCTGCTGCTCTCCCCCCCCCCCCCCCCCCCCGGCCTCCTGACCAGGCCGTGGTAGCTGACATCATGGAACTTCCTGCCCCTTCCCGGGACCAGTCTTGTGCACTGCCCAGCGCTGCTACACCCCCTACTGCTTCTGAGGTTTTGGCTCCAATGCCACCTCAGGCCAGAACATGGAAGCCAAAGGCAAAGGTGAAGACTCGCCCACTAAAGGAGACTGCAGTTATACAGTCTCCTGATGTGGATGTCATTCTCTCTGACGTCTCTCTCGACTCCTCTTCTGAGGCAATGGAGGTTGATGTCAGACTGAGGCTATCATCTCGCCCCAAAACTGAGCCTCCACCTGTTGTGGGCTCTCCTCCCCGACAGAAAGTGAGAATGAAGGTCCTCCCACCCTGATAGAGGGCTCCCATTATACAGTGGAACATGAATGGATTCTGGGCACATATGGAGGAACTGAACCTCCTAGCACAGCAACGCCCCCTGTGCTTGTGTTTACAGGAAACGCATTTAAAACCATCTGATGTTCCTGTACTAAGGGGCTATACGTCATATCGCAAAGATGACCTGACTGGAGAAAGGGCCAAAGGTGGAGTCGCTGTGTTTGTCAATAATAACCACCACTCCTCTGCTCTCCCCCTGGATACTGACCTGCAAGCAGTTGCAGTTGAAATTCATTCACCTTGGAGGCTTACTGTTTGCTCCCTTTATTTACCCCCTCTGGATGCAATGACCTTAGACGCTCTCACAGATCTTATCGACCAACTCCCTGCCCATTTCTCCTCCTGGGAGACTCCAATGCCCATCATGTCCTGTGGGGCTCCACTTCTCTTTGAGCTCGAGGTCGAATTTTGGAGAGCCTCCTAACATCTCAAGTGTTGTGCATCCTCAACACAGGTACTCCGACTCATTTCTCTACTGCTACAGGGTCCTTCTCAGCCATTGACCTATCTTTCTGCTCTCCAACCCTCACCGACTCTGTTCACTGGGAGGTCATTGACGACCTTCATTCCAGCGATCACTTCCCTATCCGCATTCATCTCCTGGATGGTGTATCGCTGGAACAGCGGCCACCATCGTGGATGATTGGCAGGGCTAACTGGCCACTGTTCACTCGGTTGGCTGTCTTTGACCGCCACAATAACGTACAGGAATGGGTGGATCACATCACGCTTGTGGTCCATCATGCTGCTGACCTGTCCATACCACAGTCTTCTGGCACCCGTAAGCGGCGCCTTGTGCCTTGGTGGACAAAAGAGTGCCGTTCAGCCATCCGGGACAGGCGTGCGGCTCTTCGCCGATTTAAATGCCGCCAACAGCGGTCAATCTTACCGCCTTTCGAATCGCGAGAGCCAGGGCACGCTGTGTCATTAAAGAGAGCAAGAAAAGGTCATGGCAGGAGTTCCTGGACTCCATCAACCGTTCCACTTGTTCCACAAAAGTATGGGAAGCCATCCGGAGGATTTCCAGTAAACATAGCCATTTACCAATAGCTGCTGTCCTGAACCAGGGATGCCTCCAAACGACACCCAGACCGATTGCTCAGACGCTGACAGAGCATTTTGCACAAAGTACCGCCACTGCAAATCAGGATCCAGCATTTCGTCGCTACCGTGCTACTGTCGAAAGAGCGACCTTGGACTTTCAGTCGAACAGTTCTGAGGCCTACAATTCCCCTTTCTTTATGTGGGAACTTGAATCGGCACTTACTGAGACTTCTGACACTGCACCTGGTTACGACCGCATCCGGTACTCCATGCTTCGACATCTGCCAGCGGCGTCAAAGGAAATCCTCCTCGAATGTTTTAATCTCATATGGCAGACAGGAGTGTTCCCCACCTCGTGGAGGGAGGCAATCTTCATCCCTCTCCTCAAACCAGGAAAGGACCGCACATGTCCTGGTAGTTATCGTAGTATCGCCTTGACAAACTGTGTCGGAAAGACCCTGGAACGGATGGTTAACCGGCGTCTGGTCTGGCTATTAGAGACCAGACAGCTCCTTAGCCGCTTTCAGTGTGGATTCCGAAAATTTCGGTCCACGGTCGACAACCTGACCCTCCTAGAGGCGGCTATTCAGCAGGCTTTTCTCCGTCAGCATAAATGTATCGGTATCTTCTTTGATATCAGTAAGGCATATGATACTACTTGGAGACACTGTATTCTTGCACAACTGCATCAATGGGGCTTTCGTGGCCGCCTCCGATTTTCATTCTGTCTTTCCTGTCTCAGCGGGTTTTTCGGACCCGCGTTGGTAACACATTGTCTGATCGCTTTGAGCAAGAGAACGGTGTCCCCCAGGGCATTGTTTTAAGCGTTACCCTCTTTGCCATAGCCATCGACAGTATAACGTCTACAGTGAGGAGTCCAGTACAGTGCTCCTTATTTATGGACGACTTTGCTGTTTTCTGTTCCTCCTCCAGTGTTGCAACCGTGAGCCGTCAGTTGCAGCTAACAGTTAGGCGGTTAGAGGAGTGGGCTGCAAAGGCGGGTTTTCGGTTTTCTGCCGATAAGTGTGTTTGTGTTCATTTTAATCGTTCTCGTCGTCTTTTTACTTTGCCTGCCTTGCATATGGGGGATACTGTCCTACATTTTAGAGACACAGTGCGGTTTCTGGGCCTAATTTTTGACTCCAGGTTGTCATGACTGCCACACTTACGTGACTTGAAAGCCAGAACACTGAAGGCACTGAACATCCTCAAGTACCTCAGCCACAGGTCTTGGGGAGCGGACAGGGCGCGTCTCCTTCAGTTTTATCGAGCTTTTGTGCGTTCACGGCTGGACTATGGGTGCACAGTATATGGGTAAGCGAGGCCATCTTATTTGCGGATCCTTGACGCTGTTCACCATGCTGGGATTCGACTGGCCACGGGCGCTTATCGGACCAGTCCCGTACCCAGCCTCTGTGCTGAGTCTGGCGAACCGCCACTTACCATCCGGCGGCAGCTCCTGCTATTGCGCCAGGCTTGTAAGTTTCTTGCAGCTCCCAGCTCGCCTGCCCACCACCGTGTTGCCCATCCACCTCTGGACCGCCTTTTTTTCCGCCGCCCCCGGGCTACGTTGCCGTTTGGGATCCGTGTACAACGTGTACTAGAGTCCCTCGGTGTGGAGTCTATACAACCCCAAATCCAGGGTTTTAACCGCCTGCCACCCTGGTTACTGAAGAGGCCCGGAGTGATTTTAAATTTATTGCAGTACAAGAGAGATTGCACTCCTGCCACCGTTTTTAATGCTGCATTTTCTGCTATTTTATCTGAGCACCACGACTATGTAGGTGTTTTTACGGATGGGTTGAAACAAGGGGATTCCGTTGGTTGCTCAGTTGTTTTTCCGGATCGTGTCCTCAAGGTCCGACTGCCTCAGACTTTTACTGTCTTTGATGCAGAATTTTCTGCGATCTTGAGGGCGCTGGAGCAGATGAGACATTTTTCCCCTCCTAAATTTCTTGTCTGGTCCGATTCACTCAGTGCCCTTCACTCATTGCTCTATTTGTATCCGGCAGATAAAATAATCCAGACCATCCAGGGTGCCCTCCTCTGACTACAGCGACTGGGGAAGGTTGTAGCTTTCTGCTGGGTTCCGGGGCATGTCGGCATTGCTGGGAATGAAGGGACAGATCTCGCAGCCAAGGAGGCGTGTTTCGATCCACACGTGTCTCAGTGTGCTATCCCCTTGCACGCACTCACCTCGCTGTTGAGCTCACGGGTCATGCGTCGGTGGGAGGATGAGTGGCTGGAAGTGACTGACAATAAGCTCCGTATAGTCAAGCCCACAACGCGTGTGTGGTGTACTTCCTTTCAGCCCCATCGACGGGACGAGATTCTCCTCACTCGGCTTCGAATAGGCCACAGCCCTATGACGCATGGCTTCCTGCTCCGGCGAGAGGACCCTCCAATGTGGGGTGCTTGCGGCGTCCAGGATTACTGAGCGCCACGTTTTATTGGACTGCGTTTTATTTTCTGACCAGCAGGTCGCGGCTGACTTGCCAGCGGACCTACCATCTCATTTAGGCAACACTCGGACGAATGTGGCTGAAGTTTTAAAGTTCTGTGCCCTGTCAAATGTTTTTACAAAGATTTTAGGGAAAGGATTTTAATTTGCTCAGTGTGTGACAAGCTCGCCCATATTTTATGTAAGTGGCCAGCCAATAAAAATTTCCTGTGACATTCTTGTTGCTACGTTTCCCCTTTCCTTAGGTTTTACTTTCTTATGTAGCATTTTCCTTCTTTTCCTGCTTTCTTTGAGTGTGTGCTTTAGTTTTCTTAGGTCCACATTCGTTCCTTTTAATGTGTGTCAGGGCGCTGATGACCTCGATGTTGAGCGCCCATAAGTCACAACACACCACCACCACCACTACCACCACCACCGCCACCACCACGACAGATCTCTGCTTAGAACGTGTAATGCCCCAACGACCACCTTAAAGTCAATTCAGAAAGAACATGAAGTAGGGAAAGTTATCTTGGCCGTTAAGACATCTTTCCCGATGAGCTAACACGAAAGAGTTCTGTCAACACCTACATGGTACACCACTGAGCATATTTGTTAGCGAAAGAGAAAGAAGAAACATCGTATTTCAGCAATGGACAAATATCCAAGTGACAAATGTGAAATTAATATGTCAAAAGTTAAGTCCAAAGTAATGTCATCAGAGATAAGTTTTATGTGGAAGAGAGTTGTAAGCGCAACGAAGCAATTCAATGCGCCTACAATGCTCTTCCACAGAAGAAGTCGCTTGCTAGATCTCATCCAGTGCAGACGTACGAGAGCAGCTCTGATCTCAATTATTGATATTGCGAATCGTGACGAGATTGTTTTCGAGTTTAGAAGTGTTCGTTGCGTGACGGGATTCACGGCTTAAGAAACTGATTTTATGAACTGAGACAGGAACAGATAGACTCATTTAACCGTGCAATACGGGTTAATTGAAATCTAATAACGGAATTACTGAACATTGGACCTTAAGAAGAAGTGAACATTCTATTAAAGAATACACGCAATTAGTCTTGAGTAGGACCTAAGTACACGACATCATGAAGATAAAACTCCCGCACCATACGCACACGGAATAGTTAAGTCAGTCCGATTTATAGTTTCTTGGCAATTACCATAGCTCAACACTTCATTGTTACTTTATCACTAAATACTTAAAACAATTACGCTGAACTGTTCGTTACCAGTTAAATACCCAGTGTGGACTACATCATTAAATAGTTTGATAAGTGACTAAACCAACGACTACTCATGCAAGACTATTTCATTGAAGTGCAAATATTCACGTCATTAGTTGAGAAGTGAAGTTTAAAATATTTTCGTATTACGACGCAATCTTACTCTTTGATTCATTCTTTGTATCTCTGGATCTCGCTGCATACCAGCACAATAATTCCATAGCAACGAGACAACAGCGTAAGAAAAAACTGTTAATGAAATGTTTCCTCGCAATCAGTCGTGTGTGCTATGCGAACGATAGAAGAATTAATAACTACTGCAGATCCGGGCAATTAACAATACAATATTAATAATAATAAGCGTCAATTATACGAGTTCGCATAAGTGGAAACGCTGCGGACTTGTAATTGAGATACGACGACTACGCGAGGAACGCCATTTCGGAAGTTCTCAGGTTTTTTCTCCCGTTAATCTACGGGGACTCACGTTATATCGCATCGTGTGTCTACTCTGCTGGGAGAGCTGCGGCAGTAGCAGCTCTACGGCGTCGACTACATCAGCACGCGGTTGGCGTCCGGGGGCACGCGCCACACACAAACGCACCTTCGTTACTGACGCGATTTTGAAGGCTACGTGCAGCGCCGCCACCTATCGGAATTTCATGAAACTAAAGGAGATGAAGCGGGAATATTCCAGTGTCTCACAACAAATTCCGCATTTTTCAGCCGAAATTGGTCGAGAAAAACAACGTGTTGCAAGACTTATTGAACGCCCTTCATATGTTGTTGTGGATTGGCAAGACAGCCAATCCACTATGACAGGAAGCCGAAAGGCACGCGTTTTAGCTCACGCAGGCTGGCGTGAGGTCTGGAACAGTTAAAGGAATTGAGACTAGTAAAAAAAAGTACGTAGCTGCTGGAATACTTAACTTTAATCCATAATTGGTGAACATCGCTCTTGACGGTACATGTTTTGCAGCATCAATAGTAACTGGTAATGGCGCCTTGCTAGGTCGTAGCAAATGACGTAGCTGAAGGCTATGCCAACTATCGTCTCGGCAAATGAGAGCGTTATTTGTCAGTGAACCATCGCTAGCAAAGTCGGCTGTACAACTGGGGCGAGTGCTAGGAAGTCTCTCTACACTGCCGTGTGGCGGCGCTCGGTCTGCAATCACTGATAGTGGCGACACGCGGGTCCGACGTATACTAACGGACCGCGGCCTATTTAAAGGCTACCACCTAGCAAGTGTGGTGTCTGGCGGTGACACCACATATGTCATTTTACGTAGTACTCAAAACGACAGTTGTGAATAACTACGTATACAGGGTGTTACAAAAAGGTACGGCCAAACTTTCAGGAAACATTACTCACACACAAATAAAGAAAAGATGTTATGTGGACATGTGTCTGGAAACGCTTAATTTCCATGTTAGAGCTCATTTTAGTTTCGTCAGTATGTACTGTACTTCCTCGATTCACCGACAGTTGTCCTAATTGAAGGAAGGTAATGTTGACTTCGGTGCTTGTGTTGACATGCGACTCATTGCTCTACAGTACTAACAGCAAGCACATCAATACGTAGCATCAACAGGTTAGTGTTCATCACGAACTTGGTTTTGCAGTCAGTGCAGTGTTTACAAATGCGGAGTTGGCAGATGCCCATTTGATGTATGGATTAGCACGGGACAATAGCCTTGGCACGGCGGTACGTTTGTATCGAGACAGATTTCCAGAACGAAGGTGTCCCGACAGGAAGACGTTCGAAGCAATTGATCGGCGTCTTAGGGAGCACGGAACATTCCAGCCTATGACTCGCGACTGGGGAAGACCTAGAACGACGACGACACCTGCAATGGACGAGGCAATTCTTCGTGCAGTTGACGATAACCCTAATGTCAGCGTCAGAGAAGTTGCTGCTGTACAAGGTAACGTTGACCACTTCACTGTATGGAGAGTGCTACGGGAGAACCAGTTGTTTCCGTACCATGTACAGCGCGTGCAGGCACTATCAGCAGCTGACTGGACTCCACGGGTACACTTCTGCGAATGGTTCATCCAACAATGTGTCAATCCTCATTTCAGTGCAAATGTTCTCTTTACGGATGAGGCTTCATTCGAACGTGAACAAATTGTAAATTTTCACAATCAACATGTGTGGGCTGACGAGAATCCGCACGCAGTTGTGCAATCACGTCATCAACACAGATTTTGTGTGAACGTTTGGGCAGGCATTGTTGGCGATGTCTCGATTGGGCCCCATGTTTCTTCCACCTACGCTCAATGGAGCATGTTATCATGATTTCATACGGGATACTCTACCTGTACTGCTAGAACATGTGCCTTTACAAGTACGACACAACATGTGGTCCATGCACGATGGAGCTCCTGCACATTTCAGTTGAATTGTTCGTACGCTTCTCAACAACAGATTCGGTGACCGATGGATTGGTAGAGGAGAACAAATTCCATGGCCTCCACGCTCTCCTGACCTCAACCCTCTTGACTTTCATTTATGGGGTCATTTGAAAGCTCTTTTCTACGCAACCCCGGTACCAAATGTAGAGACTCTTCGTGCTCGTATTGTGGACAGCTGTGATACAATACGCCATTCTCCAGGGCTGCATCAGCGTATCAGGGATTCCATGCGACGGAGAGTGGATGCACGTATCCTCGCTAACGGAGGACATTTTGAACATTTCCTGTAACAACGTGTTTGAAGTCACGCTGGTACGTTCTGTTGCTGTGTGTTTCCATTCCATGATTAATGTGATTTGAAGAGAAGTAATAAAATGAGCTCTAACGTGGAAAGTAAGCGTTTCCGGATACCTGTCCACATAACATATTTTCTTTCGTTGTGTGTTTCCTGAAAGTTTGACCGTACCTTTTTGTAACACCCTGTATACTAGGATGGCTATGTCAACAGGGAACCAGAAGTCAATGAAAGAAACTTACTGCCCACATCTTAATAGCCTCTCCTTATATCGGTAATCTCTCGTGTGCAGCTATAACGAGCGCCCGTGGGAAACGAGACAGGTCGGAGAGCGAGCAGTGCGGGCGCAAGATGCTGCGACCGAGGCAGCCCGCGTTTAGGTTTTTCTGCTCCCTGCCGCCAACGGCGGCGCCCCATTTCACGGCGCCGGGATCATTAGAGGCAGCTGCTCTGCAAAGGAGGCGCGCAGAGGCGTGGAGAGGTGCAAGCGGAGCGTCTACCAGAACAACTAGCGGACGGGGCGGAGGCGTAAGACGTAAGGCGCTACCTGCAGGGTAGGGTGGGAAATGATCTCCGCCTGACGCAGATAGGGCTTTGGGCGCTATTACATTTGTTTGTGATCTCACGTGTTGCTGTTGTGGTCTTCAATTTCTAGGCAGGTTTGATCCACTGAAGTTAAAATCTTCCGGGTTATTAGGCTGCGTCATGTTTCTTCTAAAATATTCGACGTTTCGACCCCTCTGCTGGGATCTTCCTCAGGATCGTTTGGGGCCCACTACTGCTAGAACAGTCGGATATGATTTTTTCGTTTATTGTTATTTTAAACACCTGTACAGCAGGCGGGCTGGCAGCAGCATCCTACGCTGCTCTTCAGCCTCAGATTTAACAATGAGAAAACAGAAAGAAGACACACAAAAGACTGAACAAATCGGCGGGCAAAATACAATACACAGAATACAAAACACGAAGCCGTTCACACTCGACGAAAAACACACTAAAAACTGTCGGCACGGCGCACAAACACTGACCACTTCGACGGCACTTGTGAACGTAAGAGCGTGACTAAACACAAACACGATGTTACACACACGAGAAACTGATGGCGATGATCTCCGGTGCGCGAATGTCCACATAACGTGTACGAGTCCAGGGACCTGCCAAGAGGGGAAGAAGGGGGGGAGGGAGAGGGGAGAGCAAAGATGCCACTGGCAGATGAGATGGGAGGAGGAGTACAGGGACAGGGGTAGGGGAAGCCCGGGGGAGGAGTGAGGGAAGGGGGGGAGAAGGAAGAGAGGGTGCCCGAATGAACAAACACAGGAAGAGGGAGGGAGGATCAAAGTTGGTAGGATGGGTAGATGGAGGGGAGGAGGGCATCATCAGGGAGGAGGAGCTGGCGGAAGCCACCTTGGGAGAGCATACGGAAAGAGGAGAGATGGAGAGCAGGTGTGACGTGGAAATACAGGCGCGGCAGCGCAGACGGGGGCAGGAGAGGATGGGAGAGACCAGCAGGTGTGGAGGATAGAGTTTACGGGAGGTGTGGAGCATCCGTATCCATTCCAGGAAAAGGAGGAGGTGGGGGAACAGAATAAGGTCGTACAGGATCCGTGTGGGGGAGGGGAGACTGATGCGATAGGCGAGGCGAAGACCATGGCGTTCTAGCATCTGAAGGGATTTGTAAAAGGTAGGGGGAGCAGAGATCCAGGCAGGGTGGGCGTAGTAAAGGATAGGGCGAATGAGGGATTTATAGGTAAGGAGGATGGTGGAGGGATCCAGACCTCCAGGTACGGCCAGAAACGAGCTCGAGGAGACAGTCGGGTGCGTGCCTTGGCTTGGATCGTTCGGAGGTGGGGGGTCCAGGAGAGGTGACCGTCGAGGATGACACCAAGGTACTTGACGGTGAGGGCGATAGGACGGATGGTGATGTAGAAATTGAGGAGGCGGAAGGGTGGTTTTGCCTACAATGATCACCTGGGTTTTGGAAGGATTGACCTTAAGCAACCACTGATTGCACCAAGTGGAGAACCGGTCAAGAAGGGATTGTAGAAGGTGTTGGGAGCGCTGCAGGGTGAGAGTGAGGGCAAGAAAGGCGGTGTGATCGGCGTTCAGTGTCACGTCCACTTACAAAAGGGGAATTTTCTGGCGTTCAAGCTGGAAAAGTGATAGTATTGGTTAAATGGCTGGTTCAAATGGCTCTGAGCACTATGGTACTCAACTGCTGTGGTCATAAGTCCCCTAGAACTTAGAACTACTTAAACCTAACTAACCTAAGGACAGCACACGACACCCAGCCATCACGAGGCAGAGAAAATCCCTGACCCCACCGGGAATCGAACCCGGGAACCCAGGCGTGGGAAGCGAGAACGCTACCACACGACCACGAGATGCGGGCAGTATTGGTTAAAATACATGTGGATATCATTGGTGGGCCACAGTCATAGGCTAATACAGAAGGGGCGTTGGTAATTCATCTCCTGTGGATACCATTGGCGGTCATCGCCATTGGATAGAAAGGCACTGTTCCACACTTACGCTGGAGAAGGGTTATTGGTTGAAATGCCTGCTACCGCTATTAGTTGGTCGTCATCAGTGGCTAGATTCGAAACGGACAGAGCAAGAGGGGGAGAATGTTTACCGAAAATATTATTGTCCGCCCGATGCCGGAAGCCTATAGCCGTCCTCTCTATTGAAATTAGATGAATTCTTAGAAACATTTACAGAAGAAAGGTAAGAGAAGCGGTTGAAATTTCTTCCTTCAGCCAGTACACGTACGTTATTGAAATCGATGTCAGAGCCACAGTTCTCGTGATGTTCCGCTACTGCCGATTTTGCACTTTAAGGAACACGAACGGCACATGCGGCTAAATCAATGAGTTCTTTAACAGTTTTTCCCGTTTCGCCTATATACGCTTTGCTGCAGCCACATGACACTTGATAGACGCCTGCATTGTGCAGGTAATCAGGTGCATCCGTTTTCCGTCGGAAAAAGTCTTTCATTTTGTTTTGACTAAAGAAAGATGTCTGAATACCATTTTTCTTTAAAATTCTGCTTATGCGGTCAGTGACCCCAGAAACGAACGGTAACCTGACGGAGTGAGAAGGCGGTTCCTCGTCATTCTTATTACCGGTATAAATATTCCGCCTAAAAGCCCTGTCGATTGAATAACTATCATACCCATTTGCCTTCAATTTCCTCTTTAAAAAATTCAACTCCGATTCTAAGTTGTTGTCATCGCTGATACGGAAGGCACGTGTAGGCAGAGGGTTGAATACTGCTTGCTTCTGGGCTGGGTGGTGGTGCGAAGTGGCATCTAAATACCTGTTTGTGTTAGTCGGCTTTCTGTACACTCTGTGACCTAGAGTGTTATCATATCGTCTATATACCAACACATCTAGGAACGGGAGACCGACCTCACTCTCAACCTCCAAGGTGAATTTTATTTTGGGGTGAATTCCATTTAAGAAATTGTGGAATGCATGAAGTTCTTCTTCGCCGTGTGGCCATATAACAAATGTATCGTCCACGTAGCGGAGCCAGCAAGAAGGCTTCAAAGGAGCACTACTTAACACCTGTTGCTGAAAATGTTCCATAAAAACGTCAGCTGCAACTGGCAAAATGGGTGAGCCCATGGCAAGGCCGTCAGCCGGTTCATAGAATTCACCATTGAACTTAAAATAGCTCGACCGAAGACATAATTCAATTAAGTCACAAACATCTGGAGCAACATTCTCGCTTATGATCCATCTCTCAGAGCTAACATACCCAGTGCAAGTCTCTTGGTCTCTGCATAACTACTGTGACCTGCTTACAGTATTCCAGCCTTGGTTGCGCTCTGCAAATTCTACTTTCAACACTTATTCTGAGGCATAGAGGTACCGTCTGTTTGCTAATGGAGGTGTTTTCAATCAACCAATCTCTTCTTCTACTCAAATCCTGTCACAAATTTCTTTTCCCCTTCAACTGTCCCCCACCCCAATCATCTGTAGTACTGTGGTTGTTGCTTTTTGTGATTGCTATCAAACTTTCCGTTAATCTCAAATTTTGTGCAATGATAAAATTGGCTGCGAGTATGCATCGTTTCCCCCAATGGGCCGGCAATGTTAAATCTCACCAGCAGTTCTATTGTTGTCCCGACCGCGATCAGCGTCAGGCTCCACCAGTTGTAGTTGGGGTTTCAGTATTCCAATTCATAATAAAGAGGAACAACAGGGGAAAGCTACAAACCAAGGAAAAACAGACAGATCTGGTAAAATGTTGCATATATTAATCAATGAAGAACAAAGTAACTGTGATGCCAACCACCTGGGCTCCCCTTGTCAGATTTACTTCAGACTTTGTACACCTTCAGTAGGGCGTTAAACAGAGTAGTAAGCTGCACTACTCTAACAACTCCGAGAAAATCACAAGAGAAGGCTTACTTCTCTATTATGTCAGTGGTGTATCGGTGCGTAGGTGCCAGACATTAGAGTTCATGGTGGTCAGCTGGGTAGCGTTCGAACTGCGTAAGAGGACCATGTAAGAGGCGACGGTTCGACTACTGCTCAGGCTTAATTTTTAAGCATTTTTAAATTATATTGTCTCTCAAATGCCATATAAATTAAATATGGCCGGTGATCAAAAGAATATAAACACGTGTACTTGCATGGAGTTTTAGTGAACTCCACGTTATTTGACTACTTACTATTTGTAATTCAATTTAATTGTTAGAACAAACACATTTATAACTGCATGTAATAGTGATTTCGCAAACCACGACAGGCAGACGCTTTCAGTAAAACTTTACCATATTGTTAAGTAAATTAAGAAACATGTAATGTACGCAGAGCACCTCGATGCTTTGAACTGCAGACAGAGGCAGTTAATCTGCGTAGCAGTGGAACCTTATTAATGTACCAAGAACGAATTGTGTAGGTGCAATTTTTTTGAATATCACAAAATTTACACCTGTACTACAAAAGTAGACTCCTGATAACGACGTCCTCTTCAGTAGTCCCTGCCCGGAGATCCGAATGCGGGACTATTTTAGCTCCGGAATATTTTACCCAAGAGGACGCCATCATCATTTAACCATACAGTAAAGCTGCATGCCCTCGGGAAAAATTACGGCTGTAGTTTCCCCTTGCTTTCAGCCGTTCGCAGTACCAGCACAGCAAGGCCCTCAGTTGTTGCACCTACGGTGCGGCCATCTGTATCGCTGAGCCTCCCCACCAACGGCAAGGTCCATGGTTCCTGGTGAAGATAGGATTGGTACATCACATAACTAATGAGGACGTATTGAATAGAATTGGGGAGAAGAGGAGTTTGTGGCACAACTTGACAAGAAGAAGGGACCGGTTGGTAGGACATATTATGAGGCATCAAGGGATCACAAATTTAGCATTTGAGGGCAGCATGGAGGGTAAAAATCGTAGAGGGAGACCAATAGATGAACACACTAAGCAGATTCAGAATGATGTAAATTGCAGATGAAGCAGTTTGGTTTGATGCAGCTCTCCATGCTACTCTATCCTGTGCTGTCTCAGGGCTGAAGACCACGACAACAACTACTACAAAAGTGAAGGTTTGAGTGGGAGACGAACCGTCGCCCCATTCGACCACCATGAAATCTAACATCCGGTACCTACGCAGAGATACATCAATTACCTAATAGACGCTTAAAACTTCTCTTGCGGTTTTCTCGGAACTGACAGAGTAGTGTACCTTGTTTTAATGGTCTACTAAAGGTGTACAAAGTTTGAAATAAACCCGTGATCCCAACGTCGTGACCTCCCCTTGCGAGAGGTAGCCTGTTAAAACTGAATAACAGTTATTGAAGCTGATAAACTGGCGACAACTAGTCCTGTTGCAGATAAAGACACGGGCATTGTGATGAATGATTTAACTATGATTTAAGAGAGAGTTGCGCCGAAAGATACTTCAAATGCTAATACGCACACCAAAGAAAGTTTTTCATCTCCTCAGCTTCGAGAGTTCCTGAACCTGTGTAGAAAAATGGAATAGATATTAACATAAACATCATTTCCGCCCTTTTTATTGCTCATGAAAACCACTCATTGGATCACCACCTCTGAAGGTCTTCTTGAAACATTAATTTACCAAGAGCCGTATGATTTGTAGAAGTTTATTTTATTTTATGAACTTCTATGTGCTACCAGTTTCGGCATTACGTTGATGCCATCTTCAGGCCCTACTCGTCATAGTCGTAAAATCGCTACACAAGGAAGGAGCCATATAACTGGATACGTGAATCAATCATCCTGCAACAGCTCTTGGTGACCAGGCGACACAGACTGAGGAAAATTATTGCATCAAGAATTTCATTCCAGCCGTCGTCCCACGATCCATAATGGATCAACGAAGACCTCTGAAGGTCTCCCTGTATCGTGGTACAACATACCGATTGCTGTACACACCGGTACCTCTAATACCCGGTAGCACGTCCTCTTGCATTAATGCATGCCTGCATTCGTCGTGGATTTAAAATGGAATGATCATATAATGTTGATCGTCCGTAAAGCAGATGCCAGACTGAGATTCATTGGAAGAATCCTAAGGAAATGCAATCCGAAAACAAAGGAAGTAGGTTACAGTACGCTTGTTCGCCCACTGCTTGAATACTGCTCAGCAGTGTGGGATCCGTACCAGATAGGGTTGATAGAAGAGATAGAGAAGATCCAACGGAGAGCAGCGCGCTTCGTTACAGGATCATTTAGTAATCGCGAAAGCGTTACGGAGATGATAGATAAACTCCAGTGGAAGACTCTGCAGGAGAGACGCTCAGTAGCTCGGTACGGGCTTTTGTCAAAATTTCGAGAACATACATTCACCGAAGAGTCAAGCAGTATATTGCTCCCTCCTACGTGTACCTCGCGAAGAGACCATGAGGATAAAATCAGAGAGATTAGAGCCCACACAGAGGCATACCGACAATCCTTCTTTCCACGAACAATACGAGACTGGAATAGAAGGGAGAACCGATAGAGGTACTCAAGGTACCCTCCGCCACACACCGTCAGGTGGCTTGCGGAGTATGGATGTAGATGTAGATGTAGATGTAGATACTAGCCACAAGTTCATCAAGGCACTGTTGGTCCACATTGTCCAGCTCCTCAACGGCAATTCGGCGTAGACCCCTCACAATGGTTAGTGGGTCACGTCGTCCATAAACAGCCCTTTTCAATCTATCCCAGGCATATTCGATAGGGGTTCATGTCCGGAGAACATGCTGACCACTATAGTCGAGCTATCCTGAAGGAAGTGATTAACAAGATGTGCACGATGGGGGCGCGAATTGTCGTCCATGAAGACAAATGCCTCGCCAATATGCTGCCGATATGGTTGCACTGTCGGTCGGAGGATGGCATTCACGTATCGTACAGCCGTTACAGCGCCTTCCATGACCACCAGAGGTGTACGTGGGCCCCAAATAATGCCGCACCAAAACACCAGAGAACCTCCACCTTGCTGCACTCGCTGGTCAGTGTGTCTAAGGCGTTCACCCAAACCGGGTTGCCTCCAAACACGTCTGACGATGGTCTGGTTGAAGGCATCGTCTCACAGCTCTCTCTGCTCTTCCGTTCTTGCGACACTCATCGGTGAAGAGAACGGGATGCTAATCCTGAGCGGTCCTTTCGGCATGTTGTTGGGCCCATCTGTACCGTGCTGCATGATGTTGTGTTTGCAAAGATAACACTCATCAATGGACGTCGGGTATGTATTGGGCATAATGCAGCCCGTTGCGCACAGTTTGAGTCGTAACACGACGTCCTGTGGCTGCACGAAAAGCATTATTCAAATGGTGGCGTCCCAGCCATAATCCGTAGGTAGCAGTCATCCACTGTAGTAGTAGCAGCCCTTGGGCGGCCTGAGCGAGGCATGTCATCGACAGTTCCTGTCTCTCTGTATCTCCTCCATGTCCGAACAACGTCGCTTTGGTTCACTCCGGGACGCCTGGACACGTCCCTTGTCGAGAGCCCTTCCTGGCACAAAGTAACAATGCGGACGCGATCGAACCACGGTATTGACCGGCTAGGCATGGTTGAACACGAACCGTGCCGGCCGGGGTGGCCAAGCGGTTCTAGGCGCCACAGTAGCGCCTAGAACCGCACGACCGCTACGGTGGCAGGTTCGAATCCTGCCTCGGGTATGGATGTGTGTGACGTCCTTAGGTTAGTTAAGTTTAAGTAGTTCTAAGTTCTAGGGGACTGATGACCTCAGAAGTTAAGTCCCTTAGTCCTCAGAGCCATTTGAACCATTTTGAACACGAACCGTATACCTCCTTCCTGGTGGAATGACTGGAACTGATCAGCTGTCTGACATCCTCCGTCTAATAGGCGCTGCTCATGTATGGTTGTTTACGTCTTTGGCCGGGTTTAGTGACAAGTCTGAACAGTCAAAGACACTGGGTTTGTGATGCATTATCCACAGTCAACGTCTATCCTCAAGAGTTCTCGGAACCGGGTTGATGCAAAACCTTTTTGTATGTGTGTTCATAGTCATGAGAACTGAGGATACCTGTCCTGGAAGAAGCGGTTTAGCTTGCTACTTCAGCGACACGATACGTTGACCGAACCTATGGGTCAGTACATGCGTTACTGCGTCGCGTCGGAATTTTTACTCACCGTACTGTAGCGAGTCACGCCATCAATGGCCGTTAGCGATACCAGATGCGTGAATATCTCTGCATAATGGCAATTCACTAGCCGCTGACGATGCTCACGAACCTACTCCAACTAAAAACAAGACTTCATCTGGGCCGTCTCTCTCGTTCTTGTGTAAAAAAAAAAAAAGAAAAAAAACAAAAAAAAACCCAACGACACTCTATGCCTCAATGAACAAGAAGAGCAGGCGCCGTGACACACCTAACACGTGTCTCTCTTGCTTATTTGTTCTGGCTCATGTAGATAGTGCCTGTGACCCATAGGTTGGGAGACCTGGAATAGTGGGTTTTCCGTGAAAATGGCGAGCAGGGTGTGACCCTTCACTGCTAGTGGAAAAGGACTGAAATGAAAACTAATTGCTACCTTGGCTTTCCTGCCTCATATTTTACCAATTATATACTAATTAAACAAGGCGTCGAAAAATTTTAATCTCTTCACGAGCGGGGAGCCTTGTGCTTAGCTACGTAGCAACGAGCTTGCCTATATAGCTAGGTAGTACAAAACATCAGTGCTACAGTGCCACATTTCAAAAGCTTCTGTTCACTTCTTGTGTGAATTGCTTATTGTCCACTTTCAACTTCCTCGCAAGTCCACGTTCCAGAGAAATCCCTTCTAGAAATACTTCCAAATATTTAAAGTACTATTCTTTGTTAACAGATACCTGTTTTTCAGAAATGCTTTACGTACTATATATCCAGCGTTTATTTTATTTCCGCTCTACTGGAGCCATCGTCAGTTATTTTGCAGCCAAAACAGCAAGATCTGGGGGAGAGTTTTGTACCCAAACGGTAGTGTACCTAGGAACACACGGACTTACTTGGTCGGTACTTCCGTCCAATGACTGATTTCAAAATCACATGAAGAAATGCGTGCTGGAGACCGCCATAAGAAGTTTCCTCCATTCTCTACAGTTTTTGTGGTTAGGTATGAGGCTACTTCAGAAAACGTTTAGTACGAGGTACTTCTTGATTTGGAGAATATTACGCGAATTAGGGAAAAATATTTACTCTTCGAAAATTATTTGCTCTTTGTCTTTCGAACTTTATCATATTTGTGAAAATGCTTTTATTGCTTGAATTGTGCTACGTGATACGACTCAAAGTAATGAATACAATGCTTATACAACCTTCAGGTTGCTCGAACAGTCCACGGGTATACTGCCGGTTCATAGTGTCCAACGGGCACAATATTTCGGCTATCAGACATGTCGCCATCGTCAGATGCGCTGACGAACTGGGCTCCTGAGGGCGGGCGGCCGATTTAAACCCCCTCCCCCCGTGGGCCACTCTCTTCGCCGTCCGCGCCCGCGCGCCGGCGGTCGCGAAGACGGGGGCGTCGGAATCTGTCGTAGCGTCGATGTGCTTGCTACGTCCGCTCTGGTCGCCAGTTCGTACTTCTCGCTGAGAGTCTTCTTAATTCGGCCGCCCGCCCTCAGGAGCTCAGTTCGTCAGCGCACCTGATAATGGCGACATATCTGACCGCCGAAATATGGTGCCCATTGGACACTATGAACCGGCAGTATACCCGTGGACTGTTCGAGCAACAAATACGCCAAGAGAAACTGAAGAATCACAACCTTCAGGTTGTTTAATCCATACTCCCACACTATTTGTTGGGTAATGTGCACGCTGCATAATGGATATCTATTGTGTGTGATATCGAGTATTTGAGAACGGGAGCTCTTAGTGATTTGCAACGAACTTTGGACGTAAGCGACCAAAAGTTTCGTAAATGTTAGAAATTGCATTTCCCGTAAAACAATAAAGGAAAAAAGTTTATCTCTTGCTACATTTTCGCTGTTCGCGTCAGGCGTGACACCATGACGTTTAAATTTATTACTTCTTTGCTGCTAACTCTATTCGCAACACATTTAGCAGACAGTATCGGCATACCTAGAAGATCACGCCGCTGTACAGCAGGCAGATAGAATGGGGAGCACGAGATGGACAGAGACAGGGAAGGGGAGGACATGGAAGGGAGAGGGAACGGAAAAGAGGAGGTGGACGTGGAAAGGAAAGAACAGATGGGCAGAGAGGGGGAGGGGGGACAGGTGACAAAGAGAGGAGGCAGTAGCTGATGGACAGAAAGATGAACGGGAGGAAATGGAGAGGTGGAAGAAGTGGTGCATAGAGAGAGGGGAAAGAGCAGAAGGACAATAATAGAGGAGTTGGGAAGAGGACTCGGATGTACGAGGTGCATTCAAGTTCTAAGGCCTCCGACTTTTTTTCTCCGGACTGGAAAGAGATAGAAACATGTGCATTGTTTTAAAATGAGGCCGCGTTCATTGTCAATACGTCCCAGAGATGGCAGCACCGTACGGCAGATGGAATTTTACCGCTCGCGGCGAGAATGAGAACTGTTTTAAATACTTAAAATGGCGACATTTTCCTTACTTGAACAGCGTGCAATCATTCGTTTTCTGAATTTGCGTGGTGTGAAACCAATTGAAATTCATCGACAGTTGAAGGAGACATGTGGTGATGGAGTTATGGATGTGATGAAAGTGCGTTCATGGGTGCGACAGTTTAATGAAGGCAGAACATCTTGTGACAACAAACTGAAACAACCTCGGGCTTGCACAAGCCGGTCTGACAACATGATCGAGAAAGTGGAGAGAATTGTTTTGGGGGATCGCCGAATGACTGTTGAATAGATCACCTCCAGAGTTGGCATTTCTGTGGGTTCTCTGCACACAATCCTGCATGACGACCTGAAAATGCAAAAAGTGTCATCCAGGTGGGTGCCACGAATGCTGACGGACGACCACATGGCTGCCCGTGTGGCATGTTGCCAAGCAATGTTGACGCGCAATGACAGCATGAATGGGACTTTCTTTTCGTCGGTTGTGACAATGGATGAGACGTGGATGCCATTTTTCAATCCAGAAACAAAGCGCCAGTCCGCTCAATGGAAGTATATAGATTCACCGCCACCAAAAAAATTTCGGGTAACCGCCAGTGCTGAAAAAATGATGGTGTCCATGTTCTGGGACAGCGAGGGCGTAATCCTTACCCATTGCGTTCCAAAGGGCACTACAGTAACAGGTGCATCCTACGAAAATGTTTTGAAGAACAAATTCCTTCCTGCACTGTAACAAAAACGTCCGGGAAGGGCTGCGCGTGTGCTGTTTCACCAAGACAACGCACCTGGACATCGAGCTAACGTTACGCAACAGTTTCTACGTGATAACAACTTTGAAGTGATTCCTCATGCTCCCTACTCACCTGATCTGGCTCCTAGTGACTTTTTCCAACAATGAAAGACACTCCGTGGCCACACATTCACCAGCCGTGCTGCTATTGCCTCAGCGATTTTCCAGTGGTCAAAACAGACTCCTAAAGAAGCCTTCGCCGCTGCCATGGAATCTTGGCGTCAGCATTATGAATAATGTGTGCGTCTGCAGGGCGATTACGTCGAGAAGTAACGCCAGTTTCATCGATTTCGGGTGAGTAGTTAATTAGAAAAAAAATCGGAGGCCTTAGAACTTGAATTCACCTCGTATATCCAATTCCTAAACATATTTAGCAATTGTGAAGCATTGCCAGATTATACAGGATGATTCTTATCAAAGTTTGAAAACCCCTGATGCGATCTAAATGGCGCTGAGACGAGTACTCCAATATAAGACACTTGGGGCCGCAGATGGCTGGAAATATCTCAAAAGCGGACGACAAATGTTGAACACATGGCATCACCAGACGACGTGCGTCGCCGCATGTGCAGCGGCTGGGCATGTCGATCCCACTCTCCCCAATAGGGGGCAGCGCCACACATCGCTCCGATAGGCTATTCTGTTTTCCAACATGTTTCGTACATGTGATCTGTTTAGATGTACAAGTCACAAAATTCTCGCTGTAACAAGCAAAATCTGTTCTTATTTAGTGTTTCCATCCTCTTGTCCCGTCTTTTCTATATTGCAGAGTTTATTTAGTAAAGAACACGTAGGTCATTTACTGATAGCGATGCAATTCGGAAACTTATTTATTTGTGATGCAATGTGGTATGTTTTCATCCCCGCCCCCTGCCATGTCTTCACTGTTGTGTCCCCCCCTACCCTCCATCTCTACACCATCTCCTTTCCCAAGATGGCTTCCATCAACTCCCACTCCCAGATGATGCCCTCTCTCCCTCCATTTATCCCTCCTATCCACTCTGATCCTCAACCCCCCCCTCCTTTCCTCCATCCTTTCCTTGGGCTCCCTCTCCCCCCCTTCCATCCTCTTTTTTGTCCCCACCTACCCTCTCTCTGCCCCCCTTCTCTCCCCCGAGTCCTTTTGCATTTCCCTCCTCTGCCTTTTCCCATTCCCTCTCGCATCTTCCCTGCACCTCCCCCCCTTATGAGTCCTCTCCCTCCTTTGGTTCCCCCGCACTTTCGTTTTTCCTCTCCTCCCTCCTTGTTTTCCGCCTCATCTGTCCAGGTCCCCCCTCCCCCCCCATCTGCCCTTGGCTAGGGTGTGTCATCTTTGTGCAGACATTTTAGTGCAGTGTTTACAGTGAATGTTCAGTGATGTGTGTCTTTTCCGAAGTGTTGCGAACGGACATCATACTGTCGCTGGGTATGATTTTTATATCTCTTGCGAATAGACACCAGACTGTCACCATGTTTATTAATTGTCTGTTGAATGGTGGCTACACTGAGCCACTGCGCCAGAGATTGCGCCAAAGAGTATTATTCAGCCGCCTCCACAGGCAGTGCTTGGTGAGAACTCGTAGTAGTCAGTGCTTGTTGGGATGTGCTAGTGAAGAGTGCTTGTCGAGAGGTCGTGGTGGAGAGTTCTTGTTGAGATGTGGTAGTAGAGAGTCGGTGTGGAGATATATTGTAATGATTAGAGTGATTTTCGTCAATACATGAAGGTAAAAGAAAAAAAATTTTCCTTTTCTTTTTATTATATCAATGTCTTAAATAATGCATCATTACAGGTTCAGTCAACAAAGCATCTGGCGTGTGTTCTTGTATTGCGCAAGAAACCCAGAATTACAATTTTTTTTTCTATCACGTCAGTATAAATGGTATTTGAAATTTCTTGTCTTGTTGAAGAAGAACCGTGCCAGATGTGTACGTTGAGTCACACTCCCACACACAGAACAATTACATTTGTGCTTTGGTTTCGTAGGTTTTATAGTTGCTGGGGACTTAATTAATTGTGTTAACAGGAAATTTTCATTTCATTCTTTGTTGTTGTTCTATGCAGTCAGATTGCGTACTAAAACTAGTCAGGGTCAACCGTTTACGAAACAGCGTAATCGGACATACAGCTACTAAAAATCATTTTCAAATTTATTTAATTAAGCCCCCATGCACGTGGCGACCGCTGCTTCGGATCGTCCCTTGGAATCTTCTGATTGTAAAAATAGTACACAGTAGTATTGTTGTAGTAATTTGTAGTTTATATTGCATGTGTAGATTTGGTAATTGGCATTCTTCTAATGGTATTTTTCAAAATTTAAATTTGTTGTCTTGTCTACGCGTTTGACAATTTAGTGCAATTATTTCAATTGTTCGTTAATCGTGTTTGAAGGAAACATTTCGTGTGAATGGTATTGTTGGAGATAAAGTGTTATTGTGTGCAATTTTCATATAGTGACTAGTTTTGTATATTTTGTAAATGATTACGCGATCAATGAAAAGGGCAAAAATGATGAATAGTGAGAATGACGAAATTGTTAACATGGCGAACTCGCCAACACAGGAGAACAGTGTGATGAATAATGAAGTGGAAAACAATTTAATAAGTCGGGAAAATAGTCCGGAACCATTTCAAAATTTTTCTCAATCAGAAAATTCACTGAATACGAGATTAACGACAGAAGATCCTGTAATAGTATCGAACACAGATGGCCTTACAGCTATGACGAAGGAAGCTGGTTTTGTGGGAAATGTTAGGGGTGAAAGGAATTTTGAACTAGTTCATACGGAGCAGTTGATGAGTGCAATATTAAATTTGGGAACACGGTTAGACTCACAAATAGGAACAATTAAAACTGAGATAGGAACAATTAAAACTGAGATGGGAACAATTAAAACTGATATGGGAACAATGGAAACACGGTTAGGATCTGAATTTAAAACAGAGATTGGATCAATTAAAACAGAGATGGGAACTTTGGAAACACGGTTAGACTCACGAATAGGGACATGTTTCAAAAATATGAAAGATGAATTAAAGAAAGAAATCAGAGAAGAAGTACAACCGATTTTGAATTTTCACAATAATACACTCCTGGAAATTGAAATAAGAACACCGTGAATTCATTGTCCCAGGAAGGGGAAACTTTATTGACACATTCCTGGGGTCAGATACATCACATGATCACACTGACAGAACCACAGGCACATAGACACAGGCAACAGAGCATGCACAATGTCGGCACTAGTACAGTGTATATCCACCTTTCGCAGCAATGCAGGCTGCTATTCTCCCATGGAGACGATCGTAGAGATGCTGGATGTAGTCCTGTGGAACGGCTTGCCATGCCATTTCCACCTGGCGCCTCAGTTGGACCAGCGTTCGTGCTGGACGTGCAGACCGCGTGAGACGACGCTTCATCCAGTCCCAAACATGCTCAATGGGGGACAGATCCGGAGATCTTGCTGGCCAGGGTAGTTGACTTACACCTTCTAGAGCACGTTGGGTGGCACGGGATACATGCGGACGTGCATTGTCCTGTTTGAACAGCAAGTTCCCTTGCCGGTCTAGGAATGGTAGAACGATGGGTTCGATGACGGTTTGGATGTACCGTGCAGTATTCAGTGTCCCCTCGAAGATCACCAGTGGTGTACGGCCAGTGTAGGAGATCGCTCCCCACACCATGATGCCGGGTGTTGGCCATGTGTGCCTCGGTCGTATGCAGTCCTGATTGTGGCGCTCACCTGCACGGCGCCAAACACGCATACGACCATCATTGGCACCAAGGCAGAAGCGACTCTCATCGCTGAAGACGACACGTCTCCATTCGTCCCTCCATTCACGCCTGTCGCGACACCACTGGAGGCGGGCTGCACGATGTTGGGGCGTGAGCGGAAGACGGCCTAACGGTGTACGGGACCGTAGCCCAGCGTCATGGAGACGGTTGCGAATGGTCCTCGCCGATACCCCAGGAGCAACAGCGTCCCTAATTTGCTGGGATCCTACGGTCTTGGCGTGCATCCGTGCGTCGCTGCGGTCCGGTCCCAGGTCGACGGGCACGTGCACCTTCCGCCGACCACTGGCGACAACATCAATGTACTGTGGAGACCTCACGCCCCACGTGTTGAGCAATTCGGCGGTACGTCCACCCGGCCTCCCGCATGCCCACTATACGCCCTCGCTCAAAGTCCGTCAACTGCACATACGGTTCACGTCCACGCTGTCGCGGCATGCTACCAGTGTTAAAGACTGCGATGGAGCTCCGTATGCCACGGCAAACTGGCTGACACTGACGGCGGCGGTGCACAAATGCTGCGCAGCTAGCGCCATTCGACGGTCAACACCGCGGTTCCTGGTGTGTCCGCTGTGCCGTGCGTGTGATCATTGCTTGTACAGCCCTCTCGCAGTGCCCGGAGCAAGTATGGTGGGTCTGACACACCGGTGTCAATGTGTTCTTTTTTCCATTTCCAGGAGTGTAGTTTAATTGCTGTAGAGATTAGACAAAGGGAACAGGATAGAGAACAGGAAGAAAGAGATTGCGTGATAGTACAGAAATTTTCAGAGTTAAATTTACAACGTGCAAAAGATAAGGAAGAAATATTATAGAGAATCGAGGAATCTGTACCAAATGACAGAATAAATAACCTAACACAACAATATGAACAGTTAACTACCAAATGTGTTAATACTGAAACCCGAGTCGCGACACTTACGGAAGACATAAATAAACAGAAAGAACAAATAGGTGATTTATCGGAAAGAGTTGAGGAGATTTCAGATAAACTGACAAGTCTCAGTTTAAGTGGGGACAGAGATTCAGATGATACAGCACCATTGCCATTTGCAGAAACTGAAGAGTATCAGAACATAAATAAACATGTTGAAAATCAGGGAAAATTTAATGAACGCGTGAAAAGAGAACTTGGGGCATTACGAAAGCAAGTCAAGCAAATTGAAGGCGAAATCGTGGGAAAAGATAGCAGAAGAAATTTAGAATCACAGGTAGCAGAGGGGTTTGAAGAAAGTAATTTGTTTCGTGTACGGGATGCAACAAGAGAGCGCCAGGCGCGTGAATTTAACAATAATCGTCATTGTGACTGGGACAGAAGCGGTAGGTCTTTGTCGCCACGAGGCGAAAACTTTGACTATAAACACTTTTTGACTGTTCGGAAATTTAAGATCTTCGCCAATTCTAAGAATGACATACATCCATGTGCATGGTTAGATCAATTTACGTGCGCACTTCCGCCAAGTTTGCCACTAAGTCACAAACTGAAAATTATGTGCGGCTATTAAGGTCCTCAGGGGATTCACTACTCTAAGTGAATATGTGCCGTAGCGTTCATAGGGCCCCGAGCTGTAGTGGTGCTATTTCCCTTTTAGTTTTCTGCACCGCTGCCTACTCTTTTACTATTCTTTGCATCTGTCGAAACAACTCTTCGACTATCAATCTATCTAGACAGTAGATAAACAATAACCGGATATGACTATTTTACTTAAAAGTGATCGGAAATTACCGTTTGGACTTACTGTATCTTCATCAGCATTCATTCGTACTTTAAACGAAATTTTACCTGTTTATCTTCGTGACAATATTACTTCATATGTTGACGATATTCTTATTGCTAAACGTTCTTGGAGTGAGCATAACAAAATTTTGGATTCATTATTAAGTATTTTTGCAAGAGTTGGCATTACAGTGAACTTAGAAAAATCTGAATTTGGTCGTTCTCAGGTGAAATTTCTCGGTCACATTATTTCTACAGAAGGTATTCTTCCTGATCCAGAGAAACTAGACGCTATTCGTAATTATGCTGTTCCTACCACAAAACATGATGTTCGTAGTTTTCTTGGTGTCTGTAATTTTCTTAGACGCTTTGTTAGATTGGACAATTTGGCCACACCTCGTTTTTGCGAACTATCTGGAAAGTTCTTTTTAAACCAAAATCGGTCGACAACTCTGTTTGGTTAGTTTGTATTCCTGATGAGTGGGTCAATAAATTGATTTGGTACACACATTTCAGTTATGCGCACTTTGGTCCCAGAAAATGCTTTCATAAATTACGGGAAAATTGCTACTTCAGTAATATGGAAAAACGTATTCGATCTGTTCTGGCCAAATGCAAATTGTCAAAAGGCTAAGCCGCCAACAATTTCTCACAGAGCACCGTTGTTTCCTATCATTCCAGCGAAATTAAAGGAGATGGCTGCAGTTGATTTGTTCGGTCCTGTGGTTCGTTCTACTAATGGTTTTGTGTACATTTTCGTAGCAGTGGAGTTGACATCAAAATATGTGTGTTTTACACCGTTACGCAAAGCAACAGCTCGTTCAGTATCTAATGCTTTCATCAAACATTTTCTTAAAGAAGTTGGTCATGTTGATAAGGTTATATCAGATAATGCATCACAGTTTTGTTCTAAAATTTGGCTTCGTACTCTACGGCGTCGTAAAATTAAACCAATTTTCATTTCACTTTTTCACCCTCAATCTAACGCTTCAGAGAGATGGATGAAGGAAATCAATAAATTGTGTTGTCTTTACTGTCATCAGAATCACAGAACGTGGGATCAGTATCTTCATATTTTTCAAAACATTCTGAATGAACTTCCTAATGACAACTTCTTTACTGCCAATACTGATATTAAAAAACAAAGCACTGACAAATCGCATATCTGAAATCGTTCCTTTTCCGCCTTCACGGAAACTGCGGCATTCTGAAGTTGTCAACCTGGCTCTACAAAATATTGCATCTGCGGCTGCTAGAAGAGAGAAATCAGCTAAACGTCCTGGTCGTTTAAAAATCTTGTCAGTTGGTCAGAAGGTGTTAATTAAGTCTCATCGTTTGTCTCTCAAAGGAAAAAGCTTGTGTCGCAAATTTTTTCTGCTTTATAACGGTCCATATAGAGTTCGCAAAATTATACATGATAACACTGTTGAAGTAGAAACTCTTAAATCTCGACGCTCTAAGGGAATACATCATATATCTAACGTTAAAATTTTTGTGGGATGACATACTTGTGAGAAACTAACAGCTACATGTAAACACGCAGAGAGTAAAAGGATACCGCCCTGTGTTCTGGCGGCGGCATATACTCAAAGCAACAGTCAAGTCTGCGCGCCGCACAAGGCAGTCGTTGACCGCAAACAATTACTTCCTACGTCACGCGCCTACAGTTGATCGAGCGCTCAGTGCGAATGCACTGACAGCCGTAAACAAATACACAGTTTAATTTCTCCGACTAAATTCAGTATACAGCTATAGTGACTTGATGAATTATGTTATTAACGTTCAGTATTTTTCAGGATACGGTTCTATAAAATATTTAAGAACTTCAGGTAAATTCTGTGTGTCTCCGACGTTAAGAGGACTTGCTATCGAGAAAATTTCAGAAAGAATGTAATTTCCAAGAAGAAACTAATAAACTAAAAAGGTAACTATTAATTGAGTTCATTTTTCAGGTAACATATTTCCACTTAGGTACGTACTTTAGACGTAATTTGCTGCTCGCGATTACGTGGTTCATACTTTGTGCTAATTTCATGTTATATGAAATTACTTGTGAAGCGACGTGCTTGCGTACGTTAACTGATTTTGACAATGATTATTAATTAACTGGGTTGTAACTTGTGTATATTATGCATCGCTTGGCTGCACTGCTTTTTCACTGATGTCATATTTTTCTATTATGTGCCTGCTGTGCTTATTTATTTAAATTATAATTGTAACCTGATTAATTGTGCTGACTGTGATTATGTATGTAAGTTATACTTTGTGATTTATCTGCTTGCGTCTTCATGTTTACTTATTAAGATTACGTATGAACATTTATTTGCTTATGCTGATATGATGCTAATGACCTGTTTATTATGTTAGATAACATATTTGCTGCCTTGCTTATGGATTGCATATTTACACATTTCTGTTTTGTTGTCATAACTACTCTTTAATTTGGTATATAGAAATGCTGATATACTGTGTATGAACATAGAGTTTAGGTCACACTATTGTATTAATTATAGATTGTTCGCTTGCCAGAGCCTCGTTGTAGGAATTGTGCTGCATCCACTGGTTGACATTCTGTTCTCTACTGGTATATTTACTCGCTATTGCTTGTTTTGCTTACGCTCAGTGCCTTATATTTTTAAGATAGGAAAATGAACTGCTATAATTCGACATAAACGACATTAGTACAAGAAACTTCATAGAAGTCACATGAGCTGGAGGTTTTGTGGAAGCTGTATAAATTTATGCTAATAGGAAGGAAGCTAACGACATGACATACCAAAACTAGGTTTAGGCCATTGACAGTTATTACACTGCATTTTTCGTGAGCAATTGAAATAGGAAGTGACACTTGACACAAGAAATACTCCACATGTTTGCTTCTGTTTGCCATAATTCTTGAAGTGGTGTACACACTGTGAAATATTATGATCATTCACACTCCGTAATAGTACTTAATTACTGAAAGTTATTCGAACTAAGTCTGTTAGAGGTCATGTATGCATTTCTTTGTTTGTAGTTCATAATGAGTAGAAGATTTGGCTCAGATGGATTACACAGAGGTTGTGTGTTGACAGTGTGTCTTCGGATTGTATGGGATGATGAGGTTTGCATTAGGATTTTATCTGTACTTGTTCGAGGAGACTGACTAGAGGAAAGAGTTGTTATGGAAGTGAAATGATATTGGCGATAAGGTTTATATGTGTCGACGTACTGAAGAGAGATTATTGAGGTATTGAGATTATATGAAGTTGATGGTTATTGGAGTTTTTGTGGACAAGAGGTAAGGTAAATGATATTGATGATAAGATTTATATGTATCGACGTAAGAGGTATTATTGAAGTATTGAGATTATGTGATGCTGATGATTATTGGAGTTTTGGTGGATAAGAGGTAAAGTAAGTGAGGTGCATTTTTTTTTTGTTTGTTGGTCTATATGGAACAAGGAGGATGAAGATAGCAGACTAGAACACTCAAGTAGAAGGAAGATTGTCTACACACACTTTAAGTCAATAAGCAGTACTTTTTTTTTTTTTTTTTTTTTTGAGAGAGGAAGTAATTGCATATCTTGGCTCACTGACAGTTGTTCAGCAACCGTACATTTTGATCTGGCTTGGCAAACATTGGTCTTCACATGATGACTATGACGTTGACTAACTATTATTGACTGTTATACATTGCTGCCACTACTACTTGTTACACATGATGAACATCAAATTTTGACAGAATTGCATTTACACAGTTAACACTATTCAATTACACAGTAGTACTTAATGTGGATGAAAGATGAATGAGTGTGTTTTGTGTGTTTTCCTTTCCTAATCCTACCCACCTATCTCCTAAATATTATTTTATTGTTTGTAGTGGCTTGCACTGACACCCATAAATATTATAGGTCTACTGATATTTGAGTATTTGTAATAGTTAATATGACAATTATCTGATATCATTTGTGTGTTCATTAGAATTTGTATGAACTGTTACCTGCACTTGTTCAACATTGATGTGTGACACTTAGAAATGTTTAATTTCTGCTGATGAACTGTGTGATTAGTGATGGTGAATATTATGGACTGTTACCTGCACTTTTTCAACATAATGGGTGCCACTTAGAAATGTTTAATTTCTGCTGATGAACTGTGTGATCAGTGATAGTAAATATTATGGACTGTTACTTGTACTTTTTCTACATGATTGGTGCCACTAGGACATGTTTAATTTCTGCTTATAAACTCTGATGAACAGTGTGATTAGTGATAGTGAATATTATGGACTGCTGTCTGCACCTGTTCAACATTGCTAGGTGCCACTAATGGACTGCTTCTACTGAAATAATGTCACTTGTTGGTGTCTGCACCTGTTCAACATTGCTGGGTGCCACTAATGGAACTGCTTCTACTGAAATGATGTCACCTGTTGCTGTGTGCACCTGTTCAACATTGCTGGGTGCCACTGATGGACTGCTTGTACTGAAATAATGTCACCTGTTACTGTCTGCACCTGCTCAACATTACTGGGTGCCACTGACGGACTGCTTCTACTGACATAATGTTACTTGTTGGTGTCTGCACCTGTTCAACATTGTTGGGTGCCACTGATGAAACTGCTTCTACTGAAATGTCACTTGTTGGTGTCTGCACCTGTCAACAATGCTGGCTGCCACTGATGGACTGCTTCTACTGAAGTCACCTGTTGGTGTCTGCACCTGTAGACTATTGCTGGGTGCTACTGCTGGAACTATCAATTACTTTTTTTTTAATCATTGAAAGCATTTTTTGTGAACATTTGTATAAACTGATTTTTTGTGTATTGTGTAAACTATTATGTAAAGTGACATGTATGAAGGGATATGTATTGCTTACTGTATTTCATATATTAGATTATTGAAAGGTCAGTGCAAAGCCAAAATTTTATCTAATTATGTGATATTTACGTATTAATATTATCTTTTATTTTTGTCTGTATTTTGTGGACGAATTTGGTGGTATTTTCACCACCAATGCTGGCAAAAATACCATCAAATTCTGGCCCGTGGAGGAGGGGCATATGAAAGGTGGCTACACTGAGCCACTGCGCCAGAGATTGCGCCAAGGAGTATTATTCAGCCGCCTCCACAGGCAGTGCTTGGTGAGAACTCGTAGTAGTCAGTGCTTGTTGAGATGTGCTAGTGAAGAGTGCTTGTCGAGAGGTCGTGGTGGAGAGTTCTTGTTGAGATGTGGTAGTAGAGAGTCGGTGTGGAGATATATTGTAATGATTAGAGTGATTTTCGTCAATACATGAAGGTAAAAGAAAAAAATTTTTCCTTTTCTTTTTATTATATCAATGTCTTAAATAATGCGTCATTACAGGTTCAGTCAACAAAGCATCTGGCGTGTGTTCTTGTATTAGAGTGTAATTCTGGGTTTCTTGCGCAATCATAGTATTTCTAATTTTTTTTCTATCACGTCACTATAAATGGTATTTGAAATTTCTTGTCTTGTTGAAGAAGAACCGTGCCAGATGTGAACGTTGAGTCACACTCCCACACACAGAACAATTATACTTGTGCTTTGGTTTCGTAGGTTTTATAATTGCTGGGGACTTAATTAATTAATTGTGTTAACAGGAAATTTTCATTTCATTCTTTGTTGTTGTTCTGTGCAGTCAGATTGCGTACTAAAACTAGTCAGGGCCAATCGTTTACGAAACAGCGTAATCCGACATACAGCTACTAAAAATCATTTTCAAATTTATTTAATTAAGCCCCCATGCACTGTCTACTATGTTACCTGTCTGCTTCCTGTGTATTTTATTAGCATTACCAACCCTTTGCTTTATGTTTTAACTTTCCACAATTTTCCGCCGTTTTACAATTTAAGTCACCGTTTTATCGCCTGTTTTTATTGTTTCTTATCTTCTTCTTACGTTTTAAAAAGTCTGTAGGCTGCAGAGCAGCGTACTAAGCTGCTGCCAGCTCGCCCCCTTCGGGGGGAATCGAAATTCAATAAAGATAAAAAAATGGTATGTTTTTGTTGTACTGTACTTTGCATGTAACTAGCGGACACTGCAAGGCTGGTATTACCTTTATGTAAGTACATAACTGTCTAAACGTAATGAAAAAAATATCACTGCCTGCCAGACGCAAGATTCGACCCTGTAGCCTCACTGCTGCAAGTGCGGCAAGGTATGTCATCTGGTGACGTCACATGGTCAACATATATGGTCCACTATTGGGGTATTTCCCGACATTAACGGCCCCCATGTTCGTTATATTAAATTACTGGTCTCAGGATCGTCCACTAAGCTTCTGAGGTTTTTAAACGTTAATAAGAATCACCATGTATATAGCCGCGACCCTCGATGCAGCCGTGTGGCGTTCCAGGCACGTAATGCGATAAGCAAAGTGGATACACCGATCAGCCAGAACATAATAACCTGCTGCCTAACAATCGGTATGTCCACCTTTGACACTCATAACAGCGGCAAAGCGTAGTGGCACGGAAGCAATGAGGTTTTGTTAGGTTTCTGGAGGGAGCTGTCACCATATCTTCACACACAAGTCTCCTAATTTCCACAAACTCGGGGTAGGGGGACGATGAGCTCCGACGCTACGTTCAATCACATCCCAAGTGTGTTCGATCGGGTTCAGATCTGGCGAGTTTGGGAGCCGGCACATCAATTGCAACTCGCTGGCCTTGTGATGTGGAGCATTGTCTTGTTTCCCGAAGGCAGTGACGTTTTGCAACATCATCGTAATGAAGGGGTGAACGTGGTCTTTAACCAGTGTACGATACACCTTGACAGTCATCGTGCCTTGCAAGAACTCCACTGGACCCATGGATGCCCATCTGAATGATTCCCAGAGCATAATGCAGTCGCCTCCAGCGTGTCTGTCTCGCAGTACAGGTGTCAAGGAGCTGTTCCCCTGAAAGGCGATGGATTCGTGCCCTCCCATCGGCATGATGAAGAATGTGTAGCGATTCATCAGATCACGCAACCCTCTGAAATGGGCACGTGACCATCGGCATGGACGTTGGCTCAGAGGCACTCTTAGTTGCTGACATCATCATGTTAACATTGCAGCAGACGACCCATGCATGTGCCAGAGTCCCATCATTAGTAGTGTTGGGTGCACTGTGTGTTCTGGCTCACTTGTCCTCTGCCCAGCATTAAGTTCTGATGTTAGTTCCGCCACATTTCGCCGCCTGCCTTGTTTTACCAGTCTGCCCAGCCTACGACGCCCGAGATCTGCAATGAGGTGTGGCCGCACACGATGTCTGGACATGGTTTCACATTGATCTCCCATTTGTTGAAGATACTCACAACAGAAATCCTCGAAAACACGATAAGTCGTGCAGTTTTCAAAAAAATGGTTCAAATGGCTCTTAGCACTAGGAGACTTAACAGCTGAGGTCATCAGTCCCCTAGAACTTAGAACTACTTAAACCTAACTAACCTAAGGAAATCACACACATCCATGCCCGAGGCAGGATTCGAACCTTCGAGTGTAGCGGTCGCGCGGTTCCAGACTGAAGCGCCTAGAACCACTAGGCCACTCCGGCCGGCACCCGTGCAGTTTTCGGAATCGTCGTGCCGAGCCTCCGGGCTGTCACAATCTGCCCTCGGCCAAACTCGGACAGATCACTGCCCGTCATATTCTGCACACAGGCAGCACGTTCAGTGATACTACATGCACCGTGCGTGTGTCTGACTAGCAGTCATTCCTGGCCAGTTTGCTATCGCCTGGACGGTTTTATATTTATGGGCGGTCGGTGGTCATAATGATCTCGCTGACCAGTGTAAACTCAGGTGAGATGAATGGGGAATCATTCTAGCAACGATACAGACTGCAGATGGGGGGAATGCACTTACGCAAGAGACTCTGACAAAGAGCAGTTTGTAATGGCCCGACGCGAGGGAACGAGCACCTAGGCGACGTTGGTCGACTATTGGTGTGCTTCTACAGTGACCACTTCTGGAAAGTGAATGACTGACGGACGGTAAGACCACGACTAGGTGACAAGCCGTTGGCCGTACACGCCGCATTACAGAATGAGGAGGTCGAAGGCTTGTCATCTCTGTAATGTGAGGTTGGCGGCGATCTGTGGCAGATCTTAGTGCGACGCTGGTGTAGGCCCAAGTGCTTTGGAGAATCTCGTACAGCTCACATGGTCAAGCTTAGGGCTCCGCAGCAGATGACCTCATGTGCTGTCATGTTGACCTAACCACATCGTGCTTATAGCACGGAACCATCGAGACTGGACTGTGGATCAATGGAAACATGTCGCGTGATTGGATGAATCACGGTCCTTTTTACACCACGTCAATGGTCGTGCACTAATACCACGACATCCATCAAACGATTGCTGAAAACACGCACCGCGCCACGGAGGCAAGGCGGTGGTGGCAGTATTACGTTATGTGGGACATTGATCTTGTTCTGGCGTAACGTCGAAGATCAAGAACGGAAGAGCAGAGAGGGCTGTGAGACGATGTCAGCCAATACCACGCTGACTAACACACCACGACTGTAGCGGCATCTACACGAAAATTTATTTAGCGTATGGCGTTTAAGTACATTTCAGTCAGACAAACATCTAGTCCTTGTATATATTCAATGGATTTTTGGGATACCATGAGGAATTTTTCAAAGTCCCCATTGAACGCTTTGGCACTGCATTTTTCTCTGCTGTGTTGGATGGTCCGCTTAGGCGCGCCGCAGTCACATGCTGGCGAAGACAGCAGTCCCCATTTGAAGACTGAACCGACTAAGAACTGGGCGTGGAAGGTGTGTTGACTCAGAGTTGACCAGATATTGCGGGGCTGATCAAACCCAGAAACTGCCTCTGTAATACTAGGCATTAGGTGGCAAGTTGCTGGGGAATTTCGGAGCCATTCTCTTCTCCAAGAGTTGATGTCAGTCAGAGTGAGGCTGTCGAGAGCAAGAGGAGGATGTCTTACACGAAGCCTCTTGATACTCAGATCAGGTATATCTATGTTTACCGGTAGTTCAGGGTTTGCTTCGATCTAGTTGTATTCCCTGGCCAAGGCTGCTTCTCGTCGTATTTTTGGGGATGGCGTATGACTCTGTACAGGTAGCAATTTGTTAGCTGTAGACCTAACGCTTCCTTAAATAATGCGCATGGTGTTGTTAAGTTCGACATCGATTTTGTTCACATTGGAATCTGATTTTGGCTCCTTTCCACAACCGCAACCTGATACGCTCTGTCCTGTGAAACCAGTTACCTCACTTGCACGAAACACAGACAACGTTATTTTCCTAAAAACACTTAATCATTCAAAACAATACAGCTGAAGGCCCGAACAAAAGTTATTAAAATTGTCTTAAGGTTCAAATGGCTCTGAGCGCCATGGGACTTAACATCTATGGTCGTCAGTCCCCTAGAACTTAGAACTACTTAAACCTAACTAACGTAAGGACAACACACAACACCCAGTCATCACGAGGCAGAGAAAATCCCTGACCCCGTTGCCTTAAGGAATACACATGGTTGAAGGCCTTAATTACAGAAAATTTTACATAAAAGATCGGCTGAAGGCCACATACTGAATATTGAAGAACTGATGGTTTAAGGTCAAAATAAGAAAGATTTGAAATTGAATTGTTTAAAACTTATTTTAAAAAAGGAGATTTTGCTCTATCTTGGAACCTTAATTTAAGTCGGCTGAAGGCCTTATTTTAAAATTAAAATAAACTAAATTAATAGATGGCTGAAGGCCTCGCACAGCAGTTAAGACAAAAATAAAATAAGAACATAAAAACAACGGAACAGTGGTACTGAGAGTTATCTCCTCATGCCGACCCTTGGAACACTTCTAACATAAGTTTAGTTGATACAGGCACCCAAAAGTAAGATTAAATAATCGGTTGGCAGCCCGACCCAGGGACGTATGAAGGACCGACCAACAACCTAATCAATTCCCTTCCGGCCAACCAACGGCACGACAACGGAAAGCGTCAGCCGAGGACGAAGTTACCAGCAGCGCTACGTCTTCAAATATTGGCGTCTAAAAACAGCCAAGGCACAATAACCACTCAAAAATATGAACAACACTAAAGGCTGTCGAACTACACGCGGTACCGGACAGCATCAACACGGCGAGGAAAAACACACTGCGGAACACTACGCTAATGACCTCGCCGCGGAGACTTCCTCGATACTCTGTCCCAACCGACCGACTGCCTACTCCAGTACGCAGACAACATTAACATAACGGCTCAGACTAAATTACACAATCTAGACGCAGTTCCACCAAAACACTTCCACAAGAACTCGTGATTCGTCCTTGTTGTTCACGAATGTTCGAGTCAACACATACAGAGAATCCATAAGCGGTCGGCGACCAAATATACGTCGTCCGATGAGACGACCGCCCGAACGGCCAACCAGTCGTCCCCCGCTCAAGTTACGAGAGTCGGCAACGGTCGGGCGAGTCTTGGCTGACCAGAGCTCACTGCAGCTTCAACCCGACCCCAACTCGATGTCCGTTCGGAACTCTGGAGACATGGCGACCTGGGCACACTGGCTCGGACCAACCGATACAGCGGTAACTCTTGCCCATTGGTGACGGCATCTGCACGAGGAAGGAACCGACCCACGTCCGGCAAGATGACCAACTGGCGAGGCCCAGAAACGGTCAAAAGACCAAATACATGTCGCCCAATGAGACGACCGACCGGCGGTCGTTCCCGCTCCAATCTCCTTCCGTCGGATAGTTCATGAGTGTGGCCAACGGTGGGCAAGTACTGGCTGTCTGCGCCTCACTGGCGCTCCGTCCCCGACTGACTCCCAACAGACGACGATTCGGAAATACTAACGGTCGCTCCAGAGGTAGTATGACAGTGCACTTATCGAGAAGCGCTGCTGCTGCTACCGCCACTCACGGGCAAGCAAACCAGCAACTTAGTGACCCCAAAAAAATTGAAAAAGAGGCGACAGAACCATAAAAACAAGATGACGAGCAATAAACGGCATGACTGCGAGCCGCGCACGGCTCAAACATGACTGCTGTTTAGCCATACTGGTGCACAGTACTCCGCCGCAGAGTATACGAGGCTCAGCGCAGACGTCCTCAGAGTTGATCCCCAGTTGGTTCCGCAGAGTTTATGAATGAGGTTGTTTCTTGTTCTCACCTTGGCAGCTGTTTTTGTAAGGCGTGATTTAAATGACGAGGTTCTGTCTAACGTGACCCCTAGGTACCTTGGAACCTTGGCTCCTTGCTGTAGTTGAGGCCTGTGCGGCTGGTCCCATCGGAGGTTCGAGTCCTCCTTCGGGCGTGTGTGTGTGTGTGTGTGTGTGTGTGTGTGTGTGTGTGTGTCCTTAGGGTAATTTAGGTTAAGTAGTGTGTAAGCTTAGGGACTGATGACCTTAGCAGTTAAGTGCCGTAAGATTTCACGCACATTTCAACATTTTTTTTTGTAGTTGAGGCGCGTGTCGTCGAGGTACACTTCCAGAGGTCTGTCGGCTTCTCTGTTATTGAGGTGGAAGCAAGTTACTTCTGTCTTCGTGGCTTTTGGCGTAAGCCTCCATTTACGGATGTATGCTACCAGGGCAGACAGATGGGATGTCAAGGTTTCTTCCATTGTATCAAAATCGGTGTGCCTTGTTACAATGGCCCAGTGTAGCCAAATTTCCTACAAGCTGTTTCTGGCATGTCAGCAATGTATAGGCTGAAAAGCAGTGGAGCTAATAATACCCAGGCTTGAGGTAAGCCATTTTGAAGGAATTTCTGGCTAATGACTTTGTTTCCCATAACGACCTGGAAAACTCTGTTACTTGTCATTTTACCAATACCCTTTATCACTTTTTTGATAGCTAATTATTTTCATCAGTTCATAGAGTGGCCCTTGTCTCCAGACCGTCTCATAGGCTGCTGATAAGTCAATAAAAGCCACAGATGTTTTTAATTTCTTTTGGAATCCCATTTCAATATGTGTTGTAAGAGCCAGGACTTGGTCTGCACAGCTTCGATTGCGACGAAAACCGGCTTGTTCTACTGGGATGTCCGTGAGTATTGTCTGACCAATCCTGTTAAGCAGTACTCGTTCCAGAAGTTTGTACACCATGCTAAGGAGTGCTACGCGCCGGTAGTTTTGCGGAAGATTTCCCGGTTTACCTGACTTTAGGAGGACGATTATCTTGGCACTTTTAAGTTCTTGGGGTACGTTTCCCGTCTGCAGTAGTGATGTGGAGAACTTTGCTAACCATATTTTCGTATATTTGCCAGACTTGATAAGAAACTCTGGGAGGATGTCATCTGCGCTGGGGATTTTACCTAATTTTGTGTTCTTTATTGCTGCCGAGATCTCTTCGGAGGGTGATGTCTCATGAATATTTAGTGTCAACACTGGCTGTTTCTTTTAGCTTTCTAAGTTCACGTTTAGTTCGTATTGTCTCTCGGTGGTTTGCCCCTGTAGGTGTTTTAACAATGTGCAAAGCAATTTAGATAGGTGTTGTGGGGTTTTCTTCTCGAGTTAAACAGCTAGCTCCTCCTAGTTTCCGAAGCAGGGACCATGCTTTTCTGGTGGACACTCTAGTCCATAACCTGAGTAGTTTCCATCCAGTTCTGTCGTCGTGCAGTATGAAGGCTGTGTTTGAGTTCATCTGTTATTTCTCTGTCTCCGCTGCTTTCGTAGTTATTATACAGTTCCTCACATTTCTCGTCCCAGCCTGGAATATATTCTTTGCGGTATTCTCTAGGGAAGAGACCAAACAGCGAGGTCATCGGTCTCATCGGATTAGGTAAGGATGGGGAAGGAAGCCGGCCGTGCCCTTTCAAAGAAACCATCCCAGCGTTTGCCTGGAGCGATTTAGGAAAATCACGGAAAACCTAAATCAGGATGGCCGGACGCGGGATTAAACCGTCGTCCTCCCGAATGCGAGTCCACTGCTCCACCTCGCTCAGTTATTCTCTAGGTATGTTCTTTTTTGCTGTACTGATGACTACTCCCACAAATCTTTTTATAGCTATCAGCAGATCGAGGGATCCCTCCCAGGCGTTGGTTTTCAGAGTAAACTTTCCAATCTGCTTTTTGAGGTTCCATCTGGGTTGAGGAATTGAGGTTATCAATGGAATACTTGTGCCGATTTCTACTAGGACTGACTGTGAGGGAAATCTGGAAAAACATTTCGGCTTTTGTTGACCAGCTACACGAAGAGAATAAAAGCGACGCCCCCCTCTAGCCGTGGAGGCACTAGAAGCAGAAGGGAGGCACTAGAAGCAGAAGGGAGGCAGTGATATCAACGCTAGCAGTGACTTACGGACTTGTTTGATTAGACTACATGGAAGTTATATATTTCGAAGGACTCTCATTATTTGGATGTCGCCAATTGCTTGCGACACCACCATGTGCATACGCAAGTATTGTATGTGCAATTACTGTAATAAACTCCGTTAATATGATTTGCTTGTACGTTGTCTAGCTATCCGAGAAAACAGCCTCCTAGGCACCCTATAAGAGACGAGTGGGCAGCATCCTACAGATCTGGTTTCCACGCAACCTGCTGTAGTAATGGAAGCCACCATCAGAGCAGTGGGCCACATGAACATTATTGTGGACCATGTTTGATGTCTTCGCAAAAAATGTTCAAATATGTGTGAAATCTTATGGGACTTAACTGCTAACCTCCACCGGGACCAGCCGCATAGTCCATGGCTGCAGCGCCTTCTATCGGCTCGCGCGGCGATGTCTTTCCCTATGACAATAGCGTCTTCAAGAACGATAAATGACAGTGTCACAATACCAGAATTATGCTACAGTGATTTGATGAGCATGTCTTTCTCACTAAACCGGCCTGGTCTTTTTTTTTTTTTCCTTCTTCTTCTTCTTCCCCCATCAGTCTACTGACTGGTTTGATGCGGCCCGCCACGAATTCCTTTCCTGGTCTTAACCCAACGGAAATCATGTGCGACACTATTGCACTCCAATTCTGCGCCCTCAAAACACCGCCTCGTAATTTACGGGTACTGCGTTAGTTGTACGTACATACGTGGTGTTGCTTACTACAGGAAACCTTTCAGAGGCTTATAGAATCCATGCCCAGCAGAATTGCTGTCGTTTTTCGTACCTTAAGAGGACCCACGCGGTATTAAGAAGGTAGTCAAAAGGTTCTAGCAGATCAGTACATACATAGATAGACTGAAACAGTGTGTGAGCAGATATAAGAAATCATTTACAAAGTTAAGGAAGGCGAAAAGTGCATTGTAATGGGTGACTGGATGGCAAAGAAAGGAACAGAAGGAAAAATGGTATGAAAACCTGGGTTGGAGTAAATAAACGAATGAGGAAACAGCCTGTTTGAAATGCTGTGTGGAAAATCAGTGCTAACATTTCTACGCATACAATCTTCTTTAAGATTCCTAAACCAAGAGACTTGGAGACACTGCAAGATTTCGAAACTAAATTTAAAACTGCAAATAATTCCGGGGGACTACCTAAACTCTAAAATTTATTGGTTACGAATTGTAGATCAAAAATGGGGAATTAGATAAAAGTAGGAAATTAAGCAGATCTGATAAATTCAAAGAATTATTGGTAGTTCAGAAATTCATAGGGAGCATTATGCGACTAGTGACGGAGAAAAGGGATAGAAGTCGAATGAGTGGGTTTGAGAGATGAATAGTGAACGAAGCAGAGGATCAAACACGCAAACGAATGGGGCTCAGTAGAAATCCTTGGATAACACACGAGAAATTGAATTAAAACAACGAAAGAACAAAAATTACAAATACAACAAACGAAACAGACCTCTAAGAAATGAGATTAACGCAAAATGCACAGCAGCCTAGCACGAATGTCTAGAGGACAAATGCCAGATTGTAGAAGAATAGATGATTAACGAAAATTAAACAGACTTTTCGTGATTAAAGAAGCAGTTGCATAAATATCTAAAGCCGGTATCAAGCAAATAAGGGAAAGCTGAAATGTGGAAGGAATATATAAATGTCTGTACAACGGTAATGAACTCGAAAACAGTATTATTGAAGCAGAAAAAGAAGTAAATGAAGATGAGAGAGGACATGTGGCACTGCAAGAAGAATTTGATAGAGCTCTAAAAGATCCAGATTAAAATAGATCCCCTGAAGGTGGTGATATTCTTTTAGAATTATTGAGATCATTGGCGTGCCAAGTCATGACATACGTCTTACACTACCATGTGGGAAAATGAGATAAACGATATAGCCTCAGACTTCAAAATGAATGTAATACCACCTACTCCAAACAAAAGCAAGTGCCAATACATGTGAATATTCCTAAACCGTAAGTTTAATAAATAATTTTTGCAAGTTACTCATACGAATCATTTACAGAAAAACGAACTGGTAAAAGATAAGCTCGTGAAAGATCAGTTCGTTTTCCAAAGAAATGCAGGGACACGCGAGGCAGTGCTTATTTGAGAAAGGTCGGAGAACCAATTGTAAAATTAAACAAAGCTTTTGACAATGTTAACTGACCTATATTGAAATTCTGAACGTAACAGGGATAAAATTCAGCGAGTGAAAGTTTTAGTATTTATACAGAAAGGAGACTGCAGCTATAGGAGTCGAAGGGCATAAAAAAGGAAAACGATGATTGGAGACATCGTCATACCTCAAATATTTGTATCGGAGACGGCAAAGAATTGTAAGAGCGGTTGAGTGAAATGGACAGCATCTTGAAACGAGGTTAACATATGAACATCATCAAACGTAAATTAAGGGTAATGGAATGAAAGAAGGCGATGCTGTGGGAATTAGATTAGGAACCAAGACACTAAACATAGTAGGCCAGCGTTGCTACTTGGGGAGCAAAAAAATTGGTGATTATATATATATATATATATATATATATATATATATATATATATATATGCTTCTCAACGTGGAATGCGTATTTAAATGTTAAGAAGTCCTTCCCGAAGGTATTTGCATCGAGTGGAACTTTGTACCGACAAGAGGAGAATGGATGCTTTTGAAATGTGGTGCTACAGTAAAATGTAGAAGATTAGATGTGTAATTCGAACAACTAATGATATACTGAACCGAAATGGGGAAAATAAAAAACATCGAACCCTGGCTGAAAGATGGTATCGGTTGGTTGAACACTGGTGAGGGATCAGTTTGCTAATGGTGGAAAATTGGGAGTGGGGGAGGAGTAGGAGGAATTGTAGAAGACCACCACGGCATGAAGGGAGGAATTCTGTAAATAGATACGAAAGGACGTAGGTTACAGTATTTGTGGAGAGCTGACGAGGCTTGCACAGGGCAGACTAGCACCGACAGCTCTATCAAACCCCTCCTCTGGACTGAAGAGGAGAATAACGACATATGTGAACTGCATTTTATCTTTCTAACAATCGAACTAATGGAATTATCGCGTCAGATTCGTTTGGTTAAAAAATGGTTCAAATGGCTCTGAGCACTATGGGACTTAACATCTATGGTCATCAGTCCCCTAGAACTTAGAACTACTTAAACCTAACTAACCTAAGGACATCACACAACACCCAGTCATCACGAGGCAGAGAAAATCCCCGACCCCGCCGGAAATCGAACCCGGGCGTGGGAAGCCAGAACGCTACCGCACGAGCACGAGCTGCGGACCAGGGAACCACTCGTAACGACATAAGGAATCAAGCTGATGGCAGATAGCGCACTGTGGAGAGCAAAGTTACATGTGTTAGCGTGCTGTCCCAAGGGACGAAGAGAGCCACAGTTGGGAAATTCGTTACAATAAATAGACAAGCGAGTGGTACACAGTGGGATTTCCTTCGATGAAAAAATAAAACTAGTCAAGCATGGTCCCTTCCGAGCTGCCATCAGCCTGTCCAGCGCATTCCGCCACACACGTAGATAGGTGGAGAGGAAGGGGGAGAGAGAGAGAGAGAGAGAGAGAGAGAGAGAGAGAGAGAGAGAGAGAGAGAGGGGGGGGGGGGGGGGGGGGTCGGGCCAGCGGCCAGAGGTCAGCGCGAGCGTCAGCTCTGTTCTTATCTCTCGCACATCAGCGGTCGTCTCTTTACTCTGAAAAACCCGGCCTCCCACAGAGTTACAAAACGCAGAGGAAGAGGGAAAGATGATGGGAGGTATGTGAATATCATTCAGCGTAGCGAGGCGTGGGCAGGCAGAAAGGACACAGGTGAGGTCGCTCTGACACTTATCTCTAATTGAAAATTTTTTCTGCTGCAGTGTTTACGGTACATACACAGAGCAGCGCAAAAGGTAACGGATATCGAGAAAGGCTGTTAGAAACGCGTTGACATTAACGAGATGCAGATTTTCGAAGAACGCTCAGAAAGGCGTGATGTTCTATTATATATTGTAAACAAATTGAGCAGATTTCATTATTATTATCTACAAACTTTTTTGCACATCCTCTAACTTAACTAACATATCTTTGACACACACACACACACACACACACACACACACACACACACACACACACATATATATATATATATATATATATATATATATATATATATAGGGTGATCAGAAAGTCAGTATAAATTTGAAAACTGAATAAATCACGGAATAATGTAGATAGAGAGGTACAAATTGACACACATGCTTGGAATGACACGGGGTTTTATTAGAACCAAAAACTACAAACGTTCAAAAAATGTCCGACAGATGGCGCTTCATCTGATCAGAATAGCAATAATTAGCATAACAAAGTAAGACAAAGCAAAGATGATGTTCTTTGCAGGAAATGCTCAATATGTCCACCATCATTCCTCAACAATAGCTGTAGTCGAGGAAGAATGTTGTGAACAGCACTGTAAAAAATGGCCGGAGCTATGGTGAGGCATTGGCGTCGGATGTTATCTTTCAGCATCCCTAGAGATGTCGGTCGATCACGATACCCCTTGCGACTTCAGGCAACCCCAAAGCCAATAATAGCACGGACTGAGGTCTGGGGACCTGGGAGGCCAAGCATGACGACAGTGGCGTCTGAGCATACGATCATCACCAAACGACGCGCATCTGTCGGACATTTTGTGAACTTTTTTTTCCCCTAATAAAGCCCCATGTCATTCCAAGCATGTGTGTGTCAATTTTTACCTCTCTATCTACATTATTCCGTGGTTTATTAAGTTTTCAAATTTATACTGACTTTTTGATCACCCGCTATATATATATATATATATATATATATATGTGTGTGTGTGTGTGTGTGTGTGTGTGTGTGTGTGTGTGTGTGTGAGCTCGTATTGTTAGCCAATCAACAGACTGTAGTAATACTTATGACGTGTATTTTTCGTGTAAAATAATGCCTCATACTGAAAGTAGTTTGTTGCAGGATTTTAGTGCGAGTCGTGTACGAGATCGTTTATTTTGAAAAGTTTCCACACCGACATTTGTTCAGTACCTATTGTAGCACGTTGGAGAACAGCTGCATACATTAGTTACATGTAGTCTGACCAGTAACCAGAAAACTGATCATCGCAGGCTGTGTTCAAAATGACCACTGGCAACAGAAATACACGCTTCCTAGCGTATGGTCGGGGGTAGTTGGTATGTCGTGGTACACAGCGTCTTTCAGCTTTCTCTGCAAAAAAAAGTCTACAACAGTCACATCTGGGGAATGGGCCAGCCAAGTTACAGATCCTCTGCATCAACCCAACAATTTGGGAACAGTTTTTGAAGGCGTGCTGTAATACTTCGTGCGCTATGCGCTAGACAGCCATCATGTTGGTACTACAGGTTCCTCCTAGTCTGCACAGGAACGTCTTCTAGCGTCTGTGGAAGACGGTCTGTTAGGAGGATGTGATACTTGTGCGTGTTCCATCTATGAAAAATGGGCCTATAAGCTGATGGTTCACTATCCTACTCAACATATTCAAACTCCATGAGCGCTGAAGTTCCAAATGACGAAGCCAGTGGGAGTTGTCAATAGATCAGCACTGCATGTTTCGGCTGTTTACCTGGTCACGATTAGTGCATGTGGCTTCATCAATAAAGAAAATACTTGATACATCTAGAGCATTCTACCTTAATGCACATGTACAAAAGTTAACATCCTTCTCATAATCGTTTCCATGCAGCTCTTGATGGTGAGGTCCCATTCCTATGTTGATGGGGAATGCGTAAGGCACTTGCCTGACACAGCACTTCCTCATGCGGTTGCGCAGGACCTAACGTGAGGATTAACAGCAGCAAGAACAATCATTTTCCCCTCTTCTGTCGTCACTTATTTCCTTCTGTTTGTTGTGAAGGAGTTATGTAACCACTTCCACGTAACTGGTTGAAGATGTTGACAAATAACTCTAGATGATTGCGGCAACACATCCCAATAGACGTCATACACCGTACAAAAAAGAACTGTTTCTTCCTACACACTCCGCACACCATGAGCTTGTCTGCTTTTTCTGCATTGGTAAATCCCATCGTTTACTCACGACCCACTGCTTCGACTGTTACACACTGATTACCAAGTCATACTGCACCCAAGAAACACACAAGCACACTGTAAGCAAACACATTAACATCATACCTAGCAACCACGCAGGTTTAATGGCACAAACAAGTGTAAGTGTGTAAACTTCAAGCAGGGTAAATTAGAATGTCACTGGTATTTCTTGCAGGATTCTAGTGCTAATCATTTAGGAGATATTGTATTTTGGAGTCTGTAAATGTCAGTAAGCACTGTTCCATTTAAGAAAGTGTATTTATTGTGCAAACATATACACTCATTCTCATAAGTTAAGGATAATTGCAGAATGTGATGCCACACACACACAGATCCGGAAGCCCACAGCATTGGTGATAAGTTGAGAAAACCGTCCCGAAACACATGTGCTGCTCATGTACCCCGACATCAATAAGGGATGTGATCACCATGCACACGTACACAGGCCGCACAATGGGTCGGCATACTCTCGATCAGGTAGTCGAGCAGCTGCTGGGGTACCACCAGTGCCTGTCGGAGCTCCAGAAGTGTCCTAGGGGTTTCAAAACGTGCAGCGATATGTCGCCCGAGAGCATCCCAGACGTGCTCGATGGGGTTTAGGTTTGGAGAACAGGCAGGCCACTCCATTCGTCTGATATCTTCTGTTTCAAGGTACTCCTCCACGATGGCAGCTTGATGGGTCTGTGCGTTATCACCCATCAGCAGGAAGGTGGGACCCACTGTACCCCTGAAAAGGACATACTAGTGCAAAACAAAGTCCCCATACACCTGACCTATTACAGTTCCTCTAAGACATGCAAGGGTGTACGTGCACCAATCATAATCCCACCATACACCATCAAACCACGACATCCATACAGGTCCCTTTCAATGACATTAAGGGGTTGGTATCTGGTTCCTGGTTCCTGGCTCACGCCAGATGAAAACCCAGCGAGAATCACCAGACTATAACTGGACTCGTCTGTGAACATAACCTGGAACCACTGTTCCAATGCCCATGTACTTTGTTCTTGACACCAGACTTTACGGGCTCTCCTGTGACCAGGAGTCAGTGGAATGCACCTCGCAGGTCTCCGGGCAAATAAAGCTTGTCTGTTCAGTCTTCTGTATATTGTTCCAGTGGCTGTGGTAAGGTCCCGAGCAAGGCTACCTGCAATACTCCGTGGCCATCTGCGCGCACTCATGGTGAGATATCGGTCTTCTTGTGGTGTTGAATACTGTGGACGTCCCGTACTGTAGCGCTTGCACACATTTCCTGTCTGCTGCAATCGTTGCCATAATGTTGAGATCACACTTTGTGGCACACGAAGGGCCCGTGCTACGACCTGCTGTGTTTGACCAGCCTCCAGTCGCCCTAGTATTCTACCCCTCATAAAGTCATCAATGCGTGTTCCTTGAGCCATTTTCAACACACAGTCACAATGAGAGAGTCTCAAAACGTCTGCACACTTACTCGCTGCAGCTTACTCTGACATGCACCACCACCGTGCGACGACCGCAGGCCAAATGCACTGCATGGTATACCCTGAGGTGATTTAAACCCGCAAACCGCCCACCAGAGCGTTGTTTCCCCATGTATCAGCATTAACCTTAATTTATGAGCATGAGTGTACTTTTTAAGTATTATTAAAATTTGTTTACTGCCTACCAGTACGAGTCCTTGACTACCAATCCATTCTTTGAAAACCGACATGAAAACTACTTTCCTTGCAAGTTTCAGGTGATTCACCCTGCGTATACAGGGTACCCGGAAATTCTCGTTACAGACGTTTAGGATTTGTGGAGGGAGGTGAGTAGATAACATTCTGAATTAGAACCCATGCCTGGAAACGTCCAATTCCGCGCTGCAACCATTTGAAAACATGTTGGTAACGCGATCACTTCTACAAGGCTCTGCATTTTAATAATCTTTCCTTTGTCAAAGTCACTTATCTCAATGGATTTCCCCATCTGCAGCCAGTATCTTCGCTAGGGTGATCCCACATTCCTGTCTGCTACGCTTACATTTGTTACCTCGTCACGTCCCCGCAATGACCCCAGGCGGCATCCTACTTCGCTGTGGACAGTAGCGATAATGTTTTGGCTTATCAGTGCATGGCATCGAGAATAGTGACTCTTTCTCCTGTAATTTTTCGGTATTCTGTCATTTCTGACATGTTCCTGTCTGGATATGTAACAGACAAAAACCTCCATATAATTTCCTACACTTATATTTTTTATATGGAATGTAAGTTTGCCGGCCGCGGTGGTCTAGCGGTTCAGGCGCTCAGTCCGGAAACACGCGACTGCTTCGGCCGCAGGTTCGAATCCTGCCTCGGGCATGGATGTGTGTGATGTCCTTAGGTTAGTTAGGTTTAAGTAGTTCTAAGTTCTAGGGGACTGATGACCACAGATGTTAAGTCCCATAGTGCTCAGAGCCATTTGAACCATTTTTTTGAATGTAAGTTTCTGTTTTTCAGAAACTCTTTACTTGCAATTGCCAGTCGGGATTTCAAATTCTGTGTACTTCGACCGTCGCCATTCTTTTACTGCCAGAGTAGTAGAATTTTTGGACCTCATTTCCTAAGCTGATTCTGTCAGCATCGTCCGATTTAGTTCTTTCACGTTCCATTACACCTGTCTTACTACAGCTGATTCTCCTCTTAAAAGCTCCATTTTATTTTGCTAAATGGGAGGGGGCCACAGGCGAAAGTGTAGCTGTGAAACCCCGTCGCTAGTCGTGCTGAGATACCTCAGCAGGCACAACACTTCCCTGCGGAAGCTGAAGGTCACAGGTTGGAGTCCCGGTCCGCCAGATGGTTGTAATATACCAGGATCTTACACTAATCACTCTGGTAAACTGATCATACAAGTCATTTGAATTTTCTGATGGCATTGCAACGTAGCGAGATAACATTAAAATTTAGCGAGGACATATAAAATTTCAATTCCCTTTATAAATTTCTCCTTGGTTTCCTTTACTACTAGGTCAGTGTGCAGATTGGACTCTTCGCAACCACTACTTCACTTTCAAGTCGTTCAACTATTCTCACTGCTCCTGTACAAGTTGTAGATAGTTTTTCGCTCGTTTTATTGAACTCTGCTGCCTTTATAATTTCGAGGAGTGTATTCAAAATGACCCGTGTGTGGCTCGCATTGATGCCATTCATGGCTTGGCATCTTGTAATAGCGAAAGTGGCGTCTCGTTTTCTTAATGTGTTTACTGGCGCCACTACGTTTGCTCGCCTTGTCTGTCCGTGAGTGGCAGCAGCAGCGCTTATCGATAGCGCGTACTGTAGTGCGGCCTCTAGTATTTCCGGGTCGTCGTGTGTCGAGGGCAGTTGAGTTTGGTCGGGCGAGTACTGGCTGTCCAGACCTCACTGCTGCTCCGTTCCTTGGCGACACACATGCACTGTCCAACGGAAGGATGTGGTCGCGAGAGGATAGGATTCAGCGAGTTTTAGTTGAATGGACCGTGATATTCGAGTAGTGCAACTTTCACCGTGTGTGTGTGTGTGTGTGTGTGTGTGTGTGTGTGTGTGTGTGTGTGTGACAACTTATTGCCATGAGGTCACTTCGATGGGTGGACAGACAGACACAGTCAAATATTTATACTGGTATCTTTCCCGTGTCTGACTTGAGTGGGACGACTGTTGGTTGGTCGTTCGGTGGGATGACGTGCATTTGGTCTTCAGACCGCTTCTGGCTTTTCTGTGATTGTGCCGACTTATAATTCGTCCGTGTTGTTTCACAGCGACTGGTTTTGGTATTGTGATAATGTTGGTGGAATTGTTTTCCCGGATCCGTGTGTATCTTGTGGTTTTGAATGAGCATTTATTTTAATGCTGCCTGCGTACTGGTGTGGAGTGGAGAGTGGCGAACGGACAGTAGTTTGGCTTCGGATGGAGCAGCGAGGTGGTCTGCAGTGCAGGGGCAGGCCGGGACCACTGGTGGCGTGCAGGCAGTCGGACCGAGGGCTGTAGCCAAACGTCCTGGGTTCGGTCGTTGAAGTTGAGTGAACCATGTCCTGTACTGAAACCTCCACTGTTTGGGATCTCGCTGTTTGCGTGTTGCTGCTCCCAGGGTCAGTGAGTCCAACTGCAACGAGTAGAGTATGTCAGGTTGGTGGAAGCTATTAGCCGACTTCTACTCCTTGATGTCAGTTTGGATTTAGTATTATTCTTATTAGTGAAGTGCAACCAGCGGTATTTTCTGCCTTGCGGCCGCTAACGCCCCAGTTACCTGTCCTGGAGGTTAGCGTATGTGGTGTGCGTACTGTAAGACCTTCGGTACACACACCATCTGATTATTTGACTTGTCGCTCTAACGAAGTAGGTGAGTGTCAGCAATATGTCTCGTTGTCTTATCGTGACGTGTTTATCTTCTGCCGTTAGGTCAGACGATAGAAATGCCACTTGCACGCTTAGAGTAGCAGATTGACGGTGACCAACTTTAAACAGAACTTGATTAATTTTCACACACATTTATTAAAATAATAATAATCATGAACCTTACTTAACTTGATTCTGGATGCTATTTACAATTGACAATCTGAAGTTCCTTTGGTCTTGGTACGTTAATCTTATTCTCACATATCTCTGATACTTGACAGTGTGTCTATACATTTCTCTTCAGGGCTATGTACAGGAATATGATAATCTTATTAGGCGCAGACTGAAACTTGACTACAGATTAATACAGACTGACTAATCGGAGGTCTGTACACTCGTTATAATACCTCGAGCGTTCCGGTATCACTGCACGAGTGTGATCCGCGAGGAGAATAGGTTCTACGTTAGCAGCAATCTCATTGGCTGCGTTACATATTAATACGCGGATCGGCTGAAGCAGAATTTGGTCCGTCTCTAAGACAGTGCCATCTCGTAGTGCGGAGATGGACGAGCGCTGCGCCTGCACTGTTGTGCTTAGCGGGGCGCGCTCTAGTGGGAAAGTTGTGTACGCACTGACTACGCGGAACTATGTACACAACAGCATACTTTCCCAGCAGTGTACCTTTCGTCGTCGTGTTGATGCTGTCCGACACGGCTTGTAGATCGACAGCCTCTTGAATTGTACTGTGCATATGTTTTTAGGAGGTCTACCTTGGTTCTAGTGTTTCCTTCTGCGTTGGGTGTGTGTTCTGAAGACGTGGTTGCTGTCCGTCTCTTCGCCCTTACTTAAAAATATTCCATCGTCGCACCGGTGATCGGACGTTAAACGCCGACCAACCGACTAACCACTCCGCCGAAGTTACCCCTAGTGAGAGTTGCCATCCTGTTATGTGAGTACAACTTTTGGCTGCCTGTCTCACCGCTTACACAGCTGTAGTCACCTTCCTCAGGTCGATCCAGCGAGCACAGTGTATCACTCCGTCTTATTTGGACAATTTGTCATAATTGTATAAAATTAACCCTATGTTTTAACATGTTATTCCCTTCCCCACCTGTAATTCCAACTTTCAGCCGTTAATAGTTTGTAACACGACTTGTGGCCTTCAGCCGACAAATAATTTTTAATCCTGTTTTAGTGAGGCCTTCAGCTGTCACTATAGCTTGTTACAAGTTATTAAGATTATTAGAAAGTATTTTAGTATTTTTAAAGAGTAATTGTCCACCTTATTTGTAGTTCAGCCGCCGGTCGAAGTGGCCGTGCGGTTAAAGGCGCTGCAGTCTGGAACCGCAAGACCGCTACGGTCGCAGGTTCGAATCCTGCCTCGGGCATGGATGTTTGTGATGTCCTTAGGCTAGTTAGGTTTAACTAGTTCTAAGTACTAGGGGACTAATGAACTCAGCAGTTGAGTCCCATAGTGCTCAGAGCCATTTTTTTTTTTGTAGTTCAGCCTTCACAAGCAATTTCAGAATACACAAGGGTTGGACTTCAGCCCACGAATAATTTTCAACCTTATTAATCAGACCTTGTGCCGTTGATTGTGTGTAACATTGCTTGTGGCCTTCAGCCGACCAATAACTTTTCTTAGTAAGGCCTTCAGCCGTTACTATAGCTTGTTACTGTTTGGTTGTTAAGAAGAAAATATCTTAGTATTTGTTAATGTGTAACTGCCTGCCTCACTTGTAATTCAGGCGTTCAGCCGTTGTGTATTTGGAAACTGCTGCTGCCCTTCGGCCATTAATTATTTGCAACATTGCTTGTGGCTTTCAGCCAACAGTTTTAGTTCTGTCTTGATAAGGCCTTCGGCCGTCACTATAACTTGTGACAGTTATTAAGATTGTTAAAAGGGTTTTTGGTATTTTTAACATGTAATTGTCAACCTTAGTGGTAATTGAGGCCTTCAGTAGTTGTGTATTCTTTAAATTGCTTTTGGCCTTCAGCCGACGAATAATTTTGAACCTTCTTAATCAGACCGTCAGCTGACAATCACTTGCAATTCTTCTAATAAGGCTTTCGGTCATCAGTGTAGTAAAATTTTTTAAAAAGATTGTTGAGAGTTTATTTTTTAAAAAAAAAGAGTGTATGTGTTTTCTGTGCAACCAACGGTGACTGATTAGGTCCTGTCCACACCTTTCCTGCTTTCTCCAAGTACCACGTCCCACGTCTCACGAAACAATATCAGGTCATGTATAGTAACTGAATTTGAGGCACGTGCAGTTTTTGAAAGCCACATCACAATGGTTTCGGTCTGTTGTTCGTCCTTTTACTGGCCGTGAACCCCCACTGCTCCATATTAACAGTTAATATTCGATCTCTTCTGGTCCTTTCGACATCGAATCTGAAATTATGAATGATTTAAAAGGTTTGGTAATGTACAAAACACCACGACGCAGTCGAGAGCTGTGGACATGACGTCTCAAGATGCTGCCATATTCTTAGATTCCAAAAAGGCTTTTGAAACTGCTCTCCACACGTGGTTTCAACTCGAATTACATAGCTGCAGAAAACCGTCTCCACTGGATGCGAGCTTCCTGCCAGCTCGTAATAACTAATGGAAACTCATTGGTTGGAACCTAAAATATATCGATTGATCGTCAAGAACGTATAATGCAACTTTTCCTCTGCCCTATCAGTATAACTGATTTAAGAGGCAATCTGAATAGCCTTATTACATTGTTTGCGGATGTTTGCGTCTAGTGAAGTCAAGAGACGATGGAATGCGATTAAAAAATTATTTTGCGAAGATATCTGAATGGTGCAAAATGTGGAAATTGATTATTAGCAATAAAATATGTAAGATTGTCATGTTATGGCTATGAGGAAGCTCTGCAAATATTTACTTTACCTTATTTTAATCTAAAAATGTCAAGTTATTAGTATAGCTCTATTTTTATACCTGCAAATTTTTATCTAAGTCATAATGACTGGAGGGATTGGCAAGACGCTGACGAAATATCCCAAGATCCCCTGTCCACAACAATGTCATTAGAGACAGAGTAAAAGCTCGGTTTCCTTCAAGGATGGCTGCGCTCTTTCAAAGGAGGCATTGTGGAATTTCCTTGGAGCGATTGAGGAAAATCACAGAAAACCTAAATTTAGATGGTCGGGCGCTGGTTTGAACTACCTTTCCAAATGCAAGCCCAGTGTACTAACTACTGTGACACCTCACTCGTTGCTAGTCTAAATGGAGAGAGTCCCTGAGCTTTATATCTACATGACAGATTTCCATGTATGAGTAGTTTGAGTAATCGAACAGGAGGTTTTTCTTTTCAGTGGATATTGTGCCGATAGACTCTTGGGCTTAGACATCTCGTATCAAATGCCAGGTGGAGGCAGGGAATTTTCTTCGTTCCAGTCCATCCAGGATGCCCCCTGGTTCATTCAGCCTGCTTTCGAATACAGCAGAGGGAATCTTTCCTGGTGGTAAAAGATAGCCAGGGCGCTGAACTCGGGACATACCGCTTATAATGTCGTGTCAAGCGAAACGTTGCACTATAACCGCAGTCAGGCCACAAGCCTGTTCACGGGTTGAGTGCTGAAAGTAGCTAGTTAGTTAGTTTTTGCTGTATGGTAATACATAGTTACATTTACTGATATTTTATCTATGAGGTAATGTGAAGTTAAACTCATTATTAGACACACACAGTTAAGCTCATATTTAAATTCGCAAGTAATTTAGTAATTCTTGGAAAGTGATCAGTGCAAAAGTTAATCAGAAATGGAACATTAAACTGTGTACTGCAACATTCTGTTAAATTTAAGAAAACTGCCCTGTTAGTAATAATACAAGCAAGCTGACTACGAGAAAAACATGAAATGTATAAATAACTACAAAAAATGACCTGCCTGAAAAGTATGTCACTGTTGAAAGAATTGAATCATGCATAAATTATGGATGACCTACCTGTACGTGAAACAAAAAGATGCTGTGCTATTGCTAATTCTAAACTACTGTGGCTGCTGCTGCTATGCTACTTAAAAAATAAAAATTCAAACTACTAGCAACTCAATGTGCCGTGTCTGCTTTAATCTGTAGACACACCTACAAAATTACTGTGCTAATAAAACTCGTTGCTGCAAAAATAATTGTCAAAGTTCTGTTTCTAAGAAACTATTTCAAGTTTCATATATATAATTTTGCTTTCCCTAAGAGAGGAATGCTGATTCATGGAAAAAAAAGTAACTGCATCAACAAAACCTTACATCACTAAGACAAAATATTTTAACTCTTGAAATAATACAAAGTGAATTTTTAATAATAATGGAAAAACCTCAACAAATTCTCTTTACTTTCTTACAAACACACATGCTATCTGTCTTTGAAGAAAAAGTAGTACACCACACATTGTTATGTTATCATAAAAATCTCAAATTCTGAATTCCTGAACACGTTAATTACTACGCGTGGATGTCTCGGCATATGCGCTATTAAAGTACCTTTAGAAATCATTTGAAAGAATTCGACAAATATTTCTCCATAAATGCAAACTAATATAAGAAAATTATTGCCGGCACACAACATGGCCTATACACACCCTACTCCATCAGAAGATACAACCCAGCACCTTCCCCCTCTCCCGCCCACATCTCCCGCCGGCCTATCCCTCTCCACACCCCGTATCTCCCCCTGTCTAACCCACCCACCCTTCTCTCCCCCTCCAGCCTCTCACCCCCTCCACCCACACTTCTCCCCCCTCCCTCCACACTTCTCCCCCCCTCCCTCCACACTTCTCCCCCCCCTCCCTCCACACTTCTCCCCCCTCCCTCCACCTGACTCGCTCCCCCCCTCCCTCCACCCGACTCGCTCCCCCCCTCCCTCCACCCGACTCGCTCCCCCCCTCCCTCCACCCGACTCGCTCCCCCCCTCCCTCCACCCGACTGGCTCCCCCCCTCCCCTCCACCTGACTCGCTCCCCCCTCCCCTCCACCCAACTCGCTCCCCCCCTCCCCTCCACCCGACTCGCTCCCCCCCCTTCCCTCCACCCGACTCGCTCCCCCCCCTTCCCTCCACCCGACTCGCTCCCCCCCTTCCCTCCACCCGACTCGCTCCCCCCCCTTCCCTCCACCCGACTCGCTCCCCCCCCCTTCCCTCCACCCGACTCGCTCCCCCCCCCCCGCCCTTCCCACCACCCGAGTCGCTCCCCCCCGCCCTTCCCTCCACCCGAGTCGCTCCCCCCCCGCCCTTCCCTCCACCCGACTCGCTCCCCCCCCCCGCCCTTCCCTCCACCCGACTCGCTCCCCCCCCGCCCTTCCCTCCACCCGACTCGCTCCCCCCCCGCCCTTCCCTCCACCCGACTCGCTCCCGCCCTTCCCTCCACCTGACTCGCTCCCCCCCCTTCCCTCCCCCCGTCTCGCTCCCCCCGTCTCGCTCCCCCCCCCCTTCCTTCCGGCCGCCTCGCTCCCCCCCTGGCTCAGCCCATGACTGCACTCCACTCACAAGCAAAGGTTCTACTAACAGTTTTAGCAGTGTGCAACCTCTTTGGCAAAGATGTTGCCTGCTATTAGTCAGATGTTGAACCTTGGCTTTTCCGCATGTTGTCCAAAATACTACAAAAGCTACAATTTTCTGTATAAAACAAAACCCTTACATTTTGACAGACATTACCATCTTTTCTTTGATTCCCAATTTGTCAGAGCAAGGCAGGCTGTTGTAAGACTGACGCACTATGAAGGAATTATCCGAATGGAACCAAAATTGATGGATTTGATGTACACATACAAAAAAATGAATACAATTTCTGAAAAATTTAAATCTTTTATTAAAGAGAGAGAGCTTAATAAAATGAGCAAGTTAATAACGCGTTGGTCCACCTTTGCCAAGCAGACTAACTGCATGCCTTCGTACGCAACCTCTGCTGATGTGCCTGTGTACGAAGTTATACTGAATGCAACAATATCTTTCCGTGCTTCACCTTTTTTTTCAGGTGTTGAATGTTCCCTGCTTTTGTTAGAGTGAATGACACACCACACAACTTTTCATAGGTAAGATCGTTCAACAAACGTCCCACAATGCACAAATAAACAGCATATAACAGTTCTAATAAATGAGGTGGCTGCGAGTTAGTTGTGTAATTTTAGGTAGTAATCAACACTGAGGTCTGAAGCTGGTGGTGTTGTTACAGGTAGGCACGAATAAATTATATGTGCCCACTCGAGTGTCTCGTCAACACCTGACCAAATGTGGAACCTGTGGCAGGGATGTGCACGAGGGTGATTGTCTGCCTTCTCCTCCACACTGTATCTACTGCAATGGCAATCATACCCCCTCCTCTCGAGATTGTCCGATGTATGTAAATAAGCGAGATGTCCAGGAGATCTGGGTAAAAGGATCTGTGACTAGTCAATAACTTCCGAGTGAAGAACTTTTACTATGTTCTCCCGTCTGGATTTACAGTACCATTCTTGCTACATCCCCCTCTAAGGAGGCCATGACCACACAGACATGCGACCTCAGATTCAGCTCTGTGGTTGTGAAATTGCCCATTGTCAAGGTAGCATCGTTCTCCCCTCGTCCAGCCGTGCCATCAAACTCTCGCTTCAAGAGGGGAAAATCACCAACTACACAACCGGAGGCCTGAAAGACTCAAGGAAGTCAAAGGCAATGGGTTTCTCCTTCACCAACTCAAAGATCCCCTTCGACAGTGTCGCCATGTGATACCGTCGCCCCACCGGCCTCTGTGTCGCCGGAGGGCAGGGCTGGACTCTGCAGACCAACAGTACAAGAAAGTCAATGCTTCTGTGGACCTTATGAATGACGACGACGACGACGACGACGACGACGTCGTTTGGTTTGTGGGGTGCTCAACTGCGCAGATACCAGCTCCCATACAAATTCTCAACCTTCGCTCAGTCCAATCTCGCCACATTCATGAATGATGATGAAATGATGAGGACAACACAAACATCCAGTCATCAAGAGGCAGGTGAAAATCCCTGACCTCATGGAGCAGGATCCTCCGGTCTCTGTACCCTGCAGCAGCGAGTCTTCACATGCTGTAACTCGGCAGCCACCGAGGTGATACCCCTTCTTTTTTTCCTCATCGTGACTCTCCTCCAATGGAAGATTCACTGCCTTCAATCCAACAAAGAGGATTTACGGTTGCTTGTAGAATCGGAGCATCTTCTTGTACTCTGCCTTCAGAAAACAAAATTGCGTCCTCACAACAGCTTTGAGCTTTCGCATTACTTCCCAGTCCGTTTTGAACTTCCCCCTGAGGTTGGCATTCTATTACATGGGTTGACTATGTGTGTCATCCTGTATGAGAAGCATGACTCCCCCATCTCCCTGACTACCTGTCTTCAAACTGTTGCAGTTCGCTTTTTCCTTCCACACCTGACGTTTTTCCTTCATACCATTTATATCTCTCCATTGTTTGACGTCACCAGGGCAGACTTCCTCCAGCTTATTGTGCAGCTACTCACCCATTTCTGCTGCTCAGCGACTTTAAAGTGCACCAGAACCTGACTGAGAGGTGCCCTCCTGGCTGACATTCTTAATCAACTTAAGCTCTTCTGCTTTAACACAGGAGCACCCACATTCCTTTCTGACTCCTCGCACACCTATTCGCATTTGAACCTATCCTTCTGTACTGCCCAGCTTTCCCATCGCCTCGAGTGGTCTATTCTTTCTGACACCTACTCGAGCGACCAGTTCCCGTGTGCTATCCATTTGCTGACTCCTACCCCAGTTGCAAGCACACCCAATGGCGGTTTACAAAGGCCATCTGAAAGCCTTGCTCCTCCATGGTGACCTTTGAAGAACACGATTTCCGCAGTTGTGATGTCCAGATGGACCATCTTACAAACATTATCCTTACCACTGCAGAACATTCCATTCCTCGCACTTCCTCTTTACAACACCGTGTCCTGGTCCATTGGTGGACAGAGGCATGCCGTGATGCAACTTGCGCTCTGAGATGCGCTCTCCGCGTTTTCAACTGTCATTCTATGTTGGCATACTGCACTCATCATAAACAGATGTGTGCACTGTGCTGCTGCGTTATTTTGGATGTCAAAATACCTAACTGGATTTCATTCACTAGTTCTTTTAATAGTTCCCCTCCTCCACTGTCACGTGGGCCAACCTCCAGCAGCTCTCTGGCACCAAGACCCATTCCCCAATTTCCGGGCCGACAGTAGCGAACGGTGTCATCATGGACCTTATTGCTATCTCCAACACCTTGGGCCGCCATTTTGAGGAAATTTCGAGTGATTCCCACTATCAACTTGCCTTCTTCCATCAGAAACGAGTGGAAGCGGCTCAGGCGATATCCTTCTCTTCTCAGAATCGTGTGTGCTACAACTCCACCTTTACTATGAGGAAGCTACATCATGCTTTCTCTTCATCCTGATTCTCCTCACCAGGGCCAGACGCTGTTCACATTCAGATGTTGCAGCACTTTCTGCTTCATACGTACAACAGCATCTGGGCAGAGGGCACGTATCCCAGACACTGGCATGAAGCCACTGTCATACCACACCTAAGCCCAGTAAGGACAAGCACCTTACTTCTAGCTACCACCCCACCTCTATGACCAGATGTGCCTGCAAAGTGATGTAAAGTATGATTTATGCCCCGCTGGTATGGTGGCTAAAGTCTCGTAATGGTCAACTGCAGAATGGCGCGCTCGAAATCCACACTGTGCAGTGGTCAGTAAATTGCATCACATTGTCCACTGATGTCATGAATGGTTTTCTGCGGAAATCCCAAACTGTGGCCATGTTTTCGATTTGGAGAAAGCCTACAACATCTGCTGGACGACTGGTATCCTCTGTTCTCATTACACGTGGGGCTTACGTTGCCACCTGCCCCGTTTCCTTGAAGAATTTTTGAGAGACCAAGTTTTCAAGGTCTGTGTGGCTTCTGCCTTTTCGGACACCTTTATCCAAGGAAACGGTGTGCCAAAGGGTTCCATGCTTAGCGTTGTGCTTTTTGCTGTTGCTATTAACCCTATAATGGCCTGTTTCCCGCGCCAGGCATCTTGGATTCCCTTTTTGTTGTCGATTTTGCCATCTATTGCAGTTCTCCACAGACTTATCTCATTGAGCGGCGTCTTCAGCGATGTCTCGATCGTCTTCGCTCATGGAGCATCGACAATGGCTTTCGTTTTTCCACTGACAAAACCGTTTTTGTGACTGAGCCGTGGTGAAAATTGCTGTTTTGAAGAGCGCACCGCAGCACGTAGTGTGAAGCAGTCGCCCTTCGTTTCTGACAGTGGCGCCGCTGTGGCAATTGCAGCCTTTGGTGTCTCCCTCTGGTGGGAAAGGATGCCTGTTCATGTGCATTTAAGGGGCGCTTTGAGCTCGCCAATCGGTCAGTCTGGGGTTAGTCTGGGTCAGTCTCTCGTCCCCAGCTTGCTAGTCTTCCTCTCGTCCGAATCTGTGAGGCAGTTAGTATCTCTCTGTCGTCCGGAGTGCTAGTATGTTTTTCGTTCAGATCAATCTTTAAAGCCAGATAAATGAGTCTTTCCACTCCACCAGTAAGAGAACTCAGATGCAGGAACTAAGCCCTGACCGGGCGACCACTCGCTGAGTCCGCGCGTTAGGCCGCCAGTCTGCTCGAGTTGCTCAGGCAATGGTCATTGGCGGTTGGATCGATCGATCGATCGATCAATCAATCGGTCGCGCACTGAGACACAAGATGACTTGTCCGCCTTGAGCGTCGGCATGCGTGAGGTCGCCACATGAGTCCGGTGGGCCACACTGTAGAGCAAAGGGTAGTGGCTTCGCGGTCGACGCGAGAGCAACAGGAGTCAACCCACGACATCGGTCTGGCTGGTGGGAGCTGCGACGCCGTGAGATCGGCGCACCTTCCTGCGTCTGTTGAAGCGGCTGGCAGCGGGCAGTTCGGGAGAGCAATTTGGGGGTGCTGCGCCAGGTCTTCTCGAGAAATCGCAGTTTATTAGAATTTAAGTGATTGGTGATATGTTGTTTCATTTACTTATTAAATTCTACTTGTTTTCTTGGTGAGGTCACCAGCCGCTTTGTTTTGGGGACGTCCCACCATTCTTCTCCATTTGCCCACCTGCGGGAAGGTGGTGATTTATGAATTGGGTGGTCCATTTTTCCCCTTGTGGAGTATGGGCAGTTTAGAGCAACCAGCGGTTCGGGTTGTTCGGTAATCTTCCTATCAATCTGCCGTACGTTAGTAGCTTCCTCTGTTATGTCTGTCAGATTCGGTGTGTTAATGAATTTATTACTTGGAGTGTAACGGCCTAATTCCTGAAATATGTTTTGATCTTGCCTATCATCTTGAGAGGCGGTATCTGTGTACTGTAGAGCATGTTAACTTGTTTGGCCAACCTTGTATAATTTTATTTAAGATTGCATTTCATGGGCTTTTATTTAAATGGTCATTTTAGTATATAAAGTTGCCACCCTTCCACTGTAAGACTTTTCTTAGAAATTAAAATCAAGTTGCACCTTCGCTGGCAAAGTTAATATTTTAATTTTAGTGTTTTGTACCATTTCCATACCTCCTTATGGGGGTGCATAGTTTGTGTGCTTGTGTAAATTGTTAAAACTTTGTTTGCAGATTTGCACAAGTGTAGTCTTTCAGAGGTTGTTGTGAGCGGTCGTAACTACGGCCGTGTCAAAAGGGAGCAGCAATGTTCTCAGCCCGAAAGCTCCTACAGTCAAAAATTTGTTTCTTCCTGCCTCTGAATAAATTGTAATTTGATATTTAGAGGGTGCTTTCTGATTATAATTTTAAATCTGTTTCTTTTAAAAAATGCTTTAGGCACTATTAAAGTGAATAAATTACCATTTGTTGAAAAGGAATTTAGTTATGATTTCATCAGTTACTCCCTGGCAACACCTTCCACGCTCACATAGTGTGATTAAATATGTTACTGTTGTTGATGAATCACTAGTAAGTAGAATAAATTCTCAAGAAAATAAATTCCTTGAAAATAAAGCACGGTTCAGTGACTTTATGGCGGCTCATCTTGGGCATGTTGCTCTACAGTTTTTTGAAATTACGAAATTACTGGGGTTCATGCTCGACAGGAAACTCTCTTGGTCCTCCCAAATGTCTTACCCGGCAGCCCGCTCTACACAGTCCCTCAGTGTCCAATGTGTGCTCAGTAGTACTTCCTGGGGTGCAGATTGAACCACCTTCCCCCATTTATACCGGTCCCTTAACCATTCGAAACTAGAGTATGCACCTCCATCCGTCTTAAGCCGTCTCAATACTATCCACCATCGTGGCCTCTGTTTGGCCACCAGCGCCTTTTACACTATCCCGGTTGAGTCTGTATTCAGAAGCTGCTGATCTACTGCTGTCCTACCACCGTGACTTTCTCCTCAGCAGGTACGCATGCCGTTTGTATGCCATGCGTGGCCACCCATCCTATGCCTCCTTCTTGGCTGACACCTTTGATTGCCACTATGGATCAAGTCTCTCTTCTCTGTTACCTCCTGGAGTTCACTTTCGGCTCTTTCACCGGTATCTTAACTTCAAAGTACCTGTTACTTTCCCCATGGTTGTGAACCCTTCACCACCTTGGCTTCGTGTGGCGGCCCGTGTTCACCTTGGCCTCCATTCCATTTCTAAGAACACTATTCCAGCCTCGTTCTATCACCTTCATTTTCACGACCTTCTGATTCAACTTCGCGATAGTACCTTTGTGAACACTGATGGTTCTCAGATTTATCATGGTGTCAGGTGTGTCTTCGTTATTGGTGCCATCGTTTTTCGGTATCAGCTTCCCGCACACTGCTCAGTATTTACAGCCGAGTTCTTTGGCCTGTATCAGGCCACGGAGTACATCCAGCGACACATGGTTTTCAACTGTGTCATGTGACCAGACTCTCTCAGCGCCCTTCGAAGTCTGTGTGCACTGTACACTGTCCATCCCTTAGCGCAATGGGTCCAGGAAAACTGTCACTGGCTCACTCTTGTTGGAGCCAGTGTGATGCTTATGTGGGTTCCTGGTCATGTTGGTCTGCCAGGAAACGAGGCTGCTGACGCTGCTGCCAAGGCGGAGCTCTTTATGAATGTGTCTTTTGCGAACTCTTTGGGACTTTTTTTCTAAAAAGAAAGTAATCTTACAGTTGCTATCAGCTACAATCATGGTAGTGCCAAATCTACCTATGAGGTTTGATCTGGGAGACTAGTCTTGCGTGACTAGTGAAATTCAATGAACGAATCACTTCTGTCCAAAATTTAAAAACGTAAGACTTCTCAATGTCAACAGTTATTCATCCATTATGAAACTTTTTCATAACACCTGAATCAATCTGGTAACAAGAGACTCATGCTAAGTATGAACAAGGCTGTTGACGAAATAATGTATGAAAGCAACTGCAAAAACAAACAAGTCATCACCCTAATTTGGCACAGCACTAGTAATCCAGAAGTAGTATTCTGCATACAGATGGACATTCCTCTACCTTTGAATTAAAAAAAGTTTAAGATTCTTAACCTGGTAATGTATGCAGCTGCAAATTCTTTACCCATTGGAACATTCGAAGTCTGTCTGAAGGAATGATCAGCAAGATTTGAGATACACAAATTCTGTTAGAAAGTATGAAACAGTCAGCAAAGGTAATGTCTGACTGAAAATAGGCTTTAAACTGAAAATATAGAGCTTCTCAATAAACATAGGCTAGAAACTGGCTACCAGCTTCTGTAGAACTAATGGGTATAGTGGATCTTACATACTAATTTATTCCTCGCAGTGTGGTTTCAGTTGCCTAAGACTGCAGTCGTGTGTGTGTGTGTGTGTGTGTGTGTGTGTGTGTGTGTGTGTGTTGTTGGTGAAGGCCTTAATGGCCGAAAGCTACAATTGTGAGAGTCTTTTTGTTGTGCCTATCTGAGACTTAGCATATCTGCTATATTGTGAATAGCAACTTTCCTTCCCATAATATTGTAATTTATTCCTCAGGTGACTATGAAATCAGATAGAATTTTAGCCATCTAAATGAAGAACTTACATTTGAAAGTAGTTGTACAGAACTTAAAGAATACAACATTTTAATCATCACTACATACCGCATCCCTGGGTGCCATATAAGCTTGGTATTCTAGATAATTTTGGTATATAAAGCTAAAACTGAAAAACTGCTTAAGAAACTAATTACACATGCTGACTTCAACACTGATGTAAGAACTGATGAAAAATTTTCTTCATATTTAAAAACCTGATTGCCACAAATGGGCTAAATATCAATTTTGACCAATGTAAGAGAGTTAGAGCAACTATTTAAACATATATTGATAATATTGTAATTGGAAACAAAGATGATGTAACTTACCAAATGAAAGCGCTGGCATGTTGATAGACACACAAACAAACAAAAACATACACACAAAATTCAAGCTTTCACAACCAACGGTTGCTTCATCAGGAAAGAGGGAAGGAGAGGGAAAGACGAAAGGATGTGGGTTTTCAGGGAGAGGGTATGGAGTCATTCCAATCCCGGGAGCGGAAAGACTTACCTTAGGGGGGAAAAAAAGGACAGGTATATACTCTCTCTCTCTCTCTCTCTCTCTCTCTCTCTCTCTCTCTCTCTCTCTCTCACACACACACACACACACACACACACACACATCCATCTGTGTATGTGCAGATGGATATGCATGCGTGCGTGCAAGTGTATACCTGTCCTTTTTTTCATACAACAGTCAGCATCATAATGATAAAGAGGTATCGTGATGGGAAGCCCATTAGCTCCAACATTCACAAATCTCTTTACATCTACATACATACTTTGCAAGCCACAGTTGGTGCATGGTGAAGAGCACCCTGTACCACTAACAGTCAACTTCCTTCCTGGTCCACTTGCAAACAGAGCAAGGGAAAAACAACTGTCTATATGCCTTTATATGAGCCCTAATTCCTCATATCTTACCTTCATGGTCCTTACGTTAATTGTATGTTGGCAGCAGTAGAATCAGTCTGCAGTCACCTCCAAATGCTTATCAAAAATTTTTCAATAGTGTTCCTTGAAAAGAACACCGTCTTCCCTCCAGGGATTCAAATTTGAGTTCTTGCAGCATCTCGACAACACTTACGTGTGGTCTGAATCTACTGGTAACAAATCTAGCAGCCTGCCTCTTAATTGCTTCCATAACTTCTTTTAATCGGGCCTGGAGCCCTATTTTGTACTGTTCATACTGATCGGTACAGTAGGTTAGCCTTGAAGTTATTCTTCTGTAAGTTTCTGAGATGTATTACCAATTGGTCCACCCACTGATTCTTCAACTATATCGAGAGGTGGTTAGGTTTTAGTATGGCCACTGATTCGGTTCAGTTTGATTTGTTTACACCAAGAATTTGTTATTTTAGGCATACTAAGTGATTTTAGTTTCAGATATAGTGATTATGTTTTACTAAAGAAGCACCCAGACACATCTGAGAGGAAAGTGAGTTCATAACAGACAGTTTTCCTTTGTTAAATCATTTGTAGTAATAGAAATATGGTTTGTATTGCTAACACCAAAAAATCATGTTTGGTCAATATTCTGGCTATAAATATCTGTTAAAGCTTAAATATGATTAAATTGCAAGATTTTGTCTCTGCTTACATATATTAAATGAGTGTTAGCTGAAATTACTAGTGGCTCTTTTGTACTTTTTCCTGCAAATGGTTTAGTTATTAATTATTGAAGCACATTTACAACTTTTAAGTAACAATGGAAAGGAATTTTGTGGAGCTTGATAGTGGAAACCTCTCAAAATTTCATCCATTTACGGCTTACGCCCACAGCAAAGTCAGCTTCACCCTTTTTTTCCGAGTACATAGCGATTTTTGAGAGTGTGTGGTTAGACAGGAATTTAACAGCACAACTGAACTTACTGCAGATGAAACACTAACAGCAATAAGTTCAAGTAGTAAGTAATAAGATTTAAAACCTAAAGTTGCTGCATGTACAAACTGCAGCAATACTTCTATTTTACTACTTTGTCATTTATGCTATCGGACATGTGACTTGGACATGACGGTCATAAATATCTTGGTTAGGTACTCTGGGTTGTTGAATGACTACTTTGTGTGTGCAAACACTGCACTCAGAGTGAAAATGGAAAAGTTGTATAGAGGAGGACAAGAAAGCTAGTTATAAGGTAACTGCAAAAAAATATTAAATGCAAACATTGTTTGACTTTAATACAAGCTAACATAAAATACAACTATTTGCACATATTTATCTTACTTTTATGATATTCTTTTATAGTAGGGGATACTGGATATCCTTATGACTCGTGGCTCCATGTACCAGTGACTAAAACTGGCCTCTCCACTGTTAGGTAGCCGATCAATCTAGCCCATATGACAGATAGATGCATTGTGGAGAGTACGATAGGACACTTACGCACCAGATTGAGGTGTTTTCTTAAACACAGGTTACTGGAGTACAACACAGTGAAATCAGGCTTCATTACAAATGCATGTGCAGTTTTGCACAACAAATGTGTGAGGGCTTTAGGCGTAGGTGAAGGAACATGGGCAGATCAAAGTGACAGCAGCAGTGATGAATATGAGCCACCACCAATGGTGAATGAATGCCATGCGAGAGATGCGTTGCTGCAGGAGGCTCGATTTGTCAGAGCAAGAATTATTGCCAGGTTGCCCCTCTTCCACCTTCTCAAACCTAAAACCCTCGTAGGGCCCATTTGTGTGCTCAAAGACAGTCTGTGTCTCAAATTTTCAATAACGTGGAACCCTGGTGAATTTCCTCTTGCAGCTAATTTATCATATACACTCTTGGAAATTGAAATAAGAACACCGTGAATTCATTGTCCCAGGAAGGGGAAACTTTATTGACACATTCCTGGGGTCAGATACATCACATGATCACACTGACAGAACAACAGGCACATAGACACAGGCAACAGGGCATGCACAATGTCGGCACTAGTACAGTTTATATCCACCTTTCGCAGCAATGCAGGCTGCTATTCTCCCATGGAGACGATCGTAGAGATGCTGGATGTAGTCCTGTGGAACGGCTTGCCATGCCATTTCCACCTGGCGCCTCTGTTGGACCAGCGTTCGTGCTGGACGTGCAGACCGCGTGAGACGACGCTTCATCCAGTCCCAAACATGCTCAATGGGGGACAGATCCGGAGATCTTGCTGGCCAGGATAGTTGACTTACACCTTCTAGAGCACGTTGGGTGGCACGGGATACATACGGACGTGCATTGTCCTGTTGGAACAGCAAGTTCCCTTGCCGGTCTAGGAATGGTAGAACGATGGGTTCGATGACGGTTTGGATGTACCGTGCACTATTCAGTGTCCCCTCGACGATCACCAGTGGTGTACGGCCAGTGTAGGAGATCGCTCCCCACACCATGATGCCGGGTGTTGGCCCTGTGTGCCTCGGTCGTATGCAGTCCTGATTGTGGCGCTCACCTGCACGGCGCCAAACACACATACGACCATCATTGGCACCAAGGCAGAAGCGACTCTCATCGCTGAAGACGACACGTCTCCATTCGTCCCTCCATTCACGCCTGTCGCGACACCACTGGAGGCGGGCTGCACGATGTTGGGGCGTGAGCGGAAGACGGCCTAACGGTGTGCGGGACCGTAGCCCAGCTTCATGGAGACGGTTGCGAATGGTCCTCGCCGATACCCCAGGAGCAACAGTGTCCCTAATTTGCTGGGAAGTGGCGGTGCGGTCCCCTACAGCACTGCGTAGGATCCTACGGTCTTGGCGTGCATCCGTGCGTCGCTGCGGTCCGGTCCCAAGTCGACGGGCACGTGCACCTTCCACCGACCACTGCCGACAACATCGATGTACTGTGGAGACCTCACGCCCCACGTGTTGAGCAATTCGGCGGTACGTCCACCCGGCCTCCCGCATGCCCACTATACGCCCTCGCTCAAAGTCCGTCAACTGCACATACGGTTCACGTCCATGCTGTCGCGGCATGCTACCAGTGTTAAAGACTGCGATGGAGCTCCATATGCCACGGCAAACTGGCTGACACTGACGGCGGCGGTGCACAAATGCTGCGCAGCTAGCGCCATTCGACGGTCAACACCGCGGTTCCTGGTGTGTCCGCTGTGCCGTGCGTGTGATCATTGCTTGTACAGCCCTCTCGCAGTGTCCAGAGCAACTATGGTGGGTCTGACACACCGGTGTCAATGTGTTCTTTTTTCCATTTCCAGGAGTGTATAATAACAATCTCCATTTTATATCTTTGCACCAGTTTGCATAAAAATCGCACCCCACATAAACCATTTTCAGCACAATAACCAATTTCTTTCAAACAATGGAAAATCCAGGTTGGAATGCAACAATACGAGAGAAGCAAAGTTGCTACTCACCATATAGCGGAGATGCTGAGCCGTGATAGGCACAATAAAAAGACTGCAGTGCAGTTTTAGCTCTCTGAGACTGCAGATGGGTGTGCAAGTTGCGCTTGCACGAGTGTGTGTGTGCGTGTGTGTATGTGTGTCTACTGCTGACAAAGGCCTTAATGGCCGACAGCTATGATTTGTGAGTCTTTTTATTGTGCCTATTGCGACTCAGCATCTCCACTATATGGTGAGTAGCAACTTTCCTTCTCTCGTATTGTTACAATTTATCTTTCAGTTATGCAGTCTCTTTCAAGATGGAGGCAAACTTGTCACAAATTAAAGCTACAAATGCTGTGAGACAACCATCTTTGATTTTTATGTAATGAAAATGACGTCAACTCATTACACAAGAATTTCATTACTCAATCAGCACAAATTATCTTTTCAAAGGAAATCAGCATGTTACTATTTCCTCAGTATTTTAGTGAAGGTGTTGTTTCATTAGTTCTGTAATGAAAGTTTGAGTCAACATTTGTAGAAACATGATTTAATATATTTGTATCAAAACATCAATACATTTGGACATGATGTGATTCGTACCTCTGAGGTGAATTTTTAACTTTTAATTATACATCAGTGCTTGCTTCGAGTTCAATGTCTGATTAGAATATAATATAATTCAAGCAAAATTTCACAGTTTGCACTACTCATTGTCTCTCCTATGCGTCAGGTACTCCTCCAGTCTGGAAGAAAACAAAACAGTTAAACAATAAATAAAATCCAAAAAAATCAAAACACAAAATTTGTTTTAAACTTACGCCTTCATGACTCCTACAAACGCCTCAGCTGCATTTTCAATGGCAACAGTTCTGCGTTCTTCCAACTGAAGTTGTTCACGTCTGATGGCGTTTTGCTCCTGCATGCACATCACCTGTTGTCTGGTGATATCCACCAGAGGATCATCATCTTTTGTTAATGTACCACCTAGATGTACCAAAACAATGTAAATTACAAGATCTAAATATTAAGAAATTATAACTTCTGCGGGTTAATTTCAGGCAGTAATGATACTTACCAGAACTACGTTTGCGCTTCTTCGAAGTTGTAGCATGTGAAGATTTAGTTAAGTGTGAAGCAGGTATGAAACCTGATGTAGAGGGTACACTTTCTTCTAGTGAAGCCAACGATGCTGTAGTCAGAGCAGGTGATATATAGTTTGATGGAATATCCGATGCAGGTTAACCTCAGATGGTAATGATACTTACCAGAACTGCATTTGCCCTTCTTCGCAGTTGTTGTACCACATGAAGATTCAGCTACGTGTGAAGCAGGTACAAACCCTGATGTAGAGGACAGGGTACTTTCTTCTAGTGAAGCCAACAATGCTGTAGTCAGAGCAGGTGATATATAGTCTGATGGAATATCCGATGCAGGTTAACCTCAGATGGTAATGATACTTACCAGAACTGCATTTGCCCTTCTTCGCAGTTGTTGTACCACATGAAGATTCAGTTACGTGTGAAGCAGGTACAAACCCTGATGTAGAGGACAGGGTACTTTCTTCTAGTGAAGCCAACGATGCTGTAGTCGGAGCAGGTGATATATAGTCTGATGAAATATCAGATGCAGACATTATGGTTAGTCCTTCCACAGGAAGGACAACATATTCATCCATTTCCATTGTATCTTTGTTATCTGAGTCATTTTGGGTGACCTGACCTGAATCCTGCAATACAGAGTTACATCAGTTGAATTTAGGTAATCTTTTCAAGGCTCGCTGATCTTTACATGAGTGAAGGTAGTAACTGTACAGTTATGAAGTAAGACTCAGAGACAATGACATATACATATCTTGCGCGAGAAAAAACAGTACACTGATACCTGATGCGCTATGTTTAGGGGGTCTGGTACTTCTTCATGTCCATAAACAGTGCATGGACCCAAGAAGTCAAGAAGCCGCTCCTCAAGAGGGGTCAGGGGCTTAGCTTTTGTACTTAGTTCTCTTCCTGTTTTCTGCAGTTCCTTCTTTACTAGAGAAGCTTTGGCCTTTACATCACTTCTCCAGTCTTGCCAGGACTGATACAAAAAGAGACGAAAATAGAGATAAATAAATGAGCTGCAACATAGGTTAGTGAAAACAGTCTGTAATCAGTAATGCATAACAGTATTCATATGATACCTTCATCCATTTATCCGCTGTTTTTGATGTTCCATTTGGCAGGCTGTTGAGCTCTGTTGCTAGTTGTTGCAAAAGTTTCTGCTTGTGTCTGACTCCATCTGGTCCTGTGTATCTCCCAGTCGCTAGTTCCGCATGTTTTATCATGAAATCTAGCATCACTGTTCGCTGCTCCGTGGAGATTCGCATAAACTGATGTTTTTTGGACCTTACCTACAAAACCACAGATACACATATAAACTTTATTCATGTGGTCTTAACAGTTCTGTTCTTTGTGTGTGGTACATTTGAAACAACACCAGCAACTATGCAGTAAGTCATTTTATTATTGTCGGGATTGGAATAGTATATCTGGCTTTCATTTGCATCTAATAGCATGCTTTATCAGGAACGAGTTTAACTGATGTCATAGTTCCAGGCTAATCAAACTAAAATAAAAGACTGAACGAAGGAAGAAACCAAATCACTTTCTGACCATTTCTCTACTATTCCATTCTCGAATTATAGCTCTCAGGTGTGACCTAATGGCTACAATTTTTAGCAAAGGCTACAAATACTGGTTGAAACTGATCAAGAATAAAGTGACTTACCACATCCTGAGTCGCTTGTTTTTCCTTCAAATAAAGCACCCATAAACAACAAACACAATAGCACTCCTCAACGTCATTTCAGTGTCATTGGGATGTGAACCTTCCAACATTTCTGCTGATATTTGAATAATAGTATGTATTCAAAAACACATTTTTTGGTACTGTGAAGAATAGTGTGCCTATGTTGGCTGCTAGGTGCTTTGGGTTTGTGGTGCTCTGTACACTGCATTGCGTATGCACGGATCTGCAGCCGCTTGCTTTCGATTGGCTGGCACGAGGAGAACCAACCACAGCACCTCAGTTCTCTAGAGTCGTGTGGCATTGTTTCCAAAATGCTTACAGAATAACGTGAGGCCTCTCCTTCGATAATCAGGCAAGTCACTGCACTTGCCTACCAAACTGAATGGCAGAGTGGTTGAAACATATGGAACAAGACACTTGGTACGAATCGCAAACACTCGAGGAATACTCAAATGTACAATGCACTAGTGTCCTATATTTGGACTTCTTCACAAATGAACCGCACTTTCCTAAAACTCTTCCAATAAACCAAAGCTGACTGTTTGACTTCCCTACTACAATACTTACATGCTTACTCTATTTATTTCATATTGCTTTGCAATGTTATGCCCAGATATTTAAACAGTGTGACTGTCAATCAGGACACTACTAATACTGCACCCAAACATTATGGGTTGTTTTAACTACTCATCAGCATTAAATTACATTTTTCTTATTTAGGCTACCTGCCATTCATCACACCAATTAGAAGTGTTGTGTCCTCCAACAGTCACCCAACTTTGATATGGACCCACACACTACAACATCATTAGCAAATAACCACAGATTGCTGCCCACCCTAACCACCAGATCATTTATGCATACAGAAAATAATAGCTGTCCTGTCACACTGTCCAGGGGGCACTCCGGCCGATATCCTTGTCTCTGATGAACACTCGCCATCAACGACAACATACTGGGTTCTATTACTTAAGAAGTTTTTGAGTCACTCTCATATCTGCGAGTGGATGGAAGCCTTAGACTCTCTTAGAAATTTTACATAGGACCAGAATTTTCTCAGATTCTTGGCAAGGTCTTTTGCTCAGGTATGATGGTGGAAGTTGTTGTACACTTCGTGCACTGACCTTCTTATGGACGCACGCATTTCTACTAACTTTCTCCTGTCAGAAATTTGTGTGCTCTTCTTTGAACTGATAGTGCAACAATCTCTGTTAATCAGTATTTTTCAAATTCGATTATTAAACCAGAGAAGCTTATTTCCATCCTTAATACACTTACACACTTACTGGGCACATAGATCTCCAGTAAGTAATTTACAATCCGTTTAAGCTCTGCCCATAATCCTTTTACAAGTCATCCTGCAGCTAAATGCTGTCCATTTATTGTCTAAGTGGGATGCTAACAACTGCTTATCTGCTTTTTCTAGCATAAACGCTCTCCTGGCTTTTTTGATGGATATGTTAACTTTAGTAACCATTGTCACTATAGTGACACCAAGATCACCAATACAATTCTCTATACTGTTACTATGAGGTCTGAGCTGTCTGTGCCTACAAGGTCTAAAATATTTACAATGTGTGTGGGTTGTTTAACTAGTTTTTCACAGCAGTTTTTGGAAAACTGTTCAGAAATACATCACAAGACTGCCTGTCCATACCACTTGCAGTGAATCCACAGACATCCCAGTCTAAACTCGGTAGGTTACAGTCGCCTCCAACCAGTGCTGCACGATTAGGGCATTTATGCTCTACTGACTGTTGACTTTCTGAAATGGCTCTAGAACTGTCACAGAGGAATCGAGCGGCTGGTAAAAATAGCCAGCAATTAATTTCGTTTCATTTTGACTTGTTATACACAATCGGATAACTTCACTATCACACTCAACTTCACCTCAACAGGGACAATATTTTTGTCAACTGCAGTAAAAATTCATGACTTGTTAAACATCTTGGATCTCTCTACTTTGGATTTCAGTCAGCTCCCAGTCTCAAGAACAATTAGAGCCGAAGAAATTTCCTTGAGGGCAGTACATTAGGGAAATTTGTTACAAATACTTTGCCAATTTACTGATGTAATTCTGACAGTCCAAGTTTCGTTACTTTGAACACAGTCTGACTTCCCTTTCTGCATAATGTCTGGTGAGTGTATGTCAGAGTACATCAAACTACCATCTTGCCTAAGAAACCACAATGTGCCCTCCCCAAGTACTCTGCTACCTGAGTAGCTGCTTTCTTTGTGTAGTGCACTCTTAACCTATCAACGAGAGTCCTACAAATTGCTGCCAATGCTGCAGGTGTAGAAATATGTATCCCAGACAATCACAGAGTCAGCAAAGCATTTGGTTGAGAGCTTCACTTGGCTACAAACAAAAGGACCCTGATCAATTCTGGGAACAACACTGCAAATTTCGAGCTCTGCTTGCACCTCACATACAAGGCCAGCATTCTTCACCATCTTAGCCAGTTGCCTGTATGAATGAGGACGTTCTCAGAATGCATGTGACAGGCATCATTTGTGCTGATGTGAGCCACAACTTCCACACAACTGCAGCAGGCAAGGCCATCTCCCCATCTCAGAAGAGGCCCCTCAGCAGACATACCAAGCAGCTACTGGATTTGTTTCCAGCCCTGAATGCTGCTATCTTCCCATGGGACTCCATAATGCACCTAACATAGGAGCTCTTGATAACTAGAAAGTCCCCTTCCCCCCACCATGTGTGCCTGCTTGGACCTTGTTGAACGAACGACCACCTGTTCACTCACAGGTCAAATAGTGAGGCCAGACAGCCAGCCTTCACATCCCATTTACACCCCAGATTTTCTGCCACCGCTACACTCCAAGGCAGTAGCCTGAATGTTGCTGAACTTAGCACGAAGCGCATTCAGCCATTCTCAAACTACAGCCAGCTTCTCCTGTGTCTTCACACAGCATGCATACATCCTACCCATGCTAGTAAGACTGACTGAAAAAGTAAACTATAAAAGCAGACAAAAACCTAGGTACACAACATGCTACCCTCCTGATGCATCACCAATAGACACTGATGCCTTCATGAGCTTTGCAGCTGGCTGTTCAGAGTAAATGAAAACTGTGCAACGGACTGCCTGAATTTGAACTTACAAAACATGAGACTGACCTCTTGAACAGAAAAACATACACAAAATTTAAGAAATATGCTGCTAGTAAAATGCAGGAAAAGTTAAACATGTAATGTGTCACTAAGGAGAGGTGTATCAGCGGACAGCTGGGGCCTGCCTTAGACACAGTCCAATTGAAGCCTAAATGTCTCTCTTGATATTTGGCAACACATTTGAATCTGGCCCCACAGACATGAAAAACTTTACGAGTTCCTGAAACATCTCAATATCATTAGCAATAACATCCAGTTCATCATGGAACTTGAAAAAGACAATGCCTTGCCTGTTGTCAAAGTTCCTAACCATCACAGATGCAATGGATGCTCAGCCACAGTGTCTACAAGAAACCAATGCACACTAAGCTATAACTGCCTGCCATAAAGTATCCCCTGGCACAGCACCATACTGGAGACAATGTTGATATTTGGTATGTGGGGCACTCAACTGCGCTGTCATCAGCACCCGTAAACAGTCCCAATTTTTACACAGTCCAAATTATTCACATCCAATCTAGTCACTATCATGGATGATGATGATGATGATGTGATGATGATGATGATGTGATGATGATGATGATGATGACAACACAGAGAAAATTCCCAACCCAGCTGGGAACTTAACCCGGGACCCTGTGATCCAGAGGCAGCACTGCTAGCCACTATACCATAAGCTGTGGATAACACCATACTGTTACACACATTGCTACATAATACAAGAAAAACATAACATGCTGATAACTTGCGCCACAAGATGAACCACCTATGCTAAGTAGTCACAAACAATGCAGACAACAACAATTCAATAAATGATGTGATCTCAAGTAAGGCTCGCATTAAATTTATATTCTTGATGCTCTGTGGATCATTGTCAGGTAAGCTATGCCGGCTGATTAAAGGTGACAGTCAGATTTTTGTGGGAGAGCTTGAGACCAATTTGATGCTATTTTTTAGGACACCTATGATATACAAAATACCCTACAAGATCTTATATTGGATAAACAGTGTACAATAATGCAGGAAGGCGTATGAGAGGTTTTCTCACTCATGTTACCCCTAGAAATTTGCTGTGACTGAACATGGTCTTACAAATAGTAACCGAATAAAATTTTATGAGTCCTGGCTAGCACTTAAAAGCTTATGAGACAGTGTAGTTAAAGCAGCAAATTAAATACTAATCACTGACAACAGTTTAATAGAGATGGCGATCTACAGCTCAGCATGGCATGGGATCCATCGGTCATGAGGTTCAAACAGACACATCAAATCAGGAGTTAATATATACCCCAGTATGCCGACCTGCAGGCATCTGTGATGTAACAGCCAGCGGCTGGAGTATGTAATAAAGTAGTTCATCAGCAGTTATTCCACTGACAATGTCGAGGAGTACTTCAGCAAAAGCTCATGTCTTTTATTCCACTGAGAATGTCGAGGAGTACTTCAGCAAAAACTCATGTCTTTTTAACCACTTGAAACAGCTGGAAGCCAATGAACATTCTACTTTTTCAGTGTTGTGATGTTTCCATCAGAACAATCACTTTCTCCTCTTGTCATATTTTTAAAGCCCCATAAATTGAGATGAGCTGCCTTCATCACAACAACATGCATTAAACCTCTGACTGTTCTGGACATGTCAGTGGCGACACTCCTACCATTCTTGGATGCTCTGGATGTGTTTACATGTACTATTGGTGCTTCCCTCAGGTGTTCTTAGATGTATATACATGCACCCCTTTGCCACCACCTTTGTGCTTCCAAAGTGTTCACACAGCCAGCTGCTCAGGTCTCTGTGTGCTCTGGATGGGTTAATGTGCGAAGCACTTAGTGGCCATGCAGAGTGGCCAAATATCCACATTTCTGCCTTGAGAGCACAGCAGGATTCCATTGTTCGACCTATGTGCATTTGCTGCTGTGATCTTATTTGTGTTGCTGTCTTCATTTTCATTTTTGACTGAGAAAATGGTACATCATTGTGGTTGCACAGAAGAAGAAATCATGGAGGTGGTGACAGGTAATTACATATGGTACCTGGAAACACAGGATAAAAGAAACAGATGTAGAGTTTCAGACGCATCCACATAAAGGCCATTGCATAATGTTCGGAGAGACTAGTTGGCAAACTGATGTCATTACATGTACCTATAATGCATAACACTTTCAATATCAGTCGAACGGTCAGTGAGCCAGAACATTCCGATGCTGCTGCAGATAAGGCAAGTACATATTTGTCTGTGAATTATATTTATGAGCTTTGATGTGGATACTAGTTTAGTTTCTGTTTAAATTCTTGCGTATTTGGGTGTTTACTAGGCATTAGTAACCATGTAGTGTATATTTTTGCCTAGCATTCTAATAACTGTGTAGTGTATAGTTTTGCTGTCATTGGTATGGATAGGGACTGTGACTGCTGTGTCAGATGTGAGCTGACTTGGAGACCCTTTGCGCACAGCTCCAGGTGGTGTTGTCTTTGGTAACACGGCTTGAGACTGTTGACAATGGGCGTCATTGAGGTGGCCAGACATGGGGATCAATGGGGCGTCCAGGGCATCCCACGTGTCTCCTAACTGGTTCAGTACTGTAGCCATTCTGTGTACTGCTCACAGTGAAGTTGACCCCTCAGCTGTGGTCGAGTGGGAGGTCACTCCAATGTGTGGCAAGCAGTGAAAGACTTTCCAGGAGGACCTCCCTGGATCATCTGATGAACAGGTTTTGGGTGCTATCTCTGGCTGACATAGTTCTTGGGCCAGATGCAGTCACTTGATCTGTTCTAGAGGAAGCCTCTCAGCCCACAAGGTATGGGGATTCACAAAGGGTGGAATTACTACCAGTTTGGAGCTCTAACATTAGGTTGAAATGGGGTCCCTCACAGATATGGTTGCCCAGGAGGGGAAGCCTTTCCAGATGTGGAAAGGCTGCTTCTGGAGGTTCTGAAGAGCACAGGGTGCAGCCAGCTGAAGGTGGTGGCTCATGTCAGAACTAACAATGCATGTCATTTTGGACCGGAAGAGATTTTCTCCGGTTTCAGCCGCCTAGCCCCAGTTGGGCTTGTGAGATGGAAGGAAGAACTTGGCATCTATAGTATCATTGACAAAATCAACTGTGGTCCCTTGGTACAGAGCCAAGAGGAAGGTCAGAATCAGATGCTCTGACAGTTCTGTGACTCTGTAGGCTGCGGATTCCTTGACTTGTGCCAGAGGGTGGGGGCTTTCCAGGTTCTGCTTAATAGGTCAGCGGTCAACTGCACACAGGATAATTGGGGCAGTGTCGAAGGGAGTGGGAAATATTTCAGGTTAGAGGGTCTCGGGAAACTGCAGAAAGAGTGTCAGTCTAAAAGGGTGCAGGACAAAAACTGAAAGGTAGGCTATGCAAGAATTGGTATTGTACTTGTAAATTGTTGTAGCCGTGTTGGAAAAGAACCAGGGCTCTGTTCACTAATAGAGAGCACTGAAGTTCAAAGCATTACAGTTATAGAAAGCTGGCTAAAGAGAGAAATAAATTCAGCTGAAATTTTTACAAAGGACCTAACCATGTTCAGAAAGGGCAGATTAAATACAATTGGTAGTGGAATGTTTATTACTGTCAGAAGTAGTTTACCATGTAGTGAAACTGAAGTAGATAATGTCTATGAGTTAAGGTGGGTAGACATTATATCTGACAACCCAAATACACTAATAATTGGTTCTTTTTACTGGTCCCTGAACTCATATCATACAGTTGCTGCACAGTTCAAAGAAAACTAGAGTCTCATTTCAAATAGGTACCCCATTCATAGATTTCAATCTACCTTCGATATGTTGGTGAAAATACTTGTTTAAAGGCGGTGGTAGGCATAAAAGGTCTTCGGGAATCGTTTTGAATGCAGTCTCAAAAAATTATTTTGAACAATTAGTTCAAAGGTCCACTCAAGGTGTAAATGGTTGCAAAAACATACTTATCTCTTTGTAACAAATACTTCTGTGCAAACAGGGAGCATCATGATGGATACAGTGATTAGTTATCAGAGGGTTGTTGTAGCTGGACAAAATACTGTAACATCAAAACCCACCAAAAGCAAACACAAAATAGTCTACTTAAAAAAAAAAGAATAAGGCAGTTAAAAATTTGCCTAAAGCTGCTTTTCTAAGACACAGTCACCAATCCTTCCAGTTTGACTATGCAAGTGTATATCAGATGCGGTTTCAATTCAAAGAAATATTATCGACAGCAACATTTATACTGGATGATAGTTATTGAACTATATGAAATAAAATCGTCATAACTTCTGAATGGTTTGCATTAGGTCGTCCGAACTGCATGGTTGGCCGCAGGGCGTGATGGGAATTAGTATGAGCATGTGCACGCAACTTGTTGCTGCCAGCCATTTGCACATGAAAATGTCATGCTACAGTGTGCCTAAGCATTCAGTCCTCCTGAAGGCCTACTACGTGAGCAATAACAGTCCAACTGCAGCTCAAAGGAAGTTTGCAACTGAGTTCAAGCTGAAGACAACCAGTCCAAGTGTGCTAACAATCAAGAATTTGATTCATAAGGTTGACAGAACGGGTAGTGTTCATGATGACAGCGGTGGGAATGCAGTGACAACAGCTGAAAACATAGAGAAGACACGTGTTGTGTTTCAAACCAGCCCCAGGAAATTGATCAGACAAGCTATGCAACAGGTGGGAATCAGCCAGGAGACAGTATGATAAATTGTTTTTGAAGACTTGCATCTTTTTCCATAGATTAAGGCCCAGGGCCATTACTGAACTACACAAAAAATCATAAATTAGTTATAAACTGTGCCATGCACACACTTTGTTCAACATGTAAATTTTCACTACAGATATTCAAATTTATGTTATGACATTTTCGATATGCCTCCCATGATTGGTGATGATGGGGTGCAGGCAAACAGTGCTATTCTGCATGATCCCACTGAAGTGTCGGAACATTGATGCTGTCAATGATCTCATGAATGCATTTCCAGACGTGTATACACACACACACACACACACACACACACACACACACACACACACACACACTTTTTCCACTGTGCACAAACTCTAGGCAATGATCAGTGAGAGATTACAGAACAAAAAAGGTCTGATGAATTTATGTCTAGAAATGCTTGGTTTCCATGCTAGAGACCATTTATTCAATCACACATTGCTATAGAGACTGCAGTCTAATACACGCTGTACCATGCAGCCACAGTAACATCTGAACAGTGAAGAGCAACATGAATATGCTGCTCCAGCATCTCATAACCAGAGATCGCACAGGTTGAGATCCAGTGAATGAGCAGGCCCTGCAACTGGACCCCTCATCTGATCCATCGATCAGATAAGACACGATTGGGATGCATCCAAACATCATTGGTGAAGTTGGGCTTGTGCACCATCATGCAGCAACCATATAACCCTTCCAATCATCAATGTCACTTCTTCCAGCAGGGGAGGCAAAGTCACCCACAAGAAACACTGATAGTTCTGGTCTGTTAGGCGATGTGGCAGGAAACTGGTCCCAAAATACGGTCGCCAATTAACCCCAGCCCACACATTTTGGCAAAACACTGTTGCAAACATTCAATGCTGTGGTTGTTGGTGGCGGAGATAGGCCTCCTGATACAACATCGCTGCCTGCTGCCCGTTTCCATTTGCCTTTGTGTAAGTAAACACCTTGTCAGCATGCTCTTGATATGAATACAGAACCATTTTGTACAAGGCTGTATCACATCCATCACAAAGTTAGTCAGTCTAGTACCTCCCGCCACAGAAGTCGAGCATGTGCCAGAGCAAATGGACGTGGTCAGACCATAGAGGGCTCCACGTCCGTGGCGGCTATTCCACGCAGCGAGGGCGCCACCGCTACGCCACGTGCAGACAGCGGCCAATAGCCGCTCCCTCCAGTTTTGTATATAGGGACCCGCTCTGCCCTAGTGCAGTCAGTCTGGTACTCACTCTGGATTGCGTTTCTATCTCGGCGGTACTGCGTTCTGGTCTTTGCTTGTTGTTGACATTTGCCTGGCTCTGGTTCCGAGTGGATTTACTGTTGGTGTTTTGTGTTGTAGTTTCTACAAGCCTCCGTTATTTATCTCTTCCTTGTTGTGTCGGTAATAGTCGGTCATGGCCGGTTGTCGTTGGTCTGCCATCCGACTCGTCCTTGTGTTTACCCGGTGGTGCGTGCTACACCGCCGGTGGCTTCCCCACCTGGCGGCTCCGATCCGCAGCCCAAGGCATTCCCGCAGTTGCTTTTGCTTACAACAGTCAGCAAGAGATGAATCTGACACTACATTACCAATTACTATGGCTGGAGAGGGCGCTAGGGCATGATGTATGAAGAAAAGTACCACCCGCTAGGAGGAAACCATGAAACTGCAACTATTGCTGCATGGTACAGCGCTTATTAGGCCGCAGTCTCTGTAACAAAGTATGATTGAATAAATGGTCTCTAGCATGGAAACCATGCATTTCCAGACGTAAGTTCATTAAACCTTTTTTGATCTGTATCCTCTCATCGCTCAACCCCTAGCATTCAAACTCAGTTTTTAAACAGGGTAACTTTTCTCCTCCATCACAGAAGCAATGAAAACAGGAAAATATTATGCCAAATTTCAAAGAATGCAAAAACCCCCAAGATTGGCAAAGTTTTAGAGAAGCTCGAAATTTAGCACAAAATTCAAAGCAAGAAGCTGTTAATATTTTCCATTACGAAATTCTGTCTTAAAATCTGTATATGACCAAAATTTCTTTGGATTTTCTGCCAAACACACCAGAAGAAAGACACTGCTTTAGTGGCACCGTCATCCATGACATCACCATTATCACACAGAGTTACTACATATAGTTCTCTGAAATTCCTTCACCAAATAAAATGCAGCAAATATTCCAGAATCCAAATCTACAGCAACTGCCAAATGAGTGACTTAGAAGTAGATATCCTTGGTATAACGAAGCAGCTTAAATCGCTTAATAAAGGCAAGCCCTCTGGTCGAGACTGTATACTATTCAGACTTCTTTTAGAGTATGCTGATACAGTAGCTCCATAGTTAGGAATCATGTACAAACATTCACTCATAGAACGATCTGTACCTGAAGACTGGAAAGTTGTGCAAGTCACACCAATATCCATGAAAGTAAATAGGAGTAATCCACTGAAATTCAGACCCACATCACTAATGTCGATTTGTAGTAGGTTTTTGGAACATATACTGAGTCTGAACATTACAAGTTACTTCGAAGAAAACATTTTATTGACAAAGAGCCAATACATATTCAGAGAATATCATTGTCATGAAACACAACTAGCTCTTTATTCTCATGAGAAATAAATCATACTGACAGGTTGTCGAATTGATTTTATATTTTTATGTTTCCAGAAGGCTTCTGACACCATTCCTCACAAGAGACTTCTCATGTAATTGTGCGCCTATGGAGAATCGTTCAGTTGTGTGACAGGCATTCCCCAAGAAATTGTTATGGGTCCTCAGTAGTGCTTGATCTCCATCAAGATTTAGGAAACAATCTGAATGGCTCACTTGGTAAATGACAGCTTCATCTGCAAACAATCTATCTCGTAAAGTCATCAGATGATCAAAACCAATTGCAGAACAATTTAGACAAGATATCTATTTGGTGCAAAATGTGGCAACTGACTATATGGAGGGTTTTTTTTCTTTTTTTTTCCGCTGTGTACTAGCTCCAGAGACTGATTCATGAGAGGATTTGGAATAAAAAAGGTCTAATGAACTTATGTCCAGATACGCATGTTTTCCATGGTAGAGACCATTTGTTCAATCATACATTGTTCCAGAGACTGCAGTCTAATACACACTGTACCATGCAGTGACAGTTACAGTATGCATGGTTTCCTCCTAGAAGGTGCTACTGTTCCTCATACATCAAGCCCCAGCACCCTCTCAAGCCGCAGTAATTGGTGATGTTCTGCCTGATTCACTTTTCTTGCTGACTCACCTTGTAGTGGGTGTGATACAGCGTTGTACACAACGGTTCCATATTTGAATTGATAGCTTGCAGACATGATGTTTACTTATGGAAAGGCAAATGACAAGGGGCGACAGGCAGCAATGTAGTATCAGGAAATGTATCTCCGCCAATAATAACCACAGCATTCACTGTCTGCAACAGTGTTTCACTGTTTGTCTGACACAAGGTCATTTTCAGGAAGCAAGAAATCATGAAGGACGTACCTGAAATGTTCAGATGTCAGACTTGGAGCAGTTGCCTTCCGCAGTGTTAATCACATTTTCCTCCATCAATACCAGGCAGATGGCCCGCCAGTACGCCAGACGACCGTGTGGAACATTATCCATGACAACTGTTACTACCCTCATCACTTACAGCATTTGCAGGGCTTACTAGTGACAGGCTTTCCACATCGGTGGCAGTTTTGTTACTGGTTTCTTCACCAGGCAACCACAATTCTGGTATTTGTGTCATCCATCATATTCACAGATGAGGCCCCCTTTATGCAGAGTAGTATCTTCAACTTCCATAACAGTTTTCTGTGGGATAGTATGCAGAGACCCCATGGTTTTATGACATAAAATCAACAGTGTTGGTGCAGTTGGAGTATATGGGCTGGGATAATTAGTGATAATATTTTGGGACCAACCTTCCTTCCACATCACCTAACAGGCCAGAACTATCGGTGTTTCTTGCAGATGACTTTACACCCGCTGTTGGAACAAGTGCCACTGACGATTTGAAGGGTCATGTGGCTGCTACATGTTGGTGCTCCAGCCCATTTCATCATTAATGTCTAGACGCATGTCAATCATGTCTTCCCAGATCAATGGATCACACAAGAGGGTCCAGTTGCATGGCTTGCGCGTTCACCAGATCTCAATCTGCGCGATTTCTGGTTGGGGGGGCGATCTCAAAAGTATTGTGTGTGCAAAGCCCATTCCAGACATGGAAACAATGGAGCAGTGTATTCATGCTGCCTTTGATGCTGTTTGGATGCCTGGCTGATGTGAATGTGTGAGACAAATCACAGTACAGTGCATACCCGCATGTGCGAGGCACATGGAAATCATTTTCAACACATACTGTAACTATGCCACCCTCTAGGAGGAAACCATGCATACTTTAACTGTTGCAGTATGGTACTGCGTGTATTAGACCACAATCTCTGTAACAATGTATGATTGGATAAATGATGTCTAGATCGAATCCATGCATTTATGGACATAAGTTCATTAGATGTTTCTTATTCTGTATCCTCTCATTACTCAATTCCTAGAGCTTGTACGCGGTAGCAAAAATCAACCTGTATCTAATTAAAAAATCTGAAGTACTGTAATCCACATGTGTACTAAAAGGAATTTGATAAATTTTGGTTACAGGATAAAACACACAAATCTAAATGCTTTAAATTCAATTTAAATACTTTGGGATTACAGTTAAGAATAACTGAAACTGGAACGGCCACATAGATAATATTATGGAAAATGAAAGAAAAGACTGCAATTTATTGCCAGAAGACTCAGAAAATACAACATGTCCACTAAAGAGAATGCTTACACTGTGCTTGTCACCCATCTTCTGGAGTACTGTACTGTGTTGAGGGATCCACATCAGACGATTGCACATGGCACCTCATTTTGTAGTATCACAATATAGGGAGAGGGTGACACAGATATGCCACGCAAATTGGGCTGGCTCCGAGCACTATGAGACTTAACATCTATGGTCATCAGTCCCCTGCAAATTGGGGCGGCAATCATCAGACCAAACGTGTTTTTCACTGTGGCAGGACCACCTTAGAAATTTCAATCACAAACATTGTCCTAAGAGTGTGAAAATATTTTGTTGGCACCCACCTACATAGCGAGGAATGGTCATCATAATAAAATGACAGAAATCGGAGCTCACATGGAAAGATTTAAGTGTTCCTTTCTCCCACACGCTGTTCGGGAGTGGAATGGTAGAGAAACAGTAACTGTGGTTCGACAAACCATCTGCCAGGCACTTGATTGTGAACTGAGGAGTAATCATGCAGATGTAGATCTGTGTGATCTGGCGTTTAAATGCCTTGCTTTCTTTTTTCACCATGCAGAGATAATGCATAGGTTTCTTTTATTCCTTGTACATTATTTCCTGCTTCTAATGTTTTATTGTGTCAAGGTTTCTTACGCTATATCTACTATCAATATTCATCATTCCGATTGTGTTTGTTATTGTTTTCGAACATACTTTTATTTGCATATATGTTACAAGAGGTACTGAGACTGTGCCCATTTCAAAGATATACTTTGGTTGAAGCACCTGTGTAAGGCCATATTGGATTTCGTGAAGCTCGTATTTGGTGTGTTTTGTATTATAACTTATACCCTAGAAATAAATGACATTCCAAAACTTTTGTACATTGAGAATCTCTCAGAAAGGTACAATTTATTGACATTAAACGTTACATAACGTATTATTGACGTTTAAGGATTTCAGGAGACATAGGACCGACACCAAAGCTCAGTAATGCTCTCTGTCTCTGGTGTGGTGGGTGAGTTGTGAATGAGGAGGTTGATTTCATGATGAAGGAATTTTGGTTGAGTCCTCCCAAATGCAAAAAAATTATTATTCAACTTCACAATTCTGAGAGCTTCTCGGAGTTATCATTGTCAATAATTTAGAAACTAAGCTTGATACATGGAAATGCAAGTGAATATTCAAAACATGTCTATAATCTGGTGAAAACATAAAAAAGACTGAACCATGAGAGAGGATTAAAATGTGGCTTACTGTCACTGTTAGCCACCTATACAGAATAATAAAAAATTTACAAGCTAGTTATTTTAGGAAACTTCTTTTCCAAACAAGAACATCTTCAAATTGAACACATATGAAGGCGAAACATATTCTGGTACTTGTGCAGCCATATTCCTGCTGGTGTTTCAGTTACTTTCAAGATGACAGGGAAAAGTTTACTTTCCTGGCAGTGAACTGTAATTTTTCACACAAATGAGGCCATACTTTACACACCCAGCACATTTATTTAGCTGTAGGAGAGCTTCTCCTTAAGTAATTTTTGTAATGCATACTGCTAAGTAAATAACAAATATGTAGGTGAACAGGTCCTCACTTCCAAAGAAAGATGATGCAGCTATAATTGAAATTTATGCACAAATTAGAACATACTTCACACAATCAGCTCACTAACATTGCGTTGGGGCAGCTTCTTGAGTACTTTCCGTACTAATACCGCTATGCAAATAACGAGTATAAAGTGCGCAGGTTGTCATTTTCAAAGAAAGGAATGACAGTAATACTTTCCAAATTTGTAGTGAGTGGACCAGCCGAACATACAAATAGTTTTTGCTTTAAAGGCGGATTCACACTTGTCAGAATGCCACTGCCATGTAACCATCACATTTTTTAACATTGATGACTGAGGAATTCCTGAGCACTCACACGATATGGCACGTCAACGTCAAAAGAATGCTGTGTCGTTACAGCTGGTTAATAAAGTACTCAAAAAGAGGTGCTATTTCACGGTTCATGGTAGATCATCATCAAAATGCCAAAATTTAGTGTAAAGCAGTTAGCGATGACTGCTGTTGCACTTGATGATGAAGAACAGAGAGCAAAAAGAGCCTGGGTTAGAAAAATATTAAAAACTTGAGACTGTGAAGGAGGGTTCCACACTCTTTACAAGGAGCTGGAAGAGGAGGTGTCATTGTTCTATAAATACTTAAGAATGTCTGAAAAACAGTTTTTTCACCTGTTAAGCAAGATACATATGAAAATTACGAAGAGAAATTCAAGATTTATGCATCCAGTATCACCTCGACAGAAGCTAATGGTTTGCCTATGGTATGTCTAGATGGGCTAGGTTTGCATACATTTGTTACCTGCTGTTTGTCATTAATTTATTACAAAGCTTGTTTTCAACTTCTGCATGCTGCATCGACTTTACTCCTGGTTTTTCTTTTCACTATTCCACTGGAAAAATCCTGAGTAAAGCTCACTGAAAGAAATACATATCATTTATTTTGTGATGTATTCCTTCAGGATTTAAAACAAAATACTCTTAATTTAGTACTGTCGTCCAGTACATATTAAGACTTTTTCGTGATAGCAATCAGTGGGGAATACATTCGTATTAGTGTAGCCTACTTGGTGAGCATCTGTCACATTAAGTACACAGTGTGAACTATTACCTGTCGAAATTTCTTCCTGGAAAACCTTGACATGATGCTCACATGATGTGACGTGTCGACAACGCTCCATTGATGGTGTGTGTGAATTCCACCATTTGAACTACAGAGGATAATCTTTGGACGTGATGTAGATAACAGTGATGTTTTGTTTACTCGTCTGCTAGAATGGCTGCTGCAGTCAGAATGATACCTTGACAACAGAGACATTTATTGATGCCTTTGGGGATGTCAAAGGGTGTCTCTGAAAGCAGCGCAGCCATAGTACCTCTCGTGACGTTTATACAAATAAAGGCATATGTTTCTGAGTGCTATTGGTTGTACTTTGTAAAGCTTATTGCGAGTGAAGTAGGGGCTGATTTATATATTCTCTGGTTTCGTACGTTTTCATAAAAATGCCACGAATAAGGAAATTCTCGCCTAAATTAAAATTCAGAGGAAATAAATACATAAAGCTAAATGAGGTTAGTGGTAGTGGGTCAAAGGAACCAAGAAGATAATCACAACCTCAAAAATAAAGTGCAGTGTCTTGATGGGGTTTCCTCCTAGTCAGCTTGTGGAGGTGAACACGCTTTTGAAAATACTGTGGTGAATCTTAGCATGCTCTGCAATTTCATTTCAAAAAATACTGTGTGCAGACTATGCAGTGATGAGTTATCCTTGGGAGAGAATCAGTGTCTTCACACAGGGATTGTGCCAAACCTGATGTTGAATTGTACCAAATGTGGTGCAGTAGCTACAACAACAACATCACAAATGGCAATAATTTGTACAAGAATAACGTAAGGCTAGTTTGTGGTCTCAGATTTATTGGTAAAGGGATGGAGGCAGGCAAACTTTTATGTGCATTACTTGACATTCCAAATCCACCTGTAAAATTTATGATGTTCAATAAAATTATTGGAACTGCTGTTGCTGAAGTTTGTAGCAACTCAATGAACGAAGCAGCTGAAGAATCACTCAAAGAAAGTGATGACAGTGCAAGTGGGGATGTTTGTGCATGTTTTGATGGCAGTTGACAGAAATGTGGCCACACTTCACTAAATGGTGCTATGACAGCTACATCATTTGATACACAGGCAAGGTAACTGATATAGAGATTGTTCGTTAGTACTATAAAACTTGTGACAGTGAAAGTGAGAAAGAGGATGAATGTAACTGTCACATGGATTATACTAGCCCATGTGGTGGAATGGAAGTAACAGGAATTCTCAGAATTTTTAATCATTCAGTGGCAAACAGAGGTGTCAGGTACACACAATATTTAGGGGATGGTGACAGTGAGGCTTATGACTGGATATGTGCAGAACAATCCTATGGTCCTAACGTCTTAATTTATAAATTAGAATACATTTGGCATGTCCAGAAGAGAATGGGGTCCAGGTTGAGAATATTATTAAGAGAAAATCAAAAACAGTACTGGAAGATGCTAATAAGATGTGTGACAAAGGCCGCCCAACAAATGTTGAAATAGGTAGATTACAGAATTATGGTCACTTGGCGATAAGAAGAAATGTTGGGAATTTAGAAAATCTGAAAAAAACTGTATGGACTACCTTTTTCCATAAGCTTTCCGCAAATGAAAATCCTCAGTACTATCTCTGCCCAAATGATACTGACACTTGGTGCAAGTACATGGGATGTGCAACATATGACCACACACATTTTTTTCCTGCAGCAGTAGTGAATGAAATTAAAGCTATTAGTAATGATACTTTGTTGAATAAATGTCTTCATGGGAATATGCAAAATTTATATGAATGTGTGAAATCTATCATTTGGACCCACTTGCCAAAAACTGTATTTGTTCAGATTACAACCCTCAAATTTGGTGTTTATGATGCTATTTTATGCTTCAGTGATGGTGTAATAAGAAAACTGGATGTTTTGGAAATATTGGGCATAAAATCTAGTGGAAATACTGCAAAATCCTTCGTGCAAATAGATAAAGAGAGGATCCACAAAGCAGAAATTGCTAATTTAAAATGGACAAAAGAAGCTATACAGAAAAGAAGAGGCACCAGGAGAATAAAGTCAGTATGATTCAGATGATGTTCAGTATGGTGCAGAAAAATATTAGTGGTAAGTAATCCTCATCAATAACTAGTTTACAATTGCTATACTAAACTTTAAAATGACTTTTCTAAAAACCAAAATTTTTTTTTGCTTTCAGGTACCATTATTTTCTAAACTAATTGAATTAGAAATATGAAATTTGGTCAATCTGTACTCAGGATGGTAATAAGTTATTACAAGTAAATTGAGAACCACTAACTGAACAGAAACTGTTTTATAACAATTAATGTATCAAAAAGTGAAATTTTATTAGTGAAAGAATGAAAAAATTTCTTCAAATCCATAAGAGGTATTTTGTTCATTTTACTTGTGAATGCAGGAATATATGTTATGCACATTAAGTAAAAATTTCACTGCTTTAGCACATATAGTTCTTTTGAAAAGTGTACCTATTCAAAGAGTGAAATAGCATTGGCAGAATAGGGAAAAGAGTCAAGTATTAATCATACTGCAACATACACACGTCTTTGCATGGTATCATTTGCAAAAAACCGCATTTCAATATCTTGAACTATTTATGAAATATGTTGTGTGTTACGACCACATCATTCACATCGGGCATGGCCAGAACACTGGACACAATACTCACAACCCTCTTGTGGATGCAAAAATCAGTATCTTGAGAACGGTGGCATACATATCGCTCAGCTTTCAGCTCTAAATACAATTTCAGGATGTTAGGTACATTTCACATGCTGCTATCAATGACATAAAATGAACCGTACTCAGTCTACACAATGTATTTTTACCATTGCAAAAATGTTAAAATATTGTACAATGCTTTACTCCACTGAATACGGCACAGTAACTACAACGAATAATGAAAGGAAAATCAGTTATTTCTTAGGTGAAGATATCATACTGTAAGAAATTAAAGAATAAAACGTTTCACCAGACAGTTTGCTTAAAATCGGATGTTAATGTATTCCATAATGGTCGACATGTCCACTCAAGCCTGTTATCGACAATTCATGTAACTCTCCCATAGGTATAACAACCAATATCTTCAGATCAGTGATACATATAAGTGTGGTATCAGCTCTAAGTACTATTTGGAAATGTTACCTATATTTCATATGCTGCAATAAATGTCTTACACAATGTGTTTTCACCTCTGGAAAAAGTAAAACAATCCTTCAATGTTTTATTGAACTGTATGCAGCACAGTAAAAACAAATAACCAATAGCAATTTGGTTCTTTATCAAGTGAAGATATCATGGTGTAAGATGTGAAAGAATCAAAATTTTCGTCAAACAGCTCGGTTAAAATTGGATAATAATTATTTCACCAGTGGCCCACATCTTCTCAAACACTTTGCTGACAGTTAATGAATGGACTCAATAAACATTTAGCAGTAGTATTATGACTGCTGATGTGTTACAGTGATATCACTTGTAGATTCATCCTTTCCTCCAGTTATTCCAATCATGAATAGATGTTGGATAGCAGGTTTATGGAAGAGTAGCTATGAAACAATACTTAGTTACTGAGATGAATTAAAAGTGACACTTTTATTTGCTCATGGCCTTCTAACACCCTACTAAAATTTCCAGGATAGTTGTACTTCTTAGGCATGAAACTATAACAACACACTTGTTTGTCTATGCAGTGATTCATTTCTAGAGGAGGGTTAAAGAGAACAACTTAATTTGTTAGAGTAACTGTACTTATTGTGTATTGGGGAGGTGTACAGGGGAGGTGGGCCATATGGCAAAACCAGTTCACAGGTAGCTGTCTGTACTCTGTCTCCCAGTGCTGGAAGCAGTATAAGGCCACAAAAAGCTGCACTTCCCACGGAATGCAGTGAGCATGTCCGTAGCAGCCACAGGGTCAATAAATCCACATACAAGCTGAACTGCGAATACTGGCAAATTGTTAATTAGCAGAGAGGCATTGCACTGTGATGGTGTATATACAGGATTAGTAAATACTCTGGCAGAATCTCACATCAGAAGTAATGGTGTAGTCACTGCAGTCTCCAAGTGGAAACTTATATGAGTATAATAATTTGAATGCAGTACTGAAGAAAGGCACCAAAGACTCAGGGAAAGATGTCATGTCAACAAAAAGATGTCACAATGGTATGAAATTAACCTGAAACACAGTGTAACATACACAGTCTGGAATCAGATTGTGGCCTGATCACCTACAAATTAACACAGAATTACACAAAGATAAATTCAAAGCAGTTGCAGAGGGATTCAGTTGGTATAACTTCCCCTTGCAGTCACACATAGTAATTGAGATGAGGAACTTTTAACAACTGCAAATGTACAGTACACATGTGTGTGTATGGTCAGGCACAGAGTACTGGACAATGTTTTAGTGCTAAAGTAATACTGAGTCTTCTGTAATTTTTAAAATGTCATGCTATCTACCAACAAGGAAGAAAGAACTGTCATTAGCACAGAAATCCAAACAGTATAAAAGCATGTTCTATAAAGTGTTTTGTTTGTCTTGTGCAATAGTGCATTTGCCTATCAGCCACAGTAATCCATTTTATTTGAGGAAAATAACAAACCACAGAATTGTCAAAAGGTCACTGTGAATGGCAAGAACTGTACAAAATAGCAATGTTAGTAGAGAGTATGGTCCCTCAAGAGGAATAGGAATTGCCTTTTAGAAGGTTGTTATTAGTGGACAATGAATTCAGGACTTACAGAAGCAAACTGTCACTTATGCTAGCTACCTCCACTACAATAGTGACTTAAGTAGTCAAGGTAACAGCTAGATTATAATTCATGTACTTTGACAGATGTCACCAGTCAAAAATTTACACAAAATTATGGACCACTCTTGCTGTAATGTTCTTTCATATTCAGTACTCTAATTGTAGTGAAACTGTCTTGTTGTTGTTGTTTATGCTATGTTACAATTTTCTGGAGAGTTAATTCTTGTGTTACATATATTTGCTTTAACTAACCACAGAAAATAATGTCACATCTAATCTGGCACTGACAGCACAACATTCCTTCACAGATTTAATTAAGGCAAGAGACTGAAAATCTGTTTGAAAGGACACTTTCTCCCACAGTTCATATTGCTGCTGCCTAACACAATGGCTCTTTAGTAACATGATGCACATGCTCAATATCAAGTCGCATTGTTATAAGCTGAAGCTAGTAGCTACATTAAACACAAGTGTTATATAATCCAAGGTAATATATGAAAGTAAGTGAATATCTAACCAGAGAGGTTTATGGTGTATCTGACCGAGGGAAAAACAGAAAAACATCATCACAGATTGAGTTACTCTCAAAATGTATGCCTCACACACCAATGCAGTTGCAGTTAAATATTGCTTTCTCCAAGTTTTGTGGCTCATTATACCACTGATGGTGCAACTACAGGAACTGAGTTATATACAGAAGAGACTGTCAAAAGTAATATTTTGAAAACTATTCCTTCCATATTATATGTGTAACATAATCTCTCTCCTATATAGTCACAGATATTCCAAACAGTTAGGTCACCTGGACTGAACCCACTTAAAAGTAGGCATTTATGTTTCACAAGCATGTTTATTACAGCAACTTAATTTCATGAAAATATTAGGCTTCAGTATAATTCCACCATTTTACTTCAACACTTCAGGAATACCTGTGACACATCCAATTGCCCTGTCTTAAAATAATCATGATTACACTGATGTAGTGGTTACTACATTATCCAGACATAAGTGAGACACCTAATCTGTTTAATCAGTTTTGCACCCAGGTTTGAAGTATCAAAGCAATAACAGTCATATAAATCATCTGAAACAAGAGGTTTTGAAACCATTTCAAGGCTGATACACAGGTTCATCCTTTTGTGGCACATGTCGCAGCAACAGGTGCATTTGTCTGCATAAATTCCATTCCTCAGACCAGTATTATAGGAGAATTTATTTTCATAAATGCTACAAGTGACGTATGTCACAAGTGTATGGTAGGTGGCATCTGTGGAAACAAGTGATCCATCAGCTTGCTGTTGCTATTGGACCTTTTATGACCCAATCCACAGCCATGTAATTGTTCACATATGAGTTCACGAAAGTGCTTCTTCATACTACTCTTATTAAAGAATTTATGTTGACAAAATTTACAACTGCATGGTGTTTCCCAAGTGAAGTAGACATTCTGTCTTGAGGCCACTGCTTTCCATTAATGCCTTTAGACACACATCACAGCTTTACTGACATTCACCATTATGCACATGCTAATGTGATTTCAGTATAGTACTTTGTGCAAATGTCTGATTCCAGCTGCACACTAGCGAATGCCCATACAACTGTGGGGTTTGCAAACAGTGCTTTAAGTGCCAGCTTTGTGTGAATGTTTCACTGCAAACACAACAGCTGTATGGGCATTCACCAGTGTGTTGCTGTGAATGCTGCTTCAAGTAAGAACTTTTTGTGAATGTCTTGTTACATATGATACATCTGTATGCATTTTTACCAGTTTGGAGAAGTGAATGTATCTTCAGAGAACTACTTGTTGTGACTGTCTTTTTGCAAACACCGCAGCTGTATGTGCGGTCACCAGTGTGCAGCTGTGAATGCTTTTTCAGGCAGCTACTTGTTATGTATGTTTTGTTGCAAATATTGCAGCTGTATGGTCTTTCGCCACTCTGGAGGCATGAATGTACCTTCACATAGCTCCTAAACATGAATGTCTTGTTGCAAACACCACAGCTGTAGGGTCAGTTGCCAGAGTGCATCCTCAAATGTGAAACCAGGTGGAGTTTTTGCTTCAATGTCTTTTTGCAAACTTCAAATCTGTAAGGGCATACATCAGTGTGGACCTTCAAATGCCTGTTTAGGTTGCTAACCTTTGTGTAAATGTCTTGTTGCAAACGTCACCGCAAATGGGACATTTACCAGTGTGCTTATCTAATTGTTTCTTAAAATGGTCAGACCTTCTGAATATTCTGTCACATACGCTGCAGGAATGCAGAGATTCATGGCTCTCCTCATGTGTGTGCTCCTTCAGGTCCTCCAACTTTCCAAATGCCTTTTTACAGATGGTGCACCTGTGCACCAGATGTTTGGTACCATTTTTGTTCCCAAAGGCAGATCTGTGTTTAGTAATCAGACCACTGCTGCCATCAGTACCACTGTTGTACTCCACACCAACAGCGACAGTGCTGCAGAAAAGTGAAAAAAATTATCAGAAAGATTTTTCATAACATTACAGTTACATTTACTAATGGAGTGTAAAATTTCTCATGAGATTCCTGTGAATGCACTGTACAAGAAATTTGGCACACTAAGTTACAAATGACGATCCTGCTGTCTTAACTTCATGCAATATTTAAGCTTGGTTGAACCAATACATACTTTTTAGTTCATATGCTGTATGGCTTCAGATCATAGAAGTTTCCAAATTTGTCAGAGAGCATTGAGAAGAGATAAATGTAATCAGATTCACTGATAACATGTCACTGCAAAGTGAAATACCAGGTGTGAGAAATTAGCTGATAGGTCCTATGGAAATCTAATGCATACCACATGAAGATGTATTTAGGAATTTACCCTCCCTCTTTCCCAGCTATGAATCTTGCCACAGTGGGGTTGCTTCTGTGTGTCAATGATACAGACAGCTGTATCACAGGTGAAGACTCATCAGAGGGGTATGTGTGGTTATATCAGATTAATATACAGTGTTGAAGAGGGACACCAGCCTTTTCAGTGGTTGCTGCGGGATCAGTCTGGATGACTGACTGTTGGACCTTGTAATGTTAGTCAGTGTGGCCATGCTATATTAGTACTGTAAGCAGGTGTAATGAAATGGAAATTAAAGCTGTTTATACATACCCCAGACAAGAAGCTTCAGTGTAAGGATTAATGGGTATGGCATCCTCTTGGATAAATATATCAGAAGTGAAATAGGGGGTTAAAGAATGGGGAATCAACACACATTTTAATATAAGTAATGCCTGAGGAGGATTAATAATGAACAAGAAAATAGAAATGTTGGTGTGCAGTTATGAATAGCTTAGTGACAGCCTTATCTTAGCTAACAACCACAACAGTAATGCCACTGCATAAACCTACTATCTACACAGACAATAAGATTAATAAAAATATGATGATACAAAGCAAATTATTCAGCTCTTCACAAAATTTAATTGTACTGGTGACTGGAGTAACAGGGTGCAGAAATGGATTACAGGGAAAGGAAGAGACAGAAACACATTAGGAAGACATTGGCTGAGGGAAGAGAATGACTGGGGAGTTTTGCATAGAGCAGAATTTAATCATTAAAGACATTTTCTTTAAGAATCATGGAAGTAGGTTTTATACATGGGAGATACAAATAGACACTAGAAAGTTTCAAACATATTACATAATTACATGACAGAGTCTTGGAACCAGATTTTCTACAGGAAAATATTTCCAGGAGCATATGTACAATCCAAAATTTATTGCTTATGAACTGCATATTAAAAATTAACAAATTACAGAAAGGCATGAAATCAAGGAAGTGGGGCATGCATAAACTGAAAGAGCTTGAAACGAAATTAAAGAAGTGAAACTTCCGTAAATTTTAAAGCGCTTGCGGTTTTGGAAAGATTTATGGAGCTCTACCGAACTACTGATTTCTATTGTTATCGTGTCCTGTGTTGCAGATTCTGCACAGATATGAGATGCGATAAGCTTCAATGCAGGAGAGAATAAATAAATGAAAATCATTAAATAACAAACAAAATACTGAATTTAGCTGATGAAAGGAGAAAATATAGAACTGCAGAAAATGAAGCAGGCAAGAAGGTTTATACACACGTATAAAAATGTAGAAGAAAAATTGCAAAAGGACAAAACAAGAATGGTTAGAGGAGAAATGCAAAGCTGTAGGAGACTGCATTAACATCAGGAAGGCAGATGCAACATACAGGAAAATTAAAGAAGCCATTGAGGAAAGAGAAGCAGGTGACTGAATATCAAGAGCTCTGATGGTATGACAATATATGCATACAAGGAAAGCCTGAAAGCTGGAAGGAATGTATAGTAGGTGACACAATTAAACAAAGCTAATGACAATATTAGGGACAGGGAAGATGACGTACATGAAGCTGAGATGGGATGTGTAATACTGTGAGAAGAATTTGAGTGAGTACTAAAGACGTTAAGTTGAAACAAGGCCCCTGAAGTAGATGCTATTCCCTTACAATCATTCAGATCCATGGGAGAGCCAATCATGGCAACATTATTCCACCTGGTATGCAGCATCTATCTGACAGGCGAAATACCCCTCATCTTCACGAAGAGTGTCATAATACCAGTTCCAAAAAGGGCAGATGGTGACGGGTGTTAAAAATCTGATAGTTTGGGAGTATTAAGTCAGGGTCACAAAATGCTAACATGTATTATTTGCAGGAAAACTGGTAGGATCTGAACTCTGAGTAGTATTGCATCATGTGTTTCTACATTTCTCTGAAACACAAATTGATATTCGCATTCAGACTAATCTTAGAAGACAGGGTGAGAAAGGGAAAATTTACATTTATAGCATTTGTAGACACGGAAAAAGATTTTGACACTGTTGACCGGAGTAGAACCTTTGAAATTCTGAGGCCAGCAAGGATAAAATACTATTAGCAAAAGGTAGTATACAACCTCTACAAACAGAAGACTGCAGTTTTAAGAGTCAAAAACACGACAACGAGGCAGCAGTTTAGAAGGGAATTGGACAAGACTGGCGACTGGTGTGTATCCCCCATGTTACTCAATCTGCACACTGAGGAAGCAGCGAGGGGAAACAAATCAGAGCTTCAGATATGAAGAGATGAACTCAAATGTGGTGCAATAGATGAACATTGTGCCATAACACTCTGTTCATCCAGTTCAGCTTAGTATATCACAATTAGTTATTTCATTTGCCATCGACAATGTACCTAAAATATGGAGTTGGCTGTTAGGACATGTGCTGAGGCATCAAGGAATCATGGTTTGGTAATGGAGGTAAGTGTGGGAGGTAAAGTATAGACTGACTACAGTAGCGAGGTTAAAATTATGTAATTTGCTGTGGTTGCGCAGATATGTAGAGACTAGCATAGGATAGAGCAGCATACAGAGTTGGAGTAAAAACAGTGTTCATTATCGACTGGAGACCAGTACAACTAAAACATGTTGTTGGACGTTCACCTACATGTTGCAACATGTGAGGACACTTTCTTCCTGGCTACACTGCTAGTCACAGAAACATATGTGCTTACCTTGTTTGGACTGGTACTATAAATGACACATCGTTCGTGGAGGATTGGATAAAATATTTTACACACTGATGGACCACAGAGCAAATATTGTACTCAGAAAGGCCTGGGTAGAACACATCAATGTTAGGCATGAAATATCTGAATATCAATGTGTGGCTACTAAAAAGTCCATCACGTTTTCTTGAAAATGTATACAGATATTTGTCTTCGAAATATGGTCTTCAGGTACACCAGCATGCAGGTCAGTACTCCACAGTAAATAAAAAAATTTAGTAAGACATTTTTTGCACCATGTAGAGCTTAATTACCTGTTTCATCTGTCGACTGATTGAGACATTATTTCATACATAATAGCCCAATACGAAAATTACAAAACTGGAATTACTACTGTCACATAAAGTTTACAACATAATGAATGTAGATGCTGTTTGCTCTGGTATATTATTACTACTTCTGCTTATTAGGTGTTTACATAGGCTGTCAATGTATCAAACTGATTGCTTACATGTACTTTTTGAATATTTAGCATTTTCATGGTATTCTCATATTTAAAATGGTTACTATTTTCGTCTTAAAGTTCCTCCTGCATTTAAAAAACGACTCTGAAATACTTTCAGAGTTTTTGACAATGACTTTATGTTCTTAGTGAGAACGAATATCCACATGACTTTGTGACTGAATATTTTTACAGTTCTGAGGATGAATCCATTGATAGTGTCATAATTAGACCCATAAAGAAGTGTATGGTGGCAATGTTTTCAAGTCATTGTGACAATAACAATGAAGATGATTCTGTTCTTGTGAACGATTCATTTTATCCTATGATAAAATGGCTGGTGAGAAACTGACAGTCGCGTACACTTGCTAGCATTATGAATGTTATCCTGGGGTCATTACAAGCACATGAGCAAGGACAGTTCAGGCACCAAAGCATGTCATCGATGAGTTATATGGTCCCCACCCGCTGACAAACACCAATTGCTCTATGTATAAAATGGTGGTAAACAAGAATTTTTGTGGGAAATTAAAGAAAAATGGCCCAATTGTGCTACTGTTCCCTCCTATGATGCCTGCGGCTGTTGTCCTAAGCACAGAATTAAAGATGGCAACCACAGCTCACTAACCCAGACTTGTGATACGAGCACCAGTCTAACAATAGTGTCACAACCCAGCTCAGACCTGTCAGGCTATTTACCCTGAAGCGCCAAAGAAACTGGTGTAGGTACATGTATTCAACTACAGAGATACGTAAACCGGCAGAATACAATGCTGTGGTCGGCAACACCTATATAAGACAACATGTTTCTGGCACAGTTGTTAGATCAGTTACTGCAGCTACAATGGAAGGTTACCAAGATTTAAGTGCATTTGAACGTGGTGTTATTGACGGTACATGCGTGATGGGACACAGCATCTCCGAGGTAGCGATGAAGTGGGGATTTTCCTGTACAACCATTTCACAAGTGTACCGTGAATGTCTGGAATCCAATAAAACATCAAATCTCCATCATTGCTGTGACCAGAAAAATATCCTGCACGAAAGGGACCAACATGACTGAAAATAATCATTCAATGTGACAGAAGTGCAAACCTTCTGCAAATTGCTGCAGATTTCAATGCTGGCTCATCAACAAGTGTCAGTGTGAGAACCATTCAATGAAACATCATCGATATGGGCTTTTGGAGCCGATAGCCCACTCGTGTCTGTTGATGACTGCATGACACAAAACTTTATGCCTCGCCTGAGCCCGTCGCCACTGATACTGGACTGTTGATGACTGGAAACATGTTGCCTGGTTGGACGAATCTCGTTTCAAATTCTATCGAGCAGCTGCAAGTGCACGAGAATGGAGATGACCTCATGAATCCATGGACCTTACATATCAGCAGGTGAATACTCAGGCTGGTGTAGGATCTGTAATGGTGTGGGGCATGTGCAGTTGGAGTGAGATGGGACTCTGGCAGGTGACATGTACGCAAGATCCTGTCTGATCACCTGCATCCATTCATGTCCATTATGCATTCCAATGGAATTCCAGCAGGACAATTCGACACCCCACATGACCAGAATTGCTACACAGTGGCTCCAGGAACACTTTTTTGATTTTAAACACTTCCACTGCCCACCAAACTCCCCAGACATGGACATTACTGAGCATATCTGGGATGCCTTGCAGCGTGCTGTTCGGAAGAGATCTCCACGCCCTTGTACTCCTTCAGATTTATGGACAGCCCTGCAGGATTCATGGTGTCAATTCCTTCAAGCACTACTTCAGATATTAGTTGAGTCGATGTCACTTAGTGTTGCACAACTTCTGCATGCTCCCGGGGTCTCTACATGATATTCGGCAGGGGTACCAGTTTCTTTGCCTCTTCAGTGTATAACTGCATAGAATTCTGGTATGCTGTCCCATAGCTGGAATACTGGCCTCGGCTCCATCACATCACAATCCACCTCAGAGCTTGTGGGCTTTGCATATAGGCGTAGAGTTCTGGTACACTGTTCCAGAGGTGGAAAATGAGGACACTCTGAAATGTTGCAATCCAGCTTCCACTTGTTGGGCTATTTATAAAAGAGTAGAATTCAAATAAACGAGCACAGTTGTGGGCATACTGGAACAGGCTCTATGGCATCAGAATCCAAGTTCTGGAATACTGGCACTATGATGTCAGGAACGGAGGATGTTTGTGTAGGTCCAGGCCTGTCTGCTGACCTATTTTACATGTTTTTCCCCGAAGCTACTATTCTCTCAGTGGTGTATGGTCACTGCCTACTGCTTCTCCTAACTGAAAGTTCATCTACATCTACATCTACATTGATACTCCGCAAGCCACCCAACGGTGTGTGGCGGAGGGCACTTTACGTGCCACTGTCATTACCTCCCTTTCCTGTTCCAGTCGCGTATGGTTCGCGGGAAGAACGACTGTCTGAAAGCCTCCGTGCGCGCTCTAATCTCTCTAATTTTACATTCGTGATCTCCTCGGGAAGTATAAGTAGGGGGAAGCAATATATTCGATACCTCATCCAGAAACGCACCCTCTCGAAACCTGGCGAGCAAGCTACACCGCGATGCAGAGCGCCTCTCTTGCAGAGTCTGCCACTTGAGTTTATTAAACATCTCCGTAACGCTATCACGGTTACCAAATAACCCAGTGACGAAACGCGCCGCTCTTCTTTGGATCTTCTCTATCTCCTCCGTCAACCCGACCTGGTACGGATCCCACACTGATGAGCAATACTCAAGTATAGGTCGAACGAGTGTTTTGTAAGCCACCTCCTTTGTTGATGGACTACATTTTCTAAGCACTCTCCCAATGAATCTCAACCTGGTACCCGCCTTACCAACAATTAGTTTTATATGATCATTCCACTTCAAATCGTTCCGTACGCATACTCCCAGATATTTTACAGAAGTAACTGCTACCAGTGTTTGTTCCGCTATCATATAATCATACAATAAAGGATCCTTCTTTCTATGTATTCGCAATACATTACATTTGTCTATGTTAAGGGTCAGTTGCCACTCCCTGCACCAAGTGCCTATCCGCTGCAGATCTCTCCACCTGCATCTTTATTTAAACAAATACCAGGAGTGATGGAACCTTCTGCACACACCCCCACACTGGCATCCTGACTTACTGCACTAAGTTAAAGTGCAACCTGTGTGCTGCGTAGTAGGAACAATTATGTCTTCATTTAAACAAGTACCTTACCAGGGAGAGTCAGATCTGTCGACAAGACTGCCATGACCCCATCTGTAGTAACCATACTAAGAGCAAAGCTGCCCTAGAGTCGTGCCACCGTGCACTTCTGACACCTCTGTAAAGAGAAAAACCGCACGCATACTACTGATTCAATAACCTAACACAAAATGATGTATAGAAGTTCTGATTCCCAATGCTACTATGCTGTTGTGACAGCACTGCAGTAAGAGCCTGTGTGACTTGAATTAAAATGATGGGAAAGATGAACAATGCAGAAACCACACTTGCACTTCAACCTGAATGACAGGGAGTCAAAATTCACATAAGCTGAAAATAATATGCATGGATCCACGCATATGTTCTGCATGGAAATTGAAAAACTGGAGAGGCACATTCATCCTCCTGGTGGTGGATACTTACGGGATGGCTCTGAAGGCCCCCCCCCCCCTCCCAAAAAAAAATAAATAAATAAAATAAAATAAAAATAAAAAAATAGTTCAGGTACTGTGCTCGTAAAATTCACCAAAACATGTGTGAATGGACAGTGATTATTTCATTGGTAGTAACATGACCAACCACCAAATGGATTACATTATTTACATGTAGAATTGCACCCATCAAAGATGTGGCAACTATACAGGTATATGGTAGGTAAGTATGATCTTTTGCAACTGAATTACACATCTAGAGGTTCCCACCTCACATGTTCCACTATGCACACATCCCCACAGGATTTGTAAATGGAGTCAGCTAACATACAACAGAAATCTGTCTTCCATCCATTTCTCCTGTGCTTTATGAGACCAAAGAATGATGGCTCAGCTTTAACCACTCTATTGATTGGAAAGTGGAAAATCTAAGTATTTGTTCCTTTGTCAATCAGTCATAGGATTTGTATCTGTCACTTACCATTTCTTACTGCTCTGTTGGCGTTAACACTGAAGAAGGAGATGGCATAAGGTATGATTTATAAGTACAGTCAGGCACTTTATAATCTCATAAGTTGACTACAGAATTGTAAATACTTTTGGAGTCTGTGAAATCAAGTTCCATGCAGACTGAATGTAATTTAACCACTATAGCAAATGAAATATTGTTAAATACAGTTACTCCACCAGTTTGAAAACCTCCACAAACAGCTTCCCGGCTTACAAATGCACAATATGGTCTCCTTACAACCCAGTGGGCACGCTGCAGAACTTTGTTACATAATCTACATCTCCATGCTGCACTCATGACATTAGAAGCCCCCACAGGAATTGTAAATGGAGACAGCATGACATGCATGCTGAATATCATGGCATGTATGTTGAACAACACATGGCAGTACTATCCACTAAATTATCGGTGTTCCAATTTATGGTGAAAATCCAAAAATACAACAACTAGAAAACTACAAGTTCAACACACATTTTGACGAATACTGCTGCACTCTTCAATCCAATCATAAGTCCGGCATGACATTCTGTATTTTGCTCATGCAGTGACATTTCAGGACTACTTTTAACACTAATCAGAAGTCAGGAATGAACTATACCTTCCACCACATGATGACAACATAAATGAAGAACAGTTTGTATGGAGACACATCATCATTCTATTTGCATGCTGAATAGGAAAGCAAATAACTAGAAGTGATATAAGATATACACCACAATACATTGTATGAACATTTGCAGAGTATGCATAGTCAGTTTCCCAATGTGTGACACTTACCAGAAGCAGGATTAAATTCTTTAACACCACACACACTCACTACACACATTACACCTCACCACACACCACAAGCCACACCACACGATACCACACCAAGCACAATACACATGCACCAGGCCATTCACCAAACACCAGAGTCCAGCACAAGCAACACATCACACTCCACATAAGACAACAGATGGTGAACCACACACAGCACCCAAATCACACAACACACACCCAACAGAACTCACATAGCACACAACACCTAATACATACAATGCACACCACACACTACACATACCACACAAGACATCTCAGACACCATACACAGCATGCAATTACACACCACTTGCCACACCATACCTCACTACTGAACACAGAAAACAGCACAACAGACCACACCATATGACACACCACAGACACTATACAACCACACCAGAAAGCGCACATCATACACTCAACACACAGCACACACACTATACATTGAACACCGCCCACACACACCACACACCTCATGTCTGGTGAATTGTAATAGTTCGTATAGGCATGTGGATTTCTGTTGCTTAGTTGGTATAGAACTAGCAATCGTAGTAGTAGTAGTAGTAGTAGTAGTAGTAGTAGTAGATTCACATAGTAGGTCTCATGGCAAATTGAGATTGCAATAGGTTCCCAAATAGCTGCCAAGGATTCCCAGCTGGAAGTGCATCGATCCACACACTCTTTTGATGGATGAGAGTGTTATTTTTAATTTACAATGATTTTTACTGTAGGTACACCTTGGTGTATTGAACATCTGATAGTTATGTAGACGAAACACACCCAACAACAGTGAAAACATATATCAACAAGAAGAATACCATAGAGTACACTTGCATGTTAGCAACATCATCCAGCAAGTATTATCCTTACTTGTACAGATTTCACGAATTTTCTAGATAAATCTTATACTGCTAAACCATCAGAACACTTCAGAAGTAGTCTCTGCTATGAATTTCTAGCAAGTTATTCACATGTGACATTCCAACACAGTAAACCACCGAGCACAGTATTTCTATGACATCGCACTAAAAGTACAAATGTGCCTAGTTCTAAGTTTAAAATCATGATGTCAGTGAAGATGTCAGAGACAAAGATTGCTGACCTGTGATTCTGAGCACAGTCCAAAATAGTTGCTCCAATTCCTGACGCATTGTGGCCATCTACCACCTCACCAATTGTGTTATGTACACCATAGTGAAAGGTTGATCATCATCACAAGGTACCATCAGACTTCTACCACCTCCATGCACAAGAAACTGACATGCACACTTGATTGTAAATATGAAACCATTCCTCTCTCACAGAATGTTTATTATTCATTATATTTGTAAGTGTATGCATGTGTTTTTAATTATTTTCTTTTATTTCTCCCTTAGTTCAACAGCTCCATGATTCGGACAATACAGTTCCTGATACATCTGAGCAGCAGCAGCAGCACATCATATCAAATCTAGCATGCAGACATGCTCGCTAATTCAGCTCTTAAGACGTTTGAGTGAAAATCAAATACATTTGAGCAGCATAGATTCTGAACCATCCCAACTGAAGTACTCAAAAGACTTTACTTGAGAAACATTTCACTAATGGAACACAGTTTGTTACAAGAGCTGACTACTGTCGACTTCTTCTCAGCAGTGTTATTTCAGATCACCAGTCAGGCACACACTTGATCTTACAACTGTCAGTTTGTCTGTTCTCATTAATAATCCATGATATCAGAAAATACTTGAATGAGGACAAAATATCAGGCAAATCTCTCAAACATACTAGAAGCTTATAGTGGTACCATATCTGTGTTCTGCCAACATACATAGTTCCTGGGGCTCATAATATAGGAAGAATAACTACAAATCTGAAATCAGCATAGCAGATGCAGCATCAGATATATTGGAGCAGCATGCACAATTGGTTCCAGAAAAGCTCTATGAGACCTCGCTCTGGCAATGCATGCTATTTCTAGTCTACATCCCCTATATCGTTACCCTACTGACTGTGACCAGCAAGGGGATGTCTAAACCACAAGCACATTCCATCAGCTGTTTACAGCTATGCTACTCCCATCTCGATACTATTTCAAGTCTACAAGCACGTTTTGCACTACATTAGAATGCAACACTGCAAACCACATAGCAGAGTAATAGTATTTACATAATGTTACTCTACACCCACTAACCTGCAATGCATCTGTCCCACCAAGTGTCTTATAGTTCCCACTGTAATGACAGCTTAAGACAATCAATGACAAGTGCAGTTTATTTTGTAAATTAAATCATAAGTAATCCCATGTGTGGCTTTAATGCTCTAGAACAAAACTTAAAGGATTTTGATAAATAATACCTGAAACCGTCATGGTATATATATTTTCATGAAACAAAAGGTCTAAGAGCTATGTTTGTGGTACAGTTTCTTGCAGTTTCTCCTGACATACGACTATTACTAGGTATCTTCCTACCACATTCCTGTAGTGGTGGTACGAGTCTGCAACACATTTCATTGTCAAGAAGATAGATATCCAACAAGGTAGTGAAACAGTGTTTGAAATCCTAATAATAATAAGCATGCAGGAGTGAGATAGGTGGGTTGACACGGGGTAAGACGAAGTTACAGTCCTACTAACATACAGTTGATCATGTACATCGAAGCAAGAACTGAACCACATAAGGTGTTTGTAGCAGAAAGGGGGACTAGGATGAACTCCAAACATTTACTTATGAACAGAAGCATGTAGAAGAACGTAGCTCAAGTTTAAGTGAATAGTTGTGGAATGTCGTTGCTCAAAAATTTAAGTGTGTACAGGAGAGCCATGCAAGACGTATTTGTCAGGGAACCCAGAACAACCAAATCTCCCACCAAGTATGAAATTCATGCTGAGGGGTTTCGCCTGACTTCCACGTAGCCCACAATACATATGTCATGCATGACAGCAAAATGTGGCAATGTTTCACGACATTGAAGGAGGACATATAGATGTTTATGATGCAGGTGGTTAGGGATGGATGATGATCTTGTTCAGCAAGTGGATTAGGCTATTTGAGAAATCCGTCAACAGAGAACAATTCAGAACAAGTGAAAAGGAATGTCGTCATCAAGCATTGTCCTTGTTTCTGAAAACGTTTGGCCACACACTGCAGCTGCAACAAAGACACTTCTGCAGCATTTTTGGTGGGAAGTGTTTGATCAGCCACCATACAACCTGGACTTGGATTTCTCTGATTTTAAATTCTTTGCTCACATGAAATGCTGGCTATGAAAAGACTACTTCAGTGCAGTCAAAGAGTTGCTGACCAGTGTAGAAAATTGGAAAGCACATGTAGCTGCTTTCTATGATGAGGGTATTGGAAAGTTGCTACTACACTGTGACAAATGTCTAAGTCAGAGTGGCGACTATGCTGAGATGTAGCTGAAAGCTATGTAAATGAAGCTAAAAATGAAAGCTAAAAAATGAAATAAAGCTAAATGTTGCAAATAAAACATTTTTGATGTTCACGGTCATTGCCATTTAGTGACTGATGGGAGGAAAAAAGGCCTCACAGCTACTGTGATGTTTTCAGTGTCTGTGAATTGAAATAAATTTGAACAGATTAGCTCATTCTGGCACTTCAACGACAACATGAAACTGATTAACAGCTCTGGAAGACTTTTTAAAATTCAACCTGTGCTGGATTAATTCCTCAGTAAATTTGGGACACTTAAGAAAGCAAAGCCACAAATTTTGGACAGGGAGATGATTTGGTAAAGTAGACATCTGAGATTTCGAATTTACAACCCTGCAAAGATTACAAACTATGGTTTACTTGTTAGGATGGTGTGTGCGAGTGACACAAGCTACATCTGCAATCTAGAGTTTTACACTGGTGAAGGGAAGAAATTGGAAGACACTATTCTCTCAATTCTTGGCTGTTATCTTGGTGTGTGGCACCATATCAACCGGGATAATTAATATAATAGTACCTCTACTGCAGATTTACTATTGAAAAACCAAACAAGAGTCTGTAGTACTATTAGGGTTAACAGAAGTTCACCACAAACTTTGAAAGCCAAAGTAACAAGAATGAAGAAAGCTGACATAGATTTCTTTAGAAGAGGCAACATTATTTTCCTTGTATGGAAAGACAAGTAAGAAGTCGGAATGATATAAAAAATTCATGACACTTCTGTGTCAAACACATGAAAGAAAAATAGAAAAACTGGAGAGTATTTATTGATGCTTGTGTGTGTAAATCAATACAATGCTCGCATGAAATGAGCTGAATGTGCAGATCAGTACTTTTCTTACTAACATGTTCTAAGGAAATCGATGAAATAAACAAAAAGGTTGTCCTTTATCTAGTAGAGTGTGGACTTCTCAATTCTTTTGGAATTTACAATGCTCTGAACCAGAGAAAAAAAAAGAAATGCAGCGAGTTTGTCATTTTGGTGGCGAAAAACTAGGTTACTGATGATTACAATGAAGGCTCTCCAGACAGGGACAGAGATTTGCCCAGTGCTTCCCCTAGTGGAGCAGCGAGAGCACTACATGAAGATCTACCTGGCAGGCAGTCGAGTGACAAGCAGCAGCATGAGGCTGTGTTCATTTCAAACAATGGAAGACAGAAATTTCCTACCAAAGGCTGTAGAGTTTGAGCTGCCTGCAGAAAAAATATTCTCAAATTTTATGCAGTTCCGCTTCATAGAGAGAAATTTTTTACACTGTATCATACATTAAAAAACTACTAGACTCAAAGATAAATACAATATGAAAAAATAGTAACTGTAAAGGATAGGCTACCTTGATAAATCAAAGCAAAGGGCTCAGTCATAATATTTGCAAATTGTCTTTGTGTGTTAATGAAATGCTTAGTGTATTGTAATAATAATATATTTTATAACAAAGTAATATATCATCAAATGTGCACTGAACAAATAAGAGTATTTTATGTTTGTGTGATATGCAGGGTGATTAGAATTAAAGTTAAACATTTAAACCACTGTAGAAATAACACCATTGGTCAGAATGACGTCAAATTGCAACGGAATATTATTGGAGAAGGGGAAGTATGTATGGCAGAAGAAAACTAAATAGTTACAAAATGTAGCAATAGATGGCGCTTTAAGCATCATAATTTAATAGTGGTCGACTACAAATGACAAATGAATCATACGGCAATGCCTAAGGTGCACATTTGACATTAAACAAATAGTGGTCGACTACAAATGACAAATGAATCATACAGCAATGCCTAAGGTGCACATTTGACATTAAACAAATAGTGGTCGACTACAAATGACAAATGAATCATACAGCAATGCCTAAGGTGCACATTTGACATTAAACAAACGGTATTCCTCAGTGCGCATGGGTGTACAGTTGTGATACTGTTAGTTATGTAAGCCCAACCACTACGACAAGGTCATATCACATCGAATGGGAAAAATCAGTTTTAAACTCTCCTGAGACCAAAAACCACATAAAAAGCATCACTCACATCAGTTTTTAACTGTCCTGAGGCCAAAAACCGCATAAAATGCATCAATCACATCAGTTTTTAATTGTCCTGAGGCCAAAAATGGCAAAAAAAGCATCAATCAAAATCAAATCGGATTATTAATTTCTGTGTGATTGGCACAAAACATGTTTAATATGCTGTCCATCGTTTCCTGCAACGAGTGAAAATCAAGAAACAACATGTTCCACAACTAATTGAAGAGTTTCCAGGGTCATGTTCAGATTGTATTGTGCAATGCATGCCTTCAATGCAGCTAAGTTTGCAATTGAAACACTGAACACGTCTTTCAGATAGCCCCACATCCAGGAGTCACACAGATTAAGATCAGTTGATCGGGATGGCCAGGCTGTAGGGAAATGGTGCTTCAGCAGCTGCTTAACTGGATTTGCAATGTGCGGAGGTGCGCCATCTTGCATAAAAATGATGCCATCCATGCTGTTGGAGAGCCGGAATTACTTGGTTGTGCAAAGGATACTCATAGCGCTTACCAGTGATGGTACAGGTAACAGGACCGGAAGCACCTGTCTTTTCAAAAAAATACGGCCCTATGATAAACGATGCCGTAAACCCGTACCACACAGTGACCTTTTCAGGGTGAAGTGGTGCTGGTTGATTTGTATGTGGATTTTCCATTGCCCATATTCGGCACTTCTGTGTATTGACATACGCTGTCAGATGGATGTGGGCTTTGTCTGTCCACAAAATCTTCCATGGCCAATCATTGTCCACTACCATGTGAGCAACAAATTCTAACGCAAAGGTCTCTCTTGCTGGCAGGTCAACAGGAAGCAACTCCTGCACATGGGTAATTTTGAATGGATAGAAAAGAAGGCTGTTTCGTAGGATTTCACACACTGTGCTCACGGGTATGTCGAATGTTCAGGCAATTCTCCTGGCATTACACGTTTGCGCACCACCACTTGTCTCCTCCTGCATTGCCATGGCCACTGCTCCCACTGGCATCAAATCAATTCATTTCCTCCCTCTACCAGGTTGCACACCAGAAGAACCCATCTTTTCGAATTCCTGAATCATTTTCTCCAGACCCACAGCAGTCATTAGACTAATGCCGTTTTTCAAACCCTTTAGTGTCCAGAACTTTTGCAGAGCAACTGGTGCAGTCACCATTCTTGTAATACAGCTTTACAAGCAGAGGGCGATCCTGCCCTGAGACAGTCTTGGTAAACATTGCAGATGCGAAAGGAGCAAATGCTGTGTACTCGGCGTGTTTATAGCAACTTCAATTGATCGTATGCATGACAGGTGGTTTCATTTACATGTTCTGGCACATACAGCACCATCTATTGATCAATTTTCACACTTTTTTTTTTTTCTTTTGCCATACATTTCCCCCTTATCCACTAATATTCCATTGCAATTAGACATCATTCTGACCACTGGTGCTATTTTTACAGCATTTTGAAAGTTTAACTTTAATTATAATCACCCTGTAATACATTTATTGTTTTGCACACCAATATGTTGGATTATGGTAATTATTTTTAAATTTTGTTTATAATTTCATTGCTATTATGGTTTATATAAGGTAGCAATTGAATGCTTGCATTAAAAATTATTGTTTCATAATGTGGACAAACATTTTATGCTCAAACAACAAAACTTTACAATGAAGAAGATACAGAGTTGAAGAAGTGTAAATTTGTTTTATGGTTACATGCAAAACCAAACACAGCTGGCCAAAAAAACACCCTTTAATCTCTTTTTGGGGCAGCTGTTTGACTATGCAAATGACATGCAAGAAAGGTAAGTTATGTGGGCCACATGCAAATTATGCAGAATATAATATGCAGCTACTGTGGTAATGTGGAATAAAATATGCAGTCTTCATGTGTTTGTAATGTAACTTACTCATACTTAAGAGTACTCCAGCAGTACGCAACCTTCAATTCATCCAAACATATCAATCTTTTGCAAGTCTGGCGTAGTTGTGTTGGATCATTTGCAAGAGCTGAGTATAGGGAAACACACAAAAAGGGTTCCACTGATCTCAAATTTCATTTCTGAGTCCAAATATATAAACATCTTGCTGCTCTGGTAAAAGTCCCACTCACTGGGAATCCATTTTATTTCGAATATTTTACATATAACCTACATGACCAACCATACTCAGCAAATCACAATGAAGTGCAAAGAAGAGGACACTTCCAACTGTATTTCTATCACCTATTAGTGTTTATTCTTGTTCCATTCACGTGTCGTGCATGGTACAAATGATCACTAAAATGTCTCTGTGCGTGCAGTGATTGGTATAATCTTGTCTTCACAGAGGTATGAGAGTGATATAGAGAGAGCTTAAAAATATCTACAGAGATTCTTCAGTTAATACTGGCTCTTGAAACATTGTAAGTAGGCTGTCAATGGAAATTTGGTATTTATCTGCATCTGCGTCTACATACATACTCCGGAAAACACTGTACGGTGCATGGCAGAGAGTACCTTGCATCACTACCAGTCATTTCCAATCCTGTTCCACTTGCAAATAGAGCAAGGGAAAAACGATTGTCTAAAAGCCTCCATACGACCCCTAATTTCTCGCATCTTATCTTCATGATCCTTATTTGAAATGTATGTTGTGGCAATAGAATCATTCTGCAGTTGGCCTCAAATGCTAGTTCTCTAGATTTGCACAATAATGCTTCATGGAGAGAGTGTCATTCTCCCTCCAAGGTCTCCCATTCAAGTTCACTAAGTATTTCTGAAAAACTCGCATGTTGGTCAAACCTACCAGTAACAAAACTAGCAGCCTGCCTCTGAATTGCTACAATATCTGTCTTTAACCCAACCTGTTGCAGATCCCAACACTCAGACAGTACTCAAGAATGGGTCGCAATAGCGCACTATATGTCATCTCCTTTAGGGATGAGCTACACTATCCCAAAATTCTCTCAATAAAACGAAGTCAAGCATTCGCCTTCCTTACTATCAATCTGATACGCTGATTCCACTGATACATCTTTGCAACATTACGCTTGAATATTTAATCAAAGTGATTGCCTCAACCTGCAGCCTATTAATGCTGTATTCTAACGTTACAGGACTTCCTTTCCCTATTCATCCGCTTCAACTTACATTTTTCTACATTTAGAGCAAGCTACCATTCATCACATCAACGAGAAATTCTGCCATCTTCCCATACACCACAGTGTCCTCGGCAAACAGCCGTAAATTGCTGTTCACACTGTCTGTCAGGTCACGCTTCCCTGGGGCACGCCTGACAATAGCCTTCTTCTAGGACCACGTACTGGGTTCTTTAACTTAAGAAGTCTTCCAGCCACTCACATATCTGGGAATGTAAACTGTGTGCTTGGATCTTCACCAAATGGTTTCCAAAAAAAAAAGAATATCTAATCTGCCTGTTGTCCTCCATCTCCATGAGAAAAGGGCAAACTGAGTTTCACATAAGTGATGCTTTCTAAATCTGTGCTACCGAGCGAGGTGGCGCAGTGGTTAGACACTGGACTCGCATTCGGAAGGACGACGGTTCAATCCCGCGTCCGGCCGTCCTGATTTAGGTTTTCCGTGATTTCCCTAAATCACTCCAGGCAAATGCCGGGATGGTTCCTCTGAAAGGGCACAGCCGACTTCCTTCCCCATCCTTCCCTAATCCGATGAGACCGATGACCACGCTGTCTGGTCTCCTTCCCCAAAACCAACCAACCTAAATCTGTGCTGATCTGTGAACAGAAGCTTTTCTGTCTCAAGGAAATTTATTATATTTGATCTTGGAATATGTTCAGGAATTCTGCAGCAAACCAATGTTAATAATTAATTATATTGGTCAGTTATTTTACCTTTCTTATTTAAAGGAGTTGTCACCTGCACTTTTTTCCATTCACTTGGGACATTTTCCTGGGCGAGAGATTAGCAATAAATGCAGACTAAGTAAGAGGCCAATACTGCAGAGTAGTCTGTAAATCCGAAGTGGGGTTCCAGCTGAGCATGGTTACTTATTAGATTTCAAATTTTTCAGTTGCTTCTCTGTGCCACAGATGTCATTTTGTATGTGTTTCATGCAAGAGTCTGTACAGCAGCACGATCCTCTTGCATGAATTATTTCTTAAATGTGAAATTTAAAACTTCAGCTTTCCTTCTGCAGTCTTTGGGATGGACAGAAGCCTTCGACCCACTCAGTGATTTTACACATGACCAGAATTTTCTCGGGTTCTTGGCAATATCTTTCATTCAGGTACTGTATGATGGTGGAAGTTGATGCGTGCTTTGCGCATTGCCCTTCTTACCGATGCAGGAATTTCTACGAACTTTCACCCGTCAACAATTTGTGCATTATTTTTTGAACTGACAGTGCAACAGCTCTACTTCTTCAGCATCTTTCAAATTTGATTATTAAACCACAGAATGTCATTTCCATCCTTAATTCATTTACTTGGTACATACATCTCCAAAGAGTGATTTATAATTAGTTTAAACTTTGCCCGTAATCCCTCTATATCTGTCAAACTGGAGCTAAATGAAGTCCACTCTTTATCCAAGTGCAATGTTAACAACTGCTTATCTGCTTTTTGTAGCATAAACAATCTCTGCACTTTTTTGAGAGATTTATTAAGATTGGTAACCATTGTCACTATGAAGACTTCATCAGGCCTGTTTGTACCAACACAGTCTAAAATATTTCCGATGTATGTGGGTTGTCTAACTAGTTGATCAAGGAAGTTTTTGGAAAACATGATCAGTAGTACATTGTAAGACTGACTGACTGTACCACCTGCAGTGAATCCATAGACATCCCAGTGTACACTCAGTAGGTTAAAGTCCTCTACAACCAGTATTGTGCGATCTGGGTATTTATGTGCTACTAAACATAGACTTTCTTTGAATGACCCTAGAGCTGTCACAGCAGAATCGGGAGGCCGGTAATAACATCCAGCAATTAGTTTGGTTCCATCTATACATGTTACATGTAACCTGATGACCACTGTCACACTAGAGTTTGAACTCAATATTTTTGTCAACTTCAATGAACACACTCCCTCATACAGCATATTCAAGTTTTAGCCAGTAAAGATTTTTCAATACGTCCACAACCCTCTCCTGCAAGTAAAAAGAAAAATGGGAAACAGAATTCCTGTTGCCATTCTTTGTATACCTTCAGTATCTTCTGTTAGTCACATTTGGTACAGGTCTCATACATTTAATACTGTATTTGCAACACGTAAGTGTTTTCTGAGGAATTTCTTTGGCGGACAGATTGCATTTTCTGAGTGCCCTATCAATCGACTAAATCCTACCACCTGCATTACCTATGAATGAGCCCATGTAATCACTCAATTTCCTGCTCCCACCAGTTATTACACCCACATATTTCAATGAGTTGACTGATTTCAATAAAGACTCGTTGATATTGTGCTTGTTTCTGCATTTTGAGGAATGCACAGTTTTACATTTGAAGCAAGTTGCCAACCTTTGCAACAGCTCTAAATCTTATCAAGGACAGAATGATTTCTTGTGTAGCCTTTTCGAGACAGTACTTCCACATAAATAAATAACTGAATCAGCTGCAAAGTGTATTGTCACTTTTAATATTGTCTTTCAGGTTATTAATACACAACATCAACAATAAGTGTTCCAATACACTTCTCTGAGGTCTACCTGAATTTGTTTCTATTCCTGTCACTGAATCTCCATCCAAGACAACATGCTGTGTCCAGTCTATTAAAAAATATTCAGTCCAGTCACAAGTTTCATTTATTAGCTGATAAGATCTTTCTTTCATTAGTAAGTGCTACTGTGGTATGGAATCACATGATTTTTGGAAATTAATTAATACTGCAACCCCCTGGTTATAGTTTACTATAGCTTTCAAGATGAATTGTGAGAGTGATGGCATGGATAAAATCACTGTCTTTTATGTATCTCATTTTATTTGAGTTCACGTGTGTATATTTGTGAAACTTGTTCATATAGTAAAGGGTAAATCAGCTGTAAAATCTGCCTCAATCTTACAGAAATTTCATGAGTTCCTAGGGCATTGATAAACTTTTACGGTTTCAGCTGTCCTCTACATTACTGAAACTATTATCACTATTCTTGCAGTGGTGCAAGTAATATTCTCTTGCAGTACACTGAAATTTTCCACTTTAAAGGAATGTCTGAAAATCGATTTCAGCTTTTCTGCTCTTGTCATTCTTTGATTCTTGTGTCATCAGTAAGTGTCTGGACAGTAAATTTGTTACCACTGTCTTAAAAAGGAGCAGAATGGATGCGATGGGTCACAGCTCAGGGTTCACTCATTGCCCTTCAGACAATCAAACACGTTTAATTCCACATCTCTCTATCTGTAACCCTCCCTCCATTTGTACCTGTTATGCAGCAGTCACTCTTTCCTTATGAGTTTCTTTAAAAAATTGTAGAGTATGGAGGGTTCATTCCTTCACAAACAGTTTTGCTATATACATATTTATCCCCTCCTTGGTTAACTGCAACATGTATATAAAACATAGGGATTTATTCTTGACACCAAAACCTATAAAATCTTCATATGAACATGGGTCCAAAAACCTTTCACTAGGGAGCTATGAAAGTATTTTGTTATTCATGGCTCAAGATTGATACATTTACCCAACACATTTACATTTACAGATATTGCTCGAAATGCCCATCTCTTGCTTTCATGCTTCCTTTGAGCCTCTATTCCATACTTCATGGAAAACACCTGCTGTCTTTGTTATTTGGTCGAATCTATTTTGGATGCACTCCCTCAGGACATGTTGAATATGCTAATGGTTCTTAATACCTGCAGAGCAAAAAAATCCACTGAATTTGAACCTGGCAATTGGTTGGCAATGCAATAGGTTCCCTGTGACCAATGCACCTCTTTCGAAACTGTTTACTGAGATACTGGCAAAGTATACATTTAAAGTGAGGTTGAGCGTCATCAAATACAAACAACATTCATTGGATGACATCTAGAGGTTTATCATTACGTGAATTAAGCAACTCATGTCTGAGAAAATGGAGATATATTTGTGCTGTAAGGCATTGCTGAAAGAAGTAGTGAACAAAGAATCAGTCAAGAATGATCCCACCCAACATGTCAATGTCCATCTTGTCACATTTCAAGAGGGTTTTCATACACCCAGATGTAGTTCTTATGACAACTGAAAAACCCATCACTTGGAAAGCTAGCCCCATCAGTGAATAATCTATGTGCCAAGAGCTGAAGAAACACCACACACTGCCCTATTACGTGTAGACAGAAAGTTCTTAGCTGAAAGACTGACTCATTTAAACCTTGAATCCCTTGAAGAGCATATGGGTATAAAAGATTTTCATGCAGAATGCTCCAACTGTCACAGAATTAATGCCTTCTCTTCTCGCAACTCTCCCCATACTTGTTGATGGAGTTTTATCCACAGTATGAAGAATTTGTTCTTCAAGCTCCGGCATTCACATAGCACTCGGTCTCCCACCATTTGCAATTCTCTTTTCAAATGAGACTGCCTCTCGCAAATCTTGGTAGAGTAGTATTAATGTTCTTGTGAGAGATAACTGCCTCTCATGGTAACAATGAGCTCAAATTTAATGTACTGCCTCCATATTCCCATCTGCTAGGCTGTACACACAATGTGTATCCAACATTACAAACACTGAATACAACATTGTGATGGAAAGAACTTTAAAATAGAACAAACTACATACAGACAAAATACACAGATACCATGAACAACTGTAAACATGAATATGAGCGAAAATGCACATGTAAAGCTAATTAGACTATTGGGTGTCAATACTTGGAATTCCTTGCATATCTTCCTATCAAAAGATTTTTTGGTCCATAATCATATGCGTATACTGAGTGTTTTGATGTCAAGAATAAATCCCTAAAGATTTTGACGCGCTTTTATACACTTCACATTCTTCTACACATCTGCAACATTATGAACTGATGTCTTGCAAAGACAAAGGAGTGGTGGGGGTGGTGGGAGGTATGGAGTTTGACAGCAAGAGCCGCTGGGCCAGAAATGGCTTGCAGCCAAGAAAGTGAGCAGCTACAAGAAACAGCTTGCCACTAGGGTCATGTCTCACCTTGTGGATGGGGAAGCAACCATTGGGGGCAATGTAAATGAAGATAAAGGGACTTCAAAAGCAGGCACTGTGTGCCAATTCCAATATGGCTACAGTTATTTCAGTAAAATTATGTTCCACAGCCTATCATCATGAGACCATAAACCTCACCATGGATATTGTGAAGCTGAGAATTCACAGAATGAAATAGTTCATAACTGTATAGCAGTTAATACAAATTGTTACATTTCTTTACAGTTAAGAATTTTACTATAGAAAAAGTGAAACTGAAATTCCACATACACTTTTAAATCACAATAACATATATGAGAGATGAGATGAAAGATGGAAATCTCGTCTATCACCATAATAAAACCACACTTTAATTATTTTAGCCATATCAAAAATTACAGCTGATTTAATTACAGTATGACTACCACAATGTGCCACTACTCAGTCTCCCAGGGTGCATGAATTAACCTGATATATTTCCCATGATGGTTTCTCAGTTATTCAAATGGTGATGTACTATTTCCGATTTATTCATGATTTTATTAAAGCTCTCCATAATATGAAAGCACAAATTTATAGATGGTGGAGAAAGCTGGCCACCTTTGTGTACTAGATTAACATACTTTGTTTGTGTTAAGAAAAACATGTATGAACATGATTTACATTTTAATTAATGTTTAATGTTATGCTGAACTTTCAATATCTGGAGAGCTCACAAAATGACTGTCAACGTGAGGCAACTATTTTAATTTAATCTGTATGCACCACATCAGACCAAATATTTCGTGACTCAATTAATGAACAAGCGAGAAAAATTAAAATGGTGGTTTAAATGGTTCAGATAGTCTATTTAGTTTCCCCCAATTGAGTGCAATCCACAGAACATTCATAACATATGTGAGACTGTTAGAAAAGTCTTTCTTTGGGATGTTGTTCAACTTGCACTTCACACTGCTCTGAAAGTTGGCTATGTCATCAGTGTTGATCCTCCTTGTGAATTTCGGTATTTAGTTGTTTTGTGATACATTTGCATAGATAACACCGACCGTCACCACCTGTGATGATTCTATCCGGAAAACTCTTGTCTGCATGTTGCATTTCAATCAAGTCACGGCAAGTCTCCACATATCAGTCACCACATGGTAATACTCTGCATCTGACACGGCAGTACCTGAAAGTTCACTGGTGAATTCGGTTATGTTGGTCAGTGTGGTTTCGTTGAACTTCTCCACAAAATGCAGATATTCATGTGGATGTATTTGTTTCTTCATTATGGGCTGAAATTTAGCTTTATTGGGAATGGAGCCTGAGTGAGATGTAAATCCCCATGACACACTATGTGAGGCTAGAAAACATATTTCTCTGTGCTGTCTAGCAGGATACTAAACTGATCATGGTACAAACTGAAATGAGTCAAGTGCTCCACAAGGAAGTGAACATTGTACCCACTTAAATTATTGATGAAAACAGGTATGTGTCACGGGAAATGGTAATTCAAGCTGCATGAATTGTGGGCAGTACCATGTTATTTGCCTGTTACATTGCAATGACCCCTTCACAGTGTTCCAGCTTTATTACCTAATGGCTGCCCACAAGTATAGCAATCAACAGTATATGTGTATTGTAGCAATCAACTGTATACTTGTACTATGATCTACTGTTTTGCAAGGTTTTCAAGCTCAGAGACCAACCACATTGCAAGATCATCCTCAATGTATGACAGAAAATCATTACAATTCTAATCAGATGCACATACAGTTTAATACGCTGCCACAAGATGTAAATGTTATTTTTGGAGCAGTGGGGTCACCCTCAAAGCCTGCCACAGTAGCGAGAATGCACTCGAAGTCAGCATATACAACAAAGGGTACTTTCTCCTTGTAGAGAGAATCCTTAAACTTGAGGAATTTATATGCCTCACTGGGTATTTCTACAAGTATCAGGTCGTGTGTAGAGCAATCTGCCAGATTCTCTATTTGCTTGCTTGTAATAAACCAGTTCAGGATCCTACAGCAAAAATGCCATTCATGACTGAGTTTACTGAACTGAGGGCAAAGAAAGTAGGCCACTGATGATAAAGTTTTCTTGGGTTATCAGCTGAGTCAAGGAATCATTCTGCAAAAATTTGTCGGAAGTTTGCCACAGATATGACATGCTGACTCAGCTGATAATGCGAGAAAACTTCATCATCATGACTTCCAAGAAAGCTTGCATTCCAATATAAGGCAGTACATGTTTTTTGATCCAGAAGTAGTGCTGCTCCTGATCCTTGGGGATGTTATGCACACTGACCAGCGATTTTGATGAAGTAAAGATTCAAACACTTAAAAATAACATCACCATCATGTGACTTACATTGCTACAAGACATGTACAATGATAGATACATTGTAATTCGGCATCTTAAATTTATAGATATCCTGAGGGCTTATGGGTCATTCAATACCATCATGTTTATAATACCTAAAAATATCCACTTGGCATTTACTGGTATGCTCAGAATTTTGTTTAATTTTTCCCTCACAAGCCATAAGTGACTACAGACTATACAAAACATGAAATTCCATCATAGTTTTGGACATTAATAACGCCTTTTTACCAGCTCCAGCTGTACCCTTGGGAGAGGAATGTGGGAAGTTCCCACATGCATTGAATCAAACACATGCACGTGAGCATCCATGTACAGGACCTTACTAAGAGCTTCCTGGGATCTCTTTCTTGGCATTCAGAGAGTAGGGCCAATGATAGCTTTAGCGTAAAGTGCTCAAACTTCCCAGCAACTGTGTTGCCCTGCAATAACACTCCGTTATCACCCTGCTTATGTATAATGGTGTTTTCAGGGACAAGAGTCATCTCACAACATAACTTAGTGATACACCTAACGGCGGGATAGTGCGGCTTGTTCACAGTCTTGGAGAGTTCAATTTACCAGGCAATTGAGGCGGCTGATGCAGCAGAAATCAGCAAATGGTGAGTGCACAGCATTTGTAAGGTACTTCCTACTTTCAGAGAAGAGCGCATTATACTTTATTTCCAGTTTTGTTATTTCACATACATGAAGTGAATGTATCAGTAGTGCAGTATGAATGGAGTAAGAAACGAGCAGTAGGGTCCCACACTGGCTTGCAGAGACAGGTGGCCATCTGATGCTCTCAGAGCCACCAGCGGGATGAGATGCCAATGCAGAAATTACTCGTGACGTCAGCAAAGTGATACATACAGAAAGTACATTTGTTCTAGCGTGAATCAAGTAACTGTTATTTGTAAATATTAGTAGAACTTATCCAAGTTACCCAGGACCGGTACTTTTATCCTACTATACTCCCAATTTTAGGTCAAAATTCACGTATTTTCATTTAAAAAACATCTATTTTATATTAAATTACTTGGAATATTAATAAAAATAATTTGTTATTATCATGTTCACTTATTATAAATTCATTATTTTGTAAATCAAAGGTGAATGTAAGAAAATAAATAAAATGAATTATGGTGAACGTAAGAAATCTATTCCTTACCTAATTACTTACAGTTCTACCACATTCACAAGTAACTTTAATTTTCAGATAATATTTTTCAAATTCTTTAAAAAAGCAACAATATCCATCTATTCGATATTTATCTTTATAAAATTCATGAACATTCTTTTTCTCTAGACAGTCACCACACTGTTTTAGCTGTTTGCTGCTGTCCATTTAAAGGATATAAAATTTAATAGTAAAAAATAAAATTTTAAAAAAGTTTTCACAGGGTGAATTCGAGATCATGAAATTCATTATTTCTATTTTTAAGTTTCTTCATTACTTAATATTTCAGTTTCATTTGTTCTTTTTCAGTTACTTGTAAATCTAAATCAATAATCAAATTATCATATCTATCATGTAAAATAATCTCAAACTCATTATTAAGCTCCATAGAATTTTTTCCATATCTAATATTTAAATATTCTTATCCAGTAATATTGTGTAACACATTTACCCCTAACTCACTGAATTTTTAAATCTCTTTTGAGACATTTGTGTTGCTGAGCATCTTGATTAGTCTCCATTTATATAGAAAAATTCTTATTAGAATTTTTATTATTTGTAATGTCTGTATGGAAATGTATCTATTTTATTTTCCAAAACATATCTTTTGTCATACTGAGAACTGAACACTTTCTTGTTTATTTCAACTGTGTATATTTCATGTTTTTCACTTTGAATCATATTAATTTTCCTGTACTGTTCCCTATTGTTAAACAAACAATCATTATAATCTTCTAAGCTTATTCTAAGTTTAACAATACATTTTTTAACTCCTTTACATTTTTTCTCTATTTTATTACCAACTTTATAACCATACATTTTTGCTCTCAATCCACAAAATTCTTCCATTATTTTCTCCATTGCATTCATCTTTCATTTTTCCTAAATCTTTCTTGTTTACTTGTGGAATACCATACATATTATTTTCAGGATACTCACTAGTATCAAATGTCTCAGTCATCATTTTCATGTCTTCATAGAAATCTTCAGTTTTTATATTGCAGATATAACTGTCTGTATCTGGGTTAATACAATTCAATATTTTCTCCATCTTTTGGTTTCATTCTTCTGTAGTGAAAATCATACACAAGTTCTTTAGATAACTCAGTTATACTCATTCCATTTTTGTTTTATTCATATGAATAGCAAAAAGATTTTCATTAAATATAGTTCTTCCTTTAAAGTTTGGTTTAGCTATAATTTTATCACACTTATCTCCATCTGATACTAATTTTATATCAACTCTGTTTCTAATATTTTCCACTGTCTTACCAAACACTGAATTATTCAACAATTTATAGAAACATTTTTGAAAATCATTTTTGGCTTTTGTTCTCATTTCTGTATTTAAATCTATATACTACTTTAACCAATCTGATTATTTAAATTTTAAAACTCTATGTATTTTTGTTAATTTCATCCGTAATGCTACATATTGTTTAAGATTTCTATAGCGAACTACATATTTTTTTTTTTATGATTCAGAGTTTTCAAAGACTTGCTTACTTTAGTTCCTGGTACAATTTCATTTTCTGAGGCTAATGATAAATATTTATGTAGATCATGTAATTCTTTTGGATATTCTAAATCTACTTCAAAAATACATCCAATTTTAGCAGTATTTTATATTTCACTTATCCTACTCAGTTTCTGGCTAATCTTTATCTTACCCGGTCTCTTGATGGCTACTGAATGTATTACAGACTTCTCTTATTTTGGTCTGCCTAATTGACTTTGGAAAATGTTAATTTCTCTGACCATCAGAACTTAGCACAGGAAGCCCTTTGTTTTTTTGTATATCACCAAATTGTTTAAGATGCTAGTTGCTCCCTACAGCGATTCAAAATTAAAAAATATCTGACAGCACAGTGCCTCGAGCTAGACAATGTCCAGATCCAATCTTGCATCATTCCAGCTAGCATAGTCATGATGACAGCATTACCAGACAATTCCTATGGCACTGGAAAGTCTTAACAGCGATTTGTGAGTGAGGGACTGATTGGTCCTGCTAAATTTCCTTGGCTTTTCCTTAATATTCTGAATAATTCCCACTTAAGATATTGTACTTTTCAAAATTCTTTGATTCCAAAATGGACATTTCGTGCACAAGATACTGCTACTTTCATCTTTCACATTGTGAGCTATCTACATCAGCTACGATTATGGCAATGAAAGTGTGTTCACTACAGCAATGCCTTGTCCGTGTAACTGTAAAGTGCTCCCTTTCTAAAACAGTGGCAGCTTTCGAAATTATTCTTTTTTTTGCGGCAAAAGCTTTGTCTTATCACTTCCTTTTGCTACCACATTAACTGACCCGCTAACTGTCACAACCAAAGTCATGAATGCTAACACTCCTCACATTGTCTCCTGGCAACCTCATCTATGTCGCAGGAACCTCTTTAGATCACCAACAAAACAGGAGAAAATCTCTTGAACAGATTCGAAGCAACCGTTAGTGACACGAATCTGTGTTTTGTTCATCATCTCAATCTCAGGAAGATGGGACAAATCACAGAATCTATGAACAAGCTTGCAAGTATGTGTTACGTACCGTAGATCTAGAGATGAAAAACATATGAAAGTGCACAAATGCACATTGAGCTGTTTTGTTTCTACTTCCGTAGTCACATGTTCAATTTTTCCTGTGAATCCACAATTTGATTTATTACTATGTGGCATCTACGTTTTAGTCTATTATCCATAACATCTCTACATTTTGGCAGTATTCGCAATATTCCAGTTGTGCAGCACACTAGATTGGAACTAGATACAGTCCATCTGAGGTCAACAGTGCATAGTAGCTTACTATTTACTGACATTTTTGACAAGGTTGTTTTGCACACATTTTTAGTTTTGTTAAAATATGCTTTTGCCACAAGCCGAACTGGATAAGACTGCAACTCATTTGTATGTTTTAGTGGTGTAACCTTATATCGGTTGGAAGTTGTCCCTTATATCGATGTCTCGAAGTGCAGCTCCACTGAAGGCTGGCTGAAGTAGGCTGTGGATAGCAGTGAGGACATTGTGGGCAATCCATGAAGACCTTCATATTGCTAGTACAGATGAGAGTTGGCAATATTGCTGATGATGTTTGGCACCTCATGACTGTTCACTCATTTTCGGGATCCGTGCAAAGCGATTATGCCAAATCCTCATAACAGTCTGTTTTCATACTGATGAAGTAATCTGAATAATCATCGCATACATATGAGATCGACATTGTAAGTTCAATTTTTCTACCCTAGGAAGGTAATTCCACACTTAAATTTCTCCTGGTTTTGTATTTAATGTTGTGAACTGTCTGCACTGATTATCATCAGAGCAATGGCAGATAGCTAAACCAGTGTCATGTTTGCTCCATGGCATCATTCTCATCCCATGATGCTATGCAAGGGTAGTTGCTGGTTCAGATCTCACTGGATTACCAATGTGTATCGCTTTATTTCTCTTCTCTGGAAACAGCCACAAGAGAATTCAGTAACTAAATTTTACAAAAACCTTTGTTTTGTGCCAGCTGAACATCAGCCTAGTTTTAGTTTTAATTCTGAACATTCTTTTGTAATGAAAAATCTTCATTCATTGTCAGTTTGTTACTGATACTATTATTATTGTCATCTGTTCGCTCGCCAGAGCTTTCCTATTCCTATTTTGTACCAATGTGCTTGACTAGTTAGTGTGAAAGAATGGAATATTGCATGTTCTGCCATCATAGAGTGCGTGACTTTAGGAAGTATCAGGGGAGAATGCTGCATAAAAACCAAACAAACTCTTGCCTCACCTCAGAGCCTGTATACAAGCACGACAAACATTTTGCCACTTCACCGACTTATGCTACATAATCCTAATGTAAGATGAGACAGTGAGACAGAAAATTAAAATTCTGGGCTCTTGGAATCCAATATTTCACATAAGTTACAACTGTTTTTATCTTCAACGTTACACTATGAGGATCAGCAACCAATACTACGATCAGATACACATACTCCCACTGAGAGGAGAAGGGTATCACCCGAGCCTCCTCCATTCATTTCCTATGGAAGAAGGCAGAGTGATAGTGGGTAGAGCTCGAAATCTCTACAGAACAGCAGCCTAAGATGTTGGAGACAGCAATGCAGTCTACAATGACATCATCTGCTAGTCAGCCTGGAAATTGAGGAATGGACCTTGGACTCAAAGAGCCACAGAAGGAGTGCGTAGGCCCACATGACGGAAGAGGGAGTCGAACTGTTAAAAGAACTAGTAAATGAAATCCAGCAAACTTTTTTACGGTCCTGAAGAATGCGACGACACTGTGCATGCAACTGTTTACAACGAATAGTCCACAATTGTAGGACGAAGATTAAAAACGTGGGGAGCATGTCTCCGCATGCAAATTGCATTGTGGCATGCCTTAGACCACACAGGGTCTGGGGCACGGCACGGTAAAGATGAAGTGCAAGGAATGGAACATTCTGTGGTTGTAAGAATAATGTTTAAAAGGTATTCTACCTGGTCATCACAACTGGGGAAATCCTGTTTGGTGAAGATGGCCAGGGAGGAGTACAGCCTCCATTCAGCCTTAGAAAGCTGCCAATTGGGTTTACACATAGGTGCGGTAGGAGTCAGCAACTGGATAGCACACAGGAAATGGTTGCTTGAGTACATGTCAGAGACAAAAGACTACTTGAGACAACGAGCAAGCTGGGCAGTGCAGAATGACAGGTGCAAATGGAAACATGTTTGCATGGAGTCTGAAAGAAACACGGGTGCTCCAGCATTAAGGCAGATGAGGTTTAACTGATTGAGACAGTCAGCCAAGAGGACATTTTTTGGACAGGTTCTGGAAGAGCCGCAGAGGGGATGGTGTGCATTAAAGTCACTGAGCAGCAGGAAGGGGTGAAGGAGTTGACCAATTAGCTGGAGGAAGTCCTCCTTTGTGACACCGAATCATGGACAGATGCAGACAGTACAAAGAGAGAAGGTGGAGCAAGGAAGGAAAATGTGGACTGCAACAGCTTGCAGCAGCCAGGTGTTCAGCGAGATGGTTTGACTATGAAAGTCATCTCAGACAAGAAGCATGACTCCCCCATGAGATGAAATGCCATCCTCAGGGGGAAGGTCAAAGCAAACTGTAAGAAAATGTGAGAGGACAAATCAGTCACAAGGACACAATTTTGTAACATGCAGGTAGAAAACAAGGGTACACTGCAATTCAAGGAGTAGCCGCAATTCCTCTTTGTTCTACATCCACATCTACATCTACATGATTACTCTGATACTCACAATTAAGTGCCTCGCAGTGTGTTCAATGAACCACCGTCAAGCTGTCTCTGTATCGTTCCACTCTCAAATGGCATGCGGGAAAAACGAGCACTTAAATTTTTCTGTGCAAGCCCTGATATCTCTTATTTTATCGTGATGATTATTTCTCTCTATGTAGGTGAGTGCCAACATAATGTTTTCACAATTTGGGGAGAAAACGCCTTGGTTTTAATGATTGCCACTCCAATTCACGTATCATGTCTGTGGTACCATCTTCCCTATTTCGTGACAATACAAAACGCGTCACCCTTCCCTAAACTTTTTCATCATCCCTCAGTCCCAGCTGATGTGGATCTCACGCCGCACAGCAATACTCCAGAATAGGGTGGACAAATGTAGTGTAAGTAGTCTCTTTAGTAGATCATTGCAACTTTAAGTATTCTGCCAATGAATCACAGTCTTTGATATGCTCTACCCATAGCATTATCTATGTGATTGTTCCAATTTAGGTTATTTGTAATTGTAATCCTTAAGTATTTAGTTGAATTTACAGCTTTCAGATTTGTGTGACATGTCGCTTAATCGAATTTGGCTGATTTCTTTTAGTACTCATGTGAATAACTTCACACTTTTCTTTATTCAGGGTCAATTTCCACTTTTCACACCACACAGATATTTTATCTAAATCATTTTGCAATTTTTTTTTGGTCATCTGGTGACTTTACAAGACGGTAAATGACAGCATCATCTGCAAATAATGTAAGAGGGCTACTCAGATTGTCTCCTGTGTTGTTAATATAGATCAGGAACAACAGAGGGCCTACAACACTTCCTTGGGAAATGCCGGATACTACGTCTGTTTTACTTGACGACTTTCCGCCTATTACTACAAACTGTGACCTTTCTGACACAGCTGAGGCGACATTCCATAGGCACACAGTTTGGTTACAAGGTGCTGGTGAGGAACTATGTCAAAAGCCTTCTGAAAATCTAAAAAAATGGAATCAATTTGACATCCCCTGTCGATAGCACTCATTATTTCATGAATATAAAGAGCTACTTGTGTTTCACAAGAACAATGCTTCCTGAATCCATGCTGACTATGTATCAATAAATCGTTTTCTTCGAGCTAATTCATAATGTTTGAACACAGTACATGTTCCAAAACCCTGCTGCAAATAGATGTTAGCGATATGGGCCTGCAATTCAGCAGTCGCTCTTATTTCCCTGGTTCAGTATTGGTGTGACTTCAGCAATTTTCCAGTCTTTAGGTATGGAACTTTCTGTGGCGAGCAGTTTTATACAATTGCTAAATATGGACCTATTGCATCAGCATACTCTGAAAGGAACCTGATTGGCATACAATCTGGACCAGTAGCCTTACCTTTATTAAGTAATTTAAGCTGCTTTGCTACACTGACGATATCTACTTCTATGTTCCTCATCTTGGTAGTTGTTCTTCATTGGAATTCGGGAATATTTACTGTGTCTTCTTTGGTGAAGGAGTTTCAGAAAACCATGTTAATAACTGTGCTCTAGTGTCACTATCATCAGTGAATTCACCACTGTTATCGTGCAGTGAAGGTATTGATTGCGCCTTGCCACTTGTGTGTTTTATATATGACTGGAATCTCTTTGGGTTTTCTGCCAGATTCTGAGGCAGAGTTTTGTTGTGGAAATTATTAAAAGCCTCTCGCATTGAAGCACACGCTATATTTCAAACTTCTGCAAAACTTTGCCAATCTTGGGGATTTTGCATTGTTTTAAATTTGGCATGCTTTTTTTTGTTGCTTCTGCAACAGCAATCTGACCCGTTCTGTGAACCATGGGGGATCAGTACCATCACTTATTAATTTATGTGGTATATATCTCTCAATTGCCATTGATACTATCTCTTTGATATCATTGCGCATCTTTTCTATGCTTATGTGATCAGATCGGAAGGAGTGGAGACTGTCTCTTAAAAAGTTTCCTGACTTGGTAGAGCACAAGTGTCCTGTTCGTCTCAAGTTGCTACCTCAATATGCTACCTCAAATTGGCCTACATAATCTACGCAAGCTACAGCGCATGCGCGTTGAGTGAGTTTTTCAACATTCTCGCACTCTCTTCACACAAACCATTTGTTATTGAGAACAAAATGAATAGGACCTTTTTTTTATAGGAAATTTAAAACAGTTTAATTTTGTACTGCAACACGTTTTCACTGGAGGGTGTGGTATTCGAGTTATTCAAGAAAAACATACAAGAGTGATATTAAATGTGTTCTATCTCAGAAACCATTTGGAATAGGGCATACGTTCACACAAAGTATTTTGTTCAGAATCACTAATATTATCACCCCTCAATGCATGTACCTTTCCTCCTGACTCACCCTATATTTGCTCAGCAAGGGTGAGAGGATACAAATTTCTGAATATCTCAGCAGTTAGCATCAAATGTTTGGTGATGAGGACGAAGATGTGAAGAACAAATGGAAAAAACTCAAAGGCATCATTCATTATGTCCTAGACAAGTATGTTCTGAGTAAGGTTTTAAGGGATGGGAAAGATCCAGCATGGGTTTTAATAGCCGTGTTAAAAATGTGCTATGTAAACAAAGAGCATTTCATTTCAGATTCAAGAGGAGTAAAAACCTAGCTGACAAACAAAAGTTGAATGAAGCAAAAATGAGCCTAAGGAAAGCAATGAGAGAAGCGTTGAATGATTTTGAAAGTAAGATGTTGTCAACTGACCTGAGTAAAAACCCTACGAGATTTTGGTCATATGTGAAATCAGTAAGTGGGTCAAAATCGTCTATTGATTCTCTCAGTGACCACACTGGCACCAAAACGGAAGGTAACACAAATGAGGCCAATATACTGGATTCAGCCTTCTGAAGTTGTTTCAGTGTGGAAGATCGTAACACTGTCCCTCCTTTCAATCATTGTACGAACGTTGAAATGGCAGATGGCAGATATTGAGATAACCAATTGCAGAATTGAAAACAGCGACAATTGCTTAGTAGTGGAATGGTGCCAGGACCAGATGAGATACGTATAAGATTCTATAAAGATTGTGTGAAAGAACTTGCTCCCCTTCTAACGGTAATTTATTGTAGATCGCTTGAGCAAGGAAAGGTACCTAATGATTGGAAACAAGTGCAGGACATATTGTTTTTAATAAATGCCGTACGGCAAATCCACCCAATGATACATCTATATTGTTGATGTCAATCTGTTGTAGAATTATGGAACATGTTTTATGCTCAATAATTATGACGTTTTTGGAAAATGAACATCTTCTGTACAAAACTCAACATGGATTCCACAAACTGAGATCCTGCGAAACTCAGCTTGCTCTGTTCCTCCATGAGATCCATAGCGCAGTAGACAATGACGCTCAGGCTGATACCGTGTTCCTTGATTTCAGTAAGGCATTCGAAACCGTCCCACATTGCCGTTTAATGAAAAAATACAAGTTTACGGAGTATCAGAGCAGACGTTTGATTGAATTCAAGACTTTCTTGCAGATAGAACTTAACACGGCGCTCTTAATGGAACAAAATCGACAGATATAAAGGTAATATCTGGAGTACCACAGGGAAGTGCAAAAGGACCATTGCTGTTTACCAAATATATAAATGATCTAGTAGAAAGTGTCGGTTGCTTTTTAAGGCTATTCGGAAATGACACAATTGTCTATAGCAAAGTAGCAACGCCACAAGATAATAAGAATTTTCAGAACGACCTGCAGAGAATTGATGAATTGTGCAGGCTCCGGCAGTTGATCCTGAACATAAATAAATATAACATATTGCGCACACATAGGAAAGACTCCACTACTGTGTAGCTAAACTATTGATGACAAACAGCTGGAGACAGCGTCTGCCATAAAATATCCATGCGTAACTATCCAGAGCGATCTTAAGTGGAATGACCACATAAAACAGATAGTGGGAAAAACAGAGACCAGGCTCAGATTCATCAGAAGAATCTTAAGGAAATGCAACTCATCCACGAAAAAAAGTGGCTTATAAGGCACTTGTTTGCCCGATTCTTTAATATTGTTCATCTATCCGTGATTCCTATCAGATTGGACTGGTAGAGGAGATAAAGAAGATCAAATGAAGAGAGGTGCGTTTCATCACAGGATTGTTTAGCTGGCGAGAGAGCTAAACAAACTCCACTGGCAAATGTTAAAAGAGAGGCATTGTGCATCAAGGAGAAATTTACTATAGAAATTTCGGGACAGCACTTTTCCGGAAGGGTCAGACAACAAATTACATTACTTCCCTCCCCCCCCCCCACTCCCCCCTCCCCCCCCCCCCACTCCCCCCTCCCCCACATACATCTCGCATATTGACCAGAAGGAGAAAATTCAAGAAATTAGAGCGAATACAGAGGCTTACCAGCAATCATTCTTCACATGCAGTATTCGCGAGTGGAACGAGGTTGGAGGGATTAGATAGTGGTACCAAAGTACCGTCCCGCACACATCATTACGTGGCTTGTGGAGCATGATGTAGATATAGATGTAGATAGGAGATGGAGAATGAAGAAAGAACAGAAGAGGGACTGTTCTGATGTCAGGCTACTGAAAATTCAAAACACATTCCCAGAAATACCCCAGATGTGTTCCCTACATGAGGGGAGAAAAAGAACAGCATGTGGACAGACATGCAGCACAGAAGGGAAAAGATACTGCAAAAGGCTGGGCCCCCATGGTAGCCAAGCAAGAGCTCACCAAAGAGTGCTGAGCCCTGGGGGGTTCAGGTATTTGGGTCATTGTACTCGGCTACACACAAATTTTCTTACTTACTGTATATAACTTATTATTCTGAACCATGGCCCATATCACAATGCTTCATGTGCTGTTGCTGTGTTTAACATCTGCTACTGCAAGTTGAGCTACTGGTTAACATCCGTCCCCACTGTAATGTTACACATTCAGACACACTATTCATCTGTCTAGGGTTGGCACTGAGGAGATGTGAGTAAGCTTATTTGGGTGAGTGCAAGTCAGCAGTGTGAGGAGGCCACTCAGCTGCTCCAGGTGAGCTCAGGTAAAAAGGCAGTCAGTGAGTGCTCAGACATGGAAAATTTGGACAGTGATTGCTCGTATTGCCGGAGTGCAGGAGATGTACCAGTAATGGTGGTGTTATAAATATGGCTACTTACAACTCACAGAAATTCAATAATAAATCACAGTTCCATAGTCAGGCACATCTGAATACATATGCAGTCTCAGAAAAGTGAAGCACATCCAATGAAACAATAACAGATTTTAAAACCTACAAAAGTGAGTAATTTATAGTTACCAAATATCTACCCAATGAAACTCAAAACTAACCACTTTAAAATGATTTGTGTGATTTCAATAGTGTCTCAGATCGTAGCATAGCATTTTAGCTATCAACCCTGAAAGCTTAACATCTGTATCTATTTTATTTATTTATGTATTATGTTTTTATATCTTTTTCATTATGAAAACATCTGTCAGAACATTGTCTTCTGCACAATAACACAGCAATTGAATGTTGCATGAATGGCAAATGTTTTGCCATATTTGTGTAGTTATTTAATAAGTATTTTACTACTTTTGCCAGTAACTTAATTTAAATGTTGATGATAGTTGATACTAAAAACCACTGTAACTTAAAAGTGATCACTTGCATGTATTCACTGACACCATAATTGAGAAGAGTGCTAGAAGATGCTTCTGTCAAGATGGCCTAAGGAATTGTTTAATTGATATTTTATTGTCATTTAATGTGAACACACATGTGCAAGAATGCTGGCTTGTTCATTTATGAATTAATTATTATTTATACTTATTTTAAATGGTCTGATTGTGGCCAAATATTTGTGACATTCTTTTTATTAAAATTGATACAATTTATTATTTTAGAGCTGAAAGTGGTCAAGTTTAGTCACTCCTACAGAACACATTATGTATTTTTGGTGAATGTGGACTTCAGCCAATGAGAATTAGCTAGTGGCGGTACAGTACTGGAATCAAGTGAAGATGGGCACTTTTTGAGTGGTGCTCTCAAGGGAGCGATTAAGGACTTTTACATCGAGATGTGGAAGAAGGCTGACCTGCCTGAGGTACCATATGATACTGTTGTGTAGTTGATAAATTCTGTGCTATAAATGTCTGCTAGACTACTTTAACTTTCAATGGGACTTTAACTTTCATAAAGTCTGAAGACACCCCAGTTCAGAACTTTGACTTTTTCTCCATGTATTATAGAATTAAAACTACACACAATATGAGTATCTATTCCTTATCTCTTGTGTGTTTATACATAAACCGTCATGCAGAATCATGAATTATTTTGAGCTAATGACTATTTCACATACTGTGATCACAAAACGAACTAAAGTTTCTTGCATTTCTTGGATGACTATTTACTTTGAGGATTCTGATACCATTCTTGTAACACAATTACCTTCATTGCATTTTAATAAGGTTATCTTTCTGACTGTTGTATAACTGGTAATGATAGGACCACTTACCGTTTATTTGAGATTAGTTACTGGGATAAACATTATTTAATGTAATTCTCTGGTGTCATCTTCATAAATTTCAGACATTAGAATAAAACCCTTTTACTAATTATTTATTATCTTTTATTTAATGTTTCTGATTATTTTATTAATTCATAATTCTAACCGATGCATTCACAATCTGACAGCAAGATCACAGGTACATGTTATTATTTGTAGCGAGTTTAGGTGCAGGGCATGACAGAAGATCTAAATGGTCACCCCTGCGAATTTATTGAGCCATTCTTTTTAAACAGAGCTATGCGTAGCCCAATTACCTAAGTATCACATTCATGATTTTATTTTTTTTTTCAAAATTTAATAGAACATTTTCATGTGACAATGTCAGCACTATAAGTGTTGCAAGTAGCAGTCATAGCTGCCTATTTCTGCACATGTCAACAGCTTGTGCTTCACAAACAATAAAGTCACTTCTAAACACTCACAGTCATGCTGGAGGATAGTTGTTTGGTCTCTTTATACCCCAAATCCACCAACCAACCATGCTGAAGGATATTATATCAAGTTATCTGATACACACATTCTACTTTTTTTTTTTTTTTTTTTTTTTTTTTTTTTTTTTTTTTTTTTTTTTTTTTTTTCACCTTTCAAATAAGTGTCATGTTTCAGAGATTAACAATTGAGGACAGCTTATAAGAGATGTGAGCACACTTGATCCCTCATGAGAAATGTCAATGTTATAAAAAGTGTATGCCAAATGATACTTTTTCATGGGTGGGCAAACATTCGTTTCTTATTATGTCGTGATGAACGTGTTCGTCAATGAGTGTCCACTGTTTGCCAGGTGGACAGGAATTATGTGAGCTACCCATATCAAGACATGACATTTGCATACTGCAAAACTCTATTCATCAGGCAAGGTGATTAGAGGATATTGACTTAGTGCAGTCCAAGTTTACTTATGTTTTCTCTTGTCTCAACAGATGAACAATTTTATCAAAGCTTAGTGTGAGCTACTTTAAAGTGTGCCTTCTCCCCAACTTTGCGGAAAAGAAATATTAATTATATTGAAGCTGGAAAAAGTTGCCTTATCATAAATTTTGTACAACTGGGGTACAAACGGAAAGAAAAATAAATGTAGACATTACTCAATTGCAGGAATGCTTGCTGTTGGTTGAATAGGAGCCTATGGCTGAGTGTGTTGCAGCAGAACAGCACATGGAAATCACAGATACTGATCAACAGCATTCATCAAATCGTGTGCATATGTGCGTAATGCCATATTTTCAGCTGTGCTGTTTATAATGTTAAGCTGCAAACACAGTACACAAAATCAAAAATTTACGATACAAAAAAAACTGTACAATACCTTTCTGCTGCACTGTGATTATTTGTCAACTTAGCTTCATCCTTGAGCTCCTGAAAGAAGGATGAAGAACATCTGTAATAATAATAAATAATAATAATAACAATAATAATAACAATAATCACAACAACACCTGTGTGGAGTTGCCATTCTGCCATCAGGCACCTCCCCAGATAGAAGATGGAGAAATACTGATCAGGTATGGAGAGTATCAGAGAAAAAAAAAATATCTTGGGTGGACCAAAACTGCCATCCATAGATCACTTCTCTATCACATGTTGGTGTCCGTGTTCAGCAGGACCTGCACCATGTTATAGATGCAGCTGAGTAGTCGACTTTGGAGCCCACAACCTAAGAAGTTATTTCAATATCATCACAGCAAAGTGTTCCTAAAGCATGCTGACAATGTCTCCGACAGATGTAACTGCTGCAGGTGATAAGTAACAAGGTAAAACTATCAATAAAACAAGTCACACATCTGTGTGTTTTGGTTTTGGGGAGCCACAAACAACATGCAAGGACGATTTAGATCACTGTTGTAAATACAATCACAAAATTAAAACCCAAAATACGCTAATGGCTTGGAACATTAAGAGCTGACTGTACAAAGCAGTTGATTCTAGACAAGCACAAAAAATGAACTTTGATCTAGCTTGCCTTGGAAACCTGCATCGCATAAACATTACTCTGTGATTGCTTCACTGCAAACCAGGATCAACAAGTAACTAGCAACATTTTGCAAACTGAATCAAGTTCAGTTGCAGTCATTATGTAAAAATCTAGTGAAACTACAAAAGAACAGATTGTTTAACTCGAGTACAAGCTGAAGGTAAATATAAAATAAAGTGCTGTTAACACTCCCACACTGATGATGTTAGAAATGATTTTTTTGGATTTATAAAGTTATGTCCAAGAGAATACTGGTGATGTAGATAATGACTACAGTTAAGTGCTCTAATAACAATTCTTGATGGAAAATATGACTGGGAAATTCGAACTATTTGCAGCAAACAGTTAAGTTTATGGAGATCGACTACATTCAATAATGACTGAACATCTGTTACAAAAATGGCTCTAGGCTTGAACAGCAGTAACTACACAAGTCATATTAACTTTTAATCTATCGAACACGTGCTTAATCTGCTGTGGCAACTGCACATCAATTAATGAACAGAAATAGTATGAACGTGTAAGACAATTACTAATGTCATGTTTACAGGCCAATTACGGAATGAAGTTGTCTTGGAAGCTTAGTGATTACATGCTGAACTAAAGTGCCAATGGTACAGTGGATGAATATAGGTCAGACCCAGGATTCCCCCCTCCCTCCCCCCCCCCCCCACACACACACACGTGCACACACACACACACACACACACCCCTCTGACAATGCTGGTTAATCTGCAAAACAGCAAGCTGCAATGCACTGCATCATTGTACATATTAAACTGTTGGTCCCCAAATAGCTGGATATCAAATGTCTGAGAAAGACAATCATCATATCACTGTAGTTGTAAGACCAACCTTCTAGTAGGCAGCAAACAACATAAATGTGCTCTCTGTGTTAATAATTTCTTTAGCAATGAGTAACAATGGCTTTAATACCTCCTAAGTATTAAAAAGCACGTTCAGCAAATGCTGAAAGTATAACACGATGCCACAGTCATCTACAGTTTGTGTTCAGAGTGCAGCTGGATGTGCCTCCTAATGGAAAATTGTAGGTGGCCAAAAATTATCAACTGTGAAATGACATATTCTCTAGAATATTGGTTACAAAGATAACAATGACAACTCTATGTTTTGAAATCATACCACCGGATAACGAAACGTGCTTTTTCCTAGCATTAAGGGCCACTGTGATGGCCAGCACTCCATGTTCAAGAGCCTTAGTGCTGAGAATTATACAGTTTCTGCAGTATTGATGGCATCTTCAATGACCACACCTGGTGTACCATGAGCTGCTCTCAGCTATGCAAGAGAGAGCACTTTTAAACCTGCCATCAGGGCAATCTCACTATCCGTCACTTCCTCTTCTCCATTGGGTGGCACCAAGCATACTTGCCACCAGAGCTGGTGTGATCTAACTGCATGCAACACTGATTGGCCATCTTTTTAAGCAACCATGCTCAGCGTTTCACCCTGAGGTTTAGTGCATTGACAGACTTATCAACATTAGACTGCAGTGAGGACAATATGTCAACTTACCATGACACTACCAAACATTACTGTGTGTCAGAGACTTAAGTAAGTGTATCAGCATTCAAGAATATTTGTTACAATCAAGAACTTTATTCTCTCTGTATGTAGCTCAGCACCACAGAAGAACCTACAACAATTCAAGTTACATATATCTCAACTCCTAATGTACACAGTGGAAATAAACGTATTAATGAGTTATCTTCTTGTACACGTCTAACTGTGTTTGTTGGCCACCTCCTTTACCAGTACAACTGTTTCTTTTCATTTGTTTTGCAGATATCTATTTCTACATGTTTTAGCTGTGGAGAAGTTTCTTTAAGAAGCTTGAAAGGCTTCATCTACTTATTTTGCTCCATCTTCACAAAATGAAACTTTCAATAATAAATATTCTGTATCTATGATGTAAGATTAATTTCTGCAGTCAAAAAGCAATAGTCATGTCAATGGTTGATTTAGAGGTGTTGCCAAGCATCTCTCATTCAGTTGGTCTACGTCCAGAGTTACACAACATAATTTATGAGCTGCATTCATTTTCTGAATACAAAGGGGAACTCACATGCTGGGCCTCTACAGTTTCCTTCATACTTACAAGTTCTGAAGATCAGTGGCCAGACACCAGTTTACAATAGCAGTATGACACAATTCTCAAAAATATTTGAAAAAATTGACTTTGAAGATTTAAACGTGCTGTTTAGTACAAAATAGTTTCACTTAATGTAACAGAACCTGGTAGTAACTGAGTGCACAGCACCGAAATCTAGTAATTGAAAAGTTACCGGTTTCAATACCGCTTAAAGGAATTCTCTTTTTATTTTTATTTATTTATTTTTTTAAATTCAATATTTATTAGCAAATGGTAATTTTAATTAATAAATACAGGATTAATAAATAACATTTCACCATTTTTTATTGGAGATTAGTGTTTAACGTCCCGTCGACAACGAGGTCATTAGAGACGGAGTGCAAGCTCGGGTGAGGAAAGGATGGGAAGGAAATCGGCCGTGCCCTTTTAAAGGGACCATCCCGGCATTTGCCTGTAGCAATTTAGGGAAATCACGGAAAACCTAAATCAGGATGGCTGGAGACGGGATTGAACCGTCGTCCTCCCGAATGCGAGTCCAGTGTGCTAACCACTGCGCCACCTCCCTCAGTCACCATTTTTTATTACTAATGACATGAAATGCAAGTATTCACAACAAAATAAAACTCTGCACAAAAATGCAAAACATCACATTTATTACTAATCGCTGAACAATATTATTGATATACAGGATCAATCTAAAAGTTGCATACTGACTAAATGAGCTGACTGACGAGTCACAATGCAACAACTTTACAATAAAATTACAATGAAAAGACAACCCTTGGCTGCTTACAGGCATTGACATACGTCAACGGGGACAGATGAAAATGTGTGCCTCGACCAGGACTCGAACCCGGGATCTCCTGCTTACATGGCAGACGCTCTATCCATGTGAGCCACCGAGGACACAGTGCATATTGCGACTGCAGGGACTTATCTCTGGCATGCCTCCCACGACACCCACATTCTCAACATATTGTCCCGCACTTCATTCGTAGTGCCCCCGCCCATTGTACTCATTACTCGCAGAGCGTTGCCAATTCCCGTAAGAGTTCGGGCACTTTTTGTGCATCCGCACAGAAGAAGAAGATGGTCAAGTGGCCAGTGAGCCTTAACTATGTATATACTAAGATGGTATCTGTTCTTTTGGACATGTTCAAAAGAACATATACCATACCAAGCAGCTCATTAGAATGAAATTACAATGAAAAGAGAACCCTTAGCTGCTAAACAGGCATTGATATATATCCTCTGTGTCCTCCGTGGCTCAGATGGATAGAGCGTCTGCCATGTAAGCACGAGATCCAGGGTTCGAGTCTGTCGGGGCACACATTTTCATCTGTCCCCATTGACGTATGTCAACGCCTGTAAGCAGCTAAGGGTTGTCTTTTCATTGTAATTTCATTCTAATGAGCTGCTTGGTCACTGATGGTATATGTTCTTTCGGGCATCTCCTAAAGAACAGAGAGTTCAGAACAGTTGCCCAGGACCCCAGGTCACAGGAGACTTACTAGATGGGATGAGAAGGACTCTGTGCTCTTTGTGACAAGTGGGTTGTTATTGCAGTACTTCTATGGACTGGTAATGTGCACTGCAGCATTCCCAAAGACAAATGCAATGTTTGTGGCATGTACAGTACTTTGCAAAATGGAATAGTACACTTACAGTGTCTGACAATGTTTGTGGTTGCCTTATATGCTTGATAGTGTGTGTCAGAATTCTGTCTGATGTAGTTACGGGTGTATTGAACATGGTGGTCACAGCTGAGTAAACAGAACATCATCTTTACTAAACTTAAGGTACATGCGCAATGTTTGTCCTTGTTGTTCCAACATTCCAAAGCATTCACAGAACTACTTCCAAGATCATAAATTCCTACTCCAATATTGTTGTATGTTAAATCCTTCAATTTGTGCATGACCTTCTGAATACTGCTTTACATACTTTTCTTTTAACAGTAACACATTTCTCATTTCTTTATCAAATTTTCATTACTTTCTTATGACTGTAACGAAAAATAAATGTATATTATTCACAAAAATCATAATTCAGTATTTGCTTGTGTGGTAATTAATATATCCATTTGATAAAAAAATAAATTTGAAATGATTTTTTTTTTTTTTTAAAAAAAAAAGGTTGCTAAAATCAGATTCGTACCACCAACTTTGCTATTACAAGACTTTTACACTGTACTCTCAGCTACCGATGACTCTGTTACGGTTTTTGAAATGTTTTGTACTCATCAGTTCTTGTAAATCATCAAATCTTGAGCAACTTGTACTGTCTCCTTGTAAGATCAACATTGATCTCCAGAGAGTGCCATTTATACAGTAGCCTCTAAATATTCTAGCACTGATAAAAGGTAACAAACCCAAAGAACTGGCAAATATGCTCAATTCTCTACTAAGTAAAATATCATCATTACAACAAACCAGATTTACACATAAAGAAACACCAGATTCAGATAATTATAGTATGTGCAAAGACAAACCAGGAAAAACCTCACTAGGCACTACATTCATAATTAACAAATCATTAACAGATTCAGTGCTAAATTTTTTACTACCTTCAGGAAGATTTTCTCTTCTCACAGTACAGTATGGGAATAAGAGGTACACATTAATTAATGCATATGCACCAACCAATAATGACAAGCAAAAAAATAACCCAGAGAAACTACAGGAGTTCTGGGAACAATGGTACAAAGTTAAAGTGCCATGTAAAAATGTAAACATTTTATGAGTAGATTTTTTGCTCAGACTGGTTAAGAAACTGTATTTGGAAAAATTATTTGCAATGATTCTGTTTGCACATAAATGAATATAAATAGAAAAGACTCATACATCTGTGTGAAAATTTTCACATGAAAATAGCACTAACAAAATTCATAAAGTTACCTAAAAACACGATCAACCAATAACATGATAAGAGAATTTCAGGTGATCATGTTGCAACAACTGAGTGGAATTCCAAAAGGATAATGAAAGTGAAAAATAAAAAAAAAAGATTCAATAAAGAAAGCGATCATTTTTGGCAACAAAAGTAAGCAAACACTCCTATAACTAGGGTATCTACAGCTAAAATAATTATGCATAATGAAAGGAACACTGAAACAAATTAAAATATATTGATATGTTGAAATGCTGGTTAAAACTGAATGAGAGTCCAATTTGCCGCATTAGCTGTTTTATTGCAGTTGCTCAGAGACTGGTACCATGCACTTACATCCTCAGGTGTTCTTAAGATCTAATTGTACCATATTATTTAAAATGCATTAAGCAATTTAGTTGACATGGGACATTACAGTGTTCCTTTCAGTATATTCACGGTGATTCATGGAGATATTTCATTCTACAAGCAAAACTAAAGACAAAAGTTCATACAGAGATAGGTCCACAAATGTTTAGTTATGGCTAATAAGAGATTTTGCCTGAAATTCAGCAACTTCGCTAATATAAAATCATCACAAAACTGTACAAGGATAAAGTATAGCACGATTTCCATTTATTTTATTGTTATTAACCTGGTGAATCTAATAAAACATGTCCCTGGCATGTACCTGCAGTAGTTTTCCAGAATATCCAGAGAATCAAAGAAGTAATTTCGTAAAATTTTTAATTTATTAAGTACTTGGCCCAACTTGTTTTTTTAAATTCAAGACAACTGCACAAAGTTTTCAACAGATGTTGTAGAGAATTTAATTTTGGAAAAATTCCTCTGTAGTAAATTTGAAAGGTATCCCTACTTCATAAATAATCTGCAAACTACAACAGTTACTATGTGGTTTCACTTAAATACACTGTTGTTGTTATGTTCTTTCACTCAAAACTACAGAAACTCACTCGTTTCAAGGTTTTTAAATGACCGAAACAACTCACTATCGGTTACCAACAATGACATAAAAGTTCCTAAATTCTTAACAGAAAGTAAACAAACTTATTTTTATAATAATCTCTCTTCCTCTGGATGTTCTGTAAAACTGCTGCAAATACACATCTGGGACATGTTTTATTAGATTCACCAGTCCAGTAACAACAAAATAAATGTTAATAAAGCTTTACTTTAACCCTGTACAGGTTTGCAATAACTTCATATTAGTGAAGTCACTAAATTTCAGGCAAAATCTTTTATTTGCCGTAACTAAACATTTGCAGACCTATGTTTATATGAACTTTTTGCTTTAGGTTTACTTGCAGAATAACATAAAATATTTGCATATCTTCATGAATCACCTGTATAACAAAAGTAAGACTTCTGGTCCACAATATGCAATAACAAATTCTCAAAAGATTTTTAAATATACAAATGAAAACTTAAAGAAGATAATACATAGTTAAACAGAAGCATGAGAAAATTAGATTCTGGGAATGGGGAAGAAATAGAAGAGAAATTACATCATGAAGCAAAACAAAAAATCCCAGAGAAAAGAATACAAAACACCTGTGGTGGACAATGGAGTGTGACAAGGGAATAACAGAAAAACTAAAGGCCTGAAAAATATGGCATGCTAATAAAAATGAAGAAGAATTGAAGAATTGAAGAATACAGCAGCATAAAAAGGAACATAAAATTATTAGGAACATTCAGACAATGTACAAGAAAGAGCAATTAGTTTTGATAGTTCACAACTTCATGAAAAACCATAGCACAGACTTTTATTAACCATTTTAGAATAAATTAAAGTCTCAGAAAGTACAAAATAAAAAGGTATCATGAGCTTCAGAAACAGATAAGCTATGTGGGAGCAAGTTTGGAAACCATTCTAATACACACAGTTCAATCCATACAACACTGCAAGCTGATTTGCACCATGGTGCACCGATTACGATGTTAATTATGATTACAGTCTTCGTCCGAGTATGTTTTTTAGGAAAATGGATACATTATTTGTGTATTCCAGTGCCCTAAAATTTAATAATGATACACCAAGAATGTGATGCGCAGGTGGAAAGTGAAATTTGCCAGAGTTATGTTAATTATCTGAACCATTATCAACACTGGTGTCAGGTGACATGAGCCAATTGAAATATTTCTTGGCAATTATGAGGAATCATGAACTGTTCTTGCATATAACACCATTCAGGGCAATAAATATCATATGCATGAATTAAATGATAGCAGTCAAAATACAAGAACAAATTTATAATCATGCAGGATCACTACCACCATTGCCAAACACACTCACAAATTTCTTAAAATTTATTTCATGGGAAAAATTGATAAACAAATCAATTGTCACTGTGTTACAAACTTTAGTCAATCAACATTATCGTCAGATCATCATGATATTTCTGTGCCTACATTCAAACAAAAACTAAAATCTTTAAAGGCTTTCAAAGTCAAGTTTTTGGACAGACACACTGTTGGATGTATTCCACTGAATGGCAAAAGAGAGAATTGCACATGCACACATTTTTATTTGGTTGATCAAAAACGTCACATCACATCAAATTGATCAAGTCATCTTAGCATAAATACCAGATGTTGATACCATTTTGCACTTATTTGAAGTCATCGCCAAAAACACGATTCATAGTCCATGTGATTTACTAAACAATAATCCACCGTGCATGAAATACACGGAACAATACACAAGAGACTTCTTTGTTGAGACTATTGCTGGACATCCACTCAACTGTCAATGATCAACCAAAGACAACAGCAAATTCATCAGATGAAAAAAAATGAAACAATGGTGCTGAAGTCGATACTTGTTGGGTTGTATCATATTCACCATTACTCTATAAAATATACAAAGAACACATCAAAATTGAGTATTACCAATTTGGTGAAATTGATCAAGTACATTAACTGCATTTTTCTCATTGCGCACAGATGATATGCTTACTAGGGAGTTACTTTGTTCTGAAGTGCCAACATACTAAGCATGGAATGCAACAGCTGACAAGTTCCAATATCGTAAGTGAGGTAAAACAGCTGCAGAACATCCCAATTTATATTTGACCAATGTGTTAGTCCGTGTGTACACTATTCACTCAAACAATGAATAATGTTCTAACTTGCATTTACTATTAATTAATGTACATGGACCAATATCCTTCCAAGAACTGAGAACAGCAGACAGTCAAGTATGTGGCACTTATCGTGAAGCCTGCAAGAGTTACATCTTGAGACTGATGCACATTTGGACAGTTCGCATGCTGATGCATCAAATACTGCTCAACCACAGCAAATACATATTTTATTTGCAATTATATCAACAATATGCTTCTGACCCAATCCAAAGGATCTTTGGGAATAACACAAGCTACAAATCAAAATATAGATATTCAATTTATACTAATTGTTTATTATGAGGCATTTGTTTCAATTGAAGACATGTTTGGCACTGGTAAAATTGGGAATGGCTGTGCCTCCTCACGTGTGATTTGCAGAGACAAACACACTCTGATGTCGACAGATTAGGCACGTTTGTTCAAACGAATCTTCCAAAATTGGTTCCAGGACAACACTTAGCATATGACAGAATTATGAATGCAATTACAAGCAAAGGAGTGAACTGAATTTCCTTGACGCACTCAGAGGCACAGGCAAAACTTTTCTTATTTCATTTATTCTGGGAACCATACAATCCCGGAAAAAATATTGCACTAGCAATCATATCATTTGAAGTTACAAAAACTCTTTGATGGTGGCCAAACAGCACACCCAGCAAATGCCTGATATATCAACATGCAATATCAACAAAAATTCTGAACTGGATAAGGTAATCCAATCACTGAAATCTTTATATGGGATGAATGTACTATGTCGCACAAAAAAAAGCATTGGAAGTGCTTCATAATAAACTCAAAGATTTGAGTTGAAAAGAACAGCTATTTGGTGGTGCACTCATTTTACTGTCTGGTGATTTTCAGGATATGCTGCTAGCTATAAGCATTCAACAACTGCTGATGAGCTTAATGTGTGTCTCAAATCATCATTTCTATGGTACACAAACTGACTCTGAAAACCAATATGCATGTACAACTAGACCATGATGCAATCAATGAACATTTTGCAAAACAATTAAATAATTGTTGATAATTGGTATTCGTAAGGCAGCAACTGAGGTATTGCACTGCCAACAGACATCTGTAAAATTACAACAACCACAGATGAATTGTTTCACAAATGTTTCCCTAAATATTGCATAGAATTACAAAAATAATCAGTTGCTCAGCGCATGTGCTATTTGGCAAGCAGGACCAATGATCTCAATGTCATCAGATTCAGCACTCAAAATGAAATACCAGGACAAATGGCAATATCAGTACATCAATACTGTAATAAATCCAGCCAAAGTTGTCAATTATCCAACTGAATTCTTGATTGTACTTAATCCAATAGGAATGCCGCTGCATGGTTTAACATTCAAAACTGTTACACCTATTGTGGTGTCACATATCGCTCCAGGTGATTGCTGTGTAGCCTGATGCCTACCTGGACTAAGGAAGATGCTCACAGACTCTAAAACGATGTAATCCATACATATAATAAAAATGGATGTATATATGTGCCATGTATGTGGACCAGTTCAATCAAACCTGCCACACATATCGCTTCCTAATGGGAAAGAATTGTTGTGGGGTAAGAACCACATACCTATCAAAGGGGTGGGGCTTGGAGTGAAAAAAGAAGTGTAGGTCACAATGTGCAAATATCCAGACTTTCTTCACCAATGACAGCACTTAGTGACATCCAACAAACTTTAAACATAAATTCAAACCTTTATGAAATTTTTTGATTCTCACAACCCCCACAAAACAATGTAAGGAAAAAGCTTATTGATTACTAAAAGATGAACAACTTTGCTTCTGCCATTTTTCCCCAACATTTGAGGCTTTAATAAAACAAATTGGTTACACATGTATCATTCAAAATATTTTCCATCACTGGCCACTACTTTCTCCCACCTTTCGGGCAGTGTACAAATCCTGCATCAAAAAAATTGTTCATCTTTTAAAGCGATCCACGAATTGATCCAATTTGTGACTTCCTCATGAGATCGGAAGTGTTGGTCAGCCAGGCCATGTGCTATTGATCTAAACAGGTGATAGTCAGAGGGAGCAATGTCCATATGTACGAGGTAGGGTGGGGTAAGACACCCCATTTTAACATTTCCAAGTATGTTTTGACCTCTTTTGCAATGTGCGGTCAAACATTGTCATGCTGCAAAATCACTTTATGGTGTGTCTCGCTGTACTGCGGGCATTCGTCTTTTAATCCTCAGCTCAAATGCATTAATTGCTTTCGATAGTGAGCACCTGTGATTGTGTCACTTGGTTTTAACACCTCATAGTACACAACGCCAAGCTGGTCCCACCAAATGCAGAGCATGATCTTGGAGCCATGAATATTCGGTTTGGCCGTTGACGTGGAAGCACGGCCGGGATATCCCCATGATTTTTTTGCATATAGGTTATTGCAATGAACCCTTTTTTTGACCCCGGTCACAATACAATGCATAAATCCCTTCCGTTTTTGCCTTTGAAGCAACTGTTCACAAACACACAAACGCCATTCAACATCTCTTGGTTTCAGCTCACATGGAACCCAAGTTTCTTCTTTCTGAATCATGCCCATAGCCTTGAGACATTTTGAAATGGCTTGCTGTGTCACTCCCACTAATCATGCCAATTCTTCTTGAGTTTGATGCAATGTCTCCAATTCTGCATCTTTGGAAACATTCTCTCTTCCACCACTATGCCGGTCTACGATGTTAAAACCATCGTTCTTGAAGTGTTGAAACCACTTATGATGCAGACACAAATCGACTAATGTTTGAATAAGGTTATGTTGACTGAGGTCCAAGCTAATTGCCTGATGTCTGCGATCTATTTCATTCGACCGCTACTTACCATTGTCGCCACCTATTGGCAAACAGTGGAAGCAAAATTGTGCACCTAGTACATTTTCACTTTTCATTCAGTAAAACAGCCACATCAGGCACAACATTTTAATTTATTACTTCTTTACTACTAAATGTATTGGTGACACATTTTGCAGACAGTATTAACATATACCACTGATTCTACTCACAAAATTATATCATTCTCGGACAGATAATTCAAGCGATATTAGGTCATAAACACTGAAATGTGTGAAAATCTGCTGCATTTATTTCTTTTTTGCAACTAATGCTATTCACAACACATTTCACAGACAGTATTGAATTACATTACTGAAAGTACCTACAAAATACGACACTGGGCTGCATGGAAATGAAGATGCAGAGCAAAGTGTGCTAGAGATACAGGTAAAATATGTGTACAGATATGTGTGAAATATGATAGACATATGTGCAATATATGTGATGTAGGTTTGTGGGGAAAGTAATGAGTAAAAATCTATTCCCAAAACCTCTAGACTGATTTCAATCAAATTTGGTACATACCTCCTACGCAGGGGAGAATGGGGGGGGGGGGGGGGGGGAGGGAATAGGGTTGATACATGGACAGAGAATGAGAGGAGGAAGAGATTGACGATGCTGATACAGATTTGGGGGAGGGAGGAGATGGATACAGAGAGGGTGGAGGATGAGATGGAGAGGGAGCTGAGGAAGAGGAATTGGACAGAGAAAAGAGATAAAAGATGGACAGAGAGAGGGGGAGGGGGAGATAGGTAAGAGTGTAAGAGTGAAAGAGGGGAACAGAGAGGAGGAGAAAGAGTTGGATGGAAAGGGGTGGAGGAGACAGGCAGAGAGATGGGAAAGGAGGAGATGGACTAATAGAATTAGAATAAATGCATATCTGGGCACTACCAAGTATGCAGCTAATTATCTAATAAATAGGAGAGTGCAACTGCTGTGCACAATTTTTTGTGTGTATTTGTACATGGCAAGTAATCTGGAGGGGTGACGCATGTCTTCAAGCTGTAACAACGATGGCATTAACTATGCAAGTAGCAGTATCTGCAGGGGCACCTGTGCCCACTTGATGTATCATTAACTATGCAAGTGGCAGTGCCAATGGGGTCATTTGCGCACAATCCATGTATCACCACCCCATGTCGTACTAGTGCATAAGCACTGGAACACTGGCCACAGATGACAATAGGAAAAAATCTATACACGCAAACAAAAGGTCAATTTTGAAATGTGTATTAATTCTATTGTAAAGTTTCAAGTTGCTAAAACGACAGACACAGTCTTGTTATCTACATTGTAAAGTTGTTGATAAAAGAAGTGTCTGTATTTTGTGAAACAATGTAAGAAATCATTGCAGAAGGACTCTTCATATTTATTTCCGAGAGCTGAAACATTTAACTTCCAGCACACTTAAGAGTGCAATGGTGACAAAGTTTGAAGACCAGCAGCATAATTGTCTTACATAAACATATTTCACGTGCATAGATTGATAACTGCGAGTCAACAAACTCAAAAATCAGTTCTCACATATATACGGGAACACTGGATTCTGACACCCTGGTGAAAGTACCCATAAAAACTGGATCAAACTGATAAAGAATGTTAATACTGACTAAAACATGGGTATTAATCAAGAAGAAATAAAAATTTTAATCGTACAATATTATGAGAAGGAAAGCAGCTACTCACCATATAGCAGAGATGCTGAGACACAAATGGGCACAACAAAAAGACCCTCACAATTTAAGCTTTCGGCTATTGGCTTTCATCAACAATAGACGCACACACGCACACGTAAACACAACTCACACATATGACTGCAGTCACGTGTTTGAGTTGCGTTTGCATGAGAGTGTGTGACTGCAGTCATGTGTGTGTGTGTGTGTGTGTGTGTGGGGGGGGGGGGGGGGGGTCCATGTGCACATCTACTGTTGACAGCTTTAAATGTGAAAGTCTTTTCGTTGTGGCTATCTGAGACTCGGAATCTCTGCTATATGGTGAGTAGCAACTTTGCTTCTCATGATATTGTTACATTCTATCCTGGATTTTCCATTGTTTAAATTTTAATCTGAGATCGAGTGGAAAGTTGTTACTGTTGTCCTTGACAACTGACAAAAGTCAAGGAAAAATGCATAGCTAACAACATGTTCACTGAACATTAAACATTAAAAAGGAATAATTTTGCCAGTAAGTAATGGTCACAGTAACCGGCAAAAGTCACATCATGAGATGGAAGAGTGGTGATCAACAACTATTGAGTGCAACAACAGTATTCATCGACTATGCAGCTGCTATGCAGTAGCCACTTAACAGTTGAACATATTCTCTGTTCAAATTACTAAATTTGCTTGAGACTGAGAAGCTTATGTCTACAAATCAGCATGGTTTTAGAAAGCATCATTCATGTGAAACTCAGCTCGCCATTTTCTCACAACATACTGCGAACTTTAGATGAAGGGCAACAGGCAGATTCCATATTTCTAGATTGCCACAAAGCGTCTGACACAGTGCTCCACTGCAGGCTGACAAAGAAGCACGAGCATATGGAATAGGTTCACAGATACGTGAGTGGCTCGAACACTTCTTATGTTATAAAACCCAGTATGTTGTCCTTGATGGCGAATGTTCATCAGAGGCAAGGGTATCGTCATGAGTGCCTTAGGGAAATGTGATAGGACGAGTAATACTCTCTATATATATAAATGATTTGGCGAACAGGGTGGGAAGCAATCTGTGGTTGTTTGCTAATGGCACTGTGATGTACAGTAAGGTGTCAAAGTTGAGTGACTGTAGGAGGACACAAGATGACTTAGACAAAATTTTTAGTTGGTGTAGTGAATAGCGGTTGGCCCTAAATGTAGAAGAATGTACATTAATAGAGATGAATAGGAAAAACCAAACCCACAATGTTTGGATATAGCATTAGTAGTGTACTGCTTGACACAGTCACATCATTTAAATATCTGGATGTAACACTGCAAAGCGATACGAAATAGGAGCACGTGAGTATTGTGACAGAAAATGTGAGTGGTTGACTTCAGTTTATTAGGAGACTTCTAGGAAAGTGTGGTTCATCTGTAAAGGAGACTGCATAAAGGACATTAGTGTGAGCTATTTTTGAATACTGCTCAAGTGTTTGGCACCTGTACCAGGCTGGATTAAGAGAACACATCAAGGCAATTCAGAGGTGGGCTGCTAGGTATGTTACTGGTAGGTTCAAACAATAGAGATGCCTTGGGAATTCAAATAGAAATCCCTGGAGGGAAGGCGATATTCTTTTCATGGGTCACTAGTGAGAAAATTTATAGAACCAGTGTTTGAAGCTGATTGCCGAATTATTCTGTTGCCTCCACCATACACTGTGCATAATAATTACGAAAATAAGATACAAGAAATTAGGGCTCATACTGAGGCATATAGACTGTCATTTTTCTCTCATTCTATTTGCAAGCAGCATAGGAAAGGAAATTACTAGTATTGGTACAAGGTAGCCTCTGCTACTTGCCGGAAGGTGGTCTGGGGAGTATCGCTGTACATGTAGACAACCTACGACCATCCAACCTCACTGAGTTGCTGTGATGTGGTCCCAGCTAATATCACAACACGACGGGCTGTGCAACTGAGTTTGATGAGCTGCATTGAAGCCAAGTTATTGTTATTTGTTAATTTCCTTCTGTGATGGCGTGTGTTTTGCACAGCTGAAATTGATTTTGTTTTTCAAGAAAGTCTGTAACAAAGTCACCCACTCTTTAAACAGTTACTGGTGGGAGAAGATTACTTATAAACATATCATCATAAATACTTTACAACAGTGGTAACTTAACAAAAAGCACGGAGGAGAAATTAAAGGATTTGTTTGCTTCTTTAGTGTGCAAATAACTACAGACTTAAAGGTGGATATGAAGGCTCATGGTGAGGAGTTAAATTCTGAATGAAAAGCAGATTTACCGGCAGATTTAAAAGCTCTGTGTGACGAATTAAAAACTTATTTTACGGTTAAATTTGATAGCAGTAATGCTAACCTATTAGAAAAATTAAAGGTTCAATGTGATGGCTTAGAGACATTCGTCTTCAGAAGTTTGCAGTTTCCATTAAGACTTACATTTGTAATGACTGTCAACAAAGCACAGGAACAACTGCTAGAAGTGTGTGGACCAAATTTGGCAAATGCATGTTTCTCATATGGACAGCTGAATGTGATCTGCTGACACATTGGTAAACATTTTGATTTATTTGTGTATGCAACAGATGGAAAAACAAAGAATACCATGTACCCAAAAGCACTAGAATAACAGAATTTAGGCACAAACACTTTCTTCCTGTGAGTGGCACTGGAACATATACTGGGTACTTGCTATTAATCAAATAAAATATTATTTCTACTTGTACTGAGTTCAGACTCACATAATACATTTTGTAGGACAACACTTTTTTCTCTGAATGTCTGCATTATGTGAATCTCTCCATGAATATTTATATATGTGATGTTGCTGTTGTGGTCTTCTGTCCAGAGACTGGTTTGATGCAGCTCTCCATGCTACTCTATCCTGTACAAGCTTCTTCGTCTCCCAGTACCTACTGAAGCCTACATCCTTGAATCTGTTTAGTGTATTCATCTCTTGGTCTCCCTCCACGATTTTTACCCTCCACTCTGCCCGCCCTCCAACACTAAATTGGCGATCCCTTGATGCCTCAGAATATGTCCTACCAACCGATCTCTTCTTCTAGTCAAGTTGTGCCACAAATTTCTCTTCTCCCCAATTCTATTCACTACCTATTCATTGGTTATGTGATCTACCCATCTAATCTTCAGCATTCTTCTGTAGCATCACATTTCGAAAGCTTCTATTCTCTTATTGTCTAAACTATTTATCTCCCATGTTTCACTTCCATACATGGCTACACTCCATACAAATACTTTCAGAAACGACTTCTTGACACTTAAATCTACACTCGATGTTAACAAATTTCTCTTCCTCAGAAATTCTTTCCTTGCCATTGCCAGTCTACATTTTATATCCTCTCTACTTTGACCATCATAGCAAAACTCATTTACTACTTTAAGTGTCTCATTTCCAAATCTAATTCCCCCAGCATCACCCGATTTAGTTCGACTACATTCCATTATTCTCATTTTGCTTTTGTTGATGTTCATCTTATATCCTCCTATCAAGATACTGTCGATTCCGTTCAGCTGCTCTTCCAGGTCCTTTGCTGTCTCAAAGTTTTTATTTCTTCTCCATGGATTTTAATTCCTACTCTGAATTTTTCTTTTGTTTCCTTTATTGCTTGCTCAATATACAGATTGAATAACATCAAGGAGAGGCTACAACCCTGTCTCACTCCCTTCACAACGACTGCTTCCCTTTCATGCCCCTCAACTCTTATAACTGCCATCTGGTTTCTGTAAAAATTGTAAATAGCCTTTCACTCCCTGTATTTTACCCCTGCCTCCTTTAGAATTTGAAAGAGAGTATTCCAGTCAACATTGTCAAAAGCTTTCTATAAGTCTACAAATGCTAGAAATGTAGGTTTGCCTTTCCTTAATCTATTTTCTAAGATAAGTCATAGGGTCAGTATTGCCTCACATGTTCCAACATTTCTACGGAATCCAAACTGATCTTCCCCGAGGTTGGCATCTATCAGTTTTTCCATTCGTCTGTAAAGAATTCATGTTAGTATTTTGCACCCATGGGTTATTAAACTGATAGTTCGGTATTTCTCATATCTGTCAACACCTGCTTTCTTTGGGATTGGAATTATTATATTATTCTTGAAGTCTGAGGGTATTTCGCCTGTCTCATACATCTTGCTCACCAGATGGTAGAGTTGTGTGAGGGCTGGCTCTCCCAAGGCTGTCAGTAGTTCTAATGAAATGTTGTCTGCTCCCGGGGCCTTGTTTCGACTTAGGTCTTTCAGTGCTCTGTCAAACTCTTCACGCAGTATCATATCTCCCATTCCATCTTCATCTACATCCTCTTCCATGTCCATAATATTGTCCTCTAGAACATCTCCCTTGTATAGACCATCTAAATACTCGTTCCACCTTTCAGCTTTCCCTTCTTTGCTCAGAACTGTATTTCCATCTGAGCTCTTGATATTCATGCAAGTGGTTCTCTTTTCTCCAAAGGTCTCTCTAATTTTCCTGTAGGCGGTATCTATCTTACCCTTAGTGATATATGCCTCTACATCATTACATTTGTCCTCTGGCCATCCCTGCTTAGCCATTTTGCACTTCCTGTCGATCTCATTTTTGAGACGTTTGTATTCCTTTTTGCCTGCTTCATTTACTGCATTTTTGTATTTTCTCCTTTCATCAATTAAATTCAATATCTCTTCTGTTACTCAAGGATTTCTATTAGCCCTCGTCTTTTTTACCTACTTGATCCTCTGCTGCCTTCACTATTTCATCTCACAAAGCTACCCATTCTTCTTCTACTGTATTTCTTTCCCCCGTTCTTGTCAATTGTCCCCTAATGCTCTCCCTGAAACTCTGTACAACCTCTGGTTCTGTCAGTTTATCCAGGTCCCGTCTCTTTAAATTCCCACCTTTTTGCAGTTTCTTCAGTTATAATCTACAGTTCATAACCAATAGATTGTGGTCAGAGTCCACATCTGCCCCTGGAAATGTCTTACAATTTAAAACCTGGTTCCTAAATCTCTGTCTTACCATTATATAATTGATCTGAGACCTTCCAGTATCTCCAGGCTTCTTCCATGTGCACAACCTTCTTTCATGATTCTTGAACCAAGTCTTAGCTATGATTAAGTTATGCTCTTCACAAAATTCTACCAGGCAGCTTCCTCTTTCATTTCTTAGTCCCAATCCATATTCACCTACTACGTGTCGTCCTCTTCCTTTTGCTACTATCGAATTCCAGGCACCCATGACTATTAAATTTTCGTTTCCCTTCACTATCTGAATAATTTCTCTCATCTGATCATACATTTCATCAATCTCTTTGTCATCTTGTGGAGCTAGTTGGCATACAAACTTGTACTACTGTGGTAGGTGTGGGTTCCATATCTATCTTGGCCACAATAATGCGTTCATGTTTGTAGTAGCTCAACCGCACTCCTAATTTTTTATTCATTATTAAACCTACTCCTGCATTACCCCTATTTGATATTGTATTTATAACCCTGTATTCACCTGACCAGAAGTCTTGTTCCACCTGCCACCGAACTTCACTAATTCCCACTAAATCTAACTTTAACCAATCCATTTCCCTTTTTAAATGTTCTAACCTACCTGCCTGATTAAGCGATCTGACATTCCACGTTCCGACCCGTAGAACATCAGTTTTCTTTCTCCTGATAACAACGTCCTCCTGAGTAGTCCCTGCCCGGCGAATGGGGAACTATTTTATCTCCGGAATATTTTACCCAAGAGGAAGCCATCATCATTTAACCATACAGTAAAGCTACATGCCCTTGGGAAAAATTACGGCTGTAGTTTCCCCTTGCTTTCAGCCATTCGCAGTACCAGCACAGCAAGGCCGTTTTGGTTAGTGTTACAAGGCCAGATCAGTCAAGCATCCAGACTGATGCCCCTGCAATTACTGAAAAGGCTGCTGCCCCTCTTCAGGAACCACACATTTGTCTGGCCTCTCAACAGATACCACTCCGCTGTGGTCGCACCTACGGTACAGCTATCTGTATCGCTGAGGCACGCAAGCCTCCCCACCAACAGCAAGGTCCATGGTTCATATATGTGATAGAATGGTTAATTTTTTTGGCACGTAGTTACACAAAAATCTTCCATTTTGAAATAACCCTGTCATCGTAATTACAGTCACAGTGAGTGACTGGAAATAAAGCTAACAGTGAATGCTGAAAATTATGACATTCAAATGAAATATATTCGATCATAATTAAAAATTCTGAAATAAAAACATTAAGCAAACAACATAAATATATGCAGTCATCAGGAAGCATCTGAACTGTCACTTGCATGCCAAGTGTAAATTTCAGCAGACAATTTTTCAGAAAAAGAAACAACAGAAAAAGAAACAAATAGATGTCATGGGAATAAAAAATCAAATTTTAGGCACAAATCTTGGGCATTATTAGTGTTCAAGAATACTATATTACCAGCAACAGTTCGATATAGACTCTTCCACTGCTTGTTCAGTCTTTAGAAATATTATTTTGCTTGTACAAAACTAGCAAAGTAAGTCTATTTGTTGTCAAGAACTGAATTGTATACATCCTTCAATTTCACACATCATAAAATATCTGGTATTAACATTACAGTTAAATGACATGAATACAACAATGGAGGAAATTATTTATTAGATAAAAGAAGCCTTATCGGATTGTGAAATAAAATAATCCCAGATGGCACAACTCATCATCCATTATCTACACTCCCGGAAATTGAAATAAGAACACCGTGAATTCATTGTCCCAGGAAGGGGAAACTTTATTGACACATTCCTGGGGTCAGATACATCACATGATCACACTGACAGAACCACAGGCACATAGACACAGACATCAGAGCATGCAGAATGTCGGCACTAGTACAGTGTATATCCACCTTTCGCAGCAATGCAGGCTGCTATTCTCCCATGGAGACGATCGTAGAGATGCTGGATGTAGTCCTGTGGAACGGCTTGCCATGCCATTTCCACCTGGCGCCTCAGTTGGACCAGCGTTCGTGCTGGACGTGCAGACCGCGTGAGACGACGCTTCATCCAGTCCCAAACATGCTCAATGGGGGACAGATCCGGAGATCTTGATGGCCAGGGTAGTTGACGTACACCTTCTAGAGCACGTTGGGTGGCACGGGATACATGCGGACGTGCATTGTCCTGTTGGAACAGCAAGTTCCCTTGCCGGTCTAGGAATGGTAGAACGATGGGTTCGATGACGGTTTGGATGTACCGTGCACTATTCAGTGTGCCCTCGACGATCACCAGTGGTGTACGGCCAGTGTAGGAGATCGCTCCCCACACCATGATGCCGGGTGTTGGCCCTGTGTGCCTCGGTCGTATGCAGTCCTGATTGTGGCGCTCACCTGCACGGCGCCAAACACGCATACGACCATCATTGGCACCAAGGCAGAAGCGACTCTCATCGCTGAAGACGACACGTCTCCATTCGTCCCTCCATTCACGCCTGTCGCGACACCACTGGAGGCGGGCTGCACGATGTTGGGGTGTGAGCGGAAGACGGCCTAACGGTGTGCGGGACCGTAGCCCAGCTTCATGGAGACGGTTGCGAATGGTCCTCGCCGATACCCCAGGAGCAACAGTGTCCCTACTTTTGCTGGGAAGTGGCGGTGCGGTCCCCTACGGCACTGTGTAGGATCCTACGGTCTTGGCGTGCATCCGTGCGTCGCTGCGGTCCGGTCCCAGGTCGACGGGCACGTGCACCTTCCGCCGACCACTGGCGACAACATCGATGTACTGTGGAGACCTCACGCCCCACGTGTTGAGCAATTCGGCGGTACGTCCACCCGGCCTCCCGCATGCCCACTATACGCCCTCGCTCAAAGTCCGTCAACTGCACATACGGTTCACGTCCACGCTGTCGCGGCATGCTACCAGTGTTAAAGACTGCGATGGAGCTCCGTATCCCACGGCAAACTGGCTGACACTGACGGCGGTGGTGCACAAATGCTGCGCAGCTAGCGCCATTCGACGGCCAACACCGCGGTTCCTGGTGTGTCCGCTGTGCCGTGCGTGTGATCATTGCTTGTACAGCCCTCTCGCAGTGTCCGGAGCAAGTATGGTGGGTCTGACACATCGGTGTCAATGTGTTCTTTTTTCCATTTCCAGGAGTGTATATTAGTACAATTAATTTACTGTTCTGCATACACCAAGAAGAGAAAAGGAGGAACATCACGGAATATATACCACATAAGAATCCTTCCCACAAGTTAATTCAAATGCAATGACGTTGCTGACTGTGTAAGTCAGTGGGAAGATTTAATACTATATTCTCCCGTGTTCCATGAAATTTTGAAATTTTAAACAGAGCAATAGCCTGTTGCTGTGGCTGCCTCTTGACTTGTCATCCATCATATACACTCATTCAGTGTAAGTCAAATTTCTTGTTACTGCTCACGCTGCACTCAATACCATATTGAGGCCTGTGGTGTGCAGGGGCTGTAAACCACAGGTATTTTATGCCTATCTGTAGCTGCAACAGCAAGGTTAAATGCAGTCAACAGCACAGTTGTGAAATGCAATTGATTTAAAACTTATCAATCAGGTTCGAGTCAAGAAGTTCTAATACAACAGCAAACAGATGAAGATAATAGTAGAGACAACAGCAGGCAATAAATTGTGTTAAATAAGTACCTTTTCTTTTTGTTTGTAAATCACTGAATGTGCCTGCTACAACTAGGTGAAATGTGTTTTGTTGGAAAAATAATGGAAACTCAGTCATAAAAGAGAAATAGTTATTCTTATCTACAGTATAAATAGCATTATCCAATAGCATGGATATTCGGCACACACAAATTGGTTGTAGGCAGCACCTGTTCATTTGTAATTTGTCTGGTAAAGTTTATGGTGCCATGAGTCTGTCACCTACAATTCCTGACCACATACTGACACTAAAGTGAACTTGATCCCTTGCTTCCACGATTGCTTGATAATTTTCTTCTATTCACATGTGGTTATTGTGCTTATTTATCATCTCGGTGTGAATCTTGTCTCAACATTAAATAAAATGCAAGTTGCACTTGCAAAGCACTGACCATGTGAAAGTGTCATTTATGTGTTCAGTAGCTCCAATTTTTGCATACTTATCCTACAAAAATCAGTCGTTGCAATGCTCCATAAAGGGTGTGCAAACTGTGTGAGGTCTACTACAGTCCCTCATTCTTATTGTGAATGCACCCATTTCTGGAAGTCTGCTGAACATTTTGTAAACAGAATAGGGCACCAAGTATGATGTTCACTCTGTGTACCAACTGCTTGTCAATTAATGCCACTGGTTAAACTGCAGCAGAATACCGTACTTACTCGAATCTAAGCCGCACTCGAATCTAAGCCGCACCCAAAAAATGAGACTCAAAATCAAGGAAAAAAATTTCCCGAATCTAAGCCGCTCCTGAAATTTGAGACTCGAAATTCAAGGGGAGAGAAAAGTTTTAGACCGCCCCTCCAAATCGAAAAACAGTTGGTCCATTGTAATGAGAAACACAATAGAGGTCAAATGGATGAAGATACAGCTACAGTAGTTTGGTTCAAGTCGTAAGCTTAACAGTTAAGCTTTACCAGGTAGCCATTGCTTTGTGTCAGGCGCTCCGTCCATATTTATACGGGTACCCTTCCTTTTTCGCGTGCTTCGTCTGATTTGAATCGATTGCTTATTTTGCTTTAATCTGATAAGTGCCGTTCTCTTTGTTATAGGTGTTTGTCACTCTAAGCTGAAAATGCAATATTGTACTGTGTCATGCATTGTTTGTTACATTCTGATAATGCGTGTTTACGACCTGTCGCCGCTTGCGGCAAGGCTTGCTTTTGTGCACGCTACCGTGGCTTACAATTAAAAAAAAAAAAGGAAAAAAAAAAAAGAGAGGAATTGTCTCATAAGCGAAACAATGGTGAGAGTCTGCTATTTGTTGTTACTTAAACTGCTGCTTTCTTTGATAATGATCAACAAGATCCAAATAATAGACTGCGTATGATAGAAGATGTTGTCTCACTCTAGTTTCGTAGTTTATTAGGCAGACAGGATTTAAATGAAATAGCAGCAAACATGAAAGAATACAAGGCATAATGTTTACATTATTCTACCTTTAAATTTATTTACTGACGCAGAGGTTTTGGCGCCGGTATTTATCTTTGTGCCCGCAAAGCATACCTGTGTAGCGCGACATATATTTGACGGCAGAAGTCAGTTGTGGCGACACCTACCAACATTTTTCAGAACTTCGCCTGTGGCTTAGAATCGAGTGCAAAGTAGGTGGGTTTTTTGGATAGTAAAAACCAGAAAAATAGTGCGGCTTAGATTCGAGTACATACGGTATCATGTCTGCCATGCAACAATAGGATTCCATGTCACTCTTTATCTTGTTCGCACTTCTCAGGATCAGTAATACTGTTCTGATGCCAGCATAACATCAAACTGACTAATATAGAATGGATTGTCTGATAACAGCATTAAGTACAGAGACAAACACAATCAATACAGAATGAGCACTGTACGTCAACTGGAGGATTTCCTACACCACTAAGTACTGGCTTTCTCAGCAGGAGTGAGACGGCCCATATCTACACAAGTTTCTGCTTTTGCACACCTGTTAACAGAACTGTTTTTATAGTTATGCCCAGCACTACCTCCTGTGAGAAAAGTTGTCCTTTCTAGACACTCTGTACACATCAATATCAGAACTAAACAGCAATGGCTGTAACATCTTTTCCTCCCCACCAAATCACTTATGTCCATAACATTCACAAGCAAATCTAACACTCCACAGGCAGCAATTTGACCTTACTAGTCTCGCATGGCTGCCACCAACACACCAGCAGTGGACAGGTCACACGGAACATAACTCACCTCACCATCGCCCTCGCTCATTGCATCCTCCATATCCTCCTCACATTCCTCATCCTCCATTTTCCCACTATCCTGAGTGCTAGGCCATGGAATATCATCTGAAGGTGAAGATTCCTGAAACAGTTAGAAAATGCTACATAAGCTGAGGGACAGGAAATAACAAACTTTCCAGCAAAAGCACAAAGAAATGATCAGCTCACTTCCTTTTGTTTTCTTTTAACAAATGTGTTTGTGGAAGTGATCATACCACACAAGAATCACGCACAAAATTTATACTGTGTCATAAGTACAATACAGTCAGATAACACAGCTGTTCAAACACATTAAAGATAAGCCATTAACGTTGGATTATCACCAAATCCCCTGGACGTCAATGGAATGTCAAATGGTAGTATACCCACACTAGAAAGAATGTGAATGTGCACCCCATCACTCAGCATGACACTCAACAGGGAAACTGGGCATACAATGGGTAGCCTGTCTAATAAATAGTTGGAACGTAGTATCAACATTTAGGAACTGGCAATGCTGACACAGTTTAATGGTCAAGGAAAACTGTTTTGAGATTAAACTCGTTTATATTGCTTATCATATTTCATTATTTTAATTTCATTTTGGTTACTGCTCTTGTCAGGTCAAAACTTAGAAATCTGAAAAACAATTTTCAATGTCACATTCAATAACGTCCCATTTACGCAGATGTTTTACTAGAATGGATACTGGACATTGTTTTACAGTTTTCAAGTTTTGACCATATCATGGCATCAGCCAATACAGCATTATAAGTAAAGAAATATGTTAAACAATCTAGATGGCTTTTTCACAAAGTCCCCCACAATAACACAGTTTTCTTACAGCTGTGCCTGTATCATTAATCAGTGTATAGTAGTCACATATAAACAGTTCTTTTTTTACTCTGCACCAACTATAAACATATATTGTCATTCAAGTCAACACTTAATGCATCTAAGTTGGTTGGTTGATATGGGAGAGGGGACCAAACAGTGGGGTCATAGGTCTCATTGGATTAGGGAAGGATGAGGAAGGAAGTCGGACGTGCCCTTTCAAAGGAACCATCCTGGCATTCGCCTAGAGTGATTTACAGAAATCACAAAAAACCTAAATCAGGATGGTTGGACGCGGATTTGAACCATCGTCCTCCCTAATGCGAGTCTAGTGCGCTAACCACTGCACCACCTCTCTCAGTCTAAGTATTCTATATTAAAGAGTTATAGTGAAATAAACTAATATTATATGTGCACTGTTGTAATGGCTCAACCTCCGCCTCAATTAATTCTAGGCTTGCTACAACAAAAGTGGCAAAATAATTCTTTGCTTTCAGGTAGTGTGTTTATTATGAGAGAACAATCATAGCAAAAACATAAAATTGCATGAAATAAACAAACAAATAAAGTAATAACGAAGCAGCAGCTCTATGTTAGCCTACCCTGTGTATGTCTCTGTAAATCAGTGTATCTATTGATACCTACATCCATCTGAACTCACTTACTACTGTCAAACCCCAGAATTTGTCTAAAATTCTTAGATGTCACATACAAATTAACTTTTGCTTCATGCCTTTGGACACGTCCTAGCAACCAATATGTTCTTCTAGTCAAGCTACACAACAAACTTTTACTCTCCCCGAATCTACGCAGTACCTCAACAATACTTACTTTATCTACCCACCCAATCTTAACCAGTCTTCTGTAATATCTCATTTAATAAGCTTCTGTTCTCTTCTTATATATGCTGTTTATTGTCCGCGTTTCACCTCCATATAATACTGCACTCTTGACTAATACTTTCAGAAAAAACTTTATAACACTAATATATCTAAAAACAAAGATGATGTGACTTACCAAACGAAAGTGCTGGCAGGTTGATAGACATACAAACAAACACAAACATACACACAAAATTCAAGCTTTCGCAACAAACTGTTGCCTCATCAGGAAAGAGGGAAGGAGAGGGAAAGGCGAAAGGATGTGGGTTTTAAGGGAGAGGGTAAGGAGTCATTCCAATCCTGGGAGCGGAAAGACTTACCTTAGGGGGAAAAAAGGACGGGTATACACTTGCGCGCGCACAAACACACACACACACACACACACACACACACACACACACACACACACACACACACACACACACACACACACACACACACACACACATCCATCGACACATATACAGACACAAGCAGATGTCTGCTTATGTCTGCTATTTGTTGTTACTTACACTGCTGCTTTCTTTGATAATGATCAACAAGAACCAAATAATAGACTGCGTATGATAGAAGATGTTCTGAACGAGAGTTTAGCGAAACATTTTCTCCGTTTGAAAATCTTTGCAGATGCCTCTTTAGTACATTACATTCTACACAGAAATTAGAGTCATCTTAGATTTAAAAATCTAGTCAATTGCCGTGCTTCATTTCTGACTGTATCACTATTACGCATAAGAATAATACGAATATAAACATGAAATGATATGTATATTCTTCCTCATTTGCTGTTGTCTCACTCTAGTTTCGTAGTTTATTAGGCAGACAGAATTTAAATGAGATAGCAGCAAACACGAAAGAATACGTGGCAAAATGTTTATATTTGTATTATTCTTATGGTGAAGAGAATACTGCATGTGATTCACAATTCATAAAAGCTCCTATTAGCAACCATCTCTTCTCACAGGTAGGAAAAAATTCAGAACGTAGAGTTGGCCATATTGACAAACATCCCTAACAGTCTTGCCAGTCAGATTTTCACAGTACATTGAAACGCTGCAACATTCGAAGATAAAAATTCCGTATTGTTCATTTACTTCGATGGATAATGTATGAAAATGCAGTGGTCAAAACTCGGGGCGAAGGAAAAAAGCTCTTCTTCCACCTTTTTTTTTTTTTTTTTTTTTTTTTTTTACCGCAGAGGTTTTGGCCCCAGTATTTATCTTTGTGCCTGCAGAGCATGCCTATGTAGCGTTACATATATTCGACGGCAGAAGTTAGTTGTGGCGGCACCTACGAACATTTTTCAGAACTTCCACTTACTTTGCACTCGATTCTAAGCCGCAGGTAGTTTTTTGCATTACACAAACCAGAAAAAAAATGCGGCTTAGATTTGAGTAAACACGGTAGTCACAAATAATTAAAAAAATGGATTACCTTAAAAATTGGCTTTTTCATTCTTGCATTTTGAATCATCTCATTTCCTCAAAATTTTTTCTCAAGACATATTATTACATAATCCTTTTTAAATAATTCTGCCTCCACTATATGGCAGGCAAGCTTCCACCCTTTTCAAACCAAGTACATAGTCAGATTGTCCAACAGACACCGCTACTCTCTTTGAAAGAAGTAACCTCTCTGACCCAGTTGGATGACTCTTGTTTCATAGGTTTCCAATTTCTGGTCAAGTTTATGCCGAAAGTCTGAAACACGGAGGGGGTTCGATGATGATTTGGGCAGCCATAAAACAGTACTCCATGGGCCCCATGATTACTCTGCAATGTTGTGTTCCTGCCACAGATTATGTGATCATTTTGGCTGACCAGGTCCATATTGTGGTACAATGTTCCCCAGTGGTGACGCTGTGTTACAAAGCAGGGCCCTTGTTCACAGAGCTCACATCGTCCAGGACTCATTTTGACAACACAAAGATGAATTGTTGCATCTCCCCAGGCCACCAAGGTCATCAGATCTCAATATTATTGAGCCTTTATGGTCTCTTTCTTGAAGGGTGCATGATCGCTATCCTTCTACATTGTCACTGCCTGAATTTGCAAAACTAGTTGCACAAAAAATGGTATAAGATTCCTGTAAAAACCTTACAGAACCTCAATTTATCCATACTGAGACAAATGGAAGCTGTTTTGAATGCAACTGTTTTCCTACACCGTATTTGGCATGGTAGTGTGTTGTGTTTTTGTGTTTTATAATTTTTGTCTACCAGTTGTATGTTAAGTTTGGTGATACCTGTGACAGGGCTAAGAAAAATTACTGTGTCATCTTATGTTACATTTGATGAGCACATTATGTTAAATGCTGACTTTGGCAGTTGCTAACATGTGTGAGAGTTACTGAAACATAAAACCTGTAACTCATGGTAACACATTCTATGCACACAAGAATGGAACAACTGGTAGGAGGCTATACTGGAGCGGATGAATTTGAGCTCTGGAGAAATGTACGAATATGACAGGCAATGCTGGCTCTGTGAGTTATCCTTGAAGGTAGAGGTAAGAAAGGCACATTTAGGTTAAGTAAAAGTTTTTGCCAATATTGTCTTGAATACACTCTTTGGAATTCTGAACTTATCACGAATAAAATTCTGGAAGTCACATCATATTTACAACTTGAACAAAAACCAGACATGAAACGAGGCCAGCAACTGAATATGTAGTGAGACTGGGATGTACGCCATACTCCAAGTTATTCCATCTTACACTAAGCAAGTAGTAAAGGAAGCCAACGAGAAATTTAATTCTTGGATAAAACAAGAGATAAATTCAATAAATTAAAATTAAGTGACCAGAACTAAAAACATGAAAGTTTGCTGATGATGTTGCGATTTTGTAAGAGATATCAAAGAGCTTGGAAGATTAAATTACCAGAGAAGATAACATCTAGAAAAGATTTTATAAGATGAACATCAACAGATGTGAAACAAGGATAATGGAGTGTAGTTGAATTAAGTCAGCTGATGCTGAGGGAATTAGAATAGGACCAAGATGCAAAAAGTAGTAGATAACTTTTACTATTTGAGCAGCATAATAACTGATAAAAAAGAAGATGAGAGGATATAAAGTGCAGACATATAATAGCCGCAAAATCACTCCTGAAAAATAAAAATATAATAACATTTCAAAAGAGTCATCAGATTTCACAAGATCATATCTTCTACATGAATGAAGGTGGAAACTTAAGGTGAATTTCAACTTACATTAGGTTACAAAAGTTTTGTTTTCAGACCAATTTATAATTTTGCAAGGTTTTGTCTTCTACACGCGTGTGCACAAAATCTCCGAATACTTTATAAAATTATGTTTATTTATGAAACTTTTCATTACTACTACAAATATTCCATGTACCCTCCACCAGAAGCATGACAAACATCAAGATAATAGTCGTACTTGTCCCATAGTTTTGCAAGCAAGTCTGGAGTTACAGCATTCAATGCTGTTGCTAGGCAGTGTTGCAGTTCATCCAAAGTCATTGGAAGCAAAGGTGCATAGTTGGAGTCTTACTAAAAAACCCACAAAAATAAATATTATACTGTGGGATCAGGAGATTTTGGAAGTCAAAGGCACAATGTGAGAACCATATGCCATAGTTCACTAAACTGTATCTGTTGAGATGAAGAACACAAAACACCTTCTGCTGCTGTTGTATTGCCATCTCAAGCCAACACATATCACATAATAAACGAGCAAGCATGTGATCTAGGTGCACCAGGAAGAACCCTACAGCAATCACATTTACTGGCAAGTTACAACTGAAACCGAGATAAACTCTTAGTTTCAATGTGACACACTCACCTCTTTCTTGATGCTTCAGAGGTCCTGTGCACTACTGCGACTGTCAAGAAACTCCCATTTGTTTAGAAATTGAAAAGGAGTTACTCCCAAGTGTGCATTCATGCACAAGCCATGTCATGACCACCATCAAAATGTTTTATCTATAATGTGCACCAAATTACAAATGCAGAGATGGCTCTACATAATCTCGTGCCCTCGGCAATTAGTATACTTGGTATTCCCACCAAAAAAACTAAATTTTAGTATAATGTTTCTTCCAGAGCCATACAATCGACTCTACCTTAAAGTTGGATATAGTGGGAATTAGTGAAGTTCGGTGGCAGGAGGAACAAGACTTTTGGTCAGGTGAATACAAGGTTATAAACACAAAATCAAATAGGGGTAATGCAAGAGTAGGTTAAATAATGAATTAAAAAAATTGGAGTACAAACAGCATAGTGAACGCATTATTGTGGCCAAGATAGACACGAAGCCCATGCCTACTACAGTAGTACAAGTTTATTTGCCAACTAGCTCTGCAGATGATGAAGAAATTGAAGAAATTTATGATGAGATAAAAGAAATTATTCAGGTAGTGAAGGGAGACGAAAATTTAATAGTCATGGGTGACTGGAATTAGAGAGTAGGAAAAGGGAGAGAAGGAAACATAGTAGGTGAATATGGATTGCGGGACAGGAATGAAAGAGGAAGCCGCCTGGTAGAATTTTGTGCAGAGCATAACTTAATAATAGCTAATACTTGGTTCAAGAATCATGAAAAAAGGTTGTATACGTGGAAGAACCCTGGACATACTAAAAGGTATCAGATAGATTATATAGTGGTAAGACAGAGATTTAGGAACCAGGTTTTAAATTGTAAGACATTTCCAGGGGCAGATGTGGACTCTGACCACAATCTATTGGTTATGAACTGTAGATTAAAACTGAAGAAACTGCAAAAAGGTGGGAATTTAAAAAGATGGGACCTGGATAAACTAAAAGAACCAGAGGTTGTACAGAGTTTCAGGGAGAGCATAAGGGAACAATTGACAGGAATGGGGCAAAGAAGCACAGTAGAAGAAGAATGGGTAGCTCTGAGGGATGAAGTAGTGAAGGCAGCAGAGGATCAAGTAGGTAAAAAGACGAGGGCAAGTAGAAGTCCTTGGGTAACAGAAGAAATATTGAACTTAATTGACAAAAGGAGAAAATATAAAAATGCAGTAAATGAAGCAGGCAAAAAGGAATACAGACATCTCAAAAATGAGATCGACAGGAAGTGCAAAATGGCTATGCAGGGATGGCTAGAGGACAAATGTAAGGATGTAGAGGCTTATCTCACTAGGGGTAAGATAGATACTGCCTACAGGAAAATTAAAGAGACCTTTGGAGAAAAGAGAACCACTTGTATGAATATCAAGAGCTCAGATGGAAACCCAGTTCTAAGCAAAGCAGGGAAAGCAGAAAGGCGGAAGGAGTATATAGTGGGTCTGTAGAAGGGCGATGTACTTGAGGACAATATTATAGAAATTGAAGAGGATGTAGATGAAGATGAAATGGGAGATACAATACTGCATGAAGAGTCTGACAGAACACTGAAAGACCTGAGTCGAAACAAGGCCCCGGGAGTAGACAACATTCCATTGGAAATACTGACGGCCTTGGGAGAGCCAGTCCAGACAAAACTCTACCATCTGATGAGCAAGATGTATGAGACAGGCGAAATACCCTCAGACTTCAAGAAGAATATAATTCTAATCTCAAAGAAAGCAGGTGTTAACAGATGCGAAAATTACCGAACTATCAGTTTAATAAGCCACAGCTGCAAAGTACTAACGCGAATTCTTTACAGACGAATGGAAAAACTGGTAGAAGCCGACATCGGGGAAGATCAGTTTGGATTCCGTAGAAATGTTGGAACACGTGAGGCAATACTGACCCTACGACTTATCTTAGAAAATAGATTAAGGAAAGGCAAACCTACATTTCCAGCATTTGTAGACTTAGAGAAAGCTTTTGACAATGTTGACTGGAATACTCTCTTTCAAATTCTAAAGGAGGCAGGGGTAAAATACAGGGAGCGAAAGCTATTTACAAGTTGTACAGAAACCAGATGGCAGTTATAAGAGTCGAGGGGCATGAAAGGGAAGCAGTCGTTGGGAAGGGAGTGAGACAGGGTTGTAGCCTCTCCCCGATGTTATTCAATCTGTATATTGAGCAAGCAGTAAAGGAAACAAAAGAAAAATTCGGAGTAGGTATTAAAATCCATGGAGAAGAAATAAAAACTTTAAGGTTCACCGATGACAGTGTAATTCTATCAGAGACAGCAAAGGACTTGGAAGAGCAGTTGAACGGAGTGGACAGTGTCTTGAAAGGAGGATATAGGATGAACATCAACAAAAGCAAAACAAGGATAATGGAATGTAGTCGAATTAATTCGGGTGATGTTGAGGGAATTAGATTAGGAAATGAGACAGTTAAAGTAGTAAAGGAGTTTTGCTATTTGGGGAGCAAAATAACTGATGATAGTGGAAGTAGATAGGACATAAAATGTAGACTGGCAATGGCAAGGAAAGCGTTTCTGAAGAAGAGAAATTTGTTAACATCGAGTATAGATTTAAGTGTCAGGAAGTCGTTCCTGAAAGTATTTGTATGGACTGTAGCCATGTATGGAAGTGAAACATGGACGATAAATAGTTCGGACAAGAAGAGAATAGAAGCTTTCGAAACGTGGTGCTACAGAAGAATGCTGGAGATTAGATGGGTAGATCACATAACTAATGAGAAGGTATTGAATAGAATTGGGGAGAAGAGGAGCTTGTGGCACAACTTGACTAGAAGAAGGGATCGGTTGGTAGGACATGTTCTGAGACATCGAAGGATCACCAATTTAGTATTGGAGGGCAGCGTGGAGAGTAAAAATCGTAGAGCGAGACCAAGAGATGAATACACTAAGCAGATTCAGAAGGATGTAGGTAGCAGTAGTTACTGAGAGATGAAGAAGCTTGCACAGGATAGAGTAGCATGGAGAGCTGCACCAAACCAGTCTCAGGACTGAAGACCACAACAACAACAACAACCTTAACTTAACGTCGAGCTGTAGCTGTCTGAGTGTTCCAGCAAAAAATACTCTTGCTTAGTCTCTGCCATGTTGTTGTAAGAAAAGAAACAAAGTGTGACTAAGGCAAAAAAAAAAAAAAAAAAATACTTTCCATACAGTCCCTACAAGGAACAGTTACGTCCAATGTCTAGAATACTGCAGAAGAAAAAATAAATTCCTTCAAAACAATGCAAAACAATGACAATAGTTCATTTCTATAATTTCAAAACTAGAGTGTGATCTAGAAATTGACAGGCCAAACATAAAAATGATTCTCTTTTCTTTTCATATACGCTTTATTCGCCCATTTATGGATGTGCAGAGCAGTATAACGGGAGGCAGCAGAAACTGATAAATCAAATTCTGTGTCCCAAAAAATGCGGACTGGTCAGACAACCCACTACTGACAGCAAAATTATGGTTGAACTGTTGAAGTACTCCTAAATATAAACAGAAACTGACACATGCAAGGGTTCTCCCTTCTCAAGCTAATGCAAAATAAATTTTACATACTTCATATCCAAAGTAATAGATTGTCTACCAGAATTTATGTTACCACTCACTGTCATCGTAGCCCAAACTGCAAATGTGACACAGTAGCAGGACATTTAATTTTGAAATTTCCCAGACATAATCTGCACTTATTGGTAAAACATATGATGGATTTGAAAATAGAAATGATACATAATGGATTTCAGAAATAGTGTTTGAAAAATCTCTCAAATTTCTGCTTGGTATACATAGTAAATGTGCCATCATAATTTTTAAGTTAATCACGATTTTCAGTCAACTCTTGTGCAAGGACTGCACCAACCCCATATTCAGAGGCGTCCGTGGCAAGAACAAGATGTTGGCCAGGTCGATAAGTAGCCAGACATGGGGGCTGTTTCAGGATACTCTTCAATTTCTGGAAAGCCGCATCGCATGACGCAGACCAGTGAAAGGGCACGTTTTTATGCAACAGGCGATGCAACGGCTGAGTCACCGAAGCTGCAGACGGTAAAAACCTGTAATAGTATGCGATTTTCCCCAAGAAGGCCTGCAGTTCCTTAACAGATGTATGGCGAGGAAGGGCGTCGATCGCAGCGACAGTTTGCTGAAGCGGACGAATACTATCCCGAGAGAGTTGAAATCCCAAGTACATGATAGATGCGTGAAAAAAATTTTGATTTCTAAAGACTACACTTAAGACCAGCAGTCTGTAAGACATGAAAAAGTGTGCGGAGATTCTGAAGATGTTCTTCAGTGGTGGAGCAAGTGACAACAATGTCGTCCATGTAATTTATACACCCAGGGACAGGGAGCAATAATTGTTCCAAGAATTGCTGAAAGAGAGCAGGGGTGCTGCCAACCACGAATGGCAATCGTTGGTATTGATAGAGGGCGAAAGGCCTATTAAGGACCAGGAACTGCCGGGAAGCAGCGTCGAGAGGAAGTTGATGATAAGCTTCTGACAGGTCAAGTTTAGAACAATACTGGCCTCCAGCAAGTTTAGTGAACAATTCTTCTGGTCGGGGCATAGGGTAAGCGTCGATGAGGCATTGAGCATTTACAGTGGCATTGAAATTGCCACAGAGACGAATATCACCATTGGGCTTAGCAACAACAATGACAGCAGAGGACCACTCCCTGGAAGTGACAGAAAGCAAGACCCCTGAAGCAGTGAGACGATCCAGCTCCCATTTGACCCGATCACAAAGGGCCACAGGAATGGGCCAAGCCTGAAAAAACTTAGACCGAGCAGTGGGTTTGAGCGTGATATGAGTTTCAAAGTCGTTTGCACGGCCTAACCCAGGAGAAAAAAAGGGACGAAAATGTCGTCGACAAGGAATCCTAGTGAGCATAAGGAATAGCATCAGAGACGACATTGACAGAGTCATCTATGGAGAACCCAAAAACCCGAAAGGTATCGAAACCAAAAAAATTCTACGCATTACTATGGTCGACCACAAATAATGGGAACAGCGCGAATGACAGATTTGTAAGATATCTCAGCATTAAATTGTCCCAAGAGAGAAATCTTCTGTTTATTGTACGTTTGTAATTGCCTAGTGACAGGTGATAGGACTGGAGAACCCAACTGAAGATAGTCTGAGAATTGATGATAGTGGCAGCAGAACCAGTATCCACCTGCATGCGAACATCCTGACTAAGGATTTGGACAGTGAGGAATGACTTCCCTGAAAGGGAAGAAGTACCATTGCAGACAACACAGAAGCAGAATCAGCGTCACGTTCATGAACGTCAGGTATGTGGTCGGAATTGCAAACGGATGACACATGACCCTTCTTTTTGCATGTGTAACACACGGCCCAACGTTGGGGACAATCCTCCCATGAATGTTTCGTAAAACACTGCGGACATGAAGGAAGTTGCGGTGGGTTTTGCTTCAGTTTCTTAGAGGTTTGTTTATGGTTAGGCCGAAGCTGGGCTTGGGAGCATACTGCAGCCACATCGGCTGGTGGGGACACGCCGCATGCTTCGTCAACAGCGCACAAAGGTTGCACTTCCCCGAGGTCATCCCATCCCTCTATTTGCGCTCCAGCGGCGCAAGAAATTTAAAAAGACTGAGCAATGGATAGGACTTCATCTAGAGTCAGATTTGCCAACTGAAGGGCACGTTGCCTAACTTCTTTGTCGGGCACTGATCGGATAATAGCATCCCGTACCATGGAGTTGGCGTAGGATTCTTTGTGAACGTCAGTAACAAATTGACACTTTTGACTGAGGCCATGAAGTTCAGCAGCCCAAGCACGATAGGATTGATTCGGTTGTTTTTGACAATGATAAAAGGCAGCACGAGAATCTACCACATGTGTATGCTTTTGAAAATATACGGACAGAAGTGAGCACATTTCAGCAAAGGACAAAGACGCAGGATCTTTCAAAGGAGCCAACTGCGACAACAACCGATACATTTGAGGTGAAATCCATGAAAGGAACAGAGACTTACATGTTTGGTCGTCCACGACATGAAATGCCAAGAAGTGCTGTCGAAGATGTTTTTCGTAATCAGACCATTCTTCCGCCGTCTATCCATAAGGAGGAAAAGGAGGTAGAGACAACGACGAGAGACGCCCCACATTGGACGCCGCGACGAAATCACGAATTGCAGATGTGATCAGCATTTGCTGTTCAATGAGACCTTGCAATAGTTGCTCTAAAGTAGCCATGGAAACCTGTGTGTCAACGATGAAAAAAAGAAAAATTCACTACTTCGTCACCAATTGTTATAACGTCAAGTTGAACAAATATATTTGTAGGACGACACAATACATGTAAGTCGCAGATCAAGTAAACAAAGTAAAACGTGTGTACACTGTAACAGTCAAATCAGCACTGAGTCCAAGTCTAGCGGCCGCTGGCTCGCTGGCCGCTTAGGTAGCGTGGCTGCTGCATGGCTGACAGACAGCGTTGCATGTAGAGGACGCGTGTAACTGCACGGCGGCACTTTGAAAGATCGGCGACTAACAACAGAATTATGCTAGTTATGAGGCAGTCAACTGACGAAATATCACTATGTATTTATGTTGATCTGTTATGTATTTTTACTTACAGTTCTTTCACAGTTAGAGACAAAGTTAATAAACAGAAATAGGTAAATACACTCTAACCACATACAGACCAACTGAAACTGTTTGCCTCACTGCAATGTGACACGTGGTGCAGATGTCAGACATGGAGAAGTTCTGTGCTCCAAGATCAAGTAATACAACAATTATGATGTCTCACCATTTATTTTAGTAACAGTTTCAGAAATTTGATTATGAAAAAAAGGGGTGCAGCAGAACGGCAGGAAATCAACAGAGTAAAATGATTCTTAGATGAATAAATTATTAATATTAATAGCAAATATGGAGGCAGTAAAGGTACCAACACAATGTACAGTCGTCTGTCTGCTATCATCCTGGCATTTGGACTGATGCACTGCACCTAATGAGAAAGCAAGATAAAATTTAAGTGAAGCATAGAAGCAGTGTGTACTAAGCTCTTATGAGATGAATGTGGACAATCATATCAACATGCTCAAGAGACTGACACCACCATGGACCACACAGCGGGCTACATGTTGTTTGGCACATGGTTTACGTGAAAACTGGCAGCAGCCAATAGAGCCAAAAGGATCTGCACACTGGAATACCTGTACACTAAATTAAAACATCTACAGAATGCTTTCCAGAAAAATGACTACTCAGGGAAAGAAGTAACCTGAATTCTATGACTAAATAATGGAAGGTCGAAGGACAAGCATAAAAAACAACGGTGGAAAAATACAGTTTCTCTGCCTTTTATTAAAAAAGTAATAGATCAGATCGAAAAGATTTTACAGAAACATGACATCAGACTGGTTTTTACACCAACAAAGAAAATACGTCAAGCACTCTGGTCTGTGGATAAACGCCCTCCTCTATTAGCATGTGGCATGTATAAAATTCTGTGTACATGTTTATATTGGAGCAACTAAGAGAAGTGTGGATACATGGATAAAGGAACCCAAAAGTCTTTGAAAATTAGAGAAAATAGTCAAATTGGCTTTAACAGGACATGCTCTTCAGCCAGGAAGTCACAAAGTGAAGTTTTCTGAAACAAAAAATTTTATCTACAACAATGAACTATTATCCACAGTTATGGAGAGAAGCCATTGAAATACATAAACATAGGCAAAATTGTAATAGGAAAGTAGAGACCATGAAACTTAGCAACATTTGGATAGTAACTCTGAAGAATCGCCAAACAGTTTTTGTCTTTGACAAAATGACAATTCCAGAATGAGATTTTCACTCTGCAGCAGAATGTGCATTCTGAAACTGCCTGACAGATTAAAACTGTGTGCTGGACCGAGAATCGAACTCGGGACCTTTGCCTTTCGCGGGCAAGTGCTCTACCAACTGAGCTACCCAAGCACGACTCACGCCCCGTCCTCACTGCTTTACTTCTGCCAGTACCTCGTCTCCTACCTTCCAAACTTTGCAGAAGCTCTCCTGCGAACCTTGCACAACTAGCTTTCCTGAAAGAAAGGGTACTGCGGAGACATGGCTTAGCCACAGCCTGAGGGATGTTTCCAGAATGAGATTTTCACCCTGCAGTGGAGTGTGCGCTGATATGAAACTGCCTGGCAGATTAAAACTGTGTGCCAGACCGAGACTCAAACTCGGGACCTTTGCCTTTCACGGGCAAGTGCTCTACCAACTGTCTCCGCAATATCCTTTCTTTCAGGAGTGCTAGTTCTGCAAGGTTCGCAGGAGAGCTTCTGCAAAGTTTGGAAGGTAGGAGACGAGGTACTGGCAGAAGTAAAGCTGTGAGGACGGGGCGTGAGTCGTGCTGGGGTAGCTCAGTTGGTAGAGCTTCTTGCCCGCGAAAGGCAAAGGTCCCGAATTCGAGTCTCGGTCCGGCACATAGTTTTAATCTGCCAGGTAGTTTCAAGATGACAATCAATAAATAAGTTTTTATCTTTGACAAGGGCCATCAGTGATTATCACATGTAACTCCGGCCACATCCCTTATTCTGCAGTATATATCGAGACAATACAGCAGACTGATGGTGCCTTAATTTGTTTGGTAATTTACCTAATTTTTCACTTGGGTTGTTACAAGTGTAGAAAATTGTCAGTCAACACTTTAGGTCAGATTCAGCACCTATTGTGGTCGCTAGATGAGTTACAGGAACAAGGTGAAAACTGTGGATTGACAGGACAACACTTTTATAAGTTGCTATATCCAAAGCATGCAGGGCAGTTAATGTGTTCTGATAATACAGCTAGAATAGCACAGTGTAGCCTTAGTGAATTTTGGGGCTATTTGTGTAGGAAACTGATACCTTCTCTGTAGATACTGCAGGAATTAGTGCAAAGGGACTACTGGTGGGTATAAGAAAACAGTGAGCTGTTAGCACAGTACATGCGGGATATTATTCACGTAGTAAAGGCATTATATTTACCACAGAGTGAAGCAGAGGTTGAAGGGGTAAGTCCAGAGGATAGGCATTGGTTGTTGTTTGTGGAGAGGCCAACTCATTCATGGATTTACAAGGCAGACACGTGTGTACACGATCCATTACACAGATATGAATCTGAAAGATATCATGTGAGACAAAAAGGAAACTCCATCTGATACATAGGGACACCTTTGATACTAACATTATAGCTCATTACAAAAATTACTCTAAAATACTGAAGAAGGTTATCCAGAAATCTAAACACCTGCATTATCAGAAGAAGATAAATACATCCAGCAATAAAATAAAAACAATATGGGACATAGTTAAGTCATAGACAGGTAGGACCAGAAATGAGGAGGAACAAATAGCTCTAAAAATAAATGAAACCCTGGTAACGAACGCATGTTGTGTTGGAAACTATTTAAACAAGTATTTTGTCTCTGTTACTGATAGCATGGGGTTGTCAGGTTCAGTAAATAATGCAATGGACTATCTGAGACCAGTGCACACAAGCAATCTCAGTAAAATGGAATTGACACTTACTTCACCCAAAGAAATAGAATCCATCATAAAGTCCTTGAAATCAAATCATTCTAGTGGTTATGATAACATATCAACAAAGTTAATAAAAGAGTGTTCATGTGAGCTTAGTCATATCTTAGATTATTTGTGTAATCAATCACTTGTCACAGGAACATTCCCGGACTGGCTTAAATATGCTGAAGTTATACCTCTCCACAAGAAAGGGGACAAAGAAATGCCGTCAAATTACCAACCAACCTCACTTTTGCCAACTTTTTCAAAAATCTTTGAAAATGTTATGTTCAAGCGTCTACTTAAGCATCTTAGTGAAAATAACATACTGTCAAAGTCACAGTTTGGGTTTCTTAAGGGTTCTGATATTGCGAAAGCTATTTACACTTAGAGTGAAAATGTCCTTAATTCATTGGACAACAAATTAGAGGCAACTGGTATATTCAGTGACCAGTCAAAGGCATTTGGCTGTGTGAATCACAGCATTCTTTTAAGTAAACTAAAATATTATGGCGTCACTGGTAGTACTGCAAAGTGGTTTCAGCCATATCTTACTAATACAAAACAAAGGGTGTCATTACGTAACACTTCAGCAGTAGGCAATCAGACATCAACTGACCGGGAAGAAATTACATGTGATGTTCCCCAAGGTCCCATACTACGTTCACTACTATTTCTTGTGTATATTAATGACCTGTCATCTATTACATTACCAGATGCCAAGTTTGCCTTATTTGCAGATGATACAAACATTGCAATTAATAGTAAATCAAATATAAATTTAGAAAGGGCAGCTAATCAAATTTTTACTGACATTAATAAGTGGTTCATAGCCAATTCACTGTCATTAAACTTTGAAAGGACCCACTATATGCAGTTCAGAACTTCCAACAGATTTCCTTCTGGTGTGTGTATAAAATATGATGACATGGAAATATTTATTTATTTTTATTTTTATTTATTGATTCATTTAACCTGGCACGATTAGGGCCATCAGACCCCCTCTTACATCTAACCAGGCATTCTACTTATTTTACATTCATATGTTTTAGTAGGCATGTTAAACTACATCTAGTACAAAAAGTGAAATAAACAATTAGAAAGGTACACCTGGAAAAATACATACATATAGAGTGTATATTCTTAGATCATAAGTACTGTTATAATTAGACATTATTGAAGAGACAGATTTTAGATAGGAGTGCTGGCAGCAGGGAGTATGAGGGAGACTGATGGTGAAGGGAGGAGAAGAATAGAGAGACATGATGAAACATAATTAAGGAAATATAAAGGAAAAGAAGATTGCGTGGCTAATAGAGATAGATGAAGAGGAAGGCAACTCAGGAACAAGATAGGAGATGCTAGCTTTGCTATTTGACAGATGAGAGAATTGCCCTTGTACATTAATTTTGTGGAGAACTTTATGAGGATGATAGTAGGAAATGCTTCAACTTCTTCTTAAAAGCAGCAGGAGATTGGATTTTGCGCAAGGTAAGGGGCAGTTTGTTCCAGGGGCAGACAGCGGCAACTGAGAAGGAGTTTGCAAAAGTTTTTGTTTTGTCAGTGGGCACAGTTAGGATACCAAATAAGAGTGACCTCGTGTTTCGATTATGATGGCATGACAGGTTTTTAATCTCTGAAGCAAGGTACTGGGGTGCTTGCGCGATGAGGAGTCAGTGAAGTAGACATAGAGTGTTGTAGTCACGCAATTTGTCTGGCCGCAGCCACCCTAGCTCAGAGTATGAAGCACTAACATGATCATATCGGCGAATGTTGCAGGTGTAACGCACACAGGCATTCATGGTTAGCTCTAGCCGTCTTTTGTTTTCACTACTCATGCCTTGTTGAATCACATCACAATAGTGGAGGTTTGGTAGAACAAGTGCTTGCACGAGCTGGCATTTCAAGTCCTGTGGAAATATGTTCCGAAACTTTTTGAGAGCATAGAGACAAGCAGACGTCTTTCGGCACACTGCGACTGTAATCTCCGCCCAGTTGAGATGCTCATCCAAAGTTACACCGAAGTTCTTCACTGTTTTCTGATATGGTATTGGAGTACCGTCGAGCAGAATAGGAGGTAGCCGTTCGCGGAAATCTGAATTTATTACTTTCTGATGGGCTATTAAGATTACTTGCGTCTTTTTTGCATTTAGTTTAAGCCCCAGATTTTTCGCCCATGTCACTACTGAAGACAGATCATCATTCATCTGAGCGATTGCAGTGTTTACATCTTCAGGTCTGACGCTTAGGTAGAGCTGGAGGTCGTCGGCATAGAAATGATATTTACAGGAAGACAGAAACGACGAAATATCGTTGACATATAAAGAAAACAAAAGTGGTCCTAAGACTGATCTTTGTGGCACTCCCGAGGAAACATGTTTCCAGGAAGATTTTTCATTTACGCAGACAACACATTGCTGTCTGTCTTTTACGTAGATTTCAAACCATCTCATTGCACTATCAGAGAAATTAAGCTGTTGCATTTTTCTGAGCAATATGTCAAAGTTAACAGTGTCAAAAGCTTTGCTGAAGTCCAGTAGCATCAATATTGTTGCCTTTTGATTGTCGATGGCATATTTCAGGTCATCAGTTACTTTAATTAGAGCAGTGTTTGTGCTCTGATGTTTACGGAAACCGGATTGAAATTTGTCATATAGGCTGAATTCATGCAAATGTTCAGTGATTTGGTCATGAACAATATATTCAAGTGCTTTGGAAACAGCAGGCAGTTGCGGGTTTTCGATCTTAGGGATGGGTCGAATTAAGCTTCTTTTCCATGCAGTGGGGTGTATTCCGTTCACAAGGGAAAAATTAAATATGTCAGTTAAGACAGGTACTAAGATATCGGCAACATTCTTAATCATGTTTATACCGATACTGTCATTGCCTATTGCATCAGAAGAGATTCTCATTATTGCTTTTCTTGCCATATTTGTTGTTACATGTTTTAGATGGAAGGTATCGTTGTTAGTTATCCTGTTTGAGGATTCTTGTGGACGGTAATTATCAGCCGTGCTGGTATTCAGAGGTGCAGAGAAGAATTCATTTAATTTGTTAGCTGACACATGAAAAGTAGTTTCCGATAGGAGAAGTTGAGAGTGTAAAATTCTTGGGATTACAACTTGATAATAAATTCAGTTGGGAGAAACATACTAACGAACGGCTAAAGTGCCTAAACAAGTCTGTGGTTGCAATGTGAATGATATCAGACAAAGGAGACATAAACATAAAAAAAACTGGCATATTTTGCTTATTTTCACTCCATTATGTCATATGGTATCATATTTTGGGGTAACTCCACAAACAGAGAACAAATTTTTAGAGTACAGAAGCGTATAATAAGAGTAATGAGTAGCGTAAATCCAATAACATCATGTCGAAACCTATTCAAGGAACTGAGCATATTAACCACAGCTTCTCAGTATATTTATTCCTTAATGAAGTTTGTTGTAAATAATACATCTCTTTTTCCAACTAACTGCTTAGTACACAGTATCAATACTAGGAATAAGAACAATACATATAAAGATTTAAAATCACTTACTCTTGCCCAGAAAGAAGTCCAGTATTCAGCAAGACATATTTTTAATAAGTTACCAGCAACCATTAAGAGTTTAGTTTCAGACAAGGCACAATTGAAACATAATTTAAAAGAATTTTTGGTGGCCAACTACTTCTATTCCATCCATGAGTTTCTCAACAAGTGCAGTAGACCATTTTAATGAAAATTTATTATACTTTAATTTTTGACAATACTTGGTTGTAACAGTCAAGTAACTAGAAAAAGTCGGAATTATGGATTTAATGAAAGCAGATGTAAGTATTTAAACTTCTAATATTTACAGGTTTAATTTAATTAATGTACATAATTTTACTGTCTATTGACTGAGGATCATTAAAATTAATTACACTCAAGTTTTTCTAATTACATTTTTGTAATGTGCTTATCTGACATATCCCACACCCAGGATGATTCCCTCCTTTATAGGTCTATGGAACGAATAATTAATCTAATCTAAAGGCCGAGACCGGGATACAGGATTCAAAGGTGCCTATAGGAGGCAGAAAGGGCTGCCTTATACATAACAGGATGCCATGTACACATTTTAGATGTGGGAGTCCTGACCATTTCAAATGAGACTGTCCAGGCATCCAGCAAAAGAAAAGCGAGAATTCTGACTGACTAGAGGCCAGTAATAGGGGTGATGTTAAGGTGAGTAGACCCTTAGTGTGTAATAAGTCAGTGGCTCACAGTCAAACCTACTAAGGTAAAGTTTGCACAATCACAGATGTCATTTTTGGCACATGCACAGTTTCTCCCCAGGGTATTACTGTTGACCAAAGCTGCTTTAAGACTGTGCACAACTGTTTGCCACCTAAGTGTCCCAAGGCTATGGCAAGGTTCATTGGCATGATTAATTTTTTCCAAAAATTCACACTTAACTTTGCCCAGATTGCTAGTCCACTGAGTTAAATGAGAAAGAAAGGAAGGAAATTTGAATGGGGTCCACAGAGGAGTGGAGGAGGGGGAGGGGGAAGGGTGGGGATTTCTCAGAAGGGTGGATTATCTGCAGGAGGTGTCATAAATCAATTAGCAGGACAAAAGGTCAAGAGAAGAGGAGGGGGAAGGGTCAGGGTTTTCTCAGGGTGGATTATACCCTGGATGCTTCTATATCAGGTGTAGCACCTCTTCTTTTATTAGAACACTAGTCAAGGAGAAGACTGATAGGGTACACCTCTCTCAGTTTTCCAAGATTAGAAATTTTATATTCAGTTTACAGACTGGAAAGGTTGGCTGTATTGTTTGCTTTGCAGAAAATCCGTACATCCCGAGAGCACCATCCATTGGTTGTTGAAAGTGATAACCGTGCCCTTATTGGGTACGGGGACGACCAAGGTGGACGGGGTGTATTGCAAGAGAAGCAATTTGGATCTCCACCTCCAGTTTAGAGTGTGTCTGTCATATAGGTGGAGGGTATAAAGCTGTTGCTGACAAACATAATTTTATGTTTGGGAAAGGGGATATTGAATCATACAGTGAGTGGACATTTCAAGGAGGCAGTAAGCACAAAGCAGACTTCTTTGTGGCTATCCTCACCTATCTCCTGCGGTTGTTTACAGACAGTGCAGAACATCAGGATTCCAATGTTAGGTTACAAGAAATTAAAGAGATGATAAAGGGAGGAGAAAAGGTTAAGCCCTACTGTCTAACTGTAAATGTTTTGAGCTGTCCAGTCAGGGGAAGTAAACAGGACAAAATAGCTTCATCTCTCACTCCTGGAGTAGTATCTTTACTATGTAAATATTACCGAGAGTTGCTAGTCAGTAGCCATTTAGGAATATTTAAAACACAACTTAAAATTCAGGAAAATTTTATATGGAAGATCACAGACATGGGAATTACAGGGTGGGTACAGTTTAGCAAAGTCTGTGCAATGAGTAACCAAATGATGAGTACACGGCACAGAGTGACTGCTAGCTTCTGAAATATTGACGTCACCCACGCACATATTGTACATAAATTATGTAGACAATCTTCTGCAGTAGCAAGTCGGGAATAGGTTCATACTAATTTGTGTGGATATCTTTACCTGCTTTTGCTGGTTATTTCTGAGCTGTGATATCACATGGCACTATAAATTGCTTGAAGTCCTTGTTTGGTACCCTTGGGGAATTGCAATATTTAGTCTCTGATAATGCTGCATCATTCAAATCGAGACTGTTTCAGGGTTCCTGTTTCGAAAGGGGGACTGCACATACTGCTACAATGCCTTACTGTCCTAACCCATCATTTGAGGAATGATTCAACCGCAATTTGTGTTCTGCCCACATAGCACACCAATATGAAGACCTTTCCTGGTGGGTCTATTCACTTCAATGGTTAGCTTTTGCTATCAACATGATGGTACATGAGTCTCAGAAACAGATCCCACTAGTCTTATGTTCACATGTAAGCCCAACATGCCACTAGAAAATCTGTGATAAATCAACCCACTGTTAACTGAGAAATGTGATACAATGCAGATCTGAGACTACTGGACGAGGACAAGAGCTAATTTGAAGAGCAAGAAGCCCAGAATTATAACAAGGTGAGATGTCCTACTCACCTCAAACAGGGTGATAGAGTCTGGCTGCAGAGCTTTCAGGCATTCAGTAAAGCGAAAGATAAAATAATGATGAAGTTGTTGCCCAGATTGAAGGTGATGGTACAACTGCTCCTGTTTGCAACTCCAGTCACCCTTCGCATCAAAAACCCACATTGTAATTGAATTTTTTTGGGTATATTTATCCCAAGTTAAACCCAATACTAATGATGTAAGAAAACGTAATAAGTGATTTGTATAAATTTAAGCCTGTATAAAGAAGGGGAGCAACTGTTTTGATAACCTATGTTCAGTAATAGTGTTCAATGAACTGGTGCAACTGTGAGCAAATCATCATCTCCTATGTATATTATGTATGTACATTACAATCTGTATTTTTAAGCAAGGTGTGGGTAGATCTTCACTACCTCTACTCATGCTATCTTCCAATTTATCCTTAATTGGAGATGTAACAACACTAAAGAAAAGGACCTTTAGCAATTTATTTTAACTGTAGTACCCCGTGCAGTGGTGGCACTAATATTGTCTTCTCGAGTTCCCTCACTAGGAAGCTCCTACCTCATCTAGACATTTTGGGGACAGGAGTATGTGCTGTGATGGACACAAGCACCATTCTGCAGCTGCCCGCTGCGCAAGTTTTTAATTTTGCAGTGGCCACACGGAGCGACATCTGGCCATGAGAGTACTTGACTGGCAGACAGAATGATTGCTGTGGCTGAACTGATGGGACACTGACACTGGACAAGCAACCGGGCTGCTGGTATAGAGCAAAAGCTTTACCCTGGATGATTTTGGAAGTCTTGCCGAATGTGATGGGACCAACCTATGTGGCCATGTCAACAGGCATCCTAATGTAACTCCCAGCTACTCAAGAGGATATCTGAAGAGTTTCTGTAGAATAAGGTGGTGAAGGCAATCTCTCAATTTGCATATCTGTAAAATGACTGATCAAATTTGAATGTTAAATTGTTTCTCTGTTTTATATCGGTGCCAACGGCAGTTTTAATGTAAGTTTTTAATTTCAGTATTGTTGTGCCAAATTCTTAAAGGTTTTTGTTATAATTTTGGTAGTTGGGGACAACTGCTTTTTTCCTGTTTTCTTAAGCAGCCATAGCTCCTAAACTACCTTCAACGTGTTTTTTAATTGAAACCATGGACATGATTAAGTTTAGTTCTAATTTACTTGTTTTAATAAAGGTTGTTAAGTATAAACCACTTAATCAACTAGCCCTTCCACTCTCCTGTCACACTCTTACTCACATTCTTTATTATTTCAACTGCACTGTCCACTGCACTATAATGTCAAACATGTGATACTACACTAGGGTGCAGATGAACACCAAATCAGTCAGCACTGAGCCACAGTGGTTGGTAAACTGAAAGGGCCACAGCTCCCGAACATTCTCCAAAGACCGGAAAATACATTCCAACTCAACATAATAGATGAGATAATTTTATAAATGAAACAATTGCAGTCTTGAAAACTTATTGATTAATCCCTGTTGGGTCCTACATAAAATCCACAAGTGAATTCCTAATAACCATTATTTGTTGAACATAGTTCACACCAATTGTAATAAATGAATAAATAAATAAATAAACAGCAGAACTGATCCACAGAATTACTACAAATAGCCTATTTGAGACAAAGTGACCTTCTCTACAGCAATGAGTTTGGGTTGCCTAAACAGTGAGTGATGTGAAACCTATCCTGTACTCTTAATACGTGATACTCCTACAATGGAACCACAGTAGCTTGGATGACTAACACTGAATAAAAATTAGTTTAAAATAAGGAGATAAGTATGGTCTACCACCCATTAAGGTTATTTAGCCATATACCATAATATTTTAACACTACCAATGTTCAAAGGTTAATGAAGCAATGACTACAGAAGCATACATTTCATAAATTAGATACCATATGGAAAAAGCTAAATATTTGCTTGAAACAACATGCAGTACTTGAAGATTCATATTCCCCAAAATAGATGCTGCTGGGTTTCTGTACAATCTTCCCCTATTAGTAACTGAAATGTGACTGTGGAGATTCAAGGAGATGATTGAAATAGCCCAAAATGGAAGTTCTATTTTGAGAAATATAATACTAAATATTTCATGTGTTAATATTTTTTGCCAAATCACTTATGATTCTTATGAACCTTCTGTGACTTTTGCTTCTGCGGTATTCAAATTTGTTAACCTTTGATCATTGATTGTGCACAAATGCACAGTTTCACAGATAAATGACAATGATGAGTGGCAGAGAAGACACTTCTCCAGACTTAAAAACTATTTCTATATGGGTTAAGCCATGTCAGCTGGGTTACTTTCCTTGTGAGAGTTATGGATATAACTTGGATTTGGTATTACAACACTTTTCAGAAGTTTTTGACTCAGTATGTTTTTTTGGAGACCTAGTCATGAATGTGACAGTCATAACATGTCATGAATGGATAAAGAAGCATCTACAGTTACTGAATTTCATACCTGGTATCCTCATGGATGTGTAATAGGATCATTACTGTTCATGTAATACATTAATTGGTTAGCAGATAGTATTAGTTGCAGGCTCAGCTTTTAGCAAATGATGTATCTATGACAAACAGTCATTCAATGAAGAATTGTAGGAATGTCCAGCTGGTTTTCAACAAAATATACAAACAAATGCAGTAATGTTGCACTACGGGGTTAATGAGTCACAGCAAAAGTCAGACCTGTCCTACCACTGTCTGAGCATAAACAACTTGTAGAGATATGAAGTTGAACTACTAGATAAGCTCAGTCTTAGGTAAAACAAATGGCAAGATTTAATCCATCGATTGGCCACCAGGAATTTTCAATTTGGCTGAGAAGGAGACTATTTATGCCATACATTAGAGTACTGCTTAATTCTGTGGGATCCAAAACTGGTTGGACTAACAGGGACCATTAAACTTGTGCAAAAGAAAGGGATAGTACAAATGGTTACACACCTGTCTGTTCTGTGGAAGAAAATAATGGAAATTATGGGTAAAGTATACTGATAAGATAACAAAATCCGATGAAATATATTTACAAAAACATAAAACTCAGTTATCAGGACAAAATCTTCACATAGCTTTTGAACACCATATATATCTGCTGAAGAGACTGCAGAAATAAAAACTTACAGCAGGGCATGGAGAAAGGCATGCAAGTAATCATTCTTGTCAAGCTTCGTCTATGAGTGGAACTGTTAAAGGACCACCTGCAAAATACCTTGCCATCTTAGTATATAGATATACAAGGGATGTTCCAAAAGCAACTTTTGTCATTGTTTTTGAAAGAGAACGTGGTACACCAGGTGACACAAACAAGTGCCATACGAATTGACATCCATTGCTAGTTTAGAAAGAGAAGGGGTGCCAGTGGAGGAAGAATAACGTATGCACAGAGCACCAGAAAAGAGAGAACAGCAGTAAACTGGCGTAGCTGAGGTTATTAGAGCACCTATCACGATGGCAGACAGGTGTGCACTGACAATGTGGTCGCCAATGGAAATGTGTGCTGTTATCTGGTGTGAATGGGCACATGGGACTAGTGTGTGAATGCCTACAGATATCCCCATCTAGTCTCAGGATGTCACTTCCAAACCAGTGCTGAAGTGCAGCAGGCTGTGCAAAATTTTCTTGCATCCTGAGCACCAAGTTTTACCAGAGTGGTTTCTTCAAACTGATTGCACACTATCACAAATGTCTTAATATTGGTGGTGACTATGTCAAAAAATAGTGCAAGATGTATAGTTTTTGATGCCATGGTGTGTTTGTTTTGGCAATCAAGTTTTGTCATTGTTTTTCAAACAGAAATGTGTTTTCAGAACATCCTTTGTAGTTCACTTTACTTTTTGCGTGTTCTATGAATCACATTCACAACAACTCAACTGTGACCTGGAACGTATCAATAGTTTCCAAATAAGACACATCATTTTCTCTGCTGAAACACTGCTACATTATGACCATTTATGTAACCAGATTTTTTATCTTAATATACAACAAAATTTGAGAAATGTAACCCAAGCACATTCAGAAATTCATAGTTGTCAAATAGAAAGGCTTTCAATTGGTTTTTAAAACTTTTATTATTTACCGGCAACTTTAATTCATGAAGGTGATCAAATATTTTTGTTGCAGCATACTTTGCAACTTTCTGTGCAAGGGTTAAGGGAATATTGGAGATAGTGGAGGACATTTTTGTGCCTATTTAAGGGTGCTGCTACTTTCAAATGTGACTAACTCTTCACAACAAAAGGTCATAAAATACTCAACATACGTGAGGCTCTTGTTACTGTGTATAATTTTTTAAACAGCTGTGTACATGAAATCTGAGGATGGGCACCAGATTTACTCTCACAGTTCTTTTTCTGTATAATGGATACTTTATGTGTACATCCAGATATGACCCAGAATGTTACTCCATTTGACATCAATGGATGGAAGCATGTAAAGTAGGCTAATTTTGCAACGTTTTCCAGTACCAAATGTTATGTACTGTGGGCAACACTGAACCCAAAGGTTTGAGAAGATATATGATATTCATATCATTAATTTGAACCCAACAATTACGTTCAATAAAAATTCTGATAGACATTGCTACCCAAGAACACTGAACAGTCAGTTTTACATCTTTCCTTTCTCCTGTGATGTACTTATATTGATAGTGACCTATTTGCCTTGCACTGTACTGGATGAACTGTGATTCATAAAAAGTAAATCAAGCAATATATCATTTACCGACAAATAATCAATAATACTTCTGAATATTTGATTTATTGTTCCTTTTACCTCAGCATGCCGCACTGAAGGAGATCGAGGGAAGGAAGCGAGACAGACTAGAGCTCAACACCTTGCAGGTGTCAAGATCATTACAGGGAAAGGATGGGAAAGAAAATCAGATGCAACCTTTTCAAACGAACTGTCCTGCATTTGGCATATCCAAATAAGGGAAACTCCAAAAAATTTAAATATGGGTGGTCATACAGGACTCTAACTCCTGTCCTCCAGTGTCTTAACCAGTGTTCTACTTCACTCAATCCAGTTCAGAAAGTAGATTCAGAAAACCAGCAGTTCAGATAGACTGAAACCCAAATCCTGTATCTCTATCACACAAGGCACACCAGAAGCTTACAAATAAGGTACAAGGCTAGGATGCGTGTTGGGGCCGGTAACATTCCTTGCGGATCACCTATGAGTGAAATAACAAGACGAGGAATTAATATCCACACAAATCACCTTCCATCATGCTGTGCACATTGGTTTGCAGACAATGTAAAGACAGATGAATTTTGATACTTACCAGAGTTTCTTCCTTAATGAATATGTCTTCAATCTCTTGATTTGGAGATGTGGATGGGTCAGTTTCCACCTGAATGAAAATAAATGAGAGGTACAGGTGCAACACAGGCTACAAAAATACAGAAAAAATGGGTCTAAACAACATAAATGAATATGTCATGACAACTGAAAGTCTGTGAAAGACTGGGACTTGAACCTAGGCAAAATTGCCACATTAGTCAGATTGTCTGACAAACTGTCCTAGCCTGATTCAAACTTTCATTTGTCACTGATGTTCCCTCCTACAATTTCACAATCCTATTTCCTGAGGTTCTGCAACCATGACATGTGTGGTACAGAACACAACAGCAGCTCTAGGGGAACAGAGTCGGTGGACCACTGTGGCTTAGCCTCACACAAAGGATGTACATGAAGTTAGTTAAATGCTGCGATATTAAATAACTGGGTCATTACGGATGAAATCAATGTAGCATATTTCAAACGATCCTGCTTTGAGGGAATCACTGAGATTGTATGTATGCTGAATTGCTGTACATGCAATTTACTCAACAAAAAATTTACAACAAATTTAAAATTATTCAAGAGCAGAAAGCATATCCTTTGCTTTACTCATCTTTATGGATCAATGTTCTCATCTATCATTGATTGTAGTCATTCCATTATTTAGTCATTCCATTATTTACTTAAAGCACTGGATTTTGCTATTTTGTATGCATCGAATGTGGAATTGGTGATTTCAGAGTTAAATCCAATATGCAATTTTACTCATTCTTGGCTTTGTTTATATTTTCTTGAAGACATACCATTCAGAATGTGTTTCCACTCTACTCAAGTCACCACTTCACATACTGCTGGCCATACCATTACCATCATGCCTGCTACCCAATGAACAACAACCATAATGTAACATCATCTCATTCCAAAACACAGAGTAAAAACCATACATAACAGTATAAATTCTTACTTAAGTTAACAAGTAGTCATAGTGCTAATCTTGACAATAATTTAACGTTCTGTAAGCTAATTCTGTGAAGTGAAACTATTATTTTGGAATTTCTTTTTTTTTTTTTTTTTTTGATTCTATACTGTAATTAGAAAAGGCAAATATAATTTTGCTATAACTGCTTTTTGGATGTGATACGATCACACATACAGCTATTATTTCCATAATCCATAAAATAAAAGTAAATCTATAATGGTTTTGTCTGAATTTTTGAGTACAAAAATGACAAATTAAACTTATCAATACTGTACAGTGACATAAACTGAAGAGACTGTTACCCATCAAAACAAATTCGCATATCATCAACATATTTCACATTGTAGGTTCAGCATATCCTGAAAGTTTTCACTGGCATAATTCATGTTACTCTATCTACACCAATTTCATCCATACCGATCTCTGCACTCGTTACTGCTCTTTTAACTCATTTCAGTTACATAATAGACACACAGCTCCTGCAACACAAGCATGAGAAGTGTTCAGTACCCGCTGTATTAGGCACCTCACTGTGCAGCTGCAGGTTGAATGTCTGGAATCAGGTTGTGCGCAGGTTGCAGGGAGTTGGCTTACAGAGATACTGTACGGCTGTATAACAAAAGAAGAGTAGACCATTCACACCGGGGCACCCCCGGGGTATGCCTCCCATTTACTCAAACCATACTGAGGTGATCTTTGTGACTAGGAGAATACTTGTGCTCAATCTGGAGCCAATCTCAGACTTTGCGTGTCTGAACACAACACCCAACTTCAACTTGGCAGCTGCTTCCAGTTTTCCAACACTGTGTACAGGTTCTCCTCTAACCCTCTATTGAGTTAGTACTCCTAGGTGAAACAATATTATGAGGATTAGCTCATCCAAAGACTGCAAGTTGATTCCTGGAAGAATCTTTCATTTTGGAGTGGCACTTGTACTGAAATTCCATCTCAGTGCCTTATAAGTGTACCTCAAGTTTCACCACAAAGGACCACAGTTTTATAGCATTAATGGAGGGAACTACTCTCAACTAAAACATATGAAACCATATGCAACAGTACTTTACAGTACAACTATATTATTTTTAAAATCCAATAATACCCACTGATGTCTTGTAACATTGAAAATATTCAAACTAATAATTCCATCCTTTTATTATCGCCATGGCCAATCACAGGTTAGGCAATTATTTTCCGGGGACTACACTAACTACAGATGTAATGGAGTTGGTTTTCTCAGAACTCAAGTTGAAGGCGGTATTCACTTCATTATCATTTCTGAAACGGCCTAAGACTGTTAATTTACTCATTTACCTAATGAAATTGGTTTTATTGTAAATTACTTACGTAATTAATGATGGGAATTTGTACACTGCAGCATTCCTCTGTGGAGGGCCAAGCCCACAATGACGCTCAACTATCCACAGTACAGAGCTGGTAATACTGCTGTCACTACTTGATAATTTTGCTTTTAGAAGTTTCAAGTTCAAATTTTCAGCCTTCACCTTCACTAAAACTTGCATTTTCAAAACTATCTGAGCCAGAAATGCAACTTCAAATGCAAGCTCCATTACATCCTGGATCAGGAATTAATGTGTGAATATCAGAAAGGTTTTATATACAGGACTATTTTTCCACCTTATCACATTCTGGACACTGAGGTACCTGTCTTAACAGTGTACATGCTTTGGGGATGTCCATTAACTACCTGAACTCAAAACCTCACCAAATCTCATTTAATGATGGAGGACAGGGCAATGAAAACCTCACATCAGTTTGTTAATGGAAAGAATATACATTACTATAGTGGATAACATTTTCATTTACAAAATTACTCTCCTGTATAACAATATAAAAGTGTCCATCAACCTTTACGGCCCCTCTGAACACAATGCTATCATGCCAGCAAGACATTAAGCATTCATGGGCGGATGCTAGGATGAAGTTCACCAACGTGACCTCTCTAGTGATCATATAAATGAAGAGAGAGAAAAGCTAAGTAATCATACAGTTCAAGGAAAGTAAAAACAATGTCATCTTTCATTCGCAAAGTAAGTAAACGTTCAATGAGATTTAATGTATTGTATAAAATATATCAATACAAGACTAGTTTTTTACATATCCATCAAAACTATGAATACTATATTCACAGAGTCTTTTCATCTGTCTGTCCATCTGGATACTTCTCAGAGCTGGAATGTTTAAAATAAGTGTTTTAAAATGTTTTTAATCACGAGTTAAAAATACTATTTAATACACATACAAATGTATGTACCACATTTTTTCTGTAAAATTAGCTGTCAAATGACAGCTACATTTACAATGGAAAACAACAATTTTAATTGATTTAACTTTCTTGAAAGCTGCCAAATGGTTGAGAATATTCAGAGAATATCTGTTATCATAATACAGGGTTATTACAAATGATTGAAGCGATTTCACAGCTCTACAATAACTTTATTATTTGAGATATTTTCACAATGCTTTGCACACACATACAAAAACTCAAAAAGTTTTTTTAGGCATTCACAAATGTTCGATATGTGGCCCTTTAGTGATTCGGCAGACATCAAGCTGATAATCAAGTTCCTCACACACTCGGCGCAGCATGTCCCCATTAATGAGTTCGAAAGCATCGTTGATGCGAGCTCGCAGTTCTGGCACGTTTCTTGGTAGAGGAGGTTTAAACACTGAATCTTTCACATAACCCCACAGAAAGAAATCGCATGGGGTTAAGTCGGGAGAGCGTGGACGCCATGACATGAACTGCTGATCATGATCTCCACCACGACCGATCCATCGGTTTTCCAATCTCCTGTTTAAGAAATGCCGAACATCATGATGGAAGTGCGGTGGAGCACCATCCTGTTGAAAGATAAAGTCGGCGCTGTCGGTCTCCAGTTGTGGCATGAGCCAATTTTCCAGCATGTCCAGATACACGTGTCCTGTAACGTTTTTTTCGCAGAAGAAAAAAGGGCGGTAAACTTTAAACCGTGAGATTGCACAAAACACGTTAACTTTTGGTGAATTGCGAATTTGTTGCACGAATGTGTGAGGATTCTCTACCGCCCAGATTCACACATTGTGTCTGTTCACTTCACCATTAAGAAAAAAATGTTGCTTCATCACTGAAAACAAGTTTCGCACTGAATGCATCCTCTTCCATGAGCTGTTGCAACCGCGCCGAAAATTCAAAGCGTTTGACTTTGTCATCTGGTGTCAGGGCTTGTAGCAATCGTAAACGGTAAGGCTTTTGCTTTAGCCTTTTCTGTAAGATTTTCCAAACCGTCGGCTGTGGTATGTTTAGCTCCCTGTTTGCTTTATTCATTGACTTCCACGGGCTACGCATGAAACTTGTCCACACGCGTTCAACCGTTTCTTCGCTCACTGCAGGCCGACCCGTTGATTTCCCCTTACAGAGGCATCCAGAAGCTTTAAACTGCGCATACCATCGCCGAATGGAGTTAGCAGTTCGTGGATCTTTGTTGAACTTCATCCTGAAGTGTCGTTGCACTGTTATGACTGACTGATATGAGTGCATTTCAAGCACGACATACGCTTTCTCGGCTCCTGTCGCCATTTTGTCTCACTGCGCTCTCGAGTGCTCTGGCGGCAGAAACCTGAAGTGCGGCTTCAGCCAAGCAAAACTTTATGAGTTTTTCTACGTATCTGTAGTGTGTCGTGACCATATGTCAATGAATGGAGCTACAGTGAATTTATGAAATCGCTTCAATCATTTGTAGTAGCCCTGTACATGACATTAAGTTTTATAAAAATAATTCTGAGCATTGCATTAGGTATTTTTTGTGGTATAAAGCAAAAACATGAACATATCAAATAAATTTAATTATTTAAAAATTATAGGGTAAACTTCAAGTGAGGGAAAGGGAGGGGGTTTGACCACATCTCATCTAGGGAGGAAGGTGGGTCCAAATTTTCTTAAAAAACCCTCACACAATTAATGGACGTACCTTTTCCTATCTCCTCCGCAGACAGGCCTGTTTATCGAGATGCCACTCTCTACGTCCACATTCCTGTTCCTTGTTTCCTTATTTTACATAATTCTTAAGATAATACTGGATCATCTCCACTGATAGTCATGTGTGACAACATTTATTTTATTCAAAGGACATAAATAAAGAATGAAGTTGGAGATACCACACCCTGTCAAGTTTTTTACTAATATTTTCTGGTATGATTGCTGTAACTTTGGCATTTGTATCCTGTGTATTGATATTTACAGAGCATTAAAAACAAAGTGTCAAATAGATTAAGAAGTGGTGTTAGTCATCAAAACAAGTAAAACAAGTCCGATTAACATGTACCAAGAGAGGCATACTTTCTGAAATCTGCATGAGGGGCTGAAAGACTATTGGTTGCTGATGTGAGCACAGTCACCACTTGGTGCTTCATAAAGTGTGTCAACAGTACACATCGCTCTGATGTGGTCAGTAGTCAGTTATGTGGCTAGAGTTTTGTTGTAGCATAGCTTGTTTTGTTAGTCTACGTAACTGTACAGTCGATTACTCACAGCCCTTGGTGTTTATTGTGGTGTCTTAGCTACTTATACAGATTACTTTCGTACTGTTTTTAAGTACAAATGGTCCAGTGCATTTTCTTTTCTCTCCAACAATGGAAACCTACTACTCCACAAATGATTTGGCAAATACGATTTTATGTTTCAGTTTAGCAAACGTAAATAACGTTCAAGTATGTGAACTTCATGCTGAAAAATATCTGCACCTCAGAGTAGCACCTAATAAACTGTTTGCCAAACATTTCCACAGACCTAGTTACACAGGTTCTTTGGCAAACAGTTGATAGCCTTGTCCACTCCATACACCTGATATGGATGGAACATGGTATCCTTAGCAGACAAAAATTCTATAAAATGTGTGACGATTAGTTGGCTGTGTGGTTCCTAGCCTTTTCTAGACAGTACTTCATACACAATTTCTGTATCCATACCAGCACAACCAGACATCAAGGCAACAAGATCACAATTGGCAGCTTGCAGTTCTATCGATGGCGCAAGTAAGTGTGTAGTGCAGATTCTTTGTTTGTATCTAACATTTCACTTACAGATAAGGTGCGCAGCTTACATCAATTTGTGTCATAAACTTCCAATATGAGCATGTGTGGGCTGATGAAAACCTAATCCACCTACACTAAGAGTGGAAAAGCACTGTTTCTCAAACAACAAAAAGACAGGTGTTTTTGGGCAAAGATTAATAGGGCCACAGAGACTAAACAGTGCTCATTATCAGTATTTTCTCATTAATACTGATCAAGGACATGTCGTGTCAGTGAAGGCTACAGATAAGGTTGATGCACAACGGCACACCAGCACATTCTCACAGCAGTGTGGTAGAACACGTAGCACTGACATTTCAGGACCACCACTGGTTTGGTTGGGAAGGCCCCACTCTCCTGGTACCCCACACCTCAGTCATCAATACTTTCACTTATGGCAGCAACTGAAGAAATAATGGATTTAGTTTCAAAGGAGTGTGATTCCTAATCCTGGAGAACAAAGTTAGTTAGTAATAACACTGAGCCCCTCCTGTAAACAAGAATTGAGATCTAAGAAAGTATGTGATTCCATGAGCTCCTTTATAGGATCTGTTTTCTTGTTTTGATGATTACTACCACTTCTTAAATTATTATACACCTTTTTTTTTAAAAAAAATAATCTGTTTATTTTGTGTACTGTCTTGTTCCAGATGTGACCAGAACATCTGAGTAACACCAACAACTCTGACACTTCTGTGTGTCAAAGATTTCTGGGGGTGTGAAATAATAAAAAAAGAAATGTGTTGACAGGGAGAACCAGTCTGCTGATTTGTTGTTGCAATCATACAAAATAAGACTGCAGGGATGCTGCAAAAAATAAAGTAAATACATTCTCTAAATAAGAAAGGATCATAAGGCAAAAAATATTACAAGCTAACAGCCCATAAATGTACAGCATGCCAAATAGTTGAATCTGAGTCATAAGTAATGCACTTTAAAGTGAGATATTACTTCAAAGATTGATGCACTTATTACGGTTTTAGATATAAAAATAACAATACAGAAAACCTGCCAAACTTGTACTAAATTTCCAGAAAAGCAAGACCCACTGAAGGTGGCTCGCAGCTGTGAAAACAAATGGGTAACAAATGATCTGAACTTGGTCAATGATTGCAGAAACCAGTAATTTCCATTTGAAATTTTGTGTGATTGTGCTGGACAATAACCCATTTTAAAAAGGCTTATTTGTTTCCCTATCTTTGGTTTTATTTCTGAGATACTGCTACAATCTTAAAAAACAAAAACATAATTGTCATATTAACATTACTTACTGACTCTTGTTTGATGGTAGTCACACCACAGACAAAGCTTTGATGTTGTTCTGCTTCCATCTTCTGGGGGAAAAAAATTAAAAAAAATTAACACAAAACAAACAACAAAGAACTAACAGCAGGTAAACCACTACAAAAAAAGTGGGTGACTAGTTCCAAATCTTTTATTTTCTTTGACTGGAGCTTCAAAACATGCACAGCTACTGCATGGGAGTTGACAATTAAACCAATTGGTGAAACCTTGTTTCACAAACACACACAGATTCAATCTGTACTTGACGAAGTTTAAGTTTATTCAAATCATTTTTCTGTCTACATATTTTTCTATAATGTGTAGATTTTTTATAAGTTGCCCTTATATGTAGAGCTCGATAATCAGAGCTCAAAGTGATGTTAAGATTGGCAACTTGTTTCCAGTGTTCGGAACTGTAAAATTGTGCATTTCACAAAACAAACCAAAAAAGTGATATTCTATGACCACAACATCAGTGAGTCAGAGCTGGAAGCAGTGAACTTATGCAAACACCAGGATGTAACAATTTCTAAGGATATGAAATTGAATGATAACATGGGTTCTGTCATAGTAAAGCAGTTGGCAGAAATCTGTTCACTGGTAGAATATTGGTGAAAGATGCAATATGTGTATAAATGACATTTCTCACAAAAATCTCACGTGACCCATCCCGGAATATTGTTCAAGTACAAGGCTAAGAAGGGATCCTGAATGTATACAGATAAGGGCAGCATAAATTGTCACAGGTTTTTGACTCAAAGCAGCATGCCACAAAAATGTTAAAAAATCTGAATTGGCAGACTCTTGAAGATAGATGCCATATTTACTGAGAAACTGAGCTGTGATGTTTCCAGAAACAGTATTATGTGAAGAATCTATAGAGCCAATGTTCAGCTCTCTGTGTATCACTCCCACAGAAACTGTGAAGACAAGATTAAACTAAGTACAGAATGCTCAGAGGTATTTCAATAGTAATTTTATTTTAAATTCAGTGCATTAGTATTTGTAAAATGACTCTTAGTGTTCATTAAAAATGACGATCATTCCACTTGGGACCTGTGGAATGGTACATTAGCTTATTTGTTTTAGTTGTAAATATTTGTCATGTATTGTTGTTTTTCTGACATGTTCCACATCCAGGAGGACCTCCTCACTACGGATCAATTGGAATGAAAGTAAATCTAATCTAATCTAATCCAGGTGTAATCGGAATTTTAGAAAACCCTAACAGGTGTTACGGCATAAAGTTTCCTCTTCCATGCACTTTACAGAGGTTTGCAGATATGCAAAATGTAAATCTTTCAAACATTTATATCAAAATGAAAGAAATATTTGTTCATCATTAATTCTGTAAATTATCTGAACATTTGGAACACGGATACACAAAATGTTTTTAGTGCTGCAGAAAAGCAAATTCGTTGTGTATAACCTTACATGACACAGCTTCAAGTATTTTCGTTCCTTCATCAGTTGTTAGTATACTCGAACAGCAACTGAATAGCTCATTAAGAAAATATTTCACATTAAAGATTACCTGAACAACTAAGGATAATGCTAAAAACTTTAAAAGGTTATTGTTAATATTGAAGACTAATAATCTCACAAACCCCCTCCCCCCTTGAACCATGGACCTGGTCATTGGTGAGGAGGCTTGTGTGCCTCAGCGAAACAGATAGCCGTATCGTAGGTTTAACCACAATGGAGGGGTATCTGTTGAGAGGTCAGACATATGTGTGGTTCCTGAAGAGGGGCAGCAGCAGCTTTTCAGTAGTTGCAGGGGCAACAGTCTGGATGATTGACTAATCTGGCCTTGTGACATTAACCAAAAGGGCCTTGTTATGCTGGTACTGCGAATGGCTGGAAGCAAGGGGAAACTCCAGCCGTAATTATTCCCAAGGGCAGGCAGCTTTACTGTGTGATTAAATAATGATTGTGTCCTCTTGGATAAAATATTCCAGAGGTAAAACAGTTCCCCACTCGGTTCTCTGGGCGGGGGACTACCCAGGAGGACGTTGTTATCAGAAGAAACAAAACTGGCATTCTACGGATCAGAGCATGGAATGTCAGATCCCTTAATAGGGCATGTAGGTTAGAAAATTTAAAAAGGGAAATGGATAGGTTGAAGTTAGATATAGTGGGAATTAGTGAAGTATGGTGGCAGGTGGAACAAGACTTCTGGTCCTGTGAATACAGGCTAATAAATACAAAGTTGTAGGGGTAATGCAGGAGTAGGTTTAATAACGAGTAAAAAGAAAGAAACACAGTTAAGCTACTACGAACAGCATAGTGAATGCATTATTGTAGCCAAAATAGACACAAGGCCCATGCCTGCCACAGTCGTACAAGTTTACATGCCAAGTAGCTCCACAGATGACAGAGAGATTGAAGAAATGTATGATGAGATAACATAAATTATTCAGATAGTGAAGGGAGACAAAAACTTAATAGTCATGGGGGACTGAAATTCGACTGTAGAAAAAGGAAGAGAAGGAAAAGTAGCAGGTAAATATGGAATGAGGGTAAGGAATGAAAGGAGCAACCGCCTGGTAGAATTTTGCACAGAGCATAACATTCATAGCTAACACTTGGTTTAAAAATCATGAAAGAAGTTTGTATACGTGGAAGAGGCCTGGAGACATTGGAAGGTTTCTGACATATTATATAATGGTAAGACAGAGATTTAGGAATGAGTTTTTAAATTGTAAGACATTTCCAGGGGCAGATGTGAACTCTGACCATAGTGAAGGCGGCAGAGGATCAAGTAGGTAAAAAGATGAGGGCTAGTATAAATCCTTGGGTAACAGAAAAGATATTGAATTTAACTGATGAAAGGAGAAAATATAAAAATGCAGTAAATGAAACAGGCAAAAAGGAATACAAACGTCTCAAAAATGAGATCAACAGGAAGTGCGAAATGGCTAAGCAGGGTAGGCTAGAGGACAAATGTAATGATGTAGAGGCATGTATTGCTAGGAAAATTAAAAAAAGCTTTGGAGAAAAGAGAACCACTTAGGCCTATATGAATATCAACAGCTCAGATGGAAAACCTGTTCTAAGCAAAGAAGGGAAAGCAGAAAGGTTGAAGGAGTATACAGATGACCTATATAAGGGTGATGTACTGGAGGGCAATATTTTGGAAATGGAAGAGGATGTAGATGAAGATGAAATGGGACATGACACTGCGTGAAAAGTTTGACAGAGCACTGAAAGAGCTGAGACGAAACTAGGCCTCAGTAGTAGACAACATTCCATTAGATGTACTGATAGCCTCGGGAGAGCCAGCTCTGACAAAACTCTACCATCTGGTGAGCAAGATGTATGAGACAGGCAAAATAACCTCAGACTTCAAGAAGAATATAATAATTCCAATCCCAAAGAAAGCAGGTGTTGACAAGTGTGAAAGTTACCAAACTATCAGTTTAATAAGTCACAGCTGAAAAATATAACACGAATTCTTTACAGACAAATGGAAAAACTAGTAGCAGCCGACCTCGGGGAAGATCAGTTTGGATTCCATAGAAATGTTGGAACACATGAGGCTATACAGACCCTATGACTTATCTTAGAAGACAGAGTATGTATGGAAAGACAAACCTACATTTCTTGCATTTGTAGACTTAGAGAAAGCTTTTGACAATGCTCACTGGAATACTCTCTTTCAAATTCTGAAGGTGGTAGGGGTCAAATAAAGGGAATGAAAGGCTATTTACAATTTGTACAGAAACCAGATGGCAGTTATAAGAGTGAAGGGGCATGAAAGGGAGCAGTGGTTGGGAAGAGAGTGAGAAAAGGTTGTAGCTTATCTCCGATGCTATTCAATCTGTATATTGAGCAAGCAGTAAAGGAAACAAAAGAAAAATTTCGAGTAGGACTTTAAATCCATGGAGAAGAAATCAAAACTCTGAGGTTTGTCAATGTCACTGTAATTCTATCAGAAACAGCAAAGGACCTGGAAGAGCAGTTGCGCGGAATGAACAGCGTATCGGAAGGAGGATATAAGATGAACATCAACAAAAGAAAAATGAGGATAATGGAATGTAGTCAAATTAAATCAGGTGATGTTGATTAGAAAATAAGACACTTAAAGTAGTAAATGAGTTTTGCTACTTGGGGAGCACAATAACTGATGATAGTCTAAACAGAGAGGGTATAAAATGTAGACTGGCAATAGCAAGGAAAGCATTCCTGAAGAAGAGAAATTTGTTAACATCGAGTACAGATTTCAGTGTCAGGAAGTCTTTTCTGAAAGTATTTGTATGGAGTGTAGCCTTGTATGGAAGTGAAACGTGGACGATAAATAGTTTGGACAAGAAGGGATAGAGACTTTCAAAATGTGGTGCTACAGAACAATGCCGAAGATTACATGGATAGATCACGTAACTAATGAGGAAGTACTGAACTGAATTTGGGAGAAGAGGAATCTGTGGCACAACTTGACTAGAAGAAGGGATTGGTTGGTAGGACATGGTCTGAGGTATCAAGGGATCACCAATTTAGTATTGGAGAGAAGTGTGGAGGGTAAAAATCGTAGAGGGAGACAAAGAGATGAATACACTAAGCAGATTCAGAAGGATGTAGGTTGTAGTAGGTACTTGAAGATGAAGAAGCTTGCACAGGATAGGGTAGTATGGAGAGCTGAATGAAAGCAGTCTCTGTACTGAAGACAACAACAACAACAATCTTACAACTTTACTGAATTCAACATCTAACTCATCACGTGGAGATGTTGCATCAGTTTTCAGATAGAAAGGACTACATGGGCATACAAAAGTCATGTACTGGCTTGCTCATGCTGCTAAAGTCATCTGCAAATATATATGACTGTGTGCAATGAAAAGCATTGAGAAACTACGTGAGCAGTATAGTGCATTAATTGATTGTTTTGTTGATCCTTAGTAGAATATTTTATACATTATGAATGAAAGAAACCTGTGACACTGGTGTAATATTATACCAATTTATTATTTTCAGTTGTTGTGCCATTGTCAGATACAAAATTAAGTATGCATTGCTGTGAAGTTTCTATGGGACCAAAGACTTTGAAAACTGAGTTACTCTGTGAGATGTGCTAGTTTAAAGATCTATGTGATACATTAAATAAAGAACTCAATGACAAATTACAACAACTGTTCTGAAAAGAAAAGCAAATTGAGTAATATATAGTAAGCTTTCATGACATGTTCCAAGGGGGTGACTGAACAAGATAATCGTGACCTTAATCATTCCATTATTACAAACAGGTAATATATTATGATACATAATATCATAACATTGTTACGTTCCATCCTGGATTTTACAATGTTTAATATAAGTGACACTCAGCATGTAAGCGAAACAACTGTAATCATGCTAGGTAGTGTTCTTTTTAAGGGGCAAGTGAAACTACAGTAACTCAAATAAAGAAAATAAAGGAAAACTGGAACTTAGGAGTGGCAGGGGTAATTTTACATAGTGGTCTGGATGAGATTATTAGCAGTACTGCAGTTAGAAGTGGTGAGTAAGGCATCTGATTGTTCTGTACTAACCTTGGGAAAATAGTTATATGCTCATTAATTTCCATAATTTCAAGGTACATTATCTTCCCTCCTTTGTTATGTATCACCTCATGTTGCACTTGTAACTTGTGGCCTTCTTTACACAGGTCGACTGCAAAGGTAGAGTCCCCTTTTCCAAGTCTTCAGCTTTTATGGTGTCCCATCAATTGGATGGAAATTGTGCTGCCAGACTGTCCTGTCTAGTATTCGTGACAATTACAAGTGATTCTGTATGTACTACTCTCTTCCAAAGTTGAAGAGCCGTCTTTGCCAGAGGGCAAAAGGGTGTCTAGTACTGATGTGCACATAAACAATTGTCTGTTTTGAAAATCAACTGAGCTACTCTGTAGATGCACTAGTTTCAAATCACTGACCCACAAAAATTTCACAGCTACACATATTTATGTTTGTAACTGATGGTGGCGTAACAGATGAAAATTAGCTTGAAAAGTAATAAATATTGTACAATGTTACATCAGTGTAATGCATGTGTTCACTGACAACAAATAGTATAAATTATCCATTCAAAAAGTTGTGACACTGATGTTATTCCTAGCATACAAGTGCTATCAGCACAGCAACTATAGTGACTGTAAACAACAGTTGTGACATGTGAGCTGTCAGTTATGAGCAGACAGTGCTAAGTAGTGGACGTGTGGCCATAGCCCGTCAACATTTTTGTATCACAAATAACAATAGAGTAACAGCTGAACTTCTCTAAATCAGGTGTTATGGGTATTCTCCAGAATGTTTTGAACAGGAGAAAATAGTCTGCAAAGTATGTGCCCACCTCGACACCCAAGTATAAACAACAATGTACTGACATCTGTCATGACTTGACTGAAATGCAAAATGTGGACAATTTTGTTTTGGGACAATCATCACACATGATGAAACTTGGCATTATCAATATGAACATACCACAAAATGACAAAGTGCAAGAATTCATAATGCTTTGACACCACCACTCAAGCCATAACACGAGTCAAAGATCCGACAGGAAGATTTTTCTGACACTTATATTATACAGTTGTATGAACGTTCTGTACATTGCACTCAATTCTGTGTGCGTGGTTTCTTCTTTTTTTTTTTGTGGGGTGGGGGGTGGGGGGGGGGGGGGGGGGGGGGGGGGCGACTATGAAGAATACCTGAGGCATTAACACCCCCATCTTAATCTTTCTCTATTTTTTATTAATCCAGTCTCAAAACTTTCTGAGCTGATGGGGTGTATTACATTTTATGTTATTGGACTAATTTGCCCAAAATAATCAAAATATGTACAGTAGGAACAAATAAGGCCTGTATGTTAAGAGGAACTGAATGAGCTCATATTAGTCGGTAGTCCATGCTCTATGCTGTGATCCTGATTTAGGTTTACCTAAACAACTTTAGGTGAACTCCAGGATTCCTTAAATACGACCACAGCCAACCACCTGTCCACTCTATGATAAAAGACTTGTGTATATTCACATGTCTGTATACAGCGTGTGTCATAATTAACTGGTAAATCCAATTCTTTATGGAATCGAACTCCCATGTACCAAACAGCTTCAAACATCTGATTACTTTACAAATGAGTTACCATGTTAAATATATGATATAACCATGCAAGTGAAAAAGCTTAGAAAAGGTTTAAAACTATGATTACTTTTTAAAAAAACCTTTGTGGAATGTGCTACATACCATCCACTGTAATGTCAACGTGGCATGTATGGTAGAATCATAATGGAATAGGATCTATAACAACAAGTTTTTGAAGACGACAGTCTTAAATGTTGAAACCATTCATCAGGAACAAACAGAATTGAATGCAATCTTGGCTATTAAAAGTTTCTTCAAGGCAAATACAGATTGCTCCTTCCAATCTCCAATTATGATAAATTCTGAAAAATCATTAGGTGTTACACAGGAGTAGGACTAACAGAGAACAACAAAATAGGAGTATGAGTAAACTACTACAAAGTGAAACAATTATCAATAAAGTCCTTTGACTGTGAGCGTCGCCTAACCTTTGACAGTGACCTTTCATCTCGGTAAAAATGGTAGAAACCATAGAAACATTTGAACCAGCTAAACAAGGAAATTTTGTTCTCATACCAGTGTCACTGAATAAGTCTACAGAAAGAAAAAGCAAATAGTGAAGATGAAACGAACTACAAATCCAATAAAGATTGAAACAATAAGATTCTGTTTCAGTAAAATGCTTCCTGAACTGTGATTGCGTCATATGCAACAAAACTACGAATGGTTTCACTGGTATTGTATACAGCTTTCATAGGGTGAGTCTAAAGTACGGAAAGACAAAACGTGTTTACTTTATGTAGGCAGGCAGTGTCGAAGTCTTTCAGGAGCAATTCATGATATTTTACACAAATATTATCTACACTGTTTTCACCATATTGAAACTGGAGCTACATCAAGTACTGCAGTTGAAAACCTAAACAAAGAAAACAACCACCTGAAAAAGATGTAATCATAGGCAGTGCCAACAATGATGACAAAAAATAAGAGTGAGTCTGCACTTTAGAGATGACAGGATATTATTTCCAAAACTATATCAGACAAATGAGACAATAATGAATTTAACCAGTGCAAAATGATCCACCTAGTGGCCATAGATTAATACAGAAACTCAGCACTAAATTCTGACATACTGAAACTGCGTAAAAAATTTAGTCGTGAGTAGTTACTACATATAGCTAAAATGAACTGTGAAAAACATACAAGGCAGAGATTTCACTTAAACAGAAAAAGAAAGCTGAAGTTAGCCAACCAGATTGCATGACTCTTCGATGTGATTTATTGTAGCTTTTTGTGCCATTTCACTAACTCATAGACCAACTGTATCTTTTCAGTCTAACATTGGCCTCTGATGATGCTACAGATCAACCCACCCAGTTAGCCGTGCAGTCCAATGCACTGCCTTCCAGGTGCAAAGGCATGCCAGTCCCCAGCACGAACCCGCTCGACGGATTAATTTCGAGGTCCAGGGTGCCGGCCAGTCTGTGGATGGTTTTTAAGGCGGTTTTCCATCTGTTTCAGCGAATGCGGGTTGGTTCCCTTTATTCCGCCTCAGTTACATTATGTCAGCAATTGCTGCACAAACACTTTCTCCACATACGCATACACCATAATTAATCTACCATGCAAACATTGGGGTTACACTTGTCTGGTGTGAGACATTCCCAGGGGGTGTCCACTGGGGGCCAAAATGCACAATAACCCTGGGTTCAGTGTGGAGCAGTGGAGGGGTGAGAGGACTGCTGCAACCTGTTATGGGGTTGTGTACCACTGCAACTACAGCGGGGACGAAGCCTCTCCGTCGTTTCTAGGTCCCCTGTTCAATACAGTACAATGCTACAGATCAGAAAGTCACTGTAACTAAGGATTCATATCCACATTCATGGACTTCACCAACTCACAACCAAACAGTCAGTTTTCAACCCAATCTAGACCTCAGGCTGCTACGAGTCAGTCTGTCATCACAATTTATATTCCAAAAATTAATGTAGATACAAAATAAATATTATCAGTATTCTGTCCTCTTTCTGTTTGTGTATGTATGATGTAAAATGCCACAACATCATTATGTCACAGGTCAATGCCGAAGTGTGGTATCGGTAGGTTCAGTCAACATCTCTGTTGAACTTCAAAGAAACAAGGAGCCTTGCCAATAACCGGCAGATTGTTCGAGATGCAAGAAGGAACATAATGATATCAAACTGAACACTGTGGATGTGGTGTCACCGCCAGACACCACACTTGCTAGGTGGTAGCATTTAAATCGGCCGCGGTCCATTAGTATACGCCGGACCCGCGTGTCACCACTGTCAGTAATTGCAGACCGAGCGCCACCGCACGGCAGGTCTAGAGAGACGTCCTGCCACTCGCCCCAGTTGTACAGCCGACTTTGCTAGCGACGCCACACTGACAAATACGCTCTCATTTGCCGAGACGATAGTTAGCATAGCCTTCAGCTAAGTCAATTGCTACGACCTAGCAAGGCGCCATCACCAAGTTATATTGAGATGATAATACTGTATCAACAAGACCAATGTTCACCAATTGTGGATTAAAGTTAAGTATTCCAGCAGCTACATACTTTTCTTCATAGCATTCATTCCGTATCCTGTTTCAGACCTCACGCCAGCCTACGTGAGTTTAAGTGCGTGCCTTTCGGCTTCCTCTCATTGTGTCTAGGCTGTCTTGCCTAGACACAACAGTGGATGTGTATGAATCACGTAATTCAGTTGAAGAATCAGGAACAGAATTGAACAACTTATCAGTGCAGTGTGAAAGTCAACTGATTTACAATTGCTTATATCGAAGTGTTGTGATTCACAAAAACCTAGGGATTAAAAGCAATGAAAATGACTTTAGCAAAACAAGTAACTTTGTATTTTTAAAAGTTCAGAGGCTTGATGGTAAAGCTGAAATCTTGGAAGAAACATTACCATAAAAGGAATTCTGTATACCACAGGGTTATAAATAAAAAAATCATTCATGCGGGTCTCACTATCGTAATGGTAGTACTGTTAACTATCCATTTCCAATGACATTAACTTAAGGACACTTGAGTTTAGTTGGAAATGGATGGAGAAACATTTTGAAATTACAGGAATCATACACAATTGCAGGCAAGTTGTTTTTGGTGTTTCTACCATGCCACTGGTGCTGAGAAAAAAATATTTCTAGATAACTTATGCAGCTCATTCAGGTATCTGACAATGTAAAAATAATGTGTTACAATAATCTATGGGAGACATAAATTCTAACTTTGACAGACCATGCAACATACCTAATATAAAAATTATATAATAATAAGGCAGTGTATTGTGCACGGTGTGAATTTATAACCCACCAGCCTAATGCATGAGTAAATAAGATATTTGTAAAAGGTCCTAATGCTGTGTATCAGTTGGTACAGTTTACTCGAATATTTTGTATACAGTACGGTTTTTATATATTTTTATAAATACTGTCTATGCAACATGCCAACTACAGAAATCAATGCCTGAGTAAGAAAGATATACACACTGACCCAAATAACTGTAGTTGTGCTGTCAGAAAAACAGACGATATAAAAATAACTATAAATCATCACACTGTAACACTAAATTCTTTTTTTCTAATACTTAACTGGGTTTGAAAAAGTCTTCATTACATTCCTCACGATATTAAGGCCGCTAGGCGATCAAGTGATGTCATACAAACTCACACTATGCAAAATTATGACAACGAACACTTTGTCTACACATAGCTAAAACATTTGTTGTGCATCTTGGGTGTAACCTGTGAATAACACAGAATCATAAACAACCAACACAAAAATGTTGGGGGTCTATCATCACGCATATTTCACAATAACAATATTTAATAGTTTCGACCTGAATTTGTCACTAATGCAGGCTAATGTTGATAAACAAATTACACACAATATATACACTTATCATTACGACAAAACTAACAATTTCCAACGTGAATATTGCGGGAATGCGCTCAAGCTAATCCTTTTTACGTGTGATCGCCCTCTTACAAATGATTAACACAAAACTAGGGCACACCACTTTTCTGCGCTTGATCGACACGACAATATTTCTGTTTATTTACTTCGGATTTTGTGTGTTTACATTCAACCAAAATCGCTTGTTTTCAATTTCAGATGGTATCGAAAGCTATCGAAAGTCGCAAATGGAATGTCTAGAATCCTTCGTATCCGCATTCTGTACTACAGTTTGGGACAATTCCAACGAGTGAAACGTTGAAAAGTATACACGTCGTCACCTAAATCCAGAGAAGCAGTGTGTCCTGGATTTTTTTTCTTAATACACAACACTGCTCAAAACAATGAACGTCATTTAATTTCCATTGGATCGTATGTTGGTACTACTGATATGAAAACAACAGGCAGTTCATCCCGTGAGATTCAAATTCATCGGAGCGAAATACACACGAATTGAAATATGTATATGTCTTGTAGGAGTAGATACTGAACATATCACATCCCACTCTTATAAAAATAAAATTATTTATGCCGTCTGAAGGTGACCACCCAATGCACACCACATGAGACTGAACGCCTCAATTTGTTAAGCATTCCAATTAATAACGAACGAAAGTGGCTCGAGCTGCGGATAAATTAATCAAAACCTCCAATTCTATCTGATTTGCACTTATAAATCTTTTCATTTTCTTATCCTTCTGACGCAATTCCTACGATAATTTCACTAATTGGAACTATATCTTACTCTCGCATTCACAATAAATGTTGTTCAGTATTAGATAATGAACTTTTTAAATAACGACAGTCACTATACTGACAGCGGGCAAAGATGCTTATTACCGTCCGCGCTGATTTCGTTCATTTGTCGCGCAAAGGATGTAGTGATGTCGCCACACCCTCCTCCCCCCCCCCCCCCCTTTCGCAGCACCAATTTTTTAAATCGAATGCTCCCGGTATGTGAGGGAATTTGTATTTAATTTGCATGCCGCTCCTGGAGAAGACGACTGGTGTAGGCGAAGATTAGGTCTACTCCTGTTCCGAGGTTGATGCGTCGGAGTCTTCTGATAGACCCAAAGGCCTTGTCTCCTCACTGGAGCGCGATGTTATGGTATGCCAAGGAGACGTACCTTCGTTGGTATACGCAGGCTTGTGTCGCTCTATTTACCTTCTTTTTCAATCTTAAAAGTGTGGCTTCCACATGTGGTTACTGTTTATGCTCCTGAATATGGAGAAACGAGGGAAGGAGGCAAGGTATCATCCCTGAACCACACGTCAGTTGTTTTTCCTAAATCTTATGCACAAACACCTGTCGGTCTCCGTGTCTGACAAAAGGGCTACGTTGAATGGACTTCATTCGGACACTGAGTTGCTGTGCAAACTGGATGCATATCTCCATAACGAGAGGCTGTGCGGATGGTGGTGAGATCTGTTATCCTGGAATCCTCAAACGCTCGCCATAGGTCATTTCTACTGCTGAGCATTGGATGTCCCTCCTTCACACATGTATTAGAACCAGTGGCAATGCTTCTGACCATGATGATGAACTGCACGTAAGGCCCATTTTGAGTGTAAGGTGGAATCGCTCTACAGTTTCATTGCTCGCTGGATGGTAGCTTGTAGTGCGGAGGTGGTTGCAGCCGCACAGTAGAAGTTCGTGGAAAAGTTGGATTTCAAACTGTTTCCCGCGGTCTGTTGTTATGTCTCGCGATACACCAAACCTGGGGAGCCAAGCGAGCAGCAACGCCTTCGCGACCGATTGAGCAGATACTCTCTACTAAAAAAAAAAATTAATAAAAATTGCTCCACGAAGGAGTTGTGCAAATTGGTCACAAATAGATGTTCGTACAGGTATCGACGGAGAATGCAAAACCGTAAGCTCTGGCGGCCGATGGAAGAATATGTGACGGGGCAATGCAATTTCACCACGGTGCTGTCACGTATAGTAAACAGGGACCATGACAAATCCAGAATATAAAGTCTTTGCGAATGTCAATCCGAGTACTCAGTTGGATAGCAACTATGCCTCGCACACAGGGGCGAGAACAATATACACAGATGTCACCACCTGAGGTAGGATGTTCAGTTGGGCTCAAAGAAGCCAGTTGGAGTGATTGGCGAATCGCTCGACATTTCAGTGAGAGTGATGCCTCTATTCGACGATGTTGGCAGAAATGGGTGAATTGTGGCGAACATAGCATCAAGAAGTAAGCGATCGACCTAGTGAGACGACAGAATGTGAGGATGGAGCAATCATTAGAGACGCACCCAGAGCCTCGAAGTTATTATTATCAGCGATTCGACGTGCAACCGGTAATTCAGTGACCACAGGTATCATTAATAGGCGATTCACAGAAAGGCAACTCAGTTCGTTGTGCTCTTTGCGCCGCCTACGATTGACCTCTGCACATCAACAAGTCCGTTTGCAGTGGTGTCCGGCACAATTGGCCTGGAATCTCAATCACCGGAGTGGAATAGTTTCAGTGACGAGAACCGCTTCGAACTGAACCCCAATGACCGGCAAAGACGCCCGTGAGATACCAACCTGAGTGTGCCCGCAATATGGCTCGACAACCAAGAGTAATGAAATGATAGTGAAATCAAGACCCTAAGCTGCCGACAGGCGTTCATATACATCAACAGGGACAGTTGAAAATGTGTGCCCCGACCGGCACTCGAAACCGGGATTTCCTGCTTACATGGCAGACGCTCTATCCACCTGAGCCACCGAGAGCGCAGAGGTAATGCGACTGCAGGGATTTATTCCTTGCACGCTCTCCGTGAGACCCATATTCCCAACTTAATGTCCACACACTACATTCATAGTGCCCCTGCCCATTACACTCATTACTCGCGGCAGACAATCTTGCCGAGTCCCGTAAGAGTTCAGGCAATGCGTGTGCATCCACACAGAAGAAGGTCAATGGCCAGTTTGTCTTAACTATATGAAGATGGTATCTGTTCTTTCGGATGTGTTCAAAAGAACAGATACCATCGGTGACTGTGCAGCTCTCTAGAATGAAATGATACTGAAATCAAGACCCTAAGCTCCCGATAGGCGTTGATATACATGAACGGGGACAGTTGAAAATGTGTGCCCCGACCGGCACTCGAAACCGGCATCTCCTGCTTACATGGCAGACGCTCTATCCATCTGAGCCACCGAGAGCGCAGAGGATAATGCGACTGCAGGGCTTTATCCCTTGCACGCTCTCCGTGAGACCCATATTCCCAACTTAATGTCCACACACTACATTCATAGTGCCCCTGCCCATTACACTCATTACTCGCGGCAGACAATCTTGCCGAGTCCCGTAAGAGTTCGGATAATGCGTGTGCATCCACACATAAGAAGGTCAATGGCCAGTTTGTCTTAACTATATGAAGATGGTATCTGTTCTTTCGGATGTGTTCAAAAGAACAGATACCATCGGTGACCGTGCAGCGCTATAGAATGAAATGATACTGAAATCAAGACCCTAAGCTGCCGATAGGCGTTGATATACATGAACGGGGACAGTTGAAAATGTGTGCCCCGACCGGCACTCGAAACCGGCATCTCCTGCTTACATGGCAGACGCTCGAGCGCAGAGGATAATGCGACTGCAGGGCTTTATCCCTTGCACGCTCTCCGTTGAGACCCATATTCCCAACTTAATGTCCACACACTACATTCACAGTGCCCCTGCCCATTACACTCATTACTCGCGGCAGACAATCTTGCCGAGTCCCGTAAGAGTTCAGATAATGCGTGTAGTTTGTCTTAACTATATGAAGATGGTATCTGTTCTTTCGGATGTGTTCAAAAGAACAGATACCATCGGTGACCGTGCAGCTCTCTAGAATGAAATGATACTGAAATCAAGACCCTAAGCTGCCGATAGGCGTTGATATACATGAACGGGGACAGTTGAAAATGTGTGTCCCGACCGGCACTCGAAACCGGCATCTCCTGCTTACATGGCAGACGCTCTATCCATCTGAGCCACCGAGAGCCCAGAGGATAATGCGACTCCAGGGCTTTATCCCTTGCACGCTCTCCGTGAGACCCATATTCCCAACTTAATGTCCACACACTACATTCACAGTGCCCCTGCCCATTACACTCATTACTCGCGGCAGACAATCTTGCCGAGTCCCGTAAGAGTTCAGATAATGCGTGTGCATCCACACATAAGAAGGTCAATGGCCAGTTTGTCTTAACTATATGAAGATGGTATCTGTTCTTTCGGACATCTTCATATAGCAAGAGTGATGGTCTGGTGTCCCATATCATCCTATAGGAGGACTTCTTTGGTTGTCTTCCGCGACATCCTTACAGTACACCGGTACTTCGACGATATTATACGCCCCGTTTTGTTACCCTTCGTGGCAGGCCATCCTGGGGTACATTTCAGCATGATAATGCCTGACCACACAAAGTTTGTACCACTTGTCTTCGTGCTTGCCGGATCTATCCCCAACTGAAAGAGGGTGGAGGGTTATGGGCAGAGCCCTCCCACCATCTCCGGATTTTGACAATCTAATGTGCAAATTGGGCACAATTTGGTACAATATCCCTCAGGAGGACATCCTAAAACACTATCAATCAATGCCAACCTGAATGAATGCTAGTGTAAGGCCAGAGATGGACCAACACTTTATTGACTTGCTCAGTTTGTGGAGCTCTTCCTTTATTTTGAATAAATCATCCAATTTTTCTCAAATAGTAATCGTTTAATTGTTTGTACAAGTACATCGTGTCTACCGATTTCCGTCCCATTCAAATAATTCCTTTGTGGTGCGTCGTTTGTCTTTTGCCGCAGAACGTATTCTCTACAGACTTCTCTTTCCACTCCACAAGTCTGCACAATTGCAACATGCCAATGGAAAAGGCTCTGCTAAATGCAGCCAATGTAATTTTTTAATATCTCAACTATCTCCCCGCACAGTAAAATGTTTTACAATGTTAGTCAATCATTTCAGTACCAATTGCGCAGTTCTTACACAATTCCAACTCTTCACCTAAGTTTTCCACCTCAGCCAATACGCTAGTGATCACGTTCACATTTCTCACAAACTGGTGTCCTGACTTCCCCTTCTCTACTGTTTTGTTAAGATTAACCAGAGAGGAGTTCTCTTAAAATTCACCTCCTGTTAAGCGGTACCGAAAATTTGGCTCACCAGTTCCCAAAGGAAAGAGAATTCCTGAACACAATACAGCTAAGTCGCTTTTCAAGGAACACAGAAATCTCCGTCTGTTACTGACTTCCCCCTGCACAGCATTATCAGAAGGTGAAATGTCGACAGAAAACACAGTTCTTCTGAAATGTGTTTTGCCCAGATGGCACTGCTTGAACAAAGGAGCTCATCACGGCTTTTGTGAATCTAGGCCTGATCCCCATAATGTGCAGTGTATGTTACGTGAATCACTGCCAGAAAGCAATGCGCGGGCACCTGGACCGAACAAATCTTGGGCTGTGGTGTTTACTAGCCACGAGCACATACTCTGCCCATCACACTTGTTTTCTCCTCTGAAAACTACAGAAAATATTACATGCAAAGCAGGCACTGGGGAAGAGAAGGAATTCATATAAAAGTAGATGGCTTCATCCTGGTAATTACTGATATTATTAGTACAACTGACAGGAATAGAATTCAGACTGTGATGAATTTAAAGCAATTATGAATGACACATGAGACATGCATCTCAATGAACTGACGCTTATCAATAGTGCCACAACATTCTACCGAGTGGTTGTAATTAAACTTTCCTGTTTAAAACGGAAACTAATTACCGTACGAGTACCAAACTTGGGTAGCATTAATGTCAAGGACGTGGGGAAGAGAAATAATGCATAATCAATTTATTTGAAACACTTTTAAGGTGCAGCTACGGTACATCATACCGTAACATGCCAGTACCATTACTACTACAAACGGGGCTCAATATGGCGGGCATCAGTGTACAGAAGAGTCTGAAAGCGCAGGATTGCATTATGCACAGCTGAACGAAGCATGTCCGTAGGTACGGTCGCTACCTCTCTTGATATGCTGCACTTCAGATCAGCACATGTTCGAATGGAATTTTGTCATATAATGACATGGTTGGAGATCCTGGCTGTTATTTGAAGACAAATGTTGATGGTGTTGAGACAGCAACCGGCCACAAATTTATTTTCAGTTCCTTTATTCAAAGGATACCGTTACCGGTTTCGAATCGTTATCATTCATCTTCTGACGGTTTTCATGATTTCATTACAACTTTTTTTTACAGATTAATTGTCCTAAAATATAATAACACATAAATATAAACATAACACATATATAAACATAATAAATAAATATAATATCACATAATTATAAGCATACCACACAGATGGTTGCGTTACAGATTTTCATTGGATGTGACTTAACGTGAAATGTCGGTTTGGAGAATTTGTTTTCATTACATTCGACCAACAGATGTGAATACATTCCCACATTGCATTCTTATCGTTGCACACGTAAATTTTCTCGCTGAACTGTGATTTTTCTTTTTTTTTGCAATTTTCCGAATAAAATTATATACATATATCACTTATAAACTCACATGGGAAGTATTTTACTTTATTTTTTAAATATAATCTACACAGATTGAAAATGTTAAAATTCATACGTGCATTACTTCAAGATTTAATAAAATCGGTAATTTATTATATAGAAGGCTGAAACGTGTTAATCATGTCCAGAAGAGGATGGGCACCTGGTTGAGGAAGTTGAAACAAAGTTTGAGAGGAAAGAAACTCTCAGATAGTAAAATCATACGAGGCAGCCTGACAGATAAAATGATTGATGAAGTACAGCAATATTATGGGATGACCATCAGAAATAATACTGAGGATTTGTTGAAAATGAAGCAGGCAGTATGGGCTACTTTCTTCCACAGACTGTCAATTGATGAAAAACCAGTACACCACCTTTGCCCTCCTGCACCTGATTCATGGTGCAATTACCGCAGTGCCGAGTACTCGAACAGTTCATGGAGACATAAACATTCCATCCCAGCAGCAGTCATGGATATCATAAAAAGTATTTACAGAGACCTGGAAAATCTTGAATTACTGAAGAAGTGTCTGCATGGTCAGACTCAAAATCCCAATGAGTCGTTCAATTATTTTACATGGACTCGCTTACCAAAAAATGTTTTTGTTTGAATGAAGACACTAATGTGGGGGTCAGTGATGCTGTTATTGCTTTCAGTGATGGCAACATTGGTAGGGTGAAAGTGCTAACAGAATATGGGAATTAACCCTGGAGTAAACTGTATCAGAGAACTTGAATGGATGGACAAGACTTGCATTGATAAAGCAGAGTATGCAGCACAGTTGGCCACTGAGGAGTCCAGAAAGAAGAAAAAAACTTGGAAAAAGATCAAGAGGATGATATACAGTATGGTGTAGGATGCTTCTGAGTGACTAAAAATAAAAGTCAAGCATATATTAAGTGAGTTACAGTCTTTTGAAACTTTAGAAGCCGCTCCTGAAAATTTACATTTTCTGTTGCTGTAATTTTCCCTAAATCTCAGATACCACTTCGAGTAGAGTATTCAAATTTTCAGGGAGTAATAAGATACATATCCTGAGTCCACTGAACTAAAAGAAGAACATAACGTTCTGTATAATTAAAATTATTTAGGATAACGTACAAAAAAGTACACAAAATTCTAACCGTGTAATTAAAAAATTGCATTTTCGAAAGCAGTTGCTGAAATGCAATTATTGTAGATCAGTAGACACAGAACATACAGTTTAATGCCCTGTAAAAGCTTCATGTCAATGGCTACAGTAGTTCCTGAAATACAGGGAAACCAAGTCAATAAATTTAACATTATCGGGATAGGGCGTTCCAACTCCCCTGAAAGTGAAAGTCGTTCAAGAGTGGCCAACAGCAGACTGACTACAGTTTTAAAGACGTACATGACATTCAGTATTCATTTCATTATTTCACTGTAAGATCGCAGTCGCTGCGGGAGACGTACAGCTTCAGGCTTCTTCTTACCAAGGACAGCCGTCGACCAGGTGGGTGTTAAATAAATGTCGTGTGGCTGGGGCCTCCCGTCGGGTAGACCGTTCGCCGGGTGCAAGTCTTTCGAGTTGACGCCACTTCGGCGACTTGCGCGCCGATGAGGATGAAATTATTATAATTGGGACAACACGACACCCTGAGCGGAGAAAATCACTGACCCAGCCGGGAATCGAACCCGGGCTCTTAGGATTGACATTGTGTCGCGCTGACCTTTGTTGATCTCATTTTGTTCTGTTTTGTTCGTTGTATACGTTCGGGGCGGTCGTATCATGAACCCGTTCTGGTTGTTCGTTGATCCGTTCACTAACTTTTTTTTTTTTTTTTTATTACAGAGGGTAGCTAACCCTCTGACCGAACACGCTGAGCTACGGTGCCTGTGTACCACTCAGCTACCGGTGGCGGACAGGTGAATGTTGTATCCGCGGGAAGTGTAGCCGCAGCCGTCTACGCTCTCCTTCGCTGCACGAGAAATCCCAGCTCAGTGACTGCTTCAAGTTGGTCTTCTCGAAGGGTAGTTTCTCATTTTTCCATTTCGTGGCAGGTATGTATCCACACTCTGGTTTCCCGAGTTTGGATTTCTTTGTTTATCTTCTCTGGACTCTCACCGTCTCACTATGAAAGATCCTTTCTCCCAGCTTGGGCACATCAGAATATGAGGAGGGTATCACATTCATGTAATGGGTTTCTTCTCCTAATATCCAAATGAATGTTGTGGATGAATGCTATTCACAACAGATAAACGTTAAGAAACGGAAGGAAAGTTGCTTCTCCTGTGGTGGTAACTTCTCACCATTTGGAAATGAAATTTACTCCGCAGCAATATATAACCGTCAGTTTAAAATAAAGAAACTAAAAGCAAAAAAAGATTTATCCAGCAAATTGTATAACATTTCTCGTTTGACTATTTACAGTTTCCTCGAATGGCGTGTATACATGTGACTTGGTCGCGTTTGCGGTCGTCAGCTATATGTAAGTTGCTTTTCCGAACATGAAGTAATACAATGTGGAATGACTCTCAATTCTGAGTTAAAACGCAAATAAAAAAGTTTTGGAACAACTGTTTATACTTAGAATGTTCTTTTCAAGTTACGATGTTGCTCCCGAACTTACAAAATAAATGCTTTGAGGCGTGCATGCTGTTGGGTGACAATGTAGTACGTACGTTGTCCGAGGGCCAGGTATAACTATTGTTCTTCGCGGCAGGGAACAGGTGCTAGTCCGGGTATAACACATCGTCCACAGTGATCGCATTCTCTGTCGTCCTGTTAATAATCGATAACTTTTTCCTCGTCCAGTTCCATATCACGATGTTCTCTCCACAAACGAAGGCGTGAGCCATTGTGTCTATAAAGTGACATTGGTTAGAGTATGGTATAGTATAGGGCGTAGTTTAATTTTATGCATCTTTTCGCCTGTAGAGATCTTTTTATTTACAATGTCATACCATACAGCAGCTATGACCGACATAAGAACGGGGTTGGTGATGTTCGCCTATATACGTTTCCGTGTTTTACCCGGATTTTTCTTTTCGATCGGAATCCGTTGTTGTCTCTTTGTCAGTTCAAAGTAAAGTGTAGAGGTACTAAAATGATGAGGTGACAGGTGCAGGCAGTTGGTTTCCGTGAAGTAGACGCTGACGTATCCCAGTCGTTGGTTGGTGTGCCCAACGTTGATTGGCGGCCTCACATCCTGAGGTACTAAGGAGGTGAACAGTCTCTCGGATATCTCAGTCTGGTTGCTGCTGATTATTTTGGATGTTCTATGCATGAAGACCGCAAGACGCTGAGTGCATACATCCCTATACCTAACCTGCCTGCATGGCGAGCCAGTGTTATCGTTTGAACTGGAGTTTTGAAGATATTTCCCCTCCAAAAAAAAAAAAAAAAAAAAACAATATATGGCAACAAGAAGCTTGTGACCAGTGTCAGTGGGTTTCGGTAACACTTTCTACTAAGAACATACATATTTATAAACTGCACTCTTTGGAAGTAGTTGAGGGATCCAGTCTTGTTTTCTTGGAGTTGAGCTACCCAAGCACGACTCACGTCCCCTTCTCACAGATTTGCTGCGTAGATACCCCATTTCCTACTTTCCAAAGTTCATAGAAGCTCTGCTGCGAAACATGCAATACTGCGGAGTTATGGCTTAACCACAGCTTGTAGGATGTTTCCAAGATGAAATTTTCATACAGCATCGGAGTGTTCGCTGATAAGAAACTTCTTTTCAGGTTAAAACTATATGCCGGACTGATAATTGAATCGGAACCGTTGCCTTTTGCAGGCATGTGCTCTACCGACTTTTGTTTCCTTTGGATTCAGAGTGCTAACCATTATACCATATTTTATACACACGCACGCACGCACACACACACACACACACACACACACATACACACACACACACACACACACACACACACACACACACACACACGGCTTCAATCACTTGTTTTCAATAACAATTAATTGACATGTGCTAAGGACTATTCTTTCTTTGTTTACTAATTCCACTTCTCCTAACCAGTGTGCGATTTGCAGGGGGGGATGGGAGGGATTTCCCCCCCTCTGCATCAGACCATCCCCTCCTCTGGTTTTAGTTTATGCATCCCAACCTGGGATGTTTATTTCCCACGCACTGGAGTAAAAATTTACACATAATTTAAATTTGTGGAGCCGAACACTGAAAGTTTTTAATACAGTCTTACTATTAATACTATTAATATGTTTGCTTATTAATTTTGAAAAAGTGTTATGCAGTAGTTAAGCATTTCAAAACATTTGGAACTAAATGACAAGACGACGCACGCCACATTTCCGTAGCATGCCACAATGTTGCAAGACGTTGCCCCAGCGTAAACGAGGCTTTAGAGCCAGGTCTGTATTGTATGGTGGATGTGATGTGTTGCGTACGAAACTAAAACCTGCAATCAGATCCAAACGTCATGGAAAACTGTGAAGAGGTGTCATCCTGCAGCAAGATAACGCTCGCCCACATTCTGCCAAACGGACAGCCGACGCAATAAAGGAGTTGAGATTCGATGTGCTGGAACATCCACTATACAGTCCAGACCTGGCCAAGCGATTTTCACATGTTTGGACCCTTAACGGAAGCACTACAGGGAAGGAGATTTGAAAGTGATGAAGACGTCATTTCTGCGGTGCAAAATTGGTTACAGATGCAACCGAAAAACGTATTTTCTGATTAAATAAAAAAAAAAAACTCGTAAAACGTCGGGAAAACTGCATTGAAGTCCAGGGAGGTTACGTAGAAAAATAACGCATGTTTCAGTTTTATATTATCAGAATAAGTACAGCTTTTCACAAATGTGCCTTTACTTTTTGAATTTCCCTCGTATACCTGTATATAGATGATTTTGTAAATAAGCTTTACCTCGGGGAAGATCAGTTTGGACTCCGTAGAAATACTGGAACACGTAAGGCAATACTGACCCTACGACTTATCTTAGAAGCTAGATTAAGGAAAGGCAAACCTACGTTTCTAGCATTTGTAGACTTAGAGAAAGCTTTTGACAATGTTGACTGGAATACTCTCTTTCGAATTTTGAAGGTGGCAGGGGTAAAATACAGGGAGCGAAAGGCTATTTACAATTTGTACAGAAACCAGATGGCAGTTATAAGAGTCGAGGGAAGTGAAGGGGAACCAGTGGTTGGGAAGGGAGTGAGACAGGGTTGTAGCGTCTCCCCGATGTTATTCAATCTGTATATTGAGCAAGCAGTGAAGGAAACAAAAGAAAAATTCGGAGTAGGTATTAAAATCCATGGAGAAGAAATAAAAACTTTGAGGTTTGCCGATGACATTGTAATTCTGTCAGAGACAGCAAAGGACTTGGAAGAGCAGTTGAATGGAATGGATAGCGTCTTGAAAGGAGGATATAAGATGAACATCGACAAAAACAAAACGAGGATAATGGAATGTAGTCGAATTAGGTCAGGTGATGCTGAGGGAATTAGATTAGGAAATGAGACACTTAAAGTAGTAAAGGAGTTTTGCTATTTGGGGAGCAAAATAACTGATGATAGTGGAAGTAGATAGGACATAAAATGTAGACTGGCAATGGCAAGGAAAGCGTTTCTGAAGAAGAGAAATTTGTTAACATCGAGTATAGATTTAAGTGTCAGGAAGTCGTTTCTGAAAGTATTTGTATGGACTGTAGCCATGTATGGAAGTGAAACATGGACGATAAATAGTTCGGACAAGAAGAGAATAGAAGCTTTTGAAATGTGGTGCTACAGAAGAATGCTGAAGATTAGATGGGTAGATCACATAACTAATGAGAAGGTATTAAATAGAATTGGGGAGAAGAGGAGCTTGTGGCACAACTTGACCAGTAGAAGGGATCGGTTGGTAGGACATGTTCTGAGACATCGAAGGATCACCAATTTAGTATTGGAGGGCAGCGTGGAGAGTAAAAATCGTAGAGGGAGACCAAGAGATGAATACACTAAGCAGATTCAGAATGATGTAGGTTGCAGTAGTTACTGGGAGATGAAGAAGCTTGCACAGGATAGAGTAGCATGGAGAGCTGCATCAAACCAGTCTCAGGACTGAAGACCACAACAACAACAACAACTTTACCTATAATGTACTTTTAAAGATATAACAAGGGATGGCTTTTCTGACAGTGCATTCGAGTGAATAGTGAGTTTCGGCACTAACATCTATTTATAAATAACTGTTTAACCATGGGTAACGCCACGGTCCAAGCAAGTAACATATGTAATTATACTAACCCCCTAAGACATCCCCGCCACTGGTAAAAGCACAAATCGCACACTGCTCCTAACTTGGAGGGCGTCACTCGCCAGGAGGTGCACATTTCCATCTTCGTTGGCGCTGATAATGACGAACGTCTCTGCTAGAACTTTTTTCTTTTTTTTTTCCATATGTGATCTTCAACAGAGAAATAAACTCAGGTGATACTACACCAATCAAACAGAAATGGTAGTTTCAGGTATCTCTGTTGCCTGAGAGCTGAAATGCATTCTTACATTCCTCGAAAAATAAAACATGTTCTAAGTACACTTACAGTGAGTTACGCACCCATAAATGAACAGACTTCCTGAAAATTTAATCATATTCCTTATGTGTATATAAAAGAATGCTGGGGATGCCCACCCGGTTAGCCGTGCGTCGTTAGACCCCACAGCTTTCCGGACTGGGAAGGAGTGTCTGGTCCCCGGCACAAATCCGCCTGGCAGACTTGTGTCGAGGTCCGGTGAGCCGGCCAGTCTGTGGATGGCTTTTAGGCGGATTCCCATCTGCCTCGGCGAATGCCGGCTGGTTCCCCTTATTCCACCTCAGCTACACTATGTCCGCAATCGCTGTGCAAACAAGTTCTCCACATACGCATACACCACCATTACTCTGCCACGCAAACATAGGGTTACACACTCATCTGATGTGAGACGTTCAATAGGGGAGGGGGGGGGGGGGTCCACCGGGGGCCGAGCCGCACAGTAACCCTGAAAGAGTAGTTCGGTGCGTGGCGGCGGAGGGGTGAAGTGGACTGTGGTGGTCGTTGTGGGGTTGTGGACCACTGCGGCCACGGCGGGGACAGAGCCCCTCCGTCGTTTCTACACCCCCGGTTAACATACAATACAATATTTAGGATACATATCTTTCTTTTAAGATAAGAATGCTCGTATTAAATCAAATTTCTTCCGTAGTGCAAGAGGGAGATACAATTGGGAATAGTTTTTGTTTTAACCTGACCAATGGGGACCTCTCAATCGGAAGAAAGTATACAGTGTCTTCTACACTATGAACTTGATAATGTGCTTGGAACTGTATCAGATATTCGACCAATTCCTCTTCCGTGTCGTTAAATTGCCGGAACGCCGGTATGCTGGGCAGCGGCACTTGTTGTGCTAGTCAAGCGGTCGGTTGCTGTTGTGTGGCCGACGTGGCTTGTGCAGCCACAAGTTGTTGTGCTGTCGTCATCAAAGCAGCAATTTGTTGGTTCTGAAACTGGAAAACTTACGTTAGATCCACCACATTGCCCGTCTGCGGCTGAGGCGCTGGGGCTGGGGTAGAAGGGGGTGGGGTAACCATGGGTTACACAAATATGTTATACCAAAAAAGCAATCAAAGCCTCTGAAAAGAGAAATTTGATTAGTTCTGCGACTCCCCTCCTGGAATACATGTAAGAATACAATAAGAGATTAGCAACACTTGAATACGAGCACCCCTACAAGTAAAAACACAAGAAAAGCAAGTAAATCTGCACTGAATTATACTCGTCGCCAGTTTTTGTGTCGCCTCGTTGTCACTGCGGGCTTTTACCCTGGGAAGCAAGGAGACAATGTTGTTTGGTGACCGGGATCTTCTTCTATAACACAAACTGCACGTTGGTATTAACAAGGTTCTTTATTCATAATAACAAGAAGTTATTTAAGACAGTCCAGGTTCTGTGGTACCAGTTCTTCTGTAACAGTCCACGTTAGCCTCACTGCTGGTGAAGTACACGTCCCGCTATGCACACTACCCTGGTCGCTAGGTACTGACTGACTCTGAGTTAGAGGCTGAGCTAACTGCGAATGCAATTCCCTTTGGGCTGCGACTGATGACTCGACTCGTTGACCACTGGATGACTGCCCAGGATTGACCAGGACCTGCGGTCCGCGGCGGCTATCTAAATACTGGTGGTCAAGAGACCGTTGGTGGCGCATCGCCTGCAAGTCTGTTTTTGGCCTCTCTCTTCATAGGCGCATTACTTGTGTTTATTATCGATCTTCTCGCAACCTCTTTCCCATTTGGTGCGCTAGCGATAGCTTACACCAGCACATACACTACCGGCCATTAAAATTGCTACACCACGAAGATGACGTGCTACAGACGCGAAATTTAACCGACAGGAAGAAGATGCTGTGACGTGCAAATGATTAGCTTTTCAGAGCATTCACACAAGGATGCCGCCGGGGGGACACCTGCAACGGGCTGACATGAGGAAAGTTTCCAACCGATTTCTCATACACAAACAACAGTTGACCGGCGTTGCCTGGTGAAACGTTGTTATGATGCCTCGTGTGAGGAGGAGAAATGCGTACTATCACGTTTCCGACTTTGATAAAGGTCGGATTGTAGCCTATCGCGATTGCGGTTTATCATATCGCGACATTGCTGCTCGCGTTGGTCGAGATCCAATGACTGTTAGCAGGATATGGAATCGGTGGGTTCAGGAGGATGATACGGAACGCTGTGCTGGATCCCAATGGCCTCGTATCACTAGCAGTCGAGATGACAGGCATCTAATCCGCATGGCTGTAACGGATCGTGCAGCCACGTGTCGATCCCTGAGTCAACAGATGGGGATGTTTGCAAGACAACAACCATCTGCACGAACAGTTCGTCGACGTTTGCAGGAGCATGGACTATCAGTTCGGACACCATGGCTGCGGTTACCCTTGACGCTGCATCATAGACAGGAGCGCCTGTGATGGTGTACTCAACTACGAACCTGGGTGCACGAACGGCAAAACGTCATGTTTTCGGATGAATCCAGGTTCTGTTTACAACATCATGATGGTCGCATCCGTGTTTGGCGACATCGCGGTGAACGCACATTGGAAGCGTGTATTCGTCATCGCCATAGTGGCGCATCACCCGGCCTGATGGAATGGGGTGCCATTGGTTACTCATCTCGGCCACCTCTTGTTTGCATTCACGGCACTTTGAACAGTGGACGTTACATTTCAGATGTGTTACGACCCGTGGCTCTACCCTTCATTCGATCCCTGTGAAACCCTACATTTCAGCAGGATAATGCACGACCGCATGTTGCAGGTCCTGTACGGGCCTTTCTGGATACAGAAAATGTTCGACTGCTGCCCTGGCCAGCACATTCTCCAGATCTATCACCAACTGAAAACTGGCTCGTCACAATAAGCCAGTTACTACTCTTGATGAACTGTGGTATCGTGTTGAAGCTGCATGGGCAGCTGTACCTGTACATGTCATCCAAGCTCTGTTTGACTCAATGCCCAGGCGTTATTACGGCCAGAGGTGGTTGTTCAGGGTACTGATTTCTCAGGATCTATGCACCCAAATTGCGTGAAAATGTAATCACATGTCAGTTCTAGTATAATATATTTGTCCAATGAATACTCGTTTATCATCTGCATTTCTTCTTGGTGTAGCAATTTTAATGGCCAGTAGTGTATATAGTCAGTCGTACAGATCATGATGGCAAGTGTATGTCGTATCCATTTCCATATCTCGTTGGCAGCGCTGCAAGTAAAACGGTGGAGCAGTGTATCTGTCTTCTGACAGTCCAAGCATTGGCCAGTATTTGACAAGTCGATCCTGAACAGACGCTCATTTGTGCTTGTGGTGTTGTATAAAGTGCAATACCACGTAGCTCACACGTGTGACAGTAAGGTTGTAACATAAATATTTTGCCAAACTTTACTCCACGTGATTGTGGAAAAGTTCTTCGCTAATCTGCTTACACACTTATTTCTGTCAGCACTTTATAGACTTCCTTGATTGTGTAGTTCCTTATCCTTTGTCTGACGAAGCTTTTCTTAATAGTATATGTTTTAATATGGAACAACCTGTAATTAATATGGCCGACCATAACTGGCACCATCCTATCTGGAGGAGACGATGAGTTCACAACGTATGCTGTGAGATTTCCGTCACTTGTTGCTAGGACCTTTGCTGTCCTTGATATCAACAGAACTCTGCATTTATCTCTAACGTTGGTGAGCCTTAAGCCTCCATTTGTTTCAGGTAGAGCCATGATATGGTAATTAACTATAAGGACACGCCATGTCCAAATGAGCCACGTTGGAACAGATTCACTGCTTTTCCGTATTGTTGGAGGCAAGGTGAAAATACTTACGAGGGAGTACACTTTAGGTAACATAGCCAGATTTACCAGCGTGATAACTAGAAGATGAGTGGAATTATTTCTTAATATCACTCAGATATTACTGAGCTTCATTTTCAAATTCATGGCTGTTGTCTTGGTAGGACATTTGCTAAACCACATCCCTAGAAGTTTGATGCTATCTGCTTTTCTACTGGTCTAGTTTCAATGAATCATATCCCTTGACCTAACAGAAAAATGCTGGATTTACTTACATTGATTTTAGCTCCAGAATAGTAACTACATATTTGAATCACGTCTTGTATCTTCATAACATCGGTTGGATCAGACATGTACACCGCCAGGTCATCACTGTAACATTTACAAACATATTTGTTGCCTCCAGTTTCATTTCCATTAAGCTTCTCAGATAGTGGTCGTAGAACTTGCTCGATTGATGTTGAGAACAGTAGCATCGAGAGGGGGCAGCCTTGTCGTATCGACGCTAGAATGGGAATTCTTTATGTTAACTGTTCATTTACAAAAATTCTTGAAGTTACATGAATGTGTAATCTCCTGATAATATTTACAAAAAATGGCTTCAATCTCATTTTCGACATGACACGTAGCAGGTAGCTGTGATGGACCCTGTCAAACGCTTTGTCTATGTCTAACAACATGATGGTCACTCTGCAGTTGGATGCCGAAGCGACAGCCGTTAGATCACGGTATTCCTACAGCGCTTGCTGTATTGTCCTAGGGACGGTAAGCGTCTGATACTGACCTGTGAGGAGACCAACAATGGTGTTCAGTCGATGAAGCAATACGATATAAGCTAGTTTCGTAGTCAGCGTTTAGAAGCGATTTAGGACGAGTGATTTGCAAATCATTAGCGCAGTTCTCTTTAGGGATCAACATTATGAACTCTTCTAGAAACTCACAAGGAATTGTGGCAGACGTACAAAATGGCTCTGAGGACTATGGGACTGAACTTCTGAGGGCATCAGTCCCCTAGAACTTAGAACTAGTGAAACCCAAATAACCTAAGGACATCACACACATCCATGCCCGACGCAGGATTCGAACCTGCGACCGTAGCGGTCGCGCGGTTCCAGACTGTAGCGCCTAGAGCCGCTCGGCCACCCCGGCCGGCCGCAGACGTACATTTTTCGTTGAGCACGGCTGTCAACATACTGCCGATCAAATTCCAGTACTTTAAGTAAAACCCTACCCGTAATCCATCAGGTTCAGCGTGTTTGTTTCCCGGGGTTCCTTTCAACGCTTCGCACAGTTCTCTTCAGTAATCTGAGAGTCCAGATTTGCATTTTCTGCTTCCGTCATAGTTGGTTCAGTGCAGTTTAAAAAACCCTCAAAATTGTCGTTGTCGTCAGTGTCTTCTGCAGAATATAGTCTTGTTGGACAAAATTTTTGATGTACTGTAGGTGGATAAGTTGTCACCAATCACCATTTCATGCTCGACGCCGCTTTTGTCTCTCGATCTTATTTTAACTCCCTATACTTGTTGACGTTATTTTGGCTTTGATCCGTTTCATTTTCATGATGTGACGTGGCATATTTCCAGCATCTCCATGTAATTCTCTTAGACACCGGAAGTAGAATTCCATTGTGTGTGTTTCCCACCATTTCTTTGCAAGCGCATAACTTTTTAGCAAAAATTCGTATATTAGGTTATGTGTGTGTTACCCACCATTCCAGCTTAGTTCTTCAGCGCCGTATGTTCCTTAAGCACATTTACCAACCTCAATTTAACTCGTGCTCAAGCTGTGCCGATCAGGTGTGAGATATTGAATATCCACACACTCCTACCCCTAAATGTCATTTGCCTTGGCATGTTAATATTAGACACAACTGCCAAAAGAGCAGAAAAACTGACAGGACAAGTTTCTGCGCTGAATAAACTCTTTTTCAGGGTACTAGAGGCGTAGATTTGGTCTATTCTGCTCATAGAGTGGCTAATAATATAGGTGAACCCTGGTTTCCCTCTTGGCTATCTGTGCAAGATGTCAACGAAATGCAATTCCTTCACTAAGTCTCCCAGATCTAATCCTATGTTGGGATCGGGTGATTGGTCGGCGGCGAAAAGAAACAGCTGAAATCACCAGCAAGGTTGGAGTTTTGTTTCGCGGAATTGATTAATTCAACTATGTTTTCCTGAAAGAAGATAGTTTCAGCTAGTGTGGCTTGCGAACCGAGCTGTATCTGTTTCGGCAGAAATTCCTCGTCCACTTCCTAACTTTTTAACACGTCTAGGTATAGTTCCATCCTTGAATAACGTGGGGGTACCGCTTTTAGGTCCTCTATTGAGGATAGCATTGTATATCGCGATATGTTCCACCTTGTTTACGCACACTTCGTGCAACATGACTGTCTTACCGAAGGTGTATATAAAATCTCGTATGCACTCTATTTTAGTCAGATTGGAGGTTCTGTTAATGTTAACGGTAGCTGTTCTATATTTCAAATAACTTCCGGGAATTCAGCCAGGCAACACTTTCAGCGACCGTCGATATTTCGGTGGGAGAACACCCCCACCATTTTCAAGGCAAACTACAACGAACAGGCGACGTACATGCAAATTTAAAACCTCGGTTCTCGGACTGATGCAGGAAAGATAACACACACACTTCACATTAGTGCCACCAAAGATGATCAAAGTCAGATCTGTCGATAGTGAGACTACGAACTCGCAGGTGAGGTAGCATTGACTATGCCCCTCTGTTTTTTTGACAAGGAGGAGAGCCGTATTCCAAATAGAGTTTAAACAAAAACCTACATCCCTGTTACCGAGGTTGCTCGCTAATTTAATCTCAACTGCCTCCAATAGCTGGACGTACAAGTCAATATCTCTGTGTTATTATATAACATAATTTGCATGTAAGTCGCCTGTCCGTTGCAGTTTGCCTTGAAAATGGCGGGGTGTTCTCCCACCGAAATATCGGCGGTCGCTGAAAGTGTTACCTGGCTGAATTCCCGGAAGTTATTTGAAAGTTGTATACGCCAGGAGAAACTCAGGTCTCACAAGCTGTTCTATATGATTGTAAATCAGTGCCAGTACTCATTTCGGTCAGTCCTCGATTCACAGCTGTGCGTTAATAGAAGTTGTCTTTCATGTCTGCACCCATGCAACCGAGCGTCCCTGTATCGCGTCCGCCACCGTATGTTGATGGCAGATTACACTCTGCCATTTCTTCATACCTAGGTGTGTTGTTGTGTAATGTTGCAGACACGTCCTTGCTGTACGGAGTGAGATTTTCAATACGTCCCTGTGTTCTACGCCAGCCATTGGCATTCTTTGCTTTGGGGTTTCTCCAGAAATTTTTTCCGAATCTAGAGTCGCCGCCATTGCTTGGTTATGATCACTTTCTTCCTTATCGTCTTCCGATGCCTGTGGATGGTTGGCTTCCCGTGTTCCTTTTTTCTCATTTCGTGCCTCCGTAGGTTGGTTGTTCACATTTGCTGAACTTTTTTTTACATTTTTATGGTGTTTTTGTATTCCTCTAATTTTCCTATTTCACGGTCTGACAGTTCTGCTACCCATGATTTCTTCGCCATTTATTCGTGATATTATTGGCTTTCCGATGGTGTGTCATGTAGTTTCTGTCGCACTTGCTTCGCTTTTTCTCTCAGGAAGGCACACTTTTTTTTCAATTCCGTGATGGGCAGTCCTCCATTTTTTGTTTTCGTTGGTGGAGATTTCTGTCGTTTCGTCGTTTGTCATCTGTGATACAGTCTCATGTGCGGACGTCTGTTGATTATTTGGAGCTGCAGCCATGTCATCGTCGTTTGCGCTGTTGTGCGCAATATCTGCACCACAGCCTCGTTCATTGTCGTGGGGCCGCATGTCTGCATTTTCTGCTTTGGCCTTTTCCATCCGTGTGTCCTCTTCGACGTGGCCCGCAGGGTCATCAGTAACTTCCTCTGATGTCTTAGCTAGGGTTCCAAGAACTTTTGGGACGTACGTTATCAGTAGTCGGTAGTTGTGACATAGTGGGTGGGACAGCTGCCTCCCTCGTCCGTAGTTGTGTCACTCGGCGCTGCGTACATACCCCGTGGAACCACATCCCTCGTACGTTCTAGACTGACCCTCATAAATAACAATAGCCCTGTATCCACAGATAGGGGACATTCCAAGTCTTGTTTTCACAACAATAACATCTCCGACATTGCCGTCAGAATGTTTGAACTCTAAATTGTTTCAATAGGATTCCACAATTAGGTCACATTTTTCGGGATTCTTTAACTTAAAATAGACGGACTACTACCAGTCGACGGATGAATTCCTGTTACACTATGTGATCAAAAGTATCCTGACATCCCCGAAAACACACATTTTTTTCATATTAGGTGCATTATGCTGCCACCTACTGCCATGTACTCAATATGAGTGACCTCAGTAGTCATTAGACATCGTGAGAGACGAGAATGGGCCGCTCCGCTGAACTCACGGACTTCGAACGTGGTCAGGTGATTGGGTGTCACTTGTGCCATACGCCTGTACGCGAGATTTCCACACTCCCAAACATCACTAGGTCCACTGTTTCCGATGTGATAGTGAAGTGGAAACGTGATGGGACAGGTACAGCACAAAAGCGTAAGGTAGACCTCGTCTGTTGACTGAGAGACCGCCGACAGTTGAAGAGGGTCGTAATGTGTAATAGGCAGACATCTATCCAGATCATCAGACAGGAATTCCAAACTGCATCAGGATCCACTGCAAGTACTCAGACAGGTAGGCGGGAGGTGAGATAACTTGGATTTCATGGTCGAGCGGCTGCTCATAAGCCACACATCACGCCGATAAATGCCAAGCGACGCCTCGCTTGGTGTAAGGAGCGTAAAGATTGGACGGCTGAACAGCGGAAAAACGTTGTGTGGATTGACGAATCAGGGTACGCAATGTGACGATCCGATGGCAGGGTGTAGGTATGGCGCCGGCCGAAGTGGCCGTGCGGTTCTAGGCGCAGCAGTCTGGAACCGCGAGACCGCTACTGTCGCAGGTTCGAATCCTGCCTCGGGCATGGATGTGTGTGATGTCCTTAGGTTAGTTAGGTTTAACTAGATCTAAGTTCTAGGGGACTAATGACCTCAGAAGGTGAGTCCCATAGTGCTCAGAGCCATTTGAACCATTTTTTTTTGTAGGTATGGCGAATTCCTCGTGAACGTCATCTGCCAGCGTGTGTAGTGCCAACAGTAAAATTCGGGGGCATTTGTGTCATGGTGTGGTCGTGTTTTTCATGGAGGGGGTTTGCACCCCTTGTTGTTATGCGTGGCACTATCACAGCACAGGCCTACACTGATGTCTGAAGCATCTTCTTGCTTCCCCTGTTGAAGAGCATTTCGGGGATTGCGATTGCATCTTTCAACACGACCGAGCGCCTGTTCATAATGCACGGCCTGTGGCGGAGAGGTTACACGACAATAATACCCCTGTAATGGACTGGCCTGCACAGAGTCCTCACCTGAATCCTACAGAACACCATTGGGATGGTTTGGAACACCGACTTCGTGCCAGGCCTCACCGACCGACATCGATACCTCTCCTCAGTGCAGCACTCCGTGAAGAATGGGCTGCCATTCCTCAAGAAATCTTTCAGCACCTGACTGAACGTATACCTGCGAGAGTGGAAGCTGTCATCAAGGCTAAGGGTGGTCCAACACCATACTAAATTCCAGCATTACCGATGAAGTGCGCCACGAACGTGTAGGTCATTTTCAGCCAGGTGTCCGGATACTTTTGATCAAATAGTGTATAATTCCACAATTAGATCACATTTTTCTGGATTCTTTAGCTTAAGATAGACGGTCTACTACTGGTCGAAGGAAGAAAAAAATAGCTCTGAGCACTATGGGACTTAACTTCTGAGGTCATCAGTCCCCTAGAACTTAGAACTACTTAAACGTAACTAACCTAAGGAAATTACACACATCCATGCCCGAGGCAGGATTCGAACCTGCGACCGTAGCGGTCGCGCGGTTCCACGACGGAAGAATTCCAGTTATATCCTCAGCTGTTAAGTGCTTCTTCCATAAAGTCCTCTACCACAAACGGCTTAGGTCGTGCATAGTTATTGTCAAATATAAACTTCAAAGTGTCCTTCCTTACAGGTTCTGCCATCAAAAATGCTGTCTGATCTGTGGCAATAAGTTACGAAAGTTCAACGGCGTTAAACTCACCTACGCCACACGGCTACCAGCAGCGGAGACATAAACACAACCCGCTTTCCTTGCCACAGCTGCCGGGGCCAAATGCGCTAGTCAGCTATCCTAAGCACGTCCTCACAACTTCACTCCCTTCATTGCCTCATTAGGCAAGATTAGCACTCCTGGGATAAAGAATATGGCGGTGGCACGGATTATCCATAGCCTGGGGCTAAGCCGTCTCTCCTCAATATTCTTTCTTCCAGGCGTGTTAGTGTTGTATGTTTCGCAGGAGAGCTGTGAAGTTTAAGAAGTACTGGATGAGATACTGGCGGAAGTACAGCTGTGAGATGCGGCTGTAAGTCTCGCTTGGGTAGCTCTGTTGGTAGTGCACTTTTCAGTGAAATGCAAAGGCTCCGATTTCGGTTTTCGATCCCGAAAACAATTTTTAATCTGCCGAGAAGTTTCAATAAATTATTTTGATTACGTTGACGTAGCGAAGATTTGTTTTGGCTGATTCATTTTACCATTTTTATCCATCTTTCCCTCCTCTTTTAATGTTTCATTATATGTTTTCTTTCTTTCCTTCGTTCGGGCACCAGGCAGACCTCATTCTCGGGGGCATTGCCCCTGTCATTATCGCTTGCAGTTTCTTTAATTGTACGGTGATAATTGTCCGCGTACCCTCTTAGAGTAAACAACACAAATCGCGATGTGACGCAGTTTTCAACAATACTGCGGTCTCTTTAACGCCCCGTGCCGTATCTTAGCAACAGTCTGAGACGATTCGAATGGCGAGCGACACGAGTGTTCCTGACCGCATTCAGCAAAACCTTCAAAATTCGTGGAATGCAGTAGGGGCACGGGCAAGAATGGCGGTGTCTGGTAAGTCACGAACCAGCATCTTACTTCTGCGAATCCTTAGCAGCCAAAACTAGAAGCGTTGAATCAATTGTACTTTTCTGCGGACGCATAACACAAATTCTCACGTCAGATATGTTTAATGAATATGGAGACCTTCGACACAGCAATTGTATTCAGGGTGATTTAATTGTGCAAACCAATCGTCCAGACTGTTTATCGCAGTTAGTCTAAAGCAGTTTGTATTGGAGACAAATTAATTTTATAAATCTTGTAATTAGAGTGAGATAGGAATACTACAAATTATAAATGCTCATATGGAACTACCCGTGCCAAGTGCTTGTCGTATTCGCTCGTTTAAATAACGTTCGAGAAGTTTGGTACATCGCCAAGCTGTCTTGAAACACACGCTTTCTAGGGTCCTATCGTAAGAAATAATATACTGTTAAAAGAATTTCTAACGGGTTGCAGATGAATTTCTAGTATTAAGTGCTATTTGTGATTCCAACTGTCAGCTTTTACCAGTGACATCCTGTGTGACGCCGTGAGTTCACGATCTGAAGAATGTACTGCATGATGTACTGGCGTTGTTATTAAATGTTATCTGTGGTTCTCTTAGTAACTGACGTAAAATATGCTGTTTTTTTGCAAATATGTCGCTATTTTCGAGGGTGTGGCTAGGCAGGAACCTAAGTGAACAGCCCGAATTGCTGTGAGTGAATCAAGTAGCACTCGTATTTATAATCTTGGTTCTCCTAAATATATATGGCTACTTTTTTCCGAATATGGCATGATTTCCGAAGGTGACTTTAAGTAAGAACCTAAGAGCAAAGCTTAAATTGCTACATGTGAAACGATTTGTAGCTATATTTATAATCTTGGTTCTTACAAAAATTTGGCTGTTTTTCTTTTTTTGGTATGTCGCACGATCGCCGAACGTGTGGTTACGCAGCAACCTAATAGCTTAATTTCAGTTCTCCATTTCACGGTTGATTATTTTTCCTGATTTTTCTTAGTGTTTATGTTTATTTCTGCTACGACTTTTTTGTGTCTCTATACGAGTCAAGTCGTGATTTTTCATAGAGTGTTTGTGTTTATTTCTGCTGCGACTTTTTTTTGTGTCTCTATACGAGTCAAGTCGTGATTTTTCATAGAGTGTTTGTGTTTATTTCTGCTGCGACTTTTTTTGTGTCTCTATACGAGTCTAGTTGTCGATTCAAACATTTGTTATTTTTAGCGTTTTACCAGTAGCTTAGCGAGCGATACGAACAAGTCAAATCCTTAACGAAATAATTAATAGCCAGTAAAAATGAAGAATAACGGAATGTGGAATCAACAATTAGTGTGATAGCATGGATGACAATTCTCAAAGAATGCACAATACACACCTACTGTAACAACAGCAGCACAGAAAGCAACACCAAGAAAGCATAGTCTACAGGGCATTCTTTTAGAGTTTTCGTATGTGATTCCGCTCTAATTGCCGGTTCTGCGTTCCTTTATTACGTCATTTTCTTTACGTGAGGGTTGCTAATTCCTTTAGGATTCAACTTATGATATTGCTTCCTGTACTACTACAAAAACGCTATAAATAACAAACCATGGAATCGTTGACTGGAATTGACCTATGTAGGTCAAATCTAGTTACCGGTTCCTAGATATTTTATTTATCACGGTAGTACAGAAAGCGACACCAAAAACAGAAATCCTGTAGCAAAGAACTGCACATACCTACTACGAAAACAACGCTGAAAATAATGAATGTAGGAATCGATAAGTAGAACTGTCCTATACAGCTCCATTCTAGTTATCGATTCCAAGATTTGTTTGTGTATTTTCGTTACCTGTGTAGTGCCCTTACTCTATGGAATTCAGTATTTTTTTCTCCTTATTTCCTGCTTATTTCCTTGTTACGTTTTCTGTATATTTTCTGTTTTGCAGGTGTTGTGTTAGATGTTAGTTGCCCCCGCCCAAAACCCCCACCTTCCCATGTTAATCCCGTTAGGTTCAATACCTATTACTAAGAAGTACCACTATTCCATAACATTACGTGTTTACTATGGGTAATATTGTAGTGAACTGTAAATATCGTATATGGTTCTTTCACGACTACTCACGTAAACTCTGACCATAATTGAGGCATTGAGAACCATAAGGGCCCGAATAACGTACACAAAGTTTTGAGAAAAAGTAGATGTTTGTGAAAACCAAATTTATAGGGAAACCACCAGTTTCAAAGCTTTGACTTTCCAGTTGGAAACCGTAACACATCAACTAAGATGGTGTTCAGATTTAAATTATCTGCTCTTCTTCTTCTTTACCTAGCCTGTATCCCGTATCTTCACGGGGTCAGTATGTTAATTTGTTAGTAGTACAGGAAGCACGATGCCCCTTCCTGTTGCCAACTCTTCCCCCCCCCCCCCCCCCCTCCACCACCAACCTTCTTTGGGTACAGTTTTGGCAGATGTATCAAGGGCGCAGGATTACCTCGGTACTGCTTATATCAACTTTTATGCTGTGCTACTTTTTTATCAGTTGATTTTTCTCAAAATTGCCCTGGGAACGAAGTACTCAAGACAAATCAAACCTATTAGTGCAAAATACGTGTTTTGGCAAACTCATACGCATTTTTAAAGCGTGATATCTAGAAACACGCAAGGACTAAAAGAATTGTACACACAACTTTGTCGTAAGTTTTATCATCTACAAAATTTATTCATGCTATTTTAACCGAAATTTCATTGGACGGGAGAAATGTCGGGGAAAAGGATTTTGCCATGATTTCGGCTGGTTAGCTCAAACATGGCCGAATGCACACATGCGCTCCAACGACGAGATTTGGAATTTATAACAGGAGGCCAGTGCACGCTACACAATAAAAAAACTGGAACTACAGAGATGATTACGATCACGGATCATTAATTTCACTCGACTGCACACCTGCGTATGTCAGATATATTCCAGTGTAAAGTTCTAACGTAAACAACAGCCTGACGGAGTCAGTTCACGCTGTGGAATATACTGTAAGGTATTATTGCACCAAGTGGGCATCACCAACACGACTTCAAAGTGGTCATTTCGTTCACCATAGCGTTTTCGAATGCAGATCATTAACGTGTCACACAATGTATCGTAAGATGAACGTAAAACTGCCGTCTGCGTCAAAATAGACGTCATCAGATTCGTGACGTGTATTTCCTGATTCTCACATCGGAAGAACGAAAGCGACAAGAAATATTCGAAATGACTGTAACGGAATGCTGTTAGGTCATTAATAACAACACATCTAACTTTTTTACCTGTTCCGACGCACAATCAATAAATATAAAAGCAATTTCACTTACTATATAGGTTTTGCCCATGGGTTAACGTGATGGATAACGACTGCCGTGAAAGAACGAGAACTCTTGAAATCCAGAGTTTCAACTCTTGAAATGTCAGCATTTCGAGTATATGTGTCACTCATACATGCTACACACCCTACATGCGAGAATTTCATCACATATCGTAGCTCATCTGGATGGAAGTAACACACATCTCAAAGACCTGCAGTTCTTACTGGGCCGGCAGTCCGCTTCCGTCAACTGCTCCATTCTCTTTCCTTCCGCTTTCCTAAAACTTTCTTGGCAACTTGGGGTACAGCACCGCCTTGGCTCCGTCCCCGGACCTGCCCGCCCCGTGACCTTTGTGAGTTTCCCAAGGATGGTACCCTTCACTTGTTTATCGTCGGGCATTTTCTGCTCTATGTGCACAAATGAAGGAAGCCACATTTATTTACACTGATGGCTCAAAAACATCGTTTGGTGTAGGGAGTGCCTATATTGTTGGCGACACCCCAAATCGATTTCGGCTTCCCGACCAGTGTTCGGTTTATACTGCGGAGCTTTACGCTGTTCTCCAGGCTGTCCAATACATCCGTCGCCATCAGCGGATACAGTATGTTATCTGCTCAGATTCTCTCAGCTCTCTCCTCAGTCTCCAAGCTCTCTACCCTGTCCACCCTCTGGTCCACCGGATTCAGGACTGTCTGCGCTTGCTCCACCTGGGGGGCGTCTCGGTGGCGTTCCTATGGCTCCCGGGACACGTTGTTATCTGTGGAAATGAGGCGGCCGATATTGCGGCCAAGGCTGCAGTCTCTCTTCTTCGTCCAGCTATTCAATCGATTCCCTTCGCCGATCTACGGAGCGTTTTATGTCGTCGAGTTGTTCTTTTATGGCACGCACATTGGTCGACACTTCCCCATAATAAATTGCGGGACGTGAAAGCTCTTCCCTGTGCTTGGACCTCTTCCTCCCGAACGCGCCGTTGGGAGGAGGTAATTTTAACTCGACTCAGGATAGGGCACTGTCTTTTTAGCCATCGACATCTTTTAAGCGGCGATCCTCCCCCACTCTATCCCCACTGCTCTCAGCTGTGGACGGTAAGACAGCTTTTACTTGAGTGCCCCTATTTTACTCCGTTACGCGCCCGTCTACAGCTGTCGCCTGATATATCTTCCATTTTAGCAGATGACACGCGCTCAGCCGATCGCGTTCTCGAGTTTATTAGTGCCAGTGAGATGACGTCAGTCACCTGAATCTCTTTTTGGGGACAACCAACCCCCTTCTATAGTGGTTTTTTAAGCTTTCCTTCTGTTTTTAGTTTCTCCAATTTTTTGAGTTTCGTTCCCATTGCTGCTGGTTTCCAGTTTCGCTTTTTATCTTTTCCTAAGTCACAGACCGGGCGCTAATGACCGTAGCAGTTTTGCGCCCTAAAACCATAAAAAAACGCAATCACAGCTGTCCGCACTCTCTTACTGGTAATATATTCTAACCTTTATGCCAAGGAAACTTCCTCGTCCAGACTGAAATAAGAAATTCAAATTTTGTGTTACTGATCTCCTTAAAACAAAACTAGTTACTTGCGATTCAGCTTTTCTATTGCTGTCAACTGGTAAGTCATAGGATAGATCATTTACGATTCTCTTGTAACGCTCACTTAGCAGCTTGTGAGTAGTGGGACAAAGCAGCCACCAGCGCATTCTGCTAGTGCCAGCTCCCTACATAAGGCGCAGGTATGCACTCAGAGGCAAATCTATTGTTCTCTTTTGATTGACAGGTCATTAACCTATCGTTCTCCTTTGACTGACAGTCCCTTAACCTATTGTTCTGCTAAAGGGATCCTTCCTTTTGATTGACAGGTCCTTAACTTATTGTTCCTCGCCTCCTCCCCCTCCCCCCCTCCCCCACCTCCCAGGAAAGCTCCCCCCCCCCCTCGCTGCTACAGGCAGAATTTCAGGTCTGAGTTATCGTAATAGCCCCTCTCATTCTTATCAATTCGATTGACTACTGAATTAAATTGATCAACTAATTAACCTCTCCCCCTCTGGTAAACCACCTCTCTTCCCACCCTCAGACTCAGTTGGTCTGTCATTTGGAGGGAATTCGATTGTAGTGGATGGAATATTGTTTAAAAAATTTAAACTCTGTATAGAATATTGTTTAGTTATTTATGGCAGTGTATGGAATATAGTTTATTTGTTCAGTTAAAGAATATGTCTGGAAATAGATTGCTGTGTATGGAATATTGTTTAAACAAACTAGACAATGTGTGGAATATTTTCTATTTAAACAATTTAGGGGATTCAAGGCAGTGTATGTAATATAGTTTATTTATTTATTTAAAGAATTTTTCAGGAAAATGATCACCAGCACTGTCACCCCATCCTCACCTCTCTCGCCCCTCCCCTCTCCCCCTCCCCTCCTCTACCTGGAAACTGGCGGCTCTGCGGTAGAGAGGAAGGATCTCGCGAAGGGAAATTCAAGGGTACATTGTTCTTTCTACAAAAAAAAAAAAAATCAGTTTGCTGGGCTTGGATTTCACTTTCTCATCATTCTCTGCTGTTTGGAAAGGTGCAGGTCTTGTGAGAAGTAATTACATCGATCACATTTCTTTTTTTATTCCTGATTGCGCGAGGAATACCGTCATGAAACACACGTCACACGTAATTGCACACAGTTAAAAATCTTTCGATCGCGAAGCACGCTCCGCCCACCGTGCCCTGTCCACTGGACTGCACAGGACACTACCGCACGTGCTCCCAGGAGTCAGGGTGCACCGGTGGCCCCCACAAAGTGACAACGTGGCCGTCAGCAGCCAAACCAAACGCAGGTGTCAGTTCGGGTCCTGCAAGGATGAGGCGGTTGCATCCCTGTGATACATGACACCTGAGAAATATATGTCAAAATACGTGTTCACCTAGGCACTAATTCCGGCACGATGATGCAGAGCTGCAGGTCTAGTGCTTTAGAAATCTGTTCCAATGCTTACCAGAATAGCTCAGGGTGCAGTGTTCCTAGTGATCCTAATGGGATGTGCAAGCTGTGTCTAGCTGTGCACGCGTGTTTACCTGCCCAACGTGGCTGATGCATCACTGCAAAATGTTAGCATACTGACTCACCATCTAAAAGTTCTCAATGTTGTACTGACGTCACATGGCTATGTAAATAGCCTCTCGGAAATTGTAAAGTGTCACAGAAAGAGTTAACGGTCGCTGCTGTAGGAGCTTTCATGATGTCTCAGCTTGTCCGCATGGAAGTTCCTGTCCTGACAGAACCTGTTTACGAAAATAGCCTAGAATAACGCTGAATATATTCCTCCTGATGCTCCTAACGTGGCACCCTTCCGGGAAATCGTTAAGTCCTGCTTTCAACAAACATCTCTGAAACACAAATGTTCTCACTGCTATACAGGGTGGTCCATTGATCGTGACCGGACCAAATATCTCACGAAATAGGCATCAAACGAAAAAACTACAAAGAACGAAACTCGTCTAGCTTGAAGGGGGAAACCAGATGGCGCTACGGTTGGCCCGCTAGATGGCACTACCATAGGTCAAATGGATATCAATTGCGTCTTTTAAATAGGAACCCCCACATTTTTTTGCATTTTCGTGTAACACGTAAAGAAGTATGAATGTTTTAGTTGGGCCAATGTTTTAACTTTGTGATAGATGGCGCTGTAATAGTCCCAAACAAATGGCTCACAATTTTAGATGAACAGTTGGTAACAGGTATGTTTTTTAAATTAAAATACAGAGCGCAGGTACATTTGAACATTTTATTTCGGTTGTTCCAACGTGATACATGTACCTTTGTGAACATGCTGTTACAGCGTGATTACCTGTAAATACCACATTAATGCAATAATTGCTCAAAATGATGTCCGTCAACCTCAATGCATTTGGCAATATGTGTAACAACATTCCTCTCAAGAGCGAGTAGTCCACCTTCTGTAACGTTCGCACATGCATTTACAGTGTGCTGATCATGTAGTCAGGCGTTGTCAGTGGATCACTATAGCAAATATCCTTCAACTTTCCGCACAGAAAGAAATCCTGGGACGTCAGATCCGGTGAATGTGTGAGCCATGGTATGGTGCTTTGATGACCAATCCACCTGTCACAAAATATGCTATTCAATACCGCTTCAACCGCACGCGAGCTATGTGCCGGACATCCATCATGTTGGAAGTACATCGCCATTCTGTCACGCAGTGAAACATCTTATAATAACATCGGTAGAACATTATGTAGGAAATCAGCATACATTGCACCATTTAGATTGCCATAGATACAATGGGGGCCAATTATCCTTCCTCCCATAATGACACACCATACATTAACCCGCCAAGGTCGCTAATGTTACACTTGTCGCAGCCATCGTGGATTTTCCGTTGCCCAATAGTGCATATTATGCCGGTTTACGTTACCACTGTTGGTGAATGACGCTTTGTCACTAAATAGAACGCATGCAAAAAATCTGTCATTGTCCCATAATTCCTCTTGTGCCCAGTGGCAGAACTGTACACGATGTTCACAGTCATCGCCATGCAATTCCTGGTGCATAGAAATATGGTACAGGTGCAATCGATGTTGATGTAGCATTCTCAACATACGTTTTTGAGATTCCCGATTCTCGCGCAATTTGTTTGTTACTGATGTGCGGATTAGCCGTGACAACAGGTAAAACACCTACTTGGGCATCATCACGTTTCACATGTGGCTGAACAATTCCTGTTTCCTTAAATAACGTAACTATCCGGCGAACGGTCCGGACACTTGGATGATGCCATTCAGGACACCGAGCAGCATACGTAGCACATGCCCGTTGGGCATTTTGATCACAATAGCCACACCTCAACACAATATCGACCTTTTCCGCAATTGGTAAACAGTCCATTTTAACACAGGTAATGCATCACAAAGCAAATACTGTCCTCACTGGCGGAATGTTACGTGATACCATGTACTTATATGTTTGTGACTATTACAGTGCCATCTATCACAAAGCAAAAAAAGTAGTCCAACTAAAATGTTTATTTTTCTTTACGCACTACACGAATACATAATAAAAATGGGGGTTCCTATTTAAAAAAAAAAACGCAGTTGATATCCATTTGACCTATGGCAGCGCCATCTAGCGGGCCAACCATAGCGCCATCTGGTTTCCACCTTCAAACTAGACGAGTTTCATTCTTTGTAGTTTTTCCATTTGATGCTAATTTCGTGAGATATTTGGCCCGGTCACTATCAATGGACCACCCTGTATAGAGGCTCCTATGTACTGGCACACTGGATGTCTTGTGAGTGAATGGAGCATTATGATCAGCACTTACTGAATTTACCTGCTAAACTACTGATGATGTCAGTATAGAAGCACTGTCTGCCTTTTTCTTTCTGCAGACAAGACTTTCAGTCCCGAAACTATTTTGTACAGATCGCTATATTGCACTGACAGTTAAGCCCTGCAAAAGTGACCTACAGATCGTCAAGTATGGAAAGACTCTTACTCAATTACACTGCTCTGCCAATGAGGACGAAAGCTTGAACATAAGAGCATAAAACCAATCTCCAACCCAAAAATATGTCACCGCGTACTGTGTCGATGTAGTAAACATACAATTCGTATCCTGCGCCATACAAAATCGCCCCTTTCGCATCATTCATACGTCTATCGACCACCAGACACTCGTACATATACTGTGAAGACCGTTGTACAAAGGCTGGGTCAGTTCCCCTTGGCACAAAGGAGTCACTGTTCATGGTCCCGACCTGCTTGCTTTGCTTGTTTTCTACACCAGTCTCCAGACTCTGGGATTATAAGATCATATGTAATTTCACATGGCTTGCCAGAAATCATACCATTTTCGTGATACTTCTCGATATCTAGTACATAGCAATAATGCGTGCTTAGTAGTATCGCTCATGCAGCATAATTTCGAAGATATAGACCGGAAATTATTTCTCTAGAAACTTTAAACCTTAATGAGGTGGAGCTTGCTGTAAACCACCGAGTAACTAGAAAATGATCTTGCAGATAGATCATTGGAACAGATTTCTAAAGCGCTAGACCCACAGCTCTGCATCATTGCACCAGCAACGATGTCTAGGTGAGCACATATTGCGACAAGTATTTCTCAGCTATCATGTATCAAAGGGATGCCATCATCTCATCCTTGCGGGACTCGAACTGTGTGGTTCAGCCGCTGATGGCCACATCGATACTTTGCGGTGCATCCCGACTCCTAGGAGCATGTGCGGTAGCGTCCTGTCTGGTCCAGTGACCAGGGTACAGTGGGCAGTGCGTGCTTCACGATCGAAGGATCTTTAACTGTGTGTAATTACATGTGATGGGTGTGTCATGACGGTATTCCTCGCGCAATCTGAATAAAAAAAGAAATGAGATCGATATAATTACTTCTCACAAGACCTGCATCTTTCCGAACAGCAGAGAATGATGAGCAAGTGAAATCCAAGCCCCACAAACTCTTTTATTTTATAAAAAACAATATACCCTTGAATTTACCTTCGTGAGATCCTTCCTCTCCACTGCAGAGCCGGTAATTTCCAGGTAGCAGAGGGAAGGGAGAGAGTGAAGGGGGCGAGAGGGGCGGTGATGGGGTGGTGGGGGTGGTGATCGATTTCCTGAAAAACTCTTTAAATAAATAAATAAACTTTTCAATAATAATAAAAAATAAATAAACTCGAGGACACTATTGGCAAGATCCCAGAGAGGAACACAGTCATATTATTGCATGATTTTAACGACCAGTTAGGGAAAGAGCGGAAGTATAAGTGAATAGTGGGGGAATACCCAGCTCACATGCGCACTAACAGAAATGGAGAATGGCTTGTGGGACTCTGTAAACCATTTAACCTAGTAATGAAATCAACAGCCCTTAAGCATCTACCAAGAAAGCAGAAGACATGGACTTCACCCAATAAACTTCTAGGAGAGTTTCAAATAGTTCATGTGGCCATTTCAAGAAAGTCCTGTAGAGAATCCAGAATGTGAGAGTGTTAAGATAGCTTAACTTGGAGTCACACCACTACCTCTCCGATTTCTGTCTAGGAATACAAGAAAGTCTCAAACTCCCAAACTCACCAAGTTTGACTTGGAAAAACCGAAAACCTGCAATATGCTTACAGAGATAATGCAAACACTAGATCATGAATGCAACAACTGGGACCAATGAAGGGACCAATTACCTGCGACCAAGCGATCACAAAGAGACAAGCAGCTTGGCTAAGATGGAGCTCACAGAAGTCCGAAACAAATATGGAGAAGTTCATAGAACAGCCCCGGCTAACTGCCAAAACAATCAGGCAGGTTAAACATCAGTACACTCAGGACCAATTGACTCAATTAGATGAAGATATCAAGGAGAATAACTCTAGAAACTTTTACCAAACTTCCAAGCGAAACATTAGAAGCTATGCCCCACACAGCTTACACTTCAGACGACCAGATGGAAACATAGCCTATAATGACAAAGACATCTGCCTCACATTGGCCACATATTTCGTCAAATATTTTGAGAATCTCCTCAACTGTGAGTCCCCTAAAACCTCCTTTATATATCGAGATAGTCCCAGACAACCAATCTCTCGCCCTCCAACACAAGAAGAAGTGAAAAACATCATTCAGTCCATGAAGAATAACAAAGCTACAGGAGAAGTCGCTATAGTTGCAGAGCTGTGGAAGCAGGCTGGAGACAAAGCAATTAGCAAGTTGACCGAGATCCTATGGAACATAGAGTGGCGAAAAGAAATGGAAGAACAATATGTACCGAGTGGTATTTACTTGGACACAAACGGAAGGGACTGGTAGTAGACTGTTTAGCTTTCACAGATGATCTGGCACTTATAGCAAGCTGAGTGGAAGTAGCTGTAAAGCAGCTCTATATGCTCAAACTCCAAGCTGCCAAGGTAGGACTTCAATTGTCACTAGAAAAGACAAAATTCCTCACCAACATCAGTGATACTCCCAGTGTTCTCCCCACCAACATCAGTCATGGTAGTGTGATGTTGTCGACAAAGTGGTTACGCGAGGGAACCTGTTCCGAGTTGGAGTGGCACCGGATCCATATTTCACTAAGTGTACTCTATAACACATCCAGGAACACCGTTCCGTGTGCGTCAATCAAAAGAAAATGTGGGCGAGGGTTCACAAAAGAATGGCCCATATTACCTGCACAGCACCTTTATCAATACCAATAAAATTTATTACAACCAGACTGGCACTGCTAAACGACTGCAAAGCTATTAAACAAGAAGTCATAAGAGGAATATAAAGAATTTATCTGCAATTTTTTGCAACTCTCTCAAGTAGATTGAGGGTTTATACAAGGGATCTTCTCTTACTCTTCGAGGAAAGCCCTATTGTTTTCTCTCAAGAAAAATTTCCACCATCTCCGATAGAGAGTCTTTGCGCTGTGTTTCTTCCCAACATGTTTCAGTTATTTCTTTAAGGGGAGTGGCAACTGTTTCTTTTAGAAGCGTTTTCTTTTCAGTGTCTTCCAGACTAATTTGGCATAACGTCTCTTCTTCCTATAATGAAATTACTTAATTTTCCTAGAGCAGATTTGTTTATTTTTCTTTCAATGGAGAGGTTATTTTATTCATGTACATGAAGAAGTTATTTCGAAGTTCTTCGTGAAGAAGCTCGTCTTCTACTACGATGAGTAACTTAAAAGAGTCTGGAAGACACCTCAGGAAAATTTCTCCGTTCGGGACTGGGCGTGTGTGTTGTACTCACCATCATTTCGTTATCATCAACGCGCAAGTCGCCGAAGTGGCGTCAACTAAAAAGATCTGCACCAGGCAGCGGAAAATCCCCAATCCCCGCCAGTACTTCCATACGCATTTTAAATTTTTTTTAACTTGTAGATATTTACTGAAGAATGTCGCTTTCCTTTAAGAACAAAAAGTGACTGGTAAACAGTAAGAGACCTGACCTTTTGCGGAAGGATCTCGTGTAACTACCCAACTACGTGAAGTTTTATTCGTTACACTTCCAGCCATATAAGTGAACGCAGAACACAGGAAACTTACATGGAATGCAATATCTGCCTTATTTAACGTACCAAACAAGCCAACACAACAACTTTGGCTGAAGAGGACACCACACAGACGTGATAATAAAACGTCAAAAGCTATAAAACAGTTTCCCGGCACAGAAGAAACGAATGCTACAGTTTTTGCTAAAAAAAATCAATGATCTTCAGCACAGTCGTCTTTTGAAGAAAAATTAATTACATTTACGTAATATTTGCGTATTAGAAAGTCGAGTAACGTGTACGAAAGTGCTAATCATTAGACGTGTCAAGAAAAATGGCAATCATAGTAAGAACAGGCAGCAGCATAAGTACCTACTACATGCTTCTTATGCATGAAACACTGTGTTTACGTTATATTGCTTTCAGCGGAGTAAGCTACTGTTATTCCGTATACGAAAGTATTTCTTCACTGAATAAGCTGTTCACTGGATCAGTGAGATTTGGCTCTTTTTACATTTATTTCACGATCATTCATGTCTTAGTTAAGCAGAAATACAATCAAAAGCAAACATTAATTTCTCGAAGTTAGGGGGTGTTTATCTTGGTCTGCCTGTGGAGCTGCTGTGTTGCAACAAAACATCAGAGAATAGTAAATAACGAGTGGCGGAAAAAATAATCTTGTAGCGAAGGCCATTAAATGTTTGCTGTCAGTCGTCTGCATCGATTACATTTTTTTAAAAATTCGTATGATTATATCATAATCAGAAATAAGACAGACAATAAATATGTGGATTACCGATTTGAAAACAACTACGTCTTTATCCAGTATATTTAGAGAAATGGGCCTCCAGTTTTATCCAGTTACTGTCGTTTCGCCACTTATGAAGAAAAAACGTTCGATAATCGAAACTGTATTTTGAACATGGCTTCATCCTCATTAACACACAGTTACGTACACGTATGTTACCATGTTTTGTTAGTTTGCTATGGGTGACGTTAACCAGATTTAAATGAAAATTCTCACCCTCGTCAATCATTCACCCTGCATTCAACACGAAACATTTTCTCGGAGACGTACATGATATTGCGTTGTACTCATTGTTCCACGCCCTGCGCGTCTCTACATACTCGGTATAGCCACAACAGAGACAAAGTATCTCATGTTTCGGAATAACGTATTCTTTATGCATAAACAGAGATGGATTACGAATGGAACTCTATACCAAATGAGCAGTAGTTAATCAAAAACTATTTCGACGGTGTTTGCTTATACGGGGTAGGTCCCACAACTCTCTTGCCTGACTACATATAATGGTACTACTTTTCAACGTAACCACTCTTTATGTCAATATACTTTTCACACCTCCATGCCTTTCAAAAAATAATCTTATACTGTATCGGCAAAATGTCTCATTACAGCAGCTTTCACTTTATCATCATCAAATTTCCTTCTTCGAATAAATGGCTCAAATGGCTCTGAGCACTATGGGACTTAACATCTGAGGCCATCAGTCCGCTAGAACTCCCACGTAACTGTCATAGTACTTGCAGTGGATCCTGATGCAGTTTTGAATTCCTGTTTGACGGTCTGGATAGATGTCTGCCTATGACACATTACGACCCTCTTCAACAGTCGGCGGTCTCTGTCAGTCAACAGACGAGGTCAGCCTCTACGCTTTTGTGCTATACATGTCCCTTCACGTTTCCACTTCACTATCACATCGGAAACAGTGGATCTATGGATGTTTAGGATTGCGGAAATCTCGCATACAGACGTATGACACAAGTAACTCCCATACACCTGACCGCGATCGAAGTCCGTGAGTTCTGCTTTTTGTTCTCTCACAGTGTCTAATGACTACTGAGGTGGCTGATGTGGAGTACCTGGCAGTAGGTGGCAGCACAATGCCCCTAACATAAAAAAGTATTTTTTTTGGGGGTGTCAGGATACTATTAAAAACATTCGTGGTAAGGTCTTATGGGACCAAACTACTTTGGTCATCGGTCCCTAAGCCTACATACCACTTAATCTAACTTAAACTAACTTACGCTATTGACAACACACACACCCATGCCCGAGTGAGGACTCGAACCACCACCACCGACGGGGGGAGCCGCACGGACCGTGACAATGCGCCGCAGGATTCTTTTGATCACATAGCGTGTGTAATAATTTTCTGCGCAATAACAATGGCTATGCCACTGATGACAGTGCCTCTAAAGCAGAGTTATTAAACACGGTTTTCAGAAACTCGTTCATCAAATGGGGCGAAGTAAATCTTCCAGAATTCGAATCCAGAACACATGCCAACATGAGTTACTTAGAAGTAGATATCATCGGTGTAATGAAGCATCTTAAATCACTTAATAAAGGAAAGGTATCCGGTCCAAATTGCATACCAGTCGGGTTCCTTTCAACAATAGTTCCGCATCTAACAATGATACACAAACGCTCGCTCATTGAAAGATCTGTACCTAAGGACTGGAAAGTAGCACACGTCGCATCAAGAAAGGAAACATGAGTAATCCGCTGAATTACAGACCCCTATCACTATCGTCCATTTGCAGTAGGGTTTTGGAACGTACTCTTGTGTTCAAACATAATCAATTATATCGAAGAAAACGATTTACTGACTAATAACATCCCTATCACTAACGTCCATTTGCAGTAGGGTTTTGAAACGTACTCTTGTGTTCAAACATAATCAGTTATGTCGAAGAAAACGATTTGCTGACTAATAGCACGGATTCAGGAAACATCGTTCTTGTGAAACGCAACTAGCTCTCTGTTCTCATGAAGTAACGAGTGCTGGCGACAGGGGTTGTTAAATTGATTCCGTATTTTTATATTTCTAGAAGGCTTTCGACACCGTTCCTCACAAGCGTCTTCTAATCAACTCGCATGCCTATGAAGTATTGTGTCAGTTGTGCGACTCGATTCGTGAGTTCCTGTTAGACAAGTCACAGTTCGTAGTAATTAATGTAAAATCATCTAGTAAAATAGAAGTAATGTATGGTGTTTCCCAAGGAAGTGTTTAGGCCCTCTATTGTTCTATTAACGACATAGGAGACAATCTGAGTAGCCCGCGTAGATTGTTTGCAGAAAATACTTACATTTACCGTCTTGTAAAGTCAAAAGATGACCAAAAGGAATTCGATAAAATATCTGTACGGTGCAAAAAGTGGCAGTTGATACTGAATAAAGAGAAGTGAGAAGTTATTCACACGAGCACTAAAAGAAATGCGCTAATTTCGGTTACGCTATGAATCACACGAATCTAAAGGCTGTAAACTCAAGTAAATTCTTGGGGATTACAGTTACGAATAACTTCAGGTGGAATGATCATATAGATAATGCTGTGGGTAAAGCAAACTAAAGACTGCGATCTATTGGTAGAGAATGTAGAAAATGCAACAGACCGACTAAAGAGACTGCGTACACCTTGCTTGTGCGCCCTCTTCTGGAGTATTGATGTGCGGTGTGTGATCCGCATCAGGTGGGACTGACGCAGGACATAGAAAACGTTCAAAGAAGGGCAGCTCGTTTTTTATTGCTGCGAAATAGGGGAGAGAGTGCAGCGCACATGATGCCCGAATTAGGGTGATAGTCATTAAAAGGCGCTTTCCGTTGCGGTAGAATCTTCTCGTGAAATTTCGATCACCAACATTCTCCTCCGAATGCGAAAATATTTTGTTGGCACCCACCCACATAGCGAGAAATCATAATCATGATCAGAGCTCGCACAGTGCTCTGTTAGACAGTGGAACCGTACAGAAATAGCTTGAAGGTGGTTCGATGAATCCTCTGCCACGCATTTAATTGTGAATTGCAGAGTAATCATGTAGATGTAGACAAGTGGGGTGTTTCTTCTTGTTGATATGGGTTAACCACAATAGAGCACATACTCTGAGACATGAAATCAATGTGAGCTCGTAGCAGACTGTTCACTATGTTATCGTTAAAACTTGTTGAGGTACGACTGTGCAAACAAATGTCGGTTATGAATAATGTGGTATGCTGAGTTTTCTATTTTGTCTTTTCTATTTTGTCTTTGACACATATCCTAGTTCCTGGTAGCACCTCTTGTTGTGAGACTACTTTTAAAAGCAACATACTCAAAAGGAATAAATCGTTAATAGTCCAGAATCACATGAATCATGTGTAAAGGTTGCGTTTTATGAGAATAAACACAGGGTTTTGCAAAAGTTTATTTCTTTGTTACGCAAGTCTGTAACAAACAAAGGAAAAGTAAAATTTGACAGCTCTTTCGGGTACATGTTTAGCTATCGGTGTAACGAACTGTCGGCTAAAAATTTAAAGTTGCAGCACTGAGTCAAGCAAAAACGAATTTCGAATCTTTGGTCTTTATAAATAGCTGGTCTTTATAAATGGCTGGAAGAATTTTGGGCATAATTTCTGTAAACATACAGGTCGACAGAGGGCTACTGCAATCGACGTTGCTATTTACAAAACAGTACATTACTCTAATTCATATATTATATTTTGAGCTCATGTCAAAAATCTGAACGACTGATACGTAGCTTTTAGTCATGTTCGCTACGAGATTGTTTTTCCCGCTACGTATATTTACTCTCTGATTGTTTTCCCGCCACGTATTAATTACTCTCTGTTTTCCCGCAAGGGATAACTGCTCTTTGAATGGTGTATGTATACGAGTAGCTGTCACTTCGCAAGACTTGTCTTTTTTGCTCCGCCTTCGACAGTTACGTACAAGGCGAATTCGAAGCTTCCAGTATTCTATAAAGGACTTCTGTAACAGAAGATTTTATTTTCTTTTTCCACCGTCCAGCAGAAATCTACTCGGCATGAAGGTAAGAGATACTCCTCTTTTGTAGCCCAGGATGAGACTGACGTATAATCATTAGCGGCTGTGCTTACAGGTACTTGCAAAAATTTGTCATGTTTCTGTTCTTCGAGAGTGTTAAGTTTGTTGGGTTTGTATTAGACATTTTTTACATGAAAAACTTATGCGGGCGCATTGTACGCAGTTTCTCGTGTTCTGCCGCTTCTGCGAGAGTCATTACCTTCACGATCATCCAGGATTTCCTACGGTAAGTGAAATTGTTTTTCTTTTGATTGTCAGCGACCTGGAATAAATAACAAACTAGCTCTGTGTCTTACATGTCGGTGCGCCATAGTATCCGGTCAGTTTTACGTTCATAATTTACTGTGTGACAAGCTAATGATCGTAACTTGCAAACACTCTGTTGATGGTACTGACTGCCTTGTACGTTTAGTAGCACTCAGCTGGAGCAGTATTTTCTCGAACCGTTTCTTATGGAATGCGTTTACTCAATCCTGGCACTATGTGAAATCAATCTAAATTATTTGTTAGTAGGTTGCGTAAAAGTTTCATGCGTGCACTTTTGACAATGTGTACGAGCGCACGCGATGGCGCACGCGCATACGCCCGCCCGCGTGAATGTCCGTGTGTGTGTTTTTATCAAGGTCGAAATATGTTAACTGCGCTTCCCACCTCCCCTTCTTCATGGTGTAAGGTTAGCTTCGACTCCAATGGCATTTAAGTACAAAATTCTGATTATTCTGTTCTAAGTTTCATGTCTGAAATAGAACGCAGATTTCTATCACTTACGTAATTTCTTCTTATAATATAATAAGTAGTAGATGTCTTATGTTTAGTGATCATTTCTGAGATTATATATGATAATGCGTTACTGCAATTAAATTTTTTACGTCGCGGTGTAGATTGCAACCTGAGAATTAGTGGCCCACAAATTCTGCTTAGTCTCCATCAAAACTGCCTACTCTGTTTATTCATTTTGATTTAGTGACCGTTTTTTCTTAACGGTTGTCCAGTGATCCATACAACCATTCTCAACAGCTATTCAAATACACCCAATCTGTGTTGAAAGAGAAATTGAATCTTTCTATACAGATATAGCGGAGTTCGTATTTCGGCTTCCAGCAATAGTTCTTAACACACGCAGAGCGCGCCTATACCCTTATTGTTGCAACACAATGCAAAACGTTCATTTCAGAATTTGCTCATCACAATTGTAGCAAAACCTCTTATGTAATCTCATGCACGTAGAAGAGCTTCTTCATAATAATTTTATTCGACAGGTTATCACAAATCTAGAAACCTTAGGAACTCTAGGAACTCCTGTCTTTACAGCAGACGCAGTAGGGGCCTATAAAAACCAGGCAAGAAAATCAAGATCTCAGAAAAGAATGAGGCGGCGCAAGAAGCAGCGATCTTTCAGGAACGAATACGCCTGAATCTAGAGGGGTGGTGGGGGTTGGCGGGGGAGGGGGGGGGGGGGGGCAAACGGAGGTATCTGCCCGGGTGGAAATTTCAGTGGGCACCAATTTCATATTCTTAAAGAACATGTTTCACAAAGCAAGCGCCTAGTGTCCAGCGCACGTTAGTCTGTCGATTGCTCATATGATTTTGAAAAGCATCCCTGCTGGTTTTTGAACATTTTTGAAACATTCTAAGTTGATTTCTGAACGAATCGCAAGTTGGTTATTGAATGCGTGCATAGTGTACGTGATGTCTCTGCAAGGGGAAACCTGTCGCATCTAGAAATATAAACTTTCTTGTAGACAAAAGGGGACGGGGCTACACTAGCTGATCAATAAACCCTAATGGGTGAATGCCAGACGGTTATATATATATTTTTTTGTTGACTGGGTGTGCCAATGATACGCGTTGTTATAATAATCAGCGAAATCCCTAGATTCAGACTACCAGAGTGGAAATGAACGATGAACAGTAACGACAGGAAATAAAGATTGCGTATTATCTTCTCGGTGTTTCTAAGGAAATGAAATTTTGACAGAGAAATTGCCAGAACGCTGTACTACTAAAGGTTAGCAGCTGCGTAAGTTCTGTTCTCGGAATAGCGCAGAAAACGTGTTGTACGAATAGATAATAACGCCTCACCGGAGGATAAAGACGGGATAACTGAACTGGTGATTCTGGCAGGGTTAGTGAAGTTAACCAGAGAATACGTTTTGACAATAGCAGGAATATTTACAGAATTTGTGATGACAAGATTGTAAGATCGAGGAAGGAGAAGAAACGGGGACATGACACAAATTATATGGAATAATATGACGATTCTAAATTTATATAAAAATTTCGTACTACTACTATTTTTCCATCTCATGCTTGAGAAACTGGAGTATATGAATGAAATGTAAACTATTTCCTAACATAAAGTTTTTTGCTTGTAGTAGACCTAATAGGCATTTGAAATAGGTACTTTGTGAATTATATTATGTCAAAAATGACTATCTACACCAAAACAGTTTCGCTTATTTGGCGTGTATTACAATTGCTACAATGTTAGAAAGTTTTATCGAACATACAGTGCCAAAATATACGTATCCAAATCGAGAAATGATACCAGTCTTCGGTACTATTCGTATCAACAACTTTTTCGGCGTTAGACAACGACATTTTGATTTTTCATGTAGCAAAACGTTTGACTAACTTTGATGAGGTAATACGTTCTTTCACAGAAAGGAAAAACGCTCTGTAAAGCTGTAGAAAGACTAGAGAGAGAATAATGCTGGGACCTAAGGATTGAAGGAAGGTGTCCTGTCTCGTTTGTCACTTGTCTTTACTTGTTTGATGTTTCCTATATTTAATTTTATGTCACACAAAAGAGAATGTTAAATAAGAAGTGCAGTTTTTCTGAGGAGTTCGTATTCTTTCGTTACAAATAATCCTACCCAGTATTGACTGTGAGTTTTTTTAAAAGTGGGTTAGGACGTCAAACCGACTGATTGGCAGGAGAAGCACCGCAGAACATTTTAATTTCCACTGTCCTGATTGTAGGTTTGATGACTTCCATTACAAAATATGCACATTTGAATTCCACAGAGAGAAATGGAGTGACACGCTATAGAACACTTACGACAAAATAACATGTCTTACATATCCTCGAACATGTATGTTTTATATACCAAACTCTTGAGATTGATGTGCGCTACAAGATAAACATACTTTTGAAAAATTATTTTTTTTTTTTTTTACGTTTTTGACGTCTTGTCTCAAACGCTCGATGCGAAGGGGGGGAGGCGTCACTGTCAAGTTTTTGCCCCTTTTCGGGAAGGAGTTGCACAACATAAACGAAAGTTGGTAAGCGTGTTCTTACATCTGAAAAATGATGTATATTCCAATTTCGCGTCATTCACACAACAGCGGCGATAGTAGTTAGTCGAGAATCGCTTGAAGGTGACAAACACGACAATATCAACACCCCACTGAGTCTGAATGAGGTCGTTTAAGAGGGCTACAGGAAGATGGATGTTCCTTCTGAGATATTACAGAAAGAGTTGGCAGGACTGTAGTCACTGTGCATGATTGTTGGCAACGGTGGTCATGAGACGTACGGTCACAAGAAGACCGGGCTCCGGAGGACTATGTGGTATTACCAACAGGGAAGACCATCGTGTTGAGTGTCTTGTTTCTGTCGCATCATCTACATCTATACTCTGCAATCCACCCGACGGTGTGTGGCGGAGGGTACCTTGAGTACCTCTATCGCTTCTCCCCACTATTACAGTCTAGTATTGTTCGTGGAAAGAAAGATCGTCGGTACGCCTCTGTCTGGGCTCTAATCTCTCTGATTTTATCCTCATGCTCTCTTCGCGAGATATACGTAGGAGGGAGCAATACACTGCTTGACTCCTCGGTGAAGGTATGTTCCAGAAACTTCAACAAAAGCCCGTACCGAGCTACTGAGCATCTCTCTTGCAGAGTCTTCCACTGGAGTCTCTCTGTCATCTCCGTAACGCTTTCGCGATTACTAAATGATCCTGTAACGAAGTGTGCTGCTCTGTGCTGGATCTTCTCCATCTCTTCTATCAACCCTATCTGGTACGGATCCCACACTGCTGAGCAGTATTCAAGCAGTGGGCGAACAAGTATACTGTAACCTACTTCCTTTGTTTTCGGACTGCATTTCCTTAGGATTCTTCCAATGAATCTCAGCGCGGCATCTGCTTTACTGACGATTAATTTCATATGGTCATTCCATTTTAGATCACTCCTAATGCCTACTCCCAGATAATTTATGGAATTAAGTGCTTCCAGTTGCTGACCTGCTATATTGTAGCTAAATGATAAGGGATCTTTCTTTCTATGTATTCGCAGCACATTACACTTGTCTACATTGAAATTCAATTACCCTTCCCTGCACCATGCGTCAATTCGTTGCAGATCCTCCTGCATTTAAGTACAATTTTCCATTGTTACAACCTTTGATATACTACAGCATCATCCGCAAAAAGCCTCAGTGAACTTCCGATGTTATCCACAAGGTCATTTATATATATTGTGAAAAGTATCAGTCCTACGACACTCGCCTGCGGCACACCTGAAATCACTCTTACTTCGGAAGACTTCTCTCCATTGAGAATGACATGCTGCGTTCTGTTATCTAGGATTTCTTCTATCCTATCACACAATTGGTCTGGTAGTCCATATGCTCTTACTTTGTTCATTAAACGACTGTTGGGAACTGCATCAAACGCCTTGCAGAAGTCAAGAAACACGGCATCTACCTGGGAACCCGTGTCTATGGCCCTCCGAGTCTCGTGGACGAATAGCGCGAGATGGGTTTCACACAATCGTCTTTTTTGAAACCCATGCTGATTCCTGCAGAGCATATGCAGTAGCAATTTGAGCAGCAGTTGGCACTGCAGTGACACAACGAACTTTTACAAATCGGTTACTTCAAGGGCACCTCTGAGACAGACGTCCTGTAGTGTGCATTCCACTGGCCCCAAACCAGCGCCATTTGCAACTTTGGTGATGTCCAGTGAGAGCTGACTGGAGGTCAGGGTGGAAGTCCATGGTGTTTTCTGGTTAAAGCTGGTTCTGGCTCGGTGCCAGTGATGACCGTGTGTTAGAAGGAGGCCAGTTGACAGGGCCTGCAACCAACCTGTCTGCTTGTTAGACACACTGGACCTACACCTGGAATTACGGCATGGGGTCCGATTTCATATGACAACAGAAACACTCTCGTGGTTATCCTATGCGCTCTGACAGCAAATCTGTGTGTCAGCCTGGTGATTAGATTAGTTGCACTGCCATTTGTGCACAGCATTGGCTCTGAGCACTGTGGGACTTAACTTCTGAGGTCATCAGACCCCTAGAACTTAGAACTACTTAAACCTAACTAACCTAAGGACATCACACACATCCATGCCCGAGGCAGGATTTGAACCTGTGACCTTACCAGTCGCACGGTTCCAGACTGTAGCGCCTACAACCGCTTGGCCACTCCGGATGGCTGTGACTAGCATTCCAGGAGCTATTTTCCAACTGGCTAGCGCTCGTTCACATACCGATGTTGTAACTCAAAATGATCTACAAAGTGTTGACATGTTGCCTTGATCCGCGCTATAACGAGATCTGTCTCTAATCGAGCACATATGGGACATCATCAGACGATAACTCCAGAGTCACCACAACCAGCATTAACCGTCCCTGTATTGACCGACCAAGTGCAACAGGCATGGGACTCCATCCCATAAACTGACATGCTGCACCTCTACAACACAATGCATGCACATTTGCTTGCTTGTATGCAACATTCTGGCCTTTACACCATTATTAATGTACCAACATTTCAGCTTTTCAGTGGCTTATCTTGCAATTCACTTACTTGTGATCCTACATTAATTATTTTTTGGTGTTACAGTTTCCTTCCGTCAGTGTACTTTCAGTAGCCTAATGTACAAAAGACGTTCAAAAAGTTTTGCACATCCGTCTATAATTTTTTTATTTTTTGCAGAAGTAGAATGAAATTTTTTGTGAACATACTTGCAAAATTTAGCTATAAGTTGTTATATAAAAGTATTTTCTTTTATATACACTTGAGCCATAATGGACCATGAAGTAGATGGCAGGTTGCGACAACGTTCGGTGATGGAGTTCCTCTTCAAGACTGGCAATGACTCTGCTACATAGATTCACAGGAAGTTGCTCCCTGTTTATGTAGAGGACACAGTGGATCGCAGCAGTATCCAGCGGTGGTTGCAGAGGTTTAAAGAAGGTGATTTCTCTCTGCTGGACAATCCTCAAAGCGGTAGACAATCGATGGCAGTGAGTGATGTGAATAAGGAGAACATTGATCAAATCATCCAAAATGACAGATGTGTGACGACATGACAGCTTGCTGAAATGACTCGTTTGTCAATGGGTAGTGTGGTATCTCTGATACAGTCAGTCACTAGGGTACAGAAAAATCTGTGCGCGTTGGGTGCCTAGATTATTGATAAGAGAAATGAAAACAATGAGGAAGAATGTGTGCAAGGGTCTCATGATACCTTTACTGAAGAGTGGAAACAGTGTTTTGACAGCGTCGTTACCCAGGATGAAATACGATTGTTTTTGTCCGAACCTGAGAGCAAAACCCAATCCATGGAGTGGCGTCATCTGGGTGCCCCTCGGAAGAAGAAACCAAGACTTTCATGAACAGTAGGCCGAAAGTGAGGCCTCCTTCCTCTGGGATCAGTGTGGTGTCATTTTCATTGACTTTTTGGAACCTGGCTTCACAATTAACCGGGACCATCACTGTTTGCAATTGGACAAGCTGTGATGTGCCATCGAGACTCACAGACCACAACTTCAGGGTCAGCTCATCAGACTACACCATGACAATGCCAAACCCCATTCAGCCCTTATGACGCAGGAGAAAATCAGGAAAATGGGTTGGAAAATTGTTCCTCATTCTCCCTACAGTCCAGATTTGGCTCCGTCTGATTTTTACCTCTTTGGTCAACTGAAGGCCCACCTGTGTGGTTTGATAGTGAGAAAGACTGTATTTCCTGTGTCAAGAAATGGTGTAAAAGTTTTACCAAAGTTCATTTACATCATGGAAAGAACGTTGGGCCAGATGTGTCACAGCTGACGGAGGCTACATTGAGGAGACTCAATATATAGCTAAATGTTCCAAGTATGTTCACAAAAAATTTCATTCTCCTCCTGCAAAAAATAAAAAAGTTAGAGACGAATGTGCAAAACGTTTTGAACGTCCTTTGTACATATGAACTACACTGCAACAACGTTCTACACAAATTTCGAATTACATATCATGTTTATGGGAACAACAGTGCAGTGAAACACGAGCATGATTAAGCCAGTATAGAACAAATGTAATATAAGGAACTTGGCACGTTAGCATCACAAGTCTTTTAACGATCATCACTGTCCTTATGCTGCTGAAAATGCTTTCCAAAAGTTGAAAAAACCGCCATCAAACATCACTGTATAGATGTTTGTGACTATTAAACAATATTAGTGGCAAGGGACATATTACAACATTACCTAATGTACAATTCTCACACACATCGCATCTGATGAACAATGTTGATAGACTAATGACATATTGAGACAGGTACAACCAGAAACTGAAATCACTTGTACACTATCTGCATTGCATTCAGGTAGGCTATAGTTAAATACAGAGATATACCTGTGTATATATATCTTATATGAAGAGTGCAGAAACCTCATTATAGTACCAATGAGCAGTGGAACCGCTGTTATAAAAGAGGCAAAGAGTTTGTGTTGTCAGTAGAAAAGCAGTAATTACAGAACTGGTCACTCAGGAGAATTCTGTGACTTCCATTGTCAACTAATCACTAAGTTACTAATTCATCAGGGCATTTGAACCCATCTCAAGCACCCCAAGTCAACTAATGGTGGCGTGATTGTAAACTGGAAAAGCAAAGGAAAAATCACAGCTAAACCGAGACCAAACAGACCTCACATACTGATGGACAGGGACAATCGAGCACTGCATAGGATAGTTGTAAAGAATCACTTGAAATTGCCAAAGGAATCATTCATGAGTTCCAGCACTCCAGCTTGCATACTGACTGTGTATAGAGAGTTAAAAATACTGGGGTATAACTGTCGAGGAGCTCCTTGAAAGCCACACTTTTTCTGCAGTCAGTTTGGAGCGACCCATGAGATAATGTAAAGAGTAACACCACTGAACAGTCAATGAAGGGAAACGAGTGATTTGCAGTGATGTAGAACGCTACAGTGTGACGGTCCATTGGAAGGCTTTGGATTTGACGAATGCCTCGAGAGCATTACATTGCATCACGTGTAGTCCCATCTGTGAAGTACGGAGAAGGATGTCTTACAGTCGACGGGTGTTCATCATGGTTAGGGAGTCAACCTCCGATTGCACGTAAGGAAATGTTAGATGCTTAAGGGTATGAGCAAGGGTGCTGTACCAGTACAGCCCACTCTGCACTATTGCAGACCTTCCAAAAGTGTCATTGCCCTCCTTGATCAATGTGTCCTGAGGCAGCCACAGGTCAATTATCAAATCCCTGAGGCATTTGCCCTCATCTCCAATGTCCTGGAGTGTCCGTTGTCCTCTACAAGTAAATTACTATTATTTATTAACCGTCACTTTTATCACTGTGCTTATTGATTAGTTAGTGGTTGGCAACAATTTATAATCAAATTATGATGATTTAATATGCCAAAAGAAGGATTTTTCCCCACCACTCCAACCACCAGACTGTACTTCCAAATACCTAATTTAAACTACTTTTGAAGGTCACTCAACTAGTCACTTTAAATTACTCTTTTCAGTGTCAACCAACCATTTATCTAGTTTCTCATCTAAAGATACATGTACATAATTGTAGTAAAGTGGCTGATAATGCCTAAGCCATAGCTGTTGCATATGTATATTAGCACCGAATAGCACAGTACAGTTTATTTTTCAGCAGGTTGATGTGGTATGTGTTATTCTCCCACTGACTGCTTTTCCTGCAAATGAGAGGAGCGAAATGTAATACATCTTCTTTATTTTGGTAAGTAATGAGGGGTGCGCAACTTGATACATTTTGTTTCTTTGCTAAGTGCATATTCCTGTTTTATACTTTTAAAAATTAGATTTTTCAAGTTGATGTAAAAATGACCTATTTGATATACGAAATGTAGTAACGGGCTCATCCTACCCAGCAGGTCGACTCGGACGTTTCACTGCGACATTTATGATCGAACTGACTACATTCTTGGGGCAAATGAAACATCACTTGCCTCATAGTTAACTATGAGAGGGCAGAACTTAATACAACTTCTTTCTTTTGGTAACCATTTTCTATTGCTTTTGACTTTTCAGAATTATACTGTAAAATTCCCATAAAAATGATCCATTTCAAATAACAAATGTAGCAACAGTCTTGTTCTCCCAGTAGATTGACTTGGGTGTGTGGTTGCAACATTTATGCTCCCATCAACCACATTTTTGCTTCAAATGAGACACCAGTTGCACCATAGTTAACTATGAGAGCTGTGGAACTTGATACATCTTTCTTTTGTTAAATGCTTCATCCCGCTTTTTCAAAAACATTTGAAAAGGTTGTGTTCAAGCCTCTTCTTAAACATCTGACTGCTAAGAATATATTGTCCTAGTCACAATTTGTGTTTCCTAGTTGTTCAAATATAGGGAAGGCTTTTTAAACATATACTGAGATGTACTTAATTCATTAGATATCAAATTAAAGGCTGCCGGCATTTTCTGTGACCCACGAAAAGCCTTTGACTGCGTGGATCATAGCATCTTTTTAAGTAAATTAGAATATTATGGTGTCACTGGCAGGGCTGCAAAATTGTTGGAGTCTTATCTAACTAATAAGAAACAAAGGGTGTCATTGCAAAATACCTGTGGAGTAATGCAACCAGTCTTCCTCTGTTTGGGAATTAATTACATGCAGTATTCATCAAGTTTCCATATTGAATCCATTGCCTTTTCTTGTATCATTGATGATCTCTTGTCTGCTACATTGCCAGATGCAAAGTTAGTTCTGCTTGCAGATGGTACAAACATAACAATAAATAACAAGTCAAGTACAGATTTAAAAATGGCTGTTAATCAAATTTTCACTGACATTAATAAATGGTTTAAAGCTAACTCACTGTCATTACACTTTCAAAAGACCCACTGTATGCAGTTCGGAACCTGTAACAGATTTCCCTCCAGCATATTTATAACATATGAAGAGATGCAGATCCAAGAGGTGTACAGTGTTAAATATTTCTGGGATTGAAACTCAATTTTAAATTTAGTTGGGAAGAGCATACCACAGGATTGCTGAAGTGCCTAACAAGTCGGTATTTGCAGTATGAATGAGGTCAGATGTAGGAAATATAAATATAAAAAACTTACACACTTTGCTTACTTTCATTCTATTGTGTCATATGGAATCATGTTCTGGAGTAACTCATCAAATCAAGGAAAGGTTTTTATTATGCAAAAGCATGTAATATGACTCATTTGTGGTGTAAATTGAAAAACACCGTGTAGAAATATGTTCAAGGAACTTTGTGCTCTAACCACTGCTTCTCAGGATCTTTATTCCTTAACGAAATTTGTTGCAAGTAATATGTCTCTATTTCCAACTAATAGCTACGTAAAGACCTAAAATCACTTACCTTGGTCCAAAAAGGGGTCCAATATTCAGGAACACAAATTCCCAATAAATTGCCAGCAACCATAAAAAACTTTGTTCCAGACACAGCACAGATTAAACAGAGACTGAAAGACTTTTTCATAGGCAACTCCTTCTGCTCTACATCTGTATATCTTAACAGAAACTATTAGGCCAACTGAAATAAAAATGTCTGTTAGATTTCAGCTTTGACATCAGTTGTTTACAACAGTCAAGATCAGGTATACTGTGTATAATAAATTTATTAAAAGTGCATAACTATGTTTCAGTTTGACACCATATTAATTCTGTAAATATTAGGAGTTCCACTTCACTGTAATATTTCACATGTTTTGACAATCTCCTGACAAAGAATCAGGGTAGTGATTACTATATTCAGATGTTTTATGTTTTTTATTTTACATTTTCTGACTTGTACCACACCCACGAGAATCATTTCACTTTTTGTCTGTGAAACGAAAACTGAATCTAATCTAATCTAATCTGGAGAGTGTGGCTGCAACATTTATGCTCTCATCGACAGCATTTTTGCTGCAAATGAGACATCAGTTTCACCACTGTTAACAATGTGAAGTGCGGATATTAATACGTACCCTTTCTTTTGGTAAGGACTTCCTATTGATTTACACTTTTAAAAATTAAATTCCTCAAGTTGACTTAGAAATGAAGTATTTGATATACTGAATGTAGTAACAGTCTCATAATTCCCAGCAGGTTGATTTGACTGTGTAGTTGCAACATTTATGCTCCCATCAACTGCATTTATGCTGCAAATGAGACATCAGATGCACTGCAGATAATTGTGACATTTGCAGAACTTAATGCATGTTCTTTCTTTCGGTAAGTGTTTCTATACTCTATCCTTTTAAGAAATAGGTTCTTCAAGGTGACATAAATATGGCATACTTGTTACACCAAATGAAGTAACTGACTCAACCAGAGTAACTGACTCCTTCAAAACAGGTTGATTTGCATGTGTGGTTGCAATATTTAAACTTCTATCCAATAAGGTTTTACTGCAAATGAGATATCAGTTGCACCATAGTTAACTGTGAGACATTTGGAACACAATAACCCTCCTTCTTTTGGAAAACACTACTGATTGTATTGTACTTTTAAAAATTTTTAATTTAGTGTACCAACTGTAGTAACAGTCTCATCCTTAGCAACAGGTGGACTTGCATGTATGGTTGAACATTTATGCTCTTATCGACTGTGATTTTGTTGCAAATGACTTCTCAGTTACAACATAGTTAACTATGTGAGTTGCAGAACTTGATACATCTTCTTTGCTTAGTTATTCACACCTACATTAGAAATATCTAATTATTGAGTTGAGATAAAAATGAACCATTAGATATATGAAATGTAACAGCAGGGTCTTCCTTCACAGAAGCATGACTTGGGTGTGTGGTTCAACATTTATGCACCAATGGAATACATCTTTGTGGCAAATGAGACATCAGTTTCACCATAATCAAAGTACAGGAATTGATATATTCCCAGAATGAGATTTTCACTCTGCAGTGGAGTGTGCGCTGACATGAAACTTCCTGGCAGATTAAAACTGTGTGCCGGACCGAGACTCGAACTCGGGACCTTTGCCTTTCGTGGACAAGTGCTCTACCACCTGAGCTACCCAAGCACGATTCACGCCCCATCCTCACAGCTTTATTCCTGCCAGTACCTCGTCTCCTACCTTCCAAACTTTACAGAAGCCCTCCTGCGAACCTTGCAGAACTAGCACTCCTAAAAGAAAGGATATTGCGGAGACATGGCTTAGCCACAGCCTGGGGAGTGCTAGTTCTGCAAGGTTTGCAGGAGACCTTCCGTAAAGTTTGGAAGGTAGGAGACAAGGTACTGGCAGGAATAAAGCTGTGAGGACGTGGCGTGAATCGTGCTTCGGTAGCTCAGATGGTAGAGCCCTTGCCCATGAAAGGCAAAGATCCCGAGTTCGAGTCTCGGTCCGGCCCACAGTTTTAATCTGCCAGGAAATTTCAATTGATACATTGCCATGCCCAGTAGCCACACGGAATAGGGTGCCTTGTCATGGTCCACGTGGCTCCCTGCTTCAGAGATTCGATTACACCGTCAGGCATGGGTGTGTGTGCTGTCCTTAGCGTGACTTAGTTTAAGTTAGGTTAAATAGTGCCTAAGCTTAGGGACTGATAACCTCAGTAGTTTGGTCCCACAAGACCTTACACAAAAAAACATGCTCATCTTTCGCAGCAGACTGACTCGGGTGCAAGGCTGCGAACAATTATGTCCATATCAACTGCGTTTTTGACAAATTTGATATCTGTTGCATTATAGTTAAATGACAGATGTGTGGAAATTAGTACACAGACTTCCGTTTGATAAGTGTATCTTGCTCTTTTAAATTTTTAAAAACTATTCCTCAAATTGACATAAAAATAATAATATATCTGATGTACAAAATATAGCAACTGGTCCCTCCTTCACACCAGGTTGATGTGTGGGTGACTGCAACATCTCTGCTCCTATCAACTACATTTTTTGGCAAATGAGATATTTCTTGCACCACAGTTAAATATGAGAGGTGTGATATGTTTTCATTCTTTAAGTAAGCATGTCATCCTGTTTTATATTTTTCAAAATTACACTTTTTATGTTGACATATGAATGACCAATTTGATGTTCAGAATGTAGTAATGCACTCGTTCTTGAAAGCAGGTAGACTTGTGTGTGTGGTTGCAACATTTCGGCTCCCATTGACTTCATTTTTGGCGAGAATGACATCTCCTGCAACACAGTTCAATAAGAGAGGAGCAGAACTTGATACATTTTCATTCTTTTGGTAAGCATATTTTCCTATTTTATACATTCAGAAATCAGGTTTTTATGTTGACATATTGAGGTACAAAATGTACTAAAACACCCATCCTTCACAGCAGGTTGAGTTGTGCGCATGATTGCAACATTTCGGCTCCCATCGACTGCATTTTTGGGCGAAAGGAACATTTGATGCACCACAGCTCAATATGGGTTTTGCAGAATAAGATAAATTTTTTTTTGAAGCAAGCATATATTCCTGTTTTGAACTTTTAGAAATCAGAATTATTATGTCGAAATTTGAATCACCTATTTGATGTACAATATGTTGTAAAACATTTTTTCTCCACAGCAGGTTGACTTGTATGTGTGGTTGCAACATTTCTGCTCCCATTGACTGCATTTTTTGGCGAAAGGGACATCTGTTGCAGCACAGCTCAGTATCCAAGATGCAGAACTTCATAGATTTTCTTTCTTATGGTAAGCATTTAATAGTTCTTAATACATTTTCGAAATTAGATATTTTATATTGATATATGAAAGACCTATTTGATGCACAAAATGTAGTTGAACACTCATTGTTCACAGCATGTTGACTTGTGAGTGTGGTTGCAACATTTTTGCTCCGAAAGACTGAAATTTTTGGTGAAAGGAACATCTGGTGCAGCACAGCACAATATGGGATGTGCGGAACTTGATATGTTCTCCTTCCTTTGGTAAACATATATTACAGTTTTATATTTTTAGAAAATTGATTTTTTATGTTGACGTATGAACGACCAATTTGACATACCAAATTTAATAACACTTTCGAACTTCACAGCGGTTGACCTGTATGTGTGGTTGCCACATTTATTCTCCAATTTACATTTTTGGAGAAAGGGCCATCTGTTGCAACATAGGTCACTGCCAGAGCTACAGAGCATTAAACGTTCCCATTCTTTTGGAAAGCATATCTTACAGTTTTATACTTTTTCAAATTTAGTTTTCTCATATTGACTTTAACATGACCTAATTGATGTAATAAATGTAGTAACCGACTTATTCTTCATAGCAAGTCAACTTCTGTGAATGGTTGCAGCATTTATGTTCCCATTGAGTACATTTTAGAAGAAAGGAACAATTATTGCACCACACGCAAGAGAGGCAGCTGCAGAGCATGATGCATATTCTTTCTTTTGGTAAGCATTTTTTCTGTTTTATACTTTTGGAATTTTGGTTTTTTCGTGTTGATTTAAAAATGACCTACTTCATGTTTGAAATGCACCAACTCGTTTTTTCCTCACAGCAGGTCAACTTGTGTGTGAGGTTGCAACATTACGCTCCCACTGAGTACATTTTTGGAGAAAGGGACATCTGTTGCACCACTGGGCAGGTAGAAGGGTGCGGAGCATGATACATTTTCTTTCTTTGCTAAGCATTTTTTGTGTTTGACGCTTTTGGAATTTTGATTTTTGATGTTGATTTTAAAATGACCTTTTTCATGTTCGAAATGTACTAACTCCTTTTTTCCTCACAGCAGGTCAACTTGTGTGTGTGGTTCCAACATTACACTCCCATTGAGTACATTTTTGGAGAAAGGGACATCAGTTGCACCACAGGGCGGGAGGAGGGTGCCTAACACAATACATTTTCTTTCTTCAGTAATCATTTTTTTGTGTTTAATTCTTTTGGAATGTTGGTTTTTCATGTTGATTATAAAATGACCCTTTTCATGTTTGAAATGTACTAACTCGTTTTTTCCTCACAGCAGGTCAACTTGTGTGTGGTTGCAACATTACGGTCCCATTGAGTACATTTTTGGAGAAAGGGACACCAGTTGCACCACAGGGCGGGAGGAGGGTGCCTAGCACGATACATTTTCTTTCTTCGGTAAGCATTTTTTTGTGTTTGATACATTTGGAATTTTGGTTTTTCATGTTGATTCTAAAATGACCTTTTTCATGTTTGAAATGTACTAACTCGTTTTTTCCTCACAGCAGGTCAACTTGTTTGTGGTTGCAGCATTACGGTCCCATTGAGTACATTTTTGGAGAAAGGGACATCAGTTGCACCACAGGGCGGGAGGACAGTGCAGAGAACGATACATTTTCTTCCTTCGGTAAGCTTTTTTCGTGTTTCATACTTTTGGAATTTTGGTTTTTCATGTTGATTTTAAAATGACATTTTTTCATGTTTGAAATGTACTAACTCGTTTTTTCCTCACAGCAGGTCAACTTGTGAGTGGTTGCAAGACTACGGTCCCATTGAGTACATTTTTGGAGAAAGGGACATCAGTTGCACCACAGGGCAAGAGGAGGGTGCCTAGCACGATACATTTTCTTTCTTCGGTAAGCATTTTTTTGTGTTTGATACTTTTGGAATTTTGGTTTTTCATGTTGATTTTAAAATGACCTTTTTCATGTTTGAAATGTACTAACTCGTTTTTTCCTCACAGCAGGTCAGCTTGTGTGTGGTTGCAATATTACGGTCCCATTGAGTAAATTTTTGGAGAAAGGGACATCAGTTGCACCACAGGGCGGGAGGAGGGTGCCTAGCACGATACATTTTCTTTATTCGGTAAGCATTTTTTTGTGATTGATACTTTTGGAATTTTGGTTTTTCATGTTGATTTTAAAATGACCTTTTTCATGTTTGAAATGTACTAACTCATTTTTTTCCTCACAGCAGGTCATCTTGTGTGTGGTTGCAACATTACGGTCCCATTGAGTACATTTTTGGAGAAAGGGACATCAGTTGCACCACAGGGTGGAAGGAGGGTCCCGAGAACGATACATTTTCCTTCTTTGGTAAGCATTTTTTGTGTTCGATACTTTTGGAATTTTGGTTTTTCATGTTGATTTTAAAATGACTATTTTCATGTTTGAAATGTACTAACTCGTTTTTTCCTCACAGCAGGTCAACTTGTGAATGGTTGCACCATTATGGTACCATTGAGTACATTTTTGGAGAAAGGGACATCAGTTGCACCACTGGGCGGGAGGATGGTCCCTAGCATGATACATTTTCTTTCTTCGGTAAGCATTTTTTTGTGTTTTATACTTTTGGAATTTTGGTTTTTCATGTTGATTATAAAATGACCTTCTTCATGTTTGAAATGTACTAACTCGTTTTTTCCTCACAGCAGGTCAACTTGTGTGTGGTTGCAACATTACCGTCACATTGAGTACATTTTTGAAGAAAGAGAAAAACAGTGGCACCACAGGGCGGGAGGAGGGTGTAGAGCACGATACATTTTCTTTCTTCGGTAAGCATTTTTTTGTGTTTGATACTTTTGGAAGTTTGGTTTTTCATGTTATTTTAAAATGACCTTTTTCATGTTTGAAAAGTACTAACTCGTTTTTTCCTCACAGCAGGTGAACTTGTGTGTGGTTGCAACATTACAGTCCCATTGAGTACATTTTTGGAGACAGGGACATCAGTTGCACCACAGGGCGGGAGGAGGGTGCTGAGCAAGTTACATTTTCTTTCTTCGGTAAGCATTTTTTTGAGTTTGCAACTTTCGGAATTTTGTATTTTCATGTTGATTTTAAAATGACCTTTTTCATGTTTGAAATGTACTAAGTCGTTTTTTCCCCACAGCAGGTCAACTTGTGTGTGGTTGCAACATTACGGTCCCATTGAGTACATTTTTGGAGAAAGGGACAACAGTTGCACCACAGGGCGGGAGGACGGTGCTGAGCCTGATACATTCTCTGTCTTCGGTAAGCATTTCTTTGTGTTTGATACTTTTGGAATTTTGGTTTTTCATGTTGATTTTAAAATGACCTTTTTCATGTTTGAAATGTAGTAACTCGTTTATCCTCACAGCAGGTCAACTTGTGTGTGGTTGCAACATTACGGTCCCATTGAGTACATTTTTGGAGAAAGGGACATCAGTTGTACCACAGGGCGGGAGGAGGGTGCAGAGCATGATACATTTTCCCTCTTCGGTAAGCATTTTTTTGTGTTTTATACTTTTGGAATTTTGGTTTTTCATGTTGATTTTAAAATGACCTTTTTGATGTTTGAAATGTACTAACTTCTTTTTTCCTCACAGCAGGTCAACTTGTGTGTGGTTGCAACATTACGGTCCCATTGAGTACATTTTTGGAGAAAGGTGACATCAGTTGCACCACAGGGCAGGAGGAGGGTGCCTAGCACGATACAGTTCCTTTCTACGGTAAGAATTTTTTTGTGTTTGATACTTTTGGAATTTTGGTTTTTCAAGTTGATTTTAAAATGACCTTTTTCATGTTTGAAATGTACTAACTCGTTTTTTCCTCACAGCAGGTCAACTTGTGTGTGGTTGCAACATTACGGTCCCATTGAGTACATTTTTGGAGAATGGGACATCAGTTGCACCACAGCGCGGGAGGAGGGTGCCTAGCACGATACAATTCCATTCTACGGTAAGCATTTTTTTGTGTTTGATACTTTAGGAAGTTTTGTTTTTCAAGTTGACTTTAAAATGACCTTTTTCATGTTTGAAATGTACTAACTCGTTTTTTCCTCACAGCGGGTCAACTTGTGTGTGGTTGCAACATTACGGTCCCATTGAGTACATTCTTGGAGAAAGGGACATCATTTGCACCACAGGGCGGGAGGAGGGTGCAGAGCACGATACATTTTCTCTCTTCGGTAAGCATTTTTTTGGTTTTTATACTCTTGGAATTTTGGTTTTTCATGTTGATTTCAAAATGACCTTTTTCATGTTTGAAATGTACCAACTCGTTTTTTCCTCACAGCAGGTGAACTTGTGTGTGGTTGCAACATTACGGTCCCATTGAGTACATTTTTGGAGAAAGGGACAACAGTTGCACCACAGGGCGGGAGGAGGGTGCTGAGCCTGATACATTCTCTCTCTTCGGTAAGCATTTCTTTGTGTTTGATACTTTTGGAATTTTGGTTTTTCATGTTGATTTTAAAATGACCTTTTTCATGTTTGAAATGTACTAACTCGTTTTTTCCTCACAGCAGGTCAACTTGTGTGTGGTTGCAACATTACGGTCCCATTGAGTACATTTTTGGAGAATGGGACATCAGTTGCACCACAGCGTGGGAGGAGGGTGCCTAGCACGATACAATTCCATTCTACGGTAAGCATTTCTTTGTGTTTGATACTTTAGGAAGTTTTGTTTTTCAAGTTGACTTTAAAATGACCTTTTTCATGTTTGAAATGTACTAACTCGTTTTTTCCTCACAGCGGGTCAACTTGTGTGTGGTTGCAACATTACGGTCCCATTGAGTACATTTTTGGAGAAAAGGACATCAGTTGCACCACAGGGCGGGAGGAGAGTGCAGAGCACGATACATTTTCTTTCTTCGGTAAGCATTCTTTTGTGTTTGATTCTTTTGGAATTTTGGTTTTACATATTGATTTTAAAATGACTTTTTTATTGTTTGAAATGTACTAACTCGTTTTTTCCTCACAGCAGGTCAACTTGTGTGTGGTTGCAACATTACAGTCCCATTGAGTACATTTTTGGAGAGAGGGACATCAGTTGCACCACAGGGCGGGAGGAGGGTGCTGAGCACGATACATTTTCTCTCTACGGTAAGCATTTTTTCGTGTGTGAGACTGTTGGAATTTTGGTTTTTCATGTTGATTCTAAAATGACTATTTTCATGTTTGAAATGTACTAACTCATTTTTTCCTCACAGCAGGTCAACTTGTGTGTGGTTGCAACATTAGGGTCCCATTCTACATCTACATCTACATCTATACTCCGCAAGCCACCTTACGGTGTGTGGCGGAGGGTACTTATTGTACCACTATCTGATCCCCCCTTCCCTGTTCCATTCACGAATTGTGCGTGATAAGAACGACTGCTTGTAAGTCTCCGTATTTGCTCTAATTTCTCGGATCTTTTCGTTGTGATCATTACGCGAGATATATGTGGGCAGTAGTAATATGTTGCCCATCTCTTCCCGGAATGTGCTCTCTCGTAATTTCGATAATAAACCTCTCCGTATAGCGTAACGCCTTTCTTGAAGTGTCCGCCACTGGAGCTTGTTCAGCATCTCCGTAACGCTCTCGCGCTGACTAAATGTCCCCATGACGAATCGCGCTGCTTTTCGCTGGATCATGTCTATCTCTTCTATTAATCCAACCTGGTAAGGGTCCCATACTGATGAGCAATACTCAAGAATCGGACGAACAAGTGTTTTGTAAGCTACTTCTTTCGTCGATGAGTCACATTTTCTTAGAATTCTTCCTATGAATCTCAACCTTGCGCCTGCTTTTCCCACTATTTGTTTTACGTGATCATTCCACTTCAGATCGCTCCGGATAGTAACTCCTAAGTATTTTACGGTCGTTACCGCTTCCAATGATTTACCACCTATGGCATAATCGTACTGGAATGGATTTCTGCCCCCTATGTATGCGCATTATATTACATTTATCTACGTTTAGGGAAAGCTACCAGCTGTCGCACCTTGCATTAATCCTCTGCAGGTCCTCCTGGAGTACGTACGAGTCTTCTGATGTTGCTACTTTCTTGTAGACAACCGTGTCATCTGCAAATAGCCTCACGGAGCTACCGATGTTGTCAACTAAGTCATTTATGTATATTGTAAACAATAAAGGTCCTACCACGCTTCCCTGCGGTACTCCCGAAATTACCTCTACATCTGCAGATGAGTACATCTTTGGAGAAAGAGACATCAGTTGCATCACAGTGCGGGAGGAGGGTGCCTAGCACGATACATTTCCATTCTACGGCAAGCATTTTTTTGTGTGTGATACTTTTGGAAGTTTGCTTTTTCTTGTTGAAATTGAAATGACTTTTTGTATGTTTCAAATGTACTAACTCGTTTTTTCCTCACAGCACGTCAACTTGTGTGTGGTTGCTACATTATGGTCCCTGTGAGTACATTTTTGAAGAAAGGGACATCAGTTGCACCACAGGGCGCGAGGAGGGTGCTGAGCACGATACATTTCTTTCAACGGTAAGCATTTTTTTGTGTTTGATACTTTTGGAAGTTTGGTTTTCCATGTTGATTTTAAAATGGCCTTTTTCATGTTTGAAATGTACCAACTCGTTCCTTCCTCACAGCAGGTCAACTTGTGTGTGGTTTTAACATTACACTCCCATTGAGTACATTTTTGGAGAAAGGGACATCAGTTGCACCACAGGGCGGGAGGAGAGTGCTGAGCACTATACATTTTCTCTCTTCGGTAAGCATTTTTTTGTGTTTTATACTTTTGGAATTTTGGTTTTTCGTGTTGAGTTTAATATGACCTTTTTCATGTTTCAAATGTACTAACTCGTTTTGTCCTCACAGCAGGTCAATTTATGTGTGGTTGCAACATTACGGTACCATTGAGTACATTTTTGGAGAAAGGGACATCAGTTGCACCACAGGGCGGGAGAAGGGTGCTGAGCATGATACATTTCCTCTCTTCGGTAAGCATCTTTTTGTGTTTGATACTTTTGGAATTTTGGTTTTTCCTGTTGATTTTAAAATGACCTTTTTCATGTTTGAAATGTACTAACTCGTTTTTTCCTCACAGCAGGTCAACTTGTGTGTGGTTGCATCATTACGGTCACATTGAGTACATTTTTGGAGAAAGGGACATCAGTTGCACCACAGGGCGGGAGTTGGGTGCTGAGCACGATACATTCTCTCTCTTCGGTAAGCATTTTTTTGAGCTTGATAATTTTGGAATTTTGGTTTCTCATGTTGATTTTAAAATGACCTTTTTCATGTTTGAAATGTACTAACTCGTTTTTTCCTTACAGCAGGTCAACATGTATGTGGTTGCAACATTACGGTCCCATTGAGTACATTTTTGGAGAAAGGGACATCAGTTGCACCTCATGGCAGTAGGATGGAGCTGAGCACGATACATTTTCTCTCTTCGGTAAGCATTTTTTTGTGTTTTATACTTTTGGAATTTTAGTTTTTCATGTTGATTTTAAAATGACCTTTCTCATGTTTGAAATGTACTAACTCGTTCTTTCCTCACAGTAGGTCAATTAGTGTGTGGTTGCAACATTACGGTCCCATTGAGTATATTTTTGCAGAAAGGGACATCAGTTGCACCACAGGGCGGGAGGAGGGTTCTGAGCACGATACATTCTCTCTCTTCGGTAAGCATTTTTTGTGTTTTATACTTTTGGAATTTTTGTTTTTCATGTTGATTTTAAAATGACCATTTTCATGTTTGAAATGTACTAACTCGTTTTTTCCTCACAGCAGGTCAACTTGTGTGTGGTTGCAACATTACGGTCCCATTGAGTACATTTTTGGAGAAAGGGACATCAGTTGCACCTCATGGCAGTAGGATGGTGCTGAGCACGATACATTTTCTCTCTTCGGTAAGCATTTTTTTGTGTTTTATACTTTTGGAATTTTAGTTTTTCATGTTGATTTTAAAATGACCTTTTCCGTGTTTGAAGTGCACTAACTCGTTTTTTCCTCACAGCAGGTCAACTTGTGTGTGGTTGCAACATTACGGTCCCATTGAGTACATTTTTGGAGAAAGGGACATCAGTTGCACCACAGGGCAGGAGTAGGGTGCAGAGCACGATACATTTTCTCTCTTCGGTAAGCATTTTTTTGTGTTTTATACTTTTGGAATTTTGGGTTTTCATGTTGATTTTAAAATGACCGTTTTCATGTTTGAACTGTACTTACTCGTTTTTTCCACACGACAGGCCAACTTGTGTGTGGTTGCAACATTACGGTCCCATTGAGTACTTTTTTGGAGAAAGGGATATCAGTTGCACCACAGGGCGGGAGGAGGGTGCTGAGCACGATACATTTTCTCTCTTCGGTAAGCATTTATTTGTGTTTAATACTTTTGGAATTTTGGTTTTTCATGTTGATTTTGAAATGACCTTTTTCATGTTTGAAAAGTACTAACTCGTTTTTTCCTCACAGCAGGTCAACTTGTGTGTGGTTGCAACATTACGGTCCCATTGAAAACATTTTTGGAGAAAGGGACATCAGTTGCACCACAGGGCGGGAGAAGGGTGCAGAGCACGATACATTTTCTTTCTTCAGTAAACATTTGTTTGTGTTTGATACTTTTGGAATTTTGGTTTTTCATGTTGATTTTAAAATGCCCTTTTTCATGTTCGAAATGTACTAACTCGTTTTTTCCTCACTGCAGGTCAACTTGTGTGTGGTTGCAACATTACGGTCCCATTGAGTACATTTTTGGAGAAAGGGACATCAGTTGCACCACAGGGCGGGAGGAGGGTGCTGAGCACGATACATTTTCTCTCTTCGGTAAGCATTTTTTTGTGTTTTATACTTTTGGAATTTTTGTTTTTCATGTTGATTTTAAAATGACCTTTTTCATGTTTGAAATGTACTAACTTGTTTTTTCCTCACAGCAGGTCAACTTTCGTGTGGTTGCAACATTACGGTCCCATTGAGTACATTTTTGGAGAAAGGGACATCAGTTGCACCTCATGGCAGTAGGATGGTGCTGAGCACGATACATTTTCTCTCTTCGGTAAGCATTTTTTTGTGTTTTATACTTTTGGAATTTTAGTTTTTCATGTTAATTTTAAAATGACCTTTTCCGTGTTTGAAGTGCACTAACTCGTTTTTTCCTCACAGCAGGTCAACTTGTGTGTGGTTGCTACATAATGGTCCCTGTGAGTACATTTGTGGAGAAAGGTACATCAGTTGCACCACAGGGTGGGAGGAGGGTGCTGAACACGATACATTTTCTCTCATCGGTAAGCATTTTTTTGTATTTAATACTTTTGGAATTTAGATTTTTCATGTTGATTTTAAAATGACCTTTTTCATGTTTGACATGTACTAACTCGTTTTTTCCTCACAGCAGGTCAACTAGTGTGAGGTTGCAACATTACGGTCCCATTGAGTACATATTTGGAGAAAGGGACATCAGTTGCACCACAGGGTGGGAGGAGGGTGCTGAGCACGATACATTTTCTCTCTTCGGTAAGCATTTTTTTGTGCTTTATACTTTTACAATCTTGGTTTTCATGTTGATTTTAAAATGACCTTTTTCATGTTTGAAATGTACTAACTCGTTTTTCTCTCACAGCAGGTCAACTTGCGTGTGGTTGCAACATTACGGTCCCATTGAGTACATTTTTGGAGAAAGGGACATCAGTTGCACCACAGGGCAGGAGTAGGGTGCAGAGCACGATACATTTTCTCTCTTCGGTAAGCATTTTTTTGTGTTTTATACTTTTGGAATTTTGGGTTTTCATGTTGATTTTAAAATGACCGTTTTCATGTTTGAACTGTACTTACTCGTTTTTTCCACACGACAGGCCAACTTGTGTGTGGTTGCAACATTACGGTCCCATTGAGTACTTTTTTGGAGAAAGGGATATCAGTTGCACCACAGGGCGGGAGGAGGGTGCTGAGCACGATACATTTTCTCTCTTCGGTAAGCATTTATTTGTATTTAATACTTTTGGAATTTTGGTTTTTCATGTTGATTTTAAAATGACCTTTTTCATGTTTGAAAAGTAATAACTCGTTTTTTCCTCACAGCAGGTCAACTTGTGTGTGGTTGCAACATTACGGTCCCATTGAAAACATTTTTGGAGATAGGGACATCAGTTGCACCACAGGGCGGGAGAAGGGTGCAGAGCACGATACATTTTCTTTCTTCAGTAAGCATTTTTTTGTGTTTGATACTTTTGGAATTTTGGTTTTTCATGTTGATTTTAAAATGCCCTTTTTCATGTTCGAAATGTACTAACTCGTTTTTTCCTCACTGCAGGTCAACTTGTGTGTGGTTGCAACATTACGGTCCCATTGAGTACATTTTTGGAGAAAGGGACATCAGTTGCACCACAGGGCGGGAGGAGGGTGCTGAGCACGATACATTTTCTCTCTTCGGTAAGCATTTTTTTGTGTTTTATACTTTTGGAATTTTTGTTTTTCATGTTGATTTTAAAATGACCTTTTTCATGTTTGAAATGTACTAACTTGTTTTTTCCTCACAGCAGGTCAACTTTCGTGTGGTTGCAACATTACGGTCCCATTGAGTACATTTTTGGAGAAAGGGACATCAGTTGCACCACAGGGCGGGAGGAGGGTGCAGAGCATGATACATTATCTCTCTTCGGTAAGCATTTTTTTGTTTTTGATACTTTTGGAATTTGCATTTTTCAAGTTGAATATAAAATGACCTTTTTCATGTTTGAAATGTCCTAACTCGTTTTTTCCTCACAGCAGGTCAACTTGTGTGTGGTTGCAACATTAGGGTCCCATTGAGTACATATTTGGAGAAAGGAACATCAGTTGCACCATAGGGCGTGAGTAGGGTGCTGAGCACGATACATTTTCTCTCTTCGTTAATCTTTTTTTTGTGTTTGATACTTTTGGAATTTTGGTTTTTCATGTTGATTTTAAAATGACCTTTTTCATGTTTGAAATGTACTAACTCGTTTTTTCCTTACAGCAGGTCAACTTGTATGTGGTTGCAACATTACGGTCCCATTGAGTACATTTTTGGAGAAAGGGACATCAGTTGCACCTCATGGCAGTAGGATGGTGCTGAGCACGATACATTTTCTCTCTTCGGTAAGCATTTTTTTGTGTTTTATACTTTTGGAATTTTAGTTTTTCATGTTGATTTTAAAATGACCTTTTTCATGTTTGAAATGTACTAACTCGTTCTTTCCTCACAGTAGGTCAATTAGTGTGTGGTTGCAACATTACGGTCCCATTGAGTATATTTTTGCAGAAAGGGACATCAGTTGCACCACAGGGCGGGAGGAGGGTTCTGAGCACGATACATTCTCTCTCTTCGGTAAGCATTTTTTGTGTTTTATACTTTTGGAATTTTTGTTTTTCATGTTGATTTTAAAATGACCATTTTCATGTTTGAAATGTACTAACTCGTTTTTTCCTCACAGCAAGTCAACTTGTGTGTGGTTGCAACATTACGGTCCCATTGAGTACATTTTTGGAGAAAGGGACATCAGTTGCACCTCATGGCAGTAGGATGGTGCTGAGCACGATACATTTTCTCTCTTCGGTAAGCATTTTTTTGTGTTTTATACTTTTGGCATTTTAGTTTTTCATGTTGATTTTAAAATGACCTTTTCCGTGTTTGAAGTGCACTAACTCGTTTTTTCCTCACAGCAGGTCAACTTGTGTGTGGTTGCTACATAATGGTCCCTGTGAGTACATTTGTGGAGAAAGGTACATCAGTTGCACCACAGGGTGGGAGGAGGGTGCTGAACACGATACATTTTCTCTCATCGGTAAGCATTTTTTTGTATTTAATACTTTTGGAATTTAGGTTTTTCATGTTGATTTTAAAATGACCTTTTTCATGTTTGACATGTACTAACTCGTTTTTCCCTCACAGCAGGTCAACTTGTGTGTGGTTGCAACATTACGGTCCCATTGAGTACATATTTGGAGAAAGGGACATCAGTTGCACCACAGGGCGGGAGGAGGCTGCTGAGCACGATGCATTCTCTCTCTTCGGTAATCATTTTTTTGTGTTTGATACTTTTGGAATTTTGTTTTTTCATGTTGATTTTAAAATGACCTTTTTCATGTTTGAAATGTACTAACTCGTTTTTTCCTCACAGCAGGTCAACTTGTGTGTGGTTGCAACATTACGGTCCCATTGAGTACATTTTTGGAGAAAGGTACATCAGTTGCTCCACAGAGTGGGAGGAGGGTGCTGAGCACGATACATTTTCTCTCTTCGGTAAGCATTTTTTTGTGTTTGATACTTTTGGAATTTTGTTTTTTCATGTTGATTTTAAAATGACCTTTTTCATGTTTGAAATGTACTAACTCGTTTTTTCCTCACAGCAGGTCAACTTGTGTGTGGTTGCAACATTACGGTCCCATTGAGTACGTTTTTGGAGAAAGGGACATCAGTTACACCACAGGGCGGGAGGAGGGTGCTGAGCGCGATACATTTTCTCTCTTCGGTAAGCATTTTTTTGTGTTTGATACTTTTGGAATTTTGTTTTTTCATGTTGATTTTAAAATGACCTTTTTCATGTTTGAAATGTACTAACTCGTTTTTTCCTCACAGCAGGTCAACTTGTGTGTGGTTGCAACATTACGGTCCCATTGAGTACATTTTTGGAGAAAGGGACATCAGTTGCACCACAGGGCGGGAGGAGGCTGCTGAGCACGATGCATTCTCTCTCTTCGGTAATCATTTTTTTGTGTTTGATACTTTTGGAATTTGCATTTTTCAAGTTGAATATAAAATGACCTTTTCATGTTTGAAATGTACTAACTCGTTTTTTCCTCACAGCAGGTCAACTTGTGTGAGGTTGCAACATTAGGGTCCCATTGAGTACATATTTGGAGAAAGGGACATCAGTTGCACCACAGGGCGGGAGTAGGGTGCTGAGCACGATACATTTTCTCTCTTCGTTAATCATTTTTTTTTGTTTGATACTTTTGGAATTTTGGTTTTTCATGTTGATTTTAAAATGACCTTTTTCATGTTTGAAATGTACTAACTCGTTTTTTCCTCACAGCAATTAAACTTGTGTGTGGTTGCTACATTATGGTCCCTGTGAGTACATTTGTGGAGAAAGGGACATCAGTTGCACCACAGGGTGGGAGAAGGGTGCTGAGCAGGATACATTTTCTCTCTTCGGTAAGCATTTTTTTGTGTTTGATACTTTTGGAATTTTGGTTTTTCATGTTGATTTTAAAATGACCATTTTCTTGTTTGAAATGTACTAACTCGTTTTTTCCTCACAGCAGGTCAACTTATGTGTGGTTGTAACATTACGGTCCCATTGAGTACATTTTTGGAGAAACGGACATCAGTTGCACCACAGGGCCGGAGGAGGGTACTGAGCACGATACATTTTCTCTCTTCGGTAAGCATTTTTTTGTGCTTTATACTTTTACAATATTGGTTTTCATGTTGATTTTAAAATGACCTTTTTCGTGTTTGAAATGTACTAACTCGTTTTTCTCTCACAGCAGGTCAACTTGCGTGTGGTTGCAACATTACGGTCCCATTGAGTACATTTTTGGAGAAAGGGACATCAGTTGCACCACAGGGCAGGAGTAGGGTGCAGAGCACGATACATTTTCTCTCTTCGGTAAGCATTTTTTTGTGTTTTATACTTTTGGAATTTTGGGTTTTCATGTTGATTTTAAAATGACCGTTTTCATGTTTGAACTGTACTTACTCGTTTTTTCCACACGACAGGCCAACTTGTGTGTGGTTGCAACATTAGGGTCCCATTGAGTACTTTTTTGGAGAAAGGGATATCAGTTGCACCACAGGGCGGGAGGAGGGTGCTGAGCACGATACATTTTCTCTCTTCGGTAAGCATTTATTAGTGTTTAATACTTTTGGAATTTTGGTTTTTCATGTTGATTTTAAAATGACCTTTTTCATGTTTGAAAAGTACTAACTCGTTTTTTCCTCACAGCAGGTCAACTTGTGTGTGGTTGCAACATTACGGTCCCATTGAAAATATTTTTGGACAAAGGGACATCAGTTGCACCACAGGGCGGGAGAAGGGTGCAGAGCACGATACGTTTTCTTTCTTCAGTAAGCATTTTTTTGTGTTTGATACTTTTGGAATTTTGGTTTTTCATGTTGATTTTAAAATGCCCTTTTTCATGTTCGAAATGTACTAACTCGTTTTTTCCTCACTGCAGGTCAACTTGTGTGTGGTTGCAACATTACGGTCCCATTGAGTACATTTTTGGAGAAAGGGACATCAGTTGCAACACAGGGTGGGAGGAGGGTGCTGAGCACGATACATTTTCTTTCTTCGGTAAGCATTTTTTTGTGTTTTATACTTTTGGAATTTTTGTTTTTCATGTTGATTTTAAAATGACCTTTTTCATGTTTGAAATGTACTAACTTGTTTTTTCCTCACAGCAGGTCAACTTTCGTGTGGTTGCAACATTACGGTCCCATTGAGTACATTTTTGGAGAAAGGGACATCAGTTGCACCTCATGGCAGTAGGATGGTGCTGAGCACGATACAATTTCTCTCTTCGGTAAGCATTTTTTTGTGTTTTATACTTTTGGAATTTTAGTTTTTCATGTTAATTTTAAAATGACCTTTTCCGTGTTTGAAGTGCACTAACTCGTTTTTTCCTCACAGCAGGTCAACTTGTGTGTGGTTGCTACATAATGGTCCCTGTGAGTACATTTGTGGAGAAAGGTACATCAGTTGCACCACAGGGTGGGAGGAGGGTGCTGAACACTATACATTTTCTCTCATCGGTAAGCATTTTTTTCTATTTAATACTTTTGGAATTTAGGTTTTTCATGTTGATTTTAAAATGACCTTTTTCATGTTTGACATGTACTAACTCGTTTTTTCCTCACAGCAGGTCAACTAGTGTGAGGTTGCAACATTATGGTCCCATTGAGTACATATTTGGAGAAAGGGACATCAGTTGCACCATAGGGCGGGAGTAGGGTGCTGAGCACGATACATTTTCACTCTTCATTAATCATTTTTTTTGTTTGATACTTTTGGAATTTTGGTTTTTCATGTTGATTTTAAAATGACCTTTTTCATGTTTGAAATGTACTAACTCGTTTTTTCCTCACAGCAGGTAAACTTGTGTGTGGTTGCTACATTATGGTCCCTGTGAGTACATTTGTGGAGAAAGGGACATCAGTTGCACCACAGGGTGGGAGGAGGGTGCTGAGCACGATACATTTTCTCTCTTCGGTAAGCATTTTTTTGTGTTTGATACTTTTGGAATTTTGCTTTTTCATGTTGATTTTAAAATGACCATTTTCTTGTTTGAAATGTACTAACTCGTTTTTTCCTCACAGCAGGTCAACTTATGTGTGGTTGTAACATTACGGTCCCATTGAGTACATTTTTGGAGAAAGGGACATCAGTTGCACCACAGGGCCGGAGGAGGGTACTGAGCACGATACATTTTCTCTCTTCGGTAAGCATTTTTTTGTGCTTTATACTTTTACAATCTTGGTTTTCATGTTGATTTTAAAATGACCTTTTTCATGTTTGAAATGTACTAACTCGTTTTTCTCTCACAGCAGGTCAACTTGCGTGTGGTTGCAACATTACGGTCCCATTGAGTACATTTTTGGAGAAAGGGACATCAGTTGCACCACAGGGCAGGAGTAGGGTGCAGAGCACGATACATTTTCTCTCTTCGGTAAGCATTTTTTTGTGTTTTATACTTTTGGAATTTTGGGTTTTCATGTTGATTTTAAAATGACCGTTTTCATGTTTGAACTGTACTTACTCGTTTTTTCCACACGGCAGGCCAACTTGTGTGTGGTTGCAACATTACGGCCCCATTGAGTACTTTTTTGGAGAAAGGGATATCAGTTGCACCACAGGGCGGGAGGAGGGTGCTGAGCACGATACATTTTCTCTCTTCGGTAAGCATTTATTTGTGTTTAATACTTTTGGAATTTTGGTTTTTCATGTTGATTTTAAAATGACCTTTTTCATGTTTGAAAAGTACTAACTCGTTTTTTCCTCACAGCAGGTCAACTTGTGTGTGGTTGCAACATTACGGTCCCATTGAAAACATTTTTGGAGAAAGGGACATCAGTTGCACCACAGGGCGGGAGAAGGGTGCAGAGCACGATACATTTTCTTTCTTCAGTAAGCATTTTTTTGTGTTTGATACTTTTGGAATTTTGGTTTTTCATGTTGATTTTAAAATGCCCTTTTTCATGTTCGAAATGTACTAACTCGTTTTTTCCTCACAGCAGGTCAACTTGTGTGTGGTTGCAACATTACGGTCCCATTGAGTACATTTTTGGAGAAAGGGACATCAGTTGCACCACAGGGCGGGAGGAGGGTGCTGAGCACGATACATTTTCTCTCTTCGGTAAGCATTTTTTTGTGTTTTATACTTTTGGAAATTTTGTTTTTCATGTTGATTTTAAAATGACCTTTTTCATGTTTGAAATGTACTAACTTGTTTTTTCCTCACAGCAGGTCAACTTTCGTGTGGTTGCAACATTACGGTCCCATTGAGTACATTTTTGGAGAAAGGGACATCAGTTGCACCACAGGGCGGGAGGAGGGTGCAGAGCACGATACATTTTCTCTCTTGGGTAAGCATTTTTTTGTTTTTGATACTTTTGGAATTTTGGTTTTTCATGTTGATTTTAAAATGACCTTTTTCATGTTTGAAATGTACTAACTCGTTTTTTCCTCACAGCAGGTCAACTTGTGTGTGGTTGCAACATTACGGTCCCATTGTGTACATTTTTGGAGAAGGGGACATCAGTTGCACCACAGGGCGGGAGTAGGGTGCAGAGCACTATACATTTTCTTTCTTCGGTAAGCATTTTTTTGTGTTCGATGCTTTTGGAATTTTTGTAATTCATGTTGATTTTAAATTGACATTCTTCATGTATGAAATGTACTGTTTTGGTTTTTCCTCACAGCAGGTCACCTTGTGTGTGGTTGCAACATTATGGTCCCATTGAGTACATTTTTGGAGAAAAGGACATCAGTTGACCACAGGGCGGGAGGAGGCTGCTGAGCACGATGCATTCTCTCTCTTCGGTAATCATTTTTTTGTGTTTGACACTTTTGGAATTTGCATTTTTCAAGTTGAATATAAAATGACCTTTTTCATGTTTGAAATGTACTAACTCGTTTTTTCCTCACAGCCGGTCAACTTGTGTGTGGTTGCAACATTAGGGTCCCATTGAGTACATATTTGGAGAAAGGGACATCAGTTGCACCATAGGGCGGGAGGAGGGTGCTGAGCACGATACATTTTCTCTCTTCGTTAATCATTTTTTTGTGTTTGATACTTTTGGAATTTTGGTTTTTCATGTTGATTTTAAAATGACCTTTTTCATGTTTGAAATGTACTAACTCGTTTTTTCCTCACAGCAGGTCAACTTGTGTGTGGTTGCTACATTATGGTCCCTGTGAGTACATTTTTGGAGAAAGGGACATCAGTTGCACCACAGGGTGGGAGAAGGGTGCTGAACACGATACATTTTCTCTCTTCGGTAAGCATTTTTTTGTATTTTATACTTTTGGAATTTTGGTTTTTCATGTTGATTTTAAAATGACCTTTTTCATGTTTGAAATGTACTAACTCGTTTTTTCCTCACAGCAGGTCAACTAGTGTGAGGTTTCAACATTACGGTCCCATTGAGTACATTTTTGGAGAAAGGGACATCAGTTGCTCCACAGTGCGGGAGGAGGGTGCTGAGCACAATACATTTCCTTTCTACTGTAAGCATTTTTTTGTGTTTGATACTTTTGGAAGTTTGGTTTTTCATGTCGATTTTAAAATGACCTTTTTCTTGTTTGAAATGTACTAACTCTTTTTTTCCTCACAGCAGGTCAACTAGTGTGAGGTTTCAACATTATGGTCCCATTGAGTACAGTTTTGGAGAAAGGGACATCAGTTGCACCACAGGGCGGGAGGAGGGTGTTGAGCACGATACATTCTCTCTCTTCGGTAAGCATTTTTTTGTGTTTTATACCTTTTGAATTTTGGTTTTTCATGTTGATTTTAAAATGACCTTTTTCATGTTTGAAATGTACTAACTCGTTATTTCCTCACAGCAGGTCAACTTGTGTGTGGTTGCAACATTTCTTCCGCATTGAGTACATTTTTGGAGAAAGGGACATCAGTTGCACCACAGGGCGGGAGGAGGGTGCTGAGCACGATACATTTTCTCTCTTCGGTTAGCATTTTTTTGTGTTTCATACTTTTGGAAATTTGGTTTTTCATGTTGATTTTGAAATGACCTTTTACATCTTTGAAATGTACTAAATCGTTTTTTCTTTACAGCAGGTCAACTTGTGTGTGGTTGCAACATTACGGTCCCATTGAGTACGTTTTTGGAGAAAGGGACATCAGTTGCACCACAGGGTGGGAGGAGGGTGCTGAGCACGATACATTCTCTCTCTTCGGTAAGCATTTTTTTGTGTTTGATACTTTTGGAATTTTGGTTTTTCATGTTGATTCTAAAATGACCTTTTTCATGTATGAAATGTACTAACTCGATTTTTCCTCACAGCAGGTCAACTTGTGTGTGGTTGCAACATTACGGTCCCATTGAGTACATTTTTGGAGAAAGGGACATCAGTTGCACCACAGGGCGTGACGATGGTGCTGAGCTCGATACATTTTCTCTCTTCGGTAAGCATTTATTTGTGTTTTATACTTTTGGAATTTTGGTTTTTGTGTTGATTTTAAAATGACCTTTTTTATGTTTGAAATGTACTAACTCGTTTTTTCCTCACAGCAGGTCAACTTGTGTGTGGTTTCAACATTACGGTCCCATTGAGTACATATGCGGAGAAAGGGACATCAGTTGCACCACAGGGCGGGAGGAGTGTCCCTAGCATGATACATTTTCTCCCTTCGGTAAACATTTTTCGTGTTTTATACTTTTTTAATTTTGGTTTTTCATGTTGATTTTAAAATGACCTTTTTCATGTTTGAAATGTACCAACTCGTTTTTTCCAAACAGCAGGTCAACTTGTGTGTGGTTGCAACATTACGTTCCCATTGAGTACATTTTTAAGGATAGGGACATCAGTTGCACCACAGGGTGGGAGGTGCGTGCTGAGCACGATACATATTCTCTCTTCGGTATGCATTTTTTTGTGTTTGATACTTTTGGAATTTTGGTTCTTGATGTTGATTTTAAAATGACCTTTTTCATGTTTGAAATGTACTAACTCGTTTACTCCTCACAGCAGGTCAACTTGTGAGTGGATGCAACATTACGGTCCCATTGAGTACATTTTTGGAGAAAGGGACATCAGTTGCACCACAAGGCGGGAGAGGGATGCAGAGCACTATACATTTTCTTTCTTCGGTAAACATTTTTTTGTGTTTGATACTTTTGGAATTTTGGTAATTCATGTTGATTTTAAAATGACCTTTTTCATGTTTGAAATGTACTAACTCGTTTTTTCCTCACAGCAGGTCAACTTGTGGGTGGTTGCAACATTTCGGTCCCATTGAGTACTTTATTGGAGGAAGGAACATCAGTTGCACCACAGGGCGGGAGTAGGGTGCAGAGCACGATACATTTTCTCTCTTCGGTAAGCATTTTTTTGCGTTTGATACTTTTGGAATTTTGGTTTTTCATGTTGGTTTTAAAATGACCTATGTCATGTTTGAAATGTACTAACTCGTTTTTTCCTCACAGCAGGTCAACTTGTGTGTGGTTGCAACATTACGGTCACATTGAGTACATTTTTGGAGAAAGGAACATCAGTTGCACCACAGGGCGGGAGGAGGGTGCTGAGCACGATACATTTTCTCTCTTCGGTAAGCATTTGTTTGTGTCTTATACTTTTGGAATTTTGGTTTTTCATGTTGATTTTAAATTACCTTTTTCATTTTCGAAATGTACTAACTCGTTTTTTCCTCACAGCAGGTCAACTTATGTGTGGTTGCAACATTACGGTCCCATTGAGTACATATTTGGAGAAAGGGACATCAGCTGAACCACAGGGTGGGAGGAGGGTGCTGAGCACAATATATTTCTTTCTTCGGTAAGCATTTTTTAGCGTTTGATACTTTTGGAATTTTGGGTTTTCATGTTGATTTTAAAATGACCTTTTTCATGTTTGAACTGTACTTACTCGTTTTTTCCACACGACAGGCCAACTTGGGTGTGGTTGCAACATTACGGTCCCATTGAGTACTTTTTTGGAGAAAGGGATATCAGTTGCACCACAGGGCGGGAGGAGGGTGCTGAGGACGATACATTTTCTCTCTTCGGTAAGCATTTATTTGTGTTTTATACTTTTGGAATTTTGGTTTTTCATGTTGATTTTAAAATGACCTTTTTCATGTTTGAAATGTACTAACTCGGTTTTTCCTCACAGCAGGTCAACTTGTGTGTGGTTGCAACATTACGGTCCCATTGAGTACATTTTTGGAGAAAGGGACATCAGTTGCACCACAGGGCGGGAGAAGGGTGCAGAGCACGATACATTTTCTTTCTTCAGTAAGCATTTTTTTGTGTTTGATAGTTTTGGAATTTTGGTTTTTCATGTTGATTTTAAAATGCCCTTTTTCATGTTTGAAATGAACTAACTCGTTTTTTCCTCACAGCAGGTCAACTTGTGTGTGGTTGCAACATTACGGACCCATTGAGTACATTTTTGGAGAAGGGGACATCAGTTGCACCACAGGGCGGGTGTAGGGTGCAGAGCACTATACATTTTCTTTCTTCGGTAAGCATTTTTTTGTGTTCGATGCTTTTGTAATTTTTGTAATTCATGTTGATTTTAAATTGACATCCTTCATGTATGAAATGTACTGTTTTGGTTTTTCCTCACAGCAGGTCAACTTGTGTGTGGTTGCAACATTATGGTCCCATTGAGTACATTTTTGGAGAAAAGGACATCAGTTGCACCACAGGGCGGGAGGAGGGTGCTGAGCATGATACATTTTCCCTCTTCGGTAATCATTTTTTTGTGTTTTATACTTTTGGAATTATCGTTTTTCATGTTGTTTTTAAAATGGCTTTTTCATGTATGAAATGTACTAACTCGTTTTTTCCTCACAGCAGGTCAACTTGTGTGTGGTTGCAACATTACGGTCCAATTGAGTACATTTTTGGAGAAGGGGACATCAGTTGCACCACAGTGCGGGAGGAGGGTGCTGAGCAAGATACATTTTCTCTCTTCGGTAAGCATTTTTTTGTGTTCGATGCTTTTGGAATTTTTGTAATTCATGTTGATTTTAAAATGACCTTTTTCATGTTTGAAATGTACTAACTCGTTTTTTCCTCACAGCAGGTCAACTTGTGTGTGGTTGCAAGATTTCGGTCCCATTGAGTACTTTATTGGAGGAAGGAACATCAGTTGCAGCACAGGGCGGGAGTAGGGTGCAGAGCACGATACATTTTCTCTCTTCGGTAAGCATTTTTTTGCGTTTGATACTTTTGGAATTTTGGTATTTCATGTTGGTTTTAAAATGACCTATGTCATGTTTGAAATGTACTAACTCGGTTTTTCCTCACAGCAGGTCAACTTATGTGTGGTTGCAACATTACGGTCCCATTGAGTACATATTTGGAGAAAGGGACATCAGGTGAACCACAGGGTGGGAGGAGGGTGCTGAGCACAATGTATTTCTTTCTTCGGTAAGCATTTTTTAGCGTTTGATACTTTTGGAATTTTGGGTTTTCATGTTGATTTTAAAATGACCTTTTTCATGTTTGAACTGTATTTACTCGTTTTTTCCACACGACAGGCCAACTTGGGTGTGGTTGCAACATTACGGTTCCATTGAGTACTTTTTTGGAGAAAGGGATATCAGTTGCACCACAGGGCGGGAGGAGGGTGCTGAGCACGATACATTTTCTCTCTTTGGTAAGCATTTATTTGTGTTTTATACTTTTGGAATTTTGGTTTTTCATGTTGATTTTAAAATGACCTTTTTCATGTTTGAAATGTACTAACTCGGTTTTTCCTCACAGCAGATCAACTTGTGTGTGTTTGCAACATTACGGTCCCATTGAGTACATTTTTGGAGAAAGGGACATCAGTTGCACCACAGGGCGGGAGAAGGGTGCAGAACACGATACATTTTCTTTCTTCAGTAAGCATTTTTTTGTGTTTTATACTTTTGGAATTTTGGTTTTTCATGTTGATTTTAAAATGCCCTTTTTCATGTTTGAAATGAACTACCTCGTTTTTTCCTCACAGCAGGTCAACTTGTGTGTGGTTGCAACATTACGGACCCATTGAGTACATTTTTGGAGAAAGGGACATCAGTTGCACCACAGGGCGGGAGGAGGGTGCTGAGCACGATACATTTTCTCTCTTCGGTATGCATTTTTTTGTGTTTGATACTTTTGGAATGTTGATTTTTCATGTTGATTTTGAAATGACCTTCTTCGTGTTTGAATTATACTAACTCGTTTTTTCCTCACAGCAGGTCAACTTGTGTGTGGTTGCAACATTATGGTCCCATTGAGTACATTTTTGGAGAAAGGGACATCAGTTGCACCACAGGGCGCAAGGAGAGTGCAGAGCACGATACAATTTCTTTCTTCGGTAAGCATTCTTTTGTGTTTTATACTTTTGGATTTATGGTTTTTCATGTTGATTTTAAAATGACACTTTTCATGTTTGAAATGTACAAACTTGTGTTTTCCTCACAGCAGGTCAACTTGGGGTGGTTGCAACATTACGATCCTATTAAGTACATTTTTGGAGAAAGGGACATCAGTTGCACCACAGGGCAGGACGAGGGTGCAGAGCTCGATACATTTTCTTCCCTCGGTAAGCATTATTTGTGTTTGATACATTTGGAATTTTGGTTTTTCATGTTGATTTAAAAATGACCTTTTTTGTGTTTGAAATGTACTAAGTCATTTTTTCCTCACAGCAGGTCAACTTGTGTCAGGTTGCAAAATTACGGTCCAATGTAGTACATTTTTGGAGAAAGGGACATCAGTTGCACGACAGGGCGGGAGGAGGTTGCTGAGCACGATACATTTTCTCTCTTCGGTAAGCATTTTTTTGTGTTTCATACTTTTGGAATGTTGATTTTTCATGTTGATTTTAAAATGACCTTCTTCGTGTTTGAAATGTACTAACTCGTTTTTTCCTCACAGCAGGTCAACTTTTGTGTGGTTGCAACATTACGGTCCCATTTAGTACATTTTTGGAAAAAGGACATCAGTTGCACCACAGGGTGGGAGGAAGGTGCTGAGCACGATACATTTTCTATCTTCGGTAAGCATTTTTTGTGTTTTTCACTTTTATAGTTTTGGTTTTTCATGTTGATTTTAAAATGACCTTTTTCATGTTTGAAATGTACTAACTCGTATTTTCTGCACAGCAGGTCAACTTGTGTGTGGTAGCAACATTACGGTCCCATTGAGTACATTTTTGGAGAAAGGGACATCAGTTGCACCACAGGGCGGGAGGAGGGTGCAAAGCACGACACATTTTCTCTTTTCGGTAGGCATTCCTTTGTGTTTGATACTTTTGGAATTTTGGTTTTTCATGTTGATTTTAAAATGTCCTTTTTCTCGTTTGAAATACACTAACTCGTTTTTTCCTCACAGCAGGTCATCTTGTGTGTGGTTGCAACATTACGGTCCCATTGAGTACATTTTAGGAGAAAGGGACATCAGTTGCACCACAGAGTGGGAGGAGGATGCTGAGCACGATACATTTGCTCTCTTCTGTAAGGCTTTTTTTGTGCTTTATACTTTTGGAATTTTGGTTTTTCATGTTGATTTAATATGACCTTTTTCATGTTTGAAATGTACTAACTCGTTTTTTCCTCACAGCAGGTCAACTTGTGTGAGGTTGCAACATTACGGTCCCATTGAGTACATTTTTGGAGAAAGGGACATCAGTTGCACCACAGGGCGGCAGGAGGATGCAGAGCACGATACATTTTCTCTCTTCGGTAAGCATTTTTTTGTTTTTGATACTTTTGGAATTTTGGTTTTTCATGTTGATTTTAAAATGACCTTTTACATGTTTGAAATGTACTAATTCGTTTTTTCCTCACAGCAGGTCAACTTGTGTGAGGTTGCAACATTACGGTCCCATTGAGTACATTTTTGGAGAAGGGGACATCAGTTGCACCACAGGGCGGGAGGAGTGTGCTGAGCACAATACATTTTCTTCCTTCGGCAAGCATTTTTTTGTGTTTTATACTTTTGGAATTTTGGTTTATCATGTTAATTTTAAAATGACCTTTTTCATGTTTGAAATGTACTGACTCGTTTTTTCCTCACAGCAGGTCAACTTGTGTGTGGTTGTAACATTACGGTCCCATTGATTACATTTTTGGAGAAAGGGACATCAGTTGCACCACAGGGCGCGAGGAGGGTGCAGAGCACGATACATTTTCTCTCTTCGGTAAGCATTTTTTGTGTTTGATACTTTAAGAATTTTGGTTTTTGATGTTGATTTTAAAGTGACCTTTTTCTTGTTTGAAATGTACTAACTCGTTTTTTCCTCACAGCACGTCAACTTGTGTCAGGTTGCAACATTTTGGTCCCATTGAGTACATTTTAGGAGAAAGGAACATCAGTTGCACCAAAGGTGGGAGGATTGTGCAGAGCACGATACATTTTCTTTCTTTGGTATGCATTTTTTTGTGTTTGATACTTTCTTAATTTTGGTTTTTCATACTGATTTTTAAAATGTCCTTTTTCATGTTTGAAATGTACTAACTCGTTTTTTCCACGGAACCGGTCAACTTGTGTGTGGTTGCAACATTACGGTCGCATTGCGTGCATTTTTGGAGAAAGGGACATCAGTTGCACCACAGGGCGGGAGGAGGGTGCAGAGCACGATACATTTTCTTTTTTCGGTAAGCATTTTTTGGTGTTTGATACTTTTGGAATTTTGGTATTTCATGTTGATTTTAAAATGACCTTTTTCATGTTTGAAATGTACTAACTTGTTTTTTCCTCACAGCAGGTCAACTTGTGTGTGGTTGAAACGTTACGGTCCCATTGAGTACATTTTTGGAGAAAGGGACATCAGTTGCACCACAGGGTGGGAAGAGGATGCAGACCACGATACATTTTCTCTCTTTGGTAAGCATTTTTTTGTGTTTTATAATTTTGGAATTTTGGTTTTTCATGTTGATTTTAAAATGACATTTTTCATGTTTGAAATGTACTAACTCGTTTTTTCCTCACAGCCGGTCAACTTGTGTGTGGTTGCAATATTATGGTCCCATTAAGTACATTTTTGGAGAAAGTGACATCAGTTGCAGCACAGGGCAGGAGGAGGGTGCTGAGCACGATATATTTTCTCTCTTCGGTAAACATTTTTTTGTGTTTGATACTTTTGGAATTTTGGCCTTTCATATTGATTTTATAATGACCTTTTTCATGTTTGAAATGTACTAGTTCGTTTTTTCTCGCCTCCGGTCTACTTGTGTGTAGTTGCAGCATTACGGTCCCATTGAGTACATTTTTGGAGAAATGTACATCAATTGCACCACAGGGCGGGAGGAGGGTGCAAAGCACGATACATTTTTTTCTTCGGTAAGCATATTTTGTGTTGATACTTTTGGAATTTTGGTTTTTCATGTTGATGTTAAAATGACCTTTTTCATGTTTGAAATGTACTAACTCGTTTTTTCCTCACATAAGGTCAACTTGTGTGTGGTTGCAACTTTACGGTCACAATGAGTACATTTTTGGAGTAAGGGACATCAGTTGCAAAACAGGGCGGGAGGAGGGTGCAGAGCACGATACATTTTCTCTCTTCGGTAAGCAATTTTTTGTGTTTTATACTTTTGGAATTTTGGTTTTCCATGTTCATGTTAAAATGACCTTTTTCATGTTTGAAATGTTCTAACTCGTTTTTTCCTCACAGCAGGTCAACTTGTGTGTGGTTGCGACATTACGGTCCCATTGAGTACATTTTTGGAGAAAGGGACATCAGTTGCACCACAGGCAGGAGGAGGGTGCAGAGCACGATACATTTTCTCTCTTCGATAAGCATTCTTTGTGTTTGATACTTTTGGTATTTTGGTTTTTCATGTTGACTTTAAAAGGACCTTTTTCATGTTTGAAATGTACTAACTCGTTTTTTCCTCACAGCAGGTCTACTTGTGTGCGGTTGCAACATTACGGTCCCATTGAGTACATTTTTGGAGAAAGGGACATCAGTTGCACCACAGGGTGGGAGGAGGGTGCAGAGCACGATTCATTTTCTCTCTTCGATAAGCATTCTTTTGTGTTTGATACTTTTGGTATTTTGGTTTTTCATGTTGATTTTAAAATGACCTTTTTCATGATTGAAATGTACTAACACGTTTTTTCCTCACAGCCGGTCAACTTGTGTGTGGTTGCAACATTACAGTCCCATTGAGTACATTTTTGGAGAATGGGACATCAGAGACACCACAGGGCGGGAGGAGGGTGCAGAGCACGATACATTTTCACTCTTCGGTAAGCATATTTTTGTATTTTATACTTTTGGAATTTTGGTTTTTCATGTTGATTTTAAAATGACCTTTTCATTTTTGAAATGTACTAACTCGGTTTTTCCTCACAGCCGGTCAACTTGTGTGTGGTTGCAACATTACGGTCCCATTGAGTACATTTTTGGAGAAAGGGACATCAGTTGCACCACAGGGCAGGAGGAGAGTGCAGAGCATGATACATTTTCTCTCTTCGGTAAGCATTCTTTTGTGTTTGATACTTTTGGAATTTTGGTTTTTCATGTTGAAATTAAAATGACCTTTTTCTCGTTTGAAATGTACTAACTCGTTTTTTCCTCACAGCAGGTCAACTTGTCTGTGTTTGAAACATTACGGTCCCATTGAGTACATTTTTGGAGAAAGGGACATCAGTTGCATCACAGGGCGGGAGGAGGGTGCAGAGCACGATACATTTTCTCTCTTCGGTAAGCATTTTTTTGTGTTTGACACTTTTGGAATTTTGGTTTTTCATGTTGATGTTAAAATGACCCTTTTCATGTTTGAAATGTACTAATTCGTTTTTTCCTCACAGCAGGTCAACTTGTGTGTGGTTCCAACTTTACGGTCCCATTGAGTACGTTTTTGGAGGAAGGGACATCTGTTGCACCACAGGGCGGGAGGTTGGTGCAGAGCACGATACATTTTGTCTGTTCGGTAAGCATTTTTTTGTGTTTTATACTTTTGGAATTTTGGTTCTTCATGTTGTTTTTAAAATGACCTTTTTCATGTTTGAAATGTACTAACACGTTTTTTCCTCACAGCCGGTGAACTTGTGTGTGGTTGCAACATTACGGTCCCATTGAGTACATTCTTGGAGAAAGGGACATCAGTTGCATCACAGGGCGGGAGGAGGTGCAGAGCACGATACATTTTCTCTCTTCGGTAAGCATTTTTTTGTGTTTGACACTTTTGGAATTTTGGTTTTTCATGTTGATGTTAAAATGACCTTTTTCATGTTTGAAATGTACTAATTCGTTTTTTCCTCACAGCAGGTCAACTTCTGTGTGGTTGCAACATTACGGTCCCATTGAGTACATTTTTGGAGAAAGTGACATCAGTTGCACCACAGGGCGGGAGCCGGGTGCAAAGCACGATACATTTTTTTCTTTGGTAAGCATATTTTTTGTTGATATTTTGGAATTTTGGTTTTTCATGTTGATTTTAAAATGACCTTTTTCATGTTTGAAATGTACTAACTCGTTTTTTCCTCACATCAGATCAACTTGTGTGTGGTTGCAACATTACGGTCCCATTGAGTACATTTTTGGAGTAAGAGACATCAGTTGCAAAACAGGGTGGGAGGAGGGTGCAGAGCACGATACATTTTCTCTCTTCGGTAAGCATTTTTTTGTGTTTTATACTTTTGGAATTTTCGTTTTTCATGTTGATTTCAAAATGACCTTTTTCATGTTTAAAATGTACTAACTCGTTTTTTCCTCACAGCAGGTCAACTTGTGTGTGGTTGCAATATTACGGTCCCATTCAGTACATTTTAGGAGAAAGGGACATCAGTTGAACCACAGGGCAGGACGAGGGTGCAGAGCATGATACATTTTGTCTCTTCGGTAAGCATTTTTTTGTGTTTGATACTTTTGGAATTTTGGTTTTTCATGTTGATTTTGAAATGACCTTCTTCGTGTTTGAATTATACTAACTCGTTTTTTCCTCACAGCAGGTCAACTTGTGTGTGGTTGCAACATTATGGTCCCATTGAGTACATTTTTGGAGAAAGGAACATCAGTTGCACCACAGGGCGCAAGGAGAGTGCAGAGCACGATACAATTTCTTTCTTTGGTAAGCATTCTTTTGTGTTTTATACTTTTGGATTTATGGTTTTTCATGTTGATTTTAAAATGACACTTTTCATGTTTGAAATGTACTAACTTGTGTTTTCCTCACAGCAGGTCAACTTGTCTGTGGTTGCAACATTACGATCCTATTAAGTACATTTTTGGAGAAAGGGACATCAGTTGCACCACAGGGCGGGACGAGGGTGCAGAGCTCGATACATTTTCTTCCCTCGGTAAGCATTATTTGTGTTTGATACATTTGGAATTTTGGTTTTTCATGTTGATTTAAAAATGACCTTTTTTGTGTTTGAAATGTACTAAGTCATTTTTTCCTCACAGCAGGTCAACTTCTGTCAGGTTGCAAAATTACGGTCCAATGTAGTACATTTTTGCAGAAAGGGACATCAGTTGCACGACAGGGCGGGAGGAGGTTGCTGAGCACGATACATTTTCTCTCTTCGGTAAGCATTTTTTTGTGTTTGATACTTTTGGAATGTTGATTTTTCATGTTGATTTTAAAATGACCTTCTTCGTGTTTGAAATATACTAACTCGTTTTTTCCTCACAGCAGGTCAACTTGTGTGTGGTTGCAACATTACGGTCCCATTTAGTACATTTTTGGAAAAAGGACATCAGTTGCACCACAGGGTGGGAGGAAGGTGCTGAGCACGATACATTTTCTCTCTTCGGTAAGCATTTTTTGTGTTTTTCACTTTTATTGTTTTGGTTTTTCATGTTGATTTTAAAATGACCTTTTTCATGTTTGAAATGTACTAACTCGTATTTTCTGCACAGCAGGTCAACTTGTGTGTGGTAGCAACATTACGGTCCCATTGAGTACATTTTTGGAGAAAGGGACATCAGTTGCACCACAGGGCGGGAGGAGGGTGCAAAGCACGATACATTTTCTCTCTTCGGTAGGCATTCCTTTGTGTTTGATACTTTTGGAATTTTGGTTTTTCATGTTGATTTTAAAATGTCCTTTTTCTCGTTTGAAATACACTAACTCGTTTTTTCCTCACAGCAGGTCAACTTGTGTGTGGTTGCAACATTACGGTCCCATTGAGTACATTTTGGGGAAAGGGACATCAGTTGCACCACAGGGCTGGAGGAAGGTGCTGACCACGATACATTTTCTCCCTTCTATAAGCATTTTTCTGTGTTTGATACTTTTGGAATTTTGATTTCTTATGTTGATTTTAAAATGACCTTTTTCATGTTTGAAATGTACTAACTCGTTTTTCCCTCACAGCAGGTCAACTTGTGTGTGGTTGTAACATTACGGTCCCATTGAGTACATATTTGGAGAAAGGGACTTCAGTTGCACCACAGGGCGGGAAATGGGTGCTGAGCACGATACATTTTCTGTCTTCGGTGGCATTTTTTTATGTTTGATACTTTTGGAATTTTGGTTTTTCATGTTGATATTAAAATGACCTTTTTCACGTTTGAAATGTACTAACACGTTTTTTCCTCACAGCAGGTCATCTTGTGTGTGGTTGCAACATTACGGTCCCATTGAGTACATTTTAGGAGAAAGGGACATCAGTTGCACCACAGAGTGGGAGGAGGATGCTGAGCACGATACATTTTCTCTCTTCTGTAAGGCTTTTTTTGTGTTTTATACTTTTGGAATTTTGGTTTTTCATGTTGATTTTAAAATGACCTTTTTCATGTTTGAAATGTACTAACTCGTTTTTTCCTCACAGCCAGTCAACTTGTGTGTGGTTGCGACATTACGGTCCCATTAAGTACATTTTTGGAGAAAGGGACATAAGTTGCACCACAGGGCGGCAGGAGGATGCAGAGCACGATACATTTTCTCTCTTCGGTAAGCATTTTTTTGTTTTTGATACTTTTGGAATTTTGGTTTTTCATGTTGATTTTAAAATGACCCTTTACATGTTTGAAATGTACTAATTCGTTTTTTCCTCACAGCAGGTCAACTTGTGTGAGGTTGCAACATTACGGTCCCATTGAGTACATTTTTGGAGAAGGGGACATCAGTTGCACCACAGGGCGGGAGGAGTGTGCTGAGCACAATACATTTTCTCCCTTCGGCAAGCATTTTTTTGTGTTTTATACTTTTGGAATTTTGGTTTATCATGTTAATTTTAAAATGACCTTTTTCATGTTTGAAATGTACTAACTCGTTTTTTCCTCACAGCAGGTCAACTTGTGTGTGGTTGTAACATTACGGTCCCATTGATTACATTTTTGGAGAAAGGGACATCAGTTGCACAACAGGGCGCGAGGAGGGTGCAGAGCACGATACATTTTCTCTCTTCGGTAAGCATTTTTTGTGTTTGATACTTTAAGAATTTTGGTTTTTGGTGTTGATTTTAAAGTGACCTTTTTCTTGTTTGAAATGTACTAACTCGTTTTTTCCTCACAGCATGTCAACTTGTGTCAGGTTGCAACATTTCGGTCCCATTGAGTACATTTTTGGAGAAAGTGACATCAGTTGCACCACAGGGAGGGAGCCGGGTGCAAAGCACGATACATTTTTTTCTTTGGTAAGCATATTTTTTGTTGATATTTTGGAATTTTGGTTTTTCATGATGATTTTAAAATGACCTTTTTCATGTTTGAAATGTACTAACTCGTTTTTTCCTCACATCAGATCAACTTGTGTGTGGTTGCAACATTACGGTCCCATTGAGTACATTTTTGGAGTAAGGGACATCAGTTGCAAAACAGGGTGGGAGGAGGGTGCAGAGCACGATACATTTTCTCTCTTCGGTAAGCATTTTTTTGTGTTTTATACTTTTGGAATTTTGGTTTTTCATGTTGATTTTAAAATGACCTTTTTCATGTTTAAAATGTACTAACTCGTTTTTTCCTCACAGCAGGTCAACTTGTGTGTGGTTGCAATATTACGGTCCCATTGAGTACATTTTAGGAGAAGGGGACATCAGTTGAACCACAGGGCAGGACGAGGGTGCAGAGCATGATACATTTTGTCTCTTCGGTAAGCATTTTTTTGTGTTTGATACTTTTGGAATTTTGGTTTTTCATGTTGATTTTAAAATGACCTTTTTCATGTTTGAAATGTATTAACTCGTTTTTTCCTCACAGCAGGTCAACTTGTCTGTGGTTGAAACATTACGGTCCCATTGAGTACATTTTTGGAGAAAGGGAATTCAGTTGCAGCACAGTGCGGGAGGAGGGTGCAGGGCACGATATAATTTCTCTCGTCGGTAAGCATTTTTTTGTGTTTGGTACTTTTGGAATTTTGGTATTTCATGTTTATTTTAAAATGACCTTCTTCATGTTTGAAATGTACTAACTCGTTTTTTCCTCACAGCAGGTCAACTTGTGTGTTGTTGCAACATTACGGTCCCATTGAGTACATTTTTGGAGAAAGGGACATCAGTTGCACCACAGGCAGGAGGAGGGTGCAGAGCAGATACATTTTCTCTCTTCGATAAGCATTCTTTGTGTTTGATACTTTTGGTATTTTGGTTTTTCATGTTGACTTTAAAAGGACCTTTTTCATGTTTGAAATGTACTAACTCGTTTTTTCCTCACAGCAGGTCTACTTGTGTGCGGTTGCAACATTACGGTCCCATTGAGTACATTTTTGGAGAAAGGGACATCAGTTGCACCACAGGGTGGGAGGAGGGTGCAGAACACGATTCATTTTCTCTCTTCGATAAGCATTCTTTTGTGTTTGATACTTTTGGTAGTTTGGTTTTTCATGTTGATTTTAAAATGACCTTTTTCGTGATTGAAATGTACTAACACGTTTTTTCCTCACAGCCGGTCAACTTGTGTGTGGTTGCAAAATTACAGTCCCATTGAGTACATTTTTGGAGAATGGGACATCAGGTACACCACAGGGCGGGAGGAGGGTGCAGAGCACGATACATTTTCACTCTTCGGTAAGCATATTTTTGTATTTTATAATTTTGGAATTTTGGTTTTTCATGTTGATTTTAAAATGACCTTTTCATTTTTGAAATGTACTAACTCGTTTTTTCCTCACAGCCGGTCAACTTGTGTGTGGTTGCAACATTACGGTCCCATTGAGTACATTTTTGGAGAAAGGGACATCAGTTGCACCACAGGGCAGGAGGAGAGTGCAGAGCATGATACATTTTCTCTCTTCGGTAAGCATTTTTTTGTGTTTGACACTTTTGGAATTTTGGTTTTTCATGTTGATGTTAAAATGACCCTTTTCATGTTTGAAATGTACTAATTCGTTTTTTCCTCACAGCAGGTAAACTTGTGTGTGGTTCCAACTTTACGGTCCCATTGAGTACGTTTTTGGAGGAAGGGACATCTGTTGCACCACAGGACGGGAGGTGGGTGCAGAGCACGATACATTTTGTCTGTTCGCTAAGCATTTTTTTGTGTTTTATACTTTTGGAATTTTGGTTTTTCATGTTGTTTTTAAAATGACCTTTTTCATGTTTGAAATGTACTAACACGTTTTTTCCTCACAGCCGGTGAACTTGTGTGTGGTTGCAACATTACGGTCCCATTGAGTACATTTTTGGAGAAAGGGACATCAGTTGCATCACAGGGTGGGAGGAGGTGCAGAGCACGATACATTTTCTCTCTTTGGTAAGCATTTTTTTGTGTTTGACACTTTTGGAATTTTGGTATTTCATGTTTATTTTAAAATGACCTTCTTCATGTTTGAAATGTACTAACTCGTTTTTTCCTCATAGCAGGTCAACTTGTGTGTTGTTGCAAATTTACGGTCCCACTGAGTACATTTTTGGAGAAAGGGGCATCTGTTGCACCACAGGGCGGGAGGTGGGTGCAGAGCACGATACATTTTCTCTGTTCGGTAAGCATTTTTTTGTGTTTGATACTTTTGGAATTTTGGTTTTTCATGTTGATTTTAAAATGACTTTTTTATGTTTGAAATGTACTAACTTGCTTTTTCCTCACAGCAGGTCTACTTGTGTGCGGTTGCATCATTACGGTCCCATTGAGTACATTTTTGGAGAAAGGGACATCAGTTGCACCACAGGGTGAGAGGAGTGTGCATAGCACGATACATTTTCTTTCCTCATGAAGCATTTTTTTGTGTTTTATACTCTTGGAATTTTGGTTTTTCGTGTTGATTTTAAAATGACCGATTTCATGTTTGAAATGTACTAACTCGTTTTTTCTTCACAGCAGGTCAACTTGTGTGTGGTTGCAATATTACGGTTCCTTTGAGTACATTTTTGGAGAAAGGGACAACAGTTGCACCACAGGGCGGGAGGAGGGTGCAGAGCTCGATACATTGTCTCTCTTAGTTAAGCATTTATTCTGTGTTTTATACTTTTGGAATTTTGGTTTTTCATGTTGATTTTAAAATGACCTTTTTCATGTTTGAAATGTACTAACTCGTTTTTTCCTCACAGCAGGTCAACTTGTCTGTGGTTGAAACATTACGGTCCCATTGAGTACATTTTTGGAGAAAGGGACATCAGTTGCAGCACAGGGCGGGAGGAGGGTGCAGGGCACGATACAATTTCTCTCGTCGGTAAGCATTTTTTTGTGTTTGGTACTTTTGGAATTTTGGTATTTCATGTTTATTTTAAAAATGACCTTCTTCATGATTGAAATATACTAACTCGTTTTTTCTTCACAGCAGGTCAACTTGTGTGTTGTTGCAACTTTACGGTCCCATTGAGTACATTTTTGGAGAAAGGGACATGTGTTGCACAACAGCACGGGAGGTGGGTGCAGAGCACGATACATTTTCTCTGTTCGGTAAGCATTTTTTTGTGTTTGACACTTTTGGAATTTTGGTTTTTCATGTTGATGTTATAATGACCTTTTTCATGTTTGAAATGTACTAATCCGTTTTTTCCTCACAGCAGGTCAACTTCTGTGTGGTTGCAACATTACGGTCCCATTGAGTACATTTTTGGAGAAAGTGACATCAGTTGCACCACGGGGCGGGAGCCGGGTGCAAAACACGATACATTTTTTTCTTTGGTAAGCATATTTTTTGTTGATATTTTGGAATTTTGGTTTTTCATGTTGATTTTAAAATGACGTTTTTCATGTTTGAAATGTACTAACTCGTTTTTTCCTCACATCAGATCAACTTGTCTGTGGTTGAAACATTACGGTCCCATTGAGTACATTTTTGGAGAAAGGGACATCAGTTGCAGCACAGGGCGGGAGGAGGGTGCAGGCACGATACAATTTCTCTCGTCAGTAAGCATTTTTTTGTGTTTGGTACTTTTGGAATTTTGGTATTTCATGTTTATTTTAAAAATGACCTTTTTCATGTTTGAAATGTACTAACTCGTTTTCTCCTCACAGCAGGTCAACTTGTCTGTGGTTGCAACATTACGGTCCAGTTGACTACATTTTTGGAGAAAGCGACATCAGTTGCACCACAGGGCTGGAGGTGGGTGCATAGCACGATACATATTTTCTCTTCGGTAAGCATTTTTTTGTGTTTTAGACTTTTGGAATTTTGGTTTCTCATGTTGATTTTAAAATGTCCTTTTTCATGTTTGAAATGTACTAACTCGTTTTTTCCTCACAGCAAGTCAACTTGTGTCAGGTTGCAACACTACGGTCCCATTGAGTACATTTTTGGAGAAAGGGACATCAGTTGCATCACAGGGTGGGAGGAGGTGCAGAGCACGATACATTTTCTCTCTTTGGTAAGTATTTTTTTGTGTTTGACACTTTTGGAATTTTGGTATTTCATGTTTATTTTAAAATGACCTTCTTCATGTTTGAAATGTACTAACTCGTTTTTTCCTCATAGCAGGTCAACTTGTGTGTTGTTGCAACTTTACGGTCCCACTGAGTACATTTTTGGAGAAAGGGACATCTGTTGCACCACAGGGCGGGAGGTGGGTGCAGAGCACGATACATTTTCTCTGTTCGGTAAGCATTTTTTTGTGTTTGATACTTTTGGAAATTTGGTTTTTCATGTTGATTTTAAAATGACCTTTTTTATGTTTGAAATGTACTAACTTGTTTTTTCCTCACAGCAGGTCTACTTGTGTGTGGTTGCATCATTACGGTCCCATTGAGTACATTTTTGGAGAAAGGGACATCAGTTGCACCACAGGGTGAGAGGAGTGTGCATAGCACGATACATTTTCTTTCCTCATGAAGCATTTTTTTGTGTTTTATACTCTTGGAATTTTGGTTTTTCGTGTTGATTTTAAAATGACCGATTTCATGTTTGAAATGTACTAACTCGTTTTTTCTTCACAGCAGGTCAACTTGTGTGTGGTTGCAATATTACGGTTCCTTTGAGTACATTTTTGGAGAAAGGGACATCAGTTGCACCACAGGGCGGGAGGAGGGTGCAGAGCTCGATACATTGTCTCTCTTAGTTAAGCATTTATTCTGTGTTTTATACTTTTGGAATTTTGGTTTTTCATGTTGATTTTAAAATGACCTTTTTCATGTTTGAAATGTACTAACTCGTTTTTTCCTCACAGCAGGTCAACTTGTCTGTGGTTGAAACATTACGGTCCCATTGAGTACATTTTTGGAGAAAGGGACATCAGTTGCAGCACAGGGCGGGAGGAGGGTGCAGGGCACGATACAATTTCTCTCGTCGGTAAGCATTTTTTTGTGTTTGGTACTTTTGGAATTTTGGTATTTCATGTTTATTTTAAAAATGACCTTCTTCATGATTGAAATATACTAACTCGTTTTTTCTTCGCAGCAGGTCAACTTGTGTGTTGTTGCAACTTTACGGTCCCATTGAGTACATTTTTGGAGAAAGGGACATGTGTTGCACAACAGCACGGGAGGTGGGTGCAGAGCACGATACATTTTCTCTGTTCGGTAAGCATTTTTTTGTGTTTGACACTTTTGGAATTTTGGTTTTTCATGTTGATGTTATAATGACCTTTTTCATGTTTGAAATGTACTAATCCGTTTTTTCCTCACAGCAGGTCAACTTCTGTGTGGTTCCAACATTACGGTCCCATTGAGTACATTTTTGGAGAAAGTGACATCAGTTGCACCACAGGGCGGGAGCCGGGTGCAAAACACGATACATTTTTTTCTTTGGTAAGCATATTTTTTGTTGATATTTTGGAATTTTGGTTTTTCATGTTGATTTTAAAATGACGTTTTTCATGTTTGAAATGTACTAACTCGTTTTTTCCTCACATCAGATCAACTTGTCTGTGGCTGAAACATTACGGTCCCATTGAGTACATTTTTGGAGAAAGGGACATCAGTTGCAGCACAGGGCGGGAGGAGGGTGCAGGGCACGATACAATTTCTCTCGTCAGTAAGCATTTTTTTGTGTTTGGTACTTTTGGAATTTTGGTATTTCATGTTTATTTTAAAAATGACCTTTTTCATGTTTGAAATGTACTAACTCGTTTTTTCCTCACAGCAGGTCAACTTGTCTGTGGTTGCAACATTACGGTCCAGTTGACTACATTTTTGGAGAAAGCGACATCAGTTGCACCACAGGGCTGGAGGTGGGTGCATAGCACGATACATAATATCTCTTCGGTAAGCATTTTTTTGTGTTTTAGACTTTTGGAATTTTGGTTTCTCATGTTGATTTTAAAATGTCCTTTTTCATGTTTGAAATGTACTAACTCGTTTTTTCCTCACAGCAAGTCAACTTGTGTCAGGTTGCAACACTACGGTCCCATTGAGTACATTTTTGGAGAAAGGGACATCAGTTGCACCACAGGGCGGGAGGAGGGTGCTGAGCACGATACATTTTCTCTCTTCGGTAAGCATTTTTTTGTGTTTTATACTTTTGGAATTTTGGATTTTCATGTTGATTTTAAAATGACCTTTTTCATGTTTGAAATGTACTAACTCGTTTTTTCCTCACAGCAGGTCAACTTGTGTGTGGTTGCAACATTACGCTCCCATTTAGTACATTTTTGGAGAAAGGGACATCAGTTGCACCACAGGGCGGGAAGAGGGTGCAGGGCACGATACATTTTCTTTCTTCGGTAAGCATTTTTTTGTGCTTGTTACTTTTGGAATTTTGGTTTTTCATGTTGATTTTATAATGACCTTTTTCATGTTTGAAATGTACTAACTCGTTTTTTCCTCACAGCCGGTCAACTTGTGTGTGGTTGCAACATTACGGTCCCATTGAGTACATTTTTGGAGAAAGGGACATCAGTTGCACCACAGGGCAGGAGGAGAGTGCAGAGCATGATACATTTTCTCTCTTCGGTAAGCATTCTTTTGTGTTTGATACTTTTGGAATTTTGGTTTTTCATGTTGAAATTAAAATGACCTTTTTCTTGTTTGAAATGTACTAACTCGTTTTTTCCTCACAGCAGGTCAACTCGTCTGTGGTTGAAACATTACGGTCCCATTGAGTACATTTTTGGAGAAAGGGACATCAGTTGCATCACAGGGCGGGAGGAGGGTGCAGAGCACGATACATTTTCTCTCTTCGGTAAGCATTTTTTTGTGTTTGACACTTTTGGAATTTTGGTTTTTCATGTTGATGTTAAAATGACCCTTTTCATGTTTGAAATGTACTAATTCGTTTTTTCCTCACAGCAGGTAAACTTGTGTGTGGTTCCAACTTTACAGTCCCATTGAGTACATTTTTGGAGGAAGGGATATCTGTTGCGCCACAGGACGGGAGGTGGGTGCAGAGCACGATACATTTTGTCTGTTCGCTAAGCATTTTTTTGTGTTTTATACTTTTGGAATTTTGGTTTTTCATGTTGTTTTTAAAATGACCTTTTTCATGTTTGAAATGTACTAACACGTTTTTTCCACACAGCCGGTGAACTTGTGTGTGGTTGCAACATTACGGTCCCATTGAGTACATTTTTGGAGAAAGGGACATCAGTTGCATCACAGGGTGGGAGGAGGTGCAGAGCACGATACATTTTCTCTCTTTGGTAAGCATTTTTTTGTGTTTGACACTTTTGGAATTTTGGTATTTCATGTTTATTTTAAAATGACCTTCTTCATGTTTGAAATGTACTAACTCGTTTTTTCCTCATAGCAGGTCAACTTGTGTGTTGTTGCAACTTTACGGTCCCACTGAGTACATTTTTGGTGAAAGGGACATCTGTTGCACCACAGGGCGGGAGGTGGGTGCAGAGCACGATACATTTTCTCTGTTCGGTAAGCATTTTTTTGTGTTTGATACTTTTGGAATTTTGGTTTTTCATGTTGATTTTAAAATGACCTTTTTTATGTTTGAAATGTACTAACTTGTTTTTTCCTCACAGCAGGTCTACTTGTGTGTGGTTGCATCATTACGGTCCCATTGAGTACATTTTTGGAGAAAGGGACATCAGTTGCACCACAGGGTGAGAGGAGTGTGCATAGCACGATACATTTTCTTTCCTCATGAAGCATTTCTTTGTGTTTTATACTCTTGGAATTTTGGTTTTTCGTGTTGATTTTAAAATGACCGATTTCATGTTTGAAATGTACTAACTCGTTTTTTCTTCACAGCAGGTCAACTTGTGTGTGGTTGCAATCTTACGGTTCCTTTGAGTACATTTTTGGAGAAAGGGACATCAGTTGCACCACAGGGCGGGAGGAGGGTGCAGAGCTCGATACATTGTCTCTCTTAGTTAAGCATTTATTCTGTGTTTTATACTTTTGGAATTTTGGTTTTTCATGTTGATTTTAAAATGACCTTTTTCATGTTTGAAATGTACTAACTCGTTTTTTCCTCACAGCAGGTCAACTTGTCTGTGGTTGAAACATTACGGTCCCATTGAGTACATTTTTGGAGAAAGGGACATCAGTTGCAGCACAGGGCGGGAGGAGGGTGCAGGGCACGATACAATTTCTCTCGTCGGTAAGCATTTTTTTGTGTTTGGTACTTTTGGAATTTTGGTATTTCATGTTTATTTTAAAAATGACCTTCTTCATGATTGAAATATACTAACTCGTTTTTTCTTCACAGCTGGTCAACTTGTGTGTTGTTGCAACTTTACGGTCCCATTGAGTACATTTTTGGAGAAAGGGACATGTGTTGCACAACAGCACGGGAGGTGGGTGCAGAGCACGATACATTTTCTCTGTTCGGTAAGCATTTTTTTGTGTTTGACACTTTTGGAATTTTGGTTTTTCATGTTGATGTTATAATGACCTTTTTCATGTTTGAAATGTACTAATCCGTTTTTTCCTCACAGCAGGTCAACTTCTGTGTGGTTGCAACATTACGGTCCCATTGAGTGCATTTTTGGAGAAAGTGACATCAGTTGCACCACAGGGCGGGAGCCGGGTGCAAAACACGATACATTTTTTTCTTTGGTAAGCATATTTTTTGTTGATATTTTGGAATTTTGGTTTTTCATGTTGATTTTAAAATGACGTTTTTCATGTTTGAAATGTACTAACTCGTTTTTTCCTCACATCAGATCAACTTGTCTGTGGTTGAAACTTTACAGTCCCATTGAGTACATTTTTGGAGAAAGGGACATCAGTTGCAGCACAGGGCGGGAGGAGGGTGCAGGGCACGATACAATTTCTCTCGTCAGTAAGCATTTTTTTGTGTTTGGTACTTTTGGAATTTTGGTATTTCATGTTTATTTTAAAAATGACCTTTTTCATGTTTGAAATGTACTAACTCGTTTTTTCCTCACAGCAGGTCAACTTGTCTGTGGTTGCAACATTACGGTCCAGTTGACTACATTTTTGGAGAAAGCGACATCAGTTGCACCACAGGGCTGGAGGTGGGTGCATAGCACGATACATAATATCTCTTCGGTAAGCATTTTTTTGTGTTTGACACTTTTGGAATTTTGGTTTCTCATGTTGATTTTAAAATGTCCTTTTTCATGTTTGAAATGTACTAACTCGTTTTTTCCTCACAGCAAGTCAACTTGTGTCAGGTTGCAACACTACGGTCCCATTGAGTACATTTTTGGAGAAAGGGACATCAGTTGCACCACAGGGCGGGAGGAGGGTGCTGAGCACGATACATTTTCTCTCTTCGGTAAGCATTTTTTTGTGTTTTATACTTTTGGAATTTTGGATTTTCATGTTGATTTTAAAATGACCTTTTTCATGTTTGAAATGTACTAACTCAGTTTTTCCTCACAGCAGGTCAACTTGTGTGTGGTTGCAACATTACGCTCCCATTTAGTACATTTTTGGAGAAAGGGACATCAGTTGCACCACAGGGCGGGAAGAGGGTGCAGGGCACGATACATTTTCTTTCTTCGGTAAGCATTTTTTTGTGCTTGTTACTTTTGGAATTTTGGTTTTTCATGTTGATTTTATAATGACCTTTTTCATGTTTGAAATGTACTAACTCGTTTTTTCCTCACAGCCGGTCAACTTGTGTGTGGTTGCAACATTACGGTCCCATTGAGTACATTTTTGGAGAAAGGGACATCAGTTGCACCACAGGGCAGGAGGAGAGTGCAGAGCATGATACATTTTCTCTCTTCGGTAAGCATTCTTTTGTGTTTGATACTTTTGGAATTTTGGTTTTTCATGTTGAAATTAAAATGACCTTTTTCTTGTTTGAAATGTACTAACTCGTTTTTTCCTCACAGCAGGTCAACTCGTCTGTGGTTGAAACATTACGGTCCCATTGAGTACATTTTTGGAGAAAGGGACATCAGTTGCATCACAGGGCGGGAGGAGGGTGCAGAGCACGATACATTTTCTCTCTTCGGTAAGCATTTTTTTGTGTTTGACACTTTTGGAATTTTGGTTTTTCATGTTGATGTTAAAATGACCCTTTTCATGTTTGAAATGTACTAATTCGTTTTTTCCTCACAGCAGGTAAACTTGTGTGTGGTTCCAACTTTACGGTCCCATTGAGTACATTTTTGGAGGAAGGGATATCTGTTGCGCCACAGGACGGGAGGTGGGTGCAGAGCACGATACATTTTGTCTGTTCGCTAAGCATTTTTTTGTGTTTTATACTTTTGGAATTTTGGTTTTTCATGTTGTTTTTAAAATGACCTTTTTCATGTTTGAAATGTACTAACACGTTTTTTCCACACAGCCGGTGAACTTGTGTGTGGTTGCAACATTACGGTCCCATTGAGTACATTTTTGGAGAAAGGGACATCAGTTGCATCACAGGGTGGGAGGAGGTGCAGAGCACGATACATTTTCTCTCTTTGGTAAGCATTTTTTTGTGTTTGACACTTTTGGAATTTTGGTATTTCATGTTTATTTTAAAATGACCTTCTTCATGTTTGAAATGTACTAACTCGTTTTTTCCTCATAGCAGGTCAACTTGTGTGTTGTTGCAACTTTACGGTCCCACTGAGTACATTTTTGGTGAAAGGGACATCTGTTGCACCACAGGGCGGGAGGTGGGTGCAGAGCACGATACATTTTCTCTGTTCGGTAAGCATTTTTTTGTGTTTGATACTTTTGGAATTTTGGTTTTTCATGTTGATTTTAAAATGACCTTTTTTATGTTTGAAATGTACTAACTTGTTTTTTCCTCACAGCAGGTCTACTTGTGTGTGGTTGCATCATTACGGTCCCATTGAGTACATTTTTGGAGAAAGGGACATCAGTTGCACCACAGGGTGAGAGGAGTGTGCATAGCACGATACATTTTCTTTCCTCATGAAGCATTTCTTTGTGTTTTATACTCTTGGAATTTTGGTTTTTCGTGTTGATTTTAAAATGACCGATTTCATGTTTGAAATGTACTAACTCGTTTTTTCTTCACAGCAGGTCAACTTGTGTGTGGTTGCAATCTTACGGTTCCTTTGAGTACATTTTTGGAGAAAGGGACATCAGTTGCACCACAGGGCGGGAGGAGGGTGCAGAGCTCGATACATTGTCTCTCTTAGTTAAGCATTTATTCTGTGTTTTATACTTTTGGAATTTTGGTTTTTCATGTTGATTTTAAAATGACCTTTTTCATGTTTGAAATGTACTAACTCGTTTTTTCCTCACAGCAGGTCAACTTGTCTGTGGTTGAAACATTACGGTCCCATTGAGTACATTTTTGGAGAAAGGGACATCAGTTGCAGCACAGGGCGGGAGGAGGGTGCAGGGCACGATACAATTTCTCTCGTCGGTAAGCATTTTTTTGTGTTTGGTACTTTTGGAATTTTGGTATTTCATGTTTATTTTAAAAATGACCTTCTTCATGATTGAAATATACTAACTCGTTTTTTCTTCACAGCTGGTCAACTTGTGTGTTGTTGCAACTTTACGGTCCCATTGAGTACATTTTTGGAGAAAGGGACATGTGTTGCACAACAGCACGGGAGGTGGGTGCAGAGCACGATACATTTTCTCTGTTCGGTAAGCATTTTTTTGTGTTTGACACTTTTGGAATTTTGGTTTTTCATGTTGATGTTATAATGACCTTTTTCATGTTTGAAATGTACTAATCCGTTTTTTCCTCACAGCAGGTCAACTTCTGTGTGGTTGCAACATTACGGTCCCATTGAGTGCATTTTTGGAGAAAGTGACATCAGTTGCACCACAGGGCGGGAGCCGGGTGCAAAACACGATACATTTTTTTCTTTGGTAAGCATATTTTTTGTTGATATTTTGGAATTTTGGTTTTTCATGTTGATTTTAAAATGACGTTTTTCATTTTTGAAATGTACTAACTCGTTTTTTCCTCACATCAGATCAACTTGTCTGTGGTTGAAACTTTACAGTCCCATTGAGTACATTTTTGGAGAAAGGGACATCAGTTGCAGCACAGGGCGGGAGGAGGGTGCAGGTCACGATACAATTTCTCTCGTCAGTAAGCATTTTTTTGTGTTTGGTACTTTTGGAATTTTGGTATTTCATGTTTATTTTAAAAATGACCTTTTTCATGTTTGAAATGTACTAACTCGTTTTTTCCTCACAGCAGGTCAACTTGTCTGTGGTTGCAACATTACGGTCCAGTTGACTACATTTTTGGAGAAAGCGACATCAGTTGCACCACAGGGCTGGAGGTGGGTGCATAGCACGATACATAATATCTCTTCGGTAAGCATTTTTTTGTGTTTTAGACTTTTGGAATTTTGGTTTCTCATGTTGATTTTAAAATGTCCTTTTTCATGTTTGAAATGTACTAACTCGTTTTTTCCTCACAGCAAGTCAACTTGTGTCAGGTTGCAACACTACGGTCCCATTGAGTACATTTTTGGAGAAAGGGACATCAGTTGCACCACAGGGCGGGAGGAGGGTGCTGAGCACGATACATTTTCTCTCTTCGGTAAGCATTTTTTTGTGTTTTATACTTTTGGAATTTTGGATTTTCATGTTGATTTTAAAATGACCTTTTTCATGTTTGAAATGTACTAACTCGGTTTTTCCTCACAGCCGGTCAACTTGTGTGTGGTTGCAACATTACGGTCCCATTGAGTACATTTTTGGAGAAAGGGACATCAGTTGCACCACAGGGCAGGAGGAGAGTGCAGAGCATGATACATTTTCTCTCTTCGGTAAGCATTCTTTTGTGTTTGATACTTTTGGAATTTTGGTTTTTCATGTTGAAATTAAAATGACCTTTTTCTTGTTTGAAATGTACTAACTCGTTTTTTCCTCACAGCAGGTCAACTCGTCTGTGGTTGAAACATTACGGTCCCATTGAGTACATTTTTGGAGAAAGGGACATCAGTTGCATCACAGGGCGGGAGGAGGGTGCAGAGCACGATACATTTTCTCTCTTCGGTAAGCATTTTTTTGTGTTTGACACTTTTGGAATTTTGGTTTTTCATGTTGATGTTAAAATGACCCTTTTCATGTTTGAAATGTACTAATTCGTTTTTTCCTCACAGCAGGTAAACTTGTGTGTGGTTCCAACTTTACGGTCCCATTGAGTACGTTTTTGGAGGAAGGGACATCTGTTGCACCACAGGACGGAAGGTGGGTGCAGAGCACGATACATTTTGTCTGTTCGCTAAGCATTTTTTTGTGTTTTATACTTTTGGAATTTTGGTTTTTCATGTTGTTTTTAAAATGACCTTTTTCATGTTTGAAATGTACTAACACGTTTTTTCCTCACAGCCGGTGAACTTGTGTGTGGTTGCAACATTACGGTCCCATTGAGTACATTTTTGGAGAAAGGGACATCAGTTGCATCACAGGGTGGGAGGAGGTGCAGAGCACGATACATTTTCTCTCTTTGGTAAGCATTTTTTTGTGTTTGACACTTTTGGAATTTTGGTATTTCATGTTTATTTTAAAATGACCTTCTTCATGTTTGAAATGTACTAACTCGTTTTTTCCTCATAGCAGGTCAACTTGTGTGTTGTTGCAACTTTACGGTCCCACTGAGTACATTTTTGGAGAAAGGGACATCTGTTGCACCACAGGGCGGGAGGTGGGTGCAGAGCACGATACATTTTCTCTGTTCGGTAAGCATTTTTTTGTGTTTGATACTTTTGGAATTTTGGTTTTTCATGTTGATTTTAAAATGACCTTTTTTATGTTTGAAATGTACTAACTTGTTTTTTCCTCACAGCAGGTCTACTTGTGTGTGGTTGCATCATTACGGTCCCATTGAGTACATTTTTGGAGAAAGGGACATCAGTTGCACCACAGGGTGAGAGGAGTGTGCATAGCACGATACATTTTCTTTCCTCATGAAGCATTTTTTTGTGTTTTATACTCTTGGAATTTTGGTTTTTCGTGTTGATTTTAAAATGACCGATTTCATGTTTGAAATGTACTAACTCGTTTTTTCTTCACAGCAGGTCAACTTGTGTGTGGTTGCAATATTACGGTTCCTTTGAGTACATTTTTGGAGAAAGGGACATCAGTTGCACCACAGGGCGGGAGGAGGGTGCAGAGCTCGATACATTGTCTCTCTTAGTTAAGCATTTATTCTGTGTTTTATACTTTTGGAATTTTGGTTTTTCATGTTGATTTTAAAATGACCTTTTTCATGTTTGAAATGTACTAACTCGTTTTTTCCTCACAGCAGGGCAACTTGTCTGTGGTTGAAACATTACGGTCCCATTGAGTACATTTTTGGAGAAAGGGACATCAGTTGCAGCACAGGGCGGGAGGAGGGTGCAGGGCACGATACAATTTCTCTCGTCGGTAAGCATTTTTTTGTGTTTGGTACTTTTGGAATTTTGGTATTTCATGTTTATTTTAAAAATGACCTTCTTCATGATTGAAATATACTAACTCGTTTTTTCTTCACAGCAGGTCAACTTGTGTGTTGTTGCAACTTTACGGTCCCATTGAGTACATTTTTGGAGAAAGGGACATGTGTTGCACAACAGCACGGGAGGTGGGTGCAGAGCACGATACATTTTCTCTGTTCGGTAAGCATTTTTTTGTGTTTGACACTTTTGGAATTTTGGTTTTTCATGTTGATGTTATAATGACCTTTTTCATGTTTGAAATGTACTAATCCGTTTTTTCCTCACAGCAGGTCAACTTCTGTGTGGTTGCAACATTACGGTCCCATTGAGTACATTTTTGGAGAAAGTGACATCAGTTGCACCACAGGGCGGGAGCCGGGTGCAAAACACGATACATTTTTTTCTTTGGTAAGCATATTTTTTGTTGATATTTTGGAATTTTGGTTTTTCATGTTGATTTTAAAATGACGTTTTTCATGTTTGAAATGTACTAACTCGTTTTTTCCTCACATCAGATCAACTTGTCTGTGGTTGAAACTTTACAGTCCCATTGAGTACATTTTTGGAGAAAGGGACATCAGTTGCAGCACAGGGCGGGAGGAGGGTGCAGGGCACGATACAATTTCTCTCGTCAGTAAGCATTTTTTTGTGTTTGGTACTTTTGGAATTTTGGTATTTCATGTTTATTTTAAAAATGACCTTTTTCATGTTTGAAATGTACTAACTCGTTTTTTCCTCACAGCAGGTCAACTTGTCTGTGGTTGCAACATTACGGTCCAGTTGACTACATTTTTGGAGAAAGCGACATCAGTTGCACCACAGGGCTGGAGGTGGGTGCATAGCACGATACATAATATCTCTTCGGTAAGCATTTTTTTGTGTTTTAGACTTTTGGAATTTTGGTTTCTCATGTTGATTTTAAAATGTCCTTTTTCATGTTTGAAATGTACTAACTCGTTTTTTCCTCACAGCAAGTCAACTTGTGTCAGGTTGCAACACTACGGTCCCATTGAGTACATTTTTGGAGAAAGGGACATCAGTTGCACCACAGGGCGGGAGGAGGGTGCTGAGCACGATACATTTTCTCTCTTCGGTAAGCATTTTTTTGTGTTTTATACTTTTGGAATTTTGGATTTTCATGTTGATTTTAAAATGACCTTTTTCATGTTTGAAATGTACTAACTCGGTTTTTCCTCACAGCAGGTCAACTTGTGTGTGGTTGCAACATTACGCTCCCATTTAGTACATTTTTGGAGAAAGGGACATCAGTTGCACCACAGGGCGGGAAGAGGGTGCAGGGCACGATACATTTTCTTTCTTCGGTAAGCATTTTTTTGTGCTTGTTACTTTTGGAATTTTGGTTTTTCATGTTGATTTTATAATGACCTTTTTCATGTTTGAAATGTACTAACTCGTTTTTTCCTCACAGCCGGTCAACTTGTGTGTGGTTGCAACATTACGGTCCCATTGAGTACATTTTTGGAGAAAGGGACATCAGTTGCACCACAGGGCAGGAGGAGAGTGCAGAGCATGATACATTTTCTCTCTTCGGTAAGCATTCTTTTGTGTTTGATACTTTTGGAATTTTGGTTTTTCATGTTGAAATTAAAATGACCTTTTTCTTGTTTGAAATGTACTAACTCGTTTTTTTCCTCACAGCAGGTCAACTCGTCTGTGGTTGAAACATTACGGTCCCATTGAGTACATTTTTGGAGAAAGGGACATCAGTTGCATCACAGGGCGTGAGGAGGGTGCAGAGCACGATACATTTTCTCTCTTCGGTAAGCATTTTTTTGTGTTTGACACTTTTGGAATTTTGGTTTTTCATGTTGATGTTAAAATGACCCTTTTCATGTTTGAAATGTACTAATTCGTTTTTTCCTCACAGCAGGTAAACTTGTGTGTGGTTCCAACTTTACGGTCCCATTGAGTACGTTTTTGGAGGAAGGGACATCTGTTGCACCACAGGACGGGAGGTGGGTGCAGAGCACGATACATTTTGTCTGTTCGCTAAGCTTTTTTTTGTGTTTTATACTTTTGGAATTTTGGTTTTTCATGTTGTTTTTAAAATGACCTTTTTCATGTTTGAAATGTACTAACACGTTTTTTCCTCACAGCCGGTGAACTTGTGTGTGGTTGCAACATTACGGTCCCATTGAGTACATTTTTGGAGAAAGGGACATCAGTTGCATCACAGGGTGGGAGGAGGTGCAGAGCACGATACATTTTCTCTCTTTGGTAAGCATTTTTTTGTGTTTGACACTTTTGGAATTTTGGTATTTCATGTTTATTTTAAAATGACCTTCTTCATGTTTGAAATGTACTAACTCGTTTTTTCCTCATAGCAGGTCAACTTGTGTGTTGTTGCAACTTTACGGTCCCACTGAGTACATTTTTGGAGAAAGGGACATCTGTTGCACCACAGGGCGGGAGGTGGGTGCAGAGCACGATACATTTTCTCTGTTCGGTAAGCATTTTTTTGTGTTTGATACTTTTGGAATTTTGGTTTTTCATGTTGATTTTAAAATGACCTTTTTTATGTTTGAAATGTACTAACTTGTTTTTTCCTCACAGCAGGTCTACTTGTGTGTGGTTGCATCATTACGGTCCCATTGAGTACATTTTTGGAGAAAGGGACATCAGTTGCACCACAGGGTGAGAGGAGTGTGCATAGCACGATACATTTTCTTTCCTCATGAAGCATTTTTTTGTGTTTTATACTCTTGGAATTTTGGTTTTTCGTGTTGATTTTAAAATGACCGATTTCATGTTTGAAATGTACTAACTCGTTTTTTCTTCACAGCAGGTCAACTTGTGTGTGGTTGCAATATTACGGTTCCTTTGAGTACATTTTTGGAGAAAGGGACATCAGTTGCACCACAGGGCGGGAGGAGGGTGCAGAGCTCGATACATTGTCTCTCTTAGTTAAGCATTTATTCTGTGTTTTATACTTTTGGAATTTTGGTTTTTCATGTTGATTTTAAAATGACCTTTTTCATGTTTGAAATGTACTAACTCGTTTTTTCCTCACAGCAGGGCAACTTGTCTGTGGTTGAAACATTACGGTCCCATTGAGTACATTTTTGGAGAAAGGGACATCAGTTGCAGCACAGGGCGGGAGGAGGGTGCAGGGCACGATACAATTTCTCTCGTCGGTAAGCATTTTTTTGTGTTTGGTACTTTTGGAATTTTGGTATTTCATGTTTATTTTAAAAATGACCTTCTTCATGATTGAAATATACTAACTCGTTTTTTCTTCACAGCAGGTCAACTTGTGTGTTGTTGCAACTTTACGGTCCCATTGAGTACATTTTTGGAGAAAGGGACATGTGTTGCACAACAGCACGGGAGGTGGGTGCAGAGCACGATACATTTTCTCTGTTCGGTAAGCATTTTTTTGTGTTTGACACTTTTGGAATTTTGGTTTTTCATGTTGATGTTATAATGACCTTTTTCATGTTTGAAATGTACTAATCCGTTTTTTCCTCACAGCAGGTCAACTTCTGTGTGGTTGCAACATTACGGTCCCATTGAGTACATTTTTGGAGAAAGTGACATCAGTTGCACCACAGGGCGGGAGCCGGGTGCAAAACACGATACATTTTTTTCTTTGGTAAGCATATTTTTTGTTGATATTTTGGAATTTTGGTTTTTCATGTTGATTTTAAAATGACGTTTTTCATGTTTGAAATGTACTAACTCGTTTTTTCCTCACATCAGATCAACTTGTCTGTGGTTGAAACATTACGGTCCCATTGAGTACATTTTTGGAGAAAGGGACATCAGTTGCAGCACAGGGCGGGAGGAGGGTGCAGGGCACGATACAATTTCTCTCGTCAGTAAGCATTTTTTTGTGTTTGGTACTTTTGGAATTTTGGTATTTCATGTTTATTTTAAAAATGACCTTTTTCATGTTTGAAATGTACTAACTCGTTTTTTCCTCATAGCAGGTCAACTTGTCTGTGGTTGCAACATTACGGTCCAGTTGACTACATTTTTGGAGAAAGCGACATCAGTTGCGCCACAGGGCTGGAGGTGGGTGCATAGCACGATACATAATATCTCTTCGGTAAGCATTTTTTTGTGTTTTAGACTTTTGGAATTTTGGTTTCTCATGTTGATTTTAAAATGTCCTTTTTCATGTTTGAAATGTACTAACTCGTTTTTTCCTCACAGCAAGTCAACTTGTGTCAGGTTGCAACACTACGGTCCCATTGAGTACATTTTTGGAGAAAGGGACATCAGTTGCACCACAGGGCGGGAGGAGGGTGCTGAGCACGATACATTTTCTCTCTTCGGTAAGCATTTTTTTGTGTTTTATACTTTTGGAATTTTGGATTTTCATGTTGATTTTAAAATGACCTTTTTCATGTTTGAAATGTACTAACTCGTTTGTTCCTCACAGCAGGTCAACTTGTGTGTGGTTGCAACATTACGCTCCCATTTAGTACATTTTTGGAGAAAGGGACATCAGTTGCACCACAGGGCGGGAAGAGGGTGCAGGGCACGATACATTTTCTTTCTTCGGTAAGCATTTTTTTGTGCTTGTTACTTTTGGAATTTTGGTTTTTCATGTTGATTTTATAATGACCTTTTTCATGTTTGAAATGTACTAACTCGTTTCTTCCTCACAGCAGGTCAACTTGTGTGTGGTTGCAACATTACGGTCCCAATGAGTACATTTTTGGAGAAAGGAACATCAGTTGCACCACAGGGCGGGACGAGGGTGCTGGGCACGATACATTTTCTCTCTTCGGTAATCATTTTTTTGTGATTTTTACTTTTGGAATTTTAGTTTTTCATGTTGATTTTAAAATGACCTCTTTTATGTTTGAAATGTACTAACTCGTTTCTTCCTCACAGCAGGTCAACTTGTGTGTGGTTGCATCATTACGGTCCCATTGAGTACATTTTTGGAGAAAGGAAAATCAGTTGCACCACAGGGCGGGAGGAGGGTGCTGAGCACGGTACATTTTCTCTCTTCGGTAAGCATTTTTTTGTGTTTGATACTTTTGGATTTTTGGTTTTTCATGTTGATTTTAAAATGTCCATTTTCATGTTTGAAATGTACTAACTCGTTTTTTTTTCACAGCAGCTCAACTTGTGTGTGGTTGCTACATTACGGTCCAGTTGACTGCATTTTAGAAGAAAGGGACATCAGTTGCACCACAGGGCAGGAGGAGGGTGCAGAGCACGATACATTTTCTCTCTCCGGTACGCATTTTTTGTGTTTTATACTTTTGGAACTTTGGTATTTCATGTCGATTTAAAAATGTCCTTCTTCATGTTTGAAATGTAGTAACTCGTTTTTTACTCACAGCAGGTCAACTTGTGTGTGGTTGCAACATTACGGTCCCATTGAGTACATTTTTGGAGAAAGGGACATCAGTTGCACCACAGGGTCGGGAGAGGGTGCTGAGCACGATACATTTTCTCTCTTCGGTAAGCATTTCTTTGTGTTTTATACTTTTGGAATTTTGGTTTTTCATGTTGACTTTAAAATGACCTTTTTCATGTTTGAAATGTATTAACTCGTTTTTTCCTCACAGCAGGTCAACTTGTGTCAGGTTGCAACATTACGGTCCCAATGAGTACATTTTTGGGGAAAGGGACATCAGTTGCACCACAGGGCGGGAGGAGGGTGCAGAGCACGATACATTTTCTTTCTTCTGTAAGCATTTTTTTGTATTTGATACTGTCTTAATTTAGGTTTTTCATGTTGATTTTAAAATGACGTTTTTCATGTTTGAAATGTACTAACTCGTTTTTTCCTCACAGCAGGTCAACTTGTGTGTGGTTGCAACATTACGGTCCAGTTGACTACATTTTTGGAGAAAAGGACATCAGTTGCACCACAGGGCGGTACGAGGGATTTGTGCACGATATATTTTCTCTCTTCGGTAAGCATTTTTTTGTGTTTTATACTTTTGGGATTTTGGTTTTTCATGTTGATTTTAAAATGACCTTTTCATGTTTGAAATGTACTAACTCGTTTTTTCCTCACAGCAGGTCTACTTGTGTCAGGTTGCAATGTTACGGTCCCATTGAGTACATTTTTGGAGAAAGGGACATCAGTTGCACCACAGGGCGGGAGGAGGGTGCAGAGCAAGATACATTTTCTTTCTCAATAAGCATTTTTTTGTGTTTGATACATTTGGATTTTTGGTTTTTCTTGTTGATTTTAAAATGACCATTTTCATGTTTGAAATGTACTAACTCGTTTTTTCCTCACAGAAGGTCAAATTGTGTGTGGTTGCAACATTACCGTCCCATTGAGTACATTTTAGAAGAAAGGGATATCAGTTGCACCTCAGGGCGGGAGGAGGGTGCAGAGCACGATACATTTTCTCTCTTCGGTAAGCATTTTTTGTGTTTGATACTTTTGGAACTTTGGTTTTTCATGTTGATTTAAAAATGTCCTTCTTCATGTTTGAAATGTACTAACTCGTTTTTTACTCACAGCAGGTCAACTTGTGTGTGGTTGCAACATTACGGTCCCATTGAGTACATTTTTGGAGAAAGGGACATCAGTTGCACCACAGGGCGGGAGGAGGGTGCAGAGCACGATACATTGTCTCTCTTAGGTAAGCATTTTTCCGTGTTTTATACTTTTGGAATTTAGGTTTTTCATGTTGATTTTAAAATGACCTTTTTCATGTTTGAAATGTACTAATTCGTTTTTTCCTCACAGCAGGTCAACTTGTGTGTGGTTGCAACATTACGGTCCAGTTGACTACATTTTTGGAGAAAGGGACATCAGTTGTACCACAGGGCGGTACGAGGGATCTGAGCACGATATATTTTCTCTCTTCGGTAAGCATTTTTTTGTGTTTTATACTTTTGGGATTTTGGTTTTTCATGTTGATTTTAAAATGACCTTTTTCATGTTTGAAATGTACTAACTCGTTTTTTCCTCACAGCAGGTCAACTTGTGTCAGGTTGCAACATTACGGTCCCATTGAGTACATTTTTGGAGAGAGGGACATCAGTTGCACCACAGGGCGGGAGGAGGGTGCAGAGCACGATACATTTTCTTTCTCAATAAGCATTTTTTTGTGTTTGATACTTTTGGATTTTTGGTTTTTCATGTTGATTTTAAAATGACCATTTTCATGTTTGAAATGTACTAACTCGTTTTTTCCTCACAGCAGGTCAAATTGTGTGTGGTTGCAACATTACCGTCCCCTTGAGTACATTTTAGGAGAAAGGGATATCAGTTGCACTTCAGGGCGGGAGGAGGGTGCAGAGCACGATACATTTTCTCTCTTCGGTAAGCATTTTTTGTGTTTGATACTTTTGGAACTTTGGTTTTCATGTCGATTTAAAAATTTCCTTCTTCATGTTTGAAATGTAGTAACTCGTTTTTTACTCACAGCAGGTCAACTTGTGTGTGGTTGCAGCATTACGGTCCCATTGAGTACATTTTTGGAGAAAGGGACATTAGTTGCACCACAGGGCGGGAGGAGGGTACAGAGCACGATAAATTTTCTCTCCTCGGTAAACATTTTCTGTGTTTTATACTTTTGGAACTTTGGTTTTTCATGTTGATTTTAAATTGTCCTTTTTCATGTTTGAAGTGTACTAACTCGTTTTTTATTCACGGCAGGTCAACTTGTGTGTGGTTGCATCATTACGGTCCCATTGAGTGCATTTTTGGAGAAAGGTACATCAGTTGCACCCCAGGGCGGGAGGTGGGTGCAGAGCACCATACATTGTCTCTCTTAGGTAAGCGATTTTCTGTGTTTTATACTTTTGGAATTTTGGTTTTTCATGTTGATTTTAAAATGACCTTTTTCATGTTTGAAATGTACTAACTCGTTTTTTCCTCACAGCAGGTCAACTTGTGTGTGGTTGCAACATTACGGGCCAGTTGACTACATTTTTGGTGAAAGGGACATCAGTTGCACCACAGGGCGGGAGGGGGGTGCAGAGCACGATACATTTTCTCTCTTCGGTAAGCATTTTTTTGTGTTTTAGACTTTTCTAATTTTGGTTTTTCATGTTGATTTGAAAATGTCCTTTTTCATGTTTGAAATGTACTAACTCGTTTTTTCCTCACAGCAGGTCAACTTGTGTGTGGTTGCAACATTACGGTCCCATTGAGTACATTTTTGGAGAAAGGGAGATCAGTTGCACCACAGGGCGGGAGCAGGGTGCTGAGCATGATACATTTTCTCATTTCGGTATGTATCTTTCTGTGTTTTATACTTTTGGAATTTTGGTTTTTCATGTTGATTTTAAAATGACCTTTTACATGTTTGAAATGTACTAACTCGTTTTTTCCTCACAGCAGGTCAACTTGTGTGTGGTTGCAACATTACGGTCCCATTGAGTACATTTTTGGAGAAAGGGACATCAGTTGCACCACAGGGCGGGAGCAGGGTGCTGAGCATGGTTCATTTTCTCATTTCGGTATGTATCTTTCTGTGTTTTATACTTTTGGAATCTTGGTTTTTCATGTTGATTTTAAAATGACCTTTTTCATGTTTTAAATGTACTAACTCGTTTTTTCCTCACAGCAGGTCAACTTGTGTGTGGTTGCATCATTACGGTCCCATTGAAAACATTTTTGGAGAAAAGGGACATCAGTTGCACCACAGAGCGGGAGGAGTGTGCTGAGCACGATTCATTTCCTTACTACAGTAAGCATTTTTTTGTGTTCTGTACTTTTGGAATTTTGGTTTTCATTTTGATTTTAAAACTACCATTTTCATGTTTGAAATGTACTAACTCGTTTTTACCTCACAGCCGGTCATTTTGTGTGTGGTTGCAACATTTTGGTGCCATTGAGTACATTTTTGGAGAAAGGGACATCAGTTGCACCACAGGGCGGAAGGTGGGTGCTGAGCACGGTACATTTTCTCTCTTCGGCCTATTTTTTTGTGTTTGATCCTTTTGGATTTTTTGTTTTTCATGTTGATTTTAAAATGACCATTTTCCTATTTGAAATGTACTAACTCGTTTTTTCCACACAGCAGGTCAACTTGTATCTGGTTGCAACATTATGGTCCAATTGCGTACATTTTTGGAGAAAGGAACATCAGTTGCACCACAGGGCGGGAGGAGGGTGCTGAGCACGATACATTTTCTCTCTTCGGTAAGCATTTTTTTGTGTTTTATACTTTTGGAAGTTTGCTTTTTCATGTTGATTTCAAAATGACGTTTTTCATTTTTGAAATGTACTAACTCGTTTTTTCCTCACAGCAAGTCAACTTGTGTGTGGTTGCAACATAACAGTCCCATTGAGTACATTTTTGGAGAAAGGGACATCAGTTGCACCACAGGGCAGGAGGAGGGTGCCGAGCACGATACATTTTCTCTCTTCGGTAAGCAATTTTTTGTGTTTTATACTTTCGGAATTATGGTTGTTCATGTTGACTTTAAAATGATCTTTTTCAACTTTGAAATGTACTAACTCGTTTTTCCCTCACAACAGGTCAACTTGTGTATGGCTCCAACATTACGGTCCTATTGAGTACATTTTTGTAGAAAGGGACATCAGTTGCACCACAGGGCGGGAGGAGGGTGCTGAGCACGATACATTTTCTCTCTTCGGTAAGCATTTTTTTGTGCTTTATACTTTCGGAATTTTGGTTTTTCATGTTGATTTTAAAATGATGTTTTTCAACTTTGAAATGTACTAACTCGTATTTTCCTCACAGCAGGTCAACTTGTGTGTGGTTGCAACATTACGGTCCCATTGAGTACATTTTTTGAGAAAGGGACATCAGTTGCACCACAGGGTGGGAGGAGGGTGCAGAACACGATACAATTTCTCTCTAATGTAAGCATTTTTTGTGTTTTATACTTCTGGAATTTTGGTTTTTCATGTTGATTTTAATATGACCTTTATCATGTTTGAAATGTACTAACTCGTTTTTTCCTCACAGCAGGTCAACTTGTGTGTGGTTGCAACATTACGGTCCCGTTGAGTACATTTTTGGAGAAACGGACATCAGTTGCACCACAGGGCGGGAGGAGGGTGCAGAGCACAATACGTTTTCTTTCTTCGGAAAGCATTTTATTGTGTTTTAGACTTTTAAATTTTGGTTTTTCATGTTGATTTTAAAATGACCTTTTTCATGTTTGAAATGTTCTAACTCGTTTTTTCCTCAAAGCAGGTCAACTTGTGTGTGGTTGCAACATTTTGGTCGCATTGAGTACATTTTTGGAGAAAGGGACATCAGTTGCACCACACGGTGGCAGGAAGTCGCAGAGCACGATACATTTTCTCTCTTCGGTAAGCATTTTTCTGTGTTTTATACTTTTGGAATTTTGGTTTTTCATGTTGATTTTAAAATGACCTTTCTCATGTTGGAAATGTTATAACTCGTTTTTTCCTCACAGCAGGTCAACTTGTGTGTGGTTGCAACATTACGATTAGATTGAGTACATTTTTGAAGAAAGGGACATCAGTTGCCCCACAGTGCGGAGGGAGGGTGTAGAGCACGATAAATTTTCTCTCTTCGGTAAGCATTTTTTTGTGTTTTATACTGTTGGAATTTTGTTTTTTCATGTTGATTTTAAAATGACCTTTTTCATGTTTAAAATGTTATAATTCGTTTTTTCCTCACAGCAGGTCAACTTGTGTGTGGTTGCAACATTACTGTCCAGTTGACTACATTTTTGGAGAAAGGGACATCAGTTGCACCACTGGGCAGGAGGGGGGTGCAGAGCACGATGCATTTTCGCTCTTCGGTAAGCATTTTTTTGTGTTTTAGACTTTTCTAATTTTGGTTTTTCATGTTGATTTGAAAATGTCCTTTTTCATGTTTGAAATGTACTAACTCGTTTTTTCCTCACAGCAGTTCAACTTGTGTGTGGTTGCAACATTACGGTCCCATTGAGTACATTTTTGTAGAAAGGGACATCAGTTGCACCACAGGGCGGGAGCAGGGTGCTGAGCATGATACATTTTCTCATTTCGGTATGTATCTTTCTGTGTTCTATACTTTTGGAATTTTGGTTTTTCATGTTGATTTTAAAATGACCTTTATCATGTTTGAAATGTACTAACTCGTTTTTTCCTCACAGCAGGTCAACTTGTGTGTGGTTGCAACATTACGGTCCCGTTGAGTACATTTTTGGAGAAAGGGACATCAGTTGCACCACAGGGCGGGAGGAGGATGCAGAGCACGATACATTTTCTTTCTTCGGAAAGCATTTTATTGTGTTTTATACTTTTAAATTTTGGTTTTTCATGTTGATTTTAAAATGACCTTCTTCATGTTTGAAATGTTCTAACTCGTTTTTTCCTCAAAGCATGTCAACTTGTGTGTGGTTGCAACATTTTGGTCGCATTGAGTACATTTTTGGAGAAAGGGACATGAGTTGCACCACACGGTGGCAGGAAGTGGCAGAGCACGATACATTTTCTCTCTTCGGTAAGCATTTTTCTGTGTTTTATACTTTTGGAATTTTGGTTTTTCATGTTGATTTTAAAATGACCTTTCTCATGTTGGAAATGTTATAACTCGTTTTTTCCTCACAGCAGGTCAACTTGTGTGTGGTTGCGACATTACGATTAGATTGAGTACATTTTTGAAGAAAGGGACATCAGTTGCCCCACAGTGCGGGGGGAGGGTGCAGAGCACGATAAATTTTCTCTCTTCGGTAAGCATTTTTTTGTGTTTTATACTGTTGGAATTTTGTTTTTTCATGTTGATTTTAAAATGACCTTTTTCATGTTTAAAATGTTATAACTCGTTTTTTTCCCTCCAGCAGGTCAACTTGTGTGTGGTTGCAACATTACGATTAGATTGAGTACATTTTTGAAGAAAGGGACGTCAGTTGCACCACAGGGCGGGAGGAGGGTGCCTAGCACGATACATTTCGTTTCTACGGTAAGCATTTTTTTGTGTTTGATACTTTTCTAAGTTTGGTTTTTCATGTTGATTTTAAAATGACCTTTTTCATGTTTGAATTGTACTAAGTCGTTTTTTCCTCACAGCAGGTCAACTTGTGTGTGGTTGCAACATTATGGTCCCATTGAGTACATTTTTGGAGAAAGGGACATCAGTTGCACCACAGGGCAGGAGGAGGGTGCAGAGCACGATACATTTTCTCTCTTCGGTAAGCATTTTTTTGTGTTTTATACTTTTGGAATTTTGTTTTTTCATGTTGATTTTAAAATGACGTTTTTCATGTTTGAAATGTACTAACTCGTTTTTTCCTCACACCAGGTCAACTTGTGTGTGGTTGCTACATTACGCTCCCATTGAGTACATTTTTGGAGAAAGGGACATCAGTTGCACCACAGGGCGGGAGGAGGGTGCAGAGCACGATACATTTTGTCTGTTCGGAAAGCATTTTTTTGTGTTTTATACTTTCGGAATTTTGGTTTTTCATGTTGTTTTAAAATGATGTTTTTCAACTTTGAAATGTACTAACTCGTTTTTTCCTCACAGCAGTTCAACTAGTGTGTGGTTGCAACATTACGGTCCCATTGAGTACATTTTTGGAGAAAGGGACATCAGTTGCACCACAGGGCCGGAGGAGGGTGCTGAGCACGATACATTTTCTCTCTTCGGTAAGCATTTTTTTGTGTTTTATACTTTTGGAATTTTGTTTTTTCATGTTGATTTTAAAATGACGTTTTTCATGTTTGAAATGTACTAACTCGTTTTTTCCTCACAGCAGGTCAACTTGTGTGTGGTTGCTACATTACGCTCCCATTGAGTACATTTTTGGAGAAAGGGACATCAGTTGCACCACAGGGCGGGAGGAGGGTGCAGAGCACGATACATTTTCTTTCTTCAGTAAGCATTTTATTGTGTTTTATACTTTTAAATTTTGGTTTTTCATGTTGATTTTTAAGAATGACCTTTTTCATGTTTGAAATGTACTAACTCGATTTTACCTCACCTCAGGTCAACTTGTGTGTGGTTGCAACATTACGGTCCCATTGAGTACATTTTTGGAGAAAGGGACATCAGTTGCACCACAGGGTGGGAGGAAGTCGCGGAGCACGATACATTTTCTCTCTTCGGTAAGCATTTTGTTGTGTTTTATACTTTTGGAAATTAGATTTCTCGTGTTGATTTTAAAATGACCTTTCACACGTTGGAAATGTTAAAACTCGTTTTTTCCTCACAGCAGGTCAACTTGTGTGTGGTTGCAACATTACGATCCGATTGAGTACATTTTTGAAGAAAGGGACATCAGTTACCCCACAGGGCGCGGGGAAGGTGGAGAGCACGATACATTTTCTCTCTTCGGTAAGCATTTTTTTGTGATTTATACATTTAGAATTTTGGTTTTTCATGTTGATTTAAAAATGACCTTTTTCATGTTTGAAATGTACTAACTCGTTTTTTCCTCACAGCAGGTCAACTTGTGTCAGGTTGCAACATTACAGTCCCATTGAATACATTTTTGGAGAAAGGGACATCAGTTGCACCACAGGGCGGGAGGAGGGTGCCTAGCGCGATACATTTCGTTTCTACGGTAAGCATTTTTTTGTGTTTGATACTTTTCGAAGTTTGATTTTTCATGTTGATTTTAAAATGACATTTTTCATGTTTGAATTGCACTAACTCGTTTTTTCCTCACAGCAGGTCAATATGTGTGTGGTTGCAACATTACGGTCCCATTGAGTACATTTTTGGAGAAAGGGACATCAGTTGCACCAGAGGGCCGGAAGAGGGTGCTGAGCACGTTACATTTTCTCTCTTCGGTAAGCATTTTTTTGTGTTTTATACTTTTGGAATTTTGATTTCTCGTGTTGATTGTAAAATGACCTTTCACATGTTGGAAATGTTAAAACTCGTTCTCTCCTCACAGCAGGTCAACTTGTGTGTGGTTGCAGCATTACGGTCCCATTGAGTACACTTTAGGAGACAGATACATGAATTACACCACAGGGCCGGAGTAGGGTGCAGAGCACGATACATTTTCTCTCTTCGGTAAGCATTTTTTTGTGTATTATACTTTTGGAATTTTGGTTTTTCATGTTGATTTTAAAATGACCTTTATCATGCTTGAAATGTACTAACTCGTTTTTTCCTCACAGCAGGTAAACTTGTGTGTGGTTGCATCATTACGGTCCCATTGTGTACAATTTTGGAGAAAGGGACATCAGTTGCGCGACAGGGCGGGAGGAGGGTGCGGAGCATGATACATTTTCTCTCTTCGGTAAGCATTTTTTTGTGTTTTATACTCTTGGAATTTTTGTTTTTAATGTTGGTTTAGAAATGTTCTTTTTCAACTTTGAAATGTACTAACTAGTTTTTTCCTCACAGCAGGTCAACTTGAGTGTGGTTGCAACATTACATGCCCATTGAGTACATTTTTGGAGAAAGGGACATCAGTTGCACCACAGGGCGGGAGGAGGGTGCGGAGCACGATACATTGTCTCTCTTCAGTAAGCATTTTTTTGTGTTTCATACTTTCGGAATTTTGGTTGTTCATGTTGATTTTAAAATGATCTTTTTCAACTTTGAAATGTACTAACTAGTTTTTTCCTCACAGCAGGTCAACTTGTGAGTGGTTGCAACATTACATGCCCATTGAGTACATTTTTGGAGAAAGGGACATCAGTTGCACGACAGGGCGGGAGGAGGGTGCGGAGCACGATACATTTTCTCTCTTCGGAAAGAATTTTTTTGTGTTTTATGCTTTCGGAATTTTGGTTTTTCATGTTGATTTTAAAATGATGTTTTTCAATTTTAAAATGTACTAACTCGTATTTTCCTCACAGCAGGTCAACTTGTGTGTGGTTGCAACATTACGGTCCCATTGAGTACATTTTTGGAGAAAGGGACATCAGTTGCACCACAGGGCGGGAGGAGGGTGCAGAGAATGATACATTTTCTCTCTTCGGTAAGCATTTCCTTGTGTTTTACACTTTTGGAAGTTTGGTCTTTCATGTTGTTTTTAAAATGACCTTTTCCATGTTTGAAATGTATTAACTCGCTTTTTCCTCACAGCGAGTCAACTTGTGTGTGGTTGCAACATTACGGTCCCATTGAGTACATTTTCGGAGAAAGGGACATCAGTTGCACCACAGGGCGGGAGGAGGGTGCAGAGCACAATACATTTTCTCTCTTCGGTAAGCATTTTTTTGTGTTTTATACTTTTGGAATATTGGTTTTTCATGTTGATTTTAAAACTACATTTTTCATGTTTAAAATGTACTAACTCGTTTTTTCCTCACAGCAGGTCAATTTGTGTGTGGTTGCAACATTACGGTCCCATTGAGTACATTTTTGGAGAAAGGAACATCAGTTGCACCATGGGGCGGGAGGAGGGTGCAGAGCACAATACATTTTCTCTCTTCGGTAAGCATTTTTTTGTGTTGTATACTTTTGGAATATTGGTCTTTCATGTAGATTTTAAAATTACCTTTTTCATGTTTAAAATGTACTAACTCGTTTTTTCCTCACAGCTGGTCAACTTGTGTGTGGTTGCAACATTACGGTGCCATTGAGTACATTTTTGGAGAAAGGAAAATCAGTTGCACCACGGGGCAGGAGGAGGGTGCAGATCACGATACTTTTTCTCTCTGCGGTAAGCATTTTTTTGTGTTTTATACTTTTGGAATTTTGGTATTTCATGTTGATTTTAAAATGACCTTTTTCATGTTTCAAATGTACTAACTTGTTATTTCCTCACAGCAGGTCAACTTGTGTCTGGTTGCAACATTACGGTCCCATTGAGTACAATTTTGGAGAAAGGGACATCAGTTGCACCACAGGGCGGGAGGAGGGTGCTGAGCAGGATACATTTTCTTTCTTCGGTAAGCATTTTTTTGTGTTTGATACTTTTGGAATTTTGGTTTTTCATGTTGATTTTAAAATTACCTTTCTCATGTTTGAAATGTACTAACTCGTTTTTTCCTCATAGCAGGTCAACTTGTGTGTGGTTGCAAAATTACAGCCCCATTGAGTACAATTTTGGAGAAGGGGACATCAGTTGCACCACAGGGCGGGAGGTGGGTGCAGAGCACGGTACATTTTCTCTCTTCAGTAAGCATTTTTTTGTGTTTTATACTTTTGGAATTTTGGTATTTCATGTTGATTTTAAAATGACCTTTTTCACGTATGAAATGTACTAACTCGTTTTTTCCTCACAGCAGGTCAACTTATGTGTGGTTGCAACATTACGGTCCCATTGAGTACATTTTTGAAGAAAGGGACATCTTTTGCACCACAGGGCGGGAGGAGGGTGCCTAGCACGATACATTTCGATTCTACGGTAAGCATTTTTATGTGTTTGATACTTTTGGAAGTTGGGTTATTCATGTTGATTTTGAAATGACCTTTTTCATGTTTGAAATGTACTAACTTGTTTTCTTTTCACGGCTGGTCAACTTGTGTGTGGTTGCAACATTACGGTCCCATTGAGTACATTTTTGAAGAAAGGGACATCAGTTGCACCACAGGGCGGGAGGAGGGTGCAGAGCACGATACATTTTCTTTCTTCGGTAAGCATTTTTTTGTGTTTCATACTTTTGGCAGTTTGGATTATCATGTTGATTTTAAAATGACCTTTTTCAACTTTGAAATGTACTAACTCGTTTTTTCCTCACAGCAGGTCAACATGTGTGTGGTTGCAACTTTACAGTCCCATTGAGTACATTTTTGGAGAAAGGGACATCTTTTGCACCACAGGGCGAGAGGAGGGTGCCTAGCACGATACATTTCGATTCTACGGTAAGCATTTTTATGTGTTTGATACTTTTGGAAGTTGGGTTATTCATGTTGATTTTGAAATGACCTTTTTCATGTTTGAAATGTACTAACTTGTTTTTTTCTCACGGCTGGTCAACTTGTGTGTGGTTGCAAAATTACGGTCCCATTGAGTACATTTTTGGAGAAAGGGACATCAGTTGCACCACAGGGCAGGAGAAGGGTGCAGAGCACGATACATTTTCTCTCTTCGGTAATCATTTTTTTGTGTTTTATACTTTCGGAATTTTGGTTTTTCATGTTGATTTTAAAATGACCTTTTTCAACTCTGAAATGTCCTAACTCGTTTTTTCCTCACAGCAGGTCAACTTGTGTGTGGTTGCAACATTACGGTCCCATTGAGTACATTTTTGGAGAAAGGGACATCAGTTGCACCACAGGGCGGGAGGAGAGTGCAGAGCATGATACATTTTCTCTCTTCGGTAAGCATTTTTTTCTGATTTATACTTTTGGAATTTTGGTTTTTCATGTTGATTTTAAAATGATCTTTTTCATGTTTGAAATGTACTAACTCGTTTTTTCCTCACAGCAGGTCAACTTGTGTGTGGTTGCAACATTACGGTCCCATTGAGTACATTTTTGGAGAAAGGGACATCTTTTGCACCACAGGGCGGGAGGAGGGTGCCTAGCACGATACATTTCGATTCTATGGTAAGCATTTTTTTTTGTTTGATACTTTTGGAATTTAGGTTTTTCATGTTGATTTTAAAATGACCTTTCTCATGTTTGAAATGTACTAACTCGTTTTTTCCTCACAGCAGGTCAACTTGTGTGTGGTTGCAACATTACGGTCCCATTGAGTACATTTTTGGAGAAAGGGACATCAGTTGCACCACAGGGCGGGAGGAGGGTGCAGAGCACGATACATTTTCTCTCTTCGGTAAGCATTTCCTTGTGTTTTACACTTTTGGAATTTTGGTTTTTCATGTTGATTTTAATATGACCTCTCTCATGTTTGAAATGTACTAACTCGTTTTTTCCTCACACCAGGTCAACTTGTGTGTGGTTGCAACTTTACAGTCCCATTGAGTACATTTTTGGAGAAAGGGGCATCTGTTGCACCACAGGGCGGGAGGAGGGTGCCTAGCACGATTCATTTCGTTTCTACGGTAAGCATTTTTTTGTGTTTGAAAACTATTGGCAGTTTGGTTTTTCACATTGATTTTAAAATGACCTTTTTCATGTTTGAAATGTACTAACTAATTTTTTCCTCACAGCAGGTCAACTTGTGTGTGGTTGCAACATTAGGGCCCCATTGAGTACATTTTTGGAGAAAGGGACATCAGTTGCACCACAGGGCGGGAGGAGGGTGCTGAGCACGATACATTTTCTCTCTTCGGTAAGCATTTTTTTGTGTTTTATACTTTTGGAAGTTTGGTTTTTCATGTTGATTCTAAAATGACCTTTCGCATGTTTGAAATGTACTAACTCGTTTTTTCCTCACAGCAGGTCAACTTGTGTGTGGTTGCAACATTACGGTCCTATTGAGTACATTTTTGGAGAAAGGGACATCAGTTGCACCCTAGGGCGGGAGGAGAGTGCAGAGCACGATACATTTTCTCTCTTCGGTAAGCATTTTTTTGTGTTTTATACTTCTGGAATTTTTGTATTCCATGTTGATTTTAAAATGACGTTTTTCATGTTTGAAATGTACTAACTCGTTTTTTCCTCACAGCAGGTCAACGTGTGTGTGGTTGCAACATTACGGTCCCATTGAGTACATTTTTGGAGAAAGGGAAATCTGTTGCGCCACAGGGCGGGAGGAGGGTGCCTACCACGATACATTTTCTCTCTTTGGTAAGCATTTTTTTGTGTTTTATACTTTTTGAATTTTGGTTTTTCATGTTGATTTTAAAATGACCTTTTTCATGTTTGAAATGTGATATCTCGTTTTTTCCTCACAGCAGGTCAACTTGTGTGTGGTTGCAACATTACGGTCCAATTGAGTACATTTTTGGAGAAAGGGACATCAGTTGCACCACAGGGCGGGAGGAGAGTGCAGAGCATGTTGCATTTCGTTTCTACAGTAAGCATTTTTTTTTGCTTGAAAACTTTTGGCAGTTTGGTTTTTCATGTTGATTTTAAAATGACGTTTTTCATGTTTGAATTGTACTAACTCGTTTTTTCCTCACAGCAGGTCAACTTGTGTGTGGTTGCAACATTACGGTCCCATTGAGTACATTTTTGGAGAAAGGGACATCAGTTGCACCACAGGGCGGGAGGAGGGTGCAGAGCACGATACATTTTCTCTCTTCGGTAAGCATTTCTTTGTGTTTTACACTTTTGGAATTTTGGTTTTTCATGTTGATTTTAAAATGACCTTTTTCATGTTTGAAATGTACTAACTCGTTTTTTCCTCATAGCAGGTCAACTTGTGTGTGGTTGCAACATTGCGGTCCCATTGACTACAATTTTGGAGAAAGGGACATCAGTTGCACCACAGGGCGGGAGGTGGGTGCAGAGCACGGTACATTTTCTCTATTCAGTAAGCATTTTTTTGTGTTTTATACTTTTGGAAGTTTGGTTTTTCATGTTGATTTTAAAATGACCTTTCTCATGTTTGAAATGTACTAACTCATTTTTTCCTCACAGCAGGTCAACTTGTGCGTGGTTGCAACATTACGGTCCAATTGAGTACATTTTCGGAGAAAGGGGCATCAGTTGCACCACAGGGCGGGAGGAGAGTGCAGAGCATGATACATTTTCTCTCTTCGGTAAGCATTTTTTTGTGTTTTATACTTTTGGAATTTTGGTAATCCATGTTGATTTTAAAATGACGTTTTTCATGTTTGAAATGTACTAAGTCGTTTTTTCTTCACAGCAGGTCAACTTGTGTGTGGTTGCATCATTACGGTCCCATTGAGTACATTTTTGGAGAAAGGTACATCTGTTGCACCACAGGGCGGGAGGAGGGTGCCTAGCACGATACATTTCGTTTCTACGGTAAGCATTTTTTTGTGTTTGAAAACTATTGGCAGTTTGGTTTTTCACATTGATTTTAAAATGACCTTTTTCATGTTTGAAATGTACTAACTAATTTTTTCCTCACAGCAAGTCAACTTGTGTGCGGTTGCAACATTACGGCCCCATTGAGTACATTTTTGGAGAAAGGACATCCGTTGCACCACAGGGCAGGAGAAGGGTGCAGAGCACGGTACATTTTCTCTCTTCAGTAAGCATTTTTTTGTGTTTTATACATTTGGAGGTTTGGTTTTTCATGTTGATTTTAAAATGACCTTTCTCATGTTTAAAGTGTACTAGCTCGTTTTTTCCTCACAGGAGGTCAACTTGTGTGTGGTTGCAACATTGCGGTCCCATTGAGTACAATTTTGGAGAAAGGGACATCAGTTGCACCACAGGGCGGGAGGAGAGTGCAGAGCACGATACATTTTGTCTCTTCGGTAAGCATTTTTTTGTGTTTTATACTTTTTGAATTTTGGTCTTTCATGTTGATTTTAAAATGACCTTTTTCATGTTTGAAATGTGATATCTCGTTTTTTCCTCACAGCAGGTTAACTTGTGTGTGGTTGCAACATTACGGTCCAATTGAGTACATTTTTGGAGAAAGGGACATCAGTTGCACCACAGGGCGGGAGGAGAGTGCAGAGCACGATGCATTTCGTTTCTACAGTAAGCATTTTTTTTTGCTTGAAAACTTTTGGCAGTTTGGTTTTTCATGTTGATTTTAAAATGACGTTTTTCATGTTTGAATTGTACTAACTCGTTTTTTCCTCACAGCAGGTCAACTTGTGTGTGGTTGCAACATTACGGTCCCATTGAGTACATTTTTGGAGAAAGGGACATCAGTTGCACCACAGGGCGGGAGGAGGGTGCAGAGCACGATACATTTTCTCTCTTCGGTAAGCATTTCCTTGTGTTTTACACTTTTGGAATTTTGGTTTTTCATGTTGATTTTAAAATGACCTTTTTCATGTTTGAAATGTACTAACTCATTTTTTCCTCATAGCAGGTCAACTTGTGTGTGGTTGCAACATTACGGTCCCATTGAGTACATTTTCGGAGAAAGGGACATCAGTTGCACCACAGGGCGGGAGGAGAGTGCAGAGCATGATACATTTTCTCTCTCCGGTAAGCATTTTTTTGTGTTTTATACTTTTGGAATTTTGGTATTCCATGTTGATTTTAAAATGACGTTTTTCATGTTTGAAATGTACTAAGTCGTTTTTTCTTCACAGCAGGTCAACTTGTGTGTGGTTGCATCATTACGGTCCCATTGGTACATTTTTGGAGAAAGGTACATCTGTTGCACCACAGGGCGGGAGGAGGGTGCCTAGCACGATACATTTCGTTTCTACGGTAAGCATATTTTTGTGTTTGAAAACTATTGGCAGTTTGGTTTTTCACATTGATTTTAAAATGACCTTTTTCATGTTTGAAATGTACTAACTAATTTTTTCCTCACAGCAAGTCAACTTGTGTGCGGTTGCAACATTACGGCCACATTGAGTACATTTTTGGAGAAAGGGACATCAGTTGCACCACAGGGCGGGGGGAGGGTGCAGAGCACGATACATTTTCTCTCTTCGGTAAGCATTTTTTTGTGTTTTATACTTTCGGAATTTTGATTGTTCATGTTGATTTTAAAATGATCTTTTTCAACTTTGAAATGTACTAACTCGTTTTTTCCTCACAGTAGGTCAACTTGTGTGTGGTTGCAACACAATGGTCCCATTGAGTACATTTTTTGAGAAAGGGACATCAGTTGCACAACAGGGTGGCAGGAGGGTGCAGAGCACGATACATTTTCTCTCTTAGGTAAGCATTTTTTGTGTTTTATGCTTTAGGAATTTTGGTTTTTCATGTTGATTTTAAAATGACCTTTATTAAGTTTGAAATGTACTAACTCGTTTTTTGTTCACAGCAGGTCAACTTGTGTGTGGTTCCAACATTACGGTGCCATTGAGTACATTTTTGGAGAAAGGGACATCTGTTGCACCACAGGGCGGGAGGAGGGTGCCTACCGCGATACATTTTCTCTCTTTGGTAAGCATTTTTTTGTGTTTTATACTTTTGGAATTTTGGTTTTTCATGTTGATTTTAAAATGACCTTTTTCATGTTTGAAATGTACTATCTCGTTTTTTCCTCACAGCAGGTCAACTTGTGTGTGGTTGCAACATTACGGTCCCATTGAGTACATTTTTGGACAAAGGGACATCAATTGCACCACGGGGCGGGAGGAGGGTGCTTTGCACGATACATTTCCTTTCTAAAGTAAGCATTTCTTTGTGTTTGAAAACTTTTGACAGTTTGGTTTTCCATGTTGATTTTAAAATGACCTTTTTCATGTTTGAAATATACTAACTCGTTTTTTACTCACAGCAGGTCAACTTGTGCGTGGTTGCAACATTACGGTCCAATTGAGTACATTTTCGGAGAAAGGGACATCAGTTGCACCACAGGGCAGGAGGAGAGTGCAGAGCATGATACATTTTCTCTCCTCGGTAAGCATTTTTTTGTGTTCTATACTTTTGGAATTTTGGTAATCCATGTTGATTTTAAAATGACGTTTTTCATGTTTGAAATGTACTAACTCGTTTTTTCTTCACAGCAGGTCAACTTGTGTGTGGTTGCAACATTACGGTCCCATTGAGTACATTTTTGGAGAAAGGGACATCAGTTGCACCACAGGGCGGGAGGAGGGTGCTGAGCATGATACATTTTCTCTCTTCGGTAAGCATTTCCTTGTGTTTTACACTTTTGGAATTTTGGTTTTTCATGTTGATTTTAAAATGACCTTTTTCATGTTTGAAATGTACTAACTAATTTTTTCCTCACAGCAGGTCAACTTGTGTGTGGTTGCAACATTACGGCCCCATTGAGTACATTTTTGGAGAAAGGGACATCAGTTGCACCACAGGGCGGGAGGAGGGTGCAGAGCACGATACATTTTCTCTCTTCGGTAAGCATTTTTTTGTGTTTTATACTTTTGGAAGTTTGGTTTTTCGTGTTGATTCTAAAATGACCTTTCACATGTTTGAAATGTACTAACTCGTTTTTTCCTCACAGCAGGTCAACTTGTGTGTGGTTGCAACATTACGGTCCCATTGAGTACATTTTTGGAGAAAGGGACATCAGTTGCACCACAGGGCGGGAGGAGGGTGCTGAGCACGATATATTTTCTCTCTTCGGTAAGCATTTCCTGGTGTTTTACACTTTTGGAATTTTGGTTTTTCACATTGATTTTAAAATGACCTTTTTCATGTTTGAAATGTACTAATTTTTTCCTCACAGCAGGTCAACTTGTGTGTGGTTGCAACATTACGGCCCCATTGAGTACATTTTTGGAGAAAGGGACATCAGTTGCACCACAGGGCGGGAGGAGGGTGCAGAGCACGATACATTTTCTCTCTTCAGTAAGCATTTTTTTGTGTTTTATACTTTTGGAAGTTTGGTTTTTCATGTTGATTTTAAAATGACCTTTCTCATGTTTGAAATATACTAACTCATTTTTTCCTCACAGCAGGTCAACTTGTGCGTGGTTGCAACATTACGGTCCAATTGAGTACATTTTCGGAGAAAGGAACATCAGTTGCACCACTGGGCGGGAGGAGAGTGCAGAGCATGATACATTTTCTCTCTTCGGTAAGCATTTTTTTGTGTTTTATACTTTTGGAATTTTGGTAATCTATGTTGATTTTAAAATGACGTTTTTCAAGTTTGAAATGTACTAAGTCGTTTTTTCTTCACAGCAGGTCAACTTGTGTGTGGTTGCAACATTACGGTCCCATTGAGTACATTTTTGGAGAAAGGGACATCTGTTGCACCACAGGGCGGGAGGAGGGTGCCTAGCACGATACATTTCGTTTCTACGGTAAGCATTTTTTTGTGTTTGAAAACTATTGGCAGTTTGTTTTTTCACATTGATTTTAAAATGACCTTTTTCATGTTTGAAATGTACTAACTAATTTTTTCCTCACAGCAAGTCAACTTGTGTGTGGTTGCAACATTACGGCCCCATTGAGTACATTTTTGGAGAAAGGGACATCAGTTGCACCACAGGGCGGGAGACGGGTGCAGAGCACGATACATTTTCTCTCTTCAGTAAGCATTTTTTTGTGTTTTATACTTTCGGAACTTTGATTGTTCATGTTGATTTTAAAATGATCTTTTTCAACTTTGAAATGTACTAACTCGTTTTTTCCTCACAGCAGGTCAACTTGTGTGTGGTTGCAACGCTATGGTCCCATTGAGTACATTTTTTGAGAAAGGGACATCAGTTGCACAACAGTGTGGGAGGAGGGTGCAGAGCACGATACATTTTCTCTCTTAGGTAAGCATATTTTGTTTTTTATGCTTTAGGAATTTTGGTTTTTCATGTTGATTTTAAAATGACCTTTATTATGTTTGAAATGTACTAACTCGTTTTTAGCTCACAGCAGGTCAACTTGTGTGTGGTTGCAACATTACGGTCCCATTGAGTACATTTTTGGAGAAAGGGACATCAGTTGCACTACAGGGCGGGAGGAGGGTGCAGAGCACGATACATTTTCTCTCTTCGGTAAGCATTTCCTTGTGTTTTACACTTTTGGAATTTTGGTTTTTCATGTTGATTTTAAAATGACCTTTTTCATGTTTGAAATGTACTAACTCGTTTTTTCCTCATAGCAGGTCAACTTGTGTGTGGTTGCAACATTGCGGTCCCATTGTGTACAATTTTGGAGAAAGGGACATCAGTTCACCACAGGGCGGGAGGTGGGTGCAGAGCACGGTACATTTTCTCTCTTCAGTAAGCATTTTTTTGTGTTTTATACTTTTGGAAGTTTGGTTTTTCATGTTGATTCTAAGATGACCTTTCGCATGTTTGAAATGTACTAACTGGTTTTTTCCTCACAGCAGGTCAACTTGTGTGTGGTTGCAACATTACGGTCCGATTGAGTACATTTTTGGAGAAAGGGACATCTGTTGCACCACAGGGCGGGAGGAGGGTGCCTACCACGATACATTTTCTCTCTTTGATAAGCATTTTTTTGTGTTTTATACTTTTGGAATTTTGGTTTTTCATGTTGATTTTAAAATGACCTTTTTCATGTTTGAAATATACTATCTCGTTTTTTCCTCACAGCAGGTCAACTTGTGTGTGGTTGCAACATTACAGTCCCATTGAGTACATTTTTGGACAAAGGGACATCAATTGCACCACGGGGCGGGAGGAGGGTGCTTTGCACGATACATTTCCTTTCTAAAGTAAGCATTTTTTTGTGTTTGAAAACTTTTGGCAGTTTGGTTTTCCATGTTGATTTTAAAATGACCTTTTTCATGTTTGAAATGTACTAACTCGTTTTTTCCTCACAGCAGGTCAACATGTGCGTGGTTGCAACATTACGGTCCAATTGAGTACATTTTCGGAGAACGGGACATCAGTTGCACCACAGGGCAAGAGGAGAGTGCAGAGCATGATACATTTTCTCTCCTCGGTAAGCATTTTTTTGTGTTTTATACTTTTGGAATTTTGGTAATCCATGTTGATTTTAAAATGACGTTTTTCATGTTGGAAATGTACTAACTCGTTTTTTCTTCACAGCAGGTCAACTTGTGTGTGGTTGCAACATTACGGTCCCATTGAGTACATTTTTGGAGAAAGGGACATCAGTTGCACCACAGGGCGGGAGGAGGGTGCTGAGCACGATACATTTTCTCTCTTCGGTAAGCATTTCCTTGTGTTTTACACTGTTGGAATTTTGGTTTTTCACATTGATTTTAAAATGACCTTTTTCATGTTTGAAATGTACTAACTAATTTTTTCCTCACAGCAGGTCAACTTGTGTGTGGTTGCAACATTACGGCCCCATTGAGTACATTTTTGGAGAAAGGGACATCAGTTGCACCACAGGGCGGGAGGAGGGTGCAGAGCACGATATATTTTCTCTCTTCGGTAAGCATTTTTTTGTGTTTTATGCTTTTGGAAGTTTGGTTTTTCATGTTGATTCTAAAATGACCTTTCGCATGTTTGAAATGTACTAACTCGTTTTTTGCTCACAGCAGGTCAACTTGTGTGTGGTTGCAACATTACGGTCCCATTGAGTACATTTTTGGAGAAAGGGACATCAGTTGCACCACAGGGCGGGAGGAGGGTGCTGAGCACGATACATTTTCTCTCTTCGGTAAGCATTTCCTTGTGTTTTACACTGTTGGAATTTTGGTTTTTCACATTGATTTTAAAATGACCTTTTTCATGTTTGAAATGTACTAACTAATTTTTTCCTCACAGCAGGTCAACTTGTGTGTGGTTGCAACATTACGGCCCCATTGAGTACATTTTTGGAGAAAGGGACATCAGTTGCACCACAGGGCGGGAGGAGGGTGCAGAGCACGATACATTTTCTCTTTTCGGTAAGCATTTTTTTGTGTTTTATACTTTTGGAAGTTTGGTTTTTCATGTTGATTCTAAAATGACCTTTCGCATGTTAGAAATGTACTAAGTCGTTTTTTCCTCACAGCTGGTCAACTTGTGTGTGGTTGCAACATTACGGTCCGATTGAGTACATTTTTGGAGAAAGGGACATCTGTTGCACCACAGGCCGGGAGGAGGGTGCCTACCACGATACATTTTCTCTCTTTGGTAAGCATTTTTTTGTGTTTTATACTTTTGGAATTTTGGTTTTTCATGTTGATTTTAAAATGACCTTTTTCATGTTTGAAATGTACTATCTCGTTTTTTCCTCACAGCAGGTCAACTTGTGTGTGGTTGCAACATTACGGTCCCATTGAGTACATTTTTGGACAAAGGGACATCAATTGCACCACGGGGCGGGAGGAGGGTGCTTTGCACAATACATTTCCTTTCTAAAGTAAGCATTTTTTTGTGTTTGAAAACTTTTGGCACTTTGGTTTTCCATGTTGATTTTAAAATGACCTTTTTCATGTTTGAAATGTACTAACTCGTTTTTTCCTCACAGCAGGTCAACTTGTGCGTGGTTGCAACATTACGGTCCAATTGAGTACATTTTGGGAGAAAGGGACATCAGTTGCACCACAGGGCAGGAGGAGAGTGCAGAGCATGATACATTTTCTCTCCTCGGTAAGCATTTTTTTGTGTTTTATACTTTTGGAATTTTGGTAATCCATGTTGATTTTAAAATGACGTTTTTCATGTTTGAAATGTACTAACTTGTTTTTTCTTCACAGCAGGTCAACTTGTGTGTGGTTGCAACATTACGGTCCCATTGAGTACATTTTTGGAGAAAGGGACATCTGTTGTACCACAGGGCGGGAGGAGGGTGCCTAGCACGATACATTTCGTTTCTACGGTAAGCATTTTTTTGTGTTTGAAAACTATTGGCAGTTTGGTTTTTCACATTGATTTTAAAATGACCTTTTTCATGTTTGAAATGTACTAACTAATTTTTTCCTCACAGCAGGTCAACTTGTGTGTGGTTGCAACATTACGGCCCCATTGAGTACTATTTTGGAGAAAGGGACATCAGTTGCACCACAGGGCGGGAGGAGGGTGCAGAGCACGATACATTTTCTCTCTTCGGTAAGCATTTTTTTGCGTTTTATACTTTTGGAAGTTTGGTTTTTCATGTTGATTCTAAAATGACCTTTCGCATGTTTGAAATGTACTAACTCGTTTTTTCCTCACAGCAGGTCAACTTGTGTGTGGTTGCAACATTACGGTCCCATTGAGTACATTTTTGGACAAAGGGACATCAATTGCACCACGGGGCGGGAGGAGGGTGCTTTGCACGATACATTTCCTTTCTAAAGTAAGCATTTTTTTGTGTTTGAAAACTTTTGGCAGTTTGGTTTTCCATTTTGATTTTAAAATGACCTTTTTCATGTTTGAAATGTACTAACTCGTTTTTTCCTCACAGCAGGTCAACTTGTGCGTGGTTGCAACATTACGGTCCAATTGAGTACATTTTCGGAGAAAGGGACATCAGTTGCACCACAGGGCAGGAGGTGGGTGCAGAGCACAGTATATTTTCTCTCTTCAGTAAGCATTTTCTTGTGTTTTACACTTTTGGAATTTTGGTTTTTCATGTTGATTTTAAAATGACCTTTTTCGTGTTTGAAATGTACTAACTCGTTTTTTCCTCATAGCAGGTCAACTTGTGTGTGGTTGCAACATTGCGGTCCCATTGAGTACAATTTTGGAGAAAGGGACATCAGTTGCACCACAGGGCGGGAGGTGGGTGCAGAGCACGGTACATTTTCTCTCTTCAGTAAGCATTTTTTTGTGTTTTATACTCTTGGAAGTTTGGTTTTTCATGTTGATTTTAAAATGACCTTTCTCATGTTTGAAATGTACTAACTCGTTTTTTCCTCACAGCAGGTCAACTTGTGTGTGGTTGCAACATTACGGCCCTATTGAGTACATTTTCGGAGAAAGGGACATCAGTTGCACCACAGGGCGGGAGGAGAGTGCAGAGCATGATACCTTTTCTCTCTTCGGTAAGCATTTTTTTGTGTTTTATACTTTTGGAATTTTGGTAATCCATGTTGATTCTAAAATGACGATTTTCATGTTTGAAATGTACTAAGTCGTTTTTTCTTCACAGCAGGTCAACTTGTGTATGGTTGCAACATTACGGTCCCATTGAGTACATTATTGGAGAAAGGGACATCTGTTGCACCACAGGGCGGGAGGAGGGTGCCTAGCACGATACATTTCGTTTCTACGGTAAGCATTTTTTTGTGTTTGAAAACTATTGGCAGTTTGGTTTTACACCTTGATTTTAAAATGACCTTTTTCATGTTTGAAATGTACTAACTAATTTTTTCTTCACAGCAGGTCAACTTGTGTGTGGTTGCAACATTACGGCCCCATTGAGTACATTTTTGGAGAAAGGGACATCAGTTGCACCACAGGGCGGGAGGAGGGTGCGGAGCACGATACATTTTTTCTCTTCGGTAAGCATTTTTTTGTGTTTTATACTTTTGGAAGTTTGGTTTTTCATGTTGATTCTAAAATGAACTTTCGCATGTTTGAAATGTACTAACTCGTTTTTTCCTCACAGCAGGTCAACTTGTGTGCGGTTGCAACATTACGGTCCAATTGAGTACATTTATGGAGAAAGGGACATGAGTTGCACCACAGGGCGGGAGGAGAGTGCAGAGCACGATACAGTTTCTCTCTTCGGTAAGCATTTCTTTGTGTTTTATACTTTTAGAAATTGGTTTTTCATGTTGATTTTAAAATGACCTTTTTCATGTTTGAAATGTACTAACTCGTTTTTTCTTCACAGCAGGTCAACTTGTGTGTGGTTGCAACATTACGGTCCCATTGAGTACATTTTTGGAGAAAGGCACATCTGTTGCACCACAGGGCGGGAGGAGGGTGCCTACCACGATACATTTTCTCTCTTTGGTAAGCAATTTTTTGTGTTTTATACTTTTGGAATTTTGGTTTTTCATGGTGATTTTAAAATGACCTTTTTCATGTTTGAAATGTACTATATCGTTTTTTCCTCACAGCAGGTCAACTTGCGTGTGGTTGCAACATTACGGTCCCATTGAGTACATTTTTGGACAAAGTGACATCAATTGCACCACGGGGCGGGAGGAGGGTACTTAGCACGATACATTTCCTTTCTAAAGTAAGCATTTTTTTGTGTTTGAAAACTTTTGGCAGTTTGGTTTTTCATGTTGATTTTAAAATGACCTTTTTCATGTTTTTGAAATGTACTAACTCGTTTTTTCCTCACAGCAGGTCAACTTGTGTGTGGTTGCAACATTACGGCCCCATTGAGTACATTTTTGGAGAAAGGGACATCAGTTGCACCACTGGGCGGGAGGAGGGTGCAGAGCACGATACATTTTCTCTCTTCGGTAAGCACTTTTTTGTGTTTTATACTTTTAGAAGTTTGGTTTTTCATGTTGATTTTAAAATGACCTATCTCATGTTTGAAATGTACAAACTCGTTTTTTTCTCACAGCTGGTAACTTGTGTGTGCTTGCAAAATTACAGTCCCATTGAGTACATTTTTGGAGAAAGGGACATCAGTTGCACCACAGGGCGGGAGGAGAGTGCAGAGCACGATACATTTTCTTTCTTCGGTAAGCATTTTTTTGTGTTTTATACTTTCGGAATTTCGGTTTTCATGTTGATTTTAAAATGATGTTTTTAACTTTGAAGTGTACTAACTCGTATTTTCCTCACAGCAGGTCAACTTGTGTGTGGTTGCAACATTACGGTCCCATTGAGTACATTTTTGGGGAAAGGGACATCAGTTGCACCAAAGGGCGGTAGGAGGATGCAGAGCACGATACATTTTCTCTCTTCGGTAAGCATTTCCTTATGTTTTACACTTTTGGAATTTTGGTTTTTCATGTTGATTTTAAAATGACCTTTGTCATGTTTGAAATGTACTAACTCGTTTTTTCCTCACAGCAGGTCAACTTGTGTGTGGTTGCAACATTACCTCCCCATTGAGTACATTTTTGGAGAAAGGGACATCAGTTGCACCACAGGGCGGGAGGGTGGTGCAGAGCACGATACATTTTCTCTCTTCAGTAAGCATATTTTTGTGTTTTATACTTTTGGAATATTGGTTTTTCATGTTGATTTTAAAATGACCTTTCTCATGTGTAACAAGGTACTAACTCGTTTTTTCGTCACAGCATGTCAAGTTGTGTGTGATTGCAACATTACTGTCTCATTGAGTACATTTTTGGAGAAAGGGACATCAGTTACACCACAGGGCGGGAGGAGGGTGCAGTGCACGATACATTTTCTCTCTTCGGTAAGCATTTTTTTGTGTTTTATACTTTTGGAATATTGGTTTTTCATGTTGATTATAAAATGACCTTTCTCATATTTGAAATGTACTAACTCGTTTTTTCCTCACAGCAGGTCAACTTGTGTTTGGTTGCAATATTACGGTCCCATTGAGTACATTTTTGGAGAAAGGGACATTAGTTGCACCACAGGGCGGGAGGAGGGTGCTTAGCGCGATACATTTCGTTTCTACGGTAAGCATTTTTTTGTGTTTGATACTTTTGGAAGTTTGGTTTTTCATGTTAATTTTAAAATGACCTTTTTCATGTTTGAAATGTACTAACTCGTTTTTTCCTCACAGCAAGTCAACTTGTGTGTGGTTGCAACATTACGGTCCCATTGAGTACATTTTTGGAGAAAGGGACATCAGTTGCAGCACAGGGCGGGAGGAGGGTGCGGTGCACGGTACATTTTCTCTCTTCGGTAAGCATTTTTTTGTGTTTTATACTTTTGGAATATTGGTTTTACATGTTGATTTTGAAATGACCTTTCTCATGTTTAAAATTTACTAACTCGTTTTTTCCTCACAGGAAGTCAACTTGTGTGTGGTTGCAACATTACGGTCCCATTGAGTACATTTTTGGAGAAAGGGACATCAGTTGCACCACAGGGCGGGAGGAGGGTGCAGAGCACGATACATTTTCTCTCTTCGGTAAGCATTTCTTTGTGTTTTATACTTTTAGAATTTGCTTCTTCATTTTGATTTTAAAATGACCTTTTTCATGTTTGAAATGTACTATCTCATTTTTTCCTTACAGCAGGTCAACATGTGTGTGGTTGCAACATTACGGTCCCATTGAAAACATTTTTGGAGAAAGGGACATCAGTTGCACCACAGGGCGGGAGGAGGGTGCAGAGCACGATACATTTTCTCTCTTCGGTAAGCATTTCCTTGTGTTTTACACGTTTTGAATTTTGGTTTTTCATGTTGATTTTAAAATGACCTTTTTCATGTTTGAAGTGTTTTAACTCGTTTTTTCCTCACAGCAGGTCAACTTGTGTCTGGTTGCAACATTACGGTCCCATTGAGTACGTTTTTGGACAAAGGGACATCAGTTGCACCACAGGGCGGGAGGAGGGTTCAGAGCACGATACATTTTCTCTCTTCGGTAAGCATTTTTTTGTGTTTAATACTTTTGGAATATTGGTTTTTCATGTTGATTTTAAAATGACTTTTCTCATGTTTGAAATGTACTAACTCGTTTTTTCCTCACAGCAGGTCAACTTGTGTGTGGTTGCAACATTACGGTCCCATTGAGTACCATTTCGGAGAAAGGGACATCAGTTGCACCACAGGGCGGGAGGAGAGTGCAGAGCACGATACATTTTCTCTCTTCGGTAAGCATTTCTTTGTATTTTATACTTTTAGAAATTGGTTTTTCATGTTGATTTCAAAATGACCTTTTTCATGTTTGCAATGTACTAACTCATTTCTTCCCCACAGCAGGTCAACTTGTGTGTGGTTGCAACATTATGGTCCCATTGAGTACATTTGTGCAGAAAGGGACATCAGTTGCACCACAGGGCGGGAGGAGGGTGCCTAGCACGATACATTTCGTTTCTACGGTAAGCATTTTTTTGTGTTTGATACTTTTGGAAGTTTGGTTTTTCATGTTGATTTTAAAATGACCTTTTTCATGTTTGAAATGTACTAACTCGTTTTTTTCTCACAGCTGGTCAATTTGTGTGTTGTTGCAACATTACGGTCCCTTTGAGTACATTTTCGGAGAAAGGGACATCAGTTGCGCCACAGGGCGTCAGGAGGGTGCTGAGCACGATACATTTTCTCCCTTCGGTAAGCATTTTTTTGTGTTTTATACTTTTGGAATTTTGTTTTTTTATGTTGTTATTAAAAGGCCTTTTTTAATATTTGAAATGTACTAACTCGTTTTTTCCTCACAGCAGGTCAACTTGTGTGTGGTTGCAACATTACGGTCCCATTGAGTACATTTTTGGAGAAAGGGACATCAGTTGCACCACAGGGCGGGAGGAGGGTGCAGAGCATGATACATTTTCTCTCTTCGGTAAGGATTTTTTTGTGTTTTATACTTTTGGAATATTGGTTTTTCATGTTGATATTAAAATGACCTTTCTCATGTGTAACAAGGTACTAACTCGTGTTTTCCTCACAGCATGTCAAGTTGTGTGTGATTGCAAAATTACTGTCACATTGAGTACATTTTTGGAGAAAGGGACATCAGTTACACCACAGGGCGGGAGGAGGGTGCAGTGCACGATACATTTTCTCTCTTCGGTAAGCATTTCTTTGTATTTTATACTTTTGGAATATTGGTTCTTCATGTTGATTATAAAATGACCTTTCTCATGTTTGAAATGTACTAACTCGTTTTTTCCTCACAGCAGGTCAACTTGTGTGTGGTTGCAACATTACGGTCCCATTGAGTACATTTTTGGAGAAAGGGACATCAGTTGCACCACAGGGCAGGAGGAGGGGGCCTAGCGCGATACATTTCGTTTCTACGGTAAGCATTTTTTTGTGTTTGATACTTTTGGAAGTGTGGTTTTTCTGTTTATTTTAAAATGCCCTTTCTCATGTTTAAAATGTACTAACTCATTTTTTCCTCACAGCAAGTCAACTTTTGTGTGGTTGCAACATTACGGTCCCATTGAGTACATTTTTGGAGAAAGGGAAATCAGTTGCACCACGGGGCGGTAGGAGGGTGCAGAGCACGATACATTTTCTCTCTTCGGTAAGCATTTCTTTGTGTTTTATTCTTTTTGAATTTGCTTCTTCATTTTGATTTTAAAAATTACCTTTTTCATGTCTGAAATGTACTATCTCATTTTTTCCTCACAGCAGGTCAACATGTGTGTGGTTGCAACATTACGGTCCCATTGACTACATTTTTGGAGAAAGGGACATCAGTTGCACCACAGGGCGGGAGGAGGGTGCTGAGCACAATACATTTCCTTTCTACGGTAAGCATGTTTTGTGTTTGATAACTTCTGGCAGTTTGGTTTTTCATGTTGATAATAAAATGAACTTTTTCATGTTTGAAATGTACTAACTCGTTTTTTGTCACAGATGGTCAACTTGTGTGTGGTTGCAACATTACGGTCCCATTGAGTACATTTTTGGAGAAAGGGACATCAGTTGCACCACGGGGCGGGAGAAGGGTGCAGAGCACGATACATTTTCTCTCTTCGGTAGGCATTTTTTTGTGTTTGATACATTTGGAATTCAGGTTTTTCATGTTGATTTTAAAGTGACCTTTTTCATGTTTGATATGTACTAACTCGTTTTTTCCTCACAGCAGGTCAACTTGTGTGTGGTTGCAACATTACTGTCCCATTGAGTACATGTGTGGAGAAAGGGTCATCAGTTGCACCAAAGGGCGGGTGGAGGGTGCAGAGCACGATACATTTTCTATCTTTGGTAAGCATTTTTTTGTGTTTTATACTTTCGGAATTTTGGTTTTTCATGTTGATTTTAATGTGATCTTTTTCAACTTTGAATTGTTCTAACTTGTTTTCTCCTCATAGCAGGTCAACTTGTGTGTGGTTGCAACATTACGGTCCCATTGAGTACATTTTTGGAGAAAGGGACATCAGTTGCACCACAGGGCGGGAGGAGGGTGCTGAGCACGATACATTTTCTCTCTTCGGTAAGCATTTTTTTGTGTTTTATACTTTTGGAATTTAGGTTTTTCATGTTGATTTTAAAATGACCTTTTTCATGTTTGAAGTGTACTAACTCGTTTTTGCCTCACAGCAGGTCAACTTGTGTGTGGTTGCAACATTACGGTCCCATTGAGTACATTTTTGGAGAAAGGGACATCACTTGCACCACAGGGCGGGAGGAGGGTGCTGAGCATGATACATTTTCTTACTACGGTAAGAATTTTCTTGTGTTTTATACTTTTGGAAGTTTGGCTTTTCATGTCGATTTTAAAATGACCTTTTTCGTGTTTGAAGTGTACTAACTCGTTTTTGCCTCACAGTAGGTCAACTTGTGTGTGGTTGCAACATTACGGTCCCATTGAGTACATTTGTGAAGAAAGGGACATCAGTTGCACCACAGGGCGGGAGGAGAGTGCAGAGCACGATACATTTTCTCTCTTCGGTAAGCATTTTTTTGTGTTTTATACCTTTGTAATATTGGTTTTTTATGTTGATTTTAAAATGACCTTTCTCATGTTTGAAATGTGCTAACTCATTTCTTCCCCACAGCAGGTCAACTTGTGTGTGGTTGCAACATTACGGTCCCATTGAGTACATTTTTGGAGAAAGGGACATCAGTTGCACCACAGGGCGGGAGGAGGGTGCTGAGCACGATACATTTTCTCTCTTCGGTAAGCATTTTTTTGTGTTTTATACATTTGGAATTCAGGTTTTTCATGTTGATTTTAAAATGACCTTTTTCATGTTTGAAATGTACTAACTCGTTTTTTCCTCACAGGAAGTCAACTTGTGTGTGGTTGCAACATTACGGTCCCTTTGAGTACATTTCTGGAGAAAGGGACATCAGTTGCACCACAGGGCGGGAGGAGGGTGCAGAGCACGATACATTTTCTATCTTTAGTAAGCATTTTTTTGTGTTTTATACTTTCGGAATTTTGGTTTTTCATGTCGATTTTAAAATGATCTTTTTCAACTTTGAAATGTACTAACTTGTTTTTTCCTCACAGCAGGTCAACTTGTGTGTGGTTGCAACATTACGGTCCCTTTGAGTACATTTCTGGAGAAAGGGAGATCAGTTGCACCACACGGCGGGAGGAGGGTGCTGAGCATGATACATTTACTCTCTTCGGTAAGCATTTTTTTTTGTGTTTTATACTTTTGGAAATATGGTTTTTCATGTTTATTTTAAAATGACCTTTTTCATGTTTGAAATGTACTAACTCGTTTTTTCCTCACAGCAGGTCAACTTGTGTGTTGTTGCAACATTACGGTCCCATTGGGTACATTTTTGGAGAAAGGGACATCAGTTGCACCACAGGGCGGGAGGAGGGTGCTGAGCACGATACATTTTCTCTCTTTGGTAAGCATTTTTTTGAGTTTATACTTTTGGAATTTTGGTTTTTCATGTTGATTTTAAAATGACCTTTTTCATGTTTGAAATGTACTAACTCGTTTTTTGTCACAGATGGTCAACTTGTGTGTGGTTGCAACATTACGGTCCCATTGAGTACATTTTTGGAGAAAGGGACATCAGTTGCACCACGGGGCGGGAGAAGGGTGCAGAGCACGATACATTTTCTCTCTTCGGTAAGCATTTTTTTGTGTTTGATACATTTGGAATTCAGGTTTTTCATGTTGATTTTAAAATGACCTTTTTCATGTTCAAAATGTACTAACTCGTTTTTTCCTCACAGCAGGTCTACTTGTGTGTGGTTGCAACATTATGGTCCCATTGAGTACATTTGTGGAGAAAGGGACATCAGTTGCACCACAGGGCGGGAGGAGGGTGCAGAGCACGATACATTTTTTATCTTTGGTAAGCATTTTTTTGTGTTTTATACTTTCGGAATTTTGGTTTTTCATGTTGATTTTAAAGTGATCTTTTTCAACTTTGAAATGTACTAACTTGTTTTCTCCTCATAGCAGGTCAACTTGTGTGTGGTTGCAACATTACGGTCCCATTGAGTACATTTTTGGAGAAAGGGACATCAGTTGCACCACAGGGTGGGAGGAGGGTGCAGAGCACGATACATTTCCTTACTACGGTAAGATTTTTCTTGTGTTTTATACTTTTGGAAGTTTGGCTTTTCATGTCGATTTTAAAATGACCTTTTTCGTGTTTGAAGTGTACTAACTCGTTTTTTCCTCAGAGCAGGTCAACTTGTGCGTGGTTGCAACATTACGGTCACATTGAGTACATTTTTGGAGAAAGGACATCAGTTGCACCACGGGGCGGGAGGAGGGTGCTGAGCATGATACATTTCCTTTCTACGGAAAGCATTTTTTTGTGTTTGAAAACTTTTGGCAGTTTGGTTTTTCATGTTAATTTTAAAATGAACTTTTTCATGTTTGAAATGTACTAACTCGTTTTTTCCCCACAGCAGGTCAACTTGTGCGTGGTTGCAACATTACGGTCCCATTGAGTACATTTGTGCAGAAAGGGACATCAGTTGCACCACAGGGCGGGAGGAGAGTGCAGAGCACGATACATTTTCTCTCTTCGGTAAGTATTTTTTTGTGTTTGATACATTTGGAATTCAGGTTTTTCATGTTGATTTTAAAATGACCTTTTTCATGTTTGAAATGTACTAACTCGTATTTTCCTCACAGCAAGTCAACTTGTGTGTGGTTGCAGCATTACGGTCCCTTTGAGTACAGTTCTGGAGAAAGGGACATCAGTTGCACCTCAGGGCGGGAGGAGGGTGCAGAGCACGATACATTTTCTATTTTTGGTAAGCATTTTTTTGTGTTTTATACTTTCGGAATTTTGGTTTTTCATGTTGATTTTAAAATGATCTTTTTCAACTTTGAAATGTACTAACTTGTTTTTTCCTCACAGCAGGTCAACTTGTGTGTGGTTGCAACATTACGGTCCTTTGAGTACATTTCTGGAGAAAGGGTGATCAGTTGCACCACACGGCGGGAGGAGGGTGCTGAGCATGATACATTTTCTCTCTTCGGTAAGCATTTTTTTAGTGTTTTATACTTTTGGAAATTTGGTTTTTCATGTTTATTTTAAAATGACTTTTTTCATGTTTGAAATGTACTAACTAGTTTTTTCCTCACAGCAGGTCAACTTGTGTGTTGTTGCAACATTACGGTCCCATTGAGTACATTTTTGGAGAAAGGGACATCAGTTGCACCACAGGGCGGGAGGAGGGTGCTGAGCACGATACATTTCCTTACTACGGTAAGAATTTTCTTGTGTTTTATACTTTTGGAAGTTTGGTTATTCATGTTGATTTCAAAATGACGTTTTTCATGTTTAAATGTACTAACTCATTTTTTCCTCACAGCAGGTCAACTTGTGTGTGGTTGCAACATTACTGTCCCATTGAGTACATTTTTGGAGAAAGGGACATCAGTTGCACCACAGGGCGGGAGGAGGGTGCTGAGCACGATACATTTTCTCTCTTCGGTAAGCATTTTTTTGTGTTTGATACTTTTGGAATTTTGGTTTTTCATGTTGATTTTAAAATGACATTTTTCATGTTTGAAATGTACTATCTAGTTTTTTCCTCACAGCAGGTCAACTTGTGCGTGGTTGCAACATTACGGTCACATTGAGTACATTTTTGCAGAGAGGGACATCAGTTGCACCACGGGGCGGGAGGAAGGTGCTGGGCATGATACATTTACTTTCTACGGTAAGCATGTTTTTGTGTTTGAAAACTTTTGGCAGTTTGGTTTTTCATGTTGAATTTAAAATGAACTTTTGCATGTTTGAAATGTACTAACTCGTTTTTTCCTCACAGCAGGTCAACTTGTGTGTGGTTGCAACATTACGGTCCCATTGAGTACATTTGTGAAGAAAGGGACATCAGTTGCACCACAGGGCGGGAGGAAGGTGCCGAGCACGATACATTTTCTCTCTTCGGTAAGCATTTTTTTGTGTTTTATACTTTCAGAATTTTGGTTTTTCATGTTGATTTTAAAATGACCTTTTTCGTGTTTGAAATGTACTAACTCATTATTTCCCCACAGCAGGTCAACTTGTGTGTGGTTGCAACATTACGGTCCCATTGAGTACATTTTTGGAGAAAGGGACATCAGTTGCACCACAGGGCGGGAGGAGGGTGCAGAGCACGATACATTTTCTATCTTTGGTAAGCATTTTTTTGTGTTTTATACTTTCGGAATTTTGGTTTTTCATGTTGATTTTAAAATGATCTTTTTAAACTTTGAAATGTACTAACTCGTTTTTTTCTCACAGCAGGTCGCCTTGTGTGTGGTTGCAACATTACGGTCCCATTTAGTACATTTTTGGAGAAAGGGAGATCAGTTGCACCACACGGCGGGAGGAGGGTGCTGAGCACGATACATTTTCTCTCTCCGGTAAGCACTTTTTTGTGTTTTATACTTTCGGAATTTTTGTTTTTCATGTTGATTTTAAATTGACGTTTTTCATGTTTGAAATGTACTAACTCGTTTTTTCCTCACAGCAGGTCAACTTGTGTGTGGTTGCAACATGACGGTCACATTGAGTACATTTTTGGAGAAAGGGACATCAGTTGCACCACGGGGCAGGAGGAAGGTGCTGAGCACGATACATTTACTTTCTACGGTAAGCATTTCTTGTGTCTGAAAACTTTTGGCAGTTTGGTTTTTAATGTTGATTTTAAAATGACCTTTTTCATGTTTGAAATGTACTTACTCGTTTTTTCCTCACAGCAGGTCAACTTGTGTGTGGTTGGAACATTACGGTCCCATTGAGTACATTTTTGGAGAATGGGACATCAGTTGCACCACAGGCAGGAGGAGGGTGATGAGCACGATTCATTTTCTCTCTTCGGTAAGCATTTTTTGTGTTTTATCCTTTTGGAATTTTGGTTTTTCATGTTGATTTTAAAATGACCTTTTTCATGTTTGAAATGTACTGACTGGTTTTTTCCTCACAGAAGGTCAACTTGTGTGTGGTTGCAACATTACGGTCCCATTGAGTACATTTTTGGAGAAAGGGTCATCAGTTGCACCACAGATCGGGAGGAGGGGGCTGAGCACGATACATTTCCTTACTACGGTAAGAGTTTTCTTGTGTTTTATACTTTTGGAAGTTTGGTTTTTCATGTTGATTTCAAAATGACGTTTTTCATGTTTAAAATGTACTAATTCATTTTTTCCTCACAGCAGGTCAACTTGTGTGTGGTTGCTACATTACGGTCCCATTGAGTACATTTTCGGAGAAAGGGACATCAGTTGCACCACAGGGCGGGAGGAGGGTGCAGAGCACGATACATTTTCTATCTTTGGTAAGCATTTTTTTGTGTTTTGTACTTTCGGAATTTTGGTTTTTCATGTTGATTTTAAAATGATATTTTTAAAATATGAAATGTACTAACTCGTTTTTTTCTCACAGCAGGTCAACTTGTGTGTGGTTGCAACATTAGGGTCCCATTTAGCACATTTTTGGAGAAAGGTAGTTCAGTTGCACCACACGGCGGGAAGAGGGTGCAGAGCACGATACATTTTCTCTCTTCAGTAAGCATTTTTTTGTGTTTTATATTTTTGGAATTTTGGTTTTTCTTGTTGATTTTAAAATGACCTTTTTCATGTTTGAAATGTACTAACTCGTTTTTTCCTCACAGCCAGTCATCTTGTGTGTTGTTGCAACATTACGGTCCCATTCAGTACATTTTTGGAGAAAGGGACATCAGTTGCACTACAGGGCGGGAGGAGGGTGCTGGGCACGATACATTTTCTCTCTTTGGTAATCAGTTTTGTGTGTTTTATCCTTTTGGAATTTTGGTTTTTCATGTTGATTTTAAAATGACCTTTTTCATGTTTGAAATGTACTAATGCGTTTTTTCCTCACAGCAGGTCAACTTGTGTGGTTGCAACATTACGGTCCCATTGTGTACATTTTTGGAGAAAGGGACATGAGTTGCACCACAGGGCGGGAGGAGGGTGCTGAGCACGATTCATTTCCCTACTACGGTAAGAATTTTCTTGTGTTTTATACTTTTGGAAGTTTGGTTTTTCATGTTGATTTCAAAATGACATTTTTCATGTTTGAAATGTACTAATTCATTTTTTCCTCACAGCAGGTCAACTTGTGTGTGGTTACAACATTACGGTCAAATTGAGTACATTTTTGGAGAAAGGGACATCATTTGCACCACAGGGCGGGAGGAGGGTGCTGAGCACGATACTTTTTCTCTCTTCGGTAAGCATTTTTTTGTGTTTTATACATTTGGAATTTTGGTTTTTCATGTTGATTTTAAAATGACCTTTTTCATGTTTGAAGTGTACTAACTCGTTTTTCCCCCACAGCAGGTCAACTTGTGTGTGGTTGCAACATTACGATCCCATTGAGTACATTTTTGGAGAAATGGACATCAGTTGCACCACAGGGCAGGAGGTGGGTGCTGAGCACGATACATTTTCTCTCTTCGGTAAGCATTTTGTTGTGTTTAATTCTTTTGGAATTTTGGTTTTTCATGTTGATTTTAAAATGACCTTTCTCATATTTGAAATGTACTAACTCGTTTTTTCCCACAGCAGGTCAATTTGTGTGTGGTTGCATCATTACGGTCCAATTGAGTACATTTTCGGAGAAAGGGACATCAGTTGCACCACAGGGCAAGAGGAGAGTGCAGAGCACGATACATTTTCTCTCTCAGGTAAACATTTCTTTGTGTTTTATACTTTCAGAATTTTGGTTTTTCTTGTTGATTTTAAAATGACGTTTTTCGTGTTTGAAATGTAATAACTCATTTTTTCCTAACAGCAGGTCAACTGGTGTGTGGTTGCAACATTACGGTCCCACTGAGTACATTTTTGGAGAAAGGGACACCAGTTGCACCACAGGGCGGGAGGAGGGTGCAGAGCACGATACATTTTCTATCTTTGGTAAGCATTTTCTTGTGTTTTATACTTTCGGAGTTTTGGTTTTTCATGTTGATTTTAAAATGAACCTTTTAAACTTTGAAATGTACTAACTCGTTTTTTTCTCGCAGCAGGTCAACTTGTGTGTGGTTGCAACATTACTGTCCCATTTAGTACATTTTTGGAGAAAGGGAGATCAGTTGCACCACAGGGCAGGAGGAGGGTGCTGAGCACGATACATTTTCTCTCTTCGGTAAGCATTTTTTTGTGTTTTATACTTTTGGAAGTTTGGTTTTTCATGTTGATTTCTAAAATGACGTTTTTCGTTTTTGAAATGTACTAACTCGTTTTTTCCTCACAGCAGGTCAACTTGTGTGTGGTTGCAACATTACTGTCCCATTTAGTACATTTTTGGAGAAAGGGACATCAGTTGCACCACAGGGCAGGAGGAGGGTGCTGAGCACGATACATTTTCTCTCTTCGGTAAGCATTTTTTTGTGTTTGATACTTTTGGAATTTTGGTTTTTCATGCTGATTTTAAAATGACCTTTTTCATGTTTGAAATGTACTAACTCGTTTTCTCTCACAGCAAGTCAACTTGTATGTGGTTGCAACATTACGGTCGCATTGAGTACATTTTTGGAGAAAGGGACATCAGTTGCACCACAGGGCGGGAGGAGGGTGCAGAGCACGATACATTTTCTCTCTTCGGTAAGCATTTTTTTGTGCTTCTATACTTTAGGAATTTTGGTTTTTCATGTTGATTTTAAAATGACCTTTTTCATGTTTGAAATGTACTAACTCGTTTTTTCCTCACAGCAGGTCAGCTTGTGTGTGGTTGGACCATTACGGTCCCATTGAGTACATTTTTGGAGAAAGGGACATCAGTTACACCACAGGGCGGGAGGAGGGTGCAGAGCACGATACATTACTTTTCTACAGTAAGCATTTTTTTGTGTTTATTACTTTTGGAACTTTGGTTTTTCATGTTAATTTTTAAAATGACGTTTTTCATGTTTGAAATGTACTAACTCGTTTTTTCCTCACAGCAGGTCAACTTGTGTCTGGTTGCAACATTACGGTCCCATTGAGTACATTTTAGGAGAAAGGGACATCAGTTGCACCACAGGGCGGGAGGTGGGTGCTGAGCACGATACATTTTCTCTCTTCGGTAAGCATTTTTTTGTGTTTGATACTTTTGGAATTTTGGTTTTTCATGTTGATTTTAAAATGACCTCTTTCATGTTTGATGTGTACTAACTCGTTTTTCCCTCACAGCAGGTCAACTTGTGTGTGGTTGCAACATTACGGTCCCATTGAGTACATTTTTGGAGAAAAGGACATCAGTTGCACCGTAGGGCAGGAGGTGGGTGCTGAGAACGATACATTTTCTCTCTTCGGTAAGCATTTTTTTGTGTTTTATACTTTCGGAATTTTGGTTTTTCATGTTGATTTTAAAATGATCTTCTTAAACTTTGAAATGTACTAACTCTTTTTTTTCTCACAGCAGGTCAACTTGTGTGTGGTTGCAACATTACTGTCCCATTTAGTACATTTTTGGAGAAAGGTAAATCAGTTGCACCACACGGCGGGAAGAGGGTGCAGAGCACGATACATTTTCTCTCTTCGGTAAGCATTTCTTTGTGTTTTATACTTTTGGAATTTTGGTTTTTCATGTTGATTTTAAAATGACCTTTTTCATGTTTGAAATATACTAACTTGTATTTTCCTCACAGCAGGTCAACTTGTGTGTGGTTGCAACATTATGGTCCCATTGAGTACATTTTTGGAGAGAGGGACATCAGTTGCACCACAGGGCGGGAGGAGGGTGCTGAGCACGATACATTTCCTTACTACGGTAAGAATTTTCTTGTGTTTTATACTTTTGGAAGTTTGGTTTTTCATGTTGATTTCAAAATAACGTTTTTCATGTTTGAAATGTACTAATTCATTTTTTCCTCACAGCACGTCAACTTGTGTGTGGTTGCAACATTACGGTCAAATTGAGTACATTTATGGAGAAAGGGACATCAGTTGCACCATAGGGCGGGAGGAGGGTGCTGAGCACGATACATTTTCTCTCTTCGGTAAGCATTTTTTTGTGTTTTATACTTTTGGAATTTTGGTTTTTCATGTTGATTTTAAAATGACCTTTTTCATGTTTGAAGTGTACTAACTCGTTTTTCCCCCACAGCAGGTCAACTTGTGTGTGGTTGCAACATTACGATCCCATTGAGTACATTTTTGGAGAAAGGGACATCAGTTGCACCACAGGGCAGGAGGTGGGTGCTGAGCACGATACATTTTCTCTCTTCGGTAAGCTTTTTTTGTGTTTGATACTTTTGGAATTTTGGTTTTTCATGCTGATTTTAAAATGACCTTTCTCATGTTTGAAATGTACTAACTCGATTTTTCCCCACAGCAGGTCAACTTGTGTGTGGTTGCATCATTACGGTCCAATTGAGTACACTTTCGGAGAAAGAGACATCAGTTGCACCCCAGGGCAGGAGGAGAGTGCAGAGCACGATACATTTTCTCTCTCCGGTAAGCATTTCTTTGTGTTTTATACTTTCAGAATTTTGGTTTTTCATGTTGATTTTAAAATGACCTTTTTCGTGTTTGAAATGTACTTACTCATTTTTTCCTCATAGCAGGTCAACTTGTGTGTGGTTGCAACATTACGGTCCCACTGAGTACATTTTTGGAGAAAGGGACATCAGTTGCACCACAGGGCGGGAGGAGGGTGCAGAGCACGAAACATTCTCTTTCTACAGTAAGCATTTTTTTGTGTTTGATACTTTTGGAAGTTTGGTTTTCATGTTGATTTTAAAATGACCTTTTTCATTTTTGAAATGTACTAACTCGGTTTTTCTTCACAGTAGGTCAACTTGTGTGTGGTTGCAACATTACGGTACCATTGAGTACATTTTTGGAGAAAGGGACATCAGTTGCACCACAGGGCGGGAGGAGGGTGCTGAGCACGATACATTTTCTCTCTTCGGTTAGCATTTTTTTGTTTTTTATACTTTTGGAATTTTGGTTTTTCATGTTGATTTTAAAATGACCTTTTTCATGTTTGAAGTGTACTAACTCGTTTTTCCCCCACAGCCGGTCAACTTGTGTGTGGTTGCAACATTACGATCCCATTGAGTACATTTTTGGAGAAAGGGACATCAGTTGCACCACAGGGCGGGAGGAGGGTGCTGAGCACGATACATTTCCTTACTACGGTAAGAATTTTCTTGTGTTTTATACTTTAGTAAGTTTGGTTTTTCATGATGATTTCAAAATGACGTTTTTCATGTTTGAAATGTACTAATTCATTTTTTCCTCGCAGCACGTCAATTTGTGTGTGGTTGCAACATTACGGTCAAATTGAGTAAATTTTTGGAGAAAGGGACATCAGTTGCACCACAGGGTGGGAGGAGGGTGCTGAGCACGATACATTTCCTTACTACGGTAAGAATTTTCTTGTGTTTTATACTTTAGTAAAATTGGTTTTTCATGATGATTTCAAAATGACGTTTTTCATGTTTAAAATGTACTAATTCATTTTTTCCTCACAGCACGTCAATTTGTGTGTGGTTGCAACATTACGGTCAAATTGAGTACATTTTTGGAGAAAGGGACATCAGTTGCACCACAGGGCGGGAGGAGGGTTCTGAGCACGATACAATTTCTCTCTTCGGTTAGCATTTTTTTGTGTTTGATACTTTTGGAATTTTGGTTTTTCATGTTGATTTTAAAATGACCTTTCTCATGTTTGAAATGTACTATCTCGATTTTTCCCCACAGCAGGTCAACTTGATTGTGGTTGCATCATTACAGTGCCATTTAGTACATTTCTGGAGAAAAGGAGATCAGTTGCACCACAGGGCAGGAGGAGGGTGCTGAGCACGATACATTTTCTCTCTTCGGTAAGCATTTTTTTGTGTTTGATACATTTGGAATTCAAGTTTTTCATGTTGATTTTAAAATGACCTTTCTCATGTTTGAAATGTACTAACTCGTTTTTCCCCCCACAGGAGGTCAACTTGTGTGTGGTTGCATCATTACAGTCCCATTTAGTACATTTTTGGAGAAAGGGAGATCAGTTGCACCACAGGGCAGGAGGAGGGTGGTGAGCATGATACATTTTCTCTCTTCGGTAAGCATTTTTTTGTGTTTTATACTTTTGGAAGTTTGCTTTTTCATGTTGATTTCAAAATGACGGTTTTCATTTTTGAAATGTACTAACTCGTTTTTTCCTTACAGTAGGTCAACTTGTGTGTGGTTGCAACATTACGGTCCCATTGAGTACATTTGTGAAGAAAGGGACATCAGTTGCACCACAGGGCGGGAGGAGAGTGCAGAGCACGATACAATTTCTCTCCTCGGTAAGCATTTCTTTGTGTTTTATACTTTTGTAATATTGGTTTTTTATGTTGATTTTAAAATGACCTTTCTCATGTTTGAAATGTACTAACTCATTTCTTCCCCACAGCAGGTCAACTTGTGTGTGGTTGCAACATTACGGTCCCATTGAGTACAGTTTTGGAGAAAGGGACATCAGTTGCACCACGGGGCGGGAGAAGGGTGCTGAGCACGATACATTTCCTTTCTACGGTAAGCATTTTTTTGTGTTTGATACATTTGGAATTCAGGTTTTTCATGTTGATTTTAAAATGACGTTTTTCATGTTTGAAATGTACTAATTCATCTTTTCCTCACAACAGGTCAACTTGTGTGTGGTTGCAACATTACGGTCCCATTGAGTACATTTTTGGAGAAAGGGACATCAGTTGCACCACATGGCGGGAGGAGGGTGCAGAGCACGATACATTTTCTATCTTTGGTAAGCATTTTTTTGTGTTTGATACTTTTGGAATTTTGGTTCTTCATGTTGATTTTAAAATGATATTTTTAAAATTTGAAATGTACTAACTCGTTTCTTTCTCACAGCAGGTCAACTTGTGTGTGGTTGCAACATTAGGGTCCCATTTAGTTCATTTTTGGAGAAAGGTAGTTCAGTTGCACCACACGGCGGGAAGAGGGTGCAGAGCACTATACATTTTCTCTCTTCAGTAAGCATTTTTTTGTGTTTTTTACTTTTGGAATTTTGGTTTTTCATGTTGATTTTAAAATGACCTTTTTCATGTTTGAAATGTACTAACTCGTTTTTTCCTCACAGCCAGTCATCTTGTGTGTTGTTGCAACATTACGGTCCCATTCAGTACATTTCTGGAGAAAGGGACATCAGTTGCACTACAGGGCGGAAGGAGGGTGCTGAGCACGATACATTTTCTCTCTTTGGTAATCAGTTTTGTGTGTTTTATCCTTTTGGAATTTTGGTTTTTCATGTTGATTTTAAAATGACCTTTTTCATGTTTGAAATGTTCTAATGCGTTTTTTCCTCACAGCAGGTCAACTTGTGTGTGGTTGCAACATTACGGTCCCATTGAGTACATTTTTGGAGAAAGGGACATGAGTTGCACCACAGGGTGGGAGGAGGGAGCTGAGCACGATACATTTCCTTGCTACGGTAAGAATTTTCTTGTGTTTTATACTTTTGGAAGTTTGGTTTTTCATGTTGATTTCAAAATGACGTTTTTCATGTTTGAAATGTACTAATTCGTTTTTTCCTCACAGCAGGTCAACTTGTGTGTGGTTACAACATTACGGTCAAATTGAGTACATTTTTGGAGAAAGGGACATCATTTGCACCACAGGGCGGGAGGTGGGTGCTGAGCAAGATACATTTTCTCTCTTCGGTAAGCATTTTTTTGTGTTTTATACTTTTGGAATTTTGGTTTTTCATGTTGATTTTAAAATGACCTTTTTCATGTTTGAAGTGTACTAACTCGTTTTTTCCCCACAGCAGGTCAACTTGTGTGTGGTTGCAACATTACAATCCCATTGAGTACAATTTTGGAGAAATGGACATCAGTTGCACCACAGGGCAGCAGGTTAGTGCTGAGCACGATACATTTTCTCTCTTCTGTAAGCATTTTGTTGTGTTTGAATCTTTTGGAATTTTGGTTTTTCATGTTGATTTTAAAATGACCTTTCTCATATTTGAAATGTACTAACTCGTTTTTTCCCACAGCAGGTCAATTTGTGTGTGGTTGCATCATTACGGTCCAATTGAGTACATTTTCGGAGAAAGGGACATCAGTTGCACCACAGCGCAAGAGGAGAGTGCAGAGCACGATACATTTTCTCTCTCCGGTAAACATTTCTTTGTGTTTTATACTTTCAGAATTTTGGTTTTTCATGTTGATTTTAAAATGACGTTTTTCGTGTTTGAAATGTAATAACTCATTTTTTCCTCACAGCAGGTCAACTGGTGTGTGGTTGCATCATTACGGTCCCATTGAGTACATTTTTGGAGAAAGGGACACCAGTTGCACCACAGGGCGGGAGGAGGGTGCAGAGCACGATACATTTTCTATCTTTGGTAAGCATTTTTTTGTGTTTTATACTTTCGGAATTTTGGTTTTTCATGTTGATTTTAAAATGAACTTTTTAAACTTTGAAATGTACTAACTGGTTTTTTTCTCGCAGCAGGTCAACTTGTGTGTGGTTGCAACATTACTGTCATATTTAGTACATTTTTGGAGAAAGGGAGATCAGTTGCACCACAGGGCAGGAGGAGGGTGCTGAGCATGATACATTTTCTCTCTTCGGTAAGCATTTTTTTGTGTTTTATACTTTTGGAAGTTTGGTTTTTCATGTTGATTTCTAAAATGACGTTTTTCAGTTTTGAAATGTACAACTCGTTTTTTCCTCACAGCAGGTCAACTTGTGTGTGGTTGCAACATTACGGTCCCATTGAGTACATTTGTTGAGAAAGAGACATCAGCTGCACCACAGGGCAGGAGGAGGGTGCTATGCACGATACATTTTCTCTCTTCGGTAAGCATTTTTTTGTGTTTTATACTTTTGGAATTTTGGTTTTTCATGCTGATTTTAAAATGACCTTTTTCGTGTTTGAAATGTACTAACTCGTTTTTTCTCACAGCAGGTCAACTTGTATGTGGTTGCAACATTACGGTCGCATTGAGTACATTTTTGGAGAAAGGGACATCAGTTGCACCACAGGGTGGGAAGAGGGTGCAGGGCACGATACATTTTCTCTCTTCGGTAAGCATTTTTTTGTGCTTTTATACTTTTGGAATTTTGGTTTTTCATGTTGATTTTAAAATGACCTTTTTCATGTTTGACATGTACTAACTCATTTTTTCCTCACAGCAGGTCAACTTGTGTGTGGTTGCAACATTACGGTCCCATTGAGTACATTTTTGGAGAAAGGGACATCAGTTACACCACAGGGCGGAAGGAGGGTGCAGAGCACGATACATTACCCTTCTACAGTAAGCATTTTTTTGTGTTTGATACTTTTGGAACTTTGGTTTTCATGTTAATTTTAAAATGACGTTTTTCATGTTTGAAATGTACTAACTCGTTTTTTCCTCACAGCAGGTCAACTTGTGTCTGGTTGCAACATTACGGTCCCATTGAGTACATTTTAGGAGAAAGGGACATCAGTTGCACCACAGGGCGGGAGAAGGGTGCTGAGCACGATACATTTCCTTACTACGGTAAGAATTTTCTTGTGTTTTATGCTTTTGGAAGTTTGGTTTCTCATGTTGATTTTAAAATGTCCATTTTCATGTTTGAAATGTACTGATTCGTTTTGTCCTCACAGCAGGTCAACTTGTGTGTGGTTGCAACATTACGGTCCCATTGAGTACATTTTTGGAGAAATGGACATCAGTTGCACCACAGGGCGGGAGGAGGGTGCTGAGCACGATACATTTCGTTTTTACGGTAAGAATTTTCTTGTGTTTTATACTTTTGAAAATTTGGTTTTTCATGTTAATTTCAGAATGATGTTTTTCATGTTTGCAATGTACTAACTCATTTTTTCCTCACAGCAGGTCAACTTGTGTGTGGTTGCAACATTACGGTCCCATTGAGTACATTTTTGGAGAAAGGGACATCAGTTGGACCACAGGGCGGGAAGAGGGTGCAGAGCACGATACATTTTCTCTCTTCGGTAAGCATTTTTTTGTGCTTTTATACTTTTGGAATTTTGGTTTTTCATGTTGATTTTAAAATGACCTTTTTCATGTTTGAAATGTACTAACTCGTTTTTCCCTCACAGCAGGTCAACTTGTGTGTGGTTGCAACATTACGGTCCCATTGAGTACATTTTTGGAGAAAGGGACATCAGTTGCACCATAGGGCAGGAGGTGGGTGCTGAGCACGATACATTTTCTCTCTTCGGTAAGCATTTTTTTGTGTTTTATACCTTCGGAATTTTGGTTTTTCATGTTGATTTTAAAATGATTTTCTTAAACTTTGAAATGTACTAACTCGTTTTTTTCTCACAGCAGGTCATCTTGTGTGTGGTTGCAACGTAACTGTCCCATTTAGTACATTTTTGGAGAAAGGTAGATCAGTGCACCACACGGCGGGAAGAGGGTGCAGAGCACGATACATTTTCTCTCTTCAGTAAGCATTTTTTTGTGTTTTTTACTTTTGGAATTTTGGTTTTTCATGTTGATTTTAAAATGACCTTTTTCATGTTTGAAATGTACTAACTCGTTTTTTCCTCACAGCCAGTCATCTTGTGTGTTGTTGCAACATTACGGTCCCATTCAGTACATTTCTGGAGAAAGGGACATCAGTTGCACTACAGGGCGGGAGGAGGGTGCTGAGCACGATACATTTTCTCTCTTTGGTAATCAGTTTTGTGTGTTTTATCCTTTTGGAATTTTGGTTTTTCATGTTGATTTTAAAATGACCTTTTTCATGTTTGAAATGTTCTAATGCGTTTTTTCCTCACAGCAGGTCAACTTGTGTGTGGTTGCAACATTACGGTCCCATTGAGTACATTTTTGGAGAAAGGGACATGAGTTGCCCCACAGGGCGGGAGGAGGGAGCTGAGCACGATACATTTCCTTGCTACGGTAAGAATTTTCTTGTGTTTTATACTTTTGGAAGTTTGGTTTTTCATGTTGATTTCAAAATGACGTTTTTCATGTTTGAAATGTACTAATTCATTTTTTCCTCACAGCAGGTCAACTTGTGTGTGGTTACAACATTACGGTCAAATTGAGTACATTTTTGGAGAAAGGGACATCATTTGCACCACAGGGCGGGAGGTGGGTGCTGAGCAAGATACATTTTCTCTCTTCGGTAAGCATTTTTTTGTGTTTTATACTTTTGGAATTTTGGTTTTTCATGTTGATTTTAAAATGACCTTTTTCATGTTTGAAGTGTACTAACTCGTTTTTTCCCCACAGCAGGTCAACTTGTGTGTGGTTGCAACATTACAATCCCATTGAGTACATTTTTGGAGAAATGGACATCAGTTGCACCACAGGGCAGCAGGTGGGTGCTGAGCACGATACATTTTCTCTCTTCGGTAAGCATTTTGTTGTGTTTGAATCTTTTGGAATTTTGGTTTTTCATGTTGATTTTAAAATGACCTTTCTCATATTTGAAATGTACTAACTCGTTTTTTCCCACAGCAGGTCAATTTGTGTGTGGTTGCATCATTACGGTCCAATTGAGTACATTTTCGGAGAAAGGGACATCAGTTGCACCACAGCGCAAGAGGAGAGTGCAGAGCACGATACATTTTCTCTCTCCGGTAAACATTTCTTTGTGTTTTATACTTTCAGAATTTTGGTTTTTCATGTTGATTTTAAAATGACGTTTTTCGTGTTTGAAATGTAATAACTCATTTTTTCCTCACAGCAGGTCAACTGGTGTGTGGTTGCATCATTACGGTCCCATTGAGTACATTTTTGGAGAAAGGGACACCAGTTGCACCACAGGGCGGGAGGAGGGTGCAGAGCACGATACATTTTCTATCTTTGGTAAGCATTTTTTTGTGTTTTATACTTTCGGAATTTTGGTTTTTCATGTTGATTTTAAAATGAACTTTTTAAACTTTGAAATGTACTAACTCGTTTTTTTCTCGCAGCAGGTCAACTTGTGTGTGGTTGCAACATTACTGTCCCATTTAGTACATTTTTGGAGAAAGGGAGATCAGTTGCACCACAGGGCAGGAGGAGGGTGCTGAGCATGATACATTTTCTCTCTTCGGTAAGCATTTTTTTGTGTTTTATACTTTTGGAAGTTTGGTTTTTCATGTTGATTTCTAAAATGACGTTTTTCAGTTTTGAAATGTACTAACTCGTTTTTTCCTCACAGCAGGTCAACTTGTGTGTGGTTGCAACATTACGGTCCCATTGAGTACATTTGTTGAGAAAGAGACATCAGTTGCACCACAGGGCAGGAGGAGGGTGCTAAGCACGATACATTTTCTCTCTTCGGTAAGCATTTTTTTGTGTTTTATACTTTTGGAATTTTGGTTTTTCATGCTGATTTTAAAATGACCTTTTTCGTGTTTGAAATGTACTAACTCGTTTTTCCCTCACAGCAGGTCAACTTGTGTGTGGTTGCAACATTACGGTCCCATTGAGTACATTTTTGGAGAAAGGGACATCAGTTGCACCATAGGGCAGGAGGTGGGTGCTGAGCACGATACATTTTCTCTCTTCGGTAAGCATGTTTTTGTGTTTTATACCTTCGGAATTTTGGTTTTTCATGTTGATTTTAAAATGATCTTCTTAAACTTTGAAATGTACTAACTCGTTTTTTTCTCACAGCAGGTCATCTTGTGTGTGGTTGCAACGTAACTGTCCCATTTAGTACATTTTTGGAGAAAGGTAGATCAGTTGCACCACACGGCGGGAAGAGGGTGCAGAGAACGATACATTTTCTCTCTTCGGTAGGCATTTCTTCGTGTTTTATGCTTTTGGAATTTTGTTCTTTCATGTTGATTTTAAAATGACCTTTTTCATGTTTGGAATGTACTAACTTGTTTTTTCCTCACAGCAGGTCAACTTGTGTGTGGTTGCAACATTATGGTCCCATTGAGAACATTTTTGGAGAGAGGGACATCAGTTGCACCACAGGGCAGGAGGAGGGTGCTGAGCACGATACATTTCCTTACTACGGTAAGAATTTTCTTGTGTTTTATACTTTTGGAAGTTTGGTTTTTCATGTTGATTTCAAAATAACGTTTTTCATGTTTGAAATGTACTAATTCATTTTTTCCTCACAGCACGTCAACTTGTGTGTGGTTGCAACATTACGGTCAAATTGAGTACATTTTTGGAGAAAGGGACATCAGTTGCACCATAGGGCGGGAGGAGGGTGCTGAGCACGATACATTTTCTCTCTTCGGTAAGCATTTTTTTGTGTTTTATACTTTTGGAATTTTGGTTTTTCATGTTGATTTTAAAATGACCTTTTTCATGTTTGAAGTGTACTAACTCGTTCTTCCCCCACAGCAGGTCAACTTGTGTGTGGTTGCAACATTACGATCCCATTGAGTACATTTTTGGAGAAAGAGACATCAGTTGCACCACAGGGCAGGAGGTGGGTGCTGAGCACGATACATTTTCTCTCTTCGGTAAGCTTTTTTTGTGTTTGATACTTTTGAAATTTTGGTTTTTCATGTTGATTTTAAAATGACCTTTCTCATGTTTGAAATGTACTAACTCGTTTTTTCCCCACAGCAGGTCAACTTGTGTGTGGTTGCATTATTACGGTCCAATTGAGTACATTTTTGGAGAAAGGGACATCAGTTGCACCACAGGGCGGGAGGAGGGTGCAGAGCGCGATACTTTTTCTGTCGTTGGTAAGCATTTTTTTGTGTTTTATACTTTCGGAATTTTGGTTTTTCATGTTGATTTTAAAATGATCTTTTTAAAATTTGAAATGTACTAACTCGCTTTTTTCTCACAGCAGGTCAACTTGTGTATGGTTGCAACATTACAGTTCCACTTAGTACATATTTGGAGAAAGGGAGATCAGTTGCACCACAGGGCAGGAGGAGGGTTCTGAGCACGATACATTTTCTCTCTTCGGTAAGCATTTTTTTGTGTTTTATACTTTTGGAAGTTTGCTTTTTCATGTTGATTTCAAAATGACGTTTTTCATTTTTGAAATATACTAACTCGTTTTTTCCTCACAGCAGGTCAACTTGTGTGTGGTTGCAACATTACGGTCCCATTTAGTACATTTGTGGGGAAACGGACATCAGTTGCACCACAGGGCGGGAGGAGGCTGCTGCGCACGATACATTTTCTCTCTTCGGTAAGCATTTTTTTGTGGTTGATACTTTTGGAATTTTGGTTTTTCATGCTGATTTTAAAATGACCTTTTACATGTTTGAAATGTACTAACTCGTTTTTTCCTCACAGCAGGTCAACTTGTATGTGGTTGCAACATTACGGTCGCATTGAGTACAATTTTGGAGAAAGGTACATCAGTTGCACCACAGGGCGGGAGGAGGGTGCTGAGCTCGATACATTTTCTCTCTTCGGTAAGAATTTTTTTTGTGCTTTTATACTTTTGGAATTTTGGTTTTTCATGTTGATTTTAAAATGACCCTCTTTCATGTTCGAAATGTACTAACTCGTTTTTTCCTCACAGCAGGTCAACTTGTGTGTGGTAGCAACATTACGGTCCCATTGAGTACATTTTTGAGAAAGGGACATCAGTTATACCACAGGGCGGGAGGAGGGTGCAGAGCACGATACATTACCTTTCTACAGTAAGCATTTTTTTGTGTTTGATACTTTTGGAAGTTTGGTTTTTCATGTTAATTTTAAAATGACGTTTTTCATGTTTGAAGTGTACTAACTCGTTTTTTCCACACAGCAGGTCAACTTGTGTGTGGTTGCAACATTATGGTCCCATTGACTACATTTTAGGAGAAAGGGACATCAGTTGCACAACAGGGCGGGAGAAGGGTGCTGAGCACGATACATTTCCTTACTACGGCAAGAATTTTCTTGCGTTATATGTTTTTGGAAGTTTGGTTTCTCATGTTGAATTTAAAATGACCTTTTTCATGTTTGAAATGCACTGACTCGTTTTGTCCTCACAGCACGTCAACTTGTGTGTGGTTGCAACATTACGGTCCCATTGAGTACATTTTTGGAGAAAGGGACAACAGTTGCACCACAGGGCGGGAGGAGGGTGCTGAGCACCATACATTTCCTTACTACGGTAAGAATTTTCTTGTGTTTTATACTTTTGGAAGTTTGGTTTTCCATGTTGATCTCAAAATGACGTTTTTCATGTTTGGAATGTACTAACTGATTTTTTCCTCACAGCAGGTCAACTTGTGTGTGGTTGCAACATTACGGTCCCATTGAGTACATTTTTGGAGAAAGGGATATCAGTTGCACCACAGGGCGGGAGGAGGGTGCTGAGCACGATACATTTTCTCTCTTCGGTAAGCATTTCTTTGTGTTTTATACTTTTGGAATTTTGTTTTTTCATGTTGATTGTAAAATGACCTTTTTCATGTTTGGAATGTACTAACTTGTTTTTTCCTCACAGCAGGTCAACTTGTGTGTGGTTGCAACATTATGGTCCCATTGAGAACATTTTTGGAGAGAGGGACATCAGTTGCACCACAGGGCGGGAGGAGGGTGCTGAGCACGATACATTTCCTTACTACGGTAAGAATTTTCTTGTGTTTTATACTTTTGGAAGTCTGGTTTTTCATGTTCATTTCAAAATGACGTTTTTCATGTTTGAAATGTACTAATTCATTTTTTCCTCACAGCACGTCAACTTGTGTGTGGTTGCAACATTACGGTCAAATTGAGTACATTTTTGGAGAAAGGGACATCAGTTGCACCACAGGGCGGGAGGAGGGTGCTGAGCACGATACATTTTCTCACTTCGGTTAGCATTTTTTTGTGTTTTATACTTTTGGAATTTTGGTTTTTCATGTTGATTTTAAAATGACCTTTTTCATGTTAGAAGTGTACTAACTCGTTTTTCCCCAACAGCAGGTGAACTTGTGTGTGGTTGCAACATTACGGTCCCATTGAGTACATTTCTGGAGAAAGGGACATCAGTTGCACCACAGGGCGGGAGGAGGGTGCTGAGCACGATACATTTCCTTACTACGGTAAGAATTTCGTTATGTTTTATACTTTAGTAAGTTTGGTTTTTCATGTTGATTTCAAAATGACGTTTTTCATGTTTGAAATGTACTAATTCATTTTTTCCTCACAGCACGTCAACTTGTGTGTGGTTGCAACATTACGGTCAAATTGAGTACATTTTTGGAGAAAGGGACATCAGTTGCACCACAGGGCGGGAGGAGGGTGCTGAACACGATACATTTCCTTACTACGGTAAGAATTTCGTTGTGTTTTATACTGTAGTAAGTTTGGTTGTTCATGTTGATTTCAAAATGACGTTTTTCATGTTTGAAATGTACTAATTCATTTTTTCCTCACAGCACGTCAACTTGTGTGTGGTTGCAACATTACGGTCAAATTGAGTACATTTTTGGAGAAAGGGAAATCAGTCGCACCACAGGGCATGAGGTGGGTGCTGAGCACGATACATTTTCTCTCTTCGGTAAGCATGTTTTTGTGCTTTTATTGTTTTGGAATTTTGGTTTTTCATGTTGATTTAAAATGACCTTTTTCATGTTTGAAATGTACTAACTCGTTTTTTCCTCACAGCAGGTCAACTTGTGTGTGGTTGCGACATTACGGTCCCATTGAGTACATTTTTGGAGAAAGGGACATCAGTTACACCACAGGGCGGGAGGAGGGTGCAGAGCACGATACATTCCCTTTCTACAGTAAGCATTTTTTTGTGTTTGATACTTTTAGAAGTTTGGTTTTTCATTTTAATTTTTAAATGACGTTTTTCATGTTTGAAATGTACTAAGTCGTTTTTTCCTCACAGCAGGTCAACTTGTGTGTGGTTGCAACTTTACGGTCCCATTGAGTACATTTTAGGAGAAAGGGACATCAGTTGCACCACAGGGCGGGAGAAGGATGCTGAGCACGATACATTTCCTTACTACGGTAAGAATTTTCTTGTGTTTTATACTTTTGGACGTTTGGTTTCTCATGTTGATTTTAAAATGGCCTTTTTCATGTTTGAAATGCACTGACTCGTTTTGTCCTCACAGCAGGTCAACTTGTGTGTGGTTGCAACATTACGGTCCCATTCAGTACATTTTTGGAGAAAGGGACATCAGTTGCACCACAGGGCGGGAGGAGGGTGCTGAGCACGATACATTTTCTCTCTTCGGTAAGCATTTTTTTGTGTTTTATACTTTTGGAAGTTTGCTTTTTCATGTTGATTTCAAAATGACGTTTTTCATTTTTGAAATGTACTAACTCGTTTTTTCCTCACAGTAGGTCAACTTGTGTGTGGTTGCAACATTACGGTCCCATTGAGTACATTTGTGGAGAAAGGGACATCAGTTGCACCACAGGGCGGGGGAAGGATGCTGAGCACGATACATTTCCTTACTACGGTAAGAATTTTCTTGTGTTTTATACTTTCCGAATTTTGGTTTTTCATGTAGTTTTTAAAATGACGTTTTTCGTGTTTGAAATGTACTAACTCTTTTTTTCCTCACAGCAGGTCAACTTGTGTGTGGTTGCAACATTACGGTCCCATTGAGTACATTTTTGGAGAAATGGACATCAGTTGCACCCCAGGGCGGGTGGAGGGTGCAGAGCACGATACATTTCCTATCTTTGGTAAGGATTTTTTTGTGTTTTATACTTTCGGAATTTTGGTTTTTCATGTTGATTTTAAAATGATCTTTTTAAACTTTGAAATGTTCTAACCCGTTTTTTTCTCATAGCAGGTCAACTTGTGTGAGGTTGCAACATTACGGTCCCATTGAGTACATTTGTGGAGAAAGAGACATCAGTTGCACCACGGGGCGGGAGGAAGGTGCTGAGCATGATACTTTTCCTTTCTACGGTAATCATTTTTTTGTGTTTGAAACCTTTTGACAGTTAGGTTTTTCATGTTGATTTAAAAATGAACTTTTTCATGTTTGAAATGTACTAACTCGTTTTTTCCTCACAGCAGGTCAACTTGTTTGTGGTTGCATCATTACGGTCCCATTGAGTACATTTTCGGAGAATGGGACATCAGTTGCACCACAGGGCGGGAGGAGGGTGCTGAGCACGATACATTTTCTCTCCTTGGTAAGCATTGTATTGTGTTTTATACTTTTGGAATTTTGGTTTTTCATGTTGAATTTAAAATGACCTTTTTCATGTTTGAAATGTATTAACTCGTTTTTTCCTCACACCAGTTCAACTTGTGTGTGGTTGCAATATTACGGTGCCATTGAGTACATTTTTGGAGAAAGGGACATGAGTTGCACCACAGGGCGGGAGAGGGTGCTGAGCACGATACATTTCCTTACTACGGGAAGAATTTTCTTGTGTTTTATACTTTTGGAATTTGGTTTTTCATGTTGATTTCAAAATGCCGTTTTTCATGTTTGAAATGTACTAACTCATTTTTTTCTCACAGCAGGTCAACTTGTGTGCGGTTGCAACATTACGGTGCCATTGAGTACATGTTTGGAGAAAGGGACATCAGTTGCACCACGGGGCGGGAGGAAGGTGCTGAGCATGATACATTTCCTTTCTACGGTAAGCATTTTTTGTGTTTGAAAACTTTTGGCAGTTAGGTTTTTCATGTTGATTTAAAAATGAACTTTTTCATGTTTGAAATGTACTAACTCGTTTTTTCCTCACAGCAGGTCAACTTGTTTGTGGTTGCATCATTACGGTCCCATTGAGTACATTTTCGGAGAATGGGACATCAGTTGCAATACCGGGCGGGAGGAGAGTGCAGAACACGATACATTTTCTCTCTCTGGTAAGCATTTCTTTGTGTTTTATACTTTTAGAATTTTGGTCTTTCATGTTGATTTTAAAATGACGTTTTTCGTGTTTGAAATGTTCTGACTCATTTTTTCCTCACAGCAGGTCAACTTGTGTGTGGTTGCAACATTACGGTCCCATTGAGTACATTTTAGGAGAAAGGAACATCAGTTGCACCCCAGGGCGTGAGGAGGGTGCAGATCACGATACATTTTCTATCTTTGGTAAGCATTTTTTTGTGTTTTATACTTTCGGAATTTTGGTTTTTCATGTTGATTTAAAAATGATATTTTTAAACTTTGAAATGTTCTAACTCGTTTTTTTCTCACAGCAGGTCAACTTGTGTGAGGTTGCAACATTACGGTCCCATTTAGTACATTTTTGGAGAAAGGGAGATCAGTTGCACCACACGGCGGGAGGAGTCTGCTGAGCACGATACATCTTCTCTCTTCGGTAAGCATTTTTTTGTGTTTTATACTTTTGGAATTTTGGTTTTTCATATTGATTTTAAAATGACCTTTTTCATGTTTGAAATGTACTAACTCCTTTTTTCCTCACAGCAGGTCATCTTGTGTGTGGTTGCAACATTACGGTTCCATTGAGTACATTTGTGGAGAAAGAGACATCAGTTGCACCACGGGGCGGGAGGAAGGTGCTGAGCATGATACTTTTCCTTTCTACGGTCAGCATTTTTTTGTGTTTGAAAACTTTTGGCAGTTAGGTATTTCATGTTGCTTTAAAAATGAACTTTTTCATGTTTGAAATGTACAAACTCGTTTTTTCCTCACAGCAGGTCAACTTGTGTGTGGTTGCAACATTACGGTCCCATTGAGTACATTTGTGGAGAAAGGGACATCAGGTGCACCACAGGGCGGGAGGAGGGTGCAGAGCACGATTCATTTTCTCTCTGCGGTAAGCATTATTTGTGATTTATCCTTTTGGAATTTTGGTTTTTCTTGTTGATTTTATAATTACCTTTTTCATGTTTGAAATGTACTGACTCACTTTTCCTCACAGCAGGTTAACTTGTGTGTGGTTGCAACATTACGGTCCCATTGAGTACATTTTTGGAGAAAGGGACATCAGTTGCACCACAGGGCGGGAGGAGGGTGCAGAGCACGATATATTCTCTCTCTTCGGCAAGCATTTTTTTGTGTTTGATACTTTTGGAATTTTGGTTTTTCATGTTGATTTTAAAATGACCTTTTCCATGTTTGAAATGTACTAACTCGTTTTTTCCGCACAGCAGGCAACTTCTGCGTGGTTGCAACTTTACGGTCCCATTGAGTACATTTTTGGAGAAAGGGACATCAGTTGCACCACAGGGCGGGAGGAGGGTGCTGAGCACGATACATTTTCTCTCTTCGGTAAGCATTTTTTTGTGTTTGATAATTTTGGAATTTTGGTTTTTCATGCTGATTTTAAAATGACCTTTTACATGTTTGAAATGTGCTAATTCGTATTTTCCTCACAGCAGGTCAACTTGTATGTGGTTGCAACATTACGGTCGCATTGGGTACAATTTTGGAGAAAGGGACATCAGTTGCACCACAGGGCGGGAGGAGGGTGCTGAGCAGGATACATTTTCTCTCTTCGGTAAGCATGTTTTTGTGCTTTTATTGTTTTGGAATTTTGGTTTTTCATGTTGATTTTAAAATGACCTTTTTCATGTTTGAAATGTACTAACTCGTTTTTTCCTCACAGCAGGTCAACTTGTGTGTGGTTGCAACATTACGGTCCCATTGAGTACATTTTTGGAGAAAGGGACATCAGTTACACCACAGGGCGGGAGGAGGGTGCAGAGCACGATACATTTCCTTTCTACAGTAAGCATTTTTTTGTGTTTGATACTTTTAGAAGTTTGGTTTTTCATGTTAATTTTAAAATGACGTTTTTCATGTTTGAAATGTACTAACTCGTTTTTTCCTCACAGCAGGTCAACTTGTGTGTGGTTGCAACTTTACGGTCCCATTGAGTACATTTTAGGAGAAAGGGGCATCAGTTGCACCACAGGGCGGGAGAAGGATGCTGAGCACGATACATTTCCTTACTACGGTAAGAATTTTCTTGTGTTTTATACTTTTGGACGTTTGGTTTCTGATGTTGATTTTAAAATGACCTTTTTCATGTTTGAAATGTACTGACTCGTTTTGTCCTCACAGCAGGTCAACTTGTGTGTGGTTGCAACATTACGGTCCCATTCAGTACATTTTTGGAGAAAGGGACATCAGTTGCACCACAGGGCGGGAGGAGGGTGCTGAGCACGATACATTTTCTCTCTTCGGTAAGCATTTTTTTGTGTTTTATACTTTTGGAAGTTTGCTTTTTCATGTTGATTTCAAAATGACGTTTTTCATTTTTGAAATGTACTAACTCGTTTTTTCCTCACAGTAGGTCAACTTGTGTGTCGTTGCAACATTACGGTCCCACTGAGTACATTTGTGGAGAAAGGGACATCAGTTGCACCACAGGGCGGGGGAAGGATGCTGCTCACGATACATTTCCTTACTACGGTAAGAATCCTCTTGTGTTTTATACTTTCCGAATTTTGGTTTTTCATGTAGATTTTAAAATGACGTTCTTCGTGTTTGAAATGTACTAACTTGTTTTTTCCTCACAGCAGGTCAACTTGTGTGTGGTTGCAACATTACGGTCCCATTGAGTACATTTTTGGAGAAACGGACATCAGTTGCACCCCAGGGCGGGTGGAGGGTGCAGAGCACGATACATTTTCTTTCTTTGGTAAGGATTTTTTTGTGTTTTATACTTTCGGAATTTTGGTTTTTCATGTTGATTTTAAAATGATTTTTTTAAACTTTGAAATGTTCTAACCCGTTTTTTTCTCATAGCAGGTCAACATGTGTGAGGTTGCAACATTACGGTCTCATTGAGTACATTTGTGGAGAAAGAGACATCAGTTGCACCACGGGGCAGGAGGAAGGTGCTGAGCATGATACATTTCCTTTCTACGGTAATCATTTTTTTGTGTTTGAAACCTTTTGGCAGTTAGGTTTTTCATGTTGGTTTAAAAATGAAATTTTTCATGTTTGAAATGTACTAACTCGCTTTTTCCTCACAGCAGGTCAACTTGTGTGTGGTTGCAACATTACGGTCCCATTGAGTACATTTTTGGAGAAAGGGACATCAGTTGCACCACAGGGCGGGAGGAGGGTGCTGAGCACGATACATTTTCTCTCCTCGGTAAGCATTGTATTGTGTTTTATACTTTTGGAATTTTGGTTTTTCATGTTGAATTTAAAATGACCTTTTTCATGTTTGAAATGTATTAACTCGTTTTTTCCTCACACCAGTTCAACTTGTGTGTGGTTGCAATATTACGGTGCCATTGAGTACATTTTTGGAGAAAGGGACATGAGTTGCACCACAGGGCGGGAGAGGGTGCTGAGCACGATACATTTCCTTACTACGGTAAGAATTTTCTTGTGTTTTATACTTTTGGAAGTTTGGTTTTTCATGTTGATTTCAAAATGCCGTTTTTCATGTTTGAAATGTACTAACTCATTTTTTTCTCACAGCAGGTCAACTTGTGTGTGGTTGCAACATTACGGTGCCATTGAGTACATGTTTGGAGAAAGGGACATCAGTTGCACCACGGGGCGGGAGGAAGGTGCTGAGCATGATACATTTCCCTTCTACGGTAAGCATTTTTTTGTGTTTGAAAACTTTTGGCAGTTAGGTTTTTCATGTTGATTTAAAAATGAACTTTTTCATGTTTGAAATGTACTAACTCGTTTTTTCCTCACAGCAGGTCAACTTGTTTGTGGTTGCATCATTACGGTCCCATTGAGTACATTTTCGGAGAATGGGACATCAGTTGCAATACCGGGCGGGAGGAGAGTGCAGAACACGATACATTTTCTCTCTCTGGTAAGCATTTCTTTGTGTTTTATACTTTTAGAATTTTGGTCTTTCATGTTGATTTTAAAATGACGTTTTTCGTGTTTGAAATGTACTAACTCATTTTTTCCTCACAGGAGGTCAACTTGTGTGTGGTTGCAACATTACGGTCCCATTGAGTACATTTTTGGAGAAAGGGACATCAGTTGCACCCCAGGGCGGGAGGAGGGTGCAGATCACGATACATTTTTTATCTTTGGTAAGCAATTTTTTGTGTTTTATACTTTCGGAATTTTGGTTTTTCATGTTGATTTAAAAATGATATTTTTAAACTTTGAAATGTTCTAACTCGTTTTTTTCTCACAGCAGGTCAACTTGTGTGAGGTTGCAACATTACGGTCCCATTTAGTACATTTTTGGAGAAAGGGAGATCAGTTGCACCACACGGCGGGAGGAGTCTGCTGAGCACGATACATCTTCTCTCTTCGGTAAGCATTTTTTTGTGTTTTATACTTTTGGAATTTTGGTTTTTCATATTGATTTTAAAATGACCTTTTTCATGTTTGAAATGTACTAACTCGTTTTTTCCTCACAGCAGGTCATCTTGTGTGTGGTTGCAACATTACGGTTCCATTGAGTACATTTGTGGAGAAAGAGACATCAGTTGCACCACGGGGCGGGAGGAAGGTGCTGAGCATGATACATTTCCTTTCTACGGTCAGCATTTTTTTGTGTTTGAAAACTTTTGGCAGTTAGGTATTTCATGTTGCTTTAAAAATCAACTTTTTCATGTTTGAAATGTACTAACTCGTTTTTTCCTCACAGCAGGTCAACTTGTGTGTGGTTGCAACATTACGGTCCCATTGAGTACATTTGTGGAGAAAGGGACATCAGGTGCACCACAGGGCGGGAGGAGGGTGCAGAGCACGATTCATTTTCTCTCTGCGGTAAGCATTTTTTGTGGTTTATCCATTTGGAATTTTGGTTTTTCTTGTTGATTTTATAATTACCTTTTCCATGTTTGAAATGTACTGACTCACTTTTCCTCACAGCAGGTCAACTTGTGTGTGGTTGCAACATTACGGTCCCATTGAGTACATTTTTGGAGAAAGGGACATCAATTGCACCACAGGGCGGGAGGAGGGTGCTGAGCACGATACATTTCCTTATTACGGTAAGAATTTTCTTGTGTTTTATACTTTTGGAAGTTTGGTTTTTCATGTTGATTTCAAAATGACGTTTTTCATGTTTGAAATGTACTAACACATTTTTTCCTCACAGCAGGTCAACTTGTGTGTGGTTGCAACATTACGGTCCTATTAAGTACATTTTTGGAGGAAGGGACATCAGTTGCACCACAGGGCGGTAGAAGGGTGCTGAGCACGATACATTTTCTCTCTCCTTTACGCAATTTCTTGTGTTTTATCCTTTTGGAATTTTGGTTTTTCATGTTCTTTACAAAATAACCTCTTTCATGTTTGAAATGTACTGACTCGTTTTTTCCTCACAGCAGGTCAAATTGTGTGTGGTTTCAACATTACGTTCCCATTGAGTACATTTTTCGAGAAAGGGACATCAGTTGCCCCACAGGGCAGGAGGAGGGTGCTGAGCACGTTATATTTTCTGTCTTCGGTAAACATTTTTTTGTGCTTGATACTTTTGGAATTTTGTTTTTCGTGCTGATTTTAAAATGACCTTTCTCATGTTTGAAATGTACTAACTCGTTTTTTCCTCACAGCAGGTCAACTTGTATGTGGTTGGAACATTACGGTCGCATTGAGTACATTCTTGGAGAAAGGGACATCAGTTGCACCACAGGGCGGGAGGAGAATGCTGAGCACGATTCATTCTCTCTCTTCGGTAAGCATTTTTTGTGATTTATCCTTTTGGAATTTTGGTTTTTCATGATGATTTTATAATGACCTTTTTCATGTTTGAAATGTACTGACTCACTTTTCCTCACAGCAGGTCAACTTGTGTGTGGTTGCAACATTACGGTCCCATTGAGTACATTTTTGGAGAAAGGGACATCAGTTGCACCACAGGGCGGGAGGAGGGTGCTGAGCATGATACATTTCCTTACTACGGTAAGAATTTTCTTGTGTTTTATACATTTGGAAGTTTGGTTTTTCATGTTGATTTCAAAATGCCGTTTTTCGTGTTTGAAATGTAGTAACTAATTTTTTCCTCACAGCAGGTCAACTTGTGTGTGGTTGCAACATTATGGTCCCATTGAGTACATTTTTGGAGAAAGGGACATCAGTTGCACCACAGGGCGGGAGGAGGGTGGTGAGCACGATACATTTCCTGTCTTCGGTAAGCATTTTTTTATGTTTTATACTTTTGGAATTTTGGCTTTTCATGTCGATTTTAAAATGACCTTTTTCGTGTTTGAAGTGTACTAACTCGTTTTTCCCTCACAGCAGGTCAACTTGTGTGCGGTTGCAACATTACGGTCCCATTGTGTACATTTTTGGAGAAAGGGACTTCAGTTGCACCACAGGGCGGGAGGAGGGTGCTGAGCACGATACATTTCCTTACTACGGTAAGAATTTTCTTGTGTTTTATACTTTTGGAAGTTTGGTATTTCATGTTGATTTCAAAATGACCTTTTTCATGTTTGAAATGTACTGACTCGTTTTTTCCTCATAGCAGGTCAACTTGTATGTGGTTGCAACATTACGGTCCCATTGAGTACATTTTTGGAGAAAGGGACATCAGTTGCACCACAGGGCGGGAGGAGAATGCTGAGCACGATACATTTCTTTATTATTGTAAGAATTTTCTTGTGTTTTATACTTTTGGAAGTTTGGTTTTTCATGTTGATTTTGAAATGACCTTTCTCATGTTTGAAATGTACTGACTCGTTTTTTCCTCACAGCAGGTCAACTTGAATGTGGTTGCAACATTACGGTCCCATTGAGTACATTTTTTGGAGAAAGGGACATCAGTTGCACCACAGGGCGGGAGGAGGGTGCTGAGCACGATACATTTCCTTATTACGGTAAGAATTTTCTTGTGTTTTATACTTTTGGAATTTTGCTTTTTCATGTTGATTTCAAAATGACGTTTTTCATGTTTGAAATGTACTAACTCATTTCTTCCTCACAGCAGGTCAACTTGTGTGTGGTTGCAACATTACGGTCCCATTGAGTACATTCTTGGAGAAAGGGACATCAGTTGCACCACAGGGCGGGAGGAGGGTGCTGAGCACGATTCATTTTCTCTCTTCGGTAAGCATTTTTTGTGATTTATCCTTTTGGAATTTGGTTTTTCATGTTGATTTTATAATGACCTTTTTCATGTTTGAAATGTACTGACTCACTTTTCCTCACAGCAGGTCAACCTTTGTGTGGTTGCAACATTACGGTCCCATTGAGTACATTTTTGGAGAAAGGGACATCAGTTGCACCATAGGGCGGGAGGAGGGTGCTGAGCACGATACATTTCCTTACTACGGTAAGAATTTTCTTGTGTTTTATACTTTTGGAAGTTTGGTTTTTCATGTTGATTTCAAAATGCCGTTTTTCGTGTTTGAAATGTACTAACTCAATTTTTCCTCACAGCAGGTCAACTTGTGTGTGGTTGCAACGTTACGGTCCCATTGAGTACATTTTTGGAGAAAGGGACATCAGTTGCACCCCAGGGCGGGAGGAGGGTGCAGATCACGATACATTTTCTATCTTTGGTAAGCATTTTTTTGTGTTTTATACTTTCGGAATTTTGGTTTTTCATGTTGATTTTAAAATGATCTTTTTAAACTTTGAAATGTTCTAACTCGTTTTTTTCTCACAGCAGGTCAACTTGTGTGAGGTTGCACATTACGGTCCCATTTAGTACATTTTTGCACAAAGGGAGATCAGTTGCACCACACGGCGGGAGGAGTGTGCTGAGCACGATACATCTTCTCTCTTCGGTAAGCATTTTTTTGTGTTTTATACTTCTGGAAATTTGGTTTTTCATATTGATTTTAAAATGACCTTTTTCATGTTTGAAATGTACTAACTCGTTTTTTCCTCACAGCAGGTCAACTTGTGTGTGGTTGCAACATTACGGTCCCATTGAGTACATTTGTGGAGAAAGAGACATCAGTTGCACCAAGGGGGGGGAGGAAGGTGCTGAGCATGATACATTTCCTTTCTACGGTAAGCATTTTTTTGTGTTTGAAAACTTTTGGCAGTTAGGTTTTTCATGTTGATTTAAAAATGAACTTTATCATGTTTGAAATGTACTAACTCGTTTTTTCCTCACAGCAGGTCAACTTGTGTGTGGTTGCAACATTACGGTCCCATTGAGTACATTTGTGGAGAAAGGGACATCAGTTGCACCACAGGGCGGGAGGAGGGTGCAGAGCACGATACATTCTCTCTCTTCTGCAAGCATTTTTTTGTGTTTGATACTTTTGGAATTTTGGTTTTTCATGTTGATTTTAAAATGACCTTTTTCATGTTTGAAATGTACTAACTCGTTTTTTCCTCACAGCAGGCAACTTGTGTGTGGTTGCAACATTACAGTCCCATTGAGTACATTTTTGGAGAAAGGGACATCAGTTGCGCCACAGGGCGGGAGGAGGGTGCTGAGCAGGTTCATTTTCTCTCTTCGGTAAGCTTTTTTGTGCTTTTTCCTTTTGGAATTTTGGTTTTTCATGTTGATTTTAAAATGACCTTTTTCATGTTTGATATGTACTGACTCGTTTTTTCCACACAGCAGGTCAACTTGTGTGTGGTTGCAACATTACGGTCCCATTCAGTACATTTTTGGAGAAAGGGACATCAGTTGCACCACAGGGCGGGAGGAGGGTACTGAGCACGATAGATTTTCTCTCTTCGGTAAGCATTTTTTTATGTTTTATACTTTTGGAATTTTGGCTTTTCATGTCGATTTTAAAATGACCTTTTTCCTGTTCGAAGTGTACTAACTCGTTTTTCCCTCACAGCAGGTCAACTTGTGTGTGGTTGCAACATTACGGTCCCATTGAGTACATTTTTGGAGAAAGGGACATCAGTTGCACCACAGCGTGGGAGGAGGGTGCTGAGCACGATACATTCTCTCTCTTCGGTAAGCATTTTTTTGTGCTTTTATACTTTTGGAATTTTGGTTTATCATGTTGATTTTAAAATGACCTTTTTAATGTTGGAAATGTACTAACTCATTTTTCCCTCACAGCAGGTCAACTTCTGTGTGGTTGTGACATTACGGTCCCATTGAGTATATTTTTGGAGAAAGGGAAATCATTTACACCACAGGGCGGGGGGAGGGTGCGGAGAACGATACATTCCCTTTCTACAGTAAGCATTTTTTTGTGTTTGATACTTTTGGAAGTTTGGTTTTTCATGTTAATTTTAAAATAACGTTTTTCATCTTTGAAATGTACTAACTCGTTTTTTCCTCACAGCAGGTCAACTTGTGTGTGGTTACAACATTACGGTCCCAATGAGTACATTTTTGGAGAAAGGGACTTCAGTTGCACCACAGGGCGGGAGGAGGGTTCTGAGCACAATACATTTCCTTACTACGGTAAGAATTTTCTTGTGTTTTATACTTTTGGAAGTTTGGTTTTTCATGTTGATTTCAAAATGACCCTTTACATGTTTCAAATGTACTGACTCGTTTTTTCCTCACAGCAGGTCAACTTGTATGTGGTGGCAACATTACGGTCCCATTGAGTACATTTTTGGAGAAAGGGACATCAGTTGCACCACAGGGCGGGAGGAGAATGCTGAGCACGATACATTTCCTTATTACGGTAACCATTTTTTTGTGTTTGATACTTTTGGAGGTTTAGTTTTTCATGTTGATTTTAAAATGAACTTTTTCGTGTTTGAAATGTATTAACTCGTTTTTTCCTCACAGCAGGTCAACTTGTATGTGGTTGGAACATTACGGTCGCATTGAGTACATTTTTGGAGAAAGCGACATCAGTTGCACCACAGGGTGGGAGGAGGGTGCTGAGCACGATACATTTTCTCTCTTCGGTAAGAATTTTTTTGTGCTTTTATACTTTTGGAATTTTGGTTTTTCATGTTGATTTTAAAATGACGTTTTTCATGTTTGAAATGTACTAACTCGTTTTTACCTCACAGCAGGTCAACTTGTGTGTGGTTACAACATTACGGTCCCATTAAGTACATTTTTGGAGAAAGGGACTTCAGTTGCACCACAGGGCGGGTAGGAGGGTCCTGAGCACGATACATTTCCTTACTATGGTAAGAATTTTCTTGTGTTTTATACTTTTGGAAGTTTGGTTTTTCATGTTGATTTCAAAATGACCTTTTACATGTTTGAAATGTACTGACTCATTTTTTCCTCACAGCAGGTCAACTTGTATGTGGTTGCAACATTACGGTCCCATTGAGTACATTTTTGGAGAAAGGGACATCAGTTGCACCACAGGGCGGGAGGAGAATGCTGAGCACAATACATTTCCTTATTACGGTAACCATTTTTTTGTGTTTTATACTTTTGGAGGTTTAGTTTTTCATGTTGATTTTAAAATGAACTTTTTCGTGTTTGAAATGTATTAACTCGTTTTTTCCTCACAGCAGGTCAACTTGTATGTGGTTGGAACATTACGGTCGCATTGAGTACATTTTTGGAGAAAGCGACATCAGTTGCACCACAGGGTGGGAGGAGGGTGCTGAGCACGATACATTTTCTCTCTTCCGTAAGAATTTTTTTGTGCTTTTATACTTTTGGAATTTTGGTTTTTCATGTTGATTTTAAAATGACGTTTTTCATGTTTGAAATGTACTAACTCGTTTTTTCCTCACAGCAGGTCAACTTGTGTGTGGTTGTAACGTTACGGTCCCATTGAGTACATTTTTGGAGAAAGGGACATCAGTTGCACCACGGGGCGAGAGGAGGGTGCTGAGCACGACACATTTCCTTTCTACGGTAACCATTTTTTTGTGTTTGATACTTTTGGAGGTTTAGTTTTTCATGTTGATTTTAAAATGAACTTTTTCGTGTTTGAAATGTATTAACTCGTTTTTTCCTCACAGCAGGTCAACTTGTGTGTGGTTGCAACATTACGGTCCCATTGAATACATTCTTGGAGAAAGGAACATCAGTTGCACCACAGGGCGGGAAAAGGGTGCTGAGCACGACTCATTTTCTCTCTTCGGTAAGCATTTTTTGTGATTTATCCTTTTGGAATTTTGATTTTTCATGTTGATTTTATAATGACCTTTTTCATGTTTGAAATGTACTGACTCACTTTTCCTCACAGCAAGTCAACTTGTGTGTGGTTGCAACATTACGGTCCCATTGAGTACATTTTTGGAGAAAGGGACATCAGTTGCACCACAGGGCGGGAGGAGGGTGCTGAGCACGATACATTTCCTTACTACGGTAAGAATTTTCTTGTGTTTTATACTTTTGGAAGTTTGGTTTTTCATGTTGATTTCAAAATACCGTTTTTCATGTTTGTAATGTACTAACTCATTTTTTCCTCACAGCAGGTCAATTTGTGTGTGGTTGCAACGTAACAGTCCCATTGAGTACATTTGTGGAGAAAAGGACATCAGTTGCACCACAGGGCGGGAGGAGGGTGCAGAGCACGATACATTCTCTCTCTTCGGCAAGCATTTTTTTGTGTTTGATACTTTTGGAATTTTGGTTTTTCATGTTGATTTTAAAATGACCTTTTTCATGTTTGAAATGTACTAACTCGTTTTTTCCTCACAGCAGGTAACTTGTGTGTGGTTGCAACATTACGGTCCCATTGAGTACATTTTTGGAGAAAGGAACATCAGTTGCGCCACAGGGCGGGAGGAGGGTGCTGAGCACGCTTCATTTTCTCTCTTCGGTAAGCTTTTTTGTGTTTTTTCCTTTTGGAATTTTGGTTTTTCCTGTTGATTTTAATATGACCTATTTCATGTTTGATATGTACTGACTCGTTTTTTCCTCACAGCAGGTCAACTTGTGTGTGGTTGCTACATTACGTTCCCATTGAGTACATTTTTGGAGAAAGGGACATCAGTTGCACCACACTGCGGAATGAGAGTGCTGAGCACGATACATTTTCTCTCTTCGGTAAGCATTTTTTTATGTTTTATACTTTTGGAATTTTGGATTTTCATGTCGATTTTAAAATGACCTTTTTCATGTTTGAAATGTACTGACTCGTTTTTTCCTCACAGCAGATCAACTTGTGTGTGGTTGCAACATTACGGTCCCATTGAGTACATTTTTGGAGGAAGGGACATCAGTTGCACCACAGGGTGGGAGGAGGGTGCTGAGCACGATACATTCTCTCTATTTCTTAAGCATTTTTTTGTGCTTTTATACTTTTGGAATTTCGGTTTTTCATGTTGATTTTAAAATGACCTTTTTCATGTTTGAAATGTACTAACTCGGTTGTTCCTCACAGCAGGTCAACTTGTGTGTGGTTGCAACATTACGGTCCCATTGAGTACATTTTTGGAGAAAGGGACATCAGTTGCACCACAGGGCGGGAGGAGGGTGCTGAGCACGATACATTTCCTTACTACGGTAAGAATTTTCTTGTGTTTTATACTTTTGGAAGTTTGGTTTTTCATGTTGATTTTAAAATGACGTTTTTCATGTTTGAAATGTACTGACTCGTTTTTTTCTCACAGCAGGTCAACTTGTGTGTGGTTGCAACATTACGGTCCCATTGAGTACATTTTTGGAGAAAGGGACATCAGTTGCACCACAGGGCGGGAGAAGGGTGCTGAGCACGATACATTTTCTCTCTCCTTTACGCAATTTCTTGTGTTTTATCCTTTTGGAATTTTGGTTTTTCATGTTCTTTATAAAATAACGTTTTTCATGTTTGAAATGTACTGACTCATTTTTTCCTCACAGCAGGTCAACTTGTGTGTGGTTGCAACATTACGGTCGCATTGAATACATTTTTGGAGAAAGGGACATCAGTTGTCCCACAGGGCAGGAGGAGGGATCTGAGCGCGTTACATTTTCTGTCTTCGGTAAGCATTATTTTGTGTTTGATACTTTTGGAATTTTGATTATCATGCTGATTTTAAAATGATCTTTTTCTTGTTTGAAATGTACTAACTCGTTTTTTCCTCACAGCAGGTCAACTTGTATGTGGTTGCAACATTACGGTCGCATTGAGTACATTTTTGGAGAAAAGGACATCAGTTGCACCACAGGGTGGGAGGAGGGTGCTGAGCACGATACATTTTCTCTCTTCGGTAAGAATTTTTTTGTGCTTTTATACCTTTTGAATTTTGGTTTTTCATGTTGATTTTAAGATGATGTTTTTCATGTTTGAAATGTACTAACTCGTTTTTTCCTCACAGCAGGTCAATTTGTGTGTGGTTGCAACATTACGGTCCCATTGAGTACATTTTTGGAGAAAGGGACATCAGTTGCACCACAGGGCGGGAGGAGGGTGCAGAGTACGATACATTTCCTTACTACGGTAAAAATTTTCTTGTGTTTTATACCTTTGGAAGTTTGGTTTTTCATGTTGATTTCAAAATGCCGTTTTTCATGTTTGAAATATACTAACTGATTTTTTCCTCACAGCAGGTCAACTTGTGTGTGGTTGCAACATTATGGTGCCATTGAGTACATTTTTGGAGAAAGGGACATCAGTTGCACCACGGGGCGGGAGGAAGGTGCTGAGCATGATACATTTCCTTTCTACGGTAAGCATTTTTTTGTGTTTGAAAACTTTTGGCAGTTAGGTTTTTCATGTTGATAATAAAATGAACTTTTTCATGTTTGAAATGTACTAACTCGTTTTTTCCTCACAGCAGGTCAACTTGTGTGTGGTTGCAGCATTACAGTCCCATTGAGTACATTTGTGGAGAAAGGGACATCAGTTGCACCACAGGGCGGGAGGAGGGTGCAGAGCACGATACATTCTCTCTCTTCTGCAAGCATTTTTTTGTGTTTGATACTTTTGGAATTTTGGTTTTTCATGTTGATTTTAAAATGACCTTTTTCATGTTTGAAATGTACTAACTCGTTTTTTCCTCACAGCAGGCAACTTGTGTGTGGTTGCAACATTACGGTCCCATTGAGTACATTTTTGGAGAAAGGGACATCAGTTGCGCCACAGGGCGGGAGGAGGGTGCTGAGCAGGTTCATTTTCTCTCTTCGGTAAGCTTTTTTGTGTTTTTTCCTTTTGGAATTTTGGTTTTTCATGTTGATTTTGAAATGACCTTTTTCATGTTTGATAAGTACTGACTCGTTTTTTCCACACAGCAGGTCAACTTGTGTGTGGTTGCAACATTACAGTCCCATTGAGTACATTTTTGGAGAAAGGGACATCAGTTGCACCACAGGGCGGGAGGAGGGTACTGAGCACGATACACTTTCTCTCTTCGGTAAGCATTTTTTTATGTTTTATACTTTTGGAATTTTGGCTTTTCATGTCCATTTTAAAATGACCTTTTTCCTGTTTGAAGTGTACTAACTCGTTTTTCCCCCACAGCAGGTCAACTTGTGTGTGGTTGCAACATTACGGTCCCATTGAGTACATTTTTGGAGAAAGGGACATCAGTTGCACCACAGAGTGGGAGGAGGGTGCTGAGCACGATACATTCTCTCTCTTCGGTAAGCATTTTTTTGTGCTTTTATACTTTTGGAATTTTGGTTTATCATGTTGATTTTAAAATGACCTTTTTAAAGTTGGAAATGTACTAACTCGTTTTTCCCTCACAGCAGGTCAACTTGTGTGTGGTTGTAACATTACGGTCCCATTGAGTACATTTTTGGAGAAAGGGAAATCATTTACACCACAGGGCGGGAAGAGGGTGCGGAGAACGATACATTCCCTTTGTACAGTAAGCATTTTTTTGTGTTTGATACTTTTGGAGGTTTGGTTTTTCATGTTAATTTTAAAATGACGTTTTTCATGTTTGAAATGTACTAACTCGTTTTTTCCTCACAGCAGGTCAACTTGTATGTGGTTGGAACATTACGGTCACATTGAGTACATTTTTGGAGAAAGCGACATCAGTTGCACCACAGGGTGGGAGGAGGGTGCTGAGCACGATACATTTTCTCTCTTCGGTAAGAATTTTTTTGTGCTTTTATACTTTTGGAATTTTGGCTTTTCATGTTGATTTTAAAATGACCTTTTTCATGTTTGAAATGTACTAACTCGTTTTTTCCTCACAGCAGGCAACTTGTGTGTGGTTGCAACATTACGGTCCCATTGAGTACATTTTTGGAGAAAGGAACATCAGTTGCGCCACAGGGCGGGAGGAGGGTGCTGAGCACGCTTCATTTTCTCTCTTCGGTAAGCTTTTTTGTGTTTTTTCCTTTTGGAATTTTGGTTTTTCATGTTGATTTTAATATGACCTATTTCATGTTTGATATGTACTGACTCGTTTTTTCCTCACAGCAGGTCAACTTGTGTGTGGTTGCTACATTACGTTCCCATTGAGTACATTTTTGAAGAAAGGGACATCAGTTGCACCACACTGCGGAATGAGAGTGCTGAGCACGATACATTTTCTCTCTTCGGTAAGCATTTTTTTATGTTTTATACTTTTGGAATTTTGGATTTTCATGTCGATTTTAAAATGACCTTTTTCATGTTTGAAATGTACTGACTCGTTTTTTCCTCACAGCAGGTCAACTTGTGTGTGGTTGCAACATTACGGTCCCATTGAGTACATTTTTGGAGGAAGGGACATCAGTTGCACCACAGGGTGGGAGGAGGGTGCTGAGCACGATACATTCTCTCTATTTCTTAAGCATTTTTTTGTGCTTTTATACTTTTGGAATTTCGGTTTTTCATGTTGATTTTAAAATGACCTTTTTCATGTTTGAAATGTACTAACTCGGTTGTTCCTCACAGCAGGTCAACTTGTGTGTGGTTGCAACATTACGGTCCCATTGAGTACATTTTTGGAGAAAGGGACATCAGTTGCACCACAGGGCGGGAGGAGGGTGCTGAGCACGATACATTTCCTTACTACGGTAAGAATTTTCTTGTGTTTTATACTTTTGGAAGTTTGGTTTTTCATGTTGATTTTAAAATGACCTTTTTCATGTTTGAAATGTACTGACTCGTTTTTTTCTCACAGCAGGACAACTTGTGTGTGGTTGCAACATTACGGTCCCATTGAGTACATTTTTGGAGAAAGGGACATCAGTTGCACCACAGGGCGGGAGAAGGGTGCTGAGCACGATACATTTTCTCTCTCCTTTACGCAATTTCTTGTGTTTTATCCTTTTGGAATTTTGGTTTTTCATGTTCTTTATAAAATAACGTTTTTCATGTTTGAAATGTACTGACTCGTTTTTTCCTCACAGCAGGTCAACTTGTGTGTGGTTGCAACATTACGGTCGCATTGAATACATTTTTGGAGAAAGGGACATCAGTTGTCCCACAGGGCAGGAGGAGGGATCTGAGCACGTTACATTTTCTGTCTTCGGTAAGCATTATTTTGTGTTTGATACTTTTGGAATTTTGATTATCATGCTGATTTTAAAATGATCTTTTTCTTGTTTGAAATGTACTAACTCGTTTTTTCCTCACAGCAGGTCAACTTGTATGTGGTTGCAACATTACGGTCGCATTGAGTACATTTTTGGAGAAAAGGACATCAGTTGCACCACAGGGTGGGAGGAGGGTGCTGAGCACGATACATTTTCTCTCTTCGGTAAGAATTTTTTTGTGCTTTTATACCTTTTGAATTTTGGTTTTTCATGTTGATTTTAAGATGATGTTTTTCATGTTTGAAATGTACTAACTCGTTTTTTCCCCACAGCAGGTCAATTTGTGTGTGGTTGCAACATTACGGTCCCATTGAGTACATTTTTGGAGAAAGGGACATCAGTTGCACCACAGGGCGGGAGGAGGGTGCAGAGCACGATACATTTCCTTACTACGGTAAAAATTTTCTTGTGTTTTATACCTTTGGAAGTTTGGTTTTTCATGTTGATTTCAAAATGCCGTTTTTCATGTTTGAAATATACTAACTGATTTTTTCCTCACAGCAGGTCAACTTGTGTGTGGTTGCAGCATTATGGTGCCATTGAGTACATTTTTGGAGAAAGGGACATCAGTTGCACCACGGGGCGGGAGGAATGTGCTGAGCATGATACATTTCCTTTCTACGGTAAGCATTTTTTTGTGTTTGAAAACTTTTGGCAGTTAGGTTTTTCATGTTGATAATAAAATGAATTTTTTCATGTTTGAAATGTACTAACTCGCTTTTTCCTCACAGCAGGTCAACTTGTGTGTGGTTGCAACATTACAGTCCCATTGAGTACATTTGTGGAGAAAGGGACATCAGTTGCACCACAGGGCGGGAGGAGGGTGCAGAGCACGATACATTCTCTCTCTTCTGCAAGCATTTTTTTGTGTTTGATACTTTTGGAATTTTGGTTTTTCATGTTGATTTTAAAATGACCTTTTTCATGTTTGAAATGTACTAACTCGTTTTTTCCTCACAGCAGGCAACTTGTGTGTGGTTGCAACATTACGGTCCCATTGAGTACATTTCTGGAGAAAGGGACATCAGTTGCGCCACAGGGCGGGAGGAGGGTGCTGAGCAGGTTCATTTTCTCTCTTCGGTAAGCTTTTTTGTGTTTTTTCCTTTTGGAATTTTGGTTTTTCATGTTGATTTTGAAATGACCTTTTTCATGTTTGATAAGTACTGACTCGTTTTTTCCACACAGCAGGTCAACTTGTGTGTGGTTGCAACATTACGGTCCCATTGAGTACATTTTTGGAGAAAGGGACATCAGTTGCACCACAGGTCGGGAGGAGGGTACTGAGCACGATACATTTTCTCTCTTCGGTAAGCATTTTTTTATGTTTTATACTTTTGGAATTTTGGCTTTTCATGTCCATTTTAAAATGACCTTTTTCCTGTTTGAAGTGTACTAACTCGTTTTTCCCCCACAGCAGGTCAACTTGTGTGTGGTTGCAACATTACGGTCCCATTGAGTACATTTTTGGAGAAAGGGACATCAGTTGCACCACAGGGTGGGAGGAGGGTGCTGAGCATGATACATTCTCTCTCTTCGGTAAGCATTTTTTTGTGCTTTTATACTTTTGGAATTTTGGTTTATCATGTTGATTTTAAAATGACCTTTTTAAAGTTGGAAATGTACTAACTCGTTTTTCCCTCACAGCAGGTCAACTTGTGTGTGGTTGTAACATTACGGTCCCATTGAGTACATTTTTGGAGAAAGGGAAATCATTTACACCACAGGGCGGGAGGAGGGTGCGGAGAACGATACATTCCCTTTGTACAGTAAGCATTTTTTTGTGTTTGATACTTTTGGAGGTTTGGTTTTTCATGTTAATTTTAAAATGACGTTTTTCATGTTTGAAATGTACTAACTCGTTTTTTCCTCACAGCAGGTCAACTTGTATGTGGTTGGAACATTACGGTCGCATTGAGTACATTTTTGGAGAAAGCGACATCAGTTGCACCACAGGGTGGGAGGAGGGTGCTGAGCACGATACATTTTCTCTCTTCGGTAAGAATTTTTTTGTGCTTTTATACTTTTGGAATTTTGGTTTTTCATGTTGATTTTAAAATGACGTTTTTCATGTTTGAAATGTACTAACTCGTTTTTTCCTCACAGCAGGTCAACTTGTGTGTGGTTACAACATTACGGTCCCATTGAGTACATTTTTGGAGAAGGGGAGTTCAGTTCCACCACAGGGCGGGAGGAGGGTTCTGAGCACGATACATTTCCTTACTACGGTAAGAATTTTCTTGTGTTTTATACTTTTGGAAGTTTGGTTTTTCATGTTGATTTCAAAATGACCTTTTACATGTTTGAAATGTACTGACTCGTTTTTTCCTCACAGCAGGTCAACTTGTATGTGGTTGCAACATTACGGTCCCATTGAGTACATTTTTGGAGAAAGGGACATCAGTTGCACCACAGGGCGGGAGGAGAATGCTGAGCACGATACATTTCCTTATTACGGTAACCATTTTTTTGTGTTTCATACTTTTGGAGGTTTAGTTTTTCATGTTGATTTTAAAACGAACTTTTTCATGTTTGAAATGTATTAACTCGTTTTTTCCTCACAGCAGGTCAACTTGTATGTGGTTGGAACATTACGGTCGCATTGAGTTAATTTTTGGAGAAAGCGACATCAGTTGCACCACAGGGCGGGAGGAGGGTACTGGGCACGATACATTTCCTTACTACGGTAAGAATTTTCTTGTGTTTTATACCTTTGGAAGTTTGGTTTTTCATGTTGATTTCAAAATGACCTTTTACATGTTTCAAATGTACTGACTCGTTTTTTCCTCACAGCAGGTCAACTTGTATGTGGTTGCAACATTACAGTCCCATTGAGTACATTTTTGGAGAAAGGGACATCAGTTGCACCACGGGGCGGGAGGAGGGTGCTGAGCACGACACATTTCCTTTCTACGGTAACCATTTTTTTGTGTTTGATACTTTTGGAGGTTTAGTTATTCATGTTGATTTTAAAATTAACTTTTTCGTGTTTGAAATGTATTAACTCGTTTTTTCCTCACAGCAGGTCAACTTGTGTGTGGTTGCAACATTACGGTCCCATTGAGTACATTCTTGGAGAAAGGGACATCAGTTGCACCACAGGGCGGGAAAAGGGTGCTGAGCACGATTCATTTTCTCTCTTCGGTAAGCATTTTTTGTGATTTATCCTTTTGGAATTTTGGTTTTTCATGTTGATTTTATAATGACCTTTTTCATGTTTGAAATGTACTGACTCACTTTTCCTCACAGCAAGTCAACTTGTGTGTGGTTGCAACATTACGGTCCCATTGAGTACATTTTTGGAGAAAGGGACATCAGTTGCACCACAGGGCGAGAGGAGGGTGCTGAGCACGATACATTTCCTTACTACGGTAAGAATTTTCTTGTGTTTTATACTTTTGTAAGTTTGGTTTTTCATGTTGATTTCAAACTGCCGTTTTTCATGTTTGTAATGTACTAACTCATTTTTTCCTCACAGCAGGTCAATTTGTGTGTGGTTGCAACGTAACGGTCCCATTGAGTACATTTGTGGAGAAAGGGACATCAGTTGCACCACAGGGCGGGAGGAGGGTGCAGAGCACGATACATTCTCTCTCTTCGGCAAGCATTTTTTTGTGTTTGATACTTTTGGAATTTTGGTTTTTCATGTTGATTTTAAAATGACCTTTTTCATGTTTGAAATGTACTAACTCGTTTTTTCCTCACAGCAGGCAACTTGTGTGTGGTTGCAACATTACGGTCCCATTGAGTACATTTTTGGAGAAAGGAACATCAGTTGCGCCACAGGGCGGGAGGAGGGTGCTGAGCACGCTTCATTTTCTCTCTTCGGTAAGCTTTTTTGTGTTTTTTCCTTTTGGAATTTTGGTTTTTCATGTTGATTTTAATATGACCTTTTTCATGTTTGATATGTACTGTCTCGTTTTTTCCTCACAGCAGGTCAACTTGTGTGTGGTTGCTACATTACGGTCCCATTGAGTACATTTTTGGAGAAAGGGACATCAGTTGCACCACACTGAGGGAGGAGAGTGCTGAGCACGATACATTTTCTCTCTTCGGTAAGCATTTTTTTATGTTTTATACTTTTGGAATTTTGTATTTTCATGTCGATATTAAAATGACCTTTTTCATGTTTGAAATGTACTGACTCGTTTTTTCCTCACAGCAGGTCAACTTGTGTGTGGTTGCAACATTACGGTCCCATTGAGTACATTTTTGGAGGAAGGGACATCAGTTGCACCACAGGGGGGGAGGAGGGTGCTGAGCACCATACATTCTCTCTATTTCTTAAGCATTTTTTTGTGCTTTTATACTTTTGGAATTTTGGTTTTTCATGTTGATTTTAAAATGACCTTTTTCATGTTTGAAATGTACTAACTCGGTTGTTCCTCACAGCAGGTCAACTTGTGTGTGGTTGCAACATTACGGTCCCATTGAGTACATTTTTGGAGAAAGGGACATCAGTTGCACCACAGGGCGGGAGGAGGGTGCTGAGCACGATACATTTCCTTACTACGGTAAGAATTTTCTTGTGTTTTATACTTTTGGAAGTTTGGTTTTTCATGTTGATTTTAAAATGACCTTTTTCATGTTTGAAATGTACTGACTCGTTTTTTTCTCACAGCAGGTCAACTTGTATGTGGTTGCAACATTACGGTCCCATTGAGTACATTTTTGGAGAAAGGGACATCTGTTGCACCACAGGGCGGGAGGAGGGTGCTGAGCACGATACATTTCCTTATTACGGTAAGAATTATCTTTTGTTTTATACTTTTGGAAGTTTGATTTTTCATGTTGATATCAAAATGAAGTTTTTCATGTTTGAAATGTACTAACTCATTTTTTCCTCACAGCAGGTCAACTTGTGTGTGGTTGCAACATTACGCTCCCATTGAGTACATTTTTGGAGAAAGGGACATCAGTTGCACCACAGGGCGGGAGGAGGGTGCAGAGCACGATACATTTCCTTACTACGGTAAAAATTTTCTTGTGTTTTATACCTTTGGAAGTTTGGTTTTTCATGTTGATTTCAAAATGCCGTTTTTCATGTTTGAAATATACTAACTGATTTTTTCCTCACAGCAGGTCAACTTGTGTGTGGTTGCAACATTATGGTGCCATTGAGTACATTTTTGGAGAAAGGGACATCAGTTGCACCACGGGGCGGGAGGAAGGTGCTGAGCATGATACATTTCCTTTCTACGGTAAGCATTTTTTTGTGTTTGAAAACTTTTGGCAGTTAGGTTTTTCATGTTGATAATAAAATGAACTTTTTCATGTTTGAAATGTACTAACTCGTTTTTTCCTCACAGCAGGTCAACTTGTGTGTGGTTGCAACATTACAGTCCCATTGAGTACATTTGTGGAGAAAGGGACATCAGTTGCACCACAGGGCGGGAGGAGGGTGCAGAGCACGATACATTCTCTCTCTTCTGCAAGCATTTTTTTGTGTTTGATACTTTTGGAATTTTGGTTTTTCATGTTGATTTTAAAATGACCTTTTTCATGTTTGAAATGTACTAACTCGTTTTTTCCTCACAGCAGGCAACTTGTGTGTGGTTGCAACATTACGGTCCCATTGAGTACATTTTTGGAGAAAGGGACATCAGTTGCGCCACAGGGCGGGAGGAGGGTGCTGAGCAGGTTCATTTTCTCTCTTCGGTAAGCTTTTTTGTGTTTTTTCCTTTTGGAATTTTGGTTTTTCATGTTGATTTTGAAATGACCTTTTTCATGTTTGATAAGTACTGACTCGTTTTTTCCACACAGCAGGTCAACTTGTGTGTGGTTGCAACATTACGGTCCCATTGAGTACATTTTTGGAGAAAGGGACATCAGTTGCACCACAGGGCGGGAGGAGGGTACTGAGCACGATACATTTTCTCTCTTCGGTAAGCATTTTTTTATGTTTTATACTTTTGGAATTTTGGCTTTTCATGTCCATTTTAAAATGACCTTTTTCCTGTTTGAAGTGTACTAACTCGTTTTTCCCCCACAGCAGATCAACTTGTGTGTGGTTGCAACATTACGGTCCCATTGAGTACATTTTTGGAGAAAGGGACATCAGTTGCACCACAGGGTGGGAGGAGGGTGCTGAGCACGATACATTCTCTCTCTTCGGTAAGCATTTTTTTGTGCTTTTATACTTTTGGAATTTTGGTTTATCATGTTGATTTTAAAATGACCTTTTTAAAGTTGGAAATGTACTAACTCGTTTTTCCCTCACAGCAGGTCAACTTGTGTGTGGTTGTAACATTACGGTCCCATTGAGTACATTTTTGGAGAAAGGGAAATCATTTACACCACAGGGCGGGAAGAGGGTGCGGAGAACGATACATTCCCTTTGTACAGTAATCATTTTTTTGTGTTTGATACTTTTGGAGGTTTGGTTTTTCATGTTAATTTTAAAATGACGTTTTTCATGTTTGAAATGTACTAACTCGTTTTTTCCTCACAGCAGGTCAACTTGTATGTGGTTGGAACATTACGGTCGCATTGAGTACATTTTTGGAGAAAGGGACATCAGTTGCACCACAGGGTGGGAGGAGGGTGCTGAGCACGATACATTTTCTCTCTTCGGTAAGAATTTTTTTGTGCTTTTATACTTTTGGAATTTTGGCTTTTCATGTTGATTTTAAAATGACCTTTTTCATGTTTGAAATGTACTAACTCGTTTTTTCCTCACAGCAGGCAATTTGTGTGTGGTTGCAACATTACGGTCCCATTGAGTACATTTTTGGAGAAAGGAACATCAGTTGCGCCACAGGGCGGGAGGAGGGTGCTGAGCACGCTTCATTTTCTCTCTTCGGTAAGCTTTTTTGTGTTTTTTCCTTTTGGAATTTTGGTTTTTCATGTTGATTTTAATATGACCTATTTCATGTTTGATATGTACTGACTCGTTTTTTCCTCACAGCAGGTCAACTTGTGTGTGGTTGCTACATTACGTTCCCATTGAGTACATTTTTGGAGAAAGGGACATCAGTTGCACCACACTGCGGAATGAGAGTGCTGAGCACGATACATTTTCTCTCTTCGGTAAGCATTTTTTTATGTTTTATACTTTTGGAATTTTGGATTTTCATGTCGATTTTAAAATGACCTTTTTCATGTTTGAAATGTACTGACTCGTTTTTTCCTCACAGCAGGTCAACTTGTGTGTGGTTGCAACATTACGGTCCCATTGAGTACATTTTTGGAGGAAGGGACATCAGTTGCACCACAGGGTGGGAGGAGGGTGCTGAGCACGATACATTCTCTCTATTTCTTAAGCATTTTTTTGTGCTTTTATACTTTTGGAATTTCGGTTTTTCATGTTGATTTTAAAATGACCTTTTTCATGTTTGAAATGTACTAACTCGGTTGTTCCTCACAGCAGGTCAACTTGTGTGTGGTTGCAACATTACGGTCCCATTGAGTACATTTTTGGAGAAAGGGACATCAGTTGCACCACAGGGCGGGAGGAGGGTGCTGAGCACGATACATTTCCTTACTACGGTAAGAATTTTCTTGTGTTTTATACTTTTGGAAGTTTGGTTTTTCATGTTGATTTTAAAATGACCTTTTTCATGTTTGAAATGTACTGACTCGTTTTTTTCTCACAGCAGGACAACTTGTGTGTGGTTGCAACATTACGGTCCCATTGAGTACATTTTTGGAGAAAGGGACATCAGTTGCACCACAGGGCGGGAGAAGGGTGCTGAGCACGATACATTTTCTCTCTCCTTTACGCAATTTCTTGTGTTTTATCCTTTTGGAATTTTGGTTTTTCATGTTCTTTATAAAATAACGTTTTTCATGTTTGAAATGTACTGACTCGTTTTTTCCTCACAGCAGGTCAACTTGAGTGTGGTTGCAACATTACGGTCGCATTGAATACATTTTTGGAGAAAGGGACATCAGTTGTCCCACAGGGCAGGAGGAGGGATCTGAGCACGTTACATTTTCTGTCTTCGGTAAGCATTATTTTGTGTTTGATACTTTTGGAATTTTGATTATCATGCTGATTTTAAAATGATCTTTTTCTTGTTTGAAATGTACTAACTCGTTTTTTCCTCACAGCAGGTCAACTTGTATGTGGTTGCAACATTACGGTCGCATTGAGTACATTTTTGGAGAAAAGGACATCAGTTGCACCACAGGGTGGGAGGAGGGTGCTGAGCACGATACATTTTCTCTCTTCGGTAAGAATTTTTTTGTGCTTTTATACCTTTTGAATTTTGGTTTTTCATGTTGATTTTAAGATGATGTTTTTCATGTTTGAAATGTACTAACTCGTTTTTTCCTCACAGCAGGTCAATTTGTGTGTGGTGGCAACATTACGGTCCCATTGAGTACATTTTTGGAGAAAGGGACATCAGTTGCACCACAGGGCGGGAGGAGGGTGCAGAGCACGATACATCTCCTTACTACGGTAAAAATTTTCTTGTGTTTTATACCTTTGGAAGTTTGGTATTTCATGTTGATTTCAAAATGCCGTTTTTCATGTTTGAAATATACTAACTGATTTTTTCCTCACAGCAGGTCAACTTGTGTGTGGTTGCAGCATTATGGTGCCATTGAGTACATTTTTGGAGAAAGGGACATCAGTTGCACCACGGGGCGGGAGGAAGGTGCTGAGCATGATACATTTCCTTTCTACGGTAAGCATTTTTTTGTGTTTGAAAACTTTTGGCAGTTAGGTTTTTCATGTTGATAGTAAAATGAACTTTTTCATGTTTGAAATGTACTAACTCGCTTTTTCCTCACAGCAGGTCAACTTGTGTGTGGTTGCAACATTACAGTCCCATTGAGTACATTTGTGGAGAAAGGGACATCAGTTGCACCACAGGGCGGGAGGAGGGTGCAGAGCACGATACATTCTCTCTCTTCTGCAAGCATTTTTTTGTGTTTGATACTTTTGGAATTTTGGTTTTTCATGTTGATTTTAAAATGACCTTTTTCATGTTTGAAATGTACTAACTCGTTTTTTCCTCACAGCAGGCAACTTGTGTGTGGTTGCAACATTACGGTCCCATTGAGTACATTTTTGGAGAATGGGACATCAGTTGCGCCACAGGGCGGGAGGAGGGTGCTGAGCAGGTTCATTTTCTCTCTTCGGTAAGCTTTTTTGTGTTTTTTCCTTTTGGAATTTTGGTTTTTCATGTTGATTTTGAAATGACCTTTTTCATGTTTGATAAGTACTGACTCGTTTTTTCCACACAGCAGGTCAACTTGTGTGTGGTTGCAACATTACGGTCCCATTGAGTACATTTTTGGAGAAAGGGACATCAGTTGCACCACAGGTCGGGAGGAGGGTACTGAGCACGATACATTTTCTCTCTTCGGTAAGCATTTTTTTATGTTTTATACTTTTGGAATTTTGGCTTTTCATGTCCATTTTAAAATGACCTTTTTCCTGTTTGAAGTGTACTAACTCGTTTTTCCCCCACAGCAGGTCAACTTGTGTGTGGTTGCAACATTACGGTCCCATTGAGTACATTTTTGGAGAAAGGGACATCAGTTGCACCACAGGGTGGGAGGAGGGTGCTGAGCATGATACATTCTCTCTCTTCGGTAAGCATTTTTTTGTGCTTTTATACTTTGGAATTTTGGTTTATCATGTTGATTTTAAAATGACCTTTTTAAAGTTGGAAATGTACTAACTCGTTTTTCCCTCACAGCAGGTCAACTTGTGTGTGGTTGTAACATTACGGTCCCATTGAGTACATTTTTGGAGAAAGGGAAATCATTTACACCACAGGGCGGGAGGAGGGTGCGGAGAACGATACATTCCCTTTGTACAGTAAGCATTTTTTTGTGTTTGATACTTTTGGAGGTTTGGTTTTTCATGTTAATTTTAAAATGACGTTTTTCATGTTTGAAATGTACTAACTCGTTTTTTCCTCACAGCAGGTCAACTTGTATGTGGTTGGAACATTACGGTCGCATTGAGTACATTTTTGGAGAAAGCGACATCAGTTGCACCACAGGGTGGGAGGAGGGTGCTGAGCACGATACATTTTCTCTCTTCGGTAAGAATTTTTTTGTGCTTTTATACTTTTGGAATTTTGGTTTTTCATGTTGATTTTAAAATGACGTTTTTCATGTTTGAAATGTACTAACTCGTTTTTTCCTCACAGCAGGTCAACTTGTGTGTGGTTACAACATTACGGTCCCATTGAGTACATTTTTGGAGAAGGGGACTTCAGTTGCACCACAGGGCCGGAGGAGGGTTCTGAGCACGATACATTTCCTTACTACGGTAAGAATTTTCTTGTGTTTTATAATTTTGGAAGTTTGGTTTTTCATGTTGATTTCAAAATGACCTTTTACATGTTTGAAATGTACTGACTCGTTTTTTCCTCACAGCAGGTCAACTTGTATGTGGTTGCAACATTACGGTCCCATTGAGTACATTTTTGGAGAAAGGGACATCAGTTGCACCACAGGGCGGGAGGAGAATGCTGAGCACGATACATTTCCTTATTACGGTAACCATTTTTTTGTGTTTCATACTTTTGGATGTTTAGTTTTTCATGTTGATTTTAAAACGAACTTTTTCATGTTTGAAATGTATTAACTCGTTTTTTCCTCACAGCAGGTCAACTTGTATGTGGTTGGAACATTACGGTCGCATTGAGTTAATTTTTGGAGAAAGCGACATCAGTTGCACCACAGGGCGGGAGGAGGGTACTGGGCACGATACATTTCCTTACTACGGTAAGAATTTTCTTGTGTTTTATACTTTTGGAAGTTTGGTTTTTCATGTTGATTTCAAAATGACCTTTTACATGTTTCAAATGTACTGACTCGTTTTTTCCTCACAGCAGGTCAACTTGTATGTGGTTGCAACATTACGGTCCCATTGAGTACATTTTTGGAGAAAGGGACATCAGTTGCACCACGGGGCGGGAGGAGGGTGCTGAGCACGACACATTTCCTTTCTACGGTAACCATTTTTTTGTGTTTGATACTTTTGGAGGTTTAGTTATTCATGTTGATTTTAAAATTAACTTTTTCGTGTTTGAAATGTATTAACTCGTTTTTTCCTCACAGCAGGTCAACTTGTGTGTGGTTGCAACATTACGGTCCCATTGAGTACATTCTTGGAGAAAGGGACATCAGTTGCACCACAGGGCGGGAAAAGGGTGCTGAGCACGATTCATTTTCTCTCTTCGGTAAGCATTTTTTGTGATTTATCCTTTTGGAATTTTGGTTTTTCATGTTGATTTTATAATGACCTTTTTCATGTTTGAAATGTACTGACTCACTTTTCCTCACAGCAAGTCAACTTGTGTGTGGTTGCAACATTACGGTCCCATTGAGTACATTTTTGGAGAAAGGGACATCAGTTGCACCACAGGGCGAGAGGAGGGTGCTGAGCACGATACATTTCCTTACTACGGTAAGAATTTTCTTGTGTTTTATACTTTTGTAAGTTTGGTTTTTCATGTTGATTTCAAACTGCCGTTTTTCATGTTTGTAATGTACTAACTCATTTTTTCCTCACAGCAGGTCAATTTGTGTGTGGTTGCAACACTACGGTCCCATTGAGTACATTTTTGGAGAAAGGGACATCAGTTGCACCACAGGGCGGGAGGAGGGTGCAGAGCACGATACATTCTCTCTCTTCGGCAAGCATTTTTTTGTGTTTGATACTTTTGGAATTTTGGTTTTTCATGTTGATTTTAAAATGACCTTTTTCATGTTTGAAATGTACTAACTCGTTTTTTCCTCACAGCAGGCAACTTGTGTGTGGTTGCAACATTACGGTCCCATTGAGTACATTTTTGGAGAAAGGAACATCAGTTGCGCCACAGGGCGGGAGGAGGGTGCTGAGCACGCTTCATTTTCTCTCTTCGGTAAGCTTTTTTGTGTTTTTTCCTTTTGGAATTTTGGTTTTTCATGTTGATTTTAATATGACCTTTTTCATGTTTGATATGTACTGTCTCGTTTTTTCCTCACAGCAGGTCAACTTGTGTGTGGTTGCTACATTACGGTCCCATTGAGTACATTTTTGGAGAAAGGGACATCAGTTGCACCACACTGAGGGAGGAGAGTGCTGAGCACGATACATTTTCTCTCTTCGGTAAGCATTTTTTTATGTTTTATACTTTTGGAATTTTGGATTTTCATGTCGATATTAAAATGACCTTTTTCATGTTTGAAATGTACTGACTCGTTTTTTCCTCACAGCAGGTCAACTTGTGTGTGGTTGCAACATTACGGTCCCATTGAGTACATTTTTGGAGGAAGGGACATCAGTTGCACCACAGGGGGGGAGGAGGGTGCTGAGCACGATACATTCTCTCTATTTCTTAAGCATTTTTTTGTGCTTTTATACTTTTGGAATTTTGGTTTTTCATGTTGATTTTAAAATGACCTTTTTCATGTTTGAAATGTACTGACTCGTTTTTTTCTCACAGCAGGTCAACTTGTATGTGGTTGCAACATGACGGTCCCATTGAGTACATTTTTGGAGAAAGGGACATCTGTTGCACCACAGGGCGGGAGGAGGGTGCTGAGCACGATACATTTCCTTATTACGGTAAGAATTATCTTGTGTTTTATACTTTTGGAAGTTTGATTTTTCATGTTGATATCAAAATGAAGTTTTTCATGTTTGAAATGTACTAACTCATTTTTTCCTCACAGCAGGTCAACTTGTGTGTGGTTGCAACATTACGGTCCCATTGAGTACATTTTTGGAGAAAGGGACATCAGTTGCACCACAGGGCGGGAGAAGGGTCCTGAGCACAATACATTTTTTCTCTCCTTTACGCAATTTCTTGTGTTTTATCCTTTTGGAATTTTGGTTTTTCATGTTCTTTATAAAATAACGTTTTTCATGTTTGAAATGTACTGACTCGTTTTTTCCTCACAGCAGGTCAACTTGTGTGTGGTTGCAACATTACGGTCCCATTGAGTACATTTTTGGAGAAAGGGACATCAGTTGTCCCACAGGGCAGGAGGAGGGATCTGAGCACGTTACATTTTCTGTCTTCGGTAAGCAATATTTTGTGTTTGATACTTTTGGAATTTTGATTTTCATGCTGATTTTAAAATGATCTTTTTCTTGTTTGAAATGTACTAACTCGTTTTTTCCTCACAGCAGGTCAACTTGTATGTGGTTGCAACATTACGGTCGCATTGAGTACATTTTTGGAGAAAGGGACATCAGTTGCACCACAGGGTGGGAGGAGGGTGCTGAGCACGATACATTTTCTCTCTTCGGTAAGAATTTTTTTGTGCTTTTATACCTTTTGAATTTTGGTTTTTCATGTTGATTTTAAGATGACGTTTTTCATGTTTGAAATGTACTAACTCGTTTTTTCCTCACAGCAGGTCAATTTGTGTGTGGTTGCAACATTACGGTCCCATTGAGTACATTTTTGGAGAAATGGACATCAGTTGCACCACAGGGCGGGGGGAGGGTGCAGAGCACGATACATTTCCTTACTACGGTAAAAATTTTCTTGTGTTTTATACCTTTGGAAGTTTGGTTTTTCATGTTGATTTCAAAATGCCGTTTTTCATGTTTGAAATATACTAACTCATTTTTTCCTCACAGCAGGTCAACTTGTGTGTAGTTGCAACATTATGGTGCCATTGAGTACATTTTTGGAGAAAGGGACATCAGTTGCACCACGGGGCCGGAGGAAGGTGCTGAGCATGATACATTTCCTTTCTACGGTAAGCATTTTTTTGTGTTTGAAAACTTTTGGCAGTTAGGTTTTCATGTTGATTTAAAAATAAACTTTTTCATGTTTGAAATGTACTAACTCGTTTTTTCCTCACAGCAGGTCAACTTGTGTGTGGTTGCAACATTACAGTCCTATTGAGTACATTTGTGGAGAAAGGGACATCAGTTGCACCACAGGGTGGGAGGAGGGTGCAGAGCACGATACATTTTCTCTCTTTGGCAAGTATTTTTTTGTGTTTGATACTTTTGGAATTTTGGTTTTTCATGTTGATTTTAAAATGACCTTTTTCATGTTTGAAATGTACTAACTCGTTTTTTCCTCACAGCAGGCAAATTGTGTGTGGTTGCAACATTACGGTCCCATTGAGTACAGTTTTGCGGAAAGGGACATTAGTTGCACCACAGGGCAAGAGGAGGGTGTTGAGCACGATACATTTTCTCTCTTCAGTAAGCATTTTTTTGTTTTTTATACTTTTGGAATTTTGGTTTTTCATGTTGATTTTATAATGACCTTTTTGATGTTTGAAATTTATTAACTCGTTTTTTTCTCACAGCGGGTCAACTTGTTTGTGGTTGCAACATTATGGTCCCATTGAGTACATTTTTGGAGAAAGGGACATCAGTTGCACCACAGGGCAGTAGGAGAGTGCTGAGTACGTTACATTTTCTCTCTTCGGTAAGCACTTTTTTGTGGAGGATACTTTTGGAAGTTTGAATTATCATGTTGATTTTAATATGACCGTTATCATGTTTGAAATGTACTATCTCGTGTTTTCCTCACAGCAGGTCAACTTGTGTATGGTTGCAACATTACGGTCCCATTGAGTACATTTTTGGAGAAAGGGACATCAGTTGCACCACACGGCAGGAGGAGGGTGCTGAGGACGATACATTTTCTCTCTTCGGTAATAATTTTTTTGTGATTTATACTTTTGGAATTTTGGTATTTCATGTTGATTTTAAAATGACCTTTTTCATGTTTGAAATGTACTAACTAGTTTTTTCCTCACAGCAGGTCACCTTGTGTGTGGTTGCAACATTACGGTCCCATTGTGTACATTTGTGGAGAAAGGGACATCAGTTGCACCACAGGGTTTGAGGACGGTGCTGAGCACGATACGTTCTCTCTCTTCGGTAAGCATATTTTTGTGCTTTTATACTTTTGGAATTTTGGTTTTTCATGTTGATTTTAAAATGACATTTTTCATGTTTGAAATGTACTAACTAGTTTTTCCCTCACAGCAGGTCAACTTGTGTGTGGTTGCAACTTTACGGTCCCATTGAGTACATTTTTCGAGAAAGGGAAATCAGTTACACAACAGGGCGGGAGGAGGGTGCAGAGCACGATACATTTCCTTTCTACAGTAAGATTTTTTTGTGTTTGATACTTTTGGTAGTTTGGTTTTTCAATTTAATTTTAAAATGACGTTTTTCATGTTTGAAATGTACTAACTCGTTTTTTCCTCACAGCAGGTCAACTTGTGTGTGGTTGCAACATTACGGTCCCATTGAGTACATTTTTGGAGAAAGGGACATCAGTTGCACCACAGGGCGGGAGGAGGGTGCTGAGCACGATACATTTCTTTACTACGGTAAGAATTTTCTTGTGTTTTATACTTTTGGAAGTTTGGTTTTTCATGTTGATTTAAAAATGACCTTTTTCATGTTTGAAATGTAGTAACTCGTTTTTTCCTCACAGCAGGTCAACATGTGTGTGGTTGCAACATTACGGTCCCATTGAGTACATGTTTGGAGAAAGGGACATCAGCTGCACCACAGGGCGAGAGAAGGGTGCTAAGCATGATACATTTATTTTCTACGGCAGGAGATTTTTTGTGTTTGACACTTTTGGAAGTTAGATTTTACATTTTGATTTCAAAATGACGTTTTTCATGTTTGAAATGTACTAACTAGTTTTTTCCTCACAGCAGGTCAATTTGTGTGTGGTTGCAACACTACGGTCCCATTGAGTACATTTTTGGAGAAAGGGACATCAGTTGCACCACAGGGCGGGAGGAGGGTGCTGAGCACGATACATTTCTTTACTACGGTAAGAATTTTCTTGTGTTTTATACTTTTGGAAGTTTGGTTTTTCATGTTGATTTTAAAATGACATTTTTCATGTTTGAAATGTACTAACTAGTTTTTCCCTCACAGCAGGTGGACTTGTGTGTGGTTGCAACATTACGGTCCCATCGAGTACATTTTTGGACAAAAGGACATCAGTTGCACCACAGGGCAGGAGGACGGTGCCGAGCACGATACATTTTCTCTCTTCGGTAATAATTTTTTTGTGATTTATACTTTTGGAATTTTGGTATTTCATGTTGATTTTAAAATGACCTTTTTCATGTTTGAAATGTACTAACTCGTTTTTTCCTCACAGCAGGTCAACTTGTGTGTGGTTGCAACATTACGGTCCCATTGAGTACATTTTTGGAGAAAGGGACATCAGTTGCACCACAGGGCAGGACGAGGGTGCTGAGCACGATACATTTTCTCTCTTCGGTTAGCATTTTTTCGTGTTTTATACATTTGGAAGTTTGGTTTTTCATGTTGATATAAAAATGGCCCTTTTCATGTTTGAAATATACTAACTCGTTTTTTCCTCACAGCAGGTCAACTTGTGTGTGGTTGCACCATTACGGTCCCATTGAGTACATGTTTGGAGAAAGGGACATCAGCTGCACCACAGGGTGGGAGGAGGGTGCTGTGCATGATACATTTCTTTTCTACGGCAAGAGATTTTTTGTGTTTGATACTTTGGGAAGTTTGATTTTACATGTTGATTTCAAAATGACGTTTTTCATGTTTGAAATGTACTAACTAGTTTTTTCCTCACAGCAGGTCAATTTGTGTGTGGTTGCAACATTACGGTCCCATTGAGTACATTTTTGGTGAAAGGGACATCAGTTGCACCACAGGGCGGGAGGAGGGTGCTGAGTACGATACATTTTCCCTCTTCGGTAAGCACTTTTTTGTGTTTGATACTTTTGGAATTTTCGTTCTTCATGTTGCTTTTAAAATGACCTTTTTCAATTTTGAAATGTACTAACTCGATTTTTCCTCACAGCAGGTCAACTTGTGTGTGGTTGCAACATTACGGTCCCATCGAGTACAATTTTGGACAAAAGGACATCAGTTGCACCACAGGGCAGGAGGAGGGTGCCGAGCACGATACATTTTCTCTCTTCGGTAATAATTTTTTTGTGTTTTATACTTTTGGAATTTTGGTTTTTCATGTTGATTTTAAAATGACCTTTTTCATGTTTGAAATGTACTAACTCGTTTTTTCCTCACAGCAGGTCACCTTGTGTGTGGTTGCAACATTACGGTCCCATTGAGTACATGTTTGGAGAAAGGGCCATCAGTTGCACCACAGGGCGGGAGGATGGTGCTGAGCACGATACATTTCCCTTCTACGGTAAGCATTTTTTTGTGTTTGATACTTTTGGAAGTTTGGTTTTTCATGTTGATTTTAAAATGGCCTTTTTCATGTTTGAAATGTACTAACTCGTTTTTTCCTCACAGCGGGTCAACTTGTGTGTGGTTGCAACATTATGGTCCCATTGAGTACATTTTAGGAGAAAGGGATATCAGTTGCACCACAGCGCGGGAGGAGGGTGCTGAGTAGGATACATTTTCTCACTTCGGTAAGCACTTTTTTGTGGTTGATACTTTTGGAAGTTTGATTTTTCATGTTGATTTTAAAATGACCTTTTTCATTGTTGAAATGTACTAACTCGTTTTTTCCTCACAGCAAGTCAACTTGTGTGTGGTTGCTACATTACGGTCCCATTGAGTACATGTTTGGAGAAAGGGACATCAGTTGCACCACAGGGCGGGAGGAGGGTGCTGAGCACGATACATTTTCTCTCTTCGGTTAGCACTTTTTATCGTTGATACTTTTGGAAGTTTGATTTTTCATGTTGATTTTAGAATGACCATTTTCATTTTTGAAATGTACTAACTCGTTTTTTCCTCACAGCAAATCAACTTGTGTGTGGTTGCAACATTACAGTCCCATTGAGTACATTTTTGGAGAAAGGGACATCAGTTGCACCACGGGGCGGGAGGAGGGTGCTGAGCACGATACATTTCCTTTCTACGGTAAGCATTTTTTTGTGTTTGAAAACTTTCGGCAGTTTGGTTCTGCATGTTGATTTTAAAATGAACTTTTTCATGTTTGAAATGTACTAACTCGTTATTTTCTCACAGCAGGTTTACTTGTGTGTGGTTGCAACATTACGGTCCCATTGAGTACATTTTTGGAGAAAGGGACATCAGTTGCACCACAGGGCGGGACGAGGGTGCAGAGCACGATACATTTTCTCTCTTCGGTAAGCATTTTTTTGTGTTTTATACTTTTGGAAGTTTGGTATTTCATGTTGATTTTAAAATGAACTTTTTCATGTTTGAAATGAACTATCTCGTTTTTTCCTCACAGCTTGTCATATTGTGTGTGGTTGCAACATTGCGGTCCCATTGAGTACATTTTTGGAGATAGGGACATCAGTTGCACCACAGGGCGGGAGGTGGGTGCTGAGCACGATACATTCCCCTTCTACGGTAAGCATTTTTTTGTCTTTGATACATTTGGATGTTTGGTTTTTCATGTTGATTTTAAAATGACCTTTTTCATGTTTGAAATGTACAAACTCGATTTTACCTCACAGCAGGTCAACTTGTATGTCGTTGCAACATTACGGTCCCATTGAGTACATTTTTGGTGAAAGGGACGTCAGTTGCACCACAGGGCGGGAGGAGGGTGCTGAGCACGATACATTTTCTCTGTTTGGTAAGCCTTTATTTGTGTTTAATACTTTTGGAATTTTGGTTTTTCATGTTGTTTTTAAAATGGCCTATTTCATGTTTGAAATGTTCTAACTTGTTTTTTCCTCACAGCAGGTCAACTTGTGTGTGGTTGCAACATTACAGTCCCATTGAGTACATTTTTGCAGAAAGGGACATTAGTTGCACCACAGGGCAAGAGGAGGGTGTTGAGCACGATACATTTTCTCTCTTCAGTAAGCATTTTTTTGTTTTTTATACTTTTGGAATTTTGGTTTTTCATGTTGATTTTAAAATGACCTTTTTGATGTTTGAAATTTATTAACTCGTTTTTTTCTCACAGCGGGTCAACTTGTTTGTGGTTGCAACATTATGGTCCCATTGAGTACATTTTTGGAGAAAGGGACATCAGTTGCACCACAGGGCAGTAGGAGAGTGCTGAGTACGTTACATTTTCTCTCTTCGGTAAGCACTTTTTTGTGGAGGATACTTTTGGAAGTTTGAATTATCATGTTGATTTTAATATGACCGTTATCATGTTTGAAATGTACTATCTCGTGTTTTCCTCACAGCAGGTCAACTTGTGTGTGGTTGCAACATTACGGTCCCATTGAGTACATTTTTGGAGAAAGGGACATCAGTTGCACCACACGGCACGAGGAGGGTGCCGAGCACGATACATTTTCTCTCTTCGGTAATAATTTTTTTGTGATTTATACTTTTGGAATTTTGGTATTTCATGTTGATTTTAAAATGACCTTTTTCATGTTTGAAATGTACTAACTCGTTTTTACCTCACAGCAGGTCAAGTTGTGTGTGGTTGCAACATTACGGTCCCATTGAGTACATTTTTGGAGAAAGGGACATCAGTTGCACCACAGGGTGGGAGGAGGGTGCTGAGCACGATACATTTTCTCTCTTCGGTAAGCATTTTTTCGTGTTTTGTACTTTTGGAATTTTGGTTTTTCATGTTGATTTTAAAATGACGATTTTCATGTTTGAAATGTACTAACTCATTTTTTCCTCACAGCAGGTCAACTTGTGTGTGGTTGAACATTACGGTCCCATTGAGTACATGTTTGGAGAAAGGGCCATCAGTTGCACCACAGGGCGGGAGGATGGTGCTGAGCACGATACATTTCCCTTCTACGGTAAGCATTTTTTTGTGTTTGATACTTTTGGAAGTTTGGTTTTTCATGTTGATTTTAAAATGGCCTTTTTCATGTTTGAAATGTACTAACTCCTTTTTTCCTCACAGCGGGTCAACTTGTGTGTGGTTGCAACATTATGGTCCCATTGAGTACATTTTTGGAGGAAGGGACATCAGTTGCACCACAGGCGGGACGAGGGTGCTGAGTAGGATACATTTTCTCACTTCGGTAAGCACTTTTTTGTGGTTGATACTTTTGGAAGTTTGATTTTTCATGTTGATTTTAAAATGACCTTTTTCATTGTTGAAATGTACTAACTCGTTTTTTCCTCACAGCAAGTCAACTTGTGTGTGGTTGCTACATTACGGTCCCATTGAGTACATGTTTGGAGAAAGGGACATCAGTTGCACCACAGTGCGGGAGGAGGGTGCTGAGCACGATACATTTTCTCTCTTTGGTAAGCACTTTTTTATCGTTGATACTTTTGGAAGTTTGATTTTTCATGTTGATTTTAGAATGACCATATTCATTTTTGAAATGTACTAACTCGTTTTTTCCTCACAGCAAATCAACTTGTGTGTGGTTGCAACATTACAGTCCCATTGAGTACATTTTTGGAGAAAGGGACATCAGTTGCACCACGGGGCGGGAGGAGGGTGCTGAGCACGATATATTTCGTTTCTACGATAAGCATTTTTTTGTGTTTGAAAACTTTTGGCAGTTTGGTTTTTCATGTTGATTTTAAAATGAACTTTTCCATGTTTGAAATGTACTAACTCGTTTTTCCCTCACAGCAGGTCAACTTGTGTGTGGTTGCAGCATTTCGGTCCCATTGAGTACATTTGTGGAGAAAGGGACATCAGTTGCACCACAGGGCGGGAGGATGGTGCAGAGCACGATACATTTTCTCTCTTCGGTAAGCATTTTTTTGTGTTTTATACTTTTGGAAATTTGGTATTTCATGTTGATTTTAAAATGAACTTTTTCATGTTTGAAATGAACTAACTGGTTTTTTCCTCACAGCAGGTCAACTTGTGTGTGGTTGCAACATTGCGGTCCCATTGAGTACATTTTTGGAGAAAGGGACATCAGTTGCACCACAGGGCGGGAGGTGGGTGCTGAGCACGGTACATTTCCTTTCTACGGTACGCATATTTTTGTCTTTGATACTTTTGGATGTTTGGTTTCTCATGTTGATTTTAAAATGACCTTTTTCATGTTTGAAATGAACTAACTCGTTTTTTCCTCACAGCAGGTCAACTTGTGTGTGGTTGCAACATTGCGGTCCCATTGAGTACATTTTTGGAGAAAGGGACATCAGTTGCACCCCAGGGTGGGAGGTGGGTGCTGAGCACGATACATTTCCTTTCTACGGTACGCATATTTTTGTCTTTGATACTTTTGGATGTTTGGTTTTTGATGTTGATTTTAAAATGACCTTTTTCATGTTTGAAATGTACATACTCGATTTTACCTCACAGCAGGTCAACTTGTATGTCGTTGCAACATTACGGTCCCATTGAGTACATTTTTGGGGAAAGGGACGTCAGTTGCACTACAGGGCGGGAGGAGGGTGCTGAGCACGATACATTTTCTCTCTTCGGTAAGGCGTTATTTGTGTTTAATGCTTTTGGAATTTTGGTTTTTCATGTTGTTTTTAAAATGGCCTATTTCATGTTTGAAATGTACTAACTCGTTTTTTCCTCACAGCAGGTCGACTTGTGTGTGGTTGCAACATTACGGTCCCATTGAGTACATTTTTGCAGAAAGGGACATTAGTTGCACCACAGGGCAAGAGGAGGGTGTTGAGCACGATACATTTTCTCTCTTCAGTAAGCATTTTTTTGTTTTTTATACTTTTGGAATTTTGGTTTTTCATGTTGATTTTAAAATGACCTTTTTGATGTTTGAAATTTATTAACTCGTTTTTATCTCAAAGCGGGTCAACTTGTTTGTGGTTGCAACATTACGGTCCCATTGAGTACATTTTTGGAGAAAGGGACATCAGTTGCACCACAGGGCCGGAGGAGAGTGCTGAGTACGATACATTTTCTCTCTTCGGTAATAATTTTTTTGTGATTTATACTTTTGGAAGTTTGGTTTTTCATGTTGATTTTAAAATGACGTTTTTCATGTTTGAAATGTACTAACTCATTTTTTCCTCACAGCAGGCCAACTTGTGTGTGGTTGCAACATTACGGTCCCATTGAGTACATTTTTGGAGAAAGGGACTTAAGTTGCACCACAGGGCGGGAGGAGGGTGCAGAGCACGATACATTTTCTCTCTTCGGTAAGCATTTTTTTGTGTTTTATACTTTTGGAATTTTGGTTTTTCATGTTGATTTTAAAATGGCCTTTTTCATGTTTGAAATGTACTAACTCGTTTTATCCTCACAGCGGGTCAACTTGTGTGTGGTTGCAACATTACGGTCCCATTGAGTACATGTTTGGAGAAAGGGACATAAGCTGCACCACAGGGCGGGAGGAGGGTGCTGTGCATGATACATTTCTTTTCTACGGCAAGAGATTTTTTGTGTTTGATACTTTTGGAAGTTTGATTTTACATGTTGATTTCAAAATGAGGTTTTTCATGTTTGAAATGTACTAACTAGTTTTTTCCTCACAGCAGGTCAATTTGTGTGTGGTTGCAACATTACGGTCCCATTGAGTACATTTTTGGAGAAAGGGACATCAGTTGCACCACAGGGCGGGAGGAGGGTGCTGAGTACGATACATTTTCCCTCTTCGGTAAGCACTTTTTTCTGTTTGATACTTTTGGAATTTTCGTTCTTCATGTTGATTTTAAAATGACCTTTTTCAATTTTGAAGTGTACTAACTCGATTTTTCCTCACAGCAGGTCAACTTGTGTGTGGTTGCAACATTACGGTCCCATCGAGTACATTTTTGGACAAAAGGACATCAGTTGCACCACAGGGCAGGAGGAGGGTGCCGAGCACGATACATTTTCTCTCTTCGGTAATAATTTTTTTGTGTTTTATACTTTTGGAATTTTGGTTTTTCATGTTGATTTTAAAATGACGTTTTTCATGTTTGAAATGTACTAACTCGTTTTTTCCTCACAGCAGGTCAACTTGTGTGTGGTTGCAACATTACGGTCCCATTGAGTACATGTTTGGGGAAAGGGCCATCAGTTGCACCACAGGGCGGGAGGATGGTGCTGAGCACGATACATTTCCCTTCTACGGTAAGCATTATTTTTTGTGTTTGATACTTTTGGAAGTTTGGTTTTTCATGTTGATTTTAAAATGGCCTTTTTCATGTTTGAAATGTACTAACTCGTTTTTTCCTCACAGCGGGTCAACTTGTGTGTGGTTGCAACATTATGGTCCCATTGAGTACATTTTTGGAGAAAGGGACATCAGTTGGACCACAGGGCGGGAGGAGGGTGCTGAGTAGGATACATTCTCTCTATTTCTTAAGCATTTTTTTGTGCTTTTATACTTTTGGAATTTCGGTTTTTCATGTTGATTTTAAAATGAACTTTTTCATGTTTGAAATGAACTAACTCGTTTTTTCCTCACAGCAGGTCAACTTGTGTGTGGTTGCAACATTGCGGTCCCATTGAGTACATTTTTGGACAAAGGGACATCAGTTGCACCACAGGGCGGGAGGTGGGTGCTGAGGACGATACATTTCCTTTCTACGGTAAGCATATTTTTGTCTTTGATACTTTTGGATGTTTGGTTTTTAATGTTGATTTTAAAGTGACCTTTTTCATGTTTGAAATGTACAAACTCGTTTTTATCTCAAAGCGGGTCAACTTGTTTGTGGTTGCAACATTACGGTCCCATTGAGTACATTTTTGGAGAAAGGGACATCAGTTGCACCACAGGGCAGGAGGAGAGTGCTGAGTACGATACATCTTCTCTCTTCGGTAATAATTTTTTTGTGATTTATACTTTTGGAAGTTTGGTTTTTCATGTTGATTTTAAAATGACGTTTTTCATGTTTGAAATGTACTAACTCATTTTTTCCTCACAGCAGGTCAACTTGTGTGTGGTTGCAACATTACGGTCCCATTGAGTACATTTGTGGAGAAAGGGACATCAGTTGCACCACAGGGCGGGAGGAGGGTGCTGAGCACGATACATTTACTCTCTTCGGTAAGCATTTATTTGTGTTGTATACTTTTGGAATTTTGTTGTTTCATGTTGATTTTAAAATGACCTATTTTATGTTTGAAATGTACTAACTTGGTTGTTCCTCACAGCAGGTCAACTTGTGTGTGGTTGCAACATTACGGTCCCATTGCGTACATTTTTGGAGAAAGGGACATCAGTTGCACCACAGGGCGGGAGGAGGGTGCCGAGCACGATACATTTTCTCTCTTCGGTAAGCATTTTTTTGTGTTTTATACTTTTGGAATTTTGGTTTTTCATGTTGATTTTAAAATGAACTTTTTCATGTTTGAAATGTACTAACTCGGTTTTTCCTCACAGCAGGTCAACTTGTCTGTGGTTGCAACATTACGGTCCCATTGAGTACATTTTTGGAGAAAGGGACATCAGTTGCACCACAGGGCGGGAGGAGGATGCTGAGCACGATACATTTTCTCTCTTCGGTAAGCATTTTTTTGTGTTTTACACTTTTGGAATTTTGGTTTTTCATGTTGATTTTAAAATGACCTTTTTCATGTTTGAAATGTAGTAACTCAGTTTTTCCTCACAGCAGGTCAACTTGTGTGTGGTTGCAACATTACGATCCCATTGAGTACATTTTTGGAGAAAGGGACATCAGTTGCACCACAGGGCGGGAGGAGGGTGCTGAGCACGATACATTTTCTCTCTTCGGTAAGCATTTTTTTGTGTTTTATACTTTTCTAATTTTGGTTATTCATGTCGATTTTAAAATGAGCTTTTTCATGTTTGAAATGTACTAACTCGGTTGTTCCTCACAGCAGGTCAACTTCTGTGTGGTTGCAACATTACGGTCCCATTGAGTACATTTTTGGAGAGAGGGACATCAGTTGCACCACAGGGCGGGAGGAGGGTGCTGAGCACGATACATTTTCTCTCTTCGGTAAGCATTTTTTTGTGTTTTATACTTTTGGAATTTTGGTTTTTCATGTTGATTTTAAAATGACCTTTTTCATGTTTTAAATGTACTAATTCGGTTGTTCCTCACAGCAGGTCAACGTGTGTGTGGTTGCAACATTTCGGTCCCACTGAATACATTTGTGGAGAAAGGGACATCAGTTGCACCACAGGGAGGGAGGAGGGTGCTGACCACGATACATTTTCTCTCTTCGGTAAGCATTTTTTTGTGTTCTATACTTTTGGAATTTTGGTTTTTCATGTTGATTTTAAAATGACCTTTTTCATGTTAGAAATGTACTAACTCGGTTGTTCCTCACAGCTGGTCAACTTGTGTGTGGTTGCAACATTACGGTTCCATTGAGTACATTTTTGGAGAAAGGGACATCAGTTGCACCACAGGGCGGGAGGAGGGTGCTGAGCACGATACATTTTCTCTCTTCGGTAAGCATTTTTTTGTGTTTTATACTTTTGGAATTTTGGTTTTTCATGTTGATTTTAAAATGACCTTTTTCATGTTTGAAATGTACTAACTCGGTTGTTCCTCACAGCAGGTCAACCTGTGTGTGGTTGCAACATTACGGTCCCATTGAGTACATTTTTGGAGAAAGGGACATCAGTTGCACCACAGGGCGGGAGGAGGGTGCTGAGCACGATACATTTTCTCTCTTCGGTAAGCATTTTTTTGTGTTTTATACTTTTGGAATTTTGGTTTTTCATGTTGATTTTAAAATGACCTGTTTCATGTTTGAAATGTACTATCTCGGTTTTTGCTCACAGCAGGTCAGCTTGTGTGTGGTTGCAACATTACGGTCCCATTGAGTACATTTTTGGAGAAAGGGACATCAGTTGCACCACAGAGCAGGAGGAGGGATCTGAGCACGATACATTTTCTCTCTTCGGTAAGCTATTTTTTGTGTTTTATACTTTTGGAATTTTGGTTTTTCATGTTGATTTTAAAATGACCTTTTTCATGTTTGAAATGTACTAACTCGGTTGTTCCTCACAGCAGGTCAACTTGTGTGTGGTTGCAACATTACGGTCCCATTGAGTACATTTTTGGAGAAAGGGACATCAGTTGGACCACAGGGTGGGAGGAGGGTGCTGAGCACGATACATTTTCTCTCTTCGGTAAGCATTTTTTTGTGTTTTATACTTTTGGAATTTTGGTTTTTCATGTTGATTTTAAAATGACCTTTTTCATGTTTGAAATGTACTAACTCGGTTGTTCCTCACAGCAGGTCAACTTGTGTGTGGTTGCAACATTACGGTCCCATTGAGTACATTTTTGGAGAAAGGGACATCAGTTGCACCATAGGGCGGGAGGAGGGTGCTGAGCACGATACATTTTCTCTCTTCGGTAAGCATTTTTTTGTGTTTTATACTTTTGGAATTTTGGTTTTTCATGTTGATTTTAAAATGACCTTTTTCATGTTTGAAATGTACTAACTCGGTTTTTCCTCACAGCAGCTCAACTTGTGTGTGGTGGCAACATTACGGTCCCATTGAGTACATTTTCGGAGAAAGGGACATCAGTTGCACCACAGGGCGGGAGGAGGGTGCTGAGCACGATACAATTTCTCTCTTCGGTAAGCATTTTTTTGTGTTTTATACTTTTGGAATTTTGGTTTTTCATGTTGATTTTAAAAAGACCTTTTTCATGTTTGAATTGTACTAACTCGGGTTTTCCTCACAGCAGGTCAACTTGTGTGTGGTTGCAACATTACGGTGAAATTGAGTACATTTTTGGAGAAAGGGACATCAGTTGCACCACAGGGCGGGAGGAGGGTGCTGAGCACGATACATTTTCTCTCTTCGGTAAGCATTTTTTTGTGTTTTATACGTTTGGAATTTTGGTTTTTCATGTTGATTTTAAAATGACCTTTTTCATGTTTGAAATGTACTAACTCGGTTGTTCCTCACAGCAGGTCAACTTGTGTGTGGTTGCAACATTACGGTCCCATTGAGTACATTTTTGGAGAAAGGGACATCAGTTGCACCACAGGGCGGGAGGACGGTGCTGAGCACGATACATTTTCTCTCTTCGGTAAGCATTTTTTGTGTTTTATACTTTTGGAATTTTGGTTTTCCATGTTGATTTTAAAATGACCGTTTTCATGTTTGAAATGTACTAACTCTGTTGTTCCTCACAGCAGGTCAACATGTCTGTGGTTGCATCATTACGGTCCCATTGAGTACATTTTTGGAGAAAGGGACATCAGTTGCACCACAGGGCGGGAGGAGGGTGCTGAGCACGATACATTTTCTCTCTTCGGTAAGCATTTTTTTGTGTTTTATACTTTAGGAATTTTGGTTTCTCATGTTGATTTTAAAATGACCTTTTTCATGTTTGTAATGTACTAACTCGGTTTTTCCTCACAGCAGGTCAACTTGTGTGTGGTTGTAAAATTACGGTCCCATTGAGTACATTTTTGGAGAAAGGGACATCAGTTGCACCACAGGGCGGGAGGAGGGTGCAGAGCATGATACATTTTCTCTCTTCGGTAAGCAATTTTTTGTGTTATATACTTTTGGAATTTTGGTTTTTCATGTTGATTTTAAAATGACCTTTTTCATGTTTGAAATGTACTAACTCGGTTGTTCCTCACAGCAGGTCAACTTGTGTGTGGTTGCAACATTTCTATCCCATTGAGTACATTTGTGGAGAAAGGGACATCAGTTGCACCACAGGGCGGGAGGAGGGTGCTGAGCACGATACATTTTCTCTCTTCGGTAAGCATTTTTTTGTGTTTTATACTTTTGGAATTTTGGTTTTTCATGTTGATTTTAAAGTGACCTTTTTCATGTTTGAAATGTACTAACTCGGTTGTTCCTCACAGCAGGTCAACTTGTGTGTGGTTGCAACACTACGGTCCCATTGAGTACACTTTTGGAGAAAGGGACATCAGTTGCACCACAGGGCGGGAGGAGGGTGCTGAGCACGATACATTTTCTCTCTTCGGTAAGCATTTTTTTGTGTTTTATACTTTTGGAATTTTGGTTTTTCATGTTGATTTTAAAATGACCTTCTTCATGTTTGAAATGTACTAACTCGGTTGTTCCTCACAGCAGGTCAACTTGTGTGTGGTTGCAACGTTGCGGTCCCATTGAGTACATTTGTGGAGAAAGAGAAATCAGTTGCACCACAGGGCGGGAGGAGGGTGCTGAGCACGATACATTTTCTCTCTTCGGTAAGCATTTATTTGTGTTTTATACTTTTGGAATTTTGGTTTTTCATGTTGATTTTAAAATGACCTTTTTCATGTTTGAAATGTACTAACTCGGTTTTTCCTCACAGCAGGTCAACTTGTGTGCGGTTGCAACATTACGGTCCCATTGAGTACATTTTTGGAGAAAGGGACATCAGTTGCACCACATGGCGGGAGGAGGGTGCTGAGCACGATACATTATCTCTCTTCGGTAAGCATTTTTTTTGTGTTTTGTCCTTTTGGAATTTTGGTTTTTCATGTTGATTTTAAAATGACCTTTTTCATGTTTGAAATGTACTAATGTGGTTGTTCCTCACAGCAGGTCAACTTGTGTGTGGTTGCAACATTGCGGTCCAATTGAGTACATTTTTGGAGAAAGGGACATCAGTTGCGCCACAGGGCGGGAGGAGGGTGCTGAGCACGATACATTTTCTCTCTTCGGTAAGCATTTTTTTGTGTTTTATACTTTTGGAATTTTGGTTTTTCATGTTGATTTTAAAATGACCCTTTTCATCTTTGAAATGTACTAACTCGGTTGTTCCCCACAGCAGGTCAACTTGTCTGTGGTTGCAACATTACGGTCCCATTGAGTACATTTTTGGAGAAAGGGACATCAGTTGCACCACAGGGCGGGAGGAGGGTGCTGAGCACGATACATTTTCTCTCTTCGGTAAGCATTTTTTTGTGTTTTATACTTTTGGAATTTTGGTTTTTCATGTTGATTTTAAAATGACCCTTTTCATCTCTGAAATGTACTAACTCGGTTGTTCCTCACAGCAGGTCAACTTGTCTGTGGTTGCAACATTACGGTCCCATTGAGTACATTTTTGGAGAAAGGGACATCATTTGCACCACAGGGCGGAAGGAGGGTGCTGAGCACGATACATTTTCTCTCTTCGGTAAACATTTTTTTGTGTTTTATACTTTTGGAATTTTGGTTTTTCATGTTGATTTTAAAATGACCTTTTTCATGTTTGAAATGTACTAACTCGGTTTTTCCTCACAGCAGGTCAACTTGTGTGTGGTTGCAACATTACGGTCCCATTGAGTACATTTTTGGAGAAAGGGACATCAGTTGCACCACAGGGCGGGAGGAGGGTGCAGAGCACGATACATTTTCTCTCTTCGGTAAGCATTTTTTTGTGTTTTATACTTTTGGAATTTTGGTTTTTCATGTTGATTTTAAAATGACCTTTTTCATGTTTGAAATGTACTAACTCGGTTTTTCCTCACAGCAGGTCAACTTGTGTGTGGTTGTAACATTACGGTCCTATTGAGTACATTTTTGGAGAAAGGGACATCAGTTGCACCACAGGGCGGGAGGAGGGTGCAGAGCATGATACATTTTCTCTCTTCGGTAAGCATTTTTTTGTGTTTTATACTTTTGGAATTTTGGTTTTTCATGTTGATTTTAAAATGACCTTTTTCATGTTAGAAATGTACTAACTCGGTTGTTCATCACAGCTGGTCAACTTGTGTGTGGTTGCAACATTACGGTCCCATTGAGTACATTTTTGGAGAAAGGGACATCAGTTGCAGCACAGGGCGGGAGGAGGGTGCTGAGCACGATACATTTTCTCTCTTCGGTAAGCATTTTTTGTGTTTTATACTTTTGGAATTTTGGTTTTTCATGTTGATTTTAAAATGACCTTTTTCATGTTTGAAATGTACTAACTCGGTTGTTCCTCGCAGCAGGTCAACTTGTGTGTGGTTGCAACATTACGGTCCTATTGAGTACATTTTTGGAGAAAGGGACATCAGTTGCACCGCAGGGCGGGAGGACGTTGCTGAGCACGATACATTTTCTCTCTTCGGTAAGCATTTTTTTGTGTTTTATACTTTTGGAATTTTGGTTTTTCATGTTGATTTTAAAATGACCTTTTTCATGTTTGAAATGTACTAACTCGGTTTTTCCTCACAGCAGGTCAACTTGTGTGTTGTTGTAACATTACGGTCCCATTGAGTACATTTTTGGAGAAAGGGACATCAGTTGCACCACAGGGCGGGAAGTGGGTGCTGAGCACGATACATTTTCTCTCTTCGGTAAGCATTTTTTTGTGTTTATACTTTTGGAATTTTGGTTTTTCATGTTGATTTTAAAATGACCTTTTTCATGTTTGAAATGTACTAACTCGGTTGTTCCTCACAGCAGGTCAACTTGTGTGTGGTTGCAACATTACGGTCCCATTGAGTACACTTTTGGAGAAAGGGACATCAGTTGCACCACAGGGCGGGAGGAAGGTGCTGAGCACGATACATTTTCTCTCTTCGGTAAGCATTTTTTTTGTGTTTTATACTTTTGGAATATTGGTTCTTCATGTTGATTTTAAAATGACCTTCTTCATGTTTGAAATGTACTAACTCGGTTGTTCCTCACAGCAGGTCAACTTGTGTGTGGTTGCAACATTGCGGTCCCATTGAGTACATTTGTGGAGAAAGGGACATCAGTTGCACCACAGGGCGGGAGGAGGGTGCTGAGCACGATACATTTTCTCTCTTCGGTAAGCATTTTTTTGTGTTTTATACTTTTGGAATTTTGGTTTTTCATGTTGATTTTAAAATGACCCTTTTCATGTTTGAAATGTACTAACTCGGTTTTTCCTCACAGCAGGTCAACTTGTGTGCGGTTGCAACATTACGGTCCCATTGAGTACATTTTTGGAGAAATGGTCATCATTTGCACCACAGGGCGGGACGAGGGATCTGAGGACGATACATTTTCTCTCTTCGGTAAGAATTTTTTTTGTGTTTTATACTTTTGGAATTTTGGTTTTTCATGTTGATTTTAAAATGACCTTTTTCATGTTTGAAATGTACTAACTTGGTTGTTCCTCACAGCAGGTCAACTTGTGTGTGGTTGCATCCTTGCGGTCCAATTGAGTACATTTTTGGAGAAAGGGACTTCAGTTGCACCACAGGGCGGGAGGAGGGTGCTGAGCACGATACATTTTCTCTCTTCGGTAAGCATTTGTTTGTGTTTTATACTTTTGGAATTCTGGTTTTTCATGTTGATTTTAAAATGACCCTTTTCATCTTTGAAATGTACTAACTCAGTTGTTCCTCACAGCAGGTCAACTTGTGTGTGGTTGCAACATTACGGTCCCATTGAGTACATTTTTGGAGGAAGGGACATCAGTTGCACCACAGGGCGGGAGGAGGGTGCTGAGCACGATACATTTTCTCTCTTCGGTAAGCATTTTTTTGTGTTTTATACTTTTGGAATTTTGGTTTTTCATGTTGATTTTAAAATGACCTTTTTCACTTTAGAAATGTACTAACTTGGTTGTTCCTCACAGCAGGTCAACTTGTGTGTGGTTGCAACATTACGGTCCCATTGAGTACATTTTTGGAGAAAGGGACATCAGTTGCACCACAGGGCGGGAGGAGGGTGCTGAGCATGATACATTTATTCTCTTCGGTAAGCATTTTTTTGTGTTTTATACTTTTGGAATTTTGGTTTTTCATGTTGATTTTAAAATGACCTTTTTCATGTTTGAAATGTACTAAGTCGGTTGTTCCTCACAGCAGGTCAACTTGTGTGTGGTTGCAACATTACGGTCCCATTGAGTACATTTTTGGAGAAAGGGACATCAGTCGCACCACAGGGCGGGAAGAGGGTGCTGAGCACGATACATTTTCTCTCTTCCGTATGCATTTTTTTGTGTTTTATACTTTTGGAATTTTGGTTTTTCATGTTGATTTTAAAATGACCTGTTTCATGTTTGAAATGTACTAACTCGGTTTTTCCTCACAGCTGGTCAGCTTGTGTGTGTTTGCAACATTACGCTCCCATTGAGTACATTTTTGGAGAAAGGGACATCAGTTGCACCACAGAGCAGGAGGAGGGATCTGAGCACGTTACATTTTCTCTCTTCGGTAAGCATTTTTTTGTGTTTTATACTTTTGGAATTTCGGTTTTTCATGTTGATTTTAAAATGACCTTTTTCATGTTTGAAATGTACTAACTTGGTTGTTCCTCACAGCAGGTCAACTTGTGTGTGGTTGCAACACTACGGTCCCATTGAGTACATGTTTGGAGCAAGGGACATCAGTTGCACCACAGGGCGGGAGGAGGGTGCTGAGCACGATACATTTTCTCTCTTCGGTAAGCATTTTTTTGTGTTTTATACTTTTGGAATTTTGGTTTTTCATGTTGATTTTAAAATGACCTTTTTCATGTTTGAAATGTACTAAATCGGTTGTTCCTCACAGCAGGTCAACTTGTGTGTGGTTGCAACATTGCGGTCCCATTGAGTACATTTTTGGAGAAAGGGACATCAGTTGCACCACAGGGCAGGAGGAGGGTGCTGAGCACGATAAAATTTCTCTCTTCGGTAAGCATTTTTTTGTGTTTTATACTTTTGGAATTTTGGTTTTTCATGTTGATTTTAAAATGACCTTTTTCATGTTTGAAATGTACTAACTCGGTTTTTCCTCACAGCAGGTCAACTTGTTTGTGGTTGCAACAGTACGGTCCCATTGAGTACATTTTTGGAGAAAGGGACATCAGTTGCACCACAGGGCGGGAGGAGGGTGCTGAGCACGATACATTTTCTCTCTTCGGTAAGCATTTTTTTGTGTTTTATACCTTTGGAATTTTGGTTTTTCATGTTGATTTTAAAATAACCTTTTTCATGTTTGAAATGTACTAACTCGGTTTTTCCTCACAGCAGGTCAACTTGTGTGTGGTTGCAACATTACGGTCCCATTGAGTACATTTTTGGAGAAAGGGACATCAGTTGCACCACAGGGCAGGAGGAGGGTGCTGAGCACGATACATTTTCTCTCTTCGGTAAGCATTTTTTTGTGTTTGATACTTTTGGAATTTTGGTTTTTCATGTTGATTTTAAAATGACCTTTTTCATGTTTGAAATGTACTAACTCGGTTGTTCCTCACAGCAGGTCAACTTGTGTCTGGTTGCAACATTACAGTCCCATTGAGTACATTTGTGGAGAAAGGGACATCAGTTGCACCACAGGGCGGGAGGAGGGTGCTGAGCACGATACATTTACTCTCTTCGGTAAGCATTTTTTTGTGTGTTATACTTTTGGAATTTTGGTTTTTCATGTTGATTTTAAAATGACCTTTTTCATGTTTGAAATGTACTAACTCGGTTGTTCCTCACAGCAGGCAACTTGTGTGTGGTTGCAACATTACGGTCCCATTGAGTACACTTTTGGAGAAAGGGACATCAGTTGCACCACAGGGTGGGAGGAGGGTGTTGAGCACGATACATTTTCTCTCTTCGGTAAGCATTTTTTTGTGTTTTATACTTTTGGAATTTTGGTTTTTCATGTTGATTTTAAAATGACCTTTTTCATGTTTGAAATGTTCTAACTCGGTTGTTCCTCACAGCAGGTCAACTTGTGTGTTGTTGCAACATTACGGTCCCATTGAGTACATTTGTGGAGAAAGGGGCTTAAGTTGCACCACAGGACGGGAGGAGGGTGCTGAGCACGATACATTTTCTCTCTTCGGTAAGCATTTTTTTGTGTTTTATACTTTTGGAATTTTGGTTTTTCATGTTGATTTTAAAATGACCTTTTTTATGTTTGAAATGTACTAACTCGGTTGTTCCTCACAGCAGGTCAACTTGTGTGTGGTTGCAACATTACGGTCCCATTGAGTACATTTTTGGAGAAAGGAACATCAGTTGCACCACAGGGCGGGAGGAGGGTGCTGAGCACGATACATTTTCTCTCTTCGGTAAGCATTTTTTTTGTGTTTTATACTTTTGGAATATTTGTTTTTCATGTTGATTTTAAAATGACCTTTTTCATGTTTGAAATGTACTAACTCGGTTGTTCCTCACAGCAGATCAACTTGTGTGTGGTTGCAACATTACGGTCCCATTGAGTACATTTGTGGAGAAAGGGACATCAGTTGCACCACAGGGCGGGAGGAGGGTGCTGAGCACGATACATTTTCTCTCTTCGAAAAGCATCTTTTGTGTTTTATATTTTTGGAATTTTGGTTTTTCATGTTGATTTTAAAATGACCTTTTTCATGTTTGAAATGTACTAACTCGGTTGTTCCTCACAGCAGGTCAACTTGTGTGGGGTTGCAATATTACGGTCCCATTGAGTACATATTTGGAGAAAGGGACATCAGTTGCACCACAGAGCAGGAGGAGGGATCTGAGCACGATACATTTTCTCTCTTCGGTAAGCATTTTTTTGTGTTTTATACTTTTGAATTTTGGTTTTTCATGTTGATTTTAAAATGACCTTTTTCATGTTTGAAATGTACTAACTCGGTTTTTCCTCACAGCTGGTCAACTTGTGTGTGGTTGCAACATTACGGTCCCATTGAGTACATTTTTGGAGAAAGGGACATCAGTTGCACCACAGAGCAGGAGGAGGGATCTGAGCACGATACATTTTCTCTCTTCGGTAAGCATTTTTTTGTGTTTCATACTTTTGGAATTTTGGTTTTTCATGTTGATTTTAAAATGACCTTTTTCGTTTTTTAAATGTACTAACTCGGTTGTTCCTCACAGCAGGTCAACTTGTGTGTGGTTGCAACATTACGGTCCCATTGAGTACATTTTTGGAGAAAGGGACATCAGTTGCACCACAGGGTGGGAGGAGGGTGCTGAGCACGATACATTTTCTCTCATCGGTAAGCATTTTTTTGTGTTTTATACTTTTGGAATTTTGGTTTTTCATGGTGATTTTAAAATAACCTTTTTCATGTTTGAAATGTACTAACTCGGTTGTTCCTCACAGCAGGTCAACTTGTGTGTGGTTGCAACATTACGGTCCTATTGGGTACACTTTTGGAGAAAGGGACATCAGTTGCACCACAGGGCGGGAGGAAGGTGCTGAGCACGATACATTTTCTCTCTTCGGTAAGCATTTTTTTGTGTTTTATACTTTTGGAATTTTGGTTTTTCATGTTGATTTTAAAATGACCTTCTTCATGTTTGAAATGTACTAACTCGGTTGTTCCTCACAGCAGGTCAACTTGTGTGTGGTTGCAACATTGCGGTCCCATTGAGTACATTTGTGGAGAAAGGGACATCAGTTGCACCACAGGGCGGGAGGAGGGTGCTGAGCACGATACATTTTCTCTCTTCGGTAAGCATTTTTTTGTGTTTTATACTTTTGGAATTTTGGTTTTTCATGTTGATTTTAAAATGACCCTTTTCATGTTTGAAATGTACTAACTCGGTTTTTCCTCACAGCAGGTCAACTTGTGTGCGGTTGCAACATTACGGTCCCATTGAGTACATTTTTGGAGAAAGGGTCATCAGTTGCACCACAGGGCGGGACGAGGGATCTGAGCACGATACATTTTCTCTCTTCGGTAAGCATTTTTTTTGTGTTTTATACTTTTGGAATTTTGGTTTTTCATGTTGATTTTAAAATGACCTTTTTCATGTTTGAAATGTACTAACTTGGTTGTTCCTCACAGCAGGTCAACTTGTGTGTGGTTGCAACCTTGCGGTCCAATTGAGTACATTTTTGGAGAAAGGGGCTTCAGTTGCACCACAGGGCGGGAGGAGGGTGCTGAGCACGATACATTTTCTCTCTTCGGTAAGCATTTGTTTGTGTTTTATACTTTTGGAATTCTGGTTTTTCATGTTGATTTTAAAATGACCCTTTTCATCTTTGAAATGTACTAACTCAGTTGTTCCTCACAGCAGGTCAACTTGTGTGTGGTTGCAACATTACGGTCCCATTGAGTACATTTTTGGAGGAAGGGACATCAGTTGCACCACAGGGCGGGAGGAGGGTGCTGAGCACGATACATTTTCTCTCTTCGGTAAGCATTTTTTTGTGTTTTATACTTTTGGAATTTTGGTTTTTCATGTTGATTTTAAAATGACCTTTTTCACTTTAGAAATGTACTAACTTGGTTGTTCCTCACAGCAGGTCAACTTGTGTGTGGTTGCAACATTACGGTCCCATTGAGTACATTTTTGGAGAAAGGGACATCAGTTGCACCACAGGGCGGGAGGAGGGTGCTGAGCACGATACATTTTCTCTCTTCCGTATGCATTTTTTTGTGTTTTATACTTTTGGAATTTTGGTTTTTCATGTTGATTTTAAAATGACCTGTTTCATGTTTGAAATGTACTAACTCGGTTTTTCCTCACAGCAGGTCAGCTTGTGTGTGTTTGCAACATTACGCTCCCATTGAGTACATTTTTGGAGAAAGGGACATCAGTTGCACCACAGAGCAGTAGGAGGGATCTGAGCACGATACATTTTCTCTCTTCGGTAAGCATTTTTTTGTGTTTTATACTTTTGGAATTTCGGTTTTTCATGTTGATTTTAAAATGACCTTTTTCATGTTTGAAATGTACTAACTCGGTTGTTCCTCACAGCAGGTCAACTTGTGTGTGGTTGCAACACTATGGTCCCATTGAGTACATGTTTGGAGCAAGGGACATCAGTTGCACCACAGGGCGGGAGGAGGGTGCTGAGCACGATACATTTTCTCTCTTCGGTAAGCATTTTTTTGTGTTTTATACTTTTGGAATTTTGGTTTTTCATGTTGATTTTAAAATGACCTTTTTCATGTTTGAAATGTACTAAATCGGTTGTTCCTCACAGCAGGTCAACTTGTGTGTGGTTGCAACATTACGGTCCCATTGAGTACATTTTTGGAGAAAGGGACATCAGTTGCACCACAGGGCGGGAGGAGGGTGCTGAGCACGATACATTTTCGCTCTTCCGTATGCATTTTTTTGTGTTTTATACTTTTGTAATTTTGGTTTTTCATGTTGATTTTAAAATGACCTGTTTCATGTTTGAAATGTACTAACTCGGTTTTTCCTCACAGCAGGTCAGCTTGTGTGTGTTTGCAACATTACGCTCCCATTGAGTACATTTTTGGAGAAAGGGACATCAGTTGCACCACAGAGCAGGAGGAGGGATCTGAGCTCGATACATTTTCTCTCTTCGGTAAGCATTTTTTTGTGTTTTATACTTTTGGAATTTCGGTTTTTCATGTTGATTTTAAAATGACCTTTTTCATGTTTGAAATGTACTAACTCGGTTGTTCCTCACAGCAGGTCAACTTGTGTGTGGTTGCAACACTACGGTCCCATTGAGTACATGTTTGGAGCAAGGGACATCAGTTGCACCACAGGGCGGGAGGAGGGTGCTGAGCACGATACATTTTCTCTCTTCGGTAAGCATTTTTTTGTGTTTTATACTTTTGGAATTTTGGTTTTTCATGTTGATTTTAAAATGACCTTTTTCATGTTTGAAATGTACTAAATCGGTTGTTCCTCACAGCAGGTCAACTTGTGTGTGGTTGCAACATTACGGTCCCATTGAGTACATTTTTGGAGAAAGGGACATCAGTTGCACCACAGGGCGGGAGGAGGGTGCTGAGCACGATACATTTTCTCTCTTCGGTAAGCATTTTTTTGTGTTTTATACTTTTGGAATTTTGGTTTTTCATGTTGATTTTAAAATGACCTTTTTCATGTTTGAAATGTACTAACTCGGTTTTTCCTCACAGCAGGTCAACTTGTTTGTGGTTGCAACAGTACGGTCCCATTGAGTACATTTTTGGAGAAAGGGACATCAGTTGCACCACAGGGCGGGAGGAGGGTGCTGAGCACGATACGTTTTCTCTCTTCGGTAAGCATTTTTTTGTGTTTTATACCTTTGGAATTTTGGTTTTTCATGTTGATTTTAAAATGACCTTTTTCATGTTTGAAATGTACTAACTCGGTTTTTCCTCACAGCAGGTCAACTTGTGTGTGGTTGCAACATTACGGTCCCATTGAGTACATTTTTGGAGAAAGGGACATCAGTTGCACCACAGGGCAGGAGGAGGGTGCTGAGCACGATACATTTTCTCTCTTCGGTAAGCATTTTTTTGTGTTTTATACTTTTGGAATTCTGGTTTTTCATGTTGATTTTAAAATGACCTTTTTCATGTTTGAAATGTACTAACTCGGTTGTTCCTCACAGCAGGTCAACTTGTGTGTGGTTGCAACATTACAGTCCCATTGAGTACATTTGTGGAGAAAGGGACACCAGTTGCACCACAGGGCGGGAGGAGGGTGCTGAGCACGATACATTTTCTCTCTTCGGTAAGCATTTTTTTGTGTTTTATACTTTTGGAATTTTGGTTTTTCATGTTGATTTTAAAATGACCTTTTTCATGTTTGAAATGTACTAACTCGGTTGTTCTTCACAGCAGGCAACTTGTGTGTGGTTGCAACATTACGGTCCCATTGAGTACACTTTTGAAGAAAGGGACATCAGTTGCACCACAGGGCGGGAGGAGGGTGTTGAGCACGATACATTTTCTCTCTTCGGTAAGCATTTTTTTGTGTTTTATACTTTTGGAATTTTGGTTTTTCATGTTGATTTTAAAATGACCTTTTTCATGTTTGAAATGTTCTAACTCGGTTGTTCCTCACAGCAGGTCAACTTGTGTGTTGTTGCAACATTACGGTCCCATTGAGTACATTTGTGGAGAAAGGGACTTAAGTTGCACCACAGGATGGGAGGAGGGTGCTGAGCACGATACATTTTCTCTCTTCGGTAAGCATTTTTTTGTGTTTTATACTTTTGGAATTTTGGTTTTTCATGTTGATTTTAAAATGACCTTTTTTATGTTTGAAATGTACTAACTCGGTTGTTCCTCACAGCAGGTCAACTTGTGTGTGGTTGCAACATTACGGTCCCATTGAGTACATTTTTGGAGAAAGGAACATCAGTTGCACCACAGGGCGGGAGGAGGGTGCTGAGCACGATACATTTTCTCTCTTCAGTAAGCATTTTTTTTGTGTTTTATACTTTTGGAATATTTGTTTTTCATGTTGATTTTAAAATGACCTTTTTCATGTTTGAAATGTACTAACTCGGTTGTTCCTCACAGCAGGTCAACTTGTGTGTGGTTGCAACATTACGGTCCCATTGAGTACATTTGTGGAGAAAGGGACATCAGTTGCACCACAGGGCGGGAGGAGGGTGCTGAGCACGATACATTTTCTCTCTTCGAAAAGCATTTTTTTGTGTTTTATATTTTTGGAATTTTGGTTTTTCATGTTGATTTTATAATGACCTTTTTCATGTTTGAAATGTACTAACTCGGTTGTTCCTCACAGCAGGTCAACTTGTGTGGGGTTGCAATATTACGGTCCCATTGAGTACATATTTGGAGAAAGGGACATCAGTTGCACCACAGAGCAGGAGGAGGGATCTGAGCACGATACATTTTCTCTCTTCGGTAAGCATTTTTTTGTGTTTTATACTTTTGAATTTTGGTTTTTCATGTTGATTTTAAAATGACCTTTTTCATGTTTGAAATGTACTAACTCGGTTTTTCCTCACAGCAGGTCAACTTGTGTGTGGTTGCAACATTACGGTCCCATTGAGTACATTTTTGGAGAAAGGGACATCAGTTGCACCACAGAGCAGGAGGAGGGATCTGAGCACGATACATTTTCTCTCTTCGGTAAGCATTTTTTTGAGTTTTATACTTTTGGAATTTTGGTTTTTCATGTTGATTTTAAAATTACCTTTTTCATGTTTGGAATGTACTAACTCGGTTTTTCCTCACAGCTGGGCAACTTGTGTGTGGTTGCAACATTACGGTCCCATTGAGTACATTTTTGGAGAAAGGGACATCAGTTGCACCACAGGGCGGGAGGAGGGTGCTGAGCACGATACATTTTCTCTCTTCGGTAAGCATTTTTTTGTGTTTTATACTTTTGGAATTTTGGTTTTTCATGTTGATTTTAAAATGACCTTTTTCATGTTTGAAATGTACTAACTCGGTTGTTCCTCACATTAGGTCAACTTGTGTGTGGTTGCAACATTACGGTCCCATTGAGTACATTTTTGGAGAAAGGGACATCAGTTGCACCACAGGGCGGGAGGAGGGTGCTGAGCACGATACATTTTCTCTCTTCGGTAAGCATTTTTTTTGTGTTTTATACTTTTGGAATTTTGGTTTTTCATGTTGATTTTAAAATGACCTTTTTCATGTTTGAAATGTACTAACTCGGTTGTTCCTCACAGCAGGTCAACTTGTGTGTGGTTGCAACATTACGGTCCCATTGAGTACATTTTTGGCGAAAGGGACATCAGTTGCAGCACAGGGCGGGAGGAGGGTGCTGAGCACGATACATTTTCTCTCTTCGGTAAGCATTTTTTTGTGTTTTATACTTTTGGAATTTTGGTTTTTCATGTTGATTTTAAAATGACCTTTTTCATGTTTGAAATGTACTAACTCGGTTGTTCCTCACAGCAGGTCAACTTTTGTGTGGTTGCAACACTACGGTCCCATTGAGTACATGTTTGGAGCAAGGGACATCAGTTGCACCACAGGGCGGGAGGAGGGTGCTGAGCACGATACATTTTCTCTCTTCGGTAAGCATTTTTTTGTGTTTTATACTTTTGGAATTTTGGTTTTTCATGTTGATTTTAAAATGACCTTTTTCATGTTTGAAATGTACTAAATCGGTTGTTCCTCACAGCAGGTCAACTTGTGTGTGGTTGCAACATTACGGTCCCATTGAGTACATTTTTGGAGAAAGGGACATCAGTTGCACCACAGGGCGGGAGGAGGGTGCTGAGCACGATACATTTTCTCTCTTCGGTAAGCATTTTTTTGTGTTTTATACTTTTGGAATTTTGGTTTTTCATGTTGATTTTAACATGACATTTTTCATGTTTGAAATGTACTAACTCGGTTGTTCCTCACAGCAGGTCAACTTGTGTGTGGTTGCAACATTACGGTCCCATTGAGTACATTTTTGGAGAAAGGGACATCAGTTGCACCACAGGGCGGGAGGAGGGTGCTGAGCACGATACATTTTCTCTCTTCGGTAAGCATTTTTTTGTGTTTTATACTTTTGTAATTTTGGTTTTTCATGTTGATTTTAAAATGACCTTTTTCATGTTTGAAATGTACTAACTCGGTTTTTCCTCACAGCAGGTCAACTTGTTTGTGGTTGCAACAGTACGGTCCCATTGAGTACATTTTTGGAGAAAGGGACATCAGTTGCACCACAGGGCGGGAGGAGGGTGCTGAGCACGATACATTTTCTCTCTTCGGTAAGCATTTTTTTGTGTTTTATACTTTTGGAATTTTGGTTTTTCATGTTGATTTTAAAATGACCTTTTTCATGTTTGAAATGTACTAACTCGGTTTTTCCTCACAGCAGGTCAACTTGTGTGTGGTTGCAACATTACGGTCCCATTGAGTACATTTTTGGAGAAAGGGACATCAGTTGCACCACAGGGCAGGAGGAGGGTGCTGAGCACGATACATTTTCTCTCTTCGATAAGCATTTTTTTGTGTTTGATACTTTTGGAATTTTGGTTTTTCATGTTGATTTTAAAATGACCTTTTTCATGTTTGAAATGTACTAACTCGGTTGTTCCTCACAGCAGGTCAACTTGTGTGTGGTTGCAACATTACAGTCCCATTGAGTACATTTGTGGAGAAAGGGACATCAGTTGCACCACAGGGCGGGAGGAGGGTGCTGAGCACGATACATTTTCTCTCTTCGGTAAGCATTTTTTTGTGTTTTATACTTTTGGAATTTTGGTTTTTCATGTTGATTTTAAAATGACCTTTTTCATGTTTGAAATGTACTAACTCGGTTGTTCCTCACAGCAGGCAACTTGTGTGTGGTTGCAACATTACGGTCCCATTGAGTACACTTTTGGAGAAAGGGACATCTGTTGCACCACAGGGCGGGAGGAGGGTGTTGAGCACGATACATTTTCTCTCTTCGGTAAGCATTTTTTTGTGTTTTATACTTTTGGAATTTTGGTTTTTCATGTTGATTTTAAAATGACCTTTTTCATGTTTGAAATGTTCTAACTCGGTTGTTCCTCACAGCAGGTCAACTTGTGTGTTGTTGCAACATTATGGTCCCATTGAGTACATTTGTGGAGAAAGGGACTTAAGTTGCACCACAGGGCGGGAGGAGGGTGCTGAGCACGGTACATTTTCTCATTTCGGTAAGCATTTTTTTTGTGTTTTATACTTTTGGAATATTTGTTTTTCATGTTGATTTTAAAATGACCTTTTTCATGTTTGAAATGTACTAACTCGGTTGTTCCTCACAGCAGGTCAACTTGTGTGTGGTTGCAACATTACGGTCCCATTGAGTACATTTGTGGAGAAAGGGACATCAGTTGCACCACAGGGCGGGAGGAGGGTGCTGAGCACGATACATTTTCTCTCTTCGAAAAGCATTTTTTTGTGTTTTATATTTTGGAATTTTGGTTTTTCATGTTGATTTTAAAATGACCTTTTTCATGTTTGAAATGTACTAACTCGGTTGTTCCTCAGAGCAGATCAACTTGTGTGTGGTTGCAATATTACGGTCCCATTGAGTACATTTTTGGAGAAAGGGACATCAGTTGCACCACAGAGCAGGAGGAGGGATCTGAGCACGATACATTTTCTCTCTTCGGTAAGCAATTTTTTGTGTTTTATACTTTTGGAATTTTGGTTTTTCATGTTGATTTTAAAATGACCTTTTTCGTTTTTGAAATGTACTAACTCGGTTGTTCCTCACAGCAGGTCAACTTGTGTGTGGTTGCAACATTACGGTCCCATTGAGTACATTTTTGGAGAAAGGGACATCAGTTGCACCACAGGGCGGGAGGAGGGTGCTGAGCACGATACATTTTCTCTCTTCGGTAAGCATTTTTTTTGTGTTTTATACTTTTGGAATTTTGGTTTTTCATGTTGATTTTAAAATGACCTTTTTCATGTTTGAAATGTACTAACTCGGTTGTTCCTCACAGCAGGTCAACTTGTGTGTGGTTGCAACATTACGGTCCCATTGAGTACATTTTTGGCGAAAGGGACATCAGTTGCAGCACAGGGCGGGAGGAGGGTGCTGAGCACGATACATTTTCTCTCTTCGGTAAGCATTTTTTTGTGTTTTATACTTTTGGAATTTTGGTTTTTCATGTTGATTTTAAAATGACCTTTTTCATGTTTGAAATGTACTAACTCGGTTGTTCCTCACAGCAGGTCAACTTTTGTGTGGTTGCAACACTACGGTCCCATTGAGTACATGTTTGGAGCAAGGGACATCAGTTGCACCACAGGGCGGGAGGAGGGTGCTGAGCACGATACATTTTCTCTCTTCGGTAAGCATTTTTTTGTGTTTTATACTTTTGGAATTTTGGTTTTTCATGTTGATTTTAAAATGACCTTTTTCATGTTTGAAATATACTAAATCGGTTGTTCCTCACAGCAGGTCAACTTGTGTGTGGTTGCAACATTACGGTCCCATTGAGTACATTTTTGGAGAAAGGGACATCAGTTGCACCACAGGGCGGGAGGAGGGTGCTGAGCACGATACATTTTCTCTCTTCGGTAAGCATTTTTTTGTGTTTTATACTTTTGGAATTTTGGTTTTTCATGTTGATTTTAACATGACATTTTTCATGTTTGAAATGTACTAACTCGGTTGTTCCTCACAGCAGGTCAACTTGTGTGTGGTTGCAACATTACGGTCCCATTGAGTACATTTTTGGAGAAAGGGACATCAGTTGCACCACAGGGCGGGAGGAGGGTGCTGAGCACGATACATTTTCTCTCTTCGGTAAGCATTTTTTTGTGTTTTATACTTTTGTAATTTTGGTTTTTCATGTTGATTTTAAAATGACCTTTTTCATGTTTGAAATGTACTAACTCGGTTTTTCCTCACAGCAGGTCAACTTGTTTGTGGTTGCAACAGTACGGTCCCATTGAGTACATTTTTGGAGAAAGGGACATCAGTTGCACCACAGGGCGGGAGGAGGGTGCTGAGCACGATACATTTTCTCTCTTCGGTAAGCATTTTTTTGTGTTTTATACTTTTGGAATTTTGGTTTTTCATGTTGATTTTAAAATGACCTTTTTCACGTTTGAAATGTACTAACTCGGTTGTTCCTCACAGCAGGCAACTTGTGTGTGGTTGCAACATTACGGTCCCATTGAGTACACTTTTGGAGAAAGGGACATCTGTTGCACCACAGGGCGGGAGGAGGGTGTTGAGCACGATTCATTTTCTCTCTTCGGTAAGCATTTTTTTGTGTTTTATACTTTTGGAATTTTGGTTTTTCATGTTGATTTTAAAATGACCTTTTTCATGTTTGAAATGTTCTAACTCGGTTGTTCCTCACAGCAGGTCAACTTGTGTGTTGTTGCAACATTATGGTCCCATTGAGTACATTTGTGGAGAAAGGGACTTAAGTTGCACCACAGGACGGGAGGAGGGTGCTGAGCACGATACATTTTCTCTCTTCGGTAAGCATTTTTTTGTGTTTTATACTTTTGGAATTTTGGTTTTTCATGTTGATTTTAAAATGACCTTTTTTATGTTTGAAATGTACTAACTCGGTTGTTCCTCACAGCAGGTCAACTTGTGTGTGGTTGCAACATTACGGTCCCATTGAGTACATTTTTGGAGAAAGGAACATCAGTTGCACCACAGGGCGGGAGGAGGGTGCTCAGCACGGTACATTTTCTCATTTCGGTAAGCATTTTTTTTGTGTTTTATACTTTTGGAATATTTGTTTTTCATGTTGATTTTAAAATGACCTTTTTCATGTTTGAAATGTACTAACTCGGTTGTTCCTCACAGCAGGTCAACTTGTGTGTGGTTGCAACATTACGGTCCCATTGAGTACATTTGTGGAGAAAGGGACATCAGTTGCACCACAGGGCGGGAGGAGGGTGCTGAGCACGATACATTTTCTCTCTTCGAAAAGCATTTTTTTGTGTTTTATATTTTGGAATTTTGGTTTTTCATGTTGATTTTAAAATGACCTTTTTCATGTTTGAAATGTACTAACTCGGTTGTTCCTCAGAGCAGATCAACTTGTGTGTGGTTGCAATATTACGGTCCCATTGAGTACATTTTTGGAGAAAGGGACATCAGTTGCACCACAGAGCAGGAGGAGGGATCTGAGCACGATACATTTTCTCTCTTCGGTAAGCAATTTTTTGTGTTTTATACTTTTGGAATTTTGGTTTTTCATGTTGATTTTAAAATGACCTTTTTCGTTTTTGAAATGTACTAACTCGGTTGTTCCTCACAGCAGGTCAACTTGTGTGTGGTTGCAACATTACGGTCCCATTGAGTACATTTTTGGAGAAAGGGACATCAGTTGCACCACAGGGCGGGAGGAGGGTGCTGAGCACGATACATTTTCTCTCTTCGGTAAGCATTTTTTTGTGTTTTATACTTTTGGAATTTTGGTTTTTCATGTTGATTTTAAAATGACCTTTTTCATGTTTGAAATGTACTAACTCGGTTGTTCCTCACAGCAGGTCAACTTGTGTGTGGTTGCAACATTACGGTCCCATTGAGTATATTTTTGGAGAAAGGGACATCAGTTGCACCACAGAGCAGGAGGAGGGATCTGAGCACGATACATTTTCTCTCTTCGGTAAGCATTTTTTTGTGTTTTATACTTTTGGAATTTTGGTTTTTCATGTTCATTTTAAAATGACCTTTTTCATGTTTGAAATGAACTAACTCAGTTTTTCCTCACAGCTGGTCAACTTGTGTGTGGTTGCAACATTACGTTCCCATTGAGTACATTTTTGGAGAAAGGGACATCAGTTGCACCACAGGGCGGGAGGAGGGTGCTGAGCACGATACATTTTCTCTCTTCGGTAAGCATTTTTTTGTGTTTTACACTTTTGAATTTTGGTTTTTCATGTTGATTTTAAAATGACCTTTTTCATGTTTGAAATGTACTAACTCGGTTTTTCCTCACAGCTGGTCAACTTGTGTGTGGTTGCAACATTACGGTCCCATTGAGTACATTTTTGGAGAAAGGGACATCAGTTGCACCACAGAGCAGGAGGAGGGATCTGAGCACGATACATTTTCTATCTTCGGTAAGCATTTTTTTGTGATTTATACTTTTGAATTTTGGTTTTTCATGTTGATTTTAAAATGACCTTTTTCGTTTTTGAAATGTACTAACTCGGTTGTTCCTCACAGCGGGTCAACTTGTGTGTGGTTGCAACATTACGGTCCCATTGAGTACATTTTTGGAGAAAGGGACATCAGTTGCACCACAGGGCAGGAGGAGGGTGCTGAGCACGATACATTTTCTCTCTTCGGTAAGCATTTTTTTGTGTTTTATACTTTTGGAATTTTGGTTTTTCATGTTAATTTTAAAATGACCTTTTTCATGTTTGAAATATACTAACTCGGTTGTTCCTCACAGCAGGTCAACTTGTGTGTGGTTGCAACATTACGGTCCCATTGAGTACACTTTTGTGGAAGGGACATCAGTTGCACCACAGGGCGGGAGGAGGGTGCTGAGCACGATACATTTTCTTTCTTCGGTAAGCATTTTTTTGAGTTTTATACTTTTTAAATTTTGGTTTTTCATGTTGATTTTAAAATGACCTTTTTCATGTTTGGAATGTACTAACTCGGTTTTCCCTCACAGCTGGTCAACTTGTGTGTGGTTGCAACATTACGGTCCCATTGAGTACATTTTTGGAGAAAGGGACATGAGTAGCACCACAGGGCGGGAGGAGGGTGCTGAGCACGATACATTTTCTCTCTTCGGTAAGCATTTTTTTGTGTTTTATACTTTTGGAATTTTGGTTTTTCATGTTGATTTTAAAATGACCTTTTTCATGTTTGAAATGTACTAACTCGGTTGTTCCTCACAGCAGGTCAACTTGTGTGTGGTTGCAACATTACGGTCCCATTGAGTACATTTTTGGAGAAAGGGACATCAGTTGCACCACAGGGCGGGAGGAGGGTGCTGAGCACGATACATTTTATCTCTTCGGTAACCATTTTTTTTGTGTTTTGTACTTTTGGAATTTTGGTTTTTCATGTTGATTTTAAAATGACCTTTTTCACGTTAGAAATGTACTAACTCGGTTGTTCCTCACAGCAGGACAACTTGTGTGTGGTTGCAACATTACGGTCCCATTGAGTATATTTTTGGAGAAAGGGACATCAGTTGCACCACAGAGCAGGAGGAGGGATCTGAGCACGATACATTTTCTCTCTTCGGTAAGCATTTTTTTGTGTTTTATACTTTTGGAATTTTGGTTTTTCATGTTGATTTTAAAATGACCTTTTTCATGTTTGAAATGTACTAACTCGGTTTTTCCTCACAGCTGGTCAACTTGTGTGTGGTTGCATCATTACGGTCCCATTGAGTACATTTTTTGGAGAAAGGGACATCAGGTGCACCACAGGGCGGGAGGAGGGTGCTGAGCACGATACATTTTCTCTCTTCGGTAAGCATTTTTTTGTGTTTTATACTTTTGGAATTTTGGTTTTTATGTTGATTTTAAAATGACCTTTTTCATGTTTGAAATGTACTAACTCGGTTGTTCCTCACAGCAGGTCAACTTGTGTGTGGTTGCAACATTACGGTCCCATTGAGTACACTTTTGGAGAAAGGGACATCAGTTGCACCACAGGGCGGGAGGAGGGTGCTGAGCACGATACATTTTCTCTCTTCGGTAAGCATTTTTTTGTGTTTTATACTTTTGGAATTTTGGTTTTTCATGTTGATTTTAAAATGACCTGTTTCGTGTTTGAAATGTACTAACTCAGTTGTTCCTTACAGCAGGTCAGCTTGTGTGTGGTTGCAACATTACGGTCCCATTGAGTACATTTTTGGAGAAAGGGACATCAGTTGCACCACAGAGCAGGAGGAATGATCTGAGCACGATACATTTTCTCTCTTCGGTAAGCATTTTTTTGTGTTTTATACTTTTGGAATTTTGGTTTTTCATGTTGATTTTAAAATGACCTTTTTCATGTTTGAAATGTACTAACTCGGTTGTTCCTCACAGCAGGTCAACTTGTGTGTGGCTGGAACATTACGGTCCCATTGAGTACATTTTTGGAGAAAGGGACATCAGTTGCACCACAGGGCGGGAGGAGGGTGCTGAGCACGATACATTTTCTCTCTTCGGTAAGCATTTTTTTGTGTTTTATACCTTTGGAATTTTGGTTTTTCATGTTGATTTTAAAATGACCTTTTTCATGTTTGAAATGTACTAACTCGGTTGTTCCTCACAGCAGGTCAACTTGTGTGTGGTTGCAACATTACGGTCCCATTGAGTACATTTTTGGAGAAAGGGACACCAGTTGCACCACAGGGCGGGAGGAGGGTGCTGAGCACGATACATTTCCTTGCTTCGGTAAGCATTTTTTTGTGTTTTATACTTTTGGAATTTTGGTTTTTCATGTTGATTTTAAAATGACCTTTTTCATGTTTGAAATGTACTAACTCGGTTGTTCCTCACAGCAGGTCAACTTGTGTGTGGTTGCAACATTACGGTCCTTTGAGTACATTTGTGGAGAAAGGGACATCAGTTGCACCACAGGGCGGGAGGAGGGTGCTGAGCACGAAACATTTTCACTGTTCGGTAAGCATTTTTTTGTGTTTTATACTTTTGGAATTTTGGTTTTTCATGTTGATTTTAAAATGACCTTTTTCATGTTTGAAATGTACTAACTCGGTTGTTCCTCACAGCAGGTCAACTTGTGTGTGGTTGCAACATTACGGTCACATTGAGTACATTTTTGGAGAAAGGGACACCAGTTGCACCACAGGGCGGGAGGAGGGTGCTGAGCACGATACATTTTCTCTCTTCGGTAAGCATTTTTTTGTGTTTTATACTTTTGGAATTTTGGTTTTTCATGTTGATTTTAAAATGACCTTTTTCATGTTTGAAATGTACTAACTCGGTTGTTCCTCACAGCAGGTCAACTTGTGTGTGGTTGCAACATTACGGTCACATTGAGTACACTTTTGGAGAAAGGGACATCAGTTGCACCACAGGGCGGGAGGAGGGTGCTGAGCACGATACATTTTCTCTCTTCGGTAAGCATTTTTTTGTGTTTTATACTTTTGGAATTTTGGTTTTTCATGTTGATTTTAAAATGACCTTTTTCATGTTTGAAATGTACTAACTCGGTTGTTCCTCACAGCAGGTCAACTTGTGTGTGGTTGCAACATTACGGTCCTTTGAGTACATTTGTGGAGAAAGGGACATCAGTTGCACCACAGGGCTGGAGGAGGGTGCTGAGCACGATACATTTTCTCTCTTTGGTAAGCATTTTTTTGTGTTTTATACTTTTGGAATTTTGGTTTTTCATGTTGATTTTAAAATGACCTTTTTCATGTTTGAAATGTACTAACTCGGTTGTTCCTCACAGCAGGTCAACTTGTGTGTGGTTGCAACATTACGGTCCCAATGAGTACATTTTTGGAGAAAGGGACATCAGTTGCACCACAGGGCGGGAGGAGGGTGCTGAGCACGATACATTTTCTCTCTTTGGTAAGCATTTTTTTGTGTTTTATACTTTTGGAATTTTGGTTTTTCATGTTGATTTTAAAATGACCTTTTTCATGTTTGAAATGTACTAACTCGGTTGTTCCTCACAGCAGGTCAACTTGTGTGTGGTTGCAACATTACGGTCCCATTGAGTACATTTTTGGAGAAAGGGACATCAGTTGCACCACAGGGCGGGAGGACGGTGCTGAGCACGATACATTTTCTCTCTTCGGGAACCATTTTTTTTTGTTTTATACTTTTGGAATTTTGGTTTTTCATGTTGATTTTAAAATGACCTTTTTCATGTTTGAAATATACTAACTCGGTTGTTCCTCACAGCAGGTCAACTTGTGTGTGGCTGGAACATTACGGTCCCATTGAGTACATTTTTGGAGAAAGGGACATCAGTTGCACCACAGGGCGGGAGTAGGGTGCTGAGCACGATACATTTTCTCTCTTCGGTAAGCATTTTTTTGTGTTTTATACTTTTGGAATTTTGGTTTTTCATGTTGATTTTAAAATGACCTTTTTCATGTTTGAAATGTACTAACTCGGTTGTTCCACACAGCAGGTCAACTTGTGTGTGGTTGCAACATCACGGTCCCATTGAGTACATTTTTGGAGAAAGGGACATCAGTTGCACCACAGGGCGGGAGGAGGGTGCTGAACACGATACATTTTCTCTCTTCGGTAAGCATTTTTTTTGTGTTTTATACTTTTGGAATTTTGGTTTTTCATGTTGATTTTAAAATGATCTTTTTCATGTTTGAAATGTACTAACTCGGTTGTTCCTCACAGCAGGTCACATTGTGTATGGTTGCAAAATTACGGTCCCATTGAGTACATTTTTGGAGAAAGGGACATCAGTTGCACCACAGGGCGTGAGGAGGGTGCTGAGCACGATACATTTTCTCTCTTCGGTAAGCATTTTTTTCTGTTTTATACTTTTGGAATTTTTGTTTTTCATGTTGATTTTAAAATGACCTTTTTCATGTTTGAAATGTACTAACTCGGTTGTTCCTCACAGCAGGTCAATTTGTGTGTGGTGGCAACATTACGGTCCCATTGAGTACATTTTTGGAGAAAGGGACATCAGTTGCACCACAGGGCGGGAGGAGGGTGCTGACCACGATACATTTTCTCTCTTCGGTAAGCATTTTTTTGTGTTTTATACTTTTGGAATTTTGGTTTTTCATGTTGATTTTAAAATGACCTTTTTCACGTTTGAAATGTACTAACTCGGTTGTTCCTCACAGCAGGTCAACTTGTGTGTGGTTGCAACATTACGGTCCCAATGAGTACATTTTTGGAGAAAGGGACATCAGTTGCACCACAGGGCGGGAGGAGGGTGCTGAGCACGATACATTTTCTCTCTTTGGTAAGCATTTTTTTGTGTTTTATACTTTTGGAATTTTGGTTTTTCATGTTGATTTAAAAATGACCTTTTTCATGTTTGAAATGTACTAACTCGGTTGTTCCTCACAGCAGGTCAACTTGTGTGTGGTTGCAACATTACGGTCCCATTGAGTACATTTTTGGAGAAAGGGACATCAGTTGCACCACAGGGCGGGAGGACGGTGCTGAGCACGATACATTTTCTCTCTTCGGGAACCATTTTTTTTTGTTTTATACTTTTGGAATTTTGGTTTTTCATGTTGATTTTAAAATGACCTTTTTCATGTTTGAAATGTACTAACTCAGTTGTTCCTCACAGCAGGTCAACTTGTGTGTGGCTGGAACATTACGGTCCCATTGAGTACATATTTGGAGAAAGGGACATCAGTTGCACCACAGGGCGGGAGGAGGGTGCTGAGCACGATACATTTTCTCTCTTCGGTAAGCATTTTTTTGTGTTTTATGCTTTTGGAATTTTGGTTTTTCATGTTGATTTTAAAATGACCTTTTTCATGTTTGAAATGTACTAACTCGGTTGTTCCACACAGCAGGTCAACTTGTGTGTGGTTGCAACATTACGGTCCCATTGAGTACATTTTTGGAGAAAGGGACATCAGTTGCACCACAGGGCGGGAGGAGGGTGCTGAGCACGATACATTTTCTCTCTTCGGTAAGCATTTTTTTGTGTTTTATACTTTTGGAATTTTGGTTTTTCATGTTGATTTTAAAATGACCTTTTTCATGTTTGAAATGTACTAACTCGGTTGTTCCTCACAGCAGGTCAACTTGTGTATGGTTGCAACATTACGGTCCCATTGAGTACATTTTTGGAGAAAGGGACATCAGTTGCACCACAGGGCGGGAGGAGGGTGCTGAGCACGATACATTTTCTCTCTTCGGTAAGCATTTATTTGTGTTTTATACTTTTGGAATTTTGGTTTTTCATGTTGACTTTAAAATGACGTTTTTCATGTTTGAAATGTACTAACTCGGTTGTTCCTCACAGCAGGTCATCTTGTGTGTGGTTGCAACATTACGGTCCCATTGAGTACATTTTTGGAGAAAGGGACATCAGTTGCACCACAGGGCGGGAGGAGGGTGCTGAGCACGATACATTTTCTCTCTTCGGTAAGCATTTTTTTGTGTTTTATACTTTTGGAACTTTGGTTTTTCATGTTGTTTTTAAAATGACCTTTTTCATGTTTGAAATGTACTAACTCGGTTGTTCCTCACAGCAGGTCAACTTGTGTGTGGTTGCAACATTACGGTCCCATTGAGTACATTTTTGGAGAAAGGGACATCAGTTGCACCACAGGGCGGGAGGAGGGTGCTGAGCACGATACATTTTCTCTCTTCGGTAAGCATTTTTTTGTGTTTTATACTTTTGGAATTTTGGTTTTTCATGTTGATTTTAAAATGACCTTTTTCATGTTTGAAATGTACTAACTCGGTTGTTCCTCACACCAGGCCACATTGTGTGTGGTTGCAACATTACGGTCCCATTGAGTACATTTTTGGAGAAAGGGACATCAGTTGCACCACAGGGCGGGAGTAGGGTGCTGAGCACGATACATTTTCTCTCTTCGGTAAGCATTTTTTTGTGTTTTATACTTTTGGAATTTTGGTTTTTCATGTTGATTTTAAAATGACCTTTTTCATGTTTTAATGTACTAACTCGGTTGTTCCTCACAGCAGGTCAATTTGTGTGTGGTGGCAACATTACGGTCCCATTGAGTACATTTTTGGAGAAAGGGACATCAGTTGCACCACAGGGCGGGAGGAGGGTGCTGAGCACGATACATTTTCTCTCTTCGGTAACCATTTTTTTGTGTTTTATAGTTTTGGAATTTTGGTTTTTCATGTTGATTTTAAAATGACCTTTTTCATGTTTGAAATGTACTAACTCGGTTGTTCCACACAGCAGGTCAACTAGTGTGTGGTTGCAACATTACGGTCCCATTGAGTACATTTTTGGAGAAAGGGACATCAGTTGCACCACAGGGCGGGAGGGGGGTGCTGAGCACGATACATTTTCTCTCTTCGGTAAGCATTTTTTTGTGTTTTATACTTTTGGAATTTTGGTTTTTCATGTTGATTTTAAAATGACCTTTTTCATGTTTGAAATGTACTAACTCAGTTTTTCCTCACAGCCGGTCAACTTGTGTGTGGTTGCAACATTGCGGTCCCATTGAGTACATTTTTGGAGAAAGGGACATCAGTTGCACCACTGGGCGGGAGGAGGGTGCTGAGCACGATACATTTTCTCTCTTCGGTAAGCATTTCTTTGTGTTTTATACTTTTGGAATTTTGGTTTTTCATGTTTATTTTAAAATGACCTTTTTCATGTTTGAAATGTACTAACTCGGTTGTTCATCACAGCAGGTCAACTTGTGTGTGGTTGCAACATTACGGTCCCATTGAGTACATTTTTGGAGAAAGGGACATCAGTTGCAGCACTGGGCGGGAGGAGAGTGCTGAGCACGATACATTTTCTCTCTTCGGTAAGCATTTTTTTGTGTTTTATACTTTTGGAATTTTGGTTTTTCATGTTGATTTTAAACTGACCTTCTTCATGTTTGATATGTACTAACTCGGTTGTTCCTCACAGCAGGTCAACTTGTGTGTGGTTGCAACATTACGGTCCCATTGAGTACATTTTTGGAGAAAGGGACATCAGTTGCACCACAGGGCGGGAGGAGGGTGCTGAGCACGATACATTTTCTCTCTTCGGTAAGCATTTTTTTGTGTTTTATACTTTTGGAATTTTGGTTTTTCATGTTGATTTTAAAATGACCTTTTTCATGTTTGAAATGTACTAACTCGGTTGTTCATCACAGCAGGTCAACTTGTCTGTGGTTGCAACATTACGGTCCCATTGAGTACATCTTTGGAGAAAGGGACATCAGTTGCACCACAGGGCGGGAGGAGGGTGCTGAGCACGATACATTTTCTCTCTTCGGTAAGCATTTTTTTGTGTTTTATACTTTTGGAATTTTGGTTTTTCATGTTGATTTTAAAATGACCTTTTTCATGTTTGAAATGTACTAACTCGGTTGTTCCTCACAGCAGGTCAACTTGTGTTTGGTTGCAACATTACGGCCCCATTGAGTACATTTTTGGAGAAAGGGACATCAGTTGCACCACAGGGCGGGAGGGGGGTGCTGAGCACGATACATTTTCTCTCTTCAGTAAGCATTTTTTTGTGTTTTATACTTTTGGAATTTTGGTTTTTCATGTTGATTTTAAAATGACCTTTTTCATGTTTGAAATGTACTAACTAGGTTGTTCCTCACAGCAGGTCAACTTGTGTGTGGTTGCAACATTACGGTCCCATTGAATACATTTGTGGAGAAAGAGACATCAGTTGCACCACAGGGCGGGAGGAGGGTGCTGAGCACGATACATTTTCTCTCTTCGGTAAGCATTTTTTTGTGTTTTATACTTTTGGAATTTTGGTTTTCCATGTTGATTTTAAAATGACCTTTTTCGTGTTTGAAATGTACTAACTTGGTTGTTCCTCACAGCAGGGCAACTTGTGTGTGGTTGCAACATTACGATCACATTGAGTACATTTTTGGAGAAAGGGACATCAGTTGCACCACAGGGCGGGAGGAGGGTGCTGAGCACGATACATTTTCTCTCTTCGGTAAGCATTTTTTTGTGTTTTATCCTTTAGGAATTTTGGTTTTTCATGTTGATTTTAAAATGACCTTTTTCATGTTTGAAATGTACTAACTCGGTTGTTCCTCACAGCAGGTCAATTTGTGTGTGGTGGCAACATTACGGTCCCATTGAGTACATTTTTGGAGAAAGGGACATCAGTTGCACCACAGGGCGGGAGGATGGTGCTGAGCACGATACATTTTCTCTCTTCGGTAAGCATTTTTTTGTGTTTTATACTTTTGGAATTTTGGTTTTTCATGTTGATTTTAAATTACCTTTTTCATGTTTGAAATGTACTAACTCGGTTGTTCCTCACAGCAGGTCAACTTGTGTGTGGTTGCAACATTACGGTCCCATTGAGTACATTTTTGGAGAAAGGGACATCAGTTGCACCACAGGGCGGGAGGGGGGTGCTGAGCACGATACATTTTCTCTCTTCGGTAAGCATTTTTTTGTGTTTTATACTTTTGGAATTTTGGTTTTTCATGTTGATTTTAAAATGACCTTTTTCATGTTTGAAATGTACTAACTCAGTTTTTCCTCACAGCAGGTCAACTTGTGTGTGGTTGCAACACTACGGTCCCATTGAGTACATTTTTGGAGAAAGGGACATCAGTTGCACCACTGGGCGGGAGGAGGGTGCTGAGCACGATACATTTTCTCTCTTCGGTAAGCATTTTTTTGTGTTTTATACTTTTGGAATTTTGGTTTTTCATGTTGATTTTAAAATGACCTTTTTCATGTTTGATATGTACTAACTCGGTTGTTCCTCACAGCAGGTAACTTGTGTGTGGTTGCAACATTACGGTCCCATTGAGTACATTTTTGGAGAAAGGGACATCAGTTGCACCACAGGGCGGGAGGAGGGTGCTGAGCACGATACATTTTCTCTCTTCGGTAAGCATTTTTTTGTGTTTTATACTTTTGGAATTTTGGTTTTTCATGTTGATTTTAAAATGACCTTTTTCATGTTTGAAATGTACTAACTCGGTTGTTCATCACAGCAGGTCAACTTGTCTGTGGTTGCAACATTACGGTCCCATTGAGTACTTTTTGGAGAAAGGGACATCAGTTGCACCACAGGGCGGGAGTAGGGTGCTGAGCACGATACATTTTCTCTCTTCGGTAAGCATTTTTTTGTGTTTTATACTTTTGGAATTTTGGTTTTTCATGTTGATTTTAAAATGACCTTTTTCATGTTTGAAATGTACTAACTCGGTTGTTCCTCACAGCAGGTCAACTTGTGTTTGGTTGCAACATTACGGTCCCATTGAGTACATTTTTGGAGAAAGGGACATCAGTTGCACCACAGGGCGGGAGGAGGGTGCTGAGCACGATACATTTTCTCTCTTCAGTAAGCATTTTTTTGTGTTTTATACTTTTGGAATTTTGGTTTTTCATGTTGATTTTAAAATGACCTTTTTCTTGTTTGAAATGTACTAACTAGGTTGTCCCTCACAGCAGGTCAACTTGTGTGTGGTTGCAACATTACGGTCCCATTGAATACATTTGTGGAGAAAGGGACATCAGTTGCACCACAGGGCGGGAGGAGGGTGCTGAGCACGATACGTTTTCTCTCTTCGGTAAGCATTTTTTTGTGTTTTATACTTTTGGAATTTTGGTTTTTCATGTTGTTTTTAAAATGACCTTTTTCGTGTTTGAAATGTACTAACTCGGTTGTTCCTCACAGCAGGTCAACTTGTGTGTGGTTGTAACATTACGATCCCATTGAGTACATTTTTGGAGAAAGGGACATCAGTTGCACCACAGGGCGGGAGGAGGGTGCTGAGCACGATACATTTTCTCTCTTCGGTAAGCATTTTTTTGTGTTTTATACTTTTGGAATTTTGGTTTTTCATGTTGATTTTAAAATGACCTTTTTCATGTTTGAAATGTACTAACTCGGTTGTTCCTCACAGCGGGTCAACTTGTGTGTGGTTGCAACATTACGGTCCCATTGAGTACATTTGTGGAGAAAGGGACATCAGTTGCACCACAGGGTGGGAGGAGGGTGCTGAGCACGATACATTTTCTCTCTTCGGTAAGCATTTTTTTGTGTTTTATACTTTTGGAATTTTGGTTTTTCATGTTGATTTTAAAATGACCTTTTTCATGTTTGAAATGTACTAACTCGGTTGTTCCTCACAGCAGGTCACATTGTGTGTGGTTGCAACATTACGGTCCCATTGAGTACATTTTTGGAGAAAGGGACATCAGTTGCACCACAGGGCGGCAGGAGGGTGCTGAGCACAATACATTTTCTCTCTTCGGTAAGCATTTTTTTTGTGTTTTATACTTTTGGAATTTTGGTTTTTCATGTTGATTTTAAAATGACCTTTTTCATGTTTGAAATGTACTAACTCCGTTGTTCCTCACAGCAGGTCAACTTGTGTGTGGTTGCAACATTACGGTCCCATTGAGTACATTTGTGGAGAAAGGGACATCAGTTGCACCACAGGGCGGGAGGAGGGTGCTGACCACGATACATTTTCTCTCTTCGGTAAGCATTTCCTTGTGTTTTATACATTTGGAATTTTGGTTTTTCATGTTTATTTTAAAATGACCTTTTTCATGTTTGAAATGTACTAACTCAGTTGTTCCTCACAGCAGGTCAACTTGTGTGTGGTTGCAACATTACGGTCCCATTGAGTACATTTTTGGAGAAAGGGACACCAAGTGCACCACAGGGCGGGAGGAGGGTGCTGAGCACGATAGATTTTCTCTCTTCGGTAAGCATTTTTTTGTGTTTTATATTTTTGGAATTTTGGTTTTTCATGTTGATTTTAAAATGACCTTTTTCATGTTTGAAATGTACTAACTCGGTTGTTCCTCACAGCAGGTCAACTTGTGTGTGGTTGCAACATTACGGTCCCATTGAGTACATTTTTGGAGAAAGGGACATCAGTTGCACCACAGGGCGGGAGGAGGGTGCTGAGCACGATACATTTTCTCTCTTCGGTAAGCATTTTTTTGTGTTTTATACTTTTGGAATTTTGGTTTTTCATGTTTATTTTAAAATGACCTTTTTCATGTTTGAAATGTACTAACTCGGTTGTTCCTCACAGCAGGTCAACTTGTGTGTGGTTGCAACATTACGGTCCCATTGAGTACATTTTTGGAGAAAGGGACATCAGTTGCACCACAGGGCGGGAGGAGGGTGCTGAGCACGATACATTTTCTCTCTTCAGTAAGCATTTTTTTGTGTTTTATACTTTTGGAATTTTGGTTTTTCATGTTGATTTTAAAATGACCTTTTTCATGTTTGAAATGTACTAACTAGGTTGTCCCTCACAGCAGGTCAACTTGTGTGTGGTTGCAACATTACGGTACCATTGAATACATTTGTGGAGAAAGGGACATCAGTTGCACCACAGGGCGGGAGGAGGGTGCTGAGCACGATACATTTTCTCTCTTCGGTAAGCATTTTTTTGTGTTTTATACTTTTGGAATTTTGGTTTTTCATGTTGATTTTAAAATGACCTTTTTCGTGTTTGAAATGTACTAACTCGGTTGTTCCTCACAGCAGGTCAACTTGTGTGTGGTTGCAACATTACGATCCCATTGAGTACATTTTTGGAGAAAGGGACATCAGTTGCACCACAGGGCGGGAGGAGGGTGCTGAGCACGATACATTTTCTCTCTTCGGTAAGCATTTTTTTGTGTTTTATACTTTTGGAATTTTGGTTTTTCATGTTGATTTTAAAATGACCTTTTTCATGTTTGAAATGTACTAACTCGGTTGTTCCTCACAGCAGGTCAACTTGTGTGTGGTTGCAACATTACAGTCCCATTGAGTACACTTTTGTAGAAAGGGACATCAGTTGCACCACAGGGCGGGAGGAGGGTGCTGAGCACGATACATTTTCTTTCTTCGGTAAGCATTTTTTTGTGTTTTATACTTTTTCAAATTTTGGTTTTTCATGTTGATTTTAAAATGACCTTTTTCATGTTTGAAATGTACTAACTCGGTTGTTCCTCACAGCGGGTCAACTTGTGTGTGGTTGCAACATTACGGTCCCATTGAATACATTTGTAGAGAAAGGGACATCAGTTGCACCACAGCGCGGGAGGAGGGTGCTGAGCACGATACATTTTCTCTCTTCGGTAAGCATTTTTTTGTGTTTTATGCTTTTGGAATTTTGGTTTTTCATGTTGATTTTAAAATGACCTTTTTCATGTTTGAAATGTACTAACTCGGTTGTTCCTCACAGCAGGTCACATTGTGTATGGTTGCAACATTACGGTCCCATTGAGTACATTTTTGGAGAAAGGGACATCAGTTGCACCACAGGGCGGCAGGAGGGTGCTGAGCACAATAAATTTTCTCTCTTCGGTAAGCATTTTTTTTGTGTTTTATACTTTTGGAATTTTGGTTTTTCATGTTGATTTTAAAATGACCTTTTTCATGTTTGAAATGTACTAACTAGGTTGTCCCTCACAGCAGGTCAACTTGTGTGTGGTTGCAACATTACGGTCCCATTGAGTACACTTTTGGAGAAAGGGACATCAGTTGCACCACAGGGCGGGAGGAGGGTGCTGAGCACGATACATTTTCTCTCTTCGGTAAGCATTTTTTTGTTTTTCATACTTTTGGAATTTTGTTTTTTCATGTTGATTTTAAAATGACCTTTTTCATGTTTGAAATGTACTAACTCCGTTGTTCCTCACAGCAGGTCAACTTGTGTGTGGTTGCAACATTACGGTGCCATTGAGTACATTTGTGGAGAAAGGGACATCAGTTGCACCACAGGGCGGGAGGAGGGTGCTGACCACGATACATTTTCTCTCTTCGGTAAGCATTTCCTTGTGTTTTATACTTTTGGAATTTTGGTTTTTCATGTTTATTTTTAAATGACCTTCTTCATGTTTGAAATGTACTAACTCAGTTGTTCCTCACAGCAGGTCAACTTGTGTATGGTTGCAACATTACGGTCCCATTGAGTACATTTTTGGAGAAACGGACACCAGTTGCACCTCAGGGCGGGAGGAGGGTGCTGAGCACGATAGATTTTCTCTCTTCGGTAAGCATTTTTTTGTGTTTTATACTTTTGGAATTTTGGTTTTTCATGTTGACTTTAAAATGACCTTTTTCATGTTTGACATGTACTAACTCGGTTGTTCCTCACAGCAGGTCAACTTGTGTGTGGTTGCAACATTACGGTCCCATTGAGTACACTTTTGGAGAAAGGGACATCAGTTGCACCACAGGGCGGGAGGAGGGTGCTGATCACGATACATTTTCTCTCTTCGGTAAGCATTTTTTTGTGTTTTATACTTTTGGAATTTTGGTTTTTCATGATGATTTTAAAATGACCTTTTTCATGTTTGAAATGTACTAACTCAGTTGTTCCTCACAGCAGGTCAACTTGTGTGTGGTTGCAACATTACGGTCCCTTTGAGTACATTTGTGGAGAAAGGGACATCAGTTGCACCACAGGGCGGGAGGAGGGTGCTGAGCACGATACATTTTCTCTCTTCGGTAAGCATTTTTTTGTGTTTTATACTTTTGGAATTTTGGTTTTTCATGTTGATTTTGAAAGGACCTTTTTCATGTTTGAAATGTACTAACTCGGTTGTTCCTCACAGCAGGTCAACTTGTGTGTGGTTGCAACATTACGGTCCCATTGAGTACATTTTTGGAGAAAGGGACATCAGTTGCACCACAGGGCGGGAGGAGGGTGCTGATCACGATACATTTTCTCTCTTCGGTAAGCATTTTTTTGTGTTTTATATTTTTGGAATTTTGGTTTTTCATGTTTATTTTAAAATGACCTTTTTCATGTTTGAAATGTACTAACTCGGTTGTTCCTCACAGCAGGTCAACTTGTGTGTGGTTGCAACATTACGGTCCCATTGAGTACATTTTTGGAGAAAGGGACATCAGGTGCACCACAGGGCGGGAGGAGGGTGCTGAGCACGATACATTTTCTCTCTTCGGTAAGCATTTTTTTGTGTTTTATACTTTTGGAATTTTGGTTTTTCATGTTGATTTTAAAATGACCTTTTTCATGTTTGAAATGTACTAACTTGGTTGTTCCTCACAGCAGGTCAACTTGTGTGTGGTTGCAACATTACGGTCCCATTGAGTACATTTTTGGAGAAAGGGACATCAGTTGCACCACAGGGCGGGAGGAGGGTGCTGAGCACGATACATTTTCTCTCTTCGGTAAGCATTTTTTTGTTTTTTATACTTTTGGAATTTTGGTTTTTCATGTTGATTGTAAAATGACCTTTTTCGTGTTTGAAATGTACTAACTCAGTTATTCCTCACAGCAGGTCAACTTGTGTGTGGTTGCAACATTACGGTCCCATTGAGTAGATTTTTGGAGAACGGGACATCAGTTGCACCACAGGGCGGGAGGAGGGTGCTAAGCACGATACATTTTCTCTCTTCGGTAAGCATTTTTTTGTGTTTTATACTTTTGGAATTTTGGTTTTTCATGTTGATTTTAAAATGACCTTTTTCATGTTTGAAATGTACTAACTCGGTTGTTCCTCACAGCAGGTCAACTTGTGTGTGGTTGCAACATTACGGTCCAATTGAGTACATATTTGGAGAAAGGGACATCAGTTGCACCACAGGGCGGGAGGAGGGTGCTGAGCACGATACATTTTCTCTCTTTGGTAAGCATTTTTTTGTGTTTTATACTTTTGGAATTTTGGTTTTTCATGTTGATTTTAAAATGAACTTTTTCATGTTTGAAATGTACTAACTCGGTTTGGTCCTCACAGCAGGTCAACTTGTGTGTGGTTGCAACATTACGGTCCCATTGAGTACATTTTTGGAGAAAGGGACATCAGTTGCACCACAGGGCGGGAGGAGGGTGCTGAGCACGATACATTTTCTCTCTTCGGTAAGCATTTTTTTGTGTTCTATACTTTTGGAATTTTGGTTTTTCGTGTTGATTTTAAAATGACCTTTTTCATGTTTGAAATGTACTAACTCGGTTGTTCCTCACAGCAGGTCAACTTGTGTGTGGTTGCAACATTACGGTCCCATTGAGTACATTTTTGGAGAAAGGGACATCAGTTGCACCACAGGGCGGGAGGAGGGTGCTGAGCACGATACATTTTCTCTCTTCGGTAAGCATTTTTTTGTGTTTTATACTTTTGGAATTTTGGTTTTTCATGTTGATTTTAAAATGACCTTTTTCGTGTTTGAAATGTATTAACTCAGTTGTTCCTCACAGCAGGTCAACTTGTGTGTGGTTGCAACATTACGGTCCCATTGAGTACATTTTTGGAGAAAGGGACATCAGTTGCACCACAGGGCGGGAGGAGGGTGCTGAGCACGATACATTTTCTCTCTTCGGTAAGCATTTTTTTGTGTTTTATACTTTTGGAATTTTGGTTTTTCATGTTGATTTTAAAATGACCTTTTTCGTGTTTGAAATGTACTAACTCAGTTGTTCCTCGCAGCAGGTCAACTTGTGTGTGGTTGCAACATTACGGTCCCATTCAGTACATTTTTGGAGAAAGGGACATCAGTTGCACCACAGGGCGGGAGGAGGGTGCTGAGCACGATACATTTTCTCTCTTCGGTAAGCATTTTTTTGTGTTTTATACTTTTGGAATTTTGGTTTTTCATGTTGATTTTAAAATGACCTTTTTCATGTTTGAAATGTACTAACTCGGTTGTTCCTCACAGCAGGTCAACTTCTGTGTGGTTGCAACATTATGGTCCAATTGAGTACATATTTGGAGAAAGGGACATCAGTTGCACCACAGGGCGGGAGGAGGGTGCTGAGCACGATACATTTTCTCTCTTCGGTAAGCATTTTTTTGTGTTTTATACTTTTGGAATTTTGGTTTTTCATGTTGACTTTAAAATGACCTTTTTCATGTTTGAAATGTACTAACTCGGTTGTTCCTCACAGCAGGTCAACTTGTGTGTGGTTGCAACATTACGGTCCCATTGAGTACATTTTTGGAGAAAGGGACATCAGTTGCACCACAGGCCGGGAGGAGGGTGCTGAGCACGATACATTTTCTCTCTTCGGTAAGCATTTTTTTGTGTTTTATACTTTTGGAATTTTGGTTTTTCATGTTGATTTTAAAATGACCTTTTTCATGTTTGAAATGTACTAACTCGGTTGTTCCTCACAGCAGGTCATCTTGTGTGTGGTTGCAACATTACGGTCCCATTGAGTACATTTTTGGAGAAAGGGACATCAGTTGCACCACAGGGCGGGAGGAGGGTGCTGAGCACGATACATTTTCTCTCTTCGGTAAGCATTTTTTTGTGTTTTATACTTTTGGAATTTTGGTTTTTCATGTTGTTTTTAAAATGACCTTTTTCATGTTTGAAATGTACTAACTCGGTTGTTCCTCACAGCAGGTCAACTTGTGTGTGGTTGCAACATTACGGTCCCATTGAGTACATTTTTGGAGAAAGGGACATCAGTTGCACCACAGGGCAGGAGGTGGGTGCTGAGCACGATACATTTTCTCTCTTCGGTAAGCATTTTTTTGTGTTTTATACTTTTGGAATTTTGGTTTTTCGTGTTGATTTTAAAATGACCTTTTTCATGTTTGAAATGTACTAACTCGGTTGTTCCTCACAGCAGGTCAACTTGTGTGTGGTTGCAACATTACGGTCCCATTGAGTACATTTTTGGAGAAAGGGAAATCAGTTGCTCCACAGGGCGGGAGGAGGAGGCTGAGCACGATTCATTTTCTCTCTTTGGTAAGCATTTTTTTGTGTTTTATACTTTTGGAATTTTGGTTTTTCATGTTGACTTTAAAATGTCCTTTTTCATGTTTGAAATGTACTAACTCGGTTTTTCCTCACAGCTGGTCAACTTTTGTGTGGTTCCAACATTACGGTCCCATTGAGTACACTTTTGGAGAAAGGGACATCAGTTGCACCACAGGGCGGGAGGACGGTGCTGAGCACGATAGATTTTCTCTCTTCGGGAACCATTTCTTTGTGTTTTATACATTTGGAATTTTGGTTTTTCATGTTGATTTTAAAATGACCTTTTTCATATTTGAAATGTACTAACTCGGTTGTTCCTCACAGCAGGTCAACTTGTGTGTGGCTGGAACATTACGGTCCCATTGAGTACATTTTTGGAGAAAGGGACATCAGTTGCACCACAGGGCAGGAGGAGGGTGCTGAGCACGATACATTTTCTCTCTTCGGTAAGCATTTCTTTGTGTTTTATACGTTTGGAATTTTGGTTTTTCATGTTTATTTTAAAATGACCTTTTTCATGTTTGAAATGTACTAACTCGGTTGTTCCTCACAGCAGGTCAACTTGTGTGTGGTTGCAACATTACGGTCCCATTGAGTACATTTTTGGAGAAAGGGACATCAGTTGCACCACAGGGCGGGAGGAGGGTGCTGAGCACGATACATTTTCTCTCTTCGGTAAGCATTTTTTTGTTTTTTATACTTATGGAATTTTGGTTTTTCATGTTGATTTTAAAATGACCTTTTTCATGTTTGAAATGTACTAACTCGGTTGTTCCTCACAGCAGGTCAACTTGTGTGTGGTTGCAACATTACGGTCCCATTGAGTACACTTTTGGAGAATGGGACATCAGTTGCACCACAGGGCGGGAGGAGGGTGCTGAGCACGATACACATTTCTCTCTTCGGTAAGCATTTTTTTGTGTTTTATACTTTTGGAATTTTGGTTTTTCATGTTGATTTTAAAATGACCTTTTTCATGTTTGAAATGTACTAACTCGGTTTTTCCTCACAGCAGGTAAACTTGTGTGTGGTTGCAACGTTACGGTCCCATTGAGTACATTTTTTAGAAAGGGACATCAGTTGCACCACAGGGCGGGAGGAGGGTGCTGAGCACGATACATTTTCTCTCTTCGGTAAGCATTTTTTTGTGTTTTATACTTTTGGAATTTTGGTTTTTCATGTTGATATTAAAGTGACCTTTTTCATGTTTGAAATGTACTAACTCGGTTGTTCCTCACAGCAGGTCAACTTGTGTGTGGTTGCAACATTACGGTCCCATTGAGTACATTTTTGGAGAAAGGGACATCAGTTGCACCACAGGGCGGGAGGAGGGTGCTGAGCACGATACATTTTCTCTCCTCGGTAAGCATTTTTTTGTGTTTTATTCTTTTGGAATTTTGGTTTTTCATGTTGATTTTAAAATGACCTTTTTCATGTTTGAAATGTACTAACTCGGTTGTTCCTCACAGCAGGTCAACTTGTGTGTGGTTGCAACATTACGGTCCCATTGAGTTCATTTTTGGAGAAAGGGACATCAGTTGCACCACAGGGCGGGAGGAGGGAGCTGAGCACGATACATTTTCTCTCTTCGGTAAGCATTTTTTTGTGTTTTATACTTTTGAAATTTTGGTTTTTCATGTTGATTTTAAAATGACCTTTTTCATGTTTGAAATGTACTAACTCGGTTCGGTCCTCACAGCAGGTCAACTTGTGTGTGGTTGCAACATTACGGTCCCATTGAGTACATTTTTGGAGAAAGGGACATCAGTTGCACCACAGGGCGGGAGGAGGGTGCTGAGCACGATACATTTTCTCTCTTCGGTAAGCATTTTTTTGTGTTTTATACTTTTGGAATTTTGGTTTTTCATGTTGATTTTAAAGTGACCTTTTTCATGTTTGAAATATACTAACTCGGTTGTTCCTAACAGCAGGTCAACTTGTGTGTGGTTGCAACAATACGGTCCCATTGAGTACATTTTTGGAGAAAGGGACATCAGTTGCAACACAGGGCGGGAGGAGGGTGCTGAGGACGATACATTTTCTCTCTTCGGTAAGCATTTTTTTGTGTTTTATACTTTTGGAATTTTGGTTTTTCATGTTGATTTTAAAATGACCTTTTTCATGTTTGAAATGTACTAACTCGGTTGTTCCTCACAATACGTCAACTTGTGTGTGGTTGCAACATTACGGTCCCATTGAGTACATTTTTGGAGAAAGGGACATCAGTTGCACCACAGGGCGGGAGGAGGGTGCTGAGCACGATACATTTTCTCTCTTCGGTGTGCATTTTTTTGTGTTTTATACCTTTGGAATTTTGGTTTTTCATGTTGATTTTAAAATGACCTTTTTCATGTTGAAATGTACTAACTTGGTTGTTCCTCACAGCAGGTCAACTTGTGTGTGGTTGCAACATTACGGTCCTATTGAGTACATTTTTGGAGAAAGGGACATCAGTTGCACCACAGGGCGGGAGGAGGGTGCTGAGCACGATACATTTTCTCTCTTCGGTAAGCATTTTTTTGTGTTTTATACTTTTGGAATTTTGGTTTTTCATGTTGATTTTAAAATGACCTTTTTCATGTTTGAAATGTACTAACTCGGTTGTTACTCACAGCAGGTCAACTTGTGTGTGGTTGCAACATTACGGTCCCATTGAGTACATTTTTGGAGAAAGGGACATCAGTTGCACCACAGGGCGGGAGGAGGGTGCTGAGCACGATACATTTTCTCTCTTCGGTAAGCATTTTTTTGTGTTTTATACTTTTGGAATTTTGGTTTTTCATGTTGATTTTAAAATGACCTTTTTCATGTTTGAAATGTACTAACTCGGTTGTTCCTCACAGCAGGTCATCTTGTGTGTGTTTGCAACATTACGGTTCCATTGAGTACATTTTTGGAGAAAGGGACATCAGTTGCACCACAGGGCGGGAGGAGGGTGCTGAGCACGATACATTTTCTCTCTTCGGTAAGCATTTTTTTGTGTTTTATACTTTTGGAATTTTGGTTTTTCATGTTGTTTTTAAAATGACCTTTTTCATGTTTGAAATGTACTAACTCTGTTGTTCCTCACAGCAGGTCAACTTGTGTGTGGTTGCAACATTACGGTCCCATTGAGTACATTTTTGGAGAAAGGGACATCAGTTGCACCACAGGGCGGGAGGAGGGTGCTGAGCACGATACATTTTCTCTCTTCGGTAAGCATTTTTTTGTGTTTTATACTTTTGGAATTTTGGTTTTTCATGTTGATTTTAAAATGACCTTTTTCATGTTTGAAATGTACTAACTCTGTTGTTCCTCACAACAGGTCACATTGTGTGTGGTTGCAACATTACGGTCCCATTGAGTACATTTTTGGAGAAAGGGACATCAGTTGCACCACAGGGCGGGAGTAGGGTGCTGAGCACGATACATTTTCTCTCTTCGGTAAGCATTTTTTTGTGTTTTATACTTTTGGAATTTTGGTTTTTCATGTTGATTTTAAAATGACCTTTTTCATGTTTGAAATGTACTAACTCGGTTGTTCCTCACAGCAGGTCAACTTGTGTGTGGTTGCAACATTACGGTCCCATTGAGTACATTTTTGGAGAAAGGGACATCAGTTGCACCACAGGGCGGGAGGGGGGTGCTGAGCACGATACATTTTCTCTCTTCGGTAAGCATTTTTTTGTGTTTTATACTTTTGGAATTTTGGTTTTTCATGTTGATTTTAAAGTGACCTTTTTCATGTTTGAAATATACTAACTCGGTTGTTCCTAACAGCAGGTCAACTTGTGTGTGGTTGCAACAATACGGTCCCATTGAGTACATTTTTGGAGAAAGGGACATCAGTTGCAACACAGGGCGGGAGGAGGGTGCTGAGGACGATACATTTTCTCTCTTCGGTAAGCATTTTTTTGTGTTTTATACTTTTGGAATTTTGGTTTTTCATGTTGATTTTAAAATGACCTTTTTCATGTTTGAAATGTACTAACTCGGTTGTTCCTCACAATACGTCAACTTGTGTGTGGTTGCAACATTACGGTCCCATTGAGTACATTTTTGGAGAAAGGGACATCAGTTGCACCACAGGGCGGGAGGAGGGTGCTGAGCACGATACATTTTCTCTCTTCGGTGTGCATTTTTTTGTGTTTTATACCTTTGGAATTTTGGTTTTTCATGTTGATTTTAAAATGACCTTTTTCATGTTGAAATGTACTAACTTGGTTGTTCCTCACAGCAGGTCAACTTGTGTGTGGTTGCAACATTACGGTCCTATTGAGTACATTTTTGGAGAAAGGGACATCAGTTGCACCACAGGGCGGGAGGAGGGTGCTGAGCACGATACATTTTCTCTCTTCGGTAAGCATTTTTTTGTGTTTTATACTTTTGGAATTTTGGTTTTTCATGTTGATTTTAAAATGACCTTTTTCATGTTTGAAATGTACTAACTCGGTTGTTACTCACAGCAGGTCAACTTGTGTGTGGTTGCAACATTACGGTCCCATTGAGTACATTTTTGGAGAAAGGGACATCAGTTGCACCACAGGGCGGGAGGAGGGTGCTGAGCACGATACATTTTCTCTCTTCGGTAAGCATTTTTTTGTGTTTTATACTTTTGGAATTTTGGTTTTTCATGTTGATTTTAAAATGACCTTTTTCATGTTTGAAATGTACTAACTCGGTTGTTCCTCACAGCAGGTCATCTTGTGTGTGTTTGCAACATTACGGTTCCATTGAGTACATTTTTGGAGAAAGGGACATCAGTTGCACCACAGGGCGGGAGGAGGGTGCTGAGCACGATACATTTTCTCTCTTCGGTAAGCATTTTTTTGTGTTTTATACTTTTGGAATTTTGGTTTTTCATGTTGTTTTTAAAATGACCTTTTTCATGTTTGAAATGTACTAACTCGGTTGTTCCTCACAGCAGGTCAACTTGTGTGTGGTTGCAACATTACGGTCCCATTGAGTACATTTTTGGAGAAAGGGACATCAGTTGCACCACAGGGCGGGAGTAGGGTGCTGAGCACGATACATTTTCTCTCTTCGGTAAGCATTTTTTTGTGTTTTATACTTTTGGAATTTTGGTTTTTCATGTTGATTTTAAAATGACCTTTTTCATGTTTGAAATGTACTAACTCTGTTGTTCCTCACAACAGGTCACATTGTGTGTGGTTGCAACATTACGGTCCCATTGAGTACATTTTTGGAGAAAGGGACATCAGTTGCACCACAGGGCGGGAGTAGGGTGCTGAGCACGATACATTTTCTCTCTTCGGTAAGCATTTTTTTGTGTTTTATACTTTTGGAATTTTGGTTTTTCATGTTGATTTTAAAATGACCTTTTTCATGTTTGAAATGTACTAACTCGGTTGTTCCTCACAGCAGGTCAACTTGTGTGTGGTTGCAACATTACGGTCCCATTGAGTACATTTTTGGAGAAAGGGACATCAGTTGCACCACAGGGCGGGAGGGGGGTGCTGAGCACGATACATTTTCTCTCTTCGGTAAGCATTTTTTTGTGTTTTATACTTTTGGAATTTTGGTTTTTCATGTTGATTTTAAAATGACCTTTTTCATGTTTGAAATGTACTAACTCAGTTTTTCCTCACAGCCGGTCAACTTGTGTGTGGTTGCAACATTACGGTCCCATTGAGTACATTTTTGGAGAAAGGGACATCAGTTGCACCACTGGGTGGGAGGAGGGTGCTGAGCACGATACATTTTCTCTCTTCGGTAAGCATTTCTTTGTGTTTTATACTTTTGGAATTTTGGTTTTTCATGTTGATTTTAAAATGACCTTTTTCATGTTTGAAATGTACTAACTCGGTTGTTCATCACAGCAGGTCAACTTGTGTGTGGTTGCAACATTACGGTCCCATTGAGTACATTTTTGGAGAAAGGGACATCAGTTGCAGCACTGGGCAGGAGGAGGGTGCTGAGCACGATACATTTTCTCTCTTCGGTAAGCATTTTTTTGTGTTTTATACTTTTGGAATTTTGGTTTTTCATGTTGATTTTAAAATGACCTTCTTCATGTTTGATATTTACTAACTCGGTTGTTCCTCACAGCAGGTCAACTTGTGTGTGGTTGCAACATTACGGTCCCATTGAGTACATTTTTGGAGAAAGGGACATCAGTTGCACCACAGGGCGGGAGGAGGGTGCTGAGCACGATACATTTTCTCTCTTCGGTAAGCATTTTTTTGTGTTTTATACTTTTGGAGTTTTGGTTTTTCATGTTGATTTTAAAATGACCTTTTTCATGTTTGAAATGTACTAACTCGGTTGTTCATCACAGCAGGTCAACTTGTCTGTGGTTGCAACATTACGGTCCCATTGAGTACATCTTTGGAGAAAGGGACATCAGTTGCACCACAGGGCGGGAGGAGGGTGCTGAGCACGATACATTTTCTCTCTTCGGTAAGCATTTTTTTGTGTTTTATACTTTTGGAATTTTGGTTTTTTATGTTGATTTTAAAATGACCTTTTTCATGTTTGAAATGTACTAACTCGGTTGTTCCTCACAGCAGGTCAACTTGTGTTTGGTTGCAACATTACGGTCCCATTGAGTACATTTTTGGAGAAAGGGACATCAGTTGCACCACAGGGCGGGAGGGGGGTGCTGAGCACGATACATTTTCTCTCTTCGGTAAGCATTTTTTTGTGTTTTATACTTTTGGAATTTTGGTTTTTCATGTTGATTTTAAAATGACCTTTTTCATGTTTGAAATGTACTAACTAGGTTGTTCCTCACAGCAGGTCAACTTGTGTGTGGTTGCAACATTACGGTCCCATTGAATACATTTGTGGAGAAAGGGACATCAGTTGCACCACAGGGCGGGAGGAGGGTGCTGAGCACGATACATTTTCTCTCTTCGGTAAGCATTTTTTTGTGTTTTATACTTTTGGAATTTTGGTTTTTCGTGTTGATTTTAAAATGACCTTTTTCGTGTTTGAAATGTACTAACTCGGTTGTTCCTCACAGCAGGTCAACTTGTGTGTGGTTGCAACATTACGGTCCCATTGAGTACATTTTTGGAGAAAGGGACATCAGTTGCACCACAGGGCGGGAGGAGGGTGCTGAGCACGATACATTTTCTCTCTTCGGTAAGCATTTTTTTGTGTTTTATACTTTTGGAATTTTGGTTTTTCATGTTGATTTTAAAATGACCTTTTTCATGTTTGAAATGTACTAACTCGGTTGTTCCTCACAGCAGGTCACATTGTGTGTGGTTGCAACATTACGGTCCCATTGAGTACATTTTTGGAGAAAGGGACATCAGTTGCACCACAGGGCGGGAGGAGGGTGCTGAGCACGACACATTTTCTCCCTTCGGTAAGCATTTTTTTGTGTTTTATACTTTTGGAATTTTGGTTTTTCATGTTGATTTTAAAATGACCTTTTTCATGTTTGAAATGTACTAACTCGGTTGTTCCTCACAGCAGGTCAATTTGTGTGTGGTGGCAACATTACGGTCCCATTGAGTAAATTTTTGAGAAAGGGACATCAGTTGCACCACAGGGCGGGAGGAGGGTGCTGAGCACGATACATTTTCTCTCTTCGGTAAGCATTTTTTTGTGTTTTATACTTTTGGAATTTTGGTTTTTCATGTTGATTTTAAAATGACCTTTTTCATGTTTGAAATGTACTAACTCGGTTGTTCCTCACAGCAGGTCAACTTGTGTGTGGTTGCAACATTACGGTCCCATTGAGTACATTTTTGGAGAAAGGGACATCAGTTGCACCACAGGGCGGGAGGGGGGTGCTGAGCACGATACATTTTCTCTCTTCGGTAAGCATTTTTTTGTGTTTTATACTTTTGGAATTTTGGTTTTTCATGTTGATTTTAAAATGACCTTTTTCATGTTTGAAATGTACTAACTCAGTTTTTCCTCACAGCAGGTCAACTTGTGTGTGGTTGCAACATTACGGTCCCATTGAGTACATTTTTGGAGAAAGGGACATCAGTTGCACCACTGGGCGGGAGGAGGGTGCTGAGCACGATACATTTTCTCTCTTCGGTAAGCATTTCTTTGTGTTTTATACTTTTGGAATTTTGGTTTCTCATGTTGATTTTAAAATGACCTTTTTCATGTTTGAAATGTACTAACTCGGTTGTTCATCACAGCAGGTCAACTTGTGTGTGGTTGCAACATTACGGTCCCATTGAGTACATTTTTGGAGAAAGGGACATCAGTTGCAGCACTGGGCGGGAGGAGGGTGCTGAGCACGATACATTTTCTCTCTTCGGTAAGCATTTTTTTGTGTTTTATACTTTTGGAATTTTGGTTTTTCATGTTGATTTTAAAATGACCTTTTTCATGTTTGAAATGTACTAACTCGGTTGTTCCTCACAATACGTCAACTTGTGTGTGGTTGCAACATTACGGTCCCATTGAGTACATTTTTGGAGAAAGGGACATCAGTTGCTCCACAGGGCGGGAGGAGGGTGCTGAGCACGATACATTTTCTCTCTTCGGTATGCATTTTTTTGTGTTTTATACTTTTGGAATTTTGGTTTTTCATGTTGATTTTAAAATGACCTTTTTCATGTTGAAATGTACTAACTTGGTTGTTCCTCACAGCAGGTCAACTTGTGTGTGGTTGCAACATTACGGTCCTATTGAGTACATTTTTGGAGAAAGGGACATCAGTTGCACCACAGGGCGGGAGGAGGGTGCTGAGCACGATACATTTTCTCTCTTCGGTAAGCATTTTTTTGTGTTTTATACTTTTGGAATTTTGGTTTTTCATGTTGATTTTAAAATGACCTTTTTCATGTTTGAAATGTACTAACTCGGTTGTTCCTCACAGCAGGTCAACTTGTGTGTGGTTGCAACATTACGGTCCCATTGAGTACATTTTTGGAGAAAGGGACATCAGTTGCACCACAGGGCGGGAGGAGGGTGCTGAGCACGATACATTTTCTCTCTTCGGTAAGCATTTTTTTGTGTTTTATACTTTTGGAATTTTGGTTTTTCATGTTGATTTTAAAATGACCTTTTTCATGTTTGAAATGTACTAACTCGGTTGTTCCTCACAGCAGGTCATCTTGTGTGTGGTTGCAACATTACGGTCCCATTGAGTACATTTTTGGAGAAAGGGACATCAGTTGCACCACAGGGCGGGAGGAGGGTGCTGAGCACGATACATTTTCTCTCTTCGGTAAGCATTTTTTTGTGTTTTATACATTTGGAATTTTGGTTTTTCATGTTGTTTTTAAAATGACCTTTTTCATGTTTGAAATGTACTAACTCGGTTGTTCCTCACAGCAGGTCAACTTGTGTGTGGTTGCAACATTACGGTCCCATTGAGTACATTTTTGGAGAAAGGGACATCAGTTGCACCACAGGGCGGGAGGAGGGTGCTGAGCACGATACATTTTCTCTCTTCGGTAAGCATTTTTTTGTGTTTTATACTTTTGGAATTTTGGTTTTTCATGTTGATTTTAAAATGACCTTTTTCATGTTTGAAATGTACTAACTCGGTTGTTCCTCACAACAGGTCACATTGTGTGTGGTTGCAACATTACGGTCCCATTGAGTACATTTTTGGAGAAAGGGACATCAGTTGCACCACAGGGCGGGAGTAGGGTGCTGAGCACGATACATTTTCTCTCTTCGGTAAGCATTTTTTTGTGTTTTATACTTTTGGAATTTTGGTTTTTCATGTTGATTTTAAAATGACCTTTTTCATGTTTGAAATGTACTAACTCGGTTGTTCCTCACAGCAGGTCAATTTGTGTGTGGTGGCAACATTACGGTCCCATTGAGTACATTTTTGGAGAAAGGGACATCAGTTGCACCACAGGGCGGGAGGAGGGTGCTGAGCACGATACATTTTCTCTCTTCGGTAAGCATTTTTTTGTGTTTTATAGTTTTGGAATTTTGGTTTTTCATGTTGCTTTTAAAATGACCTTCTTCATGTTTGAAATGTACTAACTCGGTTGTTCCTCACAGCAGGTCAACTTGTGTGTGGTTGCAACATTACGGTCCCATTGAGTACATTTTTGGAGAAAGGGACATCAGTTGCACCACAGGGCGGGAGGGGGGTGCTGAGCACGATACATTTTCTCTCTTCGGTAAGCATTTTTTTGTGTTTTATACTTTTGGAATTTTGGTTTTTCATGTTGATTTTAAAATGACCTTTTTCATGTTTGAAATGTACTAACTCAGTTTTTCCTCACAGCCGGTCAACTTGTGTGTGGTTGCAACATTACGGTCCCATTGAGTACATTTTTGGAGAAAGGGACATCAGTTGCACCACTGGGTGGGAGGAGGGTGCTGAGCACGATACATTTTCTCTCTTCGGTAAGCATTTCTTTGTGTTTTATACTTTTGGAATTTTGGTTTTTCATGTTGATTTTAAAATGACCTTTTTCATGTTTGAAATGTACTAACTCGGTTGTTCCTCACAGCAGGTCAACTTGTGTTTGGTTGCAACATTACGGTCCCATTGAGTACATTTTTGGAGAAAGGGACATCAGTTGCACCACAGGGCGGGAGGAGGGTGCTGAGCACGATACATTTTCTCTCTTCAGTAAGCATTTCTTTGTGTTTTATACTTTTGGAATTTTGGTTTTTCATGTTGATTTTAAAATGACCTTTTTCATGTTTGAAATGTACTAACTAGGTTGTTCCTCACAGCAGGTCAACTTGTGTGTGGTTGCAACATTACGGTCCCATTGAATACATTTGTGGAGAAAGGGACATCAATTGCACCACAGGGCGGGAGAAGGGTGCTGAGCACGATACATTTTCTCTCTTCGGTAAGCATTTTTTTGTGTTTTATACTTTAGGAATTTTGGTTTTTCGTGTTGATTTTAAAATGACCTTTTTCGTGTTTGAAATGTACTAACTCGGTTGTTCCTCACAGCAGGTCAACTTGTGTGTGGTTGCAACATTACGATCACATTGAGTACATTTTTGGAGAAAGGGACATCAGTTGCACCACAGGGCGGGAGGAGGGTGCTGAGCACGATACATTTTCTCTCTTCGGTAAGCATTTTTTTGTGTTTTATACTTTTGGAATTTTGGTTTTTCATGTTGATTTTAAAATGACCTTTTTCATGTTTGAAATGTACTAACTCGGTTGTTCCTCACAGCAGGTCACATTGTGTGTGGTTGCAACATTACGGTCCCATTGAGTACATTTTTGGAGAAAGGGACATCAGTTGCACCACAGGGCGGGAGGAGGGTGCTGAGCACGACACATTTTCTCCCTTCGGTAAGCATTTTTTTTGTGTTTTATACTTTTGGAATTTTGGTTTTTCATGTTGATTTTAAAATGACCTTTTTCATGTTTGAAATGTACTAACTCGGTTGTTCCTCACAGCAGGTCAACTTGTGTGTGGTTGCAACATTACGGTCCCATTGAGTACATTTTTGGAGAAAGGGACATCAGTTGCACCACAGGGCGGGAGGGGGGTGCTGAGCACGATACATTTTCTCTCTTCGGTAAGCATTTTTTTGTGTTTTATACTTTTGGAATTTTGGTTTTTCATGTTGATTTTAAAATGACCTTTTTCATGTTTGAAATGTACTAACTCAGTTTTTCCTCACAGCAGGTCAACTTGTGTGTGGTTGCAACATTACGGTCCCATTGAGTACATTTTTGGAGAAAGGGACATCAGTTGCACCACTGGGCGGGAGGAGGGTGCTGAGCACGATACATTTTCTCTCTTCGGTAAGCATTTCTTTGTGTTTTATACTTTTGGAATTTTGGTTTCTCATGTTGATTTTAAAATGACCTTTTTCATGTTTGAAATGTACTAACTCGGTTGTTCATCACAGCAGGTCAACTTGTGTGTGGTTGCAACATTACGGTCCCATTGAGTACATTTTTGGAGAAAGGGACATCAGTTGCAGCACTGGGCGGGCGGAGGGTGCTGAGCACGATACATTTTCTCTCTTCGGTAAGCATTTTTTTGTGTTTTATACTTTTGGAATTTTGGTTTTTCATGTTGATTTTAAAATGGCCTTTTTCATGTTTGATATGTACTAACTCGGTGGTTCCTCACAGCAGGTCAACTTGTGTGTGGTTGCAACATTACGGTCCCATTGAGTACATTTTTGGAGAAAGGGACATCAGTTGCACCACAGGGCGGGAGGAGGGTGCTGAGCACGATACATTTTCTCTCTTCGGTAAGCATTTTTTTGTGTTTTATACTTTTGGAATTTTGGTTTTTCATGTTGATTTTAAAATGACCTTTTTCATGTTTGAAATGTACTAACTCCGTTGTTCATCACAGCAGGTCAACTTGTCTGTGGTTGCAACATTATGGTCCCATTGAGTACATTTTTGGAGAAAGGGACATCAGTTGCACCACAGGGCGGGAGGAGGGTGCTGAGCACGATACATTTTCTCTCTTCGGTAAGCATTTCTTTGTGTTTTATACTTTTGGAATTTTGGTTTTCTAATGTTGATTTTAAAATGACCTTTTTCATGTTTGAAATGTACTAACTCGGTTGTTCCTCACAGCAGGTCAACTTGTGTTTGGTTGCAACATTACGGTCCCATTGAGTACATTTTTGGAGAAAGGGACATCAGTTGCACCACAGGGCGGGAGGAGGGTGCTGAGCACGATACATTTTCTCTCTTCAGTAAGCATTTTTTTGTGTTTTATACTTTTGGAATTTTGGTTTTTCATGTTGATTTTAAAATGACCTTTTTCATGTTTGAAATGTACTAACTAGGTTGTTCCTCACAGCAGGTCAACTTGTGTGTGGTTGCAACATTACGGTCCCATTGAATACATTTGTGGAGAAAGGGACATCAGTTGCACCACAGGGCGGGAGGAGGGTGCTGAGCACGATACATTTTCTCTCTTCGGTAAGCATTTTTTTGTGTTTTATACTTTTGGAATTTTGGTTTTTCATGTTGATTTTAAAATGACATTTTTCGTGTTTGAAATGTACTAACTCGGTTGTTCCTCACAGCAGGTCAACTTGTGTGTGGTTGCAACATTACGATCCCATTGAGTACATTTTTGGAGAAAGGGACATCAGTTGCACCACAGGGCGGGAGGAGGGTGCTGAGCACGATACATTTTCTCTCTTCGGTAAGCATTTTTTTGTGTTTTATACTTTTGGAATTTTGGTTTTTCATGTTGATTTTAAAATGACCTTTTTCATGTTTGAAATGTACTAACTCGGTTGTTCCTCACAGCAGGTCAACTTGTGTGTGGTTGCAACAATACGGTCCCATTGAGTTCATTTTTGGAGAAAGGGACATCAGTTGCACCACAGGGCGGGAGGAGGGAGCTGAGCACGATACATTTTCTCTCTTCGGTAAGCATTTTTTTGTGTTTTATACTTTTGGAATTTTGGTTTTGCATGTTGATTTTAAAATGACCTTTTTCATGTTTGAAATGTACTAACTCGGTTTGGTCCTCACAGCAGGTCAACTTGTGTGTGGTTGCAACATTACGGTCCCACTGAGTACATTTTTGGAGAAAGGGACATCAGTTGCACCACAGGGCGGGAGGAGGGTGCTGAGCACGATACATTTTCTCTCTTCGGTAAGCATTTTTTTGTGTTTTATACTTTTGGAATTTTGGTTTTTCATGTTGATTTTAAAATGACCTTTTTCATGTTTGAAATGTACTAACTCGGTTGTTCCTCACAGCAGGTCACATTGTGTGTGGTTGCAACATTACGGTCCCATTGAGTACACTTTTGGAGAAAGGGACATCAGTTGCACCACAGGGCGGGAGGAGGGTGCTGAGCACGATACATTTTCTTTCTTCGGTAAGCATTTTTTTGTTTTTTATACTTTTGGAATTTTGTTTTTTCATGTTGATTTTAAAATGACCTTTTTCATGTTTGAAATGTACTAACTCGGTTGTTCCTCACAGCATGTCAACTTGTGTGTGGTTGCAACATTACGGTCCCATTGAGTACATTTGTGGAGAAAGGGACATCAGTTGCACCACAGGGCGGGAGGAGGGTGCTGAGCACGATACATTTTCTCTCTTCGGTAAGCATTTCCTTGTGTTTTATACTTTTGGAATTTTGGTTTTTCATGTTTATTTTAAAATGACCTTTTTCATGTTTGAAATGTACTAACTCAGTTGTTCCTCACAGCAGGTCAACTTGTGTGTGGTTGCAACATTACGGTCCCATTGAGTACATTTTTGGAGAAAGGGACACCAGTTGCACCACAGGGCGGGAGGAGGGTGCTGAGCACGATAGATTTTCTCTCTTCGGTAAGCATTTTTTTGTGTTTTATACTTTTGGAATTTTGGTTTTTCATGTTGATTTTAAAATGACCTTTTTCATGTTTGACATGTACTAACTCGGTTGTTCCTCACAGCAGGTAAACTTGTGTGTGGTTGCAACATTACGGTCCCATTGAGTACACTTTTGGAGAAAGGGACATCAGTTGCACCACAGGGCGGGAGGAGGGTGCTGATCACGATACATTTTCTCTCTTCGGTAAGCATTTTTTTGTGTTTTATACTTTTGGAATTTTGGTTTTTCATGATGATTTTAAAATGACCTTTTTCATGTTTGAAATGTACTAACTCAGTTGTTCCTCACAGCAGGTCAACTTGTGTGTGGTTGCAACATTACGGTCCCTTTGAGTACATTTGTGGAGAAAGGGACATCAGTTGCACCACAGGGCGGGAGGAGGGTGCTGAGCACGATACATTTTCTCTCTTCGGTAAGCATTTTTTTGTGTTTTAAAGTTTTGGAATTTTGGTTTTTCATGTTGATTTTAAAATGACCTTTTTCATGTTTGAAATGTACTAACTCGGTTGTTCCTCGCAGCAGGTACACTTGTGTGTGGTTGCAACATTACGGTCCCATTGAGTACATTTTTGGAGAAAGGGACATCATTTGCACCACAGGGCGGGAGGAGGGTGCTGAGCACGATACATTTTCTCTCTTCGGTACGCATTTTTTTGTGTTATATATTTTTGGAATTTTGGTTTTTCATGTTGATTTTAAAATGACCTTTTTCATGTTTGAAATGTACTAACTCGGTTGTTCCTCACAGCAGGTCAACTTGTGTGTGGTTGCAACATTACGGTCCCATTGAGTACATTTTTGGAGAAAGGGACATCAGTTGCACCACAGGGCGGGAGGAGGGTGCTGAGCACGATACATTTTCTCTCTTCGGTAAGCATTTTTTTGTGTTTTATACTTTTGGAATTTTGGTTTTTCATGTTGATTTTAAAATGACCTTTTTCGTGTTTGAAATGTACTAACTCAGTTGTTCCTCACAGCAGGTCAACTTGTGTGTGGTTGCAACATTACGGTCCCATTGAGTACATTTTTGGAGAAAGGGACATCAGTTGCACCACAGGGCGGGAGGAGGGTGCTGAGCACGATACATTTTCTCTCTTCGGTAAGCATTTTTTTGTGTTTTATACTTTTGGAATTTTGGTTTTTCATGTTGATTTTAAAATGACCTTTTTCATGTTTGAAATGTACTAACTCGGTTGTTCCTCACAGCAGGTCAACTTGTGTGTGGTTGCAACATTACTGTCCCATTGAGTACATTTTTGATGAAAGGGACATCAGTTGCACCACAGGGCGGGAGGAGGGTGCTGAGCACGATACATTTTCTCTCTTCGGTAAGCATTTTTTTTGTGTTTTATACTTTTGGAATTTTGGTTTTTCGTGTTGATTTTAAAATGACCTTTTTCATCTTTGAAATGTACTAACTCGGTTGTTCCTCACAGCAGGTCAACTTGTGTGTGGTTGCAACATTACGGTCCCATTGAGTACATTTTTGGAGAAAGGGACATCAGTTGCACCACAGGGCGGGAGGAGGGTGCTGAGCACGATACATTTTCTCTCTTCAGTAAGCATTTTTTTGTGTTTTATACTTTTGGAATTTTGGTTTTTCATGTTGATTTTAAAATGACCTTTTTCGTGTTTGAAATGTATTAACTCAGTTGTTCCTCACAGCAGGTCAACTTGTGTGTGGTTGCAACATTACGGTCCCATTGAGTACATTTTTGGAGAAAGGGACATCAGTTGCACCACAGGGCGGGAGGAGGGTGCTGAGCATGATACATTTTCTCTCTTCGGTAAGCATTTTTTTGTGTTTTATACTTTTGGAATTTTGGTTTTTCATGTTGATTTTAAAATGACCTTTTTCGTGTTTGAAATGTACTAACTCAGTTGTTCCTCACAGCAGGTCAACTTGTGTGTGGTTGCAACATTACGGTCCCATTCAGTACATATTTGGAGAAAGGGACATCAGTTGCACCACAGGGCGGGAGGAGGGTGCTGAGCACGATACATTTTCTCTCTTCGGTAAGCATTTTTTTGTGTTTTATACTTTTGGAATTTTGGTTTTTCATGTTGATTTTAAAATGACCTTTCTCATGTGTGAAATGTACTAACTCGGTTGTTCCTCACAGCAGGTCAACTTGTGTGTGGTTGCAACATTACGGTCCCATAGAGTACATATTTGGAGAAAGGGACATCAGTTGCACCACAGGCAGGGAGGAGGGTGCTGAGCACGATACATTTTCTCTCTTCGGTAAGCATTTTTTTGTGTTTTATACTTTTGGAATTTTGGTTTTTCATGTTGATTTTAAAATGAACTTTTTCATGTTTGAAATGTACTCACTCGGTTGTTCCTCACAGCAGATCAACTTGTGTGTGGTTGCAACATTACGGTCCCATTGAGTACATTTTTGGAGAAAGGGACATCAGTTGCACCACAGGGCAGGAGGTGGGTGCTGAGCACGATACATTTTCTCTCTTCGGTAAGCATTTTTTTGTGTTTTATACTTTTGGAATTTTGAATTTTCGTGTTGATTTTAAAATGACCTTTTTCATCTTTGAAATGTACTAACTCGGTTGTTCCTCACAGCAGGTCAACTTGTGTGTGGTTGCAACATTACGGTCCCATTGAGTACATTTTTGGAGAAAGGGACATCAGTTGCTCCACAGGGCGGGAGGAGGAGGCTGAGCACGATTCATTTTCTCTCTTTGGTAAGCATTTTTTTGTGTTTTATACTTTTGAAATTTTGGTTTTTCATGTTGACTTTAAAATGTCCTTTTTCATGTTTGAAATGTACTAACTCGGTTTTTCCTCACAGCTGGTCAACTTGTGTGTGGTTGCAACATTACGGTCCCATTGAGTACACTTTTGGAGAAAGGGACATCAGTTGCACCACAGGGCGGGAGGACGGTGCTGAGCACGATAGATTTTCTCTATTCGGGAACCATTTTTTTGTGTTTTATACATTTGGAATTTTGGTTTTTCATGTTGATTTTAAAATGACCTTTTTCATATTTGAAATGTACTAACTCGGTTGTTCCTCACAGCAGGTCAACTTGTGTGTGGCTGGAACATTACGGTCCCATTGAGTACATTTTTGGAGAAAGGGACATCAGTTGCACCACAGGGCAGGAGGAGGGTGCTGAGCATGATACATTTTCTCTCTTCGGTAAGCATTTCTTTGTGTTTTATACTTTTGGAATTTTGGTTTTTCATGTTTATTTTAAAATGACCTTTTTCATGTTTGAAATGTACTAACTCGGTTGTTACTCACAGCAGGTCAACTTGTGTGTGGTTGCAACATTACGGTCCCATTGAGTACATTTTTGGAGAAAGGGACATCAGTTGCACCACAGGGCGGGATGAGGGTGCTGAGCACGATACATTGTCTCTCTTCGGTAAGCATTTTTTTGTTTTTTATACTTTTGGAATTTTGGTTTTTCATGTTGATTTTAAAATGACCTTTTTCATGTTTGAAATGTACTAACTCGGTTTTTCCTCACAGCAGGTCAACTTGTGTGTGGTTGCAACATTACGGTCCCATTGAGTACACTTTTGGAGAAAGGGACATCAGTTGTACCACAGGGCGGGAGGAGGGTTCTGAGCACGATACATTTTCTCTCTTCGGTAAGCATTTTTTTGTGTTTTATACTTTTGGAATTTTGGTTTTTTATGTTGATTTTAAAATGACCTTTTTCATGTTTGAAATGTACTAACTCGGTTGTTCCTCACAGCAGGTCAACTTGTGTGTGGTTGCAACATTACGTTCCCTTTGAGTACATTTGTGGAGAAAGGGACACAGTTGCACCACAGGGCGGGAGGAGGGTGCTGAGCACGATACATTTTCTCTCTTCGGTAAGCATTTTTTTGTGTTTTATACTTTTGGAATTTTGGTTTTTCATGTTGATTTTAAAATGACCTTTTTCATGTTTGAAATGTACTAACTCGGTTGTTCCTCACAGCAGGTCAACTTGTGTGTGGTTGCAACATTACGGTCCCATTGAGTACATTTTTGGAGAAAGGGACATCAGTTGCACCACAGGGCGGGAGGAGGGTGCTGAGCACGATACATTTTCTCTCTTCGGTAAGCATTTTTTTGTGTTTTATACTTTTGGAATTTTGGTTTCTCACGTTGTATTTAAAATGACCTTTTTCATGTTTGAAATGTACTAACTCGGTTTTTCCTTACAGCAGGTCAACTTGTGTGTGGTTGCATCATTACGGTCCCATTGAGTACATTATTGGAGAAAGGGACATCAGTTGCACCACTGGGCGGGAGGAGGGTGCTGAGCACGATACATTTTCTCTCTTCGGTAAGCATTTTTTTGTGTTTTATACTTTTGGAATTTTGGTTTTTCATGTTGATATTAAAATGACCTTTTTCATGTTTGAAATGTACTAACTCGGTTGTTCCTCACAGCAGGTCAACTTGTGTGTGGTTGCAACATTACGGTCCCATTGAGTACATTTTTGGAGAAAGGGACATCAGTTGCACCACAGGGCGGGAGGAGGGTGCTGAGCACGATACATTTTCTCTCCTCGGTAAGCATTTCTTTGTGTTTTATACTTTTGGAATTTTGGTTTTTCATGTTGATTTTAAAATGACCTTTTTCATGTTTGAAATGTACTAACTCGGTTGTTCCTCACAGCAGGTCAACTTGTGTGTGGTTGCAACAATACGGTCCCATTGAGTTCATTTTTGGAGAAAGGGACATCAGTTGCACCACAGGGCGGGAGGAGGGAGCTGAGCACGATACATTTTCTCTCTTCGGTAAGCATTTTTTTGTGTTTTATACTTTTGGAATTTTGGTTTTTCATGTTGATTTTAAAATGACCTTTTTATGTTTGAAATGTACTAACTCGGTTCGGTCCTCACAGCAGGTCAACTTGTGTGTGGTTGCAACATTACGGTCCCATTGAGTACATTTTTGGAGAAAGGGACATCAGTTGCACCACAGGGCGGGAGGAGGGTGCTGAGCACGATACATTTTCTCTCTTCGGTAAGCATTTTTTTGTGTTTTATACTTTTGGAATTTTGGTTTTTCATGTTGATTTTAAAGTGACCTTTTTCATGTTTGAAATATACTAACTCGGTTGTTCCTAACAGCAGGTCAACTTGTGTGTGGTTGCAACATTACGGTCCCATTGAGTACATTTTTGGAGAAAGGGACATCAGATGCAACACAGGGCGGGAGGAGGGTGCTGAGGACGATACATTTTCTCTCTTCGGTAAGCATTTTTTTGTGTTTTATACTTTTGGAATTTTGGTTTTTCATGTTGATTTTAAAATGACCTTTTTCATGTTTGAAATGTACTAACTCGGTTGTTCCTCACAATACGTCAACTTGTGTGTGGTTGCAACATTACGGTCCCATTGAGTACATTTTTGGAGAAGGGCACATCAGTTGCACCACAGGGCGGGAGGAGGGTGCTGAGCACGATACATTTTCTCTCTTCGGTATGCATTTTTTTGTGTTTTATACTTTTGGAATTTTGGTTTTTCATGTTGATTTTAAAATGACCTTTTTCATGTTGAAATGTACTAACTTGGTTGTTCCTCACAGCAGGTCAACTTGTCTGTGGTTGCAACATTACGGTCCCATTGAGTACATTTGTGGAGAAAGGGACATCAGTTGCACCACAGGGCGGGAGGAGGGTGCTGAGCACGATACATTTACTCCCTTCGGTAAGCATTTTTTTGTGTTTTATACTTTTGAAATTTTGGTTTTTCATGCTGATTTTAAAATGACCTTTTTCATGTTTGAAATGTACTAACTCGGTTGTTCCTCAGAGCAGGTCAACTTGTGTGTGGCTGGAACATTACGGTCCCATTGAGTACATTTTCGGAGAAAGGGACATCAGTTGCACCACAGGGCAGGAGGAGGGTGCTGAGCACGATACATTTTCTCTCTTCGGTAAGCATTTCATTGTGTTTTATACTTTTGGAATTTTGGTTTTTCATGTTTATTTTAAAATGACCTTTTTCATGTTTGAAATGTACTAACTCGGTTGTTACTCACAGGAGGTCAACTTGTGTGTGGTTGCAACATTACGGTCCCATTGAGTACATTTTTGGAGAAAGGGACATCAGTTGCACCACAGGGCGGGAGGAGGGTGCTGAGCACGATACATTGTCTCTCTTCGGTAAGCATTTTTTTGTTTTTTATACTTTTGGAATTTTGGTTTTTCATGTTGATTTTAAAATGACCTTTTTCATGTTTGAAATGTACTAACTCGGTTTTTCCTCACAGCAGGTCAACTTGTGTGTGGTTGCAACATTACGGTCCCATTGAGTACACTTTTGGAGAAAGGGACATCAGTTGTACCACAGGGCGGGAGGAGGGTTCTGAGCACGATACATTTTCTCTCTTCGGTAAGCATTTTTTTGTGTTTTATACTTTTGGAATTTTGGTTTTTTATGTTGATTTTAAAATGACCTTTTTCATGTTTGAAATGTACTAACTCGGTTGTTCCTCACAGCAGGTCAACTTGTGTGTGGTTGCAACATTACGTTCCCTTTGAGTACATTTGTGGAGAAAGGGACATCAGTTGCACCACAGGGCGGGAGGAGGGTGCTGAGCACGATACATTTTCTCTCTTCGGTAAGCATTTTTTTGTGTTTTATACTTTTGGAATTTTGGTTTTTCATGTTGATTTTAAAATGACCTTTTTCATGTTTGAAATGTACTAACTCGGTTGTTCCTCACAGCAGGTCAACTTGTGTGTGGTTGCAACATTACGGTCCCATTGAGTACATTTTTGGAGAAAGGGACATCAGTTGCACCACAGGGCGGGAGGAGGGTGCTGAGCACGATACATTTTCTCTCTTCGGTAAGCATTTTTTTGTGTTTTATATTTTTGGAATTTTGGTTTTTCATGTTGATTTTAAAATGACCTTTTTCATGTTTGAAATGTACTAACTCGGTTGTTCCTCACAGCAGGTCAACTTGTGTGTGGTTGCAACATTACGGTCCCATTGAGTACATTTTTGGAGAAAGGGAAATCTGTTGCACCACAGGGCGGGAGGAGGGTGCTGAGCACGATACATTTTCTCTCTTCGGTAAGCATTTTTTTGTGTTTTATACTTTTGGAATTTTGGTTTCTCACGTTGTATTTAAAATGACCTTTTTCATGTTTGAAATGTACTAACTCGGTTTTTCCTTACAGCAGGTCAACTTGTGTGTGGTTGCATCATTACGGTCCCATTGAGTACATTATTGGAGAAAGGGACATCAGTTGCACCACTGGGCGGGAGGAGGGTGCTGAGCACGATACATTTTCTCTCTTCGGTAAGCATTTTTTTGTGTTTTATACTTTTGGAATTTTGGTTTTTCATGTTGATATTAAAATGACCTTTTTCATGTTTGAAATGTACTAACTCGGTTGTTCCTCACAGCAGGTCAACTTGTGTGTGGTTGCAACATTACGGTCCCATTGAGTACATTTTTGGAGAAAGGGACATCAGTTGCACCACAGGGCGGGAGGAGGGTGCTGAGCACGATACATTTTCTCTCCTCGGTAAGCATTTCTTTGTGTTTTATACTTTTGGAATTTTGGTTTTTCATGTTGATTTTAAAATGACCTTTTTCATGTTTGAAATGTACTAACTCGGTTGTTCCTCACAGCAGGTCAACTTGTGTGTGGTTGCAACAATACGGTCCCATTGAGTTCATTTTTGGTGAAAGGGACATCAGTTGCACCACAGGGCGGGAGGAGGGAGCTGAGCACGATACATTTTCTCTCTTCGGTAAGCATTTTTTTGTGTTTTATACTTTTGGAATTTTGGTTTTTCATGTTGATTTTAAAATGACCTTTTTCATGTTTGAAATGTACTAACTCGGTTTGGTCCTCACAGCAGGTCAACTTGTGTGTGGTTGCAACATTACAGTCCCATTGAGTACATTTTTGGAGAAAGGGACATCAGTTGCACCACAGGGCGGGAGGAGGGTGCTGAGCACGATACATTTTCTCTCTTCGGTAAGCATTTTTTTGTGTTTTATACTTTTGGAATTTTGGTTTTTCATGTTGATTTTAAAGTGACCTTTTTCATGTTTGAAATATACTAACTCGGTTGTTCCTAACAGCAGGTCAACTTGTGTGTGGTTGCAACATTACGGTCCCATTGAGTACATTTTTGGAGAAAGGGACATCAGATGCACCACAGGGCGGGAGGAGGGTGCTGAGGACGATACATTTTCTCTCTTCGGTAAGCATTTTTTTGTGTTTTATACTTTTGGAATTTTGGTTTTTCATGTTGATTTTAAAATGACCTTTTTCATGTTTGAAATGTACTAACTCGGTTGTTCCTCACAATACGTCAACTTGTGTGTGGTTGCAACATTACGGTCCCATTGAGTACATTTTTGGAGAAGGGGACATCAGTTGCACCACAGGGCGGGAGGAGGGTGCTGAGCACGATACATTTTCTCTCTTCGGTATGCATTTTTTTGTGTTTTATACTTTTGGAATTTTGGTTTTTCATGTTGATTTTAAAATGACCTTTTTCATGTTGAAATGTACTAACTTGGTTGTTCCTCACAGCAGGTCAACTTGTCTGTGGTTGCAACATTACGGTCCCATTGAGTACATTTGTGGAGAAAGGGACATCAGTTGCACCACAGGGCGGGAGGAGGGTGCTGAGCACGATACATTTACTCCCTTCGGTAAGCATTTTTTTGTGTTTTATACTTTTGGAATTTTGGTTTTTCATGCTGATTTTAAAATGACCTTTTTCATGTTTGAAATGTACTAACTCGGTTGTTCCTCACAGCAGGTCAACTTGTGTGTGTTTGCAACATTACGGTCCCATTGAGTACATTTTTGGAGAAAGGGACATCAGTTGCACCACAGGGCGGGAGGAGGGTGCTGAGCACGATACATTTTCTCTCTTCGGTAAGCATTTTTTTGTGGTTTATACTTTTGGAATTTTGGTTTTTCATGTTGATTTTAAAATGACCTTTTTCATGTTTGGAATGTACTAACTCGGTTTTTCCTCACAGCAGGTCAACTTGTGTGTGGTTGCAACATTACGGTCCCATTGAGTACATTTTTGGAGAAAGGGACATCAGTTGCACCACAGGGCGGGAGGAGGGTGCTGAGCACGATACATTATCTCTCTTTGGTAAGCATTTTTTTTGTGTTTTATACTTTTGGAATTTTGGTTTTTCATGTTGATTTTAAAATGACCTTTTTCATGTTTGAAATGTACTAACTCGGTTGTTCCTCACAGCAGGTCAACTTGTGTGTGTTTGCAACATTACGGTCCCATTGAGTACATTTTTGGAGAAAGGGACATCAGTTGCACCACAGGGCGGGAGGAGGGTGCTGAGCACGATACATTTTCTCTCTTCGGTAAGCATTTTTTTGTGGTTTATACTTTTGGAATTTTGGTTTTTCATGCTGATTTTAAAATGACCTTTTTCATGTTTGAAATGTACTAACTCGGTTGTTCCTCACAGCAGGTCAACTTGTGTGTGGTTGCAACATTACGGTCCCATTGAGTACATTTTTGGAGAAAGGGACATCAGTTGCACCACAGGGCGGGAGGGGGGTGCTGAGCTCGATACATTTTCTCTCTTCGGTAAGCATTTTTTTGTGTTTTATACTTTTGGAATTTTGGTTTTTCATGTTGATTTTAAAATGACCTTTTTCATGTTTGAAATGTACTAACTCGGTTGTTCCTCACAGCAGGTCAACTTGTGTGTGGTTGCAACATTACGGTCCCATTGAGTACATTTTTGGAGAAAGGGACATCAGTTGCACCACAGATTAGATTAGATTTACTTTCATTCCAATTGATCCGTAGTGAGGAGGTCCTCCAGGATGTGGAACATGTCAGAAAAACAAGAATACATGACAAATATTTACAACTAAAACAAATAAGCTAATGTACCATTCCACAGGTCCCAAGTGGAATGATCGTCATTTTTTAATGAACACTAAGAGTCATTTTACAAATACTATTGCACTGAATTTAAAATAAAAAAGTTTTTTATTTATTTATAAGGTAAGAAACATGTAATACAACTACTGTAATACTTATTTACAATGAATACATTACTGCACTGAAATGGTGCAGAAGTTATATTATACTTACACACACACACACACACACACACACACACACACACACACAAATTTTCAGTGAACACATTAACGCACTGAAATTGTGCAGAAGTTATGTTGTACTTATATACAAATCAGTTGGTTTTCCTAAGAAATTCATCAATGGAGTAGAAGGAGTTGGCCACCAATAAATCCTTTAGGCCTCTCTTAAACTGAATTTCATTGGTTGTTAAGCTTTTTATGGCTGCTGGCAAGTTATTGAAAATGTGTGTTCCTGAATAATGCACACCCTTTTGTACAAGACTAAGTGACTTTAAATCCTAGTGAAGATTATTCTTATTTCTAGTATTGATTCCATGAATTGAGCTGTTGGTTTGAAAAAGTGATATATTTTTAATGACAAATTTCATTAAGGAATAAATATATTGGGAAGCTGTAGTTAGTATCCCTAGTTCCCTAAACAGGCTTCTGCAGGATGTTCTTGAGTTCACACCACATATAATTCTTACTGCACGTTTTTGTGCCCGGAAAACTTTAGCTTGGCTTGATGAATTACCCCAGAAAATAATCCCATATGACATTATGGAATGAAAGTAAGCAAGGTATGCCAGCTTTTTCATTTTTATATCCCCTATGTCTGACAAAATTCGCATGGCAAACAGAGATTTGTTAAGACGCTTCAGCAGTTCTGTAGTGTGCTCCTCCCAGTTGAATTTATTATCAAGCTGTAATCCCAAGAATTTAACACCGTCCACTTCTTCTATCTTCTTGTCATCATATGTTAGACATATACTCTTGGGACACCCCTTACAAGTTCTGAACTGCATGTAGTGTGTTTTTTCAAAGTTTAGTGACAAAGAATTGGCTAGGAACCAGTGATTAATGTCCACAAATATTTTATTGGCTGATCTTTCTAAGACTACACAGGGCGGGAGGAGGGTGCTGAGCACGATACATTTTCTCTCTTCGGTAAGCATTTTTTTGTGTTTTATACTTTTGGAATTTTGGTTTTTCATGTTGATTTTAAAATGACCTTTTTCATGTTTGAAATGTACTAACTCGGTTGTTCCTCACAGCAGGTCAACTTGTCTGTGGTTGCAACATTACGGTCCCATTGAGTACATTTGTGGAGAAAGGGACATCAGTTGCACCACAGGGCGGGAGGAGGGTGCTGAGCACGATACATTTACTCTCTTCGGTAAGCATTTTTTTGTGTTTTATACTTTTGGAATTTTGGTTTTTCATGCTGATTTTAAAATGACCTTTTTCATGTTTGAAATGTACTAACTCGGTTGTTCCTCACAGCAGGTCAACTTGTGTGTGGTTGCAACATTACGGTCCCATTGAGTACATTTTTGGAGAAAGGGACATCAGTTGCACCACAGGGCGGGAGGAGGGTGCTGAGCACGATACATTTTCTCTCTTCGGTAAGCATTTTTTTGTGTTTTATACTTTTGGAATTTTGGTTTTTCATGTTCATTTTAAAATGACCTTTTTCATGTATGAAATGTACTAACTCGGTTGTTCCTCACAGCAGGTCAACTTGTGTGTGGTTGCAACATTACGGTCCCATTGAGTACATTTTTGGAGAAAGGGACATCAGTTGCACCACAGGGCGGGAGGAGGGTGCTGAGCACGATACATTTTCTCTCTTCGGTAAGCATTTTTTTTGTGTTTTATACTTTTGGAATTTTGGTTTTTCATGTTGATTTTAAAATGACCTTTTTCATGTTTGAAATGTGCTCACTCGGTTGTTCCTCACAGCAGGTCAACTTGTGTGTGTTTGCAACATTACGGTCCCATTGAGTACATTTTTGGAGAAAGGGACATCAGTTGCACCACAGGGCGGGAGGAGGGTGCTGAGCACGATACATTTTCTCTTTTCGGTAAGCATTTTTTTGTGGTTTATACTTTTGGAATTTTGGTTTTTCATGCTGATTTTAAAATGACCTTTTTCATGTTTGAAATGTACTAACTCGGTTGTTCCTCACAGCAGGTCAACTTGTGTGTGGTTGCAACATTACGGTCCCATTGAGTACATTTTTGGAGAAAGGGACATCAGTTGCACCACAGGGCGGGAGGGGGGTGCTGAGCACAATACATTTTCTCTCTTCGGTAAGCAATTTTTTGTGTTTTATACTTTTGGAATTTTGGTTTTTCATGTTGATTTTAAAATGACCTTTTTCATGTTTGAAATGTACTAACTCGGTTGTTCCTCACAGCAGGTCAACTTGTGTGTGGTTGCAACATTACGGTCCCATTGAGTACATTTGTGGAGAAAGGGACATCAGTTGCACCACAGATTAGATTAGATTTACTTTCATTCCAATTGATCCGTAGTGAGGAGGTCCTCCAGAATGTGGAACATGTCAGAAAAACAACAATACATGACAAATATTTACAACTAAAACAAATAAGCTAATGTACCATTCCACAGGTCCCAAGTGGAATGATCGTCATTTTTTAATGAACACTAAGTGTCATTTTACAAATACTATTGCACTGAATTTAAAATAAAAAAGTTTTTTATTTATTTATAAGGTAAGAAACATGTAATACAACTACTGTAATACTTATTTACAATGAATACATTACTGCACTGAAATGGTGCAGAAGTTAGATTATACTTACACACACACACACACACACACACACACACACACACACACACACACACACACACAAATTTTCAGTGAACACATTACTGCACTGAAATTGTGCAGAAGTTATGTTGTACTTATATACAAATCAGTTGGTTTTCCTAAGAAATTCATCAATGGAGTAGAAGGAGTTGGCCACCAATAAATCCTTTAGGCTTCTCTTAAACTGAATTTCATTGGTTGTTGAGCTTTTTATGGCTGCTGGCAAGTTATTGAAAATGTGTGTTCCTGAATAATGCACACCTTTTTGTACAAGACTAAGTGACTTTAAATCCTTGTGAAGATTATTCTTATTTCTAGTATTGATTCCATGAACTTAGCTGTTGGTTTGAAAAAGTGATATATTTTTAATGACAAATTTCATTAAGGAATAAATATATTGGGAAGCTGTAGTTAGTATCCCTAGTTCCCTAAACAGGCTTCTGCAGGATGTTCTTGAGTTCACAACACATATAATTCTTACTGCACGTTTTTGCGCCCGGAAAACTTTAGCTTGGCTTGATGAATTACCCCAGAAAATAATCCCATATGACATTATGGAATGAAAGTAAGCATAGTATGCCAGCTTTTTCATTTTTATATCCCCTATGTCTGACAAAATTCGCATGGCAAACAGAGATTTGTTAAGACGCTTCAGCAGTTCTGTGGTGTGCTCCTCCCAGTTGAATTTATTATCAAGCTGAAATCCCAAGAATTTAACACCGTCCACTTCTTCTATCTTCTTGTCATCATATGTTAGACATATACTCATGGGACACCCCTTACAAGTTCTGAACTGCATGTAGTGTGTTTTTTCAAAGTTTAGTGACAAAGAATTGGCTAGGAACCAGTGATTAATGTCCACAAATATTTTATTGGCTGATCTTTCTAAGACTACACAGGGCGGGAGGAGGGTGCTGAGCACGATACATTTACTCTCTTCGGTAAGTGTTTTTTTGTAGTTTATACTTTTGGAATTTTGGTTTTTCATCTTGATTTTAAAATGACCTTTTTCATGTTTGAAATGTACTAACTCGGTTGTTCTTCACAGCAGGTCAACTTGTGTGTGGTTGCAACATTACGGTCCCATTGAGTACATTTTTGGAGAAAGGGACATCAGTTGCACCACAGGGCGGGAGGAGGGTGCTGAGCACGATACATTTTCTCTCTTCGGTAAGCATTTTTTTGTGTTCTATACTTTTGGAATTTTGGTTTTTCATGTTCATTTTAAAATGACCTTTTTCATGTTTGAAATGTACTAACTCGGTTTTTCCTCACAGCAGGTCAACTTGTGTGTGGTTGCAACATTACGGTCCCATTGAGTACATTTTTGGAGAAAGGGACATCAGTTGCACCACAGGGCGAGAGGATGGTGCTGAGCACGTTACATTTACTCTCTTCGGTAAGCGTTTTTTTGTGGTTTATACTTTTGGAATTTTGGTTTTTCATGCTGATTTTCAAATGACCTTTTTCATATATGAAATGTACTAACTCGGTTGTTCCTCACAGCAGGTCAACTTGTGTGTGGTTGCAACATTACGGTCCCATTGAGTACATTTTTGGAGAAAGGGACATCAGTTGCACCACAGGGCGGGAGGAGGGTGCTGAGCACGATACATTTTCTCTCTTCGGTAAGCATTTTTTTGTGTTTTATACTTTTGGAATTTTGGTTTTTCATGTTCATTTTAAAATGACCTTTTTCATGTTCGAAATGTACTAACTCGGTTTTTCCTCACAGCAGGTCAACTTGTGTGTGGTTGCAACATTACGGTCCCATTGAGTACATTTTTGGAGAAAGGGACATCAGTTGCACCACAGGGCGGGAGGAGGGTGCTGAGCACGATACATTTTCTCTCTTCGGTAAGCATTTTTTTTGTGTTTTATACTTTTGGAATTTTGGTTTTCCATGTTGATTCTAAAATGACCTTTTTCATGTTTGAAATGTACTAACTCGGTTGTTCCTCACAGCAAATCACATTGTGTGTGGTTGCAACATTACGGTCCCATTGAGTACATTTTTGGAGAAAGGGACATCAGTTGCACCACAGGGCGGGAGGGGGGTGCTGAGCACGATACATTTTCTCTCTTCGGTAAGCATTTTGTTGTGTTTTATACTTATGGAATTTTGGTTTTCATGTTGATTTTAAAATGACCTTTTTCATGTTTGAAATGTACTAACTCGGTTGTTCCTCACAGCAGGTCAACTTGTGTGTGGTTCCAACATTACGGTCCCATTGAGTACATTTTTGGAGAAAGGGACATCAGTTGCACCACAGGGCGGGAGGAGGGTGCTGAGCACGATACATTTTCTCTCTTCGGTAAGCATTTTTTTGTGTTTTATACTTTTGGAATTTTGGTTTTTCATGTTGATTTTAAAATGACCTTTTTCATGTTTGAAATGTACTAACTCGGTTGTTCCTCACAGCAGGTCAACTTGTGTGTGGTTGCAACATTACGGTCCCATTGAGTACATTTTTGGAGAAAGGGACATCAGTTGCACCACAGGGCGGGAGGAGGGTGTTGAGCACGATACATTTTCTCTCTTCGGTAAGCATTTTTTTGTGGTTTATACTTTCGGAATTTTGGTTTTTCATGCTGATTTTAAAATGACCTTTTTCATGTTTGAAATGTACTAACTCGGTTGTTCCTCACAGCAGGTCAACTTGCGTGTGGTTGCAACATTACGGTCCCATTGAGTACATTTTTGGAGAAAGGGACATCAGTTGCACCACAGGGCGGGAGGAGGGTGCTGAGCACGATACATTTTCTCTCTTCGGTAAGCATTTTTTTGTGGTTTATACTTTTGGAATTTTGGTTTTTCATGCTGATTTTAAAATGACCTTTTTCATGTTTGAAATGTACTAACTCGGTTGTTCCTCACAGCAGGTCAACTTGTGTGTGGTTGCAACATTACGGTCCCATTGAGTACATTTTTGGAGAAAGGGACATCAGTTGCACCACAGGGCGGGAGGAAGGGACATCAGTTGCACCACAGGGCGGGAGGAGGGTGCTGAGCACGATACATTTTCTCTCTTCGGTAAGCATTTTTTTGTGTTTTATACTTTTGGAATTTTGGTTTTTCATGTTGATATTAAAATGACCTATTTCATGTTTGAAATGTACTAACTCGGTTGTTCCTCACAGCAGGTCAACTTGTGTGTGGTTGCAACATTACGGTCCCATTGAGTACATTTTTGGAGAAAGGGACATCAGTTGCACCACAGGGCGGGAGGAGGGTGCTGAGCACGATACATTTTCTCTCTTCGGTAAGCATTTTTTTGTGTTTTATACTTTTGGAATTTTGGTTTTTCATGTTGATTTTAAAATGACCTTTTTCATGTTTGAAATGTACTAACTCGGTTGTTCCTCACAGCAGGTCAACTTGTGTGTGGTTGCAACATTACGGTCCCATTGAGTACATTTTTGGAGAAAGGGACATCAGTTGCACCACAGGGCGGGAGGAGGGTGCTGAGCACGATACATTTTCTCACTTCGGTAAGCATTTTTTTGTGTTTTATACTTCTGGAATTTTGGTTTTTCATGTTGATTTTAAAATGACCTTTTTCATGTTTGAAATGTACTAACTCGGTTGTTCCTCACAGCAGGTCAATTTGTGTGTGGTGGCAACATTACGGTCCCATTGAGTACATTTTTGGAGAAAGGGACATCAGTTGCACCAACGGGCGGGAGGAGGGTGCTGAGCACGATACATTTTCTCTCTTCGGTAAGCATTTTTTTGTGTTTTATACTTTTGGAATTTTGGTTTTTCATGTTGATTTTAAAATGACCTTTTTCATGTTTGAAATGTACCAACTCGGTTGTTCCTCACAGCAGGTCACATTGTGTGTGGTTGCAACATTACGGTCCCATTGAGTACATTTTTGGAGAAAGGGACATCAGTTGCAGCACAGGGCGGGAGGGGGGTGCTGAGCACGATACATTTTCTCTCTTCGGTAAGCATTTTTTTGTGTTTTATACTTTTGGAATTTTGGTTTTTCATGTTGATTTTACAATGACCTTTTTCATGTTTGAAATGTACTAACTCGGTTGTTCCTCACAGCAGGTCAACTTGTGTGTGGTTCCAACATTACGGTCCCATTGAGTACATTTTTGGAGAAAGGGACATCAGTTGCACCACAGGGCGGGAGGAGGGTGCTGAGCACGATACATTTTCTCTCTTCGGTAAGCATTTCTTTGTGTTGTATACTTTTGGAATTTTGGCTTTTCATGTTGATTTTAAAATGACCTTTTTCATGTTTGAAATGTACTAACTCGGTTGTTCCTCACAGCAGGTCAACTTGTGTGTGGTTGCAACATTATGGTCCCATTGAGTACATTTTTGGAGAAAGGGACATCAGTTGCACCACAGTGCGGGAAGAGGGTGCTGAGCACGATACATTTTCTCTCTTCGGTAAGCATTTTTTTGTGTTTTATACTTTTGGAATTTTGGTTTTTCATGTTGATTTTAAAATGACCTTTTTCATGTTTGAAATGTACTAACTCGGTTTTTCCTCACAGCAGGTCACATTGTGTGTGGTTGTAACATTACGGTCCCATTGAGTACATTGTTGGAGAAAGGGACATCAGTTGCACCACAGGGCGGGAGGAGGGTGCTGAGCACGATACATTTTCTCTCTTCGGTAAGCATTTTTTTGTGGTTTATACTTTTGGAATTTTGGTTTTTCATGCTGATTTTAAAATGACCCTTTTCATGTTTGAAATGTACTAACTCGGTTGTTCCTCACAGCAGGTCAACTTGTGTGTTGTTGCAACATTACGGTCCCATTGAGTACATTTTTGGAGAAAGGGACATCAGTTGCACCACAGGGCGGGAGGAAGGGACATCAGTTGCACCACAGGGCGGGAGGAGGGTGCTGAGCACGATACATTTTCTCTCTTCGGTAAGCATTTTTTTGTGTTTTATACTTTTGGAATTTTGGTTTTTCATGTTGATATTAAAATGACCTTTTTCATGTTTGAAATGTACTAACTCGGTTGTTCCTCACAGCAGGTACACTTGTGTGTGGTTGCAACATTACGGTCCCATTGAGTACATTTTTGGAGAAAGGGACATCAGTTGCACCACAGGGCGGGAGGAGGGTGCTGAGCACGATACATTTTCTCTCTTCGGTAAGCATTTTTTTGTGTTTTATACTTTTGGAATTTTGGTTTTTCATGTTGATTTTAAAATGACCTTTTTCATGTTTGAAATGTACTAACTCGGTTGTTCCTCACAGCAGGTCAACTTGTGTGTGGTTGCAACATTACGGTCCCATTGAGTACATTTTTGGAGAAAGGGACATCAGTTGCACCACAGGGCGGGAGGAGGGTGCTGAGCACGATACATTTTCTCTCTTCGGTAAGCATTTTTTTGTGTTTTATACTTTTGGAATTTTGGTTTTTCATGTTGATTTTAAAATGACCTTTTTCATGTTTGAAATGTACTAACTCGGTTGTTCCTCACAGCAGGTCAACTTGTGTGTGGTTCCAACATTACGGTCATATTGAGTACATTTTTGGAGAAAGGGACATCAGTTGCACCACAGGGCGGGAGGAGGGTGCTGAGCACGATACATTTTCTCTCTTCGGTAAGCATTTTTTTGTGTTTTATACTTTTGGAATTTTGGTTTTTCATGTTGATTTTAAAATGACCTTTTTCATGTTTGAAATGTACTAACTCGGTTGTTCCTCACAGCAGGTCAACTTGTGTGTGGTTGCAACATTACGGTCCCATTGAGTACATTTTGGGAGAAAGGGACATCAGTTGCACCACATGGCGGGAGGAGGGTGCTGAGCACAATACATTTTCTCTCTTCGGTAAGCATTTTTTTGTGTTTTATACTTTTGGAATTTTGGTTATTCATGTTGATTTTAAAATGACCTTTTTCATGTTTGAAATGTACTAACTCGGTTGTTCCTCACAGCAGGTCAACTTGTGTGTGGTTGCAACATTACGGTCCCATTGAGTACATTTTTGGAGAAAGGGACATCAGTTGCACCACAGGGCGGGGGGGGGGGGGGGGGGGGGGGGTGCTGGGCACGATACATTTACTCTCTTCGCTAAGCATTTTTTTGTGTTTTATACTTTTGGAAATTTGGTTTTTCATGTTGATTTTAAAATGACCTTTTTCATGTTTGAAATGTACTAACTCGGTTGTTCCTCACAGCAGGTCAACTTGTGTGTGGTTGCAACATTACGGTCACATTGAGTACATTGTTGGAGAAAGGGACATCAGTTGCACCACAGGGCGGGAGGAGGGTGCTGAGCACGATACATTTTCTCTCTTCGGTAAGCATTTTTTTGTGTTTTATACTTTTGGAATTTTGGTTTTTCATGTTGATTTTAAAATGACCTTTTTCATATTGGAAATGTACTAACTCGGTTGTTCCTCACAGCAGGTCAACTTGTGTGTGGTTGCAACATTACGGTCCCATTGAGTACTACATTTTTGGAGAAAGGGACATCAGTTGCACCACAGGGCGGGAGGAGGGTGCTGAGCACGATACATTTTCTCTCTTCGGTAAGCATTTTTTTGTGTTTTATACTTTTGGAATTTTGGTTTTTCATGTTGATTTTAAAATGACCTTTTTCATGTTTGAAATGTACTAACTCGGTTGTCTCTCACAGCAGGTCACATTGTGTGTGGTTGCAACATTACGGTCCCATTGAGTACATTTTTGGAGAAAGGGACATCAGTTGCACCACAGGGCGGGAGGAGGGTGCTGAGCACGATACATTTTCTCTCTTCGGTAAGCATTTTTTTGTGTTTTATACTTTTGGAATTTTGGTTTTTCATTTTGATTTTAAAATGACCTTTTTCATGTTTGAAATGTACTAACTCGGTTGTTCCTCACGGCAGGTCAACTTGTGTGTGGTTCCAACATTACGGTCCCATTGAGTACATTTTTGGAGAAAGGGACATCAGTTGCACCACAGGGCGGGAGGAGGGTGCTGAGCACGATACATTTTCTCTCTTCGGTAAGCATTTTTTTGTGTTTTATACTTTTGGAATTTTGGTTTTTCATGTTGATTTTAAAATGACCTTTTTCATGTTTGAAATGTACTAACTCGGTTGTTCCTCACAGCAGGTCAATTTGTGTGTGGTGGCAACATTACGGTCCCATTGAGTACATTTTTGGAGAAAGGGACATCAGTTGCACCAACGGGCGGGAGGAGGGTGCTGAGCACGATACATTTTCTCTCTTCGGTAAGCATTTTTTTGTGTTTTATACTTTTGGAATTTTGGTTTTTCATGTTGATTTTAAAATGACCTTTTTCATGTTTGAAATGTACCAACTCGGTTGTTCCTCACAGCAGGTCACATTGTGTGTGGTTGCAATATTACGGTCCCATTGAGTACATTTTTGGAGAAAGGTACATCAGTTGCACCACAGGGCGGGAGGAGGGTGCTGAGCACGATACATTTTCTCTCTTCGGTAAGCATTTTTTGTGTTTTATACTTTTGGAATTTTGGTTTTTCATGTTGATTTTACAATGACCTTTTTCATGTTTGAAATGTACTAACTCGGTTGTTCCTCACAGCAGGTCAACTTGTGTGTGGTTCCAACATTACGGTCCCATTGAGTACATTTTTGGAGAAAGGGACATCAGTTGCACCACAGGGCGGGAGGAGGGTGCTGAGCACGATACATTTTCTCTCTTCGGTAAGCATTTTTTTGTGTTTTATACTTTTGGGAATTTTGGCTTTTCATGTTGATTTTAAAATGACCTTTTTCATTTTTGAAATGTACTAACTCGGTTGTTCCTCACAGCAGGTCAACTTGTGTGTGGTTGCAACATTATGGTCCCATTGAGTACATTTTTGGAGAAAGGGACATCAGTTGCACCACAGGGCGGGAAGAGGGTGCTGAGCACGATACATTTTCTCTCTTCGGTAAGCATTTTTTTCTGTTTTATACTTTTGGAATTTTGGTTTTTCATGTTGATTTTAAAATGACCTTTTTCATGTTTGAAATGTACTAACTCGGTTGTTCCTCACAGCAGGTCAACTTGTGTGTGGTTGCAACATTACGGTCACATTGAGTACATTGTTGGAGAAAGGGACATCAGTTGCACCACAGGGCGGGAGGAGGGTGCTGAGCACGATACATTTTCTCTCTTCGGTAAGCATTTTTTTGTGTTTTATACTTTTGGAATTTTGGTTTTTCATGACGATTTTAAAATGACCTTTTTCATGTTTGAAATGTACTAACTCGGTTGTTCCTCACAGCAGGTCAACTTGTGTGTGGTTGCAACATTACGGTCCCATTGAGTACATTTTTGGAGAAAGGGACATCAGTTGCACCACAGGGCGGGAGGAGGGTGCTGAGCACGATACCTTTTCTCTCTTCGGTAAGCATTTTTTTGTGTTTTATACTTTTGGAATTTTGGTTTTTCATGTTGATTTTAAAATGACCTTCTTCATGTTTGAAATATACTAACTCGGTTGTTCCTCACAGCAGGTCAACTTGTGTGTGGTTCCAACATTACGGTCCCATTGAGTACATTTTTGGAGAAAGGGACATCAGTTGCACCACAGGGCGGGAGGAGGGTGCTGAGCACGATACATTTTCTCTCTTCGGTAAGCATTTTTTTGTGTTTTATACTTTTGGAATTTTGGTTTCTCATGTTGATTTTAAAATGACCTTTTTCATGTTTGAAATGTACTAACTCGGTTGTTCCTCACAGCAGGTCAATTTGTGTGTGGTGGCAACATTACGGTTCCATTGAGTACGTTTTTGGAGAAAGGGACATCAGTTGCACCACAGGACGGGAGGAGGGTGCTGAGCACGATACATTTTCTCTCTTCGGTATGCATTTTTTTGTGTTTTATACTTTTGGAATTTTGGTTTTTCATGATGATTTTAAAATGACCTTTTTCATGTTTGAAATGTACTAACTCGGTTGTTCCTCACAGCAGGTCACATTGTGTGTGGTTGCAACATTACGGTCCCATTGAGTACATTTTTGGAGAAAGGGACATCAGTTGCACCACAGGGCGGGAGGAGGGTGCTGAGCACGATACATTTTCTCTCTTCGGTAAGCATTTTTTTGTGTTTTATACTTTTGGAATTTTGGTTTATCATGTTTATTTTAAAATGACCTTTTTCATGTTTGAAATGTAGTAACTCTGTTGTTCCTCACAGCAGGTCAACTTGTGTGTGGTTGCAACATTACGGTCCCATTGAGTACATTTTTGGAGAAAGGGACATCAGTTGCACCACAGGGCGGTGGGGGGGGGGGGGAGGGGGGGGGGGTGCTGAGCACGATACATTTACTCTCTTCGCTAAGCATTTTTTTGTGTTTTATACTTTTGGAATTTTGGTTTTTCATGTTGATTTTACAATGACCTTTTTCATGTTTGAAATGTACTAACTCGGTTGTTCCTCACAGCAGGTCAACTTGTGTGTGGTTCCAACATTACGGTCCCATTGAGTACATTTTTGGAGAAAGGGACATCAGTTGCACCACAGGGCGGGAGGAGGGTGCTGAGCACGATACATTTTCTCTCTTCGGTAAGCATTTTTTTGTGTTTTATACTTTTGGGAATTTTGGCTTTTCATGTTGATTTTAAAATGACCTTTTTCATTTTTGAAATGTACTAACTCGGTTGTTCCTCACAGCAGGTCAACTTGTGTGTGGTTGCAACATTATGGTCCCATTGAGTACATTTTTGGAGAAAGGGACATCAGTTGCACCACAGGGCGGGAAGAGGGTGCTGAGCACGATACATTTTCTCTCTTCGGTAAGCATTTTTTTCTGTTTTATACTTTTGGAATTTTGGTTTTTCATGTTGATTTTAAAATGACCTTTTTCATGTTTGAAATGTACTAACTCGGTTGTTCCTCACAGCAGGTCAACTTGTGTGTGGTTGCAACATTACGGTCACATTGAGTACATTGTTGGAGAAAGGGACATCAGTTGCACCACAGGGCGGGAGGAGGGTGCTGAGCACGATACATTTTCTCTCTTCGGTAAGCATTTTTTTGTGTTTTATACTTTTGGAATTTTGGTTTTTCATGACGATTTTAAAATGACCTTTTTCATGTTTGAAATGTACTAACTCGGTTGTTCCTCACAGCAGGTCAACTTGTGTGTGGTTGCAACATTACGGTCCCATTGAGTACATTTTTGGAGAAAGGGACATCAGTTGCACCACAGGGCGGGAGGAGGGTGCTGAGCACGATACCTTTTCTCTCTTCGGTAAGCATTTTTTTGTGTTTTATACTTTTGGAATTTTGGTTTTTCATGTTGATTTTAAAATGACCTTCTTCATGTTTGAAATATACTAACTCGGTTGTTCCTCACAGCAGGTCAACTTGTGTGTGGTTCCAACATTACGGTCCCATTGAGTACATTTTTGGAGAAAGGGACATCAGTTGCACCACAGGGCGGGAGGAGGGTGCTGAGCACGATACATTTTCTCTCTTCGGTAAGCATTTTTTTGTGTTTTATACTTTTGGAATTTTGGTTTCTCATGTTGATTTTAAAATGACCTTTTTCATGTTTGAAATGTACTAACTCGGTTGTTCCTCACAGCAGGTCAATTTGTGTGTGGTGGCAACATTACGGTTCCATTGAGTACGTTTTTGGAGAAAGGGACATCAGTTGCACCACAGGACGGGAGGAGGGTGCTGAGCACGATACATTTTCTCTCTTCGGTATGCATTTTTTTGTGTTTTATACTTTTGGAATTTTGGTTTTTCATGATGATTTTAAAATGACCTTTTTCATGTTTGAAATGTACTAACTCGGTTGTTCCTCACAGCAGGTCACATTGTGTGTGGTTGCAACATTACGGTCCCATTGAGTACATTTTTGGAGAAAGGGACATCAGTTGCACCACAGGGCGGGAGGAGGGTGCTGAGCACGATACATTTTCTCTCTTCGGTAAGCATTTTTTTGTGTTTTATACTTTTGGAATTTTGGTTTATCATGTTTATTTTAAAATGACCTTTTTCATGTTTGAAATGTAGTAACTCTGTTGTTCCTCACAGCAGGTCAACTTGTGTGTGGTTGCAACATTACGGTCCCATTGAGTACATTTTTGGAGAAAGGGACATCAGTTGCACCACAGGGCGATGGGGGGGGGGGGAGGGGGGGGGGTGCTGAGCACGATACATTTACTCTCTTCGCTAAGCATTTTTTTGTGTTTTATACTTTTGGAATTTTGGTTTTTCATGTTGATTTTAAAATGACCTTTTTCATGTTTGAAATGTACTAACTCGGTTGTTCCTCACAGCAGGTCAACTTGTGTGTGGTTGCAACATTACGGTCACATTGAGTACATTGTTGGAGAAAGGGACATCAGTTGCACCACAGGGCGGGAGGAGGGTGCTGAGCACGATACATTTTCTCTCTTCGGTAAGCATTTGTTTGTGTTTTATACTTTTGGAATTTTGGTTTTTCATGTTGATTTTAAAATGACCTTTTTCATGTTTGAAATGTACTAACTCGGTTGTTCCTCACAGCAGGTCAACTTGTGTGTGGTTGCAACATTACGGTCCCATTGAGTACTACATTTTTCGAGAAAGGGACATCAGTTGCACCACAGGGCGGGAGGAGGGTGCTGAGCACGATACATTTTCTCTCTTCGGTAAGCATTTTTTTGTGTTTTATACTTTTGGAATTTTGGTTTTTCATGTTGATTTTAAAATGACCTTTTTCATGTTTGAAATGTACTAACTCGGTTGTCTCTCACAGCAGGTCACATTGTGTGTGGTTGCAACATTACGGTCCCATTGAGTACATTTTTGGAGAAAGGGACATCAGTTGCACCACAGGGCGGGAGGAGGGTGCTGAGCACGATACATTTTCTCTCTTCGGTAAGCATTTTTTTGTGTTTTATACTTTTGGAATTTTGGTTTTTCATTTTGATTTTAAAATGACCTTTTTCATGTTTGAAATGTACTAACTCGGTTGTTCCTCACAGCAGGTCAACTTGTGTGTGGTTCCAACATTTCGGTCCCATTGAGTACATTTTTGGAGAAAGGGACATCAGTTGCACCACAGGGCGGGAGGAGGGTGCTGAGCACGATACATTTTCTCTCTTCGGTAAGCATTTTTTTGTGTTTTATACTTTTGGAATTTTGGTTTTTCATGTTGATTTTAAAATGACCTTTTTCATATTTGAAATGTACTAACTCGGTTGTTCCTCACAGCAGGTCAATTTGTGTGTGGTGGCAACATTACGGTCCCATTGAGTACATTTTTGGAGAAAGGGACATCAGTTGCACCAACGGGCGGGAGGAGGGTGCTGAGCACGATACATTTTCTCTCTTCGGTAAGCATTTTTTTGTGTTTTATACTTTTGGAATTTTGGTTTTTCATGTTGATTTTAAAATGACCTTTTTCATGTTTGAAATGTACCAACTCGGTTGTTCCTCACAGCAGGTCACATTGTGTGTGGTTGCAATATTACGGTCCCATTGAGTACATTTTTGGAGAAAGGTACATCAGTTGCACCACAGGGCGGGAGGAGGGTGCTGAGCACGATACATTTTCTCTCTTCGGTAAGCATTTTTTTGTGTTTTATACTTTTGGAATTTTGGTTTTTCATGTTGATTTTACAATGACCTTTTTCATGTTTGAAATGTACTAACTCGGTTGTTCCTCACAGCAGGTCAACTTGTGTGTGGTTCCAACATTACGGTCCCATTGAGTACATTTTTGGAGAAAGGGACATCAGTTGCACCACAGGGCGGGAGGAGGGTGCTGAGCACGATACATTTTCTCTCTTCGGTAAGCATTTTTTTGTGTTTTATACTTTTGGGAATTTTGGCTTTTCATGTTGATTTTAAAATGACCTTTTTCATTTTTGAAATGTACTAACTCGGTTGTTCCTCACAGCAGGTCAACTTGTGTGTGGTTGCAACATTATGGTCCCATTGAGTACATTTTTGGAGAAAGGGACATCAGTTGCACCACAGGGCGGGAAGAGGGTGCTGAGCACGATACATTTTCTCTCTTCGGTAAGCATTTTTTTCTGTTTTATACTTTTGGAATTTTGGTTTTTCATGTTGATTTTAAAATGACCTTTTTCATGTTTGAAATGTACTAACTCGGTTGTTCCTCACAGCAGGTCAACTTGTGTGTGGTTGCAACATTACGGTCACATTGAGTACATTGTTGGAGAAAGGGACATCAGTTGCACCACAGGGCGGGAGGAGGGTGCTGAGCACGATACATTTTCTCTCTTCGGTAAGCATTTTTTTGTGTTTTATACTTTTGGAATTTTGGTTTTTCATGTTGTTTTTAAAATGACCTTTTTCATGTTTGAAATGTACTAACTCGGTTGTTCCTCACAGCAGGTCAACTTGTGTGTGGTTGCAACATTACGGTCCCATTGAGTACATTTTTGGAGAAAGGGACATCAGTTGCACCACAGGGCGGGAGGAGGGTGCTGAGCACGATACATTTTCTCTCTTCGGTAAGCATTTTTTTGTGTTTTATACTTTTGGAATTTTGGTTTTTCATGTTGATTTTAAAATGACCTTTTTCATGTTTGAAATATACTAACTCGGTTGTTCCTCACAGCAGGTCAACTTGTGTGTGGTTCCAACATTACGGTCCCATTGAGTACATTTTTGGAGAAAGGGACATCAGTTGCACCACAGGGCGGGAGGAGGGTGCTGAGCACGATACATTTTCTCTCTTCGGTAAGCATTTTTTTGTGTTTTATACTTTTGGAATTTTGGTTTCTCATGTTGATTTTAAAATGACCTTTTTCATGTTTGAAATGTACTAACTCGGTTGTTCCTCACAGCAGGTCAATTTGTGTGTGGTGGCAACATTACGGTTCCATTGAGTACGTTTTTGGAGAAAGGGACATCAGTTGCACCACCGGACGGGAGGAGGGTGCTGAGCACGATACATTTTCTCTCTTCGGTATGCATTTTTTTGTGTTTTATACTTTTGGAATTTTGGTTTTTCATGATGATTTTAAAATGACCTTTTTCATGTTTGAAATGTACTAACTCGGTTGTTCCTCACAGCAGGTCACATTGTGTGTGGTTGCAACATTACGGTCCCATTGAGTACATTTTTGGAGAAAGGGACATCAGTTGCACCACAGGGCGGGAGGAGGGTGCTGAGCACGATACATTTTCTCTCTTCGGTAAGCATTTTTTTGTGTTTTATACTTTTGGAATTTTGGTTTTTCATGTTGATTTTAAAATGACCTTTTTCATGTTTGAAATGTACTAACTCGGTTGTCTCTCACAGCAGGTCACATTGTGTGTGGTTGCAACATTACGGTCCCATTGAGTACATTTTAGGAGAAAGGGACATCAGTTGCTTCACAGGGCGGGAGGAGGGTGCTGAGCACGATACATTTTCTCTCTTCGGTAAGCATTTTTTTGTGTTTTATACTTTTGGAATTTTGGTTTTTCATGTTTATTTTAAAATGACCTTTTTCATGTTTGAAATGTACTAACTCGGTTGTTCCTCACAGCAGGTCCACTTGTGTGTGGTTGCAACATTACGGTCCCATTGAGTACATTTTTGGAGAAAGGGACATCAGTTGCACCACAGGGCGGGAGGAGGGTGCTGAGCACGATACATTTTCTCTCTTCGGTAAGCATTTTTTTGTGTTTTATACTTTTGGAATTTTGGTTTTTCATGTTGATTTTAAAATGACCTTTTTCATGTTTGAAATGTACTAACTCGGTTGTTCCTCACAGCAGGTCAACTTGTGTGTGGTTGCAACATTACGGTCACATTGAGTACATTGTTGGAGAAAGGGACATCAGTTGCACCACAGGGCGGGAGGAGGGTGCTGAGCACGATACATTTTCTCTCTTCGGTAAGCATTTTTTTGTGTTTTATACTTTTGGAATTTTGGTTTTTCATGTTGATTTTAAAATGACCTTTTTCATGTTTGAAATGTACTAACTCGGTTGTTCCTCACAGCAGGTCAACTTGTGTGTGGTTGCAACATTACGGTCCCATTGAGTACTACATTTTTGGAGAAAGGGACATCAGTTGCACCACAGGGCGGGAGGAGGGTGCTGAGCACGATACATTTTCTCTCTTCGGTAAGCATTTTTTTGTGTTTTATACTTTTGGAATTTTGGTTTTTCATGTTGATTTTAAAATGACCTTTTTCATGTTTGAAATGTACTAACTCGGTTGTCTCTCACAGCAGGTCACATTGTGTGTGGTTGCAACATTACGGTCCCATTGAGTACATTTTTGGAGAAAGGGACATCAGTTGCACCACAGGGCGGGAGGAGGGTGCTGAGCACGATACATTTTCTCTCTTCGGTAAGCATTTTTTTGTGTTTTATACTTTTGGAATTTTGGTTTTTCATTTTGATTTTAAAATGACCTTTTTCATGTTTGAAATGTACTAACTCGGTTGTTCCTCACAGCAGGTCAATTTGTGTGTGGTGGCAACATTACGGTCCCATTGAGTACATTTTTGGAGAAGGGGACATCAGTTGCACCACAGGACGGGAGGAGGGTGCTGAGCACGATACATTTTCTCTCTTCGGTAAGCATTTTTTTGTGTTTTATACTTTTGGAATTTTGGTTTTTCATGTTGATTTTAAAATGACCTTTTTCATGTTTGAAATGTACTAACTCGGTTGTTCCTCACAGCAGGTCACATTGTGTGTGGTTGCAACATTACGGTCCCATTGAGTACATTTTTGGAGAAAGGGACATCAGTTGCTTCACAGGGCGGGAGGAGGGTGCTGAGCACGATACATTTTCTCTCTTCGGTAAGCATTTTTTTGTGTTTTATACTTTTGGAATTTTGGTTTTTCATGTTTATTTTAAAATGACCTTTTTCATGTTTGAAATGTACTAACTCGGTTGTTCCTCACAGCAGGTCAACTTGTGTGTGGTCGCAACATTACGGTCGCATTGAGTACATTTTTGGAGAAAGGGACATCAGTTGCACCACAGGGCGGGAGGGGGGTGCTGAGCACGATACATTTTCTCTCTTCGGTAAGCATTTTTTTGTGTTTTATACTTTTGGAATTTTGGTGTTTCATGTTGATTTTAAAATGACCTTTTTCATGTTTGAAATGTACTAACTCGGTTGTTCCTCACAGCAGGTCAACTTGTGTGTGGTTCCAACATTACGGTCCCATTGAGTACATTTTTGGAGAAAGGGACATCAGTTGCACCACAGGGCGGGAGGAGGGTGCTGAGGACGATACATTTTCTCTCTTCGGTAAGCATTTTTTTGTGTTTTATACTTTTGGAATTTTGGTTTTTCATGTTTATTTTAAAATGACCTTTTTCATGTTTGAAATGTTCTAACTCGGTTGTTCCTCACAGCAGGTCAACTTGTGTGTGGTTGCAACATTACGGTCCCAATGGGTACATTTTTGGAGAAAGGGACATCAGTTGCACCACAGGGCGGGAGGAGGGTGCAGAACACGATACATTTTCTCTCTTCAGTAAGCATTTTTTTGTGTTTTATACTTTTGGAATTTTGGTTTTTCATGTTGATTTTAAAGTGACCTTTTTCATGTTTGAAATGTACTAACTCGGTTGTTCCTCACAGCAGGTCAACTTGTGTGTGGTTGCAACATTACGGTCCCATTGAGTACATTTTTGGAGAAAGGGACATCAGTTGCACCACAGGGCGGGAGGAGGGTGCTGAGCACGATAGATTTTCTCTCTTCGGTAAGCATTTTTTTGTGTTTTATACATTTGGAATTTTGGTTTTTCATGTTGATTTTAAAATGACCTTTTTCATGTTTGAAATGTACTAACTCTGTTGTTCCTCACAGCAGGTCACATAGTGTGTGGTTGCAACATTACGGTCCCATTGAGTACATTTTTGGAGAAAGGGACATCAGTTGCACCACAGGGCGGGAGGAGGGTGCTGAGCACGATACATTTTCTCTCTTTGGTAAGCATTTTTTTGTGTTTTATACTTTTGGAATTTTGGTTTTTCATGTTGATTTTAAAATGACCTTTTTCATGTTTGAAATGTACTAACTCGGTTGTTCCTCACAGCAGGTCAATTTGTGTGTGGTGGCAGCATTACGGTCCCACTGAGTACATTTTTGGAGAAAGGGACATCAGTTGCACCACAGGGCGGGAGGAGGGTGCTGAGCACGATACATTTTCTCTCTTCGGTAAGCATTTTTTTGTGTTTTATACTTTTGGAATTTTGGTTTTTCATGTTGATTTTAAAATGACCTTTTTCATGTTTGAAATGTACTAACTCGGTTGTTCCTCACAGCAGGTCCACTTGTGTGTGGTTGCAACATTACGGTCCCATTGAGTACATTTTTGGAGAAAGGGACATCAGTTGCACCACAGGGCGGGAGGAGGGTGCTGAGCACGATACATTTTCTCTCTTCGGTAAGCATTTTTTTGTGTTTTATACTTTTGGAATTTTGGTTTTTCATGTTGATTTTAAAATGACCTTTTTCATGTTTGAAATGTACTAACTCGGTTGTTCCTCATAGCAGGTCACATTGTGTGTGGTTGCAACATTACGGTCCTATTGAGTACATTTTTGGAGAAAGGGACATCAGTTGCACCACAGGGCGGGAGGAGGGTGCTGAGCACGATACATTTTCTCTCTTCGGTAAGCATTTTTTTGTGTTTTATACTTTTGGAATTTTGGTTTTTCATGTTGATTTTAAAATGACCTTTTTCATGTTTGAAATGTACTAACTCGGTTGTTCCTCACAGCAGGTCAACTTGTGTGTGGTTGCAACATTACGGTCCCATTGAGTACATTTTTGGAGATAGGGACATCAGTTGCACCACAGGGCGGGAGGACGGTGCTGAGCACGATACATTTTCTCTCTTCGGTAAGCATTTTTTTGTGTTTTATACTTTTGGAATTTTGGTTGTTCATGTTGATTTTAAAATGACCTTTTTCATGTTTGAAATGTACTAACTCGGTTGTTCCTCACAGCAGGTCAACTTGTGTGTGGTTGCAACATTACGGTCCCATTGAGTACATTTTTGGAGAAAGGGACATCAGTTGCACCACAGGGCGGGAGGAGGGTGCTGAGCACGTTACATTTTCTCTCTTCAGTAAGCATTTTTTTGTGTTTTATACTTTTGGAATTTTGGTTTTTCATGTTGATTTTAAAATGACCTTTTTCATGTTTGAAATGTACTAACTCGGTTGTTCCTCACAGCAGGTCAACTTGTGTGTGGTTGCAACATTACGGTCCCATTGAGTACATTTTTGGAGAAAGGGACATCAGTTGCACCACAGGGCGGGAGGAGGGTGCTGAGCACGATACATTTTCTCTCTTCGGTAAGCATTTTTTTGTGTTTTATACTTTTGGAATTTTGATTTTCATGTTGATTTTAAAATGACCTTTTTCATGTTTGAAAAGTACTAACTCGATTTTTCCGCATAGCAGGTCAACTTGTGTGTGGTTGCAACATTACGGTCCCATTGAGTACATATTTGGAGAAAGGGACATCAGTTGCACCACAGGGCGGGAGGAGGGCGCTGAGCACGATACATTTTCTCTCTTCGGTAAGCATTTTTTTGTGTTTTATACTTTTGGAATTTTGGTTTTTCATGTTGATTTTAAAATGACGTTTTTCATGTTTGAAATGTACTAACTCGGTTGTTCCTCACAGCAGGTTAACTTGTGTGTGGTTGCAACATTACGGTCCCATTGAGTTCATTTTTGGAGAAAGGTACATCAGTTGCCCCACAGGGCGGGAGGAGGGTGCTGAGCACGATACATTTTCTCTCTTCGGTAAGCATTTTTTTGTGTATTATACTTTTATAATTTTGGTTTTTCATGTTGATTTTAAAATGACCTTTTTCATGTTTGAAATGTACTAACTCGGTTGTTCCTCACAGCAGGTCAACTTGTGTGTGGTTGCAACATTACGGTCCCATTGAGTACATTTATGGAGAAAGGGACATCAGTTGCACCACAGGGCGGGAGGAGGGTGCTGAGCACGATACATTTTCTCTCTTCGGTAAGCATTTTTTTGTGTATTATACTTTTATAATTTTGGTTTTTCATGTTGATTTTAAAATGACCTTTTTCATGTTTGAAATGTACTAACTCGGTTGTTCCTCACAGCAGGTCAACTTGTGTGTGGTTGCAACATTACGGTCCCATTGAGTACATTTTTGGAGAAAGGGACATCAGTTGCACCACAGGGCGGGAGGAGGGTGCTGAGCATGATACATTTTCTCTCTTCGGTAAGCATTTTTTTGTGTTTTATACTTTTGGAATTTTGGTTTTCTTGTTGATTTTAAAATGACCTTTTTCATGTTTGAAAAGTACTAACTCGATTTTTCCGCATAGCAGGTCAACTTGTGTGTGGTTGCAACATTACGGTCCCATTGAGTACATATTTGGAGAAAGGGACATCAGTTGCACCACAGGGCGGGAGGAGGGCGCTGAGCACGATACATTTTCTCTCTTCGGTAAGCATTTTTTTGTGTTTTATACTTTTGGAATTTTGGTTTTTCATGTTGATTTTAAAATGACATTTTTCATGTTTGAAATGTACTAACTCGGTTGTTCCTCACAGCAGGTTAACTTGTGTGTGGTTGCAACATTACGGTCCCATTGAGTTCATTTTTGGAGAAAGGGACATCAGTTGCACCACAGGGCGGGAGGAGGGTGCTGAGCACGATACATTTTCTCTCTTCGGTAAGCATTTTTTTGTGTTTTATACTTTTGGAATTTTGGTTTTTCATGTTGATTTTAAAATGACCTTTTTCATGTTTGAAATGTACTAACTCGGTTGTTCCTCACAGCAGGTCAACTTGTGTGTGGTTGCAACATTACGGTCCCATTGAGTACATTTTTGGAGAAAGGGACATCAGTTGCACCACAGGGTGGGAGGACGGTGCTGAGCACGATACATTTTCTCTCTTCGGTAAACATTTTTTTGTGTTTTATATTTTTGGAATTTTGGTTTTTCATGTTGATTTTAAAATGACCTTTTTCATGTTTGAAATGTACTAACTCGGTTGTACCTCACAGCAGGTCAACTTGTGTGTGGTTGTAACATTACGGACCCATTGAGTACATTTTTGGAGAATGGGACATCAGTTGCACCACAGGGCGGGAGGAGGGTGCTGAGCACGATACACATTTCTCTCTTCGGTAAGCTTTTTTTTGTGTTTTATACTTTTGGAATTTTGGTTTTTCATGTTGATTTTAAAATGACCTTTTTCATGTTTGAAATGTACTAACTCGGTTTTTCCTCACAGCAGGTCAACTTGTGTGTGGTTGCAACGTTACGGTCCCATTGAGTACATTTTTTAGAAAGGGACATCAGTTGCACCACAGGGCGGGAGGAGGGTGCTGAGCACGATACATTTTCTCTCTTCGGTAAGCATTTTTTTGTGTTTTATACTTTTGGAATTTTGGTTTTTCATGTTGATTTTAAAATGACCTTTTTCATGTTTGAAATGTACTAACTCGGTTGTTCCTCACAGCAGGTCAACTTGTGTGTGGTTGCAACATTACGGTCCCATTGAGTACATTTTTGGAGAAAGGGACATCAGTTGCTTCACAGGGCGGGAGGAGGGTGCTGAGCACGATACATTTTCTCTCTTCGGTAAGCATTTTTTTGTGTTTTATACTTTTGGAATTTTGGTTTTTCATGTTTATTTTAAAATGACCTTTTTCATGTTTGAAATGTACTAACTCGGTTGTTCCTCACAGCAGGTCAACTTGTGTGTGGTCGCAACATTACGGTCGCATTGAGTACATTTTTGGAGAAAGGGACATCAGTTGCACCACAGGGCGGGAGGGGGGTGCTGAGCACGATACATTTTCTCTCTTCGGTAAGCATTTTTTTGTGTTTTATACTTTTGGAATTTTGGTGTTTCATGTTGATTTTAAAATGACCTTTTTCATGTTTGAAATGTACTAACTCGGTTGTTCCTCACAGCAGGTCAACTTGTGTGTGGTTCCAACATTACGGTCCCATTGAGTACATTTTTGGAGAAAGGGACATCAGTTGCACCACAGGGCGGGAGGAGGGTGCTGAGGACGATACATTTTCTCTCTTCGGTAAGCATTTTTTTGTGTTTTATACTTTTGGAATTTTGGTTTTTCATGTTTATTTTAAAATGACCTTTTTCATGTTTGAAATGTTCTAACTCGGTTGTTCCTCACAGCAGGTCAACTTGTGTGTGGTTGCAACATTACGGTCCCAATGGGTACATTTTTGGAGAAAGGGACATCAGTTGCACCACAGGGCGGGAGGAGGGTGCAGAACACGATACATTTTCTCTCTTCAGTAAGCATTTTTTTGTGTTTTATACTTTTGGAATTTTGGTTTTTCATGTTGATTTTAAAGTGACCTTTTTCATGTTTGAAATGTACTAACTCGGTTGTTCCTCACAGCAGGTCAACTTGTGTGTGGTTGCAACATTACGGTCCCATTGAGTACATTTTTGGAGAAAGGGACATCAGTTGCACCACAGGGCGGGAGGAGGGTGCTGAGCACGATAGATTTTCTCTCTTCGGTAAGCATTTTTTTGTGTTTTATACATTTGGAATTTTGGTTTTTCATGTTGATTTTAAAATGACCTTTTTCATGTTTGAAATGTACTAACTCTGTTGTTCCTCACAGCAGGTCACATAGTGTGTGGTTGCAACATTACGGTCCCATTGAGTACATTTTTGGAGAAAGGGACATCAGTTGCACCACAGGGCGGGAGGAGGGTGCTGAGCACGATACATTTTCTCTCTTTGGTAAGCATTTTTTTGTGTTTTATACTTTTGGAATTTTGGTTTTTCATGTTGATTTTAAAATGACCTTTTTCATGTTTGAAATGTACTAACTCGGTTGTTCCTCACAGCAGGTCAATTTGTGTGTGGTGGCAGCATTACGGTCCCACTGAGTACATTTTTGGAGAAAGGGACATCAGTTGCACCACAGGGCGGGAGGAGGGTGCTGAGCACGATACATTTTCTCTCTTCGGTAAGCATTTTTTTGTGTTTTATACTTTTGGAATTTTGGTTTTTCATGTTGATTTTAAAATGACCTTTTTCATGTTTGAAATGTACTAACTCGGTTGTTCCTCACAGCAGGTCCACTTGTGTGTGGTTGCAACATTACGGTCCCATTGAGTACATTTTTGGAGAAAGGGACATCAGTTGCACCACAGGGCGGGAGGAGGGTGCTGAGCACGATACATTTTCTCTCTTCGGTAAGCATTTTTTTGTGTTTTATACTTTTGGAATTTTGGTTTTTCATGTTGATTTTAAAATGACCTTTTTCATGTTTGAAATGTACTAACTCGGTTGTTCCTCATAGCAGGTCACATTGTGTGTGGTTGCAACATTACGGTCCCATTGAGTACATTTTTGGAGAAAGGGACATCAGTTGCACCACAGGGCGGGAGGAGGGTGCTGAGCACGATACATTTTCTCTCTTCGGTAAGCATTTTTTTGTGTTTTATACTTTTGGAACTTTGGTTTTTCATGTTGATTTTAAAATGACCTTTTTCATGTTTGAAATGTACTAACTCGGTTGTTCCTCACAGCAGGTCAACTTGTGTGTGGTTGCAACATTACGGTCCCATTGAGTACATTTTTGGAGATAGGGACATCAGTTGCACCACAGGGCGGGAGGACGGTGCTGAGCACGATACATTTTCTCTCTTCGGTAAGCATTTTTTTGTGTTTTATACTTTTGGAATTTTGGTTGTTCATGTTGATTTTAAAATGACCTTTTTCATGTTTGAAATGTACTAACTCGGTTGTTCCTCACAGCAGGTCAACTTGTGTGTGGTTGCAACATTACGGTCCCATTGAGTACATTTTTGGAGAAAGGGACATCAGTTGCACCACAGGGCGGGAGGAGGGTGCTGAGCACGTTACATTTTCTCTCTTCAGTAAGCATTTTTTTGTGTTTTATACTTTTGGAATTTTGGTTTTTCATGTTGATTTTAAAATGACCTTTTTCATGTTTGAAATGTACTAACTCGGTTGTTCCTCACAGCAGGTCAACTTGTGTGTGGTTGCAACATTACGGTCCCATTGAGTACATTTTTGGAGAAAGGGACATCAGTTGCACCACAGGGCGGGAGGAGGGTGCTGAGCACGATACATTTTCTCTCTTCGGTAAGCATTTTTTTGTGTTTTATACTTTTGGAATTTTGATTTTCATGTTGATTTTAAAATGACCTTTTTCATGTTTGAAAAGTACTAACTCGATTTTTCCGCATAGCAGGTCAACTTGTGTGTGGTTGCAACATTACGGTCCCATTGAGTACATATTTGGAGAAAGGGACATCAGTTGCACCACAGGGCGGGAGGAGGGCGCTGAGCACGATACATTTTCTCTCTTCGGTAAGCATTTTTTTGTGTTTTATACTTTTGGAATTTTGGTTTTTCATGTTGATTTTAAAATGACGTTTTTCATGTTTGAAATGTACTAACTCGGTTGTTCCTCACAGCAGGTTAACTTGTGTGTGGTTGCAACATTACGGTCCCATTGAGTTCATTTTTGGAGAAAGGTACATCAGTTGCCCCACAGGGCGGGAGGAGGGTGCTGAGCACGATACATTTTCTCTCTTCGGTAAGCATTTTTTTGTGTATTATACTTTTATAATTTTGGTTTTTCATGTTGATTTTAAAATGACCTTTTTCATGTTTGAAATGTACTAACTCGGTTGTTCCTCACAGCAGGTCAACTTGTGTGTGGTTGCAACATTACGGTCCCATTGAGTACATTTTTGGAGAAAGGGACATCAGTTGCACCACAGGGCGGGAGGAGGGTGCTGAGCACGATACATTTTCTCTCTTCGGTAAGCATTTTTTTGTGTATTATACTTTTATAATTTTGGTTTTTCATGTTGATTTTAAAATGACCTTTTTCATGTTTGAAATGTACTAACTCGGTTGTTCCTCACAGCAGGTCAACTTGTGTGTGGTTGCAACATTACGGTCCCATTGAGTACATTTTTGGAGAAAGGGACATCAGTTGCACCACAGGGCGGGAGGAGGGTGCTGAGCACGATACATTTTCTCTCTTCGGTAAGCATTTTTTTGTGTTTTATACTTTTGGAATTTTGGTTTTCTTGTTGATTTTAAAATGACCTTTTTCATGTTTGAAAAGTACTAACTCGATTTTTCCGCATAGCAGGTCAACTTGTGTGTGGTTGCAACATTACGGTCCCATTGAGTACATATTTGGAGAAAGGGACATCAGTTGCACCACAGGGCGGGAGGAGGGCGCTGAGCACGATACATTTTCTCTCTTCGGTAAGCATTTTTTTGTGTTTTATACTTTTGGAATTTTGGTTTTTCATGTTGATTTTAAAATGACATTTTTCATGTTTGAAATGTACTAACTCGGTTGTTCCTCACAGCAGGTTAACTTGTGTGTGGTTGCAACATTACGGTCCCATTCAGTTCATTTTTGGAGAAAGGGACATCAGTTGCACCACAGGGCGGGAGGAGGGTGCTGAGCACGATACATTTTCTCTCTTCGGTAAGCATTTTTTTGTGTTTTATACTTTTGGAATTTTGGTTTTTCATGTTGATTTTAAAATGACCTTTTTCATGTTTGAAATGTACTAACTCGGTTGTTCCTCACAGCAGGTCAACTTGTGTGTGGTTGCAACATTACGGTCCCATTGAGTACATTTTTGGAGAAAGGGACATCAGTTGCACCACAGGGTGGGAGGACGGTGCTGAGCACGATACATTTTCTCTCTTCGGTAAACATTTTTTTGTGTTTTATATTTTTGGAATTTTGGTTTTTCATGTTGATTTTAAAATGACCTTTTTCATGTTTGAAATGTACTAACTCGGTTGTACCTCACAGCAGGTCAACTTGTGTGTGGTTGTAACATTACGGACCCATTGAGTACATTTTTGGAGAATGGGACATCAGTTGCACCACAGGGCGAGAGGAGGGTGCTGAGCACGATACACATTTCTCTCTTCGGTAAGCTTTTTTTTGTGTTTTATACTTTTGGAATTTTGGTTTTTCATGTTGATTTTAAAATGACCTTTTTCATGTTTGAAATGTACTAACTCGGTTTTTCCTCACAGCAGGTCAACTTGTGTGTGGTTGCAACGTTACGGTCCCATTGAGTACATTTTTTAGAAAGGGACATCAGTTGCACCACAGGGCGGGAGGAGGGTGCTGAGCACGATACATTTTCTCTCTTCGGTAAGCATTTTTTTGTGTTTTATACTTTTGGAATTTTGGTTTTTCATGTTGATTTTAAAATGACCTTTTTCATGTTTGAAATGTACTAACTCGGTTGTTCCTCACAGCAGGTCAACTTGTGTGTGGTTGCAACATTACGGTCCCATTGAGTACATATTTGGAGAAAGGGACATCAGTTGCACCACAGGGCGGGAGGAGGGTGCTGAGCACGATACATTTTCTCTCTTCGGTAAGCATTTTTTTGTGTTTTAAACTTTTGGAATTTTGGTTTTTCATGTTGATTTTAAAATGACCTTTTTCATGTTTGAAATGTACTAACTCGGTTGTTCCTCACAGCAGGTCAACTTGTGTGTGGTTGCAACATTACGGTCCCATTGAGTACATTTTTGGAGAAAGGGACATCAGTTGCACCACAGGGCGGGAGGAGGGTGCTGAGCACGATACATTTTCCCTCTTCGGTAAGCATTTTTTTGTGTTTTATACTTTAGGAATTTTGGTTTTCCATGTTGATTTTAAAATGACCTTTTTCATGTTTGAAATGTACTAACTCGGTTGTTCCTCACAGCAGGTCAACTTGTGTGTGGTTGCAACATTACCGTCCCATTGAGTACATTTTTGGAGAAAGGGACATCAGCTGCACCACAGGGCGGGGGGATGGTGCTGAGCACGATACATTTTCTCTCTTTGGTAAGCATTTTTTTGTGTTTTATACTTTTGGAATTTTGGTTTTTCATGTTGATTTTAAAATGACCTTTTTCATGTTTGAAATGTACTAACTCGGTTGTTCCTCACAGCAGGTCAACTTGTGTGTGGTTGCAACATTACGGTCCCATTGAGTACATTTTTGGAGATAGGGACATCAGTTGCACCACAGGGCGGGAGGACGGTGCTGAGCACGATACATTTTCTCTCTTCGGTAAGCATTTTTTTGTGTTTTATACTTTTGGAGTTTTGGTTGTTCATGTTGATTTTAAAATGACCTTTTTCATGTTTGAAATGTACTAACTCAGTTGTTCCTCACAGCAGGTCAACTTGTGTGTGGTTGCAACATTACGGTCCCATTGAGTACATTTTTGGAGAAAGGGACATCAGTTGCACCACAGGGCGGGAGGAGGGTGCTGAGCACGTTACATTTTCTCTCTTCGGTAAGCATTTTTTTGTGTTTTATACTTTTGGAATTTTGGTTTTTCATGTTGATTTTAAAATGACCTTTTTCATGTTTGAAATGTACTAACTCGGTTGTTCCTCACAGCAGGTCAACTTGTGTGTGGTTGCAACATTACGGTCCCATTGAGTACATTTTTGGAGAAAGGGACATCAGTTGCACCACAGGGCGGGAGGAGGGTGCTGAGCACGATACATTTTCTCTCTTCGGTAAGCATTTTTTTGTGTTTTATACTTTTGGAATTTTGGTTTTCATGTTGATTTTAAAATGACATTTTTCATGTTTGAAAAGTACTAACTCGGTTTTTCCGCATAGCAGGTCAACTTGTGTGTGGTTGCAACATTACGGTCCCATTGAGTACATATTTGGAGAAAGGGACATCAGTTGCACCACAGGGCGGGAGGAGGGTGCTGAGCACGATACATTTTCTCTCTTCGGTAAGCATTTTTTTGTGTTTTATACTTTTGGAATTTTGGTGTTTCATGTTGATTTTAAAACGACCTTTTTCATGTTTGAAATGTGCTAACTCGGTTGTTCCTCACAGCAGGTCAACTTGTGTGTGGTTACAACATTATGGTCCCATTGAGTACATTTTTGGAGAAAGGGACATCAGTTGCACCACAGGGCGGGAGGAGGGTGCTGAGCACGATACATTTTCTCTCTTCGGTAAGCATTTTTTTGTGTATTATACTTTTATAATTTTGGTTTTTCATGTTGATTTTAAAATGACCTTTTTCATGTTTGAAATGTACTAATTCGTTTTTTCCTCACAGCAGGTCAACTTGTGTGTGGTTGCAACATTACGGTCCCATTGAGTACATTTTTGGAGAAAGGGACATCAGTTGCACCACAGGGCGGGAGGAGGGTGCTGAGCACGATACATTTTCTCTCTTCGGTAAGCATTTTTTTGTGTTTTATACTTTTGGAATTTTGGTTTACATGTTGATTTTAAAATGACCTTTTTCATGTTTGAAAAGTACTAACTCGGTTTTTCCGCATAGCAGGTCAACTTGTGTGTGGTTGCAACATTTCGGTCCCATTGAGTACATATTTGGAGAAAGGGACATCAGTTGCACCACAGGGCGGGAGGAGGGTGCTGAGCACGATACATTTTCTCTCTTCGGTAAGCATTCTTTTGTGTTTTATACTTTTGGAATTTTGGTGTTTCATGTGGATTTTAAAATGACCTTTTTCATGTTTGAAATGTACTAACTCGAATGTTCCTCACAGCAGGTCAACTTGTGTGTGGTTGCAACATTACGGTCCCATTGAGTACATTTTTGGAGAAAGGGACATCAGTTGCACCACAGGGCGGGAGGAGGGTGCTGAGCACGATACATTTTCTCTCTTCGGTAAGCATTTTTTTGTGTTTTATACTTTTGGAATTTTGGTTTTTCATGTTGATTTTAAAATGACCTTTTTCATGTTTGAAATGTACTAACTCGGTTGTTCCTCACAGCAGGTCACATAGTGTGTTGTTGCAACATTACGGTCCCATTGAGTACATTTTTGGAGAAAGGGACATCAGTTGCACCACAGTGCGGGAAGAGGGTGCTGAGCACGATACATTTCCTCTCTTCGGTAAGCATTTTTTTGTGTTTTATACTTTTGGAATTTTGGTTTCTCATGTTGATTTTAAAATGACATTTTTCATGTTTGAAATGTACTAACTCGGTTGTTCCTCACAGCAGGTCAACTTGTGTGTGGTTGCAACATTACGGTCCCAATGAGTACATTTTTGGAGAAAGGGACATCAGTTGCACCACAGGGCGGGAGGAGGGTGCTGAGCACGATACATTTTCTCTCTTCGGTAAGCATTTTTTTGTGTTTTATACTTTTGGAATTTTGGTTTTCATGTTGATTTTAAAATGACATTTTTCATGTTTGAAAAGTACTAACTCGGTTTTTCCGCATAGCAGGTCAACTTGTGTGTGGTTGCAACATTACGGTCCCATTGAGTACATATTTGGAGAAAGGGACATCAGTTGCACCACAGGGCGGGAGGAGGGTGCTGAGCACGATACATTTTCTCTCTTCGGTAAGCATTTTTTTGTGTTTTATACTTTTGGAATTTTGGTGTTTCATGTTGATTTTAAAACGACCTTTTTCATGTTTGAAATGTACTAACTCGGTTGTTCCTCACAGCAGGTCAACTTGTGTGTGGTTACAACATTATGGTCCCATTGAGTACATTTTTGGAGAAAGGGACATCAGTTGCACCACAGGGCGGGAGGAGGGTGCTGAGCACGATACATTTTCTCTCTTCGGTAAGCATTTTTTTGTGTATTATACTTTTATAATTTTGGTTTTTCATGTTGATTTTAAAATGACCTTTTTCATGTTTGAAATGTACTAATTCGTTTTTTCCTCACAGCAGGTCAACTTGTGTGTGGTTGCAACATTACGGTCCCATTGAGTACATTTTTGGAGAAAGGGACATCAGTTGCACCACAGGGCGGGAGGAGGGTGCTGAGCACGATACATTTTCTCTCTTCGGTAAGCATTTTTTTGTGTTTTATACTTTTGGAATTTTGGTTTACATGTTGATTTTAAAATGACCTTTTTCATGTTTGAAAAGTACTAACTCGGTTTTTCCGCATAGCAGGTCAACTTGTGTGTGGTTGCAACATTTCGGTCCCATTGAGTACATATTTGGAGAAAGGGACATCAGTTGCACCACAGGGCGGGAGGAGGGTGCTGAGCACGATACATTTTCTCTCTTCGGTAAGCATTCTTTTGTGTTTTATACTTTTGGAATTTTGGTGTTTCATGTTGATTTTAAAATGACCTTTTTCATGTTTGAAATGTACTAACTCGGTTGTTCCTCACAGCAGGTCAACTTGTGTGTGGTTGCAACATTACGGTCCCATTGAGTACATTTTTGGAGAAAGGGACATCAGTTGCACCACAGGGCGGGAGGAGGGTGCTGAGCACGATACATTTTCTCTCTTCGGTAAGCATTTTTTTGTGTTTTATACTTTTGGAATTTTGGTTTTTCATGTTGATTTTAAAATGACCTTTTTCATGTTTGAAATGTACTTACTCGGTTGTTCCTCACAGCAGGTCACATAGTGTGTTGTTGCAACATTACGGTCCCATTGAGTACATTTTTGGGGAAAGGGACATCAGTTGCACCACAGTGCGGGAAGAGGGTGCTGAGCACGATACATTTCCTCTCTTCGGTAAGCATTTTTTTGTGTTTTATACTTTTGGAATTTTGGTTTCTCATGTTGATTTTAAAATGACATTTTTCATGTTTGAAATGTACTAACTCGGTTGTTCCTCACAGCAGGTCAACTTGTGTGTGGTTGCAACATTACGGTCACATTGAGTACATTGTTGGAGAAAGGGACATCAGTTGCACCACAGGGCGGGAGGAGGGTGCTGAGCACGATACATTTTCTCTCTTCGGTAAGCATTTTTTTGTGTTTTATACTTTTGGAATTTTGGTTTTTCATGTTGATTTTAAAATGACCTTTTTCATGTTTGAAATGTACTAACTCGGTTGTTCCTCACAGCAGGTCAACTTGTGTGTGGTTGCAACATTACGGTCCCAATGAGTACATTTTTGGAGAAAGGGACATCAGTTGCACCACAGGGCGGGAGGAGGGTGCTGAGCACGATACATTTTCTCTCTTCGGTAAGCATTTTTTTGTGTTTTATACTTTTGGAATTTTGGTTTTTCATGTTGATTTTAAAATAACCTTTTTCATGTTTGAAATGTACTAACTCGGTTGTTCCTCACAACTGGTCAATTTGTGTGTGGTGGCAACATTACGGTCCCATTGAGTACATTTTTTGAGAAAGGGACATCAGTTGCACCACAGGGCGGGAGGAGGGTGCTGAGCACGATACATTTTCGCTCTTCGGTAAGCATTTTTTTGTGTTTTATACTTTTGGAATTTTGGTTTTTCATGTTGATTTTAAAATGACCTTTTTCATGTTTGAAATGTACTAACTCGGTTGTTCCTCACAGCAGGTCCACTTGTGTGTGGTTGCAACATTACGGTCCCATTGAGTACATTTTTGGAGAAAGGGACATCAGTTGCACCAAGGGGGGGAGGAGGGTGCTGAGCACGATACATTTTCTCTCTTCGGTAAGCATTTTTTTGTGTTTTATACTTTTGGAATTTTGGTTTTTCATGTTGATTTTACAATGACCTTTTTCATGTTTGAAATGTACTAACTTGGTTGTTCCTCACAGCAGGTCAACTTGTGTGTGGTTCCAACATTACGGTCCCATTGAGTACATTTTTGGAGAAAGGGGCATCAGTTGCACCACAGGGCGGGAGGAGGGTGCTGAGCACGATACATTTTCTCTCTTCGGTAAGCATTTTTTTGTGTTTTATACTTTTGGAATTTTGGTTTTTCATGTTGATTTTACAATGACCTTTTTCATGTTTGAAATGTACTAACTTGGTTGTTCCTCACAGCAGGTCAACTTGTGTGTGGTTCCAACATTACGGTCCCATTGAGTACATTTTTGGAGAAAGGGACATCAGTTGCACCACAGGGCGGGAGGAGGGTGCTGAGCACGATACATTTTCTCTCTTCGGTAAGCATTTTTTTGTGTTTTATACTTTTGGAATTTTGGTTTTTCATGTTGATTTTAAAATGACCTTTTTCATGTTTGAAATGTACTAACTTGGTTGTTCCTCACAGCAGGTCAACTTGTGTGTGGTTGCAACATTACGGTCCCATAGAGTACATTTTTGGAGAAAGGGACATCAGTTGCACCACAGTGCGGGAGGAGGGTGCTGAGCACGATACATTTTCTCTCTTCGGTAAACATTTTTTTGTGTTTTATACTTTTGGAATTTTGGTTTTTCACGTTCATTTTAAAATGACCTTTTTCATGTTTGAAATGTTCTAACTCGGTTGTTCCTCACAGCAGGTCAACTTGTGTGTGGTTGCAACATTACGGTCACATTGAGTACATTGTTGGAGAAAGGGACATCAGTCGCACCACAGGGCGGGAGGAGGGTGCTGAGCACGATACATTTTCTCTCTTCGGAAAGCGTTTTTTTGTGTTTTATACTTTTGGAATTTTGGTTTTTCATGTTGATTTTAAAATGACCTTTTTCATGTTTGAAATCTACTAACTCGGTTTTTCCTCACAGCAGGACAACTTGTGTGTGGTTGCAACATTACGGTCCCACTGAGTACATTTTTGGAGAAAGGGACATCAGTTGCACCACAGGGCGGGACGAGGGTGCTGAGCACAATACATTTTCTCTCTTCGGTAAGCATTTTTTTGTGGTTTATACTTTTGGAATTTTGGTTTTTCATGTTGATTTTAAAATGACCTTTTTCATGTTTGAAATGTACTAACTCGGTTGTTCCTCACAGCAGGTCACATTGTGTGTGGTTGCAACATTACGGTCCCATTGAGTACATTTTTGGAGAAAGGGACATCAGTTGCATCACAGGGCGGGAGGAGGGTGCTGAGCACGATACATTTTCTCTCTTCGGTAAGCATTTTTTTGTGTTTTATACTTTTGGAATTTTGGTTTTTTCATGTTGATTTTAAAATGTCCTTTTTCATGTTTGAAATGTACTAACTCGGTTGTTCCTCACAGCAGGTCAATTTGTATGTGGTGGCAACATTACGGTCCCATTGAGTACATTTTTGGAGAAAGAGACATCAGTTGCACCACAGGGCGGGAGGAGGGTGCTGTGCACGATACATTTTCTCTCTTCCCTAAGCATTTTTTTGTGTTTTATACTTTTGGAATTTTGGTTTTTCATGTTGATTTTAAAATGACCTTTTTCATGTTTGAAATGTACTAACTCGGTTGTTCCTCACAGCAGGTCACATAGTGTGTGGTTGCAACATTACGGTCCCATTGAGTACATTTTTGGAGAAAGGGACATCAGTTGCACCACAGGGCGGGAGGAGGGTGCTGAGCACGATACATTTTCTCTCTTCGGTAAGCATTTTTTTGTGTTTTAAACTTTTGGAATTTTGGTTTTTCATGTTTATTTTAAAATGACCTTTTTCATGTTTGAAATGTACTAACTCGGTTGTTCCTCACAGCAGGTCACATTGTGTGTGGCTGCAACAATACCTTCCCATTGAGTACATTTTTGGAGAAAGGGACATCAGTTGCACCACAGGGCGGGAGGTGGGTGCTGAGCACGATACATTTTCTCTCTTCGGTAAGCATTTTTTTGTGTTTTATACTTTTGGAATTTTGGTTTTTCATGTTTATTTTAAAATGACCTTTTTCATGTTTGAAATGTACTAACTTGGTTGTTCCTCACAGCAAGGCAACTTGTGTGTGGTTGCAAAATTACGGTCCCATTGAGTACATTTTTGGAGAAAGGGACATCAGTTGCACCACAGGGCGGGAGGAGGGTGCTGAGCACGATACATTTTCTCTCTTCGGTAAGCATTTTTTGTGTTTTATACTTTTGGAATTTTGGTTTTTCATGTTGATTTTAAAATGAACTTTTTCATGTTTGAAATGTACTAACTCGGTTGTTCCTCACAGCAGGTCAACTTGTGTGTGGTTGCAACATTACGGTCCCATTGAGTACATTTTTGGAGAAAGGGACATCAGTTGCACCACAGGGCGGGAGGAGGGTGCTGAGCACGATACATTTTCTCTCCTCGGTAAGCATTTTTTTGTGTTTTATACTTTTGGAATTTTGGTTTTTCATGTTGATTTTAAAATGACCTTTTTCATGTTTGAAATGTACTAACTCGGTTGTTCCTCACAGCAGGTCAACTTGTGTGTGGTTGCAACGTTACGGTCCCATTGAGTACATTTTTGGAGAAAGGGACATCAGTTGCACCACAGGGCGGGAGGAGGGTGCTGAGCACGATACATTTTCTCTCTTCGGTAAGCATTTTTTTGTGTTTTATACTTTTGGAATTTTGGTTTTCCATGTTGATTTTAAAATGACCTTTTTCATGTTTGAAATGTACTAACTCGGTTGTTCCTCACAGCAGGTCAACTTGTGTGTGGTTGCAACATTACGGTCCCATTGAGTACATTTTTGGAGAAAGGGACATCAGTTGCACCACAGGGCGGGAGGAGGGTGCTGAGCACGATACATTTTCTCTCTTTGGTAAGCATTTTTTTGTGTTTTATACTTTTGGAATTTTGGTTTTTCATGTTGATATTAAAATGACCTTTTTCATGTTTGAAATGTACTAACTCGGTTGTTCCTCACAGCAGGTCAACTTGTGTGTGGTTGCAACATTACGGTCCCAGTGAGTACATTTTTGGAGATAGGGACATCAGCTGCACCACAGGGCGGGAGGACGGTGCTGAGCACGATACATTTTCTCTCTTCGGTAAGCATTTTTTTGTGTTTTATACTTTTGGAATTTTGGTTTTCATGTTGATTTTAAAATGACCTTTTTCATGTTTGAAAAGTACTAACTCGGTTTTTCCGCATAGCAGGTCAACTTGTGTGTGGTTGCAACATTACGGTCCCATTGAGTACATATTTGGAGAAAGGGACATCAGTTGCACCACAGGGCGGGAGGAGGGTGCTGAGCACGATACATTTTCTCTCTTCGGTAAGCATTTTTTTGTGTTTTATACTTTTGGAATTTTGGTGTTTCATGTTGATTTTAAAACGACCTTTTTCATGTTTGAAATGTACTAACTCGGTTGTTCCTCACAGCAGGTCAACTTGTGTGTGGTTACAACATTACGGTCCCATTGAGTACATTTTTGGAGAAAGGGACATCAGTTGCACCACAGGGCGGGAGGAGGGTGCTGAGCACGATACATTTTTTTGTGTATTATACTTTTATAATTTTGGTTTTTCATGTTGATTTTAAAATGACCTTTTTCATGTTTGAAATGTACTAACTCGTTTTTTCCTCACAGCAGGTCAACTTGTGTGTGGTTGCAACATTACGGTCCCATTGAGTACATTTTTGGAGAAAGGGACATCAGTTGCACCACAGGGCGGGAGGAGGGTGCTGAGCACGATACATTTTCTCTCTTTGGTAAGCATTTTTTTGTGTTTTATACTTTTGGAATTTTGGTTTACATGTTGATTTTAAAATGACCTTTTTCATGTTTGAAAAGTACTAACTCGGTTTTTCCGCATAGCAGGTCAACTTGTGTGTGGTTGCAACATTTTGGTCCCATTGAGTACATATTTGGAGAAAGGGACATCAGTTGCACCACAGGGCGGGAGGAGGGTGCTGAGCACGATACATTTTCTCTCTTCGGTAAGCATTTTTTTGTGTTTTATACTTTTGGAATTTTGGTTTTTCATGTTGATTTTAAAATGACCTTTTTCATGTTTGAAATGTACTTACTCGGTTGTTCCTCACAGCAGGTCACATAGTGTGTTGTTGCAACATTACGGTCCCATTGAGTACATTTTTGGAGAAAGGGACATCAGTTGCACCACAGTGCGGGAAGAGGGTGCTGAGCACGATACATTTCCTCTCTTCGGTAAGCATTTTTTTGTGTTTTATACTTTTGGAATTTTGGTTTCTCATGTTGATTTTAAAATGACATTTTTCATGTTTGAAATGTACTAACTCGGTTGTTCCTCACAGCAGGTCAACTTGTGTGTGGTTGCAACATTACGGTCACATTGAGTACATTGTTGGAGAAAGGGACATCAGTTGCACCACAGGGCGGGAGGAGGGTGCTGAGCACGATACATTTTCTCTCTTCGGTAAGCATTTTTTTGTGTTTTATACTTTTGGAATTTTGGTTTTTCATGTTGATTTTAAAATGACCTTTTTCATGTTTGAAATGTACTAACTCGGTTGTTCCTCACAGCAGGTCAACTTGTGTGTGGTTGCAACATTACGGTCCCAATGAGTACATTTTTGGAGAAAGGGACATCAGTTGCACCACAGGGCGGGAGGAGGGTGCTGAGCACGATACATTTTCTCTCTTCGGTAAGCATTTTTTTGTGTTTTATACTTTTGGAATTTTGGTTTTTCATGTTGATTTTAAAATGACCTTTTTCATGTTTGAAATGTACTAACTCGGTTGTTCCTCACAACTGGTCAATTTGTGTGTGGTGGCAACATTACGGTCCCATTGAGTACATTTTTTGAGAAAGGGACATCAGTTGCACCACAGGGCGGGAGGAGGGTGCTGAGCACGATACATTTTCGCTCTTCGGTAAGCATTTTTTTGTGTTTTATACTTTTGGAATTTTGGTTTTTCATGTTGATTTTAAAATGACCTTTTTCATGTTTGAAATGTACTAACTCGGTTGTTCCTCACAGCAGGTCAACTTGTGTGTGGTTGCAACATTACGGTCCCATTGAGTACATTTTTGGAGAAAGGGACATCAGTTGCACCAAGGGGGGGAGGAGGGTGCTGAGCACGATACATTTTCTCTCTTCGGTAAGCATTTTTTTGTGTTTTATACTTTTGGAATTTTGGTTTTTCATGTTGATTTTACAATGACCTTTTTCATGTTTGAAATGTACTAACTTGGTTGTTCCTCACAGCAGGTCAACTTGTGTGTGGTTCCAACATTACGGTCCCATTGAGTACATTTTTGGAGAAAGGGACATCAGTTGCACCACAGGGCGGGAGGAGGGTGCTGAGCACGATACATTTTCTCTCTTCGGTAAGCATTTTTTTGTGTTTTATACTTTTGGAATTTTGGTTTTTCATGTTGATTTTAAAATGACCTTTTTCATGTTTGAAATGTACTAACTTGGTTGTTCCTCAAAGCAGGTCAACTTGTGTGTGGTTGCAACATTACGGTCCCATAGAGTACATTTTTGGAGGAAGGGACATCAGTTGCACCACAGTGCGGGAGGAGGGTGCTGAGCACGATACATTTTCTCTCTTCGGTAAACATCTTTTTGTGTTTTATACTTTTGGAATTTTGGTTTTTCACGTTGATTTTAAAATGACCTTTTTCATGTTTGAAATGTTCTAACTCGGTTGTTCCTCACAGCAGGTCAACTTGTGTGTGGTTGCAACATTACGGTCACATTGAGTACATTGTTGGAGAAAGGGACATCAGTCGCACCACAGGGCAGGAGGAGGGTGCTGAGCACGATACATTTTCTCTCTTCGGAAAGCGTTTTTTTGTGTTTTATACTTTTGGAATTTTGGTTTTTCATGTTGATTTTAAAATGACCTTTTTCATGTTTGAAATCTACTAACTCGGTTTTTCCTCACAGCAGGTCAACTTGTGTGTGGTTGCAATATTACGGTCCCACTGAGTACATTTTTGGAGAAAGGGACATCAGTTGCACCACAGGGCGGGACGAGGGTGCTGAGCACGATACATTTTCTCTCTTCGGTAAGCATTTTTTTGTGGTTTATACTTTTGGAATTTTGGTTTTTCATGTTGATTTTAAAATGACCTTTTTCATGTTTGAAATGTACTAACTCGGTTGTTCCTCACAGCAGGTCACATTGTGTGTGGTTGCAACATTACGGTCCCATTGAGTACATTTTTGGAGAAAGGGACATCAGTTGCATCACAGGGCGGGAGGAGGGTGCTGAGCACGATACATTTTCTCTCTTCGGTAAGCATTTTTTTGTGTTTTATACTTTTGGAATTTTGGTTTTTTCATGTTGATTTTAAAATGTCCTTTTTCATGTTTGAAATGTACTAACTCGGTTGTTCCTCACAGCAGGTCAATTTGTATGTGGTGGCAACATTACGGTCCCATTGAGTACATTTTTGGAGAAAGAGACATCAGTTGCACCACAGGGCGGGAGGAGGGTGCTGTGCACGATACATTTTCTCTCTTCCCTAAGCATTTTTTTGTGTTTTATACTTTTGGAATTTTGGTTTTTCATGTTGATTTTAAAATGACCTTTTTCATGTTTGAAATGTACTAACTCGGTTGTTCCTCACAGCAGGTCACATAGTGTGTGGTTGCAACATTACGGTCCCATTGAGTACATTTTTGGAGAAAGGGACATCAGTTGCACCACAGGGCGGGAGGAGGGTGCTGAGCACGATACATTTTCTCTCTTCGGTAAGCATTTTTTTGTGTTTTAAACTTTTGGAATTTTGGTTTTTCATGTTTATTTTAAAATGACCTTTTTCATGTTTGAAATGTACTAACTCGGTTGTTCCTCACAGCAGGTCACATTGTGTGTGGTTGCAACAATACCTTCCCATTGAGTACATTTTTGGAGAAAGGGACATCAGTTGCACCACAGGGCGGGAGGTGGGTGCTGAGCACGATACATTTTCTCTCTTCGGTAAGCATTTTTTTGTGTTTTATACTTTTGGAATTTTGGTTTTTCATGTTTATTTTAAAATGACCTTTTTCATGTTTGAAATGTACTAACTTGGTTGTTCCTCACAGCAAGGCAACTTGTGTGTGGTTGCAACATTACGGTCCCATTGAGTACATTTTTGGAGAAAGGGACATCAGTTGCACCACAGGGCGGGAGGAGGGTGCTGAGCACGATACATTTTCTCTCTTCGGTAAGCATTTTTTGTGTTTTATACTTTTGGAATTTTGGTTTTTCATGTTGATTTTAAAATGAACTTTTTCATGTTTGAAATGTACTAACTCGGTTGTTCCTCACAGCAGGTCAACTTGTGTGTGGTTGCAACATTACGGTCCCATTGAGTACATTTTTGGAGAAAGGGACATCAGTTGCACCAAAGGGCGGGAGGAGGGTGCTGAGCACGATACATTTTCTCTCCTCGGTAAGCATTTTTTTGTGTTTTATACTTTTGGAATTTTGGTTTTTCATGTTGATTTTAAAATGACCTTTTTCATGTTTGAAATGTACTAACTCGGTTGTTCCTCACAGCAGGTCAACTTGTGTGTGGTTGCAACGTTACGGTCCCATTGAGTACATTTTTGGAGAAAGGGACATCAGTTGCACCACAGGGCGGGAGGAGGGTGCTGAGCACGATACATTTTCTCTCTTCGGTAAGCATTTTTTTGTGTTTTATACCTTTGGAATTTTGGTTTTCCATGTTGATTTTAAAATGACCTTTTTCATGTTTGAAATGTACTAACTCGGTTGTTCCTCACAGCAGGACAACTTGTGTGTGGTTGCAACATTACGGTCCCATTGAGTACATTTTTGGAGAAACGGACATCAGTTGCACCACAGGGCGGGAGGAGGGTGCTGAGCACGATACATTTTCTCTCTTTGGTAAGCATTTTTTTGTTTTTTATACTTTTGGAATTTTGGTTTTTCATGTTGATATTAAAATGACCTTTTTCATGTTTGAAATGTACTAACTCGGTTGTTCCTCACAGCAGGTCAACTTGTGTGTGGTTGCAACATTACGGTCCCATTGAGTACATTTTTGGAGATAGGGTTATCAGCTGCACCACAGGGCGGGAGGACGGTGCTGAGCACGATACATTTTCTCTCTTCGGTAAGCATTTTTTTGTGTTTTATACTTTTGGAATTTTGGTTTTCATGTTGATTTTAAAATGACCTTTTTCATGTTTGAAAAGTACTAACTCGGTTTTTCCGCATAGCAGGTCAACTTGTGTGTGGTTGCAACATTACGGTCCCATTGAGTACATATTTGGAGAAAGGGACATCAGTTGCACCACAGGGCGGGAGGAGGGTGCTGAGCACGATACATTTTCTCTCTTCAGTAAGCATTTTTTTGTGTTTTATACTTTTGGAATTTTGGTGTTTCATGTTGATTTTAAAACGACCTTTTTCATGTTTGAAATGTACTAACTCGGTTGTTCCTCACAGCAGGTCAACTTGTGTGTGGTTACAACATTACGGTCCCATTGAGTACATTTTTGGAGAAAGGGACATCAGTTGCACCACAGGGCGGGAGGAGGGTGCTGAGCACGATACATTTTCTCTCTTCGGTAAGCATTTTTTTGTGTATTATACTTTTATAATTTTGGTTTTTCATGTTGATTTTAAAATGACCTTTTTCATGTTTGAAATGTACTAACTCGTTTTTTCCTCACAGCAGGTCAACTTGTGTGTGGTTGCAACATTACGGTCCCATTGAGTACATTTTTGGAGAAAGGGACATCAGTTGCACCACAGGGCGGGAGGAGGGTGCTGAGCACGATACATTTTCTCTCTTTGGTAAGCATTTTTTTGTGTTTTATACTTTTGGAATTTTGGTTTACATGTTGATTTTAAAATGACCTTTTTCATGTTTGAAAAGTACTAACTCGGTTTTTCCGCATAGCAGGTCAACTTGTGTGTGGTTGCAACATTTCGGTCCCATTGAGTACATATTTGGAGAAAGGGACATCAGTTGCACCACAGGGCGGGAGGAGGGTGCTGAGCACGATACATTTTCTCTCTTCGGTAAGCATTTTTTTGTGTTTTATACTTTTGGAATTTTGGTGTTTCATGTTGATTTTAAAATGACCTTTTTCATGTTTGAAATGTACTAACTCGGTTGTTCCTCACAGCAGGTCACATAGTGTGTGGTTGCAACATTACGGTCCCATTGAGTACATTTTTGGAGAAAGGGACATCAGTTGCACCACAGTGCGGGAAGAGGGTGCTGAGCACGATACATTTCCTCTCTTCGGTAAGCATTTTTTTGTGTTTCATACTTTTGGAATTTTGGTTTCTCATGTTGATTTTAAAATGACATTTTTCATGTTTGAAATGTACTAACTCGGTTGTTCCTCACAGCAGGTCAACTTGTGTGTGGTTGCAACATTACGGTCACATTGAGTACATTGTTGGAGAAAGGGACATCAGTTGCACCACAGAGCAGGAGGAATGATCTGAGCACGATACATTTTCTCTCTTCGGTAAGCATTTTTTTGTGTTTTATACTTTTGGAATTTTGGTTTTTCATGTTGATTTTAAAATGACCTTTTTCATGTTTGAAATGTACTAACTCGGTTGTTCCTCACAGCAGGTCAACTTGTGTGTGGTTGCAACATTACGGTCCCATTGAGTACATTTTTGGAGAAAGGGACATCAGTTGCACCACAGGGCGGGAGGAGGGTGCTGAGCACGATACATTTTCTCTCTTCGGTAAGCATTTTTTTGTGTTTTATACTTTTGGAATTTTGGTTTTTCATGTTGATTTTAAAATGACCTTTATCATGTTTGAAATGTACTAACTCGGTTGTCCCTCACAGCAGGTCAACTTGTGTGTGGTTGCAACATTACGGTCCCATTGAGTACATTTTTGGAGGAAGGGACATCAGTTGCACCACAGGGCGGGAGGAGGGTGCTGAGCACGATACATTTTCCTCTTCGGTAAGCATTTTTTTGTGTTTTATACTTTTGGAATTTTGGTTTTTCATGTTGATTTTAAAATGACCTTTTTCATGTTTGAAATGTACTAACTCGGTTGTTCCTCACAGCAGGTCAACTTGTGTGTGGTTGCAACATTACGGTCCCATTGAGTACATTTTTTGAGAAAGGGACATCAGTTGCACCACAGGGCGGGAGGAGGGTGCTGAGCACGATACATTTTCTCTCTTCGGTAAGCATTTTTTTGTGTTTTAAACTTTTGGAATTTTGGTTTTTCATGTTTATTTTAAAATGACCTTTTTCATGTTTGAAATGTACTAACTCGGTTGTTCCTCACAGCAGGTCACATTGTGTGTGGTTGCAATAATACCTTCCCATTGAGTACATTTTTGGAGAAAGGGACATCAGTTGCACCACAGGGCGGGAGGTGGGTGCTGAGCACGATACATTTTCTCTCTTCGGTAAGCATTTTTTTGTGTTTTATACTTTTGGAATTTTGGTTTTTCATGTTTATTTTAAAATGACCTTTTTCATGTTTGAAATGTACTAACTTGGTTGTTCCTCACAGCAAGGCAACTTGTGTGTGGTTGCAACATTACGGTCCCATTGAGTACATTTTTGGAGAAAGGGACATCAGTTGCACCACAGGGCGGGAGGAGGGTGCTGAGCACGATACATTTTCTCTCTTCGGTAAGCATTTTTTGTGTTTTATACTTTTGGAATTTTGGTTTTTCATGTTGATTTTAAAATGAACTTTTTCATGTTTGAAATGTACTAACTCGGTTGTTCCTCACAGCAGGTCAACTTGTGTGTGGTTGCAACATTACGGTCCCATTGAGTACATTTTTGGAGAAAGGGACATCAGTTGCACCACAGGGCAGGAGGAGGGTGCTGAGCACGATACATTTTCTCTCCTCGGTAAGCATTTTTTTGTGTTTTATACTTTTGGAATTTTGGTTTTTCATGTTGATTTTAAAATGACCTTTTTCATGTTTGAAATGTACTAACTCGGTTGTTCCTCACAGCAGGTCAACTTGTGTGTGGTTGCAACGTTACGGTCCCATTGAGTACATTTTTGGAGAAAGGGACATCAGTTGCACCACAGGGCGGGAGGAGGGTGCTGAGCACGATACATTTTCTCTCTTCGGTAAGCATTTTTTTGTGTTTTATACTTTTGGAATTTTGGTTTTCCATGTTGATTTTAAAATGACCTTTTTCATGTTTGAAATGTACTAACTCGGTTGTTCCTCACAGCAGGTCAACTTGTGTGTGGTTGCAACATTACGGTCCCATTGAGTACATTTTTGGAGAAAGGGACATCAGTTGCACCACAGGGCGGGAGGAGGGTGCTGAGCACGATACATTTTCTCTCTTTGGTAAGCATTTTTTTGTGTTTTATACTTTTGGAATTTTGGTTTTTCATGTTGATATTAAAATGACCTTTTTCATGTTTGAAATGTACTAACTCGGTTGTTCCTCACAGCAGGTCAACTTGTGTGTGGTTGCAACATTACGGTCCCATTGAGTACATTTTTGGAGATAGGGACATCAGCTGCACCACAGGGCGGGAGGACGGTGCTGAGCACGATACATTTTCTCTCTTCGGTAAGCATTTTTTTGTGTTTTATACTTTTGGAATTTTGGTTTTCATGTTGATTTTAAAATGACCTTTTTCATGTTTGAAAAGTACTAACTCGGTTTTTCCGCATAGCAGGTCAACTTGTGTGTGGTTGCAACATTACGGTCCCATTGAGTACATATTTGGAGAAAGGGACATCAGTTGCACCACAGGGCGGGAGGAGGGTGCTGAGCACGATACATTTTCTCTCTTCGGTAAGCATTTTTTTGTGTTTTATACTTTTGGAATTTTGGTGTTTCATGTTGATTTTAAAACGACCTTTTTCATGTTTGAAATGTACTAACTCGGTTGTTCCTCACAGCAGGTCAACTTGTGTGTGGTTACAACATTACGGTCCCATTGAGTACATTTTTGGAGAAAGGGACATCAGTTGCACCACAGGGCGGGAGGAGGGTGCTGAGCACGATACATTTTCTCTCTTCGGTAAGCATTTTTTTGTGTATTATACTTTTATAATTTTGGTTTTTCATGTTGATTTTAAAATGACCTTTTTCATGTTTGAAATGTACTAACTCGTTTTTTCCTCACAGCAGGTCAACTTGTGTGTGGTTGCAACATTACGGTCCCATTGAGTACATTTTTGGAGAAAGGGACATCAGTTGCACCACAGGGCGGGAGGAGGGTGCTGAGCACGATACATTTTCTCTCTTTGGTAAGCATTTTTTTGTGTTTTATACTTTTGGAATTTTGGTTTACATGTTGATTTTAAAATGACCTTTTTCATGTTTGAAAAGTACTAACTCGGTTTTTCCGCATAGCAGGTCAACTTGTGTGTGGTTGCAACATTTCGGTCCCATTGAGTACATATTTGGAGAAAGGGACATCAGTTGCACCACAGGGCGGGAGGAGGGTGCTGAGCACGATACATTTTCTCTCTTCGGTAAGCATTTTTTTGTGTTTTATACTTTTGGAATTTTGGTTTTTCATGTTGATTTTAAAATGACCTTTTTCATGTTTGAAATGTACTTACTCGGTTGTTCCTCACAGCAGGTCACATAGTGTGTTGTTGCAACATTACGGTCCCATTGAGTACATTTTTGGAGAAAGGGACATCAGTTGCACCACAGTGCGGGAAGAGGGTGCTGAGCACGATACATTTCCTCTCTTCGGTAAGCATTTTTTTGTGTTTTATACTTTTGGAATTTTGGTTTCTCATGTTGATTTTAAAATGACATTTTTCATGTTTGAAATGTACTAACTCGGTTGTTCCTCACAGCAGGTCAACTTGTGTGTGGTTGCAACATTACGGTCACATTGAGTACATTGTTGGAGAAAGGGACATCAGTTGCACCACAGGGCGGGAGGAGGGTGCTGAGCACGATACATTTTCTCTCTTCGGTAAGCATTTTTTTGTGTTTTATACTTTTGGAATTTTGGTTTTTCATGTTGATTTTAAAATGACCTTTTTCATGTTTGAAATGTACTAACTCGGTTGTTCCTCACAGCAGGTCAACTTGTGTGTGGTTGCAACATTACGGTCCCAATGAGTACATTTTTGGAGAAAGGGACATCAGTTGCACCACAGGGCGGGAGGAGGGTGCTGAGCACGATACATTTTCTCTCTTCGGTAAGCATTTTTTTGTGTTTTATACTTTTGGAATTTTGGTTTTTCATGTTGATTTTAAAATGACCTTTTTCATGTTTGAAATGTACTAACTCGGTTGTTCCTCACAACTGGTCAATTTGTGTGTGGTGGCAACATTACGGTCCCATTGAGTACATTTTTTGAGAAAGGGACATCAGTTGCACCACAGGGCGGGAGGAGGGTGCTGAGCACGATACATTTTCGCTCTTCGGTAAGCATTTTTTTGTGTTTTATACTTTTGGAATTTTGGTTTTTCATGTTGATTTTAAAATGACCTTTTTCATGTTTGAAATGTACTAACTCGGTTGTTCCTCACAGCAGGTCAACTTGTGTGTGGTTGCAACATTACGGTCCCATTGAGTACATTTTTGGAGAAAGGGACATCAGTTGCACCAAGGGGGGGAGGAGGGTGCTGAGCACGATACATTTTCTCTCTTCGGTAAGCATTTTTTTGTGTTTTATACTTTTGGAATTTTGGTTTTTCATGTTGATTTTACAATGACCTTTTTCATGTTTGAAATGTACTAACTTGGTTGTTCCTCACAGCAGGTCAACTTGTGTGTGGTTCCAACATTACGGTCCCATTGAGTACATTTTTGGAGAAAGGGACATCAGTTGCACCACAGGGCGGGAGGAGGGTGCTGAGCACGATACATTTTCTCTCTTCGGTAAGCATTTTTTTGTGTTTTATACTTTTGGAATTTTGGTTTTTCATGTTGATTTTAAAATGACCTTTTTCATGTTTGAAATGTACTAACTTGATTGTTCCTCAAAGCAGGTCAACTTGTGTGTGGTTGCAACATTACGGTCCCATAGAGTACATTTTTGGAGGAAGGGACATCAGTTGCACCACAGTGCGGGAGGAGGGTGCTGAGCACGATACATTTTCTCTCTTCGGTAAACATCTTTTTGTGTTTTATACTTTTGGAATTTTGGTTTTTCACGTTGATTTTAAAATGACCTTTTTCATGTTTGAAATGTTCTAACTCGGTTGTTCCTCACAGCAGGTCAACTTGTGTGTGGTTGCAACATTACGGTCACATTGAGTACATTGTTGGAGAAAGGGACATCAGTCGCACCACAGGGCGGGAGGAGGGTGCTGAGCACGATACATTTTCTCTCTTCGGAAAGCGTTTTTTTGTGTTTTATACTTTTGGAATTTTGGTTTTTCATGTTGATTTTAAAATGACCTTTTTAATGTTTGAAATCTACTAACTCGGTTTTTCCTCACAGCAGGTCAACTTGTGTGTGGTTGCAATATTACGGTCCCACTGAGTACATTTTTGGAGAAAGGGACATCAGTTGCACCACAGGGCGGGACGAGGGTGCTGAGCACGATACATTTTCTCTCTTCGGTAAGCATTTTTTTGTGGTTTATACTTTTGGAATTTTGGTTTTTCATGTTGATTTTAAAATGACCTTTTTCATGTTTGAAATGTACTAACTCGGTTGTTCCTCACAGCAGGTCACATTGTGTGTGGTTGCAACATTACGGTCCCATTGAGTACATTTTTGGAGAAAGGGACATCAGTTGCATCACAGGGCGGGAGGAGGGTGCTGAGCACGATACATTTTCTCTCTTCGGTAAGCATTTTTTTGTGTTTTATACTTTTGGAATTTTGGTTTTTTCATGTTGATTTTAAAATGTCCTTTTTCATGTTTGAAATGTACTAACTCGGTTGTTCCTCACAGCAGGTCAATTTGTATGTGGTGGCAACATTACGGTCCCATTGAGTACATTTTTGGAGAAAGAGACATCAGTTGCACCACAGGGCGGGAGGAGGGTGCTGTGCACGATACATTTTCTCTCTTCCCTAAGCATTTTTTTGTGTTTTATACTTTTGGAATTTTGGTTTTTCATGTTGATTTTAAAATGACCTTTTTCATGTTTGAAATGTACTAACTCGGTTGTTCCTCACAGCAGGTCACATAGTGTGTGGTTGCAACATTACGGTCCCATTGAGTACATTTTTGGAGAAAGGGACATCAGTTGCACCACAGGGCGGGAGGAGGGTGCTGAGCACGATACATTTTCTCTCTTCGGTAAGCATTTTTTTGTGTTTTAAACTTTTGGAATTTTGGTTTTTCATGTTTATTTTAAAATGACCTTTTTCATGTTTGAAATGTACTAACTCGGTTGTTCCTCACAGCAGGTCACATTGTGTGTGGTTGCAACATTACCTTCCCATTGAGTACATTTTTGGAGAAAGGGACATCAGTTGCACCACAGGGCGGGAGGTGGGAGCTGAGCACGATACATTTTCTCTCTTCGGTAAGCATTTTTTTGTGTTTTATACTTTTGGAATTTTGGTTTTTCATGTTTATTTTAAAATGACCTTTTTCATGTTTGAAATGTACTAACTTGGTTGTTCCTCACAGCAAGGCAACTTGTGTGTGGTTGCAACATTACGGTCCCATTGAGTACATTTTTGGAGAAAGGGACATCAGTTGCACCACAGGGCGGGAGGAGGGTGCTGAGCACGATACATTTTCTCTCTTCGGTAAGCATTTTTTGTGTTTTATACTTTTGGAATTTTGGTTTTTCATGTTGATTTTAAAATGAACTTTTTCATGTTTGAAATGTACTAACTCGGTTGTTCCTCACAGCAGGTCAACTTGTGTGTGGTTGCAACATTACGGTCCCATTGAGTACATTTTTGGAGAAAGGGACATCAGTTGCACCAAAGGGAGGGAGGAGGGTGCTGAGCACGATACATTTTCTCTCCTCGGTAAGCATTTTTTTGTGTTTTATACTTTTGGAATTTTGGTTTTTCATGTTGATTTTAAAATGACCTTTTTCATGTTTGAAATGTACTAACTCGGTTGTTCCTCACAGCAGGTCAACTTGTGTGTGGTTGCAACGTTACGGTCCCATTGAGTACATTTTTGGAGAAAGGGACATCAGTTGCACCACAGGGCGGGAGGAGGGTGCTGAGCACGATACATTTTCTCTCTTCGGTAAGCATTTTTTTGTGTTTTATACCTTTGGAATTTTGGTTTTCCATGTTGATTTTAAAATGACCTTTTTCATGTTTGAAATGTACTAACTCGGTTGTTCCTCACAGCAGGTCAACTTGTGTGTGGTTGCAACATTACGGTCCCATTGAGTACATTTTTGGAGAAAGGGACATCAGTTGCACCACAGGGCGGGAGGAGGGTGCTGAGCACGATACATTTTCTCTCTTTGGTAAGCATTTTTTTGTTTTTTATACTTTTGGAATTTTGGTTTTTCATGTTGATATTAAAATGACCTTTTTCATGTTTGAAATGTACTAACTCGGTTGTTCCTCACAGCAGGTCAACTTGTGTGTGGTTGCAACATTACGGTCCCATTGAGTACATTTTTGGAGATAGGGACATCAGCTGCACCACAGGGCGGGAGGACGGTGCTGAGCACGATACATTTTCTCTCTTCGGTAAGCATTTTTTTGTGTTTTATACTTTTGGAATTTTGGTTTTCATGTTGATTTTAAAATGACCTTTTTCATGTTTGAAAAGTACTAACTCGGTTTTTCCGCATAGCAGGTCAACTTGTGTGTGGTTGCAACATTACGGTCCCATTGAGTACATATTTGGAGAAAGGGACATCAGTTGCACCACAGGGCGGGAGGAGGGTGCTGAGCACGATACATTTTCTCTCTTCGGTAAGCATTTTTTTGTGTTTTATACTTTTGGAATTTTGGTGTTTCATGTTGATTTTAAAACGACCTTTTTCATGTTTGAAATGTACTAACTCGGTTGTTCCTCACAGCAGGTCAACTTGTGTGTGGTTACAACATTACGGTCCCATTGAGTACATTTTTGGAGAAAGGGACATCAGTTGCACCACAGGGCGGGAGGAGGGTGCTGAGCACGATACATTTTCTCTCTTCGGTAAGCATTTTTTTGTGTATTATACTTTTATAATTTTGGTTTTTCATGTTGATTTTAAAATGACCTTTTTCATGTTTGAAATGTACTAACTCGTTTTTTCCTCACAGCAGGTCAACTTGTGTGTGGTTGCAACATTACGGTCCCATTGAGTACATTTTTGGAGAAAGGGACATCAGTTGCACCACAGGGCGGGAGGAGGGTGCTGAGCACGATACATTTTCTCTCTTTGGTAAGCATTTTTTTGTGTTTTATACTTTTGGAATTTTGGTTTACATGTTGATTTTAAAATGACCTTTTTCATGTTTGAAAAGTACTAACTCGGTTTTTCCGCATAGCAGGTCAACTTGTGTGTGGTTGCAACATTTCGGTCCCATTGAGTACATATTTGGAGAAAGGGACATCAGTTGCACCACAGGGCGGGAGGAGGGTGCTGAGCACGATACATTTTCTCTCTTCGGTAAGCATTTTTTTGTGTTTTATACTTTTGGAATTTTGGTGTTTCATGTTGAATTTAAAATGACCTTTTTCATGTTTGAAATGTACTAACTCGGTTGTTCCTCACAGCAGGTCAACTTGTGTGTGGTTGCAACATTACGGTCCCATTGAGTACATTTTTGGAGAAAGGGACATCAGTTGCACCACAGGGCGGGAGGAGTGTGCTGAGCACGATACATTTTCTCTCTTCGGTAAGCATTTTTTTGTGTTTTATACTTTTGGAATTTTGGTTTTTCATGTTGATTTTAAAATGATCTTTTTCATGTTTGAAATGTACTAACTCGGTTGTTCCTCACAGCAGGTCACATAGTGTGTTGTTGCAACATTACGGTCCCATTGAGTACATTTTTGGAGAAAGGGACATCAGTTGCACCACAGTGCGGGAAGAGGGTGCTGAGCACGATACATTTCCTCTCTTCGGTAAGCATTTTTTTGTGTTTCATACTTTTGGAATTTTGGTTTCTCATGTTGATTTTAAAATGACATTTTTCATGTTTGAAATGTACTAACTCGGTTGTTCCTCACAGCAGGTCAACTTGTGTGTGGTTGCAACATTACGGTCACATTGAGTACATTGTTGGAGAAAGGGACATCAGTTGCACCACAGAGCAGGAGGAATGATCTGAGCACGATACATTTTCTCTCTTCGGTAAGCATTTTTTTGTGTTTTATACTTTTGGAATTTTGGTTTTTCATGTTGATTTTAAAATGACCTTTTTCATGTTTGAAATGTACTAACTCGGTTGTTCCTCACAGCAGGTCAACTTGTGTGTGGTTGCAACATTACGGTCCCATTGAGTACATTTTTGGAGAAAGGGACATCAGTTGCACCACAGGGCGGGAGGAGGGTGCTGAGCACGATACATTTTCTCTCTTCGGTAAGCATTTTTTTGTGTTTTATACTTTTGGAATTTTGGTTTTTCATGTTGATTTTAAAATGACCTTTATCATGTTTGAAATGTACTATCTCGGTTGTTCCTCACAGCAGGTCAACTTGTGTGTGGTTGCAACATTACGGTCCCATTGAGTACATTTTTGGAGGAAGGGACATCAGTTGCACCACAGGGCGGGAGGAGGGTGCTGAGCACGATACATTTTCCTCTTCGGTAAGCATTTTTTTGTGTTTTATACTTTTGGAATTTTGGTTTTTCATGTTGATTTTAAAATGACCTTTTTCATGTTTGAAATGTACTAACTCGGTTGTTCCTCACAACAGGTCAATTTGTGTGTGGTGGCAACATTACGGTCCCATTGAGTACATTTTTTGAGAAAGGGACATCAGTTGCACCACAGGGCGGGAGGAGGGTGCTGAGCACGATACATTTTCGCTCTTCGGTAAGCATTTTTTTGTGTTTTATACTTTTGGAATTTTGGTTTTTGATGTTGATTTCAAAATGACCTTTTTCATGTTTGAAATGTACTAACTCGGTTGTTCCTCACAGCAGGTCAACTTGTGTGTGGTTGCAACATTACGGTCCCATTGAGTACATTTTTGGAGAAAGGGACATCAGTTGCACCACAGGGCGGGAGGAGGGTGCTGAGCACGATACATTTTCTCTCTTCGGTAAGCATTTTTTTGTGTTTTATACTTTTGGAATTTTGGTTTTTCATGTTGATTTTACAATGACCTTTTTCATGTTTGAAATGTACTAACTTGGTTGTTCCTCACAGCAGGTCAACTTGTGTGTGGTTCCAACATTACGGTCCGATTGAGTACATTTTTGGAGAAAGGGACATCAGTTGCACCACAGGGCGGGAGGAGGGTGCTGAGCACGATACATTTTCTCTCTTCGGTAAGCATTTTTTTGTGTTTTATACTTTTGGAATTTTGGTTTTTCATGTTGATTTTAAAATGACCTTTTTCATGTTTGAAATGTACTAACTCGGTTGTTCCTCACAGCAGGTCAACTTGTGTGTGGTTGCAACATTACGGTCCCATAGAGTACATTTTTGGAGAAAGGGACATCAGTTGCCCCACAGTGCGGGAGGAGGGTGCTGAGCACGATACATTTTCTCTCTTCGGTAAACATTTTTTTGTGTTTTATACTTTTGGAATTTTGGTTTTTCACGTTGATTTTAAAATGACCTTTTTCATGTTTGAAATGTTCTAACTCGGTTGTTCCTCACAGCAGGTCAACTTGTGTGTGGTTGCAACATTACGGTCACATTGAGTACATTGTTGGAGAAAGGGACATCAGTTGCACCACAGGGCGGGAGGAGGGTGCTGAGCACGATACATTTTCTCTCTTCGGTAAGCGTTTTTTTGTGTTTTATACTTTTGGAATTTTGGTTTTTCATGTTGATTTTAAAATGACCTTTTTCATGTTTGAAATGTACTAACTCGGTTTTTCCTCACAGCAGGTCACATTGTGTGTGGTTGCAACATTACGGTCCCATTGAGTACATTTTTGGAGAAAGGGACATCAGTTGCACCACAGGGCGGGAGGAGGGTGCTGAGCACGATACATTTTCTCTCTTCGGTAAGCATTTTTTTGTGTTTTATACTTTTGGAATTTTGGTTTTTTCATGTTGATTTTAAAATGACCTTTTTCATGTTTGAAATGTACTAACTCGGTTGTTCCTCACAGCAGGTCAATTTGTGTGTGGTGGCAACATTACGGTCCCATTGAGTACATTTTTGGAGAAAGAGACATCAGTTGCACCACAGGGCGGGAGGAGGGTGCTGAGCACGATACATTTTCTCTCTTCCCTAAGCATTTTTTTGTGTTTTATACTTTTGGAATTTTGGTTTTTCATGTTGATTTTAAAATGACCTTTTTCATGTTTGAAATGTACTAACTCGGTTGTTCCTCACAGCAGGTCACATAGTGTGTGGTGGCAACATTACGTTCCCATTGAGTACATTTTTTGAGAAAGGGACATCAGTTGCACCACAGGGCGGGAGGAGGGTGCTGAGCACGATACATTTTCGCTCTTCGGTAAGCATTTTTTTGTGTTTTATACTTTTGGAATTTTGGTTTTTGATGTTGATTTTAAAATGACCTTTTTCATGTTTGAAATGTACTAACTCGGTTGTTCCTCACAGCAGGTCAACTTGTGTGTGGTTGCAACATTACGGTCCCATTGAGTACATTTTTGGAGAAAGGGACATCAGTTGCACCACAGGGCGGGAGGAGGGTGCTGAGCACGATACATTTTCTTTCTTCGGTAAGCATTTTTTTGTGTTTTATACTTTTGGAATTTTGGTTTTTCATGTTGATTTTACAATGACCTTTTTCATGTTTGAAATGTACTAACTTGGTTGTTCCTCACAGCAGGTCAACTTGTGTGTGGTTCCATCATTACGGTCCCATTGAGTACATTTTTGGAGAAAGGGACATCAGTTGCACCACAGGGCGGGAGGAGGGTGCTGAGCACGATACATTTTCTCTCTTCGGTAGGCATTTTTTTGTGTTTTATACTTTTGGAATTTTGGTTTTTCATGTTGATTTTAAAATGACCTTTTTCATGTTTGAAATGTACTAACTCGGTTGTTCCTCACAGCAGGTCAACTTGTGTGTGGTTGCAACATTACGGTCCCATAGAGTACATTTTTGGAGAAAGGGACATCAGTTGCACCACAGTGCAGGAGGAGGGTGCTGAGCACGATACATTTTCTCTCTTCGGTAAACATTTTTTTGTGTATTATACTTTTGGAATTTTGGTTTTTCACGTTGATTTTAAAATGACCTTTTTCATGTTTGAAATGTTCTAACTCGGTTGTTCCTCACAGCAGGTCAACTTGTGTGTGGTTGCAACATTTCGGTCACATTGAGTACATTGTTGGAGAAAGGTACATCAGTTGCACCACAGGGCGGGAGGAGGGTGCTGAGCACGATACATTTTCTCTCTTCGGTAAGCGTTTTTTTGTGTTTTATACTTTTGGAATTTTGGTTTTTCATGTTGATTTTAAAATGACCTTTTTCATGTTTGAAATGTACTAACTCGGTTTTTCCTCACAGCAGGTCAACTTGTGTGTGGTTGCAACATTACGGTCCCACTGAGTACATTTTTGGAGAAAGGGACATCAGTTGCACCACAGGGCGGGACGAGGGTGCTGAGCACGATACATTTTCTCTCTTCGGTAAGCATTTTTTTGTGTTTTATACTTTTGGAATTTTGGTTTTTCATGTTGATTTTAAAATGACCTTTTTCATGTTTGAAATGTACTAACTCGGTTGTTCCTCACAGCAGGTCACATTGTGTGTGGTTGCAACATTACGGTCCCATTGAGTACATTTTTGGAGAAAGGGACATCAGTTGCACCACAGGGCGGGAGGAGGGTGCTGCGCACGATACATTTTCTCTCTTCGGTAAGCATTTTTTTGTGTTTTATACTTTTGGAATTTTGGTTTTTTCATGTTGATTTTAAAATGACCTTTTTCATGTTTGAAATGTACTAACTCGGTTGTTCCTCACAGCAGGTCAATTTGTGTGTTGTGGCAACATTACGGTCCCATTGAGTACATTTTTGGAGAAAGAGACATCAGTTGCACCACAGGGCGGGAGGAGGGTGCTGAGCACGATACATTTTCTCTCTTCCCTAAGCATTTTTTTGTGTTTTATACTTTTGGAATTTTGGTTTTTCATGTTGATTTTAAAATGACCTTTTTCATGTTTGAAATGTACTAACTCGGTTGTTCCTCACAGCAGGTCACATAGTGTGTGGTTGCAACATTACGGTCCCATTGAGTACATTTTTGGAGAAAGGGACATCAGTTGCACCACAGGGCGGGAGGAGGGTGCTGAGCACGATACATTTTCTCTCATCGGTAAGCATTTTTTTGTGTTTTATACTTTTGGAATTTTGGTTTTTCATGTTTATTTTAAAATGACCTTTTTCATGTTTGAAATGTACTAACTTGGTTGTTCCTCACAGCAAGGCAACTTGTGTGTGGTTGCAACATTACGGTCCCATTGAGTACATTTTTGGAGAAAGAGACATCAGTTGCACCACAGGGCGGGAGGAGGGTGCTGAGCACGATACATTTTCTCTCTTCGGTAAGCATTTTTGGTTTTTTATACTTTTGGAATTTTGGTTTTTCATGTTGATTTTAAAATGAACTTTTTCATGTTTGAAATGTACTAACTCGGTTGTTCCTCACAGCAGGTCAACTTGTGTGTGGTTGCAACATTACGGTCCCATTGAGTACATTTTTGGAGAAAGGGACATCAGTTGCACCACAGGGCGGGAGGAGGGTGCTGAGCACGATACATTTTCTCTCTTCGGTAAGCGTTTTTTTGTGTTTTATACTTTTGGAATTTTGGTTTTTCATGTTGATTTTAAAATGACCTTTTTCATGTTTGAAATGTACTAACTCGGTTTTTCCTCACAGCAGGTCAACTTGTGTGTGGTTGCAACATTACGGTCCCACTGAGTACATTTTTGGAGAAAGGGACATCAGTTGCACCACAGGGCGGGACGAGGGTGCTGAGCACGATACATTTTCTCTCTTCGGTAAGCATTTTTTTGTGTTTTATACTTTTGGAATTTTGGTTTTTCATGTTGATTTTAAAATGACCTTTTTCATGTTTGAAATGTACTAACTCGGTTGTTCCTCACAGCAGGTCACATTGTGTGTGGTTGCAACATTACGGTCCCATTGAGTACATTTTTGGAGAAAGGGACATCAGTTGCACCACAGGGCGGGAGGAGGGTGCTGCGCACGATACATTTTCTCTCTTCGGTAAGCATTTTTTTGTGTTTTATACTTTTGGAATTTTGGTTTTTTCATGTTGATTTTAAAATGACCTTTTTCATGTTTGAAATGTACTAACTCGGTTGTTCCTCACAGCAGGTCAATTTGTGTGTTGTGGCAACATTACGGTCCCATTGAGTACATTTTTGGAGAAAGAGACATCAGTTGCACCACAGGGCGGGAGGAGGGTGCTGAGCACGATACATTTTCTCTCTTCGGTAAGCATTTTTTTGTGTTTTATACTTTTGGAATTTTGGTATTTCATGTTGATTTTAAAATGACCTTTTTCATGTTTGAAATGTACTAACTCGGTTGTTCCTCACAGCAGGTCAACTTGTGTGTGGTTGCAACATTACGGTCCCATTGAGTACATTTTTGGAGAAAGGGACATCAGTTGCACCACAGGGCGGGAGGAGGGTGCTGAGCACGATACATTTTCTCTCATCGGTAAGCATTTTTTTGTGTTTTATACTTTTGGAATTTTGGTTTTTCATGTTTATTTTAAAATGACCTTTTTCATGTTTGAAATGTACTAACTTGGTTGTTCCTCACAGCAAGGCAACTTGTGTGTGGTTGCAACATTACGGTCCCATTGAGTACATTTTTGGAGAAAGAGACATCAGTTGCACCACAGGGCGGGAGGAGGGTGCTGAGCACGATACATTTTCTCTCTTCGGTAAGCATTTTTGGTTTTTTATACTTTTGGAATTTTGGTTTTTCATGTTGATTTTAAAATGAACTTTTTCATGTTTGAAATGTACTAACTCGGTTGTTCCTCACAGCAGGTCAACTTGTGTGTGGTTGCAACATTACGGTCCCATTGAGTACATTTTTGGAGAAAGGGACATCAGTTGCACCACAGGGCGGGAGGAGGGTGCTGAGCACGATACATTTTCTCTCCTCGGTAAGCATTTTTTTGTGTTTTATACTTTTGGAATTTTGGTTTTTCATGTTGATTTTAAAATGACCTTTTTCATGTTTGAAATGTACTAACTCGGTTGTTCCTCACAGCAGGTCAACTTGTGTGTGGTTGCAACGTTACGGTCCCATTGAGTACATTTTTGGAGAAAGGGACATCAGTTGCACCACAGGGCGGGAGGAGGGTGCTGAGCACGATACATTTTCTCTCTTCGGTAAGCATTTTTTTGTGTTTTATACTTTTGGAATTTTGGTTTTCCATGTTGATTTTAAAATGACCTTTTTCATGTTTGAAATGTACTAACTCGGTTGTTCCTCACAGCAGGTCAACTTGTGTGTGGTTGCAACAGTACGGTCCCATTGAGTACATTTTTGGAGAAAGGGACGTCAGTTGCACCACAGGGCGGGAGGAGGGTGCTGAGCACGATACATTTTCTCTCTTTGGTAAGCATTTTTTTGTGTTTTATACTTTTGGAATTTTGGTTTTTCATGTTGATTTTAAAATGACCTTTTTCATGTTTGAAATGTACTAACTCGGTTGTTCCTCACAGCAGGTCAACTTGTGTGTAGTTGCAACATTACGGTCCCATTGAGTACATTTTTGGAGATAGGGACATCAGTTGCACCACAGGGCGGGAGGACGGTGCTGAGCACGATACATTTTCTCTCTTCGGTAAGCATTTTTTTGTGTTTTATACTTTTGGAATTTTGGTTTTTTCATGTTGATTTTAAAATGACCTTTTTCATGTTTGAAATGTACTAACTCGGTTGTTCCTCACAGCAGGTCAACTTGTGTGTGGTTGCAACATTACGGTCCCATTGAGTACATTTTTGGAGAAAGGGACATCAGTTGCACCACAGGGCGGGAGGAGGGTGCTGAGCACGTTACATTTTCTCTCTTCGGTAAGCATTTTTTTGTGTTTTATACTTTTGGAATTTTGGTTTTTCATGTTGATTTTAAAATGACCTTTTTCATGTTTGAAATGTACTAACTCGGTTGTTCCTCACAGCAGGTCAACTTGTGTGTGGTTGCAACATTACGGTCCCATTGAGTACATTTTTGGAGAAAGGGACATCAGTTGCACCACAGGGCGGGAGGAGGGTGCTGAGCACGATACATTTTCTCTCTTCGGTAAGCATTTTTTTGTGTTTTATACTTTTGGAATTTTGGTTTTCATGTTGATTTTAAAATGACTTTTTTCATGTTTGAAAAGTACTAACTCGGTTTTTCCGCATAGCAGGTCAACTTGTGTGTGGTTGCAACATTACGGTCCCATTGAGTACATATTTGGAGAAAGGGACATCAGTTGCACCACAGGGCGGGAGGAGGGTGCTGAGCACGATACATTTTCTCTCTTCGGTAAGCATTTTTTTGTGTTTTGTACTTTTGGAATTTTGGTGTTTGATGTTGATTTTAAAACGACCTTTTTCATGTTTGAAATGTACTAACTCGGTTGTTCCTCACAGCAGGTCAACTTGTGTGTGGTTGCAACATTACGGTCCCATTGAGTACATTTTTGGAGAAAGGGACATCAGTTGCACCACGGGGCGGGAGGAGGGTGCTGAGCACGATACATTTTCTCTCTTCGGTAAGCATTTTTTTGTGTATTATGCTTTTATAATTTTGGTTTTTCATGTTGATTTTAAAATGACCTTTTTCATGTTTGAAATGTACTAACTCGTTTTTTCCTCACAGCAGGTCAACTTGTGTGTGGTTGCAACATTACGGTCCCATTGAGTACATTTTTGGAGAAAGGGACATCAGTTGCACCACAGGGCGGGAGGAGGGTGCTGAGCACGATACATTTTCTCTCTTCGGTAAGCATTTTTTTGTGTTTTATACTTTTGGAATTTTGGTATACATGTTGATTTTAAAATGACCTGTTTCATGTTTGAAAAGTACTAACTCGGTTTTTCCGCATAGCAGGTTAACTTGTGTGTGGTTGCAACATTTCGGTCCCATTGAGTACATATTTGGAGAAAGGGACATCAGTTGCACCACAGGGCGGGAGGAGGGTGCTGAGCACGATACATTTTCTCTCTTTGGTAAGCATTTTTTTGTGTTTTATACTTTTGGAATTTTGGTGTTTCATGTTGATTTTAAAATGACCTTTTTCATGTTTGAAATGTACTAACTCGGTTGTTCCTCACAGCAGGTCGACTTGTGTGTGGTTGCAACATTACGGTCCCATTGAGTACATTTTTGGAGAAAGGGACATCAGTTGCACCACAGGGCGGGAGGAGGGTGCTGAGCACGATACGTTTTCTCTCTTCGGTAAGCATTTTTTTGTGTATTATACTTTTATAATTTTGGTTTTTCATGTTGATTTTAAAATGACCTTTTTCATGTTTGAAATGTACTAACTCGTTTTTTCCACACAGCAGGTCAACTTGTGTGTGGTTGCAACATTACGGTCCCATTGAGTACATTTTTGGAGAAAGGGACATCAGTTGCACCACAGGGCGGGAGGAGGGTGCTGAGCACGATACATTTTCTCTCTTCGGTAAGCATTTTTTTGTGTTTTATACTTTTGGAATTTTGGTTTTTCATGTTGATTTTAAAATGACCTTTTTCATGTTTGAAATGTACTAACTCGGTTGTTCCTCACAGCAGGTCACATTGTGTGTGGTTGCAACATTACGGTCCCATTGAGTACATTTTTGGAGAAAGGGACATCAGTTGCACCACAGGGCGGGAGGAGGGTGCTGCGCACGATACATTTTCTCTCTTCGGTAAGCATTTTTTTGTGTTTTATACTTTTGGAATTTTGGTTTTTTCATGTTGATTTTAAAATGACCTTTTTCATGTTTGAAATGTACTAACTCGGTTGTTCCTCACAGCAGGTCAATTTGTGTGTTGTGGCAACATTACGGTCCCATTGAGTACATTTTTGGAGAAAGAGACATCAGTTGCACCACAGGGCGGGAGGAGGGTGCTGAGCACGATACATTTTCTCTCTTCGGTAAGCATTTTTTTGTGTTTTATACTTTTGGAATTTTGGTATTTCATGTTGATTTTAAAATGACCTTTTTCATGTTTGAAATGTACTAACTCGGTTGTTCCTCACAGCAGGTCAACTTGTGTGTGGTTGCAACATTACGGTCCCATTGAGTACATTTTTGGAGAAAGGGACATCAGTTGCACCACAGGGCGGGAGGAGGGTGCTGAGCACGATACATTTTCTCTCATCGGTAAGCATTTTTTTGTGTTTTATACTTTTGGAATTTTGGTTTTTCATGTTTATTTTAAAATGACCTTTTTCATGTTTGAAATGTACTAACTTGGTTGTTCCTCACAGCAAGGCAACTTGTGTGTGGTTGCAACATTACGGTCCCATTGAGTACATTTTTGGAGAAAGAGACATCAGTTGCACCACAGGGCGGGAGGAGGGTGCTGAGCACGATACATTTTCTCTCTTCGGTAAGCATTTTTGGTTTTTTATACTTTTGGAATTTTGGTTTTTCATGTTGATTTTAAAATGAACTTTTTCATGTTTGAAATGTACTAACTCGGTTGTTCCTCACAGCAGGTCAACTTGTGTGTGGTTGCAACATTACGGTCCCATTGAGTACATTTTTGGAGAAAGGGACATCAGTTGCACCACAGGGCGGGAGGAGGGTGCTGAGCACGATACATTTTCTCTCCTCGGTAAGCATTTTTTTGTGTTTTATACTTTTGGAATTTTGGTTTTTCATGTTGATTTTAAAATGACCTTTTTCATGTTTGAAATGTACTAACTCGGTTGTTCCTCACAGCAGGTCAACTTGTGTGTGGTTGCAACGTTACGGTCCCATTGAGTACATTTTTGGAGAAAGGGACATCAGTTGCACCACAGGGCGGGAGGAGGGTGCTGAGCACGATACATTTTCTCTCTTCGGTAAGCATTTTTTTGTGTTTTATACTTTTGGAATTTTGGTTTTCCATGTTGATTTTAAAATGACCTTTTTCATGTTTGAAATGTACTAACTCGGTTGTTCCTCACAGCAGGTCAACTTGTGTGTGGTTGCAACAGTACCGTCCCATTGAGTACATTTTTGGAGAAAGGGACGTCAGTTGCACCACAGGGCGGGAGGAGGGTGCTGAGCACGATACATTTTCTCTCTTTGGTAAGCATTTTTTTGTGTTTTATACTTTTGGAATTTTGGTTTTTCATGTTGATTTTAAAATGACCTTTTTCATGTTTGAAATGTACTAACTCGGTTGTTCCTCACAGCAGGTCAACTTGTGTGTAGTTGCAACATTACGGTCCCATTGAGTACATTTTTGGAGATAGGGACATCAGTTGCACCACAGGGCGGGAGGACGGTGCTGAGCACGATACATTTTCTCTCTTCGGTAAGCATTTTTTTGTGTTTTATACTTTTGGAATTTTGGTTTTTCATGTTGATTTTAAAATGAACTTTTTCATGTTTGAAATGTACTAACTCGGTTGTTCCTCACAGCAGGTCAACTTGTGTGTGGTTGCAACATTACGGTCCCATTGAGTACATTTTTGGAGAAAGGGACATCAGTTGCACCACAGGGCGGGAGGAGGGTGCTGAGCACGATACATTTTCTCTCCTCGGTAAGCATTTTTTTGTGTTTTATACTTTTGGAATTTTGGTTTTTCATGTTGATTTTAAAATGACCTTTTTCATGTTTGAAATGTACTAACTCGGTTGTTCCTCACAGCAGGTCAACTTGTGTGTGGTTGCAACGTTACGGTCCCATTGAGTACATTTTTGGAGAAAGGGACATCAGTTGCACCACAGGGCGGGAGGAGGGTGCTGAGCACGATACATTTTCTCTCTTCGGTAAGCATTTTTTTGTGTTTTATACTTTTGGAATTTTGGTTTTCCATGTTGATTTTAAAATGACCTTTCTCATGTTTGAAATGTACTAACTCGGTTGTTCCTCACAGCAGGTCAACTTGTGTGTGGTTGCAACAGTACCGTCCCATTGAGTACATTTTTGGAGAAAGGGACGTCAGTTGCACCACAGGGCGGGAGGAGGGTGCTGAGCACGATACATTTTCTCTCTTTGGTAAGCATTTTTTTGTGTTTTATACTTTTGGAATTTTGGTTTTTCATGTTGATTTTAAAATGACCTTTTTCATGTTTGAAATGTACTAACTCGGTTGTTCCTCACAGCAGGTCAACTTGTGTGTAGTTGCAACATTACGGTCCCATTGAGTACATTTTTGGAGATAGGGACATCAGTTGCACCACAGGGCGGGAGGACGGTGCTGAGCACGATACATTTTCTCTCTTCGGTAAGCATTTTTTTGTGTTTTATACTTTTGGAATTTTGGTTTTTTCATGTTGATTTTAAAATGACCTTTTTCATGTTTGAAATGTACTAACTCGGTTGTTCCTCACAGCAGGTCAACTTGTGTGTGGTTGCAACATTACGGTCCCATTGAGTACATTTTTGGAGAAAGGGACATCAGTTGCACCACAGGGCGGGAGGAGGGTGCTGAGCACGTTACATTTTCTCTCTTCGGTAAGCATTTTTTTGTGTTTTATACTTTTGGAATTTTGGTTTTTCATGTTGATTTTAAAATGACCTTTTTCATGTTTGAAATGTACTAACTCGGTTGTTCCTCACAGCAGGTCAACTTGTGTGTGGTTGCAACATTACGGTCCCATTGAGTACATTTTTGGAGAAAGGGACATCAGTTGCACCACAGGGCGGGAGGAGGGTGCTGAGCACGATACATTTTCTCTCTTCGGTAAGCATTTTTTTGTGTTTTATACTTTTGGAATTTTGGTTTTCATGTTGATTTTAAAATGACTTTTTTCATGTTTGAAAAGTACTAACTCGGTTTTTCCGCATAGCAGGTCAACTTGTGTGTGGTTGCAACATTACGGTCCCATTGAGTACATATTTGGAGAAAGGGACATCAGTTGCACCACAGGGCGGGAGGAGGGTGCTGAGCACGATACATTTTCTCTCTTCGGTAAGCATTTTTTTGTGTTTTGTACTTTTGGAATTTTGGTGTTTGATGTTGATTTTAAAACGACCTTTTTCATGTTTGAAATGTACTAACTCGGTTGTTCCTCACAGCAGGTCAACTTGTGTGTGGTTGCAACATTACGGTCCCATTGAGTACATTTTTGGAGAAAGGGACATCAGTTGCACCACGGGGCGGGAGGAGGGTGCTGAGCACGATACATTTTCTCTCTTCGGTAAGCATTTTTTTGTGTATTATGCTTTTATAATTTTGGTTTTTCATGTTGATTTTAAAATGACCTTTTTCATGTTTGAAATGTACTAACTCGTTTTTTCCTCACAGCAGGTCAACTTGTGTGTGGTTGCAACATTACGGTCCCATTGAGTACATTTTTGGAGAAAGGGACATCAGTTGCACCACAGGGCGGGAGGAGGGTGCTGAGCACGATACATTTTCTCTCTTCGGTAAGCATTTTTTTGTGTTTTATACTTTTGGAATTTTGGTATACATGTTGATTTTAAAATGACCTCTTTCATGTTTGAAAAGTACTAACTCGGTTTTTCCGCATAGCAGGTTAACTTGTGTGTGGTTGCAACATTTCGGTCCCATTGAGTACATATTTGGAGAAAGGGACATCAGTTGCACCACAGGGCGGGAGGAGGGTGCTGAGCACGATACATTTTCTCTCTTTGGTAAGCATTTTTTTGTGTTTTATACTTTTGGAATTTTGGTGTTTCATGTTGATTTTAAAATGACCTTTTTCATGTTTGAAATGTACTAACTCGGTTGTTCCTCACAGCAGGTCGACTTGTGTGTGGTTGCAACATTACGGTCCCATTGAGTACATTTTTGGAGAAAGGGACATCAGTTGCACCACAGGGCGGGAGGAGGGTGCTGAGCACGATACGTTTTCTCTCTTCGGTAAGCATTTTTTTGTGTATTATACTTTTATAATTTTGGTTTTTCATGTTGATTTTAAAATGACCTTTTTCATGTTTGAAATGTACTAACTCGTTTTTTCCACACAGCAGGTCAACTTGTGTGTGGTTGCAACATTACGGTCCCATTGAGTACATTTTTGGAGAAAGGGACATCAGTTGCACCACAGGGCGGGAGGAGGGTGCTGAGCACGATACATTTTCTCTCTTCGGTAAGCATTTTTTTGTGTTTTATACTTTTGGAATTTTGGTTTTTCATGTTGATTTTAAAATGACCTTTTTCATGTTTGAAATGTACTAACTCGGTTGTTCCTCACAGCAGGTCAACTTGTGTGTGGTTGCAACATTACGGTCCCATTGAGTACATTTTTGGAAAAAGGGACATCAGTTGCACCACAGGGTGGGAGGACGGTGCTGAGCACGATACATTTTCTCTCTTCGGTAAACATTTTTTTGTGTTTTATACTTTTGGAATTTTGGTTTTTCATGTTGATTTTAAAATGACCTTTTTCATGTTTGAAATGTACTAACTCGGTTGTTCCTCACAGCAGGTCAACTTGTGTGTGGTTGCAACATTACGGACCCATTGAGTACATTTTTGGAGAATGGGACATCAGTTGCACCACAGGGCGGGAGGAGGGTGCTGAGCACGATACACATTTCTCTCTTCGGTAAGTATTTTTTTGTGTTTTATACTTTTGGAATTTTGGTTTTTCATGTTGATTTTAAAATGACCTTTTTCATGTTTGAAATGTACTAACTCGGTTTTTCCTCACAGCAGGTCAACTTGTGTGTGGTTGCAACGTTACGGTCCCATTGAGTACATTTTTTAGAAAGGGACATCAGTTGCACCACAGGGCGGGAGGAGGGTGCTGAGCACGATACATTTTCTCTCTTCGGTAAGCATTTTTTTGTGTTTTATACTTTTGGAATTTTGGTTTTTCATGTTGATTTTAAAATGACCTTTTTCATGTTTGAAATGTACTAACTCGGTTGTTCCTCACAGCAGGTCAACTTGTGTGTGGTTGCAACATTACGGTCCCATTGAGTACATTTTTGGAGAAAGGGAGATCAGTTGCACCACAGGGCGGGAGGAGGGTGCTGAGCACGATACATTTTCTCTCTTCGGTAAGCATTTTTTTGTGTTTTATACTTTTGGAATTTTGGTTTTCCATTTTGATTTTAAAATGACCTTTTTCATGTTTGAAATGTACTAACTCGGTTGTTCCTCACAGCAGGTCAACTTGTGTGTGGTTGCAACATTACGGTCCCATTGAGTACATTTTTGGAGATAGGGACATCAGTTGCACCACAGGGCGGGAGGACGGTGCTGAGCACGATACATTTTCTCTCTTCGGTAAGAATTTTTTTGTGTTTTATACTTTTGGAATTTTGGTTGTTCATGTTGATTTTAAAATGACCTTTTTCATGTTTGAAATGTACTAACTCGGTTGTTGCTCACAGCAGGTCAACTTGTGTGTGGTTGCAACATTACGGTCCCATTGAGTACATTTTTGGAGAAAGGGACATCAGTTGCACCACAGGGCGGGAGGAGGGTGCTGAGCACGTTACATTTTCTCTCTTCGGTAAGCATTTTTTTGTGTTTTATACTTTTGGAATTTTGGTTTTTCATGTTGATTTTAAAATGACCTTTTTCATGTTTGAAATGTACTAACTCGGTTGTTCCTCACAGCAGGTCAACTTGTGTGTGGTTGCAACATTACGGTCCCATTGAGTACATTTTTGGAGAAAGGGACATCAGTTGCACCACAGGGCGGGAGGAGGGTGCTGATCACAATACATTTTCTCTCTTCGGTAAGCATTTTTTTGTGTATTATACTTTTATAATTTTGGTTTTTCATGTTGATTTTAAAATGACCTTTTTCATGTTTGAAATGTACTAACTCGTTTTTTCCTCACAGCAGGTCAACTTGTGTGTGGTTGCAACATTACGGTCCCATTGAGTACATTTTTGGAGAAAGGGACATCAGTTGCACCACAGGGCGGGAGGAGGGTGCTGAGCACGATACATTTTCTCTCTTCGGTAAGCATTTTTTTGTGTTTTATACTTTTGTAATTTTGGTTTACATGTTGATTTTAAAATGACCTTTTTCATGTTTGAAAAGTACTAACTCGGTCTTTCCGCATAGCAGGTCAACTTGTGTGTGGTTGCAACATTTCGGTCCCATTGAGTACATATTTGGAGAAAGGGACATCAGTTGCACCACAGGGCGGGAGGAGGGTGCTGAGCACGTTACATTTTCTCTCTTCGGTAAGCATTTTTTTGTGTTTTATACTTTTGGAATTTTGGTGTTTCATGTTGATTTTAAAATGACCTTTTTCATGTTTGAAATGTACTAACTTGGTTGTTCCTCACAGCAGGTCAACTTGTGTGTGGTTGCAACATTACGGTCCCATTGAGTACATTTTTGGAGAAAGGGACATCAGTTGCACCACAGGGCGGGAGGAGGGTGCTGAGCACGATACATTTTCTCTCTTCGGTAAGCATTTTTTTGTGTATTATACTTTTATAATTTTGGTTTTTCATGTTGATTTTAAAATGACCTTTTTCATGTTTGAAATGTACTAACTCGGTTGTTCCTCACAGCAGGTCAACTTGTGTGTGGTTGCAACATTACGGACCCATTGAGTACATTTTTGGAGAATGGGACATCAGTTGCACCACAGGGCGGGAGGAGGGTGCTGAGCACGATACACATTTCTCTCTTCGGTAACCATTTTTTTGTGTTTTATACTTTTGGAATTTTGGTTTTTCATGTTGATTTTAAAATGACCTTTTTCATGTTTGAAATGTACTAACTCGGTTTTTCCTCACAGCAGGTCAACTTGTGTGTGGTTGCAACGTTACGGTCCCATTGAGTACATTTTTTAGAAAGGGACATCAGTTGCACCACAGGGCGGGAGGAGGGTGCTGAGCACGATACATTTTCTCTCTTCGGTAAGCATTTTTTTGTGTTTTATACTTTTGGAATTTTGGTTTTTCATGTTGATTTTAAAATGACCTTTTTCATGTTTGAAATGTACTAACTCGGTTGTTCCTCACAGCAGGTCAACTTGTGTGTGGTTGCAACATTACGGTCCCATTGAGTACATTTTTGGAGAAAGGGACATCAGTTGCACCACAGGGCGGGAGGAGGGTGCTGAGCACGATACATTTTCTCTCTTCGGTAAGCATTTTTTTGTGTTTTATACTTTTGGAATTTTGGTTTTTCATGTTGATTTTAAAATGACCTTTTTCATGTTTGAAATGTACTAACTCGGTTGTTCCTCACAGCAGGTCAACTTGTGTGTGGTTGCAATATTACGGTCCCATTGAGTACATTTTTGGAGAAAGGGACATCAGTTGCACCACAGGGCGGGAGGAGGGTGCTGAGTACGATACATTTTCTCTCTTCGGTAAGCATTTTTTTGTGTTTTGTACTTTTGGAATTTGGGTTTTTCATGTTGATTTTAAAATGACCTTTTTCATGTTTGAAATGTACTAACTCGGTTGTTCCTCACAGCAGGTAAACTTGTGTGTGGTTGCTACATTACGGTCCCATTGAGTACATTTTTGGAGAAAGGGACATCAGTTGCACCACAGGGCGGGAGGAGGGTGCTGAGCACGATACATTTTCTCTCTTCGGTAAGCATTTTTTTGTGTATTATACTTTTATAATTTTGGTTTTTCATGTTGATTTTAAAATGACCTTTTTCATGTTTGAAATGTACTAACTCGTTTTTTTCTCACAGCAGGTCAACTTGTGTGTGGTTGCAACATTACGGTCCCATTGAGTACATTTTTGGAGAAAGGGACATCAGTTGCACCACAGGACGGGAGGAGGGTGCTGAGCACGATACATTTTCTCTCTTCGGTAAGCATTTTTTTGTGTTTTATACTTTTGGAATTTTGGTTTTTCATGTTGATTTTAAAATGACCTTTTTCATGTTTGAAATGTACTAACTCGGTTGTTCCTCACAGCAGGTCAACTTGTGTGTGGTTGCAACATTACGGTCCCATTGAGTACATTTTTGGAGAAAGGGACATCAGTTGCACCACAGGGTGGGAGGAGGGTGCTGAGCACGATACATTTTCTCTCTTCGGTAAGCATTCTTTGTGTTTTATACTTTTGGAATTTTGGTTTTTCATGTTGATTTAAAAATGACCATTTTCCTGTTTGAAATGTACTAACTCGGTTGTTCCTCACAGCAGGTCAACTTGTGTGTGGTTGCAACATTACGGTCCCATTGAGTACATTTTTGGAGAAAGGGACATCAGTTGCACCACAGGGCGGGAGGACGGTGCTGAGCACGATACATTTTCTCTCTTCGGTAAACATTTTTTTGTGTTTTATACTTTTGGAATTTTGGTTTTTCATGTTGATTTTAAAATGACCTTTTTCATGTTTGAAATGTACGAACTCGGTTGTTCCTCACAGCAGGTCAACTTGTGTGTGGTTGCAACATTACGGTCCCATTGAGTACATTTTTGGAGAATGGGACATCAGTTGCACCACAGGGCGGGAGGAGGGTGCTGAGCACGATACACATTTCTCTCTTCGGTAAGCATTTTTTTGTGTTTTATACTTTTGGAATTTTGGTTTTTCATGTTGATTTTAAAATGACCTTTTTCATGTTTGAAATGTACTAACTCGGTTTTTCCTCACAGCAGGTCAACTTGTGTGTGGTTGCAACATTAAGGTCCCATTGAGTACATTTTTGGAGAAAGGGACATCAGTTGCACCACAGGGCGGGAGGAAGGTGCTGAGCACGATACATTTTCTCTCTTCGGTAAGCATTTTTTTGTGTTTTATACTTTTGGAATTTTGGTTTTTCATGTTGATTTTAAAATGACCTTTTTCATGTTTGAAATGTACTAACTCGTTTTTTCCTCACGGCAGGTCGACTTGTGTGTGGTTGCAACATTACGGTCCCATTGAGTACATTTCTGGAGAAAGGGACATCAGTTGCACCACAGGGCGGGAGCAGGGTGCTGAGCACGATACATTTTCTCTCTTCGGTAAGCATTTTTTTGTGTTTTATACTTTTGGAATTTTGGTTTTTCATGTTGATTTTAAAATGACCTTTTTCATGTTTGAAATGTACTAACTCGTTTTTTCCTCACAGCAGGTCAACTTGTGCGTGGTTGCAACATTACGGTCCCATTGAGTACATTTTTGGAGAAAGGGACATCAGTTGCACCACAGGGCGGGAGGAGGGTGCTGAGCACGATACATTTTCTCTCTTCGGTAAGCATTTTTTTCTGTTTTATACTTTTGGAATTTTGGTGTTTCATGTTGATTTTAAAATGACCTTTTTCATGTTTGAAATGTACTAACTCGGTTGTTCCTCACAGCAGGTCAACTTGTGTGTGGTTGCAACATTACGGTCCCATTGAGTACATTTTTGGAGAAAGGGACATCAGTTGCACCACAGGGCGGGAGGACGGTGCTGAGCACGATACATTTTCTCTCTTCGGTAAACATTTTTTTGTGTTTTATACTTTTGGAATTTTGGTTTTTCATGTTGATTTTAAAATGACCTTTTTCATGTTTGAAATGTACGAACTCGGTTGTTCCTCACAGCAGGTCAACTTGTGTGTGGTTGCAACATTACGGTCCCATTGAGTACATTTTTGGAGAATGGGACATCAGTTGCACCACAGGGCGGGAGGAGGGTGCTGAGCACGATACACATTTCTCTCTTCGGTAAGCATTTTTTTGTGTTTTATACTTTTGGAATTTTGGTTTTTCATGTTGATTTAAAATGACCTGTTTCATGTATGAAATGTACTAGCTCGGTTGCTCCTCACAGCAGGTCATCTTGTGTGTGGTTGCATCATTACGGTCCCATTGAGTACATTTTTGGAGAAAGGGACATCAGTTGCACCACAGGGCGGGAGGAGGGTGCTGAGCACGATACATTTTCTCTCTTCGGTAAGCATTTTTTTGTGTTTCATACTTTTATAATTTTGGTTTTTCATGTTGATTTTAAAATGACCTTTTTCATGTTTGAAATGTACTAACTCGGTTTTTCCTCACAGCAGGGCAACTTGTGTGTGGTTGCAACATTACGGTCCCATTGAGTACATTTTTGGAGAAAGGGACATCAGTTGCACCACAGGGCGGGAGGAGGGTGCTGAGCACGATACATTTTCTCTCTTCGGTAAGCATTTCTTTGTGTTTTGTACTTTTGGAATTTGGGTTTTTCATGTTGATTTTAAAATGACCTTTTTCATGTTTGAAATGTACTAACTCGGTTGTTCCTCACAGCAGGTCAACTTGTGTGTGGTTGCAACATTACGGTCCCATTGAGTACATTTTTGGAGAAAGGGACATCAGTTGCACCACAGGGCGGGAGGAGGGTGCTGAGCACTGTACATTTTCTCTCTTCGGTAAGCATTTTTTTGTGTTTTATACTTTTGGAATTTTGGTTTTCATGTTGATTTTAAAATGACCTTTTTCATGTTTGAAAAGTACTAACTCGTTTTTTCCGCATAGCAGGTCAACTTGTGTGTGGTTGCAACATTACGGTCCCATTGAGTACATATTTGGAGAAAGGGACATCAGTTGCACCACAGGGCGGGAGGAGGGTGCTGAGCACGATACATTTTCTCTCTTCGGTAAGCATTTTTTTGTGTTTTATACTTTTGGAGTTTTGGTGTTTCATGTTGATTTTAAAATGACCTTTTTCATGTTTTTAATGTACTAACTCGGTTTTTCCTCACAGCAGGTCAACTTGTGTGTGGTTGCAACATTACGGTCCCAATCAGTACATTTTTGGAGAAAGGGACATCAGTTGCACCACAGGGCGGGAGGAGGGTGCTGAGCACGATACATTTTCTCTCTCTGGTAAGCATTTTTTTGTGTATTATACTTTTGGAATTTTGGTTCTCATGTTGATTTTAAAATGACCTTTTTCATGTTTGAAATGTACTAACTCGTTTTTTCTTCACAGCAGGTCAACTTGTGTGTGGTTGCAACATTACGGTCCCATTGAGTACATTTCTGGAGAAAGGGACATCAGTTGCACCACAGGGCAGGAGGAGGGTGCTGAGCACGATACATTTTCTCTCTTCGGTAAGCATTTTTTTATGTTTTATACTTTTGGAATTTTGGTTTTTCATGTAGATTTTAAAATGACCTTTTTCATGTTTGAAATGTACTAACTCGTTTTTTCCTCACAGCAGGTCAACTTGTGTGTGGTTGCAACATTACGGTCCCATTGAGTACATTTTTGGAGAAAGGGACATCAGTTGCACCACAGGGCGGGAGGAGGGTGCTGAGCACGATACATTTTCACTCTTCGGTAAGCATTTTTTTCTGTTTTATACTTTTGGAATTTTGGTTTTTCATGTTGACTTTAAAATGACCTTTTTCATGTTTGAAATGTACTAACTCGGTTGTTCCTCACAGCAGGTCAACTTGTGTGTGGTTGCAGCGTTACGGTCCCATTGAGTACATTTTTGGAGAAAGGGACATCAGTTGCACCACAGGGCGGGAGGAGGGTGCTGAGCACGATACATTTTCTCTCTTCGGTAAGCATTTTTTTGTGTTTTATACTTTTGGAATTTTGGTTTTTCATGTTGATATTAAAATGACCTTTTGCATGTTTGAAATGTACTAACACGGTTGTTCCTCACAGCAGGTCAACTTGTGTGTGGTTGCAACATTACGGTCCCATTGAGTACATTTTTGGAGAAAGGGACATCAGTTGCACCACAGGGCGGGAGGAGGGTGCTGAGCACGATACATTTTCTCTCTTCGGTAAACATTTTTTTGTGTTTTATACTTTTGGAATTTTGGTTTTTCATGTTGATTTAAAATGACCTGTTTCATGTATGAAATGTACTAGCTCGGTTGCTCCTCACAGCAGGTCATCTTGTGTGTGATTGCATCATTACAGTCCCATTGAGTACATTTTTTGAGAAAGGGACATCAGTTGCACCACAGGGCGGGAGGAGGGTGCTGAGCACGATACATTTTCTCTCTTCGGTAAGCATTTTTTTGTGTTTCATACTTTTATAATTTTGGTTTTTCATGTTGATTTTAAAATGACCTTTTTCATGTTTGAAATGTACTAACTCATTTTTTCCTCACAGCAGGGCAACTTGTGTGTGGTTGCAACATTACGGTCCATTTAGTACATTTTTGGAGAAAGGGACATCAGTTGCACCACAGGGCGGGAGGAGGGTGCTGAGCACGATACATTTTCTCTCTTCGGTAAGCATTTTTTTGTGTTTTGTACTTTTGGAATTTGGGTTTCTCATGTTGATTTTAAAATGACCTTTTTCATGTTTGAAATGTACTAACTCGGTTGTTCCTCACAGCAGGTCAACTTGTGTGTGGTTGCAACATTACGATCCCATTGAGTACATTTTTGGAGAAAGGGACATCAGTTGCACCACAGGGCGGGAGGAGGGTGCTGAGCACGATACATTTTCTCTCTTCGGTAAGCATTTCTTTGTGTTTTGTACTTTTGGAATTTGGGTTTTTCATGTTGATTTTAAAATGACCTTTTTCATGTTTGAAATGTACTAACTCGGTTGTTCCTCACAGCAGGTCAACTTGTGTGTGGTTGCAACATTACGGTCCCATTGAGTACATTTTTGGAGAAAGGGACATCAGTTGCACCACAGGGCGGGAGGAGGGTGCTGAGCACTGTACATTTTCTCTCTTCGGTAAGCATTTTTTTGTGTTTTATACTTTTGGAATTTTGGTTTTCATGTTGATTTTAAAATGACCTTTTTCATGTTTGAAAAGTACTAACTCGTTTTTTCCGCATAGCAGGTCAACTTGTGTGTGGTTGCAACATTACGGTCCCATTGAGTACATATTTGGAGAAAGGGACATCAGTTGCACCACAGGGCGGGAGGAGGGTGCTGAGCACGATACATTTTCTCTCTTCGGTAAGCATTTTTTTGTGTTTTATACTTTTGGAGTTTTGGTGTTTCATGTTGATTTTAAAATGACCTTTTTCATGTTTTTAATGTACTAACTCGGTTTTTCCTCACAGCAGGTCAACTTGTGTGTGGTTGCAACATTACGGTCCCAATCAGTACATTTTTGGAGAAAGGGACATCAGTTGCACCACAGGGCGGGAGGAGGGTGCTGAGCACGATACATTTTCTCTCTCTGGTAAGCATTTTTTTGTGTATTATACTTTTGGAATTTTGGTTCTCATGTTGATTTTAAAATGACCTTTTTCATGTTTGAAATGTACTAACTCGTTTTTTCTTCACAGCAGGTCAACTTGTGTGTGGTTGCAACATTACGGTCCCATTGAGTACATTTCTGGAGAAAGGGACATCAGTTGCACCACAGGGCAGGAGGAGGGTGCTGAGCACGATACATTTTCTCTCTTCGGTAAGCATTTTTTTATGTTTTATACTTTTGGAATTTTGGTTTTTCATGTAGATTTTAAAATGACCTTTTTCATGTTTGAAATGTACTAACTCGTTTTTTCCTCACAGCAGGTCAACTTGTGTGTGGTTGCAACATTACGGTCCCATTGAGTACATTTTTGGAGAAAGGGACATCAGTTGCACCACAGGGCGGGAGGAGGGTGCTGAGCACGATACATTTTCACTCTTCGGTAAGCATTTTTTTCTGTTTTATACTTTTGGAATTTTGGTTTTTCATGTTGACTTTAAAATGACCTTTTTCATGTTTGAAATGTACTAACTCGGTTGTTCCTCACAGCAGGTCAACTTGTGTGTGGTTGCAGCGATACGGTCCCATTGAGTACATTTTTGGAGAAAGGGACATCAGTTGCACCACAGGGCGGGAGGAGGGTGCTGAGCACGATACATTTTCTCTCTTCGGTAAGCATTTTTTTGTGTTTTATACTTTTGGAATTTTGGTTTTTCATGTTGATATTAAAATGACCTTTTGCATGTTTGAAATGTACTAACACGGTTGTTCCTCACAGCAGGTCAACTTGTGTGTGGTTGCAACATTACGGTCCCATTGAGTACATTTTTGGAGAAAGGGACATCAGTTGCACCACAGGGCGGGAGGAGGGTGCTGAGCACGATACATTTTCTCTCTTCGGTAAACATTTTTTTGTGTTTTATACTTTTGGAATTTTGGTTTTTCATGTTGATTTAAAATGACCTGTTTCATGTATGAAATGTACTAGCTCGGTTGCTCCTCACAGCAGGTCATCTTGTGTGTGATTGCATCATTACAGTCCCATTGAGTACATTTTTTGAGAAAGGGACATCAGTTGCACCACAGGGCGGGAGGAGGGTGCTGAGCACGATACATTTTCTCTCTTCGGTAAGCATTTTTTTGTGTTTCATACTTTTATAATTTTGGTTTTTCATGTTGATTTTAAAATGACCTTTTTCATGTTTGAAATGTACTAACTCATTTTTTCCTCACAGCAGGGCAACTTGTGTGTGGTTGCAACATTACGGTCCATTTAGTACATTTTTGGAGAAAGGGACATCAGTTGCACCACAGGGCGGGAGGAGGGTGCTGAGCACGATACATTTTCTCTCTTCGGTAAGCATTTTTTTGTGTTTTGTACTTTTGGAATTTGGGTTTCTCATGTTGATTTTAAAATGACCTTTTTCATGTTTGAAATGTACTAACTCGGTTGTTCCTCACAGCAGGTCAACTTGTGTGTGGTTGCAACATTACGATCCCATTGAGTACATTTTTGGAGAAAGGGACATCAGTTGCACCACAGGGCGGGAGGAGGGTGCTGAGCACGATACATCTTCTCTCTTCGGTAAGCATTTTTTTGTGCTTTATACTTTTGGAATTTTGGTTTTCATGTTGATTTTAAAATGACCTTTTTCATGTTTGAAAAGTACTAACTCGGTTTTTCCGCATAGCAGGTCAACTTGTGTGTGGTTGCAACATTACGGACCCATTGAGTACATATTTGGAGAAAGGGACATCAGTTGCACCACAGGGCGGGAGGAGGGTGCTGAGCACGATACATTTTCTCTCTTCGGTAAGCATTTTTTTGTGTTTTATACTTTTGGAATTTTGGTGTTTCATGTTGATTTTAAAATGACCTTTTTCATGTTTGAAATGTACTATCTCGGTTTTTCCTCACAGCAGGTCAACTTGTGTGTGGTTGCAACATTACGGTCCCATTGAGTACATTTTTGGAGAAAGGGACATCAGTTGCACCACAGGGCGGGAGGAGGGTGCTGAGCACGATACATTTTCTCTCTCTGGTAAGCATTTTTTTGTGTATTATACTTTTGGAATTTTGGTTCTCATGTTGATTTTAAAATGACCTTTTTCATGTTTGAAATGTACTAAGTCGGTTTTTCCTCACAGCAGGTCAACTTGTGTGTGGTTGCAACATTACAATCCCATTGAGTACATTTTTGGAGAAAGGGACATCAGTTGCACCACAGGGCGGGAGGAGGGTGCTGAGCTCGATACATTTTCTCTCTTCGGTAATCATTTTTTTGTGTTTTATACTTTTGGAATTTTGGTGTTTCATGTTGATTTTAAAATGACCTTTTTCATGTTTGAAATGTACTAACTCGGTTTTTCCTCACAGCAGGTCAACTTGTGTGTGGTTGCTACATTACGGTCCCATTGAGTACTTTTTTGGAGAAAGGGACGTCAGTTGCACCACAGGGCGGGAGGAGGGTGCTGAGCACGATACATTTTCTCTCTTCGGTAAGCATTTTTTTGTGTATTATACTTTTATAATTTTGGTTTTTCATGTTGATTTTAAAATGACCTTTTTAATGTTTGAAATGTACTAACTCGTTTTTTCCTCACAGCAGGACAACTTGTGTGTGGTTGCAACATTACGGTCCCATTGAGTACATTTTTGGAGAAAGGGACATCAGTTGCACCACAGGGCGGGAGGAGGGTGCTGAGCACGATACATTTTCTCTCTTCGGTAAGCATTTTTTTGTGTTTTATACTTTTGGAATTTTGGTTTTTCATGTTGATTTTAAAATGACCTTTTTCATGTTTGAAATGTACTAACTCGGTTGTTCCTCACAGCAGGTCAACTTGTGTGTGGTTGCAACATTACGGTCCTATTGAGTACATTTTTGGAGAAAGGGACATCAGTTGCACCACAGGGCAGGAGGAGGGTGCTGAGCACGATACATTTTCTCTCTTCGGTAAGCATTTTTTGTGTTTTATACTTTTGGAATTTTGGTTTTTCATGTTGATTTTAAAATGACCTTTTTCATGTTTGAAATGTACTAACTCGGTTGTTCCTCACAGCAGGTCAACTTGTGTGTGGTTGCAACATTACGGTCCCATTGAGTACATTTTTGGAGAAAGGGACATCAGTTGCACCACAGGGGGGGAGGAGGGTGCTGAGCACGATACATTTTCTCTCTTCGGTAAGCATTTTTTTGTGTTTTATACTTTTGGAATTTTGGTTTTTCATGTTGATTTTAAAATGACCTTTTTCATGTTTGAAATGTACTAACTCGGTTGTTCCTCACAGCAGGTCAACTTGTGTGTGGTTGCAACGTTACGGTCCCATTGAGTACATTTTTGGAGAAAGGGACATCAGTTGCACCACAGGGCGGGAGGAGCATGCTGAGCACGATACATTTTATCTCTTCGGTAAGCATTTTTTTGTGTTTTATACTTTTGGAATTTTGGTTTTTCATGTTGATATTAAAATGACCTTTTGCATGTTTGAAATGTACTAACACGGTTGTTCCTCACAGCAGGTCAACTTGTGTGTGGTTGCAACATTACGGTCCCATTGAGTACATTTTTGGAGAAAGGGACATCAGTTGCACCACAGGGCGGGAGGAGGGTGCTGAGCACGATACATTTTCTCTCTTCGGTAAGCATTTTTTTGTGTTTTATACTTTTGGAATTTTGGTTTTTCATGTTGATTTAAAATGACCTGTTTCATGTATGAAATGTACTAGCTCGGTTGCTCCTCACAGCAGGTCATCTTGTGTGTGATCGCATCATTACGGTCCCATTGAGTACATTTTTGGAGAAAGGGACATCAGTTGCACCACAGGGCGGGAGGAGGGTGCTGAGCACGATACATTTTCTCTCTTCGGTAAGCATTTTTTTGTGTTTCATACTTTTATAATTTTGGTTTTTCATGTTGATTTTAAAATGACCTTTTTCATGTTTGAAATGTACTAACTCGGTTTTTCCTCACAGCAGGGCAACTTGTGTGTGGTTGCAACATTACGGTCCCATTGAGTACATTTTTGGAGAAAGGGACATCAGTTGCACCACAGGGCGGGAGGAGGGTGCTGAGCACGATACATTTTCTCTCTTCGGTAAGCATTTTTTTGTGTTTTGTACTTTTGGAATTTGGGTTTCTCATGTTGATTTTAAAATGACCTTTTTCTTGTTTGAAATGTACTAACTCGGTTGTTCCTCACAGCAGGTCAACTTGTGTGTGGTTGCAACATTACGATCCCATTGAGTACATTTTTGGAGAAAGGGACATCAGTTGCACCACAGGGCGGGAGGAGGGTGCTGAGCACGATACATTTTCTCTCTTCGGTAAGCATTTTTTTGTGTTTTATACTTTTGGAATTTTGGTTTTCATGTTGATTTTAAAATGACCTTTTTCATGTTTGAAAAGTACTAACTCGGGTTTTCCGCATAGCAGGTCAACTTGTGTGTGGTTGCAACATTACGGACCCATTGAGTACATATTTGGAGAAAGGGACATCAGTTGCACAACAGGGCGGGAGGAGGGTGCTGAGCACGATACATTTTCTCTCTTCGGTAAGCATTTTTTTGTGTTTTATACTTTTGGAATTTTGGTGTTTCATGTTGATTTTAAAATGACCTTTTTCATGTTTGAAATGTACTATCTGGGTTATTCCTCACAGCAGGTCAACTTGTGTGTGGTTGCAACATTACGGTCCCATTGAGTACATTTTTGGAGAAAGGGACATCAGTTGCACCACAGGGCGGGAGGAGGGTGCTGAGCACGATACATTTTCTCTCTCTGGTAAGCATTTTTTTGTGTATTATACTTTTGGAATTTTGGTTCTCATGTTGATTTTAAAATGACCTTTTTCATGTTTTAAATGTACTAAGTCGGTTTTTCCTCACAGCAGGTCAACTTGTGTGTGGTTGCAACATTATAATCCCATTGAGTACATTTTTGGAGAAAGGGACATCAGTTGCACCACAGGGCGGGAGGAGGGTGCTGAGCACGATACATTTTCTCTCTTCGGTAACAATTTTTTTGTGTATTATACTTTTGGAATTTTGGTTTTCATGTTGATTTTAAAATGACCTTTTTCATGTTTGAAAAGTACTAACTCGGTTTTTCCGCATAGCAGGTCAACTTGTGTGTGGTTGCAACATTACGGTCCCATTGAGTACATATTTGGAGAAAGGGACATCAGTTGCACCACAGGGCGGGAGGAGGGTGCTGAGCTCGATACATTTTCTCTCTTCGGTAATCATTTTTTTGTGTTTTTTACTTTTGGAATTTTGGTGTTTCATGTTGATTTTAAAATGACCTTTTTCATGTTTGAAATGTACTAACTCGGTTTTTCCTCACAGCAGGTCAACTTGTGTGTGGTTGCAACATTACGGTCCCATTGAGTACATTTTTGGAGAAAGGGACGTCAGTTGCACCACAGGGCGGGAGGAGGGTGCTGAGCACGATACATTTTCTCTCTTCGGTAAGCATTTTTTTGTGTATTATACTTTTATAATTTTGGTTTTTCATGTTGATTTTAAAATGACCTTTTTAATGTTTGAAATGTACTAACTCGTTTTTTCCTCACAGCAGGTCAACTTGTGTGTGGTTGCAACATTACGGTCCCATTGAGTACATTTTTGGAGAAAGGGACATCAGTTGCACCACAGGGCGGGAGGAGGGTGCTGAGCACGATACATTTTCTCTCTTCGGTAAGCATTTTTTTGTGTTTTATACTTTTGGAATTTTGGTTTTTCATGTTGATTTTAAAATGACCTTTTTCATGTTTGAAATGTACTAACTCGGTTGTTCCTCACAGCAGGTCAACTTGTGTGTGGTTGCAACATTACGGTCCTATTGAGTACATTTTTGGAGAAAGGGACATCAGTTGCACCACAGGGCAGGAGGAGGGTGCTGAGCACGATACATTTTCTCTCTTCGGTAAGCATTTTTTGTGTTTTATACTTTTGAAATTTTGGTTTTTCATGTTGATTTTAAAATGACCTTTTTCATGTTTGAAATGTACTAACTCGGTTGTTCCTCACAGCAGGTCAACTTGTGTGTGGTTGCAACATTACGGTCCCATTGAGTACATTTTTGGAGAAAGGGACATCAGTTGCACCACAGGGGGGGAGGAGGGTGCTGAGCATGATACATTTTCTCTCTTCGGTAAGCATTTTTTTGTGTTTTATACTTTTGGAATTTTGGTTTTTCATGTTGATTTTAAAATGACCTTTTTCATGTTTGAAATGTGCTAACTCGGTTGTTCCTCACAGCAGGTCAACTTGTGTGTGGCTGCAACATTGCGGTCCCATTGAGTACATTTTTGGAGAAAGGGACATCAGTTGCACCACAGTGCGGGAGCAGGGTGCTGAGCACGATACATTTTCTCTCTTCGGTAAGCATTTTTTTGTGTTTTATACTTTTGGAATTTTGGTTTTTCATGTTGATTTTAAAATGACCTTTTTCATGTTTGAAATGTACTAACTCGTTTTTTCCTCACAGCAGGTCAACTTGTGTGTGGTTGCAACATTACGGTCCCATTGAGTACATTTCTGGAGAAAGGGACATCAGTTGCACCACAGGGCAGGAGGAGGGTGCTGAGCACGATACATTTTCTCTCTTCGGTAAGCATTTTTTTGTGTTTTATACTTTTGGAATTTTGGTTTTTCATGTTGATTTTAAAATGACCTTTTTCATGTTTGAAATGTACTAACTCGTTTTTTCCTCACAGCAGGTCAACTTGTGTGTGGTTGCAACATTACGGTCCCATTGAGTACATTTTTGGAGAAAGGGACATCAGTTGCACCACAGGGCGGGAGGAGGGTGCTGAGCACGATACATTTTCTCTCTTCGGTAAGCATTTTTTTGTGTTTTATACTTTTGGAATTTTGGTGTTTCATGTTGATTTTAAAATGACCTTTTTCATGTTTGAAATGTACTAACTCGGTTGTTCCTCACAGCAGGTCAACTTGCGTGTGGTTGCAACGTTACGGTCCCATTGAGTACATTTTTGGAGAAAGGGCCATCAGTTCCACCACAGGGCGGGAGGAGGGTTCTGAGCACGATACATTTTCTCTCTTCGGTAAGCATTTTTTTGTGTTTTATACTTTTGGAATTTTGGTTTTTCATGTTGATATTAAAATGACCTTTTGCATGTTTGAAATGTACTAACTCGGTTGTTCCTCACAGCAGGTCAACTTGTGTGTGGTTGCAACATTACGGTCCCATTGAGTACATTTTTGGAGAAAGGGACATCAGTTGCACCACAGGGCGGGAGGAGGGTGCTGAGCACAATACATTTTCTCTCTTCGGTAAGCATTTTTTTGTGTTTTATACTTTCGGAATTTTGTTTCTTCATGTTGACTTTAAAATGACCTGTTTCATGTTTGAAATGTACTAGCTCGGTTGCTCCTCACAGCAGGTCATCTTGTGTGTGGTTGCATCATTACGGTCCCATTGAGTACACTTTTGGAGAAAGTGACATCAGTTGCACCACAGGGCGGGAGGAGGGTGCTCAGCACGATACATTTTCTCTCTTCGGTAAGCATTTTTTAGTGTTTCATACTTTTATAATTTTGGTTTTTCATGTTGATTTTAAAATGACCTTTTTCATGTTTGAAATGTACTAACTCGGTTTTTCCTCACAGCAGGGCAACTTGTGTGTGGTTGCAACATTACGGTCCCATTGAGTACATTTTTGGAGAAAAGGACATCAGTTGCGCCACAGGGCGGGGGGAGGGTGCTGAGCACGATACATTTTCTCTCTTCGGTAAGCATTTTTTTGTGTTTTATACTTTTGGAATTTTGGTTTTTCATGTTGATTTTAAAATGACCTTTTTCATGTTTGAAATGTACTAACTCGGTTGTTCCTCACAGCAGGTCAACTGGTGTGTGGTTGCAACATTACGGTCCCATTGAGTACATTTTTGGAGAAAGGGACATCAGTTGCACCACAGGGCGGGAGGAGGGTGCTGAGCATGATACATTTTCTCTCTTCGGTAAGCATTTTTTTGTGTTTTATACTTTGGGAATTTTGGTTTTTCATGTTGATTTTAAAATGACCTTTTTCATGTTTGAAATGTACTAACTCGGTTGTTCCTCACAGCAGGACATCTTGTGTGTGGTTGCATCATTACGGTCCCATTGAGTACATGTTTGGAGAAAGGGACATCAGTTGCACCACAGGGCGGGAGGAGGGTGCTGAGCACGATACATTTTCTCTCTTCGGTAAGCATTTTTTTGTGTTTTATACTTTTGGAATTTTGTTTTTTCATGTTGATTTTAAAATGACCTTTTTCATGTTTGAAATGTACTAACTCGGTTTTTCCTCACAGCAGGTCAACTTGTGTGTGGTTGCAACATTACGGTCCCATTGAGTACATTTTTGGAGAAAGGGACATCAGTTGCACCACAGTGCGGGAGGAGGGTGCAGAGCACGATACATTTTCTCTCTTCGGTAAGCATTTTTTTGTGTTTTATTCTTTTGGAATTTTAGTTTTTCATGTTGATTTTAAAATGACCTTTTTCATGTTTGAAATGTACTAACTCGGTTGTTCGTCACAGCAGGTCAACTTGTGTGTGGTTGCAACATTATGGTCCCATTGAGTACATTTTTGGAGAAAGGGACATCAGTTGCACCACAGGGCGGGAGGACGGTGCTGAGCACGATACATTTTCTCTCTTCGGTAAACATTTTTTTGTGCTTTATACTTTTGGAATTTTGGTTTTTCATGTTGATTTTAAAATGACCTTTTTCATGTTTGAAATGTACTGACTCGGTTGTTCCTCACAGCAGGTCAACTTGTGTGTGGTTGCAACATTACGGTCCCATTGAGTACATTTTTGGAGAATGGGACATCAGTTGCACCACAGGGCGGGAGGAGGGTGCTGAGCACGATACACATTTCTCTCTTCGGTAAGCATTTTTTTGTGTTTTATACTTTTGGAATTTTGGTTTTTCATGTTGATTTTAAAATGACCTTTTTTATGTTTGAAATGTACTAACTCGGTTTTTCCTCACAGCAGGTCAACTTGTGTGTGGTTGCAACATTACGGTCCCATTGAGTACATTTTTGGAGAAAGGGACATCAGTTGCACCACAGGGCGGGAGGAGGGTGCTGAGCACGATACATTTTCTCTCTTCGGTAAGCATTTTTTTGTGTTTTATACTTTTGGAATTTTGGTTTTTCATGTTGATATTAAAGTGGCCTTTTTCATGTCTGAAATGTACTAACTCGTTTTTTCCTCACAGCAGGTCAACTTGTGTGTGGTTGCAACATTAGGGTCCCATTGAGTACATTTCTGGAGAAAGGGACATCAGTTGCACCACAAGGCAGGAGGAGGGTGCTGAGCACGATACATTTTCTCTCTTCGGTAAGCATTTTTTTGTGTTTTATACTTTTGGAATTTTGGTTTTTCATGTTGATTTTAAAATGACCTTTTTCATGTTTGAAATGTACTAACTCGTTTTTTCCTCACAGCAGGTCAACTTGTGTGTGGTTGCAACATTACGGTCCCATTGAGTACATTTTTGGAGAAAGGGACATCAGTTGCACCACAGGGCGGGAGGAGGGTGCTGAGTACGATACATTTTCTCTCTTCGGTAAGCATTTTTTTGTGTTTTATACTTTTGGAATTTTGGTGTTTCATGTTGATTTTAAAATGACCTTTTTCATGTTTGAAATGTACTAACTTGGTTGTTCCTCACAGCAGGTCAACTTGTGTGTGGTTGCAACGTTACGGTCCCATTGAGTACATTTTTGGAGAAAGGGACATCAGTTGCACCACAGGGCGGGAGGAGGGTGCTGAGCACGATACATTTTCTCTCTTCGGTAAGCATTTTTTTGTTTTTTATACTTTTGGAATTTTGGTTTTTCATGTAGATATTAAAATGACCTTTTGCATGTTTGAAATGTACTAACTCGGTTGTTCCTCACAGCAGGTCAACTTGTGTGTGGTTGCAACATTACGGTCCCATTGAGTACATTTTTGGAGAAAGGGACATCAGTTGCACCACAGGGCGGGAGGAGGGTGCTGAGCACGATACATTTTCTCTCTTCGGTAAGCATTTTTTTGTGTTTTATACTTTTGGAATTTTGGTTTTTCATGTTGATTTTAAAATGACCTATTTCATGTTTGAAATGTACTAACTCGGTGGCTCCTCACAGCAGGTCATCTTGTGTGTGGTTGCATCATTACGGTCCCATTGGGTACATTTTTGGAGGAAGGGACATCAGTTGCACCACAGGGCGGGAGGAGGGTGCTGAGCACGATACATTTTCTCTCTTCGGTAAGCATTTTTTTGTGTTTCATACTTTTGGAATTTTGGTTTTTCAAGTTGATTTTAAAATGACCTTTTTCATGTTTGAAATGTACTAACTCGGTTTTTCCTCACAGCAGGGCAACTTGTGTGTGGTTGCAACATTACGGTCCCATTGAGTACATTTTTGGAGAAAGGGACATCAGCTGCGCCACAGGGCGGGAGGAGGGTGCTGAGCACGATACATTTTCTCTCTTCGGTAAGCATTTTTTTGTGTTTTATACTTTTGGAATTTTGGTTTTTCATGTTGATTTTAAAATGACCTTTTTCATGTTTGAAATGTACTAACTCAGTTGTTCCTCACAGCAGGTCAACTTGTGTGTGGTTGCAACATTTCGGTCCCATTGAGTACATTTTTGGACAAAGGGACATCAGTTGCACCACAGGGCGGGAGGAGGGTGCTGAGCACGATACATTTTCTCTCTTCGGTAAGCATTTTTTTGTGTTTCATACTTTTGGAATTTTGGTTTTTCATGTTGATTTTAAAATGACCTTTTTCATGTTTGAAATGTACTAACTCGGTTTTTCCTCACAGCAGGGCAACTTGTGTGTGGTTGCAACATTACGGTCCCATTGAGTACATTTTTGGAGAAAGGGACATCAGTTGCACCACAGGGCGGGAGGAGGGTGCTGAGCACGATACATTTTCTCTCTTCCGTAAGCATTTTTTTGTGTTTTATACTTTTGGAATTTTGGTTTTTCATGTTGATTTTAAAATGACCTTTTTCATGTTTGAAATGTACTAACTCGGTTGTTCCTCACAGCAGGTCAACTTGTGTGTGGTTGCAACATTACGGTCCCATTGAGTACATTTTTGGAGATAGGGACATCAGTTGCACCACAGGGCGGGAGGAGGGTGCTGAGCACGATACATTTTCTCTCTTCGGTAAGCATTTTTTTGTGTTGTATACTTTTGGAATTTTGGTTTTTCATGTTGATTTTAAAATGACCTTTTTCATGTTTGAAATGTACTAACTCGGTTGTTCCTCACAGCAGGTCAACTTGTGTGTGGATGCAACATTACGGTCCCATTGAGTACATTTTTGGAGAAAGGGACATCAGTTGCACCACAGGGCGGGAGGAGGGTGCTGTGTACGATACATTTTCTCTCTTCGGTAAGCATTTTTTTGTGTTTTATACTTTTGGAATTTTGATTTTTCATGTTGATTTTAAAATGACCTTTTTCATGTTTGAAATGTACTAACTCGGTTGTTCCTCACAGCAGGTCGTCTTGTGTGTGGTTGCATCATTACGGTCCCATTGAGTACATTTTTGGAGAAAGGGACATCAGTTGCACCACAGGGCGGGAGGAGGGTGCTGAGCACGATACATTTTCTCTCTTCGGTAAGCATTTTTTTGTGTTCTATACTTTTGGATTTTTTTTTTTTCATGTTGATTTTAAAATGACCTTTTTCATGTTTGAAATGTACTAACTCGGTTTTTCCTCACAGCAGGTCAACTTGTGTGTGGTTGCAACATTACGGTCCCATTGAGTACATTTTTGGAGAAAGGGACATCAGTTGCACCACAGGGCGGGAGGAGGGTGCTGAGCACGATACATTTTCTCTCTTCGGTAAGCATTTCTTTGTGTTTTATACTTTTAGAATTTTGGTTTTTCATGTTGATTTTATAATGACCTTTTTCATGTTTGAAATGTACTAACTCGGTTGTTCCTCACAGCAGGTCAACTTGTGTGTGGTTGCAACATTACGGTCCCATTGAGTACATTTTTGGAGAAAGGGACATCAGTTGCACCACAGTGCGGGAGGAGGGTGCTGAGCACGATACATTTTCTCTCTTCGGTAAGCATTTTTTTGTGTTTTATACTTTTGGAATTTTGGTTTTTCATCTTGATTTTGAAATGACCTTTTTCATGTTTGAAATGTACTAACTCGGTTGTGCCTCTCAGCAGGTCAACTTGTGTGTGGTTGCAACATTACGGTCCCATTGAGTACATTTTTGGAGAAAGGGACATCAGTTGCACCACAGGGCGGGAGGAGGGTGCTGAGCACGATACATTTTCTCTCTTCATTAAGCATTTTTTTGTGTTTTATACTTTTGGAATTTTGGTTTTTCATGTTGATTTTAAAATGACTTTTTTCATGTTTGAAATGTAATAACTCGGTTTTTCCTCACAGCAGGTCAACTTGTGTGTGGTTGCAACATTACGGTCCCATTGAGTACATTTTTGGAGAAAGGGACATCAATTGCATCACAGGGCGGGAGGAGGGTGCTGAGCACGATACATTTTCTCTCTTCGGTAAGCATTTTTTTGTGTTTTATACTTTTGGAATTTTGGTTTTTCATGTTGATTTTAAAATGACCTTTTTCATGTTTGAAATGTACTAACTCGGTTTTTCCTCACAGCAGGTCAACTTGTGTGTGGTTGCAACATTACGGTCCCATTGAGTACATTTTTGGAGAAAGGGACATCAGTTGCACCACAGGGCGGGAGGAGGGTGCTGAGCACGATACATTTTCTCTCTTCGGTAAGCATTTTTTTGTGTTTTATACTTTTGGAATTTTGGTTTTTCATGTTGATATTAAAGTGGCCTTTTTCATGTTTGAAATGTACTAACTCGTTTTTTCCTCACAGCAGGTCAACTTGTGTGTGGTTGCAACATTAGGGTCCCATTGAGTACATTTCTGGAGAAAGGGACATCAGTTGCACCACAAGGCAGGAGGAGGGTGCTGAGCACGATACATTTTCTCTCTTCGGTAAGCATTTTTTGTGTTTTATACTTTTGGAATTTTGGTTTTTCATGTTGATTTTAAAATGACCTTTTTCATGTTTGAAATGTACTAACTCGTTTTTTCCTCACAGCAGGTGAACTTGTGTGTGGTTGCAACATTACGGTCCCATTGAGTACATTTTTGGAGAAAGGGACATCAGTTGCACCACAGGGCGGGAGGAGGGTGCTGAGCACGATACATTTTCTCTCTTCGGTAAGCATTTTTTTGTGTTTTATACTTTTGGAATTTTGGTTTTTCATGTTGATTTTAAAATGACCTTTTTCATGTTTGAAATGTACTAACTCGGTTTTTCCTCACAGCAGGTCAACTTGTGTGTGGTTGCAACATTACGGTCCCAATGAGTACATTTTTGGAGAAAGGGACATCAGTTGCACCACAGGGCGGGAGGAGGGTGCTGAGCACGATACATTTTCTCTCTTCGGTAAGCATTTTTTTGTGTTTTATACTTTTGGAATTTTGGTTTTTCATGTTGATTTTAAAATGACCTTTTTCATGTTTGAAATGTACTAACTCAGTTGTTCCTCACAGCAGGTCAACTTGTGTGTGGTTGCAACATTTCGGTCCCATTGAGTACATTTTTGGACAAAGGGACATCAGTTGCACCACAGGGCGGGAGGAGGGTGCTGAGCACGATACATTTTCTCTCTTCGGTAAGCATTTTTTTGTGTTTTATACTTTTGGAATTTTGGTTTTTCATGTTGATTTTAAAATGACCTTTTTCATGTTTGAAATGTACTAACTCGGTTGTTCCTCACAGCAGGTCAACTTGTGTGTGGTTGCAACATTACGGTCCCATTGAGTACATTTTTGGAGAAAGGGACATCAGTTGCACCACAGGGCGGGAGGAGGGTGCTGTGCACGATACATTTTCTCTCTTCGGTAAACATTTTTTTGTGTTTTATACTTTTGGAATTTTGGTTTTTCATGTTGATTTTAAAATGACCTTTTTCATGTTTGAAATGTACTAACTCGGTTGTTCCTCACAGCAGGTCGTCTTGTGTGTGGTTGCATCATTACGGTCCCATTGAGTACATTTTTGGAGAAAGGGACATCAGTTGCACCACAGGGCGGGAGGAGGGTGCTGAGCACGATACATTTTCTCTCTTCGGTAAGCATTTTTTTGTGTTTTATACTTTTGGATTTTTGTTTTTTCATGTTGATTTTAAAATGACCTTTTTCATGTTTGAAATGTACTAACTCGGTTTTTCCTCACAGCAGGTCAACTTGTGTGTGGTTGCAACATTACGGTCCCATTGAGTACATTTTTGGAGAAAGGGACATCAGTTGCACCACAGGGCGGGAGGAGGGTGCTGAGCACGATACATTTTCTCTCTTCGGTAAGCATTTCTTTGTGTTTTATACTTTTAGAATTTTGGTTTTTCATGTTTATTTTATAATGACCTTTTTCATGTTTGAAACGTACTAACTCGGTTGTTCCTCACAGCAGGTCAACTTGTGTGTGGTTGCAACATTACGGTCCCATTGAGTACATTTTTGGAGAAAGGGACATCAGTTGCACCACAGTGCGGGAGGAGGGTGCTGAGCACGATACATTTTCTCTCTTCAGTAAGCATTTTTTTGTGTTTTATACTTTTGGAATTTTGGTTTTTCATCTTGATTTTGAAATGACCTTTTTCATGTTTGAAATGTACTAACTCGGTTGTTCCTCACAGCAGGTCAACTTGTGTGTGGTTGCAACATTACGGTCCCATTGAGTACATTTTTGGAGAAAGGGACATCAGTTGCACCACAGGGCGGGAGGAGGGTGCTGAGCACGATACATTTTCTCTCTTCATTAAGCATTTTTTTGTGTTTTATACTTTTGGAATTTTGGTTTTTCATGTTGATTTTAAAATGACTTTTTTCATGTTTGAAATGTAATAACTCGGTTTTTCCTCACAGCAGGTCAACTTGTGTGTGGTTGCAACATTACGGTCCCATTGAGTACATTTTTGGAGAAAGGGACATCAATTGCATCACAGGGCGGGAGGAGGGTGCTGAGCACGATACATTTTCTCTCTTCGGTAAGCATTTTTTTGTGTTTTATACTTTTGGAATTTTGGTTTTTCATGTTGATTTTAAAATGACCTTTTTCATGTTTGAAATGTACTAACTCGGTTTTTCCTCACAGCAGGTCAACTTGTGTGTGGTTGCAACATTACGTCCCATTGAGTACATTTTTGGAGAAAGGGACATCAATTGCACCACAGGGCGGGAGGAGGGTGCTGAGCACGATACATTTTCTCTCTTCGGTAAGCATTTTTTTGTGTTTTATACTTTTGGAATTTTGGTTTTTCATGTTGATTTTAAAATGACCTTTTTCATGTTTGAAATGTACTAACTCGTTTTTTCCTCACAGCAGGTGAACTTGTGTGTGGTTGCAACATTACGGTCCCATTGAGTACATTTTTGGAGAAAGGGACATCAGTTGCACCACAGGGCGGGAGGAGGGTGCTGAGCACGATACATTTTCTCTCTTCGGTAAGCATTTTTTTGTGTTTTATACTTTTGGAATTTTGGTTTTTCATGTAGATATTAAAATGACCTTTTGCATGTTTGAAATGTACTAACTCGGTTGTTCCTCACAGCAGGTCAACTTGTGTGTGGTTGCAACATTTTGGTCCCATTGAGTACATTTTTGGAGAAAGGGACATCAGTTGCACCACAGGGCGGGAGGAGGGTGCTGAGCACGATACATTTTCTCTCTTCGGTAAGCATTTTTTTGTGTTTCATACTTTTGGAATTTTGGTTTTTCATGTTGATTTTAAAATGACCTTTTTCATGTTTGAAATGTACTAACTCGGTTTTTCCTCACAGCAGGGCAACTTGTGTGTGGTTGCAACATTACGGTTCCATTGAGTACATTTTTGGAGAAAGGGGCATCAGTTGTACCACAGGGCGGGAGGAGGGTGCTGAGCACGATACATTTTCTCTCTTCGGTAAGCATTTTTTTGTGTTTTATACTTTTGGAATTTTAGTTTTTCATGTTGATTTTAAAATGACCTTTTTCATGTTTGAAATGTACGAACTCGGTTCTTCCTCACAGCAGGTCAACTTGTGTGTGGTTGCAACATTACGGTCCCATTGAGTACATTTTTGGAGAAAGGGACATCAGTTGCACCACAGGGCGGGAGGAGGGTGCTGAGCACGATACATTTTCTCTCTTCGGTAAGCATTTTTTTGTGTTTTATACTTTTGGAATTTTGGTTTTTCATGTTGATTTTAAAATGACCTTTTTCATGTTTGAAATGTACTAACTCGGTTGTTCCTCACAGCAGGTCAACTGGTGTGTGGTTGCAACATTACGGTCCCATTGAGTACATTTTTGGAGAAAGGGACATCAGTTGCACCACAGGGCGGGAGGAGGGTGCTGAGCACGATACATTTTCTCTCTTCGGTAAGCATTTTTTTGTGTTTTATACTTTTGGAATTTTGGTTTTTCATGTTGATATTAAAGTGGCCTTTTTCATGTTTGAAATGTACTAACTCGTTTTTTCCTCACAGCAGGTCAACTTGTGTGTGGTTGCAACATTAGGGTCCCATTGAGTACATTTCTGGAGAAAGGGACATCAGTTGCACCACAAGGCAGGAGGAGGGTGCTGAGCACGATACATTTTCTCTCTTCGGTAAGCATTTTTTTGTGTTTTATACTTTTGGAATTTTGGTTTTTCATGTTGATTTTAAAATGACCTTTTTCATGTTTGAAATGTACTAACTCGTTTTTTCCTCACAGCAGGTGAACTTGTGTGTGGTTGCAACATTACGGTCCCATTGAGTACATTTTTGGAGAAAGGGACATCAGTTGCACCACAGGGCGGGAGGAGGGTGCTGAGCACGATACATTTTCTCTCTTCGGTAAGCATTTTTTTGTGTTTTATACTTTTGGAATTTTGGTTTTTCATGTTGATTTTAAAATGACCTTTTTCATGTTTGAAATGTACTAACTCGGTTTTTCCTCACAGCAGGTCAACTTGTGTGTGGTTGCAACATTACGGTCCCAATGAGTACATTTTTGGAGAAAGGGACATCAGTTGCACCACAGGGCGGGAGGAGGGTGCTGAGCACGATACATTTTCTCTCTTCGGTAAGCATTTTTTTGTGTTTTATACTTTTGGAATTTTGGTTTTTCATGTTGATTTTAAAATGACCTTTTTCATGTTTGAAATGTACTAACTCAGTTGTTCCTCACAGCAGGTCAACTTGTGTGTGGTTGCAACATTTCGGTCCCATTGAGTACATTTTTGGACAAAGGGACATCAGTTGCACCACAGGGCGGGAGGAGGGTGCTGAGCACGATACATTTTCTCTCTTCGGTAAGCATTTTTTTGTGGTTCATACTTTTGGAATTTTGGTTTTTCATGTTGATTTTAAAATGACCTTTTTCATGTTGAAATGTACTAACTCGGTTTTTCCTCACAGCAGGGCAACTTGTGTGTGGTTGCAACATTACGGTCCCATTGAGTACATTTTTGGAGAAAGGGACATCAGTTGCACCACAGGGCGGGAGGAGGGTGCTGAGCACGATACATTTTCTCTCTTCCGTAAGCATTTTTTTGTGTTTTATACTTTTGGAATTTTGGTTTTTCATGTTGATTTTAAAATGACCTTTTTCATGTTTGAAATGTACTAACTCGGTTGTTCCTCACAGCAGGTCAACTTGTGTGTGGTTGCAACATTACGGTCCCATTGAGTACATTTTTGGAGAAAGGGACATCAGTTGCACCACAGGGCGGGAGGAGGGTGCTGTGCACGATACATTTTCTCTCTTCGGTAAACATTTTTTTGTGTTTTATACTTTTGGAATTTTGGTTTTTCATGTTGATTTTAAAATGACCTTTTTCATGTTTGAAATGTACTAACTCGGTTGTTCCTCAAAGCAGGTCGTCTTGTGTGTGGTTGCATCATTACCGTCCCATTGAGTACATTTTTGGAGAAAGGGACATCAGTTGCACCACAGGGCGGGAGGAGGGTGCTGAGCACGATACATTTTCTCTCTTCGGTAAGCATTTTTTTGTGTTTCATACTTTTGGAATTTTGGTTTTTCATGTTGATTTTAAAATGACCTTTTTCATGTTTGAAATGTACTAACTCGGTTTTTCCTCACAGCAGGGCAACTTGTGTGTGGTTGCAACATTACGGTTCCATTGAGTACATTTTTGGAGAAAGGGGCATCAGTTGTACCACAGGGCGGGAGGAGGGTGCTGAGCACGATACATTTTCTCTCTTCGGTAAGCATTTTTTTGTGTTTTATACTTTTGGAATTTTAGTTTTTCATGTTGATTTTAAAATGACCTTTTTCATGTTTGAAATGTACGAACTCGGTTCTTCCTCACAGCAGGTCAACTTGTGTGTGGTTGCAACATTACGGTCCCATTGAGTACATTTTTGGAGAAAGGGACATCAGTTGCACCACAGGGCGGGAGGAGGGTGCTGAGCACGATACATTTTCTCTCTTCGGTAAGCATTTTTTTGTGTTTTATACTTTTGGAATTTTGGTTTTTCATGTTGATTTTAAAATGACCTTTTTCATGTTTGAAATGTACTAACTCGGTTGTTCCTCACAGCAGGTCAACTGGTGTGTGGTTGCAACATTACGGTCCCATTGAGTACATTTTTGGAGAAAGGGACATCAGTTGCACCACAGGGCGGGAGGAGGGTGCTGAGCACGATACATTTTCTCTCTTCGGTAAGCATTTTTTTGTGTTTTATACTTTTGGAATTTTGGTTTTTCATGTTGATATTAAAGTGGCCTTTTTCATGTTTGAAATGTACTAACTCGTTTTTTCCTCACAGCAGGTCAACTTGTGTGTGGTTGCAACATTAGGGTCCCATTGAGTACATTTCTGGAGAAAGGGACATCAGTTGCACCACAAGGCAGGAGGAGGGTGCTGAGCACGATACATTTTCTCTCTTCGGTAAGCATTTTTTTGTGTTTTATACTTTTGGAATTTTGGTTTTTCATGTTGATTTTAAAATGACCTTTTTCATGTTTGAAATGTACTAACTCGTTTTTTCCTCACAGCAGGTGAACTTGTGTGTGGTTGCAACATTACGGTCCCATTGAGTACATTTTTGGAGAAAGGGACATCAGTTGCACCACAGGGCGGGAGGAGGGTGCTGAGCACGATACATTTTCTCTCTTCGGTAAGCATTTTTTTGTGTTTTATACTTTTGGAATTTTGGTTTTTCATGTTGATTTTAAAATGACCTTTTTCATGTTTGAAATGTACTAACTCGGTTTTTCCTCACAGCAGGTCAACTTGTGTGTGGTTGCAACATTACGGTCCCAATGAGTACATTTTTGGAGAAAGGGACATCAGTTGCACCACAGGGCGGGAGGAGGGTGCTGAGCACGATACATTTTCTCTCTTCGGTAAGCATTTTTTTGTGTTTTATACTTTTGGAATTTTGGTTTTTCATGTTGATTTTAAAATGACCTTTTTCATGTTTGAAATGTACTAACTCAGTTGTTCCTCACAGCAGGTCAACTTGTGTGTGGTTGCAACATTTCGGTCCCATTGAGTACATTTTTGGACAAAGGGACATCAGTTGCACCACAGGGCGGGAGGAGGGTGCTGAGCACGATACATTTTCTCTCTTCGGTAAGCATTTTTTTGTGGTTCATACTTTTGGAATTTTGGTTTTTCATGTTGATTTTAAAATGACCTTTTTCATGTTGAAATGTACTAACTCGGTTTTTCCTCACAGCAGGGCAACTTGTGTGTGGTTGCAACATTACGGTCCCATTGAGTACATTTTTGGAGAAAGGGACATCAGTTGCACCACAGGGCGGGAGGAGGGTGCTGAGCACGATACATTTTCTCTCTTCCGTAAGCATTTTTTTGTGTTTTATACTTTTGGAATTTTGGTTTTTCATGTTGATTTTAAAATGACCTTTTTCATGTTTGAAATGTACTAACTCGGTTGTTCCTCACAGCAGGTCAACTTGTGTGTGGTTGCAACATTACGGTCCCATTGAGTACATTTTTGGAGAAAGGGACATCAGTTGCACCACAGGGCGGGAGGAGGGTGCTGTGCACGATACATTTTCTCTCTTCGGTAAACATTTTTTTGTGTTTTATACTTTTGGAATTTTGGTTTTTCATGTTGATTTTAAAATGACCTTTTTCATGTTTGAAATGTACTAACTCGGTTGTTCCTCAAAGCAGGTCGTCTTGTGTGTGGTTGCATCATTACGGTCCCATTGAGTACATTTTTGGAGAAAGGGACATCAGTTGCACCACAGGGCGGGAGGAGGGTGCTGAGCACGATACATTTTCTCTCTTCGGTAAGCATTTTTTTGTGTTTTATACTTTTGGATTTTTGTTTTTTCATGTTGATTTTAAAATGACCTTTTTCATGTTTGAAATGTACTAACTCGGTTTTTCCTCACAGCAGGTCAACTTGTGTGTGGTTGCAACATTACGGTCCCATTGAGTACATTTTTGGAGAAAGGGACATCAGTTGCACCACAGATAGGGAGGAGGGTGCTGAGCACGATACATTTTCTCTCTTCGGTAAGCATTTCTTTGTGTTTTATACTTTTAGAATTTTGGTTTTTCATGTTTATTTTATAATGACCTTTTTCATGTTTGAAACGTACTAACTCGGTTGTTCCTCACAGCAGGTCAACTTGTGTGTGGTTGCAACATTACCGTCCCATTGAGTACATTTTTGGAGAAAGGGACATCAGTTGCACCACAGTGCGGGAGGAGGGTGCTGAGCACGATACATTTTCTCTCTTCAGTAAGCATTTTTTTGTGTTTTATACTTTTGGAATTTTGGTTTTTCATCTTGATTTTGAAATGACCTTTTTCATGTTTGAAATGTACTAACTCGGTTGTTCCTCACAGCAGGTCAACTTGTGTGTGGTTGCAACATTACGGTCCCATTGAGTACATTTTTGGAGAAAGGGACATCAGTTGCACCACAGGGCGGGAGGAGGGTGCTGAGCACGATACATTTTCTCTCTTCATTAAGCATTTTTTTGTGTTTTATACTTTTGGAATTTTGGTTTTTCATGTTGATTTTAAAATGACTTTTTTCATGTTTGAAATGTAATAACTCAGTTTTTCCTCACAGCAGGTCAACTTGTGTGTGGTTGCAACATTACGGTCCCATTGAGTACATTTTTGGAGAAAGGGACATCAATTGCATCACAGGGCGGGAGGAGGGTGCTGAGCACGATACATTTTCTCTCTTCGGTAAGCATTTTTTTGTGTTTTATACTTTTGGAATTTTGGTTTTTCATGTTGATTTTAAAATGACCTTTTTCATGTTTGAAATGTACTAACTCGGTTTTTCCTCACAGCAGGTCAACTTGTGTGTGGTTGCAACATTACGGTCCCATTGAGTACATTTTTGGAGAAAGGGACATCAGTTGCACCACAGGGCGGGAGGAGGGTGCTGAGCACGATACATTTTCTCTCTTCGGTAAGCATTTTTTTGTGTTTTATACTTTTGGAATTTTGGTTTTTCATGTTGATATTAAAGTGGCCTTTTTCATGTTTGAAATGTACTAACTCGTTTTTTCCTCACAGCAGGTCAACTTGTGTGTGGTTGCAACATTAGGGTCCCATTGAGTACATTTCTGGAGAAAGGGACATCAGTTGCACCACAAGGCAGGAGGAGGGTGCTGAGCACGATACATTTTCTCTCTTCGGTAAGCATTTTTTTGTGTTTTATACTTTTGGAATTTTGGTTTTTCATGTTGATTTTAAAATGACCTTTTTCATGTTTGAAATGTACTAACTCGTTTTTTCCTCACAGCAGGTGAACTTGTGTGTGGTTGCAACATTACGGTCCCATTGAGTACATTTTTGGAGAAAGGGACATCAGTTGCACCACAGGGCGGGAGGAGGGTGCTGAGCACGATACATTTTCTCTCTTCGGTAAGCATTTTTTTGTGTTTTATACTTTTGGAATTTTGGTTTTTCATGTAGATATTAAAATGACCTTTTGCATGTTTGAAATGTACTAACTCGGTTGTTCCTCACAGCAGGTCAACTGGTGTGTGGTTGCAACATTACGGTCCCATTGAGTACATTTTTGGAGAAAGGGACATCAGTTGCACCACAGGGCGGGAGGAGGGTGCTGTGCACGACACACTTTTTCTCTCTTCGGTAAGCATTTTTTTGTGTTTTATACTTTTGGAATTTTGGTTTTTCATGTTGATTTTAAAATGACCTTTTTCATGTTTGAAATGTACTAACTCGGTTGTTCCTCACAGCAGGTCGTCTCGTGTGTGGTTGCATCATTACGGTCCCATTGAGTACATTTTTGGAGAAAGGGACATCAGTTGCACCACAGGGCGGGAGGAGGGTGCTGAGCACGATACATTTTCTCTCTTCGGTAAGCATTTTTTTGTGTTTTATACTTTTGGAATTTTGGTTTTTCATGTTGATTTTAAAATGACCTTTTTCATGTTTGAAATGTACTAACTCGGTTGTTCCTCACAGCAGGTCAACTGGTGTGTGGTTGCAACATTACGGTCCCATTGAGTACATTTTTGGAGAAAGGGACATCAGTTGCACCACAGGGCGGGAGGAGGGTGCTGTGCACGATACACTTTTTCTCTCTTCGGTAAGCATTTTTTTGTGTTTTATACTTTTGGAATTTTGGTTTTTCATGTTGATTTTAAAATGACCTTTTTCATGTTTGAAATGTACTAACTCGGTTGTTCCTCACAGCAGGTCGTCTCGTGTGTGGTTGCATCATTACGGTCCCATTGAGTACATTTTTGGAGAAAGGGACATCAGTTGCACCACAGGGCGGGAGGAGGGTGCTGAGCACGATACATTTTCTCTCTTCGGTAAGCATTTTTTTGTGTTTTATACTTTTGGATTTTTGTTTTTTCATGTTGATTTTAAAATGACCTTTTTCATGTTTGAAATGTACTAACTCGGTTTTTCCTCACAGCAGGTCAACTTGTGTGTGGTTGCAACATTACGGTCCCATTGAGTACATTTTTGGAGAAAGGGACATCAGTTGCACCACAGGGCGGGAGGAGGGTGCTGAGCACGATACATTTTCTCTCTTCGGTAAGCATTTTTTTGTGTTTTATACTTTTGGAATTTTAGTTTTTCATGTTGATTTTAAAATGACCTTTTTCATGTTTGAAATGTACTAACGCAGTTGTTCCCCACTGCAGGTCAACTTGTGTGTGGTTGCAACATTACGGTCCCATTGAGTACATTTTTGGAGAAAGGGACATCAGTTGCACTACAGGGCGGGAGGAGGGTGCTGAGCACGATACATTTTCTCTCTTCGGTAAGCATTTTTTTTTGTTTTATACTTTTGGAATTTTGGTTTTTCATGTTGATTTTAAAATGACCTTTTTCATGTTTGAAATGTACTAACTCGGTTGTTCCTCACAGCAGGTCAACTTGTGTGTGGTTGCAATATTACAGTCCCATTGCGTACATTTTTGGAGAAAGGGACATCAGTTGCACCACAGGGCGGGAGGACGGTGCTGAGCACGATACATTTTCTCTCTTCGGTAAACATTTTTTTTTGTGTTTTATACTTTTGGAATTTTGCTTTTCATGTTGATTTTAAAATGACCTTTTTCATGTTTGAAATGTACTAACTCGGTTGTTCCTCACAGCAGGTCAACTTGTGTGTGGTTGCAACATTACGGTCCCATTGAGTACATTTTTGGAGAAAGGGACATCAGTTGCACCACAGGGCGGGAGGAGGGTGCTGAGCACGATACATTTTCTCTCTTCGGTAAGCATTTTTTTGTGTTTTATACTTTTGGAATTTTGGTTTTTCATGTTGATTTTAAAATGACCTTTTTCATGTTTGAAAGGTACTAACTCGTTTTTTCCTCACAGCAGGTCAACTTGTGTGTGGTTGCAACATTACGGTCGCATTGAGTACATTTTTGGAGAAAGGGACATCAGTTGCACCACAGGGCGGGAGGAGGGTGCTGAGCACGATACATTTTCTCTCTTCGGTAAGCATTTTTTTGTGTTTTATACTTTTGGAATTTTGGTTTTTCATGTTGATTTTAAAATGACCTTTTTCATGTTTAAAATGTACTAACTCGGTTGTTCCTCACAGCAGGTCAACTTGTGTGTGGTTGCAACATTACGGTCCCATTGAGTACATTTTTGGAGAAAGGGACATCAGTTGCACCACAGGGCGGGAGGAGGGTGCTGAGCACGATACATTTTCTCTCTTCGGTAAGCATTTTTTTGTGTTTTATACTTTTGGAATTTTGGTTTTTCATGTTGATATTAAAATGACCTTTTCATTTTTGAAATGTACTAACTCGGTTGTTCCTTACAGCAGGTCAACTTGTGTGTGGTTGCAACATTACGGTCCCATTGAGTACATTTTTGGAGAAAGGCACATCAGTTGCACCACAGGGCGGGAGGAGGGTGCTGAGCACGATACATTTTCTCTCTTCGGTAAGCATTTTTTTGTGTTTTATACTTTTGGAATTTTGGTTTTTCATGTTGATTTTCAAATGACCTTTTTCATGTTTGAAATGTACTAACTTGTTTGTTCCTCACAGCAGGTCATCTTGTGTGTGGTTGCATCATTACGGTCCCATTGAGTACATTTTTGGAGAAAGGGACATCAGTTGCACCACAGGGCGGGAGGAGGGTGCTGAGCACGATACATTTTCTCTCTTCGGTAAGCATTTTTTTGTGTTTTATACTTTTGGAATTTTGGTTTTTCATGTTGATTTTAGAATGACCTTTTTCATGTTTGAATTGTACTAACTCGGTTGTTCCTCACAGCAGGTCAACTTGTGTGTGGTTGCAACATTACGTTCCCATTGAGTACATTTTTCGAGAAAGGGACATCAGTTGCACCACAGGGCGGGAGGAGGGTGCTGAGCACGATACATTTTCTCTCTTCGGTAAGCATTTTTTTTTTGTTTTATACTTCTGGAATATTGGTTTTTCATGTTGATTTTAAAATGACCCTTTTCATGTTTGAAATGTACTAACTCGGTTGTTCCTCACAGCAGGTCAACTTGTGTGTGGTTGCAACATTACGGTCCCATTGAGTACATTTTTGGAGAAAGGGACATCAGTTGCACCACAGGGCGGGAGGAGGGTGCTGAGCACGATACATTTTCTCTCTTCGGTAAGCATTTTTTTGTGTTTTATACTTTTGGAATTTTGGTTTTTCATGTTGATTTTAAAATGACCTTTTTCATGTTTGAAATGTACTAACTCAGTTGTTCCTCACAGCAGGTCAACTTGTGTGTGGTTGCAACATTACGGTCCGATTGAGTACATTTTTGGAGAAAGGGGCATCAGTTGCACCACAGGGCGGGAGGAGGGTGCTGAGCACGATACATTTTCTCTCTTTGGTAAGCATTTTTTTGTGTTTTATACTTTTGGAATTTTGGTATTTCATGTTGAATTTTAAATGACCTTTTTCATGTTTGAAATGTACTAACTCGTTTTTTCCTCACAGCAGGTCAACTTGTGTGTGGTTGCAACATTACGGTCCCGTTGAGTACATTTTTGGAGAAAGGGACATCAGTTGCACCACAGGGCGGGAGGAGGGTGCTGAGCACGATACATTTTCTCTCTTCGGTAAGCATTTTTTTGTGTTTTATACTTTTGGAATTTTGGTTTTTCATGTTGATTTTAAAATGACCTTTTTCATGTTTGAAATGTACTAACTCGGTTGTTCCTCACAGCAGGTCAACTTGTGTGTGGTTGCAACATTACGGTCCCATTGAGTACATTTTTGGAGAAAGGGACATCAGTTGCACCACAGGGCGGGAGGAGGGTGCTGAGCACGATACATTTTCTCTCTTCGGTAAGCATTTTTTTGTGTTTTATACTTTTGGAATTTTGGTTTTTCATGTTGATTTTAAAATGTCCTTTTTCATGTTTGAAATGTACTAACTCGGTTGTTCCTCACAGCAGGTCAACTTGTGTGTTGTTGCAACATTACGGTCCCATTGAGTACATTTTTGGAGAAAGGGACATCAGTTGCACCACAGGGCGGGAGGAGGGTGCTGAGCACGATACATTTTCTCTCTTCGGTAAACATTTTTTTTTGTGTTTTATACTTTTGGAATTTTGCTTTTCATGTTGATTTTAAAATGACCTTTTTCATGTTTGAAATGTACTAACTCGGTTGTTCCTCACAGCAGGTCAACTTGTGTGTGGTTGCAACATTACGGTCCCATTGAGTACATTTTTGGAGAAAGGGACATCAGTTGCACCACAGGGCGGGAGGAGGGTGCTGAGCACGATACATTTTCTCTCTTCGGTAAGCATTTTTTTGTGTTTTATACTTTTGGAATTTTAGTTTTTCATGTTGATTTTAAAATGACCTTTTTCATGTTTGAAAGGTACTAACTCGTTTTTTCCTCACAGCAGGTCAACTTGTGTGTGGTTGCAACATTACGGTCGCATTGAGTACATTTTTGGAGAAAGGGACATCAGTTGCACCACTGGGCGGGAGGAGGGTGCTGAGCACGATACATTTTCTCTCTTTGGTAAGCATTTTTTTGTGTTTTATACTTTTGGAATTTTGGTATTTCATGTTGAATTTAAAATGACCTTTTTCATGTTTGAAATGTACTAACTCGTTTTTTCCTCACAGCAGGTCAACTTGTGTGTGGTTGCAACATTACGGTCCCGTTGAGTACATTTTTGGAGAAAGGGACATCAGTTGCACCACAGGGCGGGAGGAGGGTGCTGAGCACGATACATTTTCTCTCTTCGGTAAGCATTTTTTTGTGTTTTATACTTTTGGAATTTTGGTTTTTCATGTTGATTTTAAAATGACCTTTTTCATGTTTAAAATGTACTAACTCGGTTGTTCCTCACAGCAGGTCAACTTGTGTGTGGTTGCAACATTACGGTCCCATTGAGTACATTTTTGGAGAAAGGGACATCAGTTGCACCACAGGGCGGGAGGAGGGTGCTGAGCACGATACATTTTCTCTCTTCGGTAAGCATTTTTTTGTGTTTTATACTTTTGGAATTTTGGTTTTTCATGTTGATATTAAAATGACCTTTTCATTTTTGAAATGTACTAACTCGGTTGTTCCTTACAGCAGGTCAACTTGTGTGTGGTTGCAACATTACGGTCCCATTGAGTACATTTTTGGAGAAAGGCACATCAGTTGCACCACAGGGCGGGAGGAGGGTGCTGAGCACGATACATTTTCTCTCTTCCGTAAGCATTTTTTTGTGTTTTATACTTTTGGAATTTTGGTTTTTCATGTTGATTTTCAAATGACCTTTTTCATGTTTGAAATGTACTAACTTGTTTGTTCCTCACAGCAGGTCATCTTGTGTGTGGTTGCATCATTACGGTCCCATTGAGTACATTTTTGGAGAAAGGGACATCAGTTGCACCACAGGGCGGGAGGAGGGTGCTGAGCACGATACATTTTCTCTCTTCGGTAAGCATTTTTTTGTGTTTTATACTTTTGGAATTTTGGTTTTTCATGTTGATTTTAGAATGACCTTTTTCATGTTTGAATTGTACTAACTCGGTTGTTCCTCACAGCAGGTCAACTTGTGTGTGGTTGCAACATTACGTTCCCATTGAGTACATTTTTGGAGAAAGGGACATCAGTTGCACCACAGGGCGGGAGGAGGGTGCTGAGCACGATACATTTTCTCTCTTCGGTAAGCATTTTTTTTTTGTTTTATACTTCTGGAATATTGGTTTTTCATGTTGATTTTAAAATGACCCTTTTCATGTTTGAAATGTACTAACTCGGTTGTTCCTCACAGCAGGTCAACTTGTGTGTGGTTGCAACATTACGGTCCCATTGAGTACATTTTTGGAGAAAGGGACATCAGTTGCACCACAGGGCGGGAGGAGGGTGCTGAGCACGATACATTTTCTCTCTTCGGTAAGCATTTTTTTGTGTTTTATACTTTTGGAATTTTGGTTTTTCATGTTGATTTTAAAATGACCTTTTTCATGTTTGAAATGTACTAACTCAGTTGTTCCTCACAGCAGGTCAACTTGTGTGTGGTTGCAACATTACGGTCCGATTGAGTACATTTTTGGAGAAAGGGGCATCAGTTGCACCACAGGGCGGGAGGAGGGTGCTGAGCACGATACATTTTCTCTCTTTGGTAAGCATTTTTTTGTGTTTTATACTTTTGGAATTTTGGTATTTCATGTTGAATTTAAAATGACCTTTTTCATGTTTGAAATGTACTAACTCGTTTTTTCCTCACAGCAGGTCAACTTGTGTGTGGTTGCAACATTACGGTCCCGTTGAGTACATTTTTGGAGAAAGGGACATCAGTTGCACCACAGGGCGGGAGGAGGGTGCTGAGCACGATACATTTTCTCTCTTCGGTAAGCATTTTTTTGTGTTTTATACTTTTGGAATTTTGGTTTTTCATGTTGATTTTAAAATGACCTTTTTCATGTTTGAAATGTACTAACTCGGTTGTTCCTCACAGCAGGTCAACTTGTGTGTGGTTGCAACATTACGGTCCCATTGAGTACATTTTTGGAGAAAGGGACATCAGTTGCACCACAGGGCGGGAGGAGGGTGCTGAGCACGATACATTTTCTCTCTTCGGTAAGCATTTTTTTGTGTTTTATACTTTTGGAATTTTGGTTTTTCATCTTGATTTTAAAATGACCTTTTTCATGTTTGAAATGTACTAACTCGGTTGTTCCTCACAGCAGGTCAACTTGTGTGTTGTTGCAACATTACTGTCCCATTGAGTACATTTTTGGAGAAAGGGACATCAGTTGCACCACAGGGCGGGAGGAGGGTGCTGAGCACGATACATTTTCTCTCTTCGGTAAGCATTTTTTTGTGTGTTATACTTTTGGAATTTTGGTTTTTCATGTTGATTTTAAAATGACCTTTTTCATGTTTGAAATGTACTAACTCGGTTGTTCCTCACAGCAGGTCAACTTGTGTGTGGTTGCAACATTATGGTCCCATTGAGTACATTTTTGGAGAAAGGGACATCAGTTGCACCACAGGGCGGGAGGAGGGTGCTGAGCACGATACATTTTCTCTCTTCGGTACGCATTTTTTTGTGTTTTATACTTTTGGAATTTTGGTTTTTCATGTTGATTTTAAAATGACCTTTTTCATGTTTGAAATGTACTAACTCGGTTGTTCCTCACAGCAGGTCAACTTGTGTGTGGTTGCAACATTACGGTCCCATTGAGTACATTTTTGGAGAAAGGGACATCAGTTGCACCACAGGGCGGGAGGAGGGTGCTGAGCACGATACATTTTCTCTCTTCGGTAAGCATTTTTTTGTGTTTTATACTTTTGGAGTTTTGGGTTTTCATGTTGATTTTAAAATGACCTTTTTCATGTTTGAAATGTACTAACTCGGTTGTTCCTCACAGCAGGTCAACTTGTGTGTGGTTGCAACATTACGGTCCCATTGAGTACATTTTTGGAGAAAGGGACATCAGTTGCACCACAGGGCGGGAGGAGGGTGCTGAGCACGATACATTTTCTCTCTTCGGTAAGCATTTTTTTTTGTTTTATACTTTTGGAATATTGGTTTTTCATGTTGATTTTAAAATGACCCTTTTCATGTTTGAAATGTACTAACTCGGTTGTTCCTCACAGCAGGTCAACTTGTGTGTGGTTGCAACATTACGGTCCCATTGAATACATTTTTGGAGAAAGGGACATCAGTTGCACCACAGGGCGGGAGGAGGGTGCTGAGCACGATACATTTTCTCTCTTCGGTAAGCATTTTTTTGTGTTTTATACTTTTATAAATTTGGTTTTTCATGTTGATTTTAAAATGACCTTTTTCATGTTTGAAATGTACTAACTCGTTTTTTCCTCACAGCAGGTCAAGTTGTGTGTGGTTGCAACATTACGGTCCCATTGAGTACATTTTTGGAGAAATGGAGATCAGTTGCACCACAGGGCGGGAGGAGGGTGCTGAGCACGATACATTTTCTCTCTTCGGTAAGCATATTTTGTGTTTTATACTTTTGGAATTTTGGTTTTTCATGTTGATTTTAAAATGACCTTAATCATGTTTGAAATGTACTAACTCGGTTGTTCCTCACAGCAGGTCAACTAGTGTGTGGTTGCAACATTACGGTCCCATTGAGTACATTTTTGGAGAAAGGGACATCAGTTGCACCACAGGGCGGGAGGAGGGTGCTGAGCACGATACATTTTCTCTCTTCGGTAAGCATTTTTTTGTGTTTTATACTTTTGGAATTTTGGTTTTTCATCTTGATTTTAAAATGACCTTTTTCATGTTTGAAATGTACTAACTCGGTTGTTCCTCACAGCAGGTCAACTTGTGTGTTGTTGCAACATTACGGTCCCATTGAGTACATTTTTGGAGAAAGGGACATCAGTTGCACCACAGGGCGGGAGGAGGGTGCTGAGCACGATACATTTTCTCTCTTCGGTAAGCATTTTTTTGTGTGTTATACTTTTGGAATTTTGGTTTTTCATGTTGATTTTAAAATGACCTTTTTCATGTTTGAAATGTACTAACTCGGTTGTTCCTCACAGCAGGTCAACTTGTGTGTGGTTGCAACATTATGGTCCCATTGAGTACATTTTTGGAGAAAGGGACATCAGTTGCACCACAGGGCGGGAGGAGGGTGCTGAGCACGATACATTTTCTCTCTTCGGTACGCATTTTTTTGTGTTTTATACTTTTGGAATTTTGGTTTTTCATGTTGATTTTAAAATGACCTTTTTCATGTTTGAAATGTACTAACTCGGTTGTTCCTCACAGCAGGTCAACTTGTGTGTGGTTGCAACATTACGGTCCCATTGAGTACATTTTTGGAGAAAGGGACATCAGTTGCACCACAGGGCGGGAGGAGGGTGCTGAGCACGATACATTTTCTCTCTTCGGTAAGCATTTTTTTGTGTTTTATACTTTTGGAGTTTTGGGTTTTCATGTTGATTTTAAAATGACCTTTTTCATGTTTGAAATGTACTAACTCGGTTGTTCCTCACAGCAGGTCAACTTGTGTGTGGTTGCAACATTACGGTCCCATTGAGTACATTTTTGGAGAAAGGGACATCAGTTGCACCACAGGGCGGGAGGAGGGTGCTGAGCACGATACATTTTCTCTCTTCGGTAAGCATTTTTTTTTGTTTTATACTTTTGGAATATTGGTTTTTCATGTTGATTTTAAAATGACCCTTTTCATGTTTGAAATGTACTAACTCGGTTGTTCCTCACAGCAGGTCAACTTGTGTGTGGTTGCAACATTACGGTCCCATTGAATACATTTTTGGAGAAAGGGACATCAGTTGCACCACAGGGCGGGAGGAGGGTGCTGAGCACGATACATTTTCTCTCTTCGGTAAGCATTTTTTTGTGTTTTATAGTTTTATAATTTTGGTTTTTCATGTTGATTTTAAAATGACCTTTTTCATGTTTGAAATGTACTAACTCGGTTGTTCCTCACAGCAGGTCAACTTGTGTGTGGTTGCAACATTACGGTCCCATTGAGTACATTTTTGGAGAAAGGGGCATCAGTTGCACCACAGGGCGGGAGGAGGGTGCTGAGCACGATACATTTTCTCTCTTCGGTAAGCATTTTTTTGTGTTTTATACTTTTGGAATTTTGGTTTTATATGTTGATTTTAAAATGACCTTTTTCATGTTTGAAATGTACTAACTCGGTTGTTCCTCACAGCAGGTCAACTTGTGTGTGGTTGCAACATTACGGTCCCATTGAGTACATTTTTGGAGAAAGGGACATCAGTTGCACCACAGGGCGGGAGGAGGGTGCTGAGCACGATACATTTACTCTCTTCGGTAAGCATTTTTTTGTGTTTTATACTTTTGGAATTTTGGTTTTTCATGTTGATTTTAAAATGACCTTTTTCATGTTTGAAATGTACTAACTCAGTTGTTTCTCACAGCAGGTCAACTTGTGTGTGGTTGCAACATTACGGTCCCATTGAGTACATTTTTGGAGAAAGGGGCATCAGTTGCACCACAGGGCGGGAGGAGGGTGCTGAGCACGATACATTTTCTCTCTTCGGTAAGCATTTTTTTGTGTTTTATTTTTTTATAAATTTGGTTTTTCATGTTGATTTTAAAATGACCTTTTTCATGTTTGAAATGTACTAACTCGTTTTTTCCTCACAGCAGGTCAAGTTGTGTGTGGTTGCAACATTACGGTCCCATTGAGTACATTTTTGGAGAAATGGAGATCAGTTGCACCACAGGGCGGGAGGAGGGTGCTGTGCACGATACATTTTCTCTCTTCGGTAAGCATATTTTGTGTTTTATACTTTTGGAATTTTGGTTTTTCATGTTGATTTTAAAATGACCTTAATCATGTTTGAAATGTACTAACTCGGTTGTTCCTCACAGCAGGTCAACTAGTGTGTGGTTGCAACATTACGGTCCCATTGAGTACATTTTTGGAGAAAGGGACATCAGTTGCACCACAGGGCGGGAGGAGGGTGCTGAGCACGATACATTTTCTCTCTTCGGTAAGCATTTTTTTGTGTTTTATACTTTTGGAATTTTGGTTTTTCATCTTGATTTTAAAATGACCTTTTTCATGTTTGAAATGTACTAACTCGGTTGTTCCTCACAGCAGGTCAACTTGTGTGTGGTTGCAACATTACGGTCCCATTGAGTACATTTTTGGAGAAAGGGACATCAGTTGCACCACAGGGCGGGAGGAGGGTGCTGAGCACGATACATTTTCTCTCTTTGGTAAGCATTTTTTTGTGTTTTATACTTTTGGAATTTTGGTATTTCATGTTGAATTTAAAATGACCTTTTTCATGTTTGAAATGTACTAACTCGTTTTTTCCTCACAGCAGGTCAACTTGTGTGTGGTTGCAACATTACGGTCCCGTTGAGTACATTTTTGGAGAAAGGGACATCAGTTGCACCACAGGGCGGGAGGAGGGTGCTGAGCACGATACATTTTCTCTCTTCGGTAAGCATTTTTTTGTGTTTTATACTTTTGGAATTTTGGTTTTTCATGTTGATTTTAAAATGACCTTTTTCATGTTTGAAATGTACTAACTCGGTTGTTCCTCACAGCAGGTCAACTTGTGTGTGGTTGCAACATTACGGTCCCATTGAGTACATTTTTGGAGAAAGGGACATCAGTTGCACCACAGGGCGGGAGGAGGGTGCTGAGCACGATACATTTTCTCTCTTCGGTAAGCATTTTTTTGTGTTTTATACTTTTGGAATTTTGGTTTTTCATGTTGATATTAAAATGACCTTTTCATTTTTGAAATGTACTAACTCGGTTGTTCCTTACAGCAGGTCAACTTGTGTGTGGTTGCAACATTACGGTCCCATTGAGTACATTTTTGGAGAAAGGCACATCAGTTGCACCACAGGGCGGGAGGAGGGTGCTGAGCACGATACATTTTCTCTCTTCGGTAAGCATTTTTTTGTGTTTTATACTTTTGGAATTTTGGTTTTTCATGTTGATTTTCAAATGACCTTTTTCATGTTTGAAATGTACTAACTTGGTTGTTCCTCACAGCAGGTCATCTTGTGTGTGGTTGCATCATTACGGTCCCATTGAGTACATTTTTGGAGAAAGGGACATCAGTTGCACCACAGGGCGGGAGGAGGGTGCTGAGCACAATACATTTTCTCTCTTCGGTAAGCATTTTTTTGTGTTTTATACTTTTGGAATTTTGGTTTTTCATGTTGATTTTAGAATGACCTTTTTCATGTTTGAATTGTACTAACTCGGTTGTTCCTCACAGCAGGTCAACTTGTGTGTGGTTGCAACATTACGTTCCCATTGAGTACATTTTTGGAGAAAGGGACATCAGTTGCACCACAGGGCGGGAGGAGGGTGCTGAGCACGATACATTTTCTCTCTTCGGTAAGCATTTTTTTTTTGTTTTATACTTCTGGAATATTGGTTTTTCATGTTGATTTTAAAATGACCCTTTTCATGTTTGAAATGTACTAACTCGGTTGTTCCTCACAGCAGGTCAACTTGTGTGTGGTTGCAACATTACGGTCCCATTGAGTACATTTTTGGAGAAAGGGACATCAGTTGCACCACAGGGCGGGAGGAGGGTGCTGAGCACGATACATTTTCTCTCTTCGGTAAGCATTTTTTTGTGTTTTATACTTTTGGAATTTTGGTTTTTCATGTTGATTTTAAAATGACCTTTTTCATGTTTGAAATGTACTAACTCAGTTGTTCCTCACAGCAGGTCAACTTGTGTGTGGTTGCAACATTACGGTCCCATTGAGTACATTTTTGGAGAAAGGGGCATCAGTTGCACCACAGGGCGGGAGGAGGGTGCTGAGCACGACACATTTTCTCTCTTCAGTAAGCATTTTTTTGTGTTTTATACTTTTATAAATTTGGTTTTTCATGTTGATTTTAAAATGACCTTTTTCATGTTTGAAATGTACTAACTCGTTTTTTCCTCACAGCAGGTCAAGTTGTGTGTGGTTGCAACATTACGGTCCCATTGAGTACATTTTTGGAGAAATGGAGATCAGTTGCACCACAGGGCGGGAGGAGGGTGCTGAGCACGATACATTTTCTCTCTTCGGTAAGCATATTTTGTGTTTTATACTTTTGGAATTTTGGTTTTTCATGTTGATTTTAAAATGACCTTAATCATGTTTGAAATGTACTAACTCGGTTGTTCCTCACAGCAGGTCAACTAGTGTGTGGTTGCAACATTACGGTCCCATTGAGTACATTTTTGGAGAAAGGGACATCAGTTGCACCACAGGGCGGGAGGAGGGTGCTGAGCACGATACATTTTCTCTCTTCGGTAAGCATTTTTTTGTGTTTTATACTTTTGGAATTTTGGTTTTTCATCTTGATTTTAAAATGACCTTTTTCATGTTTGAAATGTACTAACTCGGTTGTTCCTCACAGCAGGTCAACTTGTGTGTGGTTGCAACATTACGGTCCCATTGAGTACATTTTTGGAGAAAGGGACATCAGTTGCACCACAGGGCGGGAGGAGGGTGCTGAGCACGATACATTTTCTCTCTTCGGTAAGCATTTTTTTGTGTGTTATACTTTTGGAATTTTGGTTTTTCATGTTGATTTTAAAATGACCTTTTTCATGTTTGAAATGTACTAACTCGGTTGTTCCTCACAGCAGGTCAACTTGTGTGTGGTTGCAACATTACGGTCCCATTGAGTACATTTTTGGAGAAAGGGACATCAGTTGCACCACAGGGCGGGAGGAGGGTGCTGAGCACGATACATTTTCTCTCTTCGGTACGCATTTTTTTGTGTTTTATACTTTTGGAATTTTGGTTTTTCATGTTGATTTTAAAATGACCTTTTTCATGTTTGAAATGTACTAACTCGGTTGTTCCTCACAGCAGGTCAACTTGTGTGTGGTTGCAACATTACGGTCCCATTGAGTACATTTTTGGAGAAAGGGACATCAGTTGCACCACAGGGCGGGAGGAGGGTGCTGAGCACGATACATTTTCTCTCTTCGGTAAGCATTTTTTTGTGTTTTATACTTTTGGAGTTTTGGGTTTTCATGTTGATTTTAAAATGACCTTTTTCATGTTTGAAATGTACTAACTCGGTTGTTCCTCACAGCAGGTCAACTTGTGTGTGGTTGCAACATTACGGTCCCATTGAGTACATTTTTGGAGAAAGGGACATCAGTTGCACCACAGGGCGGGAGGAGGGTGCTGAGCACGATACATTTTCTCTCTTCGGTAAGCATTTTTTTGTGTTTTATACTTTTGGAATTTTGGTTTTTCATGTTGATTTTAAAATGACCTTTTTCATGTTTGAAAGGTACTAACTCGTTTTTTCCTCACAGCAGGTCAACTTGTGTGTGGTTGCAACATTACGGTCCCATTGAGTACATTTTTGGAGAAAGGGACATCAGTTGCACCACAGGGCGGGAGGAGGGTGCTGAGCACGATACATTTTCTCTCTTTGGTAAGCATTTTTTTGTGTTTTATACTTTTGGAATTTTGGTATTTCATGTTGAATTTAAAATGACCTTTTTCATGTTTGAAATGTACTAACTCGTTTTTTCCTCACAGCAGGTCAACTTGTGTGTGGTTGCAACATTACGGTCCCGTTGAGTACATTTTTGGAGAAAGGGACATCAGTTGCACCACAGGGCGGGAGGAGGGTGCTGAGCACGATACATTTTCTCTCTTCGGTAAGCATTTTTTTGTGTTTTATACTTTTGGAATTTTGGTTTTTCATGTTGATTTTAAAATGACCTTTTTCATGTTTGAAATGTACTAACTCGGTTGTTCCTCACAGCAGGTCAACTTGTGTGTGGTTGCAACATTACGGTCCCATTGAGTACATTTTTGGAGAAAGGGACATCAGTTGCACCACAGGGCGGGAGGAGGGTGCTGAGCACGATACATTTTCTCTCTTCGGTAAGCATTTTTTTGTGTTTTATACTTTTGGAATTTTGGTTTTTCATGTTGATATTAAAATGACCTTTTCATTTTTGAAATGTACTAACTCGGTTGTTCCTTACAGCAGGTCAACTTGTGTGGTTGCAACATTACGGTCCCATTGAGTACATTTTTGGAGAAAGGCACATCAGTTGCACCACAGGGCGGGAGGAGGGTGCTGAGCACGATACATTTTCTCTCTTCGGTAAGCATTTTTTTGTGTTTTATACTTTTGGAATTTTGGTTTTTCATGTTGATTTTCAAATGACCTTTTTCATGTTTGAAATGTACTAACTTGGTTGTTCCTCACAGCGGGTATCTTGTGTGTGGTTGCATCATTACGGTCCCATTGAGTACATTTTTGGAGAAAGGGACATCAGTTGCACCACAGGGCGGGAGGAGGGTGCTGAGCACGATACATTTTCTCTCTTCGGTAAGCATTTTTTTGTGTTTTATACTTTTGGAATTTTGGTTTTTCATGTTGATTTTAGAATGACCTTTTTCATGTTTGAATTGTACTAACTCGGTTGTTGCTCACAGCAGGTCAACTTGTGTGTGGTTGCAACATTACGGTCCCATTGAGTACATTTTTGGAGAAAGGGACATCAGTTGCACCACAGGGCGGGTGGAGGGTGCTGAGCACGATACATTTTCTCTCTTCGGTAAGCATTTTTTTTTTTTGTTTTATACTTCTGGAATATTGGTTTTTCATGTTGATTTTAAAATGACCCTTTTCATGTTTGAAATGTACTAACTCGGTTGTTCCTCACAGCAGGTCAACTTGTGTGTGGTTGCAACATTACGGTCCCATTGAGTACATTTTTGGAGAAAGGGACATCAGTTGCACCACAGGGCGGGAGGAGGGTGCTGAGCACGATACATTTTCTCTCTTCGGTAAGCATTTTTTTGTGTTTTATACTTTTGGAATTTTGGTTTTTCATGTTGATTTTAAAATGACCTTTTTCATGTTTGAAATGTACTAACTCAGTTGTTCCTCACAGCAGGTCAACTTGTGTGTGGTTGCAACATTACGGTCCCGTTGAGTACATTTTTGGAGAAAGGGACATCAGTTGCACCACAGGGCGGGAGGAGGGTGCTGAGCACGATACATTTTCTCTCTTCGGTAAGCATTTTTTTGTGTTTTATACTTTTATAAATTTGGTTTTTCATGTTGATTTTAAAATGACCTTTTTCATGTTTGAAATGTACTAACTCGTTTTTTCCTCACAGCAGGTCAAGTTGTGTGTGGTTGCAACATTACGGTCCCATTGAGTACATTTTTGGAGAAATGGAGATCAGTTGCACCACAGGGCGGGAGGAGGGTGCTGAGCACGATACATTTTCTCTCTTCGGTAAGCATATTTTGTGTTTTATACTTTTGGAATTTTGGTTTTTCATGTTGATTTTAAAATGACCTTAATCATGTTTGAAATGTACTAACTCGGTTGTTCCTCACAGCAGGTCAACTAGTGTGTGGTTGCAACATTACGGTCCCATTGAGTACATTTTTGGAGAAAGGGACATCAGTTGCACCACAGGGCGGGAGGAGGGTGCTGAGCACGATACATTTTCTCTCTTCGGTAAGCATTTTTTTGTGTTTTATACTTTTGGAATTTTGGTTTTTCATCTTGATTTTAAAATGACCTTTTTCATGTTTGAAATGTACTAACTCGGTTGTTCCTCACAGCAGGTCAACTTGTGTGTGGTTGCAACATTACGGTCCCATTGAGTACATTTTTGGAGAAAGGGACATCAGTTGCACCACAGGGCGGGAGGAGGGTGCTGAGCACGATACATTTTCTCTCTTCGGTAAGCATTTTTTTGTGTGTTATACTTTTGGAATTTTGGTTTTTCATGTTGATTTTAAAATGACCTTTTTCATGTTTGAAATGTACTAACTCGGTTGTTCCTCACAGCAGGTCAACTTGTGTGTGGTTGCAACATTACGGTCCCATTGAGTACATTTTTGGAGAAAGGGACATCAGTTGCACCACAGGGCGGGAGGAGGGTGCTGAGCACGATACATTTTCTCTCTTCGGTAAGCATTTTTTTGTGTTTTATACTTTTGGAATTTTGGTTTTTCATGTTGATATTAAAATGACCTTTTCATTTTTGAAATGTACAAACTCGGTTGTTCCTTACAGCAGGTCAACTTGTGTGTGGTTGCAACATTACGGTCCCATTGAGTACATTTTTGGAGAAAGGCACATCAGTTGCACCACAGGGCGGGAGGAGGGTGCTGAGCACGATACATTTTCTCTCTTCGGTAAGCATTTTTTTGTGTTTTATACTTTTGGAATTTTGGTTTTTCATGTTGATTTTCAAATGACCTTTTTCATGTTTGAAATGTACTAACTTGGTTGTTCCTCACAGCAGGTCATCTTGTGTGTGGTTGCATCATTACGGTCCCATTGAGTACAATTTTGGAGAAAGGGACATCAGTTGCACCACAGGGCGGGAGGAGGGTGCTGAGCACGATACATTTTCTCTCTTCGGTAAGCATTTTTTTGTGTTTTATACTTTTGGAATTTTGGTTTTTCATGTTGATTTTAGAATGACCTTTTTCATGTTTGAATTGTACTAACTCGGTTGTTCCTCACAGCAGGTCAACTTGTGTGTGGTTGCAACATTACGGTCCCATTGAGTACATTTTTGGAGAAAGGGACATCAGTTGCACCACAGGGCGGGAGGAGGGTGCTGAGCACGATACATTTTCTCTCTTCGGTAAGCATTTTTTTTTTGTTTTATACTTCTGGAATATTGGTTTTTCATGTTGATATTAAAATGACCTTTTCATTTTTGAAATGTACAAACTCGGTTGTTCCTTACAGCAGGTCAACTTGTGTGTGGTTGCAACATTACGGTCCCATTGAGTACATTTTTGGAGAAAGGGACATCAGTTGCACCACAGGGCGGGAGGAGGGTGCTGAGCACGATACATTTTCTCTCTTTGGTAAGCATTTTTTTGTGTTTTATACTTTTGGAATTTTGGTATTTCATGTTGAATTTAAAATGACCTTTTTCATGTTTGAAATGTACTAACTCGTTTTTTCCTCACAGCAGGTCAACTTGTGTGTGGTTGCAACATTACGGTCCCGTTGAGTACATTTTTGGAGAAAGGGACATCAGTTGCACCACAGGCCGGGAGGAGGGTGCTGAGCACGATACATTTTCTCTCTTCGGTAAGCATTTTTTTGTGTTTTATACTTTTGGAATTTTGGTTCTTCATGTTGATTTTAAAATGACCTTTTTCATGTTTGAAATGTACTAACTCGGTTGTTCCTCACAGCAGGTCAACTTGTGTGTGGTTGCAACATTACGGTCCCATTGAGTACATTTTTGGAGAAAGGGACATCAGTTGCACCACAGGGCGGGAGGAGGGTGCTGAGCACGATACATTTTCTCTCTTCGGTAAGCATTTTTTTGTGTTTTATACTTTTGGAATTTTGGTTTTTCATGTTGATATTAAAATGACCTTTTCATTTTTGAAATGTACTAACTCGGTTGTTCCTTACAGCAGGTCAACTTGTGTGTGGTTGCAACATTACGGTCCCATTGAGTACATTTTTGGAGAAAGGCACATCAGTTGCACCACAGGGCGGGAGGAGGGTGCTGAGCACGATACATTTTCTCTCTTCGGTAAGCATTTTTTTGTGTTTTATACTTTTGGAATTTTGGTTTTTCATGTTGATTTTCAAATGACCTTTTTCATGTTTGAAATGTACTAACTCGGTTGTTCCTCACAGCAGGTCAACTTGTGTGTGGTTGCAACATTACGGTCCCATTGAGTACATTTTTGGAGAAAGGGACATCAGTTGCACCACAGGGCGGGAGGAGGGTGCTGAGCACGATACATTTTCTCTCTTCGGTAAGCATTTTTTTGTGTGTTATACTTTTGGAATTTTGGTTTTTCATGTTGATTTTAAAATGACCTTTTTCATGTTTGAAATGTACTAACTCGGTTGTTCCTCACAGCAGGTCAACTTGTGTGTGGTTGCAACATTACGGTCCCATTGAGTACATTTTTGGAGAAAGGGACATCAGTTGCACCACAGGGCGGGAGGAGGGTGCTGAGCACGATACATTTTCTCTCTTCGGTACGCATTTTTTTGTGTTTTATACTTTTGGAATTTTGGTTTTTCATGTTGATTTTAAAATGACCTTTTTCATGTTTGAAATGTACTAACTCGGTTGTTCCTCACAGCAGGTCAACTTGTGTGTGGTTGCAACATTACGGTCCCATTGAGTACATTTTTGGAGAAAGGGACATCAGTTGCACCACAGGGCGGGAGGAGGGTGCTGAGCACGATACATTTTCTCTCTTCGGTAAGCATTTTTTTGTGTTTTATACTTTTGGAGTTTTGGGTTTTCATGTTGATTTTAAAATGACCTTTTTCATGTTTGAAATGTACTAACTCGGTTGTTCCTCACAGCAGGTCAACTTGTGTGTGGTTGCAACATTACGGTCCGATTGAGTACATTTTTGGAGAAAGGGACATCAGTTGCACCACAGGGCGGGAGGAGGGTGCTGAGCACGATACATTTTCTCTCTTCGGTAAGCATTTTTTTTTGTTTTATACTTTTGGAATATTGGTTTTTCATGTTGATTTTAAAATGACCCTTTTCATGTTTGAAATGTACTAACTCGGTTGTTCCTCACAGCAGGTCAACTTGTGTGTGGTTGCAACATTACGGTCCCATTGAATACATTTTTGGAGAAAGGGACATCAGTTGCACCACAGGGCGGGAGGAGGGTGCTGAGCACGATACATTTTCTCTCTTCGGTAAGCATTTTTTTGTGTTTTATTGTTTTATAATTTTGGTTTTTCATGTTGATTTTAAAATGACCTTTTTCATGTTTGAAATGTACTAACTCGGTTGTTCCTCACAGCAGGTCAACTTGTGTGTTGTTGCAACATTACGGTCCCATTGAGTACATTTTTGGAGAAAGGGACATCAGTTGCACCACAGGGCGGGAGGAGGGTGCTGAGCACGATACATTTTCTCTCTTCGGTAAGCATTTTTTTGTGTTTTATACTTTTGGAATTTTGGTTTTATATGTTGATTTTAAAATGACCCTTTTCATGTTTGAAATGTACTAACTCGGTTGTTCCTCACAGCAGGTCAACTTGTGTGTGGTTGCAACATTACGGTCCCATTGAGTACATTTTTGGAGAAAGGGACATCAGTTGCACCACAGGGCGGGAGGAGGGTGCTGAGCACGATACATTTACTCTCTTCGGTAAGCATTTTTTTGTGTTTTATACTTTTGGAATTTTGGTTTTTCATGTTGATTTTAAAATGACCTTTTTCATGTTTGAAATGTACTAACTCAGTTGTTCCTCACAGCAGGTCAACTTGTGTGTGGTTGCAACATTACGGTCCCATTGAGTACATTTTTGGAGAAAGGGGCATCAGTTGCACCACAGGGCGGGAGGAGGGTGCTGAGCACGATACATTTTCTCTCTTCGGTAAGCATTTTTTTGTGTTTTATTTTTTTATAAATTTGGTTTTTCATGTTGATTTTAAAATGACCTTTTTCATGTTTGAAATGTACTAACTCATTTTTTCCTCACAGCAGGTCAAGTTGTGTGTGGTTGCAACATTACGGTCCCATTGAGTACATTTTTGGAGAAATGGAGATCAGTTGCACCACAGGGCGGGAGGAGGGTGCTGTGCACGATACATTTTCTCTCTTCGGTAAGCATATTTTGTGTTTTATACTTTTGGAATTTTGGTTTTTCATGTTGATTTTAAAATGACCTTAATCATGTTTGAAATGTACTAACTCGGTTGTTCCTCACAGCAGGTCAACTTGTGTGTGGTTGCAACATTACGGTCCCATTGAGTACATTTTTGGAGAAAGGGACATCAGTTGCACCACAGGGCGGGAGGAGGGTGCTGAGCACGATACATTTTCTCTCTTCGGTAAGCATTTTTTTGTGTTTTATACTTTTGGAATTTTGGTTTTTCATCTTGATTTTAAAATGACCTTTTTCATGTTTGAAATGTACTAACTCGGCTGTTCCTCACAGCAGGTCAACTTGTGTGTGGTTGCAACATTACGGTCCCATTGAGTACATTTTTGGAGAAAGGGACATCAGTTGCACCACAGGGCGGGAGGAGGGTGCTGAGCACGATACATTTTCTCTCTTCGGTAAGCATTTTTTTGTGTTTTATACTTTTGGAATTTTGGTTTTTCATGTTGATTTTAAAATGACCTTTTTCATGTTTGAAATGTACTAACTCGGTTGTTCCTCACAGCAGGTCAACTTGTGTGTGGTTGCAACATTACGGTCCCATTGAGTACATTTTTGGAGAAAGGGACATCAGTTGCACCACAGGGCGGGAGGAGGGTGCTGAGCACGATACATTTTCTCTCTTCGGTAAGCATTTTCTTGTGTTTTATACTTTTGTAATATTGGTTTTTCATGTTGATTTTAAAATGACCTTTTTAATGTTTGAAATGTACTAACTCGGTTGTTCCTCACAGCAGGTCAACTTGTGTGTGGTTGCAACATTACGGTCCCATTGAGTACATTTTTGGAGAAAGGGACATCAGTTGCATCACAGGGCGGGAGGAGGGTGCTGAGCACGATACGTTTTCTCTCTTCGGTAAGCATTTTTTGTGTTTTATACTTTTGGAATTTTGGTTTTTCATGTTGATTTTAAAATGACCTTTTTCATGTTTGAAATGTACTAACTCGGTTGTTCCTCACAGCAGGTCAACTTGTGTGTGGTTGCAACATTACGGTCCCATTGAGTACATTTTTGGAGAAAGGGACATCAGTTGCACCACAGGGCGGGAGGAGGGTGCTGAGCACGATACATTTTCTCTCTTCGGTAAGCATTCTTTTGTGTTTTATACTTTTGGAATTTTGGTTTTTCATGTTGATTTTAAAATGACCTTTTTCATGTTTGAAATGTACTAACTCGGTTGTTCCTCACAGCAGGTCAACTTGCGTGTGGTTGCAACATTACGGTCCCATTGAGTACATTTTTGGAGAAAGGGACATCAGTTGCACCACAGGGCGGGAGGAGGGTGCTGAGCACGATACATTTTCTCTCTTCGGTAAGCATTTTTTTGTGTTTTATACTTTTGGAATTTTGGTTTTTCATGTTGATTTTAAAATGACCTTTTTCATGTTTGAAATGTACTAACTCGTTTTTTCCTCACAGCAGGTCAACTTGTGTGTGGTTGCAACATTACGGTCCCATTGAGTACATTTTTGGAGAAAGGGACATCAGTTGCACCACAGGGCGGGAGGAGGGTGCTGAGCACGATACATTTTCTCTCTTCGGTAAGCATTTTTTTGTGTTTTATACTTTTGGAATTTTGGTTTTCATGTTGATTTTAAAATGACCTTTTTCATGTTTGAAATGTACTACCTCGTTTTTTCCTCACAGCAGGTCAACTTGTGTGTGGATGCAACATTACGGTCCCATTGAGTACATCTTTGGAGAAAGGGACATCAGTTGCACCACAGGGCGGGAGGAGGGTGCTGAGCACGATACATTTTCTCTCTTCGGTAAGCATTTTTTTGTGTTTCGTACTTTTATAATTTTGGTTTTTCATGTTAATTTTAAAATGTCCTTTTTCATGTTTGAAATGTACTAACTCGTTTTTTCCTCACAGCAGGTCAACTTGTGTGTGGTTGCAACATTACGGTCCCATTAAGTACATTTTTGGAGAAAGGGACATCAGTTGCACCACAGGGCGGGAGGAGGGTGCTGAGCATGATACATTTTCTCTCTTCGGTAAGCATTTTTTTGTGTTTTATACTTTTGGAATTTTGGTTTTTCATGTTGATTTTAAAATGACCTTTTTCATGTTTGAAATGTACTAACTCGGTTTATCCTCACAGCAGGTCAACTTGTGTGTGGTTGCAACATTACGGTCAAATTGAGTACATTTTTGGAGAAAGGGACATCAGTTGCACCACAGGGCGGGAGGAGGGTGCTGAGCACGATACATTTTCTCTCTTCGGTAAGCATTTTTTTGTGTTTTATACTTTTGGAATTTTGGTTTTTCATGTTGATTTTAAAATGACCCTTTTCATGTTTTTAATGTACTAATTCGGTTGTTCCTCACAGCAGGTCAACTTGTGTGTGGTTGCAACATTACGGTCCCATTGAGCACATTTTTGGAGAAAGGGACATCAGTTGCACCACAGGGCGGGAGGAGGGTGCTGAGCACGATACATTTTCTCTCTTCGGTAAGCATTTTTTTGTGTTTTATACTTTTGGAATTTTGGGCTTTCATGTTGATTTTAAAATGACCTTTTTCATGTTTGAAATGTACTAACTCGGTTGTTCCTCACAGCAGGTCAAGTTGTGTGTGGTTGCAACATTACGGTCCCATTGAGTACATTTTTGGAGAAAGGGACATCAGTTGCACCACATGGCGGGAGGAGGGTGCTGAGTACGATACATTTTCTCTCTTCGGTAAGCATTTTTTTGTGTTTCATACATTTATAATTTTGGTTTCTCATGTTGATTTTAAAATGTCCTTTTTCATGTTTGAAATGTACTAACTCGTTTTTTCCTCACAGCAGGTCAACTTGTGTGTGGTTGCAACATTACGGTCCCATTGAGTACATTTTTGGAGAAAGGGACATCAGTTGCACCACAGGGCGGGAGGAGGGTGCTGAGCACGATACATTTTCTCTCTTCGGTAAGCATTTTTTTGTGTTTTATACTCTTGGAATTTTGGTTTTTCTTGTTGATTTTAAAATGACCTTTTTCATGTTTGAAATGTACTAACTCGGTTTTTCCTCACAGCAGGTCAACTTGTGTGTGGTTGCAACATTACGGTCCCATTGAGTACATTTTTGGAGAAAGGGACATCAGTTGCACCACAGGGCGGGAGGAGGGTGCTGAGCACGATACATTTTCTCTCTTCGGTAAGCATTTTTTTGTGTTTTATACTTTTGGAATTTTGGTTTTCATGTTGATTTTAAAATGACCTTTTTCATGTTTGAAATGTACTAACTCGTTTTTTCCTCACAGCAGGTAAACTTGTGTGTGGATGCAACATTACGGTCCCATTGAGTACATTTTTGGAGAAAGGGACATCAGTTGCACCACAGGGCGGGAGGAGGGTTCTGAGCGCGATACATTTTCTCTCTTCGGTAAGCATTTTTTTGTGTTTCGTACTTTTATAATTTTGGTTTTTCATGTTAATTTTAAAATGTCCTTTTTCATGTTTGAAATGTACTTACTCGTTTTTTCCTCACAGCAGGTCAACTTGTGTGTGGTTGCAACATTACGGTCCCATTAAGTACATTTTTGGAGAAAGGGACATCAGTTGCACCACAGGGCGGGAGGAGGGTGCTGAGCATGATATATTTTCTCTCTTCGGTAAGCATTTTTTTGTGTTTTATACTTTTGGAATTTTGGTTTTTCATGTTGATTTTAAAATGACCTTTTTCATGTTTGAAATGTACTAACTCGGTTTATCCTCACAGCAGGTCAACTTGTGTGTGGTTGCAACATTACGGTCACATTGAGTACATTTTTGGAGAAAGGGACATCAGTTGCACCACAGGGCGGGAGGAGGGTGCTGAGCACGATACATTTTCTCTCTTCGGTAAGCATTTTTTTGTGTTTTATACTTTTGGAATTTTGGTTTTTCATGTTGATTTTAAAATGACCCTTTTCATGTTTTTAATGTACTAATTCGGTTGTTCCTCACAGCAGGTCAACTTGTGTGTGGTTGCAACATTATGGTCCCATTGAGTACATTTTTGGAGAAAGGGACATCAGTTGCACCACAGGGCGGGAGGAGGGTGCTGAGCACGATACATCTTCCCTCTTCGGTAAGCATTTTTTTGTGTTTTATACTTTTGGAATTTTGGTTTTTCATGTTGATTTTGAAATGACCTTTTTCATGTTTGAAATGTACTAACTCGGTTGTTCCTCACAGCAGGTCAACTTGTGTGTGGTTGCAACATTACGGTCCCATTGAGTACATTTTTGGAGAAAGGGACAACAGTTGCACCACAGGGCAGGAGGAGTGTGCTGAGCACGATACATTTTCTCTCTTTGGTAAGCATTTTTTTGTGTTTTATGCTTTAGGAATTTTGGTTTTTCATTTTGATTTTAAAATGACCTTTTCCATGTTTGAAATGTACTAACTCGGTTGTTCCTCACTGCAGGTCAACTTGTGTGTGGTTGCAACATTACGGTCCCATTGAGTACATTTTTGGAGAAAGGGACATCGGTTGCACCACAGGGCGGGAGGAGGGTGCTGAGCACGATACATTTTCTCTCTTCGGTAAGCATTTTTTTGTGTTTTTTACTTTTGGAATTTTGGTTTTTCATGTTGATTTTAAAATGACCTTTTTAATGTTTGAAATGTACTAACTCGGTTGTTCCTCACAGCAGGTCAACTTGTGTGTGGTTGCAACATTACGGTCCCATTGAGTACATTTTTGGAGAAAGGGACATCAGTTGCACCACAGGGCGGGAGGAGGGTGCTGAGCACGATACATTTTCTCTCTTCGGTTAGCATTTTTTTGTGTTTTATACTTTTGGAATTTTGGTTTTTCATGTTGATTTTAAAATGACCTTTTTCATGGTTGAAATGTACTAACTCGTTTTTTCCTCACAGCAGGTCAACTTGTGTGTGGTTGCAACATTACGGCCCCATTGAGTACATTTTTGGAGAAAGGGACATCAATTGCACCACAGGGCGGGAGGAGGGTGCTGAGCACGATACATTTTCTCTCTTCGGTAAGCATTTTTTTGTGTTTTATACTTTTATAGTTTTGGTTTTTCATGTTGATTTTAAAATGACCTTTTTCATGTTTGAAATGTACTAACTCGTTTTTTCCGCACAGCAGGTCAACTTGTGTGTGGTTGCAACATTACGGTCCCATTGAGTACATTTTTGGAGAAAGGGACATCAGTTGCACCACAGGGCGGGAGGAGGGTGCTGCGCACGATACATTTTCTCTCTTCGGTAAGCATTTTTTTGTGTTTTATACTTTTGGAATTTTGGTTTTTCATGTTGATTTAAAATGACCTTCTTCATGTTTGAAATGTACTAACTCGGTTGTTCCTCACAGCAGGTCAAGTTATGTGTGGTTGCAACATTACGGTCCCATTGAGTACATTTTTGGAGAAAGGGACATCAGTTGCACCACAGGGCGGGAGGAGGGTGCTGAGCACGATACATTTTCTCTCTTCAGTAAGCATTTTTTTTGTATTTTATACTTTTGGAATTTTGCTTTTTCATGTTGATTTTAAAATGACCTTTTTCATGTTTGAAATGTACTAACTCGGTTGTTCCTCACAGCAGGTCAACTTGTGTGTGGTTGCAACATTACGGTCCCATTGATTACATTTTTGGAGAAAGGGACATCAGTTGCACCACAGGGAGGGAGGAAGGTGCTGAGCACGATACATTTTCTCTCTTCGGTAAGCATTTTTTTGTGTTTCATACTTTTATAATTTTGGTTTCTCATGTTGATTTTAAAATGTCCGTTTTCATGTTTGAAATGTACTAACTCGTTTTTTCCTCACAGCAGGTCAACTTGTGTGTGGTTGCAACATTACGGTCCCATTGAGTACATTTTTGGAGAAAGGGACATCAGTTGCACCACAGGGCGGGAGGAGGGTGCTGAGCACGATACATTTTCTCTCTTCGGTAAGCATTTTTTTGTGTTTCGTACTTTTATAATTTTGGTTTTTCATGTTAATTTTAAAATGTCCTTTTTCATGTTTGAAATGTACTAACTCGTTTTTTCCTCACAGCAGGTCAACTTGTGTGTGGTTGCAACATTACGGTCCCATTAAGTACATTTTTGGAGAAAGGGACATCAGTTGCACCACAGGGCGGGAGGAGGGTGCTGAGCATGATACATTTTCTCTCTTCGGTAAGCATTTTTTTGTGTTTTATACTTTTGGAATTTTGGTTTTTCATGTTGATTTTAAAATGATCTTTTTCATGTTTGAAATGTACTAACTCGGTTTATCCTCACAGCAGGTCAACTTGTGTGTGGTTGCAACATTACGGTCAAATTGAGTACATTTTTGGAGAAAGGGACATCAGTTGCACCACAGGGCGGGAGGAGGGTGCTGAGCACGATACATTTTCTCTCTTCGGTAAGCATTTTTTTGTGTTTTATACTTTTGGAATTTTGGTTTTTCATGTTGATTTTAAAATGACCCTTTTCATGTTTTTAATGTACTAATTCGGTTGTTCCTCACAGCAGGTCAACTTGTGTGTGGTTGCAACATTATGGTCCCATTGAGTACATTTTTGGAGAAAGGGACATCAGTTGCACCACAGGGCGGGAGGAGGGTGCTGAGCACGATACATTTTCCCTCTTCGGTAAGCATTTTTTTGTGTTTTATACTTTTGGAATTTTGGTTTTTCATGTTGATTTTGAAATGACCTTTTTCATGTTTTAAATGTACTAACTCGGTTGTTCCTCACAGCAGGTCAACTTGTGTGTGGTTGCAACATTACGGTCCCATTGAGTACATTTTTGGAGAAAGGAACATCAGTTGCACCACAGGGCGGGAGGAGGGTGCTGAGCACGATACATTTTCTCTCTTCGGTAAGCATTTTTTTGTGTTTTATACTTTTGGAATTTTGGTTTTTCATGTTGATTTTAAAATGACCTTTTTAATGTTTGAAATGTACTAACTCGGTTGTTCCTCACAGCAGGTCAACTTGTGTGTGGTTGCAACATTACGGTCCCATTGAGTACATTTTTGGAGAAAGGGACATCAGTTGCACCACAGGGCGGGAGGAGGGTGCTGAGCACGATACATTTTCTCTCTTCGGTTAGCATTTTTTTGTGTTTTATACTTTTGGAATTTTGGTTTTTAATGTTGATTTTAAAATCACCTTTTTCATGGTTGAAATGTGCTACCTCGTTTTTTCCTCACAGCAGGTCAACTTGTGTGTGGTTGCAACATTACGGCCCCATTGAGTACATTTTTGGAGAAAGGGACATCAGTTGCACCACAGGGCGGGAGGAGGGTGCTGAGCACGATACATTTTCCCTCTTCGGTAAGCATTTTTTTGTGTTTTATACTTTTATAATTTTGGTTTTTCATGTTGATTTTAAAATGACCTTTTTCATGTTTGAAATGTACTAACTCGTTTTTTCCTCACAGCAGGTCAACTTGTGTGTGGTTGCAACATTACGGTCCCATTGAGTACATTTTTGGAGAAAGGGACATCAGTTGCACCACAGGGCGGGAGGTGGGTGCTGCGCACGAAACATTTTCTCTCTTCGGTAAGCATTTTTTTGTGTTTTATACTTTTGGAATTTTGGTTTTTCATGTTGATTTAAAATGACCTTCTTCATGTTTGAAATGTACTAACTCGGTTGTTCCTCACAGCAGGTCAAGTTATGTGTGGTTGCAACATTACGGTCCCATTGAGTACATTTTTGGAGAAAGGGACATCAGTTGCACCACAGGGCGGGAGGAGGGTGCCGAGCACGATACATTTTCTCTCTTCAGTAAGCATTTTTTTTTGTGTTTTATACTTTTGGAATTTTGGTTTTTTATGTTGATTTTTAAATCACCTTTTTCATGTTTGAAATGTGCTAACTCGGTTTTTCCATACAGCAGGTCAACTTGTGTGTGGTTGCAACATTACGGTCCCATTGAGTACATTTTTGGAGAAAGGGACATCAGTAGCACCACAGGGCGGGAGGAGGGTGCTGAGCACGATACATTTTCTTTCTTCGGTAAGCATTTTTTTGTGTTTTATACTTTTGGAATTTTGGTTTTTCATGTTGATTTTAAAATGACCTTTTTCATCTTTGAAATGTACTAACTCGGTTGTTCCTCACAGCAGGTCAACTTGTGTGTGGTTGCAACATTACGGTCCCATTGAGTACATTTTTGGAGAAAGGGACATCAGTTGCACCACAGGGCGGGAGGAGGGTGCTGAGCACGATACATTTTCTCTCTTCGGTAAGCATTTTTTTGTGTTTTATACTTTTGAAATTTTGGTTTTTCATGTTGATTTTAAAATAACCTTTTTCATGTTTGAAATGTACTAACTCAGTTGTTCCTCACAGCAGGTCAACTTATGTGTGGTTGCAACATTACGGTCCCATTGAGTACATTTTTGGAGAAAGGGACATCAGTTGCACCACAGGGCGGGAGGAGGGTGCTGAGCACGATACATTTTCTCTCTTCGGTAAGCATTTTTTTGTGTTTTATACTTTTATAATTTTGGTTTTTCATGTTGATTTTAAAATGACCTTTTTCATGTTTGAAATGTACTAACTCGTTTTTTCCTCACAGCAGGTCAACTTGTGTGTGGTTGCAACATTACGGTCCCATTGAGTACATTTTTGGAGAAAGGGACATCAGTTGCACCACAGGGCGGGAGGAGGGTGCTGCGCACGATACATTTTCTCTCTTCGGTAAGCATTTTTTTGTGTTTTATACTTTTGGATTTTTGGTTTTTCATGTTGATTTAAAATGACCTTCTTCATGTTTGAAATGTACTAACTCGGTTGTTCCTCACAGCAGGTCAAGTTATGTGTGGTTGCAACATTACGGTCCCATTGAGTACATTTTTGGAGAAAGGGACATCAGTTGCACCACAGGGCTGGAGGAGGGTGCCGAGCACGATACATTTTCTCTCTTCAGTAGGCATTTTTTTGTGTTTTATACTTTTGGAATTTTGGTTTTTTATGTTGATTTTTAAATCACCTTTTTCATGTTTGAAATGTGCTAACTCGGTTTTTCCATACAGCAGGTCAACTTGTGTGTGGTTGCAACATTACGGTCCCATTGAGTACATTTTTGGAGAAAGGGACATCAGTAGCACCACAGGGCGGGAGGAGGGTGCTGAGCACGATACATTTTCTTTCTTCGGTAAGCATTTTTTTGTGTTTTATACTTTTGGAATTTTGGTTTTTCATGTTGATTTTAAAATGACCTTTTTCATCTTTGAAATATACTAACTCGGTTGTTCCTCACAGCAGGTCAACTTGTGTGTGGTTGCAACATTACGGTCCCATTGAGTACATTTTTGGAGAAAGGGACATCAGTTGCACCACAGGGCGGGAGGAGGGTGCTGAGCACGATACATTTTCTCTCTTCGGTAAGCATTTTTTTGTGTTTTATACTTTTGGAATTTTGGTTTTTCATGTTGATTTTAAAATGACCTTTTTCATGTTTGAAATGTACTAACTCGGTTGTTCCTCACAGCAGGTCAACTTGTGTGTGGTTGCAACATTACGGTCCCATTGATTACATTTTTGGAGAAAGGGACATCAGTTGCACCACAGGGCGGGAGGAAGGTGCTGAGCACGATACATTTTCTCTCTTCGGTAAGCATTTTTTTGTGTTTTATACTTTTGGAATTTTGGTTTTTCATCTTGATTTTAAAATGACCTTTTTCATGTTTGAAATGTACTAACTCGGTTTTTCCTCACAGCAGGTCAACTTGTGTGTGGTTGCAACATTAGGGTCCCATTGAGTACATTTTTGGAGAAAGGGACATCAGTTGCACCACAGGGCGGGAGGAGGGTGCTGAGCACGATACATTTTCTCTCTTCGGTAAGCATTTTTTTGTTTTATACTTTTGGAATTTTGGTTTTTCATGTTGATTTAAAATAACCTTTTTCATGTTTGAAATGTACTAACTCGGTTGTTCCTCACAGCAGGTCAACTTATGTGTGGTTGCAACATTACGGTCCCATTGAGTACATTTTTGGAGAAAGGGACATCAGTTGCACCACAGGGCGGGAGGAGGGTGCTGAGCACGATACATTTTCTCTCTTCAGTAAGCATTTTTTTGTGTTTTATACTTTTGGAATTTTGGTTTTTCATGTTGATTTTAAAATGACCTTTTTCATGTTTGAAATGTACTAACTCGGTTTTTCCTCACAGCAGGTCAACTTGTGTGTGGTTGCAACATTACGGTCCCATTGAGTACATTTTTGGAGAAAGGGACATCAGTTGCACCACAGGGCGGGAGGAGGGTGCTGAGCACGATACATTTTCTCTCTTCGGTAAGCATTTTTTTGTGTTTTATACTTTCGGAATTTTGGTTTTTCATCTTGATTTTAAAATGACCTTTTTCATCTTTGAAATGTACTAACTCGGTTGCTCCTCACAGCAGGTCAACTTGTGTGTGGTTGCAACATTACGGTCCCATTGAGTACATTTTTGGAGAAAGGGACATCAGTTGCACCACAGAGCGGGAGGAGGGTGCTGAGCACGATAAACTTTCTCTCTTCGGTAAGCATTTTTTTGTGTTTTAGACTTTTGGAATTTTGGTTTTTCATGTTGATTTTAAAATGACCTTTTTCATGTTTGAAATCTACTAACTCGGTTGTTCCTCACAGCAGGTCAACTTGTGTGTGGTTGCAACATTACGGTCCCATTGAGTACATTTTTGGAGAAAGGGACATCAGTTGCACCACAGGGCGGGAGGAGGGTGCTGAGCACGATACATTTTCTCTCTTCGGTAAGCATTCTTTTGTGTTTTATACTTTTGGAATTTTGGTTTTTCATGTTGATTTTAAAATGACCTTTTTCATGTTTGAAATGTACTAACTCGGTTGTTCCTCACAGCAGGTCAACTTGTGTGTGGTTGCAACATTACGGTCCCATTGAGTAAATTTTTGGAGAAAGGGACATCAGTTGCACCACAGGGCAGGAGGAGGGTGCTGAGCACGATACATTTTCTTTCTTCGGTAAGCATTTTTTTGTGTTTTATACTTTTGGAATTTTGGTTTTTCATGTTGATTTTAAAATGACCATTTTCATGTTTGAAATGTACTAACTCGGTTTTTCCTCACTGCAGGTCAACTTGTGTGTGGTTGCAACATTACGGTCCCATTAAGTACATTTTTGGAGAAAGGGACATAAGTTGCACCACAGGGCGGGAGGAGGGTGCTGAGCACGATACATTTTCTCTCTTAGGTAAGGATTTTTTTGTGTTTTATACTTTTGGAATTTTGGTTTTTCATGTTGATTTTAAAATGACCTTTTTCATGTTTGAAATGTACTAACTCGGTTGTTCCTCACAGCAGGTCAACTTGTGTGTGGTTGCAACATTACGGTCCCATTGATTACATTTTTGGAGAAAGGGACATCAGTTGCACCACAGGGCGGGAGGAAGGTGCTGAGCACGATACATTTCTCTCTTCGGTAAGCATTTGTTTGTGTTTTATACTTTTGGAATTTTGGTTTTTCATGTTGATATTAAAATGACCTTTTTTCATGTTTGAAATGTACTAACTCGTTTTTTCCTCACAGCAGGTCAACTTGTGTGTGGTTGCAACATTACGGTCCCATTGAGTACATTTGTAGAGAAAGGGACATCAGTTGCACCACAGGGCGGGAGGAGGGTGCTGAGCACGATACATTTTCTCTCTTCGGTAAGCATTTTTTTGTGTTTTATACTTTTGGAATTTTGGTTTTTCATCTTGATTTTAAAATGACCTTTTTCATGTTTGAAATGTACTAACTCGGTTGTTCCTCACAGCAGGTCAACTTATGTGTGGTTGCAACATTACGGTCCCATTGAGTACATTTTTGGAGAAAGGGACATCAGTTACACCACAGGGCGGGAGGAGGGTGCTGAGCATGATACATTTTCTCTCTTCGGTAAGCATTTTTTTGTGTTTTATACTTTTGGAATTTTGGTTTTTCATGTTGATTTTAAAATGACCTTTTTCATGTTTTAAATGTACTAACTCGGTTGTTCCTCACAGCAGGGCAACTTGTGTGTCGTTGCAACATTACGGTCCCATTGAGTAGATTTTTGGAGAAAGGGACATCGGTTGCACCACAGGGCAGGAGGAGGGTGCTGAGCACGATACATTTCTCTCTTCGGTAAGCATTTTTTTGTGTTTTATACTTTTGGAATTTTGGTTTTTCATGTTGATTTTAAAATGACCTTTTTCATGTTTGAAATTTACTAACTCGTTCTTTCCTCACAGCAGGTCAACTTGGGTGTGGTTGCAACATTACGGTCCCATTGAGTACATTTGTGGAGAAAGGGACATCAGTTGCACCACAGGGCGGGAGGAGGGTGCTGAGCACGATACATTTTCTCTCTTCGGTAAGCATTTTTTTGTGTTTTATACTTTTGGAATTTTGGTTTTTCATGTTGATTTTAAAATGACCTTTTTCATGTTTGAAATGTACTAACTCGGTTTTTCCTCACTGCAGGTCAACTTGTGTGTGGTTGCAACATTACGGTCCCATTGAGTAAATTTTTGGAGAAAGGGACATCAGTTGCACCACAGGGCAGGAGGAGGGTGCTGAGCACGATACATTTTCTTTCTTCGGTAAGCATTTTTTTGTGTTTTATACTTTTGGAATTTTGGTTTTTCATGTTGATTTTAAAATACCATTTTCATGTTTGAAATGTACTAACTCGGTTTTTCCTCACTGCAGGTCAACTTGTGTGTGGTTGCAACATTACGGTCCCATTAAGTACATTTTTGGAGAAAGGGACATAAGTTGCACCACAGGGCGGGAGGAGGGTGCTGAGCACGATACATTTTCTCTCTTCTGTAAGCATTTTTTTGTGTTTTATACTTTTGGAATTTTGGTTTTTCATGTTGATTTTAAAATGACCTTTTTCATGTTTGAAATGTACTAACTCGGTTGTTCCTCACAGCAGGTCAACTTGTGTGTGGTTGCAACATTACGGTCCCATTGAGTACATTTTTGGAGAAAGGGACATCAGTTGCACCACAGGGCGGGAGGAGGGTGCTGAGCACGATACATTTTCTCTCTTCGGTAAGCATTTTTTTGTGTTTTATACTTTTGGAATTTTGGTTATTCATGTTGATTTTAAAATGACCTTTTTCATGTTTGAAATGTACTAACTCGGTTTTTCCTCACAGCAGGTCAACTTGTGCGTGGGTGCAACATTACGGTCCCATTGAGTACATTTTTGGAGAAAGGGACATCAGTTGCACCACAGGGTGGGAGGAGGGTGCTGAGCATGATACATTTTCTCTCTTCGGTAAGCATCTGTTTGTGATTTATACTTTTGGAATTTTGGTTTTTCATGTTGATTTTAAAATGACCTTTTTCATGTTTGAAATGTACTAACTCGGTTGTTCCTCACAGCAGGTCAACTTGTGTGTGGTTGCAACATTACGGTCCCATTGATTACATTTTTGGAGAAAGGGACATCAGTTGCACCACAGGGCGGGAGGAAGGTGCTGAGCACGATACATTTCTCTCTTCGGTAAGCATTTGTTTGTGTTTTATACTTTTGGAATTTTGGTTTTTCATGTTGATATTAAAATGACCTTTTTTCATGTTTGAAATGTACTAACTCGTTTTTTCCTCACAGCAGGTCAACTTGTGTGTGGTTGCAACATTACGGTCCCATTGAGTACATTTGTAGAGAAAGGGACATCAGTTGCACCACAGGGCGGGAGGAGGGTGCTGAGCACGATACATTTTCTCTCTTCGGTAAGCATTTTTTTGTGTTGTATACTTTTGGAATTTTGGTTTTTCATCTTGATTTTAAAATGACCTTTTTCATGTTTGAAATGTACTAACTCGGTTGTTCCTCACAGCAGGTCAACTTATGTGTGGTTGCAACATTACGGTCCCATTGAGCACATTTTTGGAGAAAGGGACATCAGTTACACCACAGGGCGTAAGGAGGGTGCTGAGCACGATACATTTTCTCTCTTCGGTAAGCATTTTTTTGTGTTTTATACTTTTGGAATTTTGGTTTTTCATGTTGATTTTAAAATGACCTTTTTCATGTTTGAAATTTACTAACTCGTTCTTTCCTCACAGCAGGTCAACTTGGGTGTGGTTGCAACATTACGGTCCCATTGAGTACATTTGTGGAGAAAGGGACATCAGTTGCACCACAGGGCGGGAGGAGGGTGCTGAGCACGATACATTTTCTCTCTTCGGTAAGCATTTTTTTGTGTTTTATACTTTTGGAATTTTGGTTTTTCATGTTGATTTTAAAATGACCTTTTTCATGTTTGAAATGTACTAACTCGGTTGTTCCTCACAGCAGGTCAACTTGTGTGTGGTTGCAACATTACGGTCCCATTGAGTACATTTTTGGAGAAAGGGACATCAGTTGCACCACAGGGCGGGAGGAGGGTGCTGAGCACGATACATTTTCTCTCTTTGGTAAGCATTTTTTTGTGTTTTATACTTTTGGAATTTTGGTTTTTCATGTTGATTTTAAAATGGCCTTTTTCATGTTTGAAATGTACTAACTCGGTTGTTCCTCACAGCAGGTCAACTTGTGTGTGGTTGCAACATTACGGTCCCATTGAGTACATTTTTGGAGAACGGGACATCAATTGCACCACAGGGCGGGAGGAGGGTGCTGAGCATGATACACTTTCTCTCTTCGGTAAGCATTTTTTTGTGTTTTATACTTTTGGAATTTTGGTTTTTCATGTTGATTTTAAAATGACCTTTTTCATGTTTGAAATGTACTAACTCGGTTTTTCTTCACAGCAAGTCAACTTGTTTGTGGTTGCAACATTACGGTCCCATTGAGTACATTTTTGGAGAAAGGGACATCAGTTGCACCACAGGGCAGGAGGAGGGTGCTGAGCACGATACATTTTCTCTCTTCGGTAAGCATTTTTTTGTGTTTTATACTTTTGGAATTTTGGTTTTTCATGTTGATTTTAAAATGACCTTTTTCATGTTTGAAATGTACTAACTCGTATTTTCCTCACAGCAGGTCACATTGTGTGTGGTTGCAACATTACGGTCCCATTGAGTACATTTTTGGAGAAAGGGACATCAGTTGCACCACAGGGCGGGAGGAGGGTGCTGAGCACGATACATTTTCTCTCTTCGGTAAGCATTTTTTTGTGTTTTATACTTTTGGAATTTTGGTTTTTCATGTTGATTTTAAAATGACCTTTTTCATGTTTGAAATGTACTAACTCGGTTTTTCCTCACAGCAGGTCAACTTGTGCGTGGGTGCAACATTACGGTCCCATTGAGTACATTTTTGGAGAAAGGGACATCAGTTGCACCACAGGGCGGGAGGAGGGTGCTGAGCATGATACATTTTCTCTCTTCGGTAAGCATCTGTTTGTGATTTATACTTTTGGAATTTTGGTTTTTCATGTTGATTTTAAAATGACCTTTTTCATGTTTGAAATGTACTAACTCGGTTGTTCCTCACAGCAGGTCAACTTGTGTGTGGTTGCAACATTACGGTCCCATTGATTACATTTTTGGAGAAAGGGACATCAGTTGCACCACAGGGCGGGAGGAAGGTGCTGAGCACGATACATTTCTCTCTTCGGTAAGCATTTGTTTGTGTTTTATACTTTTGGAATTTTGGTTTTTCATGTTGATATTAAAATGACCTTTTTTCATGTTTGAAATGTACTAACTCGTTTTTTCCTCACAGCAGGTCAACTTGTGTGTGGTTGCAACATTACGGTCCCATTGAGTACATTTGTAGAGAAAGGGACATCAGTTGCACCACAGGGCGGGAGGAGGGTGCTGAGCACGATACATTTTCTCTCTTCGGTAAGCATTTTTTTGTGTTGTATACTTTTGGAATTTTGGTTTTTCATCTTGATTTTAAAATGACCTTTTTCATGTTTGAAATGTACTAACTCGGTTGTTCCTCACAGCAGGTCAACTTATGTGTGGTTGCAACATTACGGTCCCATTGAGTACATTTTTGGAGAAAGGGACATCAGTTGCACCACAGGGCGGGAGGTGGGTGCTGCGCACGAAACATTTTCTCTCTTCGGTAAGCATTTTTTTGTGTTTTATACTTTTGGAATTTTGGTTTTTCATGTTGATTTAAAATGACCTTCTTCATGTTTGAAATGTACTAACTCGGTTGTTCCTCACAGCAGGTCAAGTTATGTGTGGTTGCAACATTACGGTCCCATTGAGTACATTTTTGGAGAAAGGGACATCAGTTGCACCACAGGGCGGGAGGAGGGTGCCGAGCACGATACATTTTCTCTCTTCAGTAAGCATTTTTTTTTGTGTTTTATACTTTTGGAATTTTGGTTTTTTATGTTGATTTTTAAATCACCTTTTTCATGTTTGAAATGTGCTAACTCGGTTTTTCCTCACAGCAGGTCAACTTGTGCGTGGGTGCAACATTACGGTCCCATTGAGTACATTTTTGGAGAAAGGGACATCAGTTGCACCACAGGGCGGGAGGAGGGTGCTGAGCATGATACATTTTCTCTCTTCGGTAAGCATCTGTTTGTGATTTATACTTTTGGAATTTTGGTTTTTCATGTTGATTTTAAAATGACCTTTTTCATGTTTGAAATGTACTAACTCGGTTGTTCCTCACAGCAGGTCAACTTGTGTGTGGTTGCAACATTACGGTCCCATTGATTACATTTTTGGAGAAAGGGACATCAGTTGCACCACAGGGCGGGAGGAAGGTGCTGAGCACGATACATTTCTCTCTTCGGTAAGCATTTGTTTGTGTTTTATACTTTTGGAATTTTGGTTTTTCATGTTGATATTAAAATGACCTTTTTTCATGTTTGAAATGTACTAACTCGTTTTTTCCTCACAGCAGGTCAACTTGTGTGTGGTTGCAACATTACGGTCCCATTGAGTACATTTGTAGAGAAAGGGACATCAGTTGCACCACAGGGCGGGAGGAGGGTGCTGAGCACGATACATTTTCTCTCTTCGGTAAGCATTTTTTTGTGTTGTATACTTTTGGAATTTTGGTTTTTCATCTTGATTTTAAAATGACCTTTTTCATGTTTGAAATGTACTAACTCGGTTGTTCCTCACAGCAGGTCAACTTATGTGTGGTTGCAACATTACGGTCCCATTGAGTACATTTTTGGAGAAAGGGACATCAGTTACACCACAGGGCGGGAGGAGGGTGCTGAGCACGATACATTTTCTCTCTTCGGTAAGCATTTTTTTGTGTTTTATACTTTTGGAATTTTGGTTTTTCATGTTGATTTTAAAATGACCTTTTTCATGTTTTAAATGTACTAACTCGGTTGTTCCTCACAGCAGGGCAACTTGTGTGTCGTTGCAACATTACGGTCCCATTGAGTAGATTTTTGGAGAAAGGGACATCAGTTGCAACACAGGGCGGGAGGAGGGTGCTGAGCACGATACATTTCTCTCTTCGGTAAGCATTTTTTTGTGTTTTATACTTTTGGAATTTTGGTTTTTCATGTTGATTTTAAAATGACCTTTTTCATGTTTGAAATTTACTAACTCGTTCTTTCCTCACAGCAGGTCAACTTGGGTGTGGTTGCAACATTACGGTCCCATTGAGTACATTTGTGGAGAAAGGGACATCAGTTGCACCACAGGGCGGGAGGAGGGTGCTGAGCACGATACATTTTCTCTCTTCGGTAAGCATTTTTTTGTGTTTTATACTTTTGGAATTTTGGTTTTTCATGTTGATTTTAAAATGACCTTTTTCATGTTTGAAATGTACTAACTCGGTTGTTCCTCACAGCAGGTCAACTTGTGTGTGGTTGCAACATTACGGTCCCATTGAGTACATTTTTGGAGAAAGGGACATCAGTTGCACCACAGGGCGGGAGGAGGGTGCTGAGCACGATACATTTTCTCTCTTTGGTAAGCATTTTTTTGTGTTTTATACTTTTGGAATTTTGGTTTTTCATGTTGATTTTAAAATGACCTTTTTCATGTTTGAAATGTACTAACTCGGTTGTTCCTCACAGCAGGTCAACTTGTGTGTGGTTGCAACATTACGGTCCCATTGAGTACGTTTTTGGAGAACGGGACATCAATTGCACCACAGGGCGGGAGGAGGGTGCTGAGCATGATACACTTTCTCTCTTCGGTAAGCATTTTTTTGTGTTTTATACTTTTGGAATTTTGGTTTTTCATGTTGATTTTAAAATGACCTTTTTCATGTTTGAAATGTACTAACTCGGTTTTTCTTCACAGCAGGTCAACTTGTTTGTGGTTGCAACATTACGGTCCCATTGAGTACATTTTTGGAGAAAGGGACATCAGTTGCACCACAGGGCAGGAGGAGGGTGCTGAGCACGATACATTTTCTCTCTTCGGTAAGCATTTTTTTGTGTTTTATACTTTTGGAATTTTGGTTTTTCATGTTGATTTTAAAATGACCTTTTTCATGTTTGAAATGTACTAACTCGTATTTTCCTCACAGCAGGTCACATTGTGTGTGGTTGCAACATTACGGTCCCATTGAGTACATTTTTGGAGAAAGGGACATCAGTTGCACCACAGGGCGGGAGGAGGGTGCTGAGCACGATACATTTTCTCTCTTCGGTAAGCATTTTTTTGTGTTTTATACTTTTGGAATTTTGGTTTTTCATGTTGATTTTAAAATGACCTTTTTCATGTTTGAAATGTACTAACTCGGTTTTTCCTCACAGCAGGTCAACTTGTGCGTGGGTGCAACATTACGGTCCCATTGAGTACATTTTTGGAGAAAGGGACATCAGTTGCACCACAGGGCGGGAGGAGGGTGCTGAGCATGATACATTTTCTCTCTTCGGTAAGCATCTGTTTGTGATTTATACTTTTGGAATTTTGGTTTTTCATGTTGATTTTAAAATGACCTTTTTCATGTTTGAAATGTACTAACTCGGTTGTTCCTCACAGCAGGTCAACTTGTGTGTGGTTGCAACATTACGGTCCCATTGATTACATTTTTGGAGAAAGGGACATCAGTTGCACCACAGGGCGGGAGGAAGGTGCTGAGCACGATACATTTCTCTCTTCGGTAAGCATTTGTTTGTGTTTTATACTTTTGGAATTTTGGTTTTTCATGTTGATATTAAAATGACCTTTTTTCATGTTTGAAATGTACTAACTCGTTTTTTCCTCACAGCAGGTCAACTTGTGTGTGGTTGCAACATTACGGTCCCATTGAGTACATTTGTAGAGAAAGGGACATCAGTTGCACCACAGGGCGGGAGGAGGGTGCTGAGCACGATACATTTTCTCTCTTCGGTAAGCATTTTTTTGTGTTGTATACTTTTGGAATTTTGGTTTTTCATCTTGATTTTAAAATGACCTTTTTCATGTTTGAAATGTACTAACTCGGTTGTTCCTCACAGCAGGTCAACTTATGTGTGGTTGCAACATTACGGTCCCATTGAGTACATTTTTGGAGAAAGGGACATCAGTTGCACCACAGGGCGGGAGGTGGGTGCTGCGCACGAAACATTTTCTCTCTTCGGTAAGCATTTTTTTGTGTTTTATACTTTTGGAATTTTGGTTTTTCATGTTGATTTAAAATGACCTTCTTCATGTTTGAAATGTACTAACTCGGTTGTTCCTCACAGCAGGTCAAGTTATGTGTGGTTGCAACATTACGGTCCCATTGAGTACATTTTTGGAGAAAGGGACATCAGTTGCACCACAGGGCGGGAGGAGGGTGCCGAGCACGATACATTTTCTCTCTTCAGTAAGCATTTTTTTTTGTGTTTTATACTTTTGGAATTTTGGTTTTTTATGTTGATTTTTAAATCACCTTTTTCATGTTTGAAATGTGCTAACTCGGTTTTTCCATACAGCAGGTCAACTTGTGTGTGGTTGCAACATTACGGTCCCATTGAGTACATTTTTGGAGAAAGGGACATCAGTAGCACCACAGGGCGGGAGGAGGGTGCTGAGCACGATACATTTTCTTTCTTCGGTAAGCATTTTTTTGTGTTTTATACTTTTGGAATTTTGGTTTTTCATGTTGATTTTAAAATGACCTTTTTCATCTTTGAAATGTACTAACTCGGTTGTTCCTCACAGCAGGTCAACTTGTGTGTGGTTGCAACATTACGGTCCCATTGAGTACATTTTTGGAGAAAGGGACATCAGTTGCACCACAGGGCGGGAGGAGGGTGCTGAGCACGATACATTTTCTCTCTTCGGTAAGCATTTTTTTGTGTTTTATACTTTTGGAATTTTGGTTTTTCATGTTGATTTTAAAATGACCTTTTTCATGTTTGAAATGTACTAACTCGGTTGTTCCTCACAGCAGGTCAACTTGTGTGTGGTTGCAACATTAGGGTCCCATTGAGTACATTTTTGGAGAAAGGGACATCAGTTGCACCACAGGGCGGGAGGAGGGTGCTGAGCACGATACATTTTCTCTCTTCGGTAAGCATTTTTTTGTTTTATACTTTTGGAATTTTGGTTTTTCATGTTGATTTAAAATAACCTTTTTCATGTTTGAAATGTACTAACTCGGTTGTTCCTCACAGCAGGTCAACTTATGTGTGGTTGCAACATTACGGTCCCATTGAGTACATTTTTGGAGAAAGGGACATCAGTTGCACCACAGGGCGGGAGGAGGGTGCTGAGCACGATACATTTTCTCTCTTCGGTAAGCATTTTTTTGTGTTTTATACTTTTATAATTTTGGTTTTTCATGTTGATTTTAAAATGACCTTTTTCATGTTTGAAATGTACTAACTCGTTTTTTCCTCACAGCAGGTCAACTTGTGTGTGGTTGCAACATTACGGTCCAATTGAGTACATTTTTGGAGAAAGGGACATCAGTTGCACCACAGGGCGGGAGGAGGGTGCTGCGCACGATACATTTTCTCTCTTCGGTAAGCATTTTTTTGTGTTTTATACTTTTGGATTTTTGGTTTTTCATGTTGATTTAAAATGACCTTCTTCATGTTTGAAATGTACTAACTCGGTTGTTCCTCACAGCAGGTCAAGTTATGTGTGGTTGCAACATTACGGTCCCATTGAGTACATTTTTGGAGAAAGGGACATCAGTTGCACCACAGGGCTGGAGGAGGGTGCCGAGCACGATACATTTTCTCTCTTCAGTAGGCATTTTTTTGTGTTTTATACTTTTGGAATTTTGGTTTTTTATGTTGATTTTTAAATCACCTTTTTCATGTTTGAAATGTGCTAACTCGGTTTTTCCATACAGCAGGTCAACTTGTGTGTGGTTGCAACATTACGGTCCCATTGAGTACATTTTTGGAGAAAGGGACATCAGTAGCACCACAGGGCGGGAGGAGGGTGCTGAGCACGATACATTTTCTTTCTTCGGTAAGCATTTTTTTGTGTTTTATACTTTTGGAATTTTGGTTTTTCATGTTGATTTTAAAATGACCTTTTTCATCTTTGAAATATACTAACTCGGTTGTTCCTCACAGCAGGTCAACTTGTGTGTGGTTGCAACATTACGGTCCCATTGAGTACATTTTTGGAGAAAGGGACATCAGTTGCACCACAGGGCGGGAGGAGGGTGCTGAGCACGATACATTTTCTCTCTTCGGTAAGCATTTTTTTGTGTTTTATACTTTTGGAATTTTGGTTTTTCATGTTGATTTTAAAATGACCTTTTTCATGTTTGAAATGTACTAACTCGGTTGTTCCTCACAGCAGGTCAACTTGTGTGTGGTTGCAACATTACGGTCCCATTGATTACATTTTTGGAGAAAGGGACATCAGTTGCACCACAGGGCGGGAGGAAGGTGCTGAGCACGATACATTTTCTCTCTTCGGTAAGCATTTTTTTGTGTTTTATACTTTTGGAATTTTGGTTTTTCATCTTGATTTTAAAATGACCTTTTTCATGTTTGAAATGTACTAACTCGGTTTTTCCTCACAGCAGGTCAACTTGTGTGTGGTTGCAACATTAGGGTCCCATTGAGTACATTTTTGGAGAAAGGGACATCAGTTGCACCACAGGGCGGGAGTAGGGTGCTGAGCACGATACATTTTCTCTCTTCGGTAAGCATTTTTTTGTTTTATACTTTTGGAATTTTGGTTTTTCATGTTGATTTAAAATAACCTTTTTCATGTTTGAAATGTACTAACTCGGTTGTTCCTCACAGCAGGTCAACTTATGTGTGGTTGCAACATTACGGTCCCATTGAGTACATTTTTGGAGAAAGGGACATCAGTTGCACCACAGGGCGGGAGGAGGGTGCTGAGCACGATACATTTTCTCTCTTCAGTAAGCATTTTTTTGTGTTTTATACTTTTGGAATTTTGGTTTTTCATGTTGATTTTAAAATGACCTTTTTCATGTTTGAAATGTACTAACTCGATTTTCCTCACAGCAGGTCAACTTGTGTGTGGTTGCAACATTACGGTCCCATTGAGTACATTTTTGGAGAAAGGGACATCAGTTGCACCACAGGGCGGGAGGAGGGTGCTGAGCACGATACATTTTCTCTCTTCGGTAAGCATTTTTTTGTGTTTTATACTTTTGGAATTTTGGTTTTTCATCTTGATTTTAAAATGACCTTTTTCATCTTTGAAATGTACTAACTCGGTTGCTCCTTACAGCAGGTCAACTTGTGTGTGGTTGCAACATTACGGTCCCATTGAGTACATTTTTGGAGAAAGGGACATCAGTTGCACCACAGAGCGGGAGGAGGGTGCTGAGCACGATAAACTTTCTCTCTTCGGTAAGCATTTTTTTGTGTTTTAGACTTTTGGAATTTTGGTTTTTCATGTTGATTTTAAAATGACCTTTTTCATGTTTGAAATCTACTAACTCGGTTGTTCCTCACAGCAGGTCAACTTGTGTGTGGTTGCAACATTACGGTCCCATTGAGTACATTTTTGGAGAAAGGGACATCAGTTGCACCACAGGGCGGGAGGAGGGTGCTGAGCACGATACATTTTCTCTCTTCGGTAAGCATTCTTTTGTGTTTTATACTTTTGGAATTTTGGTTTTTCATGTTGATTTTAAAATGACCTTTTTCATGTTTGAAATGTACTAACTCAGTTGTTCCTCACAGCAGGTCAACTTGTGTGTGGTTGCAACATTACGGTCCCATTGAGTAAATTTTTGGAGAAAGGGACATCAGTTGCACCACAGGGCAGGAGGAGGGTGCTGAGCACGATACATTTTCTTTCTTCGGTAAGCATTTTTTTGTGTTTTATACTTTTGGAATTTTGGTTTTTCATGTTGATTTTAAAATGACCATTTTCATGTTTGAAATGTACTAACTCGGTTTTTCCTCACTGCAGGTCAACTTGTTTGTGGTTGCAACATTACGGTCCCATTAAGTACATTTTTGGAGAAAGGGACATAAGTTGCACCACAGGGCGGGAGGAGGGTGCTGAGCACGATACATTTTCTCTCTTAGGTAAGCATTTTTTTGTGTTTTATACTTTTGGAATTTTGGTTTTTCATGTTGATTTTAAAATGACCTTTTTCATGTTTGAAATGTACTAACTCGGTTGTTCCTCACAGCAGGTCAACTTGTGTGTGGTTGCAACATTACGGTCCCATTGAGTACATTTTTGGAGAAAGGGACATCAGTTGCACCACAGGGCGGGAGGAGGGTGCTGAGCACGATACATTTTCTCTCTTCGGTAAGCATTTTTTTGTGTTTTATACTTTTGGAATTTTGGTTATTCATGTTGATTTTAAAATGACCTTTTTCATGTTTGAAATGTACTAACTCGGTTTTTCCTCACAGCAGGTCAACTTGTGCGTGGGTGCAACATTACGGTCCCATTGAGTACATTTTTGGAGAAAGGGACATCAGTTGCACCACAGGGCGGGAGGAGGGTGCTGAGCATGATACATTTTCTCTCTTCGGTAAGCATTTGTTTGTGTTTTATACTTTTGGAATTTTGGTTTTTCATGTTGATTTTAAAATGACCTTTTTCAAGTTTGAAATGTACTAACTCGGTTGTTCCTCACAGCAGGTCAACTTGTGTGTGGTTGCAACATTACGGTCCCATTGATTACATTTTTGGAGAAAGGGACATCAGTTGCACCACAGGGCGGGAGGAAGGTGCTGAGCACGATACATTTCTCTCTTCGGTAAGCATTTGTTTGTGTTTTATACTTTTGGAATTTTGGTTTTTCATGTTGATATTAAAATGACCTTTTTTCATGTTTGAAATGTACTAACTCGTTTTTTCCTCACAGCAGGTCAACTTGTGTGTGGTTGCAACATTACGGTCCCATTGAGTACATTTGTAGAGAAAGGGACATCAGTTGCACCACAGGGCGGGAGGAGGGTGCTGAGCACGATACATTTTCTCTCTTCGGTAAGCATTTTTTTGTGTTTTATACTTTTGGAATTTTGGTTTTTCATCTTGATTTTAAAATGACCTTTTTCATGTTTGAAATGTACTAACTCGGTTGTTCCTCACAGCAGGTCAACTTATGTGTGGTTGCAACATTACGGTCCCATTGAGTACATTTTTGGAGAAAGGGACATCAGTTACACCACAGGGCGGGAGGAGGGTGCTGAGCATGATACATTTTCTCTCTTCGGTAAGCATTTTTTTGTGTTTTATACTTTTGGAATTTTGGTTTTTCATGTTGATTTTAAAATGACCTTTTTCATGTTTTAAATGTACTAACTCGGTTGTTCCTCACAGCAGGGCAACTTGTGTGTCGTTGCAACATTACGGTCCCATTGAGTAGATTTTTGGAGAAAGGGACATCGGTTGCACCACAGGGCGGGAGGAGGGTGCTGAGCACGATACATTTCTCTCTTCGGTAAGCATTTTTTTGTGTTTTATACTTTTGGAATTTTGGTTTTTCATGTTGATTTTAAAATGACCTTTTTCATGTTTGAAATTTACTAACTCGTTCTTTCCTCACAGCAGGTCAACTTGGGTGTGGTTGCAACATTACGGTCCCATTGAGTACATTTGTGGAGAAAGGGACATCAGTTGCACCACAGGGCGGGAGGAGGGTGCTGAGCACGATACATTTTCTCTCTTCGGTAAGCATTTTTTTGTGTTTTATACTTTTGGAATTTTGGTTTTTCATGTTGATTTTAAAATGACCTTTTTCATGTTTGAAATGTACTAACTCGGTTTTTCCTCACTGCAGGTCAACTTGTGTGTGGTTGCAACATTACGGTCCCATTGAGTAAATTTTTGGAGAAAGGGACATCAGTTGCACCACAGGGCAGGAGGAGGGTGCTGAGCACGATACATTTTCTTTCTTCGGTAAGCATTTTTTTGTGTTTTATACTTTTGGAATTTTGGTTTTTCATGTTGATTTTAAAATACCATTTTCATGTTTGAAATGTACTAACTCGGTTTTTCCTCACTGCAGGTCAACTTGTGTGTGGTTGCAACATTACGGTCCCATTAAGTACATTTTTGGAGAAAGGGACATAAGTTGCACCACAGGGCGGGAGGAGGGTGCTGAGCACGATACATTTTCTCTCTTCGGTAAGCATTTTTTTGTGTTTTATACTTTTGGAATTTTGGTTTTTCATGTTGATTTTAAAATGACCTTTTTCATGTTTGAAATGTACTAACTCGGTTGTTCCTCACAGCAGGTCAACTTGTGTGTGGTTGCAACATTACGGTCCCATTGAGTACATTTTTGGAGAAAGGGACATCAGTTGCACCACAGGGCGGGAGGAGGGTGCTGAGCACGATACATTTTCTCTCTTCGGTAAGCATTTTTTTGTGTTTTATACTTTTGGAATTTTGGTTATTCATGTTGATTTTAAAATGACCTTTTTCATGTTTGAAATGTACTAACTCGGTTTTTCCTCACAGCAGGTCAACTTGTGCGTGGGTGCAACATTACGGTCCCATTGAGTACATTTTTGGAGAAAGGGACATCAGTTGCACCACAGGGCGGGAGGAGGGTGCTGAGCATGATACATTTTCTCTCTTCGGTAAGCATCTGTTTGTGATTTATACTTTTGGAATTTTGGTTTTTCATGTTGATTTTAAAATGACCTTTTTCATGTTTGAAATGTACTAACTCGGTTATTCCTCACAGCAGATCAACTTGTGTGTGGTTGCAACATTACGGTCCCATTGATTACATTTTTGGAGAAAGGGACATCAGTTGCACCACAGGGTGGGAGGAAGGTGCTGAGCACGATACATTTCTCTCTTCGGTAAGCATTTGTTTGTGTTTTATACTTTTGGAATTTTGGTTTTTCATGTTGATATTAAAATGACCTTTTTTCATGTTTGAAATGTACTAACTCGTTTTTTCCTCACAGCAGGTCAACTTGTGTGTGGTTGCAACATTACGGTCCCATTGAGTACATTTTTGGAGAAAGGGACATCAGTTGCACCACAGGGCGGGAGGAGGGTGCTGAGCACGATACATTTTCTCTCTTCGGTAAGCATTTTTTTGTGTTGTATACTTTTGGAATTTTGGTTTTTCATCTTGATTTTAAAATGACCTTTTTCATGTTTGAAATGTACTAACTCGGTTGTTCCTCACAGCAGGTCAACTTATGTGTGGTTGCAACATTACGGTCCCATTGAGTACATTTTTGGAGAAAGGGACATCAGTTACACCACAGGGCGGGAGGAGGGTGCTGAGCACGATACATTTTCTCTCTTCGGTAAGCATTTTTTTGTGTTTTATACTTTTGGAATTTTGGTTTTTCATGTTGATTTTAAAATGACCTTTTTCATGTTTTAAATGTACTAACTCGGTTGTTCCTCACAGCAGGGCAACTTGTGTGTCGTTGCAACATTACGGTCCCATTGAGTAGATTTTTGGAGAAAGGGACATCAGTTGCACCACAGGGCGGGAGGAGGGTGCTGAGCACGATACATTTCTCTCTTCGGTAAGCATTTTTTTGTGTTTTATACTTTTGGAATTTTGGTTTTTCATGTTGATTTTAAAATGACCTTTTTCATGTTTGAAATTTACTAACTCGTTCTTTCCTCACAGCAGGTCAACTTGGGTGTGGTTGCAACATTACGGTCCCATTGAGTACATTTGTGGAGAAAGGGACATCAGTTGCACCACAGGGCGGGAGGAGGGTGCTGAGCACGATACATTTTCTCTCTTCGGTAAGCATTTTTTTGTGTTTTATACTTTTGGAATTTTGGTTTTTCATGTTGATTTTAAAATGACCTTTTTCATGTTTGAAATGTACTAACTCGGTTGTTCCTCACAGCAGGTCAACTTGTGTGTGGTTGCAACATTACGGTCCCATTGAGTACATTTTTGGAGAAAGGGACATCAGTTGCTCCACAGGGCGGGAGGAGGGTGCTGAGCACGATACATTTTCTCTCTTTGGTAAGCATTTTTTTGTGTTTTATACTTTTGGAATTTTGGTTTTTCATGTTGATTTTAAAATGGCCTTTTTCATGTTTGAAATGTACTAACTCGGTTGTTCCTCACAGCAGGTCAACTTGTGTGTGGTTGCAACATTACGGTCCCATTGAGTACATTTTTGGAGAACGGGACATCAATTGCACCACAGGGCGGGAGGAGGGTGCTGAGCATGATACACTTTCTCTCTTCGGTAAGCATTTTTTTGTGTTTTATACTTTTGGAATTTTGGTTTTTCATGTTGATTTTAAAATGACCTTTTTCATGTTTGAAATGTACTAACTCGGTTTTTCTTCACAGCAGGTCAACTTGTTTGTGGTTGCAACATTACGGTCCCATTGAGTACATTTTTGGAGAAAGGGACATCAGTTGCACCACAGGGCAGGAGGAGGGTGCTGAGCACGATACATTTTCTCTCTTCGGTAAGCATTTTTTTGTGTTTTATACTTTTGGAATTTTGGTTTTTCATGTTGATTTTAAAATGACCTTTTTCATGTTTGAAATGTACTAACTCGTATTTTCCTCACAGCAGGTCACATTGTGTGTGGTTGCAACATTACGGTCCCATTGAGTACATTTTTGGAGAAAGGGACATCAGTTGCACCACAGGGCGGGAGGAGGGTGCTGAGCACGATACATTTTCTCTCTTCGGTAAGCATTTTTTGGTGTTTTATACTTTTGGAATTTTGGTTTTTCATCTTGATTTTAAAATGACCTTTTTCATGTTTGAAATGTACTAACTCGGTTGTTCCTCACAGCAGGTCAACTTGTGTGTGGTTGCAACATTACGGTCCCATTGAGTACATTTTTGGAGAAAGGGACATCAGTTGCACCACAGGGCGGGAGGAGGGTGCTGAGCACAATACATTTTCTCTCTTCGGTAAGCATTTTTTTGTGTTTTATACCTTTGGAATTTTGGTTTTTCATGTTGATTTTAAAATGACTTTTTTCATGTTTGAAATGTATTAACTCGGTTTTTCCTCACAGCAAGTCAACTTGTGTGTGGTTGCAACATTACGGTCCCATTGAGTACATTTGTGGAGAAAGGGACATCAGTTGCACCACAGGGCGGGAGGAGGGTGCTGAGCACGATACATTTTCTCTCTTCGGTAAGCATTTTTTTGTGTTTTATACTTTTGGAATTTTGGTTTTTCATGTTGATTTTAAAATGACCTTTTTCATGTTTGAAATGTACTAACTCGTTTTTTCCTCACAGCAGGTCAACTTGTGTGTGGTTGCAACATTGCGGTCCCATTGAGTACATTTTTGGAGAAAGGGACATCAGTTGCACCACAGGGCGGGAGGAGGGTGCTGAGCACGATACATTTTCTCTCTTCGGTAAGCATTTTTTTGTGTTTTATACTTTTGGAATTTTGGTTTTTCATGTTGATTTTAAAATGACCTTTTTCATGTTTGAAATGTACTAACTCGGTTTTTCCTCACAGCAGGTCAACTTGTGTGTGGTTGCAACATTACGGTCCCATTAAGTACATTTTTGGAGAAAGGGACATCGGTTGCACCACAGGGCGGGAGGAGGGTGCTGAGCACGATACATTTCTCTCTTCGGTAAGCATTTTTTTGTGTTTTATACTTTTGGAATTTTGGTTTTTCATGTTGATTTTAAAATGACCTTTTTCATGTTTGAAATGTACTAACTCGGTTGTTCCTCACAGCAGGTCAACTTGTGTGTGGTTGCAACATTACGGTCCCATTGAGTACATTTTTGGAGAAAGGGACATCAGTTGCACCACAGGGCGGGAGGAGGGTGCTGAGCACGATACATTTTCTCTCTTCGGTAAGCATTTTTTTGTGTTTTATACTTTTGGAATTTTGGTTTTTCATGTTGATTTTAAAATGACCTTTTTCATCTTTGAAATGTACTAACTCGGTTGCTCCTCACAGCAGGTCAACTTGTGTGTGGTTGCAACATTACGGTCCCATTGAGTACATTTTTGGAGAAAGGGACATCAGTTGCACCACAGAGCGGGAGGAGGGTGCTGAGCACGATAAACTTTCTCTCTTCGGTAAGCATTTTTTTGTGTTTTATACTTTTGGAATTTTGGTTTTTCATGTTGATTTTAAAATGACCTTTTTCATGTTTGAAATCTACTAACTCGGTTGTTCCTCACAGCAGGTCAACTTGTGTGTGGTTGCAACATTACGGTCCCATTGAGTACATTTTTGGAGAAAGGGACATCAGTTGCACCACAGGGCGGGAGGAGGTTGCTGAGCACGATACATTTTCTCTCTTCGGTAAGCATTCTTTTGTGTTTTATACTTTTGGAATTTTGGTTTTTCATGTTGAATTTAAAATGACCTTTTTCATGTTTGAAATGTACTAACTCAGTTGTTCCTCACAGCAGGTTAACTTGTGTGTGGTTGCAACATTACGGTCCCATTGAGTAAATTTTTGGAGAAAGGGACATCAGTTGCACCACAGGGCAGGAGGAGGGTGCTGAGCACGATACATTTTCTTTCTTCGGTAAGCATTTTTTTGTGTTTTATACTTTTGGAATTTTGGTTTTTCATGTAGATTTTAAAATGACCATTTTCATGTTTGAAATGTACTAACTCGGTTTTTCCTCACTGCAGGTCAACTTGTGTGTGGTTGCAACATTACGGTCCCATTAAGTACATTTTTGGAGAAAGGGACATAAGTTGCACCACAGGGTGGGAGGAGGGTGCTGAGCACGATACATTTTCTCTCTTCGGTAAGCATTTTTTTGTGTTTTATACTTTTGGAATTTTGGTTTTTCATGTTGACTTTAAAATGACCTTTTTCATGTTTGAAATGTACTAACTCAGTTGTTCCTCACAGCAGGTCAACTTGTGTGTGGTTGCAACATTATGGTCCCATTGAGTACATTTTCGGAGAAAGGGACATCAGTTGCACCACAGGGCGGGAGGAGGGTGCTGAGCACGATACATTTTCTGTCTTCGGTAAGCATTTTTTTGTGTTTTATACTTTTGGAATTTTGGTTATTCATGTTGATTTTAAAATGACCTTTTTCATGTTTGAAATGTACTAACTCGGTTTTTCCTCACAGCAGGTCAACTTGTGCGTGGGTGCAACATTACGGTCCCATTGAGTACATTTTTGGAGAAAGGGACATCAGTTGCACCACAGGGCGGGAGGAGGGTGCTGAGCATGATACATTTTCTATCTTCGGTAAGCATTTTTTTGTGTTTTATACTTTTGGAATTTTGGTTTTTCATGTTGATTTTAAAATGACCTTTTTCATGTTTGAAATGTACTAACTCGGTTATTCCTCTCAGCAGGTCAACTTGTGTGTGGTTGCAACATTACGGTCCCATTGAGTACATTTTTGGAGAAAGGGACATCAGTTGCACCACAGGGTGGGAGGAGGGTGCTGAGCACGATACATTTTCTCTCTTCAGTAAGCATTTTTTTGTGTTTTATACTTTTGGAATTTTGGTTTTTCATGTTGATTTTAAAATGACCTTTTTCATGTTTGAAATGTACTAACTCGGTTTTTCCTCACAGCAGGTCAACTTGTGTGTGGTTGCAACATTACGGTCCCATTGAGTTCATTTTTGGAGAAAGGGACATCAGTTGCTCCACAGGGCGGGAGGAGGGTGCTGAGCACGATACATTTTCTCTCTTCGGTAAGCATTTTTTTTGTTTTATACTTTTGGAATTTTGGTTTTTCGTGTTGATTTTAAAATGACCTTTTTCATGTTTGAAATGTACTAACTCGGTTTTTCCTCACAGCAGGTCAACTTGCGTGTGGTTGCAACATTACGGACCCATTGAGTACATTTTTGGAGAAAGGGACACCAGTTGCACCACAGGGCGGGAGGAGGGTGCTGAGCACGATACATTTTCTCTCTTCGGTAAGCATTTTTTTGTGTTTTATACTTTTGGAATTTTGGTTTTTCATGTTGATTTTAAAACGACCTTTTTCATATTTGAAATGTACTAACTCGGTTGTTCCTCACAGCAGGTCAACTTGTGTGTGGTTGCAACATTACGGTCGCATTGAGTACATTTTTGGAGAAAGGGACATCAGTTGCACCACAGGGCGGGAGGAGGGTGCTGAGCACGATACATTTCTCTCTTCGGTAAGCATTTTTTTGTGTTTTATACTTTTGGAATTTTGGTTTTTCATGTTGATTTTAAAATGACCTTTTTCATGTTTGTAATTTACTAACTCGTTCTTTCCTCACAGCAGGTCAACTTGTGTGTGGTTGCAACATTACGGTCCCATTGAGTACATTTGTGGAGAAAGGGACATCAGTTGCACCACAGGGCGGGAGGAGGGTGCTGAGCACGATACATTTTCTCTCTTCGGTAAGCATTTTTTTGTGTTTTATACTTTTGGAATTTTGGTTTTTCATGTTGATTTTAAAATGACCTTTTTCATGTTTGAAATGTACTAACTCGGTTGTTCCTCACAGCAGGTCAACTTGTGTGTGGTTGCAACATTACGGTCCCATTGAGTACATTTTTGGAGGAGGGGACATCAGTTGCACCACAGGGCGGGAGGAGGGTGCTGAGCACGATACATTTTCTCTCTTCGGTATGCATTTTTTTGTGATTTATACTTTTGGAATTTTGGTTTTTCATGTTGATTTTAAAATGACTTTTTTCATGTTTGAAATGTATTAACTCGGTTTTTCCTCACAGCAAGTCAACTTGTGTGTGGTTGCAACATTACGGTCCCATTGAGTACATTTGTGGAGAAAGGGACATCAGTTGCACCACAGGGCGGGAGGAGGGTGCTGAGCACGATACATTTTCTCTCTTCGGTAAGCATTTTTTTGTGTTTTATACTTTTGGAATTTTGGTTTTTCATGTTGATTTTAAAATGACCTTTTTCATGTTTGAAATGTACTAACTCGTTTTTTCCTCACAGCAGGTCAACTTGTGTGTGGTTGCAACATTGCGGTCCCATTGAGTACATTTTTGGAGAAAGGGACATCAGTTGCACCACAGGGCGGGAGGAGGGTGCTGAGCACGATACATTTTCTCTCTTCGGTAAGCATTTTTTTGTGTTTTATACTTTTGGAATTTTGGTTTTTCATGTTGATTTTAAAATGACCTTTTTCATGTTTGAAATGTACTAACTCGGTTTTTCCTCACAGCAGGTCAACTTGTGTGTGGTTGCAACATTACGGTCCCATTAAGTACATTTTTGGAGAAAGGGACATCGGTTGCACCACAGGGCGGGAGGAAGGTGCTGAGCACGATACATTTCTCTCTTCGGTAAGCATTTTTTTGTGTTTTATACTTTTGGAATTTTGGTTTTTCATGTTGATTTTAAAATGACCTTTTTCATGTTTGAAATGTACTAACTCGGTTGTTCCTCACAGCAGGTCAACTTGTGTGTGGTTGCAACATTACGGTCCCATTGAGTACATTTTTGGAGAAAGGGACATCAGTTGCACCACAGGGCGGGAGGAGGGTGCTGAGCACGATACATTTTCTCTCTTCGGTAAGCATTTTTTTGTGTTTTATACTTTTGGAATTTTGGTTTTTCATGTTGATTTTAAAATGACCTTTTTCATCTTTGAAATGTACTAACTCGGTTGCTCCTCACAGCAGGTCAACTTGTGTGTGGTTGCAACATTACGGTCCCATTGAGTACATTTTTGGAGAAAGGGACATCAGTTGCACCACAGAGCGGGAGGAGGGTGCTGAGCACGATAAACTTTCTCTCTTCGGTAAGCATTTTTTTGTGTTTTATACTTTTGGAATTTTGGTTTTTCATGTTGATTTTAAAATGACCTTTTTCATGTTTGAAATCTACTAACTCGGTTGTTCCTCACAGCAGGTCAACTTGTGTGTGGTTGCAACATTACGGTCCCATTGAGTACATTTTTGGAGAAAGGGACATCAGTTGCACCACAGGGCGGGAGGAGGTTGCTGAGCACGATACATTTTCTCTCTTCGGTAAGCATTCTTTTGTGTTTTATACTTTTGGAATTTTGGTTTTTCATGTTGAATTTAAAATGACCTTTTTCATGTTTGAAATGTACTAACTCAGTTGTTCCTCACAGCAGGTTAACTTGTGTGTGGTTGCAACATTACGGTCCCATTGAGTAAATTTTTGGAGAAAGGGACATCAGTTGCACCACAGGGCAGGAGGAGGGTGCTGAGCACGATACATTTTCTTTCTTCGGTAAGCATTTTTTTGTGTTTTATACTTTTGGAATTTTGGTTTTTCATGTAGATTTTAAAATGACCATTTTCATGTTTGAAATGTACTAACTCGGTTTTTCCTCACTGCAGGTCAACTTGTGTGTGGTTGCAACATTACGGTCCCATTAAGTACATTTTTGCAGAAAGGGACATAAGTTGCACCACAGGGTGGGAGGAGGGTGCTGAGCACGATACATTTTCTCTCTTCGGTAAGCATTTTTTTGTGTTTTATACTTTTGGAATTTTGGTTTTTCATGTTGACTTTAAAATGACCTTTTTCATGTTTGAAATGTACTAACTCAGTTGTTCCTCACAGCAGGTCAACTTGTGTGTGGTTGCAACATTATGGTCCCATTGAGTACATTTTCGGAGAAAGGGACATCAGTTGCACCACAGGGCGGGAGGAGGGTGCTGAGCACGATACATTTTCTCTCTTCGGTAAGCATTTTTTTGTGTTTTATACTTTTGGAATTTTGGTTATTCATGTTGATTTTAAAATGACCTTTTTCATGTTTGAAATGTACTAACTCGGTTTTTCCTCACAGCAGGTCAACTTGTGCGTGGGTGCAACATTACGGTCCCATTGAGTACATTTTTGGAGAAAGGGACATCAGTTGCACCACAGGGCGGGAGGAGGGTGCTGAGCATGATACATTTTCTATCTTCGGTAAGCATTTTTTTGTGTTTTATACTTTTGGAATTTTGGTTTTTCATGTTGATTTTAAAATGACCTTTTTCATGTTTGAAATGTACTAACTCGGTTATTCCTCTCAGCAGGTCAACTTGTGTGTGGTTGCAACATTACGGTCCCATTGAGTACATTTTTGGAGAAAGGGACATCAGTTGCACCACAGGGTGGGAGGAGGGTGCTGAGCACGATACATTTTCTCTCTTCGGTAAGCATTTTTTTGTGTTTTATACTTTTGGAATTTTGGTTTTTCATGTTGATTTTAAAATGACCTTTTTCATGTTTGAAATGTACTAACTCGGTTTTTCCTCACAGCAGGTCAACTTGTGTGTGGTTGCAACATTACGGTCCCATTGAGTTCATTTTTGGAGAAAGGGACATCAGTTGCTCCACAGGGCGGGAGGAGGGTGCTGAGCACGATACATTTTCTCTCTTCGGTAAGCATTTTTTTTGTTTTATACTTTTGGAATTTTGGTTTTTCGTGTTGATTTTAAAATGACCTTTTTCATGTTTGAAATGTACTAACTCGGTTTTTCCTCACAGCAGGTCAACTTGCGTGTGGTTGCAACATTACGGACCCATTGAGTACATTTTTGGAGAAAGGGACACCAGTTGCACCACAGGGCGGGAGGAGGGTGCTGAGCACGATACATTTTCTCTCTTCGGTAAGCATTTTTTTGTGTTTTATACTCTTGGAATTTTGGTTTTTCATGTTGATTTTAAAACGACCTTTTTCATATTTGAAATGTACTAACTCGGTTGTTCCTCACAGCAGGTCAACTTGTGTGTGGTTGCAACATTACGGTCGCATTGAGTACATTTTTGGAGAAAGGGACATCAGTTGCACCACAGGGCGGGAGGAGGGTGCTGAGCACGATACATTTCTCTCTTCGGTAAGCATTTTTTTGTGTTTTATACTTTTGGAATTTTGGTTTTTCATGTTGATTTTAAAATGACCTTTTTCATGTTTGTAATTTACTAACTCGTTCTTTCCTCACAGCAGGTCAACTTGTGTGTGGTTGCAACATTACGGTCCCATTGAATACATTTGTGGAGAAAGGGACATCAGTTGCACCACAGGGCGGGAGGAGGGTGCTGAGCACGATACATTTTCTCTCTTCGGTAAGCATTTTTTTGTGTTTTATACTTTTGGAATTTTGGTTTTGCATGTTGATTTTAAAATGACCTTTTTCATGTTTGAAATGTACTAACTCGGTTGTTCCTCACAGCAGGTCAACTTGTGTGTGGTTGCAACATTACGGTCCCATTGAGTACATTTTTGGAGGAGGGGACATCAGTTGCACCACAGGGCGGGAGGAGGGTGCTGAGCACGATACATTTTCTCTCTTCGGTATGCATTTTTTTGTGATTTATACTTTTGGAATTTTGGTTTTTCATGTTGATTTTAAAATGACCTTTTTCATGTTTGAAATGTACTAACTCGTTTTTTCCTCACAGCAGGTCAACTTGTGTGTGGTTGCAACATTACGGTCCCATTGAGTACATTTTTGGAGAAAGGGACATCAGTTGCACCACAGGGCGGGAGGAGGGTGCTGAGCTCGATACATTTTCTCTCTTCGGTAAGCATTTTTTTGTGTTTTATACTTTTGGAATTTTGGTTTTTCATGTTGATTTTAAAATGACCTTTTTCATGTTTGAAATGTACTAACTCGGTTGTTCCTCACAGCAGGTCAACTTGTGTGTGGTTGCAACATTACGGTCCCATTGAGTACATTTTTGGAGAACGGGACATCAATTGCACCACAGGGCGCGAGGAGGGTGCTGAGCATGATACACTTTCTCTCTTCGGTAAGCATTTTTTTGTGTTTTATACTTTTGGAATTTTGGTTTTTCAAGCTGATTTTAAAATGACCTTTTTCATGTTTGAAATGTACTAACTCGGTTTTTCCTCACAGCAGGTCAACTTGTTTGTGGTTGCAACATTACGGTCCCATTGAGTACATTTTTGGAGAAAGGGACATCAGTTGCACCACAGGGCAGGAGGAGGGTGCTGAGCACGATACATTTTCTCTCTTTGGTAAGCATTTTTTTGTGTTTTATACTTTTGGAATTTTGGTTTTTCATGTTGATTTTAAAATGACCTTTTTCATGTTTGAAATGTACTAACTCGGTTGTTCCTCACAGCAGGTCAACTTGTGTGTGGTTGCAACATTACGGTCCCATTGAGTACATTTTTGGAGGAGGGGACATCAGTTGCACCACAGGGCGGGAGGAGGGTGCTGAGCACGATACATTTTCTCTCTTCGGTAAGCATTTTTTTGTGATTTATACTTTTGGAATTTTGGTTTTTCATGTTGATTTTAAAATGACCTTTTTCATGTTTGAAATGTACTAACTCGGTTGTTCCTCACAGCAGGTCAACTTGTGTGTGGTTGCAACATTACGGTCCCATTGAGTACATTTTTGGAGGAGGGGACATCAGTTGCACCACAGGGCGGGAGGAGGGTGCTGAGCACGATACATTTTCTCTCTTCGGTAAGCATTTTTTTGTGTTTTATACTTTTGGAATTTTGGTTTTTCATGTTGATTTTAAAATGACCTTTTTCATGTTTGAAATGTACTAACTCGGTTGTTCCTCACAGCAGGTCAACTTGTGTGTGGTTGCAACATTACGGTCCCATTGAGTACATTTTTGGAGGAGGGGACATCAGTTGCACCACAGGGCGGGAGGAGGGTGCTGAGCACGATACATTTTCTCTCTTCGGTATGCATTTTTTTGTGATTTATACTTTTGGAATTTTGGTTTTTCATGTTGATTTTAAAATGACCTTTTTCATGTTTGAAATGTACTAACTCGTTTTTTCCTCACAGCAGGTCAACTTGTGTGTGGTTGCAACATTACGGTCCCATTGAGTACATTTTTGGAGAAAGGGACATCAGTTGCACCACAGGGCGGGAGGAGGGTGCTGAGCTCGATACATTTTCTCTCTTCGGTAAGCATTTTTTTGTGTTTTATACTTTTGGAATTTTGGTTTTTCATGTTGATTTTAAAATGACCTTTTTCATGTTTGAAATGTACTAACTCGGTTGTTCCTCACAGCAGGTCAACTTGTGTGTGGTTGCAACATTACGGTCCCATTGAGTACATTTTTGGAGAACGGGACATCAATTGCACCACAGGGCGCGAGGAGGGTGCTGAGCATGATACACTTTCTCTCTTCGGTAAGCATTTTTTTGTGTTTTATACTTTTGGAATTTTGGTTTTTCAAGTTGATTTTAAAATGACCTTTTTCATGTTTGAAATGTACTAACTCGGTTTTTCCTCACAGCAGGTCAACTTGTTTGTGGTTGCAACATTACGGTCCCATTGAGTACATTTTTGGAGAAAGGGACATCAGTTGCACCACAGGGCAGGAGGAGGGTGCTGAGCACGATACATTTTCTCTCTTTGGTAAGCATTTTTTTGTGTTTTATACTTTTGGAATTTTGGTTTTTCATGTTGATTTTAAAATGACCTTTTTCATGTTTGAAATGTACTAACTCGGTTGTTCCTCACAGCAGGTCAACTTGTGTGTGGTTGCAACATTACGGTCCCATTGAGTACATTTTTGGAGGAGGGGACATCAGTTGCACCACAGGGCGGGAGGAGGGTGCTGAGCACGATACATTTTCTCTCTTCGGTAAGCATTTTTTTGTGATTTATACTTTTGGAATTTTGGTTTTTCATGTTGATTTTAAAATGACCTTTTTCATGTTTGAAATGTACTAACTCGGTTGTTCCTCACAGCAGGTCAACTTGTGTGTGGTTGCAACATTACGGTCCCATTGAGTACATTTTTGGAGGAGGGGACATCAGTTGCACCACAGGGCGGGAGGAGGGTGCTGAGCACGATACATTTTCTCTCTTCGGTAAGCATTTTTTTGTGATTTATACTTTTGGAATTTTGGTTTTTCATGTTGATTTTAAAATGACCTTTTTCATGTTTGAAATGTACTAACTCGGTTGTTCCTCACAGCCGGTCAACTTGTGTGTGGTTGCAACATTACGGTCCCATTGAGTACATTTTTGGAGGAGGGGACATCAGTTGCACCACAGGGCGGGAGGAGGGTGCTGAGCACGATACATTTTCTCTCTTCGGTAAGCATTTTTTTGTGATTTATACTTTTGGAATTTTGGTTTTTCATGTTGATTTTAAAATGACCTTTCTCATGTTTGAAATGTACTAACTCGGTTGTTCCTCACAGCAGGTCAACTTGTGTGTGGTTGCAACATTACGGTCCCATTGAGTACATTTTTGGAGGAGGGGACATCAGTTGCACCACAGGGCGGGAGGAGGGTGCTGAGCACGATACATTTTCTCTCTTCGGTAAGCATTTTTTTGTGATTTATACTTTTGGAATTTTGGTTTTTCATGTTGATTTTAAAATGACCTTTTTCATGTTTGAAATGTACTAACTCGGTTGTTCCTCACAGCAGGTCAACTTGTTTGTGGTTGCAACATTACGGTCCCATTGAGTACATTTTTGGAGGAGGGGACATCAGTTACACCACAGGGCGGGAGGAGGGTGCTGAGCACGATACATTTTCTCTCTTCGGTAAGCATTTTTTTGTGATTTATACTTTTGGAATTTTGGTTTTTCATGTTGATTTTAAAATGACCTTTTTCATGTTTGAAATGTTCCTCACAGCAGGTCAACTTGTGTGTGGTTGCAACATTACGGTCCCATTGAGTACATTTTTGGAGGAGGGGACATCAGTTGCACCACAGGGCGGGAGGAGGGTGCTGAGCACGATACATTTTCTCTCTTCGGTAAGCATTTTTTTGTGATTTATACTTTTGGAATTTTGGTTTTTCATGTTGATTTTAAAATGACCTTTTTCATGTTTGAAATGTACTAACTCGGTTGTTCCTCACAGCCGGTCAACTTGTGTGTGGTTGCAACATTACGGTCCCATTGAGTACATTTTTGGAGGAGGGGACATCAGTTGCACCACAGGGCGGGAGGAGGGTGCTGAGCACGATACATTTTCTCTCTTCAGTAAGCATTTTTTTGTGATTTATACTTTTGGAATTTTGGTTTTTCATGTTGATTTTAAAATGACCTTTTTCATGTTTGAAATGTACTAACTCAGTTGTTCCTCACAGCAGGTCAACTTGTGTGTGGTTGCAACATTACGGTCCCATTGAGTACATTTTTGGAGGAGGGGACATCAGTTGCACCACAGGGCGGGAGGAGGGTGCTGAGCACGATACATTTTCTCTCTTCGGTAAGCATTTTTTTGTGATTTATACTTTTGGAATTTTGGTTTTTCATGTTGATTTTAAAATGATCTTTTTCATGTTTGAAATGTACTAACTCGGTTGTTCCTCACAGCAGGTCAACTTGTGTGTGGTTGCAACATTACGGTCCCATTGAGTACATTTTTGGAGGAGGGGACATCAGTTGCACCACAAGGCGGGAGGAGGGTGCTGAGCACGATACATTTTCTCTCTTCGGTAAGCATTTTTTTGTGATTTATACTTTTGGAATTTTGGTTTTTCATGTTGATTTTTAAATGACCTTTTTCATGTTTGAAATGTACTAACTCGTTTTTTCCTCACAGCAGGTCAACTTGTGTGTGGTTGCAACATTACGGTCCCATTGAGTACATTTTTGGAGAAAGGGACATCAGTTGCACCACAGGGCGGGAGGAGGGTGCTGAGCTCGATACATTTTCTCTCTTCGGTAAGCATTTTTTTGTGTTTTATACTTTTGGAATTTTGGTTTTTCATGTTGATTTTAAAATGACCTTTTTCATGTTTGAAATGTACTAACTCGGTTGTTCCTCACAGCCGGTCAACTTGTGTGTGGTTGCAACATTACGGTCCCATTGAGTACATTTTTGGAGAAAGGGACATCAGTTGCACCACAGGGCGGGTGGTGGGTGCTGAGCACGATACATTTCTCTCTTCGGTAAGCATTTTTTTGTGTTTTATACTTTTGGAATTTTGGTTTTTCATGTTGATTTTAAAATGACCTTTTTCATGTTTGAAATGTACTAACTCGTTTTTTCCTCACAGCATTACAACTTGTGTGTGGTTGCAACATTACGGTCCCATTGAGTACATTTTTGGAGAAAGGGACATCAGTTGCACCACAGGGCGGGAGGAGGGTGCTGAGCACGATACATTTTCTCTCTTCGGTAAGCATTTTTTTGTGTTTTATACTTTTGGAATTTTGGTTTTTCATGTTGATTTTAAAATGACCTTTTTCATGTTTGAAATGTACTAACTCGTATTTTCCTCACAGCAGGTCACATTGTGTGTGGTTGCAACATTACGGTCCCATTGAGTACATTTTTGGAGAAAGGGACATCAGTTGCACCACAGGGCGGGAGGAGGGTGCTGAGCACGATACATTTTCTCTCTTCGGTAAGCATTTTTTTGTGTTTTATACTTTTGGAATTTTGGTTTTTCATCTTGATTTTAAAATGACCTTTTTCATGTTTGAAATGTACTAACTCGGTTGTTCCTCACAGCAGGTCAACTTGTGTGTGGTTGCAACATTACGGTCCCATTGAGTACATTTTTGGAGAAAGGGACATCAGTTGCACCACAGGGCGGGAGGAGGGTGCTGAGCACAATACATTTTCTCTCTTCGGTAAGCATTTTTTTGTGTTTTATACTTTTGGAATTTTGGTTTTTCATGTTGATTTTAAAATGACCTTTTTCATGTTTGAAATGTACTAACTCGTTTTTTCCTCACAGCATTACAACTTGTGTGTGGTTGCAACATTACGGTCCCATTGAGTACATTTTTGGAGAAAGGGACATCAGTTGCACCACAGGGCGGGAGGAGGGTGCTGAGCACGATACATTTTCTCTCTTCGGTAAGCATTTTTTTGTGTTTTATACTTTTGGAATTTTGGTTTTTCATGTTGATTTTAAAATGACCTTTTTCATGTTTGAAATGTACTAACTCGTATTTTCCTCACAGCAGGTCACATTGTGTGTGGTTGCAACATTACGGTCCCATTGAGTACATTTTTGGAGAAAGGGACATCAGTTGCACCACAGGGCGGGAGGAGGGTGCTGAGCACGATACATTTTCTCTCTTCGGTAAGCATTTTTTTGTGTTTTATACTTTTGGAATTTTGGTTTTTCATGTTGATTTTAAAATGACCTTTTTCATGTTTGAAATGTACTAACTCGGTTTTTCCTCACAGCAGGTCAACTTGTGTGTGGTTGCAACATTACGGTCCCATTGAGTACATTTTTGGAGAAAGGGACATCAGTTGCACCACAGGGCGGGAGGAGGGTGCTGAGCACGATACATTTTCTCTCTTCGGTAAGCATTTTTTTGTTTTTTATACTTTTGGAATTTTGGTTTTTCGTGTTGATTTTAAAATGACCTTTTTTTTGTTTGAAATGTACTAACTCCGTTGTTCCTCACAGCAGGTCAACTTGTGTGTGGTTGCAACATTACGGTCCCATTGAGTACATTTTTGGAGAAAGGGACATCAGTTGCACCACAGGGCGGGAGGAGGGTGCTGAGCACGATACATTTTCTCTCTTCGGTAAGCATTTTTTTGTGTTTTATACTTTTGGAATTTTGGTTTTTCATGTTGATTTTAAAATGACCTTTCTCATGTTTTAAATGTACTAACTCGGTTGTTCCTCACAGCAGGTCAACTTGTGTGTGGTTGCAACATTATGGTCCCATTGAGTACATTTTTGGAGAAAGGGACATCAGTTGCACCACAGGGCTGGAGGAGGGTGCTGAGCACGATACATTTTCTCTCTTCGGTAAGCATTTTTTTGTGTTTTATACTTTTGGAATTTTGGTTTTTCATGTTGATTTTAAAATGACCTTTTTCATGTTTGAAATGTACTAACTCGGTTGTTCCTCACAGCAGGTCAACTTGTGTGTGGTTGCAACATTACGGTCCCATTGAGTACATTTTTGGAGAAAGGGACATCAGTTGCACCACAGGGCGGGACGAGGGTGCTGAGCACGATACATTTTCTCTCTTCGGTAAGCATTTTTTTGTGTTTTATACTTTTGGAATTTTGGTTTTTCATGTTGATTTTAAAATGACCTTTTTCATAATTGAAATGTACTAACTCGGTTGTTCCTCACAGCAGGTCAACTTGTGTGTTGTTGCAACATTACGGTCCCATTGAGTACATTTTTGGAGAAAGGGACATCAGTTGCACCATAGGGCAGGAGGAGGGTGCTGAGCACGATACATTTTCTCTCTTCGGTAAGCATTTTTTTGTGTTTTATACTTTTGGAATTTTGGTTTTTCATGTTGATTTTAAAATGACCTTTTTCATGTTTGAATTGTACTAACTCGGTTGTTCCTCACAGCAGGTCAACTTGTGTGTGGTTGCTACATTACGGTCCCATTGAGTACATTTTTGGAGAAAGGGACATCAGTTGCACCACAGGGCGAGAGGAGGGTGCTGAGCACAATACATTTTCTCTCTTCGGTAAGCATTTTTTTGTGTTTTATACTTTTGGAATTTTGGTTTTTCATGTTGATTTTAAAATGACCTTTTTCATGTTTGAAATGTACTAACTCGTTTTTTCCTCACAGCAGGTCAACTTGTGTGTGGTTGCAACATTACGGTCCCATTGAGTACATTTTTGGAGAAAGGGACATCAGTTGCACCACAGGGCGGGAGGAGGGTGCTGAGCACGATACATTTTCTCTCTTCGGTAAGCATTTTTTTGTGTTTTATACTTTTGGAATATTGGTTTTTCATGTTGATTATAAAATGACCTTTTTCATGTTTGAAATGTACTAACTCGGTCGTTCCTCACAGCAGGTCAACTTGTGTGTGGTTGCAACATTACGGTCCCATTGAGTACATTTTTGGAGAAAGGGACATGAGTTGCACCACAGGGCGGGAGGAGGGTGCTGAGCACGATACATATTCTCTCTTCGGTAAGCATTTTTTTGTGTTTTATACTTTTGGAATTTTGGTTTTTCATGTTGATTTTAAAATGACCTTTTTCATGTTTGAAATGTACTAACTCGGTTGTTCCTCACGGCAGGTCAACTATTGTGTGGTTGCATCATTACGTCCCATTGAGTACATTTTTGGAGAAAGGGACATCAGTTGCACCACAGGGCGGGAGGAGGGTGCTGAGCTTGATACATTTTCTCTCTTCGGTAAGCAGTTTTTTGTGTTTTATACTTTTGGAATTTTGGTTTTTCATGTTGATTTTAAAATGACCTTTTTCATGTTTGAAATGTACTAACTCGTTTGTTCCTCACAGCAGGTCAACTTGTGTGTGGCTGCAACATTACGGTCCCATTGAGTACATTTTTGGAGAAAGGGACATCAATTGCACCACAGGGCGGGAGGTGGGTGCTGAGCACGATACATTTTCTCTCTTCGGTAAGCATTTTTTTGTGTTTTATACTTTTGGAATTTAGGTTTTTCATGTTGATTTTAAAATGACCTTTTTCATGTTTGAAATGTACTAACTCGTTTTTTCCTCACAGCATTACAACTTGTGTGTGGTTGCAACATTACGGTCCCATTGAGTACATTTTTGGAGAAAGGGACATCAGTTGCACCACAGGGCGGGAGGAGGGTGCTGAGCACGATACATTTTCTCTCTTCGGTAAGCATTTTTTTGTGTTTTATACTTTTGGAATTTTGGTTTTTCATGTTGATTTTAAAATGACCTTTTTCATGTTTGAAATGTACTAACTAGTATTTTCCTCACAGCAGCTCACATTGTGTGTGGTTGCAACATTACGGTCACATTGAGTACATTTTTGGAGAAAGGGACATCAGTTGCACCACAGGGCGGGAGGAGGGTGCTGAGCACGATACATTTTCTCTCTTCGGTAAGCATTTTTTTGTGTTTTATACTTTTGGAATTTTGGTTTTTCATCTTGATTTTAAAATGACCTTTTTCATGTTTGAAATGTACTAACTCGGTTGTTCCTCACAGCAGGTCAACTTGTGTGCGGTTGCAACATTACGGTCCCATTGAGTACATTTTTGGAGAAAGGGACATCAGTTGCACCACAGGGCGGGAGGAGGGTGCTGAGCACGATACATTTTCTCTCTTCGGTAAGCATTTTTTTGTGTTTTATACTTTTGGAATTTTGGTTTTTCATGTTGATTTTAAAATGACCTTTTTCATGTTTGAAATGTACTAACTCGTTTTTTCCTCACAGCAGGTCAACTTGTGTGTGGTTGCAACATTACGGTCCCATTGAGTACATTTTTGGAGAAAGGGACATCAGTTGCACCACAGGGCGGGAGGAGGGTGCTGAGCACGATACATTTTCTCTCTTCGGTAAGCATTTTTTTGTGTTTTATACTTTTGGAATTTTGGTTTTTCATGTTGATTTTAAAATGACCTTTTTCATGTTTGAAATGTACTAACTCGGTTTTTCCTCACAGCAGGTCAACTTGTGTGTGGTTGCAACTTTACGGTCCCATTGAGTACATTTATGGAGAAAGGGACATCAGTTGCACCACAGGGCGGGAGGAGTGTGCTGAGCACGATACATTTTCTCTCTTCGGTAAGCATTTTTTTGTGTTTTATACTTTTGGAATTTTGGTTTTTCATGTTGATTTTAAAATGACCTTTTTCATAATTGAAATGTACTAACTCGGTTGTTCCTCACAGCAGGTCAACTTGTGTGTTGTTGCAACATTACGGTCCCATTGAGTACATTTTTGGAGAAAGGGACATCAGTTGCACCACAGGGCGGGAGGAGGGTGCTGAGCACGATACATTTTCTCTCTTCGGTAAGCATTTTTTTGTGTTTTATACTTTTGGAATTTTGGTTTTTCATGTTGATTTTAAAATTTCCTTTTTCATGTTTGAAATGTACTAACTCGGTTGTTCCCCACAGCAGGTCAACTTGTGTGTGGTTGCTACATTACGGTCCCATTGAGTACATTTTTGGAGAAAGGGACATCAGTTGCACCACAGGGCGGGAGGAGGGTGCTGAGCACGATACATTTTCTCTCTTCGGTAAGCATTTTTTTGTGTTTTATACTTTTGGAATTTTGGTTTTTCATGTTGATTTTAAAATGACCTTTTTCATAATTGAAATGTACTAACTCGGTTGTTCCTCACAGCAGGTCAACTTGTGTGTTGTTGCAACATTACGGTCCCATTGAGTACATTTTTGGAGAAAGGGACATCAGTTGCACCATAGGGCAGGAGGAGGGTGCTGAGCACGATACATTTTCTCTCTTCGGTAAGCATTTTTTTGTGTTTTATACTTTTGGAATTTTGGTTTTTCATGTTGATTTTAAAATGACCTTTGTCATGTTTGAATTGTACTAACTCGGTTGTTCCTCACAGCAGGTCAACTTGTGTGTGGTTGCTACATTACGGTCCCATTGAGTACATTTTTGGAGAAAGGGACATCAGTTGCACCACAGGGCGAGAGGAGGGTGCTGAGCACAATACATTTTCTCTCTTCGGTAAGCATTTTTTTGTGTTTTATACTTTTGGAATTTTGGTTTTTCATGTTGATTTTAAAATGACCTTTTTCATGTTTGAAATGTACTAACTCGTTTTTTCCTCACAGCAGGTCAACTTGTGTGTGGTTGCAACATTACGGTCCCATTGAGTACATTTTTGGAGAAAGGGACATCAGTTGCACCACAGGGCGGGAGGAGGGTGCTGAGCACGATACATTTTCTCTCTTCGGTAAGCATTTTTTTGTGTTTTATACTTTTGGAATATTGGTTTTTCATGTTGATTATAAAATGACCTTTTTCATGTTTGAAATGTACTAACTCGGTCGTTCCTCACAGCAGGTCAACTTGTGTGTGGTTGCAACATTACGGTCCCATTGAGTACATTTTTGGAGAAAGGGACATGAGTTGCACCACAGGGCGGGAGGAGGGTGCTGAGCACGATACATATTCTCTCTTCGGTAAGCATTTTTTTGTGTTTTATACTTTTGGAATTTTGGTTTTTCATGTTGATTTTAAAATGACCTTTTTCATGTTTGAAATGTACTAACTCGGTTGTTCCTCACGGCAGGTCAACTATTGTGTGGTTGCATCATTACGTCCCATTGAGTACATTTTTGGAGAAAGGGACATCAGTTGCACCACAGGGCGGGAGGAGGGTGCTGAGCTTGATACATTTTCTCTCTTCGGTAAGCACTTTTTTGTGTTTTATACTTTTGGAATTTTGGTTTTTCATGTTGATTTTAAAATGACCTTTTTCATGTTTGAAATGTACTAACTCGTTTGTTCCTCACAGCAGGTCAACTTGTGTGTGGCTGCAACATTACGGTCCCATTGAGTACATTTTTGGAGAAAGGGACATCAATTGCACCACAGGGCGGGAGGTGGGTGCTGAGCACGATACATTTTCTCTCTTCGGTAAGCATTTTTTTGTGTTTTATACTTTTGGAATTTAGGTTTTTCATGTTGATTTTAAAATGACCTTTTTCATGTTTGAAATGTACTAACTCGTTTTTTCCTCACAGCATTACAACTTGTGTGTGGTTGCAACATTACGGTCCCATTGAGTACATTTTTGGAGAAAGGGACATCAGTTGCACCACAGGGCGGGAGGAGGGTGCTGAGCACGATACATTTTCTCTCTTCGGTAAGCATTTTTTTGTGTTTTATACTTTTGGAATTTTGGTTTTTCATGTTGATTTTAAAATGACCTTTTTCATGTTTGAAATGTACTAACTCGTATTTTCCTCACAGCAGCTCACATTGTGTGTGGTTGCAACATTACGGTCACATTGAGTACATTTTTGGAGAAAGGGACATCAGTTGCACCACAGGGCGGGAGGAGGGTGCTGAGCACGATACATTTTCTCTCTTCGGTAAGCATTTTTTTGTGTTTTATACTTTTGGAATTTTGGTTTTTCATCTTGATTTTAAAATGACCTTTTTCATGTTTGAAATGTACTAACTCGGTTGTTCCTCACAGCTGGTCAACTTGTGTGCGGTTGCAACATTACGGTCCCATTGAGTACATTTTTGGAGAAAGGGACATCAGTTGCACCACAGGGCGGGAGGAGGGTGCTGAGCACGATACATTTTCTCTCTTCGGTAAGCATTTTTTTGTGTTTTATACTTTTGGAATTTTGGTTTTTCATGTTGATTTTAAAATGACCTTTTTCATGTTTGAAATGTACTAACTCGTTTTTTCCTCACAGCAGGTCAACTTGTGTGTGGTTGCAACATTACGGTCCCATTGAGTACATTTTTGGAGAAAGGGACATCAGTTGCACCACAGGGCGGGAGGAGGGTGCTGAGCACGATACATTTTCTCTCTTCGGTAAGCATTTTTTTGTGTTTTATACTTTTGGAATTTTGGTTTTTCATGTTGATTTTAAAATGACCTTTTTCATGTTTGAAATGTACTAACTCGGTTTTTCCTCACAGCAGGTCAACTTGTGTGTGGTTGCAACTTTACGGTCCCATTGAGTACATTTATGGAGAAAGGGACATCAGTTGCACCACAGGGCGGGAGGAGTGTGCTGAGCACGATACATTTTCTCTCTTCGGTAAGCATTTTTTTGTGTTTTATACTTTTGGAATTTTGGTTTTTCATGTTGATTTTAAAATGACCTTTTTCATAATTGAAATGTACTAACTCGGTTGTTCCTCACAGCAGGTCAACTTGTGTGTTGTTGCAACATTACGGTCCCATTGAGTACATTTTTGGAGAAAGGGACATCAGTTGCACCACAGGGCGGGAGGAGGGTGCTGAGCACGATACATTTTCTCTCTTCGGTAAGCATTTTTTTGTGTTTTATACTTTTGGAATTTTGGTTTTTCATGTTGATTTTAAAATTTCCTTTTTCATGTTTGAAATGTACTAACTCGGTTGTTCCCCACAGCAGGTCAACTTGTGTGTGGTTGCTACATTACGGTCCCATTGAGTACATTTTTGGAGAAAGGGACATCAGTTGCACCACAGGGCGGGAGGAGGGTGCTGAGCACGATACATTTTCTCTCTTCGGTAAGCATTTTTTTGTGTTTTATACTTTTGGAATATTGGTTTTTCATGTTGATTTTAAAATGACCTTTTTCATGTTTGAAATGTACTAACTCGTTCGTTCCTCACAGCAGGTCAACTTGTGTGTGGTTGCAACATTACGGTCCCATTGAGTACATTTTTGGAGAAACGGACATCAGTTGCACCACAGGGCGGGGGGAGGGTGCTGAGCACGATACATTTTCTCTCTTCGGTAAGCATTTTTTTGTGTTTTATACTTTTGGAATTTTGGTTTTTCATGTTGATATTAAAATGACCTTTTTCATGTTTGAAATGTACTAACTCGGTTGTTCCTCACGACAGGTCAACTTTTGTGTGGTTGCAACATTACGTCCCATTGAGTACATTTTTGGAGAAAGGGACATCAGTTGCACCACAGGGCGGGAGGAGGGTGCTGAGCACGATACATTTTCTCTCTTCGGTAAGCATTTTTTTGTGTTTTACACTTTTGGAATTTTGGTTTTTCATGTTGATTTTAAAATGACCTTTTTCATGTTTGAAATGTACTAACTCGGTTGTTCCTCACAGCAGGTCAACTTGTGTGTGGCTGCAACATTACGGTCCCATTGAGTACATTTTTGGAGAAAGGGACATCAGTTGCACCACAGGGCGGGAGCAGGGTGCTGAGCACGATACATTTTCTCTCTTCGGTAAGCATTTTTTTGTGTTTTATACTTTTGGAATTTTGGTTTTTCATGTTGATTTTAAAATGACTTTTTTCATGTTTGAAATGTAATAACTCGATTTTTCCTCACAGCAGGTCAACTTGTGTCTGGTTGCAACATTACGGTCCCATTGAGTACATTTTTGGAGAAAGGGACATCAATTGCACCACAGGGCGGGAGGAGGGTGCAGAGCACGATACATTTTCTCTCTTCGGTAAGCATTTTTTTGTGTTTTATACTTTTGGAATTTTGGTTTTTCGTGTTGATTTTAAAATGACCTTTTTCATGTGTGAAATGTATTAACTCGGTTGTTCCTCACAGCAGGTCAACTTGTGTGTGGTTGCAACATTACGGTCCCATTGAGTACATTTTTGGAGAAAGGGACATCAGTTGCACCACAGGGCGGGAGGAGGGTGCTGAGCACGATACATTTTCTCTCTATGGTAAGCATTTTTTTGTGTTTTATACTTTTGGAATTTTGGTTTTTCATGTTGATTTTAAAATGACCTTTTTCATGTTTGAAATGTACTAACTCGGCTTTTCCTCACAGCAGGTCAACTTGTGTGTGGTTGCAACATTACGGTCCCATTGAGTACATTTTTGGAGAAAGGGACATCAGTTGCACCACAGGGCGGGAGGAGGGTGCTGAGCACGATACAGTTTCTCTCTTCGGTAAGCATTTTTTTGTGTTTTATACTTTTGGAATTTTGGTTTTTCATGTTGATTTTAAAATGACCTTTTTCATGTTTGAAATGTACTAACTCTTTTGTTCCTCACAGCAGGTCAACTTGTGTGTGGTTGCAACATTACGGTATCATTGAGTACATTTTTGGAGAAAGGGACATCAGTTGCACCACAGGGCGGGAGGAGGGTGCTGAGCACGATACATTTTCTCTCTTCGGTAAGCATTTTTTTGTGTTTTATACTTTTGGAATTTTGGTTTTTCATGTGGATTTTAAAATGACCTTTTTCATGTTTGAAATGTACTAACTCGGTTGTTCTCACAGCAGGTCAACTTGTGTGTGGCTGCAACATTACGGTCCCATTGAGTACATTTTTGGAGAAAGGGACATCAGTTGCACCACAGGGCGGGAGGAGTGTGCTGAGCACGATACATTTTCTCTCTTCGGTAAGCATTTTTTTGTGTTTTATACTTTTGGAATTTTATTTTTCATGTTGATTTTAAAATGACCTTTTTCATGTTTGAAATGTACTAACTCGGTTGTTCCTCACAGCAGGTCAACTTGTGTGTGGTTGCAACATTACGGTCCCATTGAGTACATTTTTGGAGAAAGGGACATCAGTTGCACCACAGGGCGGGAGGAGGGTGCTGAGCACGATACATTTTCTCTCTTCGGTTAGCATTTTTTTGTGTTTTATACTTTTGGAATTTTGGTTTTTCATGTTGATTTTAAAATGACCTTTTTCATGTTTGAAATGTACTAACTCGGTTGTTCCTCACAGCAGGTCAACTTGTGTGTGGCTGCAATGTTACGGTCCCATTGAGTACATTTTTGGAGAAAGGGACATCAGTTGCACCACAGGGCGGGGGCAGGGTGCTGAGCACGATACATTTTCTCTCTTCGGTAAGCATTTTTTTGTGTTTTATACTTTTGGAATTTTGGTTTTTCATGTTGATTTTAAAATGACCTTTTTCATGTTTGAAATGTAATAACTCGGTTTTTCCTCACAGCAGGTCAACTTGTGTGTGGTTGCAACATTACGGGCCCATTGAGTACATTTTTGGAGAAAGGGACATCAATTGCACCACAGGGCGGGAGGAGGGTGCTGAGCACGATACATTTTCTCTCTTCGGTAAGCATTTTTGTGTGTTTTATACTTTTGGAATTTTGGTTTTTCATGTTGATTTTAAAATGACCTTTTTCATGTTTGAAATGTACTAACTCGGTTGTTCCTCACAGCAGGTCAACTTGTGTGTGGCTGCAACATTACGGTTCCATTGAGTACATTTTTGGAGAAAGGGACATCAGTTGCACCACAGGGCGGGAGCAGGGTGCTGAGCACGATACATTTTCTCTCTTCGGTAAGCATTTTTTTGTGTTTTATACTTTTGGAATTTTGGTTTTTCATGTTGATTTTAAAATGACCTTTTTCATGTTTGAAATGTACTAACTCGGTTTTTCCTCACACCAGGTCAACTTGTGTGTGGTTGCAACATTACGGTCCCATTGAGTACATTTTTGGAGAAAGGGACATCAGTTGCACCACAGGGCGGGAGGAGGGTGCTGAGCACGATACAGTTTCTCTCTTCGGTAAGCATTCTTTTGTGTTTTATACTTTTGGAATTTAGGTTTTTCATGTTGATTTTAAAATGACCTTTTTCATGTTAGAAATGTACTAACTCGGTTGTTCCTCACAGCAGGTCAACTTGTGTGTGGTTGCAACATTACGGTCCCATTGAGTACATTTTTGGAGAAAGGGACATCAGTTGCACCACAGGGCGGGAGGAGGGTGCTGAGCACGATACATTTTCTCTCTTCGGTAAGCATTTTTTTGTGTTTTATACTTTTGGATTTTTGGTTTTTCATGTGGATTTTAAAATGACCTTTTTCATGTTTGAAATGTACTAACTCGGTTGTTCTCACAGCAGGTCAACTTGTGTGTGGCTGCAACATTACGGTCCCATTGAGTACATTTTTGGAGAAAGGGACATCAGTTGCACCACAGGGCGGGAGGAGTGTGCTGAGCATGATACATTTTCTCTCTTCGGTAAGCATTTTTTTGTGTTTTATACTTTTGGAATTTTATTTTTCATGTTGATTTTAAAATGACCTTTTTCATGTTTGAAATGTACTAACTCGGTTGTTCCTCACAGCAGGTCAACTTGTGTGTGGTTGCAACATTACGGTCCCATTGAGTACATTTTTGGAGAAAGGGACATCAGTTGCACCACAGGGCGGGAGGAGGGTGCTGAGCACGATACATTTTCTCTCTTCGGTAAGCATTTTTTTGTGTTTTATACTTTTGGAATTTTGGTTTTTCATGTTGATTTTAAAATGACCTTTTTCATGTCTGAAATGTACTAACTCGGTTGTTCCTCACAGCAGGTCAACTTGTGTGTGGCTGCAACATTACGGTCCCATTGAGTACATTTTTGGAGAAAGGGACATCAGTTGCACCACAGGGCGGGAGCAGGGTGCTGAGCACGATACATTTTCTCTCTTCGGTAAGCATTTTTTTGTGTTTTATACTTTTGGAATTTTGGTTTTTCATGTTGATTTTAAAATGACCTTTTTCATGTTTGAAATGTACTAACTCGGCTGTTCCTCACAGCAGGTCAACTTGTGTGTGGTTGCAACATTACGGTCCCATTGAGTACATTTTTGGAGAAAGGGACATCAGTTGCACCACAGGGCGGGAGGAGGGTGCTGAGCACGATACATTTTCTCTCTTCATTAAGCATTTTTTTGTGTTTTATACTTTTGGAATTTTGGTTTTTCATGTTGATTTTAAAATGACTTTTTTCATGTTTGAAATGTAATAACTCGGTTTTTCCTCACAGCAGGTCAACTTGTGTGTGGTTGCAACATTACGGGCCCATTGAGTACATTTTTGGAGAAAGGGACATCAATTGCACCATAGGGCGGGAGGAGGGTGCTGAGCACGATACATTTTCTCTCTTCGGTAAGCATTTTTTTGTGTTTTATACTTTTGGAATTTTGGTTTTTCATGTTGATTTTAAAATGACCTTTTTCATGTTTGAAATGTACTAACTCGGTTGTTCCTCACAGCAGGTCAACTTGTGTGTGGCTGCAACATTACGGTTCCATTGCGTACATTTTTGGAGAAAGGGACATCAGTTGCACCACAGGGCGGGAGGAGGGTGCAGAGCACGATACAGTTTCTCTCTTCGGTAAGCATTTTTTTGTGTTTTATACTTTTGGAATTTTGGTTTTTCATGTTGATTTTAAAATGACCTTTTTCATGTTTGAAATGTACTAACTCGGGTGTTCCTCACAGCAGGTCAACTTGTGTGTGGTTGCAACATTAGGGTCCCATTGAGTACATTTTTGGAGAAAGGGACATCAGTTGCACCACAGGGCGGGAGGAGGGTGCTGAGCACGATACATTTTCTCTCTTCGGTAAGCATTTTTTTGTGTTTTATACTTTTGGAATTTAGGTTTTTCATGTTGATTTTAAAATGACCTTTTTCATGTTTGAAATGTACTAACTCGGTTTTTCCTCACAGCAGGTCAACTTGTGTGTGGTTGCAACATTACGGTCCCATTGAGTACATTTTTGGAGAAAGGGACATCAGTTGCACCACTGGGCGGGAGGAGGGTGCTGAGCACGATACAGCTTCTCTCTTCGGTAAGCATTTTTTTGTGTTTTATACTTTTGGAATTTTGGTTTTTCATGTTGATTTTAAAATGACCTTTTTCATGTTTGAAATGTACTAACTCGGTTGTTCCTCACAGCAGGTCAACTTCTGTGTGGTTGCAACATTACGGTCCCATTGAGTACATTTTTGGAGAAAGGGACATCAGTTGCACCACAGGGCGGGAGGAGGGTGCTGAGCACGATACATTTTCTCTCTTCGGTAAGCATTTTTTTGTGTTTTATAATTTTGGAATTTTGGTTTTTCATGTGGATTTTTAAATGACCTTTTTCATGTTTGAAATGTACTAACTCGGTTGTTCCTCACAGCAGGTCAACTTGTGTGTGGCTGCAACATTACGGTCCCATTGAGTACATTTTTGGAGAAAGGGACATCAGTTGCACCACAGGGCGGGAGGAGTGTGCTGAGCACGATACATTTTCTCTCAGTGGTTAACATTTTTTTGTGTTTTATACTTTTGCAATTTTGGTTTTTCATGTTGATTTTAAAATGACCTTTTTCATGTTTGAAATGTACTAACTCGGTTGTTCCTCACAGCAGGTCAACTTGTGTGTGGTTGCAACATTACGGTCCCATTGAGTACATTTTTGGAGAAAGGGACATCAGTTGCACCACAGGGCGGGAGGAGGGTGCTGAGCACGATACATTTTCTCTCTTCGGTAAGCATTTTTTTGTGTTTTATACTTTTGGAATTTTGGTTTTTCATGTTGATTTTAAAATGACCTTTTTCATGTTTGAAATGTACTAACTCGGTTGTTCCTCACAGCAGGTCAACTTGTGTGTGGTTGCAACATTACGGTCCCATTGAGTACATTTTTGGAGAAAGGGACATCAATTGCACCACAGGGAGGGAGGAGGGTGCTGAGCACGATACATTTTCTCTCTTCGGTAAGCATTTTTTTGTGTTTTATACTTTTGGAATTTTGGTTTTTCATGTTGACTTTAAAATGACCTTTTTCATGTTTGAAATGTACTAACTTGTTTTTTCCTCACAGCAGGTCAACTTGTGTGTGGCTGCAACATTACGGTCCCATTGAGTACATTTTTGGAGAAAGGGACATCAGTTGCACCACAGGGCGGGAGCAGGGTGCTGAGCACGATACATTTTCTCTCTTCGGTAAGCATTTTTTTGTGTTTTATACTTTTGGAATTTTGGTTTTTCATGTTGATTTTAAAATGACCTTTTTCATGTTTGAAATGTACTAACTCGGTTTTTCCTCACAGCAGGTCATCTTGTGTGTGGTTGCAACATTACGGTCCCATTGAGTACATTTTTGGAGAAAGGGACATCAGTTGCACCACAGGGCGGGAGGAGGGTGCTGAGCACGATACATTTTCTCTCTTCGGTAAGCATGTTTTTGTGTTTTATACTTTTGGAATTTTAGTTTTTCATGTTTATTTTAAAATGACCTTTTTCATGTTTGAAATGTACTAACTTGATTTTTCCTCACAGCAGGTCATCTTGTGTGTGGTTGCAACATTACGGTCCCATTGAGTACATTTTTGGAGAAAGGGACATCAGTTGCACCACAGGGCGGGAGGAGGGTGCTGAGCACGATACATTTTCTCTCTTCGGTAAGCATTTTTTTGTGTTTTATACTTTAGGAATTTTGGTTTTTCATGTTGATTTTAAAATTACCTTTTTCGTGTTTGAAATGTACTAACTCGGTTGTTCCTCACAGCAGGTCAACTTGTGTGTTGTTGCAGCATTACGGTCCCATTGAGTACATTTTTGGAGAAAGGGACATCAGTTGCACCACAGGGCGGGAGGAGGGTGCTGAGCACGATACATTTTCTCTCTTCGGTAAGCATTTTTTTGTGTTTTATACTTTTGGAATTTTGGTTTTTCATGTTGATTTTAAAATGACCTTTTTCATGTTTGAAATGTACTAACTCGGTTGTTCCTCACAGCAGGTCAACTTGTGTGTGGTTGCTACATTTCGGTCCCATTGAGTACATTTTGGGAGAAAGGGACATCAGTTGCACCACAGGGCGGGAGGAGGGTGCTGAGCACGATACATTTTCTCTCTTCGGTAAGCATTTTTTTGTGTTTTATACTTTCGGAATTTTGGTTTTTCATGTTGATTTTAAAATGACCTTTTTCATGTTTGAAATGTACTAACTCGGTTGTTCCTCACAGCAGGTCAACTTGTGTGTGGTTGCAACATTACGGTCCCATTGAGTACATTTTTGGAGAACGGGACATCAGTTGCACCACAGGGCGGGAGGAGGGTGCTGAGCACGATACATTTTCTCTCTTCGGTAAGCATTTTTTGTGTTTTATACTTTTGGAATTTTGGTTTTTCATGTTGATTTTAAAATGACCTTTTTCATGTTTGAAATGTACTAACTCGGTTGTTCCTCACAGCAGGTCAACTTCTGTGTGGTTGCAACATTACGGTCCCATTGAGTACATTTTTGGAGAAAGGGACATCAGTTGCACCACAGGGCGGGAGGAGGGTGCTGAGCACGATACATTTTCTCTCTTCGGTAAGCATTTTTTTGTGTTTTATAGTTTTGGAATTTTGGTTTTTCATGTTGATTTTAAAATGACCTTTTTCATGTTTGAAATGTACTATCTCGGTTGTTCCTCACAGCAGGTCAACTTGTCTGTGGCTGCAACATTACGGTCCCATTGAGTACATTTTTGGAGAAAGGGACATCAGTTGCACCACAGGGCGGGAGGAGGGTGCTGAGCACGATACATTTTCTCTCTTCGGTAAGCATGTTTTTGTGTTTTATACTTTTGGAATTTTAGTTTTTCATGTTTATTTTAAAATGACCTTTTTCATGTTTGAAATGTACTAACTTGATTTTTCCTCACAGCAGGTCATCTTGTGTGTGGTTGCAACATTACGGTCCCATTGAGTACATTTTTGGAGAAAGGGACATCAGTTGCACCACAGGGCGGGAGGAGGGTGCTGAGCACGATACATTTTCTCTCTTCGGTAAGCATTTTTTTGTGTTTTATACTTTAGGAATTTTGGTTTTTCATGTTGATTTTAAAATTACCTTTTTCGTGTTTGAAATGTACTAACTCGGTTGTTCCTCACAGCAGGTCAACTTGTGTGTTGTTGCAACATTACGGTCCCATTGAGTACATTTTTGGAGAAAGGGACATCAGTTGCACCACAGGGCGGGAGGAGGGTGCTGAGCACGATACATTTTCTCTCTTCGGTAAGCATTTTTTTGTGTTTTATACTTTTGGAATTTTGCTTTTTAAAGTTGATTTTAAAATGACCTTTTTCATGTTTGAAATGTACTAACTCGGTTGTTCCTCACAGCAGGTCAACTTGTGTGTGGTTGCTACATTTCGGTCCCATTGAGTACATTTTGGGAGAAAGGGACATCAGTTGCACCACAGGGCGGGAGGAGGGTGCTGAGCACGATACATTTTCTCTCTTCGGTAAGCATTTTTTTGTGTTTTATACTTTCGGAATTTTGGTTTTTCATGTTGATTTTAAAATGACCTTTTTCATGTTTGAAATGTACTAACTCGGTTGTTCCTCACAGCAGGTCAACTTGTGTGTGGTTGCAACATTACGGTCCCATTGAGTACATTTTTGGAGAAAGGGACATCAGTTGCACCACAGGGCGGGAGGAGGGTGCTGAGCACGATACATTTTCTCTCTTCGGTAAGCATTTTTTGTGTTTTATACTTTTGGAATTTTGGTTTTTCATGTTGATTTTAAAATGACCTTTTTCATGTTTGAAATGTACTAACTCGGTTGTTCCTCACAGCAGGTCAACTTCTGTGTGGTTGCAACATTACGGTCCCATTGAGTACATTTTTGGAGAAAGGGACATCAGTTGCACCACAGGGCGGGAGGAGTGTGCTGAGCACGATACATTTTCTCTCTTCGGTAAGCATTTTTTTGTGTTTTATACTTTTGGAATTTTGGTTTTTCATGTTGATTTTAAAATGACCTTTTTCATGTTTGAAATGTACTATCTCGGTTGTTCCTCACAGCAGGTCAACTTGTGTGTGGCTGCAACATTACGGTCCCATTGAGTACATTTTTGGAGAAAGGGACATCAATTGCACCACAGGGCGGGAGGAGGGTGCGGAGCACGATACATTTTCTCTCTTCGGTAAGCATTTTTTTGTGTTTTATACTTTTGGAATTTTGGTTTTTCATGTTGATTTTAAAATGACCTTTTTCATGTTTGAAATGTACTAACTCGGTTGTTCCTCACAGCAGGTCAACTTGTGTGTGGTTCCAACATTAACGTCCCATTGAGTACATTTTTGGAGAAAGGGACATCAGTTGCACCACAGGGCGGGAGGAGGGTGCTGAGCACGATACATTTTCTCTCTTCGGTAAGCATTTTTTTGTGTTTTATACTTTTGGAATTTTGGTTTTTCATGTTGATTTTAAATTGACTTTTTTCATGTTTGAAATGTAATAACTCGGTTTTTCCTCACAGCAGGTCAACTTGTGTGTGGTTGCAACATTACGGTCCCATTGAGTACATTTTTGGAGAAAGGGACATCAATTGCATCACAGGGCGGGAGGAGGGTGCTGAGCACGATACATTTTCTCTCTTCGGTAAGCATTTTTTTGTGTTTTATACTTTTGGAATTTTGGTTTTTCATGTTGATTTTAAAATGACCTTTTTCATGTTTGAAATGTACTAACTCGGTTTTTCCTCACAGCAGGTCAACTTGTGTGTGGTTGCAACATTACGGTCCCATTGAGTACATTTTTGGAGAAAGGGACATCAGTTGCACCACAGGGCGGGAGGAGGGTGCTGAGCACGATACATTTTCTCTCTACGGTAAGCATTTTTTTGTGTTTTATACTTTAGGAATTTTGTTTTTTCATGTTGATTTTAAAATGACCTTTTTCATGTTTGAAATGTACTAACTCGGTTGTTCCTCACAGCAGGTCAACTTGTGTGTTGTTGCAACATTACGGTCCCATTGAGTACATTTTTGGAGAAAGGGACATCAGTTGCACCACAGGGCGGGAGGAGGGTGCTGAGCTTGATACATTTTCTCTCTTCGGTAAGCACTTTTTTTTGTTTTATACTTTTGGAATTTTGGTTTTTCATGTTGATTTTAAAATGACCTTTTTCATGTTTGAAATGTACTAACTCGTTTGTTCCTCACAGCAGGTCAACTTGTGTGTGGCTGCAACATTACGGTCCCATTGAGTACATTTTTGGAGAAAGGGACATCAATTGCACCACAGGGCGGGAGGTGGGTGCTGAGCACGATACATTTTCTCTCTTCGGTAAGCATTTTTTTGTGTTTTATACTTTTGGAATTTTGGTTTTTCATGTTGATTTTAAAATGACCTTTTTCATGTTTGAAATGTATTAACTCGGTTTTTCCTCACAGCAGGTCAACTTGTGTGTGGTTGCAACATTACGGTCCCATTGATTACATTTTTGGAGAAAGGGACATCAGTTGCACCACAGGGCGGGAGGAGGGTGCTGTGCACGATACAGTTTCTCTCTTCGGTAAGCATTTTTTTGTGTTTTATACTTTTGGAATTTTGGTTTTTCATGTTGATTTTAAAATGATCTTTTTCATGTTTGAAATGTACTAACTCGGTTGTTCCTCACAGCAGGTCAACTTGTGTGTGGTTGCAACATTACGGTCCCATTGAGTACATTTTTGGAGAAAGGGACATCAGTTGCACCACAGGGCGGGAGGAGGGTGCTGAGCACGATACATTTTCTCTCTTCGGTAAGCATTTTTTTGTGTTTTATACTTTTGGAATTTTGGTTTTTCATGTTGATTTTAAAATGACCTTTTTCATGTTTGAAATGTACTAACTCGGTTGTTCCTCACAGCAGGTCAACTTTTGTGTGGTTGCAACATTACGGTTCCATTGAGTACGTTTTTGGAGAAAGGGACATCAGTTGCACCACAGGGCGGGAGCAGTGTGCTGAGCACGATACATTTTCTCTCTTCGGTAAGCATTCTTTTGTGTTTTATACTTTTGGAATTTTGGTTTTTCATGTTGATTTTAAAATGACCTTTTTCATGTTTGAAATGTACTAACTCGGTTGTTCCTCACAGCAGGTCAACTTGTGTGTGGTTGCAACGTTATGGTCCCATTGAGTACATTTTTGGAGAAAGGGACATCAGTTGCACCTCAGGGCGGGAGGAGGGTGCTGAGCACGATACATTTTCTCTCTTCGGTAACCATTTTTTTGTGTTTTATACTTTTATAATTTTGGTTTTTCATGTTGATTTTAAAATGACCTTTTTCATGTTTGAAATGTACTAACTCGGTTGTTCCTCACAGCAGGTCAACTTGTGTGTGGTTGCAACTTTACAGTCCCATTGAGTACATTTTTGGAGAAAGGGACATCAGTTGCACCACAGGGCGGGAGGAGGGTGCTGAGCACGATACATTTTCTCTCTTCGGTAAGCATTTTTTTGTGTTTTATACTTTTGGAATTTTGGTTTTTCATGTTGATTTTAAAATGACCTTTTTCATGTTTGAAATGTACTAACTCGGTTGTTCCTCACAGCAGGTCAACTTGTGTGTGGTTGCAACATTACGGTTCCATTGAGTACATTTTTGGAGAAAGGGACATCAGTTGCACCACAGGGCGGGAGGAGGGTGCTGAGCACGATACATTTTCTCTCTTCGGTAAGTAGTTTTTTGTGTTTTATACTTTTGGAATTTTGGTTTTTCATGTTGATTTTAAAATGACCTTTTTCATGTTTGAAATGTACTAACTCGGTTGTTCCTCACAGCAGGTCAACTTGTGTGTGGTTGCAACATCACGGTCCCATTGAGTACATTTTTGGAGAAAGGGACATCAGTTGCACCACAGGGCGGGAGGAGGGTGCTGAGCACGATACATTTTCTCTCTTCGGTAAGCATTTTTTTGTGTATTATACTTTTGGAATTTTGGTTTTTCATGTTGATTTTAAAATGACCTTTTTCATGTTTGAAATGTACTAACTCGGTTGTTCCTCACAGCAGGTCAACTTGTTTGTTGTTGCAACATTACGGTCCCATTGAGTACATTTTTGGAGAAAGGGACATCAGTTGCACCTCAGGGCGGGAGGAGGGTGCTGAGCACGATACATTTTCTCTCTTCGGTAAGCATTTTTTTGTGTTTTATACTTTTATAATTTTGGTTTTTTATGTTGATTTTAAAATGACCTTTTTCATGTTTGAAATGTACTAACTCGGTTGTTCCTCACAGCAGGTCAACTTGTGTGTGGTTGCAACATTACGGTCCCATTGAGTACATTTTTGGAGAAAGGGACATCAGTTGCACCACAGGGCGGGAGGAGGGTGCTGAGCACGATACATTTTCTCTCTTAGATAAGCATTTTTTTGTGTTTTATACTTTTGGAATTTTGGTTTTTCATGTTGATTTTAAAATGACCTTTTTCATGTTTGAAATGTACTAACTCGGTTGTTCCTCACAGCAGGTCAACTTGTGTGTGGTTGCAACATTACGGTCCAATTGAGTACATTTTTGGAGAAAGGGACATCAGTTGCACCACAGGGCGGGAGGAGGGTGCTGAGCACGATACATTTTCTCTCTTCGGTAAGCATTTTTTTGTGTTTTATACTTTTGGAATTTTGGTTTTTCATGTTGATTTTAAAATGACCTTTTTCATGTTTGAAATGTACTAACTCGGTTGTTCCTCACAGCAGGTCAACTTTTGTGTGGTTGCAACATTACGGTCCCATTGAGTACGTTTTTGGAGAAAGGGACATCAGTTGCACCACAGGGCGGGAGGAGGGTGCTGAGCACGATACATTTTCTCTCTTCGGTAAGCATTTTTTTGTGTTTTATACTTTTGGAATTTTGGTTTTTCATGTTGATTTTAAAATGACCTTTTTCGTGTTTGAAATGTACTAACTCGTTTTTTCCTCACAGCAGGTCAACTTGTGTGTGGTTGCAACATTACGGTCCCATTGTGTACATTTTTGGAGAAAGAGACATCAGTTGCACCACAGGGCGGGAGGAGGGTGCTGAGCACGATACATTTTCTCTCTTCGGTGAGCATTTTTTTGTGTTTTATACTTTTGGAATTTTGGTTTCTCATGTTGATTTTAAAATTACTTTTTTCATGTTTGAAATGTACTAACTCGGTTGTTCCTCACAGGAGGTCAATTTGTGTGTGGTTGCAACATTACGGTCCCATTGAGTACATTTTTGGAGAAAGGGACATCAGTTGCACCACAGGGCGGGAGCAGTGTGCTGAGCACGATACATTTTCTCTCTTCGGTGAGCATTTTTTTGTGTTTTATACTTTTGGAATTTTGGTTTTTCATGTTGATTTTAAAATGACCTTTTTCATGTTTGAAATGTATTAACTCGGTTGTTGCTCACAGCAGGTCAACTTGTGTGTGGTTGCAACATTACGGTTCCATTGAGTACATTTTTGTAGAAAGGGACATCAGTTGCACCACAGGGCGGGAGGAGGGTGTTGAGCACGTTACATTTTCTCTCTTAGGTAAGCATTTTTTTGTGTTTTATACTTTTGGAATTTTGGTTTTTCATGTTGATTTTAAAATTACCTTTTTCATGTTTGAAATGTATTAACTCGGTTGCTCCTCACAGCAGGTCAACTTGTGTGTGGTTGCAACATTACGGTCCCATTGAGTACATTTTTGGAGAAAGGGACATCAGTTGCACCACAGGGCGGGAGGAGGGTGCTGAGCACGATACATTTTCTCTCTTCGGTAAGCATTTTTTTGTGTTTTATACTTTTGAAATTTTGGTTTTTCATGTTGATTTTAAAATGACATTTTTCATGTTTGAAATGTACTAACTCGGTTGTTCCTCACAGCAGGTCAACTTTTGTGTGGTTGCAACATTACGGTCCCATTGAGTACGTTTTTGGAGAAAGAGACATCAGATGCACCACAGGGCGGGAGGAGGGTGCTGAGCACGATACATTTTCTCTCTTCGGTAAGCATTTTTTTGTGTTTTATACTTTTGGAATTTTGGTTTTTCATGTTGATTTTAAAATGACCTTTTTCATGTTTGAAATGTACTATTTCGTTTTTTCCTCACAGCAGGTCAACTTGTGTGTGGTTGCAACATTACGGTCCCATTGTGTACATTTTTGGAGATGAGACATCAGTTGCACCACAGGGCGGGAGGAGGGTGCTGAGCACGATACATTTTCTCTCTTCGGTGAGCATTTTTTTGTGTTTTATAGTTTTGGAATTTTGGTTTTTCATGTTGATTTTAAAATGACTTTTTTCATGTTTGAAATGTACTAACTCGGTTGTTCCTCACAGGAGGTCAATTTGTGTGTGGTTGCAACAATACGGTCCCATTGAGTACATTTTTGGAGAAAGGGACATCAGTTGCACCACAGGGCGGGAGCAGTGTGCTGAGCACGATACATTTTCTCTCTTCGGTAAGCATTTTTTTGTGTTTTATACTTTTGGAATTTTGGTTTTTCATGTTGATTTTAAAATGACCTTTTTCATGTTCGAAATGTACTAACTCGGTTGTTCCTAACAGCAGGCCAACTTGTGTGTGGTTGCAACATTACGGTCCCATTGAGTACATTTTTGGAGAAAGGGACATCAGTTGCACCACAGGGCGGGAGGAGGGTGCTGAGCACGATACATTTTCTCTCTTCGGTAAGCATTTTTTTGTGTTTTATACTTTTGGAATTTTGGTTTTTCATGTTGATTTTAAAATGACCTTTTTCATGTTTGAAATGTACTAACTCGGTTGTTCCTCACAGCAGGTCAACTTGTGTATGGTTGCAACATTATGGTCCCATTGAGTACATTTTTGGAGAAAGGGACATCAGTTGCACCTCAGGGCGGGAGGAGCGTGCTGAGCACGATACATTTTCTCTCTTCGGTAAGCATTTTTTTGTGTTTTATACTTTTATAATTTTGGTTTTTCATGTTGATTTTAAAATGACCTTTTTCTTGTTTGAAATGTACTAACTCGGTTGTTCCCACAGCAAGTCAACTTGTGTGTGGTTGCAACTTTACAGTCCCATTGAGTACATTTTTGGAGAAAGGGACATCAGTTGCACCACAGGGCGGGAGGAGGGTGCTGAGCACGATACATTTTCTCTCTTCGGTAAGCATTTTTTTGTGTTTTATACTTTTGGAATTTTGGTTTTTCATGTTGATTTTAAAATGACCTTTTTCATGTTTGAAATGCATTAACTTGGTTGTTCTTCACAGCAGGTCAACTTGTGTGTGGTTGCAACATTACGGTTCCATTGAGTACATTTTTGGAGAAAGGGACATCAGTTGCACCACAGGGCGGGAGGAGGGTGCTGAGCACGATACATTTTCTCTCTTCGGTAAGCAGTTTTTTGTGTTTTATACTTTTGGAATTTTGGTTTTTCATGTTGATTTTAAAATGACCTTTTTCATGTTTGAAATGTACTAACTCGGTTGTTCCTCACAGCAGGTCAACTTTTGTGTGCTTGCAACATTACGGTCCCATTGAGTATATTTTTGGAGAAAGGGACATCAGTTGCACCACAGGGCGGGAGGAGGGTGCTGAGCACGATACATTTTCTCTCTTCGGTAAGCATTTTTTTGTGTTTTATACTTTTGGAATTTTGGGATTTCATGTTAATTTTAAAATGACCTTTTTCATGTTTGAAATGTACTAACTCGGTTGTTCCTCACAGCAGGTCAACTTGTGTGTGGTTGCAACATTACGGTCCCATTGAGTACATTTTTGGAGAAAGGGACATCAGTTGCACCACAGGGCGGGAGGAGGGTGCTGAGCACGATACATTTTCTCTCTTCGGTAAGCATTTTTTTGTGTTTTATACTTTTGGAATTTTGTTTTTTCATGTTGATTTTAAAATGACCTTTTTCATGTTTGAAATGTACTAACTCGGTTGTTCCTCACAGCAGGTCAACTTGTGTGTGGTTGCAACATTACGGTCCCATTGAGTACATTTTTGGAGAAAGGGACATCAATTGCACCACAGGGCGGGAGGAGGGTGCTGAGCATGATACATTTTCTCTCTTCGGTAAGCATTTTTTGTGTTTTATACTTTTGGAATTTTGGTTCTTCATGTTGATTTGAAAATGACCTTTTTCATGTTTGAAATGTACTAACTCGGTTGTTCCTCACAGCAGGTCAACTTGTGTGTGGTTGCAACATTACGGTCCCATTGTGTACATTTTTGGAGAAAAAGGACATCACTTGCACCACAGGGCGGGAGGAGGGTGCTGAGCACGATACATTTTCTCTCTTCGGTGAGCATTTTTTTGTGTTTTATACTTTTGGAATTTTGGTTTTTCATGTTGATTTTAAAATGACTTTTTTCATGTTTGAAATGTACTAACTCGGTTGTTCCTCACAGCAGGTCAACTTGTGTGTGGTTGCAACATTACGGTCCCATTGAGTACATTTTTGGAGAAAGGGACATCAGTTGCACCTCAGGGCGGGAGGAGGGTGCTGAGCACGATACATTTTCTCTCTTCGGTAAGCATTTTTTTGTGTTTTATACTTTTATAATTTTGGTTTTTCATGTTGATTTTAAAATGACCTTTTTCATGTTTGAAATGTACTAACTCGGTTGTACCTCACAGCAGGTCAACTTGTGTGTGGTTGCAACATTACGGTCCCATTGAGTACATTTTTGGAGAAAGGGACATCAGTTGCACCACAGGGCGGGAGGAGGGTGCTGAGCACGTTACATTTTCTCTCTTAGGTAAGCATTTTTTTGTGATTTATACTTTTGGAATTTTGGTTTTTCATGTTGATTTTAAAATGACCTTTTTCATGTTTGAAATGTATTAACTCGGTTGTTCCTCACAGCAGGTCAACTTGTGTGTGGTTGCAACATTACGGTCCCATTGAGTACATTTTTGGAGAAAGGGACATCAGTTGCACCACAGGGCGGGAGGAGGGTGCTGAGCACGATACATTTTCTCTCTTCGGTAAGCATTTTTTTGTGTTTTATACTTTTGGAATTTTGGTTTTTCATGTTGATTTTAAAATGACCTTTTTCATGTTTGAAATGTACTAACTCGGTTGTTCCTCACAGCAGGTCAACTTTTGTGTGGTTGCAACATTACGGTCCCATTGAGTACGTTTTTGGAGAAAGGGACATCAGTTGCACCACAGGGCGGGAGGAGGGTGCTGAGCACGATACATTTTCTCTCTTCGGTAAGCATTTTTTTGTGTTTTATACTTTTGGAATTTTGGTTTTTCATGTTGATTTTAAAATGACCTTTTTCATGTTTGAAATGTACTAACTCGTTTTTTCCTCACAGCAGGTCAACTTGTGTGTGGTTGCAACATTACGGTCCCATTGTGTACATTTTTGGAGATGAGACATCAGTTGCACCACAGGGCGGGAGGAGGGTGCTGAGCACGATACATTTTCTCTCTTCGGTAAGCATTTCATTGTGTTTTATACTTTTGGAATTTGGTTTTTCATGTTGATTTTAAAATGACGTTTTTCATGTTCGAAATGTACTAACTCGGTTGTTCCTCACAGCAGGTCAACTTGTGTGTGGTTGCAACATTACGGTCCCATTGAGTACATTTTTGGAGAAAGGGACATCAGTTGCACCTCAGGGCGGGAGGAGGGTGCTGAGCACGATACATTTTCTCTCTTCGGTAAGCATATTTTTTTGTTTTATACTTTTATAATTTTGGTTTTTCATGTTGATTTTAAAATGACCTTTTTCATGTTTGAAATGTACTAACTCGGTTGTTCCTCACAGCAGGTCAACTTGTGTGTGGTTGCAACATTACGGTCCCATTGAGTACATTTTTGGAGAAAGGGACATCAGTTGCACCACAGGGCGAGAGGAGGGTGCTGAGCACGATGCATTTTCCCTCTTCGGTAAGCATTTTTTTGTGTTTTATACTCTTGGAATTTTGGTTTTTCATGTTGATTTTAAAATGACCTTTTTCATGTTTGAAATGTACTAACTCGGTTGTTCCTCACAGCAGGTCAACTTGTGTGTGGTTGCAACATTACGGTCCCATTGGGTACATTTTTGGAGAAAGGGACATCAGTTGCACCACAGGGCGGGAGGAGGGTGCTGAGCACGATACATTTTCTCTCTTCGGTAAGCATTTTTTTGTGTTTTATTCTTTTGGAATTTTGGGATTTCATGTTAATTTTAAAATGACCTTTTTCATGTTTGAAATGTACTAACTCGGTCGTTACTCACAGCAGGTCAACTTGTGTGTGGTTGCAACATTACGGTTCCATTGAGTACATTTTTGGAGAAAGGGACATCAGTTGCACCACAGGGTGGGAGGAGGGTGCTGAGCACGATACATTTTCCCTCTTCGGTAAGCATTTTTTTGTGTTTTATACTTTTGGAATTTTGGATTTTCATGTTGATTTTAAAATGACCTTTTTCATGATTGAAATGTATAACTCGGTTGTTCCTCACAGCAGGTCAACTTGTGTGTGGTTGCAACATTACGGTCCCATTGAGTACATTTTTGGAAAAAGGGACATCAGTTGCACCACAGGGCGGGAGGAGGGTGCTAAGCACGATACATTTTCTCTCTTCGGTAAGCATTTTTTTGTGTTTTATACTTTTGGAATTTTGGTTTTTCATGTTGATTTTAAAATGACCTTTTTCATGTTTGAAATGTACTAACTCGGTTGTTCCTCACAGCAGGTCAACTTGTGTGTGGTTGCAACATTACGGTCCCATTGAGTACATTTTTGGAGAAAGGGACATCAGTTGCACCTCAGGGTGGGAGGAGGGTGCTAAGCACGATACATTTTCTCTCTTCGGTAAGCATTTTTTTGTGTTTTATACTTTTGGAGTTTTGGTTTTTCATGTTGATTTTAAAATGCCTTTTTCATGTTTGAAATGTACTAACTCGGTTGTTCCTCACAGCAGGTCAACTTGTGTGTGATTGCAACATTACGGTCCCATTGAGTACATTTTTGGAGAAAGGGACATCAGTTGCACCACAGGGCGGGAGGAGGGTGCTGAGCACGATACATTTTCTCTCTTCGGTAAGCATTTTTTTGTGTTTTATACTTTTGGAATTTTGGGATTTCATGTTAATTTTAAAATGACCTTTTTCATGTTTGAAATGTACTAACTCGGTTGTTCCTCACAGCAGGTCAACTTGTGTGTGGTTGCAACATTACGGTCCCATTGAGTACATTTTTGGAGAAAGGGACATCAGTTGCACCACAGGGCGGGAGGAGGGTGCTGAGCACGATACATTTTCTCTCTTCGGTAAGCATTTTTTTGTGTTTTATACTTTTGGAATTTTGGTTTTTCATGTTGATTTTAAAATGACCTTTTTCATGTTTGAAATGTACTAACTCGGTTGTTCCTCACAGCAGGTCAACTTGTGTGTGGTTGCAACATTACGGTCCCATTGAGTACATTTTTGGAGAAAGGGACATCAATTGCACCACAGGGCGGGAGGAGGGTGCTGAGTATGATACATTTTCTCTCTTCGGTAAGCATTTTTTGTGTTTTATACTTTTGGAATTTTGGTTTTTCATGTTGATTTTAAAATGACCTTTTTCATGTTTGAAATGTACTAACTCAGTTGTTCCTCACAGCAGGTCAACTTGTGTGTGGTTGCAACATTACGGTCCCATTGAGTACATTTTTGGAGAAAGGGACATCAGTTGCACCACAGGGCGGGAGGAGGGTGCTGAGCACGATACATTTTCTCTCTTCGGTAAGCATTTTTTTGTGTTTTATACTTTTGGAATTTTGGTTTTTCATGTTGATTTTAAAATGACCTTTTTCATGTTTGAAATGTACTAACTCGGTTGTTCCTCACAGCAGGTCAACTTGTGTGTGGTTGCAACATTACGGTCCCATTGAGTACATTTTTGGAGAAAGGGACATGAGTTGCACCACAGGGCGGGAGGAGGGTGCTGAGCACGATACATTTTCTCTCTTCGGTAAGCATTTTTTTGTGTTTTATACTTTTGGAATTTTGGTTTTTCATGTTGATTTTAAAATGACCTTTTTCATGTTTGAAATGTACTAACTCGGTTGTTCCTGACAGCAGGTCAACTTGTGTGTGGTTGCAACATTACGGTCCCATTGAGTACATTTTTGGAGAAAGGGACATCAGTTGCACCACAGGGCGGGAGGAGGGTGCTGAGCACGATACATTTTCTCTCTTCGGTAGGCATTTCATTGTGTTTTATACTTTTGGAATTTGGTTTTTCATGTTGATTTTAAAATGACCTTTTTCATGTTCGAAATGTACTAACTCGGTTGTTCCTCACAGCAGGTCAACTTGTGTGTGGTTGCAACATTACGGTCCCATTGAGTACATTTTTGGAGAAAGGGACATCAGTTGCACCTCAGGGCGGGAGGAGGGTGCTGAGCACGATACATTTTCTCTCTTCGGTAAGCATATTTTTTTGTTTTATACTTTTATAATTTTGGTTTTTCATGTTGATTTTAAAATGACCTTTTTCATGTTTGAAATGTACTAACTCGGTTGTTCCTCACAGCAGGTCAACTTGTGTGTGGTTGCAACATTACGGTCCCATTGAGTACATTTTTGGAGAAAGGGACATCAGTTGCACCACAGGGCGAGAGGAGGGTGCTGAGCACGATGCATTTTCCCTCTTCGGTAAGCATTTTTTTGTGTTTTATACTCTTGGAATTTTGGTTCTTCATGTTGATTTTAAAATGACCTTTTTCATGTTTGAAATGTACTAACTCGGTTGTTCCTCACAGCAGGTCAACTTGTGTGTGGTTGCAACATTACGGTCCCATTGGGTACATTTTTGGAGAAAGGGACATCAGTTGCACCACAGGGCGGGAGGAGGGTGCTGAGCACGATACATTTTCTCTCTTCGGTAAGCATTTTTTTGTGTTTTATTCTTTTGGAATTTTAGGATTTCATGTTAATTTTAAAATGACCTTTTTCATGTTTGAAATGTACTAACTCGGTCGTTACTCACAGCAGGTCAACTTGTGTGTGGTTGCAACATTACGGTTCCATTGAGTACATTTTTGGAGAAAGGGACATCAGTTGCACCACAGGGTGGGAGGAGGGTGCTGAGCACGATACATTTTCCCTCTTCGGTAAGCATTTTTTTGTGTTTTATACTTTTGGAATTTTGGATTTTCATGTTGATTTTAAAATGACCTTTTTCATGATTGAAATGTATAACTCGGTTGTTCCTCACAGCAGGTCAACTTGTGTGTGGTTGCAACATTACGGTCCCATTGAGTACATTTTTGGAAAAAGGGTCATCAGTTGCACCACAGGGCGGGAGGAGGGTGCTAAGCACGATACATTTTCTCTCTTCGGTAAGCATTTTTTTGTGTTTTATACTTTTGGAATTTTGGTTTTTCATGTTGATTTTAAAATGACCTTTTTCATGTTTGAAATGTACTAACTCGGTTGTTCCTCACAGCAGGTCAACTTGTGTGTGGTTGCAACATTACGGTCCCATTGAGTACATTTTTGGAGAAAGGGACATCAGTTGCACCTCAGGGTGGGAGGAGGGTGCTAAGCACGATACATTTTCTCTCTTCGGTAAGCATTTTTTTGTGTTTTATACTTTTATAATTTTGGTTTTTCATGTTGATTTTAAAATGCCTTTTTCATGTTTGAAATGTACTAACTCGGTTGTTCCTCACAGCAGGTCAACTTGTGTGTGATTGCAACATTACGGTCCCATTGAGTACATTTTTGGAGAAAGGGACATCAGCTGCACCACAGGGCGGGAGGAGGGTGCTGAGCACGATTCATTTTTTCTCTTCGGTAAGCATTCTTTTGTGTTTTATACTTTTGGAATTTTGGTTTTTCATGTTGATTTTAAAATGACCTTTTTCATGTTTGAAATGTACTAACTCGGTTGTTCCTCACAGCAGGTCAACTTGTGTGTGGTTGCAACATTACGGTCCCATTGAGTACATTTTTGGAGAAAGGGACATCAGTTGCACCACAGGGCGGGAGGAGGGTGCTGAGCACGATACATTTTCTCTCTTCGGTAAGCATTTTTTTGTGTTTTATATTTTTGGAATTTTGGGATTTCATGTTAATTTTAAAATGACCTTTTTCATGTTTGAAATGTACTAACTCGGTTGTTCCTCACAGCAGGTCAACTTGTGTGTGGTTGCAACATTACGGTCCCATTGAGTACATTTTTGGAGAAAGGGACATCAGTTGCACCACAGGGCGGGAGGAGGGTGCTGAGCACGATACATTTTCTCTCTTCGGTAAGCATTTTTTTGTGTTTTATACTTTTGGAATTTTGGTTTTTCATGTTGATTTTAAAATGACCTTTTTCATGTTTGAAGTGTACTAACTCGGTTGTTCCTCACAGCAGGTCAACTTGTGTGTGGTTGCAACATTACGGTCCCATTGAGTACATTTTTGGAGAAAGGGACATCAATTGCACCACAGGGCGGGAGGAGGGTGCTGAGTATGATACATTTTCTCTCTTCGGTAAGCATTTTTTGTGTTTTATACTTTTGGAATTTTGGTTTTTCATGTTGATTTTAAAATGACCTTTTTCATGTTTGAAATGTACTAACTCAGTTGTTCCTCACAGCAGGTCAACTTGTGTGTGGTTGCAACATTACGGTCCCATTGAGTACATTTTTGGAGAAAGGGACATCAGTTGCACCACAGGGCGGGAGGAGGGTGCTGAGCACGATACATTTTCTCTTTTCGGTAAGCATTTTTTTGTGTTTTATACTTTTGGAATTTTGGTTTTTCATGTTGATTTTAAAATGACCTTTTTCATGTTTGAAATGTACTAACTCGGTTGTTCCTCACAGCAGGTCAACTTGTGTGTGGTTGCAACATTACGGTCCCATTGAGTACATTTTTGGAGAAAGGGACATGAGTTGCACCACAGGGCGGGAGGAGGGTGCTGAGCACGATACATTTTCTCTCTTCGGTAAGCATTATTTTGTGTTTTATACTTTTGGAATTTTGGTTTTTCATGTTGATTTTAAAATGACCTTTTTCATGTTTGAAATGTACTAACTCGGTTGTTCCTGACAGCAGGTCAACTTGTGTGTGGTTGCAACATTACGGTCCCATTGAGTACATTTTTGGAGAAAGGGACATCAGTTGCACCACAGGGCGGGAGGAGGGTGCTGAGCACGATACATTTTCTCTCTTCGGTAAGCATTTTTTTGTGTTTTATACTTTTGGAATTTTGGTTTTTCATGTTGATTTAAAATGACCTTTTTCATGTTTAAATTGTACTAACTCGGTTGTTCCTCACAGCAGGTCAACTTGTGTGTGGTTGCAACATTACGGTCCCATTGAGTACATTTTTGGAGAAAGGGACATCAGTTGCACCACAGGGCGGGAGGAGGGTGCTAAGCACGATACATTTTCTCTCTTCGGTAAGCATTTTTTTGTGTTTTATACTTTTATAATTTTGGTTTTTCATGTAGATTTTAAATTGCCTTTTTCATGTTTGAAATGTACTAACTCGGTTGTTCCTCACAGCAGGTCAACTTGTGTGTGGTTGCAACATTACGGTCCCATTGAGTACATTTTTGGAGAAAGGGACATCAGCTGCACCACAGGGCGGGAGGAGGGTGCTGAGCACGATACATTTTCTCTCTTCGGTAAGCATTCTTTTGTGTTTTATACTTTTGGAATTTTGGTTTTTCATGTTGATTTTAAAATGACCTTTTTCATGTTTGAAATGTACTAACTCGGTTGTTCCTCACAGCAGGTCAACTTGTGTGTGGTTGCAACATTACGGTCCCATTGAGTACATTTTTGGAGAAAGGGACATCAGTTGCACCACAGGGCGGGAGGAGGGTGCTGAGCACGATACATTTTCTCTCTTCGGTAAGCATTTTTTTGTGTTTTATACTTTTGGAATTTTGGGATTTCATGTTAATTTTAAAATGACCTTTTTAATGTTTGAAATGTACTAACTCGGTTGTTCCTCACAGCAGGTCAACTTGTGTGTGGTTGCAACATTACGGTCCCATTGAGTACATTTTTGGAGAAAGGGACATCAGTTGCACCACAGGGCGGGAGGAGGGTGCTGAGCACGATACATTTTCTCTCTTCGGTAAGCATTTTTTTGTGTTTTATACTTTTGGAATTTTGGTTTTTCATGTTGATTTTAAAATGACCTTTTTCATGTTTGAAATGTACTAACTCGGTTGTTCCTCACAGCAGGTCAACTTGTGTGTGGTTGCAACATTACGGTCCCATTGAGTACATTTTTGGAGAAAGGGACATCAATTGCACCACAGGGCGGGAGGAGGGTGCTGAGCATGATACATTTTCTCTCTTCGGTAAGCATTTTTTGTGTTTTATACTTTTGGAATTTTGGTTTTTCATGTTGATTTTAAAATGACCTTTTTCATGTTTGAAATGTACTAACTCGGTTGTTCCTCACAGCAGGTCAACTTGTGTGTGGTTGCAACATTACGGTCCCATTGAGTACATTTTTGGAGAAAGGGACATCAGTTGCACCACAGGGCGGGAGGAGGGTGCTGAGCACGATACATTTTCTCTCTTCGGTAAGCATTTTTTTGTGTTTTATACTTTTGGAATTTTGGTTTTTCATGTTGATTTTAAAATGACCTTTTTCATGTTTGAAATGTACTAACTCGGTTGTTCCTCACAGCAGGTCAACTTGTGTGTGGTTGCAACATTACGGTCCCATTGAGTACATTTTTGGAGAAAGGGACATCAGTTGCACCACAGGGCGGGAGGAGGGTGCTGAGCACGATACATTTTCTCTCTTCGGTAAGCATTTTTTTCTGTTTTATACTTTTGGAATTTTGGTTTTTCATGTTGATTTTAAAATGACCTTTTTCATGTTTGAAATGTACTAACTCGGTTGTTCCTGACAGCAGGTCAACTTGTGTGTGGTTGCAACATTACGGTCCCATTGAGTACATTTTTGGAGAAAGGGACATCAGTTGCACCACAGGGCGGGAGGAGGGTGCTGAGCACGATACATTTTCTCTCTTCGGTAAGCATTTTTTTGTGTTTTATACTTTTGGAATTTTGGTTTTTCATGTCGATTTTAAAATGACCTTCTTCATGTTTGAAATGTACTAACTCGGTTGTTCCTCACAGCAGGTCAACTTGTGTGTGGTTGCAACATTACGGTCCCATTGAGTACATTTTTGGAGAAAGGGACATCAGTTGCACCACAGGGCGGGAGGAGGGTGCTGAGCACGATACATTTTCTCTCTTCGGTAAGCATTTTATTGTGTTTTATACTTTTGGAATTTGGTTTTTCATGTTGATTTTAAAATGACCTTTTTCATGTTCGAAATGTACTAACTCGGTTGTTCCTCACAGCAGGTCAACTTGTGTGTGGTTGCAACATTACGGTCCCATTGAGTACATTTTTGGAGAAAGGGACATCAGTTGCACCTCAGGGCGGGAGGAGGGTGCTGAGCACGATACATTTTCTCTCTTCGGTAAGCATTTTTTTTTGTTTTATACTTTTATAATTTTGGTTTTTCATGTTGATTTTAAAATGACCTTTTTCATGTTTGAAATGTACTAACTCGGTTGTTCCTCACAGCAGGTCAACTTGTGTGTGGTTGCAACATTACGGTCCCATTGAGTACATTTTTGGAGAAAGGGACATCAGTTGCACCACAGGGCGAGAGGAGGGTGCTGAGCACGATGCATTTTCCCTCTTCGGTAAGCATTTTTTTGTGTTTTATACTTTTGGAATTTTGGTTTTTCATGTTGATTTTAAAATGACCTTTTTCATGTTTGAAATGTAGTAACTCGGTTGTTGCTCACAGCAGGTCAACTTGTGTGTGGTTGCAACATTACGGTCCCATTGAGTACATTTTTGGAGAAAGGGACATCAGTTGCACCACAGGGCGGGAGGAGGGTGCTGAGCACGATACATTTTCTCTCTTCGGTAAGCATTTTTTTGTGTTTTATTCTTTTGGAATTTTGGGATTTCATGTTAATTTTAAAATGACCTTTTTCATGTTTGAAATGTACTAACTCGGTTGTTCCTCACAGCAGGTCAACTTGTGTGTGGTTGCAACATTACGGTTCCATTGAGTACATTTTTGGACAAAGGGACATCAGTTGCACCACAGGGCGGGAGGAGGGTGCTGAGCACGATACATTTTCCCTCTTCGGTAAGCATTTTTTTGTGTTTTATACTTTCGGAATTTTGGATTTTCATGTTGATTTTAAAATGACCTTTTTCATGATTGAAATGTATAACTCGGTTGTTCCTCACAGCAGGTCAACTTGTGTGTGGTTGCTACATTACGGTCCCATTGAGTACATTTTTGGAGAAAGGGACATCAGTTGCACCACAGGGCGGGAGGAGGGTGCTGAGCACGATACATTTTCTCTCTTCGGTAAGCATTTTTTTGTGTTTTATACTTTTGGAATTTTGGTTCTTCATGTTGATTTTAAAATGACCTTTTTCATGTTTGAAATGTACTAACTCGGTTATTCCTCACAGCAGGTCAACTTGTGTGTGGTTGCAACGTTACGGTCCCATTGAGTACATTTTTGGAAAAAGGGACATCAGTTGCACCACAGGGCGGGAGGAGGGTGCTAAGCACGATACATTTTCTCTCTTCGGTAAGCATTTTTTTGTGTTTTATACTTTTGGAATATTAGTTTTTCATGTTGATTTTAAAATGACCTTTTTCATGTTTGAAATGTACTAACTCGGTTGTTCCTCACAGCAGGTCAACTTGTGTGTGGTTGCAACATTACGGTCCCATTGAGTACATTTTTGGAGAAAGGGACATCAGTTGCACCTCAGGGCGGGAGGAGGGTGCTAAGCACGATACATTTTCTCTCTTCGGTAAGCATTTTTTTGTGTTTCATACTTTTATAATTTTGGTTTTTCATGTTGATTTTAAAATGACCTTTTTCATGTTTGAAATGTACTAACTCGGTTGTTCCTCACAGCAGGTCAACTTGTGTGTGGTTGCAACATTACGGTCCCATTGAGTACATTTTTGGAGAAAGGGACATCAGCTGCACCACAGGGCGGGAGGAGGGTGCTGAGCACGATACATTTTCTCTCATCGGTAAGCATTCTTTTGTGTTTTATAGTTTTGGAATTTTGGTTTTTCATGTTGATTTTAAAATGACCTTTTTCATGTTTGAAATGTACTAACTCGGTTGTTCCTCACAGCAGGTCAACTTGTGTGTGGTTGCAACATTACGGTCCCATTGAGTACATTTTTGGAGAAAGGGACATCAGTTGCACCACAGGGCGGGAGGAGGGTGCTGAGCACGATACATTTTCTCTCTTCGGTAAGCATTTTTTTGTGTTTTATACTTTTGGAATTTTGGGATTTCATGTTAATTTTAAAATGACCTTTTTCATGTTTGAAATGTACTAACTCGGTCGTTCCTCACAGCAGGTCAACTTGTGTGTGGTTGCAACATTACGGTCCCATTGAGTACATTTTTGGAGAAAGGGACATCAGCTGCACCACAGGGCGGGAGGAGGGTGCTGAGCACGATACATTTTCTCTCTTCGGTAAGCATTCTTTTTTGTTTTATACTTTGGAATTTTGGTTTTTCATGTTGATTTTAAAATGACCTTTTTCATGTTTGAAATGTACTAACTCGGTTGTTCCTCACAGCAGGTCAACTTGTGTGTGGTTGCAACATTACGGTCCCATTGAGTACATTTTTGGAGAAAGGGACATCAGTTGCACCACAGGGCGGGAGGAGGGTGCTGAGCACGATACATTTTCTCTCTTCGGTAAGCATTTTTTTGTGTTTTATACTTTTGGAATTTTGGGATTTCATGTTAATTTTAAAATGACCTTTTTCATGTTTGAAATGTACTAACTCGGTTGTTCCTGACAGCAGGTCAACTTGTGTGTGGTTGCAAGATTACGGTCCCATTGAGTACATTTTTGGAGAAAGGGACATCAGTTGCACCACAGGGCGGGAGGAGGGTGCTGAGCACGATACATTTTCTCTCTTCGGTAAGCATTTTTTTGTGTTTTATACTTTTGGAATTTTGGTTTTTCATCTTGATTTTAAAATGACCTTTTTCATGTTTGAAATGTACTAACTCGGTTGTTCCTCACAGCAGGTCAACTTGTGTGTGGTTGCAACATTACGGTCCCATTGAGTACATTTTTGGAGAAAGGGACATCAGTTGCACCACAGGGCGGGAGGAGGGTGCTGAGCACGATACATTTTCTCTCTTCGGTAAGCATTTTATTGTGTTTTATACTTTTGGAATTTGGTTTTTCATGTTGATTTTAAAATGACCTTTTTCATGTTCGAAATGTACTAACTCGGTTGTTCCTCACAGCAGGTCAACTTGTGTGTGGTTGCAACATTATGGTCCCATTGAGTACATTTTTGGAGAAAGGGACATCAGTTGCACCTCAGGGCGGGAGGAGGGTGCTGAGCACGATACATTTTCTCTCTTCGGTAAGCATTTTTTTTTGTTTTATACTTTTATAATTTTGGTTTTTCATGTTGATTTTAAAATGACCTTTTTCATGTTTGAAATGTACTAACTCGGTTGTTCCTCACAGGAGGTAAACTTGTGTGTGGTTGCAACATTACGGTCCCATTGAGTACATTTTTGGAGAAAGGGACATCAGTTGCACCACAGGGCGAGAGGAGGGTGCTGAGCACGATGCATTTTCCCTCTTCGGTAAGCATTTTTTTGTGTTTTATACTTTTGGAATTTTGGTTTTCATGTTGATTTTGAAATGACCTTTTTCATGTTTGAAATGTACTAACTCGGTTATTCCTCACAGCAGGTCAACTTGTGTGTGGTTGCAACGTTACGGTCCCATTGAGTACATTTTTGGAAAAAGGGACATCAGTTGCACCACAGGGCGGGAGGAGGGTGCTAAGCACGATACATTTTCTCTCTTCGGTAAGCATTTTTTTGTGTTTTATACTTTTGGAATTTTGGTTTTTCATGTTGATTTTAAAATGACCTTTTTCATGTTTGAAATGTACTAACTCGGTTGTTCCTCACAGCAGGTCAACTTGTGTGTGGTTGCAACATTACGGTCCCATTGAGTACATTTTTGGAGAAAGGGACATCAGTTGCACCTCAGGGCGGGAGGAGGGTGCTAAGCACGATACATTTTCTCTCTTCGGTAAGCATTTTTTTGTGTTTTATACTTTTATAATTTTGGTTTTTCATGTTGATTTTAAAATGACCTTTTTCATGTTTGAAATGTACTAACTCGGTTGTTCCTCACAGCAGGTCAACTTGTGTGTGGTTGCAACATTACGGTCCCATTGAGTACATTTTTGGAGAAAGGGACATCAGCTGCACCACAGGGCGGGAGGAGGGTGCTGAGCACGATACATTTTCTCTCTTCGGTAAGCATTCTTTTGTGTTTTATACTTTTGGAATTTTGGTTTTTCATGTTGATTTTAAAATGACCTTTTTCATGTTTGAAATGTACTAACTCGGTTGTTCCTCACAGCAGGTCAACTTGTGTGTGGTTGCAACATTACGGTCCCATTGAGTACATTTTTGGAGAAAGGGACATCAGTTGCACCACAGGGCGGGAGGAGGGTGCTGAGCACGATACATTTTCTCTCTTCGGTAAGCATTTTTTTGTGTTTTATACTTTTGGAATTTTGGGATTTCATGTTAATTTTAAAATGACCTTTTTCATGTTTGAAATGTACTAACTCGGTTGTTCCTCACAGCAGGTCAACTTGTGTGTGGTTGCAACATTACGGTCCCATTGAGTACATTTTTGGAGAAAGGGACATCAGTTGCACCACAGGGCGGGAGGAGGGTGCTGAGCACGATACATTTTCTCTCTTCGGTAAGCATTTTTTTGTGTTTTATACTTTTGGAATTTTGGTTTTTCATGTTGATTTTAAAATGACCTTTTTCATGTTTGAAATGTACTAACTCGGTTGTTCCTCACAGCAGGTCAACTTGTGTGTGGTTGCAACATTACGGTCCCATTGAGTACATTTTTGGAGAAAGGGACATCAATTGCACCACAGGGCGGGAGGAGGGTGCTGAGCAAGATACATTTTGTCTCTTCGGTAAGCATTTTTTGTGTTTTTTACTTTTGGAATTTTGGTTTTTCATGTTGATTTTAAAATGACCTTTTTCATGTTTGAAATGTACTAACTCGGTTGTTCCTCACAGCAGGTCAACTTGTGTGTGGTTGCAACATTACGGTCCCATTGAGTACATTTTTGGAGAAAGGGACATCAGTTGCACCACAGGGCGGGAGGAGGGTGCTGAGCACGATACATTTTCTCTCTTCGGTAAGCATTTTTTTGTGTTTTATACTTTTGGAATTTTGGTTTTTCATGTTGATTTTAAAATGACCTTTTTCATGTTTGAAATGTACTAACTCGGTTGTTCCTCACAGCAGGTCAACTTGTGTGTGGTTGCAACATTACGGTCCCATTGAGTACATTTTTGGAGAAAGGGACATCAGTTGCACCACAGGGCGGGAGGAGGGTGCTGAGCACGATACATTTTCTCTCTTCAGTAAGAATTTTTTTGTGTTTTATACTTTTGGAATTTTGGTTTTTCATGTTGATTTTAAAATGACCTTTTTCATGTTTGAAATGTACTAACTCGGTTGTTCCTGACAGCAGGTCAACTTGTGTGTGGTTGCAACATTACGGTCCCATTGAGTACATTTTTGGAGAAAGGGACATCAGTTGCACCACAGGGCGGGAGGAGGGTGCTGAGCACGATACATTTTCTCTCTTCGGTAAGCATTTTTTTGTGTTTTATACTTTTGGAATTTTGGTTTTTCATGTTGATTTTAAAATGACCGATTTCATGTTTGAAATGTACTAACTCGGTTGTTCCTCACAGCAGGTCAACTTGTGTGTGGTTGCAACATTACGGTCCCATTGAGTACATTTTTGGAGAAAGGGACATCAGTTGCACCACAGGGCGGGAGGAGGGTGCTGAGCACGATACATTTTCTCTCTTCGGTAAGCATTTTTTTGTGTTTTATACTTTTGTAATTTTGGTTTTTCATGTTGATTTTAAAATGACCTTTTTCATGTTTGAAATATACTAACTCGGTTGTTCCTCACAGCAGGTCAACTTGTGTGTGGTTGCAACATTACGGTCCCATTGAGTACATTTTTGGAGAAAGGGACATCAGTTGCACCACAGGGCGGGAGGAGGGTGCTGAGCACGATACATTTTCTCTCTTCGGTAAGCATATTTTCGTGTTTTATACTTTTGGAATTTTGGTTTTTCATGTTGATTTTAAAATGACCTTTTTCATGTTTGAAATGTACTAACTCGTTTTTTCCTCACAGCAGGTCAACTTGTGTGTGGTTGCAACATTACGGTCCCATTGAGTACATTTTTGGAGAAAGGGACATCAGTTGCACCACAGGGCGGGAGGAGGTTGCTGAGCACGATACATTTTCTCTCTTCGGTAAGCATTCTTTGTGTTTTATACTTTTGGAATTTTGGTTTTTCATGTTGATTTTAAAATGACCTTTTTCATGTTTGAAATGTACTAACTCGGTTGTTCCTCACAGCAGGTCAACTTGTGTGTGGTTGCAACAGTACGGTCCCATTGAGTACATTTTTGGAGAAAGGGATATCAGTTGCACCACAGGGCGGGAGGAGGGTGCTGAGCACGATACATTTTCTCTCTTCGGTAAGAATTTTTTTGTGTTTTATACTTTTGGAATTTTGGGATTTCATGTTGATTTTAAAATGACCTTTTTCATGTTTGAAATGTACTAACTCGGTTGTTCCTCACAGCAGGTCAACTTGTGTGTGGTTGCAACATTATGGTCCCATTGAGTACATTTTTGGAGAAAGGGACATCAGTTGCACCTCAGGGCGGGAGGAGGGTGCTGAGCACGATACATTTTCTCTCTTCGGTAAGCATTTTTTTGTGTTTTATACTTTTGGAATTTTGGTTTTTCATGTTGATTTTAAAATGACCTATTTCATGTTTGAAATGTACTAACTCGGTTGTTCCTCACAGCAGGTCAACTTGTGTGTGGTTGCAACATTACGGTCACATTGAGTACATTTTTGGAGAAAGGGACATCAGTTGCACCACAGGGCGGGAGGAGGGTGCTGAGCACGATACATTTTCTCTCTTCGGTAAGCATTTTTTTGTGTTTTATACTTTTGGAATTTTGGTTTTTCATGTTGATTTTAAAATGACCTTTTTCATGTTTGAAATGTACTAACTCGGTTGTTCCTCACAGCAGGTCAACTTGTGGTTGGTTGCAACATTACGGTCCCATTGAGTACATTTTTGGAGAAGGGGACATCAGTTGCACCACAGGGCGGGAGGAGGGTGCTGAGCACGATACATTTTCTCTCTTCGGTAAGCATTTTTTTGTGTTTTATACTTTTGGAATTTTGGTTTTTCATGTTGATTTTAAAATGACCTTTTTCATGTTTGAAATGTACTAACTCGGTTGTTCCTCACAGCAGGTCAACTTGTGTGTGGTTGCAACATTACGGTCCCATTGAGTACATTTTTGGAGAAAGGGACATCAGCTGCACCACAGGGCGGGAGGAGGGTGCTGAGCACGATACATTTTCTCTCTTCGGTAAGCATTTTTTTGTGTTTTATACTTTTGGAATTTTGGTTTTTCATGTTGATTTTAAAATGACCATTTTCATGTTTGAAATGTACTAACTCGGTTGTTCCTCACAGCAGGTCAACTTGTGTGTGGTTGCAACATTACGGTCCCATTGAGTACATTTTTGGAGAAAGGGACATCAGTTGCACCACAGGGCGGGAGGAGGGTGCTGAGCACGATACATTTTCTCTCTTCGGTAAGCATTTTTTTGTGTTCTATACTTTTGGAATTTTGGTTTTTCATGTTGATTTTAAAATGACCTTTTTCATGTTTGAAATGTACTAACTGGTTTTTTCCTCACACCAGGTCAACTTGTGTGTGGTTGCAACATTACGGTCCCATTGAGTACATTTTTGGAGAAAGGGACATCAGTTGCACCACAGGGCGGGAGGATGGTGCTGAGCACGATACATTTTCTCTCTTCGGTAAGCATTTTTTTGTGTTTTATACTTTTGTAATTTTGGTTTTTCATGTTGATTTTAAAATGACCTTTTTCATGTTTGAAATGTACGAACTCGGTTGTTCCTCACAGCAGGTCAACTTGTGTGTGGTTGCAACATTACGGTCCCATTGAGTACATTTTTGGAGAAAGGGACATCAGTTGCACCTCAGGGCGGGAGGAGGGTGCTGAGCACGTTACATTTTCTCTCTTCATTAAGCATTTTTTTGTGTTTTATACTTTTGTAATTTTGGTTTTTCATGTTGATTTTAAAATGACCTTTTTCATGTTTGAAATGTACTAACTCGGTTGTTCCTCACAGCAGGTCAACTTGTGTGTGGTTGCAACATTACGGTCCCATTGAGTACATTTTTGGAGAAAGGGACATCAGTTGCACCACAGGGCGGGAGGAGGGTGCTGAGCACGATACATTTTCTCTCTTCAGTAAGCATTTTTTTGTGTTTTATACTTCTATAATTTTGGTTTTTCATGTTGATTTTAAAATGACCTATTTCATGTTTGAATTGTACTAACTCGGTTGTTCCTCACAGCAGGTCAACTTGTGTGTGGTTGCAACATTACGGTCACATTGAGTACATTTTTGGAGAAAGGGACATCAGTTGCACCACAGGGCGGGAGGAGGGTGCTGAGCACGATACATTTTCTCTCTTCGGTAAGCATTCTTTTGTGTTTTATACTTTTGGAATTTTGGTTTTTCATGTTGATTTTAAAATGACCTTTTTCATGTATGAAATGTACTAACTCGGTTGTTCCTCACAGCAGGTCAACTTGTGTGTGGTTGCAACATTACGGTCCCATTGAGTACATTTTTGGAGAAAGGGACATCAGTTGCACCACAGGGCGGGAGGAGGGTGCTGAGCACGATACATTTTCTCTCTTCGGTAAGCATTCTTTTGTGTTTTATACTTTTGGAATTTTGGTTTTTCATGTTGATTTTAAAATGACCTTTTTCATGTTTGAAATGTACTAACTCGGTTGTTCCTCACAGCAGGTCAACTTGTGTGTGGTTGCAACATTACGGTCCCATTGAGTACATTTTTGGAGAAAGGGACATCAGTTGCACCACAGGGCGGGAGGAGGGTGCTGAGCACGATACATTTTCTCTCTTCGGTAAGCATTTTTTTGTGTTTTATACTTTTGGAATTTTGGTTTTTCATGTTGATTTTAAAATGACCTTTTTCATGTTTGAAATGTACTAACTCGGTTGTTCCTCACAGCAGGTCAACTTGTGTGTGGTTGCAACATTACGGTCCCATTGATTACATTTTTGGAGAAAGGGACATCAGTTGCACCAAAGGCCGGGAGGAGGGTGCTGAGCACGATACATTTTCTCTCTTCGGTAAGCATTTTTTTGTGTTTTATACTTTTGGAATTTTGGTTTTTCATGTTGATTTTAAAATGACCTTTTTCATGTTTGAAATGTACTAACTCGTTTTTTCCTCACACCAGGTCAACTTGTGTGTGGTTGCAACATTACGGTCCCATTGAGTACATTTTTGGAGAAAGGGACATCAGTTGCACCACAGGGCGGGAGGATGGTGCTGAGCACGATACATTTTCTCTCTTCGGTAAGCATTTTTTTGTGTTTTATACTTTTGTAATTTTGGTTTTTCATGTTGATTTTAAAATGACCTTTTTCATGTTTGAAATGTACTAACTCGGTTGTTCCTCACAGCAGGTCAACTTGTGTGTGGTTGCAACATTACGGTCCCATTGAGTACATTTTTGGTGAAAGGGACATCAGTTGCACCACGGGGCGGGAGGAGGGTGCTGAGCACGTTACATTTTCTCTCTTCGGTAAGCATTTTTTTGTGTTTTATACTTTTGTAATTTTGGTTTTTCATGTTGATTTTAAAATGACCTTTTTCATGTTTGAAATGTACTAACTCGGTTGTTCCTCACAGCAGGTCAACCTGTGTGTGGTTGCAACATTACGGTCCCATTGAGTACATTTTTGGAGAAAGGGACATCAGTTGCACCACAGGGCGGGAGGAGTGTGCTGAGCACGATACATTTTCTCTCTTCGGTAAGCATTTTTTTGTGTTTTATACTTTTGGAATTTTGGTTTTTCATGTTGATTTTGAAAAGACCTTTTTCATGTTTGAAATGTACTAACTCGTTTTTTCCTCACAGCAGGTCAACTTGTGTGTGGTTGCAACATTACAGTCTCATTGAGTACAGTTTTGGAGAAAGGGACATCAGTTGCACCACAGGGCGGGAGGAGGGTGCTGAGCACGATACATTTTCTCTCTTTGGTAAGCATTTTTTTGTGTTTTATACTTTTGGAATTTTGGTTTTCCATGTTGATTTTAAAATGACCTTTTTCATGTTTGAAATGTACTAACTCGGTTTTTCCTCACAGCAGGTCAACTTGTGTGTGATTGCAACAATACGGTCCCATTGAGTACATTTTTGGAGAAAGGGACATCAGTTGCACCACAGGGCGGGAGGAGGGTGCTGAGCACGATACATTTTCTCTCTTCGGTAAGCATTTTTTTGTGTTTTATACATTTGGAATTTTGGTTTTTCATGTTGATTTTAAAATGACCTTTTTCATGTTTGAAATGTACTAACTCGGTTGTTCCTCACAGCAGGTCAACTTGTGTGTGGTTGCAACATTACGGTCCCATTGAGTACATTTTTGGAGAAAGGGACATCAGTTGCACCTCAGGGCGGGAGGAGGGTGCTGAGCACGATACATTTTCTCTCTTCGGTAGGCATTTTTTTGTGTTTTATACTTTTATAATTTTGTTTCTCATGTTGATTTTAAAATGACCTTTTTCATGTTTGAAATGTACTAACTCGGTTGTTCCTCACAGCAGGTCAACTTGTGTGTGGTTGCAACATTACGGTCCCATTGAGTACATTTTTGGAGAAAGGGACATCAGTTGCACCACAGGGCGGGAGGAGGGTGCTGAGCACGATACATTTTTTCTCTTCGGTAAGCATTTTTTTGTGTTTTATACTTTTGGAATTTTGGTTTTTCATGTTGATTTTAAAATGACCTTCTTCATGTTTGAAATGTACTGACTCGGTTGTTCCTCACAGCAGGTCAACTTGTGTGTGGTTGCAACATTACGGTCCCATTGAGTACATTTTTGGAGAATGGGACATCAGTTGCACCACAGGGCGGCAGGATGGTGCTGAGCACGATACATTTTCTCTCTTCGGTAAGCATTTTTTTGTTTTTTATACTTTTGGAATTTTGGGTTTTCATGTCGATTTTATAATGACCTTTTTCATGTTTGAAATGTACTAACTCGGTTGTTCCTCACAGCAGGTCAACTTGTGTGTGGTTGCAACATTACAGTCCCATTGAGTACATTTTTGGAGAAAGGGACATCAGTTGCACCACAGGGCGGGAGGAGGGTGCTGAGCACGATACATTTTCTCTCTTCGGTAAGCATTTTTTTGTGTTTTATACTTTTGGAATTTTGGTTTTTCATGTTGATTTGAAAATGACCTTTTTCATGTTTGAAATGTACTAACTCGGTTGTTCCTCACAGCAGGTCAACTTGTGTGTGGTTGCAACATTACGGTCCCATTGAGTACATTTTTGGAGAAAGGGACATCAATTGCACCACAGTGCGGGAGGAGGGTGCTGAGCATGATACATTTTCTCTCTTCGGTAAGCATTTTTTGTGTTTTATACTTTTGGAATTTTGGTTTTTCATGTTGATTTGAAAATGACCTTTTTTATGTTTGAAATGTACTAATTCGTTTTTTCCTCACAGCAGGTCAACTTGTGTGTGGTTGCAACATTACGGTCCCATTGAGTACATTTGTGGAGAAAGGGACATCAGTTGCACCACAGGGCGGGAGGAGGGTGCTGAGCACGATACATTTTCTCTCTTCGGTAAGCATTTTTTTGTGTTTTATACTTTTGGAATTTTGGTTTTTCATGTTGATTTTAAAATGACCTTCTTCATGTTTGAAATGTACTGACTCGGTTGTTCCTCACAGCAGGTCAACTTGTGTGTGGTTGCAACATTACGGTCCCATTGAGTACATTTTTGGAGAATGGGACATCAGTTGCACCACAGGGCGGGAGGATGGTGCTGAGCACGATACATTTTCTCTCTTCGGTAAGCATTTTTTTGTGTTTTATACTTTTGGAATTTTGGGTTTTCATGTCGATTTTATAATGGCCTTTTTCATGTTTGAAATGTACTAACTCGGTTGTTCCTCACAGCAGGTCAACTTGTGTGTGGTTGCAACATTACGGTCCCATTGAGTACATTTTTGGAGAAAGGGACATCAGTTGCACCACAGGGCGGGAGGAGGGTGCTGAGCACGATACATTTTCTCTCTTCGGTAAGCATTTTTTTGTGTTTTATACTTTTGGAATTTTGGTTTTTCATGTTGATTTGAAAATGACCTTTTTCATGTTTGAAATGTACTAACTCGGTTGTTCCTCACAGCAGGTCAACTTGTGTGTGGTTGCAACATTACGGTCCCATTGAGTACATTTTTGGAGAAAGGGACATCAATTGCACCACAGGGCGGGAGGAGGGTGCTGAGCTTGATACATTTTCTCTCTTCGGTAAGCATTTTTTGTGTTTTATACTTTTGGAATTTTGGTTTTTCATGTTGATTTGAAAATGACCTTTTTTATGTTTGAAATGTACTAATTCGTTTTTTCCTCACAGCAGGTCAACTTGTGTGTGGTTGCAACATTACGGTCCCATTGAGTACATTTGTGGAGAAAGGGACATCAGTTGCACCACAGGGCGGGAGGAGGGTGCTGAGCACGATACATTTTCTCTCTTCGGTAAGCATTTTTTTGTGTTTTATACTTTTGTAATTTTGATTTTTCATGTTGATTTTAAAATGACCTTTTTCATATTTGAAATGTACTAACTCGGTTGTTCCTCACAGCAGGTCAACTTGTGTGTGGTTGCAACATTACGGTCCCATTGAGTACATTTTTGGAGAAAGGGACATCAGTTGCACCACAGGGCGGGAGGAGGGTGCTGAGCACGATACATTTTCTATCTTCGGTAAGCATTTTTTTGTGTCTTATACTTTTGGAATTTTGGTTTTTCATGTTGATTTTAAAATGACCTTTCTCATGTTTGAAATGTACTAATTCGGTTGTTCCTCACAGCAGGTCAACTTGTGTGTGGTTGCAACATTACGGTCCCATTGAGTACATTTTTGGAGAAAGGGACATCAGTTGCACCACAGGGCGGGAGGAGGGTGCTGAGCACGATACATTTTCTCTCTTCGGTAAGCATTTTTTTGTGTTTTATACTTTTGTAATTTTGGTTTTTCATGTTGATTTTAAAATGACCTTTTTCATGTTTGAAATGTACTAACTCGGTTGTTCCTCACAGCAGGTCAACTTGTGTGTGGTTGCAACATTACGGTCACATTGAGTACATTTTTGGAGAAAGGGACATCAGCTGCACCACAGGGCGGGAGGAGGGTGCTGAGCACGATACATTTTCTCTCTTCGGTAAGCATTTTTTTGTGTTTTATACTTTTGGAATTTTGGTTTTTCATGTTGATTTTAAAATGACCATTTTCATGTTTGAAATGTACTAACTCGGTTGTTCCTCACAGCAGGTCAACTTGTGTGTGGTTGCAACATTACAGTCCCATTGAGTACATTTTTGGAGAAAGGGACATCAGTTGCACCACAGGGCGGGAGGAGGGTGCTGAGCACGATACATTTTCTCTCTTCGGTAAGCATTTTTTTGTGTTTTATACTTTTGGAATTTTGGTTTTTCATGTTGATTTTAAAATGACCTTTTTCATGTTTGAAATGTACTAACTGGTTTTTTCCTCACAGCAGGTCAACTTGTGTGTGGTTGCAACATTACGGTCCCATTGAGTACATTTTTGGAGAAAGGGACATCAGTTGCACCACAGGGCGGGAGGATGGTGCTGAGCACGATACATTTTCTCTCTTCGGTAAGCATTTTTTTGTGTTTTATACTTTTGTAATTTTGGTTTTTCATGTTGATTTTAAAATGACCTTTTTCATGTTTGAAATGTACTAACTCGGTTGTTCCTCACAGCAGGTCAACTTGTGTGTGGTTGCAACATTACGGTCCCATTGAGTACATTTTTGGAGAAAGGGACATCAGTTGCACCACAGGGCGGGAGGAGGGTGCTGAGCACGTTACATTTTCTCTCTTCGGTAAGCATTTTTTTGTGTTTTATACTTTTGTAATTTTGGTTTTTCATGTTGATTTTAAAATGACCTGTTTCATGTTTGAAATGTACTAACTCGGTTGTTCCTCACAGCAGGTCATATTGTGTGTGGTTGCAACATTACGGTCCCATTGAGTACATTTTTGGAGAAAGGGACATCAGTTGCACCACAGGGCGGGAGGAGGGTGCTGAGCACGATACATTTTCTCTCTTCGGTAAGCATTTTTTTGTGTTTTATACTTCTATAATTTTGGTTTTTCATGTTGATTTTAAAATGACCTATTTCATGTTTGAAATGTACTAACTCGGTTGTTCCTCACAGCAGGTCAACTTGTGTGTGGTTGCAACATTACGGTCACATTGAGTACATTTTTGGAGAAAGGGACATCAGTTGCACCACAGGGCGGGAGGAGGGTGCTGAGCACGATACATTTTCTCTCTTCGGTAAGCATTTTTTTGTGTTTTATACTTTTGGAATTTTGGTTTTTCATGTTGATTTTAAAATGACCTTTTTCATGTTTGAAATGTACTAACTCGGTTGTTCCTCACAGCAGGTCAACTTGTGTGTGGTCGCAACATTACGGTCCCATTGAGTACATTTTGGAGAAAGGGACATCAGTTGCACCACAGGGCGGGAGGAGGGTGCTGAGCACGATACATTTTCTCTCTTCGGTAAGCATTTTTTTGTGTTTTATACTTTTGGAATTTTGGTTTTTCATGTTGATTTTAAAATGACCTTTTTCATGTTTGAAATGTACTAACTCGGTTGTTCCTCACAGCAGGTCAACTTGTGTGTGGTTGCAACATTACGGTCCCATTGAGTACATTTTTGGAGAAAGGGACATCAGTTGCACCACAGGGCGGGAGGAGGGTGCTGAGCACGATACATTTTCTCTCTTCGGTAAGCATTTTTTTGTGTTTTATACTTTTGGAATTTTGGTTTTTCATGTTGATTTTAAAATGACCTTTTTCATGTTTGAAATGTACTAACTCGTTTTTTCCTCACACCAGGTCAACTTGTGTGTGGTTGCAACATTACGGTCCCATTGAGTACATTTTTGGAGAAAGGGACATCAGTTGCACCACAGGGCGGGAGGATGGTGCTGAGCACGATACATTTTCTCTCTTCGGTAAGCATTTTTTTGTGTTTTATACTTTTGTAATTTTGGTTTTTCATGTTGATTTTAAAATGACCTTTTTCATGTTTGAAATGTACTAACTCGGTTGTTCCTCACAGCATGTCAACTTGTGTGTGGTTGCAACATTACGGTCCCATTGAGTACATTTTTGGTGAAAGGGACATCAGTTACACCACAGGGCGGGAGGAGGGTGCTGAGCACGTTACGTTTTCTCTCTTCGGTAAGCATTTTTTTGTGTTTTATACTTTTGTAATTTTGGTTTTTCATGTTGATTTTAAAATGACCTTTTTCATGTTTGAAATGTACTAACTCGGTTGTTCCTCACAGCAGGTCAACTTGTGTGTGGTTGCAACATTACGGTCCCATTGAGTACATTTTTGGAGAAAGGGACATCAGTTGCACCACAGGGCGGGAGGAGGTTGCTGAGCACGATACATTTTCTCTCTTCGGTAAGAATTTTTTTGTGTTTTATACTTTTGGAATTTTGGGATTTCATGTTGATTTTAAAATGACCTTTTTCATGTTTGAAATGTACTAACTCGGTTGTTCCTCACAGCAGGTCAACTTGTGTGTGGTTGCAACATTATGGTCCCATTGAGTACATTTTTGGAGAAAGGGACATCAGTTGCACCTCAGGGCGGGAGGAGGGTGCTGAGCACGATACATTTTCTCTCTTCGGTAAGCATTTTTTTGTGTTTTATACTTTTGGAATTTTGGTTTTTCATGTTGATTTTAAAATGACCTATTTCATGTTTGAAATGTACTAACTCGGTTGTTCCTCACAGCAGGTCAACTTGTGTGTGGTTGCAACATTACGGTCACATTGAGTACATTTTTGGAGAAAGGGACATCAGTTGCACCACAGGGCGGGAGGAGGGTGCTGAGCACGATACATTTTCTCTCTTCGGTAAGCATTTTTTTGTGTTTTATACTTTTGGAATTTTGGTTTTTCATGTTGATTTTAAAATGACCTTTTTCATGTTTGAAATGTACTAACTCGGTTGTTCCTCACAGCAGGTCAACTTGTGTGTGGTTGCAACATTACGGTCCCATTGAGTACATTTTTGGAGAAAGGGACATCAGTTGCACCACAGGGCGGGAGGAGGGTGCTGAGCACGATACATTTTCTCTCTTCGGTAAGCATTTTTTTGTGTTTTATACTTTTGGAATTTTGGTTTTTCATGTTGATTTTAAAATGACCTTTTTCATGTTTGAAATGTACTAACTCGGTTGTTCCTCACAGCAGGTCAACTTGTGTGTGGTTGCAACATTACGGTCCCATTGAGTACATTTTTGGAGAAAGGGACATCAGCTGCACCACAGGGCGGGAGGAGGGTGCTGAGCACGATACATTTTCTCTCTTCGGTAAGCATTTTTTTGTGTTTTATACTTTTGGAATTTTGGTTTTTCATGTTGATTTTAAAATGACCATTTTCATGTTTGAAATGTACTAACTCGGTTGTTCCTCACAGCAGGTCAACTTGTGTGTGGTTGCAACATTACGGTCCCATTGAGTACATTTTTGGAGAAAGGGACATCAGTTGCACCACAGGGCGGGAGGAGGGTGCTGAGCACGATACATTTTCTCTCTTCGGTAAGCATTTTTTTGTGTTCTATACTTTTGGAATTTTGGTTTTTCATGTTGATTTTAAAATGACCTTTTTCATGTTTGAAATGTACTAACTGGTTTTTTCCTCACACCAGGTCAACTTGTGTGTGGTTGCAACATTACGGTCCCATTGAGTACATTTTTGGAGAAAGGGACATCAGTTGCACCACAGGGCGGGAGGATGGTGCTGAGCACGATACATTTTCTCTCTTCGGTAAGCATTTTTTTGTGTTTTATACTTTTGTAATTTTGGTTTTTCATGTTGATTTTAAAATGACCTTTTTCATGTTTGAAATGTACTAACTCGGTTGTTCCTCACAGCAGGTCAACTTGTGTGTGGTTGCAACATTACGGTCCCATTGAGTACATTTTTGGAGAAAGGGACATCAGTTGCACCTCAGGGCGGGAGGAGGGTGCTGAGCACGTTACATTTTCTCTCTTCATTAAGCATTTTTTTTGTGTTTTATACTTTTGTAATTTTGGTTTTTCATGTTGATTTTAAAATGACCTTTTTCATGTTTGAAATGTACTAACTCGGTTGTTCCTCACAGCAGGTCAACTTGTGTGTGGTTGCAACATTACGGTCCCATTGAGTACATTTTTGGAGAAAGGGACATCAGTTGCACCACAGGGCGGGAGGAGGGTCCTGAGCACGATACATTTTCTCTCTTCGGTAAGCATTTTTTTGTGTTTTATACTTCTATAATTTTGGTTTTTCATGTTGATTTTAAAATGACCTATTTCATGTTTGAATTGTACTAACTCGGTTGTTCCTCACAGCAGGTCAACTTGTGTGTGGTTGCAACATTACGGTCACATTGAGTACATTTTTGGAGAAAGGGACATCAGTTGCACCACAGGGCGGGAGGAGGGTGCTGAGCACGATACATTTTCTCTCTTCGGTAAGCATTTTTTTGTGTTTTATACTTTTGGAATTTTGGTTTTTCATGTTGATTTTAAAATGACCTTTTTCATGTATGAAATGTACTAACTCGGTTGTTCCTCACAGCAGGTCAACTTGTGTGTGGTTGCAACATTACGGTCCCATTGAGTACATTTTTGGAGAAAGGGACATCAGTTGCACCACAGGGCGGGAGGAGGGTGCTGAGCACGATACATTTTCTCTCTTCGGTAAGCATTCTTTTGTGTTTTATACTTTTGGAATTTTGGTTTTTCATGTTGATTTTAAAATGACCTTTTTCATGTTTGAAATGTACTAACTCGGTTGTTCCTCACAGCAGGTCAACTTGTGTGTGGTTGCAACATTACGGTCCCATTGAGTACATTTTTGGAGAAAGGGACATCAGTTGCACCACAGGGCGGGAGGAGGGTGCTGAGCACGATACATTTTCTCTCTTCGGTAAGCATTTTTTTGTGTTTTATACTTTTGGAATTTTGGTTTTTCATGTTGATTTTAAAATGACCTTTTTCATGTTTGAAATGTACTAACTCGGTTGTTCCTCACAGCAGGTCAACTTGTGTGTGGTTGCAACATTACGGTCCCATTGAGTACATTTTTGGAGAAAGGGACATCAGTTGCACCACAGGGCGGGAGGAGGGTGCTGAGCACGATACATTTTCTCTCTTCGGTAAGCATTTTTTTGTGTTTTATACTTTTGGAATTTTGGTTTTTCATGTTGATTTTAAAATGACCTTTTTCATGTTTGAAATGTACTAACTCGTTTTTTCCTCACACCAGGTCAACTTGTGTGTGGTTGCAACATTACGGTCCCATTGAGTACATTTTTGGAGAAAGGGACATCAGTTGCACCACAGGGCGGGAGGAGGGTGCTGAGCTTGATACATTTTCTCTCTTCGGTAAGCATTTTTTGTGTTTTATACTTTTGGAATTTTGGTTTTTCATGTTGATTTGAAAATGACCTTTTTTATGTTTGAAATGTACTAATTCGTTTTTTCCTCACAGCAGGTCAACTTGTGTGTGGTTGCAACATTACGGTCCCATTGAGTACATTTGTGGAGAAAGGGACATCAGTTGCACCACAGGGCGGGAGGAGGGTGCTGAGCACGATACATTTTCTCTCTTCGGTAAGCATTTTTTTGTGTTTTATACTTTTGTAATTTTGATTTTTCATGTTGATTTTAAAATGACCTTTTTCATATTTGAAATGTACTAACTCGGTTGTTCCTCACAGCAGGTCAACTTGTGTGTGGTTGCAACATTACGGTCCCATTGAGTACATTTTTGGAGAAAGGGACATCAGTTGCACCACAGGGCGGGAGGAGGGTGCTGAGCACGATACATTTTCTATCTTCGGTAAGCATTTTTTTGTGTCTTATACTTTTGGAATTTTGGTTTTTCATGTTGATTTTAAAATGACCTTTCTCATGTTTGAAATGTACTAATTCGGTTGTTCCTCACAGCAGGTCAACTTGTGTGTGGTTGCAACATTACGGTCCCATTGAGTACATTTTTGGAGAAAGGGACATCAGTTGCACCACAGGGCGGGAGGAGGGTGCTGAGCACGATACATTTTCTCTCTTCGGTAAGCATTTTTTTGTGTTTTATACTTTTGTAATTTTGGTTTTTCATGTTGATTTTAAAATGACCTTTTTCATGTTTGAAATGTACTAACTCGGTTGTTCCTCACAGCAGGTCAACTTGTGTGTGGTTGCAACATTACGGTCACATTGAGTACATTTTTGGAGAAAGGGACATCAGCTGCACCACAGGGCGGGAGGAGGGTGCTGAGCACGATACATTTTCTCTCTTCGGTAAGCATTTTTTTGTGTTTTATACTTTTGGAATTTTGGTTTTTCATGTTGATTTTAAAATGACCATTTTCATGTTTGAAATGTACTAACTCGGTTGTTCCTCACAGCAGGTCAACTTGTGTGTGGTTGCAACATTACAGTCCCATTGAGTACATTTTTGGAGAAAGGGACATCAGTTGCACCACAGGGCGGGAGGAGGGTGCTGAGCACGATACATTTTCTCTCTTCGGTAAGCATTTTTTTGTGTTTTATACTTTTGGAATTTTGGTTTTTCATGTTGATTTTAAAATGACCTTTTTCATGTTTGAAATGTACTAACTGGTTTTTTCCTCACAGCAGGTCAACTTGTGTGTGGTTGCAACATTACGGTCCCATTGAGTACATTTTTGGAGAAAGGGACATCAGTTGCACCACAGGGCGGGAGGATGGTGCTGAGCACGATACATTTTCTCTCTTCGGTAAGCATTTTTTTGTGTTTTATACTTTTGTAATTTTGGTTTTTCATGTTGATTTTAAAATGACCTTTTTCATGTTTGAAATGTACTAACTCGGTTGTTCCTCACAGCAGGTCAACTTGTGTGTGGTTGCAACATTACGGTCCCATTGAGTACATTTTTGGAGAAAGGGACATCAGTTGCACCACAGGGCGGGAGGAGGGTGCTGAGCACGTTACATTTTCTCTCTTCGGTAAGCATTTTTTTGTGTTTTATACTTTTGTAATTTTGGTTTTTCATGTTGATTTTAAAATGACCTGTTTCATGTTTGAAATGTACTAACTCGGTTGTTCCTCACAGCAGGTCATATTGTGTGTGGTTGCAACATTACGGTCCCATTGAGTACATTTTTGGAGAAAGGGACATCAGTTGCACCACAGGGCGGGAGGAGGGTGCTGAGCACGATACATTTTCTCTCTTCGGTAAGCATTTTTTTGTGTTTTATACTTCTATAATTTTGGTTTTTCATGTTGATTTTAAAATGACCTATTTCATGTTTGAAATGTACTAACTCGGTTGTTCCTCACAGCAGGTCAACTTGTGTGTGGTTGCAACATTACGGTCACATTGAGTACATTTTTGGAGAAAGGGACATCAGTTGCACCACAGGGCGGGAGGAGGGTGCTGAGCACGATACATTTTCTCTCTTCGGTAAGCATTTTTTTGTGTTTTATACTTTTGGAATTTTGGTTTTTCATGTTGATTTTAAAATGACCTTTTTCATGTTTGAAATGTACTAACTCGGTTGTTCCTCACAGCAGGTCAACTTGTGTGTGGTTGCAACATTACGGTCCCATTGAGTACATTTTTGGAGAAAGGGACATCAGTTGCACCACAGGGCGGGAGGAGGGTGCTGAGCACGATACATTTTCTCTCTTCGGTAAGCATTTTTTTGTGTTTTATACTTTTGGAATTTTGGTTTTTCATGTTGATTTTAAAATGACCTTTTTCATGTTTGAAATGTACTAACTCGGTTGTTCCTCACAGCAGGTCAACTTGTGTGTGGTTGCAACATTACGGTCCCATTGAGTACATTTTTGGAGAAAGGGACATCAGCTGCACCACAGGGCGGGAGGAGGGTGCTGAGCACGATACATTTTCTCTCTTCGGTAAGCATTTTTTTGTGTTTTATACTTTTGGAATTTTGGTTTTTCATGTTGATTTTAAAATGACCATTTTCATGTTTGAAATGTACTAACTCGGTTGTTCCTCACAGCAGGTCAACTTGTGTGTGGTTGCAACATTACGGTCCCATTGAGTACATTTTTGGAGAAAGGGACATCAGTTGCACCACAGGGCGGGAGGAGGGTGCTGAGCACGATACATTTTCTCTCTTCGGTAAGCATTTTTTTGTGTTCTATACTTTTGGAATTTTGGTTTTTCATGTTGATTTTAAAATGACCTTTTTCATGTTTGAAATGTACTAACTGGTTTTTTCCTCACACCAGGTCAACTTGTGTGTGGTTGCAACATTACGGTCCCATTGAGTACATTTTTGGAGAAAGGGACATCAGTTGCACCACAGGGCGGGAGGATGGTGCTGAGCACGATACATTTTCTCTCTTCGGTAAGCATTTTTTTGTGTTTTATACTTTTGTAATTTTGGTTTTTCATGTTGATTTTAAAATGACCTTTTTCATGTTTGAAATGTACTAACTCGGTTGTTCCTCACAGCAGGTCAACTTGTGTGTGGTTGCAACATTACGGTCCCATTGAGTACATTTTTGGAGAAAGGGACATCAGTTGCACCTCAGGGCGGGAGGAGGGTGCTGAGCACGTTACATTTTCTCTCTTCATTAAGCATTTTTTTTGTGTTTTATACTTTTGTAATTTTGGTTTTTCATGTTGATTTTAAAATGACCTTTTTCATGTTTGAAATGTACTAACTCGGTTGTTCCTCACAGCAGGTCAACTTGTGTGTGGTTGCAACATTACGGTCCCATTGAGTACATTTTTGGAGAAAGGGACATCAGTTGCACCACAGGGCGGGAGGAGGGTCCTGAGCACGATACATTTTCTCTCTTCGGTAAGCATTTTTTTGTGTTTTATACTTCTATAATTTTGGTTTTTCATGTTGATTTTAAAATGACCTATTTCATGTTTGAATTGTACTAACTCGGTTGTTCCTCACAGCAGGTCAACTTGTGTGTGGTTGCAACATTACGGTCACATTGAGTACATTTTTGGAGAAAGGGACATCAGTTGCACCACAGGGCGGGAGGAGGGTGCTGAGCACGATACATTTTCTCTCTTCGGTAAGCATTTTTTTGTGTTTTATACTTTTGGAATTTTGGTTTTTCATGTTGATTTTAAAATGACCTTTTTCATGTATGAAATGTACTAACTCGGTTGTTCCTCACAGCAGGTCAACTTGTGTGTGGTTGCAACATTACGGTCCCATTGAGTACATTTTTGGAGAAAGGGACATCAGTTGCACCACAGGGCGGGAGGAGGGTGCTGAGCACGATACATTTTCTCTCTTCGGTAAGCATTCTTTTGTGTTTTATACTTTTGGAATTTTGGTTTTTCATGTTGATTTTAAAATGACCTTTTTCATGTTTGAAATGTACTAACTCGGTTGTTCCTCACAGCAGGTCAACTTGTGTGTGGTTGCAACATTACGGTCCCATTGAGTACATTTTTGGAGAAAGGGACATCAGTTGCACCACAGGGCGGGAGGAGGGTGCTGAGCACGATACATTTTCTCTCTTCGGTAAGCATTTTTTTGTGTTTTATACTTTTGGAATTTTGGTTTTTCATGTTGATTTTAAAATGACCTTTTTCATGTTTGAAATGTACTAACTCGGTTGTTCCTCACAGCAGGTCAACTTGTGTGTGGTTGCAACATTACGGTCCCATTGAGTACATTTTTGGAGAAAGGGACATCAGTTGCACCACAGGGCGGGAGGAGGGTGCTGAGCACGATACATTTTCTCTCTTCGGTAAGCATTTTTTTGTGTTTTATACTTTTGGAATTTTGGTTTTTCATGTTGATTTTAAAATGACCTTTTTCATGTTTGAAATGTACTAACTCGTTTTTTCCTCACACCAGGTCAACTTGTGTGTGGTTGCAACATTACGGTCCCATTGAGTACATTTTTGGAGAAAGGGACATCAGTTGCACCACAGGGCGGGAGGAGGGTGCTGAGCTTGATACATTTTCTCTCTTCGGTAAGCATTTTTTGTGTTTTATACTTTTGGAATTTTGGTTTTTCATGTTGATTTGAAAATGACCTTTTTTATGTTTGAAATGTACTAATTCGTTTTTTCCTCACAGCAGGTCAACTTGTGTGTGGTTGCAACATTACGGTCCCATTGAGTACATTTGTGGAGAAAGGGACATCAGTTGCACCACAGGGCGGGAGGAGGGTGCTGAGCACGATACATTTTCTCTCTTCGGTAAGCATTTTTTTGTGTTTTATACTTTTGTAATTTTGATTTTTCATGTTGATTTTAAAATGACCTTTTTCATATTTGAAATGTACTAACTCGGTTGTTCCTCACAGCAGGTCAACTTGTGTGTGGTTGCAACATTACGGTCCCATTGAGTACATTTTTGGAGAAAGGGACATCAGTTGCACCACAGGGCGGGAGGAGGGTGCTGAGCACGATACATTTTCTATCTTCGGTAAGCATTTTTTTGTGTCTTATACTTTTGGAATTTTGGTTTTTCATGTTGATTTTAAAATGACCTTTCTCATGTTTGAAATGTACTAATTCGGTTGTTCCTCACAGCAGGTCAACTTGTGTGTGGTTGCAACATTACGGTCCCATTGAGTACATTTTTGGAGAAAGGGACATCAGTTGCACCACAGGGCGGGAGGAGGGTGCTGAGCACGATACATTTTCTCTCTTCGGTAAGCATTTTTTTGTGTTTTATACTTTTGTAATTTTGGTTTTTCATGTTGATTTTAAAATGACCTTTTTCATGTTTGAAATGTACTAACTCGGTTGTTCCTCACAGCAGGTCAACTTGTGTGTGGTTGCAACATTACGGTCACATTGAGTACATTTTTGGAGAAAGGGACATCAGCTGCACCACAGGGCGGGAGGAGGGTGCTGAGCACGATACATTTTCTCTCTTCGGTAAGCATTTTTTTGTGTTTTATACTTTTGGAATTTTGGTTTTTCATGTTGATTTTAAAATGACCATTTTCATGTTTGAAATGTACTAACTCGGTTGTTCCTCACAGCAGGTCAACTTGTGTGTGGTTGCAACATTACAGTCCCATTGAGTACATTTTTGGAGAAAGGGACATCAGTTGCACCACAGGGCGGGAGGAGGGTGCTGAGCACGATACATTTTCTCTCTTCGGTAAGCATTTTTTTGTGTTTTATACTTTTGGAATTTTGGTTTTTCATGTTGATTTTAAAATGACCTTTTTCATGTTTGAAATGTACTAACTGGTTTTTTCCTCACAGCAGGTCAACTTGTGTGTGGTTGCAACATTACGGTCCCATTGAGTACATTTTTGGAGAAAGGGACATCAGTTGCACCACAGGGCGGGAGGATGGTGCTGAGCACGATACATTTTCTCTCTTCGGTAAGCATTTTTTTGTGTTTTATACTTTTGTAATTTTGGTTTTTCATGTTGATTTTAAAATGACCTTTTTCATGTTTGAAATGTACTAACTCGGTTGTTCCTCACAGCAGGTCAACTTGTGTGTGGTTGCAACATTACGGTCCCATTGAGTACATTTTTGGAGAAAGGGACATCAGTTGCACCACAGGGCGGGAGGAGGGTGCTGAGCACGTTACATTTTCTCTCTTCGGTAAGCATTTTTTTGTGTTTTATACTTTTGTAATTTTGGTTTTTCATGTTGATTTTAAAATGACCTGTTTCATGTTTGAAATGTACTAACTCGGTTGTTCCTCACAGCAGGTCATATTGTGTGTGGTTGCAACATTACGGTCCCATTGAGTACATTTTTGGAGAAAGGGACATCAGTTGCACCACAGGGCGGGAGGAGGGTGCTGAGCACGATACATTTTCTCTCTTCGGTAAGCATTTTTTTGTGTTTTATACTTCTATAATTTTGGTTTTTCATGTTGATTTTAAAATGACCTATTTCATGTTTGAAATGTACTAACTCGGTTGTTCCTCACAGCAGGTCAACTTGTGTGTGGTTGCAACATTACGGTCACATTGAGTACATTTTTGGAGAAAGGGACATCAGTTGCACCACAGGGCGGGAGGAGGGTGCTGAGCACGATACATTTTCTCTCTTCGGTAAGCATTTTTTTGTGTTTTATACTTTTGGAATTTTGGTTTTTCATGTTGATTTTAAAATGACCTTTTTCATGTTTGAAATGTACTAACTCGGTTGTTCCTCACAGCAGGTCAACTTGTGTGTGGTCGCAACATTACGGTCCCATTGAGTACATTTTGGAGAAAGGGACATCAGTTGCACCACAGGGCGGGAGGAGGGTGCTGAGCACGATACATTTTCTCTCTTCGGTAAGCATTTTTTTGTGTTTTATACTTTTGGAATTTTGGTTTTTCATGTTGATTTTAAAATGACCTTTTTCATGTTTGAAATGTACTAACTCGGTTGTTCCTCACAGCAGGTCAACTTGTGTGTGGTTGCAACATTACGGTCCCATTGAGTACATTTTTGGAGAAAGGGACATCAGTTGCACCACAGGGCGGGAGGAGGGTGCTGAGCACGATACATTTTCTCTCTTCGGTAAGCATTTTTTTGTGTTTTATACTTTTGGAATTTTGGTTTTTCATGTTGATTTTAAAATGACCTTTTTCATGTTTGAAATGTACTAACTCGTTTTTTCCTCACACCAGGTCAACTTGTGTGTGGTTGCAACATTACGGTCCCATTGAGTACATTTTTGGAGAAAGGGACATCAGTTGCACCACAGGGCGGGAGGATGGTGCTGAGCACGATACATTTTCTCTCTTCGGTAAGCATTTTTTTGTGTTTTATACTTTTGTAATTTTGGTTTTTCATGTTGATTTTAAAATGACCTTTTTCATGTTTGAAATGTACTAACTCGGTTGTTCCTCACAGCATGTCAACTTGTGTGTGGTTGCAACATTACGGTCCCATTGAGTACATTTTTGGTGAAAGGGACATCAGTTACACCACAGGGCGGGAGGAGGGTGCTGAGCACGTTACGTTTTCTCTCTTCGGTAAGCATTTTTTTGTGTTTTATACTTTTGTAATTTTGGTTTTTCATGTTGATTTTAAAATGACCTTTTTCATGTTTGAAATGTACTAACTCGGTTGTTCCTCACAGCAGGTCAACTTGTGTGTGGTTGCAACATTACGGTCCCATTGAGTACATTTTTGGAGAAAGGGACATCAGTTGCACCACAGGGCGGGAGGAGGGTGCTGAGCACGATACATTTTCTCTCTTCGGTAAGAATTTTTTTGTGTTTTATACTTTTGGAATTTTGGGATTTCATGTTGATTTTAAAATGACCTTTTTCATGTTTGAAATGTACTAACTCGGTTGTTCCTCACAGCAGGTCAACTTGTGTGTGGTTGCAACATTATGGTCCCATTGAGTACATTTTTGGAGAAAGGGACATCAGTTGCACCTCAGGGCGGGAGGAGGGTGCTGAGCACGATACATTTTCTCTCTTCGGTAAGCATTTTTTTGTGTTTTATACTTTTGGAATTTTGGTTTTTCATGTTGATTTTAAAATGACCTATTTCATGTTTGAAATGTACTAACTCGGTTGTTCCTCACAGCAGGTCAACTTGTGTGTGGTTGCAACATTACGGTCACATTGAGTACATTTTTGGAGAAAGGGACATCAGTTGCACCACAGGGCGGGAGGAGGGTGCTGAGCACGATACATTTTCTCTCTTCGGTAAGCATTTTTTTGTGTTTTATACTTTTGGAATTTTGGTTTTTCATGTTGATTTTAAAATGACCTTTTTCATGTTTGAAATGTACTAACTCGGTTGTTCCTCACAGCAGGTCAACTTGTGTGTGGTTGCAACATTACGGTCCCATTGAGTACATTTTTGGAGAAAGGGACATCAGTTGCACCACAGGGCGGGAGGAGGGTGCTGAGCACGATACATTTTCTCTCTTCGGTAAGCATTTTTTTGTGTTTTATACTTTTGGAATTTTGGTTTTTCATGTTGATTTTAAAATGACCTTTTTCATGTTTGAAATGTACTAACTCGGTTGTTCCTCACAGCAGGTCAACTTGTGTGTGGTTGCAACATTACGGTCCCATTGAGTACATTTTTGGAGAAAGGGACATCAGCTGCACCACAGGGCGGGAGGAGGGTGCTGAGCACGATACATTTTCTCTCTTCGGTAAGCATTTTTTTGTGTTTTATACTTTTGGAATTTTGGTTTTTCATGTTGATTTTAAAATGACCATTTTCATGTTTGAAATGTACTAACTCGGTTGTTCCTCACAGCAGGTCAACTTGTGTGTGGTTGCAACATTACGGTCCCATTGAGTACATTTTTGGAGAAAGGGACATCAGTTGCACCACAGGGCGGGAGGAGGGTGCTGAGCACGATACATTTTCTCTCTTCGGTAAGCATTTTTTTGTGTTCTATACTTTTGGAATTTTGGTTTTTCATGTTGATTTTAAAATGACCTTTTTCATGTTTGAAATGTACTAACTGGTTTTTTCCTCACACCAGGTCAACTTGTGTGTGGTTGCAACATTACGGTCCCATTGAGTACATTTTTGGAGAAAGGGACATCAGTTGCACCACAGGGCGGGAGGATGGTGCTGAGCACGATACATTTTCTCTCTTCGGTAAGCATTTTTTTGTGTTTTATACTTTTGTAATTTTGGTTTTTCATGTTGATTTTAAAATGACCTTTTTCATGTTTGAAATGTACTAACTCGGTTGTTCCTCACAGCATGTCAACTTGTGTGTGGTTGCAACATTACGGTCCCATTGAGTACATTTTTGGTGAAAGGGACATCAGTTACACCACAGGGCGGGAGGAGGGTGCTGAGCACGTTACGTTTTCTCTCTTCGGTAAGCATTTTTTTGTGTTTTATACTTTTGTAATTTTGGTTTTTCATGTTGATTTTAAAATGACCTTTTTCATGTTTGAAATGTACTAACTCGGTTGTTCCTCACAGCAGGTCAACTTGTGTGTGGTTGCAACATTACGGTCCCATTGAGTACATTTTTGGAGAAAGGGACATCAGTTGCACCACAGGGCGGGAGGAGGGTGCTGAGCACGATACATTTTCTCTCTTCGGTAAGAATTTTTTTGTGTTTTATACTTTTGGAATTTTGGGATTTCATGTTGATTTTAAAATGACCTTTTTCATGTTTGAAATGTACTAACTCGGTTGTTCCTCACAGCAGGTCAACTTGTGTGTGGTTGCAACATTACGGTCCCATTGAGTACATTTTTGGAGAAAGGGACATCAGTTGCACCACAGGGCGGGAGGAGGGTCCTGAGCACGATACATTTTCTCTCTTCGGTAAGCATTTTTTTGTGTTTTATACTTCTATAATTTTGGTTTTTCATGTTGATTTTAAAATGACCTATTTCATGTTTGAATTGTACTAACTCGGTTGTTCCTCACAGCAGGTCAACTTGTGTGTGGTTGCAACATTACGGTCACATTGAGTACATTTTTGGAGAAAGGGACATCAGTTGCACCACAGGGCGGGAGGAGGGTGCTGAGCACGATACATTTTCTCTCTTCGGTAAGCATTTTTTTGTGTTTTATACTTTTGGAATTTTGGTTTTTCATGTTGATTTTAAAATGACCTTTTTCATGTATGAAATGTACTAACTCGGTTGTTCCTCACAGCAGGTCAACTTGTGTGTGGTTGCAACATTACGGTCCCATTGAGTACATTTTTGGAGAAAGGGACATCAGTTGCACCACAGGGCGGGAGGAGGGTGCTGAGCACGATACATTTTCTCTCTTCGGTAAGCATTTTTTTGTGTTTTATACTTTTGGAATTTTGGTTTTTCATGTTGATTTTAAAATGACCTTTTTCATGTTTGAAATGTACTAACTCGGTTGTTCCTCACAGCAGGTCAACTTGTGTGTGGTTGCAACATTACGGTCCCATTGAGTACATTTTTGGAGAAAGGGACATCAGTTGCACCACAGGGCGGGAGGAGGGTGCTGAGCACGATACATTTTCTCTCTTCGGTAAGCATTTTTTTGTGTTTTATACTTTTGGAATTTTGGTTTTTCATGTTGATTTTAAAATGACCTTTTTCATGTTTGAAATGTACTAACTCGGTTGTTCCTCACAGCAGGTCAACTTGTGTGTGGTTGCAACATTACGGTCCCATTGAGTACATTTTTGGAGAAAGGGACATCAGTTGCACCACAGGGCGGGAGGAGGGTGCTGAGCACGATACATTTTCTCTCTTCGGTAAGCATTTTTTTGTGTTTTATACTTTTGGAATTTTGGTTTTTCATGTTGATTTTAAAATGACCTATTTCATGTTTGAAATGTACTAACTCGTTTTTTCCTCACACCAGGTCAACTTGTGTGTGGTTGCAACATTACGGTCCCATTGAGTACATTTTTGGAGAAAGGGACATCAGTTGCACCACAGGGCGGGAGGATGGTGCTGAGCACGATACATTTTCTCTCTTCGGTAAGCATTTTTTTGTGTTTTATACTTTTGTAATTTTGGTTTTTCATGTTGATTTTAAAATGACCTTTTTCATGTTTGAAATGTACTAACTCGGTTGTTCCTCACAGCAGGTCAACTTGTGTGTGGTTGCAACATTACGGTCCCATTGAGTACATTTTTGGAGAAAGGGACATCAGTTGCACCACAGGGCGGGAGGAGGGTGCTGAGCACGATACATTTTCTCTCTTCGGTAAGCATTTTTTTGTGTTTTATACTTTTGGAATTTTGGTTTTTCATGTTGATTTTAAAATGACCTATTTCATGTTTGAAATGTACTAACTCGTTTTTTCCTCACACCAGGTCAACTTGTGTGTGGTTGCAACATTACGGTCCCATTGAGTACATTTTTGGAGAAAGGGACATCAGTTGCACCACAGGGCGGGAGGATGGTGCTGAGCACGATACATTTTCTCTCTTCGGTAAGCATTTTTTTGTGTTTTATACTTTTGTAATTTTGGTTTTTCATGTTGATTTTAAAATGACCTTTTTCATGTTTGAAATGTACTAACTCGGTTGTTCCTCACAGCATGTCAACTTGTGTGTGGTTGCAACATTACCGTCCCATTGAGTACATTTTTGGTGAAAGGGACATCAGTTACACCACAGGGCGGGAGGAGGGTGCTGAGCACGTTACGTTTTCTCTCTTCGGTAAGCATTTTTTTGTGTTTTATACTTTTGTAATTTTGGTTTTTCATGTTGATTTTAAAATGACCTTTTTCATGTTTGAAATGTACTAACTCGGTTGTTCCTCACAGCAGGTCAACTTGTGTGTGGTTGCAACATTACGGTCCCATTGAGTACATTTTTGGAGAAAGGGACATCAGTTGCACCACAGGGCGGGAGGAGGGTGCTGAGCACGATACATTTTCTCTCTTCGGTAAGAATTTTTTTGTGTTTTATACTTTTGGAATTTTGGGATTTCATGTTGATTTTAAAATGACCTTTTTCATGTTTGAAATGTACTAACTCGGTTGTTCCTCACAGCAGGTCAACTTGTGTGTGGTTGCAACATTATGGTCCCATTGAGTACATTTTTGGAGAAAGGGACATCAGTTGCACCTCAGGGCGGGAGGAGGGTGCTGAGCACGATACATTTTCTCTCTTCGGTAAGCATTTTTTTGTGTTTTATACTTTTGGAATTTTGGTTTTTCATGTTGATTTTAAAATGACCTATTTCATGTTTGAAATGTACTAACTCGGTTGTTCCTCACAGCAGGTCAACTTGTGTGTGGTTGCAACATTACGGTCACATTGAGTACATTTTTGGAGAAAGGGACATCAGTTGCACCACAGGGCGGGAGGAGGGTGCTGAGCACGATACATTTTCTCTCTTCGGTAAGCATTTTTTTGTGTTTTATACTTTTGGAATTTTGGTTTTTCATGTTGATTTTAAAATGACCTTTTTCATGTTTGAAATGTACTAACTCGGTTGTTCCTCACAGCAGGTCAACTTGTGTGTGGTTGCAACATTACGGTCCCATTGAGTACATTTTTGGAGAAAGGGACATCAGTTGCACCACAGGGCGGGAGGAGGGTGCTGAGCACGATACATTTTCTCTCTTCGGTAAGCATTTTTTTGTGTTTTATACTTTTGGAATTTTGGTTTTTCATGTTGATTTTAAAATGACCTTTTTCATGTTTGAAATGTACTAACTCGGTTGTTCCTCACAGCAGGTCAACTTGTGTGTGGTTGCAACATTACGGTCCCATTGAGTACATTTTTGGAGAAAGGGACATCAGTTGCACCACAGGGCGGGAGGAGGGTGCTGAGCACGATACATTTTCTCTCTTCGGTAAGCATTCTTTTGTGTTTTATACTTTTGGAATTTTGGTTTTTCATGTTGATTTTAAAATGACCTTTTTCATGTTTGAAATGTACTAACTCGGTTGTTCCTCACAGCAGGTCAACTTGTGTGTGGTTGGAACATTACGGTCCCATTGAGTACATTTTTGGAGAAAGGGACATCAGTTGCACCACAGGGCGGGAGGAGGGTGCTGAGCACGATACATTTTCTCTCTTCGGTAAGCATTTTTTTGTGTTTTATACTTTTGGAATTTTGGTTTTTCGTGTTGATTTTAAAATGACCTTTTTCATGTTTGAAATGTACTAACTCGGTTGTTCCTCACAGCAGGTCAACTTGTGTGTGGTTGCAACATTACGGTCCCATTGAGTACATTTTTGGAGAAAGGGACATCAGTTGCACCACAGGGCTGGAGGAGGGTGCTGAGCACGATACATTTTCTCTCTTCGGTAAGCATTTTTTTGTGTTTTATACTTTTGGAATTTTGGTTTTTCATGTTGATTTTAAAATGACCTTTTTCATGTTTGAAATGTACTAACTCGTTTTTTCCTCACACCAGGTCAACTTGTGTGTGGTTGCAACATTACGGTCCCATTGAGTACATTTTTGGAGAAAGGGACATCAGTTGCACCACAGGGCGGGAGGATGGTGCTGAGCACGATACATTTTCTCTCTTCGGTAAGCATTTTTTTGTGTTTTATACTTTTGTAATTTTGGTTTTTCATGTTGATTTTAAAATGACCTTTTTCATGTTTGAAATGTACTAACTCGGTTGTTCCTCACAGCATGTCAACTTGTGTGTGGTTGCAACATTACGGTCCCATTGAGTACATTTTTGGTGAAAGGGACATCAGTTACACCACAGGGCGGGAGGAGGGTGCTGAGCACGTTACGTTTTCTCTCTTCGGTAAGCATTTTTTTGTGTTTTATACTTTTGTAATTTTGGTTTTTCATGTTGATTTTAAAATGACCTTTTTCATGTTTGAAATGTACTAACTCGGTTGTTCCTCACAGCAGGTCAACTTGTGTGTGGTTGCAACATTACGGTCCCATTGAGTACATTTTTGGAGAAAGGGACATCAGTTGCACCACAGGGCGGGAGGAGGGTGCTGAGCACGATACATTTTCTCTCTTCGGTAAGAATTTTTTTGTGTTTTATACTTTTGGAATTTTGGGATTTCATGTTGATTTTAAAATGACCTTTTTCATGTTTGAAATGTACTAACTCGGTTGTTCCTCACAGCAGGTCAACTTGTGTGTGGTTGCAACATTATGGTCCCATTGAGTACATTTTTGGAGAAAGGGACATCAGTTGCACCTCAGGGCGGGAGGAGGGTGCTGAGCACGATACATTTTCTCTCTTCGGTAAGCATTTTTTTGTGTTTTATACTTTTGGAATTTTGGTTTTTCATGTTGATTTTAAAATGACCTATTTCATGTTTGAAATGTACTAACTCGGTTGTTCCTCACAGCAGGTCAACTTGTGTGTGGTTGCAACATTACGGTCACATTGAGTACATTTTTGGAGAAAGGGACATCAGTTGCACCACAGGGCGGGAGGAGGGTGCTGAGCACGATACATTTTCTCTCTTCGGTAAGCATTTTTTTGTGTTTTATACTTTTGGAATTTTGGTTTTTCATGTTGATTTTAAAATGACCTTTTTCATGTTTGAAATGTACTAACTCGGTTGTTCCTCACAGCAGGTCAACTTGTGTGTGGTTGCAACATTACGGTCCCATTGAGTACATTTTTGGAGAAAGGGACATCAGTTGCACCACAGGGCGGGAGGAGGGTGCTGAGCACGATACATTTTCTCTCTTCGGTAAGCATTTTTTTGTGTTTTATACTTTTGGAATTATGGTTTTTCATGTTGATTTTAAAATGACCTTTTTCATGTTTGAAATGTACTAACTCGGTTGTTCCTCACAGCAGGTCAACTTGTGTGTGGTTGCAACATTACGGTCCCATTGAGTACATTTTTGGAGAAAGGGACATCAGCTGCACCACAGGGCGGGAGGAGGGTGCTGAGCACGATACATTTTCTCTCTTCGGTAAGCATTTTTTTGTGTTTTATACTTTTGGAATTTTGGTTTTTCATGTTGATTTTAAAATGACCATTTTCATGTTTGAAATGTACTAACTCGGTTGTTCCTCACAGCAGGTCAACTTGTGTGTGGTTGCAACATTACGGTCCCATTGAGTAAATTTTTGGAGAAAGGGACATCAGTTGCACCACAGGGCGGGAGGAGGGTGCTGAGCACGATACATTTTCTCTCTTCGGTAAGCATTTTTTTGTGTTCTATACTTTTGGAATTTTGGTTTTTCATGTTGATTTTAAAATGACCTTTTTCATGTTTGAAATGTACTAACTGGTTTTTTCCTCACACCAGGTCAACTTGTGTGTGGTTGCAACATTACGGTCCCATTGAGTACATTTTTGGAGAAAGGGACATCAGTTGCACCACAGGGCGGGAGGATGGTGCTGAGCACGATACATTTTCTCTCTTCGGTAAGCATTTTTTTGTGTTTTATACTTTTGTAATTTTGGTTTTTCATGTTGATTTTAAAATGACCTTTTTCATGTTTGAAATGTACTAACTCGGTTGTTCCTCACAGCAGGTCAACTTGTGTGTGGTTGCAACATTACGGTCCCATTGAGTACATTTTTGGAGAAAGGGACATCAGTTGCACCTCAGGGCGGGAGGAGGGTGCTGAGCACGTTACATTTTCTCTCTTCATTAAGCATTTTTTTTGTGTTTTATACTTTTGTAATTTTGGTTTTTCATGTTGATTTTAAAATGACCTTTTTCATGTTTGAAATGTACTAACTCGGTTGTTCCTCACAGCAGGTCAACTTGTGTGTGGTTGCAACATTACGGTCCCATTGAGTACATTTTTGGAGAAAGGGACATCAGTTGCACCACAGGGCGGGAGGAGGGTCCTGAGCACGATACATTTTCTCTCTTCGGTAAGCATTTTTTTGTGTTTTATACTTCTATAATTTTGGTTTTTCATGTTGATTTTAAAATGACCTATTTCATGTTTGAATTGTACTAACTCGGTTGTTCCTCACAGCAGGTCAACTTGTGTGTGGTTGCAACATTACGGTCACATTGAGTACATTTTTGGAGAAAGGGACATCAGTTGCACCACAGGGCGGGAGGAGGGTGCTGAGCACGATACATTTTCTCTCTTCGGTAAGCATTTTTTTGTGTTTTATACTTTTGGAATTTTGGTTTTTCATGTTGATTTTAAAATGACCTTTTTCATGTATGAAATGTACTAACTCGGTTGTTCCTCACAGCAGGTCAACTTGTGTGTGGTTGCAACATTACGGTCCCATTGAGTACATTTTTGGAGAAAGGGACATCAGTTGCACCACAGGGCGGGAGGAGGGTGCTGAGCACGATACATTTTCTCTCTTCGGTAAGCATTCTTTTGTGTTTTATACTTTTGGAATTTTGGTTTTTCATGTTGATTTTAAAATGACCTTTTTCATGTTTGAAATGTACTAACTCGGTTGTTCCTCACAGCAGGTCAACTTGTGTGTGGTTGCAACATTACGGTCCCATTGAGTACATTTTTGGAGAAAGGGACATCAGTTGCACCACAGGGCGGGAGGAGGGTGCTGAGCACGATACATTTTCTCTCTTCGGTAAGCATTTTTTTGTGTTTTATACTTTTGGAATTTTGGTTTTTCATGTTGAATTTAAAATGACCTTTTTCATGTTTGAAATGTACTAACTCGGTTGTTCCTCACAGCAGGTCAACTTGTGTGTGGTTGCAACATTACGGTCCCATTGAGTACATTTTTGGAGGAAGGGACATCAGTTGCACCAAAGGCCGGGAGGCGGGTGCTGAGCACGATACATTTTCTCTCTTCGGTAAGCATTTTTTTCTGTTTTATACTTTTGGAATTTTGGTTTTTCATGTTGATTTTAAAATGACCTTTTTCATGTTTGAAATGTACTAACTCGTTTTTTCCTCACAGCAGGTCAACTTGTGTGTGGTTGCAACATTACAGTCTCATTGAGTACAGTTTTGGAGAAAGGGACATCAGTTGCACCACAGGGCGGGAGGAGGGTGCTGAGCACGATACATTTTCTCTCTTTGGTAAGCATTTTTTTGTGTTTTATACTTTTGGAATTTTGGTTTTCCATGTTGATTTTAAAATGACCTTTTTCATGTTTGAAATGTACTAACTCGGTTGTTCCTCACAGCAGGTCAACTTGTGTGTGATTGCAACAATACGGTCCCATTGAGTACATTTTTGGAGAAAGGGACATCAGTTGCACCACAGGGCGGGAGGAGGGTGCTGAGCACGATACATTTTCTCTCTTCGGTAAGCATTTTTTTTGTGTTTTATACATTTGGAATTTTGGTTTTTCATGTTGATTTTAAAATGACCTTTTTCATGTTTGAAATGTACTAACTCGGTTGTTCCTCACAGCAGGTCAACTTGTGTGTGGTTGCAACTTTACGGTCCCATTGAGTACATTTTTGGAGAAAGGGACATCAGTTGCACCTCAGGGCGGGAGGAGGGTGCTGAGCACGATACATTTTCTCTCTTCGGTAGGCATTTTTTTGTGTTTTATACTTTTATAATTTTGTTTCTCATGTTGATTTTAAAATGACCTTTTTCATGTTTGAAATGTACTAACTCGGTTGTTCCTCACAGCAGGTCAACTTGTGTGTGGTTGCAACATTACGGTCCCATTGAGTACATTTTTGGAGAAAGGGACATCAGTTGCACCACAGGGCGGAAGGAGGGTGCTGAGCACGATACATTTTCTCTCTTCGGTAAGCATTTTTTTGTGTTTTATACTTTTGGAATTTTGGTTTTTCATGTTGATTTTAAAATGACCTTCTTCATGTTTGAAATGTACTGACTCGGTTGTTCCTCACAGCAGGTCAACTTGTGTGTGGTTGCAACATTACGGTCCCATTGAGTACATTTTTGGAGAATGGGACATCAGTTGCACCACAGGGCGGGAGGATGGTGCTGAGCACGATACATTTTCTCTCTTCGGTAAGCATTTTTTTGTGTTTTATACTTTTGGAATTTTGGGTTTTCATGTCGATTTTATAATGACCTTTTTCATGTTTGAAATGTACTAACTCGGTTGTTCCTCACAGCAGGTCAACTTGTGTGTGGTTGCAACATTACGGTCCCATTGAGTACATTTTTGGAGAAAGGGACATCAGTTGCACCACAGGGCGGGAGGAGGGTGCTGAGCACGATACATTTTCTCTCTTCGGTAAGCATTTTTTTGTGTTTTATACTTTTGGAATTTTGGTTTTTCATGTTGATTTGAAAATGACCTTTTTCATGTTTGAAATGTACTAACTCGGTTGTTCCTCACAGCAGGTCAACTTGTGTGTGGTTGCAACATTACGGTCCCATTGAGTACATTTTTGGAGAAAGGGACATCAATTGCACCACAGGGCGGGAGGAGGGTGCTGAGCATGATACATTTTCTCTCTTCGGTAAGCATTTTTTGTGTTTTATACTTTTGGAATTTTGGTTTTTCATGTTGATTTGAAAATGACCTTTTTTATGTTTGAAATGTACTAATTCGTTTTTTCCTCACAGCAGGTCAACTTGTGTGTGGTTGCAACATTACGGTCCCATTGAGTACATTTGTGGAGAAAGGGACATCAGTTGCACCACAGGGCGGGAGGAGGGTGCTGAGCACGATACATTTTCTCTCTTCGGTAAGCATTTTTTTGTGTTTTATACTTTTGTAATTTTGATTTTTCATGTTGATTTTAAAATGACCTTTTTCATATTTGAAATGTACTAACTCGGTTGTTCCTCACAGCAGGTCAACTTGTGTGTGGTTGCAACATTACGGTCCCATTGAGTACATTTTTGGAGAAAGGGACATCAGTTGCACCACAGGGCGGGAGGAGGGTGCTGAGCACGATACATTTTCTATCTTCGGTAAGCATTTTTTTGTGTCTTATACTTTTGGAATTTTGGTTTTTCATGTTGATTTTAAAATGACCTTTCTCATGTTTGAAATGTACTAACTCGGTTGTTCCTCACAGCAGGTCAACTTGTGTGTGGTTGCAACATTACGGTCCCATTGAGTACATTTTTGGAGAAAGGGACATCAGTTGCACCACAGGGCGGGAGGAGGGTGCTGAGCACGATACATTTTCTCTCTTCGGTAAGCATTTTTTTGTGTTTTATACTTTTGGAATTTTGGTTTTTCATGTTGATTTTAAAATGACCTTTTTCATGTTTGAAATGTACTAACTCGGTTGTTCCTCACAGCAGGTCAACTTGTGTGTGGTTGCAACATTACGGTCCCATTGAGTACATTTATGGAGGAAGGGACATCAGTTGCACCAAAGGCCGGGAGGCGGGTGCTGAGCACGATACATTTTCTCTCTTCGGTAAGCATTTTTTTCTGTTTTATACTTTTGGAATTTTGGTTTTTCATGTTGATTTTAAAATGACCTTTTTCATGTTTGAAATGTACTAACTCGTTTTTTCCTCACAGCAGGTCAACTTGTGTGTGGTTGCAACATTACAGTCTCATTGAGTACAGTTTTGGAGAAAGGGACATCAGTTGCACCACAGGGCGGGAGGAGGGTGCTGAGCACGATACATTTTCTCTCTTTGGTAAGCATTTTTTTGTGTTTTATACTTTTGGAATTTTGGTTTTCCATGTTGATTTTAAAATGACCTTTTTCATGTTTGAAATGTACTAACTCGGTTGTTCCTCACAGCAGGTCAACTTGTGTGTGATTGCAACAATACGGTCCCATTGAGTACATTTTTGGAGAAAGGGACATCAGTTGCACCACAGGGCGGGAGGACGGTGCTGAGCACGATACATTTTCTATCTTCGGTAAGCATTTTTTTTGTGTTTTATACATTTGGAATTTTGGTTTTTCATGTTGATTTTAAAATGACCTTTTTCATGTTTGAAATGTACTAACTCGGTTGTTCCTCACAGCAGGTCAACTTGTGTGTGGTTGCAACTTTACGGTCCCATTGAGTACATTTTTGGAGAAAGGGACATCAGTTGCACCTCAGGGCGGGAGGAGGGTGCTGAGCACGATACATTTTCTCTCTTCGGTAGGCATTTTTTTGTGTTTTATACTTTTATAATTTTGTTTCTCATGTTGATTTTAAAATGACCTTTTTCATGTTTGAAATGTACTAACTCGGTTGTTCCTCACAGCAGGTCAACTTGTGTGTGGTTGCAACATTACGGTCCCATTGAGTACATTTTTGGAGAAAGGGACATCAGTTGCACCACAGGGCGGGAGGAGGGTGCTGAGCACGATACATTTTCTCTCTTCGGTAAGCATTTTTTTGTGTTTTATACTTTTGGAATTTTGGTTTTTCATGTTGATTTTAAAATGACCTTCTTCATGTTTGAAATGTACTGACTCGGTTGTTCCTCACAGCAGGTCAACTTGTGTGTGGTTGCAACATTACGGTCCCATTGAGTACATTTTTGGAGAATGGGACATCAGTTGCACCACAGGGCGGGAGGATGGTGCTGAGCACGATACATTTTCTCTCTTCGGTAAGCATTTTTTTGTGTTTTATACTTTTGGAATTTTGGGTTTTCATGTCGATTTTATAATGACCTTTTTCATGTTTGAAATGTACTAACTCGGTTGTTCCTCACAGCAGGTCAACTTGTGTGTGGTTGCAACATTACGGTCCCATTGAGTACATTTTTGGAGAAAGGGACATCAGTTGCACCACAGGGCGGGAGGAGGGTGCTGAGCACGATACATTTTCTCTCTTCGGTAAGCATTTTTTTGTGTTTTATACTTTTGGAATTTTGGTTTTTCATGTTGATTTGAAAATGACCTTTTTCATGTTTGAAATGTACTAACTCGGTTGTTCCTCACAGCAGGTCAACTTGTGTGTGGTTGCAACATTACGGTCCCATTGAGTACATTTTTGGAGAAAGGGACATCAATTGCACCACAGGGCGGGAGGAGGGTGCTGAGCATGATACATTTTCTCTCTTCGGTAAGCATTTTTTGTGTTTTATACTTTTGGAATTTTGGTTTTTCATGTTGATTTGAAAATGACCTTTTTTATGTTTGAAATGTACTAATTCGTTTTTTCCTCACAGCAGGTCAACTTGTGTGTGGTTGCAACATTACGGTCCCATTGAGTACATTTGTGGAGAAAGGGACATCAGTTGCACCACAGGGCGGGAGGAGGGTGCTGAGCACGATACATTTTCTCTCTTCGGTAAGCATTTTTTTGTGTTTTATACTTTTGTAATTTTGATTTTTCATGTTGATTTTAAAATGACCTTTTTCATATTTGAAATGTACTAACTCGGTTGTTCCTCACAGCAGGTCAACTTGTGTGTGGTTGCAACATTACGGTCCCATTGAGTACATTTTTGGAGAAAGGGACATCAGTTGCACCACAGGGCGGGAGGAGGGTGCTGAGCACGATACATTTTCTATCTTCGGTAAGCATTTTTTTGTGTCTTATACTTTTGGAATTTTGGTTTTTCATGTTGATTTTAAAATGACCTTTCTCATGTTTGAAATGTACTAACTCGGTTGTTCCTCACAGCAGGTCAACTTGTGTGTGGTTGCAACATTACGGTCCCATTGAGTACATTTTTGGAGAAAGGGACATCAGTTGCACCACAGGGCGGGAGGAGGGTGCTGAGCACGATACATTTTCTCTCTTCGGTAAGCATTTTTTTGTGTTTTATACTTTTGTAATTTTGGTTTTTCATGTTGATTTTAAAATGACCTTTTTCATGTTTGAAATGTACTAACTCGGTTGTTCCTCACAGCAGGTCAACTTGTGTGTGGTTGCAACATTACGGTCCCATTGAGTACATTTTTGGAGAAAGGGACATCAGCTGCACCACAGGGCGGGAGGAGGGTGCTGAGCACGATACATTTTCTCTCTTCGGTAAGCATTTTTTTGTGTTTTATACTTTTGGAATTTTGGTTTTTCATGTTGATTTTAAAATGACCATTTTCATGTTTGAAATGTACTAACTCGGTTGTTCCTCACAGCAGGTCAACTTGTGTGTGGTTGCAACATTACGGTCCCATTGAGTACATTTTTGGAGAAAGGGACATCAGTTGCACCACAGGGCGGGAGGAGGGTGCTGAGCACGATACATTTTCTCTCTTCGGTAAGCATTTTTTTGTGTTTTATACTTTTGGAATTTTGGTTTTTCATGTTGATTTTAAAATGACCTTTTTCATGTTTGAAATGTACTAACTGGTTTTTTCCTCACAGCAGGTCAACTTGTGTGTGGTTGCAACATTACGGTCCCATTGAGTACATTTTTGGAGAAAGGGACATCAGTTGCACCACAGGGCGGGAGGATGGTGCTGAGCACGATACATTTTCTCTCTTCGGTAAGCATTTTTTTGTGTTTTATACTTTTGTAATTTTGGTTTTTCATGTTGATTTTAAAATGACCTTTTTCATGTTTGAAATGTACTAACTCGGTTGTTCCTCACAGCAGGTCAACTTGTGTGTGGTTGCAACATTACGGTCCCATTGAGTACATTTTTGGAGAAAGGGACATCAGTTGCACCACAGGGCGGGAGGAGGGTGCTGAGCACGTTACATTTTCTCTCTTCGGTAAGCATTTTTTTGTGTTTTATACTTTTGTAATTTTGGTTTTTCATGTTGATTTTAAAATGACCTGTTTCATGTTTGAAATGTACTAACTCGGTTGTTCCTCACAGCAGGTCATATTGTGTGTGGTTGCAACATTACGGTCCCATTGAGTACATTTTTGGAGGAAGGGACATCAGTTGCACCACAGGGCGGGAGGAGGGTGCTGAGCACGATACATTTTCTCTCTTCGGTAAGCATTTTTTTGTGTTTTATACTTCTATAATTTTGGTTTTTCATGTTGATTTTAAAATGACCTATTTCATGTTTGAAATGTACTAACTCGGTTGTTCCTCACAGCAGGTCAACTTGTGTGTGATTGCAACAATACGGTCCCATTGAGTACATTTTTGGAGAAAGGGACATCAGTTGCACCACAGGGCGGGAGGACGGTGCTGAGCACGATACATTTTCTATCTTCGGTAAGCATTTTTTTTGTGTTTTATACATTTGGAATTTTGGTTTTTCATGTTGATTTTAAAATGACCTTTTTCATGTTTGAAATGTACTAACTCGGTTGTTCCTCACAGCAGGTCAACTTGTGTGTGGTTGCAACTTTACGGTCCCATTGAGTACATTTTTGGAGAAAGGGACATCAGTTGCACCTCAGGGCGGGAGGAGGGTGCTGAGCACGATACATTTTCTCTCTTCGGTAGGCATTTTTTTGTGTTTTATACTTTTATAATTTTGTTTCTCATGTTGATTTTAAAATGACCTTTTTCATGTTTGAAATGTACTAACTCGGTTGTTCCTCACAGCAGGTCAACTTGTGTGTGGTTGCAACATTACGGTCCCATTGAGTACATTTTTGGAGAAAGGGACATCAGTTGCACCACAGGGCGGGAGGAGGGTGCTGAGCACGATACATTTTCTCTCTTCGGTAAGCATTTTTTTGTGTTTTATACTTTTGGAATTTTGGTTTTTCATGTTGATTTTAAAATGACCTTCTTCATGTTTGAAATGTACTGACTCGGTTGTTCCTCACAGCAGGTCAACTTGTGTGTGGTTGCAACATTACGGTCCCATTGAGTACATTTTTGGAGAATGGGACATCAGTTGCACCACAGGGCGGGAGGATGGTGCTGAGCACGATACATTTTCTCTCTTCGGTAAGCATTTTTTTGTGTTTTATACTTTTGGAATTTTGGGTTTTCATGTCGATTTTATAATGACCTTTTTCATGTTTGAAATGTACTAACTCGGTTGTTCCTCACAGCAGGTCAACTTGTGTGTGGTTGCAACATTACGGTCCCATTGAGTACATTTTTGGAGAAAGGGACATCAGTTGCACCACAGGGCGGGAGGAGGGTGCTGAGCACGATACATTTTCTCTCTTCGGTAAGCATTTTTTTGTGTTTTATACTTTTGGAATTTTGGTTTTTCATGTTGATTTTAAAATGACCTTTTTCATGTTTGAAATGTACTAACTCGGTTGTTCCTCACAGCAGGTCAACTTGTGTGTGGTTGCAACATTACGGTCCCATTGAGTACATTTTTGGAGAAAGGGACATCAATTGCACCACAGGGCGGGAGGAGGGTGCTGAGCATGATACATTTTCTCTCTTCGGTAAGCATTTTTTGTGTTTTATACTTTTGGAATTTTGGTTTTTCATGTTGATTTGAAAATGACCTTTTTTATGTTTGAAATGTACTAATTCGTTTTTTCCTCACAGCAGGTCAACTTGTGTGTGGTTGCAACATTACGGTCCCATTGAGTACATTTGTGGAGAAAGGGACATCAGTTGCACCACAGGGCGGGAGGAGGGTGCTGAGCACGATACATTTTCTCTCTTCGGTAAGCATTTTTTTGTGTTTTATACTTTTGTAATTTTGATTTTTCATGTTGATTTTAAAATGACCTTTTTCATATTTGAAATGTACTAACTCGGTTGTTCCTCACAGCAGGTCAACTTGTGTGTGGTTGCAACATTACGGTCCCATTGAGTACATTTTTGGAGAAAGGGACATCAGTTGCACCACAGGGCGGGAGGAGGGTGCTGAGCACGATACATTTTCTATCTTCGGTAAGCATTTTTTTGTGTCTTATACTTTTGGAATTTTGGTTTTTCATGTTGATTTTAAAATGACCTTTCTCATGTTTGAAATGTACTAACTCGGTTGTTCCTCACAGCAGGTCAACTTGTGTGTGGTTGCAACATTACGGTCCCATTGAGTACATTTTTGGAGAAAGGGACATCAGTTGCACCACAGGGCGGGAGGAGGGTGCTGAGCACGATACATTTTCTCTCTTCGGTAAGCATTTTTTTGTGTTTTATACTTTTGTAATTTTGGTTTTTCATGTTGATTTTAAAATGACCTTTTTCATGTTTGAAATGTACTAACTCGGTTGTTCCTCACAGCAGGTCAACTTGTGTGTGGTTGCAACATTACGGTCCCATTGAGTACATTTTTGGAGAAAGGGACATCAGCTGCACCACAGGGCGGGAGGAGGGTGCTGAGCACGATACATTTTCTCTCTTCGGTAAGCATTTTTTTGTGTTTTATACTTTTGGAATTTTGGTTTTTCATGTTGATTTTAAAATGACCATTTTCATGTTTGAAATGTACTAACTCGGTTGTTCCTCACAGCAGGTCAACTTGTGTGTGGTTGCAACATTACGGTCCCATTGAGTACATTTTTGGAGAAAGGGACATCAGTTGCACCACAGGGCGGGAGGAGGGTGCTGAGCACGATACATTTTCTCTCTTCGGTAAGCATTTTTTTGTGTTTTATACTTTTGGAATTTTGGTTTTTCATGTTGATTTTAAAATGACCTTTTTCATGTTTGAAATGTACTAACTGGTTTTTTCCTCACAGCAGGTCAACTTGTGTGTGGTTGCAACATTACGGTCCCATTGAGTACATTTTTGGAGAAAGGGACATCAGTTGCACCACAGGGCGGGAGGATGGTGCTGAGCACGATACATTTTCTCTCTTCGGTAAGCATTTTTTTGTGTTTTATACTTTTGTAATTTTGGTTTTTCATGTTGATTTTAAAATGACCTTTTTCATGTTTGAAATGTACTAACTCGGTTGTTCCTCACAGCAGGTCAACTTGTGTGTGGTTGCAACATTACGGTCCCATTGAGTACATTTTTGGAGAAAGGGACATCAGTTGCACCACAGGGCGGGAGGAGGGTGCTGAGCACGTTACATTTTCTCTCTTCGGTAAGCATTTTTTTGTGTTTTATACTTTTGTAATTTTGGTTTTTCATGTTGATTTTAAAATGACCTGTTTCATGTTTGAAATGTACTAACTCGGTTGTTCCTCACAGCAGGTCATATTGTGTGTGGTTGCAACATTACGGTCCCATTGAGTACATTTTTGGAGGAAGGGACATCAGTTGCACCACAGGGCGGGAGGAGGGTGCTGAGCACGATACATTTTCTCTCTTCGGTAAGCATTTTTTTGTGTTTTATACTTCTATAATTTTGGTTTTTCATGTTGATTTTAAAATGACCTATTTCATGTTTGAAATGTACTAACTCGGTTGTTCCTCACAGCAGGTCAACTTGTGTGTGGTTGCAACATTACGGTCACATTGAGTACATTTTTGGAGAAAGGGACATCAGTTGCACCACAGGGCGGGAGGAGGGTGCTGAGCACGATACATTTTCTCTCTTCGGTAAGCATTTTTTTGTGTTTTATACTTTTGGAATTTTGGTTTTTCATGTTGATTTTAAAATGACCTTTTTCATGTTTGAAATGTACTAACTCGGTTGTTCCTCACAGCAGGTCAACTTGTGTGTGGTCGCAACATTACGGTCCCATTGAGTACATTTTGGAGAAAGGGACATCAGTTGCACCACAGGGCGGGAGGAGGGTGCTGAGCACTATACATTTTCTCTCTTCGGTAAGCATTTTTTTGTGTTTTATACTTTTGTAATTTTGGTTTTTCATGTTGATTTTAAAATGACCTTTTTCATGTTTGAAATGTAGTAACTCGGTTGTTCCTCACAGCAGGTCAACTTGTGTGTGGTTGCAACATTACGGTCCCATTGAGTACATTTTTGGAGAAAGGGACATCAGTTGCACCACAGGGCGGGAGGAGGGTGCTGAGCACGATACATTTTCTCTCTTCGGTAAGCATTTTTTTGTGTTTTATACTTTTGGAATTTTGGTTTTTCATGTTGATTTTAAAATGACCTTTTTCATGTTTGAAATGTACTAACTCGGTTGTTCCTCACAGCAGGTCAACTTGTGTGTGGTTGCAACATTACGGTCCCATTGAGTACATTTTTGGAGAAAGGGACATCAGTTGCACCACAGGGCGGGAGGAGGGTGCTGAGCACGATACATTTTCTCTCTTCGGTAAGCATTTTTTTGTGTTTTATACTTTTGGAATTTTGGTTTTTCATGTTGATTTTAAAATGACCTTTTTCATGTTTGAAATGTACTAACTCATTTTTCCTCACACCAGGTCAACTTGTGTGTGGTTGCAACATTACGGTCCCATTGAGTACATTTTTGGAGAAAGGGACATCAGTTGCACCACAGGGCGGGAGGATGGTGCTGAGCACGATACATTTTCTCTCTTCGGTAAGCATTTTTTTGTGTTTTATACTTTTGTAATTTTGGTTTTTCATGTTGATTTTAAAATGACCTTTTTCATGTTTGAAATGTACTAACTCGGTTGTTCCTCACAGCAGGTCAACTTGTGTGTGGTTGCAACATTACGGTCCCATTGAGTACATTTTTGGTGAAAGGGACATCAGTTACACCACAGGGCGGGAGGAGGGTGCTGAGCACGTTACGTTTTCTCTCTTCGGTAAGCATTTTTTTGTGTTTTATACTTTTGTAATTTTGGTTTTTCATGTTGATTTTAAAATGACCTTTTTCATGTTTGAAATGTACTAACTCGGTTGTTCCTCACAGCAGGTCAACTTGTGTGTGGTTGCAACATTACGGTCCCATTGAGTACATTTTTGGAGAAAGGGACATCAGTTGCACCACAGGGCGGGAGGAGGGTGCTGAGCACGATACATTTTCTCTCTTCGGTAAGCATTTTTTTGTGTTTTATACTTTTGGAATTTTGGTTTTTCATGTTGATTTTGAAAAGACCTTTTTCATGTTTGAAATGTACTAACTCGTTTTTTCCTCACAGCAGGTCAACTTGTGTGTGGTTGCAACATTACAGTCTCATTGAGTACAGTTTTGGAGAAAGGGACATCAGTTGCACCACAGGGCGGGAGGAGGATGCTGAGCACGATACATTTTCTCTCTTTGGTAAGCATTTTTTTGTGTTTTATACTTTTGGAATTTTGGTTTTCCATGTTGATTTTAAAATGACCTTTTTCATGTTTGAAATGTACTAACTCGGTTGTTCCTCACAGCAGGTCAACTTGTGTGTGATTGCAACAATACGGTCCCACTGAGTACATTTTTGGAGAAAGGGACATCAGTTGCACCACAGGGCGGGAGGAGGGTGCTGAGCACGATACATTTTCTCTCTTCGGTAAGCATTTTTTTGTGTTTTATACATTTGGAATTTTGGTTTTTCATGTTGATTTTAAAATGACCTTTTTCATGTTTAAAATGTACTAACTCGGTTGTTCCTCACAGCAGGTCAACTTGTGTGTGGTTGCAACATTACGGTCCCATTGAGTACATTTTTGGAGAAAGGGACATCAGTTGCACCTCAGGGCGGGAGGAGGGTGCTGAGCACGATACATTTTCTCTCTTCGGTAGGCATTTTTTTGTGTTTTATACTTTTATAATTTTGTTTCTCATGTTGATTTTAAAATGACCTTTTTCATGTTTGAAATGTACTAACTCGGTTGTTCCTCACGGCAGGTCAACTTGTGTGTGGTTGCAACATTACGGTCCCATTGAGTACATTTTTGGAGAAAGGGACATCAGTTGCACCACAGGGCGGGAGGAGGGTGCTGAGCACGATACATTTTCTCTCTTCGGTAAGCATTTTTTTGTGTTTTATACTTTTGGAATTTTGGTTTTTCATGTTGATTTTAAAATGGCCTTCTTCATGTTTGAAATGTACTGACTCGGTAGTTCCTCACAGCAGGTCAACTTGTGTGTGGTTGCAACATTACGGTCCCATTGAGTACATTTTTGGAGAATGGGACATCAGTTGCACCACAGGGCGGGAGGATGGTGCTGAGCACGATACATTTTCTCTCTTCGGTAAGAATTTCTTTGTGTTTTATACTTTTGGAATTTTGGGTTTTCATGTCGATTTTAAAATGACCTTTTTCATGTTTGAAATGTACTAACTCGGTTGTTCCTCACAGCAGGTCAACTTGTGTGTGGTTGCAACATTACGGTCCCATTGAGTACATTTTTGGAGAAAGGGACATCAGTTGCACCACAGGGCGGGAGGAGGGTGCTGAGCACGATACATTTTCTCTCTTTGGTAAGCATTTTTTTGTGTTTTATACTTTTGGAATTTTGGTTTTTCATGTTGATTTGAAAATGACCTTTTTCATGTTTGAAATGTACTAACTCGGTTGTTCCTCACAGCAGGTCAACTTGTGTGTGGTTGCAACATTACGGTCCCATTGAGTACATTTTTGGAGAAAGGGACATCAATTGCACCACAGGGCGGGAGGAGGGTGCTGAGCATGATACATTTTCTCTCTTCGGTAAGCATTTTTTGTGTTTTATACTTTTGGAATTTTGGTTTTTCATGTTGATTTGAAAATGACCTTTTTTATGTTTGAAATGTACTAATTCGTTTTTTCCTCACAGCAGGTCAACTTGTGTGTGGTTGCAACATTACGGTCCCATTGAGTACATTTTTGGAGAAAGGGACATCAGTTGCACCACAGGGCGGGAGGAGGGTGCTGAGCACGATACATTTTCTCTCTTCGGTAAGCATTTTTTTGTGTTTTATACTTTTGTAATTTTGATTTTTTATGTTGATTTTAAAATGACCTTTTTCATGTTTGAAATGTACTAACTCGGTTGTTCCTCACAGCAGGTCAACTTGTGTGTGGTTGCAACATTACGGTCCCATTGAGTACATTTTTGGAGAAAGGGACATCAGTTGCACCACAGGGCGGGAGGAGGGTGCTGAGCACGATACATTTTCTCTCTTCGGTAAGCATTTTTTTGTGTTTTATACTTTTGGAATTTTGGTTTTTCATGTTGATTTTAAAATGACCTTTTTCATGTTTGAAATGTACTAACTCGGTTGTTCCTCACAGCAGGTCAACTTGTGTGTGGTTGCAACATTACGGTCCCATTGAGTACATTTTTGGAGAAAGGGACATCAGTTGCACTACAGGGCGGGAGGAGGGTGCTGAGCACGATACATTTTCTCTCTTCGGTAAGCATTTTTTTGTGTTTTATACTTTTGGAATTTTGGTTTTTCATGTTGATTTTAAAATGACCTTTTTCATGTTTGAAATATACTAACTCGTTTATTCCTCACAGCAGGTCAACTTGTGTGTGGTTGCAACATTACGGTCCCATTGAGTACATTTTTGGAGAAAGGGACATCAGTTGCACCACAGGGCGGGAGGAGGGTGCTGAGCACGATACATTTTCTCTCTTCGGTAAGCATTTTTTTGTGTTTTATACTTTCGGAATTTTGGTTTTTCATGTTGATTTTAAAATGACCTTTTTCATGTTTGAAAAGTACTAACTCGGTTGTTCCTCACAGCAGGTCAACTTGTGTGTGGTTGCAACATTACGGTCCCATTGAGTACATTTTTGGAGAAAGGGACATCAGTTGCACCTCAGGGCGGGAGGAGGGTGCTGAGCACGATACATTTTCTCTCTTCGGTATGCATTTTTTTGTGTTTTATACTTCTATAATTTTGGTTTTTCATGTTGATTTTAAAATGACCTATTTAATGTTTGAAATGTACTAACTCGGTTCTTCCTCACAGCAGGTCAACTTGTGTGTGGTTGCAACATTACGGTCCCATTGAGTACATTTTTGGAGAAAGGGACATCAGTTGCACCACAGGGCAGGAGGAGGGTGCTGAGCACGATACATTTTCTCTCTTCGGTAAGCATTTTTTTCTGTTTTTTACTTTTGGAATTTTGATTTTTCATGTTGATTTTAAAATGACCTTTTTCATGTTTGAAATGTACTAACTCGGTTGTTCCTCACAGCAGGTCAACTTGTGTGTGGTTGCAACATTACGGTCCCATTGAGTACATTTTTGGAGAAAGGGACATCAGTTGCACCACAGGGCGGGAGGAGGGTGCTGAGCACGATACATTTTCTCTCTTCGGTAAGCATTTTTTTGTGTTTTATACTTTTGGAATTTTGGTTTTTCATGTTGATTTTAAAATGACCTTTTTCATGTTTGAAATGTACTAACTCGGTTGTTCCTCACAGCAGGTCAACTTGTGTGTGGTTGCAACATTACTATCCCATTGAGTAAATTTTTGGAGAAAGGGACATCAGTTGCACCACAGGGCGGGAGGAGGGTGCTGAGCACGATACATTTTCTCTCTTCGGTAAGCATTTTTTTGTGTTTTATACTTTTGGAATTTTGGTTTTTCATGTTGATTTTAAAATGACCTTTTTCATGTTTGAAATGTACTAACTCGGTTGTTCCTCACAGCAGGTCAACTTGTGTGTGGTTGCAACATTATGGTCCCATTGAGTACATTTTTGGAGGAAGGGACATCAGTTGCACCACAGGGCGGGAGGAGGGTGCTGAGCACGATACATTTTCTCTCTTCGGTAAGCATTTTTTTGTGTTTTATACTTTTGGAATTTTGGTTTTTCATGTTGATTTTAAAATGACCTTTTTCATGTTTGAAATGTACTAACTCGGTTGTTCCTCACAGCAGGTCAACTTGTGTGTGGTTGCAACATTATGGTCCCATTGAGTACATTTTTGGAGGAAGGGACATCAGTTGCACCACAGGGCGGGAGGAGGGTGCTGAGCACGATACATTTTCTCTCTTCGGTAAGCATTTTTTTGTGTTTTATACTTTTGGAATTTTGGTTTTTCATGTTGATTTTAAAATGACCTTTTTCATGTTTGAAATGTACTAACTCGGTTGTTCCTCACAGCAGGTCAACTTGTGTGTGGTTGCAACATTACGGTCCCATTGAGTACATTTTTGGAGAAAGGGACATCAGTTGCACCACAGGGCGGGAGGAGGGTGCTGAGCACGATACATTTTCTCTCTTCGGTAAGCATTTTTTTGTGTTTTATACTTTTGGAATTTTGGTTTTTCATGTTGATTTTAAAATGACCTTTTTCATGTTTGAAATGTACTAACTCGGTTGTTCCTCACAGCAGGTCAACTTGTGTGTGGTTGCAACATTACGATCCCATTGAGTACATTTTTGGAGAAAGGGACATCAGTTGCACCACAGGGCGGGAGGAGGGTGCTGAGCACGATACATTTTCTCTCTTCGGTAAGCATTTTTTTGTGTTTTATACTTTTGGAATTTTGGTTTTTCATGTTGATCTTAAAATGACCTTTTTCATGTTTGAAATGTACTAACTCGGTTGTTCCTCACAGCAGGTCAACTTGTGTGTGGTTGCAACATTATGGTCCCATTGAGTACATTTTTGGAGGAAGGGACGTCAGTTGCACCACAGGGCGGGAGGAGGGTGCTGAGCACGATACATTTTCTCTCTTCGGTAAGCATTTTTTTGTGTTTTATACTTTTGGAATTTTGGTTTTTCATGTTGATTTTAAAATGACCTTTTTCATGTTTGAAATGTACTAACTCGGTTGTTCCTCACAGCAGGTCAACTTGTGTGTGGTTGCAACATTACGGTCCCATTGAGTACATTTTTGGAGAAAGGGACTTCAGTTGCACCTCAGGGCGGGAGGAGGGTGCTGAGCACAATACATTTTCTCTCTTCAGTAAGCATTTTTTTGTGTTTTATACTTTTATAATTTTGGTTTTTCATGTTGATTTTAAAATGACCTTTTTCATGTTTGAAATGTATTAACTCGGTTGTTCCTCACAGCAGGTCAACTTGCGTGTGGTTGCAACATTACGGTCCCATTGAGTACATTTTTGGAGAAAGGGACATCAGTTGCACCACAGGGCGGGAGGAGGGTGCTGAGCACGATACATTTTCTCTCTTCGGTAAGCATTTTTTTGTGTTTTATACTTCTATAATTTTGGTTTTTCATGTTGATTTTAAAATGACCTTTTTCATGTTTGAAATGTAGTAACTCGGTTGTTCCTCACAGCAGGTCAACTTGTGTGTGGTTGCAACATTACGGTCCCATTGAGTACATTTTTGGAGAAAGGGACATCAGTTGCACCACAGGGCGGGAGGAGGGTGCTGAGCACGATACATTTTCTCTCTTCGGTAAGCATTTTTTTGTGTTTTATACTTTTGGAATTTTGGTTTTTCATGTTGATTTTAAAATGACCTTTTTCATGTTTGAAATGTACTAACTCGGTTGTTCCTCACAGCAGGTCAACTTGTGTGTGGTTGCAACATTACGGTCCCATTGAGTACATTTTTGGAGAAAGGGACATAAGTTGCACCACAGGGCGGGAGGAGGGTGCTGAGCACGATACATTTTCTCTCTTCGGTAAGCATTTTTTTGTGTTTTATACTTTTATAATTTTGGTTTTTCATGTTGATTTTAAAATGACCTATTTCATGTTTGAAATGTACTAACTCGGTTGTTCCTCACAGCAGGTCAACTTGTGTGTGGTTGCAACATTACGGTCCCATTGAGTACATTTTTGGAGAAAGGGACATCAGTTGCACCACAGGGCGGGAGGAGGGGGCTGAGCACGATACATTTTCTCTCTTCGGTAAGCATTTTTTTGTGTTTTATACTTTTGGAATTTTGGTTTTTCATGTTGATTTTAAAGTGACCTTTTTCATGTTTGAAATGTACTAACTCGGTTGTTCCTCACAGCAGGTCAACTTGTGTGTGATTGCAACATTACGGTCCCATTGAGTACATTTTTGGAGAAAGGGACATCAGTTGCACCACAGGGCGGGAGGAGGGTGCTGAGCACGATACATTTTCTCTCTTCGGTAAGCATTTTTTTGTGTTTTATACATTTGGAATTTTGGTTTTTCATGTTGATTTTAAAATGACCTTTTTCATGTTTGAAATGTACTAACTCGGTTGTTCCTCACAGCAGGTCAACTTGTGTGTGGTTGCAACATTACGGTCCCATTGAGTACATTTTTGGAGAAAGGGACATCAGTTGCACCACAGGGCGGGAGGAGGGTGCTGAGCACGATACATTTTCTCTCTTCGGTAAGCATTTTTTTGTGTTTTATACTTTCGGAATTTTGGTTTTTCATGTTGATTTTAAAATGACCTTTTTCATGTTTGAATTGTACTAACTCGGTTGTTCCTCACAGCAGGTCAACTTGTGTGTGGTTGCAACATTACGGTCCCATTGAGTACATTTTTGGAGAAAGGGACATCAGTTGCACCACAGGGCGGTAGGAGGATGCTGAGCACGATACATTTTCTCTCTTCGGTAAGCATTTTTTTGTGTTTTATACTTTTGGAATTTTGGTTTTTCATTTTGATTTTAAAATGACCTTTTTCATGTTTGAAATGTATTAACTCGGTTGTTCCTCACAGCAGGTCAACTTGTGTGTGGTTGCAACATTACGGTCCCATTGAGTACATTTTTGGAGAAAGGGACATCAGTTGCACCACAGGGCGGGAGAAGGGTGCTGAGCACGATACATTTTCTCTCTTCGGTAAGCATTTTTTTGTGTTTTATACTTTTATAATTTTGGTTTTTCTTGTTGATTTTAAAATGACCTTTTTCATGTTTGAAATGTACTAACTCGTTTTTTCCTCACAGAAGGTCAACTTATGTGTGGTTGCAACATTACGGTCCCATTGAGTACATTTTTGGAGAAAGGGACATCAGTTGCACTACAGGGCGGGAGGAGGGTGCTGAGCACGATACATTTTCTCTCTTCAGTAAGCATTTTTTTGTGTTTTATACTTTTGGAATTTTGGTTTTTCATGTTGATTTTAAAATGACCCTTTTCATGTTTGAAATGTACTAACTCGTTTTTTCCTCACAGCTGGTCAACTTGTGTGTGGTTGCAACATTACGGTCCCATTGAGTACATTTGTGGAGAAAGGGACATCAGTTGCCCCACATGGCGGGAGGAGAGTGCTGAGCACGATACATTTTCTCTCTTCGGTAAGCATTTTTTTGTGTTTTATACTTTTGGAATTTTGGTTTTTCATGTTGATTTTAAAATGACCTTTTTCATGTTTGAAATGTACTAACTCTTTTGTTCCTCACAGCAGGTCAACTTGTGTGTGGTTGCAACATTACGGTCCCATTGAGTACATTTTTGGAGAAAGGGACATCAGTTGCACCACAGGGCGGGAGGAGGGTGCTGAGCACGATACATTTTCTCTCTTCGGTAAGCATTTTTTTGTGTTTTATACTTTTGGAATTTTGGTTTTTCATGTGGATTTTAAAATGACCTTTTTCATGTTTGAAATGTACTAACTCGGTTGTTCTCACAGCAGGTCAACTTGTGTGTGGCTGCAACATTACGGTCCCATTGAGTACATTTTTGGAGAAAGGGACATCAGTTGCACCACAGGGCGGGAGGAGTGTGCTGAGCACGATACATTTTCTCTCTTCGGTAAGCATTTTTTTGTGTTTTATACTTTTGGAATTTTATTTTTCATGTTGATTTTAAAATGACCTTTTTCATGTTTGAAATGTAGTAACTCGGTTGTTCCTCACAGCAGGTCAACTTGTGTGTGGTTGCAACATTACGGTCCCATTGAGTACATTTTTGGAGAAAGGGACATCAGTTGCACCACAGGGCGGGAGGAGGGGGTGAGCACGATACATTTTCTCTCTTCGGTAAGAATTTTTTTGTGTTTTATACTTTTGGAATTTTGGTTTTTCATGTTGATTTTAAAATGACCTTTTTCATGTTTGAAATGTATTAACTCGGTTGTTCCTCACAGCAGGTCAACTTGTGTGTGGCTGCAATATTACGGTCCCATTGAGTACATTTTTGGAGAAAGGGACATCAGTTGCACCACAGGGCGGGAGCAGGGTGCTGAGCACGATACATTTTCTCTCTTCGGTAAGCATTTTTTTGTGTTTTATACTTTTGGAGTTTTGGTTTTTCATGTTGATTTTAAAATGACCTTTTTTATGTTTGAAATGTACTAACTCGGTTGTTCCTCACAGCAGGTCAACTTGTGTGTGGCTGCAACATTACGGTCCCATTGAGTACATTTTTGGAGAAAGGGACATCAGTTGCACCACAGGGCGGGAGGAGGGTGCTGAGCACGATACATTTTCTCTCTTCATTAAGCATTTTTTTGTGTTTTATACTTTTGGAATTTTGGTTTTTCATGTTGATTTTAAAATGACTTTTTTCATGTTTGAAATGTAATATCTCGGTTTTTCCTCACAGCAGGTCAACTTGTGTGTGGTTGCAACATTACGGGCCCATTGAGTACATTTTTGGAGAAAGGGACATCAGTTGCACCACAGGGCGGGAGGAGGGTGCTGAGCACGATACATTTTCTCTCTTCATTAAGCATTTTTTTGTGTTTTATACTTTTGGAATTTTGGTTTTTCATGTTGATTTTAAAATGACTTTTTTCATGTTTGAAATGTAATACCTCGGTTTTTCCTCACAGCAGGTCAACTTGTGTGTGGTTGCAACATTACGGTCCCATTGAGTACATTTTTGGAGAAAGGGACATCAGTTGCACCACAGGGCGGGAGCAGGGTGCTGAGCACGATACATTTTCTCTCTTCGGTAAGCATTTTTTTGTGTTTTATACTTTTGGAATTTTGGTTTTTCATGTTGATTTTAAAATGACCTTTTTCATGTTTGAAATATACTAACTCGTTTATTCCTCACAGCAGGTCAACTTGTGTGTGGTTGCAACATTACGGTCCCATTGAGTACATTTTTGGAGAAAGGGACATCAGTTGCACCACAGGGCGGGAGGAGGGTGCTGAGCACGATACATTTTCTCTCTTCGGTAAGCATTTTTTTGTGTTTTATACTTTTGGAATTTTGGTTTTTCATGTTGATTTTAAAATGACCTTTTTCATGTTTGAAATGTACTAACTCGGTTGTTCCTCACAGCAGGTCAACTTGTGTGTGGTTGCAACATTACGGTCCCATTGAGTACATTTTTGGAGAAAGGGACATCAGTTGCACCTCAGGGCGGGAGGAGGGTGCTGAGCACGATACATTTTCTCTCTTCGGTATGCATTTTTTTGTGTTTTATACTTCTATAATTTTGGTTTTTCATGTTGATTTTAAAATGACCTATTTAATGTTTGAAATGTAGTAACTCGGTTCTTCCTCACAGCAGGTCAACTTGTGTGTGGTTGCAACATTACGGTCCCATTGAGTACATTTTTGGAGAATGGGACATCAGTTGCACCACAGGGCGGGAGGAGGGTGCTGAGCACGATACATTTTCTCTCTTCGGTAAGCATTTTTCTGTGTTTTATACTTTCGGAATTTTGATTTTTTCATGTTGATTTTAAAATGACCTTTTTCATGTTTGAAATGTACTAACTCGGTTGTTCCTCACAGCAGGTCAACTTGTGTGTGGTTGCAACATTACGGTCCCATTGAGTACATTTTTGGAGAAAGGGACATCAGTTGCACCACAGGGCGGGAGGAGGATGCTGAGCACGATACATTTTCTCTCTTCGGTAAGCATTTTTTTGTGTTTTATACTTTTGGAATTTTGGTTTTTCATGTTGATTTTAAAATGACCTTTTTCATGTTTGAAATGTACTAACTCGGTTGTTCCTCACAGCAGGTCAACTTGTGTGTGGTTGCAAGATTACGATCCCATTGAGTACATTTTTGGAGAAAGGGACATCAGTTGCACCAAAGGGCGGGAGGAGGGTGCTGAGCACGATACATTTTCTCTCTTCGGTAAGCATTTTTTTGTGTTTTATACTTTTGGAATTTTGGTTTTTCATGTTGATTTTAAAATGACCATTTTCATGTTTGAAATATACTAACTCGGTTGTTCCTCACAGCAGGTCAACTTGTGTGTGGTTGCAACATTACGGTCCCATTGAGTACATTTTTGGAGGAAGGGACATCAGTTGCACCACAGGGCGGGAGGAGGGTGCTGAGCACGATACATTTTCTGTCTTCGGTAAGCATTTTTTTGTGTTTTATACTTTTGGAATTTTGGTTTTTCATGTTGATTTTAAAATGACCTTTTTCATGTTTGAAATGTACTAACTCGGTTGTTCCTCACAGCAGGTCAACTTGTGTGTGGTTGCAACATTACGGTCCCATTGAGTACATTTTTGGAGAAAGGGACTTCAGTTGCACCTCAGGGCGGGAGGAGGGTGCTGAGCACGATACATTTTCTCTCTTCGGTAAGCATTTTTTTGTGTTTTATACTTTTATAATTTTGGTTTTTCATGTTTATTTTAAAATGACCTTTTTCATGTTTGAAATGTACTAACTCGGTTGTTCCTCACAGCAGGTCAACTTGTGTGTGGTTGCAACATTACGGTCCGATTGAGTACATTTTTGGAGAAAGGGACATCAGTTGCACCACAGGGCGGGAGGAGGGTGCTGAGCACGATACATTTTCTCTCTTCGGTAAGCATTTTTTGTGTTTTATACTTTTGGAATTTTGGTTTCTCATGTTGATTTTAAAATGACCTTTTTCATGTTTGAAATGTAGTAACTCGGTTGTTCCTCACAGCAGGTCAACTTGTGTGTGGTTGCAACATTACGGTCCCATTGAGTACATTTTTGGAGAAAGGGACATCAGTTGCACCACAGGGCTTGAGGAGGGTGCTGAGCACCATACATTTTCTCTCTTCGGTAAGCATTTTTTTTGTGTTTTATACTTTTGGAATTTTGGTTTTTCATGTTGATTTTAAAATGACCTTTTTCATGTTTGAAATGTACTAACTCGGTTGTTCCTCACAGCAGGTCAACTTGTGTGTGGTTGCAACATTACGGTCCCATTGAGTACATTTTTGGAGAAAGGGACATCAGTTGCACCACAGGGCGGGAGGAGGGTGCTGAGCACGATACATTTTCTCTCTTCGGTAAGCATTTTTTTGTGTTTTATACTTTTATAATTTTGGTTTTTCATGTTGATTTTAAAATGACCTATTTCATGTTTGAAATGTACTAACTCGGTTGTTCCTCACAGCAGGTCAACTTGTGTGTGGTTGCAACATTACGGTCCCATTGAGTACATTTTTGGAGAAAGGGACATCAGTTGCACCACAGGGCGGGAGGAGGGTGCTGAGCACGATACATTTTCTCGCTTCGGTAAGCATTTTTTTGTGTTTTATACTTTTGGAATTTTGGTTTTTCATGTTGATTTTAAGGTGACCTTTTTCATGTTTGAAATGTACTAACTCGGTTGTTCCTCACAGCAGGTCAACTTGTGAGTGATTGCAACATTACGGTCCCATTGAGTACATTTTTGGAGAAAGGGACATCAGTTGCACCACAGGGCGGGAGGAGGGTGCTGAGCACGATACATTTTCTCTCTTCGGTAAGCATTTTTTTGTGTTTTATACTTTTGGAATTTTGGTTTTTCATGTTGATTTTTAAATGACCTTTTTCATGTTTGAAATGTACTAACTCGGTTGTTCCTCACAGCAGGTCAACTTGTGTGTGGTTGCAACATTACGGTCCCATTGAGTACATTTTTGGAGAAAGGGACATCAGTTGCACCACAGGGCGGGAGGAGGGTGCTGAGCACGATACATTTTCTCTCTTCGGTAAGCATTTTTTTGTGTTTTATACTTTTGGAATTTTGGTTTTTCATGTTGATTTTAAAATGACCTTTTTCATGTTTGAATTGTACTAACTCGGTTGTTCCTCACAGCAGGTCAACTTGTGTGTGGTTGCAACATTACGGTCCCATTGAGTACATTTTTTGGAGAAAGGAACATCAGTTGCACCACAGGGCGGGAGGAGGGTGCTGAGCACGATACATTTTCTCTCTACGGTAAGCATTTTTTTGTGTTTTATACTTTTGGAATTTTGGTTTTTCATTTTGATTTTAAAATGACCTTTTTCATGTTTGAAATGTATTAACTCGGTTGTTCCTCACAGCAGGTCAACTTGTGTGTGGTTGCAACATTACGGTCCCATTGAGTACATTTTTGGAGAAAGGGACATCAGTTGCACCACAGGGCGGGAGAAGGGTGCTGAGCACGATACATTTTCTCTCTTCGGTAAGCATTTTTTTGTGTTTTATACTTTTATAATTTTGGTTTTTCTTGTTGATTTTAAAATGACCTTTTTCATGTTTGAAATGTACTAACTCGTTTTTTCCTCACAGAAGGTCAACTTATGTGTGGTTGCAACATTACGGTCCCATTGAGTACATTTTTGGAGAAAGGGACATCAGTTGCACTACAGGGCGGGAGGAGAGTGCTGAGCACGATACATTTTCTCTCTTCAGTAAGCATTTTTTTGTGTTTTATACTTTTGGAATTTTGGTTTTTCATGTTGATTTTAAAATGACCTTTTTCATGTTTGAAATGTAGTAACTCGGTTGTTCCTCACAGCAGGTCAACTTGTGTGTGGTTGCAACATTACGGTCCCATTGAGTACATTTTTGGAGAAAGGGACATCAGTTGCACCACAGGGCGGGAGGAGGGTGCTGAGCACGATACATTTTCTCTCTTCGGTAAGCATTTTTTTGTGTTTTATACTTTTGGAATTTTGGTTTTTCATGTTGATTTTAAAATGACCCTTTTCATGTTTGAAATGTACTAACTCATTTTTTCCTCACAGCAGGTCAACTTGTGTGTGGTTGCAACATTACAGTCCCATTGAGTACATTTGTGGAGAAAGGGACATCAGTTGCCCCACAGGGCGGGAGGAGAGTGCTGAGCACGATACATTTTCTCTCTTCGGTAAGCATTTTTTTGTGTTTTATACTTTTGGAATTTTGGTTTTTCATGTTGATTTTAAAATGACCTTTTTCATGTTTGAAATGTACTAACTCTTTTGTTCCTCACAGCAGGTCAACTTGTGTGTGGTTGCAACATTACGGTCCCATTGAGTACATTTTTGGAGAAAGGGACATCAGTTGCACCACAGGGCGGGAGGAGGGTGCTGAGCACGATACATTTTCTCTCTTCGGTAAGCATTTTTTTGTGTTTTATACTTTTGGAATTTTGGTTTTTCATGTGGATTTTAAAATGACCTTTTTCATGTTTGAAATGTACTAACTCGGTTGTTCTCACAGCAGGTCAACTTGTGTGTGGCTGCAACATTACGGTCCCATTGAGTACATTTTTGGAGAAAGGGACATCAGTTGCACCACAGGGCGGGAGGAGTGTGCTGAGCACGATACATTTTCTCTCTTCGGTAAGCATTTTTTTGTGTTTTATACTTTTGGAATTTTATTTTTCATGTTGATTTTAAAATGACCTTTTTCATGTTTGAAATGTACTAACTCGGTTGTTCCTCACAGCAGGTCAACTTGTGTGTGGTGTCAACATTACGGTCCCATTGAGTACATTTTTGGAGAAAGGGACATCAGTTGCACCACAGGGCGGGAGGAGGGTGCTGAGCACGATACATTTTCTCTCTTCGGTAAGCATTTTTTTGTGTTTTATACTTTTGGAATTTTGGTTTTTCATGTTGATTTTAAAATGACCTTTTTCATGTTTGAAATGTACTAACTCGGTTGTTCCTCACAGCAGGTCAACTTGTGTGTGTCTGCAACATTACGGTCCCATTGAGTACATTTTTGGAGAAAGGGACATCAGTTGCACCACAGGGCGGGAGCAGGGTGCTGAGCACGATACATTTTCTCTCTTCGGTAAGCATTTTTTTGTGTTTTATACTTTTGGAATTTTGGTTTTTCATGTTGATTTTAAAATGACCTTTTTCATGTTTGAAATGTACTAACTCGGTTGTTCCTCACAGCAGGTCAACTTGTGTGTGGTTGCAACATTACGGTCCCATTGAGTACATTTTTGGAGAAAGGGACATCAGTTGCACCACAGGGCGGGAGGAGGGTGCTGAGCACGATACATTTTCTCTCTTCATTAAGCATTTTTTTGTGTTTTATACTTTTGGAATTTTGGTTTTTCATGTTGATTTTAAAATGACATTTTTCATGTTTGAAATGTAATAACTCGGTTTTTCCTCACAGCAGGTCAACTTGTGTGTGGTTGCAACATTACGGGCCCATTGAGTACATTTTTGGAGAAAGGGACATCAATTGCACCACAGGGCGGGAGGAGGGTGCTGAGCACGATACATTTTCTCTCTTCGGTAAGCATTTTTTTGTGTTTTATACTTTTGGAATTTTGGTTTTTCATGTTGATTTTATAATGACCTTTTTCATGTTTGAAATGTACTAACTCGGTTGTTCCTCACAGCAGGTCAACTTGTGTGTGGCTGCAACATTACGGTTCCATTGAGTACATTTTTGGAGAAAGGGACATCAGTTGCACCACAGGGCGGGAGCAGGGTGCTGAGCACGATACATTTTCTCTCTTCGGTAAGCATTTTTTTGTGTTTTATACTTTTGGAATTTTGGTTTTTCATGTTGATTTTAAAATGACCTTTTTCATGTTTGAAATGTACTAACTCGGTTGTTCCTCACAGCAGGTCAACTTGTGTGTTTATTTATTTATTTATTTATTTATTTATTGTTCCGTGGGACCACATTTAGGAGAAGTCTCCATGGTCATGGAACGAGTCAATACATGAAATTATAACACGATTGTAGAAACAGATAAAATGAAATATAAGAAACATATTCAGGCGACAGGTCGTTAGTTTAAATAAAGAAAATCAAAAATGTACACTGGAATTTGCTTAATTTTGTATCTCTTCCAGGAGCTCCTCGACAGAATAGAAGGAGTGAACCATGAGGAAACTCTTCAGTTTAGACTTAAAAGTGTTTGGGCTACTGCTAAGATTTTTGAGTTCTTGTGGTAGCTTATTGAAAATGGATGCAGCAGAATACTGCACTCCTTTCTGCACAAGAGTCAAGGAAGTGCATTCCACATGCAGATTTGATTTCTGCCGAGTATTAACTGAGTGAAAGCTGCTAACTCTTGGGAATAAGCTAATATTGCTAACAACAAACGACATTAAAGAAAATACATACTGTGAGGGCAATGTCAAAATTCCCAGACTATTGAATAGGGGTCGACAAGAGGTTTTCGAACTTACACCATACATAGCTCGAACAGCCCGTTTTTGAGCCAAAAATACACTTTTTGAATCAGAAGAATTACCCCAAAAAATAATACCATATGACATAAGCGTATGAAAATATCCGAAGTATACTACTTTTCGTGTTGAAATGTCACTTATTTCAGATACTGTTCTAATGGTAAATAAAGCGGCATTTAGTTTCTGAACAAGATCCTGAACATGGGCTTTCCACAACAGCTTACTATCTATCTGTACGCCTAGGAACTTGAACTGTTCCGTCTCGCTTATAACATGCCCATCCTGTCTGATTAAAATGTCAGTTCTTGTTGAATTGTGGGTTAGAAACTGTAAAAACTGAGTCTTACTGTGATTTAGCATCAAATTATTTTCCACAAGCCACGAACTTATATCATGAACTACATTATTTGATAATGTTTCAATATTACACACAAGATCCTTCACTACCAAGGTGGTGTCATCAGCAAACAGAAATATTTTTGAATCACCTGTAATACTAGAAGGCATATCATTTACATAAATAAGGAACAGCAGTGGCCCCAGCACCGACCCTTGGGGAACGCCCCATTTAACAGTGCCCCATTGGGACTGAACATCATTACCACTCTCAATATTGCGGAGGATTACCTTCTGCTTTCTGTTCTTAAAGTAGGAGGCGAACCAATTGTAAGCTACTCCCCTTACTCCATAATGTTCCAACTTCTGCAGTAATATTTTGTGGTCAACACAGTCAAAAGCCTTCGTTAAATCAAAGAAAACACCTAACGTTCGCAACCTTTTATTTAATTCGTCCAAAACCTCACAGAGAAAAGAGACTATAGCATTTTCAGTTGTTAAACCGTTTCTAAAACCAAACCGTACATTTGACAGCAAATTATGTGAATTTAAATGCTGCAGTAATCTTGTATATACAACCCTCTCAATAACTTTAGCAAACACTGATGGCATAGAAATAGGTCTATAATTGTCAACATTATCCCTGTCTCCCTTTTTATAAAGTGGCTTCACTACCGAGTACTTTAATCGGTCAGGAAACTGACCACTCCTAAAGGAAAAGTTACAGATATGGCTAAGTACTGAGCTAACATACGTGGAACAATACTTCAGTATTCTGCTAGATACCCCGTCATATCCATGAGAGTTCTTGGTCTTTAGTGATTTAATTATTAACTCAATCTCCCTCTTGTCAGTATCATGGAGGAGCATTTCAGGTAACAGTCTCGGAACACTTTTTTCTAAGAGCGCTATATGATTCCCTGTTGGGACTAGGTTTCTATTTAGTTCACCTGCTATATTCAGAAAGTGATTATTAAGTACTGTACATATATGCGACTTATCAGTAACACGGACATCCCCACTACGCACTGATTCTATATTCTCGACCTGTCTCTGCAGACCAGCCACTTCCTTTACGACTGACCATATGGTTTTAATTTTATCCTGAGACTTAGCTATTCTATCTGCATACCACATACTTTTTGCCTTCCTAATAACTTTTTTAAGCACCTTACAATACTGTTTGTAATGGGCTGCTGCATTTAGATTTTGACTGATTCTAACGTTTTGATATAATTGCCACTTTGTTCTACAAGATATTCTTATCCCTTTAGTCAGCCACCCAGGCTGCCTGTTTGTGCTAGTACCCTGTTTTGAACGTTCTAACGGAAAGCAACTTTCAAAGAGCACGAGAAAAGTCTTGAGGAAAGCATTATATTTATCGTCTACTGTATCAGCACTATAAACATCTTGCCACTCTTGTTCCTTGATAAGGTTTACAAAAGTCTGTACAGCAACTGGATCAGCTTTCCTAAAACGTTGGTAACTATATTTAACATGTGTTGCAGCACAAAAAACTTTTAGACTTAAAATTTGTGCATCATGATCTGAAAGGCCATTCACCTTTTTGCTAACAGAATGCCCTTCTAATAATGACGAATGAACAAAAATATTGTCTATGGTTGTTCTACTGTTCCCTTGCACTCTCGTTGGAAAGAATACGGTTTGCATAAGATTATATGAATTAAGGAGGTCTACCAGCATCCTTTTCCTTGCACAATCACTTATACAATTAATATTGAAGTCACCACATATAACTAACTTTTTGTATTTCCTATAAAGTGAACCAAGAACCTCCTCTAGCTTTAGCAAAAATGTTGTGAAATCAGAGTCTGGGGATCTATAAATAACAACAGTAAGAAGTTTAGCTCCACTAAATTTAACCACACCTGCACAACATTCAAACACCTTTTCAGTGCAGTACTTTGAAACATCAATTGACTCAAATGGGATACCGTTTTTCACATACATGGCTACTCCCCCACACCGCAAAGAGCTCCTAGAAAAGCTGCCAGCCAACCTGTATCCTGGTAAAGGAAGCCTCTGAATTATCTCCTTATTTAAGAAATGTTCAGATATACCAATAATTTCAGAGTCAACATCTATAAGCAGTTCACTAACTTTATCTCTAACACCTTGTATATTTTGATGAAATATACTAATTCCCTCATTAATCGGATACCCAAGCTTTGTAGAGAGTGGTTTCTTTGTTAGAGAGACTTCCCTTAAGCAGGAATACCTATCAGCTGACTTCAATCTAAAAAAGGTACAGCTCTAACACCCACAACTACCGGAATTTTCCCATGAGTGATCCCACCACCCCCACCTATGCTGTCACCTATAAGTTTTGCCAACCTCCCCTTCCCATACCTGTTGAGGTGCAGGCCATGTGGTTGCAACATTACGGTCCCATTGAGTACATTTTTGGAGAAAGGGACATCAGTTGCACTACAGGGCGGGAGGAGGGTGCTGAGCACGATACATTTTCTCTCTTCAGTAAGCATTTCTTTGTGTTTTATACTTTTGGAATTTTGGATATTCATGTTGATTTTAAAATGACCTTTTTCATGTTTGAAATGTACTAACTCGGTTGTTCCTCACAGCAGGTCAACTTGTGTGTGGTTGCAACATTACGGTCCCATTGAGTACATTTTTGGAGAAAGGGACATCAGTCGCACCACAGGGCGGGAGGAGGGTGCTGAGCACCATACATTTTCTCTCTTCGGTAAGCATTTTTTTGTGTTTTATACTTTTGGAATTTTGGTTTTTCATGTTGATTTTAAAATGACCTTTTTCATGTTTGAAATGTACTAACTCGGTTGTTCCTCACAGCAGGTCAACTTGTGTGTGGTTGCAACATTACGGTCCCATTGAGTACATTTTTGGAGAAAGGGACATCAGTTGCACCACAGGGCGGGAGGAGGGTGCTGAGCACGATACATTCTCTCTCTTCGGTAAGCATTTTTTTGTGTTTTATGCTTTTATAATTTTGGTTTTTCATGTTGATTTTAAAATGACCTTTTTCATGTTTGAAATGTACTAACTCGTTTTCTCTCACAGCAGGTCAACTTGTGTGTGGTTGCAACATTACGGTCCCATTGAGTACATTTTTGGAGAAAGGGACATCAGTTGCACCACAGGGCGGGAGGAGGGTGCTGAGCACCATACATTTTCTCTCTTCGGTAAGCATTTTTTTGTGTTTTATACTTTTGGAATTTTGGTTTTTCATGTTGATTTTAAAATGACCTTTTTCATGTTTGAAATGTACTAACTCGGTTGTTCCTCACAGCAGGTCAACTTGTGTGTGGTTGCAACATTACCATCCCATTGCGTACATTTTTGGAGAAAGGGACATCAGTTGCACCTCAGGGCGGGAGGAGGGTGCTGAGCACGATACATTTTCCATCTTCGGTAAGCATTTTTTTGTGTTTTATACTTTTATAATTATGGTTTTTCATGTTGATTTTAAATTGACCTTTTTCATGTTTGAAATGTACTAACTCGGTTGTTCCTCACAGCAGGTCAACTTGTGTGTGGTTGCAACATTACGGTCCCATTGAGTACATTTTTGGAGAAAGGGACATCAGTTGCCCCACAGGGCGGGAGGAGGGTGCTGAGCAAGATACATTTTCTCTCTTCGGTAAGCATTTTTTTGTGTTTTATACTTTTGGAATTTTGGTTTTCATGTTGATTTTAAAATGACCTTTTTCATGTTTGAAATGTACTAACTCGGTTGTTCCTCACAGCAGGTCAACTTGTGTGTGGTCGCAACATTACGGTCCCATTGAGTACATGTTTGGAGAAAGGGACATCAGTTGCACCACAGGGCGGGAGGAGGGTGCTGAGCACGATACATTTTCTCTCTTCGGTAAGCATTTTTTTGTGTTTTATACATTTATAATTTTCGTTTTTCATGTTGATTTTAAAATGACCTTTTTCATGTTTGAAATGTACTAACTTGGTTGTTCCTCACAGCAGGTCAACTTGTGTGTGGTTGCAACATTACGGTCCCACTGAGTACATTTTTGGAGAAAGAGACATCAGTTGCACCACAGGGCGGGAGGAGGGTGCTGAGCACGATACATTTTCTCTCTTCGGTAAGCATTTTTTTGTGTTTTATACTTTTGGAATTTTGGTTTTTCATGTTGATTTTAAAGTGACCTTTTTCATGTTTGAAATGTACTAACTCGGTTGTTCCTCACAGCAGGTCAACTTGTGTGTGGTTGCAACATTACTGTCCCATTGAGTACATTTTTGGAGAAAGGGACATCAGTTGCACCTCAGGGCGGGAGGAGGGTGCTGAGCACGATACATTTTCTCTCTTCGGTAAGCATTTTTTTCTGTTTTATACTTTTATAATTTCGGTTTTTCATGTTGATTTTAAAATGACCTTTTTCATGTTTGAAATGTACTAACTCAGTTGTTCCTCACAGCAGGTCAACTTGTGTGTGTTTGCAACATTATGGTCCTATTGAGTACATTTTTGGAGAAAGGGACATCAGTTGCATCACAGGGCGGGAGGAGGGTGCTGAGCATGATACATTTTCTCTCTTCGGTAAGCATTTTTTTGTGTTTTATACTTTTGGAATTTTGGTTTTTCATGTCGATTTTAAAATGATCTTTTTCATGTTTGAAATGTACTAACTCGGTTGTTCCTCGCAGCAGGTCAACTTGTGTGTGGTTGCAACATTACGGTCCCATTGAGTACATTTTTGGAGAAAGGGACATCAGTTGCACCACAGGGCGGGAGGAGGGTGCTGAGCACGATACATTTTCTCTCTTCGGTAAGCATTTTTTTGTGTTTTATACTTTTGGAATTTTGGTTTTTCATTTTGATTTTAAAATGACCTTATTCATGTTTGAAATGTACTAACTCGGTTGTTCCTCACAGCAGGTCAACTTTTGTGTGGTTGCAACATTACGGTCCCATTGAGTACATTTTTGGAGAAAGGGACATCAGTTGCACCTCAGGGCAGGAGGAGGGTGCTGAGCACGATACATTTTCTCTCTTCGGTAAGCATTTTTTTGTGTTTTATACTTTTATAATTTTGGTTTTTCATGTTGATTTTAAAATGACCTTTTTCATGTTTGAAATGTACTAACTCGTTTTTTCTCACAGCAGGTCAACTTGTGTGTGGTTGCAACATTACAGTCCCATTGAGTACATTTTTGGAGAAAGGGACATCAGTTGCACCACAGGGCGGGAGGAGGGTGCTGAGCACCATGCATTTTCTCTCTTCAGTAAGCATTTTTTTGTGTTTTATACTTTTGGAATTTTGGTTTTTCATGTTGATTTTAAAATGACCTTTTTCATGTTTGAAATGTACTAACTCGTTTTTTCCTGACAGCAGGTCAACTTGTGTGTGGTTGTAACATTACGGTCCCATTGAGTACATTTTTGGAGAAAGGGACATCAGTTGCACCACAGGGCGGGAGGAGGGTGCTGAGCACGATACATTTTCTCTCTTCGGTAAGCCTTTTTTTGTGTTTTATACTTTTATAATTTTCGTTTTTCATGTTGATTTTAAAATGACGTTTTTCATGTTTGAAATGTACTAACTTGGTTGTTCCTCACAGCAGGTCAACTTATGTGTGGTTGCAACATAACGGTCCCACTGAGTACATTTTTGGAGAAAGAGACATCAGTTGCACCACAGGGCGGGAGGAGGGTGCTGAGCACGATACATTTTCTCTCTTCGGTAAGCATTTTTTTGTGTTTTATACTTTTGGAATTTTGGTTTTTCATGTTGATTTTAAAATGACCTTTTTCATGTTTGAAATGTACTAACTCGGTTGTTCCTCACAGCAGGTCAACTTGTGTGTGGTTGCAACATTACTGTCCCATTAAGTACATTTTTGGAGAAAGGGACATCAGTTGCACCTCAGGGCGGGAGGAGGGTGCTGAGCACGATACATTTTCTCTCTTCGGTAAGCATTTTTTTGTGTTTTATACTTTTATAATTTTGGTTTTTCATGTTGATTTTAAAATGACCTTTTTCATGTTTGAAATGTACTAACTCAGTTGTTCCTCACAGCAGGTCAACTTGTGTGTGTTTGCAACATTACGGTCCTATTGAGTACATTTTTGGAGAAAGGGACATCAGTTGCACCACAGGGCGGGAGGAGGGTGCTGAGCACGATACATTCTCTCTCTTCGGTAAGCATTTTTTGTGTTTTATACTTTTGGAATTTTGGTTTTTCATGTCGATTTTAAAATGACCTTTTTCATGTTTGAAATGTACTAACTCGGTTGTTCCTCACAGCAGGTCAACTTGTGTGTGGTTGCAACATTACGGTCCCATTGAGTACATTTTTGGAGAAAGGGACATCAGTTGCACCACAGGGCGGGAGGAGGGTGCTGAGCACGATACATTTTCTCTCTTCGGTAAGCATTTTTTTGTGTTTTATACTTTTGGAATTTTGGTTTTTCATTTTGATTTTAAAATGACCTTTTTCATATTTGAAATGTACTAACTCGGTTGTTCCTCACAGCAGGTCAACTTGTGCGTGGTTGCAACATTACGGTCCCATTGAGTACATTTTTGGAGAAAGGGACATCAGTTGCACCACAGGGCGGGAGGAGGGTGCTGAGCACGATACATTTTCTCTCTTCGGTAAGCATTTTTTTGTGTTTTATACTTTTGGAATTTTGGTTTTTCATGTTGATTTTAAAATGACCTTTTTCATGTTTGAAATGTATTAACTCGGTTGTTCCTCACAGCAGGTCAACTTGTGTGTGGTTGCAACATTACGGTCCCATTGAGTACATTTTTGGAGAAAGGGACATCAGTTGCACCACAGGGCGGGAGAAGGGTGCTGAGCACGATAAATTTTCTCTCTTCGGTAAGCATTTTTTTGTGTTTTATACTTTTATAATTTTGGTTTTTCATGTTGATTTTAAAATGACCTTTTTCATGTTTGAAATGTACTAACTCGGTTGATCCTCACAGCAGGTCAACATGTGTGTGGTTGCAACATTACGGTCCCATTGAGTACATTTTTGGAGAAAGGGACATCAGTTGCACCACAGGGCGGGAGGAGGGTGCTGAGCACGATACATTTTCTCTCTTCGGTAATCATTTCTTTGTGTTTTAGACTTTTGGAATTTTGGTTTTTCATGTTGATTTTAAAATGACCATTTTCATGTTTAGAATGTACTAACTCGGTTGTTCCTCACAGCAGGTCAACTTGTGTGTGGTTGCAACATTACGGTCCCATTGAGTACATTTTTGGAGAAAGGGACATCAGTTGCACCACAGGGCGGGAGGAGTGTGCTGAGCACGATACATTTTCTCTCTTCGGTAAGCATTTTTTTGTGTTTTATGCTTTTGGAATTTTGGTTTTTCATGTTGATTTTAAAATGACCTTTTTCATGTTTGAAATGTACTAACTCGGTTGTTCCTCACAGCAGGTCAACTTTTGTGTGGTTGCAACATTACGGTCCCATTGAGTACAATTTTGGAGAAAGGGACATCAGTTGCACCACAGGGCGGGAGGAGTGTGCTGAGCACGATAGATTTTCTCTCTTTGGTAAGCATTTTTTTGTGTTTTATGCTTTTGGAATTTTGGTTTTTCATGTTGATTTTAAAATGACCTTTTTCATATTTGAAATGTACTAACTCGGTTGTTCCTCACAGCAGGTCAACTTGTGCGTGGTTGCAACATTACGGTCCCATTGAGTACATTTTTGGAGAAAGGGACATCAGTTGCACCACAGGGCGGGAGGAGGGTGCTGAGCACGATACATTTTCTCTCTTCGGTAAGCATTTTTTTGTGTTTTATACTTTTGGAATTTTGGTTTTTCATGTTGATTTTAAAATGACCTTTTTCATGTTTGAAATGTATTAACTCGGTTGTTCCTCACAGCAGGTCAACTTGTGTGTGGTTGCAACATTACGGTCCCATTGAGTACATTTTTGGAGAAAGGGACATCAGTTGCACCACAGGGCGGGAGAAGGGTGCTGAGCACGATAAATTTTCTCTCTTCGGTAAGCATTTTTTTGTGTTTTATACTTTTATAATTTTGGTTTTTCATGTTGATTTTAAAATGACCTTTTTCATGTTTGAAATGTACTAACTCGGTTGATCCTCACAGCAGGTCAACATGTGTGTGGTTGCAACATTACGGTCCCATTGAGTACATTTTTGGAGAAAGGGACATCAGTTGCACCACAGGGCGGGAGGAGGGTGCTGAGCACGATACATTTTCTCTCTTCGGTAATCATTTCTTTGTGTTTTAGACTTTTGGAATTTTGGTTTTTCATGTTGATTTTAAAATGACCATTTTCATGTTTAAAATGTACTAACTCGGTTGTTCCTCACAGCAGGTCAACTTGTGTGTGGTTGCAACATTACGGTCCCATTGAGTACATTTTTGGAGAAAGGGACATCAGTTGCACCACAGGGCGGGAGGAGTGTGCTGAGCACGATACATTTTCTCTCTTCGGTAAGCATTTTTTTGTGTTTTATGCTTTTGGAATTTTGGTTTTTCATGTTGATTTTAAAATGACCTTTTTCATGTTTGAAATGTACTAACTCGGTTGTTCCTCACAGCAGGTCAACTTTTGTGTGGTTGCAACATTACGGTCCCATTGAGTACATTTTTGGAGAAAGGGACATCAGTTGCACCACAGGGCGGGAGGAGTGTGCTGAGCACGATAGATTTTCTCTCTTTGGTAAGCATTTTTTTGTGTTTTATGCTTTTGGAATTTTGGTTTTTCATGTTGATTTTAAAATGACCTTTTTCATGTTTGAAATGTACTAACTCGGTTGTTCCTCACAGCAGGTCAACTTGTGTGTGGTTGCAACATTACGGTCACATTGAGTACATTTTTGGAGAAAGGGACATCAGTTGCACCACAGGGCGGGAGGAGGGTGCTGAGCACGATACATTTTCTCTCATCGGTAAGCATTTTTTTGTGTTTTATACTTTTGGAATTTTGGTTTTTCATGTTGATTTTAAAATGACCTTTTTCATGTTTGAAATGTACTAACTCGGTTGTTCCTCTCAGCAGGTCAACTTGTGTGTGGTTGCAACATTACGGTCCCATGGAGTACATTTTTGGAGAAAGGGACATCAGTTGCACCACAGGGCGGGAGGAGGGTGCTGAGCACGATACATTTTCTCTCTTCGGTAAGCATTTTTTTGTGTTTTATACTTTTGGAATTTAGGTTTTTCATGTTGATTTAAATTGACTTTCTTCATGTTTGAAATGTACTAACTCGGTTGTTCCTCACAGCAGGTCAACTTGTGTGTGGTTGCAACATTACGGTCCCATTGAGTACATTTTTGGAGAAAGGGACATCAGTTGCACCACAGGGCGGGAGGAGGGTGCTGAGCACGATACATTTCTCTCTTCGGTAAGCATTTTTTTGTGTTTTATACTTTTGGAATTTTGGTTTTTCATGTTGATTTTAAAATGACCTTTTTCATGTTTGAAATCTACTAACTCGGTTGTTCCTCACAGCAGGTCAACTTGTGTGTGGTTGCAACATCACGGTCCCATTGAGTGCATTTTTGGAGAAAGGGACATCAGTTGCACCACAGGGCGGGAGGAGGGTGCTGAGCACGATACATTTTCTCTCTTCGGTAAGCATTCTTTTGTGTTTTATACTTTTGGAATTTTGGTTTTTCATGTTGATTTTAAAATGACCTTTTTCATGTTTGAAATGTACTAACTCAGTTGTTCCTCACAGCAGGTCAACTTGTGTGTGGTTGCAACATTACGGTCCCATTGAGTCCAGTTTTGGAGAAAGGGACATCAGTTGCACCACAGGGCAGGAGGAGGATACTGAGCACGATACATTTTCTCTCTTCGGTAAGCATTTTTTTGTGTTTTATACTTTTGGAATTTTGGTTTTTCATGTTGATTTTAAAATGACCTTTTTCATGTTTGAAATGTGCTACTTCGGTTGTTCCTCACAGCAGGTCAACTTGTGTGTGGTTGCAACATTACGGTCCCGTTGAGTACATTTTTGGAGAAAGGGACATCAGTTGCACTACAGGGCGGGAGGAGGGTGCTGAGCACGATACATTTTCTCTCTTCGGTAAGCATTTTTTTGTGTTTTATACTTTTGGCATTTTGGTTTTTCATGTTGATTTTAAAATGACCTTTTTCATGTTTGAAATGTATTAACTCGGTTGTTCCTCACTGCAGGTCAACTTGTGTGTGGTTGCAACATTACGGTCCCATTGAGTACATTTTTGGAGAAAGGGACATCAGTTGCACCACAGGGCGGGAGGAGGGTGCTGAGCACGATAAATTTCTCTCTTCGGTAAGCATTTTTTTGTGTTTTATACTTTTGGAATTTTGGTTTTTCATGTTGATTTTAAAATGACCTTTTTCATGTTTGAAAGCTACTAACTCGGTTGTTCCTCACAGCAGGTCAACTTGTGTGTGATTGCAACATCAGGGTCCCATTGAGTGCATTTTTGGAGAAAGGGACATCAGTTGCACCACAGGGCGGGAGGAGGGTGCTGAGCATGATACATTTTCTCTCTTCGGTAAGCATTCTTTTGTGTTTTATACTTTTGGAATTTTGGTTTTTCATGTTGATTTTAAAATGACCTTTTTCATGTTTGAAATGTACTAACTCGGTTGTTCCTCACAGCAGGTCAACTTGTGTGTGGTTGCAACATTACGGTCCCATTGAGTACATTTTTGGAGAAAGGGACATCAGTCGCACCACAGTGCGGGAGGAGGGTGCTGAGCACCATACATTTTCTCTCTTCGGTAAGCATTTTTTTGTGTTTTATACTTTTGGAATTTTGGTTTTTCATGTTGATTTTAAAATGACCTTTTTCATGTTTGAAATGTACTAACTCGGTTGTTCCTCACAGCAGGTCAACTTGTGTGTGGTTGCAACATTACGGTCCCATTGAGTACATTTTTGGAGAAAGGGACATCAGTTGCACCACAGGGCGGGAGGAGGGTGCTGAGCACGATACATTCTCTCTCTTCGGTAAGCATTTTTTTGTGTTTTATACTTTTGGAATTTTGGTTTTTCATGTTGATTTTAAAATGACCTTTTTCATGTTTGAAATGTACTAACTCGTTTTTTCCTCACAGCAGGTCAACTTGTGTGTGGTTGCAACATTACGGTCCCATTGAGTACATTTTTGGAGAAAGGGACATAAGTTGCACCACAGGGCGGGAGGAGGGTGCTGAGCACGATACATTTTCTCTCTTCGGTAAGCATTTTTTTGTGTTTTATACTTTTGGAATTTTGGTTTTTCATGTTGATTTTAAAATGACCTTTTTCATGTTTGAAATGTACTAACTCGGTTGTTCCTCACAGCAGGTCAACTTGTGTGTGGTTGCAACATTACCATCCCATTGCGTACATTTTTGGAGAAAGGGACATCAGTTGCACCTCAGGGCGGGAGGAGAGTGCTGAGCACGATACATTTTGTCTCTTCGGTAAGCATTTTTTTGTGTTTTATACTTTTATAATTATGGTTTTTCATGTTGATTTTAAATTGACCTTTTTCATGTTTGAAATGTACTAACTCGGTTGTTCCTCACAGCAGGTCAACTTGTGTGTGGTTGCAACATTACGGTCCCATTGAGTACATTTTTGGAGAAAGGGACATCAGTTGCCCCACAGGGCGGGAGGAGGGTGCTGAGCACGATACATTTTCTCTCTTCGGTAAGCATTTTTTTGTGTTTTATACTTTTGGAATTTTGGTTTTTCATGTTGATTTTAAAATGACCTTTTTCATGTTTGAAATGTACTAACTCGGTTGTTCCTCACAGCAGGTCAACTTGTGTGTGGTTGCAACATTACGGTCCCATTGAGTACATTTTTGGAGAAAGGGACATCAGTTGCACCACAGGGCGGGAGGAGGGTGCTGAGCACGATACATTTTCTCTCTTCGGTAAGCATTTTTTTGTGTTTTATACTTTTATAATTTTCGTTTTTCATGTTGATTTTAAAATGACCTTTTTCATGTTTGAAATGTACTAACTTGGTTGTTCCACACAGCAGGTCAACTTATGTGTGGTTGCAACATTACCGTCCCACTGAGTACATTTTTGGAGAGAGAGACATCAGTTGCACCACAGGGCGGGAGGAGGGTGCTGAGCACGATACATTTTCTTTCTTCGGTAAGCATTTTTTTGTGTTTTATACTTTTGGAATTTTGGTTTTTCATGTTGATTTTAAAATGACCTTTTTCATTTTTGAAATGTACTAACTCGGTTGTTCCTCACAGCAGGTCAACTTGTGTGTGGTTGCAACATTACTGTCCCATTGAGTACATTTTTGGAGAAAGGGACATCAGTTGCACCTCAGGGCGGGAGGAGGGTGCTGAGCACGATACATTTTCTCTCTTCGGTAAGCATTTTTTTGTGTTTTATACTTTTATAATTTTGGTTTTTCATGTTGATTTTTAAATGACCTTTTTCATGTTAGAAATGTACTAACTCAGTTGTTCCTCACAGCAGGTCAACTTGTGTGTGTTTGCAACATTACGGTCCTATTGAGTACATTTTTGGAGAAAGGGACGTCAGTTGCATCACAGGGCGGGAGGAGGGTGCTGAGCATGATACATTTTCTCTCTTCGGTAAGCATTTTTTTGTGTTTTATACTTTTGGAATTTTGGTTTTTCATGTCGATTTTAAAATGACCTTTTTCATGTTTGAAATGTACTAACCCGGTTGTTCGTCACAGCAGGTCAACTTGTGTGTGGTTGCAACATTACGGTCCCATTGAGTACATTTTTGGAGAAAGGGACATCAGTTGCACCACAGGGCGGGAGGAGGGTGCTGAGCACGATACATTTTCTCTTTTCGGTAAGCATTTTTTTGTGTTTTATACTTTTGGAATTTTGGTTTTTCATTTTGATTTTAAAATGACCTTTTTCATGTTTGAAATGTACTAACTCGGTTGTTCCTCACAGCAGGTCAACTTGTGCGTGGTTGCAGCATTACGGTCCCATTGAGTACATTTTTGGAGAAAGGGACATCAGTTGCACCACAGGGCGGGAGGAGGGTGTTGAGCACGATATATTTTCTCTCTTTGGTAAGCATTGTTTTGTGTTTTATACTTTTGGAATTTTGGTTTTTCATGTTGATTTTAAAATGACCTTTTTCATGTTTGAAATATATTAACTCGGTTGTTCCTCACAGCAGGTCAACTTGTGTGTGGTTGCAACATTACGGTCCCATTGAGTACATTTTTGGAGAAAGGGACATCAGTTGCACCACAGAGCGGGAGAAGGGTGCTGAGCACGATACATTTGTTCTCTTCGGTAAGCATTTTTTTGTGTTTTATACTTTTATAATTTTGGTTTTTCATGTTGATTTTAAAATGACCTTTTTCATGTTTGAAATGTACTAACTCGGTTGATCCTCACAGGAGGTCAACTTGTGTGTGGTTGCAACATTACGGTCCCATTGAGTACATTTTTGGAGAAAGGGACATTAGTTGCACCACAGGGCGGGAGGAGTGTGCTGAGCACGATACATTTTCTCTCTTCGGTAAGCATTTTTTTGTGTTTTATGCTTTTGGAATTTTGGTTTTTCATGTTGATTTTAAAATAACCTTTTTCATGTTTGAAATGTACTAACTCGGTTGTTCCTCACAGCAGGTCAACTTTTGTGTGGTTGCAACATTACGGTCCCATTGAGTACATTTTTGGAGAAAGGGACATCAGTTGCACCACAGGGCGGGAGGAGGGTGCTGAGCACGATACATTTTCTCTCTTCGGTAAGCATTTTTTTGTGTTTTATACTTTTGGAATTTTGGTTTTTCATGTTGATTTTAAAATGACCTTTTTCATGTTTGAAATGTACTAACTCGGTTGTTCCTCACAGCAGGTCAACTTGTGTGTGGTTGCAACATTACGGTCCCGTTGAGTACATTTTTGGAGAAAGGGACATCAGTTGCACCACAGGGCGGGAGGAGGGTGCTGAGCACGATACATTTCTCTCTTCGGTAAGCATTTTTTTGTGTTTTATACTTTTGGAATTTTGGTTTTTCATGTTGATTTTAAAATGACCTTTTTCATGTTTGAAATCTACTAACTCGGTTGTTCCTCACAGCAGGTCAACTTGTGTGTGGTTGCAACATCACGGTCCCATTGAGTGCATTTTTGGAGAAAGGGACATCAGTTGCACCACAGGGCGGGAGGAGGGTGCTGAGCACGATACATTTTCTCTCTTCGGTAAGCATTTTTTTGTGTTTTATACTTTTGGAATTTTGGTTTTTCATGTTGATTTTAAAATGACCTTTTTCATGTTTGAAATGTACTACTTTGGTTGTTCCTCACAGCAGGTCAACTTGTGTGTGGTTGCAACATTACGGTCCCAGAATGTACATTTTTGTAGAAAGGGACTTCAGTTGCACTACAGGGCGGGAGGAGGGTGCTGAGCACGATACATTTTCTCTCTTCGGTAAGCATTTTTTTGTGTTTTATACTTTTGGCATTTTGGTTTTTCATGTTGATTTTAAAATGACCTTTTTCATGTTTGAAATGTAGTAAGTCGGTTTTTCCTCACAGCAGGTCAACTTGTGTGTGGTTGCAACATTACAGTCCCATTGAGTACATTTTTGGAGAAAGGGACATCAGTTGCACCACAGGGCGGGAGGAGGGTGCTGAGCACGATACATTTCTCTTCGGTAAGCATTTTTTTGTGTTTTATACTTTTGGAATTTTGGTTTTTCATGTTGATTTTAAAATGACCTTTTTCATGTTTGAAAGCTACTAACACGGTTGTTCCTCACAGCAGGTCAACTTGAGTGTGGTTGCAACATCACGGTCCCATTGAGTGCATTTTTGGAGAAAGGGACATCAGTTGCACCACAGGGCGGGAGGAGGGTGCTGAGCATGATACATTTTCTCTCTTCGGTAAGCATTCTTTTGTGTTTTATACTTTTGGAATTTTGGTTTTTCATGTTGATTTTAAAATGACCTTTTTCATGTTTGTAATGTACTAACTCAGTTGTTCCTCACAGCAGGTCAACTTGTGTGTGGTTGCAACATTACGGTCCCATTGAGTACATTTTTGGAGAAAGGGACATCAGTTGCACCACAGGGCAGGAGGAGGGTACTGAGCACGATACATTTTCTCTCTTCGGTAAGCATTTTTCTGTGTTTTATACTTTTGGAGTTTTGGTTTTTCATGTTGATTTTAAAATGACCTATTTCATGTTTGAAATGTACTAACTCGGTTTTTCCTCACTGCAGGTCAACTTGTGTGTGGTTGCAACATTACGGTCCCTTTAAGTACATTTTTGGAGAAAGGGACATCAGTTGCACCACAGGGCGGGAGGAGGGTGCTGAGCACGATACATTTTCTCTCTTCGGTAAGCATTTTTTTGTGTTTTATACTTTTGGAATTTTGGTTTTTCATGTTGATTTTAAAATGACCTTTTTCATGTTTGAAATGTACTAACTCGGTTGTTCCTCACAGCAGGGCAACTTGTGTGTGGTTTCAACATTACGGTCCCATTGAGTACATTTTGGAGAAAGGGACATCAGTTGCACCACAGGGCGGGAGGAGGGTGCTGAGCACGATACATTTTCTCTCTTCGGTAAGCATTTTTTTGTGTTTTATACTTTTGGAATTTTGGTTTTTCATGTTGATTTTAAAATGACCTTTTTCATGTTTGAAATGTACTAACTCGGTTGTTCCTCACAGCAGGTCAACTTGTGTGTGGTTGCAACATTACGGTCCCATTGAGTACATTTTTGGAGAAAGGGACATCAGTTGCACTACAGGGCGGGAGGAGGGTGCTGAGCACGATACATTTTCTCTCTTCGGTAAGCATTTTTTTGTGTTTTATACTTTTGGCATTTTGGTTTTTCATGTTGATTTTAAAATGACCTTTTTCATGTTTGAAATGTAGTAAGTCGGTTTTTCCTCACAGCAGGTCAACTTGTGTGTGGTTGCAACATTACGGTCCCATTGAGTACATTTTTGGAGAAAGGGACATCAGTTGCACCACAGGGCGGAAGGAGGGTGCTGAGCACGATACATTTCTCTCTTCGGTAATAATTTTTTTGTGTTTTATACTTTTGGAATTTTGGTTTTTCATGTTGATTTTAAAATGACCTTTTTCATATTTGAAATGTACTAACTCGTTTTTTCCTCACAGCAGGTCAACTTGTGTGTGGTTGCAACTTTACGGTCCCATTCAGTACATTTTTGGAGAAAGGGACATCAGTTGCACCACAGGGCGGGAGGAGGGTGCTGAGCACGATACATTTTCTCTCTTCGGTAAGCATTTTTTTGTTTTATACTTTTGGAATTTTGGTTTTTCATGTTGATTTAAAATGACCTTTTTCATGTTTGAAATGTACTAACTTGGTTGTTCCTCACAGCATGTCAACTTATGTGTGGTTGCAACATTACGGTCCCATTGAGTACATTTTTGGAGAAAGGGACATCAGTTGCACCACAGGGCGGGAGGAGGGTGCTGAGCACGATACATTTTCTCTCTTCGGTAAGCATTTTTTTGTGTTTTATACTTTTGGAATTTTGGTTTTTCATGTTGATTTTAAAATGACCTTTTTCATATTTGAAATGTACTAACTCGTTTTTTCCTCACAGCAGGTCAACTTGTGTGTGGTTGCAACATTACGGTCCCATTCAGTACATTTTTGGAGAAAGGGACATCAGTTGCACCACAGGGCGGGAGGAGGGTGCTGAGCACGATACATTTTCTCTCTTCGGTAAGCATTTTTTTTGTGTTTTATACTTTTGGAATTTTGGTTTTTCATGTTGATTTTTAAATCACCTTTTTCATGTTTGAAATGTACTAACTCGGTTTTTCCTCACAGCAGGTCAACTTGTGTGTGGTTGCAACATTACGGTCCCATTGAGTACATTTTTGGAGAAAGGGACATCAGTTGCACCACAGGGCGGGAGGAGGGTGCTGAGCACGATACATTTTCTCTCTTCGGTAAGCATTTTTTTGTGTTTTATACTTTTGGAATTTTGGTTTTTCATGTTGATTTTAAAATGACCTTTTTCATGTTTGAAATCTACTAACTCGGTTGTTCCTCACAGCAGGTCAACTTGTGTGTGGTTGCAACATTACGGTCCCATTGAGTGCATTTTTGGAGAAAGGGACATCAGTTGCACCACAGGGCGGGAGGAGGGTGCTGAGCATGATACATTTTCTCTCTTCGGTAAGCATTCTTTTGTGTTTTATACTTTTGGAATTTTGGTTTTTCATGTTGATTTTAAAATGACCTTTTTCATGTTTGATATGTACTAACTCAGTTGTTCCTCACAGCAGGTCAACTTGTGTGTGGTTGCAACATTACGGTCCCATTGAGTACATTTTTGGAGAAAGGGACATCAGTTGCACCACAGGGCAGGAGGAGGGTGCTGAGCACGATACATTTTCTCTCTTCGGTAAGCATTTTTTTGTGTTTTATACTTTTGGAATTTTGGTTTTTCATGTTGATTTTAAAATGACCATTTTCATGTTTGAAATGTACTAACTCGGTTTTTCCTCACTGTAGGTCAACTTGTGTGTGGTTGCAACATTACGGTCCTATTAAGTACATTTTTGGAGAAAGGGACATCAGTTGCACCACAGGGCGGGAGGAGGGTGCTGAGCACGATTCATTTTCTCTCTTCGGTAAGCATTTTTTTGTGTTTTATGCTTTTGGAATTTTGGTTTTTCATGTTGATTTTAAAATGACCTTTTTCATGTTTGAAATGTACTAACTCGGTTGTTCCTCACAGCAGGTCAACTTGTGTGTGGTTGCAACATTACGGTCCCTTTGAGTACATTTTTGGAGAAAGGGACATCAGTTGCACCACAGGGCGGGAGGAGGGTGCTGAGCACGTTACATTTTCTCTCTTCGGTAAGCATTTTTTTGTGTTTTATACTTTTGGAATTTTGGTTTTTCATGTTGATTTTAAAATGACCTTTTTCATGTTAGAAATGTACTAACTCGGTTTTTCCTCACAGCAGGTCAACTTGTGTGTGGTTGCAACATTACGGTCCCATTGAATACATTTTTGGAGAACGGGACATCAGTCGCACCACAGTGCGGGAGGAGGGTGCTGAGCACCATACATTTTCTCTCTTCGGTAAGCATTTTTTTGTGTTTTATACTTTTGGAATTTTGGTTTTTCATGTTGATTTTAAAATGACCTTTTTCATGTTTGAAATGTACTAACTCGGTTGTTCCTCACAGCAGGTCAACTTGTGTGTGGTTGCAACATTACGGTCCCATTGAGTACATTTTTGGAGAAAGGGACATCAGTTGCACCACAGGGCAGGAGGAGGGTGCTGAGCACGATACATTTTCTCTCTTCGGTAAGCATTTTTTTGTGTTTTATACTTTTGGAATTTTGGTTTTTTATGTTGATTTTAAAATGACCTTTTTCATGTTTGAAATGTACTAACTCGGTTGTTCCTCACAGCAGGTCAACTTGTGTGTGGTTGCAACATTACGGTCCCATTGAGTACATTTTTGGAGGAGGGGACATCAGTTGCACCACAGGGCGGGAGGAGGGTGCTGAGCACGATACATTTTCTCTCTTCGGTAAGCATTTTTTTGTGTCTTATACTTTTGGAATTTTGGTTTTTCATGTTGATTTTAAAATGACCTTTTTCATGTTTGAAATGTACTAACTCGGTTGTTCCTCACAGCCGGTCAACTTGTGTGTGGTTGCAACATTACGGTCCCATTGAGTACATTTTTGGAGAAAGGGACATCAGTTGCACCACAGGGCGGGAGGTGGGTGCTGAGCACGATACATTTTCTCTCTTCGGTAAGCATTTTTTTGTGTTTTATACTTTTGGAATTTTGGTTTTTCATGTTGATTTTAAAATGACCTTTTTCATGTTTGAAATGTACTAACTCGTATTTTCCTCACTGCAGGTCACATTGTGTGTGGTTGCAACATTACGGTCCCATTGAGTACATTTTTGGAGAAAGGGACATCAGTTGCACCACAGGGCGGGAGGAGGGTGCTGAGCACGATACATTTTCTCTCTTCGGTAAGCATTTTTTTGTGTTTTATACTTTTGGAATTTTGGTTTTTCATGTTGATTTTAAAATGACCTTTTTCATGTTTGAAATGTACTAACTCGTTTTTTCCTCACAGCAGGTCAACTTGTGTGTGGTTGCAACATTACGGTCCAATTGAGCACATCTTTGGAGAAAGGGACATCAGTTGCACCACAGGGCGGGAGGAGGGTGGTGAGCACGATACATTTTCTCTCTTCGGTAAGCATTTTTTTGTGTTTTATACTTTTGGAATTTTGGTTTTTCATGTTGATTTTAAAATGACCTTTTTCATGTTTGAAATGTACTAACTCGGTTGTTCCTCACAGGAGGTCAATTTGTGTGTGGTTGCAACATTACGGTCCCATTGAGTACATTTTTGGAGAAAGGGACATCAGTTGCACCACAGGGTGGGAGGAGGGTGCAGACCACGACACATTTTCTCTCTTCGGTAAGCATTTTTTTGTGTTTTACACTTTTGGAATTTTGGTTTTTCATGTTGATTTTCAAATGACCTTTTTCATGTTTGAAATGTACTAACTCGTTTGTTCCTCACAGCAGGTCAACTTGTGTGTGGCTGCAACATTACGGTCCCATTGAGTACATTTTTTGAGAAAGGGACATCAGTTGCACCACAGGGCGGGAGGAGTGTGCTGAGCACGATACATTTTCTCTCTTCGGTAAGCATTTTTTTGTGTTTTATACTTTTGGAATTTTGGTTTTTCATGTTGATTTTAAAATGACCTTTTTCATATTTGAAATGTACTAACTCGTTTTTTCCTCACAGCAGGTCAACTTGTGTGTGGTTGCAACATTACGGTCCCATTCAGTACATTTTTGGAGAAAGGGACATCAGTTGCACCACAGGGCGGGAGGAGGGTGCTGAGCACGATACATTTTCTCTCTTCGGTAAGCATTTTTTTTGTGTTTTATACTTTTGGAATTTTGGTTTTTCATGTTGATTTTTAAATCACCTTTTTCATGTTTGAAATGTACTAACTCGGTTTTTCCTCACAGCAGGTCAACTTGTGTGTGGTTGCAACATTACGGTCCCATTGAGTACATTTTTGGAGAAAGGGACATCAGTTGCACCACAGGGCGGGAGGAGGGTGCTGAGCACGATACATTTTCTCTCTTCGGTAAGCATTTTTTTGTGTTTTATACTTTTGGAATTTTGGTTTTTCATGTTGATTTTAAAATGACCTTTTTCATGTTTGAAATCTACTAACTCGGTTGTTCCTCACAGCAGGTCAACTTGTGTGTGGTTGCAACATTACGGTCCCATTGAGTGCATTTTTGGAGAAAGGGACATCAGTTGCACCACAGGGCGGGAGGAGGGTGCTGAGCATGATACATTTTCTCTCTTCGGTAAGCATTCTTTTGTGTTTTATACTTTTGGAATTTTGGTATTTCATGTTGATTTTAAAATGACCTTTTTCATGTTTGATATGTACTAACTCAGTTGTTCCTCACAGCAGGTCAACTTGTGTGTGGTTGCAACATTACGGTCCCATTGAGTACATTTTTGGAGAAAGGGACATCAGTTGCACCACAGGGCAGGAGGAGGGTGCTGAGCACGATACATTTTCTCTCTTCGGTAAGCATTTTTTTGTGTTTTATACTTTTGGAATTTTGGTTTTTCATGTTGATTTTAAAATGACCATTTTCATGTTTGAAATGTACTAACTCGGTTTTTCCTCACTGTAGGTCAACTTGTGTGTGGTTGCAACATTACGGTCCCATTGAGTACATTTTTGGAGAAAGGGACATGAGTTGCACCACAGGGCGGGAGGAGGGTGCTGAGCACGATTCATTTTCTCTCTTCGGTAAGCATTTTTTTGTGTTTTATGCTTTTGGAATTTTGGTTTTTCATGTTGATTTTAAAATGACCTTTTTCATGTTTGAAATGTACTAACTCGGTTGTTCCTCACAGCAGGTCAACTTGTGTGTGGTTGCAACATTACGGTCCCTTTGAGTACATTTTTGGAGAAAGGGACATCAGTTGCACCACAGGGCGGGAGGAGGGTGCTGAGCACGTTACATTTTCTCTCTTCGGTAAGCATTTTTTTGTGTTTTATACTTTTGGAATTTTGGTTTTTCATGTTGATTTTAAAATGACCTTTTTCATGTTAGAAATGTACTAACTCGGTTTTTCCTCACAGCAGGTCAACTTGTGTGTGGTTGCAACATTACGGTCCCATTGAATACATTTTTGGAGAACGGGACATCAGTCGCACCACAGTGCGGGAGGAGGGTGCTGAGCACCATACATTTTCTCTCTTCGGTAAGCATTTTTTTGTGTTTTATACTTTTGGAATTTTGGTTTTTCATGTTGATTTTAAAATGACCTTTTTCATGTTTGAAATGTACTAACTCGGTTGTTCCTCACAGCAGGTCAACTTGTGTGTGGTTGCAACATTACGGTCCCATTGAGTACATTTTTGGAGAAAGGGACATCAGTTGCACCACAGGGCAGGAGGAGGGTGCTGAGCACGATACATTTCCTCTCTTCGGTAAGCATTTTTTTGTGTTTTATACTTTTGGAATTTTGGTTTTTCATGTTGATTTTAAAATGACCTTTTTCATGTTTGAAATGTACTAACTCGGTTGTTCCTCACAGCAGGTCAACTTGTGTGTGGTTGCAACATTACGGTCCCATTGAGTACATTTTTGGAGGAGGGGACATCAGTTGCACCACACGGCGGGAGGAGGGTGCTGAGCACGATACATTTTCTCTCTTCGGTAAGCATTTTTTTGTGTCTTATACTTTTGGAATTTTGGTTTTTCATGTTGATTTTAAAATGACCTTTTTCATGTTTGAAATGTACTAACTCGGTTGTTCCTCACAGCCGGTCAACTTGTGTGTGGTTGCAACATTACGGTCCCATTGAGTACATTTTTGGAGAAAGGGACATCAGTTGCACCACAGGGCGGGAGGTGGGTGCTGAGCACGATACATTTTCTCTCTTCGGTAAGCATTTTTTTGTGTTTTATACTTTTGGAATTTTGGTTTTTCATGTTGATTTTAAAATGACCTTTTTCATGTTTGAAATGTACTAACTCGTTTTTTCCTCACAGCAGGTCAACTTGTGTGTGGTTGCAACATTACGGTCCAATTGAGCACATCTTTGGAGAAAGGGACATCAGTTGCACCACAGGGCGGGAGGAGGGTGGTGAGCACGATACATTTTCTCTCTTCGGTAAGCATTTTTTTGTGTTTTATACTTTTGGAATTTTGGTTTTTCATGTTGATTTTAAAATGACCTTTTTCATGTTTGAAATGTACTAACTCGGTTGTTCCTCACAGGAGGTCAATTTGTGTGTGGTTGCAACATTACGGTCCCATTGAGTACATTTTTGGAGAAAGGGACATCAGTTGCACCACAGGGTGGGAGGAGGGTGCAGACCACGACACATTTTCTCTCTTCGGTAAGCATTTTTTTGTGTTTTACACTTTTGGAATTTTGGTTTTTCATGTTGATTTTCAAATGACCTTTTTCATGTTTGAAATGTACTAACTCGTTTGTTCCTCACAGCAGGTCAACTTGTGTGTGGCTGCAACATTACGGTCCCATTGAGTACATTTTTGGAGAAAGGGACATCAGTTGCACCACAGGGCAGGAGGAGTGTGCTGAGCACGATACATTTTCTCTCTTCGGTAAGCATTTTTTTGTGTTTTATACTTTTGGAATTTTGGTTTTTCATGTTGATTTTAAAATGACCTTTTTCATGTTTGAAATGTACTAACTCGTTTGTTCCTCACAGCAGGTCAACTTGTGTGTGGCTGCAACATTACGGTCCCATTGAGTACATTTTTGCAGAAAGGGACATCAGTTGCACCACAGGGCGGGAGCAGGGTGCTGAGCACGATACATTTTCTCTCTTCGGTAAGCATTTTTTTGTGTTTTATACTTTTGGAATTTTGGTTTTTCATGTTGATTTTAAAATGACTTTTTTCATGTTGGAAATGTAATAACTCGATTTTTCCTCACAGCAGGTCAACTTGTGTGTGTTTGCAACATTACGGTCCCATTGAGTACATTTTTGGAGAAAGGGACATCAATTGCACCACAGGGCGGGAGGAGGGTGCTGAGCACGATACATTTTCTCTCTTCGGTAAGCATTTTTTTGTGTTTTATACTTTTGGAATTTTGGTTTTTCATGTTGATTTTAAAATGACCTTTTTCATGTTTGAAATGTACTAACTCGGTTTTTCCTCACAGCAGGTCAACTTGTGTGTGGTTGCAACATTACGGTCCCATTGAGTACATTTTTGGAGAAAGGGACATCAGTTGCACCACAGGGCGGGAGGAGGGTGCTGAGCACGATACATTTTCTCTCTTCGGTAAGCTTTTTTTTGTGTTTTATACTTTTGGAATTTTGGTTTTTCATGTTGATTTTAAAATGACGTTTTTCATGTTTGAAATGTACTAACTCGGTTTTTCCTCACAGCAGGTCAACTTGTGTGTGGTTGCAACATTACGGTCCCATTGAGTACATTTTTGGAGAAAGGGACATCAGTTGCACCACATTGCGGGAGCAGTGTGCTGATCACGATACATTTTCTCTCTTCGGTAAGCATTTTTTTGTGTTTTATACTTTTGGAATTTTGGTTTTTCATGTTGAATTTAAAATGACCTTTTTCATGTTTGAAATGTACTAACTCGGTTGTTCCTCACAGCCGGTCATTTTGTGTGTGGTTGCAACATTACGGTCCCATTGAGTACATTTTTGGAGAAAGGGACATCAGTTGCACCACAGGGCGGGAGGTGGGTGCTGATCACGATACATTTTCTCTCTTCGGTAAGCATTTTTTTGTGTTTTATACTTTTGGAATTTTGGTTTTTCATGTTGATTTTAAAATGACCTTTTTCATGTTTGAAATGTACTAACTCGTATTTTCCTCACAGCAGGTCAACTTGTGTGTGGTTGCAACATTACGGTCCCATTGAGTACATTTTTGGAGAAAGGGACATCAGTTGCACCACAGGGCGGGAGGAGGGTGCTGAGCACGATACATTTTCTCTCTTCGGTAAGCATTTTTTTGTGTTTTATACTTTTGGAATTTTGGTTTTTCATGTTGATTTTAAAATGACCTTTTTCATGTTTGAAATGTACTAACTCGTTTTTTCCTCACAGCAGGTCAACTTGTGTGTGGTTGCAACATTACGGTCCAATTGAGTACATCTTTGGAGAAAGGGACATCAGTTGCACCACAGGGCGGGAGGAGGGTGGTGAGCACGATACATTTTCTCTCTTCGGTAAGCATTTTTTTGTGTTTTATACTTTTGGAATTTTGGTTTTTCATGTTGATTTTAAAATGACCTTTTTCATGTTTGAAATGTACTAACTCGGTTGTTCCTCACAGGAGGTCAATTTGTGTGTGGTTGCAACATTACGGTCCCATTGAGTAAATTTTTGGAGAAAGGGACATCAGTTGCACCACAGGGTGGGAGGAGGGTGCAGACCACGATACATTTTCTCTCTTCGGTAAGCATTTTTTTGTGTCTTACACTTTTGGAATTTTGGTTTTTCATGTTGATTTTAAAATGACCTTTTTCATATTTGAAATGTATTAACTCGTTTTTTCCTCACAGCAGGTCAACTTGTGTGTGGTTGCAACATTACGGTCCCATTCAGTACATTTTTGGAGAAAGGGACATCAGTTGCACCACAGCGCGGGAGGAGGGTGCTGAGCACGATACATTTTCTCTCTTCGGTAAGCATTTTTTTGTTTTATACTTTTGGAATTTTGGTTTTTCATGTTGATTTAAAATGACCTTTTTCATGTTTGAAATGTACTAACTTGGTTGTTCCACACAGCAGGTCAACTTATGTGTGGTTGCAATATTACGGTCCCATTGAGTACATTTTTGGAGAAAGGGACATCAGTTGCACCACAGGGCGGGAGGAGGGTGCTGAGCACGATACATTTTCTCTCTTCGGTAAGCATTTTTTTGTGTTTTATACTTTTGGAATTTTGGTTTTTCATGTTGATTTTAAAATGACCTTTTTCATATTTGAAATGTACTAACTCGTTTTTTCCTCACAGCAGGTCAACTTGTGTGTGGTTGCAACATTACGGTCCCATTCAGTACATTTTTGGAGAAAGGGACATCAGTTGCACCACAGGGCGGGGGGAGGGTGCTGAGCACGATACATTTTCTCTCTTCGGTAAGCATTTTTTTGTGTTTTATACTTTTGGAATTTTGGTTTTTCATGTTGATTTTTAAATCACCTTTTTCATGTTTGAAATGTACTAACTCGGTTTTTCCTCACAGCAGGTCAACTTGTGTGTGGTTGCAACATTACGGTCCCATTGAGTACATTTTTGGAGAAAGGGACATCAGTTGCACCACAGGGCGGGAGGAGGGTGCTGAGCACGATACATTTTCTCTCTTCGGTAAGCATTTTTTTGTGTTTTATACTTTTGGAATTTTGGTTTTTCATGTTGATTTTAAAATGACCTTTTTCATGTTTGAAATGTACTAACTCGGTTGTTCCTCACAGCAGGTCAACTTGTGTGTGGTTGCAACATTACGGTCCCTTTGAGAACATTTTTGGAGAAGGGGACATCAGTTGCACCACAGGGCGGGAGGAGGGTGCTGAGCACGTTACATTTTCTCTCTTCGGTAAGCAATTTTTTGTGTTTTATACTTTTGGAATTTTGGTTTTTCATGTTGATTTTAAAATGACCTTTTTCATGTTTGAAATGTACTAACTCGGTTTTTCCTCACAGCAGGTCAACTTGTGTGTGGTTGCAACATTACGGTCCCATTGAATACATTTTTGGAGAACGGGACATCAATTGCACCACAGGGCGGGAGGAGGGTGCTGAGCATGATACATTTTCTCTCTTCGGTAAGCATTTTTTTGTGTTTTATACTTTTGGAATTTTGGTTTTTCATGTTGATTTTAAAATGACCTTTTTCATGTTTGAAATGTACTAACTCGGTTGTTCCTCACAGCAGGTCAACTTGTGTGTGGTTGCAACATTACGGTCCCATTGAGTACATTTTTGGAGAAAGGGACATCAGTTGCACCACAGGGCAGGAGGAGGGTGCTGAGCATGATACATTTTCTCTCTTCGGTAAGCTTTTTTTTGTGTTTTATACTTTTGGAATTTTGGTTTTTCATGTTGATTTTAAAATGACCTTTTTCATGTTTGAAATGTACTAACTCGGTTGTTCCTCACAGCAGGTTAACTTGTGTGTGGTTGCAACATTACGGTCCCATTGAGTACATTTTTGGAGGAGGGGACATCAGTTGCACCACAGGGCGGGAGGAGGGTGCTGAGCACGATACATTTTCTCTCTTCGGTAAGCATTTTTTTGTGTTTTATACTTTTGGAATTTTGGTTTTTCATGTTGATTTTAAAATGACCTTTTTCATGTTTGAAATGTACTAACTCGGTTGTTCCTCACAGCCGGTCAACTTGTGTGTGGTTGCAACATTACGGTCCCATTGAGTACATTTTTGGTGAAAGGGACATCAGTTGCACCACAGGGCGGGAGGTGGGCGCTGAGCACGATACATTTTCTCTCTTCGGTAAGCATTTTTTTGTGTTTTATACTTTTGGAATTTTGGTTTTTCATGTTGATTTTAAAATGACCTTTTTCATGTTTGAAATGTACTAACTCGTATTTTCCTCACAGCAGGTCACATTGTGTGTGGTTGCAACATTACGGTCCCATTGAGTACATTTTTGGAGAAAGGGACATCAGTTGCACCACATTGCGGGAGCAGTGTGCTGAGCACGATACATTTTCTCTCTTCGGTAAGCATTTTTTTGTGTTTTATACTTTTGGAATTTTGGTTTTTCATGTTGAATTTAAAATGACCTATTTCATGTTTGAAATGTACTAACTCGGTTGTTCCTCACAGCCGGTCAACTTGTGTGTGGTTGCAACATTACGGTCCCATTGAGTACATTTTTGGAGAAAGGGACATCAGTTGCACCACAGGGCGGGAGGTGGGTGCTGATCACGATACATTTTCTCTCTTCGGTAAGCATTTTTTTGTGTTTTATACTTTTGGAATTTTGGTTTTTCATGTTGATTTTAAAATGACCTTTTTCATGTTTGAAATGTACTAACTCGTATTTTCCTCACAGCAGGTCAACTTGTGTGTGGTTGCAACATTACGGTCCCATTGAGTACATTTTTGGAGAAAGGGACATCAGTTGCACCACAGGGCGGGAGGAGGGTGCTGAGCACGATACATTTTCTCTCTTCGGTAAGCATTTTTTTGTGTTTTATACTTTTGGAATTTTGGTTTTTCATGTTGATTTTAAAATGACCTTTTTCATGTTTGAAATGTACTAACTCGGTTTTTCCTCACAGCAGGTCAACTTGTGTGTGGTTGCAACATTACGATCCAATTGAGTACATCTTTGGAGAAAGGGACATCAGTTGCACCACAGGGTGGGAGGAGGGTGGTGAGCACGATACATATTCTCTCTTCGGTAAGCATTTTTTTGTGTTTTATACTTTTGGAATTTTGGTTTTTCATGTTGATTTTAAAATGACCTTTTTCATGTTTGAAATGTACTAACTCGGTTGTTCCTCACAGGAGGTCAATTTGTGTGTGGTTGCAACATTACGGTCCCATTGAGTACATTTTTGGAGAAAGGGACATCAGTTGCACCACAGGGTGGGAGGAGGGTGCAGACCACGATACATTTTCTCTCTTCGGTAAGCATTTTTTTGTGTTTTACACTTTTGGATTTTTGGTTTTTCATGTTGATTTTAAAATGACCTTTTTCATGTTTGAAAGGTTCTAACTCGTTTGTTCCTCACAGCAGGTCAACTTGTGTGTGGCTGCAACATTACGGTCCCATTGAGTACATTTTTGGAGAAAGGGACATCAGTTGCACCACAGGGCGGGAGAAGTGTGCTGAGCACGATACATTTTCTCTCTTCGGTAAGCATTTTTTTGTGTTTTATACTTTTGGAATTTTGGTTTTTCATGTTGATTTTAAAATGACCTTTTTCATGTTTGAAATGTACTAACTCGGTTGTTCCTCACAGCAGGTCAACTTGTGTGTGGCTGCAACATTACGGTCCCATTGAGTACATTTTTGGAGAAAGGGACATCAGTTGCACCTCAGGGCGGGAGCAGGGTGCTGAGCACGATACATTTTCTCTCTTCGGTAAGCATTTTTTTGTGTTTTATACTTTTGGAATTTTGGTTTTTCATGTTGATTTTAAAATGACTTTTTTCATGTTGGAAATGTAATAACTCGATTTTTCCTCACAGCAGGTCAACTTGTGTGTGGTTGCAACATTACGGTCCCATTGAGTACATTTTTGGAGAAAGGGACATCAATTGCACCACAGGGCGGGAGGAGGGTGCTGAGCACGATACATTTTCTCTCTTCGGTAAGTATTTTTTTGTGTTTTATACTTTTGGAATTTTGGTTTTTCATGTCGATTTTAAAATGACCTTTTTCATGTTTAAAATGTACTAACTCGGTTTTTCCTCACAGCAGGTCAACTTGTGTGTGGTTGCAACATTACGGTCCAATTGAGTACATCTTTGGAGAAAGGGACATCAGTTGCACCACAGGGTGGGAGGAGGGTGGTGAGCACGATACATTTTCTCTCTTCGGTAAGCATTTTTTTGTGTTTTATACTTTTGGAATTTTGGTTTTTCATGTTGATTTTAAAATGACCTTTTTCATGTTTGAAATGTACTAACTCGGTTGTTCCTCACAGGAGGTCAATTTGTGTGTGGTTGCAACATTACGGTCCCATTGAGTACATTTTTGGAGAAAGGGACATCAGTTGCACCACAGGGTGGGAGGAGGGTGCTGAGCACGATACATTTTCTCTCTTCGGTAAGCATTTTTTTGTGTTTTATACTTTTGGAATTTTGGTTTTTCATGTTGATTTTAAAATGACCTTTTTCATGTTTGAAATGTACTAACTCGTTTGTTCCTCACAGCAGGTCAACTTGTGTGTGGCTGCAACATTACGGTCCCATTGAGTACATTTTTGGAGAAAGGGACATCAGTTGCACCACAGGGCGGGAGGAGTGTGCTGAGCACGATACATTTTCTCTCTTCGGTAAGCATTTTTTTGTGTTTTATACTTTTGGAATTTTGGTTTTTCATGTTGATTTTAAAATGACCTAATTCATGTTTGAAATGTACTAACTCGGTTGTTCCTCACAGCAGGTCAACTTGTGTGTGGCTGCAACATTACGGTCCCATTGAGTACATTTTTGGAGAAAGGGACATCAGTTGCACCTCAGGGCGGGAGCAGGGTGCTGAGCACGATACATTTTCTCTCTTCGGTAAGCATTTTTTTGTGTTTTATACTTTTGGAATTTTGGTTTTTCATGTTGATTTTAAAATGACTTTTTTCATGTTGGAAATGTAATAACTCGATTTTTCCTCACAGCAGGTCAACTTGTGTGTGGTTGCAACATTACGGTCCCATTGAGTACATTTTTGGAGAAAGGGACATCAATTGCACCACAGGGCGGGAGGAGGGTGCTGAGCACGATACATTTTCTCTCTTCGGTAAGCATTTTTTTGTGTTTTATACTTTTGGAATTTTGGTTTTTCATGTTGATTTTAAAATGACCTTTTTCATGTTTGAAATGGACTAACTCGGTTTTTCCTCACAGCAGGTCAACTTGTGTGTGGTTGCAACATTACGGTCCCATTGAGTACATTTTTGGAGAAAGGGACATCAGTTGCACCCAGGGCGGGAGGAGGGTGCTGAGCACGATACATTTTCTCTCATCGGTAAGCTTTTTTTTGTGTTTTATACTTTTGGAATTTTGGTTTTTAATGTTGATTTTCAAATGACCTTTTTCATGTTTGAAATGTACTAACTCGGTTTTTCCTCACAGCAGGTCAACTTGTGTGTGGTTGCAACATTACGGTCTCATTGAGTACATTTTTGGAGAAAGGGACATCAGTTGCACCACACGGCGGGAGGAGGGTGCTGAGCACGATACATTTTCTCTCTTCGGTAAGCATTGTTTTGTGTTTTATACTTTAGGAATTTTGGTTTTTCATGTTGATTTTAAAATTACGTTTTTCATGTTTGAAATGTACTAACTCGGTTGTTCCTCACAGCAGGTCAACTTGTGTGTGGTTGCAACATTACGGTCCCATTGAGTACATTTTTGGAGAAAGGGACATCAGTTGCACCACAGGGCGGGAGGAGGGTGCTGAGCACGATACATTTTCTCTCTTCGGTAAGCATTTTTTTGTGTTTTATACTTTTGGAATTTTGGTTTTTCATGTTGATTTTAAAATGACCTTTTTCATATTTGAAATGTACTAACTCGGTTGTTCCTCACAGCAGGTCAATTTGTGTGTGGTTGCAACATTACGGTCCCATTGAGTACATTTTTGGAGAAAGGGACATCAGTTGCACCACAGGGTGGGAGGAGGGTGCAGACCACGATACATTTTCTCTCTTCGGTAAGCATTTTTTTGTGTTTTACACTTTTGGAATTTTGGTTTTTCATGTTGATTTTAAAATGACCTTTTTCATGTTTGAAATGTACTAACTCGTTTGTTCCTCACAGCAGGTCAACTTGTGTGTGGCTGCAACATTACGGTCCCATTGAGTACATTTTTGGAGAAAGGGACATCAGTTGCACCACAGGGCGGGAGGAGTGTGCTGAGCACGATACATTTTCTCTCTTCGGTAAGCATTTTTTTGTGTTTTATACTTTTGGAATTTTGGTTTTTCATGTTGATTTTAAAATGACCTTTTTCATGTTTGAAATGTACTAACTCGGTTTTTCCTCACAGCAGGTCAACTTGTGTGTGGTTGCAACATTACGGTCCCATTGAATACATTTTTGGAGAACGGGACATCAATTGCACCACAGGGCGGGAGGAGGGTGCTGAGCATGATACATTTTCTCTCTTCGGTAAGCATTTTTTTGTGTTTTATACTTTTGGAATTTTGGTTTTTCATGTTGATTTTAAAATGACCTTTTTCATGTTTGAAATGTACTAACTCGGTTGTTCCTGACAGCAGGTCAACTTGTGTGTGGTTGCAACATTACGGTCCCATTGAGTACATTTTTGGAGAAAGGGACATCAGTTGCACCACAGGGCAGGAGGAGGGTGCTGAGCACGATACATTTTCTCTCTTCGGTAAGCATTTTTTTGTGTTTTATACTTTTGGAATTTTGGTTTTTCATGTTGATTTTAAAATGACCTTTTTCATGTTTGAAATGTACTAACTCGGTTGTTCCTCACAGCAGGTCAACTTGTGTGTGGTTGCAACATTACGGTCCCATTGAGTACATTTTTGGAGGAGGGGACATCAGTTGCACCACAGGGCGGGAGGAGGGTGCTGAGCACGATACATTTTCTCTCTTCGGTAAGCATTTTTTTGTGTTTTATACTTTTGGAATTTTGGTTTTTCATGTTGATTTTAAAATGACCTTTTTCATGTTTGAAATGTACTAACTCGGTTGTTCCTCACAGCCGGTCAACTTGTGTGTGGTTGCAACATAACGGTCACATTGAGTACATTTTTGGAGAAAGGGACATCAGTTGCACCACAGGGCGGGAGGTGGGTGCTGAGCACGATACATTTTCTCTCTTCGGTAAACATTTTTTTGTGTTTTATACTTTTGGAATTTTGGTTTTTCATGTTGATTTTAAAATGACCTTTTTCATGTTTGAAATGTACTAACTCGTATTTTCCTCACAGCAGGTCACATTGTGTGTGGTTGCAACATTACGGTCCCATTGAGTACATTTTTGGAGAAAGGGACATCAGTTGCACCACATTGCGGGAGCAGTGTGCTGAGCACGATACATTTTCTCTCTTCGGTAAGCATTTTTTTGTGTTTTATACTTTTGGAATTTTGGTTTTTCATGTTGAATTTAAAATGACCTTTTTCGTGTTTGAAATGTACTAACTCGGTTGTTCCTCACAGCCGGTCAACTTGTGTGTGGTTGCAACATTACGGTCCCATTGAGTACATTTTTGGAGAAAGGGACATCAGTTGCACCAAAGGGCGGGAGGTGGGTGCTGATCACGATACATTTTCCCTCTTCGGTAAGCATTTTTTTGTGTTTTATACTTTTGGAATTTTGGTTTTTCATGTTGATTTTAAAATGACCTTTTTCATGTTTGAAATGTACTAACTCGTATTTTCCTCACAGCAGGTCAACTTGTGTGTGGTTGCAGCATTACGGTCCCATTGAGTACATTTTTGGAGAAAGGGACATCAGTTGCACCACAGGGCGGGAGGAGGGTGCTGAGCACGATACATTTTCTCTCTTCGGTAAGCATTATTTGTGTTTTATACTTTTGGAATTTTGGTTTTTCATGTTGATTTTAAAATGACCTTTTTCATGTTTGAAATGTACTAACTCGTTTTTTCCTCACAGCAGGTCAACTTGTGTGTGGTTGCAACATTACGGTCCAATTGAGTACATCTTTGGAGAAAGGGCCATCAGTTGCACCACAGGGTGGGAGGAGGGTGGTGAGCACGATACATTTTCTCTCTTCGGTAAGCATTTTTTTGTGTTTTATACTTTTGGAATTTTGGTTTTTCATGTTGATTTTAAAATGACCTTTTTCATGTTTGAAATGTACTAACTCGGTTGTTCCTCACAGGAGGTCAATTTGTGTATGGTTGCAACAATACTGTCACATTGAGTACATTTTTGGAGAAGGGGACATCAGTTGCACCACAGGGTGGGAGGAGGGTGCAGACCACGATACATTTTCTCTCTTCGGTAAGCATTTTTTTGTGTTTGATACTTTTGGAATTTTGGTTTTTCATGTTGATTTTAAAATGACCTTTTTCATGTTTGAAATGTACTAACTCGTTTGTTCCTCACAGCAGGTCAACTTGTGTGTGGCTGCAACATTACGGTCCCATTGAGTACATTTTTGGAGAAAGGGACATCAGTTGCACCTCAGGGCGGGAGGAGGGTGCTGAGCACGATACATTTTCTCTCTTCGGTAAGCATTTTTTTGTGTTTTATACTTTTATAATTTTGGTTTTTCATGTTTATTTTAAAATGACCTTTTTCATGTTTGAAATGTACTAACTCGGTTGTTCCTCACAGCAGGTCAACTTGTGTGTGGCTGCAACATTACGGTCCCATTGAGTACATTTTTGGAGAAAGGGACATCAGTTGCACCACAGGGCGGGAGCAGGGTGCTGAGCACGATACTATTTCTCTCTTCGGTAAGCATTTTTTTGTGTTTTATACTTTTGGAATTTTGGTTTTTCATGTTGATTTTAAAATGACTTTTTTCATGTTGGAAATGTAATAACTCGATTTTTCCTCACAGCAGGTCAACTTGTGTGTGGTTGCAACATTACGGTCCCATTGAGTACGTTTTTGGAGAAAGGGACATCAATTGCACCACAGGGCGGGAGGAAGGTGCTGAGCACGATACATTTTCTCTCTTCGGTAAGCATTTTTTTGTGTTTTATACTTTTGGAATTTTGGTTTTTCATGTTGATTTTAAAATGACCTTTTTCATGTTTGAAATGTACTAACTCGGTTTTTCCTCACAGCAGGTCAACTTGTGTGTGGTTGCAACATTACGGTCCCATTGAGTACATTTTTGGAGAAAGGGACATCAGTTGCACTCAGGGCGGGAGGAGGGTGCTGAGCACGATACATTTTCTCTCTTCGGTAAGCTTTTTTTTGTGTTTTATACTTTTGGAATTTTGGTTTTTCATGTTGATTTTAAAATTACCTTTTTCATGTTTGAAATGTACTAACTCGGTTTTTCCTCACAGCAGGTCAACTTGTGTGTGGTTGCAACATTACGGTCCCATTGAGTACATTTTTGGAGAAAGGGACATCAGTTGCACCACAGGGCGGGAGGAGGGTGCTGAGCACGATACATTTTCTCTCTTCGGTAAGCATTGTTTTGTGTTTTATACTTTAGGAATTTTGGTTTTTCATGTTGATTTTAAAATTACGTTTTTCATGTTTGAAATGTACTAACTCGGTTGTTCCCCACAGCAGGTCAACTTGTGTGTGGTTGCAACATTACGGTCCCATTGAGTACATTTTTGGAGAAAGGGACATCAGTTGCACCACAGGGCGGGAGGAGGGTGCTGAGCGCGATACATTTTCTCTCTTCGGTAAGCATTTTTTTGTGTTTTATACTTTTGGAATTTTGGTTTTTCATGTTGATTTTAAAATGACCTTTTTCATGTTTGAAATGTACTAACTCGGTTGTTCCTCACAGGAGGTCAATTTGTGTGTGGTTGCAACATTACGGTCCCATTGAGTACATTTTTGGAGAAAGGGACATCAGTTGCACCACAGGGTGGGAGGAGGGTGCAGACCACGATACATTTTCTCTCTTCGGTAAGCATTTTTTTGTGTTTTACACTTTTGGAATTTTGGTTTTTCATGTTGATTTTAAAATGACCTTTTTCATGTTTGAAATGTACTAACTCGTTTGTTCCTCACAGCAGGTCAACTTGTGTGTGGCTGCAACATTACGGTCCCATTGAGTACATTTTTGGAGAAAGGGACATCAGTTGCACCACAGGGCGGGAGGAGTGTGCTGAGCACGATACATTTTCTCTCTTCGGTAAGCATTTTTTTGTGTTTTATACTTTTGGAATTTTGGTTTTTCATGTTGATTTTAAAATGACCTTTTTCATGTTTGAAATGTACTAACTCGGTTGTTCCTCACAGCAGGTCAACTTGTGTGTGGCTGCAACATTACGGTCCCATTGAGTACATTTTTGGAGAAAGGGACATCAGTTGCACCACAGGGCGGGAGCAGGGTGCTGAGCATGATACATTTTCTCTCTTCGGTAAGCATTTTTTTGTGTTTTATACTTTTGGAATTTTGGTTTTTCATGTTGATTTTAAAATGGCTTTTTTCATGTTTGAAATGTACTAACTCGATTTTTCCTCACAGCAGGTCAACTTGTGTGTGGTTGCAACATTACGGTCCCATTGAGTACATTTTTGGAGAAAGGGACATCAATTGCACCACAGGGCGGGAGGAGGGTGCTGAGCACGATACACTTTCTCTCTTCGGTAAGCATTTTTTTGTGTTTTATACTTTTGGAATTTTGGTTTTTCATGTTGATTTTAAAATGACCTTTTTCATGTTTGAAATGTACTAACTCGGTTTTTCCTCACAGCAGGTCAACTTGTGTGTGGTTGCAACATTATGGTCCCATTGAGTACATTTTTGGAGAAAGGGACATCAGTTGCACCACAGGGCGGGAGGAGGGTGCTGAGCAAGATACATTTTCTCTCTTCGGTAAGCTTTTTTTTGTGTTTTATACTTTTGGAATTTTGGTTTTTCATGTTGATTTTAAAATGACCTTTTTCATGTTTGAAATGTACTAACTCGGTTTTTCCTCACAGCAGGTCAACTTGTGTGTGGTTGCAACATTACGGTCCCATTGAGTACATTTTTGGAGAAAGGGACATCAGTTGCACCACAGGGCAGGAGGAGGGTGCTGAGCACAATACATTTTCTCTCTTCGGTAAGCATTGTTTTGTGTTTTATACTTTAGGAATTTTGGTTTTTCATGTTGATTTTAAAATTACGTTTTTCATGTTTGAAATGTACTAACTCGGTTGTTGCTCACAGCAGGTCAACTTGTGTGTTGTTGCAACATTACGGTCCCATTGAGTACATTTTTGGAGAAAGGGACATCAGTTGCACCACAGGGCGGGAGGAGGGTGCTGAGCACGATACATTTTCTCTCTTCGGTAAGCATTTTTTTGTGTTTTATACTTTTGGAATTTTGGTTTTTCATGTTGATTTTAAAATGACCTTTTTCATGTTTGAAATGTACTAACTCGGTTGTTCCTCACAGCAGGTCAATTTGTGTGTGGTTGCAACATTACGGTCCCATTGAGTACATTTTTGGAGAAAGGGACATCAGTTGCACCACAGGGTGGGAGGAGGGTGCAGACCACGATACATTTTCTCTCTTTGGTAAGCATTTTTTTGTGTTTTACACTTTTGGAATTTTGGTTTTTCATGTTGATTTTAAAATGACCTTTTTCATGTTTGAAATGTACTAACTCGTTTGTTCCTCACAGCAGGTCAACTTGTGTGTGGCTGCAACATTACGGTCCCATTGAGTACATTTTTGGAGAAAGGGACATCAGTTGCACCACAGGGCGGGAGGAGTGTGCTGAGCACGATATATTTTCTCTCTTCGATAAGCATTTTTTTGTGTTTTATACTTTTGGAATTTTGGTTTTTCATGTTGATTTTAAAATGACCTTTTTTATGTTTGAAATGTACTAACTCGGTTGTTCCTCACAGCAGGTCAACTTGTGTGTGGCTGCAACATTACGGTCCCATTGAGTACATTTTTGGAGAAAGGGACATCAGTTGCACCACAGGGCGGGAGGAGGGTGCTGAGCACGATACATTTTCTCTCTTCGGTAAGCATTCTTTTGTGTTTTATACTTTTGGAATTTTGGTTTTTCATGTTGATTTTAAAATGACCTTTTTCATGTTTGAAATGTACTAACTCAGTTGTTCCTCACAGCAGGTCAACTTGTGTGTGGTTGCAACATTACGGTCCCATTGAGTCCAGTTTTGGAGAAAGGGACATCAGTTGCACCACAGGGCAGGAGGAGGATACTGAGCACGATACATTTTCTCTCTTCGGTAAGCATTTTTTTGTGTTTTATACTTTTGGAATTTTGGTATTTTATGTTGATTTTAAAATGACCTTTTTCATGTTTGAAATGTACTAACTCGGTTTTTCCTCACAGCAGGTCAACTTGTGTGTGGTTGCAACATTACGGTCCCATTGAGTACATTTTTGGAGAAAGGGACATCAGTTGCACCACAGGGCGGGAGGAGGGTGCTGAGCACGATACATTTTCTCTCTTCGGTAAGCTTTTTTTTGTGTTTTATACTTTTGGAATTTTGGTTTTTCATGTTGATTTTAAAATGACCTTTTTCATGTTTGAAATGTACTAACTCGGTTTTTCCTCACAGCAGGTCAACTTGTGTGTGGTTGCAACATTACGGTCCCATTGAGTACATTTTTGGAGAAAGGGACATCATTTGCACCACAGGGCAGGAAGAGGGTGCTGAGCACGATACATTTTCTCTCTTCGGTAAGCATTGTTTTGTGTTTTATACTTTAGGAATTTTGGTTTTTCATGTTGATTTTAAAATTACGTTTTTCATGTTTGAAATGTACTAACTCGGTTGTTCCTCACAGCAGGTCAACTTTTGTGTTGTTGCAACATTACGGTCCCATTGAGTACATTTTTGGAGAAAGGGACATCAGTTGCACCACAGGGCGGGAGGAGGGTGCTGAGCACGATACATTTTCTCACTTCGGTAAGCATTTTTTTGTGTTTTATACTTTTGGAATTTTGGTTTTTCATGTTGATTTTAAAATGACCTTTTTCATGTTTGAAATGTACTAACTCGGTTGTTCCTCACAGCAGGTCAACTTGTGTGTGGTTGCAACATTACAGTCCCATTGAGTACATTTTTGGAGAAAGGGACATCAGTTGCACCACAGGGCGGGAGGTGGGTGCTGAGCACGATACATTTTCTCTCTTCGGTAAGCATTTTTTTGTGTTTTATACTTTTGGAATTTTGGTTTTTCATGTTGATTTTAAAATGAGCTTTTTCATGTTTGAAATGTACTAACTCGGTTGTTCCTCACAGCAGGTCAACTTGTGTGTGGTTGCAACATTACGGTCCCATTGAGTACATTTTTGGAGAAAGGGACATCAGTTGCACCACAGGGCGGGAGGAGGGTGCTGAGCACGATACATTTTCTTTCTTCGGTAAGCATTTTTTTGTATTTTATACTTTTGGGATTTTGGTTTTTCATGTTGATTTTAAAATGACCTTTTTCATGTTTGAAATGTACTAACTCGGTTTTTCCTCACAGCAGGTCAACTTGTGTGTGGTTGCAACATTACGGTCCCATTGAGTACATTTTTGGAGAAAGGGACATCAGATGCACCACAGGGCGGGAGGAGGGTGCTGAGCACGATACATTTTCTCTCTTCGGTAAGCATTTTTTTGTGTTTTATACTTTTGGAATTTTGGTTTTTCATGTTGATTTTAAAATGACCTTTTTCATGTTTGATGTGTACTAACTCGGTTGTTCCTCACAGCAGGTCAACTTGTGTGTGGTTGCAACATTACGGTCCCATTGAGTACATTTTTGGAGAAAGGGACATCAGTTGCACCACAGGGCGGGTGGAGGGTGCAGAGCACGATACATTTTCTCTCTTCGGTAAGCATTTTTTTGTGTTTTATACTTTTGGAATTTTGGTTTTTCATGTGGATTTTAAAATGACCTTTTTTATGCTTGAAATGTACTGACTCGGTTGTTCCTCACAGCAGGTCAACTTGTGTGTGGCTGCAACATTACGGTCCCATTGAGTACATTTTTGGAGAAAGGGACATCAGTTGCACCACAGGGCGGGAGGAGTGTGCTGAGCACGATACATTTTCTCTCTTCGGTAAGCATTTTTTTGTGTTTTACACTTTTGGAATTTTGGTTTTTCATGTTGATTTTAAAATGACCTTTTTCATGTTTGAAATGTACTAACTCGTATTTTCCTCACAGCAGGTCAACTTGTGTTTGGTTGCAACATTACGGTCCCATTGAGTACATTTTTGGAGAAAGGGACATCAGTTGCACCACAGGGCGGGAGGAGGGTGCTGAGCACGATACATTTTCTCTCTTCATTAAGCATTTTTTTGTGTTTTATACTTTTGGAATTTTGGTTTTTCATGTTGATTTTAAAATGACTTTTTTCATGTTTGAAATGTAATAACTCGGTTTTTCCTCACAGCAGGTCAACTTGTGTGTGGTTGCAACATTACGGTCCCATTGAGTACATTTTTGGAGAAAGGGACATCAATTGCACCACAGGGCGGGAGGAGGGTGCTGAGCACGATACATTTTCTCTCTTCGGTAAGCATTTTTTTGTGTTTTATACTTTTGGAATTTTGGTTTTTCATGTTGATTTTAAAATGACCTTTTTCATGTTTGAAATCTACTAACTCGGTTGTTCCTCACAGCAGGTCAACTTGTGTGTGGTTGCAACATTACGGTCCCATTGAGTACATTTTTGGAGAAAGGGACATCAGTTGCACCACAGGGCGGGAGGAGGGTGCTGAGCACGATACATTTTCTCTCTTCGGTAAGCATTTTTTTGTGTTTTATACTTTAGGAATTTTGGTTTTTCATGTTGATTTTAAAATGACCTTTTTCATGTTTGAAATGTACTAACTCGGTTGTTCCTCACAGAAGGTCAACTTGTGTGTTGTTGCAACATTACGGTCTCATTGAGTACATTTTTGGAGAAAGGGACATCAGTTGCACCACAGGGCGGGAGGAGGGTGCTGAGCACGATACATTTTCTCTCTTCGGTAAGCATTTTTTTGTGTTTTATACTTTTGGAATTTTGGTTTTTCATGTTGATTTTAAAATGACCTTTTTCATGTTTGAAATGTACTAACTCAGTTTTTCCTCACAGCAGGTCAACTTGTGTGTGGTTGCTACATTACGGTCCCATTGAGTACATTTTTGGAGAAAGGGACATCAGTTGCACCACAGGGCGGGAGGAGGGTGCTGAGCACGATACATTTTCTCTTTTTGGTAAGCATTTTTTTGTGTTTTATACTTTTGGAATTTTGGTTTTTCATGTTGATTTTAAAATGACCTTTTTCATGTTTGAAATGTACTAACTCGGTTGTTCCTCACAGCAGGTCAACTTGTGTGTGGTTGCAACATTACGGTCCCATTGAGTACATTTTTGGAGAAAGGGACATCAGTTGCACCACAGGGCGGGAGGAGGGTGCTGAGCACGATACATTTTCTCTCTTCGGTAAGCATTTTTTTGTGTTTTATACTTTTGGAATTTTGGTTTTTCATGTTGATTTTAAAATGACCTTTTTCATGTTTGAAATGTACTAACTCGGTTTTTCCTCACAGCAGGTCAACTTGTGTGTGGTTGCAACATTACGGTCCCATTGAGTACATTTTTGGAGAAAGGGACATCAGTTGCACCACAGGGCGGGAGGAGGGTGCTGTGCACGATACAGTTTCTCTCTTCGGTAAGCATTTTTTTGTGTTTTATACTTTTGGAATTTTGGTTTTTCATGTTGATTTTAAAATGACCTTTTTCATGTTTGAAATGTACTAACTCGGTTTTTCCTCACAGCAGGTCAACTTGTGTGTGGTTGCAACATTACGGTCCCATTGAGTACATTTTTGGAGAAAGGGACATCAGTTGCACCACAGGGCGGGAGGAGGGTGCTGAGCACGATACATTTTCTCTCTTCGGTAAGCATTTTTTTGTGTTTTATTCTTTTGGAATTTTGGTTTTTCATGTTGATTTTAAAATGACCTTTTTCATGTTTGAAATGTACTAACTCGGTTGTTCCTCACAGCAGGTCAACTTTTGTGTGGTTGCAACATTACGGTCCCATTGAGTACGTTTTTGGAGAAAGGGACATCAGTTGCACCACAGGGCGGGAGGAGGGTGCTGAGCACGATACATTTTCTCTCTTCGGTAAGCATTTTTTTGTGTTTTATACTTTTGGAATTTTGGTTTTTCATGTTGATTTTAAAATGACCTCTTTCATGTTTGAAATGTACTAACTCGGTTGTTCCTCACAGCAGGTCAACTTGTGTGTGGTTGCAACATTACGGTCCCATTGAGTACATTTTTGGAGAAAGGGACATCAGTTGCACCACAGGGCGGAAGGAGGGTGCTGAGCACGATACATTTTCTCTCTTCGGTAAGCATTTTTTTGTGTTTTATACTTTTGGAATTTTGGTTTTTCATGTTGATTTTAAAATGACCTTTTTCATGTTTGAAATGTACTAACTCGGTTGTTCCTCACAGGAGGTCAATTTGTGTGTGGTTGCAACATTACGGTCCCATTGAGTACATTTTTGGAGAAAGGGACATCAGTTGCACCACAGGGCGGGAGGAGGGTGCAGAGCATGATACATTTTCTCTCTTTCAGCAGCAGATTGAAAAGTAAGAATGTAGGGATATCAGAAAAGAGAAAGAAAGTGTTGTTGTTAGGTAGTTCCCATGGAAGAGGTGTTGGCCAACTCTTGCAGGATGAACTAGGATCAGAATATCAGGTCACCAATTTTTTTAAACCTAGTGCTGGTCTGGAGCAGGTGACAGAGGATTTAGGATCACTTTGCAAAGATTTCACTAAGGAAGACACCGTGTTTATAGTGGGTGGGGCAGGTAACAGTATTGACAGAAATCCTGGGTACAGTATAGAGTGTGACCTGGCGAAGATTGCATCAGCATCGAAGCATACTAGTGTTGAGTTTGTATCTGTTCTTGGGCGCCATGACCGACCTCATTTGAACTCTTCTGTCAAGAGAGTTAATTTGGAGCTGGAACGGCTGCTCATGTCGGGTGCGGGGTCACACATTGGTGTGGTTCATGTTGATTCTCTCAGTAGGTGGGATTATACTAGTCATGGCCTTCACCTCAACAGGAAGGGGAAGGGTAAATTGGCTGGGGAAATAGCAGGAAAGTTAAAGGGGGGAGGCACTGTCATGAGTGGTAAAATACCAGTGGTTATAGGATTCAGAAAAGACCCTTTTTTAGGGTAGGGAGGACAGAAAGAAAGCAAATTTTAAGAGAGGTTAGAACTGAGACAAACCTTCAGATTGAAAAAGAAATAAAAAAACATAATTCCAGCTTATTACATCAGCATAAACAGCCATTGGTTAAGAATTTTCAACTGTCAGCAGATATTTTAACTCCACCCAATTTTAACTCAGACAATGTGAAATGTCAGCTATCTTTATTGCATCAAAATATTCGAGGACTAAGAAATAAAACTAATGAATTAACTATATGCATAGATGAATTAGAGTCTTCAAACCCAGCTGACATAATCTGCCTCTCTGAACATCATGTGACCACTGGTATAGAACTTTTAAGTGTTACAGGGTTTAGGTTAGCATCTCACTTTTGTAGATCAGAAATGGAGAAAGGAGGAGTTGCCACATTCATCAGGAACTGTCATAAATTTAAGAACATAGACATTCATAAATTTTGCCTAGAACAGCATATGGAAGCATGTGCAACAGAATTAGATTTTCACAAAAAATCTTTCATAATATTAAGTGTATATCGAGCACCTGCAGGTAACTTTAATCTGTTTGTAAACCACCTTGAAGCTGTACTGGCCCATTTAATAACCAAAAACAAAGAAATAGTGGTTGCTGGTGATTTCAATGTAGATTTCCTTAAAGACTCTCCGAATAAGAACTTATTTGAGTTAGTAACACTATCATTCAACTTAATTCCCACAGTAAAGTTCCCCACTAGGATAGCCACTTGCTCACAAACAGCCATTGATAATATCTTTATAGAAAAGTCCAATGAACAAAATTATATTACAAAACCAATAGCCAATGGCCTCTCAGACCATGACATGCAGTTCCTTCTGTTAAATGTTAATACTGAACAGGATATAAAATCTGTTAAATCTGAGCTCAAGAGGGTAATCAGTAAGCCAAAAATTGATTATTTTAGGACACTCCTCAGAGACATTCACTGGACTGATGTTTACAGTGCTCATGGCATGAATGAAAAATATAACATTTCTGCTAATAAAGTGCTTACCTTATTTGAACACTGCTTTCCCCCAAAACTTACCAAGGTTAGAGGAAAATCTACAAAGAAGCCATGGATTACTCGAGGAATAAGGGTATCTTGTAAAACAAAAAGAAAACTGTATCTGTCAATCCGAAACATTTCCAATGTTGATGCTATAGCACATTATAAGAAATACTGCAAAATATTAAAGACTGTAATATGGATGTCAAAGCAAATATATTACAAGGAAAAGATAGTCATATCAGATAACAAAATAAAGACAATATGGGATATAGTGAAGGAGGAGACCGGTAGGACCAGACATGAAGAGGAACAAATAGCATTAAGAGTAAATGATACATTGGTGACAGATGTGTATAGTGTTGCAGAACTTTTTAACAAACATTTTATAACTGTTGCTGAAAAGATGGGGTTGTCAGGTTTGGTACATGCTGCTATGGATTACCTTAGACCAGACATTTCAAGTAATTTCCATAATATGAATTTGACCCTCACTACCCCAACAGAAATAATGTCCATCATAAAATCTTTAAAATCAAAAACATCTAGTGGGTATGATGAAATATCAACAAAGTTAATTAAAGAATGTGATTCTGAGCTAAGTAACATATTAAGCTATCTGTGTAACCAGTCGTTTATCAGTGGAATATTTCCTGAATGGCTGAAATATGCTGAAGTTAAGCCACTGTTTAAGAAGGGAGATAAAGAAATAGCATCAAATTTCCGTCCAATTTCACTGTTACCAGCATTCTCAAAAATTTTCGAAAAAGTAATGTACTGTCGTCTTTATAACCATCTTATCTCAAATAACATACTGTCAAAGTCACAGTTTGGATTTCTAAAAGGTTCTGATATTGAGAAGGCTATCTTCACTTACAGTGAAAATGTGCTTAATTCATTAGACAAAAAATTGCAGGCAACTGGTATATTTTGTGATCTATCAAAGGCATTTGACTGTGTAAATCACAATATCCTTTTAAGTAAACTAGAATATTATAGTGTAACAGGAAATGCTGCAAAATGGTTCAAATCTTATATCTCTGGCAGGAAACAAAGGGTGTTATTAGGAAAGAGCTTGATACATGTCTATCAGGCATCATCCAACTGGGAACTAGTTACATGTGGGGTCCCACAAGGTTCCATTTTGGGGCCCTTACTTTTTCTTGTGTATATCAATGACCTTTCATCAGTAACATTACCAGATGCCAAGTTTGTTTTGTTTGCCGATGATACAAACATTGCAATAAATAGCAAATCAAGTGTAGTCTTAGAAAGATCAGCCAATAAAATATTTGTGGACATTAATCACTGGTTCCTAGCCAATTCTTTGTCACTAAACTTTGAAAAAACACACTACATGCAGTTCAGAACTTGTAAGGGGTGTCCCAAGAGTATATGTCTAACATATGATGACAAGAAGATAGAAGAAGTGGACAGTGTTAAATTCTTGGGATTACAGCTTGATAATAAATTCAATTGGGAGGAGCACACCACAGAACTGCTGAAGCGTCTTAACAAATCTCTGTTTGCAATGCGAATTTTGTCAGACGTAGGCGATATAAAAATTAAAAAGCTGGCATACTATGCTTACTTTCATTCCATAATGTCATATGGGATTATTTTTTGGGGTAATTCATCAAGCCAAGCTAAAGTTTTCCGGGCACAAAAACGTGCAGTAAGAATTATATGTGGTGTGAACTCAAGAACATCCTGCAGAAGCCTGTTTAGGGAACTAGGGATACTAACTACAGCTTCCCAGTATATTTATTCCTTAATGAAATTTGTCATTAAAAACATATCACTTTTTCAAACCAACAGCTCAATTCATGGAATCAATACTAGAAATAAGAATAATCTTCACAAGAATTTAAAGTCACTTAGTCTTGTACAAAAAGGTGTGCATTATTCAGGAACACACATTTTCAATAACTTGCCAGCAGCCATAAAAAGCTTAACAACCAATGAAATTCAGTTTAAGAGAAGCCTAAAGGATTTATTGGTGGCCAACTCCTTCTACTCCATTGATGAATTTCTTAGTAAAACCAACTGATTTGTATATAAGTACAACATAACTTCTGCACAATTTCAGTGCAGTAATGTGTTCACTGAAAATTTGTGTGTGTGTGTGTGTGTGTGTGTGTGTGTGTGTGTGTGTGTGTGTGTGTAAGTATAATCTAACTTCTGCACCATTTCAGTGCAGTAATGTGTTCATTGTAAATAAGTATTACAGTAGTTGTATTACATGTTTATTACCTTATAAATAAATAAAAAACGTTTTTTATTTTAAATTCAGTGCATTAGTATTTGTAAAATGACTCTTAATGTTCATTAAAAATGACGATCATTCCACTTGAGACCTGTGGAATGGTACATTAGTTTATTTGTTTTAGTTGTAAATATTTGTCATGTATTGTTGTTTTTCTGACATGTTCCACATCCAGGAGGACCTCCTCACTACGGATCAATTGGAATGAAAGTAAATCTAATCTAATCTAATCTTCAGTAAGCATTTTTCTGTGTTTTATACTTTTGAAATTTTGGTTTTTCATGAGGATTTTAAAATGACCTTTATCATGTTTGAAATGTACTAACTCGGTTGTTCCTCACAGCAGGTCAACTTGTGTGTGGCTGCAACATTACGGTCCCATTGAGTACATTTTTGGAGAAAGGGACATCAGTTGCACCACAGGGCGGGAGCAGTGTGCTGAGCACGATACATTTTCTCTCTTCGGTAAGCATTTTTTTGTGTTTTATACTTTTGGAATTTTGGTTTTTCATGTTGATTTTAAAATGACCTTTTTCATGTTTGAAATGTACTAACTCGGTTGTTCCTCACAGCAGGTCCACTTGTGTGTGGTTGCAACATTACGGTCCCATTGAGTACATTTTTGGAGAAAGGGACATCAGATGCACCACAGGGCGGGAGGAGGGTGCTGAGCACGATACATTTTCTCTCTTCGGTAAGCATTTTTTTGTGTTTTATACTTTTGGAATTTTGGTTTTTCATGTTGATTTTAAAATGACCTTTTTCATGTTTTAAATGTACTAACTCGGTTGTTCCTCACAGCAGGTCAACTTGTGTGTGGTTGCAACATTACGGTCCCATTGAGTACATTTTTGGAGAAAGGGACATCAGTTGCACCACAGGGCGGGAGGAGGGTGCTGAGCACGATACATTTTCTCTCTTCGGTAAGCATTTTTTTGTGTTTTATACTTTTATAATTTTGGTTTTTTATGTTGATTTTAAAATGACCTTTTTCATGTTTGAAATGTACTAACTCGGTTGTTCCTCACAGCAGGTCAACTTGTGTGTGGTTGCAACTTTACAGTCCCATTGAGTACATTTTTGGAGAAAGGGACATCAGTTGCACCACAGGGCGGGAGGAGGGTGCTGAGCACGATACATTTTCTCTCTTCGGTAAGCATTTTTTTGTGTTTTATACTTTTGGAATTTTGGTTTTTCATGTTGATTTTAAAATGACCTTTTTCATGTTTGAAATGTACTAACTCGGTTGTTCCTCACAGCAGGTCAACTTGTGTGTGGTTGCAACATTACGGTCCCATTGAGTACATTTTTGGAGAAAGGGACATCAGTTGCACCACAGGGTGGGAGGAGGGTGCTGAGCACGATACATTTTCTCTCTTCGGTAAGCATTTTTTTGTGTTTTATACTTTTGGAATTTTGGTTTTTCATGTTGATTTTAAAATGACCTTTTTCATGTTTGAAATGTACTAACTCGGTTGTTCCTCACAGCAGGTCAACTTGTGTGTGGTTGCAACATTACGGTCCCATTGAGTACATTTTTGGAGAAAGGGACACCAGTTGCACCACAGGGCGGGAGGAGGGTGCTGAGCACGATACATTTTCTCTCTTCGGTAAGCATTTTTTTGTGTTTTATACTTTTGGAATTTTGGTTTTTCATGTTGATTTTAAAATGACCTTTTTCATGTTTGAAATGTACTAACTCGGTTGTTCCTCACAGCAGGTCAACTTGTGTGTGGTAGCAACATTATGGTCCCATTGAGTACATTTTTGGAGAAAGGGACATCAGTTCCACCACAGGGCGGGAGGAGGGTGCTGAGCACGATACATTTTCTCTCTTCGGTAAGCATTTTTTTGTGTTTTATACTTTTGGAATTTTGGTTTTTCATGTTGATTTTAAAATGACCTTTTTCATGTTTGAAATGTACTAACTCGGTTGTTCCTCACAGCAGGTCAACATGTGTGTGATTGCAACATTACGGTCCCATTGAGTACATTTTTGGAGAAAGGGATAGCAATTGCACCACAGGGCGGGAGGAGGGTGCTGAGCATGATACATTTTCTCTCTTCGGTAAGCATTTTTTGTGTTTTATACTTTTGGAATTTTGGTTTTTCATGTTGTTTTAAAATGACCTTTTTCATGTTTGAAATGTACTAACTCGTTTTTTCCTCACAGCAGGTCAACTTGTGTGTGGTTGCAACATTACGGTCCCATTGAGTACATTTTTGGAGAAAGGGACATCAGTTGCACCACAGGGCGGGAGGAAGGTGCTGAGCACGATACATTTTCTCTCTTCGGTAAGCATTTTTTTGTGTTTTATACTTTTGGAATTTTGGTTTTTCATGTTGATTTTAAAATGACCTTTTTCATGTTTGAAATGTACTAACTCGGTTGTTCCTCACAGCAGGTCAACTTGTGTGTGGTTGCAACATTACGGTCCCATTGAGTACATTTTTGGAGAAAGGGACATCAGTTGCACCACAGGGCAGGAGGAGGGTGCTGAGCACGATACATTTTCTCTCTTTGGTAAGCATTTTTTTGTCTTTTATACTTTTATAATTTTGGTTTTTCATGTTGATTTTAAAATGACCTATTTCATGTTTGAAATGTACTAACTCGGTTGTTCCTCACAGCAGGTCAACTTGTGTGTGGTTGCAACATTACGGTCCAATTGAGTACATTTTTGGAGAAAGGGACATCAGTTGCACCACAGGGTGGAAGGAGGGTGCTGAGCACGATACATTTTCTCTCTTCGGTAAGCATTTTTTTGTGTTTTATACTTTTGGAATTTTGGGTTTTCATGTTGATTTTAAAATGACCTTTTTCATGTTTGAAATGTACCAACTCGGTTGTTCCTCACAGCAGGTCAACTTGTGTGTGGTTGCAACATTACGGTCCCATTGAGTACATTTTTGGAGAAAGGGACATCAGTTGCACCACAGGGCGGGAGGAGGGTGCTGAGCACGATACATTTTCTCTCTTCGGTAAGCATTTTTTTGTGTTTTATACTTTTATAATTTTGGTTTTTTATGTTGATTTTAAAATGACCTTTTTCATGTTTGAAATGTACTAACTCGGTTGTTCCTCACAGCAGGTCAACTTGTGTGTGGTTGCAACTTTACAGTCCCATTGAGTACATTTTTGGAGAAAGGGACATCAGTTGCACCACAGGGCGGGAGGAGGGTGCTGAGCACGATACATTTTCTCTCTTCGGTAAGCATTTTTTTGTGTTTTATACTTTTGGAATTTTGGTTTTTCATGTTGATTTTAAAATGACCTTTTTCATGTTTGAAATGTACTAACTCGGTTGTTCCTCACAGCAGGTCAACTTGTGTGTGGTTGCAACATTACGGTCCCATTGAGTACATTTTTGGAGAAAGGGACATCAGTTGCACCACAGGGTGGGAGGAGGGTGCTGAGCACGATACATTTTCTCTCTTCGGTAAGCATTTTTTTGTGTTTTATACTTTTGGAATTTTGGTTTTTCATGTTGATTTTAAAATGACCTTTTTCATGTTTGAAATGTACTAACTCGGTTGTTCCTCACAGCAGGTCAACTTGTGTGTGGTTGCAACATTACGGTCCCATTGAGTACATTTTTGGAGAAAGGGACACCAGTTGCACCACAGGGCGGGAGGAGGGTGCTGAGCACGATACATTTTCTCTCTTTGGTAAGCATTTTTTTGTGTTTTATACTTTTGGAATTTTGGTTTTTCATGTTGATTTTAAAATGACCTTTTTCATGTTTGAAATGTACTAACTCGGTTTTTCCTCACAGCAGGTCAACTTGTGTGTGGTAGCAACATTATGGTCCCATTGAGTACATTTTTGGAGAAAGGGACATCAGTTCCACCACAGGGCGGGAGGAGGGTGCTGAGCACGATACATTTTCTCTCTTCGGTAAGCATTTTTTTGTGTTTTATACTTTTGGAATTTTGGTTTTTCATGTTGATTTTAAAATGACCTTTTTCATGTTTGAAATGTACTAACTCGGTTGTTCCTCACAGCAGGTCAACATGTGTGTGATTGCAACATTACGGTCCCATTGAGTACATTTTTGGAGAAAGGGATAGCAATTGCACCACAGGGCGGGAGGAGGGTGCTGAGCATGATACATTTTCTCTCTTCGGTAAGCATTTTTTGTGTTTTATACTTTTGGAATTTTGGTTTTTCATGTTGTTTTAAAATGACCTTTTTCATGTTTGAAATGTACTAACTCGTTTTTTCCTCACAGCAGGTCAACTTGTGTGTGGTTGCAACATTACGGTCCCATTGAGTACATTTTTGGAGAAAGGGACATCAGTTGCACCACAGGGCGGGAGGAGGGTGCTGAGCACGATACATTTTCTCTCTTCGGTAAGCATTTTTTTGTGTTTTATACTTTTGGAATTTTGGTTTTTCATGTTGATTTTAAAATGACCTTTTTCATGTTTGAAATGTACTAACTCGGTTGTTCCTCACAGCAGGTCAACTTGTGTGTGGTTGCAACATTACGGTCCCATTGAGTACATTTTTGGAGAAAGGGACATCAGTTGCACCACAGGGCAGGAGGAGGGTGCTGAGCACGATACATTTTCTCTCTTCGGTAAGCATTTTTTTGTCTTTTATACTTTTATAATTTTGGTTTTTCATGTTGATTTTAAAATGACCTATTTCATGTTTGAAATGTACTAACTCGGTTGTTCCTCACAGCAGGTAACTTGTGTGTGGTTGCAACATTACGGTCCAACTGAGTACATTTTTGGAGAAAGGGACATCAGTTGCACCACAGGGTGGAAGGAGGGTGCTGAGCACGATACATTTTCTCTCTTCGGTAAGCATTTTTTTGTGTTTTATACTTTTGGAATTTTGGGTTTTCATGTTGATTTTAAAATGACCTTTTTCATGTTTGAAATGTACCAACTCGGTTGTTCCTCACAGCAGGTCAACTTGTGTGTGGTTGCAACATTACGGTCCCATTGAGTACATTTTTGGAGAAAGGGACATCAGTTGCACCACAGGGCGGGAGGAGGGTGCTGAGCACGATACGTTTTCTCTCTTCGGTAAGCATTTTTTTGTGTTTTATACTTTTGGAATTTTGGTTTTTCATGTTGATGTTAAAATGACCTTTTTCATGTTTGAAATGTACTAACTCGGTTGTTCCTCACAGCAGGTCAACTTGTGTGTGGTTGCAACATTACGGTCCCATTGAGTACATTTTTGGAGAAAGGGACATCAGTTGCACCACAGGGCGGGAGGAGGGTGCTGAGCACGATACATTTTCTCTCTTCGGTAAGCATTTTTCTGTGTTTTATACTTTTGGAATTTTGGTTTTTCATGTTGATTTTAAAATGACCTTTTTCATGTTTGAAATGTACTAACTCGGTTGTCCCTCACAGCAGGTCAACTTGTGTGTGGTTGCAACATTACGGTCCCATTGAGTACATTTTTGGAGAAAGGGACATCAGTTGCACCACAGGGCGGGAGGAGGGTGCTGAGCACGATACATTTTCTCTCTTCGGTAAGCATTTTTTTGTGTTTTATACTTTTGGAATTTTGGTTTTTCATTTTGATTTTAAAATGACCTTTTTCATGTTTGAAATGTACTAACTCGGTTGTTCCTCACAGCAGGTCAACTTGTGCGTGGTTGCAACATTACGGTCCCATTAAGTACATTTTTGGAGAAGGGACATCAGTTGCACCACAGGGTGGGAGGAGGGTGCTGAGCACGATACATTTTCTCTCTTCGGTAAGCATTTTTTTGTGTTTTATACTTTTGGAATTTTGGTTTTTCATGTTGATTTTAAAATGACCTTTTTCATGTTTGAAATGTATTAACTCGGTTGTTCCCACAGCAGGTCAACTTGTGTGTGGTTGCAACATTACGGTTCCATTGAGTACATTTTTGGAGAAAGGGACATCAGTTGCACCACAGGGCGGGAGGAGGGTGCTGAGCACGATACATTTTCTCTCTTCAGTAAGCATTTTTTTGTGTTTTATACTTTTGGAATTTTGGTATTTCATGTTGATTTTAAAATGACCTTTTTCATGTTTGAAATGTACTAACTCGGTTGTTCCTCACAGCAGGTCAACTTGTGTGTGGTTGCAACATTACGGTCCCATTGAGTACATTTTTGGAGAAAGGGACATCAGTTGCACCACAGGGCGGGAGGAGGGTACAGAGCACGATACATTTTCTCTCTTCGGTAAGCATTTTTTTGTGTTTTATACTTTTGGAATTTTGGGTTTTCATGTTGATTTTAAAATGACCTTTTTCATGTTTGAAATCTACTAACTCGGTTGTTCCTCACAGCATGTCAACTTGTGCGTGGTTGCAACATTACGGTCCCATTGAGTACATTTTTGGAGAAAGGGACATCAGTTGCACCACAGGGGGGGAGGAGGGTGCTGAGCACGATACATTTTCTCTCTTCGGTAAGCATTTTTTTGTGTTTTATACTTTTGGAATTTTGGTTTTTCATGCTGATTTTAAAATTACCTTATTCATGTTTGAAATGTACTAACTCGGTTGTTCCTCACAGCAGGTCAACTTGTGTGTGGTTGCAACATTACGGTCCCATTGAGTACATTTTTGTAGAAAGGGACATCAGTTGCACCTCAGGGCGGGAGGAGGGTGCTGAGCACGATACATTTTCTCTCTTCGGTAAGCATTTTTTTGTGTTTTATACTTTTATACTTTTGGTTTTTCATGTTGATTTTAAAATGACCTTTTTCATGTTTGAAATGTACTAACTTGGTTGTTCCTCACAGCAGGTCAACTTGTGTGTGGTTGCAACATTACGGTCCCATTGAGTACATTTTTGGAGAAAGGGACATCAGTTGCACCACAGGGCGGGAGGAGGATGCTGAGCACGATACATTTTCTCTCTTCGGTAAGCATTTTTTTGTGTTTTATACTTTTGGAATTTTGGGATTTAATGTTAATTTTAAAATGACCTTTTTCATGTTTGAAATGTACTAACTCGGTTGTTCCTCACAGCAGGTCAACTTGTGTGTGGTTGCAACATTACGGTCCCATTGAGTACATTTTTGGAGAAAGGGACATCAGTTGCACCACAGGGTGGGAGGAGGGTGCTGAGCACGATACATTTTCTCTCTTCGGTAAGCATTTTTTTGTGTTTTATACTTTTGGAATTTTGGTTTTTCATGTTGATTTTAAAATGACCTTTTTCATGTTTGAAATGTACTAACTCGGTTGTTCCTCACAGCAGGTCAACTTGTGTGTGGTTGCAACATTACGGTCCCATTGAGTACATTTTTGGAGAAAGGGACACCAGTTGCACCACAGGGCGGGAGGAGGGTGCTGAGCACGATACATTTTCTCTCTTCGGTAAGCATTTTTTTGTGTTTTATACTTTTGGAATTTTGGTTTTTCATGTTGATTTTAAAATGACCTTTTTCATGTTTGAAATGTACTAACTCGGTTTTTCCTCACAGCAGGTCAACTTGTGTGTGGTAGCAACATTATGGTCCCATTGAGTACATTTTTGGAGAAAGGGACATCAGTTCCACCACAGGGCGGGAGGAGGGTGCTGAGCACGATACATTTTCTCTCTTCGGTAAGCATTTTTTTGTGTTTTATACTTTTGGAATTTTGGTTTTTCATGTTGATTTTAAAATGACCTTTTTCATGTTTGAAATGTACTAACTCGGTTGTTCCTCACAGCAGGTCAACATGTGTGTGATTGCAACATTACGGTCCCATTGAGTACATTTTTGGAGAAAGGGATAGCAATTGCACCACAGGGCGGGAGGAGGGTGCTGAGCATGATACATTTTCTCTCTTCGGTAAGCATTTTTTGTGTTTTATACTTTTGGAATTTTGGTTTTTCATGTTGTTTTAAAATGACCTTTTTCATGTTTGAAATGTACTAACTCGTTTTTTCCTCACAGCAGGTCAACTTGTGTGTGGTTGCAACATTACGGTCCCATTGAGTACATTTTTGGAGAAAGAGACATCAGTTGCACCACAGGGCGGGAGGAGGGTGCTGAGCACGATACATTTTCTCTCTTCGGTAAGCATTTTTTTGTGTTTTATACTTTTGGAATTTTGGTTTTTCATGTTGATTTTAAAATGACCTTTTTCATGTTTGAAATGTACTAACTCGGTTGTTCCTCACAGCAGGTCAACTTGTGTGTGGTTGCAACATTACGGTCCCATTGAGTACATTTTTGGAGAAAGGGACATCAGTTGCACCACAGGGCAGGAGGAGGGTGCTGAGCACGATACATTTTCTCTCTTCGGTAAGCATTTTTTTGTCTTTTATACTTTTATAATTTTGGTTTTTCATGTTGATTTTAAAATGACCTATTTCATGTTTGAAATGTACTAACTCGGTTGTTCCTCACAGCAGGTCAACTTGTGTGTGGTTGCAACATTACGGTCCAATTGAGTACATTTTTGGAGAAAGGGACATCAGTTGCACCACAGGGTGGAAGGAGGGTGCTGAGCACGATACATTTTCTGTCTTCGGTAAGCATTTTTTTGTGTTTTATACTTTTGGAATTTTGGGTTTTCATGTTGATTTTAAAATGACCTTTTTCATGTTTGAAATGTACCAACTCGGTTGTTCCTCACAGCAGGTCAACTTGTGTGTGGTTGCAACATTACGGTCCCATTGAGTACATTTTTGGAGAAAGGGACATCAGTTGCACCACAGGGCGGGAGGAGGGTGCTGAGCACGATACGTTTTCTCTCTTCGGTAAGCATTTTTTTGTGTTTTATACTTTTGGAATTTTGGTTTTTCATGTTGATTTTAAAATGACCTTTTTCATGTTTGAAATGTACTAACTCGGTTGTTCCTCACAGCAGGTCAACTTGTGTGTGGTTGCAACATTACGGTCCCATTGAGTACATTTTTGGAGAAAGGGACATCAGTTGCACCACAGGGCGGGAGGAGGGTGCTGAGCACGATACATTTTCTCTCTTCGGTAAGCATTTTTCTGTGTTTTATACTTTTGGAATTTTGGTTTTTCATGTTGATTTTAAAATGACCTTTTTCATGTTTGAAATGTACTAACTCGGTTGTCCCTCACAGCAGGTCAACTTGTGTGTGGTTGCAACATTACGGTCCCATTGAGTACATTTTTGGAGAAAGGGACATCAGTTGCACCACAGGGCGGGAGGAGGGTGCTGAGCACGATACATTTTCTCTCTTCGGTAAGCATTTTTTTGTGTTTTATACTTTTGGAATTTTGGTTCTTCATTTTGATTTTAAAATGACCTTTTTCATGTTTGAAATGTACTAACTCGGTTGTCCCTCACAGCAGGTCAACTTGTGTGTGGTTGCAACATTACGGTCCCATTGAGTACATTTTTGGAGAAAGGGACATCAGTTGCACCACAGGGCGGGAGGAGGGTGCTGAGCACGATACATTTTCTCTCTTCGGTAAGCATTTTTTTGTGTTTTATACTTTTGGAATTTTGGTTTTTCATGTTGATTTTAAAATGACCTTTTTCATGTTTGAAATGTATTAACTCGGTTGTTCCCACAGCAGGTCAACTTGTGTGTGGTTGCAACATTACGGTTCCATTGAGTACATTTTTGGAGAAAGGGACATCAGTTGCACCACAGGGCGGGAGGAGGGTGCTGAGCACGATACATTTTCTCTCTTCAGTAAGCATTTTTTTGTGTTTTATACTTTTGGAATTTTGGTATTTCATGTTGATTTTAAAATGACCTTTTTCATGTTTGAAATGTACTAACTCGGTTGTTCCTCACAGCAGGTCAACTTGTGTGTGGTTGCAACATTACGGTCCCATTGAGTACATTTTTGGAGAAAGGGACATCAGTTGCACCACAGGGCGGGAGGAGGGTGCAGAGCACGATACATTTTCTCTCTTCGGTAAGCATTTTTTTGTGTTTTATACTTTTGGAATTTTGGGTTTTCATGTTGATTTTAAAATGACCTTTTTCTTGTTTGAAATGTACTAACTCGGTTGTTCCTCACAGCATGTCAACTTGTGCGTGGTTGCAACATTACGGTCCCATTGAGTACATTTTTGGAGAAAGGGACATCAGTTGCACCACAGGGGGGGAGGAGGGTGCTGAGCACGATACATTTTCTCTCTTCGGTAAGCATTTTTTTGTGTTTTATACTTTTGGAATTTTGGTTTTTCATGCTGATTTTAAAATTACCTTATTCATGTTTGAAATGTACTAACTCGGTTGTTCCTCACAGCAGGTCAACTTGTGTGTGGTTGCAACATTACGGTCCCATTGAGTACATTTTTGTAGAAAGGGACATCAGTTGCACCTCAGGGCGGGAGGAGGGTGCTGAGCACGATACATTTTCTCTCTTCGGTAAGCATTTTTTTGTGTTTTATACTTTTATACTTTTGGTTTTTCATGTTGATTTTAAAATGACCTTTTTAATGTTTGAAATGTACTAACTTGGTTGTTCCTCACAGCAGGTCAACTTGTGTGTGGTTGCAACATTACGGTCCCATTGAGTACATTTTTGGAGAAAGGGACATCAGTTGCACCACAGGGCGGGAGGAGGGTGCTGAGCACGATACATTTTCTCTCTTCGGTAAGCATTTTTTTGTGTTTTATACTTTTGGAATTTTGGGATTTAATGTTAATTTTAAAATGACCTTTTTCATGTTTGAAATGTACTAACTCGGTTGTTCCTCACAGCAGGTCAACTTGTGTGTGGTTGCAACATTACGGTCCCATTGAGTACATTTTTGGAGAAAGGGACATCAGTTGCACCACAGGGCGGTAGGAGGGTGCTGTGCACGATACATTTTCTCTCTTCGGTAAGCATTTTTTTGTGTTTTATACTTTTGGAATTTTGGGTTTTCATGTTGATTTTAAAATGACCTTTTTCATGTTTGAAATGTACTAACTCGGTTGTTCCTCACAGCAAGTCAACTTGTGTGTGGTTGCAACATTACGGTCCCATTGAGTACATTTTTGGAGAAAGGGACACCAGTTGCACCACAGGGCGGGAGGAGGGTGCTGAGCACGATACATTTTCTCTCTTCGGTAAGCATTTTTTTGTGTTTTATACTTTTGGAATTTTGGTTTTTCATGTTGATTTTAAAATGACCTTTTTCATGTTTGAAATGTACTAACTCGGTTGTTCCTCACAGCAGGTCAACTTGTGTGTGGTAGCAACATTATGGTCCCATTGAGTACATTTTTGGAGAAAGGGACATCAGTTCCACCACAGGGCGGGAGGAGGGTGCTGAGCACGATACATTTTCTCTCTTCGGTAAGCATTTTTTTGTGTTTTATACTTTTGGAATTTTGGTTTTTCATGTTGATTTTAAAATGACCTTTTTCATGTTTGAAATGTACTAACTCGGTTGTTCCTCACAGCAGGTCAACATGTGTGTGATTGCAACATTACGGTCCCATTGAGTACATTTTTGGAGAAAGGGATAGCAATTGCACCACAGGGCGGGAGGAGGGTGCTGAGCATGATACATTTTCTCTCTTCGGTAAGCATTTTTTGTGTTTTATACTTTTGGAATTTTGGTTTTTCATGTTGTTTTAAAATGACCTTTTTCATGTTTGAAATGTACTAACTCGTTTTTTCCTCACAGCAGGTCAACTTGTGTGTGGTTGCAACATTACGGTCCCATTGAGTACATTTTTGGAGAAAGGGACATCAGTTGCACCACAGGGCGGGAGGAGGGTGCTGAGCACGATACATTTTCTCTCTTCGGTAAGCATTTTTTTGTGTTTTATACTTTTGGAATTTTGGTTTTTCATGTTGATTTTAGAATGACCTTTTTCATGTTTGAAATGTACTAACTCGGTTGTTCCTCACAGCAGGTCAACTTGTGTGTGGTTGCAACATTACGGTCCCATTGAGTACATTTTTGGAGAAAGGGACATCAGTTGCACCACAGGGCGGGAGGAGGGTGCTGAGCACGATACATTTTCTCTCTTCGGTAAGCATTTTTTTGTCTTTTATACTTTTATAATTTTGGTTTTTCATGTTGATTTTAAAATGACCTATTTCATGTTTGAAATGTACTAACTCGGTTGTTCCTCACAGCAGGTCAACTTGTGTGTGGTTGCAACATTACGGTCCAATTGAGTACATTTTTGGAGAAAGGGACATCAGTTGCACCACAGGGTGGAAGGAGGGTGCTGAGCACGATACATTTTCTCTCTTCGGTAAGCATTTTTTTGTGTTTTATACTTTTGGAATTTTCGGTTTTCATGTTGATTTTAAAATGACCTTTTTCATGTTTGAAATGTACCAACTCGGTTGTTCCTCACAGCAGGTCAACTTGTGTGTGGTTGCAACATTACGGTCCCATTGAGTACATTTTTGGAGAAAGGGACATCAGTTGCACCACAGGGCGGGAGGAGGGTGCTGAGCACGATACGTTTTCTCTCTTCGGTAAGCATTTTTTTGTGTTTTATACTTTTGGAATTTTGGTTTTTCATGTTGATTTTAAAATGACCTTTTTCATGTTTGAAATGTACTAACTCGGTTGTTCCTCACAGCAGGTCAACTTGTGTGTGGTTGCAACATTACGGTCCCATTGAGTACATTTTTGGAGAAAGGGACATCAGTTGCACCACAGGGGGGGAGGAGGGTGCTGAGCACGATACATTTTCTCTCTTCGGTAAGCATTTTTTTGTGTTTTATACTTTTGGAATTTTGGTTTTTCATGCTGATTTTAAAATTACCTTATTCATGTTTGAAAAGTACTAACTCGGTTGTTCCTCACAGCAGGTCAACTTGTGTGTGGTTGCAACATTACGGTCCCATTGAGTACATTTTTGGAGAAAGGGACATCAGTTGCACCACAGGGCGGGAGGAGGGTGCTGAGCACGATACGTTTTCTCTCTTCGGTAAGCATTTTTTTGTGTTTTATACTTTTGGAATTTTGGTTTTTCATGTTGATTTTAAAATGACCTTTTTCATGTTTGAAATGTACTAACTCGGTTGTTCCTCACAGCAGGTCAACTTGTGTGTGGTTGCAACATTACGGTCCCATTGAGTACATTTTTGGAGAAAGGGACATCAGTTGCACCACAGGGCGGGAGGAGGGTGCTGAGCACGATTCATTTTCTCTCTTCGGTAAGCATTTTTCTGTGTTTTATACTTTTGGAATTTTGGTTTTTCATGTTGATTTTAAAATGACCTTTTTCATGTTTGAAATGTACTAACTCGGTTGTCCCTCACAGCAGGTCAACTTGTGTGTGGTTGCAACATTACGGTCCCATTGAGTACATTTTTGGAGAAAGGGACATCAGTTGCACCACAGGGCGGGAGGAGGGTGCTGAGCACGATACATTTTCTCTCTTCGGCAAGCATTTTTTTGTGTTTTATACTTTTGGAATTTTGGTTTTTCATTTTGATTTTAAAATGACCTTTTTCATGTTTGAAATGTACTAACTCGGTTGTTCCTCACAGCAGGTCAACTTGTGCGTGGTTGCAACATTACGGTCCCATTAAGTACATTTTTGGAGAAGGGACATCAGTTGCACCACAGGGTGGGAGGAGGGTGCTGAGCACGATACATTTTCTCTCTTCGGTAAGCATTTTTTTGTGTTTTATACTTTTGGAATTTTGGTTTTTCATGTTGATTTTAAAATGACCTTTTTCATGTTTGAAATGTATTAACTCGGTTGTTCCCACAGCAGGTCAACTTGTGTGTGGTTGCAACATTACGGTTCCATTGAGTACATTTTTGGAGAAAGGGACATCAGTTGCACCACAGGGCGGGAGGAGGGTGCTGAGCACGATACATTTTCTCTCTTCAGTAAGCATTTTTTTGTGTTTTATACTTTTGGAATTTTGGTATTTCATGTTGATTTTAAAATGACCTTTTTCATGTTTGAAATGTACTAACTCGGTTGTTCCTCACAGCAGGTCAACTTGTGTGTGGTTGCAACATTACGGTCCCATTGAGTACATTTTTGGAGAAAGGGACATCAGTTGCACCACAGGGCGGGAGGAGGGTGCAGAGCACGATACATTTTCTCTCTTCGGTAAGCATTTTTTTGTGTTTTATACTTTTGGAATTTTGGGTTTTCATGTTGATTTTAAAATGACCTTTTTCATGTTTGAAATGTACTAACTCGGTTGTTCCTCACAGCATGTCAACTTGTGCGTGGTTGCAACATTACGGTCCCATTGAGTACATTTTTGGAGAAAGGGACATCAGTTGCACCACAGGGGGGGAGGAGGGTGCTGAGCACGATACATTTTCTCTCTTCGGTAAGCATTTTTTTGTGTTTTATACTTTTGGAATTTTGGTTTTTCATGCTGATTTTAAAATTACCTTATTCATGTTTGAAATGTACTAACTCGGTTGTTCCTCACAGCAGGTCAACTTGTGTGTGGTTGCAACATTACGGTCCCATTGAGTACATTTTTGTAGAAAGGGACATCAGTTGCACCTCAGGGCGGGAGGAGGGTGCTGAGCACGATACATTTTCTCTCTTCGGTAAGCATTTTTTTGTGTTTTATACTTTTATACTTTTGGTTTTTCATGTTGATTTTAAAATGACCTTTTTCATGTTTGAAATGTACTAACTTGGTTGTTCCTCACAGCAGGTCAACTTGTGTGTGGTTGCAACATTACGGTCCCATTGAGTACATTTTTGGAGAAAGGGACATCAGTTGCACCACAGGGCGGGAGGAGGGTGCTGAGCACGATACATTTTCTCTCTTCGGTAAGCATTTTTTTGTGTTTTATACATTTGGAATTTTGGGATTTAATGTTAATTTTAAAATGACCTTTTTCATGTTTGAAATGTACTAACTCGGTTGTTCCTCACAGCAGGTCAACTTGTGTGTGGTTGCAACATTACGGTCCCATTGAGTACATTTTTGGAGAAAGGGACATCAGTTGCACCACAGGGCGGTAGGAGGGTGCTGTGCACGATACATTTTCTCTCTTCGGTAAGCATTTTTTTGTGTTTTATACTTTTGGAATTTTGGGTTTTCATGTTGATTTTAAAATGACCTTTTTCATGTTTGAAATGTACTAACTCGGTTGTTCCTCACAGCAAGTCAACTTGTGTGTGGTTGCAACATTACGGTCCCATTGAGTACATTTTTGGAGAAAGGGACACCAGTTGCACCACAGGGCGGGAGGAGGGTGCTGAGCACGATACATTTTCTCTCTTCGGTAAGCATTTTTTTGTGTTTTATACTTTTGGAATTTTGGTTTTTTATGTTGATTTTAAAATGACCTTTTTCATGTTTGAAATGTACTAACTCGGTTGTTCCTCACAGCAGGTCAACTTGTGTGTGGTAGCAACATTATGGTCCCATTGAGTACATTTTTGGAGAAAGGGACATCAGTTCCACCACAGGGCGGGAGGAGGGTGCTGAGCACGATACATTTTCTCTCTTCGGTAAGCATTTTTTTGTGTTTTATACTTTTGGAATTTTGGTTTTTCATGTTGATTTTAAAATGACCTTTTTCATGTTTGAAATGTACTAACTCGGTTGTTCCTCACAGCAGGTCAACATGTGTGTGATTGCAACATTACGGTCCCATTGAGTACATTTTTGGAGAAAGGGATAGCAATTGCACCACAGGGCGGGAGGAGGGTGCTGAGCATGATACATTTTCTCTCTTCGGTAAGCATTTTTTGTGTTTTATACTTTTGGAATTTTGGTTTTTCATGTTGTTTTAAAATGACCTTTTTCATGTTTGAAATGTACTAACTCGTTTTTTCCTCACAGCAGGTCAACTTGTGTGTGGTTGCAACATTACGGTCCCATTGAGTACATTTTTGGAGAAAGGGACATCAGTTGCACCACAGGGCGGGAGGAGGGTGCTGAGCACGATACATTTTCTCTCTTCGGTAAGCATTTTTTTGTGTTTTATACTTTTGGAATTTTGGTTTTTCATGTTGATTTTAGAATGACCTTTTTCATGTTTGAAATGTACTAACTCGGTTGTTCCACACAGCAGGTCAACTTGTGTGTGGTTGCAACATTACGGTCCCATTGAGTACATTTTTGGAGAAAGGGACATCAGTTGCACCACAGGGCGGGAGGAGGGTGCTGAGCACGATACATTTTCTCTCTTCGGTAAGCATTTTTTTGTCTTTTATACTTTTATAATTTTGGTTTTTCATGTTGATTTTAAAATGACCTATTTCATGTTTGAAATGTACTAACTCGGTTGTTCCTCACAGCAGGTCAACTTGTGTGTGGTTGCAACATTACGGTCCAATTGAGTACGTTTTTGGAGAAAGGGACATCAGTTGCACCACAGGGTGGAAGGAGGGTGCTGAGCACGATACATTTTCTCTCTTCGGTAAGCATTTTTTTGTGTTTTATACTTTTGGAATTTTCGGTTTTCATGTTGATTTTAAAATGACCTTTTTCATGTTTGAAATGTACCAACTCGGTTGTTCCTCACAGCAGGTCAACTTGTGTGTGGTTGCAACATTACGGTCCCATTGAGTACATTTTTGGAGAAAGGGACATCAGTTGCACCACAGGGCGGGAGGAGGGTGCTGAGCACGATACGTTTTCTCTCTTCGGTAAGCATTTTTTTGTGTTTTATACTTTTGGAATTTTGGTTTTTCATGTTGATTTTAAAATGACCTTTTTCATGTTTGAAATGTACTAACTCGGTTGTTCCTCACAGCAGGTCAACTTGTGTGTGGTTGCAACATTACGGTCCTATTGAGTACATTTTTGGAGAAAGGGACATCAGTTGCACCACAGGGGGGGAGGAGTGTGCTGAGCACGATACATTTTCTCTCTTCGGTAAGCATTTTTTTGTGTTTTATACTTTTGGAATTTTGGTTTTTCATGCTGATTTTAAAATTACCTTATTCATGTTTGAAAAGTACTAACTCGGTTGTTCCTCACAGCAGGTCAACTTGTGTGTGGTTGCAACATTACGGTCCCATTGAGTACATTTTTGGAGAAAGGGACATCAGTTGCACCACAGGGCGGGAGGAGGGTGCTGAGCACGATACGTTTTCTCTCTTCGGTAAGCATTTTTTTGTGTTTTATACTTTTGGAATTTTGGTTTTTCATGTTGATTTTAAAATGACCTTTTTCATGTTTGAAATGTACTAACTCGGTTGTTCCTCACAGCAGGTCAACTTGTGTGTGGTTGCAACATTACGGTCCCATTGAGTACATTTTTGGAGAAAGGGACATCAGTTGCACCACAGGGCGGGAGGAGGGTGCTGAGCACGATTCATTTTCTCTCTTCGGTAAGCATTTTTCTGTGTTTTATACTTTTGGAATTTTGGTTTTTCATGTTGATTTTAAAATGACCTTTTTCATGTTTGAAATGTACTAACTCGGTTGTCCCTCACAGCAGGTCAACTTGTGTGTGGTTGCAACATTACGGTCCCATTGAGTACATTTTTGGAGAAAGGGACATCAGTTGCACCACAGGGCGGGAGGAGGGTGCTGAGCACGATACATTTTCTCTCTTCGGCAAGCATTTTTTTGTGTTTTATACTTTTGGAATTTTGGTTTTTCATTTTGATTTTAAAATGACCTTTTTCATGTTTGAAATGTACTAACTCGGTTGTTCCTCACAGCAGGTCAACTTGTGCGTGGTTGCAACATTACGGTCCCATTAAGTACATTTTTGGAGAAGGGACATCAGTTGCACCACAGGGTGGGAGGAGGGTGCTGAGCACGATACATTTTCTCTCTTCGGTAAGCATTTTTTTGTGTTTTATACTTTTGGAATTTTGGTTTTTCATGTTGATTTTAAAATGACCTTTTTCATGTTTGAAATGTATTAACTCGGTTGTTCCCACAGCAGGTCAACTTGTGTGTGGTTGCAACATTACGGTTCCATTGAGTACATTTTTGGAGAAAGGGACATCAGTTGCACCACAGGGCGGGAGGAGGGTGCTGAGCACGATACATTTTCTCTCTTCAGTAAGCATTTTTTTGTGTTTTATACTTTTGGAATTTTGGTATTTCATGTTGATTTTAAAATGACCTTTTTCATGTTTGAAATGTACTAACTCGGTTGTTCCTCACAGCAGGTCAACTTGTGTGTGGTTGCAACATTACGGTCCCATTGAGTACATTTTTGGAGAAAGGGACATCAGTTGCACCACAGGGCGGGAGGAGGGTGCAGAGCACGATACATTTTCTCTCTTCGGTAAGCATTTTTTTGTGTTTTATACTTTTGGAATTTTGGGTTTTCATGTTGATTTTAAAATGACCTTTTTCATGTTTGAAATGTACTAACTCGGTTGTTCCTCACAGCATGTCAACTTGTGCGTGGTTGCAACATTACGGTCCCATTGAGTACATTTTTGGAGAAAGGGACATCAGTTGCACCACAGGGGGGGAGGAGGGTACTGAGCACGATACATTTTCTCTCTTCGGTAAGCATTTTTTTGTGTTTTATACTTTTGGAATTTTGGTTTTTCATGCTGATTTTAAAATTACCTTATTCATGTTTGAAATGTACTAACTCGGTTGTTCCTCACAGCAGGTCAACTTGTGTGTGGTTGCAACATTACGGTCCCATTGAGTACATTTTTGTAGAAAGGGACATCAGTTGCACCTCAGGGCGGGAGGAGGGTGCTGAGCACGATACATTTTCTCTCTTCGGTAAGCATTTTTTTGTGTTTTATACTTTTATACTTTTGGTTTTTCATGTTGATTTTAAAATGACCTTTTTCATGTTTGAAATGTACTAACTTGGTTGTTCCTCACAGCAGGTCAACTTGTGTGTGGTTGCAACATTACGGTCCCATTGAGTACATTTTTGGAGAAAGGGACATCAGTTGCACCACAGGGCGGGAGGAGGGTGCTGAGCACGATACATTTTCTCTCTTCGGTAAGCATTTTTTTGTGTTTTATACTTTTGGAATTTTGGGATTTAATGTTAATTTTAAAATGACCTTTTTCATGTTTGAAATGTACTAACTCGGTTGTTCCTCACAGCAGGTCAACTTGTGTGTGGTTGCAACATTACGGTCCCATTGAGTACATTTTTGGAGAAAGGGACATCAGTTGCACCACAGGGCGGTAGAAGGGTGCTGTGCACGATACATTTTCTCTCTTCGGTAAGCATTTTTTTGTGTTTTATACTTTTGGAATTTTGGTTTTTCATGTTGATTTAAAAATGAGCTTTTTCATGTTTGAAATGTAATAACTCGGTCGTTCCTCACAGCAGGTCAACTTGTGTGTGGTTGCAACATTACGGTCCCATTGAGTACATTTTTGGAGAAAGGGACATCAATTGCACCACAGGGCGGGAGGAGGGTGCTGAGCATGATACATTTTCTCTCTTCGGTAAGCATTTTTTGTGTTTTATACTTTTGGAATTTTGGTTTTTCATGTTGATTTGAAAATGACCATTTTCATGTTTGAAATGTACTAACTCGATATTTCCTCACAGCAGGTCAACTTGTGTGTGGTTGCAACATTACGGTCCCATTGAGTACATTTTTGGAGAAAGGGACATCAGTTGCACCACAGGGCGGGAGGAGAGTGCTGAACACGATACATTTTCTCTCTTCGGTAAGCATTTTTTTGTGTTTTATACTTTTGGAATTTTGGTTTTTCATGTTGATTTTAAAATGACCTTTTTCATGTTTGAAATGTACTAACTCGGTTGTTCCTCACAGCAGGTCAACTTATGTGTGGTTGCAACATTACGGTCCCATTGAGTACATTTTTGGAGAAAGGGACATCAGTTGCACCACAGGGCGGGAGGAGGGTGCTGAGCACGATACATTTTCTCTCTTCGGTAAGCATTTTTTTGTGTTTAATACTTTTGGAATTTTGGTTTTTCATGTTGATTTTAAAATGACCTTTTTCATGTTTGAAATGAACTAACTCGTTTTTTCCTCACAGCAGGTCAACTTGTGTGTGGTTGCAACATTACGGTCCCATTGAGTACATTTTTGGAGAAAGGGACATTAGTTGCACCACAGGGCGGGAGGAGGGTGCTGAGCACGATACATTTTCTCTCTACGGTAAGCATTTTTTTGTGTTTTATACTTTTGGAATTTTGGTTTTTCATGTTGATTTTAAAATGACCTTTTTCATGTTTGAAATGTACTAACTCGGTTGTTCCTCACAGCAGGTCAACTTGTGTGTGGTTGCAACATTACGGTCCCATTGAGTACATTTTTGGAGAAAGGGACATCAGTTGCACCACAGGGCGGGAGGAGGGTGCTGAGCACGATACATTTTCTCTCTTCGGTAAGCATTTTTTTGTGTTTTATACTTTTGGAATTTTGGTTTTTCATGTTGATTTTAAAATGACCTTTTTCATGTTTGAAATGTACTAACTCGTTTTTTCCTCACAGCAGGTCAACTTGTGTGTGGTTGCAACATTACGGTTCCATTGAGTACATTTTTGGAGAAAGGGACATCAGTTGCACCTCAGGGCGGGAGGAGGGTGCTGAGCACGATACATTTTCTGTCTTCGGTAAGCATTTTTTTGTGTTTTATACTTTTATAATTTTGCTTTTTCATGTTGATTTTAAAATGACCTTTTTCATGTTTGAAATGTACTAACTCGGTTGTTCCTCACAGCAGGTCAACTTGTGCGTGGTTGCAACATTACGGTCCCATTGAGTACATTTTTGGAGAAAGGGACATCAGTTGCACCACAGGGCGGGAGGAGGGTGCTGAGCACGATACATTTTCTCTCTTCGGTAAGCATTTTTCTGTGTTTTATACTTTTGGGATTTTGGTTTTTCATGTTGATTTTAAAATGACCTTTTTCATGTTTGAAATGTACTAACTCGGTTGTTCCTCACAGCAGGTCAAATTGTGTGTGGTTGCAACATTACGGTCCCATTGAGTACATTTTTGGAGAAAGGGACATCAGTTGCACCACAGGGCGGGAGGATGGTGCTGAGCATGATACATTTTCTCTCTTCGGTAAGCATTTTTTTGTGTTTTATACTTTTGGAATTTTGGGATTTCATGTTGATTTTAAAATGACCTTTTTCATGTTTGAAATGTACTAACTCGGTTGTTCCTCACAGCAGGTCAACTTGTGTGTGGTTGCAACATTACGGTCCCATTGAGTACATTTTTGGAGAAAGGGACATCAGGTGCACCACAGGGCGGGAGGAGGGTGCTGAGAACGATACATTTTCTCTCTTCGGTAAGCATTTTTTTGTGTTTTATACTTTTGGAATTTTGGTTTTTCATGTTGATTTGAAAATGACCTTTTTCATGTTTGAAATGTACTTACTCGGTTGTTCCTCACAGCAGGTCAACTTGTGTGTGGTTGCATCATTACGGTCCCATTGAGTACAATTTTGGAGAAAGGGACATCAATTGCACCACAGGGCGGGAGGAGGGTGCTGAGCATGATACATTTTCTCTCTTCGGTAAGCATTTTTTGTGTTTTATACTTTTGGAATTTTGGTTTTTCATGTTGCTTTGAAAATGACCTTTTTTATGTTTGAAATGTACTAACATGTTTTTTACTCACAGCAGGTCAACTTGTGTGTGGTTGCAACATTACGGTCCCATTGAGTACATTTGTGGAGAAAGGGACATCAGTTGCACCACAGGGCGGGAGGAGGGTGCTGAGCACGATACATTTTCTCTCTTCGGTAAGCATTTTTTTGTGTTTTATACTTTTGTAATTTTGGTTTTTCATGTTGATTTTAAAATGACATTTTTCATGTTTGAAATGTACTAACTCGGTTGTTCCTCACAGCAGGTCAACTTGTGTGTGGTTGCAACATTACGGTCCCATTGAGTACATTTTTGGAGAAATGGACATCAGTTGCACCACAGGGCGGGAGGAGGGTGCTGAGCACAATACATTTTCTTTCTTCGGTAAGCGTTTTTTTGTGTTTTATACTTTTGGAATTTTGGTTTTTCATGTTGATTTTAAAATGACCTTTTTCATGTTTGAAATGTACTAACTCGGTTGTTCCTCACAGCAGGTGAACTTGTGTGTGGTTGCAACATTACGGTCCCATTGAGTACATTTTTGGAGAAAGGGACATCAGTTGCACCACAGGGCGGGAGGAGGGTGCTGAGCACGATACATTTTCTCTCTTCGGTAGGCATTTTTTTGTGTTTTATACTTTTGGAATTTTGGTTTTTCATGTTGATTTAAAAATGACTTTCTTCATGTTTGAAATGTACTAACTCGGTTGTTCCTCACAGCAGGTCAACTTGTGTGTGGTTGCAACATTACGGTCCCATTGAGTACATTTTTGGAGAAAGGGACATTAGTTGCACGACAGGGCGGGAGGAGGGTGCTGAGCACGATACATTTTCTCTCTTCGGTAAGCATTTTTTTGTGTTTTATACTTTTGGAATTTTGGTTTTTCATGTTGATTTTAAAATGACCTTTTTCATGTTTGAAATGTACTAACTCGGTTGTTCCTCACAGCAGGTCAACTTGTGCGTGGTTGCAACATTACGGTCCCATTGAGTACATTTTTGTAGAAAGGGACATCAGTTGCACCACAGGGTGGGAGGAGGGTGCTGAGCACGATACATTTTCTCTCTTCGGTAAGAATTTTTTTGTGTTTTATACTTTTGGAATTTTGGTTTTTCATGTTGATTTTAAAATGACCTTTTTCATGTTTGAAATGTACTAACTCGGTTGTTCCTCACAGCAGGTCAACTTATGTGTGATTGCAACAATACGGTCCCATTGAGTACATTTTTGGAGAAAGGGACATCAGTTGCACCACAGGGCGGGAGGAGGGTGCTGAGCACGATACATTTTCTCTCTTCGGTAAGCATTTTTTTGTGTTTTATACTTTTGGAATTTTGGTTTTTCATGTTGATTTTAAAATGACCTTTTTCATGTTTGAAATGTACTAACTCGGTTGTTCCTCACAGCAGGTCAACTTGTGTGTGGTTGCAACATTACGGTCCCATTGAGTACATTTTTGGAGAAAGGGACATCAGTTGCACCACAGGGCGGGAGGAGGGTGCTGAGCACGATACATTTTCTTTCTTCGGTAAGCATTTTTTTCTGTTTTATACTTTTGGAATTTTGGTTTTTCATGTTGATTTTAAAATGACCGTTTTCATGTTTGAAATGTACTAACTCGTTTTTTCCTCACAGCAGGTCAACTTGTGTGTGGTTGCAACATTACGGTCCCATTGAGTACATTTGTGGAGAAAGGGACATCAGTTGCCCCACAGGGCGGGAGGAGAGTGCTGAGCACGATACATTTTCTCTCTTCGGTAAGCATTTTGTTGTGTTTTATACTTTTGGAATTTTGGTTTTTCATGTTGATTGTAAAATGACCTTTTTCATGTTTGAAATGTACTAACTCGGTTGTTCCACACAGCAGGTCAACTTGTGTGTGGTTGCAACATTACGGTCCCATTGAGTACATTTTTGGAGAAAGGGACTTCAGTCGCACCACAGGGCGGGAGGAGGGTGCTGAGCACCATACATTTTCTCTCTTCGGTAAGCATTTTTTTGTGTTTTATACTTTTGGAATTTTGGTTTTTCATGTTGATTTTAAAATGACCTTTTCCATGTTTGAAATGTACTAACTCGGTTGTTCCTCACAGCAGGTCAACTTGCGTGTGGTTGCAACATTACGGTCCCATTGAGTACATTTTTGGAGAAAGGGACATCAGTAGCACTACAGGGCGGGAGGAGGGTGCTGAGCACGATACATTTTCTCTCTTCGGTAAGCATTTTTTTGTGTTTTATACTTTTGGAATTTTGGTTTTTCATGTTGATTTTAAAATGACCTTTTTCATGTTTGAAATGTACTAACTCGGTTGTTCCTCACAGCAGGTCAACTTGTGTGTGGTTGCAACATTACGGTCCCATTGAGTACATTTTTGGAGAAAGGGACATCAGTCGCACCACAGGGCGGGAGGAGGGTGCTGAGCACGATACATTTTCTCTCTTCGGTAAGCATTTTTTTGTGTTTTATACTTTTGGAATTTTGGTTTTTCATGTTGATTTTAAAATGACCTTTTTCATGTTTGAAATGTACTAACTCGTTTTTTCCTCACAGCAGGTCAACTTGTGTGTCGTTGCAACATTACGGTCCCATTGAGTACATTTTTGGAGAAAGGGACATCAGTTGCACCACAGGGCGGGAGGAGGGTGCTGAGCACGATACATTTTCTGTCTTTGGTAAGCGTTTTTTTGTGTTTTATACTTTTGGAATTTTGGTTTTTCATGATGATTTTAAAATGACCTTTTTATTGTTTGAAATGTACTAACTCGGTTGTTCCTCACAGCAGGTCAACTTGTGTGTGGTTGCAACATTACGGTCCCATTGAGTACATTTTTGGAGAAAGGGACATCAGTTGCCCCACAGGGCGGGAGGAGAGTGCTGAGCACGATACATTTTCTCTCTTCGGTAAGCATTTTTTTGTGTTTTATACTATTGGAATTTTGGTTTTTCATGTTGATTTTAAAATGACCTTTTTCATGTTTGAAATGTACTAGCTCGGTTGTTCCTCACAGCAGGTCAACTTGTGTGTGGTTGCAACATTACGGTCCCATTGAGTGCATTTTTGGAGAAAGGGACATCAGTTGCACCACAGGGCGTGAGGAGGGTGCTATGCACGATACATTTTCTCTCTTCGGTAAGCATTTTTTTGTGTTTTATACTTCTGGAATTTTGGTTTTTCATGTTGATTTTAAAATGACCTTTTTCATGTTTCAAATGTACTAACTCGTTTTTTCCTCACAGCAGGTCAACTTGTGTGTGGTTGCAACATTACGGTCCCATTGAGTACATTTTTGGAGAAAGGGACATCAGTTGCACCACAGGGCGGGAGGAGGGTGCTGAGCACGATACATTTTCTCTCTTCGGTAAGCATTTTTTTGTGTTTTATACTTTTGGAATTTTGGTTTTTTATGTTGATTTTAAAATGACCTTTTTCATGTTTGAAATGTACCAACTCGTTTTTTCCTCACAGCAGGTCCTTTTGTGTGTGGTTGCCACATTACGGTCCCATTGAGTACATTTTTGGAGAAAGGGACATCAGTTGCCCCACAGGGCGGGAGGAGGGTGCTGAGCACGATACATTTTATCTCTTCGGTAAACATTTTTTTGTGTTTTATACTTTTGGAATTTTGGGTTTTCATGTTGATTTTAAAATGACCTTTTTCATGTTTGAAATGTACTAACTCGGTTGTTCCTCACAGCAGGTCAACTTGTGTGTGGTTGCAACATTACGGTCCCATTGAGTACATTTTTGGAGAAAGGGACATCAGTCGCACCACAGGGCGGGAGGAGGGTGCTGAGCACGATACATTTTCTCTCTTCGGTAAGCATTTTTTTGTGTTTTATACTTTTGGAATTTTGGTTTTTCATGTTGATTTGAAAATGACCTTTTTCATGTTTGAAATGTACTAACTCGGTTGTTCCTCACAGCAGGTCAACTTGTGTGTGGTTGCAACATTACGGTCCCATTGAGTACAATTTTGGAGAAAGGGACATCAATTGCACCACAGGGCGGGAGGAGGGTGCTGAGCATGATACATTTCCTCTCTTCGGTAAGCATTTTTTGTGTTTTATACTTTTGGAATTTTGGTTTTTCATGTTGCTTTGAAAATGACCTTTTTTATGTTTGAAATGTACTAACATGTTTTTTACTCACAGCAGGTCAACTTGTGTGTGGTTGCAACATTACGGTCCCATTGAGTACATTTGTGGAGAAAGGGACATCAGTTGCACCACAGGGCGGGAGGAGGGTGCTGAGCACGATACATTTTCTCTCTTCGGTAAGCATTTTTTTGTGTTTTATACTTTTGTAATTTTGGTTTTTCATGTTGATTTTAAAATGACATTTTTCATGTTTGAAATGTACTAACTCGGTTGTTCCTCACAGCAGGTCAACTTGTGTGTGGTTGCAACATTACGGTCCCATTGAGTACATTTTTGGAGAAATGGACATCAGTTGCACCACAGGGCGGGAGGAGGGTGCTGAGCACAATACATTTTCTCTCTTCGGTAAGCGTTTTTTTGTGTTTTATACTTTTGGAATTTTGGTTTTTCATGTTGATTTTAAAATGACCTTTTTCATGTTTGAAATGTACTAACTCGGTTGTTCCTCACAGCAGGTGAACTTGTGTGTGGTTGCAACATTACGGTCCCATTGAGTACATTTTTGGAGAAAGGGACATCAGTTGCACCACAGGGCGGGAGGAGGGTGCTGAGCACGATACATTTTCTCTCTTCGGTAGGCATTTTTTTGTGTTTTATACTTTTGGAATTTTGGTTTTTCATGTTGATTTAAAAATGACTTTCTTCATGTTTGAAATGTACTAACTCGGTTGTTCCTCACAGCAGGTCAACTTGTGTGTGGTTGCAACATTACGGTCCCATTGAGTACATTTTTGGAGAAAGGGACATTAGTTGCACGACAGGGCGGGAGGAGGATGCTGAGCACGATACATTTTCTCTCTTCGGTAAGCATTTTTTTGTGTTTTATACTTTTGGAATTTTGGTTTTTCATGTTGATTTTAAAATGACCTTTTTCATGTTTGAAATGTACTAACTCGGTTGTTCCTCACAGCAGGTCAACTTGTGCGTGGTTGCAACATTACGGTCCCATTGAGTACATTTTTGTAGAAAGGGACATCAGTTGCACCACAGGGTGGGAGGAGGGTGCTGAGCACGATACATTTTCTCTCTTCGGTAAGAATTTTTTTGTGTTTTATACTTTTGGAATTTTGGTTTTTCATGTTGATTTTAAAATGACCTTTTTCATGTTTGAAATGTACTAACTCGGTTGTTCCTCACAGCAGGTCAACTTATGTGTGATTGCAACAATACGGTCCCATTGAGTACATTTTTGGAGAAAGGGACATCAGTTGCACCACAGGGCGGGAGGAGGGTGCTGAGCACGATACATTTTCTCTCTTCGGTAAGCATTTTTTTGTGTTTTATACTTTTGGAATTTTGGTTTTTCATGTTGATTTTAAAATGACCTTTTTCATGTTTGAAATGTACTAACTCGGTTGTTCCTCACAGCAGGTCAACTTGTGTGTGGTTGCAACATTACGGTCCCATTGAGTACATTTTTGGAGAAAGGGACATCAGTTGCACCTCAGGGCGGGAGGAAGGTGCTGAGCACGATAAATTTTCTCTCTTCGGTAAGCATTTTTTTGTGTTTTATACTTTTGGAATTTTGGTTTTTCATGTTGATTTTAAAATGACCTATTTCATGTTTGAAATGTACTAACTCGGTTTTTCCTCACAGCAGGTCAACTTGTGTGTGGTTGCAACATTACGGTCCCATTGAGTACATTTTTGGAGAAAGGGACATCAGTTGCACCACAGGGCGGGAGGAGGGTGCTGAGCACGATACATTTTCTTTCTTCGGTAAGCATTTTTTTCTGTTTTATACTTTTGGAATTTTGGTTTTTCATGTTGATTTTAAAATGACCGTTTTCATGTTTGAAATGTACTAACTCGTTTTTTCCTCACAGCAGGTCAACTTGTGTGTGGTTGCAACATTACGGTCCCATTGAGTACATTTGTGGAGAAAGGGACATCAGTTGCCCCACAGGGCGGGAGGAGAGTGCTGAGCACGATACATTTTCTCTCTTCGGTAAGCATTTTGTTGTGTTTTATACTTTTGGAATTTTGGTTTTTCATGTTGATTGTAAAATGACCTTTTTCATGTTTGAAATGTACTAACTCGGTTGTTCCACACAGCAGGTCAACTTGTGTGTGGTTGCAACATTACGGTCCCATTGAGTACATTTTTGGAGAAAGGGACTTCAGTCGCACCACAGGGCGGGAGGAGGGTGCTGAGCACCATACATTTTCTCTCTTCGGTAAGCATTTTTTTGTGTTTTATACTTTTGGAATTTTGGTTTTTCATGTTGATTTTAAAATGACCTTTTCCATGTTTGAAATGTACTAACTCGGTTGTTCCTCACAGCAGGTCAACTTGCGTGTGGTTGCAACATTACGGTCCCATTGAGTACATTTTTGGAGAAAGGGACATCAGTAGCACTACAGGGCGGGAGGAGGGTGCTGAGCACGATACATTTTCTCTCTTCGGTAAGCATTTTTTTGTGTTTTATACTTTTGGAATTTTGGTTTTTCATGTTGATTTTAAAATGACCTTTTTCATGTTTGAAATGTACTAACTCGGTTGTTCCTCACAGCAGGTCAACTTGTGTGTGGTTGCAACATTACGGTCCCATTGAGTACATTTTTGGAGAAAGGGACATCAGTCGCACCACAGGGCGGGAGGAGGGTGCTGAGCACGACACATTTTCTCTCTTCGGTAAGCATTTTTTTGTGTTTTATACTTTTGGAATTTTGGTTTTTCATGTTGATTTTAAAATGACCTTTTTCATGTTTGAAATGTACTAACTCGTTTTTTCCTCACAGCAGGTCAACTTGTGTGTCGTTGCAACATTACGGTCCCATTGAGTACATTTTTGGAGAAAGGGACATCAGTTGCACCACAGGGCGGGAGGAGGGTGCTGAGCACGATACATTTTCTGTCTTTGGTAAGCGTTTTTTTGTGTTTTATACTTTTGGAATTTTGGTTTTTCATGATGATTTTAAAATGACCTTTTTCATGTTTGAAATGTACTAACTCGGTTGTTCCTCACAGCAGGTCAACTTGTGTGTGGTTGCAACATTACGGTCCCATTGAGTACATTTTTGGAGAAAGGGACATCAGTTGCCCCACAGGGCGGGAGGAGAGTGCTGAGCACGATACATTTTCTCTCTTCGGTAAGCATTTTTTTGTGTTTTATACTTTTGGAATTTTGGTTTTTCATGTTGATTTTAAAATGACCTTTTTCATGTTTGAAATGTACTAGCTCGGTTGTTCCTCACAGCAGGTCAACTTGTGTGTGGTTGCAACATTACGGTCCCATTGAGTGCATTTTTGGAGAAAGGGACATCAGTTGCACCACAGGGCGTGAGGAGGGTGCTATGCACGATACATTTTCTCTCTTCGGTAAGCATTTTTTTGTGTTTTATACTTTTGGAATTTTGGTTTTTCATGTTGATTTTAAAATGACCTTTTTCATGTTTCAAATGTACTAACTCGTTTTTTCCTCACAGCAGGTCAACTTGTGTGTGGTTGCAACATTACGGTCCAACTGAGTACATTGTTGGAGAAAGGGACATCAGTTGCACCACAGGGCGGGAGGAGGGTGCTGAGCACGATACATTTTCTCTCTTCGGTAAGCATTTTTTTGTGTTTTATACTTTTGGAATTTTGGTTTTTTATGTTGATTTTAAAATGACCTTTTTCATGTTTGAAATGTACCAACTCGTTTTTTCCTCACAGCAGGTCCTTTTGTGTGTGGTTGCCACATTACGGTCCCATTGAGTACATTTTTGGAGAAAGGGACATCAGTTGCCCCACAGGGCGGGAGGAGGGTGCTGAGCACGATACATTTTATCTCTTCGGTAAACATTTTTTTGTGTTTTATACTTTTGGAATTTTGGGTTTTCATGTTGATTTTAAAATGACCTTTTTCATGTTTGAAATGTACTAACTCGGTTGTTCCTCACAGCAGGTCAACTTGTGTGTGGTTGCAACATTACGGTCCCATTGAGTACATTTTTGGAGAAAGGGACATCAGTTGCACCACAGGGCGGGAGGAGGGTGCTGAGCACGATACATTTTCTCTCTTCGGTAAGCATTTTTTTGTGTTTCATACTTTTGGAATTTTGGTTCTTCATGTTGATTTTAAAATGACCTTTTTCATGTTTTTAAATGTACTAACTTGGTTGTTCCTCACAGCAGGTCAACTTGTGTGTGGTTGCAACATTACGGTCCCATTGAGTACATTTTTGGAGAAAGGGACATAAGTTGCACCACAGGGCGGGAGGAGGGTGCTGAGCACGATACATTTTCTATCTTTGGTAAGCATTTTTTTGTGTTTTATACTTTTGGAATTTTGGTTTTTCATGTTGATTTTAAAATTACCTTTTTCATGTTTGAAATGTACTAACTCGTTTTTTCTCACAGCAGGTCAACTTGTGTGTGGCTGCAACATTACCGTCCCATTGAGTACATTTTTGGAGAAAGGGACATCAGTTGCTCCACAGGGCGGGAGGAGGGTGCTGAGCACCATACATTTTCTCTCTTCGGTAAGCATTTTTTTGTGTTTTATACTTTTGGAATTTTGGTTTTTCATGTTGATTTTAAAATGACCTTTTTCATGTTTGAAATGTACTAACTCGTTTTTTCCTCACAGCAGGTCAACTTGTGTGTGGTTGCAACATTACGGTCCCATTGAGTACATTTTTGGAGAAAGGGACATCAGTTGCACCACAGGGCGGGAGGAGGGTGCTGAGCACGATACATTTTCTCTCTTCGGTAAGCATTTTTTTGTGTTTCATACTTTTGGAATTTTGGTTTTTCATGTTGATTTTAAAATGACCTTTTTCATGTTTGAAATGTACTAACTCGGTTGTTCCTCACAGCAGGTCAACTTGTGTGTGGTTGCAACATTACCATCCCATTGAGTACATTTTTGGAGAAAGGGACATCAGTTGCACCTCAGGGCGGGAGGAGAGTGCTGAGCACGATACATTTTCTCTCTTCGGTAAGCATTTTTTTGTGTTTTATACTTTTATAATTATGGTTTTTCATGTTGATTTTAAAATGACCTTTTTCATGTTTGAAATATACTAACTCGGTTGTTCCTCACAGCAGGTCAACTTGTGTGTGGTTGCAACATTACGGTCCCATTGAGTACATTTTTGGAGAAAGGGACATCAGTTGCACCACAGGGCGGGAGGAGGGTGCTAAGCATGATACAGTTTCTCTCTTCGGTAAGCATTTTTTTGTGTTTTATACTTTTGGAATTTTGGTTTTTCATGTTGATTTTAAAATGACCTTTTTCATGTTTGAAATGTACTAACTCGGTTGTTCCTCACAGCAGGTGACATTGTGTGTGGTTGCAACATTACGGTCCCATTGAGTACATTTTTGGAGAAAGGGACATCAGTTGCACCACAGGGCGGGAGGAGGGTGCTGAGCACGATAAATTTTCTCTCTTCGGTAAGCATTTTTTTGTGTTTTATACTTTTGGAATTTTGGTTTTTCATGTTGATTTTAAAATGACCTTTTTCATGTTTGAAATGTACTAACTCGTTTTTTCCTCACAGCAGGTCCTTTTGTGTGTGGTTGCAACATTCCGGTCCCATTGATTACATTTTTTGAGAAAGGGACATCGGTTGCCCCACAGGGCGGGAGGAGGGTGCTGAGCACGATACATTTTCTCTCTTCGGTAAGCATTTTTTTGTGTTTTATACTTTTGGAATTTTTGTTTTTCATGTTGATTTTAAAATGACCTTTTTCATGTTTGAAATGTACTAACTCGGTTGTTCCTCACAGCAGGTCAACTTGTGTGTGGTTGCAACATTACGGTCCCATTGAGTACATTTTTGGAGAAAGGGACATCAGTTGCACCACAGGGCGGGAGGAGGGTGCTGAGCAGGATACATTTTCTCTCTTCGGTAAGCATTTTTTTGTGTTTTATACTTTTGGAATTTTGGTTTTTCATGTTGATTTTAAAATGACCTTTTTCATGTTTGAAATGTACTAACTCGTTTTTTCTCACAGCAGGTCAACTTGTGTGTGGTTGCAACATTACGGTCCCATTGAGTACATTTTTGGAGAAAGGGACATCAGTTGCACCACAGGGCGGGAGGAGGGAGCTGAGTACCATACATTTTCTCTCTTCGGTAAGCATTTTTTTGTGTTTTATACTTTTGGAATTTTGGTTTTTCATGTTGATTTTAAAATGATCTTTTTCATGTTTGAAATGTACTAACTCGTTTTTTCTCACAGCAGGTCAACTTGTGTGTGGTTGCAACATTACGGTCCCATTGAGTACATTTTTGGAGAAAGGGACATCAGTTGCACCACAGGGCGGGAGGAGGGAGCTGAGTACCATACATTTTCTCTCTTCGGTAAGCATTTTTTTGTGTTTTATACTTTTGGAATTTTGGTTTTTCATGTTGATTTTAAAATGATCTTTTTCATGTTTGAAATGTACTAACTCGTTTCTTCCTCACAGCAGGTCAACTTGTGTGGGGTTGCAACATTACGGTCCCATTGAGTACATTTTTGGAGAAAGGGACATCAGTTGCACCACAGGGCGGGAGGAGGGTGCTGAGCACGATACATTTTCTCTCTTCGGTAAGCATATTTTTGTGCTTTATACTTTTGGAATGTTGGTTTTTCATGTTGATTTTAAAATGACCTTTTTCATGTTTGAAATGTACTAACTTGGTTGTTCCTCACAGCAGGTCAACTTGTGTGTGGTAGCAACATTACTGTCCCATTGAGTACATTTTTGGAGAAAGGGACATCAGTTGCACGACAGGGCGGGAGGAGGGTGCTGAGCACGATACATTTTCGCTCTCCGGAAGCATTTTTTTGTGTTTTATACTTATATAATTTTGGTTTTTCATGTTGATTTTAAAATGACTTTCTTCATGTTTGAAATGTACTAACTCGGTTGTTCCTCACAGCAGGTCAACTTGTGTGTGGTTGCAACATTAAGGTCCCATTGAGTACATTTTTGGAGAAAGGGACATCAGTTGCACCACAGGGCGGGAGGAGGGTGCTGAGCATGATACATTTTCTCTCTTCGGTAAGCATTTTTTTGTGTTTTATACTTTTGGAATTTTGGTTTTTCATGTTGATTTTAAAATGACCTTTTTCATGTTTGAAATGTACTAACTCGGTTGTTCCTCACAGCAGGTAAACTTGTGTATGGTTGCAACATTACGGTCCCATTGAGTACATTTTTGGAGAAAGGGACATCAGTTGCACCACAGGGCGGGAGGAGGGTGCTGAGCACGATAAATTTTCTCTCTTCGGTAAGCATTTTTTTGTGTTTTATGCTTTTGGAATTTTGGTTTTTCATGTCGATTTTAAAATGACCTTTTTCATGTTTGAAATGTACTAACTCGGTTGTTCCTCACAGCAGGTCAACTTGTGTGTGGTTGCAACATTACGGTCCCATTGAGTACATTTTTGGAGAAAGGGACATCAGTTGCACCACAGGGCGGGAGGAGGGTGCTGAGCACGATACATTTTCTCTCTTCGGTAACCATTTTTTTGTGTTTTATACTTTTGGAATTTTGGTTTTTCATTTTGATTTTAAAATGACCTTTTTCATGTTTGAAATGTACTAACTCGGTTGTTCCTCACAGCAGGTCAACTTGTGTGTGGTTGCAACATTACGGTCCCATTGAGTACATTTTTGGAGAAAGGGACATCAGTTGCCCCACAGGGCGGGAGGAGAGTGCTGAGCACGATACATTTTCTCTCTTCGGTAAGCATTTTTTTGTGTTTTATACTTTTGGAATTTTGGTTTTTCATGTTGATTTTAAAATGACCTTTTTCATGTTTGAAATGTACTAACTCGGTTGTTCCTCACAGCAGGTCAACTTGTGTGTGGTTGCAACATTACGGTCCCATTGAGTGCATTTTTGGAGAAAGGGACATCAGTTGCACCACAGGGCGTGAGGAGGGTGCTATGCACGATACATTTTCTCTCTTCGGTAAGCATTTTTTTGTGTTTTATACTTTTGGAATTTTGGTTTTTCATGTTGATTTTAAAATGACCTTTTTCATGTTTCAAATGTACTAACTCGTTTTTTCCTCACAGCAGGTAAACTTGTGTGTGGTTGCAACATTACGGTCCCATTGAGTACATTTTTGGAGAAAGGGACATCAGTTGCACCACAGGGCGGGAGGAGGGTGCTGAGCACGATACATTTTCTCTCTTCGGTAAGCATTTTTTTGTGTTTTATACTTTTGGAATTTTGGTTTTTCATGTTGATTTTAAAATGACCTTTTTCATGTTTGAAATGTACTAACTCGGTTGTTCCTCACAGCAGGTGACATTGTGTGTGGTTGCAACATTACGGTCCCATTGAGTACATTTTTGGAGAAAGGGACATCAGTTGCACCACAGGGCGGGAGGAGGGTGCTGAGCACGATAAATTTTCTCTCTTCGGTAAGCATTTTTTTGTGTTTTATACTTTTGGAATTTTGGTTTTTCATGTTGATTTTAAAATGACCTTTTTCATGTTTGAAATGTACTAACTCGTTTTTTCCTCACAGCAGGTCCTTTTGTGTGTGGTTGCAACATTACGGTCCCATTGATTACATTTTTTGAGAAAGGGACATCGGTTGCCCCACAGGGCGGGAGGAGGGTGCTGAGCACGATAAATTTTCTCTCTTCGGTAAGCATTTTTTTGTGTTTTATACTTTTGGAATTTTGGTTTTTCATGTTGATTTTAAAATTACCTTTTTCATGTTTGAAATGTACTAACTCGTTTTTTCTCACAGCAGGTCAACTTGTGTGTGGCTGCAACATTACCGTCCCATTGAGTACATTTTTGGAGAAAGGGACATCAGTTGCTCCACAGGGCGGGAGGAGGGTGCTGAGCACCATACATTTTCTCTCTTCGGTAAGCATTTTTTTGTGTTTTATACTTTTGGAATTTTGGTTTTTCATGTTGATTTTAAAATGACCTTTTTCATGTTTGAAATGTACTAACTCGTTTTTTCCTCACAGCAGGTCAACTTGTGTGTGGTTGCAACATTACGGTCCCATTGAGTACATTTTTGGAGAAAGGGACATCAGTTGCACCACAGGGCGGGAGGAGGGTGCTGAGCACGATACATTTTCTCTCTTCGGTAAGCATTTTTTTGTGTTTCATACTTTTGGAATTTTGGTTTTTCATGTTGATTTTAAAATGACCTTTTTCATGTTTGAAATGTACTAACTCGGTTGTTCCTCACAGCAGGTCAACTTGTGTGTGGTTGCAACATTACCATCCCATTGAGTACATTTTTGGAGAAAGGGACATCAGTTGCACCTCAGGGCGGGAGGAGAGTGCTGAGCACGATACATTTTCTCTCTTCGGTAAGCATTTTTTTGTGTTTTATACTTTTATAATTATGGTTTTTCATGTTGATTTTAAAATGACCTTTTTCATGTTTGAAATATACTAACTCGGTTGTTCCTCACAGCAGGTCAACTTGTGTGTGGTTGCAACATTACGGTCCCATTGAGTACATTTTTGGAGAAAGGGACATCAGTTGCACCACAGGGCGGGAGGAGGGTGCTAAGCATGATACAGTTTCTCTCTTCGGTAAGCATTTTTTTGTGTTTTATACTTTTGGAATTTTGGTTTTTCATGTTGATTTTAAAATGACCTTTTTCATGTTTGAAATGTACTAACTCGGTTGTTCCTCACAGCAGGTGACATTGTGTGTGGTTGCAACATTACGGTCCCATTGAGTACATTTTTGGAGAAAGGGACATCAGTTGCACCACAGGGCGGGAGGAGGGTGCTGAGCACGATAAATTTTCTCTCTTCGGTAAGCATTTTTTTGTGTTTTATACTTTTGGAATTTTGGTTTTTCATGTTGATTTTAAAATGACCTTTTTCATGTTTGAAATGTACTAACTCGTTTTTTCCTCACAGCAGGTCCTTTTGTGTGTGGTTGCAACATTCCGGTCCCATTGATTACATTTTTTGAGAAAGGGACATCGGTTGCCCCACAGGGCGGGAGGAGGGTGCTGAGCACGATACATTTTCTCTCTTCGGTAAGCATTTTTTTGTGTTTTATACTTTTGGAATTTTTGTTTTTCATGTTGATTTTAAAATGACCTTTTTCATGTTTGAAATGTACTAACTCGGTTGTTCCTCACAGCAGGTCAACTTGTGTGTGGTTGCAACATTACGGTCCCATTGAGTACATTTTTGGAGAAAGGGACATCAGTTGCACCACAGGGCGGGAGGAGGGTGCTGAGCAGGATACATTTTCTCTCTTCGGTAAGCATTTTTTTGTGTTTTATACTTTTGGAATTTTGGTTTTTCATGTTGATTTTAAAATGACCTTTTTCATGTTTGAAATGTACTAACTCGTTTTTTCTCACAGCAGGTCAACTTGTGTGTGGTTGCAACATTACGGTCCCATTGAGTACATTTTTGGAGAAAGGGACATCAGTTGCACCACAGGGCGGGAGGAGGGAGCTGAGTACCATACATTTTCTCTCTTCGGTAAGCATTTTTTTGTGTTTTATACTTTTGGAATTTTGGTTTTTCATGTTGATTTTAAAATGATCTTTTTCATGTTTGAAATGTACTAACTCGTTTTTTCTCACAGCAGGTCAACTTGTGTGTGGTTGCAACATTACGGTCCCATTGAGTACATTTTTGGAGAAAGGGACATCAGTTGCACCACAGGGCGGGAGGAGGGAGCTGAGTACCATACATTTTCTCTCTTCGGTAAGCATTTTTTTGTGTTTTATACTTTTGGAATTTTGGTCTTTCATGTTGATTTTAAAATGATCTTTTTCATGTTTGAAATGTACTAACTCGTTTCTTCCTCACAGCAGGTCAACTTGTGTGGGGTTGCAACATTACGGTCCCATTGAGTACATTTTTGGAGAAAGGGACATCAGTTGCACCACAGGGCGGGAGGAGGGTGCTGAGCACGATACATTTTCTCTCTTCGGTAAGCATATTTTTGTGCTTTATACTTTTGGAATGTTGGTTTTTCATGTTGATTTTAAAATGACCTTTTTCATGTTTGAAATGTACTAACTTGGTTGTTCCTCACAGCAGGTCAACTTGTGTGTGGTAGCAACATTACTGTCCCATTGAGTACATTTTTGGAGAAAGGGACATCAGTTGCACGACAGGGCGGGAGGAGGGTGCTGAGCACGATACATTTTCGCTCTCCGGAAGCATTTTTTTGTGTTTTATACTTATATAATTTTGGTTTTTCATGTTGATTTTAAAATGACTTTCTTCATGTTTGAAATGTACTAACTCGGTTGTTCCTCACAGCAGGTCAACTTGTGTGTGGTTGCAACATTAAGGTCCCATTGAGTACATTTTTGGAGAAAGGGACATCAGTTGCACCACAGGGCGGGAGGAGGGTGCTGAGCATGATACATTTTCTCTCTTCGGTAAGCATTTTTTTGTGTTTTATACTTTTGGAATTTTGGTTTTTCATGTTGATTTTAAAATGACCTTTTTCATGTTTGAAATGTACTAACTCGGTTGTTCCTCACAGCAGGTAAACTTGTGTATGGTTGCAACATTACGGTCCCATTGAGTACATTTTTGGAGAAAGGGACATCAGTTGCACCACAGGGCGGGAGGAGGGTGCTGAGCACGATAAATTTTCTCTCTTCGGTAAGCATTTTTTTGTGTTTTATGCTTTTGGAATTTTGGTTTTTCATGTCGATTTTAAAATGACCTTTTTCATGTTTGAAATGTACTAACTCGGTTGTTCCTCACAGCAGGTCAACTTGTGTGTGGTTGCAACATTACGGTCCCATTGAGTACATTTTTGGAGAAAGGGACATCAGTTGCACCACAGGGCGGGAGGAGGGTGCTGAGCACGATACATTTTCTCTCTTCGGTAACCATTTTTTTGTGTTTTATACTTTTGGAATTTTGGTTTTTCATTTTGATTTTAAAATGACCTTTTTCATGTTTGAAATGTACTAACTCGGTTGTTCCTCACAGCAGGTCAACTTGTGTGTGGTTGCAACATTACGGTCCCATTGAGTACATTTTTGGAGAAAGGGACATCAGTTGCCCCACAGGGCGGGAGGAGAGTGCTGAGCACGATACATTTTCTCTCTTCGGTAAGCATTTTTTTGTGTTTTATACTTTTGGAATTTTGGTTTTTCATGTTGATTTTAAAATGACCTTTTTCATGTTTGAAATGTACTAACTCGGTTGTTCCTCACAGCAGGTCAACTTGTGTGTGGTTGCAACATTACGGTCCCATTGAGTGCATTTTTGGAGAAAGGGACATCAGTTGCACCACAGGGCGTGAGGAGGGTGCTATGCACGATACATTTTCTCTCTTCGGTAAGCATTTTTTTGTGTTTTATACTTTTGGAATTTTGGTTTTTCATGTTGATTTTAAAATGACCTTTTTCATGTTTCAAATGTACTAACTCGTTTTTTCCTCACAGCAGGTAAACTTGTGTGTGGTTGCAACATTACGGTCCCATTGAGTACATTTTTGGAGAAAGGGACATCAGTTGCACCACAGGGCGGGAGGAGGGTGCTGAGCACGATACATTTTCTCTCTTCGGTAAGCATTTTTTTGTGTTTTATACTTTCGGAATTTTGGTTTTTCATGTTGATTTTAAAATGACCTTTTTCATGTTTGAAATGTACTAACTCGGTTGTTCCTCACAGCAGGTGACATTGTGTGTGGTTGCAACATTACGGTCCCATTGAGTACATTTTTGGAGAAAGGGACATCAGTTGCACCACAGGGCGGGAGGAGGGTGCTGAGCACGATAAATTTTCTCTCTTCGGTAAGCATTTTTTTGTGTTTTATACTTTTGGAATTTTGGTTTTTCATGTTGATTTTAAAATGACCTTTTTCATGTTTGAAATGTACTAACTCGTTTTTTCCTCACAGCAGGTCCTTTTGTGTGTGGTTGCAACATTACGGTCCCATTGATTACATTTTTTGAGAAAGGGACATCGGTTGCCCCACAGGGCGGGAGGAGGTTGCTGAGCACGATACATTTTCTCTCTTCGGTAAGCATTTTTTTGTGTTTTATACTTTTGGAATTTTGGTTTTTCATGTTGATTTTAAAATGACCTTTTTCATGTTTGAAATGTACTAACTCGGTTGTTCCTCACAGCAGGTCAACTTGTGTGTGGTTGCAACATTACGGTCCCATTGAGTACATTTTTGGAGAAAGGGACATCAGTTGCACCACAGGGCGGGAGGAGGGTGCTGAGCAGGATACATTTTCTCTCTTCGGTAAGCATTTTTTTGTGTTTTATACTTTTGGAATTTTGGTTTTTCATGTTGATTTTAAAATGACCTTTTTCATGTTTGAAATGTACTAACTCGTTTTTTCTCACAGCAGGTCAACTTGTGTGTGGTTGCAACATTACGGTCCCATTGAGTACATTTTTGGAGAAAGGGACATCAGTTGCACCACAGGGCGGGAGGAGGGAGCTGAGTACCATACATTTTCTCTCTTCGGTAAGCATTTTTTTGTGTTTTGTACTTTTGGAATTTTGGTTTTTCATGTTGATTTTAAAATGATCTTTTTCATGTTTGAAATGTACTAACTCGTTTTTTCACACAGCAGGTCAACTTGTGTGTGGTTGCAACATTACGGTCCCATTGAGTACATTTTTGGAGAAAGGGACATCAGTTGCACCACAGGGCGGGAGGAGGGAGCTGAGTACCATACATTTTCTCTCTTCGGTAAGCATTTTTTTGTGCTTTATACTTTTGGAATGTTGGTTTTTCATGTTGATTTTAAAATGACCTTTTTCATGTTTGAAATGTACTAACTTGGTTGTTCCTCACAGCAGGTCAACTTGTGTGTGGTAGCAACATTACTGTCCCATTGAGTACATTTTTGGAGAAAGGGACATCAGTTGCACCACAGGGCGGGAGGAGGGTGCTGAGCACGATACATTTTCTCTCTCCGGAAGCATTTTTTTGTGTTTTATACTTTTATAATTTTGGTTTTTCATGTTGATTTTAAAATGACTTTTTTCATGTTTGAAATGTACTAACTCGGTTGTTCCTCACAGCAGGTCAACTTGTGTGTGGTTGCAACATTACGGTCCCATTGAGTACATTTTTGGAGAAAGGGACATCAGTTGCACCACAGGGCGGGAGGAGGGTGCTGAGCATGATACATTTTCTCTCTTCGGTAAGCATTTTTTTGTGTTTTATACTTTTGGAATTTTGGTTTTTCATGTTGATTTTAAAATGACCTTTTTCATGTTTGAAATGTACTAACTCGGTTGTTCCTCACAGCAGGTAAACTTGTGTATGGTTGCAACATTACGGTCCCATTGAGTACATTTTTGGAGAAAGGGACATCAGTTGCACCACAGGGCGGGAGGAGGGTGCTGAGCACGATAAATTTTCTCTCTTCGGTAAGCATTTTTTTGTGTTTTATGCTTTTGAAATTTTGGTTTTTCATGTCGATTTTAAAATGACCTTTTTCATGTTTGAAATAAACTAACTCGGTTGTTCCTCACAGCAGGTCAACTTGTGTGTGGTTGCAACATTACGGTCCCATTGAGTACATTTTTGGAGAAAGGGACATCAGTTGCACCACAGGGCGGGAGGAGGGTGCTGAGCACGATACATTTTCTCTCTTCGGTAACCATTTTTTTGTGTTTTATATTTTTGGAATTTTGGTTTTTCATTTTGATTTTAAAATGACCTTTTTCATGTTTGAAATGTACTAACTCGGTTGTTCCTCACAGCAGGTCAACTTGTGCGTGGTTGCAACATTACCGTCCCATTGAGTACATTTTTGGTGAAAGGGACATCAGTTGCACCACAGGGCGGGAGGAGGGTGCTGAGCATGATACAGTTTCTCTCTTCGGTAAGCATTTTTTTGTGTTTTATACTTTTGGAATTTTGGTTTTTCATTTTGATTTTAAAATGACCTTTTTCATGTTTGAAATGTACTAACTCAGTTGTTCCTCACAGCAGGTGACATTGTGTGTGGTTGCAACATTACGGTCCCATTGAGTACATTTTTGGAGAAAGGGACATCAGTTGCACCACAGGGCGGGAGGAGGGTGCTGAGCACGATAAATTTTCTCTCTTCGGTAAGCATTTTTTTGTGTTTTATACTTTTGGAATTTTGGTTTTTCATGTTGATTTTAAAATGACCTTTTTCATGTTTGAAATGTACTAACTCGTTTTTTCCTCACAGCAGGTCCTTTTGTGTGTGGTTGCAACATTACGGTCCCATTGATTACATTTTTTGAGAAAGGGACATCGGTTGCCCCACAGGGCGGGAGGAGGGTGCTGAGCACGATACATTTTCTCTCTTCGGTAAGCATTTTTTTGTGTTTTATACTTTTGGAATTTTGGTTTTTCATGTTGATTTTAAAATGACCTTTTTCATGTTTGAAATGTACTAACTCGGTTGTTCCTCACAGCAGGTCAACTTGTGTGTGGTTGCAACATTACGGTCCCATTGAGTACATTTTTGGAGAAAGGGACATCAGTTGCACCACAGGGCGGGAGGAGGGTGCTGAGCAGGATACATTTTCTCTCTTCGGTAAGCATTTTTTTGTGTTTTATACTTTTGGAATTTTGGTTTTTCATGTTGATTTTAAAATGACCTTTTTCATGTTTGAAATGTACTAACTCGTTTTTTCTCACAGCAGGTAAACTTGTGTGTGGTTGCAACATTACGGTCCCATTGAGTACATTTTTGGAGAAAGGGACATCAGTTGCACCACAGGGCGGGAGGAGGGAGCTGAGTACCATACATTTTCTCTCTTCGGTAAGCATTTTTTTGTGTTTTATACTTTTGGAATTTTGGTTTTTCATGTTGATTTTAAAACGATCTTTTTCATGTTTGAAATGTACTAACTCGTTTTTTCTCACAGCAGGTCAACTTGTGTGTGGTTGCAACATTACGGTCCCATTGAGTACATTTTTGGAGAAAGGGACATCAGTTGCACCACAGGGCGGGAGGAGGGAGCTGAGTACCATACATTTTCTCTCTTCGGTAAGCATTTTTTTGTGTTTTATACTTTTGGAATTTTGGTTTTTCATGTTGATTTTAAAATGATCTTTTTCATGTTTGAAATGTACTAACTCGTTTCTTCCTCACAGCAGGTCAACTTGTGTGTGGTTGCAACATTACGGTCCCATTGAGTACATTTTTGGAGAAAGGGACATCAGTTGCACCACAGGGCGGGAGGAGGGTGCTGAGCACGATACATTTTCTCTCTTCGGTAAGCATTTTTTTGTGCTTTATACTTTTGGAATGTTGGTTTTTCATGTTGATTTTAAAATGACCTTTTCATGTTTGAAATGTACTAACTTGGTTGTTCCTCACAGCAGGTCAACTTGTGTGTGGTAGCAACATTACTGTCCCATTGAGTACATTTTTGGAGAAAGGGACATCAGTTGCACCACAGGGCGGGAGGAGGGTGCTGAGCACGATACATTTTCTCTCTCCGGAAGCATTTTTTTGTGTTTTATACTTTTATAATTTTGGTTTTTCATGTTGATTTTAAAATGACTTTTTTCATGTTTGAAATGTACTAACTCGGTTGTTCCTCACAGCAGGTCAACTTGTGTGTGGTTGCAACATTACGGTCCCATTGAGTACATTTTTGGAGAAAGGGACATCAGTTGCACCACAGGGCGGGAGGAGGGTGCTGAGCACGATACATTTTCTCTCTTCGGTAAGCATTTTTTTGTGTTTTATACTTTTGGAATTTTGGTTTTTCATGTTGATTTTAAAATGACCTTTTTCATGTTTGAAATGTACTAACTCGGTTGTTCCTCACAGCAGGTCAACTTGTGCGTGGTTGCAACATTACCGTCCCATTGAGTACATTTTTGGAGAAAGGGACATCAGTTGCACCACAGGGTGGGAGGAGGGTGCTGAGCACGATACATTTTCTCTCTTCGGTAAGCATTTTTTTGTGTTTTATACTTTTGGAATTTTGGTTTTTCATGTTGATTTTAAAATGACCTTTTTCATGTTTGAAATGTATTAACTCGGTTGTTCCTCACAGCAGGTCAACTTGTGTGTGGTTGCAACATTACGGTCCCATTGAGTACATTTTTGGAGAAAGGGACATCACTTGCACCACAGGGCGGGAGAAGGGTGCTGAGCACGATACATTTTCTCTCTTCGGTAAGCATTTTTTTGTGTTTTATACTTTTATAATTTTGGTTTTTCATGTTGATTTTAAAATGACCTTTTTCATGTTTGAAATGTACTAACTCGGTTGTTCCTCACAGCAGGTCAACTTGTGTGTGGTTGCAACATTACGGTCCCATTGAGTACATTTTTGGAGAAAGAGACATCAGTTGCACCACAGGGCGGGAGGAGGGTGCTGAGCACGATACATTTTCTCTCTTCGGTAAGCATTTTTTTGTGTTTTATACTTTTGGAATTTTGGTTTTTCATGTTGATTTTAAAATGACCTTTTTCATGTTTGAAATGTACTAACTCGGTTGTTCCTCACAGCAGGTCAACTTGTGCGTGGTTGCAACATTACGGTCCCATTGAATACATTTTTGGAGAAAGGGACATCAGTTGCACCACAGGGCGGGAGGAGGGTGCTGAGCACGATACATTTTCTCTCTTCGGTAAGCATTTTTTTGTGTTTTATACTTTTGGAATTTTGGTTTTTCATTTTGATTTTAAAATGACCTTTTTCACGTTTGAAATGTACTAACTCGGTTGTTCCTCACGGCAGGTCAACTTGTGCGTGGTTGCAACATTACGGTCCCATTGAGTACATTTTTGGAGAAAGGGACATCAGTTGCACCACAGGGCGGGAGAAGGGTGCTGAGCACGATACATTTTCTCTCTTCGGTAAGCATTTTTTTGTGTTTTATACTTTTGGAATTTTGGTTTTTCATGTTGATTTTAAAATGACCTTTTTCATGTTTGAAATGTACTAACTCGGTTGTTCCTCACAGCAGGTCAACTTGTTTGTGGTTGCAACATTACTGTCCCATTGAGTACATTTTTGGAGAAAGGGACATCAGTTGCACCACAGGGCGGGAGGAGGGTGCTGAGCACGATACATTTCCTCTCTTCGGTAAGCATTTTTTTGTGTTTTATACTTTTGGAATTTTGGTTTTTCATGTTGATTTTAAAATGACCTTTTTCATGTTTGAAATGAACTAACTCGGTTGTTCCTCACAGCAGGTGACATTGTGTGTGGTTGCAACATTACGGTCCCATTGAGTACATTTTTGGAGAAAGGGACATCAGTTGCACCACAGGGCGGGAGGAGGGTGCTGAGCACGATAAATTTTCTCTCTTCGGTAAGCATTTTTTTGTGTTTTATACTTTTGGAATTTTGGTTTTTCATGTTGATTTTAAAATGACCTTTTTCATGTTTGAAATGTACCAACTCGTTTTTTCCTCACAGCAGGTCCTTTTGTGTGTGGTTGCAACATTACGGTCCCATTGAGTACATTTTTGGAGAAAGGGACATCAGTTGCCCCACAGGGCGGGAGGAGGGTGCTGAACACGATACATTTTCTCTCTTCGGTAAACATTTTTTTGTGTTTTATACTTTTGGAATTTTGGTTTTTCATGTTGATTTTAAAATGACCTTTTTCATGTTTGAAATGTACTAACTCGGTTGTTCCTCACAGCAGGTCAACTTGTGTGTGGTTGCAACATTACGGTCCCATTGAGTACATTTTTGGAGAAAGGGACATCAGTTGCACCACAGGGTGGGAGGAGGGTGCTGAGCACGATACATTTTCTCTCTTCGGTAAGCATTTTTTTGTGTCTCATACTTTTGGAATTTTGGTTTTTCATGTTGATTTTAAAATGACCTTTTCCATGTTTGAAATGTACTAACTTGGTTGTTCCTCACAGCGGTCAACTTGTGTGTGGTTGCAACATTACGGTCCCATTGAGTACATTTTTGGAGAAAGGGACATCAGTTGCACCGCAGGGCGTGAGGAGGGTGCTGAGCACGATACATTTTCTCTCTTTGGTAAGCATTTTTTTGTGTTTTATACTTTTGGAATTTTGGTTTTTCATGCTGATTTTAAAATGACCTTTTTCATGTTTGAAATGTACTAACACGTTTTTTCTCACAGCAGGTCAACTTGTGTGTGGTTGCAACATTACGGTCCCATTGAGTACATTTTTGGAGAAAGGGACATCAGTTGCACCACAGGGCGGGAGGAGGGTGCTGAGCACCATACATCTTCTCTCTTCGGTAAGCATTTTTTTGTGTTTTATACTTTTGGAATTTTGGTTTTTCATGTTGATTTTAAAATGACCTTTTTCATGTTTGAAATGTACTAACTGGTTTTTTCCTCACAGCAGGTCAACTTGTGTGTGGTTGCAACATTACCATCCCATTGAGTACATTTTTGGAGAAAGGGACATCAGTTGCACCTCAGGGCGGGAGGAGAGTGCTGAGCACGATACATTTTCTCTCTTCGGTAAACATTTTTTTGTGTTTTATACTTTTATAATTATGGTTTTTCATGTTGATTTTAAAATGACCTTTTTCATGTTTGAAATGTACCAACTCGTTTTTTCCTCACAGCAGGTCCTTTTGTGTGTGGTTGCAACATTACGGTCCCATTGAGTACATTTTTGGAGAAAGGGACATCAGTTGCCCCACAGGGCGGGAGGAGGGTGCTGAGCACGATACATTTTCTCTCTTCGGTAAACATTTTTTTGTGTTTTATACTTTTGGAATTTTGGTTTTTCATGTTGATTTTAAAATGACCTTTTTCATGTTTGAAATGTACTAACTCGGTTGTTCCTCACAGCAGGTCAACTTGTGTGTGGTTGCAACATTACGGTCCCATTGAGTACATTTTTGGAGAAAGGGACATCAGTTGCACCACAGGGTGGGAGGAGGGTGCTGAGCACGATACATTTTCTCTTTTCGGTAAGCATTTTTTTGTGTTTCATACTTTTGGAATTTTGGTTTTTCATGTTGATTTTAAAATGACCTTTTTCATGTTTGAAATGTACTAACTTGGTTGTTCCTCACAGCGGTCAACTTGTGTGTGGTTGCAACATTACGGTCCCATTGAGTACATTTTTGGAGAAAGGGACATCAGCTGCACCGCAGGGCGGGAGGAGGGTGCTGAGCACGATACATTTTCTCTCTTCGGTAAGCATTTTTTTGTGTTTTATAGTTTTGGAATTTTGGTTTTTCATGTTGATTTTAAAATGACCTTTTTCATGTTTGAAATGTACTAACTCGGTTGTTCCTCACAGCAGGTGACATTGTGTGTGGTTGCAACATTACGGTCCCATTGAGTACATTTTTGGAGAAAGGGACATCAGTTGCACCAAAGGGCGGGAGGAGGGTGCTGAGCACGATAAATTTTCTCTCTTCGGTAAGCATTTTTTTGTGTTTTATACTTTTGGAATTTTGGTTTTTCATGTTGATTTTAAAATGACCTTTTTCATGTTTGAAATGTACTAACTCGATATTTCCTCACAGCAGGTCAACTTGTGTGTGGTTGCAACATTACGGTCCCATTGAGTACATTTTTGGAGAAAGGGACATCAGTTGCCCCACAGGGCGGGAGGAGGGTGCTGAGCACCATACATTTTCTTTCTTCGGTAAGCATTTTTTTGTGTTTTATACTTTTGGAATTTTGGTTTTTCATGTTGATTTAAAAATGACCTTTTTCATGTTTGAAATGTACTAACTCGGTTGTTCCTCACAGCAGGTCAACTTGTGTGTGGTTGCAACATTAGAGTCGCATTGAGTACATTTTTGGAGAAAGGGACATCAGTTGCACCACAGGGCGGGAGGAGGGTGCTGAGCACGATACATTTTCTCTCTTCGGTAAGCATTTTTTTGTGTTTTATGCTTTTATAATTTTCGTTTTTCATGTTGATTTTAAAATGACCTTTTTCATGTTTGAAATGTACTAACTCGGTTGTTCCTCACAGCAGGTCAATTTGTGTGTGGTTGCAACATTACGGTCCCATTGAGTACATTTTTGGAGAAAGGGACATCAGTTGCACCATAGGGCGGGAGGAGGGTGCTGAGCACGGTACATTTTCTCTCTTCGGTAAGCATTTTTTTGTGTTTTATACTTTTGGAATTTTGGTTTTTCATGTTGATTTTAAAATGACCTTTTACATGTTTGAAATGTACTAACACGCTTTTCTCACAGCAGGTCAACTTGTGTGTGGTTGCAACATTACGGTCCCATTGAGTACATTTTTGGAGAAAGGGACATCAGTTGCACCACAGGGCGGGAGGCGGGTGCTGAGCACCATACATTTTCTCTCTTCGGTAAGCATTTTATTGTGTTTTATACTTTTGGAATTTTGGTTTTTCATGTTGATTTTAAAATGACCTTTTTCATGTTTGAAATGTACTAACTCGTTTTTTCCTCACAGCAGGTCAACTTGTGTGTGGTTGCAACATTACGGTCCCATTGAGTACATTTTTGGAGAAAGGGACATCAGTTGCACCACAGGGCGGGAGGAGGGTGCTGAGCACGATACATTTTCTCTCTTCGGTAACCATTTTTTTGTGTTTTATACTTTTGGAATTTTGTTTTTTCATGTTGATTTTAAAATGACCTTTTTCATGTTTGAAATGTACTAACTCGGTTGTTCCTCACAGCAGGTCAACTTGTGTGTGGTTGCAACATTACTGTCCCATTGAGTACATTTTTGGAGAAAGGGACATCAGTTGCACCTCAGGGCGGGAGGAGGGTGCTGAGCACGATACATTTTCTCTCTCCGGAAACATTTTTTTGTGTTTTATACTTTTATAATTTTGGTTTTTGATGTTGATTTTAAAATGACCTTTTTCATGTTTGAAATGTACTAACTCGGTTGTTCCTCACAGCAGGTCAACTTGTGTGTGGTTGCAACATTACGGTCCCATTGAGTACATTTTTGGAGAAAGGGACATCAGTTGCACCACAGGGCGGGAGGAGGGTGCTGAGCATGATACATTTTCTCTCTTCGGTAAGCATTTTTTTGTGTTTTATACTTTTGGAATTTTGGTTTTTCATGTTGATTTTAAAATGACCTTTTTCATGTTTGAAATGTACTAACTCGGTTGTTCCTCACAGCAGGTCAACTTGCGTGTGGTTGCAACATTACGGTCCCATTGAGTACATTTTTGGAGAAAGGGACATCAGTTGCACCGCAGGGCGGGAGGAGGGTGCTGAGCACGATACATTTTCTCTCTTCGGTAAGCATTTTTTTGTGTTTTATAGTTTTGGAATTTTGGTTTTTCATGTTGATTTTAAAATGACCTTTTTCATGTTTGAAATGTACTAACTCGGTTGTTCCTCACAGCAGGTGACATTGTGTGTGGTTGCAACATTACGGTCCCATTGAGTACATTTTTGGAGAAAGGGACATCAGTTGCACCACAGGGTGGGAGGAGAGTGCTGAGCACGATACATTTTCTCTTTTCGGTAAGCATTTTTTTGTGTTTCATACTTTTGGAATTTTGGTTTTTCATGTTGATTTTAAAATGACCTTTTTCATGTTTGAAATGTACTAACTTGGTTGTTCCTCACAGCGGTCAACTTGTGTGTGGTTGCAACATTACGGTCCCATGGAGTACATTTTTGGAGAAAGGGACATCAGTTGCACCGCAGGGCGGGAGGAGGGTGCTGAGCACGATACATTTTCTCTCTTCGTTAAGCATTTTTTTGTGTTTTATAGTTTTGGAATTTTGGTTTTTCATGTTGATTTTAAAATGACCTTTTTCATGTTTGAAATGTACTAACTCGGTTGTTCCTCACAGCAGGTGACATTGTGTGTGGTTGCAACATTACGGTCCCATTGAGTACATTTTTGGAGAAAGGGACATCAGTTGCACCACAGGGCGGGAGGAGGGTGCTGAGCACGATAAATTTTCTCTCTTCGGTAAGCATTTTTTTGTGTTTTATACTTTTGGAATTTTGGTTTTTCATGTTGATTTTAAAATGACCTTTTTCATATTTGAAATGTACTAACTCGATATTTCCTCACAGCAGGTCAACTTGTGTGTGGTTGCAACATTACGGTCCCATTGAGTACATTTTTGGAGAAAGGGACATCAGTTGCCCCACAGGGCGGGAGGAGGGTGCTGAGCACGATACATTTTCTTTCTTCGGTAAGCATTTTTTTGTGTTTTATACTTTTGGAATTTTGGTTTTTCATGTTGATTTAAAAATGACCTTTTTCATGTTTGAAATGTACTAACTCGGTTGTTCCTCACAGCAGGTCAACTTGTGTGTGGTTGCAACATTACAGTCGCATTGAGTACATTTTTGGAGAAAGGGACATCAGTTGCACCACAGGGCGGGAGGTGGGTGCTGAGCACGATACATTTTCTCTCTTCGGTAAGCATTTTTTTGTGTTTTATGCTTTTATAATTTTCGTTTTTCATGTTGATTTTAAAATGACCTTTTTCATGTTTGAAATGTACTAACTCGGTTGTTCCTCACAGCAGGTCAACTTGTGTGTGGTTGCAACATTACGGTCCCATTGAGTACATTTTTGGAGAAAGGGACATCAGTTGCACCACAGGGCGGGAGGAGGGTGCTGAGCACGGTACATTTTCTCTCTTCGGTAAGCATTTTTTTGTGTTTTATACTTTTGGAATTTTGGTTTTTCATGTTGATTTTAAAATGACCTTTTACATGTTTGAAATGTACTAACACGCTTTTCTCACAGCAGGTCAACTTGTGTGTGGTTGCAACATTACGGTCCCATTGAGTACATTTTGGAGAAAGGGACATCAGTTGCACCACAGGGCGGGAGGCGGGTGCTGAGCACCATACATTTTCTCTCTTCGGTAAGCATTTTATTGTGTTTTATACTTTTGGAATTTTGGTTTTTCATGTTGATTTTAAAATGACCTTTTTCATGTTTGAAATGTACTAACTCGTTTTTTCCTCACAGCAGGTCAACTTGTGTGTGGTTGCAACATTACGGTCCCATTGAGTAGATTTTTGGAGAAAGGGACATCAGTTGCACCACAGGGCGGGAGGAGGGTGCTGAGCACGATACATTTTCTCTCTTCGGTAACCATTTTTTTGTGTTTTATACTTTTGGAATTTTGTTTTTTCATGTTGATTTTAAAATGACCTTTTTCATGTTTGAAATGTACTAACTCGGTTGTTCCTCACAGCAGGTCAACTTGTGTGTGGTTGCAACATTACTGTCCCATTGAGTACATTTTTGGAGAAAGGGACATCAGTTGCACCTCAGGGCGGGAGGAGGGTGCTGAGCACGATACATTTTCTCTCTCCGGAAACATTTTTTTGTGTTTTATACTTTTATAATTTTGGTTTTTGATGTTGATTTTAAAATGACCTTTTTCATGTTTGAAATGTACTAACTCGGTTGTTCCTCACAGCAGGTCAACTTGTGTGTGGTTGCAACATTACGGTCCCATTGAGTACATTTTTGGAGAAAGGGACATCAGTTGCACCACAGGGCGGGAGGAGGGTGCTGAGCATGATACATTTTCTCTCTTCGGTAAGCATTTTTTTGTGTTTTATACTTTTGGAATTTTGGTTTTTCATGTTGATTTTAAAATGACCTTTTTCATGTTTGAAATGTACTAACTCGGTTGTTCCTCACAGCAGGTCAACTTGCGTGTGGTTGCAACATTACGGCCCATTGAGTTTATTTTTGGAGAAAGGGACATCAGTTGCACCACAGGGCGGGAGGAGGGTGCTGAGCACGATACATTTTCTCTCTTCGGTAAGCATTTTTTTGTGTTTTATACTTTTGGAATTTTGGTTTTTCATGTCGATTTTAAAATGACCTTTTTCATGTTTGAAATGTACTAATTCGGTTGTTCCTCACAGCAGGTCAACTTGTGTGTGGTTGCAACATTACGGTCCCATTGAGTACATTTTTGGAGAAAGGGACATCAGTTGCACCGCAGGGCGGGAGGAGGGTGCTGAGCACGATACATTTTCTCTCTTCGGTAAGCATTTTTTTGTGTTTTATACTTTTGGAATTTTGGTTTTTCATTTTGATTTTAAAATGACCTTTTTCATGTTTGAAATGTACTAACTCGGTTGTTCCTCACAGCAGGTCAACTTGTGCGTGGTTGCAACATTACGGTCCCATTGAGTACATTTTTGGAGAAAGGGACATCAGTTGCACCACAGGGCGGGAGGAGGGTGCTGAGCACGATACATTTTCTCTCTTCGGTAAGCATTTTTTTGTGTTTTATACTTTTGGAATTTTGGTTTTTCATGTTGATTTTAAAATGACCTTTTCCATGTTTGAAATGTATTAACTCGGTTGTTCCTCACAGCAGGTCAACTTGTGTGTGGTTGCAACATTACGGTCCCATTGAGTACATTTTTGGAGAAAGGGTCATCAGTTGCACCACAGGGCGGGAGAAGGGTGCTGAGCACGATACATTTTCTCTCTTCGGTAAGCATTTTTTTGTGTTTTATACTTTTATTATTTTGGTTTTTCATGTTGATTTTAAAATGACCTTTTTCATGTTTGAAATCTACTAACTCGGTTGTTCCTCACAGCAGGTCAACTTGTGTGTTGTTGCAACATTACGGTCCCATTGAGTACATTTTTGGAGAAAGGGACATCAGTTGCACCACAGGGCGGGAGAAGGGTGCTGAGCACGATACACTTTCTCTCTTCGGTAAGCATTTTTTTGTGTTTTATACTTTTATAATTTTGGTTTTTCATGTTGATTTTAAAATGACCTTTTTCATGTTTGAAATGTACTAACTCGGTTGTTCCTCACAGCAGGTCAACTTGTGTGTGGTTGCAACGTTACGGTCCCATTGAGTACATTTTTGGAGAAAGGGACATCAGTTGCACCACAGGGCGGGAGGAGGGTGCTGAGCACGATACATTTTCTCTCTTCGGTAAGCATTTCTTTGTGTTTTAGAGTTTTGGAATTTTGGTTTTTCATGTTGATTTTAAAATGACCTTTTTCATGTTTGAAATGTACTAACTCGGTTGTTCTTCACAGCAGGTCAACTTGTGTGTGGTTGCAACATTACGGTCCCATTGAGTACATTTGTGGAGAAAGGGACATCAGTTGCACCACAGGGCGGGAGGAGGGTGCTGAGCACGATACATTTTCTCTCTTCGGTAAGCATTTTTTTGTGTTTTATACTTTTGGAATTTTGGTTTTTCATGTTGATTTTAAAATGACCTTTTTCATGTTTGAAATGTACTAACTCGTTTTTTCCTCACAGCAGGTCAACTTGTGTGTGGTTGCAACATTACGGTCCCATTGAGTACATTTTTGGAGAAAGGGACATCAGTTGCACCACAGGGCGGGAGGAGGGTGCTGAGCACGATACATTTTCTCTCTTCGGTAAGCATTTTTTTGTGTTTTATACTTTTGGAATTTTGGTTTTTCATGTTGATTTTAAAATGACCTTTTTCATGTTTGAAATGTACTAACTCGGTTGTTCCTCACAGCAGGTCAACTTGTGCGTGGTTGCAACATTACGGTCCCATTGAGTACATTTTTGGAGAAAGGGACATCAGTTGCACCACAGGGCGGGAGGAGGGTGCTGAGCACGATACATTTTCTCTCTTCGGTAAGCATTTTTTTGTGTTTTATACTTTTGGAGTGTTGGTTTTTGATGTTGATTTTAAAATGACCTTTTTCATGTTTGAAATGTACTAACTCGGTTGTTCCTCACAGCAGGTCAACTTGTGCGTGGTTGCAACATTACGGTCCCATTGAGTACATTTTTGGAGAAAGGGACATCAGTTGCACCACAGGCGGGAGGAGGGTGCTGAGCACGATACATTTTCTCTCTTCGGTAAGCATTTTTTTGTGTTTTATACTTTTGGAATTTTGGTTTTTCACGTTGATTTTAAAATGACCTTTTTCATATTTGAAATGTACTAACTCGTTTTTTCCTCACAGCAGGTCAACTTGTGTGTGGTTGCAACATTACGGTCCCATTGAGTACATTTGTGGAGAAAGGGACATCAGTTGCACCACAGGGCGGGAGGAGGGTGCTGAGCACAATACATTTTCTCTCTTCGGTAAGCATTTTTTTGTGTTTTATACTTTCGGAATTTTGGTTTTTCATGTTGATTTTAAAATGACCTTTTTCGTGTTTGAAATGTACTAACTCGGTTGTTCCTCACAGCAGGTTAACTTGTGTGTGGTTGCAACATTACGGTCCCATTGAGTACATTTTTGGAGAAAGGGACATCAGTTGCACCACAGGGCGGGAGGAGGGTGCTGAGCACGATACATTTTCTCTCTTCGGTAAGCATTTTTTTGTGTTTTATACTTTTGGAATTTTGGTTTTTCATGTTGATTTTAAAATGACCTTTTTTCATGTTTGAAATGTACTAACTCGGTTGTTCCTCACAGCAGGTCATCTTGTGCGTGGTTGCAACATTACGGTCCCATTGAGTACATTTTTGGAGAAAGTGACATCAGTTGCACCACAGGGCGGGAGGAGGGTGCTGAGCACGATACATTTTCTCTCTTCGGTAAGCATTTTTTTGTGTTTTATACTTTTGGAATTTTGGTTTTTCATGTTGATTTTAAAATGACCTTTTTCATGTTTGAAATGTACTAACTCGGTTGTTCCTCACAGCAGGTCATCTTGTGCGTGGTTGCAACATTACGGTCCCATTGAGTACATTTTTGGAGAAAGTGACATCAGTTGCACCCCAGGGCGGGAGGAGGGTGCTGAGCACGATACATTTTCTCTCTTCGGTAAGCATGTTTTTTGTGTTATATACTTTTGGAATTTTGGTTTTTCATGTTGATTTTAAAATGACCTTTTTCATGTTTGAAATGTACTAACTCGGTTGTTCCTCACAGCAGGTCAACTTGTGTGTGGTTGCAACATTACGGTCCCATTGAGTACATTTTTGGAGAAAGGGACTGTTGTGACAGTGCCACGACATTCAAAAGTGCCGCTACGTTAGTACGCGAACACGGCGATAGAGGCGCTCCGCAGCTCGGCCGAGCGCGGGAGCGCCACCTGGTTATGAACGGCGCCGGCCGCATGTCACGGCCCGGCAGTCGAGTGACAGATACGGAGTTAGTAGCATGTAACCCGCGAGTGTTTCTACTTTTGTATCTCCACGCACTTTATTAGTGATTAAATTTTATAACACTTTTTGGCGACGAGGATGGGATATTTTTTTTCCCCTGGATTGTGGACTAGTGTGTTCTTGTCGGGGCAGACATGGAACAGCTTATGCAAGCGCTTATTGAACAACAAACACAGCTGACGGCTGCTATTCAGGCGTTGTCAACGTCGCTTACTCATCGTCTGTCTTCCTCTTCTCCGCCTCCGTTTCCTCCTTATGATGAGGCCGCTGAAGACTGGGAGGATTATGAGAAGCATTTGCGGCAACACTTCTTGGCTTTCGGTGTTGTCGACGCTCCTATGTGTAAGTCGTTATTTCTATCTTGGATTTCCCCACGGATCTATCAGCTGTTATCTCAGTTAGCCCCTCTGCGGGAACCTGCCTCTCTGTCCTTCCAAGAAATGTGTGACTTATTGTCTAACTATTACCGAAAAAACACCCATGTCGTTGCTGCCCACGTGGCTTTCTACTGGTGTCGTAAACAGCCCCATCAATGTTACCGGGCTTGGGCGGCGGAACTACACGGTCTGAGTCGGAAATGTCAGTTTGTCACGGACACTCATCATGAGTCTTACGCTGATTCAATGGTTCGGGACGCTATTTTACGGCTTGCTCCTGATAAAGAAGTTCGGCAACGTGCCTTACAATTGCCAAACCCGTCGTTGTCGGAAGTTCTCAGCATCGCTCAATCGTTTGAAGTGTCTCACGCTGCTGGTGCGCAAATAGACGCGTGGTGTGATGTAGGCGCTGTACACACCACTTTCGACGCAGACAATGTGCCTGTTTCACAGGAAAACGACGATGTGGCGGCGGTGCACTCGCGTCAAAAACGTCGCGTTGGGCTGCCACGCTCGCAGCGAAAACAGCAACCACAGAAGCAGGCTCGTTCCGCCCTTCCTTCTTGTCCACGTTGTTTCGTACAGCATGACAGAGCCGCGTGTCCAAAACGTTGGGCCACGTGTAATTCATGTAGGAAAAAAGGCCACATTGCTTCTGTGTGTCAGTCCCCTAAAGTTCCTGTCGACGAGGATGAGGCATCGGACATGGATGTTAACTGTGTGCTTTCTCAAACGAATAAGTTGTTTGTTACTGTTCGTGTTCTGGATAAAGACATTCGCATGCAAGTGGACACTGGCTCTGCGGTAACTCTCATTAATTCTCGCACGTATTTGGAGTAAGGCTCCCCTTCCTTGTCTCCAGTTACGCGAAATCTACGAACTTATAATAAGCAGAAAATTCCTATCGTTGGCCAGTTTGATGCTTCCACTGCCTACAAGTCTGTTGTTCGGCCCCTCACGTTTTATGTGGTGGATCATGCGGGCACTGAAAACCTGTTCGGTTATGATGCTTTCCAGTTGTTCGGGTTTTCCATTGATGATGATGTGCACCTCATATCTGAGGACATTCCGTATCAACAGCTGGATGGCTTGTGTTCTGAATTCTCGTCCGTGTTCTCTGCGGGTCTGGGTCGGGCCAAGGATTTTGAAGCCCACATTACTCTTAAACCTACGGCTCGCCCTAAGTTTTTCCGGGCACGCCCTATTCCGATGGCGTTGCGTGCGCCTGTCAAAGCTGAGATAGACAGGTTAACAGCTTCGGGGATTCTCCTTCCTGTTACCTCCAGCGAATGGGCATTGCCCGTCGTGGTGGTTTCTAAACCAAACGGGAGTCTGCGATTGTGTGGTGATTTTAAAGCCACTGTCAATGCTCAAAGCCTCATTGACACTTATCCTCTTCCCCGTCCTGAGGAGTTATTTACCAAGCTCGCTGGGGGCCAGTTCTTTTCCAAACTTGACTTATCGGAGGCGTACCATCAGTTGCCGCTGGATGCATCTTCCAAGGAATTTCTCGTCATCAACACTCCTTGTGGGTTGTATCAGTACCAGCGGTTACCATTTGGCGTCGCTAGCGCGCCGGCCATTTTTCAGCGGTTTTTGGAACAGCTCACGGCTTCCGTTCCCGGCTGCATCAACTACCTGGATGACATTGTTGTCACGGGGGCCTCCACTGAGGAGCACCTTCGCAATTTGCGTTCACTGTTTCGGGTTCTGCATTCAGCATGGTTGAAGTGCAATCTGGACAAGTCTCAGTTCTTCCAACCCTCCATTGTGTATCTTGGTTTCCACTTGTCCCGTGAGGGTATACGTCCTCTACGACAGCACGTTGCGGCCATTACCGCTCTACCCCGGCCGTCTACGGTCAAAGAACTTCAGGCGTTTCTAGGCAAGGTTGCTTATTATCACAAATTCATTCCCTCCGCGGCGACGGTGGCTCATCCTCTGCATCAGCTGTTACGCAAAAACGTTCCTTTCCGTTGGTCCGCCGAGTGTGAGCAGGCTTTTGTCCGCCTGAAGGCTCATTTGCAGTCGGCGCCTTGTCTTGCCACTTTCCGTCCGGGTCAGCACTTGGTTCTGGCGACTGACGCGTCACAGTATGGCCTAGGGGCGGTTCTCGCCCATCGGTATGAGGATGGGTCGGAACGACCCATCGCCTACGCTTCCAAGACCCTCAACGATGCCCAACGGCGTTACTCTCAAATAGAAAAGGAGGCGCTCGCTATCGTTTATGCTCTGAAAAAGTTCAGCGTTTTTTTGTTTGGTTCTAAGTTTCACCTCATCACCGACCACAAGCCGCTGGTCTCTCTGTTCAGCCCCTCGGCGTCGCTTCCGGATAAGGCAGCTCACCGCATGCAACGTTGGGCCTTATACTTGTCTCGTTTTCACTATGAGATTCACTATCGCCCCACGGCCCAGCACGCCAACGCTGACGCGTTGTCGCGTTTGCCGATGGGCCCCGACCCGGTTTTCGATGGCGATGAATTCCTCTGTTTCCACATTGATGAGGAAGAACGTCGTGCGGTCGAGGGTTTTCCACTTACAGGTTCGCAGGTCGCGTCGGCTACTGCGCGGGATCCAGTCCTGCGTCAGGTGATTGGTTTTGTTCAGCGGGGTTGGCCGGACAGGACCAAGGGCCGGGCGTCGGATCCCCTTCGCAACTACCATGCCTTGCACCTTCGTCTGTCTGTTCGTGAGGGTGTTGTTCTTCTGGCCACGGATGGCGCATCTCCACGGGTTGTGGTGCCCGCCTCTCTTCGCAAAGCTGTTCTCAAACTATTGCATGAGGGCCATTGGGGGATTTCTCAGACTAAGTCCCTGGCCCGCAGGCACGTTTATTGGCCCGGTATCGATTCGGACATCGCCCACATGGTCGCTGCGTGTGCTCAGTGTGTTCAACAACTGGCTGCGCCTCGTACTCTGCCCTCTCCGTGGCCTGATCCGGCGCAGCCGTGGGAACGGGTGCACGCTGACTTTGCCGGCCCCTTCCTCGGCACTTATTGGCTACTGTTGATTGACGCCTTCTCGAAGTTTCCGTTTGTTGTTCGCTGTCCGTCGCCCACCACTGCGGCGACGACGCTGGCTTTGTCAAAAATCTTTGCGCTAGAAGGTCTTCCATCCACGATTGTCACGGACAATGGCCCTCAGTTCTCTTCGCAGGCCTTCCGTGATTTTTGTACTGGACAAGGGATTCATCATGTTACAGCACCGCCCTTCCATCCGCAATCGAATGGGGAGGTCGAGCGCCTTGTCCGCACTTTCAAAAGCCAAATGAAAAAATTCCTTAGTGATTTTTCCACAGATGACGCTCTGTTGCAATTTCTGAGTTCTCATCGCTTCACACCTCTGGGTGATCGCAGCCCTGCTGAACTCTTGCATGGCCGCCAACCGCGCACCCTACTGCATCTGCTTCACCCTGTCAGGCCTTGTACTGTGTCCCCTAGTGCGGGAAAATACCCGGTGGGCGCCGACGTGTGGGCACGGGGGTATGGATCTCGCCCTAAATGGATGCCAGGGGTGGTCCAGGCTCTTCGCGGCCGCCGGCTTTGTGAAATACGTACGGACGGCGGCATGGTTGTTCGCCATTACGACCAGATGCGCCCACGAGTGGTGGCCACGCCGGTACCACCGCCCCTTCTTTCGTCTCCACCAGTCCGAGAAGCCAGTCCTGTCGCTGCTGCCGATCTTCCGGGCGTGTTGTTGCCGCCGCCGTCGCTACCGCTTCCGAGTACGCCGGAACCGGCCCCAGTCGCGACGCCGCCTTCTCCGGGACCCATCTCGCTGGAGCACACCCCCAGGTCCACGACACCTATGGATGCTGCTCCGGAGCTTTCAACCATCATCTCGTCCAGGAGGCACGTTCCACGCGCCAGCTTCCGTCATGGACATTTTCGACCATACTCTCGTGTTTCTCCGCGGGATCTTCTCGGGACCGACCAAGAGGCCATGGATGTCTCCGCACTGTCCGTGTCTCCACGAAAGTGAGCGTTTTTTTTTTCAAGGGGGGAAAAGTGTTGTGACAGTGCCACGACATTCAAAAGTGCCGCTACGTTAGTACGCGAACACGGCGATAGAGGCGCTCCGCAGCTCGGCCGAGCGCGGGAGCGCCACCTGGTTATGAACGGCGCCGGCCGCATGTCACGGCCCGGCAGTCGAGTGACAGATACGGAGTTAGTAGCATGTAACCCGCGAGTGTTTCTACTTTTGTATCTCCACGCACTTTATTAGTGATTAAAGGTTATAACAGGGACATCAGTTGCACCACAGGACGGGAGGAGGGTGCTGAGCACGACACATTTTCTCTCTTCGGTAAGCATTTTTTTGTGTTTTATACTTTTGGAATTTTGGTTTTTCATGTTGATTTTAAAATGACCTTTTTCATGTTTGAAATGTACTAACTCGGTTGTTCCTCACAGCAGGTCAACTTGTGTGTGGTTGCAACATTACGGTCCCATTGAGTACATTTTTGGAGAAAGGGACATCAGTTGCACCACAGGGCGGGAGGAGGGTGCTGAGCACGATACATTTTCTCTCTTTGGTAAGCATTTTTTTGTGTTTTATACTTTTGGAATTTTGGTTTTTCATGTTGATTTTAAAATGACCTTTTTCATGTTTGAAATGTACTAACTCGTTTTTTCCTCACAGCAGGTCAACTTGTGTGTGGTTGCAACGTTACGGTCCCAATGAGTACATTTGTGGAGAAAGGGACATCAGTTGCATCACAGGGCGGGAGGAGGGTGCTGAGCACGATACATTTTCTCTCTTCGGTAAGCATTTTTTTGTGTTTTATACTATTGGAATTTTGGTTTTTCATGTTGATTTTAAAATGACCTTTTTCATGTTTGAAATGTACTAACTCGGTTGTTCCTCACAGCAGGTCAACTTGTGCGTGGTTGCAACATTACGGTCCCATTGAGTACATTTTTGGAGAAAGGGACATCAGTTGCACCACAGGGCGGGAGGAGGGTGCTGAGCACGATACATTTTCTCTCTTCGGTAAGCATTTCTTTGTGTTTTATACTTTTGGAATTTTGGTTTTTCATGTTGATTTTAAAATGACCTTTTTCATGTTTGAAATGTACTAACTCGGTTGTTCCTCACAGCAGGTCAACTTGTGTGTGGTTGCAACATTACGGTCCAATTGAGTACATTTTTGGAGAAAGGGACATCAGTTGCACCACAGCGTGGGAGGAGGGTGCTGAGCACGATATATTTTCTCTCTTCGGTAAGCATTTTTTTGTGTTTTATACTTTTGGAATTTTGGTTTTTCATGTTGATTTTAAAATGACCTTTTTCATGTTTGAAATGTACTAACTCGGTTGTTCCTCACAGCAGGTCAACTTGTGTGTGGTTGCAACATTACGGTCCGATTGAGTACATTTTTGGAGAAAGGGACATCAGTTGCACCACAGCGCGGGAGGAGGGTGCTGAGCACGATACATTTTCTCTCTTCGGTAAGCATTTTTTTGTGTTTTATACTTTTGGAATTTTGGTTTTTCATGTTGATTTTAAAATGACCTTTTTCATGTTTGAAATGTATTAACTCGGTTGTTCCTCACAGCAGGTCAACTTGTGTGTGGTTGCAACATTACGGTCCCATTGAGTACATTTTTGGAGAAAGGGACATCAGTTGCACCACAGGGCGGGAGGAGGGTGCTGAACACGATACATTTTCTCTCTTCGGTAAGCATTTTTTGTGTTTTATACTTTTGGAATTTTGGTTTTTCATGTTGATTTTAAAATGACCTTTTTCATGTTTGAAATGTACTAACTCGTTTTTTCCTCACAGCAGGTCAACTTGTGTGTGGTTGCAACGTTACGGTCCCATTGAGTACATTTTTGGAGAAAGGGACATCAGTTGCACCTCAGGGCGGGAGGAGGGTGCTGAGCACGATACATTTTCTCTCTTCGGTAAGCATTTTTTTGTGTTTTATACTTTTGGAATTTTGGTTTTTCATGTTGATTTTAAAATGACCTATTTCATGTTTGAAATGTACTAACTCGGTTGTTCCTCACAGCAGGTCAACTTGTGTGTGGTTGCAACATTACGGTCCCATTGAGTACATTTTTGGAGAAAGGGACATCAGTTGCACCACAGGACGGGAGGAGGGTGCTGAGCACGATACATTTTCTCTCTTCGGTAAGCATTTTTTTGTGTTTTATACTTTTGGAATTTTGGTTTTTCATGTTAATTTTAAAATGACCTTTTTCATGTTTGAAATGTACTAACTCGGTTTTTCGTCACAGCAGGTCAACTTGTGTGTAGTTGCAACATTACGGTCCGATTGAGTACAATTTTGGACAAAGGGACATCAGTTGCACCACAGGGCGGGAGGAGGGTGTTGAGCACGATGCATTTTCTCTCTTCGGTAAGCATTTTTTTGTGTTTTATACTTTTATAATTTCGGTTTTTCATGTTGATTTTAAAATGACCTTTTTCATGTTTGAAATGTACTAACTCGTTTTTTCCTCACAGCAGGTCAACTTGTGTATGGTTGCAACATTACGGTCCCATTGAGTACATTTGTGGAGAAAGGGACATCAGTTGCACCACAGGGTGGGAGGAGGGTGCTGAGCACGATACATTTTCTCTCTTCGGTAAGCATTTTTTTGTGTTTTATACTTTTGGAATTTTGGTTTTTCATGTTGATTTTAAAATGACCTTTTTCATGTTTGAAATGTACTAACTCGGTTTTTCCTCACAGCAGGTCAACTTGTGTGTGGTTGCAACATTACGGTCCGATTGAGTACATTTTTGGAGAAAGGGACATCAGTTGCACCACAGGGCGGGAGGAGGGTGCTGAGCACGATGCATTTTCTCTCTTCGGTAAGCATTTTTTTGTGTTTTATACTTTTATAATTTTGGTTTTTCATGTTGATTTTAAAATGACCTTTTTCATGTTTGAAATGTACTAACTCGTTTTTTCCTCACAGCAGGTCAACTTGTGTGTGGTTGCAACATTACGGTCCCATTGAGTACATTTTTGGAGAAAGGGACATCAGTTGCACCACAGGGCGGGAGGAGGGTGCTGAGCACGATACATTTTCTCTCTTCGGTAAGCATTTTTTTGTGTTTTATACTTTTGGAATTTTGGTTTTTCATGTTGATTTGAAAATGACCTTTTTCATGTTTGAAATGTACTAACTCGGTTGTTCCTAACAGCAGGTCAACCTGTGTGTGGTTGCAACATTACGGTCCCATTGAGTACATTTTTGGAGAAAGGGACATCTGTTGCAGCACAGGGCGGGAGGAGGGTGCTGAGCACGATACATTTTCTCTCTTCGGTAATCATTTTTTTGTGTTTTATACTTTTGGAATTTTGGTTTTTCATGTTGATTTTAAAATGACCTTTTTCATGTTTGAAATGTACTAACTCGGTTGATTCTCACAGCAGGTCATCTTGTGTGTGGTTGCAACATTACTATCCCATTGAGTACATTTTTGGAGAAAGGGACATCAGTTGCACCAAAGGGCGGGAGGAGGGTGCTGAGCACGATACATTTTCTCTCTTCAGTAAGCAGTTTTTTGTGTTTTATACTTTTGGAATTTTGGTTTTTCATGTTGATTTTAAAATGACCTTTTTCATGTTTGAAATGTACTAACTCGGTTGTTCCTCACAGCAGGTCAAGTTGTGTGTGGTTGCAACATTACGGTCCCATTGAGTACATTTTTGGAGAAAGGGACATCAGTTGCACCACAGGGAGGGAGGAGGGTGCTGAGCACGATACACTTTCCCTCTTCGGTAAGCATTTTTTTGTGTTTTATACTTTTGGAATTTTGGTTTTTCATGTTGACTTTAAAATGACCTTTTTCATGTTTGAAATGTATTAACTCGGTTGTTCCTCACAGCAGGTCAACTTGTGTGTGGTTGCAACATTACGGTCCCATTGAGTACATTTTTGGAGAAAGGGACATCAGTTGCACCACAGGGCGGGAGAAGGGTGCTGGACACGATACATTTTCTCTCTTCGGTAAGCATTTTTTTGTGTTTTATACTTTTATAATTTTGGTTTTTCATGTTGATTTTAAAATGATCTTTTTCATGTTTGAAATGTACTAACTCGGTTGTTCCTCACAGCAGGTCAACTTGTGTGTGGTTGCAACATTACGGTCCCACTGAGTACATTTTTGGAGAAAGTGACATCAGTTGCACCACAGGGCGGGAGGAGGGTGCTGAGCACGATACATTTTCTCTCTTCGGTAAGCATTTTTTTGTGTTTTATACTTTTGGAATTTTGGTTTTTCATTTTGATTTTAAAATGACCTTTTTCATGTTTGAAATGTACTAACTCGGTTGTTCCTCACAGCAGGTCAACTTGTGCGTGGTTGCAACATTACTGTCCCATTGAGTACATTTTTGGACAAAGGGACATCAGTTGCACCACAGGGCGGGAGGAGGGTGCTGAGCACGATACATTTTCTCTCTTCGGTAAGCATTTTTTTGTGTTTTATACTTTTGGAATGTTGGTTTTTCATGTTGATTTTAAAATGACCTATTTCATGTTTGAAATGTACTAACTTGGTTGTTCCTCACAGCAGGTCAACTTGTGCGTGGTTGCAACATTACGGTCCCATTGAGTACATTTTTGGAGAAAGGGACATCAGTTGCACCACAGGCGGGAGGAGGGTGCTGAGTACGATACATTTTCTCTCTTCGGTAAGCATTTTTTTGTGTTTTATACTTTTGGAATTTTGGTTTTTCATGTTGATTTTAAAATGACCTTTTTCATGTTTGAAATGTACTAACTCGTTTTTTCCTCACAGCAGGTCAACTTGTGTGTGGTTGCAACATTACGGTCCCATTGAGTACATTTTTGGAGAAAGGGACATCAGTTGCACCACAGGGCGGGAGGAGGGTGCTGAGCACGATACATTTTCTCTCTTCGGTAAGCATTTTTTTGTGTTTTATACTTTTGGAATTTTGGTTTTTCATGTTGATTTTAAAATGACCTTTTTCATGTTTGAAAAGTACTAACTCGGTTGTTCCTCACAGCAGGTCAACTAGTGCGTGGTTGCAACATTACGGTCCCATTGAGTACATTTTTGGAGAAAGGGACATCAGTTGCACCACAGGGCGGGAGGAGGGTGCTGAGCACGATACATTTTCTCTCTTCGGAAAGCATTTTTTTGTGTTTTATACTTTTGGAATGTTGGTTTTTCATGTTGATTTTAAAATGACCTATTTCATGTTTGAAATGTACTAACTCGGTTGTTCCTCACAGCAGGTCAACTTGTGCGTGGTTGCAACATTACGGTCCCATTGAGTACATTTTTGGAGAAAGGGACATCAGTTGCACCACAGGCGGGAGGAGGGTGCTGAGTACGATACATTTTCTCTCTTCGGTAAGCATTTCTTTGTGTTTTATACTTTTGGAATTTTGGTTTTTCATGTTGATTTTAAAATGACCTTTTTCATGTTTGAAATGTACTAACTCGTTTTTTCCTCACAGCAGGTCAACTTGTGTGTGGTTGCAACATTACGGTCCCATTGAGTACATTTTTGGAGAAAGGGACATCAGTTGCACCACAGGGCGGGAGGAGGGTGCTGAGCACGATACATTTTCTCTCTTCGGTAAGCATTTCTTTGTGTTTTAGACTTTTGGAATTTTGGTTTTTCATGTTGATTTTAAAATGACCTTTTTCATGTTTGAAATGTACTTACTCGGTTGTTCCTCACAGCAGGTCAACTTGTGTGTGGTTGCAACATTACGGTCCCATTGAGTACATTTGTGGAGAAAGGGACATCAGTTGCACCACAGGGCGGGAGGAGGGTGCTGAGCACGATACATTTTCTCTCTTCGGTAAGCATTTCTTTGTGTTTTAGACTTTTGGAATTTTGGTTTTTCATGTTGATTTTAAAATGACCTTTTTCATGTTTGAAATGTACTAACTCGTTTTTTCCTCACAGCAGGTCAACTTGTGTGTGGTTGCAACATTACGGTCCCATTGAGTACATTTTTGGAGAAAGGGACATCAGTTGTACCACAGGGCGGGAGGAGGGTGCTGAGCACGATACATTTTCTCTCTTGGGTAAGCATTTTTTTGTGTTTTATACTTTTGGAATTTTGGGTTTTCATGTATATTTTAAAATGACCTTTTTCATGTTTGAAATGTACTAACTCGGTTGTTCCTCACAGCAGGTCAACTTGTGCGTGATTGCAACATTACGGTCCCATTGAGTACATTTTTGGAGAAAGGGACATCAGTTGCACCACAGGGCGGGAGGAGGGTGCTGAGCACGATACATTTTCTCTCTTCGGTAAGCATTTTTTTGTGTTTTATACTTTTGGAATGTTGGTTTTTCATGTTGATTTTAAAATGACCTTTTTCATGTTTGAAATGTACTAACTCGGTTGTTCCTCACAGCAGGTCAACTTGTACGTGGTTGCAACATTACGGTCCCATTGAGTACATTTTTGGAGAAAGGGACATCAGTTGCACCACAGGCGGGAGGAGGGTGCTGAGTACGATACATTTTCTCTCTTCGGTAAGCATTTTTTTGTGTTTTATACTTTTGGAATTTTGGTTTTTCATGTTGATTTTAAAATGACCTTTTTCATGTTTGAAATGTACTAACTCGTTTTTTCCTCACAGCAGGTCAACTTGTGTGTGGTTGCAACATTACGGTCCCATTGAGTACATTTGTGGAGAAAGGGACATCAGTTGCACCACAGGGCGGGAGGAGGGTGCTGAGCACAATACATTTTCTGTCTTCGGTAAGCATTTTTTTGTGTTTTATACTTTCGGAATTTTGGTTTTTCATGTTGATTTTAAAATGACCTTTTTCGTGTTTGAAATGTACTAACTCGGTTGTTCCTCACAGCAGGTCAACTTGTGTGTGGTTGGAACATTACGGTCCCATTGAGTACATTTTTGGAGAAAGGGACATCAGTTGCACCACAGGGCGGGAGGAGGGTGCTGAGCACGATACATTTTCTCTCTTCGGTAAGCATTTTTTTGTGTTTTATACTTTTGGAATTTTGGTTTTTCATGTTGATTTTAAAATGACCTTTTTCATGTTTGAAATGTACTAACTTGGTTGTTCCTCACAGCAGGTCATCTTGTGTGTGGTTGCAACATTACGGTCCCATTGAGTACATTTTTGGAGAAAGTGACATCAGTTGCACCACAGGGCGGGAGGAGGGTGCTGAGCACGATACATTTTCTCTCTTCGGTAAGCATTTTTTTTGTGTTTCATACTTTTGGAATTTTGGTTTTTCATGTTGATTTTAAAATGACCTTTTTCATGTTTAAAATGTACTAACTCGGTTGTTCCTCACAGCAGGTCAACTTGTGTGTGGTTGCAACATTACGGTCCCATTGAGTACATTTGTGGAGAAAGGGACATCAGTTGCACCACAGGGCGGGTGGAGGATGCTGAGCACGATACATTTTCTCTCTTCGGTAAGCATTTCTTTGTGTTTTAGACTTTTGGAATTTTGGTTTTTCATGTTGATTTTAAAATGACCTTTTTCATGTTTGAAATGTACTAACTCGTTTTTTCCTCACAGCAGGTCAACTTGTGTGTGGTTGCAACATTACGGTCCCATTGAGTACATTTTTGGAGAAAGGGACATCAGTTGCACCACAGGGCGGGAGGAGGGTGCTGAGCACGATACATTTTCTCTCTTCGGTAAGCATTTTTTTGTGTTTTATACTTTTGGAATTTTGGTTTTTCATGTTGATTTTAAAATGACCTTTTTCATGTTTGAAATGTACTAACTCGGTTGTTCCTCACAGCAGGTCAACTTGTGCGTGGTTGCAACATTACGGTCCCATTGAGTACATTTTTGGAGAAAGGGACATCAGTTGCACCACAGGGCGGGAGGAGGGTGCTGAGCACGATACATTTTCTCTCTTCGGTAAGCATTTCTTTGTGTTTTAGACTTTTGGAATTTTGGTTTTTCATGTTGATTTTAAAATGACCTTTTTCATGTTTGAAATGTACTAACTCGTTTTTTCCTCACAGCAGGTCAACTTGTGTGTGGTTGCAACATTACGGTCCCATTGAGTACATTTTTGGAGAAAGGGACATCAGTTGCACCACAGGGCGGGAGGAGGGTGCTGAGCACGATACATTTTCTCTCTTCGGTAAGCATTTTTTTGTGTTTTATACTTTTGGAATTTTGGTTTTTCATGTTGATTTTAAAATGACCTTTTTCATGTTTGAAATGTACTAACTCGGTTGTTCCTCACAGCAGGTCAACTTGTGCGTGGTTGCAACATTACGGTCCCATTGAGTACATTTTTGGAGAAAGGGACATCAGTTGCACCACAGGGCGGGAGGAGGGTGCTGAGCACGATACATTTTCTCTCTTCGGTAAGCATTTCTTTGTGTTTTAGACTTTTGGAATTTTGGTTTTTCATGTTGATTTTAAAATGACCTTTTTCATGTTTGAAATGTACTAACTCGTTTTTTCCTCACAGCAGGTCAACTTGTGTGTGGTTGCAACATTACGGTCCCATTGAGTACATTTTTGGAGAAAGGGACATCAGTTGCACCACAGGGCGGGAGGAGGGTGCTGAGCACGATACATTTTCTCTCTTCGGTAAGCATTTTTTTGTGTTTTATACTTTTGGAATTATGGTTTTTCATGTTGATTTTAAAATGACCTTTTTCATGTTTGAAATGTACTAATTCGGTTGTTCCTCACAGCAGGTCAACTTGTGCGTGGTTGCAACATTACGGTCCCATTGAGTACATTTTTGGAGAAAGGGACATCAGTTGCACCACAGGGCGGGAGGAGGGTGCTGAGCACGATACATTTTCACTCTTCGGTAAGCATTTTTTTGTGTTTTATACTTTTGGAATGTTGGTTTTTCATGTTGATTTTAAAATGACCTTTTTCATGTTTGAAATGTACTAACTCGGTTGTTCCTCACAGCAGGTCAACTTGTGCGTGGTTGCAACATTACGGTCCCATTGAGTACATTTTTGGAGAAAGGGACATCAGTTGCACCACAGGCGGGAGGAGGGTGCTGAGTACGATACATTTTCTCTCTTCGGTAAGCATTTTTTTGTGTTTTATACTTTTGGAATTTTGGTTTTTCATGTTGATTTTAAAATGACCTTTTTCATATTTGAAATGTACTAACTCGTTTTTTCCTCACAGCAGGTCAACTTGTGTGTGGTTGCAACATTACGGTCCCATTGAGTACATTTGTGGAGAAAGGGACATCAGTTGCACCACAGGGCGGGAGGAGGGTGCTGAGCACAATACATTTTCTGTCTTCGGTAAGCATTTTTTTGTGTTTTATACTTTCGGAATTTTGGTTTTTCATGTTGATTTTAGAATGACCTTTTTCGTGTTTGAAATGTACTAACTCGGTTGTTCCTCACAGCAGGTCAACTTGTGTGTGGTTGCAACATTACGGTCCCATTGAGTACATTTTTGGAGAAAGGGACATCAGTTGCACCACAGGGCGGGAGGAGGGTGCTGAGCACGATACATTTTCTCTCTTCGGTAAGCATTTTTTTTGTGTTTTATACTTTTGGAATTTTGGTTTTTCATGTTGATTTTAAAATGACCTTTTTCATGTTTGAAATGTACTAACTCGGTTGTTCCTCACAGCAGGTCAACTTGTGTGTGGTTGCAACATTACGGTCCCATTGAGTACATTTTTGGAGAAAGGGACATCAGTTGCACCACAGGGCGGGAGGAGGGTGCTGAGCACGATACATTTTCTCTCTTCGGTAAGCATTTCTTTGTGTTTTAGACTTTTGGAATTTTGGTTTTTCATGTTGATTTTAAAATGACCTTTTTCATGTTTGAAATGTACTAACTCGTTTTTTCCTCACAGCAGGTCAACTTGTGTGTGGTTGCAACATTACGGTCCCATTGAGTACATTTTTGGAGAAAGGGACATCAGTTGCACCACAGGGCGGGAGGAGGGTGCTGAGCACGATACATTTTCTCTCTTCGGTAAGCATTTTTTTGTGTTTTATACTTTTGGAATTTTGGTTTTTCATGTTGATTTTAAAATGACCTTTTTCATGTTTGAAATGTACTAACTCAGTTGTTCCTCACAGCAGGTCAACTTGTGCGTGGTTGCAACATTACGGTCCCATTGAGTACATTTTTGGAGAAAGGGACATCAGTTGCACCACAGGGCGGGAGGAGGGTGCTGAGCACGATACATTTTCTCTCTTCGGTAAGCATTTCTTTGTGTTTTAGACTTTTGGAATTTTGGTTTTTCATGTTGATTTTAAAATGACCTTTTTCATGTTTGAAATGTACTAACTCGTTTTTTCCTCACAGCAGGTCAACTTGTGTGTGGTTGCAACATTACGGTCCCATTGAGTACATTTTTGGAGAAAGGGACATCAGTTGCACCACAGGGCGGGAGGAGGGTGCTGAGCACGATACATTTTCTCTCTTCGGTAAGCATTTTTTTGTGTTTTATACTTTTGGAATTTTGGTTTTTCATGTTGATTTTAAAATGACCTTTTTCATGTTTGAAATGTACTAACTCGGTTGTTCCTCACAGCAGGTCAACTTGTGCGTGGTTGCAACATTACGGTCCCATTGAGTACATTTTTGGAGAAAGGGACATCAGTTGCACCACAGGGCGGGAGGAGGGTGCTGAGCACGATACATTTTCACTCTTCGGTAAGCATTTTTTTGTGTTTTATACTTTTGGAATGTTGGTTTTTCATGTTGATTTTAAAATGACCTTTTTCGTGTTTGAAATGTACTAACTCGGTTGTTCCTCACAGCAGGTCAACTTGTGTGTGGTTGCAACATTACAGTCCCATTGAGTACATTTTTGGAGAAAGGGACATCAGTTGCACCACAGGGCGGGAGGAGGGTGCTGAGCACGATACATTTTCTCTCTTCGGTAAGCATTTTTTTGTGTTTTATACTTTTGGAATTTTGGTTTTTCATGTTGATTTTAAAATGACCTTTTTCATGTTTGAAATGTACTAACTCGGTTGTTCCTCACAGCAGGTCATCTTGTGTGTGGTTGCAACATTACGGTCCCATTGAGTACATTTTTGGAGAAAGGGACTGTTGTGACAGTGCCACGACATTCAAAAGTGCCGCTACGTTAGTACGCGAACACGGCGATAGAGGCGCTCCGCAGCTCGGCCGAGCGCGGGAGCGCCACCTGGTTATGAACGGCGCCGGCCGCATGTCACGGCCCGGCAGTCGAGTGACAGATACGGAGTTAGTAGCATGTAACCCGCGAGTGTTTCTACTTTTGTATCTCCACGCACTTTATTAGTGATTAAAGGTTATAACACTTTTTGGCGACGAGGATGGGATATTTTTTTTCCCCTGGATTGTGGACTAGTGTGTTCTTGTCGGGGCAGACATGGAACAGCTTATGCAAGCGCTTATTGAACAACAAACACAGCTGACGGCTGCTATTCAGGCGTTGTCAACGTCGCTTACTCATCGTCTGTCTTCCTCTTCTCCGCCTCCGTTTCCTCCTTATGATGAGGCCGCTGAAGACTGGGAGGATTATGAGAAGCGTTTGCGGCAACACTTCTTGGCTTTCGGTGTTGTCGACGCTCCTATGTGTAAGTCGTTATTTCTATCTTGGATTTCCCCACGGATCTATCAGCTGTTATCTCAGTTAGCCCCTCTGCGGGAACCTGCCTCTCTGTCCTTCCAAGAAATGTGTGACTTATTGTCTAACTATTACCGAAAAAACACCCATGTCGTTGCTGCCCGCGTGGCTTTCTACTGGTGTCGTAAACAGCCCCATCAATGTTACCGGGCTTGGGCGGCGGAACTACACGGTCTGAGTCGGAAATGTCAGTTTGTCACGGACACTCATCATGAGTCTTACGCTGATTCGATGGTTCGGGACGCTATTTTACGGCTTGCTCCTGATAAAGAAGTTCGGCAACGTGCCTTACAATTGCCAAACCCGTCGTTGTCGGAAGTTCTCAGCATCGCTCAATCGTTTGAAGTGTCTCACGCTGCTGGTGCGCAAATAGACGCGTGGTGTGATGTAGGCGCTGTACACACCACTTTCGACGCAGACAATGTGCCTGTTTCACAGGAAAACGACGATGTGGCGGCGGTGCACTCGCGTCAAAAACGTCGCGTTGGGCTGCCACGCTCGCAGCGAAAACAGCAACCACAGAAGCAGGCTCGTTCCGCCCTTCCTTCTTGTCCACGTTGTTTCGTACAGCATGACAGAGCCGCGTGTCCAAAACGTTGGGCCACGTGTAATTCATGTAGGAAAAAAGGCCACATTGCTTCTGTGTGTCAGTCCCCTAAAGTTCCTGTCGACGAGGATGAGGCATCGGACATGGATGTTAACTGTGTGCTTTCTCAAACGAATAAGTTGTTTGTTACTGTTCGTGTTCTGGATAAAGACATTCGCATGCAAGTGGACACTGGCTCTGCGGTAACTCTCATTAATTCTCGCACGTATTTGGAGTAAGGCTCCCCTTCCTTGTCTCCAGTTACGCGAAATCTACGAACTTATAATAAGCAGAAAATTCCTATCGTTGGCCAGTTTGATGCTTCCACTGCCTACAAGTCTGTTGTTCGGCCCCTCACGTTTTATGTGGTGGATCATGCGGGCACTGAAAACCTGTTCGGTTATGATGCTTTCCAGTTGTTCGGGTTTTCCATTGATGATGATGTGCACCTCATATCTGAGGACATTCCGTATCAACAGCTGGATGGCTTGTGTTCTGAATTCTCGTCCGTGTTCTCTGCGGGTCTGGGTCGGGCCAAGGATTTTGAAGCCCACATTACTCTTAAACCTACGGCTCGCCCTAAGTTTTTCCGGGCACGCCCTATTCCGATGGCGTTGCGTGCGCCTGTCAAAGCTGAGATAGACAGGTTAACAGCTTCGGGGATTCTCCTTCCTGTTACCTCCAGCGAATGGGCATTGCCCGTCGTGGTGGTTTCTAAACCAAACGGGAGTCTGCGATTGTGTGGTGATTTTAAAGCCACTGTCAATGCTCAAAGCCTCATTGACACTTATCCTCTTCCCCGTCCTGAGGAGTTATTTACCAAGCTCGCTGGGGGCCAGTTCTTTTCCAAACTTGACTTATCGGAGGCGTACCATCAGTTGCCGCTGGATGCATCTTCCAAGGAATTTCTCGTCATCAACACTCCTTGTGGGTTGTATCAGTACCAGCGGTTACCATTTGGCGTCGCTAGCGCGCCGGCCATTTTTCAGCGGTTTTTGGAACAGCTCACGGCTTCCGTTCCCGGCTGCATCAACTACCTGGATGACATTGTTGTCACGGGGGCCTCCACTGAGGAGCACCTTCGCAATTTGCGTTCACTGTTTCGGGTTCTGCATTCAGCATGGTTGAAGTGCAATCTGGACAAGTCTCAGTTCTTCCAACCCTCCATTGTGTATCTTGGTTTCCACTTGTCCCGTGAGGGTATACGTCCTCTACGACAGCACGTTGCGGCCATTACCGCTCTACCCCGGCCGTCTACGGTCAAAGAACTTCAGGCGTTTCTAGGCAAGGTTGCTTATTATCACAAATTCATTCCCTCCGCGGCGACGGTGGCTCATCCTCTGCATCAGCTGTTACGCAAAAACGTTCCTTTCCGTTGGTCCGCCGAGTGTGAGCAGGCTTTTGTCCGCCTGAAGGCTCATTTGCAGTCGGCGCCTTGTCTTGCCACTTTCCGTCCGGGTCAGCACTTGGTTCTGGCGACTGACGCGTCACAGTATGGCCTAGGGGCGGTTCTCGCCCATCGGTATGAGGATGGGTCGGAACGACCCATCGCCTACGCTTCCAAGACCCTCAACGATGCCCAACGGCGTTACTCTCAAATAGAAAAGGAGGCGCTCGCTATCGTTTATGCTCTGAAAAAGTTCAGCGTTTTTTTGTTTGGTTCTAAGTTTCACCTCATCACCGACCACAAGCCGCTGGTCTCTCTGTTCAGCACCTCGGCGTCGCTTCCGGATAAGGCAGCTCACCGCCTGCAACGTTGGGCCTTATACTTGTCTCGTTTTCACTATGAGATTCACTATCGCCCCACGGCCCAGCACGCCAACGCTGACGCGTTGTCGCGTTTGCCGATGGGCCCCGACCCGGTTTTCGATCGCGATGAACTCCTCTGTTTCCACATTGATGAGGAAGAACGTCATGCGGTCGAGGGTTTTCCACTTACAGGTTCGCAGGTCGCGTCGGCTACTGCGCGGGATCCGGTCCTGCTTCAGGTGATTGGTTTTGTTCAGCGGGGTTGGCCGGACAGGACCAAGGGCCGGGCGTCGGATCCCCTTCGCAACTACCATGCCTTGCACCTTCGTCTGTCTGTTCGTGAGGGTGTTGTTCTTCTGGCCACGGATGGCGCATCTCCACGGGTTGTGGTGCCCGCCTCTCTTCGCAAAGCTGTTCTCAAACTATTGCATGAGGGCCATTGGGGGATTTCTCAGACTAAGTCCCTGGCCCGCAGGCACGTTTATTGGCCCGGTATCGATTCGGACATCGCCCACATGGTCGCTGCGTGTGCTCAGTGTGTTCAACAACTGGCTGCGCCTCGTACTCTGCCCTCTCCGTGGCCTGATCCGGCGCAGCCGTAGGAACGGGTGCACGCTGACTTTGCCGGCCCCTTCCTCGGCACTTATTGGCTACTGTTGATTGACGCCTTCTCGAAGTTTCCGTTTGTTGTTCGCTGTCCGTCGCCCACCACTGCGGCGACGACGCTGGCTTTGTCAAAAATCTTTGCGCTAGAAGGTCTTCCATCCACGATTGTCACGGACAATGGCCCTCAGTTCTCTTCGCAGGCCTTCCGTGATTTTTGTACTGGACAAGGGATTCATCATGTTACAGCACCGCCCTTCCATCCGCAATCGAATGGGGAGGTCGAGCGCCTTGTCCGCACTTTCAAAAGCCAAATGGAAAAATTCCTTAGTGATTTTTCCACAGATGACGCTCTGTTGCAATTTCTGAGTTCTCATCGCTTCACACCTCTGGGTGATCGCAGCCCTGCTGAACTCTGCATGGCCGCCAACCGCGCACCCTACTGCATCTGCTTCACCCTGTCAGGCCTTGTACTGTGTCCCCTAGTGCGGGAAAATACCCGGTGGGCGCCGACGTGTGGGCACGGGGGTATGGATCTCGCCCTAAATGGATGCCAGGGGTGGTCCAGGCTCTTCGCGGCCGCCGGCTTTGTGAAATACGTACGGACGGCGGCATGGTTGTTCGCCATTACGACCAGATGCGCCCACGAGTGGTGGCCACGCCGGTACCACCGCCCCTTCTTTCGTCTCCACCAGTCCGAGAAGCCAGTCCCGTCGCTGCTGCCGATCTTCCGGGCGTGTTGTTGCCGCAGCCGTCGCTACCGCTTCCGAGTACGCCGGAACCGGCACCAGTCGCGACGCCGCCTTCTCCGGGACCCATCTCGCTGGAGCACACCCCCAGGTCCACGACACCTATGGATGCTGCTCCGGAGTTTTCACCCATCATCTCGTCCAGGAGGCACGTTCCACGTGCCAGCTTCCGTCCTGGACATTTTCGACCATACTCTCGTGTTTCTCCGCGGGATCTTCTCGGGACGTCCCAAGAGGCCATGGATGTCTCCGCACTGTCCGTGTCTCCACGAAAGTGAGCGTTTTTTTTTTCAAGGGGGGAAAAGTGTTGTGACAGTGCCACGACATTCAAAAGTGCCGCTACGTTAGTACGCGAACACGGCGATAGAGGCGCTCCGCAGCTCGGCCGAGCGCGGGAGCGCCACCTGGTTATGAACGGCGCCGGCCGCATGTCACTGCCCGGCAGTCGAGTGACAGATACGGAGTTAGTAGCATGTAACCCGCGAGTGTTTCTACTTTTGTATCTCCACGCACTTTATTAGTGATTAAAGGTTATAACAGGGACATCAGTTGCACCACAGGACGGGAGGAGGGTGCTGAGCACGACACATTTTCTCTCTTCGGTAAGCATTTTTTTGTGTTTTATACTTTTGGAATTTTGGTTTTTCATGTTGATTTTAAAATGACCTTTTTCATGTTTGAAATGTACTAACTCGGTTGTTCCTCACAGCAGGTCAACTTGTGTGTGGTTGCAACATTACGGTCCCATTGAGTACATTTTTGGAGAAAGGGACATCAGTTGCACCACAGGGCGGGAGGAGGGTGCTGAGCACGATACATTTTCTCTCTTCGGTAAGCATTTTTTTGTGTTTTATACTTTTGGAATTTCGGTTTTTCATGTTGATTTTAAAATGACCTTTTTCATGTTTGAAATGTACTAACTCGGTTGTTCCTCACAGCAGGTCAACTTGTGCGTGGTTGCAACATTATGGTCCCATTGAGTACATTTTTGGAGAAAGGGACATCAGTTGCACCACAGGGCGGGAGGAGGGTGCTGAGCACGATACATTTTCTCTCTTCGGTAAGCATTTTTTTGTGTTTTATACTTTTGGAATTTTGGTTTTTCATGTTGATTTTAAAATGACCTTTTTCATGTTTGAAATGTACTAACTCGGTTGTTCCTCACAGCAGGTCATCTTGTGTGTGGTTGCAACATTACGGTCCCATTGAGTACATTTTTGGAGAAAGGGACATCAGTTGCACCACAGGGCGGGAGGAGGGTGCTGAGCACGATACATTTTCTCTCTTCCGTAAGCACTTTTTTGTGTTTTATACTTTTGGAATTTTGGTTTTTCATGTTGATTTTAAAATGACCTTTTTCATGTTTGAAATGTACTAACTCGGTTGTTCCTCACAGCAGGTCAACTTGTGTGTGGTTGCAACATTACGGTCCGATTGAGTACATTTTTGGAGAAAGGGACATCAGTTGCACCACAGGGCGGGAGGAGGGTGCTGAGCACGATACATTTTCTCTCTTCGGTAAGCATTTTTTTGTGTTTTATACTTTTGGAATTTTGGTTTTTCATGTTGATTTTAAAATGACCTTTTTCATGTTTGAAATGTACTAACTCGGTTGTTCCTCACAGCAGGTCAACTTGTGTGTGGTTGCAACATTACGGTCCCATTGAGTACATTTTTGGAGAAAGGGACATCAGTTGCACCACAGGACGGGAGGAGGGTGCTGAGCACGACACATTTTCTCTCTTAGGTATGCATTTTTTTGTGTTTTATACTTTTGGAATTTTGGTTTTTCATGTTGATTTTAAAATGACCTTTTTCATGTTTGAAATGTACTAACTCGGTTGTTCCTCACAGCAGGTCAACTTGTGTGTGGTTGCAACATTACGGTCCCATTGAGTACATTTTTGGGGAAAGGGACATCAGTTGCACCACAGGGCGGGAGGAGGGTGCTGAGCACGATGCATTTTCTCTCTTCGGTAAGCATTTTTTTGTGTTTTATACTTTTGGAATTTTGGTTTTTCATGTTGATTTTAAAATGACCTTTTTCATGTTTGAAATGTACTAACTCGGTTGTTCCTCACAGCAGGTAAACTTGTGTGTGGTTGCAACATTACGGTCCCATTGAGTACATTTTTGAGAAAGGGACATCAGTTGCACCACAGGGCGGGAGGAGGGTGCTGAGCACGATAAATTTTCTCTCTTCGGTAAGCATTTTTTTGTGTTTTATACTTTTGGAATTTTGGTTTTTCATGGTGATTTTAAAATGACCTTTTTCATGTTTGAAATGTACTAACTCGGTTGTTCCTCACAGCAGGTCATCTTGTGTGTGGTTGCAACATTACGGTCCCATTGAGTAAATTTTTGGAGAAAGGGACATCAGTTGCACCACAGGGCGGGAGGAGGGTGCTGAGCACGATACATTTTCTCTCTTCGGTAAGCATTTTTTTGTGTTTTATACTTTTGGAATTTTGGTTTTTCATGTTGATTTTAAAATTACCTTTTTCATGTTTGAAATGTACTAACTCGGTTGTTCCTCACAGCAGGTCAACTTGTGTGTGGTTGCAACATTACGGTCCCATTGAGTACATTTTTGGAGAAAGGGACATCAGTTGCACCACAGGGCGGGAGGAGGGTGCTGAGCACGATACATTTTCTCTCTTCGGTAAGCATTTTTTTGTGTCTTATACTTTTGGAATTTTGGTTTTTCATGTTGATTTTAAAATGACTATTTTCATGTTTGAAATGTACTAACTCGGTTGTTCCTCACAGCAGGTCAACTTGTGTGTGGTTGCAACATTACGGTCCCATTGAGTATATTTGTGGAGAAAGGGACATCAGTTGCACCACAGGGCGGGAGGAGGGTGCTGAGCACGATACATTTTCTCTCTTCGGTAAGCATTTCTTTGTGTTTTAGACTTTTGGAATTTTGGTTTTTCATGTTGATTTTAAAATGACTATTTTCATGTTTGAAATGTACTAACTCGGTTGTTCCTCACAGCAGGTCAACTTGTGTGTGGTTGCAACATTACGGTCCCATTGAGTATATTTGTGGAGAAAGGGACATCAGTTGCACCACAGGGCGGGAGGAGGGTGCTGAGCACGATACATTTTCTCTCTTCGGTAAGCATTTCTTTGTGTTTTAGACGTTTGGAATTTTGGTTTTTCATGTTGATTTTAAAATGACCTTTTTCATGCTTGAAATGTACTAACTCGGTTGTTCCTCACAGCAGGTCAACTTGTGTGTGGTTGCAACATTACGATCCCATTGAGTACATTTGTGGAGAAAGGGACATCAGTTGCACCACAGGGCGGGAGGAGGGTGCTGAGCACGATACATTTTGTCTCTTCGGTAAGCATTTTTTTGTGTTTTATACTTTTGGAATTTTGGTTTTTCATGTTGATTTTAAAATGACCTTTTTCATGTTTGAAATGTATTAACTCGGTTGTTCCACACAGCAGGTCAACTTGTGTGTGGTTGCAACATTACGGTCTCATTGAGTACATTTTTGGGGAAAGGGACATCAGTTGCACCACAGGGCGGGAGAAGGGTGCTGAGCACGATACATTTTCTCTCTTCGGTAAGCATTTTTTTGTGTTTTATACTTTTGGAATTTTGGTTTTTCATGTTGATTTTAAAATGACCTTTTTCATGTTTGAAATGTACTAACTCGTTTTTTCCTCACAGCAGGTCAACTTGTGTGTGGTTGCAACATTACGGTCCCATTGAGTACATTTTTGGAGAAAGGGACATCAGTTGCACCACAGGGCGGGAGGAGGGTGCTGAGCACGATACATTTTCTCTCTTCGGTAAGCATTTTTTTGTGTTTTATACTTTTGGAATTTTGGTTTTTCATGTTGATTTTAAAATGACCTTTTTCATGTTTGAAATGTACTAACTCGGTTGTTCCTCACAGCAGGTCAACTTGTGTGTGGTTGCAACATTACGGTCCCATTGAGTATATTTGTGGAGAAAGGGACATCAGTTGCACCACAGGGCGGGAGGAGGGTGCTGAGCACGATACATTTTCTCTCTTCGGTAAGCATTTTTTTGTGTTTTATACTTTTGGAATTTTGGTTTTTCATGTTGATTTTAAAATGACCTTTTTCATGTTTGAAATGTACTAACTCGTTTTTTCCTCACAGCAGGTCAACTTGTGTGTGGTTGCAACATTACGGTCCCATTGAGTACATTTTTGGAGAAAGGGACATCAGTTGCACCACAGGGCGGGAGGAGGGTGCTGAGCACGATACATTTTCTCTCTTCGGTAAGCATTTTTTTGTGTTTTATACTTTTGGAATTTTGTTTTTTCTTGTTGATTTTAAAATTACCTTTATCATGTTTGAAATGTACTAACTCGGTTGTTCCTCACAGCAGGTCAACTTGTGTGTGGTTGCAACATTACGGTCCCATTGAGTACATTTTTGGGGAAAGGGACATCAGTTGCACCACAGGGCGGGAGGAGGGTGCTGAGCACGATGCATTTTCTCTCTTCGGTAAGCATTTTTTTGTGTTTTATACTTTTGGAATTTTGGTTTTTCATGTTGATTTTAAAATGACCTTTTTCATGTTTGAAATGTACTAACTCGGTTGTTCCTCACAGCAGGTCATCTTGTGTGTGGTTGCAATATTACCGTCCCATTGAGTACATTTTTGGAGAAAGGGACATCAGTTGCACCACAGGGCGGGAGGAGGGTGCTGAGCACGATACATTTTCTCTCTTCGGTAAGCATTTTTTTGCGTTTCATACTTTTTGAATTTTGGTTTTTCATGTTGATTTTAAAATGACCTTTTTCATGTTTGAAATGTACTAACTCGGTTGTTCCTCACAGCAGGTCAACTTGTGTGTGGTTGCAAAATTACGGTCCCATTGAGTACATTTTTGGAGAAAGGGACATCAGTTGCACCACAGGGCGGGAGGAGGGTGCTGAGCATGATACATTTTCTCTCTTCGGTAAGCATTTTTGTGTGTTTTATACTTTTGGAATTTTTGTTTTTCATGGTGATTTTAAAATGACCTTTTTCATGTTTGAAATGTACTAACTCGGTTGTTCCTCACAGCAGGTCAACTTGTGTGTGGTTGCAACATTACGGTCCCATTGAGTATATTTGTGGAGAAAGGGACATCAGTTGCACCACAGGGCGGGAGGAGGGTGCTGAGCACGATACATTTTCTCTCTTCGGTAAGCATTTTTTTGTGTTTTATACTTTTGGAATTTTGGTTTTTCATGTTGATTTTAAAATGACCTTTTTCATGTTTGAAATGTACTAACTCGGTTGTTCCTCACAGCAGGTCATCTTGTGTGTGGTTGCAACATTACGGTCCCATTGAGTACATTTTTGGAGAAAGGGACATCAGTTGCACCACAGGGCGGGAGGAGGGTGCTGAGCACGATACATTTTCTCTCTTCGGTAAGCATTTTTTTGTGTTTTATACTTTTGGAATTTTCGTTTTTCATGTTGATTTTAAAATTACCTTTTTCATGTTTGAAATGTACCAACTCGGTTGTTCCTCACAGCAGGTCAACTTGTGTGTGGTTGCAACATTACGGTCCCATTGAGTACATTTTTGGAGAAAGGGACATCAGTTGCACCACAGGGCGGGAGGAGGGTGCTGAGCACGATACATTTTCTGTCTTCGGTAAGCATTTTTTTGTGTTTGATACTTTTGGAATTTTGGTTTTTCATGTTGAATTTAAAATGACTATTTTCATGTTTGAAATGTACTAACTCGGTTGTTCCTCACAGCAGGTCAACTTGTGTGTGGTTACAACATTACGGTCCCATTGAGTATATTTGTGGAGAAAGGGACATCAGTTGCACCACAGGGCGGGAGGAAGGTGCTGAGCACGATACATTTTCTCTCTTCGGTAAGCATTTCCTTGTGTTTTAGACTTTTGGAATTTTGGTTTTTCATGTTGATTTTAAAATGACCTTTTTCATGTTTGAAATGTACTAACTCGGTTGTTCCTCACTGCAGGTCAACTTGTATGTGGTTGCAACATTACGATCCCATTGAGTACATTTTTGGGGAAAGGGACATCAGTTGCACCACAGGGCGGGAGGAGGGTGCTGAGCACGATACATTTTCTCTCTTTGGTAAGCATTTTTTTGTGTTTTATACTTTTGGAATTTTGTTTTTTCATGTTGATTTTAAAATGACCTTTTTCATGTTTGAAATGTACTAACTCGGTTGTTCCTCACAGCAGTTCAACTTGTGTGTGGTTGCAACATTACGGTCCCATTGAGTACATTTTTGGAGAAAGGGACATCAGTTGCACCACAGGGCGGGAGGAGGGTGCTGAGCACGATACATTTTCTCTCTTCGGTAAGCATTTTTTTGTGTTTTATACCTTTGGAATTTTGGTTTTTCATGTTGATTTTAAAATGACCTTTTTCATGTTTGAAATGTACTAACTCGGTTGTTCCTCACAGCAGGTCAACTTGTGTGTGGTTGCAACATTACGGTCCCATTGAGTACATTTTTGGAGAAAGGTACATCAGTTGCATGCACCACAGGGCAGGAGGAGGATGCTGAGCACGATACATTTTCTCTCTTCGGTAAGCATTTTTTTGTGTTTTATACTTTTGGAATTTTGGTTTTTCATGTTGATTTTTAAATGACCTTTTTCATGTTTGAAATGTACTAACTCGTTTTTTCCTCACAGCAGGTCAACTTGTGTGTGGTTGCAACATTACGGTCCCATTCAGTACATTTTTGGAGAAAGGGACATCAGTTGCACCACAGGGCGGGAGGAGGGTGCTGAGCACGATACATTTTCTCTCTTCGGTAAGCATTTTTTTGAGTTTTATACTTTTATAATTTTGGTTTTTCATGTTGATTTTAAAATGACCTTTTTCATGTTTGAAATGTACTAACTCGTTTTTTTCTCACAGCAGGTCAACTTGTGTGTGGTTGCAACATTACGGTCCCATTGAGTACATTTTTGGAGAAACGGACATCAGTTGCACCACAGGGCGGGAGGAGGGTGCTGAGCATGATACATTTTCTCTCTTCGGTAAGCATTTTTTTGTGTTTTATAATTTTGGAATTTTGGTTTTTCATGTTGATTTTAAAATGACCTTTTTCGTGTTTGAAATGTACTAACTCGGTTGTTCCTCACAGCAAGTCAACTTGTGTGTGGTTGCAACATTACGGTCCCATTGAGTACATTTTTGGAGAAAGGGACATCAGTTGCACTACAATGCGGGAGGAGGGTGCTGAGCATGATACATTTTCTCTCTTCGGTAATCATTTTTTTGTGTTTTATACTTTTGGAATTTTGGTTTTTTATGTTGATTTTAAAATGACCTTTTTCATGTTTGAAATGTACTAACTCGTTTTTCCCTCACAGCAGGTCACATTGTGTGTTGTTGCAACATTACGGTCCCATTGAGTACATTTTTGGTGAAAGGGACATCAGTTGCACCACAGGGCAGGAGGAGGGTGCTGAGCACGATACATTTTCTCTCTTCGGTAAGCATTTTTTTGTGTTTTATACTTTTGGAATTTTGGTTTTTCATGGTGATTTTAAAATGACCTTTTTCATGTTTGAAGTGTACTAACTCATTTTTGCCTCACAGCAGGTCAACTTGTGTGTGGTTGCAACATTACGGTCCCATTGAGTACATTTTTGGAGAAAGCGACATCAGTTGCACAACAGGGCGGGAGGAGGGTGCTGAGCACGATACATTTTCTCTCTTCGGTAAGCATTTTTTTGTGTTTTATACTTTTGGAATTTTGGTTTTTCATGTTGATTTTAAAATGACCTTTTTCATGTTTGAAATGTACTAACTCGGTTGTTCCTCACAGCAGGTCAACTTGTGTGTGGTTGCAACATTACGGTCCCATTGAGTACATTTTTGGAGAAAGGGACATCAGTTGCACCACAGGGCGGGAGGAGGGTGCTGAGCACGATACATTTTCTCTCTTCGGTAAGCTTTTTTTTGTGTTTTACACTTTTGGAATTTTGGTTTTTCATGTTGATTTTAAAATGACCTTTTTCATGTTTAAAATGTACTAACTCGGTTGTTCCTCACAGCAGGTCAACTTGTGTGTGGTTGCAACATTACGGTCCCATTGAGTACATTTTTGGAGAAAGGGACATCAGTTGCACCACAGGGCGGGAGGAGGGTGCTGAGCACGATACATTTTCTCTCTTCATTAAGCATTTTTTTGTGTTTTATACTTTTGGAATTTTGGTTTTTCATGTTGATTTTAAAATGACCTTTTTCATGTTTGAAATGTACTAACTCGTTTTTCCCTCACAGCAGGTCACATTGTGTGTGGTTGCAACATTACGGTCCCATTGAGTACATTTTTGGAGAAAGGGACATCAGTTGCACCACAGGGCGGGAGGAGGGTGCTGAGCACAATACATTTTCTGTCTTCGGTAAGCATTTTTTTGTGTTTTATACTTTTGGAATTTTGGTTTTTCATGTTGATTTTAAAATGACCTTTTTCATGTTTGAAATGTACTAACTCGTTTTTCCCTCACAGCAGGTCAACTTGTGTGTGGTTGCAACATTACGGTCCCATTGAGTACATTTTCGGAGAAAGGGACATCAGTTGCACCACAGGGCGGGAAGAGGGTGCTGAGCACGATACATTTTCTCTCTTCGGTAAGCATTTTTTTGTGTTTTATACTTTTGGAATTTTGGTTTTTCATGTTGATTTTAAAATGACCTTTTTCATGTTTGAAATGTACTAACTCGGTTGTTCTTCACAGCAGGTCAACTCGTGTGTAGTTGCAACATTACGGTCCCATTGAGTACATTTTTGGAGAAAGGGACATCAGTTGCACCACAGGGCGGGAGGAGGGTGCTGAGCACGATACATTTTCTCTCTTCGGTAAGCATTTTTTTGTGTTTTATACTTTTGGAATTTTGGTTTTTCATGTTGATTTTAAAATGACCTTTTTCATGTTTGAAGTGTACTAACTCGGTTGATCCTCACAGCAGGTCACATTGTGTGTGGTTCCAACATTACGGTCCCATTGAGTACATTTTTGGAGAAAGGGACATCAGTTGCACCACAGGGCGTTAGGAGGGTGCTGAGCACGATACATTTTCTCTCTTCGGTAAGCATTTTCTTGTGTTTTATACTTTTGGAATTTTCGTTTTTCATGTTGATTTTAAAATGACCTTTTTCATGTTTGAAATGTACTAACTCGTTTTTCCCTCACAGCAGGTCACATTCTGTGTGGTTGCAACATTACGGTCCCATTGAGTACATTTTTGGAGGAGGGACATCAGTTGCACCACAGGGCGGGAGGAGGGTGCTGAGCACGATACATTTTCTCTCTTCGGTAAGCATTTTTTTGTGTTTTATACTTTTGGAATTTTGGTTTTTCATGTTGATTTTAAAATGACCTTTTTCATGTTTGAAATGTACTAACTCGGTTGTTCCTCACAGCAGGTCACATTGTGTGTGGTTGCAACATTACGGTCCCATTGAGTACATTTTTCGAGAAAGGGACATCAGTTGCACCACAGGGCGGGAGGAGGGTGCTGAGCACGATACATTTTCTCTCTTCGGTAAGCATTTTTTTGTGTTTTATACTTTTGGAATTTTGGTTTTTTATGTTGATTTTAAAATGACCTTTTTCATGTTTGAAATGTACTAACTCCTTTTTCCCTCACAGCAGGTCACATTGTGTGTTGTTGCAACATTACGGTCCCATTGAGTACATTTTTGGTGAAAGGGACATCAGTTGCACCACAGGGCGGGAGGAGGGTGCTGAGCACGATACATTTTCTCTCTTCGGTAAGCATTTTTTTGTGTTTTATACATTTGGAATTTTGGTTTTTCATGTTGATTTTAAAATGACCTTTTTCATGTTTGAAATGTACTAACTCGTTTTTTCCTCACAGCAGGTCAACTTAGTGTGGTTGCAACATTACGGTCCCATTGAGTACATTTTTGGAGAATGGGACATCAGTTGCACCACAGGGCGGGAGGAGGGTGCTGAGCACGATACATTTTCTCTCTTCGGTAAGCATTTTTTTGTGTTTTATACTTTTGGAATTTTGGTTTTTCATGTTGATTTAAAAATGACCTTTTTCATGTTTGAAATGTATTAACTCGGCTGTTCCACACAGCAGGTCAACTTGTGTGTGGTTGCAACATTACGGTCCCATTGAGAAAATTTTCGGAGAAAGGGACATCAGTTGCACCACAGGGCGGGAGAAGGGTGCTGAGCACGATACATTTTCTCTCTTCGGTAAGCATTTTTTTGTGTTTTATACTTTTATAATTTTGGTTTCTCATGTTGTTTTTAAAATGACCTTTTTCATGTTTGAAATGTACTAACTCGTTTTTTCCTCACAGCAGGTCAACTTGTGTGTGGTTGCAACATTACGGTCCCATTGAGTACATTTTTGGAGAAAGGGACATCAGTTGCACCACAGGGCGGGAGGAGGGTGCTGAGCACGATACATTTTCTCTCTTCGGTAAGCATTTTTTTGTGTTTTATACTTTTGGAATTTTGTTTTTTCATGTTGATTTTAAAATGACCTATTTCATGTTTGAAATGTACTAACTCGGTTGTTCCTCACAGCAGATCAACTTGTGTGTGGTTGCAACATTACAGTCCCATTGAGTACATTTTTGGAGAAAGGGACATCAGTTGCACCACAGGGCGGGAGGAGGGTGCTGAGCACGATACATTTTCTCTCTTCGGTAAGCATTTTTTGTGTTTTATACCTTTGGAATTTTGGTTTTTCATGTTGATTTTAAAATGACCTTTTTCATGTTTGAAATGTACTAACTCGGTTGTTCCTCACAGCAGGTCAACTTGTGTGTGGTTGCAACATTACGGTCCCATTGAGTACATTTTTGGTGAAAGGTACATCAGTTGCACCACAGGGCAGGAGGAGGATGCTGAGCACGATACATTTTCTCTCTTCGGTAGGCATTTTTTTGTGTTTTATACTTTTGGAATTTTGGTTTTTCATGTTGATTTTTAAATGACCTTTTTCGTGTTTGAAATGGACTAACTCGTTTTTTCCTCACAGCAGGTCAACTTGTGTGTTGTTGCAACATTACGGTCCCATTGAGTACATTTTTGGAGAAAGGGACATCAGTTGCACCACAGGGCGGGAGGAGGGTGCTGAGCACGATACATTTTCTCTCTTCGGTAAGCATTTTTTTGTGTTTTATACTTTTATAATTGTGGTTTTTCATGTTGATTTTAAAATGACCTTTTTCATGTTTGAAATGTACTAACTCGTTTTTTTCTCACAGCAGGTCAACTTGTGTGTGGTTGCAACATTACGGTCCCATTGAGTACATTTTTGGAGAAAGGGACATCAGTTGCACCACAGGGCGGGAGGAGGGTGCTGAGCACGATACATTTTCTCTCTTCGGTAAGCTTTTTTTTGTGCTTTACACTTTTGGGATTTTGGTTTTTCATGTTGATTTTAAAATGACCTTTTTCATGTTTAAAATGTACTAACTCGGTTGTTCCTCACAGCAGGTCAACTTGTGTGTGGTTGCAACATTACGGTCCCATTGAGTACATTTTTCGAGAAAGGGACATCAGTTGCACCACAGGGCGGGAGGAGGCTGCTGAGCACGATACATTTTCTCTCTTCGGTAAGCATTTTTTTGTGTTTTATACTTTTGGAATTTTGGTTTTTCATGTTGATTTTAAAATGACCTTTTTCATGTTTGAAATGTACTAACTCGTTTTTCCCTCACAGCAGGTCACATTGTGTGTGGTTGCAACATTACGGTCCCATTGAGTACATTTTTGGAGAAAGGGACATCAGTTGCACCACAGGGCGGGAGGAGGGTGCTGAGCATGATACATTTTCTCTCTTCGGTAAGCATTTTTTTGTGTTTTATACTTTTGGAATTTTGGTTTTTCATGTTGATTTTAAAATGACCTTTTTCATGTTTGAAATGTACTAACTCGTTTTTCCCTCACAGCAGGTAAACTTGTGTGTGGTTGCAACATTACGGTCCCATTGAGTACATTTTCGGAGAAAGGGACATCAGTTGCACCACAGGGCGGGAAGAGGGTGCTGAGCACGATACATTTTCTCTCTTCGGTAAGCATTTTTTTGTGTTTCATACTTTTGGAATTTTGGTTTTTCATGTTGATTTTAAAATGACCTTTTTCATGTTTGAAATGTACTAACTCGTTTTTCCCTCACAGCAGGTCAACTTGTGTGTGGTTGCAACATTACGGTCCCATTGAGTACATTTTCGGAGAAAGGGACATCAGTTGCACCACAGGGCGGGAAGAGGGTGCTGAGCACGATACATTTTCTCTCTTCGGTAAGCATTTTTTTGTGTTTTATACTTTTGGAATTTTGGTTTTTCATGTTGATTTTAAAATGACCTTTTTCATGTTTGAAATGTACTAACTCGGTTGTTCTTCACAGCAGGTCAACTCGTGTGTAGTTGCAACATTACGGTCCCATTGAGTACATTTTTGGAGAAAGGGACATCAGTTGCACCACAGGGCGTTAGGAGGGTGCTGAGCACGATACATTTTCTCTCTTCGGTAAGCATTTTCTTGTGTTTTATACTTTTGGAATTTTGGTTTTTCATGTTGATTTTAAAATGACCTTTTTCATGTTTGAAATGTACTAACTCGTTTTTCCCTCACAGCAGGTCACATTGTGTGTGGTTGCAACATTACGGTCCCATTGAGTACATTTTTGGAGAAGGGACATCAGTTGCACCACAGGGCGGGAGGAGGGTGCTGAGCACGATACATTTTCTCTCTTCGGTAAGCATTTTTTTGTGTTTTATACTTTTGGAATTTTGGTTTTTCATGTTGATTTTAAAATGACCTTTTTCATGTTTGAAATGTACTAACTCGGTTGTTCCTCACAGCAGGTCACATTGTGTGTGGTTGCAACATTACGGTCCCATTGAGTACATTTTTCGAGAAAGGGACATCAGTTGCACCACAGGGCGGGAGGAGGGTGCTGAGCACGATACATTTTCTCTCTTCGGTAAGCATTTTTTTGTGTTTTATACTTTTGGAATTTTGGTTTTTCATGTTGATTTTAAAATGACCTTTTTCATGTTCGAAATGTACTAACTCGTTTTTCCCTCACAGCAGGTCACATTGTGTGTGGTTGCAACATTACGGTCCCATTGAGTACATTTTTGGAGAAAGGGACATCAGTTGCACCACAGGGCGGGAGGAGGGTGCTGAGCACGATACATTTTCTCTCTTCGGTAAGCATTTTTTTGTGTTTTATACTTTTGGAATTTTGGTTTTTCATGTTGATTTTAAAATGACCTTTTTCATGTTTGAAATGTACTAACTCGGTTGTTCTTCACAGCAGGTCAACTCATGTGTAGTTGCAACATTACGGTCCCATTGAGTACATTTTTGGAGAAAGGGACATCAGTTGCACCACAGGGCGTTAGGAGGGTGCTGAGCACGATACATTTTCTCTCTTCGGTAAGCATTTTCTTGTGTTTTATACTTTTGGAATTTTGGTTTTTCATGTTGATTTTAAAATGACCTTTTTCATGTTTGAAATGTACTAACTCGTTTTTCCCTCACAGCAGGTCACATTGTGTGTGGTTGCAACATTACGGTCCCATTGAGTACATTTTTGGAGAAGGGACATCAGTTGCACCACAGGGCGGGAGGAGGGTGCTGAGCACGATACATTTTCTCTCTTCGGTAAGCATTTTTTTGTGTTTTATACTTTTGGAATTTTGGTTTTTCATGTTGATTTTAAAATGACCTTTTTCATGTTTGAAATGTACTAACTCGGTTGTTCCACACAGCAGGTCACATTGTGTGTGGTTGCAACATTACGGTCCCATTGAGTACATTTTTCGAGAAAGTGACATCAGTTGCACCACAGGGCGGGAGGAGGGTGCTGAGCACGATACATTTTCTCTCTTCGGTAAGCATTTTTTTGTGTTTTATACTTTTGGAATTTTGGTTTTTCATGTTGATTTTAAAATGACCTTTTTCATGTTTGAAATGTACTAACTCGTTTTTCCCTCACAGCAGGTCACATTGTGTGTGGTTGCAACATTACGGTCCCATTGAGTACATTTTTGGAGAAAGGGACATCAGTTGCACCACAGTGCGGGAGGAGGGTGCTGAGCACGATACATTTTCTCTCTTCGGTAAGCATTTTTTTGTGTTTTATACCTGTGGAATTTTGGTTTTTCATGGTGATTTTAAAATGACCTTTTTCATGTTTGAAATTTACTAACTCATTTTTGCCTCACAGCAGGTCAACTTGTGTGTGGTTGCAACATTACGGTCCCATTGAGTACATTTTTGGAGAAAGGGACATCAGTTGCACCACAGGGAGGGAGGAGGGTGCAGAGCACGATACATTTTCTCTCTTCGGTAAGCATTTTTTTGTGTTTTATACTTTTGGAATTTTGGTTTTTTATGTTGATTTTAAAATGACCTTTTTCATGTTTGAAATGTACTAACTCGTTTTTCCCTCACAGCAGGTCACATTGTGTGTTGTTGCAACATTACGGTCCCATTGAGTACATTTTTGGTGAAAGGGCCATCAGTTGCACCACAGGGCGGGAGGAGGGTGCTGAGTACGATTCATTTTCTCTCTTCGGTACGCATTTTTTTGTGTTTTATACATTTGGTATTTTGGTTTTTCATGGTGATTTTAAAATGACCTTTTTCATGTTTAAAATGTACTAACTCATTTTTGCCTCACAGCAGGTCAACTTGTGTGTGGTTGCAACATTACGGTCCCATTGAGTACATTTTTGGAGAAAGCGACATCAGTTGCACCACAGGGCGGGAGGAGGGTGCTGAGCACGATACATTTTCTCTCTTCGGTAAGCATTTTTTTGTGTTTTATACTTTTGGAATTTTGGTTTTTCATGTTGATTTTAAAATGACCTTTTTCATGTTTGAAATGTACTAACTCGTTTTTCTCTCACAGCAGGTCACATTGTGTGTGGTTGCAACATTACGGTCCCATTGAGTACATTTTTGGAGAAGGGACATCAGTTGCACCACAGGGCGGGATGAGGGTGCTGAGCACGATACATTTTCTCTCTTCGGTAAGCATTTTTTTGTGTTTTATATTTTTGGAATTTTGGTTTTTCATGTTGATTTTAAAATGACCTTTTTCATGTTGAAATGTACTAACTCGGTTGTTCCTCACAGCAGGTCACATTGTGTGTGGTTGCAACATTACGGTCCCGTTGAGTACATTTTTCGAGAAAGGGACATCAGTTGCACCACAGGGCGGGAGGAGGGTGCTGAGCACGATACATTATCTCTCTTCGGTACGCATTTTTTTGTGTTTTATACATTTGGTATTTTGGTTTTTCATGGTGATTTTAAAATGACCTTTTTCATGTTTAAAATGTACTAACTCATTTTTGCCTCACAGCAGGTCAACTTGTGTGTGGTTGCAACATTACGGTCCCATTGAGTACATTTTTGGAGAAAGCGACATCAGTTGCACCACAGGGCGGGAGGAGGGTGCTGAGCACGATACATTTTCTCTCTTCGGTAAGCATTTTTTTTGTGTTTTATACTTTTGGAATTTTGGTTTTTCATGTTGATTTTAAAATGACCTTTTTCATGTTTGAAGTGTACTAACTCGTTTTTCCCTCACAGCAGGTCACATTGTGTGTGGTTGCAACATTACGGTCCCATTGAGTACATTTTTGGAAAAGGGACATCAGTTGCACCACAGGGCGGGAGGAGGGTGCTGAGCACGATACATTTTCTCTCTTCGGTAAGCATTTTTTTGTGTTTTATACTTTTGGAATTTTGGTTTTTCATGTTGATTTTAAAATGACCTTTTTCATGTTGAAATGTACTAACTCGGTTGTTCCTCACAGCAGGTCACATTGTGTGTGGTTGCAACATTACGGTCCCATTGAGTACATTTTTCGAGAAAGGGACATCAGTTGCACCACAGGGCGGGAGGAGGGTGCTGAGCACGATACATTTTCTCTCTTCGGTAAGCATTTTTTTGTGTTTTATACTTTTGGAATTTTGGTTTTTCATGTTGATTTTAAAATGACCTTTTTCATGTTTGAAATGTACTAACTCGTTTTTCCCTCACAGCAGGTCACATTGTGTGTGGTTGCAACATTACGGTCCCATTGAGTACATTTTTGGAGAAAGGGACATCAGTTGCACCACAGGGCGGGAGGAGGGTGCCGAGCACGATACACTTTCTCTCTTCGGTAAGCATTTTTTTGTGTTTTATACTTTTGGAATTTTGGTTCGTCATGGTGATTTTAAAATGACCTTTTTCATGTTTGAAATGTACTAACTCATTTTTGCCTCACAGCAGGTCAACTTGTGTGTGGTTGCAACATTACGGTCCCATTGAGTACATTTTTGGAGAAAGGGACATCTGTTGCACCACAGGGCGGGAGGAGGGTGCTGAGCACGATACATTTTCTCTCTTAGGTAAGCATTTTTTTGTGTTTTATACTTTTGGAATTTTGGTTTTTTATGTTGATTTTAAAATGACCTTTTTCATGTTTGAAATGTACTAACTATTTTTTCCCTCACAGCAGGTCACATTGTGTGTTGTTGCAACATTACGGTCCCATTGAGTACATTTTTGGTGAAAGGGACATCAGTTGCACCACAGGGCGGGAGGAGGGTGCTGAGCACGATACATTTTCTCTCTTCGGTAAGCATTTTTTTGTGTTTTATACTTTTGGAATTTTGGTTTTTCATGGTGATTTTAAAATGACCTTTTTCATGTTTGAAATGTACTAATTCATTTTTGCCTCACAGCAGGTCAACTTGTGTGTGGTTGCAAAATTACGGTCCCATTGAGTACATTTTTGGAGAAATCGACGTCAGTTGCACCACAGGGCGGGAGGAGGGTGCTGAGCACGATACATTTTCTCTCTTCGGTAAGCATTTTTTTGTGTTTTATACTTTTGGAATTTTGGATTTTCATGTTGATTTTAAAATGACCTTTTTCATGTTTGAAATGTACTAACTCGGTTGTTCCTCACAGCAGGTCAACTTGTGTGTGGTTGCAACATTACGGTCCCATTGAGTACATTTTTGGAGAAAGGGACATCAGTTGCACCACAGGGCGGGAGGAGGGTGCTGAGCACGATACATTTTCTCTCTTCGGTAAGCTTTTTTTTGTGTTTTACACTTTTGGAATTTTGGTTTTTCATGTTGATTTTAAAATGACCTTTTTCATGTTTAAAATGTACTAACTCGGTTGTTCCTCACAGCAGGTCAACTTGTGTGTGGTTGCAACATTACGGTCCCATTGAGTACATTTTTGGAGAAAGGGACATCAGTTGCACCACAGGGCGGGAGGAGGGTGCTGAGCACGATACATTTTCTCTCTCCGGTAAGCATTTTTTTGTGTTTTATACTTTTGGAATTTTGGTTTTTCATGTTGATTTTAAAATGACCTTTTTCATGTTTGAAATGTATTAACTCGTTTTTCCCTCACAGCAGGTCACATTGTGTGTGGTTGCAACATTACGGTCCCATTGAGTACATTTTTGGAGAAAGGGCATCAGTTGCACCACAGGGCGGGAGGAGGGTGCTGAGCATGATACATTTTCTCTCTTCGGTAAGCATTTTTTTGTGTTTTATACTTTTGGAATTTTGGTTTTTCATGTTGATTTTAAAATGACCTTTTTCATGTTTGCAATGTACTAACTCGTTTTTCCCTCACAGCAGGTCAACTTGTGTGTGGTTGCAACATTACGGTCCATTGAGTACATTTTCGGAGAAAGGGACATCAGTTGCACCACAGGGCGGGAAGAGGGTGCTGAGCACGATACATTTTCTCTTTTCGGTAAGCATTTTTTTGTGTTTTATACTTTTGGAATTTTGGTTTTTCATGTTGATTTTAAAATGACCTTTTTCATGTTTGAAATGTACTAACTCGGTTGTTCCTCACAGCAGGTCAACTCGTGTGTGGTTCCAACATTACGGTCCCATTGAGTACATTTTTGGAGAAAGGGCCATCAGTTGCACAACAGGGCGGGAGGAGGGTGCTGAGCACGATACATTTTCTCTCTTCGGTAAGCATTTTTTTGTGTTTTATACTTTTGGAATTTTGGTTTTTCATGTTGATTTTAAAATGACCTTTTTCATGTTTGAAGTGTACTAACTCGGTTGATCCTCACAGCAGGTCACATTGTGTGTGGTTCCAACATTACGGTCCCATTGAGTACATTTTTGGAGAAAGGGACATCAGTTTGCACCACAGGGCGTTAGGAGGGTGCTGAGCACGATACATTTTCTCTCTTCGGTAAGCATTTTTTTGTGTTTTATACTTTTGGAATTTTGGTTTTTCATGTTGATTTTAAAATGACCTTTTACATGTTTGAAATGTACTAACTCGTTTTTCCCTCACAGCAGGTCACATTGTGTGTGGTAGCAACATTACGGTCCCATTGAGTACATTTTTGGAGAAGGGACATCAGTTGCACCACAGGGCGGGAGGAGGGTGCTGAGCACGATACATTTTCTCTCTTCGGTAAGCATTTTTTTGTGTTTTATACTTTTGGAATTTTGGTTTTTCATGTTGATTTTAAAATGACCTTTTTCATGTTTGAAATGTACTAACTCGGTTGTTCCTCACAGCAGGTCACATTGTGTGTGGTTGCAACATTACGGTCCCATTGAGTACATTTTTCGAGAAAGGGACATCAGTTGCACCACAGGGCGGGAGGAGGGTGCTGAGCACGATACATTTTCTCTCTTGGGTAAGCATTTTTTTGTGTTTTATACTTTTGGAATTTTGGTTCTTCATGTTGATTTTAAAATGACCTTTTTCATGTTTGAAATGTACTAACTCGTTTTTCCCTCACAGCAGGTCACATTGTGTGTGGTTGCAACATTACGGTCCCATTGAGTACATTTTTGGAGAAAGGGACATCAGTTGCACCACAGGGCGGGAGGAGGGTGCTGAGCACGATACATTTTCTCTATTCGGTAAGCATTTTTTTGTGTTTTATACTTTTGGAATTTTGGTTTTTCATGGTGATTTTAAAATGACCTTTTTCATGTTTGAAATGTACTAACTCATTTTTGCCTCACAGCAGGTCAACTTGTGTGTGGTTGCAACATTACGGTCCCATTGAGTACATTTTTGGAGAAAGCGACATCAGTTGCACCACAGGGCGGGAGGAGGGTGCTGAGCACGATACATTTTCTCTCTTCGGTAAGCATTTTTTTGTGTTTTATACTTTTGGAATTTTGGTTTTTCATGTTGATTTTAAAATGACCTTTTTCATGTTTGAAATGTACTAACTCATTTTTCCCTCACAGCAGGTCACATTGTGTGTGGTTGCAACATTACGGTCCCATTGAGTACATTTTTGGAGAAAGGGACATCAGTTGCACCACAGGGCGGGAGGAGGGTGCTGAGCATGATACATTTTCTCTCTTCGGTAAGCATTTTTTTGTGTTTTATACTTTTGGAATTTTGGTTTTTCATGTTGATTTTAAAATGACCTTTTTCATGTTTGAAATGTACTAACTCGTTTTTCCCTCACAGCAGGCCAACTTGTGTGTGGTTGCAACATTACGGTCCCATTGAGTACATTTTTGGAGAAAGGGACATCAGTTGCACCACAGGGCGGGAAGAGGGTGCTGAGCACGATACATTTTCTCTCTTCGGTAAGCATTTTTTTGTGTTTTATACTTTTGGAATTTTGGTTTTTCATGTTGATTTTAAAATGACCTTTTTCATGTTTGAAATGTACTAACTCGGTTGTTCCTCACAGCAGGTCAACTCGTGTGTGGTTGCAACATTACGGTCCCATTGAGTACATTTATGGAGAAAGGGACATCAGTTGCACCACAGGGCGGGAGGAGGGTGCTGAGCACGATACATTTTCTCTCTTCGGTAAGCATTTTTTTGTGTTTTATACTTTTGGAATTTTGGTTTTTCATGTTGATTTTAAAATGACCTTTTTGATGTTTGAAATGTACTAACTCGGTTGATCCTCACAGCAGGTCACATTGTCTGTGGTTCCAACATTACGGTCCCATTGAGTACATTTTTGGAGAAAGGGACATCAGTTGCACCATAGGGCGTTAGGAGGGTGCTGAGCACGATACATTTTCTCTCTTCGGTAAGCATTTTTTTGTGTTTTATACTTTTGGAATTTTGGTTTTTCATGTTGATTTTAAAATGACCTTTTTCATGTTTGAAATGTACTAACTCGTTTTTCCCTCACAGCAGGTCACATTGTGTGTGGTTGCAACATTACCGTCCCATTGAGTACATTTTTGGAGAAGGGACATCAGTTGCACCACAGGGCGGGAGGAGGGTGCTGAGCACGATACATTTTCTCTCTTCGGTAAGCATTTTTTTGTGTTTTATACTTTTGGAATTTTGGTTTTTCATGTTGATTTTAAAATGACCTTTTTCATGTTTGAAATGTACTAACTCGGTTGTTCCTCAAAGCAGGTCACATTGTGTGTGGTTGCAACATTACGGTCCCATTGAGTACATTTTTCGAGAAAGGGACATCAGTTGCACCACAGGGCGGGAGGAGGGTGCTGAGCACGATACATTTTCTCTCTTCGGTAAGCATTTTTTTGTGTTTTATACTTTTGGAATTTTGGTTTTTCATGTTGATTTTAAAATGACCCTTTTCATGTTTGATGTGTACTAACTCGGTTGATCCTCACAGCAGGTCACATTGTGTGTGGTTCCAACATTACGGTCCCATTGAGTACATTTTTGGAGAAAGGGACATCAGTTTGCACCACAGGGCGTTAGGAGGGTGCTGAGCACGATACATTTTCTCTCTTCGGTAAGCATTTTTTTGTGTTTTATACTTTTGGAATTTTGGTTTTTCATGTTGATTTTAAAATGACCTTTTACATGTTTGAAATGTACTAACTCGTTTTTCCCTCACAGCAGGTCACATTGTGTGTGGTTGCAACATTACGGTCCCATTGAGTACATTTTTGGAGAAAGGGACATCAGTTGCACCACAGGGCGTGAGGAGGGTGCTGAGCACGATACATTTTCTCTCTTCGGTAAGCATTTTTTTGTGTTTTATACTTTTGGAATTTTGGTTTTTCATGGTGATTTTAAGATGACCTTTTTCATGTTTGAAATGTACTAACTCATTTTTGCCTCACAGCAGGTCAACTTGTGTGTGGTTGCAACATTACGGTCCCATTGAGTACATTTTTGGAGAAAGCGACATCAGTTGCACCACAGGGCGGGAGGAGGGTGCTGAGCACGATACATTTTCTCTCTTCGGTAAGCATTTTTTTGTGTTTTATACTTTTGGAATTTTGGTTTTTCATGTTGATTTTAAAATGACCTTTTTCATGTTTGAAATGTACTAACTCGGTTGTTCCTCACAGCAGGTCAACTTGTGTGTGGTTGCAACATTACGGTCCCATTGAGTACATTTTTGGAGAAAGGGACATCAGTTGCACCACAGGGCGGGAGGAGGGTGCTGAGCATGATACATTTTCTCTCTTCGGTAAGCATTTTTTTGTGTTTTATACTTTTGGAATTTTGGTTTTTCATGTTGATTTTAAAATGACCTTTTTCATGTTTGAAATGTACTAACTCGTTTTTCCCTCACAGCAGGTCAACTTGTGTGTGGTTGCAACATTACGGTCCCATTGAGTACATTTTTGGAGAAAGGGACATCAGTTGCACCACAGGGCGGAAAGAGGGTACTGAGCACGATACATTTTCTCTCTTCGGTAAGCATTTTTTTGTGATTTGTACTTTTGGAATTTTGGTTTTTCATGTCGATTTTAAAATTACCTTTTTCATGTTTGAAATGTACTAACTCGGTTGTTCCTCACAGCAGGTCAACTCGTGTGTGGTTGCAACATTACGGTCCCATTGAGTACATTTTTGGAGAAAGGGACATCAGTTGCACCACAGGGCGGGAGGAGGGTGCTGAGCACGATACATTTTCTCTCTTCGGTAAGCATTTTTTTGTGTTTTATACTTTTGGAATTTTGGTTTTTCATGTTGATTTTAAAATGACCTTTTTGATGTTTGAAATGTACTAACTCGGTTGATCCTCACAGCAGGTCACATTGTCTGTGGTTCCAACATTACGGTCCCATTGAGTACATTTTTGGAGAAAGGGACATCAGTTGCACCATAGGGCGTTAGGAGGGTGCTGAGCACGATACATTTTCTCTCTTCGGTAAGCATTTTTTTGTGTTTTATACTTTTGGAATTTTGGTTTTTCATGTTGATTTTAAAATGACCTTTTTCATGTTTGAAATGTACTAACTCGTTTTTCCCTCACAGCAGGTCACATTGTGTGTGGTTGCAACATTACGGTCCCATTGAGTACATTTTTGGAGAAGGGACATCAGTTGCACCACAGGGCGGGAGGAGGGTGCTGAGCACGATACATTTTCTCTCTTCGGTAAGCATTTTTTTGTGTTTTATACTTTTGGAATTTTGGTTTTTCATGTTGATTTTAAAATGACCTCTTTCATGTTTGAAATGTACTAACTCGGTTGTTCCTCAAAGCAGGTCACATTGTGTGTGGTTGCAACATTACGGTCCCATTGAGTACATTTTTCGAGAAAGGGACATCAGTTGCACCACAGGGCGGGAGGAGGGTGCTGAGCACGATACATTTTCTCTCTTCGGTAAGCATTTTTTTGTGTTTTATACTTTTGGAATTTTGGTTTTTCATGTTGATTTTAAAATGACCTTTTTCATGTTTGAAATGTACTAACTCGTTTTTCCCTCACAGCAGGTCACATTGTGTGTGGTTGCAACATTACGGTCCCATTGAGTACATTTTTGGAGAAAGGGACATCAGTTGCACCACAGGGCGGGAGGAGGGTGCTTAGCACGATACATTTTCTCCCTTCGGTAAGCATTTTTTTGTGTTTTATACTTTTGGAATTTTGGTTTTTCATGTTGATTTTAAAATGACCTTTTTCATGTTTGAAATGTACTAACTCGTTTTTCCCCCACAGCAGGTCACATTGTGTGTGGTTGCAACATTACGGTCCCATTGAGTACATTTTTGGAGAAAGGGACATCAGTTGCACCACAGGGCGGGAGGAGGGTGCTGAGCATGATACATTTTCTCTCTTCGGTAAGCATTTTTTTGTGTTTTATAATTTTGAAATTTTGGTTTTTCATGTTGATTTTAAAATGACCTTTTTCATGTTTGAAATGTACTCACTCGGTTGTTCCTCACAGCAAGTCAACTTGTGTGTGGTTGCAACATTACGGTCCCATTGAGTACATTTTTGGAGAAAGGGACATCAGTTGCACCACAGGGCGGGAGGAGGGTGCTGAGCACGATACATTTTCTCTCTTCGGTAAGCATTTTTTTGTGTTTTATACTTTTGGAATTTTGGTTTTTCATGTTGATTTTAAAATGACCTTTTTCATGTTTGAAATGTACTAAATCGTTTTTCCCTCACAGCAGGTCACATTGTGTGTGGTTGCAACATTACGGTCCCATTGAGTACATTTTTGGAGAAAGGGACATCAGTTGCACCACAGGACGGGAGGAGGGTGCTGAGCACGATACATTTTCTCTCTTCGGTAAGCATTTTTTTGAGTTTTATACTTTTGGAATTTTGGTTTTTCATGGTGATTTTAAAATGACCTTTCTCATGTTTGAAATGTACTAACTCGTTTTTGCCTCACAGCAGGTCAACTTGTGTGTGGTTGCAACATTACGGTCCCATTGAGTACATTTTTGGAGAAGCGACATCAGTTGCACCACAGGGCGGGATGAGGGTGCTGAGCACGATACATTTTCTCTCTTCGGTAAGCATTTTTTTGTGTTTTATACTTTTGGAATTTTGGTTTTTCATGTTGATTTTAAAATGACCTTTTTCATGTTTGAAATGTACTAACTCGGTTGTTCCTCACAGCAGGTCAACTTGTGTGTGGTTGCAACATTACGGTCCCATTGAGTACATTTTTGGAGAAAGGGACATCAGTTGCACCACAGGGCGGGAGGAGGGTGCTGAGCACGATACATTTTCTCTCTTCGGTAAGCTTTTTTTTGTGTTTTACACTTTTGGAATTTTGATTTTTCATGTTGATTTTTAAAATGACCTTTTTCATGTTTAAAATGTACTAACTCGGTTGTTCCTCACAGCAGGTCACATTGTGTGTGGTTGCAACATTACGGTCCCATTGAGTACATTTTTGGAGAAAGGGACATCAGTTGCACCACAGGGCGGGAGGAGGGTGCTGAGCACGATACATTTTGTCTCTTCGGTAAGCATTTTTTTGTGTTTTATACTATTGGAATTTTGGTTTTTCATGTTGATTTTAAAATGACCTTTTTCATGTTTGAAATGTACTAACTCGGTTTTCCCTCACAGCAGCTCACATTGTGTGTGGTTGCAACATTACGGTCCCATTGAGTACATTTTTGGAGAATGCGACATCAGTTGCACCACAGGGCGGGAGGAGGGTGCTGAGCACGATACATTTTCTCTCTTCGGTAAGCATTTTTTTGTGTTTTATACTTTTGGAATTTTGGTTTTTCATGTTGATTTTAAAATGACCTTTTACATGTTTGAAATGTACTAACTCGTTTTTCCCTCACAGCAGGTCACATTGTGTGTGGTTGCAACATTACGGTCCCATTGAGTACATTTTTGGAGAAAGGGACATCAGTTGCACCACAGGGCGGGAGGAGGGTGCTGAGCATGATACATTTTCTCTCTTCCGTAAGCATTTTTTTGTGTTGTATACTTTTGGAATTTTGGTTTTTCATGTTGATTTTAAAATGACCTTTTTCATGTTTGAAATGTACTAACTCGTTTTTCCCTCACAGCAGGTCAACTTGTGTGTGGTTGCAACATTACGGTCCCATTGAGTACATTTTTGGAGAAAGGGACATCAGTTGCACCACAGGGCGGGAAGAGGGTGCTGAGCACGATACATTTTCTCTCTTCGGTAAGCATTTTTTTGTGTTTTATACTTTTGGAATTTTGGTTTTTCATGTTGATTTTAAAGTGACCTTTTTCATGTTTGAAATGTACTAACTCGGTTGTTCCTCACAGCAGGTCAACTCGTGTGTGGTTGCAACATTACGGTCCCATTGAGTACATTTTTGGAGAAAGGGACATCAGTTGCACCACAGGGCGGGAGGAGGGTGCTGAGCACGATACATTTTCTCTCTTCGGTAAGCATTTTTTTGTGTTTTATACTTTTGGAATTTTGGTTTTTCATGTTGATTTTAAAATGACCTTTTTCATGTTTGAAATGTACTAACTCGGTTGTTCCTCACAGCAGGTCAACTTGTGTGTGGTTGCAACATTAAGGTCCCATTGGTACATTTTTGGAGAAAGGGACATCTGTTGCAGCACAGGGCGGGAGGAGGGTGCTGAGCACGATACGTTTTCGCTCTTCGGTAAGCATTTTTTTGTGTTCTATACTTTTGGAATTTTGGTTTTTCATGTTGATTTTAAAATGACCTTTTTCATGTTTGAAATGTACTAACTCGTTTTTCCCTCACAGCAGGTCAACTTGTGTGTGGTTGCAACATTACGGTCCCATTGAGTACATTTTTGGAGAAAGGGACATCAGTTGCACACAGGGCGGGAGGAGGGTGCTGAGCACGATACATTTTCTCTCTTCGGTAAGCATTTTTTTGTGTTTTACACTATTGGAATTTTTGTTTTTCATGTTGATTTTAAAATGACCTTTTTCATGTTTGAAATGTAAAAACTCGGTTGTTCCTCACAGCAGGTCACATTGTGTGTGGTTGCAACATTACGGTCCCATTGTGTACATTTTTGGAGAAAGGGACATCAGTTGCACCACAGGGCGGGAGGAGGGTGCTGAGCACGATACATTTTCTCTCTTCGTTAATCATTTTTTTGTGTTTTATACTTTTGGAATTTTGGTTTTTCATGTTGATTTTAAAATGACCTTTTTCATGTTTGAAATGTACTAACTTGGTTGTTCCTCACAGCAGGTCAACTTGTGTGTGGTTGCAACATTACGGTCCCATTGAGTACATTTTTGGAGAAAGGGACATCAGTTGCACCACAGGGCGGGAAGAGGGTGCTGAGCACGATACATTTTCTCTCTTCGGTAAGCATTTTTTTGTGTTTTATACTTTTGGAATTTTGGTTTTTCATGTTGATTTTAAAATGACCTTCTTCATGTTTGAAATGTACTAACTCGTTTTTCCCTCACAGCAGGTCACATTGTGTGTGGTTGCAACATTATGGTCCCATTGAGTACATTTTTGGAGAAAGGGACATCAGTTGCACCACAGGGCGGGAGGAGGGTGCTGAGCACGATAAATTCTCTCTCTTCAGTAAGCATTTCTTTGTGTTTTATACTTTTGGAATTTTGGTTTTTCATGTTGATTTTAAAATGACCTTTTTCATGTTTGAAATGTACTAACTCGGTTGTTCCTCACAGCAGGTCAACTTGTGTGTGGTTGCAACATTACGGTCCCATTGAGTACATTTTTCGAGAAAGGGACATCAGTTGCACCACAGGGCGGGAGGAGGGTGCTGAGCACGATACATTTTCACTCTTCGGTAAGCATTTTTTTGTGTTTTATACTTTTGGAATTTTGGTTTTTCATGTTGATTTTAAAATGACCTTTTTCATGTTTGAAATGTACTAACTCGTTTTTCCATCACAGCAGGTCACATTGTGTGTGGTTGCAACATTACGGTCCCATTGAGTACATTTTTGGAGAAAGGGACATCAGTTGCACCACAGGGCGGGAGGAGGGTGCTGAGCACGATACATTTTCTCCCTTCGGTAAGCTTTTTTTTGTGTTTTATACTTTTGGAATTTTGGTTTTTGATGTTGATTTTAAAATGACCTTTTTCATTTTTGAAATGTACTAACTCGTTTTTCCCCCACAGCAGGTCACATTGTGTGTGGTTGCAACATTACGGTCCCATTGAGTACATTTTTGGAGAAAGGGACATCAGTTGCACCACAGGGCGGGAGGAGGGTGCTGAGCACGATACGTTTTCGCTCTTCGGTAAGCATTTTTTTGTGTTCTATACTTTTGGATATTTGGTTTTTCATGTTGATTTTAAAATGACCTTTTTCATGTTTGAAATGTACTAACTCGTTTTTCCCTCACAGCAGGTCAACTTGTGTGTGGTTGCAACATTACGGTCCCATTGAGTACATTTTTGGAGAAAGGGACATCAGTTGCACACAGGGCGGGAGGAGGGTGCTGAGCACGATACATTTTCTCTCTTCGGTAAGCATTTTTTTGTGTTTTATACTATTGGAATTTTTGTTTTTCATGTTGATTTTAAAATGACCTTTTTCATGTTTGAAATGTAAAAACTCGGTTGTTCCTCACAGCAGGTCACATTGTGTGTGGTTGCAACATTACGGTCCCATTGTGTACATTTTTGGAGAAAGGGACATCAGTTGCACCACAGGGCGGGAGGAGGGTGCTGAGCACGGTACATTTTCTCTCTTCGTTAATCATTTTTTTGTGTTTTATACTTTTGGAATTTTGATTTTTCATGTTGATTTAAAATGACCTTTTTCATGTTTGAAATGTAAGAACTTGGTTGTTCCTCACAGCAGGTCAACTTGTGTGTGGTTGCAACATTACGGTCCCATTGAGTACATTTTTGGAGAAAGGGACATCAGTTGCACCACAGGGCGGGAAGAGGGTGCTGAGCACGATACATTTTCTCTCTTCGGTAAGCATTTTTTTGTGTTTTATACTTTTGGAATTTTGGTTTTTCATGTTGATTTTAAAATGACCTTTTTCATGTTTGAAATGTACTAACTCGTTTTTCCCTCACAGCAGGTCACATTGTGTGTGGTTGCAACATTATGGTCCCATTGAGTACATTTTTGGAGAAAGGGACATCAGTTGCACCACAGGGCGGGAGGAGGGTGCTGAGCACGATAAATTCTCTCTCTTCAGTAAGCATTTCTTTGTGTTTTATACTTTTGGAATTTTGGTTTTTCATGTTGATTTTAAAATGACCTTTTTCATGTTTGAAATGTACTAACTCGGTTGTTCCTCACAGCAGGTCAACTTGTGTGTGGTTGCAACATTACGGTCCCATTGAGTACATTTTTGGAGAAAGGGACATCAGTTGCACAACAGGGCGGGAGGAGGGTGCTGAGCACGATACATTTTCTCTCTTCGGTAAGCATTTTTTTGTGTTTTATACTTTTGGAATTTTGGTTTTTCATGTTGATTTTAAAATGACCTTTTTCATGTTTGAAATGTACTAACTTGTTTTTCCCTCACAGCAGGTCACACTGTGTGGTGTTGCAACATTACGGTCCCACTGAGTACATTTTTGGAGAAAGGGACATCAGTTGCACCACAGGGCGGGAGGAGGGTGCTGAGCACGATACATTTTCTCTCTTCGGTAAGCATTTTTTTGTGATTTATACTTTTGGAATTTTGGTTTTTCATGTTGATTTTAAAATGACCTTTTTCATGTTTGAAACGTACTAACTCGGTTGTTCCTCACACAAGGTCAACTTGTGTGTGGTTGCAACATTACGGTCCCATTGAGTACATTTTTGGAGAAAGGAACATTAGTTGCACCACAGGGCGGGAGGAGGGTGTTGAGCACGATAGATTTTCTCTCTTCGGTAAGCATTTTTTTGTGTTTTATACTTTTGGAATTTTGGTTTTTCATGTTGATTTTAAAATGACCTTTTTCATGTTTGAAATGTACTAACTCGTTTTTCCCTCACAGCAGGTCACATTGTGTGTGGTTGCAACATTTCGGTCCCATTGAGTACATTTTTGGAGAAAGGGACATCAGTTGCACCACAGGGCGGGAGGAGGGTGCTGAGCACGATACATTTTCTCTCTTCGGTAAGCATTTTTTTGTGTTTTATACTTTTGGAATTTTGGTTTTTCATGTTGATTTTAAAATGACCTTTTTCATGTTTGAAATGTACTAACTCGGTTGTTCCTCACATCAGGTCAACTTGTGTGTGGTTGCAACATTACGGTCCCATTGAGTACATTTTTGGAGAAAGGGACATCAGTTGCACCACAGGGCGGGAGGAGGGTGCTGAGCACGATTCATTTTCTCTCTTCGGCAAGCATTTTTTTGTGTTTTATACTATTGGAATTTTGGTTTTCATGTTGATTTTAAAATGACCTTTTTCATGTTTAAATGTACTAACTCCGTTGTTCCTCACAGCAGGTCAACTTGTGTGTGGTTGCAACATTACGGTCCCATTGAGTACATTTTTGGAGAAAGGGACATCAGTTGCACTACAGGGCGGGAGGAGTGTGCTGAGCACGATACATTTTCTCTCTTCGGTAAGCATTTTTTGTGTTTTATACTTTTGGAATTTTGGTTTTTCATGTTGATTTTAAAATGACCTTTTTCATTTTTGAATGTACTAACTCGGTTGTTCCTCACAGCAGGTCAACTTGTGTGTGGTTGCAACATTACGGTCCCATTGAGTACATTTTTGGAGAAAGGGACATCAGTTGCACCACAGGGCGGGAGGAGGGTGCTGAGCACGATACATTTTCTCTCTTCGGTAAGCATTTTTTTGTGTTTTATACTTTTGGAATTTTGGTTTTTCATGTTGATTTTAAAATGACCTTTTTCATGTTTGAAATGTATTAACTCGGTTGTTCCTCACAGCAGGTCAACTTGTGTGTGGTTGCAACATTACGGTCCCATTGAGTACATTTTTGGAGAAAGGGACATCAGTTGCACCACAGGGCGGGAGGAGGGTGCTGAGCACGATACATTTTCTCTCTGCGGTAAGCATTTTTTTGTGTTTTATACTTTTGGAATTTTGGTTTTTCATGTTGATTTTAAAATGACCTTTTTCATGTTTGAAATGTACTAACTCGGTTGTTCCTCACAGCAGGTTAACTTGTGTGTGGTTGAAACATTACGGTCCCATTGAGTACATTTTTGGAGAAAGGGACATCAGTTGCACCACAGGGCGGGAGGAGGGTGCTGAGCACGATACATTTTCTCTCTTCGGTAAGCATTTTTTTGTGTTTTATACTTTTGGAATTTGGTTTTTCATGTTGATTTTAAAATGATCTTTTTCATGTTTGAAATGTACTAACTCGGTTGTTCCTCACAGCAGGTCAAATTGTGTGTGGTTGCAACATTACGGTCCCATTGAGTACATTTTTGGAGAAAGGGACATCAGTTGCACCACAGGGCGGGAGGAGGGTGCTGAGCACGATACATTTTCTCTCTTCGGTAAGCATTTTTTTGTGTTTTATACTTTTGGAATTTTGGTTTTTCATGTTGATTTTAAAATGACCTTTTTCATGTTTGAAATGTACTAACTCGGTTGTTCGTCACAGCAGGTCAACTTGTGTGTGGTTGCAACATTACAGTCCCATTAAGTACATTTTTGGAGAAAGGGACATCAGTTGCACCACAGGGCGGGAGGAGGGTGCTGAGCACGATACATTTTCTCTCTTCGGTAAGCATTTTTTTGTGTTTTATACTTTTGGAATTTTGGTTTTTCATGTTGATTTTAAAATGACCTTTTTCATGTTTGAAATGTACTAACTCGGTTGTTCCTCACAGCAGGTCAACTTGTGTGTGGTTGCAACATTACGGTCCCATTGAGTACATTTTTGGAGAAAGGGACATCAGTTGCACCACAGGGCGGGAGGAGGGTGCTGAGCACGATACATTTTCTCTCTTCGGTAAGCATTTTTTTGTGTTTTATACTTTTGGAATTTTGGTTTTTCATGTTGACTTTAAAATAACCTTTTTCATGTTTGAAATGTACTAACTCGGTTGTTCCTCACAGCAGGTCACATTGTGTGTGGTTGCAACATTACGGTCCCATTGAGTACATTTTTGGAGAAAGGGACATCAGTTGCACCACAGGGCGGGAGGAGGGTGCTGAGCACGATACATTTTCTCTCTTCGGTAAGCATTTTTTTGTGTTTTATACTTTTGGAATTTTGGTTCTTCATGTTGATTTTAAAATGACCTTTTTCATGTTTGAAATGTACTAACTCCGTTGTTCCTCACAGCAGGTCAACTTGTGTGTGGTTGCAACATTACGGTCCCATTGAGTACATTTTTGGAGAAAGGGACATCAGTTGCACCACAGGGTGGGAGGAGGGTGCTGAGAACGATATATTCTCTCTCTTCGGTAAGCATTTTTTTGTGTTTTATACTTTTGGAATTTTGGTTTATCATGTTGATATTAAAATGACCTTTTTCATGTTTGAAATGTACTAACTCGGTTGTTCCTCACAGCAGGTCAACTTGTGTGTGGTTGCAACATTACGGTCCCATTGAGTACAATTTTGGAGAAAGGGACGTCAGTTGCACCACAGGGCGGGAGGAGGGTGCTGAGCACGATACATTTTCACTCTTCGGTAAGCATTTCTTTGTGTTTTATACTTTTGGACTTTCGGTGTTTCATGTTGATTTTAAAATGACCTTTTTTCATGTTTGAAATGTACTAACTCGGTTGTTCCTCACAGCAGGTCAACTTGTGTGTGGTTGCAACATTACGGTCCCATTGAGTACATTTTTGGAGAAAGGGACATCAGTTGCACCACAGGGCGGGAGGAGGGTGCTGAGCACGATACATTTTCTCTCTTCGGTAAGCATTTTTTTGTGTTTTATACTTTTGGAATTTTGGTTTTTCATGTTGATTAGAAATGACCTTTTTCATGTTTAAATGTACTAACTCCGTTGTTCCTCACAGCAGGTCAACTTGTGTGTGGTTGCAACATTACGGTCCCATTGAGTACATTTTTGGAGAAAGGGACATCAGTTGCACTAGAGGGCGGGAGGAGTGTGCTGAGCACGATAGATTTTCTCTCTTCGGTAAGCATTTTTTTGTGTTTTATACTTTTGGAATTTTGGTTTTTCATGTTGATTTTAAAATGACCTTTTTCATGTTTGAAATGTACTAACTCGGTTGTTCCTCACAGCAGGTTAACTTGTGTGTGGTTGAAACATTACGGTCCCATTGAGTACATTTTTGGAGAAAGGGATATCAGTTGCACCACAGGGCGGAACGAGGGTGCTGAGCACGATACATTTTCTCTCTTCGGTAAGCATTTTTTTGTGTTTTATACTTTTGGAATTTGGTTTTTCATGTTGATTTTAAAATGATCTTTTTCATGTTTGAAATGTACTAACTCGGTTGTTCCTCACAGCAGGTCAACTTGTGTGTGGTTGCAACATTACGGTCCCATTGAGTACATTTTTGGAGAAAGGGACATCAGTTGCACCACAGGGCGGGAGGAGGGTGCTGAGCACGATACATTTTCTCTCTTCGGTAAGCATTTTTTTGTGTTTTATACTTTTGGAATTTTGGTTTTTCATGTTGATTTTATAATGACCTTTTTCATGTTTGAAATGTACTAACTCAGTTTTTCCTCACAGCAGGTCAACTTGTGTGTGGTTGCAACATTACGGTCCCATTGAGTACATTTTTGGAGAAAGGGACATCAGTTGCACCACAAGGCGGGAGGAGGGAGCTGAGCACGATACATTTTCTCTCTTTGGTAAGCATTTTTTTGTGTTTTATACTTTTGGAATTTTGGTTTTTCATGTTGATTTTAAAATGACCTTTTTCATGTTTGAAATGTACTAACTCGGTTGTTCCTCACAGTAGGTCAACTTGTGTGTGGTTGCAACATTACGGTCCCATTGAGTACATTTTTGGAGAAAGGGACATCAGTTGCACCACAGGGCGGGAGGAGGGTGCTGAGCACGATACATTTTCTCCCTTCGGTAAGCTTTTTTTTGTGTTTTATACTTTTGGAATTTTGGTTTTTCATGTTGATTTTAAAATGACCTTTTTCATGTTTGAAATGTACTAACTCGTTTTTCCCCCACAGCAGGTCAGATTGTGTGTGGTTGCAACATTACGGTCCCATTGAGTACATTTTTGGAGAAAGGGACATCAGTTGCACCACAGGGCGGGAGGAGGGTGCTGAGCACGATACATTTTCTCTCTTCGGTAAGCATTTTTTTGTGTTTTATACTTTTGGAATTTTGGTTTTTCATGTTGATTTTAAAATGACCTTTTTCATGTTTGAAATGTACTAACTCGGTTGTTCCTCACAGCAGGTCAACTTGTGTGTGGTTGCAACATTAAGGTCCCATTGGTACATTTTTGGAGAAAGGGACATCTGTTGCAGCACAGGGCGAGAGGAGGGTGCTGAGCACGATACGTTTTCGCTCTTCGGTAAGCATTTTTTTGTGTTCTATACTTTTGGAATTTTGGTTTTTCATGTTGATTTTAAAATGACCTTTTTCATGTTTGAAATGTACTAACTCGTTTTTCCCTCACAGCAGGTCACATTGTGTGTGGTTGCAACATTACGGTCCCATTGTGTACATTTTTGGAGAAAGGGACATCAGTTGCACCACAGGGCGGGAGGAGGGTGCTGAGCACGATACATTTTCTCTCTTCGTTAATCATTTTTTTGTGTTTTATACTTTTGGAATTTTGGTTTTTCATGTTGATTTTAAAATGACCTTTTTCATGTTTGAAATGTACTAACTTGGTTGTTCCTCACAGCAGGTCAACTTGTGTGTGGTTGCAACATTACGGTCCCATTGAGTACATTTTTGGAGAAAGGGACATCAGTTGCACCACAGGGCGGGAAGAGGGTGCTGAGCACGATACATTTTCTCTCTTCGGTAAGCATTTTTTTGTGTTTTATACTTTTGGAATTTTGGTTTTTCATGTTGATTTTAAAATGACCTTTTTCATGTTTGAAATGTACTAAATCGTTTTTCCCTCACAGCAGGTCACATTGTGTGTGGTTGCAACATTATGGTCCCATTGAGTACATTTTTGGAGAAAGGGACATCAGTTGCACCACAGGGCGGGAGGAGGGTGCTGAGCACGATAAATTCTCTCTCTTCAGTAAGAATTTCTTTGTGTTTTATACTTTTGGAATTTTGGTTTTTCATGTTGATTTTAAAATGACCTTTTTCATGTTTGAAATGTACTAACTCGGTTGTTCCTCACAGCAGGTCAACTTGTGTGTGGTTGCAACATTACGGTCCCATTGAGTACATTTTTCGAGAAAGGGACATCAGTTGCACCACAGGGCGGGAGGAGGGTGCTGAGCACGATACATTTTCACTCTTCGGTAAGCATTTTTTTGTGTTTTATACTTTTGGAATTTTGGTTTTTCATGTTGATTTTAAAATGACCTTTTTCATGTTTGAAATGTACTAACTCGTTTTTCCCTCACAGCAGGTCACATTGTGTGTGGTTGCAACATTACGGTCCCATTGAGTACATTTTTGGAGGAAGGGACATCAGTTGCACCACAGGGCGGGAGGAGGGTGCTGAGCACGATACATTTTCTCCCTTCGGTAAGCTTTTTTTTGTGTTTTATACTTTTGGAATTTTGGTTTTTCATGTTGATTTTAAAATGACCTTTTTCATTTTTGAAATGTACTAACTCGTTTTTCCCCCACAGCAGGTCACATTGTGTGTGGTTGCAACATTACGGTCCCATTGAGTACATTTTTGGAGAAAGGGACATCAGTTGCACCACAGGGCGGGAAGAGGGTGCTGAGCACGATACATTTTCTCTCTTCGGTAAGCATTTTTTTGTGTTTTATACTTTTGGAATTTTGGTTTTTCATGTTGATTTTAAAATGACCTTTTTCATGTTTGAAATGTACTAACTCGTTTTTCCCTCACAGCAGGTCACATTGTGTGTGGTTGCAACATTATGGTCCCATTGAGTACATTTTTGGAGAAAGGGACATCAGTTGCACCACAGGGCGGGAGGAGGGTGCTGAGCACGATAAATTCTCTCTCTTCAGTAAGCATTTCTTTGTGTTTTATACTTTTGGAATTTTGGTTTTTCATGTTGATTTTAAAATGACCTTTTTCATGTTTGAAATGTACTAACTCGGTTGTTCCTCACAGCAGGTCAACTTGTGTGTGGTTGCAACATTACGGTCCCATTGAGTACATTTTTGGAGAAAGGGACATCAGTTGCACCACAGGGCGGGAGGAGGGTGCTGAGCACGATACATTTTCTCTCTTCGGTAAGCATTTTTTTGTGTTTTATACTTTTGGAATTTTGGTTTTTCATGTTGATTTTAAAATGACCTTTTTCATGTTTGAAATGTACTAACTTGTTTTTCCCTCACAGCAGGTCACACTGTGTGGTGTTGCAACATTACGGTCCCACTGAGTACATTTTTGGAGAAAGGGACATCAGTTGCACCACAGGGCGGGAGGAGGGTGCTGAGCACGATACATTTTCTCTCTTCGGTAAGCATTTTTTTGTGATTTATACTTTTGGAATTTTGGTTTTTCATGTTGATTTTAAAATGACCTTTTTCATGTTTGAAACGTACTAACTCGGTTGTTCCTCACACAAGGTCAACTTGTGTGTGGTTGCAACATTACGGTCCCATTGAGTACATTTTTGGAGAAAGGGACATCAGTTGCACCACAGGGCGGGAGGAGGGTGCTGAGCACGATACATTTTCTCTCTTCGGTAAGCATTTTTTTGTGTTTTATACTTTTGGAATTTGGTTTTTCATGTTGATTTTAAAATGATCTTTTTCATGTTTGAAATGTACTAACTCGGTTGTTCCTCACAGCAGGTCAAATTGTGTGTGGTTGCAACATTACGGTCCCATTGAGTACATTTTTGGAGAAAGGGACATCAGTTGCACCACAGGGCGGGAGGAGGGTGCTGAGCACGATACATTTTCTCTCTTCGGTAAGCATTTTTTTGTGTTTTATACTTTTGGAATTTTGGTTTTTCATGTTGATTTTAAAATGACCTTTTTCATGTTTGAAATGTACTAACTCGGTTGTTCGTCACAGCAGGTCAACTTGTGTGTGGTTGCAACATTACAGTCCCATTAAGTACATTTTTGGAGAAAGGGACATCAGTTGCACCACAGGGCGGGAGGAGGGTGCTGAGCACGATACATTTTCTCTCTTCGGTAAGCATTTTTTTGTGTTTTATACTTTTGGAATTTTGGTTTTTCATGTTGATTTTAAAATGACCTTTTTCATGTTTGAAATGTACTAACTCGGTTGTTCCTCACAGCAGGTCAACTTGTGTGTGGTTGCAACATTACGGTCCCATTGAGTACATTTTTGGAGAAAGGGACATCAGTTGCACCACAGGGCGGGAGGAGGGTGCTGAGCACGATACATTTTCTCTCTTCGGTAAGCATTTTTTTGTGTTTTATACTTTTGGAATTTTGGTTTTTCATGTTGACTTTAAAATAACCTTTTTCATGTTTGAAATGTACTAACTCGGTTGTTCCTCACAGCAGGTCACATTGTGTGTGGTTGCAACATTACGGTCCCATTGAGTACATTTTTGGAGAAAGGGACATCAGTTGCACCACAGGGCGGGAGGAGGGTGCTGAGCACGATACATTTTCTCTCTTCGGTAAGCATTTTTTTGTGTTTTATACTTTTGGAATTTTGGTTCTTCATGTTGATTTTAAAATGACCTTTTTCATGTTTGAAATGTACTAACTCCGTTGTTCCTCACAGCAGGTCAACTTGTGTGTGGTTGCAACATTACGGTCCCATTGAGTACATTTTTGGAGAAAGGGACATCAGTTGCACCACAGGGTGGGAGGAGGGTGCTGAGAACGATATATTCTCTCTCTTCGGTAAGCATTTTTTTGTGTTTTATACTTTTGGAATTTTGGTTTATCATGTTGATATTAAAATGACCTTTTTCATGTTTGAAATGTACTAACTCGGTTGTTCCTCACAGCAGGTCAACTTGTGTGTGGTTGCAACATTACGGTCCCATTGAGTACAATTTTGGAGAAAGGGACGTCAGTTGCACCACAGGGCGGGAGGAGGGTGCTGAGCACGATACATTTTCACTCTTCGGTAAGCATTTCTTTGTGTTTTATACTTTTGGACTTTCGGTGTTTCATGTTGATTTTAAAATGACCTTTTTTCATGTTTGAAATGTACTAACTCGGTTGTTCCTCACAGCAGGTCAACTTGTGTGTGGTTGCAACATTACGGTCCCATTGAGTACATTTTTGGAGAAAGGGACATCAGTTGCACCACAGGGCGGGAGGAGGGAGCTGAGCACGATACATTTTCTCTCTTTGGTAAGCATTTTTTTGTGTTTTATACTTTTGGAATTTTGGTTTTTCATGTTGATTTTAAAATGACCTTTTTCATGTTTGAAATGTACTAACTCGGTTGTTCCTCACAGTAGGTCAACTTGTGTGTGGTTGCAACATTACGGTCCCATTGAGTACATTTTTGGAGAAAGGGACATCAGTTGCACCACAGGGCGGGAGGAGGGTGCTGAGCACGATACATTTTCTTCCTTCGGTAAGCTTTTTTTTGTGTTTTATACTTTTGGAATTTTGGTTTTTCATGTTGATTTTAAAATGACCTTTTTCATGTTTGAAATGTACTAACTCGTTTTTCCCCCACAGCAGGTCAGATTGTGTGTGGTTGCAACATTACGGTCCCATTGAGTACATTTTTGGAGAAAGGGACATCAGTTGCACCACAGGGCGGGAGGAGGGTGCTGAGCACGATACATTTTCTCTCTTCGGTAAGCATTTTTTTGTGTTTTATACTTTTGGAATTTTGGTTTTTCATGTTGATTTTAAAATGACCTTTTTCATGTTTGAAATGTACTAACTCGGTTGTTCCTCACAGCAGGTCAACTTGTGTGTGGTTGCAACATTAAGGTCCCATTGGTACATTTTTGGAGAAAGGGACATCTGTTGCAGCACAGGGCGGGAGGAGGGTGCTGAGCACGATACGTTTTCGCTCTTCGGTAAGCATTTTTTTGTGTTCTATACTTTTGGAATTTTGGTTTTTCATGTTGATTTTAAAATGACCTTTTTCATGTTTGAAATGTACTAACTCGTTTTTCCCTCACAGCAGGTCACATTGTGTGTGGTTGCAACATTACGGTCCCATTGTGTACATTTTTGGAGAAAGGGACATCAGTTGCACCACAGGGCGGGAGGAGGGTGCTGAGCACGATACATTTTCTCTCTTCGTTAATCATTTTTTTGTGTTTTATACTTTTGGAATTTTGGTTTTTCATGTTGATTTTAAAATGACCTTTTTCATGTTTGAAATGTACTAACTTGGTTGTTCCTCACAGCAGGTCAACTTGTGTGTGGTTGCAACATTACGGTCCCATTGAGTACATTTTTGGAGAAAGGGACATCAGTTGCACCACAGGGCGGGAAGAGGGTGCTGAGCACGATACATTTTCTCTCTTCGGTAAGCATTTTTTTGTGTTTTATACTTTTGGAATTTTGGTTTTTCATGTTGATTTTAAAATGACCTTTTTCATGTTTGAAATGTACTAAATCGTTTTTCCCTCACAGCAGGTCACATTGTGTGTGGTTGCAACATTATGGTCCCATTGAGTACATTTTTGGAGAAAGGGACATCAGTTGCACCACAGGGCGGGAGGAGGGTGCTGAGCACGATAAATTCTCTCTCTTCAGTAAGCATTTCTTTGTGTTTTATACTTTTGGAATTTTGGTTTTTCATGTTGATTTTAAAATGACCTTTTTCATGTTTGAAATGTACTAACTCGGTTGTTCCTCACAGCAGGTCAACTTGTGTGTGGTTGCAACATTACGGTCCCATTGAGTACATTTTTCGAGAAAGGGACATCAGTTGCACCACAGGGCGGGAGGAGGGTGCTGAGCACGATACATTTTCACTCTTCGGTAAGCATTTTTTTGTGTTTTATACTTTTGGAATTTTGGTTTTTCATGTTGATTTTAAAATGACCTTTTTCATGTTTGAAATGTACTAACTCGTTTTTCCCTCACAGCAGGTCACATTGTGTGTGGTTGCAACATTACGGTCCCATTGAGTACATTTTTGGAGAAAGGGACATCAGTTGCACCACAGGGCGGGAGGAGGGTGCTGAGCACGATACATTTTCTCCCTTCGGTAAGCTTTTTTTTGTGTTTTATACTTTTGGAATTTTGGTTTTTCATGTTGATTTTAAAATGACCTTTTTCATTTTTGAAATGTACTAACTCGTTTTTCCCCCACAGCAGGTCACATTGTGTGTGGTTGCAACATTACGGTCCCATTGAGTACATTTTTGGAGAAAGGGACATCAGTTGCACCACAGGGCGGGAAGAGGGTGCTGAGCACGATACATTTTCTCTCTTCGGTAAGCATTTTTTTGTGTTTTATACTTTTGGAATTTTGGTTTTTCATGTTGATTTTAAAATGACCTTTTTCATGTTTGAAATGTACTAACTCGTTTTTCCCTCACAGCAGGTCACATTGTGTGTGGTTGCAACATTATGGTCCCATTGAGTACATTTTTGGAGAAAGGGACATCAGTTGCACCACAGGGCGGGAGGAGGGTGCTGAGCACGATAAATTCTCTCTCTTCAGTAAGCATTTCTTTGTGTTTTATACTTTTGGAATTTTGGTTTTTCATGTTGATTTTAAAATGACCTTTTTCATGTTTGAAATGTACTAACTCGGTTGTTCCTCACAGCAGGTCAACTTGTGTGTGGTTGCAACATTACGGTCCCATTGAGTACATTTTTGGAGAAAGGGACATCAGTTGCACCACAGGGCGGGAGGAGGGTGCTGAGCACGATACATTTTCTCTCTTCGGTAAGCATTTTTTTGTGTTTTATACTTTTGGAATTTTGGTTTTTCATGTTGATTTTAAAATGACCTTTTTCATGTTTGAAATGTACTAACTTGTTTTTCCCTCACAGCAGGTCACACTGTGTGGTGTTGCAACATTACGGTCCCACTGAGTACATTTTTGGAGAAAGGGACATCAGTTGCACCACAGGGCGGGAGGAGGGTGCTGAGCACGATACATTTTCTCTCTTCGGTAAGCATTTTTTTGTGATTTATACTTTTGGAATTTTGGTTTTTCATGTTGATTTTAAAATGACCTTTTTCATGTTTGAAACGTACTAACTCGGTTGTTCCTCACACAAGGTCAACTTGTGTGTGGTTGCAACATTACGGTCCCATTGAGTACATTTTTGGAGAAAGGAACATTAGTTGCACCACAGGGCGGGAGGAGGGTGTTGAGCACGATAGATTTTCTCTCTTCGGTAAGCATTTTTTTGTGTTTTATACTTTTGGAATTTTGGTTTTTCATGTTGATTTTAAAATGACCTTTTTCATGTTTGAAATGTACTAACTCGTTTTTCCCCCACAGCAGGTCACATTGTGTGTGGTTGCAACATTACGGTCCCATTGAGTACATTTTTGGAGAAAGGGACATCAGTTGCACCACAGGGTGGGAGGAGGGTGCTGAGAACGATATATTCTCTCTCTTCGGTAAGCATTTTTTTGTGTTTTATACTTTTGGAATTTTGGTTTATCATGTTGATTTTAAAATGACCTTTTTCATGTTTGAAATGTACTAACTCGGTTGTTCCTCACAGCAGGTCAACTTGTGTGTGGTTGCAACATTACGGTCCCATTGAGTACATTTTTGGAGAAAGGAACATTAGTTGCACCACAGGGCGGGAGGAGGGTGTTGAGCACGATAGATTTTCTCTCTTCGGTAAGCATTTCTTTGTGTTTTATACTTTTGGAATTTCGGTGTTTCATGTTGATTTTAAAATGACCTTTTTTCATGTTTGAAATGTACTAACTCGGTTGTTCCTCACAGCAGGTCAACTTGTGTGTGGTTGCAACATTACGGTCCCATTGAGTACATTTTTGGAGAAAGGGACATCAGTTGCACCACAGGGCGGGAGGAGGGTGCTGAGCACGATACATTTTCTCTCTTCGGTAAGCATTTTTTTGTGTTTTATACTTTTGGAATTTTGGTTTTTCATGTTGATTAGAAATGACCTTTTTCATGTATAAATGTAGTAACTCCGTTGTTCCTCACAGCAGGTCAACTTGTGTGTGGTTGCAACATTACGGTCCCATTGAGTACATTTTTGGAGAAAGGGACATCAGCTGCACTAGAGGGCGGGAGGAGTGTGCTGAGCACGATAGATTTTCTCTCTTCGGTAAGCATTTTTTTGTGTTTTATACTTTTGGAATTTTGGTTTTTCATGTTGAATTTAAAATGACCTTTTTCATGTTTGAAATGTACTAACTCGGTTGTTCCTCACAGCAGGTTAACTTGTGTGTGGTTGAAACATTACGGTCCCATTGAGTACATTTTTGGAGAAAGGGATATCAGTTGCACCACAGGGCGGAACGAGGGTGCTGAGCACGATACATTTTCTCTCTTCGGTAAGCATTTTTTTGTGTTTTATACTTTTGGAATTTGGTTTTTCATGTTGATTTTAAAATGATCTTTTTCATGTTTGAAATGTACTAACTCGGTTGTTCCTCACAGCAGGTCATCTAGTGTGTGGTTGCAACATTACGGTCCCATTGAGTACATTTTTGCAGAAAGGGACATCAGTTGCACCACAGGGCGGGAGGAGGGTGCTGAGCACGATACATTTTCTCTCTTCGGTAAGCATTTTTTTGTGTTTTATACCTTTGGAATTTTGGTTTTTCATGTTGATTTTATAATGACCTTTTTCATGTTTGAAATGTACTAACTCGGTTTTTCCTCACAGCAGGTCAACTTGTGTGTGGTTGCAACATTACGGTCCCATTGAGTACATTTTTGGAGAAAGGGACATCAGTTGCACCACAGGGCGGGAGGAGGGAGCTGAGCACGATACATTTTCTCTCTTTGGTAAGCATTTTTTTGTGTTTTATACTTTTGGAATTTTGGTTTTTCATGTTGATTTTAAAATGACCTTTTTCATGTTTGAAATGTACTAACTCGGTTGTTCCTCACAGTAGGTCAACTTGTGTGTGGTTGCAACATTACGGTCCCATTGAGTACATTTTTGGAGAAAGGGACATCAGTTGCACCACAGGGCGGGAGGAGGGAGCTGAGCACGATACATTTTCTCTCTTTGGTAAGCATTTTTTTGTAATTTATACTTTTGGAATTTTGGTTTTTCATGTTGATTTTAAAATGACCTTTTTCATGTTTGAAATGTACTAACTCGGTTGTTCCTCACAGTAGGTCAACTTGTGTGTGGTTGCAACATTACGATCCCATTGAGTACATTTTTGGAGAAAGGGACATCAGTTGCACCACAGGGCGGGAGGAGGGTGCTGAGCACGATACATTTTCTCTCTTCGGAAAGCATTTTTTTGTGTTTTATACTTTTGGAATTTTGGTTTTTCATGTTGATTTTAAAATTAACTTTTTCATGTTTGAAATGTACTAACTCGGTTGTTCCTCACAGCAGGTCAACTTGTGTGTGGTTGCAACATTACGGTCCCATTGAGTACATTTTTGGAGAAAGGGACATCAGTTGCACCACAGGGCAGGAGGAGGGTGCTGAGCACGATACATTTTCTCTCTTCGGTAAGCATTTTTTTATGTTTTATACTTTTGGAATTTTGGTTTTTCATGTTGATTTTAAAATGACCTTTTTCATGTTTGAAATGTACTAACTCGGTTTTTCCTCACAGCAGGTCAACATGTGTGTGGTTGCAACATTATGGTCCCATTGAGTACATTTTTGGAGAAAGGGACATCAGTTGCACCACAGGGCGGGAGGAGGGTGCTGAGCACGATACATTTTCTCTCTTCGGTAAGCATTTTTTGTGTTTTATACTTTTGGAAATTTGGTTTTTCATGTTGATTTTAAAATGACCTTTTTCATGTTTGAAATGTACTAACTCGTTTTTTCCTCACAGCAGGTCAACTTGTGTGTGGTTGCAACATTACGGTCTCATTGAGTACATTTTTGGAGAAAGGGACATCAGTTGCACCACAGGGCGGGAGGAGGGTGCTGAGCACGATAAATTCTCTGTCTTCAGTAAGCATTTCTTTGTGTTTTATACTTTTGGAATTTTGGTTTTTCATGTTGATTTTAAAATGACCTTTTTCATGTTTGAAACGTACTAACTCGGTTGTTCCTCACACAAGGTCAACTTGTGTGTGGTTGCAACATTACGGTCCCATTGAGTACATTTTTGGAGAAAGGAACATTAGTTGCACCACAGGGCGGGAGGAGGGTGTTGAGCACGATAGATTTTCTCTCTTCGGTAAGCATTTTTATGTGTTTTATACTTTTGGAATTTTGGTTTTTCATGTTGATTTTAAAATGACCTTTTTCATGTTTGAAATGTACTAACTCGGTTGTTCCTCACATCAGGTCAACTTGTGTGTGGATGCAACATTACGGTCCCATTGAGTACATTTTTGGAGAAAGGGACATCAGTTGCACCACAGGGCGGGAGGAGGGTGCTGAGCACGATTCATTTTCTCTCTTCGGCAAGCATTTTTTTGTGTTTTATACTTTTGGAATTTTGGTTTTTCATGTTGATTTTAAAATGACCTCTTTCATGTTTGAAATGTACTAACTCGGTTGTTCCTCACAGCAGGTCAACTTGTGTGTGGTTGCAACATTACGGTCCCATTGAGTACATTTTTGGAGAAAGGGACATCAGTTGCACCACAGGGCGGGAGGAGGGTGCTGAGCACGATTCATTTTCTCTCTTCGGTAAGCATTTTTTTGTGTTTTATACTTTTGGAATTTTGGTTTTTCATGTTGATTTTAAAATGACCTTTTTCATGTTTAAATGTACTAACTCCGTTGTTCCTCACAGCAGGTCAACTTGTGTGTGGTTGCAACATTACGGTCCCATTGAGTACATTTTTGGAGAAAGGGACATCAGTTGCACTACAGGGCGGGAGGAGTGTGCTGAGCACGATACATTTTCTCTCTTCGGTAAGCATTTTTTGTGTTTTATACTTTTGGAATTTTGGTTTTTCATGTTGATTTTAAAATGACCTTTTTCATTTTTGAAATGTACTAACTCGGTTGTTCCTCACAGCAGGTCAACTTGTGTGTGGTTGCAACATTACGGTCCCATTGAGTACATTTTTGGAGAAAGGGACATCAGTTGCACCACAGGGCGGGAGGAGGGTGCTGAGCACGATACACTTTCTCTCTTCGGTAAGCATTTTTTTGTGTTTTATACTTTTGGAATTTTGGTTTTTCATGTTGATTTTAAAATGACCTTTTTCATGTTTGAAATGTATTAACTCGGTTGTTCCTCACAGCAGGTCAACTTGTGTGTGGTTGCAACATTACGGTCCCATTGAGTACATTTTTGGAGAAAGGGACATCAGTTGCACCACAGGGCGGGAGGAGGGTGCTGAGCACGATACATTTTCTCTCTGTGGTAAGCATTTTTTTGTGTTTTAAACTTTTGGAATTTTGGTTTTTCATGTTGATTTTAAAATGACCTTTTTCATGTTTGAAATGTACTAACTCGGTTGTTCCTCACAGCAGGTTAACTTGTGTGTGGTTGAAACATTACGGTCCCATTGAGTACATTTTTGGAGAAAGGGACATCAGTTGCACCACAGGGCGGGAGGAGGGTGCTGAGCACGATACATTTTCTCTCTTCGGTAAGCATTTTTTTGTGTTTTATACTTTTGGAATTTGGTTTTTCATGTTGATTTTAAAATGATCTTTTTCATGTTTGAAATGTACTAACTCGGTTGTTCCTCACAGCAGGTCAACTTGTGTGTGGTTGCAACATTACGGTCCCATTGAGTACATTTTTGGAGAAAGGGACATCAGTTGCACCACAGGGCGGGAGGAAGGTGCTGAGCACGATACATTTTCTCTCTTCGGTAAGCATTTTTTTGTGTTTTATACTTTTGGAATTTTGGTTTTTCATGTTGATTTTAAAATGACCTTTTTCATGTTTGAAATGTACTAACTCGGTTGTTCGTCACAGCTGGTCAACTTGTGTGTGGTTGCAACATTACAGTCCCATTAAGTACATTTTTGGAGAAAGGGACATCAGTTGCACCACAGGGCGGGAGGAGGGTGCTGAGCACGATACATTTTCTCTCTTCGGTAAGCATTTTTTTGTGTTTTATACTTTTGGAATTTTGGTTTTTCATGTTGATTTTAAAATGACCTTTTTCATGTTTGAAATGTACTAACTCGGTTGTTCCTCACAGCAGGTCACATTGTGTGTGGTTGCAACATTACGGTCCCATTGAGTACATTTTTGGAGAAAGGGACATCAGTTGCACCACAGGGCGGGAGGAGGGTGCTGAGCACGATACATTTTCTCTCTTCGGTAAGCATTTTTTTGTGTTTTATACTTTTGGAATTTTGGTTTTTCATGTTGATTTTAAAATGACCTTTTTCATGTTTGAAATGTACTAACTCCGTTGTTCCTCACAGCAGGTCAACTTGTGTGTGGTTGCAACATTACGGTCCCATTGAGTACATTTTTGGAGAAAGGGACATCAGTTGCACCACAGGGTGGGAGGAGGGTGCTGAGAACGATATATTCTCTCTCTTCGGTAAGCATTTTTTTGTGTTTTATACTTTTGGAATTTTGGTTTATCATGTTGATTTTAAAATGACCTTTTTCATGTTTGAAATGTACTAACTCGGTTGTTCCTCACAGCAGGTCAACTTGTGTGTGGTTGCAACATTACGGTCCCATTGAGTACAATTTTGGAGAAAGGGACATCAGTTGCACCACAGGGCGGGAGGAGGGTGCTGAGCACGATACATTTTCACTCTTCGGTAAGCATTTCTTTGTGTTTTATACTTTTGGAATTTCGGTGTTTCATGTTGATTTTAAAATGACCTTTTTTCATGTTTGAAATGTACTAACTCGGTTGTTCCTCACAGCAGGTCAACTTGTGTGTGGTTGCAACATTACGGTCCCATTGAGTACATTTTTGGAGAAAGGGACATCAGTTGCACCACAGGGCGGGAGGAGGGTGCTGAGCACGATACATTTTCTCTCTTCGGTAAGCATTTTTTTGTGTTTTATACTTTTGGAATTTTGGTTTTTCATGTTGATTAGAAATGACCTTTTTCATGTTTAAATGTACTAACTCCGTTGTTCCTCACAGCAGGTCAACTTGTGTGTGGTTGCAACATTACGGTCCCATTGAGTACATTTTTGGAGAAAGGGACATCAGTTGCACTAGAGGGCGGGAGGAGTGTGCTGAGCACGATAGATTTTCTCTCTTCGGTAAGCATTTTTTTGTGTTTTATACTTTTGGAATTTTGGTTTTTCATGTTGATTTTAAAATGACCTTTTTCATGTTTGAAATGTACTAACTCGGTTGTTCCTCACAGCAGGTTAACTTGTGTGTGGTTGAAACATTACGGTCCCATTGAGTACATTTTTGGAGAAAGGGATATCAGTTGCACCACAGGGCGGAACGAGGGTGCTGAGCACGATACATTTTCTCTCTTCGGTAAGCATTTTTTTGTGTTTTATACTTTTGGAATTTGGTTTTTCATGTTGATTTTAAAATGATCTTTTTCATGTTTGAAATGTACTAACTCGGTTGTTCCTCACAGCAGGTCAACTTGTGTGTGGTTGCAACATTACGGTCCCATTGAGTACATTTTTGGAGAAAGGGACATCAGTTGCACCACAGGGCGGGAGGAGGGTGCTGAGCACGATACATTTTCTCTCTTCGGTAAGCATTTTTTTGTGTTTTATACCTTTGGAATTTTGGTTTTTCATGTTGATTTTATAATGACCTTTTTCATGTTTGAAATGTACTAACTCGGTTTTTCCTCACAGCAGGTCAATTTGTGTGTGGTTGCAACATTACGGTCCCATTGAGTACATTTTTGGAGAAAGGGACATCAGTTGCACCACAGGGCGGGAGGAGGGAGCTGAGCACGATACATTTTCTCTCTTCGGTAAGCATTTTTTTGTGTTTTATACTTTTGGAATTTTGGTTTTTCATGTTGATTTTAAAATGACCTTTTTCATGTTTGAAATGTACTAACTCGGTTGTTCCTCACAGTAGGTCAACTTGTGTGTGGTTGCAACATTACGGTCCCATTGAGTACATTTTTGGAGAAAGGGACATCAGTTGCACCACAGGGCGGGAGGAGGGAGCTGAGCACAATACATTTTCTCTCTTTGGTAAGCATTTTTTTGTAATTTATACTTTTGGAATTTTGGTTTTTCATGTTGATTTTAAAATGACCTTTTTCATGTTTGAAATGTACTAACTCGGTTGTTCCTCACAGTAGGTCAACTTGTGTGTGGTTGCAACATTACGATCCCATTGAGTACATTTTTGGAGAAAGGGACATCAGTTGCACCACAGGGCGGGAGGAGGGTGCTGAGCACGATACATTTTCTCTCTTCGGTAAGCATTTTTTTGTGTTTTATACTTTTGGAATTTTGGTTTTTCATGTTGATTTTAAAATGACCTTTTTCATGTTTGAAATGTACTAACTCGGTTGTTCCTCACAGCAGGTCAACTTGTGTGTGGTTGCAACATTACGGTCCCATTGAGTACATTTTTGGAGAAAGGGACATCAGTTGCACCACAGGGCAGGAGGAGGGTGCTGAGCACGATACATTTTCTCTCTTCGGTAAGCATTTTTTTATGTTTTATACTTTTGGAATTTTGGTTTTTCATGTTGATTTTAAAATGACCTTTTTCATGTTTGAAATGTACTAACTCGGTTGTTCCTCACAGCAGGTCAACTTGTGTGTGGTTGCAATATTACGGTCCCATTGTGTACATTTTTGGAGAATGGGACATCAGTTGCACCACAGGGCGGGAGGAGGGTGCTGAGCACGATACATTTTCTCTCTTCGGTAAGCATTTTTTTGTGTTTTATACTTTTGGAATTTTGGTTTTTCATGTTGATTTTAAAATGACCTTTTTCATGTTTGAAATGTACTAACTCGGTTTTTCCTCACAGCAGGTCAACATGTGTGTGGTTGCAACATTATGGTCCCATTGAGTACATTTTTGGAGAAAGGGACATCAGTTGCACCACAGGGCGGGAGGAGGGTGCTGAGCACGATACATTTTCTCTCTTCGGTAAGCATTTTTTGTGTTTTATACTTTTGGAAATTTGGTTTTTCATGTTGATTTTAAAATGACCTTTTTCATGTTTGAAATGTACTAACTCGTTTTTTCCTCACAGCAGGTCAACTTGTGTGTGGTTGCAACATTACGGTCTCATTGAGTACATTTTTGGAGAAAGGGACATCAGTTGCACCACAGGGCGGGAGGAGGGTGCTGAGCACGATACATTTTCTCTCTTCGGTAAGCATTTTTTTGTGTTTTATACTTTTGGAATTTTGGTTTTTCATGTTGATTTTAAAATGACCTTATTCATGTTTGAAATGTACTAACTCGGTTGTTCCTCACAGCAGGTCAACTTGTGTGTGGTTGCAACATTACGGTCCCATTGAGTACATTTTTGGAGAAAGGGACATCAGTTGCACCACAGGGCGGGAGGAGGGTGCTGAGCACGATACATTTTCTCTCTTCGGTAAGCATTTTTTTGTGTTTTATACTTTTGGAATTTTGGTTTTTCATGTTGATTTTAAAATGACCTTTTTCATGTTTGAAATGTACTAACTCGTTTTTTCCTCACAGCAGATCAACTTGTGTGTGGTTGCAACATTACGGTCCCATTGAGTACATTTTTGGAGAAAGGGACATCAGTTGCACCACAGGGCGGGAGGAGGGTGCTGAGCACGATACATTTTCTCTCTTCGGTAAGCATTTTTTTGTGTTTTATACTTTTGGAATTTTGGTTTTTCATGTTGATTTTAAAATGACCTTTTTCATGTTTGAAATGTACTAACTCGGTTGTTCCTCACAGCAGGTCAACTTGTGTGTGGTTGCAACATTACGGTCCCATTGAGTACATTTTTGGAGAAAGGGACATCAGTTGCACCACAGGGCGGGAGGAGGGAGCTGAGCACGATACATTTTCTCTCTTCGGTAAGCATTTTTTTGTGTTTTATACTTTCGGAATTTTGGTTCTTCATGTTGACTTTAAAATGACCTTTTTCATGTTTGAAATGTACTAACTCGGTTGTTCCTCACAGCAGGTCAACTTGTGTGTGGTTGCAACATTACGGTCCCATTGAGTACATTTTTGGAGAAAGGGTCATCAGTTGCACCACAGGGCGGGAGGAGGGTGCTGAGCACGATACATTTTCTCTTTTCGGTAAGCATTTTTTTGTGTTTTATACTTTTGGAATTTTGGTTTTTCATGTTGATTTTAAAATGACCTTTTTCATGTTTGAAATGTACTAACTCGGTTGTTCTTCACAGCAGGTCAACTTGTGTGTGGTTGCAACATTACGGTCCCGTTGAGTACATTTTTGGAGAAAGGGACATCAGTTGCACCACAGGGCGGGAGGAGGGTGCTGAGCACGATACATTTTCTCTCTTCGGTAAGCATTTTTTTGTGTTTTATACTTTTGGAATTTTGGTTTTTCATGTTGATTTTAAAATGACCTTTTTCATGTTTGAAATGTACTAACTCGTTTCTTTTTCACAGCAGGTCAACTTGTGTGTGGTTGCAACATTACGGTCCCATTGAGTAAATTTTTGGAGAAAGGGACATCAGCTGCACCACAGGGCGGGAGGAGGGTGCTGAGCACGATACATTTTCTCTCTTCGGTAAGCATTTTTTTGTGTTTTATACTTTTGGAATTTTGGTTTTTCATGTTGATTTTAAAATGACCTTTTTCATGTTTGAAATGTACTAACACGTTTTTCCCTCACAGCAAGTCATCTTGTGTTTGGTTGCAAAATTACGGTCCCATTGAGTACATTTTTGGAGAAAGGGACATCAGTTGCACCACAGGGCGGGAGGAGGGTGCTGAGCACGATACATTTTCTCTCTTCGGTAAGCATTTTTTTGTGTTTTATACTTTTATAATTTTGGTATTTTCTGTTGATTTTAAAATGACCTTTTTCATGTTTGAAATGTACTAACTCGTTTCTTCCTCACAGCAGGTCAACTTGTGTGTGGTTGCAACATTACGGTCCCATTGAGTACATTTTTGGAGAAAGGGACATCAGTTGCACCACAGGGCGGGAGGAGGGTGCTGAGCACGATACATTTTCTCTCTTCGGTAAGCATTTTTTTGTGTTTTATACCTTTGGAATTTTGGTTTTTCATGTTGATTTTATAATGACCTTTTTCATGTTTGAAATGTACTAACTCGGTTTTTCCTCACAGCAGGTCAACTTGTGTGTGGTTGCAACATTACGGTCCCATTGAGTACATTTTTGGAGAAAGGGACATCAGTTGCACCACAGGGCGGGAGGAGGCAGCTGAGCACGATACATTTTCTCTCTTTGGTAAGCATTTTTTTGTGTTTTATACTTTTGGAATTTTGGTTTTTCATGTTGATTTTAAAATGACATTTTCATGTTTGAAATGTTCTAACTCGGTTGTTCCTCACAGTAGGTCAACTTGTGTGTGGTTGCAACATTACGATCCCATTGAGTACATTTTTGGAGAAAGGGACATCAGTTGCACCACAGGGCAGGAGGAGGGTGCTGAGCACGATACATTTTCTCTCTTCGGTAAGCATTTTTTTGTGTTTTATACTTTTGGAATTTTGGTTTTTCATGTTGATTTTAAAATGACCTTTTTCATGTTTGAAATGTACTAACTCGGTTGTTCCTCACAGCAGGTCAACATGTGTGTGGTTGCAACATTATGGTCCCATTGAGTACATTTTTGGAGAAAGGGACATCAGTTGCACCACAGGGCGGGAGGAGGGTGCTGAGCACGATACATTTTCTCTCTTCGGTAAGCATTTTTTTGTGTTTTATACTTTTGGAATTTTGGTTTTTCATGTTGATTTTAAAATGACCTTTTTCATGTTTGAAATGTACTAACTCGGTTGTTCCTCACAGCAGGTCAACTTGTGTGTGGTTGCAACATTACGGTCCCATTGAGTACATTTTTGGAGAAAGGGACATCAGTTGCACCACAGGGCGGGAGGAGGGTGCTGAGCACGATACATTTTCTCTCTGCGGTAAGCATTTTTTTGTGTTCTATACTTTTATAATTTTGGTATTTCCTGTTGATTTTAAAATGACCTTTTTCATGTTTGAAATGTACTAACTCGTTTCTTTTTCACAGCAGGTCAACTTGTGTGTGGTTGCAACATTACGGTCCCATTGAGTACATTTTTGGAGAAAGGGACATCAGTTGCACCACAGGGCGGGAGGAGGGTGCTGAGCACGATACATTTTCTCTCTTCGGTAAGCATTTTTTTGTGTTTTATACTTTTGGAATTTTGGTTTTTCATGTTGATTTTAAAATGACCTTTTTCATGTTTGAAATGTACTAACACGTTTTTCCCTCACAGCAAGTCATCTTGTGTTTGGTTGCAAAATTACGGTCCCATTGAGTACATTTTTGGAGAAAGGGACATCAGTTGCACCACAGGGCGGGAGGAGGGTGCTGAGCACGATACATTTTCTCTCTTCGGTAAGCATTTTTTTGTGTTTTATACTTTTATAATTTTGGTATTTTCTGTTGATTTTAAAATGACCTTTTTCATGTTTGAAATGTACTAACTCGTTTCTTCCTCACAGCAGGTCAACTTGTGTGTGGTTGCAACATTACGGTCCCATTGAGTACATTTTTGGAGAAAGGGACATCAGTTGCACCACAGGGCGGGAGGAGGGTGCTGAGCACGATACATTTTCTCTCTTCGGTAAGCATTTTTTTGTGTTTTATACCTTTGGAATTTTGGTTTTTCATGTTGATTTTATAATGACCTTTTTCATGTTTGAAATGTACTAACTCGGTTTTTCCTCACAGCAGGTCAACTTGTGTGTGGTTGCAACATTACGGTCCCATTGAGTACATTTTTGGAGAAAGGGACATCAGTTGCACCACAGGGCGGGAGGAGGCAGCTGAGCACGATACATTTTCTCTCTTTGGTAAGCATTTTTTTGTGTTTTATACTTTTGGAATTTTGGTTTTTCATGTTGATTTTAAAATGACATTTTCATGTTTGAAATGTTCTAACTCGGTTGTTCCTCACAGTAGGTCAACTTGTGTGTGGTTGCAACATTACGATCCCATTGAGTACATTTTTGGAGAAAGGGACATCACTTGCACCACAGGGCAGGAGGAGGGTGCTGAGCACGATACATTTTCTCTCTTCGGTAAGCATTTTTTTGTGTTTTATACTTTTATAATTTTGGTATTTCCTGTTGATTTTAAAATGACCTTTTTCATGTTTGAAATGTACTAACTCGTTTCTTTTTCACAGCAGGTCAACTTGTGTGTGGTTGCAACATTACGGTCCCATTGAGTACATTTTTGGAGAAAGGGACATCAGTTGCACCACAGGGCGGGAGGAGGGTGCTGAGCACGATACATTTTCTCTCTTCGGTAAGCATTTTTTTGTGTTTTATACTTTTGGAATTTTGGTTTTTCATGTTGATTTTAAAATGACCTTTTTCATGTTTGAAATGTACTAACACGTTTTTCCCTCACAGCAAGTCATCTTGTGTTTGGTTGCAAAATTACGGTCCCATTGAGTACATTTTTGGAGAAAGGGACATCAGTTGCACCACAGGGCGGGAGGAGGGTGCTGAGCACGATACATTTTCTCTCTTCGGTAAGCATTTTTTTGTGTTTTATACTTTTATAATTTTGGTATTTTCTGTTGATTTTAAAATGACCTTTTTCATGTTTGAAATGTACTAACTCGTTTCTTCCTCACAGCAGGTCAACTTGTGTGTGGTTGCAACATTACGGTCCCATTGAGTACATTTTTGGAGAAAGGGACATCAGTTGCACCACAGGGCGGGAGGAGGGTGCTGAGCACGATACATTTTCTCTCTTCGGTAAGCATTTTCTTGTGTTTTATACCTTTGGAATTTTGGTTTTTCATGTTGATTTTATAATGACCTTTTTCATGTTTGAAATGTACTAACTCGGTTTTTCCTCACAGCAGGTCAACTTGTGTGTGGTTGCAACATTACGGTCCCATTGAGTACATTTTTGGAGAAAGGGACATCAGTTGCACCACAGGGCGGGAGGAGGCAGCTGAGCACGATACATTTTCTCTCTTTGGTAAGCATTTTTTTGTGTTTTATACTTTTGGAATTTTGGTTTTTCATGTTGATTTTAAAATGACGTTTTCATGTTTGAAATGTTCTAACTCGGTTGTTCCTCACAGTAGGTCAACTTGTGTGTGGTTGCAACATTACGATCCCATTGAGTACATTTTTGGAGAAAGGGACATCAGTTGCACCACAGGGCAGGAGGAGGGTGCTGAGCACGATACATTTTCTCTCTTCGGTAAGCATTTTTTTGTGTTTTATACTTTTGGAATTTTGGTTTTTCATGTTGATTTTAAAATGACCTTTTTCATGTTTGAAATGTACTAACTCGGTTGTTCCTCACAGCAGGTCAACATGTGTGTGGTTGCAACATTATGGTCCCATTGAGTACATTTTTGGAGAAAGGGACATCAGTTGCACCACAGGGCGGGAGGAGGGTGCTGAGCACGATACATTTTCTCTCTTCGGTAAGCATTTTTTTGTGTTTTATACTTTTGGAATTTTGGTTTTTCATGTTGATTTTAAAATGACCTTTTTCATGTTTGAAATGTACTAACTCGGTTGTTCCTCACAGCAGGTCAACTTGTGTGTGGTTGCAACATTACGGTCCCATTGAGTACATTTTTGGAGAAAGGGACATCAGTTGCACCACAGGGCGGGAGGAGGGAGCTGAGCACGATACATTTTCTCTCTTCGGTAAGCATTTTTTTGTGTTTTATACTTTTGGAATTTTGGTTTTTCATGTTGATTTTAAAATGACCTTTTTCATGTTTGAAATGTACTAACTCGTTTTTTCCTCACAGCAGGTCAACTTAGTGTGGTTGCAACGTTACGGTCCCATTGAGTACATTTTTGGAGAATGGGACATCAGTTGCACCACAGGGCGGGAGGAGGCAGCTGAGCACGATACATTTTCTCTCTTTGGTAAGCATTTTTTTGTGTTTTATACTTTTGGAATTTTGGTTTTTCATGTTGCTTTTAAAATGACATTTTCATGTTTGAAATGTTCTAACTCGGTTGTTCCTCACAGTAGGTCAACTTGTGTGTGGTTGCAACATTACGGTCCCATTGAGTACATTTTTGGAGAAAGGGACATCAGTTGCACCACAGGGCAGGAGGAGGGTGCTGAGCACGATACATTTTCTCTCTTCGGTAAGCATTTTTTTGTGTTTTATACTTTTGGAATTTTGGTTTTTCATGTTGATTTTAAAATGACCTTTTTCATGTTTGAAATGTACTAACTCGGTTTTTCCTCACAGCAGGTCAACATGTGTGTGGTTGCAACATTATGGTCCCATTGAGTACATTTTTGGAGAAAGGGACATCAGTTGCACCACAGGGCGGGAGGAGGGTGCTGAGCACGATACATTTTCTCTCTTCGGTAAGCATTTTTTTGTGTTTTATACCTTTGGAATTTTGGTTTTTCATGTTGATTTTATAATGACCTTTTTCATGTTTGAAATGTACTAACTCGGTTTTTCCTCACAGCAGGTCAACTTGTGTGTGGTTGCAACATTACGGTCCCATTGAGTACATTTTTGGAGAAAGGGACATCAGTTGCACCACAGGGCGGGAGGAGGCAGCTGAGCACGATACATTTTCTCTCTTTGGTAAGCATTTTTTTGTGTTTTATACTTTTGGAATTTTGGTTTTTCATGTTGATTTTAAAATGACATTTTCATGTTTGAAATGTTCTAACTCGGTTGTTCCTCACTGTAGGTCAACTTGTGTGTGGTTGCAACATTACGATCCCATTGAGTACATTTTTGGAGAAAGGGACATCAGTTGCACCACAGGGCAGGAGGAGGGTGCTGAGCACGATACATTTTCTCTCTTCGGTAAGCATTTTTTTGTGTTTTATACTTTTGGAATTTTGGTTTTTCATGTTGATTTTAAAATGACCTTTTTCATGTTTGAAATGTACTAACTCGGTTTTTCCTCACAGCAGGTCAACATGTATGTGGTTGCAACATTATGGTCCCATTGAGTACATTTTTGGAGAAAGGGACATCAGTTGCACCACAGGGCGGGAGGAGGGTGCTGAGCACAATACATTTTCTCTCTTCGGTAAGCATTTTTTTGTGTTTTATACTTTTGGAATTTTGGTTTTTCATGTTGATTTTAAAATGACCTTTTTCATGTTTGAAATGTACTAACTCGGTTGTTCCTCACAGCAGGTCAACTTGTGTGTGGTTGCAACATTACGGTCCCATTGAGTACATTTTTGGAGAAAGGGACATCAGATGCACCACAGGGCGGGAGGAGGGTGCTGAGCACAATACATTTTCTCTCTTCGGTAAGCATTTTTTTGTGTTTTATACTTTTGGAATTTTGGTTTTTCATGTTGATTTTAAAATGACCTTTTTCATGTTTGAAATGTACTAACTCGGTTGTTCCTCACAGCAGGTCAACTTGTGTGTGGTTGCAACATTACGGTCCCATTGAGTACATTTTTGGAGAAAGGGACATCAGTTGCACCACAGGGCGGGAGGAGGGAGCTGAGCACGATACATTTTCTCTCTTCGGTAAGCATTTTTTTGTGTTTTATACTTTTGGAATTTTGGTTTTTCATGTTGACTTTAAAATGACCTTTTTCATGTTTAAAATGTACTAACTCGGTTGTTCCTCACAGCAGGTCAACTTGTGTGTGGTTGCAACATTACGGTCCCATTGAGTACATTTTTGGAGAAAGGGACATCAGTTGCACCACAGGGTGGGAGGAGTGTGCTGAGCACGATACATTTTCTCTTTTCGGTAAGCATTTTTTTGTGTGTTATACTTTTGGAATTTTGGTTTTTCATGTTGATTTTAAAATGACCTTTTTCATGTTTGAAATGTACTAACTCGGTTGTTCCTCACAGCAGGTCAACTTGTGTGTGGTTGCAACATTACGGTCCCATTGAGTACATTTTTGGAGAAAGGGACATCAGTTGCACCACAGGGCGGGAGGAGGGTGCTGAGCACGATACATTTTCTCCCTGCGGTAAGCATTTTTTTGTGTTTTATACTTTTATAATTTTGGTATTTCCTGTTGATTTTAAAATGACCTTTTTCATGTTTGAAATGTACTAACTCGTTTCTTTTTGACAGCAGGTCAACTTGTGTGTGGTTGCAACATTACGGTCCCATTGAGTACATTTTTGGAGAAAGGGACATCAGTTGCACCACAGGGCGGGAGGAGGGTGCTGAGCACGATACATTTTCTCTCTTCGGTAAGCATTTTTTTGTGTTTTATACTTTTATAATTTTGGTATTTTCTGTTGATTTTAAAATGACCTTTTTCATGTTTGAAATGTACTAACTCGTTTCTTCCTCACAGCAGGTCAACTTGTGTGTGGTTGCAACATTACGGTCCCATTGAATACATTTTTGGAGAAAGGGACATCAGTTGACCCACAGGGCGGGAGGACGGTGCTGAGCACGATACATCTTCTCTCTTCGGTAAGCATTTTTTTGTGTTTTATACTTTTGGAATTTTGGTTTTTCATGTTGATTTCAAAATGACCTTTTTCATGTTTGAAATGTACTAACTCGGTTGTTCCTCACAGCAGGTCAACTTGTGTGTGGTTGCAACATTACGGTCCCATTGAGTACATTTTTGGAGAAAGGGACATCAGTTGCACCACAGGGCGGGAGGAGGGTGCTGAGCACGATACATTTTCTCTCTTCGGTAAGCATTATTTTGTGTATTATACTTTTGGAATTTTGGTTTTTCAGGTTGATTTTAAAATGACCTCTTTCATGTTTGAAATGTACTAACTCGGTTTTTCCTCACAGCAGGCCAACTTGTGTGTGGTTGCAACATTACGGTCCCATTGAGTACATTTTTGGAGAAAGGGACATCAGTTGCACCACAGGGCGGGAGGAGGGTGCTAAGCACGATACATTTTCTCTCTTCGGTAAGCATTTTTTTGTGTTTTATATTTTTGGAAATTTGGTTTTTCATGTTGATTTTAAAATGACCTTTTTCATGTTTGAAATGTACTAACTCGTTTTTTCCTCACAGCAGGTCAACTTGTGTGTGGTTGCAACATTACGGTCCCATTGAGTACAATTTTGGAGAAGGGGACATCAGTTGCACCACAGGGCGGGAGGAGGGTGCTGAGCACGATACCTTTTCTCTCTTCGGTAAGCATTTTTTTGTGTTTTATTCTTTTGGAATTTTGGTTTTTCATGTTGATTTTAAAATGACCTTTTTCATGTTTGAAATGTACTAACTCTGTTGTTCTTCACAGCAGGTCAACTTGTGTGTGGTTGCAACATTACGGTCCCATTGAGTACATTTTTGGAGAAAGGGACATCAGTTGCACCACAGGGCGGGAGGAGGGTGCTGAGCATGATACATTTTCTATCGTCGGTAAGCATTTTTTTGTGTTTTATACTTTTGGAATTTTGGTTTTTCATGTTGATTTTAAAATGACCTTTTTCATGTTTGAAATGTACTAACTCGTTTTTTCCTCACAGCAGGTCAACCTGTGAATGGTTGCAACATTACGGTCCCATTGAGTACATTTTTGGAGAAAGGGACATCAGTTGCACCACAGGGCGGGAGGAGGGTGCTGAGCACGATACATTATCTCTCTTCGAAAAGCATTTTTTTGTGTTTTATACTTTTGGAATTTTGGTTTTTCATGTTGATTTTAAAATGACCTTTTTCATGTTTGAAATGTACTAACTCGGTTTTTCCTCACAGCAGGTCAACTTGTGTGTGGTTGCAACATTACGGTCCCATTGAGTACATTTTTGGAGAAAGGGACATCAGTTGCACCACAGGGCGGGAGGAGGGTGCTGAGCACGATACATTTTCTCTCTTCGGTAGGCATTTTTTTGTGTTTTATACTTTTGGAATTTTGGTTTTTCATGTTGATTTTAAAATGACCCTTTCATGTTTGAAATGTACTAACTCGTTTTTTCCTCACAGCAGGTCAACTTGTGTGTGGTTGCAACATTACGGTCCCATTGAGTACATTTTTGGAGAAAGGGACATCAGTTGCACCACAGGGCGGGAGGAGGGTGCTGAGCACGATACATTTTCTCTCTTCGGTAAGCATTTTTTTGTGTTTTATACTTTTGGAATTTTGGTTTTTCATGTTGATTTTAAAATGACCTTTTTCATGTTTGAAATGTACTAACTCGTTTTTCCCTCACAGCAAGTCATCTTGTGTTTGGTTGCAACATTACGGTCCCATTGAGTACATTTTTGGAGAAAGGGACATCAGTTGCACCACAGGGCGGGAGGAGGGTGCTGAGCACGATACATTTTCTCTCTTCGGTAAGCATTTTTTTGTGTTTTATACGTTTATAATTTTGGTATTTTCTGTTGATTTTAAAATGACCTTTTTCATGTTTGAAATGTACTAACTCGTTTCTTCCTCACAGCAGGTCAACTTGTGTGTGGTTGCAACATTACGGTCCCATTGAGTACATTTTTGGAGAAAGAGACATCAGTTGCACCACAGGGCGGGAGGAGGCAGCTGAGCACGATACATTTTCTCTCTTTGGTAAGCATTTTTTTGTGTTTTATGCTTTTGGAATTTTGGTTTTTCATGTTGATTTTAAAATGACCTTTTTCATGTTTGAAATGTACTAACTCGGTTGTTCCTCACAGTAGGTCAACTTGTGTGTGGTTGCAACATTACGATCCCATTGAGTACATTTTTGGAGAAAGGGACATCAGTTGCACCACAGGGCGGGAGGAGGGTGCTGAGCACGATACATTTTCTCTCTTCGGTAAGCATTTTTTTGTGTTTTATACTTTTGGAATTTTGGTTTTTCATGTTGATTTTAAAATGACCTTTTTCATGTTCGAAATGTACTAACTCGGTTGTTCCTCACTGCAGGTCAACTTGTGTGTGGTTGCAACATTACGGTCCCATTGAGTACATTTTTGGAGAAAGTGACATCAGTTGCACCACAGGGCAGGACGAGGGTGCTGAGCACGATACATTTTCTCTCTTCGGTAAGCATTTTTTTATGTTTTATACTTTTGGAATTTTGGTTTTTCATGTTGATTTTAAAATGACCTTTTTCATGTTTGAAATGTACTAACTCGGTTGTTCCTCACAGCAGGTCAACTTGTGTGTGGTTGAAACATTACGGTCCCATTGAGTACATTTTTGGAGAATGGGACATCAGTTGCACCACAGGGCGGGAGGAGGGTGCTGAGCACGATACATTTTCTCTCTTCGGTAAGCATTTTTTTGTGTTTTATACTTTTGGAATTTTGGTTTTTCATGTTGATTTTAAAATGACCTTTTTCATGTTTGAAATGTACTAACTCGGTTTTTCCTCACAGCAGGTCAACATGTGTGTGGTTGCAACATTATGGTCCCATTGAGTACATTTTTGGAGAAAGGGAAATCAGTTGCACCACAGGGCGGGAGGACGGTGCTGAGCACGATACATTTTCTCTCTTCGGTAAGCATTTTTTGTGTTTTATACTTTTGGAAATTTGGTTTTTCATGTTGATTTTAAAATGACCTTTTTCATGTTTGAAATGTACTAACTCGTTTTTTCCTCACAGCAGGTCAACTTGTGTGTGGTTGCAACATTACGGTCTCATTGAGTACATTTTTGGAGAAAGGGACATCAGTTGCACCACAGGGCGGGAGGAGGGTGCTGAGCACGATACATTTTCTCTCTTCGGTAAGCATTTTTTTGTGTTTTATACTTTTGGAATTTTGGTTTTTCATGTTGATTTTAAAATGACCTTTTTCATGTTTGAAATGTACTAACTCGGTTGTTCCTCACAGCAGGTCAACTTGTGTGTGGTTGCAACATTACGGTCCCATTGAGTACATTTTTGGAGAAAGGGACATCAGTTGCACCACAGGGCGGGAGGAGGGTGCTGAGCATGATACATTTTCTCCCTTCGGTAAGCATTTTTTTGTGTTTTATACTTTTGGAATTTTGGTTTTTCATGTTGATTTTAAAATGACCTTTTTCATGTTTGAAATGTACTAACTCGTTTTTTCCTCACAGCAGGTCAACTTAGTGTGGTTGCAACATTACGGTCCCATTGAGTACATTTTTGGAGAATGGGACATCAGTTGCACCACAGGGCGGGAGGAGGGTGCTGAGCACGATACATTTTCTCTCTTCGGTAAGCATTTTTTTGTGTTTTATACTTTTGGAATTTTGGTTTTTCATGTTGATTTCAAAATGACCTTTTTCATGTTTGAAATGTACTAACTCGGTTGTTCATCACAGCAGATCAACTTGTGTGTGGTTGCAACATTACGGTCCCATTGAGTACATTTTTGGAGAAAGGGACATCAGTTGCACCACAGGGCGGGAGGAGGGTGCTGAGCACGATACATTTTCTCTCTTCGGTAAGCATTTTTTTGTGTTTTATACTTTTGGAATTTTGGTTTTTCATGTTGATTTTAAAATGACCTTTTTCATGTTTGAAATGCACTAACTCGGTTGTTCCTCACAGCAGGTCAACTTGTGTGTGGTTGCAACATTACGGTCCCATTGAGTACATTTTTGGAGAAAGGGAAATCAGTTGCACCACAGGGCGGGAGGACGGTGCTGAGCACGATACATTTTCTCTCTTCGGTAAGCATTTTTTTGTGTTTTATACTTTTGAAATTTTGGTTTTTCATGTTGACTTTAAAATGACCTTTTTCATGTTTGAAATGTACTAACTCGGTTTTTCCTCACAGCAGGTCAACATGTGTGTGGTTGCAACATTACGGTCCCATTGAGTACATTTTTGGAGAAAGGGAAATCAGTTGCACCACAGGGCGGGAGGACGGTGCTGAGCACGATACATTTTCTCTCTTCGGTAAGCATTTTTTGTGTTTTATACTTTTGGAAATTTGGTTTTTCATGTTGATTTTAAAATGACCTTTTTCATGTTTGAAATGTACTAACTCGTTTTTTCCTCACAGCAGGTCAACTTGTGTGTGGTTGCAACATTACGGTCTCATTGAGTACATTTTTGGAGAAAGGGACATCAGTTGCACCACAGGGCGGGAGGAGGGTGCTGAGCACGATACATTTTCTCTCTTCGGTAAGCATTTTTTTGTGTTTTATACTTTTGGAATTTTGGTTTTTCATGTTGATTTTAAAATGACCTTTTTCATGTTTGAAATGTACTAACTCGGTTGTTCCTCACAGCAGGTCAACTTGTGTGTGGTTGCAACATTACGGTCCCATTGAGTACATTTTTGGAGAAAGGGACATCAGTTGCACCACAGGGCGGGAGGAGGGTGCTGAGCACGATACATTTTCTCCCTTCGGTAAGCATTTTTTTGTGTTTTATACTTTTGGAATTTTGGTTTTTCATGTTGATTTTAAAATGACCTTTTTCATGTTTGAAATGTACTAACTCGTTTTTTCCTCACAGCAGGTCAACTTAGTGTGGTTGCAACATTACGGTCCCATTGAGTACATTTTTGGAGAATGGGACATCAGTTGCACCACAGGGCGGGAGGAGGGTGCTGAGCACGATACATTTTCTCTCTTCGGTAAGCATTTTTTTGTGTTTTATACTTTTGGAATTTTGGTTTTTCATGTTGATTTCAAAATGACCTTTTTCATGTTTGAAATGTACTAACTCGGTTGTTCCTCACAGCAGATCAACTTGTGTGTGGTTGCAACATTACGGTCCCATTGAGTACATTTTTGGAGAAAGGGACATCAGTTGCACCACAGGGCGGGAGGAGGGTGCTGAGCACGATACGTTTTCTCTCTTTGGTAAGCATTTTTTTGTGTTTTATACTTTTGGAATTTTGGTTTTTCATGTTGATTTTAAAATGACCTTTTTCATGTTTGAAATGTACTAACTCGGTTGTTCCTCACAGCAGGTCAACTTGTGTGTGGTTGCAACATTACGGTCCCTTTGAGTACATTTTTGGAGAAAGGGACATCAGTTGCACCACAGGGCGGGAGGAGGGAGCTGAGCACGATACATTTTCTCTCTTCGGTAAGCATTTTTTTGTGTTTTATACTTTTGGAATTTTGGTTTTTCATGTTGACTTTAAAATGACCTTTTTCATGTTTGAAATGTACTAACTCGGTTGTTCCTCACAGCAGGTCAACTTGTGTGTGGTTGCAACATTACGGTCCCATTGAGTACATTTTTGGAGAAAGGGACATCAGTTGCACCACAGGGCGGGAGGAGGGTGCTGAGCACGATACATTTTCTCTTTTCGGTAAGCATTTTTTTGTGTTTTATACTTTTGGAATTTTGGTTTTTCATGTTGATTTTAAAAGAACCTTAGGCCCCCTGCAAAACCTTTCACCTGACTCCATCAACCTCCTGACCCCACCGACACCCCGCACCCCTACCTTCTACCTTTTTCCTAAAATCCACAAACCCAATCATCCCGGCCGCCCCATTGTAGCTGGTTACCAAGCCCCCACAGAACGCATCTCTGCCTACGTAGATCAACACCTTCAACCCATTACATGCAGTCTCCCATCCTTCATCAAGGACACCAACCACTTCCTTGAACACCTGGAATCCTTACCCAATCTGTTACCCCCGGAATCCAGCCTTGTAACCATTGATGCCACGTCCTTATACACAAATATTTCGCACGTCCAGGGCCTCGCTGCGATGGAGCATTTCCTTTCACGCCGATCACCTGCCACCCTACCTAAAACCTCTTTCCTCATCACCTTAGCCAGCTTCATCCTGACCCACAACTTCTTCACTTTTGAGGGCCAGACATACCAACAATTAAAGGGAACAGCCATGGGCACCAGGATGGCCCCCTCGTACGCCAACCTATTCATGGGTCGCTTAGAGGAAGCCTTCTTGGTTACCCAAGTCTGCCAACCCAAAGTTTGGTACAGATTTATTGATGACATCTTCATGATCTGGACTCACAGTGAAGAAGAACTCCAGAACTTCCTCTCCAACCTCAACTCCTTTGGTTCCATCAGTTTCACCTGGTCCTACTCCAAATCCCATGCCACTTTCCTTGACGTTGACCTCCACCTGTCCAATGGCCAACTTCACACGTCCGTCCACATCAAACCCACCAACAAGCAACAGTACCTCCATTATGACAGCTGCCACCCATTCCACATCAAACGGTCCCTTCCCTACAGCCTAGGTCTTCGTGGCAAACGAATCTGCTCCAGTCCGGAATCCCTGAATCATTACACCAACAACCTGAAAACAGCTTTCGCATCCCGCAACTACCCTCCCGACCTGGTACAGAAGCAAATAACCAGAGCCACTTCCTCGTCCCCTCAAACCCAGAATCCCCCACAGAAGAACCACAAAAGTGCCCCACTTGTGACAGGATACTTTCCGGGACTGGACCAGACTCTGAATGTGGCTCTCCAGCAGGGATACGACTTCCTCAAATCCTGCCCTGAAATGAGATCCATCCTTCATGAAATCCTCCCCACTCCGCCAAGAGTGTCTTTCCGCCGTCCACCTAACCTTCGTAACCTGTTAGTTCATCCCTATGAAATCCCCAAACCACCTTCCCTACCCTCTGGCTCCTATCCTTGTAACCGCCCCCGATGCAAAACCTGTCCCATGCACCCTCCCACCACCACCTACTCCAGTCCTGTAACCCGGAAGGTGTACACGATCAGAGGCAGAGCCACGTGTGAAAGCACCCACGTGATTTACCAACTGACCTGCCTACACTGTGATGCATTCTATGTGGGAATGACCAGCAACAAACTGTCCATTCGCATGAATGGACACAGGCAGACAGTGTTTGTTGGTAATGAGGATCACCCTGTGGCTAAACATGCCTTGGTGCACAGCCAGCACATCTTGGCACAGTGTTACACCGTCCGGGTTATCTGGATACTTCCCACCAACACCAACCTATCCGAACTCCGGAGATGGGAACTTGCCCTTCAGTATATCCTCTCTTCTCGTCATCCGCCAGGCCTCAATCTCCGCTAATTTCAAGTTGCCGCCACTCATACCTCACCTGTCTTTCAACAACTTCTTTGCCTCCACACTTCTGCCTCGACTAACATCTCTGCCCAAATTCTTTGTCTTTAAATATGTCTGCTTGTGTCTGTATGTGTGGATGGATATGTGTGTGTGTGCGAGTGTATACCTGTCCTTTTTTCCCCCTAAGGTAAGTCTCTCCGCTCCCGGGATTGGAATGACTCCTTACCCTCTCCCTTAAAACCCACTTCCTTTCGTCTTCCCCTCTCCTTCCCTCTTTCCTGATGAGGCAACAGTTTGTTGCGAAAGCTTGAATTTTGTGTGTGTGTTTGTGTTTGTTTGTGTGTCTATCGACCTGCCAGCGCTTTTGTTCGGTAAGTCACCTCATCTTTGTTTTTATATATAATTTTTCCCACGTGGAATGTTTCCTTCCATTATATTGAAATGTACTAACTCGGTTGTTCCTCACAGCAGGTCAACTTGTGTGTGGTTGCAACATTACGGTCCCATTGAGAACATTTTTGGAGAAAGGGACATCAGTTGCACCACAGGGCGGGAGGAGGGTGCTGAGCACGATACATTTTCTCTCTTCGGTAAGCATTTTTTTGTGTTTTATACTTTTGGAATTTTGGTTTTTCATGTTGATTTTAAAATGACCTTTTCCATGTTTGAAATGTACTAACTCGGTTGTTCCTCACAGCAGGTCAACTTGTGTGTGGTTGCAACATTACGGTCCCATTGAGTACATTTTTGGAGAAAGGGACATCAGTTGCACCACAGGGCGGGAGGAGGGTGCTGAGCACGATACATTTTCTCTCTGCGGTAAGCATTTTTTTGTGTTTTATACTTTTATAATTTTGGTATTTTCTGTTGATTTTAAAATGACCTTTTTCATGTTTGAAATGTACTAACTCGTTTCTTCCTCACAGCAGGTCAACTTGTGTGTGGTTGCAACATTACGGTCCCATTGAATACATTTTTGGAGAAAGGGACATCAGTTGACCCACAGGGCGGGAGGACGGTGCTGAGCACGATACATCTTCTCTCTTCGGTAAGCATTTTTTTGTGTTTTATACTTTTGGAATTTTGGTTTTTCATGTTGATTTCAAAATGACCTTTTTCATGTTTGAAATGTACTAACTCGGTTGTTCCTCACAGCAGGTCAACTTGTGTGTGGTTGCAACATTACGGTCCCATTGAGTACATTTTTGGAGAAAGGGACATCAGTTGCACCACAGGGCGGGAGGAGGGTGCTGAGCACGATACATTTTCTCTCTTCGGTAAGCATTATTTTGTGTATTATACTTTTGGAATTTTGGTTTTTCATGTTGATTTTAAAATGACCTCTTTCATGTTTGAAATGTACTAACTCGGTTTTTCCTCACAGCAGGCCAACTTGTGTGTGGTTGCAACATTACGGTCCCATTGAGTACATTTTTGGAGAAAGGGACATCAGTTGCACCACAGGGCGGGAGGAGGGTGCTAAGCACGATACATTTTCTCTCTTCGGTAAGCATTTTTTTGTGTTTTATACTTTTGGAATTTTGGTTTTTCATGTTGATTTTAAAATGACCTTTTTCATGTTTGAAATGTACTAACTCGTTTTTTCCTCACAGCAGGTCAACTTGTGTGTGGTTGCAACATTACGGTCCCATTGAGTACAATTTTGGAGAAAGGGACATCAGTTGCACCACAGGGCGGGAGGAGGGTGCTGAGCACGATACATTTTCTCTCTTCGGTAAGCATTTTTTTGTGTTTTATACTTTTGGAATTTTGGTTTTTCATGTTGATTTTAAAATGACCTTTTTCATGTTTGAAATGTACTAACTCGTTTTTTCTCACAGCAGGTCAACTTGTGTGTGGTTGCAACATTACAATCCCATTGAGTACATTTTTGGAGAAAGGGACATCAGTTGCACCACAGGGTGGGAGGAGGGTGCTGGGCACGATACATTTTCTCTCTTCGGTAAGCATTTTTTTGTGTTTTATACTTTTGGAATTTTGGTTTTTCATGTTGATTTTAAAATGACCTTTTTCATGTTTGAAATGTACTAACTCGGTTGTTCCTCACAGCAGGTCAACTTGTGTGTGGTTGCAACATTACAGTCCCATTGAGTACATTTTTGGAGAAAGGGACATCAGTTGCCCCACAGGGCTGGAGGAGGGTGCTGAGCACGATACATTTTCTCTCTTCGGTAAGCATTTTTTTGTGTTTTATACTTTTGGAATTTTGGTTTTTCATGTTGATTTTAAAATGACCTTTTTCATGTTTGAAATGTACTAACTCGGTTGTTCTTCACAGCAGGTCAACTTGTGTGTGGTTGCAACATTACGGTCCCATTGAGTACATTTTTGGAGAAAGGGACATCAGTTGCACCACAGGGCGGGAGGAGGGTGCTGAGCACGATACCTTTTCTCTCTTCGGTAAGCATTTTTTTGTGTTTTATACTCTTGGAATTTTGGTTTTTCATGTTGATTTTAAAATGACCTTTTTCATGTTTGAAATGTACTAACTCGTTTTTTCCTCACAGCAGGTCAACTTGTGTGTGGTTGCAACATTACGGTCCCATTGAGTACATTTTTGGAGAAAGGGACATCAGTTGCACCACAAGGCGGGAGGAGGGTGCTGAGCACGATACATTTTCTCTCTTCGGTAATCATTTTTTTGTGTTTTATACTTTTGGAATTTTGGTTTTTCATGTTGATTTTAAAATGACCTTTTTCATGTTTATAATGTACTAACTCGGTTGTGCCTCACAGCAGGTCAACTTGTGTGTGGTTGCAACATTACGGTCCCATTGAGTACATTTTTGGAGAAAGGGACATCAGTTGCACCACAAGGCGGGAGGAGGGTGCTGAGCACGATACATTTTCTCTCTTCAGTAAGCATTTTTTTGTATTTTATACTTTTGGAATTTTGGTTTTTCATGTTGATTTTAAAATGACCTTTTTCATGTTTGAATTGTACTAACTTGGTTGTTCCTCACAGCAGGTCAACTTGTGTGTGGTTGCAACATTACGGTCCCATTGAGTACATTTTTGGAGAAAGGGACATCAGTTGCACCACAGAGCGGGAGGAGGGTGCTGAGCACGATACATTTTCTCTCATCGGTAAGCATTTTTTTGTGTTTTATAATTTTGGAATTTTGGTTTTTCATGTTGATTTTAAAATGACCTTTTTCATGTTTGAAATGTACTAACTCGGTTGTTCCTCACAGCAGGTCAACTTGTGTGTGGTTGCAACATTACGGTCCCATTGAGTACATTTTTGGAGAAAGGGACATCAGTTGCACCACAGGGCGGGAGGAGGGTGCTGAGCATGATACATTTTCTATCGTCGGTAAGCATTTTTTTGTGTTTTATACTTTTGGAATTTTGGTTTTTCATGTTGATTTTAAAATGACCTTTTTCATGTTTGAAATGTACTAACTCGTTTTTTCCTCACAGCAGGTCAACCTGTGAATGGTTGCAACATTACGGTCCCATTGAGTACATTTTTGGAGAAAGGGACATCAGTTGCACCACAGGGCGGGAGGAGGGTGCTGAGCACGATACATTATCTCTCTTCGGTAAGCATTTTTTTGTGTTTTATACTTTTGGAATTTTGGTTTTTCATGTTGATTTTAAAATGACCTTTTTCATGTTTGAAATGTACTAACTCGGTTTTTCCTCACAGCAGGTCAACTTGTGTGTGGTTGCAACATTACGGTCCCATTGAGTACATTTTTGGAGAAAGGGACATCAGTTACACCACAGGGCGGGAGGAAGGTGCTGAGCACGATACATTTTCTCTCTTCGGTAAGCATTTTTTTGTGTTTTATACTTTTGGAATTTTGGATTTTCATGTTGATTTTAAAATGACCTTTTTCATGTTTGAAATGTACTAACTCGATTGTTCCTCACAGCAGGTCAACTTGTGTGTGGTTGCAACATTACGATCCCATAGAGTACATTTTTGGAGAAAGGGACATCAGTTGCAGCACAGGGTGGGAGGAGGGTGCTGAGCACGATACATTTTCTCTCTTCGGTAAGCATTTTTTTGTGTTTTATACTTTTGGAATTTTGGTTTTTCATGTTGATTTTAAAATGACCTTTTTCATGTTTGAAATGTACTAACTCGGTTGTTCCTCACAGCAGGTCAACTTGTGTCTGGTTGCAACATTACGGTCCCATTGAGTACATTTTTGGAGAAAGGGACATCAGTTGCCCCAAAGGGCGGGAGGAGGGTGCTGAGCACGATACATTTTCTCTCATCGGTAAGCATTTTTTTGTGTTTTATACTTTTGGAATTTTGGTTTTTCATGTTGATTTTAAAATGACCTTTTTCATGTTTGAAATGTACTAACTCGGTTGTTCCTCACAGCAGATCAACTTGTGTGTGGTTGCAACATTACGGTCCCATTGAGTATATTTTTGGAGAAAGGGACATCAGTTGCACCACAGGGCGGGAGGAGGGAGCAGAGCACGATACTTTTTCTCTCTTCGGTAAGCATTTTTTTGTGTTTTATACTTTTGGAATTTTCGTTTTTCATGTTGATTTTAAAATGACCTTTTTCATGTTTGAAATGTACTAACTCGGTTGTTCCTCACAGCAGGTCAACTTGTGTGTGGTTGCAACATTACAGTCCCATTGAGTACATTTTTGGAGAAAGGGACATCAGTTGCCCCACAGGGCGGGAGGAGGGTGCTGAGCTCGATACATTTTCTCTCTTCGGTAAGCATTTTTTTGTGTTTTATACTTTTGGAATTTTGGTTTTTCATGTTGATTTTAAAATGACCTTCTTCATGTTTGAAATGTACTAACTCTGTTGTTCTTCACAGCAGGTCAACTTGTGTGTGGTTGCAACATTACGGTCCCATTGAGTACATTTTTGGAGAAAGGGACATCAGTTGCACCACAGGGCGGGAGGAGGGTGCTGAGCACGATACATTTTCTCTCTTCGGTAAGCATTTTTTTGTGTTTTATACTTTTGGAATTTTGGTTTTTCATGTTGATTTTAAAATGACCTTTTTCATGTTTGAAATGTACTAACTCGTTTTTTCCTCACAGCAGGTCAACTTGTGTGTGGTTGCAACATTACGGTCCCATTGAGTACATTTTTGGAGAAAGGGACATCAGTTGCACCACAGGGCGGGAGGAGGGTGCTGAGCATGATACATTTTCTCTCTTCGGTAATCATTTTTTTGTGTTTTATACTTTTGGAATTTTGGTTTTTCATGTTGATTTCAAAATGACCTTTTTCATGTTTATAATGTACTAACTCGGTTGTGCCTCACAGCCGGTCAACTTGTGTGTGGTTGCAACATTACGGTCCCATTGAGTACATTTTTGGAGAAAGGGACATCAGTTGCACCACAAGGCGGGAGGAGGGTGCTGAGCACGATACATTTTCTCTCTTCGGTAAGCATTTTTTTGTATTTTATACTTTTGGAATTTTGGTTTTTCATGTTGATTTTATAATGACCTTTTTCATGTTTGAATTGTACTAACTCGGTTGTTCCTCACAGCACGTCAACTTGTGTGTGGTTGCAACCTTACGGTCCCATTGATAACATTTTTGGAGAAAGGGACGTCAGTTGCACCACAGAGCGGGAGGAGGGTGCTGAGCACGATACATTTTCTCTCATCGGTAAGCATTTTTTTGTGTTTTATAATTTTGGAATTTTGGTTTTTCATGTTGATTTTAAAATGACCTTCTTCATGTTTGAAATGTACTAACTCGGTTGTTCCTCACAGCAGGTCAACTTGTGTGTGGTTGCAACATTACGGTCCCATTGAGTACATTTTTGGAGAAAGGGACATCAGTTGCACCACAGGGCGGGAGGAGGGTGCTGAGCACGATACATTTTCTCTCTTCGGTAGGCATTTTTTTGTGTTTTATACTTTTGGAATTTTGGTTTTTCATGTTGATTTTAAAATGACCCTTTCATGTTTGAAATGTACTAACTCGTTTTTTCCTCACAGCATGTCAACTTGTGTGTGGTTGCAACATTACGGACCCATTGAGTACATTTTTGGAGAAAGGGACATCAGTTACACCACAGGGCGGGAGGAAGGTGCTGAGCACGATACATTTTCTCTCTTCGGTAAGCATTTTTTTGTGTTTTATACTTTTGGAATTTTGGATTTTCATGTTGATTTTAAAATGACCTTTTTCATGTTTGAAATGTACTAACTCGATTGTTCCTCACAGCAGGTCAACTTGTGTGTGGTTGCAACATTACGGTCCCATTGAGTACATTTTTGGAGAAAGGGACATCAGTTGCCCCACAGGGCGGGAGGAGGGTGCTGAGCACGATACATTTTCTCTCATCGGTAAGCATTTTTTTGTGTTTTATACTTTTGGAATTTTGGTTTTTCATGTTGATTTTAAAATGACCTTTTTCATGTTTGAAATGTACTAACTCGGTTGTTCCTCACAGCAGGTCAACTTGTGTGTGGTTGCAACATTACGGTCCCATTGAGTATATTTTTGGAGAAAGGGACATCAGTTGCACCACAGGGCGGGAGGAAGGAGTTGAGCACGATACTTTTTCTCTCTTCGGTAAGCATTTTTTTGTGTTTTATACTTTTGAAATTTTGGTTTTTCATGTTGATTTTAAAATGACCTTTTTCATGTTTGAAATGTACTAACTCGGTTGTTCCTCACAGCAGGTCAACTTGTGTGTGGTTGCAACATTACGGTCCCATTGAGTACATTTTTGGAGAAAGGGACATCAGTTGCACCACAGGGCGGGAGGAGGGTGCTGAGCACGATACATTTTCTCTCTTCGGTAACCTTTTTTTTGTGTTTTATACTTTTGGAGATTTGGTTTTTCATGTTGATTTTAAAATGACGTTTTTCATGTTTGAAATGTACTAACTCGGTTGTTCCTCACAGCAGGTCAACCTGTGTGTGGTTGCAACATTACGGTCCCATTGAGTACATTTTTGGAGAAAGGGACATCAGTTGCACCACAGGGCGGGAGGAGGGTGCTGAACACGATACATTTTCTCTCTTCGGTAAGCATTTTTTTGTGTTTTATACTTTTGGAATTTTGGTTTTTCATGTTGATTTTAAAATGACCTTTTTCATGTTTGAAATGTACTAACTCGTTTTTTCCTCACAGCAGGTCAACTTGTGTGTGGTTGCAACATTACGGTCCCATTGAGTACATTTTTGGAGAAAGGGACATCAGTTGCACCACAGGGCAGGAGGAGGGTGCTGAGCACGATACATTTTCTCTCTTCGGTAAGCATTTTTTTGTGTTTTATACTTTTGGAATTTTGGTTTTTCATGTTGATTTTAAAATGACCTTTTTCATGTTTATAATGTACTAACTCGGTTGTTCCTCACAGCAGGTCAACTTGTGTGTGGTTGCAACATTACGGTCCCATTGAGTACACTTTTGGAGAAAGGGACATCAGTTGCACCACAGGGAGGGAGGAGGGTGCTGAGCACGATACATTTTCTCTCATCGGTAAGCATTTTTTTGTATTTTATACTTTTGGAATTTTGGTTTTTCATGTTGATTTTAAAATGACCTATTTCATGTTTGAAATGTACTAACTCGGTTGTTCCTCACAGCAGGTCAACTTGTGTGTGGTTGCTACATTACGGTCCCACTGAGTACATTTTTGGAGAAAGGGACATCAGTTGCTCCACAGGGCGGGAGGAGGGTGCTGAGCATGATACATTTTCTCTCTTCGGTAAGCATTTTTTTGTGTTTTATACTTTTGGAATTTTGGTTTTTCATGATGATTTTAAAATGACCTTGTTCATGTTTGAAATGTACTAACTCGGTTTTTCCTCACAGCAGGTCAACCTGTGTGTGGTTGCAACATTACGGTCCCATTGAGTACATTTTTGGAGAAAGGGACATCAGTTGCACCACAGGGTGGGAGGAGGGTGCTGAGCACGATACATTTTCTCTCTTCGGTAAGCATTTTTTTGTGTTTTATACTTTTGGAATTTGGGTTTATCATGTTGATTTTAAAATGACCCTCTTCATGTTTGAAATGTACTAACTCGGTTGTTCCTCACAGCAGGTCAACTTGTGTGTGGTTGAAACATTACGGTCCCATAGAGTACAATTTTGGAGAAAGGGACATCAGTTGCCCCACAGGGCGGGAGGAGGGTGCTGAGCACGATACATTTTCTCTCTTCGGTAAGCATTTTTTTTGTGTTTTATACTTTTAGAATTTTGGTTTTTCATGTTGATTTTAAAATGACCTTTTTCATGTTTGAAATGTACTAACTCGGTTGTTCCTCACAGCAGGTCAACTTGTGTGTGGTTGCAACATTATGGTCCCATTGAGTACATTTTTGGAGAAAGGGACATCAGTTGCACCACAGGGCGGGAGGAGGGTGCTGAGCACGATACTTTTTCTCTCTTCGGTAAGCATTTTTTTGTGTTTTATACTTTTGGAATTTTGGTTTTTCATGTTGATTTTAAAATGACCTTTTTCATGTTTGAAATGTACTAACTCGGATGTTCCTCACAGCAGGTCAACTTGTGTGTGGTTGAAACATTACGGTCCGTTTGAGTACATTTTTGGAGAAAGGGACATCAGTTGCACCACAGGGCGGGAGGAGGGTGCTGAGCACGATACATTTTCTCTCTGTGGTAAGCATTTTTTTGAGTTTTATACTTTTGGAATTTTGGTTTTTCATGTTGATTTTAAAATGACCTTTTTCATGTTTGAAATGTACTAACTCGTTTTTTCCTCACAGCAGGTCAACTTGTGTGTGGTTGCAACATTACGGTCCCATTGAGTACATTTTTGGAGAAAGGGACATCAGTTACACCACAGGGCGGGAGGAGGGTGCTGAGCACGATACATTTTCTCTCTTCGGTAAGCATTTTTTTGTGTTTTATACTTTTGGAATTTTGGATTTTCATGTTGATTTTAAAATGACCTTTTTCATGTTTGAAATGTACTAACTCGGTTGTTCCTCACAGCAGGTCAACTTGTGTGTGGTTGCAACATTACGATCCCATTGAGTACATTTTTGGAGAAAGGGACATCAGATGCACCACAGGGTGGGAGGAGGGTGCGGAGCACGATACATTTTCTCTCTTCGGTAAGCATTTTTTTGTGTATTATACTTTTGGAATTTTGGTTTTTCATGTTGATTTTAAAATGACCCTTTCATGTTTGAAATGTACTAACTCGTTTTTTCCTCACAGCATGTCAACTTGTGTGTGGTTGCAACATTACGGTCCCATTGAGAACATTTTTGGAGAAAGGGACATCAGTTACACCACAGGGCGGGAGGAAGGTGCTGAGCACGATACATTTTCTCTCTTCGGTAAGCATTTTTTTGTGTTTTATACTTTTGGAATTTTGGATTTTAATGTTGATTTTAAAATGACCTTTTTCATGTTTGAAATGTACTAACTCGATTGTTCCTCACAGCAGGTCAACTTGTGTGTGGTTACAACATTACGGTCCCATTGAGTACATTTTTGGAGAAAGGGACATCAGTTGCCCCACAGGGCGGGAGGAGGGTGCTGAGCACGATACATTTTCTCTCATCGGTAAGCATTTTTTTGTGTTTTATACTTTTGGAATTTTGGTTTTTCATGTTGATTTTAAAATGACCTTTTTCATGTTTGAAATGTACTAACTCGGTTGTTCCTCACAGCAGGTCAACTTGTGTGTGGTTGCAACATTACGGTCCCACTGAGTATATTTTTGGAGAAAGGGACATCAGTTGCACCACAGGGCGGGAGGAAGGAGTTGAGCACGATACTTTTTCTCTCTTCGGTAAGCATTTTTTTGTGTTTTATACTTTTGAAATTTTGGTTTTTCATGTTGATTTTAAAATGACCTTTTTCATGTTTGAAATGTACTAACTCGGTTGTTCCTCACAGCAGGTCAACTTGTGTGTGGTTGCAACATTACGGTCCCATTGAGTACATTTTTGGAGAAAGGGACATCAGTTGCACCACAGGGCGGGAGGAGGGTGCTGAGCACGATACATTTTCTCTCTTCGGTAACCTTTTTTTTGTGTTTTATACTTTTGGAGATTTGGTTTTTCATGTTGATTTTAAAATGACGTTTTTCATGTTTGAAATGTACTAACTCGGTTGTTCCTCACAGCAGGTCAACCTGTGTGTGGTTGCAACGTTACGGTCCCATTGAGTACATTTTTGGAGAAAGGGACATCAGTTGCACCACAGGGCGGGAGGAGGGTGCTGAACACGATACATTTTCTCTCTTCGGTAAGCATTTTTTTGTGTTTTATACTTTTGGAATTTTGGTTTTTCATGTTGATTTTAAAATGACCTTTTTCATGTTTGAAATGTACTAACTCGTTTTTTCCTCACAGCAGGTCAACTTGTGTGTGGTTGCAACATTACGGTCCCATTGAGTACATTTTTGGAGAAAGGGACATCAGTTGCACCACAGGGCAGGAGGAGGGTGCTGAGCACGATACATTTTCTCTCTTCGGTAAGCATTTTTTTGTGTTTTATACTTTTGGAATTTTGGTTTTTCATGTTGATTTTAAAATGACCTTTTTCATGTTTATAATGTACTAACTCGGTTGTTCCTCACAGCAGGTAAACTTGTGTGTGGTTGCAACATTACGGTCCCATTGAGTACACTTTTGGAGAAAGGGACATCAGTTGCACCACAGGGAGGGAGGAGGGTGCTGAGCACGATACATTTTCTCTCATCGGTAAGCATTTTTTTGTATTTTATACTTTTGGAATTTTGGTTTTTCATGTTGATTTTAAAATGACCTATTTCATGTTTGAAATGTACTAACTCGGTTGTTCCTCACAGCAGGTCAACTTGTGTGTGGTTGCTACATTACGGTCCCACTGAGTACATTTTTGGAGAAAGGGACATCAGTTGCTCCACAGGGCGGGAGGAGGGTGCTGAGCATGATACATTTTCTCTCTTCGGTAAGCATTTTTTTGTGTTTTATACTTTTGGAATTTTGGTTTTTCATGTTGATTTTAAAATGACCTTGTTCATGTTTGAAATGTACTAACTCGGTTTTTCCTCACAGCAGGTCAACCTGTGTGTGGTTGCAACATTACGGTCCCATTGAGTACATTTTTGGAGAAAGGGACATCAGTTGCACCACAGGGTGGGAGGAGGGTGCTGAGCACGATACATTTTCTCTCTTCGGTAAGCATTTTTTTGTGTTTTATACTTTTGGAATTTTGGTTTATCATGTTGATTTTTAAATGACCCTCTTCATGTTTGAAATGTACTAACTCGGTTGTTCCTCACAGCAGGTCAACTTGTGTGTGGTTGAAACATTACGGTCCCATTGAGTACAATTTTGGAGAAAGGGACATCAGTAGCCCCACAGGGCGGGAGGAGGGTGCTGAGCACGATACATTTTCTCTCTTCGGTAAGCATTTTTTTTGTGTTTTATACTTTTAGAATTTTGGTTTTTCATGTTGATTTTAAAATGACCTTTTTCATGTTTGAAATGTACTAACTCGGTTGTTCCTCACAGCAGGTCAACTTGTGTGTGGTTGCAACATTATGGTCCCATTGAGTACATTTTTGGAGAAAGGGACATCAGTTGCACCACAGGGCGGGAGGAGGGTGCTGAGCACGATACTTTTTCTCTCTTCGGTAAGCATTTTTTTGTGTTTTATACTTTTGGAATTTTGGATTTTCATGTTGATTTTAAAATGACCTTTTTCATGTTTGAAATGTACTAACTCGGTTGTTCGTCACAGCAGGTCAACTAGTGTGTGGTTGCAACATTACGGTCCCATTGAGTACATTTTTGGAGAAAGGGACATCAGTTGCACCACAGGGCGGGAGGAGGGTGCTGAGCACGATACATTTTCTCTCTTCGGTAAGCATTTTTTTGTGTTTTATACTTTTGGAATTTTGGTTTTTCATGTTGATTTTAAAATGACCTTTTTCATGTTTGAAATGTACTAACTCGGTTGTTCCTCACAGCAGGTCATCTTGTGTGTGGTTGAAACATTACGGTCCCATTGAGTACATTTTTGGAGAAAGGGACATCAGTTGCACCACAGGGCGGGAGGAGGGTGCTGAGCACGATACATTTTCTCTCTGTGGTAAGCATTTTTTTGAGTTTTATACTTTTGGAATTTTGGTTTTTCATGTTGATTTTAAAATGACCGTTTCATGTTTGAAATGTACTAACTCGTTTTTTCCTCACAGCAGGTCAACTTGTGTGTGGTTGCAACATTACGGTCCCATTGAGTACATTTTTGGAGAAAGGGACATCAGTTACACCACAGGGCGGGAGGAGGGTGCTGAGCACGATACATTTTCTCTCTTCGGTAAGCATTTTTTTGTGTTTTATACTTTTGGAATTTTGGATTTTCATGTTGATTTTAAAATGACCTTTTTCATGTTTGAAATGTACTAACTCGGTTGTTCCTCACAGCAGGTCAACTTGTGTGTGGTTGCAACATTACGATCCCATTGAGTACATTTTTGGAGAAAGGGACATCAGTTGCACCACAGGGTGGGAGGAGGGTGCGGAGCACGATACATTTTCTCTCTTCGGTAAGCATTGTTTTGTGTTTTATACTTTTGGAATTTTGGTTTTTCTTGTTGATTTAAAAATGACCCTCTTCAAGTTTGAAATGTACTAACTCGGTTGTTCCTCACAGCAGGTCAACTTGTGTGTGGTTGAAACATTACGGTCCCATTGAGTACAATTTTGGAGAAAGGGACATCAGTTGCCCCACAGGGCGGGAGGAGGGTGCTGAGCACGATACATTTTCTCTCTTCGGTAAGCATTTTTTTTGTGTTTTATACTTTTGGAATTTGGTTTTTCATGTTGATTTTAAAATGACCTGTTTCATGTTTGAAATGTACTAACTCTGTTGTTCTTCACAGCAGGTCAACTTGTGTGTGGTTGCAACATTACGGTCCCATTGAGTACATTTTTGGAGAAAGGGACATCAGTTGCACCACAGGGCGGGAGGAGGGTGCTGAGCACGATACTTTTTCTCTCTTCGGTAAGCATTTTTTTGTGTTTTATACTTTTGGAATTTTGGATTTTCATGTTGATTTTAAAATGACCTTTTTCATGTTTGAAATGTACTAACTCGGTTGTTCGTCACAGCAGGTCAACTTGTGTGTGGTTGCAACATTACGGTCCCATTGAGTACATTTTTGGAGAAAGGGACATCAGTTGCACCACAGGGCGGGAGGAGGGTGCTGAGCACGATACATTTTCTCTCTTCGGTAAGCATTTTTTTGTGTTTTATACTTTTGGAATTTTGGTTGTTCATGTTGATTTTAAAATGACCTTTTTCATGTTTGAAATGTACTAACTCGGTTGTTCCTCACAGCAGGTCAACTTGTGTGTGGTTGAAACATTACGGTCCCATTGAGTACATTTTTGGAGAAAGGGACATCAGTTGCACCACAGGGCGGGAGGAGGGTGCTGAGCACGATACATTTTCTCTCTGTGGTAAGCATTTTTTTGAGTTTTGTACTTTTGGAATTTTGGTTTTTCATGTTGATTTTAAAATGACCTTTTTCATGTTTGAAATGTACTAACTCGTTTTTTCCTCACAGCAGGTCAACTTGTGTGTGGTTGCAACATTACGGTCCCATTGAGTACATTTTTGGAGAAAGGGACATCAGTTACACCACAGGGCGGGAGGAGGGTGCTGAGCACGATACATTTTCTCTCTTCGGTAAGCATTTTTTTGTGTTTTATACTTTTGGAATTTTGGTTTTTCATGTTGATTTTAAAATGACCTTTTTCATGTTTGAAATGTACTAACTCTATTGTTCCTCACAGCAGGTCAACTTGTGTGTGGTTGCAACATTACGATCCCATTGAGTACATTTTTGGAGAAAGGGACATCAGTTGCACCACAGGGTGGGAGGAGGGTGCTGAGCACGATACATTTTCTCTCTGTGGTAAGCATTTTTTTGAGTTTTATACTTTTGGAATTTTGGTTTTTCATGTTGATTTTAAAATGACCTTTTTCATGTTTGAAATGTACTAACTCGTTTTTTCCTCACAGCAGGTCAACTTGTGTGTGGTTGCAACATTACGGTCCCATTGAGTACATTTTTGGAGAAAGGGACATCAGTTACACCACAGGGCGGGAGGAGGGTGCTGAGCACGATACATTTTCTCTCTTCGGTAAGCATTTTTTTGTGTTTTATACTTTTGGAATTTTGGATTTTCATGTTGATTTTAAAATGACCTTTTTCATGTTTGAAATGTACTAACTCGGTTGTTCCTCACAGCAGGTCAACTTGTGTGTGGTTGCAACATTACGATCCCATTGAGTACATTTTTGGAGAAAGGGACATCAGTTGCACCACAGGGTGGGAGGAGGGTGCGGAGCACGATACATTTTCTCTCTTCGGTAAGCATTTTTTTGTGTTTTATACTTTTAGAATTTTGGTTTTTCATGTTGATTTAAAAATGACCCTCTTCATGTTTGAAATGTACTAACTCGGTTGTTCCTCACAGCAGGTCAACTTGTGTGTGGTTGAAACATTACGGTCCCATTGAGTACAATTTTGGAGAAAGGGACATCAGTTGCCCCACAGGGCGGGAGGAGGGTGCTGAGCACGATACATTTTCTCTCTTCGGTAAGCATTTTTTTTGTGTTTTATACTTTTGGAATTTTGGTTTTACATGTTGATTTTAAAATGACCTGTTTCGTGTTTGAAATGTACTAACTCTGTTGTTCTTCACAGCAGGTCAACTTGTGTGTGGTTGCAACATTACGGTCCCATTGAGTACATTTTTGGAGAAAGGGACATCAGTTGCACCACAGGGCGGGAGGAGGGTGCTGAACACGATACTTTTTCTCTCTTCGGTAAGCATTTTTTTGTGTTTTATACTTTTGGAATTTTGGATTTTCATGTTGATTTTAAAATGACCTTTTTCATGTTTGAAATGTACTAACTCGGTTGTTCGTCACAGCAGGTCAACTTGTGTGTGGTTGCAACATTACGGTCCCATTGAGTACATTTTTGGAGAAAGGGACATCAGTTGCACCACAGGGCGGGAGGAGGGTGCTGAGCACGATACATTTTCTCTCTTCGGTAGGCATTTTTTTGTGTTTTATACTTTTGGAATTTTGGTTTTTCATGTTGATTTTAAAATGACCTTTTTCATGTTTGAAATGTACTAACTCGGTTGTTCCTCACAGCAGGTCAACTTGTGTGTGGTTGAAACGTTACGGTCCCATTGAGTACATTTTTGGAGAAAGGGACATCAGTTGCACCACAGGGCGGGAGGAGGGTGCTGAGCACGATACATTTTCTCTCTTCGGTAAGCATTTTTTTGTGTTTTATACTTTTGGAATTTTGGTTTTTCATGTTGATTTTAAAATGACCTTTTTCATGTTTGAAATGTACTAACTCGGTTGTTCCTCACAGCAGGTCAACTTGTGTGTGGTTGCAACATTACGGTCCCATTGAGTACATTTTTGGAGAAAGGGACATCAGTTGCACCACAGGGAGGGAGGAGGGTGCTGAGCACGATACATTTTCTCTCATCGGTAAGCATTTTTTTGTGTTTTATACTTTTGGAGTTTTGGTTTTTCATGTTGATTTTAAAATGACCTTTTTCATGTTTGAAATGTACTAACTCGGTTGTTCCTCACAGCAGGTCAACTTGTGTGTGGTTGCAACATTACGGTCCCATTGAGTACATTTTTGGAGAAAGGGACATCAGTTGCACCACAGGGCGGGAGGAGGGAGCTGAGCACGATACTTTTTCTCTCTTCGGTAAGCATTTTTTTGTGTTTTATACTTTTGGAATTTTGGTTTTTCATGTTGATTTTAAAATGACCTTTTTCATGTTTGAAATGTACTAACTCGGTTGTTCCTCACAGCAGGTCAACTTGTGTGTGGTTGCAACATTACGGTCCCATTGAGTATATTTTTGGAGAAAGGGACATCAGTTGCACCACAGGGCGGGAGGAGGGAGCAGAGCACGATACTTTTTCTCTCTTCGGTAAGCATTTTTTTGTGTTTTATACTTTTGGAATTTTGGTTTTTCATGTTGATTTTAAAATGACCTTTTTCATGTTTGAAATGTACTAACTCGGTTGTTCCTCACAGCAGGTCAACTTGTGTGTGGTTGCAACATTACAGTCCCATTGAGTACATTTTTGGAGAAAGGGACATCAGTTGCCCCACAGGGCGGGAGGAGGGTGCTGAGCTCGATACATTTTCTCTCTTCGGTAAGCATTTTTTTGTGTTTATACTTTTGGAATTTTGGTTTTTCATGTTGATTTTAAAATGACCTTCTTCATGTTTGAAATGTACTAACTCTGTTGTTCTTCACAGCAGGTCAACTTGTGTGTGGTTGCAACATTACGGTCCCATTGAGTACATTTTTGGAGAAAGGGACATCAGTTGCACCACAGGGCGGGAGGAGGGTGCTGAGCACGATACATTTTCTCTCTTCGGTAAGCATTTTTTTGTGTTTTATGCTTTTGGAATTTTGGTTTTTCATGTTGATTTTAAAATGACCTTTTTCATGTTTGAAATGTACTAACTCGTTTTTTCCTCACAGCAGGTCAACTTGTGTGTGGTTGCAACATTACGGTCCCATTGAGTACATTTTTGGAGAAAGGGACATCAGTTGCACCACAGGGCGGGAGGAGGGTGCTGAGCATGATACATTTTCTCTCTTCGGTAATCATTTTTTTGTGTTTTATACTTTTGGAATTTTGGTTTTTCATGTTGATTTTAAAATGACCTTTTTCATGTTTATAATGTACTAACTCGGTTGTGCCTCACAGCCGGTCAACTTGTGTGTGGTTGCAACACTACGGTCCCATTGAGTACATTTTTGGAGAAAGGGACATCAGTTGCACCACAGGGCGGGAGGAGGGTGCTGAGCACGATACATTTTCTCTCTTCGGTAAGCATTTTTTTGTATTTTATACTTTTGGAATTTTGGTTTTTCATGTTGATTTTAAAATGACCTTTTTCATGTTTGAATTGTACTAACTCGGTTGTTCCTCACAGCAGGTCAACTTGTGTGTGGTTGCAACATTACGGTCCCATTGATAACATTTTTGGAGAAAGGGACATCAGTTGCACCACAGAGCGGGAGGAGGGTGCTGAGCACGATACATTTTCTCTCATCGGTAAGCATTTTTTTGTGTTTTATAATTTTGGAATTTTGGTTTTTCATGTTGATTTTAAAATGACCTTTTTCATGTTTGAAATGTACTAACTCGGTTGTTCCTCACAGCAGGTCAACTTGTGTGTGGTTGCAACATTACGGTCCCATTGAGTACATTTTTGGAGAAAGGGACATCAGTTGCACCACAGGGCGGGAGGAGGGTGCTGAGCATGATACATTTTCTATCTTCGGTAAGCATTTTTTTGTGTTTTATACTTTTGGAATTTTGGTTTTTCATGTTGATTTTAAAATGACCTTTTTCATGTTTGAAATGTACTAACTCGTTTTTTCCTCACAGCAGGTCAACCTGTGAATGGTTGCAACATTACGGTCCCATTCAGTACATTTTTGGAGAAAGGGACATCAGTTGCACCACAGGGCGGGAGGAGGCTGCTGAGCACGATACATTATCTCTCTTCGGTAAGCATTTTTTTGTGTTTTATACTTCTGGAATTTTGGTTTTTCATGTTGATTTTAAAATGACCTTTTTCATGTTTGAAATGTACTAACTCGGTTTTTCCTCACAGCAGGTCAACTTGTGTGTGGTTGCAACATTACGGTCCCATTGAGTACACTTTTGGAGAAAGGGACATCAGTTGCCCCACAGGGCGGGAGGAGGGTGCTGAGCACGATACATTTTCTCTCATCGGTAAGCATTTTTTTGTGTTTTATACTTTTGGAATTTTGGTTTTTTATGTTGATTTTAAAATGACCTTTTTCATGTTTGAAATGTACTAACTCGGTTGTTCCTCACAGCAGGTCAACTTGTGTGTGGTTGCAACATTACGGTCCCATTGAGTATATTTTTGGAGAAAGGGACATCAGTTGCACCACAGGGCGGGAGGAAGGAGTTGAGCACGATACTTTTTCTCTCTTCGGTAAGCATTTTTTTGTGTTTTATACTTTTGAAATTTTGGTTTTTCTTGTTGATTTTAAAATGACGTTTTTCATGTTTGAAATGTACTAACTCGGTTGTTCCTCACAGCAGGTCAACTTGTGTGTGGTTGCAACATTACGGTCCCATTGAGTACATTTTTGGAGAAAGGGACATCAGTTGCACCACAGGGCGGGAGGAGGGTGCTGAGCACGATACATTTTCTCTCTTCGGCAACCTTTTTTTTGTGTTTTATACTTTTGGAGTTTTGGTTTTTCATGTTGATTTTAAAATGACGTTTTTCATGTTTGAAATGTACTAACTCGGTTGTTCCTCACAGCAGGTCAACCTGTGTGTGGTTGCAACATTACGGACCCATTGAGTACATTTTTGGAGAAAGGGACATCAGTTGCACCACAGGGCGGGAGGAGGGTGCTGAGCATGATACATTTTCTCTCTTCGGTAATCATTTTTTTGTGTTTTATACTTTTGGAATTTTGGTTTTTCATGTTGATTTTAAAATGACCTTTTTCATGTTTATAATGTACTAACTCGGTTGTGCCTCACAGCCGGTCAACTTGTGTGTGGTTGCAACATTACGGTCCCATTGAGTACATTTTTGGAGAAAGGGACATCAGTTGCACCACAGGGCGGGAGGAGGGTGCTGAGCACGATACATTTTCTCTCTTCGGTAAGCATTTTTTTGTATTTTATACTTTTGGAATTTTGGTTTTTCATGTTGATTTTAAAATGACCTTTTTCATGTTTGAATTGTACTAACTCGGTTGTTCCTCACAGCAGGTCAACTTGTGTGTGGTTGCAACATTACGGTCCCATTGATAACATTTTTGGAGAAAGGGACATCAGTTGCACCACAGAGCGGGAGGAGGGTGCTGAGCACGATACATTTTCTCTCATCGGTAAGCATTTTTTTGTGTTTTATAATTTTGGAATTTTGGTTTTTAATGTTGATTTTAAAATGACCTTTTTCATGTTTGAAATGTACTAACTCGGTTGTTCCTCACAGCAGGTCAACTTGTGTGTGGTTGCAACATTACGGTCCCATTGAGTACATTTTTGGAGAAAGGGACATCAGTTGCACCACAGGGCGGGAGGAGGGTGCTGAGCATGATACATTTTCTATCTTCGGTAAGCATTTTTTTGTGTTTTATACTTTTGGAATTTTGGTTTTTCATGTTGATTTTAAAATGACCTTTTTCATGTTTGAAATGTACTAACTCGTTTTTTCCTCACAGCAGGTCAACCTGTGAATGGTTGCAACATTACGGTCCCATTGAGTACATTTTTGGAGAAAGGGACATCAGTTGCACCACAGGGCGAGAGGAGGGTGCTGAGCACGATACGTTATCTCTCTTCGGTAAGCATTTTTTTGTGTTTTATACTTCTGGAATTTTGGTTTTTCATGTTGATTTTAAAATGACCTTTTTCATGTTTGAAATGTACTAACTCGGTTTTTCCTCACAGCAGGTCAACTTGTGTGTGGTTGCAACATTACGGTCCCATTGAGTACATTTTTGGAGAAAGGGACATCAGTTGCACCACAGGGCGGGAGGAGGGTGCTGAGCACGATACATTTTCTCTCTTCGGTAGGCATTTTTTTGTGTTTTATACTTTTGGAATTTTGGTTTTTCATGTTGATTTTAAAATGACCCTTTCATGTTTGAAATGTACTAACTCGTTTTTTCCTCACAGCATGTCAACTTGTGTGTGGTTGCAACATTACGGTCCCATTGAGTACATTTTTGGAGAAAGGGACATCAGTTACACCACAGGGCGGGAGGAAGGTGCTGAGCACGATACATTTTCTCTCTTCGGTAAGCATTTTTTTGTGTTTTATACTTTTGGAATTTTGGATTTTCATGTTGATTTTAAAATGACCTTTTTCATGTTTGAAATGTACTAACTCGATTGTTCCTCACAGCAGGTCAACTTGTGTGTGGTTGCAACATTACGGTCCCATTGAGTACACTTCTGGAGAAAGGGACATCAGTTGCCCCACAGGGCGGGAGGAGGGTGCTGAGCACGATACATTTTCTCTCATCGGTAAGCATTTTTTTGTGTTTTATACTTTTGGAATTTTGGTTTTTTATGTTGATTTTAAAATGACCTTTTTCATGTTTGAAATGTACTAACTCGGTTGTTCCTCACAGCAGGTCAACTTGTGTGTGGTTGCAACATTACGGTCCCATTGAGTATATTTTTGGAGAAAGGGACATCAGTTGCACCACAGGGCGGGAGGAAGGAGTTGAGCACGATACTTTTTCTCTCTTCGGTAAGCATTTTTTTGTGTTTTATACTTTTGAAATTTTGGTTTTTCTTGTTGATTTTAAAATGACCTTTTTCATGTTTGAAATGTACTAACTCGGTTGTTCCTCACAGCAGGTCAACTTGTGTGTGGTTGCAACATTACGGTCCCATTGAGTACATTTTTGGAGAAAGGGACATCAGTTGCACCACAGGGCGGGAGGAGGGTGCTGAGCACGATACATTTTCTCTCTTCGGTAACCTTTTTTTTGTGTTTTATACTTTTGGAGTTTTGGTTTTTCATGTTGATTTTAAAATGACGTTTTTCATGTTTGAAATGTACTAACTCGGTTGTTCCTCACAGCAGGTCAACCTGTGTGTGGTTGCAACATTACGGACCCATTGAGTACATTTTTGGAGAAAGGGACATCAGTTGCACCACAGGGCGGGAGGAGGGTGCTGAACACGATACATTTTCTCTCTTCGGTAAGCATTTTTTTGTGTTTTATACTTTTGGAATTTTGGTTTTTCATGTTGATTTTAAAATGACCTTTTTCATGTTTGAAATGTACTAACTCGTTTTTTCCTCACAGCAGGTCAACTTGTATGTGGTTGCAACATTACGGTCCCATTGAGTACATTTTTGGAGAAAGGGACATCAGTTGCACCACAGGGCAGGAGGAGGGTGCTGAGCACGATACATTTTCTCTCTTCGGTAAGCATTTTTTTGTGTTTTATACTTTTGGAATTTTGGTTTTTCATGTTGATTTTAAAATGACCTTTTTCATGTTTACAATGTACTAACTCGGTTGTTCCTCACAGCAGGTCAACTTGTGTGTGGTTGCAACATTACGGTCCCATTGAGTACACTTTTGGAGAAAGGGACATCAGTTGCACCACAGGGAGGGAGGAGGGTGCTGAGCACGATACATTTTCTCTCATCGGTAAGCATTTTTTTGTATTTTATACCTTTGGAATTTTGGTTTTTCATGTTGATTTTAAAATGACCTATTTCATATTTGAAATGTACTAACTCGGTTGTTCCTCACAGCAGGTCAACTTGTGTGTGGTTGCTACATTACGGTCCCACTGAGTACATTTTTGGAGAAAGGGACATCAGTTGCTCCACAGGGCGGGAGGAGGGTGCTGAGCATGATACATTTTCTCTCTTCGGTAAGCATTTTTTTGTGTTTTATACTTTTGGAATTTTGGTTTTTCATGTTGATTTTAAAATGACCTTGTTCATGTTTGAAATGCACTAACTCGGTTTTTCCTCACAGCAGGTCAACCTGTGTGTGGTTGCAACATTACGGTCCCATTGAGTACATTTTTGGAGAAAGGGACATCAGTTGCACCACAGGGTGGGAGGAGGGTGCTGAGCACGATACATTTTCTCTCTTCGGTAAGCATTTTTTTTGTTTTATACTTTTGGAATTTTGGTTTTTCATGTTGATTTTAAAATGACCCTCTTCATGTTTGAAATGTACTAACTCGGTTGTTCCTCACAGCAGGTCAACTTGTGTGTGGTTGAAACATTACGGTCCCATTGAGTACAATGTTGGAGAAAGGGACATCAGTTGCCCCACAGGGCGGGAGGAGGGTGCTGAGCACGATACATTTTCTCTCTTCGGTAAGCATTTTTTTTGTGTTTTATACTTTTAGAATTTTGGTTTTTCATGTTGATTTTAAAATGACCTTTTTCATGTTTGAAATGTACTAACTCGGTTGTTCCTCACAGCAGGTCAACTTGTGTGTGGTTGCAACATTATGGTCCCATTGAGTACATTTTTGGAGAAAGGGACATCAGTTGCACCACAGGGCGGGAGGACGGTGCTGAGCACGATACTTTTTCTCTCTTCGGTAAGCATTTTTTTGTGTTTTATACTTTTGGAATTTTGGATTTTCATGTTGATTTTAAAATGACCTTTTTCATGTTTGAAATGTACTAACTCGGTTGTTCGTCACAGCAGGTCAACTTGTGTGTGGTTGCAACATTACGGTCCCATTGAGTACACTTTTGGAGAAAGGGACATCAGTTGCACCACAGGGCGGGAGGAGGGTGCTGAGCACGATACAATTTCTCTCTTCGGTAAGCATTTTTTTGTGTTTTATACTTTTGGAATTTTGGTTTTTCATGTTGATTTTAAAATGACCTTTTTCATGTTTGAAATGTACTAACTCGGTTGTTCCTCACAGCAGGTCAACTTGTGTGTGGTTGAAACATTACGGTCCCATTGAGTACATTTTTGGAGAAAGGGACATCAGTTGCACCACAGGGCGGGAGGAGGGTGCTGAGCACGATACATTTTCTCTCTGTGGTAAGCATTTTTTTGAGTTTTATACTTTTGGAATTTTGGTTTTTCATGTTGATTTTAAAATGACCTTTTTCATGTTTGAAATGTACTAACTCGTTTTTTCCTCACAGCAGGTCAACTTGTGTGTGGTTGCAACATTACGGTCCCATTGAGTACATTTTTGGAGAAAGGGACATCAGTTACACCACAGGGCGGGAGGAGGGTGCTGAGCACGATACATTTTCTCTCTTCGGTAAGCATTTTTTTGTGTTTTATACTTTTGGAATTTTGGATTTTCATGTTGATTTTAAAATGACCTTTTTCATGTTTGAAATGTACTAACTCGGTTGTTCCTCACAGCAGGTCAACTTGTGTGTGGTTGCAACATTACGATCCCATTGAGTACATTTTTGGAGAAAGGGACATCAGTTGCACCACAGGGTGGGAGGAGGGTGCTGAGCACGATACATTTTCTCTCTTCGGTAAGCATTTTTTTGTGTTTTATACTTTTGGAATTTTGGTTTTTCATGTTGATTTAAAAATGACCCTCTTCATGTTTGAAATGTACTAACTCGGTTGTTCCTCACAGCAGGTCAACTTGTGTGTGGTTGAAACATTACGGTCCCATTGAGTACAATTTTGGAGAAAGGGACATCAGTTGCCCCACAGGGCGGGAGGAGGGTGCTGAGCACGATACATTTTCTCTCTTCGGTAAGCATTTTTTTTGTGTTTTATACTTTTGGAATTTTGGATTTTCATGTTGATTTTAAAATGACCTTTCTCATGTTTGAAATGTACTAACTCTGTTGTTCTTCACAGCAGGTCAACATGTGTGTGGTTGCAACATTACGGTCCCATTGAGTACATTTTTGGAGAAAGGGACATCAGTTGCACCACAGGGCGGGAGGAGGGTGCTGAGCACGATACATTTTCTCTCTTCGGTAAGCATTTTTTTGTGTTTTATACTTTTGGAATTTTGGATTTTCATGTTGATTTTAAAATGACCTTTTTCATGTTTGAAATGTACTAACTCGGTTGTTCGTCACAGCAGGTCAACTTGTGTGTGGTTGCAACATTACGGTCCCATTGAGTACATTTTTGGAGAAAAGGACATCAGTTGCACCACAGGGCGGGAGGAGGGTGCTGAGCACGATACATTTTCTCTCTTCGGTAAGCATTTTTTTGTGTTTTATACTTTTGGAATTTTGGTTTTTCATGTTGATTTAAAAATGACCTTTTTCATGTTTGAAATGTACTAACTCGGTTGTTCCTCACAGCAGGTCAACTTGTGTGTGGTTGAAACATTACGGTCCCATTGAGTACATTTTTGGAGAAAGGGACATCAGTTGCACCACAAGGCGGGAGGAGGGTGCTGAGCACGATACATTTTCTCTCTGTGGTAAGCATTTTTTTGAGTTTTGTACTTTTGGAATTTTGGTTTTTCATGTTGATTTTAAAATGACCTTTTTCATGTTTGAAATGTACTAACTCGTTTTTTCCTCACAGCAGGTCAACTTGTGTGTGGTTGCAATATTACGGTCCCATTGAGTACATTTTTGGAGAAAGGGACATCAGTTACACCACAGGGCGGGAGGAGGGTGCTGAGCACGATACATTTTCTCTCTTCGGTAAGCATTTTTTTGTGTTTTATACTTTTGGAATTTTGGTTTTTCATGTTGATTTTAAAATGACCTTTTTCATGTTTGAAATGTACTAACTCGGTTGTTCCTCACAGCAGGTCAACTTGTGTGTGGTTGCAACATTACGGTCCCATTGAGTACATTTTTGGAGAAAGGGACATCAGTTGCACCACAGGGAGGGAGGAGGGTGCTGAGCACGATACATTTTCTCTCATCGGTAAGCATTTTTTTGTGTTTTATACTTTAGGAGTTTTGGTTTTTCATGTTGATTTTAAAATGACCTTTTTCATGTTTGAAATGTACTAACTCGGTTGTTCCTCACAGCAGGTCAACTTGTGTGTGGTTGCAACATTACGGTCCCATTGAGTACATTTTTGGAGAAAGGGACATCAGTTGCACCACAGGGCGGGAGGAGGGAGCTGAGCACGATACTTTTTCTCTCTTCGGTAAGCATTTTTTTGTGTTTTATACTTTTGGAATTTTGGTTTTTCATGTTGATGTTAAAATGACCTTTTTCATGTTTGAAATGTACTAACTCGGTTGTTCCTCACAGCAGGTCAACTTGTGTGTGGTTGCAACATTACGGTCCCATTGAGTACATTTTTGGAGAAAGGGACATCAGTTGCACCACAGGGCGGGAGGAGGGTGCTGAGCACGATACATTTTCTCTCTTCGGTAAGCATTTTTTTGTGTTTTATACATTTGGAATTTTGGTTTTTTATGTTGATTTTAAAATGACCTTTTTCATGTTTGAAATGAACTAACTCGTTTTTTCCTCACAGCAGGTCAACTTGTGTGTGGTTGCAACATTACGGTCCCATTGAGTACATTTTTGGAGAAAGGGACATCAGTTGCACCACAGGGCAGGAGGAGGGTGCTGAGCATGATACATTTTCTCTCTACGGTAAGCATTTTTTTGTGTTTTATACTTTTCGAATTTTGGTTTTTCATGTTGATTTTAAAATGACCTTTTTCATGTTTATAATGTACTAACTCGGTTGTTCCTCACAGCAGGTCAACTTGTGTGTGGTTGCAACATTACGGTCCCATTGAGTACATTTTTGGAGAAAGGGACATCAGTTGCACCACAGGGCGGGAGGAGGGAGCTGAGCACGATACTTTTTCTCTCTTCGGTAAGCATTTTTTTGTGTTTTATACTTTTGGAATCTTGGTTTTTCATGTTGATTTTAAAATGACCTTTTTCATGTTTGAAATGTACTAACTCGGTTGTTCCTCACAGCAGGTCAACTTGTGTGTGGTTGCTACATTACGGTCCCACTGAGTACATTTTTGGAGAAAGGGACATCAGTTGCTCCACAGGGCGGGAGGAGGGTGCTGAGCATGATACATTTTCTCTCTTCGGTAAGCATTTTTTTGTGTTTTATACTTTTGGAATTTTGGTTTTTCATGTTGATTTTAAAATGACCTTTTTCATGTTTGAAATGTACTAACTCGGTTTTTCCTCACAGCAGGTCAACCTGTGTGTGGTTGCAACATTACGGTCCCATTGAGTACATTTTTGGAGAAAGGGACATCAGTTGCACCACAGGGTGGGAGGAGGGTGCTGAGCACGATACATTTTCTGTCTTCGGTAAGCATTTTTTTTGTGTTTTATACTTTTGGAATTTTGGTTTTTCATGTTGATTTTAAAATGACCCTCTTCATGTTTGAAATGTACTAACTCGGTTGTTCCTCACAGCAGGTCAACTTGTGTGTGGTTGAAACATTACGGTCCCATTGAGTACATTTTTGGAGAAAGGGACATCAGTTGCCCCACAGGGCGGGAGGAGGGTGCTGAGCACGATACATTTTCTCTCTTCGGTAAGCATTTTTTTTGTGTTTTATACTTTTGGAATTTTGGTTTTTCATGTTGATTTTATAATGACCTTTTTCATGTTTGAAATGTACTAACTCGGTTGTTCCTCACAGCAGGTCAACTTGTGTGTGGTTGCAACATTACGGTCCCATTGAGTACATTTTTGGAGAAAGGGACATCAGTTGCACCACAGGGCGGGAGGAGGGTGCTGAGCACGATACTTTTTCTCTCTTCGGTAAGCATTTTTTTGTGTTTTATACTTTTGGAATTTTGGTTTTTCATGTTGATTTTAAAATGACCTTTTTCATGTTTGAAATGTACTAACTCGGTTGTTCCTCACAGCAGGTCAACTTGTGTGTGGTTGCAACATTACGGTCCCATTGAGTACATTTTTGGAGAAAGGGACATCAGTTGCACCACAGGGCGGGAGGAGGGTGCTGAGCACGATACATTTTCTCTCTTTGGTAAGCATTTTTTTGAGTTTTATACTTTCGGAATTTTGGTTTTTCATGTTGATTTTAAAATGACCTTTTTCATATTTGAAATGTACTAACTCGTTTTTTCCTCACAGTAGGTCAACTTGTGTGTGGTTGCAACATTACGGTCCCATTGAGTACATTTTTGGAGAAAGGGACATCAGTTGCACCACAGGGCGGGAGGAGGGTGCTGAGCACGATACATTTTCTCTCTTCGGTAAGCATTTTTTTGTGTTTTATACTTTTGGAATTTTGGTTTTTCATGTTGATTTTAAACTGACCTTTTCCATGTTTATAATGTACTAACTCGGTTGTTCCTCACAGCAGGTCAACTTGTGTGTGGTTGCAACATTACGGTCCCATTGAGTACATTTTTGGAGAAAGGGACATCAGTTGCACCACAGGGCGGGAGGATGGTGCTGAGCACGATACTTTTTCTCTCTTCGGTAAGCATTTTTTTGTGTTTTATACTTTTGGAATTTTGGTTTTTCATGTTGATTTTAAAATGACCTTTTTCATGTTTGAAATGTACTAACTCGGTTGTTCCTCACAGCAGGTCAACTTGTGTGTGGTTGCAACATTACGGTCCCATTGAGTACATTTTTGGAGAAAGGGACATCAGTTGCACCACAGGGAGGGAGGAGGGTGCTGAGCACGATACATTTTCTCTCATCGGTAAGCATTTTTTTGTGTTTTATACTTTTGGAATTTTGGTTTTTCATGTTGATTTTAAAATGACCTTTTTCATGTTTGAAATGTACGAACTCGGTTGTTCCTCACAGCAGGTCAACTTGTGTGTGGTTGCTACATTACGGTCCCACTGAGTACATTTTAGGAGAAAGGGACATCAGTTGCACCACAGGGTGGGAGGAGGGTGCTGAGCATGATACATTTTCTCTCTTCGGTAAGCATTTTTTTGTGTTTTATACTTTTGGAATTTTGGTTTTTCATGTTGATTTTAAAATGACCCTCTTCATGTTTGAAATGTACTAACTCGGTTGTTCCTCACAGCAGGTCAACTTGTGTGTGGTTGAAACATTACGGTCCCATTGAGTACATTTTTGGAGAAAGGGACATCAGTTGCCCCACAGGGCATGAGGAGGGTGCTGAGCACGATACATTTTCTCTCTTCGGTAAGCATTTTTTTTGTGTTTTATACTTTTGGAATTTTGGTTTTTCATGTTGATTTTATAATGACCTTTTTCATGTTTGAAATGTACTAACTCGGTTGTTCCTCACAGCAGGTCAACTTGTGTGTGGTTGCAACATTACGGTCCCATTGAGTACATTTTTGGAGAAAGGGACATCAGTTGCACCACAGGGCGGGAGGAGGGTGCTGAGCACGATACTTTTTCTCTCTTCGGTAAGCATTTTTTTGTGTTTTATACTTTTGGAATTTTGGTTTTTCATGTTGACTTTTAAAATGACCTTTTTCATGTTTGAAATGTACTAACTCGGTTGTTCCTCACAGCAGGTCAACTTGTGTGTGGTTGCAACATTACGGTCCCATTGAGTACATTTTTGGAGAAAGGGACATCAGTTGCACCACAGGGCGGGAGGAGGGTGCTGAGCACGATACATTTTCTCTCTTCGGTAAGCATTTTTTTGTGTTTTATACTTTTGGAATTTTGGTTTTTCATGTTGATTTTAAAATGACCTTTTTCATGTTTGAAATGTACTAACTCGGTTGTTCCTCACAGCAGGTCAACTTGTGTGTGGTTGAAACATTACGGTCCCATTGAGTACATTTTTGGAGAAAGGGACATCAGTTGCACCACAGAGCGGGAGGAGGGTGCTGAGCACGATACATTTTCTCTCTTCGGTAAGCATTTTTTTGTGTTTTATGCTTTTGGAATTTTGGTTTTTCATGTTGATTTTAAAATGACCCTCTTCATGTTTGAAATATACTAACTCGGTTGTTCCTCACAGCAGGTCAACTTGTGTGTGGTTGAAACATTACGGTCCCATTGAGTACATTTTTGGAGAAAGGGACATCAGTTGCCCCACAGGGCGGGAGGAGGGTGCTGAGCACGATACATTTTCTCTCTTCGGTAAGCATTTTTTTTGTGTTTTATACTTTTGGAATTTTGGTTTTTCATGTTGATTTTAAAATGACCTTTTTCATGTTTGAAATGTACTAACTCGGTTGTTCCTCACAGCAGGTCAACTTGTGTGTGGTTGCAACATTACGGTCCCATTGAGTACATTTTTGGAGAAAGGGACATCAGTTGCACCACAGGGCGGAAGGAGGGTGCTGAGCACGATACATTTTCTCTCTTCGGTTAGCATTTTTTTGAGTTTTATACTTTTGGAATTTTGGTTTTTCATGTTGATTTTAAAATGACCTTTTTCATGTTTGAAATGTACTAACTCGTTTTCTCCTCACAGCAGGTCAACTTGTGTGTGGTTGCAACATTACGGTCCCATTGAGTACATTTTTGGAGAAAGGGACATCAGTTACACCACAGGGCGGGAGGAGGGTGCTGAGCACGATACATTTTCTCTCTTCGGTAAGCATTTTTTTGTGTTTTATACTTTTGGAATTTTGGATTTTCATGTTGATTTTAAAATGACCTTTTTCATGTTTGAAATGTACTAACTCGGTTGTTCCTCACAGCAGGTCAACTTGTGTGTGGTTGCAACATTACGATTCCATTGAGTACATTTTTGGAGAAAGGGACATCAGTTGCACCACAGGGTGGGAGGAGGGTGCTGAGCACGATACATTTTCTCTCTTCGGTAAGCATTTTTTTGTGTTTTATACTTTTGGAATTTTGGTTTTTCATGTTCATTTTAAAATGACCTTTCTCATGTTTATAATGTACTAACTCGGTTGTTCCTCACAGCAGGTCAACTTGTGTGTGGTTGCAACATTACGGTCCCATTGAGTACATTTTTGGAGAAAGGGACATCAGTTGCACCACAGGGCGGGAGGAGGGTGCTGAGCACGATACATTTTCTCTCTTCGGTAAGCATTTTTTTGTGTTTTATACTTTTGGAATTTTGGTTTTTCATGTTGATTTTAAAATGACCTTTTTCATTTTTGAAATGTACTAACTCGGTTGTTCCTCACAGCAGGTCAACTAGTGTGTGGTTGCAACATTACGGTCCCATTGAGTACATTTTTGGAGAAAGGGACATCAGTTGCACCACAGGGCGGGAGGAGGGTGCTGAGCACGATACATTTTCTCTCTTCGGTTAGCATTTTTTTGAGTTTTATACTTTTGGAATTTTGGTTTTTCATGTTGATTTTAAAATGACCTTTTTCATGTTTGAAATGTACTAACTCGTTTTCTCCTCACAGTAGGTCAACTTGTGTGTGGTTGCAACATTACGGTCCCATTGAGTACATTTTTGGAGAAAGGGACATCAGTTACACCACAGGGCGGGAGGAGGGTGCTGAGCACGATACATTTTCTCTCTTCGGTAAGCATTTTTTTGTGTTTTATACTTTTGGAATTTTGGATTTTCATGTTGATTTTAAAATGACCTTTTTCATGTTTGAAATGTACTAACTCGGTTGTTCCTCACAGCAGGTCAACTTGTGTGTGGTTGCAACATTACGATTCCATTGAGTATATTTTTGGAGAAAGGGACATCAGTTGCACCACAGGGTGGGAGGAGGGTGCTGAGCACGATACATTTTCTCTCTTCGGTAAGCATTTTTTTGTGTTTTATACTTTTGGAATTTTGGTTTTTCATGTTCATTTTAAAATGACCTTTCTCATGTTTATAATGTACTAACTCGGTTGTTCCTCACAGCAGGTCAACTTGTGTGTGGTTGCAACATTACGGTCCCATTGAGTACATTTTTGGAGAAAGGGACATCAGTTGCACCACAGGGCGGGAGGAGGGTGCTGAGCACGATACATTTTCTCTCTTCGGTAAGCATTTTTTTGTGTTTTATACTTTTGGAATTTTGGTTTTTCATGTTCATTTTAAAATGACCTTTCTCATGTTTATAATGTACTAACTCGGTTGTTCCTCACAGCAGGTCAACTTGTGTGTGGTTGCAACAATACGGTCCCATTGAGTACATTTTTGGAGAAAGGGACATCAGTTGCACCACAGGGCGGGAGGAGGGTGCTGAGCACGATACATTTTCTCTCTTCGGTAAGCATTTTTTTGTGTTTTATATTTTTGGAATTTTGGTTTTTCATGTTGATTTTAAAATGACCTTTTTCATGTTTGAAATGTACTAACTCGGTTGTTCCTCACAGCAGGTCAACTAGTGTGTGGTTGCAACATTACGGTCCCATTGAGTACATTTTTGGAGAAAGGGACATCAGTTGCACCACAGGGCGGGAGGAGGGTGCTGAGCACCATACATTTTCTCTCTTCTGTTAGCATTTTTTTGAGTTTTATACTTTTGGAATTTTGGTTTTTCATGTTGATTTTAAAATGACCTTTATCATGTTTGAAATGTACTAACTCGTTTTCTCCTCACAGCAGGTCAACTTGTGTGTGGTTGCAACATTACGGTCCCATTGAGTACATTTTTGGAGAAAGGGACATTAGTTACACCACAGGGCGGGAGGAGGGTGCTGAGCACGATACATTTTCTCTCTTCGGTAAGCATTTTTTTGTGTTTTATACTTTTGGAATTTTGGATTTTCATGTTGATTTTAAAATGACCTTTTTCATGTTTGAAATGTACTAACTCGGTTGTTCCTCACAGCAGGTCAACTTGTGTGTGGTTGCAACATTACGATTCCATTGAGTACATTTTTGGAGAAAGGGACATCAGTTGCACCACAGGGTGGGAGGAGGGTGCTGAGCACGATACATTTTCTCTCTTCGGTAAGCATTTTTTTGTGTTTTATACTTTTGGAATTTTGGTTTTTCATGTTCATTTTAAAATGACCTTTCTCATGTTTATAATGTACTAACTCGGTTGTTCCTCACAGCAGGTCAACTTGTGTGTGGTTGCAACATTACGGTCCCATTGAGTACATTTTTGGAGAAAGGGACATCAGTTGCACCACAGGGCGGGAGGAGGGTGCTGAGCACGATACATTTTCTCTCTTCGGTAAGCATTTTTTTGTGTTTTATACTTTTGGAATTTTGGTTTTTCATGTTGATTTTAAAATGACCTTTTTCATGTTTGAAATGTACTAACTCGGTTGTTCCTCACAGCAGGTCAACTTGTGAGTGGTTGCAACATTACGGTCCCATTGAGTACATTTTTGGAGAAAGGGACGTCAGTTGCACCACAGGGCAGGAGGAGGGTGCTGAGCACGATACATTTTCTCTCTTCGGTAAGCATTTTTTTGTGTTTTATACTTTTGGAATTTTGGTTTTTCATGTTGATTTTAAAATGACCTTTTTCATGTTTATAATGTACTAACTCGGTTGTTCCTCACAGCAGGTCAACTTGTGTGTGGTTGCAACATTACGGTCCCATTGAGTACATTTTTGGAGAAAGGGACATCAGTTGCACCACAGGGAGGAAGGAGGGTGCTGAACACGATACATTTTCTCTCATCGGTAAGCATTTTTTTGTGTTTTATACTTTTGGAATTTTGGTTTTTCATGTTGATTTTAAAATGACCTTTTTCATGTTTGAAATGTACCAACTCGGTTGTTCCTCGCAGCAGGTCAACTTGTGTGTGGTTGCAACATTACGGTCCCACTGAGTACATTTTTGGAGAAAGGGACATCAGTTGCTCCACAGTGCGGGAGGAGGGTGCTGAGCATGATACATTTCCTCTCATCGGTAAGCATTTTTTTGTGTTTTATACTTTTGGAATTTTGGTTTTTCATGTTGATTTTAAAATGACCTTTTTCATGTTTGAAATGTACTAACTCGGTTTTTCCTCACAGCAGGTCAACCTGTGTGTGGTTGCAACATTACGGTCCCATTGAGTACATTTCTGGAGAAAGGGACATCAGTTGCACCACAGGGTGGGAGGAGGGTGCTGAGCACGATACATTTTCTCTCTTCGGTAAGCATTTTTTTGTGTTTTATACTTTTGGAACTTTGGTTTTTCATGTTGATTTTAAAATGACCCTCTTCATGTTTGAAATGTACTAACTCGGTTGTTCCTCACAGCAGGTCAACTTGTGTGTGGTTGCAACATTACGGTCCCATTGAGTACATTTTTGGAGAAAGGGACATCAGTTGCCCCACAGGGCGGGAGGAGGGTGCTGAGCACGATACATTTTCTCTCTTCGGTAAGCATTTTTTTGTGTTTTATACTTTTGGAATTTTGGTTTTTCATGATGATTTTAAAATGACCTTTTTCATGTTTGAAATGTACTAACTCGGTTGTTCCTCACAGCAGGTCAACTTGTGTGTGGTTGCAACATTACGGTCCCATTGAGTACATTTTTGGAGAAAGGGACATCAGTTGCACCACAGGGCACGAGGAGGGTGCTGAGCACGATACATTTTCTCTCTTCGGTAAGCATTTTTTTGTGTTTTATACTTTTGGAATTTTGGTTTTTCATGTTGATTTTAAAATGATCTTTTTCATGTTTGAAATGTACTAACTCGGTTGTTCCTCACAGCAGGTCAACTTGTGTGTGGTTGCAACATTACGGTCCCATTGAGTACATTTTTGGAGAAAGGGACATCAGTTGCACCACAGGGCGGGAGGAGGGTGCTGAGCACGATACATTTTCTCTCTTCGGTAAGCATATTTTTGTGTTTTATACTTTTGGAATTTTGGATTTTCATGTTGATTTTAAAATGACCTTTTTCATGTTTGAAATGTACTAACTCGGTTGTTCCTCACAGCAGGTCAACTTGTGTGTGGTTGAAACATTACGGTCCCATTGAGTACATTTTTGGAGAAAGGGGCATCAGTTGCACCACAGGGCGGGAGGAGGGTGCTGAGCACGATACATTTTCTCTCTTCGGTAAGCATTTTTTTGTGTTTTATACTTTTGGAATTTTGTTTTTCATGTTGATTTTAAAATGACCTTTTTCATGTTTGAAATGTACTAACTCGGTTGTTTCTAACAGCAGGTCAACTTGTGTGTGGTTGAAACATTACGGTCCCATTGAGTACATTTTTGGAGAAAAGGACATCAGTTGCACCACAGGGCGGGAGGAGGGTGCTGAGCACGATACTTTTTCTCTCTTCGGTAAGCATTTTTTTGTGTTTTATACTTTTGGAATTTTGTTTTTTCATGTTGATTTTAAAATGACCTTTTTCATGTTTGAAATGTACTAACTCGGTTGTTCCTCACAGCAGGTCAACTAGTGTGTGGTTGCAACATTACGGTCCCATTGAGTACATTTTTGGAGAAAGGGACATCAGTTGCACCACAGGGCGGGAGGAGGGTGCTGAGCACGATACATTTTCTCTCTTCGGTAAGCATTTTTTTGTGTTTTATACTTTTGGAATTTTGGTTTTTCATGTTGATTTTAAAATGACCTTTTTCATGTTTGAAATGTACTAACTCGGTTGTTCCTCACAGCAGGTCAACTTGTGAGTGGTTGCAACATTACGGTCCCATTGAGTACATTTTTGGAGAAAGGGACGTCAGTTGCACCACAGGGCAGGAGGAGGGTGCTGAGTACGATACATTTTCTCTCTTCGGTAAGCATTTTTTTGTGTTTTATACTTTTGGAATTTTGGTTTTTCATGTTGATTTTAAAATGACCTTTTTCATGTTTATAATGTACTAACTCGGTTGTTCCTCACAGCAGGTCAACTTGTGTGTGGTTGCAACATTACGGTCCCATTGAGTACATTTTTGGAGAAAGGGACATCAGTTGCACCACAGGGAGGAAGGAGGGTGCTGAAAACGATACATTTTCTCTCATCGGTAAGCATTTTTTTGTGTTTTATACTTTTGGAATTTTGGTTTTTCATGTTGATTTTAAAATGACCTTTTTCATGTTTGAAATGTACCAACTCGGTTGTTCCTCACAGCAGGTCAACTTGTGTGTGGTTGCAACATTACGGTCCCACTGAGTACATTTTTGGAGAAAGGGACATCAGTTGCTCCACAGTGCGGGAGGAGGGTGCTGAGCATGATACATTTTCTCTCATCGGTAAGCATTTTTTTGTGTTTTATACTTTTGGAATTTTGGTTTTTCATGTTGATTTTAAAATGACCTTTTTCATGTTTGAAATGTACTAACTCGGTTTTTCCTCACAGCAGGTCAACCTGTGTGTGGTTGCAACATTACGGTCCCATTGAGTACATTTCTGGAGAAAGGGACATCAGTTGCACCACAGGGTGGGAGGAGGGTGCTGAGCACGATACATTTTCTCTCTTCGGTAAGCATTTTTTTGTGTTTTATACTTTTGGAACTTTGGTTTTTCATGTTGATTTTAAAATGACCCTCTTCATGTTTGAAATGTACTAACTCGGTTGTTCCTCACAGCAGGTCAACTTGTGTGTGGTTGCAACATTACGGTCCCATTGAGTACATTTTTGGAGAAAGGGACATCAGTTGCCCCACAGGGCGGGAGGAGGGTGCTGAGCACGATACATTTTCTCTCTTCGGTAAGCATTTTTTTTGTGTTTTATACTTTTGGAATTTTGGTTTTTCATGATGATTTTAAAATGACCTTTTTCATGTTTGAAATGTACTAACTCGGTTGTTCCTCACAGCAGGTCAACTTGTGTGTGGTTGCAACATTACGGTCCCATTGAGTACATTTTTGGAGAAAGGGACATCAGTTGCACCACAGGGCACGAGGAGGGTGCTGAGCACGATACATTTTCTCTCTTCGGTAAGCATTTTTTTGTGTTTTATACTTTTGGAATTTTGGTTTTTCATGTTGATTTTAAAATGATCTTTTTCATGTTTGAAATGTACTAACTCGGTTGTTCCTCACAGCAGGTCAACTTGTGTGTGGTTGCAACATTACGGTCCCATTGAGTACATTTTTGGAGAAAGGGACATCAGTTGCACCACAGGGCGGGAGGAGGGTGCTGAGCACGATACATTTTCTCTCTTCGGTAAGCATATTTTTGTGTTTTATACTTTTGGAATTTTGGATTTTCATGTTGATTTTAAAATGACCTTTTTCATGTTTGAAATGTACTAACTCGGTTGTTCCTCACAGCAGGTCAACTTGTGTGTGGTTGAAACATTACGGTCCCATTGAGTACATTTTTGGAGAAAGGGGCATCAGTTGCACCACAGGGCGGGAGGAGGGTGCTGAGCACGATACATTTTCTCTCTTCGGTAAGCATTTTTTTGTGTTTTATACTTTTGGAATTTTGTTTTTCATGTTTATTTTAAAATGACCTTTTTCATGTTTGAAATGTACTAACTCGGTTGTTTCTAACAGCAGGTCAACTTGTGTGTGGTTGAAACATTACGGTCCCATTGAGTACATTTTTGGAGAAAAGGACATCAGTTGCACCACAGGGCGGGAGGAGGGTGCTGAGCACGATACTTTTTCTCTCTTCGGTAAGCATTTTTTTGTGTTTTATACTTTTGGAATTTTGGTTTTTCATGTTGATTTTAAAATGACCTTTTTCATGTTTGAAATGTACTAACTCGGTTGTTCCTCACAGCAAGTCAACTTGTGTGTGGTTGCAACATTATGGTCCCATTGAGTACATTTTTGGAGAAAGGGACATCAGCTGCACCACAGGGCGGGAGGAGGGTGCTGTGCACGATACATTTTCTCTCTTCGGTAAGCATTTTTTTGTGTTTTATACTTTTGGAATTTTGGTTTTTCATGTTGATTTTAAAATGACCTTTTTCATGTTTGAAATGTACTAACTCGGTTGTTCCTCACAGCAGGTCAACTTGTGTGTGGTTGCAACATTACGGTCCCATTGAGTACATTTTTGGAGAAAGGGACATCAGTTGCACCACAGGGCGGGAGGAGGGTGCTGAGCACGATACATTTTCTCTCTTCGGTAAGCATTTTTTTGTGTTTTATACTTTTATAATTTTGGTATTTCCTGTTGATTTTAAAATGACCTTTTTCATGTTTGAAATGTACTAACTCGGTTGTTCCTCACAGCAGGTCAACTTGTGTGTGGTTGCAACATTACGGTCCCATTGAGTACATTTTTGGAGAAAGGGACATCAGTTGCACCACAGGATGGGAGGAGGGTGCTGAGCACGATACATTTTCTCTCTTCGGTAAGCATTTTTTTGTGTTTTATACTTTTATAATTTTGGTATTTTCTGTTGATTTTAAAATGACCTTTTTCATGTTTGAAATGTACTAACTCGGTTGTTCCTCACAGCAGGTCAACTTGTGTGTGGTTGCTACATTACGGTCCCATTGAGTACATTTCTGGAGAAAGGGACATCAGTTGCACCACAGGGCGGGAGGAGGGTGCTGAGCACGATACATTTTCTCTCTTCGGTAAGCATTTTTTTGTGTTTTATACTTTTGGAATTTTGGTTTATGATGTTGATTTTAAAATGACCTTTTTCATGTTTGAAATGTACTAACTCGTTTTTTCCTCACAGCAGGTCAACTTGTGTGTGGTTGCAACATTACGGTCCCATTGAGTACATTTTTGGAGAAAGGGACATCAGTTGCACCACAGGGCGGGAGGAGGGTGCTGAGCATGATACATTTTCACTCTTCGGTAAGCATTTATTTGGGTTTTATACTTTTGGAATTTTGGTTTTTCATGTTGATTTTAAAATAACCTTTTTCATGTTTGAAATGTACTAACTCGTTTTTTCCTCACAGCAGGTCAACTTGTGTGTGGTTGCAACATTACGGTCCCATTGAGTACATTTTTGGAGAAAGGGACATCAGTTGCACCACAGGGCGGGAGGAGGGTGCTGAGCATGATACATTTCCTCTCTTCGGTAAGCATTTTTTTGTGTTTTATACTTTTGGAATTTTGGTTTTTCATGTTGATTTTAAAATGACCTTCTTCATGTTTGAAATGTACTAACTAGGTTTTTCCTCACAGCAGGTCAACTTGTGTGTGGTTGCAACATTACGGTCCCATTGATTACATTTTTGGAGAAAGGGACATCAGTTGCACCACAGGGCGGGAGGAGGGTGCTGAGCACGATACATTTTCTCTCTTCGGTAAACATTTTTTTGTGTTTTATACTTTTGGAATTTTGGTTTTTCATGTTGATTTTAAAATGACCTTTTTCATGTTTAAATGTACTAACTCGGTTTTTCCTCACAGCAGGTCAACTTGTGTGTGGTTGCAACATTACGGTCCCATTGAGTACATTTTTGGAGAAAGGGACATCAGTTGCACCACAGGGCGGGAGGAGGGTGCTGAGCACGATACATTTTCTCTCTTCGGTAAGCATTTTTTTGTGTTTTATACTTTTGGAATTTTGGTTTTTCATGTTGATTTTAAAATGACCTTTTTCATATTTGAAATGTACTAACTCGGTTGTTCCTCACAGCAGGTCAACTTGTGTGTGGTTGCAACATTACGGTCCCATTGAGTACATTTTTGGAGAAAGGGACATCAGTTGCACCACAGGGCGGGAGGAGGGTGCTGAGCACGATACTTTCTCTCTCTGCGGTAAGCATTTTTTTGTTTTATACTTTTGGAATTTTGGTTTTTCATGTTGATTTTAAAATGACCTTTTTCATGTTTGAAATGTACTAACTCGGTTGTTCCTCACAGCAGGTCAACTTGTGTGTGGTTGCAACATTACGGTCCCATTGAGTACATTTTTGGAGAAAGGGACATCAGTTGCACCACAGGGCGGGAGGAGGGTGCTGAGCACGATACATTTTCTCTCTTCGGTAAGCATTTTTTTGTGTTTTATACTTTTGGAATTTTGGTTTTTCATGTTGATTTTAAAATGACCTTTTTCATGTTTGAAATGTACTAACTCGGTTGTTCCTCACAGCAGGTCAACTTGTGTGTGGTTGAAACATTACGGTCCCATTGAGTACATTTTTGGAGAAAGGGACATCAGTTGCACCACAGGGCGGGAGGAGGGTGCTGAGCACGATACATTTTCTCTCTTCGGTAAGCATTTTTTTGTGTTTTATACTTTTGGAATTTTGGTTTTTCATGTTGATTTTAAAATGACCATTTCCATGTTTGAAATTTACTAACTCGGTTGTTCCTCACAGCAGGTCAACTTGTGTGTGGTTGAAATATTACGGTCCCATTGAGTACATTTTTGGAGAAAGGGACATCAGTTGCACCACAGGGCGGGAGGAGGGTGCTGAGCACGATACATTTTCTCTCTTCGGTAAGCATTTTTTTGTGTTTTATACTTTTATAATTTTGGTATTTCCTGTTGATTTTAAAATGACCTTTTTCATTATTTGAGATGTACTAACTCGGTTGTTCCTCACAGCAGGTCAACTTGTGTGTGGTTGCAACATTACGGTCCCATTGAGTACATTTTTGGAGAAAGGGACATCAGTTGCACCACAGGGTGGAAGGAGGGTGCTGAGCACGATACATTTTCTCTCTTCTGTAAGCATTTCATTGTGTTTTATACTTTTATAATTTTGATATTTTCTGTTGATTTTAAAATGACCTTTTACATGTTTGAAATGTACTAACTCGTTTTTTCCTCACAGCCGGTCAACTTGTGTGTGGTTGCAACATTACGGTCCCATTGAGTACATTTTTGGAGAAAGGGACATCAGTTGCACCACAGGGCGGGAGGAGGGTGCTGAGCATGATACATTTCCTCTCTTCGGTAAGCATTTTTTTGTGTTTTATACTTTTGGAATTTTGGTTTTTCATGTTGATTTTAAAATGACCTTCTTCATGTTTGAAATGTACTAACTAGGTTTTTCCTCACAGCAGGTCAACTTGTGTGTGGTTGCAACATTACGGTCCCATTGATTACATTTTTGGAGAAAGGGACATCAGTTGCACCACAGGGCGGGAGGAGGGTGCTGAGCACGATACATTTTCTCTCTTCGGTAAACATTTTTTTGTGTTTTATACTTTTGGAATTTTGGTTTTTCATGTTGATTTTAAAATGACCTTTTTCATGTTTAAATGTACTAACTCGGTTTTTCCTCACAGCAGGTCAACTTGTGTGTGGTTGCAACATTACGGTCCCATTGAGTACATTTTTGGAGAAAGGGACATCAGTTGCACCACAGGGCGGGAGGAGGGTGCTGAGCACGATACATTTTCTCTCTTCGGTAAGCATTTTTTTGTGTTTTATACTTTTGGAATTTTGGTTTTTCATGTTGATTTTAAAATGACCTTTTTCATATTTGAAATGTACTAACTCGGTTGTTCCTCACAGCAGGTCAACTTGTGTGTGGTTGCAACATTACGGTCCCATTGAGTACATTTTTGGAGAAAGGGACATCAGTTGCACCACAGGGCGGGAGGAGGGTGCTGAGCACGATACTTTCTCTCTCTGCGGTAAGCATTTTTTTGTTTTATACTTTTGGAATTTTGGTTTTTCATGTTGATTTTAAAATGACCTTTTTCATGTTTGAAATGTACTAACTCGGTTGTTCCTCACAGCAGGTCAACTTGTGTGTGGTTGCAACATTACGGTCCCATTGAGTACATTTTTGGAGAAAGGGACATCAGTTGCACCACAGGGCGGGAGGAGGGTGCTGAGCACGATACATTTTCTCTCTTCGGTAAGCATTTTTTTGTGTTTTATACTTTTGGAATTTTGGTTTTTCATGTTGATTTTAAAATGACCTTTTTCATGTTTGAAATGTACTAACTCGGTTGTTCCTCACAGCAGGTCAACTTGTGTGTGGTTGAAACATTACGGTCCCATTGAGTACATTTTTGGAGAAAGGGACATCAGTTGCACCACAGGGCGGGAGGAGGGTGCTGAGCACGATACATTTTCTCTCTTCGGTAAGCATTTTTTTGTGTTTTATACTTTTGGAATTTTGGTTTTTCATGTTGATTTTAAAATGACCATTTCCATGTTTGAAATTTACTAACTCGGTTGTTCCTCACAGCAGGTCAACTTGTGTGTGGTTGAAATATTACGGTCCCATTGAGTACATTTTTGGAGAAAGGGACATCAGTTGCACCACAGGGCGGGAGGAGGGTGCTGAGCACGATACATTTTCTCTCTTCGGTAAGCATTTTTTTGTGTTTTATACTTTTATAATTTTGGTATTTCCTGTTGATTTTAAAATGACCTTTTTCATGTTTGAAATGTACTAACTCGGTTGTTCCTCACAGCAGGTCAACTTGTGTGTGGTTGCAACATTACGGTCCCATTGAGTACATTTTTGGAGAAAGGGACATCAGTTGCACCACAGGGTGGAAGGAGGGTGCTGAGCACGATACATTTTCTCTCTTCTGTAAGCATTTCATTGTGTTTTATACTTTTATAATTTTGGTATTTTCTGTTGATTTTAAAATGACCTTTTACATGTTTGAAATGTACTAACTCGTTTTTTCCTCACAGCCGGTCAACTTGTGTGTGGTTGCAACATTACGGTCCCATTGAGTACATTTTTGGAGAAAGGGACATCAGTTGCACCACAGGGCGGGAGGAGGGTGCTGAGCACGATACATTTTCTCTCTTCGGTAAGCATTTTTTTGTGTTTTATACTTTTGGAATTTTGGTTTTTCATGTTGATTCTAAAATGACCTTTTTCATGTTTAAATGTACTAACTCGGTTTTTCCTCACAGCAGGTCAACTTGTGTGTGGTTGCAACATTACGGTCCCATTGAGTACATTTTTGGAGAATGGGACATCAGTTGCACCACAGGGCGGGAGGAGGGTGCTGAGCACGATACATTTTCTCTCTTCGGTAAGCATTTTTTTGTGTTTTATACTTTTGGAATTTCGGTTTTTCATGTTGATTTTAAAATGACCTTTTTCATGTTTAAATGTACTAACTCGGTTTTTCCTCACAGCAGGTCAACTTGTGTGTGGTTGCAACATTACGGTCCCATTGAGTACATTTTTGGAGAAAGGGACATCAGTTGCACCACAGGGCGGGAGGAGGGTGCTGAGCACGATACATTTTCTCTCTTCGGTAAGCATTTTTTTGTGTTTTATACTTTTGGAATTTTGGTTTTTCATGTTGATTTTAAAATGACCTTTTTCATATTTGAAATGTACTAACTCGGTTGTTCCTCACAGCAGGTCAACTTGTGTGTGGTTGCAACATTACGGTCCCATTGAGTACATTTTTGGAGAAAGGGACATCAGTTGCACCACAGGGCGGGAGGAGGGTGCTGAGCACGATACTTTCTCTCTCTGCGGTAAGCATTTTTTTGTTTTATACTTTTGGAATTTTGGTTTTTCATGTTGATTTTAAAATGACCTTTTTCATGTTTGAAATGTACTAACTCGGTTGTTCCTCACAGCAGGTCAACTTGTGTGTGGTTGCAACATTACGGTCCCATTGAGTACATTTTTGGAGAAAGGGACATCAGTTGCACCACAGGGCGGGAGGAGGGTGCTGAGCACGATACATTTTCTCTCTTCGGTAAGCATTTTTTTGTGTTTTATACTTTTGGAATTTTGGTTTTTCATGTTGATTTTAAAATGACCTTTTTCATGTTTGAAATGTACTAACTCGGTTGTTCCTCACAGCAGGTCAACTTGTGTGTGGTTGAAACATTACGGTCCCATTGAGTACATTTTTGGAGAAAGGGACATCAGTTGCACCACAGGGCGGGAGGAGGGTGCTGAGCACGATAGATTTTTTCTCTTCGGTAAGCATTTTTTTGTGTTTTATACTTTTGGAATTTTGGTTTTTCATGTTGATTTTAAAATGACCATTTCCATGTTTGAAATGTACTAACTCGGTTGTTCCTCACAGCAGGTCAACTTGTGTGTGGTTGAAATATTACGGTCCCATTGAGTACATTTTTGGAGAAAGGGACATCAGTGGCACCACAGGGCGGGAGGAGGGTGCTGAGCACGATACATTTTCTCTCTTCGGTAAGCATATTTTTGTGTTTTATACTTTTATAATTTTGGTATTTCCTGTTGATTTTAAAATGACCTTTTTCATTATTTGAGATGTACTAACTCGGTTGTTCCTCACAGCAGGTCAACTTGTGTGTGGTTGCAACATTACGGTCCCATTGAGTACATTTTTGGAGAAAGGGACATCAGTTGCACCACAGGGTGGAAGGAGGGTGCTGAGCACGATACATTTTCTCTCTTCTGTAAGCATTTCATTGTGTTTTATACTTTTATAATTTTGGTATTTTCTGTTGATTTTAAAATGACCTTTTACATGTTTGAAATGTACTAACTCGTTTTTTCCTCACAGCCGGTCAACTTGTGTGTGGTTGCAACATTACGGTCCCATTGAGTACATTTTTGGAGAAAGGGACATCAGTTGCACCACAGGGCGGGAGGAGGGTGCTGAGCACGATACATTTTCTCTCTTCGGTAAGCATTTTTTTGTGTTTTACACTTTTGGAATTTTGGTTTTTCATGTTGATTCTAAAATGACCTTTTTCATGTTTGAAATGTACTAACTCGTTTTTTCTTCACAGCAGGTCAACTGGTGTGTGGTTGCAACATTACGGTCCCATTGAGTACCTTTTTGGAGAAAGGGACATCAGTTGCACCGCGGGGCGGGAGGAGGGTGCTGAGCACGATACATTTTCTCTCTTCGGTAAGCATTTTTTTGTGTTTTATACTTTTGGAATTTTGGTTTTTCATGTTGATTTTAAAATGACCCTCTTCATGTTTGAAATGTACTAACTCGTTTTTTCCTCACAGCAGGTCAACTTGTGTGTGGTTGCAACATTACGATCCCATTGAGTACATTTTTGGAGAAAGGGACATCAGTTGCACCACAGGGCGGGAGGAGGGTGCTGAGCACGATACATTTTGTCTCTTCGGTAAGCATTTCTTTGTGTTTTATACTTTTATAATTTTGGTGTTTCCTGTTGATATTAAAGTGACCTTTTTCATGTTTGAAATGTACTAACTCATTTTTTCCTCACAGCAGGTCAACTTGTGTGTGGTTGTAACATTACGGTCCCATTGAGTACAATTTTGGAGAAAGGGATATCAGTTGCACCACAGGGCGGGAGGAGGGTGCTGAGCACGATACATTTTCTCAATTCGGTAAGCATTTTTTTGTGTTTTATACTTTTGGAATTTTGGTTTTTCATGTTGATTTTAAAATGACCTTTTTCATGCTTGAAATGTACTAGCTCGTTTTTTCCTCACAGCAGGTCAACTTGTGTGTGGTTGCAACATTACGGTCCCATTGAGTACATTTTTGGAGAAAGGGACATCAGTTGCACCACAGGGCGGGAGGAGGGTGCTGAGCACGATACATTTTCTCTCTTCGGTAAGCATTTTTTTGTGTTTTATACTTTTGGAATTTTGGTTTTTCATGTTGATTTTAAAATGACCTTTTTCATGTTTGAAATGTACTAACTCGGTTGTTCCTCACAGCAGGTCAACTTGTGTGTGGTTGCAACATTACGGTCCCATTGAGTACATTTTTGGAGAAAGGGACATCAGTTGCACCACAGGGCGGGAGGAGGGTGCTGAGCACAATACATTTTCTCTCTTCGGTAAGCATTTTTTTGTGTTTTATACTTTTGGAATTTTGGTTTTTCATGTTGATTTTAAAATGACCTTTTTCATGTTTGAAATGTACTAACTCGGTTGTTCCTCAGAGCAGGTCAACTTGTGTGTGGTTGCAACATTACGGTCCCATTGAGTACATTTTTGGAGAAAGGGACATCAGTTGCACCACAGGGCGGGAGGAGGGTGCTGAGCACGATACATTTTCTCTCTTCGGTAAGCATTTTTTTGTGTTTTATACTTTTATAAATTTGGTATTTCCTGTTGATTTTAAAATGACCTTTTTCATGTTTGAAATGTACTAACTCGGTTGTTCCTCACAGCAGGTCAACTTGTGTGTGGTTGCAACATTACGGTCCCATTGAGTACATTTTTGGAGAAAGGGACATCAGTTGCACCACAGGGTGGAAGGAGGGTGCTGAGCACGATACATTTTCTCTCTTCTGTAAGCATTTCATTGTGTTTTATACTTTTATAATTTTGGTATTTTCTGTTGATTTTAAAATGACCTTTTACATGTTTGAAATGTACTAACTCGTTTTTTCCTCACAGCCGGTCAACTTGTGTGTGGTTGCAACATTACGGTCCCATTGAGTACATTTTTGGAGAAAGGGACATCAGTTGCACCACAGGGCGGGAGGAGGGTGCTGAGCACGATACATTTTCTCTCTTCTGTAAGCATTTTTTTGTGTTTTATACTTTTGGAATTTTGGTTTTTCATGTTGATTTTAAAATGACCTTTTTCATGTTTGAAATGTACTAACTCGGTTGTTCCTCACAGCAGGTCAACTTGTGTGTGGTTGCAACATTACGGTCCCATTGAGTACACTTTTGGAGAAAGGGACATCAGTTGCACCACAGGGCGGGAGGAGGGTGCTGAGCACGATACATTTTCTCTCTTCGGTAAGCATTTTTTTGTGTTTTATACTTTTGAAATTTTGGTTTTTCATGTTGATTTTAAAATAACCTTTTTCATGTTTGAAATGTACTAACTCGGTTGTTCCTCACAGCAGGTCAACTTGTGTGTGGTTGCAACATTACGGTCCCATTGAGTACATTTTTGGAGAAAGGGACATCAGTTGCACCACAGGGCGGGAGGAGGGTGCTGAGCACGATACATTTTCTCTCTTCGGTAAGCATTTTTTTGTGTTTTGTACTTTTGGAATTTTGGTTTTTCATGTTGATTTTAAAATGACCTTTTTCACGTTTGAAATGTACTATCTCGGTTGTTCCTCACAGCAGGTCAACTTGTGTGTGGTTGCAACATTACGGTCCCATTGAGTACATTATTGGAGATAGGCACATCAGTTGCACCACAGGGCGGGAGGAGGGTGCTGAGCACGATACATTTTCTCTCTTCGGTGAGCATTTTTTTGTGTTTTATACTTTTGGAATTTTGGTTTTTCATGTTGATTTTAAAATGACCTTTTTCATGTTTGAAATGTACTAACTCGGTTGTTCCTCACAGCAGGGCAACTTGTGTGTGGTTGCAACATTACGGTCCCATTGAGTACATTTTTGGAGAAAGGGACATCAGTTGCACCACAGGGTGGGAGGCGGGTGCTTAGCACGATACATTTTCTCTCTTCGGTAAGCATTCTTTTATGTTTTATACTTTTGGAATTTTGGTTTTTCATGTTGATTTTAAAATGACCATTTTCATGTTTGAAATGTACTAACTCGGTAGTTCCTCACAGCAGGTCAACTTGTGTGTGGTTGCAACATTACGGTCGCATTGAGTACATTTTTGGAGAAAGGGACATCAGTTGCACCACAGGGCGGGAGGAGGGTGCTGAGCACGATACATCTTCTCTCTTCGGTAAGCATTTTTTTGTGTTTTATACTTTTGGAATTTTGGTTTTTCATGTTGATTTTAAAATGACCTTTTTCATGTTTGAAATGTACTAACTCGGTTGTTCCTCACAGCAGGTCAACTTGTGTGTCGTTGCAACATTACGGTCCCATTGAGTACATTTTTGGAGAAAGGGACATCTGTGGCACCACAGGGCGGGAGGAGGGTGCTGAGCACGATACATTTTCTCTCTGCGGTAAGCATTTTTTTGTGTTTTATACTTTTATAATTTTGGTAATTTCTGTTGATTTTAAAATGACCTTTTTCATGTTTGAAATGTACTAACTCGTTTCTTTTTCACAGCAGGTCAACTTGTGTGTGGTTGCAACATTACGGTCCCATTGAGTACATTTTTGGAGAAAGGGACATCAGTTGCACCACAGGGCAGGAGGAGGGTGCTGAGCACGATACATTTTCTATCTTCGGTAAGCATTTTTTGTGTTTTATACTTTTGGAATTTTGGTTTTTCATGTTGATTTTAAAATTACCTTTTTCATGTTTGAAATGTACTAACTCGTTTTTCCCTCACAGCAGGTCACATTGTGTGTGGTTGCAACATTACGGTCCCTTTGAGTACATTTTTGGAGAAAGGGACATCAGCTGCACCACAGGGCGGGAGGAGGGTGCTGAACACGATACATTTTCTCTCTTCGGTAAGCATTTTTTTGTGTTTTATACTTTTGGAATTTTGGTTTTTCATGTTGATTTTAAAATGACCTTTTTCATGTTTGAAATGTACTAACTCGGTTGTTCCTCACAGCAGGTCAACTTGTGTGTGGTTGCAACATTACGGTCCCATTGAGTACATTTTTGGAGAAAGGGACATCAGTTGCACCACAGGGCGGGAGGAGGGTGCTGAGCACGATACTTTTTCTCTCTTCGGTAAGAATTTTTTTGTGTTTTATACTTTTGGAATTTTGGTTTTTCATGTTGATTTTAAAATGACCTTTTTCATGTTTGAAATGTACTAACTCGGTTGTTCCTCACAGCAGGTCAACTTGTGTGTGGTTGCAACATTACGGTCCCATTGAGTACATTTTTGGAGAAAGGGACATCAGTTGCACCACAGGGCGGGAGGAGGGTGCTGAGCACGATACATTTTCTCTCTTCGGTGAGCATTTTTTTGTGTTTTATACTTTTGGAATTTTGGTTTTTCATGTTGATTTTAAAATGACCTTTTTCATGTTTGAAATGTACTAACTCGGTTGTTCCTCACAGCAGGGCAACTTGTGTGTGGTTGCAACATTACGGTCCCATTGAGTACATTTTTGGAGAAAGGGACATCAGTTGCACCACAGGGTGGGAGGCGGGTGCTTAGCACGATACATTTTCTCTCTTCGGTAAGCATTCTTTTATGTTTTATACTTTTGGAATTTTGGTTTTTCATGTTGATTTTAAAATGACCATTTTCATGTTTGAAATGTACTAACTCGGTAGTTCCTCACAGCAGGTCAACTTGTGTGTGGTTGCAACATTACGGTCGCATTGAGTACATTTTTGGAGAAAGGGACATCAGTTGCACCACAGGGCGGGAGGAGGGTGCTGAGCACGATACATCTTCTCTCTTCGGTAAGCATTTTTTTGTGTTTTATACTTTTGGAATTTTGGTTTTTCATGTTGATTTTAAAATGACCTTTTTCATGTTTGAAATGTACTAACTCGGTTGTTCCTCACAGCAGGTCAACTTGTGTGTCGTTGCAACATTACGGTCCCATTGAGTACATTTTTGGAGAAAGGGACATCTGTGGCACCACAGGGCGGGAGGAGGGTGCTGAGCACGATACATTTTCTCTCTGCGGTAAGCATTTTTTTGTGTTTTATACTTTTATAATTTTGGTAATTTCTGTTGATTTTAAAATGACCTTTTTCATGTTTGAAATGTACTAACTCGTTTCTTTTTCACAGCAGGTCAACTTGTGTGTGGTTGCAACATTACGGTCCCATTGAGTACATTTTTGGAGAAAGGGACATCAGTTGCACCACAGGGCAGGAGGAGGGTGCTGAGCACGATACATTTTCTATCTTCGGTAAGCATTTTTTGTGTTTTATACTTTTGGAATTTTGGTTTTTCATGTTGATTTTAAAATTACCTTTTTCATGTTTGAAATGTACTAACTCGTTTTTCCCTCACAGCAGGTCACATTGTGTGTGGTTGCAACATTACGGTCCCTTTGAGTACATTTTTGGAGAAAGGGACATCAGCTGCACCACAGGGCGGGAGGAGGGTGCTGAACACGATACATTTTCTCTCTTCGGTAAGCATTTTTTTGTGTTTTATACTTTTGGAATTTTGGTTTTTCATGTTGATTTTAAAATGACCTTTTTCATGTTTGAAATGTACTAACTCGGTTGTTCCTCACAGCAGGTCAACTTGTGTGTGGTTGCAACATTACGGTCCCATTGAGTACATTTTTGGAGAAAGGGACATCAGTTGCACCACAGGGCGGGAGGAGGGTGCTGAGCACGATACTTTTTCTCTCTTCGGTAAGAATTTTTTTGTGTTTTATACTTTTGGAATTTTGGTTTTTCATGTTGATTTTAAAATGACCTTTTTCATGTTTGAAATGTACTAACTCGGTTGTTCCTCACAGCAGGTCAACTTGTGTGTGGTTGCAACATTACGGTCCCATTGAGTACATTTTTGGAGAAAGGGACATCAGTTGCACCACAGGGCGGGAGGAGGGTGCTGAGCACGATACATTTTCTCTCTTCGGTAAGCATTTTTTTGTGTTTTATACTTTTGGAATTTTGGTTTTTCATGTTCATTTTAAAATGACCTTTTTCATGTTTGAAATGCACTAATTCGGTTGTTCCTCATAGCAGGTCAACTTGTGTGTGGTTGCAATATTACGGTCCCATTGAGTACATTTTTGGAGAAAGGGACATCAGTTGCACCACAGGGCGGGAGGAGGGTGCTGAGCACAATACATCTTCTCTCTTCGGTAAGCATTTTTTTGTGCTTTATACTTTTGGAATTTTGGTTTTTCATGTTGATTTTAAAATGACCTTTTTCATGTTTGAAATGTACTAACTCGGTTGTTCCTCACAGCAGGTCAACTTGTGTGTGGTTGCAACATTACGGTCCCATTGAGTACATTTTTGGAGTAAGGGACATCAGTTGCACCACATGGCGGGAGGAGGGTGCTGAGCACGATACATTTTCTCTCTTCGGTAAGCATTTTTTTGTGTTTTATACTTTTGGAATTTTGGTTTTTCGTGTTGATTTTAAAATAACCTTTTTCATGTTTGAAATGTACTAACTCGGTTGTTCCTCACAGCAGGTCAACTTGTGTGTGGTTGCAACATTACGGTCCCATTGAGTACATTTTTGGAGAAAGGGACATCAGTTGCACCACAGGGCGGGAGGAGGGTGCTGAGCACGATACATTTTCTCTCTTCGGTAAGCATTTTTTTGTGTTTTGTAGTTTTGGAATTTTGGTTTTTCATGTTGATTTTAAAATGACCTTTTTCATGTTTGAAATGTACTAACTCGGTTGTTCCTCACAGCAGGTCAACTTGTGTGTGGTTGCAACATTACGGTCCCATTGAGTACATTATTGGAGAAAGGGACATCAGTTGCACCACAGGGCGGGAGGAGGGTGCTGAGCACGATACGTTTTCTCTCTTCGGTGAGCATTTTTTTGTGTTTTATACTTTTGGAAATTTGGTTTTTCATGTTGATTTTAAAATGACCTTTTTCATGTTTGAAATGTACTAACTCGGTTGTTCCTCACAGCAGGGCAACTTGTGTGTGGTTGCAACATTACGGTCCCATTGAGTACATTTTTGGAGAAAGGGACATCAGTTGCACCACAGGGTGGGAGGAGGGTGCTGAGCACGATACATTTTCTCTCTTCGGTAAGCATTTTTTTGTGTTTTATACTTTTGGAATTTTGGTTTTTCATGTTGATTTTAAAATGACCTTTTTCATGTTTGAAATGTACTAACTCGGTTGTTCCTCACAGCAGGTCAACTTGTGTGTGGTTGCAACATTACGGTCGCATTGAGTACATTTTTGGAGAAAGGGACATCAGTTGCACCACAGGGCGGGAGGAGGGTGCTGAGCACGATACATCTTCTCTCTTCGGTAAGCATTTTTTTGTGTTTTATACTTTTGGAATTTTGGTTTTTCATGTTGATTTTAAAATGACCTTTTTCATGTTTGAAATGTACTAACTCGGTTGTTCCTCACAGCAGATCAACTTGTGTGTCGTTGCAACATTACGGTCCCATTGAGTACATTTTTGGAGAAAGGGACATCAGTTGCACCACAGGGCGGGAGGAGGGTGCTGAGCACGATACATTTTCTCTCTGCGGTAAGCATTTTTTTGTGTTTTCTACTTTTATAATTTTAGTATTTTCTGTTGATTTTAAAATGACCTTTTTCATGTTTGAAATGTACTAACTCGTTTCTTTTTCACAGCAGGTCAATTTTTGTGTGGTTGCAACATTACGGTCCCATTGAGTACATTTTTGGAGAAAGGGACATCAGTTGCACCACAGGGCGGGAGGAGGGTGCTGAGCACGATACATTTTCTATCTTCGGTAAGCATTTTTTTGTGTTTTATACTTTTGGAATTTTGGTTTTTCATGTTGATTTTAAAATGACGTTTTTCATGTTTGAAATGTACTAACTCGTTTTTCCCTCACATTAGGTCACATTGTGTTTGGTTGCAACATTACGGTCCTTTTGAGTACATTTTTGGAGAAAGGGACATCAGCTGCACCACAGGGCGGGAGGAGGGTGCTGAGCACGATACATTTTCTCTCTTCGGTAAGCATTTTTTTGTGTTTTATACTTTTGGAATTTTGGTTTTTCATGTTGATATTAAAATGACCTTTTTCATGTTTGAAATGTACTAACTCGGTTGTTCCTCACAGCAGGTCAACTTGTGTGTGGTTGCAACATTACGGTCCCATTGAGTACATTTTTGGAGAAAGGGACATCAGTTGCACCACAGGGCGGGAGGAGGGTGCTGAGCACGATACTTTTTCTCTCTTCGGTAAGCATTTTTTTGTGTTTTATACTTTTGGAATTTTGGTTTTTCATGTTGATTTCAAAATGACCTTTTTCATGTTTGAAATGTACTAACTCGGTTGTTCTTCACAGCAGGTCAACATGTGTGTGGTTGCAACATTACGGTCCCATTGAGTACATTTTTGGAGAAAGGGACATCAGTTGCACCACAGGGCGGGAGGAGGGTGCTGAGCACGATACATTTTCTCTCTAAGGTAAGCATTTTTTTGTGTTTTATACTTTTGGAATTTTGGTTTTTCATGTTCATTTTAAAATGACCTTTTTCATGTTTGAAATGCACTAACTCGGTTGTTCCTCATAGCAGGTCAACTTGTGTGTGGTTGCAATATTACGGTCCCATTGAGTACATTTTTGGAGAAAGGGACATCAGTTGCACCACAGGGCGGGAGGAGGGTGCTGAGCACGATACATTTTCTCTCTTCGGTAAGCATTTTTTTGTGTTTTATACTTTTGGAATTTTGGTTTTTCATGTTCATTTTAAAATGACCTTTTTCATGTTTGAAATGTACTAACTCGGTTGTTCCTCACAGCAGGTCAACTTGTGTGTGGTTGCAACATTACGGTCCCATTGAGTACATTTTTGGAGAAAGGGACATCAGTTGCACCACAGGGCGGGAGGAGGGTGCTGAGCACGATACATTTTCTCTCTTCGGTAAGCATTTTTTTGTGTTTTATACTTTTGGAATTTTGGTTTTTCATGTTCATTTTAAAATGACCTTTTTCATGTTTGAAATGCACTAATTCGGTTGTTCCTCATAGCAGGTCAACTTGTGTGTGGTTGCAATATTACGGTCCCATTGAGTACATTTTTGGAGAAAGGGACATCAGTTGCACCACAGGGCGGGAGGAGGGTGCTGAGCACAATACATCTTCTCTCTTCGGTAAGCATTTTTTTGTGTTTTATACTTTTGGAATTTTGGTTTTTCATGTTGATTTTAAAATGACCTTTTTCATGTTTGAAATGTACTAACTCGGTTGTTCCTCACAGCAGGTCAACTTGTGTGTGGTTGCAACATTACGATCCCATTGAGTACATTTTTGGAGAAAGGGACATCAGTTGCACCACATGGCGGGAGGAGGGTGCTGAGCACGATACATTTTCTCTCTTCGGTAAGCATTTTTTTGTGTTTTATACTTTTGGAATTTTGGTTTTTCGTGTTGATTTTAAAATAACCTTTTTCATGTTTGAAATGTACTAACTCGGTTGTTCCTCACAGCAGGTCAACTTGTGTGTGGTTGCAACATTACGGTCCCATTGAGTACATTTTTGGAGAAAGGGACATCAGTTGCACCACAGGGCGGGAGGAGGGTGCTGAGCACGATACATTTTCTCTCTTCGGTAAGCATTTTTTTGTGTTTTGTAGTTTTGGAATTTTGGTTTTTCATGTTGATTTTAAAATGACCTTTTTCATGTTTGAAATGTACTAACTCGGTTGTTCCTCACAGCAGGTCAACTTGTGTGTGGTTGCAACATTACGGTCCCATTGAGTACATTATTGGAGAAAGGGACATCAGTTGCACCACAGGGCGGGAGGAGGGTGCTGAGCACCATACGTTTTCTCTCTTCGGTGAGCATTTTTTTGTGTTTTATACTTTTGGAAATTTGGTTTTTCATGTTGATTTTAAAATGACCTTTTTCATGTTTGAAATGTACTAACTCGGTTGTTCCTCACAGCAGGGCAACTTGTGTGTGGTTGCAACATTACGGTCCCATTGAGTACATTTTTGGAGAAAGGGACATCAGTTGCACCACAGGGTGGGAGGAGGGTGCTGAGCACGATACATTTTCTCTCTTCGGTAAGCATTTTTTTGTGTTTTATACTTTTGGAATTTTGGTTTTTCATGTTGATTTTAAAATGACCTTTTTCATGTTTGAAATGTACTAACTCGGTTGTTCCTCACAGCAGGTCAACTTGTGTGTGGTTGCAACATTACGGTCGCATTGAGTACATTTTTGGAGAAAGGGACATCAGTTGCACCACAGGGCGGGAGGAGGGTGCTGAGCACGATACATCTTCTCTCTTCGGTAAGCATTTTTTTGTGTTTTATACTTTTGGAATTTTGGTTTTTCATGTTGATTTTAAAATGACCTTTTTCATGTTTGAAATGTACTAACTCGGTTGTTCCTCACAGCAGATCAACTTGTGTGTCGTTGCAACATTACGGTCCCATTGAGTACATTTTTGGAGAAAGGGACATCTGTTGCACCACAGGGCGGGAGGAGGGTGCTGAGCACGATACATTTTCTCTCTGCGGTAAGCATTTTTTTGTGTTTTCTACTTTTATAATTTTAGTATTTTCTGTTGATTTTAAAATGACCTTTTTCATGTTTGAAATGTACTAACTCGTTTCTTTTTCACAGCAGGTCAACTTTTGTGTGGTTGCAACATTACGGTCCCATTGAGTACATTTTTGGAGAAAGGGACATCAGTTGCACCACAGGGCGGGAGGAGGGTGCTGAGCACGATACATTTTCTATCTTCGGTAAGCATTTTTTTGTGTTTTATACTTTTGGAATTTTGGTTTTTCATGTTGATTTTAAAATGACCTTTTTCATGTTTGAAATGTACTAACTCGTTTTTCCCTCACAGCAGGTCACATTGTGTTTGGTTGCAACATTACGGTCCTTTTGAGTACATTTTTGGAGAAAGGGACATCAGCTGCACCACAGGGCGGGAGGAGGGTGCTGAGCACGATACATTTTCTCTCTTCGGTAAGCATTTTTTTGTGTTTTATACTTTTGGAATTTTGGTTTTTCATGTTGATATTAAAATGACCTTTTTCATGTTTGAAATGTACTAACTCGGTTGTTCCTCACAGCAGGTCAACTTGTGTGTGGTTGCAACATTACGGTCCCATTGAGTACATTTTTGGAGAAAGGGACATCAGTTGCACCACAGGGCGGGAGGAGGGTGCTGAGCACGATACTTTTTCTCTCTTCGGTAAGCATTTTTTTGTGTTTTATACTTTTGGAATTTTGGTTTTTCATGTTGATTTCAAAATGACCTTTTTCATGTTTGAAATGTACTAACTCGGTTGTTCTTCACAGCAGGTCAACTTGTGTGTGGTTGCAACATTACGGTCCCATTGAGTACATTTTTGGAGAAAGGGACATCAGTTGCACCACAGGGCGGGAGGAGGGTGCTGAGCACGATACATTTTCTCTCTAAGGTAAGCATTTTTTTGTGTTTTATACTTTTGGAATTTTGGTTTTTCATGTTCATTTTAAAATGACCTTTTTCATGTTTGAAATGCACTAACTCGGTTGTTCCTCATAGCAGGTCAACTTGTGTGTGGTTGCAATATTACGGTCCCATTGAGTACATTTTTGGAGAAAGGGACATCAGTTGCACCACAGGGCGGGAGGAGGGTGCTGAGCACAATACATCTTCTCTCTTCGGTAAGCATTTTTTTGTGTTTTATACTTTTGGAATTTTGGTTTCTCATGTTGATTTTAAAATGACCTTTTTCATGTTTGAAATGTACTAACTCGTTTGTTCCTCACAGCAGGTCAACTTGTGTGTGGTTGCAACATTACGGTCCCATTGAGTACATTTTTGGAGAAAGGGACATCAGTTGCACCACAGGGCGGGAGGAGGGTGCTGAGCACGATACATTTTCTCTCTTCGGTAAGCATTTTTTTGTGTTTTATACTTTTGGAATTTTGGTTTTTCATGTTGATTTTAAAATGTCCTTTTTCATGTTTGAAATGTACTAACTCGGTTGTTCCTCACAGCAGGTCAACTTGTGTGTGGTTGCAACATTATGGTCCCATTGAGTACATTTTTGGAGAAATTGACATCAGTTGCACCACAGGGCGGGAGGAGGATGCTGAGCACGATACATTTTCTCTCTTCGGTAAGCATTTTTTTGTGTTTTATACTTTTGGAATTTTGGTTTTTCATGTTGATTTTAAAATGACCTTTTTCATGTTTGAAATGTACTAACTCGGTTGTTCCTCACAGCAGGTCAACCTGTGTGTGGTTGCAACATTACGGTCCCATTGAGTACATTTTTGGAGAAAGGGACATCAGTTTCACCACAGGGCGGGAGGAGGGTGCTGAGCACGATACATTTTCTCTCTTCGGTGAGATTTTTTTGTGTTTTATACTTTTGGAATTTTGGTTTTTCATGTTGATTTGAAAATGCCCTTTTTCATGTTTGAAATGTACTAACTCGGTTGTTCCTCACAGCAGGTCAACTTGTGTGTGGTTGCAACATTACGGTCCCATTGAGTACATTTTTGGAGAAAGGGACATCAGTTGCACCACAGGGCGGGAGGAGGGTGCTGAGCACGATACATTTTCTCTCTTCGGTAAGCATTTTTTTGTGTTTTATACTTTTGGAATTTTGGTTTTTCATGTTCATTTCAAAATGACCTTTTTCATGTTTGAAATGTACTAACTCGGTTGTTCCTCACAGCAGGTCAACTTGTGTGTGGTTGCAACATTACGGTCCCATTGAGTACATTTTCGGAGAAAGGGACATCAGTTGCACCACAGGGCGGGAGGAGGGTGCTGAGCACGATACATCTTCTCTCTCCGTTAAGCATTTTTTTGTGTTTTATACTTTTGGAATTTTGGTTTTTCATGTTGATTTTAAAATGACCTTTTTCATGTTTGAAATGTACTAACTCGGTTGTTCCTCACAGCAGGTCAACTTGTGTGTCGTTGCAACATTACGGTCCCATTGAGTACATTTTTGGAGATAGGGACATCAGTTGCACCACAGGGCGGGAGGAGGGTGCTGAGCACGATACATTTTCTCTCTGCGGTAAGCATTTTTTTGTGTTTTATACTTTTATAATTTTGGTATTTTCTGTTGATTTTAAAATGACCTTTTTCATGTTTGAAATGTACTAACTCGTTTCTTTTTCACAGCAGGTCAACTTGTGTGTGGTTGCAACATTACGGTCCCATTGAGTACATTTTTGGAGAAAGGGACATCAGTTGCACCACAGGGCGGGAGGAGGGTGCTGAGCACGATACATTTTCTCTCTTCGGTAAGCTTTTTTTGTGTTTTATACTTTTGGAATTTTGGTTTTTCATGTTGATTTCAAAATGACCTTTTTCATGTTTGAAATGTACTAACTCGGTTGTTCCTCACAGCAGGTCAACTTGTGTGTGGTTGCAACATTACGGTCCCATTGAGTACCTTTTTGGAGAAAGGGACATCAGTTGCACCACAGGGTGGGAGGAGGGTGCTGAGCACGATACATTTTCTCTCTTCGGTAAGCATTTTTTTGTGTTTTATACTTTTGGAATTTTGGTTTTTCATGTTGATTTTAAAATGACCTTTCTCATGTTTGAAATGTACTAACTTGGTTGTTCCTCACAGCAGGTCAACTTGTGTGTGGTTGCAACATTACGGTCCCATTGAGTACAATTTTGGAGAAAGGGACATCGGTTGCACCACAGGGCGGGAGGAGGGTGCTGAGCACGATACATTTTCTCTCTTCGGTAAGCATTTTTTTGTGTTTTATACTTTTGGAATATTGGTTTTTCATGTTGATTTTAAAATGACCTTTTTCATGTTGGAAATGTACTAACTCGGTTGTTCCTCACAGCAGGTCAACTTGTCTGTGGTTGCAACATTACGGTCCCATTGAGTACATTTTTGGAGAAAGGGACATCAGTTGCACCACAGGGTGGGAGGAGGGTGCTGCGCACGATACATTTTCTCTCTTCGGTAAGCATTTTTTTGTGTTTTATACTTTTGGAATTTTGGTTTTTCATGTTGATTTTAAAATGACCTTTTTCATGTTTGAAATGTTCTAACTCGGTTGTTCCTCACAGCAGGTCAACTTGTGTGTGGTTGCAACATTACGGTCCCATTGAGTACATTTTTGGAGAAAGGGACATCAGTTGCACCACAGTGCGGGAGGAGGGTGCTGAGCACGATACATTTTCTCTCTTCGGTAAGCATTTTTTTGTGTTTTATACTTTTGGAATTTTGGTTTTTCATGTTGATTTTAAAATGACCTTTTTCATGTTTGAAATGTACTAACTCGGTTGTTCCTCACAGCAGGTCAACTTGTGTGTGGTTGCAACATTATGGTCCCATTGAGTACATTTTGGGAGAAAGGGACATCAGTTGCACCACAGGGCGGGAGGAGGGTGCTGAGCATGATGAATTTTCTCTCTTCGGTATACATTTTTTTGTGTTTTATACTTTTGGAATATTGGTTTTTCATGTTGATTTCAAAATGACCTTTTTCATGTTTGAAATGTACTAACTCGGTTGTTCCTCACAGCAGGTCAACTTGTGTGTGGTTGCAACATTACGGTCCCATTGAGTACATTTTTGGAGAAAGGGACATCAGTTGCACCACAGGGCGGGAGGAGGGTGCTGAGCACGATACATTTTCTCTCTTCGGTAAGAATTTTTTTGTGTTTTATACTTCTGGTATTTCGGTTTTTCATGTTGATTTTAAAATGACCTTTTTCATGTTTGAAATGTACTAACTCGGTTGTTCCTGACAGCAGGTCAACTTGTGTGTGGTTGCAACATTACGGTCCCATTGAGTACATTTTTGGAGAAAGGGACATCAGTTGCACCACAGGGCGGGAGGAGGGTGCTGAGCACGATACATTTTCTCTCTTCGGTAAGCATTTTTTTGTGTTTTATACTTTTGGAATTTTGGTTTTTCATGTTGATTTTAAAATGACCTTTTTCATGTTTGAAATGTACTAACTCGGTTGTTCCTCACAGCAGGTCAACTTGTGTGTGGTTGCAACATTACGGTCCCATTGAGTACATTTTTGGAGAAAGGGACATCAGTTGCGCCACAGGGCGGGAGGAGGGTGCTGAGCACGATACATTTTCTCTCTTCGGTAAGCATTTTTTTGTGTTTTATACTTTTGGAATTTTGGTTTTTCATGTTGATTTTAAAATGACCTTTTTCATGTTTGAAATGTACTAACTCGGTTGTTCCTCACAGCAGGTCAACTTGTGTGTGGTTGCAACATTACGGTCGCATTGAGTACATTTTTGGAGAAAGGGACATCAGTTGCACCACAGGGCGGGAGGAGGGTGCTGAGCACGATACATCTTCTCTCTTCGGTAAGCATTTTTTTGTGTTTTATACTTTTGGAATTTTGGTTTTTCATGTTGATTTTAAAATGACCTTTTTCATGTTTGAAATGTACTAACTCGGTTGTTCCTCACAGCAGATCAACTTGTGTGTCGTTGCAACATTACGGTCCCATTGAGTACATTTTTGGAGAAAGGGACATCTGTTGCACCACAGGGCGGGAGGAGGGTGCTGAGCACGATACATTTTCTCTCTGCGGTAAGCATTTTTTTGTGTTTTCTACTTTTATAATTTTAGTATTTTCTGTTGATTTTAAAATGACCTTTTTCATGTTTGAAATGTACTAACTCGTTTCTTTTTCACAGCAGGTCAACTTTTGTGTGGTTGCAACATTACGGTCCCATTGAGTACATTTTTGGAGAAAGGGACATCAGTTGCACCACAGGGCGGGAGGAGGGTGCTGAGCACGATACATTTTCTATCTTCGGTAAGCATTTTTTTGTGTTTTATACTTTTGGAATTTTGGTTTTTCATGTTGATTTTAAAATGACCTTTTTCATGTTTGAAATGTACTAACTCGTTTTTCCTCACAGCAGGTCACATTGTGTTTGGTTGCAACATTACGGTCCTTTTGAGTACATTTTTGGAGAAAGGGACATCAGCTGCACCACAGGGCGGGTGGAGGGTGCTGAGCACGATACATTTTCTCTCTTCGGTAAGCATTTTTTTGTGTTTTATACTTTTGGAATTTTGGTTTTTCATGTTGATATTAAAATGACCTTTTTCATGTTTGAAATGTACTAACTCGGTTGTTCCTCACAGCACGTCAACTTGTGTGTGGTTGCAACATTACGGTCCCATTGAGTACATTTTTGGAGAAAGGGACATCAGTTGCACCACAGGGCGGGAGGAGGGTGCTGAGCACGATACTTTTTCTCTCTTCGGTAAGCATTTTTTTGTGTTTTATACTTTTGGAATTTTGGTTTTTCATGTTGATTTCAAAATGACCTTTTTCATGTTTGAAATGTACTAACTCGGTTGTTCTTCACAGCAGGTCAACTTGTGTGTGGTTGCAACATTACGGTCCCATTGAGTACATTTTTGGAGAAAGGGACATCAGTTGCACCACAGGGCGGGAGGAGGGTGCTGAGCACGATACATTTTCTCTCTAAGGTAAGCATTTTTTTGTGTTTTATACTTTTGGAATTTTGGTTTTTCATGTTCATTTTAAAATGACCTTTTTCATGTTTGAAATGCACTAACTCGGTTGTTCCTCATAGCAGGTCAACTTGTGTGTGGTTGCAATATTACGGTCCCATTGAGTACATTTTTGGAGAAAGGGACATCAGTTGCACCACAGGGCGGGAGGAGGGTGCTGAGCACAATACATCTTCTCTCTTCGGTAAGCATTTTTTTGTGTTTTATACTTTTGGAATTTTGGTTTTTCATGTTGATTTTAAAATGACCTTTTTCATGTTTGAAATGTACTAACTCGTTTGTTCCTCACAGCAGGTCAACTTGTGTGTGGTTGCAACATTACGGTCCCATTGAGTACATTTTTGGAGAAAGGGACATCAGTTGCACCACAGGGCGGGAGGAGGGTGCTGAGCACGATACATTTTCTCTCTTCGGTAAGCATTTTTTTGTGTTTTATACTTTTGGAATTTTGGTTTTTCATGTTGATTTTAAAATGTCCTTTTTCATGTTTGAAATGTACTAACTCGGTTGTTCCTCACAGCAGGTCAACTTGTGTGTGGTTGCAACATTATGGTCCCATTGAGTACATTTTTGGAGAAAGGGACATCAGTTGCACCACAGGGCGGGAGGAGGATGCTGAGCACGATACATTTTCTCTCTTCGGTAAGCATTTTTTTGTGTTTTATACTTTTGGAATTTTGGTTTTTCATGTTGATTTTAAAATGACCTTTTTCATGTTTGAAATGTACTAACTCGGTTGTTCCTCACAGCAGGTCAACCTGTGTGTGGTTGCAACATTACGGTCCCATTGAGTACATTTTTGGAGAAAGGGACATCAGTTGCACCACAGGGCGGGAGGAGGGTGCTGAGCACGATACATTTTCTCTCTTCGGTAAGCATTTTTTTGTGTTTTATACTTTTGGAATTTTGGTTTTTCATGTTCATTTCAAAATGACCTTTTTCATGTTTGAAATGTACTAACTCGGTTGTTCCTCACAGCAGGTCAACTTGTGTGTCGTTGCAACATTACGGTCCCATTGAGTACATTTTTGGAGATAGGGACATCAGTTGCACCACAGGGCGGGAGGAGGGTGCTGAGCACGATACATTTTCTCTCTGCGGTAAGCATTTTTTTGTGTTTTATACTTTTATAATTTTGGTATTTTCTGTTGATTTTAAAATGACCTTTTTCATGTTTGAAATGTACTAACTCGTTTCTTTTTCACAGCAGGTCAACTTGTGTGTGGTTGCAACATTACGGTCCCATTGAGTACATTTTTGGAGAAAGGGACATCAGTTGCGCCACAGGGCGGGAGGAGGGTGCTGAGCACGATACATTTTCTCTCTTCGGTAAGCTTTTTTTGTGTTTTATACTTTTGGAATTTTGGTTTTTCATGTTGATTTCAAAATGACCTTTTTCATGTTTGAAATGTACTAACTCGGTTGTTCCTCACAGCAGGTCAACTTGTGTGTGGTTGCAACATTACGGTCCCATTGAGTACCTTTTTGGAGAAAGGGACATCAGTTGCACCACAGGGTGGGAGGAGGGTGCTGAGCACGATACATTTTCTCTCTTCGGTAAGCATTTTTTTGTGTTTTATACTTTTGGAATTTTGGTTTTTCATGTTGATTTTAAAATGACCTTTCTCATGTTTGAAATGTACTAACTTGGTTGTTCCTCACAGCAGGTCAACTTGTGTGTGGTTGCAACATTACGGTCCCATTGAGTACAATTTTGGAGAAAGGGACATCGGTTGCACCACAGGGCGGGAGGAGGGTGCTGAGCACGATACATTTTCTCTCTTCGGTAAGCATTTTTTTGTGTTTTATACTTTTGGAATATTGGTTTTTCATGTTGATTTTAAAATGACCTTTTTCATGTTGGAAATGTACTAACTCGGTTGTTCCTCACAGCAGGTCAACTTGTCTGTGGTTGCAACATTACGGTCCCATTGAGTACATTTTTGTAGAAAGGGACATCAGTTGCACCACAGGGTGGGAGGAGGGTGCTGCGCACGATACATTTTCTCTCTTCGGTAAGCATTTTTTTGTGTTTTATACTTTTGGAATTTTGGTTTTTCATGTTGATTTTAAAATGACCTTTTTCATGTTTGAAATGTTCTAACTCGGTTGTTCCTCACAGCAGGTCAACTTGTGTGTGGTTGCAACATTACGGTCCCATTGAGTACATTTTTGGAGAAAGGGACATCAGTTGCACCACAGTGCGGGAGGAGGGTGCTGAGCACGATACATTTTCTCTCTTCGGTAAGCATTTTTTTGTGTTTTATACTTTTGGAATTTTGGTTTTTCATGTTGATTTTAAAATGACCTTTTTCATGTTTGAAATGTACTAACTCGGTTGTTCCTCACAGCAGGTCAACTTGTGTGTGGTTGCAACATTATGGTCCCATTGAGTACATTTTGGGAGAAAGGGACATCAGTTGCACCACAGGGCGGGAGGAGGGTGCTGAGCATGATGAATTTTCTCTCTTCGGTATACATTTTTTTGTGTTTTATACTTTTGTTATATTGGTTTTTCATGTTGATTTCAAAATGACCTTTTTCATGTTTGAAATGTACTAACTCGGTTGTTCCTCACAGCAGGTCAACTTGTGTGTGGTTGCAACATTACGGTCCCATTGAGTACATTTTTGGAGAAAGGGACATCAGTTGCACCACAGGGCGGGAGGAGGGTGCTGAGCACGATACATTTTCTCTCTTCGGTAAGAATTTTTTTGTGTTTTATACTTCTGGTATTTCGGTTTTTCATGTTGATTTTAAAATGACCTTTTTCATGTTTGAAACGTACTAACTCGGTTGTTCCTGACAGCAGGTCAACTTGTGTGTGGTTGCAACATTACGGTCCCATTGAGTACATTTTTGGAGAAAGGGACATCAGTTGCACCACAGGGCGGGAGGAGGGTGCTGAGCACGATACATTTTCTCTCTTCGGTAAGCATTTTTTTGTGTTTTATTCTTTTGGAATTTTGGTTTTTCATGTTGATTTTAAAATGACCTTTTTCATGTTTGAAATGTACTAACTCGGTTGTTCCTCACAGCAGGTCAACTTGTGTGTGGTTGCAACATTACGGTCCCATTGAGTACATTTTTGGAGAAAGGGACATCAGTTGCACCACAGGGCGGGAGGAGGGTGCTGAGCACGATACATTTTCTCTCTTCGGTAAGCATTTTTTTGTGTTTTATACTTTTGGAATTTTGGTTTTTCATGTTGATTTTAAAATGACCTTTTTCATGTTTGAAATGTACTAACTCGGTTGTTCCTCACAGCAGGTCAACTTGTGTGTGGTTGCAACATTATGGTCCCATTGAGTACATTTTTGGAGAAATGGACATCAGTTGCACCACAGGGCGGGAGGAGGGTGCTGAGCACGATACATTTTCTCTCTTCGGTAAGCATTTTTTTGTGTTTTATACTTTTGGAATTTTGGTTTTTCATGTTGATTTTAAAATGACCTTTTTCATGTTTGAAATGTACTAACTCGGTTGTTCCTCACAGCAGGTCAACTTGTGTGTGGTTGCAACATTACGGTCCCATTGAGTACATTTTTGGAGAAATGGATATCAGTTGCACCACAGGGCGGGAGGAGGGTGCTGAGCACGATACATTTTTTCTCTTCGGTAAGCATATTTTTGTGTTTTATACTTTTGGAATTTTGGTTTTTTCATGTTGATTTCAAAATGACCTTTTTCATGTTTGAAATGTACTAACTCGGTTGTTCCTCACAGCAGGTCAACTTGTGTGTGGTTGCAACATTACGGTCCCATTGAGTACATTTTTGGAGAAAGGGACATCAGTTGCACCACAGGGCGGGAGGACGGTGCTGAGCACAATACATTTTCTCTCTTCGGTAAGCATTTTTTTGTATTTTATACTTTTGGAATTTTGGTTTATCATGTTGTTTTTAAAATGACCTTTTTCATGTTTGAAATGTACTAACTCGGTTGTTCTTCACAGCAGGTCAACTTGTGTGTGGTTGCAACATTACGGTCCCATTGAGTACATTTTTGGAGAAAGGGACATCAGTTGCACCACAGGGCGGGAGGAGGGTGCTGAGCACGATACATCTTCTCTCTTCGGTAAGCATTTTTTTGTGTTTTATACTTTTGGAATTTTGGTTTTTCATGTTTATTTTAAAATGACCTTTTTCATGCTTGAAATGTACTAACTCGGTTGTTCCTCACAGCAGGTCTACTTGTGTGTGGTTGCAACATTACGGTCCCATTGAGTACACTTTTGGAGAATGGGACATCAGTTGCACCACAGGGCGGGAGGAGGGTGCTGAGCACGATACATTTTCTCTCTTCAGTAAGCATTTTTTTGTGTTTTATACTTTTGGAATTTTGGTTTTTCATGTTGATTTTAAAATGCCCTTTTGTCATGTTTGAAATGTACTAACTCGTTTTTTCCTCACAGCAGGTCAACTTGTGTGTGGTTGCAACATTACGGTCCCATTGAGTACATTTTTGGAGAAAGGGACATCAGTTGCACCACAGGGCGGGAGGAGGGTGCTGAGCACGATACATTTTCTCTCTTCGGTAAGCATTTTTTTGTGTTTTATACTTTTGGAATTTTGGTTTTTCATGTTGATTTTAAAATGACCTTTTTCATGTTTGAAATGTACTAACTCGGTTGTTCCTCACAGCAGGTCAACTTGTGTGTGGTTGCAACATTACGGTCCCATTGAGTAAATTTTTGGAGAAAGGGACATCAGTTGCACCACAGGGCGGGACGAGGGTGCTGAGCACGACACATTTTCTCTCTTCGGTAAGCATTTTTTTGTGTTTTATACTTTTGGAATTTTGGTTTTTCATGTTGATTTTAAAATGACCTATTTCATGTTTGAAATGTACTAACTCGGTTGTTCCTCACAGCAGGTCAACTTGTGTGTGGTTGCAACATTACGGTCCCATTGAGTACATCTTTGGAGAAAGGGACATCAGTTGCACCACAGGGCGGGAGGAGGGTGCTGAGCACGATACATTTTCTCTCTTCGGTAAGCATTTTTTTGTGTTTTATACTTTTGGAATTTTGGTTTTTCATGTTGATTTTATAATGATCTTTTTCATGTTTGAAATGTACTAACTCGGTTGTTCCTCACAGCAGGTCAACTTGTGTGTGGTTGCAACATTACGGTCCCATTGAGTACATTTTTGGAGAAAGGGACATCAGTTGCACCACAGGGCAGGAGGAGGGTGCTGAGCACGATACATTTTCTCTCTTCGGTAAGCATTTTTTTGTGTTTTATACTTTTGGAAGTTTGGTTTTTCATGTTGATTTTAAAATGACCTTTTTCATGTTTGAAATGTACTAACTCGGTTGTTCCTCACAGCAGGTCAACTTGTGTGTGGTTGCAACATTACAGTCCCATTGAGTACATTTTTGGAGAAAGGGACATCAGTTGCACCACAGGGCGGGAGGAGGGTGCTGAGCACGATACATTTTTTCTCTTCGGTAAGCATTTTTTTGTGTTTTATACTTTTGTAATTTTGGTTTTTCATGTTGATTTTAAAATGACCTTTTTCATAATTCAAATGTACTAATTCGGTTGTTCCTCACAGCAGGTCAACTTGTGTGTGGTTGCAACATTAAGGTCCCATTGAGTACATTTTTGGAGAAAGGGACATCAGTTGCACCACAGAGTGGGAGGAGGGTGCTGAGCACGATACATTTTCTCTCTTCGGTAAGCATTTTTTTGTGTTTTATACTTTTGGAATTTTGGTTTTTCATGTTGATTTAAAAATTACCTTTTTCATGTTTGAAATGTACTAACTCGGTTGTTCCTCACAGCAGGTCAACTTGTGTGTGGTTGCAACATTACGGTCCCATTGAGTACATTTTTGGAGAAAGGGACATCAGTTGCACCACAGAGTGGGAGGAGGGTGCTGAGCACGATACATTTTCTCTCTTTGGTAAGCATTTTTTTGTGTTTTATACTTTTGGAATTTTGGTTTTTCATGTTGATTTTAAAATGACCTTTTTCATGTTTGAAATGTACTAACTCGGTTGTTCCTCACAGCAGGTCAACTTGTGTGTGGTTGCAACATTACGGTCCCATTGAGTACATTTTTGGAGAAAGGGACATCAGTTGCACCACAGGGCGGGAGGAGGGTGCTGAGCACGATACATTTTCTCTCTTCGGTAAACATTTTTTTGTGTTTTATACTTTTGGAATTTCGGTTTTTCATGTTGAATTTAAAATGACCTTTTTCATGTTTGAAACGTACTAACTCGGTTGTTCCTCACAGCAGGTCAACTTGTGTGTGGTTGCAACATTACGGTCCCATTGAGTACATTTTTGGAGAAAGGGACATCAGTTGCACCACAGGGAGGGAGGAGGGTGCTGAGCACGATACATTTTCTCTCTTCGGTAAGCATTTTTTTGTGTTTTATACTTTTGGAATTTTGGTTTTTCATGTTGTTTTAAAAAATACCTTTTTCATGTTTGAAATGTACTAACTCGGTTGTTCCTCACAGCAGGTCAACTTGTGTGTGGTTGCAACATTACGGTCCCATTGAGTACATTTTTGGAGAAAGGGACATCAGTTGCACCACAGAGTGCGAGGAGGGTGCTGAGCACGATACATTTTCTCTCTTTGGTAAGCATTTTTTTGTGTTTTATACTTTTGGAATTTTGGTTTTTCATGTTGATTTTAAAATGACCTTTTTCATGTTTGAAATGTACTAACTCGGTTGTTCCTCACAGCAGGTCAATTTGTGTGTGGTTGCAACATTACGGTCCCATTGAGTACATTTTTGGAGAAAGGGACATCAGTTGCACCACAGGGCGGGAGGAGGGTGCTGAGCACGATACATTTTCTCTCTTCGGTAAGCATTTTTTTGTGTTTTATACTTTTGGAATTTCGGTTTTTCATGTTGAATTTAAAATGACCTTTTTCATGTTTGAAACGTACTAACTCGGTTGTTCCTCACAGCAGGTCAACTTGTGTGTGGTTGCAACATTACGGTCCCATTGAGTACATTTTTGGAGAAAGGGACATCAGTTGCACCACAGGGCGGGAGGAGGGTGCTGAACATGATACATTTTCTCTCTCCGGTAAGCATTTTTTTGTGTTTTGTACTTTTGGAATTTTGGTTTTTCATGTTGATTTTAAAATGACCTTTTTCATGTTTGAAATGTACTAACTCGGTTGTTCCTCACAGCAGGTCAACTTGTGTGTGGTTGCAACATTACGGTCCCATTGAGTACATTTTTGGAGAAAGGGACATCAGTTGCACCACAGGGCGGGAGGAGGGTGCTGAGCACGATACATTTTCTCTCTTCGGTAAGCATTTTTTTGTGTTTTATACTTTTGGAATTTTGGTTTTTCATGTTGATTTTAAAATGACCTTTTTCATGTTTGAAATGTACTAACTCGGTTGTTCCTCACAGCAGGTCAACTTGTGTGTGGTTGCAACATTACGGTCCCATTGAGTACATTTTTGGAGAAAGAGACATCAGTTGCACCACAGGGCGGGAGGAGGGTGCTTTGCACGATACATTTTCTCTCTTCGGTAATCATTTTTTTGTGTTTTATACTTTTGGAATTTTGGTTTTTCATGTTGATTTTAAAATGTCCTTTTTCATGTTTGAAATGTACTAACTCGGTTGTTCCTCACAGCAGGTCAACTTGTGTGTGGTTGCAACATTACGGTCCCATTGAGTACATTTTTGGAGAAAGGGACATCAGTTGCACCACAGGGCGGGAGGAGGATGCTGAGCACGATACATTTTCTCTCTTCGGTAAGCATTTTTTTGTGTTTTATAATTTTGGAATTTTGGTTTTTCATGTTGACTTTAAAATGACCTTTTTCATGTTTGAAATGTACTAACTCGGTTGTTCCTCACAGCAGGTCAACTTGTGTGTGGTTGCAACATTACGGTCCCATTGAGTACATTTTTGGAGAAAGGGACATCAGTTGCACCACAGGGCGGGAGGAGGGTGCTGAGCACGATACATTTTCTCTCTTCGGTAAGCATTTTTTTGTGTTTTATACTTTTGGAATTTTGGTTTTTCATGTTGATTTTAAAATGACCTTTTTCATGTTTGAAATGTACTAACTCGGTTGTTCCTCACAGCAGGTCAACTTGTGTGTGGTTGCAACATTACGGTCCCATTGAGTACATTTTTGGAGAAAGAGACATCATATGCACCACAGGGCGGGAGGAGGGTGCTTTGCACGATACATTTTCTCTCTTCGGTAAGCATTTTTTTGTGTTTTATACCTTTGGAATTTTGGTTTTTCATGTTGACTTTAAAATGACCGTTTTCATGTTTGAAATGTACTAACTCGGTTGTTCCTCACAGCAGGTCAACTTGTGTGTGGTTGCAACATTACAGTCCCATTGAGTACATTTTTGGAGAAAGGGACATAAGTTGCACCACAGGGCGGGAGGAGGGTGCTGAGCACGATACATTTTCTCTCTTCGGTAAGCATTTTTTTGTGTTTTATACTTTTGGAATTTTGGTTTTTCATGTTGATTTTAAAATTACCTTTTTCATGTTTGAAATGTACTAACTCGGTTGTTCCTCACAGCAGGTCAACTTGTGTGTGGTTGCAACATTACGGTCCCATTGAGTACATTTTTGGAGAAAGGGACATCAGTTGCACCACAGGGCGGGAGGAGGGTGCTGAGCACGATACATTTTCTCTCTTCGGTAAGCATTTTTTTGTGTTTTATACTTTTGGAATTTTGGTTTATCATGTTGATTTTAAAATGACCTTTTTCATGTTTGAAATGTACTAACTCGGTTGTTCCTCACAGCAGGTCAACTTGTGTGTGGTTGCAACATTACGGTCCCATTAAGTACATTTTTGGAGAAAGGGACATCAGTTGCACCACAGGGCGGGAGGAGGGTGCTGAGCACGATACATTTTCTCTCTTCGGTAAGCATTTTTTTGTGTTTTATACTTTTGGAAGTTTCGTTTTTCATTTTGATTTTAAAATGACCTTTTTCATGTTTGAAATGTACTAACTCGGTTGTTCTTCACAGCAGGTCAACTTGTGTGTGGTTGCAACATTACAGTCCCATTGAGTACATTTTTGGAGAAAGGGACATCAGTTGCACCACAGGGCGGGAGGAGGGTGCTGAGCACGATACATTTTCTCTCTTCGGTAAGCATTTTTTTGTGTTTTATACTTTTGGAATTTTGGTTTTTCATGTTGATTTTAAAATGACCTTTTTCATAATTCAAATGTACTAATTCGGTTGTTCCTCACAGCAGGTCAACTTGTGTGTGGTTGCAACATTACGGCCCCATTGAGTACATTTTGGGAGAAAGGGACATCAGTTGCACCACAGAGTGGGAGGAGGGTGCTGAGCACGATACATTTTCTCTCTTCGGTAAGCATTTTTTTGTGTTTTATACTTTTGGAATTTTGGTTTTTCATGTTGTTTTAAAAAATACCTTTTTCATGTTTGAAATGTACTAACTCGGTTGTTCCTCACAGCAGGTCAACTTGTGTGTGGTTGCAACATTACGGTCCCATTGAGTACATTTTTGGAGAAAGGGACATCAGTTGCACCACAGAGTGCGAGGAGGGTGCTGAGCACGATACATTTTCTCTCTTTGGTAAGCATTTTTTTGTGTTTTATACTTTTGGAATTTTGGTTTTTCATGTTGATTTTAAAATGACCTTTTTCATGTTTGAAATGTACTAACTCGGTTGTTCCTCACAGCAGGTCAATTTGTGTGTGGTTGCAACATTACGGTCCCATTGAGTACATTTTTGGAGAAAGGGACATCAGTTGCACCACAGGGCGGGAGGAGGGTGCTGAGCACGATACATTTTCTCTCTTCGGTAAGCATTTTTTTGTGTTTTATACTTTTGGAATTTCGGTTTTTCATGTTGAATTTAAAATGACCTTTTTCATGTTTGAAACGTACTAACTCGGTTGTTCCTCACAGCAGGTCAACTTGTGTGTGGTTGCAACATTACGGTCCCATTGAGTACATTTTTGGAGAAAGGGACATCAGTTGCACCACAGGGCGGGAGGAGGGTGCTGAACATGATACATTTTCTCTCTCCGGTAAGCATTTTTTTGTGTTTTGTACTTTTGGAATTTTGGTTTTTCATGTTGATTTTAAAATGACCTTTTTCATGTTTGAAATGTACTAACTCGGTTGTTCCTCACAGCAGGTCAACTTGTGTGTGGTTGCAACATTACGGTCCCATTGAGTACATTTTTGGAGAAAGGGACATCAGTTGCACCACAGGGCGGGAGGAGGGTGCTGAGCACGATACATTTTCTCTCTTCGGTAAGCATTTTTTTGTGTTTTATACTTTTGGAATTTTGGTTTTTCATGTTGATTTTAAAATGACCTTTTTCATGTTTGAAATGTACTAACTCGGTTGTTCCTCACAGCAGGTCAACTTGTGTGTGGTTGCAACATTACGGTCCCATTGAGTACATTTTTGGAGAAAGAGACTTCAGTTGCACCACAGGGCGGGAGGAGGGTGCTTTGCACGATACATTTTCTCTCTTCGGTAATCATTTTTTTGTGTTTTATACTTTTGGAATTTTGGTTTTTCATGTTGATTTTAAAATGTCCTTTTTCATGTTTGAAATGTACTAACTCGGTTGTTCCTCACAGCAGGTCAACTTGTGTGTGGTTGCAACATTACGGTCCCATTGAGTACATTTTTGGAGAAAGGGACATCAGTTGCACCACAGGGCGGGAGGAGGATGCTGAGCACGATACATTTTCTCTCTTCGGTAAGCATTTTTTTGTGTTTTATAGTTTTGGAATTTTGGTTTTTCATGTTGACTTTAAAATGACCTTTTTCATGTTTGAAATGTACTAACTCGGTTGTTCCTCACAGCAGGTCAACTTGTGTGTGGTTGCAACATTACGGTCCCATTGAGTACATTTTTGGAGAAAGGGACATCAGTTGCACCACAGGGCGGGAGGAGGGTGCTGAGCACGATACATTTTCTCTCTTCGGTAAGCATTTTTTTGTGTTTTATACTTTTGGAATTTTGGTTTTTCATGTTGATTTTAAAATGACCTTTTTCATGTTTGAAATGTACTAACTCGGTTGTTCCTCACAGCAGGTCAACTTGTGTGTGGTTGCAACATTACGGTCCCATTGAGTACATTTTTGGAGAAAGAGACATCATATGCACCACAGGGCGGGAGGAGGGTGCTTTGCACGATACATTTTCTCTCTTCGGTAAGCATTTTTTTGTGTTTTATACTTTTGGAATTTTGGTTTTTCATGTTGACTTTAAAATGACCGTTTTCATGTTTGAAATGTACTAACTCGGTTGTTCCTCACAGCAGGTCAACTTGTGTGTGGTTGCAACATTACAGTCCCATTGAGTACATTTTTGGAGAAAGGGACATAAGTTGCACCACAGGGCGGGAGGAGGGTGCTGAGCACGATACATTTTCTCTCTTCGGTAAGCATTTTTTTGTGTTTTATACTTTTGGAATTTTGGTTTTTCATGTTGATTTTAAAATTACCTTTTTCATGTTTGAAATGTACTAACTCGGTTGTTCCTCACAGCAGGTCAACTTGTGTGTTGTTGCAACATTACGGTCCCATTGAGTACATTTTTGGAGAAAGGGACATCAGTTGCACCACAGGGCGGGAGGAGGGTGCTGAGCACGATACATTTTCTCTCTTCGGTAAGCATTTTTTTGTGTTTTATACTTTTGGAATTTTGGTTTATCATGTTGATTTTAAAATGACCTTTTTCATGTTTGAAATGTACTAACTCGGTTGTTCCTCACAGCAGGTCAACTTGTGTGTGGTTGCAACATTACGGTCCCATTAAGTACATTTTTGGAGAAAGGGACATCAGTTGCACCACAGGGCGGGAGGAGGGTGCTGAGCACGATACATTTTCTCTCTTCGGTAAGCATTTTTTTGTGTTTTATACTTTTGGAATTTTGGTTTTTCATGTTCATTTTAAAATGACCTTTTTCATGTTTGAAATGTACTAACTCGGTTGTTCCTCACAGCAGGTCAACTTGTGTGTGGTTGCAACATTACGGTCCCATAGAGTACATTTTTGGAGAAAGGGACATCAGTTGCACCACAGGGCGGGAGGAGGGTGCTGAGCACGATACATTTTCTCTCTTCGGTAAGCATTTTTTTGTGTTTTATACTTTTGGAATTTTGGTTTTTCATGTTGATTTTATAATGATCTTTTTCATGTTTGAAATGTACTAACTCGGTTGTTCCTCACAGCAGGTCAACTTGTGTGTGGTTGCAACATTACGGTCCCATTGAGTACATTTTTGGAGAAAGGGACATCAGTTGCACCACAGGGCATGAGGAGGGTGCTGAGCACGATACATTTTCTCTCTTCGGTAAGCATTTTTTTGTGTTTTATACTTTTGGATGTTTGGTTTTTCATGTTGATTTTAAAATGACCTTTTTCATGTTTGAAATGTACTAACTCGGTTGTTCCTCACAGCAGGTCAACTTGTGTGTGGTTGCAACATTACAGTCCCATTGAGTACATTTTTGGAGAAAGGGACATCAGTTGCACCACAGGGCGGGAGGAGGGTGCTGAGCACGATACATTTTCTCTCTTCGGTAAGCATTTTTTTGTGTTTTATACTTTTGGAATTTTGGTTTTTCATGTTGATTTTAAAATGACCTTTTTCATAATTCAAATGTACTAATTCGGTTGTTCCTCACAGCAGGTCAACTTGTGTGTGGTTGCAACATTACGGTCCCATTGAGTACATTTTTGGAGAAAGGGACATCAGTTGCACCACAGAGTGGGAGGAGGGTGCTGAGCACGATACATTTTCTCTCTTCGGTAAGCATTTTTTTGTGTTTTATACTTTTGGAATTTTGGTTTTTCATGTTGATTTAAAAATTACCTTTTTCATGTTTGAAATGTACTAACTCGGTTGTTCCTCACAGCAGGTCAACTTGTGTGTGGTTGCAACATTACGGTCCCATTGAGTACATTTTTGGAGAAAGGGACATCAGTTGCACCACAGAGTGGGAGGAGGGTGCTGAGCACGATACATTTTCTCTCTTTGGTAAGCATTTTTTTGTGTTTTATACTTTTGGAATTTTGGTTTTTCATGTTGATTTTAAAATTACCTTTTTCATGTTTGAAATGTACTAACTCGGTTGTTCCTCACAGCAGGTCAACTTGTGTGTGGTTGCAACATTACGGTCCCATTGAGTACATTTTTGGAGAAAGGGACATCAGTTGCACCACAGGGCGGGAGGAGGGTGCTGAGCACGATACATTTTCTCTCTTCGGTAAGCATTTTTTTGTGTTTTATACTTTTGGAATTTTGGTTTTTCATGTTGAATTTAAAATGACCTTTTTCATGTTTGAAACGTACTAACTCGGTTGTTCCTCACAGCAGGTCAACTTGTGTGTGGTTGCATCATTACGGTCCCATTGAGTACATTTTTGGAGAAAGGGACATCAGTTGCACCACAGGGCGGGAGGAGGGTGCTGAACATGATACATTTTCTCTCTCCGGTAAGCATTTTTTTGTGTTTTGTACTTTTGGAATTTTGGTTTTTCATGTTGATTTTAAAATGACCTTTTTCATGTTTGAAATGTACTAACTCGGTTGTTCCTCACAGCAGGTCAACTTGTGTGTGGTTGCAACATTACGGTCCCATTGAGTACATTTTTGGAGAAAGGGACATCAGTTGCACCACAGGGCGGGAGGAGGGTGCTGAGCACGATACATTTTCTCTCTTCGGTAAGCATTTTTTTGTGTTTTATACTTTTGGAATTTTGGTTTTTCATGTTGATTTTAAAATGACCATTTTCATGTTTGAAATGTACTAACTCGGCTGTTCCTCACAGCAGGTCAACTTGTGTGTGGTTGCAACATTACGGTCCCATTGAGTACATTTTTGGAGAAAGAGACATCAGTTGCACCACAGGGCGGGAGGAGGGTGCTTTGCACGATACATTTTCTCTCTTCGGTAATCATTTTTTTGTGTTTTATACTTTTGGAATTTTGGTTTTTCATGTTGATTTTAAAATGACCTTTTTCATGTTTGAAATGTACTAACTCGGTTGTTCCTCACAGCAGGTCAACTTGTGTGTGGTTGCAACATTACGGTCCCATTGAGTACATTTTCGGAGAAAGGGACATCAGTTGCACCACAGGGCGGAAGGAGGATGCTGAGCACGATACATTTTCTCTCTTCGGTAAGCATTTTTTTGTGTTTTATACTTTTGGAATTTTGGTTTTTCATGTTGACTTTAAAATGACCTTTTTCATGTTTGAAATGTACTAACTCGGTTGTTCCTCACAGCAGGTCAAATTGTGTGTGGTTGCAACATTACGGTCCCATTGAGTACATTTTTGGAGAAAGGGACATCAGTTGCACCACAGGGCGGGAGGAGGGTGCTGAGCACGATACATTTTCTCTCTTCGGTAAGCATTTTTTTGTGTTTTATACTTTTGGAATTTTGGTTTTTCATGTTGATTTTAAAATGACCTTTTTCATGTTTGAAATGTACTAACTCGGTTGTTCCTCACAGCAGGTCAACTTGTGTGTGGTTGCAACATTACGGTCCCATTGAGTACATTTTTGGAGAAAGAGACATCATTTGCACCACAGGGCGGGAGGAGGGTGCTTTGCACGATACATTTTCTCCCTTCGGTAATCATTTTTTTGTGTTTTATACTTTTGGAATTTTGGTTTTTCATGTTGATTTTAAAATGACCGTTTTCATGTTTGAAATGTACTAACTCGGTTGTTCCTCACAGCAGGTCAACTTGTGTGTGGTTGCAACATTACGGTCCCATTGAGTACATTTTTGGAGAAAGGGACATCAGTTGCACCACAGGGCGGGAGGAGGGTGCTGAGCACGATACATTTTCTCTCTTCGGTAAGCATTTTTTTGTGTTTTATACTTTTGGAATTTTGGTTTTTCATGTTGATTTTAAAATGACCTTTTTCATGTTTTAAATGTACTAACTCGGTTGTTCCTCACAGCAGGTCAACTTGTGTGTGGTTGCAACATTACGGTCCCATTGAGTACATTTTTGGAGAAAGGGACATCAGTTGCACCACAGGGCGGGAGGAGGGTGCTGAGCACGATACATTTTCTCTCTTCGGTAAGCATTTTTTTGTGTTTTATACTTTTTGAATTTTGGTTTTTCATGTTCATTTTAAAATGACCTTTTTCATGTTTGAAATGTACTAACTCGGTTGTTCCTCACAGCAGGTCAACTTGTGTGTGGTTGCAACATTACGGTCCCATTGAGTACATTTTTGCAGAAAGGGACATCAGTTGCACCACAGGGCGGGAGGTGGGTGCTGAGCACGATACATTTTCTCTCTTCGGTAAGCATGTTTTTGTGTTTTATACTTTTGGAATTTTGGTTTTTCATGTTCATTTTAAAATGACTTTTTTCATGTTTGAAATGTACTAACTCGGTTGTTCCTCACAGCAGGTCAACTTGTGTGTGGTTGCAACATTACGGTCCCATTGAGTACATTTTTGGAGAAAGGGACATCAGTTGCACCACAGGGCGGGAGGAGGGTGCTGAGCACGATACACTTTCTCTCTTCGGTAAGCATTTTTTTGTGTTTTATACTTTTTGAATTTTGGTTTTTCATGTTCATTTTAAAATGACCTTTTTCATGTTTGAAATGTACTAACTCGGTTGTTCCTCACAGCAGGTCAACTTGTGTGTGGTTGCAACATTACGGTCCCATTGAGTACATATTTGGAGAAAGGACATCAGTTGCACCACAGGGCGGGCGGAGGGTGCTGAGCACGATACATTTTCTCTCTTCGGTAAGCATTTTTTTGTGTTTTATACTTTTGGAATTTTGGTTTTTCATGTTGACTTTAAAATGACCTTTTTCATGTTTGAAATGTACTAACTCGGTTGTTCCTCACAGCAGGTCAACTTGTGTGTGGTTGCAACATTACGGTCCCATTGAGTACATTTTTGGAGAAAGGGACATCAGTTGCACCACAGGGCGGGAGGAGGGTGCTGAGCACGATACATTTTCTCTCTTCGGTAAGCATTTTTTTGTGTTTTATACTTTTGGAATTTTGGTTTTTCATGTTGATTTTAAAATGACCTTTTTCATGTTTGAAATGTACTAACTCGGTTGTTCCTCACAGCAGGTCAACTTGTGTGTGGTTGCAACATTACGGTCCCATTGAGTACATTTTTGGAGAAAGGGACATCAGTTGCACCACGGGGCGGGAGGAGGGTGCTGAGCACGATACATTTTCTCTCTTCGGTAAGCATTTTTTTGTGTTTTATACTTTTGGAATTTTGGTTTTTCATGTTGATTTTAAAATGACCTTTTTCATGTTTGAAATGTACTAACTCGGTTGTTCCTCTCAGCAGGTCAACTTGTGTGTGGTTGCAACATTACGGACCCATTGAGTACATTTTTGGAGAAAGGGACATCAGTTGCACCACAGGGTGGGAGGTGGGTGCTGAGCACGATACATTTTCTCTCTTCGGTAAGCATTTTTTTGTGTGTTAAATTTTTGGAATTTTGGTTTTTCATGTTGATTTTAAATGACCTTTTTCATGTTTGAAATGTACTAACTCGGTTGTTCCTCACAGCAGGTCAACTTGTGTGTGGTTGCAACATTACGGTCCCATTGAGTACATTTTTGGAGAAAGGGACATCAGTTGCACCACAGGGCGGGAGGAGGGTGCTGAGCACGATACATTTTCTCTCTTCGGTAAGCATTTTTTTGTGTTTTATACTTTTGGAATTTTGGTTTTTCATGTTGATTTTAAAATTACCTTTTTCATGTTTGAAATGTACTAACTCGGTTGTTCCTCACAGCAGGTCAACTTGTGTGTGGTTGCAACATTACGGTCCCATTGAGTACATTTTTGGAGAAAGGGACATCAGTTGCACCACAGGGCGGGAGGAGGGTGCTTTGCACGATACATTTTCTCTCTTCGGTAAGCATTTTTTTGTGTTTTATACTTTTGGAATTTTGGTTTTTCATGTTGATTTTAAAATGACCTTTTTCATGTTTGAAATGTACTAACTCGGTTGTTCCTCACAGCAGGTCAACTTGTGTGTGGTTGCAACATTATCGTCCCATTGAGTACATTTTTGGAGAAAGTGACATAAGTTGCACCACAGGGCGGGAGGAGGGTGCTGAGCACGATACACTTTCTCTCTTCGGTAAGCATTTTTTGTGTGTTTTATACTTTTGGAATTTTGGTTTTTCATGTTGATTTTAAAATGACCTTTTTCATGTTTGAAATGTACTAACTCGGTTGTTCCTCACAGCAGGTCAACTTGTGTGTGGTTGCAACATTACGGTCCCATTGTGTACATTTTTGGAGAAAGGGACATCAGTTGCACCACAGGGCGGGAGGAGGGTGCTGAGCACGATACATTTTCTCTCTTCGGTTAGCATTTTTTTGTGTTTTATACTTTTGGAATTTTGGTTTTTCATGTTGATTTTAAAATGACCTTTTTCATGTTTGAAATGTACTAACTCGGTTGTTCCTCACAGCAGGTCAACTTGTGTGTGGTTGCAACATTACGGTCCCATTGAGTACATTTTTGGAGAAAGGGACATCAGTTGCATCACATGGCGGGAGGAGGGTGCTGAGCACGATACATTTTCTCTCTTCGGTAAGCATATTTTTGTGTTTTATACTTTTGGAATTTTGGTTTTTCATGTTCATTTTAAAATGATCTTTTTCATGTTTGAAATGTACTAACTCGGTTGTTCCTCACAGCAGGTCAACTTGTGTGTGGTTGCAACATTACGGTCCCATTGAGTACATTTTTGGAGAAAGGGACATCAGTTGCACCACAGGGCGGGAGGAGGGTGCTGAGCACGATACACTTTCTCTCTTCGGTAAGCATTTTTTTGTGTTTTATACTTTTTGAAATTTGGTTTTTCATGTTCATTTTAAAATGACCTTTTTCATGTTTGAAATGTACTAACTCGGTTGTTCCTCACAGCAGGTCAACTTGTGTGTGGTTGCAACATTACGGTCCCATTGAGTACATATTTGGAGAAAGGACATCAGTTGCACCACAGGGCGGGAGCAGGGTGCTGAGCACGATACATTTTCTCTCTTCGGTAAGCATTTTTTTGTGTTTTATACTTTTGGAATTTTGGTTTTTCGTGTTGACTTTAAAATGACTTTTTCATGTTTGAAATGTACTAACTCGATTGTTCCTCACAGCAGGTCAACTTGTGTGTGGTTGCAACATTACGGTCCCATTGAGTACGTTTTTGGAGAAAGGGACATCAGTTGCACCACAGGGCGGGAGGAGGGTGCTGAGCACGATACATTTTCTCTCTTCGGTAAGCATTTTTTTGTGTTTTATACTTTTGGAATTTTGGTTTTTCATGTTGATTTTAAAATGACCTTTTTCATGTTTGAAATGTACTAACTCGGTTGTTCCTCACAGCAGGTCAACTAGTGTGTGGTTGCAACATTACGGTCCCATTGAGTACATTTTTGGAGAAAGGGACATCAGTTGCACCACGGGGCGGGAGGAGGGTGCTGAGCACGATACATTTTCTCTCTTCGGTAAGCATTTTTTTGTGTTTTATACTTTTGGAATTTTGGTTTTTCATGTTGATTTTAAAATGACCTTTTTCATGTTTGAAATGTACTAACTCGGTTGTTCCTCACAGCAGGTCAACTTGTGTGTGGTTGCAACATTACGGACCCATTGAGTACATTTTTGGAGAAAGGGACATCAGTTGCACCACAGGGTGGGAGGTGGGTGCTGAGCACGATACATTTTCTCTCTTCGGTAAGCATTTTTTTGTGTGTTAAACTTTTGGAATTTTGGTTTTTCATGTTGATTTTAAATGACCTTTTTCATGTTTGAAATGTACTAACTCGGTTGTTCCTCACAGCAGGTCAACTTGTGTGTGGTTGCAACATTACGGTCCCATTGAGTACATTTTTGGAGAAAGGGACATCAGTTGCACCACAGGGTGGGAGGAGGGTGCTGAGCACGATACATTTTCTCTCTTCGGTAAGCATTTTTTTGTGTTTTATACTTTTGAATTTTGGTTTTTCATGTTGATTTTAAAATTACCTTTTTCATGTTTGAAATGTACTAACTCGGTTGTTCCTCACAGCAGGTCAACTTGTGTGTGGTTGCAACATTACGGTCCCATTGAGTACATTTTTGGAGAAAGGGACATCAGTTGCACCACAGGGCGGGAGGAGGGTGCTTTGCACGATACATTTTCTCTCTTCGGTAAGCATTTTTTTGTGTTTTATACTTTTGGAATTTTGGTTTTTCATGTTGATTTTAAAATGACCTTTTTCATGTTTGAAATGTACTAACTCGGTTGTTCCTCACAGCAGGTCAACTTGTGTGTGGTTGCAACATTACGGTCCCATTGAGTACATTTTTGGAGAAAGGGACATAAGTTGCACCACAGGGCGGGAGGAGGGTGCTGAGCACGATACACTTTTTCTCTTCGGTAAGCATTTTTTTGTGTTTTATACTTTTGGAATTTTGGTTTTTCATGTTGATTTTGAAATGACCTTTTTCATGTTTGAAATGTACTAACTCGGTTGTTCCTCACAGCAGGTCAACTTGTGTGTGGTTGCAACATTACGGTCCCATTGAGTACATTTATGGAGAAAGGGACATCAGTTGCACCACAGGGCGAGAGGAGGGTGCTGAGCACGATACATTTTCTCTCTTCGGTTAGCATTTTTTTGTGTTTTATACTTTTGGAATTTTGGTTTTTCATGTTGATTTCGAAATGACCTTTTTCATGTTTGAAATGTACTAACTCGGTTGTTCCTCACAGCAGGTCAACTTGTGTGTGGTTGCAACATTACGGTCCCATTGAGTACATTTTTGGAGAAAGGGACATCAGTTGCACCACAGGGCGGGAGGAGGGTGCTGAGCACGATACACTTTCTCTCTTCGGTAAGCATTTTTTTGTGTTTTATACTTTTTGAATTTTGGTTTTTCATGTTCATTTTAAAATGACCTTTTTCATGTTTGAAATGTACTAACTCGGTTGTTCCTCACAGCAGGTCAACTTGTGTGTGGTTGCAACATTACGGTCCCATTGAGTACATATTTGGAGAAAGGACATCAGTTGCACCACAGGGCGGGAGCAGGGTGCTGAGCACGATACATTTTCTCTCTTCGGTAAGCATTTTTTTGTGTTTTATACTTTTGGAATTTTGGTTTTTCATGTTGACTTTAAAATGATTTTTTCATGTTTGAAATGTACTAACTCGATTGTTCCTCACAGCAGGTCAACTTGTGTGTGGTTGCAACATTACGGTCCCATTGAGTACATTTTTGGAGAAAGGGACATCAGTTGCACCACGGGGCGGGAGGAGGGTGCTGAGCACGATACATTTTCTCTCTTCGGTAAGCATTTTTTTGTGTTTTATACTTTTGGAATTTTGGTTTTTCATGTTGATTTTAAAATGACCTTTTTCATGTTTGAAATGTACTAACTCGGTTGTTCCTCACAGCAGGTCAACTTGTGTGTGGTTGCAACATTACGGACCCATTGAGTACATTTTTGGAGAAAGGGACATCAGTTGCACCACAGGGTGGGAGGTGGGTGCTGAGCACGATACATTTTCTCTCTTCGGTAAGCATTTTTTTGTGTGTTAAACTTTTGGAATTTTGGTTTTTCATGTTGATTTTAAATGACCTTTTTCATGTTTGAAATGTACTAACTCGGTTGTTCCTCACAGCAGGTCAACTTGTGTGTGGTTGCAACATTACGGTCCCATTGAGTACATTTTTGGAGAAAGGGACATCAGTTGCACCACAGGGCGGGAGGAGGGTGTTGAGCACGATACATTTTCTCTCTTCGGTAAGCATTTTTTTGTGTTTTATACTTTTGAATTTTGGTTTTTCATGTTGATTTTAAAATTACCTTTTTCATGTTTGAAATGTACTAACTCGGTTGTTCCTCACAGCAGGTCAACTTGTGTGTGGTTGCAACATTACGGTCCCATTGAGTACATTTTTGGAGAAAGGGACATCAGTTGCACCACAGGGCGGGAGGAGGGTGCTTTGCACGATACATTTTCTCTCTTCGGTAAGCATTTTTTTGTGTTTTATACTTTTGGAATTTTGGTTTTTCATGTTGATTTTAAAATGACCTTTTTCATGTTTGAAATGTACTAACTCGGTTGTTCCTCACAGCAGGTCAACTTGTGTGTGGTTGCAACATTACGGTCCCATTGAGTACATTTTTGGAGAAAGGGACATAAGTTGCACCACAGGGCGGGAGGAGGGTGCTGAGCACGATACACTTTCTCTCTTCGGTAAGCATTTTTTTGTGTTTTATACTTTTGGAATTTTGGTTTTTCATGTTGATTTTGAAATGACCTTTTTCATGTTTGAAATGTACTAACTCGGTTGTTCCTCACAGCAGGTCAACTTGTGTGTGGTTGCAACACTACGGTCCCATTGAGTACATTTTTGGAGAAAGGGACATCAGTTGCACCACAGGGCGGGAGGAGGGTGCTGAGCACGATACATTTTCTCTCTTCGGTAAGCATTTTTCTGTGTCTTATACTTTTGGAATTTTGGTTTTTCACGTTAATTTTAAAATGACATTTTTCATGTTTGAAATGTACTTACTCGGTTGTTCCTCACAGCAGGTCAACTTGTGTGTGGTTGCAACATTACGGTCCCATTGAGTACATTTTTGGAGAAAGGGACATCAGTTGCACCACAGGGCGGGAGGAGGGTGCTGAGCACGATACATTTCCTCTCTTCGGTAAGCATTTTTTTGTGTTTTATACTTTTGGAATTTTGGTTTTTCATGTTGATTTTAAAATGACCTTCTTCATGTTTTAAATGTACTAACTCGGTTGTTCCTCACAGCAGGTCAACTTGTGTGTGGTTGCAACATTATGGTCCCATTGAGTACATTTTTGGAGAAAGGGACATCAATTGCACCACAGGGCGGGAGGAGGGTGCTGAGCACGATACATTTTCTCTCTTCGGTAAGCATTTTTTTGTGTTTTATACTTTTGGAATTTTGGTTTTTCATGTTGATTTTAAAATGACCTTTTTCATGTTTGAAATGTACTAACTCGGTTGTTCCTCACAGCAGGTCAACTTGTGTGTGGTTGCAACATTACGGTCCCATTGAGTACATTTTTGGAGAAAGGGACATCAGTTGCACCACAGGGCGGGAGGAGGGTGCTGAGCACGATACATTTTCTCTCTTCGGTAAGCATTTTTTTGTGTTTTATACTTTTGCAATTTTGGTTTTTCATGTTGATTTTAAAATGACCTTTTTCATGTTTGAAATGTACTAACTCGGTTGTTCCTCACAGCAGGTCAACTTGTGTGTGGTTGCAACATTACGGTCCCATTGAGTACATTTTTGGAGAAAGGGACATCAGTTGCACCACAGGGCGGGAGGAGGGTGCTGATCACGATACATTTTCTCTCTTCGGTAAGCATTTTTTTGTGTTTTATACTTTTGGAATTTTGGTTTTTCATGTTGATTTTAAAATGACCTTTTTCATGTTTGAAATGTACTAACTCGTTTTTTCCTCACAGCAGGTCAACTTGTGTGTGGTTGCAACATTACGGTCCCATTGAGTACATTTTTGGAGAAAGGGACATCAGTTGCACCACAGGGCGGGAGGAGGGTGCTGAGCACGATACATTTTCTCTCTTCGGTAAGCATTTTTTTGTGTTTTATACTTTTGGAATTTTGGTTTTTCATGTTGATTTTAAAATGACCTTTTTCATGTTTGAAATGTACTAACTCGGTTGTTCCTCACAGCAGGTCAACTTGTGTGTGGTTGCAACATTACGGACCCATTGAGTACATTTTTGGAGAAAGGGACATCAGTTGCACCACAGGGTGGGAGGTGGGTGCTGAGCACGATACATTTTCTCTCTTCGGTAAGCATTTTTTTGTGTGTTAAACTTTTGGAATTTTGGTTTTTCATGTTGATTTTAAATGACCTTTTTCATGTTTGAAATGTACTAACTCGGTTGTTCCTCACAGCAGGTCAACTTGTGTGTGGTTGCAACATTACGGTCCCATTGAGTACATTTTTGGAGAAAGGGACATCAGTTGCACCACAGGGCGGGAGGAGGGTGCTGAGCACGATACACTTTCTCTCTTCGGTAAGCATTTTTTTGTGTTTTATACTTTTTGAATTTTGGTTTTTCATGTTCATTTTAAAATGACCTTTTTCATGTTTGAAATGTAGTAACTCGGTTGTTCCTCACAGCAGGTCAACTTGTGTGTGGTTGCAACATTACGGTCCCATTGAGTACATATTTGGAGAAAGGACATCAGTTGCACCACAGGGCGGGAGCAGGGTGCTGAGCACGATACATTTTCTCTCTTCGGTAAGCATTTTTTTGTGTTTTATACTTTTGGAATTTTGGTTTTTCATGTTGACTTTAAAATGACTTTTTCATGTTTGAAATGTACTAACTCGATTGTTCCTCACAGCAGGTCAACTTGTGTGTGGTTGCAACATTACGGTCCCATTGAGTACATTTTTGGAGAAAGGGACATCAGTTGCACCACAGGGCGGGAGGAGGGTGCTGAGCACGATACATTTTCTCTCTTCGGTAAGCATTTTTTTGTGTTTTATACTTTTGGAATTTTGGTTTTTCATGTTGATTTTAAAATGACCTTTTTCATGTTTGAAATGTACTAACTCGGTTGTTCCTCACAGCAGGTCAACTTGTGTGTGGTTGCAACATTACGGTCCCATTGAGTACATTTTTGGAGAAAGGGACATCAGTTGCACCACGGGGCGGGAGGAGGGTGCTGAGCACGATACATTTTCTCTCTTCGGTAAGCATTTTTTTGTGTTTTATACTTTTGGAATTTTGGTTTTTCATGTTTATTTTAAAATGACCTTTTTCATGTTTGAAATGTACTAACTCGGTTGTTCCTCACAGCAGGTCAACTTGTGTGTGGTTGCAACATTACGGACCCATTGAGTACATTTTTGGAGAAAGGGACATCAGTTGCACCACAGGGTGGGAGGTGGGTGCTGAGCACGATACATTTTCTCTCTTCGGTAAGCATTTTTTTGTGTGTTAAACTTTTGGAATTTTGGTTTTTCATGTTGATTTTAAATGACCTTTTTCATGTTTGAAATGTACTAACTCGGTTGTTCCTCACAGCAGGTCAACTTGTGTGTGGTTGCCACATTACGGTCCCATTGAGTACATTTTTGGAGAAAGGGACATCAGTTGCACCACAGGGCGGGAGGAGGGTGTTGAGCACGATACATTTTCTCTCTTCGGTAAGCATTTTTTTGTGTTTTATACTTTTGAATTTTGGTTTTTCATGTTGATTTTAAAATTACCTTTTTCATGTTTGAAATGTACTAACTCGGTTGTTCCTCACAGCAGGTCAACTTGTGTGTGGTTGCAACATTACGGTCCCATTGAGTACATTTTTGGAGAAAGGGACATCAGTTGCACCACAGGGCGGGAGGAGGGTGCTTTGCACGATACATTTTCTCTCTTCGGTAAGCATTTTTTTGTGTTTTATACTTTTGGAATTTTGGTTTTTCATGTTGATTTTAAAATGACCTTTTTCATGTTTGAAATGTACTAACTCGGTTGTTCCTCACAGCAGGTCAACTTGTGTGTGGTTGCAACATTACGGTCCCATTGAGTACATTTTTGGAGAAAGGGACATAAGTTGCACCACAGGGCGGGAGGAGGGTGCTGAGCACGATACACTTTCTCTCTTCGGTAAGCATTTTTTTGTGTTTTATACTTTTGGAATTTTGGTTTTTCATGTTGATTTTGAAATGACCTTTTTCATGTTTGAAATGTACTAACTCGGTTGTTCCTCACAGCAGGTCAACTTGTGTGTGGTTGCAACACTACGGTCCCATTGAGTACATTTATGGAGAAAGGGACATCAGTTGCACCACAGGGCGGGAGGAGGGTGCTGAGCACGATACATTTTCTCTCTTCGGTTAGCATTTTTTTGTGTTTTATACTTTTGGAATTTTGGTTTTTCATGTTGATTTTAAAATGACCTTTTTCATGTTTGAAATGTACTAACTCGGTTGTTCCTCACAGCAGGTCAACTTGTGTGTGGTTGCAACATTACGGTCCCATTGAGTACATTTTTGGAGAAAGGGACATCAGTTGCACCACAAGGCGGGAGGAGGGTGCTGAGCACGATACATTTTCTCTCTTCGGTAAGCATTTTTTTGTGTTTTATACTTTTGGAATTTTGGTTTTTCATGTTGATTTTAAAATGACCTGTTTCATGTTTGAAATGTACTAACTCGGTTGTTCCTCACAGCAGGTCAACTTGTGTGTGGTTGCAACATTACGGTCCCATTGAGTACATTTTTGGAGAAAGGGACATCAGTTGCACCACAGGGCGGGAGGAGGGTGCTGAGCACGATACATTTTCTCTCTTCGGTAAGCATTTTTCTGTGTCTTATACTTTTGGAATTTTGGTTTTTCACGTTAATTTTAAAATGACCTTTTTCATGTTTGAAATGTACTTACTCGGTTGTTCCTCACAGCAGGTCAACTTGTGTGTGGTTGCAACATTACGGTCCCATTGAGTACATTTTTGGAGAAAGGGACATCAGTTGCACCACAGGGCGGGAGGAGGGTGCTGAGCACGATACATTTTCTCTCTTCGGTAAGCATTTTTTTGTGTTTTATACTTTTGGAATTTTGGTTTTTCATGTTGATTTTAAAATGACCTTTTTCATGTTTTAAATGTACTAACTCGGTTGTTCCTCACAGCAGGTCAACTTGTGTGTGGTTGCAACATTAGGGTCCCATTGAGTACATTTTTGGAGAAAGGGACATCAATTGCACCACAGGGCGGGAGGAGGGTGCTGAGCACGATACATTTTCTCTCTTCGGTAAGCATTTTTTTGTGTTTTATACTTTTGGAATTTTGGTTTTTCATGTTGATTTTAAAATGACCTTTTTCATGTTTGCAATGTACTAACTCGGTTGTTCCTCACAGCAGGTCAACTTGTGTGTGGTTGCAACATTACGGTCCCATTGAGTACATTTTTGGAGAAAGGGACATCAGTTGCACCACAGGGCGGGAGGAGGGTGCTGAGCACGATACATTTTCTCTCTTCGGTAAGCATTTTTTTGTGTTTTATACTTTTGCAATTTTGGTTTTTCATGTTGATTTTAAAATGACCTTTTTCATGTTTGAAATGTACTAACTCGGTTGTTCCTCACAGCAGGTCAACTTGTGTGTGGTTGCAACATTACGGTCCCATTGAGTACATTTTTGGAGAAAGGGACATCAGTTGCACCACAGGGCGGGAGGAGGGTGCTGAGCACGATACATTTTCTCTCTTCGGTAAGCATTTTTTTGTGTTTTATACTTTTGGAATTTTGGTTTTTCATGTTGATTTTAAAATGACCTTTTTCATGTTTGAAATGTACTAACTCGGTTGTTCCTCACAGCAGGTCAACTTGTGTGTGGTTGCAACATTACGGTCCCATTGAGTACATTTTTGGAGAAAGGGACATCAGTTGCACCACGGGGCGGGAGGAGGGTGCTGAGCACGATACATTTTCTCTCTTCGGTAAGCATTTTTTTGTGTTTTATACTTTTGGAATTTTGGTTTTTCATGTTTATTTTAAAATGACCTTTTTCATGTTTGAAATGTACTAACTCGGTTGTTCCTCACAGCAGGTCAACTTGTGTGTGGTTGCAACATTACGGACCCATTGAGTACATTTTTGGAGAAAGGGACATCAGTTGCACCACAGGGTGGGAGGTGGGTGCTGAGCACGATACATTTTCTCTCTTCGGTAAGCATTTTTTTGTGTGTTAAACTTTTGGAATTTTGGTTTTTCATGTTGATTTTAAATGACCTTTTTCATGTTTGAAATGTACTAACTCGGTTGTTCCTCACAGCAGGTCAACTTGTGTGTGGTTGCCACATTACGGTCCCATTGAGTACATTTTTGGAGAAAGGGACATCAGTTGCACCACAGGGCGGGAGGAGGGTGTTGAGCACGATACATTTTCTCTCTTCGGTAAGCATTTTTTTGTGTTTTATACTTTTGAATTTTGGTTTTTCATGTTGATTTTAAAATTACCTTTTTCATGTTTGAAATGTACTAACTCGGTTGTTCCTCACAGCAGGTCAACTTGTGTGTGGTTGCAACATTACGGTCCCATTGAGTACATTTTTGGAGAAAGGGACATCAGTTGCACCACAGGGCGGGAGGAGGGTGCTTTGCACGATACATTTTCTCTCTTCGGTAAGCATTTTTTTGTGTTTTATACTTTTGGAATTTTGGTTTTTCATGTTGATTTTAAAATGACCTTTTTCATGTTTGAAATGTACTAACTCGGTTGTTCCTCACAGCAGGTCAACTTGTGTGTGGTTGCAACATTACGGTCCCATTGAGTACATTTTTGGAGAAAGGGACATAAGTTGCACCACAGGGCGGGAGGAGGGTGCTGAGCACGATACACTTTCTCTCTTCGGTAAGCATTTTTTTGTGTTTTATACTTTTGGAATTTTGGTTTTTCATGTTGATTTTGAAATGACCTTTTTCATGTTTGAAATGTACTAACTCAGTTGTTCCTCACAGCAGGTCAACTTGTGTGTGGTTGCAACACTACGGTCCCATTGAGTACATTTATGGAGAAAGGGACATCAGTTGCACCACAGGGCGGGAGGAGGGTGCTGAGCACGATACATTTTCTCTCTTCGGTTAGCATTTTTTTGTGTTTTATACTTTTGGAATTTTGGTTTTTCATGTTGATTTTAAAATGACCTTTTTCATGTTTGAAATGTACTAACTCGGTTGTTCCTCACAGCAGGTCAACTTGTGTGTGGTTGCAACATTACGGTCCCATTGAGTACATTTTTGGAGAAAGGGACATCAGTTGCACCACAAGGCGGGAGGAGGGTGCTGAGCACGATACATTTTCTCTCTTCGGTAAGCATTTTTTTGTGTTTTATACTTTTGGAATTTTGGTTTTTCATGTTGATTTTAAAATGACCTGTTTCATGTTTGAAATGTACTAACTCGGTTGTTCCTCACAGCAGGTCAACTTGTGTGTGGTTGCAACATTACGGTCCCATTGAGTACATTTTTGGAGAAAGGGACATCAGTTGCACCACAGGGCGGGAGGAGGGTGCTGAGCACGATACATTTTCTCTCTTCGGTAAGCATTTTTCTGTGTCTTATACTTTTGGAATTTTGGTTTTTCACGTTAATTTTAAAATGACCTTTTTCATGTTTGAAATGTACTTACTCGGTTGTTCCTCACAGCAGGTCAACTTGTGTGTGGTTGCAACATTACGGTCCCATTGAGTACATTTTTGGAGAAAGGGACATCAGTTGCACCACAGGGCGGGAGGAGGGTGCTGAGCACGATACATTTTCTCTCTTCGGTAAGCATTTTTTTGTGTTTTATACTTTTGGAATTTTGGTTTTTCATGTTGATTTTAAAATGACCTTTTTCATGTTTTAAATGTACTAACTCGGTTGTTCCTCACAGCAGGTCAACTTGTGTGTGGTTGCAACATTAGGGTCCCATTGAGTACATTTTTGGAGAAAGGGACATCAATTGCACCACAGGGCGGGAGGAGGGTGCTGAGCACGATACATTTTCTCTCTTCGGTAAGCATTTTTTTGTGTTTTATACTTTTGGAATTTTGGTTTTTCATGTTGATTTTAAAATGACCTTTTTCATGTTTGAAATGTACTAACTCGGTTGTTCCTCACAGCAGGTCAACTTGTGTGTGGTTGCAACATTACGGTCCCATTGAGTACATTTTTGGAGAAAGGGACATCAGTTGCACCACAGGGCGGGAGGAGGGTGCTGAGCACGATACATTTTCTCTCTTCGGTAAGCATTTTTTTGTGTTTTATACTTTTGCAATTTTGGTTTTTCATGTTGATTTTAAAATGACCTTTTTCATGTTTGAAATGTACTAACTCGGTTGTTCCTCACAGCAGGTCAACTTGTGTGTGGTTGCAACATTACGGTCCCATTGAGTACATTTTTGGAGAAAGGGACATCAGTTGCACCACAGGGCGGGAGGAGGGTGCTGATCACGATACATTTTCTCTCTTCGGTAAGCATTTTTTTGTGTTTTATACTTTTGGAATTTTGGTTTTTCATGTTGATTTTAAAATGACCTTTTTCATGTTTGAAATGTACTAACTCGTTTTTTCCTCACAGCAGGTCAACTTGTGTGTGGTTGCAACATTACGGTCCCATTGAGTACATTTTTGGAGAAAGGGACATCAGTTGCACCACAGGGCGGGAGGAGGGTGCTGAGCACGATACATTTTCTCTCTTCGGTAAGCATTTTTTTGTGTTTTATACTTTTGGAATTTTGGTTTTTCATGTTGATTTTAAAATGACCTTTTTCATGTTTGAAATGTACTAACTCGGTTGTTCCTCACAGCAGGTCAACTTGTGTGTGGTTGCAACATTACGGACCCATTGAGTACATTTTTGGAGAAAGGGACATCAGTTGCACCACAGGGTGGGAGGTGGGTGCTGAGCACGATACATTTTCTCTCTTCGGTAAGCATTTTTTTGTGTGTTAAACTTTTGGAATTTTGGTTTTTCATGTTGATTTTAAATGACCTTTTTCATGTTTGAAATGTACTAACTCGGTTGTTCCTCACAGCAGGTCAACTTGTGTGTGGTTGCAACACTACGGTCCCATTGAGTACATTTTTGGAGAAAGGGACATCAGTTGCACCACAGGGCGGGAGGAGGGTGCTGAGCACGATACACTTTCTCTCTTCGGTAAGCATTTTTTTGTGTTTTATACTTTTTGAATTTTGGTTTTTCATGTTCATTTTAAAATAACCTTTTTCATGTTTGAAATGTACTAACTCGGTTGTTCCTCACAGCAGGTCAACTTGTGTGTGGTTGCAACATTACGGTCCCATTGAGTACATATTTGGAGAAAGGACATCAGTTGCACCACAGGGCGGGAGCAGGGTGCTGAGCACGATACATTTTCTCTCTTTGGTAAGCATTTTTTTGTGTTTTATACTTTTGGAATTTTGGTTTTTCATGTTGACTTTAAAATGACTTTTTCATGTTTGAAATGTACTAACTCGATTGTTCCTCACAGCAGGTCAACTTGTGTGTGGTTGCAACATTACGGTCCCATTGAGTACATTTTTGGAGAAAGGGACATCAGTTGCACCACAGGGCGGGAGGAGGGTGCTGAGCACGATACATTTTCTCTCTTCGGTAAGCATTTTTTTGTGTTTTATACTTTTGGAATTTTGGTTTTCATGTTGATTTTAAAATGACCTTTTTCATGTTTGAAATGTACTAACTCGGTTGTTCCTCACAGCAGGTCAACTTGTGTGTGGTTGCAACATTACGGTCCCATTGAGTACATTTTTGGAGAAAGGGACATCAGTTGCACCACGGGGCGGGAGGAGGGTGCTGAGCACGATACATTTTCTCTCTTCGGTAAGCATTTTTTTGTGTTTTATACTTTTGGAATTTTGGTTTTTCATGTTGATTTTAAAATGACCTTTTTCATGTTTGAAATGTACTAACTCGGTTGTTCCTCACAGCAGGTCAACTTGTGTGTGGTTGCAACATTACGGACCCATTGAGTACATTTTTGGAGAAAGGGACATCAGTTGCACCACAGGGTGGGAGGTGGGTGCTGAGCACGATACATTTTCTCTCTTCGGTAAGCATTTTTTTGTGTGTTAAACTTTTGGAATTTCGGTTTTTCATGTTGATTTTAAATGACCTTTTTCATGTTTGAAATGTACTAACTCGGTTGTTCCTCACAGCAGGTCAACTTGTGTGTGGTTGCAACATTACGGTCCCATTGAGTACATTTTTGGAGAAAGGGACATCAGTTGCACCACAGGGCGGGAGGAGGGTGTTGAGCACGATACATTTTCTCTCTTCGGTAAGCATTTTTTTGTGTTTTATACTTTTGAATTTTGGTTTTTCATGTTGATTTTAAAATTACCTTTTTCATGTTTGAAATGTACTAACTCGGTTGTTCCTCACAGCAGGTCAACTTGTGTGTGGTTGCAACATTACGGTCCCATTGAGTACATTTTTGGAGAAAGGGACATCAGTTGCACCACAGGGCGGGAGGAGGGTGCTTTGCACGATACATTTTCTCTCTTCGGTAAGCATTTTTTTGTGTTTTATACTTTTGGAATTTTGGTTTTTCATGTTGATTTTAAAATGACCTTTTTCATGTTTGAAATGTACTAACTCGGTTGTTCCTCACAGCAGGTCAACTTGTGTGTGGTTGCAACATTACGGTCCCATTGAGTACATTTTTGGAGAAAGGGACATAACTTGCACCACAGGGCGGGAGGAGGGTGCTGAGCACGATACACTTTCTCTCTTCGGTAAGCATTTTTTTGTGTTTTATACTTTTGGAACTTTGGTTTTTCATGTTGATTTTGAAATGACCTTTTTCATGTTTGAAATGTACTAACTCGGTTGTTCCTCACAGCAGGTCAACTTGTGTGTGGTTGCAACACTACGGTCCCATTGAGTACATTTATGGAGAAAGGGACATCGGTTGCACCACAGGGCGGGAGGAGGGTGCTGAGCACGATACATTTTCTCTCTTCGGTTAGCATTTTTTTGTGTTTTATACTTTTGGAATTTTGGTTTTTCATGTTGATTTTAAAATGACCTTTTTCATGTTTGAAATGTACTAACTCGGTTGTTCCTCACAGCAGGTCAACTTGTGTGTGGTTGCAACATTACGGTCCCATTGAGTACATTTTCGGAGAAAGGGACATCAGTTGCACCACAAGGCGGGAGGAGGGTGCTGAGCACGATACATTTTCTCTCTTCGGTAAGCATTTTTTTGTGTTTTATACTTTTGGAATTTTGGTTTTTCATGTTGATTTTAAAATGACCTGTTTCATGTTTGAAATGTACTAACTCGGTTGTTCCTCACAGCAGGTCAACTTGTGTGTGGTTGCAACATTACGGTCCCATTGAGTACATTTTTGGAGAAAGGGACATAAGTTGCACCACAGGGCGGGAGGAGGGTGCTGAGCACGATACACTTTCTCTCTTCGGTAAGCATTTTTTTGTGTTTTATACTTTTGGAACTTTGGTTTTTCATGTTGATTTTGAAATGACCTTTTTCATGTTTGAAATGTACTAACTCGGTTGTTCCTCACAGCAGGTCAACTTGTGTGTGGTTGCAACATTACGGTCCCATTGAGTACATTTATGGAGAAAGGGACATCGGTTGCACCACAGGGCGGGAGGAGGGTGCTGAGCACGATACATTTTCTCTCTTCGGTTAGCATTTTTTTGTGTTTTATACTTTTGGAATTTTGGTTTTTCATGTTGATTTTAAAATGACCTTTTTCATGTTTGAAATGTACTAACTCGGTTGTTCCTCACAGCAGGTCAACTTGTGTGTGGTTGCAACATTACGGTCCCATTGAGTACATTTTTGGAGAAAGGGACATCAGTTGCACCACAAGGCGGGAGGAGGGTGCTGAGCACGATACATTTTCTCTCTTCGGTAAGCATTTTTTTGTGTTTTATACTTTTGGAATTTTGGTTTTTCATGTTGATTTTAAAATGACCTGTTTCATGTTTGAAATGTACTAACTCGGTTGTTCCTCACAGCAGGTCAACTTGTGTGTGGTTGCAACATTACGGTCCCATTGAGTACATTTTTGGAGAAAGGGACATCAGTTGCACCACAGGGCGGGAGGAGGGTGCTGAGCACGATACATTTTCTCTCTTCGGTAAGCATTTTTTTGTGTCTTATACTTTTGGAATTTTGGTTTTTCACGTTAATTTTAAAATGACCTTTTTCATGTTTGAAATGTACTTACTCGGTTGTTCCTCACAGCAGGTCAACTTGTGTGTGGTTGCAACATTACGGTCCCATTGAGTACATTTTTGGAGAAAGGGACATCAGTTGCACCATAGGGCGGGAGGAGGGTGCTGAGCACGATACATTTTCTCTCTTCGGTAAGCATTTTTTTGTGTTTTATACTTTTGGAATTTTGGTTTTTCATGTTGATTTTAAAATGACCTTTTTCATGTTTTAAATGTACTAACTCGGTTGTTCCTCACAGCAGGTCAACTTGTGTGTGGTTGCAACATTACGGTCCCATTGAGTACATTTTTGGAGAAAGGGACATCAATTGCACCACAGGGCGGGAGGAGGGTGCTGAGCACGATACATTTTCTCTCTTCGGTAAGCATTTTTTTGTGTTTTATACTTTTGGAATTTTGGTTTTTCATGTTGATTTTAAAATGACCTTTTTCATGTTTGAAATGTACTAACTCGGTTGTTCCTCACAGCAGGTCAACTTGTGTGTGGTTGCAACATTACGGTCCCATTGAGTACATTTTTGGAGAAAGGGACATCAGTTGCACCACAGGGCGGGAGGAGGGTGCTGAGCACGATACATTTTCTCTCTTCGGTAAGCATTTTTTTGTGTTTTATACTTTTGCAATTTTGGTTTTTCATGTTGATTTTAAAATGACCTTTTTCATGTTTGAAATGTACTAACTCGGTTGTTCCTCACAGCAGGTCAACTTGTGTGTGGTTGCAACATTACGGTCCCATTGAGTACATTTTTGGAGAAAGGGACATCAGTTGCACCACAGGGCGGGAGGAGGGTGCTGAGCACGATACATTTTCTCTCTTCGGTAAGCATTTTTTTGTGTTTTATACTTTTGGAATTTTGGTTTTTCATGTTGATTTTAAAATGACCTTTTTCATGTTTGAAATGTACTAACTCGTTTTTTCCTCACAGCAGGTCAACTTGTGTGTGGTTGCAACATTACGGTCCCATTGAGTACATTTTTGGAGAAAGGGACATCAGTTGCACCACAGGGCGGGAGGAGGGTGCTGAGCACGATACATTTTCTCTCTTCGGTAAGCATTTTTTTGTGTTTTATACTTTTGGAATTTTGGTTTTTCATGTTGATTTTAAAATTACCTTTTTCATGTTTGAAATGTACTAACTCGGTTGTTCCTCACAGCAGGTCAACTTGTGTGTGGTTGCAACATTACGGACCCATTGAGTACATTTTTGGAGAAAGGGACATCAGTTGCACCACAGGGTGGGAGGTGGGTGCTGAGCACGATACATTTTCTCTCTTCGGTAAGCATTTTTTTGTGTGTTAAACTTTTGGAATTTTGGTTTTTCATGTTGATTTTAAATGACCTTTTTCATGTTTGAAATGTACTAACTCGGTTGTTCCTCACAGCAGGTCAACTTGTGTGTGGTTGCAACACTACGGTCCCATTGAGTACATTTTTGGAGAAAGGGACATCAGTTGCACCACAGGGCGGGAGGAGGGTGCTGAGCACGATACACTTTCTCTCTTCGGTAAGCATTTTTTTGTGTTTTATACTTTTTGAATTTTGGTTTTTCATGTTCATTTTAAAATGACCTTTTTCATGTTTGAAATGTACTAACTCGGTTGTTCCTCACAGCAGGTCAACTTGTGTGTGGTTGCAACATTACGGTCCCATTGAGTACATATTTGGAGAAAGGACATCAGTTGCACCACAGGGCGGGAGCAGGGTGCTGAGCACGATACATTTTCTCTCTTCGGTAAGCATTTTTTTGTGTTTTATACTTTTGGAATTTTGGTTTTTCATGTTGACTTTAAAATGACTTTTTCATGTTTGAAATGTACTAACTCGATTGTTCCTCACAGCAGGTCAACTTGTGTGTGGTTGCAACATTACGGTCCCATTGAGTACATTTTTGGAGAAAGGGACATCAGTTGCACCACAGGGCGGGAGGAGGGTGCTGAGCACGATACATTTTCTCTCTTCGGTAAGCATTTTTTTGTGTTTTATACTTTTGGAATTTTGGTTTTCATGTTGATTTTAAAATGACCTTTTTCATGTTTGAAATGTACTAACTCGGTTGTTCCTCACAGCAGGTCAACTTGTGTGTGGTTGCAACATTACGGTCCCATTGAGTACATTTTTGGAGAAAGGGACATCAGTTGCACCACGGGGCGGGAGGAGGGTGCTGAGCACGATACATTTTCTCTCTTCGGTAAGCATTTTTTTGTGTTTTATACTTTTGGAATTTTGGTTTTTCATGTTGATTTTAAAATGACCTTTTTCATGTTTGAAATGTACTAACTCGGTTGTTCCTCACAGCAGGTCAACTTGTGTGTGGTTGCAACATTACGGACCCATTGAGTACATTTTTGGAGAAAGGGACATCAGTTGCACCACAGGGTGGGAGGTGGGTGCTGAGCACGATACATTTTCTCTCTTCGGTAAGCATTTTTTTGTGTGTTAAACTTTTGGAATTTCGGTTTTTCATGTTGATTTTAAATGACCTTTTTCATGTTTGAAATGTACTAACTCGGTTGTTCCTCACAGCAGGTCAACTTGTGTGTGGTTGCAACATTACGGTCCCATTGAGTACATTTTTGGAGAAAGGGACATCAGTTGCACCACAGGGCGGGAGGAGGGTGTTGAGCACGATACATTTTCTCTCTTCGGTAAGCATTTTTTTGTGTTTTATACTTTTGAATTTTGGTTTTTCATGTTGATTTTAAAATTACCTTTTTCATGTTTGAAATGTACTAACTCGGTTGTTCCTCACAGCAGGTCAACTTGTGTGTGGTTGCAACATTACGGTCCCATTGAGTACATTTTTGGAGAAAGGGACATCAGTTGCACCACAGGGCGGGAGGAGGGTGCTTTGCACGATACATTTTCTCTCTTCGGTAAGCATTTTTTTGTGTTTTATACTTTTGGAATTTTGGTTTTTCATGTTGATTTTAAAATGACCTTTTTCATGTTTGAAATGTACTAACTCGGTTGTTCCTCACAGCAGGTCAACTTGTGTGTGGTTGCAACATTACGGTCCCATTGAGTACATTTTTGGAGAAAGGGACATAAGTTGCACCACAGGGCGGGAGGAGGGTGCTGAGCACGATACACTTTCTCTCTTCGGTAAGCATTTTTTTGTGTTTTATACTTTTGGAACTTTGGTTTTTCATGTTGATTTTGAAATGACCTTTTTCATGTTTGAAATGTACTAACTCGGTTGTTCCTCACAGCAGGTCAACTTGTGTGTGGTTGCAACACTACGGTCCCATTGAGTACATTTATGGAGAAAGGGACATCGGTTGCACCACAGGGCGGGAGGAGGGTGCTGAGCACGATACATTTTCTCTCTTCGGTTAGCATTTTTTTGTGTTTTATACTTTTGGAATTTTGGTTTTTCATGTTGATTTTAAAATGACCTTTTTCATGTTTGAAATGTACTAACTCGGTTGTTCCTCACAGCAGGTCAACTTGTGTGTGGTTGCAACATTACGGTCCCATTGAGTACATTTTCGGAGAAAGGGACATCAGTTGCACCACAAGGCGGGAGGAGGGTGCTGAGCACGATACATTTTCTCTCTTCGGTAAGCATTTTTTTGTGTTTTATACTTTTGGAATTTTGGTTTTTCATGTTGATTTTAAAATGACCTGTTTCATGTTTGAAATGTACTAACTCGGTTGTTCCTCACAGCAGGTCAACTTGTGTGTGGTTGCAACATTACGGTCCCATTGAGTACATTTTTGGAGAAAGGGACATCAGTTGCACCACAGGGCGGGAGGAGGGTGCTGAGCACGATACATTTTCTCTCTTCGGTAAGCATTTTTTTGTGTCTTATACTTTTGGAATTTTGGTTTTTCACGTTAATTTTAAAATGACCTTTTTCATGTTTGAAATGTACTTACTCGGTTGTTCCTCACAGCAGGTCAACTTGTGTGTGGTTGCAACATTACGGTCCCATTGAGTACATTTTTGGAGAAAGGGACATCAGTTGCACCACAGGGCGGGAGGAGGGTGCTGAGCACGATACATTTTCTCTCTTCGGTAAGCATTTTTTTGTGTTTTATACTTTTGGAATTTTGGTTTTTCATGTTGATTTTAAAATGACCTTTTTCATGTTTTAAATGTACTAACTCGGTTGTTCCTCACAGCAGGTCAACTTGTGTGTGGTTGCAACATTACGGTCCCATTGAGTACATTTTTGGAGAAAGGTACATCAGTTGCACCACAGGGCGGGAGGAGGGTGCTGAGCACGATACATTTTCTCTCTTCGGTAAGCATTTTTTTGTGTTTTATACTTTTGGAATTTTGGTTTTTCATGTTGATTTTAAAATGACCTTTTTCATGTTTGAAATGTACTAACTCGGTTGTTCCTCACAGCAGGTCAACTTGTGTGTGGTTGCAACATTACGGTCCCATTGAGTACATTTTTGGAGAAAGGGACATCAGTTGCACCACAGGGCGGGAGGAGGGTGCTGAGCACGATACATTTTCTCTCTTCGGTAAGCATTTTTTTGTGTTTTATACTTTTGGAATTTTGGTTTTTCATGTTGATTTTAAAATGACCTTTTTCTTGTTTGAAATGTACTAACTCGGTTGTTCCTCACAGCAGGTCAACTTGTGTGTGGTTGCAACATTACGGTCCCATTGAGTACATTTTTGGAGAAAGGGACATCAGTTGCACCACAGGGCGGGAGGAGGGTGCTGATCACGATACATTTTCTCTCTTCGGTAAGCATTTTTTTGTGTTTTATACTTTTGGAATTTTGGTTTTTCATGTTGATTTTAAAATGACCTTTTTCATGTTTGAAATGTACTAACTCGTTTTTTCCTCACAGCAGGTCAACTTGTGTGTGGTTGCAACATTACGGTCCCATTGAGTACATTTTTGGAGAAAGGGACATCAGTTGCAGCACAGGGCGGGAGGAGGGTGCTGAGCACGATACATTTTCTCTCTTCGGTAAGCATTTTTTTGTGTTTTATACTTTTGCAATTTTGGTTTTTCATGTTGATTTTAAAATGACCTTTTTCATGTTTGAAATGTACTAACTCGGTTGTTACTCACAGCAGGTCAACTTGTGTGTGGTTGCAACATTACGGACCCATTGAGTACATTTTTGGAGAAAGGGACATCAGTTGCACCACAGGGTGGGAGGTGGGTGCTGAGCACGATACATTTTCTCTCTTCGGTAAGCATTTTTTTGTGTGTTAAACTTTTGGAATTTTGGTTTTTCATGTTGATTTTAAATGACCTTTTTCATGTTTGAAATGTACTAACTCGGTTGTTCCTCACAGCAGGTCAACTTGTGTGTGGTTGCAACATTACGGTCCCATTGAGTACATTTTTGGAGAAAGGGACATCAGTTGCACCACAGGGCGGGAGGAGGGTGCTTTGCACGATACATTTTCTCTCTTCGGTAAGCATTTTTTTGTGTTTTATACTTTTGGAATTTTGGTTTTTCATGTTGATTTTAAAATGACCTTTTTCATGTTTGAAATGTACTAACTCGGTTGTTCCTCACAGCAGGTCAACTTGTATGTGGTTGCAACATTACGGTCCCATTGAGTACATTTTTGGAGAAAGGGACATAAGTTGCACCACAGGGCGGGAGGAGGGTGCTGAGCACGATACACTTTCTCTCTTCGGTAAGCATTTTTTTGTGTTTTATACTTTTGGAATTTTGGTTTTTCATGTTGATTTTAAAATGACCTTTTTCATGTTTGAAATGTACTAACTCGGTTGTTCCTCACAGCAGGTCAACTTGTGTGTGGTTGCAACACTACGGTCCCATTGAGTACATTTATGGAGAAAGGGACATCAGTTGCACCACAGGGCGGGAGGAGGGTGCTGAGCACGATACATTTTCTCTCTTCGGTTAGCATTTTTTTGTGTTTTATACTTTTGGAATTTTGGTTTTTCATGTTGATTTTAAAATGACCTTTTTCATGTTTGAAATGTACTAACTCGGTTGTTCCTCACAGCAGGTCAACTTGTGTGTGGTTGCAACATTACGGTCCCATTGAGTACATTTTCGGAGAAAGGGACATCAGTTGCACCACAAGGCGGGAGGAGGGTGCTGAGCACGATACATTTTCTCTCTTCGGTAAGCATTTTTTTGTGTTTTATACTTTTGGAATTTTGGTTTTTCATGTTGATTTTAAAATGACCTGTTTCATGTTTGAAATGTACTAACTCGGTTGTTCCTCACAGCAGGTCAACTTGTGTGTGGTTGCAACATTACGGTCCCATTGAGTACATTTTTAAGAGAAAGGGACATCAGTTGCACCACAGGGCGGGAGGAGGGTGCTGAGCACGATACATTTTCTCTCTTCGGTAAGCATTTTTTTGTGTCTTATACTTTTGGAATTTTGGTTTTTCACGTTGATTTTAAAATGACCTTTTTCATGTTTGAAATGCACTTACTCGGTTGTTCCTCACAGCAGGTCAACTTGTGTGTGGTTGCAACATTACGGTCCCATTGAGTACATTTTTGGAGAAAGGGACATCAGTTGCACCACAGGGCGGGAGGAGGGTGCTGAGCACGATACATTTTCTCTCTTCGGTAAGCATTTTTTTGTGTTTTATACTTTTGGAATTTTGGTTTTTCATGTTGATTTTAAAATGACCTTTTTCATGTTTTAAATGTACTAACTCGGTTGTTCCTCACAGCAGGTCAACTTGTGTGTGGTTGCAACATTACGGTCCCATTGAGTACATTTTTGGAGAAAGGGACATCAGTTGCACCGCAGGGCGGGAGGAGGGTGCTGATCACGATACATTTTCTCTCTTCGGTAAGCATTTTTTTGTGTTTTATACTTTTGGAATTTTGGTTTTTCATGTTGATTTTAAAATGACCTTTTTCATGTTTGAAATGTACTAACTCGGTTGTTCCTCACAGCAGGTCAACTTGTGTGTGGTTGCAACATTACGGTCCCATTGAGTACATTCTTGGAGAAAGGGACATCAGTTGCACCACAGGGCGGGAGGAGGGTGCTGAGCACGATACATTTTCTCTCTTCGGTAATCATTTTTTTGTGTTTTATACTTTTGGAATTTTGGTTTTTCATGTTGATTTTAAAATGACCTTTTTCATGTTTGAAATGTACTAACTCGGTTGTTCCTCACAGCAGGTCAACTTGTGTGTGGTTGCAACATTACGGTCCCATTGAGTACATTTTTGGAGAAAGGGACATCAGTTGCACCACAGGGCGGGAGGAGGGTGCTGAGCACGATACATTTTCTCTCTTCGGTAAGCATTTTTTTGTGTTTTATACTTTTGGAATTTTGGTTTTTCATGTTGACTTTAAAATGACTTTTTCATGTTTGAAATGTACTAACTCGATTGTTCCTCACAGCAGGTCAACTTGTGTGTGGTTGCAACATTACGGTCCCATTGAGTACATTTTTGGAGAAAGGGACATCAGTTGCACCACAGGGCGGGAGGAGGGTGCTGAGCACGATACATTTTCTCTCTTCTGTAAGCATTTTTTTGTGTTTTATACTTTTGGAATTTTGGTTTTCATGTTGATTTTAAAATGACCTTTTTCATGTTTGAAATGTACTAACTCGGTTGTTCCTCACAGCAGGTCAACTTGTGTGTGGTTGCAACATTACGGTCCCATTGAGTACATTTTTGGAGAAAGGGACATCAGTTGCACCACGGGGCGGGAGGAGGGTGCTGAGCACGATACATTTTCTCTCTTCGGTAAGCATTTTTTTGTGTTTTATACTTTTGGAATTTTGGTTTTTCATGTTGATTTTAAAATGACCTTTTTCATGTTTGAAATGTACTAACTCGGTTGTTCCTCACAGCAGGTCAACTTGTGTGTGGTTGCAACATTACGGACCCATTGAGTACATTTTTGGAGAAAGGGACATCAGTTGCACCACAGGGTGGGAGGTGGGTGCTGAGCACGATACATTTTCTCTCTTCGGTAAGCATTTTTTTGTGTGTTAAACTTTTGGAATTTCGGTTTTTCATGTTGATTTTAAATGACCTTTTTCATGTTTGAAATGTACTAACTCGGTTGTTCCTCACAGCAGGTCAACTTGTGTGTGGTTGCAACATTACGGTCCCATTGAGTACATTTTTGGAGAAAGGGACATCAGTTGCACCACAGGGCGGGAGGAGGGTGTTGAGCACGATACATTTTCTCTCTTCGGTAAGCATTTTTTTGTGTTTTATACTTTTGAATTTTGGTTTTTCATGTTGATTTTAAAATTACCTTTTTCATGTTTGAAATGTACTAACTCGGTTGTTCCTCACAGCAGGTCAACTTGTGTGTGGTTGCAACATTACGGTCCCATTGAGTACATTTTTGGAGAAAGGGACATCAGTTGCACCACAGGGCGGGAGGAGGGTGCTTTGCACGATACATTTTCTCTCTTCGGTAAGCATTTTTTTGTGTTTTATACTTTTGGAATTTTGGTTTTTCATGTTGATTTTAAAATGACCTTTTTCATGTTTGAAATGTACTAACTCGGTTGTTCCTCACAGCAGGTCAACTTGTGTGTGGTTGCAACATTACGGTCCCATTGAGTACATTTTTGGAGAAAGGGACATAAGTTGCACCACAGGGCGGGAGGAGGGTGCTGAGCACGATACACTTTCTCTCTTCGGTAAGCATTTTTTTGTGTTTTATACTTTTGGAACTTTGGTTTTTCATGTTGATTTTGAAATGACCTTTTTCATGTTTGAAATGTACTAACTCGGTTGTTCCTCACAGCAGGTCAACTTGTGTGTGGTTGCAACACTACGGTCCCATTGAGTACATTTATGGAGAAAGGGACATCGGTTGCACCACAGGGCGGGAGGAGGGTGCTGAGCACGATACATTTTCTCTCTTCGGTTAGCATTTTTTTGTGTTTTATACTTTTGGAATTTTGGTTTTTCATGTTGATTTTAAAATGACCTTTTTCATGTTTGAAATGTACTAACTCGGTTGTTCCTCACAGCAGGTCAACTTGTGTGTGGTTGCAACATTACGGTCCCATTGAGTACATTTTCGGAGAAAGGGACATCAGTTGCACCACAAGGCGGGAGGAGGGTGCTGAGCACGATACATTTTCTCTCTTCGGTAAGCATTTTTTTGTGTTTTATACTTTTGGAATTTTGGTTTTTCATGTTGATTTTAAAATGACCTGTTTCATGTTTGAAATGTACTAACTCGGTTGTTCCTCACAGCAGGTCAACTTGTGTGTGGTTGCAACATTACGGTCCCATTGAGTACATTTTTGGAGAAAGGGACATCAGTTGCACCACAGGGCGGGAGGAGGGTGCTGAGCACGATACATTTTCTCTCTTCGGTAAGCATTTTTTTGTGTCTTATACTTTTGGAATTTTGGTTTTTCACGTTAATTTTAAAATGACCTTTTTCATGTTTGAAATGTACTTACTCGGTTGTTCCTCACAGCAGGTCAACTTGTGTGTGGTTGCAACATTACGGTCCCATTGAGTACATTTTTGGAGAAAGGGACATCAGTTGCACCACAGGGCGGGAGGAGGGTGCTGAGCACGATACATTTTCTCTCTTCGGTAAGCATTTTTTTGTGTTTTATACTTTTGGAATTTTGGTTTTTCATGTTGATTTTAAAATGACCTTTTTCATGTTTTAAATGTACTAACTCGGTTGTTCCTCACAGCAGGTCAACTTGTGTGTGGTTGCAACATTACGGTCCCATTGAGTACATTTTTGGAGAAAGGTACATCAGTTGCACCACAGGGCGGGAGGAGGGTGCTGAGCACGATACATTTTCTCTCTTCGGTAAGCATTTTTTTGTGTTTTATACTTTTGGAATTTTGGTTTTTCATGTTGATTTTAAAATGACCTTTTTCATGTTTGAAATGTACTAACTCGGTTGTTCCTCACAGCAGGTCAACTTGTGTGTGGTTGCAACATTACGGTCCCATTGAGTACATTTTTGGAGAAAGGGACATCAGTTGCACCACAGGGCGGGAGGAGGGTGCTGAGCACGATACATTTTCTCTCTTCGGTAAGCATTTTTTTGTGTTTTATACTTTTGGAATTTTGGTTTTTCATGTTGATTTTAAAATGACCTTTTTCTTGTTTGAAATGTACTAACTCGGTTGTTCCTCACAGCAGGTCAACTTGTGTGTGGTTGCAACATTACGGTCCCATTGAGTACATTTTTGGAGAAAGGGACATCAGTTGCACCACAGGGCGGGAGGAGGGTGCTGATCACGATACATTTTCTCTCTTCGGTAAGCATTTTTTTGTGTTTTATACTTTTGGAATTTTGGTTTTTCATGTTGATTTTAAAATGACCTTTTTCATGTTTGAAATGTACTAACTCGTTTTTTCCTCACAGCAGGTCAACTTGTGTGTGGTTGCAACATTACGGTCCCATTGAGTACATTTTTGGAGAAAGGGACATCAGTTGCAGCACAGGGCGGGAGGAGGGTGCTGAGCACGATACATTTTCTCTCTTCGGTAAGCATTTTTTTGTGTTTTATACTTTTGCAATTTTGGTTTTTCATGTTGATTTTAAAATGACCTTTTTCATGTTTGAAATGTACTAACTCGGTTGTTACTCACAGCAGGTCAACTTGTGTGTGGTTGCAACATTACGGACCCATTGAGTACATTTTTGGAGAAAGGGACATCAGTTGCACCACAGGGTGGGAGGTGGGTGCTGAGCACGATACATTTTCTCTCTTCGGTAAGCATTTTTTTGTGTGTTAAACTTTTGGAATTTTGGTTTTTCATGTTGATTTTAAATGACCTTTTTCATGTTTGAAATGTACTAACTCGGTTGTTCCTCACAGCAGGTCAACTTGTGTGTGGTTGCAACATTACGGTCCCATTGAGTACATTTTTGGAGAAAGGGACATCAGTTGCACCACAGGGCGGGAGGAGGGTGCTTTGCACGATACATTTTCTCTCTTCGGTAAGCATTTTTTTGTGTTTTATACTTTTGGAATTTTGGTTTTTCATGTTGATTTTAAAATGACCTTTTTCATGTTTGAAATGTACTAACTCGGTTGTTCCTCACAGCAGGTCAACTTGTATGTGGTTGCAACATTACGGTCCCATTGAGTACATTTTTGGAGAAAGGGACATAAGTTGCACCACAGGGCGGGAGGAGGGTGCTGAGCACGATACACTTTCTCTCTTCGGTAAGCATTTTTTTGTGTTTTATACTTTTGGAATTTTGGTTTTTCATGTTGATTTTAAAATGACCTTTTTCATGTTTGAAATGTACTAACTCGGTTGTTCCTCACAGCAGGTCAACTTGTGTGTGGTTGCAACACTACGGTCCCATTGAGTACATTTATGGAGAAAGGGACATCAGTTGCACCACAGGGCGGGAGGAGGGTGCTGAGCACGATACATTTTCTCTCTTCGGTTAGCATTTTTTTGTGTTTTATACTTTTGGAATTTTGGTTTTTCATGTTGATTTTAAAATGACCTTTTTCATGTTTGAAATGTACTAACTCGGTTGTTCCTCACAGCAGGTCAACTTGTGTGTGGTTGCAACATTACGGTCCCATTGAGTACATTTTCGGAGAAAGGGACATCAGTTGCACCACAAGGCGGGAGGAGGGTGCTGAGCACGATACATTTTCTCTCTTCGGTAAGCATTTTTTTGTGTTTTATACTTTTGGAATTTTGGTTTTTCATGTTGATTTTAAAATGACCTGTTTCATGTTTGAAATGTACTAACTCGGTTGTTCCTCACAGCAGGTCAACTTGTGTGTGGTTGCAACATTACGGTCCCATTGAGTACATTTTTAAGAGAAAGGGACATCAGTTGCACCACAGGGCGGGAGGAGGGTGCTGAGCACGATACATTTTCTCTCTTCGGTAAGCATTTTTTTGTGTCTTATACTTTTGGAATTTTGGTTTTTCACGTTGATTTTAAAATGACCTTTTTCATGTTTGAAATGCACTTACTCGGTTGTTCCTCACAGCAGGTCAACTTGTGTGTGGTTGCAACATTACGGTCCCATTGAGTACATTTTTGGAGAAAGGGACATCAGTTGCACCACAGGGCGGGAGGAGGGTGCTGAGCACGATACATTTTCTCTCTTCGGTAAGCATTTTTTTGTGTTTTATACTTTTGGAATTTTGGTTTTTCATGTTGATTTTAAAATGACCTTTTTCATGTTTTAAATGTACTAACTCGGTTGTTCCTCACAGCAGGTCAACTTGTGTGTGGTTGCAACATTACGGTCCCATTGAGTACATTTTTGGAGAAAGGGACATCAGTTGCACCGCAGGGCGGGAGGAGGGTGCTGATCACGATACATTTTCTCTCTTCGGTAAGCATTTTTTTGTGTTTTATACTTTTGGAATTTTGGTTTTTCATGTTGATTTTAAAATGACCTTTTTCATGTTTGAAATGTACTAACTCGGTTGTTCCTCACAGCAGGTCAACTTGTGTGTGGTTGCAACATTACGGTCCCATTGAGTACATTCTTGGAGAAAGGGACATCAGTTGCACCACAGGGCGGGAGGAGGGTGCTGAGCACGATACATTTTCTCTCTTCGGTAATCATTTTTTTGTGTTTTATACTTTTGGAATTTTGGTTTTTCATGTTGATTTTAAAATGACCTTTTTCATGTTTGAAATGTACTAACTCGGTTGTTCCTCACAGCAGGTCAACTTGTGTGTGGTTGCAACATTACGGTCCCATTGAGTACATTTTTGGAGAAAGGGACATCAGTTGCACCACAGGGCGGGAGGAGGGTGCTGATCACGATACATTTTCTCTCTTCGGTAAGCATTTTTTTGTGTTTTATACTTTTGGAATTTTGGTTTTTCATGTTGATTTTAAAATGACCTTTTTCATGTTTGAAATGTACTAACTCGTTTTTTCCTCACAGCAGGTCAACTTGTGTGTGGTTGCAACATTACGGTCCCATTGAGTACATTTTTGGAGAAAGGGACATCAGTTGCACCACAGGGTGGGAGGAGGGTGCTGAGCACGATACATTTTCTCTCTTCGGTAAGCATTTTTTTGTGTTTTATACTTTTGGAATTTTGGTTTTTCATGTTGATTTTAAAATGACCTTTTTCATGTTTGAAATGTACTAACTCGGTTGTTCCTCACAGCAGGTCAACTTGTGTGTGGTTGCAACATTACGGTCCCATTGAGTACATTTTAGGAGAAAGGGACATCAGTTGCACCACAGGGCGGGAGGAGGGTGCTGAGCACGATACATTTTCTCTCTTCGGTAAGCATTTTTTTGTGTTTTATACTTTTGGAATTTTGGTTTTTCATGTTGATTTTATAATGATCTTTTTCATGTTTGAAATGTACTAACTCGGTTGTTCCTCACAGCAGGTCAACTTGTGTGTGGTTGCAACAGTACGGTCCCATTGAGTACATTTTTGGAGAAAGGGACATCAGTTGCACCACAGGGCAGGAGGAGGGTGCTGAGCACGATACATTGTCTCTCTTCGGTAAGCATTTTTTTGTGTTTTATACTTTTGGAAGTTTGGTTTTTCATGTTGATTATAAAATGACCTTTTTCATGTTTGAAATGTACTAACTCGGTTGTTCCTCACAGCTGGTCAACTTGTGTGTGGTTGCAAAATTACAGTCCAATTGAGTACATTTTTGGAGAAAGGGACATCAGTTGCACCACAGGGCGGGAGGAGGGTGCTGAGCACGATACATTTTCCCTCTTCGGTAAGCATTTTTTTGTGTTTTATACTTTTGGAATTTTGGTTTTTCATGTTGATTTTAAAATGACCTTTTTCATAATTCAAATGTACTAATTCGGTTGTTCCTCACAGCAGGTCAACTTGGTTGTGGTTGCAACATTACGGTCCCATTGAGTAAATTTTTGGAGAAAGGGACATCAGTTGCACCACAGAGTGGGAGGAGGGTGCTAAGCACGATACATTTTCTCTCTTCGGTAAGCATTTTTTTGTGTTTTATAGTTTTGGAATTTTGGTTTTTCATGTTGATTTAAAAATTACCTTTTTCATGTTTGAAATGTACTAACTCGGTTGTTCCTCACAGCAGGTCAACTTGTGTGTGGTTGCAACATTACGGTCCCATTGAGTACATTTTTGGAGAAAGGGACATCAGTTGCACCACAGAGTGGGAGGAGGGTGCTGAGCACGATACATTTTCTCTCTTTGGTAAGCATTTTTTTGTGTTTTATACTTTTGGAATTTTGGTTTTTCATGTTGATTTTAAAATGACCTTTTTCATATTTGAAATGTACTAACTCGGTTGTTCCTCACAGCAGGTCAACTTGTGTGTGGTTGCAACATTACGGTCCCATTGAGTACATTTTTGGAGAAAGGGACATCAGTTGCACCACAGGGCAGGAGGAGGGTGCTGAGCACGATACATTGTCTCTCTTCGGTAAGCATTTTTTTGTGTTTTATACTTTTGGAAGTTTGGTTTTTCATGTTGATTATAAAATGACCTTTTTCATGTTTGAAATGTACTAACTCGGTTGTTCCTCACAGCTGGTCAACTTGTGTGTGGTTGCAAAATTACAGTCCAATTGAGTACATTTTTGGAGAAAGGGACATCAGTTGCACCACAGGGCGGGAGGAGGGTGCTGAGCACGATACATTTTCTCTCTTCGGTAAGCATTTTTTTGTGTTTTATACTTTTGGAATTTTGGTTTTTCATGTTGATTTTAAAATGACCTTTTTCATAATTCAAATGTACTAATTCGGTTGTTCCTCACAGCAGGTCAACTTGGTTGTGGTTGCAACATTACGGTCCCATTGAGTAAATTTTTGGAGAAAGGGTCATCAGTTGCACCACAGAGTGGGAGGAGGGTGCTAAGCACGATACATTTTCTCTCTTCGGTAAGCATTTTTTTGTGTTTTATAGTTTTGGAATTTTGGTTTTTCATGTTGATTTAAAAATTACCTTTTTCATGTTTGAAATGTACTAACTCGGTTGTTCCTCACAGCAGGTCAACTTGTGTGTGGTTGCAACATTACGGTCCCATTGAGTACATTTTTGGAGAAAGGGACATCAGTTGCACCACGGAGTGGGAGGAGGGTGCTGAGCACGATACATTTTCTCTCTTTGGTAAGCATTTTTTTGTGTTTTATACTTTTGGAATTTTGGTTTTTCATGTTGATTTTAAAATGACCTTTTTCATATTTGAAATGTACTAACTCGGTTGTTCCTCACAGCAGGTCAACTTGTGTGTGGTTGCAACATTACGGTCCCATTGAGTAAATTTTTGGAGAAAGGGACATCAGTTGCACCACAGGGCGGGAGGAGGGTGCTGAACACGATACATTTTCTCTCTCCGGTAAGCATTTTTTTGTGTTTTGTACTTTTGGAATTTTGGTTTTTCATGTTGATTTTAAAATGACCTTTTTCATGTTTGAAATGTACTAACTCGGTTGTTCCTCACAGCAGGTCAACTTGTGTGTGGTTGCAACATTACGGTCCCATTGAGTACATTTTTGGAGAAAGGGACATCAGTTGCACCACAGGGCGGGAGGAGGGTGCTGAGCACGATACATTTTCTCTCTTTGGTAAGCATTTTTTTGTGTTTTATACTTTTGGAATTTTGGTTTTTCATGTTGATTTTACAATGACCTTTTTCATGTTTGAAATGTACTAACTCGGTTGTTCCTCACAGCAGGTCAACTTGTGTGTGGTTGCAACATTACGGTCCCATTGAGTACATTTTTGGAGAAAGGGACATCAGTTGCACCACAGGGCGGGAGGAGGGTGCTGAGCACGATACATTTTCTCTCTTCGGTAAGCATTTTTTTGTGTTTTATACTTTTGGAATTTTGGTTTTTCATGTTCATTTTAAAATGACCTTTTTCATGTTTGAAATGTACTAACTCGGTTGTTCCTCACAGCAGGTCAACTTGTGTGTGGTTGCAACATTACGGTCCCATTGAGTACATTTTTGGAGAAAGGGACATCAGTTGCACCACAGGGCGGGAGGAGGGTGCTGAGCACGATACATTTTCTCTCTTCGGTAAGCATTTTTTTGTGTTTTATACTTTTGGAATTTTGGTTTTTCATGTTTATTTTAAAATGACCTTTTTCATGTTTGAAATGTACTAACTCGGTTGTTCCTCACAGCAGGTAAACTTGTGTGTGGTTGCAACATTACGGTCCCATTGAGTACATTTTTGGAGAAAGGGACATCAGTTGCACCACAGGGCGGGAGGAGGGTGCTGAGCACGATACATTTTCTCTCTTCGGTAAGCATTTTTTTGTGTTTTATACTTTTGGAATTTTGGTTTTTCATGTTGATTTTAAAATGACCTTTTTCATGTTTGAAATGTACTAACTCGGTTGTTCCTCACAGCAGGTCAACTTGTGTGTGGTTGCAACATTACGGTCCCATTGAGTACATTTTTGGAGAAAGAGACATCAGTTGGACCACAGGGCGGGAGGAGGGTGCTTTGCACGATACACTTTCTCTCTTCGGTAAGCATTTTTTTGTGTTTTATACTTTTGGAATTTTGGTTTTTCATGTTGATTTTAAAATGACCTTTTTCATGTTTGAAATGTACTAACTCGGTTGTTCCTCACAGCAGGTCAACTTGTGTGTGGTTGCAACATTACGGTCCCATTGAGTACATTTTTGGAGAAAGGGACATCAGTTGCACCACAGGGCAGGAGGAGGGTGCTGAGCACGATACATTTTCTCACTTCGGTAAGCATTTTTTTGTGTTTTATACTTTTGCAATTTTGGTTTTTCATGTTCATTTTAAAATGACCTTTTTCATGTTTGAAATGTACTAACTCGGTTGTTCCTCACAGCAGGTCAACTTGTGTGTGGTTGCAACATTACAGTCCCATTGAGTACGTATTTGAAGAAAGGACATCAGTTGCACCACAGGGCGGGAGGAGGGTGCTGAGCACAATACATTTTCTCTCTTCGGTAAGCATTTTTTTGTGTTTTATACTTTTGGAATTTTGGTTTTTCATGTTGACTTTAAAATGACCTTTTTCATGTTTGAAATGTACTAACTCGGTTGTTCCTCACAGCAGGTCAACTTGTGTGTGGTTGCAACATTACGGTCCCATTGAGTACATTTTTGGAGAAAGGGGCATCAGTTGCACCACAGGGCGGGAGGAGGGTGCTGAGCACGATACATTTTCTCTCTTCGGTAAGCATTTTTTTGTGTTTTATACTTTTGGAATTTTGGTTTTTCATGTTGATTTTAAAATGACCTTTTTCATGTTTGAAATGTACTAACTCGGTTGTTCCTCACAGCAGGTCATCTTGTGTGTGGTTGCAACATTACGGTCCCATTGAGTACATTTTCGGAGAAAGGGACATCAGTTGCACCACAGGGCGGGAGGAGGGTGCTGAGCACGATACATTTTCTCTCTTCGGTAAGCATTATTTGTGTTTTATACTTTGGGAATTTTGGTTTTTTGTGTTGATTTTAAAATGACCTTTTTCATGTTTGAAATGTACTAACTCGGTTGTTCCTCACAGCAGGTCAACTTGTGTGTGGTTGCAACATTACGGTCCCATTGAGTACATTTTTGGAGAAAGGGACATCAGTTGAACCACAGGGCGGGAGGAGGGTGCTGAGCACGATACATTTTCTCTCTTCGGTAAGCATTCTTTTGTGTTTTATACTTTTGGAATTTTGGTTTTTCATGTTGATTTTAAAATGACCTTTTTCATGTTTGAAATGTACTAACTCGGTTGTTCCTCACAGCAGGTCAACTTGTGTGTGGTTGCAACATTACGGTCCCATTGAGTACATTTTTGGAGAAAGGGACATCAGTTGCACCACAGGGTGGGAGGAGGGCGCTGATCACGATACATTTTCTCTCTTCGGTAAGCATTTTTTTGGGTTTTATACTCTTGGAATTTTGGTTTTTCATGTTGATTTTAAAATGACCTTTTTCATGTTTGAAATGTACTACCTCGGTTGTTACTCACAGCAGGTCAACTTGTGTGTGGTTGCAACATTACGGTCCCATTGAGTACATTTTTGGAGAAAGGGACATCAGTTGCACCACAGGGAGGGAGGAGGGTGCTGAACACGATACATTTTCTCTCTCCGGTAAGCATTTTTTTGTGTTTTGTACTTTTGGAATTTTGGTTTTTCATGTTCATTTTAAAATGACCTTTTTCATGTTTGAAATGTACTAACTCGGTTGTTCCTCACAGCAGGTCAACATGTGTGTGGTTGCAACATTACGGTCCCATTGAGTACATTTTTGGAGAAAGGGACATCAGTTGCACCACAGGGCGGGAGGAGGGTGCTGAGCACGATACATTTTCTCTCTTCGGTAAGCATTTTTTTGTGTTTTATACTTTTGGAATTTTGGTTTTTCATGTTGATTTTAAAATGACCTTTTTCATGTTTGAAATGTACTAACTCGGTTGTTCCTCACAGCAGGTCAACTTGTGTGTGGTTGCAACATTACGGTCCCATTGAGTACATTTTTGGAGAAAGAGACATCTGTTGCACCACAGGGCGGGAGGAGGGTGCTTTGCACGATACATTTTCTCTCTTCGGTAATCATTTTTTTGTGTTTTATACTTTTGGAATTTTGGTTTTTCATGTTGATTTTAAAATGACCTTTTTCATGTTTGAAATGTACTAACTCGGTTGTTCCTCACAGCAGGTCAACTTGTGTGTGGTTGCAACATTACGGTCCCATTGAGTACATTTTTGGAGAAAGGGACATCAGTTGCACCACAGGGCGGGAAGAGGGTGCTGAGCACGATACATTTTCTCTCTTCGGTAAGCATTTTTTTGTGTTTTATACTTTTGGAATTTTGGTTTTTCATGTTCATTTTAAAATGACCTTTTTCCTGTTTGAAATGTACTAACTCGGTTGTTCCTCACAGCAGGTCAACTTGTGTGTGGTTGCAACATTACGGTCCCATTGAGTACATTTTTGGAGAAAGGGACACCACTGCACCACAGGGCGGGAGGAGGGTGCTGAGCACGATACATTTTCTCTCTTCGGTAAGCATTTTTTTGTGTTTTATACTTTTGGAATTTTGGTTTTTCATGTTGATTTTAAAATGACCTTTTTCATGTTTGAAATGTACTAACTCGGTTGTTCCTCACAGCAGGTCAACTTGTGTGTGGTTGCAACATTACGGTCCCATTGAGTACATTTTCGGAGAAAGGGACATCAGTTGCACCACAGGGCGGGAGGAGGGTGCTGAGCACGATACATTTTCTCTCTTCGGTAAGCATTATTTGTGTTTTATACTTTGGGAATTTTGGTTTTTTGTGTTGATTTTAAAATGACCTTTTTCATGTTTAAAATGTACTAACTCGGTTGTTCCTCACAGCAGGTCAACTTGTGTGTGGTTGCAACATTACGGTCCCATTGAGTACATTTTTGGAGAAAGGGACATCAGTTGAACCACAGGGCGGGAGGAGGGTGCTGAGCACGATACATTTTCTCTCTTCGGTAAGCATTCTTTTGTGTTTTATACTTTTGGAATTTTGGTTTTTCATGTTGATTTTAAAATGACCTTTTTCATGTTTGAAATGTACTAACTCGGTTGTTCCTCACAGCAGGTCAACTTGTGTGTGGTTGCAACATTACGGTCCCATTGAGTACATTTTTGGAGAAAGGGACATCAGTTGCACCACAGGGTGGGAGGAAGGCGCTGAGCACGATACATTTTCTCTCTTCGGTAAGCATTTTTTTGGGTTTTATACTTTTGGAATTTTGGTTTTTCATGTTGATTTTAAAATGACCTTTTTCATGTTTGAAATGTACTACCTCGGTTGTTACTCACAGCAGGTCATCTTGTGTGTGGTTGCAACATTACGGTCCCATTGAGTACATTTTTGGAGAAAGGGACATCAGTTGCACCACAGGGCGGGAGGAGGGTGCTGAACACGATACATTTTCTCTCTCCGGTAAGCATTTTTTTGTGTTTTGTACTTTTGGAATTTTGGTTTTTCATGTTCATTTTAAAATGACCTTTTTCATGTTTGAAATGTACTAACTCGGTTGTTCCTCACAGCAGGTCAACATGTGTGTGGTTGCAACATTACGGTCCCATTGAGTACATTTTTGGAGAAAGGGACATCAGTTGCACCACAGGGCGGGAGGAGGGTGCTGAGCACGATACATTTTCTCTCTTCGGTAAGCATTTTTTTGTGTTTTATACTTTTGGAATTTTGGTTTTTCATGTTGATTTTAAAATGACCTTTTTCATGTTTGAAATGTACTAACTCGGTTGTTCCTCACAGCAGGTCAACTTGTGTGTGGTTGCAACATTACGGTCCCATTGAGTACATTTTTGGAGAAAGAGACATCTGTTGCACCACAGGGCGGGAGGAGGGTGCTTTGCACGATACATTTTCTCTCTTCGGTAATCATTTTTTTGTGTTTTATACTTTTGGAATTTTGGTTTTTCATGTTGATTTTAAAATGACCTTTTTCATGTTTGAAATGTACTAACTCGGTTGTTCCTCACAGCAGGTCAACTTGTGTGTGGTTGCAACATTACGGTCCCATTGAGTACATTTTTGGAGAAAGGGACATCAGTTGCACCACAGGGCGGGAAGAGGGTGCTGAGCACGATACATTTTCTCTCTTCGGTAAGCATTTTTTTGTGTTTTATACTTTTGGAATTTTGGTTTTTCATGTTCATTTTAAAATGACCTTTTTCCTGTTTGAAATGTACTAACTCGGTTGTTCCTCACAGCAGGTCAACTTGTGTGTGGTTGCAACATTACGGTCCCATTGAGTACATTTTTGGAGAAAGGGACACCACTGCACCACAGGGCGGGAGGAGGGTGCTGAGCACGATACATTTTCTCTCTTCGGTAAGCATTTTTTTGTGTTTTATACTTTTTGAATTTTGGTTTTTCATGTTGATTTTAAAATGACCTTTTTCATGTTTGAAATGTACTAATTCGGTTGTTCCTCACAGCAGGTCAACTTGTGTGTGGTTGCAACATTACGGTCCCATTGAGTACATATTTGGAGAAAGGGACATCAGTTGCACCACAGGGCGGGAGGAGGGTGCTGAGCACGATACATTTTCTCTCTTCGGTAAGCATTTTTTTGTGTTTTATACTTTTGGAATTTTGGTTTTTCATGTTGATTTTAAAATGACCTTTTTCATGTTTGAAATGTACTAACTCGGTTGTTCCTCACAGCAGGTCAACTTGTGTGTGGTTGCAACATTACGGTCCCATTGAGTACATTTTTGGAGAAAGAGACATCAGTTGCACCACAGGGCGGGAGGAGGGTGCTTTGCACGATACATTTTCTCTCTTCGGTAATCATTTTTTTGTGTTTTATACTTTTGGAATTTTGGTTTTTCATGTTGATTTTAAAATGACCTTTTTCATGTTTGAAATGTACTTACTCGGTTGTTCCTCACAGCAGGTCAACTTGTGTGTGGTTGCAACATTACGGTCCCATTGAGTACATTTTTGGAGAAAGGGACATCAGTTGCACCACAGGGCGGGAGGAGGGTGCTGAGCACGATACATTTTCTCTCTTCGGTAAGCATTTTTTTGTGTTTTATACTTTTGGAATTTTGGTTTTTCATGTTCATTTTAAAATGACCTTTTTCATGTTTGAAATGTACTAACTCGGTTGTTCCTCACAGCAGGTCAACTTGTGTGTGGTTGCAACATTACGGTCCCATTGAGTACATTTTTGGAGAAAGGGACACCACTGCACCACAGGGTGGGAGGAGGGTGCTGAGCACGATACATTTTCTCTCTTCGGTAAGCATTTTTTTGTGTTTTATACTTTTTGAATTTTGGTTTTTCATGTTGACTTTAAAATGACCATTTTCATGTTTGAAATGTACTAACTCGGTTGTTCCTCACAGCAGGTCAACTTGTGTGTGGTTGCAACATTACGGTCCCATTGAGTACATTTTTGGAGAAAGGGACATCAGTTGCACCACAGGGCGTGAGGAGGGTGCTGAGCACGATACATTTTCTCTCTTCGGTAAGCATTTTTTTGTGTTTTATACTTTTGGAATTTTTGTTTTTCATGTTGATTTTAAAATGACCTTTTTCATGTTTGAAATGTACTAACTCGGTTGTTCCTCACAGCAGGTCAACTTGTGTGTGGTTGCAACATTACGGTCCCATTGAGTACATTTTTGGAGAAAGGGACATCAGTTGCACCACAGGGCGGGAGGAGGGTGCTGAGCACGATACATTTTCTCTCTTCGGTAAGCATTTTTTTGTGTTTTATACTTTTGGAATTTTGGTTTTTCATGCTGATTTTAAAATGACCTTTTTCATGTTTGAAATGTACTAACTCGGTTGTTCCTCACAGCAGGTCAACTTGTGTGTGGTTGCAACATTACGGTCCCATTGAGTACGTTTTTGGAGAAAGAGACATCAGTTGCACCACAGGGCGGGAGGAGGGTGCTTTGCACGATACATTTTCTCTCTTCGGTAATCATTTTTTTGTGTTTTATACTTTTGGAATTTTGGTTTTTCATGTTCATTTTAAAATGACCTTTTTCATGTTTGAAATGTACTAACTCGGTTGTTCCTCACAGCAGGTCAACTTGTGTGTGGTTGCAACATTACGGTCCCATTGAGTACATTTTTGGAGAAAGGGACATCAGTTGCACCACAGGGTGGGAGGAGGGTGCTGAGCACGATACATTTTCTCTCTTCGGTAAGCATTTTTTTGTGTTTTATACTTTTGGAATTTTGGTTTTTCATGTTCATTTTAAAATGACCTTTTTCATGTTTGAAATGTACTAACTCGGTTGTTCCTCACAGCAGTTCAACTTGTGTGTGGTTGCAACATTACGGTCCCATTGAGTACATTTTTGGAGAAAGGGACATCAGTTGCACCACAGGGCGGGAGGAGGGTGCTGAGCACGATACATTTTCTCTCTTCGGTAAGCATTATTTGTGTTTTATACTTTTGGAATTTTGGTTTTTTGTGTTGATTTTAAAATGACCTTTTTCATGTTTGAAATGTACTAACTCGGTTGTTCCTCACAGCAGGTCAACTTGTGTGTGGTTGCAACATTACGGTCCCCTTGAGTACATTTTTGGAGAAAGGGACATCAGTTGAACCACAGGGCGGGAGGAGGGTGCTGAGCACGATACATTTCCTCTCTTCGGTAAGCATTCTTTTGTGTTTTATACTTTTGGAATTTTGGTTTTTCATGTTGATTTTAAAATGACCTTTTTCATGTTTGAAATGTACTAACTCGGTTGTTCCTCACAGCAGGTCAACTTGTGTGTGGTTGCAACATTACGGTCCCATTGAGTACATTTTTGGAGAAAGGGACATCAGTTGCACCACAGGGCGGGAGGAGGGTGCTGATCACGATACATTTTCTCTCTTCGGTAAGCATTTTTTTGGGTTTTATACTTTTGGAATTTTGGTTTTTCATGTTGATTTTAAAATGACCTTTTTCATGTTTGAAATGTACTACCTCGGTTGTTACCCACAGCAGGTCAACTTGTGTGTGGTTGCAACATTACGGTCCCATTGAGTACATTTTTGGAGAAAGGGACATCAGTTGCACCACAGGGCGGGAGGAGGGTGCTGAACACGATACATTTTCTCTCTCCGGTAAGCATTTTTTTGTGTTTTGTACTTTTGGAATTTTGGTTTTTCATGTTCATTTTAAAATGACCTTTTTCATGTTTGAAATGTACTAACTCGGTTGTTCCTCACAGCAGGTCAACATGTGTGTTGTTGCAACATTACGGTCCCATTGAGTACATTTTTGGAGAAAGGGACATCAGTTGCACCACAGGGCGGGAGGAGGGTGCTGAGCACGATACATTTTCTCTCTTCGGTAAGCATTTTTTTGTGTTTTATACTTTTGGAATTTTGGTTTTTCATGTTGATTTTAAAATGACCTTTTTCATGTTTGAAATGTACTAACTCGGTTGTTCCTCACAGCAGGTCAACTTGTGTGTGGTTGCAACACTACGGTCCCATTGAGTACATTTTTGGAGAAAGAGACATCAGTTGCACCACAGGGCGGGAGGAGGGTGCTTTGCACGATACATTTTCTCTCTTCGGTAAGCATTTTTTTGTGTTTTATACTTTTGGAATTTTGGTTTTTCATGTTGATTTTAAAATGACCTTTTTCATGTTTGAAATGTACTAACTCGGTTGTTCCTCACAGCAGGTCAACTTGTGTGTGGTTGCATCATTACGGTCCCATTGAGTACATTTTTGGAGAAAGGGACATCAGTTGCACCACAGGGCGGGAGGAGGGTGCTGAGCACGATACATTTTCTCTCTTCGGTAAGCATTTTTTTGTGTTTTATACTTTTGGAATTTTGGTTTTTCATGTTCATTTTAAAATGACCTTTTTCATGTTTGAAATGTACTAACTCGGTTGTTCCTCACAGCAGGTCAACTTGTGTGTGGTTGCAACATTACGGTCCCATTGAGTACATTTTTGGAGAAAGGGACATCAGTTGCACCACAGGGCGGGAGGAGGGTGCTGAGCACGCTACATTTTCTCTCTTCGGTAAGCATTTTTTTGTGTTTTATACTTTTGGAATTTTGGTTTTTCATGTTCATTTTAAAATGACCTTTTTCATGTTTGAAATGTACTAACTCGGTTGTTCCTCACAGCAGGTCAACTTGTGTGTGGTTGCAACATTACGGTCCCATTGAGTACATTTTTGGAGAAAGGGACATCAGTTGCACCACAGGGCGGGAGGAGGGTGCTGAGCACGATACATTTTCTCTCTTCGGTAAGCATTTTTTTGTGTTTTATACTTTCGGAATTTTGGTTTTTCATGTTGATTTTAAAATGACCTTTTTCATGTTTGAAATGTACTAACTCGGTTGTTCCTCACAGCAGGTCAACTTGTGTGTGGTTGCAACATTACGGTCCCATTGAGTACATTTTTGGAGAAAGAGACATCAGTTGCACCACAGGGCGGGAGGAGGGTGCTTTGCACGATACATTTTCTCTCTTCGGTAACCATTTTTTTGTGTTTTATACTTTTTGAATTTTGGTTTTTCATGTTGACTTTAAAATGACCATTTTCATGTTTGAAATGTACTAACTCGGTTGTTCCTCACAGCAGGTCAACTTGTGTGTGGTTGCAACATTACGGTCCCATTGAGTACATTTTTGGAGAAAGGGACATCAGTTGCACCACAGGGCGTGAGGAGGGTGCTGAGCACGATACATTTTCTCTCTTCGGTAAGCATTTTTTTGTGTTTTATACTTTTGGAATTTTTGTTTTTCATGTTGATTTTTAAATGACCTTTTCAATGTTTGAAATGTACTAACTCGGTTGTTCCTCACAGCAGGTCAACTTGTGTGTGGTTGCAACATTACGGTCCCATTGAGTACATTTTTGGAGAAAGGGACATCAGTTGCACCACAGGGCGGGAGGAGGGTGCTGAGCACGATACATTTTCTCTCTTCGGTAAGCATTTTTTTGTGTTTTATACTTTTGGAATTTTGGTTTTTCATGTTCATTTTAAAATGACCTTTTTCATGTTTGAAATGTACTAACTCGGTTGTTCCTCACAGCAGGTCAACTTGTGTGTGGTTGCAACATTACGGTCCCATTGAGTACATTTTTGGAGAAAGGGACATCAGTTGCACCACAGGGCGGGAGGAGGGTGCTGAGCACGATACATTTTCTCTCTTCGGTAAGCATTTTTTTGTGTTTTATACTTTCGGAATTTTGGTTTTTCATGTTGATTTTAAAATGACCTTTTTCATGTTTGAAATGTACTAACTCGGTTGTTCCTCACAGCAGGTCAACTTGTGTGTGGTTGCAACATTACGGTCCCATTGAGTACATTTTTGGAGAAAGAGACATCAGTTGCACCACAGGGCGGGAGGAGGGTGCTTTGCACGATACATTTTCTCTCTTCGGTAACCATTTTTTTGTGTTTTATACTTTTTGAATTTTGGTTTTTCATGTTGACTTTAAAATGACCATTTTCATGTTTGAAATGTACTAACTCGGTTGTTCCCCACAGCAGGTCAACTTGTGTGTGGTTGCAACATTACGGTCCCATTGAGTACATTTTTGGAGAAAGGGACATCAGTTGCACCACAGGGCGTGAGGAGGGTGCTGAGCACGATACATTTTCTCTCTTCGGTAAGCATTTTTTTGTGTTTTATACTTTTGGAATTTTTGTTTTTCATGTTGATTTTTAAATGACCTTTTTCATGTTTGAAATGTACTAACTCGGTTGTTCCTCACAGCAGGTCAACTTGTGTGTGGTTGCAACATTACGGTCCCATTGAGTACATTTTTGGAGAAAGGGACATCAGTTGCACCACAGGGCGGGAGGAGGGTGCTGAGCACGATACATTTTCTCTCTTCGGTAAGCATTTTTTTGTGTTTTATACTTTTGGAATTTTGGTTTTTCATGCTGATTTTAAAATGACCTTTTTCATGTTTGAAATGTACTAACTCGGTTGTTCCTCACAGCAGGTCAACTTGTGTGTGGTTGCAACATTACGGTCCCATTGAGTACGTTTTTGGAGAAAGAGACATCAGTTGCACCACAGGGCGGGAGGAGGGTGCTTTGCACGATACATTTTCTCTCTTCGGTAATCATTTTTTTGTGTTTTATACTTTTTGAATTTTGGTTTTTCATGTTGATTTTAAAATGACCTTTTTCATGTTTGAAATGTACTAACTCGGTTGTTCCTCACAGCAGGTCAACTTGTGTGTGGTTGCAACATTACGGTCCCATTGAGTACATTTTTGGAGAAAGGGACATCAGTTGCACCACAGGGCGGGAGGAGGGTGCTGAGCACGCTACATTTTCTCTCTTCGGTAAGCATTTTTTTGTGTTTTATACTTTTGGAATTTTGGTTTTTCATGTTCATTTTAAAATGACCTTTTTCATGTTTGAAATGTACTAACTCGGTTGTTCCTCACAGCAGGTCAACTTGTGTGTGGTTGCAACATTACGGTCCCATTGAGTACATTTTTGGAGAAAGGGACATCAGTTGCACCACAGGGCGGGAGGAGGGTGCTGAGCACGATACATTTTCTCTCTTCGGTAAGCATTTTTTTGTGTTTTATACTTTCGGAATTTTGGTTTTTCATGTTGATTTTAAAATGACCTTTTTCATGTTTGAAATGTACTAACTCGGTTGTTCCTCACAGCAGGTCAACTTGTGTGTGGTTGCAACATTACGGTCCCATTGAGTACATTTTTGGAGAAAGAGACATCAGTTGCACCACAGGGCGGGAGGAGGGTGCTTTGCACGATACATTTTCTCTCTTCGGTAAGCATTTTTTTGTGTTTTATACTTTTGGAATTTTGGTTTTTCATGTTGATTTTAAAATGACCTTTTTCATGTTTGAAATGTACTAACTCGGTTGTTCCTCACAGCAGGTCAACTTGTGTGTGGTTGCAACATTACGGTCCCATTGAGTACATTTTTGGAGAAAGGGACATCAGTTGCACCACAGGGCGGGAGGAGGGTGCTGAGCACGATACATTTTCTCTCTTCGGTAAGCATTTTTTTGTGTTTTATACTTTTGGAATTTTGGTTTTTCATGTTGATTTTAAAATGACCTTTTTCATGTTTGAAATGTACTAACTCGGTTGTTCCTCACAGCAGGTCAACTTGTGTGTGGTTGCAACATTACGGTCCCATTGAGTACATTTTTGGAGAAAGGGACATCAGTTGCACCACAGGGCGGGAGGAGGGTGCTGAGCACGATACATTTCTCTCTTCGGTAAGCATTTTTTTGTGTTTTATACTTTTGGAATTTTGGTTTTTCATGTTCATTTTAAAATGACATTTTTCATGTTTGAAATGTACTAACTCGGTTGTTCCTCACAGCAGGTCAACTTGTGTGTGGTTGCAACATTACGGTCCCATTGAGTACATTTTTGGAGAAAGGGACACCACTGCACCACAGGGCGGGAGGAGGGTGCTGAGCACGATACATTTTCTCTATTCGGTAAGCATTTTTTTGTGTTTTATACTTTTTGAATTTTGGTTTTTCATGTTGACTTTAAAATGACCATTTTCATGTTTGAAATGTACTAACTCGGGTGTTCCTCACAGCAGGTCAACTTGTGTGTGGTTGCAACATTACGGTCCCATTGAGTACATTTTTGGAGAAAGGGACATCAGTTGCACCACAGGGCGTGAGGAGGGTGCTGAGCACGATACATTTTCTCTCTTCGGTAAGCATTTTTTTGTGTTTTATACTTTTGGAATTTTTGTTTTTCATGTTGATTTTAAAATGACCTTTTTCATGTTTGAAATGTACTAACTCGGTTGTTCCTCACAGCAGGTCAACTTGTGTGTGGTTGCAACATTACGGTCCCATTGAGTACATTTTTGGAGAAAGGGACATCAGTTGCACCACAGGGCGGGAGGAGGGTGCTGAGCACGATACATTTTCTCTCTTCGGTAAGCATTTTTTTGTGTTTTATACTTTTGGAATTTTGGTTTTTCATGCTGATTTTAAAATGACCTTTTTCATGTTTGAAATGTACTAACTCGGTTGTTCCTCACAGCAGGTCAACTTGTGTGTGGTTGCAACATTACGGTCCCATTGAGTACGTTTTTGGAGAAAGAGACATCAGTTGCACCACAGGGCGGGAGGAGGGTGCTTTGCACGATACATTTTCTCTCTTCGGTAATCATTTTTTTTGTGTTTTATACTTTTGGAATTTTGGTTTTTCATGCTGATTTTAAAATGACCTTTTTCATGTTTGAAATGTACTAACTCGGTTGTTCCTCACAGCAGGTCAACTTGTGTGTGGTTGCAACATTACGGTCCCATTGAGTACATTTTTGGAGAAAGGGACATCAGTTGCACCACAGGGCGGGAGGAGGGTGCTGAGCACGCTACATTTTCTCTCTTCGGTAAGCATTTTTTTGTGTTTTATACTTTTGGAATTTTGGTTTTTCATGTTCATTTTAAAATGACCTTTTTCATGTTTGAAATGTACTAACTCGGTTGTTCCTCACAGCAGGTCAACTTGTGTGTGGTTGCAACATTACGGTCCCATTGAGTACATTTTTGGAGAAAGGGACATCAGTTGCACCACAGGGCGGGAGGAGGGTGCTGAGCACGATACATTTTCTCTCTTCGGTAAGCATTTTTTTGTGTTTTATACTTTCGGAATTTTGGTTTTTCATGTTGATTTTAAAATGACCTTTTTCATGTTTGAAATGTACTAACTCGGTTGTTCCTCACAGCAGGTCAACTTGTGTGTGGTTGCAACATTACGGTCCCATTGAGTACATTTTTGGAGAAAGAGACATCAGTTGCACCACAGGGCGGGAGGAGGGTGCTTTGCACGATACATTTTCTCTCTTCGGTAAGCATTTTTTTGTGTTTTATACTTTTGGAATTTTGGTTTTTCATGTTGATTTTAAAATGACCTTTTTCATGTTTGAAATGTACTAACTCGGTTGTTCCTCACAGCAGGTCAACTTGTGTGTGGTTGCAACATTACGGTCCCATTGAGTACATTTTTGGAGAAAGGGACATCAGTTGCACCACAGGGCGGGAGGAGGGTGCTGAGCACGATACATTTTCTCTCTTCGGTAAGCATTTTTTTGTGTTTTATACTTTTGGAATTTTGGTTTTTCATGTTGATTTTAAAATGACCTTTTTCATGTTTGAAATGTACTAACTCGGTTGTTCCTCACAGCAGGTCAACTTGTGTGTGGTTGCAACATTACGGTCGCATTGAGTACATTTTTGGAGAAAGGGACATCAGTTGCACCACAGGGCGGGAGGAGGGTGCTGAGCACGATACATTTTCTCTCTACGGTAAGCATTTTTTTGTGTTTTATACTTTTGGAATTTTGGTTTTTCATGTTCATTTTAAAATGACCTTTTTCATGTTTGAAATGTACTAACTCGGTTGTTCCTCACAGCAGGTCAACTTGTGTGTGGTTGCAACATTACGGTCCCATTGAGTACATTTTTGGAGAAAGGGACACCACTGCACCACAGGGCGGGAGGAGGGTGCTGAGCACGATACATTTTCTCTCTTCGGTAAGCATTTTTTTGTGTTTTATACTTTTTGAATTTTGGTTTTTCATGTTGACTTTAAAATGACCATTTTCATGTTTGAAATGTACTAACTCGGGTGTTCCTCACAGCAGGTCAACTTGTGTGTGGTTGCAACATTACGGTCCCATTGAGTACATTTTTGGAGAAAGGGACATCAGTTGCACCACAGGGCGGGAGGAGGGTGCTGAGCACGATACATTTTCTCTCTTCGGTAAGCATTTTTTTGTGTTTTATACTTTTGGAATTTTGGTTTTTCATGTTGATTTTAAAATGACCTTTTTCATGTTTGAAATGTACTAACTCGGTTGCTCCTCACAGCAGGTCAACTTGTGTGTGGTTGCAACATTACGGTCCCATTGAGTACATTTTTGGAGAAAGAGACATCAGTTGCACCACAGGGCGGGAGGAGGGTGCTTTGCACGATACATTTTCTCTCTTCGGTAATCATTTTTTTGTGTTTTATACTTTTGGAATTTTGGTTTCTCATGTTGATTTTAAAATGACCTTTTTCATGTTTGAAATGTACTAACTCGGTTGTTCCTCACAGCAGGTCAACTTGTGTGTGGTTGCAACATTACGGTCCCATTGAGTACATTTTTGGAGAAAGGGACATCAGTTGCACCACAGGGCGGGAGGAGGGTGCTGAGCACGATACATTTTCTTTCTTCGGTAAGCATTTTTTTGTGTTTTATACTTTTGGAATTTTGGTTTTTCATGTTCATTTTAAAATGACCTTTTTCATGTTTGAAATGTACTAACTCGGTTGTTCCTCACAGCAGGTCAACTTGTGTGTGGTTGCAACATTACGGTCCCATTGAGTACATTTTTGGAGAAAGGGACACCACTGCACCACAGGGCGGGAGGAGGGTGCTGAGCACGATACATTTTCTCTCTTCGGTAAGCATTTTTTTGTGTTTTATACTTTTTGAATTTTGGTTTTTCATGTTGATTTTAAAATGACCTTTTTCATGTTTGAAATGTACTAATTCGGTTGTTCCTCACAGCAGGTCAACTTGTGTGTGGTTGCAACATTACGGTCCCATTGAGTACATATTTGGAGAAAGGGACATCAGTTGCACCACAGGGCGGGAGGAGGGTGCTGAGCACGATACATTTTCTCTCTTCGGTAAGCATTTTTTTGTGTTTTATACTTTTGGAATTTTGGTTTTTCATGTTGATTTTAAAATGACCTTTTTCATGTTTGAAATGTACTAACTCGGTTGTTCCTCACAGCAGGTCAACTTGTGTGTGGTTGCAACATTACGGTCCCATTGAGTACATTTTTGGAGAAAGAGACATCAGTTGCACCACAGGGCGGGAGGAGGGTGCTTTGCACGATACATTTTCTCTCTTCGGTAATCATTTTTTTGTGTTTTATACTTTTGGAATTTTGGTTTTTCATGTTGACTTTAAAATGACCATTTTCATGTTTGAAATGTACTAACTCGGTTGTTCCTCACAGCAGGTCAACTTGTGTGTGGTTGCAACATTACGGTCCCATTGAGTACATTTTTGGAGAAAGGGACATCAGTTGCACCACAGGGCGGGAGGAGGGTGCTGAGCACGATACATTTTCTCTCTTCGGTAAGCATTTTTTTGTGTTTTATACTTTTGGAATTTTGGTTTTTCATGCTGATTTTAAAATGACCTTTTCCATGTTTGAAATGTACTAACTCGGTTGTTCCTCACAGCAGGTCAACTTGTGTGTGGTTGCAACATTACGGTCCCATTGAGTACGTTTTTGGAGAAAGAGACATCAGTTGCACCACAGGGCGGGAGGAGGGTGCTTTGCACGATACATTTTCTCTCTTCGGTAATCATTTTTTTGTGTTTTATACTTTTGGAATTTTGGTTTTTCATGTTGATTTTAAAATGACCTTTTTCATGTTTGAAATGTACTAACTCGGTTGTTCCTCACAGCAGGTCAACTTGTGTGTGGTTGCAACATTACGGTCCCATTGAGTACATTTTTGGAGAAAGGGACATCAGTTGCACCACAGGGCGGGAGGAGGGTGCTGAGCACGCTACATTTTCCCTCTTCTGTAAGCATTTTTTTGTGTTTTATACTTTTGGAATTTTGGTTTTTCATGTTCATTTTAAAATGACCTTTTTCATGTTTGAAATGTACTAACTCGGTTGTTCCTCACAGCAGGTCAACTTGTGTGTGGTTGCAACATTACGGTCCCATTGAGTACATTTTTGGAGAAAGGGACATCAGTTGCACCACAGGGCGGGAGGAGGGTGCTGAGCACGATACATTTTCTCTCTTCGGTAAGCATTTTTTTGTGTTTTATACTTTCGGAATTTTGGTTTTTCATGTTGATTTTAAAATGACCTTTTTCATGTTTGAAATGTACTAACTCGGTTGTTCCTCACAGCAGGTCAACTTGTGTGTGGTTGCAACATTACAGTCCCATTGAGTACATTTTTGGAGAAAGAGACATCAGTTGCACCACAGGGCGGGAGGAGGGTGCTTTGCACGATACATTTTCTCTCTTCGGTAAGCATTTTTTTGTGTTTTATACTTTTGGAATTTTGGTTTTTCATGTTGATTTTAAAATGACCTTTTTCATGTTTGAAATGTACTAACTCGGTTGTTCCTCACAGCAGGTCAACTTGTGTGTGGTTGCAACATTACGGTCCCATTGAGTACATTTTTGGAGAAAGGGACATCAGTTGCACCACAGGGCGGGAGGAGGGTGCTGAGCACGATACATTTTCTCTCTTCGGTAAGCATTTTTTTGTGTTTTATACTTTTTGAATTTTGGTTTTTCATGTTGATTTTAAAATGACCTTTTTCATGTTTGAAATGTACTAACTCGGTTGTTCCTCACAGCAGGTCAACTTGTGTGTGGTTGCAACATTACGGTCCCATTGAGTACATATTTGGAGAAAGGACATCAGTTGCACCACAGGGCGGGAGGAGGGTGCTGAGCACAATACATTTTCTCTCTTCGGTAAGCATTTTTTTGTGTTTTATACTTTTGGAATTTTGGTTTTTCATGTCGACTTTAAAATGACCTTTTTCATGTTTGAAATGTACTAACTCGTTTTTTCCTCACAGCAGGTCAACTTGTGTGTGGTTGCAACATTACGGTCCCATTGAGTACATTTTTGGAGAAAGGGACATCAGTTGCACCACAGGGCGGGAGGAGGGTGCTGAGCACGATACATTTTCTCTCTTCGGTAAGCATTTTTTTGTATTTTATACTTTTGGAATTTTGGTTTTTTGTGTTGATTTTAAAATGACCTTTTTCATGTTGAAATGTACTAACTCGGTTGTTCCTCACAGCAGGTCACATTGTGTGTGGTTGCAACATTACGGTCCCATTGAGTACATTTTTGGAGAAAGGGACATCAGTTGCACCACAGGGCGGGAGGAGGGTACTGATCACGATACATTTTCTCTCTTCGGTAAGCATTTTTTTGTGTTTTATACTTTTGGAATTTTGGTTCTTCATGTTGATTTTAAAATGACCTTTTTCATTTTTGAAATGTACTAACTCGGTTGTTCCTCACAGCAGGTCAACTTGTGTGTGGTTGCAACATTACGGTCCCATTGAGTACATTTTTGGAGAATGGGACATCAGTTGCACCACAGGGCGGGAGGAGGGTGCTGAGCACGATACATTTTCTCTCTTCGGTAAGCATTTTTTTGTGTTTTATACTTTTGGAATTTTGGTTTTTCATGTTGATTTTAAAATGACCTTTTTCATGTTTGAAATGTACTAACTCGGTTGTTCCTCACAGCAGGTCAACTTGTGTGTGGTTGCAACATTACGGACCCATTGAGTACATTTTTGGAGAAAGGGACATCAGTTGCACCACAGGGCGGGAGGAGGGTGCTCAGCACGATACATTTTCTCTCATCGGTAAGCATTTTTTTGTGTTTTATACTTTTGGAATTTTGGTTTTTCATGTTGATTTTTAAATGACCTTTTTCATGTTTGAAATGTACTGACTCGGTTGTTCCTCACAGCAGGTCAACTTGTGTGTGGTTGCAATATTACGGTCCCATTGAGTACATTTTTGGAGAAAGGGACATCAGTTGCACCACAGGGCGGGAGGAGGGTGCTGAGCACGATACATTTTCTCTCTTCGGTAAGCATTTTTTTGTTTTTTATACTTTTGGAATTTTGGTTTTTCATGTTGATTTTAAAATGACCTTTTTCATGTTTGAAATGTACTAACTCGGTTGTTCCTCACAGCAGGTCAACTTGTGTGTGGTTGCAACATTACGGTCCCATTGAGTACATTTTTGGAGAAAGGGACATCAGTTGCACCACAGGGCGGGAGGAGGGTGCTGAGCACGATACATTTTCTCTCTTCGGTAAGCATTTTTTTGTTTTTTATACTTTTGGAATTTTGGTTTTTCATGTTGATTTTAAAATGACCTTTTTCATGTTTGAAATGTACTAACTCGGTTGTTCCTCACAGCAGGTCAACTTGTGTGTGGTTGCAACATTACGGTCCCATTGAGTACATTTTTGGAGAAAGGGACATCAGTTGCACCACAGGGCGGGAGGAGGGTGCTGAGCACGATACATTTTCTCTCTTCGGTAAGCATTTTTTTGTGTTTTATACTTTTGGAATTTTGGTTTTTCATGTTGATTTTAAAATGACCTTTTTCATGTTTGAAATGTACTAACTCGGTTGTTCCTCACAGCAGGTCAACTTGTGTGTGGTTGCAACATTACGGTCCCATTGAGTACATTTTTGGAGAAAGGGACATCAGTTGCACCACAGGGCGGGAGGAGGGTGCTGAGCACGATACATTTTCTCTCTTCGGTTAGCATTTTTTTGTGTTTTATACTTTTGGAATTTTGGTTTTTCATGTTGATTTTAAAATGACCTTTTTCATGTTTGAAATGTACTAACTCGGTTGTTCCTCACAGCAGGTCAACTTGTGTGTGGTTGCAACATTACGGTCCCATTGAGTACATTTTAGGAGAAAGGGACATCAGTTGCACCACAAGGCGGGAGGAGGGTGCTGAGCACGATACATTTTCTCTCTTCGGTAAGCATTTTTTTGTGTTTTATACTTTTGGAATTTTGGTTTTTTGTGTTGATTTAAAAATGACCTTTTTCATGTTTGAAATGTACTAACTCGATTGTTCCTCACAGCAGGTCAACTTGTGTGTGGTTGCAACATTACGGTCCCATTGAGTACATTTTTGGAGAAAGGGACATCAGTTGCACCACAGGGCGGGAGGAGGGGGCTGAGCACGATACATTTTCTCTCTTCGGTAAGCATTTTTTTGTGTTTTATACTTTTGGAATTTTGGTTCTTCATGTTGATTTTAAAATGACCTTTTTCATGTTTGAAATGTACTAACTCGGTTGTTCCTCACAGCAGGTCAACTTGTGTGTGGTTGCAACATTACGGTCCCATTGAGTACATTTTTGGAGAAAGGGACATCAGTTGCGCCACAGGGCGGGAGGAGGGTGCTGAGCACGATACCTTTTCTCTCTTCGGTAAGCATTCTTTTGTGTTTTATAGTTTTATAATTTAGGAATTTTCTGTTGATTTTAAAATGACCTTTTTCATGTTTGAAATGTACTAACTCGTTTTTTCCTCACAGCAGGTCCACTTGTGTGTGGTTGCAACATTACGGTCCCATTGAGTACATTTTTGGAGAAAGGGACATCAGTTGCACCACAGGGCAGGAGGAGGGGGCTGAGCACGATACATTTTCTCTCTTCGGTAAGCATTTTTTTGTGTTTTATACTTTTGGAATTTTGGTTCTTCATGTTGATTTTAAAATGACCTTTTTCATGTTTGAAATGTACTAACTCGGTTGTTCCTCACAGCAGGTCAACTTGTGTGTGGTTGCAACATTACGGTCCCATTGAGTACATTTTTGGAGAAAGGGACATCAGTTGCGCCACAGGGCGGGAGGAGGGTGCTGAGCACGATACATTTTCTCTCTTCGGTAAGCATTCTTTTGTGTTTTATAGTTTTATAATTTAGGAATTTTCTGTTGATTTTAAAATGTCCTTTTTCATGTTTGAAATGTACTAACTCGTTTTTTACTCACAGCAGGTCCACTTGTGTGTGGTTGCAACATTACGGTCCCATTGAGTACATTTTTGGAGAAAGGGACATCAGTTGCACCACAGGGCGGGAGGAGGGTGCTGAGCACGATACATTTTCTCTCTTCGGTAAGCATTTTTTTGTGTTTTATACTTTTGGAATTTTGGTTTTTCATGTTGATTTTAAAATGACCTTTTTCATGTTTAAATGTACTAACTCGGTTTTTCCTCACAGCAGGTCAACTTGTGTGTGGTTGCAACATTACGGTCCCATTGAGTACATTTTTCGAGAAAGGGACATCAGTTGCACCACAGGGGGGGGAGGAGGGTGGTGAGCACAATACATTTTCTCTCTTCGCTAAGCATTTTTTTGCGTTTTATACTTTTGGAATTTTGGTTTTTCATGTTGATTTTAAAATGACCTTTTTCATGTTTGAAATGTACCAACTCGTTTTTTCCTCACAGCAGGCCAACTTGTGTGTGGTTGCAACATTACGGTCCCATTGAGTACATTTTTGGAGAAAGGGACATCAGTTGCACCACAGGGCGGGAGGAGGGTGCTGAGCACGATACATTTTCTCTCTTCGGTTAACATTTTTTTGTGTTTTATACTTTTATAATTTTGGTATTTCCTGTTGATTTTAAAATGACCTTTTTCATGTTTGAAATGTACTAACTCGTTTTTTCCTCATAGCAGGTAACTTGTGTGTGGTTGCAATATTACGGTCCCATTGAGTATATTTTTGGAGAAAGGGACATCAGTTGCACCACAAGGCGGGAGGAGGGTGCTGAGCACGATACATTTTCTCTCTTCGATAAGCATTTTTTTGTGTTTTATACTTTTGGAATTTTGGTTTTTCATGTTGATTTTAAAATGACCTTTTTCATGTTTGAAATGTACTAACTCGGTTGTTCCTCACAGCAGGTCAACTTGTGTGTGGTTGCAACATTACGGTCCCATTGAGTACATTTTTGGAGAAAGGGACATCAGTTGCACCACAGATCGGGATGAGGGTGATGAGCACGATACATTTTCTCTCTTCGGTAAGCATTTTTTTGTGTTTTATTCTTTTGGAATTTTGGTTTTTCATGTTGATTTTAAAATGACCTTTTTCATGTTTGAAATGTACTAACTCGGTTGTTCCTCACTGCAGGTCAACTTGTGTGTGGTTGCAACATTACGGTCCCATTGAGTACATTTTTGGAGAAAGGGACATCAGTTGCACCACAGGGCGGGAGGAGGGTGCTGAGCACAATACATTTTCTCTCTTCGGTAAGCATTTTTTTGTGTTTTATACTTTTGGAATTTTGGTTTTTCATGTTGATTTTAAAATGACCTTTTTCATGTTTGAAATGTACTAACTCGGTTGTTCCTCACAGCAGGTCAACTTGTGTGTGGTTGCAACATTACGGTACCATTGAGTACATTTTTGGAGAAAGGGACATCAGTTGCACCACAGGGCGGGAGGAGGGTGCTGAGCACGATACATTTTCTCTCTTCGGTAAGAATTTTTTTGTGTTTTATACTTTTGGAATTTTGGTTTTTCATGTTCATTTTAAAATGACCTGTTTCATGTTTGAAATGTACTAACTCGGTTGTTCCTCACAGCAGGTCAACTTGTGTGTGGTTGCAACATTACCATCACATTGAGTACATTTTTGGAGAAAGGGACATCAGTTGCACCACAGGGCGGGAGGAGGGTGCTGAGCACGATACATTTTCTCTCTTCGGTAAGCATTTTTTTGTGTTTTATACTTTTGGAGTTTTGGTTTTTCATGTTGATTTTAAAATGACCTTTTTATGTTTGAAATGTACTAACTCGTTTTTTCCTCACAGCAGGTAACTTGTGTGTGGTTGCAACATTACGGTCCCATTGAGTATATTTTTGGAGAAAGGGACATCAGTTGCACCACAGGGCGGGAGGAGGGTGCTGAGCACGATACATTTTCTCTCTTTGGTAAGCATTTTTTTGTGTTTTATACTTTTGGAATTTTGGTTTTTCATGTTGATTTTAAAATGACCTTTTTCATGTTTGAAATGTACTAACTCGGTTGTTCCTCACAGCAGGTCAACTTGTGTGTGGTTGCAACATTACGGTCCCATTGAGTACATTTTTGGAGAAAGGGACATCAGTAGCACCACAGGGCGGGAGGAGGGTGCTGAGCACGATACATTTTCTCTGTTCGGTAAGCATTTTTTTGTGTTTTATACTTTTGGAATTTTGGTTTTTCATGTTGATTTTAAAATGACCTTTTTCATGTTTGAAATGTACTAACTCGTTTTTTCCTCACAGCAGGTCAACTTGTGTGTGGTTGCAACATTACGGTCCCATTGAGTACATTTTTGGAGAAAGGGACATCAGTTTCACCACAGGGCGGGAGGACGGTGCCTAGGACGATACATTTTCTTTCTTTAGTAAGCATTTTTTTGTGTTTTATACTTTTGGAATTTTGGTTTTTCATGTTACTTTTAAAATGACCTTTTTCATGTTTGAAATGTACTAACTCGTTTTTTCCGCACAGCAGGTCAACTTGTGTATGGTTGCACCATTACGGTCCCATTGAGTACATTTTTGGAGAATGGGACATCAGTTGCACCACAGGGCGGGAGGAGGGTGCTGAGCACGATACATTTTCTCTCTTCGGTTAGCATTTTTTTGTGTTTTATACTTTTGGAATTTTGGTTTTTCATGTTGATTTTAAAATGACCTGTTTCATGTTTGAAATGTACTAACTCGGTTGTTCCTCACAGCAGGTCAACTTGTGTGTGGTTGCAACATTACGGTCCCATTGAGTACATTTTTGGAGAAAGGGACATCAGTTCCACCACGGGGCGGGAGGAGGGTGCTGAGCACGATACATCTTCTCTCTTCGGTAAGCATTTTTTAGTGTTTTATACTTTTGGAATTTTGGTTTTTCATGTTGATTTTAAAATGACCTTTTTCATGTTTGAAATGTACTAACTCGGTTGTTCCTCACAGCAGGTCAACTTGTGTGTGGTTGCAACATTACGGTCCCATTGAGTACATTTTTGGAGAAAGGGACATCAGTTGCACCACAGGGCGGGAGGAGGGTGCTGAGCACGATACATTTTCTCTCTTCGGTAAGCATTTTTTTGTGTGTTAAACTTTTGGAATTTTGGTTTTTCATGTTGATTTTAAAATGACCTTTTTCATGTTTGAAATGTACTAACTCGGTTGTTCCTCACAGCAGGTCTACTTGTGTGTGGTTGCGACATTACGGTCCCATTGAGTACATTTTTGGAGAAAGGGACATCAGTTGCAGCACAGGGCGGGAGGAGGGTGCTGAGCACGATACATTTTCTCTCTTCGGTAAGCATTTTTTTGTGTTTTATACTTTTGGAATTTTGGTTTGTCATGTTGATTTTAAAATGACCTTTTTCATGTTTGAAATGTACTAACTCGGTTGCTCCTCACAGCAGGTCAACTTGTGTGTGGTTGCAACATTACGGTCCCATTGAGTACATTTTTGGAGAAAGGGACATCAGTTACACCACAGGGCGGGAGGAGGGTGCTGAGCACGATACATTTTCTCTCTTCGGTAAGCATTTTTTTGTGTTTTATACTTTTGGAATTTTGGTTTTTCATGTTGATTTTAAAATGACCTTTTTCATGTTTGAAATGTACTATCTCGGTTGTTCCTCACAGCAGGTCAACTTGTGTGTGGTTGCAACATTACGGTCCCATTGAGTACATTTTTGGAGAAAGGGACATCAGTTGAACCACAGGGCGGGAGGAGGGTGCTGAGCACGATACATTTTCTCTCTTCGGTAAGCATTCTTTTGTGTTTTATACTTTTGGAATTTTGGTTTTTCATGTTGATTTTAAAATGACCTTTTTCATGTTTGAAATGTACTAACTCGGTTGTTCCTCACAGCAGGTCAACTTGTGTGTGGTTGCAACATTACGGTCCCATTGAGTACATTTTTGGAGAAAGGGACATCAGTTGCACCACAGGGCGGGAGGAGGGTGCTGATCACGATACATTTTCTCTCTTCGGTAAGCATTTTTTTGTGTTTTATACTTTTGGAATTTTGGTTCTTCATGTTGATCTTAAAATGACCTTTTTCATGTTTGAAAAGTACTAACTCGGTTGTTCCTCACAGCAGGTCAACTTGTGTGTGGTTGCAACATTACGGTCCCATTGAGTACATTTTTGGAGAAAGGGACATCAGTTGCACCACAGGCGGGAGGAGGGTGCTGAGCACGATACATTTTCTCTCTTCGGTAAGCATTTTTTTGTGTTTTATACTTTTGGAATTTTGGTTTTTCATGTTGATTTTAAAATGACCTTTTTCATGTTTGAAATGTACTAACTCGGTTGTTCCTCACAGCAGGTCAACTTGTGTGTGGTTGCAACATTACGGTCCCATTGAGTACATTTTTGGAGAAAGGGACATCAGTTGCACCACAGGGCTGGAGGAGGGTGCTGAGCACGATACATTTTCTCTCATCGGTAAGCATTGTTTTGTGTTTTATACTTTTGGAATTTTGGTTTTTCATGTTCATTTTAAAATGACCTTTTTCATGTTTGAAATATACTGACTCGTTTGTTCCTCACAGCAGGTCAACTTGTGTGTGGTTGCAATATTACGGTCCCATTGAGTACATTTTTGGAGAAAGGGACATCAGTTGCACCACAGGGCGGGAGGAGGGTGCTGAGCACGATACATTTTCTCTCTTCGGTAAGCATTTTTTTGTGTTTTATACTTTTTGAATTTTGGTTTTTCATGTTCGTTTTAAAATGACCTTTTTCATGTTTGAAATGTACTAACTCGGTTGTTCCTCACAGCAGGTCAACTTGTGTGTGGTTGCAACATTACGGTCCCATTGAGTACATTTTTGGAGAAAGGACATCAGTTGCACCACAGGGCGGGAGGAGGGTGCTGAGCACGATACATTTTCTCTCTTCGGTAAGCATTTTTTTGTGTTTTATACTTTTGGAATTATGGTTTTTCATGTTGACTTTAAAATCACCTTTTTCATGTTTGAAATGTACTAACTCGGTTGTTCCTCACAGCAGGTCAACTTGTGTGTGGTTGCAACATTACGGTCCCATTGAGTACATTTTTGGAGAAAGGGACATCAGTTGCACCACAGGGCGGGAGGAGGGTGCTGAGCACGATACATTTTCTCTCTTCGGTAAGCATTTTTTTGTGTTTATACTTCTGGAATTTTGGTTTTTCATGTTGATTTTAAAATGACCTTTTTCATGTTTGAAATGTACTAACTCGGTTGTTCCTCACAGCAGGTCAACTTGTGTGTGGTTGCAACATTACGGTCCCATTGAGTACATTTTTGGAGAAAGGGACATCAGTTGCACCACAGGGCGGGAGGAGGGTGCTAAGCACGATACATTTTCTCTCTTCGGTAAGCATTTTTTTGTGTTTTATACTTTTGGAATTTTGGTTTTTCATGTTGATTTTAAAATGACCTTTTTCATGTTTGAAATGTACTAACTCGGTTGTTCCTCACAGCAGGTCAACTTGTGTGTGGTTGCAACATTACGGTCCCATTGAGTACATTTTTGGAGAGATGGACATCAGTTGCACCACATGGTGGGAGGTGGGTGCTGGTCACGATACATTTTCTCTCTTCGGTAAGCATTTTTTTGTGTTTTATACTTTTGGAATTTTGGTTCTGCATGTTGATTTTAAAATGACCTCTTTCATGTTTGAAATGTACTAACTTGGTTGTTCCTCACAGCAGGTCAACTTGTGTGTGGTTGCAACATTACGGTCCCATTGAGTACATTTTTGGAGAAAGGGACATCAGTTGCACCACAGGGCGGGAGGAGGGTGCTGAGCACGATACATTTTCTCTCTTCGGTAAGCATTTTTTTGTGTTTTATACTTTTGGAATTTTGGTTTTTCATGTTGGTTTTAAAATGACCTTTTTCATGTTTGAAATGTACTAACTCGGTTGTTCCACACAGCAGGTCAACTTGTGTGTGGTTGCAACATTACGGTCCCATTGAGTACACTTTTGGAGAAAGGGACATCAGTTGCACCACAGGGCGGGAGGAGGGTGCTGAGCACGATACATTTTCTCTCTTCGGTAAGCATTTTTTTGTGTTTTATACTTTTTGAATTTTGGTTTTTCATGTTCGTTTTAAAATGACCTTTTTCATGTTTGAAATGTACTAACTCGTTTTTTCCTCACAGCAGGTCAACTTGTGTGTGGTTGCAACATTACGGTCCCATTGAGTACATTTTTGGAGAAAGGACATCAGTTGCACCACAGGGCGGGAGGAGGGTGCTGAGCACGATACATTTTCTCTCTTCGGTAAGCATTTTTTCGTGTTTTATACTTTTGGAATTATGGTTTTTCATGTTGACTTTAAAATCACCTTTTTCATGTTTGAAATGTACTAACTCGGTTGTTCCTCACAGCAGGTCAACTTGTGTGTGGTTGCAACATTACGGTCCCATTGAGTACATTTTTGGAGAAAGGGACATCAGTTGCACCACAGGGCGGGAGGAGGGTGCTGAGCACGATACATTTTCTCTCTTCGGTAAGCATTTTTTTGTGTTTATACTTCTGGATTTTTGGTTTTTCATGTTGATTTTAAAATGACCTTTTTCATGTTTGAAATGTACTAACTCGGTTGTTCCTCACAGCAGGTCAACTTGTGTGTGGTTGCGACATTACGGTCCCATTGAGTACATTTTTGGAGAAAGGGACATCAGTTGCACCACAGGGCGGATGGAGGGTGCTGAGCACGACACATTTTCTCTCTTCGGTAAGCATTTTTTTGTGTTTTATACTTTTGGAATTTTGGTTTTTCATGTTGATTTTAAAATGACCTTTTTCATGTTTGAAATGTACTAACTCGGTTGTTCCTCACAGCAGGTCAACTTGTGTGTGGTTGCAACATTACGGTCCCATTGAGTACATTTTTGGAGAGAGGGACATCAGTTGCACCACATGGTGGGAGGTGGGTGCTGAGCACGATACATTTTCTCTCTTCGGTAAGCATTTTCTTGTGTGTTAAACTTTTGGAATTTTGGTTTTTCATGTTGATTTTAAAATGACCTTTTTCATGTTTGAAATGTACTAACTCGGTTGTTCCTCACAGCAGGTCAACTTGTGTGTGGTTGCAACATTACGGTCCCATTGAGTACATTTTTGGAGAAAGGGACATCAGTTGCACCACAGGGCGGGAGGAGGGTGCTGAGCACGATACACTTTCTCTCTTCGGTAAGCATTTTTTTGTGTTTTATACTTTTGGAATTTTGGTTTTTCATGTTGATTTTAAAATGACCTTTTTCATGTTTGAAATGTACTAACTCGGTTGTTCCTCACAGCAGGTCAACTTGTGTGTGGTTGCAACATTACGGTCCCATTGAGTACATTTTTGAAGAAAGGGACATCAGTTGCACCACAGGGCGGGAGGAGGGTGCTGAGCACGATACATTTTCTCTCTTCGGTAAGCATTTTTTTGTGTTTTATACTTTTGGAATTTTGGTTTTTCATGTTGATTTTAAAATGACCTTTTTCATGTTTGAAATGTACTTACTCGGTTGTTCCTCACAGCAGGTCAACTTGTGTGTGGTTGCAACATTACGGTCCCATTGAGTACATTTTTGGAGAAAGGGACATCAGTTGCACCACAGGGCGGGAGGAGGGTGCTGAGCACGATACACTTTCTCTCTTCGGTAAGCATTTTTTTGTGTTTTATACTTTTGGAATTTTGGTTTTTCATGTTGATTTTAAAATGACCTTTTTCATGTTTGAAATGTACTAACTCGGTTGTTCCTCACAGCAGGTCAACTTGTGTGTGGTTGCAACATTACGGTCCCATTGAGTACATTTTTGGAGAAAGGGACATCAGTTGCACCACAGGGCGGGAGGAGGGTGCTGAGCACGATACATTTTCTCTCTTCGGTTAGCATTTTTTTGTGTTTTATACTTTTGGAATTTTGGTTTTTCATGTTGATTTTAAAATGACCTTTTTCATGTTTGAAATGTACTAACCCGGTTGTTCCTCACAGCAGGTCAACTTGTGTGTGGTTGCAACATTACGGTCCCATTGAGTACATTTTCGGAGGAAGGGACATCAGTTGCACCACAAGGCGGGAGGAGGGTGCTGAGCACAATACATTTTCTCTCTTCGGTAAGCATTTTTTTGTGTTTTATACTTTTGGAATTTTGGTTTTTCATGTTGATTTTAAAATGACCTTTTTCATGTTTGAAATGTACTAACTTGGTTGTTCCTCACAGCAGGTCAACTTGTGTGGGGTTGCAACATTACGGTCCCATTGAGTACATTTTTGGAGAAAGGGACATCAGTTGCACCACAGGGCGGGAGGAGGGTGCTGAGCACGATACATTTTCTCACTTCGGTAAGCATTTTTTTGTGTTTTATGCTTTTGGAATTTTGGTTCTTCATGTTGATTTTAAAATGACCTTTTTCATGTTTGAAATGTACTAACTCGGTTGTTCCTCACAGCAGGTCAACTTGTGTGTGGTTGCAACATTGCGGTCCCATTGAGTACATTTTTGGAGAAAGGGACATCAGTTGCACCACAGGGCGGGAGGAGGGTACTGAGCACGATACATTTTCTCTCTTCGGTAAGCATTTTTTTGTGTTTTATACTTTTGGAATTTTGGTTTTTTGTGTTGATTTAAAAATGACCTTTTTCATGTTTGAAATGTATTAACTCGGTTGTTCCTCACAGCAGGTCAACTTGTGTGTGGTTGCAACATTACGGTCCCATTGAGTACATTTTTGGAGAAAGGGACATCAGTTGCACCACAGGGCGGGAGGAGGGTGCTGAGCACGATACATTTTCTCTTTTCGGTAAGCATTTTTTTGTGTTTTATACTTTTGGAATTTTGGTTTTTCATGTTGATTTTAAAATGACCTTCTTCATGTTTGAAATGTACTAACTCGTTTTTTCCTCACAGCAGGCCAACTTGTATGTGGTTGCAACATTACGGTCCCATTGAGTATATTTTTGGAGAAAGGGACATCAGTTGCACCACAAGGCGGGAGGAGGGTGCTGAGCACGATACATTTTCTCTCTTCGGTAAGCATTTTTTTGTGTTTTATACTTTTGGAATTTTGGTTTTTCATGTTCATTTTAAAATGACCTTTTTCATGTTTGAAATGTACTAACTCGGTTGTTCCTCACAGCAGGTCAACTTGTGTGTGGTTGCAACATTACGGTCCCATTGAGTACATTTTTGGAGAAAGGGACACCACTGCACCACAGGGCGGGAGGAGGGTGCTGAGCACGATACATTTTCTCTCTTCGGTAAGCATTTTTTTGTGTTTTATACTTTTTGAATTTTGGTTTTTCATGTTGATTTTAAAATGACCTTTTTCATGTTTGAAATGTACTAATTCGGTTGTTCCTCACAGCAGGTCAACTTGTGTGTGGTTGCAACATTACGGTCCCATTGAGTACATATTTGGAGAAAGGGACATCAGTTGCACCACAGGGCGGGAGGAGGGTGCTGAGCACGATACATTTTCTCTCTTCGGTAAGCATTTTTTTGTGTTTTATACTTTTGAAATTTTGGTTTTTCATGTTGATTTTAAAATGACCTTTTTCATGTTTGAAATGTACTAACTCGGTTGTTCCTCACAGCAGGTCAACTTGTGTGTGGTTGCAACATTACGGTCCCATTGAGTACATTTTTAAAGAAAGAGACATCAGTTGCACCACAGGGCGGGAGGAGGGTGCTTTGCACGATACATTTTCTCTGTTCGGTAATCATTTTTTTGTGTTTTATACTTTTGGAATTTTGGTTTTTCATGTTGATTTTAAAATGACCTTTTTCATGTTTGAAATGTACTAACTCGGTTGTTCCTCACAGCAGGTCAACTTGTGTGTGGTTGCAACATTACGGTCCCATTGAGTACATTTTTGGAGAAAGGGACATCAGTTGCATTACAGGGCGGGAGGAGGGTGCTGAGCACGATACATTTTCTCTCTTCGGTAAGCATTTTTTTGTGTTTTGTACTTTTGGAATTTTGGTTTTTCATGTTCATTTTAAAATGACCTTTTTCATGTTTGAAATGTACTAACTCGGTTGTTCCTCACAGCAGGTCAACTTGTGTGTGGTTGCAACATTACGGTCCCATTGAGTACATTTTTGGAGAAAGGGACACCACTGCACCACAGGGCGGGAGGAGGGTGCTGAGCACGATACATTTTCTCTCTTCGGTAAGCATTTTTTTGTGTTTTATACTTTTTGAATTTTGGTTTTTCATGTTGACTTTAAAATGACCATTTTCATGTTTGAAATGTACTAACTCGGTTGTTCCTCACAGCAGGTCAACTTGTGTGTGGTTGCAACATTACGGTCCCATTGAGTACATTCTTGGAGAAAGGGACATCAGTTGCACCACAGGGCGGGAGGAGGGTGCTGAGCACGCTACATTTTCTCTCTTCGGTAAGCATTTTTTTGTGTTTTATACTTTTGGAATTTTGGTTTTTCATGTTCATTTTAAAATGACCTTTTTCATGTTTGAAATGTACTAACTCGGTTGTTCCTCACAGCAGGTCAACTTGTGTGTGGTTGCAACATTACGGTCCCATTGAGTACATTTTTGGAGAAAGGGACATCAGTTGCACCACAGGGCGGGAGGAGGGTGCTGAGCACGATACATTTTCTCTCTTCGGTAAGCATTTTTTTGTGTTTTATACTTTCGGAATTTTGGTTCTTCATGTTGATTTTAAAATGACCTTTTTCATGTTTGAAATGTACTAACTCGGTTGTTCCTCACAGCAGGTCAACTTGTGTGTGGTTGCAACATTACGGTCCCATTGAGTACATTTTTGGAGAAAGAGACATCAGTTGGACCACAGGGCGGGAGGAGGGTGCTTTGCACGATACATTTTCTCTCTTCGGTAAGCATTTTTCTGTGTTTTATACTTTTGGAATTTTGGTTTTTCATGTTGATTTTAAAATGACCTTTTTCATGTTTGAAATGTACTAACTCGGTTGTTCCTCACAGCAGGTCAACTTGTGTGTGGTTGCAACATTACGGTCCCATTGAGTACATTTTTGGAGAAAGGGACATCAGTTGCACGACAGGGCGGGAGGAGGGTGCTGAGCACGATACATTTTCTCTCTTCGGTAAGCATTTTTTTGTGTTTTATACTTTTGGAATTTTGGTTTTTCATGTTCATTTTAAAATGACCTTTTTCATGTTTGAAATGTACTAACTCGGTTGTTCCTCACAGCAGGTCAACTTGTGTGTGGTTGCAACATTACGATCCCATTGAGTACATTTTTGGAGAAAGGGACATCAGTTGCACCACAGGGCGGGAGGAGGGTGCTGAGCACGATACATTTTCTCTCTTCGGTAAGCATTTTTTTGTGTTTTATACTTTTTGAATTTTGGTTTTTCATGTTCATTTTAAAATGACCTTTTTCATGTTTGAAATGTACTAACTCGGTTGTTCCTCACAGCAGGTCAACTTGTGTGTGGTTGCAACATTACGGTCCCATTGAGTACATATTTGGAGAAAGGACATCAGTTGCACCACAGGGCGGGAGGAGGGTGCTGAGCACAATACATTTTCTCTCTTCGGTAAGCCTTTTTTTGTGTTTTATACTTTTTGAATTTTGGTTTTTCATGTTCATTTTAAAATGACCTTTTTCATGTTTGAAATGTACTAACTCGGTTGTTCCTCACAGCAGGTCAACTTGTGTGTGGTTGCAACATTACGGTCCCATTGAGTACATATTTGAAGAAAGGACATCAGTTGCACCACAGGGCGGGAGGAGGGTGCTGAGCACAATACATTTTCTCTCTTCGGTAAGCATTTTTTTGTGTTTTATGCTTTTGGAATTTTGGTTTTTCATGTTGACTTTAAAATGACCTTTTTCATGTTTGAAATGTACTAACTCGGTTGTTCCTCACAGCAGGTCAACTTGTGTGTGGTTGCAACATTACGGTCCCATTGAGTACATTTTTGGAGAAAGGGGCATCAGTTGCACCACAGGGCGGGAGGAGGGTGCTGAGCACGATACATTTTCTCTCTTCGGTAAGCATTTTTTTGTGTTTTATACTTTTGGAATTTTGGTTTTTCATGTTGATTTTAAAATGACCTTTTTCATGTTTGAAATGTACTAACACGGTTGTTCCTCACAGCAGGTCAACTTGTGTGTGGTTGCAACATTACGGTCCCATTGAGTACATTTTTGGAGAAAGGGACATCAGTTGCACCACAGGGCGGGAGGAGGGTGCTGAGCACGACACATTTTATCTCTTCGGTAAGCATTAATTGTGTTTTATACTTTTGGAATTTTGGTTTTTTGTGTTGATTTTAAAATGACCTTTTTCATGTTTGAAATGTACTAACTCGGTTGTTCCTCACAGCAGGTCAACTTGTGTGTGGTTGCAACATTACGGTCCCATTGAGTACATTTTTGGAGAAAGGGACATCAGTTGAACCACAGGGCGGGAGGAGGGTGCTGAGCACGATACATTTTCTCTCTTCGGTAAGCATTCTTTTGTGTTTTATACTTTTGGAATTTTGGTTTTTCATGTTGATTTTAAAATGACCTTTTTCATGTTTGAAATGTACTAACTCGGTTGTTCCTCACAGCAGGTCAACTTGTGTGTGGTTGCAACATTACGGTCCCATTGAGTACATTTTTGGAGAAAGGGACATCAGTTGCACCACAGGGCGGGAGGAGGGTGCTGTTCACGATACATTTTCTCTCTTCGGTAAGCATTTTTTTGTGTTTTATACTTTTGGAATTTTGGTTTTTCATGTTGATTTTAAAATGACCTTTTTCATGTTTGAAGTGTACTAACTCGTTTTTTCCTCACAGCAGGTGAACTAGTGTGTGGTTGCAACATTACGGTCCCATTGAGTACATTTTTGGAGAAAGGGACATCAGTTGCACCACAGGGCGGGTGGAGGGTGCTGAGCACGATACATTTTCTCTCTTCGGTAAGCATTTTTTGTGTTTGATACTTTTGGAAGTTTGGTTATTCATGTTGATTTTAAAATGACCTTTTTCATGTTTGAAATGTACTAACTCGGTTGTTCCTCACAGCAGGTCAACTTGTGTGTGGTTGCAACATTACGGTCCCATTGAGTACATTTTTGGAGAAAGGGACATCAGTTGCACCACAGGGCGGGAGGAGGGTGCTGAGCACGATACATTTTCTCTCTTCGGTAAGCATTTTTTTGTGTTTTATACTTTTGGAATTTTGGTTTTTCATGTTGATTTTAAAATGACCTTTTTCATGTTTGAAATGTACTAACTCGGTTGTTCCTCACAGCAGGTCAACTTGTGTGTGGTTGCAACATTACGGTCCCATTGAGTACATTTTTGGAGAAAGAAACATCAGTTGCACCACAGGGCGGGAGGAGGGTGCTTTGCACGATACATTTTCTCTCTTCGGTAATCATTTTTTTGTGTTTTATACTTAAGGAATTTTGGTTTTTCATGTTGATTTTAAAATGACCTTTTTCATGTTTGAAATGTACTAACTCGGTTGTTCCTCACAGCAGGTCAACTTGTGTGTGGTTGCAACATTACGGTCCCATTGAGTACATTTTTGGAGAAAGGGACATCAGTTGCACCACAGGGCGGGAGGAGGGTGCTGAGCACGATACATTTTCTCTCTTCGGTAAGCATTTTTTTGTGTTTTATACTTTTGGAATTTTGGTTTTTCATGTTCATTTTAAAATGACCTTTTTCATGTTTGAAATGTACTAACTCGGTTGTTCCTCACAGCAGGTCAACTTGTGTGTGGGTGCAACATTACGGCCCCATTGAGTACATTTTTGGAGAAAGAGACATCAGTTGCACCACAGGGCGGGAGGAGGGTTATTTGCACGATATATTTTCTCTCTTCGGTAATCATTTTTTTGTGTTTTATACTTTTGGAATTTTGGTTTTTCATGTTGACTTTAAAATGACCATTTTCATGTTTGAAATGTACTAACTCGGTTGTTCCTCACAGCAGGTCAACTTGTGTGTGGTTGCAACATTACGGTCCCATTGAGTACATTTTTGGAGAAAGGGACATCAGTTGCACCACAGGGCGGGAGGAGGGTGCTGAGCACGATACATTTTCTCTCTTCGGTAAGCATTTTTTTGTGTTTTATACTTTTGGAATTTTGGTTTTTCATGCTGATTTTAAAATGACCTTTTTCATGTTTGAAATGTACTAACTCGGTTGTTCCTCACAGCAGGTCAACTTGTGTGTGGTTGCAACATTACGGTCCCATTGAGTACGTTTTTGGAGAAAGAGACATCAGTTGCACCACAGGGCGGGAGGAGGGTGCTTTGCACGATACATTTTCTCTCTTCGGTAATCATTTTTTTGTGTTTTATACTTTTGGAATTTTGGTTTTTCATGTTGATTTTAAAATGACCTTTTTCATGTTTGAAATGTACTAACTCGGTTGTTCCTCACAGCAGGTCAACTTGTGTGTGGTTGGAACATTACGGTCCCATTGAGTACATTTTTGGAGAAAGGGACATCAGTTGCACCACAGGGCGGGAGGAGGGTGCTGAGCACGCTACATTTTCCCTCTTCTGTAAGCATTTTTTTGTGTTTTATACTTTTGGAATTTTGGTTTTTCATGTTCATTTTAAAATGACCTTTTTCATGTTTGAAATGTACTAACTCGGTTGTTCCTCACAGCAGGTCAACTTGTGTGTGGTTGCAACATTACGGTCCCATTGAGTACATTTTTGGAGAAAGGGACATCAGTTGCACCACAGGGCGGGAGGAGGGTGCTGAGCACGATACATTTTCTCTCTTCGGTAAGCATTTTTTTGTGTTTTATACTTTCGGAATTTTGGTTTTTCATGTTGATTTTAAAATGACCTTCTTCATGTTTGAAATGTACTAACTCGTTTTTTCCTCACAGCAGGCCAACTTGTATGTGGTTGCAACATTATGGTCCCATTGAGTATATTTTTGGAGAAAGGGACATCAGTTGCACCACAAGGCGGGAGGAGGGTGCTGAGCACGATACATTTTCTCTCTTCGATAAGCATTTTTTTGTGTTTTATACTTTTGGAATTTTGGTTTTTCATGTTGATTTTAAAATGACCTTTTTCATGTTTGAAATGTACTAACTCGGTTGTTCCTCACAGCAGGTCAACTTGTGTGTGGTTGCAACATTACGGTCCCATTGAGTACATTTTTGGAGAAAGGGACATCAGTTGCACCACAGGGCGGGAGGAGGGTGCTGAGCACGATACATTTTCTCTCTTCGGTAAGCATTTTTTTGTGTTTTATACTTTTGGAATTTTGGTTTTTCATGTTCATTTTAAAATGACCTTTTTCATGTTTGAAATGTACTAACTCGGTTGTTCCTCACAGCAGGTCAACTTGTGTGTGGTTGCAACATTACGGTCCCATTGAGTACATTTTTGGAGAAAGGGACACCACTGCACCACAGGGCGGGAGGAGGGTGCTGAGCACGATACATTTTCTCTCTTCGGTAAGCATTTTTTTGTGTTTTATACTTTTTGAATTTTGGTTTTTCATGTTGATTTTAAAATGACCTTTTTCATGTTTGAAATGTACTAATTCGGTTGTTCCTCACAGCAGGTCAACTTGTGTGTGGTTGCAACATTACGGTCCCATTGAGTACATATTTGGAGAAAGGGACATCAGTTGCACCACAGGGCGGGAGGAGGGTGCTGAGCACGATACATTTTCTCTCTTCGGTAAGCATTTTTTTGTGTTTTATACTTTTGGAATTTTGGTTTTTCATGTTGATTTTAAAATGACCTTTTTCATGTTTGAAATGTACTAACTCGGTTGTTCCTCACAGCAGGTCAACTTGTGTGTGGTTGCAACATTACGGTCCCATTGAGTACATTTTTAAAGAAAGAGACATCAGTTGCACCACAGGGCGGGAGGAGGGTGCTTTGCACGATACATTTTCTCTGTTCGGTAATCATTTTTTTGTGTTTTATACTTTTGGAATTTTGGTTTTTCATGTTGATTTTAAAATGACCTTTTCCATGTTTGAAATGTACTAACTCGGTTGTTCCTCACAGCAGGTCAACTTGTGTGTGGTTGCAACATTACGGTCCCATTGAGTACATTTTTGGAGAAAGGGACATCAGTTGCATTACAGGGCGGGAGGAGGGTGCTGAGCACGATACATTTTCTCTCTTCGGTAAGCATTTTTTTGTGTTTTGTACTTTTGGAATTTTGGTTTTTCATGTTCATTTTAAAATGACCTTTTTCATGTTTGAAATGTACTAACTCGGTTGTTCCTCACAGCAGGTCAACTTGTGTGTGGTTGCAACATTACGGTCCCATTGAGTACATTTTTGGAGAAAGGGACACCACTGCACCACAGGGCGGGAGGAGGGTGCTGAGCACGATACATTTTCTCTCTTCGGTAAGCATTTTTTTGTGTTTTATACTTTTTGAATTTTGGTTTTTCATGTTGACTTTAAAATGACCATTTTCATGTTTGAAATGTACTAACTCGGTTGTTCCTCACAGCAGGTCAACTTGTGTGTGGTTGCAACATTACGGTCCCATTGAGTACATTTTTGGAGAAAGGGACATCAGTTGCACCACAGGGCGTGAGGAGGGTGCTGAGCACGCTACATTTTCTCTCTTCGGTAAGCATTTTTTTGTGTTTTATACTTTTGGAATTTTTGTTTTTCATGTTGATTTTAAAATGACCTTTTTCATGTTTGAAATGTACTAACTCGGTTGTTCCTCACAGCAGGTCAACTTGTGTGTGGTTGCAACATTACGGTCCCATTGAGTACATTTTTGGAGAAAGGGACATCAGTTGCACCACAGGGCGGGAGGAGGGTGCTGAGCACGATACATTTTCTCTCTTCGGTAAGCATTTTTTTGTGTTTTATACTTTTGGAATTTTGGTTTTTCATGCTGTTTTTAAAATGACCTTTTTCATGTTTGAAATGTACTAACTCGGTTGTTCCTCACAGCAGGTCAACTTGTGTGTGGTTGCAACATTACGGTCCCATTGAGTACGTTTTTGGAGAAAGAGACATCAGTTGCACCACAGGGCGGGAGGAGGGTGCTTTGCACGATACATTTTCTCTCTTCGGTAATCATTTTTTTGTGTTTTATACTTTTGGAATTTTGGTTTTTCATGTTGATTTTAAAATGACCTTTTTCATGTTTGAAATGTACTAACTCGGTTGTTCCTCACAGCAGGTCAACTTGTGTGTGGTTGCAACATTACGGTCCCATTGAGTACATTTTTGGAGAAAGGGACATCAGTTGCACCACAGGGCGGGAGGAGGGTGCTGAGCACGCTACATTTTCTCTCTTCGGTAAGCATTTTTTTGTGTTTTATACTTTTGGAATTTTGGTTTTTCATGTTCATTTTAAAATGACCTTTTTCATGTTTGAAATGTACTAACTCGGTTGTTCCTCACACCAGGTCAACTTGTGTGTGGTTGCAACATTACGGTCCCATTGAGTACATTTTTGGAGAAAGGGACATCAGTTGCACCACAGGGCGGGAGGAGGGTGCTGAGCACGATACATTTTCTCTCTTCGGTAAGCATTTTTTTGTGTTTTATACTTTCGGAATTTTGGTTTTTCATGTTGATTTTAAAATGACCTTTTTCATGTTTGAAATGTACTAACTCGGTTGTTCCTCACAGCAGGTCAACTTGTGTGTGGTTGCAACATTACGGTCCCATTGAGTACATTTTTGGAGAAAGAGACATCAGTTGGACCACAGGGCGGGAGGAGGGTGCTTTGAACGATACATTTTCTCTCTTCGGTAAGCATTTTTCTGTGTTTTATACTTTTGGAATTTTGGTTTTTCATGTTGATTTTAAAATGACCTTTTTCATGTTTGAAATGTACTAACTCGGTTGTTCCTCACAGCAGGTCAACTTGTGTGTGGTTGCAACATTACGGTCCCATTGAGTACATTTTTGGAGAAAGGGACATCAGTTGCACGACAGGGCGGGAGGAGGGTGCTGAGCACGATACATTTTCTCTCTTCGGTAAGCATTTTTTTGTGTTTTATACTTTTGGAATTTTGGTTTTTCATGTTCATTTTAAAATGACCTTTTTCATGTTTGAAATGTACTAACTCGGTTGTTCCACACAGCAGGTCAACTTGTGTGTGGTTGCAACATTACGGTCCCATTGAGTACATTTTTGGAGAAAGGGACATCAGTTGCACCACAGGGCGGGAGGAGGGTGCTGAGCACGATACATTTTCTCTCTTCGGTAATCATTTTTTTGTGTTTTATACTTTTGGAATTTTGGTTTTTCATGTTGATTTTAAAATGACCTTTTTCATGTTTGAAATGTACTAACTCGGTTGTTCCTCACAGCAGGTCAACTTGTGTGTGGTTGCAACATTACGGTCCCATTGAGTACATTTTTGGAGAAAGGGACATCAGTTGCACCACAGGGCGGGAGGAGGGTGCTGAGCACGCTACATTTTCTCTCTTCGGTAAGCATTTTTTTGTGTTTTATACTTTTGGAATTTTGGTTTTTCATGTTCATTTTAAAATGACCTTTTTCATGTTTGAAATGTACTAACTCGGTTGTTCCTCACACCAGGTCAACTTGTGTGTGGTTGCAACATTACGGTCCCATTGAGTACATTTTTGGAGAAAGGGACATCAGTTGCACCACAGGGCGGGAGGAGGGTGCTGAGCACGATACATTTTCTCTCTTCGGTAAGCATTTTTTTGTGTTTTATACTTTCGGAATTTTGGTTTTTCATGTTGATTTTAAAATGACCTTTTTCATGTTTGAAATGTACTAACTCGGTTGTTCCTCACAGCAGGTCAACTTGTGTGTGGTTGCAACATTACGGTCCCATTGAGTACATTTTTGGAGAAAGAGACATCAGTTGGACCACAGGGCGGGAGGAGGGTGCTTTGAACGATACATTTTCTCTCTTCGGTAAGCATTTTTCTGTGTTTTATACTTTTGGAATTTTGGTTTTTCATGTTGATTTTAAAATGACCTTTTTCATGTTTGAAATGTACTAACTCGGTTGTTCCTCACAGCAGGTCAACTTGTGTGTGGTTGCAACATTACGGTCCCATTGAGTACATTTTTGGAGAAAGGGACATCAGTTGCACGACAGGGCGGGAGGAGGGTGCTGAGCACGATACATTTTCTCTCTTCGGTAAGCATTTTTTTGTGTTTTATACTTTTGGAATTTTGGTTTTTCATGTTCATTTTAAAATGACCTTTTTCATGTTTGAAATGTACTAACTCGGTTGTTCCTCACAGCAGGTCAACTTGTGTGTGGTTGCAACATTACGGTCCCATTGAGTACATATTTGGAGAAAGGACATCAGTTGCACCACAGGGCGGGAGGAGGGTGCTGAGCACAATACATTTTCTCTCTTCGGTAAGCCTTTTTTTGTGTTTTATACTTTTTGAATTTTGGTTTTTCATGTTCATTTTAAAATGACCTTTTTCATGTTTGAAATGTACTAACTCGGTTGTTCCTCACAGCAGGTCAACTTGTGTGTGGTTGCAACATTACGGTCCCATTGAGTACATATTTGAAGAAAGGACATCAGTTGCACCACAGGGCGGGAGGAGGGTGCTGAGCACAATACATTTTCTCTCTTCGGTAAGCATTTTTTTGTGTTTTATACTTTTGGAATTTTGGTTTTTCATGTTGACTTTAAAATGACCTTTTTCATGTTTGAAATGTACTAACTCGGTTGTTCCTCACAGCAGGTCAACTTGTGTGTGGTTGCAACATTACGGTCCCATTGAGTACATTTTTGGAGAAAGGGGCATCAGTTGCACCACAGGGCGGGAGGAGGGTGCTGAGCACGATACATTTTCTCTCTTCGGTAAGCATTTTTTTGTGTTTTATACTTTTGGAATTTTGGTTTTTCATGTTGATTTTAAAATGACCTTTTTCATGTTTGAAATGTACTAACACGGTTGTTCCTCACAGCAGGTCAACTTGTGTGTGGTTGCAACATTACGGTCCCATTGAGTACATTTTTGGAGAAAGGGACATCAGTTGCACCACAGGGCGGGAGGAGGGTGCTGAGCACGACACATTTTATCTCTTCGGTAAGCATTAATTGTGTTTTATACTTTTGGAATTTTGGTTTTTTGTGTTGATTTTAAAATGACCTTTTTCATGTTTGAAATGTACTAACTCGGTTGTTCCTCACAGCAGGTCAACTTGTGTGTGGTTGCAACATTACGGTCCCATTGAGTACATTTTTGGAGAAAGGGACATCAGTTGAACCACAGGGCGGGAGGAGGGTGCTGAGCACGATACATTTTCTCTCTTCGGTAAGCATTCTTTTGTGTTTTATACTTTTGGAATTTTGGTTTTTCATGTTGATTTTAAAATGACCTTTTTCATGTTTGAAATGTACTAACTCGGTTGTTCCTCACAGCAGGTCAACTTGTGTGTGGTTGCAACATTACGGTCCCATTGAGTACATTTTTGGAGAAAGGGACATCAGTTGCACCACAGGGCGGGAGGAGGGTGCTGTTCACGATACATTTTCTCTCTTCGGTAAGCATTTTTTTGTGTTTTATACTTTTGGAATTTTGGTTTTTCATGTTGATTTTAAAATGACCTTTTTCATGTTTGAAGTGTACTAACTCGTTTTTTCCTCACAGCAGGTGAACTAGTGTGTGGTTGCAACATTACGGTCCCACTGAGTACATTTTTGGAGAAAGGGACATCAGTTGCACCACAGGGCGGGTGGAGGGTGCTGAGCACGATACATTTTCTCTCTTCGGTAAGCATTTTTTGTGTTTGATACTTTTGGAAGTTTGGTTATTCATGTTGATTTTAAAATGACCTTTTTCATGTTTGAAATGTACTAACTCGGTTGTTCCTCACAGCAGGTCAACTTGTGTGTGGTTGCAACATTACGGTCCCATTGAGTACATTTTTGGAGAAAGGGACATCAGTTGCACCACAGGGCGGGAGGAGGGTGCTGAGCACGATACATTTTCTCTCTTCGGTAAGCATTTTTTTGTGTTTTATACTTTTGGAATTTTGGTTTTTCATGTTGATATTAAAATGACCTTTTTCATGTTTGAAATGTACTAACTCGGTTGTTCCTCACAGCAGGTCAACTTGTGTGTGGTTGCAACATTACGGTCCCATTGAGTACATTTTTGGAGAAAGAGACATCAGTTGCACCACAGGGCGGGAGGAGGGTGCTTTGCACGATACATTTTCTCTCTTCGGTAATCATTTTTTTGTGTTTTATACTTAAGGAATTTTGGTTTTTCATGTTGATTTTAAAATGACCTTTTTCATGTTTGAAATGTACTAACTCGGTTGTTCCTCACAGCAGGTCAACTTGTGTGTGGTTGCAACATTACGGTCCCATTGAGTACATTTTTGGAGAAAGGGACATCAGTTGCACCACAGGGCGGGAGGAGGGTGCTGAGCACGATACATTTTCTCTCTTCGGTAAGCATTTTTTTGTGTTTTATACTTTTGGAATTTTGGTTTTTCATGTTCATTTTAAAATGACCTTTTTCATGTTTGAAATGTACTAACTCGGTTGTTCCTCACAGCAGGTCAACTTGTGTGTGGTTGCAACATTACGGTCCCATTGAGTACATTTTTGGAGAAAGGGACACCACTGCACCACAGGGCGGGAGGAGGGTGCTGAGCACGATACATTTTCTCTCTTCGGTAAGCATTTTTTTGTGTTTTATACTTTTGGAATTTTGGTTTTTCATGTTGATTTTAAAATGACCTTTTTCATGATTGAAATGTACGAATTCGGTTGTTCCTCACAGCAGGTCAACTTGTGTGTGGTTGCAACATTACGGTCCCATTGAGTACATATTTGGAGAAAGGGACATCAGTTGCACCACAGGGCGGGAGGAGGGTGCTGAGCACGATACATTTTCTCTCTTCGGTAAGCATTTTTTTGTGTTTTATACTTTTGGAATTTTGGTTTTTCATGTTGATTTTAAAATGACCTTTTTCATGTTTGAAATGTACTAACTCGGTTGTTCCTCACAGCAGGTCAACTTGTGTGTGGTTGCAACATTACGGCCCCATTGAGTACATTTTTGGAGAAAGAGACATCAGTTGCACCACAGGGCGGGAGGAGGGTTATTTGCACGATACATTTTCTCTCTTCGGTAATCATTTTTTTGTGTTTTATACTTTTGGAATTTTGGTTTTTCATGTTGACTTTAAAATGACCATTTTCATGTTTGAAATGTACTAACTCGGTTGTTCCTCACAGCAGGTCAACTTGTGTGTGGTTGCAACATTACGGTCCCATTGAGTACATTTTTGGAGAAAGGGACATCAGTTGCACCACAGGGCGGGAGGAGGGTGCTGAGCACGATACATTTTCTCTCTTCGGTAAGCATTTTTTTGTGTTTTATACTTTTGGAATTTTGGTTTTTCATGCTGATTTTAAAATGACCTTTTTCATGTTTGAAATGTACTAACTCGGTTGTTCCTCACAGCAGGTCAACTTGTGTGTGGTTGCAACATTACGGTCCCATTGAGTACGTTTTTGGAGAAAGAGACATCAGTTGCACCACAGGGCGGGAGGAGGGTGCTTTGCACGATACATTTTCTCTCTTCGGTAATCATTTTTTTGTGTTTTATACTTTTGGAATTTTGGTTTTTCATGTTGATTTTAAAATGACCTTTTTCATGTTTGAAATGTACTAACTCGGTTGTTCCTCACAGCAGGTCAACTTGTGTGTGGTTGCAACATTACGGTCCCATTGAGTACATTTTTGGAGAAAGGGACATCAGTTGCACCACAGGGCGGGAGGAGGGTGCTGAGCACGCTACATTTTCCCTCTTCTGTAAGCATTTTTTTGTGTTTTATACTTTTGGAATTTTGGTTTTTCATGTTCATTTTAAAATGACCTTTTTCATGTTTGAAATGTACTAACTCGGTTGTTCCTCACAGCAGGTCAACTTGTGTGTGGTTGCAACATTACGGTCCCATTGAGTACATTTTTGGAGAAAGGGACATCAGTTGCACCACAGGGCGGGAGGAGGGTGCTGAGCACGATACATTTTCTCTCTTCGGTAAGCATTTTTTTGTGTTTTATACTTTCGGAATTTTGGTTTTTCATGTTGATTTTAAAATGACCTTTTTCATGTTTGAAATGTACTAACTCGGTTGTTCCTCACAGCAGGTCAACTTGTGTGTGGTTGCAACATTACGGTCCCATTGAGTACATTTTTGGAGAAAGAGACATCAGTTTCACCACAGGGCGGGAGGAGGGTGCTTTGCACGATACATTTTCTCTCTTCGGTAAGCATTTTTTTGTGTTTTATACTTTTGGAATTTTGGTTTTTCATGTTGATTTTAAAATGACCTTTTTCATGTTTGAAATGTACTAACTCGGTTGTTCCTCACAGCAGGTCAACTTGTGTGTGGTTGCAACATTACGGTCCCATTGAGTACATTTTTGGAGAAAGGGACATGAGTTGCACCACAGGGCGGGAAGAGGGTGCTGAGCACGATACATTTTCTCTCTTCGGTAAGCATTTTTTTGTGTTTTATACTTTTGGAATTTTGGTTTTTCATGTTCATTTTAAAATGACCTTTTTCATGTATGAAATGTACTAACTCGGTTGTTCCTCACAGCAGGTCAACATGTGTGTGGTTGCAACATTACGGTCCCATTGTGTACATTTTTGGAGAAAGGGACATCAGTTGCACCACAGGGCGGGAGGAGGGTGCTGAGCACGATACATTTTCTCTCTTCGGTAAGCATTTTTTTGTGTTTTATACTTTTTGAATTTTGGTTTTTCATGTTCATTTTAAAATGACCTTTTTCATGTTTGAAATGTACTAACTCGGTTGTTCCTCACAGCAGGTCAACTTGTGTGTGGTTGCAACATTACGGTCCCATTGAGTACATATTTGGAGAAAGGACATCAGTTGCACCACAGGGCGGGAGGAGGGTGCTGAGCACAATACATTTTCTCTCTTCGGTAAGCATTTTTTTGTGTTTTATACTTTTGGAATTTTGGTTTTTCATGTTGATTTTAAAATGACCTTTTTCATGTTTGAAATGTACTGACTCGGTTGTTCCTCACAGCAGGTCAACTTGTGTGTGGTTGCAATATTACGGTCCCATTGAGTACATTTTTGGAGAAAGGGACATCAGTTGCACCACAGGGCGGGAGGAGGGTGCTGAGCACGATACATTTTCTCTCTTCGGTAAGCATTTTTTTGTTTTTTATACTTTTGGAATTTTGGTTTTTCATGTTGATTTTAAAATGACCTTTTTCATGTTTGAAATGTACTAACTCGGTTGTTCCACACAGCAGGTCAACTTGTGTGTGGTTCCAACATTACGGTCCCATTGAGTACATTTTTGGAGAAAGGGACATCAGTTGCACCACAGGGCGGGAGGAGGGTGCTGAGCACGATACATTTTCTCTCTTCGCTAAGCATTTTTTTGTGTTTTATACGTTTTGAATTTTGGTTTTTCATGTTCATTTTAAAATGACCTTTTTCATGTTTGAAATGTACTAACTCGGTTGTTCCTCACAGCAGGTCAACTTGTGTGTGGTTGCAACATTACGGTCCCACTGAGTACATTTTTGGAGAAAGGACATCAGTTGCACCACAGGGCGGGAGGAGGGTGCTGAGCACGATACATTTTCTCTCTTCGGTAAGCATTTTTTTGTGTTTTATACTTTTGGAATTATGGTTTTTCATGTTGACTTTAAAATGACCTTTTTCATGTTTGAAATGTACTAACTCGGTTTTTCCTCACAGCAGGTCAACTTGTGTGTGGTTGCAACATTACGGTCCCATTGAGTACATTTTTGGAGAAAGGGACATCAGTTGCACCACAGGGCGGGAGGAGGGTGCTGAGTACGATACATTTTCTCTCTTCGGTAAGCATTTTTTTGTGTTCATACTTTTGGAATTTTGGTTTTTCATGTTGATTTTAAAATGACCTTTTTCATGTTTGAAATGTACTAACTCGGTTGTTCCTCACAGCAGGTCAACTTGTGTGTGGTTGCAACATTACAGTCCCATTGAGTACATTTTTGGAGAAAGGGACATCAGTTGCACCACAGGGCGGGAGGAGGGTGCTGAGCACGATACATTTTCTCTCTTCGGTAAGCATTTTTTTGTGTTTTATACTTTTGGAATTTTGGTTTTTCATGTTGATTTTAAAATGACCTTTTTCATGTTTGAAATGTACTAACTCGGTTGTTCCTCACAGCAGGTCAACTTGTGTGTGGTTGCAACATTACGGTCCCATTGAGTACATTTTTGGAGAAAGGGACATCAGTTTCACCACAGGGTGGGAGGTGGGTGCTGAGCACGATACATTTTCTCTCTTCGGTAAGCATTTTTTTGTGTTTTATACTTTTGGAATTTTGGTTTTTCATGTTGACTTTAAAATGACCTTTTTCATGTTTGAAATGTACTAACTCGGTTGTTCCTCACAGCAGGTCAACTTGTGTGTGGTTGCAACATTACGGTCCCATTGAGTACATTTTTGGAGAAAGGGACATCAGTTGCACCACAGGGCGGGAGGAGGGTGCTGAGCACGATACATTTTCTCTCTTCGGTAAGCATTTTTTTGTGTTTTATACTTTTGAATTTTGGTTTTTCATGTTGATTTTGAAATGACCTTTTTCATGTTTGAAATGTACTAACTCGGTTGTTCCTCACAGCTGGTCAACTTGTGTGTGGTTGCAACATTACGGTCCCATTGAGTACATTTTTGGAGAAAGGGACATCAGTTGCACCACAGGGCGGGAGGAGGGTGCTGAGCACGATACACTTTCTCTCTTCGGTAAGCATTTTTTTGTGTTTTATACTTTTGGAATTTTGGTTTTTCATGTTGATTTTAAAATGACCTTTTTCATGTTTGAAATGTACTAACTCGGTTGTTCCTCACAGCAGGTCAACTTGTGTGTGGTTGCAACATTACGGTCCCATTGAGTACATTTTTGGAGAAAGGGACATCAGTTGCACCACAGGGCGGGGGGAGGGTGCTGAGCACGATACATTTTCTCTCTTCGGTTAGCATTTTTTTGTGTTTTATACTTTTGGAATTTTGGTTTTTCATGTTGATTTTAAAATGACCTTTTTCATGTTTGAAATGTACTAACTCGGTTGTTCCTCACAGCAGGTCAACTTGTGTGTGGTTGCAACATTACGGTCCCATTGAGTACATTTTCGGAGAAAGGGACATCAGTTGCACCACAGGGCGGGAGGAGGGGACTGAGCACGATACATTTTCTCTCTTCGGTAAGCATTTTTTTGTGTTTTATACTTTTGGAATTTTGGTTCTTCATGTTGATTTTAAAATGACCTTTTTCATGTTTGAAATGTACTAACTCGGTTGTTCCTCACAGCAGGTCAACTTGTGTGTGGTTGCAACATTACGGTCCCATTGAGTACATTTTTGGAGAAAGGGACATCAGTTGCACCACAGGGCGGGAGGAGGGTGCTGAGCACTATACATTTTCTCTCTTCGGTAAGCATTCTTTTGTGTTTTATAGTTTTATAATTTAGGAATTTTCTGTTGATTTTAAAATGACCTTTTTCATGTTTGAAATGTACTAACTCGGTTGTTCCTCACAGCAGGTCAACTTGTGTGTGGTTGCAACATTACGGTCCCATTGAGTACATTTTTGGAGAAAGGGACAACTGTAGCACCACAGGGCGGGAGGAGGGTGCTGAGCACGATACATTTTCTCTGTTCGGTAAGCATTTTTTTGTGTTTTATACTTTTGGAATTTTGGTTTTTCATGTTGATTTTAAAATGACCTTTTTCATGTTTGAAATGTACTAACTCGGTTGTTCCTCACAGCAGGTCAACTTGTGTGTGGTTGCAACATTACGGTCCCATTGAGTACATTTTCGGAGAAAGGGACATCAGTTGCACCACAGGGCGGGAGGAGGGGACTGAGCACGATACATTTTCTCTCTTCGGTAAGCATTTTTTTGTGTTTTATACTTTTGGAATTTTGGTTCTTCATGTTGATTTTAAAATGACCTTTTTCATGTTTAAATGTACTAACTCGGTTTTTCCTCACAGCAGGTCAACTTGTGTGTGGTTGCAACATTACGGTCCCATTGAGTACATTTTTGGAGAAAGGGACATCAGTTGCACCACAGGGGGGGGAGGAGGGTGCTGAGCACAATACATTTTCTCTCTTCGCTAAGCATTTTTTTGCGTTTTATACTTTTGGAATTTTGGTTTTTCATGTTGAATTTAAAATGACCTTTTTCATGTTTGAAATGTACTAACTCGTTTTTTCCTCACAGCAGGTCAACTTGTGTGTGGTTGCAACATTACGGTCCCATTGAGTACATTTTTGGAGAAAGGGACATCAGTTGCACCACAGGGCGGGAGGAGGGTGCTGAGCACGATACATTTTCTCTCTTCGGTTAGCATTTTTTTGTGTTTTATACTTTTATAATTTTGGTATTTCCTGTTGATTTTAAAATGACCTTTTTCATGTTTGAAATGTACTAACTCGTTTTTTCCTCATAGCAGGTAACTTGTGTGTGGTTGCAATATTACGGTCCCATTGAGTATATTTTTGGAGAAAGGGACATCAGTTGCACCACAAGGCGGGAGGAGGGTGCTGAGCACGATACATTTTCTCTCTTCGATAAGCATTTTTTTGTGTTTTATACTTTTGGAATTTTGGTTTTTCATGCTGATTTTAAAATGACCTTTTTCATGTTTGAAATGTACTAACTCGGTTGTTCCTCACAGCAGGTCAACTTGTGTGTGGTTGCAACATTACGGTCCCATTGAGTACATTTTTGCAGAAAGGGACATCAGTTGCACCACAGATAGGGATGAGGGTGCTGAGCACGATACATTTTCTCTCTTCGGTAAGCATTTTTTTGTGTTTTATACTTTTGGAATTTTGGTTTCTCATGTATATTTTAAAATGACCTTTTTCATGTTTGAAATGTACTAACTCGGTTGTTCCTCACAGCAGGTCAACTTGTGTGTGGTTGCAACATTACGGTCCCATTGAGTACATTTTAGGAGAAAGGGACATCAGTTGCACCACAGGGCGGGAGGAGGGTGCTGAGCACGATACATTTTCTCTCTTCGGTAAGAATTTTTTTGTGTTTTATACTTTTGGAATTTTGGTTTTTCATGTTCATTTTAAAATGACCTGTTTAATGTTTGAAATGTACTAACTCGGTTGTTCCTCACAGCAGGTCAACTTGTGTGTGGTTGCAACATTACCGTCACATTGAGTACATTTTTGGAGAAAGGGACATCAGTTGCACCACAGGGCGGGAGGAGGGTGCTGTGCACGATACATTTTCTCTCTTCGGTAAGCATTTTTTTGTGTTTTATACTTTTGGAGTTTTGGTTTTTCATGTTGATTTTAAAATGACCTTTTTATGTTTGAAATGTACTAACTCGTTTTTTCCTCACAGCAGGTAACTTGTGTGTGGTTGCAACATTACGGTCCCATTGAGTATATTTTTGGAGAAAGGGACATCAGTTGCACCACAGGGCGGGAGGAGGGTGCTGAGCACGATACATTTTCCCTCTTTGGTAAGCATTTTTTTGTGTTTTATACTTTTGGAATTTTGGTTTTTCATGTTGATTTTAAAATGACCTTTTTCATGTTTGAAATGTACTAACTCGGTTGTTCCTCACAGCAGGTCAACTTGTGTGTGGTTGCAACATTACGGTCCCATTGAGTACATTTTTGGAGAAAGGGACAACTGTAGCACCACAGGGCGGGAGGAGGGTGCTGAGCACGATACATTTTCTCTGTTCGGTAAGCATTTTTTTGTGTTTTATACTTTTGGAATTTTGGTTTTTCATGTTGATTTTAAAATGACCTTTTTCATGTTTGAAATGTACTAACTCGTTTTTTCCTCACAGCAGGTCAACTTGTGTGTGGTTGCAACATTACGGTCCCATTGAGTACATTTTTGGAGTTAGGGACATCAGTTTCACCACAGGGCGGGAGGACGGTGCCTAGGACGATACATTTTCTTTCTTTAGTAAGCATTTTTTTGTGTTTTATACTTTTGGAATTTTGGTTTTTCATGTTACTTTTAAAATGACCTTTTTCATGTTTGAAATCTACTAACTCGTTTTTTCCGCACAGCAGGTCAACTTGTGTATGGTTGCACCATTACGGTCCCATTGAGTACATTTTTGGAGAATGGGACATCAGTTGCACGACAGGGCGGGAGGAGGGTGCTGAGCACGATACATTTTCTCTCTTCGGTTAGCATTTTTTTGTGTTTTATACTTTTGGAATTTTGGTTTTTCATGTTGATTTTAAAATGACCTGTTTCATGTTTGAAATGTACTAACTCGGTTGTTCCTCACAGCAGGTCAACTTGTGTGTGGTTGCAACATTACGGTCCCATTGAGTACATTTTTGGAGAAAGGGACATCAGTTCCACCACGGGGCGGGAGGAGGGTGCTGAGCACGATACATCTTCTCTCTTCGGTAAGCATTTTTTTGTGTTTTATACTTTTGGAATTTTGGTTTTTCATGTTGATTTTAAAATGACCTTTTTCATGTTTGAAATGTACTAACTCGGTTGTTCCTCACAGCAGGTCAACTTGTGTGTGGTTGCAACATTACGGTCCCATTGAGTACATTTTTGGAGAAGGGGGCATCAGTTGCACCACAGGGCGGGAGGAGGGTGCTGAGCACGATACATTTTCTCTCTTCGGTAAGCATTTTTTTGTGTTTTATACTATTGGAATTTTGGTTTTTCATGTTGATTTTAAAATGACCTTTTTCATGTTTGAAATGTACTATCTCGGTTGTTCCTCACAGCAGGTCAACTTGTGTGTGGTTGCAACATTACGGTCCCATTGAGTACATTTTTGGAGAAAGGGACATCAGTTGAACCACAGGGCGGGAGGAGGGTGCTGAGCACGATACATTTTCTCTCTTCGGTAAGCATTCTTTTGTGTTTTATACTTTTGGAATTTTGGTTTTTCATGTTGATTTTAAAATGACCTTTTTCATGTTTGAAATGTACTAACTCGGTTGTTCCTCACAGCAGGTCAACTTGTGTGTGGTTGCAACATTACGGTCCCATTGAGTACATTTTTGGAGAAAGGGACATCAGTTGCACCAAAGGGCGGGAGGAGGGTGCTGATCACGATACATTTTCTCTCTTCGGTAAGCATTTTTTTGTGTTTTATCCTTTTGGAATTTTGGTTCTTCATGTTGATCTTAAAATGACCTTTTTCATGTTTGAAATGTACTAACTCGGTTGTTCCTCACAGCAGGTCAACTTGTGTGTGGTTGCAACATTACGGTCCCATTGAGTACATTTTTGGAGAAAGGGACATCAGTTGCACCACAGGCGGGAGGAGGGTGCTGAGCACGATACTTTTTCTCTCTTCGGTAAGCATTTTTTTGTGTTTTATACTTTTGGAATTTTGGTTTTTCATGTTGATTTTAAAATGACCTTTTTCATGTTTGAAATGTACTAACTCGGTTGTTCCTCACAGCAGGTCAACTTGTGTGTGGTTGCAACATTACGGTCCCATTGAGTACATTTTTGGAGAAAGGGACATCAGTTGCACCACAGGGCGGGAGGAGGGTGCTGAGCACGATACATTTTCTCTCATCGGTAAGCATTTTTTTGTGTTTTATACTTTTGGAATTTTGGTTTTTCATGTTGATTTTAAAATGACCTTTTCCATGTTTGAAATGTACTGACTCGTTTGTTCCTCACAGCAGGTCAACTTGTGTGTGGTTGCAATATTACGGTCCCATTGAGTACATTTTTGGAGAAAGGGACATCAGTTGCACCACAGGGCGGGAGGAGGGTGCTGAGCACGATACATTTTCTCTCTTCGGTAAGCATTTTTTTGTGTTTTATTCTTTTTGAATTTTGGTTTTTCATGTTCGTTTTAAAATGACCTTTTTCATGTTTGAAATGTACTAACTCGGTTGTTCCTCACAGCAGGTCAACTTGTGTGTGGTTGCAACATTACGGTCCCATTGAGTACATTTTTGGAGAAAGGACATCAGTTGCACCACAGGGCGGGAGGAGGGTGCTGAGCACGATACATTTTCTCTCTTCGGTAAGCATTTTTTTGTGTTTTATACTTTTGGAATTATGGTTTTTCATGTTGACTTTAAAATCACCTTTTTCATGTTTGAAATGTACTAACTCGGTTGTTCCTCACAGCAGGTCAACTTGTGTGTGGTTGCAACATTACGGTCCCATTGAGTACATTTTTGGAGAAAGGGACATCAGTTGCACCACAGGGCGGGAGGAGGGTGCTGAGCACGATACATTTTCTCTCTTCGGTAAGCATTTTTTTGTGTTTATACTTCTGGAATTTTGGTTTTTCATGTTGATTTTAAAATGACCTTTTTCATGTTTGAAATGTACTAACTCGGTTGTTCCTCACATCAGGTCAACTTGTGTGTGGTTGCAACATTACGGTCCCATTGAGTACATTTTTGGAGAAAGGGACATCAGTTGCACCACAGGGCGGGAGGAAGGTGCTGAGCACGATACATTTTCTCTCTTCGGTAAGCATTTTTTTGTGTTTTATACTTTTGGAATTTTGGTTTTTCATGTTGATTTTAAAATGACCTTTTTCATGTTTGAAATGTACTAACTCGGTTGTTCCTCACAGCAGGTCAACTTGTGTATGGTTGCAACATTACGGTCCCATTGAGTACATTTTTGGAGAGATGGACATCAGTTGCACCACATGGTGGGAGGTGGGTGCTGATCACGATAAATTTTCTCTCTTCGGTAAGCATTTTTTTGTGTTTTATACTTTTGGAATTTTGGTTTTTCATGTTGATTTTAAAATGACCTTTTTCATGTTTGAAATGTACTAACTCGGTTGTTCCTCACAGCAGGTCAACTTGTGTGTGGTTGCAACATTACGGTCCCATTGAGTACATTTTTGGAGAAAGGGACATCAGTTGCACCACAGGGCGGGAGGAGGGTGCTGAGCACGATACATTTTCTCTCTTCGGTAAGCATTTTTTTGTGTTTTATACTTTTGGAATTTTGGTTTTTCATGTTGGTTTTAAAATGACCTTTTTCATGTTTGAAATGTACTAACTCGGTTGTTCCACACAGCAGGTCAACTTGTGTGTGGTTGCAACATTACGGTCCCATTGAGTACATTTTTGGAGAAAGGGACATCAGTTGCACCACAGGGCGGGAGGAGGGTGCTGAGCACGATACATTTTCTCTCTTCGGTAAGCATTTTTTTGTGTTTTATACTTTTTGAATTTTGGTTTTTCATATTCGTTTTAAAATGACCTTTTTCATGTTTGAAATGTACTAACTCGTTTTTTCCTCACAGCAGGTCAACTTGTGTGTGGTTGCAACATTACGGTCCCATTGAGTACATTTTTGGAGAAAGGGACATCAGTTGCACCACAGGGCGGGAGGAGGGTGCTGAGCACGATACATTTTCTCTCTTCGGTAAGCATTTTTTTGTGTTTATACTTCTGGAATTTTGGTTTTTCATGTTGATTTTAAAATGACCTTTTTCATGTTTGAAATGTACTAACTCGGTTGTTCCTCACAGCAGGTCAACTTGTGTGTGGTTGCAACATTACGGTCCCATTGAGTACATTTTTGGAGAAAGGGACATCAGTTGCACCACAGGGCGGGAGGAGGGTGCTGAGCACGATACATTTTCTCTCTTCGGTAAGCATTTTTCTGTGTTTTATACTTTTGGAATTTTGGTTTTTCATGTTGATTTTAAAATGACCTTTTTCATGTTTGAAATGTACTAACTCGGTTGTTCCTCACAGCAGGTCAACTTGTGTGTGGTTGCAACATTACCGTCCCATTGAGTACATTTTTGGAGAGAGGGACATCAGTTGCACCACATGGTGGGAGGTGGGTGCTGAGCACGATGCATTTTCTCTCTTCGGTAAGCATTTTTTTGTGTGTTAAACTTTTGGAATTTTGGTTTTTCATGTTGATTTTAAAATGACCTTTTTCATGTTTGAAATGTACTAACTCGGTTGTTCCTCACAGCAGGTCAACTTGTGTGTGGTTGCAACATTACGGTCCCATTGAGTACATTTTTGGAGAAAGGGACATCAGTTGCACCACAGGGCGGGAGGAGGGTGCTGAGCACGATACATTTTCTCTCTTCGGTAAGCATTTTTTTGTGTTTTATACTTTTGGAATTTTGGTTTTTCATGTTGATTTTAAAATGACCTTTTTCATGTTTGAAATGTACTAACTCGGTTGTTCCTCACAGCAGGTCAACTTGTGTGTGGTTGCAACATTACGGTCCCATTGAGTACATTTTTGAAGAAAGGGACATCAGTTGCACCACAGGGCGGGAGGAGGGTGCTGAGCACGATACATTTTCTCTCTTCGGTAAGCATTTTTTTGTGTTTTATACTTTTGGAATTTTGGTTTTTCATGTTGATTTTAAAATGACCTTTTTCATGTTTGAAATGTACTTACTCGGTTGTTCCTCACAGCAGGTCAACTTGTGTGTGGTTGCAACATTACAGTCCCATTGAGTACATTTTTGGAGAAAGGGACATCAGTTGCACCACATGGTGGGAGGAGGGTGCTGAGCACGATACACTTTCTCTCTTCGGTAAGCATTTTTTTGTGTTTTATACTTTTGGAATTTTGGTTTTTCATGTTGATTTTAAAATGACCTTTTTCATGTTTGAAATGTACTAACTCGGTTGTTCCTCACAGCAGGTCAACTTGTGTGTGGTTGCAACATTACGGTCCCATTGAGTACATTTTTGGAGAAAGGGACATCAGTTGCACCACAGGGCGGGAGGAGGGTGCTGAGCACGATACATTTTCTCTCTTCGGTTAGCATTTTTTTGTGTTTTATACTTTTGGAATTTTGGTTTTTCATGTTGATTTTAAAATGACCTTTTTCATGTTTGAAATGTACTAACTCGGTTGTTCCTCACAGCAGGTCAACTTGTGTGTGGTTGCAACATTACGGTCCCATTGAGTATATTTTTGGAGAAAGGGACATCAGTTGCACCACAAGGCGGGTGGAGGGTGCTGAGCACGATACATTTTCTCTCTTCGATAAGCATTTTTTTGTGTTTTATACTTTTGGAATTTTGGTTTTTCATGTTGATTTTAAAATGACCTTTTTCATGTTTGAAATGTACTAACTCGGTTGTTCCTCACAGCAGGTCAACTTGTGTGTGGTTGCAACATTACCATACCATTGAGTACATTTTTGGAGAAAGGGACATCAGTTGCACCACAGATCGGGATGAGGGTGCTGAGCACGATACATTTTCTCTCTTCGGTAAGCATTTTTTTGTGTTTTATACTTTTGGAATTTTGGTTTTTCATGTAGATTTTAAAATGACCTTTTTCATGTTTGAAATGTACTAACTCGGTTGTTCCTCACAGCAGGTCAACTTGTGTGTGGTTGCAACATTATGGTCCCATTGAGTACATTTTTGGAGATAGGGACATCAGTTGCACCACAGGGCGGGAGGAGGGTGCTGAGCACGATACATTTTCTCTCTTCGGTTAGCATTTTTTTGTGTTTTATACTTTTGGAATTTTGGTTTTTCATGTTGATTTTAAAATGACCTGTTTCATGTTTGAAATGTACTAACTCGGTTGTTCCTCACAGCAGGTCAACTTGTGTGTGGTTGCAACATTACCGTCCCATTGAGTACATTTTTGGAGAAAGGGACATCAGTTGCACCACAGGGCGGGAGGAGGGTGCTGAGCACGATACATTTTCTCTCTTCGGTAAGCATTTTTTTGTGTTTTATACATTTGGAATTTTGGTTTTTCATGTTGATTTTAAAATGACCTTTTTCATGTTTGAAATGTACTAACTCGGTTGTTCCTCACAGCAGGTCAACTTGTGTGTGGTTGCAATATTACGGTCCCATTGAGTACATTTTTGGAGAAAGGGACATCAGTTGCACCACAGAGTGGGAGGAGGGTGCTGAGCACGATACATTTTCTCACTTCGGTAAGCATTTTTTTGTGTTTTATACTTTTGGAATTTTGGTTTTTCTTGTTGATTTTAAAATGACCTTTTTCATGTTTGAAATGTACTAACTCGGTTGTTCCTCACAGCAGGTCAACTTGTGTGTGGTTGCAACATTACAGTCCCATTGAGTACATTTTTGGAGAAAGGGACATCAGTTGCACCACAGGGCAGGAGGAGGGTGCTGAGCACGGTACATTTTCTCTCTTCGGTAAGCATTTTTTTGTGTTTTATACTTTTGGAATTTTGGTTTATCATGTTGATTTTAAAATGACCTTTTTATGTTTGAAATGTACTAACTCGTTTTTTCCTCACAGCAGGTAGCTTGTGTGTGGTTGCAACATTACGGTCCCATTGAGTATATTTTTGGAGAAAGGGACATCAGTTGCACCACAGGGCGGGATGAGGGTGCTGAGCACGATACATTTTCTCTCTTCGGTAAGCATTTTTTTGTGTTTTATACTTTTGGAATTTTGGTTTTTCATGTAGATTTTAAAATGACCTTTTTCATGTTTGAAATGTACTAACTCGGTTGTTCCTCACAGCAGGTCAACTTGTGTGTGGTTGCAACATTACGGTCCCATTGAGTACATTTTTGGAGAAAGGGACATCAGTAGCATCACAGGGCGGGAGGAGGGTGCTGAGCACGATACATTTTCTCTCTTCGGTAAGCATTTTTTTGTGTTTTATACTTTTGGAATTTTGGTTTTTCATGTTGATTTTAAAATGACCTTTTTCATGTTTGAAATGTACTAACTCGGTTGTTCCTCACAGCAGGTCAACTTGTGTGTTGTTGCAACATTATGGTCCCATTGAGTACATTTTTGGAGAAAGGGACATCAGTTGCACCACAGGGCAGGAGGAGGGTGCTGAGCACGATACATTTTCCCTCTTCGGTAAGCATTTTTTTGTGTTTTATACTTTTGGAATTTTGGTTTTTCATGTTGATTTCAAAATGACCTATTTCATGTTTGAAATGTACTAACTCGGTTGTTCCTCACAGCAGGTCAACTTGTGGGTGGTTGCAACATTACGGTCCCATTGAGTACATTTTTGGAGAAAGGGACATCAGTTGCACCACAGGGTGGGAGGAGGGTGCTGAGCACGATACATTTTCTCTCTTCGGTAAGCATTTTTTTGTGTTTTATACTTTTGGAATTTTGGTTTTTCATGTTGATTTACCGAGCGAGGTGGTGCAGTGGTTAGCACACTGGACTCGCATTCGGGAGGACGACGGTTCAATCCCGTCTCCGGCCATCCTGATTTAGGTTTTCCGTGTTTTCCCTAAATCGTTTCGGGTATATGCCGGGATGGTTCCTTTGAAAGGGCACGGCCGATTTCCTTCCCAATTCTTCAATAACCCGAGCTTGCGCTCCGTCTCTAATGACCTCGTTGTCGACGGGACGTTAAACGCTAACCACCACAACCATCATGTTGATTTTAAAATGACCTTTCTCATGTTTGAAATGTACTAACTCGGTTGTTCCTCACAGCAGGTCAACTTGTGTGTGGTTGCAACATTACGGTCCCATTGAGTACATTTTTGGAGAAAGGGACATCAGTTGCACCACAGGGCGGGAAGAGGGTGCTGAGCACGATACATTTTCTCTCTTCGGTAAGCATTTTTTTGTGTTTTATACTTTTGGAATTTTGGTTTTTCACGGTGATTTTAAAACGATCTTTTTCATGTTTGAAATGTACTAACTCGGTTGTTCCTCACAGCAGGTCAACTTGTGTGTGGTTGCAACATTATGGTCCCATTGAGTACATTTTTGGAGAAAGGGACATCAGTTGCACCACAGGGTGGGAGGAGGGTGCTGAGCACGATACATTTTCTCTCTACGGTAAGCATTTTTTTGTGTTTTATACTTTTGGAATTTTGGTTTTTCATGTTGATTTTAAAATGACCTTTTTCATGTTTGAAATGTACTAACTTGGTTATTCCTCACAGCAGGTCAACTTGTGTGTGGTTGCAACATTACGGTCCCATTGAGTACATTTTTGGAGAAAGGGACATCAGTTGCACCACAGGGCGGGAGGAGGGTGCTGAGCACGATACATTTTCTCTCTTCGGTAAGCATTTTTTTGTGTTTTATACTTTTGGAATTTTGGTTTTTCATGTTGATTTTAAAATGACCTTTTTCATAATTGAAATGTACTAATTCGGTTGTTCCTCACAGCAGGTCAACTTGTGTGTGGTTGCATCATTACGGTCCCATTGAGTACATTTTTGGAGAAAGGGACATCAGTTGCTCCACAGAGTGGGAGGAGGGTGCTGAGCACGATACATTTTCTCTCTTCGGTAAGCATTTTTTTGTGTTTTATACTTTTGGAATTTTGGTTTTTCATGTTGATTTTAAAATGACCTTTTTCATGTTTGAAATGTACTAACTCGGTTGTTCCTCACAGCAGGTCAACTTGTGTGTGGTTGCAACATTACGGTCCCATTGAGTACATTTTTGGAGAAAGGGACATCAGTTGCACCACAGGGCGGGAGGTGGGTGCTGAGCACGATACATTTTCTCTGTTCGGTAAGCATTTTTTTGAGTTTTATACTTTTGGAATTTTGGTTTTTCATGTTGATTTTAAAATGACCTTTTTCATGTTTGAAATGTACTAACTCGTTTTTTCCTCACAGCAGGTCAACTTGTGTGTGGTTGCAACATTACGGTCCCATTGAGTACATTTTTGGAGAAAGGGACATCAGTTTCACCACAGGGCGGGAGGACGGTGCTGAGCACGATACATTTTCTCTCTTCGGTAAGCATTTTTTTGTGTTTTATACTTTTGGAATTTATTTTTTCATGTTGATTTTAAAATGACCTTTTTCATGTTTGAAATGTACTAACTCGGTTGTTCCTCACAGCAGGTCAACTTGTGTGTGGTTGCAACATTACAGTCCCATTGAGTACATTTTTGGAGAAAGGGACATCAGTTGCACCACAGGGCGGGAGGAGGGTGCTGAGCACGATACATTTTCTCTCTTCGGTTAGCATTTTTTTGTGTTTTATACTTTTGGAATTTTGGTTTTTCATGTTGATTTTAAAATGACCTGTTTCATGTTTGAAATGTACTAACTCGGTTGTTCCTCACAGCAGGTCAACTTGTGTGTGGTTGCAACATTACCGTCCCATTGAGTACATTTTTGGAGAAAGGGACATCAGTTGCACCACAGGGCGGGAGGAGGGTGCTGAGCACGATACATTTTCTCTCTTCGGTAAGCATTTTTTTGTGTTTTATACATTTGGAATTTTGGTTTTTCATGTTGATTTTAAAATGACCTTTTTCATGTTTGAAATGTACTAACTCGGTTGTTCCTCACAGCAGGTCAACTTGTGTGTGGTTGCAATATTACGGTCCCATTGAGTACATTTTTGGAGAAAGGGACATCAGTTGCACCACAGAGTGGGAGGAGGGTGCTGAGCACGATACATTTTCTCTCTTCGGTAAGCATTTTTTTGTGTTTTATACTTTTGGAATTTTGGTTTTTCATGTTGATTTTAAAATGACCTTTTTCATGTTTGAAATGTACTAACTCGGTTGTTCCTCACAGCAGGTCAACTTGTGTGTGGTTGCAACATTACGGTCCCATTGAGTACATTTTTGGAGAAAGGGACATCAGTTGCACCACAGGGCGGGAGGAGGGTGCTGAGCACGGTACATTTTCTCTCTTCGGTAAGCATTTTTTTGTGTTTTATACTTTTGGAATTTTGGTTTTTCATGTTGATTTTAAAATGACCTTTTTATGTTTGAAATGTACTAACTCGTTTTTTCCTCACAGCAGGTAACTTGTGTGTGGTTGCAACATTACGGTCCCATTGAGTACATTTTTGGAGAAAGGGACATCAGTAGCACCACAGGGCGGGAGGAGGGTGCTGAGCACGATACATTTTCTCTCTTCGGTAAGCATTTTTTTGTGTTTTATACTTTTGGAATTTTGGTTTTTCATGTTGATTTTAAAATGACCTTTTTCATGTTTGAAATGTACTAACTCGGTTGTTCCTCACAGCAGGTCAACTTGTGTGTTGTTGCAACATTACGGTCCCATTGAGTACATTTTTGGAGAAAGGGACATCAGTTGCACCACAGGGCGGGAGGAGGGTGCTGAGCACGATACATTTTCTCTCTTCGGTAAGCATTTTTTTGTGTTTTATACTTTTGGAATTTTGGTTTTTCATGTTGATTTTAAAATGACCTATTTCATGTTTGGAATGTACTAACTCGGTTGTTCCTCACAGCAGGTCAACTTGTGTGTGGTTGCAACATTACGGTCCCATTGAGTACATTTTTGGAAAAAGGGACATCAGTTGCACCACAGGGTGGGAGGAGGGTGCTGAGCACGATACATTTTCTCTCTTCGGAAAGCATTTTTTTGTGTTTTATACTTTTGGAATTTTGGTTTTTCATGTTGATTTACCGAGCGAGGTGGCGCAGTGGTTAGCACACTGGACTCGCATTCGGGAGGACGACGGTTTAATCCCGTCTCCGGCCATCCTGATTTAGGTTTTCCGTGATTTCCCTAAATCGTTTCGGGCAAATGCCGGGATGGTTCCTTTGAAAGGGCACGGCCGATTTCCTTCCCAATTCTTCAATAACCCGAGCTTGCGCTCCGTCTCCAATGACCTCGTTGTCGACGGGACGTTAAACGCTAACCACCACAACCATCATGTTGATTTTAAAATGACTTTTCTCATGTTTGAAATGTACTAACTCGGTTGTTCCTCACAGCAGGTCAACTTGTGTGTGGTTGCAACATTACGGTCCCATTGAGTACATTTTTGGAGAAAGGGACATCAGTTGCACCACAGGGCGGGAGGAGGGTGCTGAGCACGATACATTTTCTCTCTTCGGTAAGCATTTTTTTGTGTTTTATACTTTTGGAATTTTGGTTTTTCACGGTGATTTTAAAACGACCTTTTTCATGTTTGAAATGTACTAACTCGGTTGTTCCTCACAGCAGGTCAACTTGTGTGTGGTTGCAACATTATGGTCCCATTGAGTACATTTTTGGAGAAAGGGACATCAGTTGCACCACAGGGTGGGAGGAGGGTGCTGAGCACGATACATTTTCTCTCTTCGGTAAGCATTTTTTTGTGTTTTATACTTTAGGAATTTTGGTTTTTCATGTTGATTTTAAAATGACCTTTTTCATGTTTGAAATGTACTAACTCGGTTATTCCTCACAGCAGGTCAACTTGTGTGTGGTTGCAACATTACGGTCCCATTGAGTACATTTTTGGAGAAAGGGACATCAGTTGCACCACTGGGCGGGAGGAGGGTGCTGAGCACGATACATTTTCTCTCTTCGGTAAGCATTTTTTTGTGTTTTATACTTTTGGAATTTTGGTTTTTCATGTTGATTTTAAAATGACATTTTTCATAATTGAAATGTACTAATTCGGTTGTTCCTCACAGCAGGTCAACTTGTGTGTGGTTGCATCATTACAGTCCCATTGAGTACATTTTTGGAGAAAGGGACATCAGTTGCACCACAGAATGGGAGGAGGGTGCTGAGCACGATACATTTTCTCTCTTTGGTAAGCATTTTTTTGTGTTTTATACTTTTGGAATTTTGGTTTTTCATGTTGATTTAAAAATTACCTTTTTCATGTTTGAAATGTACTAACTCGGTTGTTCCTCACAGCAGGTCAACTTGTGTGTGGTTGCAACATTACGGTCCCATCGAGTACATTTTTGGAGAAAGGGACATCAGTTGCACCACAGAGTGGGAGGAGGGTGCTGAGCACGATACATTTTCTCTCTTTGGTAAGCATTTTTTTGTGTTTTATACTTTTGGAATTTTGGTTTTTCATGTTGATTTTAAAATGACCTTTTTCATGTTTGAAATGTACTAACTCGGTTGTTCCTCACAGCAGGTCAACTTGTGTGTGGTTGCAACATTACGGTCCCATTGAGTACATTTTTGGAGAAAGGGACATCAGTTGCACCACAGGGCGGGAGGAGGGTGCTGAGCACGATACATTTTCTCTCTTCGGTAAGCATTTTTTTGTGTTTTATACTTTTGGAATTTTGGTTTTTCATGTTTCTTTTAAAATGACCTTTTTCATGTTTGAAATGTACTAACTCCTTTTTTCCGCACAGCAGGTCAACTTGTGTATGGTTGCACCATTACGGTCCCATTGAGTACATTTTTGGAGAATGGGACATCAGTTGCACCACAGGGCGGGAGGAGGGTGCCTAGCACGATACATTTTTTTTCTATGGTAAGCATTTTTTAGTGTTTTAGACTTTAGGAATTTTGGTTTTTCATGTTGATTTAAAAATGACATTTTTCATGTTTGAAATGTACTAACTCGGTTGTTCCTCACAGCAGGTCAACTTGTGTGTGGTTGCAACATTACGGTCCCATTGAGTACATTTTTGGAGAAAGGGACATCAGTTGCACCACAGGGCGGGAGGAGGGTGCTGAGCACGATACATCTTCTCTCTTCGGTAAGCATTTTTTTGAGTTTTATACTTTTGGAATTTTGGTTTTTCATGTTGATTTTAAAATGACCTTTTTCATTTTTGAAATGTACTAACTCGGTTGTTCCTCACAGCAGGTCAACTTGTGTGTGGTTGCAACATTACGGTCCCATTGAGTACATTTTTGGAGAAAGGGACATCAGTTGCACCACAGGGCGGGAGGAGGGTGCTGAGCACGATACATTTTCTCTCTTCGGTAAGCATGTTTTTGTGTGTTAAACTTTTGGAATTTTGGTTTTTCATGTTGATTTTAAAATGACCTTTTTCATGTTTGAAATGTACTAACTCGGTTGTTCCTCACAGCAGGTCTACTTGTGTGTGGTTGCGACATTACGGTCCCATTGAGTACATTTTTGGAGAAAGGGACATCAGTTGCACCACAGGGCGGGAGGACGGTGCTGAGCACGATACATTTTCTCTCTTCGGTAAGCCTTTTTTTTGTGTTTTATACTTTTGGAATTTATTTTTTCATGTTGATTTTAAAATGACCTTTTTCATGTTTGAAATGTACTAACTCGGTTGTTCCTCACAGCAGGTCAACTTGTGTGTGGTTGCAACATTACAGTCCCATTGAGTACATTTTTGGAGAAAGGGACATCAGTTGCACCACAGGGCGGGAGGAGGGTGCTGAGCACGATACAGTTTCTCTCTTCGGTAAGCATTTTTTTGTGTTTTATACTTTTGGAATTTTGGTTTTTCATGTTGATTTTAAAATGACCTTTTTCATGTTTGAAATGTACTAACTCGTTTGTTTCTGACAGCAGGTCAACTTGTGTGTGGTTGCAACATTACGGTCCCATTGAGTACATTTTTGGAGAAAGGGACATCAGTTGCACCACAGGGCGGGAGGAGGGTGCTGAGCACGATACATTTTCTCTCTTCGGTAAGCATTTTTTTGTGTTTTATACTTTTGGAATTTTGGTTTTTCATGTTGATTTTAAAATGACCTTTTTCATGTTTGAAATGTACTAACTCGGTTGTTCCTCACAGCAGGTCAACTTGTGTGTGGTTGCAACATTACGGTCCCATTGAGTACATTTTTGGAGAAAGGGACATCAGTTGCACCACAGGGCGGGAGGAGGGTGCTGTGCACGATACATTTTCTCTCTTCGGTAAGCATTTTTTTGTGTTTTATACTTTTGGAATTTTGGTTTTTCATGTTGATTTTAAAATGACCTTTTTCATGTTTGAAATGTACTAACTCGGTTGTTCCTCACAGCAGGTCAACTTGTGTGTGGTTGCAACATTACGGTCCCATTGAGTACATTTTTGGAGAAAGGGACATCAGTTGCACCACAGGGCGGGAGGAGGGTGCTGAGCACGATACATTTTCTCTCTTCGGTAATCATTTTTTTGTGTTTTATACTTTTGGAATTTTGGTTTTTCATGTTGATTTTAAAATGACCTTTTTCATGTTTGAAATGTACTAACTCGGTTGTTCCTCACAGCAGGTCAACTTTTGTGTGGTTGCAACATTACGGTCCCATTGAGTAAAGTTTTGGAGAAAGGGACATCAGTTGCACCACAGGGCGGGAGGAGGGTGCTGAGCACGATACATTTTCTCTCTTCGGTAAGCATTTTTTTGTGTTTTATACTTTTGGAATTTTGGTTTTTCATATTGACTTTAAAATGACCTTTTTCATCTTTGAAATGTACTAACTCGTTTTTTCCTCACAGCAGGTCAACTTGTGTGTGGTTGCAACATTACGGTCCCATTGAGTACATTTTTGGAGAAAGGGACATCAGTTGCACCACAGGGCGGAAGGAGGGTGCTGAGCACGATACATTTTCTCTCTTCGGTAAGCATTTTTTTGTGTTTTATACTTTTGGAATTTTGGTTTTTCATGTTGATTTTAAAATAACCTTTTTCATGTTTGAAATGTACTAACTCGGTTGTTCCTCACAGCAGGTCAACTTGTGTGTGGTTGCAACATTATGGTCCCATTGAGTACATTTTTGGAGAAAGGGACATCAGTTGCACCACAGGGTGGGAGGAGGGTGCTGAGCACGATACATTTTCTCTCTTCGGTTAGCATTTTTTTGTGTTTTATACTTTTGGAATTTTGGTTTTTCATGTTGATTTTAAAATGACCTTTTTCATGTTTGAAATGTACTAACTCGGTTGTTCCTCACAGCAGGTCAACTTGTGTGTGGTTGCAACATTACGGTCCCATTGAGTACATTTTTGGAGAAAGGGTCATCAGTTGCACCACAGGGCGGGAGGAGGGTGCTGAGCACGATACATTTTCTCTCTTTGGTAAGCATATTTTTGTGTTTTATACTTTTGGAATTTTGGTTTTTCATGATGATTTTAAAATGACCTTTTTCTTGTTTGAAATGTACTAACTCGTTTTTTCCTCACAGCAGGTCAACTTGTGTGTGGTTGCAACATTACGGTCCCATTGAGTACATTTTTGGAGAAAGGGACATCAGTTGCACCACAGGGCGGGAGGAGGGTGCTGAGCACGATACATTTTCTCTCTTCGGTAAGCATTTTTTTGTGTTTTATACTTTTGGAATTTTGGTTTTTCATGTTGATTTTAAAATGACCTTTTTCATGTTTGAAATGTACTAACTCGGTTGTTCCTCACAGCAGGTCAACTTGTGTGTGGTTGCAACATTACGGTCCCATTGAGTACATTTTTGGAGAAAGGTACATCAGTTGCACCACAGGGCGGAAGGAGGGTGCTGAGCACGATACATTTTCTCTCTTCGGTAAGCATTTTTTTGTGTTTTATACTTTTGGAATTTTGGTTTTTCATGTTGATTTTAAAATGACCTTTTTCATGTTTGAAATGTACTAACTCGGTTGTTCCTCACAGCAGGTCAACTTGTGAGTGGTTGCAACATTACGGTCCCATTGAGTACATTTTTGGAGAAAGGTACATCAGTTGCACCACAGGGCGGAAGGAGGGTGCTGAGCACGATACATTTTCTCTCTTCGGTAAGCATTTTTTTGTGTTTTATACTTTTGAAATTTTGGTTTTTCATGTTGATTTTAAAATGACCTTTTTCATGTTTGAAATGTACTAACTCGGTTGTTCCTCACAGCAGGTCAACTTGTGTGTGGTTGCAACATTATGGTCCCATTGAGTACATTTTTGGAGAAAGGGACATCAGTTGCACCACAGGGCGGGAGGAGGGTGCTGAGCACGATACATTTTCTCTCTTCGGTTAGCATTTTTTTGTGTTTTATACTTTTGGAATTTTGGTTTTTCATGTTGATTTTAAAATGACCTTTTTCATGTTTGAAATGTACTAACTCGGTTGTTCCTCACAGCAGGTCAACTTGTGTGTGGTTGCAACATTACGGTCCCATTGAGTACATTTTTGGAGAAAGGGACATCAGTTGCACCACAGGGCGGGAGGAGGGTGCTGAGCACGATACATTTTCTCTCTTCGGTAAGCATATTTTTGTGTTTTATACTTTTGGAATTTTGGTTTTTCATGTTGATTTTAAAATGACCTTTTTCTTGTTTGAAATGTACTAACTCGTTTTTTCCTCACAGCAGGTCAACTTGTGTGTGGTTGCAACATTACGGTCCCATTGAGTACATTTTTGGAGAAAGGGACATCAGTTGCACCACAGGGCGGGAGGAGGGTGCTGAGCACGATACATTTTCTCTCTTCGGTAAGCATTTTTTTGTGTTTTATACTTTTGGAATTTTGGTTTTTCATGTTGATTTTAAAATGACCTTTTTCATGTTTGAAATGTACTAACTCGGTTGTTCCTCACAGCAGGTCAACTTGTGTGTGGTTGCAACATTAAGGTCCCATTGAGTACATTTTTGGAGAAAGGGACATCAGTTGCACCACAGGGCGGGAGGAGGGTGCTGAGCACGATACATTTTCTCTCTTCGGTAAGCATTTTTTTGTGTTTTATACTTTTGGAATTTTGGTTTTTCATGTTGATTTTAAAATGACCTTTTTCATGTTTGAAATGTACTAACTCGGTTGTTCCTCACAGCAGGTCAACTTGTGTGTGGTTGCAACATTACGGTCCCATTGAGTACATTTTTGGAGAAAGGTACATCAGTTGCACCACAGGGCGGAAGGAGGGTGCTGAGCACGATACATTTTCTCTCTTCGGTAAGCATTTTTTTGTGTTTTATACTTTTGGAATTTTGGTTTTTCATGTTGATTTTAAAATGACCTTTTTCATGTTTGAAATGTACTAACTCGGTTGTTCCTCACAGCAGGTCAACTTGTGTGTGGTTACAACATTATTGTCCCATTGAGTACATTTTTGGAGAAAGGGACATCAGTTGCACCATAGGACGGGAGGAGGGTGCTGAGCACGATACATTTTCTCTCTTCGGTTAGCATTTTTTTGTGTTTTATACTTTTGGAATTTTGGTTTTTCATGTTGATTTTAAAATGACCTTTTTCATGTTTGAAATGTACTAACTCGGTTGTTCCTCACAGCAGGTCAACTTGGGGGTGGTTGCAACATTACGGTCCCATTGAGTACATTTTTGGAGAAAGGGACATCAGTTGCACCACAGGGCGGGAGGAGGGTGCTGAGCACGATACATTTTCTCTCTTCGGTAAGCATTTTTTTGTGTTTTATACTTTTGGAATTTTGGTTTTTCATGTTGATTTTAAAATGACCTTTTTCAAGTTTGAAATGTACTAACTCGGTTGTTCCTCAAAGCAGGTCAACTTGTGTGTGGTTGCAACATTACGGTCCCATTGAGTACATTTTTGGAGAAAGGTACATCAGTTGCACCACAGGGCAGAAGGAGGGTGCTGAGCACGATACATTTTCTCTCTTCGGTAAGCATTTTTTTGTGTTTTATACTTTTGGAATTTTGGTTTTTCATCTTGATTTTAAAATGACCTTTTTCATGTTTGAAATGTACTAACTCGGTTGTTCCTCACAGCAGGTCAACTTGTGTGTGGTTGCAACATTACGGTCCCATTGAGTACATTTTTGGAGAAAGGTACATCAGTTGCACCACAGGGCGGAAGGAGGGTGCTGAGCACGATACATTTTCTCTCTTCGGTAAGCATTTTTTTGTGTTTTATACTTTTGGAATTTTGGTTTTTCATGTTGATTTTAAAATGACCTTTTTCATGTTTGAAATGTACTAACTCGGTTGTTCCTCACAGCAGGTCAACTTGTGTGTGGTTGCAACATTAAGGTCCCATTGAGTACATTTTTGGAGAAAGGGACATCAGTTGCACCACAGGGCGGGAGGAGGGTGCTGAGCATGATACATTTTCTCTCTTCGGTAAGCATTTTTTTGTGTTTTATACTTTTGGAATTTTGGTTTTTCATGTTGATTTTAAAATGACCTTTTTCATGTTTGAAATGTACTAACTCGGTTGTTCCTCACAGCAGGTCTACTTGTGTGTGGTTGCGACATTACGGTCCCATTGAGTACATTTTTGGAGAAAGGGACATCAGTTGCAGCACAGGGCGGGAGGAGGGTGCTGAGCACGATACATTTTCTCTCTTCGGTAAGCATTTTTTTGTGTTTTATACTTTTGGAATTTTGGTTTCTCATGTTGATTTTAAAATGACCTATTTCATGTTTGTAATGTACTAACTCGGTTGCTCCTCACAGCATGTCAACTTGTGTGTGGTTGCAACATTACGGTCCCATTGAGTACATTTTTGGAGAAAGGGACATCAGTTGCACCACAGGGCGGGAGGACGGTGCTGAGCACGATACATTTTCTCTCTTCGGTAAGCATTTTTTTGTGTTTTATACTTTTGGAATTTATTTTTTCATGTTGATTTTAAAATGACCTTTTTCATTTTTGAAATGTACTAACTCGGTTGTTCCTCACAGCAGGTCAACTTGTGTGTGGTTGCAACATTACGGTCCCATTGAGTACATTTTTGGAGAAAGGGACATCAGTTGCACCACAGGGCGGGAGGAGGGTGCTGAGCACGATACATTTTCTCTCTTCGGTAAGCATGTTTTTGTGTGTTAAACTTTTGGAATTTTGGTTTTTCATGTTGATTTTAAAATGACCTTTTTCATGTTTGAAATGTACTAACTCGGTTGTTCCTCACAGCAGGTCTACTTGTGTGTGGTTGCGACATTACGGTCCCATTGAGTACATTTTTGGAGAAAGGGACATCAGTTGCAGCACAGGGCGGGAGGAGGGTGCTGAGCACGATACATTTTCTCTCTTCGGTAAGCATTTTTTTGTGTTTTATACTTTTGGAATTTTGGTTTTTCATGTTTATTTTAAAATGACCTTTTTCATGTTTGAAATGTACTAACTCGGTTGTTCCTCACAGCAGGTCAACTTGTGTGTGGTTGCAACATTACGGTCCCATTGAGTACATTTTTGGAGAAAGGGACATCAGTTGCACCACAGGGCGGGAGGAGGGTGCTGAGCACGATACATTTTCTCTCTTCGGTAAGCATTTTTTTGTGTTTTATACTTTTGGAATTTTGGTTTTTCATGTTGATTTTAAAATGACCTTTTTCATGTTTGAAATGTACTAACTCGGTTGTTCCTCACAGCAGGTCAACTTTTGTGTGGTTGCAACATTACGGTCCCATTGAGTAAATTTTTGGAGAAAGGGACATCAGTTGCACCACAGGGCGGGAGGAGGGTGCTGAGCACGATACATTTTCTCTCTTCGGTAAGCATTTTTTTGTGTTTTATACTTTTGGAATTTTGGTTTTTCATATTGATTTTAAAATGACCTTTTTCATGTTTGAAATGTACTAACTCGTTTTTTCCTCACAGCAGGTCAACTTGTGTGTGGTTGCAACATTACGGTCCCATTGAGTACATTTTTGGAGAAAGGGACATCAGTTGCACCACAGGGCGGGAGGAGGGTGCTGAGCACGATACATTTTCTCTCTTCGGTAAGCATTTTTTTGTGTTTTATACTTTTGGAATTTTGGTTTTTCATGTTGATTTTAAAATAACCTTTTTCATGTTTGAAATGTACTAACTCGGTTGTTCCTCACAGCAGGTCAACTTGTGTGTGGTTGCAACATTATGGTCCCATTGAGTACATTTTTGGAGAAAGGGACATCAGTTGCACCACAGGGCGGGAGGAGGGTGCTGAGCACGATACATTTTCTCTCTTCGGTTAGCATTTTTTTGTGTTTTATACTTTTGGAATTTTGGTTTTTCATGTTGATTTTAAAATGACCTTTTTCATGTTTGAAATGTACTAACTCGGTTGTTCCTCACAGCAGGTCAACTTGTGTGTGGTTGCAACATTACGGTCCCATTGAGTACATTTTTGGAGAAAGGGATATCAGTTGCACCACAGGGCGGGAGGAGGGTGCTGAGCACGATACATTTTCTCTCTTCGGTAAGCATATTTTTGTGTTTTATACTTTTGGAATTTTGGTTTTTCATGTTGATTTTAAAATGACCTTTTTCTTGTTTGAAATGTACTAACTCGTTTTTTCCTCACAGCAGGTCAACTTGTGTGTGGTTGCAACATTACGGTCCCATTGACTACATTTTTGGAGAAAGGGACATCAGTTGCACCACAGGGAGGGAGGAGGGTGCTGAGCACGATACATTTTCTCTCTTCGGTAAGCATGTTTTTGTGTGTTAAACTTTTGGAATTTTGGTTTTTCATGTTGATTTTAAAATGACCTTTTTCATGTTTGAAATGTACTAACTCGGTTGTTCCTCACAGCAGTTCAACTTGTGTGTGGTTGCAACATTACGGTCCCATTGACTACATTTTTGGAGAAAGGGACATCAGTTGCACCACAGGGCGGGAGGAGGGTGCTGAGCACGATACATTTTCTCTCTTCGGTAAGCATGTTTTTGTGTGTTAAACTTTTGGAATTTTGGTTTTTCATGTTGATTTTAAAATGACCTTTTTCATGTTTGAAATGTACTAACTCGGTTGTTCCTCACAGCAGGTCTACTTGTGTGTGGTTGCGACATTACGGTCCCATTGAGTACATTTTTGGAGAAAGGGACATCAGTTGCAGCACAGGGCGGGAGGAGGGTGCTGAGCACGATACATTTTCTCTCTTCGGTAAGCATGTTTTTGTGTGTTAAACGTTTGGAATTTTGGTTTTTCATGTTGATTTTAAAATGACCTTTTTCATGTTTGAAATGTACTAACTCGGTTGTTCCTCACAGCAGGTCTACTTGTGTGTGGTTGCGACATTACGGTCCCATTGAGTACATTTTTGGAGAAAGGGACATCAGTTGCAGCACAGGGCGGGAGGAGGGTGCTGAGCACGATACATTTTCTCTCTTCGGTAAGCATTTTTTTGTGTTTTATACTTTTGGAATTTTGGTTTTTCATGTTTATTTTAAAATGACCTTTTTCATGTTTGAAATGTACTAACTCGGTTGTTCCTCACAGCAGGTCAACTTGTGTGTGGTTGCAACATTACGGTCCCATTGAGTACATTTTTGGAGAAAGGGACATCAGTTGCACCACAGGGCGGGAGGAGGGTGCTGAGCACGATACATTTTCTCTCTTCGGTAAGCATTTTTTTGTGTTTTATACTTTTGGAATTTTGGTTTTTCATGTTGATTTTAAAATGACCTTTTTCATGTTTGAAATGTACTAACTCGGTTGTTCCTCACAGCAGGTCAACTTTTGTGTGGTTGCAACATTACGGTCCCATTGAGTAAATTTTTGGAGAAAGGGACATCAGTTGCACCACAGGGCGGGAGGAGGGTGCTGAGCACGATACATTTTCTCTCTTCGGTAAGCATTTTTTTGTGTTTTATACTTTTGGAATTTTGGTTTTTCATATTGATTTTAAAATGACCTTTTTCATGTTTGAAATGTACTAACTCGTTTTTTCCTCACAGCAGGTCAACTTGTGTGTGGTTGCAACATTACGGTCCCATTGAGTACATTTTTGGAGAAAGGGACATCAGTTGCACCACAGGGCGGAAGGAGGGTGCTGAGCACGATACATTTTCTCTCTTCGGTAAGCATTTTTTTGTGTTTTATACTTTTGGAATTTTGGTTTTTCATGTTGATTTTAAAATAACCTTTTTCATGTTTGAAATGTACTAACTCGGTTGTTCCTCACAGCAGGTCAACTTGTGTGTGGTTGCAACATTATGGTCCCATTGAGTACATTTTTGGAGAAAGGGACATCAGTTGCACCACAGGGCGGGAGGAGGGTGCTGAGCACGATACATTTTCTCTCTTCGGTTAGCATTTTTTTGTGTTTTATACTTTTGGAATTTTGGTTTTTCATGTTGATTTTAAAATGACCTTTTTCATGTTTGAAATGTACTAACTCGGTTGTTCCTCACAGCAGGTCAACTTGTGTGTGGTTGCAACATTACGGTCCCATTGAGTACATTTTTGGAGAAAGGGATATCAGTTGCACCACAGGGCGGGAGGAGGGTGCTGAGCACGATACATTTTCTCTCTTCGGTAAGCATATTTTTGTGTTTTATACTTTTGGAATTTTGGTTTTTCATGTTGATTTTAAAATGACCTTTTTCTTGTTTGAAATGTACTAACTCGTTTTTTCCTCACAGCAGGTCAACTTGTGTGTGGTTGCAACATTACGGTCCCATTGACTACATTTTTGGAGAAAGGGACATCAGTTGCACCACAGGGAGGGAGGAGGGTGCTGAGCACGATACATTTTCTCTCTTCGGTAAGCATTTTTTTGTGTTTTATACTTTTGGAATTTTGGTTTTTCATGTTGATTTTAAAATGACCTTTTTCATGTTTGAAATGTACTAACTCGGTTGTTCCTCACAGCAGGTCAACTTGTGTGTGGTTGCAACATTAAGGTCCCTTTGAGTACATTTTTGGAGAAAGGGACATCAGTTGCTCCACAGGGCGGGAGGAGGGTGCTGAGCACGATACATTTTCTCTCTTCGGTAAGCATTTTTTTGTGTTTTATACTTTTGGAATTTTGGTTTTTCATGTTGATTTTAAAATGACCTTTTTCATGTTTGAAATGTACTAACTCGGTTGTTCCTCACAGCAGGTCAACTTGGGTGTGGTTGCAACATTACGGTCCCATTGAGTACATTTTTGGAGAAAGGGACATCAGTTGCACCACAGGGCGGGAGGAGGGTGCTGAGCACGATACATTTTCTCTCTTCGGTTAGCATTTTTTTGTGTTTTATACTTTTGGAATTTTGGTTTTTCATGTTGATTTTAAAATGACCTTTTTCATGTTTGAAATGTACTAACTCGGTTTTTCCTCACAGCAGGTCAACCTGTGTGTGGTTGCAACATTACGGTCCCATTGAGTACATTTTTGGAGAAAGGGACATCGGTTGCACCACAGGGTGGGAGGAGGGTGCTGAGCATGATACATTTTCTCTCTTCGGTAAGCATTTTTTTGTGTTTTATACTTTTGGAATTTTGGTTTTTCATGTTGATTTTAAAATGACCCTCTTCATGTTTGAAATGTACTAACTCGGTTGTTCCTCACAGCAGGTCAACTTGTGTGTGGTTGAAACATTACGGTCCCATTGAGTACATTTTTGGAGAAAGGGACATCAGTTGCCCCACAGGGCATGAGGAGGATGCTGAGCACGATACATTTTCTCTCTTCGGTAAGCATTTTTTTTGTGTTTTATACTTTTGGAATTTTGGTTTTTCATGTTGATTTTATAATGACCTTTTTCATGTTTGAAATGTACTAACTCGGTTGTTCCTCACAGCAGGTCAACTTGTGTGTGGTTGCATCGTTACGGTCCCATTGAGTACATTTTTGGAGAAAGGGACATCAGTTGCACCACAGAATGGGAGGAGGGTGCTGAGCACGATACATTTTCTCTCTCCGGTAAGCATTTTTTTGTGTTTTATACTTTTGGAATTTTGGTTTTTCATGTTGATTTAAAAATTACCTTTTTCATGTTTGAAATGTACTAACTCGGTTGTTCCTCACAGCAGGTCAACTTGTGTGTGGTTGCAACATTACGGTCCCATCGAGTACATTTTTGGAGAAAGGGACATCAGTTGCACCACAGGGCGGGAGGAGGGTGCTGAGCACGATACATTTTCTCTCTTTGGTAAGCATTTTTTTGTGTTTTATACTTTTGGAATTTTGGTTTTTCATGTTGATTTTAAAATGACCTTTTTCATGTTTGAAATGTACTAACTCGGTTGTTCCTCACAGCAGGTCAACTTGTGTGTGGTTGCAACATTACGGTCCCATTGAGTACATTTTTGGAGAAAGGGACATCAGTTGCACCACAGGGCGGGAGGAGGGTGCTGAGCACGATACATTTTCTCTGTTCGGTAAGCATTTTTTTGAGTTTTATACTTTTGGAATTTTGGTTTTTCATGTTGATTTTAAAATGACCTTTTTCATGTTTGAAATGTACTAACTCGTTTTTTCCTCACAGCAGGTCAACTTGTGTGTGGTTGCAACATTACGGTCCCATTGAGTACATTTTTGGAGAAAGGGACATCAGTTTCACCACAGGGCGGGAGGACGGTGCCTAGGACGATACATTTTCTTTCTTTGGTCAGCATTTTTTTGTGTTTTATACTTTTGGAATTTTGGTTTTTCATGTTTCTTTTAAAATGACCTTTTTCATGTTTGAAATGTACTAACTCCTTTTTTCCGCACAGCAGGTCAACTTGTGTATGGTTGCACCATTACGGTCCCATTGAGTACATTTTTGGAGAATGGGACATCAGTTGCACCACAGGGCGGGAGGAGGGGGCCTAGCACGATACATTTCTTTTCTATGGTAAGCATTCTTTAGTGTTTTAGACTTTAGGAATTTTGGTTTTTCATGTTGATTTAAAAATGACCTTTTTCATGTTTGAAATGTACTAACTCGGTTGTTCCTCACTGCAGGTCAACTTGTGTGTGGTTGCAACATTACGGTCCCATTGAGTACATTTTTGGAGAAAGGGACATCAGTTGCACCACAGGGCGGGAGGAGGGTGCTGAGCACGATACATCTTCTCTCTTCGGTAAGCATTTTTTTGTGTTTTATACTTTTGGAATTTTGGTTTTTCATGTTGATTTTAAAATGACCTTTTTCATTTTTGAAATGTACTAACTCGGTTGTTCCTCACAGCAGGTCAACTTGTGTGTGGTTGCAACATTACGGTCCCATTGAGTACATTTTTGGAGAAAGGGACATCAGTTGCACCACAGGGCGGGAGGAGGGTGCTGAGCACGATACATTTTCTCTCTTCGGTAAGCATGTTTTTGTGTGTTAAACTTTTGGAATTTTGGTTTTTCATGTTGATTTTAAAATGACCTTTTTCATGTTTGAAATGTACTAACTCGGTTGTTCCTCACAGCAGGTCTACTTGTGTGTGGTTGCGACATTACGGTCCCATTGAGTACATTTTTGGAGAAAAGGACATCAGTTGCAGCACAGGGCGGGAGGAGGGTGCTGAGCACGATACATTTTCTCTCTTCGGTAAGCATTTTTTTGTGTTTTATACTTTTGGAATTTTGGTTTTTCATGTTGATTTTAAAATGACCTATTTCATGTTTGTAATGTACTAACTCGGTTGCTCCTCACAGCATGTCAACTTGTGTGTGGTTGCAACATTACGGTCCCATTGAGTACATTTTTGGAGAAAGGGACATCAGTTGCACCACAGGGCGGGAGGACGGTGCTGAGCACGATACATTTTCTCTCTTCGGTAAGCATTTTTTTGTGTTTTATACTTTTGGAATTTATTTTTTCATGTTGATTTTAAAATGACCTTTTTCATTTTTGAAATGTACTAACTCGGTTGTTCCTCACAGCAGGTCAACTTGTGTGTGGTTGCAACATTACGGTCCCATTGAGTACATTTTTGGAGAAAGGGACATCAGTTGCACCACAGGGCGGGAGGAGGGTACTGAGCACGATACATTTTCTCTCTTCGGTAAGCATGTTTTTGTGTGTTAAACTTTTGGAATTTTGGTTTTTCATGTTGATTTTAAAATGACCTTTTTCATGTTTGAAATGTACTAACTCGGTTGTTCCTCACAGCAGGTCAACTTGTGTGTGGTTGCAACATTACGGTCCCATTGAGTACATTTTTGGAGAAAGGGACATCAGTTGCACCACAGGGCGGGAGGAGGGTGCTGAGCACGATACATTTTCTCTCTTCGGTAAGCATTTTTTTGTGTTTTATACTTTTGGAATTTTGGTTTTTCATGTTGATTTTAAAATGACCTTTTTCATGTTTGAAATGTACTAACTCGGTTGTTCCTCACAGCAGGTCAACTTGTGTGTGGTTGCAACATTACGGTCCCATTGAGTACATTTTTGGAGAAAGGGACATCAGTTGCACCACAGGGCGGGAGGAGGGTGCTGAGCACGATACATTTTCTCTCTTCGGTAAGCATTTTTTTGTGTTTTATACATTTGGAATTTTGGTTTTTCATGTTGATTTTAAAATGACCTTTTTCATGTTTGAAATGTACTAACTCGGTTGTTCCGCACAGCAGGTCAACTTGTGTGTGGTTGCAACATTACGGTCCCATTGAGTACATTTTTGGAGAAAGGGACATCAGTTGCACCACAGGGCGGGAGGAGGGTGCTGAGCACGATACATTTTCTCTCTTCGGTAAGCATTTTTTTGTGTTTTAACTTTTGGAATTTTGGTTTTTCATGTTGATTTTAAAATGACCTTTTTCATGTTTGAAATGTACTAACTCGGTTGTTCCTCACAGCAGGTCAACTTGTGTGTGGTTGCAACATTACGGTCCCATTGAGTACATTTTTGGAGAAAGGGACATCAGTTGCACCACAGGGCGGAAGGAGAGTGCTGAGCACGATACATTTTCTCTCTTCGGTAAGCATTTTTTTGTGTTTTATACTTTTGGAATTTTGGTTTTTCATGTTGATTTTAAAATAACCTTTTTCATGTTTGAAATGTACTAACTCGGTTGTTCCTCACAGCAGGTCAACTTGTGTGTGGTTGCAACATTATGGTCCCATTGAGTACATTTTTGGAGAAAGGGACATCAGTTGCACCACAGGGCGGGAGGAGGGTGCTGAGCACGATACATTTTCTCTCTTCGGTTAGCATTTTTTTGTGTTTTATACTTTTGGAATTTTGGTTTTTCATGTTGATTTTAAAATGACCTTTTTCATGTTTGAAATGTACTAACTCGGTTGTTCCTCACAGCAGGTCAACTTGTGTGTGGTTGCAACATTACGGTCCCATTGAGTACATTTTTGGAGAAAGGTACATCAGTTGCACCACAGGGCGGAAGGAGGGTGCTGAGCACGATACATTTTCTCTCTTCGGTAAGCATTTTTTTGTGTTTTATGCTTTTGGAATTTTGGTTTTTCATGTTGATTTTAAAATGACCTTTTTCATGTTTGAAATGTGCTAACTCGGTTGTTCCTCACAGCAGGTCAACTTGTGTGTGGTTGCAACATTATTGTCCCATTGAGTACATTTTTGGAGAAAGGGACATCAGTTGCACCATAGGGCGGGAGGAGGGTGCTGAGCACGATACATTTTCTCTCTTCGGTTAGCATTTTTTTGTGTTTTATACTTTTGGAATTTTGGTTTTTCATGTTGATTTTAAAATGACCTTTTTCATGTTTGAAATGTACTAACTCGGTTGTTCCTCACAGCAGGTCAACTTGGGTGTGGTTGCAACATTACGGTCCCATTGAGTACATTTTTGGAGAAAGGGACATCAGTTGCACCACAGGGCGGGAGGAGGGTGCTGAGCACGATACATTTTCTCTCTTCGGTTAGCATTTTTTTGTGTTTTATACTTTTGGAATTTTGGTTTTTCGTGTTGATTTTAAAATGACCTTTTTCATGTTTGAAATGTACTAACTCGGTTGTTCCTCACAGCAGGTCAACTTGTGTGTGGTTGCAACATTACGGTCCCATTGAGTACATTTTTGGAGAAAGGGACATCAGTTGCACCACAGGGCGGGAGGAGGGTGCTGAGCACGATACATTTTCTCTCTTCGGTAAGCATTTTTTTGTGTTTTATACTTTTGGAATTTTGGTTTTTCATGTTCATTTTAAAATGACCTTTTTCATGTTTGAAATGTACTAACTCGGTTGTTCCTCACAGCAGGTCAACTTGTGTGTGGTTGTAACATTACGGTCCCATTGAGTACATTTTTGGAGAAAGGGACATCAGTTGCACCACAGGGCGGGAGGAGGGTGCTGAGCACGATACATTTTCTCTCTTCGGTAAGCATTTTTTTGTGTTTTATACTTTTGGAATTTTGGTTTTTCAGGTTGATTTTAAAATGACCTTTTTCATGTTTGAAATGTACTAACTCGTTTTTACTCACAGCAGGTCAACTTGTGTGTGGTTGCAACATTACAGTCCCATTGAGTACATTTTTGGAGAAAGGGACATCAGTTGCACCACAGGGCGGGAGGAGGGTGCTGAGCACGATACATTTTCTCTCTTCGGTAAGCATTTTTTTGTGTTTTATACTTTTGGAAATTTGGTTTTTCATGTTGATTTTAAAATGACCTTTTTCATGTTTGAAATGTATTAACTCCGTTGTTCCTCACACCAGGTCAACTAGTGTGTGGTTGCAACATTACGGTTCCATTGAGTACATTTTTGGAGAAAGGGACATCAGTTGCACCACAGGGCGGGAGGAGGGTGCTGAGCACGATACATTTTCTCTCTTCGGTAAGAATTTTTTTGTGTTTTATACTTTTGCAATTTTGGTTTTTCATGTTGATTTTAAAATGACCTTTTTCATGTTTGAAATGTACTAACTTGGTTGTTCTTCACAGCAGGTCAACTTGTGTGTGGTTGCAACGTTATGGTCCCATTGAGTACATTTTTGGAGAAAGGGACATCAGTTGCACCACAGGGCGGGAGGAGGGTGCTGAGCACGATACATTTTCTCTCTTCAGTAAGCCTTTTTTTTGTGTTTTATACTTTTGGAATTTTGGTTTTTCATGTTGATTTTAAAATGACCTTTTTCATGTTTGAAATGTACTAACTCGGTTGTTCCTCACAGCAGGTCAACTTGTGTGTGGTTGCAACATTACGGTCCCATTGAGTACATTTTTGGAGAAAGGGACATCAGTTGCACCACAGGGCGGGAGGAGGGTGCTGAGCACGATACATTTTCTCTCTTCGGTAAGCATTTTTTGTGTTTTATACTTTTAGAATTTTGGTTTTTCATGTTGATTTTAAAATGACCTTTTTCATGTTTGAAATGTACTAACTCGGTTGTTCCTCACAGCAGGTCAACTTGTGTGTGGTTGCAACATTACGGTCCCATTGAGTAAATTTTTGGAGAAAGGGACATCAGTTGCACCACAGGGCGGGAGGAGGGTGCTGAGCACGATACATTTTCTCTCTTCGGTAAGCATTTTTTTGTGTTTTATACTTTTGGGATTTTGGTTTTTCAAGTTGATTTTAAACTGACCTTTTTCATGTTTGAAATGTAGTAACTCGGTTGTTCCTCACAGCAGGTCAACTTGTGTGTGGTTGCAACATTACGGTCCCATTGAGTACATTTTTGGAGAAAGGGACATCAGTTGCACCACAGGGCGGGAGGAGGGTGCTGAGCACGATACATTTTCTCTCTTCGGTAAGCATTTTTTTGTTATTATACTTTTGGAATTTTGGTTTTTCATGTTGATTTTAAAATGACCTTTTTCATGTTTGAAATGTACTAACTCGTTTTTACCCACAGCAGGTCAACTTGTGTGTGGTTGCAACATTACGGTCCCATTGAGTACATTTTTGGAGAAAGGGACATCAGTTGCACCACAGGGCGGGAGGAGGGTGCTGAGCACGAGACATTTTCTCTCTTCGGTAAGCATTTTTTTGTGTTTTATACTTTTGGAATTTTGGTTTATCATGTTGATTTTAAAATGACCTTTTTCATGTTTGAAATGTACTAACTCGGTTGTTCCTCACAGCAGGTCAACTTGTGTGTGGTTGCAACATTACGGTCCCATTGAGTACATTTTTGGAGAAAGGACATCAGTTGCACCACAGGGCGGGAGGAGGGTGCTGAGCACGATACATTTTCACTGTTCGGTAAGCATTTTTTTGTGTTTTATACTTTTGGAATTTTGGTTTTTCATGTGTACTTTAAAATGACCTTTTTCATGTTTGAAATGTACTAACTCGGTTGTTCCTCACAGCAGGTCAACTTGTGTGTGGTTGCAACATTACGGTCCCATTGAGTACATTTTTGGAGAAAGGGACATCAGTTGCACCACAGGGCGGGAGGAGGGTGCTGAGCACGATACATTTTCTCTCTTCGGTAAGCATTTTTTTGTGTTTTATACTTTTGGAATTTTGGTTTTTCATGTTGATTTTAAAATGACCTTTTTCATGTTTGAAATGTACTAACTCGTTTTTACTCACAGCAGGTCAACTTGTGTGTGGTTGCAACATTACGGTCCCATTGAGTACATTTTTGGAGAAAGGGACATCAGTTGCACCACAGGGCGGGAGGAGGGTGCTGAGCACGATACATTTTCTCTCTTCGGTAAGCATTTTTTTGTGTTTTATACTTTTGGAACTTTGGTTTTTCATGTTGATTTTAAAATGACCTTTTTCATGTTTGAAATGTACTAACTCCGTTGTTCCTCACAGCAGGTCAACTTGTGTGTGGTTGCAACATTACGGTCCCATTGTGTACATTTTTGGAGAAAGGGACATCAGTTGCACCACAGGGCGGGAGGAGGGTGCTGAGCACGATACATTTTCTCTCTTCAGTAAGCATTTTTTTGTGTTTTATACTTTTGGAATTTTGGTTTTTCATGTTGAATTTAAAATGACCTTTTTCATGTTTGAAATGTACTAACTCGGTTGTTCCTCGCAGCAGGTCAACTTGTGTGTGGTTGCAACATTACGGTCCCATTGAGTACATTTTTGGAGAAAGGGACATCAGTTGCACCACAGGGCGGGAGGAGGGTGCTGAGCACGATACATTTTCTCTCTTCAGTAAGCATTTTTTTGTGTTTTATACTTTTGGAATTTTGGTTTTTCATAATGATTTTAAAATGACCTTTTTCATGTTTGAAATGTACTAACTCGGTTGTTCCTCGCAGCAGGTCAACTTGTGTGTTGTTGCAACATTACGGTCCCATTGAGTACATTTTTGGAGAAAGGGACATCAGTTGCACCACAGGGCGGGAGGAGGGTGCTGAGCACGATACATTTTCTCTCTTCGGTAAGCATTTTTTTGTGTTTTATACTTTTGGAATTTTGGTTTTTCATGTTGATTTTAAAATGACCTTTTTCATGTTTGAAATGTACTAACTCGGTTGTTCCTCACAGCAGGTCAACTTGTGTGTGGTTGCAACATTACGGTCCCATTGAGTACATTTTTGGAGAAAGGGACATCAGTTGCACCACAGGGCGGGAGGAGGGTGCTGAGCACGATACATTTTCTCTCTTCGGTAAGCATTTTTTGTGTTTTATACTTTTAGAATTTTGGTTTTTCATGTTGATTTTAAAATGACCTTTTTCATGTTTGAAATGTACTAACTCGGTTGTTCCTCACAGCAGGTCAACTTGTGTGTGGTTGCAACATTACGGTCCCATTGAGTAAATTTTTGGAGAAAGGGACATCAGTTGCACCACAGGGCGGGAGGAGGGTGCTGAGCACGATACATTTTCTCTCTTCGGTAAGCATTTTTTTGTGTTTTGTACTTTTGGGATTTTGGTTTTTCAAGTTGATTTTAAACTGACCTTTTTCATGTTTGAAATGTAGTAACTCGGTTGTTCCTCACAGCAGGTCAACTTGTGTGTGGTTGCAACATTACGGTCCCATTGAGTACATTTTTGGAGAAAGGGACATCAGTTGCACCACAGGGCGGGAGGAGGGTGCTGAGCACGATACATTTTCTCTCTTCGGTAAGCATTTTTTTGTTATTATACTTTTGGAATTTTGGTTTTTCATGTTGATTTTAAAATGACCTTTTTCATGTTTGAAATGTACTAACTCGTTTTTACCCACAGCAGGTCAACTTGTGTGTGGTTGCAACATTACGGTCCCATTGAGTACATTTTTGGAGAAAGGGACATCAGTTGCACCACAGGGCGGGAGGAGGGTGCTGAGCACGAGACATTTTCTCTCTTCGGTAAGCATTTTTTTGTGTTTTATACTTTTGGAATTTTGGTTTATCATGTTGATTTTAAAATGACCTTTTTCATGTTTGAAATGTACTAACTCGGTTGTTCCTCACAGCAGGTCAACTTGTGTGTGGTTGCAACATTACGGTCCCATTGAGTACATTTTTGGAGAAAGGACATCAGTTGCACCACAGGGCGGGAGGAGGGTGCTGAGCACGATACATTTTCACTGTTCGGTAAGCATTTTTTTGTGTTTTATACTTTTGGAATTTTGGTTTTTCATGTGTACTTTAAAATGACCTTTTTCATGTTTGAAATGTACTAACTCGGTTGTTCCTCACAGCAGGTCAACTTGTGTGTGGTTGCAACATTACGGTCCCATTGAGTACATTTTTGGAGAAAGGGACATCAGTTGCACCACAGGGCGGGAGGAGGGTGCTGAGCACGATACATTTTCTCTCTTCGGTAAGCATTTTTTTGTGTTTTATACTTTTGGAATTTTGGTTTTTCATGTTGATTTTAAAATGACCTTTTTCATGTTTGAAATGTACTAACTCGTTTTTACTCACAGCAGGTCAACTTGTGTGTGGTTGCAACATTACGGTCCCATTGAGTACATTTTTGGAGAAAGGGACATCAGTTGCACCACAGGGCGGGAGGAGGGTGCTGAGCACGATACATTTTCTCTCTTCGGTAAGCATTTTTTTGTGTTTTATACTTTTGGAACTTTGGTTTTTCATGTTGATTTTAAAATGACCTTTTTCATGTTTGAAATGTACTAACTCCGTTGTTCCTCACAGCAGGTCAACTTGTGTGTGGTTGCAACATTACGGTCCCATTGTGTACATTTTTGGAGAAAGGGACATCAGTTGCACCACAGGGCGGGAGGAGGGTGCTGAGCACGATACATTTTCTCTCTTCAGTAAGCATTTTTTTGTGTTTTATACTTTTGGAATTTTGGTTTTTCATGTTGAATTTAAAATGACCTTTTTCATGTTTGAAATGTACTAACTCGGTTGTTCCTCGCAGCAGGTCAACTTGTGTGTGGTTGCAACATTACGGTCCCATTGAGTACATTTTTGGAGAAAGGGACATCAGTTGCACCACAGGGCGGGAGGAGGGTGCTGAGCACGATACATTTTCTCTCTTCAGTAAGCATTTTTTTGTGTTTTATACTTTTGGAATTTTGGTTTTTCATAATGATTTTAAAATGACCTTTTTCATGTTTGAAATGTACTAACTCGGTTGTTCCTCGCAGCAGGTCAACTTGTGTGTTGTTGCAACATTACGGTCCCATTGAGTACATTTTTGGAGAAAGGGACATCAGTTGCACCACAGGGCGGGAGGAGGGTGCTGAGCACGATACATTTTCTCTCTTCGGTAAGCATTTTTTTGTGTTTTATACTTTTGGAATTTTGGTTTTTCATGTTGATTTTAAAATGACCTTTTTCATGTTTGAAATGTACTAACTCGTTTTTTCATCACAGCAGGGCAACTTGTGTGTGGTTGCAATATTACGGTCCCATTGAGTACATTTCTGGAGAAAGGGACATCAGTTGCACCACAGGGCGGGAGGAGGGTGCTGAGCACGATACATTTTCTCTCTTCGGGAAGCATTTTTTTGTGTTTTATACTTTTGGAATTTTGGTTTTTCGTGCTCATTTTAAAATGACCTTTTTCATGTTTGAAATGTACTGACTCGGTTGTTCCTCACAGCAGGTCAATTTGTGTGTGGTTGCAATATTACGGTCCCATTGAGTACGTTTTTGGAGAAAGGGACATCAGTTGCACCACAGGGCGGGAGGAGGGTGCTGAGCACAATACATTTTCTCTCTTCGGTAAGCATTTTTTTCTGTTTTATACTTTTGGAATTTTGATTTTTCATGTTGATTTTAAAATGACCTTTTTCATGTTTGAAATGTACTAACTCGTTTTTTCCTCACAGCAGGTCAACTTGTGTGGGGTTGCAATATTACGGTCCCATTGAGTACATTTCTGGAGAAAGGGACATCAGTTGCACCACAGGGCGGGAGGAGGGTGCTGAGCACGATACATTTTCTCTTTTCGGGAAGCGTTTTTTTGTGTTTTTTACTTTTGGAATTTTGGTTTTTCATGTTCATTTTAAAATGACCTTTTTCATGTTTGAAATGTACTAACTCGATTGTTCCTCACAGCAGGTCAACTTGTGTGTGGTTGCAACATTACGGTCCCATTTAGTACATTTTTGGAGAAAGGGACATCAGTTGCACCACAAGGCGGGAGGAGGGTGCTGAGCACGATACATTTTCTCTCTTCGGTAAGCATTTTTTTGTGTTTTATACTTTTGGAATTTTGGTTTTTCAGGTTGATTTTAAAATGACCTTTTTCATGTTTGAAATGTACTAACTCGGTTGTTCCTCACAGCAGGTCAACTTGTGTGTGGTTGCAACATTACGGTCCCATTGAGTACATTTTTGGAGAAAGGGACATCAGTTGCACCACTGGGCGGGAGGAGGGTGCTGAGCACAATACATTTTCTCTCTTCGGCAAGCGTTTTTTTGTGTTTTATACTATTGGAATTTTGGTTTTTCATGTTGATTTTAAAATGACCTTTTTCATGTTTGAAATGTACTAACTCGGTTGTTCCTCACAGCAGGTCAACTTGTGTGTGGTTCCAACATTACGGTCCCATTGAGTACATTTTTGGAGAAAGGGACATCAGTTGCACCACAGGGCGGGAGGAGGGTGCTGAGCACGGTACATTTTCTCTCTTCGGTAAGCATTTTTTTGTGTTTTATACTTTTGGAATTTTGGTTTTTCATGTTGATTTTAAAATGACCTTTTTCATGTTTGAAATGTACTAACTCGGTTGTTCCTCACAGCAGGTCAACTTGTGTGTGGTTGCAACATTACGGTCCCATTGAGTACATTTTTGGAGAAAGGGACATCAGTTGCACCACAGGGTGGGAGGAGGGTGCTGAGCACGATACATTTTCTCTCTTCGGTAAGCATTTTTTTGTGTTTTATACTTTTGGAATTTTGGTTTTTCATGTTGATTTTAAAATGACCTTTCTCATGTTTGAAATGTACTAACTCGGTTGTTCCTCACAGCAGGTCAACTTGTGTGTGGTTGCAACACTACGGTCCCATTGAGTACATTTTTGGAGAAAGGGACATCAGTTGCACCACAAGGCGGGAGGAGGGTGCTGAGCACGATACATTTTCTCTCTTCGGTAAGCATTTTTTTGTGTTTTATACTTTTGGAATTTTGGTTTTTCAGGTTGATTTTAAAATGACCTTTTTCATGTTTGAAATGTACTAACTCGGTTGTTCCTCACAGCAGGTCAACTTGTGTGTGGTTGCAACATTACGGTCCCATTGAGTACATTTTTGGAGAAAGGGACATCAGTTGCACCACAGGGCGGGAGGAGGGTGCTGAGCACGATACATTTTCTCTCTTCGGTAAGCATTTTTTTGTGTTTTATACTTTTGGAATTTTGGTTTTTCATGTTGATTTTAAAATGACCTTTTTCATGTTTGAAATGTACTAACTCGTTTTTACTCACAGCAGGTCAACTTGTGTGTGGTTGCAACATTACGGTCCCATTGAGTACATTTATGGAGAAAGGGACATCAGTTGCACCACAGGGCGGGAGGAGGGTGCTGAGCACGATACATTTTCTCTCTTCGGTAAGCATTTTTTTGTGTTTTATACTTTTGGAATTTTGGTTTTTCATGTTGATTTTAAAATGACCTTTTTCATGTTTGAAATGTACTAACTCCGTTGTTCCTCACAGCAGGTCAACTTGTGTGTGGTTGCAACATTACGGTCCCATTGAGTACATTTTTGGAGAAAGGGACATCAGTTGCACCACAGGGCGGGAGGAGGGTGCTGAGCACGATACATTTTCTCTCTTCAGTAAGCATTTTTTTGTGTTTTATACTTTTGGAATTTTGGTTTTTCATGTTGATTTTAAAATGACCTTTTTCATGTTTGAAATGTACTAACTCGGTTGTTCCTCGCAGCAGGTCAACTTGTGTGTGGTTGCAACATTACGGTCCCATTGAGTACATTTTTGGAGAAAGGGACATCAGTTGCACCACAGGGCGGGAGGAGGGTGCTGAGCACGATACATTTTCTCTCTTCAGTAAGCATTTTTTTGTGTTTTATACTTTTGGAATTTTGGTTTTTCATAATGATTTTAAAATGACCTTTTTCATGTTTGAAATGTACTAACTCGGTTGTTCCTCGCAGCAGGTCAACTTGTGTGTTGTTGCAACATTACGGTCCCATTGAGTACATTTTTGGAGAAAGGGACATCAGTTGCACCACAGGGCGGGAGGAGGGTGCTGAGCACGATACATTTTCTCTCTTCGGTAAGCATTTTTTTGTGTTTTATACTTTTGGAATTTTGGTTTTTCATGTTGATTTTAAAATGACCTTTTTCATATTTGAAATGTACTAACTCGTTTTTTCATCACAGCAGGGCAACTTGTGTGTGGTTGCAATATTACGGTCCCATTGAGTACATTTCTGGAGAAAGGGACATCAGTTGCACCACAGGGCGGGAGGAGGGTGCTGAGCACGATACATTTTCTCTCTTCGGGAAGCATTTTTTTGTGTTTTATACTTTTGGAATTTTGGTTTTTCGTGCTCATTTTAAAATGACCTTTTTCATGTTTGAAATGTACTGACTCGGTTGTTCCTCACAGCAGGTCAATTTGTGTGTGGTTGCAATATTACGGTCCCATTGAGTACGTTTTTGGAGAAAGGGACATCAGTTGCACCACAGGGCGGGAGGAGGGTGCTGAGCACAATACATTTTCTCTCTTCGGTAAGCATTTTTTTCTGTTTTATACTTTTGGAATTTTGATTTTTCATGTTGATTTTAAAATGACCTTTTTCATGTTTGAAATGTACTAACTCGTTTTTTCCTCACAGCAGGTCAACTTGTGTGGGGTTGCAATATTACGGTCCCATTGAGTACATTTCTGGAGAAAGGGACATCAGTTGCACCACAGGGCGGGAGGAGGGTGCTGAGCACGATACATTTTCTCTTTTCGGGAAGCGTTTTTTTGTGTTTTTTACTTTTGGAATTTTGGTTTTTCATGTTCATTTTAAAATGACCTTTTTCATGTTTGAAATGTACTAACTCGATTGTTCCTCACAGCAGGTCAACTTGTGTGTGGTTGCAACATTACGGTCCCATTTAGTACATTTTTGGAGAAAGGGACATCAGTTGCACCACAAGGCGGGAGGAGGGTGCTGAGCACGATACATTTTCTCTCTTCGGTAAGCATTTTTTTGTGTTTTATACTTTTGGAATTTTGGTTTTTCAGGTTGATTTTAAAATGACCTTTTTCATGTTTGAAATGTACTAACTCTGTTGTTCCTCACAGCAGGTCAACTTGTGTGTGGTTGCAACATTACGGTCCCATTGAGTACATTTTTGGAGAAAGGGACATCAGTTGCACCACTGGGCGGGAGGAGGGTGCTGAGCACAATACATTTTCTCTCTTCGGCAAGCGTTTTTTTGTGTTTTATACTATTGGAATTTTGGTTTTTCATGTTGATTTTAAAATGACATTTTTCATGTTTGAAATGTACTAACTCGGTTGTTCCTCACAGCAGGTCAACTTGTGTGTGGTTCCAACATTACGGTCCCATTGAGTACATTTTTGGAGAAAGGGACATCAGTTGCACCACAGGGCGGGAGGAGGGTGCTGAGCACGGTACATTTTCTCTCTTCGGTAAGCATTTTTTTGTGTTTTATACTTTTGGAATTTTGGTTTTTCATGTTGATTTTAAAATGACCTTTTTCATGTTTGAAATGTACTAACTCGGTTGTTCCTCACAGCAGGTCAACTTGTGTGTGGTTGCAACATTACGGTCCCATTGAGTACATTTTTGGAGAAAGGGACATCAGTTGCACCACAGGGTGGGAGGAGGGTGCTGAGCACGATACATTTTCTCTCTTCGGTAAGCATTTTCTTGTGTTTTATACTTTTGGAATTTTGGTTTTTCATGTTGATTTTAAAATGACCTTTCTCATGTTTGAAATGTACTAACTTGGTTGTTCCTCACAGCAGGTCAACTTGTGTGTGGTTGCAACATTACGGTCCCATTGAGTACATTTTTGGAGAAAGGGACATCAGTTGCACCACAGGGCGGGAGGAGGGTGCTGAGCACGATACCTTTTCTCTCTTCGGTAAGCATTTTTTTGTGTTTTATACTTTTGGAATTTTGGTTTTTCAAGTTGATTTTAAAATGACCTTTTTCATGTTTGAAATGTACTAACTCGGTTGTTCCTCACAGCAGGTCAACTTGTGTGTTGTTCCAACATTATGGTCCCATTGAGTACATTTTTGGAGAAAGGGACATCAGTTGCACCACAGGGTGGGAGGAGGGTGCTGAGCACAATACATTTTCTCTCTTCGGTAAGCATTTTTTTGTGTTTTATACTTTTGGAATTTTGGTTTTTCATGTTGATTTTAAAATGACCTTTTTCTTGTTTGAAATGTACTAACTTGGTTGTTCCTCACAGCAGGTCAACCTGTGTGTGGTTGCAACATTACGGTCCCATTGAGTACATTTTTGGAGAAAGGGACATCAGTTGCACCACAGGGCGGGAGGAGGGTGCTGAGCACGAAACAGTTTCTCCCTTCCGTAAGCATTTTTTTGTGTTTTATACTTTTGGAAATTTGGTTTTTCATGTTGATTTTAAAATGACCTTTTTCATAATTGAAATGTACTAATTCGGTTGTTCCTCACAGCAGGTCAACTTGTGTGTCGTTGCAACATTACGGTCCCATTGAGTACATTTTTGGAGAAAGGGACATCAGTTGCACCACAGAGTGGGAGGAGGGTGCTGAGCACGATACATTTTCTCTCTTTGGTAAGCATTTTTTTGTGTTTTATACTTTTGGAATTTTGGTTTTTCATGTTGATTTTAAAATGACCTTTTTCATGTTTGAAATGTCCTAACTCGGTTGTTCCTCACAGCAGGTCAACTTGTGTGTGGTTGCAACATTACGGTCCCATTGAGTACATTTTTGGAGAAAGGGACATCAGTTGCACCACAGAGTGGGAGGAGGGTGCTGAGCACGATACATTTTCTCTCTTCGGTAAGCATTTTTTTGTGTTTTATACTTTTGGAATTTTGGTTTTTCATGTTGATTTTAAAATGACCTTTTTCATGTTTGAAATGTACTAACTCGGTTGTTCCTCACAGCAGGTCAACTTGTGTGTGGTTGCAACATTACGGTCCCATTGAGTACATTTTTGGAGAAAGGGACATCAGTTGCACCACAGGGTGGGAGGAGGGTGCTGAGCACGATACATTTTCTCTCTTTGGTAAGCATTTTTTTGTGTTTTATACTTTTGGAATTTTGGTTTTTCATGTTGATTTTAAAATGACCTTTCTCATGTTTGAAATGTACTAACTCGGTTGTTCCTCACAGCAGGTCAACTTGTGTGTGGTTGCAACATTACGATCCCATTGAGTACATTTTTGGAGAAAGGGACATCAGTTGCACCACAGGGTGGGAGGAGGGTGCTGAGCACGATAAATTTTCTCTCTTCGGTAAGCAGTTTTTTGTGTTTTATACTTTTGGAATTTTGGTTTTTCATGTTGATTTTAAAATGACCTTTCTCATGTTTGAAATGTACTAACTCGGTTGTTCCTCACAGCAGGTCAACTTGTGTGTGGTTGCAACATTACGATCCCATTGAGTACATTTTTGGAGAAAGGGACATCAGTTGCACCACAGGGCGGGAGGAGGGTGCTGAGCACGAAACATTTTCTCACTTCCGTAAGCATTTTTTTGTGTTTTATACTTTTGGAATTTTGGTTTTTCATGTTGATTTTAAAATGACCTTTTTCATAATTGAAATGTATTAATAATTCGGTTGTTCCTCACAGCAGGTCAACTTGTGTGTGGTTGCAACATTACGGTCCCATTGAGTACATTTTTGGAGAAAGGGTCATCAGTTGCACCACAGAGTGGGAGGAGGGTGCTGAGCACGATACATTTTCTCTCTTTGGTAAGCATTTTTTTGTGTTTTATACTTTTGGAATTTTGGTTTTTCATGTTGATTTTAAAATGACCTTTTTCATGTTTGAAATGTCCTAACTCGGTTGTTCCTCACAGCAGGTCAACTTGTGTGTGGTTGCAACATTACGGTCCCATTGAGTACATTTTTGGAGAAAGGGACATCAGTTGCACCACAGAGTGGGAGGAGGGTGCTGAGCACGATACATTTTCTCTCTTCGGTAAGCATTTTTTTGTGTTTTATACTTTTGGAATTTTGGTTTTTCATGTTGATTTTAAAATGACCTTTTTCATGTTTGAAATGTACTAACTCGGTTGTTCCTCACAGCAGGTCAACTTGTGTGTGGTTGCAACATTACGGTCCCATTGAGTACATTTTTGGAGAAAGGGACATCAGTTGCACCACAGGGTGGGAGGAGGGTGCTGAGCACGATACATTTTCTCTCTTTGGTAAGCATTTTTTTGTGTTTTATACTTTTGGAATTTTGGTTTTTCATGTTGATTTTAAAATGACCTTTCTCATGTTTGAAATGTACTAACACGGTTGTTCCTCACAGCAGGTCAACTTGTGTGTGGTTGCAACATTACGGTCCCATTGAGTACATTTTTGGAGAAAGGGACATCAGTTGCACCACAGGGTGGGAGGAGGGTGCTGAGCACGATACATTTTCTCTCTTCGGTAAGCATTTTTTTGTGTTTTATACTTTTGGAATTTTGGTTTTTCATGTTGATTTTAAAATGACCTTTCTCATGTTTGACATGTACTAACTCGGTTGTTCCTAACAGCAGGTCAACTTGTGTGCGGTTGCAACATTACGGTCCCATTGAGTGCATTTTTGGAGAAAGCGACATCAGTTGCACCACAGGGCGGGAGGAGGGTGCTGAGCACGATACATTTTCTCTCTTCGGTAAGCATTTTTTTGTGTTTTATACTTCTGGAATTTTGGTTTTTCATGTTGATTTTAAAATGACCTTTTTCATGTTTGAAATGTACTAACTCGGTTGTTCCTCACAGCAGGTCAACTTGTGTGTGGTTCCAACATTATGGTCCCATTGAGTACATTTTTGGAGAAAGGGACATCAGTTGCATCACAGGGTGGGAGGAGGGTGCTTAGCACAATACATTTTCTCTCTTCGGTAAGCATTTTTTTGTGTTTTATACTTTTGGAATTTTGGTTTTTCATGTTGATTTTAAAATGACCTTTTTCTTGTTTGAAATGCACTAACTTGGTTGTTCCTCACAGCAGGTCAACTTGTGTGTGGTTGCAACATTACGGTCCCATTGAGTACATTTTTGGAGAAAGGGACATCAGTTGCACCACAGAGTGGGAGGAGGGTGCTGAGCACGATACATTTTCTCTCTTTGGTAAGCATTTTTTTGTGTTTTATACTTTTGGAATTTTGGTTTTTCATGTTGATTTTAAAATGACCTTTTTCATGTTTGAAATGTACTAACTCGGTTGTTCCTCACTGCAGGTCAACTTGTGTGTGGTTGCAACATTACGGTCCCATTGAGTACATTTTTGGAGAAAGGGACATCATTTGCACCACAGGGTGGGAGGAGGGTGCTGAGCACGGTACATTTTCTCTCTTCGGTAAGCATTTTTTTGTGTTTTATACTTTTGGAATTTTGGTTTTTCATGTTGATTTTAAAATGACCTTTTTCATGTTTGAAATGTACTAACTCGGTTGTTCCTCACAGCAGGTCAACTTGTGTGTGGTTGCAACATTACGGTCCCATTGAGTACATTTTTGGAGAAAGGGACATCAGTTGCACCACAGGGCGGGAGGAGGGTGCTGAGCACGATACATTTTCTCTCTTCGGTAAGCATTTTTTTGTGTTTTATACTTTTAGAGTTTTGGTTTTTCATGTTGATTTTAAAATGACCTTTTTCATGTTTGAAATGTACTAACTCGGTTGTTCCTCACAGCAGGTCAACTTGTGTGTGGTTCCAACATTATGGTCCCATTGAGTACATTTTTGGAGAAAGGGACATCAGTTGCACCACAGGGTGGGAGGAGGGTGCTGAGCACAATACATTTTCTCTCTTCTGTAAGCATTTTTTTGTGTTTTATAATTTTGGAATTTTGGTTTTTCATGTTGATTTTAAAATGACCTTTTTCTTGTTTGAAATGTACTAACTTGGTTGTTCCTCACAGCAGGTCAACTTGTGTGTGGTTGCAACATTACGGTCCCATTGAGTACATTTTTGGAGAAAGGGACATCAGTTGCACCACAGGGCGGGAGGAGGGTGCTGAGCACGAAACATTTTCTCTCTTCCGTAAGCATTTTTTTGTGTTTTATACTTTTGGAATTTTGGTTTTTCATGTTGATTTTAAAATGACCTTTTTCATGTTTGAAATGTACTAACTCGGTTGTTCCTCACAGCAGGTCAACTTGTGTGTGGTTGCAACATTACGGTCCCATTGAGTACATTTTTGGAGAAAGGGACATCAGTTGCACCACAGGGCGGGAGGAGGGTGCTGAGCACGATACATTTTCTCTCTTCAGTAAGCATTTTTTTGTGTTTTATACTTTTGGAATTTTGGTTTTTCATAATGATTTTAAAATGACCTTTTTCATGTTTGAAATGTACTAACTCGGTTGTTCCTCGCAGCAGGTCAACTTGTGTGTTGTTGCAACATTACGGTCCCATTGAGTACATTTTTGGAGAAAGGGACATCAGTTGCACCACAGGGCGGGAGGAGGGTGCTGAGCACGATACATTTTCTCTCTTCGGTAAGCATTTTTTTGTGTTTTATACTTTTGGAATTTTGGTTTTTCATGTTGATTTTAAAATGACCTTTCTCATGTTTGAAATGTACTAACTCGTTTTTTCATCACAGCAGGGCAACTTGTGTGTGGTTGCAACATTACGGTCCCATTGAGTACATTTTTGGAGAAAGGGACATCAGTTGCACCACAGAGTGGGAGGAGGGTTCTGAGCACGATACATTTTCTCTCTTCGGTAAGCATTTTTTTGTGTTTTATACTTTTGGAATTTTGGTTTTTCATGTTGATTTAAAATTTACCTTTTTCATGTTTGAAATGTACTAACTCGGTTGTTCCTCACAGCAGGTCAACTTGTGTGTGGTTGCAACATTAGGGTCCCATTGAGTATATTTTTGGAGAAAGGGACATCAGTTGCACCACAGAATGGGAGGAGGGTGCTGAGCTCGATACATTTTCTCTCTTTGGTAAGCATTTTTTTGTGTTTTATACTTTTGGAATTTTGGTTTTTCATGTTGATTTTAAAATGACCTTTTTCATGTTTGAAATGTACTAACTCGGTTGTTCCTCACAGCAGGTCAACTTGTGTGTGGTTGCAACATTACGGTCCCATTGAGTACATTTTTGGAGAAAGGGACATCAGTTGCACCACAGGGCGGGAGGAGGGTGCTGAGCACAATACATTTTTTCTCTTCGGTAAGCATTTTTTTGTGTTTTATACTTTTGGAATTTTGGTTTTTCATGTTGATTTTAAAATGACCTTTTTCATGTTTGAAATGTACTAACTCGGTTGTTCCTCACAGCAGGTCAACTTGTGTGTGGTTGCAACATTACGGTCCCATTGAGTACATTTTTGGAGAAAGGGACATCAGTTGCACCACAGAGTGGGAGGAGGGTGCTGAGCACGATACATTTTCTCTTCGGTAAGCATTTTTTTGTGTTTTATACTTTTGGAATTTTGGTTTTTCATGTTGATTTAAAATTTACCTTTTCATGTTTGAAATGTACTAACTCGGTTGTTCCTCACAGCAGGTCAACTTGTGTGTGGTTGCAACATTACGGTCCCATTGAGTACATTTTTGGAGAAAGGGACATCAGTTGCACCACAGAATGGGAGGAGGGTGCTGAGCACGATACATGTTCTCTCTTTGGTAAGCATTTTTTTGTGTTTTATACTTTTGGAATTTTGGTTTTTCATGTTGATTTTAAAATGACCTTTTTCATATTTGAAATGTACTAACTCGGTTGTTCCTCACAGCAGGTCAACTTGTGTGTGGTTGCAACATTACGGTCCCATTGAGTACATTTTTGGAGAAAGGGACATCAGTTGCACCACAGGGCGGGAGGAGGGTGCTGAGCACGATACATTTTCTCTCTTCGGTAAGCATTTTTTTGTGTTTTATACTTTTGGAATTTTGGTTTTTCATGTTGATTTTAAAATGACCTTTTTCATGTTTGAAATGTACTAACTCGGTTGTTCCTCACAGCAGGTCAACTTGTGTGTGGTTGCAACATTACGGTCCCATTGAGTACATTTTTGGAGAAAGGGACATCAGTTGCACCACAGGGCGGGAGGAGGGTGCTGAGCACAATACATTTTCTCTCTTCGGTAAGCATTTTCTTGTGTTTTATACTTTTGGAATTTTGGTTTTTCATGTTGATTTTAAAATGACCTTTTTCATGTTTGAAATGTACTAACTCGGTTGTTCCTCACAGCAGGTCAACTTGTGTGTGGTTGCAACATTACGGTCCCTTTGAGTACATTTTTGGAGAAAGGGACATCAGTTGCACCACAGGGTGGGAGGAGGGTGCTGAGCACGATACATTTTCTCTCTTTGGTAAGCATTTTTTTGTGTTTTATATTTTTGGAATTTGGGTTTTCATGTTGATTTTAAAATGACCTTTTTCGTGTTTGAAATGTACTAACTCGGTTGTTCCTCACAGCAGGTCAACTTGTGTGTGGTTGCAACATTACGTTCCCATTGAGTACATTTTTGGAGAAAGGGACATCAGTTGCACCACAGGGCGGGAGGAGGGTGCTGAGCACTATACATTTTCTCTCTTCGGTAAGCATTTTTTTGTGTTTTATACTTTTGGAATTTTGGTTTTTCATGTTGATTTTAAAATGACCTTTTTCATGTTTGAAATGTACTAACTCGGTTGTTCCTCACAGCAGGTCAACTTGTGTGTGGTTGCAACATTACGGTCCCATTGAGTACATTTTTGGAGAAAGGGACATCAGTTGCACCACAGAGTGGGAGGAGGGTGCTGAGCACGATACATTTTCTCTCTTTGGTAAGCATTTTTTTGTGTTTTATACTTTTGGAATTTTGGTTTTTCATGTTGATTTTAAAATGACCTTTTTCATGTTTGAAATGTGCTAACTCGGTTGTTCCTCACAGCAGGTCAACTTGTGTGTGGTTGCAACATTACGGTCCCATTGAGTACATTTTTGGAGAAAGGGACATCAGTTGCACCACAGGGCGGGAGGAGGGTGCTGAGCACGGTACATTTTCTCTCTTCGGTAAGCATTTTTTTGTGTTTTATACTTTTGGAATTTTGGTTTTTCATGTTGATTTTAAAATGACCTTTTTCATGTTTGAAATGTAGTAACTCCGTTGTTCCTCACAGCAGGTCAACTTGTGTGTGGTTGCAACATTACGGTCCCATTGAGTACATTTTTGGAGAAAGGGACATCAGTTGCACCACAGGGTGGGAGGAGGGTGCTGAGCACGATACATTTTCTCTCTTCGGTAAGCATTTTTTTGTGTTTTATACTTTTGGAATTTTGGTTTTTCATGTTGATTTTAAAATGACCTTTCTCATGTTTGAAATGTACTAACTCGGTTGTTCCTCACAGCAGGTCAACTTGTGTGTGGTTGCAACATTACGGTCCCATTGAGTACATTTTTGGAGAAAAGGACATCAGTTGCACCACAGGGCGGGAGGAGGGTGCTGAGCACGATACATTTTCTCTCTTCGGTAAGCATTTTTTTGTGTTTCATACTTTTAGAATTTTGGTTTTTCATGTTGATTTTAAAATGACCTTTTTCATGTTTGAAATGTACTAACTCGGTTGTTCCTCACAGCAGGTCAACTTGTGTGTGGTTCCAACATTATGGTCCCATTGAGTACATTTTTGGAGAAAGGGACATCAGTTGCACCACAGGGTGGGAGGAGGGTGCTGAGCACAATACATTTTCTCTCTTCTGTAAGCATTTTTTTGTGTTTTATACTTTTGGAATTTTGGTTTTTCATGTTGGTTTTAAAATGACCTTTTTCTTGTTTGAAATGTACTAACTTGGTTGTTCCTCACAGCAGGTCAACTTGTGTGTGGTTGCAACATTACGGTCCCATTGAGTACATTTTTGGAGAAAGGGACATCAGTTGCACCACAGGGCGGGAGGAGGGTGCTGAGCACGAAACATTTTCTCTCTTCCGTAAGCATTTTTTTGTGTTTTATACTTTTGGAATTTTGGTTTTTCATGTTGATTTTAAAATGACCTTTTTCATAATTGAAATGTACTAATTCGGTTGTTCCTCACAACAGGTCAACTTGTGTGTGGTTGCAACATTACGGTCCCATTGAGTACATTTTTGGAGAAAGGGACATCAGTTGCACCACAGAGTGGGAGGAGGGTGCTGAGCACGATACATTTTCTCTCTTTGGTAAGCATTTTTTTGTGTTTTATACTTTTGGAATTTTGGTTTTTCATGTTGATTTTAAAATGACCTTTTTCATGTTTGAAATGTCCTAACTCGGTTGTTCCTCACTGCAGGTCAACTTGTGTGTGGTTGCAACATTACGGTCCCATTGAGTACATTTTTGGAGAAAGGGACATCAGTTGCACCACAGAGTGGGAGGAGGGTGCTGAGCACGATACATTTTCTCTCTTCGGTAAGCATTTTTTTGTGTTTTATACTTTTGGAATTTTGGTTTTTCATGTTGATTTAAAATTTACCTTTTTCATGTTTGAAATGTACTAACTCGGTTGTTCCTCACAGCAGGTCCACTTGTGTGTGGTTGCAACATTAGGGTCCCATTGAGTACATTTTTGGAGAAAGGGACATCAGTTGCACCACAGAATGGGAGGAGGGTGCTGAGCACGATACATTTTCTCTCTTTGGTAAGCATTTTTTTGTGTTTTATACTTTTGGAATTTTGGTTTTTCATGTTGATTTTAAAATGACCTTTTTCATGTTTGAAATGTACTAACTCGGTTGTTCCTCACAGCAGGTCAACTTGTGTGTGGTTGCAACATTACGGTCCCATTGAGTACATTTTTGGAGAAAGGGACATCAGTTGCACCACAGGGCGGGAGGAGGGTGCTGAGCACGATACATTTTCTCTCTTCGGTAAGCATTTTTTTGTGTTTTATACTTTTGGAATTTTGGTTTTTCATGTTGATTTTAAAATGACCTTTTTCATGTTTGAAATGTACTAACTCGGTTGTTCCTCACAGCAGGTCAACTTGTGTGTGGTTGCAACATTACGGTCCCATTGAGTACATTTTTGGAGAAAGGGACATCAGTTGCACCACAGGGCGGGAGGAGGGTGCTGAGCACAATACATTTTCTCTCTTCGGTAAGCATTTTTTTGTGTTTTATACTTTTGGAATTTTGGTTTTTCATGTTGATTTTAAAATGACCTTTTTCATGTTTGAAATGTACTAACTCGGTTGTTCCTCACAGCAGGTCAACTTGTGTGTGGTTGCAACATTACGGTCCCATTGAGTACATTTTTGGAGAAAGGGACATCAGTTGCACCACAGAGTGGGAGGAGGGTGCTGAGCACGATACATTTTCTCTTCGGTAACCTTTTTTTTGTGTTTTATACTTTCGGAATTTTGGTTTTTCATGTTGATTTAAAATTTACCTTTTTCATGTTTGAAATGTACTAACTCGGTTGTTCCTCACAGCAGGTCAACTTGTGTGTGGTTCCAACATTATGGTCCCATTGAGTACATTTTTGGAGAAAGGGACATCAGTTGCACCACAGGGTGGGAGGAGGGTGCTGAGCACAATACATTTTCTCTCTTCTGTAAGCATTTATTTGTGTTTTATAATTTTGGAATTTTGGTTTTTCATGTTGATTTTAAAATGACCTTTTTCTTGTTTGAAATGTACTAACTTGGTTGTTCCTCACAGCAGGTCAACTTGTGTGTGGTTGCAACATTACGGTCCCATTGAGTACATTTTTGGAGAAAGGGACATCAGTTGCACCACAGGGCGGGAGGAGGGTGCTGAGCACGAAACATTTTCTCTCTTCGGTAAGCATTTTTTTGTGTTTTATACTTTTGGAATTTTGGTTTTTCATGTTGATTTTAAAATGACCTTTTTCATGTTTGAAATGTACTAACTCGGTTGTTCCTCACAGCAGGTCAACTTGTGTGTGGTTGCAACATTACGGTCCCATTGAGTACATTTTTGGAGAAAGGGACATCAGTTGCACCACAGGGCGGGAGGAGGGTGCTGAGCACGATACATTTTCTCTCTTCAGTAAGCATTTTTTTGTGTTTTATACTTTTGGAATTTTGGTTTTTCATAATGATTTTAAAATGACCTTTTTCATGTTTGAAATGTACTAACTCGGTTGTTCCTCGCAGCAGGTCAACTTGTGTGTTGTTGCAACATTACGGTCCCATTGAGTACATTTTTGGAGAAAGGGACATCAGTTGCACCACAGGGCGGGAGGAGGGTGCTGAGCACGATACATTTTCTCTCTTCGGTAAGCATTTTTTTGTGTTTTATACTTTTGGAATTTTGGTTTTTCATGTTGATTTTAAAATGACCTTTCTCATGTTTGAAATGTACTAACTCGTTTTTTCATCACAGCAGGGCAACTTGTGTGTGGTTGCAACATTACGGTCCCATTGAGTACATTTTTGGAGAAAGGGACATCAGTTGCACCACAGAGTGGGAGGAGGGTTCTGAGCACGATACATTTTCTCTCTTCGGTAAGCATTTTTTTGTGTTTTATACTTTTGGAATTTTGGTTTTTCATGTTGATTTAAAATTTACCTTTTTCATGTTTGAAATGTACTAACTCGGTTGTTCCTCACAGCAGGTCAACTTGTGTGTGGTTGCAACATTAGGGTCCCATTGAGTATATTTTTGGAGAAAGGGACATCAGTTGCACCACAGAATGGGAGGAGGGTGCTGAGCTCGATACATTTTCTCTCTTTGGTAAGCATTTTTTTGTGTTTTATACTTTTGGAATTTTGGTTTTTCATGTTGATTTTAAAATGACCTTTTTCATGTTTGAAATGTACTAACTCGGTTGTTCCTCACAGCAGGTCAACTTGTGTGTGGTTGCAACATTACGGTCCCATTGAGTACATTTTTGGAGAAAGGGACATCAGTTGCACCACAGGGCGGGAGGAGGGTGCTGAGCACAATACATTTTTTCTCTTCGGTAAGCATTTTTTTGTGTTTTATACTTTTGGAATTTTGGTTTTTCATGTTGATTTTAAAATGACCTTTTTCATGTTTGAAATGTACTAACTCGGTTGTTCCTCACAGCAGGTCAACTTGTGTGTGGTTGCAACATTACGGTCCCATTGAGTACATTTTTGGAGAAAGGGACATCAGTTGCACCACAGAGTGGGAGGAGGGTGCTGAGCACGATACATTTTCTCTTCGGTAAGCATTTTTTTGTGTTTTATACTTTTGGAATTTTGGTTTTTCATGTTGATTTAAAATTTACCTTTTTCATGTTTGAAATGTACTAACTCGGTTGTTCCTCACAGCAGGTCAACTTGTGTGTGGTTGCAACATTACGGTCCCATTGAGTACATTTTTGGAGAAAGGGACATCAGTTGCACCACAGAATGGGAGGAGGGTGCTGAGCACGATACATGTTCTCTCTTTGGTAAGCATTTTTTTGTGTTTTATACTTTTGGAATTTTGGTTTTTCATGTTGATTTTAAAATGACCTTTTTCATATTTGAAATGTACTAACTCGGTTGTTCCTCACAGCAGGTCAACTTGTGTGTGGTTGCAACATTACGGTCCCATTGAGTACATTTTTGGAGAAAGGGACATCAGTTGCACCACAGGGCGGGAGGAGGGTGCTGAGCACCATACATTTTCTCTCTTCGGTAAGCATTTTTTTGTGTTTTATACTTTTGGAATTTTGGTTTTTCATGTTGATTTTAAAATGACCTTTTTCATGTTTGAAATGTACTAACTCGGTTGTTCCTCACAGCAGGTCAACTTGTGTGTGGTTGCAACATTACGGTCCCATTGAGTACATTTTTGGAGAAAGGGACATCAGTTGCACCACAGGGCGGGAGGAGGGTGCTGAGCACAATACATTTTCTCTCTTCGGTAAGCATTTTCTTGTGTTTTATACTTTTGGAATTTTGGTTTTTCATGTTGATTTTAAAATGACCTTTTTCATGTTTGAAATGTACTAACTCGGTTGTTCCTCACAGCAGGTCAACTTGTGTGTGGTTGCAACATTACGGTCCCATTGAGTACATTTTTGGAGAAAGGGACATCAGTTGCACCACAGGGTGGGAGGAGGGTGCTGAGCACGATACATTTTCTCTCTTTGGTAAGCATTTTTTTGTGTTTTATACTTTTGGAATTTGGGTTTTCATGTTGATTTTAAAATGACCTTTTTCGTGTTTGAAATGTACTAACTCGGTTGTTCCTCACAGCAGGTCAACTTGTGTGTGGTTGCAACATTACGTTCCCATTGAGTACATTTTTGGAGAAAGGGACATCAGTTGCACCACAGGACGGGAGGAGGGTGCTGAGCACTATACATTTTCTCTCTTCGGTAAGCATTTTTTTGTGTTTTATACTTTTGGAATTTTGGTTTTTCATGTTGATTTTAAAATGACCTTTTTCATGTTTGAAATGTGCTAACTCGGTTGTTCCTCACAGCAGGTCAACTTGTGTGTGGTTGCAACATTACGGTCCCATTGAGTACATTTTTGGAGAAAGGGACATCAGTTGCACCACAGGGCGGGAGGAGGGTGCTGAGCACGGTACATTTTCTCTCTTCGGTAAGCATTTTTTTGTGTTTTATACTTTTGGAATTTTGGTTTTTCATGTTGATTTTAAAATGACCTTTTTCATGTTTGAAATGTGCTAACTCGGTTGTTCCTCACAGCAGGTCAACTTGTGTGTGGTTGCAACATTACGGTCCCATTGAGTACATTTTTGGAGAAAGGGACATCAGTTGCACCACAGGGCGGGAGGAGGGTGCTGAGCACGGTACATTTTCTCTCTTCGGTAAGCATTTTTTTGTGTTTTATACTTTTGGAATTTTGGTTTTTCATGTTGATTTTAAAATGACCTTTTTCATGTTTGAAATGTAGTAACTCCGTTGTTCCTCACAGCAGGTCAACTTGTGTGTGGTTGCAACATTACGGTCCCATTGAGTACATTTTTGGAGAAAGGGACATCAGTTGCACCACAGGGTGGGAGGAGGGTGCTGAGCACGATACATTTTCTCTCTTCGGTAAGCATTTTTTTGTGTTTTATACTTTTGGAATTTTGGTTTTTCATGTTGATTTTAAAATGACCTTTCTCATGTTTGAAATGTACTAACTCGGTTGTTCCTCACAGCAGGTCAACTTGTGTGTGGTTGCAACATTACGGTCCCATTGAGTACATTTTTGGAGAAAAGGACATCAGTTGCACCACAGGGCGGGAGGAGGGTGCTGAGCACGATACATTTTCTCTCTTCGGTAAGCATTTTTTTGTGTTTCATACTTTTAGAATTTTGGTTTTTCATGTTGATTTTAAAATGACCTTTTTCATGTTTGAAATGTACTAACTCGGTTGTTCCTCACAGCAGGTCAACTTGTGTGTGGTTCCAACATTATGGTCCCATTGAGTACATTTTTGGAGAAAGGGACATCAGTTGCACCACAGGGTGGGAGGAGGGTGCTGAGCACAATACATTTTCTCTCTTCTGTAAGCATTTTTTTGTGTTTTATACTTTTGGAATTTTGGTTTTTCATGTTGGTTTTAAAATGACCTTTTTCTTGTTTGAAATGTACTAACTTGGTTGTTCCTCACAGCAGGTCAACTTGTGTGTGGTTGCAACATTACGGTCCCATTGAGTACATTTTTGGAGAAAGGGACATCAGTTGCACCACAGGGCGGGAGGAGGGTGCTGAGCACGAAACATTTTCTCTCTTCCGTAAGCATTTTTTTGTGTTTTATACTTTTGGAATTTTGGTTTTTCATGTTGATTTTAAAATGACCTTTTTCATAATCGAAATGTACTAATTCGGTTGTTCCTCACAACAGGTCAACTTGTGTGTGGTTGCAACATTACGGTCCCATTGAGTACATTTTTGGAGAAAGGGACATCAGTTGCACCACAGAGTGGGAGGAGGGTGCTGAGCACGATACATTTTCTCTCTTTGGTAAGCATTTTTTTGTGTTTTATACTTTTGGAATTTTGGTTTTTCATGTTGATTTTAAAATGACCTTTTTCATGTTTGAAATGTCCTAACTCGGTTGTTCCTCACTGCAGGTCAACTTGTGTGTGGTTGCAACATTACGGTCCCATTGAGTACATTTTTGGAGAAAGGGACATCAGTTGCACCACAGAGTGGGAGGAGGGTGCTGAGCACGATACATTTGCTCTCTTCGGTAAGCATTTTTTTGTGTTTTATACTTTTGGAATTTTGGTTTTTCATGTTGATTTAAAATTTACCTTTTTCATGTTTGAAATGTACTAACTCGGTTGTTCCTCACAGCAGGTCAACTTGTGTGTGGTTGCAACATTAGGGTCCCATTGAGTACATTTTTGGAGAAAGGGACATCAGTTGCACCACAGAATGGGAGGAGGGTGCTGAGCACGATACATTTTCTCTCTTTGGTAAGCATTTTTTTGTGTTTTATACTTTTGGAATTTTGGTTTTTCATGTTGATTTTAAAATGACCTTTTTCATGTTTGAAATGTACTAACTCGGTTGTTCCTCACAGCAGGTCAACTTGTGTGTGGTTGCAACATTACGGTCCCATTGAGTACATTTTTGGAGAAAGGGACATCAGTTGCACCACAGGGCGGGAGGAGGGTGCTGAGCACGATACATTTTCTCTCTTCGGTAAGCATTTTTTTGTGTTTTATACTTTTGGAATTTTGGTTTTTCATGTTGATTTTAAAATGACCTTTTTCATGTTTGAAATGTACTAACTCGGTTGTTCCTCACAGCAGGTCAACTTGTGTGTGGTTGCAACATTACGGTCCCATTGAGTACATTTTTGGAGAAAGGGACATCAGTTGCACCACAGGGCGGGAGGAGGGTGCTGAGCACAATACATTTTCTCTCTTCGGTAAGCATTTTTTTGTGTTTTATACTTTTGGAATTTTGGTTTTTCATGTTGATTTTAAAATGACCTTTTTCATGTTTGAAATGTACTAACTCGGTTGTTCCTCACAGCAGGTCAACTTGTGTGTGGTTGCAACATTACGGTCCCATTGAGTACATTTTTGGAGAAAGGGACATCAGTTGCACCACAGAGTGGGAGGAGGGTGCTGAGCACGATACATTTTCTCTTCGGTAACCTTTTTTTTGTGTTTTATACTTTCGGAATTTTGGTTTTTCATGTTGATTTAAAATTTACCTTTTTCATGTTTGAAATGTACTAACTCGGTTGTTCCTCACAGCAGGTCAACTTGTGTGTGGTTGCAACATTACGGTCCCATTGAGTACATTTTTGGAGAAAGGGACATCAGTTGCACCACAGGGCGGGAGGAGGGTGCTGAGCACGAAACATTTTCTCTCTTCCGTAAGCATTTTTTTGTGTTTTATACTTTTGGAATTTTGGTTTTTCATGTTGATTTTAAAATGACCTTTTTCATAATTGAAATGTACTAATTCGGTTGTTCCTCACAGCAGGTCAACTTGTGTGTGGTTGCAACATTACGGTCCCATTGAGTACATTTTTGGAGAAAGGGACATTAGTTGCACCACAGAGTGGGAGGAGGGTGCTGAGCACGATACATTTTCTCTCTTTGGTAAGCATTTTTTTGTGTTTTATACTTTTGGAATTTTGGTTTTTCATGTTGATTTTAAAATGACCTTTTTCATGTTTGAAATGTACTAACTCGGTTGTTCCTCACAGCAGGTCAACTTGTGTGTGGTTGCAACATTACGGTCCCATTGAGTACATTTTTGGAGAAAGGGACATCAGTTGCACCACAGGGCGGGACGAGGGTGCTGAGCACGGTACATTTTCTTTCTTCGGTAAGCATTTTTTTGTGTTTTATACTTTTGGAATTTTGGTTTTTCATGTTGATTTTAAAATGACCTTTTTCATGTTTGAAATGTACTAACTCGGTTGTTCCTCACAGCAGGTCAACTTGTGTGTGGTTGCAACATTACGGTCCCATTGAGTACATTTTTGGAGAAAGGGACATCAGTTGCACCACAGGGTGGGAGGAGGGTGCTGAGCACGATACATTTTCTCTCTTCGGTAAGCATTTTTTTGTGTTTTATACTTTTGGAATTTTGGTTTTTCATGTTGATTTTAAAATGACCTTTCTCATGTTTGAAATGTACTAACTCGGTTGTTCCTCACAGCAGGTCAACTTGTGTGTGGTTGCAACATTACGGTCCCATTGAGTACATTTTTGGAGAAAAGGACATCAGTTGCACCACAGGGCGGGAGGAGGGTGCTGAGCACGATACATTTTCTCTCTTCGGTAAGCATTTTTTTGTGTTTTATACTTTTGGAATTTTGGTTTTTCATGTTGATTTTAAAATGACCTTTTTCATGTTTGAAATGTACTAACTCGGTTGTTCCTCACAGCAGGTCAACTTGTGTGTGGTTCCAACATTATGGTCCCATTGAGTACATTTTTGGAGAAAGTTATATCAGTTGCACCACAGGGTGGGAGGAGGGTGCTGAGCACAATACATTTTCTCTCTTCTGTAAGCATTTTTTTGTGTTTTATACTTTTGGAATTTTGGTTTTTCATGTTGATTTTAAAATGATCTTTTTCTTGTTTGAAATGTACTAACTTGGTTGTTCCTCACAGCAGGTCAACTTGTGTGTGGTTGCAACATTACGGTCCCATTGAGTACATTTTTGGAGAAAGGGACATCAGTTGCACCACAGGGCGGGAGGAGGGTGCTGAGCACGAAACATTTTCTCTCTTCCGTAAGCATTTTTTTGTGTTTTATACTTTTGGAATTTTGGTTTTTCATGTTGATTTTAAAATGACCTTTTTCATAATTGAAATGTACTAATTCGGTTGTTCCTCACAACAGGTCAACTTGTGTGTGGTTGCAACATTACGGTCCCATTGAGTACATTTTTGGAGAAAGGGACATCAGTGGCACCACAGAGTGGGAGGAGGGTGCTGAGCACGATACATTTTCTCTCTTTGGTAAGCATTTTTTTGTGTTTTATGCTTTTGGAATTTTGGTTTTTCATGTTGATTTTAAAATGACCTTTTTCATGTTTGAAATGTCCTAACTCGGTTGTTCCTCACAGCTGGTCAACTTGTGTGTGGTTGCAACATTACGGTCCCATTGAGTACATTTTTGGAGAAAGGGACATCAGTTGCACCACAGAGTGGGAGGAGGGTGCTGAGCACGATACATTTTCTCTCTTCGGTAAGCATTTTTTTGTGTTTTATACTTTTGGAATTTTGGTTTTTCATGTTGATTTAAAATTTACCTTTTTCATGTTTGAAATGTACTAACTCGGTTGTTCCTCACAGCAGGTCAACTTGTGTGTGGTTGCAACATTAGGGTCCCATTGAGTACATTTTTGGAGAAAGGGACATCAGTTGCACCACAGAATGGGAGGAGGGTGCTGAGCTCGATACATTTTCTCTCTTTGGTAAGCATTTTTTTGTGTTTTATACTTTTGGAATTTTGGTTTTTCATGTTGATTTTAAAATGACCTTTTTCATGTTTGAAATGTACTAACTCGGTTGTTCCTCACAGCAGGTCAACTTGTGTGTGGTTGCAACATTACGGTCCCATTGAGTACATTTTTGGAGAAAGGGACATCAGTTGCATCACAGGGCGGGAGGAGGGTGCTGAGCACAATACATTTTCTCTCTTCGGTAAGCATTTTTTTGTGTTTTATACTTTTGGAATTTTGGTTTTTCATGTTGATTTTAAAATGACCTTTTTCATGTTTGAAATGTACTAACTCGGTTGTTCCTCACAGCAGGTCAACTTGTGTGTGGTTGCAACATTACGGTCCCATTGAGTACATTTTTGGAGAAAGGGACATCAGTTGCACCACAGAGTGGGAGGAGGGCGCTGAGCACGATACATTTTCTCTTCGGTAAGCATTTTTTTGTGTTTTATACTTTTGGAATTTTGGTTTTTCATGTTGATTTAAAATTTACCTTTTTCATGTTTGAAATGTACTAACTCGGTTGTTCCTCACAGCAGGTCAACTTGTGTGTGGTTGCAACATTACGGTCCCATTGAGTACATTTTTGGAGAAAGGGACATCAGTTGCACCACAGAATGGGAGGAGGGTGCTGAGCACGATACATTTTCTCTCTTTGGTAAGCATTTTTTTGTGTTTTATACTTTTGGAATTTTGGTTTTTCATGTTGATTTTAAAATGACCTTTTTCATGTTTGAAATGTACTAACTCGGTTGTTCCTCACAGCAGGTCAACTTGTGTGTGGTTGCAACATTACGGTCCCATTGAGTATATTTTTGGAGAAAGGGACATCAGTTGCACCACAGGGCGGGAGGAGGGTGCTGAGCACGATACATTTTCTCTCTTCGGTAAGCATTTTTTTGTGTTTTATACTTTTGGAATTTTGGTTTTTCATGTTGATTTTAAAATGACCTTTTTCATGTTTGAAATGTACTAACTCGGTTTTTCCTCACAGCAGGTCAACTTGTGTGTGGTTGCAACATTACGGTCCCATTGAGTACATTTTTGGAGAAAGGGACATCAGTTGCACCACAGGGCGGGAGGAGGGTGCTGAGCACAATACATTTTCTCTCTTCGGTAAGCATTTTCTTGTGTTTTATACTTTTGGAATTTTGGTTTTTCATGTTGATTTTAAAATGACCTTTTTCATGTTTGAAATGTACTAACTCGGTTGTTCCTCACAGCAGGTCAACTTGTGTGTGGTTGCAACATTACGGTCCCATTGAGTACATTTTTGGAGAAAGGGACATCAGTTGCACCACAGGGTGGGAGGAGGGTGCTGAGCACGATACATTTTCTCTCTTTGGTAAGCATTTTTTTGTGTTTTATACTTTTGGAATTTGGGTTTTCATGTTGATTTTAAAATGACCTTTTTCGTGTTTGAAATGTACTAACTCGGTTGTTCCTCACAGCAGGTCAACTTGTGTGTGGTTGCAACATTACGTTCCCATTGAGTACATTTTTCGAGAAAGGGACATCAGTTGCACCACAGGGCGGGAGGAGGGTGTTGAGCACTATACATTTTCTCTCTTCGGTAAGCATTTTTTTGTGTTTTATACTTTTGGAATTTAGGTTTTTCATGTTGATTTTAAAATGACCTTTTTCATGTTTGAAATGTACTAACTCGGTTGTTCCTCACAGCAGGTCAACTTGTGTGTGGTTCCAACATTACGGTCCCATTGAGTACATTTTTGGAGAAAGGGACATCAGTTGCACCACAGGGTGGGAGGAGGGTGCTGAGCACGATACAGTTTCTCTCTTCGGTAAGCATTTTTTTGTGTTTTATACTTTTGGAATTTTGGTTTTTCATGTCGATTTTAAAATGACCTTTCTCATGTTTGAAATGTACTAACTCGGTTGTTCCTCACAGCAGGTCAACTTGTGTGTGGTTGCAACATTACGGTCCCATTGAGTACATTTTTGGAGAAAGGGACATCAGTTGCACCACATGGCGGGAGGAGGGTGCTGAGCACGATACATTTTCTCTCTTCGGTAAGCATTTTTTTGTGTTTTATACTTTTGAAATTTTGGTTTTTCATGTTGATTTTAAAATGACCTTTTTCATGTTTGAAATGTACTAACTCGGTTGTTCCTCACAGCAGGTCAACTTGTGTGTGGTTCCAACATTATGGTCCCATTGAGTACATTTTTTGAGAAAGGGACATCAGTTGCACCACAGGGTGGGAGGAGGGTGCTGGGCACAATACATTTTCTCTCTTTGGTAAGCATTTTTTTGTGTTTTATACTTTTGGAATTTTGGTTTTTCATGTTGATTTTAAAATGACCTTTTTCTTGTTTGAAATGTACTAACTTGGTTGTTCCTCACAGCAGGTCAACTTGTGTGAGGTTGCAACATTACGGTCCCATTGAGTACATTTTTGGAGAAAGGGACATCAGTTGCACCACAGGGCGGGAGGAGGGTGCTGAGCGCGAAACATTTTCTCTCTTCCGTAAGCGTTTTTTTGTGTTTTATACTTTTGGAATTTTGGTTTTTCATGTTGATTTTAAAATGACCTTTTTCATAATTGAAATGTACTAATTCGGTTGTTCCTCACAGCAGGTCAACTTGTGTGTGGTTGCAACATTACGGTCCCATTGAGTACATTTTTGGAGAAAGGGACATCAGTTGCACCACAGAGTGGGAGGAGGGTGCTGAGCATGATACATTTTCTCTCTTCGGTAAGCATTTTTTTGTGTTTTATACTTTTGGATTTTTGGTTTTTCATGTTGATTTAAAATTTACCTTTTTCATGTTTGAAATGTACTAACTCGGTTGTTCCTCACAGCAGGTCAACTTGTGTGTGGTTGCAACATTACGGTCCCATTGAGTACATTTTTGGATAAAGGGACATCAGTTGCACTACAGAGAGGGAGGAGGGTGCTGAGCACGATACATTTTCTCTCTTTGGTATGCATTTTTTTGTGTTTTATACTTTTGGAATTTTGGTTTTTCATGTTGATTTTAAAATGACCTTTTTCATGTTTGAAATGTACTAACTCGGTTGTTCCTCACAGCAGGTCAACTTGTGTGTGGTTGCAACATTACGGTCCCATTGAGTACATTTTTGGAGATAGGGACATCAGTTGCACCACAGGGCGGGAGGAGGGTGCTGAGCACTATACATTTTCTCTCTTCGGTAAGCATTTTTTTGTGTTTTATACTTTTGGAATTTTGGTTTTTCATGTTGATTTTAAAATGACCTTTTTCATGTTTGAAATGTACTAACTCGGTTGTTCCTCACAGCAGGTCAACTTGTGTGTGGTTGCAACATTACGGTCCCATTGAGTACATTTTTGGAGAAAGGGACATCAGTTGCACCACAGGGCGGGAGGAGGGTGCTGAGCACGATACATTTTCTCTCTTCGGTAAGCATTTTTTTGTGTTTTATACTTTTGGAATTTTGGTTTTTCATGTTGATTTTAAAATGACCTTTTTCATGTTTGAAATGAGTACATTTTTGGAGAAAGGGACATCAGTTGCACCACAGGGCGGGAGGAGGGTGCTGAGCATGATACATTTTCTCTCTTCGGTAAGCATTTTTTTGTGTTTTATACTTTTGGAATTTTGGTTTTTCATGTTGATTTAAACTCCGTTGTTCCTCACAGCAGGTCAACTTGCGTGTGGTTGCAGCATTACGGTCCCATTGAGTACATTTTTGGAGAAAGGGACATCAGTTGCACCACAGGGCGGGAGGAGGGTGCTGAGCACGATACATTTTCTCTCTTCGGTAAGCATTTTTTTGTGTTTTATACTTTTGGAATTTTGGTTTTTCATGTTCATTTTAAAATGACCTTTTTCATGTTTGAAATGTACTAACTCGGTTGTTCCTCACAGCAGGTCAACTTGTGTGTGGTTGCAACATTATGGTCCCATTGAGTACATTTTTGGAGAAAGGGACATCAGTTGCACTACAGGGCGGGAGGAGGGTGCTGAGCACGATACATTTTCTTTCTTCGGTAAGCATTTTTCTGTGTTTTATACTTTTGGAATTTTGGTTTTTCATGTTGATTTTAAAATGACCTTTTTCATGTTTGAAATTTACTAACTCGGTTGTTCCTCACAGCAGGTCAACTTGTGTGTGGTTGCAACATTACGGTCCCATTGAGTACATTTTTAGAGAAAGGGACATCAGTTGCACCACAGGGCGGGAGGAGGGTGCTGAGCACGATACATTTTCTCTCTTTGGTAAGAATTTTTTTGTGTTTTATACTTTTGGAATTTTGGTTTTTCATGTTGATTTCAAAATGACCTTTTTCATGTTTGAAATGTACTAACTCGGTTGTTCCTCACAGCAGGTCAACTTGTGTGTGGTTGCAACATTACGGTCCCATTGAGTACATTTTTGGAGAAAGGGACATCAGTTGCACCACAGGGTGGGAGGAGGGTGCTGAGCACGATACAGTTTCTCTCTTCGGTAAGCATTTTTTTGTGTTTTATACTTTTGGAATTTTGGTTTTTCATGTTGATTTTAAAATGACCTTTCTCATGTTTGAAATGTACTAACTCGGTTGTTCCTCACAGCAGGTCAACTTGTGTGTGGTTGCAACATTACGGTCCCATTGAGTACATTTTTGGAGAAAGGGACATCAGTTGCACCACAGGGCGGGAGGAGGGTGCTGAGCACGATACATTTTCTCTCTTCGGTAAGCATTTTTTTGTGTTTTATACTTTTGGAATTTTGGTTTTTTGATGTTGATTTTAAAATGACCTTTTTCATGTTTGAAATGTACTAACTCGGTTGTTCCTCACAGCAGGTCAACTTGTGTGTGGTTGCAGTATTATGGTCCCATTGAGTACATTTTTGGAGAAAGGCACATCAGTTGCACCACAGGGTGGGAGGAGGGTGCTGAGCACGATACATTTTCTCTCTTCGGTAAGCATTTTTTTGTGTTTTATACTTTTGGAATTTTGGTTTTTCATGTTGATTTTAAAATGACCTTCTTCATGTTTGAAATGTACTAACTTGGTTGTTCCTCACAGCAGGTCAACTTGTGTGTGGTTGCCACATTACGTTCCCATTGAGTACATTTTTGGAGAAAGGGACATCAGTTGCACCACAGGGCGGGAGGAGGGTGCTGTGCACGATACATTTTCTCTCTTCCGTAAGCATTTTTTTGTGTTTTATACTTTTGGAATTTTGGTTTTTCATGTTGATTTTAAAATGACCTTTTTCATAATTGAAATGTACTAATTCGGTTGTTCCTCACAGCAGGTCAACTTGTGTGTGGTTGCAACATTACGGTCCCATTGAGTACATTTTTGGAGAAAGGGACATCAGTTGCACCACAGAGTGGGAGGAGGGTGCTGAGCACGATACATTTTCTCTCTTCGGTAAGCATTTTTTTGTGTTTTATACTTTTGGAATTTTGGATTTTCATGTTGGTTTTAAAATGACCTTTTTCATGTTTGAAATGTACTAACTCGGTTGTTCCTCACAGCAGGTCAACTTGTGTGTGGTTGCAACATTACGGTCCCATTGAGTACATTTTTGGAGAAAGGGACATCAGTTGCACCACAGGGCGGGAGGAGGGTGCTGAGCACGATACATTTTCTCTCTTCGGTAAGCATTTTTTTGTGTTTTATACTTTTGGAATTTGGGATTTTCATGTTGATTTTAAAATGACCTTTTTCATGTTTGAAATGTACTAACTCGGTTGTTCCTCACAGCAGGTCAACTTGTGTGTGGTTGCAACATTACGGTCCCATTGAGTACATTTTTGGAGATAGGGACATCAGTTGCACCACAGGGCGGGAGGAGGGTGCTGAGCACGATACATTTTCTCTCTTCGGTAAGCATTTTTTTGTGTTATATACTTTTGGAATTTTGCTTTTTCATGTTGATTTTAAAATGACCTTTTTCATGTTTGAAATGTACTAACTCGGTTGTTCCTCACAGCAGGTCAACTTGTGTGTGGTTGCAACATTACGGTCCCATTGAGTACATTTTTGGAGAAAGGGACATCAGTTGCACCACAGGGCACGAGGAGGGTGCTGAGCATGGTACATTTTCTCTCTTTGGTAAGCATTTTTTTGTGTTTTATACTTTTGGAATTTTGGTTTTTCATGTTGATTTTAAAATGACCTTTTTCATGTTTGAAATGTACTAACTCGGTTGTTCCTCACAGCAGGTCAACTTGTGTGTGGTTGCAACATTACGGTCCCATTGAGTACATTTTTGGAGAAAGGGACATCAGTTGCACCACAGGGCGGGAGGAGGGTGCTGAGCACGATACATTTTCTCTCTTCGGTAAGCATTTTTTTGTGTTTTATACTTTTGGAATTTTGGTTTTTCATGTTGATTTTAAAATGACCTTTTTCATGTTTGAAATGTACTAACTCGGTTGTTCCTCACAGCAAGTCAACTTGTGTGTGGTTGCAGTATTATGGTCCCATTGAGTACATTTTTGGAGAAAGGCACATCAGTTGCACCACAGGGTGGGAGGAGGGTGCTGAGCACGATACATTTTCTCTCTTCGGTAAGCATTTTTTTGTGTTTTATACTTTTGGAATTTTGGTTTTTCATGTTGATTTTAAAATGACCTTTTTCATGTTTGAAATGTACTAACTTGGTTGTTCCTCACAGCAGGTCAACTTGTGTGTGGTTGCCACATTACGTTCCCATTGAGTACATTTTTGGAGAAAGGGACATCAGTTGCACCACAGGGCGGGAGGAGGGTGCTGAGCACGATACATTTTCTCTCTTCCGTAAGCATTTTTTTGTGTTTTATACTTTTGGAATTTTGGTTTTTCATGTTGATTTTAAAATGACCTTTTTCATAATTGAAATGTGCTAACACGGTTGTTCCTCACAGCAGGTCAACTTGTGTGTGGTTGCAACATTACGGTCCCATTGAGTACATTTTTGGAGAAAGGGACATCAGTTGCACCACAGAGTGGGAGGAGGGTGCTGAGCACGATACATTTTCTCTCTTTGGTAAGCATTTTTTGGTGTTTTATACTTTTGGAATTTTGGTTTTTCATGTTGATTTTAAAATGACCTTTTTCATGTTTGAAATGTACTAACTCGGTTGTTCCTCACAGCAGGTCAACTTGTGTGTGGTTGCAACATTACGGTCCCATTGAGTACATTTTTGGAGAAAGGGACATCAGTTGCACCACAGGGCGGGAGGAGGGTGCTGAGCACGATACATTTTCTCTCTTCGGTAAGCATTTCTTTGTGTTTTATACTTTTGGAATTTTGGTTTTTCATGTTGATTTTAAAATGACCTTTTTCATGTTTGAAATGTACTAACTCGGTTGTTCCTCACAGCAGGTCAACTTGTGTGTGGTTGCAACATTACGGTCCCATTGAGTACATTTTTGGAGAAAGGGACATCAGTTGGACCACAGGGCGGGAGGAGGGTGCTGAGCACGATACATTTTCTCTCTTCGGTAAGCATTTTTTTGTGTTTTATACTTTTGGAATTTTGGATTTTCATGTTGATTTTAAAATGACCTTTTTCATGTTTGAAATGTACCAACTCGGTTGTTCCTCACAGCAGGTCAACTTGTGTGTGGTTGCAACATTACGGTCCCATTGAGTACATTTTTGGAGAAAGGGACATCAGTTGCACCACAGGGCGGGAGGAGGGTGCTGAGCACGATACATTTTCTCTCTTCGGTAAGCATTTTTTTGTGTTTTATACTTTTGGAATTTGGGATTTTCATGTTGATTTTAAAATGACCTTTTTCATGTTTGAAATGTACTAACTCGGTTGTTCCTCACAGCAGGTCAACTTGTGCTTGGTTGCAACATTACGGTCCCATTGAGTACATTTTTGGAGATAGGGACATCAGTTGCACCACAGAATGGGAGGAGGGTGCTGAGCACGATACATTTTCTCTCTTCGGTAAGCATTTTTTTGTGTTTTATACTTTTGGAATTTTGGTTTTTCATGTTGATTTAAAATTTACCTTTTTCATGTTTGAAATGTACTAACTCGGTTGTTCCTCACAGCAGGTCAACTTGTGTGTGGTTGCAACATTAGGGTCCCATTGAGTACATTTTTGGAGAAAGGGACATCAGTTGCACCTCAGAATGGGAGGAGGGTGCTGAGCTCGATACATTTTCTCTCTTTGGTAAGCATTTTTTTGTGTTTTATACTTCTGGAATTTTGGTTTTTCATGTTGATTTTAAAATGACCTTTTTCATGTTTGAAATGTACTAACTCGGTTGTTCCTCACAGCAGGTCAGCTTGTGTGTGGTTGCAACATTACGGTCCCATTGAGTACATTTTTGGAGAAAGGGACATCAGTTGCATCTCAGGGCGGGAGGAGGGTGCTGAGCACAATACATTTTCTCTCTTCGGTAAGCATTTTTTGTGTTTTATACTTTTGGAATTTTGGTTTTTCATGTTGATTTTAAAATGACCTTTTTCATGTTTGAAATGTACTAACTCGGTTGTTCCTCACAGCAGGTCAACTTGTGTGTGGTTGCAACATTACGGTCCCATTGAGTACATTTTTGGAGAAAGGGACATCAGTTGCACCACAGAGTGGGAGGAGGGTGCTGAGCACGATACATTTTCTCTTCGGTAAGCATTTTTTTGTGTTTTATACTTTTGGAATTTTGGTTTTTCATGTTGATTTAAAATTTACCTTTTTCATGTTTGAAATGTACTAACTCGGTTGTTCCTCACAGCAGGTCAACTTGTGTGTGGTTGCAACATTACGGTCCCATTGAGTACATTTTTGGAGAAAGGGACATCAGTTGCACCACAGAATGGGAGGAGGGTGCTGAGCACGATACATTTTCTCTCTTTGGTAAGCATTTTTTTGTGTTTTATACTTTTGGAATTTTGGTTTTTCATGTTGATTTTAAAATGACCTTTTTCATGTTTGAAATGTACTAACTCGGTTGTTCCTCACAGCAGGTCAACTTGTGTGTGGTTGCAACATTACGGTCCCATTGAGTATATTTTTGGAGAAAGGGACATCAGTTGCACCACAGGGCGGGAGGAGGGTGCTGAGCACGATACATTTTCTCTCTTCGGTAAGCATTTTTTTGTGTTTTATACTTTTGGAATTTTGGTTTTTCATGTTGATTTTAAAATGACCTTTTTCATGTTTGAAATGTACTAACTCGGTTGTTCCTCACAGCAGGTCAACTTGTGTGTGGTTGCAACATTACGGTCCCATTGAGTACATTTTTGGAGAAAGGGACATCAGTTGCACCACAGGGCGGGAGGAGGGTGCTGAGCACAATACATTTTCTCTCTTCGGTAAGCATTTTCTTGTGTTTTATACTTTTGGAATTTTGGTTTTTCATGTTGATTTCAAATGACCTTTTTCATGTTTGAAATGTACTAACTCGGTTGTTCCTCACAGCAGGTCAACTTGTGTGTGGTTGCAACATTACGGTCCCATTGAGTACATTTTTGGAGAAAGGGACATCAGTTGCACCACAGGGTGGGAGGAGGGTGCTGAGCACGATACATTTTCTCTCTTTGGTAAGCATTTTTTTGTGTTTTATACTTTTGGAATTTGGGTTTTCATGTTGATTTTAAAATGACCTTTTTCGTGTTTGAAATGTACTAACTCGGTTGTTCCTCACAGCAGGTCAACTTGTGTGTGGTTGCAACATTACGTTCCCATTGAGTACATTTTTGGAGAAAGGGACATCAGTTGCACCACAGGGCGGGAGGAGGGTGCTGAGCACTATACATTTTCTCTCTTCGGTAAGCATTTTTTTGTGTTTTATACTTTTGGAATTTTGGTTTTTCATGTTGATTTTAAAATGACCTTTTTCATGTTTGAAATGTACTAACTCGGTTGTTCCTCACAGCAGGTCAACTTGTGTGTGGTTGCAACATTACGGTCCCATTGAGTACATTTTTGGAAATAGGGACATCAGTTGCACCACAGGGCGGGAGGAGGGTGCTGAGCACGATACATTTTCTCTCTTCGGTAAGCATTTTTTTGTGTTTTATATTTTTGGAATTTTGATTTTTCATGTTGATTTTAAAATGACCTTTTTCATGTTTGAAATGTACTAACTCTGTTGTTCCTCACAGCAGGTCAACTTGTGTGTGGTTGCAATATTACGGTCCCATTGAGTACATTTTTGGAGAAAGGGACATCAGTTGCACCACAGGGTGGGAGGAGGGTGCTGAGCACGATACATTTTCCCTCTTCGGTAAGCATTTTTTTCTGTTTTATACTTTTGGAATTTTGGTTTTTCATGTTGATTTTAAAATGACCTTTTTCATGTTTGAAATGTACTAACTCGGTTGTTCCTCACAGCAGGTCAACTTGTGTGTGGTTCCAACATTACGGTCCCATTGAGTACATTTTTGGAGAAAGGGACATCAGTTGCACCACAGGGTGGGAGGAGGGTGCTGAGCACGATACAGTTTCCTTCTTCGGTAAGCATTTTTTTGTGTTTTATACTTTTGGAATTTTGGTTTTTCATGTTGATTTTAAAATGACCTTTCTCATGTTTGAAATGTACTAACTCGGTTGTTCCTCACAGCAGGTCAACTTGTGTGTGGTTGCAACATTACGGTCCCATTGAGTACATTTTTGGAGAAAGGGACATCAGTTGCACCACATGGCGGGAGGAGGGTGCTGAGCACGATACATTTTCTCTCTTCGGTAAGCATTTTTTTGTGTTTTATACTTTTGAAATTTTGGTTTTTCATGTTGATTTTAAAATGACCTTTTTCATGTTTGAAATGTACTAACTCGGTTGTTCCTCACAGCAGGTCAACTTGTGTGTGGTTCCAACATTATGGTCCCATTGAGTACATGTTTTGAGAAAGGGACATCAGTTGCACCACAGGGTGGGAGGACGGTGCTGAGCACAATACATTTTCTCTCTTTGGTAAGCATTTTTTTGTGTTTTATACTTTTGGAATTTTGGTTTTTCATGTTGATTTTAAAATGACCTTTTTCTTGTTTGAAATGTACTAACTTGGTTGTTCCTCACAGCAGGTCAACTTGTGTGTGGTTGCAACATTACGGTCCCATTGAGTACATTTTTGGAGAAAGGGACATCAGTTGCACCACAGGGCGGGAGGAGGGTGCTGAGCGCGAAACATTTTCTCTCTTCCGTAAGCGTTTTTTTGTGTTTTATACTTTTGGAATTTTGGTTTTTCATGTTGATTTTAAAATGACCTTTTTCTTAATTGAAATGTACTAATTCGGTTGTTCCTCACAGCAGGTCAACTTGTGTGTGGTTGCAACATTACGGTCCCATTGAGTACATTTTTGGAGAAAGGGACATCAGTTGCACCACAGAGTGGGAGGAGGGTGCTGAGCATGATACATTTTCTCTCTTCGGTAAGCATTTTTTTGTGTTTTATACTTTTGGATTTTTGGTTTTTCATGTTGATTTAAAATTTACCTTTTTCATGTTTGAAATGTACTAACTCGGTTGTTCCTCACAGCAGGTCAACTTGTGTGTGGTTGCAACATTACGGTCCCATTGAGTACATTTTTGGATAAAGGGACATCAGTTGCACTACAGAGAGGGAGGAGGGTGCTGAGCACGATACATTTTCTCTCTTTGGTATGCATTTTTTTGTGTTTTATACTTTTGGAATTTTGGTTTTTCATGTTGATTTTAAAATGACCTTTTTCATGTTTGAAATGTACTAACTCGGTTGTTCCTCACAGCAGGTCAACTTGTGTGTGGTTGCAACATTACGGTCCCATTGAGTACATTTTTGGAGATAGGGACATCAGTTGCACCACAGGGCGGGAGGAGGGTGCTGAGCACTATACATTTTCTCTCTTCGGTAAGCATTTTTTTGTGTTTTATACTTTTGGAATTTTGGTTTTTCATGTTGATTTTAAAATGACCTTTTTCATGTTTGAAATGTACTAACTCGGTTGTTCCTCACAGCAGGTCAACTTGTGTGTGTTTGCAACATTACGGTCCCATTGAGTACATTTTTGGAGATAGGGACATCAGTTGCACCACAGGGCGGGAGGAGGGTGCTGAGCACGATACATTTTCTCTCTTCGGTAAGCATTTTTTTGTGTTTTATACTTTTGGAATTTTGGTTTTTCATGTTGATTTTAAAATGACCTTTTTCATGTTTGAAATGAGTACATTTTTGGAGAAAGGGACATCAGTTGCACCACAGGGCGGGAGGAGGGTGCTGAGCATGATACATTTTCTCTCTTCGGTAAGCATTTTTTTGTGTTTTATACTTTTGGAATTTTGGTTTTTCATGTTGATTTAAACTCCGTTGTTCCTCACAGCAGGTCAACTTGCGTGTGGTTGCAGCATTACGGTCCCATTGAGTACATTTTTGGAGAAAGGGACATCAGTTGCACCACAGGGCGGGAGGAGGGTGCTGAGCACGATACATTTTCTCTCTTCGGTAAGCATTTTTTTGTGTTTTATACTTTTGGAATTTTGGTTTTTCATGTTCATTTTAAAATGACCTTTTTCATGTTTGAAATGTACTAACTCGGTTGTTCCTCACAGCAGGTCAACTTGTGTGTGGTTGCAACATTATGGTCCCATTGAGTACATTTTTGGAGAAAGGGACATCAGTTGCACTACAGGGCGGGAGGAGGGTGCTGAGCACGATACATTTTCTTTCTTCGGTAAGCATTTTTCTGTGTTTTATACTTTTGGAATTTTGGTTTTTCATGTTGATTTTAAAATGACCTTTTTCATGTTTGAAATTTACTAACTCGGTTGTTCCTCACAGCAGGTCAACTTGTGTGTGGTTGCAACAATACGGTCCCATTGAGTACATTTTTAGAGAAAGGGACATCAGTTGCACCACAGGGCGGGAGGAGGGTGCTGAGCACGATACATTTTCTCTCTTTGGTAAGAATTTTTTTGTGTTTTATACTTTTGGAATTTTGGTTTTTCATGTTGATTTCAAAATGACCTTTTTCATGTTTGAAATGTACTAACTCGGTTGTTCCTCACAGCAGGTCAACTTGTGTGTGGTTGCAACATTACGGTCCCATTGAGTACATTTTTGGAGAAAGGGACATCAGTTGCACCACAGGGTGGGAGGAGGGTGCTGAGCACGATACAGTTTCTCTCTTCGGTAAGCATTTTTTTGTGTTTTATACTTTTGGAATTTTGGTTTTTCATGTTGATTTTAAAATGACCTTTCTCATGTTTGAAATGTACTAACTCGGTTGTTCCTCACAGCAGGTCAACTTGTGTGTGGTTGCATCATTACGGTCCCATTGAGTACATTTTTGGAGAAAGGGACATCAGTTGCACCACAGGGCGGGAGGAGGGTGCTGAGCACGATACATTTTCTCTCTTCGGTAAGCATTTTTTTGTGTTTTATACTTTTGGAATTTTGGTTTTTTGATGTTGATTTTAAAATGACCTTTTTCATGTTTGAAATGTACTAACTCGGTTGTTCCTCACAGCAGGTCAACTTGTGTGTGGTTGCAGTATTATGGTCCCATTGAGTACATTTTTGGAGAAAGGCACATCAGTTTCACCACAGGGTGGGAGGAGGGTGCTGAGCACGATACATTTTCTCTCTTCGGTAAGCATTTTTTTGTGTTTTATACTTTTGGAATTTTGGTTTTTCATGTTGATTTTAAAATGACCTTTTTCATGTTTGAAATGTACTAACTTGGTTGTTCCTCACAGCAGGTCAACTTGTGTGTGGTTGCCACATTACGTTCCCATTGAGTACATTTTTGGAGAAAGGGACATCAGTTGCACCACAGGGCGGGAGGAGGGTGCTGAGCACGATACATTTTCTCTCTTCCGTAAGCATTTTTTTGTGTTTTATACTTTTGGAATTTTGGTTTTTCATGTTGATTTTAAAATGACCTTTTTCATAATTGAAATGTACTAATTCGGTTGTTCCTCACAGCAGGTCAACTTGTGTGTGGTTGCAACATTACGGTCCCATTGAGTACATTTTTGGAGAAAGGGACATCAGTTGCACCACAGAGTGGGAGGAGGGTGCTGAGCACGATACATTTTCTCTCTTCGGTAAGCATTTTTTTGTGTTTTATACTTTTGGAATTTTGGATTTTCATGTTGGTTTTAAAATGACCTTTTTCATGTTTAAAATGTACTAACTCGGTTGTTCCTCACAGCAGGTCAACTTGTGTGTGGTTGCAACATTACGGTCCCATTGAGTACATTTTTGGAGAAAGGGACATCAGTTGCACCACAGGGCGGGAGGAGGGTGCTGAGCACGATACATTTTCTCTCTTCGGTAAGCATTTTTTTGTGTTTTATACTTTTGGAATTTGGGATTTTCATGTTGATTTTAAAATGACCTTTTTCATGTTTGAAATGTACTAACTCGGTTGTTCCTCACAGCAGGTCAACTTGTGTGTGGTTGCAACATTACGGTCCCATTGAGTACATTTTTGGAGATAGGGACATCAGTTGCACCACAGGGCGGGAGGAGGGTGCTGAGCACGATACATTTTCTCTCTTCGGTAAGCATTTTTTTGTGTTATATACTTTTGGAATTTTGCTTTTTCATGTTGATTTTAAAATGACCTTTTTCATGTTTGAAATGTACTAACTCGGTTGTTCCTCACAGCAGGTCAACTTGTGTGTGGTTGCAACATTACGGTCCCATTGAGTACATTTTTGGAGAAAGGGACATCAGTTGCACCACAGGGCAGGAGGAGGGTGCTGAGCATGGTACATTTTCTCTCTTTGGTAAGCATTTTTTTGTGTTTTATACTTTTGGAATTTTGGTTTTTCATGTTGATTTTAAAATGACCTTTTTCATGTTTGAAATGTACTAACTCGGTTGTTCCTCACAGCAGGTCAACTTGTGTGTGGTTGCAACATTACGGTCCCATTGAGTACATTTTTGGAGAAAGGGACATCAGTTGCACCACAGGGCGGGAGGAGGGTGCTGAGCACGATACATTTTCTCTCTTCGGTAAGCATTTTTTTGTGTTTTATACTTTTGGAATTTTGGTTTTTCATGTTGATTTTAAAATGACCTTTTTCATGTTTGAAATGTACTAACTCGGTTGTTCCTCACAGCAAGTCAACTTGTGTGTGGTTGCAGTATTATGGTCCCATTGAGTACATTTTTGGAGAAAGGCACATCAGTTGCACCACAGGGTGGGAGGAGGGTGCTGAGCACGATACATTTTCTCTCTTCGGTAAGCATTTTTTTGTGTTTTATACTTTTGGAATTTTGGTTTTTCATGTTGATTTTAAAATGACCTTTTTCATGTTTGAAATGTACTAACTTGGTTGTTCCTCACAGCAGGTCAACTTGTGTGTGGTTGCCACATTACGTTCCCATTGAGTACATTTTTGGAGAAAGGGACATCAGTTGCACCACAGGGCGGGAGGAGGGTGCTGAGCACGATACATTTTCTCTCTTCCGTAAGCATTTTTTTGTGTTTTATACTTTTGGAATTTTGGTTTTTCATGTTGATTTTAAAATGACCTTTTTCATAATTGAAATGTACTAATTCGGTTGTTCCTCACAGCAGGTCAACTTGTGTGTCGTTGCAACATTACGGTCCCATTGAGTACATTTTTGGAGAAAGGGACATCAGTTGCACCACAAAGTGGGAGGAGGGTGCTGAGCACGATACATTTTCTCTCTTCGGTAAGCATTTTTTTGTGTTTTATACTTTTGGAATTTTGGTTTTTCATGTTGATTTAAAAATGACCTTTTTCATGTTTGAAATGTGCTAACACGGTTGTTCCTCACAGCAGGTCAACTTGTGTGTGGTTGCAACATTACGGTCCCATTGAGTACATTTTTGGAGAAAGGGACATCAGTTGCACCACAGAGTGGGAGGAGGGTGCTGAGCACGATACATTTTCTCTCTTTGGTAAGCATTTTTTTGTGTTTTATACTTTTGGAATTTCGGTTTTTCATGTTGATTTTAAAATGACCTTTTTCATGTTTGAAATGTACTAACTCGGTTGTTCCTCACAGCAGGTCAACTTGTGTGTGGTTGCAACATTACGGTCCCATTGAGTACATTTTTGGAGAAAGGGACATCAGTTGCACCACAGGGCGGGAGGAGGGTGCTGAGCACGATACATTTTCTCTCTTCGGTAAGCATTTCTTTGTGTTTTATACTTTTGGAATTTTGGTTTTTCATGTTGATTTTAAAATGACCTTTTTCATGTTTGAAATGTACTAACTCGGTTGTTCCTCACAGCAGGTCAACTTGTGTGTGGTTGCAACATTACGGTCCCATTGAGTACATTTTTGGAGAAAGGGACATCAGTTGGACCACAGGGCGGGAGGAGGGTGCTGAGCACGATACATTTTCTCTCTTCGGTAAGCATTTTTTTGTGTTTTATACTTTTGGAATTTTGGATTTTCATGTTGATTTTAAAATGACCTTTTTCATGTTTGAAATGTACTAACTCGGTTGTTCCTCACAGCAGGTCAACTTGTGTGTGGTTGCAACATTACGGTCCCATTGAGTACATTTTTGGAGAAAGGGACATCAGTTGCACCACAGGGCGGGAGGAGGGTGCTGAGCACGATACATTTTCTCTCTTCGGTAAGCATTTTTTTGTGTTTTATACTTTTGGAATTTGGGATTTTCATGTTGATTTTAAAATGACCTTTTTCATGTTTGAAATGTACTAACTCGGTTGTTCCTCACAGCAGGTCAACTTGTGTGTGGTTGCAACATTACGGTCCCATTGAGTACATTTTTGGAGATAGGGACATCAGTTGCACCACAGGGCGGGAGGAGGGTGCTGAGCACGATACATTTTCTCTCTTCGGTAAGAATTTTTTTGTGTTATATACTTTTGGAATTTTGCTTTTTCATGTTGATTTTAAAATGACCTTTTTCATGTTTGAAATGTACTAACTTGGTTGTTCCTCACAGCAGGTCAACTTGTGTGTGGTTGCAACATTACGGTCCCATTGAGTACATTTTTGGAGAAAGGGACATCAGTTGCACCACAGGGCAGGAGGAGGGTGCTGAGCACGGTACATTTTCTCTCTTCGGTAAGCATTTTTTTGTGTTTTATACTTTTGGAATTTTGGTTTTTCATGTTGATTTTAAAATGACCTTTTTCATGTTTGAAATGTACTAACTCGGTTGCTCCTCACAGCAGGTCAACTTGTGTGTGGTTGCAACATTACGGTCCCATTGAGTACATTTTTGGAGAAAGGGACATCAGTTGCACCACAGGGCGGGAGGAGGGTGCTGAGCACGATACATTTTCTCTCTTCGGTGAGCATTTTTTTGTGTTTTATACTTTTGGAATTTTGGTTTTTCATGTTGATTTTAAAATGACCATTTTCATGTTTTAAATGTACTAACTCGGTTGTTCCTCACAGCAGGTCAACTTGTGTGTGGTTGCAACATTATGGTCCCATTGAGTACATTTTTGGAGAAAGGGACATCAGTTGCACCACAGGGTGGGAGGAGGGTGCTGAGCACGATACATTTTCTCTCTTCGGTAAGCATTTTTTTGTGTTTTATACTTTTGGAATTTTGGTTTTTCATGTTGATTTTAAAATGAACTTTTTCATGTTTGAAATGTACTAACTTGGTTGTTCCTCACAGCAGGTCAACTTGTGTGTGGTTGCAACATTACGGTCCCATTGAGTACATTTTTGGAGAAAGAAACATCAGTTGCACCACAGGGCGGGAGGAAGGTGCTGAGCACGATACATTTTCTCTCTTCCGTAAGCATTTTTTGTGTTTTACAGTTTTGGAATTTTGGTTTTTCATGTTGATTTTAAAATGACCTTTTTCATAATTGAAATGTACTAATTCGGTTGTTCCTCACAGCAGGTCAACTTGTGTGTGGTTGCAACATTACAGTCCCATTGAGTACATTTTTGGAGAAAGGGACATAAGTTGCACCACATAGTGGGAGGAGGGTGCTGAGCACGATACATTTTCTCTCTTCGGTAAGCATTTTTTTGTGATTTATACTTTTGGAATTTTGGTTTTTCATGTTGATTTAAAAATTACCTTTTTCATGTTTGAAATGTACTAACTCGGTTGTTCCTCACAGCAGGTCAACTTGTGTGTGGTTGCAACATTACGTTCCCATTGAGTACATTTTTGGAGAAAGGGACATCAGTTGCACCACAGAGTGGGAGGAGGGTGCTGAGCACGATACATTTTCTCTCTTTGGTAAGCATTTTTTTGTGTTTTATACATTTGGAATTTTGGTTTTTCATGTTGATTTTAAAATGACCTTTTTCATGTTTGAAATGTACTAACTCGGTTGTTCCTCACAGCAGGTCAACTTGTGTGTGGTTGCAACATTACGGTCCCATTGAGTACATTTTTGGAGAAAGGGACATCAGTTGCACCACAGGGCGGGAGGAGGGTGCTGAGCACGATACATTTTCTCACTTCGGTAAGCATTTTTTTGTGTTTTATACTTTTGGAATTTTGGTTTTTCATGTTGATTTTAAAATGACCTTTTTCATGTTTGAAATGTACTAACTCGGTTGTTCCTCACAGCAGGTCAACTTGTGTGTGGTTGCAACATTACGGTCCCATTGAGTACATTTTTGGAGAAAGGGACATCAGTTGCACCACAGGGCGGGAGGAGGGTGCTGAGCACGATACGTTTTCTCTCTTCGGTAAGCATTTTTTTGTGTTTTATACTTTTGGAATTTTGGTTTTTCATGTTGATTTTAAAATGACCTTTTTCATGTTTGAAATGTACTAACTCGGTTGTTCCTCACAGCAGGTCAACTTGTGTGTGGTTGCAACATTACGGTCCCATTGAGTACATTTTTGGAGATAGGGACATCAGTTGCACCACAGGGCGGGAGGAGGGTGCTGAGCACGATACATTTTCTCTCTTCGGTAAGCATTTTTTTGTGTTTTATACTTTTGGAATTTTGATTTTTCATGTTGATTTTAAAATGACCTTTTTCATGTTTGAAATGTACTAACTCGGCTGTTCCTCACAGCAGGTCAACTTGTGTGTGGTTGCAACATTACGGTCCCATTGAGTACATTTTTGGAGAAAGGGACATCAGTTGCACCACAGGGCAGGAGGAGTGTGCTGAGCATGATACATTTTCTCTCTTCGGTAAGCATTTTTTTGTGTTTTATACTTTTGGAATTTTGGTTTTTCATGTTGATTTTAAAATGACCTTTTTCATGTTTGAAATGTACTAACTCGGTTGTTCCTCACAGCAGGTCAACTTGTGTGTGGTTGCAACATTACGGTCCCATTGAGTACATTTTTGGAGAAAGGGACATCAGTTGCACCACAGGGCGGGAGGAGGGTGCTGAGCACGATACATCTTCCCTCTTCGGTAAGCATTTTTTTGTGTTTTATACTTTTGGAATTTTGGTTTTTCATGTTGATTTTAAAATGACCTTTTTCATGTTTGAAATGTACTAACTCGGTTGTTCCTCACAGCAGGTCAACTTGTGTGTGGTTGCAACATTACGGTCCCATTGAGTACATTTTTGGAGAAAGGGACATCAGTTGCACCACAGGGCGGGAGGAGGGTGCTGAGCACGATACATTTTCTCTCTTCGGTAAGCATTTTTTTGTGTTTTATACTTTTGGAATTTTGGTTTTTCATGTTGATTTTAAAATGACCTTTTTCATGTTTGAAATGTACTAACTTAGTTGTTCTTCACAGCAGGTCAACTTGTGTGTGGTTGCAACATTACGGTCCCATTGAGTACATTTTTGGAGAAAGCGACATCAGTTGCACCACAGGGCGGGAGGAGGGTGCTGAGCACGATACATTTTCTCTCTTCGGTAAGCATTTTTTTGTGTTTTATACTTTTGGAATTTTGGTTTTTCATGTTGATTTTAAAATGACCTTTTTCATGTTTGAAATGTACTAACTCGGTTGTTCCTCACAGCAGGTCAACTTGTGTGTGGTTGCAACATTACGGTCCCATTGAGTACATTTTTGGAGAAAGGGACATCAGTTGCACCACAGGGCGGGAGGAGGGTGCTGAGCACGATACATTTTCTCTCTTCGGTAAGCATTTATTTGTGTTTTATACTTTTGGAATTTTAATTTTTCACGTTGATTTTAAAATGACCTTTTTCATGTTTGAAATGTACTAACTCGGTTGTTCCTCACAGCAGGTCAACTTGTGTGTGGTTGCAACATTACGGTCCCATTGAGTACATTTTTGGAGAAAGGGACATCAGTTACACCACAGGGCGGGAGGAGGGTGCTGAGCACGATACATTTTCTCTCTTCGGTAAGCATTTTTTTGTGTTTTATACTTTTGGAATTTTGGTTTTTCATGTTGATTTTAAAATGACCTTTTTCATGTTTGAAAAGTACTAACTCGGTTGTTCCTCACAGCAGGTCAACTTGTGTGTGGTTGCAACATTACGGTCCCATTGAGTACATTTTTGGAGAAAGGGACATCAGTTGCACCACAGGGCGGGAGGAGGGTGCTGAGCACGATACATTTTCTCTCTTCGGTAAGCATTTTTTTGTGTTTTATACTTTTGGAATTTTGGTTTTTCATGTTGATTTTAAAATGACCATTTTCATGTTTTAAATGTACTAACTCGGTTGTTCCTCACAGCAGGTTGACTTGTGTGTGGTTGCAACATTACGGTCCCATTGAGTACATTTTTGGAGAAAGGGACATAAGTTGCACCACAGGGCAGGAGGAGGGTGCTGAGCACGATACATTTTCTCTCTTCGGTAAACATTTTTTTGTGTTTTATACTTTTGGAATTTTGGTTTTTCATGTTGATTTTAAAATGACCTTTTTCATGCTTGAAATGTACTAACTCGGTTGTTCCTCACAGCAGGTCAACTTGTGTGTGGTTGCAACATTACGGTCCCATTGAGTACATTTTTGGAGAAAGGGACATCAGTTGCACCACAGGGCGGGAGGAGGGTGCTGAGCACGATACATTTTCTCTCTTCGGTAAGCATTTTTTTGTGTTTTATACTTTTGGAATTTTGGTTTTTCATGTTGATTTTAAAATGACCTTTTTCATGTTTGAAATGTACTAACTCGGTTGTTCCTCACAGCAAGTCAACTTGTGTGTGGTTGCAGTATTATGGTCCCATTGAGTACATTTTTGGAGAAAGGCACATCAGTTGCACCACAGGGTGGGAGGAGGGTGCTGAGCACGATACATTTTCTCTCTTCGGTAAGCATTTTTTTGTGTTTTATACTTTTGGAATTTTGGTTTTTCATGTTGATTTTAAAATGACCTTTTTCATGTTTGAAATGTACTAACTTGGTTGTTCCTCACAGCAGGTCAACTTGTGTGTGGTTGCCACATTACGTTCCCATTGAGTACATTTTTGGAGAAAGGGACATCAGTTGCACCACAGGGCGGGAGGAGGGTGCTGAGCACGATACATTTTCTCTCTTCCGTAAGCATTTTTTTGTGTTTTATACTTTTGGAATTTTGGTTTTTCATGTTGATTTTAAAATGACCTTTTTCATAATTGAAATGTACTAATTCGGTTGTTCCTCACAGCAGGTCAACTTGTGTGTCGTTGCAACATTACGGTCCCATTGAGTACATTTTTGGAGAAAGGGACATCAGTTGCACCACAAAGTGGGAGGAGGGTGCTGAGCACGATACATTTTCTCTCTTCGGTAAGCATTTTTTTGTGTTTTATACTTTTGGAATTTTGGTTTTTCATGTTGATTTAAAAATGACCTTTTTCATGTTTGAAATGTGCTAACACGGTTGTTCCTCACAGCAGGTCAACTTGTGTGTGGTTGCAACATTACGGTCCCATTGAGTACATTTTTGGAGAAAGGGACATCAGTTGCACCACAGAGTGGGAGGAGGGTGCTGAGCACGATACATTTTCTCTCTTTTATAAGCATTTTTTTGTGTTTTATACTTTTGGAATTTTGGTTTTTCATGTTGATTTTAAAATGACCTTTTTCATGTTTGAAATGTACTAACTCGGTTGTTCCTCACAGCAGGTCAACTTGTGTGTGGTTGCAACATTACGGTCCCATTGAGTACATTTTTGGAGAAAGGGACATCAGTTGCACCACAGGGCGGGAGGAGGGTGCTGAGCACGATACATTTTCTCTCTTCGGTAAGCATTTCTTTGTGTTTTATACTTTTGGAATTTTGGTTTTTCATGTTGATTTTAAAATGACCTTTTTCATGTTTGAAATGTACTAACTCGGTTGTTCCTCACAGCAGGTCAACTTGTGTGTGGTTGCAACATTACGGTCCCATTGAGTACATTTTTGGAGAAAGGGACATCAGTTGGACCACAGGGCGGGAGGAGGGTGCTGAGCACGATACATTTTCTCTCTTCGGTAAGCATTTTTTTGTGTTTTATACTTTTGGAATTTTGGATTTTCATGTTGATTTTAAAATGACCTTTTTCATGTTTGAAATGTACTAACTCGGTTGTTCCTCACAGCAGGTCAACTTGTGTGTGGTTGCAACATTACGGTCCCATTGAGTACATTTTTGGAGAAAGGGACATCAGTTGCACCACAGGGCGGGAGGAGGGTGCTGAGCACGATACATTTTCTCTCTTCGGTAAGCATTTTTTTGTGTTTTATACTTTTGGAATTTGGGATTTTCATGTTGATTTTAAAATGACCTTTTTCATGTTTGAAATGTACTAACTCGGTTGTTCCTCACAGCAGGTCAACTTGTGTGTGGTTGCAACATTACGGTCCCATTGAGTACATTTTTGGAGATAGGGACATCAGTTGCACCACAGGGCGGGAGGAGGGTGCTGAGCACGATACATTTTCTCTCTTCGGTAAGAATTTTTTTGTGTTATATACTTTTGGAATTTTGCTTTTTCATGTTGATTTTAAAATGACCTTTTTCATGTTTGAAATGTACTAACTTGGTTGTTCCTCACAGCAGGTCAACTTGTGTGTGGTTGCAACATTACGGTCCCATTGAGTACATTTTTGGAGAAAGGGACATCAGTTGCACCACAGGGCAGGAGGAGGGTGCTGAGCACGGTACATTTTCTCTCTTCGGTAAGCATTTTTTTGTGTTTTATACTTTTGGAATTTTGGTTTTTCATGTTGATTTTAAAATGACCTTTTTCATGTTTGAAATGTACTAACTCGGTTGCTCCTCACAGCAGGTCAACTTGTGTGTGGTTGCAACATTACGGTCCCATTGAGTACATTTTTGGAGAAAGGGACATCAGTTGCACCACAGGGCGGGAGGAGGGTGCTGAGCACGATACATTTTCTCTCTTCGGTGAGCATTTTTTTGTGTTTTATACTTTTGGAATTTTGGTTTTTCATGTTGATTTTAAAATGACCATTTTCATGTTTTAAATGTACTAACTCGGTTGTTCCTCACAGCAGGTCAACTTGTGTGTGGTTGCAACATTATGGTCCCATTGAGTACATTTTTGGAGAAAGGGACATCAGTTGCACCACAGGGTGGGAGGAGGGTGCTGAGCACGATACATTTTCTCTCTTCGGTAAGCATTTTTTTGTGTTTTATACTTTTGGAATTTTGGTTTTTCATGTTGATTTTAAAATGACCTTTTTCATGTTTGAAATGTACTAACTTGGTTGTTCCTCACAGCAGGTCAACTTGTGTGTGGTTGCAACATTACGGTCCCATTGAGTACATTTTTGGAGAAAGAAACATCAGTTGCACCACAGGGCGGGAGGAAGGTGCTGAGCACGATACATTTTCTCTCTTCCGTAAGCATTTTTTGTGTTTTACAGTTTTGGAATTTTGGTTTTTCATGTTGATTTTAAAATGACCTTTTTCATAATTGAAATGTACTAATTCGGTTGTTCCTCACAGCAGGTCAACTTGTGTGTGGTTGCAACATTACAGTCCCATTGAGTACATTTTTGGAGAAAGGGACATAAGTTGCACCACATAGTGGGAGGAGGGTGCTGAGCACGATACATTTTCTCTCTTCGGTAAGCATTTTTTTGTGATTTATACTTTTGGAATTTTGGTTTTTCATGTTGATTTAAAAATTACCTTTTTCATGTTTGAAATGTACTAACTCGGTTGTTCCTCACAGCAGGTCAACTTGTGTGTGGTTGCAACATTACGGTCCCATTGAGTACATTTTTGGAGAAAGGGACATCAGTTGCACCACAGAGTGGGAGGAGGGTGCTGAGCACGATACATTTTCTCTCTTTGGTAAGCATTTTTTTGTGTTTTATACATTTGGAATTTTGGTTTTTCATGTTGATTTTAAAATGACCTTTTTCATGTTTGAAATGTACTAACTCGGTTGTTCCTCACAGCAGGTCAACTTGTGTGTGGTTGCAACATTACGGTCCCATTGAGTACATTTTTGGAGAAAGGGACATCAGTTGCACCACAGGGCGGGAGGAGGGTGCTGAGCACGATACATTTTCTCACTTCGGTAAGCATTTTTTTGTGTTTTATACTTTTGGAATTTTGGTTTTTCATGTTGATTTTAAAATGACCTTTTTCATGTTTGAAATGTACTAACTCGGTTGTTCCTCACAGCAGGTCAACTTGTGTGTGGTTGCAACATTACGGTCCCATTGAGTACATTTTTGGAGATAGGGACATCAGTTGCACCACAGGGCGGGAGGAGGGTGCTGAGCACGATACATTTTCTCTCTTCGGTAAGCATTTTTTTGTGTTTTATACTTTTGGAATTTTGATTTTTCATGTTGATTTTAAAATGACCTTTTTCATGTTTGAAATGTACTAACTCGGCTGTTCCTCACAGCAGGTCAACTTGTGTGTGGTTGCAACATTACGGTCCCATTGAGTACATTTTTGGAGAAAGGGACATCAGTTGCACCACAGGGCAGGAGGAGTGTGCTGAGCACGATACATTTTCTCTCTTCGGTAAGCATTTTTTTGTGTTTTATACTTTTGGAATTTTGGTTTTTCATGTTGATTTTAAAATGACCTTTTTCATGTTTGAAATGTACTAACTCGGTTGTTCCTCACAGCAGGTCAACTTGTGTGTGGTTGCAACATTACGGTCCCATTGAGTACATTTTTGGAGAAAGGGACATCAGTTGCACCACAGGGCGGGAGGAGGGTGCTGAGCACGATACATCTTCCCTCTTCGGTAAGCATTTTTTTGTGTTTTATACTTTTGGAATTTTGGTTTTTCATGTTGATTTTAAAATGACCTTTTTCATGTTTGAAATGTACTAACTCGGTTGTTCCTCACAGCAAGTCAACTTGTGTGTGGTTGCAACATTACGGTCCCATTGAGTACATTTTTGGAGAAAGGGACATCAGTTGCACCACAGGGCGGGAGGAGGGTGCTGAGCACGATACATTTTCTCTCTTCGGTAAGCATTTTTTTGTGTTTTATACTTTTGGAATTTTGGTTTTTCATGTTGATTTTAAAATGACCTTTTTCATGTTTGAAATGTACTAACTTAGTTGTTCTTCACAGCAGGTCAACTTGTGTGTGGTTGCAACATTACGGTCCCATTGAGTACATTTTTGGAGAAAGCGACATCAGTTGCACCACAGGGCGGGAGGAGGGTGCTGAGCACGATACATTTTCTCTCTTCGGTAAGCATTTTTTTGTGTTTTATACTTTTGGAATTTTGGTTTTTCATGTTGATTTTAAAATGACCTTTTTCATGTTTGAAATGTACTAACTCGGTTGTTCCTCACAGCAGGTCAACTTGTGTGTGGTTGCAACATTACGGTCCCATTGAGTACATTTTTGGAGAAAGGGACATCAGTTGCACCACAGGGCGGGAGGAGGGTGCTGAGCACGATACATTTTCTCTCTTCGGTAAGCATTTATTTGTGTTTTATACTTTTGGAATTTTAATTTTTCACGTTGATTTTAAAATGACCTTTTCCATGTTTGAAATGTACTAACTCGGTTGTTCCTCACAGCAGGTCAACTTGTGTGTGGTTGCAACATTACGGTCCCATTGAGTACATTTTTGGAGAAAGGGACATCAGTTACACCACAGGGCGGGAGGAGGGTGCTGAGCACGATACATTTTCTCTCTTCGGTAAGCATTTTTTTGTGTTTTATACTTTTGGAATTTTGGTTTTTCATGTTGATTTTAAAATGACCTTTTTCATGTTTGAAATGTACTAACTTGGTTGTTCCTCACAGCAGGTCAACTTGTGTGTGGTTGCCACATTACGTTCCCATTGAGTACATTTTTGGAGAAAGGGACATCAGTTGCACCACAGGGCGGGAGGAGGGTGCTGAGCACGATACATTTTCTCTCTTCCGTAAGCATTTTTTTGTGTTTTATACTTTTGGAATTTTGGTTTTTCATGTTGATTTTAAAATGACCTTTTTCATAATTGAAATGTACTAATTCGGTTGTTCCTCACAGCAGGTCAACTTGTGTGTCGTTGCAACATTACGGTCCCATTGAGTACATTTTTGGAGAAAGGGACATCAGTTGCACCACAAAGTGGGAGGAGGGTGCTGAGCACGATACATTTTCTCTCTTCGGTAAGCATTTTTTTGTGTTTTATACTTTTGGAATTTTGGTTTTTCATGTTGATTTAAAAATGACCTTTTTCATGTTTGAAATGTGCTAACACGGTTGTTCCTCACAGCAGGTCAACTTGTGTGTGGTTGCAACATTACGGTCCCATTGAGTACATTTTTGGAGAAAGGGACATCAGTTGCACCACAGAGTGGGAGGAGGGTGCTGAGCACGATACATTTTCTCTCTTTTATAAGCATTTTTTTGTGTTTTATACTTTTGGAATTTTGGTTTTTCATGTTGATTTTAAAATGACCTTTTTCATGTTTGAAATGTACTAACTCGGTTGTTCCTCACAGCAGGTCAACTTGTGTGTGGTTGCAACATTACGGTCCCATTGAGTACATTTTTGGAGAAAGGGACATCAGTTGCACCACAGGGCGGGAGGAGGGTGCTGAGCACGATACATTTTCTCTCTTCGGTAAGCATTTCTTTGTGTTTTATACTTTTGGAATTTTGGTTTTTCATGTTGATTTTAAAATGACCTTTTTCATGTTTGAAATGTACTAACTCGGTTGTTCCTCACAGCAGGTCAACTTGTGTGTGGTTGCAACATTACGGTCCCATTGAGTACATTTTTGGAGAAAGGGACATCAGTTGGACCACAGGGCGGGAGGAGGGTGCTGAGCACGATACATTTTCTCTCTTCGGTAAGCATTTTTTTGTGTTTTATACTTTTGGAATTTTGGATTTTCATGTTGATTTTAAAATGACCTTTTTCATGTTTGAAATGTACTAACTCGGTTGTTCCTCACAGCAGGTCAACTTGTGTGTGGTTGCAACATTACGGTCCCATTGAGTACATTTTTGGAGAAAGAAACATCAGTTGCACCACAGGGCGGGAGGAGGGTGCTGAGCACGATACATTTTCTCTCTTCGGTAAGCATTTTTTTGTGTTTTATACTTTTGGAATTTGGGATTTTCATGTTGATTTTAAAATGACCTTTTTCATGTTTGAAATGTACTAACTCGGTTGTTCCTCACAGCAGGTCAACTTGTGTGTGGTTGCAACATTACGGTCCCATTGAGTACATTTTTGGAGATAGGGACATCAGTTGCACCACAGGGCGGGAGGAGGGTGCTGAGCACGATACATTTTCTCTCTTCGGTAAGAATTTTTTTGTGTTATATACTTTTGGAATTTTGCTTTTTCATGTTGATTTTAAAATGACCTTTTTCATGTTTGAAATGTACTAACTTGGTTGTTCCTCACAGCAGGTCAACTTGTGTGTGGTTGCAACATTACGGTCCCATTGAGTACATTTTTGGAGAAAGGGACATCAGTTGCACCACAGGGCAGGAGGAGGGTGCTGAGCACGGTACATTTTCTCTCTTCGGTAAGCATTTTTTTGTGTTTTATACTTTTGGAATTTTGGTTTTTCATGTTGATTTTAAAATGACCTTTTTCATGTTTGAAATGTACTAACTCGGTTGCTCCTCACAGCAGGTCAACTTGTGTGTGGTTGCAACATTACGGTCCCATTGAGTACATTTTTGGAGAAAGGGACATCAGTTGCACCACAGGGCGGGAGGAGGGTGCTGAGCACGATACATTTTCTCTCTTCGGTGAGCATTTTTTTGTGTTTTATACTTTTGGAATTTTGGTTTTTCATGTTGATTTTAAAATGACCATTTTCATGTTTTAAATGTACTAACTCGGTTGTTCCTCACAGCAGGTCAACTTGTGTGTGGTTGCAACATTATGGTCCCATTGAGTACATTTTTGGAGAAAGGGACATCAGTTGCACCACAGGGTGGGAGGAGGGTGCTGAGCACGATACATTTTCTCTCTTCGGTAAGCATTTTTTTGTGTTTTATACTTTTGGAATTTTGGTTTTTCATGTTGATTTTAAAATGACCTTTTTCATGTTTGAAATGTACTAACTTGGTTGTTCCTCACAGCAGGTCAACTTGTGTGTGGTTGCAACATTACGGTCCCATTGAGTACATTTTTGGAGAAAGAAACATCAGTTGCACCACAGGGCGGGAGGAAGGTGCTGAGCACGATACATTTTCTCTCTTCCGTAAGCATTTTTTGTGTTTTACAGTTTTGGAATTTTGGTTTTTCATGTTGATTTTAAAATGACCTTTTTCATAATTGAAATGTACTAATTCGGTTGTTCCTCACAGCAGGTCAACTTGTGTGTGGTTGCAACATTACAGTCCCATTGAGTACATTTTTGGAGAAAGGGACATAAGTTGCACCACATAGTGGGAGGAGGGTGCTGAGCACGATACATTTTCTCTCTTCGGTAAGCATTTTTTTGTGATTTATACTTTTGGAATTTTGGTTTTTCATGTTGATTTAAAAATTACCTTTTTCATGTTTGAAATGTACTAACTCGGTTGTTCCTCACAGCAGGTCAACTTGTGTGTGGTTGCAACATTACGGTCCCATTGAGTACATTTTTGGAGAAAGGGACATCAGTTGCACCACAGAGTGGGAGGAGGGTGCTGAGCACGATACATTTTCTCTCTTTGGTAAGCATTTTTTTGTGTTTTATACATTTGGAATTTTGGTTTTTCATGTTGATTTTAAAATGACCTTTTTCATGTTTGAAATGTACTAACTCGGTTGTTCCTCACAGCAGGTCAACTTGTGTGTGGTTGCAACATTACGGTCCCATTGAGTACATTTTTGGAGAAAGGGACATCAGTTGCACCACAGGGCGGGAGGAGGGTGCTGAGCACGATACATTTTCTCACTTCGGTAAGCATTTTTTTGTGTTTTATACTTTTGGAATTTTGGTTTTTCATGTTGATTTTAAAATGACCTTTTTCATGTTTGAAATGTACTAACTCGGTTGTTCCTCACAGCAGGTCAACTTGTGTGTGGTTGCAACATTACGGTCCCATTGAGTACATTTTTGGAGAAAGGGACATCAGTTGCACCACAGGGCGGGAGGAGGGTGCTGAGCACGATACGTTTTCTCTCTTCGCTAAGAATTTTTTTGTGTTTTATACTTTTGGAATTTTGGTTTTTCATGTTGATTTTAAAATGACCTTTTTCATGTTTGAAATGTACTAACTCGGTTGTTCCTCACAGCAGGTCAACTTGTGTGTGGTTGCAACATTACGGTCCCATTGAGTACATTTTTGGAGATAGGGACATCAGTTGCACCACAGGGCGGGAGGAGGGTGCTGAGCACGATACATTTTCTCTCTTCGGTAAGCATTTTTTTGTGTTTTATACTTTTGGAATTTTGATTTTTCATGTTGATTTTAAAATGACCTTTTTCATGTTTGAAATGTACTAACTCGGCTGTTCCTCACAGCAGGTCAACTTGTGTGTGGTTGCAACATTACGGTCCCATTGAGTACATTTTTGGAGAAAGGGACATCAGTTGCACCACAGGGCAGGAGGAGTGTGCTGAGCACGATACATTTTCTCTCTTCGGTAAGCATTTTTTTGTGTTTTATACTTTTGGAATTTTGGTTTTTCATGTTGATTTTAAAATGACCTTTTTCATGTTTGAAATGTACTAACTCGGTTGTTCCTCACAGCAGGTCAACTTGTGTGTGGTTGCAACATTACGGTCCCATTGAGTACATTTTTGGAGAAAGGGACATCAGTTGCACCACAGGGCGGGAGGAGGGTGCTGAGCACGATACATCTTCCCTCTTCGGTAAGCATTTTTTTGTGTTTTATACTTTTGGAATTTTGGTTTTTCATGTTGATTTTAAAATGACCTTTTTCATGTTTGAAATGTACTAACTCGGTTGTTCCTCACAGCAAGTCAACTTGTGTGTGGTTGCAACATTACGGTCCCATTGAGTACATTTTTGGAGAAAGGGACATCAGTTGCACCACAGGGCGGGAGGAGGGTGCTGAGCACGATACATTTTCTCTCTTCGGTAAGCATTTTTTTGTGTTTTATACTTTTGGAATTTTGGTTTTTCATGTTGATTTTAAAATGACCTTTTTCATGTTTGAAATGTACTAACTTAGTTGTTCTTCACAGCAGGTCAACTTGTGTGTGGTTGCAACATTACGGTCCCATTGAGTACATTTTTGGAGAAAGCGACATCAGTTGCACCACAGGGCGGGAGGAGGGTGCTGAGCACGATACATTTTCTCTCTTCGGTAAGCATTTTTTTGTGTTTTATACTTTTGGAATTTTGGTTTTTCATGTTGATTTTAAAATGACCTTTTTCATGTTTGAAATGTACTAACTCGGTTGTTCCTCACAGCAGGTCAACTTGTGTGTGGTTGCAACATTACGGTCCCATTGAGTACATTTTTGGAGAAAGGGACATCAGTTGCACCACAGGGCGGGAGGAGGGTGCTGAGCACGATACATTTTCTCTCTTCGGTAAGCATTTATTTGTGTTTTATACTTTTGGAATTTTAATTTTTCACGTTGATTTTAAAATGACCTTTTCCATGTTTGAAATGTACTAACTCGGTTGTTCCTCACAGCAGGTCAACTTGTGTGTGGTTGCAACATTACGGTCCCATTGAGTACATTTTTGGAGAAAGGGACATCAGTTACACCACAGGGCGGGAGGAGGGTGCTGAGCACGATACATTTTCTCTCTTCGGTAAGCATTTTTTTGTGTTTTATACTTTTGGAATTTTGGTTTTTCATGTTGATTTTAAAATGACCTTTTTCATGTTTGAAAAGTACTAACTCGGTTGTTCCTCACAGCAGGTCAACTTGTGTGTGGTTGCAACATTACGGTCCCATTGAGTACATTTTTGGAGAAAGGGACATCAGTTGCACCACAGGGCGGGAGGAGGGTGCTGAGCACGATACATTTTCTCTCTTCGGTAAGCATTTTTTTGTGTTTTATACTTTTGGAATTTTGGTTTTTCATGTTGATTTTAAAATGACCATTTTCATGTTTTAAATGTACTAACTCGGTTGTTCCTCACAGCAGGTTGACTTGTGTGTGGTTGCAACATTACGGTCCCATTGAGTACATTTTTGGAGAAAGGGACATAAGTTGCACCACAGGGCAGGAGGAGGGTGCTGAGCACGATACATTTTCTCTCTTCGGTAAACATTTTTTTGTGTTTTATACTTTTGGAATTTTGGTTTTTCATGTTGATTTTAAAATGACCTTTTTCATGCTTGAAATGTACTAACTCGGTTGTTCCTCACAGCAGGTCAACTTGTGTGTGGTTGCAACATTACGGTCCCATTGAGTACATTTTTGGAGAAAGGGACATCAGTTGCACCACAGGGCGGGAGGAGGGTGCTGAGCACGATACATTTTCTCTCTTCGGTAAGCATTTTTTTGTGTTTTATACTTTTGGAATTTTGGTTTTTCGTGTTGATTTTAAAATGACCTTTTTTTTGTTTGAAATGTACTAACTCCGTTGTTCCTCACAGCAGGTCAACTTGTGTGTGGTTGCAACATTACGGTCCCATTGAGTACATTTTTGGAGAAAGGGACATCAGTTGCACCACAGGGCGGGAGGAGGGTGCTGAGCACGATACATTTTCTCTCTTTGGTAAGCATTTTTTTGTGTTTTATACTTTTGGAATTTTGGTTTTTCATGTTGATTTTAAAATGACCTTTCTCATGTTTGAAATGTACTAACTCGGTTGTTCCTCACAGCAGGTCAACTTGTGTGTGGTTGCAACATTATGGTCCCATTGAGTACATTTTTGGAGAAAGGGACATCAGTTGCACCACAGGGCTGGAGGAGGGTGCTGAGCACGATACATTTTCTCTCTTCGGTAAGCATTTTTTTGTGTTTTATACTTTTGGAATTTTGATATTTCATGTTGATTTTAAAATGACCTTTTTCATGTTTTAAATGTACTAACTCGGTTGTTCCTCACAGCAGGTCAACTTGTGTGTGGTTGCAACTTTATGGTCCCATTGAGTACATTTTTGGAGAAAGGGACATCAGTTGCACCACAGGGCTGGAGGAGGGTGCTGAGCACGATACATTTTTTATTTTATTTTATTTATTTATTTATTGTTCCGTGGGACCACATTTAGGAGAAGTCTCCATGGTCATGGAACGAGTCAATACATGAAATTATAACACGATTGTAGAAACACATAAAATGAAACAAGTCGTTAGTTTAAATAAAGAAAATCAAGAATGTAACACTGGAATTTGCTTAATTTTTTATCTCTTCCAGGAGCTCCTCGACAGAATAGAAGGAGTGAGCCATGAGGAAACTCTTCAGTTTAGACTTAAAAGTGTTTGGGCTACTGCTAAGATTTTTGAGTTCTTGTGGTAGCTTATTGAAAATGGATGCAGCAGAATACTGCACTCCTTTCTGCACAAGAGTCAAGGAAGTGCATTCCACATGCAGATTTGATTTCTGCCTAGTATTAACTGAGTGAAAGCTGCTAACTCTTGGGAATAAGCTAATATTGCTAACAACAAACGACATTAAAGAAAATACATACTGTGAGGGCAATGTCAAAATTCCCAGACTATTGAATAGGGGTCGACAAGAGGTTTTCGAACTTACACCATACATAGCTCGAACAGCCCGTTTTTGAGCCAAAAATACCCTTTTTGAATCAGAAGAATTACCCCAAAAAATAATACCATATGACATAAGCGTATGAAAATATGCGAAGTATACTACTTTTCGTGTTGAAATGTCACTTATTTCAGATACTGTTCTAATGGTAAATAAAGCGGCATTTAGTTTCTGAACAAGATCCTGAACATGGGCTTTCCACAACAGCTTACTATCTATCCGTACGCCTAGGAACTTGAACTGTTCCGTCTCGCTTATAACATGCCCATTCTGTCTGATTAAAATGTCAGTTCTTGTTGAATTGTGGGTTAGAAACTGTAAAAACTGAGTCTTACTGTGATTTAGCATCAAATTATTTTCCACAAGCCACGAACTTACTTCATGAACTACATTATTTGATAATGTTTCAATATTACACACAAGATCCTTCACTACCAAGGTGGTGTCATCAGCAAACAGAAATATTTTTGAATCACCTGTAATACTAGAAGGCATATCATTTACATAAATAAGGAACAGCAGTGGCCCCAGCACCGACCCTTGGGGAACGCCCCATTTAACAGTGCCCCATTGGGACTGAACATCATTACCACTCTCAATATTGCGGAGGATTACCTTCTGCTTTCTGTTCTTAAAGTAGGAGGCGAACCAATTGTAAGCTACTCCCCTTACTCCATAATGTTCCAACTTCTGCAGTAATATTTTGTGGTCAACACAGTCAAAAGCCTTCGTTAAATCAAAGAAAACACCTAACGTTCTCAACCTTTTATTTAATCCGTCCAAAACCTCACAGAGAAAAGAGAATATAGCATTTTCAGTTGTTAAGCCATTTCTAAAACCAAACTGTACATTTGACAGCAAATTATGTGAATTTAAATGCTGCAGTAACCTTGTATATACAAGCCTCTCGATAACTTTAGCAAACACCGATGGCATAGAAATAGGTCTATAATTGTCAACATTATCCCTGTCTCCCTTTTTATAAAGTGGCTTCACTACCGAGTACTTTAATCGGTCAGGAAACCGACCACTGCTAAAGGAAAAGTTACAGATATGGCTAAGTACTGAGCTAATATACGTGGAACAATACTTCAGTATTCTGCTAGATACCCCGTCATATCCATGAGAGTTCTTGGTCTTTAGTGATTTAATTATTAACTCAATCTCCCTCTTGTCAGTATCATGGAGGAGCATTTCAGGTAACAGTCTCGGAACACTTTTTTCTAAGAGCGCTATATGATTCCCTGTTGGGACTAGGTTTCTATTTAGTTCACCTGCTATATTCAGAAAGTGATTATTAAGTACTGTACATATATGCGACTTATCAGCAACACGGACATCCCCACTACGCACTGATTCTATATCCTCGACCTGTCTCTGCAGACCAGCTACTTCCTTTGCGACTGACCATATGGTTTTAATTTTATCCTGAGACTTAGCTATTCTATCTGCATACCACATGCTTTTTGCCTTCCTAATAACTTTTTTAAGCACCTTACAATACTGTTTGTAATGGGCTGCTGCATTTAGATTTTGACTGTTTCTAACGTTTTGATATAATTGCCACTTTGTTCTACAAGATATTCTTATCCCTTTAGTCAGCCACCCAGGCTGCCTGTTTGTGCTAGTACCCTGTTTTAAACGTTCTAACGGAAAGCAACTTTCAAAGAGCACGAGAAAAGTCTTGAGGAAAGCATTATATTTATCGTCTACTGTATCAGCACTATAAACATCTTGCCAATCTTGTTCCTTGATAAGGTTTACAAAAGTCTGTACAGCAACTGGATCAGCTTTCCTAAAAAGTTGGTAACTATATTTAACATGTGTTGAAGCACAAAAATCTTTTAGACTTAAAATTTGTGCATCATGATCTGAAAGGCCATTCACCTTTTTGCTAACAGAATGCCCTTCTAATAATGACGAATGAACAAAAATATTGTCTATGGTTGTTCTACTGTTCCCTTGCACTCTCGTTGGAAAGAATACGGTTTGCATAAGATTATATGAATTAAGGAGGTCTACCAGCATCCTTTTCCTTGCACAATCACTTATACAATTAATATTGAAGTCACCACATATAACTAACTTTTTGTATTTCCTATAAAGTGAACCAAGAACCTCCTCTAGCTTTAGCAAAAATGTTGTGAAATCGGAGTCTGGGGATCTATAAATAACAACAGTAAGAAGTTTAGCTCCACTAAATTTAACCACACCTGCACAACATTCAAACACCTTTTCAGTGCAGTACTTTGAAACATCAATTGACTCAAATGGGATACCGTTTCTCACATACATGGCTACTCCCCCACACCGCAAAGAGCTCCTAGAAAAGCTGCCAGCCAACCTGTATCCTGGTAAAGGAAGCCTCTGAATTATCTCCTTATTTAAGAAGTGTTCAGATATACCAATAATTTCAGAGTCAACTCCGTTGTTCCTCACAGCAGGTCAACTTGTGTGTGGTTGCAACATTACGGTCCCATTGAGTACATTTTCTCTCTTCAGTAAGCATTGTTTTGTGTTTTATACTTTTGGAATTTTGGTTTTTCATGTTGATTTTAAAATGACCTTTTTTTTGTTTGAAATGTACTAACTCCGTTGTTCCTCACAGCAGGTCAACTTGTGTGTGGTTGCAACATTACGGTCCCATTGAGTACATTTTTGGAGAAAGGGACATCAGTTGCACCACAGGGCGGGAGGAGGGTGCTGAGCACGATACATTTTCTCTCTTCGGTAAGCATTTTTTTGTGTTTTATACTTTTGGAATTTTGGTTTTTCATGTTGATTTTAAAATGACCTTTCTCATGTTTGAAATGTACTAACTCGGTTGTTCCTCACAGCAGGTCAACTTGTGTGTGGTTGCAACATTATGGTCCCATTGAGTACATTTTTGGAGAAAGGGACATCAGTTGCACCACAGGGCTGGAGGAGGGTGCTGAGCACGATACATTTTCTCTCTTCGGTAAGCATTTTTTTGTGTTTTATACTTTTGGAATTTTGATATTTCATGTTGATTTTAAAATGACCTTTTTCATGTTTGAAATGTACTAACTCGGTTGTTCCTCACAGCAGGTCAACTTGTGTGTGGTTGCAACATTATGGTCCCATTGAGTACATTTTTGGAGAAAGGGACATCAGTTGCACCACAGGGCTGGAGGAGGGTGCTGAGCACGATACATTTTCTCTCTTCGGTAAGCATTTTTTTGTGTTTTATACTTTTGGAATTTTGATTTTTCATGTTGATTTTAAAATGACCTTTTTCATGTTTGAAATGTACTAACTCGGTTGTTCCTCACAGCAGGTCAACTTGTGTGTGGTTGCAACATTACGGTCCCATTGAGTACATTTTTGGAGAAAGGGACATCAGTTGCACCACAGGGCGGGAGGAGGATGCTGAGCACGATACATTTTCTCTCTTCGGTAAGCATTTTTTGTGTTTTATACTTTTGGAATTTTGGTTTTTCATGTTGATTTTAAAATGACCTTTTTCATGTTTGAAATGTACTAATTCGGTTGTTCCTCACAGCAGGTCAACTTGTGTGTGGTTGCAACATTACGGTCCCATTGAGTACATTTTTGGAGAAAGGGACATCAGTTGCACCACAGGGCGGGAGGAGGGTGCTGAGCACGATACATTTTCTCTCTTCGGTTAGCATTTTTTTGTGTTTTATACTTTTGGAATTTTGGTTTTTCATGTTGATTTTAAAATGACCTTTTTCATGTTTGAAATGTACTAACTTAGTTGTTCTTCACAGCAGGTCAACTTGTGTGTGGTTGCAACATTACGGTCCCATTGAGTACATTTTTGGAGAAAGCGACATCAGTTGCACCACAGGGTGGGAGGAGGGTGCTGAGCACGATACATTTTCTCTCTTCGGTAAGCATTTTTTTGTGTTTTATACTTTTGGAATTTTGGTTTTTCATGTTGATTTTAAAATGACCTTTTTCATGTTTGAAATGTACTAACTCGGTTGTTCCTCACAGCAGGTCAACTTGTGTGTGGTTGCAACATTACGGTCCCATTGAGTACATTTTTGGAGAAAGGGACATCAGTTGCACCGCAGGGCGGGAGGACGGTGCTGAGCACGATACATTTTCTCTCTTCGGTAAGAATTTTTTTGTGTTTTATACTTTTGGAATTTTAATTTTTCACGTTGATTTTAAAATGACCTTTTTCATGTTTGAAGTGTACTAACTCGGTTGTTCCTCACAGCAGGTCAACTTGTGTGTGGTTGCAACATTACGGTCCCATTGAGTACATTTTTGGAGAAAGGGACATCAGTTGCACCACAGGGCGGGAGGAGGGTGCTGAGCACGATACATTTTCTCTCTTCGGTAAGCATTTTTTTGTGTTTTATACTTTTGGAATTTTGGTTTTTTATGTTGATTTTAAAATGACCTTTTTCATGTTTTAAATGTACTAACTCAGTTGTTCCTCACAGCAGGTCAACTTGTGTGTGGTTGCAACATTACGGTCCCATTGAGTACATTTTTGGAGAAAGGGACATCAGTTGCACCACAGGGCGGGAGGAGGGTGCTGAGCACGATACATTTTCTCTCTTCGGTAAGCATTTTTTTGTGTTTTATACTTTTGGAATTTTGGTTATTCATGTTGATTTTAAAATGACCTTTTTCATGTTTTAAATGTACTAACTCGGTTGTTCCTCACAGCAGGTCGACTTGTGTGTGGTTGCAACATTACGGTCCCATTGAGTACATTTTTGGAGAAAGGGACATCAGTTGCACCACAGGGCAGGAGGAGGGTGCTGAGCACGATACATTTTCTCTCTTCGGTAAACATTTTTTTGTGTTTTATACTTTTGGAATTTTGGTTTTTCATGTTGATTTTAAAATGACCTTTTTCATGCTTGAAATGTACTAACTCGGTTGTTCCTCACAGCAGGTCAACTTGTGTGTGGTTGCAACATTACGGTCCCATTGAGTACATTTTTGGAGAAAGGGACATCAGTTGCACCACAGGGCGGGAGGACGGTGCTGAGCACTATACATTTTCTCTCTTCGGTAAGCATTTTTTTGTGTTTTATACTTTTGGAATTTGGGTTTTTCTTGTTGATTTTAAAATGACCTTTTTTTTGTTTGAAATGTACTAACTCCGTTGTTCCTCACAGCAGGTCAACTTGTGTGTGGTTGCAACATTACGGTCCCATTGAGTACATTTTTGGAGAAAGGGACATCAGTTGCACCACAGGGCGGGAGGAGGGTGCTGAGCACGATACATTTTCTCTCTTCGGTAAGCATTTTTTTGTGTTTTATACTTTTGGAATTTTGGTTTTTCATGTTGATTTTAAAATGACCTTTCTCATGTTTGAAATGTACTAACTCGGTTGTTCCTCACAGCAGGTCAACTTGTGTGTGGTTGCAACATTATGGTCCCATTGAGTACATTTTTGGTAAAAGGGACATCAGTTGCACCACAGGGCTGGAGGAGGGTGCTGAGCACGATACATTTTCTCTCTTCGGTAAGCATTTTTTTGTGTTTTATACTTTTGGAATTTTGATATTTCATGTTGATTTTAAAATGACCTTTTTCATGTTTGAAATGTACTAACTCGGTAGTTCCTCACAGCAGGTCAACTTGTGTGTGGTTGCAACATTATGGTCCCATTGAGTACATTTTTGGAGAAAGGGACATCAGTTGCACCACAGGGCTGGAGGAGGGTGCTGAGCACGATACATTTTCTCTCTTCGGTAAGCATTTTTTTGTGTTTTATACTTTTGGAATTTTGATTTTTCATGTTGATTTTAAAATGACCTTTTTCATGTTTGAAATGTACTAACTCGGTTGTTCCTCACAGCAGGTCAACTTGTGTGTGGTTGCAACATTACGGTCCCATTGAGTACATTTTTGGAGAAAGGGACATCAGTTGCACCACAGGGCGGGAGGAGGGTGCTGAGCACGATACATTTTCTCTCTTCGGTAAGCATTTTTTGTGTTTTATACTTTTGGAATTTTGGTTTTTCATGTTGATTTTAAAATGACCTGTTTCATGTTTAAATGTACTAACTCGGTTTTTTTTTCACAGCAGGTCAACTTGTGTGTGGTTGCAACATTACGGTCCCATTGAGTACATTTTCGGAGAAAGGGACATCAGTTGCACCACAGGGCGGGAGGAGGGTGCTGAGCACGATACATTTTCTCTCTTCGGTAAGCATTTTTTTGTGTTTTATACTTTTGGGATTTTGGTTTTACATGTTGATTTTAAAATGACCTTTTTCATGTTTAAATGTACTAACTCGGTTTTTTTTCACAGCAGGTCAACTTGTGTGTGGTTGCAACATTACGGACACATTGAGTACATTTTTGGAGAATGGGACATCAGTTGCACCACTGGGCGGGAGGAGGGTGCCGAGCACGACACATTTTCTCTCTTCGGTAAGCATTTTTTTGTGTTTTATACTTTTGGAATTTTGGTTTTACATGTTGATTTTAAAATGACCTTTTTCATGTTTAAATGTACTAACTCGGTTTTTCCTCACAGCAGGTTAACTTGTGTGTGGTTGCAACATTACGGTCCCATTGAGTACATTTTTGGAGAAAGGGACATCAGTTGCACCACTGGGCGGGAGGAGGGTGCCGAGCACGATACATTTTCTCTCTTTGGTAAGCATTTTTTTGTGTTTTATACCTTTAATAATTTTGATTTTTCATGTTGATTTTAAAATGACCTTTTTCATGTTTAAATGTACTAACTCGGTTTTTTTTCACAGCAGGTCAACTTGTGTGTGGTTGCAACATTACGGTCCCATTGAGTACATTTTTGGAGAAAGGGACATCAGTTGCACCACTGGGCGGGAGGAGGGTGCCGAGCACGACACATTTTCTCTCTTCGGTAAGCATTTTTTTGTGTTTTATACTTTTGGAATTTTGGTTTTACATGTTGATTTTAAAATGACCTTTTTCATGTTTAAATGTACTAACTCGGTTTTTCCTCACAGCAGGTTAACTTGTGTGTGGTTGCAACATTACGGTCCCATTGAGTACATTTTTGGAGAAAGGGACATCAGTTGCACCACTGGGCGGGAAGAGGGTGCTGAGCACGATACATTTTCTCTCTTCGGTAAGCATTTTTTGTGTTTTATACTTTTGGGATTTTGGTTTTTAATGTTGATTTTAAAATGACCTTTTTCATGTTTAAATGTACTAACTCGGTTTTTTTTCACAGCAGGTCAACTTGTGTGTGGTTGCAACATTACGGTCCCATTGAGTACATTTTTGGAGAAAGGGACATCAGTTGCACCACTGGGCGGGAGGAGGGTGCCGAGCACGACACATTTTCTCTCTTCGGTAAGGATTTCTTCGTGTTTTATACTTCTGGAATTTTGGTTTTACATGTTGATTTTAAAATGACTTTTTCATGTTTAAATGTACTAACTCGGTTTTTTTTCACAGCAGGTCAACTTGTGTGTGGTTGCAACATTACGATCCCATTGAGTACATTTTTGGAGAAAGGGACATCAGTTGCACCACAGGGCGGGAGGAGGGTGCTGAGCACGATACATTTTCTCTCTTCGGTAAGCATTTTTTTGTGTTTCATACTTCTGGAATTTTGGTTTTTCATGTTGATTTTAAAATAACCTTTTTCATGTTTAAATGTACTAACACGGTTTTTTTTCACAGCAGGTCAACTTGTGTGTGGTTGCAACATTACGGTCCCATTGAGTACATTTTTGGAGAAAGGGACATCAGTTGCACCACTGGGCGGGAGGAGGGTGCCGAGCACGACACATTTTCTCTCTTCGGTAAGCATTTCTTTGTGTTTTATACTTTTGGAATTTTGGTTTTACATGTTGATTTTAAAATGACCTTTTTCATGTTTAAATGTACTAACTCGGTTTTTCCTCACAGCAGGTTAACTTGTGTGTGGTTGCAACATTACGGTCCCATTGAGTACATTTTTGGAGAGATGGACATCAGTTGCACCACATGGTGGGAGGTGGGTGCTGATCACGATACATTTTCTCTCTTTGGTAAGCATTTTTTTGTGTTTTATACCTTTAATAATTTTGGTTTTTCATGTTGATTTTAAAATGACCTTTTTCATGTTTGAAATGTACTAACTCGTTTTTTCCTCACAGCAGGTCAACTTGTGTGTGGTTGCAACATTCTGATCCCTTTGAGTACATTTTTGGAGAAAGGGACATCAGTTGCACCACTGGGCGGGAAGAGGGTGCTGAGCACGATACATTTTCTCTCTTCGGTAAGCATTTTTTTGTGTTTTATACTTTTGGGATTTTGGTTCTTAATGTTGATTTTAAAATGACCTTTTTCATGTTTAAATGTACTAACTCGGTTTTTTTTCACAGCAGGTCAACTTGTGTGTGGTTGCAACATTACGGTCCCATTGAGTACATTTTTGGAGAAAGGGACATCAGTTGCACCACTGGGCGGGAGGAGGGTGCCGAGCACGACACATTTTCTCTCTTCGGTAAGGATTTCTTTGTGGTTTATACTTTTGGAATTTTGGTTTTACATGTTGATTTTAAAATGACTTTTTCATGTTTAAATGTACTAACTCGGTTTTTTTTCACAGCAGGTCAACTTGTGTGTGGTTGCAACATTACGATCCCATTGAGTACATTTTTGGAGAAAGGGACATCAGTTGCACCACAGGGCGGGAGGAGGGTGCTGAGCACGATACATTTTCTCTCTTCGGTAAGCATTTTTTTGTGTTTTATACTTTTGGAATTTTGGTTTTTCATGTTGATTTTAAAATGACCTTTTTCATGTTTAAATGTACTAACTCGGTTTTTTTTCACAGCAGGTCAACTTGTGTGTGGTTGCAACATTACGGTCCCATTGAGTACATTTTTGGAGAAAGGGACATCAGTTGCACCACTGGGCGGGAGGAGGGTGCCGAGCACGACACATTTTCTCTCTTCGGTAAGCATTTCTTTGTGTTTTATACTTTTGGAATTTTGGTTTTACATGTTGATTTTAAAATGACCTTTTTCATGTTTAAATGTACTAACTCGGTTTTTCCTCACAGCAGGTTAACTTGTGTGTGGTTGCAACATTACGGTCCCATTGAGTACATTTTTGGAGAAAGGGACATCAGTTGCACCACTGGGCGGGAGGAGGGTGCCGAGCACGATACATTTTCTCTCTTCGGTAAGCATTTTTTTGTGTTTTATACCTTTAATAATTTTGGTTTTTCATGTTGATTTTAAAATGACCTTTTTCATGTTTGAAATGTACTAACTCGTTTTTTCCTCACAGCAGGTCAACTTGTGTGTGGTTGCAACATTACGATCCCATTGAGTACATTTTTGGAGAAAGTGACATCAGTTGCACCACAGGGCGGGAGGAGGGTGCTGAGCACGATACATTTTCTCTCTTCGGTAAGCATTTTTTTGTGTTTTATACTTTTGGAATTTTGGTTTTTCATGTTGATTTTAAAATGACCTTTTTCATGTTTAAATGTACTAACTCGGTTTTTTTTCACAGCAGGGCAACTTGTGTGTGGTTGCAACATTACGGTCCCATTGAGTACATTTTTGGAGAAAGGGACATCAGTTGCACCACTGGGCGGGAGGAGGGTGCCGAGCACGACACATTTTCTCTCTTCGGTAAGCATTTCTTTGTGTTTTATACTTTTGGAATTTTGGTTTTACATGTTGATTTTAAAATGACCTTTTTCATGTTTAAATGTGCTAACTCGGTTTTTCCTCACAGCAGGTCAACTTGTGTGTGGTTGCAACATTACGGTCCCATTGAGTACATTTTTGGAGAAAGGGACATCAGTTGCACCACTGGGCGGGAGGAGGGTGCCGAGCACGATACATTTTCTCTCTTTGGTAAGCATTTTTTTGTGTTTTATACCTTTAATAATTTTGGTTTTTCATGTTGATTTTAAAATGACCTTTTTCATGTTTGAAATGTACTAACTCGTTTTTTCCTCACAGCAGGTCAACTTGTGTGTGGTTGCAACATTACGATCCCATTGAGTACATTTTTGGAGAAAGTGACATCAGTTGCACCACTGGGCGGGAGGAGGGTGCTGAGCACGATACATTTTCTCTCTTCGGTAAGCATTTTTTTGTGTTTTATACTTTTGGGATTTTGGTTTTTAATGTTGATTTTAAAATGACCTTTTTCATGTTTAAATGTACTAACTCGGTTTTTTTTCACAGCAGGTCAACTTGTGTGTGGTTGCAACATTACGGTCCCATTGAGTACATTTTTGGAGAAAGGGACATCAGTTGCACCACAGGGCGGGAGGAGGGTGCTGAGCACGATACATTTTCTCTCTTCGGTAAGCATTTTTTTGTGTTTTATACTTCTGGGATTTTTGTTTTACATGTTGATTTTAAAATGACCCTTTTCATGTTTAAATGTACTAACTCGGTTTTTTTTCACAGCAGGTCAACTTGTGTGTGGTTGCTACATTACGGTCCCATTGAGTACATTTTTGGAGAAAGGGACATCAGTTGCACCACTGGGCGGGAGGAGGGTGCTGAGCACGATACATTTTCTCTCTTCGGTAAGCATTTTTTTGTGTTTTATACTTTTGGAATTTTGGTTTTACATGTTGATTTTAAAATGACTTTTTCATGTTTAAATGTACTAACTCGGTTTTTCCTCACAGCAGGTTAACTTGTGTGTGGTTGCAACATTACGGTCCCATTGAGTACATTTTTGGAGAAAGGGACATCAGTTGCACCACTGGGCGGGAGGAGGGTGCCGAGCACGATACATTTTCTCTCTTTGGTAAGCATTTTTTTGTGTTTTATACCTTTAATAATTTTGGTTTTTCATGTTGATTTTAAAATGACCTTTTTCATGTTTGAAATGTACTAACTCGTTTTTTCCTCACAGCAGGTCAACTTGTGTGTGGTCGCAACATTACGATCCCATTGAGTACATTTTTGGAGAAAGGGACATCAGTTGCACCACAGGGCGGGAGGAGGGTGCTGAGCACGATACATTTTCTCTCTTCGGTAAGCATTTTTTTGTGTTTTATACTTTTGGGATTTTGGTTTTTCATGTTGATTTTAAAATGACCTTTTTCATGTTTAAATGTACTTACTCGGTTTTTTTTCACAGCAGGTCAACTTGTGTGTGGTTGCAACATTACAGTCCCATTGAGTACATTTTTGGAGAAAGGGACATCAGTTGCACCACTGGGCGGGAGGAGGGTGCCGAGCACGACACATTGTCTCTCTTCGGTAAGCATTTCTTTGTGTTTTATACTTTTGGAATTTTGGTTTTACATGTTGATTTTAAAATGACCTTTTTCATGTTTAAATGTACTAACTCGGTTTTTCCTCACAGCAGGTCAACTTGTGTGTGGTTGCAACATTACGGTCCCATTGAGTACATTTTTGGAGAAAGGGACATCAGTTGCACCACTGGGCGGGAGGACGGTGCCGAGCACGATACATTTTCTCTCTTTGGTAAGCATTTTTTTGTGTTTTATACCTTTAATAATTTTGGTTTTTCATGTTGATTTTAAAATGACCTTTTTCATGTTTGAAATGTACTAACTCGTTTTTTCCTCACAGCAGGTCAACTTGTGTGTGGTTGCAACATTACTATCCCATTGAGTACATTTTTGGAGAAAGGGACATCAGTTGCACCACTGGGCGGGAGGAGGGTGCTGAGCACGATACATTTTCTCTCTTCGGTAAGCATTTTTTTGTGTTTTATACTTTTGGGATTTTGGTTTTTAATGTTGATTTTAAAATGACCTTTTTCATGTTTAAATGTACTAACTCGGTTTTTTTTCACAGCAGGTCAACTTGTGTGTGGTTGCAACATTACGGTCCCATTGAGTACATTTTTGGAGAAAGGGACATCAGTTGCACCACAGGGCGGGAGGAGGGTGCCGAGCACGACACATTTTCTCTCTTCGGTAAGCATTTTTTTGTGTTTTATACTTTTGGGATTTTGGTTTTTAATGTTGATTTTAAAATGACCTTTTTCATGTTTAAATGTACTAACTCGGTTTTTTTTCACAGCAGGTCAACTTGTGTGTGGTTGCAATATTACGGTCCCATTGAGTACATTTTTGGAGAAAGGGACATCAGTTGCACCACTGGGCGGGAGGAGGGTGCTGAGCACGATACATTTTCTCTCTTCGGTAAGCATTTTTTTGTGTTTTATACTTTTGGGAGTTTGGTTTTTCATGTTGATTTTAAAATGACCTTTTTAATGTTTAAATGTACTAACTCGGTTTTTTTTCACAGCAGGTCAACTTGTGTGTGGTTGCAACATTACGGTCCCATTGAGTACATTTTTGGAGAAAGGGACATCAGTTGCACCACTGGGCGGGATGAGGGTGCCGAGCACGATACATTTTCTCTCTTTGCTAAGCATTTTTTTGTGTTTTATACCTTTAATAATTTTGGTTTTTCATGTTGATTTTAAAATGACCTTTTTCATGTTTGAAATGTACTAACTCGTTTTTTCCTCACAGCAGGTCAACTTGTGTGTGGTTGCAACATTACGATCCCATTGAGTACATTTTTGGAGAAAGGGACATCAGTTGCACCACTGGGCGGGAGGAGGGTGCTGAGCACGATACATTTTCTCTCTTCGGTAAGCATTTTTTTGTGTTTTATACTTTTGGGATTTTGGTTTTTAATGTTGATTTTAAAATGACCTTTTTCATGTTTAAATGTACTAACTCGGTTTTTTTTCACAGCAGGTCAACTTGTGTGTGGTTGCAACATTACGGTCCCATTGAGTACATTTTTGGAGAAAGGGACATCAGTTGCACCACAGGGCGGGAGGAGGGTGCTGAGCACGATACGTTTTCTCTCTTCGCTAAGAATTTTTTTGTGTTTTATACTTTTGGAATTTTGGTTTTTCATGTTGATTTTAAAATGACCTTTTTCATGTTTGAAATGTACTAACTCGGTTGTTCCTCACAGCAGGTCAACTTGTGTGTGGTTGCAACATTACGGTCCCATTGAGTACATTTTTGGAGATAGGGACATCAGTTGCACCACAGGGCGGGAGGAGGGTGCTGAGCACGATACATTTTCTCTCTTCGTTAAGCATTTTTTTGTGTTTTATACTTTTGGAATTTTGATTTTTCATGTTGATTTTAAAATGACCTTTTTCATGTTTGAAATGTACTAACTCGGTTGTTCCTCACAGCAGGTCAACTTGTGTGTTGTTGCAACATTACGGTCCCATTGAGTACATTTTTGGAGAAAGGGACATCAGTTGCACCACAGGGCGGGAGGGGGGTGCTGAGCACGATACATTTTCTCTCTTCGGTAAGCATTTTTTTGTGTTTTATACTTTTGGAATTTTGGTTTTTCATGTTGATTTTAAAATGACCTTTTTCATGTTTGAAATGTACTAACTCCGTTGTTCCTCACAGCAGGTCAACTTGTGTGTGGTTGCAACATTACGGTCCCATTGAGTACATTTTTGGAGAAAGGGACATCAGTTGCACCACAGGGCGGGAGGAGGGTGCTGAGCACGGTACATTTTCTCTCTTCGGTAAGCATTTTTTTGTGTTTTATACTTTTGGAATTTTGGTTTTTCATGTTGATTTTAAAATGACCTTTTTCATGTTTGAAATGTACTAACTCGGTTGTTCCACACAGCAGGTCAACTTGTGTGTGGTTGCAACATTACGGTCCCATTGAGTACATTTTTGGAGAAAGGAACATCAGTTGCACCACAGGGCGGGAGGAGGGTGCTGAGCACGATACATTTTCTCTCTTCGGTGGACATTTTTTTGTGTTTTATACTTTTGGAATTTTGGTTTTTCACGTTGATTTTAAAATGACCTTTTTCATGTTTGAAATGTACTAACTCGGCTGTTCCTCACAGCAGGTCAACTTGTGTGTGGTTGCAACATTACGGTCCCATTGAGTACATTTTTGGAGAAAGGGACATCAGTTGCACCACAGGGCGGGAGGAGGGTGCTGAGCACGATACATCTTCCCTCTTCGGTAAGCATTTTTTTGTGTTTTATACTTTTGGAATTTTGGTTTTTCATGTTGATTTTAAAATGACCTTTTTCATGTTTGAAATGTACTAACTCGGTTGTTCCTCACAGCAGGTCAACTTGTGTGTGGTTGCAACATTACGGTCCCATTGAGTACATTTTTGGAGAAAGGGACATCAGTTGCACCACAGGGCGGGAGCAGGGTGCTGAGCACGATACATTTTCTCTCTTCGGTGAGCATTTTTTTGTGTTTTATACTTTTGGAATTTTGGTTTTTCATGTTGATTTTAAAATGACCTTTTTCATGTTTGAAATGTACTACCTCGGTTGTTCATCACAGCACGTCTACTTGTGTGTGGTTGCAACATTACGGTCCCATTGACTACATTTTTGGGGAAAGGGACATCAGTTGCACCACAGGGCGGGAGGAGGGTGCTGAGCACGATACATTTTCTCTCTTCGGTTAGCATTTTTTTGTGTTTTATACTTTTGGAATTTTGGTTTTTCATGTTGATTTTAAAATGACCTTTTTCATGTTTGAAATGTACTAACTCGGTTGTTCCTCACAGCAGGTCAACTTGTGTGTGGTTGCAACATTACGGTCCCATTGAGTACATTTTTGGAGAAAGGGACATCAGTTGCACCACAGGGCGGGAGGAGGGTGCTGAGCACGATACATTTTCTCTCTTCGGTAAGCATTTTTTTGTGTTTTATAGTTTTGGAACTTTGGATTTTCATGTTGATTTTAGAATGACCTTTTTCATGTTTGGAATGTACTAACTCGTTTTTTCCTCACAGCAGGTCAACTTGTGTGTGGTTGCAACATTACGGTCCCATTGAGTACATTTTTGGAGAAAGGGACATCAGTTGCACCACAGAGTGGGAGGAGGGTGCTGAGCACAATACATTTTCTCTCTTCGGTTAGCATTTTTTTGTGTTTTATACTTTTGGAATTTTGGTTTTTCATGTTGATTTTAAAATGACCTTTTTCATGTTTGAAATGTACTAACTTAGTTGTTCTTCACAGCAGGTCAACTTGTGTGTGGTTGCAACATTACGGTCCCATTGAGTACATTTTTGGAGAAAGCGACATCAGTTGCACCACAGGGCGGGAGGAGGGTGCTGAGCACGATACATTTTCTCTCTTCGGTAAGCATTTTTTTGTGTTTTATACTTTTGGAATTTTGGTTTTTCATGTTGATTTTAAAATGACCTTTTTCATGTTTGAAATGTACTAACTCGGTTGTTCCACACAGCAGGTCAAGTTGTGTGTGGTTGCAACATTACGGTCCCATTGAGTACATTTTTGGAGAAAGGGACATCAGTTGCACCACAGGGCGGGAGGAGGGTGCTGAGCACGATACATTTTCTCTCTTCGGTAAGCATTTATTTGTGTTTTATACTTTTGGAATTTTAATTTTTCACGTTGATTTTAAAATGACCTTTTTCATGTTTGAAATGTACTAACTCGGTTGTTCCTCACAGCAGGTCAACTTGTGTGTGGTTGCAACATTACGGTCCCATTGAGTACATTTTTGGAGAAAGGGACATCAGTTACACCACAGGGCGGGAGGAGGGTGCTGAGCACGATACATTTTCTCTCTTCGGTAAGCATTTTTTTGTGTTTTATACTTTTGGAATTTTGGTTTTTCATGTTGATTTTAAAATGACCTTTTTCATGTTGAAATGTACTAACTCGGTTGTTCCTCACAGCAGGTCAACTTGTGTGTGGTTGCAACATTACGGTCCCATTGAGTACATTTTTGGAGAAAGGGACATCAGTTGCACCACAGGGCGGGAGGAGGGTGCTGAGCACGATACATTTTCTCTCTTCGGTAAGCATTTTTTTGTGTTTTATACTTTTGGAATTTTGGTTTTTCATGTTGATTTTAAAATGACCTTTTTCATGTTTTAAATGTACTAACTCGGTTGTTCCTCACAGCAGGTTGACTTGTGTGTGGTTGCAACAATACGGTCCCATTGAGTACATTTTTGGAGAAAGGGACATAAGTTGCACAACAGGGCAGGAGGAGGGTGCTGAGCACGATACATTTTCTCTCTTCGGTAAACATTTTTTTGTGTTTTATACTTTTGGAATTTTGGTTTTTCATGTTGATTTTAAAATGACCTTTTTCATGCTTGAAATGTACTAACTCGGTTGTTCCTCACAGCAGGTCAACTTGTGTGTGGTTGCAACATTACGGTCCCATTGAGTACATTTTTGGAGAAAGGGACATCAGTTGCACCACAGGGCGGGAGGAGGGTGCTGAGCACGATACATTTTCTCTCTTCGGTAAGCATTTTTTTGTGTTTTATACTTTTGGAATTTTGGTTTTTCGTGTTGATTTTAAAATGACCTTTTTTTTGTTTGAAATGTACTAACTCGGTTGTTCCTCACAGCAGGTCAACTTGTGTGTGGTTGCAACATTACGGTCCCATTGAGTACATTTTTGGAGAAAGGGACATCAGTTGCACCACAGGGCGGGAGGAGGGTGCTGAGCACGATACATTTTCTCTCTTCGGTAAGCATTTTTTTGTGTTTTATACTTTTGGAATTTTGGTTTTTCATGTTGATTTTAAAATGACCTTTCTCATGTTTGAAATGTACTAACTCGGTTGTTCCTCACAGCAGGTCAACTTGTGTGTGGTTGCAACATTATGGTCCCATTGAGTACATTTTTGGAGAAAGGGACATCAGTTGCACCACAGGGCTGGAGGAGGGTGCTGAGCACGATACATTTTCTCTCTTCGGTAAGCATTTTTTTGTGTTTTATACTTTTGGAATTTTGATATTTTATGTTGATTTTAAAATGACCTTTTTCATGTTTAAATGTACTAACTCGGTTGTTCCTCACAGCAGGTCAACTTGTGTGTGGTTGCAACATTATGGTCCCATTGAGTACATTTTTGGAGAAAGGGACATCAGTTGCACCACAGGGCTGGAGGAGGGTGCTGAGCACGATACATTTTCTCTCTTCGGTAAGCATTTTTTTGTGTTTTATACTTTTGGAATTTTGGTTTTTCATGTTGATTTTAAAATGACCTTTTTTTTGTTTGAAATGTACTAACTCCGTTGTTCCTCACAGCAGGTCAACTTGTGTGTGGTTGCAACATTACGGTCCCATTGAGTACATTTTTGGAGAAAGGGACATCAGTTGCACCACAGGGCGGGAGGAGGGTGCTGAGCACGATACATTTTCTCTCTTCGGTAAGCATTTTTTTGTGTTTTATACTTTTGGAATTTTGGTTTTTCATGTTGATTTTAAAATGACCTTTCTCATGTTTGAAATGTACTAACTCGGTTGTTCCTCACAGCAGGTCAACTTGTGTGTGGTTGCAACATTATGGTCCCATTGAGTACATTTTTGGAGAAAGGGACATCAGTTGCACCACAGGGCTGGAGGAGGGTGCTGAGCACGATACATTTTCTCTCTTCGGTAAGCATTTTTTTGTGTTTTATACTTTTGGAATTTTGATATTTCATGTTGATTTTAAAATGACCTTTTTCATGTTTGAAATGTACTAACTCGGTTGTTCCTCACAGCAGGTCAACTTGTGTGTGGTTGCAACATTATGGTCCCATTGAGTACATTTTTGGAGAAAGGGACATCAGTTGCACCACAGGGCCGGAGGAGGGTGCTGAGCACGATACATTTTCTCTCTTCGGTAAGCATTTTTTTGTGTTTTATACTTTTGGAATTTTGATTTTTCATGTTGATTTTAAAATGACCTTTTTCATGTTTGAAATGTACTAACTCGGTTGTTCCTCACAGCAGGTCAACTTGTGTGTGGTTGCAACATTACGGTCCCATTGAGTACATTTTTGGAGAAAGGGACATCAGTTGCACCACAGGGCGGGGGGAGGGTGCTGAGCACGATACATTTTCTCTCTTCGGTAAGCATTTTTTGTGTTTTATACTTTTGGAATTTTGGTTTTTCATGTTGATTTTAAAATGACCTTTTTCATGTTTGAAATATACTAATTCGGTTGTTCCTCACAGCAGGTCAACTTGTGTGTGGTTGCAACATTACGGTCCCATTGAGTACATTTTTGGAGAAAGGGACATCAGTTGCACCACAGGGCGGGAGGAGGGTGCTGAGCACGATACATTTTCTCTCTTCCGTTAGCATTTTTTTGTGTTTTATACTTTTGGAATTTTGGTTTTTCATGTTGATTTTAAAATGACCTTTTTCATGTTTGAAATGTACTAACTTAGTTGTTCTTCACAGCAGGTCAACTTGTGTGTGGTTGCAACATTACGGTCCCATTGAGTACATTTTTGGAGAAAGCGACATCAGTTGCACCACAGGGTGGGAGGAGGGTGCTGAGCACGATACATTTTCTCTCTTCGGTAAGCATTTTTTTGTGTTTTATACTTTTGGAATTTTGGTTTTTCATGTTGATTTTAAAATGACCTTTTTCATGTTTGAAATGTACTAACTCGGTTGTTCCTCACAGCAGGTCAACTTGTGTGTGGTTGCAACATTACGGTCCCATTGAGTACATTTTTGGAGAAAGGGACATCAGTTGCACCGCAGGGCGGGAGGACGGTGCTGAGCACGATACATTTTCTCTCTTCGGTAAGCATTTTTTTGTGTTTATACTTTTGGAATTTTAATTTTTCACGTTGATTTTAAAATGACCTTTTTCATGTTTGAAATGTACTAACTCGGTTGTTCCTCACAGCAGGTCAACTTGTGTGTGGTTGCAACATTACGGTCCCATTGAGTACATTTTTGGAGAAAGGGACATCAGTTGCACCACAGGGCGGAAGGAGGGTGCTGAGCACGATACATTTTCTCTCTTCGGTAAGCATTTTTTTGTGTTTTATACTTTTGGAATTTTGGTTTTTCATGTTGATTTTAAAATGACCTTTTTCATGTTTTAAATGTACTAACTCGGTTGTTCTTCGCAGCAGGTCAACTTGTGTGTGGTTGCAACATTACGGTCCCATTGAGTACATTTTTGGAGAAAGGGACATCAGTTGCACCACAGGGCGGGAGGGGGGTGCTGAGCACGACACATTTTCTCTCTTCGGTAAGCATTTTTTTGTGTTTTATACTTTTGGAATTTTGGTTTTTCATGTTGATTTTAAAATGACCTTTTTCATGTTTGAAATGTACTAACTCGGTTGTTCCTCACAGCAGGTCGACTTGTGTGTGGTTGCAACATTACGGTCCCATTGAGTACATTTTTGGAGAAAGGGACATCAGTTGCACCACAGGGCAGGAGGAGGGTGCTGAGCACGATACATTTTCTCTCTTCGGTAAACATTTTTTTGTGTTTTATACTTTTGGAATTTTGGTTTTTCATGTTGATTTTAAAATGACCTTTTTCATGCTTGAAATGTACTAACTCGGTTGTTCCTCACAGCAGGTCAACTTGTGTGTGGTTGCAACATTACGGTCCCATTGAGTACATTTTTGGAGAAAGGGACATCAGTTGCACCACAGGGCGGGAGGACGGTGCTGAGCACTATACATTTTCTCTCTTCGGTAAGCATTTTTTTGTGTTTTATACTTTTGGAATTTTGGTTTTTCTTGTTGATTTTAAAATGACCTTTTTTTTGTTTGAAATGTACTAACTCCGTTGTTCCTCACAGCAGGTCAACTTGTGTGTGGTTGCAACATTACGGTCCCATTGAGTACATTTTTGGAGAAAGGGACATCAGTTGCACCACAGGGCGGGAGGAGGGTGCTGAGCACGATACATTTTCTCTCTTCGGTAAGCATTTTTTTGTGTTTTATACTTTTGGAATTTTGGTTTTTCATGTTGATTTTAAAATGACCTTTCTCATGTTTGAAATGTACTAACTCGGTTGTTCCTCACAGCAGGTCAACTTGTGAATGGTTGCAACATTATGGTCCCATTGAGTACATTTTTGGAGAAAGGGACATCAGTTGCACCACAGGGCTGGAGGAGGGTGCTGAGCACGATACATTTTCTCTCTTCGGTAAGCATTTTTTTGTGTTTTATACTTTTGGAATTTTGATATTTCATGTTGATTTTAAAATGACCTTTTTTATGTTTGAAATGTACTAACTCGGTAGTTCCTCACAGCAGGTCAACTTGTGTGTGGTTGCAACATTATGGTCCCATTGAGTACATTTTTGGAGAAAGGGACATCAGTTGCACCACAGGGCTGGAGGAGGGTGCTGAGCACGATACATTTTCTCTCTTCGGTAAGCATTTTTTTGTGTTTTATACTTTTGGAATTTTGATTTTTCATGTTGATTTTAAAATGACCTTTTTCATGTTTGAAATGTACTAACTCGGTTGTTCCTCACAGCAGGTCAACTTGTGTGTGGTTGCAACATTACGGTCCCATTGAGTACATTTTTGGAGAAAGGGACATCAGTTGCACCACAGGGCGGGAGGAGGGTGCTGAGCACGATACTTTTTCTCTCTTCGGTAAGCATTTTTTGTGTTTTATACTTTTGGAATTTTGGTTTTTCATGTTGATTTTAAAATGACCTTTTTCATGTTTAAATGTACTAACTCGGTTTTTTTTTCACAGCAGGTCAACTTGTGTGTGGTTGCAACATTACGGTCCCATTGAGTACATTTTCGGAGAAAGGGACATCAGTTGCACCACAGGGCGGGAGGAGGGTGCTGAGCACGATACATTTTCTCTCTTCGGTAAGCATTTTTTTGTGTTTTATACTTTTGGGATTTTGGTTTTACATGTTGATTTTAAAATGACCTTTTTCATGTTTAAATGTACTAACTCGGTTTTTTTTCACAGCAGGTCAACTTGTGTGTGGTTGCAACATTACGGACCCATCGAGTACATTTTTGGAGAGTGGGACATCAGTTGCACCACTGGGCGGGAGGAGGGTGCCGAGCACGACACATTTTCTCTCTTCGGTAAGCATTTTTTTGTGTTTTATACTTTTGGAATTTTGGTTTTACATGTTGATTTTAAAATGACCTTTTTCATGTTTAAATGTACTAACTCGGTTTTTCCTCACAGCAGGTTAACTTGTGTGTGGTTGCAACATTACGGTCCCATTGAGTACATTTTTGGAGAAATGGACATCAGTTGCACCACTGGGCGGGAGGAGGGTGCCGAGCACGATACATTTTCTCTCTTTGGTAAGCATTTTTTTGTGTTTTATACCTTTAATAATTTTGATTTTTCATGTTGATTTTAAAATGACCTTTTTCATGTTTAAATGTACTAACTCGGTTTTTTTTCACAGCAGGTCAACTTGTGTGTGGTTGCAACATTACGGTCCCATTGAGTACATTTTTGGAGAAAGGGACATCAGTTGCACCACTGGGCGGGAAGAGGGTGCTGAGCACGATACATTTTCTCTCTTCGGTAAGCATTTTTTTGTGTTTTATACTTTTGGGATTTTGGTTTTTAATGTTGATTTTAAAATGACCTTTTTCATGTTTAAATGTACTAACTCGGTTTTTTTTCACAGCAGGTCAACTTGTGTGTGGTTGCAACATTACGGTCCCATTGAGTACATTTTTGGAGAAAGGGACATCAGTTGCACCACTGGGCGGGAGGAGGGTGCCGAGCACGACACATTTTCTCTCTTCGGTAAGGATTTCTTTGTGTTTTATACTTTTGGAATTTTGGTTTTACATGTTGATTTTAAAATGACTTTTTCATGTTTAAATGTACTAACTCGGTTTTTTTTCACAGCAGGTCAACTTGTGTGTGGTTGCAACATTACGATCCCATTGAGTACATTTTTGGAGAAAGGGACATCAGTTGCACCACAGGGCGGGAGGAGGGTGCTGAGCACGATACATTTTCTCTCTTCGGTAAGCATTTTTTTGTGTTTTATACTTTTGGAATTTTGGTTTTACATGTTGATTTTAAAATGACCTTTTTCATGTTTAAATGTACTAACTCGGTTTTTCCTCACAGCAGGTTAACTTGTGTGTGGTTGCAACATTACGGTCCCATTGAGTACATTTTTGGAGAGATGGACATCAGTTGCACCACATGGTGGGAGGTGGGTTCTGATCACGATACATTTTCTCTCTTTGGTAAGCATTTTTTTGTGTTTTATACCTTTAATAATTTTGGTTTTTCATGTTGATTTTAAAATGACCTTTTTCATGTTTGAAATGTACTAACTCGTTTTTTCCTCACAGCAGGTCAACTTGTGTGTGGTTGCAACATTACGTTCCCATTGAGTACATTTTTGGAGAAAGGGACATCAGTTGCACCACTGGGCGGGAAGAGGGTGCTGAGCACGATACATTTTCTCTCTTCGGTAAGCATTTTTTTGTGTTTTATACTTTTGGGATTTTGGTTTTTAATGTTGATTTTAAAATGACCTTTTTCATGTTTAAATGTACTAACTCGTTTTTTTTTCACAGCAGGTCAACTTGTGTGTGGTTGCAACATTACGGTCCCATTGAGTACATTTTTGGAGAAAGGGACATCAGTTGCACCACTGGGCGGGAGGAGGGTGCCGAGCACGACACATTTTCTCTCTTCGGTAAGGATTTCTTTGTGTTTTATACTTTTGGAATTTTGGTTTTACATGTTGATTTTAAAATGACTTTTTCATGTTTAAATGTACTAACTCGGTTTTTTTTCACAGCAGGTCAACTTGTGTGTGGTTGCAACATTACGATCCCATTGAGTACATTTTTGGAGAAAGGGACATCAGTTGCACCACAGGGCGGGAGGAGGGTGCTGAGCACGATACAATTTCTCTCTTCGGTAAGCATTTTTTTGTGTTTTATACTTTTGGAATTTTGGTTTTTCATGTTGATTTTAAAATGACCTTTTTCATGTTTAAATGTACTATCTCGGTTTTTTTTTCGCAGCAGGTCAACTTGTGTGTGGTTGCAACATTACGGTCCCATTGAGTACATTTTTGGAGAAAGGGACATCAGTTGCACCACTGGGCGGGAGGAGGGTGCCGAGCACGACACATTTTCTCTCTTCGGTAAGCATTTCTTTGTGTTTTATACTTTTGGAATTTTGGTTTTACATGTTGATTTTAAAATGACCTTTTTCATGTTTAAATGTACTAACTCGGTTTTTCCTCACAGCAGGTTAACTTGTGTGTGGTTGCAACATTACGGTCCCATTGAGTACATTTTTGGAGAAAGGGACATCAGTTGCACCACTGGGCGGGAGGAGGGTGCCGAGCACGATACATTTTCTCTCTTTGGTAAGCATTTTTTTGTGTTTTATACCTTTAATAATTTTGGTTTTTCATGTTGATTTTAAAATGACCTTTTTCATGTTTGAAATGTACTAACTCGTTTTTTCCTCACAGCAGGTCAACTTGTGTGTGGTTGCAACATTACGATCCCATTGAGTACATTTTTGGAGAAAGTGACATCAGTTGCACCACAGGGCGGGAGGAGGGTGCTGAGCACGATACATTTTCTCTCTTCGGTAAGCATTTTTTTGTGTTTTATACTTTTGGAATTTTGGTTTTTCATGTTGATTTTAAAATGACCTTTTTCATGTTTAAATGTACTAACTCGGTTTTTTTTCACAGCAGGGCAACTTGTGTGTGGTTGCAACATTATGGTCCCATTGAGTACATTTTTGGAGAAAGGGACATCAGTTGCACCACTGGGCGGGAGGAGGGTGCCGAGCACGACACATTTTCTCTCTTCGGTAAGCATTTCTTTGTGTTTTATACTTTTGGAATTTTGGTTTTACATGTTGATTTTAAAATGACCTTTTTCATGTTTAAATGTGCTAACTCGGTTTTTCCTCACAAGAGGTCAACTTGTGTGTGGTTGCAACATTACGGTCCCATTGAGTACATTTTTGGAGAAAGGGACATCAGTTGCACCACTGGGCGGGAGGAGGGTGCCGAGCACGATACATTTTCTCTCTTTGGTAAGCATTTTTTTGTGTTTTATACCTTTAATAATTTTGGTTTTTCATGTTGATTTTAAAATGACCTTTTTCATGTTTGAAATGTACTAACTCGTTTTTTCCTCACAGCAGGTCAACTTGTGTGTGGTTGCAACATTACGATCCCATTGAGTACATTTTTGGAGAAAGGGACATCAGTTGCACCACTGGGCGGGAGGAGGGTGCTGAGCACGATACATTTTCTCTCTTCGGTAAGCATTTTTTTGTGTTTTATACTTTTGGGATTTTGGTTTTTAATGTTGATTTTAAAATGACCTTTTTCATGTTTAAATGTACTAACTCGGTTTTTTTTCACAGCAGGTCAACTTGTGTGTGGTTGCAACATTACGGTCCCATTGAGTACATTTTTGGAGAAAGGGACATCAGTTGCACCACAGGGCGGGAGGAGGGTGCTGAGCACGATATATTTTCTCTCTTCGGTAAGCATTTTTTTGTGTTTTATACTTCTGGGATTTTTGTTTTACATGTTGATTTTAAAATGACCCTTTTCATGTTTAAATGTACTAACTCGGTTTTTTTTCACAGCAGGTCAACTTGTGTGTGGTTGCAACATTACGGTCCCATTGAGTACATTTTTGGAGAAAGGGACATCAGTTGCACCACTGGGCGGGAGGAGGGTGCTGAGCACGATACATTTTCTCTCTTCGGTAAGCATTTTTTTGTGTTTTATACTTTTGGAATTTTGGTTTTACATGTTGATTTTAAAATGACCTTTTTCATGTTTAAATGTACTAACTCGATTTTCCTCACAGCAGGTTAACTTGTGTGTGGTTGCAACATTACGGTCCCATTGAGTACATTTTTGGAGAAAGGGACATCAGTTGCACCACTGGGCGGGAGGAGGGTGCCGAGCACGATACATTTTCTCTCTTTGGTAAGCATTTTTTTGTGTTTTATACCTTTAATAATTTTGGTTTTTCATGTTGATTTTAAAATGACCTTTTTCATGTTTGAAATGTACTAACTCGTTTTTTCCTCACAGCAGGTCAACTTGTGTGTGGTTGCAACATTACGATCCCATTGAGTACATTTTTGGAGAAAGGGACATCAGTTGCACCACAGGGCGGGAGGAGGGTGCTGAGCACGATACATTATCTCTCTTCGGTAAGCATTTTTTTGTGTTTTATACTTTCGGGATTTTGGTTTTTCATGTTGATTTTAAAATGACCTTTTTCATGTTTAAATGTACGAACTCGGTTTTTTTTCACAGCAGGTCAACTTGTGTGTGGTTGCAACATTACGATCCCATTGAGTACATTTTTGGAGAAAGGGACGTCAGTTGCACCACTGGGCGGGAGGAGGGTGCTGAGCACGATACATTTTCTCTCTTCGGTAAGCATTTTTTTGTGTTTTATACTTTTGGGATTTTGGTTTTTAATGTTGATTTTAAAATGACCTTTTTCATGTTTAAATGTACTAACTCCGTTTTTTTTCACAGCAGGTCAACTTGTGTGTGGTTGCAACATTACGGTCCCATTGAGTACATTTTTGGAGAAAGGGACATCAGTTGCACCACTGGGCGGGAGGAGGGTGCCGAGCACGATACATTTTCTCTCTTTGGTAAGCATTTTTTTGTGTTTTATACCTTTAATAATTTTGGTTTTTCATGTTGATTTTAAAATGACCTTTTTCATGTTTGAAATGTACTAACTCGTTTTTTCCTCACAGCAGGTCAACTTGTGTGTGGTTGCAACATTACGATCCCATTGAGTACATTTTTGGAGAAAGGGACATCAGTTGCACCACTGGGCGGGAGGAGGGTGCTGAGCACGATACATTTTCTCTCTTCGGTAAGCATTTTTTTGTGTTTTATACTTTTGGGATTTTGGTTTTTAATGTTGATTTTAAAATGACCTTTTTCATGTTTAAATGTACTAACTCGGTTTTTTTTCACAGCAGGTCAACTTGTGTGTGGTTGCAACATTACGGTCCCATTGAGTACATTTTTGTAGAAAGGGACATCAGTTGCACCACAGGGCGGGAGGAGGGTGCCGAGCACGACACATTTTCTCTCTTCGGTAAGCATTTTTTTGTGTTTTATACTTTTGGGATTTTGGTTTTTAATGTTGATTTTAAAATGACCTTTTTCATGTTTAAATGTACTAACTCGTTTTTTTTTCACAGCAGGTCAACTTGTGTGTGGTTGCAACATTACGGTCCCATTGAGTACATTTTTGGAGAAAGGGACATCAGTTGCACCACTGGGCGGGAGGAGGGTGCTGAGCACGATACATTTTCTCTCTTCGGTAAGCATTTTTTTGTGTTTTATACTTTTGGGATTTTGGTTTTTAATGTTGATTTTAAAATGACCTTTTTAATGTTTAAATGTACTAACTCGGTTTTTTTTCACAGCAGGTCAACTTGTGTGTGGTTGCAACATTACGGTCCCATTGAGTACATTTTTGGAGAAAGGGACATCAGTTGCACCACTGGGCGGGAGGAGGGTGCCGAGCACGATACATTTTCTCTCTTTGGTAAGCATTTTTTTGTGTTTTATACCTTTAATAATTTTGGTTTTTCATGTTGATTTTAAAATGACCTTTTTCATGTTTGAAATGTACTAACTCGTTTTTTCCTCACAGCAGGTCAACTTGTGTGTGGTTGCAACATTACGGTCCCATTGAGTACATTTTTGGAGAAAGGGACATCAGTTGCACCACTGGGCGGGAAGAGGGTGCTGAGCACGATACATTTTCTCTCTTCGGTAAGCATTTTTTTGTGTTTTATACTTTTGGGATTTTGGTTTTTAATGTTGATTTTAAAATGACCTTTTTCATGTTTAAATGTACTAACTCGGTTTTTTTTCACAGCAGGTCAACTTGTGTGTGGTTGCAACATTACGGTCCCATTGAGTACATTTTTGGAGAAAGGGACATCAGTTGCACCACTGGGCGGGAGGAGGGTGCTGAGCACGATACATTTTCTCTCTTCGGTAAGCATTTTTTTGTGTTTTATACTTTTGGAATTTTGGTTTTACATGTTGATTTTAAAATGACCTTTTTCATGTTTAAATGTACTAACTCGGTTTTTCCTCACAGCAGGTTAACTTGTGTGTGGTTGCAACATTACGGTCCCATTGAGTACATTTTTGGAGAGATGGACATCAGTTGCACCACATGGTGGGAGGTGGGTTCTGATCACGATACATTTTCTCTCTTTGGTAAGCATTTTTTTGTGTTTTATACCTTTAATAATTTTGGTTTTTCATGTTGATTTTAAAATGACCTTTTTCATGTTTGAAATGTACTAACTCGTTTTTTCCTCACAGCAGGTCAACTTGTGTGTGGTTGCAACATTACGATCCCATTGAGTACATTTTTGGAGAAAGGGACATCAGTTGCACCACTGGGCGGGAAGAGGGTGCTGAGCACGATACATTTTCTCTCTTCGGTAAGCATTTTTTTGTGTTTTATACTTTTGGGATTTTGGTTTTTAATGTTGATTTTAAAATGACCTTTTTCATGTTTAAATGTACTAACTCGTTTTTTTTTCACAGCAGGTCAACTTGTGTGTGGTTGCAACATTACGGTCCCATTGAGTACATTTTTGGAGAAAGGGACATCAGTTGCACCACTGGGCGGGAGGAGGGTGCCGAGCACGACACATTTTCTCTCTTCGGTAAGGATTTCTTTGTGTTTTATACTTTTGGAATTTTGGTTTTACATGTTGATTTTAAAATGACTTTTTCATGTTTAAATGTACTAACTCGGTTTTTTTTCACAGCAGGTCAACTTGTGTGTGGTTGCAACATTACGATCCCATTGAGTACATTTTTGGAGAAAGGGACATCAGTTGCACCACAGGGCGGGAGGAGGGTGCTGAGCACGATACAATTTCTCTCTTCGGTAAGCATTTTTTTGTGTTTTATACTTTTGGAATTTTGGTTTTTCATGTTGATTTTAAAATGACCTTTTTCATGTTTAAATGTACTATCTCGGTTTTTTTTCACAGCAGGTCAACTTGTGTGTGGTTGCAACATTACGGTCCCATTGAGTACATTTTTGGAGAAAGGGACATCAGTTGCACCACTGGGCGGGAGGAGGGTGCCGAGCACGACACATTTTCTCTCTTCGGTAAGCATTTCTTTGTGTTTTATACTTTTGGAATTTTGGTTTTACATGTTGATTTTAAAATGACCTTTTTCATGTTTAAATGTACTAACTCGGTTTTTCCTCACAGCAGGTTAACTTGTGTGTGGTTGCAACATTACGGTCCCATTGAGTACATTTTTGGAGAAAGGGACATCAGTTGCACCACTGGGCGGGAGGAGGGTGCCGAGCACGATACATTTTCTCTCTTTGGTAAGCATTTTTTTGTGTTTTATACCTTTAATAATTTTGGTTTTTCATGTTGATTTTAAAATGACCTTTTTCATGTTTGAAATGTACTAACTCGTTTTTTCCTCACAGCAGGTCAACTTGTGTGTGGTTGCAACATTACGATCCCATTGAGTACATTTTTGGAGAAAGTGACATCAGTTGCACCACAGGGCGGGAGGAGGGTGCTGAGCACGATACATTTTCTCTCTTCGGTAAGCATTTTTTTGTGTTTTATACTTTTGGAATTTTGGTTTTTCATGTTGATTTTAAAATGACCTTTTTCATGTTTAAATGTACTAACTCGGTTTTTTTTCACAGCAGGGCAACTTGTGTGTGGTTGCAACATTATGGTCCCATTGAGTACATTTTTGGAGAAAGGGACATCAGTTGCACCACTGGGCGGGAGGAGGGTGCCGAGCACGACACATTTTCTCTCTTCGGTAAGCATTTCTTTGTGTTTTATACTTTTGGAATTTTGGTTTTACATGTTGATTTTAAAATGACCTTTTTCATGTTTAAATGTGCTAACTCGGTTTTTCCTCACAAGAGGTCAACTTGTGTGTGGTTGCAACATTACGGTCCCATTGAGTACATTTTTGGAGAAAGGGACATCAGTTGCACCACTGGGCGGGAGGAGGGTGCCGAGCACGATACATTTTCTCTCTTTGGTAAGCATTTTTTTGTGTTTTATGCCTTTAATAATTTTGGTTTTTCATGTTGATTTTAAAATGACCTTTTTCATGTTTGAAATGTACTAACTCGTTTTTTCCTCACAGCAGGTCAACTTGTGTGTGGTTGCAACATTACGATCCCATTGAGTACATTTTTGGAGAAAGGGACATCAGTTGCACCACTGGGCGGGAGGAGGGTGCTGAGCACGATACATTTTCTCTCTTCGGTAAGCATTTTTTTGTGTTTTATACTTTTGGGATTTTGGTTTTTAATGTTGATTTTAAAATGACCTTTTTCATGTTTAAATGTACTAACTCGGTTTTTTTTCACAGCAGGTCAACTTGTGTGTGGTTGCAACATTACGGTCCCATTGAGTACATTTTTGGAGAAAGGGACATCAGTTGCACCACAGGGCGGGAGGAGGGTGCTGAGCACGATATATTTTCTCTCTTCGGTAAGCATTTTTTTGTGTTTTATACTTCTGGGATTTTTGTTTTACATGTTGATTTTAAAATGACCCTTTTCATGTTTAAATGTACTAACTCGGTTTTTTTTCACAGCAGGTCAACTTGTGTGTGGTTGCAACATTACGGTCCCATTGAGTACATTTTTGGAGAAAGGGACATCAGTTGCACCACTGGGCGGGAGGAGGGTGCTGAGCACGATACATTTTCTCTCTTCGGTAAGCATTTTTTTGTGTTTTATACTTTTGGAATTTTGGTTTTACATGTTGATTTTAAAATGACCTTTTTCATGTTTAAATGTACTAACTCGGTTTTTCCTCACAGCAGGTTAACTTGTGTGTGGTTGCAACATTACGGTCCCATTGAGTACATTTTTGGAGAAAGGGACATCAGTTGCACCACTGGGCGGGAGGAGGGTGCCGAGCACGATACATTTTCTCTCTTTGGTAAGCATTTTTTTGTGTTTTATACCTTTAATAATTTTGGTTTTTCATGTTGATTTTAAAATGTCCTTTTTCATGTTTGAAATGTACTAACTCGTTTTTTCCTCACAGCAGGTCAACTTGTGTGTGGTTGCAACATTACGATCCCATTGAGTACATTTTTGGAGAAAGGGACATCAGTTGCACCACAGGGCGGGAGGAGGGTGCTGAGCACGATACATTATCTCTCTTCGGTAAGCATTTTTTTGTGTTTTATACTTTCGGGATTTTGGTTTTTCATGTTGATTTTAAAATGACCTTTTTCATGTTTAAATGTACGAACTCGGTTTTTTTTCACAGCAGGTCAACTTGTGTGTGGTTGCAACATTACGATCCCATTGAGTACATTTTTGGAGAAAGGGACGTCAGTTGCACCACTGGGCGGGAGGAGGGTGCTGAGCACGATACATTTTCTCTCTTCGGTAAGCATTTTTTTGTGTTTTATACTTTTGGGATTTTGGTTTTTAATGTTGATTTTAAAATGACCTTTTTCATGTTTAAATGTACTAACTCGGTTTTTTTTCACAGCAGGTCAACTTGTGTGTGGTTGCAACATTACGGTCCCATTGAGTACATTTTTGGAGAAAGGGACATCAGTTGCACCACTGGGCGGGAGGAGGGTGCCGAGCACGATACATTTTCTCTCTTTGGTAAGCATTTTTTTGTGTTTTATACCTTTAATAATTTTGGTTTTTCATGTTGATTTTAAAATGACCTTTTTCATGTTTGAAATGTACTAACTCGTTTTTTCCTCACAGCAGGTCAACTTGTGTGTGGTTGCAACATTACGATCCCATTGAGTACATTTTTGGAGAAAGGGACATCAGTTGCACCACTGGGCGGGAGGAGGGTGCTGAGCACGATACATTTTCTCTCTTCGGTAAGCATTTTTTTGTGTTTTATACTTTTGGGATTTTGGTTTTTAATGTTGATTTTAAAATGACCTTTTTCATGTTTAAATGTACTAACTCGGTTTTTTTTCACAGCAGGTCAACTTGTGTGTGGTTGCAACATTACGGTCCCATTGAGTACATTTTTGTAGAAAGGGACATCAGTTGCACCACAGGGCGGGAGGAGGGTGCCGAGCACGACACATTTTCTCTCTTCGGTAAGCATTTTTTTGTGTTTTATACTTTTGGGATTTTGGTTTTTAATGTTGATTTTAAAATGACCTTTTTCATGTTTAAATGTACTAACTCGTTTTTTTTTCACAGCAGGTCAACTTGTGTGTGGTTGCAACATTACGGTCCCATTGAGTACATTTTTGGAGAAAGGGACATCAGTTGCACCACTGGGCGGGAGGAGGGTGCTGAGCACGATACATTTTCTCTCTTCGGTAAGCATTTTTTTGTGTTTTATACTTTTGGGATTTTGGTTTTTAATGTTGATTTTAAAATGACCTTTTTAATGTTTAAATGTACTAACTCGGTTTTTTTTCACAGCAGGTCAACTTGTGTGTGGTTGCAACATTACGGTCCCATTGAGTACATTTTTGGAGAAAGGGACATCAGTTGCACCACTGGGCGGGAGGAGGGTGCCGAGCACGATACATTTTCTCTCTTTGGTAAGCATTTTTTTGTGTTTTATACCTTTAATAATTTTGGTTTTTCATGTTGATTTTAAAATGACCTTTTTCATGTTTGAAATGTACTAACTCGTTTTTTCCTCACAGCAGGTCAACTTGTGTGTGGTTGCAACATTACGATCCCATTGAGTACATTTTTGGAGAAAGGGACATCAGTTGCACCACTGGGCGGGAGGAGGGTGCTGAGCACGATACATTTTCTCTCTTTGGTAAGCATTTTTTTGTGTTTTATACTTTTGGGATTTTGGTTTTTAATGTTGATTTTAAAATGACCTTTTTCATGTTTAAATGTACGAACTCGGTTTTTTTTCACAGCAGGTCAACTTGTGTGTGGTTGCAACATTACGATCCCATTGAGTACATTTTTGGAGAAAGGGACATCAGTTGCACCACTGGGCGGGAGGAGGGTGCTGAGCACGATACATTTTCTGTCTTCGGTAAGCATTTTTTTGTGTTTTATACTTTTGGGATTTTGGTTTTTAATGTTGATTTTAAAATGACCTTTTTCATGTTTAAATGTACTAACTCGGTTTTTTTTCACAGCAGGTCAACTTGTGTGTGGTTGCAACATTACGGTCCCATTGAGTACATTTTTGGAGAAAGGGACATCAGTTGCACCACTGGGCGGGAGGAGGGTGCCGAGCACGATACATTTTCTCTCTTTGGTAAGCATTTTTTTGTGTTTTATACCTTTAATAATTTTGGTTTTTCATGTTGATTTTAAAATGACCTTTTTCATGTTTGAAATGTACTAACTCGTTTTTTCCTCACAGCAGGTCAACTTGTGTGTGGTTGCAACATTACGATCCCATTGAGTACATTTTTGAAGAAAGGGACATCAGTTGCACCACTGGGCGGGAGGAGGGTGCTGAGCACGATACATTTTCACTCTTCGGTAAGCATTTTTTTGTGTTTTATACTTTTGGGATTTTGGTTTTTAATGTTGATTTTAAAATGACCTTTTTCATGTTTAAATGTACTAACTCGGTTTTTTTTCACATCAGGTCAACTTGTGTGTGGTTGCAACATTACGGTCCCATTTAGTACATTTTTGGAGAAAGGGACATCAGTTGCACCACAGGGCGGGAGGAGGGTGCCGAGCACGACACATTTTCTCTCTTCGGTAAGCATTTTTTTGTGTTTTATACTTTTGGGATTTTGGTTTTTAATGTTGATTTTAAAATGACCTTTTTCATGTTTAAATGTACTAACTCGGTTTTTTTTCACAGCAGGTCAACTTGTGTGTGGTTGCAACATTACGATCCCATTGAGTACATTTTTGGAGAAAGGGACATCAGTTGCACCACTGGGCGGGAGGAGGGTGCTGAGCACGATACATTTTCTCTCTTCGGTAAGCATTTTTTTGTGTTTTATACTTTTGGGATTTTGGTTTTTAATGTAATTTTAAAATGACCTTTTTCATGTTTAAATGTACTAACTCGGTTTTTTTTCACAGCAGGTCAACTTGTGTGTGGGTGCAACATTACGGTCCCATTGAGTACATTTTTGGAGAAAGGGACATCAGTTGCACCACTGGGCGGGAGGAGGGTGCCGAGCACGATACATTTTCTCTCTTTGGTAAGCATTTTTTTGTGTTTTATACCTTCAATAATTTTGGTTTTTCATGTTGATTTTAAAATGACCTTTTTCATGTTTGAAATGTACTAACTCGTTTTTTCCTCACAGCAGGTCAACTTGTGTGTGGTTGCAACATTACGATCCCATTGAGTACATTTTTGGAGAAAGGGACATCAGTTGCACCACTGGGCGGGAGGAGGGTGCTGAGCACGATACATTTTCTCTCTTCGGTAAGCATTTTTTTGTGTTTTATACCTTTGGGATTTTGGTTTTTAATGTTGATTTTAAAATGACCTTTTTCATGTTTAAATGTACTAACTCGGTTTTTTTTCACAGCAGGTCAACTTGTGTGTGGTTGCAACATTACGGTCCCATTGAGTACATTTTTTGGTGAAAGGGACATCAGTTGCACCACTGGGCGGGAGGAGGGTGCTGAGCACGATACATTTTCTCTCTTCGGTAAGCATTTTTTTGTGTTTTATACTTTTGGGATATTGGTTTTTAATGTTGATTTTAAAATGACCTTTTTCATGTTTAAATGTATTAACTCGGTTTTTTTTCACAGCAGGTCAACTTGTGTGTGGTTGCAACATTACGGTCCCATTGAGTACATTTTTGGAGAAAGGGACATCAGTTGCACCACTGGGCGGGAGGAGGGTGCTGTGCACGATACATTTTCTCTCTTCGGTAAGCATTTTTTTGTGTTTTATACTTTTGGGATTTTGGTTTTTAATGTTGATTTTAAAATGACCTTTTTCATGTTTAAATGTACTAACTCGGTTTTTTTTCACAGCAGGTCAACTTGTGTGTGGTTGCAACATTACGGTCCCTTTGAGTACATTTTTGGAGAAAGGGACATCAGTTGCACCACTGGGCGGGAGGAGGGTGCCGAGCACGACAAATTTTCTCTCTTCGGTAAGCATTTCTTTGTGTTTTATACTTTTGGAATTTTGGTTTTACATGTTGATTTTAAAATGACCTTTTTCATGTTTAAATGTACTAACTCGGTTTTTCCTCACAGCAGGTCAACTTGTGTGTGGTTGCAACATTACTGTCCCATTGAGTACATTTTTGGAGAAAGGGACATCAGTTGCACCACTGGGCGGGAGGAGGGTGCTGAGCACGATACATTTTCTCTCTTCGGTAAGCATTTTTTTGTGTTTTATACTTTTGGAATTTTGGTTTTACATGTTGATTTTAAAATGACCTTTTTCATGTTTAAATGTACTAACTCGGTTTTTCCTCACAGCAGGTCAACTTGTGTGTGGTTGCAACATTACTGTCCCATTGAGTACATTTTTGGAGAAAGGGACATCAGTTGCACCACTGGGCGGGAGGAGGGTGCTGAGCACGATACATTTTCTCTCTTCGGTAAGCATTTCTTTGTGTTTTATACTTTTGGAATTTTGGTTTTACATGTTGATTTTAAAATGACCTTTTTCATCTTTAAATGTACTAACTCGGTTTTTCCTCACAGCAGGTCAACTTGTGTGTGGTTGCAACATTACTGTCCCATTGAGTACATTTTTGGAGAAAGGGACATCAGTTGCACCACTGGGCGGGAGGAGGGTGCTGAGCACGATACATTTTCTCTCTTTGGTAAGCATTTTTTTGTGTTTTATACTTTTGGAATTTTGTTTTTACATGTTGATTTTAAAATGACCTTTTTCATGTTTAAATGTACTAACTCGGTTTTTCCTCACAGCAGGTTAACTTGTGTGTGGTTGCAACATTACGGTCCCATTGAGTACATTTTTGGAGAAAGGGACATCAGTTGCACCACTGGGCGGGACGAGGGTGCCGAGCACGATACATTTTCTCTCTTTGGTAAGCATTTTTTGTGTTTTATACCTTTAATAATTTTGGTTTTTCATGTTTATTTTAAAATGACCTTTTTCATGTTTGAAATGTACTAACTCGTTTTTTCCTCACAGCAGGTCAACATGTGTGTGGTTGCAACATTACGGTCCCATTGAGTACATTTTTGGAGAAAGGGACATCAGTTGCACCACTGGGCAGGAGGAGGGTGCCGAGCACGACACATTTTCTCTCTTCGGTAAGCATTTCTTTGTGTGTTATACTTTTGGAATTTTGGTTTTACATGTTGATTTTAAAATGACCTTTTTCATGTTTAAATGTACTAACTCGGTTTTTCCTCACAGCAGGTCAACTTGTGTGTGGTTGCAACATTACTGTCCCATTGAGTACATTTTTGGAGAAAGGGACATCAGTTGCACCACTGGGCGGGAGGAGGGTGCTGAGCACGATACATTTTCTCTCTTCGGTAAGCATTTTTTTGTGTTTTATACTTTTGGAATTTTGGTTTTACATGTTGATTTTAAAATGACCTTTTTCATGTTTAAATGTACTAACTCGGTTTTTCCTCACAGCAGGTCAACTTGTGTGTGGTTGCAACATTACTGTCCCATTGAGTACATTTTTGGAGAAAGGGACATCAGTTGCACCACTGGGCGGGAGGAGGGTGCTGAGCACGATACATTTTCTCTCTTCGGTAAGCATTTCTTTGTGTTTTATACTTTTGGAATTTTGGTTTTACATGTTGATTTTAAAATGACCTTTTTCATGTTTAAATGTACTAACTCGGTTTTTCCTCACAGCAGGTCAACTTGTGTGTGGTTGCAACATTACTGTCCCATTGAGTACATTTGTGGAGAAAGGGACATCAGTTGCACCACTGGGCGGGAGGAGGGTGCTGAGCACGATACATTTTCTCTCTTCGGTAAGCATTTTTTTGTGTTTTATACTTTTGGGATTTTGGTTTTTAATGTTGATTTTAAAATGACCTTTTTCATGTTTAAATGTACTAACTCGGTTTTTTTTCACATCAGGTCAACTTGTGTGTGGTTGCAACATTACGGTCCCATTTAGTACATTTTTGGAGAAAGGGACATCAGTTGCACCACAGGGCGGGAGGAGGGTGCCGAGCACGACACATTTTCTCTCTTCGGTAAGCATTTTTTTGTGTTTTATACTTTTGGGATTTTGGTTTTTAATGTTGATTTTAAAATGACCTTTTTCATGTTTAAATGTACTAACTCGGTTTTTTTTCACAGCAGGTCAACTTGTGTGTGGTTGCAACATTACGATCCCATTGAGTACATTTTTGGAGAAAGGGACATCAGTTGCACCACTGGGCGGGAGGAGGGTGCTGAGCACGATACATTTTCTCTCTTCGGTAAGCATTTTTTTGTGTTTTATACTTTTGGGATTTTGGTTTTTAATGTAATTTTAAAATGACCTTTTTCATGTTTAAATGTACTAACTCGGTTTTTTTTCACAGCAGGTCAACTTGTGTGTGGGTGCAACATTACGGTCCCATTGAGTACATTTTTGGAGAAAGGGACATCAGTTGCACCACTGGGCGGGAGGAGGGTGCCGAGCACGATACATTTTCTCTCTTTGGTAAGCATTTTTTTGTGTTTTATACCTTCAATAATTTTGGTTTTTCATGTTGATTTTAAAATGACCTTTTTCATGTTTGAAATGTACTAACTCGTTTTTTCCTCACAGCAGGTCAACTTGTGTGTGGTTGCAACATTACGATCCCATTGAGTACATTTTTGGAGAAAGGGACATCAGTTGCACCACTGGGCGGGAGGAGGGTGCTGAGCACGATACATTTTCTCTCTTCGGTAAGCATTTTTTTGTGTTTTATACCTTTGGGATTTTGGTTTTTAATGTTGATTTTAAAATGACCTTTTTCATGTTTAAATGTACTAACTCGGTTTTTTTTCACAGCAGGTCAACTTGTGTGTGGTTGCAACATTACGGTCCCATTGAGTACATTTTTTGGTGAAAGGGACATCAGTTGCACCACTGGGCGGGAGGAGGGTGCTGAGCACGATACATTTTCTCTCTTCGGTAAGCATTTTTTTGTGTTTTATACTTTTGGGATATTGGTTTTTAATGTTGATTTTAAAATGACCTTTTTCATGTTTAAATGTATTAACTCGGTTTTTTTTCACAGCAGGTCAACTTGTGTGTGGTTGCAACATTACGGTCCCATTGAGTACATTTTTGGAGAAAGGGACATCAGTTGCACCACTGGGCGGGAGGAGGGTGCTGTGCACGATACATTTTCTCTCTTCGGTAAGCATTTTTTTGTGTTTTATACTTTTGGGATTTTGGTTTTTAATGTTGATTTTAAAATGACCTTTTTCATGTTTAAATGTACTAACTCGGTTTTTTTTCACAGCAGGTCAACTTGTGTGTGGTTGCAACATTACGGTCCCTTTGAGTACATTTTTGGAGAAAGGGACATCAGTTGCACCACTGGGCGGGAGGAGGGTGCCGAGCACGACACATTTTCTCTCTTCGGTAAGCATTTCTTTGTGTTTTATACTTTTGGAATTTTGGTTTTACATGTTGATTTTAAAATGACCTTTTTCATGTTTAAATGTACTAACTCGGTTTTTCCTCACAGCAGGTCAACTTGTGTGTGGTTGCAACATTACTGTCCCATTGAGTACATTTTTGGAGAAAGGGACATCAGTTGCACCACTGGGCGGGAGGAGGGTGCTGAGCACGATACATTTTCTCTCTTCGGTAAGCATTTTTTTGTGTTTTATACTTTTGGAATTTTGGTTTTACATGTTGATTTTAAAATGACCTTTTTCATGTTTAAATGTACTAACTCGGTTTTTCCTCACAGCAGGTCAACTTGTGTGTGGTTGCAACATTACTGTCCCATTGAGTACATTTTTGGAGAAAGGGACATCAGTTGCACCACTGGGCGGGAGGAGGGTGCTGAGCACGATACATTTTCTCTCTTCGGTAAGCATTTCTTTGTGTTTTATACTTTTGGAATTTTGGTTTTACATGTTGATTTTAAAATGACCTTTTTCATCTTTAAATGTACTAACTCGGTTTTTCCTCACAGCAGGTCAACTTGTGTGTGGTTGCAACATTACTGTCCCATTGAGTACATTTTTGGAGAAAGGGACATCAGTTGCACCACTGGGCGGGAGGAGGGTGCTGAGCACGATACATTTTCTCTCTTTGGTAAGCATTTTTTTGTGTTTTATACTTTTGGAATTTTGTTTTTACATGTTGATTTTAAAATGACCTTTTTCATGTTTAAATGTACTAACTCGGTTTTTCCTCACAGCAGGTTAACTTGTGTGTGGTTGCAACATTACGGTCCCATTGAGTACATTTTTGGAGAAAGGGACATCAGTTGCACCACTGGGCGGGACGAGGGTGCCGAGCACGATACATTTTCTCTCTTTGGTAAGCATTTTTTGTGTTTTATACCTTTAATAATTTTGGTTTTTCATGTTTATTTTAAAATGACCTTTTTCATGTTTGAAATGTACTAACTCGTTTTTTCCTCACAGCAGGTCAACATGTGTGTGGTTGCAACATTACGGTCCCATTGAGTACATTTTTGGAGAAAGGGACATCAGTTGCACCACTGGGCAGGAGGAGGGTGCCGAGCACGACACATTTTCTCTCTTCGGTAAGCATTTCTTTGTGTGTTATACTTTTGGAATTTTGGTTTTACATGTTGATTTTAAAATGACCTTTTTCATGTTTAAATGTACTAACTCGGTTTTTCCTCACAGCAGGTCAACTTGTGTGTGGTTGCAACATTACTGTCCCATTGAGTACATTTTTGGAGAAAGGGACATCAGTTGCACCACTGGGCGGGAGGAGGGTGCTGAGCACGATACATTTTCTCTCTTCGGTAAGCATTTTTTTGTGTTTTATACTTTTGGAATTTTGGTTTTACATGTTGATTTTAAAATGACCTTTTTCATGTTTAAATGTACTAACTCGGTTTTTCCTCACAGCAGGTCAACTTGTGTGTGGTTGCAACATTACTGTCCCATTGAGTACATTTTTGGAGAAAGGGACATCAGTTGCACCACTGGGCGGGAGGAGGGTGCTGAGCACGATACATTTTCTCTCTTCGGTAAGCATTTCTTTGTGTTTTATACTTTTGGAATTTTGGTTTTACATGTTGATTTTAAAATGACCTTTTTCATGTTTAAATGTACTAACTCGGTTTTTCCTCACAGCAGGTCAACTTGTGTGTGGTTGCAACATTACTGTCCCATTGAGTACATTTGTGGAGAAAGGGACATCACTTGCACCACTGGGCGGGAGGAGGGTGCTGAGCACGATACATTTTCTCTCTTCGGTAAGCATTTTTTTGTGTTTTATACTTTTGGAATTTTGGTTTTACATGTTGATTTTAAAATGACCTTTTTCATGTTTAAATGTACTAACTCGGTTTTTCCTCACAGCAGGTTAACTTGTGTGTGGTTGCAACATTACGGTCCCATTGAGTACATTTTTGGAGAAAGGGACATCATTTGCCCACTGGGCGGGAGGAGGGTGCCGAGCACGATACATTTTCTCTCTTTGGTAAGCATTTTTTTGTGTTTTATACCTTTAATAAATTTGGTTTTTCATGTTGATTTTAAAATGACGTTTCTCATGTTTGAAATGTCCTAACACGTTTTTTCCACACAGAAGGTCAACTTGTGTGTGGTTGCAACATTACGATCCCATTGAGTACATTTTTGGAGAAAGGGACATCAGTTGCACCACAGGGCGGGAGGAGGGTGCTGAGCACGATACATTTTCTCTCTTCGGTAAGCATTTTTTTGTGTTTTATACTTTTGGGATTTTGGTTTTTCATGTTGATTTTAAAATGACCTTTTTCATGTTTAAATGTACCAACTCGGTATTTCCTCACAGCAGGTCAACTTGTGTGTGGTTGCAACATTACGGTCTCATTGAGTACATTTTTGGAGAAAGGGACATCAGTTGCACCACTGGGCGGGAGGAGGGTGCCGAGCACGATACATTTTCTCTCTTTGGTAAGCATTTTTTTGTGTTTTATACCTTTAATAATTTTGGTTTTTCATGTTGATTTTAAAATGACCTTTTTCATGTTTGAAATGTACTAACTCGTTTTTTCCTCACAGCAGGTCAACTTGTGTGTGGTTGCAACATTACGATCCCATTGAGTACATTTTTGGAGAAAGGGACATCAGTTGCACCACAGGGCGGGAGGAGGGTGCTGAGCACGATACATTTTCTCTCTTCGGTAAGCATTTTTTTGTGTTTTATACTTTTGGAATTTTGGTTTTTCATGTTGATTTTAAAATGACCTTTTTCATGTTTAAATGTACTAACTCATTTTTTCCTCACAGCAGGTCAACTTGTGTGCGGTTGCAACATTACGGTCCCATTGAGTACATTTTGGAGAAAGGGACATCAGTTGCACCACAGGGTGGGAGGAGGGTGCTGAGCACGATACATTTTCTCTCTTCGGTAAGCATTTTTTTGTGTCTTATACTTTAGGAATTTTGGTTTTTCATGTTGATTTTAAAATGACCTTTTTCATGTTTAAATGTACTAACTCGTTTTTTCCTCACAGCAGGTCAACTTGTGTGTGGTTGCAACATTACGGTCCCATTGAGTACATTTTTGGAGAAAGGGACATCAGTTGCACCACTGGGCGGGAGGAGGGTGCCGAGCACGACACATTTTCTCTCTTCGGTAAGCATTTCTTTTTGTTTTATACTTTTGGAATTTTGGTTTTACATAATGATTTTAAAATGACCTTTTTCATGTTTAAATGTACTAACTCGGTTTTTCCTCACAGCAGGTCAACTTGTGTGTGGTTGCAACATTACTGTCCCATTGAGTACATTTTTGGAGAAAGGGACATCAGTTGCACCACTGGGCGGGAGGAGGGTGCTGAGCACGATACATTTTCTCTCTTTGGTAAGCATTTTTTTGTGTTTTATACTTTTGGAATTTTGGTTTTACATGTTGATTTTAAAATGACCTTTTTCATGTTTAAATGTACTAACTCGGTTTTTCCTCACAGCAGGTTAACTTGTGTGTGGTTGCAACATTACGGTCCCATTGAGTACATTTTTGGAGAAAGGGACATCAGTTGCACCACTGGGCGGGAGGAGGGTGCCGAGCACGATACATTTTCTCTCTTCGGTAAGCATTTTTTTGTGTTTTATACTTTTGCGATTTTGGTTTATCATGTTGATTTTAAAATGACCTTTTTCATGTTTAAATGTACTAACTCGGTTTTTCCTCACAGCAGGTCAACTTGTGTGTGGTTGCAACATTACTGTCCCATTGAGTACATTTTTGGGGAAAGGGACATCAGTTGCACCACTGGGCGGGAGGAGGGTGCCGAGCACGATACATTTTCTCTCTTCGGTAAGCATTTTTTTGTGTTTTATAATTTTGGAATTTTGGTTTTACATGTTGATTTTAAAATGACCTTTTTCATGTTTAAATGTACTAACTCGGTTTTTCCTCACAGCAGGTCAACTTGTGTGTGGTTGCAACATTACTGTCCCATTGAGTACATTTTTGGAGAAAGGGACATCAGTTGCACCACTGGGCGGGAGGAGGGTGCCGAGCACGATACATTTTCTCTCTTTGGTAAGCATTTTTTTGTGTTTTATACCTTTAATAATTTTGGTTTTTCATGTTGATTTTAAAATGACCTTTTTCATGTTTGAAATGTACTAACTCGTTCTTTCCCCACAGCAGGTTAACTTGTGTGTGGTTGGAACATTACTGTCCCATTGAGTACATTTTTGGAGAAAGGGACATCAGTTGCACCACTGGGCGGGAGGAGGGTGCTGAGCACGATACATTTTCTCTCTTCGGTAAGCATTTTTTTGTGTTTTATACTTTTGGAATTTTGGTTTTTAATGTTGATTTTAAAATGACCTTTTTCATGTTTAAATGTACTAACTCGGTTTTTCCTCACAGCAGGTTAACTTGTGTGTGGTTGCAACATTACGGTCCCATTGAGTACATTTTTGGAGAAAGGGACATCAGTTGCACCACTGGGAGGGAGGAGGGTGCCGAGCACGACACATTTTCTCTCTTCGGTAAGCATTTCTTTGTGTTTTATACTTTTGGAATTTTGGTTTTACATGTTGATTTTAAAATGACCTTTTTCATGTTTAAATGTACTAACTCGGTTTTTCCTCACAGCAGGTCAACTTGTGTGTGGTTGCAACATTACTGTCCCATTGAGTACATTTTTGGAGAAAGGGACATCAGTTGCACCACAGGGCGGGAGGAGGGTGCTGAGCACGATACATTTTCTCTCTTCGGTAAGCATTTTTTTGTGTTTTATACTTTTGGAATTTTGGTTTTACATGTTGATTTTAAAATGACCTTTTTCATGTTTAAATGTACTAACTCGGTTTTTCCTCACAGCAGGTTAACTTGTGTGTGGTTGCAACATTACGATCCCATTGAGTACATTTTTGGAGAAAGGGACATCAGTTGCACCACTGGGCGGGAGGAGGGTGCCGAGCACGATACATTTTCTCTCTTTGGTAAGCATTTTTTTGTGTTTTATACCTTTAATAATTTTGGTTTTTCATGTTGATTTTAAAATGACCTTTTTCATGTTTGAAATGTACTAACTCGTTTTTTCCTCACAGCAGGTCAACTTGTGTGTGGTTGCAACATTACGATCCCATTGAGTACATTTTTGGAGAAAGGGACATCAGTTGCACCACAGGGCGGGAGGAGGGTGCTGAGCACGATACATTTTCTCTCTTCGGTAAGCATTTTTTTGTGTTTTATACTTTTGGGATTTTGGTTTTTCATGTTGATTTTAAAATGACCTTTTTCATGTTTAAATGTACTAACTCGGTTTTTTTTCACAGCAGGTCAACTTGTGTGTGGTTGCAACATTACGGTCCCATTGAGTACATTTTTGGAGAAAGGGACATCAGTTGCACCACTGGGCGGGAGGAGGGTGCCGAGCACGACACATTTTCTCTCTTCGGTAAGCATTTCTTTGTGTTTTATACTTTTGGAATTTTGGTTTTACATGTTGATTTTAAAATGACCTTTTTCATGTTTAAATGTACTAACTCGGTTTTTCCTCACAGCAGGTCAACTTCTGTGTGGTTGCAAGATTACGGTCCCATTGAGTACATTTTTGGAGAAAGGGACATCAGTTGCACCACTGGGCGGGAGGAGAGTGCTGAGCACGATACATTTTCTCTCTTTGGTAAGCATTTTTTTGTGTTTTATACCTTTAATAATTTTGGTTTTTCATGTTGATTTTAAAATGACCTTTTTCATGTTTGAAATGTACTAACTCGTTTTTTCCTCACTGCAGGTCAACTTGTGTGTGGTTGCAACATTACGATCCCATTGAGTACATTTTTGGAGAAAGGGACATCAGTTGCACCACTGGGCGGGAGGAGGGTGCTGAGCACGATACATTTTCTCTCTTCGGTAAGCATTTTTTTGTGTTTTATACTTTTGGGATTTTGGTTTTTAATGTTGATTTTAAAATGACCTTTTTCATGTTTAAATGTACTAACTCGGTTTTTTTTCACAGCAGGTCAACTTGTGTGTGGTTGCAACATTACGGTCCCATTGAGTACATTTTTGGAGAAAGGGACATCAGTTGCACCACTGGGCGGGAGGAGGGTGCCGAGCACGACACATTTTCTCTCTTCGGTAAGCATTTCTTTGTGTTTTATACTTTTGGAATTTTGGTTTTACATGTTGATTTTAAAATGACCTTTTTCATGTTTAAATGTACTAACTCGGTTTTTCCTCACAGCAGGTCAACTTGTGTGTGGTTGCAACATTACTGTCCCATTGAGTACATTTTTGGAGAAAGGGACATCAGTTGCACCACTGGGCGGGAGGAGGGTGCCGAGCACGATACATTTTCTCTCTTTGGTAAGCATTTTTTTGTGTTTTATACCTTTAATAATTTTGGTTTTTCATGTTGATTTTAAAATGACCTTTTTCATGTTTGAAATGTACTAACTCGTTTTTTCCTCACTGCAGGTCAACTTGTGTGTGGTTGCAACATTACGATCCCATTGAGTACATTTTTGGAGAAAGGGACATCAGTTGCACCACTGGGCGGGAGGAGGGTGCTGAGCACGATACATTTTCTCTCTTCGGTAAGCATTTCTTTGTGTTTTATACTTTTGGAATTTTGGTTTTACATGTTGATTTTAAAATGACCTTTTTCATGTTTAAATGTACTAACTCGGTTTTTCCTCACAGCAGGTCAACTTGTGTGTGGTTGCAACATTACTGTCCCATTGAGTACATTTTTGGAGAAAGGGACATCAGTTGCACCACTGGGCGGGAGGAGGGTGCTGAGCACGATACATTTTCTCTCTTCGGTAAGCATTTTTTTGTGTTTTATACTTTTGGAATTTTGGTTTTACATGTTGATTTTAAAATGTCCTTTTTCATGTTTAAATGTACTAACTCGGTTTTTCCTCACAGCAGGTTAACTTGTGTGTGGTTGCAACATTACGGTCCCATTGAGTACATTTTTGGAGAAAGGGACATCAGTTGCACCACTGGGCGGGAGGAGGGTGCCGAGCACGATACATTTTCTCTCTTTGGTAAGCATTTTTTTGTGTTTTATACCTTTAATAATTTTGGTTTTTCATGTTTATTTTAAAATGACCTTTTTCATGTTTGAAATGTACTAACTCGTTTTTTCCTCACAGCAGGTCAACTTGTGTGTGGTTGCAACATTACGATCCCATTGAGTACATTTTTGGAGAAAGGGACATCAGTTGCACCACAGGGCGGGAGGAGGGTGCTGAGCACGATACATTTTCTCTCTTCGGTAAGCATTTTTTTGTGTTTTATACTTTTGGGATTTTGGTTTTTCATGTTGATTTTAAAATGACCTTTTTCATGTTTAAATGTACTAACTCGGTTTTTTTTCACAGCAGGTCAACTTGTGTGTGGTTGCAACATTACGGTCCCATTGAGTACATTTTTGGAGAAAGGGACATCAGTTGCACCACTGGGCGGGAGGAGGGTGCCGAGCACGACACATTTTCTCTCTTCGGTAAGCATTTCTTTGTGTTTTATACTTTTGGAATTTTGGTTTTACATGTTGATTTTAAAATGACCTTTTTCATGTTTAAATGTACTAACTCGGTTTTTCCTCACAGCAGGTCAACTTGTGTGTGGTTGCAACATTACGGTCCCATTGAGTACATTTTTGGAGAAAGGGACATCAGTTGCACCACTGGGCGGGAGGAGGATGCCGAGCACGATACATTTTCTCTCTTTGGTAAGCATTTTTTTGTGTTTTATACCTTTAATAATTTTGGTTTTTCATGTTGATTTTAAAATGACCTTTTTCTTGTTTGAAATGTACTAACTCGGTTTTTCCTCACAGCAGGTCAACTTGTGTGTGGTTGCAACATTACGGTCCCATTGAGTACATTTTTGGAGAAAGGGACATCAGTTGCACCACTGGGCGGGAGGAGGGTGCCGAGCACGACACATTTTCTCTCTTCGGTAAGCATTTATTTGTGTTTTATACTTTTGGAATTTTGGTTTTACATGTTGATTTTAAAATGACCTTTTTCATGTTTAAATGTACTAACTCGGTTTTTCCTCACAGCAGGTTAACTTGTGTGTGGTTGCAACATTACGGTCCCATTGAGTACATTTTTGGAGAAAGGAACATCAGTTGCACCACTGGGCGGGAGGAGGGTGACGAGCACGACACATTTTCTCTCTTCGGTAAGCATTTATTTGTGTTTTATACTTTTGGAATTTTGGTTTTACATGTTGATTTTAAAATGACCTTTTTCATGTTTAAATGTACTAACTCGGTTTTTCCTCACAGCAGGTCAACTTGTGTGTGGTTGCAACATTACGGTCACATTGAGTACATTTTTGGAGAAAGGGACATCAGTTGCACCACTGGGCGGGAGGAGGGTGCCGAGCACGATACATTTTCTCTCTTTGGTAAGCATTTTTTTGTGTTTTATACCTTTAATAATTTTGGTTTTTCATGTTGATTTTAAAATGACCTTTTTCATGTTTGAAATGTACTAACTCGTTTTTTCCTCACAGCAGGTCAACTTGTGTGTGGTTGCAACATTACGATCCCATTGAGTACATTTTTGGAGAAAGGGACATCAGTTGCACCACAGGGTGGGAGGAGGGTGCTGAGCACGATACATTTTCTCTCTTCGGTAAGCATTTTTTTGTGTTTTATACTTTTGGGATTTTGGTTTTTGATGTTGATTTTAAAATGACCTTTTTCATGTTTAAATGTACCAACTCGGTTTTTCCTCACAGCAGGTCAACTTGTGTGTGGTTGCAACATTACGGTCCCATTGAGTACATTTTTGGAGAATGGGACATCAGTTGCACCACTGGGCGGGAGGAGGGTGCCGAGCACGATACATTTTCTCTCTTCCGTAAGCATTTTTTTGTGTTTTATACTTTAGGAATTTTGGTTTTTCATGTTGATTTTAAAATGACCTTTTTCATGTTTAAATGTACTAACTCGTTTTTTCCTCACAGCAGGTCAACTTGTGTGTGGTTGCAACATTACGGTCCCATTGAGTACACATTTTGAGAAAGGGACATCAGTTGCACCACAGGGCGGGAGGAGGGTGCTGAGCACGATACATTTTCTCTCTTCGGTAAGCATTTTTTTGTGTTTTATACTTTTGGAATTATGGTTTTTCATGTTGATTTTAAAATGACCTTTTTCATGTTTTAATGTACTAACTCGTTTTTTCCTCACAGCAGGTCAACTTGTGTGTGGTTGCAACATTACGGTCCCATTGAGTACATTTTTGGAGAAAGGGACATCAGTTGCACCACAGGGCGGGAGGAGGGTGCTGAGCACGATACATTTTCCCTCTTCGGTAAGCATTTTTTTGTGTTTTATACTTTAGGAATTTTGGTTTTTCATGTTGATTTTAAAATGACCTTTTTCATGTTTAACTGTACTAACTCGTTTTTTCCTCACAGCAGGTCAACTTGTGTGTGGTTGCAACATTACGGTCCCATTGAGTACATTTTTGGAGAAAGGGACATCAGTTGCACCACAGGGCGGGAGGAGGGTGCTGAGCACGATACATTTTCTCTCTTCGGTAAGCATTTTTTTGTGTTTTATACTTTTGGAATTTTGGGTTTTCATCTTGATTTTAAAATGACCTTTTTCATGTTTCAATGTACTCACTCGGTTTTTTTTCACAGCAGGTCAACTTGTGTGTGGTTGCAACATTACGGTCCCATTGAGTACATTTTTGGAGAAAGGGACATCAGTTGCACCACTGGGCGGGAGGAGGGTGCCGAGCACGGCACATTTTCTATCTTCGGTAAGCATTTCTTTGTGTTTTATACTTTTGGAATTTTGGTTTTACATGTTGATTTTAAAATGACCTTTTTCATGTTTAAATGTACTAACTCGGTTTTTCCTCACAGCAGGTCAACTTGTGTTAGGTTGCAACATTACTGTCCCATTGAGTACATTTTTGGAGAAAGGGACATCAGTTGCACCACAGGGCGGGAGGAGGGTGCTGAGCACGATACATTTTCTCTCTTCGGTAAGCATTTTTTTGTGTTTTATACTTTTGGAATTTTGGTTTTACATGTTGATTTTAAAATGACCTTTTTCATGTTTAAATGTACTAACTCGGTTTTTCCTCACAGCAGGTCAACTTGTGTGTGGTTGCAACATTACTGTCCCATTGAGTACATTTTTGGAGAAAGGGACATCAGTTGCACCACTGGGCGGGAGGAGGGTGCTGAGCACGATACATTTTCTCTCTTCGGTAAGCATTCTTTTGTGTTTTTTACTTTTGGAATTTTGGTTTTACATGTTGATTTTAAAATGACCTTTTTCATGTTTAAATGTACTAACTCGGTTTTTCCTCACAGCAGGTCAACTTGTGTGTGGTTGCAACATTACGGTCCCATTGAGTACATTTTTGGAGAAAGGGACATCAGTTGCACCACTGGGCGGGAGGAGGGTGCCGAGCACGACACATTTTCTCTCTTCGGTAAGCATTTATTTGTGTTTTATACTTTTGGAATTTTGGTTATACATGTTGATTTTAAAATGACCTTTTTCATGTTTAAATGTACTAACTCGGTTTTTCCTCACAGCAGGTTAACTTGTGTGTGGTTGCAACATTACGGTCCCATTGAGTACATTTTTGGAGAAAGGGACATCAGTTGCACCACTGGGCGGGAGGAGGGTGACGAGCACGATACATTTTCTCTCTTCGGTAAGCATTTATTTGTGTTTTATACTTTTGGAATTTTGGTTTTACATGTTGATTTTAAAATGACCTTTTTCATGTTTAAATGTACTAACTCGGTTTTTCCTCACAGCAGGTCAACTTGTGTGTGGTTGCAACATTACGGTCCCATTGAGTACATTTTTGGAGAAAGGGACATCAGTTGCACCACTGGGCGGGAGGAGGGTGCCGAGCACGATACATTTTCTCTCTTTGGTAAGCATCTTTTTGTGTTTTATACCTTTAATAATTTTGGTTTTTCATGTTGATTTTAAAATGACCTTTTTCATGTTTGAAATGTACTAACTCGTTTTTTCCTCACAGCAGGTCAACTCATGTGTGGTTGCAACATTACGATCCCATTGAGTACATTTTTGGAGAAAGGGACATCAGTTGCACCACAGGGCGGGAGGAGGGTGCTGAGCACGATACATTTTCTCTCTTCGGTAAGCATTTTTTTGTGTTTTATACTTTTGGGATTTTGGTTTTTCATGTTGATTTTAAAATGACCTTTTTCATGTTTAAATGTACCAACTCGGTTTTTCCTCACAGCAGGTCAACTTGTGTGTGGTTGCAACATTACGGTCCCATTGAGTACATTTTTGGAGAAAGGGACATCAGTTGCACCACTGGGCGGGAGGAGGGTGCCGAGCACGATACATTTTCTCTCTTCCGTAAGCATTTTTTTGTGTTTTATACTTTAGGAATTTTGGTTTTTCATGTTGATTTTAAAATGACCTTTTTCATGTTTAAATGTACTAACTCGTTTTTTCCTCACAGCAGGTCAACTTGTGTGTGGTTGCAACATTACGGTCCCATTGAGTACATTTTTGGAGAAAGGGACATCAGTTGCACCACAGGGCGGGAGGAGGGTGCTGAGCACGATACATTTTCTCTCTTCGGTAAGCATTTTTTTGTGTTTTATACTTTTGGAATTTTGGTTTTTCATGTTGATTTTAAAATGACCTTTTTCATGTTTCAATGTACTAACTCGGTTTTTCCTCACAGCAGGTCAACTTGTGTGTGGTTGCAACATTACTGTCCCATTGAGTACATTTTTGGAGAAAGGGACATCAGTTGCACCACTGGGCGGGAGAAGGGTGCCGTGCACGATACATTTTCTCTCTTCGGTAAGCATTTTTTTGTGTTTTATAATTTTATAATTTTGGTTTTTCATGTTGATTTTAAAATGACCTTTTTCATGTTTGAAATGTACTAACTCGTCTTTTCCTCACAGCAGGTCAACTTGTGTGTGGTTGCAACATTACGGTCCCATTGAGTACATTTTTGGAGAAAGGGACATCAGTTGCACCACTGGGCGGGAGGAGGGTGCCGAGCACGATACATTTTCTCTCTTTGGTAAGCATTTTTTTGTGTTTTATACTTTTATAATTTCGGTTTTTCATGTTGATTTTAATATGACCTTTATCATGTTTGAAATGTACTAACTCGTTTTTTCCTCACAGCAGGTCAACTTGTGTGTGGTTGCAACATTACGGTCCCATTGAGTACATTTTTGGAGAAAGGGACATCAGTTGCACCACAGGGCGGGAGGAGGGTGCTGAGCACGATACATTTTCTCTCTTCGGTAAGCATTTTTTTGTAATTCATACTTTTGGAATTTTGTTTTTCATGTTGATTTCAAAATGACCTCTTTCATGTTTGAAATGTACTAACTCTTTTTTTCCTCACAGCAGGTCAACTTGTGTGTGGTTGCAACATTACGGTCCCATTTACTTCATTTTTGGAAAAAGGGACATCAGTTGCACCACAGGGCAGGAGGAGGGTGCTGAGCACGATACATTTTGTCTCTTCGGTAAGCATTTTTTTGTGTTTGATACTTTTGGAATTTTGGTATTTCATGTTGATTTTAAAAAGACCTTTTTCATGTTTGAAATGTACTAACTCGTTTTTTCGTCACAGCAGGTCAACTTGTGTGTGGTTGCAACATTACGGTCCCATTGAGTACATATTTGGAGAAAGGGACATCAGTTGCACCACAGGGCGGGAGGAGGGTGCTCAGCACGATACATTTTCTCTCTTCGGTAAGCACTTTTTCGTGTTTGATACTTTTGGAAGTTTAATTTATCATGTTGATTTTTAAATTGCCTTTTTCATTTTTGAAATCTACTTATTCGCTATTTTCCTCACAGCAGGTCAACCTGTGGGTGGTTGCAACATTACGGTCCCATTGACTTCATTTTTGGAAAAAAGGACATCAGTTGCCCCACCGGGCGGGAGGAGGGTGCTGAGCACGATACATTTTGTCTCTTCGGTAAGCATTTTTTAGTGTTTGATACTTTTGGAATTTTGGGATTTCATGTTGATTTTTAAAAGACCTTTTTCATGTTTGAAATGTGCTAACTCGGTTGTTCCTCACAGCAGGTCAACTTGTGTGTGGTTGCAACATTACGGTCCCATTGACTACATTTTTGGAGAAAGGGACATCAGTTGCACCACAGGGCGGGAGGAGGGTGCTGAGCACGATACATTTTCTCTCTTCGGTAAGCATTTTTTTGTGTTTGATACTTTTGGGATTTTGGTTTTTCATGTTGATTTTACAATGACCTTTTTCATGTTTAAATGTACTAACTCGGTTTTTTTTCACAGCAGGTCAACTTGTGTGTGGTTTCAACATTACGATCCCATTGAGTACATTTTTGGAGAAAGGGACATCAGTTGCACCACTGGGCGGGAGGAGGGTGCCGAGCACGATACATTTTCTCTCTTCGGTAAGCATTTATTTGTGTTTTATACTTTTGGAATTTTGGTTTTTCATGTTGATTTTAAAATGACCTTTTTCACGTTTAAATGTACTAACTCGGTTGTTCCTCACAGCAGGTCAACTTGTGTGTGGTTGCAACATTACGGTCCCATTGAGTACATTTTTGGAGAAAGGGCCATCAGTTGCACCACAGGGCGGGAGGAGGGTGCTGAGCACGATACATTTTCTCTCTTCGGTAAGCATTTTTTTGTGTTTTATACTTTTGGGATTTTGGTTTTTCATGTTGATTTTAAAATGACCTTTTTCATGTTTGAAGTGTACTAACTCGTTTTTTCCTCACAGCAGGTCAACTTGTGTGTGGTTGCAACATTACGGTCCCATTGAGTACATTTTTGGAGAAAGGGACATCAGTTGCACCACAGGGCGGGAGGAGGGTGCTGAGCACGATACATTTTCTCTCTTCGGTAAGCATTTTTTTGTGTTTTATACTTTTGGGATTTTGGTTTTTCATGTTGATTTTAAAATGACCTTTTTCATGTTTAAATGTACTAACTCGGTTATTCCTCACAGCAGGTCAACTTGTGTGTGGTTGCAACATTACGGTCCCATTGAGTACATTTTTGGAGAAAGGGACATCAGTTGCACCACTGGGCGGGAGGAGGGTGCCGAGCACGATACATTTTCTCTCTTCGGTAAGCATTTTTTTGTGTTTTATACTTTAGGAATTTTGGTTTTTCATGTTAATTTTAAAATGACCTTTTTCGTGTTTAAATGTACTAACTTGTTTTTTCCTCACAGCAGGTCAACTTGTGTGTGGTTGCAACATTACGGTCCCATTGAGTACATTTTCGGAGAAAGGGACATCAGTTGCACCACAGGGCGGGAGGAGGGTGCTTAGCACGATACATTTTCTCTCTTCGGTAAGAATTTTTTTGTAATTCATACTTTTGGAATTTTGTTTTTCATGTTGATTTTAAAATGACCTTTTTCATGTTAGAAATGTACTAACTCTTATTTTCCTCACAGCAGGTCAACTTGTGTGTGGTTGCAACATTACGGTCCCATTGACTTCATTTTTGGAAAAAGGGACATCAGTTGCACCACAGGGCGGGAGGAGGGTGCTGAGCACGATACATTTTGTCTCTTCGGTAAGCATTTTTTTGTGTTTGATACTTTTGGAATTCTGGTATTTCATGTTGATTTTAAAAAGACCTTTTTCATGTTTGAAATGTACTAACTCGTTTTTTCGTCACAGCAGGTCAACTTGTGTGTGGTTGCAACATTACGGTCCCATTGAGTACATATTTGGAGAAAGGGACATCAGTTGCACCACAGGGCGGGAGGAGGGTGCTGAGCACGATACATTTTCTCTCTTCGGTAAGCACTTTTTCGTGTTTGATACTTTTGGAAGTTTGATTTATCATGTTGATTTTTAAATTGCCTTTTTCATTTTTGAAATCTACTAATTCGCTATTTTCCTCACAGCAGGTCAACTTGTGGGTGGTTGCAACATTACGGTCCCATTGACTTCATTTTTGGAAAAAAGGACATCAGTTGCCAAACCGGGCGGGAGGAGGGTGCTGCGCACGATACATATTGTCTCTCTGGTAACCATTTTTTTGTGTTTAATACTTTTGGAATTTTGTATTTCATGTTGATTTTAAAAAGACCTTTTTCATGTTTGAAATGTACTAACTCGTTTTTTCGTCACAGCAGGTCAACTTGTGTGTGGTTGCAACATTACGGTCCCATTGAGTACATTTTTGGAGAAAGGGACATCAGTTGCACCACTGGGCGGGAGGAGGGTGACGAGCACGATACATTTTCTCTCTTCGGTAAGCATTTATTTGTGTTTTATACTTTTGGAATTTTGGTTTTACATGTTGATTTTAAAATGACCTTTTTCATGTTTAAATGTACTAACTCGGTTTTTCCTCACAGCAGGTCAACTTGTGTGTGGTTGCAACATTACGGTCCCATTGAGTACATTTTTGGAGAAAGGGACATCAGTTGCACCACTGGGCGGGAGGAGGGTGCCGAGCACGATACATTTTCTCTCTTTGGTAAGCATTTTTTTGTGTTTTATACCTTTAATAATTTTGGTTTTTCATGTTGATTTTAAAATGACCTTTTTCATGTTTGAAATGTACTAACTCGTTTTTTCCTCACAGCAGGTCAACTCGTGTGTGGTTGCAACATTACGATCCCATTGAGTACATTTTTGGAGAAAGGGACATCAGTTGCACCACAGGGCGGGAGGAGGGTGCTGAGCACGATACATTTTCTCTCTTCGGTAAGCATTTTTTTGTGTTTTATACTTTTGGGATTTTGGTTTTTCATGTTGATTTTAAAATGACCTTTTTCATGTTTAAATGTACCAACTCGGTTTTTCCTCACAGCAGGTCAACTTGTGTGTGGTTGCAACATTACGGTCCCATTGAGTACATTTTTGGAGAAAGGGACATCAGTTGCACCACTGGGCGGGAGGAGGGTGCCGAGCACGATACATTTTCTCTCTTCCGTAAGCATTTTTTTGTGTTTTATACTTTAGGAATTTTGGTTTTTCATGTTGATTTTAAAATGACCTTTTTCATGTTTAAATGTACTAACTCGTTTTTTCCTCACAGCAGGTCAACTTGTGTGTGGTTGCAACATTACGGTCCCATTGAGTACATTTTTGGAGAAAGGGACATCAGTTGCACCACAGGGCGGGAGGAGGGTGCTGAGCACGATACATTTTCTCTCTTCGGTAAGCATTTTTTTGTGTTTTATACTTTTGGAATTTTGGTTTTTCATGTTGATTTTAAAATGACCTTTTTCATGTTTCAATGTACTAACTCGGTTTTTCCTCACAGCAGGTCAACTTGTGTGTGGTTGCAACATTACTGTCCCATTGAGTACATTTTTGGAGAAAGGGACATCAGTTGCACCACTGGGCGGGAGAAGGGTGCCGTGCACGATACATTTTCTCTCTTCGGTAAGCATTTTTTTGTGTTTTATAATTTTATAATTTTGGTTTTTCATGTTGATTTTAAAATGACCTTTTTCATGTTTGAAATGTACTAACTCGTCTTTTCCTCACAGCAGGTCAACTTGTGTGTGGTTGCAACATTACGGTCCCATTGAGTACATTTTTGGAGAAAGGGACATCAGTTGCACCACTGGGCGGGAGGAGGGTGCCGAGCACGATACATTTTCTCTCTTTGGTAAGCATTTTTTTGTGTTTTATACTTTTATAATTTCGGTTTTTCATGTTGATTTTAAAATGACCTTTTTCATGTTTGAAATGTACTAACTCGTCTTTTCCTCACAGCAGGTCAACTTGTGTGTGGTTGCAACATTACGGTCCCATTGAGTACATTTTTGGAGAAAGGGACATCAGTTGCACCACTGGGCGGGAGGAGGGTGCCGAGCACGATACATTTTCTCTCTTCGGTAAGCATTTTTTTGTGTTTTATACTTTAGGAATTTTGGTTTTTCATGTTAATTTTAAAATGACCTTTTTCGTGTTTAAATGTACTAACTTGTTTTTTCCTCACAGCAGGTCAACTTGTGTGTGGTTGCAACATTACGGTCCCATTGAGTACATTTTCGGAGAAAGGGACATCAGTTGCACCACAGGGCGGGAGGAGGGTGCTTAGCACGATACATTTTCTCTCTTCGGTAAGAATTTTTTTGTAATTCATACTTTTGGAATTTTGTTTTTCATGTTGATTTTAAAATGACCTTTTTCATGTTAGAAATGTACTAACTCTTATTTTCCTCACAGCAGGTCAACTTGTGTGTGGTTGCAACATTACGGTCCCATTGACTTCATTTTTGGAAAAAGGGACATCAGTTGCACCACAGGGCGGGAGGAGGGTGCTGAGCACGATACATTTTGTCTCTTTGGTAAGCATTTTTTTGTGTTTGATACTTTTGGAATTCTGGTATTTCATGTTGATTTTAAAAAGACCTTTTTCATGTTTGAAATGTACTAACTCGTTTTTTCGTCACAGCAGGTCAACTTGTGTGTGGTTGCAACATTACGGTCCCATTGAGTACATATTTGGAGAAAGGGACATCAGTTGCACCACAGGGCGGGAGGAGGGTGCTGAGCACGATACATTTTCTCTCTTCGGTAAGCACTTTTTCGTGTTTGATACTTTTGGAAGTTTGATTTATCATGTTGATTTTTAAATTGCCTTTTTCATTTTTGAAATCTACTAATTCGCTATTTTCCTCACAGCAGGTCAACTTGTGGGTGGTTGCAACATTACGGTCCCATTGACTTCATTTTTGGAAAAAAGGACATCAGTTGCCAAACCGGGCGGGAGGAGGGTGCTGCGCACGATACATATTGTCTCTCTGGTAACCATTTTTTTGTGTTTAATACTTTTGGAATTTTGTATTTCATGTTGATTTTAAATAGACCTTTTTCATGTTTGAAATGTACTAACTCGGTTGTTCCTCACAGCAGGTCAACTTGTGTGTGGTTGCAACATTACGGTCCCATTGAGTACATTTTTGGAGAAAGGGCCATCAGTTGCACCACAGGGCGGGAGGAGGGTGCTGAGCACGATACGTTTTCTCTCTTCGGTAAGCATTTTTTTGTGTTTTATACTTTTGGGATTTTGGTTTTTCATGTTGATTTTAAAATGACCTTTTTCATGTTTGAAGTGTACTAACTCGTTTTTTCCTCACAGCAGGTCAACTTGTGTGTGGTTGCAACATTACGGTCCCATTGAGTACATTTTTGGAGAAAGGGACATCAGTTGCACCACAGGGCGGGAGGAGGGTGCTGAGCACGATACATTTTCTCTCTTCGGTAAGCATTTTTTTGTGTTTTATACTTTTGGGATTTTGGTTTTTCATGTTGATTTTAAAATGACCTTTTTCATGTTAAATGTACTAACTCGGTTATTCCTCACAGCAGGTCAACTTGTGTGTGGTTGCAACATTACGGTCCCATTGAGTACATTTTTGGAGAAAGGGACATCAGTTGCACCACTGGGCGGGAGAAGGGTGCCGAGCACGATACATTTTCTCTCTTCGGTAACCATTTTTTTGTGTTTTATACTTTTATAATTTCGGTTTTTCATGTTGATTTTAAAATGACCTTTTTCATGTTTAAATGTACTAACTCGGTTTTTCCTCACAGCAGGTCAACTTGTGTGTGGTTGCAACATTACGGTCCCATTGAGTACATTTTTGGAGAAAGGGACATCAGTTGCACCACTGGGCGGGAGGAGGGTGCCGAGCACGACACATTTTCTCTCTTCGGTAAGCATTTATTTGTGTTTTATACTTTTGGAATTTTGGTTATACATGTTGATTTTAAAATGACCTTTTTCATGTTTAAATGTACTAACTCGGTTTTTCCTCACAGCAGGTTAACTTGTGTGTGGTTGCAACATTACGGTCCCATTGAGTACATTTTTGGAGAAAGGGACATCAGTTGCACCACTGGGCGGGAGGAGGGTGACGAGCACGATACATTTTCTCTCTTCGGTAAGCATTTATTTGTGTTTTATACTTTTGGAATTTTGGTTTTACATGTTGATTTTAAAATGACCTTTTTCATGTTTAAATGTACTAACTCGGTTTTTCCTCACAGCAGGTCAACTTGTGTGTGGTTGCAACATTACGGTCCCATTGAGTACATTTTTGGAGAAAGGGACATCAGTTGCACCACTGGGCGGGAGGAGGGTGCCGAGCACGATACATTTTCTCTCTTTGGTAAGCATTTTTTTGTGTTTTATACCTTTAATAATTTTGGTTTTTCATGTTGATTTTAAAATGACCTTTTTCATGTTTGAAATGTACTAACTCGTTTTTTCCTCACAGCAGGTCAACTCGTGTGTGGTTGCAACATTACGGTCCCATTGAGTACATTTTTGGAGAAAGGGACATCAGTTGCACCACAGGGCGGGAGGAGGGTGCTGAGCACGATACATTTTCTCTCTTCGGTAAGCATTTTTTTGTGTTTTATACTTTTGGAATTTTGGTTTTTCATGTTGATTTTAAAATGACCTTTTTCATGTTTCAATGTACTAACTCGGTTTTTCCTCACAGCAGGTCAACTTGTGTGTGGTTGCAACATTACTGTCCCATTGAGTACATTTTTGGAGAAAGGGACATCAGTTGCACCACTGGGCGGGAGAAGGGTGCCGTGCACGATACATTTTCTCTCTTCGGTAAGCATTTTTTTGTGTTTTATAATTTTATAATTTTGGTTTTTCATGTTGATTTTAAAATGACCTTTTTCATGTTTGAAATGTACTAACTCGTCTTTTCCTCACAGCAGGTCAACTTGTGTGTGGTTGCAACATTACGGTCCCATTGAGTACATTTTTGGAGAAAGGGACATCAGTTGCACCACTGGGCGGGAGGAGGGTGCCGAGCACGATACATTTTCTCTCTTTGGTAAGCATTTTTTTGTGTTTTATACTTTTATAATTTCGGTTTTTCATGTTGATTTTAATATGACCTTTATCATGTTTGAAATGTACTAACTCGTTTTTTCCTCACAGCAGGTCAACTTGTGTGTGGTTGCAACATTACGGTCCCATTGAGTACATTTTTGGAGAAAGGGACATCAGTTGCACCACAGGGCAGGAGGAGGGTGCTGAGCACGATACATTTTCTCTCTTCGGTAAGCATTTTTTTGTAATTCATACTTTTGGAATTTTGTTTTTCATGTTGATTTTAAAATGACCTCTTTCATGTTTGAAATGTACTAACTCTTTTTTTCCTCACAGCAGGTCAACTTGTGTGTGGTTGCAACATTACGGTCCCATTGACTTCATTTTTGGAAAAAGGGACATCAGTTGCACCACAGGGCAGGAGGAGGGTGCTGAGCACGATACATTTTGTCTCTTCGGTAAGCATTTTTTTGTGTTTGATACTTTTGGAATTTTGGTATTTCATGTTGATTTTAAAGAGACCTTTTTCATGTTTGAAATGTACTAACTCGTTTTTTCGTCACAGCAGGTCAACTTGTGTGTGGTTGCAACATTACGGTCCCATTGAGTACATATTTGGAGAAAGGGACATCAGTTGCACCACAGGGCGGGAGGAGGGTGCTCAGCACGATACATTTTCTCTCTTCGGTAAGCACTTTTTCGTGTTTGATACTTTTGGAAGTTTGATTTATCATGTTGATTTTTAAATTGCCTTTTTCATTTTTGAAATCTACTTATTCGCTATTTTCCTCACAGCAGGTCAACTTGTGGGTGGTTGCAACATTACGGTCCCATTGACTTCATTTTTGGAAAAAAGGACATCAGTTGCCCCACCGGGCGGGAGGAGGGTGCTGAGCACGATACATTTTGTCTCTTCGGTAAGCATTTTTTAGTGTTTGATACTTTTGGAATTTTGGGATTTCATGTTGATTTTTAAAAGACCTTTTTCATGTTTGAAATGTGCTAACTCGGTTGTTCCTCACAGCAGGTCAACTTGTGTGTGGTTGCAACATTACGGTCCCATTGACTACATTTTTGGAGAAAGGGACATCAGTTGCACCACAGGGCGGGAGGAGGGTGCTGAGCACGATACATTTTCTCTCTTCGGTAAGCATTTTTTTGTATTTGATACTTTTGGGATTTTGGTTTTTCATGTAGATTTTACAATGACCTTTTTCATGTTTAAATGTACTAACTCGGTTTTTTTTCACAGCAGGTCAACTTGTGTGTGGTTTCAACATTACGATCCCATTGAGTACATTTTTGGAGAAAGGGACATCAGTTGCACCACTGGGCGGGAGGAGGGTGCCGAGCACGATACATTTTCTCTCTTCGGTAAGCATTTATTTGTGTTTTATACTTTTGGAATTTTGGTTTTTCATGTTGATTTTAAAATGACCTTTTTCACGTTTAAATGTACTAACTCGGTTGTTCCTCACAGCAGGTCAACTTGTGTGTGGTTGCAACATTACGGTCCCATTGAGTACATTTTTGGAGAAAGGGCCATCAGTTGCACCACAGGGCGGGAGGAGGGTGCTGAGCACGATACATTTTCTCTCTTCGGTAAGCATTTTTTTGTGTTTTATACTTTTGGGATTTTGGTTTTTCATGTTGATTTTAAAATGACCTTTTTCATGTTTGAAGTGTACTAACTCGTTTTTTCCTCACAGCAGGTCAACTTGTGTGTGGTTGCAACATTACGGTCCCATTGAGTACATTTTTGGAGAAAGGGACATCAGTTGCACCACAGGGCGGGAGGAGGGTGCTGAGCACGATACATTTTCTCTCTTCGGTAAGCATTTTTTTGTGTTTTATACTTTTGGGATTTTGGTTTTTCATGTTGATTTTAAAATGACCTTTTTCATGTTTAAATGTACTAACTCGGTTATTCCTCACAGCAGGTCAACTTGTGTGTGGTTGCAACATTACGGTCCCATTGAGTACATTTTTGGAGAAAGGGACATCAGTTGCACCACTGGGCGGGAGGAGGGTGCCGAGCACTATACATTTTCTCTCTTCGGTAAGCATTTTTTTGTGTTTTATACTTTAGGAATTTTGGTTTTTCATGTTAATTTTAAAATGACCTTTTTCGTGTTTAAATGTACTAACTTGTTTTTTCCTCACAGCAGGTCAACTTGTGTGTGGTTGCAACATTACGGTCCCATTGAGTACATTTTCGGAGAAAGGGACATCAGTTGCACCACAGGGCGGGAGGAGGGTGCTTAGCACGATACATTTTCTCTCTTCGGTAAGAATTTTTTTGTAATTCATACTTTTGGAATTTTGTTTTTCATGTTGATTTTAAAATGACCTTTTTCATGTTAGAAATGTACTAACTCTTATTTTCCTCACAGCAGGTCAACTTGTGTGTGGTTGCAACATTACGGTCCCATTGACTTCATTTTTGGAAAAAGGGACATCAGTTGCACCACAGGGCGGGAGGAGGGTGCTGAGCACGATACATTTTGTCTCTTCGGTAAGCATTTTTTTGTGTTTGATACTTTTGGAATTCTGGTATTTCATGTTGATTTTAAAAAGACCTTTTTCATGTTTGAAATGTACTAACTCGTTTTTTCGTCACAGCAGGTCAACTTGTGTGTGGTTGCAACATTACGGTCCCATTGAGTACATATTTGGAGAAAGGGACATCAGTTGCACCACAGGGCGGGAGGAGGGTGCTGAGCACGATACATTTTCTCTCTTCGGTAAGCACTTTTTCGTGTTTGATACTTTTGGAAATTTGATTTATCATGTTGATTTTTAAATTGCCTTTTTCATTTTTGAAATCTACTAATTCGCTATTTTCCTCACAGCAGGTCAACTTGTGGGTGGTTGCAACATTACGGTCCCATTGACTTCATTTTTGGAAAAAAGGACATCAGTTGCCAAACCGGGCGGGAGGAGGGTGCTGCGCACGATACATATTGTCTCTCTGGTAACCATTTTTTTGTGTTTAATACTTTTGGAATTTTGTATTTCATGTTGATTTTAAATAGACCTTTTTCATGTTTGAAATGTACTAACTCGGTTGTTCCTCACAGCAGGTCAACTTGTGTGTGGTTGCAACATTACGGTCCCATTGAGTACATTTTTGGAGAAAGGGCCATCAGTTGCACCACAGGGCGGGAGGAGGGTGCTGAGCACGATACATTTTCTCTCTTCGGTAAGCATTTTTTTGTGTTTTATACTTTTGGGATTTTGGTTTTTCATGTTGATTTTAAAATGACCTTTTTCATGTTTGAAGTGTACTAACTCGTTTTTTCCTCACAGCAGGTCAACTTGTGTGTGGTTGCAACATTACGGTCCCATTGAGTACATTTTTGGAGAAAGGGACATCAGTTGCACCACAGGGCGGGAGGAGGGTGCTGAGCACGATACATTTTCTCTCTTCGGTAAGCATTTTTTTGTGTTTTATACTTTTGGGATTTTGGTTTTTCATGTTGATTTTAAAATGACCTTTTTCATGTTAAATGTACTAACTCGGTTATTCCTCACAGCAGGTCAACTTGTGTGTGGTTGCAACATTACGGTCCCATTGAGTACATTTTTGGAGAAAGGGACATCAGTTGCACCACTGGGCGGGAGAAGGGTGCCGAGCACGATACATTTTCTCTCTTCGGTAACCATTTTTTTGTGTTTTATACTTTTATAATTTCGGTTTTTCATGTTGATTTTAAAATGACCTTTTTCATGTTTGAAATGTACTAACTCGTTTTTTCCTCACAGCAGGTCAACTTGTGTGTGGTTGTAACATTACGGTCCCATTGAGTACATTTTTGGAGAAAGGGACATCAGTTGCACCACAGGGCGGGAGGAGGGTGTTGAGCACGATACATTTTCTCTCTTCAGTAAGCATTTTTTTGTGTTTTATACTTTTATAATTTCGGTTTTTCATGTTGACTTTAAAATGACCTTTTTCATGTTTGAAATGTACTAACTCGTTTTTTCCTCACAGCAGGTCAACTTGTGTGTGGTTGCAACATTACGGTCCCATTAACTACATTTTTGGAGAAAGGGACATCAGTTGCACCGCTGGGCGGGAGGAGGGTGCCGAGCACGATACATTTTCTCTCTTCGGTAACCATTTTTTTGTGTTTTATACTTTTATAATTTCGGTTTTTCATGTTGATTTTAAAATGACCTTTTTCATGTTTGAAATGTACTAACTCGTTTTTTCCTCACAGCAGGTCAACTTGTGTGTGGTTGCAACATTACGGTCCCATTGAGTACATTTTTGGAGAAAGGGACATCAGTTGCACCACAGGGTGGGAGGAGGGTGCTGAGCACGATACTTTTTCTCTCTTCGGTAAGCATTTTTTTGTGTTTTATACTTTTGGGATTTTGGTTTTTCATGTTGATTTTAAAATGACCTTTCTCATGTTTAAATGTACTAACTCGGTTTTTCCTCACAGCAGGTCAACTTGTGTGTGGTTGCAACTTTACGGTCCCATTGAGTACATTTTTGGAGAAAGGGACATCAGTTGCACCACAGGGCGGGAGGAGGGTGCTGACCACGATACATTTTCTCTCTTCGGTAACCATTTTTTTGTGTTTTATACTTTTATAATTTCGGTTTTTCATGTTGATTTTAAAATGACCTTTTTCATGTTTGAAGTGTACTAACTCGTTCTTTCCTCACAGCAGGTCAACTTGTGTGTGGTTGCAACATTACGGTCCCATTGAGTACATTTTTGGAGAAAGGGACATCAGTTGCACCACAGGGCGGGAGGAGGGTGCTGAGCACGATACATTTTCTCTCTTCGGTAAGCATTTTTTTGTGTTTTATACTTTTGGGATTTTGGTTTTTCATGTTGATTTTAAAATGTCCTTTTTCATGTTTGAAGTGTACTAACTCGTTTTTTCCTCACAGCAGGTCGACTTGTGTGTGGTTGCAACATTACGGTCCCATTGAGAACATTTTTGGAGAAAGGGACATCAGTTGCACCACTGGGCGGGAGGAGGGTGCCAAGCACGTTACATTTTCTCTCTTCGGTAACCATTTTTTTGTGTTTTATACTTTTATAATTTCGGTTTTTCATGTTGATTTTAAAATGACCTTTTTCATGTTTGAAATGTACTAACTCGTTTTTTCCTCACAGCAGGTCAACTTGTGTGTGGTTGCAACATTACGGTCCCATTGAGTACATTTTTGGAGAAAGGGACATCAGTTGCACCACAGGGCGGGAGGAGGGTGCTGAGCACGATACATTTTCTCTCTTCGGTAAGCATTTTTTTGTAATTCATACTTTTGGAATTTTGTTTTTCATGTTGATTTCAAAATGACCTTTTTCATGTTTGAAATGTACTAACTCTTTTTTTCCTCACAGCAGGTCAACTTGTGTGTGGTTGCAACATTACGGTCCCATTGAGTACATATTTGGAGAAAGGGACATCAGTTGCACCACAGGGCGGGAGGAGGGTGCTGAGCACGATACATTTTCTCTCTTCGGTAAGCACTTTTTTGTGTTTGATTCTCTTGGAAGTTTCATTTATCATGTTGATTTTTAAATTGCCTTTTTCATTTTTGAAATCTACTAATTCGCTATTTTCCTCACAGCAGGTCAACTTGTGGGTGGTTGCAACATTACGGTCCCATTGACTTCATTTTTGGAAAAAGGGACATCAGTTGCCCCACAGGGCGGGAGGAGGGTGCTGAGCACGATACATTTTGTCTCTTCGGTAAGCATTTTTTTGTGTTTGATACATATGGAACTTTGGTATTTCATGTTGATTTTAAAAAGACCTTTTTCATGTTTGAAATGTACTAACTCGTTTTTTCGTCACAGCAGGTCAACTTGTGTGTGGTTGCAACATTACGGTCCCATTGAGTACATATTTGAAGAAAGGGATATCAGTTGCACCACAGGGTGGGAGGAGGGTTCTGAGCACGATACATTTTCTCTCTTCGGAATGCATTTTTTTGTGTTTGATACTTTTGGAATTTTGGTATTTCCTGTTGATTTTAAAATGACCTTTTTCATGTTTGAAATGTACTAACTCGGTTGTTCCTCACAGCAGGTCAACTTGTGTGTGGTTGCAACATTACGGTCCCATTGAGTACATTTTTGGAGAAAGGGACATCAGTTGCACCACAGGGCGGGAGGAGGGTGCTGAGCACGATACATTTTCCCTCTTCGGTAAGCATTTTTATGTGTTATATACTTTTGGAATTTTGGTTTTTCATGTTGATTTTAAAAAGAGCTTTTTCATGTTTAAATGTACTAACTCGGTTTTTCCTCACAGCAGGTCAACTTGTGTGTGGTTGCAACATTACGCTCCCATTGAGTACATTTTTGGAGAAAGGGACATCAGTTGCACCACTGGGCGGGAGGAGGGTGCCGAGCACGATACATTTTCTCTCTTCGGTAAGCATTTTTTTGTGTTTTATAGTTTTATAATTTCGGTTTTCCATGTTGATTTTAAAATGACCTTTTTCATGTTTGAAATGTACTAACTCGTTTATTCCTCACAGCAGGTCAACTTGTGTGTGGTTGCAACATTACGGTCCCATTGAGTACATTTTTGGAGAAAGGGACATCAGTTGCACCACAGGGCGGGAGGAGGGTGCTGAGCACGATACATTTTCTCTCTTCGGTAACCATTTTTTTCTGTTTTATACTTTTATAATTTCGGTTTTTCATGTTGATTTTAAAATGACCTTTTTCATGTTTGAAGTGTACTAACTCGTTCTTTCCTCACAGCAGGTCAACTTGTGTGTGGTTGCAACATTACGGTCCCATTGAGTACATTTTTGGAGAAAGGGACATCAGTTGCACCACAGGGCGGGAGGAGGGTGCTGAGCACGATACATTTTCTCTCTTCGGTAAGCATTTTTTTGTGTTTTATACTTTTGGGATTTTGGTTTTTCATGTTGATTTTAAAATGTCCTTTTTCATGTTTGAAGTGTACTAACTCGTTTTTTCCTCACAGCAGGTCAACTTGTGTGTGGTTGCAACATTACGGTCCCATTGAGAACATTTTTGGAGAAAGCGACATCAGTTGCACCACTGGGCGGGAGGAGGGTGCCAAGCACGTTACATTTTCTCTCTTCGGTAACCATTTTTTTGTGTTTTATACTTTTATAATTTCGGTTTTTCATGTTGATTTTAAAATGACCTTTTTCATGTTTGAAATGTACTAACTCGGTTGTTCCTCACAGCAGGTCAACTTGTGTGTGGTTGCAACATTACGGTCCCATTGAGTACATTTTTGGAGAAAGGGACATCAGTTGCACCACAGGGCGGGAGGAGGGTGCTGAGCACGATACATTTTCTCTCTTCGATAAGCATTTTTTTGTGTTTTATACTTTTGGGATTTTGGTTTTTCATGTTGATTTTAAAATGACCTTTCTCATGTTTAAATGTACTAACTCGGTTTTTCCTCACAGCAGGTCAACTTGTGTGTGGTTGCAACATTACGGTCCCATTGAGTACATTTTTGGAGAAAGGGACATCAGTTGCACCACAGGGCGGGAGGAGGGTGCTGAGCACGATACATTTTCTCTCTTCGGTAACCATTTTTTTGTGTTTTATACTTTTATAATTTCGGTTTTTCATGTTGATTTTAAAATGACCTTTTTCATGTTTGAAGTGTACTAACTCGTTCTTTCCTCACAGCAGGTCAACTTGTGTGTGGTTGCAACATTACGGTCCCATTGAGTACATTTTTGGAGAAAGGGACATCAGTTGCACCACAGGGCGGGAGGAGGGTGCTGAGCACGATACATTTTCTCTCTTCGGTAAGCATTTTTTTGTGTTTTATACTTTTGGGATTTTGGTTTTTCATGTTGATTTTAAAATGTCCTTTTTCATGTTTGAAGTGTACTAACTCGTTTTTTCCTCACAGCAGGTCAACTTGTGTGTGGTTGCAACATTACGGTCCCATTGAGAACATTTTTGGAGAAAGGGACATCAGTTGCACCACTGGGCGGGAGGAGGGTGCCAAGCACGTTACATTTTCTCTCTTCGGTAACCATTTTTTTGTGTTTTATACTTTTATAATTTCGGTTTTTCATGTTGATTTTAAAATGACCTTTTTCATGTTTGAAATGTACTAACTCGTTTTTTCCTCACAGCAGGTCAACTTGTGTGTGGTTGCAACATTACGGTCCCATTGAGTACATTTTTGGAGAAAGGGACATCAGTTGCACCACAGGGCGGGAGGAGGGTGCTGAGCACGATACATTTTCTCTCTTCGGTAAGCATTTTTTTGTAATTCATACTTTTGGAATTTTGTTTTTCATGTTGATTTCAAAATGACCTTTTTCATGTTTGAAATGTACTAACTCTTTTTTTCCTCACAGCAGGTCAACTTGTGTGTGGTTGCAACATTACGGTCCCATTGAGTACATATTTGGAGAAAGGGACATCAGTTGCACCACAGGGTGGGAGGAGGGTGCTGAGCACGATACATTTTCTCTCTTCGGTAAGCACTTTTTTGTGTTTGATTCTCTTGGAAGTTTCATTTATCATGTTGATTTTTAAATTGCCTTTTTCATTTTTGAAATCTACTAATTCGCTATTTTCCTCACAGCAGGTCAACTTGTGGGTGGTTGCAACATTACGGTCCCATTGACTTCATTTTTGGAAAAAGGGACATCAGTTGCCCCACAGGGCGGGAGGAGGGTGCTGAGCACGATACATTTTGTCTCTTCGGTAAGCATTTTTTTGTGTTTGATACTTATGGAACTTTGGTATTTCATGTTGATTTTAAAAAGACCTTTTTCATGTTTGAAACGTACTAACTCGTTTTTTCGTCACAGCAGGTCAACTTGTGTGTGGTTGCAACATTACGGTCCCATTGAGTACATATTTAAAGAAAGGGATATCAGTTGCACCACAGGGTGGGAGGAGGGTTCTGAGCACGATACATTTTCTCTCTTCGGAATGCATTTTTTTGTGTTTGATACTTTTGGAATTTTGGTATTTCCTGTTGATTTTAAAATGACCTTTTTCATGTTTGAAATGTACTAACTCGGTTGTTCCTCACAGCAGGTCAACTTGTGTGTGGTTGCAACATTACGGTCCCATTGAGTACATTTTTGGAGAAAGGGACATCAGTTGCACCACAGGGCGGGAGGAGGGTGCTGAGCACGATACATTTTCCCTCTTCGGTAAGCATTTTTCTGTGTTATATACTTTTGGAATTTTGGTTTTTCATGTTGATTTTAAAAAGAGCTTTTTCATGTTTAAATGTACTAACTCGGTTTTTCCTCACAGCAGGTCAACTTGTGTGTGGTTGCAACATTACGCTCCCATTGAGTACATTTTTGGAGAAAGGGACATCAGTTGCACCACTGGGCGGGAGGAGGGTGCCGAGCACGATACATTTTCTCTCTTCGGTAAGCATTTTTTTGTGTTTTATAGTTTTATAATTTCGGTTTTCCATGTTGATTTTAAAATGACCTTTTTCATGTTTGAAATGTACTAACTCGTTTATTCCTCACAGCAGGTCAACTTGTGTGTGGTTGCAACATTACGGTCCCATTGAGTACATTTTTGGAGAAAGGGACATCAGTTGCACCACAGGGCGGGAGGAGGGTGCTGAGCACGATACATTTTCTGTCTTCGGTAACCATTTTTTTGTGTTTTATACTTTTATAATTTCGGTTTTTCATGTTGATTTTAAAATGACCTTTTTCATGTTTGAAGTGTACTAACTCGTTCTTTCCTCACAGCAGGTCCACTTGTGTGTGGTTGCAACATTACGGCCCCATTGAGTACATTTTTGGAGAAAGGGACATCAGTTGCACCACAGGGCGGGAGGAGGGTGCTGAGCACGATACATTTTCTCTCTTCGGTAAGCATTTTTTTGTGTTTTATACTTTTGGGATTTTGGTTTTTCATGTTGATTTTAAAATGTCCTTTTTCATGTTTGAAGTGTACTAACTCGTTTTTTCCTCACAGCAGGTCAACTTGTGTGTGGTTGCAACATTACGGTCCCATTGAGAACATTTTTGGAGAAAGGGACATCAGTTGCACCACTGGGCGGGAGGAGGGTGCCAAGCACGTTACATTTTCTCTCTTCGGTAACCATTTTTTTGTGTTTTATACTTTTATAATTTCGGTTTTTCATGTTGATTTTAAAATGACCTTTTTCATGTTTGAAATGTACTAACTCGTTTTTTCCTCACAGCAGGTCAACTTGTGTGTGGTTGCAACATTACGGTCCCATTGAGTACATTTTTGGAGAAAGGGACATCAGTTGCACCACAGGGCGGGAGGAGGGTGCTGAGCACGATACATTTTCTCTCTTCGGTAAGCATTTTTTTGTAATTCATACTTTTGGAATTTTGTTTTTCATGTTGATTTCAAAATGACCTTTTTCATGTTTGAAATGTACTAACTCTTTTTTTCCTCACAGCAGGTCAACTTGTGTGTGGTTGCAACATTACGGTCCCATTGAGTACATATTTGGAGAAAGGGACATCAGTTGCACCACAGGGCGGGAGGAGGGTGCTGAGCACGATACATTTTCTCTCTTCGGTAAGCACTTTTTTGTGTTTGATTCTCTTGGAAGTTTCATTTATCATGTTGATTTTTAAATTGCCTTTTTCATTTTTGAAATCTACTAATTCGCTATTTTCCTCACAGCAGGTCAACTTGTGGGTGGTTGCAACATTACGGTCCCATTGACTTCATTTTTGGAAAAAGGGACATCAGTTGCCCCACAGGGCGGGAGGAGGGTGCTGAGCACGATACATTTTGTCTCTTCGGTAAGCATTTTTTTGTGTTTGATACTTATGGAACTTTGGTATTTCATGTTGATTTTAAAAAGACCTTTTTCATGTTTGAAATGTACTAACTCGTTTTTTCGTCACAGCAGGTCAACTTGTGTGTGGTTGCAACATTACGGTCCCATTGAGTACATATTTGAAGAAAGGGATATCAGTTGCACCACAGGGTGGGAGGAGGGTTCTGAGCACGATACATTTTCTCTCTTCGGAATGCATTTTTTTGTGTTTGATACTTTTGGAATTTTGGTATTTCCTGTTGATTTTAAAATGACCTTTTTCATGTTTGAAATGTACTAACTCGGTTGTTCCTCACAGCAGGTCAACTTGTGTGTGGTTGCAACATTACGGTCCCATTGAGTACATTTTTGGAGAAAGGGACATCAGTTGCACCACAGGGCGGGAGGAGGGTGCTGAGCACGATACATTTTGTCTCTTCGGTAAGCATTTTTTTGTGTTTGATACTTATGGAACTTTGGTATTTCATGTTGATTTTAAAAAGACCTTTTTCATGTTTGAAATGTACTAACTCGTTTTTTCGTCACAGCAGGTCAACTTGTGTGTGGTTGCAACATTACGCTCCCATTGAGTACATTTTTGGAGAAAGGGACATCAGTTGCACCACTGGGCGGGAGGAGGGTGCCGAGCACGATACATTTTCTCTCTTCGGTAAGCATTTTTTTGTGTTTTATAGTTTTATAATTTCGGTTTTCCATGTTGATTTTAAAATGACCTTTTTCATGTTTGAAATGTACTAACTCGTTTATTCCTCACAGCAGGTCAACTTGTGTGTGGTTGCAACATTACGGTCCCATTGAGTACATTTTTGGAGAAAGGGACATCAGTTGCACCACAGGGCGGGAGGAGGGTGCTGAGCACGATACATTTTCTCTCTTCGGTAAGCATTTTTTTGTAATTCATACTTTCGGAATTTTGTTTTTCATGTTGATTTTAAAATGACCTTTTTCATGTTTGAAATGTACTAACTCTTTTTTTCCTCACAGCAGGTCAACTTGTGTGTGGTTGCAACATTACGGTCCCATTGACTTCATTTCTGGAAAAAGGGCATCAGTTGCACCACAGGGCGGGAGGAGGGTGCTGAGCACGATACATTTTGTCTCTTCGGTAAGCATTTTTTTGTGTTTGATACTTTTGGAATTTTGGTATTTCATGTTGATTTTAAAAAGACCTTTTTCATGTTTGAAATGTACTAACTCGCTTTTTCGTCACAGCAGGTCAACTTGTGTGTGGTTGCAACATTACGGTCCCATTGAGTACATATTTGGAGAAAGGGACATCAGTTGCACCACAGGGCGGGAGGAGGGTGCTGAGCACGATACATTTTCTCTCTTCAATAAGCACTTTTTTGTGTTTGATTCTTTTGGAAGTTTCATTTATCATGTTGATTTTTAAATTGCCTTTTTCATTTTTGAAATCTACTAATTCGCTATTTTCCTCACAGCAGGTCAACTTGTGGGTGGTTGCAACATTACGGTCCCATTGACTTCATTTTTGGAAAAAGGGACATCAGTTGCCCCACAGGGCGGGAGGAGGGTGCTGAGCACGATACATTTTGTCTCTTCGGTAAGCATTTTTTTGTGTTTGACACTTATGGAATTTTGGTATTTCATGTTGATTTTAAAAAGACCTTTTTCATGTTTGAAATGTACTAACTCGTTTTTTCGTCACAGCAGGTCAACTTGTGTGTGGTTGCAACAAATTCGGTCCCATTGAGTACATATTTGAAGAAAGGGATATTAGTTGCACGACAGGGTGGGAGGAGGGTTCTGAGCACGATACATTTTCTCTCTTCGGAATGCATTTTTTTGTGTTTGATACTTTTGAAATTTTGGTATTTCCTGTTGATTTTAAAATGACCTTTTTCGTGTTTGAAATGTACTAACTCGGTTGTTCCTCACAGCAGGTCAACTTGTGTGTGGTTGCAACATTACGGTCCCATTGAGTACATTTTTGGAGAAAGGGACATCAGTTGCACCACAGGGCGGGAGATGGGTGCTGTGCACGATACATTTTCTCTCTTCGGTAAGCATTTTTTTGTGTTATATACTTTTGGAATTTTGGTTTTTCATGTTGATTTTAAAAAGAACTTTTTCATGTTTAAATGTACTAACTCGGTTTTTCCTCACAGCAGGTCAACTTGTGTGTGGTTGCAACATTACGCTCCCATTGAGTACATTTTTGGAGAAAGGGGCATCAGTTGCACCACTGGGCAGGAGGAGGGTGCCGAGCACGATACATTTTCTCTCTTCGGTAAGCATTTTTTTGTGTTTTATACTTTTATAATTTCGGTTTTCCATGTTGATTTTAAAATGACCTTTTTCATGTTTAAATGTACTAACTCGGTTTTTCCTCACAGCAGGTCAACTTGTGTGTGGTTGCAACATTACGGTCCCATTGAGTACATTTTTGGAGAAAGGGACATCAGTTGCACCACTGGGCGGCAGGAGGGTGCCGAGCACGATACATTTTCTCTCTGCGGTAAGCATTTTTTTGTGTTTTATACTTTTATAATTTCGGTTTTTCATGTTGATTTTAAAATGACCTTTTTCATGTTTGAAATGTACTAACTCGTTTTTTCCTCACAGCAAGTCAACTTGTGTGTGGTTGCAACATTACGGTCCCATTGAGTACATTTTTGGAGAAAGGGACATCAGTTGCACCACAGGGCGGGAGGAGGGTGCTGAGCACGATACATATTCTCTTTTCGGTAAGCATTTTTTTGTAATTCATACTTTTGGAATTTTGTTTTTCATGTTGATTTTAAAATGACCTTTTTCATGTTTGAAATGTACTAACTCGTTTTTTCCTCACAGCAGGTCAACTTGTGTGTGGTTGCAACATTACGGTCCCATTGACTTCATTTCTGGAAAAAGGGACATCAGTTGCACCACAGGGCTTGAGGAGGGTGCTGAGCACTATACATTTTGTCTCTTCGGTAAGCATTTTTTTGTGTTTGATACTTTTGGAATTTTGGTATTTCATGTTGATTTTAAAAAGACCATTTTCATGTTTGAAATGTACTAACTCGTTTTTTCGACACAGCAGGTCAACTTGTGTGTAGTTGCAACATTACGGTCCCATTGAGTACATTTTTGGAGAAAGGGACATCAGTTCCACCACAGGGCGGGAGGAGGGTGCTGAGCACGATACATTTTCTCTCTTCGGTAGGCACTTTTTTGTTTTTGATACTTTTGGAAGTTTGATTTATCATGTTGATTTTTAAATTGCCTTTCTCATTTTTGAAATCTACTAATTCGCTATTTTCCACACAGCAGGTCAACTTGTGGGTGGTTGCATCATTACGGTCCCATTGACTTCAATTTTGGAAAAAGGGACATCAGTTGCCCCACAGGGCAGGAGGAGGTTGCTGAGCACGATAGATTTTGTCTCTTCGGTAAGCATTTTTTTGTGTTTGATACGTTTGGAATTTTGGTATTTCATGTTGATTTTAAAAAGACCTTTTTCATGTTTGAAATGTACTAACTCGTTTTTTCGTCACAGCAGGTCAACTTGTGTGTGGTTGCAACATTACGGTCCCATTGAGTACATTTTTGGAGAAAGGGACATCAGTTGCACCACAGGGCGGGAGGAGGGTGCTGAGCACGATACATTTTCTCTCTTCGGTAACCATTTTTTTGTGTTTTATACTTTTATAATTTCGGTTTTTCATGTTGATTTTAAAATGACCTTTTTCATGTTTGAAGTGTACTAACTCGTTCTTTCCTCACAGCAGGTCAACTTGTGTGTGGTTGCAACATTACGGTCCCATTGAGTACATTTTTGGAGAAAGGGACATCAGTTGCACCACAGGGCGGGAGGAGGGTGCTGAGCACGATACATTTTCTCTCTTCGGTAAGCATTTTTTTGTTTTTTATACTTTTGGGATTTTGGTTTTTCATGTTGATTTTAAAATGTCCTTTTTCATGTTTGAAGTGTACTAACTCGTTTTTTCCTCACAGCAGGTCAACTTGTGTGTGGTTGCAACATTACGGTCCCATTGAGAACATTTTTGGAGAAAGGGACATCAGTTGCACCACTGGGCGGGAGGAGGGTGCCAAGCACGTTACATTTTCTCTCTTCGGTAACCATTTTTTTGTGTTTTATACTTTTATAATTTCGGTTTTTCATGTTGATTTTAAAATGACCTTTTTCATGTTTGAAATGTACTAACTCGTTTTTTCCTCACAGCAGGTCAACTTGTGTGTGGTTGCAACATTACGGTCCCATTGAGTACATTTTTGGAGAAAGGGACATCAGTTGCACCACAGGGCGGGAGGAGGGTGCTGAGCACGATACATTTTCTCTCTTCGGTAAGCATTTTTTTGTGTTTGATACTTATGGAACTTTGGTATTTCATGTTGATTTTAAAAAGACCTTTTTCATGTTTGAAATGTACTAACTCGTTTTTTCGTCACAGCAGGTCAACTTGTGTGTGGTTGCAACATTACGGTCCCATTGAGTACATATTTGAAGAAAGGGATATCAGTTGCACCACAGGGTGGGAGGAGGGTTCTGAGCACGATACATTTTCTCTCTTCGGAATGCATTTTTTTGTGTTTGATACTTTTGGAATTTTGGTATTTCCTGTTGATTTTAAAATGACCTTTTTCATGTTTGAAATGTACTAACTCGGTTGTTCCTCACAGCAGGTCAACTTGTGTGTGGTTGCAACATTACGGTCCCATTGAGTACATTTTTGGAGAAAGGGACATCAGTTGCACCACAGGGCGGGAGGAGGGTGCTGAGCACGATACATTTTCCCTCTTCGGTAAGCATTTTTATGTGTTATATACTTTTGGAATTTTGGTTTTTCATGTTGATTTTAAAAAGAGCTTTTTCATGTTTAAATGTACTAACTCGGTTTTCCCTCACAGCAGGTCAACTTGTGTGTGGTTGCAACATTACGCTCCCATTGAGTACATTTTTGGAGAAAGGGACATCAGTTGCACCACTGGGCGGGAGGAGGGTGCCGAGCACGATACATTTTCTCTCTTCGGTAAGCATTTTTTTGTGTTTTATAGTTTTATAATTTCGGTTTTCCATGTTGATTTTAAAATGACCTTTTTCATGTTTGAAATGTACTAACTCGTTTATTCCTCACAGCAGGTCAACTTGTGTGTGGTTGCAACATTACGGTCCCATTGAGTACATTTTTGGAGAAAGGGACATCAGTTGCACCACAGGGCGGGAGGAGGGTGCTGAGCACGATACATTTTCTCTCTTCGGTAAGCATTTTTTTGTAATTCATACTTTCGGAATTTTGTTTTTCATGTTGATTTTAAAATGACCTTTTTCATGTTTGAAATGTACTAACTCTTTTTTTCCTCACAGCAGGTCAACTTGTGTGTGGTTGCAACATTACGGTCCCATTGACTTCATTTCTGGAAAAAGGGCATCAGTTGCACCACAGGGCGGGAGGAGGGTGCTGAGCACGATACATTTTGTCTGTTCGGTAAGCATTTTTTTGTGTTTGATACTTTTGGAATTTTGGTATTTCATGTTGATTTTAAAAAGACCTTTTTCATGTTTGAAATGTACTAACTCGCTTTTTCGTCACAGCAGGTCAACTTGTGTGTGGTTGCAACATTACGGTCCCATTGAGTACATATTTGGAGAAAGGGACATCAGTTGCACCACAGGGCGGGAGGAGGGTGCTGAGCACGATACATTTTCTCTCTTCAATAAGCACTTTTTTGTGTTTGATTCTTTTGGAAGTTTCATTTATCATGTTGATTTTTAAATTGCCTTTTTCATTTTTGAAATCTACTAATTCGCTATTTTCCTCACAGCAGGTCAACTTGTGGGTGGTTGCAACATTACGGTCCCATTGACTTCATTTTTGGAAAAAGGGACATCAGTTGCCCCACAGGGCGGGAGGAGGGTGCTGAGCACGATACATTTTGTCTCTTCGGTAAGCATTTTTTTGTGTTTGACACTTATGGAATTTTGGTATTTCATGTTGATTTTAAAAAGACCTTTTTCATGTTTGAAATGTACTAACTCGTTTTTTCGTCACAGCAGGTCAACTTGTGTGTGGTTGCAACAAATTCGGTCCCATTGAGTACATATTTGAAGAAAGGGATATTAGTTGCACGACAGGGTGGGAGGAGGGTTCTGAGCACGATACATTTTCTCTCTTCGGAATGCATTTTTTTGTGTTTGATACTTTTGAAATTTTGGTATTTCCTGTTGATTTTAAAATGACCTTTTTCGTGTTTGAAATGTACTAACTCGGTTGTTCCTCACAGCAGGTCAACTTGTGTGTGGTTGCAACATTACGGTCCCATTGAGTACATTTTTGGAGAAAGGGACATCAGTTGCACCACAGGGCGGGAGATGGGTGCTGTGCACGATACATTTTCTCTCTTCGGTAAGCATTTTTTTGTGTTATATACTTTTGGAATTTTGGTTTTTCATGTTGATTTTAAAAAGAACTTTTTCATGTTTAAATGTACTAACTCGGTTTTTCCTCACAGCAGGTCAACTTGTGTGTGGTTGCAACATTACGCTCCCATTGAGTACATTTTTGGAGAAAGGGGCATCAGTTGCACCACTGGGCAGGAGGAGGGTGCCGAGCACGATACATTTTCTCTCTTCGGTAAGCATTTTTTTGTGTTTTATACTTTTATAATTTCGGTTTTCCATGTTGATTTTAAAATGACCTTTTTCATGTTTAAATGTACTAACTCGGTTTTTCCTCACAGCAGGTCAACTTGTGTGTGGTTGCAACATTACGGTCCCATTGAGTACATTTTTGGAGAAAGGGACATCAGTTGCACCACTGGGCGGCAGGAGGGTGCCGAGCACGATACATTTTCTCTCTGCGGTAAGCATTTTTTTGTGTTTTATACTTTTATAATTTCGGTTTTTCATGTTGATTTTAAAATGACCTTTTTCATGTTTGAAATGTACTAACTCGTTTTTTCCTCACAGCAAGTCAACTTGTGTGTGGTTGCAACATTACGGTCCCATTGAGTACATTTTTGGAGAAAGGGACATCAGTTGCACCACAGCGCGGGAGGAGGGTGCTGAGCACGATACATATTCTCTTTTCGGTAAGCATTTTTTTGTAATTCATACTTTTGGAATTTTGTTTTTCATGTTGATTTTAAAATGACCTTTTTCATGTTTGAAATGTACTAACTCGTTTTTTCCTCACAGCAGGTCAACTTGTGTGTGGTTCCAACATTACGGTCCCATTGACTTCATTTCTGGAAAAAGGGACATCAGTTGCACCACAGGGCTTGAGGAGGGTGCTGAGCACTATACATTTTGTCTCTTCGGTAAGCATTTTTTTGTGTTTGATACTTTTGGAATTTTGGTATTTCATGTTGATTTTAAAAAGACCATTTTCATGTTTGAAATGTACTAACTCGTTTTTTCGACACAGCAGGTCAACTTGTGTGTAGTTGCAACATTACGGTCCCATTGAGTACATTTTTGGAGAAAGGGACATCAGTTCCATCACAGGGCGGGAGGAGGGTGCTGAGCACGATACATTTTCTCTCTTCGGTAGGCACTTTTTTGTTTTTGATACTTTTGGAAGTTTGATTTATCATGTTGATTTTTAAATTGCCTTTCTCATTTTTGAAATCTACTAATTCGCTATTTTCCACACAGCAGGTCAACTTGTGGGTGGTTGCATCATTACGGTCCCATTGACTTCAATTTTGGAAAAAGGGACATCAGTTGCCCCACAGGGCAGGAGGAGGTTGCTGAGCACGATAGATTTTGTCTCTTCGGTAAGCATTTTTTTGTGTTTGATACGTTTGGAATTTTGGTATTTCATGTTGATTTTAAAAAGACCTTTTTCATGTTTGAAATGTACTAACTCGTTTTTTCGTCACAGCAGGTCAACTTGTGTGTGGTTGCAACATTACTTTCCCATTGAGTGCATATTTCTAGAAAGGGATATCAGTTGCACCACAGGGTGGGAGGAGGGTGCTGAGCACGATACATTTTCTCTCTTCGGAATGCATTTTTTTGTGTTTGATACTTTTGGGATTTTGGTATTTCCTGTTGATTTTAAAATGACCTTTTTCATGTTTGAAATGTACTAACTCGGTTGTTCCTCACAGCAGGTCAACTTGTGTGTGGTTGCAACATTACGGTCCCATTGAGTACATTTTTGGAGAAAGGGACATCAGTTGCACCACTGGACGGGAGGAGGGTGCCAAGCACGATACATTTTCTATCTTCGGTAAGCATTTTTTTGTGTTTTATACTTTTGGAATTTTGGTTTTTCATGTTGATTTTAAAATGACCATTTTCATGTTTAAATGTACTAACTCAGTTTTTCCTCACAGCAGGTCAACTTGTGTGTGGTTGCAACATTACGGTCCCATTGAGTACATTTTTGGAGAAAGGGACATCAGTTGCACCACTGGGCGGGAGGAGGGTGCTGAGCACGATACATTTTCTCTCTTCGGTAAGCATTTTTTTGTGTTTTACACTTTAGGAATTTTGGTTTTTCATGTTGATTTTAAAATGACCATTTTCATGTTTAAATGTACTAACTCGGTTTTTCCTCACAGCAGGTCAACTTGTGTGTGGTTGCAACATTACGGTCCCATTGAGTACATTTTTGGAGAAAGGGACATCAGTTGCACCACTGGGCGGGAGGAGGGTGCAGAGCACGATACATTTTCTGTCTTCGGTAAGCATTTATTTGTGTTTTATACTTTTATAATTTTGGTTTTTCATGTTGATTTTAAAATGACCTTTTTCATGTTTAAATGTACTAACTCGGTTTTTCCTCACAGCAGGTCAACTTGTGTGTGATTGCAACATTACTGTCCCATTGAGTACATTTTTGGAGAAAGGGACATCAGTTGCACCACGGGGCGGGAGGAGGGTGCCGAGCACGATACATTTTCTCTCTTCGGTAAGCATTTTTTTGTGTTTTATACTTTTATAATTTTGGTTTTTCATGTTGATTTTAAAATGACCTTTTTCATGTTTAAATGTACTAACTCGGTTTTTCCTTGCAGCAGGTCAACTTGTGTGTGGTTGCAACATTATGGTCCCATTGAGTACATTTTTGGAGAAAGAGACATCAGTTGCACCACTGGGCGGGAGGAGGGTGCCGAGCACGATACATTTTCTCTCTTGGGTAAGCATTTTTTTGTGTTTTATACTTTTATAATTGTGGTTTTTCATGTTGATTTCAAAATGACCTTTTTCATGTTTAAATGTACTAACTCGGTTTTTCCTCACAGCAGGTCAACTTGTGTGTGGTTGCAACATTACGGTCCCATTGAGTACATTTTTGGAGAAAGGGACACCAGTTGCACCACTGGGCAGGAGGAGGGTGCCGAGCACGATACATTTTCTCTCAGCGGTAAGCATTTTTTTGTGTTTTATACTTTTATAATTTTGCTTTTTCATGTTGATTTTAAAATGACCTTTTTCATGTTTGAAACGTACTAACTCTTTTTTTCCTCACAGCAGGTCAACTTGTGTGTGGTTGAAACATTATGGTCCCATTGAGTACATTTTTGGAGAAAGGGACACCAGTTGCACCACTGGGCAGGAGTAGGGTGCCGAGCACGATACATTTTCTCTCTTCGGTAAGCATTTTTTTGTGTTTTATACTTTTGGAATTTTGGTTTTTCATGTTGATTTTAAATTGACCTTTTTCATGTTTAAATGTACTAACTCGGTTTTTCCTCACAGCAGGTCAACTTGTGTGTGGTTGCAACATTACTGTCCCATTGAGTACATTTTTGGAGAAAGGGACATCAGTTGCACCACTGGGCGGGAGGAGGGTGCCGAGCACGATACATTTTCTCTCTTCGGTAAGCATTTTTTTGTGTTTTATACTTTTATAATTTTGGTTTTTCATGTTGATTTTAAAATGACCTTTATCATGTTTGAAATGAACTAACTCATTTTTTCCTCACAGCAGGTCAACTTGTGTGTGGTTGCAACATTACGGTCCCATTGAGTACATTTTTGGAGAAAGGGACACCAGTTGCACCACTGGGCAGGAGGAGGGTGCCGAGCACGATACAATTTCTCTCTTCGGTAAGCATTTTTTTGTGTTTTATACTTTTGGAATTTTGGTTTTTCATGTTGATTTTAAAATGACCTTTTTCATGTTTATATGTACTAACTCGGTTTTTCCTCACAGCAGGTCAACTTGTGTGTGGTTGCAACATTACGGTCCCATTGAGTACATTTTTGGAGAAAGGGACATCAGTTGCACCACTGGGCGGGAGGAGGGTGCCGAGCACGATACCTTTTCTCTCTTCGGTAAGCATTTTTTTGTGTTTTATACTTTTATAATTTTGGTTTTTCATGTTGATTTTAAAATGACCTTTTTCATGTTTAAATGTACTAACTCGGTTTTTCCTCACAGCAGGTCAACTTGTGTGTGGTTGAAACATTATGGTCCTATTGAGTACATTTTTGGAAAAGGGACGCCAGTTGCACCACTGGGCAGGAGGAGGGTGCCGAGCACGATGCATTTTCTCTCTTCGGTAAGCATTTTTTTGTGTTTTATACTTTTGGAATTTTGGTTTTTCATGTTGATTTTAAAATGACCTTTTTCATGTTTAAATGTACTAACTCGGTTTTTCCTCACAGCAGGTCAACTTGTGTGTGGTTGCAACATTACTGTCCCATTGAGTACATTTTTGGAGAAAGGGACATCAGTTGCACCACTGGGCGGGAGTAGGGTGCCGAGCACGATACATTTTCTCTCTTCGGTAAGCATTTTTTTGTGTTTTATACTTTTGGAATTTTGGTTTTTCATGTTGATTTTAAAATGACCTTTTTCATGTTTAAATGTACTAACTCGGTTTCTCCTCACAGCAGGTCAACTTGTGTGTGGTTGCAACATTACGGTCCCATTGAGTACATTTTTGGAGAAAGGGACACCAGTTGCACCACTGGGCGGGAGGAGGGTGCCGAGCACGATACATTTTCTCTCTTCGGTAAGCATTTTTTTGTGTTTTATACTTTTATAATTTTGCTTTTTCATGTTGATTTTAAAATGACCTTTTTCAGGTTTGAAATGTACTAACTCGTTTATTCCTCACAGCAGGTCAACTTGTGTGTGGTTGCAACATTACTGTCCCATTGAGTACATTTTTGGATAAAGGGACATCAGTTGCACCACTGGGCGGAAGGAGGGTGCCGAGCACGATACATTTTCTCTCTTCGGTAAGCATTTTTTTGTGTTTTATACTTTTATAATTTTGGTTTTTCATGTTGATTTTAAAATGACCTTTATCATGTTTGAAATGAACTAACTCGTTTTTTCCTCACAGCAGGTCAACTTGTGTGTGGTTGCAACATTACGGTCCCATTGAGTACATTTTTGGAGAAAGGGACATCAGTTGCACCACAGGGCGGGAGGAGGGTGCTGAGCACGATACATTTTCTCTCTTCGGTAAGCATTTTTTTGTGTTTTATACTTTTGGGATTTTGGTTTTTCATGTTGATTTTAAAATGACCTTTTTCATGTTTAATTGTACTAACTCGGTTTTTCCTCACAGCAGGTCAACTTGTGTGTGGTTGCAACATTACGGTCCCATTGAGTACATTTTTGGAGAAAGGGACATCAGTTGCAACACTGGGCCGGAGGAGGGTGCCGAGCACGATACATTTTCTCTCTTCGGTAAGCATTTTTTTGTGTTTTATACTTTTATAATTTCGATTTTTCATGTTGATTTTAAAATGACCTTTTTCATGTTTGAAATGTACTAACTCGTTTTTTCCTCACAGCAGGTCAACTTGTGTGTGGTTGCAACATTACGGTCCCATTGAGTACATTTTGGAGAAAGGGACATCAGTTGCACCACAGGGCGGGAGGAGGGTGCTGAGCACGATACATTTTCTCTCTTCGGTAAGCATTTTTTTGTAATTCATACTTTTGGAATTTTGTCTTTCATGTTGTTTTTAAAATGACCTTTTTCATGTTTGAAATGTACTAACTCTTTTTTTCCACACAGCAGGTCAACTTGTGTGTGGTAGCAACATTACGGTCCCATTGACTTCATTTTTGGAAAAAGGGACATCAGTTGCACCACAGGGCGGGAGGAGGGTGCTGAGCACGATACATTCTGTCTCTTCGGTAAGCATTTTTTTGTGTTTGATGCTTTTGGAATTTTGGTATTTCATGTTGATTTTAAAATGACCTTTTTCGTGTTTGAAATGTACTAACTCAATTTTTCGTCACAGCAGGTCAACTTGTGTGTGGTTGCAACATTACGGTCCCATTGAGTACATATTTGGAGAAAGGGACATCAGTTGCACCACAGGGCGGGAGGAGGGTGCTGAGCACGATACATTTTCTCTCTTCGGTAAGCACTTTTTTGTGTTTGATACTTTTGGAAGTTTGATTTATCATGTTGATTTTTAAATTGCCTTTTTCATTTTTGAAATCTACTAATTCGCTATTTTCCTCACAGCAGGTCAACTTGTGGGTGGTTGCAACATTACGGTCCCATTGACTTCATTTTTGGAAAAAGGGACATCAGATGCCCCACAGGGCGGGAGGAGGGTGCTGAGCACGATACATTTTGTTTCTTCGGTAAGCATTTCTTTGTGTTTGATACTTTTGGAATTTTGGTATTTCATGTTGATTATAAAAAGACCTTTTTCATGTTTGAAATGTACTAACTCGTTTTTTCGTCACAGCAGGTCAACTTGTGTGTGGTTGCAACATTACGGTCCCATTGAGTACATATTTGGAGAAAGGGATGTCAGTTGCATCACAGGGTGGCAGGAGGGTTCAGAGCACGATACATTTTCTCTCTTCGGAATGCATTTTTTTGTGTTTGATACTTTTGGAATTTTGGTATTTCCTGTTGATTTTAAAATGACCTTTTTCATGTTTGAAATGTACTAACTCGGTTGTTCCTCACAGCAGGTCAACTTGTGTGTGGTTGCAACATTACGGTCCCATTGAGAACATTTTTGGAGAAAGGGACATCAGTTGCACCACTGGGCGGGAAGAGGGTGCCGAGCACGATACATTTTCTCTCTTCGGTAAGCTTTTTTTTGTGTTTTATACTTTTGGAATTTTGGTTTTTCATGTTGATTTTAAAATGACCTTTTTCACGTTTAAATGTACTAACTCGGTTTTTCCTCACAGCAGGTCAACTTGTGTTTGGTTGCAACATTACGGTCCCATTGAGTACAATTTTGGAGAAAGGGACATCAGTTGCACCACTGGGCGGGAGGAAGGTGCCGAGCACAATACATTTTCTCTCTTCGGTAAGCATTTTTTTGTGTTTTATACTTTTGGAATTTTGGTTTTTCATGTTGATTTTAAAATGACCTTTTTCATGTTTAAATGGACTAACTCGGTTTTTCCTCACAGCAGGTCAACTTGTGTTTGGTTGCAACATTACGGTCCCATTGAGTACAATTTTGGAGAAAGGGAAATCAGTTGCACCACTGGGCGGGAGGAAGGTGCCGAGCACAATACATTTTCTCTCTTCGGTAAGCATTTTATTGTGTTTTATACTTTTGGAATTTTGGTTTTTCATGTTGATTTTAAAATGACCTTTTTCATGTTTAAATGTACTAACTCGGTTTTTCCTCACAGCAGGTCAACTTGTGTGTGGTTGCAACATTACTGTCCCATTGAGTACATATTTGGAGAAAGGGACATCAGTTGCACCACAGGGCGGGAGGAGGGTGCTGAGCACGATACATTTTCTCTCTTCGGTAAGCACTTTTTTGAGTTTGATACTTTTGGAAGTTTGATTTATCATGTTTTTTTTTTAAATTGCCTTTTTCATTTTTGAAATCTACTAATTCGCTATTTTCCTCACAGCAGGTCAACTTGTGTGTGGTTGCAACATTACGGTCCCATTGACTTCATTTTTGGAAAAAGGGACATCAGTTGCCCCACAGGGCGGGAGGAGGGTGCTGAGCACGATACATTTTGTCTCTTCGGTAAGCATTTTTTTGTGTTTGACACTTATGTAATTTTGGTATTTCATGTTGATTTTAAAAAGACCTTTTTCATGTTTGAAATGTACTAACTCGTTTTTTCGTCACAGGAGGTCAACTTGTGTGTGGTTGCAACATTACGGTCCCATTGAGTACATATTTGAAGAAAGGGATATCAGTTGCACCACAGGGTGGGAGGAGGGTTCTGAGCACGATACATTTTCTCTCTTCGGTAAGCACTTTTTTGTGTTTTATACTTTTATAATTTTGGTTTTTCATGTTGATTTTAAAATGACTTTTTCATGTTTAAATGTACTAACTCGGTTTTTCCTCACAGCAGGTCAACTTGTGTGTGGTTGAAACATTATGGTCCCATTGAGTACATTTTTGGAGAAAGGGACGCCAGTTGCACCACTGGGCAGGAGGAGGGTGCCGAGCACGATACATTTTCTCTCTTCGGTAAGCATTTTTTTGTGTTTTATACTTTTGGAATTTTGGTTTTTCATGTTGATTTTAAAATGACCTTTTTCATGTTTAAATGTACTAACTCGGTTTTTCCTCACAGCAGGTCAACTTGTGTGTGGTTGCAACATTACTGTCCCATTGAGTACATTTTTGGAGAAAGGGACATCAGTTGCACCACTGGGCGGGAGGAGGGTGCCGAGCACGATACATTTTCTCTCTTCGGTAAGCATTTTTTTGTGTTTTATACTTTTGGAATTTTGGTTTTTCATGTTGATTTTAAAATGACCTTTTTCATGTTTAAATGTACAAACTCGGTTTATCCTCACAGCAGGTCAACTTGTGTGTGGTTGCAACATTACGGTCCCATTGAGTACATTTTTGGAGAAAGGGACACCAGTTGCACCACTGGGCGGGAGGAGGGTGCCGAGCACGATACATTTTCTCTCTTCGGTAAGCATTTTTTGTGTTTTATACTTTTATAATTTTGCTTTTTCATGTTGATTTTAAAATGACCTTTTTCATGTTTGAAATGTACTAACTTGTTTTTTCCTCACAGCAGGTCAACTTGTGTGTGGTTGAAACATTATGGTCCCATTGAGTACATTTTTGGAGAAAGGGACACCAGTTGCACCACTGGGCAGGAGGAGGGTGCCGAGCACAATACATTTTCTCTCTTCGGTAAGCATTTTTTTGTGTTTTATACTTTTGGAATTTTGGTTTTTCATGTTGATTTTTAAATGACCTTTTTCATGTTTAAATGTACTAACTCGGTTTTTCCTCACAGCTGGTCAACTTGTGTGTGGTTGCAACATTACTGTCCCATTGAGTACATTTTTGGAGAAAGGGACATCAGTTGCACCCCTGGGCGGAAGGAGGGTGCCGAGTACGATACATTTTCTCTCTTCGTTAAGCAATTTTTTGTGTTTTATACTTTTATAATTTTGGTTTTTCATGTTGATTTTAAAATGACCTTTATCATGTTTGAAATGAACTAACTCGTTTTTTCCTCACAGCAGGTCAACTTGTGTGTGGTTGCAACATTACGGTCCCATTGAGTACATTTTTGGAGAAAGGGACATCAGTTGCACCACAGGGCGGGAGGAGGGTGCTGAGCACGATACATTTTCTCTCTTCGGTAAGCATTTTTTTGTGTTTTATACTTTTGGGATTTTGGTTTTTCATGTTGATTTTAAAATGACCTTTTTCATGTTTAAATATACTAACTCGGTTTTTCCTCACAGCAGGTCAACTTGTGTGTGGTTGCAACATTACGGTCCCATTGAGTACATATTTGGAGAAAGGGACATCAGTTGCACCACAGGGCGGGAGGAGGGTGCTGAGCACGATACATTTTCTCTCTTCGGTAAGCACTTTTTTGTGTTTGATACTTTTGGAAGTTTGATTTATCATGTTGATTTTTAAATTGCCTTTTTCATTTTTGAAATTTACTAATTCGCTATTTTCCTCACAGCAGGTCAACTTGTGGGTGGTTGCAACATTACGGTCCCATTGACTTCATTTTTGGAAAAAGGGACATCAGATGCCCCACAGGGCGGGAGGAGGGTGCTGAGCACGATACATTTTGTTTCTTCGGTAAGCATTTCTTTGTGTTTGATACTTTTGGATTTTTGGCATTTCATGTTGATTTTAAAAAGACCTTTTTCATGTTTGAAATGTTCTAACTGGTTTTTTCGTCACAGCATGTCAACTTGTGTGTGGTTCCAACATTACGGTCCCATTGAGTACATATTTGGAGAAAGGGATGTCAGTTGCATCACAGGGTGGCAGGAGGGTTCAGAGCACGATACATTTTCTCTCTTCGGAATGCATTTTTTTGTGTTTGATACTTTTGGAATTTTGGTATTTCCTGTTGATTTTAAAATGACCTTTTTCATGTTTGAAATGTACTAACTCGGTTGTTCCTCACAGCAGGTCAACTTGTGTGTGGTTGCAACATTACGGTCCCATTGAGAACATTTTTGGAGAAAGTGACATCAGTTGCACCACTGGGCGGGAAGAGGGTGCCGAGCACGATAAATTTTCTCTCTTCGGTAAGCATTTTTTTGTGTTTTATACTTTTGGAATTTTGGTTTTTCATGTTGATTTTAAAATGACCTTTTTCATGTTTAAATGTACTAACTCGGTTTTTCCTCACAGCAGGTCAACTTGTGTTTGGTTGCAACATTACGGTCCCATTGAGTACAATTTTGGAGAAAGGGACATCAGTTGCACCACTGGGCGGGAGGAAGGTGCCCAGCACAATACATTTTCTCTCTTCGGTAAGCATTTTTTTGTGTTTTATACTTTTGGAATTTTGGTTTTTCATGTTGATTTTAAAATGACCTTTTTCATGTTTAAATGTACTAACTCGGTTTTTCCTCACAGCAGGTCAACTTGTGTTTGGTTGCAACATTACGGTCCCATTGAGTACAATTTTGGAGAAAGGGACATCAGTTGCACCACTGGGCGGGAGGAAGGTGCCGAGCACAATACATTTTCTCTCTTCGGTAAGCATTTTATTGTGTTTTATACTTTTGGAATTTTGGTTTTCATGTTGATTTTAAAATGACCTTTTTCATGTTTGAAATGTACTAACTCGGTTTTTCCTCACAGCAGGTCAACTTGTGTGTGGTTGCAACATTACGGTCCCATTGAGTACATATTTGGAGAAAGGGACATCAGTTGCACCAGAGGGCGGGAGGAGGGTGCTGAGCACGATACATTTTCTCTCTTCGGTAAGCACTTTTTTGTTTTTGGGACTTTTGGAAATTTGATTTAACATGTTGATTTGTAAATTGCCTTTTTCATATTTGAAATCTACTAATTCGCTATTTTCCTCACAGCAGGTCAACTTGTGGGTGGTTGCAACATTACGGTCCCATTGATTTCATTTTTGGAAAAAGGGACATCAGTTGCCCCACAGGGCGGGAGGAGGGTGCTGAGCACGATACATTTTGTCTCTTCGGTAAGCATTTTTTTGTGTTTGACACTTATGTAATTTTGGTATTTCATGTTGATTTTAAAAAGACCTTTTTCATGTTTGAAATGTACTAACTCGTTTTTTCGTCACAGCAGGTCAACTTGTGTGTGGTTGCAACATTACGGTCCCATTGAGTACATATTTGAAGAAAGGGATATCAGTTGCACCACAGGGTGGGAGGAGGGTTCTGAGCACGATACATTTTCTCTCTTCGGTAAGCATTTTTTTGTGTTTTATACTTTTATAATTTTGGTTTTTCATGTTGATTTTAAAATGACCTTTTTCATGTTTAAATGTACTAACTCGGTTTTTCCTCACAGCAGGTCAACTTGTGTGTGGTTGAAACATTATGATCCCATTGAGTACATTTTTGGAGAAAGGGACGCCAGTTGCACCACTGCGCAGGAGGAGGGTGCCGAGCTGATACATTTTCTCTCTTCGGTAAGCATTTTTTTGTGTTTTATACTTTTGGAATTTTGGTTTCTCATGTTGATTTTATAATGACCTTTTTCATGTTTAAATGTACTAACTCGGTTTTTCCTCACAGCAGGTCAACTTGTGTGTGGTTGCAACATTACTGTCCCATTGAGTACATTTTTGGAGAAAGGGACATCAGTTGCACCACTGGGCGGGAGGAGGGTGCCGAGCACGATACATTTTCTCTCTTCGGTAAGCATATTTTTGTGTTTTATACTTTTGGAATTTTGGTTTTTCATGTTGATTTTAAAATGACCTTTTTCATGTTTAAATGTACTAACTCGGTTTTTCCTCACAGCAGGTCAACTTGTGTGTGGTTGCAACATTACGGTCCCATTGAGTACATTTTTGGAGAAAGGGACACCAGTTGCACCACTGGGCGGGAGGAGGGTGCCGAGCACGATACATTTTCTCTCTTCGGTAAGCATTTTTTTGTGTTTTATACTTTTATAATTTTGCTTTTTCATGTTGATTTTAAAATGACCTTTTTCATGTTTGAAATGTACTAACTCGTTTTTTCCTCACAGCAGGTCAACTTGTGTGTGGTTGAAACATTATGGTCCCATTGAGTACATTTTTGGAGAAAGGGACACCAGTTGCACCACTGGGCAGGAGGAGGGTGCCGAGCACGATACATTTTCTCTCTTCGGTAAGCATTTTTTTGTGTTTTATACTTTTGGAATTTTGGTTTTTCATGTTGATTTTAAAATGACCTTTTTCATGTTTAAATGTACTAACTCGGTTTTTCCTCACAGCTGGTCAACTTGTGTGTGGTTGCAACATTACTGTCCCATTGAGTACATTTTTGGAGAAAGGGACATCAGTTGCACCACTGGGCGGAAGGAGGGTGCCGAGCACGATACATTTTCTCTCTTCGGTAAGCATTTTTTGTGTTTTATACTTTTATAATTTTGGTTTTTCATGTTGATTTTAAAATGACCTTTATCATGTTTGAAATGAACTAACTCGTTTTTTCCTCACAGCAGGTCAACTTGTGTGTGGTTGCAACATTACGGTCCCATTGAGTACATTTTTGGAGAAAGGGACATCAGTTGCACCACAGGGCGGGAGGAGGGTGCTGAGCACGATACATTTTCTCTCTTCGGTAAGCATTTTTTTGTGTTTTATACTTTTGGGATTTTGGTTTTTCATGTTGATTTTAAAATGACCTTTTTCATGTTTAAATGTACTAACTCGGTTTTTCCTCACAGCAGGTCAACTTGTGTGTGGTTGCAACATTACGGTCCCATTGAGTACATTTTTGGAGAAAGGGACATCAGTTGCAACACTGGGCGGGAGGAAGGTGCCGAGCACGATACATTTTCTCTCTTCGGTAAGCATTTTTTTGTGTTTTATACTTTTATAATTTCGATTTTTCATGTTGATTTTAAAATGATCTTTTTCATGTTTGAAATGTACTAACTCGTTTTTTCCTCACAGCAGGTCAACTTGTGTGTGGTTGCAACATTACGGTCCCATTGAGTACATTTTGGAGAAAGGGACATCAGTTGCACCACAGGGCGGGAGGAGGGTGCTGAGCACGATACATTTTCTCTCTTCGGTAAGCATTTTTTTGTAATTCATACTTTTGGAATTTTGTCTTTCATGTTGATTTTAAAATGACCTTTTTCATGTTTGAAATGTACTAACTCTTTTTTTCCACACAGCAGGTCAACTTGTGTGTGGTTGCAACATTACGGTCCCATTGACTTCATTTTTGGAAAAAGGGACATCAGTTGCACCACAGGGCGGGAGGAGGGTGCTGAGCACGATACATTCTGTCTCTACAGTAAGCATTTTTTTGTGTTTGATGCTTTTGGAATTTTGGTATTTCATGTTGATTTTAAAATGACCTTTTTCGTGTTTGAAATGTACTAACTCGTTTTTTCGTCACAGCAGGTCAACTTGTGTGTGGTTGCAACATTACGGTCCCATTGAGTACATATTTGGAGAAAGGGACATCAGTTGCACCACAGGGCGGGAGGAGGGTGCTGAGCACGATACATTTTCTCTCTTCGGTAAGCACTTTTTTGAGTTTGATACTTTTGGAAGTTTGATTTATCATGTTTTTTTTTTAAATTGCCTTTTTCATTTTTGAAATCTACTAATTCGCTATTTTCCTCACAGCAGGTCAACTTGTGGGTGGTTGCAACATTACGGTCCCATTGACTTCATTTTTGGAAAAAGGGACATCAGATGCCCCACAGGGCGGGAGGAGGGTTCTGAGCACGATACATTTTGTTTCTTCGGTAAGCATTTCTTTGTGTTTGATACTTTTGGAATTTTGGCATTTCATGTTGATTTTAAAAAGACCTTTTTCATGTTTGAAATGTACTAACTCGTTTTTTCGTCACAGCAGGTCAACTTGTGTGTGGTTGCAACATTACGGTCCCATTGAGTACATATTTGGAGAAAGGGATGTCAGTTGCATCACAGGGTGGCAGGAGGGTTCAGAGCACGATACATTTTCTCTCTTCGGAATGCATTTTTTTGTGTTTTATACTTTTGGAATTTTGGTATTTCCTGTTGATTTTAAAATGACCTTTTTCATGTTTGAAATGTACTAACTCGGTTGTTCCTCACAGCAGGTCAACTTGTGTGTGGCTGCAACATTACGGTCCCATTGAGAACATTTTTGGAGAAAGGGACATCAGTTGCACCACTGGGCGGGAAGAGGGTGCCGAGCACGATACATTTTCTCTCTTCGGTAAGCATTTTTTTGTGTTTTATACTTTTGGAATTTTGGTTTTTCATGTTGATTTTAAAATGATCTTTTTCATGTTTAAATGTACTAACTCCGTTTTTCCTCACAGCAGGTCAACTTGTGTTTGGTTGCAACATTACGGTCCCATTGAGTACAATTTTGGAGAAAGGGACATCAGTTGCACCACTGGGCGGGAGGAAGGTGCCGAGCACAATACATTTTCTCTCTTCGGTAAGCATTTTTTTGTGTTTTATACTTTTGGAATTTTGGTTTTTCATGTTGATTTTAAAATGACCTTTTTCATGTTTAAATGTACTAACTAGGTTTTTCCTCACAGCAGGTCAACTTGTGTTTGGTTGCAACATTACGGTCCCATTGAGTACAACTTTGGAAAAAGGGACATCAGTTGCACCACTGGGCGGGAGGAAGGTGCCGAGCACAATCCATTTTCTCTCTTCGGTAAGCAGTTTATTGTGTTTTATACTTTTGGAAATTTGGTTTTTCATGTTGATTTTAAAATGACCTTTTTCATGTTTAAATGTACTAACTCGGTTTTTCCTCACAGCAGGTCAACTTGTGTGTGGTTGCAACATTACGGTCCCATTGAGTACAATTTTGGAGAAAGGGACATCAGTTGCACCACTGGGCGGGAGGAAGGTGCCGAGCACAATACATTTTCTCTCTTCGGAATGCATTTTTTTGTGTTTGATACTTTTGGAATTTTGGTATTTCCTGTTGATTTTAAAATGACCTTTTTCATGTTTGAAATATACTAACTCGGTTGTTCCTCACAGCAGGTCAACTTGTGTGTGGTTGCAACATTACGGTCCCATTGAGAACATTTTTGGAGAAAGTGACATCAGTTGCACCACTGGGCGGGAAGAGGGTGCCGAGCACGATACATTTTCTCTCTTCGGTAAGCATTTTTTTGTGTTTTATACTTTTGGAATTTTGGTTTTTCATGTTGATTTTAAAATGACCTTTTTCATGTTTAAATGTACTAACTCGGTTTTTCCTCACAGCAGGTCAACTTGTGTTTGGTTGCAACATTACGGTCCCATTGAGTACAATTTTGGAGAAAGGGACATCAGTTGCACCACTGGGCGGGAGGAAGGTGCCCAGCACAATACATTTTCTCTCTTCGGTAAGCATTTTTTTGTGTTTTATACTTTTGGAATTTTGGTTTTTCATGTTGATTTTAAAATGACCTTTTTCATGTTTAAATGTACTAACTCGGTTTTTCCTCACAGCAGGTCAACTTGTGTTTGGTTGCAACATTACGGTCCCATTGAGTACAATTTTGGAGAAAGGGACATCAGTTGCACCACTGGGCGGGAGGAAGGTGCCGAGCACAATACATTTTCTCTCTTCGGTAAGCATTTTATTGTGTTTTATACTTTTGGAATTTTGGTTTTCATGTTGATTTTAAAATGACCTTTTTCATGTTTGAAATGTACTAACTCGGTTTTTCCTCACAGCAGGTCAACTTGTGTGTGGTTGCAACATTACGGTCCCATTGAGTACATATTTGGAGAAAGGGACATCAGTTGCACCAGAGGGCGGGAGGAGGGTGCTGAGCACGATACATTTTCTCTCTTCGGTAAGCACTTTTTTGTTTTTGGGACTTTTGGAAATTTGATTTATCATGTTGATTTGTAAATTGCCTTTTTCATATTTGAAATCTACTAATTCGCTATTTTCCTCACAGCAGGTCAACTTGTGGGTGGTTGCAACATTACGGTCCCATTGATTTCATTTTTGGAAAAACGGACATCAGTTGCCCCACAGGGCGGGAGGAGGGTGCTGAGCACGATACATTTTGTCTCTTCGGTAAGCATTTTTTTGTGTTTGACACTTATGTAATTTTGGTATTTCATGTTGATTTTAAAAAGACCTTTTTCATGTTTGAAATGTACTAACTCGTTTTTTCGTCACAGCAGGTCAACTTGTGTGTGGTTGCAACATTACGGTCCCATTGAGTACATATTTGAAGAAAGGGATATCAGTTGCACCACAGGGTGGGAGGAGGGTTCTGAGCACGATACATTTTCTCTCTTCGGTAAGCAATTTTTTGTGTTTTATACTTTTATAATTTTGGTTTTTCATGTTGATTTTAAAATGACCTTTTTCATGTTTAAATGTACTAACTCGGTTTTTCCTCACAGCAGGTCAACTTGTGTGTGGTTGAAACATTATGATCCCATTGAGTACATTTTTGGAGAAAGGGACGCCAGTTGCACCACTGCGCAGGAGGAGGGTGCCGAGCTGATACATTTTCTCTCTTCGGTAAGCATTTTTTTGTGTTTTATACTTTTGGAATTTTGGTTTCTCATGTTGATTTTAAAATGACCTTTTTCATGTTTAAATGTACTAACTCGGTTTTTCCTCACAGCAGGTCAACTTGTGTGTGGTTGCAACATTACTGTCCCATTGAGTACATTTTTGGAGAAAGGGACATCAGTTGCACCACTGGGCGGGAGGAGGGTGCCGAGCACGATACATTTTCTCTCTTCGGTAAGCATTTTTTTGTGTTTTATACTTTTGGAATTTTGGTTTTTCATGTTGATTTTAAAATGACCTTTTTCATGTTTAAATGTACTAACTCGGTTTTTCCTCACAGCAGGTCAACTTGTGTGTAGTTGCAACATTACGGTCCCATTGAGTACATTTTTGGACAAAGGGACACCAGTTGCACCACTGGGCGGGAGGAGGGTGCCGAGCATGATACATTTTCTCTCTTCGGTAAGCATTTTTTTGTGTTTTATACTTTTATAATTTTGCTTTTTCATGTTGATTTTAAAATGACCTTTTTCATGTTTGAAATGTACTAACTCGTTTTTTCCTCACAGCAGGTCAACTTGTGTGTGGTTGAAACATTATGGTCCCATTGAGTACATTTTTGGAGAAAGGGACACCAGTTGCACCACTGGGCAGGAGGAGGGTGCCGAGCACGATACATTTTCTCTCTTCGGTAAGCATTTTTTTGTGTTTTATACTTTTGGAATTTTGGTTTTTCATGTTGATTTTAAAATGACCTTTTTCATGTTTAAATGTACTAACTCGGTTTTTCCTCACAGCTGGTCAACTTGTGTGTGGTTGCAACATTACTGTCCCATTGAGTACATTTTTGGAGAAAGGGACATCAGTTGCACCACTGGGCGGAAGGAGGGTGCCGAGCACGATACATTTTCTCTCTTCGGTAAGCATTTTTTTGTGTTTTATACTTTTATAATTTTGGTTTTTCATGTTGATTTTAAAATGACCTTTATCATGTTTGAAATGAACTAACTCGTTTTTTCCTCACAGCAGGTCAACTTGTGTGTGGTTGCAACATTACGGTCCCATTGAGTACATTTTTGGAGAAAGGGACATCAGTTGCACCACAGGGCGGGAGGAGGGTGCTGAGCACGATACATTTTCTCTCTTCGGTAAGCATTTTTTTGTGTTTTATTCTTTTGGGATTTTGGTTTTTCATGTTGATTTTGAAATGACCTTTTTCATGTTTAAATGTACTAACTCGGTTTTTCCTCACAGCAGGTCAACTTGTGTGTGGTTGCAACATTACGGTCCCATTGAGTACATTTTTGGAGAAAGGGACATCGGTTGCAACACTGGGCGGGAGGAAGGTGCCGAGCACGATACATTTTCTCTCTTCGGTAAGCATTTTTTTGTGTTTTATACTTTTATAATTTCGATTTTTCATGATGATTTTAAAATGATCTTTTTCATGTTTGAAATGTACTAACTCGTTTTTTCCTCACAGCAGGTCAACTTGTGTGTGGTTGCAACATTACGGTCCCATTGAGTACATTTTGGAGAAAAGGCCATCAGTTGCACCACAGGGCGGGAGGAGGGTGCTGAGCACGATACATTTTCTCTCTTCGGTAAGCATTTTTTTGTAATTCATACTTTTGGAATTTTGTCTTTCATGTTGATTTTAAAATGACCTTTTTCATGTTTGAAATGTACTAACTCTTTTTTTCCACACAGCAGGTCAACTTGTGTGTGGTAGCAACATTACGGTCCCATTGACTTCATTTTTGGAAAAAGGGACATCAGTTGCACCACAGGGCGGGAGGAGGGTGCTGAGCACGATACATTCTGTCTCTTCAGTAAGCATTTCTTTGTGTTTGATGCTTTTGGAATTTTGGTATTTCATGTTGATTTTAAAATGACCTTTTTCGTGTTTGAAATGTACTAACTCGTTTTTTCGTCACAGCAGGTCAACTTGTGTGTGGTTGCAACATTACGGTCCAATTGAGTACATATTTGGAGAAAGGGACATCAGTTGCACCACAGGGCGGGAGGAGGGTGCTGAGCACGATACATTTTCTCTCGTCGGTAAGCACTTTTTTGAGTTTGATACTTTTGGAAGTTTGATTTATCATGTTTTTTTTTTAAATTGCCTTTTTCATTTTTGAAATCTACTAATTCGCTATTTTCCTCACAGCAGGTCAACTTGTGGGTGGTTGCAACATTACGGTCCCATTGACTTCATTTTTGGAAAAAGGGACATCAGATGCCCCACAGGGCGGTAGGAGGGTTCTGAGCACGATACATTTTGTTTCTTCGGTAAGCATTTCCTTGTGTTTGATACTTTTGGAATTTTGGCATTTCATGTTGATTTTAAAAAGACCTTTTTCATGTTTGAAATGTACTAACTCGTTTTTTCGTCACAGCAGGTCAACTTGTGTGTGGTTGCAACATTACGGTCCCATTGAGTACATATTTGGAGAAAGGGATGTCAGTTGCATCACAGGGTGGCAGGAGGGTTCAGAGCACAATACATTTTCTCTCTTCGGAATGCATTTTTTTGTGTTTTATACTTTTGGAATTTTGGTATTTCCTGTTGATTTTAAAATGACCTTTTTCATGTTTGAAATGTACTAACTCGGTTGTTCCTCACAGCAGGTCAACTTGTGTGTGGCTGCAACATTACGGTCCCATTGAGAACATTTTTGGAGAAAGGGACATCAGTTGCACCACTGGGCGGGAAGAGGGTGCCGAGCACGATACATTTTCTCTCTTCGGTAAGCATTTTTTTGTGTTTTATACTTTTGGAATTTTGGTTTTTCATGTTGATTTTAAAATGACCTTTTTCATGTTTAAATGTACTAACTCCGTTTTTCCTCACAGCAGGTCAACTTGTGTTTGGTTGCAACATTACGGTCCCATTGAGTACAATTTTGGAGAAAGGGACATCAGTTGCACCACTGGGCGGGAGGAAGGTGCCGAGGACAATACATTTTCTCTCTTCGGTAAGCATTTTTTTGTGTTTTATACTTTTGGAATTTTGGTTTTTCATGTTGATTTTAAAATGACCTTTTTCATGTTTAAATGTACTAACTAGGTTTTTCCTCACAGCAGGTCAACTTGTGTTTGGTTGCAACATTACGGTCCCATTGAGTACAACTTTGGAGAAAGGGACATCAGTTGCACCACTGGGCGGGAGGAAGGTGCCGAGCACAATCCATTTTCTCTCTTCGGTAAGCAGTTTATTGTGTTTTATACTTTTGGAAATTTGGTTTTTCATGTTGATTTTAAAATGACCTTTTTCATGTTTAAATGTACTAACTCGGTTTGTCCTCACAGCAGGTCAACTTGTGTGTGGTTGCAACATTACGGTCCCATTGAGTACATTTTTGGAGAAAGGGACATCAGTTGCACCACAGGGCGGGAGGAGGGTGCTGAGCACGATACATTTTCTCTTTTCGGTAAGCTTTTTTTTGTAATTCATACTTTTGGAATTTTGTGTTTCATGTTGATTTTAAAATGACCTTTTTCATGTTTGAAATGTACTAACTCGTTTTTTCCTCACAGCAGGTCAACTTGTGTGTGGTTGCAACATTACGGTCCCATTGACTTCATTTCTGGAAAAAGGGACATCAGTTGCACCACAGGGCTTGAGGAGGGTGCTGAGCACGATACATTTTGTCTCTTCGGTAAGCATTTTTTTGTGTTTGATACTTTTGGAATTTTGGTATCTCATGTTGATTTTAAAAAGACCATTTTCATGTTTGAAATGTACTAACTCGTTTTTTCGACACAGCAGGTCAACTTGTGTGTAGTTGCAACATTACGGTCCCATTGAGTACATATTTGGAGAAAGGGACATCAGTTGCACCACAGGGCAGGAGGAGGGTGCTGAGCACGATACATTTTCTCTCTTCGGTAGGCACTTTTTTGTTTTTGATACTTTTGGAAGTTTGATTTATCATGTTGATTTTTAAATTGCTTTTCTCATTTTTGAAATCTACTAATTCGCTATTTTCCTCACAGCAGGTCAACTTGTGGGTGGTTGCATCATTACGGTCCCATTGACTTCATTTTTGGAAAAAGGGACATCAGTTGCCCCACAGGGCAGGAGGAGGTTGCTGAGCACGATAGATTTTGTCTCTTCGGTAAGCATTTTTTTGTGTTTGATACTTTTGGAATTTTGGTATTTCATGTTGATTTTAAAAAGACCTTTTTCATGTTTGAAATGTACTAACTCGTTTTTTTGTCACAGCAGGTCAACTTGTGTGTGGTTGCAACATTACTTTCCCATTGAGTGCATATTTGGAGAAAGGGATATCAGTTGCACCACAGGGTGGGAGGAGGGTGCTGAGCACGATACATTTTCTCTCTTCGGAATGCATTTTTTTGTGTTTGATACTTTTGCAATTTTGGTATTTCCTGTTGATTTTAAAATGACCTTTTTCATGTTTGAAATGTACTAACTCGGTTGTTCCTCACAGCAGGTCAACTTGTGTGTGGTTGCAACATTACGGTCCCATTGAGTACATTTTTGGAGAAAGGGACATCAGTTGCACCACTGGACGGGAGGAGGGTGCCAAGCACGATACATTTTCTATCTTCGGTATGCATTTTTTTGTGTTTTATACTTTTGGAATTTTGGTTTTTCATGTTGATTTTAAAATGACCATTTTCATGTTTAAATGTACTAACTCGGTTTTTCCTCACAGCAGGTCAACTTGTGTGTGGTTGCAACATTACGGTCCCATTGAGTACATTTTTGGAGAAAGGGACATCAGTTGCACCACTGGGCGGGAGGAGGGTGCTGAGCACGATACATTTATTCTCTTCGGTAAGCATTTTTTTGTGTTTTATACTTTAGGAATTTTGGTTTTTCATGTTGATTTTAAAATGACCTTTTTCGTGTTTAAATGTACTAACTCGGTTTTTCCTCACAGCAGGTCAACTTGTGTGTGGTTGCAACATTACGGTCCCATTGAGTACATTTTTGGAGAAAGGGACATCAGTTGCACCACTGGGCGGGAGGAGGGTGCCGAGCACGATACATTTTCTGTCTTCGGTAAGAATTTTTTTGTGTTTTATACTTTTGGAATTTTGGTTTTTCATGTTGATTTTAAAATGACCTTTCTCATGTTTAAATGTACTAACTCGGTTGTTCCTCACAGCAGGTCAACTTGTGTGTGGTTGCAACATTACTGTCCCATTGAGTACATTTTTGGAGAAAGGGACATCAGTTGCACCACTGGGCGGGAGGAGGGTGCCGAGCACGATACATTTTCTCTCTTTGGTAAGCATTTTTTTGTGTTTTATACTTTTATAATTTTGCTTTTTCATGTTGATTTTAAAATGACCTTTTTCATGTTTGAAATGTACTAACTCGTTTTTTCCTCACAGCAGGTCAACTTGTGTTTGGTTGAAACATTACGGTCCCATTGAGTACATTTTTGGAGAAAGGGACATCAGTTGCACCACAGGGCGGGAGGAGGGTGCTTAGCACGATACATTTTCTCTCTTCGGTAAGCATTTTTTTGTGTTTTATACTTTTGGGATTTTGGTTCTTCATGTTGATTTTAAAATGACCTTTTTCATGTTTACATGTACTAACTCGGTTTTTCCTCACAGCAGGTCAACTTGTGTGTGGTTGCAACATTACGGTCCCATTGAGTACATTTTTGGAGAAAGGGACTTCAGTTGCACCACTGGGCGGGAGGAGGGTGCCGAGCACGATACATTTTCTCTCTTCGGTAAGCATTTTTTTGTGTTTTATACTTTTATAATTTTGGTTTTTCATGTTGATTTTAAAATGACCTTTCTCATGTTTAAATGTACTAACTCGGTTTTTCCTCACAGCAGGTCAACTTGTGTGTGGTTGAAACATTATGGTCCCATTGAGTACATTTTTGGAGAAAGGGACACCAGTTGCACCACTGGGCAGGAGGAGGGTGCCGAGCACGATACATTTTCTCTCTTCGGTAAGAATTTTTTTGTGTTTTATACTTTTGGAATTTTGGTTTTTCATGATGATTTTAAAATGACCTTTTTCATGTTTAAATGTACTAACTCGGTTATTCCTCACAGCAGGTCAACTTGTGTGTGGTTGCAACATTACTGTCCCATTGAGTACATTTTTGGAGAAAGGGACATCAGTTGCACCACAGGGCGGGAGGAGGGTGCCTAGCACGATACATTTTCTCTCTTCGGTAAGCATTTTTTTGTGTTTTATACTTTTATAATTTTGGTTTTTCATGTTGATTTCAAAATGGCCTTTTTCATGTTTAAATGTACTAACTCGGTTTTTCCTCACAGCAGGTCAACTTGTGTGTGATTGCAACATTACTGTCCCATTGAGTACATTTTTGGAGAAAGGGACATCAGTTGCACCACTGGGCGGGAGGAGGGTGCCGAGCACGATACATTTTCTCTCTTCGGTAAGCATTTTTTTGTGTTTTATACTTTTATAATTTTGGTTTTTCATGTTGATTTTAAAATGACCTTTTTCATGTTTAAATGTACTAACTCGGTGTTTCCTTACAGCAGGTCAACTTGTGTGTGGTTGCAACATTATGGTCCCATTGAGTACATTTTTGGAGAAAGAGACATCAGTTGCACCACTGGGCGGGAGGAGGGTGCCGAGCACGATACATTTCCTCTCTTCGGTAAGCATTTTTTTGTGTTTTATACTTTTATAATTTTGGTTTTTCATGTTGATTTTAAAATGACCTTTTTCATGTTTAAATGTACTAACTCGGTTTTTCCTCACAGCAGGTCAACTTGTGTGTGGTTGCAACATTACGGTCCCATTGAGTACATTTTTGGAGAAAGGGACACCAGTTGCACCACTGGGCAGGAGGAGGGTGCCGAGCACGATACATTTTCTCTCTTCGGTAAGCATTTTTTTGTGTTTTATACTTTTATAATTTTGCTTTTTCATGTTGATTTTAAAATGACCTTTTTCATGTTTGAAACGTACTAACTCGTTTTTTCCTCACAGCAGGTCAACTTGTGTGTGGTTGAAAAATTATGGTCCCATTGAGTACATTTTTGGAGAAAGGGACACCAGTTGCACCACTGGGCAGGAGGAGGGTGCCGAGCACGATACATTTTCTCTCTTCGGTAAGCATTTTTTTGTGTTTTATACTTTTGGAATCTTGGTTTTTCATGTTGATTTTAAAATGACCTTTTTCATGTTTAAATGTACTAACTCGGTTTTTCCTCACAGCAGGTCAACTTGTGTGTGGTTGCAACATTACTGTCCCATTGAGTACATTTTTGGAGAAAGGAACATCAGTTGCACCACTGGGCGGGAGGAGGGTGCCGAGTACGATACATTTTCTCTCTTCGGTAAGCATTTTTTTGTGTTTTATACTTTTATAATTTTGGTTTTTCATGTTGATTTTAAAATGACCTTTATCATGTTTGAAATGAACTAACTCGTTTTTTCCTCACAGCAGGTCAACTTGTGTGTGGTTGCAACATTACGGTCCCATTGAGTACATTTTTGGAGAAAGGGACACCAGTTGTACCACTGGGCAGGAGGAGGGTGCCGAGCACGATACATTTTCTCTCTTCGGTAAGCATTTTTTTGTGTTTTATACTTTTGGAATTTTGGTTTTTCATGTTGATTTTAAAATGACCTTTTTCATGTTTAAATGTACTAACTCGGTTTTTCCTCACAGCAGGTCAACTTGTGTGTGGTTGCAACATTACGGTCCCATTGAGTACATTTTTGGAGAAAGGGACATCAGTTGCACCACTGGGCGGGAGGAGGGTGCCGAGCACGATACATTTTCTCTCTTCGGTAAGCATTTTTTTGTGTTTTATACTTTTATAATTTTGGTTTTTCATGTTGATTTTAAAATGACCTTTTTCATGTTTAAATTTACTAACTCGGTTTTTCCTCACAGCAGGTCAACTTGTGTGTGGTTGAAACATTATGGTCCCATTGAGTACATTTTTGGAGAAAGGGACATCAGTTGCACCACTGGGCAGGAGGAGGGTGCTGAGCACGATACATTTTCTCTCTTCGGTAAGCATTTTTTTGTGTTTTATACTTTTGGAATTTTGGTTTTTCATGTTGATTTTAAAATGACCTTTTTCATGTTTAAATGTACTAACTCGGTTTTTCCTCACAGCAGGTCAACTTGTGTGAGGTTGCAACATTACTGTCCCATTGAGTACATTTTTGGAGAAAGGGACATAAGTTGCACCACTGGGCGGGAGGATGGTGCCGAGCACGATACATTTTCTCTCTTCGGTAAGCATTTTTTTGTGTTTTATACTTTTGAATTTTGGTTTTTCATGTTGATTTTAAAATGACCTTTTTCATGTTTAAATGTACTAACTCGGTTTTTCCTCACAGCAGGTCAAGTTGTGTGTGGTTGCAACATTACGGTCCCATCGAGTACATTTTTGGAGGAAGGGACACCAGTTGCACCACTGGGCAGGAGGAGGGTGCCGAGCACGATACATTTTCTCTCTTCGGTAAGCATTTTTTTGTGTTTTATACTTTCATAATTTTGCTTTTTCATGTTGATTTTAAAATGACCTTTTCCATGTTTGAAATGTACTAACTCGGTTTTTCCTCACAGCAGGTCAACTTGTGTGTGGTTGAAACATTATGGTCCCATTGAGTACATTTTTGGAGAAAGGGACACCAGTTGCACCACTGGGCAGGAGGAGGGTGCCGAGCAAGATACATTTTCTCTCTTCCGTAAGCATTTTTTTGTGTTTTATACTTTTGGAATTTTGGTTTTTCATGTTGATTTTAAAATGACCTTTTTCTAGTTTAAATGTACTAACTCGGTTTTTCCTCACAGCAGGTCAACTTGTGTGTGGTTGCAACATTACTGTCCCATTGAGTACATTTTTGGAGAAAGGGACATCAGTTGCACCACTGGGCGGAAGGAGGGTGCCGAGCACGATACATTTTCTCTCTTCGGTAAGCATTTTTTTGTGTTTTATACTTTTATAATTTTGGTTTTTCATGTTGATTTTAAAATGACCTTGATCATGTTTGAAATGAACTAACTCGTTTTTTCCTCACAGCAGGTCAACTTGTGTGTGGTTGCAACATTACGGTCCCATTGAGTACATTTTGGAGAAGGGGACATCAGTTGCACCACAGGGCGGGAGGAGGGTGCTGAGCACGATACATTTTCTGTCTTCGGTAAGCATTTTTTTGTAATTCATACTTTTGGAATTTTGTCTTTCATGTTGATTTTAAAATGACCTTTTTCATGTTTGAAATGTACTAACTCTTTTTTTCCACACAGCAGGTCAACTTGTGTGAGGTTGCAACATTACGGTCCCATTGACTTCATTTTTGGAAAAAGGGACATCAGTTGCACCACAGGGCGGGAGGAGGGTGCTGAGCACGATACATTCTGTCTCTTCGGTAAGCATTTTTTTGTGTTTGATGCTTTTGGAATTTTGGTATTTCATGTTGATTTTTAAATTGCCTTTTTCATTTTTGAAATCTACTCATTCGCTATTTTCCTCACAGCAGGTCAACTTCTGGGTGGTTGCAACATTACGGTCCCATTGACTTCATTTTTGGAAAAAGGGACATCAGATGCCCCACAGGGCGGGAGGAGGGTGCTGAGCACGATACATTTTGTTTCTTCGGTAAGCATTTCCTTGTGTTTGATACTTTTGGAATTTTGGTATTTCATGTTGATTTTAAAAAGACCTTTTTCATGTTTGAAATGCACTAACTCGGTTTTTCCTCACAGCAGGTCAACTTGTGTTTGGTTGCAACATTACGGTCCCATTGAGTACAATTTTGGAGAAAGGGACATCAGTTGCACCACTGGGCGGGAGGAAGGTGCCGAGCACAATACATTTTCTCTCTTCGGTAAGCATTTTATTGTGTTTTATACTTTTGGAATTTTGGTTTTTCATGTTGATTTTAAAATGACATTTTTCATGTTTAAATGTACTAACTCGGTTTTTCCTCACAGCAGGTCAACTTGTGTGTGGTTGCAACATTACGGTCCCATTGAGTACATATTTGGAGAAAGGGACATCAGTTGCACCACAGGGCGGGAGGAGGGTGCTGAGCACGATACATTTTCTCTCTTCGGTAAGCACTTTTCTTTTTTTTTTGACTTTTCGAAATTTGATTTATCATGTTGATTTGTAAATTGCCTTTTTCATATTTGAAATCTACTATTTCGCTGTTTTCCTCACAGCAGGTCAACTTGTGGGTGGTTGCAACATTACGGTCCCATTGACTTCATTTTTGGAAAAAGGGACATCAGTTGCCCCACAGGGCGGTAGGAGGGTGCTGAGCACGATACATTTTGTCTCTTCGGTAAGCATTTTTTTGTGTTTGATATTTTTGGAATTTTGGTATTTCATGTTGATTTTAAAAAGGCCTTTTTCATGTTTGAAATGTACTAACTCGGTTGTTCCTCACAGCAGGTCAACTTATGTGTGGTTCCAACATTACGGTCCCATTGAGTACATTTTTGGAGAAAGGGACATCAGTTGCACCACAGGGCGGGAGGAGGGTGCTGAGCACGATACATTTTCAATCTTCGGTAAGCATTTTTTTGTGTTTTATTCTTTTGGAGTTTTGGTTTCTCACGTTGTATTTAAAATGACCTTTTTCATGTTTGAAGTGTACTAACTCGGTTGTTCCTCACAGCAGGTCAACTTGTGTGTGGTTGCAACATTACGGTCCCATTGAGTACATTTTTGGAGAAAGGGACATCAGTTGCACCACGGGGCGGGAGGAGGGTGCTGAGCACGAAACATTTTCTCTCTTCGGTAATCATTTTTTTGTGTTTTATGCTTTTGGAATTTTGGTTTTTCATGTTGATTTTAAAATGACCTTTTTCATGTTTGAAATGTACTAACTCGGTTGTTCCTCACAGCATTTCAACTTGTGTGTGGTTGCAACATTACGGTCCCATTGAGTACATTTTTGGAGAAAGGGACATCAGTTGCACCACAAGGCGGGAGGAGGGTGCTGAGCACGATACATTTTCTCTCTTCGGTGTGAGGAACAACCGAGTTAGTACATTTCAAACATGAGAAAGGTCATTTTAAAATCAACATGAAAAACCAAAATTTCGAAAAGTATAAAACACAAAAAAATGCTTACCGAAGAGAGAAAATGTATCGTGCTCAGCACCCTCCTCCCGCCCTGTGGTGCAACTGATGTCCCTTTCTCCAAAAATGTACTCAATGGGACCATAATGTTGCAACCACACACAAGTTGACCTGCTGTGAGGAACAACCGAGTTAGTACATTTCAAACATGAAAAAGGTCATTTTAAAATCAACATGAAAAACCAAAATTCCAAAAGTATAAAACACAAAAAAATGCTTACCGAAGAGAGAAAATGTATCGTGCTCAGCACCCTCCTCCCGCCCAGTGGTGCAACTGATGTCCCTTTCTCCAAAAATGTACTCAATGGGACCGTAATGTTGCAACCACACACAAGTTGACCTGCTGTGAGGAACAACCGACTTAGTACATTTCAAACATGAAAAAGGTCATTTTAAAATCAACATGAAAAACCAAAATTCCAAAAGTATAAAACACAAAAAAATGCTTGCCGAAGAGAGAAAATGTATCGTGCTCAGCACCCTCCTCCCGCCCTGTGGTGCAACTGATGTCCCTTTCTCCAAAAATGTACTCAATGGGACCGTAATGTTGCAACCACACACAAGTTGACCTGCTGTGAGGAACAACCGAGTTAGTACTTTTCAAACATGAAAAAGGTCATTTTAAAATCAACATGAAAAACCAAAATTCCAAAAGTATAAAACACAAAAAAATGCTTACCGATGAGAGAAAATGTATCGTGCTCAGCACCCTCCTCCCGCCCTGTGGTGCAACTGATGTCCCTTTCTCCAAAAATGTACTCAATGGGACCGTAATGTTGCAACCACACACAAGTTGACCTGCTGTGAGGAACAACCGAGTTAGTTCATTTCAAACATGAAAAAGGTCATTTTAAAATCAACATGAAAAACCAAAATTCCAAAAGTATAAAACACAAAAAAATGCTTACCGAAGAAAGAAAATGTATCGTGCTCAGCATCCTCCTCCCGCCCTGTGGTGCAACTGATGTCCCTTTCTCCAAAAATGTACTCAATGGGACCGTAATGTTGCAACCACTCACAAGTTGACCTGCTGTGAGGAAAAAACGAGTTAGTACATTTCAAACATGAAAAAGGTCATTTTAAAATCAACATGAAAAACCTAAATTCCAAAAGTATAAAACACAAAAAAATGCTTACCGAAGAGAGAAAATGTATCGTGCTCAGCACCCTCCTCCCGTCCTGTGGTGCAACTGATGTCCCTTTCTCCAAAACTGTACTCAATGGGACCGTAATGTTGCAACCGCACACAAGTTGACCTGCTGTGAGGAACAACCAAGTTAGTACATTTCAAACATGAAAAAGGTCATTTTAAAATGAACATGAAAAACCAAAATTCCAAAAGTATAAAACACAAAAAAATGCTTACCGAAGAGAGAAAATGTATCGTGCTCAGCACCCTCCTCCAGCCCTGTGGTGCAACTGATGTCCCTTTCTCCAAAAATGTACTCAATGGGACCGTAATGTTGCAACCACACACAAGTTGACCTGCTGTGAGGAACAACCGAGTTAGTACATTTCAAACATGAAAAAGGTCATTTTAAAATCAACATGGAAAACCAAAATTCCAAAAGTATAAAACACAAAAAAATGCTTACCGAAGAGAGAAAATGTATCGTGCTCAGCACCCTCCTCCCGCCCTGTGGTGCAACTGATGTCCCTTTCTCCAAAAATGTACTCAATGGGACCGTAATGTTGCAACCCCACACAAGTTGACCTGCTGTGAGGCACAACGGAGTTAGTACATCTCAAACATGAAAAAGGTCATTTTAAAATCAACATGAAAAACCAAAATTCCAAAAGTATAAAACACAAAAAAATGCTTACCGAAGAGAGAAAATGTATCGTGCTCAGCACCCTCCTCCCGCCCTGTGGTGCAACTGATGTCCCTTTCTCCAAAAATGTACTCAATGGGACCGTAATGTTGCAACCACACACAAGTTGACCTGCTGTGAGGAACAACCGAGTTAGTACATTTCAAACATGAAAAAGGTCATTTTAAAATCAACATGAAAAACCAAAATTCCAAAAGTATAAAACACAAAAAAATGCTTACCGAAGAGAGAAAATGTATCGTGCTCAGCACCCTCCTCCCGCCCTGTGGTGCAACTGATGTCCCTTTCTCCAAAAATGTACTCAATGGGACCGTAATGTTGCAACCACACACAAGTTGACCTGCTGTGAGGAACAACCGAGTTAGTACATTTCAAACATGAAAAAGGTCATTTTAAAATCAACATGAAAAACCAAAATTCCAAAAGTATAAAACACAAAAAAATGCTTACCGAAGAGAGAAAATGTATCGTGCTCAGCACCCTCCTCCCGCCCTGTGGTGCAACTGATGTCCCTTTCTCCAAAAATGTACTCAATGGGACCGTAATGTTGCAACCACACACAAGTTGACCTGCTGTGAGGAACAACCGAGTTAGTACATTTCAAACATGAAAAAGGTCATTTTAAAATCAACATGAAAAACCAAAATTCCAAAAGTATCGTGCTCAGCACCCTCCTCCCGCCCTGTGGTGCAACTGATGTCCCTTTCTCCAAAAATGTACTCAATGGGACCGTAATGTTGCAACCACACACAAGTTGACCTGCTGTGAGGAACAACCGACTTAGTACATTTCAAACATGAAAAAGGTCATTTTAAAATCAACATGAAAAACCAAAATTCCAAAAGTATAAAACACAAAAAAATGCTTGCCGAAGAGAGAAAATGTATCGTGCTCAGCACCCTCCTCCCGCCCTGTGGTGCAACTGATGTCCCTTCCTCCAAAAATGTACTCAATGGGACCGTAATGTTGCAACCACACACAAGATGACCTGCTGTGAGGAACAACGGAGTTAGTACATCTCAAACATGAAAAAGGTCATTTTAAAATTAACATGAAAAACCAAAATTCCAAAAGCATAAAACACAAAAAAATGCTTACCGAAGAGAGAAAATGTATCGTGCTCAGCACCCTCCTCCCGCCCTGTGGTGCAACTGATGACCCTTTCTCCAAAAATGTACTCAATGGGACCGTAATGTTGCAACCACACACAAGTTGACCTGCTGTGAGTAAAAACGGGTTAGTACATTTCAAACATGAAAAAGGTCATTTTAAAATCAACATGAAAAACCAAAATTCCAAAAGTATAAAACACAAAAAAATGCTTACCGAAGAGAGAAAATGTATCGTGCTCAGCACCCTCATCCCGCCCTGTGGTGCAACTGATGTCCCTTTCTCCAAAAATGTACTCAATGGGACCGTAATGTTGCAACCACACACAAGTTGACCTGCTGTGAGGAACAACCGAGTTAGTACATTTCAAACATGAAAAAGGTCATTTTAAAATCAACATGAAAAACCAAAATTCCAAAAGTATAAAACACAAAAAAATGCTTACCGAAGGGAGAAAATTTATCGTGCTCAGCACCCTCCTCCCGCCCTGTGGTGCAACTGATGTCCCTTTCTCCAAAAATGTACTCAATGGGACCCTAATGTTGCAACCACACACAAGTTGACCTGCTGTGAGGAACAACCGAGTTAGTACATTTCAAACATGAAAAAGGTCATTTTAAAATCAACATGAAAAACCAAAATTCCAAAAGGATAAAACACAAAAAAATGCTTACCGAAGAGAGAAAATGTATCGTGCTCAGCACCATCCTCCCGCCTTGTGGTGCAACTGATGTCCCTTTCTCCAAAAATGTACTCAATGGGACCGTAATGTTGCAACCACACACAAGTTGACCTGCTGTGAGGAACAACCGAGTTAGTACATTTCAAACATGAAAAAGGTCATTTTAAAATCAACATGAAAAACCAAAATTCCAAAAGTATAAAACACAAAAAAATGCTTACCGAAGAGAGAAAATGTATCGTGCCCAGCACCCTCCTCCCGCCCGGTGGTGCAACTGATGTCCCTTTCTCCAAAAATGTACTCAATGGGACCGTAATGTTGCAACCACACACAAGTTGACCTGCTGTGAGGAACAACCTAGTTAGTACAATTCAAACATGAAAAAGGTCATTTTAAAGTCAACATGAAAAACCAAAATTCCAAAAGTATAAAACACAAAAAAATGCTTGCCGAAGAGAGAAAATGTATCGTGCTCAGCACCCTCCTCCCGCCCTGTGGTGCAACTGATGTCCCTTTCTCCAAAAATGTACTCAATGGGACCGTAATGTTGCAACCACACACAAGTTGACCTGCTGTGAGGAACAACCGAGTTAGTACATTTCAAACATGAAAAAGGTCATTTTAAAATCAACATGAAAAACCAAAATTCCAAAAGTATAAAACACAAAAAAATGCTTACCGATGAGAGAAAATGTATCGTGCTCAGCACCCTCCTCCCGCCCTGTGGTGCAACTGATGTCCCTTTCTCCAAAAATGTACTCAATGGGACCGTAATGTTGCAACCACACACAAGTTGACCTGCTGTGAGGAACAACCGAGTTAGTTCATTTCAAACATGAAAAAGGTCATTTTAAAATCAACATGAAAAACCAAAATTCCAAAAGTATAAAACACAAAAAAATGCTTACCGATGAAAGAAAATGTATCGTGCTCAGCATCCTCCTCCCGCCCTGTGGTGCAACTGATGTCCCTTTCTCCAAAAATGTACTCAATGGGACCGTAATGTTGCAACCACACACAAGTTGACCTGCTGTGAGGAAAAAACGAGTTAGTACATTTCAAACATGAAAAAGGTCATTTTAAAATCAACATGAAAAACCTAAATTCCAAAAGTATAAAACACAAAAAAATGCTTACCGAAGAGAGAAAATGTATCGTGCTCAGCACCCTCCTCCCGCCCTGTGGCGCAACTGATGTCCCTTTCTCCAAAACTGTACTCAATGGGACCGTAATGTTGCAACCACACACAAGTTGACCTGCTGTGAGGAACAACCAAGTTAGTACATTTCAAACATGAAAAAGGTCATTTTAAAATGAACATGAAAAACCAAAATTCCAAAAGTATAAAACACAAAAAAATGCTTACCGAAGAGAGAAAATGTATCGTGCTCAGCACCCTCCTCCAGCCCTGTGGTGCAACTGATGTCCCTTTCTCCAAAAATGTACTCAATGGGACCGTAATGTTGCAACCACACACAAGTTGACCTGCTGTGAGGAACAACCGAGTTAGTACATTTCAAACATGAAAAAGGTCATTTTAAAATCAACATGAAAAACCAAAATTCCAAAAGTATAAAACACAAAAAAATGCTTACCGATGAGAGAAAATGTATCGTGCTCAGCACCCTCCTCCCGCCCTGTGGTGCAACTGATGTCCCTTTCTCCAAAAATGTACTCAATGGGACCGTAATGTTGCAACCACACACAAGTTGACCTGCTGTGAGGAACAACCGAGTTAGTTCATTTCAAACATGAAAAAGGTCATTTTAAAATCAACATGAAAAACCAAAATTCCAAAAGTATAAAACACAAAAAAATGCTTACCGATGAAAGAAAATGTATCGTGCTCAGCATCCTCCTCCCGCCCTGTGGTGCAACTGATGTCCCTTTCTCCAAAAATGTACTCAATGGGACCGTAATGTTGCAACCACACACAAGTTGACCTGCTGTGAGGAAAAAACGAGTTAGTACATTTCAAACATGAAAAAGGTCATTTTAAAATCAACATGAAAAACCTAAATTCCAAAAGTATAAAACACAAAAAAATGCTTACCGAAGAGAGAAAATGTATCGTGCTCAGCACCCTCCTCCCACCCTGTGGCGCAACTGATGTCCCTTTCTCCAAAACTGTACTCAATGGGACCGTAATGTTGCAACCACACACAAGTTGACCTGCTGTGAGGAACAACCAAGTTAGTACATTTCAAACATGAAAAAGGTCATTTTAAAATGAACATGAAAAACCAAAATTCCAAAAGTATAAAACACAAAAAAATGCTTACCGAAGAGAGAAAATGTATCGTGCTCAGCACCCTCCTCCAGCCCTGTGGTGCAACTGATGTCCCTTTCTCCAAAAATGTACTCAATGGGACCGTAATGTTGCAACCACACACAAGTTGACCTGCTGTGAGGAACAACCGAGTTAGTACATTTCAAACATGAAAAAGGTCATTTTAAAATCAACATGGAAAACCAAAATTCCAAAAGTATAAAACACAAAAAAATGCTTACCGAAGAGAGAAAATGTATCGTGCTCAGCACCCTCCTCCCGCCCTGTGGTGCAACTGATTCCCTTTCTCCAAAAATGTACTCAATGGGACCGTAATGTTGCAACCCCACACAAGTTGACCTGCTGTGAGGCACAACGGAGTTAGTACATCTCAAACATGAAAAAGGTCATTTTAAAATCAACATGAAAAACCAAAATTCCAAAAGTATAAAACACAAAAAAATGCTTACCGAAGAGAGAAAATGTATCGTGCTCAGCACCCTCCTCCCGCCCTGTGGTGCAACTGATGTCCCTTTCTCCAAAAATGTACTCAATGGGACCGTAATGTTGCAACCACACACAAGTTGACCTGCTGTGAGGAACAACCGAGTTAGTACATTTCAAACATGAAAAAGGTCATTTTAAAATCAACATGAAAAACCAAAATTCCAAAAGTATAAAACACAAAAAAATGCTTACCGAAGAGAGAAAATGTATCGTGCTCAGCACCCTCCTCCCGCCCTGTGGTGCAACTGATGTCCCTTTCTCCAAAAATGTACTCAATGGGACCGTAATGTTGCAACCACACACAAGTTGACCTGCTGTGAGGAACAACCGAGTTAGTACATTTCAAACATGAAAAAGGTCATTTTAAAATCAACATGAAAAACCAAAATTCCAAAAGTATAAAACACAAAAAAATGCTTACCGAAGAGAGAAAATGTATCGTGCTCAGCACCCTCCTCCCGCCCTGTGGTGCAACTGATGTCCCTTTCTCCAAAAATGTACTCAATGGGACCGTAATGTTGCAACCACACACAAGTTGACCTGCTGTGAGGAACAACCGAGTTAGTACATTTCAAACATGAAAAAGGTCATTTTAAAATCAACATGAAAAACCAAAATTCCAAAAGTATCGTGCTCAGCACCCTCCTCCCGCCCTGTGGTGCAACTGATGTCCCTTTCTCCAAAAATGTACTCAATGGGACCGTAATGTTGCAACCACACACAAGTTGACCTGCTGTGAGGAACAACCGACTTAGTACATTTCAAACATGAAAAAGGTCATTTTAAAATCAACATGAAAAACCAAAATTCCAAAAGTATAAAACACAAAAAAATGCTTGCCGAAGAGAGAAAATGTATCGTGCTCAGCACCCTCCTCCCGCCCTGTGGTGCAACTGATGTCCCTTCCTCCAAAAATGTACTCAATGGGACCGTAATGTTGCAACCACACACAAGATGACCTGCTGTGAGGAACAACGGAGTTAGTACATCTCAAACATGAAAAAGGTCATTTTAAAATCAACATGAAAAACCAAAATTCCAAAAGCATAAAACACAAAAAAATGCTTACCGAAGAGAGAAAATGTATCGTGCTCAGCACCCTCCTCCCGCCCTATGGTGCAACTGATGACCCTTTCTCCAAAAATGTACTCAATGGGACCGTAATGTTGCAACCACACACAAGTTGACCTGCTGTGAGTAAAAACGGGTTAGTACATTTCAAACATGAAAAAGGTCATTTTAAAATCAACATGAAAAACCAAAATTCCAAAAGTATAAAACACAAAAAAATGCTTACCGAAGAGAGAAAATGTATCGTGCTCAGCACCCTCATCCCGCCCTGTGGTGCAACTGATGTCCCTTTCTCCAAAAATGTACTCAATGGGACCGTAATGTTGCAACCACACACAAGTTGACCTGCTGTGAGGAACAACCGAGTTAGTACATTTCAAACATGAAAAAGGTCATTTTAAAATCAACATGAAAAACCAAAATTCCAAAAGTATAAAACACAAAAAAATGCTTACCGAAGGGAGAAAATGTATCGTGCTCAGCACCCTCCTCCCGCCCTGTGGTGCAACTGATGTCCCTTTCTCCAAATATGTACTCAATGGGACCCTAATGTTGCAACCACACACAAGTTGACCTGCTGTGAGGAACAACCGAGTTAGTACATTTCAAACATGAAAAAGGTCATTTTAAAATCAACATGAAAAACCAAAATTCCAAAAGGATAAAACACAAAAAAATGCTTACCGAAGAGAGAAAATGTATCGTGCTCAGCACCATCCTCCCGCCTTGTGGTGCAACTGATGTCCCTTTCTCCAAAAATGTACTCAATGGGACCGTAATGTTGCAACCACACACAAGTTGACCTGCTGTGAGGAACAACCGAGTTAGTACATTTCAAACATGAAAAAGGTCATTTTAAAATCAACATGAAAAACCAAAATTCCAAAAGTATAAAACACAAAAAAATGCTTACCGAAGAGAGAAAATGTATCGTGCCCAGCACCCTCCTCCCGCCCGGTGGTGCAACTGATGTCCCTTTCTCCAAAAATGTACTCAATGGGACCGTAATGTTGCAACCACACACAAGTTGACCTGCTGTGAGGAACAACCTAGTTAGTACATTTCAAACATGAAAAAGGTCATTTTAAAGTCAACATGAAAAACCAAAATTCCAAAAGTATAAAACACAAAAAAATGCTTACCGAAGAGAGAAAATGTATCGTGCTCAGCACCCTCCTCCCGCCCTGTGGTGCAACTGATGTCCTTTCTCCAAAAATGCACTCAATGGGACCGTAATATTGCAACCACACACAAGTTGACCTGCTGTGCGGAACAACCGAGTTAGTACATTTCAAACATGAAAAAGGTCATTTTAAAATCAACATGAAAAACCAAAATTCCAAAAGTATAAAACACAAAAAAATGCTTACCGAAGAGAGAAAATGTATCGTGCTCAGCACCCTCCTCCCGCCCTGTGGTGCAACTGATGTCAATTTCTCCAAAAATGTACTCAATGGGACCGTAATGTCGCAACCACACACAAGTTGACCTGCTGTGAGTGAAAACGAGTTAGTACATTTCAAACATGAAAAAGGTCATTTTAAAATCAACATGAAAAACCAAAATTCCAAAAGTATAAAACACAAAAAAATGCTTACCGAAGAGAGAAAATGTATCGTGCTCAGCACCCTCCTCCCGCCCTGTGGTGCAACTGATGTCCCTTTCTCCAAAAATGTACTCAATGGGACCGTAATGTTGCAACCACACACAAGTTGACCTGCTGTGAGGAACAACCGAGTTAGTACATTTCAAACATGAAAAAGGTCATTTTAAAATCAACATGAAAAACCAAAATTCCAAAAGTATCGTGCTCAGCACCCTCCTCCCGCCCTGTGGTGCAACTGATGTCCCTTTCTCCAAAAATGTACTCAATGGGACCGTAATGTTGCAACCACACACAAGTTGACCTGCTGTGAGGAACAACCGACTTAGTACATTTCAAACATGAAAAAGGTCATTTTAAAATCAACATGAAAAACCAAAATTCCAAAAGTATAAAACACAAAAAAATGCTTGCCGAAGAGAGAAAATGTATCGTGCTCAGCACCCTCCTCCCGCCCTGTGGTGCAACTGATGTCCCTTTCTCCAAAAATGTACTCAATGGGACCGTAATGTTGCAACCACACACAAGATGACCTGCTGTGAGGAACAACGGAGTTAGTACATCTCAAACATGAAAAAGGTCATTTTAAAATCAACATGAAAAACCAAAATTCCAAAAGCATAAAACACAAAAAAATGCTTACTGAAGAGAGAAAATGTATCGTGCTCAGCACCCTCCTCCCGCCCTGTGGTGCAACTGATGACGCTTTCTCCAAAAATGTACTCAATGGGACCGTAATGTTGCAACCACACACAAGTTGACCTGATGTGAGTAAAAACGGGTTAGTACATTTCAAACATGAAAAAGGTCATTTTAAAATCAACATGAAAAACCAAAATTCCAAAAGTATAAAACACAAAAAAATGCTTACCGAAGAGAGAAAATGTATCGTGCTCAGCACCCTCATCCCGCCCTGTGGTGCAACTGATGTCCCTTTCTCCAAAAATGTACTCAATGGGACCGTAATGTTGCAACCACACACAAGTTGACCTGCTGTGAGGAACAACCGAGTTAGTACATTTCAAACATGAAAAAGGTCATTTTAAAATCAACATGAAAAACCAAAATTCCAAAAGTATAAAACACAAAAAAATGCTTACCGAAGGGAGAAAATTTATCGTGCTCAGCACCCTCCTCCCGCCCTGTGGTGCAACTGATGTCCCTTTCTCCAAAAATGTACTCAATGGGACCCTAATGTTGCAACCACACACAAGTTGACCTGCTGTGAGGAACAACCGAGTTAGTACATTTCAAACATGAAAAAGGTCATTTTAAAATCACTATGAAAAACCAAAATTCCAAAAGGATAAAACACAAAAAAATGCTTACCGAAGAGAGAAAATGTATCGTGCTCAGCACCCTCCTCCCGCCCTGTGGTGCAACTGATGTCCTTTCTCCAAAAATGCACTCAATGGGACCGTAATATTGCAACTACACACAAGTTGACCTGCTGTGCGGAACAACCGAGTTAGTACATTACAAACATGAAAAAGGTCATTTTAAAATCAACATGAAAAACCAAAATTCCAAAAGTATAAAACACAAAAAAATGCTTACCGAAGAGAGAAAATGTATCGTGCTCAGCTCCCTCCTCCCGCCCTGTGGTGCAACTGATGTCCCTTTCTCCAAAAATGTACTCAATGGGACCGTAATGTTGCAACCACACACAAGTTGACCTGCTGTGAGTAAAAACGAGTTAGTACATTTCAAACATGAAAAAGGTCATTTTAAAATCAACATGAAAAACCAAAATTCCAAAAGTATAAAACACAAAAAAATGCTTACCGAAGAGAGAAAATGTATCGTGCTCAGCACCCTCCTCCCGCCCTGTGGTGCAACTGATGTCCCATTCTCCAAAAATGTACTCAATGGGACCATAATGTTGCAACCACACACAAGTTGACCTGCTGTGAGGAACAACCGAGTTAGTACATTTCAAACATGAAAAAGTTCATTTTAAAACCAACATGAAAAACCAAAATTCCAAAAGTATAAAACACAAAAAGATGCTTACCGAAGAGAGAAAATGTATCGTGCTCAGCACCCTCCTCCCGCCCTGTGGTGCAACTGATCTCCCTTTCTCCAAAAATGTACTCAATGGGACCGTAATGTTGCAACCACACACAAGTTGACCTGCTGTGAGGAACAACCGAGTTAGTACATTTCAAACATGGAAAAGGTCATTTTAAAATCAACATGAATAACCAAAATTCCAAAAGTATAAAACACAAAAAAATGCTTACCGAAGAGAGAAAATGTATCGTGCTCAGGACCCTCCTCGCGCCCTGTGGTGCAACTGATGTCCCTTTCTCCAAAAATGTACTCAATGGGACCGTAATGTTGCGACCACACACAAGTTGACCTGCTGTGAGGAACAACCGAGTTAGTACATTTCAAACATGAAAAAGGTCATTTTAAAATCAACATGAAAAACCAAAATTCCAAAAGTATAAAACACAAAAAAATGCTTACCGAAGAGAGAAAATGTATCGTGCTCAGCACCCTCCTCCCGCCCTGTGGTGCAACTGATGTCCCTTTCTCCAAAAATGTACTCAACGGGACCGTAATGTTGCAACCACACATAAGTTGACCTGCTGTGAGGAACAACCGAGTTAGTACATTTCAAACATGAAAAAGGTCATTTTAAAATCAACATGAAGAACCAAAATTCCAAAAGTATAAAACACAAAAAAATGCTTACCGAAGAGAGAAAATGTATCGTGCTCAGCACCCTCCTCCCGCCCTGTGGTGCAACTGATGTCCCTTTCTCCAAAAATGTACTCAATGGGACCGTAATGTTGCAACCACACACAAGTTGACCTGCTGTGAGGAACAACCGAGTTAGTACATTTCAAACATGAAAAAGGTCGTTTCAAAATCAACATGGAAAACCAAAATTCCAAAAGTATAAAACACAAAAAAATGCTTACCGAAGAGAGAAAATGTATCGTGCTCAGCACCCTCCTCCCGCCCTGTGGTGCAACTGATGTCCCTTTCTCCAAAAATGTACTCAATGGGACCGTAATGTTGCAACCCCACACAAGTTGACCTGTTGTGAGGAACAACGTAGTTAGTACATCTCAAACATGAAAAAGGTCATTTTAAAATCAACATGAAAAACCAAAATTCCAAAAGCATAAAACACAAAAAAATGCTTACCGAAGAGAGAAAATGTATCGTGCTCAGCACCCTCCTCCCGCCCTGTGGTGCAACTGATGTCCCTTTCTCCAAAAATGTACTCAATGGGACCGTAATGTTGCAACCACACACAAGTTGACCTGCTGTGAGTAAAAACAAGTTAGTACATTTCAAACATGAAAAAGGTCATTTTAAAATCAACATGAAAAACCAAAATTCCAAAAGTATAAAACACAAAAAAATGCTGACCGAAGAGAGAAAATGTATCGTGCTCAGCACCCTCCTCCCGCCCTGTGGTGCAACTGATGTCCCTTTCTCCAAAAATGTACTCAATGGGACCGTAATGTTGCAACCACACACAAGTTGACCTGCTGTGAGGAACAACCGAGTTAGTACATTTCAAACATGAAAAAGGTCATTTTAAAATCAACATGAAAAACCAAAATTCCAAAAGTATAAAACACAAAAAAATGCTTACCGAAGAGAGAAAATGTATCGTGCTCAGCACCCTCCTCCCGCCCTGTGGTGCAACTGATGTCCCTTTCTCCAAAAATGTACTCAATGGGACCGTAATGTTGCAACCACACACAAGTTGACCTGCTGTGAGGAACAACACAGTTAGTACATTTCAAACGTGAAAAAGGTCATTTTAAAATCAACATGAAAAACCAAAATTCCAAAAGTATAAAACACAAAAAAATGCTTACCGAAGAGAGAAAATGTATCGTGCTCAGCACCCTCCTCCCGCCCTGTGGGGCAACTGATGTCCCTTTCTCCAAAAATGTACTCAATGGGACCGTAATGTTGCAACCACACACAAGTTGACCTGCTGTGAGGAACAACCGAGTTAGTACATTTCAAACATGAAAAAGGTCATTTTAAAATCAACATGAAAAACCAAAATTCCAAAAGTATAAAACACAAAAAAATGCTTACCGAAGAGAGAAAATGTATCGTGCTCAGCACCCTCCTCCCGCCCTGTGGTGCAACTGATGTCCCTTTCTCCAAAAATGTACTCAATGGGACCGTAATGTTGCAACCACACACAAGTTGACCTGCTGTGAGGAACAACCGAGTTAGTACATTTCAAACATGAAAAAGGTCATTTTAAAATCAACATGAAAAACCAAAATTCCAAAAGTATCGTGCTCAGCACCCTCCTCCCGCCCTGTGGTGCAACTGATGTCCCTTTCTCCAAAAATGTACTCAATGGGACCGTAATGTTGCAACCACACACAAGTTGACCTGCTGTGAGGAACAACCGAGTTAGTACATTTCAAACATGAAAAAGGTCATTTTAAAATCAACATGAAAAACCAAAATTCCAAAAGTATAAAGCACAAAAAAATGCTTACCGAAGAGAGAAAATGTATCGTGCTCAGCACCCTCCTCCCGCCCTGTGGTGCAACTGATGTCCCTTTCTCCAAAAATGTACTCAATGGGACCGTAATGTTGCAACCACACACAAGTTGACCTGCTGTGAGGAACAACGGAGTTAGTACATCTCAAACATGAAAAAGGTCATTTTAAAATCAACATGAAAAATCAAAATTCCAAAAGCATAAAACACAAAAAAATGCTTACCGAAGAGAGAAAATGTATCGTGTTAGCACCCTCCTCCCGCCTTGTGGTGCAACTGATGTCCCTTTCTCCAAAAATGTACTCAATGGGACCGCAATGTTGCAACCACACAAAAGTTGACCTGCTGTGAGTAAAAACGAGTTAGTACATTTCAAACATGAAAAAGGTCATTTTAAAATCAACATGAAAAACCAAAATTCCAAAAGTATAAAACACAAAAAAATGCTTACCGAAGAGAGAAAATGTATCGTGCTCAGCACCCTCCTCCCGCCCTGTGGTGCAACTGATGTCCCTTTCTCCAAAAATGTACTCAATGGGACCGTAATGTTGCAACCACACACAAGTTGACCTGCTGTAAGGAACAACCGAGTTAGTACATTTCAAACATGAAAAAGGTCATTTTAAAATCAACATGAAAAACAAAAATTCCAAAAGTATAAAACACAAAAAAATGCTTACCGAAGAGTGAAAATTTATCGTGCTCAGCACCCTCCTCCCACCCTGTGGTGCAACTGATGTCCCTTTCTCCAAAAATGTACTCAATGGGACCGTAATGTTGCAACCACACACAAGTTGACCCGCTGTGAGGAACAACCGAGTTAGTACATTTCAAACATGAAAAAGGTCATTTTAAAATCAACATGAAAAACCAAAATTCCAAAAGTATAAAACACAAAAAAATGCTTACCGAAGAGAGAAAATGTATCGTGCTCAGCACCCTCCTCCCGCCCTGTGGTGCAACTGATGTCCCTTTCTCCAAAAATGTACTCAATGGGACCGTAATGTTGCAACCACACACAAGTTGACCTGCTGTGAGGAAAAAACGAGTTAGTACATTTCAAACATGAAAAAGGTCATTTTAAATTCAACATGAAAAACCAAAATTCCAAAAGTATAAAACACAAAAAAATGCTTACCGAAGAGAGAAAATGTATCGTGCTCAGCACCCTCCTCCCGCCCTGTGGTGCAACTGATGTCCCTTTCTCCAAAAATGTACTCAATGGGACCGTAATGTTGCAACCACACACAAGTTGACCTGCTGTGAGGAACAACCGAGTTAGTACATTTCAAACATGAAAAAGGTCATTTTAAAATCAACATGAAAAACCAAAATTCCAAAAGTATAAAACACAAAAAAATGCTTACCGAAGAGAGAAAATGTATCGTGCCCAGCACCCTCCTCCCGCCCGGTGGTGCAACTGATGTCCCTTTCTCCAAAAATGTACTCAATGGGACCGTAATGTTGCAACCACACACAAGTTGACCTGCTGTGAGGAACAACCGAGTTAGTACATTTCAAACATGAAAAAGGTCATTTTAAAGTCAACATGAAAAACCAAAATTCCAAAAGTATAAAACACAAAAAAATGCTTACCGAAGAGAGAAAATGTATCGTGCTCAGCACCCTCCTCCCGCCCTGTGGTGCAACTGATGTCCCTTTCTCCAAAAATGTACTCAATGGGACCGTAATGTTGCAACCACACACAAGTTGACCTGCTGTGAGTAAAAACGAGTTAGTACATTTCAAACATGAAAAAGGTCATTTTAAAATCAACATGAAAAACCAAAATTCCAAAAGTATAAAACACAAAAAAATGCTTACCGAAGAGAGAAAATGTATCGTGCTCAGCACCCTCCTCCCGCCCTGTGGTGCAACTGATGTCCCATTCTCCAAAAATGTACTCAATGGGACCGTAATGTTGCAACCACACACAAGTTGACCTGCTGTGAGGAACAACCGAGTTAGTACATTTCAAACATGAAAAAGGTCATTTTAAAATCAACATGAAAAACCAAAATTCCAAAAGTATAAAACACAAAAAAATGCTTACCGAAGAGAGAAAATGTATCGTGCTCAGCACCCTCCTCCCGCCCTGTGGTGCAACTGATGTCCCTTTCTCCAAAAATGTACTCAATGGGACCGTAATGTTGCAACCACACACAAATTGACCTGCTGTGAGGAACAACCGAGTTAGTACATTTCAAACATGAAAAAGGTCATTTTAAAATCAACATGAAAAACCAAAATTCCAAAAGTATAAAACACAAAAAAATGCTTACCGAAGAGAGAAAATGTATCGTGCTCAGCACCCTCCTCCCGCCCTGTGGTGCAACTGATGTCCCTTTCTCCAAAAATGTACTCAATGGGACCGTAATGTTGCAACCACACATAAGTTGACCTGCTGTGAGGAACAACCGAGTTAGTACATTTCAAACATGAAAAAGGTCATTTTAAAATCAACATGAAAAACCAAAATTCCAAAAGTATAAAACACAAAAAAATGCTTGCCGAAGAGAGAAAATGTATCGTGCTCAGCACCCTCCTCCCGCCCTGTGGTGCAACTGATGTCCCTTTCTCCAAAAATGTACTCAATGGGACCGTAATGTTGCAACCACACACAAGTTGACCTGCTGTGAGGAACAACCGAGTTAGTACATTTCAAACATGAAAAAGGTCATTTTAAAATCAACATGAAAAACCAAAATTCCAAAAGTATAAAACACAAAAAAATGCTTACCGAAGAGAGAAAATGTATCGTGCTCAGCACCCTCCTCCCGCCCTGTGGTGCTACTGATGTACCTTTCTCCAAAAATGTACTCAATGGGACCGTAATGTTGCAACCACACACAAGTTGACCTGCTGTTAGGAACAACCGAGTTAGTACATTTCAAACATGAAAAAGGTAATTTTAAAATCGACATGAAAAACCAAAATTCTAAAAGTATAAAACACAAAAGAATGCTTACTGAAGAGAGAAAATGTATCGTGCTCAGCACCCTCCTCCCGCCCTGTGGTGCAACTGATGTCCCTTTCTCCAAAAATGTACTCAATGGGACCATAACGTTGCAACCACACACAAGTTGACCTGCTGTGAGGAACAACGGAGTTAGTACATTTCAAACATGAAAAAGGTCATTTTAAAATCAACATGAAAAACCAAAATTCCAAAAGTATAAAACACAAAAAAATGCTTACCGAAGAGAGAAAATGTATCGTGCTCAGCACCCTCCTCCCGCCCTGTGGTGCAACTGATGTCCCTTTCTCCAAAAATGTACTCAATGGGACCGTAATGTTGCAAACACACACAAGTTGACCTGCTGTGAGGAACAACCGAGATAGTACATTTCAAACATGAGAAAGGTCATTTTAAAGTCAACATGAAAAACCAAAATTCCAAAAGTATAAAACACAAAAAAATGCTTACCGAAGAGAGAAAATGTATCGTGCTCAGCACCCTCCTCCCGCCCTGTGGTGCAACTGATGTCCTTTCTCCAAAAATGTACTCAATTTGACCGTAATGTTGCAACCACACACAAGTTGACCTGCTGTGAGGAACAACCGAGTTAGTACATTTCAAACATGAAAAAGGTCATTTTAAAATCAACATGGTAAACCAAAATTCCAAAAGTATAAAACACAAAAAAATGCTTACCGAAGAGAGAAAATGTACCGTGCTCAGCACCCTCCTCCCGCCCTGTGGTGCAACTGATGTCCCTTTCTCCAAAAATGTACTCAATGGGACCGTAATGTTGCAACCACACACAAGTTGACCTGCTGTGAGTAAATACGAGTTAGTACATTTCAAACATGAAAAAGGTCATTTTAAAATCAACATGAAAAACCAAAATTCCAAAAGTATAAAACACAAAAAAATGCTTACCGAAGAGAGAAAATGTATCGTGCTCAGCACCCTCCTCCCGCCCTGTGGTGCAACTGATGTCCCATTCTCCAAAAATGTACTCAATGGGACCGTAATGTTGCAACCACACACAAGTTGACCTGCTGTGAGGAACAACCGAGTTAGTACATTTCAAACATGAAAAAGGTCATTTTAAAATCAACATGAAAAACCAAAATTCCAAAAGTGTAAAACACAAAAAAATGCTTACCGAAGAGAGAAAATGTATCGTGCTCAGCACCCTCCTCCCGCCCTGTGGTGCTACTGATGTCCCTTTCTCCAAAAATGTACTCAATGGGACCGTAATGTTGCAACCACACACAAGTTGACCTGCTGTGAGGAACAACCGACTTAGTACATTTCAAACATGAAAAAGGTCATTTTAAAATCAACATGAAAAACCAAAATTCCAAAAGTATAAAACACAAAAAAATGCTTACCGAAGAGAGAAAATGTATCGTGCTCAGCACCCTCCTCCCGCCCTGTGGTGCAAGTGATGTCCCTTTCTCCAAAAATGTACTCAATGGGACCGTAATGTTGCAACCACACACAAGTTGACCTGCTGTGAGGAACAACCGAGTTAGTACATTTCAAACATGAAAAAGGCCATTTTAAAATCAACATGAAAAACCAAAATTCCAAAAGTATAAAACACAAAAAAATGCTTACCGAAGAGAGAAAAAGTATCGTGCTCAGCACCCTCCTCCTGCCATGTGGTGCAACTGATGTCCCTTTCTCCAAAAATGTACTCAATGGGACCGTAATGTTGCAACCACACACAAGTTGACCTGCTGTGAGGAACAGCCGAGTTAGTACATTTCAAACATGAAAAACGTCATTTTAAAATCAACATGAAAAACCAAAATTCCAAAAGTATAAAACACAAAAAAATGTTTACCGAAGAGAGAAAATGTATCGTGCTCAGCACCCTCCTCCCGCCCTGTGGTGCAACTGATGTCCCTTTCTCCAAAAATGTACTCAATGGGACCGTAATGTTGCAACCACACACAAGTTGACCTGCTGTGAGGAACAACCGAGTTAGTACATTTCAAACATGAAAGAGGTCATTTTAAAATCAACATGAAAAACCAAAATTCCAAAAGTATAAAACACAAAAAAATGCTTACCGAAGAGAGAAAATGTATCGTGCTCAGCACCCTCCTCCCGCCCTGTGGTGCAACTGATGTCCCTTTCTCCAAAAATGTACTCAATGGGACCGTAATGTTGCAACCACACACAAGTTGACCTGCTGTGAGGAACAACCGAGTTAGTACATTTCAAACATGAAAAAGGTCATTTTAAAATCAACATGAAAAACCAAAATTCCAAAAGTATAAAACACAAAAAAATGCTTACCGAAGAGAGAAAATGTATCGTGCTCAGCACCCTCCTCCCGCCCTGTGGTGCAACTGATGTCCCTTTCTCCAAAAATGTACTCAATGGGACCGTAATGTTGCAACCACACACAAGTTGACCTGCTGTGAGGAACAACCGAGTTAGTACATTTCAAACATGAAAAAGGTCATTTTAAAATCAACATGAAAAACCAAAATTCCAAAAGTATAAAACACAAAAAAATGCTTACCGAAGAGAGAAAATGTATTGTGCTCAGCACCCTCCTCCCGCCCTGTGGTGCAACTGATGTCCCTTTCACCAAAAATGTACTCAATGGGACCGTAATGTTGCAACCACACACAAGTTGACCTGCTGTGAGGAACAACCGAGTTAGTACATTTCAAACATGAAAAAGGTCATTTTAAAATCAACATGAAAAACCAAAATTCCAAAAGTATAAAACACAAAAAAATGCTTACCGAAGAGAGAAAATGTATCGTGCTCAGCACCCTCCTCCCGCCCTGTGGTGCAACTGATGTCACTTTCTCCAAAAATGTACTCAATGGGACCGTAATGTTTCAACCACACACAAGTTGACCTGCTGTGAGGAACAACCGAGTTAGTACATTTCAAACATAAAAAAGGTCATTTTAAAGTGAACATGAAAAACCAAAATTCCAAAAGTATAAAACACAAAGAAATGCTTACCGAAGAGAGAAAATGTATCGTGCTCAGCACCCTCCTCCCGCCCTGTGGTGCAACTGATGTCCTTTCTCCAAAAATGTACTCAATGGGACTGTAATGTTGCAACCACACACAAGTTGACCTGCTGTGCGGAACAAGCGAATTAGTACATTTCAAACATGAAAAAGGTCATTTCAAAATCAACATGAAAAACCAAAATTCCAAAAGTATAAAACACAAAAAAATGCTTACCGAAAAGAGAAAATGTATCGTGCTCTGCACCCTCCTCCCGCCCTGTGGTGCAACTGATGTCTCTTTCTCCAAAAATGTACTGAATGGGACCGTAATGTTGCAACCACACACAAGTTGACCTGCTGTGAGTAAAAACGAGGTAGTACATTTCAAACATGAAAAAGGTCATTTTAAAATCAACATGATAAACCAAAATTCCAAAAGTATAAAACACAAAAAAATGCTTACCGAAGAGAGAAAATGTATCGTGCTCAGCACCCTCCTCCCGCCCTGTGGTGCAACTGATGTCCCTTTCTCCAAAAATGTACTCAATGGGACCGTAATGTTGCAACCACACACAAGTTGACCTGCTGTGAGGAACAGCCGAGTTAGTACATTTCAAACATGAAAAAGGTCATTTTAAAATCAACATGAAGAACCAAAATTCCAAAAGTATAAAACACAAAAAAATGCTTACCGAAGAGAGAAAATGTATCGTGCTCAGCACCCTCCTCCCGCCCTGTGGTGCAACTGATGTCCCTTTCTCCAAAAATGTACTCAATGGGACCGTAATGTTGCAACCACACACAAGTTGACCTGCTTTGAGGAACAACCGAGTTAGTACATTTCAAACATGAAAAAGGTCATTTTAAAATCAACATGAAAAACCAAAATTCCAAAAGTATAAAACACAAAAAAATGCTTACCGAAGAGAGAAAATGTATCGTGCTCAGCATCCTCCTCCCGCCCTGTGGTGCAACTGATGTCCCTTTCTCCAAAAATGTACTCAATGGGACCGTAATGTTGCAACCACACACAAGTTGACCTGCTGTGAGGAACAACCGAGTTAGTACATTTCAAACATGAAAAAGGTCATTTTAAAATCAACATGAAAAACCAAAATTCCAAAAGTATAAAACACAAAAAAATGCTTACCGAAGAGAGAAAATGTATCGTGCTCAGCACCCTCCTCCCGCCTTGTGGTGCAACTGATGTCCCTTTTTCCAAAAATGTACTCAATGGGACCGTAATGTTGCAACCACACACAAGTTGACCTGCTGTGAGGAACAACCGAGTTAGTACATTTCAAACATGAAAAAGGTCATTTTAAAATCAACATGAAAAACCAAAATTCCAAAAGTAAAAAACACAAAAAAATGCTTACCGAAGAGAGAAAATGTATCGTGCTCAGCACCCTCCCCCCGCCCTGTGGTGCAACTGATGTCCCTTTCTCCAAAAATGTACTCAATGGGACCGTAATGTTGCAACCACACACAAGTTGACCTGCTGTGAGGAACAACCGAGTTAGTACATTTCAAACATGAAAAAGGTCATTTTAAAATCAACATGAAAAACCAAAATTCCAAAAGTATAAAACACAAAAAAATGCTTACCGAAGAGAGAAAATGTATCGTGCTCAGCACCCTCCTCCCGCCCTGTGGTGCAACTGATGTCCCTTTCTCCAAAAATGTACTCAATGGGACCGTAATGTTGCAACCACACACAAGTTGACCTGCTGTGAGGAACAACCGAGTTAGTACATTTCAAACATGAAAAAGGTCATTTTAAAATCAACATGAAAAACCAAAATTCCAAAAGTATAAAACACAAAAAAATGCTTACCGCAGAGAGAAAATGTATCGTGCTCAGCACCCTCCTCCCGCCCTGTGGTGCAACTGATGTCCCTTTCTCCAAAAATGTACTCAATGGGACCGTAATGTTGCAACCACACACAAGTTGACCTGCTGTGAGGAACAACCGAGTTAGTACATTTCAAATATGAAAAAGGTCATTTTAAAATCAACATGAAAAACCAAAATTCCAAAAGTATAAAACACAAAAAAATGCTTATCGAAGAGAGAAAATGTATCGTGCTCAGCACCCTCCTCCCGCCCTGTGGTGCAACTGATGTCCCTTTCTCCAAAAATGTACTCAATGGGACCGTAATGTTGCAACCACACACAAGTTGACCTGCTGTGAGGAACAACCGAGTAAGTACATTTCAAACATGAAAAAGGTCATTTTAAAATCAACATGAAAAACCAAAATTCCAAAAGTATAAAACACAAAAAAATGCTTACCGAAGAGAGAAAATGTATAGTGCTCAGCACCCTCCTCCCGCCCTGTGGTGCAACTGATGTCCCTTTCTCCAAAAATGTAGTCAATGGGACCGTAACGTTGCAACCACACACAAGTTGACCTGCTGTGAGGAACAACCGAGTTAGTACATTTCAAACATGAAAAAGGTCATTTTAAAATCAACATGAAAAACCAAAATTCCAAAAGTATAAAACACAAACAAATGCTTACCGAAGAGAGAAAATGTATCGTGCTCAGCACTCTCCCCCCGCCCTGTGGTGCAACTGATGTCCCTTTCTCCAAAAATGTACTCAATGGGACCGTAATGTTGCAACCACACACAAGTTGACCTGCTGTGAGGAACAACCGAGTTAGTACATTTCAAACATGAAAAAGGTCATTTTAAAATCAACATGAAAAACCAAAATTCCAAAAGTATAAGACACAAAAAAATGCTTACCGAAGAGAGAAAATGTATCGTGCTCAGCACCCTCCTCCCGCCCTGTGGTGCAACTGATGTCCCTTTCTCCAAAAATGTACTCAATGGGACCGTAATGTTGCAACCACACACAAGTTGACCTGCTGTGAGGAACAACCGAGTTAGTACATTTCAAACATGAAAAAGGTCATTTTAAAATCAACATGAAAAACCAAAATTCCAAAAGTATAAAACACAAAAAAATGCTTACCGAAGAGAGAAAATGTATCGTGCTCAGCACCCTCCTCCCGCCCTGTGGTGCAACTGATGTCCCTTTCTCCAAAAATGTACTCAATGGGACCGTAATGTTGCAACCACACACAAGTTGACCTGCTGTGAGGAACAGCCGAGTTAGTACATTTCAAACATGACGAAGGTCATTTTAAAATCAACATGAAAAACCAAAATTCCAAAAGTATAAAACACAAAAAAGTGCTTACCGAAGAGAGAAAATGTATCGTGCTCAGCACCCTCCTCCCGCCCTGTGGTGCAACTGATGTCCCTTTCTCCAAAAATGTACTCAATGGGACCGTAATGTTGCAACCACACACAAGTTGACCTGCTGTGAGGAACAACCAAGTTAGTACATTTCAAACATGAAAAAGGTCATTTTAAAATGAACATGAAAAACCAAAATTCCAAAAGTATAAAACACAAAAAAATGCTTACCGAAGAGTGAAAATGTATCGTGCTCAGCACCCTCCTCCCGCCCTGTGGTGCAACTGATGTCCCTTTCTCCAAAAATGTACTCAATGGGACCGTAATGTTGCAACCACACACAAGTTGACCTGCTGTGAGGAACAACCGAGTTAGTACATTTCAAACATGAAAAAGGTCATTTTAAAATCAACATGAAAAACCAAAATTCCAAAAGTATAAAACACAAAAAAATGCTTACCGAAGAGAGAAAATGTATCGTGCTCAGCACCCTCCTCCCGCCCTGTGGTGCAACTGATGTCCCTTTCTCCAAAAATGTACTCAATGGGACCGTAATGTTGCAACCACACACAAGTTGACCTGCTGTGAGGAACAACCGAGTTCGTACATTTCAAACATGAAAAAGGTCATTTTAAAATCAACATGAAAAACCAAAATTCCAAAAGTATAAAACACAAAAAAATGCTTACCGAAGAGAGAAAATGTATCGTGCTCAGCACCCTCCTCCCGCCCTGTGGTGCAACTGATGTCCCTTTCTCCAAAAATGTACTCAATGGGACCGTAATGTTGCAACCACACACAAGTTGACCTGCTGTGAGGAACAACGGAGTTAGTACATTTCAAACATGAAAAAGGTCATTTTAAAATCAACATGAAAAACCAAAATTCCAAAAGTATAAAACACAAAAAAATGCTTACCGAAGAGAGAAAATGTATCGTGCTCAGCACCCTCCTCCCGCTTTGTGGTGCAACTGATGTCCCTTTCTCCAGAAATGTACTCAATGGGACCGTAATGTTGCAACCACACACAAGTTGACCTGCTGTGAGTAAAAACGAGTTAGTACATTACAAACATGAAAAAGGTCATTTTAAAATCAACATGAAAAACCAAAATTCCAAAAGTATAAAACACAAAAAAATGCTTACCGAAGAGAGAAAATGTATCGTGCTCAGCACCTTCCTCCCGCCCTGTGGTGCAACTGATGTCCCTTTCTCCAAAAATGTACTCAATGGGACCGTAATGTTGCAACCACACACAAGTTGACCTGCTGTGAGGAACAACCGAGTTAGTACATTTCAAACATGAAAAAGGTCATTTTAAAATCAACATGAAAAACCAAAATTCCAAAAGTATAAAACACAAAAAATGCTTACCGAAGAGAGAAAATGTATCGTGCTCAGCACCCTCCTCCCGCCCTGTGGTGCAACTGATGTCCCTTTCTCCAAAAATGTACTCAATGGGACCATAATGTTGCAACCACACACAAGTTGACCTGCTGTGAGGAACAACCGAGTTAGTACATTTCAAACATGAAAAAGGTCATTTTAAAATCAACATGAAAAACCAAAATTCCAAAAGTATAAAACACAAAAAAATGCTTGCAAAAGAGAGAAAATGTATCGTGCTCAGCACCCTCCTCCCGCCCTGTGGTGCAACTGATGTCCCTTTCTCCAAAAATGTACTCAATGGGACGGTAATGTTTCAACCACACACAAGTTGACCTGCTGTGAGGAACAACCGAGTTAGTACATTTCAAACATGAAAAAGGTCATTTTAAAATCAACATGAAAAACCAAAATTCCAAAAGTATAAAACACAAAAAAATGCTTACAAAAGAGAGAAAATGTATCGTGCTCAGCACCCTCCTCCCGCCCTGTGGTGCAACTGATGTCCCTTTCTCCAAAAATGTACTCAGTGGGACCGTAATGTTGCAACCACACACAAGTTGACCTGCTGTGAGGAACAACCGAGTTAGTACATTTCAAACATGAAAAAAATCATTTTAAAATAAACATGAAAAACCAAAATTCCAAAAGTATAAAACACAAAAAATGCTTACCGAAGAGAGAAAATGTATCGTGCTCAGCACCCTCCTCCCACCCTGTGGTGCAACTGATGTCCCTTTCTCCAAAAATGTACTCAATGGGACCGTAATGTTGCAATCACACACAAGTTGACCTGCTGTGAGGAACAACCGAGTTAGTACATTTCAAACATGAAAAAGGTCATTTTAAAATCAACATGAAAAACCAAAATTCCAAAAGTATAAAACACAAAAAAATGCTTACCGAAGAGAGAAAATGTATCGTGCTCAGCACTCTCCTCCTGCCCTGTGGTGCAACTGATGTCCCTTTCTCCAAAAATGTACTCAATGGGACCGTAATGTTGCAACCACACACAAGTTGACCTGCTGTGAGGAACAACCGAGTTAGTACATTTCAAACATGAAAAAGGTCATTTTAAAATCAACATGAAAAACCAAAATTCCAAAAGTATAAAACACAAAAAAATGCTTCCCGAAGAGAGAAAATGTATCGTGCTCAGCACCCTCCTCAAGCCCTGTGGTGCAACTGATGTCCCTTTCTCCAAAAATGTACTCAATGGGACCGTAATGTTGCAACCACACACAAGTTGACCTGCTGTGAGGAACAACCGAGTTAGTACATTTCAAACATGAAAAAGGTCATTTTAAAATCAACATGAAAAACCAAAATTCCAAAAGTATAAAACACAAAAAAATGCTTACCAAAGAGAGAAAATGTATCGTGCTCTGCACCCTCCTCCCACTCTGTGGTGCAACTGATGTCCCTTTCTGCAAAAATGTACTCAATGGGACCGTAATATTGCAACCACACACAAGTTGACCTGCTGTGAGGAACAACCGAGTTAGTACATTTCAAACATGAAAAAGGTCATTTTAAAATCAACATGAAAAACCAAAATTCCAAAAGTATAAAACACAAAAAAATGCTTACCGAAGAGAGAAAATGTATCGTGCTCAGCACCCTCCTCCCGCCCTGTGGTGCAACTGATGTCCCTTTCGCCAAAAATGTACTCAATGGGACCGTAATGTTGCAACCACACACAAGTTGACCTGCTGTGAGGAAAAAACGAGTTAGTACATTTCAAACATGAAAAAGGTCATTTTAAAATCAACATGAAAAACCAAAATTCCAAAAGTATAAAACACAAAAAAATGCTTACCGAAGAGAGAAAATGTATCGTGCTCAGCACCCTCCTCCCGCCCTGTGGTGCAACTGATGTCCCTTTCTCCAAAAATGTACTCAATGGGACCGTAATGTTGCAACCACACACAAGTTGACCTGCTGTGAGGAAAAAATGAGTTAGTACATTTCAAACAAGAAAAAGGTCATTTTAAAATCAACATGAAAAACCAAAATTCCAAAAGTATAAAACACAAAAAAATGCTTACCGAAGAGAGAAAATGTATCGTGCTCAGCACCCTCCTCCCGCCCTGTGGTGCAACTGATGTCCCTTTCTCCAAAAATGTACTCAATGGGACCGTAATGTTGCAACCACACACAAGTTGACCTGCTGTGAGGAACAACCGAGTTAGTACATTTCAAACATGAAAAAGGTCATTTTAAAATCAACATGAAAAACCAAAATTCCAAAAGTATAAAACACAAAAAAATGCTTACCGAAGAGAGAAAATGTATCGTGCTCAGCACCCTCCTCCCGCCCTGTGGTGCAACTGATGTCCCTTTCTCCAAACATGTACACAATGGGATCGTAATGTTGCAACCACACACAAATTGACCTGCTGTGAGGAACAACCCAGTTAGTACATTTCAAACATGAAAAAGGTCATTTTAAAATCAACATGAAAAACCAAAATTCCAAAAGTATAAAACACAAAAAAATGCTTACCGAAGAGAGAAAATGTATCGTGCTCAGCACCCTCCTCCCGCCCTGTGGTGCAACTGATGTCCCTTTCTCCAAAAATATACTCAATGGGACCATAATGTTGCAACCACACACAAGATACCTGCTGTGAGGAAAAAACGAGTTAGTACATTTCAAACATGAAAAAGGTCATTTTATAATCAACAGGAAATACCAAAATTATAAAAGTATAAAACGCAAAAAAATGCTTACCGAAGAGAGAAAATGTATCGTGCTCAGCACCCTCCTCCCACCCTGTGGTGCAACTGATGTCCCTTTCTACAAAAATGTATTAAATGGGACCGTAATGTTGCAACCACACACAAGTTGGCCTGCTGTGAGGAAAAAACGAGTTAGTACATTTCAAACATGAGAAAGGTCATTGTAAAATCAACATGAAAAACCAAAATTCCAAAGATATAAAACACAAAAAAAAAAAAGCTTAGCGAAGCGAGAAAATGTATTGTGCTCAGCACCCTCCTCCCCCCCTGTGGTGCAACTGATGTCCCTTTCTCCAAAAATGTACTCAATGGGACCGTAATGTTGCAACCACACACAAGCTGACCTGCTGTGAGGAAAAACCGAGTTAGTACATTTAAACATGAAAAAGGTCATTTTAAAATCAACATGAAAAACCAAAATTCCAAAAGTATAAAACACAAAAAAATGCTTACCGAAGAGAGAAAAAGTATCGTGCTCAGCACCCTCCTCCCGCCATGTGGTGCAACTGATGTCCCTTTCTCCAAAAATGTACTCAATGGGACCGTAATGTTGCAACCACACACAAGTTGACCTGCTGTGAGGAAAAAACGAGTTAGTACATTTAAACATGAAAAAGGTCATTTTAAAATCAACAGAAAATACCAAAATTATAAAAGTATAAAACACAAAAAAATGCTTACCGAAGAGAGAAAATGTATCGTGCTCAGCACCCTCCTCCCGCCCTGTGGTGCAACTGATGCCCCTTTCTCCAAAAATGTACTCAATGGGACCGTAATGTTGCAACCACACACAAGTTGACCTGCTGTGAGGAACAACCGAGTTAGTACATTTCAAACATGAAAAAGGTCATTTTAAAATCAACATGAAAAACCAAAATTCCAAAAGTATAAAACACAAAAAAATGCTTACCGAAGAGAGAAAATGTATCGTGCTCAGCACCCTCCTCCCGCCCTGTGGTGCAACTGATGTCCCTTTCTCCAAACATGTACACAATGGGATCGTAATGTTGCAACCACACACAAATTGACCTGCTGTGAGGAACAACCCAGTTAGTACATTTCAAACATGAAAAAGGTCATTTTAAAATCAACATGAAAAACCAAAATTCCAAAAGTATAAAACACAAAAAAATGCTTACCGAAGAGAGAAAATGTATCGTGCTCAGCACCCTCCTCCCGCCCTGTGGTGCAACTGATGTCCCTTTCTCCAAAAATATACTCAATGGGACCATAATGTTGCAACCACACACAAGATACCTGCTGTGAGGAAAAAACGAGTTAGTACATTTCAAACATGAAAAAGGTCATTTTATAATCAACAGGAAATACCAAAATTATAAAAGTATAAAACACAAAAAAATGCTTACCGAAGAGAGAAAATGTATCGTGCTCAGCACCCTCCTCCCACCCTGTGGTGCAACTGATGTCCCTTTCTACAAAAATGTATTAAATGGGACCGTAATGTTGCAACCACACACAAGTTGGCCTGCTGTGAGGAAAAAACGAGTTAGTACATTTCAAACATGAAAAAGGTCATTGTAAAATCAACATGAAAAACCAAAATCCCAAAGATATAAAACACAAAAAAAAAAAAGCTTAGCGAAGCGAGAAAATGTATTGTGCTCAGCACCCTCCTCCCCCCCTGTGGTGCAACTGATGTCCCTTTCTCCAAAAATGTACTCAATGGGACCGTAATGTTGCAACCACACACAAGCTGACCTGCTGTGAGGAAAAACCGAGTTAGTACATTTAAACATGAAAAAGGTCATTTTAAAATCAACATGAAAAACCAAAATTCCAAAAGTATAAAACACAAAAAAATGCTTACCGAAGAGAGAAAATGTATCGTGCTCAGCACCCTCCTCCCGCCATGTGGTGCAACTGATGTCCCTTTCTCCAAAAATGTACTCAATGGGACCGTAATGTTGCAACCACACACAAGTTGACCTGCTGTGAGGAAAAAACGAGTTAGTACATTTAAACATGAAAAAGGTCATTTTAAAATCAACAGAAAATACCAAAATTATAAAAGTATAAAACACAAAAAAATGCTTACCGAAGAGAGAAAATGTATCGTGCTCAGCACCCTCCTCCAGCCCTGTGGTGCAACTGATGTCCCTTTCTCCAAAAATGTACTCAATGGGACCGTAATGTTGCAACCACACACAAGTTGACCTGCTGTGAGGAACAACCGAGTTAGTACATTTCAAACATGAAAAAGGTCATTTTAAAATCAACATGAAAAACCAAAATTCCAAAAGTATAAAACACAAAAAAATGCTTACCGAAGAGAGAAAATGTATCGTGCTCAGCACCCTCCTCCCGCCCTGTGGTGCAACTGATGTCCCTTTCTCCAAAAATGTACTCAATGGGACCGTAATGTTGCAACCACACACAAGTTGACCTGCTGTGAGGAACAACCGAGTTAGTACATTTCAAACATGAAAAAGGTCATTTTAAAATGAACATGAAAAACCAAAATTCCAAAAGTATAAAACACAAAAAAATGCTTCCCGAAGACAGAAAATGTATCGTGCTCAGCACCCTCCTCCCGCCCTGTGGTGCAACTGATGTCCCTTTCTCCAAAAATGTACTCAATGGGACCGTAATGTTGCAACCACAGACAAGTTGACCTGCTGGGAGGAACAACCGAGTTACTACATTTCAAACATGAGAAAGCTCATTTTAAAATCAACATGAAAAACCAAAATTCCAAAAGTATAAAACACAAAAAAATGCTTACCAAAGAGAGAAAATGTATCGTGCTCAGCACCCTCCTCCCGCCCTGTGGTGCAACTGATGTCCCTTTCTCCAAAAATGTACTCAATGGGACCGTAATGTTGCAACCACACACAAATTGACCTGCTGTGAGGAAAAAACGAGTTAGTACATTTCAAACATGAAAAAGGTCATTTTAAAATCAACATGAAAAACCAAAATTTCCAAAAGTATAAAACACAAAAAAATGCTTACCGAAGAGAGAAAATGTATCGTGCACAGCACCCTCCTCCCGCCCTGTGGTGCAACTGATGTCCCTTTCTCCAAAAATGTACTCAATGGGACCGTAATGTTGCAACCACACACAAATTGACCTGCTGTGAGGAACAACCCAGTTAGTACATTTCAAACATGAAAAAGGTCATTTTAAAATCAACATGAAAAACCAAAATTCCAAAAGTATAAAACACAAAAAAATGCTTACCGAAGAGAGAAAATGTATCGTGCTCGGCACCCTCCTCCCGCCCTGTGGTGTAACTGATGTCCCTTTCTCCAAAAATGTACTCAATGGGACCGTAATGTTGCAACCACACACAAGTTGACCTGCTGTGAGGAACAACCGAGTTAGTACATTTCAAACATGGAAAAGGTCATTTTAAAATCAACATGAAAAGCCAAAATTCCAAAAGTATAAAACACAAAAAAATGCTTACCGAAGAGAGAAAATGTATCGTGCTCAGCACCCTCCTCCCGCCCTGTGGTGCAACTGATGTCCCTTTCTCCAAAAATGTACTCAATGGGACCGTAATGTTGCAACCACACACAAATTGACCTGCTGTGAGGAACAACCGAGTTAGTACATTTCAAACATGAAAAAGGTCATTTTAAAATCAACATGAAAAACCAAAATTCCAAAAGTATAAAACACAAAAAAATGCTTACCGAAGAGAGAAAATGTATCGTGCTCAGCACCCTCCTCCCGCCCTGTGGTGTAACTGATGTCCCTTTCTCCAAAAGTATACTTAATGGGACCATAATGTTGCAACCACACACAAGTTACCTGCTGTGAGGAAAAAACGAGTTAGTACATTTCAAACATGAAAAAGGTCATTTTATAATCAACAGGAAATACCAAAATTATAAAAGTATAAAACACAAAAAAATGCTTACCGAAGAGAGAAAATGTATCGTGCTCAGCACCCTCCTCCCGCCCTGTGGTGCAACTGATGTCCCTTTCTCCAAAAATGTATTAAATGGGACCGTAATGTTGCAACCACACACAAGTTGGCCTGCTGTGAGGAAAAAACGAGTTAGTACATTTCAAACATGAGAAAGGTCATTGTAAAATCAACATGAAAAACCAAAATTCCAAAAGTATAAAACACAAAAAAATGCTTAGCGAAGCGAGAAAATGTATTGTGCTCAGCACCCTCCTCCCCCCCTGTGGTGCAACTGATGTCCCTTTCTCCAAAAATGTACTCAATGGGACCGTAATGTTGCAACCACACACAAGCTGACCTGCTGTGAGGAAAAACCGAGTTAGTACATTTAAACATGAAAAAGGTCATTTTAAAATCAACATGAAAAACCAAAATTCCAAAAGTATAAAACACAAAAAAATGCTTACCGAAGAGAGAAAATGTATCGTGCTCAGCACCCTCCTCCCGCCCTGTGGTGCAACTGATGTCCCTTTCTCCAAAAATGTACTCAATGGGACCGTAATGTTGCAACCACACACAAGTTGACCTGCTGTGAGGAAAAAACGAGTTAGTACATTTAAACATGAAAAAGGTCATTTTAAAATCAACAGAAAATACCAAAATTGTAAAAGTATAAAACACAAAAAAATGCTTACCGAAGAGAGAAAATGTATCGTGCTCAGCACCCTCCTCCCGCCCTGTGGTGCAACTGATGTCCCTTTCTCCAAAAATGTACTCAATGGGACCGTAATGTTGCAACCACACACAAGTTGACCTGCTGTGAGGAACAACCGAGTTAGTACATTTCAAACATGAGAAAGGTCATTTTAAAATCAACATGAAAAACCAAAATTCCAAAAGTATAAAACACAAAAAAATGCTTACCAAAGAGAGAAAATGTATCGTGCTCAGCACCCTCCTCCCGCCCTTTGGTGCAACTGATGTCCCTTTCTCCAAAAATGTACTCAATGGGACCGTAATGTTGCAAACACACACAAGTTGACCTGCTGTGAGGAACAACCGAGTTAGTACATTTCAAACATGAAAAAGGTCATTTTAAAATCAACATGAAAAACCAAAATTCCAAAAGTATAAAACACAAAAAAATGCTTACCGAAGAGAGAAAATGTATCGTGCTCAGCACCCTCCTCCCGCCCTGTGGTGCAACTGATGGCCCTTTCTCCAAAAATGTACTCAATGGGACAGTAATGTTGCAACCACACACAAGTTGACCTGCTGTGAGGAACAACCGAGTTAGTACATTTCAAACATGAAAAAGGTCATTTTATAATCAACAGGAAATACCAAAATTATAAAAGTATAAAACACAAAAAAATGCTTACCGAAGAGAGAAAATGTATCGTGCTCAGCACCCTCCTCCCGCCCTGTGGTGCAACTGATGGCCCTTTCTCCAAAAATGTACTCAATGGGACAGTAATGTTGCAACCACACACAAGTTGACCTGCTGTGAGGAACAACCGAGTTAGTACATTTCAAACATGAAAAAGGTCATTTTATAATCAACAGGAAATACCAAAATTATAAAAGTATAAAACACAAAAAAATGCTTACCGAAGAGAGAAAATGTATCGTGCGCAGCACCCTCCTCCCGCCCTGTGGTGCAACTGATGTCCCTTTCTCCAAAAATGTATTAAATGGGACCGTAATGTTGCAACCACACACAAGTTGGCCTGCTGTGAGGGAAAAACGAGTTAGTACATTTCAAACATGAAAAAGGTCATTGTAAAATCAACATGAAAAACCAAAATTCCAAAAGTATAAAACACAAAAAAATGCTTAGCGAAGCGAGAAAATGTATTGTGCTCAGCACCCTCCTCCCCCCCTGTGGTGCAACTGATGTCCCTTTCTCCAAAAATGTACTCAATGGGACCGTAATGTTGCAACCACACACAAGCTGACCTGCTGTGAGGAAAAACCGAGTTAGTACATTTAAACATGAAAAAGGTCATTTTAAAATCAACATGAAAAACCAAAATTCCAAAAGTATAAAACACAAAAAAATGCTTACCGAAGAGAGAAAATGTATCGTGCTCAGCACCCTCCTCCCGCCCTGTGGTGCAACTGATGTCCCTCTCTCCAAAAATGTACTCAATGGGACCGTAATGTTGCAACCACACACAAGTTGACCTGCTGTGAGGAAAAAACGAGTTAGTACATTTAAACATGAAAAAGGTCATTTTAAAATCAACAGAAAATACCAAAATTATAAAAGTATAAACCACAAAAAAATGCTTACCGAAGAGAGAAAATGTATCGTGCTCAGCACCCTCCTCCCGCCCTGTGGTGCAACTGATGTCCCTTTCTCCAAAAATTTACTCAATGGGACCGTAATGTTGCAACCACACACAAGTTGACCTGCTGTGAGGAACAACCGAGTTAGTACATTTCAAAAATGAAAAAGGTCATTTTAAAATCAACATGAAGAACCAAAATTCCAAAAGTATAAAACACAAAAAAATGCTTACCGAAGAGAGAAAATGTATCGTGCTCAGCACCCTCCTCCCGCCCTGTGGTGCAACTGATGTCCCTTTCTCCAAAAATGTACTCAATGGGACCGTAATGTTGCAACCACACACAAGTTGACCTGCTGTGAGGAACAACCGAGTTAGTACACTTCAAACAAGAAAAAGGTCGTTTTAAAATCAACATGAAAAACCAAAATTCCAAAAGTATAAAACACAAAAAAATGCTTACCGAAGAGAGAAAATGTATCGTGCTCAGCACCCTCCTCCCGCCCTGTCGTGCAACTGATGTCCCTTTCTCCAAAAATGTACTCAATGGGACCGTAATGTTGCAACCACACACAAGTTGACCTGCTGTGAGGAACAACCGAGTTAGTACATTTCAAACATGAAAAAGGTCATTTTAAAATCAACATGAAAAACCAAAATTCCAAAAGTATAAAACACAAAAAAATGCTTACCGAAGAGAGAAAATGTATCGTGCTCAGCACCCTCCTCCCGCCCTGTGGTGTAACTGATGTCCCTTTCTCCAAAAGTATACTCAATGGGACCATAATGTTGCAACCACACACAAGTTACCTGCTGTGAGGAAAAAACGAGTTAGTACATTTCAAACATGAAAAAGGTCATTTTATAATCAACAGGAAAAACCAAAATTCCAAAAGTATAAAACACAAAAAAATGCTTACCGAAGAGAGAAAATGTATCGTGCTCAGCACCCTCCTCCCGCCCTGTGGTGCAACTGATGTCCCTTTCTCCAAAAATGTACTCAATGGGACCGTAATGTTGCAACCACACACAAGTTGACCTGCTGTGAGGAACAACCGAGTTAGTACATTTCAAACATGAAAAAGGTCATTTTAAAATCAACATGAAAAACCAAAATTCCAAAAGTATAAAACACAAAAAAATGCTTACCGAAGAGAGAAAATGTATCGTGCTCAGCACCCTCCTCCCGCCCTGTGGTGCAACTGATGTCCCTTTCTCCAAACATGTACACAATGGGATCGTAATGTTGCAACCACACACAAATTGACCTGCTGTGAGGAACAACCCAGTTAGTACATTTCAAACATGAAAAAGGTCATTTTAAAATCAACATGAAAAACCAAAATTCCAAAAGTATAAAACACAAAAAAATGCTTACCGAAGAGAGAAAATGTATCGTGCTCAGCACCCTCCTCCCGCCCTGTGGTGCAACTGATGTCCCTTTCTCCAAAAATATACTCAATGGGACCATAATGTTGCAACCACACACAAGATACCTGCTGTGAGGAAAAAACGAGTTAGTACATTTCAAACATGAAAAAGGTCATTTTATAATCAACAGGAAATACCAAAATTATAAAAGTATAAAACGCAAAAAAATGCTTACCGAAGAGAGAAAATGTATCGTGCTCAGCACCCTCCTCCCACCCTGTGGTGCAACTGATGTCCCTTTCTACAAAAATGTATTAAATGGGACCGTAATGTTGCAACCACACACAAGTTGGCCTGCTGTGAGGAAAAAACGAGTTAGTACATTTCAAACATGAGAAAGGTCATTGTAAAATCAACATGAAAAACCAAAATTCCAAAGATATAAAACACAAAAAAAAAAAAGCTTAGCGAAGCGAGAAAATGTATTGTGCTCAGCACCCTCCTCCCCCCCTGTGGTGCAACTGATGTCCCTTTCTCCAAAAATGTACTCAATGGGACCGTAATGTTGCAACCACACACAAGCTGACCTGCTGTGAGGAAAAACCGAGTTAGTACATTTAAACATGAAAAAGGTCATTTTAAAATCAACATGAAAAACCAAAATTCCAAAAGTATAAAACACAAAAAAATGCTTACCGAAGAGAGAAAATGTATCGTGCTCAGCACCCTCCTCCCGCCATGTGGTGCAACTGATGTCCCTTTCTCCAAAAATGTACTCAATGGGACCGTAATGTTGCAACCACACACAAGTTGACCTGCTGTGAGGAAAAAACGAGTTAGTACATTTAAACATGAAAAAGGTCATTTTAAAATCAACAGAAAATACCAAAATTATAAAAGTATAAAACACAAAAAAATGCTTACCGAAGAGAGAAAATGTATCGTGCTCAGCACCCTCCTCCCGCCCTGTGGTGCAACTGATGCCCCTTTCTCCAAAAATGTACTCAATGGGACCGTAATGTTGCAACCACACACAAGTTGACCTGCTGTGAGGAACAACCGAGTTAGTACATTTCAAACATGAAAAAGGTCATTTTAAAATCAACATGAAAAACCAAAATTCCAAAAGTATAAAACACAAAAAAATGCTTACCGAAGAGAGAAAATGTATCGTGCTCAGCACCCTCCTCCCGCCCTGTGGTGCAACTGATGTCCCTTTCTCCAAACATGTACACAATGGGATCGTAATGTTGCAACCACACACAAATTGACCTGCTGTGAGGAACAACCCAGTTAGTACATTTCAAACATGAAAAAGGTCATTTTAAAATCAACATGAAAAACCAAAATTCCAAAAGTATAAAACACAAAAAAATGCTTACCGAAGAGAGAAAATGTATCGTGCTCAGCACCCTCCTCCCGCCCTGTGGTGCAACTGATGTCCCTTTCTCCAAAAATATACTCAATGGGACCATAATGTTGCAACCACACACAAGATACCTGCTGTGAGGAAAAAACGAGTTAGTACATTTCAAACATGAAAAAGGTCATTTTATAATCAACAGGAAATACCAAAATTATAAAAGTATAAAACACAAAAAAATGCTTACCGAAGAGAGAAAATGTATCGTGCTCAGCACCCTCCTCCCACCCTGTGGTGCAACTGATGTCCCTTTCTACAAAAATGTATTAAATGGGACCGTAATGTTGCAACCACACACAAGTTGGCCTGCTGTGAGGAAAAAACGAGTTAGTACATTTCAAACATGAAAAAGGTCATTGTAAAATCAACATGAAAAACCAAAATCCCAAAGATATAAAACACAAAAAAAAAAAAGCTTAGCGAAGCGAGAAAATGTATTGTGCTCAGCACCCTCCTCCCCCCCTGTGGTGCAACTGATGTCCCTTTCTCCAAAAATGTACTCAATGGGACCGTAATGTTGCAACCACACACAAGCTGACCTGCTGTGAGGAAAAACCGAGTTAGTACATTTAAACATGAAAAAGGTCATTTTAAAATCAACATGAAAAACCAAAATTCCAAAAGTATAAAACACAAAAAAATGCTTACCGAAGAGAGAAAATGTATCGTGCTCAGCACCCTCCTCCCGCCATGTGGTGCAACTGATGTCCCTTTCTCCAAAAATGTACTCAATGGGACCGTAATGTTGCAACCACACACAAGTTGACCTGCTGTGAGGAAAAAACGAGTTAGTACATTTAAACATGAAAAAGGTCATTTTAAAATCAACAGAAAATACCAAAATTATAAAAGTATAAAACACAAAAAAATGCTTACCGAAGAGAGAAAATGTATCGTGCTCAGCACCCTCCTCCAGCCCTGTGGTGCAACTGATGTCCCTTTCTCCAAAAATGTACTCAATGGGACCGTAATGTTGCAACCACACACAAGTTGACCTGCTGTGAGGAACAACCGAGTTAGTACATTTCAAACATGAAAAAGGTCATTTTAAAATCAACATGAAAAACCAAAATTCCAAAAGTATAAAACACAAAAAAATGCTTACCGAAGAGAGAAAATGTATCGTGCTCAGCACCCTCCTCCCGCCCTGTGGTGCAACTGATGTCCCTTTCTCCAAAAATGTACTCAATGGGACCGTAATGTTGCAACCACACACAAGTTGACCTGCTGTGAGGAACAACCGAGTTAGTACATTTCAAACATGAAAAAGGTCATTTTAAAATGAACATGAAAAACCAAAATTCCAAAAGTATAAAACACAAAAAAATGCTTCCCGAAGACAGAAAATGTATCGTGCTCAGCACCCTCCTCCCGCCCTGTGGTGCAACTGATGTCCCTTTCTCCAAAAATGTACTCAATGGGACCGTAATGTTGCAACCACAGACAAGTTGACCTGCTGGGAGGAACAACCGAGTTACTACATTTCAAACATGAGAAAGCTCATTTTAAAATCAACATGAAAAACCAAAATTCCAAAAGTATAAAACACAAAAAAATGCTTACCAAAGAGAGAAAATGTATCGTGCTCAGCACCCTCCTCCCGCCCTGTGGTGCAACTGATGTCCCTTTCTCCAAAAATGTACTCAATGGGACCGTAATGTTGCAACCACACACAAATTGACCTGCTGTGAGGAAAAAACGAGTTAGTACATTTCAAACATGAAAAAGGTCATTTTAAAATCAACATGAAAAACCAAAATTTCCAAAAGTATAAAACACAAAAAAATGCTTACCGAAGAGAGAAAATGTATCGTGCACAGCACCCTCCTCCCGCCCTGTGGTGCAACTGATGTCCCTTTCTCCAAAAATGTACTCAATGGGACCGTAATGTTGCAACCACACACAAATTGACCTGCTGTGAGGAACAACCCAGTTAGTACATTTCAAACATGAAAAAGGTCATTTTAAAATCAACATGAAAAACCAAAATTCCAAAAGTATAAAACACAAAAAAATGCTTACCGAAGAGAGAAAATGTATCGTGCTCGGCACCCTCCTCCCGCCCTGTGGTGTAACTGATGTCCCTTTCTCCAAAAATGTACTCAATGGGACCGTAATGTTGCAACCACACACAAGTTGACCTGCTGTGAGGAACAACCGAGTTAGTACATTTCAAACATGGAAAAGGTCATTTTAAAATCAACATGAAAAGCCAAAATTCCAAAAGTATAAAACACAAAAAAATGCTTACCGAAGAGAGAAAATGTATCGTGCTCAGCACCCTCCTCCCGCCCTGTGGTGCAACTGATGTCCCTTTCTCCAAAAATGTACTCAATGGGACCGTAATGTTGCAACCACACACAAATTGACCTGCTGTGAGGAACAACCGAGTTAGTACATTTCAAACATGAAAAAGGTCATTTTAAAATCAACATGAAAAACCAAAATTCCAAAAGTATAAAACACAAAAAAATGCTTACCGAAGAGAGAAAATGTATCGTGCTCAGCACCCTCCTCCCGCCCTGTGGTGTAACTGATGTCCCTTTCTCCAAAAGTATACTTAATGGGACCATAATGTTGCAACCACACACAAGTTACCTGCTGTGAGGAAAAAACGAGTTAGTACATTTCAAACATGAAAAAGGTCATTTTATAATCAACAGGAAATACCAAAATTATAAAAGTATAAAACACAAAAAAATGCTTACCGAAGAGAGAAAATGTATCGTGCTCAGCACCCTCCTCCCGCCCTGTGGTGCAACTGATGTCCCTTTCTCCAAAAATGTATTAAATGGGACCGTAATGTTGCAACCACACACAAGTTGGCCTGCTGTGAGGAAAAAACGAGTTAGTACATTTCAAACATGAGAAAGGTCATTGTAAAATCAACATGAAAAACCAAAATTCCAAAAGTATAAAACACAAAAAAATGCTTAGCGAAGCGAGAAAATGTATTGTGCTCAGCACCCTCCTCCCCCCCTGTGGTGCAACTGATGTCCCTTTCTCCAAAAATGTACTCAATGGGACCGTAATGTTGCAACCACACACAAGCTGACCTGCTGTGAGGAAAAACCGAGTTAGTACATTTAAACATGAAAAAGGTCATTTTAAAATCAACATGAAAAACCAAAATTCCAAAAGTATAAAACACAAAAAAATGCTTACCGAAGAGAGAAAATGTATCGTGCTCAGCACCCTCCTCCCGCCCTGTGGTGCAACTGATGTCCCTTTCTCCAAAAATGTACTCAATGGGACCGTAATGTTGCAACCACACACAAGTTGACCTGCTGTGAGGAAAAAACGAGTTAGTACATTTAAACATGAAAAAGGTCATTTTAAAATCAACAGAAAATACCAAAATTGTAAAAGTATAAAACACAAAAAAATGCTTACCGAAGAGAGAAAATGTATCGTGCTCAGCACCCTCCTCCCGCCCTGTGGTGCAACTGATGTCCCTTTCTCCAAAAATGTACTCAATGGGACCGTAATGTTGCAACCACACACAAGTTGACCTGCTGTGAGGAACAACCGAGTTAGTACATTTCAAACATGAGAAAGGTCATTTTAAAATCAACATGAAAAACCAAAATTCCAAAAGTATAAAACACAAAAAAATGCTTACCAAAGAGAGAAAATGTATCGTGCTCAGCACCCTCCTCCCGCCCTTTGGTGCAACTGATGTCCCTTTCTCCAAAAATGTACTCAATGGGACCGTAATGTTGCAAACACACACAAGTTGACCTGCTGTGAGGAACAACCGAGTTAGTACATTTCAAACATGAAAAAGGTCATTTTAAAATCAACATGAAAAACCAAAATTCCAAAAGTATAAAACACAAAAAAATGCTTACCGAAGAGAGAAAATGTATCGTGCTCAGCACCCTCCTCCCGCCCTGTGGTGCAACTGATGGCCCTTTCTCCAAAAATGTACTCAATGGGACAGTAATGTTGCAACCACACACAAGTTGACCTGCTGTGAGGAACAACCGAGTTAGTACATTTCAAACATGAAAAAGGTCATTTTATAATCAACAGGAAATACCAAAATTATAAAAGTATAAAACACAAAAAAATGCTTACCGAAGAGAGAAAATGTATCGTGCTCAGCACCCTCCTCCCGCCCTGTGGTGCAACTGATGGCCCTTTCTCCAAAAATGTACTCAATGGGACAGTAATGTTGCAACCACACACAAGTTGACCTGCTGTGAGGAACAACCGAGTTAGTACATTTCAAACATGAAAAAGGTCATTTTATAATCAACAGGAAATACCAAAATTATAAAAGTATAAAACACAAAAAAATGCTTACCGAAGAGAGAAAATGTATCGTGCGCAGCACCCTCCTCCCGCCCTGTGGTGCAACTGATGTCCCTTTCTCCAAAAATGTATTAAATGGGACCGTAATGTTGCAACCACACACAAGTTGGCCTGCTGTGAGGGAAAAACGAGTTAGTACATTTCAAACATGAAAAAGGTCATTGTAAAATCAACATGAAAAACCAAAATTCCAAAAGTATAAAACACAAAAAAATGCTTAGCGAAGCGAGAAAATGTATTGTGCTCAGCACCCTCCTCCCCCCCTGTGGTGCAACTGATGTCCCTTTCTCCAAAAATGTACTCAATGGGACCGTAATGTTGCAACCACACACAAGCTGACCTGCTGTGAGGAAAAACCGAGTTAGTACATTTAAACATGAAAAAGGTCATTTTAAAATCAACATGAAAAACCAAAATTCCAAAAGTATAAAACACAAAAAAATGCTTACCGAAGAGAGAAAATGTATCGTGCTCAGCACCCTCCTCCCGCCCTGTGGTGCAACTGATGTCCCTCTCTCCAAAAATGTACTCAATGGGACCGTAATGTTGCAACCACACACAAGTTGACCTGCTGTGAGGAAAAAACGAGTTAGTACATTTAAACATGAAAAAGGTCATTTTAAAATCAACAGAAAATACCAAAATTATAAAAGTATAAACCACAAAAAAATGCTTACCGAAGAGAGAAAATGTATCGTGCTCAGCACCCTCCTCCCGCCCTGTGGTGCAACTGATGTCCCTTTCTCCAAAAATTTACTCAATGGGACCGTAATGTTGCAACCACACACAAGTTGACCTGCTGTGAGGAACAACCGAGTTAGTACATTTCAAAAATGAAAAAGGTCATTTTAAAATCAACATGAAGAACCAAAATTCCAAAAGTATAAAACACAAAAAAATGCTTACCGAAGAGAGAAAATGTATCGTGCTCAGCACCCTCCTCCCGCCCTGTGGTGCAACTGATGTCCCTTTCTCCAAAAATGTACTCAATGGGACCGTAATGTTGCAACCACACACAAGTTGACCTGCTGTGAGGAACAACCGAGTTAGTACACTTCAAACAAGAAAAAGGTCGTTTTAAAATCAACATGAAAAACCAAAATTCCAAAAGTATAAAACACAAAAAAATGCTTACCGAAGAGAGAAAATGTATCGTGCTCAGCACCCTCCTCCCGCCCTGTCGTGCAACTGATGTCCCTTTCTCCAAAAATGTACTCAATGGGACCGTAATGTTGCAACCACACACAAGTTGACCTGCTGTGAGGAACAACCGAGTTAGTACATTTCAAACATGAAAAAGGTCATTTTAAAATCAACATGAAAAACCAAAATTCCAAAAGTATAAAACACAAAAAAATGCTTACCGAAGAGAGAAAATGTATCGTGCTCAGCACCCTCCTCCCGCCCTGTGGTGTAACTGATGTCCCTTTCTCCAAAAGTATACTCAATGGGACCATAATGTTGCAACCACACACAAGTTACCTGCTGTGAGGAAAAAACGAGTTAGTACATTTCAAACATGAAAAAGGTCATTTTATAATCAACAGGAAATACCAAAATTATAAAAGTATAAAACACAAAAAAATGCTTACCGAAGAGAGAAAATGTATCGTGCTCAGCACCCTCCTCCCGCCCTGTGGTGCAACTGATGTCCCTTTCTCCAAAAATGTATTAAATGGGACCGTAATGTTGCAACCACACACAAGTTGGCCTGCTGTGAGGAAAAAACGAGTTAGTACATTTCAAACATGAAAAAGGTCATTGTAAAATCAACATGAAAAACCAAAATTCCAAAAGTATAAAACACAAAAAAATGCTTAGCGAAGCGAGAAAATGTATTGTGCTCAGCACCCTCCTCCCCCCCTGTGGTGCAACTGATGTCCCTTTCTCCAAAAATGTACTCAATGGGACCGTAATGTTGCAACCACACACAAGCTGACCTGCTGTGAGGAAAAACCGAGTTAGTACATTTAAACATGAAAAAGGTCATTTTAAAATCAACATGAAAAACCAAAATTCCAATAGTATAAAACACAAAAAAATGCTTACCGAAGAGAGAAAATGTATCGTGCTCAGCACCCTCCTCCCGCCCTGTGGTGCAACTGATGTCCCTTTCTCCAAAAATGTACTCAATGGGACCGTAATGTTGCAACCACACACAAGTTGACCTGCTGTGAGGAAAAAACGAGTTAGTACATTTAAACATGAAAAAGGTCATTTTAAAATCAACAGAAAATACCAAAATTATAAAAGTATAAAACACAAAAAAATGCTTACCGAAGAGAGAAAATGTATCGTGCTCAGCACCCTCCTCCCGCCCTGTGGTGCAACTGATGTCCCTTTCTCCAAAAATGTACTCAATGGGACCATAATGTTGCAACCACACACAAGTTGACCTGCTGTGAGGAACAACCGAGTTAGTACATTTCAAACATGAGAAAGGTCATTTTAAAATCAACATGAAAAACCAAAATTCCAAAAGTATAAAACACAAAAAAATGCTTACCAAAGAGAGAAAATGTATCGTGCTCAACACCCTCCTCCCGCCCTGTGGTGCAACTGATGTCCCTTTCTCCAAAAATGTACTCAATGGGACCGAAATGTTGCAAACACACACAAGTTGACCTGCTGTGAGGAACAACCGAGTTAGTACATTTCAAACATGAAAAAGGTCATTTTAAAATCAACATGAAAAACCAAAATTCCAAAAGTATAAAACACAAAAAAATGCTTACCGAAGAGAGAAAATGTATCGTGCTCAGCACCCTCCTCCCGCCCTGTGGTGCAACTGATGTCCCTTTCTCCAAAAATGTACTCAATGGGACCGTAATGTTGCAACCACACACAAGTTGACCTGCTGTGAGGAACAACCGAGTTAGTACATTTCAAACATGAGAAAGGTCATTTTAAAATCAACATGAAAAACCAAAATTCCAAAAGTATAAAACACAAAAAAATGCTTACCGAAGAGAGAAAATGTATCGTGCTCAGCACCCTCCTCCCGCCCTGTGGTGCAACTGATGGCCCTTTCTCCAAAAATGTACTCAATGGGACAGTAATGTTGCAACCACACACAAGTTGACCTGCTGTGAGGAACAACCGAGTTAGTACATTTCAAACATGAAAAAGGTCATTTTATAATCAACAGGAAATACCAAAATTATAAAAGTATAAAACACAAAAAAATGCTTACCGAAGAGAGAAAATGTATCGTGCGCAGCACCCTCCTCCCGCCCTGTGGTGCAACTGATGTCCCTTTCTCCAAAAATGTATTAAATGGGACCGTAATGTTGCAACCACACACAAGTTGGCCTGCTGTGAGGGAAAAACGAGTTAGTACATTTCAAACATGAAAAAGGTCATTGTAAAATCAACATGAAAAACCAAAATTCCAAAAGTATAAAACACAAAAAAATGCTTAGCGAAGCGAGAAAATGTATTGTGCTCAGCACCCTCCTCCCCCCCTGTGGTGCAACTGATGTCCCTTTCTCCAAAAATGTACTCAATGGGACCGTAATGTTGCAACCACACACAAGCTGACCTGCTGTGAGGAAAAACCGAGTTAGTACATTTAAACATGAAAGAGGTCATTTTAAAATCAACATGAAAAACCAAAATTCCAAAAGTATAAAACACAAAAAAATGCTTACCGAAGAGAGAAAATGTATCGTGCTCAGCACCCTCCTCCCGCCCTGTGGTGCAACTGATGTCCCTCTCTCCAAAAATGTACTCAATGGGACCGTAATGTTGCAACCACACACAAGTTGACCTGCTGTGAGGAAAAAACGAGTTAGTACATTTAAACATGAAAAAGGTCATTTTAAAATCAACAGAAAATACCAAAATTATAAAAGTATAAAACACAAAAAAATGCTTACCGAAGAGAGAAAATGTATCGTGCTCAGCACCCTCCTCCCGCCCTGTGGTGCAACTGATGTCCCTTTCTCCAAAAATGTACTCAATGGGACCGTAATGTTGCAACCACACACAAGTTGACCTGCTGTGAGGAACAACCGAGTTAGTACATTTCAAACATGAGAAAGGTCATTTTAAAATCAACATGAAAAACCAAAATTCCAAAAGTATAAAACACAAAAAAATGCTTACCGAAGAGAGAAAATGTATCGTGCTCAGCACCCTCCTCCCGCCCTGTGGTGCAACTGATGGCCCTTTCTCCAAAAATGTACTCAATGGGACAGTAATGTTGCAACCACACACAAGTTGACCTGCTGTGAGGAACAACCGAGTTAGTACATTTCAAACATGAAAAAGGTCATTTTATAATCAACAGGAAATACCAAAATTATAAAAGTATAAAACACAAAAAAATGCTTACCGAAGAGAGAAAATGTATCGTGCGCAGCACCCTCCTCCCGCCCTGTGGTGCAACTGATGTCCCTTTCTCCAAAAATGTATTAAATGGGACCGTAATGTTGCAACCACACACAAGTTGGCCTGCTGTGAGGGAAAAACGAGTTAGTACATTTCAAACATGAAAAAGGTCATTGTAAAATCAACATGAAAAACCAAAATTCCAAAAGTATAAAACACAAAAAAATGCTTAGCGAAGCGAGAAAATGTATTGTGCTCAGCACCCTCCTCCCCCCCTGTGGTGCAACTGATGTCCCTTTCTCCAAAAATGTACTCAATGGGACCGTAATGTTGCAACCACACACAAGCTGACCTGCTGTGAGGAAAAACCGAGTTAGTACATTTAAACATGAAAGAGGTCATTTTAAAATCAACATGAAAAACCAAAATTCCAAAAGTATAAAACACAAAAAAATGCTTACCGAAGAGAGAAAATGTATCGTGCTCAGCACCCTCCTCCCGCCCTGTGGTGCAACTGATGTCCCTCTCTCCAAAAATGTACTCAATGGGACCGTAATGTTGCAACCACACACAAGTTGACCTGCTGTGAGGAACAACCGAGTTAGTACATTTCAAACATGAGAAAGGTCATTTTAAAATCAACATGAAAAACCAAAATTCCAAAAGTATAAAACACAAAAAAATGCTTACCGAAGAGAGAAAATGTATCGTGCTCAGCACCCTCCTCCCGCCCTGTGGTGCAACTGATGGCCCTTTCTCCAAAAATGTACTCAATGGGACAGTAATGTTGCAACCACACACAAGTTGACCTGCTGTGAGGAACAACCGAGTTAGTACATTTCAAACATGAAAAAGGTCATTTTATAATCAACAGGAAATACCAAAATTATAAAAGTATAAAACACAAAAAAATGCTTACCGAAGAGAGAAAATGTATCGTGCGCAGCACCCTCCTCCCGCCCTGTGGTGCAACTGATGTCCCTTTCTCCAAAAATGTATTAAATGGGACCGTAATGTTGCAACCACACACAAGTTGGCCTGCTGTGAGGGAAAAACGAGTTAGTACATTTCAAACATGAAAAAGGTCATTGTAAAATCAACATGAAAAACCAAAATTCCAAAAGTATAAAACACAAAAAAATGCTTAGCGAAGCGAGAAAATGTATTGTGCTCAGCACCCTCCTCCCCCCCTGTGGTGCAACTGATGTCCCTTTCTCCAAAAATGTACTCAATGGGACCGTAATGTTGCAACCACACACAAGCTGACCTGCTGTGAGGAAAAACCGAGTTAGTACATTTAAACATGAAAGAGGTCATTTTAAAATCAACATGAAAAACCAAAATTCCAAAAGTATAAAACACAAAAAAATGCTTACCGAAGAGAGAAAATGTATCGTGCTCAGCACCCTCCTCCCGCCCTGTGGTGCAACTGATGTCCCTCTCTCCAAAAATGTACTCAATGGGACCGTAATGTTGCAACCACACACAAGTTGACCTGCTGTGAGGAAAAAACGAGTTAGTACATTTAAACATGAAAAAGGTCATTTTAAAATCAACAGAAAATACCAAAATTATAAAAGTATAAAACACAAAAAAATGCTTACCGAAGAGAGAAAATGTATCGTGCTCAGCACCCTCCTCCCGCCCTGTGGTGCAACTGATGTCCCTTTCTCCAAAAATGTACTCAATGGGACCGTAATGTTGCAACCACACACAAGTTGACCTGCTGTGAGGAACAACCGAGTTAGTACACTTCAAACAAGAAAAAGGTCGTTTTAAAATCAACATGAAAAACCAAAATTCCAAAAGTATAAAACACAAAAAAATGCTTACCGAAGAGAGAAAATGTATCGTGCTCAGCACCCTCCTCCCGCCCTGTGGTGCAACTGATGTCCCTTTCTCCAAAAATGTACTGAATGGGACAGTAATGTTGCAACCACACACAAGTTGACCTGCTGTGAGGAACAACCGAGTTAGTACATTTCAAACATGAAAAAGGTCATTTTAAAATCAACATGAAGAACCAAAATTCCAAAAGCATAAAACACAAAAAAATGCTTACCGAAGAGAGAAAATGTATCGTGCTCAGCACCCTCCTCGAGCCCTGTGGTGCAACTGATGTCCCTATCTCCAAAAATGTACTCAATGGGACCGTAATGCTGCAACCACACACAAGTTGACCTGCTGTGAGGAACAACCGAGTTAGTACATTTCAAACATGAAAAAGGTCATTTTAAAATCAACATGAAGAACCAAAATTCCAAATGTATAAACCACAAAAAAATGCTTACCGAAGAAAGAAAATGTATCGTGCTCAGCACCCTCCTCCCGCCCTGTGGTGCAACTGATGTCCCTTTCTCCAAAAATGTACTCAATGGGACCGTAATGTTGCAACCACACACAAGTTAACCTGCTGTGAGGAAAAAACGAGTTAGTACATTTCAAACATGAAAAAGGTCATTTTAAAATCAACAGAAAATACCCAAATTATAAAAGTATAAAACACAAAAAAATGCTTACCGAAGAGAGAAAATGTATCGTGCTCTGCACCATCCTCCCGCCCTGTGGTGCAACTGATGTCCCTTTCTCCAAAAATGTACTCAATGGGATCGTAATGTTGCAACCACACACAAATTGACCTGCTGTGAGGAACAACCGAGTTAGTACATTTCAAACATGAAAAAGGTCATTTTAAAATCAACATGAAAAACCAAAATTCCAAAAGTATAGAACACAAAAAAATGCTTACCGAAGAGAGAAAATGTATTGTGCTCAGCACCCTCCTCCCCCCCTGTGGTGCAACTGATGTCCCTTTCTCCAAAAATGTACTCAATGGGACCGTAATGTTGCAACCACACACAAGCTGACCTGCTGTGAGGAAAAACCGAGTTAGTACATTTAAACATGAAAAAGGTCATTTTAAAATCAACATGAAGAACCAAAATTCCAAAAGTATAAAACACAAAAAAATGCTTACCGAAGAGAGAAAATGTATCGTGCTCAGCACCCTCCTCCCGCCCTGTGGTGTAACTGATGTCCCTTTCTCCAAAAATGTACTCAATGGGACCGTAATGTTGCAACCACACACAAGTTGACCTGCTGTGAGGAACAACCGAGTTAGTGCACTTCAAACAAGAAAAAGGTCATTTTAAAATCAACATGAAAAACCAAAATTCCAAAAGTATAAAACACAAAAAAATGCTTACCGAAGAGAGAAAATGTATCGTGCTCAGCACCCTCCTCCCGCCCTGTCGTGCAACTGATGTCCCTTTCTCCAAAAATGTACTCAATGGGACCGTAATGTTGCAACCACACACAAGTTGACCTGCTGTGAAGAACAACCGAGTTAGTACATTTCAAACATGAGAAAGGTCATTTTAAAATCAACATGAAAAAACAAAATTCCAAAAGTATAAAACACAAAAAAATGCTTACCGAAGAGATAAAATGTATCGTGCTCAGCACCCTCCTCTCGCCCTGTGGTGCAACTGATGTCCCTTTCTCCAAAAATGTACTGAATGGGACAGTAATGTTGCAACCACACACAAGTTGACCTGCTGTGAGGAACAACCGAGTTAGTACATTTCAAACATGAAAAAGGTCATTTTAAAATCAACATGAAGAACCAAAATTCCAAAAGCATAAAACACAAAAAAATGCTTACCGAAGAGAGAAAATGTATCGTGGTCAGCACCCTCCTCGAGCCCTGTGGTGCAACTGATGTCCCTATCTCCAAAAATGTACTCAATGGGACCGTAATGCTGCAACCACACACAAGTTGACCTGCTGTGAGGAACAACCGAGTTAGTACATTTCAAACATGAAAAAGGTCATTTTAAAATCAACATGAAGAACCAAAATTCCAAAAGAATAAAACACAAAAAAATGCTTACCGAAGAAAGAAAATGTATCGTGCTCAGCACCCTCCTCCCGCCCTGTGGTGCAACTGATGTCCCTTTCTCCAAAAATGTACTCAATGGGACCGTAATGTTGCAACAACACACAAGTTAACCTGCTGTGAGGAAAAAACGAGTTAGTACATTTCAAACATGAAAAAGGTCATTTTAAAATCAACAGAAAATACCAAAATTATAAAAGTATAAAACACAAGAAAATGCTTACCGAAGAGAGAAAATGTATCGTGCTCAGCACCCTCCTCCCGCCCTGTGGTGCAACTGATGTCCCTTTCTCCAAAAATGTACTCAATGGGATCGTAATGTAGCAACCACACACAAGTTGACATGCTGTGAGGAACAACCGAGTTAGTACATTTCAAACATGAAAAAGGTCATTTTAAAATCAACATGAAGAACCAAAATTCCAAAAGTATAAAACACAAAAAAATGCTTACCGAAGAGAGAAAATGTATCGTGCTCAGCACCCTCCTCCCGCCCTCTGGTGCAACTGATGTCCCTTTCTCCAAAAATGTACTCAATGGGACCGTAATGTTGCAACCACACACAAGTTGACCTGCTGTGAGGAACAACCGAGTTAGTACATTTCAAACATGAAAAAGGTCATTTTAAAATCAACATGAAAAACCAAAATTCCAAAAGTATAAAACACAAAAAAATGCTTACCGAAGAGAGAAAATGTATCGTGCTCAGCACCCTCCTCCCGCCCTGTGGTGCAACTGATGTCCCTTTCTCCAAAAATGTACTCAATGGGACCGTAATGTTGCAACCACACACAAGTTGACCTGCTGTGAGGAACAATCGAGTTAGTACATTTCAAACATGAAAAAGTCATTTTAAAGTCAACATGAAAAACCAAAATTCCAAAAGTATAAAACACAAAAAAATGCTTACCGAAGAGAGAAAATGTATCGTGCTCAGCACCCTGCTCCCGCCCTGTGGTGCAACTGATGTCCTTTCTCCAAATATGTACTCAATGGGACCGTAATGTTGCAACCACACACAAGTTGACCTGCTGTGAGGAACAACCGAGTTAGTACATTTCAAACATGAAAAAGGTCATTTTAAAATGAACATGAAAAACCAAAATTCAAAAAGTATAAAACACAAAAAAATGCTTACCGAAGAGAGAAAGTGTATCGTGCTCAGCACCCTCCTCCCGCCCTGTGGTGCAACTGATGTCCCTTTCTCCAAAAATGTACTCAATGGGACCGTAGTGTTGCAACCACACACAAGTTGACCTGCTGTGAGGAACAACCGAGTTAGTACATTTCAAACATGAAAAAGGTCATTTAAAATCAACATGAAAAACCAAAATTCCAAAAGTTTAACACACAAAAAAATGCTTACCGAAGAGAGAAAATGTATCGTGCTCAGCACCCACCTCCCACCCTGTGGTGCAACTGATGTCCCTTTCTCCAAAAATGTACTCAATGGGACAGTAATGTTGCAACCACACACAAGTTGACCTGATGTGAGGAACAACCGAGTTGGTACATTTCAAACATGAAAAATGTCATTTTAAAATCAACATGAAGAACCAAAATTCCAAAAGCATAAAACACAAAAAAATGCTTACCGAAGAGAGAAAATGTATCGTGCTCAGCACCCTCCTCGAGCCCTGTGGTGCAACTGATGTCCCTATCTCCAAAAATGTACTCAATGGGACCGTAATGCTGCAACCACACACAAGTTGACCTGCTGTGAGGAACAACCGAGTTAGTACATTTCAAACATGAAAAAGGTCATTTTAAAATCAACATGAAGAACCAAAATTCCAAAAGTGTAAAACACAAAAAAATGCTTACCGAAGAGAGAAAATGTATCGTGCTCAGCACCCTCCTCCCGCCCTGTGGTGCAACTGATGTCCCTTTCTCCAAAAATGTACTCAATGGGACCGTTATGTTGCAACCACACACAAGTTGACCTGCTGTGAGGAACAACCGAGTTAGTACATTTCAAACATGAGAAAGGTCATTTTAAAATCAACAGAAAATACCAAAATTATAAAAGTATAAAACACAAAAAAATGCTTACCGAAGAGAGAAAATGTATCGTGCTCAGCACCCTCCTCCCGCCCTGTGGTGCAACTGATGTACCTTTCTCCAAAAATGTACTCAATGGGATCGTAATGTTGCAAACACACACAAGTTGACCTGCTGCGAGGAACAACCGAGTTAGTACATTTCAAACATGAAAAAGGTCATTTTAAAATCAACAGAAAATACCAAAATTATAAAAGTATAAAACACAAAAAAATGCTTACCGAAGAGAGAAAATGTATCGTGCTCAGCACCCTCCTCCCGCCCTGTGGTGCAACTGATGTCCCTTTCTCCAAAAATGTACTCAATGGGATCGTAAGGTTGCAACCACACACAAGTTGACCTGCTGTGAGGAACAACCGAGTTAGTACATTTCAAACATGAAAAAGGTCATTTTAAAATCAACATGAAGAACCAAAATTCCAAAAGTATAAAACACAATAAAATGCTTACCGAAGAGAGAAAATGTATCGTGCTCAGCACCCTCCTCCCGCCCTGTGGTGCAACTGATGTCCCTTTCTCCAAAAATGTACTCAATGGGACCGTAATGTTGCAACCACACACAAGTTGACCTGCTGTGAGGAACAACCGAGTTAGTACATTTCAAACATGAGAAAGGTCATTTTAAAATCAACATGAAAAACCAAAATTCCAAAAGTATAAAACACAAAAAAATGCTTACCGAAGAGAGAAAATGTATCGTGCTCAGCACCCTCCTCCCGCCCTGTGATGCAACTGATGTCCCTTTCTCCAAAAATGTACTCAATGGGACCGTAATGTTGCAACCACACACAAGTTGACCTGCTGTGAGGAACAACCGAGTTAGTACATTTCAAACATGAAAAAGGTCATTTTAAAATTAACATGAAGAACCAAAATTCCAAAAGCATAAAACACAAAAAAATGCTTACCGAAGAGAGAAAATGTATCGTGCTCAGCACCCTCCTCGAGCCCTGTGGTGCAACTGATGTCCCTATCTCCAAAAATAAACACAATGGGACAGTAATGCTGCAACCACACACAAGTTGACCTGCTGTGAGGAACAACCGAGTTAGTACATTTCAAACATGAAAAAGGCCATTTTAAAATCTACATGAAAAACCAAAGTTCCAAAAGTATAAAACACAAAAAAATGCTTACCGAAGAGAGAAAATGTATCGTGCTCAGCACCCTCCTCCCGCCCTGTGGTGCAACTGATGTCCCTTTCTCCAAAAATGTACTCAATGGGACCGTAACGTTGCAACCACACACAAGTTGACCTGCTGTGAGGAACAACCGAGTTAGTACATTTCAAACATGAAAAATGTCATTTTAAAATCAACATGAAAAACCAAAATTCCAAAAGTATAAAACACAAAAAAATGCTTACCGAAGAGAGAAAATGTATCGTGCTCAGCACCCTCCTCCCGCCCTGTGGTGCAACTGATGTCCCTTTCTCCAAAAATGTACTCAACGGGACCGTAATGTTGCAACCACACACAAGTTGACCTGCTGTGAGGAACAACCGAGTTAGTACATTTCAAACATGAAAAAGGTCATTTTAAAATCAACATGAAAAACCAAAATTCCAAAAGTATAAAACACAAAAAAATGCTTACCGAAGAGAGAAAATGTATCGTGCTCAGCACCCTCCTCCCGCCTTGTGGTGCAACTGATGTCCCTTTCTCCAAAAATGTACTCAATGGGACCGTAATGTTGCAACCACACACAAGTTGACCTGCTGTGAGGAACAACCGAGTTAGTACATTTCAAACATCAAAAAGGTCATTTTAAAATGAACATAAAAACCAAAATTCCAAAAGTATAAAACACAAAAAAATTGTACCGAAGAGAGAAAATGTATCGTGCTCAGCACCCTCCTCCCGCCCTGCGGTGCAACTGATGTCCCTTTCTCCAAAAATGTACTCAATGGGACCGTAATGTTGCAACCACACACAAGTTGACCTGCTGTGAGGAACAACCGAGTTAGTACATTTCAAACATGAAAAAGGTCATTTTAAAATCAACATGAAAAACCAAAATGGCAAAAGTATAAAACACAAAAAAATGCTTACCGAAGAGAGAAAATGTATCGTATGCAGCACCCTCCTCCCGCCTTGTGGTGCAACTGATGTCCCTTTCTCCAAAAATGTACTCAATGGGACCGTAATGTTGCAACCACGCACAAGTTGACCTGCTGTGAGGAACGACCGAGTTAGTACATTTCAAACATGAAAAAGGTCATTTTAAAATGAACATGAAAAACCAAAATTCCAAAAGTATAAAACACAAAAAAATGCTTTCCGAAGAGAGAAAATGTATTGTGCTCAGCACCCTCCTCCCGCCCTGTGGTGCAACTGATGTCCCTTTCTCCACAAATGTACTCAATGGGACCGTAATGTTGCAACCACACACAAGTTCACCTGCTGTGAGGAACAATCGAGTTAGTACATTTCAAACATGAAAAAGGTCATTTTAAAATCAACATGAAAAACCAAAATTCCAAAAGTATAAAACACAAAAAAATGCTTACCCAAGAGAGAAAATGTATCGTGCTCAGCACCCTGCTCCCGCCCTGTGGTGCAACTGATGTCCCTTTCTCCAAAAATGTACTCAATGGGACCGTAATGTTGCAACCACACACAAGTTGACCTGCTGTGAGAAACAACCGAGTTAGTACATTTCAAACATGAAAAAAGTCATTTTAAAATCAACATGAAGAACCAAAATTCCAAAAGCATAAAACACAAAAAAATGCTTACCGAAGAGAGAAAATGTATCGTGCTCAGCACCCTCCTCGAGCCCTGTGGTGCAACTGATGTCCCTTTCTCCAAAAATGTACTCAATGGGACCGTAATGCTGAAACCACACACAAGTTGACCTGCTGTGAGGAAAAAACGAGTTAGTACATTTCAAACATGAAAAAGGTCATTTTAAAATCAACATGAAAAACCAAAATTCCAAAAGTATAAAACACAAAAAAATCCTTACCGAAGAGAGAATGTGTATCGAGCTCAGCACCCTCCTCCCGCCCTGTGGTGCAACTGATGTCCCTTTCTCCAAAAATGTACTCAATGGGACCGTAATGTTGCAACCACACACAAATTGACCTGCTGTGAGGAACAACCGAGTTAGTACATTTCAAACATAAAAAAGGTCATTTTAAAATCAACATGAAAAACCAAAATTCCGAAAGTATAAAACACAAAAAAATGCTTACCGAAGAGAGAAAGTGTTTCGTGCTCAGCACCCTCCTCCCACCCTGTGGTGCAACTGATGTCCCTTTCTCCAAAAATGTACTCAATGGGACCGTAATGTTGCAACCACACACAAGTTGACCTGCTGTGAGGAACAACCGAGTTAGTACATTTCATACATGACAAAGGTCATTTTAAAATCAACATGAAAAACCAAAATTCCAAAAGTATAAAACACAAAAAAATGCTTACCGAAGAGAGAAAATGTATCGTGCTCAGCACCCTCCTCCCGCCCTGTGGTGCAACTGAAGTCCCTTTCTCCAAAAATGTACTCAATGGGACCGTAATGTTGCAACCACACACAAGTTGATCTGCTGTGAGGAACAACCGAGTTAGTACATTTCAAACATGAAAAAGGTCATGTTAAAGTCAACATGAAAAACCAAAATTCCAAAAGTATAAAACACAAAAAAATGCTTACCGAAGAGAGAAAATGTATCGTGCTCAGCACCCTCCTCCCACCCTGTGGTGCAACTGATGTCCTTTCTCCAAAAATGTACTCAATGGGACCGTAATGTTGCAACCACACACAAGTTGACCTGCTGTGAGGAACAACCGAGTTAGTACATTTCAAACATGAAAAAGGTCATTTTAAAATCAACATGAAAAACCAAAATTCCAAAAGTATAAAACACAAAAAAATGCTTACCGAAGAGAGAAAATGTATCGTGCTCAGCACCCTCCTCCCACCCTCTGGTGCAACTGATGTCCCTTTCTCCAAAAATGTACTCAATGGGACCGTAATGTTGCAACCACACACAAGTTGACCTGCTGTGAGGAACAACCGAGTTAGTACATTTCAAACATGAAAAATGTCATTTTAAAATCAACATGAAAAACCAAAATTCCAAAAGTATAAAACACAAAAAAATGCTTACCGAAGAGAGAAAATGTATCGTGCTCAGCACCCTCCTCCCGCCCTGTGGTGCAACTGATGTCCCTTTCTCCAAAAATGTACTCAACGGGACCGTAATGTTGCAACCACACACAAGTTGACCTGCTGTGAGGAACAACCGAGTTAGTACATTTCAAACATGAAAAAGGTCATTTTAAAATCAACATGAAAAACCAAAATTCCAAAAGTATAAAACACAAAAAAATGCTTACCGAAGAGAGAAAATGTATCGTGCTCAGCACCCTCCTCCCGCCCTGTGGTGCAACTGATGTTCTTCTCTCCAAAAATGTACTCAATGGGACCGTAATGTTGCAACCACACACAAGTTGACCTGCTGTGAGGAACAACCGAGTTAGTACATTTCAAACATGAAAAAGGTCATTTTAAAATGAACATAAAAACCAAAATTCCAAAAGTATAAAACACAAAAAAATTCTACCGAAGAGAGAAAATGTATCGTGCTCAGCACCCTCCTCCCGCCCTGTGGTGCAACTGATGTCCCTTTCTCCAAAAATGTACTCAATGGGACCGTAATGTTGCAACCACACACAAGTTGACCTGCTGTGAGGAACAACCGAGTTAGTACATTTCAAACATGAAAAAGGTCATTTTAAAATCAACATGAAAAACCAAAATTGCAAAAGTATAAAGAACAAAAAAATGCTTACCGAAGAGAGAAAATGTATCGTGCTCAGCACCCTCCTCCCGCCCTGTGGTGCAACTGATGTCCCTTTCTCCAAAAATGTACTCAACGGGACCGTAATGTTGCAACCACACACAAGTTGACCTGCTGTGAGAAACAACCGAGTTAGTACATTTCAAACATGAAAAAAGTTATTTTAAAATCAACATGAAGAACCAAAATTCCAAAAGCATAAAACACAAAAAAATGCTTACCGAAGACAGAAAATGTATCGTGCTCAGCACTTTCCTCGAGCCCTGTGGTGCAACTGATGTCCCTAACTCCAAAAATGTACTCAATGGGACCGCAATGCTGCAACCACACACAAGTTGACCTGCTGTGAGGAAAAAACGAGTTAGTACATTTCAAACATGAAAAAAATCATTTTAAAATCAACATGAAAAACCAAAATTCCAAAAGTATAAAACACAAAAAAATGCTTACCGAAGAGAGAATGTGTATCGAGCTCAGCACCCTCCTCCCGCCCTGTGGTGCAACTGATGTCCCTTTTCTCCAAAAATGTACTCAATGGGACCGTAATGTTGCAACCACACACAAATTGACCTGCTGTGAGGAACAACCGAGTTAGTACATTTCAAACATGAAAAAGGTCATTTTAAAATCAACATGAAAAACCAAAATTCCGAAAGTATAAAACACAAAAAAATGCTTACCGAAGAGAGAAAGTGTTTCGTGCTCAGCACCCTCCTCCCACCCTGTGGTGCAACTGATGTCCCTTTCTCCAAAAATGTACTCAATGGGACCGTAATGTTGCAACCACACACAAGTTGACCTGCTGTGAGGAACAACCGAGTTAGTACATTTCATACATGACAAAGGTCATTTTAAAATCAACATGAAAAACCAAAATTCCAAAAGTATAAAACACAAAAAAATGCTTACCGAAGAGAGAAGATGTATCGTGCTCAGCACCCTCCTCCCGCCCTGTGGTGCAACTGAAGTCCCTTTCTCCAAAAATGTACTCAATGGGACCGTAATGTTGCAACCACACACAAGTTGATCTGCTGTGAGGAACAACCGAGTTAGTACATTTCAAACATGAAAAAGGTCATTTTAAAGTCAACATGAAAAACCAAAATTCCAAAAGTATAAAACACAAAAAAATGCTTACCGAAGAGAGAAAATGTATCGTGCTCAGCACCCTCCTCCCACCCTGTGGTGCAACTGATGTCCTTTCTCCAAAAATGTACTCAATGGGACCGTAATGTTACAACCACACACAAGTTGACCTGCTGTGAGGAACAACCGAGTTAGTACATTTCAAACATGAAAAAGGTCATTTTAAAATCAACATGAAAAACCAAAATTCCAAAAGTATAAAACACAAAAAAATGCTTACCGAAGAGAGAAAATGTATCGTGCTCAGCACCCTCCTCCCGCCCTCTGGTGCAACTGATGTCCCTTTCTCCAAAAATGTACTCAATGGGACCGTAATGTTGCAACCACACACAAGTTGACCTGCTGTGAGGAACAACCGAGTTAGTACATTTCAAACATGAAAAAGGTCATTTTAAAATCAACATGAAAAACCAAAATTCCAAAAGTATAAAACACAAAAAAATGCTTACCGAAGAGAGAAAATGTATCGTGCTCCGCACCCTCCTCCCGCCCTGTGGTGCAACTGATGTCCCTTTCTCCAAAAATGTACTCAATGGGACCGTAATGTTGCAACCACACACAAGTTGACCTGCTGTGAGGAACAACCGAGTTAGTACATTTCAAACATGAGAAAGGTCATTTTAAAATCAACATGAAGAACCAAAATTCCAAAAGTATAAAACACAATAAAATGCTTACCGAAGAGAGAAAATGTATCGTGCTCAGCACCCTCCTCCCGCCCTGTGATGCAACTGATGTCCCTTTCTCCAAAAATGTACTCAATGGGACCGTAATGTTGCAACCACACACAAGTTGACCTGCTGTGAGGAACAACCGAGTTAGTACATTTCAAACATGAAAAAGGTCATTTTAAAATTAACATGAAGAACCAAAATTCCAAAAGCATAAAACACAAAAAAATGCTTACCGAAGAGAGAAAATGTATCGTGCTCAGCACCCTCCTCGAGCCCTGTGGTGCAACTGATGTCCCTATCTCCAAAAATGTACTCAATGGGACCGTAATGCTGCAACCACACACAAGTTGACCTGCTGTGAGGAACAACCGAGTTAGTACATTTCAAACATGAAAAAGGTCATTTTAAAATCAACTTGAAGAACCAAAATTCCAAAAGTATAAAACACAAAAAAATGCTTACCGAAGAGAGAAAATGTATCGTGCTCAGCACCCTCCTCCCGCCCTGTGGTGCAATTGATGTCCCTTTCTAAAAAAATGTACTCAATGGGACCGTAATGTTGCAACCACACACAAGTTGACCTGCTGTGAGGAACAACCGAATTAGTACATTTCAAACATGAAAAAGGTCATTTTAAAATCTACATGAAAAACCAAAATTCCAAAAATATAAAACACAAAAAAATGCTTACCGAAGAGAGAAAATGTATCGTGCTTAGCACCCTCCTCCCGCCCTGTGGTGCAACTGATGTCCCTTTCTCCAAAAATGTACTCAATGGGACCGTAATGTTGCAACCACACACAAGTTGACCTGCTGTGAGGAACAACCGAGTTAGTACATTTCAAACATGAAAAATGTCATTTTAAAATCAACATGAAAAACCAAAATTCCAAAAGTATGAAACACAAAAAAATGCTTACCGAAGAGAGAAAATGTATCGTGCTCAGCACCCTTCTCCCGCCCTGTGGTGCAACTGATGTCCCTTTCTCCAAAAATGTACTCAACGGGACCGTAATGTTGCAACCACACACAAGTTGACCTGCTGTGAGGAACAACCGAGTTAGTACATTTCAAACATGAAAAAAGTCATTTTTAAATCAACATGAAAAACCAAAATTCCAAAAGTATAAAACACAAAAAAATGCTTACCGTAGAGAGAAAATGTATCGTGCTCAGCACCCTCCTCCCGCCTTGTGGTGCAACTGATGTCCCTTTCTCCAAAAATGTACTCAATGGGACCGTAATGTTGCAACCACACACAAGTTGACCTGCTGTGAGGAACAACCGAGTTAGTACATTTCAAACATGAAAAAGGTCATTTTAAAATGAACATAAAAACCAAAATTCCAAAAGTATAAAACACAAAAAAATGCTTACCGAAGAGAGAAAATGTATCGTGCTCAGCACCCTCCTCCCGCCCTGTGGTGCAACTGATGTCCCTTTCTCCCAAAATGTACTCAATGGGACCGTAATGTTGCAACCACACACAAGTTGACTTGCTGTGAGGAACAACCGAGTTAGTACATTTCAAACATGAAAAAGGTCATTTTAAAATCAACATGAAAAACCAAAATTGCAAAAGTATAAAACACAAAAAAATGCTTACCGAAGAGAGAAAATGTATCGTATGCAGCACCCTCCTCCCGCCTTGTGGTGCAACTGATGTACCTTTCTCCAAAAATGTACTCAATGGGACCGTAATGTTGTACCACACACAAGTTGACCTGCTGTGAGGAACGACCGAGTTAGTACATTTCAAACATGAAAAAGGTCATTTTAAAATGAACATGAAAAACCAAAATTCCAAAAGTATAAAACACAAAAAAATGCTTTCCGAAGAGAGAAAATGTATTGTGCTCAGCACTCTCCTCCCGCCCTGTGGTGCAACTGATGTCCCTTTCTCCACAAATGTACTCAATGGGACCGTATTGTTGCAACCACACACAAGTTGACCTGCTGTGAGGAACAATCGAGTTAGTACATTTCAAACATGAAAAAGGTCATTTTAAAATCAACATGAAAAACCAAAATTCCAAAAGTATAAAACACAAAAAAATGCTTACCCAAGAGAGAAAATGTATCGTGCTCAGCACCCTCCTCCCGCCCTGTGGTGCAACTGATGTCCCTTTCTCCAAAAATGTACTCAATGGGACCGTAATTTTGCAACCACACACAAGTTGACCTGCTGTGAGAAACAACCGAGTTAGTACACTTCAAACATGAAAAAAGTCATTTTAAAATCAACATGAAGAACCAAAATTCCAAAAGCATAAAACACAAAAAAATGCTTACCGAAGACAGAAAATGTATCGTGCTCAGCACCATCCTCGAGCCCTGTGGTGCAACTGATGTCCCTATCTCCAAAAATGTACTCAATGGGACCGTAATGCTGCAACCACACACAAGTTGACCTGCTGTGAGGAAGAAACGAGTTAGTACATTTCAAACATGAAAAAGGACATTTTAAAATGAACATAAAAACCAAAATTCCAAAAGTATAAAACACAAAAAAATTCTACCGAAGAGAGAAAATGTATCGTGCTCAGCACCCTCCTCCCGCTTTGTGGTGCAACTGATGTCCCTTTCTCCAGAAATGTACTCAATGGGACCGTAATGTTGCAACCACACACAAGTTGACCTGCTGTGAGGAAAAAACGAGTTAGTACATTTCAAACATGAAAAAGGTCATTTTAAAATCAACATGAAAAACCAAAATTCCAAAAATATAAAACACAAAAAAATGCTTACCGAAGAGAGAAAGTGTATCGTGCTCAGCACCCTCCTCCCGCCCTGTGGTGCAACTGATGTCCCTTTCTCCAAAAACGTACTCAATGGGACCGTAATGTTGCAACCACACACAAGTTGACCTGCTGTGAGGAACAACCGAGTTAGTACATTTCAAACATGAAAAAGGTCATTTTAAAATCAACATGAAAAACCAAAATTCCAAAAGTATAAAACACAAAAAAATGCTTACCGAAGAGAGAAATTGTATCGTGCTCAGCACCCTCCTCCCACCCTGTGGTGCAACTGATGTCCCTTTCTCCAAAAATGTACTCAATAGGACCGTAATGTTGCAACCACACACAAGTTGACCTGCTGTGAGGAACAACCGAGTTAGTACATTTCAAACATGAAAAAGGTCATTTTAAAATCAACATGAAAAACCAAAATTCCAAAAGTATAAAACACAAAAAAATGCTTACCGAAGAGAGAAAATGTATCGTGCTCAGCACCCTCCTCCCGCCCTGTGGTGCAACTGATGTCCCTTTCTCCAAAAATGTACTCAATGGGACCGTAATGTTGCAACCACACACAAGTTGACCTGCTGTGAGGAACAACCGAGTTAGTACATTTCAAACATGAAAAAGGTCATTTTAAAATCAACATGAAAAACCAAAATTGCAAAAGTATAAAACACAAAAAAATGCTTACCGAAGAGAGAAAATGTATCGTGCTCAGCACCCTCCTCCCGCCTTGTGGTGCAACTGATGTCCCTTTCTCCAAAAGTGTACTCAATGGGACCGTAATGTTGCAACCACACACAAGTTGACCTGCTGTGAGGAACGACCGAGTTAGTACATTTCAAACATGAAAATGGTCATTTTAAAATGAACATGAAAAACCAAAATTCCAAAAGTATAAAACACAAAAAAATGCTTACCGAAGAGAGAAAATGTATTGTGCTCAGCACTCTCCTCCCGCCCTGTGGTGCAACTGATGTCCCTTTCTCCAGAAATGTACTCAATAGGACCGTAATGTTGCAACCACACACAAGTTGACCTGCTGTGAGGAAAAAACGAGTTAGTACATTTCAAACATGAAAAAGGTCATTTTAAAATCAACATGAAAAACCAAAATTCCAAAAGTATAAAACACAAAAAAATGCTTACCGAAGAGAGAATGTGTATCGTGCTCAGCACCCTCCTCCCGCCCTGTGGTGCAACTGATGTCCCTTTCTCCAAAAATGTACTCAATGGGACCGTAATGTTGCAACCACACACAAGTTGACCTGCTGTGAGGAACAACCGAGTTAGTACATTTCAAACATGAAAAAGGTCATTTTAAAATCAACATGCAAAACCAAAATTCCGAAAGTATAAAACACAAAAAAATGTTTACCGAAGAGAGAAAGTGTTTCGTGCTCAGCACCCTCCTCCCACCCTGTGGTGCAACTGATGTCCCTTTCTCCAAAAATGTACTCAATGGGACCGTAATGTTGCAACCACACACAAGTTGACCTGCTGTGAGGAACAACCGAGTTAGTACATTTCATACATGACAAAGGTCATTTTAAAATCAACATGAAAAACCAAAATTCCAAAAGTATAAAACACAAAAAAATGCTTACCGAAGAGAGAAAATGTATCGTGCTCAGCACCCTCCTCCCGCCCTGTGGTGCAACTGAAGTCCCTTTCTCCAAAAATGTACTCAATGGGACCGTAATGTTGCAACCACACACAAGTTGACCTGCTGTGAGGAACAACCGAGTTAGTACATTTCAAACATGAAAAAGGTCATTTTAAAATCAACATGAAAAACCAAAATTCCAAAAGTATAAAACACAAAAAAATGCTTACCGAAGAGAGAAAATGTATCGTGCTCAGCACCCTCCTCCCACCCTGTGGTGCAACTGATGTCCTTTCTCCAAAAATTTACTCAATGGGACCGTAATGTTGCAACCACACACAAGTTGACCTGCTGTGAGGAACAACCGAGTTAGTACATTTCAAACATGAAAAAGGTCATTTTAAAATCAACATGAAAAACCAAAATTCCAAAAGTATAAAACACAAAAAAATGCTTACCGAAGAGAGAAAATGTATCGTGCTCAGCACCCTCCTCCCGCCCAGTGGTGCAACTGATGTCCCTTTCTCCAAAAATGTACTCAATGGGACGGTAATGTTGCAACCACACACAAGTTGACCTGCTGTGAGGAACAACCGAGTTAGTACATTTCAAACATGAAAAAGGTCAATTTCAAATCAACATGGAAAACCAAAATTCCAAAAGTATAAAACACAAAAAAATGCTTACCCAAGAGAGAAAATGTACCGTGCTCAGCACCCTCCTCCCGCCCTGTGGTGCAACTGATGTCCCTTTCTCCAAAAATGTACTCAATGGGACCGTAATGCTGCAACCAACCACAAGGTGACCTGCTGTGAGGAAAAAATGAGTTAGTACATTTCAAACATGAAAAAGGTCATTTTAAAATCAACAGAAAATACCAAAATTATAAAAGTATAAAACACAAAAAAATGCTTACCGAAGAGAGAAAATGTATCGTGCTCAGCACCCTCCTCCCGCCCTGTGGTGCAACTGATGTCCCTTTCTCCAAAAATGTACTCAATGGGACCGTAATGTTGCAACCACACAGAAGTTGACCTGCTGTGAGGAACAACCGAGTTAGTACATTTCAAACATGAAAAAGGTCATTTTAAAATCAACATGAAAAACCAAAATTCCAAAAGTATAAAACACAAAAAAATGCTTACCGAAGAGAGAAAATGTATCGTGCTCAGCACCCTCCTCCCGCCCTGTGGTGCAACTGATGTCCCTTTCTCCAAAAATGTACTCAATGGGACCGTAATGTTGCAACCACTCACAAGTTGACCTGCTGTGAGGAACAACCGAGTTAGTACATTTCAAACATGAAAAAGGTCATTTTAAAATCAACATGAAAAACCAAAATTCCAAAAGTATAAAACACAAAAGAATGCTTACCGAAGAGAGAAAATGTATCTTGCTCAGCACCCTCCTCCCGCCCTGTGGTGCAACTGATGTCCCTTTCTCCAAAAATGTACTCAATGGGACCGTAATGTTGCAACCACACACAAGTTGACCTGCTGTGAGGAACAACCGAGTTAGTACATTTCAAACATGAAAAAGATCATTTTAAAATCAACATGAAAAACCAAAATTCCAAAAGAATAAAACACAAAAAAATGCTTACCGAAGAGAGAAAATGTACCTTGCTCAGCACCCTCCTCCCGCCCTGTGGTGCAACTGATGTCCCTTTCTCCAAAATTGTACTCAATGGGACCGTAATGTTTCAACCACACACAAGTTGACCTGCTGTGAGGAACAACCGAGTTAGTACATTTCAAACATGAAAAAGGTCATTTTAAAATCAACATGAAGAACCAAAATTCCAAAAGCATAAAACACAAAAAAATGCTTACCGAAGAGAGAAAAAGTATCGTGCTCAGCACCCTCCTCGAGCCCTGTGGTGCAACTGATGTCCCTATCTCCAAAAATGTACTCAATGGGACAGTAATGCTGCAACCACACACAAGTTGACCTGCTGTGAGGAACAACCGAGTTAGTACATTTCAAACATGAAAAAGGTCATTTTAAAATCAACATGAAGAAACAAAATTCCAAAATTATAAAACACAAAAAAATTCTTACCAAAGAGAGAAAATGTATCGTGCTCAGCACCCTCCTCCCGCCCTGTGGTGCAACTGATGTCCCTTTCTAAAAAAATGTACTCAATGGGACCGTAATGTTGCAACCACACACAAGTTGACCTGCTGTGAGGAAAAAACGAGTTAGTACATTTCAAACATGAAAAAAGTCATTTTAAAATCAACATGAAAAACCAAAATTCCAAATGTATAAAACACAAAAAAATGCTTACCGAAGAGAGAATGTGTATCGTGCTCAGCACCCTCCTCCCGCCCTGTGGTGCAACTGATGTCCCTTTCTCCAAAAATGTACTCAATGGGACCGTAATGTTGCAACCACACACAAGTTGACCTGCTGTGAGGAACAACCGAGTTAGTACATTTCAAACATGAAAAAGGTCATTTTAAAATCAACATGAAAAACCAAAATTCCAAAAGTATAATACACAAAAAAATGCTTACCGAAGAGAGAAAATGTATCGTGCTCAGCACCCTCCTCCCACCCTGTGGTGCAACTGATGTCCCTTTCTCCAAAAATGTACTCAATGGGACCGTAATGTTGCAACCACACACAAGTTGACCTGCTGTGAGGAACAACCGGGTTAGTACATTTCAAACATGAAAAAGGTCATTTTAAAATCAACATGAAAAACCAAAATTCCAAAAGTATAAAACACAAAAAAATGCTTACCGAAGAGAGAAAATGTATCGTGCTCAGCACCCTACTCCCGCCCTGTGGTGCAACTGATGTCCCTTTCTCCAAAAATGTACTCAATGGGACCGTAATGTTGCAACCACACACAAGTTGACCTGCTGTGAGGAACAACCGAGTTAGTACATTTCAAACATGAAAAAGGTCATTTTAAAGTGAACCTTAGAAACCAAAATTCCAAAAGTATAAAAGACAAAAAAATGCTTACCGAAGAGAGAAAATGTATCGTGCTCAGCACCCTCCTCCCACCCTGTGGTGCAACTGATGTCCTTTCTCCAAAAATGTACTCAATGGGACCGTAATGTTGCAACCACACACAAGTTGACCTGCTGTGAGGAACAACCGAGTTAGTACATTTCAAACATGAAAAAGGTCATTTTAAAATCAACATGAAAAACCAAAATTCCAAAAGTATAAAACACAAAAAAATGCTTACCGAAGAGAGAAAATGTATCGTGCTCAGCACCCTCCTCCCGCCCTGTGGTGCAACTGATGTCCCTTTCTCCAAAAATGTACTCAATAGGACCGTAATGTTGCAACCACACACAAGTTGACCTGCTGTGAGGAAAAAACGAGTTAGTACATTTCAAACATGAAAAAGGTCATTTTAAAATCAACATGAAAAACCAAAATTCCAAAAGTATAAAACACAAAAAAATGCTTACTGAAGAGAGAAAATGTATCGTGCTCAGCACCCTCCTCCCGCCCTGTGGTGCAACTGATGTCCCTTTCTCCAAAAATGTACTCAATTGGACCGTAATGTTGCAACCACACACAAGTTGACCTGCTGTGAGGAACAACCGAGTTAGTACATTTCAAACATGAAAAAGGTCATTTTAAAATCAACATGAAAAACCAAAATTGCAAAAGTATAAAACACAAAAAAACGCTTACCGAAGAGAGAAAATGTATCGTGCTCAGCACCCTCCTCCCGCCCTGTGGTGCAACTGATGTCCCTTTCTCCAAAAATGTACTCAATGGGACGGCAATGTTGCAACCACACACAAGTTGACCTGCTGTGAGGAACAACCGAGTTAGTACATTTCAAACATGAAAAAGGTCATTTTAAAATCAAAATGAAAAACAAAAATTCCAAAAGTATAAAACACAAAAAAATGCTTACCCAAGAGAGAAAATGTATCGTGCTCAGCACCCTCCTCCCGCCCTGTGGTGCAACTGATGTCCCTTTCTCCAAAAATGTACTCAATGGGACCGTAATGTTGCAACCACACACAAGTTGACCTGCTGTGAGGAACAACCGAGTTAGTACATTTCAAACATGAAAAAGGTCATTTTAAAATCAACATGAAGAACCAAAATTCCAAAATTATAAAACACAAAAAAATGCTTACCAAAGAGAGAAAATGTATCGTGCTCAGCACCCTCCTCCCGCCCTGCGGTGCAACTGATGTCCCTTTCTAAAAAAATGTACTCAATGGGACCGTAATGTTGCAACCAACCACAAGTTGACCTGCTGTGAGGAAAAAACGAGTTAGTACATTTCAAACATGAAAAAGGTCATTTTAAAATCAACATGAAAAACCAAAATTCCAAAAGTATAAAACACAAAAAAATGCTTACCGAAGAGAGAAAATGTATCGTGCTCAGCACCCTCCTCCCACCCTGTGGTGCAACTGATGTCCTTTCTCCAAAAATGTACTCAATGGGACCGTAATGTTGCAACCACACACAAGTTGACCTGCTGTGAGGAACAACCGAGTTAGTACATTTCAAACATGAAAAAGGTCATTTTAAAATCAACATGAAAAACCAAAATTCCAAAAGTATAAAACACAAAAAAATGCTTACCGAAGAGAGAAAATGTATCGTGCTCAGCACCCTCCTCCCGCCCTGTGGTGCAACTGATGTCCCTTTCTCCAGAAATGTACTCAATAGGACCGTAATGTTGCAACCACACACAAGTTGACCTGCTGTGAGGAAAAAACGAGTTAGTACATTTCAAACATGAAAAAGGTCATTTTAAAATCAACATGAAAAACCAAAATTCCAAAAGTATAAAACACAAAAAAATGCTTACCGAAGAGAGAATGTGTATCGTGCTCAGCACCCTCCTCCCGCCCTGTGGTGCAACTGATGTCCCTTTCTCCAAAAATGTACTCAATGGGACCGTAATGTTGCAACCACACACAAGTTGACCTGCTGTGAGGAACAACCGAGTTAGTACATTTCAAACATGAAAAAGGTCATTTTAAAATCAACATGAAAAACCAAAATTCCGAAAGTATAAAACACAAAAAAATGCTTACCGAAGAGAGAAAGTGTTTCGTGCTCAGCACCCTCCTCCCACCCTGTGGTGCAACTGATGTCCCTTTCTCCAAAAATGTACTCAATGGGACCGTAATGTTGCAACCACACACAAGTTGACCTGCTGTGAGGAACAACCGAGTTAGTACATTGCATACATGACAAAGGTCATTTTAAAATCAACATGAAAAACCAAAATTCCAAAAGTATAAAACACAAAAAAATGCTTACCGAAGAGAGAAAATGTATCGTGCTCAGCACCCTCCTCCCGCCCTGTGGTGCAACTGAAGTCCCTTTCTCCAAAAATGTACTCAATGGGACCGTAATGTTGCAACCACACACAAGTTGACCTGCTGTGAGGAACAACCGAGTTAGTACATTTCAAACATGAAAAAGGTCATTTTAAAATCAACATGAAAAACCAAAATTCCAAAAGTATAAAACACAAAAAAATGCTTACCGAAGAGAGAAAATGTATCGTGCTCAGCACCCTCCTCCCACCCTGTGGTGCAACTGATGTCCTTTCTCCAAAAATTTACTCAATGGGACCGTAATGTTGCAACCACACACAAGTTGACCTGCTGTGAGGAACAACCGAGTTAGTACATTTCAAACATGAAAAAGGTCATTTTAAAATCAACATGAAAAACCAAAATTCCAAAAGTATAAAACACAAAAAAATGCTTACCGAAGAGAGAAAATGTATCGTGCTCAGCACCCTCCTCCCGCCCTGTGGTGCAACTGATGTCCCTTTCTCCAAAAATGTACTCAATGGGACCGTAATGTTGCAACAACACACAAGTTGACCTGCTGTGAGGAAAAAACGAGTTAGTACATTTCAAACATTAAAAAGGTCATTTTAAAATCAACATGAAAAACCAAAATTCCAAAAGTATAAAACACAAAAAAACGCTTACCGAAGAGAGAAAAAGTATCGTGCTCAGCACCCTCCTCCCGCCCTGTGGTGCAACTGATGTCCCTATCTCCAAATATTTACTCAATGGGACCGTAATGTTGCAACCACACACAAGTTGACCTGCTGTGAGGAACAACCGAGTTAGTACATTTCAAACATGAAAAAGGTCATTTTAAAATCAACATGAAAAACCAAAATTCCAAAAGTATAAAACACAAAAAAATGCTTACCGAAGAGAGAAAATGTATCGTGCTCAGCACCCTCCTCCCGCCCAGTGGTGCAACTGATGTCCCTTTCTCCAAAAATGTACTCAATGGGACGGTAATGTTGCAACCACACACAAGTTGACCTGCTGTGAGGAACAACCGAGTTAGTACATTTCAAACATGAAAAAGGTCAATTTCAAATCAACATGGAAAACCAAAATTCCAAAAGTATAAAACACAAAAAAATGCTTACCCAAGAGAGAAAATGTACCGTGCTCAGCACCCTCCTCCCGCCCTGTGGTGCAACTGATGTCCCTTTCTCCAAAAATGTACTCAATGGGACCGTAATGTTGCAACCAACCACAAGGTGACCTGCTGTGAGGAAAAAACGAGTTAGTACATTTCAAACATGAAAAAGGTCATTTTAAAATCAACAGAAAATACCAAAATTATAAAAGTATAAAACACAAAAAAATGCTTACCGAAGAGAGAAAATGTATCGTGCTCAGCACCCTCCTCCCGCCCTGTGGTGCAACTGATGTCCCTTTCTCCAAAAATGTACTCAATGGGACCGTAATGTTGCAACCACACAGAAGTTGACCTGCTGTGAGGAACAACCGAGTTAGTACATTTCAAACATGAAAAAGGTCATTTTAAAATCAACATGAAAAACCAAAATTCCAAAAGTATAAAACACAAAAAAATGCTTACCGAAGAGAGAAAATGTATCGTGCTCAGCACCCTCCTCCCGCCCTGTGGTGCAACTGATGTCCCTTTCTCCAAAAATGTACTCAATGGGACCGTAATGTTGCAACCACTCACAAGTTAACCTGCTGTGAGGAACAACCGAGTTAGTACATTTCAAACATGAAAAAGGTCATTTTAAAATCAACATGAAAAACCAAAATTCCAAAAGTATAAAACACAAAAGAATGCTTACCGAAGAGAGAAAATGTATCTTGCTCAGCACCCTCCTCCCGCCCTGTGGTGCAACTGATGTCCCTTTCTCCAAAAATGTACTCAATGGGACCGTAATGTTGCAACCACACACAAGTTGACCTGCTGTGAGGAACAACCGAGTTAGTACATTTCAAACATGAAAAAGATCATTTTAAAATCAACATGAAAAACCAAAATTCCAAAAGTATAAAACACAAAAAAATGCTTACCGAAGAGAGAAAATGTATCTTGCTCAGCACCCTCCTCCCGCCCTGTGGTGCAACTGATGTCCCTTTCTCCAAAATTGTACTCAATGGGACCGTAATGTTGCAACCACACACAAGTTGACCTGCTGTGAGGAACAACCGAGTTAGTACATTTCAAACATGAAAAAGGTCATTTTAAAATCAACATGAAGAACCAAAATTCCAAAAGCATAAAACACAAAAAAATGCTTACCGAAGAGAGAAAATGTATCGTGCTCAGCACCCTCCTCGAGCCCTGTGGTGCAACTGATGTCCCTATCTCCAAAAATGTACTCAATGGGACCGTAATGCTGCAACCACACACAAGTTGACCTGCTGTGAGGAACAACCGAGTTAGTACATTTCAAACATGAAAAAGGTCATTTTAAAATCAACATGAAGAACCAAAATTCCAAAATTATAAAACACAAAAAAATGCTTACCGAAGAGAGAAAATGTATCGTGCTCAGCACCCTCCTCCCGCCCTGTGGTGCAACTGATGTCCCTTTCTAAAAAAATGTACTCAATGGGACCGTAATGTTGCAACCACACACAAGTTGACCTGCTGTGAGGAAAAAACGAGTTAGTACATTTCAAACATGAAAAAGGTCATTTTAAAATCAACATGAAAAACCAAAATTCCAAAAGTATAAAACACAAAAAAATGCTTACCGAAGAGAGAATGTGTATCGTGCTCAGCACCCTCCTCCCGCCCTGTGGTGCAACTGATGTCCCTTTCTCCAAAAATGTACTCAATGGGACCGTAATGTTGCAACCACACACAAGTTGACCTGCTGTGAGGAACAACCGAGTTAGTACATTTCAAACATGAAAAAGGTCATTTTAAAATCAACATGAAAAACCAAAATTCCAAAAGTATAATACACAAAAAAATGCTTACCGAAGAGAGAAAATGTATCGTGCTCAGCACCCTCCTCCCACCCTGTGGTGCAACTGATGTCCCTTTCTCCAAAAATGTACTCAATGGGACCGTAATGTTGCAACCACACACAAGTTGACCTGCTGTGAGGAACAACCGGGTTAGTACATTTCAAACATGAAAAAGGTCATTTTAAAATCAACATGAAAAACAAAAATTCCAAAAGTATAAAACACAAAAAAATGCTTCCCGAAGAGAGAAAATGTATCGTGCTCAGCACCCTACTCCCGCCCTGTGGTGCAACTGATGTCCCTTTCTCCAAAAATGTACTCAATGGGACCGTAATGTTGCAACCACACACAAGTTGACCTGCTGTGAGGAACAACCGAGTTAGTACATTTCAAACATGAAAAAGGTCATTTTAAAGTCAACATTAAAAACCAAAATTCCAAAAGTATAAAAGACAAAAAAATGCTTACCGAAGAGAGAAAATGTATCGTGCTCAGCACCCTCCTCCCACCCTGTGGTGCAACTGATGTCCTTTCTCCAAAAATGTACTCAATGGGACCGTAATGTTGCAACCACACACAAGTTGACCTGCTGTGAGGAACAACCGAGTTAGTACATTTCAAAAAAGAAAAAGGTCATTTTAAAATCAACATGAAAAACCAAAATTCCAAAAGCATAAAACACAAAAAAATGCTTACCGAAGAGAGAAAATGTATCGTGCTCAGCACCCTCCTCCCGCCCTGTGGTGCAACTGATGTCCCTTTCTCCAAAAATGTACTCAATAGGACCGTAATGTTGCAACCACACACAAGTTGACCTGCTGTGAGGAAAAAACGAGTTAGTACATTTCAAACATGAAAAAGGTCATTTTAAAATCAACATGAAAAACCAAAATTCCAAAAGTATAAAACACAAAAAAATGCTTACTGAAGAGAGAAAATGTATCGTGCTCAGCACCCTCCTCCCGCCCTGTGGTGCAACTGATGTCCCTTTCTCCAAAAATGTACTCAATGGGACCGTAATGTTGCAACCACACACAAGTTGACCTGCTGTGAGGAACAACCGAGTTAGTACATTTCAAACATGAAAAAGGTCATTTTAAAATCAACATGAAAAACCAAAATTGCAAAAGTATAAAACACAAAAAAACGCTTACCGAAGAGAGAAAATGTATCGTGCTCAGCACCCTCCTCCCGCCCTGTGGTGCAACTGATGTCCCTTTCTCCAAAAATGTACTCAATGGGACGGCAATGTTGCAACCACACACAAGTTGACCTGCTGTGAGGAACAACCGAGTTAGTACATTTCAAACATGAAAAAGGTCATTTTAAAATCAAAATGAAAAACAAAAATTCCAAAAGTATAAAACACAAAAAAATGCTTACCCAAGAGAGAAAATGTATCGTGCTCAGCACCCTCCTCCCGCCCTGTGGTGCAACTGATGTCCCTTTCTCCAAAAATGTACTCAATGGGACCGTAATGTTGCAACCACACACAAGTTGACCTGCTGTGAGGAACAACCGAGTTAGTACATTTCAAACATGAAAAAGGTCATTTTAAAATCAACATGAAGAACCAAAATTCCAAAATTATAAAACACAAAAAAATGCTTACCAAAGAGAGAAAATGTATCGTGCTCAGCACCCTCCTCCCGCCCTGCGGTGCAACTGATGTCCCTTTCTAAAAAAATGTACTCAATGGGACCGTAATGTTGCAACCACACACAAGTTGACCTGCTGTGAGGAAAAAACGAGTTAGTACATTTCAAACATGAAAAAGGTCATTTTAAAATCAACATGAAAAACCAAAATTCCAAAAGTATAAAACACAAAAAAATGCTTACCGAAGAGAGAAAATGCATCTGGCTCAGCACCCTCCTCCCACCCTGTGGTGCAACTGATGTCCTTTCTCCAAAAATGTACTCAATGGGACCGTAATGTTGCAACCACACACAAGTTGACCTGCTGTGAGGAACAACCGAGTTAGTACATTTCAAACATGAAAAAGGTCATTTTAAAATCAACATGAAAAACCAAAATTCCAAAAGTATAAAACACAAAAAAATGCTTACCAAAGAGAGAAAATGTATCGTGCTCAGCACCCTCCTCCCGCCCTGTGGTGCAACTGATGTCCCTTTCTCCAAAAATGTACTCAATAGGACCGTAATGTTGCAACCACACACAAGTTGACCTGCTGTGAGGAAAAAACGAGATAGTACATTTCAAACATGAAAAAGGTCATTTTAAAATCAACATGAAAAACCAAAATTCCAAAAGTATAAAACACAAAAAAATGCTTACTGAAGAGAGAAAATGTATCGTGCTCAGCACCCTCCTCCCGCCCTGTGGTGCAACTGATGTCCCTTTCTCCAAAAATGTACTCAATGGGACCGTAATGTTGCAACCACACACAAGTTGACCTGCTGTGAGGAACAACCGAGTTAGTACATTTCAAACATGAAAAAGGTCATTTTAAAATCAACATGAAAAACCAAAATTCCAAAAGTATAAAACACAAAAAAATGCTTACCCAAGAGAGAAAATGTATCGTGCTCAGCACCCTCCTCCCGCCCTGTGGTGTAACTGATGTCCCTTTCTCCAAAAATGTACTCAATGGGACCGTAATGTTGCAACCACACACAAGTTGACCTGCTGTGAGGAAAAAACGAGTTAGTACATTTCAAACATGAAAAAGGTCATTTTAAAATCAACAGAAAATACCAAAATTATAAAAGTATAAAACACAAAAAAATGCTTACCGAAGAGAGAAAATGTATCGTGATCAGCACCCTCCTCCCGCCCTGTGGTGCAACAGATGTCACTTTCTCCAAAAATGTACTCAATGGGACCGTAATGTTGCAACCACACACACGTTGACCTGCTGTGAGGAACAACCGAGTTAGTACATTTCAAACATGAAAAAGGTCATTTTAAAATCAACATGAAGAACCAAAGTTCCAAAAGTATAAAACACAAAAAAATGCTTACCGAAGAGAGAAAATGTAACGTGCTCAGCACCCTCCTCCCGCCCTGTGGTGCAACTGATGTCCCTTTCTCCAAAAATGTACTCAATTTGACCGTAATGTTGCAACCATACACAAGTTGACCTGCTGTGAGGAACAACCGAGTTAGTACATTTCAAACATGAAAAAGGTCATTTTAAAATCAACATGAAAAACCAAAATTCCAAAAGTATAAAACACAAAAGAATGCTTACCAAAGAGAGAAAATGCATCTGGCTCAGCACCCTCCTCCCGCCCTGTGGTGCAACTGATGTCCCTTTCTCCAAAAATGTACTCAATGGGACCATAATGTTGCAACCACACACAAGTTGACCTGCTGTGAGGAACAACCGAGTTAGTACATTTCAAACATGAAAAAGGTCATTTTAAAATCAACATGAAAAACCAAAATTCCAAAAGCATAAAACACAAAAAAATGCTTACCGAAGAGAGAAAATGTATCGTGCTCAGCACCCTCCTCCCGCCCTGTGGTGCAACTGATGTCCCTTTCTCCAAAAATGTACTCAATAGGACCGTAATGTTGCAACCACACACAAGTTGACCTGCTGTGAGGAAAAAACGAGTTAGTACATTTCAAACATGAAAAAGGTCATTTTAAAATCAACATGAAAAACCAAAATTCCAAAAGTATAAAACACAAAAAAATGCTTACTGAAGAGAGAAAATGTATCGTGCTCAGCACCCTCCTCCCGCCCTGTGGTGCAACTGATGTCCCTTTCTCCAAAAATGTACTCAATGGGACCGTAATGTTGCAACCACACACAAGTTGACCTGCTGTGAGGAACAACCGAGTTAGTACATTTCAAACATGAAAAAGGTCATTTTAAAATCAACATGAAAAACCAAAATTCCAAAAGTATAAAACACAAAAAAATGCTTACCGAAGAGAGAAAATGTATCGTGCTCAGCACCCTCCTCCCACCCTGTGGTGCAACTGATGTCCCTTTCTCCAAAAATGTACTCAATGGGACCGTAATGTTGCAACCATACACAAGTTGACCTGCTGTGAGGAACAACCGAGTTAGTACATTTCAAACATGAAAAAGGTCATTTTAAAATCAACATGAAAAACCAAAATTCCAAAAGTATAAAACACAAAAGAATGCTTACCAAAGAGAGAAAATGCATCTGGCTCAGCACCCTCCTCCCGCCCTGTGGTTCAACTGATGTCCCTTTCTCCAAAAATGTACTCAATGGGACCATAATGTTGCAACCACACACAAGTTGACCTGCTGTGAGGAACAACCGAGTTAGTACATTTCAAACATGAAAAAGGTCATTTTAAAATCAACATGAAAAACCAAAATTCCAAAAGCATAAAACACAAAAAAATGCTTACCAAAGAGAGAAAATGTATCGTGCTCAGCACCCTCCTCCCGCCCTGTGGTGCAACTGATGTCCCTTTCTCCAAAAATGTACTCAATAGGACCGTAGTGTTGCAACCACACACAAGTTGACCTGCTGTGAGGAAAAAACGAGTTAGTACATTTCAAACATGAAAAAGGTCATTTTAAAATCAACATGAAAAACCAAAATTCCAAAAGTATAAAACACAAAAAAATGCTTACTGAAGAGAGAAAATGTATCGTGCTCAGCACCCTCCTCCCGCCCTGTGGTGCAACTGATGTCCCTTTCTCCAAAAATGTACTCAATGGGACCGTAATGTTGCAACCACACACAAGTTGACCTGCTGTGAGGAACAACCGAGTTAGTACATTTCAAACATGAAAAAGGTCATTTTAAAATCAACATGAAAAACCAAAATTGCAAAAGTATAAAACACAAAAAAACGCTTACCGAAGAGAGAAAATGTATCGTGCTCAGCACCCTCCTCCCGCCCTGTGGTGCAACTGATGTCCCTTTCTCCAAAAATGTACTCAATGGGACGGCAATGTTGCAACCACACACAAGTTGACCTGCTGTGAGGAACAACCGAGTTAGTACATTTCAAACATGAAAAAGGTCATTTTAAAATCAAAATGAAAAACAAAAATTCCAAAAGTATAAAACACAAAAAAATGCTTACCCAAGAGAGAAAATGTATCGTGCTCAGCACCCTCCTCCCGCCCTGTGGTGCAACTGATGTCCCTTTCTCCAAAAATGTACTCAATGGGACCGTAATGTTGCAACCACACACAAGTTGACCTGCTGTGAGGAACAACCGAGTTAGTACATTTCAAACATGAAAAAGGTCATTTTAAAATCAACATGAAGAACCAAAATTCCAAAATTATAAAACACAAAAAAATGCTTACCAAAGAGAGAAAATGTATCGTGCTCAGCACCCTCCTCCCGCCCTGCGGTGCAACTGATGTCCCTTTCTAAAAAAATGTACTCAATGGGACCGTAATGTTGCAACCACACACAAGTTGACCTGCTGTGAGGAAAAAACGAGTTAGTACATTTCAAACATGAAAAAGGTCATTTTAAAATCAACATGAAAAACCAAAATTCCAAAAGTATAAAACACAAAAAAATGCTTACCGAAGAGAGAAAATGTATCGTGCTCAGCACCCTCCTCCCACCCTGTGGTGCAACTGATGTCCTTTCTCCAAAAATGTACTCAATGGGACCGTAATGTTGCAACCACACACAAGTTGACCTGCTGTGAGGAACAACCGAGTTAGTACATTTCAAACATGAAAAAGGTCATTTTAAAATCAACATGAAAAACCAAAATTCCAAAAGTATAAAACACAAAAAAATGCTTACCGAAGAGAGAAAATGTATCGTGCTCAGCACCATCCTCCCGCCCTGTGGTGCAACTGATGTCCCTTTCTCCAAAAATGTACTCAATAGGACCGTAATGTTGCAACCACACACAAGTTGACCTGCTGTGAGGAAAAAACGAGATAGTACATTTCAAACATGAAAAAGGTCATTTTAAAATCAACATGAAAAACCAAAATTCCAAAAGTATAAAACACAAAAAAATGCTTACTGAAGAGAGAAAATGTATCGTGCTCAGCACCCTCCTCCCGCCCTGTGGTGCAACTGATGTCCCTTTCTCCAAAAATGTACTCAATGGGACCGTAATGTTGCAACCACACACAAGTTGACCTGCTGTGAGGAACAACCGAGTTAGTACATTTCAAACATGAAAAAGGTCATTTTAAAATCAACATGAAAAACCAAAATTCCAAAAGTATAAAACACAAAAAAATGCTTACCCAAGAGAGAAAATGTATCGTGCTCAGCACCCTCCTCCCGCCCTGTGGTGTAACTGATGTCCCTTTCTCCAAAAATGTACTCAATGGGACCGTAATGTTGCAACCACACACAAGTTGACCTGCTGTGAGGAAAAAACGAGTTAGTACATTTCAAACATGAAAAAGGTCATTTTAAAATCAACAGAAAATACCAAAATTATAAAAGTATAAAACACAAAAAAATGCTTACCGAAGAGAGAAAATGTATCGTGATCAGCACCCTCCTCCCGCCCTGTGGTGCAACAGATGTCACTTTCTCCAAAAATGTACTCAATGGGACCGTAATGTTGCAACCACACACACGTTGACCTGCTGTGAGGAACAACCGAGTTAGTACATTTCAAACATGAAAAAGGTCATTTTAAAATCAACATGAAGATCCAAAGTTCCAAAAGTATAAAACACAAAAAAATGCTTACCGAAGAGAGAAAATGTAACGTGCTCAGCACCCTCCTCCCGCCCTGTGGTGCAACTGATGTCCCTTTCTCCAAAAATGTACTCAATGGGACCGTAATGTTGCAACCATACACAAGTTGACCTGCTGTGAGGAACAACCGAGTTAGTACATTTCAAACATGAAAAAGGTCATTTTAAAATCAACATGAAAAACCAAAATTCCAAAAGTATAAAACACAAAAGAATGCTTACCAAAGAGAGAAAATGCATCTGGCTCAGCACCCTCCTCCCGCCCTGTGGTGCAACTGATGTCCCTTTCTCCAAAAATGTACTCAATGGGACCATAATGTTGCAACCACACACAAGTTGACCTGCTGTGAGGAACAACCGAGTTAGTACATTTCAAACATGAAAAAGGTCATTTTAAAATCAACATGAAAAACCAAAATTCCAAAAGTATAAAACACAAAAAAATGCTTACCGAAGAGAGAATGTGTATCAAGCTCAGCACCCTCCTCCCGCCCTGTCGTGCAACTGATGTCCCTTTCTCCAAAAATGTACTCAATGGGACCGTAATGTTGCAACCACACACAAGTTGACCTGCTGTGAGGAACAACCGAGTTAGTACATTTCAAACATGAAAAAGGTCATTTTAAAATCAACATGAAAAACCAAAATTCCAAAAGTATAATACACAAAAAAATGCTTACCAAAGAGAGAAAATGTATCGTGCTCAGCACCCTCCTCCCACCCTGTGGTGCAACTGATGTCCCTTTCTCCAAAAATGTACTCAATGGGACCGTAATGTTGCAACCACACACAAGTTGACCTGCTGTGAGGAACAACCGAGTTAGTACATTTCAAACATGAAAAAAGGTCATTTTAAAATCAACATGAAAAACCAAAATTCCAAAAGTATAAAACACAAAAAATGCTTACCGAAGAGAGAAAATGTATCGTGCTCAGCACCCTACTCCCGCCCTGTGGTGCAACTGATGTCCCTTTCTCCAAAAATGTACTCAATGGGACCGTAATGTTGCAACCACACACAAGTTGACCTGCTGTGAGGAACAACCGAGTTAGTACATTTCAAACATGAAAAAGGTCATTTTAAAGTCAACATTAAAAACCAAAATTCCAAAAGTATAAAACACAAAAAAATGCTTACCGAAGAGAGAAAATGTATCGTGCTCAGCACCCTCCTCCCACCCTGTGGTGCAACTGATGTCCTTTCTCCAAAAATGTACTCAATGGGACCGTAATGTTGCAACCACACACAAGTTGACCTGCTGTGAGGAACAACCGAGTTAGTACATTTCAAACATGAAAAAGGTCATTTTAAAATCAACATGAAAAACCAAAATTCCAAAAGTATAAAACACAAAAAAATGCTTACCGAAGAGAGAAAATGTATCGTACTCAGCACCCTCCTCCCGCCCTGTGGTGCAACTGATGTCCCTTTCTCCAAAAATGTACTCAATAGGACCGTAATGTTGCAACCACACACAAGTTGACCTGCTGTGAGGAAAAAACGAGTTAGTACATTTCAAACATGAAAAAGGTCATTTTAAAATCAACATGAAAAACCAAAATTCCAAAAGTATAAAACACAAAAAAATGCTTACTGAAGAGAGAAAATGTATCGTGCTCAGCACCCTCCTCCCGCCCTGTGGTGCAACTGATGTCCCTTTCTCCAAAAATGTACTCAATGGGACCGTAATGTTGCAACCACACACAAGTTGACCTGCTGTGAGGAACAACCGAGTTAGTACATTTCAAACATGAAAAAGGTCATTTTAAAATCAACATGAAAAACCAAAATTCCATAAGTATAAAACACAAAAAAACGCTTACCGAAGAGAGAAAATGTATCGTGCTCAGCACCCTCCTCCCGCCCTGTGGTGCAACTGATGTCCCTTTCTCCAAAAATGTACTCAATGGGACGGTAATGTTGCAACCACACACAAGTTGACCTGCTGTGAGGAACAACCGAGTTAGTACATTTCAAACATGAAAAAGGTCATTTTAAAATCAACATGAAAAACCAAAATTCCAAAAGTATAAAACACAAAAAAATGCTTACCCAAGAGAGAAAATGTATCGTGCTCAGCACCCTCCTCCCACCCTGTGGTGCAACTGATGTCCCTTTCTCCAAAAATGTACTCAATGGGACCGTAATGTTGCTACCACTCACAAGATGACCTGCTGTGAGGAAAAAACGTGTTAGTACATTTCAAACATGAAAAAGGTCATTTTAAAATCAACAGAAAATACCAAAATTATAAAAGTATAAAACACAAAAAAATGCTTACCGAAGAGAGAAAATGTATCGTGATCAGCACCCTCCTCCCGCCCTGTGGTGCAACAGATGTCACTTTCTCCAAAAATGTACTCAATGGGACCGTAATGTTGCAACCACACACACGTTGACCTGCTGTGAGGAACAACCGAGTTAGTACATTTCAAACATGAATAAGGTCATTTTAAAATCAACATGAAGAACCAAAGTTCCAAAAGTATAAAACACAAAAAAATGCTTACCGAAGAGAGAAAATGTATCGTGCTCAGCACCCTCCTCCCGCCCTGTGGTGCAACTGATGTCCCTTTCTCCAAAAATGTACTCAATGGGACCGTAATGTTGCAACCATACACAAGTTGACCTGCTGTGAGGAACAACCGAGTTAGTACATTTCAAACATGAAAAAGGTCATTTTAAAATCAACATGAAAAACCGAAATTCCAAAAGTATAAAACACAAAAGAATGCTTACCGAAGAGAGAAAATGCATCTGGCTCAGCACCCTCCTCCCGCCCTGTGGTGCAACTGATGTCCCTTTCTCCAAAAATGTACTCAATGGGACCGTAATGTTGCAACCACACACAAGTTGACCTGCTGTGAGGAACAACCGAGTTAGTACATTTCAAACATGAAAAAGGTCATTCTAAAATCAACATGAAAAACCAAAATTCCAAAAGTATAAAACACAAAAAAATGCTTACCGAAGAGAGAAAATGTATCGTGCTCAGCACCCTCCTCGAGCCCTATGGTGCAACTGATGTCCCTATCTCCAAAAATGTACTCAATGGGAACGTAATGCTGCAACCACACACAAGTTGACCTGCTGTGAGGAACAACCGAGATAGTACATTTCAAACATGAAAAAGGTCATTTTAAAATCAACATGAAGAACCAAAATTCCAAAATTATAAAACACAAAAAAATGCTTACCAAAAAGAGAAAATGTATCGTGCTCAGCACCCTCCTCCCGCCCTGTGGTGCAACTGATGTCCCTTTCTCCAAAAATGTACTCAATGGGACCGTAATGTTGCAACCACACACAAGTTGACCTGCTGTGAGGAACAACCGAGTTAGTACATTTCAAACATGAAAAAGGTCATTTTAAAATCAACATGAAAAACCAAAATTCCGAAAGTATAAAACACAAAAAAATGCTTACCGAAGAGAGAAAATGTATCGTGCTCAGCACCCTCCTCCCGCCCTGTGGTGCAACTGATGTCCCTTTCTCCAAAAATGTACTCAATGGGACGGTAATGTTGCAACCACACACAAGTTGACCTGCTGTGAGGAACAACCGAGTTAGTACATTTCAAACATGAAAAAGGTCATTTTAAAATCAACATGAAAAACCAAAATTCCAAAAGTATAAAACACAAAAAAATGCTTACCGAAGAGAGAAAATGTATCGTGCTCAGCACCCTCCTTCCGCCTTGTGGTGCAACTGATGTCCCTTTCTCCAAAAATGAACTCAATGGGACCGTAATGTTGCAACCACACACAAGTTGACCTGCTGTGAGGAACAACCGAGTTAGTACATTTCAAACATGAAAAAGGTCATTTTAAAATGAACATAAAGACCAAAATTCCAAATGTATAAAACACAAAAAAATTCTACCGAAGAGAGATAATGTATCGTGCTCAGCACCCTCCTCCCGCCCTGTGGTGCAACTGATGTCCCTTTCTCCAGATGTGTACTCAATGGGACCGTAATGTTGCAGCCACACACAAGTTGACCTGCTGTGAGGAAAAAACAAGTTAGTACATTTCAAACATGAAAAAGGTCATTTTAAAATCAACACGAAAAACCAAAATTCCAAAAGTATAAAACACAAAAAAATGCTTACCGAAGAGAGAAAGTGTATCGTGCTCAGCACCCTCCTCCCGCCCTGTGGTGCAACTGATGTCCCTTTTTCCAAAAATGTACTCAATGGGACCGTAATGTTGCAACCACACACAAGTTGACCTGCTGTGAGGAACAACCGAGTTAGTACATTTCAAACATGAAAAAGGTCATTTTAAAATCAACATGAAAAACCAAAATTCCAAAAGTATAAAACACAAAAAAATGCTTACCGAAGAGAGAAAATGTATCGTGCTCAGCATCCTCCTCCCGCCCTGTGGTGCAACTGATGTCCCTTTCTCCAAAAATGTACACAATGGGACCGTAATGTTGCAACTACACTCAAGTTGACCTGCTGTGAGGAACAACCGAGTTAGTACATTTCAAACATGGAAAAGGTCATTTTAAAATCAACATGAAAAACCAAAATTCCAAAAGTATAAAACACATAAAAATGCTTACTGAAGAGAGAAAATGTATCGTGCTCAGCACCCTCCTCCCGCCCTGTGGTGCAACTGATGTCCCTTTCTCCAAAAATGTACTCAATGGGACCGTAATATTGCAACCACACACAAGTTGACCTGCTGTGAGGAACAACCGAGTTAGTACATTTCAAACATGAAAAAGGTCATTTTAAAATCAACATGAAAAACCAAAATTCCAAAAGTATAAAACACAAAAAATGCTTACCGAAGAGAGAAAATGTATCGTGCTCAGCACCCTCCTCCCGCCTTGTGGTGCAACTGATGTCCCTTTCTCCAAAATTGTACTCAATGGGACCGTATTGTGGCAACCACACACAGGTTGACCTGCTGTGAGGAACAACCGAGTTAGTACATTTCAAACATGAAAAAGGTCATTTTAAAATGAACATGAAAAACCAAAATTCCAAAAGTATAAAACACAAAAAAATGCTTACTGAAAAGAGAAAATGTATCGTGCTCAGCACCCTCCTCCCGCCCTGTGGTGCAACTGATGTCCCTTTCTCCAAAAATGTACTCAATGGGACCGTAATGTTGCAACCACACACAAGTTGACCTGCTGTGAGGAACAACCGAGTTAGTACATTTCAAACATGAAAAAGGTCATTTTAAAATCAACATGAAGAACCAAAATTCCAAAAGCATAAAACACAAAAAAATGCTTACCGAAGAGAGAAAATGTATCGTGCTCAGCACCCTCCTCGAGCCCTGTGGTGCAACTGATGTCCCTATCTCCAAAAATGTACTCAATGGGACCGTAATGCTGCAACCACACACAAGTTGACCTGCTGTGAGGAACAACCGAGTTAGTACATTTCAAACATGAAAAAGACCATTTTAAAATCAACATGAAGAACCAAAATTCCAAAATTATAAAACACAAAAAAATGCTTACCAAAGAGAGAAAATGTATCGTGCTCAGCACCCTCCTCCCGCCCTGTGGTGCAACTGATGTCCCTTTCTAAAAAAATGTACTCAATGGGACCGTAATGTTGCAACCACACACAAGTTGACCTGCTGTGAGGAAAAAACGAGTCAGTACATTTCAAACATGAAAAAGGTCATTTTAAAATCAACATGAAAAACCAAAATTCCAAAAGTATAAAACACAAAAAAATGCTTACCGAAGAGAGAATGTGTATCGTGCTCAGCACCCTCCTACCGCCCTGTGGTGCAACTGATGTCCCTTTCTCCAAAAATGTACTCAATGGGACCGTAATGTTGCAACCACACACAAGTTGACCTGCCGTGAGGAACAACCGAGTTAGTACATTTCAAACATGAAAAAGGTCATTTTAAAATCAACATGAAAAACCAAATTTCCAAAAGTATAAAACACAAAAAAATGCTTACCGAAGAGAGAAAATGTATCGTGCTCAGCACCCTCCTCCCACCCTGTGGTGCAACTGATGTCCCTTTCTCCAAAAATGTACTCAATGGGACCGTAATGTTGCAACCACACACAAGTTGACCTGCTGTGAGGAACAACCGAGTTAGTACATTTCAAACATGAAAAAGGTCATTTTAAAATCAACATGAAAAACCAAAATTCCAAAAGTATAAAACACAAAAAAATGCTTACTGAAGAGAGAAAATGTATCGTGCTCAGCACCCTCCTCCCGCCCTGTGGTGCAACTGATGTCCCTTTCTCCAAAAATGAACTCAATGGGACCGTAATGTTGCAACCACACACAAGTTGACCTGCTGTGAGGAACAACCGAGTTAGTACATTTCAAACATGAAAAAGGTCATTTTAAAGTCAACATGAAAAACCAAAATTCCAAAAGTATAAAACACAAAAAAATGCTTACCGAAGAGAGAAAATGTATCGTGCTCAGCACCCTCCTCCCACCCTGTGGTGCAAATGATGTCCTTTCTCCAAAAATGTACTCAATGGGACCGTAATGTTGCAACCACACACAAGTTGACCTGCTGTGAGGAACAACCGAGTTAGTACATTTCAAACATGAAAAAGGTCATTTTAAAATCAACATGAAAAACCAAAATTCCAAAAGTATAAAACACAAAAAAATGCTTACCGAAGAGAGAAAATGTATCGTGCTCAGCTCCCTCCTCCCGCCCTGTGGTGCAACTGATGTCCCTTTCTCCAAAACTGTACTCAATGGGACCGTAATGTTGCAACCACACACAAGTTGACCTGCTGTGAGGAAAAAACGGGTAAGTACATTTCAAACATGAAAAAGGTCATTTTAAAATCAACATGAAAAACCAAAATTCCAAAAGTATAAAACACAAAAAAATTCTTACCGAAGAGAAAAAATGTATCGTGCTCAGCACCCTCCTCCCGCCCTGTGGTGCAACTGATGTCCCTTTCTCCAAAAATTTACTCAATGGGACCGTAATGTTGCAACCACACACAAGTTGACCTGCTGTGAGGAACAACCGAGTTAGTACATTTCAAACATGAAAAAGGTCATTTTAAAATCAACATGAAAAACCAAAATTCCAAAAGTATAAAACACAAAAAAATGCTTACCGAAGAGAGAAAATGTATCGTGCTCAACACCCTCCTCCCGCCCTGTGGTGCAACTGATGTCCCTTTCTCCAAAAATGTACTCAATGGGACGGTAATGTTGCAACCACACACAAGTTGACCTGCTGTGAGGAACAACCGAGTTAGTACATTTCAAACATGAAAAAGGTCATTTTAAAATCAACATGAAAAACCAAAATTCCAAAAGTATAAAACACAAAAAAATGCTTACCCAAGAGAGAAAATGTATCGTGCTCAGCACCCTCCTCCCGCCCTGTGGTGCAACTGATGTCCCTTTCTCCAAAAATGTACTCAATGGGACCGTAATGTTGCAACCACACACAAGTTGACCTGCTGTGGGGAAAGAACGAGTTAGTACATTTCAAACATGAAAAAGGTCATTTTAAAATCAACAGACAATACCAAAATTATAAAAGTATAAAACACAAAAAAATGCTTACCGAAGAGAGAAAATGTATCGTGCTCAGCACCCTCCTCCCGCCCTGTGGTGCAACAGATGTCCCTTTCTCCAAAAATGTACTCAATGGGACCGTAATGTTGCAACCACACACAAGTTGACCTGCTTTGAGGAACAAACGAGTTAGTACATTTCAAACATGAAAAAGGTCATTTTAAAATCAACATGAAGAACCAAAATTGCAAAAGTATAAAACACAAAAAAATGCTTACCGAAGAGAGAAAATGTATCGTGCTCAGCACCCTCCTCCCGCCCTGTGGTGCAACTGATGTCCCTTTCTCCAGATATGTACTCAATGGGACCGTAATGTTGCAACCACACACAAGTTGACCTGCTGTGAGGAAAAAACGAGTTAGTACATTTCAAACATGAAAAAGGTCATTTTAAAATCAACATGAAAAACCAAAATTCCAAAAGTATAAAACACAAAAAAATGCTTACCGAAGAGAGAAAGTGTATCGTGCTCAGCACCCTCCTCCCGCACTGTGGTGCAACTGATGTCCCTTTTTCCAAAAATGTACTCAATGGGACCGTAATGTTGCAACCACACACAAGTTGACCTGCTGTGAGGAACAACCGAGTTAGTACATTTCAAACATGAAAAAGGTCATTTTAAAATCAACATGAAAAACCAAAATTCCAAAAGTACAAAACACAAAAAAATGCTTACCGAAGAGAGAAAATGTATCGTGCTCAGCACCCTCCTCCCGCCCTGTGGTGCAACTGATGTCCCTTTCTCCAAAAATGTACTCAATGGGAGCGTAATGTTGCAACCACACTCAAGTTGACCTGCTGTGAGGAACAACCGAGTTAGTACATTTCAAACATGAAAAAGGTCATTTTAAAATCAATATGAAAAACCAAAATTCCAAAAGTATAAAACACAAAAAAATGCTTACCGAAGTGAGAAAATGTATCGTGCTCAGCACCCTCCTCCCGCCCTGTGGTGCAACTGATGTCCCTTTCTCCAAAAATGTACTCAATGGGACCGTAATATTGCAACCACACACAAGTTGACCTGCTGTGAGGAACAACCGAGTTAGTACATTTCAAACATGAAAAAGGTCATTTTAAAATCAACATGAAAAACCAAAATTCCAAAAGTATAAAACACAAAAAAATGCTTACCGAAGAGAGAAAATGTATCGTGCTCAGCACCTTCCTCCCGCCCTGTGGTGCAACTGATGTCCCTTTCTCCAAAAATGTACTCAATGGGACGGTAATGTTGCAACCACACACAAGTTGACCTGCTGTGAGGAACAACCAAGTTAGTACATTTCAAACATTAAAAAGGTCATTTTAAAATCAACATGAAAAACCAAAATTCCAAAAGTATAAAACACAAAAAAATGCTTACCGAAGAGAGAAAATGTATCGTGCTCAGCACCCTCCTTCTGCCTTGTGGTGCAACTGATGTCCCTTTCTCCAAAAATGTACTCAATGGGACCGTAATGTTGCAACCACACACAAGTTGACCTGCTGTGAGGAACAACCGAGTTAGTACATTTCAAACATGAAAAAGGTCATTTTAAAATGAACATAAAAACCAAAATTCCAAAAGTATAAAACACAAAAAAATTCTACCAAAGAGAGGAAATGTATCGTGCTGAGCACCCTCCTCCCGCCGTGTGGTGCAACTGATGTCCCTTTCTCCAGATGTGTACTCAATGGGACCGTAATGTTGCAACCGCACACAAGTTGACCTGCTGTGAGGAACAACCGAGTTAGTACATTTCAAACATGAAAAAGGTCATTTTAAAATCAACATGAAAACCAAAATTTCAAAAGTATAAAACACAAAAAAATGCTTACAGAAGAGAGAAAATGTATCGTGCTCATCACCCTCCTCCCGCCCTGTGGTGCAACTGATGTCCCTTTCTCCAAAAATGTACTCAATGGGACCGTAATGTTGCAACCACACTCAAGTTGACCTGCTGTGAGGAACAACCGAGTTAGTACATTTCAAACATGAAAAAGGTCATTTTAAAATCAACATGAAAAACCAAAATTCCAAAAGTATAAAACACAAAAAAATGCTTACCAAAGAGAGAAAATGTATCGTGCTCAGCACCCTCCTCCCGCCCTGTGGTGCAACTGATGTCCCTTTCTCCAAAAATGTACTCAAAGGGACCGTAATATTGCAACCACACACAAGTTGACCTGCTGTGAGGAACAACCGAGTTAGTACATTTCAAACATGAAAAAGGTCATTTCAAAATCAACATGAAAAACCAAAATTCCAAAAGTATAAAACACAAAAAAATGCTTACCGAAGAGAGAAAATGTATCGTGCTCAGCACCCTCCTCCCGCCTTGTGGTGCAACTGATGTCCTTTTCTCCAAAATTGTACTCAATGGGACCGTAATGTTGCAACCACACACAAGTTGACCTGCTGTGAGGAACAACCGAGTTAGTACATTTCAAACATGAAAAAGGTCATTTTAAAATGTACATGAAAAACCAAAATTCCAAAAGTATAAAACACAAAAAATGCTTACCGAAAAGAGAAAATGTATCGTGCTCAGCACCCTCCTCCCGCCCTGTGGTGCAACTGATGTCCCTTTCTCCAGAAATGTACTCAATGGGACCGTAATGATGCAACCACACACAAGTTGACCTGCTGTGAGGAAAAAACGAGTTAGTACATTTCAAACATGAAAAAGGTCATTTTAAAATCAACATGAAAAACCAAAATTCCAAAAGTATAAAACACAAAAAAATGCTTACCCAAGAGAGAAAATGTATCGTGCTCAGCACCCTCCTCCCGCCCTGTGGTGCAACTGATGTCCCTTTCTCCAAAAATGTACTCAATGGGACCGTAATGTTGCAACCACACACAAGTTGACCTGCTGTGAGGAAAAAACGAGTTAGTACATTTCAAACATGAAAAAGGTCATTTTAAAATCAACAGAAAATACCAAAATTATAAAAGTATAAAACACAAAAAAATGCTTACCGAAGAGAGAAAATGTATCGTGCTCAGCACCCTCCTCCCCCCCTGTGGTGCAACAGATGTCCCTTTCTCCAAAAATGTACTCAATGGGACCGTAATGTTGCAACCACACACAAGTTGACCTGCTGTGAGGAACAACCGAGTTAGTACATTTCAAACATGAAAAAGGTCATTTTAAAATCAACATGAAGAACCAAAATTCCAAAAGTATAAAACACAAAAAAATACTTACCGAAGAGAGAAAATGTATCGTGCTCAGCACCCTCCTCCCGCCCTGTGGTGCAACTGATGTCCCTTTCTCCAAAAATGTACTCAATGGGACCGTAATGTTGCAACCACACACAAGTTGACCTGCTGTGAGGAACAACCGAGTTAGTACATTTCAAACATGAAAAAGGTAAATTTTAAATCAACATGAAAAACCAAAATTCCAAAAGTATAAAACACAAAAAAATGCTTACCGAAGAGAAAATGTATCGTGCTCAGCACCCTCCTCCCACTCTGTGGTGCAACTGATGTCCCTTTCTCCAAAAATGTACTCAATGGGACCGTAATGTTGCAACCACACACAAGTTGACCTGCTGTGAGGAACAACCGAGTTAGTACATTTCAAACATGAAAAAGGTCATTTTAAAATCAACATGAAAAACCAAAATTCCAAAAGTATAAAACACAAAAAAATGCTTACCGAAGAGAGAAAATGTATTGTGCTCAGCACCCTCCTCCCGCCCTGTGGTGCAACTGATGTCCCTTTCTCCAAAAATGTACTCAATGGGACCGTAATGTTGCAACCACACACAAGTTGACCTGCTGTGAGGAACAACCGAGTTAGTACATTTCAAACATGAAAAAGGTCATTTTAAAATCAACATGAAAAACCAAAATTCCAAAAGTATAAAACACAAAAGAATGCTTACCGAAGAGAGAAAATGTATCTTGCTCAGCACCCTCCTCCCGCCCTGTGGTGCAACTGATGTCCCTTTCTCCAAAAATGTACTCAATGGGACCGTAATGTTGCAACCACACACAAGTTGACCTGCTGTGAGGAACAACCGAGTTAGTACATTTCAAACATGAAAAAGGTCATTTTAAAATCAACATGAAAAACCAAAATTCCAAAAGTATAAAACACAAAAAAATGCTTACCGAAGAGAGAAAATGTATCGTGCTCAGCACCCTCCTCCCGCCCTGTGGTGCAACTGATGTCCCTTTCTCCAAAAATGGTCTCAATGGGACCGTAATGTTGCAACCACACACAAGTTGACCTGCTGTGAGGAACAACCGAGTTAGTACATTTCAAACATGAAAAAGGTCATTTTAAAATCAACATGAAAAACCAAAATTCCATAAGTATAAAACACAAAAAAATGCTTACCGAAGAGAGAAAGTGTATCGTGCTCAGCACCCTCCTCCCGCCCTGTGGTGCAACTGATGTCCCTTTCTCCAAAAATGTACTCAATGGGACGGTAATGTTGCAACCACACACAAGTTGACCTGCTGTGAGGAACAACCGAGTTAGTACATTTCAAACATGAAAAAGGTCATTTTAAAATCAACATGAAAAACCAAAATTCCAAAAGTATAAAACACAAAAAAATGCTTACCGAAGAGAGAAAATGTATCGTGCTCAGCACCCTCCTCCCGCCCTGTGGTGCAACTGATGTCCCTTTCTCCAAAAATGTACTCAATGGGACGGTAATGTTGCAACCACACACAAGTTGACCTGCTGTGAGGAAAAAACGAGTTAGTACATTTCAAACATGAAAAAGGTCATTTTAAAATCAACAGAAAATACCAAAATTATAAAAGTATAAAACACAAAAAAATGCTTACCGAAGAGAGAAAATGTATCGTGCTCAGCACCCTCCTCCCGCCCTGTGGTGCAACAGATGTCCCTTTCTCCAAAAATGTACTCAATGGGACCGTAATGTTGCAACCACACACAAGTTGATTTGCTGTGAGGAACAACCGAGTTAGTACATTTCAAACATGAAAAAGGTCATTTTAAAATCAACATGAAGAACCAAAATTCCAAAAGTATAAAACACAAAAAAATACTTACCGAAGAGAGAAAATGTTTCGTGCTCAGCACCCTCCTCCCGCCCTGTGGTGCAACTGATGTCCCTTTCTCCAAAAATGTACTCAATGGGAGCGTAATGTTGCAACCACACACAAGTTGACCTGCTGTGAGGAACAACCGAGTTAGTACATTTCAAGCATGAAGAAGGTCATTTTAAAATCAACATGAAAAACCAAAATTCCAAAAGTATAAAACACAAAAGAATGCTTACCGAAGAGAGAAAATGTATCGTGCTCAGCACCCTCCTCCCGCCCTGTGGTGCAACTGATGTCCCTTTCTCCAAAAATGTACTCAATGGGACCGTAATGTTGCAACCACACACAAGTTGACCTGCTGTGAGGAACAACCGAGTTAGTACATTTCAAACATGAAAAAGGTCATTTTAAAATCAACATGAAGATCCAAATTCCAAAAGCATAAAACACAAAAAAATGCTTACCGAAGAGAGAAAATCTATCGTGCTCAGCACCCTCCTCGAGCCCTGTGGTGCAACTGATGTCCCTATCTCCAAAAATGTACTCAATGGGACCGTAATGCTGCAACCACACACAAGTTGACCTGCTGTGAGGAACAACCGAGTTAGTACATTTAAAACATGAAAAAGGTCATTTTAACATCAACATGAAGAACCAAAATTCCAAAATTATAAAACACAAAAAAATGCTTACCAAAGAGAGAAAATGTATCGTGCTCAGCACCCTCCTCCCGCCCTGTGGTGCAACTGATGTCCCTTTCTAAAAAAATGTACTCAATGGGACCGTAATGTTGCAACCACACACAAGTTGACCTGCTGTGAGGAAAAAACGAGTTAGTACATTTCAAACATGAAAAAGGTCATTTTAAAATCAACATGAAAAACCAAAATTCCAAAAGTATAAAACACAAAAAAATGCTTACCGAAGAGAGAATGTGTATCGTGCTCAGCACCCTCCTCCCGCCCTGTGGTGCAACTGATGTCCCTTTCTCCAAAAATGTACTCAATGGGACCGTAATGTTGCAACCACACACAAGTTGACCTGCTGTGAGGAACAACCGAGTTAGTACATTTCAAACATGAAAAAGGTCATTTTAAAATCAACATGAAAAACCAAAATTCCAAAAGTATAAAACACAAAAAAATGCTTACCGAAGAGAGAAAATGTATCGTGCTCAGCACCCTCCTCCCACCCTGTGGTGCAACTGATGTCCCTTTCTCCAAAAATGTACTCAATGGGACCGTAATGTTGCAACCACACACAAGTTGACCTGCTGTGAGGAACAACCGAGTTAGTACATTTCAAACATGAAAAAGGTCATTTTAAAATCAACATGAAAAACCAAAATTCCAAAAGTATAAAACACAAAAAAATGCTTACCGAAGAGAGAAAATGTATCGTGCTCAGCACCCTCCTCCCACCCTGAGGTGCAACTGATGTCCTTTCTCCAAAAATGTACTCAATGGGACCCTAATGTTGCAACCACACACAAGTTGACCTGCTGTGAGGAACAACCGAGTTAGTACATTTCAAACATGAAAAAGGTCATTTTAAAATCAACATGAAAAACCAAAATTCCAAAAGTATAAAACACAAAAAAATGCTTACCGAAGAGAGAAAATGTATCGTGCTCAGCACCCTCCTCCCACCCTATGGTGCAACTGATGTCCTTTCTCCAAAAATGTACTCAATGGGACGGTAATGTTGCAACCACACACAAGTTGACCTGCTGTGAGGAACAACCGAGTTAGTACATTTCAAACATGAAAAAGGTCATTTTAAAATCAACATGAAAAACCAAAATTCCAAAAGTATAAAACACAAAAAAATGCTTACCGAAGAGAGAAAATGTATCGTGCTCAGCACCCTCCTCCCGCCCTGTGGTGCAACTGATGTCCCTTTCTCCAAAAATGTACTCAATGGGACCGTAATGTTGCAACCACACACAAGTTGACCTGCTGTGAGGAACAACCGAGTTAGTACATTTCAAACATGAAAAAGGTCATTTTAAAATCAACATGAAAAACCAAAATTCCAAAAGTATAAAACACAAAAAAATGCTTACCGAAGAGAGAAAATGTACCGTGCTCAGCACCCTCCTCCCGCCCTGTGGTGCAACTGATGTCCCTTTCTCCAAAAATGTACTCAATGGGACGGTAATGTTGCAACCACACACAAGTTGACCTGCTGTGAGGAACAACCGAGTTAGTACATTTCAAACATGAAAAAGGTCATTTTAAAATCAACATGAAAAACCAAAATTCCAAAAGTATAAAACACAAAAAAATGCTTACCGAAGAGAGACAATGTATCGTGCTCAGCACCCTCCTCCCACCCTGTGGTGCAACTGATGTCCCTTTCTCCAAAAATGTACTCAATGGGACCGTAATGTTGCAACCACACACAAGTTGACCTGCTGTGAGGAAAAAACGAGTTAGTACATTTCAAACATGAAAAAAGTCATTTTAAAATCAACAGAAAATACCAAAATTATAAAAGTATAAAACACAAAAAAATGCTTACCGAAGAGAGAAAATGTATCGTGCTCAGCACCCTCCTCCCGCCCTGTGGTGCAACAGATGTCCCTTTCTCCAAAAATGTACTCAATGGGACCGTAATGTTGCAACCACACACAAGTTGACCTGCTATGAGGAAAAAACGAGTTAGTACATTTCAAACATGAAAAAAGTCATTTTAAAATCAACAGAAAATACCAAAATTATAAAAGTATAAAACACAAAAAAATGCTTACCGAAGAGAGAAAATGTATCGTGCTCAGCACCCTCCTCCCGCCCTGTGGTGCAACAGATGTCCCTTTCTCCAGAAATGTACTCAATGGGACCGTAATGTTGCAACCACACACAAGTTGACCTGCTGTGAGGAACAACCGAGTTAGTACATTTCAAACATGAAAAAGGTCATTTTAAAATCAACATGAAGAACCAAAATTCCAAAAGTATAAAACACAAAAAAATGCTTACCGAAGAGAGAAAATGTATCGTGCTCAGCACCCTCCTCCCGTCCTGTGGTGCATCTGATGTCCCTTTCTCCAAAAATGTACTCAATGGGACCGTAATGTTGCAACCACACACAAGTTGACCTGCTGTGAGGAACAACCGAGTTAGTACATTTCAAATATGAAAAAGGTCATTTTAAAATCAACATGAAAAACCAAAATTCCAAAAGTATAAAACACAAAAGAATGCTTACCGAAGAGAGAAAATGTATCTTGCTCAGCACCCTCCTCCCGCCCTGTGGTGCAACTGATGTCCCTTTCTCCAAAAATGTACTCAATGGGACCGTAATGTTGCAACCACACACAAGTTGACCTGCTGTGTGGAACAACCGAGTTAGTACATTTCAAACATGAAAAAGGTCATTTTAAAATCAACATGAAAAACCAAAATTCCAAAAGTATAAAACACAAAAAAATGCTTACCGAAGAGAGAAAATGTATCGTGCTCAGCACCCTCCTCCCGCCCTGTGGTGCAACTGATGTCCCTTTCTCCAAAAATGTACTCAATGGGACCGTAATGTTGCAACCACACACAAGTTGACCTGCTGTGAGGAACAACCGAGTTAGTACATTTCAAACATGAAAAAGGTCATTTTAAAATCAACATGAAGAACCAAAATTCCAAAAGCATAAAACACATAAAAATGCTTACCGAAGAGAGAAAATGTATCGTGCTCAGCACCCTACTCGAGCCCTGTGGTGCAACTGATGTCCCTATCTCCAAAAATGTACTCAATGGGACCGTAATGCTGCAACCACACACAAGTTGACCTGCTGTGAGGAACAACCGAGTTAGTACATTTCAAATATGAAAAAGGTCATTTTAAAATCAACATGAAAAAGCAAAATTCCAAAATTATAAAACACAAAAAAATGCTTACCAAAGAGAGAAAATGTATCGTGCTCAGCACCCTCCTCCCGCCCTGTGGTGCAACTGATGTCCCTTTCTAAAAAAATGTACTCAATGGGACCGTAATGTTGCAACCACACACAAGTTGACCTGCTGTGAGGAACAACTGAGTTAGTACATTTCAAACATGAAAAAGGTCATTTTAAAATCAACATGAAACACCAAAATTCCAAAAGTATAAAACACAAAAAAATGCTTACCGAAGAGAGAAAATGTATCGTGCTCAGCACCCTCCTCCCGCCCTGTGGTGCAACTGATGTCCCTTTCTCCAAAAATGTACTCAATGGGACCGTAATGTTGCAACCACACACAAGTTGACCTGCTGTGAGGAACAACCGAGTTAGTACATTTCAAACATGAAAAAGGTCATTTTAAAATCAACATGAAAAACCAAAATTCCAAAAGTATAAAACACAAAAAAATGCTTACCGAAGAGAGAAAATGTATCGTGCTCAGCACCCTCCTCCCGCCCTGTGGTGCAACTGATGTCTTTTTCTCCAAAATTGTACTCAATGGGACCGTAATGTTGCAACCACACACAAGTTGACCTGCTGTGAGGAACAACCGAGTTAGTACATTTCAAACATGAAAAAGGTCATTTTAAAATCAACATGAGAAACCAAAATTCCAAAAGTATAAAACACAAAAAAATGCTTACCAAAGAGAGAAAATGTATCATGCTCAGCACCCTCCTTCCGCCTTGTGGTGCAACTGATGTCCCTTTCTCCAAAAATGTACTCAATGGGACCGTAATGCTGCAACCACACACAAGTTGACCTGCTGTGAGGAACAACCGAGTTAGTACATTTCAAACATGAAAAAGGTCATTTTAAAATCAACATGATGAACCAAAATTCCAAAATTATAAAACACAAAAAAATGCTTACCAAAGAGAGAAAATGTATCGTGCTCAGCACCCTCCTCCCGCCCTGTGGTGCAACTGATGTCCCTTTCTAAAAAAATGTACTCAATGGGACCGTAATGTTGCAACCACACACAAGTTGACCTGCTGTGAGGAACAACTGAGTTAGTACATTTCAAACATGAAAAAGGTCATTTTAAAATCAACATGAAAAACCAAAATTCCAAAAGTATAAAACACAAAAAAATGCTTACCGAAGAGAGAAAATGTATCGTGCTCAGCACCCTCCTCCCGCCCTGTGGTGCAACTGATGTCCCTTTCTCCAAAAATGTACTCAATGGGACCGTAATGTTGCAACCACACACAAGTTGACCTGCTGTGAGGAACAACCGAGTTAGTACATTTCAAACATGAAAAAGGTCATTTTAAAATCAACATGAAAAACCAAAATTCCAAAAGTATAAAACACAAAAAAATGCTTACCGAAGAGAGAAAATGAATCGTGCTCAGCACCCTCCTCCCGCCCTGTGGTGCAACTGATGTCCCTTTCTCCAAAAATGTACTCAATGGGACCGTAATGTTGCAACCACACACAAGTTGACCTGCTGTGAGGAACAACCGAGTTAGTACATTTCAAACATGAAAAAGGTCATTTTAAAATCAACATGAAAAACCAAAATTCCAAAAGTATAAAACACAAAAAAATGCTTACCGAAGACAGAAAATGTATCATGCTCAGCACCCTCCTCCCGCCCTGTGGTGCAACTGATGTCCCTTTCTCCAAAAATGTACTCAATGGGACGGTAATGTTGCAACCACACACAAGTTGACCTGCTGTGAGGAACAACCGAGTTAGTACATTTCAAACATGAAAAAGGTCATTTTAAAATCAACATGAAAAACCAAAATTCCAAAAGTATAAAACACAAAAAAATGCTTACCCAAGAGAGAAAATGTATCGTGCTCAGCACCCTCCTCCCGCCCTGTGGTGCAACTGATGTCCCTTTCTCCAAAAATGTACTCAATGGGACCGTAATGTTGCAACCACACACAAGTTGACCTGCTGTGAGGAAAGAACGAGTTAGTACATTTCAAACATGAAAAAGGTCACTTTAAAATCAACAGACAATACCAAAATTATAAAAGTATAAAACACAAAAAAATGCTTACCGAAGAGAGAAAATGTATCGTGCTCAGCACCCTCCTCCCGCCCTGTGGTGCAACAGATGTCCCTTTCTCCAAAAATGTACTCAATGGGACCGTAATGTTGCAACCACACACAAGTTGACCTGCTTTGAGGAACAAACGAGTTAGTACATTTCAAACATGAAAAAGGTCATTTTAAAATCAACATGAAGAACCAAAATTCCAAAAGTATAAAACACAAAAAAATGCTTACCGAAGAGGGAAAATGTATCGTGCTCAGCACCCTCCTCCCGCCCTGTGGTGCAACTGATGTCCCTTTCTCCAGATATGTACTCAATGGGACCGTAATGTTGCAACCACACACAAGTTGACCTGCTGTGAGGAAAAAACGAGTTAGTACATTTCAAACATGAAAAAGGTCATTTTAAAATCAACATGAAAAACCAAAATTCCAAAAGTATAAAACACAAAAAAATGCTTACCGGAGAGAGAAAGTGTATCGTGCTCAGCACCCTCCTCCCGCACTGTGGTGCAACTGATGTCCCTTTTTCCAAAAATGTACTCAATGGGACCGTAATGTTGCAACCACACACAAGTTGACCTGCTGTGAGGAACAACCGAGTTAGTACATTTCAAACATGAAAAAGGTCATTTTAAAATCAACATGAAAAACCAAAATTCCAAAAGTACAAAACACAAAAAAATGCTTACCGAAGAGAGAAAATGTATCGTGCTCAGCACCCTCCTCCCGCCCTGTGGTGCAACTGATGTCCCTTTCTCCAAAAATGTACTCAATGGGAGTGTAATGTTGCAACCACACTCAAGTTGACCTGCTGTGAGGAACAACCGAGTTAGTACATTTCAAACATGAAAAAGGTCATTTTAAAATCAACATGAAAAACCAAAATTCCAAAAGTATAAAACACAAAAAAATGCTTACCGAAGTGAGAAAATGTATCGTGCTCAGCACCCTCCTCCCGCCCTGTGGTGCAACTGATGTCCCTTTCTCCAAAAATGTACTCAATGGGACCGTAATATTGCAACCACACACAAGTTGACCTGCTGTGAGGAACAACCGAGTTAGTACATTTCAAACATGAAAAAGGTCATTTTAAAATCAACATGAAAAACCAAAATTCCAAAAGTATAAAACACAAAAAAATGCTTACCGAAGAGAGAAAATGTATCGTGCTCAGCACCCTCCTCCCGCCCTGTGGTGCAACTGATGTCCCTTTCTCCAAAAATGTACTCAATGGGACGGTAATGTTGCAACCACACACAAGTTGACCTGCTGTGAGGAACAACCAAGTTAGTACATTTCAAACATTAAAAAGGTCATTTTAAAATCAACATGAAAAACCAAAATTCCAAAAGTATAAAACACAAAAAAATGCTTACCGAAGAGAGAAAATGTATCGTGCTCAGCACCCTCCTTCTGCCTTGTGGTGCAACTGATGTCCCTTTCTCCAAAAATGTACTCAATGGGACCGTAATGTTGCAACCACACACAAGTTGACCTGCTGTGAGGAACAACCGAGTTAGTACATTTCAAACATGAAAAAGGTCATTTTAAAATGAACATAAAAACCAAAATTCCAAAAGTATAAAACACAAAAAAATTCTACCAAAGAGAGGAAATGTATCGTGCTGAGCACCCTCCTCCCGCCGTGTGGTGCAACTGATGTCCCTTTCTCCAGATGTGTACTCAATGGGACCGTAATGTTGCAACCGCACACAAGTTGACCTGCTGTGAGGAACAACCGAGTTAGTACATTTCAAACATGAAAAAGGTCATTTTAAAATCAACATGAAAACCAAAATTTCAAAAGTATAAAACACAAAAAAATGCTTACCGAAGAGAGAAAATGTATCGTGCTCATCACCCTCCTCCCGCCCTGTGGTGCAACTGATGTCCCTTTCTCCAAAAATGTACTCAATGGGACCGTAATGTTGCAACCACACTCAAGTTGACCTGCTGTGAGGAACAACCGAGTTAGTACATTTCAAACATGAAAAAGGTCATTTTAAAATCAACATGAAAAACCAAAATTCCAAAAGTATAAAACACAAAAAAATGCTTACCAAAGAGAGAAAATGTATCGTGCTCAGCACCCTCCTCCCGCCCTGTGGTGCAACTGATGTCCCTTTCTCCAAAAATGTACTCAAAGGGACCGTAATATTGCAACCACACACAAGTTGACCTGCTGTGAGGAACAACCGAGTTAGTACATTTCAAACATGAAAAAGGTCATTTCAAAATCAACATGAAAAACCAAAATTCCAAAAGTATAAAACACAAAAAAATGCTTACCGAAGAGAGAAAATGTATCGTGCTCAGCACCCTCCTCCCGCCTTGTGGTGCAACTGATGTCCTTTTCTCCAAAATTGTACTCAATGGGACCGTAATGTTGCAACCACACACAAGTTGACCTGCTGTGAGGAACAACCGAGTTAGTACATTTCAAACATGAAAAAGGTCATTTTAAAATGTACATGAAAAACCAAAATTCCAAAAGTATAAAACACAAAAAATGCTTACCGAAAAGAGAAAATGTATCGTGCTCAGCACCCTCCTCCCGCCCTGTGGTGCAACTAATGTCCCTTTCTCCAGAAATGTACTCAATGGGACCGTAATGATGCAACCACACACAAGTTGACCTGCTGTGAGGAAAAAACGAGTTAGTACATTTCAAACATGAAAAAGGTCATTTTAAAATCAACATGAAAAACCAAAATTCCATAAGTATAAAACACAAAAAAATGCTTACCGAAGAGAGAAAGTGTATCGTGCTGAGCACCCTCCTCCCGCCCTGTGGTGCAACTGATGTCCCTTTCTCCAAAAATGTACTCAATGGGACGGTAATGTTGCAACCACACACAAGTTGACCTGCTGTGAGGAACAACCGAGTTAGTACATTTCAAACATGAAAAAGGTCATTTTAAAATCAACATGAAAAACCAAAATTCCAAAAGTATAAAACACAAAAAAATGCTAACCCAAGAGAGAAAATGTATCGTGCTCAGCACCCTCCTCCCGCCCTGTGGTGCAACTGATGTCCCTTTCTCCAAAAATGTACTCAATGGGACCGTAATGTTGCAACCACACACAAGTTGACCTGCTGTGAGGAAAAAACGAGTTAGTACATTTCAAACATGAAAAAGGTCATTTTAAAATCAACAGAAAATACCAAAATTATAAAAGTATAAAACACAAAAAAATGCTTACCGAAGAGAGAAAATGTATCGTGCTCAGCACCCTCCTCCCCCCCTGTGGTGCAACAGATGTCCCTTTCTCCAAAAATGTACTCAATGGGACCGTAATGTTGCAACCACACACAAGTTGACCTGCTGTGAGGAACAACCGAGTTAGTACATTTCAAACATGAAAAAGGTCATTTTAAAATCAACATGAAGAACCAAAATTCCAAAAGTATAAAACACAAAAAAATACTTACCGAAGAGAGAAAATGTATCGTGCTCAGCACCCTCCTCCCGCCCTGTGGTGCAACTGATGTCCCTTTCTCCAAAAATGTACTCAATGGGACCGTAATGTTGCAACCACACACAAGTTGACCTGCTGTGAGGAACAACCGAGTTAGTACATTTCAAACATGAAAAAGGTAAATTTTAAATCAACATGAAAAACCAAAATTCCAAAAGTATAAAACACAAAAAAATGCTTACCGAAGAGAAAATGTATCGTGCTCAGCACCCTCCTCCCACTCTGTGGTGCAACTGATGTCCCTTTCTCCAAAAATGTACTCAATGGGACCGTAATGTTGCAACCACACACAAGTTGACCTGCTGTGAGGAACAACCGAGTTAGTACATTTCAAACATGAAAAAGGTCATTTTAAAATCAACATGAAAAACCAAAATTCCAAAAGTATAAAACACAAAAAAATGCTTACCGAAGAGAGAAAATGTATTGTGCTCAGCACCCTCCTCCCGCCCTGTGGTGCAACTGATGTCCCTTTCTCCAAAAATGTACTCAATGGGACCGTAATGTTGCAACCACACACAAGTTGACCTGCTGTGAGGAACAACCGAGTTAGTACATTTCAAACATGAAAAAGGTCATTTTAAAATCAACATGAAAAACCAAAATTCCAAAAGTATAAAACACAAAAGAATGCTTACCGAAGAGAGAAAATGTATCTTGCTCAGCACCCTCCTCCCGCCCTGTGGTGCAACTGATGTCCCTTTCTCCAAAAATGTACTCAATGGGACCGTAATGTTGCAACCACACACAAGTTGACCTGCTGTGAGGAACAACCGAGTTAGTACATTTCAAACATGAAAAAGGTCATTTTAAAATCAACATGAAAAACCAAAATTCCAAAAGTATAAAACACAAACAAATGCTTACCGAAGAGAGAAAATGTATCGTGCTCAGCACCCTCCTCCCGCCCTGTGGTGCAACTGATGTCCCTTTCTCCAAAAATGGTCTCAATGGGACCGTAATGTTGCAACCACACACAAGTTGACCTGCTGTGAGGAACAACCGAGTTAGTACATTTCAAACATGAAAAAGGTCATTTTAAAATCAACATGAAAAACCAAAATTCCATAAGTATAAAACACAAAAAAATGCTTACCGAAGAGAGAAAGTGTATCGTGCTCAGCACCCTCCTCCCGCCCTGTGGTGCAACTGATGTCCCTTTCTCCAAAAATTTACTCAATGGGACGGTAATGTTGCAACCACACACAAGTTGACCTGCTGTGAGGAACAACCGAGTTAGTACATTTCAAACATGAAAAAGGTCATTTTAAAATCAACATGAAAAACCAAAATTCCAAAAGTATAAAACACAAAAAAATGCTTACCGAAGAGAGAAAATGTATCGTGCTCAGCACCCTCCTCCCGCCCTGTGGTGCAACTGATGTCCCTTTCTCCAAAAATGTACTCAATGGGACGGTAATGTTGCAACCACACACAAGTTGACCTGCTGTGAGGAAAAAACGAGTTAGTACATTTCAAACATGAAAAAGGTCATTTTAAAATCAACAGAAAATACCAAAATTATAAAAGTATAAAACACAAAAAAATGCTTACCGAAGAGAGAAAATGTATCGTGCTCAGCACCCTCCTCCCGCCCTGTGGTGCAACAGATGTCCCTTTCTCCAAAAATGTACTCAATGGGACCGTAATGTTGCAACCACACACAAGTTGATTTGCTGTGAGGAACAACCGAGTTAGTACATTTCAAACATGAAAAAGGTCATTTTGAAATCAACATGAAGAACCAAAATTCCAAAAGTATAAAACACAAAAAAATACTTACCGAAGAGAGAAAATGTTTCGTGCTCAGCACCCTCCTCCCGCCCTGTGGTGCAACTGATGTCCCTTTCTCCAAAAATGTACTCAATGGGAGCGTAATGTTGCAACCACACACAAGTTGACCTGCTGTGAGGAACAACCGAGTTAGTACATTTCAAGCATGAAGAAGGTCATTTTAAAATCAACATGAAAAACCAAAATTCCAAAAGTATAAAACACAAAAGAATGCTTACCGAAGAGAGAAAATGTATCGTGCTCAGCACCCTCCTCCCGCCCTGTGGTGCAACTGATGTCCCTTTCTCCAAAAATGTACTCAATGGGACCGTAATGTTGCAACCACACACAAGTTGACCTGCTGTGAGGAACAACCGAGTTAGTACATTTCAAACATGAAAAAGGTCATTTTAAAATCAACATGAAGATCCAAATTCCAAAAGCATAAAACACAAAAAAATGCTTACCGAAGAGAGAAAATCTATCGTGCTCAGCACCCTCCTCGAGCCCTGTGGTGCAACTGATGTCCCTATCTCCAAAAATGTACTCAATGGGACCGTAATGCTGCAACCACACACAAGTTGACCTGCTGTGAGGAACAACCGAGTTAGTACATTTAAAACATGAAAAAGGTCATTTTAACATCAACATGAAGAACCAAAATTCCAAAATTATAAAACACAAAAAAATGCTTACCAAAGAGAGAAAATGTATCGTGCTCAGCACCCTCCTCCCGCCCTGTGGTGCAACTGATGTCCCTTTCTAAAAAAATGTACTCAATGGGACCGTAATGTTGCAACCACACACAAGTTGACCTGCTGTGAGGAAAAAACGAGTTAGTACATTTCAAACATGAAAAAGGTCATTTTAAAATCAACATGAAAAACCAAAATTCCAAAAGTATAAAACACAAAAAAATGCTTACCGAAGAGAGAATGTGTATCGTGCTCAGCACCCTCCTCCCGCCCTGTGGTGCAACTGATGTCCCTTTCTCCAAAAATGTACTCAATGGGACCGTAATGTTGCAACCACACACAAGTTGACCTGCTGTGAGGAACAACCGAGTTAGTACATTTCAAACATGAAAAAGGTCATTTTAAAATCAACATGAAAAACCAAAATTCCAAAAGTATAAAACACAAAAAAATGCTTACCGAAGAGAGAAAATGTATCGTGCTCAGCACCCTCCTCCCACCCCGTGGTGCAACTGATGTCCCTTTCTCCAAAAATGTACTCAATGGGACCGTAATGTTGCAACCACACACAAGTTGACCTGCTGTGAGGAACAACCGAGTTAGTACATTTCAAACATGAAAAAGGTCATTTTAAAATCAACATGAAAAACCAAAATTCCAAAAGTATAAAACACAAAAAAATGCTTACCGAAGAGAGAAAATGTATCGTGCTCAGCACCCTCCTCCCACCCTGAGGTGCAACTGATGTCCTTTCTCCAAAAATGTACTCAATGGGACCCTAATGTTGCAACCACACACAAGTTGACCTGCTGTGAGGAACAACCGAGTTAGTACATTTCAAACATGAAAAAGGTCATTTTAAAATCAACATGAAAAACCAAAATTCCAAAAGTATAAAACACAAAAAAATGCTTACCGAAGAGAGAAAATGTATCGTGCTCAGCACCCTCCTCCCACCCTATGGTGCAACTGATGTCCTTTCTCCAAAAATGTACTCAATGGGACGGTAATGTTGCAACCACACACAAGTTGACCTGCTGTGAGGAACAACCGAGTTAGTACATTTCAAACACGAAAAAGGTCATTTTAAAATCAACATGAAAAACCAAAATTCCAAAAGTATAAAACACAAAAAAATGCTTACCGAAGAGAGAAAATGTATCGTGCTCAGCACCCTCCTCCCGCCCTGTGGTGCAACTGATGTCCCTTTCTCCAAAAATGTACTCAATGGGACCGTAATGTTGCAACCACACACAAGTTGACCTGCTGTGAGGAACAACTGAGTTAGTACATTTCAAACATGAAAAAGGTCATTTTAAAATCAACATGAAAAACCAAAATTCCAAAAGTATAAAACACAAAAAAATGCTTACCGAAGAGAGAAAATGTACCGTGCTCAGCACCCTCCTCCCGCCCTGTGGTGCAACTGATGTCCCTTTCTCCAAAAATGTACTCAATGGGACGGTAATGTTGCAACCACACACAAGTTGACCTGCTGTGAGGAACAACCGAGTTAGTACATTTCAAACATGAAAAAGGTCATTTTAAAATCAACATGAAAAACCAAAATTCCAAAAGTATAAAACACAAAAAAATGCTTACCGAAGAGAGACAATGTATCGTGCTCAGCACCCTCCTCCCGCCCTGTGGTGCAACTGATGTCCCTTTCTCCAAAAATGTACTCAATGGGACCGTAATGTTGCAACCACACACAAGTTGACCTGCTGTGAGGAAAAAACGAGTTAGTACATTTCAAACATGAAAAAAGTCATTTTAAAATCAACAGAAAATACCAAAATTATAAAAGTATAAAACACAAAAAAATGCTTACCGAAGAGAGAAAATGTATCGTGCTCAGCACCCTCCTCCCGCCCTGTGGTGCAACAGATGTCCCTTTCTCCAAAAATGTACTCAATGGGACCGTAATGTTGCAACCACACACAAGTTGACCTGCTATGAGGAAAAAACGAGTTAGTACATTTCAAACATGAAAAAAGTCATTTTAAAATCAACAGAAAATACCAAAATTATAAAAGTATAAAACACAAAAAAATGCTTACCGAAGAGAGAAAATGTATCGTGCTCAGCACCCTCCTCCCGCCCTGTGGTGCAACAGATGTCCCTTTCTCCAGAAATGTACTCAATGGGACCGTAATGTTGCAACCACACACAAGTTGACCTGCTGTGAGGAACAACCGAGTTAGTACATTTCAAACATGAAAAAGGTCATTTTAAAATCAACATGAAGAACCAAAATTCCAAAAGTATAAAACACAAAAAAATGCTTACCGAAGAGAGAAAATGTATCGTGCTCAGCACCCTCCTCCCGTCCTGTGGTGCATCTGATGTCCCTTTCTCCAAAAATGTACTCAATGGGACCGTAATGTTGCAACCACACACAAGTTGACCTGCTGTGAGGAACAACCGAGTTAGTACATTTCAAATATGAAAAAGGTCATTTTAAAATCAACATGAAAAACCAAAATTCCAAAAGTATAAAACTCAAAAGAATGCTTACCGAAGAGAGAAAATGTATCTTGCTCAGCACCCTCCTCCCGCCCTGTGGTGCAACTGATGTCCCTTTCTCCAAAAATGTACTCAATGGGACCGTAATGTTGCAACCACACACAAGTTGACCTGCTGTGTGGAACAACCGAGTTAGTACATTTCAAACATGAAAAAGGTCATTTTAAAATCAACATGAAAAACCAAAATTCCAAAAGTATAAAACACAAAAAAATGCTTACCGAAGAGAGAAAATGTATCGTGCTCAGCACCCTCCTCCCGCCCTGTGGTGCAACTGATGTCCCTTTCTCCAAAAATGTACTCAATGGGACCGTAATGTTGCAACCACACACAAGTTGACCTGCTGTGAGGAACAACCGAGTTAGTACATTTCAAACATGAAAAAGGTCATTTTAAAATCAACATGAAGAACCAAAATTCCAAAAGCATAAAACACATAAAAATGCTTACCGAAGAGAGAAAATGTATCGTGCTCAGCACCCTACTCGAGCCCTGTGGTGCAACTGATGTCCCTATCTCCAAAAATGTACTCAATGGGACCGTAATGCTGCAACCACACACAAGTTGACCTGCTGTGAGGAACAACCGAGTTAGTACATTTCAAATATGAAAAAGGTCATTTTAAAATCAACATGAAAAAGCAAAATTCCAAAATTATAAAACACAAAAAAATGCTCACCAAAGAGAGAAAATGTATCGTGCTCAGCACCCTCCTCCCGCCCTGTGGTGCAACTGATGTCCCTTTCTAAAAAAATGTACTCAATGGGACCGTAATGTTGCAACCACACACAAGTTGACCTGCTGTGAGGAACAACTGAGTTAGTACATTTCAAACATGAAAAAGGTCATTTTAAAATCAACATGAAACACCAAAATTCCAAAAGTATAAAACACAAAAAAATGCTTACCGAAGAGAGAAAATGTATCGTGCTCAGCACCCTCCTCCCGCCCTGTGGTGCAACTGATGTCCCTTTCTCCAAAAATGTACTCAATGGGACCGTAATGTTGCAACCACACACAAGTTGACCTGCTGTGAGGAACAACCGAGTTAGTACATTTCAAACATGAAAAAGGTCATTTTAAAATCAACATGAAAAACCAAAATTCCAAAAGTATAAAACACAAAAAAATGCTTACCGAAGAGAGAAAATGTATCGTGCTCAGCACCCTCCTCCCGCCCTGTGGTGCAACTGATGTCTTTTTCTCCAAAATTGTACTCAATGGGACCGTAATGTTGCAACCACACACAAGTTGACCTGCTGTGAGGAACAACCGAGTTAGTACATTTCAAACATGAAAAAGGTCATTTTAAAATCAACATGAAAAACCAAAATTCCAAAAGTATAAAACACAAAAAAATGCTTACCAAAGAGAGAAAATGTATCGTGCTCAGCACCCTCCTTCCGCCTTGTGGTGCAACTGATGTCCCTTTCTCCAAAAATGTACTCAATGGGACCGTAATGCTGCAACCACACACAAGTTGACCTGCTGTGAGGAACAACCGAGTTAGTACATTTCAAACATGAAAAAGGTCATTTTAAAATCAACATGATGAACCAAAATTCCAAAATTATAAAACACAAAAAAATGCTTACCAAAGAGAGAAAATGTATCGTGCTCAGCACCCTCCTCCCGCCCTGTGGTGCAACTGATGTCCCTTTCTAAAAAAATGTACTCAATGGGACCGTAATGTTGCAACCACACACAAGTTGACCTGCTGTGAGGAACAACTGAGTTAGTACATTTCAAACATGAAAAAGGTCATTTTAAAATCAACATGAAAAACCAAAATTCCAAAAGTATAAAACACAAAAAAATGCTTACCGAAGAGAGAAAATGTATCGTGCTCAGCACCCTCCTCCCGCCCTGTGGTGCAACTGATGTCCCTTTCTCCAAAAATGTACTCAATGGGACCGTAATGTTGCAACCACACACAAGTTGACCTGCTGTGAGGAACAACCGAGTTAGTACATTTCAAACATGAAAAAGGTCATTTTAAAATCAACATGAAAAACCAAAATTCCAAAAGTATAAAACACAAAAAAATGCTTACCGAAGAGAGAAAATGAATCGTGCTCAGCACCCTCCTCCCGCCCTGTGGTGCAACTGATTTCCCTTTCTCCAAAAATGTACTCAATGGGACCGTAATGTTGCAACCACACACAAGTTGACCTGTTGTGAGGAACAACCGAGTTAGTACATTTCAAACATGAAAAAGGTCATTTTAAAATCAACATGAAAAACCAAAATTCCAAAAGTATAAAACACAAAAAAATGCTTACCAAAGAGAGAAAATGTATCGTGCTCAGCACCCTCCTTCCGCCTTGTGGTGCAACTGATGTCCCTTTCTCCAAAAATGTACTCAATGGGACCGTAATGTTGCAACCACACACAAGTTGACCTGCTGTGAGGAACAACCGAGTTAGTACATTTCAAACATGAAAAAGGTCATTTTAAAATGAACATAAAAACCAAAATTCCAAAAGTATAAAACACAAAAAAATTCTACGGAAGAGAGAAAATGTATCGTGCTCAGCACCCTCATCCCGCCCTGTGGTGCAACTGATGTCCCTTTCTCCAGATGTGTACTCAATGGGACCGTAATGTTGCAACCACACACAAGTTGACCTGCTGTGAGGAAAAAACGAGTTAGTACATTTCAAACATGAAAAAGGTCATTTTAAAATCAACATGAAAAACCAAAATTCCAAAAGTATAAAACAAAAAAAAATGCTTACCGAAGAGAGAAAGTGTATCGTGCTAAGCACCCTCCTCCCGCCCTGTGGTGCAACTGATGTCCCTTTTTCCAAAAATGTACTCAATGGGACCGTAATGTTGCAACCACACACAAGTTGACCTGCTGTGAGGAACAACCGAGTTAGTACATTTCAAACATGAAAAAGGTCATTTTAAAATCAACATGAAAAACCAAAATTCCAAAAGTATAAAACACAAAAAAATGCTTACCGAAGAGAGAAAATGTATCGTGCTCAGCACCCTCCTCCCGCCCTGTGGTGCAACTGATGTCCCTTTCTCCAAAAATGTACTCAATGGGACCGTAATGTTGCAACCACACACAAGTTGACCTGCTGTGAGGAACAACCGAGTTAGTACATTTCAAACATGAAAAAGGTCATTTTAAAATCAACATGAAAAACCAAAATTCCAAAAGTATAAAACACAAAAAAATGCTTACCGAAGAGAGAAAATGTATCGTGCTCAGCACCCTCCTCCCGCCCTGTGGTGCAACTGATGTCCCTTTCTCCAAAAATGTACTCAATGGGACCGTAATGTTGCAACCACACACAAGTTGACCTGCTGTGAGGAACAACCGAGTTAGTACATTTCAAACATGAAAAAGGTCATTTTAAAATCAACATGAAAAACCAAAATTCCAAAAGTATAAAACACAAAAAAATGCTTACCGAAGAGAGAAAATGTATCGTGCTCAGCACCCTCCTCCCGCCCTGTGGTGCAACTGATGTCCCTTTCTCCAAAAATGTACTCAATGGGACGGTAATGTTGCAACCACACACAAGTTGATTTGCTGTGAGGAACAACCGAGTTAGTACATTTCAAACATGAAAAAGGTGATTTTAAAATCAACATGAAAAACCAAAATTCCAAAAGTATAAAACACAAAAAAATGGTTACCCAAGAGAGAAAATGTATCGTGCTCAGCACCCTCCTCCCGCCCTGTGGTGCAACTGATGTCCCTTTCTCCAAAAATGTACTCAATGGGACCGTAATGTTGCAACCACACACAAGTTGACCTGCTGTGAGGAAAAAACGAGTTAGTACATTTCAAACATGAAAAAGGTCATTTTAAAATCAACAGAAAATACCAAAATTATAAAAGAATAAAACACAAAAAAATGCTTACTGAAGAGGGAAAATGTATCGTGCCCAGCACCCTCCTCCCGCCCTGTGGTGCAACTGATGTCCCTTTCTCCATAAATGTACTCAATGGGACCGTAATATTGCAACCACACACAAGTTGACCTGCTGTGAGGAACAACCGAGTTAGTACATTTCAAACATGAGAAAGGTCATTTTAAAATCAACATGAAAAACCAAAATTCCAAAAGTATAAAACACAAAAAAATGCTTACCGAAGAGAGAAAATGTATCGTGCTCACCACCCTCCTCCCGCCTTGTGGTGCAACTGATGTCCCTTTCTCCAAAATTGTACTCAATGGGACCGTAATGTTGCAACCACACACAAGTTGACCTGCTGCGAGGAACAACCGAGTTACTACATTTCAAACATGAAAAAGGTCATTTTAAAATGAACATGAAAAACCAAAATTCCAAAAGTATAAAACACAAAAAATGCTTACCGAAAAGAGAAAATGTATCGTGCTCAGCACCCTCCTCCCGCCCTGTGGTGCAACTGATGTCCCTTTCTCCAGAAATGTACCCAATGGGACCGTAATGATGCAACCACACACAAGTTGACCTGCTGTGAGGAAAAAACGAGTTAGTACATTTCAAACATGAAAAAGGTCATTTTAAAATCAACCTGAAAAACCAAAATTCCAAAAGTATAAAACACAAAAAAATGCTTACCGAAGAGAGAAAATGTATCGTGCTCAGCACCCTCCTCCCGCCCTGTGGTGCAACTGATGTCCTTTCTCCAAAAATGTACTCAATGGGACCGTAATGTTGCAACCACACACAAGTTGACCTGCTGTGAGGAACAACCGAGTTAGTACATTTCAAACATGAAAAAGGTCATTTTAAAATCAACATGAAAAACCAAAATTCCAAAAGTATAAAACACAAAAAAATGCTTACCGAAGAGAGAAAATGTATCGTGCTCAGCACCCTCCTCCCGCCCTGTGGTGCAACTGATGTCCCTTTCTCCAAAAATGTACTCAATGGGACCGTAATGTTGCAACCACACACAAGTTAACCTGCTGTGAGGAAAAAACGAGTTAGTACATTTCAAACATGAAAAAGGTCATTTTAAAATCAACATGAAAAACCAAAATTCCAAAAGTTTAAAACACAAAAAAATGCTTACCGAAGAGAGAAAATGTATTGTGCTCAGCACCCTCCTCCCGCCCTGTGGTGCAACTGATGTCCCTTTCTCCAAAAATGTACTCAATGGGACCGTAATGTTGCAACCACACACAAGTTGACCTGCTGTGAGGAACAACCGAGTTAGTACATTTCAAACATGAAAAAGGTCATTTTAAAATCAACATGAAAAACCAAAATTCCAAAAGTATAAAACACAAAAAAATGCTTACCGAAGAGAGAAAATGTATCGTGCTCAGCACCCTCCTCCCGCCCTGTGGTGCAACTGATGTCCCTTTCTCCAAAAATGTACTCAATGGGACCGTAATGTTGCAACCACACACAAGTTGACCTGCTGTGAGGAACAACCGAGTTAGTACATTTCAAACATGAAAAAGGTCATTTTAAAATCAACATGAAAAACCAAAATTCCAAAAGTATAAAACACAAAAAAATGCTTACCGAAGAGAGAAAATGTATCGTGCTCAGCACCCTCCTCCCGCCCTGTGGTGCAACTGATGTCCCTTTCTCCAAAAATGTTCTCAATGGGACCGTAATGTTGCAACCACACACAAGTTGACCTGTTGTGAGGAACAACCGAGTTAGTACATTTCAAACATGAAACAGGTCATTTTAAAACAACATGAAAAACCAAAATTCCAAAAGTATAAAACACAAAAAAATGCTTACCGAAGAGAGACAATGTATCGTGCTCAGCACCCTCCTCCCGCCCTGTGGTGCAACTGATGTCCCTTTCTCCAAAAATGTACTCAATGGGACCGTAATGTTGCAACCACACACAAGTTGACCTGCTGTGAGGAACAACTGAGTTAGTACATTTCAAACATGAAAAAGGTCATTTTAAAATGAACATGAAAAACCAACATTCCAAAAGTATAAAACACAAAAAAATGCTTACCGAAGAGAGAAAATGTATCGTGCTCAGCACCCTCATCCCGCCCTGTGGTGCAACTGATGTCCCTTTCTCCAAAAATGTACTCAATGGGACCGTAATGTTGCAACCACACACAAGTTGACCTGCTGTGAGGAACAACCGAGTTAGTACATTTCAAACATGAAAAGAGTCATTTTAAAATCAACATGAAAAACCAAAATTCCAAAAGTATAAAACACAAAAAAATGCTTACCGAAGAGAGAAAATGTATCGTGCTCAGCAACCTCCTCCCGCCCTGTGGTGCAACTGATGTCCCTTTCTCCAAAAATGTACTCAATGGGACCGTAATGTTGCAACCACACACAAGTTGACCTGCTGTGAGGAACCACCGAGTTAGTATATTTCAAACATGAACAAGGTCATTTTAAAATCAACATGAAAAACCAAAATTCCAAAAGTATAAAACACAAAAAAATGCTTACCGAAGAGAGAAAATGTATCGTGCTCAGCACCCTCCTCCCGCCCTGTGGTGCAACTGATGTCCCTTTTTCCAAAAATGTACTCAATGGGACCGTAATGTTGCAACCACACACAAGTTGACCTGCTGTGAGGAACAACCGAGTTAGTACATTTCAAACATGAAAAAGGTCATTTTAAAATCAACATGAAAAACCAAAATTCCAAAAGTATAAAACACAAAAAAATGCTTACCGAAGAGAGAAAATGTATCGTGCTCAGCACCCTCCTCCCGCCCTGTGGTGCAACTGATGTCCCTTTCTCCAAAAATGTACTCAATGGGACCGTAATGTTGCAACCACACACAAGTTGACCTGCTGTGAGGAACGACCGAGTTAGTACATTTCAAACATGAAAGAGGTCATTTTAAAATCAACATAAAAACCAAAATTCCAAAAGTATAAAACACAAAAAAATGCTTACCGAAGAGAGAAAATGTATCGTGCTCAGCACCCTCCTCCCGCCCTGTGGTGCAACTGATGTCCCTTTCTCCAAAAATGTACTCAATGGGACCGTAATGTTGCAACCACACACAAGTTGACCTGCTGTGAGGAACAACCGAGTTAGTACATTTCAAACATGAAAAAGGTCATTTTAAAATCAACATGAAAAACCAAAATTTCAAAAGTATAAAACACAAAAAAATGCTTACCGAAGAGAGAAAATGTATTGTGCTCAGCACCCTCCTCCCGCCCTGTGGTGCAACTGTTGTCCCTTTCTCCAAAAATGTACTCAATGGGACCGTAATGTTGCAACCACACACAAGTTGACCTGCTGTGAGGAAAAAACGAGTTAGTACATTTCAAACATGAAAAAAGGTCATTTTAAAATCAACATGAAAAACCAAAATTCCAAAAGTATAAAACACAAAAAAATGCTTACCGAAGAGAGAAAATGTATCGTGCTCAGCACCCTCCTCCCGCCCTGTGGTGCAACTGATGTCCCTTTCTCCAAAAATGTACTCAATGGGACCGTAATGTTGCAACCACACACAAGTTGACCTGCTGTGAGGAACAACCGAGTTAGTACATTTCAAACATGAAAAAGGTCATTTTAAAATCAACATGAAAAACCAAAATTCCAAAAGTATAAAACACAAAAAAATGCTTACCGAAGAGAAAAAATGTATCGTGCTCAGCACCCTCCTCCCGCCCTGTGGTGCAACTGATGTCCCTTTCTCCAAAAATGTACTAAATGGGACGGTAATGTTGCAACCACACACAAGTTGACCTGCTGTGAGGAACAACCGAGTTAGTACATTTCAAACATGAAAAAGGTCATTTTAAAATCAACATGAAAAACCAAAATTCCAAAAGTATAAAACACAAAAAAATGCTTACCGAAGAGAGAAAATGTATCGTGCTCAGCACCCTCCTCCTACCCTGTGGTGCAACTGATGTCCCTTTCTCCAAAAATGTACTCAATGGGACCGTAATGTTGCAACCACACACAAGTTGACCTGCTGTGAGGAAAAAACGAGTTAGTACATTTCAAACATGAAAAAGGTCATTTTAAAATCAACATGAAAAACCAAAATTCCAAAAGTATAAAACACAAAAAAATGCTTACCGAAGAGAGAAAATGTATCGTGCTCAGCACCCTCCTCCCGCCCTGTGGTGCAACTGATGTCCCTTTCTCCAAAAATGTACTCAATGGGACCGTAATGTTGCAACCACACACAAGTTGACCTGCTGTGAGGAACAACCGAGTTAGTACATTTCAAACATGAAAAAGGTCATTTTAAAATCAACATGAAAAACCAAAATTCCAAAAGTATAAAACACAAAAAAATGCTTACCAAAGAGAGAAAATGTATCGTGCTCAGCACCCTCCTCCCGCCCTGTGGTGCAACTGATGTCCCTTTCTCCAAAAATGTACTCAATGGGACCGTAATGTTGCAACCACACACAAGTTGACCTGCTGTGAGGAACAACCGAGTTAGTACATTTCAAACATGAAAAAGGTCATTTTAAAATCAACATGAAAAACCAAAATTCCAAAAGTATAAAACACAAAAAAATGCTTACCAAAGAGAGAAAATGTATCGTGCTCAGCACCCTCCTCGAGCCCTGTGGTGCAACTGATGTCCCTATCTCCAAAAATGTGCTCAATGGGACCGTAATGTTGCAACCACACACAAGTTGACCTGCTGTGAGGAAAAAGTGAGTTAGTACATTTCAAACTTGAAAAAGGTCATTTTAAAATCAACACGAAAAACCAAAATTCCAAAAGTATAAAACACAAAAAAATGCTTACCGAAGAGAGAAAATGTATCGTGCTCAGCTCCCTTCTCCCGCCCTGTGGTGCAACTGATGTCCCTTTCTCCAAAAATGTACTCAATTGGACCGTAATGTTGCAACCACACACTAGTTGACCTGCTGTGAGGAAAAAACGAGTTAGTACATTTCAAACATGAAAAAGGTCATTTTAAAATCAACATGAAAAACCAAAATTCCAAAAGTATAAAACACAAAAAAATGCTTACCGAAGAGAGAAAATGTATCGTGCTCAGAACCCTCCTCCCGCCCTGTGGTGCAACTGATGTCCCTTTCTCCAAAAATGTACTCAATGGGACCGTAATGTTGCAACCACACACAAGTTGACCTGCTGTGAGGAACAACCGAGTTAGTACATTTCAAACATGAAAAAGGTCATTTTAAAATCAACATGAAAAACCAAAATTCCAAAAGTATAAAACACAAAAAAATGCTTACCGAAGAGAGAAAATGTATCGTGCTCAGCACCCTCCTCCCGCCCTGTGGTGCAACTGATGTCCCTTTCTCCAAAAATGTACTCAATGGGACCGTAATGTTGCAACCACACACAAGTTGACCTGCTGTGAGGAACAACCGAGTTAGTACATTTCAAACATGAAGAAGGTCATTTTAAAATCAACATGAAAAACCAAAATTCCAAAAGTATAAAACACAAAAAAATGCTTACCGAAGAGAGAAAATGTATCGTGCTCAGCACCCTCCTCCCGCCCTGTGGTGCAACTGATGTCCCTTTCTCCAAAAATGTACTCAATGGGACCGTAATGTTGCAACCACACACAAGTTGACCTGCTGTGAGGAACAACCGAGTTAGTACATTTCAAACATGAAAAAGGTCATTTTAAAATCAACATGAAAAACCAAAATTCCAAAAGTATAAAACACAAAAAAATGCTTACCAAAGAGAGAAAATGTATCGTGCTCAGCACCCTCCTCCCGCCCTGTGGTGCAACTGATGTCCCTTTCTCCAAAAATGTACTCAATGGGACCGTAATGTTGCAACCACACACAAGTTGACCTGCTGTGAGGAACAACCGAGTTAGTACATTTCAAACATGAAAAAGGTCATTTTAAAATCAACATGAAAAACCAAAATTCCAAAAGTATAAAACACAAAAAAATGCTTACCAAAGAGAGAAAATGTATCGTGCTCAGCACCCTCCTCCCGCCCTGTGGTGCAACTGATGTCCCTTTCTCCAAAAATGTGCTCAATGGGACCGTAATGTTGCAACCACACACAAGTTGACCTGCTGTGAGGAAAAAGTGAGTTAGTACATTTCAAACTTGAAAAAGGTCATTTTAAAATCAACACGAAAAACCAAAACTCCAAAAGTATAAAACACAAAAAAATGCTTACCGAAGAGAGAAAATGTATCGTGCTCAGCTCCCTCCTCCCGCCCTGTGGTGCAACTGATGTCCCTTTCTCCAAAAATGTACTCAATTGGACCGTAATGTTGCAACCACACACTAGTTGACCTGCTGTGAGGAAAAAACGAGTTAGTACATTTCAAACATGAAAAAGGTCATTTTAAAATCAACATGAAAAACCAAAATTCCAAAAGTATAAAACACAAAAAAATGCTTACCGAAGAGAGAAAATGTATCGTGCTCAGAACCCTCCTCCCGCCCTGTGGTGCAACTGATGTCCCTTTCTCCAAAAATGTACTCAATGGGACCGTAATGTTGCAACCACACACAAGTTGACCTGCTGTGAGGAACAACCGAGTTAGTACATTTCAAACATGAAAAAGGTCATTTTAAAATCAACATGAAAAACCAAAATTCCAAAAGTATAAAACACAAAAAAATGCTTACCGAAGAGAGAAAATGTATCGTGCTCAGCACCCTCCTCCCGCCCTGTGGTGCAACTGATGTCCCTTTCTCCAAAAATGTACTCAATGGGACCGTAATGTTGCAACCACACACAAGTTGACCTGCTGTGAGGAACAACCGAGTTAGTACATTTCAAACATGAAGAAGGTCATTTTAAAATCAACATGAAAAACCAAAATTCCAAAAGTATAAAACACAAAAAAATGCTTACCGAAGAGAGAAAATGTATCGTGCCCAGCACCCTCCTCCCGCCCTGTGGTGCAACTGATGTCCCTTTCTCCAAAAATGTACTCAATGGGACCGTAATGTTGCAACCACACACAAGTTGACCTGCTGTGAGGAACAACCAAGTTAGTACATTTCAAACATGAAAAAGGTCATTTTAAAATCAACATGAAAAACCAAAATTCCAAAAGTATAAAACACAAAAAAATGCTTACCGAAGAGAGAAAATGTATCGTGCTCAGCACCCTCCTCCCGCCCTGTGGTGCAACTGATGTCCCTTTCTCCAAAAATGTACTCGATGGGACCGTAATGTTGCAACCACACACAAGTTTACCTGCTGTGAGGAACAACCGAGTTAGTACATTTCAAACATGAAAAAGGTCATTTTAAAATCAACATGAAAAACCAAAATTCCAAAAGTATAAAACACAAAAAAATGCTTACCGATGAGAGAAAATGTATCGTGTTCAGCACCCTCCTCCCGCCCTGTGGTGCAACTGATGTCCCTTTCTCCAAAAATGTACTCAATGGGACCGTAATGTTGCAACCACACACAAGTTCACCTGCTGTGAGGAACAACTGAGTTAGTACATTTCAAACATGAAAAAGGTCATTTTAAAATCAACATGAAAAACCAAAATTCCAAAAGTATAAAACACAAAAAAATGCTTACCCAAGAGAGAAAATGTATCGTGCTCAGCACCCTCCTCCCGCCCTGTGGTGCAACTGATGTCCCTTTCTCCAAAAATGTGCTCAATGGGACCGTAATGTTGCAACCACACACAAGTTGACCTGCTGTGAGGAAAAAGTGAGTTAGTACATTTCAAACTTGAAAAAGGTCATTTTAAAATCAACATGAAAAACCAAAATTCCAAAAGTATAAAACACAAAAAAATGCTTACCGAAGAGAGAAAATGTATCGTGCTCAGCACCCTCCTCCCGCCCTGTGGTGCAACTGATGTCCCTCTCTCCAAAAATGTGCTCAATGGGACCGTAATGTTGCAACCACACACAAGTTGACCTGCTGTGACGAAAAAACGAGTTAGTACATTTCAAACATGAAAAAGGTCATTTTAAAATCAACATGAAAAACCAAAATTCCAAAAGTATAAAACACAAAAAAATGCTTACCGAAGAGAGAAAATGTATCGTGCTCAGCACCCTCCTCCCGCCCTGTGGTGCAACTGATGTCCCTTTCTCCAAAAATGTACTCAATGGGACCATAATGTTGCAACCACACACAAGTTGACCTGCTGTGAGGAACAACCGAGTTAGTACATTTCAAACATGAAAAAGGTCATTTTAAAATCAACATGAAAACCAAAATTCCAAAAGTATAAAACACAAAAAAATGCTTACCGAAGAGAGAAAATGTATCGAGTTCAGCACCCTCCTCCCGCCCTGTGGTGCAACTGATGTCCCTTTCTCCAAAAATGTACTCAATGGGACCGTAATGTTGCAACCACACACAAGTTGACCTGCTGTGAGGAACAACCGAGTTAGTGCATTTCAAACATGAAAAAGGTCATTTTAAAATCAACATGAAAAACCAAAATTCCAAAAGTATAAAACACAAAAAAATGCTTACCGAAGAGAGAAAATGTATCGTGCTCAGCACCCTCCTCCCGCCCTGTGGTGCAACTGATGTCCCTTTCTCCAAAAATGTACTCAATGGGGCCGTAATGTTGCAACCACACACAAGTTGACCTGCTGTGAGGAACAACCGAGTTAGTACATTTCAAACATGTAAAAGGTCATTTTAAAATCAACATGAAAAACCAAAATTCCAAAAGTATCAAAAACAAAAAAGTGCTTACCGAAGAGAGAAACTGTATCGTGCTCAGCACCCTCCTCCCGCCCTGTGGTGCAACTGATGTCCCTTTCTCCAAAAATGTACTCAATGGGACCGTAATGTTGCAACCACACACAAGTTGACCTGCTGTGGGGAAAAACCGAGTTAGTACATTTCAAACATGAAAAAGGTCATTTTAAAATCAACATGAAAAACCAAAATTCCAAAAGTATAAAACACAAAAAAATGCTTACCGAAGAGAGAAAATGTATCGTGCTCAGCACCCTCCTCCCGCCCTGTGGTGCAACTGATGTCTCTTTCTCCAAAAATGTACTCAATGGGACCGTAATGTTGGAACCACAAACAAGTTGACCTGCTGTGAGGAAAAAACGAGTTAGTACATTTCAAACATGAAAAAGGTCATTTTAAAATCAACATGAAAAACCAAAATTCCAAAAGTATAAAACACAAAAAAATGCTTACCGAAGAGAGAAAATGTATCGTGCTCAGCACCCTCCTCCCGCCCTGTGGTGCAACTGATGTCCCTTTCTCCAAAAATGTACTCAATGGGACCGTAATGTTGCAACCACACACAAGTTGACCTGCTGTGAGGAACAACCGAGTTAGTACATTTCAAACATGAAAAAGGTCATTTTAAAATCAACATGAAAAACCAAAATTCCAAAAGTATAAAACACAAAAAAATGCTTACCGAAGAGAGAAAATGTACCGTGCTCAGCACCCTCCTCCCGCCCTGTGGTGCAACTGATGTCCCTTTCTCCAAAAATGTACTCAATGGGACCGTAATGTTGCAACCACACACAAGTTGACCTGCTGTGAGGAACAACCCAGTTAGTACATTTCAAACATGAAAAAGGTCATTTTAAAATCAACATGAAAAACCAAAATTCCAAAAGTATAAAACACAAAAAAATGCTTACCGAAGAGAGAAGATGTATCGTCCTCAGCACCCTCCTCCCGCCCTGTGGTGCAACTGATGTCCCTTTCTCCAAAAATGTACTCAATGGGACCGTAATGTTGCAACCACACACAAGTTGACATGCTGTGAGGAACAACCGAGCTAGTACATTTCAAACATGAAAAAGGTCATCTTAAAATGAACATGAAAAACCAAAATTCAAAAAGTATAGAACACAAAAAAATGTTTACCGAAGAGAGAAAATGTATCGTGCTCAGCACCCTCCTCCCGCCCTGTGGTGCAACTGATGTCCCTTTCTCCAAAAATGTACTCAATGGGACCGTAATGTTGCAACCACACGCAAGTTGACCTGCTGTGAGGAACAACCGAGTTAGTACATTTCAAACATGAAAAAGGTCATTTTAAAATCAACATGAAAAACCAAAATTCCAAAAGTATAAAACACAAAAAAATGCTTACCGAAGAAAGAAAATGTATCGTGCTCAGCACCCTCCTCCCGCCCTGTGGTGCAACTGATGTCCCTTTCTCCAAAAATGTACTCAATGGGACCGTAATGTTGCAACCACACACAAGTTGACCTGGTGTGACGAACAACCGAGTTAGTACATTTCAAACATGATAAAGGTCATTTTGAAATCAACATGAAAAATGAAAATTCCAAAAGTATAAAACACAAAAAAATGCTTACCGAAGAGAGAAAATGTAACATGCTCAGCACCCTCCTCCCGCCCTGTGGTGCAACTGATGTCCCTTTCTCCAAAAATTTACTCAATGGGACCGTAATGTTGCAACCACACACAAGTTGACCTGCTGTGAGGAACAACCGAGTTAGTACATTTCAAACATGAAAAAGGTCATTTTAAAATCAACATGAAAAACCAAAATTCCAAAAGTATAAAACACAAAAAAATGCTCACCGAAGAGAGAAAGTGTATCGTGCGCAGCACCCTCCTCCCACCCTGTGGTACAACTGATGTCCCTTTCTCCAAATATGTACTCAATGGGACCATAATGTTGCAACCACACACAAGTTGACCTGCTGTGAGGAACAACCGAGTTAGTACATTTCAAACATGAAAAAGGTCATTTTAAAATCAACATGAAAAACCAAAATTCCAAAAGTATAAAACACAAAAAAATGCTTACCGAAGAGAGAAAATGTATCGTGCTCAGCACCCTCCTCCCGCCCTGTGGTGCAACTGATGTCCCTTTCTCCAAAAATGTACTCAATGGGACCGTAATGTTGCAACCACACACAAGTTGACCTGCTGTGAGGAACAACCGAGTTAGTACATTTCAAACATGAAAAAGGTCATTTTAAAATCAACATGAAAAACCAAAATTCCAAAAGTATAAAACACAAAAAAATGCTTACTGAAGAGAGAAAATGTATCGTGCTCAGCACCCTCCTCCCACCCTGTGGTGCAACTGATGTCCCTTTCTCCAAAAATGTACTCAATGGGACCGTAATGTTGCAACCACACACAAGTTGACCTGCTGTGAGGAACAACCGAGTTAGTACATTTCAAACATGAAAAAGGTCATTTTGAAATCAACATGAAAAACCAAAATTCCAAAAGTATAAAACACAAAAAAATGCTTACCGAAGAGAGAAAATGTATCGTGCTCAGCACCCTCCTCCCGCCCTGTGGTGCAACTGATGTCCCTTTCTCCTAAAATGTACTCAATGGGACCGTAATGTTGCAACCACACACAAGTTGACCTGCTGTGAGGAAGAACCGAGTTAGTACATTTCAAACATGAAAAAGGTCATTTTAAAATCAACATGAAAAACCAAAATTCCAAAAGTATAAAACACAAAAAAATGCTTACCGAAGAGAGAAAAAGTATCGTGCTCAGCACCCTCCTCCCGCCCTGTGGTGCAACTGATGTCCCTTTCTCCAAAAATGTACTCAATGGGACCGTAATGTTGCAACCACACACAAGTTGACCTGCTGTGAGGAACAACCGAGTTAGTACATTTCAAACATGAAAAAGGTCATCTTAAAATGAACATGAAAAACCAAAATTCCAAAAGTATAAAACACAAAAAAATGCTTACCGAAGAGAGAAAATGTATCGTGCTCAGCACCCTCCTCCCGCCTGTGGGTCAACTGATGTCCCTTTCTCCAAAAATGTACTCAATGGGACCGTAATGTTGCAACCACACACAAGTTGGCCTGCTGTGAGGAACAACCGAGTTAGTACATTTCAAACATGAAAAAGTCATTTTAAAATCAACATGAAAAACCAAAATTCCAAAAGTATAAAACACAAAAAAATGCTCACCGAAGAGAGAAAATGTATCGTGCTCAGCACCCTCCTTCCGCCCTGTGGTGCAACTGATGTCCCTTTCTCCAAAAATGTACTCAATGGGACCGTAATGTTGCAACCACACCCAAGTTGACCTGCTGTGAGGAACAACCGAGTTAGTACATTTCAAACATGAAAAAGGTCATTTTAAAATCAACATGAAAAACCAAAATTCCAAAAGTATAAAACACAAAAAAATGCTTACCGAAGAGAGAAAATGTATGGTGCTCAGCACCCTCCTCCCGCCCTGTGGTGCAACTGATGTCCCTTTCTCCAAAAATGTACTAAATGGGACCGTAATGTTGCAACCACACACAAGTTGACTTGCTGTGAGGAACAACCGAGTTAGTACATTTCAAACATGAAAAAGGTCATTTTAAAATCAACATGAAAAACCAAAATTCCAAAAGTATAAAACACAAAAAAATGCTTACCGAAGAGAGAAAATGTATCGTGCTCAGCACCCTCCTCCCGCCCTGTGGTGCAACTGATGTCCCTTTCTCCAAAAATGTACTGAATGGGACCGTAATGTTGCAACCACACACAAGTTGACCTGCTGTGAGGAACAACCGAGTTAGTACATTTCAAACATGAAAAAGGTCATTTTGAAATCAACATGACAAATGAAAATTCCAAAAGTATAAAACACAAAAAAATGCTTAACGAAGAGAGAAAATCTAACGTGCTCAGCACCCTCCTCCCGACCTGTGGTGCAACTGATGTCCCTTTCTCCAAAAATATACTCAATGGGACCGTAATGTAGCAACCACACACAAGTTGACCTGCTGTGAGGAACAACCGAGTTAGTACATTTCAAACATGAAAAAGGTCATTTTAAAATCAACATGAAAAACCAAAATTCCAAAAGTATAAAACACAAAAAAATGCTCACCGAAGAAAAAAAATGTATCGTGCGCAGCACCCTCCTCCCACCCTGTGGTGCAACTGATGTCCCTTTCTCCAAAAATGTACTCAGTGGGACCATAATGTTGCAGCCACACACAAGTTGACCTGCTGTGAGGAACAACCGAGTTAGTACATTTCAAACATGAAAAAGGTCATTTAAAAATCAACATGAAAAACCAAAATTCCAAAAGTATAAAACACAAAAAAATGCTTACCGAAGAGAGAAAATGTATCGTGCTCAGCACCCTCCTCCCGCCCTGTGGTGCAACTGATGTCCCTTTCTCCAAAAATGTACTCAATGGGACCGTAATGTTGCAACCACACACAAGTTGACCTGCTGTGAGGAACAACCGAGTTAGTACATTTCAAACATGAAAAAGGTCATTTTAAAATCAACATGTTGTTGTTGTGGTCTTCAGTCCTGAGACTGGTTTGATGCAGCTCTCCATGCTACTCTATCCTGTGCAAGCTTTTTCATCTCCCAATACCTACTGCAGCCTACATCCTTCTGAATCTGCTTAGTGTATTCATCTCTTGGTCTCCCCCTACGATTTTTACCCTCCACGCTGCCCTCCAATACTAAATTGGTGATCCCTTGATGCCTCAGAACATGTCCTACCAACCGATCCCTTCTTCTGGTCAAGTTGTGCCACAAACTTCTCTTCTCCCCAATCCTATTCAATACTTCCTCATTAGTTATGTGATCTACCCATCTAATCTTCAGCATTCTTCTGTAGCACCACATTTCGAAAGCTTCTATTCTCTTCTTGTCCAAACTATTTATCGTCCATGTTTCACTTCCATACATGGCTACACTCCATACGAATACTTTCAGAAATGACTTCCTGACACTTAAATCAATACTGGATGTTAACAAATTTCTCTTCTTCAGAAACGTTTTCCTTGCCATTGCCAGCCTACATTTTATATCCTCTCTACTTCGACCATCATCAGTTATTTTGCTCCCCAAATAGCAAAACTCCTTTACTACTTTAAGTGCCTCATTTCCTAATCTAATTCCCTCAGCATCACTCGACTTAATTAGACTACATTCCATTATCCTTGTTTTGCTTTTGTTGATGTTCATCTTATATCCTCCTTTCAAGACACTGTCCATTCCATTCAACTGCTCTTGCAAGTCCTTTGCTGTCTCTGACAGAATTACAATGTCATCGGCGAACCTCAAAGTTTTTATTTCTTCTCCATGAATTTTAATACCTACTCCGAATTTTTCTTTTGTTTCCTTTACTGCTTGCTCAATATACAGATTGAACAACATCGGGGACAGGCTACAACCCTGTCTTACTCCCTTCCCAACCACTGCTTCCCTTTCATGTCCTTCGACTCTTATAACTGCCATCTGGTTTCTGTACAAATTGTAAATAGCCTTTCGCTCCCTGTATTTTACCCCTGCCACCTTTAGAATTTGAAAGAGAGTATTCCAGTTAACATTGTCAAAAGCTTTCTCTAAGTCTACAAATGCTAGAAACGTAGGTTTGCCTTTCCTTAATCTTTCTTCTAAGATAAGTCGTAAGGTCAGTACTGCCTCACGTGTTCCAGTGTTTCTACGGAATCCAAACTGATCTTCCCCGAGGTTGGCTTCTACTAGTTTTTCCATTCGTCTGTAAAGAATTCGTGTTAGTATTTTGCAGCTGTGACTTATTAAGCTGATAGTTCGGTAATTTTCACATCTGTCAACACCTGCTTTCTTTGGGATTGGAATTATTATATTCTTCTTGAAGTCTGAGGGTATTTCGCCTGTTTCATACATCTTGCTCACCAGATGGTAGAGTTTTGTCAGGACTGGCTCTCCCACGGCCGTCAGTAGTTCCAATGGAATATTGTCTACTCCGGGGGCCTTGTTTCGACTCAGGTCTTTCAGTGCTCTGTCAAACTCTTCACGCAGTATCGTATCTCCAATTTCATCTTTATCTACATCCTTTTCCATTTCCATAATATTGTCCTCAAGTACATCGCCCTTGTATAGACCCTCTATATACTCCTTCCACCTTTCTGCTTTCCCTTCTTTGCTTAGAACTGGGTTTCCATCTGAACTCTTGATATTCATACAAGTCGTTCTCTTCTCTCCAAAGGTCTCTTTAATTTTCCTGTAGGCGGTATCTATCTTACCCCTAGTGAGATAGGCCTCTACATCCTTACATTTGTCCTCTAGCCATTCCTGCTTAGCCATTTTGCACTTCCTGTCGATCTCATTTTTGAGACGTTTGTATTCCTTTTTGCCTGTTTCACTTACTGCATTTTTATATTTTCTCCTTTCATCAATTAAATTCAATATTTCTTCTGTTACCCAAGGATTTCTACTAGCCCTCGTCTTTATACCCACTTGATCCTCTGCTGCCTTCACTACTTCATCCCTCAAAGCTACCCATTCTTCTTCTACTGTATTTATTTCCCCCAATCCTGTCAATTGCTCCCTTATGCTCTCCCTGAATCTCTGTACAACCTCAGGTTCTTTTAGTTTATCCAGGTCCCATCTCCTTAAATTCCCACCTTTTTGCACTTTCTTCAGTTTTAATCTACAGGTCATAACCAATAGATTGTGGTCAGAGTCCACATCTGCCCCTGGAAATGTCTTACAATTTAAAACCTGGTTCCTAAATCTCTGTCTTACCATTATATAATCTATCTGATACCTTTTAGTATCTCCAGGGTTCTTCCATGTATACAACCTTCTTTCATGATTCTTAAACCAAGTGTTAGTTATGATTATGTTGTGCTCTGTGCAAAATTCTACCAGGCGGCTTCCTCTTTCATTTCTGTCCCCCAATCCATATTCACCTACTATGTTTCCTTCTCTCCCTTTTCCTACACTCGAATTCCAGTCACCCATGACTATTAAATTTTCGTCTCCCTTCACAATCTGAATAATTTCTTTTATTTGATCATACATTTCTTCAATTTCTTCGTCATCTGCAGAGCTAGTTGGCATATAAACTTGTACTACTGTAGTAGGTGTGGGCTTCGTATCTATCTTGGCCACAATAATGCGTTCACTATGCTGTTTGTAGTAGCTTACCCGCATTCCTATTTTCCTATTCATTATTAAACCTACTCCTGCATTACCCCTATTTGATTTTGTGTTTATAACCCTGTAGTCACCTGACCAGAAGTCTTGTTCCTGCTGCCACCGAACTTCACTAATTCCCACTATATCTAACTTCAACCTATCCATTTCCCTTTTTAAATTTTCTAACCTACCTGCCCGATTAAGGGATCTGACATTCCACGCTCCGATCCGTAGAATGCCAGTTTTCTTTCTCCTGATAACGACATCCTCCTGAGTAGTCCCCGCCCGGAGATCCGAATGGGGGACTATTTTACCTCCGGAATATTTTACCCAAGAGGACGCCATCATCATGTAATCATACAGTAAAGCTGCATGCCCTCGGGAAAAATTACGGCTGTAGTTTCCCCTTGCTTTCAGCCGTTCGCAGTACCAGCACAGCAAGGCCGTTTTGGTTATTGTTACAAGGCCAGATCAGTCAATCATCCAGACTGTTGCCCTTGCAACTACTGAAAAGGCTGCTGCCCCTCTTCAGGAACCATACGTTTGTCTGGACTCTCAACAGATACCCCTCCGTTGTGGTTGCACCTACATGAAAAACCAAAATTCCAAAAGTATAAAACACAAAAAAATGCTTACCGAAGAGAGAAAATGTATCGTGCTCAGCACCCTCCTCACACCCTGTGGTGCAACTGATGTCCCTTTCTCCAAAAATGTACTCAATGGGACGGTAATGTTGCAACCACACACAAGTTGACCTGCTGTGAGGAACAACCGAGTTAGTACATTTCAAACATGAAAAAGGTCATTTTGAAATCAACATGAAAAACCAAAATTCCAAAAGTATAAAACACAAAAAAATGCTTACCGAAGAGAGAAAATGTATCGTGCTCAGCACCCTCCTCCCGCCCTGTGGTGCAACTGATGTCCCTTTCTCCAAAAATGTACTCAATGGGACCGTAATGTTGCAACCACACACAAGTTGACCTGCTGTGAGGAACAACCGAGTTAGTACATTTCAAACATGAAAAAGGTCATTTTAAAATCAACATGAAAAACCAAAATTCCAAAAGTATAAAACACAAAAAAATGCTTACCGAAGAGAGAAAATGTATCGTGCTCAGCACCCTCCTCCCGCCCTGTGGTGCAACTGATGTCCCTTTCTCCAAAAATGTACTCAATGGGACCGTAATGTTGCAACCACACACAAGTTGACCTGCTGTGAGGAACAACCGAGTTAGTACATTTCAAACATGAAAAAGGTCATTTTAAAATCAACATGAAAAACCAAAATTCCAAAAGTATAAAACACAAAAAAATGCTTACCGAAGAGAGAAAATGTATCGTGCTCAGCACCCTCCTCCCGCCCTGTGGTGCAACTGATGTCCCTTTCTCCAAAAATGTACTCAATGGGACCGTAATGTTGCAACCACACACAAGTTGACCTGCTGTGAGGAACAACCGAGTTAGTACATTTCAAACATGAAAAAGGTCATTTTAAAATCAACATGAAAAACCAAAATTCCAAAAGTATAAAACACAAAAAAATGCTTACTGAAGAGAGAAAATGTATCGTGCTCAGCACCCTCCTCCCACCCTGTGGTGCAACTGATGTCCCTTTCTCCAAAAATGTACTCAATGGGACCGTAATGTTGCAACCACACACAAGTTGACCTGCTGTGAGGAACAACCGAGTTAGTACATTTCAAACATGAAAAAGGTCATTTTGAAATCAACATGAAAAACCAAAATTCCAAAAGTATAAAACACAAAAAAATGCTTAACGAAGAGAGAAAATGTATCGTGCTCAGCACCCTCCTCCCGCCCTGTGGTGCAACTGATGTCCCTTTCTCCAAAAATGTACTCAATGGGACCGTAATGTTGCAACCACACACAAGTTGACCTGCTGTGAGGAAGAACCGAGTTAGTACATTTCAAACATGAAAAAGGTCATTTTAAAATCAACATGAAAAACCAAAATTCCAAAAGTATAAAACACAAAAAAATGCTTACCGAAGAGAGAAAAAGTATCGTGCTCAGCACCCTCCCCCGCCCTGTGGTGCAACTGATGTCCCTTTCTCCAAAAATGTACTCAATGGGACCGTAATGTTGCAACCACACACAAGTTGACCTGCTGTGAGGAACAACCGAGTTAGTACATTTCAAACATGAAAAAGGTCATCTTAAAATGAACATGAAAAACCAAAATTCCAAAAGTATAAAACACAAAAAAATGCTTACCGAAGAGAGAAAATGTATCGTGCTCAGCACCCTCCTCCCGCCTGTGGGTCAACTGATGTCCCTTTCTCCAAAAATGTACTCAATGGGACCGTAATGTTGCAACCACACACAAGTTGGCCTGCTGTGAGGAACAACCGAGTTAGTACATTTCAAACATGAAAAAGTCATTTTAAAATCAACATGAAAAACCAAAATTCCAAAAGTATAAAACACAAAAAAATGCTCACCGAAGAGAGAAAATGTATCGTGCTCAGCACCCTCCTCCCGCCCTGTGGTGCAACTGATGTCCCTTTCTCCGAAAATGTACTCAATGGGACCGTAATGTTGCAACCACACCCAAGTTGACCTGCTGTGAGGAACAACCGAGTTAGTACATTTCAAACATGAAAAGGTCATTTTAAAATCAACATGAAAAACCAAAATTCCAAAAGTATAAAACACAAAAAAATGCTTACCGAAGAGAGAAAATGTATCGTGCTCAGCACCCTCCTCCCGCCCTGTGGTGGAACTGATGTCCCTTTCTCCAAAAATGTACTCAATGGGACCGTAATGTTGCAACCACACACAAGTTGACTTGCTGTGAGGAACAACCGAGTTAGTACATTTCAAACATAAAAAAGGTCATTTTAAAATCAACATGAAAAACATAAATTCCAAAAGTATAAAACACAAAAAAATGCTTACCGAAGAGAGAAAATGTATCGTGCTCAGCACCCTCCTCCCGCCCTGTGGTGCAACTGATGTCCCTTTCTCCAAAAATGCACTCAATGGGACCGTAATGTTGCAACCACACACAAGTTGACCTGCTGTGAGGAACAACCGAGTTAGTACATTTCAAACATGAAAAAGGTCATTTTGAAATCAACATGAAAAATGAAAATTCCAAAAGTATAAAACACAAAAAAATGCTTAACGAAGAGAGAAAATCTAACGTGCTCAGCACCCTCCTCCCGCCCTGTGGTGCAACTGATGTCCCTTTCTCCAAAAATATACTCAATGGGACCGTAATGTAGCAACCACACACAAGTTGACCTGCTGTGAGGAACAACCGAGTTAGTACATTTCAAACATGAAAAAGGTCATTTTAAAATCAACATGAAAAACCAAAATTCCAAAAGTATAAAACACAAAAAAATGCTCACCGAAGAGAGAAAATGTATCGTGCGCAGCACCCTCCTCCCACCCTGTGGTGCAACTGATGTCCCTTTCTCCAAAAATGTACTCAGTGGGACCATAATGTTGCAGCCACACACAAGTTGACCTGCTGTGAGGAACAACCGAGTTAGTACATTTCAAACATGAAAAAGGTCATTTTAAAATCAACATGAAAAACCAAAATTCCAAAAGTATAAAACACAAAAAAATGCTTACCGAAGAGAGAAAATGTATCGTGCTCAGCACCCTCCTCCCGCCCTGTGGTGCAACTGATGTCCCTTTCTCCAAAAATGTACTCAATGGGACCGTAATGTTGCAACCACACTCAAGTTGACCTGCTGTGAGGAACAACCGAGTTAGTACATTTCAAACATGAAAAAGGTCATTTTAAAATCAACATGAAAAACCAAAATTCCAAAAGTATAAAACACAAAAAAATGCTTACCGAAGAGAGAAAATGTATCGTGCTCAGCACCCTCCTCCCGCCCTGTGGTGCAACTGATGTCCCTTTCTCCAAAAATGTACTCAATGGGACCGTAATGTTGCAACCACACACAAGTTGACCTGCTGTGAGGAACAACCGAGTTAGTACATTTCAAACATGAAAAAGGTCATTTTAAAATCAACATGAAAACCAAAATTCCAAAAGTATAAAACACAAAAAAATGCTTACCGAAGAGAGAAAATGTATCGTGCTCAGCACCCTCCTCCCGCCCTGTGGTGCAACTGATGTCCCTTTCTCCAAAAATGTACTCAATGGGACCGTAATGTTGCAACCACACACAAGTTGACCTGCTGTGAGGGACAACCGAGTTAGTACATTTCAAACATGTAAAAGGTGATTTTAAAATCAACATGAAAAACCAAAATTCCAAAAGTATCAAAAACAAAAAAGTGCTTACCGAAGAGAGAAACTGTATCGTACTCAGCACCCTCCTCCCGCCCTGTGGTGCAACTGATGTCCCTTTCTCCAAAAATGTACTCAATGGGACCGTAATGTTGCAACCACACACAAGTTGACCTGCTGTGAGGAACAACCGAGTTAGTACATTTCAATCATGAGAAAGGTCATTTTAAAATCAACATGAAAAATCAAAATTCCAAAAGTATAAAACACAAAAAAATGCTTACCGAAGAGAGAAAATGTATTGTGCTCAGCACCCTCCTCCCGCCCTGTGGTGCAACTGATGTCCCTTTCTCCAAAAATGTACTCAATGGGACCGTAATGTTGCAACCACACACAAGTTGACCTGCTGTGAGGAACAACCGAGTTAGTACATTTCAAACATGAAAAAGGTCATTTTAAAATCAACATGAAAAATCAAAATTCCAAAAGTATAAAACACAAAAAAATGCTTACCGAAGAGAGAAAATGTATTGTGCTCAGCACCCTCCTCCCGCCCTGTGGTGCAACTGATGTCCCTTTCTCCAAAAATGTACTCAATGGGACCGTAATGTTGCAACCACACACAAGTTGACCTGCTGTGAGGAACAACCGAGTTAGTACATTTCAATCATGAGAAAGGTCATTTTAAAATCAACATGAAAAATCAAAATTCCAAAAGTATAAAACACAAAAAAATGCTTACCGAAGAGAGAAAATGTATTGTGCTCAGCACCCTCCTCCCGCCCTGTGGTGCAACTGATGTCCCTTTCTCCAAAAATGTACTCAATGGGACCGTAATGTTGCAACCACACACAAGTTGACCTGCTGTGAGGAACAACCGAGTTAGTACATTTCAATCGTGAGAAAGGTCATTTTAAAATCAACATGAAAAATCAAAATTCCAAAAGTATAAAACACAAAAAAATGCTTACCGAAGAGAGAAAATGTATTGTGCTCAGCACCCTCCTCCCGCCCTCTGGTGCAACTGATGTCCCTTTCTCCAAAAATGTACTCAATGGGACCGTAATGTTGCAACCACACACAAGTTGACCTGCTGTGAGGAACAACCGAGTTAGTACATTTCAATCATGAGAAAGGTCATTTTAAAATCAACATGAAAAATCAAAATTCCAAAAGTATAAAACACAAAAAAATGCTTACCGAAGAGAGAAAATGTATTGTGCTCAGCACCCTCCTCCCGCCCTGTGGTGCAACTGATGTCCCTTTCTCCAAAAATGTACTCAATGGGACCGTAATGTTGCAACCACACACAAGTTGACCTGCTGTGAGGAACAACCGAGTTAGTACATTTCAAACATGAAAAAGGTCATTTTAAAATCAACATGAAAAACCAAAATTCCAAAAGTATAAAACACAAAAAAATGCTTTACGAAGAGAGAAGATGTACCGTCCTCAGCACCCTCCTCCCGCCCTGTGGTGCAACTGATGTCCCTTTCTCCAAAAATGTACTCAATGGGACCGTAATGTTGCAACCACACACAAGTTGACCTGCTGTGAGGAACAACCGAGTTAGTACATTTCGAACATGAAAAAGGTCATCTTAAAATGAACATGAAAAACCAAAATTCCAAAAGTATAAAACACAAAAAAATGCTTACCGAAGAGAGAAAATGTATTGTGCTCAGCCCCCTCCTCCCGCCCTGTGGTGCAACTGATGTCCCTTTCTCCAAAAATGTACTCAATGGGACCGTAATGTTGCAACCACACACAAGTTGACCTGCTGTGAGGAACAACCGAGTTAGTACATTTCAATCATGAGAAAGGTCATTTTAAAATCAACATGAAAAATCAAAATTCCAAAAGTATAAAACACAAAAAAATGCTTACCGAAGAGAGAAAATGTATTGTGCTCAGCACCCTCCTCCCGCCCTGTGGTGCAACTGATGTCCCTTTCTCCAAAAATGTACTCAATGGGACCGTAATGTTGCAACCACACACAAGTTGACCTGCTGTGAGGAACAACCGAGTTAGTACATTTCAATCATGAGAAAGGTCATTTTAAAATCAACATGAAAAATCAAAATTCCAAAAGTATAAAACACAAAAAAATGCTTACCGAAGAGAGAAAATGTATTGTGCTCAGCACCCTCCTCCCGCCCTGTGGTGCAACTGATGTCCCTTTCTCCAAAAATGTACTCAATGGGACCGTAATGTTGCAACCACACACAAGTTGACCTGCTGTGAGGAACAACCGAGTTAGTACATTTCAATCATGAGAAAGGTCATTTTAAAATCAACATGAAAAATCAAAATTCCAAAAGTATAAAACACAAAAAAATGCTTACCGAAGAGAGAAAATGTATTGTGCTCAGCACCCTCCTCCCGCCCTGTGGTGCAACTGATGTCCCTTTCTCCAAAAATGTACTCAATGGGACCGTAATGTTGCAACCACACACAAGTTGACCTGCTGTGAGGAACAACCGAGTTAGTACATTTCAAACATGAAAAAGGTCATTTTAAAATCAACATGAAAAACCAAAATTCCAAAAGTATAAAACACAAAAAAATGCTTTACGAAGAGAGAAGATGTACCGTCCTCAGCACCCTCCTCCCGCCCTGTGGTGCAACTGATGTCCCTTTCTCCAAAAATGTACTCAATGGGACCGTAATGTTGCAACCACACACAAGTTGACCTGCTGTGAGGAACAACCGAGTTAGTACATTTCAATCATGAGAAAGGTCATTTTAAAATCAACATGAAAAATCAAAATTCCAAAAGTATAAAACACAAAAAAATGCTTACCGAAGAGAGAAAATGTATTGTGCTCAGCACCCTCCTCCCGCCCTGTGGTGCAACTGATGTCCCTTTCTCCAAAAATGTACTCAATGGGACCGTAATGTTGCAACCACACACAAGTTGACCTGCTGTGAGGAACAACCGAGTTAGTACATTTCAATCATGAGAAAGGTCATTTTAAAATCAACATGAAAAATCAAAATTCCAAAAGTATAAAACACAAAAAAATGCTTACCGAAGAGAGAAAATGTATTGTGCTCAGCACCCTCCTCCCGCCCTGTGGTGCAACTGATGTCCCTTTCTCCAAAAATGTACTCAATGGGACCGTAATGTTGCAACCACACACAAGTTGACCTGCTGTGAGGAACAACCGAGTTAGTACATTTCAATCATGAGAAAGGTCATTTTAAAATCAACATGAAAAATCAAAATTCCAAAAGTATAAAACACAAAAAAATGCTTACCGAAGAGAGAAAATGTATTGTGCTCAGCACCCTCCTCCCGCCCTGTGGTGCAACTGATGTCCCTTTCTCCAAAAATGTACTCAATGGGACCGTAATGTTGCAACCACACACAAGTTGACCTGCTGTGAGGAACAACCGAGTTAGTACATTTCAAACATGAAAAAGTCATTTTAAAATCAACATGAAAAACCAAAATTCCAAAAGTATAAAACACAAAAAAATGCTCACCGAAGAGAGAAAATGTATCGTGCTCAGCACCCTCCTCCCGCCCTGTGGTGCAACTGATGTCCCTTTCTCCAAAAATGTACTCAATGGGACCGTAATGTTGCAACCACACACAAGTTGACCTGCTGTGAGGAACAACCGAGTTAGTACATTTCAAACATGAAAAAGGTCATTTTAAAATCAACATGAAAAACCAAAATTCCAAAAGTATAAAACACAAAAAAATGCTTACCGAAGAGAGAAAATGTATCGTGCTCAGCACCCTCCTCCCGCCCTGTGGTGCAACTGATGTCCCTTCCTCCAAAAATGTACTCAATGGGACCGTAATGTTGCAACCACACACAAGTTGACCTGCTGTGCAGAACAACCGAGTTAGTACATTTCAAACATGAAAAAGGTCATTATAAAATCAACATGAAAAACCAAAATTCCAAAAGTATAAAACACAAAAAAATGCTTACCGAAGAGAGAAAATGTATCGTGCTCAGCACCCTCCTCCCGCCCTGTGGTGCAACTGATGTCCCTTTCTCCAAAAATGTACTCAATGTGACCGTAATGTTGCAACCACACACAAGTTGACCTGCTGTGAGGAACAACCGAGTTAGTACATTTCAAACATGAGAAAGGTCATTTTGAAATCAACATGAAAAACCAAAATTCCAAAAGTATAAAACCCAAAAAAATACTTACCGAAGAGAGAAAATGTATCGTGCTCAGCACCCTCCTCCCGCCCTGTGGTGCAACTGATGGCTCTTTCTCCAAAAATGTACTCAATGGGACCGTAATGTTGCAACCACACACAAGTTGACCTGCTGTGAGGAACAACCGAGTTAGTACATTTCAAACATGAAAAAGGTCATTTTAAAATCAACATGAAAAACCAAGATTCCAAAAGTATAAAACACAAAAAAATGCTTACCGAATAGAGAAAATGTATCGTGCTCAGCACCGTCCTCCCGCCCTGTGGTACAACTGATGTCCCTTTCTCCAAAAATGTACTCAATGGGACAGTAATGTTGCAACCACACACAAGTTGACCTGCTGTGAGGAACAACCGAGTTAGTACATTTCAAACATGAAAAAGGTCATTTTAAAATCAACATGAAAAACCAAAATTCCAAAAGTATAAAACACAAAAAAATGCTTACCGAAGAGAGAAAATGTATCGTGCTCAGCACCTTCCTCCCGCCCTGTGGTGCAACTGATGTCCCTTTCTCCAAAAATGTACTCATTGGGACCGTAATGTTGCAACCACACACAAGTTGGCCTGCTGTGAGAAACAACCGAGGTAGTACATTTCAAACATGAAAAAGGTCATTTTAAAATCAACATGAAAAACCAAAATTCCAAAAGTATAAAACACAAAAAAATGCTTACCGAAGAGAGAAAATGTATCCTGCTCAGCACCCTCCTCCCGCCCTGTGGTGCAACTGATGTCCCTTTCTTCAAAAATGTACTCAATGGCACCGTAATGTTGCAACCACACACAAGTTGACCTGCTGTGAGGAACAACCGAGTTAGTACATTTCAAACATGAAAAAGGTCATTTTAAAATTAACATGAAAAACCAAAATTCCAAAAGTATAAAACACAAAAAATGCTTACCGAAGAGAGAAGATGTATCGTGCTCAGCACCCTCCTCCCGCCCTGTGATGCAACTGATGTCCCTTTCTCCAAAAATGTACTCAATGGGACCGTAATGTTGCAACCACACACAAGTTGACCTGCTGTGAGGAACAACCGAGTTAGTACATTTCAAACATGAAAAAGGTCATTTTAAAATGAACATGAAAAACCAAAATTCCAAAAGTATAAAACACAAAAAAATGCTTACCGAAGAGAGAAAATGTATTGTGCTCAGCACCCTCCTCCCGCCCTGTGGTGCAACTGGTGTCCCTTTCTCCAAAAATGTACTCAATGGGACCGTAATGTTGCAACCACACACAAGTTGACCTGCTGTGAGGAACAACCGAGTTAGTACATTTCAAACATGAAAAAGGTCATTTTAAAATCAACATGAAATACCAAAATTCCAAAAGTATAAAACACAAAAAAATGCTCACCGAAGAGAGAAAATGTATCGTGCTCAGCACCCTCCTCCCGCCCTGTGGTGCAACTGATGTCCCTTTCTCCAAAAATGTACTCAATGGGACCGTAATGTTGCAACCACACACAAGTTGACCTGCTGTGTGAAACAACCGAGTTAGTACATTTCAAACATGAAAAAGGTCATTTTAAAATCAACATGAAAAACCAAAATTCCAAAAGTATAAAACACAAAAAAATGCTTACCGAAGAGATAAAATGTATCGTGCTCAGCACCCTCCTCCCGCCCTGTGGTGCAACTGATGTCCCTTTCTCCAAAAATGTACTCAATGGGACCGTAATGTTGCAACCACACACAAGTTGACCTGCTGTGAGGAACAACCGAGGTAGTACATTTCAAACATGAAAAATGTCATTTTAAAATCAACATGATAAACCAAAATTCCAAAAGTATAAAACACAAAAAAATGCTTACCGAAGAGAGAAGATGTATCGTGCTCAGAACCCTCCTCCCGCCTTGTGGTGCAACTGATGTCCCATTCTCCAAAAATGTACTCAATGGGACCGTAATGTTGCAACCACACACAAGTTGACCTGCTGTGAGGAACAACCGAGTTAGTACATTTCAAACATGAAAAAGGTCATTTTAAAATCAACATGAAAAACCAAAATTCCAAAAGTATAAAACACAAAAAAATGCTCACCGAAAGAGAGAAAATGTATCGTGCTCAGCACCCTCGTCCTGCCCTGTGGTGCAACTGATGTCCCTTTCTCCAAAAATGTACTCAATGGGACCGTAATGTTGCAACCACACACAAGTTGACCTGCTGTGAGGAACAACCGAGTTAGTACATTTCGAACATGAAAAAGGTCATTTTAAAATCAACATGAAAAACCAAAATTCCAAAAGAATAAAACACAAAAAAATGCTTACCGAAGAGAGAAAATTTATCGTGCTCTACACCCTCCTCCCGCCCTGTGGTGCAACTGATGTCCCTTTCTCCAAAAATGTACTCAATGGGACCGTAATGTTGCAACCACACACAAGTTGACCTGCTGTGAGGAACAACCGAGTTAGTACATTTCAAACATGAAAAAGGTCATTTTAAAATCAACATGAAAATCCAAAATTCCAAAAGTATAAAACACAAACAAATGCTTACCGAAGAGAGAAAATGTATCGTGCTCAGCACCCTCCTCCCGCCCTGTGGTGCAACTGATGTCCCTTTCTCCAAAAATGTACTCAATGGGACCGTAATGATGCAACCACACACAAGTTGACCTGCTGTGAAGAACAACCAAGTTAGTACATTTCAAACATGAAAAAGGTCATTTTAAAATCAACATGAAAAACCAAAATTCCAAAAGTATAAAACACAAAAAAATGCTTACCGAAGAGAGAAAATGTATCGTGCTCAGCACCCTCCTCCCGCCCTGTGGTGCAACTGATGTCCCTTTCTCCAAAAATGTACTCAATGGGACCGTAATGTTGCAACCACACACAAGTTGACCTGCTGTGAGGAACAACCGAGGTAGTACATTTCAAACATGAAAAAGGTCATTTTAAAATCAACATGAAAAACCAAAATTCCAAAAGTATAAAACACAAAAAAATGCTTACCGAAGAGAGAAAATGTATCATGCTCATCACCCTCCTCCCGCCCTGTGGTGCAACTGATGTCCCTTTCTCCAAAAATGTACTCAATGGGACCGTAATGTTGCAACCACACACAAGTTGACCTGCTGTGAGGAACAACCGAGTTAGTACATTTCAAACATGAAAAAGGTCATTTTAAAATCAACATGAAAAACCAAAATTCCAAAAGTATAAAACACAAAAAAATGCTTACCGAAGAGAGAAGATGTATCGTGCTCAGCACCCTCCTCCCGCCCTGTGGTGCAACTGATGTCCCTTTCTCCAAAAATGTACTCAATGGGACCGTAATGTTGCAACCACACACAAGTTGACCTGCTGTGAGGAACAACCGAGTTAGTACATTTCAAACATGAAAAAGGTCATTTTAAAATCAACATAAAAAACCAAAATTCCAAAAGTATAAAACACAAAAAAATGCTTACCGAAGAGAGAAAATGTATCGTGCTCAGCACCCTCCTCCCGCCCTGTGGTGCAACTGATGTCCCTTTCTCCAAAAATGTACTCAATGGGACCGTAATGTTGCAACCACACACAAGTTGACCTGCTGTGAGGAACAACTGAGTTAGTACATTTCAAACATGAAAAAGGTCATTTTAAAATCAACATGAAAAACCAAAATTCCAAAAGTATAAAACACAAAAATATGCTCAACGAAGAGAGAAAATGTATCGTGCTCAGCACCCTCCTCCCGCCCTGTGGTGCAACTGATGTCCCTTTCTCCAAAAATGTACTCAATGGGACCGTAATGTTGCAACCACACACAAGTTGACCTGCTGTGAGGAACAACCGAGTTAGTACATTTCAAACATGAAAAAGGTCATTTTAAAATCAACATGAAAAACCAAAATTCCAAAAGTATAAAACACAAAAAAATCCTTACCGAAGAGGGAAAATGTATCGTGCTCAGCACCCTCCTCCTGCCCTGTGGTGCAACTGATGTCCCTTTCTCCAAAAATGTACTCAATGGGACCGTAATGTTGCAACAACACACAAGTTGACCTGCTGTGAGGAACAACCGAGTTAGTACATTTCAAACATGAAAAAGGTCATTTTAAAATCAACATGAAAAACCAAAATTCCAAAAGTATGAAACACAAAAAAATGCTTACCGAAGAGAGAAGATGTATCGTGCTCAGAACCCTCCTCCCGCCCTGTGGTGCAACTGATGTCCCATTCTCCAAAAATGTACTCAATGGGACCGTAATGTTGCAACCACACACAAGTTGACCTGCTGTGAGGAACAACTGAGTTAGTACACTTCAAACATGAAAAAGGTCATTTTAAAATGAACATGAAAAACCAAAATTCCAAAAGTATAAAACACAAAAAAATGCTTACCGAAGAGAGATAATGTATCGTGCTCAGCACCCTCCTCCCGCCTTGTGGTGCAACTGATGTCCCTTTCTCCAAAAATGTACTCAATGGGACCGTAATGTTGCAACCACACACAAGTTGACCTGCTGTGAGGAACAACCGAGTTAGTACATTTCAAACATGAAAAAGGTCATTTTAAAATCAACATGAAAAACCAAAATTCCAAAAGTATAAAACACAAAAAAATGCTTACCGAATAGAGAAAATGTATCGTGCTCAGCACCCTCCTCCCGCCCTGTGGTGCAACTGATGTCCCTATCTCCAAAAATGTACTCAATGGGACCGTAATGTTGCAACCACACACAAGTTGACCTGCTGTGAGGAACAACCAAGTTAGTACATTTCAAACATGAAAAAGGTAATTTTAAAAACAACATGAAAAACCAAAATTCCAAAAGTAGAAAACACAAAAAAATGCTTACCGAAGAGAGAAAATGTATCGTGCTCAGCACCCTCCTCCCGCCCTGTGGTGCAACTGATGTCCCTTTCTCCAAAAATGTACTCAATGGGACCGTAATGTTGCAACCACACACAAGTTGACCTGCTGTGAGGAACAACCGAGGTAGTACATTTCAAACATGAAAAAGGTCATTTCAAAATCAACATGAAAAACCAAAATTCCAAAAGTATAAAACACAATAAAATGCTTACCGAAGAGAGAAAATGTATCGTGCTCAGCACCCTCCTCCCGCCCTGTGGTGCAACTGATGTCCCTTTCTCCAAAAAAGTACTCAATGGGACCGTAATGTTGCAACCACACACAAGTTGACCTGCTGTGAGGAACAACCGAGTTAGTACATTTCAAACATGAAAAAGGTCATTTTAAAATCAACATGAAAAACCAAAATTCCAAAAGTATAAAACACAAAAAAATGCTTACCGAAGAGAGAAAATGTATTGTGCTCAGCACCCTCCTCCCGCCCTGTGGTGCAACTGATGTCCCTTTCTCCAAAAATGTACTCAATGGGACCGTAATGTTGCAACCACACACAAGTTGACCTGCTGTGAGGAACAACCGAGTTAGTACATTTCAAACATGAAAAAGGTCATTTTAAAATCAACATGAAAAACCAAAATTCCAAAAGTATAAAACACAAAAAAATGCTTACCGAAGAGAGAAAATGTATCGTGCTCAGCACCCTCCTCCGGCCCTATGGTGCAACTGATGTCCCTTTCTCCAAAAATGTACTCAATGGGACCGTAATGTTGCAACCACACACAAGTTGACCTGCTGTGAGGAACAACTGAGTTAGTACATTTCAAACATGAAAAAGGTCATTTTAAAATCAACATGAAAAACCTAAATTCCAAAAGTATAAAACACAAAAAAATGCTCAACGAAGAGAGAAAATGTATCGTGCTCAGCACCCTCCTCCCGCCCTGTGGTGCAACTGATGTCCCTTTCTCCAAAAATGTACTCAATAGGACCGTAATGTTGCAACCACACACAAGTTGACCTGCTGTGAGGAACAACCGAGTTAGTACATTTCAAACATGAAAAAGGTCATTTTAAAATCAACATGAAATACCAAAATTCCAAAAGTATAAAACACAAAAAAATGCTTACCGAAGAGAGAAAATGTATCGTGCTCAGCACCCTCCTCCCGCCCTGTGGTGCAACTGATGTCCCTTTCTCCAAAAATGTACTCAATGGGACCGTAATGTTGCAACCACACACAAGTTGACCTGCTGTGAGGAACAACTGAGGTAGTACATTTCAAACATGAAAAAGGTCATTTTAATATCAACATGAAAAACCAAAATTCCAAAAGTATAAAACACAAAAAAATGCTTACCGAAGAGAGAAAATGTATCGTGCTCAGCACCCTCCTCCCGCCCTGTGGTGCAACTGATGTCCCTTTCTCCAAAAATGTACTCAATGGGACCGTAATGTTGCAACCACACACAAGTTGACCTGCTGTGAGGAACAACCGAGTTAGTACATTTCAAACATGAAAAAGGTCATTTTTAAATCAACTTGAAAAATCAAAATTCCAAAAGTATAAAACACAAAAAATGCTTACCGAAGAGAGAAAATGTATCGTGCTCAGCACCCTCCTCCCGCCCTGTGGTGCAACTGATGTCCCTTTCTCCAAAAATGTACTCAATGGGACCGTAATGTTGCAACCACACACAAGTTGACCTGCTGTGAGGAACAACCGAGTTAGTACATTTCAAACATGAAAAAGGTCATTTTAAAATCAACATGAAAAACCAAAATTCCAAAAGTATAAAACACAAAAAAATGCTTACCGAAGAGAGAAAATGTATCGTGCTCAGCACCCTCCTCCCGCCCTGTGGTGCAACTGATGTCCCTTTCTCCAAAAATGTACTCAATGGGACCGTAATGTTGCAACCACACACAAGTTGACCTGCTGTGAGGAACAACCGAGTTAGTACATTTCAAACATGAAAAAGGTCATTTTAAAATCAACATGAAAAACCAAAATTCCAAAAGTATAAAACACAAAAAAATGCTTACCGAAGAGAGAAAATGTATCGTGCTCAGCACCCTCCTCCCGCCCTGTGGTGCAACTGATGTCCCTTTCTCCAAAAATGTACTCAATGGGACCGTAATGTTGCAACCACACACAAGTTGACCTGCTGTGAGGAACAACCGAGTTAGTACATTTCAAACATGAAAAAGGTCATTTTGAAATCAATATGAAAAATGAAAAATCCAAAAGTATAAAACAAAAAAAAAAATGCTTACCGAAGAGAGAAAATGTAACGTGCTCAGCACCCTCCTCCCGCCCTGTGGTGCAACTGATGTCCCTTTCTCCAAAAATATACTCAATGGGACCGTAATGTTGCAACCACACACAAGTTGACCTGCTGTGAGGAACAACCGAGTTAGTACATTTCAAACATGAAAAAGGACATTTTAAAATCAACATGAAAAACCAAGATTCCAAAAGTATAAAACACAAAAAAATGCTCACCGAAGAGAGAAAATGTATCGTGCGCAGCACCCTCCTGCCACCCTGTGGTGCAACTGATGTCCCTTTCTCCAAAAATGTACTCAATGGGACCATAATGTTGCAACCACACACAAGTTGACCTGCTGTGAGGAACAACCGAGTTAGTACATTTCAAACATGAAAAAGGTCATTTTAAAATCAACATGAAAAACCAAAATTCCAAAAGTATAAAACACAAAAAAATGCTTACCGAAGAGAGAACATGTATCGTGCTCAGCACCCTCCTCCCGCCCTGTGGTGCAACTGATGTCCCTTTCTCCAAAAATGTACTCAATGGGACCGTAATGTTGCAACCACACACAAGTTGACCTGCTGTGAGGAACAACCGAGTTAGTACATTTCAAACATGAAAAAGGTCATTTTAAAATCAACATGAAAAACCAAAATTAGAAAAGTATAAAACACAAAAAAATTCTTACCGAAGAGAGAAAATGTATCGTGCTCAGCACCCTCCTCCCGCCCTGTGGTGCAACTGATGTCCCTTTATCCAAAAATGTACTCAATGGGACCGTAATGTTGCAACCACACACAAGTTGACCTGCTGTGAGGAACAACCGAGTTAGTACATTTCAAACATGAAAAAGGTCATTTTGAAATCAATATGAAAAATGAAAATTCCAAAAGTATAAAACAAAAAAAAAATGCTTACCGAAGAGAGAAAATGTAACGTGCTCAGCACCCTCCTCCCGCACTGTGGTGCAACTGACGTCCCTTTCTCCAAAAATATACTCAATGGGACCGTAATGTTGCAACCACACACAAGTTGACCTGCTGTGAGGAACAACCGAGTTAGTACATTTCAAATATGAAAAAGGACATTTTAAAATCAACATGAAAAACCAAGATTCCAAAAGTATAAAACACAAAAAAATGCTCACCGAAGAGAGAAAATGTATCGTGCGCAGCACCCTCCTCCCACCCTGTGGTGCAACTGATGTCCCTTTCTCCAAAAATGTACTCAATGGGACCATAATTTTGCAACCACACACAAGTTGACCTGCTGTGAGGAACAACCGAGTTAGTACATTTCAAACATGAAAAAGGTCATTTTAAAATCAACATGAAAAACCAAAATTCCAAAAGTATAAAACACAAAAAAATGCTTACCGAAGAGAGAAAATGTATCGTGCTCAGCAGCCTCCTCCCGCCCTGTGGTGCAACTGATGTCCCTTTCTCCAAAAATGTACTCAATGGGACCGTAATGTTGCAACCACACACAAGTTGACCTGCTGTGAGGAACAACCGAGTTAGTACATTTCAAACATGAGAAAGGTCATTTTAAAATCAACATGAAAAACCAAAATTCCAAAAGTATAAAACACAAAAAAATGCTTACCGAAGAGAGAAAATGTATCGTGCTCAGCACCCTCCTCCCACCCTGTGGTGCAACTGATGTCCCTTTCTCCAAAAATGTACTCAATGGGACCGTAATGTTGCAACCACACACAAGTTGACCTGCTGTGGGGAACAACCGAGTTAGTACATTTCAAACATGAAAAAGGTCATTTTGAAATCAACATGAAAAACCAAAATTCCAAAAGTATAAAACACAAAAAAATGCTTACCGAAGAGAGAAAAGGTATCGTGCTCAGCACCCTCCTCCCGCCCTGTGGTGCAACTGATGTCCCTTTCTCCAAAAATGTACTCAATGGGACAGTAATGTTGCAACCACACACAAGTTGACCTGCTGTGAGGAACAACCGAGTTAGTACATTTCAAACATGAAAAAGGTCATTTTAAAATCAACATGAAAAACCAAAATTCCAAAAGTATAAAACACAAAAAAATGCTTACCGAAGAGAGAAAATGTATCGTGCTCAGCACCCTCCTCCCGCCCTGTGGTGCAACTGATGTCCCTTTCTCCAAAAATGTACTCAATGGGACCGTAATGTTGCAACCACACACAAGTTGACCTGCTGTGAGGAACAACCGAGTTAGTACATTTCAAACATGAAAAAGGTCATTTTAAAATCAACATGAAAAATCAAAATTCCAAAAGTATAAAACACAAAAAAATGCTTACCGAAAAGAGAAAATGTATCGTGCTCAGCACCCTCCTCCCGCCCTGTGGTGCAACTGATGTCCCTTTCTCCAAAAATGTACTCAATGGGACCGTAATGTTGCAACCACACACAAGTTGACCTGCTGTGAGGAACAACCGAGGTAGTACATTTCAAACATGAAAAAGGTCATTTTAAAATCAACATGAAAAACCAAAATTCCAAAAGTATAAAACACAAAAAAATGCTTACTGAAGAGAGAAAATGTATCGTGCTCAGCACCCTCCTCCCGCCCTGTGGTGCAACTGATGTCCCTTCCTCCAAAAATGTACTCAATGGCACCGTAATGTTGCAACCACACACAAGTTGACCTGCTGTGAGGAACAACCGAGTTAGTACATTTCAAACATGAAAAAGTCATTTTAAAATCAACATGAAAAACCAAAATTCCAAAAGTATAAAGCACAAAAAAATGCTTACCGAAGAGAGAAGATGTATCGTGCTCAGCACCCTCCTCCCGCCCTGTGATGCAACTGATGTCCCTTTCTCCAAAAATGTACTCAATGGGACCGTAATGTTGCAACCACACACAAGTTGACCTGCTGTGAGGAACAACCGAGTTAGTACATTTCAAACATCAAACAGGTCATTTTAAAATGAACATGAAAAACCAAAATTCCAAAAGTATAAAACACAAAAAAATGCTTACCGAAGAGAGAAAATGTATTGTGCTCAGCACCCTCCTCCTGCCCTGTGGTGCAACTGATGTCCCTTTCTCCAAAAATGTACTCAATGGGACCGTAATGTTGCAACCACACACAAGTTGACCTGCTGTGAGGAACAACCGAGTTAGTACATTTCAAACATGAAAAAGGTCATTTTAAAATCAACATGAAAAACCAAAATTCCGAAAGTATAAAACACAAAAAAATGCTTACCGAAGAGAGAAAATGTATCGTGCTCAGCACCCTCCTCCCGCCCTGTGGTGCAACTGATGTCCCTTTCTCCAAAAATGTACTCAATGGGACCGTAATGTTGCAACCACACACAAGTTGACCTGCTGTGAGGAACAACCGAGTTAGTACATTTCAAACATGAAAAAGGTCATTTTAAAATCAACATGAAAAATCAAAATTCCCAAAGTATAAAACACAAAAAAATGCTTACCGAAGAGAGAAAATGTATAGTGCTCAGCACCCTCCTCCCGCCCTGTGGTGCAACTGATGTCCCTTTCTCGAAAAATGTACTCAATGGGACCGTAATGTTGCAACCACACACAAGTTGACCTGCTGTGAGGAAAAACCGAGTTAGTACATTTCAAACATGAAAAAGGTCATTTTAAAATCAACATGAAAAACCAAAATTCCAAAAGTATAAAACACAAAAAAATGCTTACCGAAGAGAGAAAATGTATCGTGCTCAGCACCCTCCTCCCGCCCTGTGGTGCAACTGATGTCCCTTTCTCCAAAAATGTACTCAATGGGACAGTAATGTTGCAACCACACACAAGTTGACCTGCTGTGAGGAACAATCGAGTTAGTACGTTTCAAACATGAAAAAGGTCATTTTAAAATCAACATGGAAAACCAAAATTCCAAAAGTATAAAACACAAAAAAATGCTTACCGAAGAGAGATAATGTATCGTGCTCAGCACCCTCCTCCCGCCCTGTGGTGCAACTGATGTCCCTTTCTCCAAAAATGTACTCAATGGGACCGTAATGTTGCAACCACACACAAGTTGACATGCTGTGAGGAACAACCGAGTTAGTACATTTCAAACATGAAAAAGGTCATTTTAAAATCAACATGAAAAACCAAAATTCCCAAAGTATAAAACACAAAAAAATGCTTACAAAAGAGAGAAAATGTATCGTGCTCAGCACCCTCCTCCCACTCTGTGGTGCAACTGATGTCCCTTTCTCAAAAAATGTACTCAATGGGACCGTAATGTTGCAACCACACACAAGTTGACCTGCTGTGAGGAACAACCGAGTTAGTACATTTCAAACACGAAAAAGGTAATTTTTAAATCAACATGAAAAACCAAAATTCCAAAAGTATAAAACACAAAAAAATGCTTACCGAAGAGAGAAAATGTATCGTGCTCTGCACCCTCCTCCCACTCTGTGGTGCAACTGATGTCCCTTTCTCCAAAAATGTACTCAATGGGACCATAATGTTGCAACCACACACAAGTTATCCTGCTGTGAGGAACAACCGAGTTAGTACATTTCAAACATGAAAAAGGTCACTTTAAATTCAACATGAAAAACCAAAATTCCAAAAGTATAAAACACAAAAAAATTCTTACAGAAGACAGAAAATGTATCGTGCGCAGCACCCTCCTCCCACCCTGTGGTGCAACTGATGTCCCTTTCTCCAAAAATGTACTCAATGGGACCGTAACGTTGCAACCACACACAAGTTGACCTGCTGTGAGGAACAACCGAGTTAGTACATTTCAAACATGAAAAAGGGCATTTTAAAATCAACATGAAAAACCAAAATTCCCAAAGCATAAAACACAAAAAAATGCTTACCAAAGAGAGAAAATGTATCGTGCTCAGCACCCTCCTCCCACTCTGTGGTGCAACTGATGTACCTTTCTCCAAAAATGTACTCAATGAGACCGTAATGTTGCAACCACACACAAGTTGACCTGCTGTGAGGAACAACCGAATTAGTACATTTCAATTATGAAAAAGGTCATTTTAAAATCAACATGAAAAACCAAAATTCCAAAAGTATAAAACACAAAAAAAATGCTTACCGTAGAGAGAAAATGTATCGTGCTCAGCACCCTCCTCCCGCCCTATGGTGCAACTGATGTCCCTTTCTCCAAAAATGTACTCAATGGGACCGTAATGTTGCAACCACACACAAGTTGACCTGCTGTGAGGAACAACCGAGTTAGTACATTTCAAACATGAAAAAGGTCATTTTGAAATCAACATGAAAAACCAAAATTCCAAAAGTATAAAACACAAAAAAATGCTTACCGAAGAGAGAAAATGTATCGTGCCCAGCACCCTCCTCCGGCCCTGTGGTGCAACTGATGTCCCTTTCTCCAAAAATGTACTCAATGGGACCGTAATGTTGCAACCACACACAAGTTGACCTGCTGTGAGGAACAACCGAGTTAGTACATTTCAAACATGAAAAAGGTCATTTTAAAATCAACATGAAAAACCAAAATTCCAAAAGTATAAAACACAAAAAAATGCTTACCAAAGAGAGAAAATGTATCGTGCTCAGCACCCTCCTCCCACCCTGTGGTGCAACTGATGTCCCTTTCTCCAAAAATGTACTCAATGGGACCGTAATATTGCAACCACACACAAGTTGACCTGCTGTGAGGAACAACCGAGGTAGTACATTTCAAACATGAGAAAGGTCATTTTAAAATCAACATGAAAAACCAAAATTCCAAAAGTATAAAACACAAAAAAATGCTTACCGAAGAGAGAAAATGTATCGTGCTCAGCACCCTCCTCCCGCCCTGTAGTGCAACTGATGTCCCTTTCTCCAAAAATGTACTCAATGGGACCGTAATGTTGCAACCACACACAAGTTGACCTGCTGTGAGGAACAACCGAGTTAGTACATTTCAAACATGAAAAAGGGTACTTTAAAATCAACATGAATAACCAAAATTCCAAAAGTATAAAACACAAAAAAATGCTTACCGAAGAGAGAAAATGTATCGTGCTCAGCACCCTCCTCCCGCCCTGTGATGCAACTGATGTCCCTTTCTCCAAAAATGTACTCAATGGGACCGTAATGTTGCAACCACACACAAGTTGACCTGCTGTGAGGAACAACCGAGTTAGTACATTTCAAACATGAAAAAGGTCATTTTAAAATGAACATTTAAAACCAAAATTCCAAGAGTATAAAACACAAAAAAATGCTTACCGAAGAGAGAAAATGTATCGTGCTCAGCACCCTCCTCCCGCCCTGTAGTGCAACTGATGCCCCTTTCTCCAAAAATGTACTCAATGGGACCGTAATGTTGCAACCACACACAAGTTGACCTGCTGTGAGGAACAACCGAGGTAGTACATTTCAAACATGAAAAAGGTCATTTTAAAATCAACATGAAAAACCAAAATTCCAAAAGTATAAAACACAAAAGAATGCTTACAAAAGAGAGAAAATGTATCGTGCTCAGCACCCTCCTCCCACTCTGTGGTGCAACCGATGTCCCTTTCTCAAAAAATGTACTCAATGGGACCGTAATGTTGCAACCACACACAAGTTGACCTGCTGTGAGGAACAACCGAGTTAGTACATTTCAAACACGAAAAAGGTAATTTTTAAATCAACATGAAAAACCAAAATTCCAAAAGTATAAAACACAAAAAAATGCTTACCGAAGAGAGAAAATGTATCGTGCTCTGCACCCTCCTCCCACTCTGTGGTGCAACTGATGTCCCTTTCTCCAAAAATGTACTCAATGGGACCATAATGTTGCAACCACACACAAGTTATCCTGCTGTGAGGAACAACCGAGTTAGTACATTTCAAACATGAAAAAGGTCACTTTAAATTCAACATGAAAAACCAAAATTCCAAAAGTATAAAACACAAAAAAATTCTTACAGAAGACAGAAAATGTATCGTGCGCAGCACCCTCCTCCCACCCTGTGGTGCAACTGATGTCCCTTTCTCCAAAAATGTACTCAATGGGACCGTAACGTTGCAACCACACACAAGTTGACCTGCTGTGAGGAACAACCGAGTTAGTACATTTCAAACATGAAAAAGGGCATTTTAAAATCAACATGAAAAACCAAAATTCCCAAAGCATAAAACACAAAAAAATGCTTACCAAAGAGAGAAAATGTATCGTGCTCAGCACCCTCCTCCCACTCTGTGGTGCAACTGATGTACCTTTCTCCAAAAATGTACTCAATGAGACCGTAATGTTGCAACCACACACAAGTTGACCTGCTGTGAGGAACAACCAAATTAGTACATTTCAATTATGAAAAAGGTCATTTTAAAATCAACATGAAAAACCAAAATTCCAAAAGTATAAAACACAAAAAAAATGCTTACCGTAGAGAGAAAATGTATCGTGCTCAGCACCCTCCTCCCGCCCTATGGTGCAACTGATGTCCCTTTCTCCAAAAATGTACTCAATGGGACCGTAATGTTGCAACCACACACAAGTTGACCTGCTGTGAGGAACAACCGAGTTAGTACATTTCAAACATGAAAAAGGTCATTTTGAAATCAACATGAAAAACCAAAATTCCAAAAGTATAAAACACAAAAAAATGCTTACCGAAGAGAGAAAATGTATCGTGCCCAGCACCCTCCTCCGGCCCTGTGGTGCAACTGATGTCCCTTTCTCCAAAAATGTACTCAATGGGACCGTAATGTTGCAACCACACACAAGTTGACCTGCTGTGAGGAACAACCGAGTTAGTACATTTCAAACATGAAAAAGGTCATTTTAAAATCATCATGAAAAACCAAAATTCCAAAAGTATAAAACACAAAAAAATGCTTACCAAAGAGAGAAAATGTATCGTGCTCAGCACCCTCCTCCCACCCTGTGGTGCAACTGATGTCCCTTTCTCCAAAAATGTACTCAATGGGACCGTAATATTGCAACCACACACAAGTTGACCTGCTGTGAGGAACAACCGAGGTAGTACATTTCAAACATGAGAAAGGTCATTTTAAAATCAACATGAAAAACCAAAATTCCAAAAGTATAAAACACAAAAAAATGCTTACCGAAGAGAGAAAATGTATCGTGCTCAGCACCCTCCTCCCGCCCTGTAGTGCAACTGATGTCCCTTTCTCCAAAAATGTACTCAATGGGACCGTAATGTTGCAACCACACACAAGTTGACCTGCTGTGAGGAACAACCGAGTTAGTACATTTCAAACATGAAAAAGGGTACTTTAAAATCAACATGAATAACCAAAATTCCAAAAGTATAAAACACAAAAAAATGCTTACCGAAGAGAGAAAATGTATCGTGCTCAGCACCCTCCTCCCGCCCTGTGATGCAACTGATGTCCCTTTCTCCAAAAATGTACTCAATGGGACCGTAATGTTGCAACCACACACAAGTTGACCTGCTGTGAGGAACAACCGAGTTAGTACATTTCAAACATGAAAAAGGTCATTTTAAAATGAACATTTAAAACCAAAATTCCAAGAGTATAAAACACAAAAAAATGCTTACCGAAGAGAGAAAATGTATCGTGCTCAGCACCCTCCTCCCGCCCTGTAGTGCAACTGATGCCCCTTTCTCCAAAAATGTACTCAATGGGACCGTAATGTTGCAACCACACACAAGTTGACCTGCTGTGAGGAACAACCGAGGTAGTACATTTCAAACATGAAAAAGGTCATTTTAAAATCAACATGAAAAACCAAAATTCCAAAAGTATAAAACACAAAAAAATGCTCACCGAAGAGAGAAAATGTATCGTGCTCAGCACCCTCCTCCCGCCCTGTGGTGCAACTGATGTCCCTTTCTCCAAAAATGTACTCAATGGGACCGTAATGTTGCAACCACACACAAGTTGACCTGCTGTGAGGAACAACCGAGTTTGTACATTTCAAACATGAAAAAGGTCATTTTAAAATCAACATGAAAAACCGAAATTTCAAAAGTATAAAACACAAAAAAATGCTTACCGAAGAGAGAAAATGTATCGTGCTCAGCACCCTCCTCCCGCCCTGTGGTGCAACTGATGGCTCTTTCTCCAAAAATGTACTCAATGGGACCGTAATGTTGCAACCACACACAAGTTGACCTGCTGTGAGGAACAACCGAGTTAGTACATTTTAAACATGAAAAAGGTCATTTTAAAATCAACATGAAAAACCAAAATTCCAAAAGTATAAAACACAAAAAAATGCTTACCGAAGAGAGAAAATGTATCGTGCTCAGCACCCTCCTTCCGCCCTGTGGTGCAACTGATGTCCCTTTATCCAAAAATGTACTCAATGGGACCGTAATGTTGCAACCACACACAAGTTGACCTGCTAGGAGGAACAACCGAATTAGTACATTTCAAACATGAAAAAGGTCATTTTAAAATCAACATGAAAAACCAAAATTCCAAAAGTATAAAACACAAAAAAATGCTTACCGAAGAGAGAAAATGTATCGTGCTCAGCACCCTCCTCCCGCCCTGTAGTGCAACTGATGTCCCTTTCTCCAAAAATGTACTCAATGGGACCGTAATGTTGCAACCACACACAAGTTGACCTGCTGTGAGGAACAACCGAGTTAGTACGTTTCAAACATGAAAAAGGTCATTTTAAAATCAACATGAAAAACCAAAATTCCAAAAGTATAAAACACAAAAAAATGCTCACCGAAGAGAGAAAATGTATCGTGCTCAGCACCCTCCTCCCGCCCTGTGGTGCAACTGATGTCCCTTTCTCCAAAAATGTACTCAATGGGACCGTAATGTTGCAACCACACACAAGTTGACCTGCTGTGAGGAACAACCGAGTTAGTACATTTCAAACATGAAAAAGGTCATTTTAAAATCAACATGAAAAACCGAAATTTCAAAAGTATATAACACAAAAAAATGCTTACCGAAGAGAGAAAATGTATCGTGCTCAGCACCCTCCTCCCGCCCTGTGGTGCAACTGATGGCTCTTTCTCCAAAAATGTACTCAATGGGACCGTAATGTTGCAACCACACACAAGTTGACCTGCTGTGAGGAACAACCGAGATAGTACATTTTAAACATGAAAAAGGTCATTTTAAAATCAACATGAAAAACCAAAATTCCAAAAGTATAAAACACAAAAAAATGCTTACCGAAGAGAGAAAATGTATCGTGCTCAGCACCCTCCTCCCGCCCTGTGGTGCAACTGATGTCCCTTTCTCCAAAAATGTACTCAATGGGACCGTAATGTTGCAACCACACACAAGTTGACCTGCTGTGAGGAGCAACCGAGTTAGTACATTTCAAACATGAAAAAGGTCATTTTAAAATCAACATGAAAAACCAAAATTCCAAAAGTATAAAACACAAAAAAATGCTTACCAAAGAGAGAAAATGTATCATGCTCAGCACCCTCCTCCCACTCTGTGGTGCAACTGATGTCCCTTTCTCCAAAAATGTACTCAATGGGACCGTAATGTTGCAACCACACACAAGTGAACCTGCTGTGAGGAACAACCGAGTTAGTACATTTCAAACATGAAAAAGGTAATTTTTAAATCAACATGAAAAACCAAAATTCCAAAAGTATAAAACACAAAAAAATGCTTACCGAAGAGAGAAAATGTATCGTGCGCAGCACCCTCCTCCCACCCTGTGGTGCAACTGATGTCCCTTTCTCCAAAAATGTACTCAATGGGACCATAATGTTGCAACCACACACAAGTTGACCTGCTGCGAGGAACAACCGAGTTAGTACATTTCAAACATGAAAAAGGTCATTTTAAAATCAACATGAAAAACCAAAATTCCAAAAGTATAAAACACAAAAAAATGCTTACCGAAGAGAGAAAATGTATCGTGCTCAGCACCCTCCTCCCGCCCTGTGGTGCAACTGATGTCCCTTTCTCCAAAAATGTACTCAATGGGACCGTAATGTTGCAACCACACACAAGTTGACTTGCTGTGAGGAACAACCGAGTTAGTACATTTCAAACATGAAAAAGGTCATTTTGAAATCAACATGAAAAACCAAAATTCCAAAAGTATAAAACACAAAAAAATGCTTACCGAAGAGAGAAAATGTATCGTGCTCAGCACCCTCCTCCGGCCCTGTGGTGCAACTGATGTCCCTTTCTCCAAAAATGTACTCAATGGGACCGTAATGTTGCAACCACACACAAGTTGACCTGCTGTGAGGAACAACCGAGTTAGTACATTTCAAACATGAAAAAGGTCATTTTAAAATCAACATGAAAAACCAAAATTCCAAAAGTATAAAACACAAAAAAATGCTTACCAAAGAGAGAAAATGTATCGTGCTCAGCACCCTCCTCCCACCCTGTGGTGCAACTGATGTCCCTTTTTCCAAAAATGTACTCAATGGGACCGTAATATTGCAACCACACACAAGTTGACCTGCTGTGAGGAACAACCGAGGTAGTACATTTCAAACATGAGAAAGGTCATTTTAAAATCAACATGAAAAACCAAAATTTCAAAAGTATAAAACAGAAAAAAATGCTTACCGAAGAGAGAAAATGTATCGTGCTCAGCACCCTCCTCCCGCCCTGTGGTGCAACTGATGTCCCTTTCTCCAAAAATGTACTCAATGGGACCGTAATGTTGCAACCACACACAAGTTGACCTGCTGTGAGGAACAACCGAGTTAGTACATTTCAAACATGAAAAAGGTTATTTTAAAATCAACATGAATAACCAAAATTCCAAAAGTATAAGCTTGTGGAAAATAATTTGATGCTAAATCACAGTAAGACTCAGTTTTTACAGTTTCTAACCCACAATTCAACAAGAACTGACATTTTAATCAGACAGAATGGGCATGTTATAAGCGAGACGGAACAGTTCAAGTTCCTAGGCGTACGGATAGATAGTAAGCTGTTGTGGAAAGCCCATGTTCAGGATCTTGTTCAGAAACTAAATGCCGCTTTATTTACCATTAGAACAGTATCTGAAATAAGTGACATTTCAACACGAAAAGTAGTATACTTCGCATATTTTCATACGCTTATGTCATATGGTATTATTTTTTGGGGTAATTCTTCTGATTCAAAAAGGGTATTTTTGGCTCAAAAACGGGCTGTTCGAGCTATGTATGGTGTAAGTTCGAAAACCTCTTGTCGACCCCTATTCAATAGTCTGGGAATTTTGACATTGCCCTCACAGTATGTATTTTCTTTAATGTCGTTTGTTGTTAGCAATATTAGCTTATTCCCAAGAGTTAGCAGCTTTCACTCAGTTAATACTAGGCAGAAATCAAATCTGCATGTGGAATGCACTTCCTTGACTCTTGTGCAGAAAGGAGTGCAGTATTCTGCTGCATCCATTTTCAATAAGCTACCACAAGAACTCAAAAATCTTAGCAGTAGCCCAAACACTTTTAAGTCTAAACTGAAGAGTTTCCTCATGGCTCACTCCTTCTATTCTGTCGAGGAGCTCCTGGAAGAGATAAAAAATTAAGCAAATTCCAGTGTTACATTCTTGATTTTCTTTATTTAAACTAACGACTTGTTTCATTTTATGTGCTTCTACAATCGTGTTATAATTTCATGTATTGACTCGTTCCATGACCATGGAGACTTCTCCTAAATGTGGTCCCACGGAACAATAAATAAATAAATAAATAAATAAATAAACAAAAAAATGCTTACCGAAGAGAGAAAATGTATCGTGCTCAGCACCCTCCTCCCGCCCTGTGATGCAACTGATGTCCCTTTCTCCAAAAATGTACTCAATGGGACCGTAATGTTGCAACCACACACAAGTTGACCTGCTGTGAGGAACAACCGAGTTAGTACATTTCAAACATGAAAAAGGTCATTTTAAAATGAACATGAAAAACCAAAATTCCAAGAGTATAAAACACAAAAAAATGCTTACCGAAGAGAGAAAATGTATCGTGCTCAGCACCCTCCTCCCGCCCTGTAGTGCAACTGATGTCCCTTTCTCCAAAACTGTACTCAATTGGACGGTAATGTTGCAACCACACACAAGTTGACCTGCTGTGAGGAACAACCGAGTTAGTACATTTCAAACATGAAAAAGGTCATTTTAAAATCAACATGAAAAACCAAAATTCCAAAAGTATAAAACACAAAAAAATGCTCATCGAAGAGAGAAAATGTATCGTGCTCAGCACCCTCCTCCCGCCCTGTGGTGCAACTGATGTCCCTTTCTCCAAAAATGTACTCAATGGGACCGTAATGTTGCAACCACACACAAGTTGACCTGCTGTGAGGAACAACCGAGTTAATACATTTCAAACATGAAAAAGGTCATTTTAAAATCAACATGAAAAACCGAAATTCCCAAAGTATAAAACACAAAAAAATGCTTACCGAAGAGAGAAAATGTATGGTGCTCAGCACCCTCCTCCCGCCCTGTGGAGCAACTGATGGCTCTTTCTCCAAAAATGTACTCAATGGGACCGTAATGTTGCAACCACACACAAGTTGACCTGCTGTGAGGAACAACCGAGTTAGTACATTTTAAACATGAAAAAGGTCATTTTAAAATCAACATGAAAAACCAAAATTCCAAAAGTATAAAACACAAAAAAATGCTTACCGAAGAGAGAAAATGTATCGTGCTCAGCACCCTCCTCCCGCCCCGAGGTGCAACTGATGTCCCTTTCTCCAAAAATGAACTCAATGGGACCGTAATGTTGCAACCACACACAAGTTGACCTGCTGTGAGGAACAACCGAGTTAGTACATTTCAAACATGAAAAAGGTCATTTTAAAATCAACATGAAAAACCAAAATTCCAAAAGTATAAAACACAAAAAAATGCTTACCGAATGGAGAAAATGTATCGTGCTCAGCACCCTCCTCCCGCCCTGTGGTGCAACTGATGTCCCTTTCTCCAAAAATGTACTCAATGGGACCGTAATGTTGCAACCACACACAAGTTGACCTGCTGTGAGGAACAACCGAGTTAGCACGTTTCAAACATGAAAAAGGTCATTTTAAAATCAACATGAAAAACCAAAATTCCAAAAGTATAAAACACAAAAAAATGCTTACCGAAGAGAGAAAATGTATCGTGCTCAGCACCCTCCTCCCGCGCTGTGGTGCAACTGATGTCCCTTTCTCCAAAAATGTACTCAATGGGACCGTAATGTTGCAACCACACACAAGTGAACCTGCTGTGAGAAACAACCGAGTTAGTACATTTCAAACATGAAAAAGGTAATTTTTAAATCAACATGAAAAACCAAAATTCCAAAAGTATAAAACACAAAAAAATGCTTCCCGAAGAGAGAAAATGTATCGTGCTCAGCACCCTCCTCCCGCCATGTGGTGCAACTGATGTCCCTTTCTCCAAAAATGTACTCAATGGGACCGTAATGTTGCAACCACACACAAGTTGACCTGCTGTGAGGAACAACCGAGTTATTACTTTTCAAACATGAGAAAGGTCATTTTAAAATCAACATGAAAAACCAAAATTCCAAAAGTATAAAACACAAAAAAATGCTTACGAAGAGAGAAAATGTATCGTGCTCAGCACCCTCCTCCCACCCTGTGGTGCAACTGATGTCCCTTTCTCCAAAAATGTACTCAATGGGACCGTAATGTTGCAACCACACACAAGTTGACCTGCTGTGAGGAACAACCGAGTTAGTACATTTCAAACATGAAAAAGGTCATTTTGAAATCAACATGAAAAACCAAAATTCCAGAAGTATAAAACACAAAAATATGCTTACCGAAGAGAGAAAATGTATCGTGCTCAGCACCCTCCTCCCGCCCTGTGGTGCAACTGATGTCCCTTTCTCCAAAAATGTACTCAATGGGACCGTAATGTTGCAACCACACACAAGTTGACCTGCTGTGAGGAACAACCGAGTTAGTACATTTCAAACTTGAAAAAGGTCATTTTAAAATCAACATGAAAAACCAAAATTCCAAAAGTATAAAACACAAAAAAATGCTTACCGAAGAGAGAAAATGTATCGTGCTCAGCACCCTCCTCCCGCCCTGTGGTGCAACTGATGTCCCTTTCTCCAAAAATGTACTCAATGGGACCGTAATGTTGCAACCACACACAAGTGAACCTGCTGTGAGAAACAACCGAGTTAGTACATTTCAAACATGAAAAAGGTAATTTTTAAATCAACATGAAAAACCAAAATTCCAAAAGTATAAAACACAAAAAAAATGCTTACCGAAGAGAGAAAATGTATCGTGCTCAGCACCCTCCTCCCGCCCTGTGGTGCAACTGATGTCCCTTTCTCCAAAAATGTACTCAATGGGTCCGTAATGTTGCAACCACACACAAGTTGACCTGCTGTGAGGAACAACCGAGTTATTACTTTCCAAACATGAGAAAGGTCATTTTAAAATCAACATGAAAAACCAAAATTCCAAAAGTATAAAACACAAAAAAATGCTTACGAAGAGAGAAAATGTATCGTGCTCAGCACCCTCCTCCCACCCTGTGGTGCAACTGATGTCCCTTTCTCCAAAAATGTACTCAATGGGACCGTAATGTTGCAACCACACACAAGTTGACCTGCTGTGAGGAACAACCGAGTTAGTACATTTCAAACATGAAAAAGGTCATTTTGAAATCAACATGAAAAACCAAAATTCCAGAAGTATAAAACACAAAAATATGCTTACCGAAGAGAGAAAATGTATCGTGCTCAGCACCCTCCTCCCGCCCTGTGGTGCAACTGATGTCCCTTTCTCCAAAAATGTACTCAATGGGACCGTAATGTTGCAACCACACACAAGTTGACCTGCTGTGAGGAACAACCGAGTTAGTACATTTCAAACATGAAAAAGGTCATTTTAAAATCAACATGAAAAACCAAAATTCCAAAAGTATAAAACACAAAAAAATGCTTACCGAAGAGAGAAAATGTATCGTGCTCAGCACCCTCCTCCGGCCCTGTGGTGCAACTGATGTCCCTTTCTCCAAAAGTGTACTCAATGGGACCGTAATGTTGCAACCACACACAAGTTGACCTGCTGTGAGGAACAACCGAGTTAGTACATTTCAAACATGAAAAAGGTCATTTTAAAATCAACATGAAAAACCAAAATTCCAAAAGTATAAAACACAAAAAAATGCTTACCGAAGAGAGAAAATGTATCATGCTCAGCACCCTCCTCCCGTCCTGAGGTGCAACTGATGTCCCTTTCTCCAAAAATGTACTCAATGGGACCGTAATGTTGCAACCACACACAAGTTGACCTGCTGTGAGGAACAACCGAGTTAGTACATTTCAAACATGAAAAAGGTAATTTTAAAATCAACATGAAAAACCAAAATTCCAAAAGTATAAAACACAAAAAAATGCTTACCGAAGAGAGAAAAAGTATCGTGCTCAGCACCCTCCTCCCGCACTGTGGTGCAACTGATGTCCCTTTCTCCAAAAATATATTCAATGGGACCGTAATGATGCAACCACACACAAGTTACCTGCTGTGAGGAAAAAACGAGTTAGTACATTTCAAACATGAAAAAGGTCATTTTAAAATCAACATGAAAAACCAAAATTCCAAAAGTTTAAAACACAAAACAATGCTTACCGAAGAGAGAAAATGTATCGTGCTCAGCACCCTCCTCCCGCCCTGTGGTGCAACTGATGTCCCTTTCTCCAAAAATGTACTCAATGGGACCGTAATGTTGCAACCACACACAAGTTGACCTGCTGTGAGGAAAAAACGAGTTAGTACATTTCAACATGAAAAAGGTCATTTTAAAATCAACATGAAAAACCAAAATTCCAAAAGTATAAAACACAAGAAAATGCTTACCGAAGAGAGAAAATGTATCATGCTCAACACCCTCCTCCCGCCCTGTGGTGCAACTGATGTCCCTTTCTCCAAAAATGTACTCAATGGGACGGTAATGTTGCAACCACACACAAGTTGACCTGCTGTGAGGAAAAACCGAGTTAGTACATTTAAACATGAAAAAGGTCATTTTAAAATCAACATGAAAAACCAAAATTCCAAAAGTATAAAACACAAAAAAATTGCTTACCGAAGAGAGAAAATGTATCGTGCTCAGCACCCTCCTCCCGGCCTGTGGTGCAACTGATGTCCCTTTCTCCAAAAATGTACTCAATGGGACCGTAATGTTACAACCACACACAAGTTGACCTGCTGTGAGGAAAAACGAGTTAGTACATTTCAAACATGAAAAAGGTCATTTTAAAATCAACAGGAAATACCAAAATTATAAAAGTATAAAACACAAAAAAATGCTTACCGAAGAGAGAAAATGTATCGTGCTCAGCACCCTCCTACCGCCCTGTGGTGCAACTGATGTCCCTTTCTCCAAAAATGTACTCAATGGGACCGTAATGTTGCAACCACACACAAGTTGACCTGCTGTGAGGAAAAACCGAGTTAGTACATTTCAAACATGAAAAAGGTCATTTTAAAATCAACATGAAAAACCAAAATTCCAAAAGTATAAAACACAAAAAAATGCTTACCGAAGAGAGAAAATGTATCGTGCTCAGCACCCCCCTCCCGCCCTGTGGTGCAACTGATGTCCCTTTCTCCAAAAATGTACTCAATGGGAACACAATGTTGCAACCACACACAAGTTGACCTGCTGTGAGGAACAACCGAGTTAGTACATTTCAAACATGAAAAAGGTCATTTTAAAATCAACATGAAAAACCAAAGTTCCAAAAGTATAAAACACAAAAAAATGCTTACCGAAGAGAGAAAATGTATCGTGCTCAGCACCCTCCTCCCGCCCTGTAGTGCAACTGATGTCCCTTTCTCCAAAAATGTACTCAATGGGACCGTAATGTTGCAACCACACACAAGTTGACCTGTTGTGAGGAACAACCGAGTTAGTACATTTCAAACATGAAAAAGGTCATTTTAAAATCAACATGAAAAACAAAAATTCCAAAAGTATAAAACACAAAAAAATGCTTACTGAAGAGAGCAAATGTATCGTGCTCCGCACCCTCCTCCCGCCCTGTGGTGCAACTGATGTCCCTTTCTCCAAAAATGTACTCAATGGGACCGTAATGTTGCAACCACACACAAGTTGACCAGCTGTGAGGAGAAAACGAGTTAGTACATTTCAAACATGAAAAAGGTCATTTTAAAATCAACAGGAAATACCAAAATTATAAAAGTAAAAAACACAAAAAAATGCTCACCGAAGAGAGAAAATGTATCGTGCTCAGCACCCTCCTCCCGCCCTGTGGTGCAACTGATGTCCCTTTCTCCACAAATGTACTCAATGGGACCGTAATGTTGCAACCAGACACAAGTTGACCTGCTGTGAGGAACAACCGAGTTAGTACATTACAAACATGAAAAAGGTCATTTTAAAATCAACATGAAAAACCAAAATTCCAAAAGTATAAATCACAAAAAAATGCTTACCGAAGAGAGAAAATGTATCGTGCTCAGCACCCTCCTCCCGCCCTGTGGTGCAACTGATGTCCCTTTCTCCAAAAATGTACTCAATGGGACCGTAATGTTGCAACCACACACAAGTTGACCTGCTGTGAGAAACAACCGACTTAGTACATTTCAAACATGAAAATGGTCATTTTAAAATCAACATGAAAAACCAAAATTCCAAAAGTATAAAACACAAAAAAATGCTTACCGAAGAGAGAAAATGTATCGTGCTCAGCACCCTCATCCCGCCCTGTGGTGCAACTGATGTCCCTTTCTCCAAAAATGTACTCAATGGGATCGTAATGTTGCAACCACACACAAGTTGAGCTGCTGTGAGGAAAAACCGAGTTAGTACATTTAAACACGAAAAAGGTCATTTTAAAATCAACATGAAAAACCAAAATTCCAAAAGTATAAAACACAAAAAAATGATTACCGAAGAGAGAAAATGTATCGTGCTCAGCACCCTCCTCCCGCCCTGTGGTGCAACTGATGTCCCTTTCTCCAAAAATGTACTCAATGGGACCGTAATGTTACAACCACACACAAGTTGACCTGCTGTGAGGAAAAAATGAGTTAGTACATTTCAAACATGAAAAAGGTCATTTTAAAATCAACAGGAAATACCAAAATTATAAAAGTATAAAACACAAAAAAAGGCTTACCGAAGAGAGAAAATGTATCGTGCTCAGCACCCTCCTCCCGCCCTGTGGTGCAACTGATGTCCCTTTCTCCAAAAATGTACTCAATGGGACCGTAATGTTGCAACCACACACAAGTTGACCTGCTGTGAGGAAAAAACGAGTTAGGTCATTTCAAACATGAAAAAGGTCATTTTAAAATCAACATGAAAAACCAAAATTCCAAAAGTATAAAACACAAGAAAATGCTTATCGAAGAGAGAAAATGTATCGTGCTCAGCACCCTCATCCCGCCCTGTGGTGCAACTGATGTCCCTTTCTCCAAAAATGTACTCAATGGGATCGTAATGTTGCAACCACACACAAGTTGACCTGCTGTGAGGAAAAACCGAGTTAGTACATTTAAACACGAAAAAGGTCATTTTAAAATCAACATGAAAAACCAAAATTCCAAAAGTATAAAACACAAAAAAATGCTTACCGAAGAGAGAAAATGTATAGTGCTCAGCACCCTCCTCCCGCCCCATGATGCAACTGATGTCCCTTTCTCCAAAAATGTACTCAATGGGACCGTAATGTTGCAACCACACACAATGTGACCTGCTGTGAGGGAAAACCGAGTTAGTACATTTAAACACGAAAAAGGTCATTTTAAAATCAACATGAAAAACCAAAATTCCAAAAGTATAAAACACAAAAAAATGCTTACCGAAGAGAGAAAATGTATCGTGCTCAGCACCCTCCTCCCGCCCTGTGGTGCAACTGATGTCCCTTTCTCCAAAAATGTACTCAATGGGACCGTAATGTTACAACCACACACAAGTTGACCTGCTGTGAGGAAAAAATGAGTTAGTACATTTCAAACATGAAAAAGGTCATTTTAAAATCAACAGGAAATACCAAAATTATAAAAGTATAAATCACAAAAAAATGCTTACCGAAGAGAGAAAATGTATCGTGCTCAGCACCCTCCTCCCGCCCTGTGGTGCAACTGATGTCCCTTTCTCCAAAAATGTACTCAATGGGACTGTAATGTTGCAACCACACACAAGTTGACCTGCTGTGAGGAAAAAACGAGTTAGTACATTTCAAACATGAAAAAGGTCAATTTAAAATCAACATGAAAAACCAAAATTCCAAAAGTATAAAACACTAAAAAATCCTTACCGAAGAGAGAAAATGTATCGTGCTCAGCACCCTCATCCCGCCCTGTGGTGCAACTGATGTCCCTTTCTACAAAAATGTACTCAATGGGATCGTAATGTTGCAACCACACACAAGTTGACCTGCTGTGAGGAAAAACCGAGTTAGTACATTTAAACACGAAAAAGGTCATTTTAAAATCAACATGAAAAACCAATATTCCAAAAGTATAAAACACAAAAAAATGCTTACCAAAGAGAGAAAATGTATAGTGCTCAGCACCCTCCTCCCGCCCCATGATGCAACTGATGTCCCATTCTCCAAAAATGTACTCAATGGGACCGTAATGTTGCAACCACACACAAGTTGACCTGCTGTGAGGAAAAAACGAGTTAGTACATTTCAAACATGAAAAAGGTCATTTTAAAATCAACATGAAGAACCAAAATTCCAAAAGTATAAATAACAAAAAAATGCTTACCGAAGAGAGAAAATGTATCGTGCTCAGCACCCTCCTCCCGCCCTGTGGTGCAACTGATGTCCCTTTCTCCAAAAATGTACTCAATAGGACCGTAATGTTGCAACCACACACAAGTTGACCTGCTGTGAGGAACAACCGAGTTAGTACATTTCAAACATGAAAAAGGTCATTTTAAAATCAACAGAAAATACCAAAATTATAAAAGTATAAAACACAAAAAAATGCTTACCGAAGAGAGAAAATGTATCGTGCTGAGCACCCTCCTCCCACCCTGTGGTGCAACTGATGTCCCTTTCTCCAAAAATGTACTCAATGGGACCGTAATGTTGCAACCACACACAAGTTGACCTGCTGTGAGGAACAACCGAGTTAGTACATTTCAAACATGAAAAAGGTCATTTTAAAATGAACAGGAAATACCAAAATTATAAAAGTATAAAACAAAAAAAAATGCTTACCGAAGAGAGAAAATGTATCGTGCTCAGCACCCTCCTCCCGCCCTGTGGTGCAACTGATGTCCCTCTCTCCAAAAATGTACTCAATGGGACCGTAATGTTGCAACCACACACAAGTTGACCTGCTGTGAGGAACAACCGAGTTAGTACATTTCAAACATGAAAGAGGTCATTTTAAAATCAACATGAAAAACCAAAATTCCAAAAGTATGAAACACAAAAAAATGCTTACCGAAGAGAGAAAATGTATCGTGCTCAGCACCCTCCACCCGCCCTGTGGTGCAACTGATGTCCCTTTCTCCAAAAATGTACTCAATGGGACCGTAATGTTTCAACCACACACAAGTTGACCTGCTGTGAGGAACAACCGAGTTAGTACATTTCAGACATGAAAAAGGTCATTTTAAAATCAACATGAAAAACCAAAATTCCAAAAGTATAAAACACAAAAAAATGGTTACCGAAGAGAGAAAATGTATCATGCTCAGCACCCTCCTCCCGCCCTGTGGTGCAACTGATGTCCCTCTCTCCAAAAATGTACTCAATGGGACCGTAATGTTACAACCACAGACAAGTTGACCTGCTGTGAGGAAAAAATGAGTTAGTACATTTCAAACATGAAAAAGGTCATTTTAAAATCAACAGGAAATACCAAAATTATAAAAGTATAAAACACAAAAAAATGCTTACCGAAGAGAGAAAATGTATCGTGCTCAGCACCCTCCTCCCGCCCTGTGGTGCAACTGATGTCCCTTTCTCCAAAAATGTACTCAATGGGACCGTAATGTTGCAACCACACACAAGTTGACCTGCTGTGAGGAAAAAACGAGTTAGTACATTTCAAACATGAAAAAGGTCATTTTAAAATCAACATGAAAAACCAAAATTCCAAAAGTATAAAACACAAGAAAATGCTTACCGAAGAGAGAAAATGTATCGTGCTCAGCACCCTCATCCCGCCCTGTGGTGCAACTGATGTCCCTTTCTCCAAAAGTGTACTCAATGGGATCGTAATGTTGCAACCACACACAAGTTGACCTGCTGTGAGGAAAAACCGAGTTAGTACATTTAAACACGAAAAAGGTCATTTTAAAATCAACATGAAAAACCAAAATTCCAAAAGTATAAAACACAAAAAAATGCTTACCGAAGAGAGAAAATGTATAGTGCTCAGCACCCTCCTCCCGCCCCATGATGCAACTGATGTCCCTTTCTCCAAAAATGTACTCAATGGGACCGTAATGTTGCAACCACACACAATGTGACCTGCTGTGAGGGAAAACCGAGTTAGTACATTTAAACACGAAAAAGGTCATTTTAAAATCAACATGAAAAACCAAAATTCCAAAAGTATAAAACACAAAAAAATGCTTACCGAAGAGAGAAAATGTATCGTGCTCAGCACCCTCCTCCCGCCCTGTGGTGCAACTGATGTCCCTTTCTCCAAAAATGTACTCAATGGGACCGTAATGTTACAACCACACACAAGTTGACCTGCTGTGAGGAAAAAAAGAGTTAGTACATTTCAAACTTGAAAAAGGTCATTTTAAAATCAACATGAAATACCAAAATTCCAAAAGTATAAAACACAAAAAAATCCTTACCGAAGAGAGAAAATGTATCGTGCTCAGCACCCTCATCCCGCCCTGTGGTGCAACTGATGTCCCTTTCTCCAAAAATGTACTCAATGGGATCGTAATGTTGCAACCACAAACAAGTTGACCTGCTGTGAGGAAAAACCGAGTTAGTACATTTAAACACGAAAAAGGTCATTTTAAAATCAACATGAAAAACCAAAATTCCAAAAGTATAAAACACAAAAAAATGCTTACCGAAGAGAGAAAATGTATAGTGCTCAGCACCCTCCTCCCGCCCCATGATGCAACTGATGTCCCATTCTCCAAAAATGTACTCAATGGGACCGTAATGTTGCAACCACACACAAGTTGACCTGCTGTGAGGAAAAAACGAGTTAGTACATTTCAAACATGAAAAAGGTCATTTTAAAATCAACATGAAGAACCAAAATTCCAAAAGTATAAAACACAAAAAAATGCTTACCGAAGAGAGAAAATGTATCGTGCTCAGCACCCTCCTCCCGCCCTGTGGTGCAACTGATGTCCCTTTCTCCAAAAATGTACTCAATGGGACCGTAATGTTGCAACCACACACAAGTTGACCTGCTGTGAGGAACAACCGAGTTAGTACATTTCAAACATGAAAAAGGTCATTTTAAAATCAACAGAAAATACCAAAATTATAAAAGTATAAAACACAAAAACATGCTTACCGTAGAGAGAAAATGTATCGTGCTGAGCACCCTCCTCCCACCCTGTGGTGCAACTGATGTCCCTTTCTCCAAAAATGTACTCAATGGGACCGTAATGTTGCAACCACACACAAGTTGACCTGCTGTGAGGAACAACCGAGTTAGTACATTTCAAACATGAAAAAGGTCATTTTAAAATCAACAGGAAATACCAAAATTATAAAAGTATAAAACAAAAAAAAATGCTTACCGAAGAGAGAAAATGTATCGTGCTCAGCACCCTCCTCCCGCCCTGTGGTGCAACTGATGTCCCTCTCTCCAAAAATGTACTCAATGGGACCGTAATGTTGCAACCACACACAAGTTGACCTGCTGTGAGGAACAACCGAGTTAGTACATTTCAAACATGAAAGAGGTCATTTTAAAATCAACATGAAAAACCAAAATTCCAAAAGTATAAAACACAAAAAAATGCTTACCGAAGAGTGAAAATGTATCGTGCCTGCACCCTCCTCCCGCCCTGTGGTGCAACTGATGTCCCATTCTCCAAAAATGTACTCAATGGGACCGTAATGTTTCAACCACACACAAGTTGACCTGCTGTGAGGAACAACCGAGTTAGTACATTTCAAACATGAAAAAGGTCATTTTAAAATCAACATGAAATACCAAAATTCCAAAAGTATAAAACACAAAAAAATCCTTACCGAAGAGAGAAAATGTATCGTGCTCAGCACCCTCATCCCGCCCTGTGGTGCAACTGATGTCCCTTTCTCCAAAAATGTACTCAATGGGATCGTAATGTTGCAACCACAAACAAGTTGACCTGCTGTGAGGAAAAACCGAGTTAGTACATTTAAACACGAAAAAGGTCATTTTAAAATCAACATGAAAAACCAAAATTCCAAAAGTATAAAACACAAAAAAATGCTTACCGAAGAGAGAAAATGTATAGTGCTCAGCACCCTCCTCCCGCCCCATGATGCAACTGATGTCCCATTCTCCAAAAATGTACTCAATGGGACCGTAATGTTGCAACCACACACAAGTTGACCTGCTGTGAGGAAAAAACGAGTTAGTACATTTCAAACATGAAAAAGGTCATTTTAAAATCAACATGAAGAACCAAAATTCCAAAAGTATAAAACACAAAAAAATGCTTACCGAAGAGAGAAAATGTATCGTGCTCAGCACCCTCCTCCCGCCCTGTGGTGCAACTGATGTCCCTTTCTCCAAAAATGTACTCAATGGGACCGTAATGTTGCAACCACACACAAGTTGACCTGCTGTGAGGAACAACCGAGTTAGTACATTTCAAACATGAAAAAGGTCATTTTAAAATCAACAGAAAATACCAAAATTATAAAAGTATAAAACACAAAAACATGCTTACCGTAGAGAGAAAATGTATCGTGCTGAGCACCCTCCTCCCACCCTGTGGTGCAACTGATGTCCCTTTCTCCAAAAATGTACTCAATGGGACCGTAATGTTGCAACCACACACAAGTTGACCTGCTGTGAGGAACAACCGAGTTAGTACATTTCAAACATGAAAAAGGTCATTTTAAAATCAACAGGAAATACCAAAATTATAAAAGTATAAAACAAAAAAAAATGCTTACCGAAGAGAGAAAATGTATCGTGCTCAGCACCCTCCTCCCGCCCTGTGGTGCAACTGATGTCCCTCTCTCCAAAAATGTACTCAATGGGACCGTAATGTTGCAACCACACACAAGTTGACCTGCTGTGAGGAACAACCGAGTTAGTACATTTCAAACATGAAAGAGGTCATTTTAAAATCAACATGAAAAACCAAAATTCCAAAAGTATAAAACACAAAAAAATGCTTACCGAAGAGTGAAAATGTATCGTGCCTGCACCCTCCTCCCGCCCTGTGGTGCAACTGATGTCCCATTCTCCAAAAATGTACTCAATGGGACCGTAATGTTTCAACCACACACAAGTTGACCTGCTGTGAGGAACAACCGAGTTAGTACATTTCAAACATGAAAAAGGTCATTTTAAAATCAACATGAAAAACCAAAATTCCAAAAGTATAAAACACAAAAAAATGGTTACCGAAGAGAGAAAATGTATCGTGCTCAGCACCCTCCTCCCGCCCTGTGGTGCAACTGATGTCCCTTTCTCCAAAAATGTACTCAATGGGACCGTAATGTTTCAACCACACACAAGTTGACCTGCTGTGAGGAACAACCGAGTTAGTACATTTCAAACATGAAAAAGGGCATTTTAAAATCAACATGAAAAACCGAAATTCCAAAAGTATAAAACACAAACAAATGCTTAATGAAGACAGAAAATGTATCGTGCTCAGCACCCTCCTCCCGCCCTGTGGTGCAACTGATGTCCCTTTCTCCAAAAATGTACTCAATGGGACCGTAATGTTGCAACCACACACAAGTTGACCTGCTGTGAGGAACAACCGAGTTAGTACATTTCAAACATGAAAAAGGTCATTTTAAAATCAACATGAAAAACCAAAATTCCAAAAGTATAAAACACAAAAAAATGCTTACCGAAGAGAGAAAAAGTATCGTGCTCAGCACCCTCCTCCCGCCCTGTGGTGCAACTGATGTCCCTTTCTCCAAAAATGTACTCAATGGGACCGTAATGTTGCAACCACACACAAGTTGACCTGCTGTGAGGAACAACCGAGTTAGTACATTTCAAACATGAAAAAGGTCATTTTAAAATCAACATGAAAAACCAAAATCCCAAAAGTATAAAACACAAAAAAAATGCTTACCGAAGAGAGAAAATGTATCGTGCTCAGCACCCTCCTCCCGCCCTGTGGTGCAACTGATGTCCCTTTCTCCAAAAATGTACTCAATTTGACCGTAATGTTGCAACCACACACAAGTTGACCTGCTGTGAGGAACAACAGAGTTAGTACATTTCAAACATGAAAAAGGTCATTTTAAAATCAACATGAAAAACCAAAATTCCAAAAGTATAAAACACAAAAAAATGCTTACCGAAGAGAGAAAATGTATCGTGCTCAGCACCCTCCTCCCGCCCTGTGGTGCAACTGATGTCCCTTTCTCCAAAAATGTACTCAATGGGACCGTAATGTTGCAACCAGACACAAGTTGACCTGCTGTGAGGAACAACCGAGTTAGTACATTGCAAACATGAAAAAGGTCATTTTAAAATCAACATGAAAAACCAAAATTCCAAAAGTATAAATCACAAAAAAATGCTTACCGAAGAGAGAAAATGTATCGTGCTCAGCACCCTCCTCCCGCCCTGTGGTGCAACTGATGTCCCTTTCTCCAAAAATGTACTCAATGGGACCGTAATGTTGCAACCACACACAAGTTGACCTGCTGTGAGGAACAACCGAGTTAGTACATTTCAAACATGAAAAAGGTCATTTTAAAATCAACATGAAAAACCAAAATTCCAAAAGTATAAAACACAAAAAAATGCTTACCGAAGAGAGAAAATGTATCGTGCTCAGCACCCTCCTCCCTCCCTGTGGTGCAACTGATGTCCCTTTCTCCAAAAATGTACTCAATGGGACCGTAATGTTGCAACCACACACAAGTTGACCTGCTGTGAGGAACAACCGAGTTAGTACATTTCAAACATGAAAAAGGTCGTTTTAAAATCAACATGAAAAACCAAAATTCCAAAAGTATAAAACACAAAAAAATGCTTACCGAAGAGAGAAAATGTATCGTGCTCAGCACCCTCCTCCCGCCCTGTGGTGCAACTGATGTCCCTTTCTCCAAAAATGTACTCAATGGGACCGTAATGTTGCAACCACACACAAGTTGACCTGCTGTGAGGAAAAAATGAGTTAGTACATTTCAAACATGAAAAAGGTCATTTTAAAATCAACATGAAAAACCAAAATTCCAAAAGTATTAAACACAAAAAAATGCTTACCGAAGAGAGAAAATGTATCGTGCTCAGCACCCTCCTCCCGCCCTGTGGTGCAACTGATGTCCCTTTCTCCAAAAATGTACTCAATGGGACCGTAATGTTGCAACCACACACAAGTTGACCTGCTGTGAGGAACAACCGAGTTAGTACATTTCAAACATGAAAAAGGTCATTTTAAAATCAACATGAAAAACCAAAATTCCAAAAGTATAAAACACAAAAAAATGCTTACCGAAGAGAGAAAATGTATCGTGCTCAGCACCCTCCTCCCGCCCTGTGGTGCAACTGATGTCCCTTTCTCCAAAAATTTACTCAATGGGACCGTAATGTTGCAACCACACACAAGTTGACCTGCTGTGAGGAACAACCGAGTTAGTACATTTCAAACATGAAGAAGGTCATTTTAAAATCAACATGAAAAACCAAAATTCAAAAAGTATAAAACACAAAAAAATGCTTACCGAAAGGAGAAAATGTATTGTGCTCAGCACCCTCCTCCCACCCTGTGGTGCAACTGATGTCCCTTTCTCCAAAAATGTACTCAATGGGAATGTAACGTTGCAACCACACACAAGTTGACCTGCTGTGAGGAAAAATCAGGTTAGTACATTTCAAACATGAAAAAGGTCATTTTAAAATCAACATGAAAATCCAAAATTCCAAAAGTATAAAACACAAAAAAATGCTTACCGAAGAGAGAAAATGTATCATGCTCAGCACCCTCCTCCCGCCCTGTGGTGCAACTGATGTCCCTTTCTCCAAAAATGTACTCAATGGGACCGTAATGATGCAACCACACACAAGTTGACCTGCTGTGAGGAAAAAACGAGTTAGTACATTTCAAACATGAAAAAGGTCATTTTAAAATCAACATGAAAAACCAAAATTCCAAAAGTATAAAACACAAAAAAATGCTTACCGAAGAGAGAAAATGTATCGTGCTCAGCACCCTCCTCCCTCCCTGTGGTGCAACTGATGTCCCTTTCTCCAAAAATGTACTCAATGGACCGTAATGTTGCAACCACACACAAGTTGACCTGCTGTGAGGAACAACCGAGTTAGTACATTTCAAACATGAAAAAGGTCATTTTAAAATCAACATGAAAAACCAAAATTCCAAAAGTATAAAACACAAAAAAATGCTTACCGAAGAGAGAAAATGTATCGTGCTCAGCACCCTCCTCCCGCCCTGTGGCTCAACTGATGTCCCTTTCTCCAAAAATGTACTCAATGGGACCGTAATGTTGCAACCACACACAAGTTGATCTGCTGTGAGGAACAACCGAGTTAGTACATTTCAAACATGAAAAAGGTCATTTTAAAATCAACATGAAAAACCAAAATTCCAAAAGTATAAAACACAAAAAAATGCTTACCGAAGAGAGAAAATGTATCGTGCTCAGCACCCTCCTCCCGCCCTGTGGTGTAACTGATGTCCCTTTCTCCAAAAATGTATTCAATAGGACCGTAATGTTGCAACCACACACAGGTTGACCTGCTGTGAGGAAAAAACGAGTTAGTACATTTCAAACATGAAAAAGGTCATTTTAAAATCAACATGAAAAACCAAAATTCCAAAAGTATAAAACACAAAAAAATGCTTACCGAAGAGAGAAAATGTATCATGCTCAGCGCCCTCCTCCCGCCCTGTGGTGCAACTGATGTCCCTTTCTCCAAAAATGTACTCAATGGGACCGTAATGTTGAAACCACACACAAGTTGACCTGCTGTGAGGAACAACCGAGTTAGTACATTTCAAACATGAAAAAGGTCATTTTAAAATCAACATGAATAACCAAAATTCCAAAAGTATAAAACACAAAAAAATGCTTACCGAAGAGAGAAAATGTATCATGCTCAGCACCCTCCTCCCGCCCTGTGGTGCAACTGATGTCCCTTTCTCCAAAAATGTACTCAATGGGAATGTAATGTTGCAACCACACACAAGTTGACCTGCTGTGAGGAAAAATCGAGTTAGTACATTTCAAACATGAAAAGGGTGATTTTAAAATCAACATGAAAAACCAAAATTCCAAAAGTATAAAACACAAAAAAATTCTTACCGAAGAGAGAAAATATATCGTGCTCAGCACCCTCCTCCCGCCCTGTGGTGCAACTGATGTCCCTTTCTCCAAAAATGTATACAATGGCACCGTAATGTTGCAAACACACACAGGTTGACCTGCTGTGAGGAAAAAACGAGTTAGTACACTTCAAACATGAAAAAGGTCATTTTAAAATCAACATGAAAAACCAAAATTCCAAAAGTATAAAACACAAAAAAATGCTTACCGAATGGAGAAAATGTATCAAGCTCAGCACCCTCCTCCCGCCCTGTGGTGCAACTGATGTCCCTTTCTTCAAAAATGTACTCAATGGGACCGTAATGTTGCAACCACACACAAGTTGACCTGCTGTGAGGAACAACCGAGTTAGTACATTTCAAACATGAACAAGGTCATTTTAAAATCAACATGAAAAACCAAAATTCCAAAAGTATAAAACACAAAAAAATGCTTACCGAAGAGAGAAAATGTATCGTGCTCAGCACCCTCCTCCCGCCCTGTGGTGCAACTGATGTCCCTTTCTCCAAAAATGTACTCAATGGGACCGTAATGATGCAACCACACACAAGTTGACCTGCTGTGAGGAAAAAACGAGTTAGTACATTTCAAACATGAAAAAGGTCATTTTAAAATCAACATGAAAAACCAAAATTCCAAAAGTATAAAACACAAAAAAATGCTTACCGAAGAGAGAAAATGTATCGTGCTCAGCACCCTCCTCCCGCCCTGTGGTGCAACTGATGTCCCTTTCTCCAAAAATGTACTCAATGGACCGTAATGTTGCAACCACACACAAGTTGACCTGCTGTGAGGAACAACCGAGTTAGTACATTTCAAACATGAAAAAGGTCATTTTAAAATCAACATGAAAAACCAAAATTCCAAAAGTATAAAACACAAAAAAATGCTTACCGAAGAGAGAAAATGTATCGTGCTCAGCACCCTCCTCCCGCCCTGTGGTGCAACTGATGTCCCTTTCTCCAAAAATGTACTCAATGGGACCGTAATGTTGCAACCACACACAAGTTGATCTGCTGTGAGGAACAACCGAGTTAGTACATTTCAAACATGAAAAAGGTCATTTTAAAATCAACATGAAAAACCAAAATTCCAAAAGTATAAAACACAAAAAAATGCTTACCAAAGAGAGAAAATGTATCGTGCTCAGCACCCTCCTCCCGCCCTGTGGTGTAACTGATGTCCCTTTCTCCAAAAATGTACTCAATAGGACCGTAATGTTGCAACCACACACAGGTTGACCTGCTGTGAGGAAAAAACGAGTTAGTACATTTCAAACATGAAAAAGGTCATTTTAAAATCAACATGAAAAACCAAAATTCCAAAAGTATAAAACACAAAAAAATGCTTACCGAAGAGAGAAAATGTATCATGCTCAGCGCCCTCCTCCCGCCCTGTGGTGCAACTGATGTCCCTTTCTCCAAAAATGTACTCAATGGGACCGTAATGTTGAAACCACACACAAGTTGACCTGCTGTGAGGAACAACCGAGTTAGTACATTTCAAACATGAAAAAGGTCATTTTAAAATCAATATGAATAACCAAAATTCCAAAAGTATAAAACACAAAAAAATGCTTACCGAAGAGAGAAAATGTATCATGCTCAGCACCCTCCTCCCGCCCTGTGGTGCAACTGATGTCCCTTTCTCCAAAAATGTACTCAATGGGACCGTAATGTTGCAACCACACACAAGTTGACCTGCTGTGAGGAACAACCGAGTTAGTACATTTCAAACTTGAAAAAGGTCATTTAAAAATCAACATGAAGAACCAAAATTTCTAAAAGTATAAAACACAAAAAAATGCTTACCGAAGAGAGAAAATGTATCGTGCTCAGCACCCTCCTCCCGCCCTGTGGTGCAACTGATGTCCCTTTCTCCAAAAATGTACTCAATGGGACCGTAATGTTGCAACCACACACAAGTTGATCTGCTGTGAGGAACAACCGAGTTAGTACATTTCAAACATGAAAAAGGCCATTTTAAAATCAACATGAAAAACCAAAATTCCAAAAGTATAAAACACAAAAAAATGCTTACCAAAGAGAGAAAATGTATCGTGCTCAGCACCCTCCTCCCGCCCTGTGGTGCAACTGATGTCCCTTTCTCCAAAAATGTACTCAATAGGACCGTAATGTTGCAACCACACACAGGTTGACCTGCTGTGAGGAAAAAACGAGTTAGTACATTTCAAACATGAAAAAGGTCATTTTAAAATCAACATGAAAACTCAAAATTCCAAAAGTATAAAACACAAAAAAATGCTTACCGAAGAGAGAAAGTGTATCATGCTCAGCGCCCTCCTCCCGCCCTGTGGTGCAACTGATGTCCCTTTCTCCAAAAATGTACTCAATGGAACCGTAATGTTGAAACCACACACAAGTTGACCTGCTGTGAGGAACAACCGAGTTAGTACATTTCAAACATGAAAAAGGTCATTTTAAAATCAACATGAATAACCAAAATTCCAAAAGTATAAAACACAAAAAAATGCTTAAAGAAGAGAGAAAATGTATCATGCTCAGCACCCTCCTCCCGCCCTGTGGTGCAACTGATGTCCCTTTCTCCAAAAATGTACTCAATGGGACCGTAATGTTGCAACCACACACAAGTTGACCTGCTGTGAGGAACAACCGAGTTAGTACATTTCAAACATGAAATAGGTCATTTTAAAATCAACATGAAAAACCAAAATTCCAAAAGTATAAAACACAAAAAAATGCTTACCGAAGAGAGAAAATGTATCGTGCTCAGCACCCTCCTCCCGCCCTGTGGTGCAACTGATGTCCTTCTCTCCAAAAATGTACTCAATGGGACCGTAATGTTGCAACCACACACAAGTTGACCTGCTGTGAGGAACAACTGAGTTAGTACATTTCAAACATGAAAAAGGTCATTTTAAAATCAACATGAAAAACCAAAATTCCAAAAGTATAAAACACAAAAAAATGCTTACCGAAGAGAGAAAATGTATCGTGCTCAGCACCCTCCTCCCGCCCTGTGGTGCATCTGATGTCCCTTTCTCCAAAAATGTACTCAATGGGACCGTAATGTTGCAACCACACACAAGTTGACCTGCTGTGAGGAACAACCGAGTTAGTACATTTCAAACATGAAAATGGTCATTTTAAAATCAACATGAAAAACCAAAATTCCAAAAGTATAAAACACAAAAAAATGCTTACCAAAGAGAGAAAATGTATCGTGCTCAGCACCCTCCTCCCACCCTGTGGTGCAACTGATGTCCCTTTCTCCAAAAATGTACTCAATGGGACCGTAATGTTGCAACCACACACAAGTTGACCTGCTGTGAGGAACAACCGAGTTAGTACATTTCAAACATGAAAAAGGTCATTTTAAAATCAACATGAAAAACCAAAATTCCAAAAGTATAAAACACAAAAAAATGCTTACCGAAGAGAGAAAATGTATCGTGCTCAGTACCCTCCTCCCGCCCTGTGGTGTAACTGATGTCCCTTTCTCCAAAAATGTATTCAATAGGACCGTAATGTTGCAACCACACACAGGTTGACCTGCTGTGAGGAAAAAACGAGTTAGTACATTTCAAACATGAAAAAGGTCATTTTAAAATCAACATGAAAAACCAAAATTCCAAAAGTATAAAACACAAAAAAATGCTTACCGAAGAGAGAAAATGTATCATGCTCAGCGCCCTCCTCCCGCCCTGTGGTGCAACTGATGTCCCTTTCTCCAAAAATGTACTCAATGGGACCGTAATGTTGAAACCACACACAAGTTGACCTGCTGTGAGGAACAACCGAGTTAGTACATTTCAAACATGAAAAAGGTCATTTTAAAATCAACATGAATAACCAAAATTCCAAAAGTATAAAACACAAAAAAATTCTTACCGAAGAGAGAAAATGTATCATGCTCAGCACCCTCCTCCCGCCCTGTGGTGCAACTGATGTCCCTTTCTCCAAAAATGTACTCAATGGGAATGTAATGTTGCAACCACACACAAGTTGACCTGCTGTGAGGAAAAATCGAGTTAGTACATTTCAAACATGAAAAGGGTGATTTTAAAATCAACATGAAAAACCAAAATTCCAAAAGTATAAAACACAAAAAAATTCTTACCGAAGAGAGAAAATATATCGTGCTCAGCACCCTCCTCCCGCCCTGTGGTGCAACTGATGTCCCTTTCTCCAAAAATGTATACAATGGCACCGTAATGTTGCAAACACACACAGGTTGACCTGCTGTGAGGAAAAAACGAGTTAGTACACTTCAAACATGAAAAAGGTCATTTTAAAATCAACATGAAAAACCAAAATTCCAAAAGTATAAAACACAAAAAAATGCTTACCGAATGGAGAAAATGTATCAAGCTCAGCACCCTCCTCCCGCCCTGTGGTGCAACTGATGTCCCTTTCTTCAAAAATGTACTCAATGGGACCGTAATGTTGCAACCACACACAAGTTGACCTGCTGTGAGGAACAACCGAGTTAGTACATTTCAAACATGAACAAGGTCATTTTAAAATCAACATGAAAAACCAAAATTCCAAAAGTATAAAACACAAAAAAATGCTTACCGAAGAGAGAAAATGTATCGTGCTCAGCACCCTCCTCCCGCCCTGTGGTGCAACTGATGTCCCTTTCTCCAAAAATGTACTCAATGGGACCGTAATGATGCAACCACACACAAGTTGACCTGCTGTGAGGAAAAAACGAGTTAGTACATTTCAAACATGAAAAAGGTCATTTTAAAATCAACATGAAAAACCAAAATTCCAAAAGTATAAAACACAAAAAAATGCTTACCGAAGAGAGAAAATGTATCGTGCTCAGCACCCTCCTCCCGCCCTGTGGTGCAACTGATGTCCCTTTCTCCAAAAATGTACTCAATGGACCGTAATGTTGCAACCACACACAAGTTGACCTGCTGTGAGGAACAACCGAGTTAGTACATTTCAAACATGAAAAAGGTCATTTTAAAATCAACATGAAAAACCAAAATTCCAAAAGTATAAAACACAAAAAAATGCTTACCGAAGAGAGAAAATGTATCGTGCTCAGCACCCTCCTCCCGCCCTGTGGTGCAACTGATGTCCCTTTCTCCAAAAATGTACTCAATGGGACCGTAATGTTGCAACCACACACAAGTTGATCTGCTGTGAGGAACAACCGAGTTAGTACATTTCAAACATGAAAAAGGTCATTTTAAAATCAACATGAAAAACCAAAATTCCAAAAGTATAAAACACAAAAAAATGCTTACCAAAGAGAGAAAATGTATCGTGCTCAGCACCCTCCTCCCGCCCTGTGGTGTAACTGATGTCCCTTTCTCCAAAAATGTACTCAATAGGACCGTAATGTTGCAACCACACACAGGTTGACCTGCTGTGAGGAAAAAACGAGTTAGTACATTTCAAACATGAAAAAGGTCATTTTAAAATCAACATGAAAAACCAAAATTCCAAAAGTATAAAACACAAAAAAATGCTTACCGAAGAGAGAAAATGTATCATGCTCAGCGCCCTCCTCCCGCCCTGTGGTGCAACTGATGTCCCTTTCTCCAAAAATGTACTCAATGGGACCGTAATGTTGAAACCACACACAAGTTGACCTGCTGTGAGGAACAACCGAGTTAGTACATTTCAAACATGAAAAAGGTCATTTTAAAATCAATATGAATAACCAAAATTCCAAAAGTATAAAACACAAAAAAATGCTTACCGAAGAGAGAAAATGTATCATGCTCAGCACCCTCCTCCCGCCCTGTGGTGCAACTGATGTCCCTTTCTCCAAAAATGTACTCAATGGGACCGTAATGTTGCAACCACACACAAGTTGACCTGCTGTGAGGAACAACCGAGTTAGTACATTTCAAACTTGAAAAAGGTCATTTAAAAATCAACATGAAGAACCAAAATTTCTAAAAGTATAAAACACAAAAAAATGCTTACCGAAGAGAGAAAATGTATCGTGCTCAGCACCCTCCTCCCGCCCTGTGGTGCAACTGATGTCCCTTTCTCCAAAAATGTACTCAATGGGACCGTAATGTTGCAACCACACACAAGTTGATCTGCTGTGAGGAACAACCGAGTTAGTACATTTCAAACATGAAAAAGGCCATTTTAAAATCAACATGAAAAACCAAAATTCCAAAAGTATAAAACACAAAAAAATGCTTACCAAAGAGAGAAAATGTATCGTGCTCAGCACCCTCCTCCCGCCCTGTGGTGCAACTGATGTCCCTTTCTCCAAAAATGTACTCAATAGGACCGTAATGTTGCAACCACACACAGGTTGACCTGCTGTGAGGAAAAAACGAGTTAGTACATTTCAAACATGAAAAAGGTCATTTTAAAATCAACATGAAAACTCAAAATTCCAAAAGTATAAAACACAAAAAAATGCTTACCGAAGAGAGAAAGTGTATCATGCTCAGCGCCCTCCTCCCGCCCTGTGGTGCAACTGATGTCCCTTTCTCCAAAAATGTACTCAATGGAACCGTAATGTTGAAACCACACACAAGTTGACCTGCTGTGAGGAACAACCGAGTTAGTACATTTCAAACATGAAAAAGGTCATTTTAAAATCAACATGAATAACCAAAATTCCAAAAGTATAAAACACAAAAAAATGCTTAAAGAAGAGAGAAAATGTATCATGCTCAGCACCCTCCTCCCGCCCTGTGGTGCAACTGATGTCCCTTTCTCCAAAAATGTACTCAATGGGACCGTAATGTTGCAACCACACACAAGTTGACCTGCTGTGAGGAACAACCGAGTTAGTACATTTCAAACATGAAATAGGTCATTTTAAAATCAACATGAAAAACCAAAATTCCAAAAGTATAAAACACAAAAAAATGCTTACCGAAGAGAGAAAATGTATCGTGCTCAGCACCCTCCTCCCGCCCTGTGGTGCAACTGATGTCCTTCTCTCCAAAAATGTACTCAATGGGACCGTAATGTTGCAACCACACACAAGTTGACCTGCTGTGAGGAACAACTGAGTTAGTACATTTCAAACATGAAAAAGGTCATTTTAAAATCAACATGAAAAACCAAAATTCCAAAAGTATAAAACACAAAAAAATGCTTACCGAAGAGAGAAAATGTATCGTGCTCAGCACCCTCCTCCCGCCCTGTGGTGCATCTGATGTCCCTTTCTCCAAAAATGTACTCAATGGGACCGTAATGTTGCAACCACACACAAGTTGACCTGCTGTGAGGAACAACCGAGTTAGTACATTTCAAACATGAAAATGGTCATTTTAAAATCAACATGAAAAACCAAAATTCCAAAAGTATAAAACACAAAAAAATGCTTACCGAAGAGAGAAAATGTATCATGCTCAGCACCCTCCTCCCGCCCTGTGGTGCAACTGATGTCCCTTTCTCCAAAAATGTACTCATTGGGACCGTAATGTTGCAACCACACACAGGTTGTCCTGCTGTGAGCGAAAAACGAGTTAGTACATTTCAACCATGAAAAAGGTCATTTTAAAATCAACATGAAAAACCAAAATTCCAAAAGTATAAAACACAAAAAAATGCTTACCGAAGAGAGAAAATGTATCATGCTCAGCACCCTCCTCCCGCCCTGTGGTGCAACTGATGTCCCTTTCTCCAAAAATGTACTCAATGGGACCGTAACGTTGCAACCACACACAAGTTGACCTGCTGTGAGGAACAACAGAGTTAGTATATTTCAAACATGAAAAAGGTCATTTTAAAATCAACATGAAAGACCAAAATTCCAAAAGTATAAAACACAAAAAAATGCTTACCGAAGAGAGAAAATGTATCGTGCTCAGCACCCTCCTCCCGCCCTGTGGTGCAACTGATGTCCCTTTCTCCAAAAATATACTCAATGGGACCGTAATGTTGCAACCACACACAAGTTGACCTGCTGTGAGGAACAACCGAGTTAGCACATTTCAAACATGAAAAAGGTCATTTTAAAATCAACATGAAAAACCAAAATTCCAAAAGTATAAAACAGAAAAGAATGCTTACCGAAGACAGAAAATGTATGGTGCTCAGCACCCTCCTCCCACCCTGTGGTGCAACTGATGTCCCTTTCTCCAAAAATTTACTCATTGGGATCGTAATGTTGCAACCACACACAAGTTGACCTGCTGTGAGGAAAAAACGAGTTAGTACATTTCAAACATGAAAAAGGTCATTTTAAAATCAACATGAAAATCCAAAATTCCAAAAGTATAAAACACAAAAAAATGCTTACCAAAGAGAGAAAATGTATCGTGCTCAGCACCCTCCTCCCGCCCTGTGGTGCAACTGATGTCCCTTTCTCCAAAAATGTACTCAATGGGACCGTAATGTTGCAACCACACACAAGTTGACCTGCTGTGAGGAACAACCGAGTTAGTACATTTCAAACATGAAAAAGGTCATTTTAAAATCAACATGAAACACCAAAATTCCAAAAGTATAAAACACAAAAAAATGCTTACCGAAGAGAGAAAATGTATTGTGCTCAGCACCCTCCTCCCGCCCTGTGGTGCAACTGATGTCCCTTTCTCCAAAAATGTACTCAATGGGACCGTAATGTTGCAACCACACACAAGTTGACCTGCTGTGAGGAACAACCGAGTTAGTACATTTCAAATATGAAAAAGGTCATATTAAAATCAACATGAAAAACCAAAATTCCAAAAGTATAAAACACAAAAAAATGCTTACCGAAGAGAGAGAATATATCGTGCTCAGCACCCTCCTCCCGCCCTGTGGTGCAACTGATGTTCCTTTCTCCAAAAATGTACTCAATGGGACCGTAATGTTGCAACAACACACAAGTTGACCTGCAGTGAGGAAAAAACGAGTTAGTACATTTCAAACATCAAAAAGGTCATTTTAAAATCAACATGAAAAACCAAAATTCCAAAAGTATAATACACAAAAAAATGCTTACCGAAGAAAAAAAATGTATCGTGCTCTGCACCCTCCACCCGCCCTGTGGTGCAACTGATGTCCCTTTCTCAAAAAATGTACTCAATGGGACCGTAATGTTGCAACCACACACAAGTTGACCTGCTGTGAGGGAAAAACGAGTTAGTACATTTCAAACATGAAAAAGGTCATTTTAAAATCAACATGAAAAACCAAAATTCCAAAAGTATAAAACACAAAAAAATGCTTACCGAAGAGTAAAAATGTATCGTGCTCAGCACCCTCCTCCCGCCCTGTGGTGCAACTGATGTCCCTTTCTCCAAAAATATACTCAATGGGACCGTAATGTTGCAACCACATACAAGTTGACCTGCTGTGAAAAAGAAACGAGTTAGTACATTTCAAACATGAAAAAAGTCTTTTTAAAATCAACAGAAAATACCAAAATTGTAAAAGTATAAAACACAAAAAAAATGCTTACCGCAGAGAGAAAATGTATCGTGCTCAGCACACTCCTCCCGCCCTGTGGTGCAACTGATGTCCCTTTCTCCAAAAATGTACTCAATGGGACCGTAATGTTGCAACCACACACAAGTTGACCTGCTGTGAGGAACAACCGAGTTAGTACATTTCAAACATGAAAGAGGTCATCTTAAAATCAACATGAAAAACCAAAATTCCAAAAGTATAAAACACAAAAAAATGCTTACCGAAGAGAGAAAATGTATCGTGCTCAGCACCCTCCTCCCGCCCTGTGGTGCAACTGATGTCCCTTTCTCCAAAAATGTACTCAATGGGACCGTAATGTTGCAACCACACACAAGTTGACCTGCTGTGAGGAACAACCGAGTTAGTACATTTCAAACATGAAAAAGGTCATTTTAAAATCAACATGAAAAACCAAAATTCCAAAAGTATAAAACACAAAAAAATGCTTACCGAAGAGAGAAAATGTATCGTGCTCAGCACCCTCCTCCCGCCCTGTGGTGCAACTGATGTCCCTTTCTCCAAAAATGTACTCAATGGGACCGTAATGTTGCAACCACACACAAGTTGACCTGCTGTGAAGAACAACCGAGTTAGTACATTTCAAACATGAAAAAGGTCATTTTAAAATCAACATGAAAAACCAAAAATCCAAAAGTATAAAACACAAAAAAATGCTTACCGAAGAGAGAAAATGTATCGTGCTCAGCACCCTCCTCCCGCACTGTGGTGCAACTGATATCCCTTTCTCCAAAAATGTACTCAATGGGACCGTAATGTTGCAACCACACACAAGTTGACCTGCTGTGAGGAACAACCGAGTTAGTCATTTCAAACATGAAAAAGGTCATTTTAAAATCAACATGAAAAACCAAAATTCCAAAAGTATAAAACACAAAAAAATGCTTACCGAAGAGAGAGAATATATCGTGCTCAGCACCCTCCTCCCGCCCTGTGGTGCAAATGATGTCCCTTTCTCCAAAAATGTACTCAATGGGACCGTAATATTGCAACCACACACAAGTTGACCTGCTGTGAGGAACAACCGAGTTAGTACATTTCAAACATGAAAAAGGTCATTTTAAAATCAACATGCAAAACCAAAATTCCGAAAGTATCAACACAAAAAAATGCTTACCGAAGAGAGAAAATGTATCGTGCTCAGCACCCTCCTCCCGCCCTGTGGTGCAACTGATGTCCCTTTCTCCAAAAATGTACTCAATGGGACCGTAATGTTGCAACCACACACAATGTGACCTCCCGTGAGGGAAAAACGAGTTAGTACATTTCAAAGATGAAAAAGGTCATTTAAAAATCAACATAAAAAACCAATATTCCAAAAATATAAAACACAAAAAAATGCTTACCGAAGAGAGAAAATGTATCGTGCTCAGCACCCTCCTCCCGCCCTGTGGTGCAACTTATATCCCTTTCTCCAAAAATGTACTCAATGGGACCGTAATGTTGCAAACACACACAATGTGACCTGCTGTGAGGAACAACCGAGTTAGTACATTTCAAACATGAAAAAGGTCATTTCAAAATCAACATGAAAAACCAAAATTCCAAAAGTATAAAACACAAAAAAATGCTTACCGAAGAGAGAAAATGTATCGTGCTCAGCACCCTCCTCCCGCCCTGTGGTGCAACTGATGTCCCTTTCTCCAAAAATGTACTCAATGGGACCGTAATGTTGCAACCACACACAAGTTGACCTGCTGTTAGGAACAACCGAGTTAGTACATTTCAAACATGAAAAAGCTCATTTTAAAATCAACATGAAAAACAAAAATTCCAAAAGTATAAAACACAAAAAAATGCTTACCGAAGAGAGAAAATGTATCGTGCTCAGCACCCTCCTCCCGCCCTGTTGTGCAACTGATGTCCCTTTCTCCAAAAATGTACTCAATGGGACCGTAATGTTGCAACCACACACAATGTGACCTGCTGTGAGGGAAAAACGAGTTAGTACATTTCAAACATGAAAAAGGTCATTTTAAAATCAACATGAAAAACCAAAATTTCAAAAGTATAAAACACAAAAAAATGCTTACCGAAGAGAGAAACGGTATTGTGCTCAGCACCCACCTCCCGCCCTGTGGTGCAACTGATGTCCCTTTCTCCAAAAATGTACTCAATGGGACCGTAATGTTGCAACCACACACAATGTGACCTGCTGTGAGGGAAAAACGAGTTAGTACATTTCAAACATGAAAAAGGTCATTTTAAAATCAACATGAAAAACCAAAATTCCAAAACTATAAAACACAAAAAAATGCTTACCGAAGAGAGAAAATGTATCGTGCTCGGCACCCTCCTCCCGCACTGTGGTGCAACTGATGTCCCTTTCTCCAAAAATGTACTCAATGGGACCGTAATGTTGCAACCACACACAAGTTGACCTGCTGTGAGGAACAACCGAGTTAGTACATTTCAAACATGAAAAAGGTCATTTTAAAATCAACATGAAAAAATAAAATTCCAAAAGTATAAAACACAAAAAAATGCTTACCGAAGAGAGAGAATATATCGTGCTCAGCACCCTCCTCCCGCCCTGTGGTGCAAATGATGTCCCTTTCTCCAAAAATGTACTCAATGGGACTGTAATGTTGCAACCACACACAAGTTGACCTGCTGTGAGGAACAACCGAGTTAGTACATTTCAAACATGAAAAAGGTCATTTTAAAATCAACATGAAAAACCAAAATTCCGAAAGTAAAAACACAAAGAAATGCTTACCGAAGAGAGAAAATGTATCGTGCTCAGCACCCTCCTCCCGCCCTGTGGTGCAAGTGATGTCCCTTTCTCCAAAAATGTACTCAATGGGACCGTAATGTTGCAACCACACTCAATGTGACCACCCGTGAGGGAAAAACGAGTTAGTACATTTCAAAGATGAAAAAGGTCATTTAAAAATCAACATGAAAAACCAATATTCCAAAAATATAAAACACAAAAAAATGCTTACCGAAGAGAGATAATGTATCGTGCTCAGCACCCTCCTCCCTTCCTGTGGTGCAACTGATATCCCTTTCTCCAAAAATGTACTCAATGGGACCGTAATGTTGCAAACACACACAATGTGACCTGCTGTGAGGAACAACCGAGTTAGTACATTTCAAACATGAAAAAGGTCATTTTAAAATCAACATGAAAAACCAAAATTCCAAAAGTATAAAACACAAAAAAATGCTTACCGAAGAGAGAAAATGTATCGTGCTCAGCACCCTCCTCCCGCCCTGTGGTGCAACTGATGTCCCTTTCTCCAAAAATGTACTCAATGGGACCGTAATGTTGCAACCACACACAAGTTGACCTGCTGTTAGGAACAACTGAGTTAGTACATTTCAAACATGAAAAAGGTCATTTTAAAATCAACATGAAAAACAAAAATTCCAAAAGTATAAAACACAAAAAAATGCTTACCGAAAAGAGAAAATGTATCGTGCTCAGCACCCTCCTCCCGCCCTGTGGTGCAACTGATGTCCCTTTCTCCAAAAATGTACTCAATGGGACCGTAATGTTGCAACCACACACAATGTGACCTGCTGTGAGGGAAAAACGAGTTAGTACATTTCAAACATGAAAAAGGTCATTTTAAAATCAACATGAAAAACCAAAATTCCAAAAGTATAAAACACAAAAAAATGCTTACCGAAGAGAGAAAAGGTATCGTGCTCAGCACCCACCTCCCGCCCTGTGGTGCAACTGATGTCCCTTTCTCCAAAAAGGTACTCAATGGGACCGTAATGTTGCAACCACACACAATGTGACCTGCTGTGAGGGAAAAACGAGTTAGCACATTTCAAACATGAAAAAGGTCATTTTAAAATCAACATGAAAAACCAAAATTCTAAAAGTATAAAACACAAAAAAATGCTTACCGAAGAGATAAAATGTATCGTGCTCAGCACCCTCCTCCCGCCCTGTGGTGCAACTGATGTCCCTTTCTCCAAAAATGTACTCAATGGGACCGTAATGTTGCAACCACACACAATGTGACCTGCTGTGAGGGAAAAACGAGTTAGTACATTTCAAACATGAAAAAGGTCATTTTAAAATCAACATGAAAAACGAAAAGTCCAAAAGTATAAAACACAAAAAAATGCTTACCGAAGAGAGAAAATGTATCGTGCTCAGCACCCTCCTCCCGCCCTGTGGTGCAACTGCTGTCCCTTTCTCCAAAAATGTACTCAATGGGACCGTAATGTTGCAACCACACACAAGTTGACCTGCTGTGAGGAACAACCGAGTTAGTACGTTTCAAACATGAAAAAGGTCATTTTAAAATCAACATGAAAATCCAAAATTCCGAAAGTATAAACACAAAAAAATGCTTACCGAAGAGAGAAAATGTATCGTGCTCAGCACCCTCCTCCCGCCCTGTGGTGCAACTGATGTCCCTTTCTCCAAAAATGTACTCAATGGGACTGTAATGTTGCAACCACACACAATGTGACCTCCCGTGAGGGAAAAACGAGTTAGTACATTTCAAAGATGAAAAAGGTCATTTAAAAATCAACATGAAAAACCAATATTCCAAAAATATAAAACACAAAAAAATGCTTACCGAAGAGAGAAAATGTATCGTGCTCAGCACCCTCCTCCCGCCCTGTGGTGCAACTGATATCCCTTTCTCCAAATATGTACTCAATGGGACCATAATGTTGCAACCACACACAAGTTGACCTGCTGTGAGGAACAACCGAGTTAGTACATTTCAAACATGAAAAAGGTCATTTCAAAATCAACATGAAAAACCAAAATTCCAAAAGAATAAAACACAATAAAATGCTTACCGAAGAGAGAAAATGTATCGTGCTCAGCACCCTCCTCCCGCCCTGTGGTGCAACTGATGTCCCTTTCTCCAAAAATGTACTCAATGGGACCGTAATGTTGCAACCACACACAAGTTGACCTGCTGTTAGGAACAACCGAGTCAGTACATTTCAAACATGAAAAAGGTCATTTTAAAATCAACATGAAAAACAAAAATTCCAAAAGTATAAAACACAAAAAAATGCTTACCGAAGAGAGAAAATGTATCGTGCTCAGCACCCTCCTCCCGCCCTGTGCTGAAACTGATGTCCCTTTCTCCAAAAATGTACTCAATGGGACCGTAATGTTGCAACCACACACAATGTGACCTGCTGTGAGGGAAAAACGAGTTAGTACATTTCAAACATGAAAAAGGTCATTTTAAAGTCAACATGAAAAACCTAAATTCCAAAAGTATAAAACACAAAAAAATGCTTACCGAAGAGAGAAAAGGTATCATGCTCAGCACCCACCTCCCGCCCTGTGGTGCAACTGATGTCCCTTTCTCCAAAAATGTACTCAATGGGACCGTAATGTTGCAACCACACACAATGTGACCTGCTGTGAGGGAAAAACGAGTTAGTACATTTCAAACATGAAAAAGGTCATTTTAAAATCTACATGAAAAACCAAAATTCCAAAAGTATAAAACACAAAAAAATGCTTACCGAAGAGATAAAATGTATCATGCTCAGCACCCTCCTCCCGCCCTGTGGTGCAACTGATGTCCCTTTCTCCAAAAATGTACTCAAAGGGACCGTAAAGTTGCAACCACACACAATGTGATCTGCTGTGAGGGAAAAACGGGTTAGTACATTTCAAACATGAAAAAGGTCATTTTAAAATCAAACATGAAAAACCAAATTTCCAAAAGTATAAAACACAGAAAAATGCTTACCGAAGAGTGAAAATGTATCGTGCTCAGCACCCTCGTCCCGCCCTGTGGTTCAACTGATGTCCCTTTCTCCAAAAATTTACTCAATGGGACCGTAATGTTGCAACCACACACAATGTGACCTGCTGTGAGGAACAACTGAGTTAGTACATTTCAAACATGAAAAAGGTCATATTAAAATCAACATGAAAAACCAAAATTCCAAAAGTATAAAACACAAAAAAATGCTTACCGAAGAGAGAAAATGTATCGTGCTCAGCACCCTCCTCCCGCCCTGTGGTGCAACTGATGTCCCTTTCTCCAAAAATGTACTCAATGGGACCGTAATGTTGCAACCACGCACAATGTGACCTCCTGTGAGGGAAAAACGAGTTAGTACATTTCAAAGATGAAAAAGGTCATTTAAAAATCAACATGAAAAACCAATATTCCAAAAATATAAAACACAAAAAAATGCTTACCGAAGAGAGAAAATGTATCATGCTCAGCACCCTCCTCCCGCCCTGTGGTGCGACTGATATCCCTTTCTCCAAAAATGTACTCAATGGGACCGTAATGTTGCAAACACACACAATGTGACCTGCTGTGAGGAACAACCGAGTTAGTACATTTCAAACATGAAAAAGGTCATTTCAAAATCAACATGAAAAACCAAAATTCCAAAAGTATAAAACACAAAAAAATGCTTACCGAAGAGAGAAAATGTATGGTGCTCAGCACCCTCCTCCCGCCCTGTGGTGCAACTGATGTCCCTTTCTCCAAAAATGTACTCAATGGGACCGTAATGTTGCAACCACACACAAGTTGACCTGCTGTTAGGAACAACCGAGTTAGTACATTTCAAACATGAAAAAGGTCATTTTAAAATCAACATGAAAAACAAAAATTCCAAAAGTATAAAACACAAAAAAATGCTTACCGAAGAGAGAAAATGTATCGTGCTCAGCACCATCCTCCCGCCCTGTGGTGCAACTGATGTCCCTTTCTCCAAAAATGTACTCAATGGGACCGTAATGTTGCAACCACACACAATGTGACCTGCTGTGAGGGAAAAACGAGTTAGTACATTTCAAACATGAAAAAGGTCATTTTAAAATCAACATGAAAAACCAAAATTCCAAAAGTATAAAACACAAAAAAATGCTTACCGAAGAGAGAAAATGTATCGTGCTCAACACCCTCCTCCCGCCCTGTGGTGCAACTGATGTCCTTTCTCCAAAAATGTACTCAATGGGACTGTAATGTTGCAACCACACACAATGTGACCTCCCGTGAGGGAAAAACGAGTTAGTACATTTCAAAGATGAAAAAGGTCATTTAAAAATCAACATGAAAAACCAATATTCCAAAAATATAAAACACAAAAAAATGCTTACCGAAGAGAGAAAATGTATCATGCTCAGCACCCTCCTCCCGCCCTGTGGTGCAACTGATATCCCTTTCTCCAAAAATGTACCCAATGGGACCGTAATGTTGCAAACACACACAATGTGACCTGCTGTGAGGAACAACCGAGTTAGTACATTTCAAACATGAAAAAGGTCATTTCAAAATCAACATGAAAAACCAAAATTCCAAAAGTATAAAACACAAAAAAATGCTTACCGAAGAGAGAAAATGTATGGTGCTCAGCACCCTCCTCCCGCCCTGTGGTGCAACTGATGTCCCTTTCTCCAAAAATGTACTCAATGGGACCGTAATGTTGCAACCACACACAAGTTGACCTGCTGTTAGGAACAACCGAGTTAGTACATTTCAAACATGAAAAAGGTCATTTTAAAATCAACATGAAAAACAAAAATTCCAAAAGTATAAAACACAAAAAAATGCTTACCGAAGAGAGAAAATGTATCGTGCTCAGCACCCTCCTCCCGCCCTGTGGTGCAACTGATGTCCCTTTCTCCAAAAATGTACTCAATGGGACCGTAATGTTGCAACCACACACAATGTGACCTGCTGTGAGGGAAAAACGAGTTAGTACATTTCAAACATGAAAAAGGTCATTTTAAAATCAACATGAAAAACCAAAATTCCAAAAGTATAAAACACAAAAAAATGCTTACCGAAGAGAGAAAAGGTATCATGCTCAGCACCCACCTCCCGCCCTGTGGTGCAACTGATGTCCCTTTCTCCAAAAATGTACTCAATGGGACCGTAATGTTGCAACCACACACAATGTGACCTGCTGTGAGGGAAAAACGAGTTAGTACATTTCAAACATGAAAAAGGTCATTTTAAAATCAACATGAAAAACCAAAATTCCAAGAGTATAAAACACAAAAAAATGCTTACCGAAGAGATAAAATGTATCGTGCTCAGCACCCTCATCCCGCCCTGTGGTGCAACTGATGTCCCTTTCTCCAAAAATGTACTCAATGGGACCGTAATGTTGCAACCACACACAAGTTGACCGGCTGTGAGGGAAAAACGAGTTAGTACATTTCAAACATGAAAAAGTCATTTTAAAATCTACGTGAAAAACCAAAATTCCAAAAGTATAAAACACAAAAAAATGCTTACCGAAGAGAGAAAATGTATCATGCTCAGCACCCTCCTCCCGCCCTGTGGTGCAACAGATGTCCCTTTCTCCAAAAATGTACTCAAAGGGACCGTAAAGTTGCAACCACACACAATGTGATCTGCTGTGAGGGAAAAACGAGTTAGTACATTTCAAACATGAAAAAGGTCATTTTAAAATCAAACATGAAAAACCAAATTTCCAAAAGTATAAAACACAGAAAAATGCTTACCGAAGAGAGAAAATGTATCGTGCTCAGCACACTCCTCCCGCCCTGTGGTTCAACTGATGTCCCTTTCTCCAAAAATTTACTCAATGGGACCGTAATGTTGCAACCACACACAATGTGACCTGCTGTGAGGAACAACCGAGTTAGTACATTTCAAACATGAAAAAGGTCATTTTAAAATCAACATGAAAAACCAAAATTCCAAAAGTATAAAACACAAAAAAATGCTTACCGAAGAGAGAAAATGTATCGTGCTCAGCACCCTCCTCCCGCCCTGTGGTGCAACTGATGTCCCTTTCTCCAAAAATGTACTCAATGGGACCGTAATGTTGCAACCACACACAAGTTGACCTGCTGTGAGGAACAACCGAGTTAGTACGTTTCAAACATAAAAAAGGTCATCTTAAAATCAACATGAAAAACCAAAATTCCAAAAGTATAAATCACAAAAAAATGCTTACCGAAGAGAGAAAATGTATCGTGCTCAGCACCCTCCTCCCGCCTGTGGTGCAACTGATGTCCCTTTCTCCAAAAATGTACTCAATGGGACCGTAATGTTGCAACCACACACAAGTTGACCTGCTGTGAGGAAAAAACGAGTTAGTACATTTCAAACATGAAAAAGGTCATTTTAAAATCAACATGAAAAACCAAAATTCCAAAAGTATAAAACACAAAAAAATGCTTACCGAAGAGAGAAAATGTATCGTGCTCAGCACCCTCCTCCTGCCCTGTGGTGCAACTGATGTTCCTTTCTCCAAAAATGTGCTCATTGGGACCGTAATGTTGCAACCACACACAAGTTGACCTGCTGTGAGGAACAACCGAGTTAGTACGTTTCAAACATGAAAAAGGTCATTTTAAAATCAACATGAAAAACCAAAATTCCAAAAGTATAAATCACAAAATAATGCTTACGGAAGAGAGTAAATGTATCGTGCTCAGCACCCTCCTCCCGCCCTGTGGTGCAACTGATGTCCCTTTCTCCAAAAATGTACTCAATGGGACCATAATGTTGCAACCACACACAAGTTGACCGGCTGTGAGGGAAAAACGAGTTAGTACATTTCAAACATGAAAAAGTCATTTTAAAATCTACATGAAAAACCAAAATTCCAAAAGTATAAAACACAAAAAAATGCTTACCGAAGAGAGAAAATGTATCATGCTCAGCACCCTCCTCCCGCCCTGTGGTGCAACTGATGTCCCTTTCTCCAAAAATGTACTCAAAGGGACCGTAAAGTTGCAACCACACACAAGTTGGCCTGCTGTGAGGAAAAAACGAGTTAGTACATTTCAAACATGAAAAAGGTCATTTTAAAATCAAACATGAAAAACCAAATTTCCAAAAGTATAAAACACAGATAAATGCTTACCGAAGAGAGAAAATGTATCGTGCTCAGCACCCTCGTCCCGCCCTGTGGTGCAACTGATGTCCCTTTCTCCAAAAATGTACTCAATGGGACCGTAATGTTGCAACCACACACAAGTTGACCTGCTGTGAGGGAAAAACGAGTTAGTACATTTCAAACATGAAAAAGGTCATTTTAAAATCAACATGAAAAACCAAAATTCCAAAAGTATAAAACACAAAAAAATGCTTACCGAATAGAGAAAATGTATCATGCTCAGCACCCTCCTCCCGCCCTGTGGTGCAACTGATGTCCCTTTCTCCAAAAATGTACTCAATGGGACCGTAATGTTGCAACCACACACAATGTGACCTGCTGTGAGGAACAACCGAGTTAGTACATTTCAAACATGAAAAAGGTCATTTTAAAATCAACATGAAAAACCAAAATTCCAAAAGTATAAAACACAAAAAAATGCTTACCGAAGAGAGAAAATGTATCGTGCTCAGCACCCTCCTCCCGCCCTGTGGTGCAACTGATGTCCCTTTCTCCAAAAATGTACTCAATGGGACCGTAATGTTGCAACCACACACAAGTTGACCTGCTGTGAGGAACAACCGAGTTAGTACGTTTCAAACATAAAAAAGGTCATCTTAAAATCAACATGAAAAACCAAAATTCCAAAAGTATAAATCACAAAAAAATGCTTACCGAAGAGAGAAAATGTATCGTGCTCAGCACCCTCCTCCCGCCTGTGGTGCAACTGATGTCCCTTTCTCCAAAAATGTACTCAATGGGACCGTAATGTTGCAACCACACACAAGTTGACCTGCTGTGAGGAAAAAACGAGTTAGTACATTTCAAACATGAAAAAGGTCATTTTAAAATCAACATGAAAAACCAAAATTCCAAAAGTATAAAACACAAAAAAATGCTTACCGAAGAGAGAAAATGTATCGTGCTCAGCACCCTCCTCCTGCCCTGTGGTGCAACTGATGTTCCTTTCTCCAAAAATGTGCTCAATGGGACCGTAATGTTGCAACCACACACAAGTTGACCTGCTGTGAGGAACAACCGAGTTAGTAAGTTTCAAACATGAAAAAGGTCATTTTAAAATCAACATGAAAAACCAAAATTCCAAAAGTATAAATCACAAAATAATGCTTACGGAAGAGAGTAAATGTATCGTGCTCAGCACCCTCCTCCCGCCCTGTGGTGCAACTGATGTCCCTTTCTCCAAAAATGTACTCAATGGGACCATAATGTTGCAACCACACACAAGTTGACCGGCTGTGAGGGAAAAACGAGTTAGTACATTTCAAACATGAAAAAGTCATTTTAAAATCTACATGAAAAACCAAAATTCCAAAAGTATAAAACACAAAAAAATGCTTACCGAAGAGAGAAAATGTATCATGCTCAGCACCCTCCTCCCGCCCTGTGGTGCAACTGATGTCCCTTTCTCCAAAAATGTACTCAAAGGGACCGTAAAGTTGCAACCACACACAAGTTGGCCTGCTGTGAGGAAAAAACGAGTTAGTACATTTCAAACATGAAAAAGGTCATTTTAAAATCAAACATGAAAAACCAAATTTCCAAAAGTATAAAACACAGATAAATGCTTACCGAAGAGAGAAAATGTATCGTGCTCAGCACCCTCGTCCCGCCCTGTGGTGCAACTGATGTCCCTTTCTCCAAAAATGTACTCAATGGGACCGTAATGTTGCAACCACACACAAGTTGACCTGCTGTGAGGGAAAAACGAGTTAGTACATTTCAAACATGAAAAAGGTCATTTTAAAATCAACATGAAAAACCAAAATTCCAAAAGTATAAAACACAAAAAAATGCTTACCGAATAGAGAAAATGTATCATGCTCAGCACCCTCCTCCCGCCCTGTGGTGCAACTGATGTCCCTTTCTCCAAAAATGTACTCAATGGGACCGTAATGTTGCAACCACACACAATGTGACCTGCTGTGAGGGAAAAACGAGTTAGTACATTTCAAACATGAAAAAGGTCATTTTAAAATCAACATGAAAAACCAAAATTCCAAAAGTATAAAACACAAAAAAATGCTTACCGAAGAGAGAAAATGTATCGTGCTCAGCACCCTCCTCCCGCCCTGTGGTGCAACTGATGTCCCTTTCTCCAAAAATGTACTCAATGGGACCGTAATGTTGCAACCACACACAATGTGACCTGCTGTGAGGAACAACCGAGTTAGTACATTTCAAACATGAAAAAGGTCATTTTAAAATCAACATGAAAAACCATAATTCCAAAAGTATAAAACACAAAAAAATGCTTACCGAAGAGAGAAAATGTATCGTGCTCAGCACCCTCCTCCCGCCCTGTGGTGTAACTGATTTCCCTTTCTCCAAAAATGTACTCAATGGGACCGTAATGTTGCAACCACACACAATGTGACCTGCTGTGAGGAACAACCGAGTTAGTACATTTCAAACATGAAAAAGGTCATTTTAAAATCAACATGAAAAACCAAAATTCCAAAAGTATAAAACACAAAAAATTGCTTACCGAAGAGAGAAAATGTATCGTGCTCAGCACCCTCCTCCCGCCCTGTGGTGCAACTGATGTCCCTTTCTCCAAAAATGTACTCAATGGGACCGTAATGTTGCAACCACACACAAGTTGACCTGCTGTGAGGAACAACCGAGTTAGTACATTTCAAACATGAAAAAGGTCATTTTAAAATCAACATGAAAAACCAAAATTCCAAAAGTATAAAACACAAAAAAATGCTTACCGAAGAGAGAAAATGTATCGTGTTCAGCACCCTCCTCCCGCCTTGTGGTGCAACTGATGTCCCTTTCTCCAAAAATGTACTCAATGGGACCGTAATGTTGCAACCACACACAAGTTGACCTGCTGTGAGGAACAACCGAGTTAGTACATTTCAAACATGAAAAAGGTCATTTTAAAATCAACATGAAAAACCAAAATTCCAAAAGTATAAAACACAAAAAAATGCTTACCGAAGAGAGAAAATGTATCGTGCTCAGCACCCTCCTCCCGCCCTGTGGTGCAACTGATGTCCCTTTCTCCAAAAATGTACTCAATGGGACCGTAATGTTGCAACCACACACAAGTTGACCTGCTGTGAGAAAAAAACGAGTTAGTACATTTCAAACATGAAAAAGGTCATTATAAAATCAACATGAATAACCAAAATTATAAAAGTATAAAACACAAAAAAATGCTGACCGAAGAGAGAAAATGTATCATGCTCAGCACCCTCCTCCCGCCCTGTGGTGCAACTGATCTCCCTTTCTCCAAAAATGTACTCAATGGGACCGTAATGTTGCAACCACACACAAGTTGACCTGCTGTGAGGAACAACCGAGTTAGTACATTTCAAACATGAAAAAGGTCATTTTAAAATCAACATGAAAAACCAAAATTCCAAAAGTATAAAACACAAAAAAATGCTTACGAAGAGAGAAAATGTATCGTGCTCAGCACCCTCCTCCCGCCCTGTGGTGCAACTGATGTCCCTTTCTCCAAAAATGTACTCAATGGGACCGTAATGTTGCAACCACACACAAGTTGACCTGCTGTGAGGAAAAAACGAGTTAGTACATTTCAAACATGAAAAAGGTCATTTTAAAATCAACATGAAAAACCAAAATTCCAAAAGTATAAAACACAAAAAAATGCTTACCGAAGAGAGAAAATGTATCGTGCTCAGCACCCTTCTCCCGCACTGTGGTGCAACTGATGTCGCTTTCCCCAAAAATGTACTCAATGGGACCGTAATGTTGCAACCACACACAAGTTGACCTGCTGTGAGGAACAACCGAGTTAATACATTTCAAAATTCCAAAAGTATAAAACACAAAAAAATGCTTACCGAAGAGAGAAAATGTATCGTGCTCAGCACCCTTCTCCCGCCCTGTGGTGCAACTGATGTCCCTTTCTCCACAAACGTACTCAATGGGATCGTAATGTTGCAACCACACACAAGTTGACCAGCTGTGAGGAACAACCGAGTTAGTACATTTCAAACATGAAAAAGGTCATTTTAAAATCAACATGAAAAACCAAAATTCCAAACGTCTAAAACACAAAGAAATGCTTGCCGAAGAGAGAAAATGTATCGTGCTCAGCACCCTCCTCCCGCCCTGTGGTGCAACTGATGTCCCTTTCTCCACAAATATACTCAATGGGACCGTAATGTTGCAACCACACACAAGTTGACCTGCTGTGAGGAACAACCGAGTTAGTACATTTCAAACATGAAAAAGGTCAGTTTTAAAATCAACATGAAAAACCAAAATTCCAAAAGTATAAAACACAAAAAAATGCTTACCGAAGAGAGAAAATGTATCGTGCTCAGCACCCTCCTCCCGCCCTGTGGTGCAACTGATGTCCCTTTCTCCAAAAATGTACTCAATGGGACCGTAATGTTGCAACCACACACAAGTTGACCTGCTGTGAGGAACAACCGAGATAGTACGTTTCAAACATGAAAAAGGTCATTTTAAAATCAACATGAAAAACCAAAATTCCAAAAGTATAAATCACAAAAAAATGCTTACCGAAGAGAGTAAATGTATCGTGCTCAGCACCCTCCTCCCGCCCTGTGGTGCAACTGATGTCCCTTTCTCCAAAAATGTACTCAATGGGACCGTAATGTTGCAACCACACACAAGTTGACCGGCTGTGAGGGAAAAACGAGTTAGTACATTTCAAACATGAAAAAGTCATTTTAAAATCTACGTGAAAAACCAAAATTCCAAAAGTATAAAACACAAAAAAATGCTTACCGAAGAGAGAAAATGTATCATGCTCAGCACCCTCCTCCCGCCCTGTGGTGCAACAGATGTCCCTTTCTCCAAAAATGTACTTAAAGGGACCGTAAAGTTGCAACCACACACAATGTGATCTGCTGTGAGGGAAAAACGAGTTAGTACATTTCAAACATGAAAAAGGTCATTTTAAAATCAAACATGAAAAACCAAATTTCCAAAAGTATAAAACACAGAAAAATGCTTACCGAAGAGAGAAAATGTATCGTGCTCAGCACACTCCTCCCGCCCTGTGGTTCAACTGATGTCCCTTTCTCCAAAAATTTACTCAATGGGACCGTAATGTTGCAACCACACACAATGTGACCTGCTGTGAGGAACAACCGAGTTAGTACATTTCAAACATGAAAAAGGTCATTTTAAAATCAACATGAAAAACCAAAATTCCAAAAGTATAAAACACAAAAAAATGCTTACCGAAGAGAGAAAATGTATCGTGCTCAGCACCCTCCTCCCGCCCTGTGGTGCAACTGATGTCCCTTTCTCCAAAAATGTACTCAATGGGACCGTAATGTTGCAACCACACACAAGTTGACCTGCTGTGAGGAACAACCGAGTTAGTACGTTTCAAACATAAAAAAGGTCATCTTAAAATCAACATGAAAAACCAAAATTCCAAAAGTATAAATCACAAAAAAATGCTTACCGAAGAGAGAAAATGTATCGTGCTCAGCACCCTCCTCCCGCCTGTGGTGCAACTGATGTCCCTTTCTCCAAAAATGTACTCAATGGGACCGTAATGTTGCAACCACACACAAGTTGACCTGCTGTGAGGAAAAAACGAGTTAGTACATTTCAAACATGAAAAAGGTCATTTTAAAATCAACATGAAAAACCAAAATTCCAAAAGTATAAAACACAAAAAAATGCTTACCGAAGAGAGAAAATGTATCGTGCTCAGCACCCTCCTCCTGCCCTGTGGTGCAACTGATGTTCCTTTCTCCAAAAATGTGCTCAATGGGACCGTAATGTTGCAACCACACACAAGTTGACCTGCTGTGAGGAACAACCGAGTTAGTACGTTTCAAACATGAAAAAGGTCATTTTAAAATCAACATGAAAAACCAAAATTCCAAAAGTATAAATCACAAAATAATGCTTACGGAAGAGAGTAAATGTATCGTGCTCAGCACCCTCCTCCCGCCCTGTGGTGCAACTGATGTCCCTTTCTCCAAAAATGTACTCAATGGGACCATAATGTTGCAACCACACACAAGTTGACCGGCTGTGAGGGAAAAACGAGTTAGTACATTTCAAACATGAAAAAGTCATTTTAAAATCTACATGAAAAACCAAAATTCCAAAAGTATAAAACACAAAAAAATGCTTACCGAAGAGAGAAAATGTATCATGCTCAGCACCCTCCTCCCGCCCTGTGGTGCAATTGATGTCCCTTTCTCCAAAAATGTACTCAAAGGGACCGTAAAGTTGCAACCACACACAAGTTGGCCTGCTGTGAGGAAAAAACGAGTTAGTACATTTCAAACATGAAAAAGGTCATTTTAAAATGAAACATGAAAAACCAAATTTCCAAAAGTATAAAACACAGATAAATGCTTACCGAAGAGAGAAAATGTATCGTGCTCAGCACCCTCGTCCCGCCCTGTGGTGCAACTGATGTCCCTTTCTCCAAAAATGTACTCAATGGGACCGTAATGTTGCAACCACACACAAGTTGACCTGCTGTGAGGAAAAAACGAGTTAGTACATTTCAAACATGAAAAAGGTCATTTTAAAATCAACATGAAAAACCAAAATTCCAAAAGTATAAAACACAAAAAAATGCTTACCGAAGAGAGAAAATGTATCGTGCTCAGCACCCTCCTCCTGCCCTGTGGTGCAACTGATGTTCCTTTCTCCAAAAATGTGCTCAATGGGACCGTAATGTTGCAACCACACACAAGTTGACCTGCTGTGAGGAACAACCGAGTTAGTAAGTTTCAAACATGAAAAAGGTCATTTTAAAATCAACATGAAAAACCAAAATTCCAAAAGTATAAATCACAAAATAATGCTTACGGAAGAGAGTAAATGTATCGTGCTCAGCACCCTCCTCCCGCCCTGTGGTGCAACTGATGTCCCTTTCTCCAAAAATGTACTCAATGGGACCATAATGTTGCAACCACACACAAGTTGACCGGCTGTGAGGGAAAAACGAGTTAGTACATTTCAAACATGAAAAAGTCATTTTAAAATCTACATGAAAAACCAAAATTCCAAAAGTATAAAACACAAAAAAATGCTTACCGAAGAGAGAAAATGTATCATGCTCAGCACCCTCCTCCCGCCCTGTGGTGCAACTGATGTCCCTTTCTCCAAAAATGTACTCAAAGGGACCGTAAAGTTGCAACCACACACAAGTTGGCCTGCTGTGAGGAAAAAACGAGTTAGTACATTTCAAACATGAAAAAGGTCATTTTAAAATCAAACATGAAAAACCAAATTTCCAAAAGTATAAAACACAGATAAATGCTTACCGAAGAGAGAAAATGTATCGTGCTCAGCACCCTCGTCCCGCCCTGTGGTGCAACTGATGTCCCTTTCTCCAAAAATGTACTCAATGGGACCGTAATGTTGCAACCACACACAAGTTGACCTGCTGTGAGGGAAAAACGAGTTAGTACATTTCAAACATGAAAAAGGTCATTTTAAAATCAACATGAAAAACCAAAATTCCAAAAGTATAAAACACAAAAAAATGCTTACCGAATAGAGAAAATGTATCATGCTCAGCACCCTCCTCCCGCCCTGTGGTGCAACTGATGTCCCTTTCTCCAAAAATGTACTCAATGGGACCGTAATGTTGCAACCACACACAATGTGACCTGCTGTGAGGGAAAAACGAGTTAGTACATTTCAAACATGAAAAAGGTCATTTTAAAATCAACATGAAAAACCAAAATTCCAAAAGTATAAAACACAAAAAAATGCTTACCGAAGAGAGAAAATGTATCGTGCTCAGCACCCTCCTCCCGCCCTGTGGTGCAACTGATGTCCCTTTCTCCAAAAATGTACTCAATGGGACCGTAATGTTGCAACCACACACAATGTGACCTGCTGTGAGGAACAACCGAGTTAGTACATTTCAAACATGAAAAAGGTCATTTTAAAATCAACATGAAAAACCATAATTCCAAAAGTATAAAACACAAAAAAATGCTTACCGAAGAGAGAAAATGTATCGTGCTCAGCACCCTCCTCCCGCCCTGTGGTGTAACTGATTTCCCTTTCTCCAAAAATGTACTCAATGGGACCGTAATGTTGCAACCACACACAATGTGACCTGCTGTGAGGAACAACCGAGTTAGTACATTTCAAACATGAAAAAGGTCATTTTAAAATCAACATGAAAAACCAAAATTCCAAAAGTATAAAACACAAAAAATTGCTTACCGAAGAGAGAAAATGTATCGTGCTCAGCACCCTCCTCCCGCCCTGTGGTGCAACTGATGTCCCTTTCTCCAAAAATGTACTCAATGGGACCGTAATGTTGCAACCACACACAAGTTGACCTGCTGTGAGGAACAACCGAGTTAGTACATTTCAAACATGAAAAAGGTCATTTTAAAATCAACATGAAAAACCAAAATTCCAAAAGTATAAAACACAAAAAAATGCTTACCGAAGAGAGAAAATGTATCGTGTTCAGCACCCTCCTCCCGCCTTGTGGTGCAACTGATGTCCCTTTCTCCAAAAATGTACTCAATGGGACCGTAATGTTGCAACCACACACAAGTTGACCTGCTGTGAGGAACAACCGAGTTAGTACATTTCAAACATGAAAAAGGTCATTTTAAAATCAACATGAAAAACCAAAATTCCAAAAGTATAAAACACAAAAAAATGCTTACCGAAGAGAGAAAATGTATCGTGCTCAGCACCCTCCTCCCGCCCTGTGGTGCAACTGATGTCCCTTTCTCCAAAAATGTACTCAATGGGACCGTAATGTTGCAACCACACACAAGTTGACCTGCTGTGAGAAAAAAACGAGTTAGTACATTTCAAACATGAAAAAGGTCATTATAAAATCAACATGAATAACCAAAATTATAAAAGTATAAAACACAAAAAAATGCTTACCGAAGAGAGAAAATGTATCATGCTCAGCACCCTCCTCCCGCCCTGTGGTGCAACTGATCTCCCTTTCTCCAAAAATGTACTCAATGGGACCGTAATGTTGCAACCACACACAAGTTGACCTGCTGTGAGGAACAACCGAGTTAGTACATTTCAAACATGAAAAAGGTCATTTTAAAATCAACATGAAAAACCAAAATTCCAAAAGTATAAAACACAAAAAAATGCTTACGAAGAGAGAAAATGTATCGTGCTCAGCACCCTCCTCCCGCCCTGTGGTGCAACTGATGTCCCTTTCTCCAAAAATGTACTCAATGGGACCGTAATGTTGCAACCACACACAAGTTGACCTGCTGTGAGGAAAAAACGAGTTAGTACATTTCAAACATGAAAAAGGTCATTTTAAAATCAACATGAAAAACCAAAATTCCAAAAGTATAAAACACAAAAAAATGCTTACCGAAGAGAGAAAATGTATCGTGCTCAGCACCCTTCTCCCGCACTGTGGTGCAACTGATGTCGCTTTCCCCAAAAATGTACTCAATGGGACCGTAATGTTGCAACCACACACAAGTTGACCTGCTGTGAGGAACAACCGAGTTAATACATTTCAAAATTCCAAAAGTATAAAACACAAAAAAATGCTTACCGAAGAGAGAAAATGTATCGTGCTCAGCACCCTTCTCCCGCCCTGTGGTGCAACTGATGTCCCTTTCTCCACAAACGTACTCAATGGGATCGTAATGTTGCAACCACACACAAGTTGACCAGCTGTGAGGAACAACCGAGTTAGTACATTTCAAACATGAAAAAGGTCATTTTAAAATCAACATGAAAAACCAAAATTCCAAACGTCTAAAACACAAAGAAATGCTTGCCGAAGAGAGAAAATGTATCGTGCTCAGCACCCTCCTCCCGCCCTGTGGTGCAACTGATGTCCCTTTCTCCACAAATATACTCAATGGGACCGTAATGTTGCAACCACACACAAGTTGACCTGCTGTGAGGAACAACCAAGTTAGTACATTTCAAACATGAAAAAGGTCAGTTTTAAAATCAACATGAAAAACCAAAATTCCAAAAGTATAAAACACAAAAAAATGCTTACCGAAGAGAGAAAATGTATCGTGCTCAGCACCCTCCTCCCGCCCTGTGGTGCAACTGATGTCCCTTTCTCCAAAAATGTACTCAATGGGACCGTAATGTTGCAACCACACACAAGTTGACCTGCTGTGAGGAACAACCGAGATAGTACGTTTCAAACATGAAAAAGGTCATTTTAAAATCAACATGAAAAACCAAAATTCCAAAAGTATAAATCACAAAAAAATGCTTACCGAAGAGAGTAAATGTATCGTGCTCAGCACCCTCCTCCCGCCCTGTGGTGCAACTGATGTCCCTTTCTCCAAAAATGTACTCAATGGGACCGTAATGTTGCAACCACACACAAGTTGACCGGCTGTGAGGGAAAAACGAGTTAGTACATTTCAAACATGAAAAAGTCATTTTAAAATCTACGTGAAAAACCAAAATTCCAAAAGTATAAAACACAAAAAAATGCTTACCGAAGAGAGAAAATGTATCATGCTCAGCACCCTCCTCCCGCCCTGTGGTGCAACAGATGTCCCTTTCTCCAAAAATGTACTTAAAGGGACCGTAAAGTTGCAACCACACACAATGTGATCTGCTGTGAGGGAAAAACGAGTTAGTACATTTCAAACATGAAAAAGGTCATTTTAAAATCAAACATGAAAAACCAAATTTCCAAAAGTATAAAACACAGAAAAATGCTTACCGAAGAGAGAAAATGTATCGTGCTCAGCACACTCCTCCCGCCCTGTGGTTCAACTGATGTCCCTTTCTCCAAAAATTTACTCAATGGGACCGTAATGTTGCAACCACACACAATGTGACCTGCTGTGAGGAACAACCGAGTTAGTACATTTCAAACATGAAAAAGGTCATTTTAAAATCAACATGAAAAACCAAAATTCCAAAAGTATAAAACACAAAAAAATGCTTACCGAAGAGAGAAAATGTATCGTGCTCAGCACCCTCCTCCCGCCGTGTGGTGCAACTGATGTCCCTTTCTCCAAAAATGTACTCAATGGGACCGTAATGTTGCAACCACACACAAGTTGACCTGCTGTGAGGAACAACCGAGTTAGTACGTTTCAAACATAAAAAAGGTCATCTTAAAATCAACATGAAAAACCAAAATTCCAAAAGTATAAATCACAAAAAAATGCTTACCGAAGAGAGAAAATGTATCGTGCTCAGCACCCTCCTCCCGCCTGTGGTGCAACTGATGTCCCTTTCTCCAAAAATGTACTCAATGGGACCGTAATGTTGCAACCACACACAAGTTGACCTGCTGTGAGGAAAAAACGAGTTAGTACATTTCAAACATGAAAAAGGTCATTTTAAAATCAACATGAAAAACCAAAATTCCAAAAGTATAAAACACAAAAAAATGCTTACCGAAGAGAGAAAATGTATCGTGCTCAGCACCCTCCTCCTGCCCTGTGGTGCAACTGATGTTCCTTTCTCCAAAAATGTGCTCAATGGGACCGTAATGTTGCAACCACACACAAGTTGACCTGCTGTGAGGAACAACCGAGTTAGTACGTTTCAAACATGAAAAAGGTCATTTTAAAATCAACATGAAAAACCAAAATTCCAAAAGTATAAATCACAAAATAATGCTTACGGAAGAGAGTAAATGTATCGTGCTCAGCACCCTCCTCCCGCCCTGTGGTGCAACTGATGTCCCTTTCTCCAAAAATGTACTCAATGGGACCATAATGTTGCAACCACACACAAGTTGACCGGCTGTGAGGGAAAAACGAGTTAGTACATTTCAAACATGAAAAAGTCATTTTAAAATCTACATGAAAAACCAAAATTCCAAAAGTATAAAACACAAAAAAATGCTTACCGAAGAGAGAAAATGTATCATGCTCAGCACCCTCCTCCCGCCCTGTGGTGCAATTGATGTCCCTTTCTCCAAAAATGTACTCAAAGGGACCGTAAAGTTGCAACCACACACAAGTTGGCCTGCTGTGAGGAAAAAACGAGTTAGTACATTTCAAACATGAAAAAGGTCATTTTAAAATGAAACATGAAAAACCAAATTTCCAAAAGTATAAAACACAGATAAATGCTTACCGAAGAGAGAAAATGTATCGTGCTCAGCACCCTCGTCCCGCCCTGTGGTGCAACTGATGTCCCTTTCTCCAAAAATGTACTCAATGGGACCGTAATGTTGCAACCACACACAAGTTGACCTGCTGTGAGGGAAAAACGAGTTAGTACATTTCAAACATGAAAAAGGTCATTTTAAAATCAACATGAAAAACCAAAATTCCAAAAGTATAAAACACAAAAAAATGCTTACCGAATAGAGAAAATGTATCATGCTCAGCACCCTCCTCCCGCCCTGTGGTGCAACTGATGTCCCTTTCTCCAAAAATGTACTCAATGGGACCGTAATGTTGCAACCACACACAATGTGACCTGCTGTGAGGGAAAAACGAGTTAGTACATTTCAAACATGAAAAAGGTCATTTTAAAATCAACATGAAAAACCAAAATTCCAAAAGTATAAAACACAAAAAAATGCTTACCGAAGAGAGAAAATGTATCGTGCTCAGCACCCTCCTCCCGCCCTGTGGTGCAACTGATGTCCCTTTCTCCAAAAATGTACTCAATGGGACCGTAATGTTGCAACCACACACAATGTGACCTGCTGTGAGGAACAACCGAGTTAGTACATTTCAAACATGAAAAAGGTCATTTTAAAATCAACATGAAAAACCATAATTCCAAAAGTATAAAACACAAAAAAATGCTTACCGAAGAGAGAAAATGTATCGTGCTCAGCACCCTCCTCCCGCCCTGTGGTGTAACTGATTTCCCTTTCTCCAAAAATGTACTCAATGGGACCGTAATGTTGCAACCACACACAATGTGACCTGCTGTGAGGAACAACCGAGTTAGTACATTTCAAACATGAAAAAGGTCATTTTAAAATCAACATGAAAAACCAAAATTCCAAAAGTATAAAACACAAAAAATTGCTTACCGAAGAGAGAAAATGTATCGTGCTCAGCACCCTCCTCCCGCCCTGTGGTGCAACTGATGTCCCTTTCTCCAAAAATGTACTCAATGGGACCGTAATGTTGCAACCACACACAAGTTGACCTGCTGTGAGGAACAACCGAGTTAGTACATTTCAAACATGAAAAAGGTCATTTTAAAATCAACATGAAAAACCAAAATTCCAAAAGTATAAAACACAAAAAAATGCTTACCGAAGAGAGAAAATGTATCGTGTTCAGCACCCTCCTCCCGCCTTGTGGTGCAACTGATGTCCCTTTCTCCAAAAATGTACTCAATGGGACCGTAATGTTGCAACCACACACAAGTTGACCTGCTGTGAGGAACAACCGAGTTAGTACATTTCAAACATGAAAAAGGTCATTTTAAAATCAACATGAAAAACCAAAATTCCAAAAGTATAAAACACAAAAAAATGCTTACCCAAGAGAGAAAATGTATCGTGCTCAGCACCCTCCTCCCGCCCTGTGGTGCAACTGATGTCCCTTTCTCCAAAAATGTACTCAATGGGACCGTAATGTTGCAACCACACACAAGTTGACCTGCTGTGAGAAAAAAACGAGTTAGTACATTTCAAACATGAAAAAGGTCATTATAAAATCAACATGAATAACCAAAATTATAAAAGTATAAAACACAAAAAAATGCTTACCGAAGAGAGAAAATGTATCATGCTCAGCACCCTCCTCCCGCCCTGTGGTGCAACTGATCTCCCTTTCTCCAAAAATGTACTCAATGGGACCGTAATGTTGCAACCACACACAAGTTGACCTGCTGTGAGGAACAACCGAGTTAGTACATTTCAAACATGAAAAAGGTCATTTTAAAATCAACATGAAAAACCAAAATTCCAAAAGTATAAAACACAAAAAAATGCTTACGAAGAGAGAAAATGTATCGTGCTCAGCACCCTCCTCCCGCCCTGTGGTGCAACTGATGTCCCTTTCTCCAAAAATGTACTCAATGGGACCGTAATGTTGCAACCACACACAAGTTGACCTGCTGTGAGGAAAAAACGAGTTAGTACATTTCAAACATGAAAAAGGTCATTTTAAAATCAACATGAAAAACCAAAATTCCAAAAGTATAAAACACAAAAAAATGCTTACCGAAGAGAGAAAATGTATCGTGCTCAGCACCCTTCTCCCGCACTGTGGTGCAACTGATGTCGCTTTCCCCAAAAATGTACTCAATGGGACCGTAATGTTGCAACCACACACAAGTTGACCTGCTGTGAGGAACAACCGAGTTAATACATTTCAAAATTCCAAAAGTATAAAACACAAAAAAATGCTTACCGAAGAGAGAAAATGTATCGTGCTCAGCACCCTTCTCCCGCCCTGTGGTGCAACTGATGTCCCTTTCTCCACAAACGTACTCAATGGGATCGTAATGTTGCAACCACACACAAGTTGACCAGCTGTGAGGAACAACCGAGTTAGTACATTTCAAACATGAAAAAGGTCATTTTAAAATCAACATGAAAAACCAAAATTCCAAACGTCTAAAACACAAAGAAATGCTTGCCGAAGAGAGAAAATGTATCGTGCTCAGCACCCTCCTCCCGCCCTGTGGTGCAACTGATGTCCCTTTCTCCACAAATATACTCAATGGGACCGTAATGTTGCAACCACACACAAGTTGACCTGCTGTGAGGAACAACCGAGTTAGTACATTTCAAACATGAAAAAGGTCAGTTTTAAAATCAACATGAAAAACCAAAATTCCAAAAGTATAAAACACAAAAAAATGCTTACCGAAGAGAGAAAATGTATCGTGCTCAGCACCCTCCTCCCGCCCTGTGGTGCAACTGATGTCCCTTTCTCCAAAAATGTACTCAATGGGACGGTAATGTCGCAACCACACACAAGATGACCTGCTGTGAGGAACAACCGAGTTAGTACATTTCAAACATGAAAAAGGTCATTTTAAAATCAACGTGAAAAATCAAAATTCCAAAAGTATAAAACACAAAAAAATGCTTACCGAAGAGAGAAAATGTATCGTGCTCAGCACCCTCCTCCCACCCTGTGGTGCAACTGATGTCCCTTTCTCCACAAATATACTCAATGGGAACGTAATTTTGCAACCACACACAAGTTGACCTGCTGTGAGGAACAACCGAGTTAGTACATTTCAAACATGAAAAAGGTCATTTTAAAATAAACATGAAAAACCAAAATTCCAAAAGTATAAAACACAAAAAAATGCTTACCGAAGAGAGAAAATGCATCGTGCTCAGCACCCTCCTCCCGCCCTGTAGTGCAACTGATGTCCCTTTCCCCAAAAATGTACTCAATGGGACCGTAATGTTGCAACCACACACAAGTTGACCTGCTGTGAGGAACAACCGAGTTAGTACATTTCAAACATGAAAAAGGTCATTTTAAAATCAACATGAAAAACCAAAATTCCAAAAGTATAAAACACAAAAAAGTGCTTACCGAAGAGAGAAAATGTATCGTGCTCAGCACCCTCCTCCCGCCCTGTGGTGCAACTGATGTCCCTTTGTCCAAAAATGTACTCAATGGGACCGTAATGTTACAACCACACACAAGCTGACCTGCTGTGAGGAACAACCGAGTTAGTACATTTCAAACATGAAAAAGGTCATTTTAAAGATTAGATTAGATTAGATTTACTTTCATTCCAATTGATCCATAGTGAGGAGGTCCTCCAGGATGTGGAACATGTCAGAAAAACAACAATACATGACAAATATTTAAACTAAAACAAATAAGCTAATGTACCATTCCACAGGTCCCAAGTGGAATGATCGTCATTTTTTAATGAACACTAAGAGTCATTTTACAAATACTATTGCACTGAATTTAAAATAAAAAAGTTTTATATTTATTTATAAGGTAAGAAACATGTAATACAACTACTGTAATACTTATTTACAATGAACACATTACTGCACTGAAATGGTGCAGAAGTTAGATTATACTTACACACACACACACACACACACACACACACACACAAATTTTCAGTGAACACATTACTGCACTGAAATTGTGCAGAAGTTATGTTGTACTTATATACAAATCAGTTGGTTTTCCTCAGAAATTCATCAATGGAGTAGAAGGAGTTGGCCACCAATAAATCCTTTAGGCTTCTCTTAAACTGAATTTCATTGGTTGTTAAGCTTTTTATGGCTGCTGACAAGTTATTGAAAATGTGTGTTCCTGAATAATGCACACCTTTTTGTACAAGACTAAGTGACTTTAAATCCTTGTGAAGATTATTCTTATTTCTAGTATTTATTCCATGAATTGAGCTGTTGGTTTGAAAAAGTGATATATTTTTAATGACAAATTTCATTAAGGAATAAATATATTGGGAAGCTGTAGTTAGTATCCCTAGTTCCCTAAACAGGCTTCTGCAGGATGTTCTTGAGTTCACACCACATATAATTCTTACTGCACGTTTTTGTGCCCGGAAAACTTTAGCTTGGCTTGATGAATTACCCCAGAAAATAATCCCATATGACATTATGGAATGAAAGTAAGCATAGTATGCCAGCTTTTTCATTTTTATATCCCCTATGTCTGACAAAATTCGCATTGCAAACAGAGATTTGTTAAGACGCTTCAGCAGTTCTGTGGTGTGCTCCTCCCAGTAGAATTTATTATCAAGCTGTAATCCCAAGAATTTAACACCGTCCACTTCTTCTATCTTCTTGTCATCATATGTTAGACATATACTCTTGGGACACCCCTTACAAGTTCTGAACTGCATGTAGTGTGTTTTTTCAAAGTTTAGTGACAAAGAATTGGATAGGAACCAGTGATTAATGTCTACAAATATTTTATTGGCTGATCTTTCTAAGACTACACTTGATTTGCTATTTATTGCAATGTTTGTATCATCAGCAAACAAAACAAACTTGGCATCTGGTAATGTTACTGATGAAAGGTCATTGATATACACAAGAAAAAGTAAGGGCCCCAAAATGGAACCTTGTGGGACCCCACATGTAATTAGTTCCCAGTTGGATGATGCCTGATAGCTTGATACATGTCTCTTTCCTAATAACACCCTTTGTTTCCTGCCAGAGATATAAGATTTGAACCATTTTGCAGCATTTCCTGTTACACTATAATATTCTAGTTTACTTAAAAGGATATTGTGATTTACACAGTCAAATGCCTTTGACAGATCACAAAATATACCAGTTGCCTGCAATTTTTTGTCTAATGAATTAAGTACATTTTCACTGTAAGTGTAGATAGCCTTCTCAATATCAGAACCTTTTAGAAATCCAAACTGTGACTTTGACAGTATGTTATTTGAGATAAGATGGTTATAAAGACGACTGTACATTACTTTTTCGAAAATTTTTGAGAATGCTGGCAACAGTGAAATTGGACGGAAATTTGATGCTATTTCTTTATCTCCCTTCTTAAACAGTGGCTTAACTTCAGCATATTTCAGCCATTCGGGAAATATTCCACTGATAAACGACTGGTTACACAGATAGCTTAATATGTTACTTAGCTCAGAATCACATTCTTTAATTAACTTTGTTGATATTTCATCATACCCACTAGATGTTTTTGATTTTAAAGATTTTATGATGGACATTATTTCTGTTGGGGTAGTGAGGGTCAAATTCATATTATGGAAGTTACTTGAAATGTCTGGTCTAAGGTAATCCATAGCAGCATCTACCGAACCTGACAACCCCATCTTTTCAGTAACAGTTATAAAATGTTTGTTAAAAAGTTCTGCAACACTATACACATCTGTCACTAATGCATCATTTACTCTTAATGCTATTTGTTCCTCTTCATGTCTGGTTCTACCGGTCTCCTCCTTCACTATATCCCATATTGTCTTTATTTTGTTATCTGATATGACTATCTTTTCCTTGTAATATATTTGCTTTGACATCCGTATTACAGTCTTTAATATTTTGCAGTATTTCTTATAATGTGCTATAGCATCAACATTGGAAATGTTTCGGATTGACAGATACAGTTTTCTTTTTGTTTTACAAGATACCCCTATTCCTCGAGTAATCCATGGCTTCTTTGTAGACTTTGCTCTAACCTTGGTAAGTTTTGGGGGAAAGCAGTGTTCAAATAAGGTAAGCACTTTATTAGCAAAAATGTTATATTTTTCATTCATGTCATGAGCACTGTAAACATCAGTCCAGTGAATGTCTCTGAGGAGTGTCCTAAAATAATCAATTTTTGGCTTACTGATTACCCTCTTGAGCTCAGATTTAACAGATTTTATATCCTGTTCAGTATTAACATTTAACAGAAGGAACTGCATGTCATGGTCTGAGAGGCCATTGACTATTGGTTTTGTAATATAATTTTGTTCATTTGACTTTTCTATAAAGATATTATCAATGGCTGTTTGTGAGCAAGTGGTTATCCTAGTGGGGAACTTTACTGTGGGAATTAAGTTGAATGATAGTGTTACTAACTCAAATAGGTTCTTATTGGGAGAGTCTTTAAGGAAATCTACATTGAAATCACCAGCAACCACTATTTCTTTGTTTTTGGTTGTTAAATGGGCCAGTACAGCTTCAAGGTGGTTTACAAACAGATTAAAGTTACCTGCAGGTGCTCGATATACACTTAATATTATGAAAGATTTTTTGTGAAAATCTAATTCTGTTGCACATGCTTCCATATGCTGTTCTAGGCAAAATTTATGAATGTCTATGTTCTTAAATTTATGACAGTTCCTGATGAATGTGGCAACTCCTCCTTTCTCCATTTCTGATCTACAATAGTGAGACGCTAACCTAAACCCTGTAACACTTAAAAGTTCTATACCAGTGGTCACATGATGTTCAGAGAGGCAGATTATGTCAGCTGGGTTTGAAGACTCTAATTCATCTATGCAGATAGTTAATTCATTAATTTTATTTCTCAGTCCTCGAATATTTTGATGCAATAAAGATAGCTGACATTTCACATTGACTGACTTAAAATTGGATGGAGTTAAAATATCTGCTGACAGTTGAAAATTCTTAACCAATGGCTGTTTATGTTGATGTAATAAGCTGGAATTATGTTTTTTGATTTCTTTCTCAAACTGAAGGTTTGTCTCAGTTCTAACCTCTCTTAAAATTTGTTTTCTTTCTGTCCTCCCTACCCTAAAAAAGGGTCTTTTCTGAATCCTATAACCACTGGTATTTTACCACTCATGACAGTGCCTCCCCCCTTTAACTTTCCTGCTATTTCCCCAGCCAATTTACCCTTCCCCTTCCTGTTGAGGTGAAGGCCATGCCTAGTATAATCCCACCTACTGACAGAATCAACATGAACCACACCAATGTGTGACCCCGCACCCGACATGAGCAGCCGTTCCAGCTCCAAATTAACTCTCTTGACAGAAGAATTCAAATGAGGTCGGTCATGGCGCCCAAGAACAGATACAAACTCAACACTGGTATGCCTCGATGCTGATGCAATCAACATGAAAACCCAAAATTCCAAAAGTATAAAACACAAAAAAATGCTAACCGAAGAGAGAAAATGTATCGTGCTCAGCACCCTCCTCCTGCCCTGTGGTGCAACTGATGTCCCTTTCTCCACAAATGTATTCAATGGGACCGTAATGTTGCAACCACACACAAGTTGACCTGCTGTGAGGAAAAAACGAGTTAGTACATTTCAAACATGAAAAAGATCATTTTAAAGTCAACATGAAAAACCAAAATTATAAAAGTATAAAACACAAAAAAATGTTTACCGAAGAGAGAAAATGTATCGTGCTCAGCACCCTCCTCCCACCCTGTGGTGCAACTGATGTCCCTTTCTCCAAAAATGTACTCAATGAGACCGTAATGTTGCAACCACACACAAGTTGACCTGCTGTGAGGAACAACCGAGTTAGTACATTTCAAACATGAAAAAGGTCATTTTAAAATCAACATGAAAAACCAAAATTCCAAAAGTATAAAACACAAAAAAATGCTTACCGAAGAGAGAAAGTGTATCGTGCTCAGCACCCTCCTCCCGCCCTGTGGTGCAACTGATGTATCTTTCTCCAAAAATGTACTCAATCGGACCGTAATGTTGCAACCACACACAAGTTGACCAGCTGTGAGGAAAAAACGAGTTAGTACATTTCAAACATGAAAAAGGTCATTTTAAAATCAACATGAAAAACCAAAATTCCAAAAGTATAAAACACAAAAAAATGCTTACCGAAGAGAGAAAATGTATCGTGCTCAGCACCCTCCTCACGCCCTGTGGTACAACTGATGTCCCTTTCTCCAAAAATGTACTCAATGGGACCGTAATGTTGCAACCACACACAAGTTGACCTGCTGTGAGGAACAACCGAGTTAGTACATTTCAAACATGAAAAAGGTCATTTTAAAATCAACATGAAAAAACAAAATTCCAAAAGTATAAAACACAAAAAAATGCTTACCGTAGAGAGAAAATGTATCGTGCTCAGCACCCTCTTCCCACCCTGTGGTGCAACTGATGTCCCTTTCTCCAAAAATGTACTCAATGGGACCGTAATGCGGCAACCACACACAAGTTGACCTGCTGTGAGGAACAACCGAGTTAGTACATTTCAAACATGAAAAAGGTCATTTTAAAATCAACATGAAAAACCAAAATTCCAAAAGTATAAAACACAAAAAAATGCTTACCGAAGAAAAAAATGTATCGGGCTCAGCATCCTCCTCCCGCCCTGTGGTGCAACTGATGTCCCTTTCTCCAAAAATGTACTCAATCGGACCGTAATGTTGCAACCACACACAAGTTGACCTGCTGTGAGGAAAAAACGAGTTAGTACATTTCAAACATGAAAAAGGTCATTTTAAAAGCAACATGAAAAACCAAAATTCCAAAAGTATAAAACACAAAAAAATGCTTACCGAAGAGAGAAAATGTATCGTGCTCAGCACCCTCCTCCCGCCCTGTGGTGCAACTGATGTCCCTTTCTCCAAAAATGTACTCAATGGGACCATAATGTTGCAACCACGCACAAGTTGACCAGCTGTGAGGAACAATCGAGTTAGTACATTTCAAACATGAAAAAGGTCATTTTAAAATCAACATGAAAAACCAAAATTCCAAAAGTATAAAACACAAAAAAATGCTTACCGAAGAGAGAAAATGTATCGTGCTCAGCACCCTCCTCCCGCCCTGTTGTGCAACTGATGTCTCTTTCTCCACAAATGTACTCAATGGGACCGCAACGTTGCAACCACACACAAGTTGACCTGCTGTGAGGAAGAACCGAATTAGCACATTTCAAACATGAAGAAGGTCATTTTAAAATCAACATGAAAAACCAAAATTATAAAAGTATAAAACACAAAAAAATGCTTACCGAAGAGAGAAAATGTATCGTGCTCAGCACCCTTCTCCCGCCCTGTGGTGCAACTGATGTCCCTTTCTCCAAATATGTACTCAATGGGACCGTAATGTTGCAACCACACACAAGTTGACCTGCTGTGAGGAACAACCGAGTTAATACATTTCAAACATGAAAAAGGTCATTTTAAAATCAACATGAAAAACCAAAATTCCAAAAGTATAAAACACAAAAAAATGCTTACCGAAGAGAGAAAATGTATCGTGCTCAGCACCCTCCTCCCGCCCTGTGGTGCAACTGATGTCCCTTTCTCCAAAAATGTACTCAATGGGACCATAATGTTGCAACCACGCACAAGTTGACCAGCTGTGAGGAACAACCGAGTTAGTATATTTCAAATATGAAAAAGGTCATTTTAAAATCAACATGAAAAACCAAAATTCCAAAAGTATAAAACACAAAAAAATGCTTACCGAAGAGAGAAAATGTATCGTGCTCAGCACCCTCCTCCCGCCCTGTGGTGCAACTGATGTCCCTTTCTCCAACAATGTACTCAATGGGACCGTAATGTTGCAACCACACACAAGTTGACCTGCTGTGAGGAACAACCGAGTTAGTACATTTCAAACATGAAAAAGGTCATTTTAAAATCAACATGAAAAACCAAAATTCCAAAAGTATAAAACACAAAAAAATGCTTACCGAAGAGAGAAAATGTATCGTGCTCAGCACCCTTCTCCCGCCCTGTGGTGCAACTGATGTCCCTTTCTCCAAAAATGTACTCAATGGGACCGTAATGTTGCAACCACACACAAGTTGACCTGCTGTGAGGAACAACCGAGTTAATACATTTCAAACATGAAAAAGGTCATTTTAAAATCAACATGAAAAACCAAAATTCCAAAAGTATAAAACACAAAAAAATGCTTACCGAAGAGAGAAAATGTATCGTGCTCAGCACCCTCCTCCCGCCCTGTGGTGCAACTGATGTCCCTTTCTCCAAAAATGTACTCAATGGGACCGTAATGTTGCAACCACACACAAGTTGACCTGCTGTGAGGAACAACCGAGTTAGTACATTTCAAACATGAAAAAGGTCATTTTAAAATCAACATGAAAAACCAAAATTCCAAAAGTATAAAACACAAAAAAATGCTTACCGAAGAGAGAAAATGTATCGTGCTCAGCACCCTCCTCCCGCCTGTGGTGCAACTGATGTCGCTTTCTCCAAAAATGTACTCAATGGGACCGTAATGTTGCAACCACACACAAGTTGACCTGCTGTGAGGAAAAAACGAGTTAGCACATTTCAAACATGAAGAAGGTCATTTTAAAATCAACATGAAAAACCAAAATTATAAAAGTATAAAACACAAAAAAATGCTTACCGAAGAGAGAAAATGTATCGTGCTCAGCACCCTTCTCCCGCCCTGTGGTGCAACTGATGTCCCTTTCTCCAAATATGTACTCAATGAGACCGTAATGTTGCAACCACACACAAGTTGACCTGCTGTGAGGAACAACCGAGATAATACATTTCAAACATGAAAAAGGTCATTTTAAAATCAACATGAAAAACCAAAATTCCAAAAGTATAAAACACAAAAAAATGCTTACCGAAGAGAGAAAATGTATCGTGCTCAGCACCCTCCTCCCGCCCTGTGGTGCAACTGATGTCCCTTTCTCCAAAAATGTACTCAATGGGACCATAATGTTGCAACCACGCACAAGTTGACCAGCTGTGAGGAACAACCGAGTTAGTACATTTCAAACATGAAAAAGGTCATTTTAAAATCAACATGAAAAACCAACATTCCAAAAGTATAAAACACAAAAAAATGCTTACCGAAGAGAGAAAATGTATCGTGCTCAGCACCCTCCTCCCGCCCTGTTGTGCAACTGATGTCTCTTTCTCCACAAATGTACTCAATGGGACCGCAACGTTGCAACCACACACAAGTTGACCTGCTGTGAGGAAAAAACGAGTTAGCACATTTCAAACATGAAGAAGGTCATTTTAAAATCAACATGAAAAACCAAAATTATGAAAGAATAAAACACAAAAAAATGCTTACCGAAGAGAGAAAATGTATCGTGCTCAGCACCCTTCTCCCGCACTGTGGTGCAACTGATGTCGCTTTCCCCAAAAATGTACTCAATGGGACCGTAATGTTGCAACCACACACAAGTTGACCTGCTGTGAGGAACAACCGAGTTAATACATTTCAAACATGAAAAAGGTCATTTTAAAATCAACATGAAAAACCAAAATTCCAAAAGTATAAAACACAAAAAAATGCTTACCGAAGAGAGAAAATGTATCGTGCTCAGCACCCTCCTCCCTCCCTGTGGTGCAACAAATGTCCCTTTCTCCACAAACGTACTCAATGGGATCGTAATGTTGCAACCACACACAAGTTGACCAGCTGTGAGGAACAACCGAGTTAGTACATTTCAAACATGAAAAAGGCCATTTTAAAATCAACATGAAAAACCAAAATTCCAAAAGTCTAAAACACAAAGAAATGCTTACCAAAGAGAGAAAATGTATCGTGCTCAGCACCCTCCTCCCGCCCTGTGGTGCAACTGATGTCCCTTTCTCCACAAATATACTCAATGGGACCGTAATGTTGCAACCACACACAAGTTGACCTGCTGAGAGGAACAACCAAGTTAGTACATTTCAAACATGAAAGTAGTCATTTTAAAATCAACATGAAAAACCAAAATTCCAAAAGTATCAAACACAAAAAAATGCTTACCGAAGACAGAAAATGTATCGTGCTCAGCACCCTCCTCCCGCCCTGTGGTGCAACTGATGTCCCTTTCTCCAAAAATGTACTCAATGGGACCGTAATGTTGCAACCACACACAAGTTGACCTGCTGTGAGGAACAACCGAGTTAGTACATTTCAAACATGAAAAAGGTCATTTTAAAATCAACATGAAAAACCAAAATTCCAAAAGTATGAAACACAAAAAAATGCTTACCGAAGAGAGAAAATGTATCGTGCTCAGCACCGTCCTCCCGCCCTGTGGTGCAACTGATGTCCCTTTCTCCAAAAATGTACTCAATGGGACCGTAATGTTGCAACCATACACAAGATGACCTGCTGTGAGGAACATCCGAGTTAGTACATTTCAAACATGAAAAAGGTCATTTTAAAATAAACATGAAAAACCAAAATTCCAAAAGTATAAAACACAAAAAAATGCTTACCGAAGAGAGAAAATGCATCGTGCTCAGCACCCTCCTCCCGCCCTGTGGTGCAACTGATGTCCCTTTCCCCAAAAATGTACTCAATGGGACCGTAATGTTGCAACCACACACAAGTTGACCTGCTGTGAGGAACAACCGAGTTAGTACATTTCAAACATGAAAAAGGTTAGTTTTAAAATCAACATGAAAAACCAAAATTCCTAAAGTATAAAACACAAAAAAATGCTTACCGAAGAGAGAAAATGTATCGTGCTCAGCACCCTCCTCCCGCCCTGTGGTGCAACTGATGTCCCTTTCTCCAAAAATGTACTCAATGGGACGGTAATGTTGCAACCACACACAAGATGACCTGCTGTGAGGAACAACCGAGTTAGTACATTTCAAACATGAAAAAGGTCATTTTAAAATCAACGTGAAAAATCAAAATTCCAAAAGTATAAAACACAAAAAAATGCTTACCGAAGAGAGAAAATGTATCGTGCTCAGCACCCTCCTCCCACCCCGTGGTGCAACTGATGTCCCTTTCTCCACAAATATGCTCAATGGGAACGTAATTTTGCAACCACACACAAGTTGACCTGCTGTGAGGAACAACCGAGTTAGTACATTTCAAACATGAAAAAGGTCATTTTAAAATAAACATGAAAAACCAAAATTCCAAAAGTATAAAACACAAAAAAATGCTTACCGAAGAGAGAAAATGCATCGTGCTCAGCACCCTCCTCCCGCCCTGTAGTGCAACTGATGTCCCTTTCCCCAAAAATGTACTCAATGGGACCGTAATGTTGCAACCACACACAAGTTGACCTGCTGTGAGGAACAACCGATTTAGTACATTTCAAACATGAAAAAGGTCATTTTAAAATAAACATGAAAAACCAAAATTCCAAAAGTATAAAACACAAAAAAGTGCTTACCGAAGAGAGAAAATGTATCGTGCTCAGCACCCTCCTCCCGCCCTGTGGTGCAACTGATGTCCCTTTCTCCAAAAATGTACTCAATGGGACCGTAATGTTACAACCACACACAAGCTGACCTGCTGTGAGGAAAAACCGAGTTAGTACATTTCAAACATGAAAAAGGTCATTTTAAAATCAACATGAAAACCCAAAATTCCAAAAGTATAAAACACAAAAAAATGCTTACCGAAGAGAGAAAATGTATCGTGCTCAGAACCCACCTCCCGCCCTGTGGTGCAACTGATGTCCCTTTCTCCAAAAATGTACTCAATGTAACCGTAATGTTACAACCACACACAAGCTGACCTGCTGTGAGGAACAACCGAGTTAGTACATTTCAAACATGAAAAAGGTCATTTTAAAATCAACATGAAAACCCAAAATTCCAAAAGTATAAAACACAAAAAAATGCTTACCGAAGAGAGAAAATGTATCGTGCTCAGCGCCCTCCTCCCGCCCTGTGGTGCAACTGATGTATCTTTCTCCAAAAATGTACTCAATCGGACCGTAATGTTGCAACCACACACAAGTTGACCAGCTGTGAGGAAAAAACGAGTTAGTACATTTCAAACATGAAAAAGGTCATTTTAAAATCAACATGAAAAACCAAAATTCCAAAAGTATAAAACACAAAAAAATGCTTACCGAAGAGAGAAAATGTATCGTGCTCAGCACCCTCCTCACGCCCTGTGGTGCAACTGATGTCCCTTTCTCCAAAAATGTACTCAATGGGACCGTAATGTTGCAACCACACACAAGTTGACCTGCTGTGAGGAACAACCGAGTTAGTACATTTCAAACATGAAAAAGGTCATTTTAAAATCAACATGAAAAAACAAAATTCCAAAAGTATAAAACACAAAAAAATGCTTACCGAAGAGAGAAAATGTATCGTGCTCAGCACCCTCTTCCCACCCTGTGGTGCAACTGATGTCCCTTTCTCCAAAAATGTACTCAATGGGACCGTAATGCGGCAACCACACACAAGTTGACCTGCTGTGAGGAACAACCGAGTTAGTACATTTCAAACATGAAAAAGGTCATTTTAAAATCAACATGAAAAACCAAAATTCCAAAAGTATAAAACACAAAAAAATGCTTACCGAAGAAAAAAATGTATCGGGCTCAGCACCCTCCTCCCGCCCTGTGGTGCAACTGATGTCCCTTTCTCCAAAAATGTACTCAATCGGACCGTAATGTTGCAACCACACACAAGTTGACCTGCTGTGAGGAAAAAACGAGTTAGTACATTTCAAACATGAAAAAGGTCATTTTAAAGTCAACATGAAAAACCAAAATTATAAAAGTATAAAACACAAAATAATGCTTATTGAAGAGAGAAAATGTATCGTGCTCAGCACCCTCCTCCCGCCCTGTGGTGCAACTGATGTCCCTTTCTCCAAAAATGTACTCAATGGGACCGTAATGTTACAACCACACACAAGCTGACCTGCTGTGAGGAACAACCGAGTTAGTACATTTCAAACATGAAAAAGGTCATTTTAAAATCAACATGAAAACCCAAAATTCCAAAAGTATAAAACACAAAAAAATGCTTACCGAAGAGAGAAAATGTATCGTGCTCAGCACCCTCCTCCTGCCCTGTGGTGCAACTGATGTCCCTTTCTCCACAAATGTATTCAATGGGACCGTAATGTTGCAACCACACACAAGTTGACCTGCTGTGAGGAAAAAACGAGTTAGTACATTTCAAACATGAAAAAGGTCATTTTAAAGTCAACATGAAAAACCAAAATTATAAAAGTATAAAACACAAAAAAATGCTTACCGAAGAGAGAAAATGTATCGTGCTCAGCACCCTCCTCCCACCCTGTGGTGCAACTGATGTCCCTTTCTCCAAAAATGTACTCAATGAGACCGTAATGTTGCAACCACACACAAGTTGACCTGCTGTGAGGAACAACCGAGTTAGTACATTTCAAACATGAAAAAGGTCATTTTAAAATCAACATGAAAAACCAAAATTCCAAAAGTATAAAACACAAAAAAATGCTTACCGAAGAGAGAAAATGTATCGTGCTCAGCACCCTCCTCCCGCCCTGTGGTGCAACTGATGTATCTTTCTCCAAAAATGTACTCAATGGGACCGTAATGTTGCAACCACACACAAGTTGACCAGCTGTGAGGAAAAAACGAGTTAGTACATTTCAAACATGAAAAAGGTCATTTTAAAATCAACATGAAAAACCAAAATTCCAAAAGTATAAAACACAAAAAAATGCTTACCGAAGAGAAAAAATGTATCGTGCTCAGCACCCTCCTCACGCCCTGTGGTGCAACTGATGTCCCTTTCTCCAAAAATGTACTCAATGGGACCGTAATGTTGCAACCACACACAAGTTGACCTGCTGTGAGGAACAACCGAGTTAGTACATTTCAAACATGAAAAAGGTCATTTTAAAATCAACATGAAAAAACAAAATTCCAAAAGTATAAAACACAAAAAAATGCTTACCGAAGAGAGATAATGTATCGTGCTCAGCACCCTCTTCCCACCCTGTGGTGCAACTGATGTCCCTTTCTCCAAAAATGTACTCAATGGGACCGTAATGCGGCAACCACACACAAGTTGACCTGCTGTGAGGAACAACCGAGTTAGTACATTTCAAACATGAAAAAGGTCATTTTAAAATCAACATGAAAAACCAAAATTCCAAAAGTATAAAACACAAAAAAATGCTTACCGAAGAAAAAAATGTATCGGGCTCAGCACCCTCCTCCCGCCCTGTGGTGCAACTGATGTCCCTTTCTCCAAAAATGTACTCAATCGGACCGTAATGTTGCAACCACGCACAAGTTGACCAGCTGTGAGGAACAACCGAGTTAGTACATTTCAAACATGAAAAAGGTCATTTTAAAATCAACATGAAAAACCAAAATTCCAAAAGTATAAAACACAAAAAAATGCTTACCGAAGAGAGAAAATGTATCGTGCTCAGCACCCTCCTCCCGCCCTGTTGTGCAACTGATGTCTCTTTCTCCACAAATGTACTCAATGGGACCGCAACGTTGCAACCACACACAAGTTGACCTGCTGTGAGGAACAACCGAGTTAGCACATTTCAAACATGAAGAAGGTCATTTTAAAATCAACATGAAAAACCAAAATTATAAAAGTATAAAACACAAAAAAATGCTTACCGAAGAGAGAAAATGTATCGTGCTCAGCACCCTTCTCCCGCCCTGTGGTGCAACTGATGTCCCTTTCTCCAAATATGTACTCAATGGGACCGTAATGTTGCAACCACACACAAGTTGACCTGCTGTGAGGAACAACCGAGTTAATACATTTCAAACATGAAAAAGGTCATTTTAAAATCAACATGAAAAACCAAAATTCCAAAAGTATAAAACACAAAAAAATGCTTACCGAAGAGAGAAAATGTATCGTGCTCAGCACCCTCCTCCCGCCCTGTGGTGCAAATGATGTCCCTTTCTCCAAAAATGTACTCAATGGGACCATAATGTTGCAACCACGCACAAGTTGACCAGCTGTGAGGAACAACCGAGTTAGTACATTTCAAATATGAAAAAGGTCATTTTAAAATCAACACGAAAAAACAAAATTCCAAAAGTATAAAACACAAAAAAATGCTTACCGAAGAGAGAAAATGTATCGTGCTCAGCACCCTCCTCCCGCCCTGTGGTGCAACTGATGTCCCTTTCTCCAAAAATGTACTCAATGGGACCGTAAGGTTGCAACCACTCACAAGTTGACCTGCTGTGAGGAACAACCGAGTTAGTACATTTCAAACATGAAAAAGGTCATTTTAAAATCAACATGAAAAACCAAAATTCCAAAAGTATAAAACACAAAAAAATGCTTACCGAAGAGAGAAAATGTATCGTGCTCAGCACCCTTCTCCCGCCCTGTGGTGCAACTGATGTCCCTTTCTCCAAAAATGTACTCAATGGGACCGTAATGTTGCAACCACACACAAGTTGACCTGCTGTGAGGAACAACCGAGTTAGTACATTTCAAACATGAAAAAGGTCATTTTAAAATCAACATGAAAAACCAAAATTCCAAAAGTATAAAACACAAAAAAATGCTTACCGAAGAGAGAAAATGTATCGTGCTCAGCACACTCCTCCCGCCCTGTGGTGCAACTAATGTCGCTTTCTCCAAAAATGTACTCAATGGGACCGTAATGTTGCAACCACACACAAGTTGACCTGCTGTGAGGAAAAAACGAGTTAGCACATTTCAAACATGAAGAAGGTCATTTTAAAATCAACATGAAAAACCAAAGTTATAAAAGTATAAAACACAAAAAAATGCTTACCGAAGAGAGAAAATGTATCGTGCTCAGCACCCTTCTCCCGCCCTGTGGTGCAACTGATGTCCCTTTCTCCAAATATGTACTCAATGGAACCGTAATGTTGCAATCACACACAAGTTGACCTGCTGTGAGGAACAACCGAGTTAATACATTTCAAACATGAAAAAGGTCATTTTAAAATCAACATGAAAAACCAAAATTCCAAAAGTATAAAACACAAAAAAATGCTTACCGAAGAGAGAAAATGTATCGTGCTCAGCACCCTCCTCCCGCCCTGTGGTGCAACTGATGTCCCTTTCTCCAAAAATGTACTCAATGGGACCATAATGTTGCAACCACGCACAAGTTGACCAGCTGTGAGGAACAACCGAGTTAGTACATTTCAAACATGAAAAAGGTCATTTTAAAATCAACATGAAAAACCAACATTCCAAAAGTATAAAACACAAAAAAATGCTTACCGAAGAGAGAAAATGTATCGTGCTCAGCACCCTCCTCCCGCCCTGTTGTGCAACTGATGTCTCTTTCTCCACAAATGTACTCAATGGGACCGCAACGTTGCAACCACACACAAGTTGACCTGCTGTGAGGAACAACCGAGTTAATACATTTCAAACATGAAAAAGGTCATTTTAAAATCAACATGAAAAACCAAAATTCCAAAAGTATAAAACACAAAAAAATGCTTACCGAAGAGAGAAAATGTATCGTGCTCAGCACCCTCCTCCCGCCCTGTGGTGCAACTGATGTCCCTTTCTCCAAAAATGTACTCAATGGGACCATAATGTTGCAACCACGCACAGGTTGACCAGCTGTGAGGAACAACCGAGTTAGTACATTTCAAATATGAAAAAGGTCATTTTAAAATCAACACGAAAAAACAAAATTCCAAAAGCATAAAACACAAAAAAATGCTTACCGAAGAGAGAAAATGTATCGTGCTCAGCACCCTCCTCCCGCCCTGTGGTGCAACTGATGTCCCTTTCTCCAAAAATGTACTCAATGGGACCGTAAGGTTGCAACCACACACAAGTTGACCTGCTGTGAGGAACAACCGAGTTAGTACATTTCAAACATGAAAAAGGTCATTTTAAAATCAACATGAAAAACCAAAATTCCAAAAGTATAAAACACAAAAAAATGCTTACCGAAGAGAGAAAATGTATCGTGCTCAGCACCCTTCTCCCGCCCTGTGGTGCAACTGATGTCCCTTTCTCCAAAAATGTACTCAATGGGACCGTAATGTTGCAACCACACACAAGTTGACCTGCTGTGAGGAACAACCGAGTTAATACATTTCAAACATGAAAAAGGTCATTTTAAAATCAACATGAAAAACCAAAATTCCGAAAGTATAAAACACAAAAAAATGCTTACCGAAGAGAGAAAATGTATCGTGCTCAGCACCCTCCTCCCGCCCTGTGGTGCAACTGATGTCCCTTTCTCCAAAAATGTACTCAATGGGACCGTAATGTTGCAACCACACACAAGTTGACCTGCTGTGAGGAACAACCGAGTTAGTACATTCCAAACAATAAAAAGGTCATTTTAAAATCAACATGAAAAACCAAAATTCCAAAAGTATAAAACACAAAAAAATGCTTACCGAAGAGAGAAAATGTATCGTGCTCAGCACACTCCTCCCGCCCTGTGGTGCAACTAATGTCGCTTTCTCCAAAAATGTACTCAATGGGACCGTAATGTTGCAACCACACACAAGTTGACCTGCTGTGAGGAAAAAACGAGTTAGCACATTTCAAACATGAAGAAGGTCATTTTAAAATCAACATGAAAAACCAAAGTTATAAAAGTATAAAACACAAAAAAATGCTTACCGAAGAGAGAAAATGTATCGTGCTCAGCACCCTTCTCCCGCCCTGTGGTGCAACTGATGTCCCTTTCTCCAAATATGTACTCAATGGGACCGTAATGTTGCAACCACACACAAGTTGACCTGCTGTGAGGAACAACCGAGTTAATACATTTCAAACATGAAAAAGGTCATTTTAAAATCAATTTGAAAAACCAAAATTCCAAAAGTATAAAACACAAAAAAATGCTTACCGAAGAGAGAAAATGTATCGTGCCCAGCACCCTCCTCCCGCCCTGTGGTGCAACTGATGTCCCTTTCTCCAAAAATGTACTCAATGGGACCATAATGTTGCAACCACGCACAAGTTGACCAGCTGTGAGGAACAACCGAGTTAGTACATTTCAAACATGAAAAAGGTCATTTTAAAATCAACATGAAAAACCAACATTCCAAAAGTATAAAACACAAAAAAATGCTTACCGAAGAGAGAAAATGTATCGTGCTCAGCACCCTCCTCCCGCCCTGTTGTGCAACTGATGTCTCTTTCTCCACAGATGTACTCAATGGGACCGCAACGTTGCAACCACACACAAGTTGACCTGCTGTGAGGAAAAAACGAGTTAGCACATTTCAAACATGAAGAAGGTCATTTTAAAATCAACATGAAAAACCAAAATTATAAAAGTATAAAACACAAAAAAATGCTTATCGAAGAGAGAAAATGCATCGTGCTCAGCACCCTTCTCCCGCCCTGTGGTGCAACTGATCTCCCTTTCTCCAAAAATGTACACAATGGGACCGTAATGTTGCACCCACACACAAGTTGACCTGCTGTGAGGAACAACCGTGTTAATACATTTCAAACATGAAAAAGGTCATTTTAAAATCAACATGAAAAACCAAAATTCCAAAAGTATAAAACACAAAAAAATGCTTACCGAAGAGAGAAAATGTATGGTGCTCAGCACCCTCCTCCCGCCCTGTGGTGCAACTGATGTCCCTTTCTCCAAAAATGTACTCAATGGGACCATAATGTTGCAACCACGCACAAGTTGACCAGCTGTGAGGAACAACCGAGTTAGCACATTTCAAACATGAAGAAGATCATTTTAAAATCAACATGAAAAACCAAAATTATAAAAGTATAAAACACAAAAAAATGCTTACCGAAGAGAGAAAATGTATCGTGCTCAGCACCCTCCTCCCGCCCTGTGGTGCAACTGATGTCCCTTTCTCCAAAAATGTACTCCAGGGGACCATAATGTTGCAACCACGCACAAGTTGACCAGCTGTGAGGAACAACCGAGTTAGTACATTTCAAACATGAAAAAGGTCATTTTAAAATCAACATGAAAAACCAAAATTCCAAAAGTATAAAACACAAAAAAATGCTTACCGAAGAGAGAAAATGTATTGTGCTCAGCACCCTCCTCCCGCCCTGTTGTGCAACTGATGTCTCTTTCTCCACAAATGTACTCAATGGGACCGCAACGTTACAACCACACACAAGTTGACCTGCTGTGAGGAACAACCGAGTTAATATATTTCAAACATGAAAAAGGTCATTTTAAAATCAACATGAAAAACCAAAATTTCAAAAGTATAAAACACAAAAAAATGCTTACCGAAGAGAGAAAATGTATCGTGCTCAGCACCCTCCTCCCGCCCTGTGGTGCAACTGATGTCCCTTTCTCCAAAAATGTACTCAATGGGACCATAATGTCGCAACCACGCACAAGTTAAACAGCTGTGAGGAACAACCGAGTTAGTACATTTCAAATATGAAAAAGGTCATTTTAAAATCAACATGAAAAACCAAAATTCCAAAAGTATAAAACACAAAAAAATGCTTACCGAAGAGAGAAAATGTATCGTGCTCAGCACCCTTCTCCCGCCCTGTGGTGCAACTGATGTCCCTTTCTCCAAATATGTACTCAATGGGACCGTAATGTTGCAACCACACACAAGTTGACCTGCTGTGAGGAACAACCGAGTTAATACATTTCAAACATGAAAAAGGTCATTTTAAAATCAACATGAAAAACCAAAATTCCAAAAGTATAGAACACAAAAAAATGCTTACCGAAGAGAGAAAATGTATCGTGCTCAGCACCCTCCTCCCGCCCTGTGGTGCAACTGATGTCCCTTTCTCCAAAAATGTACTCAATGGGACCATAATGTTGCAACCACGCACAAGTTGACCAGCTGTGAGGAACAACCGAGTTAGTACATTTCAAACATGAAAAAGGTCATTTTAAAATCAACATGAAAAACCAAAATTCCAAAAGTATAAAACACAAAAAAATGCTTACTGAAGAGAGAAAATGTATCGTGCTCAGCACCCTCCTCCCGCCTTGTGGTGCAACTGATGTCCCTTTCTCCAAAAATGTACTCAATGGGACCGTAATGTTGCAACCACACACAAGTTGACCTGCTGTGAGGAACAACCGAGTTAGTACATTTCGAACATGAAAAAGGTCATTTTAAAATCAACATGAAAAACCAAAATTCCAAAAGTATAAAACACAAGAAAATGCTTACCGAAGAGAGAAAATGTATCGTGCTCAGCACCCTCCTCCCGCCCTGTTGTGCAACTGATGTCTCTTTCTCCACAAATGTACTCAATGGGACCGTAACGTTGCAACCACACACAAGTTGACCTGCTGTGAGGAAAAAACGAGTTTGTACATTTCAAGCATGAAAAAGGTCATTTTAAAATCAACATGAAAAACCAAAATTCCAAAAGTATAAAACACAAAAAAATGCTTACCGAAGAGAGAAAATGTATCGTGCTCAGCACCCTCCTCCCGCCCTGTGGTGCAACTGATGTCCCTTTCTCCAAAAATGTACTCAATGGGAACGTAATGTTGCAACCACACACAAGTTGACCTGCTGTGAGGAACAACCGAGTTAGTACATTTCAAACATGAAAAAAGTCATTTTAAAATCAACATGAAAAACCAAAATTCCAAAAGTATAAAACACAAAAAAATGCTTACCGAAGAGAGAAAATGTGTCGTGCTCAGCACCTTCCTCCCGTCCTGTGGTGCAACTGATGTCCCTTTCTCCAAAAATGTACTCAATGGGACCGTAATGTTGCAACCACACACAAGTTGACCTGCTGTGAGGAACAACCGAGTTAGTACATTTCAAACATGAAAAAGGTCATTTTAAAATCAACATGAAAAACCAAAATTCCAAAAGTACAAAACACAAGAAAATCCTTACCGAAGAGAGAAAATGTATCGTGCTCAGCACACTCCTCCCGCCCTGTGGTGCAACTAATGTCGCTTTCTCCAAAAATGTACTCAATGGGACCGTAATGTTGCAACCACACACAAGTTGACCTGCTGTGAGGAAAAAACGAGTTAGCACATTTCAAACATGAAGAAGGTCATTTTAAAATCAACATGAAAAACCAAAATTATAAAAGTATAAAACACAAAAAAATGCTTACCGAAGAGAGAGAATGTATCGTGCTCAGCACCCTTCTCCCGCCCTGTGGTGCAACTGATGTCCCTTTCTCCAAATATGTACTCAATGGGACCGTAATGTTGCAACCACACACAAGTTGACCTGCTGTGAGGAACAACCGAGTTAATACATTTCAAACATGAAAAAGGTCATTTTAAAATCAACACGAAAAACCAAAATTCCAAAACTATAAAACACAAAAAAATGCTTACCGAAGAGAGAAAATGTATCGTGCTCAGCACCCTCCTCCCGCCCTGTGGTGCAACTGATGTCCCTTTCTCCAAAAATGTACTCAATGGGACCATAATGTTGCAACCACGCACAAGTTGACCAGCTGTGAGGAACAACCGAGTTAGTACATTTCAAACATGAAAAAGGTCATTTTAAAATCAACATGAAAAACCAAAATTCCAAAAGTATAAAACACAAAAAAATGCTTACTGAAGAGAGAAAATGTATCGTGCTCAGCACCCTCCTCCCGCCCTGTGGTGCAACTGATGTCCCTTTCTCCAAAAATGTACTCAATGGGACCGTAATGTTGCAACCACACACAAGTTGACCTGCTGTGAGGAACAACCGAGTTAGTACATTTCAAACATGAAAAAGGTCATTTTAAAATCAACATGAAAAACCAAAATTCCAAAAGTATAAAACACAAGAAAATGCTTACCGAAGAGAGAAAATGTATCGTGCTCAGCACCCTCCTCCCGCCCTGTTGTGCAACTGATGTCTCTTTCTCCACAAATGTACTCAATGGGACCGTAACGTTGCAACCACACACAAGTTGACCTGCTGTGAGGAAAAAACGAGTTTGTACATTTCAAGCATGAAAAAGGTCATTTTAAAATCAACATGAAAAACCAAAATTCCAAAAGTATAAAACACAAAAAAATGCTTACCGAAGAGAGAAAATGTATCGTGCTCAGCACCCTCCTCCCGCCCTGTGGTGCAACTGATGTCCCTTTCTCCAAAAATGTACTCAATGGGAACGTAATGTTGCAACCACACACAAGTTGACCTGCTGTGAGGAACAACCGAGTTAGTACATTTCAAACATGAAAAAAGTCATTTTAAAATCAACATGAAAAACCAAAATTCCAAAAGTATAAAACACAAAAAAATGCTTACCGAAGAGCGAAAATGTGTCGTGCTCAGCACCTTCCTCCCGTCCTGTGGTGCAACTGATGTCCCTTTCTCCAAAAATGTACTCAATGGGACCGTAATGTTGCAACCACACACAAGTTGACCTGCTGTGAGGAACAACCGAGTTAGTACATTTCAAACATGAAAAAGGTCATTTTAAAATCAACATGAAAAACCAAAATTCCAAAAGTACAAAACACAAGAAAATGCTTACCGAAGAGAGAAAATGTATCGTGCTCAGCACACTCCTCCCGCCCTGTGGTGCAACTAATGTCGCTTTCTCCAAAAATGTACTCAATGGGACCGTAATGTTGCAACCACACACAAGTTGACCTGCTGTGAGGAAAAAACGAGTTAGCACATTTCAAACATGAAGAAGGTCATTTTAAAATCAACATGAAAAACCAAAATTATAAAAGTATAAAACACAAAAAAATGCTTACCGAAGAGAGAAAATGTATCGTGCTCAGCACCCTCCTCCCGCCCTGTTGTGCAACTGATGTCTCTTTCTCCACATATGTACTCAATGGGACCGCAACGTTGCAACCACACACAAGTTGACCTGCTGTGAGGAACAACCGAGTTAATACATTTCAAACATGAAAAAGGTCATTTTAAAATCAACACGAAAAACCAAAATTCCAAAACTATAAAACACAAAAAAATGCTTACCGAAGAGAGAAAATGTATCGTGCTCAGCACCCTCCTCCCGCCCTGTGGTGCAACTGATGTCCCTTTCTCCAAAAATGTACTCAATGGGACCGTAATGTTGCAACCACACACAAGTTGACCTGCTGTGAGGAACAACCGAGTTAGTACATTTCAAACATGAAAAAGGTCATTTTAAAATCAACATGAAAAACCAAAATTCCAAAAGTATAAAACACAAAAAAATGCTTACCGAAGAGAGAAAATGTATCGTGCTCAGCACCCTTCTCCCGCCCTGTGGTGCAACTGATGTCCCTTTCTCCAAAAATGTACTCAATGGGACCGTAATGTTGCAACCACACACAAGTTGACCTGCTGTGAGGAACAACCGAGTTAATACATTTCAAACATGAAAAAGGTCATTTTAAAATCAACATGAAAAACCAAAATTCCAAAAGTATAAAACACAAAAAAATGCTTACCGAAGAGAGAAAATGTATCGTGCTCAGCACCCTCCTCCCGCCCTGTTGTGCAACTGATGTCCCTTTCTCCAAAAATGTACTCAATGGGACCGTAATGTTGCAACCACACACAAGTTCACCTGCTGTGAGGAACAACCGAGTTAGTACATCTCAAACATGAAAAAGGTCTTTTTAAAATCAACATGAAAAACCAAAATTCCAAATGTATAAAACACAAAAAAATGCTTACCGAAGAGAGAAAATGTATCGTGCTCAGCACACTCCTCCCGCCCTGTGGTGCAACTAATGTCGCTTTCTCCAAAAATGTACTCAATGGGACCGTAATGTTGCAACCACACACAAGTTGACCTGCTGTGAGGAAAAAACGAGTTAGCACATTTCAAACATGAAGAAGGTCATTTTAAAATCAACATGAAAAACCAAAATTATAAAAGTATAAAACACAAAAAAATGCTTACCGAAGAGAGAAAATGTATCGTGCTCAGCACCCTTCTCTTGCCCTGTGGTGCAACTGATGTCCCTTTCTCCAAATATGTACTCAATGGGACCGTAATGTTGCAACCACACACAAGTTGACCTGCTGTGAGGAACAACCGAGTTAATACATTTCAAACATGAAAAAGGTCATTTTAAAATCAACATGAAAAACCAAAATTCCAAAAGTATAAAACACAAAAAAAAGCTTACCGAAGAGAGAAAATGTATCGTGCTCAGCACCCTCCTCCCGCCCTGTGGTGCAACTGATGCCCCTTTCTCCAAAAATGTACTCAATGGGACCGTAATGTTGCAACCACGCACAAGTTGACCAGCTGTGAGGAACAACCGAGTTAGTACATTTCAAACATGAAAAAGGTCATTTTAAAATCAACATGAAAAACCAACATTCCAAAAGTATAAAACACAAAAAAATGCTTACCGAAGAGAGAAAATGTATCGTGCTCAGCACCCTCCTACCGCCCTGTTGTGCAACTGATGTCTCTTTCTCCACAAATGTACTCAATGGGACCGCAACGTTGCAACCACATACAAGTTGACCTGCTGTGAGGAAAAAACGAGTTAGCACATTTCAAACATGAAGAAGGTCATTTTAAAATCAACATGAAAAACCAAAATTCCAAAAGTATAAAACACAAAAAAATGCTTACCAAAGAGAGAAAATGTATCGTGCTCAGCACCCTTCTCCCGCCCTGTGGTGTAACTGATGTCCCTTTCTCCAAATATGTACTCAATGGGACCGTAATGTTGCAACCACACACAAGTTTACCTGCTGTGAGGAACAACCGTGTTAATACATTTCAAACATGAAAAAGGTCATTTTAAAATCAACATGAAAAACCAAAATTCCAAAAGTATAAAACACAAAAAAATGCTTACCGAATAGAGAAAATGTATGGTGCTCAGCACCCTCCTCCCGCCCTGTGGTGCAACTGATGTCCCTTTCTCCAAAAATGTACTCAATGGGACCATAATGTTGCAACCACGCACAAGTTGACCAGCTGTGAGGAACAACCGAGTTAGTACATTTCAAACATGAAAAAGGTCATTTCAAAATCAACATGAAAAACCAAAATTCCAAAAGTATAAAACACAAAAAAATGCTTACCGAAGAGAGAAAATGTATCGTGCTCAGCACCCTCCTCCCGCCCTGTTGTGCAACTGATGTCTCTTTCTCCACAAATGTACTCAATGGGACCGCAACGTTGCAACCACACACAAGTTGACCTGCTGTGAGGAACAACCGAGTTAGCACATTTCAAACATGAAGAAGGTCATTTTAAAATCAACATGAAAAACCAAAATTATAAAAGTATAAAACACAAAAAAATGCTTACCGAAGAGAGAAAATGTATCGTGCTCAGCACCCTTCTCCCGCCCTGTGGTGCAACTGATGTCCCTTTCTCCACAAATGTACTCAATGGGACCGTAATGTTGCAACCACACACAAGTTGACCTGCTGTGAGGAACAACCGAGTTAATATATTTCAAACATGAAAAAGGTCATTTTAAAATCAACATGAAAAACCAAAATTCCAAAAGAATAAAACACAAAAAAATGCTTACCGAAGAGAGAAAATGTATCGTGCTCAGCACCCTCCTCCAGCCCTGTGGTGCAACTGATGTCCCTATCTCCAAAATTGTACTCAATGGGACCGAAATGTTGCAACCACACACAAGTTGACCTGCTGTGAGGAACAACCGAGTTAGTACATTTCAAACATGAAAAAGGTCATTTTAAAATCAACATGAAAAACCAAAATTCCAAAAGTGAAAAACACAAAAAAATGCTTACCGAAGAGAGAAAATGTATCGTGCTCAGCACCCTTCTCCCGCCCTGTGGTGCAACTGATGTCCCTTTCTCCAAATATGTACTCAATGGGACCGTAATGTTGCAACCACACACAAGTTGACCTGCTGTGAGGAACAACCGAGTTAATACATTTCAAACATGAAAAAGGTCATTTTAAAATCAACATGAAAAACCAAAATTCCAAAAGTTTAAAACACAAAAAAATGCTTACCGAAGAGAGAAAATGTATCGAGCTCAGCACCCTCCTCCCGCCCTGTGGTGCAACTGATGTCCCTTTCTCCAAAAATGTACTCAATGGGACCATAATGTTGCAACCACGCACAAGTTGACCAGCTGTGAGGAACAACCGAGTTAGTACATTTCAAACATGAAAAAGGTCATTTTAAAATCAACATGAAAAACCAAAATTCCAAAAGTATAAAACACAAAAAAATGCTTACTGAAGAGAGAAAATGTATCGTGCTCAGCACCCTCCTCCCGCCCTGTGGTGCAACTGATGTCCCTTTCTCCAAAAATGTACTCAATGGGACCGTAATGTTGCAACCACACACAAGTTGACCTGCTGTGAGGAACAACCGAGTTAGTACATTTCAAACATGAAAAAGGTCATTTTAAAATCAACATGAAAAACCAAAATTCCAAAAGTATAAAACACAAGAAAATGCTTACCGAAGAGAGAAAATGTATCGTGCTCAGCACTCTCCTCCCGCCCTGTTGTGCAACTGATGTCTCTTTCTCCACAAATGTACTCAATGGGACCGTAACGTTGCAACCACACACAAGTTGACCTGCTGTGAGGAAAAAACGAGTTTGTACATTTCAAACATGAAAAAGGTCATTTTAAAATCAACATGAAAAACCAAAATTCCAAAAGTATAAAACACAAAAAAATGCTTACCAAAGAGAGAAAATGTATCGTGCTCAGCACCCTCCTCCCGCCCTGTGGTGCAACTGATGTCCCTTTCTCCAAAAATGTACTCAATGGGACCGTAATGTTGCAACCACACACAAGTTGACCTGCTGTGAGGAACAACCGAGTTAGTACATTTCAAACATGAAAAAGGTCATTTTAAAATCAACATGAAAAACCAAAATTGCAAAAGTATAAAACACAAAAAAGTGCTTACCGAAGAGGGAAAATGTATCGTGCTCAGCACCCTCCTCCCGCCCTGTGGTCCAACTGATGTCCCTTTCTCCAAAAATGTACTCAATGGGCCCGTAATGTTGCAACCACGCACAAGTTGACCTGCTGTGAGGAACAACCGAGTTAGTACATTTCAAACATGAAAAAGGTCATTTTAAAATCAACATGAAAAACCAAAATTCCAAAAGTATAAAACACAAAAAAATGCTTACCGAAGAGAGAAAATGTATCGTGCTCAGCACCCTCCTCCCGCCCTGTGGTGCAACTGATGACCCTTTCTCCAAAAATGTACTCAATGGGACCGTAATGTTGCAACCACACACAAGTTGACCTGCTGTGAGGAAAAAACGAGTTAGTACATTTCAAACATGAAAAAGGTCATTTTAAAATCAACATGAAGAACCAAAATTCCAAAAATATAAAACACAAAAAAATGCTTACCGAAGAGAGAAAATTTATCGTGCTCAGCACCCATCTTCCCGCCCAGTGGTGCAACTGATGTCCCTTTCTCCAAAAATGTACTCAATGGGACCGTAATGTTGCAACCACACACAAGTTGACCTGCGGTGAGGAACAACCGAGTTAGTACATTTCAAACATAAAAAAGGTCATTTTAAAATCAACATGAAAAACCAAAATTCCAAAAGTATAAAACACAAAAAATGCTTACCGAAGAGTGAGAATTTATCGTGCTCAGCACCCTCCTCCCGCCCTGTTGTGCAACTGATGTCCCTTTCTCCAAAAATGTACTCAATGGGACCGTAATGTTGCAACCACACACAATGTGACCTGCTGTGAAGAACAACCGAGTTAGTACATTTCAAACATGAAAAAGGTCATTTTAAAATCAACATGAAAAACCAAAATTCCAAAAGTATAGAACACAAAAAAATGCTTTCCGAAGAGAGAAAATGTATCGTGCTCAGCACCCTCCTCCCGCCCTGTGGTGCAACTGATGTCCCTTTCTCCAGAAATGTACTCAATGGGACCGTAATGTTGCAACCACACACTAGTTGACCTGCTGTGAGGAACAACCGAGTTAGTACTTTTCAAACATAAAAAAGATCATTTTAAAATCAACATGAAAAACCAAAATTCCAAAAGTATAAAACACAAAAAAATGCTTACCGAAGAGAGAAAATGTATCGTGCTCAGCACCCTCCTCCCGCCCTGAGGTGCAACTGATGTCCCTTTCTCCAAAAATGTACTCAATGGGACGGTAATGTTGCAACCACACACAAGTTGACCTGCTGTGAGGAACAACCGAGTTAGTACATTTCAAACATGAAAAAGGTCATTTTAAAATCAACATCAAAAACCAAACTTCCAAAAGTATAAAACACAAAAAAATGCTTACCGAAGAGAGAAAATGTATCGTGCTCAGCACCCTCCTCCCGCCCTGTGGTGCAACTGATGTCCCTTTCTCCAAAAATGTACTCAATGGGACCGTAATGTTGCAACCACACACAATGTGACCTGCTGTGAGGAACAACCGAGTTAGTACATTTCAAACATGAAAAAGGTCATTTTAAAATCAACATGAAAAACCAAAATTCCAAAAGTATAAAACACAAAAAAATGCTTACCGAAGAGAGAAAATGTATCGTGCTCAGCACCCTCCTCCCGCCCTGTGGTGCAACTGATATCCCTTTCTCCAAAAATGTACTCAATGGGACCGTAATGTTGCAACCACACACAAGTTGACCTGCTGTGAGGAACAACCGAGTTAGTACATTTCAAAGATGAAAAAGGTCATTTTAAAATCAACATGAAAAACAAAAATTCCAAAAGTATAAAACACAAAAAAATGCATACCGAAGAGAGAAAATGTATCGTGCTCAGCACCCTCCTCCCGCCCTGTGGTGCAACTGATGTCCCTTTCTCCAAAAATGTACTCAATGGGACCGTAATGTTGCAACCACACACAAGTTGACCCGCTGTGAGGAAAAAAAAAGTTAGTACATTTCAAACATGAAAAAGGTCATTTTAAAATCAACATGAAAAACCAAAATTCCGAAAGTATAAAACACAAAAAAATGCTTACCGAAGAGAGAAAATGTATTGTGCTCAGCACCCTCCTCCCGCCCTCTGGTGCAACTGATGTCCCTTTCTCCAAAAATGTACTCAATGGGACCGTAATGTTGCAACCACACACAAGTTGACTTGCTTTGAGGAACAACCGAGTTAGTACATTTCAAACATGAAAAAGGTCATTTCAAAATCAACATGTAAAACCAATATTATAAAAGTATAAAACACAAAAAAATGCTTACCGAAGAGAGAAAATGTATCGTGCTCAGCACCCTCCTCCCGCCCTGTGGTGCAACTGATGTCCCTTTCTCCAAAAATGTACTCAATGGGACCGTAATGTTGCAACCACACACAAGTTGACCTGCTGTGAGATTCAACCGAGTTAGTACATTTCAAACATGAAAAAGGTCATTTTAAAGTCAACATGAAAAACCAAAATTCCAAAAGTATAAAACACAAAAAAATGCTTACCGAGGAGAGAAAATGTATGGTGCTCAGCACCCTCCTCCCGCCCTGTGGTGCGACAGATGTCCCTTTCTCCAAAAATGTACTCAATGGGACCGTAATGTTGCAACCACACACAAGTTGACCTGCTGTGAGGAACAACCGAGTTAGTATATTTCAAACATGAAAAAGGTCATTTTAAAATCAACATGAAAAACCAAAACTCCAAAAGTATAAAACACAAAAAAATGCTTACCGAAGAGAGAAAATGTATCGTGCTCAGCACTTTCCCCCCGCCCTGTTGGGAAACTGATGTCCCTTTCTCCAGAAATGTACTCAATGGGACCGTAATGTTGCAACCACACAGAAGTTGACCTGCTGTGATGAAAAAACGAGTTAGTACATTTCAAACATGAAAAAGGTCATTTTAAAATCAACATGAAAAACCAAAATTCCAAAAGTATAAAACACAAAAAAATGCTTACCGAAGAGAGAAAATGTATCGTGCTCAGCACCCTCCTCCCGCCCTGTGGTGCAACTGATGTCCCTTTCTCCAAAAATGTACTCAATGGGACGGTAATGTTGCAACCACACACAAGTTGACCTGCTGTGAGGAACAACCGAGTTAGTACATTTCAAACATGAAAAAGGTCATTTTAAAATCAACATGAAAAACCAAAATTCCAAAAGTTTAAAACACAAAAAAATGCTTACTTAAGAGAGAAAATGTATCGTGCTCAGCACCCTCCTCCCGCCCTGTAGTGCAACTGATGTCCCTTTCTCCAAAAATGTACTCAATGGGACCGTAATGTTGCAACCACACACAAGTTGACCTGCTGTGAGGAAAAAACGCGTTAGTACATTTCAAACATGAAAAAGGTAATTTTAAAATCAACATGAAAAACCAAAATTATAAATGTATAAAACACAAAAAAATGCTTACCGAAGAGAGAAAATGTATCGTGCTCAGCACCCTTCTCCCGCCCTGTGGTGCAACTGATGTCCCTTTCTCCAAAAATGTACTCAATGGGACCGTAATGTTGCAACCACACACAAGTTGACCTGCTGTGAGGAACAACCGAGTTAATACATTTCAAACATGAAAAAGGTCATTTTAAAATCAACATGAAAAACCAAAATTACAAAAGTATAAAACACAAAAAAATGCTTACCGAAGAGAGAAAATGTATCGTGCTCAGCACCCTCCTCGCGCCCTGTGGTGCAACTGATGTCCCTTTCTCCAAAAATGTACTCAATGGGACCGTAATGTTGCAACCACGCACAAGTTGACCTGCTGTGAGGAACAACCGAGTTAGTACATTTCAAACAAGAAAAAGGTCATTTTCAAATCAACATGAAAAACCAAAATTCCAAAAGTATAAAACACAAAAAAATGCTTACCGAAGAGAGAAAATGTATCATGCTCAGCACCCTCCTCCCGCCCTGTGGTGCAATTGATGTCCCTTTCTCCAAAAATGTACTCAATGGGACCGTAATGTTGCAACCACACACAAGTTGACCTGCTGTGAGGAACAACCGAGTTAGTACATTTCAAACATGAAAAAGGTCATTTTAAAATCAACATGAAAAACCAAAATTCCAAAAGTATAAAACACAAAAAAATGCATACCGAAGGGAGAAAATGTATCGTGCTCAGCACCCTCCTCCCACCCTGTGGTGCAACTGATGTCCCTTTCTCCAAAAATGTACTCAATGGGACCGTAATGTTGCAACCACACACAAGTTGACCCGCTGTGAGGAAAAAACGAGTTAGTACATTTCAAACATGAAAGAGGTCATTTTAAAATTAACATGAAAAACCAAAATTCCGAAAGTATAAAACACAAAAAAATGCTTACCGAAGAGAGAAAATGTATTGTGCTCAGCACCCTCCTCCCGCCCTCTGGTGCAACTGATGTCCCTTTCTCCAAAAATGTACTCAATGGGACCGTAATATTGCAACCACACCCAAGTTGACTTGCATTGAGGAACAACCGAGTTAGTACATTTCAAACATGAAAAAGGTCATTTTAAAATCAACATGAAAAACCAAAATTATAAAAGTATAAAACACAAAAAATGCTTACCGAAGAGAGAAAATGTATCGTGCTCAGCACCCTCCTCCCGCCCTGTGGTGCAACTGATGTCCTTTCTCCAAAAATGTACTCAATGGGACCGTAATGTTGCAACCACACACAAGTTGACCTGCTGTGAGATTCAACCGAGTTAGTACATTTCAAACATGAAAAAGGTCATTTTAAAATCAACATGAAAAACCAAAATTCCAAAAGTATAAAACACAAAAAAATGCTTACCGAGGAGAGAAAATGTATGGTGCTCAGCACCCTCCTCCCGCCCTGTGGTGCGACTGATGTCCCTTTCTCCAAAAATGTACTCAATGGGACCGTAATGTTGCAACCACACACAAGTTGACCTGCTGTGAGGAACAACCGAGTTAGTACATTTCAAACATGAAAAAGGTCATTTTAAAATCAACATGAAAAACCAAAACTCCAAAAGTATAAAACACAAAAAAATGCTTACCGAAGAGAGAAAATGTATCGTGCTCAGCACTCTCCCCCCGCCCTGTTGGGAAACTGATGTCCCTTTCTCCAGAAATGTACTCAATGGGACCGTAATGTTGCAACCACACACAAGTTGACCTGCTGTGATGAAAAAACGAGTTAGTACATTTCAAACATGAAAAAGGTCATTTTAAAATCAACATGAAAAACCAAAATTCCAAAAGTAAAAAACACAAAAAAATGCTTACCGAAGAGAGAAAATGTATCGTGCTCAGCACCCTCCTCCCGCCCTGTGGTGCAACTGATGTCCCTTTCTCCAAAAATGTACTCAATGGGACCGTAATGTTGCAACCACGCACAAGTTGACCTGCTGTGAGGAACAACCAAGTTAGTACATTTCATACATGAAAAAGGTCATTTTAAAATCAACATGAAAAACCAAAATTCCAAAAGTATAAAACACAAAAAAATGCTTACTTAAGAGAGAAAATGTATCGTGCTCAGCACCCTCCTCCCGCCCTGTAGTGCAACTGATGTCCCTTTCTCCAAAAATGTACTCAATGGGACCGTAATGTTGCAACCACACACAAGTTGACCTGCTGTGAGGAAAAAACGCGTTAGTACATTTCAAACATGAAAAAGGTCATTTTAAAATCAACATGAAAAACCAAAATTATAAATGTATAAAACACAAAAAAATGCTTACCGAAGAGAGAAAATGTATCGTGCTCAGCACCCTTCTCAAGCCCTGTGGTGCAACTGATGTCCCTTTCTCCAAAAATGTACTCAATGGGACCGTAATGTTGCAACCACACACAAGTTGACCTGCTGTGAGGAACAACCGAGTTAATACATTTCAAACATGAAAAAGGTCATTTTAAAATCAACATGAAAAACCAAAATTCCAAAAGTATAAAACACAAAAAAATGCTTACCGAAGAGAGAAAATGTATCGTGCTCAGCACCCTCCTCGCGCCCTGTGGTGCAACTGATGTCCCTTTCTCCAAAAATGTACTCAATGGGACCGTAATGTTGCAACCACGCACAAGTTGGCCTGCTGTGAGGAACAACCGAGTTAGTACATTTCAAACATGAAAAAGGTCATTTTAAAATCAAAATGAAAAACCAAAATTCGAAAAGTATAAAACACAAAAAAATGCTTACCGAAGAGAGAAAATGTATTGTGCTCAGCACCCTCCTCCCGCCCTGTGGTGCAACTGATGTCCCTTTCTCCAAAAATGTACTCAATGGGACCGTAATGTTGCAACCACACACAAGATGACCTGCTGTGACGAACAACCGAGTTAGTACATTTCAAACATGAAAAAGGTCATTTTAGAATCAACATGAAAAACCAAAATTCCAAAAGTATAAAACACAAAAAAATGCTTACCGAAGAGAGAAAATGTATCGTGCTCAGCACCCTCCTCCCGCCCTGTGGTGCAACTGATGTCCCTTTCTCCAAAGATGTACTCAATGGGACCGTAATGTTGCAACCACACGCAAGTTGACCTGCTGTGAGGAACAACCGAGTTAGTACATTTCAAACATGAAAAAGGTCATTTTCAAATCAACATGAAAAACCAAAATTCCAAAAGTATAAAACACAAAAAAATGCTTACCGAAGAGAGAAAATGTATCATGCTCAGCACCCTCCTCCCGCCCTGTGGTGCAATTGATGTCCCTTTCTCCAAAAATGTACTCAATGGGACCGTAATGTTGCAACCACACACAAGTTGACCTGCTGTGAGGAACAACCGAGTTAGTACATTTAAAACATGAAAAAGGTCATTTTAAAATCAACATGAAAAACCAAAATTCCAAAAGTATAAAACACAAAAAAATGCTTACCGAAGAGAGAAAATGTATCGTGCTCAGCACCCTCCTGCCGCCCTGTGGTGCGACTGATGTCCCTTTCTCCAAAAATGTACTCAATGGGACCGTAATGTTGCAACCACAGACAAGTTGACCTGCTGTGAGGAACAACCGAGTTAGTACATTTCAGACATGAAAATGGTCATTTTAAAATCAACATGAAAAACCAAAATTCCAAAAGAATAAAACACAAAAAAATGCTTACCGAAGAGAGAAAATGTATCGTGCTCAGCACCCTCCTCCCGCCCTGTGGTGCAACTGATGTCCCTTTCTCCAAAAATGTACTCAATGGGACCGTAATGTTGCAACCACACACAAGTTGACCTGCTGTGAGGAACAACCGAGTTAGTACATTTCAAACATGAAAAAGGTCATTTTAAAATCAACATGAAAAACCAAAATTCCAAAAGTATAAAACACAAAAAAATGCTTACCGAAGAGAGAAAATGTATGGTGCTCAGCACCCTCCTCCCGCCCTGTGGTGCGACTGATGTCCCTTTCTCCAAAAATGTACTCAATGGGACCGTAATGTTGCAACCACACACAAGTTGACCTACTGTGAGGAACAACCGAGTTAGTACATTTAAAACATGAAAAAGGTCATTTTAAAATCAACATGAAAAACCAAAATTCCAAAAGTATAAAACACAAAAAAATGCTTACCGAAGAGAGGAAATGGATCGTGCTCAGCACTCTCCTCCCGCCCTGTGGGGCAACTGATGTCCCTTTCTCCACAAATGTACTCGATGGGACCGTAATGTTGCAACCACACACAATGTGACCTGCTGTGAGGAAAAAACGAGTTAGTACATTTCAAACATGAAAAAGGTCATTTTAAAATCAACATGAAAAAATAAAATTCCAAAAGTATAAAACACAAAAAAATTCTTACCGAAGAGAGAAAATGTATCGTGCTGAGCACCCTCCTCCCGCCCTGTGGTGCAGCTGATGTCCCTTTCTCCAAAAATGTACTCAATGGAACCGTAATGTTGCAACCACACACAAGTTGACCTGCTGTGAGGAAAGAGCGAGTTAGTACATTTCAAACATGAAAAAGGTCATTTTAAAATCAACATGAAAAACCAAAATTCCAAAAGTATAAAACACAAAAAAATGCTTACTGAAGAGAGAAAATGTATCGTGCTCAGCACCCTCCTCCCGCCCTGTGGTGCAACTGATGTCCCTTTATCCAAAAATGTACTCAATGGGACCGTAATGTTGCAACCACACACAAGTTGACCTGCTGTGAGGAAAAAACGAGTTAGTACATTTCAAACATGAAAAAGGTCATTTCAAAATCAACATGAAAAACCAAAATTATAAATGTATAAAACATAAAAAAATGCTTACCGAAGAGAGAAAATGTATCGTGCTCAGCACCCTCCTCCCGCCCTGTGGTGCAACTGTTGTCCCTTTCTCCAAAAATGTACTCAATGGGACCGTAATGTTGCAACCACACACAAGATGACCTGCTGTGACGAACAACCGAGTTAGTACATTTCAAACATGAAAAAGGTCATTTTAGAATCAACATGAAAAACCAAAATTCCAAAAGTATAAAACACAAAAAATGCTTACCGAAGAGAGAAAATGTATCGTGCTCAGCGCCCTCCTCCCGCCCTGTGGTGCAACTGATGTCCCTTTATCCAAAAATGTACTCAATGGGACCGTAATGTTGCAACCACACAAAAGTTGACCTGCTGTGAGGAACAACCGAGTTAGTACATTTCAAACATAAAAAAGGTCATTTTAAAATCAACATGAAAAACCAAAATTCCAAAAGTATAAAACACAAAAAAATGCTTACCGAAGAGAGAAAATGTATCGTGCTCTGCACCCTCCTCGCGCCCTGTGGTGCAACTGATGTCCCTTTCTCCAGAAATGTACTCAATGGGACCGTACAGTTGCAACCACACACAAGTTGACCTGCTGTGAGGAACAACCGAGTTAGTACATTTCAAACATGAAAAAGGTCATTTTAAAATCAACATGAAAAACCAAAATTCCAAAAGTATAAAACACAAAAAAATGCTTACCAAAGAGAGAAAATGTATCGTGCTCAGCACCCTCCTCCCGCCCTGTGGTGCAACTGATGTCCCTTTCTCCAAAGATGTACTCAATGGGACCGTAATGTTGCAACCACACGCAAGTTGACCTGCTGTGAGGAACAACCGAGTTAGTACATTTCAAACATGAAAAAGGTCATTTTCAAATCAACATGAAAAACCAAAATTCCAAAAGTATAAAACACAAAAAAATGCTTACCGAAGAGAGAAAATGTATCGTGCTCAGCACCCTCCTCCCGCCCTGTGGTGCAATTGATGTCCCTTTCTCCAAAAATGTACTCAATGGGACCGTAATGTTGCAACCACACACAAGTTGACCTGCTGTGAGGAACAACCGAGTTAGTACATTTAAAACATGAAAAAGGTCATTTTAAAATCAACATGAAAAACCAAAATTCCAAAAGTATAAAACACAAAAAAATGCTTACCGAAGAGAGAAAATGTATCGTGCTCAGCACCCTCCTGCCGCCCTGTGGTGCAACTGATGTCCCTTTCTCCAAAAATGTGCTCAATGGGACAGTAATGTTGCAACCACAGACAAGTTGACCTGCTGTGAGGAACAACCGAGTTAGTACATTTCAGACATGAAAATGGTCATTTTAAAATCAACATGAAAAACCAAAATTCCAAAAGTATAAAACACAAAAAAATGCTTACCGAAGAGAGATAATGTATCGTGCTCAGCACCCTCCTCCCGCCCTGTGGTGCAACTGATGTCCCTTTCTCCAAAAATGTACTCAATGGGACCGTAATGTTGCAACCACACACAAGTTGACCTGCTGTGAGGAACAACCGAGTTAGTACATTTAAAACATGAAAAAGGTCATTTTAAAATCAACATGAAAAACCAAAATTCCAAAAGTATAAAACACAAAAAATGCTTACCGAAGAGAGAAAATGTATGGTGCTCAGCACCCTCCTCCCGCCCTGTGGTGCGACTGATGTCCCTTTCTCCAAAAATGTACTCAATGGGACCGTAATGTTGCAACCACACACAAGTTGACCTACTGTGAGGAACAACCGAGTTAGTACATTTAAAACATGAAAAAGGTCATTTTAAAATCAACATGAAAAACCAAAATTCCAAAAGTATAAAACACAAAAAAATGCTTACCGAAGAGAGAAAATGTATCGTGCTCAGCACTCTCCTCCCGCCCTGTGGGGCAACTGATGTCCCTTTCTCCACAAATGTACTCGATGGGACCGTAATGTTGCAACCACACACAATGTGACCTGCTGTGAGGATAAAACGAGTTAGTACATTTCAAACATGAAAAAGGTCATTTTAAAATCAACATGAAAAAATAAAATTCCAAAAGTATAAAACACAAAAAAATTCTTACCGAAGAGAGAAAATGTATCGTGCTGAGCACCCTCCTCCCGCCCTGTGGTGCAGCTGATGTCCCTTTCTCCAAAAATGTACTCAATGGAACCGTAATGTTGCAACCACACACAAGTTGACCTGCTGTGAGGAAAGAGCGAGTTAGTACATTTCAAACATGAAAAAGGTCATTTTAAAATCAACATGAAAAACCAAAATTCCAAAAGTATAAAACACAAAAAAATGCTTACTGAAGAGAGAAAATGTATCGTGCTCAGCACCCTCCTCCCGCCCTGTAGTGCAACTGATGTCCCTTTCTCCAAAAATGTACTCAATGGGACCGTAATGTTGCAACCACACACAAGTTGACCTGCTGTGAGGAAAAAACGAGTTAGTACATTTCAAACATGAAAAAGGTCATTTTAAAATCAACATGAAAAACCAAAATTATAAATGTATAAAACATAAAAAAATGCTTACCGAAGAGAGAAAATGTATCGTGCTCAGCACCCTCCTCCCGCCCTGTGGTGCAACTGATGTCCCTTTCTCCAAAAATGTACTCAATGGGACCGTAATGTTGCAACCACACACAAGTTGACCTGCTGTGAGGAACAACCGAGTTAGTACATTTCAAACATGAAAAAGGTCATTTTAAAATCAACATGAAAAACAAAAATTCCAAAAGGATAAAACACAAAAAAATGCTTACCGAAGAGAGAAAATGTATCGTGCTCAGCACCCTCCTCCCGCCCTGTGGTGCAACTGATGTCCCTTTCTCCAAAAATGTACTCAATGGGACCGTAATGTTTCAACCACACACAAGTTGACCTGCTGTGAGGAAGAAACGAGTTAGTTCATTTCAAACATGAAAAAGATCATTTTAAAATCAACATGAAAAACCAAAATTCCAAAAGTATAAAACACAAATAAATGCTTACCGAAGAGAGAAAATGTATTGTGCTCAGCACCCTCCTCCCGCCCTGTGGTGCAACTGATGTCCCTTTCTCCACAAATGTACTCAATGCGACCGTAATGTTGCAACCACACACAAGTTGACCTGCTGTGAGGAACAACCGAGTTAGTACATTTAAAACATGAAAAAGGTCATTTTCAAATCAACATGAAAAACCAAAATTCCAAAAGTATAAAACACAAAAAAATGCTTACCGAAGAGAGAAAATGTATCATGCTCAGCACCCTCCTCCCGCCCTGTGGTGCAATTGATGTCCCTTTCTCCAAAAATGTACTCAATGGGACCGTAATGTTGCAACCACACACAAGTTGACCTGCTGTGAGGAACAACCGAGTTAGTACATTTACAACATGAAAAAGGTCATTTTAAAATCAACATGAAAAACCAAAATTCCAAAAGTATAAAACACAAAAAAATGCTTACCGAAGAGAGAAAATGTATCGTGCTCAGCACCCTCCTGCCGCCCTGTGGTGCAACTGATGTCCCTTTCTCCAAAAATGTGCTCAATGGGACCGTAATGTTGCAACCACAGACAAGTTGACCTGCTGTGAGGAACAACCGAGTTAGTACATTTCAGACATGAAAATGGTCATTTTAAAATCAACATGAAAAACCAAAATTCCAAAAGTATAAAACACAAAAAAATGCTTACCGAAGGGAGAAAATGTATCGTGCTCAGCACCCTCCTTACGCCCTGTGGTGCAACTGATGTCCCTTTCTCCAAAAATGTACTCAATGGGACCGTAATGTTGCAACCACACACAAGTTGACCTGCTGTGAGGAACAACCGAGTTAGTACATTTAAAACATGAAAAAGGTCATTTTAAAATCAACATGAAAAACCAAAATTCCAAAAGTATAAAACACAAAAAAATGCTTACCGAAGAGAGAAAATGTATGGTGCTCAGCACCCTCCTCCCGCCCTGTGGTGCGACTGATGTCCCTTTCTCCAAAAATGTACTCAATGGGACCGTAATGTTGCAACCACACACAAGTTGACCTACTGTGAGGAACAACCGAGTTAGTACATTTAAAACATGAAAAAGGTCATTTTAAAATCAACATGAAAAACCAAAATTACAAAAGTATAAAACACAAAAAAATGCTTACCGAAGAGAGAAAATGTATCGTGCTCAGCACTCTCCTCCCGCCCTGTGGGGCAACTGATGTCCCTTTCTCCACAAATGTACTCGATGGGACCGTAATGTTGCAACCACACACAATGTGACCTGCTGTGAGGAAAAAACGAGTTAGTACATTTCAAACATGAAAAAGGTCATTTTAAAATCAACATGAAAAAATAAAATTCCAAAAGTATAAAACACAAAAAAATTCTTACAGAAGAGAGAAAATGTATCGTGCTGAGCACCCTCCTCCCGCCCTGTGGTGCAGCTGATGTCCCTTTCTCCAAAAATGTACTCAATGGAACCGTAATGTTGCAACCACACACAAGTTGACCTGCTGTGAGGAAAGAGCGAGTTAGTACATTTCAAACATTAAAAAGGTCATTTTAAAATCAACATGAAAAACCAAAATTCCAAAAGTATAAAACACAAAAAAATGCTTACTGAAGAGAGAAAATGTATCGTGCTCAGCACCCTCCTCCCGCCCTGTAGTGCATCTGATGTCCCTTTCTCCAAAAATGTACTCAATGGGACCGTAATGTTGCAACCACACACAAGTTGACCTGCTGTGAGGAAAAAACGAGTTAGTACATTTCAAACATGAAAAAGGTCATTTTAAAATCAACATGAAAAACCAAAATTATAAATGTATAAAACATAAAAAAATGCTTACCGAAGAGAGAAAATGTATCGTGCTCAGCACCCTCCTCCCGCCCTGTGGTGCAACTGATGTCCCTTTCTCCAAAAATGTACTCAATGGGACCGTAATGTTGCAACCACACACAAGTTGACCTGCTGTGAGGAACAACCGAGTTAGTACATTTCAAACATGAAAAAGGTCATTTTAAAATAAACATGAAAAACCAAAATTCCAAAAGTATAAAACACAAAAAAATGCTTACCGAAGAGAGAAAATGTATCGTGCTCAGCACCCTCCTCCCGCCCTGTGGTGCAACTGATGTCCCTTTCTCCAAAAATGTACTCAATGGGACCGTAATGTTTCAACCACACACAAGTTGACCTGCTGTGAGGAAGAAACGAGTTAGTTCATTTCAAACATGAAAAAGATCATTTTAAAATCAACATGAAAAACCAAAATTCCAAAAGTATAAAACACAAATAAATGCGTACCGAAGAGAGAAAATGTATTGTGCTCAGCACCCTCCTCCCGCCCTGTGGTGCAACTGATGTCCCTTTCTCCACAAATGTACTCAATGCGACCGTAATGTTGCAACCACACACAAGTTGACCTGCTGTGAGGAACAACCGAGTTAGTACATTTCAAACATGAAAAAGGTCATTTTAAAATCAACATGAAAAACCAAATTTCCAAAAGTATAAAACACAAAAAAATGCTTACCGAAGAAAGAAAATGTATCGTGCTCAGCACCCTCCTCCCGCCCTGTGGTGCAACTGATGTCCCTTTCTCCAAAAATGTACTCAATGGGACCGTAATGTTGCAACCACACACAAGTTGACCTGCTGTGAGGAACAACCGAGTTAGTACATTTCAAACATGAAAAAGGTCATTTTAAAATCAACATGAAAAACCAAAATTCCAAAAGTGTAAAACACAAAAAAATGCTTACCGAAGAGAGAAAATGTATCGTGCTCAGCACCCTCCTCCCGCCCTGTGGTGCAACTGATGTCCCTTTCTCCAAAAATGTACTCAATGGGACCGTAATGTTGCAACCACACACAAGTTGACCTGCTGTGAGGAACAATCGAGTTAGTACATTTCAAACATGAAAAAGGTCATTTTAAAATCAACATGAAAACCAAAATTATAAAAGTATAAAACACAAAAAAATGCTTACCGAAGAGAGAAAATGTATCGTGCTCAGCACCCTCCTCCCGCCCTGAGGTGCAACTGATGTCCCTTTCTCCAAAAATGTACTCAATGGGACCGTAATATTGCAACCACACACAAGTTGACCTGCTGTGAGGAACAACCGAATTAGTACATTTCAAACATGAAAAAGGTCATTCTAAAATCAACATGAAAAACCAAAATTCCAAAAGTATAAAACACAAAAAAATGCTTACCGAAGAGAGAAAATGTATCGTGCTCAGCACCCTCCTCCCGCCCTGTGGTGCAACTGATGTCCCTTTCTCCAAAAATGTACTCAATGGGACCGTATTGTTGCAATCACACACAAGTTGACCTGCTGTGAGGAACAACCGAGTTAGTACATTTCCAACATGAAAAAGGTCATCCTAAAATCAACATGAAGAACCAAAATTCCAAAAGAATAAAACACAAAAAAATGCTTACCAAAGAGAGAAAATGTATCGGTCTCAGCACCCTCCTCCCGCCCTGTGGTGCAACTGATATCCCTTTCTCCAAAAATGTACTCAATGGAACCGTAATGTTGCAACCACACACAAGTTGACCTGCTGTGAGGAAAAAACGAGTTAGTACATTTCAAACATGAAAAAGGTCATTTTAAAATCAACATGAAAAACCAAAATTCCAAAAGTATAAAACACAAAAAAATGGTTACTGAAGAGAGAAAATGTATCGTGCTCAGCACCCTCCTCCCGCCCTGTGGTGCAACTGATGTCCCTTTCTCCAAAAATGTACTCAATGGGACGGTAATGTTGCAACCACACACAAGTTGACCTGCTGTGAGGAACAACCGAGTTAGTACATTTCAAATATGAAAAAGGTCATTTTAAAATCAACATGAAAAACCAAAATTCCAAAAGTATAAAACACAAAAAAATGCTTACCGAAGAGAGAAAATGTATCGTGCTCAGCACCCTCCTCCCGCCCTGTGGTGCAACTGATGTCCCTTTCTCCAAAAATGTACTCAATGAGACCGTAATGTTGCAACCACACACAAGTTGACCTGCTGTGAGGAAAAAACGAGTTAGTACATTTCAAACATGAAAAAGGTCATTTTAAAATCAACATGAAGAACCAAAATTCCGAAAGTATAAAACACAAAAAAATGGTTACCGAAGAGAGAAAATGTATCGTGCTCAGCACCCTCCTCCCGCCCTGTGGTGCAACTGATGTCCCTTTCTCCAAAAATGTACTCAATGGGACCGTATTGTTGCAATCACACACAAGTTGACCTGCTGTGAGGAACAAACGAGTTAGTACATTTCAAACATGAAAAAGGTCATCCTAAAATCAACATGAAAAACCAAATTCCAAAAGTATAAAACACAAAAAAATGCTTACCAAAGAGAGAAAATGTATCGTGCTCAGCACCCTCCTCCCGCCCTGTGGTGCAACTGATGTCCCTTTGTCCAAAAATGTACTCAATGGAACCGTAATGTTGCAACCACACACAAGTTGACCTGTTGTGAGGAAAAAACGAGTTAGTACATTTCAAACATGAAAAAGGTCATTTTAAAATCAACATGAAAAACCAAAATACCAAAAGTATAAAACACAAAAAGATGCTTACCGAAGAGAGAAAATTTATCGTGCTCAGCACCCTCCTCCCGCCCTGTGGTGCAACTGATGTCCCTTTCTCCAAAAATATACTCAATGGGACCGTAATGTTGCAACCACACACTAGTTGACCTGCTGTGAGGAACAACTGAGTTAGTACATTTCAAACATAAAAAAGATCATTTTAAAATCAACATGAAAAACCAAAATTCCAAAAGTATAAAACACAAAAAAATGCTTACCGAAGAGAGAAAATTTATCGTGCTCAGCACCCTCCTCCCGCCCTGTGGTGCAACTGATGTCCCTTTCTCCAAAAATGTACTCATTGGGACCGTAATGTTGCAACCACACACAATGTGACCTGCTGTGAGGAATAACCGAGTTAGTATATTTCAAACATGAAAAAGGTCATTTTAAAATCAACATGAAAAACCAAAATTCCAAAAGTATAAAACACAAAAAAATGCTTACCGAAGAGAGAAAATGTATCGTGGTCAGCACCCTCCTCCCGCCCTGTGGTGCAACTGATGTCCCTTTCTCCAAAAATGTACTCAATGGGACCGTAATGTTGCAACCACACACAAGTTGACCTGCTGTGAGGAACAACCGAGTTAGTACATTCCAAAGATGAAAAAGGTCATTTTAAAATCAACATGAAAAACCAAAATTCCAAAAGTATAAAACACAAAAAAATGCTTACCGAAGAGAGAAAATGTATCGTGCTCAGCACCCTCCTCCCGCCCTGTGGTGCAACTGATGTCCCTTTCTCCAAAAATGTACACAATGGGACCGTAATGTTGCAACCACACACAAGTTGACCTGCTGTGAGGAACAATCGAGTTAGTACATTTCAAACATGAAAAAGGTCATTTTAAAATCAACATGAAAAACCAAAATTCCAAAAGTATAAAACACAAAAAAATGCTTACCGAAGAGAGAAAATGTATGGTGCTCAGCACCCTCCTCCCGCCCTGTGGTGCGACTAATGTCCCTTTCTCCAAAAATGTACTCAATGGGACCGTAATGTTGCAACCACACACAAGTTGACCTGCTGTGAGGAACAACCGAGTTAGTACATTTCAAACATGATAAAGGTCATTTTAAAATCGACATGAAAACCCAAAATTCCAAAAGTATAATACACAAAAAAATGCTTACCGAAGAGAGCAAATGTATCGTGCTCAGCACCCTCCTCCCGCCCTGTGGTGCAACTGATGTCCCTTTCTCCAAAAATGTACTCAATGGGACCGTAATGTTGCAACCACACACAAGTTGACCTGCTGTGAGGAACAACCGAGTTACTACATTTCAAACATGAAAAAGGTCATTTTAAAATCAACATGAAAAACCAAAATTCCAAAAGTATAAAACACAAAAATATGCTTACCGAAGAGAGAAAATGTATCGTGCTCAGCACACTCCTATCGCCCTGTGGTGCAACTGATGTCCCTTTCTCCAAAAATGTACTCAATGGGACCGTAATGTTGCAGCCACACACAAGTTGACCTGCTGTGAGGAACAACCGAGTTAGTACATTTCAAACATGAAAAAGGTCATTTTAAAATCAACATGAAAAACCAAAATTCCAAAAGTATAAAACACAAAAAAATGCTTACCGAAGAGAGAAAATGTATCGTGCTCTGCACCCTCCTCCCGCCCTGTGGTGCAACTGATGTCCCTTTCTCCAAAAATGTACTCAATGGGACCGTAATGTTGCAACCACACACAAATTGACCTCCTGTGAGGAACAACCGAGTTAGTACATTTAAAACATGAAAAAGGTCATTTTAAAATCAACATGAAAAACCAAAATTCCAAAAGTATAAAACACAAAAAAATGCTTACCAAAGAGAGAAAATGTATCGTGCTCAGCACCCTCCTCCCGCCCTGTGGTGCAACTGATGTCCCTTTCTCCAAAAATGTACTCAATGGGACCGTAATGTTGCAACCACACACAAGTTGACCTGCTGTGAGGAAAAAACGAGTTAGTACATTTCAAACATGAAAAAGGTCATTTTAAAATCAATATGAAAAACCAAAATTCCAAAAGTATAAAAAACAAAAAAATGATTACCGAAGAGAGAAAATGTATCGTGCTCAGCACCCTCCTCCTGCCCTGTGGTGCAACTGATGTCCCTTTCTCCAACAACGTACTCAATGGGACCGTAATGTTGCAACCACACAAAAGTTGACCTGCTGTGAGGAACAACCGAGTTAGTACATTTCAAACATGAAAAAGGTCATTTTAAAATCAACATTAAAAAACCAAAATTCCAAAAGTATAAAACACAAAAAAATGCTTACCGAAGAGAGAAAATGTATCGTGCTCAGCACCCTCCTCCCGCCCTGTGGTGCAACTGATGTCCCTTTCTCCAAACATGTACTCAATGGGACCGTAATGTTGCAACCACACACAAGTTGACCTGCTGTGAGGAACAACCGAGTTAGTACATTTCAAACATGAAAAAGGTCATTTTAAAATCAACATGAAAAACCAAAATTCCAAAAGTATAATACACAAAAAAATGCTTACCGAAGAGAGAAACTCTATCGCGCTCAGCACCCTCCTCCCGCCCTGTGGTGCAACTGATGTCCCTTTCTCCAAAAATGTACTCAATGGGACCATAATGTTGCAACCACACACAAGTTGACCTGCTGTGAGGAAAAACCGAGTTAGTACATTTCAAACATGAAAAAGATCATTTTAAAATCAACATGAAGAACCAAAATTCCAAAAGTATAAAACACAAAAAAATGCTTACCGAAGAGAGAAAATGTATCGTGCTCAGCACCCTCCTCCCGCCCTGTGGTGCAACTGATGTCCTTTCTCCAAAAATGTACTCAATGGGACCGTAATGTTGCAACCACACACAAGTTGACCTGCTGTGAGGAACAACCGAGTTAGTACATTTCAAACATGAAAAAGGTCATTTTAAAATCAATATGAAAAACCAAAATTCCAAAAGTATAAAACACAAAAAAATGCTTACCGAAGAGAGAAAATGTATCGTGCTCAGCACCCTCCCCTGCCCTGTGGTGCAACTGATGTCCATTTCTCCAAAAATGTACTCAATGGGACCGTAATGTTGCAACCACACACAAGTTGACCTGCTGTGAGGAAAAACCGAGTTAGAACATTTCAAACATGAAAAAGGTCATTTTAAAATCAACATGAAAAACCAAAATTCCAAAAGTATAAAACACAAAAAAATGCTTACCGAAGAGAGAAAATGTATCGTGCTCAGCCCCCTCCTCACGCCCTGTGGTGCAACTGATGTCCCTTTCTCCAAAAATGTACTCAATGGGACCGTAATGTAGCAACCACACACAAGTTGACCTGCTGTGAGGAAAAACCGAGTTAGTACATTTCGAACATGAAAAAGGTCATTTTAAAATCAACATGAAAAACCAAAATTCCAAAAGTATAAAACACAAAAAAATGCTTACCGAAGAGAGAAAATGTATCGTGCTCAGCACCCTCCTCCCGCCCTGTGGTGCAACTGATGTCCCTTTCTCCAAAAATGTACTCAATGAGACCGTAATGTTGCAACAACACACAAGTTGACCTGCTGTGAGGAACAACCGTGTTAGCACATTTCAAACATGAAAAAGGTAATTTTAAAATCAACATGAAAAACCAAAATTCCAAAAGTATAAAACACAAAAAAATGCTTACCCAAGAGAGAAAATGTATCGTGCTCAGCACCCTCCTCCCGCCCTATGGTGCAACTGATGTCCCTTTCTCCAAAAATGTACTCAATGGGACCGTAATGTTGCAACCACACACAATGTGACCTGCTGTGAGGAACAACCGAGTTAGTACATTTCAAACATGAAAAAGGTCATTTTAAAATCAACATGAAAAACCAAAATTCCAAAAGTATAAAACACAAAAAAATGCTTACCGAAGAGAGAAAATGTATCGTGCTCAGCACCCTCTTCCTGCCCTGTGGTGCAACTGATTCCCATTTCTCCAAAAATGTACTCAATGGGACCGTAATGTTGCAACCACACACAAGTTGACCTGCTGTGAGGAAAAACCGAGTTAGAACATTTCAAACATGAAAAATGTCATTTTAAAATCAACATGAAAAACCAAAATTCCAAAAGTATAAAACACAAAAAAATGCTTACCGAAGAGAGAAAATGTATAGTGCTCAGCACCCTCCTCCCGCCCTGTGGTGCAACTGATGTCCCTCTCTCCAAAAATGTACTCAATTGGACCGTAATGTTGCAACCACACACAATGTGACCTGCTGTGAGGGAGAAACGAGTTAGTACATTTCAAACATGAAAAAGGTCATTTTAAAATCAACATGAAAAACCAAAATTCCAAAAGTATAATACACAAAAAAATGCTTACCGAAGAAAGAAAATGTATCGTGCTCTGCAGCCTCCACCCGCCCTGTGGTGCAACTGATGTCCCTTTCTCCAAAAATGTACTCAATGTGACCGTAATGTTGCAACCACACACAATGCGACCTGCTGTGAGGGAAAAACGAGTTAGTACATTTCAAACATGAAAAAGGTCATTTTGAAATCAACATGAAAAACCAAAATTCAAAAGTATAATACACAAAAAAATGCTTACCGAAGAAAGAAAATGTATCGTGCTCTGCACCCTCCAACCGCCCTGGGGTGCAACTGATGTCCCTTTCTCCAAAAATGTACTCAATGGGACCGTAATGTTGCAACCACACACAATGTGACCTGATGTGAGGGAAAAACGAGTTAGTACATTTCAAACATGAAAAAGGTCATTTTAAAATCAACATGAAAAACCAAAATTCCAAAAGTGTAATACACAAAAAAATGCTTACCGAAGAAAGGAAATGTATCGTGCTCTGCACCCACCTCCCGCCCTGTGGTGCAACTGATATCCCTTTCTCCAAAAATGTACTCAATGGGACCGTAATGTTGCAACCACACACAATGTGACCTGCTGTGAGGGAAAAATGAGTTAGTACATTTCAAACATGAAAAAGGTCATTTTAAAATCAACATGAAAAACCAAAATTCCAAAAGTATAATACACAAAAAAATGCTTACCGAAGAAAGAAAATGTATCGTGCTCTGCACCCTCCACCCGCCCTGTGGTGCAACTGACGTCCCTTTCTCCAAAAATGTACTCATTGTGACCGTAATGTTGCAACCACACACAATGTGACCTGCTGTGAGGTAAAAACGGGTTAGTACACTTCAAACATGAAAAAGGTCATTTTAAAATCGACATGAAAAACCAAAATTCCAAAAGTATAATACACAAAAAAATGCTTACCGAAGAAAGGAAATGTATCGTGCTCTGCACCCTCCACCCGCCCTGTGGTGCAACTGATGTCCCTTTCTCCAAAAATGTACTCAATGTGACCGTAATGTTGCAACCACACACAATGTGATCCGCTGTGAGGGAAAAACGAGTTAGTACATTTCAAACATGAAAAAGGTCATTTTAAAATCAACATGAGAAACCAAAATTCCAAAAGTATAATACACAAAAAAATGCTTACCGAAGAAAGAAAATGTATCGTGCTCTGCACCCTCCACCCGCCCTGTGGTGCAACTGATGTCCCTTTCTCCAAAAATGTACTCAATGTCACCGTAATGTTGCAACCACACACAATGTGACCTGCTGTGAGGGAAAAACGAGTTAGTACATTTCATACACGAAAAAGGTCATTTTAAAATCAACATGAAAAACCAAAATTCCAAAACTATAATATACAAAAAAATGCTTACCGAAGAAAGAAAATGTATCGTGCTCTGCACCCTCCACCCGCCCTGTGGTGCAACTGATGTCCCTTTCTCCAAAAATGTACTCATTGTGACCGTAATTTTGCAATTACACACAATGTGACCTGCTGTGAGGGAAAAACGAGTTAGTACATTTCAAACATGAAAAAGGTCATTTTAAAATCAACATGAAAAACCAAAATTCCAAAAGTATAATACACAAAAAACTGCTTACCGAAGAAAGAAAATGTATCGTGCTCTGCACCCTCCACCCGTCCTGTGGTGCAACTGATGTCCCTTTCTCCAGAAATGTACTCAATGTGACCGTAATGTTGCAACCACACACAATGTGACCTGCTGTGAGGGAAAACGAGTTAGTACATTTCAAACATGAAAATGGTCATTTTAAAATCAACATGAAAAACCAAAATTCCAAAAGTATAATACACAAAAAAATGCTTACCGAAGAAAGAAAATGTATCGTGCTCTGCACCCTCCACCCGCCCTGTGGTGCAACTGATGTCCCTTTCTCCAAAACTGTACTCAATGTCACCGTAATGTTGCAACCACACACAATGTGACCTGCTGTGAGGGAAAAACGAGTTAGTACATTTCAAACAAGAAAAAGGTCATTTTAAAATCAACATGAAAAACCAAAATTACAAAAGTATAATACACAAAAAAATGCTTACCGAAGAAAGAAAATGTATCGTGCTCTGCACCCTCCGCCCGCCCTGTGGTGCAACTGATGTCCCTTTCTCCAAAAATGTACTCAATGTGACCGTAATGATGCAACCACACACAATGTGACCTGCTGTGAGGGATAAACGAGTTAGTACATTTCAAACATGAAAAAGGTCATTTTAAAATCAACATGAAAAACCAAAATTCCAAAAGTGTAATACACAAAAAAATGCTTACCGAAGAAAGGAAATGTATCGTGCTCTGCACCCACCTCCCGCCCTGTGGTGCAACTGATATCCCTTTCTCCAAAAATGTACTCAATGGGACCGTAATGTTGCAACCACACACAATGTGACCTGCTGTGAGGGAAAAACGAGTTAGTACATTTCAAACATGAAAAAGGTCATTTTAAAATCAACATGAAAAACCAAAATTCCAAAAGTATAATACACAAAAAAATGCCTACCGAAGAAAGAAAATGTATCGTGCTCTGCACCCTCCACCCGCCCTGTGGTGCAACTGACGTCCCTTTCTCCAAAAATGTACTCATTGTGACCGTAATGTTGCAACCACACACAATGTGACCTGCTGTGCTTACCGAAGAAAGAAAATGTATCGTGCTCTGCACCCTCCACCCGCCCTGTGGTGCAACTGATGTCCCTTTCTCCAAAAATGTACTCAATGTGACCGTAATGTTGCAACCACACACAATGTGACCCGCTGTGAGGGAAAAACGAGTTAGTACATTTCAAACATGAAAAAGGTCATTTTAAAATCAACATGAGAAACCAAAATTCCAAAAGTATAATACACAAAAAAATGCTTACCGAAGAAAGAAAATGAATCGTGCTCTGCACCCTCCATCCGCCCTGTGGTGCAACTGATGTCCCTTTCTCCAAAAATGTACTCAATGTCACCGTAATGTTGCAACCACACACAATGTGACCTGCTGTGAGGGAAAAACGAGTTAGTACATTTCATACACGAAAAAGGTCATTTTAAAATCAACATGAAAAACCAAAATTCCAAAACTATAATATACAAAAAAATGCTTACCGAAGAAAGAAAATGTATCGTGCTCTGCACCCTCCACCCGCCCTGTGGTGCAACTGATGTCCCTTTCTCCAAAAATGTACTCATTGTGACCGTAATGTTGCAATTACACACAATGTGACCTGCTGTGAGGGAAAAACGAGTTAGTACATTTCAAACATGAAAAAGGTCATTTTAAAATCAACATGAAAAACCAAAATTCCAAAAGTATAATACACAAAAAACCGCTTACCGAAGAAAGAAAATGTATCGTGCTCTGCACCCTCCACCCGTCCTGTGGTGCAACTGATGTCCCTTTCTCCAAAAATGTACTCAATGTGACCGTAATGTTGCAACCACACACAATGTGACCTGATGTGTGGGAAAACGAGTTAGTACATTTCAAACATGAAAATGGTCATTTTAAAATCAACATGAAAAACCAAAATTCCAAAAGTATAATACCCAAAGAATGCTTACCGAAGAAAGAAAATGTATCGTGCTCTGCACCCTCCACCCGCCCTGTGGTGCAACTGATGTCCCTTTCTCTAAAACTGTACTCAATGTCACCGTAATGTTGCAACCACACACAATGTGACCTCCTGTGAGGGATAAACGAGTTAGTACATTTCAAACATGAAAAAGGTCATTTTAAAATCAACATGAAAAACCAAAATTCCAAAAGTATAGTACACAAAAAAATGCTTACCGAAGAAAGAAAATGTATCGTGCTCTGCAGCCTCCACCCGCCCTGTGGTGCAACTGACGTCCCTTTCTCCAAAACTGTACTCAATGTCACCGTAATGTTGCAACCACACACAATGTGACCTGCTGTGAGGGAAAAACGAGTTAGTACAATTCAAACATGAAAAAGGTCATTTTAAAATCAACATGAAAAACCAAAATTCCAAAAGTATAATACACAAAAAAATGCTTACCGAAGAAAGAAAATGTATCGTGCTCTGCACCCTCCACCCCCCCCTGTGGTGCAACTGATGTCCCTTTCTCCAAAAATGTACTCATTGTGACCGTAATGTTGCAACCACACACAAGTTGACCTGCTGTGAGGAAGAAACGAGTTACTACATTTCAAACATCAAAAAGGTCATTTTAAAATCAACATGAAAAACCAAAATTCCAAAAGTGTAATACACAAAAAATGCTTACCGAAGAAAGAAAGTGTATCGTGCTCTGCACCCTCCACCCGCCCTGTGGTGCAACTGATGTCCTTTTCTCCAAAAATGTACTCATTGTGACCGTAATGTTGCAACCACACACAATGTGACCTGCTGTAAGGGAAAAACGAGTTAGTACATTTCAAACATGAAAAAGGTCATTTTAAAATCAACATGAAAAACCAAAATTCCAAAAGTATAATACACAGAAAACTCCTTACCGAAGAAAGAAAATGTATCGTGCTCTGCACCCTCCACCCGCCCTGTGGTGCAACTGATGTCCCTTTCTCCAAAAATGTACTCAATGGGACCGTAATGTTGCAACCACACACAATGTGACCTGCTGTGAGAGAAAAACGAGTTAGTACATTTCAAACATGAAAAAGGTAATTTTAAAATCAACATGAAAAACCAAAACTCCAAAAGTATAATACACAAATAAATGCTTACCGAAGAAAGAAAATGTATCGTGCTCTGCACCTTCCACCCGCACTGTGGTGCAACTGATGTCCCTTTCTCCAAAAATGTACTCATTGTGACCGTAATGTTGCAACCACACACAATGTGACCTGCTGTGAGGGAAAAACAAGTTAGTACATTTCAAACATGAAAAAGGTCATTTTAAAATCAACATGAAAAACCAAAATTCCAAAATTATAATACACTAAGAAATGCTTACCGAAGAAAGAAAATGTATCGTGCTCTGCACCCTCCACCCACCCTGTGGTGCAACTAATGTCCCTTTCTCCAAAAATGTACTCAATGTGACCGTAATGTTGCAACCACACACAATGTGACCTGCTGTGAGGGAAAAACGAGTTAGTACATTTCAAACATGAAAAAGGTCATTTTAAAATCAACATGAAAAACCAAAATTAGAAAAGTATAATACACAAAAAAATGCTTACCGAAGAAAGAAAATGTATCGTGCTCTGCACCCTCCACCCGCCCTGTGGTGCAACTGATGTCCCTTTCTCCAAAAATGTACTCAATGGGACCGTAATGTTGCAACCACACACAAGTTGACCTGCTGTGAGGGAAAAACAAGTTAATACATTTCAAACATGAAAAAGGTCATTTTAAAATCAACATGAAAAACCAAAATTCCAAAAGTATAATACACAAAAAAATGCTTACCGAAGAAAGAAAATGTATCGTGCTCTGCACCCTCCACCCGCCCTGTGGTGCAACTGATGTCCCTTTCTCCAAAAATGTACTCAATGTGACCGTAATGTTGCAACCACACACAATGTGACCTGCTGTGAGAAAAAAACGAGTTAGTACATTTCAAACATGAAAAAGGTCATTTTAAAATCAACATGAAAAACCAAAATTCCAAAGTATAATACACAAAAAAATGCTTACCGAAGAAAGAAAATGTATCGTGCTCTGCACCCTCCACCCACCCTGTGGTGCAACTAATGTCCCTTTCTCCAAAAATGTACTCAATGTGACCGTAATGTTGCAACCACACACAATGTGACCTGCTGTGAGGGAAAAACGAGTTAGTACATTTCAAACATGAAAAAGGTCATTTTAAAATCAACATGAAAAACCAAAATTCCAAAAGTATAATACACAAAAAACTGCTTACCGAAGAAAGAAAATGTATCGTGCTCTGCACCCTCCACCCGTCCTGTGGTGCAACTGATGTCCCTTTCTCCAAAAATGTACTCAATGTGACCGTAATGTTGCAACCACACACAATGTGACCTGCTGTGAGGGAAAAACGAGTTAGTACATTTCAAACATGAAAATGGTCATTTTAAAATCAACATGAAAAACCAAAATTCCAAAAGTATAATACACAAAAAAATGCTTACCGAAGAAAGAAAATGTATCGTGCTCTGCACCCTCCACCCGCCCTGTGGTGCAACTAATGTCCCTTTCTCCAAAACTGTACTCAATGTCACCGTAATGTTGCAACCACACACAATGTGACCTGCTGTGAGGGAAAAACGAGTTAGTACATTTCAAACATGAAAAAGGTCATTTTAAAATCAACATGAAAAACCAAAATTACAAAAGTATAATACGCAAAAAAATGCTTACCGAAGAAAGAAAATGTATCGTGCTCTGCACCCTCCGCCCGCCCTGTGGTGCAACTGATGTCCCTTTCTCCAAAAATGTACTCAATGTGACCGTAATGATGCAACCACACACAATGTGACCTGCTGTGAGGGATAAACGAGTTAGTACATTTCAAACATGAAAAAGGTCATTTTAAAATCACCATGAAAAACCAAAATTCCAAAAGTATAGTACACAAAAAAATGCTTACCGAAGAAAGAAAATGTATCGTGCTCTGCAGCCTCCACCCGCCCTGTGGTGCAACTGAAGTCCCTTTCTCCAAAACTGTACTCAATGTCACCGTAATGTTGCAACCACACACAATGTGACCTGCTGTGAGAGAAAAACGAGTTAGTACATTTCAAACATGAAAAAGGTCATTTTAAAATCAACATGAAAAACCAAAATTCCAAAAGTACAATACACAAATAAATGCTTACCGAAGAAAGAAAATGTATCGTGCTCTGCACCCTCCACCCGCCCTGTGGTGCAACTGATGTCCGTTTCTCCAAAAATGTACTCAATGTGACCGTAATGTTGCAACCACACACAATGTGACCTGCTGTGAGGGAAAAACGAGTTAGTACATTTCAAACATGAAAAAGGTCATTTTAAAATCAACATGAAAAACCAAAATTCCAAAGTATAATACACAAAAAAATGCTTACCGAAGAAAGAAAATGTATCGTGCTCTGCACCCTGCACCCACCCTGTGGTGCAACTAATGTCCCTTTCTCCAAAAATGTACTCAATGTGACCGTAATGTTGCAACCACACACAATGTGACCTGCTGTGAGGGAAAAACGAGTTAGCACATTTCAAACATGAAAAAGGTCATTTTAAAATCAATATGAAAAACCAAAATTCCAAAAGTATAATACACAAAAAACTGCTTACCGAAGAAAGAAAATGTATCGTGCTCTGCACCCTCCATCCGTCCTGTGGTGCAACTGATGTCCCTTTCTCCAAAAATGTACTCAATGTGACCGTAATGTTGCAACCACACACAATGTGACCTGCTGTGAGGGAAAAACAAGTTAGTACATTTCAAACAAGAAAATGGTCATTTTAAAATCAACATGAAAAACCAAAATTCCAAAAGTATAATACACAAAAAAATGCTTACCGAAGAAAGAAAATGTATCGTGCTCTGCACCCTCCACCCGACCTGTGGTGCAACTGATGTCCCTTTCTCCAAAACTGTACTCAATGTCACCGTAATGTTGCAGCCACACACAATGTGACCTGCTGTCAGGGAAAAACCTGTTAGTACATTTCAAACATGAAAAAGGTCATTTTAAAATCAACATGAAAAACCAAAATTACAAAAGTATAATACGCAAAAAAATGCTTACCGAAGAAAGAAAATGTATCGTGCTCTGCACCCTCCGCCCGCCCTGTGGTGCAACTGATGTCCCTTTCTCCAAAAATGTACTCAATGTGACCGTAATGATGCAACCACACACAATGTGACCTGCTGTGAGGGATAAACGAGTTAGTACATTTCATACATGAAAAAGGTCATTTTAAAATCAACATGAAAAACCAAAATTCCAAAAGTATAGTACACAAAAAAATGCTTACCGAAGAAAGAAAATGTATCGTGCTCTGCAGCCTCCACCCGCCCTGTGGTGCAACCGATGTCCCTTTCTCCAAAACTGTACTCAATGTCACCGTAATGTTGCAACCGCACACAATGTGACCTGCTGTGAGGGAAAAACGAGTTAGTACATTTCAAACATGAAAAAGGACATTTTAAAATTAACATGAAAAACCAAAATTCCAAAAGTATAATACACAAAAAAATGCTTACCAAAGAAAGAAAATGTATCGTGCTCTGCACCCTCCACCCGCCCTGTGGTGCAACTGATGTCCCTTTCTCCAAAAATGTACTCATTGTGACCGTAATGTTGCAACCACACACAAGTTGACCTGCTGTGAGGAAGAAACGAGTTAGTACATTTCAAACATGAAAAAGGTCATTTTAAAATCAACATGAAAAACCAAAATTCCAAAAGTGTAATACACAAAAAATGCTTACCGAAGAAAGAAAGTGTATCGTGCTCTGCACCCTCCACCCGCCCTGTGGTGCAACTGATGTCTCTTTCTCCAAAAATGTACTCATTGTGACCGTAATGTTGCAACCACACACAATGTGACCTGCTGTAAGGGAAAAACGAGTTAGTACATTTCAAACATGAAAAAGGTCATTTTAAAATCAACATGAAAAACCAAAATTCCAAAAGTATAATACACAGAAAAATGCTTACCGAAGAAAGAAAATGTATCGTGCTCTGCACCCTCCACCCGCCCTGTGGTGCAACTGATGTCCCTTTCTCCAAAAATGTACTCAATGGGACCGTAATGTTGCAACCACACACAATGTGACCTGCTGTGAGAGAAAAACGAGTTAGTACATTTCAAACATGAAAAAGGTCATTTTAAAATCAACATGAAAAACCAAAATTCCAAAAGTATAATACACAAATAAATGCTTACCGAAGAAAGAAAATGTATCGTGCTCTGCACCCTCCACCCACCCTGTGGTGCAACTAATGTCCCTTTCTCCAAAAATGTACTCAATGTGACCGTAATGTTGCAACCACACACAATGTGACCTGCTGTGAGGGAAAAACGAGTTAGTACATTTCAAACATGAAAAAGGTCATTTTAAAAAAACATGAAAAACCAAAATTCCAAAAGTATAATACACAAAAAAATGCTTACCGAAGAAAGAAAATGTATCGTGCTCTGCACCCTCCACCCACCCTGTGATGCAACTAATGTCCCTTTCTCCAAAAATGTACTCAATGTGACCGTAATGTTGCAACCACACACAATGTGACCTGCTGTGAGGGAAAAACGAGTTAGTACATTTCAAACATGAAAAAGGTCATTTTAAAATCAACATGAAAAACCAAAAAATTAGATAAGTATAATACAAAAAAAATGCTTACCGAAGAAAGAAAATGTATCGTGCTCTGCACCCTCCACCCGCCCTGTGGTGCAACTGATGTCCCTTTCTCCAAAAATGTACTCAATGGGACCGTAATGTTGCAACCACACACAAGTTGACCTGCTGTGAGGGAAAAACAAGTTAATACATTTCAAACATGAAAAAGGTCATTTTAAAATCAACATGAAAAACCAAAATTCCAAAAGTATAATACACACAGAAATGCTTACCGAAGAAAGAAAATGTATCGTGCTCTGCACCCTCCACCCGCCCTGTGGTGCAACTGATGTCCCTTTCTCCAAAAATGTACTCAATGTGACCGTAATGTTGCAACCACACACAATGTGACCTGCTGTGAGGGAAAAACGAGTTAGTACATTTCAAACATGAAAAAGGTCATTTTAAAATCAACATGAAAAACCAAAATTCCAAATGTATAATACACAAAAAAATGCTTACCGAAGAAAAAAAATGTATCGTGCTCTGCACCCTCCGCCCTCCCTGTGGTGCAACTGATGTCCCTTTCTCCAAAAATGTACTCAATGTGACCGTAATGTTGCTACTACACACACAATGTGCCTTCTGTGTGGGAAAAACGAGTTAGTGCATTTCAAACATGAAAAAGGTCATTTTAAAATCAACATGAAAAACCAAAATTCCAAAAGTATAATACACAAAAAAATGCTTACCGAAGAAAGAAAATGTATCGTGCTCTGCACCCTCCACCCGCCCTGTGGTGCAACTGATGTCCCTTTCTCCAAAAATGTACTCATTCTGACCGTAATGTTGCAACCACACACAATGTGACCTGCTGTGAGGGAAAAACGAGTTAGTACATTTCATACATGAAAAAGGTCATTTTAAAATCAACATGAAAAACCAAAATTCCAAAAGTATAATACACAAAAAAAAGCTCACCGAAGAAAAAAAATGTATCGTGCTCTGCACCCTCCACCCGCCCTGTGGTGCAACTGATGTCCCTTTCTCCAAAAATGTACTCATTCTGACCGTAATGTTGCAACCACACACAATGTGACCTGCTGTGAGGGAAAAACGAGTTAGTACATTTCAAACATGAAAAGGGTCATTTTAAAATCAACATGAAAAACCAAAATTCCAAAAGTATAATACACAAAAAAAGCTTACCGAAGAAAGAAAATGTATCGTTCTCTGCACCCTCCACCCGCCCTGTGGTGCAACTGATGTCCCTTTCTCCAAAAATGTACTCATTGTGACCATAATGTTGCAACCACACACAATGTGACCTGCTGTGAGGGAAAAACGAGTTAGTACATTTCAAACATGAAAAAGGTCATTTTAAAATCAACATGAAAAACCAAAATTCCAAAAGTATAATACACAAAAAAAGCTTACCGAAGAAAGAAAATGTATCGTGCTCTGCACCCTCCACCCGCCCTGTGGTGCAACTGATGTCCCTTTCTCCAAAAATGTACTCAATGTGACCGTAATGTTGCAACCACACACAATGTGACCTGCTGTGAGGGAAAAACGAGTTAGTACATTTCAAACATGAAAAAGGTCATTTTAAAATCAACATGAAAAACCAAAATTCCAAAAGTATAATACACAAAAAATGCTTACCGAAGAAAGAAAATGTATTGTGCTCTGCACCCTCCACCCGCCCTGTGGTGCAACTGATGTCCCTTTCTCCAAAAGTGTACTCAATGGGACCGTAATGTTGCAACCACACACAATGTGACCTGCTGTGAGGGAAAAACGAGTTAGTACATTTCAAACATGAAAATGGTCATTTTAAAGTCAACATGAAAAACCAAAATTCCAAAAGTATAATACACAAAAAAAGCTTACCGAAGAAAGAAAATGTATCGTGCTCTGCACCCTCCACCCGCCCTGTGGTGCAACTGATGTCCCTTTCTCCAAAAATGTACTCAATGTGACCGTAATGTTGCAACCACACACAATGTGACCTGCTGTGAGGGAAAAACGAGTTAGTACATTTCAAACATGAAAAAGGTCATTTTAAAATCAACATGAAAAACCAAAACTCCAAAAGTATAATACACAAAAAATGCTTACCGAAGAAAGAAAATGTATTGTGCTCTGCACCCTCCACCCGCCCTGTGGTGCAACTGATGTCCCTTTCTCCAAAAGTGGACTCAATGGGACCATAATGTTGCAACCACACACAATGTGAGCTGCTGTGATGGAAAAACGAGTTAGTACATTTCTAACATGAAAAAGGTCATTTTAAAATCAACATGAAAATTCAAAATTCCAAAGTATAATACACAAAAAAATGCTTACCGAAGAAAGAAAATGTATCGTGCTCTGCACCCTCCACCCACCCTGTGGTGCAACTGATGTCCCTTTCTCCAAAAATGTACTCAATGTGACCATAATGTTGCAACCACACACAATGTGACCTGCTGTGAGGGAAAAACGAGTTAGTACATTTCAAACATGAAAATGGTCATTTTAAAATCAACATGAAAAACCAAAATTAGAAAAGTATAATACACAAAAAAATGCTTACCGAAGAAAGAAAATGTATCGTGCTCTGCACCCTCCACCCGCCCTGTGGTGCAACTGATGTCCCCTTCTCCAAAAATGTACTCAATGGGACCGTAATGTTGCAACCACACACAAGTTGACCTGCTGTGAGGGAAAAACAAGTTAATACATTTCAAACATGAAAAAGGTCATTTTAAAATCAACACGAAAAACCAAAATTCCAAAAGTATAATACACAAAAAAATGCTTACCGAAGAAAGAAAATGTATCGTGCTCTGCACCCTCCACCCGCCCTGTGGTGCAACTGATGTCCCTTTCTCCAAAAATGTACTCAATGGGACCGTAATGTTGCAACCACACACAATGTGACCTGCTGTGAGGGAAAAACGAGTTAGTACATTTCATACATGAAAAAGGTCATTTTAAAATCAACATGAAAAACCAAAATTCCAAACGTATAATACACAAAAAAAAGCTTACCGAAGAAAGAAAATGTATCGTGCTCTGCACCCTCCACCCGCCCTGTGGTGCAACTGATGTCCCTTTCTCCAAAAATGTACTCAATGTGACCGTAATGTTGCAACCACACACAATGTGACCTGCTGTGAGGGAAAAACGAGTTAGTAAATTTCAAACATGAAAAAGGTCATTTTAAAATCAACATGAAAAACCAAAATTCCAAAAGTATAATACACAAAAAATGCTTACCGAAGAAAGAAAATGTATCGTGCTCTGCACCCTCCACCCGCCCTGTGGTGCAACTGATGTCCCTTTCTCCAAAAATGTACTCATTGTGACCGTAATGTTGCAACCACACACAATGTGACCTGCTGTGTGGGAAAAACGAGTTAGTACATTTCAAACATGAAAAAGGTCATTTTAAAATTAACAAGAAAAACCAAAATTCCAAAAGTATAATACACAAAAAATGCTTACCGAAGGAAGAAAATGTATCGTGCTCTGCACCCTCCACCCGCCCTCTGGTGCAACTGATGTCCCTTTCTCCAAAAATGTACACATTGTGACCGTAATGTTGCAACCACACACAATGTGACCTGCTGTGAGGGAAAAACGAGTTAGTACATTTCAAACATGAAAAAGGTTATTTTAAAATCAACATGAAAAACCAAAATTCCAAGAGTATAATACACAAAAAAAGCTTACCGAAGAAAGAAAATGTATCGTGCTCTGCACCCTCCACCCGCCCTGTGGAGCAACTGATGTCCCTTTCTCCAAAAATGTACTCATTGTGACCGTAATGTTGCAACCACACACAATGTGACCTGCTGTGAGGGAAAACGAGTTAGTACATTTCAAACATGAAAAAGGTCATTTTAAAATCAACATGAAAAACCAAAATTCCAAAAGTATAATACACAAAAAATTCTTACCGAAGAAAGAAAATGTTCGTGCTCTGCACCCTCCACCCGCCCTGTGGTGCAACTGATGTCCCTTTCTCCAAAAATGTACTCATTGTGACCGTAATGTTGCAACCACACACAATGTGACCTGCTGTGAGGGAAAAAAGAGTTAGTACATTTCAAACATGAAAAAGGTCATTTTAAAATCAACATGAAAAGCCAAAATTCCAAAAGTATAATACACAAAAAAATGCTTACCGAAGAAAGAAAATGTATCGTGCTCTGCACCCTCCACCCGCCCTGTGGTGCAACTGATGTCCCTTTCTCCAAAAATGTACTCAATGGGACCGTAATGTTGCAACCACACACAATGTGACCTGCTGTGAGGGAAAAACGTGTTAGTACATTTCAAACATGAAAAAGGTCATTTTAAAATCAACATGAAAAACCAAAATTCCAAAAGTATAATACACAAAAAATGCTTACCGAAGAAAGAAAATGTATCGTGCTCTGCAACCTCCACCCGCCCTGTGGTGCAACTGATGTCCCCTTCTCCAAAAATGTACTCATTGTGACCGTAATGTTGCAACCACGCACAATGTGACCTGCTGTGAGGGAAAATCGAGTTAGTACATTTCAAACATGAAAAAGGTCATTTTAAAATCAACATGAAAAACCAAAATTCCAAATGTATAATACACAGAAAAATGCTTACCGAAGAAAGAAAATGTATCGTGCTCTGCACCCTCCACCCGCCCTGTGTTGCAACTGATGTCCCTTTCTCCAAAAATGTACTCAATGGGACCGTAATGTTGCAACCACACACAATGTGACCTGCTGTGTGGGAAAAACGAGTTAGCACATTTCAAACATGAAAAAGGGCATTTTAAAATCAACATGAAAAACCAAAATTCCAAAATTATAATACACAAAAAAAGCTTACCGAAGAAAGAAAATGTATCGTGCTCTGCACCCTCCACCCGCCCTGTGGTGCAACTGATGTCCCTTTCTCCAAAAATGTACTCAATGTGACCGTAATGTCGCAACCACACACAATGTGACGTGCTGTGAGGGAAAAACGAGTTAGTACATTTCAAACATGAAAAAAGTCATTTTAAAATCAACATGAAAAACCAAAATTCCAAAAGTATAATACACAAAAAATGCATACCGAAGAAAGAAAATGTATTGTGCTCTGCACCCTCCACCCGTCCTGTGGTGCAACTGATGTCCCTTTCTCCAAAAGTGTACTCAATGGGACCGTAATGTTGCCACCACACACAATGTGACCTGCTGTGAGGGAAAAACGAGTTAGTACACTTCTAACATGAAAAAGGTCATTTTAAAATCAACATGAAAAACCAAAATTCCAAAGTATAATACACAGAAAAATGCTTACCGAAGAAAGAAAATGTATCGTGCTCTGCACCCTCCACCCGCCCTGTGGTGCAACTGATGTCCCTTTCTCCAAAAATGTACTCAATGGGACCGTAATGTTGCAACCACACACAATGTGACCTGCTGTGAGGGAAAAACGAGTTAGTACATTTCAAACATGAAAAAGGTCATTTTAAAATCAACATGAAAAACCAAAATTCCAAAAGTATAATACACAAAAAATGCTTACCGAAGAAAGAAAATGTATCGTGCTCTGCAACCTCCACCCGCCCTGTGGTGCAACTGATGTCCCCTTCTCCAAAATTGTACTCATTGTGACCGTAATGTTGCAACCACGCACAATGTGACCTGCTGTGAGGGAAAATCGAGTTAGTACATTTCAAACATGAAAAAGGTCATTTTAAAATCAACATGAAAAACCAAAATTCCAAATGTATAATACACAGAAAAATGCTTACCGAAGAAAGAAAATGTATCGTGCTCTGCACCCTCCACCCGCCCTGTGGTGCAACTGATGTCCCTTTCTCCAAAAATGTACTCAATGGGACCGTAATGTTGCAACCACACACAATGTGACCTGCTGTGTGGGAAAAACGAGTTAGCACATTTCAAACATGAAAAAGGGCATTTTAAAATCAACATGAAAAACCAAAATTCCAAAATTATAATACACAAAAAAAGCTTACCGAAGAAAGAAAATGTATCGTGCTCTGCACCCTCCACCCGCCCTGTGGTGCAACTGATGTCCCTTTCTCCAAAAATGTACTCAATGTGACCGTAATGTCGCAACCACACACAATGTGACGTGCTGTGAGGGAAAAACGAGTTAGTACATTTCAAACATGAAAAAAGTCATTTTAAAATCAACATGAAAAACCAAAATTCCAAAAGTATAATACACAAAAAATGCATACCGAAGAAAGAAAATGTATTGTGCTCTGCACCCTCCACCCGTCCTGTGGTGCAACTGATGTCCCTTTCTCCAAAAGTGTACTCAATGGGATCGTAATGTTGCCACCACACACAATGTGACCTGCTGTGAGGGAAAAACGAGTTAGTACATTTCTAACATGAAAAAGGTCATTTTAAAATGAACATGAAAAACCAAAATTCCAAAGTATAATACACAGAAAAATGCTTACCGAAGAAAGAAAATGTATCGTGCTCTGCACCCTCCACCCGCCCTGTGGTGCAACTGATGTCCCTTTCTCCAAAAATGTACTCAATGTGACCGTAATGTTGCAACCACACACAATGTGACCTGCTGTGAGGGAAAAGCGAGGTAGTACATTTCAAACATGAAAAACGTCATTTTAAAATCAACATGAAAAACCAAAATTCCAAAAGTATAATACACAAAAAAATGCTTACCGAAGAAAGAAAATGTATCGTGCTCAGCACCCTCCTCCCGCCCTGTGGTGCAACTGATGTCACTTTCTCCAGAAATGTACTCAATGGGACCGTAATGTTGCAACCACACACAATGTGACCTGCTGTGAGGGAAAAGCGAGGTAGTACATTTCAAACATGAAAAACGTCATTTTAAAATCAACATGAAAAACCAAAATTCCAAAAGTATAATACACAAAAAAATGCTTACCGAAGATAGAAAATGTATCGTGCTCAGCACCCTCCTCCCGCCCTGTGGTGCAACTGATGTCCCTTTCTCCAAAAATGTACTCATTGTGACCGTAATGTTGCAGCCACACACAATGTGACCTGCTGTGAGGGAAAAACAAGTTAGTACATTTCAAACATGAAAAAGGTCATTTTAAAATCAACATGAAAAACCAAAATTCCAAAAGTATAATACACAAAAAAATGCTTACCGAAGAAAGAAAATGTATCGTGCTCTGCACCCTCCACCCACCCTGTGGTGCAACTAATGTCCCTTTCTCCAAAAATGTACTCAATGTGACCATAATGTTGCAACCACACACAATGTGACCTGCTGTGAGGGAAAAACGAGTTAGTACATTTCAAACATGAAAATGGTCATTTTAAAATCAACATGAAAAACCAAAATTAGAAAAGTATAATACACAAAAAAATGCTTACCGAAGATAGAAAATGTATCGTGCTCTGCACCCTCCACCCGCCCTGTGGTGCAACTGATGTCCCTTTCTCCAAAAATGTACTCAATGGGACCGTAATGTTGCAACCACACACAATGTGACCTGCTGTGAGGGAAAAACGAGTTAGTATATTTCAAACATGAAAAAGGTCATTTTAAAATCAACATGAAAAACCAAAATTCCAAAAGTATAATACACAAAAAAATGCTTACCGAAGAAAGAAAATGTATCGTGCTCTGCACCCTCCGCCCGCCCTGTGGTGCAACTGATGTCCCTTTCTCCAAAAATGTACTCAATGTGACCGTAATGTTGCAACCACACACAATGTGACCTGCTGTGTGGGAAAAACGAGTTAGTACATTTCAAACATGAAAAAGGTCATTTTAAAATCAACATGAAAAACCAAAATTCCAAAAGTATAATACACAAAAAAATGCTTACCGAAGAAAGAAAATGTATCGTGCTCTGCACCCTCCACCCGCCCTGTGGTACAACTGATGTCCCTTTCTCCAAAAATGTACTCATTGTGACCGTAATGTTGCAACCACACACAATGTGACCTGCTGTGAGGGAAAAACGAGTTAGTACATTTCATACATGAAAAAGGTCATTTTAAAATCAACATGAAAAACCAAAATTCCAAACGTATAATACACAAAAAAAAGCTTACCGAAGAAAGAAAATGTATCGTGCTCTGCACCCTCCACCCGCCCTGTGGTGCAACTGATGTCCCTTTCTCCAAAAATGTACTCAATGTGACCGTAATGTTGCAACCACACACAATGTGACCTGCTGTGAGGGAAAAACGAGTTAGTAAATTTCAAACATGAAAAAGGTCATTTTAAAATCAACATGAAAAACCAAAATTCCAAAAGTATAATACACAAAAAATGCTTACCGAAGAAAGAAAATGTATCGTGCTCTGCACCCTCCACCCGCCCTGTGGTGCAACTGATGTCCCTTTCTCCAAAAATGTACTCATTGTGACCGTAATGTTGCAACCACACACAATGTGACCTGCTGTGAGGGAAAAACGAGTTAGTACATTTCAAACATGAAAAAGGTCATTTTAAAATTAACAAGAAAAACCAAAATTCCAAAAGTATAATACACAAAAAATGCTTACCGAAGGAAGAAAATGTATCGTGCTCTGCACCCTCCACCCGCCCTCTGGTGCAACTGATGTCCCTTTCTCCAAAAATGTACACATTGTGACCGTAATGTTGCAACCACACACAATGTGACCTGCTGTGAGGGAAAAACGAGTTAGTACATTTCAAACATGAAAAAGGTTATTTTAAAATCAACATGAAAAACCAAAATTCCAAGAGTATAATACACAAAAAATGCTTACCGAAGAAAGAAAATGTATCGTGCTCTGCACCCTCCACCCGCCCTGTGGAGCAACTGATGTCCCTTTCTCCATAAATGTACTCATTGTGACCGTAATGTTGCAACCACACACAATGTGACCTGCTGTGAGGGAAAAACGAGTTAGTACATTTCAAACATGAAAAAGGTCATTTTAAAATCAACATGAAAAACCAAAATTCCAAAAGTATAATACACAAAAAATTCTTACCGAAGAAAGAAAATGTATCGTGCTCTGCACCCTCCACCCGCCCTGTGGTGCAACTGATGTCCCTTTCTCCAAAAATGTACTCATTGTGACCGTAATGTTGCAACCACACACAATGTGACCTGCTGTGAGGGAAAAACGAGTTAGTACATTTCAAACATGAAAAAGGTCATTTTAAAATCAACATGAAAAGCCAAAATTCCAAAAGTATAATACACAAAAAAATGCTTACCGAAGAAAGAAAATGTATCGTGCTCTGCACTCTCCACCCGCCCTGTGGTGCAACTGATGTCCCTTTCTCCAAAAATGTACTCAATGGGACCGTAATGTTGCAACCACACACAATGTGACCTGCTGTGAGGGAAAAACGAGTTAGTACATTTCAAACATGAAAAAGGTCATTTTAAAATCAACATGAAAAACCAAAATTCCAAAAGTATAATACACAAAAAATGCTTACCGAAGAAAGAAAATGTATCGTGCTCTGCAACCTCCACCCGCCCTGTGGTGCAACTGATGTCCCCTTCTCCAAAAATGTACTCATTGTGACCGTAATGTTGCAACCACGCACAATGTGACCTGCTGTGAGGGAAAATCGAGTTAGTACATTTCAAACATGAAAAAGGTCATTTTAAAATGAACATGAAAAACCAAAATTCCAAATGTATAATACACAGAAAAATGCTTACCGAAGAAAGAAAATGTATCGTGCTCTGCACCCTCCACCCGCCCTGTGGTGCAACTGATGTCCCTTTCTCCAAAAATGTACTCAATGGGACCATAATGTTGCAACCACACACAATGTGACCTGCTGTGTGGGAAAAACGAGTTAGCACATTTCAAACATGAAAAAGGGCATTTTAAAATCAACATGAAAAACCAAAATTCCAAAATTATATTACACAAAGAAAGCTTACCGAAGAAAGAAAATGTATCGTGCTCTGCACCCTCCACCCGCCCTGTGGTGCAACTGATGTCCCTTTCTCCAAAAATGTACTCAATGTGACCGTAATGTCGCAACCACACACAATGTGACGTGCTGTGAGGGAAAAACGAGTTAGTAAATTTCAAACATGAAAAAAGTCATTTTAAAATCAACATGAAAAACCAAAATTCCAAAAGTATAATACACAAAAAATGCATACCGAAGAAAGAAAATGTATTGTGCTCTGCACCCTCCACCCGTCCTGTGGTGCAACTGATGTCCCTTTCTCCAAAAGTGTACTCAATGGGACCGTAATGTTGCCACCACACACAATGTGACCTGCTGTGAGGGAAAAACGAGTTAGTACATTTCTAACATGAAAAAGGTCATTTCAAAATCAACATGAAAAACCAAAATTCCAAAGTATAATACACAGAAAAATGCTTACCGAAGAAAGAAAATGTATCGTGCTCTGCACCCTCCACCCGCCCTGTGGTGCAACTGATGTCCCTTTCTCCAAAAATGTACTCAATGTGACCGTAATGTTGCAACCACACACAATGTGACCTGCTGTGAGGGAAAAGCGAGGTAGTACATTTCAAACATGAAAAACGTCATTTTAAAATCAACATGAAAAACCAAAATTCCAAAAGTATAATACACAAAAAAATGCTTACCGAAGAAAGAAAATGTATCGTGCTCAGCACCCTCCTCCCGCCCTGTGGTGCAACTGATGTCCCTTTCTCCAGAAATGTACTCAATGGGACCGTAATGTTGCAACCACACACAATGTGACCTGCTGTGAGAGAAAAGCGAGGTAGTACATTTCAAACATGAAGAACGTCGTTTTAAAATCAACATGAAAAACCAAAATTCCAAAAGTATAATACACAAAAAAATGCTTACCGAAGATAGAAAATGTATCGTGCTCAGCACCCTCCTCCCGCCCTGTGGTGCAACTGATGTCCCTTTCTCCAAAAATGTACTCATTGTGACCGTAATGTTGCAACCACACACAATGTGACCTGCTGTGAGGGAAAAACAAGTTAGTACATTTCAAACATGAAAAAGGTCATTTTAAAATCAACATGAAAAACCAAAATTCCAAAAGTATAATACACAAAAAAATGCTTACCGAAGAAAGAAAATGTATCGTGCTCTGCACCCTCCACCCACTTTGTGGTGCAACTAATGTCCCTTTCTCCAAAAATGTACTCAATGTGACCATAATGTTGCAACCACACACAATGTGACCTGCTGTGAGGGAAAAACGAGTTAGTACATTTCAAACATGAAAATGGTCATTTTAAAATCAACATGAAAAACCAAAATTAGAAAAGCATAATACACAAAAAAATTCTTACCGAAGAAAGAAAATGTATCGTGCTCTGCACCCTCCACCCGCCCTGTGGTGCAACTGATGTCCCTTTCTCCAAAAATGTACTCAATGGGACCGTAATGTTGCAACCACACACAAGTTGACCTGCTGTGAGGGAAAAACAAGTTAATACATTTCAAACATGAAAAAGGTCATTTTAAAATCAACATGAAAAACCAAAATTCCAAAAGTATAATACACAAAAAAATGCTTACCGAAGAAAGAAAATGTATCGTGCTCTGCACCCTCCACCCGCCCTGTGGTGCAACTGATGTCCCTTTCTCCAAAAACGTACTCAATGGGACCGTAATGTTGCAACCACACACAATGTGACCTGCTGTGAGGGAAAAACGAGTTAGTACATTTCAAACATGAAAAAGGTCATTTTAAAATCAACATGAAAAACCAAAATTCCGAAAGTATAATACACAAAAAAATGCTTACCGAAGAAAGAAAATGTATCGTGCTCTGCACCCTCCGCCCGCCCTGTGGTGCAACTGATGTCCCTTTCTCCAAAAATGTACTCAATGTGACCGTAATGTTGCAACCACACACAATGTGACCTGCTGTGTGGGAAAAACGAGTTAGTACATTTCAAACATGAAAAAGGTCAATTTAAAATCAACATGAAAAACCAAAATTCCAAAAGTATAATACACAAAAAAATGCTTACCGAAGAAAGAAAATGTATCGTGCTCTGCACCCTCCACCCGCCCTGTGGTACAACTGATGTCCCTTTCTCCAAAAATGTACTCATTGTGACCGTAATGTTGCAACCACACACAATGTGACCTGCTGTGAGGGAAAAACGAGTTAGTACATTTCATACATGAAAAAGGTCATTTTAAAATCAACATGAAAAACCAAAATTCCAAACGTATAATACACAAAAAAAAGCTTACCGAAGAAAGAAAATGTATCGTGCTCTGCACCCTCCACCCGCCCTGTGGTGCAACTGATGTGCCTTTCTCCAAAAATGTACTCAATGTGACCGTAATGTTGCAACCACACACAATGTGACCTGCTGTGAGTTAAAAACGAGTTAGTAAATTTCAAACATGAAAAAGGTCATTTTAAAATCAACATGATAAACCAAAATTCCAAAAGTATAATACACAAAAAATGCTTACCGAAGAAAGAAAATGTATCGTGCTCTGCACCCTCCACCCGCCCTGTGGTGCAACTGATGTCCCTTTCTCCAAAAATGTACTCATTGTGACCGTAATGTTGCAACCACACACAATGTGACCTGCTGTGTGGGAAAAACGAGTTAGTACATTTCAAACATGAAAAAGGTCATTTTAAAATTAACAAGAAAAACCAAAATTCCAAAAGTATAATACACAAAAAATGCTTACCGAAGGAAGAAAATGTATCGTGCTCTGCACCCTCCACCCGCCCTCTGGTGCAACTGATGTCCCTTTCTCCAAAAATGTACACATTGTGACCGTAATGTTGCAACCACACACAATGTGACCTGCTGTGAGGGAAAAACGAGTTAGTACATTTCAAACATGAAAAAGGTTATTTTAAAATCAACATGAAAAACCAAAATTCCAAGAGTATAATACACAAAAAATGCTTACCGAAGAAAGAAAATGTATCGTGCTCTGCACCCTCCACCCGCCCTGTGGAGCAACTGATGTCCCTTTCTCCAAAAATGTACTCATTGTGACCGTAATGTTGCAACCACACACAATGTGACCTGCTGTGAGGGAAAAACGAGTTAGTACATTTCAAACATGAAAAAGGTCATTTTAAAATCAACATGAAAAACCAAAATTCCAAAAGTATAATACACAAAAAATTCTTACCGAAGAAAGAAAATGTATCGTGCTCTGCACCCTCCACCCGCCCTGTGGTGCAACTGATGTCCCTTTCTCCAAAAATGTACTCATTGTGACCGTAATGTTGCAACCACAAACAATGTGACCTGCTGTGAGGGAAAAACGAGTTAGTACATTTCAAACATGAAAAAGGTCATTTTAAAATCAACATGAAAAGCCAAAATTCCAAAAGTATAATACACAAAAAAATGCTTACCGAAGAAAGAAAATGTATCGTGCTCTGCACCCTCCACCCGCCCTGTGGTGCAACTGATGTCCCTTTCTCCAAAAATGTACTCAATGGGACCGTAATGTTGCAACCACACACAATGTGACCTGCCGTGAGGGAAAAACGTGTTTGTACATTTCAAACATGAAAAAGGTCATTTTAAAATCAACATGAAAAACCAAAATTCCAAAAGTATAATACACAAAAAATGCTTACCGAAGAAAGAAAATGTATCGTGCTCTGCAACCTCCACCCGCCCTGTGGTGCAACTGATGTCCCCTTCTCCAAAAATGTACTCATTGTGACCGTAATGTTGCAACCACGCACAATGTGACCTGCTGTGAGGGAAAATCGAGTTAGTACATTTCAAACATGAAAAAGGTCATTTTAAAATCAACATGAAAAACCAAAATTCCAAATGTATAATACACAGAAAAATGCTTACCGAAGAAAGAAAATGTATCGTGCTCTGCACCCTCCACCCGCCCTGTGGTGCAACTGATGTCCCTTTCTCCAAAAATGTACTCAATGGGACCGTAATGTTGCAACCACACACAATGTGACCTGCTGTGTGGGAAAAACGAGTTAGCACATTTCAAACATGAAAAAGGGCATTTTAAAATCAACATGAAAAACCAAAATTCCAAAATTATAATACACAAAAAAAGCTTACCGAAGAAAGAAAATGTATCGTGCTCTGCACCCTCCACCCGCCCTGTGGTGCAACTGATGTCCCTTTCTCCAAAAATGTACTCAATGTGACCGTAATGTCGCAACCACACACAATGTGACGTGCTGTGAGGGAAAAACGAGTTAGTACATTTCAAACATGAAAAAAGTCATTTTAAAATCAACATGAAAAACCAAAATTCCAAAAGTATAATACACAAAAAATGCATACCGAAGAAAGAAAATGTATTGTGCTCTGCACCCTCCACCCGTCCAGTGGTGCAACTGATGTCCCTTTCTCCAAAAGTGTACTCAATGGGACCGTAATGTTGCCACCACACACAATGTGACCTGCTGTGAGGGAAAAACGAGTTAGTACATATCTAACATGAAAAAGGTCATTTTAAAATCAACATGAAAAACCAAAATTCCAAAGTATAATACACAGAAAAATGCTTACCGAAGAAAGAAAATGTATCGTGCTCTGCACCCTCCACCCGCCCTGTGGTGCAACTGATGTCCCTTTCTCCAAAAATGTACTCAATGTGACCGTAATGTTGCAACCACACACAATGTGACCTGCTGTGAGGGAAAAGCGAGGTAGTACATTTCAAACATGAAAAACGTCATTTTAAAATCAACATGAAAAACCAAAATTCCAAAAGTATAATACACAAAAAAATGCTTTCCGAAGAAAGAAAATGTATCGTGCTCAGCACCCTCCTCCCGCCCTGTGGTGCAACTGATGTCCCTTTCTCCAGAAATGTACTCAATGGGACCGTAATGTTGCAACCACACACAATGTGACCTGCTGTGAGGGAAAAACGAGTTAGTACATTTCAAACATGAAAAAGGTCATTTTAAAATCAACATGAAAAACCAAAATTCCAAAAGTATAATACACAAAAAAATGCTTACCGAAGAAAGAAAATGTATCGTGCTCTGCACCCTCTGCCCGCCCTGTGGTGCAACTGATGTCCCTTTCTCCAAAAATGTACTCAATGTGACCGTAATGTTGCAACCACACACAATGTGACCTGCTGTGTGGGAAAAACGAGTTAGTACATTTCAAACATGAAAAAGGTCATTTTAAAATCAACATGAAAAACCAAAATTCCAAAAGTATAATACACAAAAAAATGCTTACCGAAGAAAGAAAATGTATCGTGCTCTGCACCCTCCACCCGCCCTGTGGTGCAACTGATGTCGCTTTCTCCAAAAAAATACTCATTGTGACCGTAATGTTGCAACCACACACAATGTGACCTGCTGTGAGGGAAAAACGAGTTAGTACATTTCATACATGAAAAAGGTCATTTTAAAATCAACATGAAAAACCAAAATTCCAAAAGTATAATGCACAAAAAAAAGCTTACCGAAGAAAGAAAATGTATCGTGCTCTGCACCCTCCACCCGCCCTGTGGTGCAACTGATGTCCCTTTCTCCAAAAATGTACTCAATGTGACCGTAATGTTGCAACCACACACAATGTGACCTGCCGTGAGGGAAAAACGAGTTAGTACATTTCAAACATGAAAAAGGTCATTTTAAAATCAACATGAAAAACCAAAATTCCAAAAGTATAATACACAAAAAATGCTTACCGAAGAAAGAAAATGTATCGTGCTCTGCACCCTCCACCCACCCTGTGGTGCAACTAATGTCCCTTTCTCCAAAAATGTACTCAATGTGACCGTAATGTTGCAACCACACACAATGTGACCTGCTGTGAGGGAAAAACGAGTTAGTACATTTCAAACATGAAAAACGTCATTTTAAAATCAACATGAAAAACCAAAATTAGAAAAGTATAATACACAAAAAAATGCTTACCGAAGAAAGAAAATGTATCGTGCTCTGCACCCTCCACCCGCCCTGTGGTGCAACTGATGTCCCTTTCTCCAAAAATGTACTCAATGGGACCGTAATGTTGCAACCACACACAAGTTGACCTGCTGTGAGGGAAAAACAAGTTAATACATTTCAAACATGAAAAAGGTCATTTTAAAATCAACATGAAAAACCAAAATTCCAAAAGTATAATACACAAAAAAATGCTTACCGAAGAAAGAAAATGTATCGTGCACTGCACCCTCCACCCGCCCTGTGGTGCAACTGATGTCCCTTTCTAAAAAATGTACTCATTGTGACCGTAATGTTGCAACCACACACATTGTGACCTGCTGTGAGGGAAAAACAAGTTAGTACATTTCAAACATGAAATAGGTCATTTTAAAATCAACTTGAAAAACCAAAATTCCAAAAGTATAATACAGAAAAAATGCTTACCGAAGAAAGAAAATGTATCGTGCTCTGCACCCTCCACCCACCCTGTGGTGCAACTAATGTCCCTTTCTCCAAAAATGTACTCAATGTGACCGTAATGTTGCAACCACACACAATGTGACCTGCTGTGAGGGAAAAACGAGTTAGTACATTTCAAACATGAAAAAGGTCATTTTAAAATCAACATGAAAAACCAAAATTCCAAAAGTATAATACACAAAAAAATGCTTACCGAAGAAAGAAAATGTATCGTGCTCTGCACCCTCCGCCCGCCCTGTGGTGCAACTGATGTCCCTTTCTCCAAAAATGTACTCAATGTGACCGTAATGTTGCAACCACACACAATGTGACCTGCTGTGTGGGAAAAACGAGTTAGTACATTTCAAACATGAAAAAGGTCATTTTAAAATCAACATGAAAAACCAAAATTCCAAAAGTATAATACACAAAAAAATGCTTACCGAAGAAAGAAAATGTATCGTGTTCTGCACCCTCCACCCGCCCTGTGGTGCAACTGATCTCCCTTTCTAAAAAATGTACTCATTGTGACCGTAATGTTGCAACCACACACAATGTGACCTGCTGTGAGGGAAAAACGAGTTAGTACATTTCATACATGAAAAAGGTCATTTTAAAATCAACATGAGAAACCAAAATTCCAAACGTATAATACACAAAAAAAAGCTTACCGAAGAAAGAAAATGTATCGTGCTCTGCACCCTCCACCCGCCCTGTGGTGCAACTGATGTCCCTTTCTCCAAAAATGTACTCAATGTGACCGTAATGTTGCAACCACACACAATGTGACCTGCTGTGAGGGAAAAACGAGTTAGTACATTTCAAACATGAAAAAGGTCATTTTAAAATTAACATGAAAAACCAAAATTCCAAAAGTATAATACACAAAAAATGCTTACCGAAGGAAGAAAATGTATCGTGCTCTGCACCCTCCACCCGCCCTGTGGTGCAACTGATGTCCCTTTCTCCAAAAATGTACTCAATGTGACCGTAATGTTGCAACCACACACAATGTGACCTGCTGTGAGGGAAAAACGAGTTAGTACATTTCAAACATGAAAAAGGTCATTTTAAAATCAACATGAAAAACCAAAATTCCAAAAGTATAATACACAAAAAATGCTTACCGAGGAAAGAAAATGTATCGTGCTCTGCACCCTCCACCCGCCCTGTGATGCAACTGATGTCCCTTTCTCCAAAAATGTACTCATTGTGACCGTAATGTTGCAACCACACACAATGTGACCTGCTGTGAGGGAAAAACGAGTTAGTACATTTCAAACATGAAAAAGGTCATTTTAAAATCAACATGAAAAACCAAAATTCCAAAAGTATAATACACTAAAAAATGCTTACCGAAGAAAGAAAATGTATCGTGCTCTGCACCCTCCACCCGCCCTGTGGTGCAACTGATGTCCCTTTCTCCAAAAATGTACTCAATGGGACCGTAATGTTGCAACCACACACAATGTGACCTGCTGTGAGGGAAAAACGAGTTAGTACATTTCAAACTTGAAAAAGGTCATTTTAAAATCAACATGAAAAACCAAAATTCCAAAAGTATAATACACAAAAAAATGCTTACCGAAGAAAGAAAATGTATCGTGCTCTGCACCCTCTGCCCGCCCTGTGGTGCAACTGATCTCCCTTTCTCCAAAAATGTACTCAATGTGACCGTAATGTTGCAACCACACACAATGTGACCTGCTGTGAGGGAAAAACGAGTTAGTACATTTCAAACATGAAAAAGGTTATTTTAAAATCAACATGAAAAACCAAAATTCCAAAAGTATAATACACAAAAAAATGCTTACCGAAGAAAGAAAATGTATCGTGCTCAGCACCCTCCACCCGCCCTGTGGTGCAACTGATGTCCCTTTCTCCAAAAATGTACTCAATGGGACTGTAATGTTGCAACCACACACAATGTGACCTGCTGTGAGGGAAAAACGAGTTAGTACATTTCAAACATGAAAAAGGTCATTTTAAAATCAACTTGAAAAACCAAAATTCCAAAAGTATAATACACAAAAAATGCTTACCGAAGAAAGAAAATGTATCGTGCTCTGCACCCTCCACCCGCCCTGTGGTGCAACTGATGTCCCTTTCTCCAAAAATGTACTCATTGTGACCGTAATGTTGCAACCACGCACAATGTGACCTGCTGTGATGGAAAAACGAGTTAGTACATTTCAAACATGAAAAAAGTCATTTTAAAATCAACATGAAAAACCAAAATTCCAAATGTATAATACACAGAAAAATGCTTACCGAAGAAAGAAAATGTATCGTGCTCTGCACCCTCCACCCGCCCTGTGGTGCAACTGATGTCCCTTTCTCCAAAAATGTACTCAATGTGACCGTAATGTTGCAACCACACACAATGTGACCTGCTGTGAGGGAAAAGCGAGGTAGTACATTTCAAACATGAAAAACGTCATTTCAAAATCAACATGAAGAACCAAAATTCCAAAAGTATAATACACAAAAAAATGCTTACCGAAGAAAGAAAATGTATCGAGCTCAGCACCCTCCTCCCGCCCTGTGGTGCAACTGATGTCCCTTTCTCCAAAAATGTACTCAATGGGACCGTAATGTTGCAACCACACACAATGTGACCTGCTGTGGGGGAAAAACGAGTTAGTACATTTCAAACATGAAAAAGGTCATTTTAAAATCAACATGAAAAACCAAAATTCCAAAAGTATAATACACAAAAAAATGCTTACCGAAGAAAGAAAATGTATCGTGCTCAGCACCCTCCACCCGCCCTGTGGTGCAACTGATGTCCCTTTCTCCAAAAATGTACTCAATGGGACTGTAATGTTGCAACCACACACAATGTGACCTGCTGTGAGGGAAAAACGAGTTAGTACATTTCAAACATGAAAAAGGTCATTTTAAAATCAACATGAAAAACCAAAATTCCAAAAGTATAATACACAAAAAATGCTTACCGAAGAAAGAAAATGTATCGTGCTCTGCACCCTCCACCCGCCCTGTGGTGCAAGTGATGTCCCTTTCTCCGAAAATGTACTCATTGTGACCGTAATGTTGCAACCACGCACAATGTGACCTGCTGTGATGGAAAAACGAGTTAGTACATTTCAAACATGAAAAACGTCATTTTAAAATCAACATGAAAAACCAAAATTCCAAATGTATAATACACAGAAAAATGCTTACCGAAGAAAGAAAATGTATCGTGCTCTGCACCCTCCACCCGCCCTGTGGTGCAACTGATGTCCCTTTCTCCAAAAATGTACTCAATGTGACCGTTATGTTGCAACCACAAACAATGTGACCTGCTGTGAGGGAAAAGCGAGGTAGTACATTTCAAACATGAAAAACGTCATTTTAAAATCAACATGAAAAACCAAAATTCCAAAAGTATAATACACAAAAAAATGCTTACCGAAGAAAGAAAATGTATCGAGCTCAGCACCCTCCTCCCGCCCTGTGGTGCAACTGATGTCCCTTTCTCCAAAAATGTACTCAATGGGACCGTAATGTTGCAACCACACACAATGTGACCTGCTGTGAGGGAAAAACGAGTTAGTACATTTCAAACATGAAAAAGGTCATTTTAAAATCAACATGAAAAACCAAAATTCCAAAAGCATAATACACAAAAAAATGCTTACCGAAGAAAGAAAATGTATCATGCTCTGCACCCTCCGCCCGCCCTGTGGTGCAACTGATGTCCCTTTCTCCAAAAATGTACTCAATGTGACCGTAATGTTGCAACAACACACAATGTGACCTGCTGTGTGGGAAAAACGAGTTAGTACATTTCAAACATGAAAAAGGTCATTTTAAAATCAACATGAAAAACCAAAATTCCAAAAGTATAATACACAAAAAAATGCTTACCGAAGAAAGAAAATGTATCGTGCTCTGCACCCTCCACCCGCCCTGTGGTGCAACTGATGTCCCTTTCTCCAAAAATGTACTCATTGTGACCGTAATGTTGCAACCACACACAATGTGACCTGCTGTGAGGGAAAAACGAGTTAGTACATTTCATACATGAAAAAGGTCATTTTAAAATCAACATGAAAAACCAAAATTCCAAAAGTATAATACACAAACAAAAGCTTACCGAAGAAAGAAAATGTATCGTGCTCTGCACCCTCCACCCGCCCAGTGATGCAACTGATGTCCCTTTCTCCAAAAATGTACTCAATGGGACTGTAATGTTGCAACCACACACAATGTGACCTGCTGTGAGGAAAAAACGAGTTAGTACATTTCAAACATGAAAAAGGTCATTTTAAAATCAACATGAAAAACCAAAATTCCAAAAGTATAATACACAAAAAATGCTTACCGAGGAAAGAAAATGTATCGTGCTCTGCACCCTCCACCCGCCCTGTGGTGCAACTGATGTCCCTTTCTCCAAAAATGTACTCATTGTGACCGTAATGTTGCAACCACGCACAATGTGACCTGCTGTGAGGGAAGAACGAGTTAGTACATTTCAAACATGAAAAACCCAAATTCCAAAAGTATAATACACAGAAAAATGCTTACCGAAGAAAGAAAATGTATCGTGCTCTGCACCCTCCACCCGCCCTGTGGTGCAACTGATGTCCCTTTCTCCAAAAATGTACTCAATGGGACCGTAATGTTGCAACCACACACAATGTGACCTGATGTGAGGGAAAAACGAGTTAGTACATTTCAAACATGAAAAAGGTAATTTTAAAATCAACATGAAAAACCAAAATTCCAAAAGTATAATACACAAAAAAAGCTTACCGAGGAAAGAAAATGTATCGTGCTCTGCACCCTCCACCCGCCCTGTGGTGCAACTGATGTCCCTTTCTCCAAAAATGTACTCATTGTGACCGTAATGTTGAAACCACGCACAATGTGACCTGCTGTGAGGGAAGAACGAGTTAGTACATTTCAAACATGAAAAACCCAAATTCCAAAAGTATAATACACAGAAAAATGCTTACCGAAGAAAGAAAATGTATCGTGCTCTGCACCCTCCACCCGCCCAGCGGTGCAACTGATGTCCCTTTCTCCAAAAATGTACTCAATGGGACCGTAATGTTGCAACCACACACAATGTGACCTGATGTGAGGGAAAAACGAGTTAGTACATTTCAAACATGAAAAAGGTAATTTTAAAATCAACATGAAAAACCAAAATTCCAAAAGTATAATACACAAAAAAAGCTTACCGAAGAAAGAAAATGTATCGTGCTCTGCACCCTCCACCCGCCCTGTGGTGCAACTGATGTCCCTTTCTCCAAAAATGTACTCAATGGGACTGTAATGTTGCAAACACACAATGTGACCTGCTGTGAGGAAAAAACGAGTTAGTACATTTCAAACATGAAAAAGGTCATTTTAAAATCAACATGAAAAACCAAAATTCCAAAAGTATAATACACAAAAAATGCTTACCGAGGAAAGAAAATGTATCGTGCTCTGCACCCTCCACCCGCCCTGTGGTGCAACTGATGTCCCTTTCTCCAAAAATGTACTCATTGTGACCGTAATGTTGCAACCACGCACAATGTGACCTGCTGTGAGGGAAGAACGAGTTAGTACATTTCAAACATGAAAAACCCAAATTCCAAAACTATAATACACAGAAAAATGCTTACCGAAGAAAGAAAATGTATCGTGCTCTGCACCCTCCACCCGCCCTGTGGTGCAACGGATGTCCCTTTCTCCAAAAATGTACTCAATGGGACCGTAATGTTGCAACCACACACAATGTGACCTGATGTGAGGGAAAAACGAGTTAGTACATTTCAAACATGAAAAAGGTAATTTTAAAATCAACATGAAAAACCAAAATTCCAAAAGTATAATACACAAAAAATGCTTACCGAGGAAAGAAAATGTATCGTGCTCTGCACCCTCCACCCGCCCTGTGGTGCAACTGATGTCCCTTTCTCCAAAAATGTACTCATTGTGACCGTAATGTTGCAACCACGCACAATGTGACCTGCTGTGAGGGAAGAACGAGTTAGTACATTTCAAACATGAAAAACCCAAATTCCAAAAGTATAATACACAGAAAAATGCTTACCGAAGAAAGAAAATGTATCGTGCTCTGCACCCTCCACCCGCCCAGTGGTGCAACTGATGTCCCTTTCTCCAAAAATGTACTCAATGGGATCGTAATGTTGCAACCACACACAATGTGACCTGATGTGAGGGAAAAACGAGTTAGTACATTTCAAACATGAAAAAGGTAATTTTAAAATCGACATGAAAAAACCAAAATTCCAAAAGTATAATACACAAAAAAAGCTTACCGAAGAAAGAAAATGTATCGTGCTCTGCACCCTCCACCCGCCCTGTGGTGCAACTGATGTCCCTTTCTCCAAAAATGTACTCAATGTGACCGTAATGTTGAAACCACACACAATGTGACCTGCTGTGAGGGAAAAACGAGTTAGTACATTTCAAACATGAAAAAGATCATTTTAAAATCAACATGAAAAACCAAAACTCCAAAAGTATAATACACAAAAAATGCTTACCGAAGAAAGAAAATGTATTGTGCTCTGCACCCTCCACCCGCCCTGTGGTGCAACTGATGTCCCTTTCTCCAAAAGTGTACTCAATGGGACCGTAGTGTTGCAACCACACACAATGTGACCTGCTGTGAGGGAAATACGAGTTAGTACATTTCAAACAAGAGAAAGGTCATTTTAAAATCAACATGAAAAACAAAAATTCCAAAAGTATAATACACAAAAAAACGCTTACCGAAGAAAGGAAATGTATCGTGCTCTGCACCCTCCACCCGCCCTGTGGTGCAACTGATGTCCCTTTCTCCAAAAATGTACTCAATGTGACCGTAATGATGCAACCACACACAAAGTGACCTGCTGTGAGGGAAAAACGAGTTAGTACATTTCAAACATGAAAAAGGTCATTTTAAAATCAACATGAAAAACCAAAATTAGAAAAGTATAATACACAAAAAAATGCTTACCGAAGAAAGAAAATATATCGTGCTCTGCACCCTCCACCCGCCCTGTGGTGCAACTGATGTCCCTTTCTCCAAAAATGTACTCAATGGGACCGTAATGTTGCAACCACACACAAGTTGACCTGCTGTGAGGGAAAAACGAGTTAGTACATTTCAAACATGAAAAAAGTCATTTTAAAATCAACATGAAAAACCAAAATTCCAAAAGTATAATACACAAAAAAATGCTTACCGAAGAAAGAAAATGTATCGTGCTCTGCAACCCTCCACCCGCCCTGTGGTGCAACTGATGTCCCTTTCTCCAAAAATGTACTCAATGTGACCGTAATGTTGCAACCACACACAATGTGACCTGCTGTGAGGGAAAAACGAGTTAGTACATTTCAAACATGAAAAAGGTCATTTTAAAATCAACATGAAAAACCAAAATTAGAAAAGTATAATACCCAAAAAAATGCTTACCGAAGAAAGAAAATGTATCGTGCTCTGCACCCTCCACCCGCCCAGTGGTGCAACTGATGTCCCTTTCTCCAAAAATGTACTCAATGGGACCGTAATGTTGCAACCACACACAATGTGACCTGCTGTGAGGAAAAAACGAGTTAGTACATTTCAAACATGAAAAAGGTCATTTTAAAATCAACATGAAAAACCAAAATTCCAAAAGTATAATACACAAAAAATGCTTACCGAAGAAACAAAATGTATCGTGCTCTGCACCCTCCACCCGCCCTGTGGAGCAACTGATGTCCCTTTCTCCAAAAATGTACTCATTGTGACCGTAATGTTGCAACCACGCACAATGTGACCTGCTGTGAGGGAAAAACGAGTTAGTACATTTCAAACATGAAAAACCAAAATTCCAAAAGTATAATACACAGAAAAATGCTTACCGAAGAAAGAAAATGTATCGTGCTCTGCACCCTCCACCCGCCCTGTGGTGCAACTGATGTCCCTTTCTCCAAAAATGTACTCAATGGGACCGTAATGATGCAACCACACACAATGTGACCTGCTGTGAGGGAAAAACGAGTTAGTACATTTCAAACATGAAAAAGGTCATTTTAAAATCAACATGAAAAACCAAAATTCCAAAAGTATAATACACAAAAAAAGCTTACCGAAGAAAGAAAATGTATCGTGCTCTGCACCCTCCACCCGCCCTGTGGTGCAACTGATGTCCCTTTCTCCAAAAATGTACTCAATGTGACCGTAATGTTGCAACCACACACAATGTGACCTGCTGTGAGGGAAAAACGAGTTAGTACATTTCAAACATGAAAAAGGTCATTTTAAAATCAACATGAAAAACCAAAACTCCAAAAGTATAATACACAAAAAATGCTTACCGAAGAAAGAAAATGTATTGTGCTCTGCACCCTCCACCCGCCCTGTGGTGCAACTGATGTCCCTTTCTCCAAAAGTGTACTCAATGGGACCGTAATGTTGCAACCACACACAATGTGACCTGCTGTGGGGGAAAAACGAGTTAGTACATTTCAAACATGAAAAAGGTCATTTTAAAATCAACATGAAAAACAAAAATTCCAAAAGTATAATACACAAAAAAACGCTTACCGAAGATAGGAAATGTATTGTGCTCTGCACCCTCCACCCGCCCTGTGGTGCAACTGATGTCCCTTTCTCCAAAAATGTACTCAATGTGACCGTAATGTTGCAACCACACACAAAGTGACCTGCTGTGAGGGAAAAACGAGTTAGTACATTTCAAACATGAAAAAGGTCATTTTAAAATCAACATGAAAAACCAAAATTAGAAAAGTATAATACACAAAAAAATGCTTACCGAAGAAAGAAAATATATCGTGCTCTGCACCCTCCACCCGCCCTGTGGTGCAACTGATGTCCATTTCTCCAAAAATGTACTCAATGGGACCGTAATGTTGCAACCACACACAAGTTGACCTGCTGTGAGGGAAAAACGAGTGAGTACATTTCAAACATGAAAAAAGTCATTTTAAAATCAACATGAAAAACCAAAATTCCAAAAGTATAATACACAAAAAAATGCTTACCGAAGAAAGAAAATGTATCGTGCTCTGCACCCTCCACCCGACCTGTGGTGCAACTGATGTCCCTTTCTCCAAAAATGTACTCAATGTGACCGTAATGTTGCAACCACACACAATATGACCTGCTGTGAGGGAAAAACGAGTTAGTACATTACAAACATGAAAAGGGTCATTTTAAAATCAACATGAAAAACCAAAATTCCAAAAGTATAATACACAAAAAAATGCTTACCGAAGAAAGAAAATGTATCATGCTCTGCACCCTCCACCCGCCCTGTGGTGCAACTGATGTCCCTTTCTACAAAAATGTACTCAATGTGACCGTAATGTTGCAACCACACACAATGTGACCAGCTGTGAGGGAAAAACGAGTTAGTACATTTACAACATGAAAAAGGTCATTTTAAAATCAACATGAAAAACCAAAATTAGAAAAGTATAATACACAAAAAAATGCTTACCGAAGAAAGAAAATGTATCGTGCTCTGCACCCTCCACCCGCCCTGTGGTGCAACTGATGTCCCTTTCTCCAAAAATGTACTCAATGGGACCGTAATGTTGCAACCACACACAATGTGACCTGCTGTGAGGGAAAAACGAGTTAGTACATTTCAAACATGAAAGAGGTCATTTTAAAATCAACATGAAAAACCAAAATTCCAAAAGTATAATACACAGAAAAATGCTTACCGAAGAAAGAAAATGTATCGTGCTCTGCACCCTCCACCCGCCCTGTGGTGCAACTGATGTCCCTTTCTCCAAATATGTACTCAATGGGACCGTAATGTTGCAACCACACACAATGTGACCTGCTGTGAGGGAAAAACGAGTTAGTACATTTCAAACATGAAAAAGGTCATTTTAAAATCAACATGAAAAACCAAAATTCCAAAAGTATAATACACAAAAAAAGCTTACCGAAGAAAGAAAATGTATCGTGCTCTGCACCCTCCACCCGCCCTGTGGTGCAACTGATGTCCCTTTCTCCAAAAATGTACTCAATGTGACCGTAATGTTGCAACCACACACAATGTGACCTGCTGTGAGGGAAAAACGAGTTAGTACATTTCAAACATGAAAAAGGTCATTTTCAAATCAACATGAAAAACCAAAATTCCAAAAGTATAATACACAAAAAATGCTTACCGAAGAAAGAAAATGTATTGTGCTCTGCACGCTCCACCCGCCCTGTGGTGCAACTGATGTCCCTTTCTCCAAAAGTGTACTCAATGGGACCGTAATGTTGCAACCACACACAATGTGACCTGCTGTGAGGGAAAAACGAGTTAGTACATTTCAAACATGAAAAAGGTCATTTTAAAATCAACATGAAAAACCAAAATTCCAAAAGTATAATACACAAAAAAATGCTTACCAAAGAAAGAAAATGTATCGTGCTCTGCACCCTCCACCCGCCCTGTGGTGCAACTGATGTCCCTTTCTCCAAAAATGTACTCAATGTGACCGTAATGTTGCAACCACACACAAAGTGACCTGCTGTGAGGGAAAAACGAGTTAGTACATTTCAAACACGAAAATGGTCATTTTAAAATCAACATGAAAAAGCAAAATTAGAAAAGCATAATACACAAAAAAATGCTTACCGAAGAAAGAAAATATATCGTGCTCTGCACCCTCCACCCGCCCTGTGGTGCAACGGATGTCCCTTTCTCCAAAAATGTACTCAATGGGACCGCAATGTTGCAACCACACACAAGTCGACCTGCTGTGAGGAAGAAACGAGTTAGTAGATTTCAAACATGAAAAAGGTCATTTTAAAATCAACATGAAAAACCAAAATTCCAAAAGTATAATACACAAAAAAATGCTTACCGAAGAAAGAAAATGTATCGTGCTCTGCACCCTCCACCCGCCCTGTGGAGCAACTGATGTCCCTTTCTCCAAAAATGTACTCATTGTGACCGTAATGTTGCAACCACGCACAATGTGACCTGCTGTGAGGGAAAAACGAGTTAGTACATTTCAAACATGAAAAACCAAAATTCCAAAAGTATAATACACAGAAAAATGCTTACCGAAGAAAGAAAATGTATCGTGCTCTGCACCCTCCACCCGCCCTGTGGTGCAACTGATGTCCCTTTCTCCAAAAATGTACTCAATGGGACCGTAATGATGCAACCACACACAATGTGACCTGCTGTGAGGGAAAAACGAGTTAGTACATTTCAAACATGAAAAAGGTCATTTTAAAATCAACATGAAAAACCAAAATTCCAAAAGTATAATACACAAAAAAAGCTTACCGAAGAAAGAAAATGTATCGTGCTCTGCACCCTCCACCCGCCCTGTGGTGCAACTGATGTCCCTTTCTCCAAAAATGTACTCAATGTGACCGTAATGTTGCAACCACACACAATGTGACCTGCTGTGAGGGAAAAACGAGTTAGTACATTTCAAACATGAAAAAGGTCATTTTAAAATCAACATGAAAAACCAAAACTCCAAAAGTATAATACACAAAAAATGCTTACCGAAGAAAGAAAATGTATTGTGCTCTGCACCCTCCACCCGCCCTGTGGTGCAACTGATGTCCCTTTCTCCAAAAGTGTACTCAATGGGACCGTAATGTTGCAACCACACACAATGTGACCTGCTGTGGGGGAAAAACGAGTTAGTACATTTCAAACATGAAAAAGGTCATTTTAAAATCAACATGAAAAACAAAAATTCCAAAAGTATAATACACAAAAAAACGCTTACCGAAGATAGGAAATGTATTGTGCTCTGCACCCTCCACCCGCCCTGTGGTGCAACTGATGTCCCTTTCTCCAAAAATGTACTCAATGTGACCGTAATGTTGCAACCACACACAAAGTGACCTGCTGTGAGGGAAAAACGAGTTAGTACATTTCAAACATGAAAAAGGTCATTTTAAAATCAACATGAAAAACCAAAATTAGAAAAGTATAATACACAAAAAAATGTTTACCGAAGAAAGAAAATATATCGTGCTCTGCACCCTCCACCCGCCCTGTGGTGCAACTGATGTCCATTTCTCCAAAAATGTACTCAATGGGACCGTAATGTTGCAACCACACACAAGTTGACCTGCTGTGAGGGAAAAACGAGTGAGTACATTTCAAACATGAAAAAAGTCATTTTAAAATCAACATGAAAAACCAAAATTCCAAAAGTATAATACACAAAAAAATGCTTACCGAAGAAAGAAAATGTATCGTGCTCTGCACCCTCCACCCGACCTGTGGTGCAACTGATGTCCCTTTCTCCAAAAATGTACTCAATGTGACCGTAATGTTGCAACCACACACAATATGACCTGCTGTGAGGGAAAAACGAGTTAGTACATTACAAACATGAAAAGGGTCATTTTAAAATCAACATGAAAAACCAAAATTCCAAAAGTATAATACACAAAAAAATGCTTACCGAAGAAAGAAAATGTATCATGCTCTGCACCCTCCACCCGCCCTGTGGTGCAACTGATGTCCCTTTCTACAAAAATGTACTCAATGTGACCGTAATGTTACAACCACACACAATGTGACCAGCTGTGAGGGAAAAACGAGTTAGTACATTTACAACATGAAAAAGGTCATTTTAAAATCAACATGAAAAACCAAAATTAGAAAAGTATAATACACAAAAAAATGCTTACCGAAGAAAGAAAATGTATCGTGCTCTGCACCCTCCACCCGCCCTGTGGTGCAACTGATGTCCCTTTCTCCAAAAATGTACTCAATGGGACCGTAATGTTGCAACCGCACACAATGTGACCTGCTGTGAGGGAAAAACGAGTTAGTACATTTCAAACATGAAAGAGGTCATTTTAAAATCAACATGAAAAACCAAAATTCCAAAAGTATAATACACAGAAAAATGCTTACCGAAGAAAGAAAATGTATCGTGCTCTGCACCCTCCACCCGCCCTGTGGTGCAACTGATGTCCCTTTCTCCAAATATGTACTCAATGGGACCGTAATGTTGCAACCACACACAATGTGACCTGCTGTGAGGGAAAAACGAGTTAGTACATTTCAAACATGAAAAAGGTCATTTTAAAATCAACATGAAAAACCAAAATTCCAAAAGTATAATACACAAAAAAAGCTTACCGAAGAAAGAAAATGTATCGTGCTCTGCACCCTCCACCCGCCCTGTGGTGCAACTGATGTCCCTTTCTCCAAAAATGTACTCAATGGGACCGTAATGTTGCAACCACACACAATGTGACCTGCTGTGAGGGAAAAACGAGTTAGTACATTTCAAACATGAAAAAGGTCATTTTCAAATCAACATGAAAAACCAAAATTCCAAAAGTATAATACACAAAAAATGCTTACCGAAGAAAGAAAATGTATTGTGCTCTGCACGCTCCACCCGCCCTGTGGTGCAACTGATGTCCCTTTCTCCAAAAGTGTACTCAATGGGACCGTAATGTTGCAACCACACACAATGTGACCTGCTGTGAGGGAAAAACGAGTTAGTACATTTCAAACATGAAAAAGGTCATTTTAAAATCAACATGAAAAACCAAAATTCCAAAAGTATAATACACAAAAAAATGCTTACCAAAGAAAGAAAATGTATCGTGCTCTGCACCCTCCACCCGCCCTGTGGTGCAACTGATGTCCCTTTCTCCAAAAATGTACTCAATGTGACCGTAATGTTGCAACCACACACAAAGTGACCTGCTGTGAGGGAAAAACGAGTTAGTACATTTCAAACACGAAAATGGTCATTTTAAAATCAACATGAAAAAGCAAAATTAGAAAAGCATAATACACAAAAAAATGCTTACCGAAGAAAGAAAATATATCGTGCTCTGCACCCTCCACCCGCCCTGTGGTGCAACGGATGTCCCTTTCTCCAAAAATGTACTCAATGGGACCGCAATGTTGCAACCACACACAAGTCGACCTGCTGTGAGGAAGAAACGAGTTAGTAGATTTCAAACATGAAAAAGGTCATTTTAAAATCAACATGAAAAACCAAAATTCCAAAAGTATAATACACAAAAAAATGCTTACCGAAGAAAGAAAATGTATCGTGCTCAGCACCCTCCTCCTGCCCTGTGGTGCAACTGATGTCCCTTTCTCCAAAAATGTACTCAATGGGACCGTAATGTTGCAACCACACACAATGTGACCTGCTGTGAGGGAAAAACGAGTTAGTACATTTCAAACATGAAAAAGGTCGTTTTAAAATCAACATGAAAAACCTAAATTCCAAAAGTATAATACACAAAAAAAGCTTACCAAAGAATAAAAATGTATTGTTCTCTGCACCCTCCACCCGCCCTGTGGTGCAACTGATGTCCCTTTCTCCAAAAGTGTACTCAATGGGACCGTAATGTTGCAACCACACACAATGTGACCTGCTGTGAGTGAAAAACGAGTTAGTACATTTCTAACATGAAGAAGGTCATTTTAAAATCAACATGAAAGACCAAAATTCGAAAAGTATAATACACAAAAAAATGCTTACCGAAGAAAGAAAATGTATCGTGCTCCGCACCCTCCACCCGCCCTGTGGTGCAACTGATGTCCCTTTCTCCAAAAATGTACTCAATGTGTCCGTAATGTTGCAACCACACACAATGTGACCTGCTGTGAGGGAAAAGCGAGGTAGTACATTTCAAACATGAAAAACGTCATTTTAAAATCAACATGAAGAACCAAAATTCCAAAAGTATAATACACAAAAAAATGCTTACCGAAGAAAGAAAATGTATCGAGCTCAGCACCCTCCTCCCGCCCTGTGGTGCAACTGATGTCCCTTTCTCGAATAATGTACCCAATGGGACCGTAATGTTGCAACCACACACAATGTGACCTGCTGTGAGGGAAAAACGAGTTAGTACATTTCAAACATGAAAAAGGTCATTTTAAAATCAACATGAAAAACCAAAATTCCAAAAGTATAATACACAAAAAATGCTTACCGAAGAAAGAAAATGTATCGTGCTCTGCACCCTCCACCCGCCCTGTGGTGCAACAGATGTCCTTTTCTCCAAAAATGTACTCATTGTGACCGTAATGTTGCAACCACGCACAATGTGACCTGCTGTGAGGGAAAAACGAGTTAGTACATTTCAAACATGAAAAACCAAAATTCCAAAAGTATAATACACAGAAAAATGCTTACCGAAGAAAGAAAATGTATCGTGCTCTGCACCCTCCACCCGCCCTGTGGTGCAACTGATGTCCCTTTCTCCAAAAATGTACTCAATGGGACCGTAATGATGCAACCACACACAATGTGACCTGCTGTGAGGGAAAAACGAGTTAGTACATTTCAAACATGAAAAAGGTCATTTTAAAATCAACATGAAAAACCAAAATTCCAAAAGTATAATACACAAAAAAAGCTTACCGCAGAAAGAAAATGTATCGTGCTCTGCACCCTCCACCCGCCCTGTGGTGCAACTGATATCCCTTTCTCCAAAAATGTACTCAATGTGACCGTAATGTTGCAACCACACACAATGTGACCTGCTGTGAGGGAAAAACGAGTTAGTACATTTCAAACATGAAAAAGGTCATTTTAAAATCAACATGAAAAACCAAAACTCCAAAAGTATAATACACAAAAAATGCTTACCGAAGAAAGAAATTGTATTGTGCTCTGCACCCTCCACCCGCCCTGTGGTGCAACTGATGTCCCTTTCTCCAAAAGTGTACTCAATGTGACCAAAATGTTGCAACCACACACAAAGTGACCTGCTGTGAGGGAAAAACGAGTTAGTACATTTCAAACATGAAAAAGGTCATTTTAAAATCAACATGAATAACCAAAATTAGAAAAGTATAATACACAAAAAAATGCTTACCGAAGAAAGAAAATATATCGTGCTCTGCACCCTCCACCCGCCCTGTGGTGCAACTGATGTCCCTTTCTCCAAAAATGTACTCAATGGGACCGTAATGTTGCAACCACACACAAGTTGACCTGCTGTGAGGGAAAAACGAGTTAGTACATTTCAAACATGAAAAAAGTCATTTTAAAATCAACATGAAAAACCAAAATTCCAAAAGTATAATACACAAAAAAATGCTTACCGAAGAAAGAAAATGTATCGTGCTCTGCACCCTCCACCCGACCTGTGGTGCAACTGATGTCCCTTTTTCCAAAAATGTACTCAATGTGACCGTAATGTTGCAACCACACACAATATGACCTGCTGTGAGGGAAAAACGAGTTAGTACATTTCAAACATGAAAAGGGTCATTTTAAAATCTACATGAAAAACCAAAATTCCAAAAGTATAATACACAAAAAAATGCTTACCGAAGAAAGAAAATGTATCATGCTCTGCACCCTCCACCCGCCCTGTGGTGCAACTGATGTCCCTTTCTCCAAAAATGTACTCAATGTGACCGTAATGTTGCAACCACACACAATGTGACCTGCTGTGAGGGAAAAACGAGTTAGTACATTTACAACATGAAAAAGGTCATTTTAAAATCAACATGAAAAACCAAAATTAGAAAAGTATAATACACAAAAAAATGCTTACCGAAGAAAGAAAATGTATCGTGCTCTGCACCCTCCACCCGCCCTGTGGTGCAACTGCTGTCCCTTTCTCCAAAAATGTACTCAATGGGACCGTAATGTTGCAACCACACACAATGTGACCTGTTGTGAGGGAAAAACGAGTTAGTACATTTCAAACATGAAAAAGGTCATTTTAAAATCAACATGAAAAACCAAAATTCCAAAAGTATAATACACAGAAAAATCCTTACCGAAGAAAGAAAATGTATCGTGCTCTGCACACTCCACCCGCCCTGTGGTGCAACTGATGTCCCTTTCTCCAAAAATGTACTCATTGTGACCGTAATGTTGCAACCACACACAATGTGACCTGCTGTGAGGGAAAAACGAGTTAGTACATTTCAAACATGAAAAAGGTCATTTTCAAATCAACATGAAAAACCAAAATTCCAAAAGTATAATACACAGAAAAATGCTTACCGAAGAAAGAAAATGTATCGTGCTCTGAACCCCCCACCCGCCCTGTGGTGCAACTGATGTCCCTTTCTCCAAAAATGTACTCAATGTGACCGTAATGTTGCAACCACACACAATGTGACCTGCTGTGAGGGAAAAACGAGTTAGTACATTTCAAACATGAAAAAGGTCATTTTAAAGTCAACATGAAAAACCAAAATTCCAAAAGTATAATACACAGAAAAATGCTTACCGAAGAAAGAAAATGTATCGTGCTCTGCACCCTCCACCCGCCCTGTGGTGAAACTGATGTCCCTTTCTCCAAAAATGTACTCAATGGGACCGTAATGTTGCAACCACACACAATGTGACCTGCTGTGAGGGAAAAACGAGTTAGTACATTTCAAACATGAAAACTGTCATTTTAAAATCAACATGAAAAACCAAAATTCCAAAAGTATAATACACAAAAAAAGCTTACCGAAGAAAGAAAATGTATCGTGCTCTGCACCCTCCACCCGCCCTGTGGTGCAACTGATGTCCCTTTCTCCAAAAATGTACTCAATGTGACCGTAATGTTGCAACCACACACAATGTGACCTGCTGTGAGGGAAAAACGAGTTAGTACATTTCAAACATGAAAAAGGTCATTTTCAAATCAACATGAAAAACCAAAATTCCAAAAGTATAATACACAAAAAATGCTTACCGAAGAAAGAAAATGTATTGTGCTCTGCACGCTCCACCCGCCCTGTGGTGCAACTGATGTCCCTTTCTCCAAAAGTGTACTCAATGGGACCGTAATGTTGCAACCACACACAATGTGACCTGCTGTGAGGGAAAAACGAGTTAGTACATTTCAAACATGAAAAAGGTCATTTTAAAATCAACATGAAAAACCAAAATTCCAAAAGTATAATACACAAAAAAATGCTTACCAAAGAAAGAAAATGTATCGTGCTCTGCACCCTCCACCCGCCCTGTGGTGCAACTGATGTCCCTTTCTCCAAAAATGTACTCAATGTGACCGTAATGTTGCAACCACACACAAAGTGACCTGCTGTGAGGGAGAAACGAGTTAGTACATTTCAAACATGAAAATGGTCATTTTAAAATCAACATGAAAAAGCAAAATTAGAAAAGCATAATACACAAAAAAATGCTTACCGAAGAAAGAAAATATATCGTGCTCTGCACCCTCCACCCACCCTGTGGTGCAACTGATGTCCCTTTCTCCAAAAATGTACTCAATGTGACCGCAATGTTGCAACCACACACAAGTCGACCTGCTGTGAGGAAGAAACGAGTTAGTAGATTTCAAACATGAAAAAGGTCATTTTAAAATCAACATGAAAAACCAAAATTCCAAAAGTATAATACACAAAAAAATGCTTACCGAAGAAAGAAAATGTATCGTGCTCAGCACCCTCCTCCCGCCCTGTGGTGCAACTGATGTCCCTTTCTCCAAAAATGTACTCAATGGGACCGTAATGTTGCAACCACACACAATGTGACCTGCTGTGAGGGAAAAACGAGTTAGTACATTTCAAACATGAAAAAGGTCGTTTTAAAATCAACATGAAAAACCAAAATTCCAAAAGTGTAATACACAAAAAAATGCTTACCGAAGAAAGAAAATGTATCGTGCTCTGCACCCTCCACCCACCCTGTGATGCATCTGATGTCCCTTTCTCCAAAAATGTACTCAATGGGACCGCAATGTTGCAACCACACACAAGTCGACCTGCTGTAGGGAAGAAACGAGTTAGTAGATTTCAAACATGAAAAAGGTCGTTTTAAAATCAACATGAAAAACCAAAATTCCAAAAGTATAATACACAAAAAAATGCTTACCGAAGAAAGAAAATGTATCGTGCTCAGCACCCTCCACCCGCCCTGTGGTGCAACTGATGTCCCTTTCTCCAAAAATGTACTCAATGGGACCGTAATGATGCAACCACACACAATGTGACCTACTGTGAGGGAAAAATGAGTTCGTACATTTCAAACATGAAAAAGGTCATTTTAAAATCAACATGAAAAACCTAAATTCCAAAAGTATAATACACAAAAAAAGCTTACCGAAGATAGAAAATGTATCGTGCTCTGCACCCTCCACCCGCCCTGTGGTGCAACTGATGTCCCTTTCTCCAAAATTGTACTCAATGTGACCGCAATGTTGCAACCACACACAATGTGACCTGCTGTGAGGGAAAAACGAGTTAGTACTTTTCAAACATGAAAAAGGCCATTTTAAAATCAACATGAAAAACCAAAATTCCAAAAGTATAATACACAAAAAATGCTTACCGAAGAAAGAAAATGTATTGTTCTCTGCACCCTCCACCCGCCCTGTGGTGCAACTGATGTCCCTTTCTCCAAAAGTGTACTCAATGGGACCGTAATGTTGCAACCACACACAATGTGACCTGCTGTGAGGGAAAAACGAGTTAGTACATTTCAAACATGAAAAAGGTCATTTTCAAATCAACATGAAAAACCAAAATTCCAAAAGTATAATACACAGAAAAATGCTTACCGAAGAAAGAAAATGTATCGTGCTCTGAACCCCCCACCCGCCCTGTGGTGCAACTGATGTCCCTTTCTCCAAAAATGTACTCAATGTGACCGTAATGTTGCAACCACACACAATGTGACCTGCTGTGAGGGAAAAACGAGTTAGTACATTTCAAACATGAAAAAGGTCATTTTAAAGTCAACATGAAAAACCAAAATTCCAAAAGTATAATACACAGAAAAATGCTTACCGAAGAAAGAAAATGTATCGTGCTCTGCACCCTCCACCCGCCCTGTGGTGAAACTGATGTCCCTTTCTCCAAAAATGTACTCAATGGGACCGTAATGTTGCAACCACACACAATGTGACCTGCTGTGAGGGAAAAACGAGTTAGTACATTTCAAACATGAAAACTGTCATTTTAAAATCAACATGAAAAACCAAAATTCCAAAAGTATAATACACAAAAAAAGCTTACCGAAGAAAGAAAATGTATCGTGCTCTGCACCCTCCACCCGCCCTGTGGTGCAACTGATGTCCCTTTCTCCAAAAATGTACTCAATGTGACCGTAATGTTGCAACCACACACAATGTGACCTGCTGTGAGGGAAAAACGAGTTAGTACATTTCAAACATGAAAAAGGTCATTTTCAAATCAACATGAAAAACCAAAATTCCAAAAGTATAATACACAAAAAATGCTTACCGAAGAAAGAAAATGTATTGTGCTCTGCACGCTCCACCCGCCCTGTGGTGCAACTGATGTCCCTTTCTCCAAAAGTGTACTCAATGGGACCGTAATGTTGCAACCACACACAATGTGACCTGCTGTGAGGGAAAAACGAGTTAGTACATTTCAAACATGAAAAAGGTCATTTTAAAATCAACATGAAAAACCAAAATTCCAAAAGTATAATACACAAAAAAATGCTTACCAAAGAAAGAAAATGTATCGTGCTCTGCACCCTCCACCCGCCCTGTGGTGCAACTGATGTCCCTTTCTCCAAAAATGTACTCAATGTGACCGTAATGTTGCAACCACACACAAAGTGACCTGCTGTGAGGGAGAAACGAGTTAGTACATTTCAAACATGAAAATGGTCATTTTAAAATCAACATGAAAAAGCAAAATTAGAAAAGCATAATACACAAAAAAATGCTTACCGAAGAAAGAAAATATATCGTGCTCTGCACCCTCCACCCACCCTGTGGTGCAACTGATGTCCCTTTCTCCAAAAATGTACTCAAAGGGACCGCAATGTTGCAACCACACACAAGTCGACCTGCTGTGAGGAAGAAACGAGTTAGTAGATTTCAAACATGAAAAAGGTCATTTTAAAATCAACATGAAAAACCAAAATTCCAAAAGTATAATACACAAAAAAATGCTTACCGAAGAAAGAAAATGTATCATGCTCTGCACCCTCCACCCGCCCTGTGGTGCAACTGATGTCCCTTTCTCCAAAAATGTACTCAATGGGACCGTAATGTTGCAACCACACACAATGTGACCTGCTGTGAGGGAAAAACGAGTTAGTACATTTCAAACATGAAAAAGGTCGTTTTAAAATCAACATGAAAAACCAAAATTCCAAAAGTGTAATACACAAAAAAATGCTTACCGAAGAAAGAAAATGTATCGTGCTCTGCACCCTCCACCCACCCTGTGATGCAACTGATGTCCCTTTCTCCAAAAATGTACTCAATGGGACCGCAATGTTGCAACCACACACAAGTCGACCTGCTGTGAGGAAGAAACGAGTTAGTAGATTTCAAACATGAAAAAGGTCGTTTTAAAATCAACATGAAAAACCAAAATTCCAAAAGTATAATACACAGAAAAATGCTTACCGAAGAAAGAAAATGTATCGTGCTCTGCACCCTCCACCCGCCCTGTGGTGAAACTGATGTCCCTTTCTCCAAAAATGTACTCAATGGGACCGTAATGTTGCAACCACACACAATGTGACCTGCTGTGAGGGAAAAACGAGTTAGTACATTTCAAACATGAAAACTGTCATTTTAAAATCAACATGAAAAACCAAAATTCCAAAAGTATAATACACAAAAAAAGCTTACCGAAGAAAGAAAATGTATCGTGCTCTGCACCCTCCACCCGCCCTGTGGTGCAACTGATGTCCCTTTCTCCAAAAATGTACTCAATGTGACCGTAATGTTGCAACCACACACAATGTGACCTGCTGTGAGGGAAAAACGAGTTAGTACATTTCAAACATGAAAAAGGTCATTTTCAAATCAACATGAAAAACCAAAATTCCAAAAGTATAATACACAAAAAATGCTTACCGAAGAAAGAAAATGTATTGTGCTCTGCACGCTCCACCCGCCCTGTGGTGCAACTGATGTCCCTTTCTCCAAAAGTGTACTCAATGGGACCGTAATGTTGCAACCACACACAATGTGACCTGCTGTGAGGGAAAAACGAGTTAGTACATTTCAAACATGAAAAAGGTCATTTTAAAATCAACATGAAAAACCAAAATTCCAAAAGTATAATACACAAAAAAATGCTTACCAAAGAAAGAAAATGTATCGTGCTCTGCACCCTCCACCCGCCCTGTGGTGCAACTGATGTCCCTTTCTCCAAAAATGTACTCAATGTGACCGTAATGTTGCAACCACACACAAAGTGACCTGCTGTGAGGGAGAAACGAGTTAGTACATTTCAAACATGAAAATGGTCATTTTAAAATCAACATGAAAAAGCAAAATTAGAAAAGCATAATACACAAAAAAATGCTTACCGAAGAAAGAAAATATATCGTGCTCTGCACCCTCCACCCACCCTGTGGTGCAACTGATGTCCCTTTCTCCAAAAATGTACTCAATGTGACCGCAATGTTGCAACCACACACAAGTCGACCTGCTGTGAGGAAGAAACGAGTTAGTAGATTTCAAACATGAAAAAGGTCATTTTAAAATCAACATGAAAAACCAAAATTCCAAAAGTATAATACACAAAAAAATGCTTACCGAAGAAAGAAAATGTATCGTGCTCAGCACCCTCCTCCCGCCCTGTGGTGCAACTGATGTCCCTTTCTCCAAAAATGTACTCAATGGGACCGTAATGTTGCAACCACACACAATGTGACCTGCTGTGAGGGAAAAACGAGTTAGTACATTTCAAACATGAAAAAGGTCGTTTTAAAATCAACATGAAAAACCAAAATTCCAAAAGTGTAATACACAAAAAAATGCTTACCGAAGAAAGAAAATGTATCGTGCTCTGCACCCTCCACCCACCCTGTGATGCATCTGATGTCCCTTTCTCCAAAAATGTACTCAATGGGACCGCAATGTTGCAACCACACACAAGTCGACCTGCTGTAGGGAAGAAACGAGTTAGTAGATTTCAAACATGAAAAAGGTCGTTTTAAAATCAACATGAAAAACCAAAATTCCAAAAGTATAATACACAAAAAAATGCTTACCGAAGAAAGAAAATGTATCGTGCTCAGCACCCTCCACCCGCCCTGTGGTGCAACTGATGTCCCTTTCTCCAAAAATGTACTCAATGGGACCGTAATGATGCAACCACACACAATGTGACCTACTGTGAGGGAAAAATGAGTTCGTACATTTCAAACATGAAAAAGGTCATTTTAAAATCAACATGAAAAACCTAAATTCCAAAAGTATAATACACAAAAAAAGCTTACCGAAGATAGAAAATGTATCGTGCTCTGCACCCTCCACCCGCCCTGTGGTGCAACTGATGTCCCTTTCTCCAAAATTGTACTCAATGTGACCGCAATGTTGCAACCACACACAATGTGACCTGCTGTGAGGGAAAAACGAGTTAGTACTTTTCAAACATGAAAAAGGCCATTTTAAAATCAACATGAAAAACCAAAATTCCAAAAGTATAATACACAAAAAATGCTTACCGAAGAAAGAAAATGTATTGTTCTCTGCACCCTCCACCCGCCCTGTGGTGCAACTGATGTCCCTTTCTCCAAAAGTGTACTCAATGGGACCGTAATGTTGCAACCACACACAATGTGACCTGCTGTGAGGGAAAAACGAGTTAGTACATTTCAAACATGAAAAAGGTCATTTTCAAATCAACATGAAAAACCAAAATTCCAAAAGTATAATACACAGAAAAATGCTTACCGAAGAAAGAAAATGTATCGTGCTCTGAACCCCCCACCCGCCCTGTGGTGCAACTGATGTCCCTTTCTCCAAAAATGTACTCAATGTGACCGTAATGTTGCAACCACACACAATGTGACCTGCTGTGAGGGAAAAACGAGTTAGTACATTTCAAACATGAAAAAGGTCATTTTAAAGTCAACATGAAAAACCAAAATTCCAAAAGTATAATACACAGAAAAATGCTTACCGAAGAAAGAAAATGTATCGTGCTCTGCACCCTCCACCCGCCCTGTGGTGAAACTGATGTCCCTTTCTCCAAAAATGTACTCAATGGGACCGTAATGTTGCAACCACACACAATGTGACCTGCTGTGAGGGAAAAACGAGTTAGTACATTTCAAACATGAAAACTGTCATTTTAAAATCAACATGAAAAACCAAAATTCCAAAAGTATAATACACAAAAAAAGCTTACCGAAGAAAGAAAATGTATCGTGCTCTGCACCCTCCACCCGCCCTGTGGTGCAACTGATGTCCCTTTCTCCAAAAATGTACTCAATGTGACCGTAATGTTGCAACCACACACAATGTGACCTGCTGTGAGGGAAAAACGAGTTAGTACATTTCAAACATGAAAAAGGTCATTTTCAAATCAACATGAAAAACCAAAATTCCAAAAGTATAATACACAAAAAATGCTTACCGAAGAAAGAAAATGTATTGTGCTCTGCACGCTCCACCCGCCCTGTGGTGCAACTGATGTCCCTTTCTCCAAAAGTGTACTCAATGGGACCGTAATGTTGCAACCACACACAATGTGACCTGCTGTGAGGGAAAAACGAGTTAGTACATTTCAAACATGAAAAAGGTCATTTTAAAATCAACATGAAAAACCAAAATTCCAAAAGTATAATACACAAAAAAATGCTTACCAAAGAAAGAAAATGTATCGTGCTCTGCACCCTCCACCCGCCCTGTGGTGCAACTGATGTCCCTTTCTCCAAAAATGTACTCAATGTGACCGTAATGTTGCAACCACACACAAAGTGACCTGCTGTGAGGGAGAAACGAGTTAGTACATTTCAAACATGAAAATGGTCATTTTAAAATCAACATGAAAAAGCAAAATTAGAAAAGCATAATACACAAAAAAATGCTTACCGAAGAAAGAAAATATATCGTGCTCTGCACCCTCCACCCACCCTGTGGTGCAACTGATGTCCCTTTCTCCAAAAATGTACTCAAAGGGACCGCAATGTTGCAACCACACACAAGTCGACCTGCTGTGAGGAAGAAACGAGTTAGTAGATTTCAAACATGAAAAAGGTCATTTTAAAATCAACATGAAAAACCAAAATTCCAAAAGTATAATACACAAAAAAATGCTTACCGAAGAAAGAAAATGTATCATGCTCTGCACCCTCCACCCGCCCTGTGGTGCAACTGATGTCCCTTTCTCCAAAAATGTACTCAATGGGACCGTAATGTTGCAACCACACACAATGTGACCTGCTGTGAGGGAAAAACGAGTTAGTACATTTCAAACATGAAAAAGGTCGTTTTAAAATCAACATGAAAAACCAAAATTCCAAAAGTGTAATACACAAAAAAATGCTTACCGAAGAAAGAAAATGTATCGTGCTCTGCACCCTCCACCCACCCTGTGATGCAACTGATGTCCCTTTCTCCAAAAATGTACTCAATGGGACCGCAATGTTGCAACCACACACAAGTCGACCTGCTGTGAGGAAGAAACGAGTTAGTAGATTTCAAACATGAAAAAGGTCGTTTTAAAATCAACATGAAAAACCAAAATTCCAAAAGTATAATACACAAAAAAATGCTTACCGAAGAAAGAAAATGTATCGTGCTCAGCACCCTCCACCCGCCCTGTGGTGCAACTGATGTCCCTTTCTCCAAAAATGTACTCAATGGGACCGTAATGATGCAACCACACACAATGTGACCTACTGTGAGGGAAAAATGAGTTCGTACATTTCAAACATGAAAAAGGTCATTTTAAAATCAACATGAAAAACCTAAATTCCAAAAGTATAATACACAAAAAAAGCTTACCGAAGATAGAAAATGTATCGTGCTCTGCACCCTCCACCCGCCCTGTGGTGCAACTGATGTCCCTTTCTCCAAAATTGTACTCAATGTGACCGCAATGTTGCAACCACACACAATGTGACCTGCTGTGAGGGAAAAACGAGTTAGTACTTTTCAAACATGAAAAAGGCCATTTTAAAATCAACATGAAAAACCAAAATTCCAAAAGTATAATACACAAAAAATGCTTACCGAAGAAAGAAAATGTATTGTTCTCTGCACCCTCCACCCGCCCTGTGGTGCAACTGATGTCCCTTTCTCCAAAAGTGTACTCAATGGGACCGTAATGTTGCAACCACACACAATGTGACCTGCTGTGAGGGAAAAACGAGTTAGTACATTTCTAACATGAAAAAGGTCATTTTAAAATCAACATGAAAAACCAAAATTCCAAAAGTATAATACACAAAAAAATGCTTACCGAAGAAAGAAAATGTATCATGCTCTGCACCCTCCACCCGCCCTGTGGTGCAACTGATGTCCCTTTCTCCAAAAATGTACTCAATGGGACCGTAATGTTGCAACCACACACAATGTGACCTGCTGTGAGGAAAAAACGAGTTAGTCCATTTCAAACATGAAAAAGGTCATTTTAAAATCAACATGAAAAACCAAAATTACAAAAGTATAATACACAAAAAATGCTTACCGAAGAAAGAAAATGTATCATGCTCTGCACCCTCCACCCGCCCTGTGGTGCAACTGATGTCCCTTTCTCCAAGAATGTACTCATTGTGACCGTAATGTTGCAACCACGCACAATGTGACCTGCTGTGAGGGAAAAACGAGTTAGTAAATTTCAAACATGAAAAACCAAAATTCCAAAAGTATAATACACAGAAAAATGCTTACCGAAGAAAGAAAATGTATCGTGCTCTGCACCCTCCACCCGCCCTGTAGTGCAACTGATGTCCCTTTCTCCAAAAATGTACTCAATGGGACCGTAATGTTGCAACCACACACAATGTGACTGGCTGTGAGGGAAAAACGAGTTAGTACATTTCAAACATGAAAAAGGTCATTTTAAGATCAACATGAAAAACCAAAATTCCAAAAGTATAATACACAAAAAAAGCTTACCGAAGAAAGAAAATGTATCGTGCTCTGCACCCTCCACCCGCCCTGTGGTGCAACTGATGTCCCTTTCTCCAAAAATGTACTCAATGTGACCGTAATGTTGCAACCACACACAATGTGACCTGCTGTGAGGGAAAAACGAGTTAGTACATTTCAAACATGAAAAAGGTCATTTTAAAATCAACATGAAAAACCAAAACTCCAAAAGTATAATACACAAAAAATGCTTACCGAGGAAAGAAAATGTATTGTCCTCTGCACCCTCCACCCGCCCTGTGGTGCAACTGATGTCCCTTTCTCCAAAAGTGTACTCAATGGGACCGTAATGTTGCAACCACACACAATGTGACCTGCTGTGAGGGAAAAACGAGTTAGTACATTTCAAACATGAAAAAGGTCATTTTAAAATCAACATGAAAAACAAAAATTCCAAAAGAATAATACACAAAAAAACGCTTACCGAAGAAAGAAAATGTATCGTGCTCTGCACCCTCCACCCGCCCTGTGGTGCAACTGATGTCCATTTCTCCAAAAATGTACTCAATGTGACCGTAATGTTGCAACCACACACAAAGTGACCTGATGTGAGGTAAAAACGAGTTAGTACATTTCAAACATGAAAAAGGTCATTTTAAAACAAACACGAAAAACCAAAATTCCAAAAGTATAATACACAAAAAAATGCTTACCGAAGAAAGAAAATGTATCGTGCTCCGCACCCTCCACCCGCCCTGTGGTGCAACTGATGTCCCTTTCTCCAAAAATGTACTCAATGGCACCGTAAAGTTGCAACCACACACAATGTGACCTGCTGTGGGGGAAAAACGAGTTAATACATTTCAAACATGAAAAAGGTCATTTTAAAATCAACATGAAAAACCAAAATTCCAAAAGTATAATACACAAAAAATGCTTACCGAAGAAAGAAAATGTATCGTGCTCTGCACCCTCCACCCGCCCTGTGGTGCAACTGATGTCCCTTTCTCCAAAAATGTACTCATTGTGACCGTAATGTTGCAACCACGCACAATGTGACCTGCTGTGAGGGAAAAATGAGTTAGTACATATCAAACATGAAAAACCAAAATTCCAAAAGTATAATACACAAAAAAATGCTTACAGAAGAAAGAAAATGTATCGTGCTCTGCACCCTCCACCCGCCCTGTGGTGCAACTGATGTCCCTTTCTACAAAAATGTACTCAATGGGACCGTAATGTTGCAACCACACACAATGTGACCTGCTGTGAGGGAAAAACGAGTTAGTACATTTCAAACATGAAAAAGGTCATTTTAAAATCAACATGAAAAACCAAAACCCCAAAAGTATAATACACAAAAAATGTTTACCGAAGAAAGAAAATGTATTGTCCTCTGCACCCTCCACCCGCCCTGTGGTGCAACTGATGTCCCTTTCTCCAAAAGTGTACTCAATGGGACCGTAATGTTGCAACCACACACAATGTGACCTGCTGTGAGGGAAAAACGAGTTAGTACATTTCAAACATGAAAAAGGTCATTTTAAAATCAACATAAAAAACAAAAATTCCAAAAGTATAATACACAAAGAACGCTTACCGAAGAAAGAAAATGTATCGTGCTTTCCACCCTCCACCCGCCCTGTGGTGCAACTGATGTCCCTTTCTCCAAAAATGTACTCAATGTGACCGTAATGTTGCAACCACACACAAAGTGACCTGCTGTGAGGTACAAACGAGTTAGTACATTTCAAACATGAAAACGGTCATTTTAAAATCAACATGAAAAACCAAAATTAGAAAAGTATAATACACAAAAAAATTCTTACCGAAGAAAGAAAATGTATCGTGCTCTGCACCCTCCACCCGCCCTGTGGTGCAACTGATGTCCCTTTCTCCAAAAATGTACTCAATGGGACCGTAATGTTGCAACCACACACAATGTGACCTGCTGTGAGGGAAAAACGAGTTAGTACATTTCAAACATGAAAAAGGTCATTTTAAAATCAACATGAAAAACCAAAATTCCAAAAGTATAATACACAGAAAAATGCTTACCGAAGAAAGAAAATGTATCGTGCTCTGCACCCTCCACCCGCCCTGTGGTGCAACGGATGTCCCTTTCTCCAAAAATGTACTCATTGTGACCGTAATGTTGCAACCACACACAATGTGACCTGCTGTGAGGGAAAAACGAGTTAGTACATTTCAAACATGAAAAAGGTCTTTTTCAAATCAACATGAAAAACCAAAATTCCAAAAGTATAATACACAGAAAAATGCTTACCGAAGAAAGAAAATGTATCGTGCTCTGCACCCCCCACCCGCCCTGTGGTGCAACTGATGTCCCTTTCTCCAAAAATGTACTCAATGTGACCGTAATGTTGCAACCACACACAATGTGACCTGCTGTGAGGGAAAAACGAGTTAGTACATTTCAAACATGAAAAAGGTCATTTTAAAATCAACATGAAAAACCAAAATTCCAAAAGTATAATACACAGAAAAATGCTTAACGAAGAAAGAAAATGTATCGTGCTCTGCACCCTCCACCCGCCCTGTGGTGCAACTGATGTCCCTTTCTCCAAAAATGTACTCAATGAGACCGTAATGTTGCAACCACACACAATGTGACCTGCTGTGAGGGAAAAACGAGTTAGTACATTTCAAACATGAAAAAGGTCATTTTAAAATCAACATGAAAAACCAAAATTCCAAAAGTATAATACACAAAAAAATGCTTACCAAAGAAAGAAAATGTATCGTGCTCTGCACCCTCCACCCGCCCTGTGGTGCAACTGATGTCCCTTTCTCCAAAAATGTACTCAATGTGACCGTAATGTTGCAACCACACACAATGTGACCTGCTGTGAGGGAAAACGAGTTAGTACATTTCAAACATGAAAAAGGTCATTTTAAAATCAACATGAAAAACCAAAATTCCAAAAGTATAATACACAAAAAAATGCTTACCGAAGAAAGAAAATGTTTCATGCTCTGCACCCTCCACCCGCCCTGTGGTGCAACTGATGTCCCTTTCTCCAAAAATGTACTCAATGGGACCGTAATGTAGCAACCACACACAATGTGACCTGCTGTGAGGAAAAAACGAGTTAGTCCATTTCAAACATGAAAAAGGTCATTTTAAAATCAACATGAAAAACCAAAATTCCAAAAGTATAATACACAAAAAATGCTTACCGAAGAAAGAAAATGTATCATGCTCTGCACCCTCCACCCGCCCTGTGGTGCAACTGCTGTCCCTTTCTCCAAGAATGTACTCATTGTGACCGTAATGTTGCAACCACGCACAATGTGACCTGCTGTGAGGGAAAAACGAGTTAGTAAATTTCAAACATGAAAAACCAAAATTCCAAAAGTATAATACACAGAAAAATGCTTACCGAAGAAAGAAAATGTATCGTGCTCTGCACCCTCCACCCGCCCTGTAGTGCAACTGAAGTCCCTTTCTCCAAAAATGTACTCAATGTGACCGTAATGTTGCAACCACACACAATGTGACCTGCTGTGAGGGAAAACGAGTTAGTACATTTCAAACATGAAAAAGGTCATTTTAAAATCAACATGAAAAACCAAAACTCCAAAAGTATAATACACAAAAAATGCTTACCGAGGAAAGAAAATGTATTGTCCTCTGCACCCTCCACCCGCCCTGTGGTGCAACTGATGTCCCTTTCTCCAAAAGTGTACTCAATGGGACCGTAATGTTGCAACCACACACAATGTGACCTGCTGTGAGGGAAAAACGAGTTAGTACATTTCAAACATGAAAAAGGTCATTTTAAAATCAACATGAAAAACAAAAATTCCAAAAGAATAATACACAAAAAAACGCTTACCGAAGAAAGAAAATGTATCGTGCTCTGCACCCTCCACCCGCCCTGTGGTGCAACTGATGTCCATTTCTCCAAAAATGTACTCAATGTGACCGTAATGTTGCAACCACACACAAAGTGACCTGATGTGAGGTAAAAACGAGTTAGTACATTTCAAACATGAAAAAGGTCATTTTAAAACAAACACGAAAAACCAAAATTCCAAAAGTATAACACACAAAAAAATGCTTACCGAAGAAAGAAAATGTATCGTGCTCCGCACCCTCCACCCGCCCTGTGGTGCAACTGATGTCCCTTTCTCCAAAAATGTACTCAATGGCACCGTAATGTTGCAACCACACACAATGTGACCTGCTGTGGGGGAAAAACGAGTTAGTACATTTCAAACATGAAAAAGGTCATTTTAAAATCAACATGAAAAACCAAAATTCCAAAAGTATAATACACAAAAAAATGCTTACCGAAGAAAGAAAATGTATCGTGCTCTGAACCCTCCACCCGCCCTGTGGTGCAACTGATGTCCCTTTCTCCAAAAATGTACTCACTGGGACCGTAATGTTGCAACCACACACAATGTGACCTGCTGTGAGGAAAAAACGAGTTAGTACATTTCAAACATGAAAAAGGTCTTTTTAAAATCAACATGAAAAACCGAAATTCCAAAAGTATAATACACAAAAAATGCTTACCGAAGAAAGAAAATGTATCGTGCTCTGCACCCTCCACCCGCCCTGTGGTGCAACTGATGTCCCTTTCTCCAAAAATGTACTCATTGTGACCGTAATGTTGCAACCACGCACAATGTGACCTGCTGTGAGGGAAAAACGAGTTAGTACATATCAAACATGAAAAACCAAAATTCCAAAAGTATAATACACAAAAAAATGCTTACCGAAGAAAGAAAATGTATCGTGCTCTGCACCCTCCACCCGCCCTGTGGTGCAACTGATGTCCCTTTCTACAAAAATGTACTCAATGGGACCGTAATGTTGCAACCACACACAATGTGACCTGCTGTGAGGGAAAAACGAGTTGGTACATTTCAAACATGAAAAAGGTCATTTTAAGATCAACATGAAAAACCAAAATTCCAAAAGTATAATACACAAAAAAAGCTTACCGAAGAAAGAAAATGTATCGTGCTCTGCACCCTCCACCCGCCCTGTGGTGCAACTGATGTCCCTTTCTCCAAAAATGTACTCAATGTGACCGTAATGTTGCAACCACACACAATGTGACCTGCTGTGAGGGAAAAACGAGTTAGTACATTTCAAACATGAAAATGGTCATTTTAAAATCAACATAAAAAACAAAAATTCCAAAAGTATAATACACAAAAAAACGCTTACCGAAGAAAGAAAATGTATCGTGCTCTCCACCTTCCACCCGCCCTGTGGTGCAACTGATGTCCCTTTCTCCAAAAATGTACTCAATGGGACCGTAATGTTGCAACCACACACAATGTGACCTGCTGTGAGGGAAAAGCGAGTTAGTACATTTCAAACATGAAAAAGGTCATTTTAAAATCAACATGAAAAACCAAAATTCCAAAAGTGTAATACACAGAAAAATGCTTACCGAAGAAAGAAAATGTATCGTGCTCTGAACCCTCCACCCGCCCTGTGGTGCAACGGATGTCCCTTTCTGCAAAAATGTACTCATTGTGACCGTAATGTTGCAACCACACACAATGTGACCTGCTGTGAGGGAAAAACGAGTTAGTACATTTCAAACATGAAAAAGGTCATTTTCAAATCAACATGAAAAACCAAAATTCCAAAAGTATAATACACAGAAAAATGCTTACCGAAGAAAGAAAATGTATCGTGCTCTGCACCCCCCACCCGCCCTGTGGTGCAACTGATGTCCCTTTCTCCAAAAATGTACTCAATGTGACCGTAATGTTGCAACCACACACAATGTGACCTGCTGTGAGGGAAAAACGAGTTAGTACATTTCAAACATGAAAAAGGTCATTTTAAAATCAACATGAAAAACCAAAATTCCAAAAGTATAATACACAGAAAAATGCTTAACGAAGAAAGAAAATGTATCGTGCTCTGCACCCTCCACCCGCCCTGTGGTGCAACTGATGTCCCTTTCTCCAAAAATGTACTCAATGGCACCGTAATGTTGCAACCACACACAATGTGACCTGCTGTGGGGGAAAAACGAGTTAGTACATTTCAAACATGAAAAAGGTCATTTTAAAATCAACATGAAAAACCAAAATTCCAAAAGTATAATACACAAAAAAATGCTTACCGAAGAAAGAAAATGTATCGTGCTCTGCACCCTCCACCCGCCCTGTGGTGCAACTGATGTCCCTTTCTCCAAAAATGTAGTCACTGGGACCGTAATGTTGCAACCACACACAATGTGACCTGCTGTGGGGAAAAAACGAGCTAGTACATTTCAAACATGAAAAAGGTCTTTTTAAAATCAACATGAAAAACCAAAATTCCAAAAGTATAATACACAAAAAATGCTTACCGAAGAAAGAAAATGTATCGTGCTCTGCACCCTCCACCCGCCCTGTGGTGCAACTGATGTCCCTTTCTCCAAAAATGTACTCATTGTGACCGTAATGTTGCAACCACGCACAATGTGACCTGCTGTGAGGGAAAAACGAGTTAGTACATATCAAACATGAAAAACCAAAATTCCAAAAGTATAATACACAAAAAAATGCTTACCGAAGAAAGAAAATGTATCGTGCTCTGCACCCTCCACCCGCCCTGTGGTGCAACTGATGTCCCTTTCTACAAAAATGTACTCAATGGGACCGTAATGTTGCAACCACACACAATGTGACCTGCTGTGAGGGAAAAACGAGTTGGTACATTTCAAACATGAAAAAGGTCATTTTAAGATCAACATGAAAAACCAAAATTCCAAAAGTATAATACACAAAAAAAGCTTACCGAAGAAAGAAAATGTATCGTGCTCTGCACCCTCCACCCGCCCTGTGGTGCAACTGATGTCCCTTTCTCCAAAAATGTACTCAATGTGACCGTAATGTTGCAACCACACACAATGTGACCTGCTGTGAGGGAAAAATGAGTTAGTACATTTCAAACATGAAAAAGGTCATTTTAAAATCAACATAAAAAACAAAAATTCCAAAAGTATAATACACAAAAAAACGCTTACCGAAGAAAGAAAATGTATCGTGCTCTCCACCTTCCACCCGCCCTGTGGTGCAACTGATGTCCCTTTCTCCAAAAATGTACTCAATGTGACCGTAATGTTGCAACCACACACAAAGTGACCTGCTGTGAGGGACAAACGAGTTAGTACATTTCAAACATGAAAACGGTCATTTTAAAATCAACATGAAAAACCAAATTTCCAAATGTATAATACACAGAAAAATGCTTACCGAAGTAAGAAAATATATCGTGCTCTGCACCCTCCACCCGCCCTGTGGTGCAACTGATGTCCCTTTCTCCAAAAATGTACTCAATGGGACCGTAATGTTGCAACCACACACAAGTTGACCTGCTGTGAGGGAAAAACGAGTTAGTACATTTCAAACATGAAAAAAGTCATTTTAAAATCAACATGAAGAACCAAAATTCCAAAAGTATAATACACAAAAAAATGCTTACCGAAGAAAGAAAATGTATCGTGCTCTGCACCCTCCACCCGACCTGTGGTGCAACTGATGTCCCTTTTTCCAAAAATGTACTCAATGTGACCGTAATGTTGCAACCACACACAATATGACCTGCTGTGAGGGAAAAACGAGTTAGTACATTTACAACATGAAAAAGGTCATTTTAAAATCAACATGAAAAACCAAAATTAGAAAAGTATAATACACAAAAAAATTTTTACCGAAGAAAGAAAATGTATCGTGCTCTGCACCCTCCACCCGCCCTGTGGTGCAACTGATGTCCCTTTCTCCAAAAATGTACTCAATGGGACCGTAATGTTGCAACCACACACAATGTGACCTGCTGTGAGGGAAAAGCGAGTTAGTACATTTCAAACATGAAAAAGGTCATTTTAAAATCAACATGAAAAACCAAAATTCCAAAAGTGTAATACACAGAAAAATGCTTACCGAAGAAAGAAAATGTATCGTGCTCTGCACCCTCCACCCGCCCTGTGGTGCAACGGATGTCCCTTTCTCCAAAAATGTACTCATTGTGACCGTAATGTTGCAACCACACACAATGTGACCTGCTGTGAGGGAAAAACGAGTTAGTACATTTCAAACATGAAAAAGGTCATTTTCAAATCAACATGAAAAACCAAAATTCCAAAAGTATAATACACAGAAAAATGCTTACCGAAGAAAGAAAATGTATCGTGCTCTGCACCCCCCACCCGCCCTGTGGTGCAACTGATGTCCCTTTCTCCAAAAATGTACTCAATGTGACCGTAATGTTGCAACCACACACAATGTGATCTGCTGTGAGGGAAAAACGAGTTAGTACATTTCAAACATGAAAAAGGTCATTTTAAAATCAACATGAAAAACCAAAATTCCAAAAGTATAATACACAGAAAAATGCTTAACGAAGAAAGAAAATGTATCGTGCTCTGCACCCTCCACCCGCCCTGTGGTGCAACTGATGTCCCTTTCTCCAAAAATGTACTCAATGAGACCGTAATGTTGCAACCACACACAATGTGACCTGCTGTATGGGAATAACGAGTTAGTACATTTCAAACATGAAAAAGGTCATTTTAAAATCAACATGAAAAACCAAAATTCCAAAAGTATAATACACAAAAAAAGCTTACCGAAGAAAGAAAATGTATCGTGCTCTGCACCCTCCACCCGCCCTGTGGTGCAACTGATGTCCCTTTCTCCAAAAATGTACTCAATTTGACCGTAATGTTGCAACCACACACAATGTGACCTGCTGTAAGGGAAAAACGAGTTAGTACATTTCAAACATGAAAAAGGTCATTTTAAAATCAACATGAAAAACCAAAATTCCAAAAGTATAATACACAAAAAATGCTTACCGAAGAAAGAAAATGTATTGTGCTCTGCACGCTCCTCCCGCCCTGTGGTGCAACTGATGTCCCTTTCTCCAAAAGTGTACTCAATGGGACCGTAATGTTGCAACCACACACAATGTGACCTGCTGTGAGGGAAAAACGAGTTAGTACATTTCAAACATGAAAAAGGTAATTTTAAAATCAACATGAAAAACCAAAATTCCAAAAGTATAATACACAAAAAAATGCTTACCAAAGAAAGAAAATGTATCGTGCTCAGCACCCTCCACCCGCGCTGTGGTGCAACTGATGTCCCTTTCTCCAAAAATGTACTCAATGTGACCGTAATGTTGCAACCACACACAAAGTGACCTGCTGTGAGGGAAAAACGAGTTAGTACATTTCAAACATGAAAAAGGTCATTTTAAAATCAACATGAAAAACCAAAATTAGAAAAGTATAATACACAAAAAAATGCTTACCGAAGAAAGAAAATATATCGTGCTCTGCACCCTCCACCCGCCCTGTGGTGCAACTGATGTCCCTTTCTCCTAAAATGTACTCAATGGGACCGTAATGTTGCAACCACACACAATGTGACCTGCTGTGAGGGAAAAACGAGTTAGTACATTTCAAACATGAAAAAGGTCATTTTAAAATCAACATGAAAAACCAAAATTCCAAAAGTATAATACACAAAAAAACGCTTACCGAAGAAAGAAAATGTATCGTGCTCAGCACCCTCCTCCCGCCCTGTGAGCAACTGATGTCCCTTTCTCCAAAAATGTACTCAATTTGACCGTAATGTTGCAACCACACACAATGTGACCTGCTGTGAGGGAAAAACGAGTTAGTACATTTCAAACATGAAAAAGGTCGTTTTTAAATCAACATGAAAAACCAAAAACCAAAAGTATAATACACAAAAAAATGCTTACCGAAGAAAGAAAATGTATCGTGCTCAGCGCCCTCCTCCCGCCCTGTGGTGCAACTGATGTCCCTTTCTCCAAAAATGTACTCAATGGGACCGCAATGTTGCAACCACACACAAGTCGACCTGCTGTGAGGGAAAAACGAGTTAGTACATTTCAAACATGAAAAAGGTCATTTTAAAATCAACATGAAAAACCAAAATTCCAAAAGTATAATACACAAAAAATGCTTACCGAAGAAAGAAAATGTATCATGCTCTGCACCCTCCACCCGCCCTGTGGTGCAACTGCTGTCCCTTTCTCCAAGAATGTACTCATTGTGACCGTAATGTTGCAACCACGCACAATGTGACCTGCTGTGAGGGAAAAACGAGTTAGTAAATTTCAAACATGAAAAACCAAAATTCCAAAAGTATAATACACAGAAAAATGCTTACCGAAGAAAGAAAATGTATCGTGCTCTGCACCCTCCACCCGCCCTGTAGTGCAACTGATGTCCCTTTCTCCAAAAATGTACTCAATGGGACCGTAATGTTGCAACCACACACAATGTGACTGGCTGTGAGGGAAAAACGAGTTAGTACATTTCAAACATGAAAAAGGTCATTTTAAGATCAACATGAAAAACCAAAATTCCAAAAGTATAATACACAAAAAAAGCTTACCGAAGAAAGAAAATGTATCGTGCTCTGCACCCTCCACCCGCCCTGTGGTGCAACTGATGTCCCTTTCTCCAAAAATGTACTCAATGTGACCGTAATGTTGCAACCACACACAATGTGACCTGCTGTGAGGGAAAAACGAGTTAGTACATTTCAAACATGAAAAAGGTCATTTTAAAATCAACATGAAAAACCAAAACTCCAAAAGTATAATACACAAAAAATGCTTACCGAGGAAAGAAAATGTATTGTCCTCTGCACCCTCCACCCGCCCTGTGGTGCAACTGATGTCCCTTTCTCCAAAAGTGTACTCAATGGGACCGTAATGTTGCAACCACACACAATGTGACCTGCTGTGAGGGAAAAACGAGTTAGTACATTTCAAACATGAAAAAGGTCATTTTAAAATCAACATGAAAAACAAAAATTCCAAAAGAATAATACACAAAAAAACGCTTACCGAAGAAAGAAAATGTATCGTGCTCTGCACCCTCCACCCGCCCTGTGGTGCAACTGATGTCCATTTCTCCAAAAATGTACTCAATGTGACCGTAATGATGCAACCACACACAAAGTGACCTGATGTGAGGTAAAAACGAGTTAGTACATTTCAAACATGAAAAAGGTCATTTTAAAACAAACACGAAAAACCAAAATTCCAAAAGTATAATACACAAAAAAATGCTTACCGAAGAAAGAAAATGTATCGTGCTCCGCACCCTCCACCCGCCCTGTGGTGCAACTGATGTCCCTTTCTCCAAAAATGTACTCACTGGGACCGTAATGTTGCAACCACACACAATGTGACCTGCTGTGAGCAAAAACGAGTTAGTACATTTCAAACATGAAAAAGGTCTTTTTAAAATCAACATGAAAAACCAAAATTCCAAAAGTATAATACACAAAAAATGCTTACCGAAGAAAGAAAATGTATCGTGCTCTGCACCCTCCACCCGCCCTGTGGTGCAACTGATGTCCCTTTCTCCAAAAATGTACTCATTGTGACCGTAATGTTGCAACCACGCACAATGTGACCTGCTGTGAGGGAAAAACGAGTTAGTACATATCAAACATGAAAAACCAAAATTCCAAAAGTATAATACACAAAAAAATGCTTACCGAAGAAAGAAAATGTATCGTGCTCTGCACCCTCCACCCGCCCTGTGGTGCAACTGATGTCCCTTTCTACAAAAATGTACTCAATGGGACCGTAATGTTGCAACCACACACAATGTGACCTGCTGTGAGGGAAAAACGAGTTGGTACATTTCAAACATGAAAAAGGTCATTTTAAGATCAACATGAAAAACCAAAATTCCAAAAGTATAATACACAAAAAAAGCTTACCGAAGAAAGAAAATGTATCGTGCTCTGCACCCTCCACCCGCCCTGTGGTGCAACTGATGTCCCTTTCTCCAAAAATGTACTCAATGTGACCGTAATATTGCAACCACACACAATGTGACCTGCTGTGAGGGAAAAACGAGTTAGTACATTTCAAACATGAAAAAGGTCATTTTAAAATCAACATAAAAAACAAAAATTCCAAAAGTATAATACACAAAAAAACGCTTACCGAAGAAAGAAAATGTATCGTGCTCTCCACCTTCCACCCGCCCTGTGGTGCAACTGATGTCCCTTTCTCCAAAAATGTACTCAATGTGACCGTAATGTTGCAACCACACATAAAGTGACCTGCTGTGAGGGTCAAACGAGTTAGTACATTTCAAACATGAAAACGGTCATTTTAAAATCAACATGAAAAACCAAATTTCCAAATGTATAATACACAGAAAAATGCTTACCGAAGTAAGAAAATATATCGTGCTCTGCACCCTCCACCCGCCCTGTGGTGCAACTGATGTCCCTTTCTCCAAAAATGTACTCAATGGGAACGTAATGTTGCAACCACACACAAGTTGACCTGCTGTGAGGGAAAAACGAGTTAGTACATTTCAAACATGAAAAAAGTCATTTTAAAATCAACATGAAAAACCAAAATTCCAAAAGTATAATACACAAAAAAATGCTTACCGAAGAAAGAAAATGTATCGTGCTCTGCACCCTCCACCCGACCTGTGGTGCAACTGATGTCCCTTTTTCCAAAAATGTACTCAATGTGACCGTAATGTTGCAACCACACACAATATGACCTGCTGTGAGGGAAAAACGAGTTAGTACATTTACAACATGAAAAAGGTCATTTTAAAATCAACATGAAAAACCAAATTAGAAAAGTATAATACACAAAAAAATTCTTACCGAAGAAAGAAAATGTATCGTGCTCTGCACCCTCCACCCGCCCTGTGGTGCAACTGATGTCCCTTTCTCCAAAAATGTACTCAATGGGACCGTAATGTTGCAACCACACACAATGTGACCTGCTGTGAGGGAAAAGCGAGTTAGTACATTTCAAACATGAAAAAGGTCATTTTAAAATCAACATGAAAAACCAAAATTCCAAAAGTGTAATACACAGAAAAATGCTTACCGAAGAAAGAAAATGTATCGTGCTCTGCACCCTCCACCCGCCCTGTGGTGCAACGGATGTCCCTTTCTCCAAAAATGTACTCATTGTGACCGTAATGTTGCAACCACACACAATGTGACCTGCTGTGAGGGAAAAACGAGTTAGTACATTTCAAACATGAAAAAGGTCATTTTCAAATCAACATGAAAAACCAAAATTCCAAAAGTATAATACACAAAAAAATGCTTACCGAAGAAAGATAATGTATCGTGCTCTGCACCCCCCACCCGCCCTGTGGTGCAACTGATGTCCCTTTCTCCAAAAATGTACTCAATGTGACCGTAATGTTGCAACCACACACAATGTGACCTGCTGTGAGGGAAAAACGAGTTAGTACATTTCAAACATGAAAAAGGTCATTTTAAAATCAACATGAAAAACCAAAATTCCAAAAGTATAATACACAGAAAAATGCTTAACGAAGAAAGAAAATGTATCGTGCTCTGCACCCTCCACCCGCCCTGTGGTGCAACTGATGTCCCTTTCTCCAAAAATGTACTCAATGAGACCGTAATGTTGCAACCACACACAATGTGACCTGCTGTATGGGAATAACGAGTTAGTACATTTCAAACATGAAAAAGGTCATTTTAAAATCAACATGAAAAACCAAAATTCCAAAAGTATAATACACGAAAAAAGCTTACCGAAGAAAGAAAATGTATCGTGCTCTGCACCCTCCACCCGCCCTGTGGTGCAACTGATGTCCCTTTCTCCAAAAATGTACTCAATTTGACCGTAATGTTGCAACCACACACAATGTGACCTGCGGTAAGGGAAAAACGAGTTAGTACATTTCAAACATGAAAAAGGTCATTTTAAAATCAACATGAAAAACCAAAATTCCAAAAGTATAATACACAAAAAATGCTTACCGAAGAAAGAAAATGTATTGTGCTCTGCACGCTCCACCCGCCCTGTGGTGCAACTGATGTCCCTTTCTCCAAAAGTGTACTCAATGGGACCGTAATGTTGCAACCACACACAATGTGACCTGCTGTGAGGGAAAAAAGAGTTAGTACATTTCAAACATGAAAAAGGTCATTTTAAAATCAACATGAAAAACCAAAATTCCAAAAGTATAATACACAAAAAAATGCTTACCAAAGAAAGAAAATGTATCGTGCTCTGCACCCTCCACCCGCGCTGTGGTGCAACTGATGTCCCTTTCTCCAAAAATGTACTCAATGTGACCGTAATGTTGCAACCACACACAAAGTGACCTGCTGTGAGGGAAAAACGAGTTAGTACATTTCAAACATGAAAAAGGTCATTTTAAAATCAACATGAAAAACCAAAATTAGAAAAGTATAATACACAAAAAAATGCTTACCGAAGAAAGAAAATATATCGTGCTCTGCACCCTCCACCCGCCCTGTGGTGCAACTGATGTCCCTTTCTCCTAAAATGTACTCAATGGGACCGCAATGTTGCAACCACACACAATGTGACCTGCTGTGAGGGAAAAACGAGTTAGTACATTTCAAACATGAAAAAGGTCATTTTAAAATCAACATGAAAAACCAAAATTCCAAAAGTATAATACACAAAAAAACGCTTACCGAAGAAAGAAAATGTATCGTGCTCAGCACCCTCCTCCCGCCCTGTGAGCAACTGATGTCCCTTTCTCCAAAAATGTACTCAATTTGACCGTAATGTTGCAACCACACACAATGTGACCTGCTGTGAGGGAAAAACGAGTTAGTACATTTCAAACATGAAAAAGGTCGTTTTTAAATCAACATGAAAAACCAAAAACCAAAAGTATAATACACAAAAAAATGCTTACCGAAGAAAGAAAATGTATCGTGCTCAGCGCCCTCCTCCCGCCCTGTGGTGCAACTGATGTCCCTTTCTCCAAAAATGTACTCAATGGGACCGCAATGTTGCAACCACACACAAGTCGACCTGCTGTGAGGGAAAAACGAGTTAGTACATTTCAAACATGAAAAAGGTCATTTTAAAATCAACATGAAAAACCAAAATTCCAAAAGTATAATACACAAAAAAATGCTTACCGAAGAAAGAAAATGTATCGTGCTCAGCACCCTCCTCCCGCCCTGTGGTGCAACTGATGTCCCTTTCTCCAAAAATGTACTCAATGGGACCGTAATGTTGCAACCACACACAATGTGACCTGCTGTGAGGGAAAAACGAGTTAGTACATTTCAAACATGAAAAAGGTCGTTTTAAAATCAACATGAAAAACCAAAATTCCAAAAGTGTAATACACAAAAAAATGCTTACCGAAGAAAGAAAATGTATCGTGCTCTGCACCCTCCACCCGCCCTGTGGTGCAACTGATGTCCCTTTCTCCAAAAATGTACTCAATGGGACCGCAATGTTGCAACCACACACAAGTCGACCTGCTGTGAGGAAGAAATGAGTTAGTAGATTTCAAACATGAAAAAGGTCGTTTTAAAATCAACATGAAAAACCAAAAACCAAAAGTATAATACACAAAAAAATGCTTACCGAAGAAAGAAAATGTATCGTGCTCTGCACCCTCCACCCGCCCTGTGGTGCAACTGATGTCCCTTTCTCCAAAAATGTACTCAATGGGACCGTAATGTTGCAACCACACACAATGTGACCTGCTGTGAGGGAAAAACGAGTTAGTACATTTCAAACATGAAAAAGGTCATTTTAAAATTAACATGAAAAACCAAAATTCCAAAAGTATAATACACAAAAAAATGCTTACCGAATAAAGAAAGTGTATCGTGCTCTGCACCCTCCACCCGCCCTGTGGTGCAACTGATGTCCCTTTCTCCAAAAATGTACTCAATGGACTGGAATGTTGCAACCACACACAAGTTGACCTGCTGTGAGGAACAACCGAGTTAGTACATTTCAAACATGAAAAAGGTCATTTTAAAATCAACATGAAAAACCAAAATTCCAAAAGTATAATACACAAAAAAATGCTTACCGAAGAAAGAAAATGTATCGTGCTCTGCACACTTCACCCGCCCTGTGGTGCAACTGATGTCCCTTTCTCCAAAAATGTACTCAATGGGACCGCAATGTTGCAACCACACACAAGTCGACCTGCTGTGAGGAAGAAACGAGTTAGTAGATTTCAAACATGAAAAACGTCATTTTAAAATCAACATGAAAAACCAAAATTCCAAAAGTATAAAACACAAAAAAATTCTTACCGAATAAAGAAAGTGTATCGTGCTAGGCACCCTCCTCCCGCCCTGTGGTGCAACTGATGTCCCTTTCTCCAAAAATGTACTCAATGGGACCGTAATGTTGCAACCACACACAATGTGACCTGCTGTGAGGGAAAAACGAGTTAGTACATTTCAAACATAAAAAAGGTCATTTTAAAATCAACATGAAAAACCAAAATTCCAAACGTATAATACACAAAAAAATGCTTACCGAAGAAAGAAAATGTATCGTGCTCTGCACCCTCCAGCCGCCCTGTGGTGCAACTGATGTCCCTTTCTCCAAAAATGTACTCAATGGGACCGTAATGTTGCAACCACACACAATGTGACCTGCTGTGAGGGAAAAACGAGTTAGTACATTTCAAACATAAAAAAGGTCATTTTAAAATCAACATGAAAAACAAAATTCCAAAAGTATAATACACAAAAAAATGCTTACCGAAGAAAGGAAATGTATCGTGCTCTGCACCCTCCACCCGCCCTGTGGTGCAACTGATGTCCCTTTCTCCAAAAATGTACTCAATGGGACCGTAATGTTGCAACCACACACAAGTTGACCTGCTGTGAGGAAGAAACGAGTTAGTACATTTCAAACATGAAAAACGTCATTTTAAAATCAACATGAAAAACCAAAATTACAAAAGTATAATACACAAAAAAATGCTTACCGAAGTAAGAAAATGTATCGTGCTCTGCACCCTCCACCCGCCCTGTGGTGCAACTGATGTCCCTTTCTCCAAAAATGCACTCAATGGGACCGTAATGTTGCAACCACACACAATGTGACCTGCTGTGAGGGAAAAACGAGCTAGTACATTTCAAACATAAAAAAGGTCATTTTACAATCAACATGAAAAACCAAAATTCCAAAAGTATAATACACAAAAAAATGCTTACCGAAGAAAGAAAATGTATCGTGCTCTGCACCCTCCACCCGCCCTGTGGTGCAACTGATGTCCCTTTCTCCAAAAATGTACTCAATGGGACCGTAATGTTGCAACCACACACAAGTTGACCTGCTGTGAGGAAGAAACGAGTTAGTACATTTCAAACATGAAAAACGTCATTTTAAAATCAACATGAAAAACCAAAATTCCAAAAGTATAATACACAAAAAAATGCTTACCGAAGTAAGAAAATGTATTTTGCTCTGCACCCTCCACCCGCACTGTGGTGCAACTGATGTCCCTTTCTCCAAAAATGTACTCAATGGGACCGTAATGTTGCAACCACACACAATGTGACCTGCTGTGAGGAAAAAACGAGTTAGTACATTTCAAACATGAAAAATGTCATTTTAAAATCAACATGAAAAACCAAAATTCCAAAAGTATAATACACAAAAAAAATGCTTACCGAAGAAAGAAAATGTATCGTGCTCTGCACCCCCCACCCGCCCTGTGGTGCAACTGATGTCCCTTTCTCCAAAAATGTACTCCATGGGACCGTAATGTTGCAACCACACACAATGTGACCTGCTGTGAGGGAAAAGCGACTTAGTACATTTCAAACATAAAAAAGGTCATTTTAAAATCAACATGAAAAACCAAAATTCCAAAAGTATAATACACAAAAAAATGCTTACCGAAGAAAGAAAATGTATCGTGCTCTGCACCCTCCACCCGCCCTGTACTCAATGGGACCGTATTGTTGCAACCACACACAAGTTGACCTGCTGTGAGGAAGAAACGAGTTAGTACATTTCAAACATGAAAAAGGTCATTCTAAAATCAAAATGAAAAACCAAAATTCCAAAAGTATGATACACAAAAAAATTCTTACTGAATGAAGAAAGTGTATCGTGCTCAGCACCCTCCTCCCGCCCTGTGGTGCAACTGATGTCCCTTGCTCCAAAAATGTAGTCAATGGGACCGTAATGTTGCAACCACACACAATGTGACCTGCTGTGAGGGACAAACGAGTTAGTACATTTCAAACATGAAAAAGGTCGTTTTAAAATCATTATGAACAACCAAAATTCCAAAATTATAATACACAAAAAAATGCTTACCAAAGAAAGAAAATGTATCGTGCTCTGCACCCTCCACCCGCCCTGTGGTGCAACTGATGTCCCTTTCTCCAAAAATGTACTCAATGTGACCGTAATGTTGCAACCACACACAATGTGACCTGCTGTGAGGGAAAAACGAGTTAGTACATTTCAAACATGAAAAAGGTCATTTTAAAATCAACATGAAAAACCAAAATTCCAAAAGTATAATACACAAAAAAATGCTTATCGAAGAAAGAAAATGTATCGTGCTCAGCACCCTCCTCCCGCCCTGTGGTGCAACTGATGTCCCTTTCTCCAAAAATGTACTCGTGGGACCGTAATGTTGCAACCACACACAATGTGACCTGCTGTCAGGGAAAAACGAGTTAGTACATTTCAAACATGAAAAACGTCATTTTAAAATCAACATGAAAAACCAAAATTCCAAAAGTATAATACACAAAAAAATGCTTACCGAAGAAAGAAAATGTATCGTGCTCTGCACCCTCCTCCCGCCCTGTGAGCAACTGATGTCCCTTTCTCCAAAAATGTACTCAATGGGACCGTACTGTTGCAACCACAAACAAGTTGACCTGCTGTGAGGAAAAAACGAGTTAGTACATTTCAAACATGAAAAAGGTCATTTTAAAATCAACATGAAAAACCAAAATTCCAAAAGTATAATACCCAAAAAAATGCTTACCGAAGAAAGAAAATGTATCGTGCTCTGCACCCTCCACCCGCCCTGTACTCAATGGGACCGTATTGTTGCAACCACACACAAGTAGACCTGCTGTGAGGAAGAAACGAGTTAGTACATTTCAAACATGAAAAAGGTCATTCTAAAATCAAAATGAAAAACCAAAATTCCAAAAGTATGATACACAAAAAAATTCGTACCGAATAAAGAAAGTGTATCGTGCTCAGCACCCTCCTCCCGCCCTGTGGTGCAACTGATGTCCCTTGCTCCAAAAATGTACTCAATGGGACCGTAATATTGCAACCACACACAATGTAACCTGCTGTGGGGGAAAAACGAGTTAGTACATTTCAAACATGAAAAAGGTCGTTTTAAAATCATTATGAAAAACCAAAATGCCAAAAGTATAATACACAAAAAAATGCTTACCAAAGAAAAAAAATGTATCGTGCTCTGCACCCTCCACCCGCCCTGTGGTGCAACTGATGTCCCTTTCTCCAAAAATGTACTCGTGGGACCGTAAAGTTGCAACCACACACAATGTGACCTGCTGTGAGGGAAAAACGAGTTAGTACATTTCAAACATGAAAAAGGTCATTTTAAAATCAACATGAAAAACCAAAATTCCAAAAGTATAATACACAAAAAAATGCTTACCGAAGAAAGAAAATGTATCGTGCTCTGCACCCTCCACCCGCCCTGTGGTGCAACTGATGTCCCTTTCTCCAAAAATTAACTCAATGTGACCGTAATGTTGCAACCACACACAATGTGACCTGCTGTGAGGGAAAAACGAGTTAGTGCATTTCAAACATGAAAAAGGTCATTTTAAAATCAATATGAAAAACCAAAATTCCAAAAGTATAATACACAAAAAACCGCTTACCGAAGAAAGAAAATGTATCGTGCTCAGCACCCTCCTCCCGCCCTGTGAGCAACTGATGTCCCTTTCTCCAAAAATGTACTCAATGGGACCGTACTGTTGCAACCACAAACAAGTTGACCTGCTGTGAGGAAAAAACGAGTTAGTACATTTCAAACATGAAAAAGGTCATTTTTAAATCAACATGAAAAACCAAAATTCCAAAAGTATAATACACAAAAAAATGCTTACCGAAGAAAGAAAATGTATCGTGCTCTGCACCCTCCACCCGCCGTGTGGTGCAACTGATGTCCCTTTCTCCAAAAAAGTACTCAATGGGACCGTAATGATGCAACCACACACAAGTTGACCTGCTGTGAGGAAGAAACGGGTTAGTACATTTCAAACATGAAAAAAGTCATTTTAAAATTAACATGAAAAACCACAATTACAAAAGTATAATACACAAAAAAATGCTTACCGAAGAAAGAAAATGTATCCTGCTCTGCACCCTCCACCCGCCCTGTGGTGCAACTGATGTCCCTTTCTCCAAAAATGTACTCAATGGGACCGTAATGTTGCAACCACACACAATGTGACCTGCTATGAGGGAAAAACGAGTTAGTACATTTCAAACATAAAAAAAGTCATTTTAAAATCAACATGAAAAACCAAAATTCCAAAAGTATAATACACAAAAAAATGCTTACCAAAGAAAGAAAATGTATCGTGCTCTGCACCCTCCACCCGCCCTGTGGTGCAACTGATGTCCCTTTCTCCAAAAATGTACTCAATGGGACCGTAATGTTGCAACCACACACAATGTGACCTGCTGTGAGGAAAAAACGAGTTAGTACATTTCAAACATGAAAAAGGTCATTTTAAAATCAACACGAAAAACCAAAATTCCAAAAGTATAATACACAAAAAAATGCTTACCGAAGAAAGAAAATGTATCGTGCTCTGCACCCTCCACCCGCCCTGTACTCAATGGGACCGTAATGTTGCAACCACACACAAGTTGACCTGCTGTGAGGAAGAAACGAGTTAGTACATTTCAAACATGAAAAATGTCATTCTAAAATCAACATGAAAAACCAAAATTCCAAAAGTATAATACACAAAAAAATGCTTACCGGAGAAAGAAAATGTATCGTGCTCTCCACCCTCCACCCGCCCTGTGGTGCAACTGATGTCCCTTTCTCCAAAAATGTACTCAATGGGACCGTAATGTTGCAACCACACACAATGTGACCTGCTGTGAGGGAATAACGAGTTAGTACATTTCAAACATGAAAAAGGTCATTTTAAAATCAACATCAAAAACCAAAATTACAAAAGTATAATACACAAAAAAATGCTTACCAAAGAGAGAAAATGTTTCGTGCTCTGGACCCTCCACCCGCCCTGTGGTGCAACTGATGTCCCTTTCTCCAAAAATGTACTCAATGGGACCGTAATGTTGCAACCACACACAAGTTGACCTGCTGTGAGGAAGAAACGAAATAGTACATTTCAGACATGAAAAACGTCATTTTAAAATCAACATGAAAACCAAAATTACAAAAGTATAATACACAAAGAATGCTTACCGAAGAAAGAAAATGTATCGTGCTCTGCACCCTCCACCGGCCCTGTAGTGCAGCTGATGTCCCTTTCTCCAAAAATGTACTCAATGGGACCGTAATGTTGCAACCACACACAACGTGACCTGCTGTGAGGAAAAAACGAGTTAGTACATTTCAAACATGAAAAAGGTCATTTTAAAATCTACATGAAAAACCAAAATTCCAAAAGTATAATACACAAAAAAATGCTTACCGAAGAAAGAAAATGTATCGTGCTCTGCACCCTCCACCCGCCCTGTGGTGCAACTGATGTCCCTTTCTCCAAAAATGTACTCAATGGGACCGTAATGTTGCAACCACACACAATGTGACCTGCTGTGCGGGAAAAACGAGTTAGTACATTTCAAACATAAAAAAGGTCATTTTAAAATTAACATGAAAAACCAAAATTCCAAAAGTATAATACACAAAAAAATGCTTACCGAAGAAAGAAAATGTATCGTGCTCTGCACCCTCCACCCGCCCTGTGGTGCAACTGATGTCCCTTTCTCCAAAAATGTACTCAATGGGACCGTAATGTTGCAACCACACACAAGTTGACCTGCTGTGAGGAAGAAACGAGTTAGTACATTTCAAACATGAAAAACGTCATTTAAAAATCAACATGAAAAACCAAAATTACAAAAGTATAATACACAAAAAAATGCTTACCGAAGTAAGAAAATGTATCCTGCTCTGCACCCTCCACCCGCCCTGTGGTGCAACTGATGTCCCTTTCTCCAAAAATGTACTCAATGGGACCGTAATGTTGTAACCACACACAAGTTGACCTGCTGTGAGGAAGAAACGAGTTAGTACATTTCAAACATGAAAAACGTCATTTTAAAATCAACATGAAAAACCAAAATTACAAAAGTATAATACACAAAAAAATGCTTACCGAAGTAAGAAAATGTATCCTGCTCTGCACCCTCCACCCGCCCTGTGGTGCAACTGATGTCCCTTTCACCAAAAATGTACTCAATGGGACCGTAATGTTGCAACCACACACAATGTGACCTGCTGTGAGGAAAAATCGAGTTAGTACATTTCAAACATGAAAAATGTCATTTTAAAATCAACATGAAAAACCAAAATTCCAAAAGTGTAATACACAAAAAAATGCTTACCGAAGAAAGAAAATGTATCGTGCTCTGCACCCTCCACCCGCCCTGTGGTTCAACTGATGTCCCTTTCTCCAAAAATGTACTCAATGGGACCGTAATGTTGCAACCACACACAATATGACCTGCTGAGAGGGAAAAGCGAGTTAGTACATTCCAAACATAAAAAAGGTCATTTTAAAATCAACATGAAAAACCAAAATTCCAAAAGTATAATACACAAAAAAATGCTTACCGAAGAAAGAAAATGTATTGTGCTCTGCACCCTCCACCCGCCCTGTACTCAATGGGACCGTATTGTTGCAACCACACACAAGTTGACCTGCTGTGAGGAAGAAACGAGTTAGTACATTTCAAACATGAAAAACGTCATTTTAAAATCAACATGAAAAACCAAAATTACAAAAGTATAATACACAAAAAAATGCTTACCGAAGTAAGAAAATGTATCCTGCTCTGCACCCTCCACCCGCCCTGTGGTGCAACTGATGTCCCTTTCTCCAAAAATGTACTCAATGGGACCATAATGTTGCAACCACACACAATGTGACCTGCTGTGAGGAAAAAACGAGTTAGTACATTTCAAACATGAAAAATGTCACTTTAAAATCGACATGAAAAACCAAAATTCCAAAAGTATAATACACAAAAAAATGCTTACCGAAGAAAGAAAATGTATCGTGCTCTGCACCCTCCACCCGCCCTGTGGTGCAACTGATGTCCCTTTCTCCAAAAATGTACTCAATGGGACCGTAATGTTGCAACCACACACAATGTGACCTGCTATGAGGGAAAAACGAGTTAGTACATTTCAAACACAAAAAAGGTCATTTTAAAATCAACATGAAAAACCAAAATTCCAAAAGTATAAAACACAAAAAAATGCTTACCAAAGAAAGAAAATGTATCGTGCTCTGCACCCTCCACCCGCCCTGTGGTGCAACTGATGTCCCTTTCTCCAAAAATGTACTCAATGGGACCGTAATGTTGCAACCACACACAATGTGACCTGCTGTGAGGGAAAAACGAGTTAGTACATTTCAAACATAAAAAAGGTCATTTTAAAATCAACATGAAAAACCAAAATTCCAAAAGTATAATACACAAAAAAATGCTTACCGAAGAAAGAAAATGTATCGTGCTCTGCACCCTCCACCCGCCCTGTGGTGCAACTGATGTCCCTTTCTCCAAAAATGTACTCAATGGGACCGTAATGTTGCAACCACACACAAGTTGACCTGCTATGAGGAAGAAACGAGTTAATACATTTCAAACATGAAAAACGTCATTTAAAAATCAACATGAAAAACCAAAATTACAAAAGTATAATACACAAAAAAATGCTTACCGAAGTAAGAAAATGTATCCTGCTCTGCACCCTCCACCCGCCCTGTGGTGCAACTGATGTCCCTTTCTCCACAAATGTACTCAATGGGACCGTAATGTTTCAACCACACACAAGTTGACCTGCTGTGAGGAAGAAACGAGTTAGTACATTTCAAACATGAAAAACGTCATTTTAAAATCAACATGAAAAACCAAAATTACAAAAGTATAATACACAAAAAATGCTTACCGAAGTAAGAAAATGTATCCTGCTCTGCACCCTCCACCCGCCCTGTGGTGCAACTGATGTCCCTTTCTCCACAAATGTACTCAATGGGACCGTAATGTTTCAACCACACACAAGTTGACCTGCTGTGAGGAAGAAACGAGCTAGTACATTTCAAACATAAAAAAGGTCATTTTACAATCAACATGAAAAACCAAAATTCCAAAAGTATAATACACAAAAAAATGCTTACCGAAGAAAGAAAATGTATCGTGCTCTGCACCCTCCACCCGCCCTGTGGTGCAACTGATGTCCCTTTCTCCAAAAATGTACTCAATAGGACCGTTATGTTGCAACCACACACAAGTTGACCTGCTGTGAGGAAGAAACGAGTTAGTACATTTCAAACATGAAAAATGTCATTTTAAAATCAACATGAAAAACCAAAATTCCAAAAGTATAATACACAAAAAAATGCTTACCGAAGTAAGAAAATGTATTTTGCTCTGCACCCTCCACCCGCACTGTGGTGCAACTGATGTCCCTTTCTCCAAAAATGTACTCAATGGGACCGTAATGTTGCAACCACACACAATGTGACCTGCTGTGAGGAAAAAACGAGTTAGTACATTTCAAACATGAAAAATGTCATTTTAAAATCAACATGAAAAACCAAAATTCCAAAAGTATAATACACAAAAAAAATGCTTACCGAAGAAAGAAAATGTATCGTGCTCTGCACCCCCCACCCGCCCTGTGGTGCAACTGATGTCCCTTTCTCCACAAATGTACTCAATGGGACCGTAATGTTTCAACCACACACAAGTTGACCTGCTGTGAGGAAGAAACGAGCTAGTACATTTCAAACATAAAAAAGGTCATTTTACAATCAACATGAAAAACCAAAATTCCAAAAGTATAATACACAAAAAAATGCTTACCGAAGAAAGAAAATGTATCGTGCTCTGCACCCTCCACCCGCCCTGTGGTGCAACTGATGTCCCTTTCTCCAAAAATGTACTCAATGGGACCGTAATGTTGCAACCACACACAAGTTGACCTGCTGTGAGGAAGAAACGAGTTAGTACATTTCAAACATGAAAAATGTCATTTTAAAATCAACATGAAAAACCAAAATTCCAAAAGTATAATACACAAAAAAATGCTTACCGAAGTAAGAAAATGTATTTTGCTCTGCACCCTCCACCCGCACTGTGGTGCAACTGATGTCCCTTTCTCCAAAAATGTACTCAATGGGACCGTAATGTTGCAACCACACACAATGTGACCTGCTGTGAGGAAAAAACGAGTTAGTACATTTCAAACATGAAAAATGTCATTTTAAAATCAACATGAAAAACCAAAATTCCAAAAGTATAATACACAAAAAAAATGCTTACCGAAGAAAGAAAATGTATCGTGCTCTGCACCCCCCACCCGCCCTGTGGTGCAACTGATGTCCCTTTCTCCAAAAATGTACTCCATGGGACCGTAATGTTGCAACCACACACAATGTGACCAGCTGTGAGGGAAAAGCGACTTAGTACATTTCAAACATAAAAAAGGTCATTTTAAAATCAACATGAAAAACCAAAATTCCAAAAGTATAATACACAAAAAAATGCTTACCGAAGAAAGAAAATGTATCGTGCTCTGCACCCTCCACCCGCCCTGTACTCAATGGGACCGTATTGTTGCAACCACACACAAGTTGACCTGCTGTGAGGAAGAAACGAGTTAGTACATTTCAAACATGAAAAAGGTCATTCTAAAATCAAAATGAAAAACCAAAATTCCAAAAGTATGATACACAAAAAAATTCTTACTGAATGAAGAAAGTGTATCGTGCTCAGCACCCTCCTCCCGCCCTGTGGTGCAACTGATGTCCCTTGCTCCAAAAATGTAGTCAATGGGACCGTAATGTTGCAACCACACACAATGTGACCTGCTGTGAGGGACAAACGAGTTAGTACATTTCAAACATGAAATGGTCGTTTTAAAATCATTATGAACAACCAAAATTCCAAAATTATAATACACAAAAAAATGCTTACCAAAGAAAGAAAATGTATCGTGCTCTGCACCCTCCACCCGCCCTGTGGTGCAACTGATGTCCCTTTCTCCAAAAATGTACTCAATGTGACCGTAATGTTGCAACCACACACAATGTGACCTGCTGTGAGGGAAAAACGAGTTAGTACATTTCAAACATGAAAAAGGTCATTTTAAAATCAACATGAAAAACCAAAATTCCAAAAGTATAATACACAAAAAAATGCTTATCGAAGAAAGAAAATGTATCGTGCTCAGCACCCTCCTCCCGCCCTGTGGTGCAACTGATGTCCCTTTCTCCAAAAATGTACTCGTGGGACCGTAATGTTGCAACCACACACAATGTGACCTGCTGTCAGGGAAAAACGAGTTAGTACATTTCAAACATGAAAAACGTCATTTTAAAATCAACATGAAAAACCAAAATTCCAAAAGTATAATACACAAAAAAATGCTTACCGAAGAAAGAAAATGTATCGTGCTCTGCACCCTCCTCCCGCCCTGTGAGCAACTGATGTCCCTTTCTCCAAAAATGTACTCAATGGGACCGTACTGTTGCAACCACAAACAAGTTGACCTGCTGTGAGGAAAAAACGAGTTAGTACATTTCAAACATGAAAAAGGTCATTTTAAAATCAACATGAAAAACCAAAATTCCAAAAGTATAATACCCAAAAAAATGCTTACCGAAGAAAGAAAATGTATCGTGCTCTGCACCCTCCACCCGCCCTGTACTCAATGGGACCGTATTGTTGCAACCACACACAAGTAGACCTGCTGTGAGGAAGAAACGAGTTAGTACATTTCAAACATGAAAGAGGTCATTCTAAAATCAAAATGAAAAACCAAAATTCCAAAAGTATGATACACAAAAAAATTCGTACCGAATAAAGAAAGTGTATCGTGCTCAGCACATTCCTCCCGCCCTGTGGTGCAACTGATGTCCCTTGCTCCAAAAATGTACTCAATGGGACCGTAATATTGCAACCACACACAATGTAACCTGCTGTGGGGGAAAAACGAGTTAGTACATTTCAAACATGAAAAAGGTCGTTTTAAAATCATTATGAAAAACCAAAATGCCAAAAGTATAATACACAAAAAAATGCTTACCAAAGAAAAAAAATGTATCGTGCTCTGCACCCTCCACCCGCCCTGTGGTGCAACTGATGTCTCTTTCTCCAAAAATGTACTCGTGGGACCGTAAAGTTGCAACCACACACAATGTGACCTGCTGTGAGGGAAAAACGAGTTAGTACATTTCAAACATGAAAAAGGTCATTTTAAAATCAACATGAAAAACCAAAATTCCAAAAGTATAATACACAAAAAAATGCTTACCGAAGAAAGAAAATGTATCGTGCTCTGCACCCTCCACCCGCCCTGTGGTGCAACTGATGTCCCTTTCTCCAAAAATTAACTCAATGTGACCGTAATGTTGCAACCACACACAATGTGACCTGCTGTGAGGGAAAAACGAGTTAGTGCATTTCAAACATGAAAAAGGTCATTTTAAAATCAATATGAAAAACCAAAATTCCAAAAGTATAATACACAAAAAACCGCTTACCGAAGAAAGAAAATGTATCGTGCTCAGCACCCTCCTCCCGCCCTGTGAGCAACTGATGTCCCTTTCTCCAAAAATGTACTCAATGGGACCGTACTGTTGCAACCACAAACAAGTTGACCTGCTGTGAGGAAAAAACGAGTTAGTACATTTCAAACATGAAAAAGGTCATTTTAAAATCAACATGAAAAACCAAAATTCCAAAAGTATAATACACAAAAAAATGCTTACCGAAGAAAGAAAATGTATCGTGCTCTGCACCCTCCAACCGCCGTGTGGTGCAACTGATGTCCCTTTCTCCAAAAAAGTACTCAATGGGACCGTAATGATGCAACCACACACAAGTTGACCTGCTGTGAGGAAGAAACGGGTTAGTACATTTCAAACATGAAAAACGTCATTTTAAAATTAACATGAAAAACCACAATTACAAAAGTATAATACACAAAAAAATGCTTACCGAAGAAAGAAAATGTATCCTGCTCTGCACCCTCCACCCGCCCTGTGGTGCAACTGATGTCCCTTTCTCCAAAAATATACTCAATGGGACCGTAATGTTGCAACCACACACAATGTGACCTGCTATGAGGGAAAAACGAGTTAGTACATTTCAAACATAAAAAAAGTCATTTTAAAATCAACATGAAAAACCAAAATTCCAAAAGTATAATACACAAAAAAATGCTTACCAAAGAAAGAAAATGTATCGTGCTCTGCACCCTCCACCCGCCCTGTGGTGCAACTGATGTCCCTTTCTCCAAAAATGTACTCAATGGGACCGTAATGTTGCAACCACACACAATGTGACCTGCTGTGAGGAAAAAACGAGTTAGTACATTTCAAACATGAAAAAGGTCATTTTAAAATCAACACGAAAAACCAAAATTCCAAAAGTATAATACACAAAAAAATGCTTACCGAAGAAAGAAAATGTATCGTGCTCTGCACCCTCCACCCGCCCTGTACTCAATGGGACCGTAATGTTGCAACCACACACAAGTTGACCTGCTGTGAGGAAGAAACGAGTTAGTACATTTCAAACATGAAAAAGGTCATTCTAAAATCAACATGAAAAACCAAAATTCCAAAAGTATAATACAAAAAAATGCTTACCGGAGAAAGAAAATGTATCGTGCTCTCCACCCTCCACCCGCCCTGTGGTGCAACTGATGTCCCTTTCTCCAAAAATGTACTCAATGGGACCGTAATGTTGCAACCACACACAATGTGACCTGCTGTGAGGGAATAACGAGTTAGTACATTTCAAACATGAAAAAGGTCATTTTAAAATCAACATCAAAAACCAAAATTACAAAAGTATAATACACAAAGAAATGCTTACCAAAGAGAGAAAATGTTTCGTGCTCTGGACCCTCCACCCGCCCTGTGGTGCAACTGATGTCCCTTTCTCCAAAAATGTACTCAATGGGACCGTAATGTTGCAACCACACACAAGTTGACCTGCTGTGAGGAAGAAACGAAATAGTACATTTCAGACATGAAAAACGTCATTTTAAAATCAACATGAAAACCAAAATTACAAAAGTATAATACACAAAGAATGCTTACCGAAGAAAGAAAATGTATCGTGCTCTGCACCCTCCACCGGCCCTGTAGTGCAGCTGATGTCCCTTTCTCCAAAAATGTACTCAATGGGACCGTAATGTTGCAACCACACACAACGTGACCTGCTGTGAGGAAAAAACGAGTTAGTACATTTCAAACATGAAAAAGGTCATTTTAAAATCTACATGAAAAACCAAAATTCCAAAAGTATAATACACAAAAAAATGCTTACCGAAGAAAGAAAATGTATCGTGCTCTGCACCCTCCACCCGCCCTGTGGTGCAACTGATGTCCCTTTCTCCAAAAATGTACTCAATGGGACCGTAATGTTGCAACCACACACAATGTGACCTGCTGTGCGGGAAAAACGAGTTAGTACATTTCAAACATAAAAAAGGTCATTTTAAAATCAACATGAAAAACCAAAATTCCAAAAGTATAATACACAAAAAAATGCTTACCGAAGAAAGAAAATGTATCGTGCTCTGCACCCTCCACCCGCCCTGTGGTGCAACTGATGTCCCTTTCTCCAAAAATGTACTCAATGGGACCGTAATGTTGCAACCACACACAAGTTGACCTGCTGTGAGGAAGAAACGAGTTAGTACATTTCAAACATGAAAAACGTCATTTTAAAATCAACATGAAAAACCAAAATTACAAAAGTATAATACACAAAAAAATGCTTACCGAAGTAAGAAAATGTATCCTGCTCTGCACCCTCCACCCGCCCTGTGGTGCAACTGATGTCCCTTTCACCAAAAATGTACTCAATGGGACCGTAATGTTGCAACCACACACAATGTGACCTGCTGTGAGGAAAAATCGAGTTAGTACATTTCAAACATGAAAAATGTCATTTTAAAATCAACATGAAAAACCAAAATTCCAAAAGTGTAATACACAAAAAAATGCTTACCGAAGAAAGAAAATGTATCGTGCTCTGCACCCTCCACCCGCCCTGTGGTTCAACTGATGTCCCTTTCTCCAAAAATGTACTCAATGGGACCGTAATGTTGCAACCACACACAATGTGACCTGCTGAGAGGGAAAAGCGAGTTAGTACATTCCAAACATAAAAAAGGTCATTTTAAAATCAACATGAAAAACCAAAATTCCAAAAGTATAATACACAAAAAAATGCTTACCGAAGAAAGAAAATGTATTGTGCTCTGCACCCTCCACCTGCCCTGTACTCAATGGGACCGTATTGTTGCAACCACACACAAGTTGACCTGCTGTGAGGAAGAAACGAGTTAGTACATTTCAAACATGAAAAAGGTCATTCTAAAATCAAAATGAAAAACCAAAATTCCAAAAGTATGATACACAAAAAAATTCTTACCGAATAAAGAAAGAGTATCGTGCTCAGCACCCTCCTCCCGCCCTGTGGTGCAACTGATGTCCCTTGCTCCAAAAATGTACTCAATGGGACCGTAATGTTGCAACCACACACAATGTGACCTGCTATGAGGGAAAAACGAGTTAGTACATTTCAAACACAAAAAAGGTCATTTTAAAATCAACATGAAAAACCAAAATTCCAAAAGTATAAAACACAAAAAAATGCTTACCAAAGAAAGAAAATGTATCGTGCTCTGCACCCTCCACCCGCCCTGTGGTGCAACTGATGTCCCTTTCTCCAAAAATGTACTCAATGGGACCGTAATGTTGCAACCACACACAATGTGACCTGCTGTGAGGGAAAAACGAGTTAGTACATTTCAAACATAAAAAAGGTCATTTTAAAATCAACATGAAAAACCAAAATTCCAAAAGTATAATACACAAAAAAATGCTTACCGAAGAAAGAAAATGTATCGTGCTCTGCACCCTCCACCCGCCCTGTGGTGCAACTGATGTCCCTTTCTCCAAAAATGTACTCAATGGGACCGTAATGTTGCAACCACACACAAGTTGACCTGCTGTGAGGAAGAAACGAGTTAGTACATTTCAAACATGAAAAACGTCATTTAAAAATCAACATGAAAAACCAAAATTACAAAAGTATAATACACAAAAAAATGCTTACCGAAGTAAGAAAATGTATCGTGCTCTGCACCCTCCACCTGCCCTGTGGTGCAACTGATGTCCCTTTCTCCAAAAATGTACTCAATGGGACCGTAATGTTGCAACAACACACAATATGGCCTGCTGTGAGGAAAAAACGAGTTAGTACATTTCAAACATGAAAAATGTCATTTTAAAATCAACATGAAAAACCAAAATTCCAAAAGTGTAATACACAAAAAAATGCTTACCGAAGAAAGAAAATGTATCGTGCTCTGCACCCTCCATCCGCCCTGTGGTGCAACTGATGTCCCATTCTCCAAAAATGTACTCAATGGGACCGTAATGTTGCAACCACACACAATGTGATCTGCTGTGAGGGAAAAGCGAGTTAGTACATTTCAAACATAAAAAAGGTCATTTTAAAATCAACATGAAAAACCAAAATTCCAAAAGTATAATACACAAAAAAATGCTTACCGAAGGAAGAAAATGTATCATGCTCTGCACCCTCCACCCGCCCTGTACTCAATGGGACCGTATTGTTGCAACCACACACAAGTTGACCTGCTGTGAGGAAGAAACGAGTTAGTACATTTCAAACATGAAAAAGGTCATTCTAAAATCAAAATGAAAAACCAAAATTCCAAAAGTATGATACACAAAAAAATTCTTACCGAATAAAGAAAGTGTATCGTGCTCAGCACCCTCCTCCCGCCCTGTGGTGCATCTGATGTCCCTTGCTCCAAAAATGTACTCAATGGGACCGTAATGTTGCAACCACACACAATGTGACCTGCTGTGAGGGAAAAACGAGTTAGTACATTTCAAACATGAAAAAGGTCGTTTTAAAATCATTATGAAAAACCAAAATTCGAAAAGTATAATACACAAAAAAATGCTTACTAAAGAAAGAAAATGTATCGTGCTCTGCACCCTCCACCCGCCCTGTGGTGCAACTGATGTCCCTTTCTCCAAAAATGTACTCAATGTGACCGTAATGTTGCAACCACACACAATGTGACCTGCTGTGAGGGAAAAACGAGTTAGTACATTTCAAACATGAAAAAGGTCATTTTAAAATCAACATGAAAAACCAAAATTCCAAAAGTATAATACAGAAAAAAAAGCTTACCGAAGAAAGTAAATGTATCGTGCTCAGCACCCTCCTCCCGCCCTGTGAGCAACTGATGTCCCTTTCTCCAAAAATGTACTCAATGGGACCGTACTGTTGCAACCACAAACAAGTTGACCTGCTGTGAGGAAAAAACGAGTTAGTACATTTCAAACATGAAAAAGGTCATTTTAAAATCAACATGAAAAACCAAAATTCCAAAAGTATAATACACAAAAAAATGCTTACCGAAGAAAGAAAATGTATCGTGCTCTGCACCCTCCACCCGCCGTGTGGTGCAACTGATGTCCCTTTCTCCAAAAATGTACTCAATGGGACCGTAATGTTGCAACCACACACAAGTTGACCTGCTGTGAGGAAGAAACGGGTTAGTACATTTCAAACATGAAAAACGTCATTTTAAAATTAACATGAAAAACCAAAATTACAAAAGTATAATACACAAAAAAATGCTTACCGAAGAAAGAAAATGTATCCTGCTCTGCACCCTCCACCCGCCCTGTGGTGCAACTGATGTCCCTTTCTCCAAAAATGTACTCAATGGGACCGTAATGTTGCAACTACACACTATGTGACCTGCTGTGAGGAAAAAACGAGTTAGTACATTTCAAACATGAAAAAGGTCATTTTAAAATCAACATGAAAAACCAAAATTCCAAAAGTATAATACACAAAAAAATGCTTACCGAAGAAAGAAAATGCATCGTGCTCTGCACCCTCCACCCGCCCTGTACTCAATGGGACCGTAATGTTGCAACCACACACAAGTTGACCTGCTGTGAGGAAGAAACGAGTTAGTACATTTCAAACATGAAAAAGGTCATTCTAAAATCAACATGAAAAACCAAAATTCCAAAAGTATAATACACAAAAAAATGCTTACCGAAGAAAGAAAATGTATCGTGCTCTGCACCCTCCACCGGCCCTGTAGTGCAGCTGATGTCCCTTTCTCCAAAAATGTACTCAATGGGACCGTAATGTTGCAACCACACACAACGTGACCTGCTGTGAGGAAAAAACGAGTTAGTACATTTCAAACATGAAAAAGGTCATTTTAAAATCTACATGAAAAACCAAAATTCCAAAAGTATAATACACAAAAAAATGCTTACCGAAGAAAGAAAATGTATCGTGCTCTGCACCCTCCACCCGCCCTGTGGTGCAACTGATGTCCCTTTCTCCAAAAATGTACTCAATGGGACCGTAATGTTGCAACCACACACAATGTGACCTGCTGTGCGGGAAAAACGAGTTAGTACATTTCAAACATAAAAAAGGTCATTTTAAAATCAACATGAAAAACCAAAATTCCAAAAGTATAATACACAAAAAAATGCTTACCGAAGAAAGAAAATGTATCGTGCTCTGCACCCTCCACCCGCCCTGTGGTGCAACTGATGTCCCTTTCTCCAAAAATGTACTCAATGGGACCGTAATGTTGCAACCACACACAAGTTGACCTGCTGTGAGGAAGAAACGAGTTAGTACATTTCAAACATGAAAAACGTCATTTTAAAATCAACATGAAAAACCAAAATTACAAAAGTATAATACACAAAAAAATGCTTACCGAAGTAAGAAAATGTATCCTGCTCTGCACCCTCCACCCGCCCTGTGGTGCAACTGATGTCCCTTTCACCAAAAATGTACTCAATGGGACCGTAATGTTGCAACCACACACAATGTGACCTGCTGTGAGGAAAAATCGAGTTAGTACATTTCAAACATGAAAAATGTCATTTTAAAATCAACATGAAAAACCAAAATTCCAAAAGTGTAATACACAAAAAAATGCTTACCGAAGAAAGAAAATGTATCGTGCTCTGCACCCTCCACCCGCCCTGTGGTTCAACTGATGTCCCTTTCTCCAAAAATGTACTCAATGGGACCGTAATGTTGCAACCACACACAATGTGACCTGCTGAGAGGGAAAAGCGAGTTAGTACATTCCAAACATAAAAAAGGTCATTTTAAAATCAACATGAAAAACCAAAATTCCAAAAGTATAATACACAAAAAAATGCTTACCGAAGAAAGAAAATGTATTGTGCTCTGCACCCTCCACCTGCCCTGTACTCAATGGGACCGTATTGTTGCAACCACACACAAGTTGACCTGCTGTGAGGAAGAAACGAGTTAGTACATTTCAAACATGAAAAAGGTCATTCTAAAATCAAAATGAAAAACCAAAATTCCAAAAGTATGATACACAAAAAAATTCTTACCGAATAAAGAAAGAGTATCGTGCTCAGCACCCTCCTCCCGCCCTGTGGTGCAACTGATGTCCCTTGCTCCAAAAATGTACTCAATGGGACCGTAATGTTGCAACCACACACAATGTGACCTGCTATGAGGGAAAAACGAGTTAGTACATTTCAAACACAAAAAAGGTCATTTTAAAATCAACATGAAAAACCAAAATTCCAAAAGTATAAAACACAAAAAAATGCTTACCAAAGAAAGAAAATGTATCGTGCTCTGCACCCTCCACCCGCCCTGTGGTGCAACTGATGTCCCTTTCTCCAAAAATGTACTCAATGGGACCGTAATGTTGCAACCACACACAATGTGACCTGCTGTGAGGGAAAAACGAGTTAGTACATTTCAAACATAAAAAAGGTCATTTTAAAATCAACATGAAAAACCAAAATTCCAAAAGTATAATACACAAAAAAATGCTTACCGAAGAAAGAAAATGTATCGTGCTCTGCACCCTCCACCCGCCCTGTGGTGCAACTGATGTCCCTTTCTCCAAAAATGTACTCAATGGGACCGTAATGTTGCAACCACACACAAGTTGACCTGCTGTGAGGAAGAAACGAGTTAGTACATTTCAAACATGAAAAACGTCATTTAAAAATCAACATGAAAAACCAAAATTACAAAAGTATAATACACAAAAAAATGCTTACCGAAGTAAGAAAATGTATCGTGCTCTGCACCCTCCACCTGCCCTGTGGTGCAACTGATGTCCCTTTCTCCAAAAATGTACTCAATGGGACCGTAATGTTGCAACAACACACAATATGGCCTGCTGTGAGGAAAAAACGAGTTAGTACATTTCAAACATGAAAAATGTCATTTTAAAATCAACATGAAAAACCAAAATTCCAAAAGTGTAATACACAAAAAAATGCTTACCGAAGAAAGAAAATGTATCGTGCTCTGCACCCTCCATCCGCCCTGTGGTGCAACTGATGTCCCATTCTCCAAAAATGTACTCAATGGGACCGTAATGTTGCAACCACACACAATGTGATCTGCTGTGAGGGAAAAGCGAGTTAGTACATTTCAAACATAAAAAAGGTCATTTTAAAATCAACATGAAAAACCAAAATTCCAAAAGTATAATACACAAAAAAATGCTTACCGAAGGAAGAAAATGTATCATGCTCTGCACCCTCCACCCGCCCTGTACTCAATGGGACCGTATTGTTGCAACCACACACAAGTTGACCTGCTGTGAGGAAGAAACGAGTTAGTACATTTCAAACATGAAAAAGGTCATTCTAAAATCAAAATGAAAAACCAAAATTCCAAAAGTATGATACACAAAAAAATTCTTACCGAATAAAGAAAGTGTATCGTGCTCAGCACCCTCCTCCCGCCCTGTGGTGCATCTGATGTCCCTTGCTCCAAAAATGTACTCAATGGGACCGTAATGTTGCAACCACACACAATGTGACCTGCTGTGAGGGAAAAACGAGTTAGTACATTTCAAACATGAAAAAGGTCGTTTTAAAATCATTATGAAAAACCAAAATTCGAAAAGTATAATACACAAAAAAATGCTTACTAAAGAAAGAAAATGTATCGTGCTCTGCACCCTCCACCCGCCCTGTGGTGCAACTGATGTCCCTTTCTCCAAAAATGTACTCAATGTGACCGTAATGTTGCAACCACACACAATGTGACCTGCTGTGAGGGAAAAACGAGTTAGTACATTTCAAACATGAAAAAGGTCATTTTAAAATCAACATGAAAAACCAAAATTCCAAAAGTATAATACAGAAAAAAAAGCTTACCGAAGAAAGTAAATGTATCGTGCTCAGCACCCTCCTCCCGCCCTGTGAGCAACTGATGTCCCTTTCTCCAAAAATGTACTCAATGGGACCGTACTGTTGCAACCACAAACAAGTTGACCTGCTGTGAGGAAAAAACGAGTTAGTACATTTCAAACATGAAAAAGGTCATTTTAAAATCAACATGAAAAACCAAAATTCCAAAAGTATAATACACAAAAAAATGCTTACCGAAGAAAGAAAATGTATCGTGCTCTGCACCCTCCACCCGCCGTGTGGTGCAACTGATGTCCCTTTCTCCAAAAATGTACTCAATGGGACCGTAATGTTGCAACCACACACAAGTTGACCTGCTGTGAGGAAGAAACGGGTTAGTACATTTCAAACATGAAAAACGTCATTTTAAAATTAACATGAAAAACCAAAATTACAAAAGTATAATACACAAAAAAATGCTTACCGAAGAAAGAAAATGTATCCTGCTCTGCACCCTCCACCCGCCCTGTGGTGCAACTGATGTCCCTTTCTCCAAAAATGTACTCAATGGGACCGTAATGTTGCAACTACACACTATGTGACCTGCTGTGAGGAAAAAACGAGTTAGTACATTTCAAACATGAAAAAGGTCATTTTAAAATCAACATGAAAAACCAAAATTCCAAAAGTATAATACACAAAAAAATGCTTACCGAAGAAAGAAAATGCATCGTGCTCTGCACCCTCCACCCGCCCTGTACTCAATGGGACCGTAATGTTGCAACCACACACAAGTTGACCTGCTGTGAGGAAGAAACGAGTTAGTACATTTCAAACATGAAAAAGGTCATTCTAAAATCAACATGAAAAACCAAAATTCCAAAAGTATAATACACAAAAAAATGCTTACCGGAGAAAGAAAATGTATCGTGCTCTGCACCCTCCACCCGCCCTGTGGTGCAACTGATGTCCCTTTCTCCAAAAATGTACTCAATGGGACCGTAATGTTGCAACCACACACAATGTGACCTGCTGTGAGGGAATAACGAGTTAGTACATTTCAAACATGAAAAAGGTCATTTTAAAATCAACATCAAAAACCAAAATTACAAAAGTATAATACACAAAAAAATGCTTACCGAAGAGAGAAAATGTATCGTGCTCTGCACCCTCCAACCGCCCTGTGGTGCAACTGATGTCCCTTTCTCCAAAAATGTACTCAATGGGACCGTAATGTTGCAACCACACACAAGTTTACCTGCTGTGAGGAAGAAACGAGTTAGTACATTTCAAACATGAAAAACGTCATTTTAAAATCAACATGAAAACCAAAATTACAAAAGTATAATACACAAAGAATGCTTACCGAAGAAAGAATATGTATCGTGCTCTGCACCCTCCACCGGCCCTGTGGTGCAACTGATGTCCCTTTCTCCAAAAATGTACTCAATGGGACCGTAATGTTGCAACCACACACAATGTGACCTGCTGTGAGGAAAAAAACGAGTTAGTACATTTCAAACATGAAAAAGGTCATTTTAAAATCAACATGAAAAACCAAAATTCCAAAAGTATAATACACAAAAAAATGCTTACCGAAGAAAGAAAATGTATCGTGCTCTGCACCCTCCACCCGCCCTGTGGTGCAACTGATGTCCCTTTCTCCAAAAATGTACTCAATGGGACCGTAATGTGGCAACCACACACAATGTGACCTGCTGTGAGGGAAAAACGAGTTAGTACATTTCAAACATAAAAAAGGTCATTTTAAAATCAACATGAAAAACCAAAATTCCAAAAGTATAATACACAAAAAAATGCTTACCGAAGAAAGAAAATGTATCGTGCTCTGCACCCTCCACCCGCCCTGTGGTGCAACTGATGCCCCTTTCTCCAAAAATGTACTCAATGGGACCGTAATGTTGCAACCACACACAATGTGACCTGCTGTGAGGGAAAAACGAGTTAGTACATTTCAAACATAAAAAAGGTCATTTTAAAATCAACATGAAAAACCAAAATTCCAAAAGTATAATACACAAAAAAATGCTTACCGAAGAAAGAAAATGTATCGTGCTCTGCACCCTCCACCCGCCCTGTGGTGCAACTGATGTCCCTTTCTCCAAAAATGTACTCAATGGGACCGTAATGTTGCAACCACACACAAGTTGACCTGCTGTGAGGAAGAAACGAGTTAGTACATTTCAAACATGAAAAACGTCATTTTAAAATCAACATGAAAAACCAAAATTACAAAAGTATAATACACAAAAAAATGCCTACCGAAGTAAGAAAATGTATCCTGCTCTGCACCCTCCACCCGCCCTGTGGTGCAACTGATGTCCCTTTCTCCAAAAATGTACTCAATGGGACCGTAATGTTGCAACCACACACAATGTGACCTGCTGTGAGGAAAAAACGAGTTAGTACATTTCAAACATGAAAAATGTCACTTTAAAATCAACATGAAAACCAAAATTCCAAAAGTATAATACACAAAAAAATGCTTACCGAAGAAAGAAAATGTATCGTGCTCTGCACCCTCCACCCGCCCTGTGGTGCAACTGATGTCCCTTTCTCCAAAAATGTACTCAATGGGACCGTAATGTTGCAACCACACACAATGTGACCTGCTGTGAGGGAAAAACGAGTTAGTACATTTCAAACATAAAAAAGGTCATTTTAAAATCAACATGAAAAACCAAAATTCCAAAAGTATAATACACAAAAAAATGCTTACCGAAGAAAGAAAATGTATCGTGCTCTGCACCCTCCACCCTACCTGTGGTGCAACTGATGTCCCTTTCTCCAAAAATGTACTCAATGGGACCGTAATGTTGCAACCACACACAATGTGACCTGCTGTGAGGGAAAAACGAGTTAGTACATTTCAAACATAAAAAAGGTCATTTTAAAATCAACATGAAAAACCAAATTCCAAAAGTATAATACACAAAAAAATGCTTACCGAAGAAAGAAAATGTATCGTGCTCTGCACCCTCCACCCGCCCTGTGGTGCAACTGTTGTCCCTTTCTCCAAAAATGTACTCAATGGGACCGTAATGTTGCAACCACACACAATGTGACCTGCTGTGAGGGAAAAACGAGTTAGTACATTTCAAACATAAAAAAGGTCATTTTAAAATCAACATGAAAAACCAAAATTCCAAAAGTATAATACACAAAAAAATGCTTACCGAAGAAAGAAAATGTATCGTGCTCAGCACACTCCTCCCGCCCTGTGGTGCAACTGATGTCCCTTTCTCCAAAAATGTACTCAATGGGACCGTAATGTTGCAACCACACACAATGTGACCTGCTGTGAGGGAAAAACGAGTTAGTACATTTCAAACATAAAAAAGGTCATTTTAAAATCAACATGAAAAACCAAAATTCCAAAAGTATAATACACAAAAAAATGCTTACCGAAGAAAGAAAATGTATCGTGCTCTGCACCCTCCACCCGCCCTGTGGTGCAACTGTTGTCCCTTTCTCCAAAAATGTACTCAATGGGACCGTAATGTTGCAACCACACACAATGTGACCTGCTGTGAAGGAAAAACGAGTTAGTACATTTCAAACATAAAAAACGTCATTTTAAAATCAACATGAAAAACCAAAATTCCAAAAGTATAATACACAAAAAAATGCTTACCGAAGAAAGAAAATGTATCGTGCTCAGCACCCTCCTCCCGCCCTGTGGTGCAACTGATGTCCCTTTCTCCAAAAATGTACTCAATGGGACCGTAATGTTGCAACAACACACAATGTGACCTGCTGTGAGGGAAAAACGAGTTAGTACATTTCAAACATAAAAAAGGTCATTTTAAAATCAACATGAAAAACCAAAATTCCAAAAGTATAATACACAAAAAAATGCTTACCGAAGAAAGAAAACGTATCGTGCTCTGCACACTCCACCCGCCCTGTGGTGCAACTGATGTCCCTTTCTCCAAAAATGTACTCAATGGGACCGTAATGTTGCAACCACACACAATGTGACCTGCTGTGAGGGAAAAACGAGTTAGTACATTTCAAACATAAAAAAGTTCATTTTAAAATCAACATGAAAAACCAAAATTCCAAAAGTATAATACACAAAAAAATGCTTACCGAAGAAAGAAAATGTATCGTGCTCTGCACCCTCCACCCGCCCTGTGGTGCAACTGTTGTCCCTTTCTCCAAAAATGTACTCAATGGGACCGTAATGTTGCAACCACACACAATGTGACCTGCTGTGAGGGAAAAACGAGTTAGTACATTTCAAACATAAAAAAGGTCATTTTAAAATCAACATGAAAAACCAAAATTCCAAAAGTATAATACACAAAAAAATGCTTACCGAAGAAAGAAAATGTATCGTGCTCTGCACCCTCCACCCGCCCTGTGGTGCAACTGTTGTCCCTTTCTCCAAAAATGTACTCAATGGGACCGTAATGTTGCAACCACACACAATGTGACCTGCTGTGAGGGAAAAACGAGTTAGTACATTTCAAACATAAAAAAGGTCATTTTAAAATCAACATGAAAAACCAAAATTCCAAAAGTATAATACACAAAAAAATGCTTACCGAAGAAAGAAAATGTATCGTGCTCAGCACCCTCCTCCCGCCCTGTGGTGCAACTGATGTCCCTTTCTCCAAAAATGTACTCAATGGGACCGTAATGTTGCAACCACACACAAGTTGACCTGCTGTGAGGAAGAAACGAGTTAGTACATTTCAAACATGAAAAACGTAATTTTAAAATCAACATGAAAAACCAAAATTACAAAAGTATAATACACAAATAAATGCTTACCGAAGTAAGAAAATGTATCCTGCTCTGCACCCTCCACCCGCCCTGTGGTGCAACTGATGTCCCTTTCTCCAAAAATGTACTCAATGGGACCGTAATGTTGCAACCACACACAATGTGACCTGCTGTGAAGAAAAAACGAGTTAGTGCATTTCAAACATGAAAAATGTCATTTTAAAATCAACATGAAAAACCAAAATTCCAAAAGTATAATACACAAAAAAATGCTTACCGAAGAAAGAAAATGTATCGTGCTCTGCACCCTCCACCCGCCCTGTGGTGCAACTGATGTCCCTTTCTCCAAAAATGTACTCAATGGGACCGTAATGTTGCAAGCACACACAATGTGACCTGCTGTGAGGGAAAAGCGACTTAGTACATTTCAAACATAAAAAAGGTCATTTTAAAATCAACATGAAAAACCAAAATTCCAAAAGTATAATACCCAAAAAAAATGCTTACCGAAGAAAGAAAATGTATTGTGCTCTGCACCCTCCACCCGCCCTGTACTCAATGGGACCGTATTGTTGCAACCACACACAAGTTGACCTGCTGTGAGGAAGAAACGAGTTAGTACATTTCAAACATGAAAAACGTCATTTTAAAATCAACATGAAAAACCAAAATTACAAAAGTATAATACACAAAAAAATGCTTACCGAAGTAAGAAAATGTATCCTGCTCTGCACCCTCCACCCGCCCTGTGGTGCAACTGATGTCCCTTTCACCAAAAATGTACTCAATGGGACCGTAATGTTGCAACCACACACAATGTGACCTGCTGTGAGGAAAAATCGAGTTAGTACATTTCAAACATGAAAAATGTCATTTTAAAATCAACATGAAAAACCGAAATTCCAAAAGTGTAATACACAAAAAAATGCTTACCGAAGAAAGAAAATGTATCGTGCTCTGCACCCTCCACCCGCCCTGTGGTGCAACTGATGTCCCTTTCTCCAAAAATGTACTCAATGGGACCGTAATGTTGCAACCACACACAATGTGACCTGCTGTGAGGGAAAAGCGAGTTAGTACATTCCAAACATAAAAAAGGTCATTTTAAAATCAACATGAAAAACCAAAATTCCAAAAGTATAATACACAAAAAAATGCTTACCGAAGAAAGAAAATGTATCGTGCTCTGCACCCTCCACCCGCCCTGTACTCAATGGGACCGTATTGTTGCAACCACACACAAGTTGACCTGCTGTGAGGAAGAAACGAGTTAGTACATTTCAAACATGAAAAAGGTCATTCTAAAATCAAAATGAAAAACCAAAATTCCAAAAGTATGATACACAAAAAAATTCTTACCGAATAAAGAAAGTGTATCGTGCTCAGCACCCTCCTCCCGCCCTGTGGTGCAACTGATGTCCCTTGCTCCAAAAATGTACTCAATGGGACCGTAATGTTGCAACCACACACAAGTTGACCTGCTGTGAGGAAGAAACGAGTTAGTACATTTCAAACATGAAAAACGTCATTTTAAAATCAACATGAAAAACCAAAATTACAAAAGTATAATACACAAAAAAATGCTTACCGAAGTAAGAAAATGTATCCTGCTCTGCACCCTCCACCCGCCCTGTGGTGCAACTGATGTCCCTTTCTCCAAAAATGTACTCAATGGGACCATAATGTTGCAACCACACACAATGTGACCTGCTGTGAGGAAAAAACGAGTTAGTACATTTCAAACATGAAAAATGTCACTTTAAAATCGACATGAAAAACCAAAATTCCAAAAGTATAATACACAAAAAAATGCTTACCGAAGAAAGAAAATGTATCGTGCTCTGCACCCTCCACCCGCCCTGTGGTGCAACTGATGTCCCTTTCTCCAAAAATGTACTCAATGGGACCGTAATGTTGCAACCACACACAATGTGACCTGCTATGAGGGAAAAACGAGTTAGTACATTTCAAACATAAAAAAAGTCATTTTAAAATCAACATGAAAAACCAAAATTCCAAAAGTATAATACACAAAAAAATGCTTACCAAAGAAAGAAAATGTATCGTGCTCTGCACCCTCCACCCGCCCTGTGGTGCAACTGATGTCCCTTTCTCCAAAAATGTACTCAATGGGACCGTAATGTTGCAACCACACACAATGTGACCTGCTGTGAGGGAAAAACGAGTTAGTACATTTCAAACATAAAAAAGGTCATTTTAAATTCAACATGAAAAACCAAAATTCCAAAAGTATAATACACAAAAAAATGCTTACCGAAGAAAGAAAATGTATCGTGCTCTGCACCCTCCACCCGCCCTGTGGTGCAACTGTTGTCCCTTTCTCCAAAAATGTACTCAATGGGACCGTAATGTTGCAACCACACACAATGTGACCTGCTGTGAGGGAAAAACGAGTTAGTACATTTCAAACATAAAAAAGGTCATTTTAAAATCAACATGAAAAACCAAAATTCCAAAAGTATAATACACAAAAAAATGCTTACCGAAGAAAGAAAATGTATCGTGCTCTGCACCCTCCACCCGCCCTGTGGTGCAACTGTTGTCCCTTTCTCCAAAAATGTACTCAATGGGACCGTAATGTAGCAACCACACACAATGTGACCTGCTGTGAGGGAAAAACGAGTTAGTACATTTCAAACATAAAAAAGGTCATTTTAAAATCAACATGAAAAACCAAAATTCCAAAAGTATAATACACAAAAAAATGCTTACCGAAGAAAGAAAATGTATCGTGCTCAGCACCCTCCTCCCGCCCTGTGGTGCAACTGATGTCCCTTTCTCCAAAAATGTACTCAATGGGACCGTAATGTTGCAACCACACACAAGTTGACCTGCTGTGAGGAAGAAACGAGTTAGTACATTTCAAACATGAAAAACGTAATTTTAAAATCAACATGAAAAACCAAAATTACAAAAGTATAATACACAAATAAATGCTTACCGAAGTAAGAAAATGTATCCTGCTCTGCACCCTCCACCCGCCCTGTGGTGCAACTGATGTCCCTTTCTCCAAAAATGTACTCAATGGGACCGTAATGTTGCAACCACACACAATGTGACCTGCTGTGAAGAAAAAACGAGTTAGTGCATTTCAAACATGAAAAATGTCATTTTAAAATCAACATGAAAAACCGAAATTCCAAAAGTGTAATACACAAAAAAATGCTTACCGAAGAAAGAAAATGTATCGTGCTCTGCACCCTCCACCCGCCCTGTGGTGCAACTGATGTCCCTTTCTCCAAAAATGTACTCAATGCGACCGTAATGTTGCAACCACACACAATGTGACCTGCTGTGAGGGAAAAGCGAGTTAGTACATTCCAAACATAAAAAAGGTCATTTTAAAATCAACATGAAAAACCAAAATTCCAAAAGTATAATACACAAAAAAATGCTTACCGAAGAAAGAAAATGTATCGTGCTCTGCACCCTCCACCCGCCCTGTACTCAATGGGACCGTATTGTTGCAACCACACACAAGTTGACCTGCTGTGAGGAAGAAACGAGTTAGTACATTTCAAACATGAAAAAGGTCATTCTAAAATCAAAATGAAAAACCAAAATTCCAAAAGTATGATACACAAAAAAATTTTTACCGAATAAAGAAAGTGTATCGTGCTCAGCACCCTCCTCCCGCCCTGTGGTGCAACTGATGTCCCTTGCTCCAAAAATGTACTCAATGGGACCGTAATGTTGCAACCACACACAAGTTGACCTGCTGTGAGGAAGAAACGAGTTAGTACATTTCAAACATGAAAAACGTCATTTTAAAATCAACATGAAAAACCAAAATTACAAAAGTATAATACACAAAAAAATGCTTACCGAAGTAAGAAAATGTATCCTGCTCTGCACCCTCCACCCGCCCTGTGGTGCAACTGATGTCCCTTTCTCCAAAAATGTACTCAATGGGACCATAATGTTGCAACCACACACAATGTGACCTGCTGTGAGGAAAAAACGAGTTAGTACATTTCAAACATGAAAAATGTCACTTTAAAATCGACATGAAAAACCAAAATTCCAAAAGTATAATACACAAAAAAATGCTTACCGAAGAAAGAAAATGTATCGTGCTCTGCACCCTCCACCCGCCCTGTGGTGCAAATGATGTCCCTTTCTCCAAAAATGTACTCAATGGGACCGTAATGTTGCAACCACACACAATGTGACCTGCTATGAGGGAAAAACGAGTTAGTACATTTCAAACATAAAAAAAGTCATTTTAAAATCAACATGAAAAACCAAAATTCCAAAAGTATAATACACAAAAAAATGCTTACCAAAGAAAGAAAATGTATCGTGCTCTGCACCCTCCACCCGCCCTGTGGTGCAACTGATGTCCCTTTCTCCAAAAATGTACTCAATGGGACCGTAATGTTGCAACCACACACAATGTGACCTGCTGTGAGGGAAAAACGAGTTAGTACATTTCAAACATAAAAAAGGTCATTTTAAAATCAACATGAAAAACCAAAATTCCAAAAGTATAATACACAAAAAAATGCTTACCGAAGAAAGAAAATGTATCGTGCTCTGCACCCTCCAACCGCCCTGTGGTGCAACTGATGTCCCTTTCTCCAAAAATGTACTCAATGGGACCGTAATGTTGCAACCACACACAAGTTGACCTGCTGTGAGGAAGAAACGAGTTAGTACATTTCAAACATGAAAAACGTCATTTAAAAATCAACATGAAAAACCAAAATTACAAAAGTATAATACACAAAGAATGCTTACCGAAGTAAGAAAATGTATCCTGCTCTGCACCCTCCACCCGCCCTGTGGTGCAACTGATGTCCCTTTCTCCACAAATGTACTCAATGGGACCGTAATGTTGCAACCACACACAAGTTGACCTGCTGTGAGGAAGAAACGAGTTAGTACATTTCAAACATGAAAAACGTCATTTTAAAATCAACATGAAAAACCAAAATTACAAAAGTATAATACACAAAAAAATGCTTACCGAAGTAAGAAAATGTATCGTGCTCTGCACCCTCCACCCGCCCTGTGGTGCAACTGATGTCCCTTTCTCCAAAAATGTACTCAATGGGACCGTAATGTTGCAACCACACACAATGTGGCCTGCTGTGAGGAAAAAACGAGTTAGTACATTTCAAACATGAAAAATGTCATTTTAAAATCAACATGAAAAACCAAAATTCCAAAAGTGTAATACACAAAAAAATGCTTACCGAAGAAAGAAAATGTATCGTGCTCTGCACCCTCCATCCGCCCTGTGGTGCAACTGATGTCCCTTTCTCCAAAAATGTACTCAATGGGACCGTAATGTTGCAACCACACACAATGTGACCTGCTGTGAGGGAAAAGCGAGTTAGTACATTTCAAACATAAAAAAGGTCATTTTAAAATCAACATGAAAAACCAAAATTCCAAAAGTATAATACACAAAAAAATGCTTACCGAAGGAAGAAAATGTATCATGCTCTGCACCCTCCACCCGCCCTGTACTCAATGGGACCGTATTGTTGCAACCACACACAAGTTGACCTGCTGTGAGGAAGAAACGAGTTAGTACATTTCAAACATGAAAAAGGTCATTTTAAAATCAACATGAAAAACCAAAATTCCAAAAGTGTAATACACAAAAAAATGCTTACCGAAGAAAGAAAATGTATCGTGCTCTGCACCCTCCATCCGCCCTGTGGTGCAACTGATGTCCCTTTCTCCAAAAATGTACTCAATGGGACCGTAATGTTGCAACCACACACAATGTGACCTGCTATGAGGGAAAAACGAGTTAGTACATTTCAAACATAAAAAAAGTCATTTTAAAATCAACATGAAAATCCAAAATTCCGAAAGTATAATACACAAAAAAATGCTTACCAAAGAAAGAAAATGTATCGTGCTCTGCACCCTCCACCCGCCCTGTGGTGCAACTGATGTCCCTTTCTCCAAAAATGTACTCAATGGGACCGTAATGTTGCAACCACACACAATGTGACCTGCTGTGAGGGAAAAACGAGTTAGTACATTTCAAACATAAAAAAGGTCATTTTAAAATCAACATGAAAAACCAAAATTCCAAAAGTATAATACACAAAAAAATGCTTACCGAAGAAAGAAAATGTATCGTGCTCTGCACCCTCCACCCGCCGTGTGGTGCAACTGATGTCCCTTTCTCCAAAAATGTACTCGTGGGACCGTAATGTTGCAACCACACACAATGTGACCTGCTGTGAGGGAAAAACGAGTTAGTACATTTCAAACATGAAAAAGGTCATTTTAAAATCAACATGAAAAACCAAAATTCCAAAAGTATAATACACAAAAAAAAGCTTACCGAAGAAAGAAAATGTATCGTGCTCAGCACCCTCCTCCCGCCCTGTGAGCAACTGATGTCCCTTTCTCCAAAAATGTACTCAATGGGACCGTACTGTTGCAACCACAAACAAGTTGACCTGCTGTGAGGAAAAAACGAGTTAGTACATTTCAAACATGAAAAAGGTCATTAAAAATTAACATGAAAAACCAAAATTCCAAAAGTGTAATACACAAAAAAATGCTTACCGAAGAAAGAAAATGTATCGTGCTCTGCACCCTCCACCCGCCGTGTGGTGCAACTGATGTCCCTTTCTCCAAAAATGTACTCAATGGGACCGTAATGTTGTAACCACACACAAGTTGACCTGCTGTGAGGAAGAAACGGGTTAGTACATTTCAGACATGAAAAACGTCATTTTAAAATTAACATGAAAAACCAAAATTACAAAAGTATAATACACAAAAAAATACTTACCGAAGAAAGAAAATGTATCCTGCTCTGCACCCTCCACCCGCCCTGTGGTGCAACTGATGTCCCTTTCTCCAAAAATGTACTCAATGGGACCGTAATGTTGCAACCACACACAAGTTGACCTGCTGTGAAAAAAAAACCGAGTTAGTACATTGAAACAATAAAAGGTCATTTTAAAATCAAGATGAAAAACCGAAATTCCAAAAGTATAATACACAAAAAAATGCTTACCGAAGAAAGAAAATGTATTGTGCTCTGCACCCTCCACCCGCCCTGTACTCAATGGGACCGTATTGTTGCAACCACACACAAGTTGACCTGCTGTGAGGAAGAAACGAGTTAGTACATTTCAAACATGAAAAAGGTCATTTTAAAATCAACATGAAAAACCAAAATTACAAAAGTATAATACACAAAAAAATGCTTACCGAAGAAAGAAAATGTATTGTGCTCTGCACCCTCCACCCGCCCTGTACTCAATGGGACCGTATTGTTGCAACCACACACAAGTTGACCTGCTGTGAGGAAAAAACGAGTTAGTACATTTCAAACATGAAAAACGTCATTTTAAAATCAACATGAAAAACCAAAATTACAAAAGTATAATACACAAAAAAATGCTTACCGAAGTAAGAAAATGTATCCTGCTCTGCACCCTCCACCCGCCCTGTGGTGCAACTGATGTCCCTTTCACCAAAAATGTACTCAATGGGACCGTAATGTTGCAACCACACACAATGTGACCTGCTGTGAGGAAAAATCGAGTTAGTACATTTCAAACATGAAAAATGTCATTTTAAAATCAACATGAAAAACCGAAATTCCAAAAGTGTAATACACAAAAAAATGCTTACCGAAGAAAGAAAATGTATCGTGCTCTGCACCCTCCACCCGCCCTGTGGTGCAACTGATGTCCCTTTCTCCAAAAATGTACTCAATGGGACCGTAATGTTGCAACCACACACAATGTGACCTGCTGTGAGGGAAAAGCGAGTTAGTACATTCCAAACATAAAAAAGGTCATTTTAAAATCAACATGAAAAACCAAAATTCCAAAAGTATAATACACAAAAAAATGCTTACCGAAGAAAGAAAATGTATCGTGCTCTGCACCCTCCACCCGCCCTGTACTCAATGGGACCGTATTGTTGCAACCACACACAAGTTGACCTGCTGTGAGGAAGAAACGAGTTAGTACATTTCAAACATGAAAAAGGTCATTCTAAAATCAAAATGAAAAACCAAAATTCCAAAAGTATGATACACAAAAAAATTCTTACCGAATAAAGAAAGTGTATCGTGCTCAGCACCCTCCTCCCGCCCTGTGGTGCAACTGATGTCCCTTGCTCCAAAAATGTACTCAATGGGACCGTAATGTTGCAACCACACACAAGTTGACCTGCTGTGAGGAAGAAACGAGTTAGTACATTTCAAACATGAAAAACGTCATTTTAAAATCAACATGAAAAACCAAAATTACAAAAGTATTATACACAAAAAAATGCTTACCGAAGTAAGAAAATGTATCCTGCTCTGCACCCTCCACCCGCCCTGTGATGCAACTGATGTCCCTTTCTCCAAAAATGTACTCAATGGGACCATAATGTTGCAACCACACACAATGTGACCTGCTGTGAGGAAAAAACGAGTTAGTACATTTCAAACATGAAAAATGTCACTTTAAAATCGACATGAAAAACCAAAATTCCAAAAGTATAATACACATAAAAATGCTTACCGAAGAAAGAAAATGTATCGTGCTCTGCACCCTCCACCCGCCCTGTGGTGCAACTGATGTCCCTTTCTCCAAAAATGTACTCAATGGGACCGTAATGTTGCAACAAAACACAATGTGACCTGCTATGAGGGAAAAACGAGTTAGTACATTTCAAACATAAAAAAAGTCATTTTAAAATCAACATGAAAAACCAAAATTCCAAAAGTATAATACACAAAAAAATGCTTACCAAAGAAAGAAAATTTATCGTGCTCTGCACCCTCCACCCGCCCTGTGGTGCAACTGATGTCCCTTTCTCCAAAAATGTACTCAATGGGACCGTAATGTTGCAACCACACACAATGTGACCTGCTGTGAGGGAAAAACGAGTTAGTACATTTCAAACATAAAAAAGGTCATTTTAAAATCAACATGAAAAACCAAAATTCCAAAAGTATAATACACAAAAAAATGCTTACCGAAGAAAGAAAATGTATCGTGCTCTGCACCCTCCACCCGCCCTGTGGTGCAACTGATGTCCCTTTCTCCAAAAATGTACTCAATGGGACCGTAATGTTGCAACCACACACAAGTTGACCTGCTGTGAGGAAGAAACGAGTTAGTACATTTCAAACATGAAAAACGTCATTTAAAAATCAACATGAAAAACCAAAATTACAAAAGTATAATACACAAAAAAATGCTTACCGAAGTAAGAAAATGTATCCTGCTCTGCACCCTCCACCCGCCCTGTGGTGCAACTGATGTCCCTTTCTCCACAAATGTACTCAATGGGACCGTAATGTTGCAACCACACACAAGTTGACCTGCTGTGACGAAGAAACGAGTTAGTACATTTCAAACATGAAAAACGTCATTTTAAAATCAACATGAAAAACCAAAATTACAAAAGTATAATACACAAAAAAATGCTTACCGAAGTAAGAAAATGTATCGTGCTCTGCACCCTCCACCCGCCCTGTGGTGCAACTGATGTCCCTTTCTCCAAAAATGTACTCAATGGGACCGTAATGTTGCAACCACACACAATGTGGCCTGCTGTGAGGAAAAAACGAGTTAGTACATTTCAAACATGAAAAATGTCATTTTAAAATCAACATGAAAAACCAAAATTCCAAAAGTGTAATACACAAAAAAATGCTTACCGAAGAAAGAAAATGTATCGTGCTCTGCACCCTCCATCCGCCCTGTGGTGCAACTGATGTCCCTTTCTCCAAAAATGTACTCAATGGGACCGTAATGTTGCAACCACACACAATGTGACCTACTGTGAGGGAAAAGCGAGTTAGTACATTTCAAACATAAAAAAGGTCATTTTAAAATCAACATGAAAAACCAAAATTCCAAAAGTATAATACACAAAAAAATGCTTACCGAAGAAAGAAAATGTATCGTGCTCTGCACCCTCCACCCGCCGTGTGGTGCAACTGATGTCCCTTTCTCCAAAAATGTACTCGTGGGACCGTAATGTTGCAACCACACACAATGTGACCTGCTGTGAGGGAAAAACGAGTTAGTACATTTCAAACATGAAAAACGTCATTTTAAAATCAACATGAAAAACCAAAATTCCAAAAGTATAATACACAGAAAAATGCTTACCGAAGAAAGAAAATGTATCGTGCTCTGCACCCTCCACCCGCCCTGTGGTGCAACTGATGTCCCTTTCTCCAAAAGTTAACTCAATGTGACCGTAATGTTGCAACCACACACAATGTGACCTGCTGTGAGGGAAAAACGAGTTAGTACATTTCAAACATGAAAAAGGTCATTTTAAAATCAACATGAAAAACCAAAATTCCAAAAGTATAATACACAAAAAAAAGCTTACCGAAGAAAGAAAATGTATCGTGCTCAGCACCCTCCTCCCGCCCTGTGAGCAACTGATGTCCCTTTCTCCAAAAATGTACTCAATGGGACCGTACTGTTGCAACCACAAACAAGTTGACCTGCTGTGAGGAAAAAACGAGTTAGTACATTTCAAACATGAAAAAGGTCATTAAAAATTAACATGAAAAACCAAAATTCCAAAAGTGTAATACACAAAAAAATGCTTACCGAAGAAAGAAAATGTATCGTGCTCTGCACCCTCCACCCGCCGTGTGGTGCAACTGATGTCCCTTTCTCCAAAAATGTACTCAATGGGACCGTAATGTTGTAACCACACACAAGTTGACCTGCTGTGAGGAAGAAACGGGTTAGTACATTTCAGACATGAAAAACGTCATTTTAAAATTAACATGAAAAACCAAAATTACAAAAGTATAATACACAAAAAAATGCTTACCGAAGAAAGAAAATGTATCCTGCTCTGCACCCTCCACCCGCCCTGTGGTGCAACTGATGTCCCTTTCTCCAAAAATGTACTCAATGGGACCGTAATGTTGCAACCACACACTATGTGACCTGCTGTGAGGAAAAAACGAGTTAGTACATTTCAAACATGAAAAAGGTCATTTTAAAATCAACATGAAAAACCAAAATTCCAAAAGTATAATACACAAAAAGATGCTTACCGAAGAAAGAAAATGTATCGTGCTCTGCACCCTCCACCCGCCCTGTACTCAATGGGACCGTAATGTTGCAACCACACACAAGTTGACCTGCTGTGAGGAAGAAAAGAGTTAGTACATTTCAAACATGAAAAAGGTCATTCTAAAATCAACATGAAAAACCAAAATTCCAAAAGTATAATACACAAAAAAATGCTTACCGGAGAAAGAAAATGTATCGTGCTCTGCACCCTCCACCCGCCCTGTGGTGCAACTGATGTCCCTTTCTCCAAAAATGTACTCAATGGGACCGTAATGTTGCAACCACACACAATGTGACCTGCTGTGAGGGAATAACGAGTTAGTACATTTCAAACATGAAAAAGGTCATTTTAAAATCAACATCAAAAACCAAAATTACAAAAGTATAATACACAAAAAAATGCTTACCGAAGAGAGAAAATGTATCGTGCTCTGCACCCTCCAACCGCCCTGTGGTGCAACTGATGTCCCTTTCTCCAAAAATGTACTCAATGGGACCGTAATGTTGCAACCACACACAAGTTGACCTGCTGTGAGGAAGAAACGAGTTAGTACATTTCAAACATGAAAAACGTCATTTTAAAGTCAACATGAAAACCAAAATTACAAAAGTATAATACACAAAGAATGCTTACCGAAGAAAGAAAATGTATCGTGCTCTGCACCCTCCACCGGCCCTGTGGTGCAGCTGATGTCCCTTTCTCCAAAAATGTACTCAATGGGACCGTAATGTTGCAACCACACACAATGTGACCTGCTGTGAGGAAAAAACGAGTTAGTACATTTCAAACATGAAAAAGGTCATTTCAAAATCAACATGAAAAACCAAAATTCCAAAAGTATAATACACAAAAAAATGCTTACCGAAGAAAGAAAATGTATCGTGCTCTGCACCCTCCACCCGCCCTGTGGTGCAACTGATGTCCCTTTCTCCAAAAATGTACTCAATGGGACCGTAATGTTGCAACCACACAACAATGTGACCTGCTGTGAGGGAAAAACGAGTTAGTACATTTCAAACATAAAAAAGGTCATTTTAAAATCAACATGAAAAACCAAAATTCCAAAAGTATAATACACAAAAAAATGCTTACCGAAGAAAGAAAATGTATCGTGCTCTGCACCCTCCACCCGCCCTGTGGTGCAACTGATGCCCCTTTCTCCAAAAATGTACTCAATGGGACCGTAATGTTGCAACCACACACAATGTGACCTGCTGTGAGGGAAAAACGAGTTAGTACATTTCAAACATAAAAAAGGTCATTTTAAAATCAACATGAAAAACCAAAATTCCAAAAGTATAATACACAAAAAAATGCTTACCGAAGAAAGAAAATGTATCGTGCTCTGCACCCTCCACCCGCCCTGTGGTGCAACTGATGTCCCTTTCTCCAAAAATGTACTCAATGGGACCGTAATGTTGCAACCACACACAAGTTGACCTGCTGTGAGGAAGAAACGAGTTAGTACATTTCAAACATGAAAAACGTCATTTTAAAATCAACATGAAAAACCAAAATTACAAAAGTATAATACACAAAAAAATGCCTACCGAAGTAAGAAAATGTATCCTGCTCTGCACCCTCCACCCGCCCTGTGGTGCAACTGATGTCCCTTTCTCCAAAAATGTACTCAATGGGACCGTAATGTTGCAACCACACACAATGTGACCTGCTGTGAGGAAAAAACGAGTTAGTACATTTCAAACATGAAAAATGTCACTTTAAAATCAACATGAAAAACCAAAATTCCAAAAGTATAATACACAAAAAAATGCTTACCGAAGAAAGAAAATGTATCGTGCTCTGCACCCTCCACCCGCCCTGTGGTGCAACTGATGTCCCTTTCTCCAAAAATGTACTCAATGGGACAGTAATGTTGCAACCACACACAATGTGACCTGCTGTGAGGGAAAAACGAGTTAGTACATTTCAAACATAAAAAAGGTCATTTTAAAATCAACATGAAAAACCAAAATTCCAAAAGTATAATACACAAAAAAATGCTTACCGAAGAAAGAAAATGTATCGTGCTCTGCACCCTCCACCCGCCCTGTGGTGCAACTGATGTCCCTTTCTCCAAAAATGTACTCAATGGGACCGTAATGTTGCAACCACACACAATGTGACCTGCTGTGAGGGAAAAACGAGTTAGTACATTTCAAACATGAAAAACGTAATTTTAAAATCAACATGAAAAACCAAAATTACAAAAGTATAATACACAAAAAAATGCTTACCGAAGTAAGAAAATGTATCCTGCTCTGCACCCTCCACCCGCCCTGTGGTGCAACTGATGTCCCTTTCTCCAAAAATGTACTCAATGGGACCGTAATGTTGCAACCACACACAATGTGACCTGCTGTGAAGAAAAAACGAGTTAGTACATTTCAAACATGAAAAATGTCATTTTAAAATCAACATGAAAAACCAAAATTCCAAAAGTATAATACACAAAAAAATGCTTACCGAAGAAAGAAAATGTATCGTGCTCTCCACACTCCACCCGCCCTGTGGTGCAACTGATGTCCCTTTCTCCAAAAATGTACTCAATGGGACCGTAATGTTGCAAGCACACACAATGTGACCTGCTGTGAGGGAAAAGCGACTTAGTACATTTCAAACATAAAAAAGGTCATTTTAAAATCAACATGAAAAACCAAAATTCCAAAAGTATAATACACAAAAAAATGCTTACCGAAGAAAGAAAATGTATTGTGCTCTGCACCCTCCACCCGCCCTGTACTCAATGGGACCGTATTGTTGCAACCACACACAAGTTGACCTGCTGTGAGGAAGAAACGAGTTAGTACATTTCAAACATGAAAAAGGTCATTCTAAAATCAAAATGAAAAACCAAAATTCCAAAAGTATGATACACAAAAAAATTCTTACCGAATAAAGAAAGTGTATCGTGCTCAGCACCCTCCTCTCGCCCTGTGGTGCAACTGATGTCCCTTGCTCCAAAAATGTACTCAATGGGACCGTAATGTTGCAACCACACACAATGTGACCTGCTGTGAGGGAAAAACGAGTTAGTACATTTCAAACATGAAAAAGGTCGTTTTAGAATCATTATGAAAAACCAAAATTCCAAAAGTATAATACACAAAAAAATGCTTACCAAAGAAAGAAAATGTATCGTGCTCTGCACCCTCCACCCGCCCTGTGGTGCAACTGATGTCCCTTTCTCCAATAATGTACTCAATGTGACCGTAATGTTGGAACCACACACAATGTGACCTGCTGTGAGGGAAAAACGAGTTAGTACATTTTTGAAACATGAAAAAGGTCATTTTAAAATCAACATGAAAAACCAAAATTCCAAAAGTATAATACACAAAAAAATGCTTATCGAAGAAAGAAAATGTATCGTGCTCAGCACCCTCCTCCCGCCCTGTGGTGCAACTGATGTCCCTTTCTCCAAAAATGTACTCGTGGGACCGTAATGTTGCAACCACACACAATGTGACCTGCTGTGAGGGAAATACGAGTTAGTACATTTCAAACATGAAAAACGTCATTTTAAAATCAACATGAAAAACCAAAATTCCAAAAGTATAATACACAAAAAAATGCTTACCGAAGAAAGAAAATGTATCGTGCTCTGCACCCTCCACCCGCCCTGTGGTGCAACTGATGTCCCTTTCTCCAAAAATTAACTCAATGTGACCGTAATGTTGCAACCACACACAATGTGACCTGCTGTGAGGGAAAAACGAGTTAGTACATTTCAAACATGAAAAAGGTCATTTTAAAATCAACATGAAAAACCAAAATTCCAAAAGTATAATACACAAAAAACCGATTACCGAAGAAAGAAAATGTATCGTGCTCAGCACCCTCCTCCCGCCCTGTGAGCAACTGATGTCCCTTTCTCCAAAAATGTACTCAATGGGACCGTACTGTTGCAACCACAAACAAGTTGACCTGCTGTGAGGAAAAAACGAGTTAGTGCATTTCAAACATGAAAAAGGTCATTTTAAAATCAACATGAAAAACCAAAATTCCAAAAGTATAATACACAAAAAAATGCTTACCGAAGAAAGAAAATGTATCGTGCTCTGCACCCTCCACCCGCCGTGTGGTGCAACTGATGTCCCTTTCTCCAAAAATGTACTCAATGGGACCGTAATGTTGCAACCACACACAAGTCGACCTGCTGTGAGGAAGAAACGGGTTAGTACATTTCAAACATGAAAAACGTCATTTTAAAATTAACATGAAAAACCAAAATTACAAAATTATAATACACAAAAAAATGCTTACCGAAGAAAGAAAATGTATCCTGCTCTGCACCCTCCACCCGCCCTGTGGTGCAACTGATGTCCCTTTCTCCAAAAATGTACTCAATGGGACCGTAATGTTGCAACCACACACAATGTGACCTGCTGTGAGGAAAAAACGAGTTAGTACATTTCAAACATGAAAAAGGTCACTTTAAAATCAACATGAAAAACCAAAATTCCAAAAGTATAATACACAAAAAAATGCTTACTGAAGAAAGAAAATGTATCGTGCTCTGCACCCTCCACCCGCCCTGTACTCAATGGGACCGTAATGTTGCAACCACACACAAGTTGTCCTGCTGTGAGGAAGAAACGAGTTAGTACATTTCAAACATGAAAAAGGTCATTCTAAAATCAACATGAAAAACCAAAATTCCAAAAGTATAATACACAAAAAACCGATTACCGAAGAAAGAAAATGTATCGTGCTCAGCACCCTCCTCCCGCCCTGTGAGCAACTGATGTCCCTTTCTCCAAAAATGTACTCAATGGGACCGTACTGTTGCAACCACAAACAAGTTGACCTGCTGTGAGGAAAAAACGAGTTAGTGCATTTCAAACATGAAAAAGGTCATTTTAAAATCAACATGAAAAACCAAAATTCCAAAAGTATAATACACAAAAAAATGCTTACCGAAGAAAGAAAATGTATCGTGCTCTGCACCCTCCACCCGCCGTGTGGTGCAACTGATGTCCCTTTCTCCAAAAATGTACTCAATGGGACCGTAATGTTGCAACCACACACAAGTCGACCTGCTGTGAGGAAGAAACGGGTTAGTACATTTCAAACATGAAAAACGTCATTTTAAAATTAACATGAAAAACCAAAATTACAAAAGTATAATACACAAAAAAATGCTTACCGAAGAAAGAAAATGTATCCTGCTCTGCACCCTCCACCCGCCCTGTGGTGCAACTGATGTCCCTTTCTCCAAAAATGTACTCAATGGGACCGTAATGTTGCAACCACACACAATGTGACCTGCTGTGAGGAAAAAACGAGTTAGTACATTTCAAACATGAAAAAGGTCACTTTAAAATCAACATGAAAAACCAAAATTCCAAAAGTATAATACACAAAAAAATGCTTACTGAAGAAAGAAAATGTATCGTGCTCTGCACCCTCCACCCGCCCTGTACTCAATGGGACCGTAATGTTGCAACCACACACAAGTTGTCCTGCTGTGAGGAAGAAACGAGTTAGTACATTTCAAACATGAAAAAGGTCATTCTAAAATCAACATGAAAAACCAAAATTTCAAAAGTATAATACACAAAAAAATGCTTACCGGAGAAAGAAAATGTATCGTGCTCTGCACCCTCCACCCGCCCTGTGGTGCTACTGATGTCCCTTTCTCCAAAAATGTACTCAATGGGACCGTAATGTTGCAACCACACACAATGTGACCTGCTGTGAGGGAATAACGAGTTAGTACATTTCAAACATGAAAAAGGTCATTTTAAAATCAACATCAAAAACCAAAATTACAAAAGTATAATACACAAAAAAATGCTTACCGAAGAGAGAAAATGTATCGTGCTCTGCACCCTCCACCCGCCCTGTGGTGCAACTGATGTCCCTTTCTCCAAAAATGTACTCAATGGGACCGTAATGTTGCAACCACACACAAGTTGACCTGCTGTGAGGAAGAAACGAGTTAGTACATTTCAAACATGAAAAACGTCATTTTAAAATCAACATGAAAAACCAAAATTACAAAAGTATAATACACAAAGAATGCTTACCGAAGAAAGAAAATGTATCGTGCTCTGCACCCTCCATCGGCCCTGTGGTGCAACTGATGTCCCTTTCTCCAAAAATGTACTCAATGGGACCGTAATGTTGCAACCACACACAATGTGACCTGCTGTGAGGAAAAAACGAGTTAGTACATTTCAAACATGAAAAAGGTCATTTTAAAATCAACATGAAAAACCAAAATTCCAAAAGTATAATACACAAAAAAATGCTTACCGAAGAATGAAAATGTATCGTGCTCTGCACCCTCCACCCGCCCTGTACTCAATGGGACCGTAATGTTGCAACCACACGCAAGTTGACCTGCTGTGAGGAAGAAACGAGTTAGTACATTTCAAACATGAAAAAGGTCATTCTAAAATCAACATGAAAAACCAAAATTCCAAAAGTATAATACACAAAAAAATGCTTACCGGAGAATGAAAATGTATCGTGCTCTGCACCCTCCAACCGCCCTGTGGTGCAACTGATGTCCCTTTCTCCAAAAATGTACTCAATGAGACCGTAATGTTGCAACCACACACAATGTGACCTGCTGTGAGGGAATAACGAGTTAGTACATTTCAAACATGAAAAAGGTCATTTTAAAACAACATGAAAAACCAAAATTACAAAAGTATAATACACAAAAAAATGCTTACCGAAGAGAGAAAATGTATCGTGCTCTGCACCCTCCACCCGCCCTGTGGTGCAACTGATGTCCCTTTCTCCAAAAATGTACTCAATGGGACCGTAATGTTGCAACCACACACAAGTTGACCTGCTGTGAGGAAGAAACGAGTTAGTAAATTTCAAACACGAAAAACGTCATTTTAAAATCAACATGAAAAACCAAAATTACAAAAGTATAATACACAAAGAATGCTTACCGAAGAAAGAAAATGTATCGTGCTCTGCACCGTCCACCGGCCCTGTGGTGCAACTGATGTCCCTTTCTCCAAAAATGTACTCAATGGGACCGTAATGTTGCAAACACACACAATGTGACCTGCTGTGAGGAAAAAACGAGTTAGTACAGTTCAAACATGAAAAAGGTCATTTTAAAATCAACATGAAAAACCAAAATTCCAAAAGTATAACACACAAAAAAATGCTTGCCGAAGAAAGAAAATGTATCGTGCTCTGCACCCTCCTCCCGCCCTGTGGTGCAACTGATGTCCCTTTCTCCAATAATGTACTCAATGGGACCATAATGTTGCAACCACACACAATGTGACCTGCTGTGAAGAAAAAACGAGTTAGTACATTTCAAACATGAAAAAGGTCATTTTAAAATCAACATGAAAAACCAAAATTCCAAAAGTATAATACACAAAAAAATGCTTACCGAAGAAAAAAAATGTATCGTGCTCTGCACCCTCCACCCGCCCTGTGGTGCAACTGATGTCCCTTTCTCCAAAAATGTACTCAATGGGACCGTAATGTTGCAACCACACACAAGTTGACCTGCTGTGAGGAAGAAACGAGTTAGTACATTTCAAACATGAAAAACGTCATTTTAAAATCAACATGAAAAACCAAAATTACAAAAGTATAATACACAAAAAAATGCTTACCGAAGTAAGAAAATGTATCCTGCTTTGCACCCTCCACCCGCCCTGTGGTGCAACTGATGTCCCTTTCTCCAAAAATGTACTCAATGGGACCGTAATGTTGCAACCACACACAATGTGACCTGCTGTGAGGAAAAAACGAGTTAGTACATTTTAACCATGAAAAAGGTCATTTTAAAATCAACATGAAAAACCAAAATTCCAAAAGTATAATACACAAAAAAATGCTTACCGAAGAAAGAAAATGTATCGTGCTCTGCACCCTCCACCCGCCCTGTGGTGCAACTGATGTCCCTTTCTCCAAAAATGTACTCAATGGGACCGTAATGTTGCAACCACACACAATGTGACCTGCTGTGAGGGAAAAACGAGTTAGTACATTTCAAACATAAAAAAGGTCATTTTAAAATCAACATGAAAAACCAAAATTCCAAAAGTATAATACACAAAAAAATGCTTACCGAAGAAAGAAAATGTATCGTGCTCTGCACCCTCCACCCGCCCTGTACTCAATGGGACCGTATTGTTGCAACCACACACAAGTTGACCTGCTGTGAGGAAGAAACGATTTAGTACATTTCAAACATGAAAAAGGTCATTCTAAAATCAAAATGAAAAACCAAAATTCCAAAAGTATAATACACAACAAAATTCTTACCGAATAAAGAAAGTGTATCGTGCTCAGCACCCTCCTCCCGCCCTGTGGTGCAACTGATGTCCCTTTCTCCAAAAATGTACTCAATGGGACCGTAATGTTGCAACCACACACAATGTGACCTGCTGTGAGGGAGAAACGAGTTAGTACATTTCAAACATGAAAAAGGTCGTTTTAAAATCATTATGAAAAACCAAAATTCCAAAAGTATAATACACAAAAAAATGCTTACCGAAGAAAGAAAATGTATCGTGCTCAGCACCCTCCTCCCGCCCTGTGGTGCAACTTATGTCCCTTTCTCCAAAAATGTACTCGTGGGACCGTAATGTTGCAACCACACACAATGTGACCTGCTGTGAGGGAAAAACGAGTTAGTACATTTCAAACATGAAAAAAGTCATTTTAAAATCAACATGAAAAACCAAAATTCCAAAAGTATAATACACAAAAAAATGCTTACCGAAGAAAGAAAATGTATCGTGCTAAGCACCCTCCACCCGCCCTGTGGTGCAACTGATGTCCCTTTCTCCAAAAATTAACTCAATGTGACCGTAATGTTGCAACCACACACAATGTGACCTGCTGTGAGGGAAAAACGAGTTAGTACATTTCAAACATGAAAAAGGTCATTTTAAAATCAACATGAAAAACCAAAATTCCAAAAGTATAATACACAAAAAAACGCTTACCGAAGAAAGAAAACGTATCGTGCTCTGCACCCTCCTCCCGCCCTGTGAGCAACTGATGTCCCTTTCTCCAAAAATGTACTCAATGGGACCGTACTGTTGCAACCACACACAAGTTGACCTGCTGTGAGGAAGAAACGAGTTAGTACATTTCAAACATGAAAAAGGTCATTCTAAAATCAACATGAAAAACCAAAATTCCAAAAGTATAAAACACAAAAAAATTCTTACCGAATAAAGAAAGTGTATCGTGCTAGGCACCCTCCTCCCGCCCTGTGGTGCAACTGATGTCCCTTTCTCCAAAAATGTACTCAATGGGACCGTAATGTTGCAACCACACACAATGTGACCTGCTGTGAGGGAAAAATGAGTTAGTACATTTCAAACATGAAAAAGGCCATTTTAAAATCAACATGAAAAACCAAAATTCCAAAAGTATAATACACAAAAAAATGCTTACCGAAGAAAGAAAATGTATCGTGTTCTGCACCCTCCCCCCGCCCTGTGGTGCAACTTATGTCCCTTTCTCCAAAAATGTACTCAATGGGACCGTAATGTTGCAACCACACACAATGTGACCTGCTGTGAGGAAAAAACGAGTTAGTACATTTCAAACATGAAAAAGGTCATTTTAAAATCAACATGAAAAACCAAAATTCCAAAAGTATAATACACAAAAAAATGCTTATCGAAGAAAGAAAATGTATCGTGCTCAGCACCCTCCTCCCGCCCTGTGGTGCAACTGATGTCCCTTTCTCCAAAAATGTACTCGTGGGACCGTAATGTTGCAACCACACACAATGTGACCTGCTGTGAGGGAAATACGAGTTAGTACATTTCAAACATGAAAAACGTCATTTTAAAATCAACATGAAAAACCAAAATTCCAAAAGTATAATACACAAAAAAATGCTTACCGAAGAAAGAAAATGTATCGTGCTCTGCACCCTCCACCCGCCCTGTGGTGCAACTGATGTCCCTTTCTCCAAAAATTAACTCAATGTGACCGTAATGTTGCAACCACACACAATGTGACCTGCTGTGAGGGAAAAACGAGTTAGTACATTTCAAACATGAAAAAGGTCATTTTAAAATCAACATGAAAAACCAAAATTCCAAAAGTATAATACACAAAAAACCGATTACCGAAGAAAGAAAATGTATCGTGCTCAGCACCCTCCTCCCGCCCTGTGAGCAACTGATGTCCCTTTCTCCAAAAATGTACTCAATGGGACCGTACTGTTGCAACCACAAACAAGTTGACCTGCTGTGAGGAAAAAACGAGTTAGTGCATTTCAAACATGAAAAAGGTCATTTTAAAATCAACATGAAAAACCAAAATTCCAAAAGTATAATACACAAAAAAATGCTTACCGAAGAAAGAAAATGTATCGTGCTCTGCACCCTCCACCCGCCGTGTGGTGCAACTGATGTCCCTTTATCCAAAAATGTACTCAATGGGACCGTAATGTTGCAACCACACACAAGTCGACCTGCTGTGAGGAAGAAACGGGTTAGTACATTTCAAACATGAAAAACGTCATTTTAAAATTAACATGAAAAACCAAAATTACAAAAGTATAATACACAAAAAAATGCTTACCGAAGAAAGAAAATGTATCCTGCTCTGCACCCTCCACCCGCCCTGTGGTGCAACTGATGTCCCTTTCTCCAAAAATGTACTCAATGGGACCGTAATGTTGCAACCACACACAATGTGACCTGCTGTGAGGAAAAAACGAGTTAGTACATTTCAAACATGAAAAAGGTCACTTTAAAATCAACATGAAAAACCAAAATTCCAAAAGTATAATACACAAAAAAATGCTTACTGAAGAAAGAAAATGTATCGTGCTCTGCACCCTCCACCCGCCCTGTACTCAATGGGACCGTAATGTTGCAACCACACACAAGTTGTCCTGCTGTGAGGAAGAAACGAGTTAGTACATTTCAAACATGAAAAAGGTCATTCTAAAATCAACATGAAAAACCAAAATTTCAAAAGTATAATACACAAAAAAATGCTTACCGGAGAAAGAAAATGTATCGTGCTCTGCACCCTCCACCCGCCCTGTGGTGCTACTGATGTCCCTTTCTCCAAAAATGTACTCAATGGGACCGTAATGTTGCAACCACACACAATGTGACCTGCTGTGAGGGAATAACGAGTTAGTACATTTCAAACATGAAAAAGGTCATTTTAAAATCAACATCAAAAACCAAAATTACAAAAGTATAATACACAAAAAAATGCTTACCGAAGAGAGAAAATGTATCGTGCTCTGCACCCTCCACCCGCCCTGTGGTGCAACTGATGTCCCTTTCTCCAAAAATGTACTCAATGGGACCGTAATGTTGCAACCACACACAAGTTGACCTGCTGTGAGGAAGAAACGAGTTAGTACATTTCAAACATGAAAAACGTCATTTTAAAATCAACATGAAAAACCAAAATTACAAAAGTATAATACACAAAGAATGCTTACCGAAGAAAGAAAATGTATCGTGCTCTGCACCCTCCATCGGCCCTGTGGTGCAACTGATGTCCCTTTCTCCAAAAATGTACTCAATGGGACCGTAATGTTGCAACCACACACAATGTGACCTGCTGTGAGGAAAAAACGAGTTAGTACATTTCAAACATGAAAAAGGTCATTTTAAAATCAACATGAAAAACCAAAATTCCAAAAGTATAATACACAAAAAAATGCTTACCGAAGAATGAAAATGTATCGTGCTCTGCACCCTCCACCCGCCCTGTACTCAATGGGACCGTAATGTTGCAACCACACGCAAGTTGACCTGCTGTGAGGAAGAAACGAGTTAGTACATTTCAAACATGAAAAAGGTCATTCTAAAATCAACATGAAAAACCAAAATTCCAAAAGTATAATACACAAAAAAATGCTTACCGGAGAATGAAAATGTATCGTGCTCTGCACCCTCCAACCGCCCTGTGGTGCAACTGATGTCCCTTTCTCCAAAAATGTACTCAATGAGACCGTAATGTTGCAACCACACACAATGTGACCTGCTGTGAGGGAATAACGAGTTAGTACATTTCAAACATGAAAAAGGTCATTTTAAAACAACATGAAAAACCAAAATTACAAAAGTATAATACACAAAAAAATGCTTACCGAAGAGAGAAAATGTATCGTGCTCTGCACCCTCCACCCGCCCTGTGGTGCAACTGATGTCCCTTTCTCCAAAAATGTACTCAATGGGACCGTAAATTTGCAACCACACACAAGTTGACCTGCTGTGAGGAAGAAACGAGTTAGTACATTTCAAACACGAAAAACGTCATTTTAAAATCAACATGAAAAACCAAAATTACAAAAGTATAATACACAAAGAATGCTTACCGAAGAAAGAAAATGTATCGTGCTCTGCACCGTCCACCGGCCCTGTGGTGCAACTGATGTCCCTTTCTCCAAAAATGTACTCAATGGGACCGTAATGTTGCAAACACACACAATGTGACCTGCTGTGAGGAAAAAACGAGTTAGTACAGTTCAAACATGAAAAAGGTCATTTTAAAATCAACATGAAAAACCAAAATTCCAAAAGTATAACACACAAAAAAATGCTTGCCGAAGAAAGAAAATGTATCGTGCTCTGCACCCTCCTCCCGCCCTGTGGTGCAACTGATGTCCCTTTCTCCAATAATGTACTCAATGGGACCATAATGTTGCAACCACACACAATGTGACCTGCTGTGAAGAAAAAACGAGTTAGTACATTTCAAACATGAAAAAGGTCATTTTAAAATCAACATGAAAAACCAAAATTCCAAAAGTATAATACACAAAAAAATGCTTACCGAAGAAAAAAAATGTATCGTGCTCTGCACCCTCCACCCGCCCTGTGGTGCAACTGATGTCCCTTTCTCCAAAAATGTACTCAATGGGACCGTAATGTTGCAACCACACACAAGTTGACCTGCTGTGAGGAAGAAACGAGTTAGTACATTTCAAACATGAAAAACGTCATTTTAAAATCAACATGAAAAACCAAAATTACAAAAGTATAATACACAAAAAAATGCTTACCGAAGTAAGAAAATGTATCCTGCTTTGCACCCTCCACCCGCCCTGTGGTGCAACTGATGTCCCTTTCTCCAAAAATGTACTCAATGGGACCGTAATGTTGCAACCACACACAATGTGACCTGCTGTGAGGAAAAAACGAGTTAGTACATTTTAACCATGAAAAAGGTCATTTTAAAATCAACATGAAAAACCAAAATTCCAAAAGTATAATACACAAAAAAATGCTTACCGAAGAAAGAAAATGTATCGTGCTCTGCACCCTCCACCCGCCCTGTGGTGCAACTGATGTCCCTTTCTCCAAAAATGTACTCAATGGGACCGTAATGTTGCAACCACACACAATGTGACCTGCTGTGAGGGAAAAACGAGTTAGTACATTTCAAACATAAAAAAGGTCATTTTAAAATCAACATGAAAAACCAAAATTCCAAAAGTATAATACACAAAAAAATGCTTACCGAAGAAAGAAAATGTATCGTGCTCTGCACCCTCCACCCGCCCTGTACTCAATGGGACCGTATTGTTGCAACCACACACAAGTTGACCTGCTGTGAGGAAGAAACGATTTAGTACATTTCAAACATGAAAAAGGTCATTCTAAAATCAAAATGAAAAACCAAAATTCCAAAAGTATAATACACAACAAAATTCTTACCGAATAAAGAAAGTGTATCGTGCTCAGCACCCTCCTCCCGCCCTGTGGTGCAACTGATGTCCCTTTCTCCAAAAATGTACTCAATGGGACCGTAATGTTGCAACCACACACAATGTGACCTGCTGTGAGGGAGAAACGAGTTAGTACATTTCAAACATGAAAAAGGTCGTTTTAAAATCATTATGAAAAACCAAAATTCCAAAAGTATAATACACAAAAAAATGCTTACCGAAGAAAGAAAATGTATCGTGCTCAGCACCCTCCTCCCGCCCTGTGGTGCAACTTATGTCCCTTTCTCCAAAAATGTACTCGTGGGACCGTAATGTTGCAACCACACACAATGTGACCTGCTGTGAGGGAAAAACGAGTTAGTACATTTCAAACATGAAAAAAGTCATTTTAAAATCAACATGAAAAACCAAAATTCCAAAAGTATAATACACAAAAAAATGCTTACCGAAGAAAGAAAATGTATCGTGCTAAGCACCCTCCACCCGCCCTGTGGTGCAACTGATGTCCCTTTCTCCAAAAATTAACTCAATGTGACCGTAATGTTGCAACCACACACAATGTGACCTGCTGTGAGGGAAAAACGAGTTAGTACATTTCAAACATGAAAAAGGTCATTTTAAAATCAACATGAAAAACCAAAATTCCAAAAGTATAATACACAAAAAAACGCTTACCGAAGAAAGAAAACGTATCGTGCTCTGCACCCTCCTCCCGCCCTGTGAGCAACTGATGTCCCTTTCTCCAAAAATGTACTCAATGGGACCGTACTGTTGCAACCACACACAAGTTGACCTGCTGTGAGGAAGAAACGAGTTAGTACATTTCAAACATGAAAAAGGTCATTCTAAAATCAACATGAAAAACCAAAATTCCAAAAGTATAAAACACAAAAAAATTCTTACCGAATAAAGAAAGTGTATCGTGCTAGGCACCCTCCTCCCGCCCTGTGGTGCAACTGATGTCCCTTTCTCCAAAAATGTACTCAATGGGACCGTAATGTTGCAACCACACACAATGTGACCTGCTGTGAGGGAAAAATGAGTTAGTACATTTCAAACATGAAAAAGGCCATTTTAAAATCAACATGAAAAACCAAAATTCCAAAAGTATAATACACAAAAAAATGCTTACCGAAGAAAGAAAATGTATCGTGTTCTGCACCCTCCCCCCGCCCTGTGGTGCAACTTATGTCCCTTTCTCCAAAAATGTACTCAATGGGACCGTAATGTTGCAACCACACACAATGTGACCTGCTGTGAGGAAAAAACGAGTTAGTACATTTCAAACATGAAGAAGGTCATTTTAAAATCAACATGAAAAACCAAAATTCCAAAAGTATAATACACAAAAAAAAGCTTACCGAAGAAAGAAAATGTATCGTGCTCTGCACCCTCCACCCGCCCTGTGGTGCAACTGATGTCCCTTTCTCCAAAAATGTACTCAATAGGACCGTAATGTTGCAACCACACACAATGTGACCTGCTGTGAGGGAAAAACGAGTTAGTACATTTCAAACATGAAAAAGGTCATTTTAAAATAAACATGAAAAACCAAAATTCCAAAAGTATAATACACAAAAAAATGCTTACCGAAGAAAGAAAATGTATCGTGCTCTGCACCCTCCACCCGCCCTGTGGTGCAACTGATGTCCCTTTCTCCAAAAATGTACTCAATGTGACCGTAATGTTGCAACCACACACAATGTGACCTGCTGTGAGGGAAAAACGAGTTAGTACATTTCAAACATAAAAAAGGTCATTTTAAAATCAACATGAAAAACCAAAATTCCAAAAGTATAATACACAAAAAAATGCTTACCGAAGAAAGAAAATGTATCGTGCTCTGCACCCTCCACCCGCCCTGTGGTGCAACTGATGTCCCTTTCTCCAAAAATGTACTCAATAGGACCGTAATGTTGCAACCACACACAATGTGACCTGCTGTGAGGGAAAAACGAGTTAGTACATTTCAAACATGAAAAAGGTCATTTTAAAATAAACATGAAAAACCAAAATTCCAAAAGTATAATACACAAAAAAATGCTTACCGAAGAAAGAAAATGTATCGTGCTCTGCACCCTCCACCCGCCCTGTGGTGCAACTAATGTCCCTTTCTCCAAAAATGTACTCAATGGGACCGTAATGTTGCAACCACACACAATGTGACCTGCTGTGAGGGAAAAACGAGTTAGTACATTTCAAACATGAAAAAGGTCATTTTAAAATCAACATGAAAAACCAAAATTCCAAGAGTATAATACACAAAAAAATGCTTACCGAAGAAAGAAAATGTATCGTGCTCTGCACCCTCCACCCGCCCTGTGGTGCAACTGATGTCCCTTTCTCCAAAAATGTACTCAATGGGACCGTAATGTTGCAACCACACACAAGTTGACCTGCTGTGAGGAAGAAACGAGTTAGTACATTTCAAACATAAAAAACGTCATTTTAAAATCAACATGAAAAACCAAAATTACAAAAGTTTAATACACAAAAAAATGCTTACCGAAGAAAGAAAATGTATCGTGCTCTGCACCCTCCACACGCCCTGTGGTGCAACTGATGTCCCTTTCTCCAATAATGTACTCAATGGGACCATAATGTTGCAACCACACACAATGTGCCCTGCTGTGAGGAAAAAACGAGTTAGTACATTTCAAACATGAAAAAGGTCATTTTAAAATCAACATGAAAAACCAAAATTCCAAAAGTATAATACACAAAAAAATGCTTACCGAAGAAAGAAAATGTATCGTGCTCTGCACCCTCCACCCGCCCTGTGGTGCAACTGATGTCCCTTTCTCCAAAAATGTACTCAATGGGACCGTAATGTTGCAACCACACACAAGTTGACCTGCTGTGAGGAAGAAACGAGTTAGTACATTTCAAACATGAAAAACGTCATTTTAAAATCAACATGAAAAACCAAAATTACAAAAGTATAATACACAAAAAAATGCTTACCGAAGTAAGAAAATGTATCCTGCTTTGCACCCTCCACCCGCCCTGTGGTGCAACTGATGTCCCTTTCTCCAAAAATGTACTCAATGGGACCGTAATGTTGCAACCACACACAATGTGACCTGCTGTGAGGAAAAAACGAGTTACTACATTTCAAACATGAAAAAGGTCATTTTAAAATCAACATGAAAAACCAAAATTCCAAACGTATAATACACAAAATAATGCTTACCGAAGAAAGAAAATGTATCGTGCTCTGCACCCTCCACCCGCCCTGTGGTGCAACTGATGTCCGTTTCTCCAAAAATGTAGTCAATGGGACCGTAATGTTGCAACCACACACAATGTGACCTGCTGTGAGGGAAAAACGAGTTAGTACATTTCAAACATAAAAAAGGTCATTTTAAAATCAACATGAAAAACCAAAATTCCAAAAGTATAATACACAAAAAAATGCTTACCGAATAAAGAAAATGTATCGTGCTCTGCACCCTCCACCCGCCCTCTACTCAATGGGACCGTATTGTTGCAACCACATACAAGTTGACCTGCTGTGAGGAAGAAACGAGTTAGTACATTTCAAACATGACAAAGGTCATTCTAAAATCAAAATGAAAAACCAAAATTCCAAAAGTATAATACACAAAAAAATTCTTACCGAATAAAGAAAGTGTATCGTGCTCAGCACCCTCCTCCCGCCCTGTGGTGCAACTGATGTCCCTTTCTCCAAAAATGTACTCAATGGGACCGTAATGTTGCAACCACACACAATGTGACCTGCTGTGAGGGAAAAACGAATTAGTACATTTCAAACATAAAAAAGGTCATTTTGAAATCAAAATGAAAAACCATAATTCCAAAAGTATAATACACAAAAAATGCTTACCGAAGAAAGAAAATGTATCGTGCTCAGCACCCTCCACCCGCCCTGAGGTGCAACTGATGTCCCTTTCTCCAAAAATGTACTCAATGTGACCGTAATGTTGCAACCACACACAATGTGACCTGCTGTGAGGGAAAAACGAGTTAGTACATTTCAAACATCAAAAAGGTCATTTTAAAATCAACATGAAAAACCCAAATTCCAAAAGTATAATACACAAAAAAATGCTTACCGAAGAAAGAAAATGTATCGTGCTCTGCACCCTCCTCCCGCCCTGTGGTGCAACTGATGTCCCTTTCTCCAAAAATGTACTCAATGGGACCGTAATGTTGCAACCACACACAATGTGACCTGCTGTGAGGGAAAAACGAGTTAGTACATTTCAAACATGAAAAAGTTCATTTTAAAATCAACATGAACAACCAAAATTCCAAAAGTATAATACACAAAAAAATGCTTACCGAAGAAAGAAAATGTATCGTGCTCAGCACCCTACTCCCGCCCTGTGGTGCAGCTGATGTCCCTTTCTCCAAAAATGTACTCGTGGGACCGTAATGTTGCAACCACACACAATGTGACCTGCTGTGAGGGAAAAACGAGTTAGTACCTTTCAAACATGAAAAACGTCATTTTAAAATCAACATGAAAAACCAAAATTCCAAAAGTATAATACACAAAGAAATGCTTACCGAAGAAAGAAAATGTATCGTGCTCTGCACCCTCCACCCGCCCTGTGGTGCAACTGATGTCCCTTTCTCCAAAAATTAACTCAATGTGACCGTAATGTTGCACCCACACACAATGTGACCTGCTGTGAGGGAAAAACGAGTTAGTACATTTCAAACATGAAAAAGGTCATTTTAAAATCAACATGAAAAACCAAAATTCCAAAAGTATAATACACAAAAAAACGCTTACCGAAGAAAGAAAATGTATCGTGCTCAGCACCCTCCTCCCGCCATGTGAGTAACTGATGTCCCTTTCTCCAAAAATGTACTCAATGGGACCGTACTGTTGCAACCACACACAAGTTGACCTGCTGTGAGGAAGAAACGAGTTAGTACATTCCAAACATGAAAAAGGTCATTCTAAAATCAACATGAAAAACCAAAATTCCAAAACTATAAAACACAAAAAAATTCTTACCGAATAAAGAAAGTGTATCGTGCTAGGCACCCTCCTCCCGCCCTGTGGTGCAACTGATGTCCCTTTCTCCAAAAATGTACTCAATGGGACCGTAATGTTGCAACCACACACAATGTGACCTGCTGTGAGGGAAAAATGAGTTAGTACATTTCAAACATGAAAAAGGTCATTTTAAAATCAACATGAAAAACCTAAATTCCAAAAGTATAATACACAAAAAAATGCTTACCGAAGAAAGAAAATGTATCGTGTTCTGCACCCTCCCCCCACCCTGTGGTGCAACTGATGTCCCTTTCTCCAAAAATGTACTCAATGGGACCGTAATGTTGCAACCACACACAATGTGACCTGCAGTGAGGAAAAAACGAGTTAGTACATTTCAAACATGAAAAAGGTCATTTTAAAATCAACATGAAAAACCAAAATTCCAAAAGTATAATACACAAAAAAAAGCTTACCGAAGAAAGAAAATGTATCGTGCTCTGCACCCTCCACCCCCCCTGTGGTGCAACTGATGTCCCTTTCTCCAAAAATGTACTCAATGGGACCGTAATGTTGCAACCACACACAATGTGACCTGCTGTGAGGGAAAAACGAGTTAGTACATTTCAAACATGAAAAAGGTCATTTTAAAATCAACATGAAAAACCAAAATTCCAAGAGTATAATACACAAAAAAATGCTTACCGAAGAAAGAAAATGTATCGTGCTCTGCACCCTCCACCCGCCCTGTGGTGCAACTGATGTCCCTTTCTCCAAAAATGTACTCAATGGGACCGTAATGTTGCAACCACACACAAGTTGACCTGCTGTGAGGAAGAAACGAGTTAGTACATTTCAAACATGAAAAACGTCAGTTTAAAATCAACATGAAAAACCAAAATTACAAAAGTTTAATACACAAAAAAATGCTTACCGAAGAAAGAAAATGTATCGTGCTCTGCACCCTCCACCCGCCCTGTGGTGCAACTGATGTCCCTTTCTCCAAAAATGTACTCAATGTGACCGTAATGTTGCAACCACACACAATGTGACCTGCTGTGAGGGAAAAACGAGTTAGTACATTTCAAACATAAAAAAGGTCATTTTAAAATCAACATGAAAAACCAAAATTCCAAAAGTATAATACACAAAAAAATGCTTACCGAAGAAAGAAAATGTATCGTGCTCTGCACCCTCCACCCGCCCTGTGGTGCAACTGATGTCCCTTTCTCCAAAAATGTACTCAATGGGACCGTAATGTTGCAAGCACACACAATGTGACCTGCTGTGAGGGAAAAACGAGTTAGTACATTTCAAACATGAAGAAGGTCATTTTAAAATCAACATGAAAAACCAAAATTCCAAAAGTATAATACACAAAAAAATGCGTACCGAAGAAAGAAAATGTATCGTGCTCTGCACCCTCCACCCGCCCTTTGGTGCAACTGATGTCCCTTTCTCCAATAATGTACTCAATGGGACCATAATGTTGCAACCACACACGATGTGACCTGCTGTGAGGAAAAAACGAGTTAGTACATTTCAAACATGAAAAAGGTCATTTTAAAATCAACATGAAAAACCAAAATTCCAAAAGTATAATACACAAAAAAATGCTTACCGAAGAAAGAAAATGTATCGTGCTCTGCACCCTCCACCCGCCCTGTGGTGCAACTGATGTCCCTTTCTCCAAAAATGTACTCAATGGGACCGTAATGTTGCAACCACACACAAGTTGATCTGCTGTGAGGAAGAAACGAGTTAGTACATTTCAAACATGAAAAACGTCATTTTAAAATCAACATGAAAAACCAAAATTACAAAAGTATAATACACAAAAAAATGCTTACCGAAGTAAGAAAATGTATCCTGCTTTGCAAGCTCCACCCGCCCTGTGGTGCAACTGATGTCCCTTTCTCCAAAAATGTACTCAATGGGACCGTAATGTTGCAACCACAGACAATGTGACCTGCTGTGAGGAAAAAACGAGTTAGTACATTTCAAACATGAAAAAGGTCATTTTAAAATCAACATGAAAAACCAAAATTCCAAAAGTATAATACACAAAATAATGCTTACCGAAGAAAGAAAATGTATCGTGCTCTGCACCCTCCACCCGCCCTGTGGTGCAACTGAAGTCCGTTTCTCCAAAAATGTAGTCAATGGGACCGTAATGTTGCAACCACACACAATGTGACCTGCTGTGAGGGAAAAACGAGTTAGTACATTTCAAACATAAAAAAGGTCATTTCAAAATCAACATGAAAAACCAAAATTCCAAAAGTATAATACACAAAAAAATGCTTACCGAAGAAACAAAATGTATCGTGCTCTGCACCCTCCACCCGCCCTGTACTCAATGGGACCGTATTGTTGCAACCACATACAAGTTGACCTGCTGTGAGGAAGAAACGAGTTAGTACATTTCAAACATGAAAAAGGTCATTCTAAAATCAAAATGAAAAACCAAAATTCCAAAAGTATAATACACAAAAAAATTCTTACCGAATAAAGAAAGTGTATCATGCTCAGCACCCTCCTCCCGCCCTGTGGTGCAACTGATGTCCCTTTCTCCAAAAATGTACTCAATGGGACCGTAATGTTGCAACCACACACAATGTGACCTGCTGTGAGGGAAAAACGAGTTAGTACATTTCAAACATAAAAAAGGTCATTTTGAAATCAAAATGAAAAACCATAATTCCAAAAGTATAATACACAAAAAATGCTTACCGATGAGAGAAAATGTATCGTGCTCAGCACCCTCCACCCGCCCTGTGGTGCAACTGATGTCCCTTTCTCCAAAAATGTACTCAATGTGACCGTAATGTTGCAACCACACACAATGTGACCTGCTGTGAGGGAAAAACGAGTTAGTACATTTCAAACATCAAAAAGGTCATTTTAAAATCAACATGAAAAACCAAAATTCCAAAAGTATAATACACAAAAAAATGCTTACCGAAGAAAGAAAATGTATCGTGCTCTGCACCCTCCTCCCGCCCTGTGGTGCAACTGATGTCCCTTTCTCCAAAAATGTACTCAATGGGACCGTAATGTTGCAACCACACACAATGTGACCTGCTGTGAGGAAAAAACGAGTTAGTACATTTCAAACATAAAAAAGGTCATTTTAAAATCAACATGAAAAACAAAAATTCCAAAAGTATAATACACAAAAAAATGCTTACCGAAGAAAGAAAATGTATCGTGCTCTGCACCCTCCACCCGCCCTGTACTCAATGGGACCGTATTGTTGCAACCACACACAAGTTGACCTGCTGTGAGGAAGAAACAAGTTAGTATATTTCAAACATGAAAAAGCTCATTCTAAAATCAAAATGAAAAACCAAAATTCCAAAAGTATAATACACAAAAAAATTCTTACCGAATAAAGAAAGTGTATCGTGCTCAGCACCCTCCTCCCACCCTGTGGTGCAACTGATGTCCCTTTCTCCAAAAATGTACTCAATGGGACCGTAATGTTGCAACCACACACAATGTGACCTGCTGTGAGGGAAAAACGAGTTAGTACATCTCAAACATGAAAAAGGTCGTTTTAAAATCATTATGAAAAACCAAAATTCCAAAAGTATAATACACAAAAAAATGCTTACCGAAGAAAGAAAATGTATTGTGCTCAGCACCCACCTCCCGCCCTGTGGTGCAACTGATGTCCCTTTCTCCAAAAATGTACTCGTGGGACCGTAATGTTGCAACCACACACAATCTGACCTGCTGTGAGGGAAAAACGAGTTAGTACATTTCAAACATGAAAAACGTCATTTTAAAATCAACATGAAAAACCAAAATTCCAAAAGTATAATACACAAAAAAATGCTTACCGAAGAAAGAAAATGTATCGTGCTCTGCACCCTCCACCCGCCCTGTGGTGCAACTGATGTCCCTTTCTCCAAAAATTAACTCAATGTGACCGTAATGTTGCAACCACACACAATGTGACCTGCTGTGAGGGAAAAACGAGTTAGTACATTTCAAACATGAAAAAGGTCATTTTAAAATCAACATGAAAAACCAAAATTCCAAAAGTATAATACACAAAAAAACGCTTACCGAAGAAATAAAATGTATCGTGCTCAGCACCCTCCTCCCGCCCTGTGAGCAACTGATGTCCCTTTCTCCAAAAACGTACTCAATGGGACCGTACTGTTGCAATCACACACAAGTTGACCTGCTGTGAGGAAGAAACGAGTTAGTACATTTCAAACATGAAAAAGGTCATTCTAAAATCAACATGAAAAACAAAAATTCCAAAAGTATAAAACACAAAAAAATTCTTACCGAATAAAGAAAGTGTATCGTGCTAGGCACCCTCCTACCGCCCTGTGGTGCAACTGATGTCCTTTTCTCCAAAAATGTACTCAATGGGACCGTAATGTTGCAACCACACACAATGTGACCTGCTGTGAGGGAAAAATGAGTTAGTACATTTCAAACATGAAAAAGGTCATTTTAAAATCAACATGAAAAACCAAAATTCCAAAAGTATAATACACAAAAAAATGCTTACCGAAGAAAGAAAATGTATCGTGTTCTGCACCCTCCACCCGCCCTGTGGTGCAACTGATGTCCCTTTCTCCAAAAATGTACTCAATGGGATCGTAATGTTGCAACCACACACAATGTGACCTGCTGTGAGGAAAAAACGAGTTAGTACATTTCAAACATGAAAAAGGTCATTTTAAAATCAACATGAAAAACCAAAATTCCAAAAGAATAATACACAAAAAAAAGCTTACCGAAGAAAGAAAATGTATCGTGCTCTGCACCCTCCACCCGCCCTGTGGTGCAACTGATGTCCCTTTCTCCAAAAATGTACTCAATATGACCGTAATGTTGCAACCACACACAATGTGACCTGCTGTGAGGGAAAAACGAGTTAGTACATTTCAAACATGAAAAAGGTCATTTTAAAATAAACATGAAAAACCAAAATTCCAAAAGTATAATACACAAAAAAATGCTCACCGAAGAAAGAAAATGTATCGTGCTCTGCACCCTCCACCCGCCCCGTGGTGCAACTAATGTCCCTTTCTCCAAAAATGTACTCACTGGGACCGTAATGTTGCAACCACACACAATGTGACCTGCTGTGAGGGAAAAACGAGTTAGTACATTTCAAACATGAAAAAGGTCATTTTAAAATCAACATGAAAAACCAAAATTCCAAGAGTATAATACACAAAAAAATGCTTACCGAAGAAAGAAAATGTATCGTGCTCTGCACCCTCCACCCGCCCTGTGGTGCAACTGATGTCCCTTTCTCCAAAAATGTACTCAATGGGACCGTAATGTTGCAACCACACACAAGTTGACCTGCTGTGAGGAAGAAATGAGTTAGTACATTTCAAACATGAAAAACGTCATTTTAAAATCAACATGAAAAACCAAAATTACAAAAGTTTAATACACTAAAAAATGCTTACCGAAGAAAGAAAATGTATCGTGCTCTGCACCCTCCACCCGCCTTGTGGTGCAACTGATGTCCCTTTCTCCAAAAATGTACTCAATGTGACCGTAATGTTGCAACCACACACAATGTGACCTGCTGTGAGGGAAAAACGAGTTAGTAGATTTCAAACATAAAAAAGGTCATTTTAAAATCAACATGAAAAACCAAAATTCCAAAAGTATAATACACAAAAAAATGCTTACCGAAGAAAGAAAATGTATCGTGCTCTGCACCCTCCACCCGCCCTGTGGTGCAACTGATGTCCCTTTCTCCAAAAATGTACTCAATGGGACCGTAATGTTGCAAGCACACACAATGTAACCTGCTGTGAGGGAAAAACGAGTTAGTACATTTCAAACATGAAAAAGGTCATTTTAAAATCAACATGAAAAACCAAAATTCCAAAAGTATAATACACAAAAAAATGCTTACCGAAGAAAGAAAATGTATCGTGCTCTGCACCCTCCACCCGCCCTGTGGTGCAACTGATGTCCCTTTCTCCAAAAATGTACTCAATGGGACCATAATGTTGCAACCACACACGATGTGACCTGCTGTGAGGAAAAAACGAGTTAGTACATTTCAAACATGAAAAAGGTCATTTTAAAATAAACATGAAAAACCAAAATTCCAAAAGTATAATACACAAAAAAAATGCATACCGAAGAAAGAAAATGTATCGTGCTCTGCACCCTCCACCCGCCCTGTGGTGCAACTGATGTCCCTTTCTCCAAAAATGTACTCAATGGGACCGTAATGTTGCAACCACACACAATGTGACCTGCTGTGAGGGAAAAACGAGTTAGTACATTTCAAACATAAAAAAGGTCATTTTAAAATCAACATGAAAAACCAAAATTCCAAAAGTATAATACACAAAAAAATGCTTACCGAAGAAAGAAAATGTATCGTGCTCTGCACCCTCCACCCGCCCTGTACTCAATGGTACCGTATTGTTGCAACCACACACAAGTTGACCTGCTGTGAGGAAGAAACGAGTTAGTACATTTCAAACATGAAAAAGGTCATTCTAAAATCAAAATGAAAAACCAAAATTCCAAAAGTATAATACACAAAAAAATTCTTACCGAATAAAGAAAGTGTATCGTGCTCAGCACCCTCCTCCCGCCCTGTGGTGCAACTGATGTCCCTTTCTCCAAAAATGTACTCAATGGGATCGTAATGTTGCAACCACACACAATGTGACCTGCTGTGAGGAAAAAACGAGTTAGTACATTTCAAACATGAAAAAGGTCATTTTAAAATCAACATGAAAAACCAAAACTCCAAAAGTATAATACACAAAAAAAAGCTTACCGAAGAAAGAAAATGTATCGTGCTCTGCACCCTCCACCCGCCCTGTGGTGCAACTGATGTCCCTTTCTCCAAAAATGTACTCAATATGACCGTAATGTTGCAACCACACACAATGTGACCTGCTGTGAGGGAAAAACGAGTTAGTACATTTCAAACATGAAAAAGGTCATTTTAAAATAAACATGAAAAACCAAAATTCCAAAAGTATAATACACAAAAAAATGCTCACCGAAGAAAGAAAATGTATCGTGCTCTGCACCCTCCACCCGCCCCATGGTGCAACTAATGTCCCTTTCTCCAAAAATGTACTCACTGGGACCGTAATGTTGCAACCACACACAATGTGACCTGCTGTGAGGGAAAAACGAGTTAGTACATTTCAAACATGAAAAAGGTCATTTTAAAATCAACATGAAAAACCAAAATTCCAAGAGTATAATACACAAAAAAAAAATTACCGAAGAAAGAAAATGTATCGTGCTCTGCACCCTCCACCCGCCCTGTGGTGCAACTGATGTCCCTTTCTCCAAAAATGTACTCAATGGGACCGTAATGTTGCAACCACACACAAGTTGACCTGCTGTGAGGAAGAAATGAGTTAGTACATTTCAAACATGAAAAACGTCATTTTAAAATCAACATGAAAAACCAAAATTACAAAAGTTTAATACACTAAAAAATGCTTACCGAAGAAAGAAAATGTATCGTGCTCTGCACCCTCCACCCGCCTTGTGGTGCAACTGATGTCCCTTTCTCCAAAAATGTACTCAATGTGACCGTAATGTTGCAACCACACACAATGTGACCTGCTGTGAGGGAAAAACGAGTTAGTAGATTTCAAACATAAAAAAGGTCATTTTAAAATCAACATGAAAAACCAAAATTCCAAAAGTATAATACACAAAAAAATGCTTACCGAAGAAAGAAAATGTATCGTGCTCTGCACCCTCCACCCGCCCTGTGGTGCAACTGATGTCCCTTTCTCCAAAAATGTACTCAATGGGACCGTAATGTTGCAAGCACACACAATGTAACCTGCTGTGAGGGAAAAACGAGTTAGTACATTTCAAACATGAAAAAGGTCATTTTAAAATCAACATGAAAAACCAAAATTCCAAAAGTATAATACACAAAAAAATGCTTACCGAAGAAAGAAAATGTATCGTGCTCTGCACCCTCCACCCGCCCTGTGGTGCAACTGATGTCCCTTTCTCCAAAAATGTACTCAATGGGACCATAATGTTGCAACCACACACGATGTGACCTGCTGTGAGGAAAAAACGAGTTAGTACATTTCAAACATGAAAAAGGTCATTTTAAAATAAACATGAAAAACCAAAATTCCAAAAGTATAATACACAAAAAAAATGCTTACCGAAGAAAGAAAATGTATCCTGCTCTGCACCCTCCACCCGCCCTGTGGTGCAACTGATGTCCCTTTCTCCAAAAATGTACTCAATGGGACCGTAATGTTGCAACCACACACAATGTGACCTGCTGTGAGGGAAAAACGAGTTAGTACATTTCAAACATAAAAAAGGTCATTTTAAAATCAACATGAAAAACCAAAATTCCAAAAGTATAATACACAAAAAAATGCTTACCGAAGAAAGAAAATGTATCGTGCTCTGCACCCTCCACCCGCCCTGTACTCAATGGTACCGTATTGTTGCAACCACACACAAGTTGACCTGCTGTGAGGAAGAAACGAGTTAGTACATTTCAAACATGAAAAAGGTCATTCTAAAATCAAAATGAAAAACCAAAATTCCAAAAGTATAATACACAAAAAAATTCTTACCGAATAAAGAAAGTGTATCGTGCTCAGCACCCTCCTCCCGCCCTGTGGTGCAACTGATGTCCCTTTCTCCAAAAATGTACTCAATGGGACCGTAATGTTGCAACCACACACAATGTGACCTGCTGTGAGGGAAAAACGAGTTAGTACATTTCAAACATAAAAAAGGTCATTTTGAAATCAAAATGAAAAACCATAATTCCAAAAGTATAATACACAAAAAATGCTTACCGAAGAAAGAAAATGTATCGTGCTCAGCACCCTACTCCCGCCCTGTGGTGCAGCTGATGTCCCTTTCTCCAAAAATGTACTCGTGGGACCGTAATGTTGCAACCACACACAATGTCACCTGCTGTGAGGGTAAAACGAGTTAGTACATTTCAAACATGAAAAAGGTCATTTTAAAATCAACATGAAAAACCAAAATTCCAAGAGTATAATACACAAAAAAATGCTTACCGAAGAAAGAAAATGTATCGTGCTCTGCACCCTCCACCCGCCCTGTGGTGCAACTGATGTCCCTTTCTCCAAAAATGTACTCAATGGGACCGTAATGTTGCAACCACACACAAGTTGACCTGCTGTGAGGAAGAAACGAGTTAGTACATTTCAAACATGAAAAACGTCATTTTAAAATCAACATGAAAAACCAAAATTACAAAAGTTTAATACACTAAAAAATGCTTACCGAAGAAAGAAAATGTATCGTGCTCTGCACCCTCCACCCGCCCTGTGGTGCAACTGATGTCCCTTTCTCCAAAAATGTACTCAATGTGACCGTAATGTTGCAACCACACACAATGTGACCTGCTGTGAGGGAAAAACGAGTTAGTACATTTCAAACATAAAAAAGGTCATTTTAAAATCAACATGAAAAACCAAAATTCCAAAAGTATAATACACAAAAAAATGCTTACCGAAGAAAGAAAATGTATCGTGCTCTGCACCCTCCACCCGCCCTGTGGTGCAACTGATGTCCCTTTCTCCAAAAATGTACTCAATGGGACCGTAATGTTGCAAGCACACACAATGTAACCTGCTGTGAGGGAAAAACGAGTTAGTACATTTCAAACATGAAAAAGGTCATTTTAAAATCACATGAAAAACCAAAATTCCAAAAGTATAATACACAAAAAAATGCTTACCGAAGAAAGAAAATGTATCGTGTTCTGCACCCTCCACCCGCCCTGTGGTGCAACTGATGTCCCTTTCTCCAATAATGTACTCAATGGGACCATAATGTTGCAACCACACACGATGTGACCTGCTGTGAGGAAAAAACGAGTTAGTACATTTCAAACATGAAAAAGGTCATTTTAAAATAAACATGAAAAACCACAATTCCAAAAGTATAATACACAAAAAAATGCTTACCGAAGAAGGAAAATGTATCGTGCTCTGCACCCTCCACCCGCCCTGTGGTGCAACTGATGTCCCTTTCTCCAAAAATGTACTCAATGGGACCGTAATGTTGCAACCACACACAAGTTGACCTGCTGTGAGGAAGAAACGAGTTAGTACATTTCAAACATGAAAAACGTCATTTTAAAATCAACATGAAAAACCAAAATTACAAAAGTATAATACACAAAAAAATGCTTACCGAAGTAAGAAAATGTGTCCTGCTTTGCACCCTCCACCCGCCCTGTGGTGCAACTGATGTCCCTTTCTCCAAAAATGTACTCAATGGGACCGTAATGTTGCAACCACACACAATGTGACCTGCTGTGAGGAAAAAACGAGTTAGTACATTTCAAACATGAAAAAGGTCATTTTAAAATCAACATGAAAAACCAAAATTCCAAAAGTATAATACACAAAATAATGCTTACCGAAGAAAGAAAATGTATCGTGCTCTGCACCCTCCACCCGCCCTGTGGTGCAACTGATGTCCCTTTCTCCAAAAATGTACTCAATGGGACCGTAATGTTGCAACCACACACAATGTGACCTGCTGTGAGGGAAAAACGAGTTAGTACATTTCAAACATAAAAAAGGTCATTTTAAAATCAACATGAAAAACCAAAATTCCAAAAGTATAATACACAAAAAAATGCTTACCGAAGAAAGAAAATGTATCGTGCTCTGCACCCTCCACCCGCCCTGTACTCAACGGGACCGTATTGTTGCAACCACACACAAGTTGACCTGCTGTGAGGAAGAAACGAGTTAGTACATTTCAAACATGAAAAAGGTCATTCTAAAATCAAAATGAAAAACCAAAATTCCAAAAGTATAGTACACAAAAAAATTCTTACCGAATAAAGAAAGTGTATCGTGCTCAGCACCCTCCTCCCGCCCTGTGGTGCAACTGATGTCCCTTTCTCCAAAAATGTACTCAATGGGACCGTAATGTTGCAACCACACACAATGTGACCTGCTGTGAGGGAAAAACGAGTTAGTACATTTCAAACATAAAAAAGGTCATTTTGAAATCAAAATGAAAAACCATAATTCCAAAAGTATAATACACAAAAAATGCTTACCGAAGAAAGAAAATGTATCGTGCTGAGCACCCTCCACCCGCCCTGTGGTGCAACTGATGTCCCTTTCTCCAAAAATGTACTCAATGTGACCGTAATGTTGCAACCACACACAATGTGACCTGCTGTGAGGGAAAAACGAGTTAGTACATTTCAAACATCAAAAAGGTCATTTTAAAATCAACATGAAAAACCAAAATTCCAAAAGTATAATACACAAAAAAATGCTTACCGAAGAAAGAAAATGTATCGTGCTCTGCACCCTCCTCCCGCCCTGTGGTGCAACTGATGTCCCTTTCTCCAAAAATGTACTCAATGGGACCGTAATGTTGCAACCACACACAATGTGACCTGCTGTGAGGGAAAAACGAGTTAGTACATTTCAAACATGAAAAAGGTCATTTTAAAATCAACATGAACAACCAAAATTACAAAATTATAATACACAAAAAAATGCTTACCGAAGAAAGAAAATGTATCGTGCTCAGCACCCTACTCCCGCCCTGTGGTGCAGCTGATGTCCCTTTCTCCAAAAATGTACTCGTGGGACCGTAATGTTGCAACCACACACAATGTCACCTGCTGTGAGGGAAAAACGAGTTAGTACATTTCAAACATGAAAAACATCATTTTACAATCAACATGAAAAGCCAAAATTCCAAAAGTATAATACACAAAGAAATGCTTACCGAAGAAAGAAAATGTATCGTGCTCTGCACCCTCCACCCGCCCTGTGGTGCAACTGATGTCCCTTTCTCCAAAAATTAACTCAATGTGACCGTAATGTTGCAACCACACACAATGTGACCTGCTGTGAGGGAAAAACGAGTTAGTACATTTCAAACATGAAAAAGGTCATTTTAAAATCAACATGAAAAACCAAAATTCCAAAAGTATAATACACAAAAAAACGCTTACCAAAGAAAGAAAATGTATCGTGCTCAGCACCCTCCTCCCACCCTGTGAGTAACTGATGTCCCTTTCTCCAAAAATGTACTCAATGGGACCGTACTGTTGCAACCACACACAAGTTGACCTGCTGTGAGGAAGAAACGAGTTAGTACATTTCAAACATGAAAAACGTCATTTTAAAATCAACATGAAAAACCAAAATTACAAAAGTTTAATACACTAAAAAATGCTTACCGAAGAAAGAAAATGTATCGTGCTCTGCACCCTCCACCCGCACTGTGGTGCAACTGATGTCCCTTTCTCCAAAAATGTACTCAATGTGACCGTAATGTTGCAACCACACACAATGTGACCTGCTGTGAGGGAAAAACGAGTTAGTACATTTCAAACATAAAAAAGGTCATTTTAAAATCAACATGAAAAACCAAAATTCCAAAAGTATAATACACAAAAAAATGCTTACCGAAGAAAGAAAATGTATCGTGCTCTGCACCCTCCACCCGCCCTGTGGTGCAACTGATGTCCCTTTCTCCAAAAATGTACTCAATGGGACCGTAATGTTGCAAGCACACACAATGTAACCTGCTGTGAGGGAAAAACGAGTTAGTACATTTCAAACATGAAAAAGGTCATTTTAAAATCAACATGAAAAACCAAAATTCCAAAAGTATAATACACAAAAAAATGCTTACCGAAGAAAGAAAATGTATCGTGCTCTGCACCCTCCACCCGCCCTGTGGTGCAACTGATGTCCCTTTCTCCAATAATGTACTCAATGGGACCATAATGTTGCAACCACACACGATGTGACCTGCTGTGAGGAAAAAACGAGTTAGTACATTTCAAACATGAAAAAGGTCATTTTAAAATAAACATGAAAAACCACAATTCCAAAAGTATAATACACAAAAAAATGCTTACCGAAGAAAGAAAATGTATCGTGCTCTGCACCCTCCACCCGCCCTGTGGTGCAACTGATGTCCCTTTCTCCAAAAATGTACTCAATGGGACCGTAATGTTGCAACCACACACAAGTTGACCTGCTGTGAGGAAGAAACGAGTTAGTACATTTCAAACATGAAAAACGTCATTTTAAAATCAACATGAAAAACCAAAATTACAAAAGTATAATACACAAAAAAATGCTTACCGAAGTAAGAAAATGTATCCTGCTTTGCACCCTCCACCCGCCCTGTGGTGCAACTGATGTCCCTTTCTCCAAAATTGTACTCAATGGGACCGTAATGTTGCAACCACACACAATGTGACCTGCTGTGAGGAAAAAACGAGTTAGTACATTTCAAACATGAAAAAGGTCATTTTAAAATCAACATGAAAAACCAAAATTCCAAAAGTATAATACACAAAATAAAGCTTACCGAAGAAAGAAAATGTATCGTGCTCTGCACCCTCCACCCGCCCTGTGGTGCAACTGATGTCCCTTTCTCCAAAAATGTACTCAATGGGACCGTAATGTTGCAACCACACACAATGTGACCTGCTGTGAGGGAAAAACGAGTTAGTACATTTCAAACATAAAAAAGGTCATTTTAAAATCAACATGAAAAACCAAAATTCCAAAAGTATAATACACAAAAAAATGCTTACCGAAGAAAGAAAATGTATCGTGCTCTGCACCCTCCACCCGCCCTGTACTCAATGGGACCGTATTGTTGCAACCACACACAAGTTGACCTGCTGTGAGGAAGAAACGAGTTAGTACATTTCAAACATGAAAAAGGTCATTCTAAAATCAAAATGAAAAACCAAAATTCCAAAAGTATAATACACAAAAAAATTCTTACCGAATAAAGAAAGTGTATCGTGCTCAGCACCCTCCTCCCGCCCTGTGGTGCAACTGATGTCCCTTTCTCCAAAAATGTACTCAATGGGACCGTAATGTTGCAACCACACACAATGTGACCTGCTGTGAGGGAAAAACGAGTTAGTACATTTCAAACATAAAAAAGGTCATTTTGAAATCAAAATGAAAAACCATAATTCCAAAAGTATAATACACAAAAAATGCTTACCGAAGAAAGAAAATGTATCGTGCTGAGCGTCCTCCACCCGCCCTGTGGTGCAACTGATGTCCCTTTCTCCAAAAATGTACTCAATGTGACCGTAATGTTGCAACCACACACAATGTGACCTGCTGTGAGGGAAAAACGAGTTAGTACATTTCAAACATCAAAAAGGTCATTTTAAAATCAACATGAAAAACCAAAATTCCAAAAGTATAATACACAAAAAAATGCTTACCGAAGAAAGAAAATGTATCGTGCTCTGCACCCTCCTCCCGCCCTGTGGTGCAACTGATGTCCCTTTCTCCAAAAATGTACTCAATGGGACCGTAATGTTGCAACCACACACAATGTGACCTGCTGTGAGGGAAAAACGAGTTAGTACATTTCAAACATGAAAAAGGTCATTTTAAAATCAACATGAACAACCAAAATTACAAAATTATAATACACAAAAAAATGCTTACCGAAGAAAGAAAATGTATCGTGCTCAGCACCCTACTCCCGCCCTGTGGTGCAGCTGATGTCCCTTTCTCCAAAAATGTACTCGTGGGACCGTAATGTTGCAACCACACACAATGTCACCTGCTGTGAGGGAAAAACGAGTTAGTACATTTCAAACATGAAAAACATCATTTTACAATCAACATGAAAAGCCAAAATTCCAAAAGTATAATACACAAAGAAATGCTTACCGAAGAAAGAAAATGTATCGTGCTCTGCACCCTCTACCCGCCCTGTGGTGCAACTGATGTCCCTTTCTCCAAAAATTAACTCAATGTGACCGTAATGTTGCAACCACACACAATGTGACCTGCTGTGAGGGAAAAACGAGTTAGTACATTTCAAACATGAAAAAGGTCATTTTAAAAACAACATGAAAAACCAAAATTCCAAAAGTATAATACACAAAAAAACGCTTACCAAAGAAAGAAAATGTATCGTGCTCAGCACCCTCCTCCCGCCCTGTGAGTAACTGATGTCCCTTTCTCCAAAAATGTACTCAATGGGACCGTACTGTTGCAACCACACACAAGTTGACCTGCTGTGAGGAAGAAACGGAGTTAGTACATTTCAAACATGAAAAAGGTCATTCTAAAATCAACATGAAAAACCGAAATTCCAAAAGTATAAAACACAAAAAAATTCTTACCGAATAAAGAAAGTGTATCGTGCTAGGGACCCTCCTCCCGCCCTGTGGTGCAACTGATGGCCCTTTCTCCAAAAATGTACTCAATGGGACCGTAATGTTGCAACCACACACAATGTGACCTGCTGTGAGGGAAAAACGAGTTAGTACATTTCAAACATGAAAAAGGTCATTTTAAAATCAACATGAAAAACCAAAATTCCAAAAGTATAATACACAAAAAAATGCTTACCGAAGAAAGAAAATGTATCGTGCTCTGCACCCTCCACCCGCCCTGTGGTGCAACTGATGTCCCTTTCTCCAAAAATGTACTCAATGGGACCGTAATGTTGCAACCACACACAATGTGACCTGCTGTGAGGGAAAAACGAGTTAGTACATTTCAAACATAAAAAAGGTCATTTTAAAATCAACATGAAAAACCAAAATTCCAAAAGTATAATACACAAAAAAATGCTTACCGAAGAAAGAAAATGTATCGTGCTCTGCACCCTCCACCCGCCCTGTACTCAATGGTACCGTATTGTTGCAACCACACACAAGTTGACCTGCTGTGAGGAAGAAACGAGTTAGTACATTTCAAACATGAAAAAGGTCATTCTAAAATCAAAATGAAAAACCAAAATTCCAAAAGTATAATACACAAAAAAATTCTTACCGAATAAAGAAAGTGTATCGTGCTCAGCACCCTCCTCCCGCCCTGTGGTGCAACTGATGTCCCTTTCTCCAAAAATGTACTCAATGGGACCGTAATGTTGCAACCACACACAATGTGACCTGCTGTGAGGGAAAAACGAGTTAGTACATTTCAAACATAAAAAAGGTCATTTTGAAATCAAAATGAAAAACCATAATTCCAAAAGTATAATACACAAAAAATGCTTACCGAAGAAAGAAAATGTATCGTGCTCAGCACCCTCCACCCGCCCTGTGGTGCAACTGATGTCCCTTTCTCCAAAGATGTACTCAATGTGACCGTAATGTTGGAACCACACACAATGTGACCTGCTGTGAGGGAAAAACGAGTTAGTACATTTCAAACATCAAAAAGGTCATTTTAAAATCAACATGAAAAACCAAAATTCCAAAAGTATAATACACAAAAAAATGCTTACCGAAGAAAGAAAATGTATCGTGCTCTGCACCCTCCTCCCGCCCTGTGGTGCAACTGATGTCCCTTTCTCCAAAATTGTACTCAATGGGACCGTAATGTTGCAACCACACACAATGTGACCTGCTGTGAGGGAAAAACGAGTTAGTACATTTCAAACATGTAAAAGGTCATTTTAAAATCAACATGAACAACCAAAATTACAAAAGTATAATACACAAAAAAATGCTTACCGAAGAAAGAAAATGTATCGTGCTCAGCACCCTACTCCCGCCCTGTGGTGCAGCTGATGTCCCTTTCTCCAAAAATGTACTCGTGGGACCGTAATGTTGCAACCACACACAATGTCACCTGCTGTGAGGGAAAAACGAGTTAGTACATTTCAAACATGAAAAAGGTCATTTTAAAATCAACATGAAAAACCAAAATTCCAAGAGTATAATACACAAAAAAATGCTTACCGAAGAAAGAAAATGTATCGTGCTCTGCACCCTCCACCCGCCCTGTGGTGCAACTGATGTCCCTTTCTCCAAAAATGTACTCAATGGGACCGTAATGTTGCAACCACACACAAGTTGACCTGCTGTGAGGAAGAAACGAGTTAGTACATTTCAAACATGAAAAACGTCATTTTAAAATCAACATGAAAAACCAAAATTACAAAAGTTTAATACACTAAAAAATGCTTACCGAAGAAAGAAAATGTATCGTGCTCTGCACCCTCCACCCGCCCTGTGGTGCAACTGATGTCCCTTTCTCCAAAAATGTACTCAATGTGACCGTAATGTTGCAACCACACACAATGTGACCTGCTGTGAGGGAAAAACGAGTTAGTACATTTCAAACATAAAAAAGGTCATTTTAAAATCAACATGAAAAACCAAAATTCCAAAAGTATAATACACAAAAAAATGCTTACCGAAGAAAGAAAATGTATCGTGCTGTGCACCCTCCACCCGCCCTGTGGTGCAACTGATGTCCCTTTCTCCAAAAATGTACTCAATGGGACCGTAATGTTGCAAGCACACACAATGTAACCTGCTGTGAGGGAAAAACGAGTTAGTACATTTCAAACATGAAAAAGGTCATTTTAAAATCAACATGAAAAACCAAAATTCCAAAAGTATAATACACAAAAAAATGCTTACCGAAGAAAGAAAATGTATCGTGCTCTGCACCCTCCACCCGCCCTGTGGTGCAACTGATGTCCCTTTCTCCAATAATGTACTCAATGGGACCATAATGTTGCAACCACACACGATGTGACCTGCTGTGAGGAAAAAACGAGTTAGTACATTTCAAACATGAAAAAGGTCATTTTAAAATAAACATGAAAAACCACAATTCCAAAAGTATAATACACAAAAAAATGCTTACCGAAGAAAGAAAATGTATCGTGCTCTGCACCCTCCACCCGCCCTGTGGTGCAACTGATGTCCCTTTCTCCAAAAATGTACTCAATGGGACCGTAATGTTGCAACCACACACAAGTTGACCTGCTGTGAGGAAGAAACGAGTTAGTACATTTCAAACATGAAAAACGTCATTTTAAAATCAACATGAAAAACCAAAATTACAAAAGTATAATACACAAAAAAATGCTTACCGAAGTAAGAAAATGTATCCTGCTTTGCACCCTCCACCCGCCCTGTGGTGCAACTGATGTCCCTTTCTCCAAAAATGTACTCAATGGGACCGTAATGTTGCAACCACACACAATGTGACCTGCTGTGAGGAAAAAACGTGTTAGTACATTTCAAACATGAAAAAGGTCATTTTAAAATCAACATGAAAAACCAAAATTCCAAAAGTATAATACACAAAATAATGCTTACCGAAGAAAGAAAATGTATCGTGCTCTGCACCCTCCACCCGCCCTGTGGTGCAACTGATGTCCCTTTCTCCAAAAATGTACTCAATGGGACCGTAATGTTGCAACCACACACAATGTGACCTGCTGTGAGGGAAAAACGAGTTAGTACATTTCAAACATAAAAAAGGTCATTTTAAAATCAACATGAAAAACCAAAATTCCAAAAGTATAATACACAAAAAAATGCTTACCGAAGAAAGAAAATGTATCGTGCTCTGCACCCTCCACCCGCCCTGTACTCAATGGGACCGTATTGTTGCAACCACACACAAGTTGACCTGCTGTGAGGAAGAAACGAGTTAGTACATTTCAAACATGAAAAAGGTCATTCTAAAATCAAAATGAAAAACCAAAATTCCAAAAGTATAATACACAAAAAAATTCTTACCGAATAAAGAAAGTGTATCGTGCTCAGCACCCTCCTCCCGCCCTGTGGTGCAACTGATGTCCCTTTCTCCAAAAATGTACTCAATGGGACCGTAATGTTGCAACCACACACAATGTGACCTGCTGTGAGGGAAAAACGAGTTAGTACATTTCAAACATAAAAAAGGTCATTTTGAAATCAAAATGAAAAACCATAATTCCAAAAGTATAATACACAAAAAATGCTTACCGAAGAAAGAAAATGTATCGTGCTGAGCACCCTCCACCCGCCCTGTGGTGCAACTGATGTCCCTTTCTCCAAAAATGTACTCAATGTGACCGTAATGTTTCAACCACACACAATGTGACCTGCTGTGAGGGAAAAACGAGTTAGTACATTTCAAACATCAAAAAGGTCATTTTAAAATCAACATGAAAAACCAAAATTCCAAAAGTATAATACACAAAAAAATGCTTACCGAAGAAAGAAAATGTATCGTGCTCTGCACCCTCCTCCCGCCCTGTGGTGCAACTGATGTCCCTTTCTCCAAAAATGTACTCAATGGGACCGTAATGTTGCAACCACACACAATGTGACCTGCTGTGAGGGAAAAACGAGTTAGTACATTTCAAACATGAAAAAGGTCATTTTAAAATCAACATGAACAACCTAAATTACAAAATTATAATACACAAAAAAATGCTTACCGAAGAAAGAAAATGTATCGTGCTCAGCACCCTACTCCCGCCCTGTGGTGCAGCTGATGTCCCTTTCTCCAAAAATGTACTCGTGGGACCGTAATGTTGCAACCACACACAATGTCACCTGCTGTGAGGGAAAAACGAGTTAGTACATTTCAAACATGAAAAACATCATTTTACAATCAACATGAAAAGCCAAAATTCCAAAAGTATAATACACAAAGAAATGCTTACCGAAGAAAGAAAATGTATCGTGCTAGGGACCCTCCTCCCGCCCTGTGGTGCAACTGATGGCCCTTTCTCCAAAAATGTACTCAATGGGACCGTAATGTTGCAACCACACACAATGTGACCTGCTGTGAGGGAAAAATGAGTTAGTACATTTCAAACATGAAAAAGGTCATTTTAAAATCAACATGAAAAACCTAAATTCCAAAAGTATAATACACAAAAAAATGCTTACCGAAGAAAGAAAATGTATCGTGCTCAGCACCCTCCTCCCGCCCTGTGGTGCAACTGATGTCCCTTTCTCCAAAAATGTACTCAATGGGACCGTAATGTCGCAACCACACACAATGTGACCTGCTGTGAGGAACAAATGAGTTAGTACATTTCAAACATGAAAAAGGTCATTTTAAAATCAACATGTAAAACCAAAATTCCAAAAGTATAATACACAAAAAAATGCTTACCGAAGAAAGAAAATGTATCGTGCTCAGCACCCTCCTCCCGCCCTGTGGTGCAACTGATGTCCCTTTCTCCAAAAATGTACTCAATGGGACCGTAATGTTGCAACCACACACAATGTGACCTGCTGTGAAGGAAAAACGAGTTAGTACATTTCAAACATAGAAAAGGTCATTTTGGAATCAACATGAAAAACCATAATTCCAAAAGTATAATACACAAAAAATGCTTACCGAAGAAAGAAAATGTATCGTGCTCAGCACCCTCCACCCGCCCTGTGGTGCAACTGATGTCCCTTTCTCCAAAAATGTACTCAATGTGACCGTAATGTTGCAACCACACACAATGTGACCTGCTGTGAGGGAAAAACGAGTTAGTACATTTCAAACATCAAAAAGGTCATTTTAAAATCAACATGAAAAACCAAAATTCCAAAAGTATAATACACAAAAAAATGCTTACCGAAGAAAGAAAATGTATCGTGCTCTGCACCTTCCTCCCGCCCTGTGGTGCAACTGATGTCCCTTTCTCCAAAAATGTACTCAATGGGACCGTAATGTTGCAACCACACACAATGTGACCTGCTGTGAGGGAAAAACGAGTTAGTACATTTCAAACATGAAAAAGGTCATTTTAAAATCAACATGAAAAACCAAAATTACAAAAGTATAATACACAAAAAAATGCTTACCGAAGAAAGAAAATGTATCGTGCTCAGCACCCTCCTCTCGCCCTGTGGTGCAACTGATGTCCCTTTCTCCAAAAATGTACTCAATGGGACCGTAATGTTGCAACCACACACAATGTGACCTGCTGTGAGGAAAAAACGAGTTAGTACATTTCAAACATGAAAAAGGTCATTTTAAAATCAACATGAAAAACCAAAATTCCAAAAGTATAATACACAAAAAAATGCTTACCCAAGAAAGAAAATGTATCGTGCTCTGCACCCTCCAGCCGCCCTGTGGTGCAACTGATGTCCCTTTCTCCAAAAATGTACTCAGTGGGACCGTAATGTTGCAACCACACACAAGTCGACCTGCTGTGACGAAGAAACGAAATAGTACATTTCAAACATGAAAAACGTCATTTTAAAATCAACATGAAAAACCAAAATTCCAAAAGTATAATACACAAAAAAACGCTTACCGAAGAAAGAAAATGTATCGTGCTCAGCACCCTCCTCCCGCCCTGTGAGCAACTGATGTCCCTCTCTCCAAAAATGTACTCAATGGGACCATAATGTATCAACCACAAACAATGTGACCTGCTGTGAGGGAAAAACGAGTTAGTACATTTCAAACATGAAAAAGGTCATTTTAATATCAACATGAAAAACCAATATTCCGAAAGTATAATACACAATAAAAATGCTTACCGAAGAAAGAAAATGTATCGTGCTCTGCACCCTCCACCCGCCCTGTGGTGCAACTGATATCCCTTTCTCCAAAAATGTACTCAATGGGACCCTAATGTTTCAACCACACACAATGTGACCTGCTGTGAGGGAAAAACGAGTTAGTACATTTCAAATATGAAAAAGGTCATTTTAAAATCAACATGAAAAACCAAAATTCCAAAAGTATAATACACAAAAAAATGCTTACCGAAGAAAGAAAATGTATCGTGCTCTGCACCCTCCACCCGCCCTGTGGTGCAACTGATGTCCCTTTCTCCAAAAATGTACTCAATGTGACCGTAATGTTGCAACCACACACAATGTGACCTGCTGTGAGGGAAAAACGAGTTAGTACATTTCAAACATCAAAAAGGTCATTTTAAAATCAACATGAAAAACCAAAATTCCAAAAGTATAATACACAAAAAAATGCTTACCGAAGAAAGAAAATGTATCGTGCTCTGCACCCTCCTCCCGCCCTGTGGTGCAACTGATGTCCCTTTCTCCAAAAATGTACTCAATGGGACCGTAATGTTGCAACCACACACAATGTGACCTGCTGTGAGGGAAAAACGAGTTAGTACATTTCAAACATGAAAAAGGTCATTTTAAAATCAACCTGAAAAACCAAAATTCCAAAAGTATAATACACAAAAAAATGCTTACCGAAGAAAGAAAATGTATCGTGCTCAGCACCCTCCTCTCGCCCTGTGGTGCAACTGATGTCCCTTTCTCCAAAAATGTACTCAATGGGACCGTAATGTTGCAACCACACACAATGTGACCTGCTGTGAGGAAAAAACGAGTTAGTACATTTCAAACATGAAAAAGGTCATTTTAAAATCAACATGAAAAACCAAAATTCCAAAAGTATAATACACAAAAAAATGCTTACCGAAGAAAGAAAATGTATCGTGCTCTGCACCCTCCACCCGCCCTGTGGTGCAACTGATGTCCCTTTCTCCAAAAATGTACTCAATGGGACCGTAATGTTGCAACCACACACAATGTGACCTGCTGTGAGGGAAAAACGAGTTAGTACATTTCATACATGAAAAACGTCATTTTAAAATCAACATGAAAAACCATAATTACAAAAGTATAATACACAAAAAAATGCTTACCGAAGAAAGAAAATGTATCGTGCTCTGCACCCTCCACCCGCCCTGTGGTGCAACTGATGTCCCTTTCTCCAAAAATGTACTCAATGTGACCGTAATGTTGCAACCACACACAATGTGACCTGCTGTGATGGAAAAACGAGTTAGTACATTTCAAACATGACGGAGGTCATTTTAAAATCAACATGAAAAACCAAAATTCCAAAAGTATAATACACAAAAAAATGCTTACCGAAGAAAGAAAATGTATCGTGCTCTGCACCCTCCACCCGCCCTGTGGTGCAACTGATGTCCCTTTCTCCAAAAATGTACTCAATGGGACCGTAATGTTGCAACCACACACAATGTGACCTGCTGTGAGGGAAAAACGAGTTAGTACATTTCAAACATGAAAAAGGTCGTTATAAAATCAACATGAAAAACCAAAATTCCAAAAGTATAACACACAAAAAAATGCTTACCGAAGAAAGAAAATGTATCGTGCTCTGCACCCTCCACCCGCCCTGTGGTGCAACTGATGTCCCTTTCTCCAAAAATGTACTCAATGGGACCGTAATGTTGGAACCACACACAATGTGACCTGCTCTGAGGGAAAAACGAGTTAGTACATTTCAAACATGAAAAAGATCATTTTAAAATCAACATGAAAAACCAAAATTCCAAAAGTATAATACACATAAAAATGCTTACCGAAGAAAGAAAATGTATCGTGCTCTGCACCCTCCACCCGCCCTCTGGTGCAACTGATATCCCTTTCTCCAAAAATGTACTCAATGGGACCGTAATGTTGCAATCACACACAAGTTGACCTGCTGTGAGGAAGAAACGAGTTAGTACATTTCAAACATGAAAAAGGTCATTTTAAAATCAACATGAAAAACCAAAATTCCAAAAGTATAATACACAAAAAAATGCTTACCGAATAAAGAAAGTGTATCGTGCTCAGCACCCTCCACCCGTCCTGTGGTGAAACTGATGTCCCTTTCTCCAAAAATGTACTCAATGGGACCGTAATGATGCAACCACACACAAGTTGACCTGCTGTGAGGAAGAAGCGAGTTAGTACATTTCAAACATGAAAAAGGTCATTCTAAAATCAACATGAAGAACTAAAATTCCAAAAGTAAAAAACACAAAAAAATTCTTACCGAATAAAGAAAGTGTATCGTGCTAGGCACGCTCCTCCCGCCCTGTGGTGCAACTGATGTCCCTTTCTCCAAAATGTACTCAATGTGACCGTAATGTTGCAACCACACACAATGTGACCTGCTGTGAGGGAAAAACGAGTTAGTACATTTCAAACATGAAAAAGGTCATTTTAAAATCAACTTGAAAAACCAAAATTCCAAAAGTATAATACACCAAAACATGCGTACCGAAGAAAGAAAATGTATAGTGCTCTGCACCCTCCTCCCGCCTTGTGGTGCAACTGATGTCACTTTCTCCAAAAATGTACTCAATGTGACCGTAATGTTGCAACCACACACAATGTGACCTGCTGTGAGGGAAAAACGAGTTAGTACATTTCAAACATGAAATAGGTCATTTTAAAATCAACTTGAAAAACCAAAATTCCAAAAGTATAATACACCAAAAAATGCGTACCAAAGAAAGAAAATGAATCGTGCTCTGCACCCTCCACCCGCCCTGTGGTGCAACTGATGTCCCTTTCTCCAAAAATGTACTCAATGGGACCGTAATGTTGCAACCACACAAAAGTTGACTTGCTGTGAGCAGAAAACGAGTTACGACATTTCAAACATGAAAAAGGTCATTTTAAAATCAACATGAAAAACCAAATTTCGAAAAGTATAAAACAGAAAAAAATGATTACCAACGAAAGAAAACGTATCGTGCTCTGCACCCTGCACCCGCCTTGTGGTGCAATTGATGTCACTTTCTCCAAAAATGTACTCAATGTGACCGTAATGTTGCAAACACACACAATGTGACCTGCTGTGAGGGAAAAACGAGTTAGTACATTTCAAACATGAAAAAGGTCATTTTAAAATCAACATGAAAAACCAAAATTCCAAAAGTATAATACACAAAAAAATGCTTACCGAAGAAAGAAAATGTATCGTGCTCTGCACCCTCCTCCCGCCCTGTGGTGCAACTGATGACCCTTTCCCCAAAAATGTACTCAATGGGACCGTAATGTTGCAACCACACACAAGTTGACCTGCTGTGAGGGAAAAACGAGTTAGTACATTTCAAACATGAAAAAGGTCATCTTAAAATCAACATGAAAAACCAAAATTCCAAAAGTGTAATACACAAAAAATTCTTACCGAAGAAAGAAAATGTATCGTGCTCTGCACCCTCCACCCGCCCTGTGGTGCAACTGATGTCCCTTTCTCCAAAATGGTACTCAATATGACCGTAATGTTGCAACCACACAAAAGTTGACCTGCTGTGAGCAATAAACGAGTAACGACATTTCAAACATGAAAAAGGTCATTTTAAAATCAACATGAAAAACCAAATTTCCAAAAGTATAAAACACAAAAAAATGATTACCAAAGAAAGGAAACGTATCGTGCTCTGCACCCTCCTCCCGCCCTGTGGTGCAACTGATGTCCCTTTTTCCAAAAATGTACTCAATGGGACTGTAATGTTGCAACCACACACAATGTGACCTGCTGTGAGGGAAAAACGAGTTAGTACATTTCAAACATGAAAAAGGTCATTTTAAAATCAACATGAAAAACCAAAATTCCAAAAGTATAATACACAAAAAAATGCTTACCGAAGAAAGAAAATGTATAGTGCTCTGCACCCTCCTCCCGCCCTGTGGTGCAACTGATGTCCCTTTCTCCAAAAATGTACTCAATGGGACCGTAATGTTGCAACCACACACAATGTGACCTGCTGTGAGGGAAAAACGAGTTATTACATTTCAAACATGAAAAAGGTCATTTTAAAATCAACATGAAAAACCAAAATTCCAAAAGTATAATACACAAAAAAATGCTTACCGAAGAAAGAAAATGTATTGTGCTCTGCACCCTCCTCCCGCCCTGTGGTGCAACTGATGTCCCTTTCTCCAAAAATGTACTCAATGGGACCGTTATGTTGCAACCACACACAATGTGACCTGCTGTGAGGGAAAAACGAGTTAGTACATTTCAAACATGAAAAAGGTCATTTTAAAATCAACATGAAAAACCAAAATTCCAAAAGTATAATACACAAAAAAATGCTTACCGAAGAAAGAAAATGTATCGTGCTCTGCACCCTCTACCCGCCCTGTGGTGCAACTGATGTCCCTTTCTCCAAAAATGTACTCAATGTGACCGTTATGTTGCAACCACACACAGTGTGACCTGCTGTGAGGGAAAAACGAGTTAGTACATTTCAAACATGAAAAAGGTCATTTTAAAATCAACCTGAAAACCAAAATTCCAAAAGTATAATACACAAAAAAATGCTTACCGAAGAAAGAAAATGTATCGTGCTCTGCACCCTCTTCCCGCCCTGTGGTGCAACTGATGTCCCTTTCTCCAAAAATTTACTCAATGTGACCGTAATGTTGCAACCACACACAATGTGACCTGCTGTGAGGGAAAAACGAGTTAGTACATTTCAAACATGAAAAAGGTCATTTTAAAATCAACATGAAAAACCAAAATTCCAAAAGTATAATACACAAAAAAATGCTTACCGAAGAAAGAAAATGTATAGTGCTCTGCACCCTCCTCCCGCACTGTGGTGCAACTGATGTCCCTTTCTCCAAAAATTTACTCAATGGGACCGTAATGTTGCAACCACACACAATGTGACCTGCTGTGAGGGAAAAACGAGTTATTACATTTCAAACATGAAAAAGGTCATTTTAAAATCAACATGAAAAACCAAAATTCCAAAAGTATAATACACAAAAAAATGCTTACCGAAGAAAGAAAATGTATTGTGCTCTGCACCCTCCTCCCGCCCTGTGGTGCAACTGATGTCCCTTTCTCCAAAAATGTACTCAATGGGACCGTTATGTTGCAACCACACACAATGTGACCTGCTGTGAGGGAAAAACGAGTTAGTACATTTCAAACATGAAAAAGGTCATTTTAAAATCAACATGAAAAACCAAAATTCCAAAAGTATAATACACAAAAAAATGCTTACCGAAGAAAGAAAATGTATCGTGCTCTGCACCCTCTACCCGCCCTGTGGTGCAACTGATGTCCCTTTCTCCAAAAATGTACTCAATGTGACCGTTATGTTGCAACCACACACAGTGTGACCTGCTGTGAGGGAAAAACGAGTTAGTACATTTCAAACATGAAAAAGGTCATTTTAAAATCAACCTGAAAACCAAAATTCCAAAAGTATAATACACAAAAAAATGCTTACCGAAGAAAGAAAATGTATCGTGCTCTGCACCCTCTTCCCGCCCTGTGGTGCAACTGATGTCCCTTTCTCCAAAAATGTACTCAATGTGACCGTAATGTTGCAACCACACAGAAGTTGACCTGCTGTGAGCAGAAAACGAGTTACGACATTTCAAACATGAAAAAGGTCATTTTAAAATCAACATGAAAAACCAAATTTCCAAAAGTATAAAACACAAAAACATGATTACCAAAGAAAGAAAACGTATAGTGCTCTGCACCCTCCTCCCACCCTGTGGTGCAACTGTTGTCCCTTTTTCCAAAAATGTACTCAATGTGACCGTAATGTTGCAACCACACACAATGTGTCCTGCTGTGAGGGAAAAACGAGTTAGTACATTTCAAACATGCAAAAGGTCATTTTAAAATCAACCTGAAAACCAAAATTCCAAAAGTATAATACACAAAAAAATGCTTACCGAAGAAAGAAAATGTATCGTGCTCTGCACCCTCCTCCCGCCCTGTGGTGCAACTGATGTCCCTTTCTCCAAAAATGTACTCAATGGGACCGTAATGTTGCAACCTCACACAATGTGATCTGCTGTGAGGGAAAAACGAGTTAGTACATTTCAAACATGAAAACGGTCATTTTAAAATCAACATGAAAAACCAAAATTCCAAAAGTATAATACACAAAAAAATGCTTACCGAAGAAAGAAAATGTATCGTGCTCTGCACCCTCCACCCGCCCTGTGGTGCAACTGATGTGCCTTTCTCCAAAAATGTACTCAAAGGGACCGTAATGTTGCAACCACACACAATGTGACCTGCTGTGAGGGAAAAACGAGTTAGTACATTTCAAACATGAAAAAGGTCATTTTAAAGTCAACCTGAAAAACCAAAATTCCAAAAGTATAATAAACAAAAAAATGCTTACCGAAGAAAAAAATGTATCGTGCTCTGCACCCTCCTCCCGCCCTGTGGTGCAACTGATGTCCCTTTGTCCAAAAATGTACTCAATGGGACCGTTATGTTGCAACCACACACAATGTGACCTGCTGTGAGGGAAAAACGAGTTAGTACATTTCAAACATGAAAAAGGTCATTTTAAAATCAACATGAAAAACCAAAATTCCAAAAGTATAATACACAAAAAAATGCTTACCGAAGAAAGAAAATATATCGTGCTCTCCACCCTCCTCCCGCCCTGTGGTGCAACTGATGTCCCTTTCTCCAAAAATGTACTCAATGGGACCGTAATGTTGCAACCACACACAATGTGACCTGCTGTGAGGGAAAAACGAGTTAGTACATTTCAAACATGAAAACGGTCATTTTAAAATCAACATGAAAAACCAAAATTCCAAAAGTATAATACACAAAAAAATGCTTACCGAAGAAAGAAAATGTATCGTGCTCTGCACCCTCCACCCGCCCTGTGGTGCAACTGATGTCCCTTTCTCCAAAAATGTACTCAATGGGACCGTTATGTTGCAACCACACACAATGTGACCTGCTGTGAGGGAAAAACGAGTTAGTACATTTCAAACATGAAAAAGGTCATTTTAAAATCAACATGAAAAACCAAAATTCCAAAAGTATAATACACAAAAAAATGCTTACCGAAGAAAGAAAATGTATCGTGCTCTGCACCCTCCACCTGCCCTGTGGTGCAACTGATGTCCCTTTCTCCAAAAATGTACTCAATGGGACCGTAATGTTGCAACCACACACAAGTTCACCTGCTGTGAGGGAAAAACGAGTTAGTACATTTAAAAAAAGAAAAAGGTCATTTTAAAATCAACATGAAAAACTAAAATTCCAAAAGTATAATACACAAAAAAATGCTTACCGAAGAAAGAAAATGTATCGTGCTCTGCACCCTCCACCCGCCCTGTGGTGCAACTGATGACCCTTTCTCCAAAAATGTACTCAATGGGACCGTAATGTTGCAACCACACACAAGTTCACCTGCTGTGAGGAAGAAACGAGTTAGTACATTTTAAACATGAAAAAGGTCATTTCAAAATGAACATGAAAAACCAAAATTCCAAAAGTATAATACACAAAAAAATGCGTACCGAAGAAAGAAAATGAATCGTGCTCTGCACCCTCCTCCCGCCCTGTGGTTCAACTGATGTCCTTTGCTCCAAAAATGTACTCAATGGTACCATAATGTTGCAACCACACACAATGTGACCTGCTGTGAGGGAAAAACGAGTTAGTACATTTCAAACATGAAAAAGGTCATTTTAAAATCAACATGAAAAACCAAAATTCCAAAAGTATAATACACAAAAAAATGGTTACCGAAGAAAGAAAATGTATCGTGCTCTGCACCCTCCACCTGCCCTGTGGTGCAACTGATGTCCCTTTCTCCAAAAATGTACTCAATGGGACCGTAATGTTGCAACCACACACAAGTTCACATGCTGTGAGGAAGAAACGAGTTAGTACATTTCAAACATGAAAAACGTCATTTTAAAATCAACATGAAAAACCAAAATTCCAGAAGTATAATACACAAAAAAATGCCTACCGAAGAAACAAAATGTATCGTGCTCTGCACCCTCCACCGCCCTGTGGTGCAACTGATGTCCCTTTCTCCAAAAATGTACTCAATGGGACCGTAATGTTGCAACCACACAAAAGTTGACCTGCTGTGAGCAGAAAACGAGTTACGACATTTCAAACATGAAAAAGGTCATTTTAAAATCAGCATGAAAAACCAAATTTCCAAAAGTATAAAACACAAAAAAATGATTACCAACGAAAGAAAACGTATCGTGCTCTGCACCCTCCACCCGCCCTGTGGTGCAACTGATGTCACTTTCTCCAAAAATGTACTCAATGTGACCGTAACGTTGCAACCACACACAATGTGACCTGCTGTGAGGGAAAAACGAGTTAGTACATTTCAAACATGAAAAAGGTCATTTTAAAATCAACATGAAAAACCAAAATTCCAAAAGTATAATACACAAAAAAATGCTTACCGAAGAAAGAAAATGTATCGTGCTCTGCACCCTCCTCCCGCCCTGTGGTGCAACTGATGTCCCTTTCTCCATAAATGTACTCAATGGGACCGTAATGTTGCAACCACACACAAGTTGACCTGCTGTGAGGGAAAAACGAGTTAGTACATTTCAAACATGAAAAAGGTCATCTTAAAATCAACATGAAAAACCAACATTCCAAAGGTGTAATACACAAAAAATTCTTACCGAAGAAAGAAAATGTATCGTGCTCTGCACCCGCCACCCGCCCTGTGGTGCAACTGATGTCCCTTTCTCCAAAATGGCACTCAATATGACCGTAATGTTGCAACCACACAAAAGTTGACCTGCTGTGAGCAGAAAACGAGTTAGGACATTTCAAACATGAAAAAGGTCATTTTAAAATCAACATGAAAAACCAAATTTCCAAAAGTATAAAACACAAAAAAATGATTACCAAAGAAAGAAAACGTATCGTCCTTTGCACCCTCCTCCCGCCCTGTGGTGCAACTGATGTCCCTTTTTCCAAAAATGTACTCAATGGGACTGTAATGTTGCAACCACACACAATGTGACCTGCTGTGAGGGAAAAACGAGTTAGTACATTTCAAACATGAAAAAGGTCATTTTAAAATCAACATGAAAAACAAAAATTCCAAAAGTATAATACACAAAAAAATGCTTACCGAAGAAAGAAAATGTATCGTGCTCTGCACCCTCCTCTCGCCCTGTGGTGCAACTGATGTCCCTTTCTCCAAAAATGTACTCAATGGGACCGTAATGTTGCAACCACACACAATGTGACCTGCTGTGAGGGAAAAACGAGTTAGTACATTTCAAACATGAAAAAGGTCATTTTAAAATCAACATGAAAAACCAAAATTCCAAAAGTATAATACACAAAGAAATGCTTATCGAAGAAAGATAATGTATCGTGCTCTGCACCCTCCACCCGCCCTGTGGTGAACTGATGTCCCTTTCCCCAAAAATGTACTCAATGGGACCGTTATGTTGCAACTACACACAATGTGACCTGCTGTGAGGGAAAAACGAGTTAGTACATTTCAAACATGAAAAAGGTCATTTTAAAATCAACCTGAAAAACCAAAATTCCAAAAGTATAATACACAAAAAAATGCTTACCGAAGAAAGAAAATGTATCGTGCTCTGCACCCTCCTCCCGCCCTGTGGTGCAACTGATGTCCCTTTCTCCAAAAATGTACTCAATGTGACCGTAATGTTGCAACCACACACAATGTGACCTGCTGTGAGGGAAAAACGAGTTGGTACATTTCAAACATGAAAAAGGTCATTTTAAAATCAACATGAAAAACCAAAATTCCAAAAGTATAATACACAAAAAAATGCTTACCGAAGAAAGAAAATGTATCATGCTCTGCACCCTCTACCCGCCCTGTGGTGCAACTGATGTCCCTTTCTCCAAAAATGTACTCAATGGGACCGTTATGTTGCAACCACACACAGTGTGACCTGCTGTGAGGGAAAAACGAGTTAGTACATTTCAAACATGAAAAAGGTCATTTTAAAATCAACCTGAAAACCAAAATTCCAAAAGTATAATACACAAAGAAATGCTTACCGAAGAAAGAAAATGTATCGTGCTCTGCACCCTCCTCCCGCCCTGTGGTGCAACTGATGTCCCTTTCTCCAAAAATGTACTCAATGGGACCGTAATGTTGCAACCACACACAATGTGACCTGCTGTGAGGGAAAAACGAGTTAGTATATTTCAAACATGAAAAAGGTCATTTTAAAATCAACACGAAAAACCAAAATTCCAAAAGTATAATACACAAAAAAATGCTTACCGAAGAAAGAAAATGTATCGTGCTCTGCACCCTCCTCCCGCCCTGTGGTTCAACTGATGTCCCTTTCTCCAAAAATGTACTCAATGGGACCGTTATGTTGCAACCACACACAATGTGACCTGGTGTGAGGGAAAAACGAGTTAGTACATTTCAAACATGAAAAGGTCATTTTAAAATCAACATGAAAAACCAAAATTCCAAAAGTATAATACACAAAAAAATGCTTACCGAAGAAAGAAAATGTATCGTGCTCTGCACCCTCCACCCGCCCTGTGGTGCAACTGATGTCCCTTTCTCCAAAATGGTATTCAATATGACCGTAATGTTGCAACCACACACAATGTGACCTGCTGTGAGGGAAAAACGAGTTAGTACATTTCAAACATGAAAAAGGTCATTTTAAAATCAACATGAAAAACCAAAATTCCAAAAGTATAATACACAAAAAAATGCTTACCGAAGAAAGAAAATATATCGTGCTCTCCACCATCCTCCCGCCCTGTGGTGCAACTGATGTCCCTTTCTCCAAAAATGTACTCAATGGGACCGTAATGTTGCAACCACACACAATGTGACCTGCTGTGAGGGAAAAACGAGTTAGTACATTTCAAACATGAAAACGGTCATTTTAAAATCAACATGAAAAACCAAAATTCCAAATGTATAATACACAAAAAAATGCTTACCGAAGAAAGAAAATGTATCGTGCTCTGCACCCTCCACCTGCCCTGTGGTGCAACTGATGTCCCTTTCTCCAAAAATGTACTCAATGGGACCGTTATGTTGCAACCACACACAATGTGACCTGCTGTGAGGGAAAAAACGAGTTAGTACATTTCAAACATGAAAAAGGTCATTTAAAATCAACCTGAAAAACCAAAATTCCAAAAGTATAATACACAAAAAAATGCTTACCGAAGAAAGAAAATGTATCGTGCTCTGCACCCTCCACCCGCCCTGTGGTGCAACTGATGTCCCTTTCTCCAAAAACGTACTCAATGGGACCGTTATGTTGCAACCACACACAATGTGACCTGCTGTGAGGGAAAAACGAGTTAGTACATTTCAAACATGAAAAACGTCATTTTAAAATCAACCTGAAAAACCAAAATTCCAAAAGTATAATACACAAGAAAATGCTTACCGAAGAAAGAAAATGTATCGTGCTCTGCACCCTCCAACCGCCCTGTGGTGCAACTGATGTCCCTTTCTCCAAAATGGTACTCAATATGACCGTAATGTTACAACCACACAAAAGTTGACCTGCTGTGAGGGAAAAACGAGTTAGTACATTTCAAACATGAGAAAGGTCATTATAAAATCTACAAGAACAACCAAAATTCCAAAACTATAATACACAAAAAAATGCTTACCAAAGAAAGAAAATGTATCGTGCTCTGCACCCTCCACCCGCCCTGTGGTGCAACTGATGCCCTTTCTCCAAAATGGTATTCAATATGACCGTAATGTTTCAACCACACAGAAGTTGACCTGCTGTGAGCAGAAAACGAGTTACGACATTTCAAACATGAAAAAGGTCATTTTAAAATCAACATGAAAAACCAAATTTCCAAAACTATAAAGCACAAAAAAATGATTACCAAAGAAAGAAAACGTATAGTGCTCTGCACCCTCCTCCCGCCCTGTGGTGCAACTGATGTCCCTTTCTCCAAAAATGTACTCAATGTGACCGTAATGTTGCAACCACACACAATCTGTCCTGCTGTGAGGGAAAAACGAGTTAGTACATTTCAAAAAACATGAAAAAGGTCATTTTAAAATCAACATGAAAAACCAAAATTCCAAAAGTATAATACACAAAATAATGCTTACCGAAGAAAGAAAATGTATCGTGCTCTGCACCCTCCACCCGCCCTGTGGTGCAACTGATGTCCCTTTCTCCAAAAATGTACTCAATGGGACCGTAATGTTGCAACCACACACAATGTGACCTGCTGTGAGGGAAACACGAGTTAGTACATTTCAAACATGAAAAAGGTCATCTTAAAATCAACATGAAAAACCAAAATTCCAAAAGTATAATACACAAAAAAATGCTTACCGAAGAAAGAAAATGTATCGTGCTCTGCACCCTCTTCCCGCCCTGTGGTGCAACTGATGTCCCTTTCTCCAAAAATGAACTCAATGGGACCGTAATGTTGCAACCACACACAATGTGGCCTGCAGTGTGGGAAAAACGAGTTAGTACATTTCAAACATGAAAAAGGTCATTTTAAAATCAACATGAAAAACCAAAATTTCAAAAGTGTAATACACAAAAAAATGCTTACCGAAGAAAGAAAATGTATCGTGCTCTGCACCCTCCTCCCGCCCTGTGGTGCAACTGATATCCCTTTCTCCAAAAATGTACTCAATGGGACCGTTATGTTGCAACCACACACAATGTGACCTGCTGTGAGGGAAAAACGAGTTAGTACATTTCATACATGAAAAAGGTCATTTTAAAATCAACCTGAAAACCAAAATTCCAAAAGTATAATACACAAAAAAATGCTTACCGAAGAAAGAAAATGTATCGTGCTCTGCACACTCCTCCCGCCCTGTGGTGCAACTGATGGCCCTTTCTCCAAAAATGTACTCAATGGGACCGTAATGTTGCAACCACACACAATGTGACCTGCTATGAGGGAAAAACGAGTTAGTACATTTCAAACATGAAAAAGGTCATTTTAAAATCAACATGAAAAACCAAAATTCCAAAAGTATAATACACAAAAAAATGCTTACCGAAGAAAGAAAATGTATCGTGCTCTGCACCCTCCACCCGCCCTGTGGTGCAACTGATGTCCCTTTCTCCAAAAATGTACTCAATGGGACCGTTATGTTGCAACCACACACAATGTGACCTGCTGTGAGGGAAAAAACGAGTTAGTACATATCAAACATGAAAACGGTCATTTTAAAATCAACATGAAAAACCAAAATTCCAAAAGTATAATACACAAAAAAATGCTTACCGAAGAAAGAAAATGTATCGTGCTCTGCACCCTCCACCCGCCCTGTGGTGCAACTGATGTCCCTTTCTCCAAAAATGTACTCAATGGGACCGTTACGTTGCAACCACACACAATGTGACCTGCTGTGAGGGAAAAAACGAGTTAGTACATTTCAAACATGAAAAAGGTCCTTTTAAAATCAACATGAAAAACCAAAATTCCAAAAGTATAATACACAAAAAAATGCTTACCGAAGAAAGAAAATGTATCGTGCTCTGCACCCTCCACCCGCCCTGTGGTGCAACTGATGTCCCTTTTTTCAAAAATGTACTCAATGGGACCGTTATGTTGCAACCACACACAATGTGACCTGCTGTGAGGGAAAAACGAGTTAGTACATTTCAAATATGAAAAACGTCATTTTAAAATCAACCTGAAAAACCAAAATTCCAAAAGTATATAACACAAAAAAATGCTTACCAAAGAAAGAAAACGTATCGTGCTCTGCACCCTCCTCCCGCCCTGTGGTGCAACTGATGTCCCTTTCTCCAAAAATGTACTCAATGGGACCGTTATGTTGCAACCACACACAATGTGACCTGCTGTGAGGGAAAATCGAGTTAGTACATTTCAAACATGAAAAAGGTCATTATAAAATCAACATGAAAAACCAAAATTCCAAAAGTATAATACACAAAGAAATGCTTACCGAAGAAAGAAAATGTATCGTGCTCTGCACCCTCCTCCCGCCCTGTGGTGCAACTGATGTCCCTTTCTCCAAAAATGTACTCAATGGGACCGTAATGTTGCAACCACACACAATGTGACCTGCTGTGAGGGAAAAACGAGTTAGTACATTTCAAATATGAAAAAGGTCATTTTAAAATCAACATGAAAAACCAAAATTCCAAAAGTATAATACACAAAAAAATGCTTACCGAAGAAAGAAAATGTATCGTGCTCTGCACCCTCCACCCGCCCTGTGGTGCAACTGATGTCCCTTTCTCCAAAATAGTACTCAATGGGACCGTTATGTTGCAACCACACACAATGTGACCTGCTGTGAGGGAAAAACGAGTTAGTACATTTCAAACATGAAAAAGGTCATTTTAAAATCAACCTGAAAAACCAAAATTCCAAAAGTATAATACAGAAAAAAATGCTTACCGAAGAAAGAAAATGTATCGTGCTCTGCACCCTCTTCCCGCCCTGTGGTGCAACTGATGTCCCTTTCTCCAAAAATGAACTCAATGGGACCGTAATGTAGCAACCACACACAATGTGACCTGCAGTGTGGGAAAAACGAGTTAGTACATTTCAAACATGAAAAAGGTCATTTTAAAATCAACATGAAAAACCAAAATTTCAAAAGCATAATACACAAAAAAATGCTTACCGAAGAAAGAAAATGTATCGTGCTCTGCACCCTCCTCCCGCCCTGTGGTGCAACTGATATCCCTTTCTCCAAAAATGTACTCAATGGGACCGTTATGTTGCAACCACACACAATGTGACCTGCTGTGAGGGAAAAACGAGTTAGTACATTTCATACATGAAAAAGGTCATTTTAAAATCAACCTGAAAACCAAAATTCCAAAAGTATAATACACAAAAAAATGCTTACCGAAGAAAGAAAATGTATCGTGCTCTGCACACTCCTCCCGCCCTGTGGTGCAACTGATGTCCCTTTCTCCAAAAATGTACTCAATGGGACCGTAATGTTGCAACCACACACAATGTGACCTGCTGTGAGGGAAAAACGAGTTAGTACATTTCAAACATGAAAAAGGTCATTTTAAAATCAACATGAAAAACCAAAATTCCAAAAGTATAATACACAAAAAAATGCTTACCGAAGAAAGAAAATGTATCGTGCTCTGCACCCTCCACCCGCCCTGTGGTGCAACTGATGTCCCTTTCTCCAAAAATGTACTCAATGGGACCGTTATGTTGCAACCACACACAATGTGACCTGCTGTGAGGGAAAAAACGAGTTAGTACATATCAAACATGAAAACGGTCATTTTAAAATCAACATGAAAAACCAAAATTCCAAATGTATAATACACAAAAAAATGCTTACCGAAGAAAGAAAATGTATCGTGCTCTGCACCCTCCACTTGCCCTGTGGTGCAACTGATGTCCCTTTCTCCAAAAATGTACTCAATGGGACCGTTACGTTGCAACCACACACAATGTGACCTGCTGTGAGGGAAAAAACGAGTTAGTACATTTCAAACATGAAAAAGGTCATTTTAAAATCAACATGAAAAAATAAAATTCCAAAAGTATAATACACAAAAAAATGCTTACCGAAGAAAGAAAATGTATCGTGCTCTGCACCCTCCACCCGCCCCGTGGTGCAACTGATGTCCCTTTCTCCAAAAATGTACTCAATGGGACCGTTATGTTGCAACCACACACAATGTGACCTGCTGTGAGGGAAAAACGAGTTAGTACATTTCAAATATGAAAAACGTCATTTTAAAATCAACCTGAAAAACCAAAATTCCAAAAGTATATAACACAAAAAAATGCTTACCAAAGAAAGAAAATGTATCGTGCTCGGCACCCTCCTCCTGCCCTGTGGTGCAACTGATGTCCCTTTCTCCAAAAATGTACTCAATGGGACCGTTATGTTGCAACCACACACAATGTGACCTGCTGTGAGGGAAAATCGAGTTAGTACATTTCAAACATGAAAAAGGTCATTTTAAAATCAACATGAAAAACCAAAATTCCAAAAGTATAATACACAAAGAAATGCTTACCGAAGAAAGAAAATGTATCGTGCTCTGCACCCTCCACCCGCCCTGTGGTGCAACTGATGTCCCTTCTCCAAAATAGTACTCAATGGGACCGTTATGTTGCAACCACACACAATGTGACCTGCTGTGAGGGAAAAACGAGTTAGTACATTTCAAACATGAAAAAGGTCATTTTAAAATCAACATGAAAAACCAAAATTCCAAAAGTATAATACACAAAAAATGCTTACCGAAGAAAGAAAATGTATCGTGCTCTGCACCCTAAACCCGCCCTGTGGTGCAACTGATGTCCCTTTCTCCAAAAATGTACTCAATGGGACCGTTATGTTGCAACCACACACAATGTGACCTGCTGTGAGGGAAAAACGATTTAGTACATTTCAAACATGAAAAAGGTCATTTTAAAATCAACCTGAAAAACCAAAATTCCAAAAGTATAATACACAAAAAAATGCTTACCGAAGAAAGAAAATGTATCGTGCTCTGCACCCTCCACCCGCCCTGTGGTGCAACTGATGTCCCTTTCTCCAAAATGGTACCCAATATGACCGTAATGTTACAACCACACAAAAGTTGACCTGCTGTGAGGGAAAAACGAGTTAGTACATTTCAAACATGAGAAAGGTCATTTTAAAATCTACAAGAAAAACCAAAATTCCAAAAGTATAATACACAAAAAAATGCTTACCGAAGAAAGAAAATGTTTCGTGCTCTGCACCCTCCACCCGCCCTGTGGTGCAACTGATGTCCCTTTCTCCAAAATGGTATTCAATATGACCGTAATGTTTCAACCACACAGAAGTTGACCTGCTGTGAGCAGAAAACGAGTTACGACATTTCAAACATGAAAAAGGTCATTTTAAAATCAACATGAAAAACCAAATTTCCAAAAGTATAAAACACAAAAAAATGATTACCAAAGAAAGAAAACATATAGTGCTCTGCACCTTCCTCCCGCCCTGTGGTGCAACTGATGTCCCTTTCACCAAAAATGTACTCAATGTGACCGTAATGTTGCAACCACACACAATGTGTCCTGCTGTGAGGGAAAAACGAGTTAGTTCATATCAAACATGAAAAAGGTCATTTTAAAATCAACCTCAAAACCAAAATTCCAAAAGTATAGTACACAAAAAAATGCTTACCGAAGAAAGAAAATGTATCGTGCTCTGCACCCTCCTACCGCCCTGTGGTGCAACTGATGTCCCTTTCTCCAAAAATGTACTCAATGGGACCGTAATGTTGCAACCACACACAATGTGACCTGCTGTGAGGGAAAAACGAGTTAGTACATTTCAAACATGAAAAAGGTCATTTTAAAATCAACATGAAAAACCAAAATTCCAAAAGTATAATACACAAAAAAATGCTTACCGAAGAAACAAAATGTATCGTGCTCTGCACCCTCCACCCGCCCTGTGGTGCAACTGATGTCCCTTTCTCCAAAAATGTACTCAATGGGACCGTTATGTTGCAACCACACACAATGTGACCTGCTGTGAGGGAAAAACGAGTTAGTACATTTCAAACATGAAAAAGGTAATTTTAAAATCAACCTGAAAAACCAAAATTCCAAAAGTATAATACACAAAAAAATGCTTACCGAAGAAAGAAAATGTATCGTGCTCTGCACCCTCCTCCCGCCCTGTGGTGCAACTGATGTCCCTTTCTCCAAAAATGTACTCAATGGGACCGTTATGTTGCAACCACACACAATATGACTTGCTGTGAGGGAAAACGAGTTAGTACATTTCAAACATGAAAAAGGTCATTTTAAAATCAACATGGAAAACCAAAATTCCAAAAGTATAATACACAAAAAAATGGTTAACGAAGAAAGAAAATGTATCGTGCTCTGCACCCTCCTCCCGCCCTGTGGTGCAACTGATGTCCCTTTCTCCAAAAATGTACTCAATGGGACCGTAATGTTGCAACCACACACAATGTGACCTGCTGTGAGGGAAAAACGAGTTAGTACATTTCAAACACGAAAAAGGTCATTTTAAAATCAACCTGAAAAACCAAAATTCCAAAAGTATAATACACAAAAAAATGCTTACCGAAGAAAGAAAATGTATCGTTCTCTGCACCCTCCACCCGCCCTGTGGTGCAACTGATGTCCCTTTCTCCAAATTGGTACTCAATATGACCGTAATGTTACAACCACACAAAGGTTGACCTGCTGTGAGGGAAAAACGAGTTAGTACATTTCAAACATGAGAAAGGTCATTTTAAAATCTACAAGAAAAACCAAAATTCCAAAAGTATAATACACAAAAAAATGCTTACCGAAGAAAGAAAATGTATCGTGCTCTGCACCCTCCACCCGCCCTGTGGTGCAACTGATGTCCCTTTCTCCAAAATGGTATTCAATATGACCATAATGTTGCAACCACACAGAAGTTGACCTGGTGTGAGCAGAAAACGAGTTACGACATTTCAAACATGAAAAAGGTCATTTTAAAATCAACATGAAAAACCAAATTTCCAAAAGTATAAAACACAAAAAAATGATTACCAAAGAAAGAAAACGTATAGTGCTCTGCACCCTCCTCCCGCCCTGTGGTGCAACTGATGTCCCTTTCTCCAAAAATGTACTCAATGTGACCGTAATGTTGCAACCACACACAATGTGTCCTGCTGTGAGGGAAAAACGAGTTAGTACATTTCAAACACGAAAAAGGTCATTTTAAAATCAACATGAAAAACCAAAATTCCAAAAGTATAATACACAAAAAAATGCTTACCGAAGAAAGAAAATGTATCGTGCTCTGCACCCTCCACCCGCCCTGTGGTGCAACTGATGTCCCTTTCTCCAAAAATGTACTCAATGGGAACGTTATGTTGCAACCACACACAATGTGTCCTGCTGTGAGGGAAAAACGAGTTAGTACATTTCAAACATGAAAAAGGTCATTTTAAAATCAACGTGGAAAACCAAAATTCCAAAAGTATAATACACAAAAAAATGCTTAGCGAAGAAAGAAAATGAATCGTGCTCTGCACCCTCCTCCCGCCCTGTGGTGCAACTGATGTCCCTTTCTCCAAAAATGTACTCAATGGGACCGTTATGTTGCAACCACACACAATGTTACCTGCTGTGAGGGAAAAACGAGTTAGTACATTTCAAACATGAAAAACGTCATTTTAAAATCAACATGAAAAACAAATAATTCCAAAAGTATAATACACAAAAAAATGCTTACCAAAGAAAGAAAATGTATCGTGCTCTGCACCCCCTTCCCGCCCTGTGGTGCAACTGATGTCCCTTTCTCCAAAAATGTACTCAATGGGACCGTAATGTTGCAACCACACACAATGTGACCTGCTGTGAGGGAAAAACGAGTTAGTACATTTCAAACATGAAAAAGGTCATTTTAAAATCAACCTGAAAAACCAAAATTCCAAAAGTATAATACACAAAAAAATGCTTACCGAAGAAAGAAAATGTATCGTGCTCTGCACCCTCCACCCGCCCTGTGGTGCAACTGATGTCTCTTTCTCCAAAATGGTACTCAATATGACCGTAATGTTACAACCACACAAAAGTTGACCTGCTGTGAGGGAAAAACGAGTTAGTACATTTCAAACATGAGACAGGTCATTTTAAAATCTACAAGAAAAACCAATTTCCAAAAGTATAATACACAAAAAAATGTTTACTGATGAAAGAAAATGTATCGTTCTCTGCACCCTCCACCCGCCCTGTGGTGCAACTGATGTCCCTTTCTCCAAAATGGTATTCAATATGACCGTAATGTTTCAACCACACAGAAGTTGACCTGCTGTGAGCAGAAAACGAGTTACGACATTTCAAACATGAAAAAAGTCATTTTAAAATCAACATGAAAAACCAAAATTCCAAAAGTATAAAACACAAAAAAATGATTACCAAAGAAAGAAAACGTATAGTGCTCTGCACCCTCCTCCCGCCCTGTGGTGCAACTGATGTCCCTTTCTCCAAAATGGTATTCAATATGACCGTAATGTTTCAACCACACAGAAGTTGACCTGCTGTGAGCAGAAAACGAGTTACGACATTTCAAACATGAAAAAGGTCATTTTAAAATCAACATGAAAAACCAAAATTCCAAAAGTATAATACACAAAAAAATGCTTACCGAAGAAAGAAAATGTATCGCGCTCTGCACCCTCCACCTGCCCTGTGGTGCAACTGATGTCCCTTTCTCCAAAAATGTACTCAATGTGACCGTAATGTTGCAACCACACACAATGTGACCTGCTGTGAGGGAAAAACGAGTTAGTACATTTCAAACATGAAAAAGGTCATTTTAAAATCAACATGAAAAACCAAAATTCCAAAAGTATAATACACAAAAAAATGCTTAGCGAAGAAAGAAAATGTATCGTGCTCTGCACCCTCCACCCGCCCTGTGGTGCAACTGATGTCCCTTTCTCCAAAATGGTACTCAATATGACCGTAATGTTGCAACCACACAAAAGTTGACCTGCTGTGAGCAGAAAACGAGTTACGACGTTACAAATATGAAAAAGGTCTTTTTAAAATCAACATGAAAAAACAAATTTCCAAAAGTATAGAACACAAAAAAGTGATTACCAAAGAAAGAAAACGTATCGTGCTCTGCACCCTCCTCCCGCCCTGTGGTGCAACTGATGTCCCTTTCTCCAAAAATGTTCTCAATGTGACCGTAATGTTGCAACCACACACAATGTGACCTGCTGTGAGGGAAAAACAAGTTAGTACATTTCAAACATGAAAAAGGTCATTTTAAAATCAACATGAAAAACCAAAATTCCAAAAGTATAATACACAAAAAATGCTTACCGAAGAAAGAAAATGTATCGTGCTCTGCACCCTCCACCCGCCCTGTGGTGCAACTGATGTCCCTTTCTCCAAAAATGTACTCAATGTGACCGTAATGTTGCAACCACACACAATGTGACCTGCTGTGAGGGAAAAACGAGTTAGTACATTTCAAACATGAAAAAGGTCATTTTAAAATCAACATGAAAAACCAAAATTCCAAAAGTATAATACACAAAAAAATGCTTACCAAAGAAAGAAATGTATCGTGCTCTGTACCCTCCTCCCGCCCTGTGGTGCAACTGATGTCCCTTTCTCCAAAAATGTACTCAATGTGACTGTAATTTTGCAACCTCACACAATGTGACCTGCTGTGAGGGAAAAACGAGTTAGTACATTTCAAACATGAAAAAGGTCATTTTAGAATCAACATGAAAAACCAAAATTCCAAACGTATAATACACAAAAGAATACTTACCGAAGAAAGAAAATGTATCGTGCTCTGCACCTTCCCCCCGCCCTGTGGTGCAACTGATGTCCCTTTCTCCAAAAATGTACTCAATGGGACCGTTATGTTGCAACCACACACAATGTGACCTGCTGTGAGGGAAAAACGAGTTAGTACATTTCAAACATGAAAAAGGTCATTTTAAAATCAACCTGAAAAACCAAAATTCCAAAAGTATAATACACAAAAAAATGCTTACCGAAGAAAGAAAATGTATCGTGCTCTGCACCCTCCACCCGCCCTGTGGTGCAACTGATGTCCCTTTCTCCAAAATGGTACTCAATATGACCGTAATGTTACAACCACACAAAAGTTGACCTGCTGTGAGGGAAAAACGAGTTAGTACATTTCAAACATGAGAAAGGTCATTTTAAAATCTACAAGAAAAACCAAAATTCTAAAAGTATAATACACAAAAAAATGCTTACCGAAGAAAGAAAATGTTTCGTGCTCTGCACCCTCCACCCGCCCTGTGGTGCAACTGATGTCCCTTTCTCCAAAATGGTATTCAATATGACCGTAATGTTGCAACCACACAGAAGTTGACCTGCTGTGAGCAGAAAACGAGTTACGACATTTCAAACATGAAAAAGGTCATTTTAAAATCAACATGAAAAACCAAATTTCCAAAAGTATAAAACACAAAAAAATGATTACCAAAGAAAGAAAACATATAGTGCTCTGCACCCTCCTCCCGCCCTCTGGTGCAACTGATGTCCCTTTCACCAAAAATGTACTCAATGTGACCGTAATGTTGCAACCACACACAATGTGTCCTGCTGTGAGGGAAAAACGAGTTAGTACATTTCAAACATGAAAAAGGTCATTTTAAAATCAACCTGAAAACCAAAATTCCAAAAGTATAATACACAAAAAAATGCTTACCGAAGAAAGAAAATGTATCGTGCTCTGCACCCTCCTACCGCCCTGTGGTGCAGCTGATGTCCCTTTCTCCAAAAATGTACTCAATGGGACCGTAATGTTGCAACCACACACAATGTGACCTGCTGTGAGGGAAAAACGAGTTAGTACATTTCAAACATGAAAAAGGTCATTTTAAAATCAACATGAAAAACCAAAATTCCAAAAGTATAATACACAAAAAAATGCTTACCGAAGAAAGAAAATGTATCGTGCTCTGCACCCTCCACCGGCCCTGTGGTGCAACTGATGTCCCTTTCTCCAAAAATGTACTCAATGGGACCGTTATGTTGCAACCACACACAATGTGACCTGCTGTGAGGGAAAAACGAGTTAGTACATTTCAAACATGAAAAAGGTCATTTTAAAATCAACCTGAAAAACCAAAATTCCAAAAGTATAATACACAAAAAAATGCTTACCGAAGAAAGAAAATGTATCGTGCTCTGCACCCTCCTCCCGCCCTGTGGTGCATTTGATGTCCCTTTCTCCAAAAATGTACTCAATGGGACCGTTATGTTGCAACCACACACAATGTGACCTGCTGTGAGGGAAAACGAGTTAGTACATTTCAAACATGAAAAAGGTCATTTTAAAATCAACATGAAAAACCAAAATTCCAAAAGTATAATACACAAAAAAATGCTTACCGAAGAAAGAATATGTATCGTGCTCTGCACCCTCCACCCGCCCTGTGGTGCAACTGATGTCCCTTTCTCCAAAAATGTACTCAATGTGACCGTTATGTTGCAACCACACACAATGTGACCTGCTGTGAGGGAAAAACGAGTTAGTACATTTCAAACATGAAAAAGGTCATTTTAAAATCAACCTGAAAAACCAAAATTCCAAAAGTATAATACACAAAAAAATGCTTACCGAAGAAAGAAAATGTATCGTGCTCTGCACCCTCCACCCGCCCTGTGGTGCAACTGATGTCCCTTTCTCCAAAATAGTACTCAATGGGACCGTTATGTTGCAACCACACACAATGTGACCTGCTGTGAGGGAAAAACGAGTTAGTACATTTCAAACACGGAAAAGGACATTTTAAAATCAACCTGAAAAACCAAAATTCCAAAAGTATAATACACAAAAAAATGCTTACCGAAGAAAGAAAATGTATCGTGCTCTGCACCCTCCACCCGCCCTGTGGTGCAACTGATGTCCCTTTCTCCAAAATGGTACTCAATATGACCGTAATGTTGCAACCACACACAATGTGACCTGCTGTGAGGGAAAAACGAGTTAGTACATTTCAAACATGAGAAAGGTCATTTTTAAATCTACAAGAAAAACCAAAATTCCAAAAGTATAGTACACAAAAAAATGCTTACCGAAGAAAGAATATGAATCGTGCTCTGCACCCTCCACCCGCCCTGTGGTGCAACTGATGTCCCTTTCTCCAAAATGGTATTCAATATGACCATAATGTTGCAACCACACAGAAGTTGACCTGCTGTGAGCAGAAAACGAGTTACGACATTTCAAACATGAAAAAGGTCATTTTAAAATCAACATGAAAAACCAAATTTCCAAAAGTATAAAACACAAAAAAATGATTACCAAAGAAAGAAAACGTATAGTGCTCTGCACCCTCCTCCCGCCCTGTGGTGCAACTGATGTCCCTTTCTCCAAAAATGTACTCAACGTGACCGTAATGTTGCAACCACACACAATGTGTCCTGCTGTGAGGGAAAAACGAGTTAGTACATTTGAAACATGAAAAAGGTCATTTTAAAATCAACCTGAAAACCAAAATTCCAAAACTATAATACACAAAGAAATGCTTACCGAAGAAAGAAAATGTATCGTGCTCTGCACCCTCCTCCCGCCCTGTGGTGCAGCTGATGTCCCTTTCTCCAAAAATATACTCAATGGGACCGTAATGTTGCAACCACACACAATGTGACCTGCTGTGAGGGAAAAACGAGTTAGTACATTTCAAACATGAAAAAGGTCATTTTAAAATCAACATGAAAAACCAAAATTCCAAAAGTATAATACACAAAAAAATGCTTACCGAAGAAAGAAAATGTATCGTGCTCTGCACCCTCCACCCGCCCTGTGGTGCAACTGATGTCCCTTTCTCCAAAAATGTACTCAATGGGACCGTAATGTTGCAACCACACACAATGTTACCTGCTGTGAGGGAAAAACGAGTTAGTACATTTCAAACATGAAAAACGTCATTTTAAAATCAACATGAAAAACAAATAATTCCAAAAGTATAATACACAAAAAAATGCTTACCGAAGAAAGAAAATGTATCGTGCTCTGCACCCCCTTCCTGCCCTGTGGTGCAACTGATGTCCCTTTCTCCAAAAATGTACTCAATGGGACCGTAATGTTGCAACCACACACAATGTGACCTGTGTGAGGGAAAAACGAGTTAGTACATTTCAAACATGAAAAAGGTCATTTTAAAATCAACATGAAAAACCAAAATTCCAAAAGTATAATACACAAAAAAATGCTTACCGAAGAAAGAATATGTATCGTGCTCTGCACCCTCCACCCGCCCTGTGGTGCAACTGATGTCCCTTTCTCCAAAAATGTACTCAATGTGACCGTTATGTTGCAACCACACACAATGTGACCTGCTGTGAGGGAAAAACGAGTTAGTACATTTCAAACATGAAAAAGGTCATTTTAAAATCAACCTGAAAAACCAAAATTCCAAAAGTATAATACACAAAAAAATGCTTACCGAAGAAAGAAAATGTATCGTGCTCTGCACAGTCCTCCCGCCCTGTGGTGCAAGTGATGTCCCTTTCTCCAAAAATGTACTCAATGGGACCGTTATGTTGCAACCACACACAATGTGACCTACTGTAAGGGAAAAACGAGTTATTACATTTCAAACATGAAAAAGGTCATTTTAAAATCAACATGAAAAACAAAAATTCCAAAAGTACAATACACAAAAAAATGCTTACCGAAGAAAGAAAATGTATCGTGCTCTGCACCCTCCTCCCGCCCTGTGGTGCAACTGATGTCCCTTACTCCAAAAATGTACTCAATGGTACCGTAATGTTGCAACCACACACAATGTGACCTGCAGTGAGAGAAAAACAAGTTAGTACATTTCAAACATGAAAAAGGTCATTTTAAAATCAACATGAAAAACCAAAATTCCAAAAGTATAATACACAAAAAAATGCTTAACGAAGAAAGAAAATGTATAGTGCTCTGCACCCTCCACCCGCCCTGTGGTGTAACTGATGCCCCTTTCTCCAAAAATGTACTCAATGGGACCGTAATGTTGCAACCACACACAATGTGACCTGCTGTGAGGGAAAAACGAGTTAGTACATTTCAAACATGAAAAAGGTCATTTTAAAATCAACCTGAAAAACCAAAATTCCAAAAGTATAATACAAAAAAAAATGCTTACCGAAGAAAGCAAATGTATCGTGCTCTGCACCCTCCACCCGCACTGTGGTGCAACTGATGTCTCTTTCTCCAAAATGGTACTCAATATGACCGTAATGTTACAACCACACAAAAGTTGACCTGCTGTGAGGGAAAAACGAGTTAGTACATTTCAAACATGAGAAAGGTCATTTTAAAATCTACAAGAAAAACCAAATTCCAAAAGTATAATACACAAAAAAATGCTTACCGAAGAAAGAAAATGTATCGTTCTCTGCACCCTCCACCCGCCCTGTGGTGCAACTGATGTCCCTTTCTCCAAAATGGTATTCAATATGACCGTAATGTTTCAACCACACAGAAGTTGACCTGCTGTGAGCAGAAAACGAGTTACGACATTTCAAACATGAAAAAGGTCATTTTAAAATCAACATGAAAAACCAAATTTCCAAAAGTATAAAACACAAAAAAATGATTACCAAAGAAAGAAAACGTATAGTGCTCTGCACCCTCCTCCCGCCCTGTGGTGCAACTGATGTCCCTTTCTCCAAAAATGTACTCAATGGGACCGTAATGTTGCAACCACACACAATGTGTCCTGCTGTGAGGGAAACACGAGTTAGTACATTTCAAACATGAAAAAGGTCATTTTAAAATCAACATGAAAAACCAAAATTCCAAAAGTATAATACACAAAAAAATGCTTACCGAAGAAAGAAAATGTATCGTACTCTGCACCCTCCACCTGCCCTGTGGTGCAACTGATGTCCCTTTCTCCAAAAATGTACTCAATGTGACCGTAATGTTGCAACCACACACAATGTGACCTGCTGTGAGGGAAAAACGAGTTAGTACATTTCAAACATGAAAAAGGTCATTTTAAAATCAACATGAAAAACCAAAATTCCAAAAGTATAATACACAAAAAAATGCTTACCGAAGAAAGAAAATGTATCGTGCTCTGCACCCTCCACCCGCCCTGTGGTGCAACTGATGTCCCTTTCTCCAAAATGGTACTCAATATGACCGTAATGTTGCAACCACACAAAAGTTGACCTGCTGTGAGCAGAAAACGAGTTACGACATTACAAATATGAAAAAGGTCTTTTTAAAATCAACATGAAAAAACAAATTTCCAAAAGTATAGAACACAAAGAAGTGATTACCAAAGAAAGAAAATGTATCGTGCTCAGCACCCTCCTCCCGCCCTGTGGTGCAACTGATGTCCCTTTCTCCAAAAATGTTCTCAATGTGACCGTAATGTTGCAACCACACACAATGTGACCTGCTGTGAGGGAAAAACAAGTTAGTACATTTCAAACATGAAAAAGGTCATTTTAAAATCAACATGAAAAACCAAAATTCCAAAAGTATAATACACAAAAAAATGCTTACCGAAGAAAGAAAATGTATCGTGCTCTGCACCCTCCACCCGCCCTGTGGTGCAACTGATGTCCCTTTCTCCAAAAATGTACTCAATGTGACCGTAATGTTGCAACCACACACAATGTGACCTGCTATGAGGGAAAAACGAGTTAGTACATTTCAAACATGAAAAAGGTCATTTTAAAATCAACATGAAAAACCAAAATTCCAAAAGTATAATACACAAAAAAATGCTTACCGAAGAAAGAAATGTATCGTGCTCTGCACCCTCCTCCCGCCCTGTGGTGCAACTGATGTCCCTTTCTCCAAAAATGTACTCAATGTGACCGTAATTTTGCAACCTCACACAATGTGACCTGCTGTGAGGGAAAAACGAGTTAGTACATTTCAAACATGAAAAAGGTCATTTTAGAATCAACATGAAAAACCAAAATTCCAAAAGTATAACACACAAAAGAATGCTTACCGAACAAAGAAAATTTATCGTGCTCTGCACCTTCCCCCCGCCCTGTGGTGCAACTGATGTCCCTTTCTCCAAAAATGTACTCAATGGGACCGTAACGTTGCAACCACACACAATGTGACCTGCTGTGAGGGAAAAACGAGTTAGTACATTTCAAACATGAAAAAGGTCATTTTAAAATCAACATGAAAAACCAAAATTCCAAAAGTATAATACAAAAAAAAATGCTTACCGAAGAAAGCAAATGTATCGAACTCTGCACCCTCCACCCGCCCTGTGGTGCAACTGATGTCCCTTTCTCCAAAAATGTACTCAATGTGACCGTAATGTTGCAACCACACACAATGTGACGTGCTGTGAGGAAAAAACGAGTTAGTACATTTCAAACATGAAAAAGTTCATTTTAAAATCAACATGAAAAACCAAATTTCCAAAAGTATAAAACACAAAAAAATGATTACCAAAGAAAGAAAACGTATCGTGCTCTGCACCCTCCTCCCGCCCTGTGGTGCAACTGATGTCCCTTTCTCCAAAAATGTACTCAATGGGACCGTAATGATGCAACCACACACAATGTGACCTGCTGTGAGGGAAAAACAAGTTAGTACATTTCAAACATGAAAAAGGTCATTTTAAAATCAACATGAAAAACCAAAATTCCAAAAGTATAATACACAAAAAAATGCTTACCGAAGAAAGAAAATGTATCGTGCTCTGCACCCTCCACCCGCCCTGTGGTGCAACTGATGTCCCTTTCTCCAAAAATGTACTCAATGGGACCATAACTTTGCAACCACACACAATGTGACCTGCTGTGAGGGAAAAACGAGTTAGTACATTACAAACATGTAAAAGGTCATTTTAGAATCAACATGAAAAACCAAAATTCCAAAAGTATAATACACAAAAGAATGCATACCGAAGAAAGAAAATGTATCGTGCTCTGCACCTTCCCCCCGCCCTGTGGTGCAACTGATGTCCCTTTCTCCAAAAATGTACTCAATGGGACCGTAACGTTGCAACCACACACAATGTGACCTGCTGTGAGGGAAAAACGAGTTAGTACATTTCAAACATGAAAAAGGTCATTTTAAAATCAACATGAAAAACCAAAATTCCAAAAGTATAATACACAAAAAAATGCTTACCGAAGAAAGCAAATGTATCGTGCCCTGCACCCTCCACCCGCCCTGTGGTGCAACTGATGTCCCTTTCTCCAATATGGTACTCAATATGACCGTAATGTTGCAACCACATAAAAGTTGACCTGCTGTGAGCAGAAAACGAGTTACGACATTTCAAACATGAAAAAGGTCATTTTAAAATCAACATGAAAAACCAAATTTCCAAAAGCATAAAACACAAAAAAATGATTACCAAAGAAAGAAAACGTATCGTGCTCTGCACCCTCTTCCCGCCCTGTGGTGCAACAGATGTCCCTTTCTCCAAAAATGTACTCAATGGGACCGTAATGTTGCAACCACACACAATGTGACCTGCTGTGAGGGAAAAACGAGTTAGTACATTTCAAACATGAAAAGGGTCATTTTAAAATCAACATGAAAAACCAAAATTCCAAAAGTATAATACACAAAAAAATGCTTACCGAAGAAACAAAATGTATCGTGCTCTGCACCCTCCACCCGCCCTGTGGTGCAACTGATGTCCCTTTCTCCAAAAATGTACTCAATGGGACCGTAATGTTGCAACCACACACAATGTGACCTGCTGTGAGGGAAAAACGAGTTAGTACATTTCAAACATGAAAAAGGCCATTTTAAAATGAACATGAAAAACCAAAATTCCAAAAGTATAATACACAAAAAAATGCTTACCGAAGGAAGAAAATGTATCGTGCTCTGCACCCTCCACCCGCCCTGTGGTGCAACTGATGTCCCTTTCTCCAAAAATGTACTCAATGGGACCGTAATGTTGCAACCACACACAATGTGATCTGCTGTGAGGGAAAAACGAGTTAGTACATTTCAAACATGAAAAAGGTCATTTTAAAATCAACATGAAAAACCAAAATTCCAAAAGTATAATACACAAAAAAATGCTTACCGAAGAAAGATAATGTATCGTACTCTGCACCCTCCACCCGCCCTGTGGTGCAACTGATGTCCCTTTCTCCAAAAATGTACTCAATGGGACCGTAATGTTGCAACCACACACAATGTGACCTGCTGTGAGGGAAAAACGAGTTAGTACATTTCAAACATGAAAAAGGCCATTTTCAAATCAACATGAAGAACCAAAATTCCAAAAGTATAATACACAAAAAAATGCTTACCGAAGAAAGAAAATGTATCGTGCTATGCAGCCTCCACCCGCCGTGTGGTGCAACTGACGTCCCTTTCTCCAAAAATGTACTCAATGGGACCGTAATGTTGCAACCACACACAATGTGATCTGCTGTGAGGGAAAAACGAGTTAGTACATTTCAAACATGATAAAGGTCATTTTAAAATCAACATAAAAAACCAAAATTTTAAAAGTATAATACACAAATAAATGCTTGCCGAAGAAAGATAATGTATCGTGCTCTGCACCCTCCACCCGCCCTGTGGTGCAACTGATGTCCCTTTCTCCAAAAATGTACTCTATGGGACCGTAATGTTGCAACCACACACAATGTGACCTGCTGTGAGGGAAAAACGAGTTAGTACATTTCAAACATGAAAAAGGCCATTTTAAAATCAACATGAAAAACCAAAATTCCAAAAGTATAGTACACAAAAAAATGCTTACCGAAGAAAGAAAATGTATCGTGCTCTGCACCCTCCACCCGCCCTGTGGTGCAACTGATGTCCCTTTCTCCAAAAATGTACTCAATGGGACCGTAATGTTGCAACCACACACAATGTGACCTGCTGTGAGGGAAAAACGAGTTAATACATTTCAAACATGAAAAAGGCCATTTTAAAATCAACATGAAAAACCAAAATTTCCAAAAGTATAAAACACAAAAAAACGATTACCAAGGAAAGAAAATGTATCGTTCTCCGCACCCTCCACCCGCCCTGTGGTGCAACTGATGTCCCTTTCTCCAAAAATGTACTCAATGGGACCGTAATGTTGCAACCACACACAATGTGACCTGCTGTGAGGGAAAAACAAGTTAGTACATTTCAAACATGAAAAAGGTCATTTTAAAATCAACATCAAAAACCAAAATTACAAAAGTATAATACACAAAAAAATGCTTACCGAAGAAAGAAAATGTATCGTGCTCTGCACCCTCCACCCGCCCTGTGGTGCAACTGATGTCCCTTTCTCCAAAACTGTACTCAATGGGACCGTAATGTTGCAACCACACACAATGTGACCTGCTGTGAGGGAAAAACGAGTTAGTACATTTCAAACATGAAAAAGGCCATTTTCAAATCAAAATGAAAAACCAAAATTCTAAAAGTATAATACACAAAAAAATGCTTACCGAAGAAAGAAAATGGTTCGTGCTCTGCACCCCTCACCCGCCCTGTGGTGCAACTGATGTCCCTTTCTCCAAAATGGTACACAATATGACCGTAATGTTGCAACCACACAAAAGTTGACCTGCTGTGAGGGAAAAACGAGTTAGTACATTTCAAACATGAAAAAGGCCATTTTAAAATGAACATGAAAAACCAAAATTCCAAAAGTATAATACACAAAAAAATGCTTACCGAAGGAAGAAAATGTATCGTGCTCTGCACCCTCCACCCGCCCTGTGGTGCAACTGATGTCCCTTTCTCCAAAAATGTACTCAATGGGATCGTAATGTTGCAACCACACACAATGTGATCTGCTGTGAGGGAAAAACGAGTTAGTACATTTCAAACATGAAAAAGGTCATTTTAAAATCAACATGAAAAACCAAAATTCCAAAAGTATAATACACAAAAAAATGCTTACCGAAGAAAGATAATGTATCGTACTCTGCACCCTCCACCCGCCCTGTGGTGCAACTGATGTCCCTTTCTCCAAAAATGTACTCAATGTGACCGTAATGTTGCAACCACACACAATGTGACCTGCTGTGAGGGAAAAACGAGTTAGTACATTTCAAACATGAAAAAGGTCATTTTAAAATCAACATCAAAAACCAAAATTACAAAAGTATAATACACAAAAAAATGCTTACCGAAGAAAGAAAATGTATCGTGCTCTGCACCCTCCACCCGCCCTGTGGTGCAACTGATGTCCCTTTCTCCAAAACTGTACTCAATGGGACCGTAATGTTGCAACCACACACAATGTGACCTGCTGTGAGGGAAAAACGAGTTAGTTCATTTCAAACATGAAAAAGGCCATTTTCAAATCAACATGAAAAACCAAAATTCCAAAAGTATAATACACAAAAAAATGCTTACCGAAGAAAGAAAATGTATCGAGCTCTGCACCCTCCACCCGCAGTGTGGTGCAACTGACGTCCCTTTCTCCAAAAATGTACTAAATGGGACCGTAATGTTGCAACCACACACAATGTGATCTGCTGTGAGGGAAAAACGAGTTAGTGCATTTCAAACATGAAAAAGGTCATTTTAAAATCAACATGAAAAACCAAAATTTTAAAAGTATAATACACAAATAAATGCTTGCCGAAGAAAGATAATGTATCGTGCTCTGCACCCTCCACCCGCCCTGTGGTGCAACTGATGTCCCTTTCTCCAAAAATGTACTCTATGGGACCGTAATGTTGCAACCACACACAATGTGACCTGCTGTGAGGGAAAAACGAGTTAGTACATTTCAAACATGAAAAAGGCCATTTTAAAATCAACATGAAAAACCAAAATTCCAAAAGTATAATACACAAAAAAATGCTTACCGAAGAAAGAAAATGTATCGTGCTCTGCACCCTCCACCCGCCCTGTGGTGCAAGTGATGTCCCTTTCTCCAAAAATGTACTCAATGGGACCGTAATGTTGCAACCACACACAATGTGACCTGCTGTGAGGGAAAAACGAGTTAGTACATTTCAAACATGAAAAAGGCCATTTTAAAATCAACATGAAAAACCAAAATTTCCAAAAGTATAAAACACAAAAAAATGATTACCAAAGAAAGAAAATGTATCGTTCTCTGCACCCTCCACCCACCCTGTGGTGCAACTGATGTCCCTTTCTCTAAAAATGTACTCAATGGGACCGTAATGTTGCAACCACACACAATGTGACCTGCTGTGAGGGAAAAACAAGTTAGTACATTTCAAACATGAAAAAGGTCATTTTAAAATCAACATGAAAAACCAAAATTCCAAAAGTATAATTCACAAAATAATGCTTACCGAAGAAAGAAAATGTATCGTGCTCTGCACCCTCCACCCTCCCTGTGGTGCAACTGATGTCCCATTCTCCAAAAATGTACTCAATGGGACCGTAATGTTGCAACCACACACAATGTGACCTGCTGTGAGGGAAAAACGAGTTAGTACATTTCAAACATGAAAACGGTCATTTTAAATTCAACATGAAAAACCAAAATTCCAAAAGTATAATACACAAAAAAATGCTTACCGAAGAAAGAAAATGTATCGTGCTCTGCACCCCTCACCCGCCCTGTGGTGCAACTGATGTCCCTTTCTCCAAAATGGTACTCAATATGACCGTAATGTTGCAACCACACAAAAGTTGACCTGCTGTGAGGGAAAAACGAGTTAGTACATTTCAAACATGAAAAAGGTCATTTTAAAATCAACATGAAAAACCAAAATTCCAAAAGTATAATACACAAAAAAATGCTTACCGAAGAAAGAAAATGTATCGTGTTCTGCACCCTCCACCCGCCCTGTGGTGCAACTGATGTCCCTTTCTCCAAAAATGTACTCAATGGTACCGTAATGTTGCAACCACACACAATGTGACCTGCTGTGAGGGAAAAACAAGTTAGTACATTTCAAACATGAAAAAGGTCATTTTAAAATCAACATGAAAAACCAAAATTCCAAATGTATAATACACAAAAAAATGCTTACTGAAGAAAGAAAATGTATCGTGCTCTGCACCCTCCACCCGCCCTGTGGTGCAACTGATGTCCCTTTCTCCAAAAATGTACTCAATGGGACCATAACGTTACAACCACACACAATGTGACCTGCTGTGAGGGAAAAACGAGTTAGTACATTTCAAACATGAAAAAGGTCATTTTAGAATCAACATGAAAAACCAAAATTCCAAAAGTATAATACACAAAAAAATGCTTACCGAAGAAGGAAAATGTATCGTGCTCTGCACCCTCCCCCCGCCCTGTGGTGCAACTGATGTCCCTTTCTCCAAAAATGTACTCAATGGGACCGTAACGTTGCAACCACACACAATGTGACCTCCTGTGAGGGAAAATCGAGTTATTACATTTCAAACATGAAAAAGGTCATTTTAATATCAACATGAAAAACCAAAATTCCAAAAGTATAATACACAAAAAAATGCTTACCGAAGAAAGCAAATGTATCGTGCTCTGCACCCTCCACCCGCCCTGTCGTGCAACTGATGTCCCTTTCTCCAAAAATGTACTCAATGGGACCGTAATGTTGCAACCACACACAATGTGACCTGCTGTGAGGGAAAAACGAGTTAGTACATTTCAAACATGAAAAAGGCCATTTTAAAATCAACATGAAAAACCAAAATTCCAAAAGTATAATACACAAAAAAATGCTTACCGAAGAAAGAAAATGTATCGTGCTCTGCACCCTCCACCCTCCCTGTGGTGCAACTGATGTCCTTTTCTCCAAAAATGTACTCAATGGGACAGTAATGTTGCAACCACACACAATGTGATCTGCTGTGAGGGAAAAACGAGTTAGTACATTTCAAACATGAAAAAGGTCATTTTAAAATCAACATGAAAAACCAAAATTCCAAAAGTATAATACACAAAAAAATGCTTACCGAAGAAAGATAATGTATCGTGCTCTGCACCCTCCACCCGCCCTGTGGTGCAACTGATGTCCCTTTCTCCAAAAATGTACTCAATGGGACCGTAATGTTGCAACCACTCACAATGTGACCTGCTGTGAGGGAAAAACGAGTTAGTACATTTCAAACATGAAAAAGGCCATTTTAAAATCAAGATGAAAAACCAAAATTCCAAAAGTATAATACACAAAAAAATGCTTACCGAAGAAAGAAAATGTATCGTGCTCTGCACCCTCCACCCGCCCTGTGGTGCAACTGATGTCCCTTTCTCCAAAACTGTACTCAATGGGACCGTAATGTTGCAACCACACACAATGTGACCTGCTGTGAGGGAAAAACGAGTTAGTACATTTCAAACATGAAAAAGGCCATTTTCAAATCAACATGAAAAACCAAAATTCTAAAAGTATAATACACAAAAAAATGCTTACCGAAGAAAGAAAATGGTTCGTGCTCTGCACTCCTCACCCGCCCTGTGGTGCAACTGATGTCCCTTTCTCCAAAATGGCACACAATATGACCGTAATGTTGCAACCACACAAAAGTTGACCTGCTGTGAGGGAAAAACGAGTTAGTACATTTCAAACATGAAAAAGGCCATTTTAAAATGAACATGAAAAACCAAAATTCCAAAAGTATAATACACAAAAAAATGCTTACCGAAGGAAGAAAATGTATCGTGCTCTGCACCCTCCACCCGCCCTGTGGTGCAACTGATGTCCCTTTCTCCAAAAATGTACTCAATGGGATCGTAATGTTGCAACCACACACAATGTGATCTGCTGTGAGGGAAAAACGAGTTAGTACATTTCAAACATGAAAAAGGTCATTTTAAAATCAACATGAAAAACCAAAATTCCAAAAGTATAATACACAAAAAAATGCTTACCGAAGAAAGATAATGTATCGTACTCTGCACCCTCCACCCGCCCTGTGGTGCAACTGATGTCCCTTTCTCCAAAAATGTACTCAATGCGACCGTAATGTTGCAACCACACACAATGTGACCTGCTGTGAGGGAAAAACGAGTTAGTACATTTCAAACATGAAAAAGGTCATTTTAAAATCAACACCAAAAACCAAAATTACAAAAGTATAATACACAAAAAAATGCTTACCGAAGAAAGAAAATGTATCGTGCTCTGCACCCTCCACCCGCCCTGTGGTGCAACTGATGTCCCTTTCTCCAAAACTGTACTCAATGGGACCGTAATGTTGCAACCACACACAATGTGACCTGCTGTGAGGGAAAAACGAGTTAGTTCATTTCAAACATGAAAAAGGCCATTTTCAAATCAACATGAAAAACCAAAATTCCAAAAGTATAATACACAAAAAAATGCTTACCGAAGAAAGAAAATGTATCGTGCTCTGCACCCTCCACCCGCAGTGTGGTGCAACTGACGTCCCTTTCTCCAAAAATGTACTAAATGGGACCGTAATGTTGCAACCACACACAATGTGATCTGCTGTGAGGGAAAAACGAGTTAGTGCATTTCAAACATGAAAAAGGTCATTTTAAAATCAACATGAAAAACCAAAATTTTAAAAGTATAATACACAAATAAATGCTTGCCGAAGAAAGATAATGTATCGTGCTCTGCACCCTCCACCCGCCCTGTGGTGCAACTGATGTCCCTTTCTCCAAAAATGTACTCTATGGGACCGTAATGTTGCAACCACACACAATGTGACCTGCTGTGAGGGAAAAACGAGTTAGTACATTTCAAACATGAAAAAGGTCATTTTAAAATCAACATGAAAAACCAAAATTCCAAAAGTATAATACACAAAAAAATGCTTACCGAAGAAAGAAAATGTATCGTGCTCTGCACCCTCCACCCGCCCTGTGGTGCAAGTGATGTCCCTTTCTCCAAAAATGTACTCAATGGGAACGTAATGTTGCAACCACACACAATGTGACCTGCTGTGAGGGAAAAACGAGTTAGTACATTTCAAACATGAAAAAGGCCATTTTAAAATCAACATGAAAAACCAAAATTTCCAAAAGTATATAACACAAAAAAATGATTACCAAAGAAAGAAAATGTATCGTTCTCTGCACCCTCCACCCACCCTGTGGTGCAACTGATGTCCCTTTCTCTAAAAATGTACTCAATGGGACCGTAATGTTGCAACCACACACAATGTGACCTGCTGTGAGGGAAAAACAAGTTAGTACATTTCAAACATGAAAAAGGTCATTTTAAAATCAACATGAAAAACCAAAATTCCAAAAGTATAATTCACAAAATAATGCTTACCGAAGAAAGAAAATGTATCGTGCTCTGCACCCTCCACCCTCCCTGTGGTGCAACTGATGTCCCATTCTCCAAAAATGTACTCAATGGGACCGTAATGTTGCAACCACACACAATGTGACCTGCTGTGAGGGAAAAACGAGTTAGTACATTTCAAACATGAAAACGGTCATTTTAAAATCAACATGAAAAACCAAAATTCCAAAAGTATAATACACAAAAAAATGCTTACCGAAGAAAGAAAATGTATCGTGCTCTGCACCCCTCGCCCGCCCTGTGGTGCAACTGATGTCCCTTTCTCCAAAATGGTACTCAATATGACCGTAATGTTGCAACCACACAAAAGTTGACCTGCTGTGAGGGAAAAACGAGTTAGTACATTTCAAACATGAAAAAGGTCATTTTAAAATCAACATGAAAAACCAAAATTCCAAAAGTATAATACACAAAAAAATGCTTACCGAAGAAAGAAAATGTATCGTGTTCTGCACCCTCCACCCGCCCCGTGGTGCAACTGATGTCCCTTTCTCCAAAAATGTACTCAATGGTACCGTAATGTTGCAACCACACACAATGTGACCTGCTGTGAGGGAAAAACAAGTTAGTACATTTCAAACATGAAAAAGGTCATTTTAAAATCAACATGAAAAACCAAAATTCCAAATGTATAATACACAAAAAAATGCTTACTGAAGAAAGAAAATGTATCGTGCTCTGCACCCTCGACCCGCCCTGTGGTGCAACTGATGTCCCTTTCTCCAAAAATGTACTCAATGGGACCATAACGTTACAACCACACACAATGTGACCTGCTGTGAGGGAAAAACGAGTTAGTACATTTCAAACATGAAAAAGGTCATTTTAGAATCAACATGAAAAACCAAAATTCCAAAAGTATAATACACAAAAAAATGCTTACCGAAGAAGGAAAATGTATCGTGCTCTGCACCCTCCCTTCGCCCTGTGGTGCAACTGATGTCCCTTTCTCCAAAAATGTACTCAATGGGACCGTAACGTTGCAACCACACACAATGTGACCTGCTGTGAGGGAAAATCGAGTTATTACATTTCAAACATGAAAAAGGTCATTTTAATATCAACATGAAAAACCAAAATTCCAAAAGTATAATACACAAAAAAATGCTTACCGAAGAAAGCAAATGTATCGTGCTCTGCACCCTCCACCCGCCCTGTCGTGCAACTGATGTCCCTTTCTCCAAAAATGTACTCAATGGGACCGTAATGTTGCAACCACACACAATGTGACCTGCTGTGAGGGAAAAACGAGTTAGTACATTTCAAACATGAAAAAGGCCATTTTAAAATCAACATGAAAAACCAAAATTCCAAAAGTATAATACACAAAAAAATGCTTACCGAAGAAAGAAAATGTATCGTGCTCTGCACCCTCCACCCTCCCTGTGGTGCAACTGATGTCCCTTTCTCCAAAAATGTACTCAATGGGACAGTAATGTTGCAACCACACACAATGTGATCTGCTGTGAGGGAAAAACGAGTTAGTACATTTCAAACATGAAAAAGGTCATTTTAAAATCAACATGAAAAACCAAAATTCCAAAAGTATAATACACAAAAAAATGCTTACCGAAGAAAGATAATGTATCGTGCTCTGCACCCTCCACCCGCCCTGTGGTGCAACTGATGTCCCTTTCTCCAAAAATGTACTCAATGGGACCGTAATGTTGCAACCACTCACAATGTGACCTGCTGTGAGGGAAAAACGAGTTAGTACATTTCAAACATGAAAAAGGCCATTTTAAAATCAAGATGAAAAACCAAAATTCCAAAAGTATAATACACAAAAAAATGCTTACCGAAGAAAGAAAATGTATCGTGCTCTGCACCCTCCACCCGCCCTGTGGTGCAACAGATGTCCCTATCTCCAAAAATGTACTCAATGGGACCGTAATGTTGCAACCACACACAATGTGACCTGCTGTGAGGGAAAAACGAGTTAGTACATTTCAAACATGAAAAAGGCCATTTTCAAATCAACATGAAGAACCAAATTTCCAAAAGTATAATACACAAAAAAATGCTTACCGAAGAAAGAAAATGTATCGTGCTCTGCACCCTCCACCCGCCCTGTGGTGCAACTGATGTCCCTTTCTCCAAAAATGTACTCAATGGGACCGTAATGTTGCTACCACACACAATGTGACCTGCTGTGAGGGAAAAACGAGTTAGTACATTTCAAACATGAAAAAGGTCATTTTAAAATCAACATGAAAAACCAAAATTCCAAAAGTATAATACACAAAAAAATGCTTACCGTAGAAAGAAAATGTATCGTGCTCTGCACCCTCCACCCACCCTGTGGTGCAACTGATGTACCTTTCTCCAAAAATGTACTAAATGGGACAGTAATGTTGCAACCACACACAATGTGACCTGCTGTGAGTAAAAAACGGGTTAGTACATTTCAAACATGAAATAGGTCATTTTAAAATCAACATGAAAAACCAAAATTCCAAAAATATAATACACAAAAAAATGCTTACCGAAGAAAGAAAATGTATCGTGCTCTCCACCCTCCACCCGCAGTGTGGTGCAACTGACGTCCCATTCTCCAAAAATGTACTAAATGGGACCGTAATGTTGCAACCACACACAATGTGATCTGCTGTGAGGGAAAAACGAGTTAGTGCATTTCAAACATGAAAAAGGTCATTTTAAAATCAACATGAAAAATCAAAATTTTAAAAGTATAATACACAAATAAATGCTTGCCGAAGAAAGATAATGTATCGTGCTCTGCACCCTCCACCCGCCCTGTGGTGCAACTGATGTCCCTTTCTCCAAAAATGTACTCTATGGGACCGTAATGTTGCAACCACACACAATGTGACCTGCTGTGAGGGAAAAACGAGTTAGTACATTTCAAACATGAAAAAGGCCATTTTAAAATCAACATGAAAAACCAAAATTCCAAAAGTATAATACACAAAAAAATGCTTACCGAAGAAAGAAAATGTATCGTGCTCTGCACCCTCCACCCGCCCTGTGGTGCAAGTGATGTCCCTTTCTCCAAAAATGTACTCAATGGGAATGGAATGTTGCAACCACACACAATGTGACCTGCTGTGAGGGAAAAACGAGTTAGTACATTTCAAACATGAAAAAGGCCATTTTAAAATCAACATGATAAACCAAAATTTCCAAAAGTATAAAACACAAAAAAATGCTTACCGAAGAAAGATAATGTATCGTGCTCTGCACCCTCCACCCGCCCTGTGGTGCAACTGATGTCCCTTTCTCCAAAAATGTACTCAATGGGACCGTAATGTTGCAACCACTCACAATGTGACCTGCTGTGAGGGAAAAACGAGTTAGTACATTTCAAACATGAAAAAGGCCATTTTAAAATCAAGATGAAAAACCAAAATTCCAAAAGTATAATACACAAAAAAATGCTTACCGAAGAAAGAAAATGTATCGTGCTCTGCACCCTCCACCCGCCCTGTGGTGCAACAGATGTCGCTATCTCCAAAAATGTACTCAATGGGACCGTAATGTTGCAACCACACACAATGTGACCTGCTGTGAGGGAAAAACGAGTTAATACATTTCAAACATGAAAAAGGCCATTTTCAAATCAACATGAAGAACCAAATTTCCAAAAGTATAATACACAAAAAAATGCTTACCGAAGAAAGAAAATGTATCGTGCTCTGCACCCTCCAGCCGCCCTGTGGTGCAACTGATGTCCCTTTCTCCAAAATGGTACTCAATATGACCGTAATGTTGCAACCACACAAAAGTTGACCTGCTGTGAGGGAAAAACGAGTTAGTACATTTCAAACATGAAAAAGGTAATTTTAAAATCAACATGAAAAAAAAAATTTCCAAAAGTATAATACACAAAAAAATGCTTACCGAAGAAAGAAAATGTATCGTGCTCTGCACCCTCCACCCGCCCTGTGGTGCAACTGATGTCCCTTTCTACAAAAATGTACTCAATGGGACCGTAATGTTGCAACCACACACAATGATATCTGCTGTGAGGGAAAAACAAGTTAGTACTTTTCAAACATGAAGAAGGTCATTTTAAAATCAACATGGAAAACCAAAATTCCAAAAGTATAATACACAAAAAAATGCTTACCGAAGAAAGATAATGTATCGTGCTCTGCACCCTCCACCCGCCCTGTGGTGCAACTGATGTCCCTTTCTCCAAAAATATACTCAATGGGACCGTAATGTTGCAACCACACACAATGTGACCTGCTGTGAGGGAAAAACGAGTTAGTACATTTCAAACATGAAAAAGATCATTTTAAAAACAACATGAGAAACCAAAATTCCAAAAGTATAATACACAAAAAAATGCTTACCGAAGAAAGAAAATGTATCGTGCTCTGCACCCTCCCCCCGCCCTGTGGTGCAACTGATGTCCCTTTCTCCAAAATGGTACTCAATATGACCGTAATGTTGCAACCACACAAAAGTTGACCTGCTGTGAGGGAAAAACGGGTTAATACATTTCAAACATGAAAAAGGTCATTTTAAAATCAACATGAAAAACCAAAATTCCAAAAGTATAATACACAAAAAATGCTTACCGAAGAAAGAAAATGAATCGTGCTCTGCACCCTCGACCCGCCCTGTGGTGCAACTGATGTAACTTTCTCCAAAAATGTACTCAATGGGACCGTAACGTCGCAACCACACACAATTTGACCTGCTGTGAGGGAAAAACGAGTTAGTACATTTCAAACATGAAAAAGGTCATTTTAGAATCTACATGAAAAACCAAAATTCCAAAAGTATAATACACAAAAAAATGCTTACCGAAGAAATAAAATGTATCGTGCTCTGCACCCTCCCCCCGCCCTGTGGTGCAACTGATGTCCCTTTCTCCAAAAATGTACTCAATGGGACCGTAACGTTGCAACAACACACAATGTGACCTGCTGTGAGGGAGATACGAGTTAGTACATTTCAAACAGGTAAAAGGTCATTTTAAAATCAACATGAAAAACCAAAATTCCAAAAGTATAATACACAAAAAAATGCTTACCGAAGAAAGCAAATGTATCGTGCTCTGCACCCTCCACCCGCCCTGTGGTGCAACTGATATCCCTTTCTCCAATATGGTACTCAATATGACCGTAATGTTGCAACCACACAAAAGTTGACCTGCTGTGATCAGAAAACGAGTTATGACATTTCAAACATGAAAAAGGTCATTTTAAAATCAACATGAAAAACCAAATTTCCAAATGTATGAAACACAAAAAAATGATTACCAAAGAAAGAAAACGTATCGTGCTCTGCACCCTCTTCCCGCCCTGTGGTGCAACTGATGTCCCTTTCTCCAAAAATGTACTCAATGGGACCGTAATGTTGCAACCACACACAATGTGACCTGCTGTGAGGGAAAAACGAGTTAGTACATTTCAAACATGAAAAAGGTCATTTTAAAATCAACATGAAAAACCAAAATTCCAAAAGTATAATACACAAAAAAATGCTTACCGAAGAAAGAAAATGTATCGTGCTCTGCACCCTCCACCCGCCCTGTGGTGCAACTGATGTCCCTTTCTCCAAAAATGTACTCAATGGGACCGTAATGTTGCAACCACACACAATGTGACCTGCTGTGAGGGAAAAACGAGTTAGTACATTTCAAACATGAAAAAGGTCATTTTAAAATCAACATGGAAAACCAAAATTCCAAAAGTATAATACACAAAAAAATGCTTACCGAAGAAAGAAAATGTATCGTGCTCTGCACCCTCCACCCGCCCTGTGGTGCAACTGATGTCCCTTTCTCCAAAAATGTACTCAATGGGACCGTAATGTTGCAACCACACACAATGTGACCTGCTGTGAGGGAAAAATGGGTTAGTACATTTCAAACATGAAATAGGTCATTTTAAAATCAACATGAAAAACCAAAATTCCAAAAGTATAATACACAAAAAAATGCTTACCGAAGAAAGAAAATGTATCGTGCTCTGCACCCTCCACCCGCCCTGTGGTGCAACTGATGTCCCTTTCTCCAAAAATGTACTCAGTGGAACCGTAATGTTGCAGCCACACACAATGTGACCTGCTGTGAGGGAAAAACGAGTTGGTACATTTCAAACATGAAAAAGGTCATTTTAAAATCAACATGAAAAACCAAAATTCCAAAAGTATAATACACAAAAAAATGCTTACCGAAGAAAGAAAATGTATCGTGCTCTGCACCCTCCACCCGCCCTGTGGTGCAACTGATGTCCCTTTCTACAAAAATGTACTCAATGGGACCGTAATGTTGCAACCACACACAATGAGATCTGCTGTGAGGGAAAAACAAGTTAGTACTTTTCAAACATGAAGAAGGTCATTTTAAAATCAACATGGAAAACCAAAATTCCAAAAGTATAATACACAAAAAAATGCTTACCGAAGAAAGATAATGTATCGTGCTCTGCACCCTCCACCCGCCCTGTGGTGCAACTGATGTCCCTTTCTCCAAAAATATACTCAATGGGACCGTAATGTTGCAACCACACACAATGTGACCTGCTGTGAGGGAAAAACGAGTTAGTACATTTCAAACATGAAAAAGATCATTTTAAAAACAACATGAGAAACCAAAATTCCAAAAGTATAATACACAAAAAAATGCTTACCGAAGAAAGAAAATGTATCGTGCTCTGCACCCTCCCCCCGCCCTGTGGTGCAACTGATGTCCCTTTCTCCAAAATGGTACTCAATATGACCGTAATGTTGCAACCACACAAAAGTTGACCTGCTGTGAGGGAAAAACGGGTTAATACATTTCAAACATGAAAAAGGTCATTTTAAAATCAACATGAAAAACCAAAATTCCAAAAGTATAATACACAAAAAATGCTTACCGAAGAAAGAAAATGAATCGTGCTCTGCACCCTCGACCCACCCTGTGGTGCAACTGATGTAACTTTCTCCAAAAATGTACTCAATGGGACCGTAACGTTGCAACCACACACAATTTGACCTGCTGTGAGGGAAAAACGAGTTAGTACATTTCAAACATGAAAAAGGTCATTTTAGAATCTACATGAAAAACCAAAATTCCAAAAGTATAATACACAAAAAAATGCTTACCGAAGAAATAAAATGTATCGTGCTCTGCACCCTCCCCCCGCCCTGTGGTGCAACTGATGTCCCTTTCTCCAAAAATGTACTCAATGGGACCGTAACGTTGCAACAACACACAATGTGACCTGCTGTGAGGGAGATACGAGTTAGTACATTTCAAACAGGTAAAAGGTCATTTTAAAATCAACATGAAAAACCAAAATTCCAAAAGTATAATACACAAAAAAATGCTTACCGAAGAAAGCAAATGTATCGTGCTCTGCACCCTCCACCCGCCCTGTGGTGCAACTGATGTCCCTTTCTCCAATATGGTACTCAATATGACCGTAATGTTGCAACCACACAAAAGTTGACCTGCTGTGACCAGAAAACGAGTTATGACATTTCAAACATGAAAAAGGTCATTTTAAAATCAACATGAAAAACCAAATTTCCAAATGTATAAAACACAAAAAAATGATTACCAAAGAAAGAAAACGTATCGTGCTCTGCACCCTCTTCCCGCCCTGTGGTGCAACTGATGTCCCTTTCTCCAAAAATGTACTCAATGGGACCGTAATGTTGCAACCACACACAATGTGACCTGCTGTGAGGGAAAAACGAGTTAGTACATTTCAAACATGAAAAAGGTCATTTTAAAATCAACATGAAAAACCAAAATTCCAAAAGTATAATACACAAAAAAATGCTTACCGAAGAAAGAAAATGTATCGTGCTCTGCACCCTCCACCCGCCCTGTGGTGCAACTGATGTCCCTTTCTCCAAAAATGTACTCAATGGGACCGTAATGTTGCAACCACACACAATGTGACCTGCTGTGAGGGAAAAACGAGTTAGTACATTTCAAACATGAAAAAGGTCATTTTAAAATCAACATGGAAAACCAAAATTCCAAAAGTATAATACACAAAAAAATGCTTACCGAAGAAAGAAAATGTATCGTGCTCTGCACCCTCCACCCGCCCTGTGGTGCAACTGATGTCCCTTTCTCCAAAAATGTACTCAATGGGACCGTAATGTTGCAACCACACACAATGTGACCTGCTGTGAGGGAAAAATGGGTTAGTACATTTCAAACATGAAATAGGTCATTTTAAAATCAACATGAAAAACCAAAATTCCAAAAGTATAATACACAAAAAAATGCTTACCGAAGAAAGAAAATGTATCGTGCTCTGCACCCTCCACCCGCCCTGTGGTGCAACTGATGTCCCTTTCTCCAAAAATGTACTCAGTGGAACCGTAATGTTGCAACCACACACAATGTGACCTGCTGTGAGGGAAAAACGAGTTGGTACATTTCAAACATGAAAAAGGTCATTTTAAAATCAACATGAAAAACCAAAATTCCAAAAGTATAATACACAAAAAAATGCTTACCGAAGAAAGAAAATGTATCGTGCTCTGCACCCTCCACCCGCCCTGTGGTGCAACTGATGTCCCTTTCTCCAAAATGGTACTCAATATGACCGTAATGTTGCAACCACACAAAAGTTGATCTGCTGTGAGGGAAAAACGAGTTGGTACATTTCAAACACGAAAAAAGTCATTTTAAAATCAACATGAAAAAAAAAATTTCCAAAAGTATAATACACAAAAAAATGCTTACCGAAGAAAGAAAATGTATCGTGCTCTGCACCCTCCACCCGCCCTGTGGTTCAACTGCTGTCCCTTTCTCCAAAAATGTACTCAATGGGACCGTAACGATGCAACCACACACAATGTGACCTGCTGTGAGGGAGAAACGAGTTAGTACATTTCAAACATGAAAAAGGTCATTTTAAAAAAAACATGAAAAACCAAATTTCCAAAAGTATAAAACACAAAAAAATGATTACCAAAGAAAGAAAACGTATCGTGCTCTGCACCCTCCTCCCGCCCTGTGGTGCAACTGATGTCCCTTTCTCCAAAAATGTACTCAATGTCACCGTAATGTTGCAACCACACACAATGTGACCTGCTGTGAGGGAAAAACGAGTTATTACATTTCAAACATGAAAAAGGTCATTTTAGAATCAACATGAAAAACCAAAATTCCAAAAGTATAATACACAAAAAAATGCTTACCGAAGAAAGCAAATGTATCGTGCTCTGCACCCTCCACCCGCCCTGTGGTGCAACTGATGTCCCATTCTCCAATATGGTACTCAATATGACCGTAATGTTGCAACCACACAAAACTTGACCTGCTGTGAGCAGAAAACGAGTTACGACATTTCAAACAAGAAAAAGGTCATTTTAAAATCAACATGAAAAACCAAATTTCCAAAAGTATAAAACACAAAAAAATGATTACCAAAGAAAGAAAACGTATCGTGCTCTGCACCCTCCTGCCGCCCTGTGGTGCAACTGATGTCCCTTTCTCCAAAAATGTACTCAATGTCACCGTAATGTTGCAACCACACACAATGTGACCTGCTGTGAGGGAAAAACGAGTTAGTACATTTCAAACATGAAAAAGGCCATTTTAAAATCAACATGAAAAACCAAAAATCCAAAAGTATAATACACAAGAAAATGCTTACCGAAGAAAGAAAATGTATCGTGCTCTGCACCCTCCACCCGGCCTGTGGTGCAACTGATGTCCCTTTCTCCAAAAATGTACTCAATGGGACCGTAATGTTGCAACCACACACAATGTGACCTGCTGTGAGGGAAAAACGAGTTAGTACATTTCAAACATGAAAAAGGTCATTTTAAAATCAACATGAAAAACCAAAATTCCAAAAGTATAATACACAAAAAAATGCTTACCGAAGAAAGAAAATGTATCGTGCTCTGCACCCTCCACCCGCCCTGTGGTGCAACTGATGTCCCTTTCTCCAAAAATGTACTCAATGGGACCGTAATGTTGCAACCACACACAATGTGACCTGCTGTGAGGGAAAAATGGGTTAGTACATTTCAAACATGAAATAGGTCATTTTAAAATCAACATGAAAAACCAAAATTCCAAAAGTATAATACACAAAAAAATGCTTACCGAAGAAAGAAAATGTATCGTGCTCTGCACCCTCCACCCGCCCTGTGGTGCAACTGATGTCCCTTTCTCCAAAAATGTACTCAGTGGAACCGTAATGTTGCAACCACACACAATGTGACCTGCTGTGAGGGAAAAACGAGTTAGTACATTTCAAACATGAAAAAGATCATTTTAAAATCAACATGAGAAACCAAAATTCCAAAAGTATAATACACAAAAAAATGCTTACCGAAGAAAGAAAATGTATCGCGCTCTGCACCCTCCACCCGCCCTGTGGTGCAACTGATCTCCCTTTCTCCAAAATGGTACTCAATATGATCGTAATGTTGCAACCACACAAAAGTTGACCTGCTGTGAGGGAAAAACGAGTTAGTACATTTCAAACATGAAAAAGGTCATTTTAAATTCAACATGAAAAAAAAAAATTTCGAAAAGTATAATACACAAAAAAATGCTTACCGAAGAAAGAAAATGTATCGTGCTCTGCACCCTCCACCCGCCCTGTGGTTCAACTGCTGTCCCTTTCTCCAAAAATGTACTCAATGGGACCGTAATGTTGCAACCACACACAATGTGACCTGCTGTGAGGGAAAAACGAGTTAGTACATTTCAAACATGAAAAAGGTCATTTTAAAATCAACATGAAAAACCAAAATTCCAAAAGTATAATACACAAAAAAATGCTTACCGAAGAAAGGAAATGTATCGTGCTCTGCACCCTCCACCCGCCCTGTGGTGCAACTGATGTCCCTTTCTCCAAAAATGTACTCAATGGGACCGTAATGTTGCAACCACACACAATGTGACCTGCTGTGAGGGAAAAACGGGTTAGTACATTTCAAACATGAAATAGGTCATTTTAAAATCTACATGAAAAACCAAAATTCCAAAAGTATAATACACAAAAAAATGCTTACCGAAGAAAGAAAATGTATCGTGCTCTGCACCCTCCACCCGCCCTGTGGTGCAACTGATGTCCCTTTCTCCAAAAATGTACTCAATGGGACCGTAATGTTGCAACCACACACAATGTGACCTGCTGTGAGGGAAAAACGGGTTAGTACATTTCGAACATGAAATAGGTCATTTGAAAATCAACATGAAAAACCAAAATTCCAAAAGTATAATACACAAAAAAATGCTTACCGAAGAAAGAAAATGTATCGTGCTCTGCACCCTCCACCCGCCCTGTGGTGCAAGTGATGTCCCTTTCTCCAAAAATGTACTCAATGGGACCGTAATGTTGCAACCACACACAATGTGACCTGCTGTGAGGGAAAAACGAGTTAGTACATTTCAAACATGAAAAAGACCATTTTAAAATCAACATGAGAAACCAAAATTCCAAAAGTATAATACACAAAAAAATGCTTACCGAAGAAAGAAAATGTATCGCGCTCTGCACCCTCCACCCGCCCTGTGGTGCAACTGATGTCCCTTTCTCCAAAATGGTACTCAATATGACCGTAATGTTGCAACCACACAAAAGTTGACTGCTGTGAGGGAAAAACGAGTTAGTACATTTCAAACATGAAAAAGGTCATTTTAAAATCAACATGAAAAACCAAAATTCCAAAAGTATAATACACAAAAAAATGCTTACCGAAGAAAGAAAATGTATCGTGCTCTGCACCCTCCACCCGCCCTGTGGTGCAAGTGATGTCCCTTTCTCCAAAAATGTACTCAATGGGACCGTAATGTTGCAACCACACACAATGTGACCTGCTGTGAGGGAAAAACGAGTTAGTACATTTCAAACATAAAAAAAGTCATTTTAGAATCAACATGAAAAACCAAAATTACAAAAGTATAATACACAAAAAAATGCTTACCGAAGAAAGAAAATGTATCGTGCTCTGCACCCTCCCCCCGCCCTGTGGAGAAACTGATGGCCCTTTCTCCAAAAATGTACTCAATGGGACCGTAACGATGCAACCACACACAATGTGACCTGCTGTGAGGGAGAAACGAGTTAGTACATTTCAAACATGAAAAAGGTCATTTTAAAATCAACATGAAAAACCAAATTTCCAAAAGTATAAAACACAAAAAAATGATTACCAAAGAAAGAAAACGTATCGTGCTCTGCACCCTCCTCCTGCCCTGTGGTGCAACTGATGTCCCTTTCTCCAAAAATGTACTCAATGTCACCGTAATGTTGCAACCACACACAATGTGACCTGCTGTGAGGGAAAAACGAGTTAGTACATTTCAAACATGAAAAAGGTCATTTTAGAATCAACATGAAAAACCAAAATTCCAAAAGTATAATACACAAAAAAATGCTTACCGAAGAAAGCAAATGTATCGTGCTCTGCACCCTCCACCCGCCCTGTGGTGCAACTGATGTCCCATTCTCCAATATGGTACTCAATATGACCGTAATGTTGCAACCACACAACAGTTGACCTGCTGTGAGCAGAAAACGAGTTACGACATTTCTAATATGAAAAAGGTCATTTTAAAATCAACATGAAAAACCAAATTTCCAAAAGTATAAAACACAAAAAAATGATTACCAAAGAAAGAAAACGTATCGTGCTCTGCACCCTCCTCCTGCCCTGTGGTGCAACTGATGTCCCTTTCTCCAAAAATGTACTCAATGTCACCGTAATGTTGCAACCACACACAATGTGACTTGCTGTGAGGGAAAAACGAGTTAGTACATTTCAAACATGAAAAAGGCCATTTTAAAATCAACATGAAAAACCAAAAATCCAAAAGTATAATACACAAGAAAATGCTTACCGAAGAAAGAAAATGTATCGTGCTCTGCACCCTCCACCCGGCCTGTGGTGCAACTGATGTCCCTTTCTCCAAAAATGTACTCAATGGGACCGTAATGTTGCAACCACACACAATGTGACCTGCTGTGAGGGAAAAACGAGTTAGTACATTTCAAACATGAAAAAGGTCATTTTAAAATCAACATGAAAAACCAAAATTCCAAAAGTATAATACACAAAAATATGCTTACCGAAGAAAGAAAATGTATCGTGCTCTGCACCCTCCACCCGCCCTGTGGTGCAAGTGATGTCCCTTTCTCCAAAAATGTACTTAATGGGACCATAATGTTGCAACCACACACAATGTGACCTGCTGTGAGGGAAAAACGAGTTAGTACATTTCAAACATGAAAAAGATCATTTTAAAATCAACATTAGAAACCAAAATTCCAAAAGTATAATACACAAAAAAATGCTTACCGAAGAAGGAAAATGTATCGCGCTCTGCACCCTCCACCCGCCCTGTGGTGCAACTGATGTCCCTTTCTCCAAAATGGTACTCAATATGGCCGTAATGTTGCAACCACACAAAAGTTGACCTGCTGTGAGGGAAAAACGAGTTAGTACATTTCAAACATGAAAAAGGTCATTTTAAAATCAACATGAAAAACCAAAATTCCAAAAGTATAATACACAAAAAAATGCTTACCGAAGAAAGAAAATGTATCGTGCTCTGCACCCTCCACCCGCCCTGTGGTGCAACTGATGTCCCTTTCTCCAAAAATGTACTCAATGGGACCGTAATGTTGCAACCACACACAATGTGACCTGATGTGAGGGAAAAACGAGTTAGTACATTTCAAACATGAAATAGGTCATTTTAAAATCAACATGAAAAACCAAAATTCCAAAAGTATAATACACAAAAAAATGCTTACCGAAGAAAGAAGATGTATCGTGCTCTGCACCCTCCACCCGCCCTGTGGTGCAACTGATGTCCCTTTCTCCAAAATGGTACTCAATATGACCGTAATGGTGCAACCACACAAAAGTTGACCTGCTGTGAGGGAAAATCGAGTTAGTACATTTCAAACATGAAAAAGGTCATTTTAAAATCAACATGAAAAACCAAAATTCCAAAAGTATAATACACAAAAAAATGCTTACCGATGAAAGAAAATGTATCGTGCTCTGCACCCTCCACCCGCCCTGTGGTGCAACTGATGTCCCTTTCTCCAAAAATGTACTCAATGGGACCGTAATGTTGCAACCACACACAATGTGACCTGCTGTGAGGGAAAAACGAGTTAGTACACTTCAAACATGAAAAAGGTCATTTTAAAGTCAACATGAAAAACCAAAATTCCAAAAGTTTAATACACAAAAAAATGCTTACCGAAGAAAGAAAATGTATCGTGCTCTGCACCCTCCACCTGCCCTGTGGTGCAACTGATGTCCCTTTCTCCAAAAATGTACTCAATGGGACCGTAATGTTGCAACCACACACAATGTGACCTGCTGTGAGGGAAAAACGAGATAGTACATTTCAAACATGAAATAGGTCATTTTAAAATCAACATGAAAAACCAAAATTCCAAAAGTATAATACACAAAAAAATGCTTACCGAAGAAAGAAAATGTATCGTGCTCTGCACCCTCCACACGCCCTGTGGTGCAACTCATGTCCCTTTCTCCAAAATTGTACTCAATGGGACCGTAACGTTGCAACCACACACAATGTGACCTGCTGTGAGGGAAAAACGAGTTATTACATTTCAAACATGAAAAAAGTCATTTTAAAATCAACATGAAAAACCAAATTTGCAAAAGTATAATACACAAAAAAATGCTTACCGAAGAAAGAAAATGTATCGTGCTCTGCACCCTCCTCCCACCCTGTGGTGCAACTGATGTCCCTTTCTCCAAAAATGTACTCAATGGGACCGGAATGTTGCAACCACACACAATGTGACCTGCTGTGAGGGAAAAACGAGTTAGTACATTTCAAACATGAAAAGGTCATTTTAAAATCAACATGAAAAACCAAAATTCCAAAAGTATAATACACAAAAAAATGCTTACCGAACAAAGAAAATGTATCGTGCTCTGCACCTTCCACACGCCCTGTGGTGCAACTGATGTCCCTTTCTCCAAAAATGTACTCAATGGGACCGTAACGTTGCAACCACACACAATGTGACCTGCTGTGAGGGAAAAACGAGTTAGTACATTTTAAACATGAAAAAGGTCATTTTAAAATCAACATGAAAAACCAAATTTCCAAAAGTATAATACACAAAAAAATGCTTACCGAAGAAAGAAAATGTATCGTGCTCTGCACCCTCCACCCGCCCTGTGGTGCAACTGATGTCCCTTTCTCCAAAAATGTACTCAATGGGATCGTAATGTTGCAACCACACACAAGTTGACCTGCTGTGAGGGAAAAACGAGTTAGTACATTTCAAACATGAAAAAGGTCATTTTAAAATCAACATGAAAAACCAAATTTCCAAAAGTATAATACACAAATAATGCTTACCGAAGAAAGAAAATGTATCGTGCTCTGCACCCTCCACCCGCCCTGTGGTGCAACTGATGTCCCTTTCTCCAAAAATGTACTCAATGGGACCGTAACATTGCAACAACACACAATGTGACCTGCTGTGAGGGAAAAACGAGTTAGTACATTTCAAACATGAAAAAGGTCATTTTAAAATCAACATGAAAAACCAAAATTCCAAAAGTATAATACACAAAGAAATGCTTACCGAAGAAAGAAAATGTATCGTGCTCTGCACCCTCCACCCGCCCTGTGGTGCAACTGATGTCCCTTTCTCCAAAATGGTACTCAATATGACCGTAATGTTGCAACCACACAAAAGTTGACCTGCTGTGAGCAGAAAACGAGTTAGTACATTTCAAACATGAAAAAGGTCATTTTAAAATCAACATGAAAAACCAAAATTAGAAAAGTAAAAAACACAAAAAAATGATTACCAAAGAAAGAAAACGTATCGTGCTCTGCACCCTCCTCCCGCCCTGTGGTGCAACTGATGTCCCTTTCTCCAAAAATGTACTCAATATGACCGTAATGTTGCAACCACACACAATGTGACCTGCTGTGAGGGAAAAACGAGTTAGTACATTTCAAACATGAAAAAGGTCATTTTAAAATCAACATGAAAAACCAAAATTCCAAAAGTATAATACACAAAAAGATGCATACCACAGAAAGAAAATGTATCGTGCTCTGCACCCTCCACCCGCCCTGTGGTGCAACTGATGTCCCTTTCTCCAAAATGGTACTCAATATGACCGTAATGTTGCAACCACACAAAAGTTGACCTGCTGTGAGGGAAAAACGAGTTAGTACATTTCAAACATGAAAAAGGTCATTTTAAAATCAACATGAAAAACCAAAATTCCAAAAGTATAATACACAAAAAAATGCTTACCGAAGAAAGAAGATGTATCGTGCTCTGCACCCTCCACCCGCCCTGTGGTGCAACTGATGTCCCTTTCTCCAAAATGGTACTCAATATGACCGTAATGGTGCAACCACACAAAAGTTGACCTGCTGTGAGGGAAAATCGAGTTAGTACATTTCAAACATGAAAAAGGTCATTTTAAAATCAACATGAAAAACCAAAATTCCAAAAGTATAATACACAAAAAAATGCTTACCGATGAAAGAAAATGTATCGTGCTCTGCACCCTCCACCCGCCCTGTGGTGCAACTGATGTCCCTTTCTCCAAAAATGTACTCAATGGGACCGTAATGTTGCAACCACACACAATGTGACCTGCTGTGAGGGAAAAACGAGTTAGTACACTTCAAACATGAAAAAGGTCATTTTAAAGTCAACATGAAAAACCAAAATTCCAAAAGTTTAATACACAAAAAAATGCTTACCGAAGAAAGAAAATGTATCGTGCTCTGCACCCTCCACCTGCCCTGTGGTGCAACTGATGTCCCTTTCTCCAAAAATGTACTCAATGGGACCGTAATGTTGCAACCACACACAATGTGACCTGCTGTGAGGGAAAAACGAGATAGTACATTTCAAACATGAAATAGGTCATTTTAAAATCAACATGAAAAACCAAAATTCCAAAAGTATAATACACAAAAAAATGCTTACCGAAGAAAGAAAATGTATCGTGCTCTGCACCCTCCACACGCCCTGTGGTGCAACTCATGTCCCTTTCTCCAAAAATGTACTCAATGGGACCGTAACGTTGCAACCACACACAATGTGACCTGCTGTGAGGGAAAAACGAGTTATTACATTTCAAACATGAAAAAAGTCATTTTAAAATCAACATGAAAAACCAAATTTGCAAAAGTATAATACACAAAAAAATGCTTACCGAAGAAAGAAAATGTATCGTGCTCTGCACCCTCCTCCCACCCTGTGGTGCAACTGATGTCCCTTTCTCCAAAAATGTACTCAATGGGACCGGAATGTTGCAACCACACACAATGTGACCTGCTGTGAGGGAAAAACGAGTTAGTACATTTCAAACATGAAAAGGTCATTTTAAAATCAACATGAAAAACCAAAATTCCAAAAGTATAATACACAAAAAAATGCTTACCGAACAAAGAAAATGTATCGTGCTCTGCACCCTCCACACGCCCTGTGGTGCAACTGATGTCCCTTTCTCCAAAAATGTACTCAATGGGACCGTAACGTTGCAACCACACACAATGTGACCTGCTGTGAGGGAAAAACGAGTTAGTACATTTTAAACATGAAAAAGGTCATTTTAAAATCAACATGAAAAACCAAATTTCCAAAAGTATAATACACAAAAAAATGCTTACCGAAGAAAGAAAATGTATCGTGCTCTGCACCCTCCACCCGCCCTGTGGTGCAACTGATGTCCCTTTCTCCAAAAATGTACTCAATGGGATCGTAATGTTGCAACCACACACAAGTTGACCTGCTGTGAGGGAAAAACGAGTTAGTACATTTCAAACATGAAAAAGGTCATTTTAAAATCAACATGAAAAACCAAATTTCCAAAAGTATAATACACAAATAATGCTTACCGAAGAAAGAAAATGTATCGTGCTCTGCACCCTCCACCCGCCCTGTGGTGCAACTGATGTCCCTTTCTCCAAAAATGTACTCAATGGGACCGTAACATTGCAACAACACGCAATGTGACCTGCTGTGAGGGAAAAACGAGTTAGTACATTTCAAACATGAAAAAGGTCATTTTAAAATCAACATGAAAAACCAAAATTCCAAAAGTATAATACACAAAGAAATGCTTACCGAAGAAAGAAAATGTATCGTGCTCTGCACCCTCCACCCGCCCTGTGGTGCAACTGATGTCCCTTTCTCCAAAATGGTACTCAATATGACCGTAGTGTTGCAACCACACAAAAGTTGACCTGCTGTGAGCAGAAAACGAGTTAGTACATTTCAAACATGAAAAAGGTCATTTTAAAATCAACATGAAAAACCAAAATTAGAAAAGTAAAAAACACAAAAAAATGATTACCAAAGAAAGAAAACGTATCGTGCTCTGCACCCTCCTCCCGCCCTGTGGTGCAACTGATGTCCCTTTCTCCAAAAATGTACTCAATATGACCGTAATGTTGCACCCACACACAATGTGACCTGCTGTGAGGGAAAAACGAGTTAGTACATTTCAAACATGAAAAAGGTCATTTTAAAATCAACATGAAAAACCAAAATTCCAAAAGTATAATACACAAAAAGATGCATACCACAGAAAAAAATGTATCGTGCTCTGCACCCTCCACCCGCCCTGTGGTGCAACTGATGTCCCTTTCTCCAAAATGGTACTCAATATGACCGTAATGTTGCAACCACACAAAAGTTGACCTGCTGTGAGCAGAAAACGAGTTAGTACATTTCAAACATGAAAAAGGTCATTTTAAAATCAACATGAAAAACCAAATTTCGAAAAGTATAATACACAAAAAAATGCTTACTGAACAAAGAAAATGTATCGTGCTCTGCACCCTCCACACACCCTGTGGTGCAACTGATGTCCCTTTCTCCAAAAATGTACTCAATGGGACCGTAACGTTGCAACCACACACAATGTGACCTGCTGTGAGGGAAAAACGAGTTATTACATTTCAAACATGAAAAAAACATTTTAAAATCAACAAGAAAAACCAAATTTCCAAAAGTATAAAACACAAAAAAATGCTCACCGAAGAAAGAAAATGTATCGTGCTCTGCACCCTCCTCCCGCCCTGTGGTGCAACTCATGTCCCTTTCTCCAAAAATGTACTCAATGGGACCGTAATGTTGCAACCACACACAATGTGACCTGCTGTGAGGGAAAAACGAGTTAGTACATTTCAAACATGAAAAAGGTCATTTTAAAATCAACATGAAAAACCAAAATTCCAAAAATATAATACACAAAAAAAGGCTCACCGAAGAAAGAAAATGTATCGTGCTCTGCACCCTCCTCCCACCCTGTGGTGCAACTGATGTCCCTTTCTCCAAAAATGTACTCAATGGGACCGTAATGTTGCAACCACACACAATGTGACCTGCTGTGAGGGAAAAACGAGTTAGTACATTTCAAACATGAAAAAGGTCATTTTAATATCAACATGAAAAACCAAAATTCCAAAAGTATAATACACAAAAAAATGCTCACCGAAGAAAGAAAATGTATCGTGCTCTGCACCCTTCTCCCGCCCTGTGGTGCAACTGATGACCCTTTCTCCAAAAATGTACTCAATGGGACCGGAATGTTGCAACCACACACAATGTGACCTGCTGTGAGGGAAAAACGAGTTGGTACATTTCAAACATGAAAAAGGTCATTTTAAAATCAACATGAAAAACCAAAATTCCAAAAGTATAATACACAAAAAAATGCTTACCGAACAAAGAAAATGTATCGTGCTCTGCACCCTCCACACGCCCTGTGGTGCAACTGATGTCCCTTTCTCCAAAAATGTACTCAATGGGACCGTAACGTTGCAACCACACACAATGTGACCTGCTGTGAGGGAAAAACGAGTTAGTACATTTTAAACATGAAAAAGGTCATTTTAAAATCAACATGAAAAACCAAATTTCCAAAAGTATAATACACAAAAAAATGCTTACCGAAAAAAGAAAATGTATCGTGCTCTGCACCCTCCACACGCCCTGTGGTGCAACTGATGTCCCTTTCTCCAAAAATGTACTCAATGGGACCGAAATGTTGCAACCACACACAATGTGACCTGCTGTGAGGGAAAAACGAGATAGTACATTTCAAACATGAAATAGGTCATTTTAAAATCAACATGAAAAACCAAAATTCCAAAAGTATAATACACAAAAAAATGCTTACCGAAGAAAGAAAATGTATCGTGCTCTGCACCCTCCACACGCCCTGTGGTGCAACTCATGTCCCTTTCTCCAAAATTGTACTCAATGGGACCGTAACGTTGCAACCACACACAATGTGACCTGCTGTGAGGGAAAAACGAGTTATTACATTTCAAACATGAAAAAAGTCATTTTAAAATCAACATGAAAAACCAAATTTGCAAAAGTATAATACACAAAAAAATGCTTACCGAAGAAAGAAAATGTATCGTGCTCTGCACCCTCCTCCCACCCTGTGGTGCAACTGATGTCCCTTTCTCCAAAAATGTACTCAATGGGACCGGAATGTTGCAACCACACACAATGTGACCTGCTGTGAGGGAAAAACGAGTTAGTACATTTCAAACATGAAAAGGTCATTTTAAAATCAACATGAAAAACCAAAATTCCAAAAGTATAATACACAAAAAAATGCTTACCGAACAAAGAAAATGTATCGTGCTCTGCACCCTCCACACGCCCTGTGGTGCAACTGATGTCCCTTTCTCCAAAAATGTACTCAATGGGACCGTAACGTTGCAACCACACACAATGTGACCTGCTGTGAGGGAAAAACGAGTTAGTACATTTTAAACATGAAAAAGGTCATTTTAAAATCAACATGAAAAACCAAATTTCCAAAAGTATAATACACAAAAAAATGCTTACCGAAGAAAGAAAATGTATCGTGCTCTGCACCCTCCACCCGCCCTGTGGTGCAACTGATGTCCCTTTCTCCAAAAATGTACTCAATGGGATCGTAATGTTGCAACCACACACAAGTTGACCTGCTGTGAGGGAAAAACGAGTTAGTACATTTCAAACATGAAAAAGGTCATTTTAAAATCAACATGAAAAACCAAATTTCCAAAAGTATAATACACAAATAATGCTTACCGAAGAAAGAAAATGTATCGTGCTCTGCACCCTCCACCCGCCCTGTGGTGCAACTGATGTCCCTTTCTCCAAAAATGTACTCAATGGGACTGTAACATTGCAACAACACACAATGTGACCTGCTGTGAGGGAAAAACGAGTTAGTACATTTCAAACATGAAAAAGGTCATTTTAAAATCAACATGAAAAACCAAAATTCCAAAAGTATAATACACAAAGAAATGCTTACCGAAGAAAGAAAATGTATCGTGCTCTGCACCCTCCACCCGCCCTGTGGTGCAACTGATGTCCCTTTCTCCAAAATGGTACTCAATATGACCGTAATGTTGCAACCACACAAAAGTTGACCTGCTGTGAGCAGAAAACGATTTAGTACATTTCAAACATGAAAAAGGTCATTTTAAAATCAACATGAAAAACCAAAATTAGCAAAGTAAAAAACACAAAAAAATGATTACCAAAGAAAGAAAACGTATCGTGCTCTGCACCCTCCTCCCGCCCTGTGGTGCAACTGATGTCCCTTTCTCCAAAAATGTACTCAATATGACCGTTATGTTGCAACCACACACAATGTGACCTGCTGTGAGGGAAAAACGAGTTAGTACATTTCAAACATGAAAAAGGTCATTTTAAAATCAACATGAAAAACCAAAATTCCAAAAGTATAATACACAAAAAGATGCATACCACAGAAAGAATATGTATCGTGCTCTGCACCCTCCACCCGCCCTGTGGTGCAACTGATGTCCCTTTCTCCAAAATGGTACTCAATATGACCGTAATGTTGCAACCACACAAAAGTTGACCTGCTGTGAGGGAAAAACGAGTTAGTACATTTCAAACATGAAAAAGGTCATTTTAAAATCAACATGAAAAACCAAAATTCCAAAAGTATAATACACAAAAAAATGCTTACCGAAGAAAGAAGATGTATCGTGCTCTGCACCCTCCACCCGCCCTGTGGTGCAACTGATGTCCCTTTCTCCAAAATGGTACTCAATATGACCGTAATGGTGCAACCACACAAAAGTTGACCTGCTGTGAGGGAAAATCGAGTTAGTACATTTCAAACATGAAAAAGGTCATTTTAAAATCAACATGAAAAACCAAAATTCCAAAAGTATAATACACAAAAAAATGCTTACCGATGAAAGAAAATGTATCGTGCTCTGCACCCTCCACCCGCCCTGTGGTGCAACTGATGTCCCTTTCTCCAAAAATGTACTCAATGGGACCGTAATGTTGCAACCACACACAATGTGACCTGCTGTGAGGGAAAAACGAGTTAGTACACTTCAAACATGAAAAAGGTCATTTTAAAGTCAACATGAAAAACCAAAATTCCAAAAGTTTAATACACAAAAAAATGCTTACCGAAGAAAGAAAATGTATCGTGCTCTGCACCCTCCACCTGCCCTGTGGTGCAACTGATGTCCCTTTCTCCAAAAATGTACTCAATGGGACCGTAATGTTGCAACCACACACAATGAGACCTGCTGTGAGGGAAAAACGAGATAGTACATTTCAAACATGAAATAGGTCATTTTAAAATCAACATGAAAAACCAAAATTTCAAAAGTATAATACACAAAAAAATGCTTACCGAAGAAAGAAAATGTATCGTGCTCTGCACCCTCCACACGCCCTGTGGTGCAACTCATGTCCCTTTCTCCAAAAATGTACTCAATGGGACCGTAACGTTGCAACCACACACAATGTGACCTGCTGTGAGGGAAAAACGAGTTATTACATTTCAAACATGAAAAAAGTCATTTTAAAATCAACATGAAAAACCAAATTTGCAAAAGTATAATACACAAAAAAATGCTTACCGAAGAAAGAAAATGTATCGTGCTCTGCACCCTCCTCCCACCCTGTGGTGCAACTGATGTCCCTTTCTCCAAAAATGTACTCAATGGGACCGTAATGTTGCAACCACACACAATGTGACCTGCTGTGAGGGAAAAACGAGTTAGTACATTTCAAACATGAAAAGGTCATTTTAAAATCAACATGAAAAACCAAAATTCCAAAAGTATAATACACAAAAAAATGCTTACCGAACAAAGAAAATGTATCGTGCTCTGCACCCTCCACACGCCCTGTGGTGCAACTGATGTCCCTTTCTCCAAAAATGTACTCAATGGGACCGTAACGTTGCAACCACACACAATGTGACCTGCTGTGAGGGAAAAACGAGTTAGTACATTTTAAACATGAAAAAGGTCATTTTAAAATCAACATGAAAAACCAAATTTCCAAAAGTATAATACACAAAAAAATGCTTACCGAAGAAAGAAAATGTATCGTGCTCTGCACCCTCCACCCGCCCTGTGGTGCAACTGATGTCCCTTTCTCCAAAAATGTACTCAATGGGATCGTAATGTTGCAACCACACACAAGTTGACCTGCTGTGAGGGAAAAACGAGTTAGTACATTTCAAACATGAAAAAGGTCATTTTAAAATCAACATGAAAAACCAAATTTCCAAAAGTATAATACACAAATAATGCTTACCGAAGAAAGAAAATGTATCGTGCTCTGCACCCTCCACCCGCCCTGTGGTGCAACTGATGTCCCTTTCTCCAAAAATGTACTCAATGGGACCGTAACATTGCAACAACACGCAATGTGACCTGCTGTGAGGGAAAAACGAGTTAGTACATTTCAAACATGAAAAAGGTCATTTTAAAATCAACATGAAAAACCAAAATTCCAAAAGTATAATACACAAAGAAATGCTTACCGAAGAAAGAAAATGTATCGTGCTCTGCACCCTCCACCCGCCCTGTGGTGCAACTGATGTCCCTTTCTCCAAAATGGTACTCAATATGACCGTAATGTTGCAACCACACAAAAGTTGACCTGCTGTGAGCAGAAAACGAGTTAGTACATTTCAAACATGAAAAAGGTCATTTTAAAATCAACATGAAAAACCAAAATTAGAAAAGTAAAAAACACAAAAAAATGATTACCAAAGAAAGAAAACGTATCGTTCTCTGCACCCTCCTCCCGCCCTGTGGTGCAACTGATGTCCCTTTCTCCAAAAATGTACTCAATATGACCGTAATGTTGCACCCACACACAATGTGACCTGCTGTGAGGGAAAAACGAGTTAGTACATTTCAAACATGAAAAAGGTCATTTTAAAATCAACATGAAAAACCAAAATTCCAAAAGTATAATACACAAAAAGATGCATACCACAGAAAGAAAATGTATCGTGCTCTGCACCCTCCACCCGCCCTGTGGTGCAACTGATGTCCCTTTCTCCAAAATGGTACTCAATATGACCGTAATGTTGCAACCACACAAAAGTTGACCTGCTGTGAGCAGAAAACGAGTTAGTACATTTCAAACATGAAAAAGGTCATTTTAAAATCAACATGAAAAACCAAATTTCGAAAAGTATAATACACAAAAAAATGCTTACTGAACAAAGAAAATGTATCGTGCTCTGCACCCTCCACACACCCTGTGGTGCAACTGATGTCCCTTTCTCCAAAAATGTACTCAATGGGACCGTAACGTTGCAACCACACACAATGTGACCTGCTGTGAGGGAAAAATGAGTTATTACATTTCAAACATGAAAAAAACATTTTAAAATCAACATGAAAAACCAAATTTCCAAAAGTATAATACACAAAAAAATGCTCACCGAAGAAAGAAAATGTATCGTGCTCTGCACCCTCCTCCCGCCCTGTGGTGCAACTCATGTCCCTTTCTCCAAAAATGTACTCAATGGGACCGTAATGTTGCAACCACACACAATGTGACCTGCTGTGAGGGAAAAACGAGTTAGTACATTTCAAACATGAAAAAGGTCATTTTAAAATCAACATGAAAAACCAAAATTCCAAAAATATAATACACAAAAAAAGGCTCACCGAAGAAAGAAAATGTATCGTGCTCTGCACCCTCCTCCCACCCTGTGGTGCAACTGATGTCCCTTTCTCCAAAAATGTACTCAATGGGACCGTAATGTTGCAACCACACACAATGTGACCTGCTGTGAGGGAAAAACGAGTTAGTACATTTCAAACATGAAAAAGGTCATTTTAATATCAACATGAAAAACCAAAATTCCAAAAGTATAATACACAAAAAAATGCTCACCGAAGAAAGAAAATGTATCGTGCTCTGCACCCTTCTCCCGCCCTGTGGTGCAACTGATGACCCTTTCTCCAAAAATGTACTCAATGGGACCGGAATGTTGCAACCACACACAATGTGACCTGCTGTGAGGGAAAAACGAGTTGGTACATTTCAAACATGAAAAAGGTCATTTTAAAATCAACATGAAAAACCAAAATTCCAAAAGTATAATACACAAAAAAATGCTTACCGAACAAAGAAAATGTATCGTGCTCTGCACCCTCCACACGCCCTGTGGTGCAACTGATGTCCCTTTCTCCAAAAATGTACTCAATGGGACCGTAACGTTGCAACCACACACAATGTGACCTGCTGTGAGGGAAAAACGAGTTAGTACATTTTAAACATGAAAAAGGTCATTTTAAAATCAACATGAAAAACCAAATTTCCAAAAGTATAATACACAAAAAAATGCTTACCGAAAAAAGAAAATGTATCGTGCTCTGCACCCTCCACACGCCCTGTGGTGCAACTGACGTCCCTTTCTCCAAAAATGTACTCAATGGGACCGTAACGTTGCAACCACACACAATGTGACCTGCTGTGAGGGAAAAACGAGTTATTACATTTCAAACATGAAAAAAACATTTTAAAATCAACATGAAAAACCAAATTTCCAAAAGTATAAAACACAAAAAAATGCTCACCGAAGAAAGAATATGTATCGTGCTCTGCACCCTCCTCCCGCCCTGTGGTGCAACTCATGTCCCTTTCTCCAAAAATGTACTCAATGGGACCGTAATGTTGCAACCACACACAATGTGACCTGCTGTGAGGGAAAAACGAGTTAGTACATTTCAAACATGAAAAAGGTCATTTTAAAATCAACATGAAAAACCAAAATTCCAAAAGTATAATACACAAAAAAATGCTTACCACAGAAAGAAAATGTATCGTGCTCTGCACCCTCCACCCGCCCTGTGGTGCAACTGATGTCCCTTTCTCCAAAATGGTACTCAATATGACCGTAATGTTGCAACCACACAAAAGTTGACCTGCTGTGAGCAGAAAACGAGTTACGACATTTCAAAAATGAAAAAGGTCATTTTATAATCAACATGAAAAACCAAATTTCCAAAAGTATAAACCACAAAACAATGATTACCAAAGAAAGAAAACGTATCGCGCTCTGCACCTTCCTCCCGCCCTGTGGTGCAACTGATGTTCCTTTCTCCAAAAATGTACTCAATGTGACCGTAATGTTCCAACCACACACAATGTGACCTGCTGTGAGGGAAAAACGAGTTAGTACATTTCAAACATGAAAAAGGTCAATTTAATATCAACATGAAAAACCAAAATTCCAAAAGTATAATAGACAAAAAAATGTTTACCGAAGAAAGAAAATGTATCGTGCTCTGCACCCTCCACCCGCCTTGTGGTGCAACTGATGTCCCTTTCTCCAAAAATGTACTCAATGGGACCGTAATGTTGCAACCACACACAATGTGACCTGCTGTGAGGGAAAAACGAGTTAGTACATTTCAAACATGAAAAAGGTCATTTCAAAATCAACATGAAAAACCAAAATTCCAAAAGTATAATACACAAGAAAATGCTTACCACAGAAAGAAAATGTATCGTGCTCTGCACCCTCCACCCGCCCTGTGGTGCAACTGATGTCCCTTACTCCAAAAATGTACTCAATGGAAACGTAATGTTGCAACCACACACAATGTAACCTGCTGTGAGGGAAAAACGAGTTAGTACATTTCAAACACGAAAAACGTCATTTTAAAATCAACATGAAAAACCAAAATTCCAAAAGTATAATACACAAAAAAATGCTTACCGAAGAAAGAAAATGTATCTTGCTCTGCACCCTCCTCCCGCCCTGTGGTGAAACTGATGTCCCTTTCTCCAAAAATGTACTCAATGTGACCGTAAAGTTGCAACCACACACAATGTGACCTGCTGTGAGGGAAAAACGAGTTAGTACATTTCAAACATGAAAAAGGTCATTTTAAAATCAACATGAAAAACCAAAATTCCTAAAGTATAATACACAAAAAAATGCTTACCGAAGAAAGAAAATGTATCGCGCTCTGCACCCTCCACCCGCCCTGTGGTGCAACTGATGTCCCTTTCTCCAAAATGGTACTCAATATGACCGTAATGTTGCAACCACACAAAAGTTGACCTGCTGTGAGCAGAAAACGAGTTACGACATTTCAAACATGTAAAAGGTCATTTAAAAATCAACATGAAAAACGAAAATTTCCAAAAGTATAAAACACAAAAAAATGATTACCTAAGAAGAAAACGTATCGTGCTCTGCACCCTCCTCCCGCCCTGTGGTGCAACTATTGTCCCTTTCTCCAAAAATGTACTCAATGTGACCGTAATGTTGCAACCACTCACAATGTGACCTGCTGTGAGGGAAAAACGAGTTAGAACATTTCAAACATGACAAAGGTCATTTTAAAATCAACATGAAAAACCAAAATTCCAAAAGTATAATACACAAAAAAATGCTTACCGAAGAAAGAAAATGTATCGTGCTCTGCACCCTCCACCCGCCCTGTGGTGCAACTGATGTCCCTTTCTCCAAAATGGTACTCAATATGACCGTAATGTTGCAACCACACAAAAGTTGACCTGCTGTGAGGGAAAAACGAGTTACGACATTTCAAACATGAAAAAGGTCATTTTAAAATCAACATGAAAAACCAAAATTCCAAAAGTATAATACACAAAAAAATGCTTACCGAAGAAAGAAAATGTATCGTGCTCTGCACCCTCCACCCGCCCTGTGGTGCAACTGATGTCCCTTTCTCCAGAAATGTACTCAATGTGACCGTAATGTTGCAACCACACACAATGTGACCGTAATGTTGCAACCACACACAATGTGACCTGCTGTGAGGGAAAAACAAGTTAGTACATTTCAAACATCCAAAAGGTCATTTTAAAATCAACATGAAAAACCAAAATTCCAATAGTATAATACACAAAAAAATGCTTACCGAAGAAAGAAAATGTATCGTGCTCTGCACCCTCCACCCGCCCTGTGGTGCAACTGATGTCCCTTTCTCCAAAAATGTACTCAATGGGACCGTAATGTTGCAACCACACACAATGTGACCTGCTGTGAGGGAAAAACGAGTTAGTACATTTCAAACATGAAAATGGTCATTTTAAAATCAACATGAAAAACCAAAATTCCAAAAGTATAATACACAAAAAAATGCTTACCGAAGAAAGAAAATGTATCGTGCTCTGCACCCTCCTCCCGCCTTGTGGTGCAACTGATGTCCCTTTCTCCAAAAATGTACTCAATGTGACCGTAATGTTGCAACCACACACAATGTGACTTGCTGTGAGAGAAAAACGAGTTAGTACATTTCAAACATGAAAAAGGTCATTTTAAAATCAACATGAAAAACCAAAATTCCAAAAGTATAATACACAAAAAATGCTTACCGAAGAAAGAAAATGTATCGTGCTCTGCACGCTCCACCTGCCCTGTGGTGCAACTGATGTCCCTTTCTCCAAAATGGTACTCAATATGACCGTAATGTTGCAACCACACAAAAGTTGACCTGCTGTGAGCAGAAAACGAGTTACGACATTTCAAACATGAAAAAGGTCATTTTATAATCAACATGAAAAACCAAATTTCCAAAAGTATAAAACACAAAAGAATGATTACCAAAGAAAGAAAACGTATCGTGCTCTGCACCCTCCTCCCGCCCTGTGGTGCAACTGATGTCCCTTTCTCCAAAAATGTACTCAATGTGACCGTAATGTTGCAACCACACACAATGTGACCTGCTGTGAGGGAAAAACGAGTTAGTACATTTCAAACATGAAAAAGGTCATTTTAAAATCAACATGAAAAACCAAAATTCCAAAAGTATAATACACAAAAAAATGCTTACCGAAGAAAGAAAATGTATCGTGCTCTGCACCCTCCACCCGCCCTGTGGTGCAACTGATGTCCCTTTCTCCAAAAATGTACTCAATGGGACCGTAATGTTGCAACCACACACAATGTGACCTGCTGTGAGGGAAAAACGAGTTAGTACATTTCAAACATGAAAAAGGTCATTTTAAAATCAACATGAAAAACCAAAATTCCAAAAGTATAATACACAAAAAGATGCATACCACAGAAAGAAAATGTATCGTGCTCTGCACCCTCCACCCGCCCTGTGGTGCAACTGATGTCCCTTTCTCCAAAATGGTACTCAATATGACCGTAATGTTGCAACCACACAAAAGTTGACCTGCTGTGAGCAGAAAACGAGTTAGTACATTTCAAACATGAAAAAGGTCATTTTAAAATCAACATGAAAAACCAAATTTCGAAAAGTATAATACACAAAAAAATGCTTACTGAACAAAGAAAATGTATCGTGCTCTGCACCCTCCACACACCCTGTGGTGCAACTGATGTCCCTTTCTCCAAAAATGTACTCAATGGGACCGTAACGTTGCAACCACACACAATGTGACCTGCTGTGAGGGAAAAACGAGTTATTACATTTCAAACATGAAAAAAACATTTTAAAATCAACATGAAAAACCAAATTTCCAAAAGTATAAAACACAAAAAAATGCTCACCGAAGAAAGAAAATGTATCGTGCTCTGCACCCTCCTCCCGCCCTGTGGTGCAACTCATGTCCCTTTCTCCAAAAATGTACTCAATGGGATCGTAATGTTGCAACCACACACAATGTGACCTGCTGTGAGGGAAAAACGAGTTAGTACATTTCAAACATGAAAAAGGTCATTTTAAAATCAACATGAAAAACCAAAATTCCAAAAATATAATACACAAAAAAAGGCTCACCGAAGAAAGAAAATGTATCGTGCTCTGCACCCTCCTCCCACCCTGTGGTGCAACTGATGTCCCTTTCTCCAAAAATGTACTCAATGGGACCGTAATGTTGCAACCACACACAATGTGACCTGCTGTGAGGGAAAAACGAGTTAGTACATTTCAAACATGAAAAAGGTCATTTTAATATCAACATGAAAAACCAAAATTCCAAAAGTATAATACACAAAAAAATGCTCACCGAAGAAAGAAAATGTATCGTGCTCTGCACCCTTCTCCCGCCCTGTGGTGCAACTGATGACCCTTTCTCCAAAAATGTACTCAATGGGACCGGAATGTTGCAACCACACACAATGTGACCTGCTGTGAGGGAAAAACGAGTTGGTACATTTCAAACATGAAAAAGGTCATTTTAAAATCAACATGAAAAACCAAAATTCCAAAAGTATAATACACAAAAAAATGCTTACCGAACAAAGAAAATGTATCGTGCTCTGCACCCTCCACACGCCCTGTGGTGCAACTGATGTCCCTTTCTCCAAAAATGTACTCAATGGGACCGTAACGTTGCAACCACACACAATGTGACCTGCTGTGAGGGAAAAACGAGTTAGTACATTTTAAACATGAAAAAGGTCATTTTAAAATCAACATGAAAAACCAAATTTCCAAAAGTATAATACACAAAAAAATGCTTACCGAAAAAAGAAAATGTATCGTGCTCTGCACCCTCCACACGCCCTGTGGTGCAACTGATGTCCCTTTCTCCAAAAATGTACTCAATGGGACCGTAACGTTGCAACCACACACAATGTGACCTGCTGTGAGGGAAAAACGAGTTATTACATTTCAAACATGAAAAAAACATTTTAAAATCAACATGAAAAACCAAATTTCCAAAAGTATAAAACACAAAAAAATGCTCACCGAAGAAAGAATATGTATCGTGCTCTGCACCCTCCTCCCGCCCTGTGGTGCAACTCATGTCCCTTTCTCCAAAAATGTACTCAATGGGACCGTAATGTTGCAACCACACACAATGTGACCTGCTGTGAGGGAAAAACGAGTTAGTACATTTCAAACATGAAAAAGGTCATTTTAAAATCAACATGAAAAACCAAAATTCCAAAAGTATAATACACAAAAAAATGCTTACCACAGAAAGAAAATGTGTCGTGCTCTGCACCCTCCACCCGCCCTGTGGTGCAACTGATGTCCCTTTCTCCAAAATGGTACTCAATATGACCGTAATGTTGCAACCACACAAAAGTTGACCTGCTGTGAGCAGAAAACGAGTTACGACATTTCAAAAATGAAAAAGGTCATTTTATAATCAACATGAAAAACCAAATTTCCAAAAGTATAAACCACAAAACAATGATTACCAAAGAAAGAAAACGTATCGCGCTCTGCACCTTCCTCCCGCCCTGTGGTGCAACTGATGTTCCTTTCTCCAAAAATGTACTCAATGTGACCGTAATGTTGCAACCACACACAATGTGACCTGCTGTGAGGGAAAAACGAGTTAGTACATTTCAAACATGAAAAAGGTCAATTTAATATCAACATGAAAAACCAAAATTCCAAAAGTATAATAGACAAAAAAATGTTTACCGAAGAAAGAAAATGTATCGTGCTCTGCACCCTCCACCCGCCTTGTGGTGCAACTGATGTCCCTTTCTCCAAAAATGTACTCAATGGGACCGTAATGTTGCAACCACACACAATGTGACCTGCTGTGAGGGAAAAACGAGTTAGTACATTTCAAACATGAAAAAGGTCATTTCAAAATCAACATGAAAAACCAAAATTCCAAAAGTATAATACACAAGAAAATGCTTACCACAGAAAGAAAATGTATCGTGCTCTGCACCCTCCACCCGCCCTGTGGTGCAACTGATGTCCCTTACTCCAAAAATGTACTCAATGGAAACGTAATGTTGCAACCACACACAATGTAACCTGCTGTGAGGGAAAAACGAGTTAGTACATTTCAAACACGAAAAACGTCATTTTAAAATCAACATGAAAAACCAAAATTCCAAAAGTATAATACACAAAAAAATGCTTACCGAAGAAAGAAAATGTATCTTGCTCTGCACCCTCCTCCCGCCCTGTGGTGAAACTGATGTCCCTTTCTCCAAAAATGTACTCAATGTGACCGTAAAGTTGCAACCACACACAATGTGACCTGCTGTGAGGGAAAAACGAGTTAGTACATTTCAAACATGAAAAAGGTCATTTTAAAATCAACATGAAAAACCAAAATTCCTAAAGTATAATACACAAAAAAATGCTTACCGAAGAAAGAAAATGTATCGCGCTCTGCACCCTCCACCCGCCCTGTGGTGCAACTGATGTCCCTTTCTCCAAAATGGTACTCAATATGACCGTAATGTTGCAACCACACAAAAGTTGACCTGCTGTGAGCAGAAAACGAGTTACGACATTTCAAACATGTAAAAGGTCATTTAAAAATCAACATGAAAAACGAAAATTTCCAAAAGTATAAAACACAAAAAAATGATTACCTAAGAAGAAAACGTATCGTGCTCTGCACCCTCCTCCCGCCCTGTGGTGCAACTATTGTCCCTTTCTCCAAAAATGTACTCAATGTGACCGTAATGTTGCAACCACTCACAATGTGACCTGCTGTGAGGGAAAAACGAGTTAGAACATTTCAAACATGACAAAGGTCATTTTAAAATCAACATGAAAAACCAAAATTCCAAAAGTATAATACACAAAAAAATGCTTACCGAAGAAAGAAAATGTATCGTGCTCTGCACCCTCCACCCGCCCTGTGGTGCAACTGATGTCCCTTTCTCCAAAATGGTACTCAATATGACCGTAATGTTGCAACCACACAAAAGTTGACCTGCTGTGAGGGAAAAACGAGTTACGACATTTCAAACATGAAAAAGGTCATTTTAAAATCAACATGAAAAACCAAAATTCCAAAAGTATAATACACAAAAAAATGCTTACCGAAGAAAGAAAATGTATCGTGCTCTGCACCCTCCACCCGCCCTGTGGTGCAACTGATGTCCCTTTCTCCAGAAATGTACTCAATGTGACCGTAATGTTGCAACCACACACAATGTGACCGTAATGTTGCAACCACACACAATGTGACCTGCTGTGAGGGAAAAACAAGTTAGTACATTTCAAACATCCAAAAGGTCATTTTAAAATCAACATGAAAAACCAAAATTCCAATAGTATAATACACAAAAAAATGCTTACCGAAGAAAGAAAATGTATCGTGCTCTGCACCCTCCACCCGCCCTGTGGTGCAACTGATGTCCCTTTCTCCAAAAATGTACTCAATGGGACCGTAATGTTGCAACCACACACAATGTGACCTGCTGTGAGGGAAAAACGAGTTAGTACATTTCAAACATGAAAATGGTCATTTTAAAATCAACATGAAAAACCAAAATTCCAAAAGTATAATACACAAAAAAATGCTTACCGAAGAAAGAAAATGTATCGTGCTCTGCACCCTCCTCCCGCCTTGTGGTGCAACTGATGTCCCTTTCTCCAAAAATGTACTCAATGTGACCGTAATGTTGCAACCACACACAATGTGACTTGCTGTGAGAGAAAAACGAGTTAGTACATTTCAAACATGAAAAAGGTCATTTTAAAATCAACATGAAAAACCAAAATTCTATAAGTATAATACACAAAAAATGCTTACCGAAGAAAGAAAATGTATCGTGCTCTGCACGCTCCACCTGCCCTGTGGTGCAACTGATGTCCCTTTCTCCAAAATGGTACTCAATATGACCGTAATGTTGCAACCACACAAAAGTTGACCTGCTGTGAGCAGAAAACGAGTTACGACATTTCAAACATGAAAAAGGTCATTTTATAATCAACATGAAAAACCAAATTTCCAAAAGTATAAAACACAAAAGAATGATTACCAAAGAAAGAAAACGTATCGTGCTCTGCACCCTCCTCCCGCCCTGTGGTGCAACTGATGTCCCTTTCTCCAAAAATGTACTCAATGTGACCGTAATGTTGCAACCACACACAATGTGACCTGCTGTGAGGGAAAAACGAGTTAGTACATTTCAAACATGAAAAAGGTCATTTTAAAATCAACATGAAAAACCAAAATTCCAAAAGTATAATACACAAAAAAATGCTTACCGAAGAAAGAAAATGTATCGTGCTCTGCACCCTCCACCCGCCCTGTGGTGCAACTGATGTCCCTTTCTCCAAAAATGTACTCAATGGGACCGTAATGTTGCAACCACACACAATGTGACCTGCTGTGAGGGAAAAACGAGTTAGTACATTTCAAACATGAAAAAGGTCATTTTAAAATCAACATGAAAAACCAAAATTCCAAAAGTATAATACACAAAAAAATGCTTACCGAAGAAAGAAAATGTATCGTGCTCTGCACCCTCCTCCTGCCCTGTGGTGCAACTGAAGTCCCCTTCTCCAAAAATGTACTCAATGGGACCGTAATGTTGCAACCACACACAAGTTGACCTGCTGTGAGGGAAAAACGAGTTAGTACACTTCAAACATGAAAAAGGTCATTTTAAAATCAACATGAAAAACCAAAATTCCAAAAGTATAATACACAAAAAAATGCTTACCGAAGAAAGAAAATGTATCGTGCTCTGCACCCTCCACCCGCCCTGTGGTGCAACTGTTGTCCCTTTCTCCAAAAATGTACTCAATGGGACTGTAATGTTGCAACCACACACAATGTGACTTGCTGTGAGGGAAAAATGAGTTAGTACATTTCAAACATAAAAAAGGTCATTTTAAAATCAACATGAGAAACCAAAATTCCAAAAGTATAATACACAAAAAAATGCTTACCGAAGAAAGAAAATGTATCCTGCTCTGCACCCTCCACCCGCCCTGTGGTGCAACTGATGTCCCTTTCTCCAAAAATGTACTCAATGGGACCATAATGTTGCAACCACACACAATGTGACCTGCTGTGAGGGAAAAACGAGATAGTGCATCACAAACATGAAAAAGGTCATTTTAAAATCAACATGAAAAACCAAAATTCCAAAAGTATAATACACAAAAAAATGCTTACCGAAGAAAGAAAATGTATCGTGCTCTGGAACCTCCTCCCGCCCTGTGGTGCAACTGATGTCCCTATCTCCAAAAATGTACTCAATGGGACCGTAATGTTGCAACCACACACAAGTTGACCTGCTGTGAGGGAAAAACGAGTTAGTACATTTCAAACATGAAAAAGGTCATTTTAAAATAAACACGAAAAACCAAAATTCCAAAAGTATAAATCACAAAAAAATGCTTATCGAAGAAAGAAAATGTATCGTGCTCTGCACCCTCCACCCGCCCTGTGGTGCAACTGATGTCCCTTTCTCCAAAAATGTACTCAATGGGACCGTAATGTTGCAACCACACACAATGTGACCTGCTGTGAGGGAAAAACGAGTTAGTACATTTCAAACATGAAAAAGGTCATTTCAAAATCAACATGAAAAACCAAAATTCCAAAAGTATAATACACAAGAAAATGCTTACCACAGAAAGAAAATGTATCGTGCTCTGCACCCTCCACCCGCCCTGTGGTGCAACTGATGTCCCTTACTCCAAAAATGTACTCAATGGAAACGTAATGTTGCAACCACACACAATGTAACCTGCTGTGAGGGAAAAACGAGTTAGTACATTTCAAACACGAAAAACGTCATTTTAAAATCAACATGAAAAACCAAAATTCCAAAAGTATAATACACAAAAAAATGCTTACCGAAGAAAGAAAATGTATCTTGCTCTGCACCCTCCTCCCGCCCTGTGGTGAAACTGATGTCCCTTTCTCCAAAAATGTACTCAATGTGACCGTAAAGTTGCAACCACACACAATGTGACCTGCTGTGAGGGAAAAACGAGTTAGTACATTTCAAACATGAAAAAGGTCATTTTAAAATCAACATGAAAAACCAAAATTCCTAAAGTATAATACACAAAAAAATGCTTACCGAAGAAAGAAAATGTATCGCGCTCTGCACCCTCCACCCGCCCTGTGGTGCAACTGATGTCCCTTTCTCCAAAATGGTACTCAATATGACCGTAATGTTGCAACCACACAAAAGTTGACCTGCTGTGAGCAGAAAACGAGTTACGACATTTCAAACATGTAAAAGGTCATTTAAAAATCAACATGAAAAACGAAAATTTCCAAAAGTATAAAACACAAAAAAATGATTACCTAAGAAGAAAACGTATCGTGCTCTGCACCCTCCTCCCGCCCTGTGGTGCAACTATTGTCCCTTTCTCCAAAAATGTACTCAATGTGACCGTAATGTTGCAACCACTCACAATGTGACCTGCTGTGAGGGAAAAACGAGTTAGAACATTTCAAACATGACAAAGGTCATTTTAAAATCAACATGAAAAACCAAAATTCCAAAAGTATAATACACAAAAAAATGCTTACCGAAGAAAGAAAATGTATCGTGCTCTGCACCCTCCACCCGCCCTGTGGTGCAACTGATGTCCCTTTCTCCAAAATGGTACTCAATATGACAGTAATGTTGCAACCACACAAAAGTTGACCTGCTGTGAGGGAAAAACGAGTTACGACATTTCAAACATGAAAAAGGTCATTTTAAAATCAACATGAAAAACCAAAATTCCAAAAGTATAATACACAAAAAAATGCTTACCGAAGAAAGAAAATGTATCGTGCTCTGCACCCTCCACCCGCCCTGTGGTGCAACTGATGTCCCTTGTTCCAGAAATGTACTCAATGTGACCGTAATGTTGCAACCACACACAATGTGACCGTAATGTTGCAACCACACACAATGTGACCTGCTGTGAGGGAAAAACAAGTTAGTACATTTCAAACATCCAAAAGGTCATTTTAAAATCAACATGAAAAACCAAAATTCCAATAGTATAATACACAAAAAAATGCTTACCGAAGAAAGAAAATGTATCGTGCTCTGCACCCTCCACCCGCCCTGTGGTGCAACTGATGTCCCTTTCTCCAAAAATGTACTCAATGGGACCGTAATGTTGCAACCACACACAATGTGACCTGCTGTGAGGGAAAAACGAGTTAGTACATTTCAAACATGAAAATGGTCATTTTAAAATCAACATGAAAAACCAAAATTCCAAAAGTATAATACACAAAAAAATGCTTACCGAAGAAAGAAAATGTATCGTGCTCTGCACCCTCCTCCCGCCTTGTGGTGCAACTGATGTCCCTTTCTCCAAAAATGTACTCAATGTGACCGTAATGTTGCAACCACACACAATGTGACTTGCTGTGAGAGAAAAACGAGTTAGTACATTTCAAACATGAAAAAGGTCATTTTAAAATCAACATGAAAAACCAAAATTCCAAAAGTATAATACACAAAAAATGCTTACCGAAGAAAGAAAATGTATCGTGCTCTGCACGCTCCACCTGCCCTGTGGTGCAACTGATGTCCCTTTCTCCAAAATGGTACTCAATATGACCGTAATGTTGCAACCACACAAAAGTTGACCTGCTGTGAGCAGAAAACGAGTTACGACATTTCAAACATGAAAAAGGTCATTTTATAATCAACATGAAAAACCAAATTTCCAAAAGTATAAAACACAAAAGAATGATTACCAAAGAAAGAAAACGTATCGTGCTCTGCACCCTCCTCCCGCCCTGTGGTGCAACTGATGTCCCTTTCTCCAAAAATGTACTCAATGTGACCGTAATGTTGCAACCACACACAATGTGACCTGCTGTGAGGGAAAAACGAGTTAGTACATTTCAAACATGAAAAAGGTCATTTTAAAATCAACATGAAAAACCAAAATTCCAAAAGTATAATACACAAAAAAATGCTTACCGAAGAAAGAAAATGTATCGTGCTCTGCACCCTCCACCCGCCCTGTGGTGCAACTGATGTCCCTTTCTCCAAAAATGTACTCAATGGGACCGTAATGTTGCAACCACACACAATGTGACCTGCTGTGAGGGAAAAACGAGTTAGTACATTTCAAACATGAAAAAGGTCATTTTAAAATCAACATGAAAAACCAAAATTCCAAAAGTATAATACACAAAAAAATGCTTACCGAAGAAAGAAAATGTATCGTGCTCTGCACCCTCCTCCTGCCCTGTGGTGCAACTGAAGTCCCCTTCTCCAAAAATGTACTCAATGGGACCATAATGTTGCAACCACACACAATGTGACCTGCTGTGAGGGAAAAACGAGATAGTGCATCACAAACATGAAAAAGGTCATTTTAAAATCAACATGAAAAACCAAAATTCCAAAAGTATAATACACAAAAAAATGCTTACCGAAGAAAGAAAATGTATCGTGCTCTGGAACCTCCTCCCGCCCTGTGGTGCAACTGATGTCCCTATCTCCAAAAATGTACTCAATGGGACCGTAATGTTGCAACCACACACAAGTTGACCTGCTGTGAGGGAAAAACGAGTTAGTACATTTCAAACATGAAAAAGGTCATTTTAAAATAAACACGAAAAACCAAAATTCCAAAAGTATAAATCACAAAAAAATGCTTATCGAAGAAAGAAAATGTATCGTGCTCTGCACCCTCCACCCGCCCTGTGGTGCAACTGATGTCCCTTTCTCCAAAAATGTACTCAATGGTACCGTAATGTTGCAACCACACAAAAGTTGACCTGCTGTGAGGGAAAAACAAGTTAGTACATTTCAAACACGAAAAAGGTCATTTTAAAATCAACATGAAAAACCAAAATTCCAAAAGTATAATACACAAAAAAATGCTTACCGAAGAAAGAAAATGTATCGTGCTCTGCACCCTCCACCCGCCCTGTCGTGCAACTGATGTCCCTTTCTCCAAAAATGTACCCAATGGGACCGTAATGTTGCAACCACACACAATGTGACCTGCTGTGAGGGAAAAACGAGTTAGTACAATTCAAACATGAAAAAGGTCATTTTAAGATCAACATGAAAAACCAAAATTCCAAAAGTATAATACACAGAAAAATGCTTACCGAAGAAAGAAATGGTATCATGCTCTGCACCCTCCTCCCGCCCTGTGGTGCAACTGATGTCCCTTTCTCCAAAATGGTACTCAATATGACCGTAATGTTGCAACCACACAAAAGTTGACCTGCTGTGAGCAGAAAACGAGTTACGACATTTCAAACATGAAAAAGGACATTTTATAATCATCAAGAAAAACCAAATTTCCAAAAGTATAAAACACAAAAAAATGCTTACAGAAGAAAGAAAATGTATCGTGCTCTGCACCCTCCACCCGCCCTGTGGTGCAACTGATGTCCCTTTCTCCAAAAATGTACTCAATGGGACCGTAATGTTGCAACCACACACAATGTGACCTGCTGTGAGGGAAAAACGAGTTAGTACATTTCAAACATGAAAAAGGTCATTTTAAAATCAACATGAGAAACCAAAATTCCAAAAGTATAATACACAAAAAAATGCTTACCGAAGAAAGAAAATGTATCGTGCTCAGCACCCTCCTCCCGCCCTATGGTGCAACTGATGTCCCTTTCTCCAAAAATGTACTCAATGTGACCGTGATGTTGCAACCACACACAATGTGACCTGCTGTGAGAGAAAAACGAGTTAGTACATTTCAAACATGAAAAAGGTCATTTTAAAATCAACATGAACAACCAAAAATCCAAAAGTATAATACACAAAAAAATGCTTACCGAAGAAAGAAAATGCATCGTGCTCTGCACCCTCCAGCCGCCCTGTGGTGCAACTGATGTCCCTTTCTCCAAAATGGTACTCAATATGACCGTAATGTTGCAACCACACAAAAGTTGACTTGCTGTGAGCAGAAAACGAGTTAGTACATTTCAAACATGAAAAAGGACATTTTATAATCATCATGAAAAACCAAATTTCCAAAAGTATAAAACTCAAAAAATGATTACCAAAGGAAGAAAACGTATCGTGCTCTGCACCCTCCTCCCGCCCTGTGGTGCAACTGATGTCCCTTTCTCCAAAAATGTACTCAATGTGACCGTAATGTTGCAACCACACACAATGTGACCTGCTGTGAGGGAAAAACGAGTTAGTACATTTCAAACATGAAAAAGGTCATTTTAAAATCAACATGACAAAACCAAAATTCCAAAAGTATAATACACAAAAAAATGCTTAACGAAGAAAGAAAATGTATCGTGCTCTGCACTCTCCACCCGCCCTGTGGTGCAACTGATGTCCCTTTCTCCAAAAATGTACTCAATGGGACCGTAATGTTGCAACCACACACAATGTGACCTGCTGTGAGGGAAAAACGTGTTAGTACATTTCAAACATGAAAAAGGTCATTTTAAAATCAACATGAAAAACCAAAATTCCAAAAGTATAATACACAAAAAAATGCTTACCGAAGAAAGAAAATGTATCGTGCTCTGCACCCTCCACCCGCCCTGTGGTGCAACTGATGTCCCTTTATCCAAAAATGTACTCAATGTGACCGTATTGTTGCAACCACACACAATGTGACCTGCTGTGAGGGTAAAACGAGTTAATACATTTCAAACATGAAAAAGGTCATTTTAAAATCAACATGAAAAACCAAAATTCCAAAAGTATAATACACAAAAAAATGCTTACCCAAGAAAGAAAATGTATCGTGCTCTGCACCCTCCACCCGCCCTGTGGTGCAACTGATGTCCCATTCTCCAAAAATGTACTCACTGGGACCGTAATGTTGCAACCACACAAAAGTTGACCTGCTGTGAGGGAAAAACGAGTTAGTACATTTCAAACACGAAAAAGGTCATTTTAAAATCAACATGAAAAACCAAAATTCCAAAAGTATAATACACAAAAAAATGCTTACCGAAGAAAGAAAATGTATCGTGCTCTGCACCCTCCATCCGCCCTGTGGTGCAACTGATGTCCCTTTCTCCAAAATGGTACTCAATATGACCGTAATGTTGCAACCACACAAAAGTTGACCTGCTGTGAGGGAAAAACGAGTTAGTACATTTCAAACATGAAAAAGGACATTTTAAAATCAATATGAAAAAAAAAAATTCCAAAAGTATAATACACAAAAAAATGCTTACCGAAGAAAGAAAACGTATCGTGCTCTGCACCCTCCACCCGCCCTGTGGTGCAACTGATGTCCCTTTCTCCAAAATGGTACTCAATATGACCGTAATGTTGCAACCACACAAAAGTTGACCTGCTGTGAGGGAAAAACGAGTTAGTACATTTCAAACATGAAAAACGACATTTTAAAATCAACATGTAAAACCAAAATTCCAAAAGTATAATACACAAAAAAATGCTTACCGAAGAAAGAAAATGTATCGTGCTCTGCACCCTCCACCCGCCCTGTGGTGCAACTGATGTCCCTTTCTCCAGAATGGTACTCAATATGACCGTAATGTTGCAACCACACAAAAGTTGACCTGCTGTGAGCAGAAAACGAGTTACGACATTTCAAACATGAAAAAGGTCATTTTAAAATCAACATGAAAAACCAAATTTCTAAAAGTATAAAACACAAAAAATGATTACCAAAGATAGAAAACGTATCATGCTCTGCACCCTCCTCCCGCCCTGTGGTGCAACTGATGTCCCCTTCTCCAAAAATGTACTCAATGTGACCGTAATGTTGCAACCACACACAATGTGACCTGCTGTGAGGGAGAAACGAGTTAGTACATTTCAAACATGAAAAAGGTCATTTTAAAATCAACATGAAAAACCAAAATTCCAAAAGTATAATACATAAAAATATGCTTACCGAAGAAAGACAATGTATCGTGCTCTGCACCCTCCACCCGCCTTGTGGTGCAACTGATGTCCCTTTCTCCAAAAATGTACTCAATGGGACCGTAATGTTGCAACCACACAAAATGTGACCTGCTGTGAGGGAAAAACGAGTTGGTACATTTCAAACATGAAAAAGGTCATTTTAAAATCAACATGAAAAACCAAAATTCCAAAAGTATAATACACAAAAAAATGCTTACCGAAGAAAGAAAATGTATCGTGCTCTGCACCCTCCAGCCGCCCTGTAGTGCAAGTGATGTCCCTTTCTCCAAAATGGTACTCAATATGACCGTAATGTTGCAACCACACAAAAGTTGACCTGCTGTGAGCAGAAAACGAGTTAGTACATTTCAAACATGAAAAAGGACATTTTATAATCATCATGAAAAACCAAATTTCCAAAAGTATAAAACACAAAAAAATGATTACCAAAGAAAGAAAACGTATCGTGCTCTGCACCCTCCTCCCGCCCTGTGGTGCAACTGATGTCCCTTTCTCCAAAAATGTACTCAATGTGACCGTAATGTTGCAACCACACACAATGTGACCTGCTGTGAGGGAAAAACGAGTTAGTACATTTCAAACATGAAAAAGGTCATTTTAAAATCAACATGACAAAACCAAAATTCCAAAAGTATAATACACAAAAAAATGCTTAACGAAGAAAGAAAATGTATCGTGCTCTGCACTCTCCACCCGCCCTGTGGTGCAACTGATGTCCCTTTCTACAAAAATGTACTCAATGGGACCGTAATGTTGCAACCACACACAATGTGACCTGCTGTGAGGGAAAAACGTGTTAGTACATTTCAAACATGAAAAAGGTCATTTTAAAATCAACATGAAAAACCAAAATTCCAAAAGTATAATACACAAAAAAATGCTTACCGAAGAAAGAAAATGTATCGTGCTCTGCACCCTCCACCCGCCCTGTGGTGCAACTGATGTCCCTTTCTCCAAAAATGTACTCAATGTGACAGTAATGTTGCAACCACACACAATGTGACCTGCTGTGAGGGTAAAACGAGTTAATACATTTCAAACATGAAAAAGGTCATTTTAAAATCAACATGAAAAACCAAAATTCCAAAAGTATAATACACAAAAAAATGCTTACCCAAGAAAGAAAATGTATCGTGCTCTGCACCCTCCACCCGCCCTGCGGTGCAACTGCTGTCCCTTTCTCCAAAAATGTACTCACTGGGACCGTAATGTTGCAACCACACAAAAGTTGACCTGCTGTGAGGGAAAAACGAGTTAGTACATTTCAAACACGAAAAAGGTCATTTTAAAATCAACATGAAAAACCAAAACTCCAAAAGTATAACACACAAAAAAATGCTTACCGAAGAAAGAAAATGTATCGTGCTCTGCACCCTCCATCCGCCCTGTGGTGCAACTGATGTCCCTTTCTCCAAAATGGTACTCTATATGACCGTAATGTTGCAACCACACAAAAGTTGACCTGCTGTGAGGGAAAAACGAGTTAGTACATTTCAAACATGAAAAAGGACATTTTAAAATCAACATGAAAAACCAAAATTCCAAAAGTATAATACACAAAAAAATGCTTACCGAAGAAAGAAAATGTATCGTGCTCTCCACCCTCCTCCCGCCCTGTGGTGCAACTGATGTCCCTTTCTCCAAAAATGTACTCAATGTGACCGTAATGTTGCAACCACACACAATGTGACCTGCTGTCAGGGAAAAACGAGTTAGTACATTTCAAACATGAAAAAGGTCATTTTAAAATCAACATGAAAAACCAAAATTCCAAAAGTATAATACACAAAAAAATGCTTACCGAAGAAAGAAAATGTATCGTGCTCTGCACCCTCCACCCGCCCTGTGGTGCAACTGATGTCCCTTTCTCCAAAAATGTACTCAATGGGACCGTAATGTTGCAACCACACACAATGTGACCTGCTGTGAGGGAAAAACGTGTTAATACATTTCAAACATGAAAAAGGTCATTTTAAAATCAACATGAAAAACCAAATTTCCAAAAGTATAATACACAAAAAAATGATTACCAAAGAAAGAAAATGTATCGTGCTCTGCACCCTCCTCCCGCCCTGTGGTGCAACTGATGTCCCTTTCTCCAAAAATGTACTCAATGTGACCGTAATGTTGCAACCACACACAATGTGACCTGCTGTGAGGGAAAAAAGAGTTAGTACATTTCAAATATGAAAAAGGTCATTTTAAAATCAACATGAAAAACCAAAATTCCAAAAGTATAATACACAAAAATATGCTTACCGAAGAAAGAAAATGTATCGTGCTCTGCACCCTCCACCCGCCCCGTGGTGCAACTGATGTCGTTTTCTCCAAAAATGTACTCAATGGGACCGTAATGTTGCAACCACACACAATGTGACCTGCTGTGAGGGAAAAACGAGTTAGTACATTTCAAACATGAAAAAGGTCATTTTAAAATCAACATGAAAAACCAAAATTCCAAAAGTATAATACACAAAAAAATGCTTACCGAAGAAAGAAAATGTATCGTGCTCTGCACCCTCCACCCGCCCTGTGGTGCAACTGATGTCCCTTTCTCCAAAAATGTACTCAATGTGACCGTAATGTTGCAACCACACACAATGTGACCTGCTGTGAGGGAAAAACGAGTTAGTACATTTCAAACATGAAAAAGGTCATTTTAAAGTCAACATGAAAAACCAAAATTCCAAAAGTATAATACACAAAAAAATGCTTACCGAAGAAAGAAAATGTATCGTGCTCAGCACCCTCCTCCCGCCCTGTGGTGCAACTGATGTCCCTTTCTCCAAAAATGTACTCAATGTGACCGTAATGTTGCAACCACTTTCAATGTGACCTGCTGTGAGAGAAAAACGAGTTAGTACATTTCAAACATGAAAAAGGTCATTTTAAAATCAACATGAACAACCAAAATTCCAAAAGTATAATACACAAAAAAATGCTTACCGAAGAAAGAAAATGTATCGTGCTCTGCACCCTCCAGCCGCCCTGTGGTGCAACTGATGTCCCTTTCTCCAAAATGGTACTCAATATGACCGTAATGTTGCAACCACACAAAAGTTGACCTGCTGTGAGCAGAAAAGGAGTTACGACATTTCAAACATGAAAAAGGACATTTTATAATCATCATGAAAAACCAAATTTCCAAAAGTATAAAACACAAAAAAATGATTACCAAGGAAAGAAAACGTATCGTGCTCTGCACCCTCCTCCCGCCCTGTGGTGCAACTGATGTCCCTTTCTCCAAAAATGTACTCAATGGGACCGTAATGTTGCAACCACACACAATGTGACCTGCTGTGAGGGAAAAACGTGTTAGTACATTTCAAACATGAAAAAGGTCATTTTAAAATCAACATGAAAAACCAAAATTCCAAAAGTATAATACACAAAAATATGCATACCGAAGAAAGAAAATGTATCGTGCTCTGCACCCTCCACCCGCCCCGTGGTGCAACTGATGTCCCTTTCTCCAAAAATGTACTCAATGTTACCGTAATGTTGCAACCACACACAATGTGACCTGCTGTGAGGGAAAAACGAGTTAGTACATTTCAAACATGAAAAAGGTCATTTTAAAATCAACATGAAAAACCAAAATTCCAAAAGTATAATACACAAAAAAATGCTTACCGAAGAAAGAAAATGTATCGTGCTCTGCACCCTCCACCCGCCCTGTGGTGCAACTGATGTCCCTTTCTCCAAAAATGTACTCAATGGGACCGTAATGTTGCAACCACACACAATGTGACCTGCTGTGAGGGAAAAACGAGTTAGTACATTTCAAACATGAAAAAGGTCATTTTAAAATCGACATGAAAAACCAAAATTCCAAAAGTATAATACACAAAAAAATGCTTACCGAAGGAAGAAAATGTATCGTGCTCAGCACCCTCCTCCCGCCCTGTGGTGCAACTCATGTCCCTTTCTCCAAAAATGTACTCAATGTGACCGTAATGTTGCAACCACACACAATGTGACCTGCTGTGAGAGAAAAACGAGTTAGTACATTTCAAACATGAAAAAGGTCATTTTAAAATCAACATGAACAACCAAAATTCCAAAAGTATAATACACAAAAAAATGCTTACCGAAAAAAGAAAATGTATCGTGCTCTGCACCCTCCAGCCGCCCTGTGGTGCAACTGATGTCCCTTTCTCCAAAATGGTACTCAATATGACCGTAATGTTGCAACCACACAAAAGTTGACCTGCTGTGAGCAGAAAACGAGTTACGACATTTCAAACATGAAAAAGGACATTTTATAATCATCATGAAAAACCAAATTTCCAAAAGTATAAAACACAAAAAAATGATTACCAAGGAAAGAAAACGTATCGTGCTCTGCACCCTCCTCCCGCCCCGTGGTGCAACTGATGTCCCTTTCTCCAAAAATGTACTCAATGTGACCGTAATGTTGCAACCACACACAATGTGACCTGCTGTGAGGGAAAAACGAGTTAGTACATTTCAAACATGAGAAAGGTCAATTTAAAATCAACATGACAAAACCAAAATTCCAAAAGTATAATACACAAAAAAATGCTTAACAAAGAAAGAAAATGTATCGTGCTCTGCACTCTCCACCCGCCCTGTGGTGCAACTGATGTCCCTTTCTCCAAAAATGTACTCAATGGGACCGTGATGTTGCAACCACACACAATGCGACCTGCTGTGAGGGAAAAACGTGTTAGTACATTTCAAACATGAAAAAGGTCATTTTAAAATCAACATGAAAAACCAAAATTCCAAAAGTATAATACACAAAAAAATGCTTACCGAAGAAAGAAAATGTATTGTGCTCTGCACCCTCCACCCGCCCTGTGGTGCAACTGATGTCCCTTTCTCCAAAAATGTACTCAATGTGACCGTAATGTTGCAACCACACACAATGTGACCTGCTGTGAGGGTAAAACGAGTTAATACATTTCAAACATGAAAAAGGTCATTTTAAAATCAACATGAAAAACCAAAATTCCTAAAGTATAATACACAAAAAAATGCTTACCCAAGAAAGAAAATGTATCGTGCTCTGCACCCTCCACCCGCCCTGTGGTGCAACTGATGTCCCTTTCTCCAAAAACGTACTCACTGGGACCGTAATGTTGCAACCACACAAAAGTTGACCTGCTGTGAGGGAAAAACGAGTTAGTACATTTCAAACACGAAAAAGGTCATTTTAAAATCAACATGAAAAACCAAAATTCCAAAAGTATAATACACAAAAAAATGCTTACAGAAGAAAGAAAATGTATCGTGCTCTGCACCCTCCACCCGCCCTGTGGTGCAACTGATGTCCCTTTCTCCAAAATGGTACTCAATATGACCGTAATGTTGCAACCACACAAAAGTTGACCTGCTGTGAGGGAAAAACGAGTTAGTACATTTCAAACATGAAAAAGGACATTTTAAAATCAACATGAAAAACCAAAATTCCAAAAGTATAATACACAAAAAAATGCTTACCGAAGAAAGAAAATGTATCCGGCTCTGCACCCTCCACCCGCCCTGTGGTGCAACTGATGTCCCTTTCTCCAAAATGGTACTCAATATGACCGTAATGTTGCAACCACACAAAAGTTGACCTGCTGTGAGTGAAAAACGAGTTAGTACATTTCAAACTTGAAAAAACGACATTTTAAAATCAACATGAAAAACCAAAATTCCAAAAGTATAATACACAAAAAAATGCTTACCGAAGAAAGAAAATGTATCGTGCTCTGCACCCTCCACCCGCCCTGTGGTGCAACTGATGTCCCTTTCTCCAAAATGGTACTCAATATGACCGTAATGTTGCAACCACACAAAAGTTGACCTGCTGTGAGCAGAAAACGAGTTACGACATTTCAAACATGAAAAAGGTCATTTTAAAATCAACATGAAAAACCAAATTTCTAAAAGTATAAAACACAAAAAATGATTACCAAAGATAGAAAACGTATCGTGCTCTGCACCCTCCTCCCGCCCTGTGGTGCAACTGATGTCCCTTTCTCCAAAAATGTACTCAATGTGACCGTAATGTTGCAACCACACACAATGTGACCTGCTGTGAGGGAAAAACGAGTTAGTACCTTTCAAACATGAAAAAGGTCATTTTAAAATCAACATGAAAAACCAAAATTCCAAAAGTATAATACATAAAAATATGCTTACCGAAGAAAGACAATGTATCGTGCTCTGCACCCTCCACCCGCCCTGTGGTGCAACTGATGTCCCTTTCTCCAAAAATGTACTCAATGGGACCGTAATGTTGCAACCACACACAATGTGACTGCTGTGAGGGAAAAACGAGTTAGTACATTTCAAACATGAAAAAGGTCATTTTAAAATCAACATGAAAAACCAAAATTCCAAAAGTATAATACACAAAAAAATGCTTACCGAAGAAAGAAAATGTATCGTGCTCTGCACCCTCCACCCGCCCTGTGGTGCAACTGATGTCCCTTTCTCCAAAAATGTACTCAATGGGACCGTAATGTTGCAACCACACACAATGTGACCTGCTGTGAGGGAAAAACGTGTTAATACATTTCAAACATGAAAAAGGTCATTTTAAAATCAACATGAAAAACCAAATTTCCAAAAGTATAATACACAAAAAAATGCTTACCGAAGAAAGAAAATGTATCGTGCTCTGCACCCTCCACGCGCCCTGTGGTGCAACTGATGTCCCTTTCTCCAAAAATGTACTCAATGTGACCGTAATGTTGCAACCACACACAATGTGACCTGCTGTGAGGGAAAAACGAGTTAGTACATTTCAAATATGAAAAAGGGCATTTTCAAATCAACATGAAAAACCAAAATTCCAAAAGTATAATACACAAAAATATGCTTACCGAAGAGAGAAAATGTATCGTGCTCTGCACCCTCCACCCGCCCCGTGGTGCAACTGATGTCCCTTTCTCCAAAAATGTACTCAATGGGACCGTAGTGTTGCAACCACACAAAATGTGACCTGGTGTGAGGGAAAAACGAGTTAGTACATTTCAAACATGAAAAAGGCCATTATAAAATCAACATGAAAAAACAAAATTCCAAAAGTATACTACACAAAAAAATGCTTACCGAAGAAAGAAAATGTATCGAGCTCTGCACCCTCCACCCGCCCTGTGGTGCAACTGATGTCCCTTTCTCCAAAAATGTACTCAATGGGACCGTAATGTTGCAACCACACACAATGTGACCTGCCGTGAGGGAAAAACGTGTTAGTACATTTCAAACATGAAAAATGTCATTTTAAAATCAACACGAAAAACCAAATTTCCAAAAGTATAATACACAAAAAAATGCTTACCGAGGAAAGAATATGTATCGTGCTCTGCACCCTGCACCCGCCCTGTGGTGCAACTGATGTCCCTTTCTCCAAAAATGTACTCAATGTGACCGTAATGTTGCAACCACACACAATGTGACCTGCTGTGAGGGAAAAACGAGTTAGTACATTTCAAACATGAAAAAGGTCATTTTAAAATCAACATGAAAAACCAAAATTCCAAAAGTATAATACACAAAAAAATGCTTACCGAAGAAAGAAAATGTATCGTGCTCTGCACCCTCCACCCGCCCTGTGGTGCAACTGATGTCCCTTTCTCCAAAAATGTACTCAATGGGACCGTAATGTTGCAACCACACACAATGTGACCAGCTGTGAGGGAAAAACGTGTTAGTACATTTCAAACATGAAAAAGGTCATTTTAAAATCAACATGAAAAACCAAATTTCCAAAAGTATAATACCCAAAAAAATGCTTACCGAAGAAAGACAATGTATCGTGCTCTGCACCCTCCACCCGCCCTGTGGTGCAACTGATGTCACTTTCTCCAAAAATGTACTCAATGGGATCGTAATGTTGCAACCACACACAATGTGACCTGCCGTGAGGGAAAAACGTGTTAATACATTTCAAACATGAAAAAGGTCATTTTAAAATCAACATGAAAAACCAAATTTCCAAAAGTATAATACACAAAAAAATGCTTACCGAAGAAAGAAAATGTATCGTGCTCTGCACCCTCCACCCTCCCTGTGGTGCAACTGATGTCCCTTTCTCCAAAAATGTACTCAATGGGACCGTAATGTTGCAACCACACACAATGTGACCTGCTGTGAGGGAAAAACGAGTTAGTACATTTCAAACACGAAAAAGGTCATTTTAAAATCAACATGAAAAACCAAATTTCCAAAAGTATAATACACAAAAAAATGCTTACCGAAGAAAGATAATGTATCGCGCTCTGCGCCCTCCACACGCCCTGTGGTGCAACTGATGTCCCTTTCTCCAAAAATGTACTCAATGGGACCGTAATGTTGCAACCACACACAATGTGACCTGCTGTGAAGGAAAAACGAGTTAGTACATTTCAAACATGAAAAAGGTCATTTTAAATTCAACATGAAAAACCAAAATTCCAAAAGTATAATACACAAAAAAATGCTTACCGAAGAAAGAAAATGTATCATGCTCTGCACCCTCCTCCCGCCCTGTGGTGCAACTGCTGTCCCTTTCTTCAAAAATGTACTCAATGGGACCGTAATGTTGCAACCACACACAAGTGGACCTGCTGTGAGGGAAAAACGAGTTAGTACATTTCAAACATGAAAAACGTCATTTTAAAATCAACATGAAAAACCAAAATTCCAAAAGTATAATACACAAAAAAATGCTTACCGAAGAAAGAAAATGTATCGTGCTCTGCACCCTCCTCCCGCCCTGTGGTGCAACTGACGTCCCTTTCTGCAAAAATGTACTCAATGTGACCGTAATGTTGCAACCACACACAATGTGACCTGCTGTGAGAGAAAAACGAGTTAGTACATTTCAAACATGAAAAAGGTCATTTTAAAATCAACATGAAAAACCAAAATTCCAAAAGTATAATACACAAAAAAATGCTTACCGAAGAAAGAAAATGTATCGTGCTCTGCACCCTCCACCCGCCCTGTGGTGCAACTGATGTCCCTTTCTCCAAAATGGTACTCAATATGACCGTAATGTTGCAACCACACAAAAGTTGACCTGCTGGCAGCAGAAAACGAGTTACGACATTTCAAACATGAAAAAGGTCATTTTAAAATCAACATGAAAAACCAAATTTCCAAAAGTATAAAACACAAAAAAATGATTACCAAGGAAAGAAAACGTATCGTGCTCTGCACCCTCCTCCCGCCCTGTGGTGCAACTGATGTCCCTTTCTCCAAAAATGTACTCAATGTGACCGTAATGTTGCAACCACACACAATGTGACCTGCTGTGAGGGAAAAACGAGTTAGTACATTTCAAACATGAAAAAGGACATTTTAAAATCAACATGAAAAACCAAAATTCCAAAAGTATAATACACAAAAAAATGCTTACCGAAGAAAGAAAATGTATCGAGCTCTGCACCCTCCACCTGCCCTGTGGTGCATTTGATGTCCCTTTCTCCAAAAATGTACTCAATGGGACCGTAATGTTGCAACCACACACAATGTGACCTGCTGTGAGGGAAAAACGAGTTAGTACATTTCAAACATGAAAAAGGTCATTTTAAAACCAACATGAAAAACCAAATTTCCAAAAGTATAATACACAAAAAAATGCTTACCGAAGAAAGAAAATGTATCGTGCTCTGCACCCTCCACCCGCCCCGTGGTGCAACTGATGTCCCTTTCTCCAAAATGGTACTCAATATGACCGTAATGTTGCAACCACACAAAAGTTGACCTGCTGTGAGCAGAAAACGAGTTACGACATTTCAAACATGAAAAAGGACATTTTATAATCATCATGAAAAACCAAATTTCCAAAAGTATAAAACACAAAAAAATGATTACCAAGGAAAGAAAACGTATCGTGCTCTGCACCCTCCTCCCGCCCCGTGGTGCAACTGATGTCCCTTTCTCCAAAAATGTACTCAATGTGACCGTAATGTTGCAACCACACACAATGTGACCTGCTGTGAGGGAAAAACGAGTTAGTACATTTCAAACATGAGAAAGGTCAATTTAAAATCAACATGACAAAACCAAAATTCCAAAAGTATAATACACAAAAAAATGCTTAACAAAGAAAGAAAATGTATCGTGCTCTGCACTCTCCACCCGCCCTGTGGTGCAACTGATGTCCCTTTCTCCAAAAATGTACTCAATGGGACCGTGATGTTGCAACCACACACAATGCGACCTGCTGTGAGGGAAAAACGTGTTAGTACATTTCAAACATGAAAAAGGTCATTTTAAAATCAACATGAAAAACCAAAATTCCAAAAGTATAATACACAAAAAAATGCTTACCGAAGAAAGAAAATGTATTGTGCTCTGCACCCTCCACCCGCCCTGTGGTGCAACTGATGTCCCTTTCTCCAAAAATGTACTCAATGTGACCGTAATGTTGCAACCACACACAATGTGACCTGCTGTGAGGGTAAAACGAGTTAATACATTTCAAACATGAAAAAGGTCATTTTAAAATCAACATGAAAAACCAAAATTCCTAAAGTATAATACACAAAAAAATGCTTACCCAAGAAAGAAAATGTATCGTGCTCTGCACCCTCCACCCGCCCTGTGGTGCAACTGATGTCCCTTTCTCCAAAAACGTACTCACTGGGACCGTAATGTTGCAACCACACAAAAGTTGACCTGCTGTGAGGGAAAAACGAGTTAGTACATTTCAAACACGAAAAAGGTCATTTTAAAATCAACATGAAAAACCAAAATTCCAAAAGTATAATACACAAAAAAATGCTTACAGAAGAAAGAAAATGTATCGTGCTCTGCACCCTCCACCCGCCCTGTGGTGCAACTGATGTCCCTTTCTCCAAAATGGTACTCAATATGACCGTAATGTTGCAACCACACAAAAGTTGACCTGCTGTGAGGGAAAAACGAGTTAGTACATTTCAAACATGAAAAAGGACATTTTAAAATCAACATGAAAAACCAAAATTCCAAAAGTATAATACACAAAAAAATGCTTACCGAAGAAAGAAAATGTATCCGGCTCTGCACCCTCCACCCGCCCTGTGGTGCAACTGATGTCCCTTTCTCCAAAATGGTACTCAATATGACCGTAATGTTGCAACCACACAAAAGTTGACCTGCTGTGAGTGAAAAACGAGTTAGTACATTTCAAACTTGAAAAAACGACATTTTAAAATCAACATGAAAAACCAAAATTCCAAAAGTATAATACACAAAAAAATGCTTACCGAAGAAAGAAAATGTATCGTGCTCTGCACCCTCCACCCGCCCTGTGGTGCAACTGATGTCCCTTTCTCCAAAATGGTACTCAATATGACCGTAATGTTGCAACCACACAAAAGTTGACCTGCTGTGAGCAGAAAACGAGTTACGACATTTCAAACATGAAAAAGGTCATTTTAAAATCAACATGAAAAACCAAATTTCTAAAAGTATAAAACACAAAAAATGATTACCAAAGATAGAAAACGTATCGTGCTCTGCACCCTCCTCCCGCCCTGTGGTGCAACTGATGTCCCTTTCTCCAAAAATGTACTCAATGTGACCGTAATGTTGCAACCACACACAATGTGACCTGCTGTGAGGGAAAAACGAGTTAGTACCTTTCAAACATGAAAAAGGTCATTTTAAAATCAACATGAAAAACCAAAATTCCAAAAGTATAATACATAAAAATATGCTTACCGAAGAAAGACAATGTATCGTGCTCTGCACCCTCCACCCGCCCTGTGGTGCAACTGATGTCCCTTTCTCCAAAAATGTACTCAATGGGACCGTAATGTTGCAACCACACACAATGTGACTGCTGTGAGGGAAAAACGAGTTAGTACATTTCAAACATGAAAAAGGTCATTTTAAAATCAACATGAAAAACCAAAATTCCAAAAGTATAATACACAAAAAAATGCTTACCGAAGAAAGAAAATGTATCGTGCTCTGCACCCTCCACCCGCCCTGTGGTGCAACTGATGTCCCTTTCTCCAAAAATGTACTCAATGGGACCGTAATGTTGCAACCACACACAATGTGACCTGCTGTGAGGGAAAAACGTGTTAATACATTTCAAACATGAAAAAGGTCATTTTAAAATCAACATGAAAAACCAAATTTCCAAAAGTATAATACACAAAAAAATGCTTACCGAAGAAAGAAAATGTATCGTGCTCTGCACCCTCCACGCGCCCTGTGGTGCAACTGATGTCCCTTTCTCCAAAAATGTACTCAATGTGACCGTAATGTTGCAACCACACACAATGTGACCTGCTGTGAGGGAAAAACGAGTTAGTACATTTCAAATATGAAAAAGGGCATTTTCAAATCAACATGAAAAACCAAAATTCCAAAAGTATAATACACAAAAATATGCTTACCGAAGAGAGAAAATGTATCGTGCTCTGCACCCTCCACCCGCCCCGTGGTGCAACTGATGTCCCTTTCTCCAAAAATGTACTCAATGGGACCGTAGTGTTGCAACCACACAAAATGTGACCTGGTGTGAGGGAAAAACGAGTTAGTACATTTCAAACATGAAAAAGGCCATTATAAAATCAACATGAAAAAACAAAATTCCAAAAGTATACTACACAAAAAAATGCTTACCGAAGAAAGAAAATGTATCGAGCTCTGCACCCTCCACCCGCCCTGTGGTGCAACTGATGTCCCTTTCTCCAAAAATGTACTCAATGGGACCGTAATGTTGCAACCACACACAATGTGACCTGCCGTGAGGGAAAAACGTGTTAGTACATTTCAAACATGAAAAATGTCATTTTAAAATCAACACGAAAAACCAAATTTCCAAAAGTATAATACACAAAAAAATGCTTACCGAGGAAAGAATATGTATCGTGCTCTGCACCCTGCACCCGCCCTGTGGTGCAACTGATGTCCCTTTCTCCAAAAATGTACTCAATGTGACCGTAATGTTGCAACCACACACAATGTGACCTGCTGTGAGGGAAAAACGAGTTAGTACATTTCAAACATGAAAAAGGTCATTTTAAAATCAACATGAAAAACCAAAATTCCAAAAGTATAATACACAAAAAAATGCTTACCGAAGAAAGAAAATGTATCGTGCTCTGCACCCTCCACCCGCCCTGTGGTGCAACTGATGTCCCTTTCTCCAAAAATGTACTCAATGGGACCGTAATGTTGCAACCACACACAATGTGACCAGCTGTGAGGGAAAAACGTGTTAGTACATTTCAAACATGAAAAAGGTCATTTTAAAATCAACATGAAAAACCAAATTTCCAAAAGTATAATACCCAAAAAAATGCTTACCGAAGAAAGACAATGTATCGTGCTCTGCACCCTCCACCCGCCCTGTGGTGCAACTGATGTCACTTTCTCCAAAAATGTACTCAATGGGATCGTAATGTTGCAACCACACACAATGTGACCTGCCGTGAGGGAAAAACGTGTTAATACATTTCAAACATGAAAAAGGTCATTTTAAAATCAACATGAAAAACCAAATTTCCAAAAGTATAATACACAAAAAAATGCTTACCGAAGAAAGAAAATGTATCGTGCTCTGCACCCTCCACCCTCCCTGTGGTGCAACTGATGTCCCTTTCTCCAAAAATGTACTCAATGGGACCGTAATGTTGCAACCACACACAATGTGACCTGCTGTGAGGGAAAAACGAGTTAGTACATTTCAAACACGAAAAAGGTCATTTTAAAATCAACATGAAAAACCAAATTTCCAAAAGTATAATACACAAAAAAATGCTTACCGAAGAAAGATAATGTATCGCGCTCTGCGCCCTCCACACGCCCTGTGGTGCAACTGATGTCCCTTTCTCCAAAAATGTACTCAATGGGACCGTAATGTTGCAACCACACACAATGTGACCTGCTGTGAAGGAAAAACGAGTTAGTACATTTCAAACATGAAAAAGGTCATTTTAAATTCAACATGAAAAACCAAAATTCCAAAAGTATAATACACAAAAAAATGCTTACCGAAGAAAGAAAATGTATCATGCTCTGCACCCTCCTCCCGCCCTGTGGTGCAACTGATGTCCCTTTCTTCAAAAATGTACTCAATGGGACCGTAATGTTGCAACCACACACAAGTGGACCTGCTGTGAGGGAAAAACGAGTTAGTACATTTCAAACATGAAAAACGTCATTTTAAAATCAACATGAAAAACCAAAATTCCAAAAGTATAATACACAAAAAAATGCTTACCGAAGAAAGAAAATGTATCGTGCTCTGCACCCTCCTCCCGCCCTGTGGTGCAACTGACGTCCCTTTCTGCAAAAATGTACTCAATGTGACCGTAATGTTGCAACCACACACAATGTGACCTGCTGTGAGAGAAAAACGAGTTAGTACATTTCAAACATGAAAAAGGTCATTTTAAAATCAACATGAAAAACCAAAATTCCAAAAGTATAATACACAAAAAAATGCTTACCGAAGAAAGAAAATGTATCGTGCTCTGCACCCTCCACCCGCCCTGTGGTGCAACTGATGTCCCTTTCTCCAAAATGGTACTCAATATGACCGTAATGTTGCAACCACACAAAAGTTGACCTGCTGGCAGCAGAAAACGAGTTACGACATTTCAAACATGAAAAAGGTCATTTTAAAATCAACATGAAAAACCAAATTTCCAAAAGTATAAAACACAAAAAAATGATTACCAAGGAAAGAAAACGTATCGTGCTCTGCACCCTCCTCCCGCCCTGTGGTGCAACTGATGTCCCTTTCTCCAAAAATGTACTCAATGGGACCGTAATGTTGCAACCACACACAATGTGACCTGCTGTGAGGGAAAAACGAGTTAGTACATTTCAAACATGAAAAAGGACATTTTAAAATCAACATGAAAAACCAAAATTCCAAAAGTATAATACACAAAAAAATGCTTACCGAAGAAAGAAAATGTATCGAGCTCTGCACCCTCCACCTGCCCTGTGGTGCAACTGATGTCCCTTTCTCCAAAAATGTACTCAATGGGACCGTAATGTTGCAACCACACACAATGTGACCTGCTGTGAGGGAAAAACGAGTTAGTACATTTCAAACATGAAAAAGGTCATTTTAAAACCAACATGAAAAACCAAATTTCCAAAAGTATAATACACAAAAAAATGCTTACCGAAGAAAGAAAATGTATCGTGCTCTGCACCCTCCACCCGCCCCGTGGTGCAACTGATGTCCCTTTCTCCAAAAATGTACTCAATGGGACCGTAATGTTGCAACCACACACAATGTGACCAGCTGTGAGGGAAAAACAAGTTAGTACATTTCAAACATGAAAAAGGTCATTTTAAAATCAACATGAAAAACCAAAATTCCAAAAGTATAATACACAAAAAAATGCTTACCGAAGAAAGAAAATGTATCGTGCTCTGCACCCTCCTCCCGCCCTGTGGTGCAACTGATGTCCCTTTCTTCAAAAATGTACTCAATGGGACCGTAATGTTGCAACCACACATAAGTAGACCTGCTGTGAGGGAAAAACGAGTTAGTACATTTCAAACATGAAAAACGTCATTTTAAAATCAACATGAAAAACCAAAATTCCAAAAGTATAATACACAAAAAAATGCTTACCGAAGAAAGAAAATGTATCGTGCTCTGCACCCTCCTCGCGCCCTGTGGTGCAACTGATGTCCCTTTCTCCAAAAATGTACTCAATGTGACCGTAATGTTGCAACCACACACAATGTGACCTCCTGTGAGAGAAAAACGAGTTAGTACATTTCAAACATGAAAAAGGTCATTTTAAAATCAACATGAAAAACCAAAATTCCAAAAGTATAATACACAAAAAAATGCTTACCGAAGAAAGAAAATGTATCGTGCTCTGCACCCTCCACCCTCCCTGTGGTGCAACTGAAGTCCCTTTCTCCAAAAATGTACTCAATGGGACCGTAATGTTGCAACCACACACAATGTGACCTGCTGTGAGGGATTAAACGAGTTACGTCATTTCAAACATGAAAAAGGTCATTTTAAAATCAACATGAAAAACCAAATTTCCAAAAGTATAAAACACAAAAAAATGATTACCAAAGAAAGAAAACTTATCGTGCTCTGCACCCTCCTCCCGCCCTGTGGTGCAACTGATGTCCCTTTCTCCAAAAATGTACTCAATGGGACCGTAATGTTGCAACCACACACAATGTGACCTGCTGTGAGGGAAAAACGAGTTAGTACATTTCAAACATGAAAAAGTTCATTTTAAAATCAACATGAAAAACCAAAATTCCAAAAGTATAATACACAAAAAAATGCTTACCGAAGAAAGAAAATGTATCGTGCTCTGCACCCTCCTCCCGCCCTGTGGTGCAACTGATCTCCCTTTCTTCAAAAATGTACTCAATGGGACCGTAATGTTGCAACCACACACAAGTAGACCTGCTGTGAGGGAAAAACGAGTCAGTATATTTCAAACATGAAAAACGTCATTTTAAAATCAACATGAAAAACCAAAATTCCAAAAGTATAATACACAAAAAAATGCTTACCGAAGAAAGAAAATGTATCGTGCTCTGCACCCTCCTCCCACCCTGTGGTGCAACTGATGACCCTTTCTCCAAAAATGTACTCAATGTGACCGTAATGTTGCAACCACACACAATGTGACCTCCTGTGAGAGAAAAACGAGTTAGTACATTTCAAACATGAAAAAGGTCATTTTAAAATCAACATGAAAAACCAAAATTCCAAAAGTATAATACACAAAAAAATGCTTACCGAAGAAAGAAAATGTATCGTGCTCTGCACCCTCCACCCGCCGTGTGGTGCAACTGATGTCCCTTTCTCCAAAATGGTACTCAATATGACCGTAATGTTGCAACCACACAAAAGTTGACCTGCTGTGAGCAGAAAACGAGTTACGTCATTTCAAACATGAAAAAGGTCATTTTAAAATCAACATGAAAAACCAAATTTCCAAAAGTATAAAACACAAAAAAATGATTACCAAAGAAAGAAAACGTATCGTGCTCTGCACCCTCCTCCCGCCCTGTGGTGCAACTGATGTCCCTTTCTCCAATAATGTACTCAATGTGACCGTAATGTTGCAACCACACACAATGTGACCTGCTTTGAGAGAAAAACGAGTTAGTACATTTCAAACATGAAAAAGGTCATTTTAAAATCAACATGAAAAACCAAAATTCCAAAAGTATAATACACAAAAAAATGCTTACCGAAGAAAGAAAATGTATCGTGCTCTGCACCCTCCACACACCCTGTGGTGCAACTGATGTCCCATTCTCCAAAATGGTACTCAATATGACCGTAATGTTGCAACCACACAAAAGTTGACCTGCTGTGAGCAGAAATCGAGTTACGACATTTCAAACATGAAAAAGGTCATTTTAAAATCAACATGAAAAACCAAATTTCCAAAAGTATAAAACACAAAAAAATGATTACCAAAGAAAGAAAACGTATTGTGCTCTGCACCCTCCTCCCACCCTGAGGTGCAACTGATGTCTCTTTCTCCAAAAATGTACACAATGTGACCGTAAGTTAGAACCACACACAATGTGACCTGCTGTGAGGGAAAAACAAGTTAGTACATTTCAAACATGAAAAAGGTCATTTTAAAATCAAAATGAAAAACCAAAATTCCAAAAGTATAATACACTAGAAATGCTTACCGAAGAGAGAAAATGTATCGTGCTCTGCACCCTCCACCCGCCCTGTGGTGCAACTGATGTCCCTTTCTCCAAAAATGTACTCAATGTGTCCGTAATGTTGCAACCACACACAATGTGACCTGCTGTGAGGGAAAAACGAGTTAGTACATTTCAAACATGAAAAACGTCATTTTAAAATCAACATGAAAAACCAAAATTCCAAAAGTATAATACACAAAAAAATGCTTACCGAAGAAAGAAAATGTATCGTGCTCTGCACCCTCCACCCGCCCTGTGGTGCAACTGATGTCCCTTTCTCCAAAAATGTACTCAATGGGACCATAATGTTGCAACCACAAACAATGTGGCCTGCTGTGAGGGAAAAACGAGTTAGTACACTTCAAACATGAAAAAGGTCATTTTAAATTCAACATGAAAAACCAAAATTCCAAAAGTATAATACACAAAAAAATGCTTACCGAAGAAAGAAAATGTATCGTGCTCTGCACCCTCCTCCCGCCCTGTGGTGCAACTGATGTCCCTTTCTCCAAAAATCTACTCAATGGGACCGTAATGTTGCAACCACACACAGGTTGACCTGCTGTGAGGGAAAAATGAGTTAGTACATTTCAAACATGAAAAAGGTCATTTTAAAATAAACACGAAAAACCAAAATTCCAAAAGTATAATACACAAAAAAATGCTTACCGAAGAAAGAAAATGTATCGTGCTCCGCACCCTCCACCCGCCCAGTGGTGCAACTGATGTCCCTTTCTACAAAAATGTACTCAATGGCACCGTAATGTTGCAACCACACACAATGTGACCTGCTGTGGGGGAAAAACGAGTTAGTACATTTCAAACATGAAAAAGGTCATTTTAAAATCAACATGAAAAACCAAAATTCCAAAAGTATAATACACAAAAAAATGCTTACCGAAGAAAGAAAATGTATCGTGCTCTGCACCCTCCACCCGCCCTGTGGTGCAACTGTTGTCCCTTTCTCCAAATATGCACTCAATGGGACCGTAATGTTGCAACCACACACAAGTTGACCTGCTGTGAGGGAAAAATGAGTTAGTACATTTCAAACATGAAAAAGGTCATTTTAAAATCAACATGAGAAACCATAATTCCAAAAGTATAATACACAAAAAAATGCTTACCGAAGAAAGAAACTGTATCGTGCTCTGCACCCTCCACCCGCCCTGTGGTGCAACTGTTGTCCCTTTCTCCAAAAATGTACTCCATGGGACCGTAATGTTGAACCACACACAATGTGACTTGCTGTGAGGGAAAAATGAGTTAGTACATTTCAAACATGAAAAAGGTCATTGTAAAATCAACATGAGAAACCAAAATTCCAAAAGTATAATACACAAAAAAATGCTTACCGAAGAAAGAAAATGTATCGTGCTCTGCACCCTCCACCCGCCCTGTGGTGCAACTGATGTCCCTTTCTCCAAAAATGTACTCAATGGGACCGTAATGTTGCAACCACACACAATGTGACCTGCTGTGAGGGAAAAATGAGTTAGTACATTTCAAACATGAAAAAGGTCATTTTAAAATCAACATGAAAAACCAAAATTCCAAAAGTATAATACACAAAAAAATGCTTACCGAAGGAAGAAAATGTATCGTGCTCTGCACCATCCACCTGCCCTGTGGTGCAACTGATGTCCCTTTCTCCAAAAATGTACTCAATGGGACCGTAATGTTGCAACCACACACAATGTGACCTGCTGTGAGGGAAAAACGAGTTAGTACATTTCAAACATGAAAAAGGTCATTTTAAAATAAACATGAAAAACCAAAATTCCAAAAGTATAATACACAAAAAAATGCTTACCGAAGAAAGAAAATGTATCGCGCTCCGCACCCTCCACCCGCCCTGTGGTGCAACTGATGTCCCTTTCTCCAAAATGGTACTCAATATGACCGTAATGTTGCAACCACACAAAAGTTGACCTGCTGTGAGGGAAAAACGAGTTAGTACATTTCAAACATGAAAAAGGTCATTTTAAAAATCAACATGAAAAACCAAAATTCCAAAAGTATAATACACAAAAAAAATGCTTACCGAAGAAAGAAAATGTATCGTGCTCTGCACCCTCCTCCCGCCCTGTGGTGCAACTGATGTCCCTTTCTCCAAAAATCTACTCAATGGGACCGTAATGTTGCAACCACACACAAGTTGACCTGCTGTGAGGGAAAAACGAGTTAGTACATTCCAAACATGAAAAAGGTCATTTTAAAATAAACACGAAAAACCAAAATTCCAAAAGTATAATACACAAAAAAATGCTTACCGAAGAAAGAAAATGTATCGTGCTCTGCACCCTCCAGCCGCCCTGTGGTGCAACTGTTGTCCCTTTCTCCAAAAATGTACTCAATGGGACCGTAATGTTGCAACCACACACAATGTGACCTGCTGTGAGGGAAAAATGAGTTAGTACATTTCAATCATGAAAAAGGTCATTTTAAAATCAACATGAGAAACCAAAATTCCAAAAGTATAATACACAAAAAAATGCTTACCGAAGAAGGAAAATGTATCGTGCTCTGCACCCTCCAACCGCCCTGTGGTGCAACTGATGTCCCTTTCTCCAAAAATGTACTCAATGGGACCGTAATGTTGCAACCACACACAAGTTGAACTGCTCTGAGGGAAAAACGAGTTAGTACACTTCAAACATGAAAAAGGTCATTTTAAAATCAACATGAAAAACCAAAATTCCAAAAGTATAAAACACAAAAAAATGCTTACCGAAGAAAGAAAATGTATCGTGCTCTGCACCCTCCACCCGCCCTGTGGTGCAACTGTTGTCCCTTTCTCCAAAAATGTACTCAATGGGACCGTAATGTTGCAACCACACACAATGTGACTTGCTGTGAGGGAAAAACGAGTTAGTACACATCAAACATGAAAAAGGTCATTTTAAAATCAACATGAAATACCAAAATTCCAAAAGTATAATACACGAAAAAATGCTTACCGAAGAAAGAAAATGAATCGTGCTCTGCACCCTCCACCCGCCCTGTGGTGCAAGTGATGTCCCTTTCTCCAAAAATGTACTCAATGGGACCGTAATGTTGCAACCACACACAATGTGACCTGCTGTGAGGGAAAAATGAGTTAGTACATTTCAAACATGAAAAAGGTCATTTTAAAACAACATGAGAAACCAAAATTCCAAAAGTATAATACACAAAAAAATGCTTACCGAAGGAAGAAAATGTATCGTGCTCTGCACCCTCCACCTGCCCTGTGGTGCAACTGATGTCCCTTTCTCCAAAAATGTACTCAATGGGACCGTAATGTTGCAACCACACAAAATGTGACCTGCTGTGAGGGAAAAACGAGTTAGTACATTTCAAACATGAAAAACGTCAATTTAAAATCAACATGAAAAACCAAAATTCCAAAAGTATAATACACAAAAAAATGCTTACGGAAGAAAGAAAATGTATCGTGCTCTGCACCCTCCTCCCGCCCTGTGGTGCAACTGATGTCCCTTTCTCCAAAAATGTACTCAATGTGACAGTAATGCTGCAACCACACAAACGTTGACCTGCTGTGAGCAGAAAACGAGTTACGACATTTCAAACATGAAAAAGGTCATTTTAAAATCAACACAAAAAACCAAATTTCCAAAAGTATAAAACACAAAAACATGATTAATAAAGAAAGAAAACGTATTGTGCTCTGCACCCTCCTCCCGCCCTGTGGTGCAACTGATGTCTCTTTCTCCAAAAATGTACTCGATGTGACCGTAAGTTGCAACCACACACAATGTGACCTGCTGTGAGGGAAAAACGAGTTAGTACATTTCAAACATGAAAAAGGACATTTTAAAATCAACATGAAAAACCAAAATTCCAAAAGTATAATACACAAAAAAATGCTTACCGAAGAAAGAAAATGTATCGTGCTCTGCACCCTCCACCCGCCCTGTGGTGCAACTGATGTCCCTTTCTCCAAAAATGTACTCAATGTGTCCGTAATGTTGCAACCACACACAATGTGACCTGCTGTGAGGGAAAAACGAGTTAGTACACTTCAAACATGAAAAATGTCATTTTAAAATCAACATGAAAAACCTAAATTCCAAAAGTATAATACACAAAAAAATGCTTACCGAAGAAAGAAAATGTATCGTGCTCTGCACCCTCCACCCGCCCTGTGGTGCAACTGATGTCCCTTTCTCCAAAAATGTACTCAATGGGACCATAATGTTGCAACCACACACAATGTGGCCTGCTGTGAGGGAAAAACGAGTTAGTACACTTCAAACATGAAAAAGGTCATTTTAAATTCAACATGAAAAACCAAAATTCCAAAAGTATAATACACAAAAAAATGCTTACCGAAGAAAGAAAATGTATCGTGCTCTGCACCCTCCTCCCGCCCTGTGGTGCAACTGATGTCCCTTTCTCCAAAAATCTACTCAATGGGACCGTAATGTTGCAACCACACACAGGTTGACCTGCTGTGAGGGAAAAATGAGTTAGTACATTTCAAACATGAAAAAGGTCATTTTAAAATAAACACGAAAAACCAAAATTCCAAAAGTATAATACACAAAAAAATGCTTACCGAAGAAAGAAAATGTATTGTGCTCCGCACCCTCCACCCGCCCAGTGGTGCAACTGATGTCCCTTTCTACAAAAATGTACTCAATGGCACCGTAATGTTGCAACCACACACAATGTGACCTGCTGTGGGGGAAAAACGAGTTAGTACATTTCAAACATGAAAAAGGTCATTTTAAAATCAACATGAAAAACCAAAATTCCAAAAGTATAATACACAAAAAAATGCTTACCGAAGAAAGAAAATGTATCGTGCTCTGCACCCTCCACCCACCCTGTGGTGCAACTGTTGTCCCTTTCTCCAAAAATGTACTCAATGGGACCGTAATGTTGCAACCACACACAAGTTGACCTGCTGTGAGGGGAAAATGAGTTAGTACATTTCAAACATGAAGAAGGTCATTTTAAATTCAACATGAGAAACCATAATTCCAAAAGTATAATACACAAAAAAATGCTTACCGAAGAAAGAAACTGTATCGTGCTCTGCACCCTCCACCCGCCCTGTGGTGCAACTGTTGTCCCTTTCTCCAAAAATGTACTCCATGGGACCGTAATGTTGAACCACACACAATGTGACTTGCTGTGAGGGAAAAATGAGTTAGTACATTTCAAACATGAAAAAGGTCATTGTAAAATCAACATGAGAAACCAAAATTCCAAAAGTATAATACACAAAAAAAATGCTTACCGAAGAAAGAAAATGTATCGTGCTCTGCACCCTCCACCCGCCCTGTGGTGCAACTGATGTCCCTTTCTCCAAAAATGTACTCAATGGGACCGTAATGTTGCAACCACACACAATGTGACCTGCTGTGAGGGAAAAATGAGTTAGTACATTTCAAACATGAAAAAGGTCATTTTAAAATCAACATGAAAAACCAAAATTCCAAAAGTATAATACACAAAAAAATGCTTACCGAAGGAAGAAAATGTATCGTGCTCTGCACCATCCACCTGCCCTGTGGTGCAACTGATGTCCCTTTCTCCAAAAATGTACTCAATGGGACCGTAATGTTGCAACCACACACAATGTGACCTGCTGTGAGGGAAAAACGAGTTAGTACATTTCAAACATGAAAAAGGTCATTTTAAAATAAACATGAAAAACCAAAATTCCAAAAGTATAATACACAAAAAAATGCTTACCGAAGAAAGAAAATGTATCGCGCTCCGCACCCTCCACCCGTCCTGTGGTGCAACTGATGTCCCTTTCTCCAAAATGGTACTCAATATGACCGTAATGTTGCAACCACACAAAAGTTGACCTGCTGTGAGGGAAAAACGAGTTAGTACATTTCAAACATGAAAAAGGTCATTTTAAAATCAACATGAAAAACCAAAATTCCAAAAGTATAATACACAAAAAAAATGCTTACCGAAGAAAGAAAATGTATCGTGCTCTGCACCCTCCTCCCGCCCTGTGGTGCAACTGATGTCCCTTTCTCCAAAAATCTACTCAATGGGACCGTAATGTTGCAACCACACACAAGTTGACCTGCTGTGAGGGAAAAACGAGTTAGTACATTTCAAACATGAAAAAGGTCATTTTAAAATAAACACGAAAAACCAAAATTCCAAAAGTATAATACACAAAAAAATGCTTACCGAAGAAAGAAAATGTATCGTGCTCTGCACCCTCCAGCCGCCCTGTGGTGCAACTGTTGTCCCTTTCTCCAAAAATGTACTCAATGGGACCGTAATGTTGCAACCACACACAATGTGACCTGCTGTGAGGGAAAAATGAGTTAGTACATTTCAATCATGAAAAAGGTCATTTTAAAATCAACATGAGAAACCAAAATTCCAAAAGTATAATACACAAAAAAATGCTTACCGAAGAAAGAAAATGTATCGTGCTCTGCACCCTCCAACCGCCCTGTGGTGCAACTGATGTTCCTTTCTCCAAAAATGTACTCAGTGGGACCGTAATGTTGCAACCACACACAAGTTGAACTGCTCTGAGGGAAAAACGAGTTAGTACACTTCAAACATGAAAAAGGTCATTTTAAAATCAACATGAAAAACCAAAATTCCAAAAGTATAAAACACAAAAAAATGCTTACCGAAGAAAGAAAATGTATCGTGCTCTGCACCCTCCACCCGCCCTGTGGTGCAACTGTTGTCCCTTTCTCCAAAAATGTACTCAATGGGACCGTAATGTTGCAACCACACACAATGTGACTTGCTGTGAGGGAAAAACGAGTTAGTACACTTCAAACATGAAAAAGGTCATTTTAAAATCAACATGAAATACCAAAATTCCAAAAGTATAATACACGAAAAAATGCTTACCGAAGAAAGAAAATGAATCGTGCTCTGCACCCTCCACCCGCCCTGTGGTGCAAGTGATGTCCCTTTCTCCAAAAATGTACTCAATGGGACCGTAATGTTGCAACCACACACAATGTGACCTGCTGTGAGGGAAAAATGAGTTAGTACATTTCAAACATGAAAAAGGTCATTTTAAAACAACATGAGAAACCAAAATTCCAAAAGTATAATACACAAAAAAATGCTTACCGAAGGAAGAAAATGTATCGTGCTCTGCACCCTCCACCTGCCCTGTGGTGCAACTGATGTCCCTTTCTCCAAAAATGTACTCAATGGGACCGTAATGTTGCAACCACACAAAATGTGACCTGCTGTGAGGGAAAAACGAGTTAGTACATTTCAAACATGAAAAACGTCAATTTAAAATCAACATGAAAAACCAAAATTCCAAAAGTATAATACACAAAAAAATGCTTACCGAAGAAAGAAAATGTATCGTGCTCTGCACCCTCCTCCCGCCCTGTGGTGCAACTGATGTCCCTTTCTCCAAAAATGTACTCAATGTGACAGTAATGCTGCAACCACACAAACGTTGACCTGCTGTGAGCAGAAAACGAGTTACGACATTTCAAACATGAAAAAGGTCATTTTAAAATCAACACAAAAAACCAAATTTCCAAAAGTATAAAACACAAAAACATGATTAATAAAGAAAGAAAACGTATTGTGCTCTGCACCCTCCTCCCGCCCTGTGGTGCAACTGATGTCTCTTTCTCCAAAAATGTACTCGATGTGACCGTAAGTTGCAACCACACACAATGTGACCTGCTGTGAGGGAAAAACGAGTTAGTACATTTCAAACATGAAAAAGGACATTTTAAAATCAACATGAAAAACCAAAATTCCAAAAGTATAATACACAAAAAAATGCTTACCGAAGAAAGAAAATGTATCGTGCTCTGCACCCTCCACCCGCCCTGTGGTGCAACTGATGTCCCTTTCTCCAAAAATGTACTCAATGTGTCCGTAATGTTGCAACCACACACAATGTGACCTGCTGTGAGGGAAAAACGAGTTAGTACACTTCAAACATGAAAAATGTCATTTTAAAATCAACATGAAAAACCTAAATTCCAAAAGTATAATACACAAACAATGCTTAACGAAGAAAGAAAATGTATCGTGCTCTGCACCCTACACCCGCCCTGGGGTGCAACTGTTGTCCCTTTCTCCAAAAATGTACTCAATGGGACCGTAATGTTGCAACCACACACAATGTGACCTGCTGTGAGGGAAAAATGAGTTAGTACATTTCAATCATGAAAAAGGTCATTTTAAAATCAACATGAGAAACCAAAATTCCAAAAGTATAATACACAAAAAAATGCTTACCGAAGAAAGAAAATGTATCGTGCTCTGCACCCTCCAACCGCCCTGTGGTGCAACTGATGTCCCTTTCTCCAAAAATGTACTCAATGGGACCGTAATGTTGCAACCACACACAAGTTGAACTGCTCTGAGGGAAAAACGAGTTAGTACACTTCAAACATGAAAAAGGTCATTTTAAAGTCAACATGAAAAACCAAAATTCCAAAAGTATAAAACACAAAAAAATGCTTACCGAAGAAAGAAAATGTATCGTGCTCTGCACCCTCCACCCGCCCTGTGGTGCAACTGTTGTCCCTTTCTCCAAAAATGTACTCAATGGGACCGTAATGTTGCAACCACACACAATGTGACTTGCTGTGAGGGAAAAACGAGTTAGTACACATCAAACACGAAAAAGGTCATTTTAAAATCAACATGAAATACCAAAATTCCAAAAGTATAATACACGAAAAAATGCTTACCGAAGAAAGAAAATGAATCGTGCTCTGCACCCTCCACCCGCCCTGTGGTGCAAGTGATGTCCCTTTCTCCAAAAATGTACTCAATGGGACCGTAATGTTGCAACCACACACAATGTGACCTGCTGTGAGGGAAAAATGAGTTAGTACATTTCAAACATGAAAAAGGTCATTTTAAAACAACATGAGAAACCAAAATTCCCAAAGTATAATACACAAAAAAATGCTTACCGAAGGAAGAAAATGTATCGTGCTCTGCACCCTCCACCTGCCCTGTGGTGCAACTGATGTCCCTTTCTCCAAAAATGTACTCAATGGGACCGTAATGTTGCAACCACACAAAATGTGACCTGCTGTGAGGGAAAAACGAGTTAGTACATTTCAAACATGAAAAACGTCAATTTAAAATCAACATGAAAAACCAAAATTCCAAAAGTATAATACACAACAAAATGCTTACCGAAGAAAGAAAATGTATCGTGCTCTGCACCCTCCTCCCGCCCTGTGGTGCAACTGATGTCCCTTTCTCCAAAAATGTACTCAATGTGACAGTAATGCTGCAACCACACAAACGTTGACCTGCTGTGAGCAGAAAACGAGTTACGACATTTCAAACATGAAAAGGTCATTTTAAAATCAACACAAAAAACCAAATTTCCAAAAGTATAAAACACAAAAACATGATTAATAAAGAAAGAAAACGTATTGTGCTCTGCACCCTCCTCCCGCCCTGTGGTGCAACTGATGTCTCTTTCTCCAAAAATGTACTCGATGTGACCGTAAGTTGCAACCACACACAATGTGACCAGCTGTGAGGGAAAAACGAGTTAGTACATTTCAAACATGAAAAAGGACATTTTAAAATCAACATGAAAAACCAAAATTCCAAAAGTATAATACACAAAAAAATGCTTACCGAAGAAAGAAAATGTATCGTGCTCTGCACCCTCCACCCGCCCTGTGGTGCAACTGATGTCCCTTTCTCCAAAAATGTACTCAATGTGTCCGTAATGTTGCAACCACACACAATGTGACCTGCTGTGAGGGAAAAACGAGTTAGTACACTTCAAACATGAAAAATGTCATTTTAAAATCAACATGAAAAACCTAAATTCCAAAAGTATAATACACAAAAAAATGCTTACCGAAGAAAGAAAATGTATCGTGCTCTGCACCCTCCACCCGCCCTGTGGTGCAACTGATGTCCCTTTCTCCAAAAATGTACTCAATGGGACCATAATGTTGCAACCACACACAATGTGGCCTGCTGTGAGGGAAAAACGAGTTAGTACACTTCAAACATCAAAAAGGTCATTTTAAATTCAACATGAAAAACCAAAATTCCAAAAGTATAATACACAAAAAAATGCTTACCGAAGAAAGAAAATGTATCGTGCTCTGCACCCTCCTCCCGCCCTGTGGTGCAACTGATGTCCCTTTCTCCAAAAATCTACTCAATGGGACCGTAATGTTGCAACCACACACAGGTTGACCTGCTGTGAGGGAAAAATGAGTTAGTACATTTCAAACATGAAAAAGGTCATTTTAAAATAAACACGAAAAACCAAAATTCCAAATGTATAATACACAAAAAAATGCTTACCGAAGAAAGAAAATGTATCGTGCTCCGCACCCTCCACCCGCCCAGTGGTGCAACTGATGTCCCTTTCTACAAAAATGTACTCAATGGCACCGTAATGTTGCAACCACACACAATGTGACCTGCTGTGGGGGAAAAACGAGTTAGTACATTTCAAACATGAAAAAGGTCATTTTAAAATCAACATGAAAAACCAAAATTCCAAAAGTATAATACACAAAAAAATGCTTACCGAAGAAAGAAAATGTATCGTGCTCTGCACCCTCCACCCGCCCTGTGGTGCAACTGTTGTCCCTTTCTCCAAAAATGTACTCAATGGGACCGTAATGTTGCAACCACACACAAGTTGACCTGCTGTGAGGGAAAAATGAGTTAGTACATTTCAAACATGAAGAAGGTCATTTTAAAATCAACATGAGAAACCATAATTCCAAAAGTATAATACACAAAAAAATGCTTACCGAAGAAAGAAACTGTATCGTGCTCTGCACCCTCCACCCGCCCTGTGGTGCAACTGTTGTCCCTTTCTCCAAAAATGTACTCCATGGGACCGTAATGTTGAACCACACACAATGTGACTTGCTGTGAGGGAAAAATGAGTTAGTACATTTCAAACATGAAAAAGGTCATTGTAAAATCAACATGAGAAACCAAAATTCCAAAAGTATAATACACAAAAAAATGCTTACCGAAGAAAGAAAATGTATCGTGCTCTGCACCCTCCACCCGCCCTGTGGTGCAACTGATGTCCCTTTCTCCAAAAATGTACTCAATGGGACCGTAATGTTGCAACCACACACAATGTGACCTGCTGTGAGGGAAAAATGAGTTAGTACATTTCAAACATGAAAAAGGTCATTTTAAAATCAACATGAAAAACCAAAATTCCAAAAGTATAATACACAAAAAAATGCTTACCGAAGGAAGAAAATGTATCGTGCTCTGCACCATCCACCTGCCCTGTGGTGCAACTGATGTCCCTTTCTCCAAAAATGTACTCAATGGGACCGTAATGTTGCAACCACACACAATGTGACCTGCTGTGAGGGAAAAACGAGTTAGTACATTTCAAACATGAAAAAGGTCATTTTAAAATAAACATGAAAAACCAAAATTCCAAAAGTATAATACACAAAAAAATGCTTACCGAAGAAAGAAAATGTATCGCGCTCCGCACCCTCCACCCGCCCTGTGGTGCAACTGATGTCCCTTTCTCCAAAATGGTACTCAATATGACCGTAATGTTGCAACCACACAAAAGTTGACCTGCTGTGAGGGAAAAACGAGTTAGTACATTTCAAACATGAAAAAGGTCATTTTAAAATCAACATGAAAAACCAAAATTCCAAAAGTATAATACACAAAAAAAATGCTTACCGAAGAAAGAAAATGTATCGTGCTCTGCACCCTCCTCCCGCCCTGTGGTGCAACTGATGTCCCTTTCTCCAAAAATCTACTCAATGGGACCGTAATGTTGCAACCACACACAAGTTGACCTGCTGTGAGGGAAAAACGAGTTAGTACATTTCAAACATGAAAAAGGTCATTTTAAAATAAACACGAAAAACCAAAATTCCAAAAGTATAATACACAAAAAAATGCTTACCGAAGAAAGAAAATGTATCGTGCTCTGCACCCTCCAGCCGCCCTGTGGTGCAACTGTTGTCCCTTTCTCCAAAAATGTACTCAATGGGACCGTAATGTTGCAACCACACACAATGTGACCTGCTGTGAGGGAAAAATGAGTTAGTACATTTCAATCATGAAAAAGGTCATTTTAAAATCAACATGAGAAACCAAAATTCCAAAAGTATAATACACAAAAAAATGCTTACCGAAGAAAGAAAATGTATCGTGCTCTGCACCCTCCAACCGCCCTGTGGTGCAACTGATGTCCCTTTCTCCAAAAATGTACTCAATGGGACCGTAATGTTGCAACCACACACAAGTTGAACTGCTCTGAGGGAAAAACGATTTAGTACACTTCAAACATGAAAAAGGTCATTTTAAAATCAACATGAAATACCAAAATTCCAAAAGTATAATACACGAAAAAATGCTTACCGAAGAAAGAAAATGAATCGTGCTCTGCACCCTCCACCCGCCCTGTGGTGCAAGTGATGTCCCTTTCTCCAAAAATGTACTCAATGGGACCGTAATGTTGCAACCACACACAATGTGACCTGCTGTGAGGGAAAAATGAGTTAGTACATTTCAAACATGAAAAAGGTCATTTTAAAACAACATGAGAAACCAAAATTCCCAAAGTATAATACACAAAAAAATGCTTACCGAAGGAAGAAAATGTATCGTGCTCTGCACCCTCCACCTGCCCTGTGGTGCAACTGATGTCCCTTTCTCCAAAAATGTACTCAATGGGACCGTAATGTTGCAACCACACAAAATGTGACCTGCTGTGAGGGAAAAACGAGTTAGTACATTTCAAACATGAAAAACGTCAATTTAAAATCAACATGAAAAACCAAAATTCCAAAAGTATAATACACAAAAAAATGCTTACCGAAGAAAGAAAATGTATCGTGCTCTGCACCCTCCTCCCGCCCTGTGGTGCAACTGATGTCCCTTTCTCCAAAAATGTACTCAATGTGACAGTAATGCTGCAACCACACAAACGTTGACCTGCTGTGAGCAGAAAACGAGTTACGACATTTCAAACATGAAAAGGGTCATTTTAAAATCAACACAAAAAACCAAATTTCCAAAAGTATAAAACACAAAAACATGATTAATAAAGAAAGAAAACGTATTGTGCTCTGCACCCTCCTCCCGCCCTGTGGTGCAACTGATGTCTCTTTCTCCAAAAATGTACTCGATGTGACCGTAAGTTGCAACCACACACAATGTGACCTGCTGTGAGGGAAAAACGAGTTAGTACATTTCAAACATGAAAAAGGACATTTTAAAATCAACATGAAAAACCAAAATTCCAAAAGTATAATACACAAAAAAATGCTTACCGAAGAAAGAAAATGTATCGTGCTCTGCACCCTCCACCCGCCCTGTGGTGCAACTGATGTCCCTTTCTCCAAAAATGTACTCAATGTGTCCGTAATGTTGCAACCACACACAATGTGACCTGCTGTGAGGGAAAAACGAGTTAGTACACTTCAAACATGAAAAATGTCATTTTAAAATCAACATGAAAAACCTAAATTCCAAAAGTATAATACACAAACAATGCTTAACGAAGAAAGAAAATGTATCGTGCTCTGCACCCTCCACCCGCCCTGTGGTGCAACTGATGTCCCTTTCTCCAAAAATGTACTCAATGTGTCCGTAATATTGCAACCACACACAATGTGACCTGCTGTGAGGGAAAAATGAGTTAGTACATTTCAAACATGAAAAAGGTCATTTTAAAATCAACATGAAAAACCAAAATTCCAAAAGTAAATTACACAAAAAAATGCTTACCGAAGAATGAAAATGTATCGTGCTCTGCACCCTCCACCCGCCCTGTGGTGCAACTGATGTCCCTTTCTCCAAAATGGTACTCAATATGACCGTAATGTTGCAACCACACAAAAGTTGACCTGCTGTGAGGGAAAAACGAGTTAGTACATTTCAAACATGAAAAAGGTCATTTTAAAATCAACATGAAAAACCAAAATTCCAAAAGTATAATACACAAAAAAATGCTTACCGAAGAAAGAAAATGTATCGTGCTCTGCACCCTCCTCCCACCCTGTGGTGCAACTGATGTCCCTTTCTCCAAAAATGTACTCAATGGGACCGTAATGTTGCAACCACACACAAGTTGACCTGCTGTGAGGGAAAAACGAGTTAGTACATTTCAAACATGAAAAAGGTCATTTTAAAATCAACATGAAAAACCAAAATTCCAAAAGTATAATACACAAAAAAATGCTTACCGAAGAAAGAAAATGTATCGTGCTCTGCACCCTCCACCCGCCCTGTGGTGCAACTGATGTCCCTTTCTCCAAAAATGTACTCAATGGGACCCTAATGTTGCAACCACACACAATGTGACCTGCTGTGAGGGAAAAACGAGTTAGTACATTTCAAACATGAAAAAGGTCATTTTAAAATCAACATGAAAAACCAAAATTCCAAAAGTATAATACACAAAAAAATGCTTACCGAAGAAAGAAAATGTATCGTGCTCTGCACCCTCCACCCGCCCTGTGGTGCAACTGATGTCCCTTTCTCCAAAATGGTACTCAATATGACCGTAATATTGCAACCACACAAAAGTTGACCTGCTGTGAGGGAAAAACGAGTTAGTACATTTCAAACATGAAAAAGGTCATTTTAAAATCAACATGAAAAACCAAAATTCCAAAAGTATAATACACAAAAAAATGCTTACCGAAGAAAGAAAATGTATCGTGCTCTGCACCCTCCTCCCGCCCTGTGGTGCAACTGATGTCCCTTTCTCCAAAAATGTACTCAATGGGACCGTAATGTTGCAACCACACACAAGTTGACCTGCTGTGAGGGAAAAACGAGTTAGTACATTTCAAACATGAAAAAGGTCATTTTAAAATCAACATGAAAAACCAAAATTCCAAAAGTATAATACACAAAAAAATGCTTACCGAAGAAAGAAAATGTATCGTGCTCTGCACCCTCCACCCGCCCTGTGGTGCAACTGATGTCCCTTTCTCCAAAAATGTACTCAATGGGACCCTAATGTTGCAACCACACACAATATGACCTGCTGTGAGGGAAAAACGAGTTAGTACATTTCAAACATGAAAAAGGTCATTTTAAAATCAACATGAAAAACCAAAATTCCAAAAGTACAATACACAAAAAAATGCTTACCAAAGAAAGAAAATGTATCGTGCTCTGCACCCTCCACCCGCCCTGTGGTGCAACTGATGTCCCTTTCTCCAAAATGGTACTCAATATGACCGTAATGTTGCAACCACACAAAAGTTGACCTGCTGTGAGGGAAAAACGAGTTAGTACATCTCAAACATGAAAAAGGTCATTTTAAAATCAACATGAAAAACCAAAATTCCAAAAGTATGATACACAAAAAAATGCTTACCGAAGAAAGAAAATGTATCGTGCTCTCCACCCTCCTCCCGCCCTGTGGTGCAACTGATGTCCCTTTCTCCAAAAATGTACTCAATGGGACCGTAATGTTGCAACCACACACAAGTTGACCTGCTGTGAGGGAAAAACGAGTTAGTACATTTCAAACATGAATAAGGTCATTTTAAAATAAACACGAAAAACCAAAATTCCAAAAGTATAATACACAAAAAAATGCTTACCGAAGAAAGAAAATGTATCGTGCTCCGCACCCTCCACCCGCCATGTGGTGCAACTGATGTCCCTTTCTCCAAAAATGTACTCAATGGCACCGTAATGTTGCAACCACACACAATGTGACCTGCTGTGAGGGAAAAACGAGTTAGTACATTTCAAACATGAAAAAGGTCATTTTAAAATCAACATGAAAAACCAAAATTCCAAAAGTATAATACACAAAAAAAAGCTTACCGAAGAAAGAAAATGTATCGTGCTCTGCACCCTCCACCCGCCCTGTTGTGCAACTGTTGTCCCTTTCTCCAAAAATGTACTCAATGGGACCGTAATGTTGCAACCACACACAATGTGACCTGCTGTGAGGGAAAAATGAGTTAGTACATTTCAAACATGAAAAAGGTCATTTTAAAATCAACATGAGAAACCAAAATTCCAAAAGTATAATACACAAAAAAATGCTTACCGAAGAAAGAAAATGTATCGTGCTCTGCACCCTCCACCCGCCCTGTGGTGCAACTGATGACCCTTTCTCCAAAATGGTACTCAATATGACCGTAACGTTGCAACCACACAAAAGTTGACCTGCTGTGAGCAGAAAACGAGTTACGACATTTCAAACATGAAAAAGGTCATTTTAAAATCAACATGAAAAACCAAAATTCCAAAAGTATAATACACAAAAAAATGCTTACCGAAGAAATAAAATGTATCGTGCTCTGCACCCTCCACCCGCCCTGTGGTGCAACTGATGTCCCTTTCTCCAAAAATGTACTCAATGTGTCCGTAATGTTGCAACCACACACAATGTGACCTGCTGTGAGGGAAAAACGAGTTAGTACATTTCAAACATGAAAAAGGTCATTTTAAAATCAACATGAAAAACCAAAATTCCAAAAGTATAATACACAAAAAAATGCTTACCGAAGAAATAAAACGTATCGTGCTCTGCACCCTCCACCCGCCCTGTGGTGCAACTGATGTCCCTTTCTCCAAAAATGTACTCAATGTGTCCGTAATGTTGCAACCACACACAATGTGACCTGCTGTGAGGGAAAAACGAGTTAGTACACTTCAAACATGAAAAATGTCATTTTAAAATCAACATGAAAAACCTAAATTCCAAAAGTATAATACACAAACAATGCTCAACGAAGAAAGAAAATGTATCGTGCTCTGCACCCTCCACACGCCCTGTGGTGCAACTGATGTCCCTTTCTCCAAAAATGTACTCAATGTGTCCGTAATATTGCAACCACACACAATGTGACCTGCTGTGAGGGAAAAACGAGTTAGTACATTTCAAACATGAAAAAGGTCATTTTAAAATCAACATGAAAAACCAAAATTCCAAAAGTAAATTACACAAAAAAATGCTTACCGAAGAATGAAAATGTATCGTGCTCTGCACACTCCACCCGCCCTGTGGTGCAACTGATGTCCCTTTCTCCAAAATGGTACTCAATATGACCGTAATGTTGCAACCACACAAAAGTTGACCTGCTGTGAGGGAAAAACGAGTTAGTACATTTCAAACATGAAAAAGGTCATTTTAAAATCAACATGAAAAACCAAAATTCCAAAAGTATAATACACAAAAAAATGCTTACCGAAGAAAGAAAATGTATCGTGCTCTGCACCCTCCTCCCACCCTGTGGTGCAACTGATGTCCCTTTCTCCAAAAATGTACTCAATGGGACCGTAATGTTGCAACCACACACAAGTTGACCTGCTGTGAGGGAAAAACGAGTTAGTACATTTCAAACATGAAAAAGGTCATTTTAAAATCAACATGAAAAACCAAAATTCCAAAGTATAATACACAAAAAAATGCTTACCAAAGAAAGAAAATGTATCGTGCTCTGCACCCTCCACCCGCCCTGTGGTGCAACTGATGTCCCTTTCTCCAAAAATGTACTCAATGCGACCCTAATGTTGCAACCACACACAATGTGACCTGCTGTGAGGGAAAAACGAGTTAGTACATTTCAAACATGAAAAAGGTCATTTTAAAATCAACATGAAAAACCAAAATTCCAAAAGTATAATACACAAAAAAATGCTTACCGAAGAAAGAAAATGTATCGTGCTCTGCACCCTCCACCCGCCCTGTGGTGCAACTGATGTCCCTTTCTCCAAAATGGTACTCAATATGACCGTAATATTGCAACCACACAAAAGTTGACCTGCTGTGAGGGAAAAACGAGTTAGTACATTTCAAACATGAAAAAGGTCATTTTAAAATCAACATGAAAAACCAAAATTCCAAAAGTATAATACACAAAAAAATGCTTACCGAAGAAAGAAAATGTATCGTGCTCTGCACCCTCCTCCCGCCCTGTGGTGCAACTGATGTCCCTTTCTCCAAAAATGTACTCAATGGGACCGTAATGTTGCAACCACACACAAGTTGACCTGCTGTGAGGGAAAAACGAGTTAGTACATTTCAAACATGAAAAAGGTCATTTTAAAATAAACACGAAAAACCAAAATTCCAAAAGTATAATACACAAAAAAATGCTTACCGAAGAAAGAAAATGTATCGTGCTCCGCACCCTCCACCCGCCATGTGGTGCAACTGATGTCCCTTTCTCCAAAAATGTACTCAATGGCACCGTAATGTTGCAACCACACACAATGTGACCTGCTGTGAGGGAAAAACTTGTTAGTACATTTCAAACATGAAAAAGGTCATTTTAAAATCAACATGAGAAACCAAAATTCCAAAAGTATAATACACAAAAAAATGCTTACCGAAGAAAGAAAATGTATCGTGCTCTGCACCCTCCACCCGCCCTATGGTGCAACTGATGACCCTTTCTCCAAAATGGTACTCAATATGACCGTAATGTTGCAACCACACAAAAGTTGACCTGCTGTGAGCAGAAAACGAGTTACGACATTTCAAACATGAAAAAGGTCATTTTAAAATCAACATGAAAAACCAAAATTCCAAACGTATAATACACAAAAAAATGCTTACCGAAGAAAGAAAATGTATCGTGCTCTGCACCCTCCACCCGCCCTGTGGTGCAACTGATCTCCCTTTCTCCAAAAATGTACTCAATGGGACCGTAATGTTGCAACCACACACAATGTGACCTGCTGTGAGGGAAAAACGAGTTAGTTCATTTCAAACATGAAGAAGGTCATTTTAAAATCAACATGAAAAACCAAAATTCCAAAAGTATAATACACAAAAAAATGCTTACCGAAGAAAGAAAATGTATCGTGCTCTGCACCCTCCACCCGCCCTGTGGTGCAACTGATGTCCCTTTCTCCAAAATGGTACTCAATATGACCGTAATATTGCAACCACACAAAAGTTGACCTGCTGTGAGGGAAAAACGAGTTAGTACATTTCAAACATGAAAAAGGTCATTTTAAAATCAACATGAAAAACCAAAATTCCAAAAGTATAATACACAAAAAAATGCTTACCGAAGAAAGAAAATGTATCGTGCTCTGCACCCTCCTCCCGCCCTGTGGTGCAACTGATGTCCCTTTCTCCAAAAATGTACTCAATGGGACCGTAATGTTGCAACCACACACAAGTTGACCTGCTGTGAGGGAAAAACGAGTTAGTACATTTCAAACATGAAAAAGGTCATTTTAAAATAAACACGAAAAACCAAAATTCCAAAAGTATAATACACAAAAAAATGCTTACCGAAGAAAGAAAATGTATCGTGCTCCGCACCCTCCACCCGCCATGTGGTGCAACTGATGTCCCTTTCTCCAAAAATGTACTCAATGGCACCGTAATGTTGCAACCACACACAATGTGACCTGCTATGAGGGAAAAACTTGTTAGTACATTTCAAACATGAAAAAGGTCATTTTAAAATCAACATGAAAAACCAAAATTCCAAAAGTATAATACACAAAAAAAAGCTTACCGAAGAAAGGAAATGTATCGTGCTCTGCACCCTCCACCCTCCCTGTGGTGCAACTGTTGTCCCTTTCTCCAAAAATGTACTCAATGGGACCGTAATGTTGCAACCACACACAATGTGACCTGCTGTGAGGGAAAAATGAGTTAGTACATTTCAAACATGAAAAAGGTCATTTTAAAATCAACATGAGAAACCAAAATTCCAAAAGTATAATACACAAAAAAATGCTTACCGAAGAAAGAAAATGTATCGTGCTCTGCACCCTCCACCCGCCCTATGGTGCAACTGATGACCCTTTCTCCAAAATGGTACTCAATATGACCGTAATGTTGCAACCACACAAAAGTTGACCTGCTGTGAGCAGAAAACGAGTTACGACATTTCAAACATGAAAAAGGTCATTTTAAAATCAACATGAAAAACCAAAATTCCAAACGTATAATACACAAAAAAATGCTTACCGAAGAAAGAAAATGTATCGTGCTCTGCACCCTCCACCCGCCCTGTGGTGCAACTGATCTCCCTTTCTCCAAAAATGTACTCAATGGGACCGTAATGTTGCAACCACACACAATGTGACCTGCTGTGAGGGAAAAACGAGTTAGTTCATTTCAAACATGAAGAAGGTCATTTTAAAATCAACATGAAAAACCAAAATTCCAAAAGTATAATACAGAAAGAAATGCTTACCGAAGAAAGAAAATGTATCGTGCTCTGCACCCTCCACCCGCCCTGTGGTGCAACTGATGTCCCTTTCTCCAAAATGGTACTCAATATGTACGTAATGTTGCAACCACACAAAAGTTGACCTGCTGTGAGGGAAAAACGAGTTAGTACATTTCAAACATGAAAAATGTCATTTTAAAATCAACATGAAAAACAAAAATTCCAAAAGTATAATACACAAAAAAATACTTACCGAAGAAAGAAAATGTATCGTGCTCTGCACCCTCCTCCCGCCCTGTGGTGCAACTGATGTCCCTTTCTCCAAAAATGTACTCAATGGGACCGTAATGTTGCAACCACACACAAGTTGACCTGCTGTGAGGGAAAAACGAGTTAGTACATTTCAAACATGAAAAAGGTCATTTTAAAATAAACACGAAAAACCAAAACTCCAAAAGTATAACACACAAAAAAATGCTTACCGAAGAAAGAAAATGTATCGTGCTCTGCACCCTCCACCCGCCCTGCGGTGCAACTGATGTCCCTTTCTCCAAAAATGTACTCAATGGGACCGTAAGTTGCAACCACACACAATGTGACCTGCTGTGAGGGAAAAACGAGTTAGTACATTTCAACCATGAAAAAGGTCATTTTAAAATCAACATGAAAAACCAAAATTCCAAAAGTATAATACACAAAAAAATGCTTACCGAAGAAAGAAAATGTATCGTGCTCTGCACCCTCCACCCGCCCTGTGGTGCAACTGATGTCCCTTTCTCCAAAAATGTACTCAATGTGACCGTAAGTTGCAACCACACACAATGTGACCTGCTGTGAGGGAAAAACGAGTTAGTACATTTCAAACATGAAAAAGGTCATTTTAAAATCAACATGAAAAACCAAAATTCCAAGAGTATAATACACAAAAAAATGCTTACCGAAGAAAGAAAATGTATCGTGCTCTGCACCCTCCACCCGCCCTGTGGTGCAACTGATGTCCCTTTCTCCAAAAATGTACTCAATGTGTCCGTAATGTTGCAACCACACACAATGCGACCTGCTGTGAGGGAAAAACGAGTTAGTACATTTCAAACATGAAAAATGTCATTTTAAAATCAACATGAAAAACCAAAATTCCAAAAGTATAATACACAAAAAAATGCTTACCGAAGAAAGAAAATGTATCGTGCTCTGCACCCTCCACCCGCCCTGTGGTGCAACTGATGTCCCTTTCTCCAAAAATGTACTCAATGTCTGCGTAATGTTGCAACCACACACAATGTTACCTGCTGTGAGGGAAAAACGAGTTAGTACATTTCAAACATGAAAAAGGTCATTTTAAAATCAACATGAAAAACCAAAATTCCGAAAGTATAATACACAAAAAAATGCTTACCGAAGAAAGGAAATGTATCGTGCTCTGCACCCTCCTCCCGCCCTGTGGTGCAACTGATGTCCCTTTCTCCAAAAATGTACTCAATGGGACCGTAATGTTGCAACCACACACTAGTTGACCTGCTGTGAGGGAAAAACGAGTTAGTACATTTCAAACATGAAAAAGGTCATTTTAAAATCAACATGAAAAACAAAAATTCCAAAAGTATAATACACAAAAAAATGCTTACCGAAGAAAGAAAATGTATCGTGCTCTGCACCCTCCACCCGCCCTGTGGTGCAACTGATGTCCCTTTCTCCAAAATGGTACTCAATATGACCGTAATGTTGCAACCACACAAAAGTTGACCTGCTGTGAGGGAAAAACGAGTTAGTACATTTCAAACATGAAAAAGGTCATTTTAAAATCAACATGAAAAACCAAAATTCCGAAAGTATAATACACAAAAAAATGCTTACCGAAGAAAGAAAATGTATCGTGCTCTGCACCCTCCTCCCGCCCTGTGGTGCAACTGATGTCCCTTTCTCCAAAAATGTACTCAATGGGACCGTAATGTTGCAACCACACACAAGTTGACCTGCTGTGAGGGAAAAACGAGTTAGTACATTTCAAACATGAAAAAGGTCATTTTAAAATCAACATGAAAAACCAAAATTCCGAAAGTATAATACACAAAAAAATGCTTACCGAAGAAAGAAAATGTATCGTGCTCTGCACCCTCCTCCCGCCCTGTGGTGCAACTGATGTCCCTTTCTCCAAAAATGTACTCAATGGGACCGTAATGTTGCAACCACACACTAGTTGACCTGCTGTGAGGGAAAAACGAGTTAGTACATTTCAAACATGAAAAAGGTCATTTTAAAATCAACATGAAAAACCAAAATTCCAAAAGTATAATACACAAAAAAATGCTTACCGAAGAAAGAAAATGTATCGTGCTCTGCACCCTCCTCCCGCCCTGTGGTGCAACTGATGTCCCTTTCTCCAAAAATGTACTCAATGGGACCGTAATGTTGCAACCACACACAAGTTGACCTGCTGTGAGGGAAAAACGAGTTAGTACATTTCGAACATGAAAAAGGTCATTTTAAAATCAACATGAAAAACCAAAATTCCGAAAGTATAATACACAAAAAAATGCTTACCGAAGAAAGAAAATGTATCGTGCTCTGCACCCTCCTCCCGCCCTATGGTGCAACTGATGTCCCTTTCTCCAAAAATGTACTCAATGGGACCGTAATGTTGCAACCACACACAAGTTGACCTGCTGTGAGGGAAAAACGAGTTAGTACATTTCAAACATGAAAAAGGTCATTTTAAAATCAACATGAAAAACCAAAATTCCGAAAGTATAATACACAAAAAACTGCTTACCGAAGAAAGAAAATGTATCGTGCTCTGCACCCTCCTCCCGCCCTGTGGTGCAACTGATGTCCCTTTCTCCAAAAATGTACTCAATGGGACCGTAATGTTGCAACCACACACTAGTTGACCTGCTGTGAGGGAAAAACGAGTTAGTACATTTCAAACATGAAAAAGGTCATTTTAAAATCAACATGAAAAACCAAAATTCCGAAAGTATAATACACAAAAAAATGCTTACCGAAGAAAGAAAATGTATCGTGCTCTGCACCCTCCTCCCGCCCTGTGGTGCAACTGATGTCCCTTTCTCCAAAATGGTACTCAATATGACCGTAATGTTGCAACCACACAAAAGTTGACCTGCTGTGAGGGAAAAACGAGTTAGTACATTTCAAACATGAAAAAGGTCATTTTAAAATCAACATGAAAAACCAAAATTCCGAAAGTATAATACACAAAAAAATGCTTACCGAAGAAAGAAAATGTATCGTGCTCTGCACCCTCCTCCCGCCCTGTGGTGCAACTGATGTCCCTTTCTCCAAAAATGTACTCAATGGAACCGTAATGTTGCAACCACACACTAGTTGACCTGCTGTGAGGGAATAACGAGTTAGTACATTTCAAACATGAAAAAGGTCATTTTAAAATCAACATGAAAAACCAAAATTCCAAAAGTATAATACACAAAAAAATGCTTACCGAAGAAAGAAAATGTATCGTGCTCTGCACCCTCCACCCGCCCTGTGGTGCAACTGATGTCCCTTTCTCCAAAATGGTACTCAATATGACCGTAATGTTGCAACCACACAAAAGTTGACCTGCTGTGAGGGAAAAACGAGTTAGTACATTTCAAACATGAAAAAGGTCATTTTAAAATCAACATGAAAAACCAAAATTCCGAAAGTATAATACACAAAAAAATGCTTACCGAAGAAAGAAAATGTATCGTGCTCTGCACCCTCCTCCCGCCCTGTGGTGCAACTGATGTCCCTTTCTCCAAAAATGTACTCAATGGGACCGTAATGTTGCAACCACACACAAGTTGACCTGCTGTGAGGGAAAAACGAGTTAGTACATTTCAAACATGAAAAAGGTCATTTTAAAATAAACACGAAAAACCAAAATTCCAAAAGTATAATACACAAAAAAATCCTTACCGAAGAAAGAAAATGTATCGTGCTCTGCACCCTCCACCCGCCCTGTGGTGCAACTGATGTCCCTTTCTCCAAAAATGTACTCAATGGGACCCTAATGTTGCAACCACACACAATGTGACCTGCTGTGAGGGAAAAATGAGTTAGTACATTTCAAACATGAAAAAGGTCATTTTAAAATCAACATGAGAAACCAAAATTCCAAAAGTATAATACACAAAAAAATGCTTACCGAAGGAAGAAAATGTATCGTGCTCTGCCCCCTCCACCTGCCCTGTAGTGCAACTGATGTCCCTTTCTCCAAAAATGTACTCAATGGGACCGTAATGTTGCAACCACACACAATGTGACCTACTGTGAGGGAAAAACGAGTTAGTACATTTCAAACATGAAAAACGTCAATTTAAAATCAACATGAAAAACCAAAATTCCAAAAGTATAATACACAAAAAAATGCTTACCGAAGAAAGAAAATGTATCATGCTCTGCACCCTCCTCCCGCCCTGTGGTGCAACTGATGTCCCTTTCTCCAAAAATGTACTCAATATGACCGTAATGCTGCAACCACACAAAAGTTGACCTGCTGTGAGCAGAAAACGAGTTACGACATTTCAAACATGAAAAATCTCATTTTAAAATCAACACAAAAAACCATATTTCCAAAAGTATAAAACACAAAAAAATGATTACCAAAGAAACAAAACGTATTGTGCTCTGCACCCTCCTCACGCCCTGTGGTGCAACTGATGTCTCTTTCTCCAAAAATGTACTCAATGTGACCGTAAGTTGCAACCACACACAATGTGACCTGCTGTGAGGGAAAAACGAGTTAGTACATTTCAAACATGAAAAAGGTCATTTTAAAATCAACATGAAAAACCAAAATTCCAAAAGTATAATACACAAAAAAATGCTTACCGAAGAAAGAAAATGTATCGTGCTCTGCACCCTCCACCCGCCCTGTGGTGCAACTGATGTCCCTTTCTCCAAAAATGTACTCAATGTGTCCGTTATGTTGCAACCACACACAATGTGACCTGCTGTGGGGGGAAAACGAGTTAGTACATTTCAAACATGAAAAATGTCATTTTAAAATCAACATGAAAAACCAAAATTCCAAAAGTATAATACACAAAAAAATGCTTACCGAAGAAAGAAAATGTATCGTGCTCTGCACCCTCCACCCGCCCTGTGGTGCAACTGATGTCCCTTTCTCCAAAAATGTACTCAATGTGTCCGTAATAATGCAACCACACACAATGTGACCTGCTGTGAGGGAAAAACGAGTTAGTACATTTCAAACATGAAAAAGGTCATTTTAAAATCAACATGAAAAACCAAAATTCCAAAAGTATAATACACAAAAAAATGCTTACCGAAGAAAGAAAATGTATCGTGCTCTGCACCCTCCACCCGCCCTGTGGTGCAACTGAAGTCCCTTTCTCCAAAATGGTACTCAATATGACCGTAATGTTGCAACCACACAAAAGTTGACCTGCTGTGAGGGAAAAACGAGTTAGTACATTTCAAACATGAAAAAGGTCATTTTAAAATTCAACATGAAAAACCAAAATTCCAAAAGTATAATACACAAAAAAATGCTTACCGAAGAAAGAAAATGTATCGTGCTCTGCACCCTCCTCCCGCCCAGTGGTGCAACTGATGTCCCTTTCTCCAAAAATGTACTCAATGGGACCGTAATGTTGCAACCACACACAAGTTGACCTGCTGTGAGGGAAAAACGAGTTAGTACATTTCAAACATGAAAAGGGTCATTTTAAAATCAACATGAAACCCAAAATTCCAAAAGTATAAAACACAAAAAAATGCTTACCGAAGAAAGAAAATGTATCGTGCTCTGCACCCTCCACCCGCCCTGTGGTGCAACTGATGTCCCGCTCTCCAAAAATGTACTCAATGGGACCCTAATGTTGCAACCACACACAATGTGACCTGCTGTGAGGGAAAAACGAGTTAGTACATTTCAAACATGAAAAAGGTCATTTTAAAATCAACATGAAAAACCAAAATTCCAAAAGTATAATACACAAAAAAATGCTTACCGAAGAAAGAAAATGTATCGTGCTCTGCACCCTCCACCCGCCCTGAGGTGCAACTGATGTCCCTTTCTCCAAAATGGTACTCAATATGACCGTAACGTTGCAACCACACAAAAGTTGACCTGCTGTGAGGGAAAAACGAGTTAGTACATTTCAAACATGAAAAAGGTCATTTTAAAATCAACATGAAAAACCAAAATTCCAAAAGTATAATACACAAAAAAATGCTTACCGAAGAAAGAAAATGTATCGTGCTCTGCACCCTCCTCCCGCCCTGTGGTGCAACTGATGTCCCTTTCCCCAAAAATCTACTCAATGGGACCGTAATGTTGCAACCACACACAAGTTGACCTGCTGTGAGGGAAAAACGAGTTAGTACATTTCAAACATGAAAAAGGTCATTTTAAAATAAACACGAGAAACCAGAATTCCAAAAGTATAATACACAAAAAAATGCTTACCGAAGAAAGAAAATGTATCGTGCTCCGCACCCTCCACCCGCCCTGTGGAGCAACTGATGTCCCTTTCTCCAAAAATGTACTCAATGGCACCGTAATGTTGCAACCACACACAATGTGACCTGCTGTGGGGGAAAAACTTGTTAGTACATTTCAAACATGAAAAAGGTCATTTTAAAATCAACATGAAAAACCAAAATTCCAAAAGTATAATACACAAAAAAATGCTTACCGAAGAAAGAAAATGTATCGTGCTCTGCACCCTCCACCCGCCCTGTGGTTCAACTGTTGTCCCTTTCTCCAAAAATGTACTCAATGGGACCGTAATGTTGCAACCACACACAATGTGACCTGCTGTGAGGGAAAAATGAGTTAGTACATTTCAAACATGAAAAAGGTCATTTTAAAATCAACATGAGAAACGAAAATTCCAAAAGTATAATACACAAAAAAATGCTTACCGAAGAAAGAAAATGTATCGTGTTCTGCACTCTCCAACCGCCCTGTGGTGCAACTGATTTCCCTTTCTCCAAAATGGTACTCAATATGACCGTAATGTTGCAACCACACAAAAGTTGACTTGCTGTGAGCAGAAAACGAGTTACGACATTTCAAACATGAAAAAGGTCATTTTAAAATCAACATGAAAAACCAAAATTCCAAAAGTATAATACACAAAAAAATGCTTACCGAAGAAAGAAAATGTATCGTGCTCTGCACCCTCCACCCGCCCTGTGGTGCAACTGATGTCCCTTTCTCCAAAAATGTACTCAATGGGACCGTAATGTTGCAACCACACACAATGTGACCTGCTGTGAGGGAAAAACGAGTTAGTACATTTCAAACATGAAGAAGGTCATTTTAAAATCAACATGAAAAACCAAAATTCCAAAAGTATAATACAGAAAAAAATGCTTACCGAAGAAAGAAAATGTATCGTGCTCTGCACCCTCCACCCGCCCTGTGGTGCAACTGATGTCCCTTTCTCCAAAATGGTACTCAATATGTACGTAATGTTGCAACCACACAAAAGTTGACCTGCTGTGAGGGAAAAAGGAGTTAGTACATTTCAAACATGAAAAAGGTCATTTTAAAATCAACATGAAAAACAAAAATTCCAAAAGTATAATACACAAAAAAATGCTTACCGAAGAAAGAAAATGTATCGTGCTCTGCACCCTCCTCCCGCCCTGTGGTGCAACTGATGTCCCTTCCTCCAAAAATGTACTCAATGGGACCGTAATGTTGCAACCACACACAAGTTGACCTGCTGTGAGGGAAAAACGAGTTAGTACATTTCAAACATGAAAAAGGTCATTTTAAAATCAACATGAATAACAATAATTCCAAAAGTATAATACACAAAAAAATGCTTACCGAAGAAAGAAAATGTATCGTGCTCTGCACCCTCCACCCGCCCTGTGGTGCAACTGATGTCCCTTTCTCCAAAATGGTACTCAATATGACCGTAATGTTGCAACCACACAAAAGTTGACCAGCTATGAGCAGAAAACGAGTTACGACATTTCAAACATGAAAAAGGTTATTTTAAAATCAGCATGAAAAACCAAAATTCCAAAAGTATAATACACAAAATAATGCTTACCGAAGAAAGAAAATGTATCGTGCTCTGCACCCTCCACCCGCCCTGTGGTGCAACTGATGTCCCTTTCTCCAAAAATGTACTCAATGGGACCATAATGTTGCAACCACACACAATGTGACCTGCTGTGAGGGAAAAACGAGTTAGTACATTTCAAACATGAAGAAGGTCATTTTAAAATCAACATGAAAAACCAAAATTCCAAAAGTATAATACAGAAAAAAATGCTTACCGAAGAAAGAAAATGTATCGTGCTCTGCACCCTCCACCCGCCCTGTGGTGCAACTGATGTCCCTTTCTCCAAAAATGTACTCAATGGGACCGTAATGTTGCAACCACACACAATGTGACCTGCTGTGATGGAAAAACGAGTTAGTACATTTCAAACATGAAAAAGGTCGTTTTAAAATCAACATGAAAGACCAAAATTCCAAAAGTATAATAGGCAAAAAAATGCTTACCGAAGAAAGAAAATGTATCGTGCTCTGCACCCTCCACCCGCCCTGTGGTGCAACTGATGTCCCTTTCTCCAAAAGTGTACTCAATGGGACCGTAATGTTGCAACCACACACAATGTGACCTGCTGTGAGGGAAAAACGATTTAGTACATTTCAAACATGAAAAAGGTCATTTTAAAATCAACATGAAAAACCAAAATTCCAAAAGTATAATACACAAAAAAATGCTTACCGAAGAAAGAAAATGTATCGTGCTCTGCACCCTCCACCCGCCCTATGGTGCAACTGATGTCCCTTTCTCCAAAAATGTACTCAATGGGAAAGTAATGTTGCAACCACACACAATGTGACCTGCTGTGAGGGAAAAACGAGTTAGTACATTTCAAACATGAAAAAGGTCATTTTAAAATCAACATGAAAAACCAAAATTCCCAAAGTATAATACACAAATAAATGCTTACCGAAGAAAGAAAGTGTATCGTGCTCTGCACCCTCCACCCGCCCTGTGGTGCAACTGATGTCCCTTTCTCCAAAATGGTACTCAATATGACCGTAATGTTGCAACCACACAAAAGTTGACCTGCTGTGAGGGAAAAACGAGTTAGTACATTTCAAACATGAAAAAGGTCATTTTAAAATCAACATGAAAAACCAAAATTCCAAAAGTATAATACACAAAAAAATGCTTACCGAAGAAAGAAAATGTATCGTGCTCTGCACCCTCCACCCGCCCTGTGGTGCAACTGATGTCCCTTTCTCCAAAAATGTACTCAATGTGACTGTAATTTCGCAACCACACACAATGTGACCTGCTGTGAGGGAAAAACGAGTTTGTACATTTCAAACATGAAGAAGGTCATTTTCAAATCAACATGAAAAACCAAAATTCCAGAAGTATAATACACAAAAAAATGCTTACCGAAGAAAGAAAATATATCGTGCTCTGCACCCTCCACCCGCCCTGTGGTGCAACTGATGTCCCTTTCTCCAAAATGGTACTCAATATGACCGTAATGTTGCAACCACACAAAAGTTGACCTGCTGTGAGGGAAAAACGAGTTAGTACATTTCAAACATGAAAAAGGTCATTTTAAAATCAACATGAAAAAACAAAATTCTAAAAGTATAATACACAAAAAAATGCTTACCGAAGAAAGAAAATGTATCGTGCTCTGCACCCTCCATCCGCCCTGTGGCGCAACTGATGTCCCTTTCTCCAAAATGGTACTCAATATGACCGTAATGTTGCAACCACACAAAAGTTGACCTGCTGTGAGCAGAAAACGAGTTACGACATTTCAAACATGAAAAAGGTCATTTTAAAATCAACACAAAAAACCAAATTTCCAAAAGTATAAAACACAAAAAAATGATTAATAAAGAAAGAAAACGTATTGTGCTCTGCACCCTCCTCCCGCCCTGTGGTGCAACTGATGTCTCTTTCTCCAAAAATGTACTCGATGTGACCGTAAGTTGCAACCACACACAATGTGACCTGCTGTGAGGGAAAAACGAGTTAGTACATTTCAAACATGAAAAAGGTCATTTAAAAATCAACATGAAAAACGAAAATTCCAAAAGTATAATACACAAAAAAATGCTTACCGAAGAAAGAAAATGTATCGTGCTCTGCACCCTCCACCCGCCCTGTGGTGCAACTGATGTCCCTTTCTCCAAAATGGTACTCAATATGACCGTAATGTTGCAACCACACAAAAGTTGACCTGCTATGAGGGAAAAACGAGTTAGTACATTTCAAACATGAAAAAGGTCATTTTAAAATTCAACATGAAAAACCAAAATTCCAAAAGTATAATACACAAAAAAATGCTTACCGAAGAAAGAAAATGTATCGTCCTCTGCACCCTCCTCCCGCCCTGTGGTGCAACTGATGTCCCTTTCTCCAAAAATGTACTCAATGGGACCGTAATGTTGCAACCACACACAAGTTGACCTGCTGTGAGGGAAAAACGAGTTAGTACATTTCAAACATGAAAAAGGTCATTTTAAAATCAACATGAAACCCAAAATTCCAAAAGTATAATACACAAAAAAATGCTTACCGAAGAAAGAAAATGTATCGTGCTCTGCACCCTCCACCCGCCCTGTGGTGCAACTGATGTTCCTCTCTCCAAAAATGTACTCAATGGGACCCTAATGTTGCAACCACACACAATGTGACCTGCTGTGAGGGAAAAACGAGTTAGTACATTTCAAACATGAAAAAGGTCATTTTAAAATCAACATGAAAAACCAAATTTCCAAAAGTATAATACACAAAAAAATGCTTACCGAAGAAAGAAAATGTATCGTGCTCTGCACCCTCCTCCCGCCCTGTGGTGCAACTGATGTCCCTTTCTCCAAAAATGTACTCAATGGGACCGTAATGTTGCAACCACACACAAGTTGACCTGCTGTGAGGGAAAAACGAGTTAGTACATTTCAAACATGAAAAAGGTCATTTTAAAATTAACACGAAAAACCAAAATTCCAAAAGTATAATACACAAAAAAATGCTTACCGAAGAAAGAAAATGTATCGTGCTCTGCACCCTCCACCCGCCCTGTGGTGCAACTGATGTCCCTTTCTCCAAAAATGTACTCAATGGGACCGTAATGTTGCAACCACACACAATGTGACCTGCTGTGAGGGAAAAATGAGTTAGTACATTTCAAACATGAAAAAGGTCATTTTAAAATCAACATGAGAAACCAAAATTCCAAAAGTATAATACACAAAAAAATGCTTACCGAAGAAGAAAATGTATCGTGCTCTGCCCCCTCCACCTGCCCTGTGGTGCAACTGATGTCCCTTTCTCCAAAAATGTACTCAATGGGACCGTAATGTTGCAACCACACACAATGTGACCTACTGTGAGGGAAAAACGAGTTAGTACATTTCAAACATGAAAAACGTCAATTTAAAATCAACATGAAAAACCAAAATTCCAAAAGTATAATACTCAAAAAAATGATTACCGAAGAAAGAAAATGTATCGTGCTCTGCACCCTCCTCCCGCCCTGTGGTGCAACTGATGTCCCTTTCTCCAAAAATGTACTCAATGTGACCGTAATGCTGCAACCACACAAAAGTTGACCTGCTGTGAGCAGAAAACGAGTTACGACATTTCAAACATGAAAAATCTCATTTTAAAATCAACACAAAAAACCATATTTCCAAAAGTATAAAACACAAAAAAATGATTACCAAAGAAAGAAAACGTATTGTGCTCTGCACCCTCCTCACGCCCTGTGGTGCAACTGATGTCTCTTTCTCCAAAAATGTACTCAATGTGACCGTAAGTTGCAACCACACACAATGTGACCTGCTGTGAGGGAAAAACGAGTTAGTACATTTCAAACATGAAAAAGGTCATTTTAAAATCAACATGAAAAACCAAAATTCCAAAAGTATAATACACAAAAAAATGCTTACCGAAGAAAGAAAATGTATCGTGCTCTGCACCCTCCACCCGCCCTGTGGTGCAACTGATGTCCCTTTCTCCAATAATGTACTCAATGTGACCGTAATGTTGCAACCACACACAATGTGACCTGCTGTGAGGGAAAAACGAGTTAGTACATTTCAAACATGAAAAAGGTCATTTTAAAATCAACATGAAAAACCAAAATTCCAAAAGTATAATACACAAAAAAATGCTTACCGAAGAAAGAAAATGTATCGTGCTCTGCACCCTCCACCCGCCCTGTGGTGCAACTGATGTCCCTTTCTCCAAAATGGTACTCAATATGACCGTAATGTTGCAACCACACAAAAGTTGACCTGCTGTGAGGGAAAAATGAGCTAGTACATTTCAAACATGAAAAAGGTCATTTTAAAATCAACATGAATAACAAAAATTCCAAAAGTATAATACACAAAAAAATGCTTACCGAAGAAAGAAAATGTATCGTGCTCTGCACCCTCCTCCCGCCCTGTGGTGCAGCTGATGTCCCTTTCTCCAAAAATGTACTCAATGTGACCGTAATGCTGCAACCACACAAAAGTTGACCTGCTGTGAGCAGAAAACGAGTTACGACATTTCAAACATGAAAAAGGTCATTTTAAAATCAACACAAAAAACCAAATTTCCAAAAGTATAAAACACAAAAAAATGATTAATAAAGAAAGAAAACGTATTGTGCTCTGCACCCTCCTCCCGCCCTGTGGTGCAAATGATGTCTCTTTCTCCAAAAATGTACTCGATGTGACCGTAAGTTGCAACCACACACAATGTGACCTGCTGTGAGGGAAAAACGAGTTAGTACATTTCAAACATGAAAAAGGTCATTTAAAAATCAACATGAAAAACGAAAATTCCAAAAGTATAATACACAAAAAAATGCTTACCGAAGAAAGAAAATGTATCGTGCTCTGCACCCTCCACCCGCCCTGTGGTGCAACTGATGTCCCTTTCTCCAAAATGGTACTCAATATGACCGTAATGTTGCAACCACACAAAAGTTGACCTGCTATGAGGGAAAAACGAGTTAGTACATTTCAAACATGAAAAAGGTCATTTTAAAATTCAACATGAAAAACCAAAATTCCAAAAGTATAATACACAAAAAAATGCTTACCGAAGAAAGAAAATGTATCGTCCTCTGCACCCTCCTCCCGCCCTGTGGTGCAACTGATGTCCCTTTCTCCAAAAATGTACTCAATGGGACCGTAATGTTGCAACCACACACAAGTTGACCTGCTGTGAGGGAAAAACGAGTTAGTACATTTCAAACATGAAAAAGGTCATTTTAAAATCAACATGAAACCCAAAATTCCAAAAGTATAATACACAAAAAAATGCTTACCGAAGAAAGAAAATGTATCGTGCTCTGCACCCTCCACCCGCCCTGTGGTGCAACTGATGTCCCTCTCTCCAAAAATGTACTCAATGGGACCCTAATGTTGCAACCACACACAATGTGACCTGCTGTGAGGGAAAAACGAGTTAGTACATTTCAAACATGAAAAAGGTCATTTTAAAATCAACATGAAAAACCAAATTTCCAAAAGTATAATACACAAAAAAATGCTTACCGAAGAAAGAAAATGTATCGTGCTCTGCACCCTCCTCCCGCCCTGTGGTGCAACTGCTGTCCCTTTCTCCAAAAATGTACTCAATGGGACCGTAATGTTGCAACCACACACAAGTTGACCTGCTGTGAGGGAAAAACGAGTTAGTACATTTCAAACATGAAAAAGGTCATTTTAAAATTAACACGAAAAACCAAAATTCCAAAAGTATAATACACAAAAAAATGCTTACCGAAGAAAGAAAATGTATCGTGCTCTGCACCCTCCACCCGCCCTGTGGTGCAACTGATGTCCCTTTCTCCAAAAATGTACTCAATGGGACCGTAATGTTGCAACCACACACAATGTGACCTGCTGTGAGGGAAAAATGAGTTAGTACATTTCAAACATGAAAAAGGTCATTTTAAAATCAACATGAGAAACCAAAATTCCAAAAGTATAATACACAAAAAAATGCTTACCGAAGAAGAAAATGTATCGTGCTCTGCCCCCTCCACCTGCCCTGTGGTGCAACTGATGTCCCTTTCTCCAAAAATGTACTCAATGGGACCGTAATGTTGCAACCACACACAATGTGACCTACTGTGAGGGAAAAACGAGTTAGTACATTTCAAACATGAAAAACGTCAATTTAAAATCAACATGAAAAACCAAAATTCCAAAAGTATAATACTCAAAAAAATGATTACCGAAGAAAGAAAATGTATCGTGCTCTGCACCCTCCTCCCGCCCTGTGGTGCAACTGATGTCCCTTTCTCCAAAAATGTACTCAATGTGACCGTAATGCTGCAACCACACAAAAGTTGACCTGCTGTGAGCAGAAAACGAGTTACGACATTTCAAACATGAAAAATCTCATTTTAAAATCAACACAAAAAACCATATTTCCAAAAGTATAAAACACAAAAAAATGATTACCAAAGAAAGAAAACGTATTGTGCTCTGCACCCTCCTCACGCCCTGTGGTGCAACTGATGTCTCTTTCTCCAAAAATGTACTCAATGTGACCGTAAGTTGCAACCACACACAATGTGACCTGCTGTGAGGGAAAAACGAGTTAGTACATTTCAAACATGAAAAAGGTCATTTTAAAATCAACATGAAAAACCAAAATTCCAAAAGTATAATACACAAAAAAATGCTTACCGAAGAAAGAAAATGTATCGTGCTCTGCACCCTCCACCCGCCCTGTGGTGCAACTGATGTCCCTTTTCCAAAAATGTACTCAATGTGTCCGTAATGTTGCAACCACACACAATGTGACCTGCTGTGGGGGGAAAACGAGTTAGTACATTTCAAACATGAAAAATGTCATTTTAAAATCAACATGAAAAACCAAAATTCCAAAAGTATAATACACAAAAAAATGCTTACCGAAGAAAGAAAATGTATCGTGCTCTGCACCCTCCACCCGCCCTCTGGTGCAACTGATGTCCCTTTCTCCAAAAATGTACTCAATGTGTCCGTAATGTTGCAACCACACAAAAGTTGACCTGCTGTGAGGGAAAAATGAGTTAGTACATTTCAAACATGAAAAAGGTAATTTTAAAATCAACATGAAAAAACAAAATTCTAAAAGTATAATACACAAAAAAATGCTTACCGAAGAAAGAAAATGTATCGTGCTCTGCACCCTCCATCCGCCCTGTGGCGCAACTGATGTCCCTTTCTCCAAAATGGTACTCAATATGACCGTAATGTTGCAACCACACAAAATTTGACCTGCTGTGAGCAGAAAACGAGTTACGACATTTCAAACATGAAAAAGGTCATTTTAAAATCAACATGAAAAACCAAATTTCCAAAAGTATAAAACACAAAAAAATGCTTACCGAAGAAAGAAAATGTATCGTGCTCTACAACCTCCACCCGCCCTGTGGTGCAACTGATGTCCCTTTCTCCAAAAATGTACTCAATGGGACCGTAATGTCGCAACCACACACAATGTGACCTGCTGTGAGGGAAAAACGAGTTAGTACATTTCAAACATGAAAAAGGTCATTTTAAAATCAACATGAAAAACCAAAATTCCAAAAGTATAATACACAAAAAAATGCTTACCGAAGAAAGAAAATGTATCGTGCTCTGCACCCTCCACCCGCCCTGTGGTGCAACTGATGTCCCTTTCTCCAAAAATGTACTCAATGGGACCGTAATGTTGCAACCACACACAATGTGACCTGCTGTGAGGGAAAAATGAGTTAGTACATTTCAAACATGAAAAAGGTCATTTTAAAATCAACATGAGAAACCAAAAATCCAAAAGTATAATACACAAAAAAATGCTTACCGAAGGAAGAAAATGTATCGTGCTCTGCACCCTCCACCTGCCCTGTGGTGCAACTGATGTCCCTTTCTCCAAAAATGTACTCAATGGGACCGCAATGTTGCAACCACACACAATGTGACCTGCTGTGAGGGAAAAACGAGTTAGTACATTTCAAACATGAAAAACGTCAATTTAAAATCAACATGAAAAACCAAAACTCCAAAAGTATAATACACAAAAAAATGCTTACCGAAGACAGAAAATGTATCGTGCTCTGCACCCTCCTCCCGCCCTGTGGTGCAACTGATGTCCCTTTCTCCAAAAATGTACTCAATGGGACCGTAATGTTGCAACCACACACAAGTTGACCTGCTGTGGGGCAAAAACGAGTTAGTACATTTCAAACATGAAAAAGGTCATTTTAAAATCAACATGAAAAACCAAAATTCCAAAAGTATAATACACAAAAAAATGCTTACCGAAGAAAGAAAATGTATCGTGCTCTGCACCCTCCACCCGCCCTGTGGTGCAACTGATGTCCCTTTCTCCAATAATGTACTCAATGTGACCGTAATGTTGCAACCACACACAATGTGACCTGCTGTGAGGGAAAAACGAGTTAGTACATTTCAAACATGAAAAAGGTCATTTTAAAATCAACATGAAAAACCAAAATTCCAAAAGTATAATACACAAAAAAATGCTTACCGAAGAAAGAAAATGTATCGTGCTCTGCACCCTCCACCCGCCCTGTGGTGCAACTGATGTCCCTTTCTCCAATATGGTACTCAATATGACCGTAATGTTGCAACCACACAAAAGTTGACCTGCTGTGAGGGAAAAATGAGCTAGTACATTTCAAACATGAAAAAGGTCATTTTAAAATCAACATGAATAACAAAAATTCCAAAAGTATAATACACAAAAAAATGCTTACCTAAGAAAGAAAATGTATCGTGCTCTGCACCCTCCTCCCGCCCTGTGGTGCAACTGATGTCCCTTTCTCCAAAAATGTACTCAATGTGACCGTAATGCTGCAACCACACAAAAGTTGACCTGCTGTGAGCAGAAAACGAGTTACGACATTTCAAACATGAAAAAGGTCATTTTAAAATCAACACAAAAAACCAAATTTCCAAAAGTATAAAACACAAAAAAATGATTAATAAAGAAAGAAAACGTATTGTGCTCTGCACCCTCCTCCCGCCCTGTGGTGCAACTGATGTCCCTTTCTCCAAAATGGTACTCAATATGACCGTAATGTTGCAACCACACAAAAGTTGACCTGCTATGAGGGAAAAACGAGTTAGTACATTTCAAACATGAAAAAGGTCATTTTAAAATTCAACATGAAAAACCAAAATTCCAAAAGTATAATACACAAAAAAATGCTTACCGAAGAAAGAAAATGTATCGTCCTCTGCACCCTCCTCCCGCCCTGTGGTGCAACTGATGTCCCTTTCTCCAAAAATGTACTCAATGGGACCGTAATGTTGCAACCACACACAAGTTGACCTGCTGTGAGGGAAAAACGAGTTAGTACATTTCAAACATGAAAAAGGTCATTTTAAAATCAACATGAAACCCAAAATTCCAAAAGTATAATACACAAAAAAATGCTTACCGAAGAAAGAAAATGTATCGTGCTCTGCACCCTCCACCCGCCCTGTGGTGCAACTGATGTCCCTCTCTCCAAAAATGTACTCAATGGGACCCTAATGTTGCAACCACACACAATGTGACCTGCTGTGAGGGAAAAACGAGTTAGTACATTTCAAACATGAAAAAGGTCATTTTAAAATCAACATGAAAAACCAAATTTCCAAAAGTATAATACACAAAAAAACGCTTACCGAAGAAAGAAAATGTATCGTGCTCTGCACCCTCCTCCCGCCCTGTGGTGCAACTGATGTCCCTTTCTCCAAAAATGTACTCAATGGGACCGTAATGTTGCAACCACACACAAGTTGACCTGCTGTGAGGGAAAAACGAGTTAGTACATTTCAAACATGAAAAAGGTCATTTTAAAATAAACACGAAAAACCAAAATTCCAAAAGTATAATACACAAAAAAATGCTTACCGAAGAAAGAAAATGTATCGTGCTCTGCACCCTCCACCCGCCCTGTGGTGCAACTGATGTCCCTTTCTCCAAAAATGTACTCAATGGGACCGTAATGTTGCAACCACACACAATGTGACCTGCTGTGAGGGAAAAATGAGTTAGTACATTTCAAACATGAAAAAGGTCATTTTAAAATCAACATGAGAAACCAAAATTCCAAAAGTATAATACACAAAAAAATGCTTACCGAAGAAGAAAATGTATCGTGCTCTGCCCCCTCCACCTGCCCTGTGGTGCAACTGATGTCCCTTTCTCCAAAAATGTACTCAATGGGACCGTAATGTTGCAACCACACACAATGTGACCTACTGTGAGGGAAAAACGAGTTAGTACATTTCAAACATGAAAAACGTCAATTTAAAATCAACATGAAAAACCAAAATTCCAAAAGTATAATACACAAAAAAATGATTACCGAAGAAAGAAAATGTATCGTGCTCTGCACCCTCCTCCCGCCCTGTGGTGCAACTGATGTCCCTTTCTCCAAAAATGTACTCAATGTGACCGTAATGCTGCAACCACACAAAAGTTGACCTGCTGTGAGCAGAAAACGAGTTACGACATTTCAAACATGAAAAATCTCATTTTAAAATCAACACAAAAAACCATATTTCCAAAAGTATAAAACACAAAAAAATGATTACCAAAGAAAGAAAACGTATTGTGCTCTGCACCCTCCTCACGCCCTGTGGTGCAACTGATGTCTCTTTCTCCAAAAATGTACTCAATGTGACCGTAAGTTGCAACCACACACAATGTGACCTGCTGTGAGGGAAAAACGAGTTAGTACATTTCAAACATGAAAAAGGTCATTTTAAAATCAACATGAAAAACCAAAATTCCAAAAGTATAATACACAAAAATATGCTTACCGAAGAAAGAAAATGTATCGTGCTCTGCACCCTCCACCCGCCCTGTGGTGCAACTGATGTCCCTTTCTCCAAAAATGTACTCAATGTGTCCGTAATGTTGCAACCACTCACAATGTGACCTGCTGTGGGGGGAAAACGAGTTAGTACATTTCAAACATGAAAAATGTCATTTTAAAATCAACATGAAAAACCAAAATTCCAAAAGTATAATACACAAAAAAATGCTTACCGAAGAAAGAAAATGTATCGTGCTCTGCACCCTCCACCCGCCCTCTGGTGCAACTGATGTCCCTTTCTCCAAAAATGTACGCAATGTGTCCGTAATGTTGCAACCACACACAATGTGACCTGCTGTGAGGGAAAAACGAGTTAGTACATATCAAACATGAAAAAGGTCATTTTAAAATCAACATGAAAAACCAAAATTCCAAAAGTATAATACACAAAAAAATGCTTACCGAAGAAAGAAAATGTATCGTGCTCTGCACCGTCCACCCGCCCTGTGGTGCAACTGATGTCCCATTCTCCAAAATGGTACTCAATATGACCGTAATGTTGCAACCACACAAAAGTTGACCTGCTGTGAGGGAAAAACGAGTTAGTACATTTCAAACATGAAAAAGGTCATTTTAAAATTCAACATGAAAAACCAAAATTCCAAAAGTATAATACACAAAAAAATGCTTACCGAACAAAGAAAATGTATCGTGCTCTGCACCCTCCTCCCGCCCTGTGGTGCAACTGATGTCCCTTTCTCCAAAAATGTACTCAATGGGACCATAATGTTGCAACCACACACAAGTTGACCTGCTGTGAGGGAAAAACGAGTTAGTACATTTCAAACATGAAAAAGGTCATTTTAAAATCAACATGAAACCCAAAATTCCAAAAGTATAATACACAAAAAAATGCTTACCGAAGAAAGAAAATGTATCGTGCTCTGCACCCTCCACCCGCCCTGTGGTGCAACTGATGTCCCGCTCTCCAAAAATGTACTCAATGGGACCCTAAAGTTGCAACCACACACAATGTGACCTGCTGTGAGGGAAAAACGAGTTAGTACATTTCAAACATGAAAAAGGTCATTTTAAAATCAACATGAAAAACCAAAATTCCAAAAGTATAATACACAAAAAAATGCTTACCGAAGAAAGAAAATGTATCGTGCTCTGCACCCTCCACCCGCCCTGAGGTGCAACTGATGTCCCTTTCTCCAAAATGGTACTCAATATGACCGTAATGTTGCAACCACACAAAAGTTGACCTGCTGTGAGGGAAAAACGAGTTAGTACATTTCAAACATGAAAAAGGTCATTTTAAAATCAACATGAAAAACCAAAATTCCAAAAGTATAATACACAAAAAACTGCTTACCGAAGAAAGAAAATGTATCGTGCTCTGCACCCTCCTCCCGCCCTGTGGTGCAACTGATGTCCCTCTCTCCAAAAATGTACTCAATGGGACCCTAATGTTGCAACCACACACAATGTGACCTGCTGTGAGGGAAAAACGAGTTAGTACATTTCAAACATGAAAAAGGTCATTTTAAAATCAACATGAAAAACCAAATTACCAAAAGTATAATACACAAAAAAATGCTTACCGAAGAAAGAAAATGTATCGTGCTCTGCACCCTCCTCCCGCCCTGTGGTGCAACTGATGTCCCTTTCTCCAAAAATGTACTCAATGGGACCGTAATGTTGCAACCACACACAAGTTGACCTGCTGTGAGGGAAAAACGAGTTAGTACATTTCAAACATGAAAAAGGTCATTATAAAATAAACACGAAAAACCAAAATTCCAAAAGTACAATACACAAAAAAATGCTTACCGAAGAAAGAAAATGTATCGTGCTCTGCACCCTCCACCCGCCCTGTGGTGCAACTGATGTCCCTTTCTCCAAAAATGTACTCAATGGGACCGTAATGTTGCAACCACACACAATGTGACCTGCTGTGAGGGAAAAATGAGTTAGTACATTTCAAACATGAAAAAGGTCATTTTAAAATCAACATGAGAAACCAAAATTCCAAAAGTATAATACACAAAAAAATGCTTACCGAAGAAGAAAATGTATCGTGCTCTGCCCCCTCCACCTGCCCTGTGGTGCAACTGATGTCCCTTTCTCCAAAAATGTACTCAATGGGACCGTAATGTTGCAACCACACACAATGTGACCTACTGTGAAGGAAAAACGAGTTAGTACATTTCAAACATGAAAAACGTCAATTTAAAATCAACATGAAAAACCAAAATTCCAAAAGTATAATACACAAAAAAATGATTACCGAAGAAAGAAAATGTATCGTGCTCTGCACCCTCCTCCCGCCCTGTGGTGCAACTGATGTCCCTTTCTCCAAAAATGTACTCAATGTGACCGTAATGCTGCAACCACACAAAAGTTGACCTGCTGTGAGCAGAAAACGAGTTACGACATTTCAAACATGAAAAATCTCATTTTAAAATCAACACAAAAAACCATATTTCCAAAAGTATAAAACACAAAAAAATGATTACCAAAGAAAGAAAACGTATTGTGCTCTGCACCCTCCTCACGCCCTGTGGTGCAACTGATGTCTCTTTCTCCAAAAATGTACTCAATGTGACCGTAAGTTGCAACCACACACAATGTGACCTGCTGTGAGGGAAAAACGAGTTAGTACATTTCAAACATGAAAAAGGTCATTTTAAAATCAACATGAAAAACCAAAATTCCAAAAGTATAATACACAAAAATATGCTTACCGAAGAAAGAAAATGTATCGTGCTCTGCACCCTCCACCCGCCCTGTGGTGCAACTGATGTCCCTTTCTCCAAAAATGTACTCAATGTGTCCGTAATGTTGCAACCACACACAATGTGACCTGCTGTGGGGGGAAAACGAGTTAGTACATTTCAAACATGAAAAATGTCATTTTAAAATCAACATGAAAAACCAAAATTCCAAAAGTATAATACACAAAAAAATGCTTACCGAAGAAAGAAAATGTATCGTGCTCTGCACCCTCCACCCGCCCTGTGGTGCAACTGATGTCCCTCTCTCCAAAAATGTACTCAATGGGACCCTAATGTTGCAACCACACACAATGTGACCTGCTGTGAGGGAAAAACGAGTTAGTACATTTCAAACATGAAAAAGGTCATTTTAAAATCAACATGAAAAACCAAATTTCCAAAAGTATAATACACAAAAAAATGCTTACCGAAGAAAGAAAATGTATCGTGCTCTGCACCCTCCTCCCGCCCTGTGGTGCAACTGATGTCCCTTTCTCCAAAAATGTACTCAATGGGACCGTAATGTTGCAACCACACACAAGTTGACCTGCTGTGAGGGAAAAACGAGTTAGTACATTTCAAACATGAAAAAGGTCATTTTAAAATAAACACGAAAAACCAAAATTCCAAAAGTATAATACACAAAAAAATGCTTACCGAAGAAAGAAAGTGTATCGTGCTCTGCACCCTCCACCCGCCCTGTGGTGCAACTGATGTCCCTTTCTCCAAAAATGTACTCAATGGGACCGTAATGTTGCAACCACACACAATGTGACCTGCTGTGAGGGAAAAATGAGTTAGTACATTTCAAACATGAAAAAGGTCATTTTAAAATCAACATGAGAAACCAAAATTCCAAAAGTATAATACACAAAAAAATGCTTACCGAAGAAGAAAATGTATCGTGCTCTGCCCCCTCCACCTGCCCTGTGGTGCAACTGATGTCCCTTTCTCCAAAAATGTACTCAATGGGACCGTAATGTTGCAACCACACACAATGTGACCTACTGTGAGGGAAAAACGAGTTAGTACATTTCAAACATGAAAAACGTCAATTTAAAATCAACATGAAAAACCAAAATTCCAAAAGTATAATACACAAAAAAATGATTACCGAAGAAAGAAAATGTATCGTGCTCTGCACCCTCCTCCCGCCCTGTGGTGCAACTGATGTCCCTTTCTCCAAAAATGTACTCAATGTGACCGTAATGCTGCAACCACACAAAAGTTGACCTGCTGTGAGCAGAAAACGAGTTACGACATTTCAAACATGAAAAATCTCATTTTAAAATCAACACAAAAAACCATATTTCCAAAAGTATAAAACACAAAAAAATGATTACCAAAGAAAGAAAACGTATTGTGCTCTGCACCCTCCTCACGCCCTGTGGTGCAACTGATGTCTCTTTCTCCAAAAATGTACTCAATGTGACCGTAAGTTGCAACCACACACAATGTGACCTGCTGTGAGGGAAAAACGAGTTAGTACATTTCAAACATGAAAAAGGTCATTTTAAAATCAACATGAAAAACCAAAATTCCAAAAGTATAATACACAAAAATATGCTTACCGAAGAAAGAAAATGTATCGTGCTCTGCACCCTCCACCCGCCCTGTGGTGCAACTGATGTCCCTTTCTCCAAAAATGTACTCAATGTGTCCGTAATGTTGCAACCACACACAATGTGACCTGCTGTGGGGGGAAAACGAGTTAGTACATTTCAAACATGAAAAATGTCATTTTAAAATCAACATGAAAAACCAAAATTCCAAAAGTATAATACACAAAAAAATGCTTACCGAAGAAAGAAAATGTATCGTGCTCTGCACCCTCCACCCGCCCTCTGGTGCAACTGATGTCCCTTTCTCCAAAAATGTACGCAATGTGTCCGTAATGTTGCAACCACACACAATGTGACCTGCTGTGAGGGAAAAACGAGTTAGTACATATCAAACATGAAAAAGGTCATTTTAAAATCAACATGAAAAACCAAAATTCCAAAAGTATAATACACAAAAAAATGCTTACCGAAGAAAGAAAATGTATCGTGCTCTGCACCCTCCACCCGCCCTGTGGTTCAACTGTTGTCCCTTTCTCCAAAAATGTACTCAATGGGACCGTAATGTTGCAACCACACACAATGTGACCTGCTGTGAGGGAAAAATGAGTTAGTACATTTCAAACATGAAAAAGGTCATTTTAAAATCACATGAAAAACCAAAATTCCAAAAGTATAATACACAAAAAAATGCTTACCGAAGAAAGAAAATGTATCGTGTTCTGCACCCTCCACCCGCCCTGTGGTGCAACTGATGTCCCTTTCTCCAAAATGGTACTCAATATGACCGTAATGTTGCAACCACACAAAATATGACTTGCTGTGAGCAGAAAACGAGTTACGACATTTCAAACATGAAAAAGGTCATTTTAAAATCAACATGAAAAACAAAAATTCCAAAAGTATAATACACAAAAAAATGCTTACCGAAGAAAGAAAATGTATCGTGCTCTGCACCCTCCACCCGCCCCGTGGTGCAACTGATGTCCCTTTCTCCAAAAATGTACTCAATGGGACCGTAATGTTGCAACCACACACAATGTGACCTGCTGTGAGGGAAAAACGAGTTAGTACATTTCAAACATGAAGAAGGTCATTTTAAAATCAACATGAAAAACCAAAATTCCAAAAGTATAATACAGAAAAAAATGCTTACCGAAGAAAGAAAATGTATCGTGCTCTGCACCCTCCACCCGCCCTGAGGTGCAACTGATGTCCCTTTCTCCAAAATGGTACTCAATATGACCGTAATGTTGCAACCACACAAAAGTTGACCTGCTGTGAGGGAAAAACGAGTTAGTACATTTCAAACATGAAAAAGGTCATTTTAAAATCAACATGAAAAACCAAAATTCCAAAAGTATAATACACAAAAAACTGCTTACCGAAGAAAGAAAATGTATCGTGCTCTGCACCCTCCTGCCGCCCTGTGGTGCAACTGATGTCCCTTTCCCCAAAAATCTACTCAATGGGACCGTAATGTTGCAACCACACACAAGTTGACCTCCTGTGAGGGAAAAAAGAGTTAGTACATTTCAAACATGAAAAAGGTCATTTTAAAATAAACACGAAAAACCAGAATTCCAAAAGTATAATACACAAAAAAATGCTTACCGAAGAAAGAAAATGTATCGTGCTCCGCACCCTCCACCCGCCCTGTGGTGCAACTGATGTCCCTTTCTCCAAAAATGTACTCAATGGCACCGTAATGTTGCAACCACACACAATGTGACCTGCTGTGGGTGAAAAACGAGTTAGTACATTTCAAACATGAAAAAGGTCATTTTAAAATCAACATGAAAAACCAAAATTCCAAAAGTATAATACACAAAAAAATGCTTACCGAAGAAAGAAAATGTATCGTGCTCTGCACCCTCCACCCGCCCTGTGGTTCAACTGTTGTCCCTTTCTCCAAAAATGTACTCAATGGGACCGTAATGTTGCAACCACACACAATGTGACCTGCTGTGAGGGAAAAATGAGTTAGTACATTTCAAACATGAAAAAGGTCATTTAAAATCAACATGAGAAACCAAAATTCCAAAAGTATAATACACAAAGAAATGCTTACCGAAGAAAGAAAATGTATCGTGTTCTGCACCCTCCACCCGCCCTGTGGTGCAACTGATGTCCCTTTCTCCAAAATGGTACTCAATATGACCGTAATGTTGCAACCACACAAAATATGACTTGCTGTGAGCAGAAAACGAGTTACGACATTTCAAACATGAAAAAGGTCATTTTAAAATCAACATGAAAAACAAAAATTCCAAAAGTATAATACACAAAAAAATGCTTACCGAAGAAAGAAAATGTATCGTGCTCTGCACCCTCCACCCGCCCCGTGGTGCAACTGATGTCCCTTTCTCCAAAAATGTACTCAATGGGACCGTAATGTTGCAACCACACACAATGTGACCTGCTGTGAGGGAAAAACGAGTTAGTACATTTCAAACATGAAGAAGGTCATTTTAAAATCAACATGAAAAACCAAAATTCCAAAAGTATAATACAGAAAAAAATGCTTACCGAAGAAAGAAAATGTATCGTGCTCTGCACCCTCCACCCGCCCTGTGGTGCAACTGATGTCCCTTTCTCCAAAATGGTACTCAATATGTACGTAATGTTGCAACCACACAAAAGTTGACCTGCTGTGAGGGAAAAACGAGTTAGTACATTTCAAACATGAAAAAGGTCATTTTAAAATCAACATGAAAAACAAAAATTCCAAAAGAATAATACACAAAAAAATGCTTACCGAAGAAAGAAAATGTATCGTGCTCTGCACCCTCCACTCGCCCTGTGGTGCAACTGATGTCCCTTTCTCCAAAAGTGTACTCAATGGGACCGTAATGTTGCAACCACACACAATGTGACCTGCTGTGAGGGAAAAACGAGTTAGTACATTTCAAACATGAAAAAGGTCATTTTAAAATCAACATGAAAAACCAAAATTCCAAAAGTATAATACACAAAAAAATGCTTACCGAAGAAAGAAAATGTATCGTGCTCTGCACCCTCCACCCGCCCTATGGTGCAACTGATGTCCCTTTCTCCAAAAATGTACTCAATGGGACCGTAATGTTGCAACCACACGCAATGTGACCTGCTGTGAGGGAAAAACGAGTTAGTACATTTCAAACATGAAAAAGGTCATTTTAAAATCAACATGAAAAACCAAAATTCCCAAAGTATAATACACAAATAAATGCTTACCGAAGAAAGAAAATGTATCGTGCTCTGCACCCTCCACCCGCCCTGTGGTGCAACTGATGTCCCTTTCTCCAAAATGGTACTCAATATGACCGTAATGTTGCAACCACACAAAAGTTGACCTGCTGTGAGGGAAAAACGAGTTAGTACATTTCAAACATGAAAAAGGTCATTTTATAATCAACATGAAAAACCAAAATTCCAAAAGTATAATACACAAAAAAATGGTTACCGAAGAAAGAAAATGTATCGTGCTCTGCACCCTCCACCCGCCCTGTGGTGCAACTGATGTCCCTTTCTCCAAAAATGTACTCAATGTGACTGTAATTTCGCAACCACACACAATGTGACCTGCTGTGAGGGAAAAACGAGTTTGTACATTTCAAACATGAAGAAGGTCATTTTAAAATCAACATGAAAAACCAAAATTCCAGAAGTATAATACACAAAAAAATGCTTACCGAAGAAAGAAAATATATCGTGCTCTGCACCCTCCACCCGCCCTGTGGTGCAACTGATGTCCCTTTCTCCAAAATGGTACTCAATATGACCGTAATGTTGCAACCACACAAAAGTTGACCTGCTGTGAGGGAAAAACGAGTTAGTACATTTCAAACATGAAAAAGGTAATTTTAAAATCAACATGAAAAAACAAAATTCTAAAAGTATAATACACAAAAAAATGCTTACCGAAGAAAGAAAATGTATCGTGCTCTGCACCCTCCATCCACCCTGTGGCGCAACTGATGTCCCTTTCTCCAAAATGGTACCCAATATGACCGTAAGGTTGCAACCACACAAAATTTGACCTGCTGTGAGCAGAAAACGAGTTACGACATTTCAAACATGAAAAAGGTCATTTTAAAATCAACATGAAAAACCAAATTTCCAAAAGTATAAAACACAAAAAAATGCTTACCGAAGAAAGAAAATGTATCGTGCTCTACACCCTCCACCCGCACTTTGGTGCAACTGATGTCCCTTTCTCCAAAAATGTACTCAATGGGACCGTAATGTCGCAACCACACACAATGTGACCTGCTGTGAGGGAAAAACGAGTTAGTAGATTTCAAACATGAAAAAGGTCATTTTAAAATCAACATGAAAAACCAAAATTCCAAAAGTATAATACACAAAAAAATGCTTACCGAAGAAAGAAAATGTATCGTGCTCTGCACCCTCCTCCCGCCCTGTGGTGCAACTGATGTCCCGCTCTCCAAAAATGTACTCAATGGGACCCTAATGTTGCAACCACACACAATGTGACCTGCTGTGAGGGAAAAACGAGTTAGTACATTTCAAACATGAAAAAGGTAATTTTAAAATCAACATGGAAAAACAAAATTCCAGAAGTATAATACACAAAAAAATGCTTACCGAAGTAAGAAAATGTATCGTGCTCTGCACCCTCCATCCACCCTGTGGCGCAACTGATGTCCCTTTCTCCAAAATGGTACTCAATATGACCGTAAGGTTGCAACCACACAAAAGTTGTCCTGCTGTGAGCAGAAAACGAGTTACGACATTTCAAACATGAAAAAGGTCATTTTAAAATCAACATGAAAAACCAAATTTCCAAAAGTATAAAACACAAAAAAATGCTTACCGAAGAAAGAAAATGTATCGTGCTCTACACCCTCCACCCGCACTTTGGTGCAACTGATGTCCCTTTCTCCAAAAATGTACTCAATGGGACCGTAATGTCGCAACCACACACAATGTGACCTGCTGTGAGGGAAAAACGAGTTAGTACATTTCAAACATGAAAAAGGTCATTTTAAAATCAACATGAAAAACCAAAATTCCAAAAGTATAATACACAAAAAAATGCTTACCGAAGAAAGAAAATGTATCGTGCTCTGCACCCTCCACCCGCCCTGTGGTGCAACTGATGTCCCTTTCTCCAAAAATGTACTCAATGGGACCGTAATGTTGCAACCACACACAATGTGACCTGCTGTGAGGGAAAAATGAGTTAGTACATTTCAAACATGAAAAAGGTCATTTTAAAATCAACATGAGAAACCAAAAATCCAAAAGTATAATACACAAAAAAATGCTTACCGAAGGAAGAAAATGTATCGTGCTCTGCACCCTCCACCTGCCCTGTGGTGCAACTGATGTCCCTTTCTCCAAAAATGTACTCAATGGGACCGCAATGTTGCAACCACACACAATGTGACCTGCTGTGAGGGAAAAACGAGTTAGTACATTTAAAACATGAAAAACGTCAATTTAAAATCAACATGAAAAACCAAAATTCCAAAAGTGTAATACACAAAAAAATGCTTACCGAAGACAGAAAATGTATCGTGCTCTGCACCCTCCTCCCGCCCTGTGGTGCAACTGATGTCCCTTTCTCCAAAAATGTACTCAATTGGACCGTAATGTTGCAACCACACACAAGTTGACCTGCTGTGGGGCAAAAACGAGTTAGTACATTTCAAACATGAAAAAGGTCATTTTAAAATCAACATGAAAAACCAAAATTCCAAAAGTATAATACACAAAAAAATGCTTACCGAAGAAAGAAAATGTATCGTGCTCTGCACCCTCCACCCGCCCTGTGGTGCAACTGATGTCCCTTTCTCCAATAATGTACTCAATGTGACCGTAATGTTGCAACCACACACAATGTGACCTGCTGTGAGGGAAAAACGAGTTAGTACATTTCAAACATGAAAAAGGTCATTTAAAAGTCAACATGAAAAACGAAAATTCCAAAAGTATAATACACAAAAAAATGCTTACCGAAGAAAGAAAATGTATCGTGCTCTGCACCATCCACCCGCCCTGTGGTGCAACTGATGTCCCTTTCTCCAAAATGGTACTCAATATGACCGTAATGTTGCAACCACACAAAAAATGACCTGCTGTGAGGGAAAAACGAGTTAGTACATTTCAAACATGAAAAAGGTCATTTTAAAATTCAACATGAAAAACCAAAATTCCAAAAGTATAATACACAAAAAAATGCTTACCGAAGAAAGAAAATGTATCGTGCTCTGCACCCTCCTCCCGCCCTGTGGTGCAACTGATGTCCCTTTCTCCAAAAATCTACTCAATGGGACCGTAATGTTGCAACCACACACAAGTTGACCTGCTGTGAGGGAAAAACGAGTTAGTACATTTCAAACATGAAAAAGGTCATTTTAAAATCAACATGAAACCCAAAATTCCAAAAGTATAATACACAAAAAAATGCTTACCGAAGAAAGAAAATGTATCGTGCTCTGCACCCTCCACCCGCCCTGTGGTGCAACTGATGTCCCTCTCTCCAAAAATGTACTCAATGGGACCCTAATGTTGCAACCACACACAATGTGACCTGCTGTGAGTGAAAAACGAGTTAGTACATTTCAAACATGAAAAAGGTCATTTTAAAATCAACATGAAAAACCAAAATTCCAAAAGTATAATACACAAAAAAATGCTTACCGAAGAAAGAAAATGTATCGTGCTCTGCACCCTCCAACCGCCCTGTGGTGCAACTGATGTCCCTTTCTCCAAAATGGTACTCAATATGACCGTAATGTTGCAACCACACAAAAGTTGACCTGCTGTGAGGGAAAAACGAGTTAGTACATTTCAAACATGAAAAAGGTCATTTTAAAATCAACATGAAAAACCAAAATTCCAAAAGTATAATACACAAAAAAATGCTTACCGAAGAAAGAAAATGTATCGTGCTCTGCACCCTCCTCCCGCCCTGTGGTGCAACTGATGTCCCTTTCTCCAAAAATCTACTCAATAGGACCGTAATGTTGCAACCACACACAAGTTGACCTGCTGTGAGGGAAAAACGAGTTAGTACATTTCAAACATGAAAAAGGTCATTTTAAAATAAACACGAAAAACCAGAATTCCAAAAGTATAATACACAAAAAAATGCTTACCGAAGAAAGAAAATGTATCGTGCTCCGCACCCTCCACCCGCCCTGCGGTGCAACTGATGTCCCTTTCTCCAAAAATGTACTCAATGGCACCGTAATGTTGCAACAACACACAATGTGACCTGCTGTGGGGGAAAAACGAGTTAGTACATTTCAAACATGAAAAAGGTCATTTTCAAATCAGCATGAAAAACCAAAATTCCAAAAGTATAATACACAAAAAAATGCTTACCGAAGAAAGAAAATGTATCGTGCTCTGCACCCTCCACCCGCCCTGTGGTTCAACTGTTGTCCCTTTCTCCAAAAATGTACTCAATGGGACCGTAATGTTGCACCACACACAATGTGACATGCTGTGAGGGAAAAATGAGTTAGTACATTTCAAACATGAAAAAGGTCATTTTAAAATCAACATGAGAAACCAAAATTCCAAAAGTATAATACACAAAAAAATGCTTACCGAAGAAAGAAAATGTAGCGTGTTCTGCACCCTCCACCCGCCCTGTGGTGCAACTGATGTCCCTTTCTCCAAAATGGTACTCAATATGACCGTAATGTTGCAACCACACAAAAGTTGACTTGCTGTGAGCAGAAAACGAGTTACGACATTTCAAACATGAAAAAGGTCATTTTAAAATCAACATGAAAAACCAAAATTCCAAAAGTATAATACACAAAAAAATGCTTACCGAAGAAAGAAAATGTATCGTGCTCTGCACCCTCCACCCGCCCTGTGGTGCAACTGATGTCCCTTTCTCCAAAAATGTACTCAATGGGACCGTAATGTTGCAACCACACACAATGTGACCTGCTGTGAGGGAAAAACGAGTTAGTACATTTCAAACATGAAGAAGGTCATTTTAAAATCAACATGAAAAACCAAAATTCCAAAAGTATAATACAGAAAAAAATGCTTACCGAAGAAAGAAAATGTATCGTGCTCTGCACCCTCCACCCGCCCTGTGGTGCAACTGATGTCCCTTTCTCCAAAATGGTACTCAATATGTACGTAATGTTGCAACCACACGAAAGTTGACCAGCTGTGAGGGAAAAACGAGTTAGTACATTTCAAACATGAAAAAGGTCATTTTAAAATCAACATGAAAAACAAAAATTCCAAAAGTATAATACACAAAAAAATGCTTACCGAAGAAAGAAAATGTATCGTGCTCTGCACCCTCCTCCCGCCCTGTGGTGCAACTGATGTCCCTTTTTTCCAAAAATGTACTCAATGGGACCGTAATGTTGCAACCACACACAAGTTGACCTGCTGTCAGGGAAAAACGAGTTAGTACATTTCAAACATGAAAAAGGTCAATTTAAAATCAACATGAAAAACCAAAATTCCAAAAGTATAATACACAAAAAAATGCTTACCGAAGAAAGAAAATGTATCGTGCTCTGCACCCTCCACCCGCCCTGTGGTGCAACTGATGTCCCTTTCTCCAAAAATGTACTCAATGGGACCGTAATGTTGCAACCACACACAATGTGACCTGCTGTGAGGGAAAAACGAGTTAGTACATTTCAAACATGAAAAACGTCAATTTAAAATCAACATGAAAAACCAAAATTCCAAAAGTATAATACACAAAAAAATGCTTACCGAATACAGAAAATGTATCGTGCTCTGCACCCTCCTCCCGCCCTGTGGTGCAACTGATGTCCCTTTCTCCAAAAATGTACTCAATGGGACCGTAATGTTGCAACCACACACAAGTTGACCTGCTGTGGGGCAAAAACGAGTTCGTACATTTCAAACATGAAAAAGGTCATTTTAAAATCAACATGAAAAACCAAAATTCCAAAAGTATAATACACAAAGAAATGCTTACCGAAGAAAGAAAATGTATCGTGCTCTGCACCCTCCACCCGCCCTGTGGTGCAACTGATGTCCCTTTCTCCAAAATGGTACTCAATATGACCGTAATGTTGCAACCACACAAAAGTTGACCTGCTGTGAGGGAAAAACGAGTTAGTACATTTCAAACATGAAAAAGGTCATTTTAAAATCAACATGAATAACAATAATTCCAAAAGTATAATACACAAAAAAATGCTTACCGAAGAACGAAAATGTATCGTGCTCTGCACCCTCCACCCGCCCTGTGGTGCAACTGATGTCCCTTTCTCCAAAATGGTACTCAATATGACCGTAATGTTGCAACCACACAAAAGTTGACCTGCTGTGAGCAGAAAACGAGTTACGACATTTCAAACATGAAAAAGGTCATTTTAAAATCAACATGAAAAACCAAAATTCCAAAAGTATAATACACAAAAAAATGCTTACCGAAGAAAGAAAATGTATCGTGCTCTGCACCCTCCACCCGCCCTGTGGTGCAACTGATGTCCCTTTCTCCAAAAATGTACTCAATGGGACCGTAATGTTGCAACCACACACAATGTGACCTGCTGTGAGGGAAAAACGAGTTAGTACATTTCAAACATGAAAAAGGTCATTTTAAAATCAACATGAAAAACCAAAATTCCCAAAGTATAATACACAAATAAATGCTTACCGAAGAAAGAAAATGTATCGTGCTCTGCACCCTCCACCCGCCCTGTGGTGCAACTGATGTCCCTTTCTCCAAAATGGTACTCAATATGACCGTAATGTTGCAACCACACAAAAGTTGACCTGCTGTGAGGGAAAAACGAGTTAGTACATTTCAAACATGAAAAAGGTCATTTTAAAATCAACATGAAAAACCAAAATTCCAAAAGTATAATACACAAAAAAATGCTTACCGAAGAAAGAAAATGTATCGTGCTCTGCACCCTCCACCCGCCCTGTGGTGCAACTGATGTCCCTTTCTCCAAAAATGTACTCAATGTGACTGTAATTTCGCAACCACACACAATGTGACCTGCTGTGAGGTAAAAACGAGTTTGTACATTTCAAACATGAAGAAGGTCATTTTAAAATCAACATGAAAAACCAAAATTCCAGAAGTATAATACACAAAAAAATGCTTACCGAAGAAAGAAAATATATCGTGCTCTGCACCCTCCACCCGCCCTGTGGTGCAACTGATGTCCCATTCTCCAAAATGGTACTCAATATGACCGTAATGTTGCAACCACACAAAAGTTGACCTGCTGTGAGGGAAAAACGAGTTAGTACATTTCAAACATGAAAAAGGTAATTTTAAAACCAACATGAAAAAACAAAATTCTAAAAGTATAATACACAAAAAAATGCTTACCGAAGAAAGAAAATGTATCGTGCTCTGCACCCTCCATCCGCCCTGTGGCGCAACTGATGCCCCTTTCTCCAAAATGGTACTCAATATGACCGTAATGTTGCAACCACACAAAATTTGACCTGCTGTGAGCAGAAAACGAGTTACGACATTTCAAACATGAAAAAGGTCATTTTAAAATCAACATGAAAAACCAAATTTCCAAAAGTATAAAACACAAAAAAATGCTTACCGAAGAAAGAAAATGTATCGTGCTCTACACCCTCCACCCGCCCTGTGGTGCAACTGATGTCACTTTCTCCAAAAATGTACTCAATGGGACCGTAATGTTGCAACCACACACAATGTGACCTGCTGTGAGGGAAAAACGAGTTAGTACATTTCAAACATGAAAAAGGTCATTTTAAAATCAACATGAAAAACCAAAATTCCAAAAGTATAATACACAAAAAAATGCTTACCGAAGAAAGAAAATGTATCGTGCTCTGCACCCTCCACCCGCCCTGTGGTGCAACTGATGTCCCTTTCTCCAAAAATGTACTCAATGGGACCGTAATGTTGCAACCACACACAATGTGACCTGCTGTGAGGGAAAAATGAGTTAGTACATTTCAAACATGAAAAAGGTCATTTTAAAATCAACATGAGAAACCAAAAATCCAAAAGTATAATACACAAAAAAATGCTTACCGAAGGAAGAAAATGTATCGTGATCTGCACCCTCCACCTGCCCTGTGGTGCAACTGATGTCCCTTTCTCCAAAAATGTACTCAATGGGACCGCAATGTTGCAACCACACACAATGTGACCTGCTGTGAGGGAAAAACGAGTTAGTACATTTCAAACATGAAAAACGTCAATTTAAAATCAACATGAAAAACCAAAATTCCAAAAGTATAATACACAAAAAAATGCTTACCGAAGACAGAAAATGTATCGCGCTCTGCACCCTCCTCCCGCCCTGTGGTGCAACTGATGTCCCTTTCTCCAAAAATGTACTCAATGGGACCGTAATGTTGCAACCACACACAAGTTGACCTGCTGTGGGGCAAAAACGAGTTAGTACATTTCAAACATGAAAAAGGTCATTTTAAAATCAACATGAAAAACCAAAATTCCAAAAGTATAATACACAAAAAAATGCTTACCGAAGAAAGAAAATGCATTGTGCTCTGCACCCTCCACCCGCCCTGTGGTGCAACTGATGTCCATTTCTCCAATAATGTACTCAATGTGACCGTAATGTTGCAACCACACACAATGTGACCTGCTGTGAGGGAAAAACGAGTTAGTACATTTCAAACATGAAAAAGGTCATTTTAAAATCAACATGAAAAACCAAAATTCCAAAAGTATAATACACAAAAAAATGCTTACCGAAGAAAGAAAATGTATCGTGCTCTGCACCCTCCACCCGCCCTGTGGTGCAACTGATGTCCCTTTCTCCAAAATGGTACTCAATATGACCGTAATGTTGCAACCACACAAAAGTTGACCTGCTGTGAGGGAAAAACGAGCTAGTACATTTCAAACATGAAAAAGGTCATTTTAAAATCAACATGAATAACAAAAATTCCAAAAGTATAATACACAAAAAAATGCTTACCGAAGAAAGAAAATGTATCGTGCTCTGCACCCTCCACCCGCCCTGTGGTGCAACTGATGTCCCTTTCTCCAAAATTGTACTCAATATGACCGTAATGTTGCAACCACACAAAAGTTGACCTGCTGTGAGCAGAAAACGAGTTACGACATTTCAAACATGAAAAAGGTCATTTTAAAGTCTACATGAAAAACCAAAATTCCAAAAGTATAATACACAAAAAAATGCTTACCGAAGAAAGAAAATGTATCGTGCTCTGCACCCTCCACCCGCCCTGTGGTGCAACTGATGTCCCTTTCTCGAAAAATGTACTCAATGGGACCGTAATGTTGCAACCACACACAATGTGACCTGCTGTGAGGGAAAAACGAGTTAGTACATTTCAAACATGAAGAAGGTCATTTTAAAATCAACATGAAAAACCAAAATTCCAAAAGTATAGTACTGAAAAAAATGCTTACCGAAGAAAGAAAATGTATCGTGCTCTGCACCCTCCACCCGCCCTGTGGTGCAACTGATGTCCCTTTCTCCAAAATGGTACTCAATATGTACGTAATGTTGCAACCACACAAAAGTTGACCTACTGTGAGGGAAAAACGAGTTAGTACATTTCAAACATGAAAAACGTCATTTTAAAATCAACATGAAAAACCAAAATTCCCAAAGTATAATACACAAATAAATGCTTACTGAAGAAAGAAAATGTATCTTGCTCTGCACCCTCCACCCGCCCTGTTGTGCAACTGATGTCCCTTTCTCCAAAATGGTACTCAATATGACCGTAATGTTGCAACCACACAAAAGTTGATCTGCTGTGAGCAGAAAACGAGTTACGACATTTCAAACATGAAAATGGTCATTTTAAAATCAACATGAAAAACCAAATTTCCAAAAGTATAAAACACAAAAAAATGCTTACCGAAGAAAGAAAATGTATCGTGCTCTGCACCCTCCACCCGCCCTGTGGTGCAACTGAAGTCCCTTTCTCCAAAAATGTACTCAATGGGACCGTAATGTTGCAACCACACACAATGTGACCTGCTGTGATGGAAAAAAAAGTTAGTACATTTCAAACATGAAAAAGGTCGTTTTAAAATCAACATGAAAGACCAAAATTCCAAAAGTATAATAGCCAAAAAAATGCTTACCGAAGAAAGAAAATGTATCGTGCTCTGCACCCTCCACCCGCCCTGTGGTGCAACTGATGTCCCTTTCTCCAAAAGTGTACTCAATGGGACCGCAATGTTGCAACCACACACAATGTGACCTGCTGTGAGGGAAAAACGAGTTAGTACATTTCAAACATGAAAAAGGTCATTTTAAAATCAACATGAAAAACCAAAATTCCAAAAGTATAATACACAAAAAAATGCTTACCGAAGAAAGAAAAGGTATCGTGCTCTGCACCCTCCTACCGCCCTATGGTGCAACTGATGTCCCTTTCTCCAAAAATGTACTCAATGGGACCGTAATGTTGCAACCACACACAATGTGACCTGCTGTGAGGGAAAAACGAGTTAGTACATTTCAAACATGAAAAAGGTCATTTTAAAATCAACATGAAAAACCAAAATTTCCAAAGTATAATACACAAATAAATGCTTACCGAAGAAAGAAAATGTATCGTGCTCTGCACCCTCCACCCGCCCTGTGGTGCAACTGATGTCCCTTTCCCCAAAATGGTACTCAATATGACAGTAATGTTGCAACCACACAAAAGTTGACCTGCTGTGAGGGAAAAACGAGTTAGTACATTTCAAACATGAAAAAGGTCATTTTAAAATCAACATGAAAAATCAAAATTCCAAAAGTATAATACACAAAAAAATGCTTACCGAAGAAAGAAAATTATCGTGCTCTGCACCCTCCACCCGCTCTGTGGTGCAACTGATGTCCCTTTCTCCAAAAATGTACTCAATGTAACTGTAATTTCGCAACCACACACAATGTGACCTGCTGTGAGGGATAAACGAGTTTGTACATTTCAAACATGAAGAAGGTCATTTTAAAATCAACATGAAAAACCAAAATTCCAGAAGTATAATACACAAAAAAATGCTTACCGAAGAAAGAAAATATATCGTGCTCTGCACCCTCCACCCGCCCTGTGGTGCAACTGATGTCCCTTTCTCCAAAATGGTACTCAATATGACCGTAATGTTGCAACCACACAAAAGTTGACCTGCTGTGAGGAAAAAACGAGTTAGTACATTTCAAACATGAAAAAGGTAATTTTAAAATCAACATGAAAAACCAAAATTCTAAAAGTATAATACACAAAAAAATGCTTACCGAAGAAAGAAAATGTATCGTGCTCTGCACCCTCCATCCGCCCTGTGGCGCAACTGATGTCCCTTTCTCCAAAATGGTACTCAATATGACCGTAATGTTGCAACCACACAAAATTTGACCTGCTGTGAGCAGAAAACGAGTTACGACATTTCAAACATGAAAAAGGTCATTTTAAAATCAACATGAAAAACCAAATTTCCAAAAGTATAAAACACAAAAAAATGCTTACCGAAGAAAGAAAATGTATCGTGCTCTGCACCCTCCACCCGCCCTGTGGTGCAACTGATGTCCCTTTCTCCAAAAATGTACTCAATGGGACCGTAATGTCGCAACCACACACAATGTGACCTGCTGTGAGGGAAAAACGAGTTAGTACATTTCAAACATGAAAAAGGTCATTTTAAAATCAACATGAAAAACCAAAATTCCAAAAGTATAATACACAAAAAAATGCTTACCGAAGAAAGAAAATGTATCGTGCTCTGCACCCTCCACCCACCCTATGGTGCAACTGATGTCCCTTTCTCCAAAAATGTACTCAATGGGACCGTAATGTGGCAACCACACACAATGTGACCTGCTGTGAGGGAAAAAAGAGTTAGTACATTTCAAACATGAAAAAGGTCATTTTAAAATCAACATGAAAAACGAAAATTCCAAAAGTATAATACACAAAAAAATGCTTACCGAAGAAAGAAAATGTATCGTGCTCTGCACCCTCCACCTGCCCTGTGGTGCAACTGATGTCCCTTTCTCCAAAAATGTACTCAATGGGACCGTAATGTTGCAACCACACACAATGTGACCTGCTGTGAGGGAAAAACGAGTTAGTACATTACAAACATGAAAAACGTCAATTTAAAATCAACATGAAAAACCAAAATTCCAAAAGTATAATACACAAAAAAATGCTTACCGAATACAGAAAATGTATCGTGCTCTGCACCCTCCTCCCGCCCTGTGGTGCAACTGATGTCCCTTTCTCCAAAAATGTACTCAATGGGACCGTAATGTTGCAACCACACACAAGTTGACCTGCTGTGGGGCAAAAACGAGTTCGTACATTTCAAACATGAAAAAGGTCATTTTAAAATCAACATGAAAAACCAAAATTCCAAAAGCATAATACCCAAAAAAATGCTTACCGAAGAAAGAAAATGTATCGTGCTCTGCACCCTCCACCCGCCCTGTGGTGCAACTGATGTCCCTTTCTCCAAAAATGTACTCAATGTGACCGTAATGTTGCAACCACACACAATGGACCTGCTGTGAGGGAAAAACGAGTTAGTACATTTCAAACATGAAAAAGGACATTTTAAAATCAACATGAAAAACCAAAATTCCAAGAGTAAGATACACAAAAAAATGCTTACCGAAGAAAGAAAATGTATCGAGCTCTGCACCCTCCACCTGCCCTGTGGTGCAACTGATGTCCCTTTCTCCAAAAATGTACTCAATGGGACCGTAATGTTGCAACCACACACAATGTGACCTGCTGTGAGGGAAACACGAGTTAGTACATTTCAAACATGAAAAAGGTCATTTTAAAACCAACATGAAAAACCAAATTTCCAAAAGTATAATACACAAAGAAATGCTTACCGAAGAAAGAAAATGTATCGTGCTCTGCACCCTCCACCCGCCCCGTGGTGCAACTGATGTCCCTTTCTCCAAAAATTTACTCAATGGGACCGTAATGTTGCAACCACACACAATGTGACCTGCTGTGAGGGAAAAACGAGTTAGTACATTTCAAACATGAAAAACGACATTTTAAAATCAACATGAAAAACCAAATTTCCAAAAGTATAAAACACAAAAAAATGCTTACCGAAGAAAGAAAATGTATCGTGCTCTGCACCCTCCACCCGCCCTGTGGTGCAACTGATGTCCCTTTCTCCAAAAATGTACTCAATGGGACCGTAATTTTGCAACCACACACAATGTGACCCGCTGTGAGGGAAAAACGAGTTAGTACATTTCAAACATGAAAAAGGTCATTTTAAAATCAACATGAAAAACCAAAATTCCAAAAGGATAATACACAAAAAAATGCTTACCGAAGAAAGATAATGTATCGTGCTCTGCACCCTCCACCCGCCCTGTGGTGCAACTGATGTCCCTTTCTCCATAATGGTACTCAATATGACCGTAATGTTGCAACAACACAAAAGTTGACCTGCTGTGAGCAGAAAACGAGTTACGACATTTCAAACATGAAAAAGGTCATTTTAAAATCAACATGAGAAACCAAATTTCCAAAAGTATAAAACACAAAAAAATGCTTACCGAAGAAAGAAAATGTATTGTGCTCTGCACCCTCCACCCGCCCTGTGGTGCAACTGATGTCCCTTTCTCCAAAAATGTACTCAATGGGACCGTAATGTTGCAACCACACACAATGTGACCTGCTGTGAGGGAAAAACGAGTTAGTACATTTCAAACATGAAATAGGTCATTTTAAAATCAACATGAAAAACCAAATTTCCAAAAGTATAAAACAGAAAGAAATGCTTACCGAAGAAAGAAAATGTATCGTGCTCTGCACCCTCCACCCGCCCTGTGGTGCAACTGATATCCCTTTCTACAAAAATGTACTCAATGGGACCGTAATGTTGCAACCACACACAATGTGACCTGCTGTGAGGGAAAAACGAGTTAGTACATTTCAAACATGAAAAAGGTAATTTTAAAATCAACATGAAGAACCAAAGTTCCAAAAGTATAATACACAAAGAATGCTTACCGAAGAAAGAAAATGTATCGTGCTCTGCACCCTCCACCCGCCCTGTGGTGCAACTGATGTCCCTTTCTACAAAAATGTACTCCATGGGACCGTAATGCTGCAACCACACACAATGTGACCTGCTGTGAGGGAAAAACGAGTTAGTACACTTCAAACATGAAAAAGGTAATTTTAAAATCAACATGAAAAACCAAAATTCCAAAAGTATAATACACAAAAAAATGCTTACCGAAGAAAGAAAATGTATCGTGCTCTGCACCCTCCACCCGCCCTGTGGTGCAACTGATGTCCCTTTCTACAAAAATGTACTCAATGGGACCGTAATGTTGCAAGCACGCACAATGTGACCTGCTGTGAGGGAAAAACGAGTTAGTACATTTCAAACATAAAAAAGATAATTTTAAAATCAACATGAAAAACCAAAATTCCAAAAGTATAATTCACAAAAAAAAGCTTACCGAAGAAAGAAAATGTATCGTGCTCTGCACCCTCCACCCGCCCTGTGGTGCAACTGATGTCCCTTTCTCCAAAAATGTACTCAATGGGACCGTAATGTTGCAACCACACACAATGTGACCTGCTGTGAGGGAAAAACGAGTTAGTACATTTCAAACACGAAAAAGGTAATTTTAAAATCAACATGAAAAACCACAATTCCAAAAGTATAATACACAAGAAAATGCTTACCGAAGAAAGAAAATGTATCGTGCTCTGCACCCTCCACCCGCCCTGTGGTGCAACTGATGTCCCTTTCTCCAAAAATGTACTCAATGGGACCGTAGTGTTGCAACCACACATAATGTGACCTGCTGTGAGGGAAAAACGAGTTAGTACATTTCAAACATGAAAAAGGTCATTTTAAAATCAACATGAAAAACCAAAATTCCAAGAGTATAATACACATAAAAATGCTTACCGAAGAAAGAAAATGTATCGTGCTCTGCACCCTCCAGCTGCCCTGTGGTGCAACTGATGTCCCTTTCTCCAAAAATGTACTCAATGGGACCGTAATGTTGCAACCACACTCAATGTGACCTGCTGTGAGGGAAAAACGAGTTAGTACATTTCAAACATGAAAAAGGTCATTTTAAAAGCAACATGAAAAACCATAATTCCAAGAGTATAATACACAAAAAATGCTTACCGAAGAAAGGAAATGTATCGTACTCTGCACCCTCCACCCGCCCTGTGGTGCAACTGATGTCCCTTTCTCCAAAATGGAACTCAATATGACCGTAATGTTGCAACCACACAAAAGTTGACCTGCTGTGAGGGAAAGTCGAGTTAGTACATTTCAAACATGAAAAAGGTCATTTTAAAATCAACATGAAAAACCAAAATTCCAAAAGTATAATACACAAAAAAATGCTTACAGAAGAAAGAAAATGTTTCGTGCTCTGCACCCTCCACCCGCCCTGTGGTGCAACTGATGTCCCTTTCTCCAAAAATGTACTCAATGGGACCGTAATGTTGCAACCACACATAATGTGACCTGCTGTGAGGGAAAAACGAGTTAGTACATTTCAAACATGAAAAAGGTCATTTTAAAATCAACATGAAAAACCAAAATTCCAAAAGTATAAAACACAAAAAAATACTTACCGAAGAAAGAAAATGTATCGTGCTCTGCACCCTCCACCCGCCCTGTGGTGCAACTGATGTCCCTTTCTCCAAAAATGTACTCAATGGGACCGTAATGTTGCAACCACACAAAAGTTGACCTGCTGTGAGGGAAAAACGACTTAGTACATTTCCAACATGAAAAAGGTCATTTTAAAATCAACATGGAAAACCAAAATTCCAAGAGTATAATACACAAAAAAATGCTTACCGAAGAGAGAAAATGTATCGTTCTCTGCACCCTCCACCCGCCCTGTGGTGCAACTGATGTCCCTTTCTACAAAAATGTACTCAATGGGACCGTAATGTTGCAACCACACACAATGTGACCTGCTGTGAGGGAAAAACGAGTTAGTACATTTCAAACATGAAAAAGGTCATTTTAAAATCAACATGAAAAACCAAAATTCCAAAAGTATAATACACAAAAAAATGCTTACCGAAGAAAGAAAATGTACCGTGCTCTGCACCCTCCACCCGCCCTGTGGTGCAACTGATGTCCCTTTCTCCAAAAATGTACTCAATGCGACCGTAATGTTGCAACCACACGTAATGTGACCTGCTGTGAGGGAAAAATGAGTTAGTACATTTCAAACATGAAAAAGGTCATTTTAAAATCAACATGAAAAACCTAAATTCCAAAAGTATAAAACACAAAAAAATGCTTACCGAAGAAAGAAAATGTATCGTGCTCTGCACCCTCCACCCGCCCTGTGGTGCAACTGATGTCCCTTTCTACAAAAATGTACTCAATGGGACCGTAATGTTGGAACCACACACAATGTGACCTGCTGTGAGGGAAAAACGAGTTAGTACATTTCAAACATGAAAAAGGTAATTTTAAAATCAACATGAAAAACCAAACTTCCAAAAGTATAATACACAAAAAAATGCTTACCGAAGAAAGAAAATGTATCGTGCTCTGCACCCTCCACCCGCCCTGTGGTGCAACTGATGTCCCTTTCACCAAAAACGTACTCAATGGGACCGTAATGTTGCAACCACACACAATGTGACCTGCTGTGAGGGAAAAACGAGTAAGTACATTTCAAACATGAAAAGGTTATTTTAAAATCAACATGAAAAACCAAAATTCCCAAAGTATAATACACAAAAAAATGCTTACCGAAGAAAGAAAATGTATCGTGCTCTGCACCCTCCACCCGCACTGTGGTGCAACTGATGTCCCTTTCTCCAATATGGTACTCAATATGACCGTAATGTTGCAACCACACAAAAGTTGACCTGCTGTGAGGGAAAAGCGAGTTAGTACATTTCAAACATGAAAAAGGTCATTATTAATCAACATCAAAAACCAAAATTCCAAAAGTATAATACACAAAAAAATGCTTACCGAAGAAAGAAAATGTATCGTGCTCTATACACTCTTCCAGCCCTGTGGTGCATCTGATGTCCCTTTTTTCCAAAAATGTACTCAATGGGACCGTAATGTTGCAACCACACACAATGTGACCTGCTGTGAGGGAATCACGAGTTAGTACATTTCAAACATGAAAAAGGTCATTTTAAAATCAACATGAAAAACCAAAATTCCCAAAGTATAATACACAAAAAAATGCTTACCGAAGAAAGATAATGTATCGTGCTCTGCACCCTCCACCCGCCCTGTGGTGCAACTGATGTCCCTTTGTCCAAAAATGTACTCAATGGGACCGTAATGTTGCAACCACACACAATGTGACCTGGTGTGAGGGAAAAAAGTGTTAGTACATTTCAAACATGAAAAAGGTCATTTTAAAATCAACATGAAAAACCAAAATTCCAAAAGTATAGTACACAAAAAAATGCTTACCGAAGAAAGAAAATGTATCGTGCTCTGCACCCTCCACCCGCACTGTGGTGCAACTGATGTCCCTTTCTCCAAAATGGTACTCAATATGACCGTAATGTTGCAACCACACAAAAGTTGACCTGTTGTGAGGGAAAAACAAGTTAGTACATTTCAAACATGAAAAAGCTCATTATAAATCAACATGAAAAACCAAAATTACAAAAGTCAAATACACAAAAAAATGCTTACCAAAGAAAGAAAATGTATCGTGCTCTCCACCCTCTTCCAGCCGTGTGGTGCATCTGATGTCCCTTTCTCCAAAAATGTACTCAATGGGACCATAATGTTGCAACCACACACAATGTGACCTGCTGTGAGGGAAAAACGAGTTAGTACATTTCAAACATGAAAAAGGTCATTTTAAAATCAACATGAAAAACCAAAATTCCAAAAGCATAATACACAAAAAAATGCATACCGAAGAAAGAAAATGTATCGTGCTCTGCACCCTCCACCCGCCCTGTGGTGCAACTGATTTCCCTTTCTCCAAAAATGTACTCAATGTGACCAGAATGTTGCAACCACACACAATGTGACCTGCTGTGAGGGAAAAACGAGTTAGTACATTTCAAACATGAAAAAGGTCATTTTAAAATCAACATGAAAAACCAAAATTCCAAAAGTATAAAACACAAAAAAATGCTTACCGAAGAAAGAAAATGTATCGTGCTTTGCACCCTCCACCCGCCCTGTGGTGCAACTGATGTCCCTTTCTCCAAAATGGTGCTCAATATGACCGTAATGTTGCAACCACACAAAAGTTGACCTGCTGTGAGGAAAAAACGAGTTAGTACATTTCAAACATGAAAATGGTCATTTTAAAATCAACATGAAAAACCAAAATTCCAAAAGTATAATACACAAAAAATGCTTACCGAAGAAAGAAAATGTATCGTGGTCTGCACCCTCCACCTGCCCTGTGGTGAAAGTGATGTCCCTTTCTCCAAAGTGGTACTCAATATGACCGTAATGTTGCAACCACACAAAACTTGACCTGCTGTGAGCAGAAAACGAGTTAGTACATTTCAAACATGAAAAAGGTCATTTTAAAATCAACATGAAAAACCAAATTTCCAAAAGTATAATACACAAAAAAATGCTTACCGAAGAAAGAAAATGTATCGTGCTATGCACCTTCCACCCGCCATGTGGTGCAACTGATGTCCCTTTCTCCAAAAATGTACTCAATGGGACCGTAATGTTGCACCCACACACAATGTGACCTGCTGTGGGGGAAAAACGAGTTAGTACATTTCAAACACGAAAAAGGTCATTTTAAAATCAACATGAAAAACCAAAATTCCAAAAGTATAATACACAAAAAAATGCTTACCAAAGAAAGAAAATGTATCGTGCTCTGCACCCTCCACCCGCCCTGTGGTGCAACTGATGTCCCTTTCTCCAAAAATGTACTCAATGGGACCGTAATGCTGCAACCACACATAATGTGACCTGCTGTGAGGGAAAAACGAGTTACGACATTTCAAACATGAAAAAGGTCATTTTAAAATCAACATGAAAAACCAAAATTCCAAAAGTATAAAACACAAAAAAATACTTACCGAAGAAAGAAAATGTATCGTGCTCTGCACCCTCCACCCGCCCTGTGGTGCAACTGATGTCCCTTTCTCCAAAAATGTACTCAATGGGACCGTAATGTTGCAACCACACACAATGTGACCTGCTGTGAGGGAAAAACGACTTAGTACATTTCAAACATGAAAAGGGTCATTTTAAAATCAACATGAAAAACCAAAATTCCAAGAGTATAATACAGAAAAAAATGCTTACCGAAGAAAGAAAATGTATCGTGCTCTGCACCCTCCACCCGCCCTGTGGTGCAACTGATGTCCCTTTCTCCAAAATGGTACCCAATATGACCGTAATGTTGCAACCACACAAAAGTTGACCTGCTGTGAGGGAAAAACGAGTTAGTACATTTCAAACATGAAAAAGGTCATTTTAAAATCAACATGAAAAACCTATATTCCAAAAGTATAATACACAAAAAAATGCTTACCGAAGAAAGAAAATGTATCGTGCTCTGCACCCTCCACCCGCCCTGTGGTGCAACTGATGTCCCTTTCTCCAAAAATGTACTCAATGGGACCGTAATGTTGCAACCACACGTAATGTGACCTGCTGTGAGGGAAAAACGAGTTAGTACATTTCAAACATGAAAAAGGTCATTTTAAAATCAACATGAAAAACCAAAATTCCAAAAGTATAAAACACAAAAAAATGCTTACCGAAGAAAGAAAATGTATCGTGCTTTGCACCCTCCACCCGCCCTGTGGTGCAACTGATGTCCCTTTCTCCAAAATGGTGCTCAATATGACCGTAATGTTGCAACCACACAAAAGTTGACCTGCTGTGAGGAAAAAACGAGTTAGTACATTTCAAACATGAAAAAGGTCATTTTAAAATCAACATGAAAAACCAAAATTCCAAAAGTATAATACACAAAAAAATGCTTACCGAAGAAAGAAAATGTATCGTGCTCTGCACCCTCCACCCGCACTGTGGTGCAACTGATGTCCCTTTCTCCAAAATGGTACTGAATATGACCGTAATGTTGCAACCACACATAAGTTGACCTGCTGTGAGGGAAAAACGAGTTAGTACATTTCAAACATGAAAAAGGTCATTATAAATCAACATGAAAAACCAAAATTCCAAAAGTATAATACACAAAAAAATGCTTACCGAAGAAAGAAAATGTATCGTGCTCTCCACCCTCTTCCAGCTCTGTGGTGCATCTGATGTCCCTTTCTCCAAAAATGTACTCATTGGGACCGTAATGTTGCAACCACACACAATGTGACCTGCTGTGAGGGAAAAACGAGTTAGTACATTTCAAACATGAAAAAGGTCATTTTAAAATCAACATGAAAAACCGAAATTCCAAAAGTATAATACACAAAAAAATGCATACCGAAGAAACAAAATGTATCGTGCTCTGCACCCTCCACCCGCCCTGTGGTGCAACTGATTTCCCTTTCTCCAAAAATGTACTCAATGTGACCGTAATGTTGCAACCACACACAATGTGACCTGCTGTGAGGGAAAAACGAGTTAGTACATTTCAAACATGAAAAAGGTCATTTTAAAATCAACATGACAAACCAAAATTCCAAAAGTATAATACACAAAAAAATGCTTACCGAAGAAAGAAAATGTATCGTGCTCTGCACCCTCCACCCGCCCTGTGGTGCAACTGATGTCCGTTTCTCCAAAATGGTACTCAATATGACCGTAATGTTGCAACTACACAAAAGTTGACCTGCTGCGAGGGAAAAACGAGTTAGTACATTTCAAACATGAAAAATGTCATTTTAAAATCAACATGAAAAACCAAAATTCCAAAAGTATAATACACAAAAAAATGCTTACCGAAGAAAGAAAATGTATCATGCTCTGCACCCTCCACGCGCCCTGTGGTGCAACTGATGTACCTTTCTCCAAAATGGTACTCAATATGACCGTAATGTTGCAACCACACAAAGGTTGACCTGCTGTGAGCAGAAAACGAGTTAGTACATTTCAAACATGAAAAAGGTCATTTTAAAATCAACATGAAAAACCAAATTTCCAAAAGTATAAAACACAAAAAAATGCTTACCGAAGAAAGAAAATGTATCGTGCGCTGCACCCTGCACCCGCCATGTGGTGCAACTGATGTCCCTTTCTCCAAAAATGTACTCAATGGGACCGTAATGTTGCACCCTCACACAATGTGACCTGCTGTGAGGGAAAAACGAGTTAGTACATTTCAAACATGAAAAGGTCATTTTAAAATCAACATGAAAAACCAAAATTCCAAAAGTATAATACACAAAAAAATGCTTACCGAAGAAAGAAAATGTATCGTGCTCTGCACCCTCCACCCGCCCTGTGGTGCAACTGATGTCCCTTTCTCCAAAAATGTACTCAATGGGACCGTAATGTTGCAACCACACACAATGTGACCTGCTGTGAGGGGAAAACGAGTTAGTACATTTCAAACATGAAAAAGGTCATTTTAAAATCAACATGAAAAACCAAAATTCCAAAAGTATAATACACAAAAAAGTGCTTACCGAAGAAAGAAAATGTATCGTGCTCTGCACCCTCCACCCGCCCTGTGGTGCAACTGATGTCCCTTTCTCCAAAATGGTACTCAATATGACCGTAATGTTGCAACCACACAAAAGTTGACCTGCTGTGAGCAGAAAACGAGTTACAACATTTCAAACATGAAAAAGGTCATTTTAAAATCAACATGAAAAACCAAATTTCCAAAAGTATAAAACACAAAAAAATGATTACCAAAGAAAGAAAACGTATCGTGATCTGCACCCTCCTCCCGCCCTGTGGTGCAACTGATGTCCCTTTCTCCAGAAATGTACTCAATGTGACCGTAATGTTGCAACCACACACAATGTGACCTGCTGTGAGGGAAAAACGAGTTAGTACATTTCAAACATGAAAAAGGTCACTTTAAAATCAACATGAAAAACCAAAATTCCAAAAGTATAATACACAAAAAATTCCTTACCGAAGAAAGAAAATGTATCGTGCTCTGCACCCTCCACCCGCCCTGTGGTGCAACTGATGTCCCTTTCTCCAAAAATGTACTCAATGGGACCGTAATGTTGCAACCACACACAATGTGACCTGCTGTGAGGGAAAAACGAGTTGGTAAATTTCAAACATGATAAAGGTCATTTTAAAATCAACATGAAAAACAAAAATTCCAAAAGTATAATACACAAAAAAATGCTTACCGAAGAAAGAAAATGTATCGTGCTCTGCACCCTCCACCCGCCCTGTGGTGCAACTGATGTCCCTTTCTCCGAAAATGTACTCAATGGGACCGTAATGTTGCAACCACACACAATGTGACCTGCTGTGAGGGAAAAACGAGTTAGTACATTTCATACATGAAAAAGGTCATTTTAAAATCAACATGAAAAACCAAAATTCCAAAAGTATAATACACAAAAAATTGCTTACCGAAGAAAGAAGATGTATCGTGCTCTGCACCCTCCACCCGCCCTGTGGTGCAACTGATGTCCCTTTCTCCAAAATGGTACTCAATATGACCGTAATGTTGCAACCGCACAAAAGTTGACCTGCTGTGAGCAGAAAACGAGTTACGGCACTTCAAACATGAAAAAGGTCACTTTAAAATCAACATGAAAAAACAAATTTCCAAAAGTATAAAACACAAAAAATTCATTACCAAAGAAAGAAAACGTATCGTGCTCTGCACCCTCCTCCCGCCCTGTGGTGCAACTGATGTCCCTTTCTCCAGAAATGTACTCAATGTGACCGTAATGTTGCAACCACACACAATGTGACCTGCTGTGAGGGAAAAACGAGTTAGTACATTTCAATCATGAAAAAGGTCATTTTAAAATCAACATGAAAAACCAAAATTCCAAAAGTATAATACACAAAAAAATGCTTACCGAAGAAAGAAAATGTATCGTGCTCTGCACCCTCCACCCGCCCTGTGGTGCAAATGATGTCCCTTTCTCCAAAAATGTACTCAATGGGACCGTAATGTTGCAACCACACACAATGTGACCTGCTGTGAGGGAAAAACGAGTTAGTACATTTCAAACATGAAAAAGGTCATTTTAAAATCAACATGAAAAACCAAAATTCCAAAAGTATAATACACAACAAAATGCTTACCGAAGAAAGAAAATGTATTGTGCTCTGCACCCTCCACCCGCCCTGTGGTGCAACTGATGTCCCTTTCTCCAAAAATGTACTCAATGGGACCGTAATGTTGCAACGACACACAATGTCACCTGCTGTGAAGGAAAAACGAGTTAGTACATTTCAAACATGAAAAAGGTCATTTTAAAATCAACATGAAAAACCAAAATTCCAAAAGTATAATCCACAAAAAAATGCTTACCGAAGAAAGAAAATGTATCGTGCTCTGCACCCTCCACCCGCCCTGTGGTGCAACTGATGTCCCATTCTCCAAAAATGTACTCAATGGGACCGTAATGTTGCAACCACACACAATGTGACCTGCTGTGAGGGAAAAACGAGTTAGTACATTTCAAACATGAAAAAGGTCATTTTAAAATCAACATGAAAAACCAAAATTCCAAAAGTATAATACACAAAAAAATGCTTACCGAAGAAAGAAAATGTATCGTGCTCTGCACCCTCCACACGCCCTGTGGTGCAACTGATGTCCCTTTCTCCAAAAATGTACTCACTGGGACCGTAATGTTGCAACCACACACAATGTGACCTGCTGTGAGGGAAAAACGAGTTAGTACATTTCAAACATGGAAAAGGTCATTTTAAAATCAACATGAGAAACCAAAATTCCAGAACTATAATGCACAAAAAAATGCTTACCGAAGAAAGAAAATGTATCGTGCTCTGCACCCTCCACCCGCCCTGTGGTGCAACTGATGTCCCTTTCTCCAAAAATGTACTCAATGGGACCGTAATGTTGCAACCACACAAAAGTTGACCCCCTGTGAGGGAAAAACGAGTTAGTACATTTCAAACATGAAAAAGGTCATTTTAAAATCAACATGAAAAACCAAAATTCCAAAAGTATAATACACAAAAAAATGCTTACCGAAGAAAGAAAATATATCGTGCTCTGCACCCTCCACCCGCCCTGTGGTGCATCTGATGTCCCTTTCTCCAAAAATATACTCAATGGGACCGTAATGTCGCAACCACACAAAAGTTGTCCTGCTGTGAGGGAAAAACGAGTTAGTACATTTCAAACATGAAAAAGGTCATTTTAAAATCAACATGAAAAACCAAAATTCCAGAAGTATAATACACAAAAAAATGCTTACCGAAGAAAGAAAATGAATCGTGATCTGCACCCTCCACCCGCCCTGTGGTGCAACTGATGTCCCTTTCTCCAAAATGGTACTCAATATGACCCTAATGTCGCAACCACACAAAAGTTGACCTGCTGTGAGGGAAAAACGAGTTAGTACATTTCAAACATGAAAAAGGTCATTTTAAAATCAACATGAAAAACCAAAATTCCAAAAGTATAATACACAAAAAAATGCTTACCGAAGAAAGAAAATGTATTGTGCTCTGCACCCTCCACCCGCCCTGTGGTGCAACTGTTGTCCCTTTCTCCAAAAATGTACTCAATGGGACCGTAATGTTGCAACCACACACAATGTGACCTGCTGTGAGGGAAAAACGAGTTAGTACATTTCAAACATGAAAAAGGTCATTTTAAAATCAACATGAAAAACCAAAATTCCAAAAGTATAATACACAAAAAATGCTTACCGAAGAAAGAAAATGTATCGTGCTCTGCACCCTCCACCCGCCCTGGGGTGGAACTGATGTCCCTTTCTCCAAAAATGTACTCAATGGGACCGTAATGTTGCAACCACACACAATGTGCCTGCTGTGAGGGAAAGACGAGTTAGTACATTTCAATTAAGAAAAGGTCATTTTAAAATCAACATGAAATACCAAAATTCCAGAAGTATAATACACAAAAAAATGCTTACCGAAGAAAGAAAATGTATCGTGCTCTGCACCCTCCACCCGCCCTGTGGTGCAACTGATGTCCCTTTCTCCAAAAATGTACTCAATGGGACCGTAATGTTGCAACCACACAAAAGTTGACCTGCTGTGAGGGAAAAACGAGTTAGTACATTTCAAACACGAAAAAGGTCATTTTAAAATCAAGATGAAAAACCAAAATTCCAAAAGTATAATACACAAAAAAATGCTTACCGAAGAAAGATAATGTATCGTGCTCTGCACCCTCCACCCGCCCTGTGGTGCAACTGATGTCCCTTTCTCCAAAATGGTACTCAATATGACCGTAATGTTAGAACCACACAAAAGTTGACCTGCTGTGAGCAGAAAACGAGTTACGACATTTCAGACATGAACAAGGTCATTTTAATATCAACAAGAAAAACCAAATTTCTAAAAGTATAAAACACCAAAAAATGCTTACCAAAGAAAGAAAACGTATCGTGCTCTGCACCCTCCTCCCGTCCTGTGGTGCAACTGATGTCCCTTTCTCCAAAAATGTACTCAATGTGACCGTAATGTTGCAACCACACACAATGTGACCTGCTGTGAGGGAAAAACAAGTTAGTACATTTCAAACATGAAAAAGGTCATTTTAAAATCAACATGAAAAACCAAAATTCCAAAAGTATAATACACAAAAAAATGCTTACCGAAGAAAGAAAATGTATCGTGCTCTGCACCCTCCACCCGCCCTGTGGTGCAACTGATGTCCCTTTCTCCAAAATGGTACTCAATATGACCGTAATGTTGCAACCACACAAAAGTTGACCTGCTGTGAGGGAAGTCGAGTTAGTACATTTCAAACATGATGAAGGTCATTTTAAAATCACCATGAAAAACCAAAATTCCAAAAGTATAATACACAAAAAAATGCATACCGAAGAAAGAAAATGTATCGTGCTCTGCACCCTCCACCCGCCCTGTGGTGCAACTGATTTCCCTTTCTCCAAAAATGTACTCAATGTGACCAGAATGTTGCAACCACACACAATGTGACCTGCTGTGAGGGAAAAACGAGTTAGTACATTTCAAACATGAAAAAGGTCATTTTAAAATCAACATGAAAAACCAAAATTCCAAAAGTATAAAACACAAAAAAATGCTTACCGAAGAAAGAAAATGTATCGTGCTTTGCACCCTCCACCCGCCCTGTGGTGCAACTGATGTCCCTTTCTCCAAAATGGTGCTCAATATGACCGTAATGTTGCAACCACACAAAAGTTGACCTGCTGTGAGGAAAAAACGAGTTAGTACATTTCAAACATGAAAAAGGTCATTTTAAAATCAACATGAAAAACCAAAATTCCAAAAGTATAATACACAAAAAATGCTTACCGAAGAAAGAAAATGTATCGTGGTCTGCACCCTCCACCCGCCCTGTGGTGCAAGTGATGTCCCTTTCTCCAAAGTGGTACTCAATATGACCGTAATGTTGCAACCACACAAAACTTGACCTGCTGTGAGCAGAAAACGAGTTAGTACATTTCAAACATGAAAAAGGTCATTTTAAAATCAACATGAAAAACCAAAATTCCAAAAGTATAATACACAAAAAAACGCTTACCAAAGAAAGAAAATGTATCGTGCTCTGCACCCTCCACCCGCCCTGTGGTGCAACTGATGTCCCTTTCTCCAAAAATGTACTCAATGGGACCGTAATGCTGCAACCACACATAATGTGACCTGCTGTGAGGGAAAAACGAGTTACGACATTTCAAACATGAAAAAGGTCATTTTAAAATCAACATGAAAAACCAAAATTCCAAAAGTATAAAACACAAAAAAATACTTACCGAAGAAAGAAAATGTATCGTGCTCTGCACCCTCCACCCGCCCTGTGGTGCAACTGATGTCCCTTTCTCCAAAAATGTACTCAATGGGACCGTAATGTTGCAACCACACACAATGTGACCTGCTGTGAGGGAAAAACGACTTAGTACATTTCAAACATGAAAAGGGTCATTTTAAAATCAACATGAAAAACCAAAATTCCAAGAGTATAATACAGAAAAAAGTGCTTACCGAAGAAAGAAAATGTATCGTGCTCTGCACCCTCCACCCGCCCTGTGGTGCAACTGATGTCCCTTTCTCCAAAATGGTATCCAATATGACCGTAATGTTGCAACCACACAAAAGTTGACCTGCTGTGAGGGAAAAACGAGTTAGTACATTTCAAACATGAAAAAGGTCATTTTAAAATCAACATGAAAAACCAAAATTCCAAAAGTATAATACACAAAAAAATGCTTACCGAAGAAAGAAAATGTATCGTGCTCTGCACCCTCCACCCGCCCTGTGGTGCAACTGATGTCCCTTTCTCCAAAAATGTACTCAATGGGACCGTAATGTTGCAACCACACGTAATGTGACCTGCTGTGAGGGAAAAACGAGTTAGTACATTTCATCATGAAAAAGGTCATTTTAAAATCAACATGAAAAACCAAAATTCCAAAAGTATAAAACACAAAAAAATGCTTACCGAAGAAAGAAAATGTATCGTGCTTTGCACCCTCCACCCGCCCTGTGGTGCAACTGATGTCCCTTTCTCCAAAATGGTGCTCAATATGACCGTAATGTTGCAACCACACAAAAGTTGACCTGCTGTGAGGAAAAAACGAGTTAGTACATTTCAAACATGAAAAAGGTCATTTTAAAATCAACATGAAAAACCAAAATTCCAAAAGTATAATACACAAAAAAATGCTTACCGAAGAAAGAAAATGTATCGTGCTCTGCACCCTCCACCCGCACTGTGGTGCAACTGATGTCCCTTTCTCCAAAATGGTACTCAATATGACCGTAATGTTGCAACCACACAAAAGTTGACCTGCTGTGAGGGAAAAACGAGTTAGTACATTTCAAACATGAAAAAGGTCATTATAAATCAACATGAAAAACCAAAATTCCAAAAGTATAATACACAAAAAAATGCTTACCGAAGAAAGAAAATGTATCGTGCTCTCCACCCTCTTCCAGCTCTGTGGTGCATCTGATGTCCCTTTCTCCAAAAATGTACTCAATGTGACCGTAATGTTGCAACCACACACAATGTGACCTGCTGTGGGGGAAAAACGAGTTAGTACATTTCAAACATGAAAAAGGTCATTTTAAAATCAACATGACAAACCAAAATTCCAAAAGTATAATACACAAAAAAATGCTTACCGAAGAAAGAAAATGTATCGTGCTCTGCACCCTCCACCCGCCCTTTGGTGCAACTGATGTCCGTTTCTCCAAAATGGTACTCAATATGAACGTAATGTTGCAACCACACAAAAGTTGACCTGCTGCGAGGGAAAAACGAGTTAGTACATTTCAAACATGAAAAATGTCATTTTAAAATCAACATGAAAAACCAAAATTCCAAAAGTATAATACACAAAAAGTGCTTACCGAAGAAAGAAAATGTATCGTGCTCTGCACCCTCCACGCGCCCTGTGGTGCAACTGATGTACCTTTCTCCAAAATGGTACTCAATATGACCGTAATGTTGCAACCACACAAAAGTTGACCTGCTGTGAGCAGAAAACGAGTTAGTACATTTCAAACATGAAAAAGGTCATTTTAAAATCAACATGAAAAACCAAATTTCCAAAAGTATAAAACACAAAAAAATGCTTACCGAAGAAAGAAAATGTATCGTGCTCTGCACCCTGCACCCGCCATGTGGTGCAACTGATGTCCCTTTCTCCAAAAATGTACTCAATGGGACCGTAATGTTGCACCCTCACACAATGTGACCTGCTGTGAGGGAAAAACGAGTTAGTACATTTCAAACATGAAAAGGTCATTTTAAAATCAACATGAGAAACCAAAATTCCAAAAGTATAATACACAAAAAAATGCTTACCGAAGAAAGAAAATGTATCGTGCTCTGCACCCTCCACCCGCCCTGTGGTGCAACTGATGTCCCTTTCTCCAAAAATGTACTCAATGGGACCGTAATGTTGCAACCACACACAATGTGACCTGCTGTGAGGGGAAAACGAGTTAGTACATTTCAAACATGAAAAAGGTCATTTTAAAATCAACATGAAAAACCAAAATTCCAAAAGTATAATACACAAAAAAGTGCTTACCGAAGAAAGAAAATGTATCGTGCTCTGCACCCTCCACCCGCCCTGTGGTGCAACTGATGTCCCTTTCTCCAAAATGGTACTCAATATGACCGTAATGTTGCAACCACACAAAAGTTGACCTGCTGTGAGCAGAAAACGAGTTACAACATTTCAAACATGAAAAAGGTCATTTTAAAATCAACATGAAAAACCAAATTTCCAAAAGTATAAAACACAAAAAAATGATTACCAAAGAAAGAAAACGTATCGTGATCTGCACCCTCCTCCCGCCCTGTGGTGCAACTGATGTCCCTTTCTCCAGAAATGTACTCAATGTGACCGTAATGTTGCAACCACACACACTGTGACCTGCTGTGAGGGAAAAACGAGTTAGTACATTTCAAACATGAAAAAGGTCACTTTAAAATCAACATGAAAAACCAAAATTCCAAAAGTATAATACACAAAAAATTCCTTACCGAAGAAAGAAAATGTATCGTGCTCTGCACCCTCCACCCGCCCTGTGGTGCAACTGATGTCCCTTTCTCCAAAAATGTACTCAATGGGACCGTAATGTTGCAACCACACACAATGTGACCTGCTGTGAGGGAAAAACGAGTTGGTACATTTCAAACATGATAAAGGTCATTTTAAAATCAACATGAAAAACAAAAATTCCAAAAGTATAATACACAAAAAAATGCTTACCGAAGAAAGAAAATGTATCGTGCTCTGCACCCTCCACCCGCCCTGTGGTGCAACTGATGTCCCTTTCTCCGAAAATGTACTCAATGGGACCGTAATGTTGCAACCACACACAATGTGACCTGCTGTGAGGGAAAAACGAGTTAGTACATTTCATACATGAAAAAGGTCATTTTAAAATCAACATGAAAAACCAAAATTCCAAAAGTATAATACACAAAAAATTGCTTACCGAAGAAAGAAGATGTATCGTGCTCTGCACCCTCCACCCGCCCTGTGGTGCAACTGATGTCCCTTTCTCCAAAATGGTACTCAATATGACCGTAATGTTGCAACCGCACAAAAGTTGACCTTCTGTGAGCAGAAAACGAGTTACGACACTTCAAACATGAAAAAGGTCACTTTAAAATCAACATGAAAAACCAAATTTCCAAAAGTATAAAACACAAAAAATTCATTACCAAAGAAAGAAAACGTATCGTGCTCTGCACCCTCCTCCCGCCCTGTGGTGCAACTGATGTCCCTTTCTCCAGAAATGTACTCAATGTGACCGTAATGTTGCAACCACACACAATGTGACCTGCTGTGAGGGAAAAACGAGTTAGTACATTTCAATCATGAAAAAGGTCATTTTAAAATCAACATGAAAAACCAAAATTCCAAAAGTATAATACACAAAAAAATGCTTACCGAAGAAAGAAAATGTATCGTGCTCTGCACCCTCCACCCGCCCTGTGGTGCAAATGATGTCCCTTTCTCCAAAAATGTACTCAATGGGACCGTAATGTTGCAACCACACACAATGTGACCTGCTGTGAGGGAAAAACGAGTTAGTACATTTCAAACATGAAAAAGGTCATTTTAAAATCAACATGAAAAACCAAAATTCCAAAAGTATAATACACAACAAAATGCTTACCGAAGAAAGAAAATGTATTGTGCTCTGCACCCTCCACCCGCCCTGTGGTGCAACTGATGTCCCTTTCTCCAAAAATGTACTCAATGGGACCGTAATGTTGCAACGACACACAATGTCACCTGCTGTGAAGGAAAAACGAGTTAGTACATTTCAAACATGAAAAAGGTCATTTTAAAATCAACATGAAAAACCAAAATTCCAAAAGTATAATCCACAAAAAAATGCTTACCGAAGAAAGAAAATGTATCGTGCTCTGCACCCTCCACCCGCCCTGTGGTGCAACTGATGTCCCATTCTCCAAAAATGTACTCAATGGGACCGTAATGTTGCAACCACACACAATGTGACCTGCTGTGAGGGAAAAACGAGTTAGTACATTTCAAACATGAAAAAGGTCATTTTAAAATCAACATGAAAAACCAAAATTCCAAAAGTATAATACACAAAAAAATGCTTACCGAAGAAAGAAAATGTATCGTGCTCTGCACCCTCCACACGCCCTGTGGTGCAACTGATGTCCCTTTCTCCAAAAATGTACTCACTGGGACCGTAATGTTGCAACCACACACAATGTGACCTGCTGTGGGGGAAAAACGAGTTAGTACATTTCAAACATGGAAAAGGTCATTTTAAAATCAACATGAGAAACCAAAATTCCAGAACTATAATGCACAAAAAAATGCTTACCGAAGAAAGAAAATGTATCGTGCTCTGCACCCTCCACCCGCCCTGTGGTGCAACTGATGTCCCTTTCTCCAAAAATGTACTCAATGGGACCGTAATGTTGCAACCACACAAAAGTTGACCCCCTGTGAGGGAAAAACGAGTTAGTACATTTCAAACATGAAAAAGGTCATTTTAAAATCAACATGAAAAACCAAAATTCCAAAAGTATAATACACAAAAAAATGCTTACCGAAGAAAGAAAATATATCGTGCTCTGCACCCTCCACCCGCCCTGTGGTGCATCTGATGTCCCTTTCTCCAAAAATATACTCAATGGGACCGTAATGTCGCAACCACACAAAAGTTGTCCTGCTGTGAGGGAAAAACGAGTTAGTACATTTCAAACATGAAAAAGGTCATTTTAAAATCAACATGAAAAACCAAAATTCCAGAAGTATAATACACAAAAAAATGCTTACCGAAGAAAGAAAATGAATCGTGATCTGCACCCTCCACCCGCCCTGTGGTGCAACTGATGTCCCTTTCTCCAAAATGGTACTCAATATGACCCTAATGTCGCAACCACACAAAAGTTGACCTGCTGTGAGGGAAAAACGAGTTAGTACATTTCAAACATGAAAAAGGTCATTTTTAAATCAACATGAAAAACCAAAATTCCAAAAGTATAATACACAAAAAAATGCTTACCGAAGAAAGAAAATGTATTGTGCTCTGCACCCTCCACCCGCCCTGTGGTGCAACTGTTGTCCCTTTCTCCAAAAATGTACTCAATGGGACCGTAATGTTGCAACCACACACAATGTGACCTGCTGTGAGGGAAAAACGAGTTAGTACATTTCAAACATGAAAAAGGTCATTTTAAAATCAACATGAAAAACCAAAATTCCAAAAGTATAATACACAAAAAATGCTTACCGAAGAAAGAAAATGTATCGTGCTCTGCACCCTCCACCCGCCCTCGGGTGGAACTGATGTCCCTTTCTCCAAAAATGTACTCAATGGGACCGTAATGTTGCAACCACACACAATGTGCCTGCTGTGAGGGAAAGACGAGTTAGTACATTTCAATTAAGAAAAGGTCATTTTAAAATCAACATGAAATACCAAAATTCCAGAAGTATAATACACAAAAAAATGCTTACCGTAGAAAGAAAATGTATCGTGCTCTGCACCCTCCAACCGCCCTGTGGTGCAACTGATGTCCCTTTCTCCAAAAATGTACTCAATGGGACCGTAATGTTGCAACCACACAAAAGTTGACCTGCTGTGAGGGAAAAACGAGTTAGTACATTTCAAACACGAAAAAGGTCATTTTAAAATCAAGATGAAAAACCAAAATTCCAAAAGTATAATACACAAAAAAATGCTTACCGAAGAAAGATAATGTATCGTGCTCTGCACCCTCCACCCGCCCTGTGGTGCAACTGATGTCCCTTTCTCCAAAATGGTACTCAATATGACCGTAATGTTAGAACCACACAAAAGTTGACCTGCTGTGAGCAGAAAACGAGTTACGACATTTCAGACATGAACAAGGTCATTTTAATATCAACAAGAAAAACCAAATTTCTAAAAGTATAAAACACCAAAAAATGCTTACCAAAGAAAGAAAACGTATCGTGCTCTGCACCCTCCTCCCGTCCTGTGGTGCAACTGATGTCCCTTTCTCCAAAAATGTACTCAATGTGACCGTAATGTTGCAACCACACACAATGTGACCTGCTGTGAGGGAAAAACAAGTTAGTACATTTCAAACATGAAAAAGGTCATTTTAAAATCAACATGAAAAACCAAAATTCCAAAAGTATAATACACAAAAAAATGCTTACCGAAGAAAGAAAATGTATCGTGCTCTGCACCCTCCACCCGCCCTGTGGTGCAACTGATGTCCCTTTCTCCAAAATGGTACTCAATATGACCGTAATGTTGCAACCACACAAAAGTTGACCTGCTGTGAGGGAAAAACGAGTTAGTACATTTCAAACATGATGAAGGTCATTTTAAAATCACCATGAAAAACCAAAATTCCAAAAGTATAATACACAAAAAAATGCATACCGAAGAAAGAAAATGTATCGTGCTCTGCACCCTCCACCCGCCCTGTGGTGCAACTGATGTCCCTTTCTCCAAAAATGTACTCAATGGGACCGTAATGTTGCAACCACACACAATGTGACCTGCTGTGAGGGAAAAACGAGTTAGTACATTTCAAACATGAAAAAGGTCATTTTAAAATCAACATGAAAAACCAAAATTCCAAAAGTATAATACACAAAAAAATGCTTACCGAAGAAAGAAAATGTATCGTGCTCTGCACCCTCCACCCGCCCTGTGGTGCAACTGATGTCCCTTTCTCCAAAAATGTACTCAATTTGATCGTAATGTTGCAACCACACACAATGTGACCTGCTGTGAGGGAAAAACGAGTTAGTACATTTCAAACATGAAAAAGGTCATTTTAAAATCAACATGAAAAACCAACATTCCAAAAGTATAATACACAAAAAAATGCTTACCGAAGAGAGAAAATGTATCGTGCTCTGCACCCTCCACCCGCCCTGTGGTGCAACTGATGTCCCTTTCTAAAAAATGTACTCAATGGGACCGTAATGTTGCAACCACACACAATGTGACCTGCTGTGAGGGAAAAACGAGTTAGTACATTTCAAACATGAAAAAGGTCATTTTAAAATCAACATGAAAAACCAAAATTCCAAAAGTATAATACACAAAAAAATGCTTACCGAAGAGAGAAAATGTATCGTGCTCTGCACCCTCCACCCGCCCTGTGGTGCAACTGATGTCCCTTTCTCCAAAAATGTACTCAATGGAACCGTAATGTTGCAACCACACACAATGTGACCTGCTGTGAGGGAAAAACGAGTTAGTACATTTCAAACATGAAAAAGGTCATTTTAAAATCAACATGAAAAACCAAAATTCCAAAAGTATAATACACAAAAAAATGCTTACCGAAGAGAGAAAATGCATCGTGCTCTGCACCCTCCACCCGCCCTGTGGTGCAACTGATGTCCCTTTCTCCAAATATGTACTCAATGGGACCGTAATGTTGCAGCCACACACAATGTGACCTGCTGTGAGGGAAAAACGAGTTAGTACATTTCAAACATGAAAAAGGTCATTTTAAAATCAACATGAAAAACCAAAATTCCAAAAGTATAATACACAAAAAAATGCTTACCGAAGAAAGAAAATGTATCGTGCTCTGCACCCTCCACCCGCCCTGTGGTGCAACTGATGTCCCTTTCTCCAAAATCGTACTCAATATGACCGTAATGTTGCAACCACACACAATGTGACCTGCTGTGAGGGAAAAACGAGTTAGTACATTTCAAACATGAAAAAGGTCATTTTAAAATCAACATGAAAAACCAAAATTCCAAAAGTATAATACACAAAAAAATGCTTACCGAAGAAAGAAAATGTATCGTGCTCTGCACCCTCCACCCGCCCTGTGGTGCAACTGATGTCCCTTTCTCCAAAAATGTACTCAATGGGACCGTAATGTTGCAACCACACACCATGTGATCTGCTGTGAGGGAAAAACGAGTTAGTACATTTCGAACATGAAAAAGGTCATTTTAAAATCAACATGAAAAACCAAAATTCCAAAAGTATAATACACAAAAAAATGCTTACCGAAGAAAGAAAATGTATCGTGCTCTGCACCCTCCACCCGCCCTGTGGTGCAACTGATGTCCCTTTCTCCAAAATGGTACTCAATATGACCGTAATGTTGCAACCACACAAAAGTTGACCTGCTGTGAGGGAAAAACGAGTTAGTACATTTCAAACATGAAAAAGGTCATTTTAAAATCAACATGAAGAACCGAAATTCCAAAAGTATAATACACAAAAAAATGCATACCGAAGAAAGAAAATGTATCGTGCTCTGCACCCTCCTCCCGCCCTGTGGTGCAACTGATGTCCCTTTCTCCAAAAATGTACTCAATAGGACCGTAATGTTGCAACCACACACAATGTGACCTGCTGTGAGGGAAAAACGAGTTAGTACATTTCAAACATGAAAAAGGTCATTTTAAAATCAACATGAAAAACCAACATTCCAAAAGTATAATACACAAAAAAATGCTTACCGAAGAGAGAAAATGTATCGTGCTCTGCACCCTCCACCCGCCCTGTGGTGCAACTGATGTCCCTTTCTAAAAAATGTACTCAATGGGACCGTAATGTTGCAACCACACACAATGTGACCTGCTGTGAGGGAAAAACGAGTTAGTACATTTCAAACATGAAAAAGGTCATTTTAAAATCAACATGAAAAACCAAAATTCCAAAAGTATAATACACAAAAAAATGCTTACCGAAGAGAGAAAATGTATCGTGCTCTGCACCCTCCACCCGCCCTGTGGTGCAACTGATGTCCCTTTCTCCAAAAATGTACTCAATGGGACCGTAATGTTGCAACCACACACAATGTGACCTGCTGTGAGGGAAAAACGAGTTAGTACATTTCAAACATGAAAAAGGTCATTTTAAAATCAACATGAAAAACCAAAATTCCAAAAGTATAATACACAAAAAAATGCTTACCGAAGAGAGAAAATGCATCGTGCTCTGCACCCTCCACCCGCCCTGTGGTGCAACTGATGTCCCTTTCTCCAAATATGTACTCAATGGGACCGTAATGTTGCAGCCACACACAATGTGACCTGCTGTGAGGGAAAAACGAGTTAGTACATTTCAAACATGAAAAAGGTCATTTTAAAATCAACATGAAAAACCAAAATTCCAAAAGTATAATACACAAAAAAATGCTTACCGAAGAAAGAAAATGTATCGTGCTCTGCACCCTCCACCCGCCCTGTGGTGCAACTGATGTCCCTTTCTCCAAAATGGTACTCAATATGACCGTAATGTTGCAACCACACACAATGTGACCTGCTGTGAGGGAAAAACGAGTTAGTACATTTCAAACATGAAAAAGGTCATTTTAAAATCAACATGAAAAACCAAAATTCCAAAAGTATAATACACAAAAAAATGCTTACCGAAGAAAGAAAATGTATCGTGCTCTGCACCCTCCACCCGCCCTGTGGTGCAACTGATGTCCCTTTCTCCAAAAATGTACTCAATGGGACCGTAATGTTGCAACCACACACCATGTGATCTGCTGTAAGGGAAAAACGATTTAGTACATTTCGAACATGAAAAAGGTCATTTTAAAATCAACATGAAAAACCAAAATTCCAAAAGTATAATACACAAAAAAATGCTTACCGAAGAAAGAAAATGTATCGTGCTCTGCACCCTCCACCCGCCCTGTGGTGCAACTGATGTCCCTTTCTCCAAAATGGTACTCAATATGACCGTAATGTTGCAACCACACAAAAGTTGACCTGCTGTGAGGGAAAAACGAGTTAGTACATTTCAAACATGAAAAAGGTCATTTTAAAATCAACATGAAGAACCGAAATTCCAAAAGTATAATACACAAAAAAATGCATACCGAAGAAAGAAAATGTATCGTGCTCTGCACCCTCCTCCCGCCCTGTGGTGCAACTGATGTCCCTTTCTCCAAAAATGTACTCAATAGGACCGTAATGTTGCAACCACACACAATGTGACCTGCTGTGAGGGAAAAACGAGTTAGTACATTTCAAACATGAAAAGGGTCATTTTAAAATCAACATGAAAAACCAAAATTCCAAAAGTATAATACACAAAAAGATGCTTACCGAAGAAAGAAAATGTATCGTGCTCTGCACCCTCCACCCGCCCTGTGGTGCAACTGATGTCCCTTTCTCCAAAAATGTACTCAATGGGACCGTAATGTAGCAACCACACACAATGTGACCTGTTGTGAAGGAAAAACCAGTTAGTACATTTCAAACATGAAAAAGGTCATTTTAAAATCAACATGAAAAACCAAAATTCCAAAGTATAATACACAAAAAAATGCTTACCGAAGAAAGAAAATGTATCGTGCTCTGCACCCTCCACCCGCCCTGTGGTGCAACTGATGTCCCTTTCTATAAAATGGTACTCAATATGACCGTAATGTTGCAACCACACAAAAGTTGACCTGCTGCGAGGGAAAAACGAGTTAGTACATTTCAAACATGAAAAAGGTCATTTTAAAATGAACATGAAAAACCAAAATTCCAAAAGTATAAAACACAAAAATATGATTACCAAAGAAAGAAAACGTATCGTGCTCTGCACCCTCCTCCCGCCCTGTGGTGCAACTGATGTCCCTTTCTCCAAAAATGTACTCAATGTGACCGTAATGTTGCAACCACACACAATGTGACCTGCTGTGAGGGAAAACGAGTTAGTACATTTCAAACATGAAAAAGGTCATTTTAAAATCAACATGAAAAACCAAAATTCCAAAAGTATAATACACAAAAAAATGCTTTTCGAAGAAAGAAAATGTATTGTGCTCTGCATCCTCCACCCGCCCTGTGGTGCAACTGATGTCCCTTTCTCCAAAATGGTACTCAATATGACCGTAATGTTAGAACCACACAAAAGTTGACCTGCTGTGAGCAGAAAACGAGTTACAACATTTCAAACATGAACAAGGTCATTTTAAAATCAACATGAAAAACCAAATTTCCAAAAGTATAAAACACCAAAAAATGCTTACCGAAGAAAGAAAACGTATCGTGCTCTGCACCCTCCTCCCGCCCTGTGGTGCAACTGATGTCCCTTTCTCCAAAAATGGGTTCAATGTGACCGAAATGTTGCAACCACACACAATGTGACCTGCTGTGAGGGAAAAACAAGTTAGTACATTTCAAACATGAAAAAGGTCATTTTAAAATCAACATGAAAAACCAAAATTCCAAAAGTATAATACACAAAAAAATGCTTACCGAGGAAAGAAAATGTATCGTGCTCTGCACCCTCCACCCGCCCTGTGGTGCAACTGATGTCCCTTTCTCCAAAATGGTACTCAATATGACCGTAATGTTGCAACCACACAAAAGTTGACCTGCTGTGAGGGAAAAACGAGTTAGTACATTTCAAACATGAAAAAGGTCATTTTAAAATCAACATGAAAAACCAAAATTCCAAAAGTATAATACACAAAAAAATGCATACCGAAGAAAGAAAATGTGTCGTGCTCTGCACCCTCCACCCGCCCTGTGGTGCAACTGATGTCCCTTTCTCCAAAAATGTACTCAATGGGACCGTAATGTTGCAACCACACACAATGTGACCTGCTGTGAGGGAAAAACGAGTTAGTACATTTCAAACATGAAAAAGGTCATTTTAAAATCAACATGAAAAACCAAAATTCCAAAAGTATAATACACAAAAAAATGCATACCGAAGAAAGAAAATGTGTCGTGCTCTGCACCCTCCACCCGCCCTGTGGTGCAACTGATGTCCCTTTCTCCAAAAATGTACTCAATGGGACCGTAATGTTGCAACCACACACAATGTGACCTGCTGTGAGGGAAAAACGAGTTAGTACATTTCAAACATGAAAAAGGTCATTTTAAAATCAACATGAAAAACCAAAATTCCAAAAGTATAATACAGAAAAAAATGCATACCGAAGAAAGAAAATGTGTCGTGCTCTGCACCCTCCACCCGCCCTGTGGTGCAACTGATGTCCCTTTCTCCAAAAATGTACTCAATGGGACCGTAATGTTGCAACCACACACAATGTGACCTGCTGTGAGGGAAAAACGAGTTAGTACATTTCAAACATGAAAAAGGTCATTTTAAAATCAACATGAAAAACCAAAATTCCAAAAGTATAATACACAAAAAAATGCATACCGAAGAAAGAAAATGTGTCGTGCTCTGCACCCTCCACCCGCCCTGTGGTGCAACTGATGTCCCTTTCTCCAAAAATGTACTCAATGGGACCGTAATGTTGCAACCACACACAATGTGACCTGCTGTGAGGGAAAAACGAGTTAGTACATTTCAAACATGAAGAAGGTCATTTTAAAATCAACATGAAAAACCAAAATTCCAAAAGTATAATACACAAAAAAATGCATACCGAAGAAAGAAAATGTGTCGTGCTCTGCACCCTCCACCCGCCCTGTGGTGCAACTGATGTCCCTTTCTCCAAAATGGTACTCAATATGACCGTAATGTTGCAACCACACACAATGTGACCTGCTGTGAGGGAAAAACGAGTTAGTACATTTCAAACATGAAAAAGGTCATTTTAAAATCAACATGAAAAACCAAAATTCCAAAAGTATAATACACAAAAAAATGCTTACCGAAGAAAGAAAATGTATCGTGCTCTGCACCCTCCACCCGCCCTGTGGTGCAACTGATGTCCCTTTCTCCAAAATGGTACTCAATATGACCGTAATGTTGCAACCACACACAATGTGACCTGCTGTGAGGGAAAAACGAGTTAGTACATTTCAAACATGGAAAAGGTCATTTTAAAATCAACATGAAAAACCAAAATTCCAAAAGTATAATACAAAAAAAAATGCATACCGAAGAAAGAAAATGTGTCGTGCTCTGCACCCTCCACCCGCCCTGTGGTGCAACTGATGTCCCTTTCTCCAAAAATGTACTCAATGGGACCGTAATGTTGCAACCACACACAATGTGACCTGCTGTGAGGGAAAAACGAGTTAGTACATTTCAAACATGAAAAAGGTCATTTTAAAATCAACATGAAAAACCAAAATTCCAAAAGTATAATACACAAAAAAATGCATACCGAAGAAAGAAAATGTGTCGTGCTCTGCACCCTCCACCCGCCCTGTGGTGCAACTGATGTCCCTTTCTCCAAAAATGTACTCAATGGGACCGTAATGTTGCAACCACACACAATGTGACCTGCTGTGAGGGAAAAACGAGTTAGTACATTTCAAACATGAAAAAGGTCATTTTAAAATCAACATGAAAAACCAAAATTCCAAAAGTATAATACACAAAAAAATGCATACCGAAGAAAGAAAATGTGTCGTGCTCTGCACCCTCCACCCGCCCTGTGGTGCAACTGATGTCCCTTTCTCCAAAATGGTACTCAATATGACCGTAATGTTGCAACCACACACAATGTGACCTGCTGTGAGGGAAAAACGAGTTAGTACATTTCAAACATGAAAAAGGTCATTTTAAAATCAACATGAAAAACCAAAATTCCAAAAGTATAATACACAAAAAAATGCATACCGAAGAAAGAAAATGTGTCGTGCTCTGCACCCTCCACCCGCCCTGTGGTGCAACTGATGTCCCTTTCTCCAAAAATGTACTCAATGGGACCGTAATGTTGCAACCACACACAATGTGACCTGCTGTGAGGGAAAAACGAGTTAGTACATTTCAAACATGAAAAAGGTCATTTTAAAATCAACATGAAAAACCAAAATTCCAAAAGTATAATACACAAAAAAATGAATACCGAAGAAAGAAAATGTGTCGTGCTCTGCACCCTCCACCCGCCCTGTGGTGCAACTGATGTCCCTTTCTCCAAAATGGTACTCAATATGACCGTAATGTTGCAACCACACACAATGTGACCTGCTGTGAGGGAAAAACGAGTTAGTACATTTCAAACATGAAAAAGGTCATTTTAAAATCAACATGAAAAACCAAAATTCCAAAAGTATAATACACAAAAAAATGCATACCGAAGAAAGAAAATGTGTCGTGCTCTGCACCCTCCACCCGCCCTGTGGTGCAACTGATGTCCCTTTCTCCAAAATGGTACTCAATATGACCGTAATGTTGCAACCACACACAATGTGACCTGCTGTGAGGGAAAAGCGAGTTAGTACATTTCAAACATGAAAAAGGTCATTTTAAAATCAACATGAAAAACCAAAATTCCAAAAGTATAATACACAAAAAAATGCTTACCGAAGAGAGAAAATGCATCGTGCTCTGCACCCTCCTCCCGCCCTGTGGTGCAACTGATGTCCCTTTCTCCAAATATGTACTCAATGGGACCGTAATGTTGCAACCACACACAATGTGACCTGCTGTGAGGGAAAAACGAGTTAGTACATTTCAAACATGAAAAAGGTCATTTTAAAATCAACATGAAAAACCAAAATTCCAAAAGTATAATACACAAAAAAATGCATACCGAAGAAAGAAAATGTGTCGTGCTCTGCACCCTCCACCCGCCCTGTGGTGCAACTGATGTCCCTTTCTCCAAAAATGTACTCAATGGGACCGTAATGTTGCAACCACACACAATGTGACCTGCTGTGAGGGAAAAACGAGTTAGTACATTTCAAACATGAAAAAGGTCATTTTAAAATCAACATGAAAAACCAAAATTCCAAAAGTATAATACACAAAAAAATGCATACCGAAGAAAGAAAATGTGTCGTGCTCTGCACCCTCCACCCGCCCTGTGGTGCAACTGATGTCCCTTTCTCCAAAATGGTACTCAATATGACCGTAATGTTGCAACCACACACAATGTGACCTGCTGTGAGGGAAAAACGAGTTAGTACATTTCAAACATGAAAAAGGTCATTTTAAAATCAACATGAAAAACCAAAATTCCAAAAGTATAATACACAAAAAAATGCTTACCGAAGAGAGAAAATGCATCGTGCTCTGCACCCTCCTCCCGCCCTGTGGTGCAACTGATGTCCCTTTCTCCAAATATGTACTCAATGGGACCGTAATGTTGCAACCACACACAATGTGACCTGCTGTGAGGGAAAAACGAGTTAGTACATTTCAAACATGAAAAAGGTCATTTTAAAATCAACATGAAAAACCAAAATTCCAAAAGTATAAAACACAAAAAAATGATTACCAAAGAAAGAAAACGTATCGTATCTGCACCCTCCTCCCGCCCTGTGGTGCAACAGATGTCCCTTTCTCCAAAAATGTACTCAATGTGACCGTAATGTTGCAACCACACACAATGTGACCTGCTGTGAGGGAAAACGAGTTAGTACATTTCAAACATGAAAAAGGTCATTTTAAAATCAACATGAAAAACCAAAATTCCAAAAGTATAATACACAAAAAAATGCTTACCGAAGAAAGAAAATGTATTGTGCTCTGCACCCTCCACCCGCCCTGTGGTGCAACTGATGTCCCTTTCTCCAAAATGGTACTCAATATGACCGTAATGTTAGAACCACACAAAAGTTGACCTGCTGTGAGCAGAAAACGAGTTACAACATTTCAAACATGAACAAGGTCATTTTAAAATCAACATGAAAAACCAAATTTCCAAAAGTATAAAACACCAAAAAATGCTTACCGAAGAAAGAAAACGTATCGTGTTCTGCACCCTCCTCCCGCCCTGTGGTGCAACTGATGTCCCTTTCTCCAAAAATGTACTCAATGTGACCGTAATGTTACAACCACACACAATGTGACCTGCTGTGAGGGAAAAACAAGTTAGTACATTTCAAACATGAAAAAGGTCATTTTAAAATCAACATGAAAAACCAAAATTCCAAAAGTATAATACACAAAAAAATGCTTACCGAAGAAAGAAAATGTATCGTGCTCTGCACCCTCCACCCGCCCTGTGGTGCAACTGATGTCCCTTTCTCCAAAATGGTACTCAATATGACCGTAATGTTGCAACCACACACAATGCGACCTGCTGTGAGGGAAAAGCGAGTTAGTACATTTCAAACATGAAAAAGGTCATTTTAAAATCAACATGAAAAACCAAAATTCCAAAAGTATAATACACAAAAAAATGCTTACCGAAGAGAGAAAATGCATCGTGCTCTGCACCCTCCTCCCGCCCTGTGGTGCAACTGATGTCCCTTTCTCCAAATATGTACTCAATGGGACCGTAATGTTGCAACCACACACAATGTGACCTGCTGTGAGGGAAAAACGAGTTAGTACATTTCAAACATGAAAAAGGTCATTTTAAAATCAACATGAAAAACCAAAATTCCAAAAGTATAATACACAAAAAAATGCATACCGAAGAAAGAAAATGTGTCGTGCTCTGCACCCTCCACCCGCCCTGTGGTGCAACTGATGTCCCTTTCTCCAAAAATGTACTCAATGGGACCGTAATGTTGCAACCACACACAATGTGACCTGCTGTGAGGGAAAAACGAGTTAGTACATTTCAAACATGAAAAAGGTCATTTTAAAATCAACATGAAAAACCAAAATTCCAAAAGTATAATACACAAAAAAATGCTTACCGAAGAGAGAAAATGCATCGTGCTCTGCACCCTCCTCCCGCCCTGTGGTGCAACTGATGTCCCTTTCTCCAAATATGTACTCAATGGGACCGTAATGTTGCAACCACACACAATGTGACCTGCTGTGAGGGAAAAACGAGTTAGTACATTTCAAACATGAAAAAGGTCATTTTAAAATCAACATGAAAAACCAAAATTCCAAAAGTATAAAACACAAAAAAATGATTACCAAAGAAAGAAAACGTATCGTATCTGCACCCTCCTCCCGCCCTGTGGTGCAACAGATGTCCCTTTCTCCAAAAATGTACTCAATGTGACCGTAATGTTGCAACCACACACAATGTGACCTGCTGTGAGGGAAAACGAGTTAGTACATTTCAAACATGAAAAAGGTCATTTTAAAATCAACATGAAAAACCAAAATTCCAAAAGTATAATACACAAAAAAATGCTTACCGAAGAAAGAAAATGTATTGTGCTCTGCACCCTCCACCCGCCCTGTGGTGCAACTGATGTCCCTTTCTCCAAAATGGTACTCAATATGACCGTAATGTTAGAACCACACAAAAGTTGACCTGCTGTGAGCAGAAAACGAGTTACAACATTTCAAACATGAACAAGGTCATTTTAAAATCAACATGAAAAACCAAATTTCCAAAAGTATAAAACACCAAAAAATGCTTACCGAAGAAAGAAAACGTATCGTGTTCTGCACCCTCCTCCCGCCCTGTGGTGCAACTGATGTCCCTTTCTCCAAAAATGTACTCAATGTGACCGTAATGTTACAACCACACACAATGTGACCTGCTGTGAGGGAAAAACAAGTTAGTACATTTCAAACATGAAAAAGGTCATTTTAAAATCAACATGAAAAACCAAAATTCCAAAAGTATAATACACAAAAAAATGCTTACCGAAGAAAGAAAATGTATTGTGCTCTGCACCCTCCACCCGCCCTGTGGTGCAACTGATGTCCCTTTCTCCAAAATGGTACTCAATATGACCGTAATGTTGCAACCACACAAAAGTTGACCTGCTGTGAGGGAAAAACGAGTTAGTACATTTCAAACATGAAAAAGGTCGTTTTAAAATCAACATGAAAAACCAAAATTCCAAAAGTATAATACACAAAAAAATGCATACCGAAGAAAGAAAATGTGTCGTGCTCTGCACCCTCCACCCGCCCTGTGGTGCAACTGATGTCCCTTTCTCCAAAAATGTACTCAATGGGACCGTAATGTTGCAACCACACACAATGTGACCTGCTGTGAGGGAAAAACGAGTTAGTACATTTCAAACATGAAAAAGGTCATTTTAAAATCAACATGAAAAACCAAAATTCCAAAAGTATAATACACAAAAAAATGCATACCGAAGAGAGAAAATGTGTCGTGCTCTGCACCCTCCACCCGCCCTGTGGTGCAACTGATGTCCCTTTCTCCAAAATGGTACTCAATATGACCGTAATGTTGCAACCACACACAATGTGACCTGCTGTGAGGGAAAAACGATTTAGTACATTTCAAACATGAAAAAGGTCATTTTAAAATCAACATGAAAAACCAAAATTCCAAAAGTATAATACACAAAAAAATGCATACCGAAGAAAGAAAATGTGTCGTGCTCTGCACCCTCCACCCGCCCTGTGGTGCAACTGATGTCCCTTTCTCCAAAATGGTACTCAATATGACCGTAATGTTGCAACCACACACAAAGTGACCTGCTGTGAGGGAAAAACGAGTTAGTACATTTCAAACATGAAAAAGGTCATTTTAAAATCAACATGAAAAACCAAAATTCCAAAAGTATAATACACAAAAAAATGCTTACCGAAGAAAGAAAATGAGTCGTGCTCTGCACCCTCCACCCGCCCTGTGGTGCAACTGATGTCCCTTTCTCCAAAAATGTACTCAATGGGACCGTAATGTTGCAACCACACACAATGTGACCTGCTGTGAGGGAAAAACGAGTTAGTACATTTCAAACATGAAAAAGGTCATTTTAAAATCAACATGAAAAACCAAAATTCCAAAAGTATAATACACAAAAAAATGCATACCGAAGAAAGAAAATGTGTCGTGCTCTGCACCCTCCACCCGCCCTGTGGTGCAACTGATGTCCCTTTCTCCAAAATGGTACTCAATATGACCGTAATGTTGCAACCACACACAATGTGACCTGCTGTGAGGGAAAAACGAGTTAGTACATTTCAAACATGAAAAAGATCATTTTAAAATCAACATGAAAAACCAAAATTCCAAAAGTATAATACACTAAAAAATGCATACCGAGAAAGAAAATGTGTCGTCCTCTGCACTCTCCACCCGCCCTGTGGTGCAACTGATATCCCTTTCTCCAAAATGGTAGTCAATATGACCGTAATGTTGCAACCACACACAATGTGACCTGCTGTGAGGGAAAAACGAGTTAGTACATTTCAAACATGAAAAAGGTCATTTTAAAATCAACATGAAAAACCAAAATTCCAAAAGTATAATACACAAAAAAATGCATACCGAAGAAAGAAAATGTGTCGTGCTCTGCACCCTCCACCCGCCCTGTGGTGCAACTGATGTCCCTTTCTCCAAAATGGTACTCAATATGACCGTAATGTTGCAACCACACACAATGTGACCTGCTGTGAGGGAAAAACGAGTTAGTACATTTCAAACATGAAAAAGGTCATTTTAAAATCAACATGAAAAACCAAAATACCAAAAGTATAATACACAAAAAAATGCTTACCGAAGAAAGAAAATGTGTCGTGCTCTGCACCCTCCACCCGCCCTGTGGTGCAACTGATGTCCCTTTCTCCAAAATGGTACTCAATATGACCGTAATGTTGCAACCACACACAATGTGACCTGCTGTGAGGGAAAAACGAGTTAGTACATTTCAAACATGAAAAAGGTCATTTTAAAATCAACATGAAAAACCAAAATTCCAAAAGTATAATACACAAAAAAATGCATACCGAAGAAAGAAAATGTGTCGTGCTCTGCACCCTCCACCCGCCCTGTGGTGCAACTGATGTCCCTTTCTCCAAAATGGTACTCAATATGACCGTAATGTTGCAACCACACACAATGTGACCTGCTGTGAGGGAAAAACGAGTTAGTACATTTCAAACATGAAAAAGGTCATTTTAAAATCAACATGAAAAACCAAAATTCCAAAAGTATAATACACAAAAAAATGCATACCGAAGAAAGAAAATGTGTCGTGCTCTGCACCCTCCACCCGCCCTGTGGTGCAACTGATGTCCCTTTCTCCAAAATGGTACTCAATATGACCGTAATGTTGCAACCACACACAATGTGACCTGCTGTGAGGGAAAAACGAGTTAGTACATTTCAAACATGAAAAAGGTCATTTTAAAATCAACATGAAAAACCAAAATTCCAAAAGTATAATACACAAAAAAATGCTTACCGAAGAAAGGAAATGTGTCGTGCTCTGCACCCTCCACCCGCCCTGAGGTGCAACTGATGTCCCTTTCTCCAAAATGGTACTCAATATGACCGTAATGTTGCAACCACACACAATGTGACCTGCTGTGAGGGAAAAACGAGTTAGTACATTTCAAACATGAAAAAGGTCATTTTAAAATCAACATGAAAACCAAAATTCCAAAAGTATAATACACAAAAAAATGCTTACCGAAGAAAGAAAATGTGTCGTGCTCTGCACCCTCCACCCGCCCTGTGGTGCAACTGATGTCCCTTTCTCCAAAATGGTACTCAATATGACCGTAATGTTGCAACCACACACAATGTGACCTGCTGTGAGGGAAAAACGAGTTAGTACATTTCAAACATGAAAAAGGTCATTTTAAAATCAACATGAAAAACCAAAATTCCAAAAGTATAATACACAAAAAAATGCTTACCGAAGAAAGAAAATGTGTCGTGCTCTGCACCCTCCACCCGCCCTGTGGTGCAACTGATGTCCCTTTCTCCAAAATGGTACTCAATATGACCGTAATGTTGCAACCACACACAATGTGACCTGCTGTGAGGGAAAAACGAGTTAGTACATTTCAAACATGAAAAAGGTCATTTTAAAATCAACATGAAAAACCAAAATTCCAAAAGTATAATACACAAAAAAATGCTTACCGAAGAAAGAAAATGTGTCGTGCTCTGCACCCTCCACCCGCCCTGTGGTGCAACTGATGTCCCTTTCTCCAAAATGGTACTCAATATGACCGTAATGTTGCAACCACACACAATGTGACCTGCTGTGAGGGAAAAACGAGTTAGTACATTTCAAACATGAAAAAGGTCATTTTAAAATCAACATGAAAAACCAAAATTCCAAAAGTATAATACACAAAAAAATGCATACCGAAGAAAGAAAATGTATCGTGCTCTGCACCCTCCACCCGCCCTGTGGTGCAACTGATGTCCCTTTCTCCAAAAATGTACTCAATGGGACCGTAATGTTGCAACCACACACAATGTGACCTGCTGTGAGGGAAAAACGAGTTAGTACATTTCAAACATGAAAAAAGTCATTTTAAAATCAACATGAAAAACCAAAATTCCAAAAGTATAATACACAAAAAAATGCATACCGAAGAAAGAAAATGTGTCGTGCTCTGCACCCTCCACCCGCCCTGTGGTGCAACTGATGTCCCTTTCTCCAAAATGGTACTCAATATGACCGTAATGTTGCAACCACACACAATGTGACCTGCTGTGAGGGAAAAACGAGTTAGTACATTTCAAACATGAAAAAGGTCATTTTAAAATCAACATGAAAAACCAAAATTCCAAAAGTATAATACACAAAAAAATGCATACCGAAGAAAGAAAATGTGTCGTGCTCTGCACCCTCCACCCGCCCTGTGGTGCAACTGATGTCCCTTTCTCCAAAATGGTACTCAATATGACCGTAATGTTGCAACCACACACAATGTGACCTGCTGTGAGGGAAAAACGAGTTAGTACATTTCAAACATGAAAAAGGTCATTTTAAAATCAACATGAAAAACCAAAATTCCAAAAGTATAATACACAAAAAAATGCATACCGAAGAAAGAAAATGTGTCGTGCGCTGCACCCTCCACCCGCCCTGTGGTGCAACTGATGTCCCTTTCTCCAAAATGGTACTCAATATGACCGTAATGTTGCAACCACACACAATGTGACCTGCTGTGAGGGAAAAACGAGTTAGTACATTTCAAACATGAAAAAGGTCATTTTAAAATCAACACGAAAAACCAAAATTCCAAAAGTATAATACACAAAAAAATGCATACCGAAGAAAGAAAATGTGTCGTGCTCTGCACCCTCCACCCGCCCTGTGGTGCAACTGATGTCCCTTTCTCCAAAATGGTACTCAATGGGACCGTAATGTTGCAACCACACAAAAGTTGACCTGCTGTGAGGGAAAAACGAGTTAGTACATTTCAAACATGAAAAAGGTCATTTTAAAATCAACATGAAAAACCGAAATTCCAAAAGTATAATACACAAAAAAATGCATACCGAAGAAAGAAAATGTATCGTGCTCTGCACCCTCCACCCGCCCTGTGGTGCAACTGATGTCCCTTTCTCCAAAAATGTACTCAATGGGACCGTAATGTTGCAACCACACACCATGTGACCTGCTGTGAGGGAAAAACGAGTTAGTACATTTCGAACATGAAAAAGGTCATTTTAAAATCAACATGAAAAACCAAAATTCCCAAAGTATAATACACAAAAAAATGCATACCGAAGAAAGAAAATGTATCGTGCTCTGCACCCTCCACCCGCCCTGTGGTGCAACTGATGTCCCTTTCTCCAAAAATGTACTCAATGGGACCGTAATGTTGCAACCACACACCATGTGACCTGCTGTGAGGGAAAAACGAGTTAGTACATTTCGAACATGAAAAAGGTCATTTTAAAATCAACATGAAAAACCAAAATTCCAAAAGTATAATACACAAAAAGATGCTTACCGAAGAAAGAAAATGTATCGTGCTCTGCACCCTCCACCCGCCCTGTGGTGCAACTGATGTCCCTTTCTCCAAAAATGTACTCAATGGGACCGTAATGTTGCAACCAAACACCATGTGACCTGCTGTGAAAGAAAAACGAGTTAGTACATTTCGAACATGAAAAAGGTCATTTTAAAATCAACATGAAAAACCAAAATTCCAAAAGTATAATACACAAAAAAATGCTTACCGAAGAAAGAAAATGTATCGTGCTCTGCACCCTCCACCCGCCCTGTGGTGCAACTGATGTCCCTTTCTCCAAAATGGTACTCAATATGACCGTAATGTTGTAACCACACAAAAGTTGACCTGCTGTGAGGGAAAAACGAGTTAGTACATTTCAAACACGAAAAAGGTCATTTTAAAATCAACATGAAAAACCGAAATTCCAAAAGTATAATACACAAAAAAATGCATACCGAAGAAAGAAAATGTATCGTGCTCTGCACCCTCCACCCGCCCTGTGGTGCAACTGATGTCCCTTTCTCCAAAAATGTACTCAATGGGACCGTAATGTTGCAACCACACACAATGTGACCTGCTGTGAGGGAAAAACGAGTTAGTACATTTCGAACATGAAAAAGGTCATTTTAAAATCAACATGAAAAACCAAAATTCCAAAAGTATAATACACAAAAAAATGCTTACCGAAGAAAGAAAATGTATCGTGCTCTGCACCCTCCACCCGCCCTGTGGTGCAACTGATGTCCCTTTCTCCAAAAATGTACTCAATGGGACCGTAATGTTGCAACCACACACAGTGTGACCTGCTGTGAGGGAAAAACGAGTTAGTACATTTCAAACATGAAATAGGTCATTTTAAAATCAACATGAAAAACCGAAATTCCAAAGTATAATACACAAAAAAATGCTTACCGAAGAAAGAAAATGTATCGTGCTCTGCACCCTCCACCCGCCCTGTGGTGCAACTGATGTCCCTTTCTCCAAAATGGTACTCAATATGACCGTAATTTTGCAACCACACAAAAGTTGACCTGCTGTGAGGGAAAAACGAGTTAGTACATTTCAAACATGAAAAAGGTCATTTTAAAATCAACATGAAAAACCAAAATTCCAAAAGCATAAAACACAAAAAAATGATTACCAAAGAAAGAAAACGTATCGTGCTCTGCACCCTCCTCCCGCCCTGTGGTGCAACTGATGTCCCTTTCTCCAAAAATGTACTCAATGTGACCGTAATGTTGCAACCACACACAATGTGACCTGGTGTGAGGGAAAACGAGTTAGTACATTTCAAACATGAAAAAGGTCATTTTAAAATCAACATGAAAAACCAAAATTCCAAAAGTATAATACACAAAAAAATGCTTACCGAAGAAAGAAAATGTATCGTGCTCTGCACCCTCCACCCACCCTGTGGTGCAACTGATGTCCCTTTCTCCAAAATGGTACTCAATATGACCGTAATGTTAGAACCACACAAAAGTTGACCTGCTGTGAGCAGAAAACGAGTTACAACATTTCAAACATGAACAAGGTCATTTTAAAATCAACATGAAATACCAAATTTCCAAAAGTATAAAACACCAAAAAATGCTTACCGAAGAAAGAAAACGTATCATGCTCTGCACCCTCCTCCCGCCCTGTGGTGCAACTGATGTCCCTTTCTCCAAAAATGTACTCAATGTGACCGTAATGTTGCAACCACACACAATGTGACCTGCTGTGAGGGAAAAACAAGTTAGTACATTTCAAACATGAAAAAGGTCATTTTAAAATCAACATGAAAAACCAAAATTCCAAAAGTATAATACACAAAAAAATGCTTACCGAAGAAAGAAAATGTATCGTGCTCTGCACCCTCCACCCGCCCTGTGGTGCAACTGATGTCCCTTTCTCCAAAATGGTACTCAATGGGACCGTAATGTTGCAACCACACACAATGTGACCTGCTGTGAGGGATAAACGAGTTAGTACATTTCAAACATGAAAAAGGTCATTTTAAAATCAACATGAAAAACCAAAATTCCAAAAGTATAATACACAAAAAAATGCATACCGAAGAAAGAAAATGTGTCGTGCTCTGCACCCTCCACCCGCCCTGTGGTGCAACTGATGTCCCTTTCTCCAAAAATGTACTCAATGGGACCGTAATGTTGCAACCACACACAATGTGACCTGCTGTGAGGGATAAACGAGTTAGTACATTTCAAACATGAAAAAGGTCATTTTAAAATCAACATGAAAAACCAAAATTCCAAAAGTATATTACACAAAAAAATGCTTACCGACGGAAGAAAATGTATCGTGCTCTGCACCCTTCACCCGCCCTGTGGTGCAACTGATGTCCCTTTCTCCAAAATGGTACTCAATACGACCGTAATGTTGCAACCACACAAAAGTTGACCTGCTGTGAGGGAAAAACGAGTTAGTACATTTCAAACATGAAAAAGGTCATTTTAAAATCAACATGAAAAACCAAAATTCCAAAAGTATAATACACAAAAAAATGCATACCGAAGAAAGAAAATGTGTCGTGCTCTGCACCCTCCACCCGCCTGTGGTGCAACTGATGTCCCTTTCTCCAAAATGGTACTCAATATGACCGTAATGTTGCAACCACACAAAAGTTGACCTGCTGTGAGGGAAAAACGAGTTAGTACATTTCAAACATGAAAAAGGTCATTTTAAAATCAACATGAAAAACCAAAATTCCAAAAGTATAATACACAAAAAAATGCATACCGAAGAAAGAAAATGTGTCGTGCTCTGCACCCTCCACCCGCCCTGTGGTGCAACTGATGTCCCTTTCTCCAAAAATGTACTCAATGGGACCGTAATGTTGCAACCACACACAATGTGACCTGCTGTGAGGGAAAAACAAGTTAGTACATTTCAAACATGAAAAAGGTCATTTTAAAATCAACATGAAAAACCAAAATTCCAAAAGTATAATACACAAAAAAATGCTTACCGAAGAAAGAAAATGTATCGTGCTCTGCACCCTCCACCCGCCCTGTGGTGCAACTGATGTCCCTTTCTCCAAAATGGTACTCAATATGACCGTAATGTTGCAACCACACAAAAGTTGACCTGCTGTGAGGGAAAAACGAGTTAGTACATTTCAAACATGAAAAAGGTCATTTTAAAATCAACATGAAAAACCAAAATTCCAAAAGTATAATACACAAAAAAATGCATACCGAAGAAAGAAAATGTGTTGTGCTCTGCACCCTCCACCCGCCCTGTGGTGCAACTGATGTCCCTTTCTCCAAAAATGTACTCAAAGGGACCGTAATGTTGCAACCACACACAATGTGACCTGCTGTGAGGGATAAACGAGTTAGTACATTTCAAACATGAAAAAGGTCATTTTAAAATCAACATGAAAAACCAAAATTCCAAAAGTATAATACACAAAAAAATGCTTACCGAAGAAAGGAAATGTATCGTGCTCTGCACCCTCCACCCGCCCTGTGGTGCAACTGATGTCCCTTTCTCCAAAATGGTACTCAATATGACCGTAATGTTGCAACCACACACAATGTGACCTGCTGTGAGGGAAAAACGAGTTAGTACATTTCAAACATGAAAAAGGTCATTTTAAAATCAACATGAAAAACCAAAATTCCAAAAGTATAATACACAAAAAAATCCATACCGAAGAAAGAAAATGTGTCGTGCTCTGCACCCTCCACCCGCCCTGTGGTGCAACTGATGTCCCTTTCTCCAAAATGGTACTCAATATGACCGTAATGTTGCAACCACACAAAAGTTGACCTGCTGTGAGGGAAAAACGAGTTAGTACATTTCAAACATGAAAAAGGTCATTTTAAAATCAACATGAAAAACCAAAATTCCAAAAGTATAATACACAAAAAAATGCATACCGAAGAAAGAAAATGTGTCGTGCTCTGCACCCTCCACCCGCCCTGTGGTGCAACTGATGTCCCTTTCTCCAAAAATGTACTCAATGGGACCGTAATGTTGCAACCACACACAATGTGGCCTGCTGTGAGGGAAAAACGAGTTAGTACATTTCAAACATGAAAAAGGTCATTTTAAAATCAACATGAAAAACCAAAATTCCAAAGGTATAATACACAAAAAAATGCATACCGAAGAAAGAAAATGTGTCGTGCTCTGCACCCTCCACCCGCCCTGTGGTGCAACTGATGTCCCTTTCTCCAAAATGGTACTCAATATGACCGTAATGTTGCAACCACACACAATGTGACCTGCTGTGAGGGAAAAACGAGTTAGTACATTTCAAACATGAAAAAGGTCATTTTAAAATCAACACGAAAAACCAAAATTCCAAAAGTATAATACACAAAAAAATGCATACCGAAGAAAGAAAATGTGTCGTGCTCTGCACCCTCCACCCGCCCTGTGGTGCAACTGATGTCCCTTTCTCCAAAATGGTACTCAATGGGACCGTAATGTTGCAACCACACAAAAGTTGACCTGCTGTGAGGGAAAAACGAGTTAGTACATTTCAAACATGAAAAAGGTCATTTTAAAATCAACATGAAAAACCGAAATTCCAAAAGTATAATACACAAAAAAATGCATACCGAAGAAAGAAAATGTATCGTGCTCTGCACCCTCCACCCGCCCTGTGGTGCAACTGATGTCCCTTTCTCCAAAAATGTACTCAATGGGACCGTAATGTTGCAACCACACACCATGTGACCTGCTGTGAGGGAAAAACGAGTTAGTACATTTCGAACATGAAAAAGGTCATTTTAAAATCAACATGAAAAACCAAAATTCCAAAAGTAAAATACACAAAAAAATGCATACCGAAGAAAGAAAATGTATCGTGCTCTGCACCCTCCACCCGCCCTGTGGTGCAACTGATGTCCCTTTCTCCAAAAATGTACTCAATGGGACCGTAATGTTGCAACCACACACCATGTGACCTGCTGTGAGGGAAAAACGAGTTAGTACATTTCGAACATGAAAAAGGTCATTTTAAAATCAACATGAAAAACCAAAATTCCAAAAGTATAATACACAAAAAGATGCTTACCGAAGAAAGAAAATGTATCGTGCTCTGCACCCTCCACCCGCCCTGTGGTGCAACTGATGTCCCTTTCTCCAAAAATGTACTCAATGGGACCGTAATGTTGCAACCAAACACCATGTGACCTGCTGTGAAAGAAAAACGAGTTAGTACATTTCGAACATGAAAAAGGTCATTTTAAAATCAACATGAAAAACCAAAATTCCAAAAGTATAATACACAAAAAAATGCTTACCGAAGAAAGAAAATGTATCGTGCTCTGCACCCTCCACCCGCCCTGTGGTGCAACTGATGTCCCTTTCTCCAAAATGGTACTCAATATGACCGTAATGTTGTAACCACACAAAAGTTGACCTGCTGTGAGGGAAAAACGAGTTAGTACATTTCAAACACGAAAAAGGTCATTTTAAAATCAACATGAAAAACCGAAATTCCAAAAGTATAATACACAAAAAAATGCATACCGAAGAAAGAAAATGTATCGTGCTCTGCACCCTCCACCCGCCCTGTGATGCAACTGATGTCCCTTTCTCCAAAAATGTACTCAATGGGACCGTAATGTTGCAACCACACACAATGTGACCTGCTGTGAGGGAAAAACGAGTTAGTACATTTCGAACATGAAAAAGAACATTTTAAAATCAACATGAAAAACCAAAATTCCAAAAGTATAATACACAAAAAAATGCTTACCGAAGAAAGAAAATGTATCGTGCTCTGCACCCTCCACCCGCCCTGTGGTGCAACTGATGTCCCTTTCTCCAAAAATGTACTCAATGGGACCGTAATGTTGCAACCACACACAGTGTGACCTGCTGTGAGGGAAAAACGAGTTAGTACATTTCAAACATGAAATAGGTCATTTTAAAATCAACATGAAAAACCAAAATTCCAAAGTATAATACACAAAAAAATGCTTACCGAAGAAAGAAAATGTATCGTGCTCTGCACCCTCCACCCGCCCTGTGGTGCAACTGATGTCCCTTTCTCCAAAATGGTACTCAATATGACCGTAATTTTGCAACCACACAAAAGTTGACCTGCTGTGAGGGAAAAACGAGTTAGTACATTTCAAACATGAAAAAGGTCATTTTAAAATCAACATGAAAAACCAAAATTCCAAAAGCATAAAACACAAAAAAATGATTACCAAAGAAAGAAAACGTATCGTGCTCTGCACCCTCCTCCCGCCCTGTGGTGCAACTGATGTCCCTTTCTCCAAAAATGTACTCAATGTGACCGTAATGTTGCAACCACACACAATGTGACCTGGTGTGAGGGAAAACGAGTTAGTACATTTCAAACATGAAAAAGGTCATTTTAAAATCAACATGAAAAACCAAAATTCCAAAAGTATAATACACAAAAAAATGCTTACCGAAGAAAGAAAATGTATCGTGCTCTGCACCCTCCACCCACCCTGTGGTGCAACTGATGTCCCTTTCTCCAAAATGGTACTCAATATGACCGTAATGTTAGAACCACACAAAAGTTGACCTGCTGTGAGCAGAAAACGAGTTACAACATTTCAAACATGAACAAGGTCATTTTAAAATCAACATGAAATACCAAATTTCCAAAAGTATAAAACACCAAAAAATGCTTACCGAAGAAAGAAAACGTATCATGCTCTGCACCCTCCTCCCGCCCTGTGGTGCAACTGATGTCCCTTTCTCCAAAAATGTACTCAATGTGACCGTAATGTTGCAACCACACACAATGTGACCTGCTGTGAGGGAAAAACAAGTTAGTACATTTCAAACATGAAAAAGGTCATTTTAAAATCAACATGAAAAACCAAAATTCCAAAAGTATAATACACAAAAAAATGCTTACCGAAGAAAGAAAATGTATCGTGCTCTGCACCCTCCACCCGCCCTGTGGTGCAACTGATGTCCCTTTCTCCAAAATGGTACTCAATGGGACCGTAATGTTGCAACCACACACAATGTGACCTGCTGTGAGGGATAAACGAGTTAGTACATTTCAAACATGAAAAAGGTCATTTTAAAATCAACATGAAAAACCAAAATTCCAAAAGTATAATACACAAAAAAATGCATACCGAAGAAAGAAAATGTGTCGTGCTCTGCACCCTCCACCCGCCCTGTGGTGCAACTGATGTCCCTTTCTCCAAAAATGTACTCAATGGGACCGTAATGTTGCAACCACACACAATGTGACCTGCTGTGAGGGATAAACGAGTTAGTACATTTCAAACATGAAAAAGGTCATTTTAAAATCAACATGAAAAACCAAAATTCCAAAAGTATATTACACAAAAAAATGCTTACCGACGGAAGAAAATGTATCGTGCTCTGCACCCTTCACCCGCCCTGTGGTGCAACTGATGTCCCTTTCTCCAAAATGGTACTCAATACGACCGTAATGTTGCAACCACACAAAAGTTGACCTGCTGTGAGGGAAAAACGAGTTAGTACATTTCAAACATGAAAAAGGTCATTTTAAAATCAACATGAAAAACCAAAATTCCAAAAGTATAATACACAAAAAAATGCATACCGAAGAAAGAAAATGTGTCGTGCTCTGCACCCTCCACCCGCCTGTGGTGCAACTGATGTCCCTTTCTCCAAAATGGTACTCAATATGACCGTAATGTTGCAACCACACAAAAGTTGACCTGCTGTGAGGGAAAAACGAGTTAGTACATTTCAAACATGAAAAAGGTCATTTTAAAATCAACATGAAAAACCAAAATTCCAAAAGTATAATACACAAAAAAATGCATACCGAAGAAAGAAAATGTGTCGTGCTCTGCACCCTCCACCCGCCCTGTGGTGCAACTGATGTCCCTTTCTCCAAAAATGTACTCAATGGGACCGTAATGTTGCAACCACACACAATGTGACCTGCTGTGAGGGAAAAACAAGTTAGTACATTTCAAACATGAAAAAGGTCATTTTAAAATCAACATGAAAAACCAAAATTCCAAAAGTATAATACACAAAAAAATGCTTACCGAAGAAAGAAAATGTATCGTGCTCTGCACCCTCCACCCGCCCTGTGGTGCAACTGATGTCCCTTTCTCCAAAATGGTACTCAATATGACCGTAATGTTGCAACCACACAAAAGTTGACCTGCTGTGAGGGAAAAACGAGTTAGTACATTTCAAACATGAAAAAGGTCATTTTAAAATCAACATGAAAAACCAAAATTCCAAAAGTATAATACACAAAAAAATGCATACCGAAGAAAGAAAATGTGTTGTGCTCTGCACCCTCCACCCGCCCTGTGGTGCAACTGATGTCCCTTTCTCCAAAAATGTACTCAAAGGGACCGTAATGTTGCAACCACACACAATGTGACCTGCTGTGAGGGATAAACGAGTTAGTACATTTCAAACATGAAAAAGGTCATTTTAAAATCAACATGAAAAACCAAAATTCCAAAAGTATAATACACAAAAAAATGCTTACCGAAGAAAGGAAATGTATCGTGCTCTGCACCCTCCACCCGCCCTGTGGTGCAACTGATGTCCCTTTCTCCAAAATGGTACTCAATATGACCGTAATGTTGCAACCACACACAATGTGACCTGCTGTGAGGGAAAAACGAGTTAGTACATTTCAAACATGAAAAAGGTCATTTTAAAATCAACATGAAAAACCAAAATTCCAAAAGTATAATACACAAAAAAATCCATACCGAAGAAAGAAAATGTGTCGTGCTCTGCACCCTCCACCCGCCCTGTGGTGCAACTGATGTCCCTTTCTCCAAAATGGTACTCAATATGACCGTAATGTTGCAACCACACAAAAGTTGACCTGCTGTGAGGGAAAAACGAGTTAGTACATTTCAAACATGAAAAAGGTCATTTTAAAAACAACATGAAAAACCAAAATTCCAAAAGTATAATACACAAAAAAATGCATACCGAAGAAAGAAAATGTGTCGTGCTCTGCACCCTCCACCCGCCCTGTGGTGCAACTGATGTCCCTTTCTCCAAAATGGTACTCAATATGACCGTAATGCTGCAACCACACACAATGTGACCTGCTGTGAGGGAAAAACAAGTTAGTACATTTCAAACATGAAAAAGGTCATTTTAAAATCAACATGAAAAACCAAAATTCCAAAAGTATAATACACAAAAAAATGCTTACCGAAGAAAGAAAATGTATCGTGCTCTGCACCCTCCACCCGCCCTGTGGTGCAACTGATGTCCCTTTCTCCAAAATGGTACTCAATATGACCGTAATGTTGCAACCACACACAATAGGACCTGCTGTGAGGGAAAAACGAGTTAGTACATTTCAAACATGAAAAAGGTCATTTTAAAATCAACATGAAAAACCAAAATTCCAAAAGTATAATACACAAAAAAATGCATACCGAAGAAAGAAAATGTGTCGTGCTCTGCACCCTCCACCCGCCCTGTGGTGCAACTGATGTCCCTTTCTCCAAAATGGTACTCAATATGACCGTAATGTTGCAACCACACAAAAGTTGACCTGCTGTGAGGGAAAAACGAGTTAGTACATTTCAAACATGAAAAAGGTCATTTTAAAATCAACATGAAAAACCAAAATTCCAAAAGTATAATACACAAAAAAATGCATACCGAAGAAAGAAAATGTGTCGTGCTCTGCACCCTCCACCCGCCCTGTGGTGCAACTGATGTCCCTTTCTACAAAAATGTACTCAATGGGACCGTAATGTTGCAACTACACACAATGTGACCTGCTGTGAGGGAAAAACAAGTTAGTACATTTCAAACATGAAAAAGGTCATTTTAAAATCAACATGAAAAACCAAAATTCCAAAAGTATTATACACAAAAAAATGCTTACCGAAGAAAGAAAATGTATCGTGCTCTGCACCCTCCACCCGCCCTGTGGTGCAACTGATGTCCCTTTCTCCAAAATGGTACTCAATATGACCGTAATGTTGCAACCACACACAATAGGACCTGCTGTGAGGGAAAAACGAGTTAGTACATTTCAAACATGAAAAAGGTCATTTTAAAATCAACATGAAAAACCAAAATTCCAAAAGTATAATACACAAAAAAATGCATACCGAAGAAAGAAAATGTGTCGTGCTCTGCACCCTCCTCCCGCCCTGTGGTGCAATTGATGTCCCTTTCTCCAAAATGGTACTCAATGGGACCGTAATGTTGCAACCACACACAATGTGACCTGCTGTGAGGGAAAACGAGTTAGTACATTTCAAACATGAAAAAGGTCATTTTAAAATCAACATGAAAAACCAAAATTCCAAAAGTATAATACACAAAAAAATGCATACCGAAGAAAGAAAATGTGTCGTGCTCTGCACCCTCCACCCGCCCTGTGGTGCAACTGATGTCCCTTTCTCCAAAAATGTACTCAATGGGACCGTAATGTTGCAACCACACACAATGTGACCTGCTGTGAGGGAAAAACGAGTTAGTACATTTCAAACATGAAAAAGGTCATTTTAAAATCAACATGAAAAACCAAAATTCCAAAAGTATAATACACAAAAAAATGCATACCGAAGAAAGAAAATGTGTCGTGCTCTGCACCCTCCACCCGCCCTGTGGTGCAACTGATGTCCCTTTCTCCAAAAATGTACTCAATGGGACCGTAATGTTGCAACCACACACAATGTGACCTGCTGTGAGGGAAAAACGAGTTAGTACATTTCAAACATGAAAAAGGTCATTTTAAAATCAACATGAAAAACCAAAATTCCAAAAGTATAATACACAAAAAAATGCATACCGAAGAAAGAAAATGTGTCGTGCTCTGCACCCTCCACCCGCCCTGTGGTGCAACTGATGTCCCTTTCTCCAAAAATGTACTCAATGAGACCGTAATGTTGCAACCACACACAATGTGACCTGCTGTGAGGGAAAAACGAGTTAGTACATTTCAAACATGAAATAGGTCATTTTAAAATCAACATGAAAAACCAAAATTCCAAAAGTATAATACACAAAAAAATGCATACCGAAGAAAGAAAATGTGTCGTGCTCTGCACCCTCCACCCGCCCTGTGGTGCAACTGATGTCCCTTTCTCCAAAAATGTACTCAATGGGACCGTAATGTTGCAACCACACACAATGTGACCTGCTGTGAGGGAAAAACGAGTTAGTACATTTCAAACATGAAAAAGGTCATTTTAAAATCAACATGAAAAACCAAAATTCCAAAAGTATAATACACAAAAAAATGCATACCGAAGAAGGAAAATGTGTCATGCTCTGCACCCTCCACCCGCCCTGTGGTGCAACTGATGTCCCTTTCTCCAAAATGGTACTCAATGGGACCGTAATGTTGCAACCACTCACAATGTGACCTGCTGTGAGGGAAAACGAGTTAGTACATTTCAAACATGAAAAAGGTCATTTTAAAATCAACATGAAAAACCAAAATTCCAAAAGTATAATACACAAAAAAATGCATACCGAAGAAAGAAAATGTGTCGTGCTCTGCACCCTCCACCCGCCCTGTGGTGCAACTGATGTCCCTTTCTCCAAAAATGTACTCAATGGGACCGTAATGTTGCAACCACACACAATGTGACCTGCTGTGAGGGAAAACGAGTTAGTACATTTCAAACATGAAAAAGGTCATTTTAAAATCAACATGAAAAACCAAAATTCCAAAAGTATAATACACAAAAAAATGCATACCGAAGAAAGAAAATGTGTCGTGCTCTGCACCCTCCACCCGCCCTGTGGTGCAACTGATGTCCCTTTCTCCAAAATGGTACTCAATGGGACCGTAATGTTGCAACAACAGACAATGTGACCTGCTGTGAGGGAAAACGAGTTAGTACATTTCAAACATGAAAAAGGTCATTTTAAAATCAACATGAAATACCAAAATTCCAAAAGTATAATACACAAAAAAATGCATACCGAAGAAAGAAAATGTGTCGTGCTCTGCACCCTCCACCCGCCCTGTGGTGCAACTGATGTCCCTTTCTCCAAAAATGTACTCAATGGGACCGTAATGTTGCAACCACACACAATGTGACCTGCTGTGAGGGATAAACGAGTTAGTACATTTCAAACATGAAAAAGGTCATTTTAAAATCAACATGAAAAACCAAAATTCCAAAAGTATAATACACAAAAAAATGCATACCGAAGAAAGAAAATGTGTCGTGCTCTGCACCCTCCACCCGCCCTGTGGTGCAACTGATGTCCCTTTCTCCAAAATGGTACTCAATATGACCGTAATGTTGCAACCACACACAATGTGACCTGCTGTGAGCGAAAAACGAGTTAGTACATTTCAAACATGAAAAAGGTCATTTTAAAATCAACATGAAAAACCAAAATTCCAAAAGTATAATACACACAAAAATGCATACCGAAGAAAGAAAATGTGTCGTGCTCTGCACCCTCCACCCGCCCTGTGGTGCAACTGATGTCCCTTTCTCCAAAATGGTACTCAATATGACCGTAATGTTGCAACCACACACAATGTCACCTGCTGTGAGGGAAAAACGAGTTAGTACATTTCAAACATGAAAAAGGTCATTTTAAAATCAACATGAAAAACCAAAATTCCAAAAGTATAATACACAAAAAAATGCATACCGAAGAAAGAAAATGTGTCGTGCTCTGCACCCTCCACCCGCCCTGTGGTGCAACTGATGTCCCTTTCTCCAAAAATGTACTCAATATGACCGTAATGTTGCAACCACACACAAAGTGACCTGCTGTGAGGGAAAACGAGTTAGTACATTTCAAACATGAAAAAGGTCATTTTAAAATCATCATGAAAAACCAAAATTCCAAAAGTATAATACACAAAAAAATGCATACCGAAGAAAGAAAATGTGTCGTGCTCTGCACCCTCCACCCGCCCTGTGGTGCAACTGATGTCCCTTTCTCCAAAAATGTACTCAATGGGACCGTAATGTTGCAACCACACACAATGTGACCTGCTGTGAGGGAAAAACGAGTTAGTACATTTCAAACATGAAAAAGGTCATTTTAAAATCAACATGAAAAACCAAAATTCCAAAAGTATAATACACAAAAAAATGCTTACCGAAGAAAGAAAATGTGTCGTGCTCTGCACCCTCCACCCGCCCTGTGGTGCAACTGATGTCCCTTTCTCCAAAATGGTACTCAATATGACCGTAATGTTGCAACCACACACAATGTGACCTGCTGTGAGGGAAAAACGAGTTAGTACATTTCAAACATGAAAAAGGTCATTTTAAAATCAACATGAAAAACCAAAATTCCAAAAGTATAATACACAAAAAAATGCTTACCGAAGAAAGAAAATGTGTCGTGCTCTGCACCCTCCACCCGCCCTGTGGTGCAACTGATGTCCCTTTCTCCAAAATGGTACTCAATATGACCGTAATGTTGCAACCACACACAATGTGACCTGCTGTGAGGGAAAAACGAGTTAGTACATTTCAAACATGAAAAAGGTCATTTTAAAATCAACATGAAAAACCAAAATTCCAAAAGTATAATACACAAAAAAATGCATACCGAAGAAAGAAAATGTGTCGTGCTCTGCACCCTCCACCCGCCCTGTGGTGCAACTGATGTCCCTTTCTCCAAAATGGTACTCAATATGACCGTAATGTTGCAACCACACACAATGTGACCTGCTGTGAGGGAAAAACGAGTTAGTACATTTCAAACATGAAAAAGGTCATTTTAAAATCAACATGAAAAACCAAAATTCCAAAAGTATAATACACAAAAAAATGCTTACCGAAGAAAGAAAATGTGTCGTGCTCTGCACCCTCCACCCGCCCTGTGGTGCAACTGATGTCCCTTTCTCCAAAATGGTACTCAATATGACCGTAATGTTGCAACCACACACAATGTGACCTGCTGTGAGGGAAAAACGAGTTAGTACATTTCAAACATGAAAAAGGTCATTTTAAAATAAACATGAAAAACCAAAATTCCCAAAGTATAATACACAAAAAAATGCATACCGAAGAAAGAAAATGTGTCGTGCTCTGCACCCTCCACCCGCCCTGTGGTGCAACTGATGTCCCTTTCTCCAAAATGGTACTCAATATGACCGTAATGTTGCAACCACACACAATGTGACCTGCTGTGAGGGAAAAACGAGTTAGTACATTTCAAACATGAAAAAGGTCATTTTAAAATCATCATGAAAAACCAAAATTCCAAAAGTATAATACACAAAAAAATGCATACCGAAGAAAGAAAATGTGTCGTGCTCTGCACCCTCCACCCGCCCTGTGGTGCAACTGATGTCCCTTTCTCCAAAAATGTACTCAATGGGACCGTAATGTTGCAACCACACACAATGTGACCTGCTGTGAGGGAAAAACGAGTTAGTACATTTCAAACATGAAAAAGGTCATTTTAAAATCAACATGAAAAACCAAAATTCCAAAAGTATAATACACAAAAAAATGCATACCGAAGAAAGAAAATGTGTCGTGCTCTGCACCCTCCACCCGCCCTGTGGTGCAACTGATGTCCCTTTCTCCAAAAATGTACTCAATGGGACCGTAATGTTGCAACCACACACAATGTGACCTGCTGTGGGGGAAAAACGAGTTAGTACATTTCAAACATGAAAAAGGTCATTTTAAAATCAACATGAAAAACCAAAATTCCAAAAGTATAATACACAAAAAAATGCTTACCGAAGAAAGAAAATGTGTCGTGATCTGCACCCTCCACCCGCCCTGTGGTGCAATTGATGTCCCTTTCTCCAAAATGGTACTCAATATGACCGTAATGTTGCAACCACACACAATGTGACCTGCTGTGAGGGAAAAACGAGTTAGTACATTTCAAACATGAAAAAGGTCATTTTAAAATCAACATGAAAAACCAAAATTCCCAAAGTATAATACACAAAAAAATGCATACCGAAGAAAGAAAATGTGTCGTGCTCTGCACCCTCCACCCGCCCTGTGGTGCAACTGATGTCCCTTTCTCCAAAATGGTACTCAATATGACCGTAATGTTGCAACCACACACAATGTGACCTGCTGTGAGGGAAAAACGAGTTAGTACATTTCAAACATGAAAAAGGTCATTTTAAAATCAACATGAAAAACCAAAATTCCAAAAGTATAATACACAAAAAAATGCATACCGAAGAAAGAAAATGTGTCGTGCTCTGCACCCTCCACCCGCCCTGTGGTGCAACTGATGTCCCTTTCTCCAAAAATGTACTCAATGGGACCGTAATGTTGCAACCACACACAATGTGACCTGCTGTGAGGGAAAAACGAGTTAGTACATTTCAAACATGAAAAAGGTCATTTTAAAATCAACATGAAAAACCAAAATTCCAAAAGTATAATACACAAAAAAATGCATACCGAAGAAAGAAAATGTGTCGTGCTCTGCACCCTCCACCCGCCCAGTGGTGCAACTGATGTCCCTTTCTCCAAAAATGTACTCAATGGGACCGTAATGTTGCAACCACACACAATGTGACCTGCTGTGAGGGAAAAACGAGTTAGTACATTTCAAACATGAAAAAGGTCATTTTAAAATCAACATGAAAAACCAAAATTCCAAAAGTATAATACGCAAAAAAATGCATACCGAAGAAAGAAAATGTGTCGTGCTCTGCACCCTCCACCCGCCCTGTGGTGCAACTGATGTCCCTTTCTCCAAAATGGTACTCAATATGACCGTAATGTTGCAACCACACACAATGTGACCTGCTGTGAGGGAAAAACGAGTTAGTACATTTCAAACATGAAAAAGGTCATTTTAAAATCAACATGAAAAACCAAAATTCCAAAAGTATAATACACAAAAAAATGCATACCGAAGAAAGAAAATGTGTCGTGCTCTGCACCCTCCACCCGCCCTGTGGTGCAACTGATGTCCCTTTCTCCAAAAATGTACTCAATGGGACCGTAATGTTGCAACCACACACAATGTGACCTGCTGTGAGGGAAAAACGAGTTAGTACATTTCAAACATGAAAAAGGTCATTTTAAAATCAACATGAAAAACCAAAATTCCAAAAGTATAATACACAAAAAAATGCATACCGAAGAAAGAAAATGTGTCGTGCTCTGCACCCTCCACCCGCCCAGTGGTGCAACTGATGTCCCTTTCTCCAAAAATGTACTCAATGGGACCGTAATGTTGCAACCACACACAATGTGACCTGCTGTGAGGGAAAAACGAGTTAGTACATTTCAAACATGAAAAAGGTCATTTTAAAATCAACATGAAAAACCAAAATTCCAAAAGTATAATACACAAAAAAATGCATACCGAAGAAAGAAAATGTGTCGTGCTCTGCACCCTCCACCTGCCCTGTGGTGCAACTGATGTCCCTTTCTCCAAAATGGTACTCAATATGACCGTAATGTTGCAACCACACACAATGTGACCTGCTGTGAGGGAAAAACGAGTTAGTACATTTCAAACATGAAAAAGGTCATTTTAAAATCAACATGAAAAACCAAAATTCCAAAAGTAAAATACACAAAAAAATGCATACCGAAGAAAGAAAATGGGTCGTGCTCTGCACCCTCCACCCGCCCTGTGGTGCAACTGATGTCCCTTTCTCCAAAAATGTACTCAATGGGACCGTAATGTTGCAACCACACACAATGTGACCTGCTGTGAGGGAAAAACGAGTTAGTACATTTCAAACATGAAAAAGGTCATTTTAAAATCAACATGAAAAACCAAAATTCCAAAAGTATAATACACAAAAAAATGCATACCGAAGAAAGAAAATGTGTCGTGCTCTGCACCCTCCACCCACCCTGTGGTGCAACTGATGTCCCTTTCTCCAAAATGGTACTCAATATGACCGTAATGTTGCAACCACACACAATGTGACCTGCTGTGAGGGAAAAACGAGTTAGTACATTTCAAACATGAAAAAGGTCATTTTAAAATCAACATGAAAAACCAAAATTCCAAAAGTATAATACACAAAAAAATGCATACCGAAGAAAGAAAATGTGTCGTGCTCTGCACCCTCCACCCGCCCTGTGGTGCAACTGATGTCCCTTTCTCCAAAAATGTACTCAATGGGACCGTAATGTTGCAACCACACACAATGTGACCTGCTGTGAGGGAAAAACGAGTTAGTACATTTCAAACATGAAAAAGGTCATTTTAAAATCAACATGAAAAACCAAAATTCCAAAAGTATAATACACAAAAAAATGCATACCGAAGAAAGAAAATGTGTCGTGCTCTGCACCCTCCACCCGCCCTGTGGTGCAACTGATGTCCCTTTCTCCAAAAATGTACTCAATGGGACCGTAATGTTGCAACCACACACAATGTGACCTGCTGTGAGGGAAAAACGAGTTAGTACATTTCAAACATGGAAAAGGTCATTTTAAAATCAACATGAAAAACCAAAATTCCAAAAGTATAATACACAAAAAAATGCATACCGAAGAAAGAAAATGTGTCGTGCTCTGCACCCTCCACCCGCCCTGTGGTGCAACTGATGTCCCTTTCTCCAAAAATGTACTCAATGGGACCGTAATGTTGCAACCACACACAATGTGACCTGCTGTGAGGGAAAAACGAGTTAGTACATTTCAAACATGAAAAAGGTCATTTTAAAATCAACATGAAAAACCAAAATTCCAAAAGTATAATACACAAAAAAATGCATACCGAAGAAAGAAAATGTATCGTGCTCTGCACCCTCCACCCGCCCTGTGGTGCAACTGATGTCCCTTTCTCCAAAAATGTACTCAATGGGACCGTAATGTTGCAACCACACACAATGTGACCTGCTGTGAGGGAAAAACGAGTTAGTACATTTCAAACATGAAAAAGGTCATTTTAAAATCAACATGAAAAACCAAAATTCCAAAAGAATAAAACACAAAAAAATGCATACCGAAGAAAGAAAATGTGTCGTGCTCTGCACCCTCCACCCGCCCTGTGGTGCAACTGATGTCCCTTTCTCCAAAAATGTACTCAATGGGACCGTAATGTTGCAACTACACACAATGTGACCTGCTGTGAGGGAAAAACGAGTTAGTACATTTCAAACATGAAAAAGGTCATTTTAAAATCAACATGTAAAACCAAAATTCCAAAAGTGTAATACACAAAAAAATGCATACCGAAGAAAGAAAATGTGTCGTGCTCTGCACCCTCCACCCGCCCTGTGGTGCAACTGATGTCCCATTCTCCAAAAGTGTACTCAATGGGACCGTAATGTTGCAACCACACACAATGTGACCTGCTGTGAGGGAAAAACGAGTTAGTACATTTCAAACATGAAAAAGGTCATTTTAAAATCAACATGAAAAACCAAAATTCCAAAAGTATAATACACAAAAAAATGCTTACCGAAGAAAGAAAATGTGTCGTGCTCTGCACCCTCCACCCGCCCTGTGGTGCAACTGATGTCCCTTTCTCCAAAATGGTACTCAATATGACCGTAATGTTGCAACCACACACAATGTGACCTGCTGTGAGGGAAAAACGAGTTAGTACATTTCAAACATGAAAAAGGTCATTTTAAAATCAACATGAAAAACCAAAATTCCAAAAGTATAATACACAAAAAAATGCTTACCGAAGAAAGAAAATGTGTCGTGCTCAGCACCCTCCACCCGCCCTGTGGTGCAACTGATGTCCATTTCTCCAAAAATGTACTCAATGGGACCGTAATGTTGCAACCACACACAATGTGACCTGCTGTGAGGGAAAAACGAGTTAGTACATTTCAAACATGAAAAAGGTCATTTTAAAATCAACATGAAAAACCAAAATTCCAAAAGTATAATACACAAAAAAATGCATACCGAAGAAAGAAAATGTGTCGTGCTCTGCACCCTCCACCCGCCCTGTGGTGCAACTGATGTCCCTTTCTCCAAAAATGTACTCAATGGGACCGTAATGTTGCAACTACACACAATGTGACCTGCTGTGAGGGAAAAACGAGTTAGTACATTTCAAACATGAAAAAGGTCATTTTAAAATCAACATGTAAAACCAAAATTCCAAAAGTGTAATACACAAAAAAATGCATACCGAAGAAAGAAAATGTGTCGTGCTCTGCACCCTCCACCCGCCCTGTGTTGCAACTGATGTCCCTTTCTCCAAAAATGTACTCAATGGGACCGTAATGTTGCAACCACACACAATGTGACCTGCTGTGAGGGAAAAACGAGTTAGTACATTTCAAACATGAAAAAGGTCATTTTAAAATCAACATGAAAAACCAAAATTCCAAAAGTATAATACACAAAAAAATGCTTACCGAAGAAAGAAAATGTGTCGTGCTCTGCACCCTCCACCCGCCCTGTGGTGCAACTGATGTCCCTTTCTCCAAAATGGTACTCAATATGACCGTAATGTTGCAACCACACACAATGTGACCTGCTGTGAGGGAAAAACGAGTTAGTACATTTCAAACATGAAAAAGGTCATTTTAAAATCAACATGAAAAACCAAAATTCCAAAAGTATAATACACAAAAAAATGCTTACCGAAGAAAGAAAATGTGTCGTGCTCAGCACCCTCCACCCGCCCTGTGGTGCAACTGATGTCCCTTTCTCCAAAAATGTACTCAATGGGACCGTAATGTTGCAACCACACACAATGTGACCTGCTGTGAGGGAAAAACGAGTTAGTACATTTCAAACATGAAAAAGGTCATTTTAAAATCAACATGAAGAACCAAAATTCCAAAAGTATAATACACAAAAAAATGCATACCGAAGAAAGAAATGTGTCGTGCTCTGCGCCCTCCACCCGCCCTGTGGTGCAACTGATGTCCCTTTCTCCAAAATGGTACTCAATATGACCGTAATGTTGCAACCACACACAATGTGACCTGCTGTGAGGGAAAAACGAGTTAGTACATTTCAAACATGAAAAAGGTCATTTTAAAATCAACATGAAAAACCAAAATTCCAAAAGTATAATACACAAAAAAATGCATACCGAAGAAAGAAAATGTGTCGTGCTCTGCACCCTCCACCCGCCCTGTGGTGCAACTGATGTCCCTTTCTCCAAAAATGTACTCAATGGGACCGTAATGTTGCAACCTCACACAATGTGACCTGCTGTGAGGGAAAAACGAGTTAGTACATTTCAAACATGAAAAAGGTCATTTTAAAATCAACATGAAAAACCAAAATTCCAAAAGTATAATACACAAAAAAATGCTTACCGAAGAAAGAAAATGTGTCGTGCTCAGCACCCTCCACCCGCCCTGTGGTGCAACTGATGTCCCTTTCTCCAAAAATGTACTGAATGGGACCGTAATGTTGCAACCACACACAATGTGACCTGCTGTGAGGGAAAAACGAGTTAGTACATTTCAAACATGAAAAAGGTCATTTTAAAATCAACATGAAGAACCAAAATTCCAAAAGTATAATACACAAAAAAATGCATACCGAAGAAAGAAAATGTGTCGTGCTCTGCGCCCTCCACCCGCCCTGTGGTGCAACTGATGTCCCTTTCTCCAAAATGGTACTCAATATGACCGTAATGTTGCAACCACACACAATGTGACCTGCTGTGAGGGAAAAACGAGTTAGTACATTTCAAACATGAAAAAGGTCATTTTAAAATCAACATGAAAAACCAAAATTCCAAAAGTATAATACACAAAAAAATGCATACCGAAGAAAGAAAATGTGTCGTGCTCTGCACCCTCCACCCGCCCTGTGGTGCAACTGATGTCCCTTTCTCCAAAAATGTACTCAATGGGACCGTAATGTTGCAACCACACACAATGTGACCTGCTGTCAGGGAAAAACGAGTTAGTACATTTCAAACATGAAAAAGGTCATTTTAAAATCAACATGAAAAACCAAAATTCCAAAAGTATAATACACAAAAAAATGCATACCGAAGAAAGAAAATGTGTCGTGCTCTGCACCCTCCACCCGCCCTGTGGTGCAACTGATGTCCCTTTCTCCAAAATGGTACTCAATATGACCGTAATGTTGCAACCACACACAATGTGACCTGCTGTGAGGGAAAAACGAGTTAGTACATTTCAAACATGAAAAAGGTCATTTTAAAATCAACATGAAAAACCAAAATTCCAAAAGTATAATACACAAAAAAATGCTTACCGAAGAAAGAAAATGTGTCGTGCTCAGCACCCTCCACCCGCCCTGTGGTGCAACTGATGTCCCTTTCTCCAAAAATGTACTGAATGGGACCGTAATGTTGCAACCACACACAATGTGACCTGCTGTGAGGGAAAAACGAGTTAGTACATTTCAAACATGAAAAAGGTCATTTTAAAATCAACATGAAGAACCAAAATTCCAAAAGTATAATACACAAAAAAATGCATACCGAAGAAAGAAAATGTGTCGTGCTCTGCGCCCTCCACCCGCCCTGTGGTGCAACTGATGTCCCTTTCTCCAAAATGGTACTCAATATGACCGTAATGTTGCAACCACACACAATGTGACCTGCTGTGAGGGAAAAACGAGTTAGTACATTTCAAACATGAAAAAGGTCATTTTAAAATCAACATGAAAAACCAAAATTCCAAAAGTATAATACACAAAAAAATGCATACCGAAGAAAGAAAATGTGTCGTGCTCTGCACCCTCCACCCGCCCTGTGGTGCAACTGATGTCCCTTTCTCCAAAAATGTACTCAATGGGACCGTAATGTTGCAACCACACACAATGTGACCTGCTGTGAGGGAAAAACGAGTTAGTACATTTCAAACATGAAAAAGGTCATTTTAAAATCAACATGAAAAACCAAAATTCCAAAAGTATAATACACAAAAAAATGCATACCGAAGAAAGAAAATGTGTCGTGCTCTGCACCCTCCACCCGCCCTGTGGTGCAACTGATGTCCCTTTCTCCAAAATGGTACTCAATATGACCGTAATGTTGCAACCACACACAATGTGACCTGCTGTGAGGGAAAAACGAGTTAGTACATTTCAAACATGAAAAAGGTCATTTTAAAATCTACATGAAAAACCAAAATTCCAAAAGTATAATACACAAAAAAATGCTTACCGAAGAAAGAAAATGTGTCGTGCTCTGCACCCTCCACCCGCCCTGTGGTGCAACTGATGTCCCTTTCTCCAAAAATGTACTCAATGGGACCGTAATGTTGCAACCACACACAATGTGACCAGCTGTGAGGGAAAAACGAGTTAGTACATTTCAAACATGAAAAAGGTCATTTTAAAATCAACATGAAAAACCAAAATTCCAAAAGTATAATACACAAAAAAATGCATACCGAAGAAAGAAAATGTGTCGTGCTCTGCACCCTCCACCCGCCCTGTGATGCAACTGATGTCCCTTTCTCCAAAATGGTACTCAATATGACCGTAATGTTGCAACCACACACAATGTGACCTGCTGTGAGGGAAAAACGAGTTAGTACATTTCAAACATGAAAAAGGTCATTTTAAAATCAACATGAAAAACCAAAATTCCAAAAGTATAATACACAAAAAAATGCATACCGAAGAAAGAAAATGTGTCGTGCTCTGCACCCTCCACCCACCCTGTGGTGCAACTGATGTCCCTTTCTCCAAAATGGTACTCAATATGACCGTAATGTTGCAACCACACACAATGTGACCTGCTGTGAGGGAAAAACGAGTTAGTACATTTCAAACATGAAAAAGGTCATTTTAAAATCAACATGAAAAACCAAAATTCCAAAAGTATAATACACAAAAAAATGCAAACCGAAGAAAGAAAATGTGTCGTGCTCTGCACCCTCCACCCGCCCTGTGGTGCAACTGATGTCCCTTTCTCCAAAAATGTACTCAATGGGACCGTAATGTTGCAACCACACACAATGTGACCTGCTGTGAGGGAAAAACGAGTTAGTACATTTCAAACATGAAAAAGGTCATTTTAAAATCAACATGAAAAACCAAAATTCCAAAAGTATAATACACAAAAAAATGCATACCGAAGAAAGAAAATGTGTCGTGCTCTGCACCCTCCACCCGCCCTGTGGTGCAACTGATGTCCCTTTCTCCAAAATGGTACTCAATATGACCGTAATGTTGCAACCACACACAATGTGACCTGCTGTGAGGGAAAAACGAGTTAGTACATTTCAAACATGAAAAAGGTCATTTTAAAATCAACATGAAAAACCAAAATTCCAAAAGTATAATACACAAAAAAATGCATACCGAAGAAAGAAAATGTGTCGTGCTCTGCACCCTCCACCCGCCCTGTGGTGCAACTGATGTCCCTTTCTCCAAAATGGTACTCAATATGACCGTAATGTTGCAACCACACACAATGTGACCTGCTGTGAGGGAAAAACGAGTTAGTACATTTCAAACATGAAAAAGGTCATTTTAAAATCAACATGAAAAACCAAAATTCCAAAAGTATAATACACAAAAAAATGCAAACCGAAGAAAGAAAATGTGTCGTGCTCTGCACCCTCCATCCGCCCTGTGGTGCAACTGATGTCCCTTTCTCCAAAAATGTACTCAATGGGACCGTAATGTTGCAACTACACACAATGTGACCTGCTGTGAGGGAAAAACGAGTTAGTACATTTCAAACATGAAAAAGGTCATTTTAAAATCAACATGTAAAACCAAAATTCCAAAAGTATAATACACAAAAAAATGCATACCGAAGAAAGAAAATGTGTCGTGCTCTGCACCCTCCACCCGCCCTGTGGTGCAACTGATGTCCCTTTCTCCAAAAATGTACTCAATGGGACCGTAATGTTGCAACCACACACAATGTGACCTGCTGTGAGGGAAAAACGAGTTAGTACATTTCAAACATGAAAAAGGTCATTTTAAAATCAACATGAAAAACCAAATTTCCAAAAGTATAATACACAAAAAAATGCTTACCGAAGAAAGAAAATGTATTGTGCTCTGCACCCTCCACCCGCCCTGTGGTGCAACTGATGTCCCTTTCTCCAAAATGGTACTCAATATGACCGTAATGTTGCAACCACACACAATGTGACCTGCTGTGAGGGAAAAACGAGTTAGTACATTTCAAACATGAAAAAGGTCATTTTAAAATCAACATGAAAAACCAAAATTCCAAAAGTATAATACACAAAAAAATGCTTACCGAAGAAAGAAAATGTGTCGTGCTCAGCACCCTCCACCCGCCCTGTGGTGCAACTGATGTCCCTTTCTCCAAAAATGTACTCAATGGGACCGTAATGTTGCAACCACACACAATGTGACCTGCTGTGAGGGAAAAACGAGTTAGTACATTTCAAACATGAAAAAGGTCATTTTAAAATCAACATGAAGAACCAAAATTCCAAAAGTATAATACACAAAAAAATGCATACCGAAGAAAGAAAATGTGTCGTGCTCTGCGCCCTCCACCCGCCCTGTGGTGCAACTGATGTCCCTTTCTCCAAAATGGTACTCAATATGACCGTAATGTTGCAACCACACACAATGTGACCTGCTGTGAGGGAAAAACGAGTTAGTACATTTCAAACATGAAAAAGGTCATTTTAAAATCAACATGAAAAACCAAAATTCCAAAAGTATAATACACAAAAAAATGCATACCGAAGAAAGAAAATGTGTCGTGCTCTGCACCCTCCACCCGCCCTGTGGTGCAACTGATGTCCCTTTCTCCAAAAATGTACTCAATGGGACCGTAATGTTGCAACCACACACAATGTGACCTGCTGTGAGGGAAAAACGAGTTAGTACATTTCAAACATGAAAAAGGTCATTTTAAAATCAACATGAAAAACCAAAATTCCAAAAGTATAATACACAAAAAAATGCTTACCGAAGAAAGAAAATGTGTCGTGCTCAGCACCCTCCACCCGCCCTGTGGTGCAACTGATGTCCCTTTCTCCAAAAATGTACTCAATGGGACCGTAATGTTGCAACCACACGCAATGTGACCTGCTGTGAGGGAAAAACGAGTTAGTACATTTCAAACATGAAAAAGGTCATTTTAAAATCAACATGAAGAACCAAAATTCCAAAAGTATAATACACAAAAAAATGCATACCGAAGAAAGAAAATGTGTCGTGCTCTGCGCCCTCCACCCGCCCTGTGGTGCAACTGATGTCCCTTTCTCCAAAATGGTACTCAATATGACCGTAATGTTGCAACCACACACAATGTGACCTGCTGTGAGGGAAAAACGAGTTAGTACATTTCAAACATGAAAAAGGTCATTTTAAAATCAACATGAAAAACCAAAATTCCAAAAGTATAATACACAAAAAAATGCATACCGAAGAAAGAAAATGTGTCGTGCTCTGCACCCTCCACCCGCCCTGTGGTGCAACTGATGTCCCTTTCTCCAAAAATGTACTCAATGGGACCGTAATGTTGCAACCACACACAATGTGACCTGCTGTGAGGGAAAAACGAGTTAGTACATTTCAAACATGAAAAAGGTCATTTTAAAATCAACATGAAAAACCAAAATTCCAAAAGTATAATACACAAAAAAATGCATACCGAAGAAAGAAAATGTGTCGTGCTCTGCACCCTCCACCCGCCCTGTGGTGCAACTGATGTCCCTTTCTCCAAAATGGTACTCAATATGACCGTAATGTTGCAACCACACACAATGTGACCAGCTGTGAGGGAAAAACGAGTTAGTACATTTCAAACATGAAAAAGGTCATTTTAAAATCAACATGAAAGACCAAAATTCCAAAAGTATAATACACAAAAAAATGCTTAATGAAGAAAGAAAATGTGTCGTGCTCTGCACCCTCCACCCGCCCTGTGGTGCAACTGATGTCCCTTTCTCGAAAAATGTACTCAATGGGACCGTAATGTTGCAACCACACACAATGTGACCTGCTGTGAGGGAAAAACGAGTTAGTACATTTCAAACATGAAAAAGGTCATTTTAAAATCAACATGAAAAACCAAAATTCCAAAAGTATAATACACAAAAAAATGCATACCGAAGAAGAAAATGTGTCGTGCTCTGCACCCTCCACCCGCCCTGTGATGCAACTGATGTCCCTTTCTCCAAAATGGTACTCAATATGACCGTAATGTTGCAACCACACACAATGTGACCTGCTGTGAGGGAAAAACGAGTTAGTACATTTCAAAAATGAAAAAGGTCATTTTAAAATCAACATGAAAAACCAAAATTCCAAAAGTATAATACACAAAAAACTGCATACCGAAGAAAGAAAATGTGTCGTGCTCTGCACCCTCCACCCGCCCTGTGGTGCAACTGATGTCCCTTTCTCCAAAATGGTACTCAATATGACCGTAATGTTGCAACCACACACAAAGTGACCTGCTGTGAGGGAAAAACGAGTTAGTACATTTCAAACATGAAAAAGGTCATTTTAAAATCAAGATGAAAAACCAAAATTCCAAAAGTATAATACACAAAAAAATGCAAACCGAAGAAAGAAAATGTGTCGTGCTCTGCACCCTCCACCCGCCCTGTGGTGCAACTGATGTCCCTTTCTCCAAAAATGTACTCAATGGGACCGTAATGTTGCAACCACACACAATGTGACCTGCTGTGAGGGAAAAACGAGTTAGTACATTTCAAACATGAAAAAGGTCATTTTAAAATCAACATGAAAAACCAAAATTCCAAAAGTATAATACACAAAAAAATGCATACCGAAGAAAGAAAATGTGTCGTGCTCTGCACCCTCCACCCGCCCTGTGGTGCAACTGATGTCCCTTTCTCCAAAATGGTACTCAATATGACCGTAATGTTGCAACCACACACAATGTGACCTGCTGTGAGGGAAAAACGAGTTAGTACATTTCAAACATGAAAAAGGTCATTTTAAAATCAACATGAAAAACCAAAATTCCAAAAGTATAATACACAAAAAAATGCATACCGAAGAAAGAAAATGTGTCGTGCTCTGCACCCTCCACCCGCCCTGTGGTGCAACTGATGTCCCTTTCTCCAAAATGGTACTCAATATGACCGTAATGTTGCAACCACACACAATGTGACCTGCTGTGAGGGAAAAACGAGTTAGTACATTTCAAACAAGAAAAAGGTCATTTTAAAATCAACATGAAAAACCAAAATTCCAAAAGTATAATACACAAAAAAATGCAAACCGAAGAAAGAAAATGTGTCTTGCTCTGCACCCTCCACCCGCCCTGTGGTGCAACTGATGTCCCTTTCTCCAAAAATGTACTCAATGGGACCGTAATGTTGCAACTACACACAATGTGACCTGCTGTGAGGGAAAAACGAGTTAGTACATTTCAAACATGAAAAAGGTCATTTTAAAATCAACATGTAAAACCAAAATTCCAAAAGTATAATACACAAAAAAATGCATACCGAAGAAAGAAAATGTGTCGTGCTCTGCACCCTCCACCCGCCCTGTGGTGCAACTGATGTCCCTTTCTCCAAAAATGTACTCAATGGGACCGTAATGTTGCAACCACACACAATGTGACCTGCTGTGAGGGAAAAACGAGTTAGTACATTTCAAACATGAAAAAGGTCATTTTAAAATCAACATGAAAAACAAAAATTCCAAAAGTATAATACACAAAAAAATGCTTACCGAAGAAAGAAAATGTATCGTGCTCTGCACCCTCCACCCGCCCTGTGGTGCAACTGATGTCCCTTTCTCCAAAATGGTACTCAATATGACCGTAATGTTGCAACCACACACAATGTGACCTGCTGTGAGGGAAAAACGAGTTAGTACATTTCAAACATGAAAAAGGTCATTTTAAAATCAACATGAAAAACCAAAATTCCAAAAGTATAATACACAAAAAAATGCATACCGAAGAAAGAAAATGTGTCGTGCTCTGCACCCTCCACCCGCCCTGTGGTGCAACTGATGTCCCTTTCTCCAAAAATGTACTCAATGGGACCGTAATGTTGCAACCACACACAATGTGACCTGCTGTGAGGGAAAAACGAGTTAGTACATTTCAAACATGAAAAAGGTCATTTTAAAATCAACATGAAGAACCAAAATTCCAAAAGTATAATACACAAAAAAATGCATACCGAAGAAAGAAAATGTGTCGTGCTCTGCGCCCTCCACCCGCCCTGTGGTGCAACTGATGTCCCTTTCTCCAAAATGGTACTCAATATGACCGTAATGTTGCAACCACACACAATGTGACCTGCTGTGAGGGAAAAACGAGTTAGTACATTTCAAACATGAAAAAGGTCATTTTAAAATCAACATGAAAAACCAAAATTCCAAAAGTATAATACACAAAAAAATGCATACCGAAGAAAGAAAATGTGTCGTGCTCTGCACCCTCCACCCGCCCTGTGGTGCAACTGATGTCCCTTTCTCCAAAAATGTACTCAATGGGACCGTAATGTTGCAACCACACACAATGTGACCTGCTGTGAGGGAAAAACGAGTTAGTACATTTCAAACATGAAAAAGGTCATTTTAAAATCAACATGAAAAACCAAAATTCCAAAAGTATAATACACAAAAAAATGCTTACCGAAGAAAGAAAATGTGTCGTGCTCAGCACCCTCCACCCGCCCTGTGGTGCAACTGATGTCCCTTTCTCCAAAAATGTACTCAATGGGACCGTAATGTTGCAACCACACACAATGTGACCTGCTGTGAGGGAAAAACGAGTTAGTACATTTCAAACATGAAAAAGGTCATTTTAAAATCAACATGAAGAACCAAAATTCCAAAAGTATAATACACAAAAAAATGCATACCGAAGAAAGAAAATGTGTCGTGCTCTGCGCCCTCCACCCGCCCTGTGGTGCAACTGATGTCCCTTTCTCCAAAATGGTACTCAATATGACCGTAATGTTGCAACCACACACAATGTGACCTGCTGTGAGGGAAAAACGAGTTAGTACATTTCAAACATGAAATAGGTCATTTTAAAATCAACATGAAAAACCAAAATTCCAAAAGTATAATACACAAAAAAATGCATACCGAAGAAAGAAAATGTGTCGTGCTCTGCACCCTCCACCCGCCCTGTGGTGCAACTGATGTCCCTTTCTCCAAAAATGTACTCAATGGGACCGTAATGTTGCAACCACACACAATGTGACCTGCTGTGAGGGAAAAACGAGTTAGTACATTTCAAACATGAAAAAGGTCATTTTAAAATCAACATGAAAAACCAAAATTCCAAAAGTATAATACACAAAAAAATGCATACCGAAGAAAGAAAATGTGTCGTGCTCTGCACCCTCCACCCGCCCTGTGGTGCAACTGATGTCCCTTTCTCCAAAATGGTACTCAATATGACCGTAATGTTGCAACCACACACAATGTGACCTGCTGTGAGGGAAAAACGAGTTAGTACATTTCAAACATGAAAAAGGTCATTTTAAAATCAACATGAAAAACCAAAATTCCAAAAGTATAATACACAAAAAAATGCAAACCGAAGAAAGAAAATGTGTCGTGCTCTGCACCCTCCACCCGCCCTGTGGTGCAACTGATGTCCCTTTCTCCAAAAATGTACTCAATGGGACCGTAATGTTGCAACCACACACAATGTGACCTGCTGTGAGGGAAAAACGAGTTAGTACATTTCAAACATGAAAAAGGTCATTTTAAAATCAACATGAAAAACCAAAATTCCAAAAGTATAATACACAAAAAAATGCATACCGAAGAAAGAAAATGTGTCGTGCTCTGCACCCTCCACCCGCCCTGTGGTGCAACTGATGTCCCTTTCTCCAAAATGGTACTCAATATGACCGTAATGTTGCAACCACACACAATGTGACCTGCTGTGAGGGAAAAACGAGTTAGTACATTTCAAACATGAAAAAGGTCATTTTAAAATCAACATGAAAAACCAAAATTCCAAAAGTATAATACACAAAAAAATGCAAACCGAAGAAAGAAAATGTGTCGTGCTCTGCACCCTCCACCTGCCCTGTGGTGCAACTGATGTTCCTTTCTCCAAAAATGTACTCAATGGGACCGTAATGTTGCAACCACACACAATGTGACCTGCTGTGAGGGAAAAACGAGTTAGTAAATTTCAAACATGAAAAAGGTCATTTTAAAATCAACATGAAAAACCAAAATTCCAAAAGTATAATACACAAAAAAATGCATACCGAAGAAAGAAAATGTGTCGTGCTCTGCACCCTCCACCCGCCCTGTGGTGCAACTGATGTCCCTTTCTCCAAAATGGTACTCAATATGACCGTAATGTTGCAACCACACACAATGTGACCTGCTGTGAGGGAAAAACGAGTTAGTACATTTCAAACATGAAAAAGGTCATTTTAAAATCAACATGAAAAACCAAAATTCCAAAAGTATAATACACAAAAAATGCATACCGAAGAAAGAAAATGTGTCGTGCTCTGCACCCTCCACCCGCCCTGTGGTGCAACTGATGTCCCTTTCTCCAAAAATGTACTCAATGGGACCGTAATGTTGCAACCACACACAATGTGACCTGCTGTGAGGGAAAAACGAGTTAGTACATTTCGAACATGAGAAAGGTCATTTTAAAATCAACATGAAAAACCAAAATTCCAAAAGTATAATACACAAAAAAATGCATACCGAAGAAAGAAAATGTGTCGTGCTCTGCACCCTCCACCCGCCCTGTGGTGCAACTGATGTCCCTTTCTCCAAAAATGTACTCAATGGGACCGTAATGTTGCAACCACACACAATGTGACCTGCTGTGAGGGAAAAACGAGTTAGTACATTTCAAACATGAAAAAGGTCATTTTAAAATCAACATGAAAAACCAAAATTCCAAAAGTATAATACACAAAAAAATGCATACCGAAGAAAGAAAATGTATCGTGCTCTGCACCCTCCACCCGCCCTGTGGTGCAACTGATGTCCCTTTCTCCAAAAATGTACTCAATGGGACCGTAATGTTGCAACCACACACAATGTGACCTGCTGTGAGGGAAAAACGAGTTAGTACATTTCAAACATGAAAAAGGTCATTTTAAAATCAACATGAAAAACCAAAATTCCAAAAGTATAATACACAAAAAAATGCATACCGAAGAAAGAAAATGTGTCGTGCTCTGCACCCTCCACCCGCCCTCTGGTGCAACTGATGTCCCTTTCTCCAAAAATGTACTCAATGGGACCGTAATGTTGCAACCACACACAATGTGACCTGCTGTGAGGGAAAAACGAGTTAGTACATTTCAAACATGAAAAAGGTCATTTTAAAATCAACATGAAAAACCAAAATTCCAAAAGTATAATACACAAAAAAATGCATACCGAAGAAAGAAAATGTGTCGTGCTCTGCACCCTCCACCCGCCCTGTGGTGCAACTGATGTTCCTTGCTCCAAAATGGTACTCAATATGACCGTAATGTTGCAACCACACACAATGTGACCTGCTGTGAGGGAAATACGAGTTAGTACATTTCAAACATGAAAAAGGTCATTTAAAATCAACATGAAAAACCAAAATTCCAAAAGTATAATACACAAAAAAATGCATACCGAAGAAAGAAAATGTGTCGTGCTCTGCACCCTCCACCCGCCCTGTGGTGCAACTGATGTCCCTTTCTCCAAAAATGTACTCAATGGGACCGTAATGTTGCAACCACACACAATGTGACCTGCTGTGAGGGAAAAACGAGTTAGTACATTTCAAACATGAAAAAGGTCATTTTAAAATCAACATGAAAAACCAAAATTCCAAAAGTATAATACACAAAAAAATGCATACCGAAGAAAGAAAATGTGTCGTGCTCTGCACCCTCCACCCGCCCTGTGGTGCAACTGATGTCCCTTTCTCCAAAAATGTACTCAATGGGACCGTAATGTTGCAACCACACACAATGTGACCTGCTGTGAGGGAAAAACGAGTTAGTACATTTCAAACATGAAAAAGGTCATTTTAAAATCAACATGAAAAACCAAAATTCCAAAAGTATAATACACAAAAAAATGCATACCGAAGAAAGAAAATGTGTCGTGCTCTGCACCCTCCACCCGCCCTGTGGTGCAACTGATGTCCCTTTCTCCAAAATGGTACTCAATATGACCGTAATGTTGCAACCACACACAATGTGACCTGCTGTGAGGGAAAAACGAGTTAGTACATTTCAAACATGAAAAAGGTCATTTTAAAATCAACATGAAAAACCAAAATTCCAAAAGTATAATACACAAAAAAATGCATACCGAAGAAAGAAAATGTGTCGTGCTCTGCCCCTCCACCCGCCCTGTGGTGCAACTGATGTCCCTTTCTCCAAAAATGTACTCAATGGGACCGTAATGTTGCAACCACACACAATGTGACCTGCTGTGAGGGAAAAACGAGTTAGTACATTTCGAACATGAAAAAGGTCATTTTAAAATCAACATGAAAAACCAAAATTCCAAAAGTATAATACACAAAAAAATGCATACCGAAGAAAGAAAATGTGTCGTGCTCTGCACCCTCCACCCGCCCTGTGGTGCAACTGATGTCCCTTTCTCCAAAAATGTACTCAATCGGACCGTAATGTTGCAACCACACACAATGTGACCTGCTGTGAGGGAAAAACGAGTTAGTACATTTCAAACATGAAAAAGGTCATTTTAAAATCAACATGAAAAACCAAAATTCCAAAAGTATAATACACAAAAAAATGCATACCGAAGAAAGAAAATGTATCGTGCTCTGCACCCTCCACCCGCCCTGTGGTGCAACTGATGTCCCTTTCTCCAAAAATGTACTCAATGGGACCGTAATGTTGCAACCACACACAATGTGACCTGCTGTGAGGGAAAAACGAGTTAGTACATTTCAAACATGAAAAAGGTCATTTTAAAATCAACATGAAAAACCAAAATTCCAAAAGTATAATACACAAAAAAATGCATACCGAAGAAAGAAAATGTGTCGTGCTCTGCACCCTCCACCTGCCCTGTGGTGCAACTGATGTCCCTTTCTCCAAAAATGTACTCAATGGGACCGTAATGTTGCAACCACACACAATGTGACCTGCTGTGAGGGAAAAACGAGTTAGTACATTTCAAACATGAAAAAGGTCATTTTAAAATCAACATGAAAAACCAAAATTCCAAAAGTATAATACACAAAAAAATGCATACCGAAGAAGGAAAATGTATCGTGCTCTGCACCCTCCACCCGCCCTGTGGTGCAACTGATGTCCCTTTCTCCAAAAATGTACTCAATGGGACCGTAATGTTGCAACCACACACAATGTGACCTGCTGTGAGGGAAAAACGAGTTAGTACATTTCAAACATGAAACAGGTCATTTTAAAATCAACATGAAAAACCAAAATTCCAAAAGTATAATACACAAAAAAATGCATACCGAAGAAAGATAATGTGTCGTGCTCTGCACCCTCCACCCGCCCTGTGGTGCAACTGATGTCCCTTTCTCCAAAAATGTACTCAATGGGACCGTAATGTTGCAACCACACACAATGTGACCTGCTGTGAGGGAAAAACGAGTTAGTACATTTCAAACATGAAAAAGGTCATTTAAAAATCAACATGAAAAACCAAAATTCCAAAAGTATAATACACAAAAAAATGCATACCGAAGAAAGAAAATGTGTCGTGCTCTGCACCCTCCACCCGCCCTGTGGTGCAACTGATGTCCCTTTCTCCAAAAATGTACTCAATGGGACCGTAATGTTGCAACCACACACAATGTGACCTGCTGTGAGGGAAAAACGAGTTAGTACATTTCAAACATGAAAAAGGTCATTTTAAAATCAACATGAAAAACCAAAATTCCAAAAGTATAGTACACAAAAAAATGCATACCGAAGAAAGAAAATGTGTCGTGCTCTGCACCCTCCACCCGCCCTGTGGCGCAACTGATGTCCCTTTCTCCAAAAATGTACTCAATGGGACCGTAATGTTGCAACCACACACAATGTGACCTGCTGTGAGGGAAAAACGAGTTAGTACATTTCAAACATGAAAAAGGTCATTTTAAAATCAACATGAAAAACCAAAATTCCAAAAGTATAATACACAAAAAAATGCATACCGAAGAAAGAAAATGTGTCGTGCTCTGCACCCTCCACCCGCCCTGTGGTGCAACTGATGTCCCTTTCTCCAAAAATGTACTCAATGGGACCGTAATATTGCAACCACACACAATGTGACCTGCTGTGAGGGAAAAACGAGTTAGTACATTTCAAACATGAAAAAGGTCATTTTAAAATCAACATGAAAAACCAAAATTCCAAAAGTATAATACACAAAAAAATGCATACCGAAGAAAGAAAATGTATCGTGCTCTGCACCCTCCACCCGCCCTGTGGTGCAACTGATGTCCCTTTCTCCAAAAATGTACTCAATGGGACCGTAATGTTGCAACCACACACAATGTGACCTGCTGTGAGGGAAAAACGAGTTAGTACATTTCAAACATGAAAAAGGTCATTTTAAAATCAACATGAAAAACCAAAATTCCAAAAGTATAATACACAAAAAAATGCATACCGAAGAAAGAAAATGTGTCGTGCTCTGCACCCTCCACCCGCCCTGTGGTGCAACTGATGTCCCTTTCTCCAAAAATGTACTCAATGGGACCGTAATGTTGCAACCACACACAATGTGACCTGCTGTGAGGGAAAAACGAGTTAGTACATTTCAAACATGAAAAAGGTCATTTTAAAATCAACATGAAAAACCAAAATTCCAAAAGTATAATACACAAAAAAATGCTTACCGAAGAAAGAAAATGTATCGTGCTCTGCACCCTCCACCCGCCCTGTGGTGCAACTGATGTCCCTTTCTCCATAAATGTACTCAATGGGACCGTAATGTTGCAACCACACACAATGTGACCTGCTGTGAGGGAAAAACGAGTTAGTACATTTCAAACATGAAAAAGGTCATTTTAAAATCAACATGAAAAACCAACATTCCAAAAGTATAATACACAAAAAAATGCTTACCGAAGAGAGAAAATGTATCGTGCTCTGCACCCTCCACCCGCCCTGTGGTGCAACTGATGTCCCTTTCTCCAAAAATGTACTCAATGGGACCGTAATGTTGCAACCACACACAATGTGACCTGCTGTGAGGGAAAAACGAGTTAGTACATTTCAAACATGAAAAAGGTCATTTTAAAATCAACATGAAAAACCAAAATTCCAAAAGTATAATACACAAAAAAATGCTTACCGAAGAGAGAAAATGTATCGTGCTCTGCACCCTCCACCCGCCCTGTGGTGTAACTGATGTCCCTTTCTCCAAAAATTTACTCAATGGGACCGTAATGTTGCAACCACACACAATGTGACCTGCTGTGAGGGAAAAACGAGTTAGTACATTTCAAACATGAAAAAGGTCATTTTAAAATCAACATGAAAAACCAAAATTCCAAAAGTATAATACACAAAAAAATGCTTACCGAAGAGAGAAAATGCATCGTGCTCTGCACCCTCCACCCGCCCTGTGGTGCAACTGATGTCCCTTTCTCCAAAAATATACTCAATGGGACCGTAATGTTGCAACCACACACAATGTGACCTGCTGTGAGGGAAAAACGAGTTAGTACATTTCAAACATGAAAAAGGTCATTTTAAAATCAACATGAAAAACCAAAATTCCAAAAGTATAATACACAAAGAAATGCTTACCAAAGAAAGAAAATGTATCGTGCTCTGCACCCTCCACCCGCCCTGTGGTGCAACTGATGTCCCTTTCTCCAAAATGGTACTCAATATGACCGTAATGTTGCAACCACAGACAATGTGACCTGCTGTGAGGGAAAAACGAGTTAGTACATTTCAAACATGAAAAAGGTCATTTTAAAATCAACATGAAAAACCAAAATTCCAAAAGTATAATACACAAAAAAATGCTTACCGAAGAAAGAAAATGTATCGTGCTCTGCACCCTCCACCCGCCCTGTGGTGCAACTGATGTCCCTTTCTCCAAAAATGTACTCAATGGGACCGTAATGTTGCAACCACACACCATGTGACCTGCTGTGAGGGAAAAACGAGTTAGTACATTTCGAACATGAAAAAGGTCATTTTAAAATCAACATGAAAAACCAAAATTCCAAAAGTATAATACACAAAAAAATGCTTACCGAAGAAAGAAAATGTATCGTGCTCTGCACCCTCCACCCGCCCTGTGGTGCAACTGATGTCCCTTTCTCCAAAAATGTACTCAATGGGACCGTAATGTTGCAACCACACACAGTGTGACCTGCTGTGAGGGAAAAACGAGTTAGTACATTTCAAACATGAAAAACGTCATTTTAAAATCAACATGAAAAACCAAAGTTCCAAAGTATAATACACAAAAAAATGCTTACCGAAGAACGAAAATGTATCGTGCTCTGCACCCTCCACCCGCCCTGTGGTGCAACTGATGTCCCTTTCTCCAAAAATGTACTCAATGGGACCGTAATGTTGCAACCACACACAATGTGACCTGCTGTGAGGGAAAAACGAGTTAGTACATTTCAAACATGAAAAAGGTCATTTTAAAATCAACATGAAAAACCAAAATTCCAAAAGTATAATACACAAAAAAATGCTTACCGAAGAAAGAAAATGTATCGTGCTCTGCACCCTCCACCCGCCCTGTGGTGCAACTGATGTCCCTTTCTCCAAAATGGTACTCAATATGACCGTAATGTTGCAACCACACAAAAGTTGACCTGCTGTGAGGGAAAAACGAGTTAGTACATTTCAAACATGAAAAAGGTCATTTCAAAATCAACATGAAAAAACAAAATTCCAAAAGTATAATAAACAAAAAAATGCATACCGAAGAAAGAAAATGTATCGTGCTCTGCACCCTCCACCCGCCCTGTGGTGCAACTGATGTCCCTTTCTCCAAAATGGTATTCAATATGACCGTAATGTTGCAACCACACAAAAGTTGACCTGCTGTGAGCAGAAAACGAGTTACGACATTTCAAACATGAAAAAGGTCATTTTAAAATCAACATGAAAAACCAAATTTCCAAAAGTATAAAACACAAAAAAATGATTACCAAAGAAAGAAAACGTATCGTGCTCTGCACCCTCCTCCCGCCCTGTGGTGCAACTGATGCCCCTTTCTCCAAAAATGTACTCAATGGGACCGTAATGTTGCAACCACACACAATGTGACCTGCTGTGAGGGAAATACGAATTAGTACATTTCAAACATGAAAAAGGTCATTTTAAAATCAACATGAAAAACCAAAATTCCAAAAGTATAATACACAAAAAATTGCTTACCGAAGAAAGAAAATGTATCGTGCTCTGCACCCTCCACCTGCCCTGTGGTGCAACTCATGTCCCTTTCTCCAAAATGGTACTCAATGTGACCGTAATGTTGCAACCACTCAAAAGTTGACCTGCTGTGAGGGAAAAACGAGTTAGTACATTTCAATTATGAAAAAGGTCATTTTAAAATCAACATGAAAAACCAAAATTCCAAAAGTATAATACACAAAAAAATGCATACCGGAGAAAGAAAATGTATCGTGCTCTGCACCCTCCACCCGCCCTGTGGTGCAACTGATGTCCCTTTCTCCAAAAATGTACTCAATGGGTCCGTAATGTTGCAACCACACACAATGTGACCTGCTGTGAGGGAAAAACGAGTTAGTACATTTCAAACATGAAAAAGGTCATTTTAAAATCAACATGAAAAACCAAAATTCCAAAAGTATAATACACAAAAAAATGCTTACCGAAGAAAGAAAATGTATCGTGCTCTGCACCCTCCACCCGCCCTGTGGTGCAACTGATGTCCCTTTCTCCAAAAATGTACTCAATGGGACCGTAATGTTGCAACCACACACAATGTGACCTGCTGTGAGGGAAAAACGACTTAGTACATTTCAAACATGAAAAACGTCATTTTAAAATCAACATGAAAAACCAAAATTCCAAAAGTATAATACACAAAAAAATGCTTACCGAAGAAAGAAAATGTATTGTGCTCTGCACCCTCCACCCGCCCTGTGGTGCAACTGATGTCCCTTTCTCCAAAAATGTACTCAATGGGACCGTAATGTTGCAACCACACACAATGTGACCTGCTGTGAGGGAAAAACGAGTTAGTACATTTCAAACATGAAAAAGGTCATTTTAAAATCAACATGAAAAACCAAAATTCCAAAAGTATAATACACAAAAAAATGCATACCGAAGAAAGAAAATGTGTCGTGCTCTGCACCCTCCACCCGCCCTGTTGTGCAACTGATGTCCCTTTCTCCAAAAATGTACTCAATGGGACCGTAATGTTGCAACCACACAAAAGTTGACCTGCTGTGAGGGAAAAACGAGTTAGTACATTTCAAACATGAAAAAGGTCATTTTAAAATCAACATGAAAAACCAAAATTCCAAAAGTATAATAAACAAAAAAATGCATACCGAAGAAAGAAAATGTATCGTGCTCTGCACCCTCCACCCGCCCTGTGGTGCAACTGATGTCCCTTTCTCCAAAATGGTATTCAATATGACCGTAATGTTGCAACCACACACAAGTTGACCTGCTGTGAGCAGAAAACGAGTTACGACATTTCAAACATGAAAAAGGTCATTTTAAAATCAACATGAAAAACCAAATTTCCAAAAGTATAAAACACAAAAAAATGATTACCAAAGAAAGAAAACGTATCGTGCTCCGCACCCTCCTCCCGCCCTGTGGTGCAACTGATGTCCCTTTCTCCAAAAATGTACTCAATGGGACCGTAATGTTGCAACCACACACAATGTGACCTGCTGTGAGGGAAATACGAATTAGTACATTTCAAACATGAAAAAGGTCATTTTAAAATCAACATGAAAAACCAAAATTCCAAAAGTATAATACACAAAAAATTGCTTACCGAAGAAAGAAAATGTATCGTGCTCTGCACCCTCCACCTGCCCTGTGGTGCAACTCATGTCCCTTTCTCCAAAATGGTACTCAATGTGACCGTAATGTTGCAACCACTCAAAAGTTGACCTGCTGTGAGGGAAAAACGAGTTAGTACATTTCAATTATGAAAAAGGTCATTTTAAAATCAACATGAAAAACCAAAATTCCAAAAGTATAATACACAAAAAAATGCATACCGAAGAAAGAAAATGTATCGTGCTCTGCACCCTCCACCCGCCCTGTGGTGCAACTGATGTCCCTTTCTCCAAAAATGTACTCAATGGGACCGTAATGTTGCAACCACACACAATGTGACCTGCTGTGAGGGAAAAACGAGTTAGTACATTTCAAACATGAAAAAGGTCATTTTAAAATCAACATGAAAAACCAAAATTCCAAAAGTATAATACACAAAAAAATGCTTACCGAAGAAAGAAAATGTATCGTGCTCTGCACCCTCCACCCGCCCTGTGGTGCAACTGATGTCCCTTTCTCCAAAAATGTACTCAATGGGACCGTAATGTTGCAACCACACACAATGTGACCTGCTGTGAGGGAAAAACGAGTTAGTACATTTTAAACATGAAAAAGGTCATTTTAAAATCAACATGAAAAACCAAAACTCCAAAAGTATAATACACAAAAAAATGCTTACCGAAGAAAGAAAATGTATCGTGCTCTGCACCCTCCACCCGCCCTGTGGTGCAACTGATGTCCCTTTCTCCAAAAATGTACTCAATGGGACCGTAATGTTGCAACCACACACAATGTGACCTGCTGTGAGGGAAAAACTAGTTAGTACATTTCAAACATAAAAAAGGTCATTTTAAAATCAACATGAAAAACCAAAATTCCAAAAGTATAATACAAAAAAAATGCTTACCGAAGAGAGAAAATGTATCGTGCTCTGCACCCTCCACCCGCCCTGTGGTGCAACTGATGTCCCTTTCTCCAAAAATGTACTCAATGGGACCGTAATGTTGCAACCACACACAATGTGACCTGCTGTGAGGGAAAAACGAGTTAGTACATTTCAAACATGAAAAAGGTCATTTTAAAATCAACATGAAAAACCAAAATTCCAAAAGTATAATACACAAAAAAATGCATACCGAAGAATGAAAATGTGTCGTGCTCTGCACCCTCCACCCGCCCTGTGGTGCAACTGATGTCCCTTTCTCCAAAATGGTACTCAATATGACCGTAATGTTGCAACCACACACAATGTGACCTGCTGTGAGGGAAAAACGAGTTAGTACATTTCAAACATGAAAAAGGTCATTTTAAAATCAACATGAAAAACCAAAATTCCAAAAGTATAATACACAAAAAAATGCATACCGAAGAAAGAAAATGTGTCGTGCTCTGCCCCTCCACCCGCCCTGTGGTGCAACTGATGTCCCTTTCTCCAAAAATGTACTCAATGGGACCGTAATGTTGCAACCACACACAATGTGACCTGCTGTGAGGGAAAAACGAGTTAGTACATTTCGAACATGAAAAAGGTCATTTTAAAATCAACATGAAAAACCAAAATTCCAAAAGTATAATACACAAAAAAATGCATACCGAAGAAAGAAAATGTGTCGTGCTCTGCACCCTCCACCCGCCCTGTGGTGCAACTGATGTCCCTTTCTCCAAAAATGTACTCAATCGGACCGTAATGTTGCAACCACACACAATGTGACCTGCTGTGAGGGAAAAACGAGTTAGTACATTTCAAACATGAAAAAGGTCATTTTAAAATCAACATGAAAAACCAAAATTCCAAAAGTATAATACACAAAAAAATGCATACCGAAGAAAGAAAATGTATCGTGCTCTGCACCCTCCACCCGCCCTGTGGTGCAACTGATGTCCCTTTCTCCAAAAATGTACTCAATGGGACCGTAATGTTGCAACCACACACAATGTGACCTGCTGTGAGGGAAAAACGAGTTAGTACATTTCAAACATGAAAAAGGTCATCTTAAAATCAACATGAAAAACCAAAATTCCAAAAGTATAATACACAAAAAAATGCATACCGAAGAAAGAAAATGTGTCGTGCTCTGCACCCTCCACCCGCCCTGTGGTGCAACTGATGTCCCTTTCTCCAAAAATGTACTCAATGGGACCGTAATGTTGCAACCACACACAATGTGACCTGCTGTGAGGGAAAAACGAGTTAGTACATTTCAAACATGAAAAAGGTCATTTTAAAATCAACATGAAAAACCAAAATTCCAAAAGTATAATACACAAAAAAATGCATACCGAAGAAAGAAAATGTGTCGTGCTCTGCACCCTCCACCCGCCCTGTGGTGCAACTGATGTCCCTTTCTCCAAAATGGTACTCAATATGACCGTAATGCTGCAACCACACACAATGTGACCTGCTGTGAGGGAAAAACGAGTTAGTACATTTCAAACATGAAAAAGGTCATTTAAAATCAACATGAAAAACCAAAATTCCAAAAGTATAATACACAAAAAAATGCATACCGAAGAAAGAAAATGTGTCGTGCTCTGCACCCTCCACCCGCCCTGTGGTGCAACTGATGTCCCTTTCTCCAAAAATGTACTCAATGGGACCGTAATGTTGCAACCACACACAATGTGACCTGCTTGAGGGAAAAACGAGTTAGTACATTTCAAACATGAAAAAGGTCATTTTAAAATCAACATGAAAAACCAAAATTCCAAAAGTATAATACACAAAAAAATGCATACCGAAGAAAGAAAATGTGTCGTGCTCTGCACCCTCCACCCGCCCTGTGGTGCAACTGATGTCCCTTTCTCCAAAAATGTACTCAATGGGACCGTAATGTTGCAACCACACACAATGTGACCTGCTGTGAGGGAAAAACGAGTTAGTACATTTCAAACATGAAAAAGGTCATTTTAAAATCAACATGAAAAACCAAAATTCCAAAAGTATAATACACAAAAAAATGCATACCGAAGAAAGAAAATGTGTCGTGCTCTGCACCCTCCACCCGCCCTGTGGTGCAACTGATGTCCCTTTCTCCAAAAATGTACTCAATGGGACCGTAATGTTGCAACCACACACAATGTGACCTGCTGTGAGGGAAAAACGAGTTAGTACATTTCAAACATGAAAAAGGTCATTTTAAAATCAACATGAAAAACCAAAATTCCAAAAGTATAATACACAAAAAAATGCATACCGAAGAAAGAAAATGTATCGTGCTCTGCACCCTCCACCCGCCCTGTGGTGCAACTGATGTCCCTCTCTCCAAAAATGTACTCAATGGGACCGTAATGTTGCAACCACACACAATGTGACCTGCTGTGAGGGAAAAACGAGTTAGTACATTTCAAACATGAAAAAGGTCATTTTAAAATCAACATGAAAAACCAAAATTCCAAAAGTATAATACACAAAAAAATGCATACCGAAGAAAGATAATGTGTCGTGCTCTGCACCCTCCACCCGCCCTGTGGTGCAACTGATGTCCCTTTCTCCAAAAATGTACTCAATGGGACCGTAATGTTGCAACCACACACAATGTGACCTGCTGTGAGGGAAAAACGAGTTAGTACATTTCAAACATGAAAAAGGTCATTTAAAAATCAACATGAAAAACCAAAATTCCAAAAGTATAATACACAAAAAAATGCATACCGAAGAAAGAAAATGTGTCGTGCTCTGCACCCTCCACCCGCCCTGTGGTGCAACTGATGTCCCTTTCTCCAAAAATGTACTCAATGGGACCGTAATGTTGCAACCACACACAATGTGACCTGCTGTGAGGGAAAAACGAGTTAGTACATTTCAAACATGAAAAAGGTCATTTTAAAATCAACATGAAAAACCAAAATTCCAAAAGTATAATACACAAAAAAATGCATACCGAAGAAAGAAAATGTGTCGTGCTCTGCACCCTCCACCCGCCCTGTGGCGCAACTGATGTCCCTTTCTCCAAAAATGTACTCAATGGGACCGTAATGTTGCAACCACACACAATGTGACCTGCTGTGAGGGAAAAACGAGTTAGTACATTTCAAACATGAAAAAGGTCATTTTAAAATCAACATGAAAAACCAAAATTCCAAAAGTATAATACACAAAAAAATGCATACCGAAGAAAGAAAATGTGTCGTGCTCTGCACCCTCCACCCGCCCTGTGGTGCAACTGATGTCCCTTTCTCCAAAAATGTACTCAATGGGACCGTAATATTGCAACCACACACAATGTGACCTGCTGTGAGGGAAAAACGAGTTAGTACATTTCAAACATGAAAAAGGTCATTTTAAAATCAACATGAAAAACCAAAATTCCAAAAGTATAATACACAAAAAAATGCATACCGAAGAAAGAAAATGTATCGTGCTCTGCACCCTCCACCCGCCCTGTGGTGCAACTGATGTCCCTTTCTCCAAAAATGTACTCAATGGGACCGTAATGTTGCAACCACACACAATGTGACCTGCTGTGAGGGAAAAACGAGTTAGTACATTTCAAACATGAAAAAGGTCATTTTAAAATCAACATGAAAAACCAAAATTCCAAAAGTATAATACACAAAAAAATGCATACCGAAGAAAGAAAATGTGTCGTGCTCTGCACCCTCCACCCGCCCTGTGGTGCAACTGATGTCCCTTTCTCCAAAAATGTACTCAATGGGACCGTATTGTTGCAACCACACACAATGTGACCTGCTGTGAGGGAAAAACGAGTTAGTACATTTCAAACATGAAAAAGGTCATTTTAAAATCAACATGAAAAACCAAAATTCCAAAAGTATAATACACAAAAAAATGCTTACCGAAGAAAGAAAATGTATCGTGCTCTGCACCCTCCACCCGCCCTGTGGTGCAACTGATGTCCCTTTCTCCATAAATGTACTCAATGGGACCGTAATGTTGCAACCACACACAATGTGACCTGCTGTGAGGGAAAAACGAGTTAGTACATTTCAAACATGAAAAAGGTCATTTTAAAATCAACATGAAAAACCAACATTCCAAAAGTATAATACACAAAAAAATGCTTACCGAAGAGAGAAAATGTATCGTGCTCTGCACCCTCCACCCGCCCTGTGGTGCAACTGATGTCCCTTTCTCCAAAAATGTACTCAATGGGACCGTAATGTTGCAACCACACACAATGTGACCTGCTGTGAGGGAAAAACGAGTTAGTACATTTCAAACATGAAAAAGGTCATTTTAAAATCAACATGAAAAACCAAAATTCCAAAAGTATAATACACAAAAAAATGCTTACCGAAGAGAGAAAATGTATCGTGCTCTGCACCCTCCACCCGCCCTGTGGTGTAACTGATGTCCCTTTCTCCAAAAATTTACTCAATGTGACCATAATGTTGCAACCACACACAATGTGACCTGCTGTGAGGGAAAAACGAGTTAGTACATTTCAAACATGAAAAAGGTCATTTTAAAATCAACATGAAAAACCAAAATTCCAAAAGTATATTTACACAAAAAAATGCTTACCGAAGAGAGAAAATGCATCGTGCTCTGCACCCTCCACCCGCCCTGTGGTGCAACTGATGTCCCTTTCTCCAAAAATATACTCAATGGGACCGTAATGTTGCAACCACACACAATGTGACCTGCTGTGAGGGAAAAACGAGTTAGTACATTTCAAACATGAAAAAGGTCATTTTAAAATCAACATGAAAAACCAAAATTCCAAAAGTATAATACACAAAGAAATGCTTACCGAAGAAAGAAAATGTATCGTGCTCTGCACCCTCCACCCGCCCTGTGGTGCAACTGATGTCCCTTTCTCCAAAATGGTACTCAATATGACCGTAATGTTGCAACCACAGACAATGTGACCTGCTGTGAGGGAAAAACGAGTTAGTACATTTCAAACATGAAAAAGGTCATTTTAAAATCAACATGAAAAACCAAAATTCCAAAAGTATAATACACAAAAAAATGCTTACCGAAGAAAGAAAATGTATCGTGCTCTGCACCCTCCACCCGCCCTGTGGTGCAACTGATGTCCCTTTCTCCAAAAATGTACTCAATGGGACCGTAATGTTGCAACCACACACCATGTGACCTGCTGTGAGGGAAAAACGAGTTAGTACATTTCGAACATGAAAAAGGTCATTTTAAAATCAACATGAAAAACCAAAATTCCAAAAGTATAATACACAAAAAAATGCTTACCGAAGAAAGAAAATGTATCGTGCTCTGCACCCTCCACCCGCCCTGTGGTGCAACTGATGTCCCTTTCTCCAAAAATGTACTCAATGGGACCGTAATGTTGCAACCACACACAGTGTGACCTGCTGTGAGGGAAAAACGAGTTAGTACATTTCAAACATGAAAAACGTCATTTTAAAATCAACATGAAAAACCAAAGTTCCAAAGTATAATACACAAAAAAATGCTTACCGAAGAACGAAAATGTATCGTGCTCTGCACCCTCCACCCGCCCTGTGGTGCAACTGATGTCCCTTTCTCCAAAAATGTACTCAATGGGACTGTAATGTTGCAACCACACACAATGTGACCTGCTGTGAGGGAAAAACGAGTTAGTACATTTCAAACATGAAAAAGGTCATTTTAAAATCAACATGAAAAACCAAAATTCCAAAAGTATAATACACAAAAAAATGCTTACCGAAGAAAGAAAATGTATCGTGCTCTGCACCCTCCACCCGCCCTGTGGTGCAACTGATGTCCCTTTCTCCAAAATGGTACTCAATATGACCGTAATGTTGCAACCACACAAAAGTTGACCTGCTGTGAGGGAAAAACGAGTTAGTACATTTCAAACATGAAAAAGGTCATTTTAAAATCAACATGAAAAAACAAAATTCCAAAAGTATAATAAACAAAAAAATGCATACCGAAGAAAGAAAATGTATCGTGCTCTGCACCCTCCACCCGCCCTGTGGTGCAACTGATGTCCCTTTCTCCAAAATGGTATTCAATATGACCGTAATGTTGCAACCACACAAAAGTTGACCTGCTGTGAGCAGAAAACGAGTTACGACATTTCAAACATGAAAAAGGTCATTTTAAAATCAACATGAAAAACCAAATTTCCAAAAGTATAAAACACAAAAAAATGATTACCAAAGAAAGAAAACGTATCGTGCTCTGCACCCTCCTCCCGCCCTGTGGTGCAACTGGTGTCCCTTTCTTAAAAAATGTACTCAATGGGACCGTAATGTTGCAACCACACACAATGTGACCTGCTGTGAGGGAAATACGAATTAGTACATTTCAAACATGAAAAAGGTCATTTTAAAATCAACATGAAAAACCAAAATTCCAAAAGTATAATACACAAAAAATTGCTTACCGAAGAAAGAAAATGTATCGTGCTCTGCACCCTCCACCTGCCCTGTGGTGCAACTCATGTCCCTTTCTCCAAAATGGTACTCAATGTGACCGTAATGTTGCAACCACTCAAAAGTTGACCTGCTGTGAGGGAAAAACGAGTTAGTACATTTCAATTATGAAAAAGGTCATTTTAAAATCAACATGAAAAACCAAAATTCCAAAAGTATAATACACAAAAAAATGCATACCGAAGAAAGAAAATGTATCGTGCTCTGCACCCTCCACCCGCCCTGTGGTGCAACTGATGTCCCTTTCTCCAAAAATGTACTCAATGGGACCGTAATGTTGCAACCACACACAATGTGACCTGCTGTGAGGGAAAAACGAGTTAGTACATTTCAAACATGAAAAAGGTCATTTTAAAATCAACATGAAAAACCAAAATTCCAAAAGTATAATACACAAAAAAATGCATACCGAAGAAAGAAAATGTGTCGTGCTCTGCACCCTCCACCCGCCCTGTGGTGCAACTGATGTCCCTTTCTCCAAAAATGTACTCAATGGGACCGTATTGTTGCAACCACACACAATGTGACCTGCTGTGAGGGAAAAACGAGTTAGTACATTTCAAACATGAAAAAGGTCATTTTAAAATCAACATGAAAAACCAAAATTCCAAAAGTATAATACACAAAAAAATGCTTACCGAAGAAAGAAAATGTATCGTGCTCTGCACCCTCCACCCGCCCTGTGGTGCAACTGATGTCCCTTTCTCCATAAATGTACTCAATGGGACCGTAATGTTGCAACCACACACAATGTGACCTGCTGTGAGGGAAAAACGAGTTAGTACATTTCAAACATGAAAAAGGTCATTTTAAAATCAACATGAAAAACCAACATTCCAAAAGTATAATACACAAAAAAATGCTTACCGAAGAGAGAAAATGTATCGTGCTCTGCACCCTCCACCCGCCCTGTGGTGCAACTGATGTCCCTTTCTCCAAAAATGTACTCAATGGGACCGTAATGTTGCAACCACACACAATGTGACCTGCTGTGAGGGAAAAACGAGTTAGTACATTTCAAACATGAAAAAGGTCATTTTAAAATCAACATGAAAAACCAAAATTCCAAAAGTATAATACACAAAAAAATGCTTACCGAAGAGAGAAAATGTATCGTGCTCTGCACCCTCCACCCGCCCTGTGGTGTAACTGATGTCCCTTTCTCCAAAAATTTACTCAATGTGACCATAATGTTGCAACCACACACAATGTGACCTGCTGTGAGGGAAAAACGAGTTAGTACATTTCAAACATGAAAAAGGTCATTTTAAAATCAACATGAAAAACCAAAATTCCAAAAGTATATTTACACAAAAAAATGCTTACCGAAGAGAGAAAATGCATCGTGCTCTGCACCCTCCACCCGCCCTGTGGTGCAACTGATGTCCCTTTCTCCAAAAATATACTCAATGGGACCGTAATGTTGCAACCACACACAATGTGACCTGCTGTGAGGGAAAAACGAGTTAGTACATTTCAAACATGAAAAAGGTCATTTTAAAATCAACATGAAAAACCAAAATTCCAAAAGTATAATACACAAAGAAATGCTTACCGAAGAAAGAAAATGTATCGTGCTCTGCACCCTCCACCCGCCCTGTGGTGCAACTGATGTCCCTTTCTCCAAAATGGTACTCAATATGACCGTAATGTTGCAACCACAGACAATGTGACCTGCTGTGAGGGAAAAACGAGTTAGTACATTTCAAACATGAAAAAGGTCATTTTAAAATCAACATGAAAAACCAAAATTCCAAAAGTATAATACACAAAAAAATGCTTACCGAAGAAAGAAAATGTATCGTGCTCTGCACCCTCCACCCGCCCTGTGGTGCAACTGATGTCCCTTTCTCCAAAAATGTACTCAATGGGACCGTAATGTTGCAACCACACACCATGTGACCTGCTGTGAGGGAAAAACGAGTTAGTACATTTCGAACATGAAAAAGGTCATTTTAAAATCAACATGAAAAACCAAAATTCCAAAAGTATAATACACAAAAAAATGCTTACCGAAGAAAGAAAATGTATCGTGCTCTGCACCCTCCACCCGCCCTGTGGTGCAACTGATGTCCCTTTCTCCAAAAATGTACTCAATGGGACCGTAATGTTGCAACCACACACAGTGTGACCTGCTGTGAGGGAAAAACGAGTTAGTACATTTCAAACATGAAAAACGTCATTTTAAAATCAACATGAAAAACCAAAGTTCCAAAGTATAATACACAAAAAAATGCTTACCGAAGAACGAAAATGTATCGTGCTCTGCACCCTCCACCCGCCCTGTGGTGCAACTGATGTCCCTTTCTCCAAAAATGTACTCAATGGGACTGTAATGTTGCAACCACACACAATGTGACCTGCTGTGAGGGAAAAACGAGTTAGTACATTTCAAACATGAAAAAGGTCATTTTAAAATCAACATGAAAAACCAAAATTCCAAAAGTATAATACACAAAAAAATGCTTACCGAAGAAAGAAAATGTATCGTGCTCTGCACCCTCCACCCGCCCTGTGGTGCAACTGATGTCCCTTTCTCCAAAATGGTACTCAATATGACCGTAATGTTGCAACCACACAAAAGTTGACCTGCTGTGAGGGAAAAACGAGTTAGTACATTTCAAACATGAAAAAGGTCATTTTAAAATCAACATGAAAAAACAAAATTCCAAAAGTATAATAAACAAAAAAATGCATACCGAAGAAAGAAAATGTATCGTGCTCTGCACCCTCCACCCGCCCTGTGGTGCAACTGATGTCCCTTTCTCCAAAATGGTATTCAATATGACCGTAATGTTGCAACCACACAAAAGTTGACCTGCTGTGAGCAGAAAACGAGTTACGACATTTCAAACATGAAAAAGGTCATTTTAAAATCAACATGAAAAACCAAATTTCCAAAAGTATAAAACACAAAAAAATGATTACCAAAGAAAGAAAACGTATCGTGCTCTGCACCCTCCTCCCGCCCTGTGGTGCAACTGGTGTCCCTTTCTTAAAAAATGTACTCAATGGGACCGTAATGTTGCAACCACACACAATGTGACCTGCTGTGAGGGAAATACGAATTAGTACATTTCAAACATGAAAAAGGTCATTTTAAAATCAACATGAAAAACCAAAATTCCAAAAGTATAATACACAAAAAATTGCTTACCGAAGAAAGAAAATGTATCGTGCTCTGCACCCTCCACCTGCCCTGTGGTGCAACTCATGTCCCTTTCTCCAAAATGGTACTCAATGTGACCGTAATGTTGCAACCACTCAAAAGTTGACCTGCTGTGAGGGAAAAACGAGTTAGTACATTTCAATTATGAAAAAGGTCATTTTAAAATCAACATGAAAAACCAAAATTCCAAAAGTATAATACACAAAAAAATGCATACCGAAGAAAGAAAATGTATCGTGCTCTGCACCCTCCACCCGCCCTGTGGTGCAACTGATGTCCCTTTCTCCAAAAATGTACTCAATGGGACCGTAATGTTGCAACCACACACAATGTGACCTGCTGTGAGGGAAAAACGAGTTAGTACATTTCAAACATGAAAAAGGTCATTTTAAAATCAACATGAAAAACCAAAATTCCAAAAGTATAATACACAAAAAAATGCTTACCGAAGAAAGAAAATGTATCGTGCTCTGCACCCTCCACCCGCCCTGTGGTGCAACTGATGTCCCTTTCTCCAAAAATGTACTCAATGGGACCGTAATGTTGCAACCACACACAATGTGACCTGCTGTGAGGGAAAAACGAGTTAGTACATTTCAAACATGAAAAACGTCATTTTAAAATCAACATGAAAAACCAAAATTCCAAAAGTATAATACACAAAAAAATGCTTACCGAAGAAAGAAAATGTATCGTGCTCTGCACCCTCCACCCGCCCTGTGGTGCAACTGATGTCCCTTTCTCCAAAAATGTACTCAATGGGACCGTAATGTTGCAACCACACACAATGTGACCTGCTGTGAGGGAAAAACGAGTTAGTACATTTCAAACATGAAAAAGGTCATTTTAAAATCAACATGAAAAACCAAAATTCCAAAAGTATAATACACAAAAAAATGCATACCGAAGAAAGAAAATGTGTCGTGCTCTGCACCCTCCACCCGCCCTGTTGTGCAACTGATGTCCCTTTCTCCAAAAATGTACTCAATGGGACCGTAATGTTGCAACCACACAAAAGTTGACCTGCTGTGAGGGAAAAACGAGTTAGTACATTTCAAACATGAAAAAGGTCATTTTAAAATCAACATGAAAAACCAAAATTCCAAAAGTATAATAAACAAAAAAATGCATACCGAAGAAAGAAAATGTATCGTGCTCTGCACCCTCCACCCGCCCTGTGGTGCAACTGATGTCCCTTTCTCCAAAATGGTATTCAATATGACCGTAATGTTGCAACCACACAAAAGTTGACCTGCTGTGAGCAGAAAACGAGTTACGACATTTCAAACATGAAAAAGGTCATTTTAAAATCAACATGAAAAACCAAATTTCCAAAAGTATAAAACACAAAAAAATGATTACCAAAGAAAGAAAACGTATCGTGCTCTGCACCCTCCTCCCGCCCTGTGGTGCAACTGATGTCCCTTTCTCCAAAAATGTACTCAATGGGACCGTAATGTTGCAACCACACACAATGTGACCTGCTGTGAGGGAAATACGAATTAGTACATTTCAAACATGAAAAAGGTCATTTTAAAATCAACATGAAAAACCAAAATTCCAAAAGTATAATACACAAAAAATTGCTTACCGAAGAAAGAAAATGTATCGTGCTCTGCACCCTCCACCTGCCCTGTGGTGCAACTCATGTCCCTTTCTCCAAAATGGTACTCAATGTGACCGTAATGTTGCAACCACTCAAAAGTTGACCTGCTGTGAGGGAAAAACGAGTTAGTACATTTCAATTATGAAAAAGGTCATTTTAAAATCAACATGAAAAACCAAAATTCCAAAAGTATAATACACAAAAAAATGCATACCGAAGAAAGAAAATGTATCGTGCTCTGCACCCTCCACCCGCCCTGTGGTGCAACTGATGTCCCTTTCTCCAAAAATGTACTCAATGGGACCGTAATGTTGCAACCACACACAATGTGACCTGCTGTGAGGGAAAAACGAGTTAGTACATTTCAAACATGAAAAAGGTCATTTTAAAATCAACATGAAAAACCAAAATTCCAAAAGTATAATACACAAAAAAATGCTTACCGAAGAAAGAAAATGTATCGTGCTCTGCACCCTCCACCCGCCCTGTGGTGCAACTGATGTCCCTTTCTCCAAAAATGTACTCAATGGGACCGTAATGTTGCAACCACACACAATGTGACCTGCTGTGAGGGAAAAACGAGTTAGTACATTTTAAACATGAAAAAGGTCATTTTAAAATCAACATGAAAAACCAAAATTCCAAAAGTATAATACACAAAAAAATGCTTACCGAAGAAAGAAAATGTATCGTGCTCTGCACCCTCCACCCGCCCTGTGGTGCAACTGATGTCCCTTTCTCCAAAAATGTACTCAATGGGACCGTAATGTTGCAACCACACACAATGTGACCTGCTGTGAGGGAAAAACGAGTTAGTACATTTCAAACATAAAAAAGGTCATTTTAAAATCAACATGAAAAACCAAAATTCCAAAAGTATAATACAAAAAAAATGCTTACCGAAGAGAGAAAATGTATCGTGCTCTGCACCCTCCACCCGCCCTGTGGTGCAACTGATGTCCCTTTCTCTAAAAATGTACTCAATGGGACCGTAATGTTGCAACCACACACAATGTGACCTGCTGTGAGGGAAAAACGAGTTAGTACATTTCAAACAAGAAAAAGGTCATTTTAAAATCAACATGATAAACCAAAATACCAAAAGAATAATACACAAAAAAAAACTTACCGAAGAAAGAAAACATATTGTGCTCTGCACCCTCCACCCGCCCTGTGGTGCAACTGATGTCCCTTTCTCCAAAAATGTACTCAATGGGACCGTAATGTTGCAACCACACAAAAGTTGACCCGCTGTGAGGGAAAAACGAGTTAGTACATTTCAAACATGAAAAAGGTCATTTTAAAATCAACATGAAAAACCAAAATTCCAAAAGTATAATACACAAAAAAATGCTTACCGAAGAAAGAAAATGTATCGTGCTCTGCACCCTCCACCCGCCCTGTGGTGCAACTGATGTCCCTTTCTCCAAAAATGTACTCAATGGGACCGTAATGTTGCAACCACACACAATGTGACCTGCTGTGAGGGAAAAACGAGTTAGTACATTTCAAACATGAAAAAGGTCATTTTAATATCAACATGAAAAACCAAAATTCCAAAAGTATAATACACAAAACAATGCTTACCGAAGAAAGAAAATGTATCGTGCTCTGCACCCTCCACCCGCCCTGTGGTGCAACTGATGTCCCTTTCTCCAAAAATGTACTCAATGGGACCGTAATGTTGCAACCACACACAATGTGACCTGCTGTGAGGGAAAAACGAGTTAGTACATTTCAAACATGAAAAAGGTCATTTTAAAATCAACATGAAAAACCAAAATTCCAAAAGTATAATACACAAAAAAATGCTTACCGAAGAAAGAAAATGTATCGTGCTATGCACCCTCCACCCGCCCTGTGGTGCAACTGATGTCCCTTTCTCCAAAAATGTACTCAATGGGACCGTAATGTTGCAACCACACACAATGTGACCTGCTGTGAGGGAAAAACGAGTTAGTACATTTCAAACATGAAAAAGGTCATTTTAAAATCAACATGAAAAACCAAAATTCCAAAAGTATAATACACAAAAAAATGCTTACCGAAGAAAGAAAATGTATCGTGCTCTGCACCCTCCACCCGCCCTGTGGTGCAACTGATGTCCCTTTCTCCAAAAATGTACTCAATGGGACCGTAATGTTGCAACCACACACAATGTGACCTGCTGTGAGGGAAAAACGAGTTAGTACATTTCAAACATGAAAAAGGTCATTTTAAAATCAACATGAAAAACCAAAATTCCAAAAGTATAATACACAAAACAATGCTTACCGAAGAAAGAAAATGTATCGTGCTCTGCACCCTCCACCCGCCCTGTGGTGCAACTGATGTCCCTTTCTCCAAAAATGTACTCAATGGGACCGTAATGTTGCAACCACACACAATGTGATCTGCTGTGAGGGAAATACGAATTAGTACATTTCAAACATGAAAAAGGTCATTTTAAAATCAACATGAAAAACCAAAATTCCAAAAGTATAATACACAAAAAAATGCTTACCGAAGAAAGAAAATGTATCGTGCTCTGCACCCTCCACCTGCCCTGTGGTGCAACTAATGTCCCTTTCTCCAAAATGGTACTCAATGGGACCGTAATGTTGCAACCACACACAATGTGACCTGCTGTGAGGGAAAAACGAGTTAGTACATTTCAAACATGAAAAAGGTCATTTTAAAATCAACATGAAAAACCAAAATTCCAAAAGTATAATACACAAAAAAATGCTTACCGAAGAAAGAAAATGTATCGTGCTCTGCACCCTCCACCCGCCCTGTGGTGCAACTGATGTCCCTTTCTCCAAAAATGTACTCAATGGGACCGTAATGTTGCAACCACACACAATGTGACCTGCTGTGAGGGAAAAACGAGTTAGTACATTTCAAACATGAAAAAGGTCATTTTAAAATCAACATGAAAAACCAAAATTCCAAAAGTATAATACACAAAAAAATGCTTACCGAAGAAAGAAAATGTATCGTGCTCTGCAACCTCCACCCGCCCTGTGGTGCAACTGATGTCCCTTTCTCCAAAAATGTACTCAATGGGACCGTAATGTTGCAACCACACACAATGTGACCTGCTGTGAGGGAAAAACGAGTTAGTACATTTCAAACATGAAAAAGGTCATTTTAAAATCAACATGAAAAACCAAAATTCCAAAAGTATAATACACAAAAAAATGCTTACCGAAGAAAGAAAATGTATCGTGCTCTGCACCCTCCACCCGCCCTGTGGTGCAACTGATGTCCCTTTCTCCAAAAATGTACTCAATGGGACCGTAATGTTGCCACCACACACAATGTGACCTGCTGTGAGGGAAAAACGAGTTAGTACATTTCAAACATGAAAAAGGTCATTTTAAAATCAACATGAAAAACCAAAATTCCAAAAGTATAATACACAAAAAAACGATTACCGAAGAAAGAAAATGTATCGTTCTCTGCACCCTCAACCCGCCCTCTGGTGCAACTGATGTCCCTTTCTCCAAAAATGTACTCAATGGGACCATAATGTTGCAACCACACACAATGTGACCTGCTGTGAGGGAAAAACGAGTTAGTACATTTCAAACATGAAAAAGTTCATTTTAAAATCAACATGAAAAACCAAAATTCCAAAAGTATAATACACAAAAAAATGCTTACCGAAGAAAGAAAATGTATCGTGCTCTGCACCCTCCACCCGCCCTGTGGTGCAACTGATGTCCCTTTCTCCAAAAATGTACTCAATGGGACCGTAATGTTGCAACCACACACAATGTGACCTGCTGTGAGGGAAAAACGAGTTAGTACATTTCAAACATGAAAAAGGTCATTTTAATATCAACATGAAAAACCAAAATTCCAAAAGTATAATACACAAAACAATGCTTACCGAAGAAAGAAAATGTATCGTGCTCTGCACCCTCCACCCGCCCTGTGGTGCAACTGATGTCCCTTTCTCCAAAAATGTACTCAATGGGACCGTAATGTTGCAACCACACACAATGTGACCTGCTGTGAGGGAAATACGAATTAGTACATTTCAAACATGAAAAAGGTCATTTTAAAATCAACATGAAAAACCAAAATTCCAAAAGTATAATACACAAAAAAATGCTTACCGAAGAAAGAAAATGTATCGTGCTCTGCACCCTCCACATGCCCTGTGGTGCAACTAATGTCCCTTTCTCCAAAATGGTACTCAATATGACCGTAATGTTGCAACCACACAAAAGTTGACCTGCTGTGAGGGAAAAACGAGTTAGTACATTTCAAACATGAAAAAGGTCATTTTAAAATCAACATGAAAAACCAAAATTCCAAAAGTATAATACACAAAAAAATGCTTACCGAAGAAAGAAAATGTATCGTGCTCTGCACCCTCCACCCGCCCTGTGGTGCAACTGATGTCACTTTCTCCAAAAATGTACTCAATGGGACCGTAATGTTGCAACCACACACAATGTGACCTGCTGTGAGGGAAAAACGAGTTAGTACATTTCAAACATGAAAAAGGTCATTTTAAAATCAACATGAAAAACCAAAATTCCAAAAGTATAATACACAAAAAAACGATTACCGAAGAAAGAAAATGTATCTTGCTCTTCACCCTCCACCCGCCCTGTGGTGCAACTGATGTCCCTTTCTCCAAAAATGTACTCAATGGGACCGTAATGTTGCAACCACACACAATGTGACCTGCTGTGAGGGAAAAACAAGTTAGTACATTTCAAACATGAAAAAGGTCATTTTAAAATCAACATGAAAAACCAAAATTCCAAAAGTATAATACACAAAAAAATGCTTACCGAAGAAAGAAAATGTATCGTGCTCTTCACCCTCCACCCGCCCTGTGGTGCAACTGATGTCCCTTTCTCCAAAAATGTACTCAATGGGACCGTAATGTTGCAACCACACACAATGTGACCTGCTGTGAGGGAAAAACGAGTTAGTACATTTCAAACATGAAAAAGGTCATTTTAAAATCAACATGAAAAACCAAAATTCCAAAAGTATAATACACAAAAAAATGCTTACCGAAGAAAGAAAATGTATCGTGCTCTGCACCCTCCACCCGCCCTGTGGTGCAACTGATGTCCCTTTCTCCAAAAATATACTCAATGGGACCGTAATGTTGCAACCACACACAATGTGACCTGCTGTGAGGGAAAAACGAGTTAGTACATTTCAAACATGAAAGAGGTCATTTTAATATCAACATGAAAAACCAAAATTCCAAAAGTATAATACACAAAAAAATGCTTACCGAAGAAAGAAAATGTATCGAGCTCTGCACCCTCCACCCGCCCTGTGGTGCAACTGATGTCCCTTTCTCCAAAAATGTACTCAATGGGACCGTAATGTTGCAACCACACACAATGTGACCTGCTGCGAGGGAAATATGAATTAGTACATTTCAAACATGAAAAAGGTCATTTTAAAATCAACATGAAAAACCAAAATTCCAAAAGTATAATACACAAAAAAATGCTTACCGAAGAAAGAAAATGTATCGTGCTCTGCACCCTCCACTTGCCCTGTGGTGCAACTAATGTCCCTTTCTCCAAAATGGTACTCAATATGACCGTAATGTTGCAACCACATAAAAGTTGACCTGCTGTGAGAGAAAAACGAGTTAGTACATTTCAAACATGAAAAAGGTCATTTTAAAATCAACATGAAAAACCAAAATTCCAAAAGTATAATACACAAAAAAATGCTTACCGAAGAAAGAAAATGTATCGTGCTCTGCACCCTCCACCCGCCCTGTGGTGCAACTGATGTCCCTTTCTCCAAAAATGTACTCAATGGGACCGTAATGTTGCAACCACACACAATGTGACCTGCTGTGAGGGAAAAACGAGTTAGTACATTTCAAACATGAAAAAGGTCATTTTAAAATCAACATGAAAAACCAAAATTCCAAAAGTATAATTCACAAAAAAATTCTTACCGAAGAAAGAAAATGTATCGTGCTCTTCACCCTCCACCCGCCCTGTGGTGCAACTGATGTCCCTTTCTCCAAAAATGTACTCAATGGGACCGTAATGTTGCAACCACACACAATGTGACCTGCTGTGAGGGAAAAACAAGTAAGTAAATTTCAAACATGAAAAAGGTCATTTTAAAATCAACATGAAAAACCAAAATTCCAAAAGTATAATACACAAAAAAATGCTTACCGAAGAAAGAAAATGTATCGTGCTCTGCACCCTCCACCCGCCCTGTGGTGCAACTGATGTCCCTTTCTCCAAAAATGTACTCAATGGGACCGTAATGTTGCAACCACACACAATGTGACCTGCTGTGAGGGAAAAACGAGTTAGTACATTTCAAACATGAAAAAGGTCATTTTAAAATCAGCATGAAAAACCAAAATTCCAAAAGTATAATACACAAAAAAATGCTTACCGAAGAAAGAAAATGTATCGTGCTCTGCACCCTCCACCCGCCCTGTGGTGCAACTGATGTCCCTTTCTCCAAAAATGTACTCAATGGGACCGTAATGTTGCAACCACACACAATGTGACCTGCTGTGAGGGAAAAACGAGTTAGTACATTTCAAACATGAAAAAGGTCATTTTAAAATCAACATGAAAAACCAAAATTCCAAAAGTATAATACACAAAAAAATGCTTACCGAAGAAAGAAAATGTATCGTGCTCTGCACCCTCCACCCGCCCTGTGGTGCAACTGATGTCCCTTTCTCCAAAAATGTACTCAATGGGACCGTAATTTTGCAACCACAAACAATGTGACCTGCTGTGAGGGAAAAACGAGTTAGTACATTTCAAACATGAAAAAGGTCATTTTAAAATCAACATGAAAAACCAAAATTCCAAAAGTATAATACACAAAAAAATGCTTACCGAAGAAAGAAAATGTATCGTGCTCTGCACCCTCCACCCGCCCTGTGGTGCAACTGATGTCCCTTTCTCCAAAAATGCACTCAATGGGACCGTAATGTTGCAACCACACACAATGTGACCTGCTGTGAGGGAAAAACGAGTTAGTACATTTCAAACATGAAAAAGGTCATTTTAAAATCAATATGAAGAACCAAAATTCCAAAAGTATAATACACAAAAAAATGCTTACCGAAGAGAGAAAATGTATCGTGCTCTGCACCCTCCACCCGCCCTGTGGTGCAACTGATGTCACTTTCTCCAAAAATGTACTCAATGGGACCGTAATGTTGCAACCACACACAATGTGACCTGCTGTGAGGGAAAAACGAGTTAGTACATTTCAAACATTGAAAAGGTCATTTTAAAATCAACATGAAAACCAAAATTCCAAAAGTATAATACACAAAAAAATGCTTACCGAAGAAAGAAAATGTATCGTGCTCTGCACCCTCCACCCGCCCTGTGGTGCAACTGATGTCCCTTTCTCCAAAATGGTACTCAATATGAACGTAATGTTGCAACCACACAAAAGTTGACCTGCTGTGAGCAGGAAACGAGTTACGACATTTCAAAGCAGAAAAAGGTCATTTTAAAATCAACATGAAAAACCAAATTTCCAAAAGTATAAAACACAAAAAAATTTTTACCAAAGAAAGAAAACGTATCGTGCTCTGCACCTTCCTCCCGCCCTGTGGTGCAACTGATGTCCCTTTCTCCAAAAATGTACTCAATGTGACCGTAATGTTGCAACCACACAAAAGTTGACCTGCTGTGAGGGAAAATCGAGTTAGTACATTTCAAACATGAAAAAGGTCATTTTAAAATCAACATGAAAAACCAAAATTCCAAATGTATAATACACAAAAAAATGCTTACCGAAGAAAGAAAATGTATCGTGCTCTGCACCCTCCACCCGCCCTGTGGTGCAACTGATGTCCCTTTCTCCAAAAATGTACTCAATGGGACCGTAATGTTGCAACCACACACAATGTGACCTGCTGTGAGGGAAAAACGAGTTAGTACATTTCAAACATGAAAAAGGTCATTTTAAAATCAACATGAAAAACCAAAATTCCAAAAGTATAATACACAAAAAAATGCTTACCGAAGAAAGAAAATGTATCGTGCTCTGCACCCTCCACCCGCCCTGTGGTGCAACTGATGTCCCTTTCTCCAAAAATGTACTCAATGGGACCGTAATGTTGCAACCACACACAATGTGACCTGCTGTGAGGGAAAAACGAGTTAGTACATTTCAAACATGAAAAAGGACATTTTAAAATCAACATGAAAAACCAAAAATTCCAAAGTATTATACACAAAAAAAGGCTTACCGAAGAAAGAAAATGTATCGTGCTCTGCACCCTCCACCCGCCCTGTGGTGCAACTGATGTCCCTTTCTCCAAAAATGTACTCAATGGGACCGTAATGTTGCAACCACACACAATGTGACCTGCTGTGAGGGAAAAACGAGTTAGTACATTTCAAACATGAAAAAGGTCATTTTAAAATCAACATGAAAAACCAAAATTCCAAAAGTATAATACACAAAAAAATGCTTACCGAAGAAAGAAAATGTATCGTGCTCTTCACCCTCCACCCGCCCTGTGGTGCAACTGATGTCCCTTTCTCCAAAAATGTACTCAATGGGACCGTAATGTTGCAACCACACACAATGTGACCTGCTGTGAGGGAAAAACGAGTTAGTACATTTCAAACATGAAAAAGGTCATTCTAAAATCAACATGAAAAACCAAAATTCCAAAAGTATAATACACAAAAAAATGCTTACCGAAGAAAGAAAATGTATCGTGCTCTGCACCCTCCACCCGCCCTGTGGTGCAACTGATGTCCCTTTCTCCAAAAATGTACTCAATGGGACCGTAATTTTGCAACCACAAACAATGTGACCTGCTGTGAGGGAAAAACGAGTTAGTACATTTCAAACATGAAAAAGGTCATTTTAAAATCAACATGAAAAACCAAAATTCCAAAAGAATAATACACAAAAAAATGCTTACCGAAGAAAGAAAATGTATCGTGCTCTGCACCCTCCACCCGCCCTGTGGTGCAACTGATGTCCCTTTCTCCAAAAATGCACTCAATGGAACTGTAATGTTGCAACCACACACAATGTGACCTGCTGTGAGGGAAAAACGAGTTAGTACATTTCAAACATGAAAAAGGTCATTTTAAAATCAATATGAAGAACCAAAATTCCAAAAGTATAATACACAAAAAAATGCTTACCGAAGAGAGAAAATGTATCGTGCTCTGCACCCTCCAACCGCCCTGTGGTGCAACTGATGTCCCTTTCTCCAAAAATGTACCCAATGGGACCGTAATGTTGCAACCACACACAATGTGACCTGCTGTGAGGGAAAAACGAGTTAGTACATTTCAAACATTAAAAAGGTCATTTTAAAATCAACATGAAAACCAAAATTCCAAAAGTATAATACACAAAAAAATGCTTACCGAAGAAAGAAAATGTATCGTGCTCTGCACCCTCCACCCGCCCTGTGGTGCAACTGATGTCCCTTTCTCCAAAATGGTACTCAATATGACCGTAATGTTGCAACCACACAAAAGTTGACCTGCTGTGACGGAAAAACGAGTTAGTACATTTCAAACATGAAAAAGGTCATTTTAAAATCAACATGAAAAAACAAAATTCCAAAAGTATAATACACAAAAAAATGCTTACCGAAGAAAGAAAATGTATCGTGCACTGCACCCTCCACCCGCCCTGTGGTGCAACTGATGTCCCTTTCTCCAAAATGGCACTCAATATGACCGTAATGTTGCAACCACACAAAAGTTGACCTGCGGTGAGCAGGAAACGAGTTACGACATTTCAAACATGAAAAAGGTCATTTTAAAATCAACATGAAAAACCAAATTTCCAAAAGTATAAAACACAAAAAAATGATTACCAAAGAAAGAAAACGTATCGTGCTCTGCACCCTCCTCCCGCCCTGTGGTGCAACTGATGTCCCTTTCTCCAAAAATGTACTGAATGTGACCGTAATGTTGCAACCACACAAAAGTTGACCTGCTGTGAGGGAAAAACGAGTTAGTACATTTCAAACATGAAAAAGCTCATTTTAAAATCAACATGAAAAACCAAAATTCCAAAAGTACAATACACAAAAAAATGCTTACCGAAGAAAGAAAATGTATCGTGCTCTGCACCCTCCACCCGCCCTGTGGTACAACTGATGTCCCTTTCTCCAAAAATGTACTCAATGGGATCGTAATGTTGCAACCACACACAATGTGACCTGCTGTGAGGGAAAAACGAGTTAGTACATTTCAAACATGAAAAAGGTCATTTTAAAATCAACATGAAAAACCAAAATTCCAAAAGTATAATACACAAAAAAATGCTTACCGAAGAAAGAAAATGTATCGTGCTCTGCACCCTCCACCCGCCCTGTGGTGCAACTGATGTCCCTTTCTCCAAAAATGTACTCAATGGGACCGTAATGTTGCAACCACACACAATGTGACCTGCTGTGAGGGAAAAACGAGTTAGTACATTTCAAACATGAAAAAGGTCATTTTAAAATCAACATGAAAAACCAAAATTCCAAGAGTATAATACACAAAAAAATGCTTACCGAAGAAAGAAAATGTATCGTGCTCTGCACCCTCCAGCCGCCCTGTGGTGCAACTGATGTCCCTTTCTCCAAAAATGTACTCAATGGGACCGTAATGTTGCAACCACACACAATGTGACCTGCTGTGAGGGAAAAACGAGTTAGTACATTTCAAACATGAAAAAGGTCATTTTAAAATCAACATGAAAAACCAAATTTCCAAAAGTATAATACACAAAAAAATGCTTACCGAAGAAAGAAAATGTATCGTGCTCTGCACCCTCCACCCGCCCTGTGGTGCAACTGATGTCCCTTTCTCCAAAAATGTACTCAATGGGACCGTAATGTTGCAACCACACACAATGTGACCTGCTGTGAGGGAAAAACGAGTTAGTACATTTCAAACATGAAAAAGGACATTTTAAAATCAATATGAAAAACCAAAATTCCAAAAGTATAATACACAAAAAAATGCTTACCGAAGAAAGAAAATGTATCGTGCTCTGCACCCTCCACCCGCCCTGTGGTGCAACTGATGTCCCTTTCTCCAAAAATGTACTCAATGGGACCGTAATGTTGCAACCACACACAATGTTACCTGCTGTGAGGGAAATACGAGTTAGTACATTTCAAACATGAAAAAGGTCATTTTAAAATCAACATGAAAAACCAAAATTGCAAAAGTATAATACACAAAAAAATGCTTACCGAAGAAAGAAAATGTATCGTGCTCTGCACCCTCCAACCGCCCTGTGGTGCAACTGATGTCCCTTTCTCCAAAAATGTACTCAATGGGACCGTAATGTTGCAACCACACACAATGTGACCTGCTGTGAGGGAAAAACGAGTTAGTACATTTCAAACATGAAAAAGGTCATTTTAAAATCAACATGAAAAACCAAATTCCCAAAAGTATAATACACAAAAAAATTCTTACCGAAGAAAGACAATGTATCGTGCTCTGCACCCTTCACCCGCCCTGTGGTGCAACTGATGTCCCTTTCTCCAAAATGGTACTCAATATCACCGTAATGTTGCAACCACACAAAAGTTGACCTGCTGTGAGCAGGAAACGAGTTACGACATTTCAAACAGGAAAAAGGTCATTTTAAAATCAACATGAAAAACCAAATTTCCGAAAGTATAAAACACAAAAAAATGATTACCAAAGAAGGAAAACGTATCGTGCTCTGCACCCTCCCCCCGCCCTGTTGTGCAACTGATGTCCCTTTCTCCAAAAATGTACTCAATGTGACCGTAATGTTGCAACCACACAAAAGTTGACCTGCTGTGAGGGAAAAACGAGTTAGTACATTTCAAACATGAAAAAGGTCATTTTAAAATCAACATGAAAAAACAAAATTCCAAAAGTATAATACACAAAAAAATGCTTACCGAAGAAAGAAAATGTATGGTGCTCTGCACCCTCCACCCGCCCTGTGGTGCAACTGATGTCCCTTTCTCCAAAATGGTACTCAATATGACCGTAATGTTGCAACCACACAAAAGTTGACCTGCTGTGAGCAGGAAACGAGTTACGACATTTCAAACATGAAAAAGATCATTTTAAAATCAACATGAAAAACCAAATTTCCAAAAGTATAAAACACAAAAAAATGATTACCAAAGAAAGAAAACGTATCGTGCTCTGCACCCTCCTCCCGCCCTGTGGTGCAACTGATGTCCCTTTCTCCAAAAATGTACTCAATGTGACCGTAATGTTGCAACCACACAAAAGTTGACCTGCTGTGAGGGAAAAACGAGTTAGTACATTTCAAACATGAAAAAGGTCATTTTAAAATCAACATGAAAAACCAAAATTCCAAAAGTATAATACACAAAAAAATGCTTACCGAAGAAAGAAAATGTATCGTGCTCTGCACCCTCCACCCGCCCTGTGGTGCAACTGATGTCCCTTTCTCAAAAAATGTACTCAATGGGACCGTAATGTTGCAACCACACACAATGTGACCTGCTGTGAGGGAAAAACGAGTTAGTACATTTCAAACATGAAAAAGGTCATTTTAAAATCAACATGAAAAACCAAAATTCCAAAAGTATAATACACAAAAAAATGCTTACCGAAGAAAGAAAATGTATCGTGCTCTGCACCCTCCACCCGCCCTGTGGTGCAACTGATGTCCCTTTCTCCAAAAATGTACTCAATGGGACCGTAATGTTGCAACCACACACAATGTGACCTGCTGTGAGGGAAAAACGAGTTAGTACATTTCAAACATGAAAAAGGTCATTTTAAAATCAACATGAAAAACCTAAATTCCAATGTATTATACACAAAAAAATGCTTACCGAAGAAAGAAAATGTATCGTGCTCTGCACCCTCCACCCGCCCTGAGGTGCAACTGATGTCCCTTTCTCCAAATATGTACTCAATGGGACCGTAATGTTGCAACCACACACAATGTGACCTGCTGTGAGGTAAAAACGAGTTAGTACATTTCAAACATGAAAAAGGTCATTTTAAAATCAACATGAAAAACCAAATTTCCAAAAGTATAATACACAAAAAAATGCTTACCGAAGAAAGAAAATGTATCGTGCTCTGCACCCTCCACCCGCCCTGTGGTGCAACTGATGTCCCTTTCTCCAAAAATGTACTCAATGGGACCGTAATGTTGCAACCACACACAATGTGACCTGCTGTGTGGCAAAAACGAGTTAGTACATTTCAAACATGAAAAAGGTCATTTTAAAATCAACATGAAAAACCAAAATTCGAAAAGTATAATACACAAAAAAATGCTTACCGAAGAAAGAAAATGTATCGTGCTCTGCACCCTCCACCCGCCCTGTGGTGCAACTGATGTCCCTTTCTCCAAAAATATACTCAATGGGACCGTAATGTTGCAACCACACACAATGCGACCTGCTGTGAGGGAAAAACGAGTTAGTACATTTCAAACACGAAAAAGGTCATTTTAATATCAACATGAGAAACCAAAATTCCAAAAGTATAATACACAAAACAACGCTTACCGAAGAAAGAAAATGTATCGTGCTCTGCACCCTCCACCCGCCCTGTGGTGCAACTGATGTCCCTTTCTCCAAAAATGTACTCAATGGGACCGTAATGTTGCAACCACACACAATGTGACCTGCTGTGAGGGAAATACGAATTAGTACATTTCAAACATGAAAAAGGTCATTTTAAAATCAACATGAAAAACCAAAATTCCAAAAGTATAATACACAAAAAAATGCTTACCGAAGAAAGAAAATGTATCGTGCTCTGCACCCTCCACCTGCCCTGTGGTGCAACTAATGTCCCTTTCTCCAAAATTGTACTCAATATGACCGTAATGTTGCAACCACACAAAAGTTGACCTGCTGTGAGGGAAAAACGAGTTAGTACATTTCAAACATGAAAAAGGTCATTTTAAAATCAACATGAAAAACCAAAATTCCAAAAGTATAATACACATAAAAATGCTTACCGAAGAAAGAAAATGTATCGTGCTCTGAACCCTCCACCCGCCCTGTGGTGCAACTGATGTCCCTTTCTCCAAAAATGTACTCAATGTGACCGTAATGTTGCAACCACACACAATGTGACCTGCTGTGAGGGAAAAACGAGTTAGTACATTTCAAACATGAAAAAGGTCATTTTAAAATCAACATGAAAAACCAAAATTCCAAATGTATAATACACAAAAAAATGCTTACCGAAGAAAGAAAATGTATCGTGCTCTGCACCCTCCACCCGCCCTGTGGTGCAACTGATGTCCCTTTCTCCAAAAATGTACTCAATGGGACCGTGATGTTGCAACCACACACAATGTGACCTGCTGTGAGGGAAAAACGAGTTAGTACATTTCAAACATGAAAAAGGTCATTTTAAAATCAGCATGAAAAACCAAAATTCCAAAAGTATAATACACAAAATAATGCTTACCGAAGAAAGAAAATGTATCGTGCTCTGCACCCTCCACCCGCCCTGTGGTGCAACTGATGTCCCTTTCTCCAAAAATGTACTCAATGGGACCGTAATGTTGCAACCACACACAATGTGACCTGCTGTGAGGGAAAAACGAGTTAGTACATTTCAAACATGAAAAAGGTCATTTTAAAATCAACATGAAAAACCAAAATTCCAAAAGTATAATACACAAAAAAATGCTTACCGAAGAAAGAAAATGTATCGTGCTCTGCACCCTCCACCCGCCCTGTGGTGCAACTGATGTCCCTTTCTCCAAAAATGTACTCAATGGGACCGTAATGTTGCAACCACACACAATGTGACCTGCTGTGAGGGAAAAACGAGTTAGTACATTTCAAACATGAAAAAGGTCATTTTAAAATCAACATGAAAAACCAAAATTCCAAAAGTATAATACACAAAAAAATGCTTACCGAAGAAAGAAAATGTATCGTGCTCTGCACCCTCCACCCGCCCTGTGGTGCAACTGATGTCCCTTTCTCCAAAAATGTACTCAATGGGACCGTAATGTTGCAACCACACACAATGTGACCTGCTGTGAGGGAAAAACGAGTTAGTACATTTCAAACATGAAAAAGGTCATTTTAAAATCAACATGAAAAACCTAAATTCCAATGTATTATACACAAAAAAATGCTTACCGAAGAAAGAAAATGTATCGTGCTCTGCACCCTCCACCCGCCCTGAGGTGCAACTGATGTCCCTTTCTCCAAATATGTACTCAATGGGACCGTAATGTTGCAACCACACACAATGTGACCTGCTGTGAGGTAAAAACGAGTTAGTACATTTCAAACATGAAAAAGGTCATTTTAAAATCAACATGAAAAACCAAATTTCCAAAAGTATAATACACAAAAAAATGCTTACCGAAGAAAGAAAATGTATCGTGCTCTGCACCCTCCACCCGCCCTGTGGTGCAACTGATGTCCCTTTCTCCAAAAATGTACTCAATGGGACCGTAATGTTGCAACCACACACAATGTGACCTGCTGTGTGGCAAAAACGAGTTAGAACATTTCAAACATGAAAAAGGTCATTTTAAAATCAACATGAAAAACCAAAATTCGAAAAGTATAATACACAAAAAAATGCTTACCGAAGAAAGAAAATGTATCGTGCTCTGCACCCTCCACCCGCCCTGTGGTGCAACTGATGTCCCTTTCTCCAAAAATATACTCAATGGGACCGTAATGTTGCAACCACACACAATGCGACCTGCTGTGAGGGAAAAACGAGTTAGTACATTTCAAACACGAAAAAGGTCATTTTAATATCAACATGAAAAACCAAAATTCCAAAAGTATAATACACAAAACAACGCTTACCGAAGAAAGAAAATGTATCGTGCTCTGCACCCTCCACCCGCCCTGTGGTGCAACTGATGTCCCTTTCTCCAAAAATGTACTCAATGGGACCGTAATGTTGCAACCACACACAATGTGACCTGCTGTGAGGGAAATACGAATTAGTACATTTCAAACATGAAAAAGGTCATTTTAAAATCAACATGAAAAACCAAAATTCCAAAAGTATAATACACAAAAAAATGCTTACCGAAGAAAGAAAATGTATCGTGCTCTGCACCCTCCACCTGCCCTGTGGTGCAACTAATGTCCCTTTCTCCAAAATTGTACTCAATATGACCGTAATGTTGCAACCACACAAAAGTTGACCTGCTGTGAGGGAAAAACGAGTTAGTACATTTCAAACATGAAAAAGGTCATTTTAAAATCAACATGAAAAACCAAAATTCCAAAAGTATAATACACATAAAAATGCTTACCGAAGAAAGAAAATGTATCGTGCTCTGAACCCTCCACCCGCCCTGTGGTGCAACTGATGTCCCTTTCTCCAAAAATGTACTCAATGTGACCGTAATGTTGCAACCACACACAATGTGACCTGCTGTGAGGGAAAAACGAGTTAGTACATTTCAAACATGAAAAAGGTCATTTTAAAATCAACATGAAAAACCAAAATTCCAAATGTATAATACACAAAAAAATGCTTACCGAAGAAAGAAAATGTATCGTGCTCTGCACCCTCCACCCGCCCTGTGGTGCAACTGATGTCCCTTTCTCCAAAAATGTACTCAATGGGACCGTGATGTTGCAACCACACACAATGTGACCTGCTGTGAGGGAAAAACGAGTTAGTACATTTCAAACATGAAAAAGGTCATTTTAAAATCAGCATGAAAAACCAAAATTCCAAAAGTATAATACACAAAATAATGCTTACCGAAGAAAGAAAATGTATCGTGCTCTGCACCCTCCACCCGCCCTGTGGTGCAACTGATGTCCCTTTCTCCAAAAATGTACTCAATGGGACCGTAATGTTGCAACCACACACAATGTGACCTGCTGTGAGGGAAAAACGAGTTAGTACATTTCAAACATGAAAAAGGTCATTTTAAAATCAACATGAAAAACCAAAATTCCAAAAGTATAATACACAAAAAAATGCTTACCGAAGAAAGAAAATGTATCGTGCTCTGCACCCTCCACCCGCCCTGTGGTGCAACTGATGTCCCTTTCTCCAAAAATGTACTCAATGGGACCGTAATGTTGCAACCACACACAATGTGACCTGCTGTGAGGGAAAAACGAGTTAGTACATTTCAAACATGAAAAAGGTCATTTTAAAATCAACATGAAAAACCAAAATTCCAAAAGTATAATACAAAAAAAAATGCTTACCGAAGAAAGAAAATGTATCGTGCTCTGCACCCTCCACACGCCCTGTGGTGCAACTGATGTCCCTTTCTCCAAAAATGTACTCAATGGGACCGTAATGTTGCAACCACACACAATGTGACCTGCTGTGAGGGAAAAACGAGTTTGTACATTTCAAACATGAAAAAGGTCATTTTAAAATCAACATGAAAAACCAAAATTCCAAAAGTATAATACACAAAAAAATGCTTACCGAAGAAAGAAAATGTATCGTGCTCCGCACCCTCCACCCGCCCTGTGGTGCAACTGATGTCCCTTTCTCCAAAATTGTACTCAATGGGACCGTAATTTTGCAACCACAAACAATGTGACCTGCTGTGAGGGAAAAACGAGTTAGTACATTTCAAACATGAAAAAGGTCATTTTAAAATCAACATGAAAAACCAAAATTCCAAAAGTATAATACACAAAAAAATGCTTACCGAAGAAAGAAAATGTATCGTGCTCTGCACCCTCCACCCGCCCTGTGGTGCAACTGATGTCCCTTTCTCCAAAAATGCACTCAATGGGACCGTAATGTTGCAACCACACACAATGTGACCTGCTGTGAGGGAAAAACGAGTTAGTACATTTCAAACATGAAAAAAGTCATTTTAAAATCAATATGAAGAACCAAAATTCCAAAAGTATAATACACAAAAAAATGCTTACCGAAGAGAGAAAATGTATCGTGCTCTGCACCCTCCATCCGCCCTGTGGTGCAACTGATGTCCCTTTCTCCAAAAATGTACTCAATGGGACCGTAATGTTGCAACCACACACAATGTGACCTGCTGTGAGGGAAAAACGAGTTAGTACATTTCAAACATTAAAAAGGTCATTTTAAAATCAACATGAAAACCAAAATTCCAAAAGTATAATACACAAAAAAATGCTTACCGAAGAAAGAAAATGTATCGTGCTCTGCACCCTCCACCCGCCCTGTGGTGCAACTGATGTCCCTTTCTCCAAAATGGTACTCAATATGACCGTAATGTTGCAACCACACAAAAGTTGACCTGCTGTGACGGAAAAACGAGTTAGTACATTTCAAACATGAAAAAGGTCATTTTAAAATCAACATGAAAAAACAAAATTCCAAAAGTATAATACACAAAAAAATGCTTACCGAAGAAAGAAAATGTATCGTGCTCTGCACCCTCCACCCGCCCTGTGGTGCAACTGATGTCCCTTTCTCCAAAAATGTACTCAATGGGACCGTAATGTTGCAACCACACACAATGTGACCTGCTGTGAGGGAAAAACGAGGTAGTACATTTCAGACATGAAAAAGGTCATTTTAAAATCAACATGAAAAACCAAAATTCCAAAAGTATAATACATAGAAAAATGCTTACTGAAGAAAGAAAATGTATCGTGCTCTGCACCCTCCACCCGCCCTGTGGTGCAACTGATGTCCCTTTCTCCAAAAATGTACTCAATGGGACCGTAATGTTGCAACCACACACAATGTGACCTGCTGTGAGGGAAAAACGAGTTAGTACATTTCAAACATGAAAAAGGTCATTTTAAAATCAACATGAAAAACCAAAATTCCAAAGTATTATACACAAAAAAATGCTTACCGAAGAAAGAAAATGTATCGTGCTCTGCACCCTCCACCCGCCCTGTGGTGCAACTGATGTCCCTTTCTCCAAATATGTACTCAATGGGACCGTATTGTTGCAACCACACACAATGTGACCTGCTGTGAGGGAAAAACGAGTTAGTACATTTCAAACATGAAAAAGGTCATTTTAAAATCAACATGAAAAACCAAAATTCCAAAAGTATAATACACAAAAAAATGCTTACCGAAGAAAGAAAATGTATCGTGCTCTGCACCCTCCACCCGCCCTGTGGTGCAACTGATGTCCCTTTCTCCAAAAATGTACTCAATGGGACCGTAATGTTGCAACCACACACAATGTGACCTGCTGTGAGGGAAAAACGAGTTAGTACATTTCAAACATGAAAAAGGTCATTTTAAAATCAACATGAAAAACCAAAATTCGAAAAGAATAATACACAAAAAAATGCTTACCGAAGAAAGAAAATGTATCGTGCTCTGCACCCTCCACCCGCCCTGTGGTGCAACTGATGTCTCTTTCTCCAAAAATATACTCAATGGGACCGTAATGTTGCAACCACACACAATGTGACCTGCTGTGAGGGAAAAACGAGTTAGTACATTTCAAACATGAAAAAGGTCATTTTAATATCAACATGAAAAACCAAAATTCCAAAAGTATAACACACAAAACAATGCTTACCGAAGAAAGAAAATGTATCGTGCTCTGCACCCTCCACCCGCCCTGTGGTGCAACTGATGTCCCTTTCTCCAAAAATGTACTCAATGGGACCGTAATGTTGCAACCACACACAATGTGACCTGCTGTGAGGGAAATACGAATTAGTACATTTCAAACATGAAAAAGGTCATTTTAAAATCAACATGAAAAACCAAAATTCCAAAAGTATAATACACAAAAAAATGCTTACCGAAGAAAGAAAATGTATCGTGCTCTGCACCCTCCACCTGCCCTGTGGTGCAACTAATGTCCCTTTCTCCAAAATGGTACTCAATATGACCGTAATGTTGCAACCACACAAAAGTTGACCTGCTGTGAGGGAAAAACGAGTTAGTACATTTCAAACATGAAAAAGGTCATTTTAAAATCAACATGAAAAACCAAAATTCCAAAAGTATAATACACAAAAAAATGCTTACCGAAGAAAGAAAATGTATCGTGCTCTGCACCCTCCACCCGCCCTGTGGTGCAACTGATGTCCCTTTCTCCAAAAATGTACTCAATGGGACCGTAATGTTGCAACCACACACAATGTGACCTGCTGTGAGGGAAAAACGAGTTAGCACATTTCAAACATGAAAAAGATCATTTTAAAATCAACATGAAAAACCAAAATTCCAAAAGTATAATACACAAAAAAATGCTTACCGAAGAAAGAAAATGTATCGTGCTCTTCACCCTCCACCCGCCCTGTGGTGCAACTGATTTCCCTTTCTCCAAAAATGTACTCAATGGGACCGTAATGTTGCAACCACACACAATGTGACCTGCTGTGAGGGAAAAACGAGTTAGTACATTTCAAACATGAAAAAGGTCATTTTAAAATCAACATGAAAAACCAAAATTCCAAATGTATAATACACAAAAAAATGCCTACCGAAGAAAGAAAATGTATCATGCTCTGCACCCTCCACCCGCCCTGTGGTGCAACTGATGTCCCTTTCTCCAAAAATCTACTCAATGGGACCGTAATTTTGCAACCACACACAATGTGACCTGCTGTGAGGGAAAAACGAGTTAGTACATTTCAAACATGAAAAAGGTCATTTTAAAATCAGCATGAAAAACCAAAATTCCAAATGTATAATACACAAAATAATGCTTACCGAAGAAAGAAAATGTATCGTGCTCTGCACCCTCCACCCGCCCTGTGGTGCAACTGATGTCCCTTTCTCCAAAAATGTACTCAATGGGACCGTAATGTTGCAACCACACACAATGTGACCTGCTGTGAGGGAAAAACGAGTTAGTATATTTCAAACATGAAAAAGGTCATTTTAAAATCAACATGAAAAACCAAAATTCCAAAAGTATAATACACAAAAAAATGCTTACCGAAGAAAGAAAATGTATCGTGCTCTGCACCCTCCACCCGCCCTGTGGTGCAACTGATGTCCCTTTCTCCAAAAATGTACTCAATGGGACCGTAATGTTGCAACCACACACAATGTGACCTGCTGTGAGGGAAAAACGAGTTAGTACATTTCAAACATGAAAAAGGTCATTTTAAAATCAACATGAAAAACCAAAATTCCAAAAGTATAATACACAAAAAAATGCTTACCGAAGAAAGAAAATGTATTGTACTCTGCACCCTCCACACGCCCTGTGGTGCAACTGATGTCCCTTTCTCCAAAAATGTACTCAATGGGACCGTAATGTTGCAACCACACACAATGTGACCTGCTGTGAGGGAAAAACGAGTTTGTACATTTCAAACATGAAAAAGGTCATTTTAAAATCAACATGAAAAAACAAAATTCCAAAAGTATAATACACAAAAAAATGCTTACCGAAGAAAGAAAATGTATCGTGCTCCGCACCCTCCACCCGCCCTGTGGTGCAACTGATGTCCCTTTCTCCAAAATTGTACTCAATGGGACCGTAATTTTGCAACCACAAACAATGTGACCTGCTGTGAGGGAAAAACGAGTTAGTACATTTCAAACATGAAAAAGGTCATTTTAAAATCAACATGAAAAACCAAAATTGCAAAAGTATAATACACAAAAAAATGCTTACCGAAGAAAGAAAATGTATCGTGCTCTGCACCCTCCACCCGCCCTGTGGTGCAACTGATGTCCCTTTCTCCAAAAATGTACTCAATGGGACCGTAATGTTGCAACCACACACAATGTGACCAGCTGTGAGGGAAAAACGAGTTAGTACATTTCAAACATGAAAAAGGTAATTTTAAAATCAATATGAAGAACCAAAATTCCAAAAGTATAATACACAAAAAAATGCTTACCGAAGAGAGAAAATGTATCGTGCTCTGCACCCTCCACCCGCCCTGTGGTGCAACTGATGTCCCTTTCTTCAAAAATGTACTCAATGGGACCGTAATGTTGCAACCACACACAATGTGACCTGCTGTGAGGGAAAAACGAGTTAGTACATTTCAAACATTAAAAAGGTCATTTTAAAATCAACATGAAAACCAAAATTCCAAAAGTATAATACACAAAAAAATGCTTACCGAAGAAAGAAAATGTATCGTGCTCTGCACCCTCCACCCGCCCTGTGGTGCAACTGATGTCCCTTTCTCCAAAATGGTACTCAATATGACCGTAATGTTGCAACCACACAAAAGTTGACCTGCTGTGACGGAAAAACGAGTTAGTACATTTCAAACATGAAAAAGGTCATTTTAAAATCAACATGAAAAAACAAAATTCCAAAAGTATAATACACAAAAAAATGCTTACCGAAGAAAGAAAATGTATCGAGCTCTGCACCCTCCACCCGCCCTGTGGTGCAACTGACGTCCCTTTCTCCAAAATGGTACTCAATATGACCGTAATGTTGCAACCACACAAAAGTTGACCTGCTGTGAACAGGAAACGAGTTACGACATTTCAAACATGAAAAAGGTCATTTTTAAATCAACATGAAAAACCAAATTTCCAAAAGTATAAAACACAAAAAAATGATTACCAAAGAAAGAAAACGTATCGTGCTCTGCACCCTCCTCCCGCCCTGTGGTGCAACTGATGTCCCTTTCTCCAAAAATGTACTGAATGTGACCGTAATGTTGCAACCACACAAAAGTTGACCTGCTGTGAGGGAAAAACGTGTTAGTACATTTCAAACATGAAAAAGGTCATTTTAAAATCAACATGAAAAACCAAAATTCCAAAAGTATAATACACAAAACAATGCTTACCGAAGAAAGAAATTGTATCGTGCTCTTCACCCTCCACCCGCCCTGTGGTGCAACTGATGTCCCTTTCTCCAAAAATGTACTCAATGGGACCGTAATGTTGCAACCACACACAATGTGACCTGCTGTGAGGGAAAAACGAGTTCGTACATATCAAACATGAAAAAGGTCATTTTAAAATCAATATGAAAAACCAAAATTCCAAAAGTATAATACACAAAAAAATGCTTACCGAAGAAAGAAAATGTATCGTGCTCTGCACCCTCCACCCGCCCTGTGGTGCAACTGATGTCCCTTTCTCCAAAAATGTACTCAATGGGACCGTAATGTTGCAACCACACACAATGTGACCTGCTGTGAGGGAAAAACGAGTTAGTACATTTCAAACATGAAAAAGGTCATTTTAAAATCAACATGAAAAACCAAAATTCCAAAAGTATAGTACACAAAAAAATGCTTACCGAAGAAAGAAAATGTATCGTGCTCTGCACCCTCCACCCGCCCTGTGGTGCAACTGATGTCCCTTTCTCCAAAAATGTACTCAATGGGACCGTAATGTTGCAACCACACACAATGTGACCTGCTGTGAGGGAAAAACGAGTTAGTACATTTCAAACATGAAAAAGGTCATTTTAAAATCAACATGAAAAACCAAAATTCCAAAAGTATAATACACAAAAAAATGCTTACCGAAGAAAGAAAATGTATCGTGCTCTGCACCCTCCACCCGCCCTGTGGTGCAACTGATGTCCCTTTCTCCAAAAATGTACTCAATGGGACCGTAATGTTGCAACCACACACAATGTGACCTGCTGTGAGGGAAAAACGAGTTAGTACATTTCAAACATGAAAAAGGTCATTTTAAAATCAACATGAAAAACCAAAATTCCAAAAGTATAATACACAAAAAAATGCTTACCGAAGAAAGAAAATGTATCGTGCTCTGCACCATCCACACGCCCTGTGGTGCAACTGATGTCCCTTTCTCCAAAAATGTACTCAATGGGACCGTAATGTTGCAACCACACACAATGTGACCTGCTGTGAGGGAAAAACGAGTTTGTACATTTCAAACATGAAAAAGGTCATTTTAAAATCAACATGAAAAACCAAAATTCCAAGAGTATAATACACAAAAAAATGCTTACCGAAGAAAGAAAATGTATCGTGCTCTGCACCCTCCAGCCGCCCTGTGGTGCAACTGATGTCCCTTTCTCCAAAAATGTACTCAATGGGACCGTAATGTTGCAACCACACACAATGTGACCTGCTGTGAGGGAAAAACGAGTTAGTACATTTCAAACATGAAAAAGGTCATTTTAAAATCAACATGAAAAACCAAATTTCCAAAGTATAATACACAAAAAAATGCTTACCGAAGAAAAAAAATGTATCGTGCTCTGCACCCTCCACCCGCCCTGTGGTGCAACTGATGTCCCTTTCTCCAAAAATGTACTCAATGGGACCGTAATGTTGCAACCACACACAATGTGACCTGCTGTGAGGGAAAAACGAGTTAGTACATTTCAAACATGAAAAAGGTCATTTTAAAATCAACATGAAAAACCAAAATTCCAAAAGTATAATACACAAAAAAATGCTTACCGAAGAAAGAAAATGTAACGTGCTCTGCACCCTCCACCCGCCCTGTGGTGCAACTGATGTCCCTTTCTCCAAAAATGTACTCAATGGGACAGTAATGTTGCAACCACACACAATGTGACCTGCTGTGAGGGAAAAACGAGTTAGTACATTTCAAACATGAAAAAGGTCATTTTAAAATCAACATGAAAAACCAAATTCCCAAAAGTATAATACACAAAAAAATGCTTACCGAAGAAAGAAAATGTATCGTGCTCTGCACCCTTCACCCGCCCTGTGGTGCAACTGATGTCCCTTTCTCCAAAATGGTACTCAATATGACCGTAATGTTGCAACCACACAAAAGTTGACCTGCTGTGAGCAGGAAACGAGTTACGACATTTCAAACAGGAAAAAGGTCATTTTAAAATCAACATGAAAAACCAAATTTCCAAAAGTATAAAACACAAAAAAATGATTACCAAAGAAAGAAAACGTATCGTGCTCTGCACCCTCCCCCCGCCCTGTGGTGCAACTGATGTCCCTTTCTCCAAAAATGTACTCAATGTGACCGTAATGTTGCAACCACACAAAAGTTGACCTGCTGTGAAGGAAAAACGAGTTAGTACATTTCAAACATGAAAAAGGTCATTTTAAAATCAACATGAAAAAACAAAATTCCAAAAGTATAATACACAAAAAAATGCTTACCGAAGAAAGAAATTGTATGGTGCTCTGCACCCTCCACCCGCCCTGTGGTGCAACTGATGTCCCTTTCTCCAAAATGGTACTCAATATGACCGTAATGTTGCAACCACACAAAAGTTGACCTGCTGAGAGCAGGAAACGAGTTACGACATTTCAAACATGAAAAAGGTCATTTTAAAATCAACATGAAAAACCAAATTTCCAAAAGTATAAAACACAAAAAAATGATTACCAAAGAAAGAAAACGTATCGTGCTCTGCACCCTCCTCCCGCCCTGTGGTGCAACTGATGTCCCTTTCTCCAAAAATGTACTCAATGTGACCGTAATGTTGCAACCACACAAAAGTTGACCTGCTGTGAGGGAAAAACGAGTTAGTACATTTCAAACATGAAAAAGGTCATTTTAAAATCAACGTGAAAAACCAAAATTCCAAATGTATAATACACAAAAAAATGCTTACCGAAGAAAGAAAATGTATCGTGCTCTGCACCCTCCACCCGCCCTGTGGTGCAACTGATGTCCATTTCTCCAAAAATGTACTTAATGGGACCGTAATGTTGCAACCACACACAATGTGACCTGCTGTGAGGGAAAAACGAGTTAGTACATTTCAAACATGAAAAAGGTCATTTTAAAATCAACATGAAAAACCAAAATTCCAAAGTATTATACACAAAAAAATGCTTACCGAAGAAAGAAAATGTATCGTGCTCTGCACCCTCCACCCGCCCTGTGGTGCAACTGATGTCCCTTTCTCCAAAAATGTACTCAATGGGACCGTAATGTTGCAACCACACACAATGTGACCTGCTGTGAGGGAAAAACGAGTTAGTACATTTCAAACATGAAAAAGGTCATTTTAAAATCAACATGAAAAACCAAAATTCCAAAAGTATAATACACAAAAAAATGCTTACCGAAGAAAGAAAATGTATCGTGCTCTTCACCCTCCACCCGCCCTGTGGTGCAACTGATGTCCCTTTCTCCAAAAATGTACTCAATGGGACCGTAATGTTGCAACCACACACAATGTGACCTGCTGTGAGGGAAAAACGAGTTCGTACATATCAAACATGAAAAAGGTCATTTTAAAATCAATATGAAAAACCAAAATTCCAAAAGTATAATACACAAAAAAATGCTTACCGAAGAAAGAAAATGTATCGTGCTCTGCACCCTCCACCCGCCCTGTGGTGCAACTGATGTCCCTTTCTCCAAAAATGTACTCGATGGGACCGTAATGTTGCAACCACACACAATGTGACCTGCTGTGAGGGAAAAACGAGTTAGTACATTTCAAACATGAAAAAGGTCATTTTAAAATCAACATGAAAAACCAAAATTCCAAAAGTATAGTACACAAAAAAATGCTTACCGAAGAAAGAAAATGTATCGTGCTCTGCACCCTCCACCCGCCCTGTGGTACAACTGATGTCCCTTTCTCCAAAAATGTACTCAATGGGACCGTAATGTTGCAACCACACACAATGTGACCTGCTGTGAGGGAAAAACGAGTTAGTACATTTCAAACATGAAAAAGGTCATTTTAAAATCAACATGAAAAACCAAAATTCCAAAAGTATAATACACAAAAAAATGCTTACCGAAGAAAGAAAATGTATCGTGCTCTGCACCCTCCACCCGCCCTGTGGTGCAACTGATGTCCCTTTCTCCAAAAATGTACTCAATGGGACCGTAATGTTGCAACCACACACAATGTGACCTGCTGTGAGGGAAAAACGAGTTAGTACATTTCAAACATGAAAAAGGTCATTTTAAAATCAACATGAAAAACCAAAATTCCAAAAGTATAATACACAAAAAAATGCTTACCGAAGAAAGAAAATGTATCGTGCTCTGCACCATCCACACGCCCTGTGGTGCAACTGATGTCCCTTTCTCCAAAAATGTACTCAATGGGACCGTAATGTTGCAACCACACACAATGTGACCTGCTGTGAGGGAAAAACGAGTTTGTACATTTCAAACATGAAAAAGGTCATTTTAAAATCAACATGAAAAACCAAAATTCCAAAAGTATAATACACAAAAAAATGCTTACCGAAGAAAGGAAATGTATCGTGCTCTGCACCCTCCACCCGCCCTGTGGTGCAACTGATGTCCCTTTCTCCAAAAATGTACTCAATGGGACCGTAATTTTGCAACCACAAACAATGTGACCTGCTGTGAGGGAAAAACGAGTTAGTACATTTCAAACATGAAAAAGGTCATTTTAAAATCAACATGAAAAACCAAAATTCCAAAAGAATGATACACAAAAAAAATGCTTACCGAAGAAAGAAAATGTATCGTGCTCTCCACCCTCCACCCGCCCTGTGGTGCAACTGATGTCCCTTTCTCCAAAAATGCACTCAATGGGACCGTAATGTTGCAACCACACACAATGTGACCTGCTGTGAGGGAAAAACGAGTTAGTACATTTCAAACATGAAAAAGGTCATTTTAAAATCAATATGAAGAACCAAAATTCCAAAAGTATAATACACAAAAAAATGCTTACCGAAGAGAGAAAATTTATCGTGCTCTGCACCCTCCAACCGCCCTGTGGTGCAACTGATGTCCCTTTCTCCAAAAATGTACTCAATGGGACCGTAATGTTGCAACCACACACAATGTGACCTGCTGTGAGGGAAAAACGAGTTAGTACATTTCAAACATTAAAAAGGTCATTTTAAAATCAACGTGAAAACCAAAATTCCAAAAGTATAATACACAAAAAAATGCTTACCGAAAAAAGAAAATGTATCGTGCTCTGCACCCTCCACCCGCCCTGTGGTGCAACTGATGTCCCTTTCTCCAAAAATGTACTCAATGGGACCGTAATGTTGCAACCACACACAATGTTACCTGCTGTGAGGGAAATACGAGTTAGTACATTTCAAACATGAAAAAGGTCATTTTAAAATCAACATGAAAAACCAATATTCCAAAAGTATAATACACAAAAAAATGCTTACCGAAGAAAGAAAATGTATCGTGCTCTGCACCCTCCACCCGCCCTGTGGTGCAACTGATGTCCCTTTCTCCAAAAATGTACTCAATGGGACCGTAATGTTGCAACCACACACAATGTGACCTGCTGTGAGGGAAAAACGAGTTAGTACATTTCAAACATTAAAAAGGTCATTTTAAAATCAACATGAAAAGCCAAATTCCCAAAAGTATAATACACAAAAAAATGCTTACCGAAGAAAGAAAATGTATCGTGCTCTGCACCCTTCACCCGCCCTGTGCTGCAACTGATGTCCCTTTCTCCAAAATGGTACTCAATATGACCGTAATGTTGCAACCACACAAAAGTTGACCTGCTGTGAGCAGGAAACGAGTTACGACATTTCAAACAGGAAAAAGGTCATTTAAAATCAACATGAAAAACCAAATTTCCAAAAGTATAAAACACAAAAAAATGATTACCAAAGAAAGAAAACGTATCGTGCTCTGCACCCTCCCCCCGCCCTGTGGTGCAACTGATGTCCCTTTCTCCAAAAATGTACTCAATGTGACCGTAATGTTGCAACCACACAAAAGTTGACCTGCTGTGAGGGAAAAACGAGTTAGTACATTTCAAACATGAAAAAGGTCATTTTAAAATCAACATGAAAAAACAAAATTCCAAAAGTATAATACACAAAAAAATGCTTACCGAAGAAAGAAAATGTATCGTGCTCTGCACCCTCCACCCGCCCTGTGGTGCAACTGATGTCCCTTTCTCCAATATGGTACTCAATATGACCGTAATGTTGCAACCACACAAAAGTTGACCTGCTGTGAGCAGGAAACGAGTTACGACATTTCAAACATGAAAAAGGTCATTTTAAAATCAACATGAAAAACCAAATTTCCAAAAGTATAAAACACAAAAAAATGATTACCAAAGAAAGAAAACGTATCGTGCTCTGCACCCTCCTCCCGCCCTGTGGTGCAACTGATGTCCCTTTCTCCAAAAATGTACTCAATGTGACCGTAATGTTGCAACCACACAAAAGTTGACCTGCTGTGAGGGAAAAACGAGTTAGTACATTTCAAACATGAAAAAGGTCATTTTAAAATCAACATGATAAACCAAAATTCCAAATGTATAATACACAAAAAAATGCTTACCGAAGAAAGAAAATGTATCGTGCTCTGCACCCTCCACCCGCCCTGTGGTGCAACTGATGTCCCTTTCTCCAAAAATGTACTCAATGCGACCGTAATGTTGCAACCACACACAATGTTACCTGCTGTGAGGGAAATACGAGTTAGTACATTTAAAACATGAAAAAGGTCATTTTAAAATCAACATGAAAAACCAAAATTCCAAAAGTATAATACACAAAAAAATGCTTACCAAAGAAAGAAAATGTATCGTGCTCTGCACCCTCCACCCGCCCTGTGGTGCAACTGATGTCCCTTTCTCCAAAAATGTACTCAATGGGACCGTAATGTTGCAACCACACACAATGTGACCTGCTGTGAGGGAAAAACGAGTTAGTACATTTCAAACATGAAAAAGGTCATTTTAAAATCAACATGAAAAACCAAATTCCCAAAAGTATAATACACAAAAAAATGCTTACCGAAGAAAGAAAATGTATCGTGCTCTGCACCCTTCACCCGCCCTGTGGTGCAACTGATGTCCCTTTCTCCAAAATGGTACTCAATATGACCGTAATGTTGCAACCACACAAAAGTTGACCTGCTGTGAGCAGGAAACGAGTTACGACATTTCAAACAGGAAAAAGGTCATTTTAAAATCAACATGAAAAACCAAATTTCCAAAAGTATAAAACACAAAAAATGATTACCAAAGAAAGAAAACGTATCGTGCTCTGCACCCTCCCCCCGCCCTGTGGTGCAACTGATGTCCCTTTCTCCAAAAATGTACTCAATGTGACCGTAATGTTGCAACCACACAAAAGTTGACCTGCTGTGAGGGAAAAACGAGTTAGTACATTTCAAACATGAAAAAGGTCATTTTAAAATCAACATGAAAAAACAAAATTCCAAAAGTATAATACACAAAAAAATGCTTACCGAAGAAAGAAAATGTATGGTGCTCTGCACCCTCCACCCGCCCTGTGGTGCAACTGATGTCCCTTTCTCCAAAATGGTACTCAATATGACCGTAATGTTGCAACCACACAAAGGTTGACCTGGTGTGAGCAGGAAACGAGTTACGACCTTTCAAACATGAAAAAGGTCATTTTAAAATCAACATGAAAAACCAAATTTCCAAAAGTATAAAACCCAAAAAAATGATTACCAAAGAAAGAAAACGTATCGTGCTCTGCACCCTCCTCCCGCCCTGTGGTGCAACTGATATCCCTTTCTCCAAAAATGTACTCAATGTGACCGTAATGTTGCAACCACACAAAAGTTGACCTGCTGTGAGGGAAAAACGAGTTAGTACATTTCAAACATGAAAAAGGTCATTTTAAAATCAACATGAAAAACCAAAATTCCAAATGTATAATACACAAAAAAATGCTTACCGAAGAAAGAAAATGTATCGTGCTCTGCACCCTCCACCCGCCCTGTGGTGCAACTGATGTCCCTTTCTCCAAAAATGTACTCAATGGGACCGTAATGTTGCAACCACACACAATGTGACCTGCTGTGAGGGAAAAACGAGTTAGTACATTTCAAACATGAAAAAGGTCATTTTAAAATCAACATGAAAAACCAAAATTCCAAAAGTATAATACACAAAAAAATGCTTACCGAAGAAAGAAAATGTATCGTGCTCTGCACCCTCCACCCGCCCTGTGGTGCAACTGATGTCCCTTTCTCCAAAAATGTACTCAATGGGACCGTAATGTTGCAACCACACACAATGTGGCCTGCTGTGAGGGAAAAACGAGTTAGTACATTTCAAACATGAAAAAGGTCATTTTAAAATCAACATGAAAAACCAAAATTCCAAAGTATTATACACAAAAAAATGCTTAGCGAAGAAAGAAAATGTATCGTGCTCTGCACCCTCCACCCGCCCTGTGGTGCAACTGATGTCCCTTTCTCCAAAAATTTACTCAATGGGACCGTAATGTTGCAACCACACACAATGTGACCTGCTGTGAGGTAAAAACGAGTTAGTACATTTCAAACATGAAAAAGGTCATTTTAAAATCAACATGAAAAACCAAATTTCCAAAAGTATAATACACAAAAAAATGCTTACCGAAGAAAGAAAATGTATCGTGCTCTGCACCCTCCACCCGCCCTGTGGTGCAACTGATGTCCCTTTCTCCAAAAATGTACTCAATGGGACCGTAATGTTGCAACCACACACAATGTGACCTGCTGTGAGGGAAAAACGAGTTAGTACATTTCAAACATGAAAAAGGTCATTTTAAAATCAACATGAAAAACCAAAATTCGAAAAGTATAATACACAAAAAAATGCTTACCGAAGAAAGAAAATGTATTGTGCTCTGCACCCTCCACCCACCCTGTGGTGCAACTGATGTCCCTTTCTCCAAAAATGTACCCAATGGGACCGTAATGTTGCAACCACACAAAATGTGACCTGCTGTGAGGGAAAAACGAGTTAGTACATTTCTAACATGAAAAAGGTCATTTTAAAATCAACATGAAAAACCAAAATTCCAAAAGTATAATACACAAAAAAATGCTTACCGAAGAAAGAAAATGTATCGTGCTCTGCACCCTCCACCCGCCCTGTGGTGCAACTGAAGTCCCTTTCTCCAAAAATGTACTCAATGGGACCGTAATGTTGCAACCACACACAATGTGACCTGCTGTGAGGGAAAAACGAGTTAGTACATTTCAAACATGAAAAAGGTCATTTTAAAATCAACATGAAAAACCAAATTTCCAAAACTATAATACACAAATAAATGCTTACCGAAGAAAGAAAATGTATCGTGCTCTGCACCCTTCACCCGCCCTGTGGTGCAACTGATGTCCCTTTCTCCAAAATGGTACTCAATATGACCGTAATGTTGCAACCACACAAAAGTTGACCTGCTGTGAGCAGGAAACGAGTTACGACATTTCAAACATGAAAAAGGTCATTTTAAAATCAACGTGAAAAAACAAATTTCCAAAAGTATAAAACACAAAAAAATGATTACCAAAGAAAGAAAACGTATCGTGCTCTGCACCCTCCTCCCGCCCTGTGGTGCAACTGATGTCCCTTTCTCCAAAAATGTACTCAATGTGACCGTAATGTTGCAACCACACAAAAGTTGACCTGCTGTGAGGGAAAAACGAGTTACTACATTTCAAACATGAAAAAGGTCATTTTAAAATCAACATGAAAAACCAAAATTCCAAAAGAATAATACACAAAAAAATGCTTACCGAAGAAAGAAAATGTATGGTGCTCTGCACCCTCCACCCGCCCTGTGGTGCAACTGATGTCCCTTTCTCCAAAAATGTACTCAATGCGACCGTAATGTTGCAACCACACACAATGTGACCTGCTGTGAGGGAAAAACGAGTTAGTACATTTCAAACATGAAAAAGGTCATTTTAAAATCAACATGAAAAACCAAATTTCCAAAAGTATAAAACACAAAAAAATGATTACCAAAGAAAGAAAACGTATCGTGCTCTGCACCCTCCTCCCGCCCTGTGGTGCAACTGATGTCCCTTTCTCCAAAAATGTACTCAATGTGACCGTAATGTTGCAACCACACAAAAGTTGACCTGCTGTGAGGGAAAAACGAGTTAGTACATTTCAAACATGAAAAAGGTCATTTTAAAATCAACATGAAAAAACAAAATTCCAAAAGTATAATACACAAGAAAATGCTTACCGAAGAAAGAAAAAGTATGGTGCTCTGCACCCTCCACCCGCCCTGTGGTGCAACTGATGTCCCTTTCTCCAAAATGGTACTCAATATGACCGTAATGTTGCAACCACACAAAAGTTGACCTGCTGTGAGCAGGAAACGAGTTACGACATTTCAAACATGAAAAAGGTCATTTTAAAATCAACATGAAAAACCAAATTTCCAAAAGTATAAAACACAAAAAAATGATTACCAAAGAAAGAAAACGTATCGTGCTCTGCACCCTCCTCCCGCCCTGTGGTGCAACTGATGTCCCTTTCTCCAAAAATGTACTCAATGTGACCGTAATGTTGCAACCACACAAAAGTTGACCTGCTGTGAGGGAAAAACGAGTTAGTACATTTCAAACATGAAAAAGGTCATTTTAAAATCAACATGAAAAACCAAAATTCCAAATGTATAATACACAAAAAAATGCTTACCGAAGAAAGAAAATGTATCGTGTTCTGCACCCTCCACCCGCCCTGTGGTGCAACTGATGTCCCTTTCTCCAAAAATGTACACAATGGGACCGTAATGTTGCAACCACACACAATGTGACCTGCTGTGAGGGAAATACGAGTTAGTACATTTCAATCATGAAAAAGGTCATTTTAAAATCAACACGAAAAACCAAATTCGCAAAAGTATAATACACAAAAAAATGCTTACCGAAGAAAGAAAATGTATCGTGCTCTGCACCCTTCACCTGCCCTGTGGTGCAACTGATGTCCCTTTCTCCAAAATGGTACTCAATATGACCGTAATGTTGCAACCACACAAAAGTTGACCTGCTGTGAGGGAAAAACGAGTTAGTACATTTCAAACATGAAAAAGGTCATTTTAAAATCAACATGAAAAAATAAAATTCCAAAAGTATAATACACAAAAAAATGCTTACCGAAGAAAGAAAATGTATGGTGCTCTGCACCCTCCACCTGCCCTGTGGTGCAACTGATGTCCCTTTCTCCAAAATGGGACTCAATATGACCGTAATATTGCAACCACACAAAAGTTGACCTGCTGTGAGCAGGAAACGAGTTACGACATTTCAAACATGAAAAAGGTCATTTTAAAATCAACATGAAAAACCAAAATTCCAAATGTATAATACACAAAAAAATGCTTACCGAAGAAAGAAAATGTATCGTGCTCTGCACCCTCCACCCGCCCTGTGGTGCAACTGATGTCCCTTTCTCCAAAAATGTACTCAATGGGACCGTAATGTTGCAACCACACACAATGTGACCTGCTGTGAGGGAAAAACGAGTTAGTACATTTCAAACATGAAAAAGGTCATTTTAAAATCAACATGAAAAACCAAAATTCCAAAAGTATAATACACAATAAAATGCTTACCGAAGAAAGAAAATGTATCGTGCTCTGCACCCTCCACCCGCCCTGTGGTACAACTGATGTCCCTTTCTCCAAAAATGTACTCAATGGGACCGTAATGTTGCAACCACACACAATGTGACCTGCTGTGAGGGAAAAACGAGTTAGTACATTTCAAACATGAAAAAGGTCATTTTAAAATCAACATGAAAAACCAAATTTCCAAAAGTATAATACACAAAAAAATGCTTACCGAAGAAAGAAAATGTATCGTGCTCTGCACCCTCCACCCGCCCTGTGGTGCAACTGATGTCCCTTTCTCCAAAAATGTACTCAATGGGACCGTAATGTTGCAACCACACACAATGTGACCTGCTGTGAGGTAAAAACGAGTTAGTACATTTCAAACATGAAAAAGGTCATTTTAAAATCAACATGACAAACCAAATTTCCAAAAGTATAATACACAAAAAAATGCTTACCGAAGAAAGAAAATGTATCGTGCTCTGCACCCTCCACCCGCCCTGTGCTGCAACTGATGTCCGTTTCTCCAAAAATGTACTCAATGGGACCGTAATGTTGCAACCACACACAATGTGACCTGCGGTGAGGGAAAAACGAGTTAGTACATTTCAAACATGAAAAAGGTCATTTTAAAATCAACATGAAAAACCAAAATTCGAAAAGTATAATACACAAAAAAATGCTTACCGAAGAAAGAAAATGTATTGTGCTCTGCAACCTCCACCCGCCCTGTGGTGCAACTGATGTCCCTTTCTCCAAAAATGTACCCAATGGGACCGTAATGTTGCAACCACACAAAATGTGACCTGCTGTGAGGGAAAAACGAGTTAGTACATTTCAAACATGAAAAAGGTCATTTTAAAATCAACATGAAAAACCAAAATTCCAAAAGTATAATACACAAAAAAATGCTTACCGAAGAAAGAAAATGTATCGTGCTCTGCACCCTCCACCCGCCCTGTGGTGCAACTGATGTCCCTTTCTCCAAAAATGTACTCAATGCGACCGTAATGTTGCAACTACACACAATGTGACCTGCTGCGAGGGAAAAACGAGTTAGTACATTTCAAACATGAAAAAGGTCATTTTAAAATCAACATGAAAAACCAAATTTCCAAAAGTATAATACACAAAAAAATGCTTACCGAAGAAAGAAAATGTATCGTGCTCTGCACCCTCCACCCGCCCTGTGGTGCAACTGATGTCCGTTTCTCCAAAAATGTACTCAATGGGACCGTAATATTGCAACCACACACAATGTGACCTGCTGTGAGGGAAAAACGAGTTAGTACATTTCAAACATGAAAAAGGTCATTTTAAAATCAACATGAAAAACCAAAATTCCAGAAGTATAATACACAAAAAAATGCTTACCGAAGAAAGAAAATGTATCGTGCTCTGCACCCTCCACCTGCCCTGTGGTGCAACTGATGTCCCTTTCTCCAAAATGGTACTCAATATGACCGTAATGTTGCAACCACACAAAAGTTGACCTGCTGTGAGCAGGAAACGAGTTACGACATTTCAAACAGGAAAAAGGTCATTTTAAAATCAACATGAAAAACCAAATTTCCAAAAGTATAAAACACAAAAAATGATTACCAAAGAAAGAAAACGTATCGTGCTCTGCACCCTCCCCCCGCCCTGTGGTGCAACTGATGTCCCTTTCTCCAAAAATGTACTCAATGTGACCGTAATGTTGCAACCACACAAAAGTTGACCTGCTGTGAGGGAAAAACGAGTTAGTACATTTCAAACATGAAAAAGGTCATTTTAAAATCAACATGAAAAAACAAAATTCCAAAAGTATAATACACAAAAAAATGCTTACCGAAGAAAGAAAATGTATGGTGCTCTGCACCCTCCACCCGCCCTGTGGTGCAACTGATGTCCCTTTCTCCAAAATGGTACTCAATATGACCGTAATGTTGCAACCACACAAAGGTGGACCTGCTGTGAGCAGGAAACGAGTTACGACCTTTCAAACATGAAAAAGGTCATTTTAAAATCAACATGAAAAACCAAATTTCCAAAAGTATAAAACCCAAAAAAATGATTACCAAAGAAAGAAAACGTATCGTGCTCTGCACCCTCCTCCCGCCCTGTGGTGCAACTGATGTCCCTTTCTCCAAAAATGTACTCAATGTGACCGTAATGTTGCAACCACACAAAAGTTGACCTGCTGTGAGGGAAAAACGAGTTAGTACATTTCAAACATGAAAAAGGTCATTTTAAAATCAACATGAAAAACCAAAATTCCAAATGTATAATACACAAAAAAATGCTTACCGAAGAAAGAAAATGTATCGTGCTCTGCACCCTCCACCCGCCCTGTGGTGCAACTGATGTCCCTTTCTCCAAAAATGTACTCAATGGGACCGTAATGTTGCAACCACACACAATGTGACCTGCTGTGAGGGAAAAACGAGTTAGTACATTTCAAACATGAAAAAGGTCATTTTAAAATCAACATGAAAAACCAAAATTCCAAAAGTATAATACACAAAAAAATGCTTAATGAAGAAAGAAAATGTATCGTGCTCTGCACCCTCCACCCGCCCTGTGGTGCAACTGATGTCCCTTTCTCCAAAAATGTACTCAATGGGACCGTAATGTTGCAACCACACACAATGTGGCCTGCTGTGAGGGAAAAACGAGGTAGTACATTTCAAACATGAAAAAGGTCATTTTAAAATCAACATGAAAAACCAAAATTCCAAAGTATTATACACAAAAAAATGCTTAGCGAAGAAAGAAAATGTATCGTGCTCTGCACCCTCCACCCGCCCTGTGGTGCAACTGATGTCCCTTTCTCCAAAAATGTACTCAATGGGACCGTAATGTTGCAACCACACACAATGTGACCTGCTGTGAGGTAAAAACGAGTTAGTACATTTCAAACATGAAAAAGGTCATTTTAAAATCAACATGAAAAACCAAATTTCCAAAAGTATAATACACAAAAAAATGCTTACCGAAGAAAGAAAATGTATCGTGCTCTGCACCCTCCACCCGCCCTGTGGTGCAACTGATGTCCCTTTCTCCAAAAATGTACTCAATGGGACCGTAATGTTGCAACCACACACAATGTGACCTGCTGTGAGGGAAAAACGAGTTAGTACATTTCAAACATGAAAAAGGTCATTTTAAAATCAACATGAAAAACCAAAATTCGAAAAGTATAATACACAAAAAAATGCTTACCGAAGAAAGAAAATGTATTGTGCTCTGCACCCTCCACCCACCCTGTGGTGCAACTGATGTCCCTTTCTCCAAAAATGTACCCAATGGGACCGTAATGTTGCAACCACACAAAATGTGACCTGCTGTGAGGGAAAAACGAGTTAGTACATTTCAAACATGAAAAAGGTCATTTTAAAATCAACATGAAAAACCAAAATTCCAAAAGTATAATACACAAAAAAATGCTTACCGAAGAAAGAAAATGTATCGTGCTCTGCACCCTCCACCCGCCCTGTGGTGCAACTGAAGTCCCTTTCTCCAAAAATGTACTCAATGGGACCGTAATGTTGCAACCACACACAATGTGACCTGCTGTGAGGGAAAAACGAGTTAGTACATTTCAAACATGAAAAAGGTCATTTTAAAATCAACATGAAAAACCAAATTTCCAAAACTATAATACACAAATAAATGCTTACCGAAGAAAGAAAATGTATCGTGCTCTGCACCCTTCACCCGCCCTGTGGTGCAACTGATGTCCCTTTCTCCAAAATGGTACTCAATATGACCGTAATGTTGCAACCACACAAAAGTTGACCTGCTGTGAGCAGGAAACGAGTTACGACATTTCAAACATGAAAAAGGTCATTTTAAAATCAACGTGAAAAAACAAATTTCCAAAAGTATAAAACACAAAAAAATGATTACCAAAGAAAGAAAACGTATCGTGCTCTGCACCCTCCTCCCGCCCTGTGGTGCAACTGATGTCCCTTTCTCCAAAAATGTACTCAATGTGACCGTAATGTTGCAACCACACAAAAGTTGACCTGCTGTGAGGGAAAAACGAGTTACTACATTTCAAACATGAAAAAGGTCATTTTAAAATCAACATGAAAAACCAAAATTCCAAAAGAATAATACACAAAAAAATGCTTACCGAAGAAAGAAAATGTATGGTGCTCTGCACCCTCCACCCGCCCTGTGGTGCAACTGATGTCCCTTTCTCCAAAAATGTACTCAATGCGACCGTAATGTTGCAACCACACACAATGTGACCTGCTGTGAGGGAAAAACGAGTTAGTACATTTCAAACATGAAAAAGGTCATTTTAAAATCAACATGAAAAACCAAATTTCCAAAAGTATAAAACACAAAAAAATGATTACCAAAGAAAGAAAACGTATCGTGCTCTGCACCCTCCTCCCGCCCTGTGGTGCAACTGATGTCCCTTTCTCCAAAAATGTACTCAATGTGACCGTAATGTTGCAACCACACAAAAGTTGACCTGCTGTGAGGGAAAAACGAGTTAGTACATTTCAAACATGAAAAAGGTCATTTTAAAATCAACATGAAAAAACAAAATTCCAAAAGTATAATACACAAAAAAATGCTTACCGAAGAAAGAAAAAGTATGGTGCTCTGCACCCTCCACCCGCCCTGTGGTGCAACTGATGTCCCTTTCTCCAAAATGGTACTCAATATGACCGTAATGTTGCAACCACACAAAAGTTGACCTGCTGTGAGCAGGAAACGAGTTACGACATTTCAAACATGAAAAAGGTCATTTTAAAATCAACATGAAAAACCAAATTTCCAAAAGTATAAAACACAAAAAAATGATTACCAAAGAAAGAAAACGTATCGTGCTCTGCACCCTCCTCCCGCCCTGTGGTGCAACTGATGTCCCTTTCTCCAAAAATGTACTCAATGTGACCGTAATGTTGCAACCACACAAAAGTTGACCTGCTGTGAGGGAAAAACGAGTTAGTACATTTCAAACATGAAAAAGGTCATTTTAAAATCAACATGAAAAACCAAAATTCCAAATGTATAATACACAAAAAAATGCTTACCGAAGAAAGAAAATGTATCGTGTTCTGCACCCTCCACCCGCCCTGTGGTGCAACTGATGTCCCTTTCTCCAAAAATGTACACAATGGGACCGTAATGTTGCAACCACACACAATGTGACCTGCTGTGAGGGAAATACGAGTTAGTACATTTCAATCATGAAAAAGGTCATTTTAAAATCAACATGAAAAACCAAATTCCCAAAAGTATAATACACAAAAAAATGCTTACCGAAGAAAGAAAATGTATCGTGCTCTGCACCCTTCACCTGCCCTGTGGTGCAACTGATGTCCCTTTCTCCAAAATGGTACTCAATATGACCGTAATGTTGCAACCACACAAAAGTTGACCTGCTGTGAGGGAAAAACGAGTTAGTACATTTCAAACATGAAAAAGGTCATTTTAAAATCAACATGAAAAAATAAAATTCCAAAAGTATAATACCCAAAAAAATGCTTACCGAAGAAAGAAAATGTATGGTGCTCTGCACCCTCCACCCGCCCTGTGGTGCAACTGATGTCCCTTTCTCCAAAATGGGACTCAATATGACCGTAATATTGCAACCACACAAAAGTTGACCTGCTGTGAGCAGGAAACGAGTTACGACATTTCAAACATGAAAAAGGTCATTTTAAAATCAACATGAAAAACCAAAATTCCAAATGTATAATACACAAAAAAATGCTTACCGAAGAAAGAAAATGTATCGTGCTCTGCACCCTCCACCCGCCCTGTGGTGCAACTGATGTCCCTTTCTCCAAAAATGTACTCAATGGGACCGTAATGTTGCAACCACACACAATGTGACCTGGTGTGAGGGAAAAACGAGTTAGTACATTTCAAACATGAAAAAGGTCATTTTAAAATCAACATGAAAAACCAAAATTCCAAAAGTATAATACACAATAAAATGCTTACCGAAGAAAGAAAATGTATCGTGCTCTGCACCCTCCACCCGCCCTGTGGTGCAACTGATGTCCCTTTCTCCAAAAATGTACTCAATGGGACCGTAATGTTGCAACCACACACAATGTGACCTGCTGTGAGGGAAAAACGAGTTAGTACATTTCAAACATGAAAAAGGTCATTTTAAAATCAACATGAAAAACCAAATTTCCAAAAGTATAATACACAAAAAAATGCTTACCGAAGAAAGAAAATGTATCGTGCTCTGCACCCTCCACCCGCCCTGTGGTGCAACTGATGTCCCTTTCTCCAAAAATGTACTCAATGGGACCGTAATGTTGCAACCACACACAATGTGACCTGCTGTGAGGTAAAAACGAGTTAGTACATTTCAAACATGAAAAAGGTCATTTTAAAATCAACATGACAAACCAAATTTCCAAAAGTATAATACACAAAAAAATGCTTACCGAAGAAAGAAAATGTACCGTGCTCTGCACCCTCCACCCGCCCTGTGCTGCAACTGATGTCCGTTTCTCCAAAAATGTACTCAATGGGACCGTAATGTTGCAACCACACACAATGTGACCTGCGGTGAGGGAAAAACGAGTTAGTACATTTCAAACATGAAAAAGGTCATTTTAAAATCAACATGAAAAACCAAAATTCCAAAAGTATAATACACAAAAAAATGCTTACCGAAGAAAGAAAATGTATCGTGCTCTGCACCCTCCACCCGCCCTGTGGTGCAACTGATGTCCCTTTCTCCAAAAATGTACTCAATGCGACCGTAATGTTGCAACTACACACAATGTGACCTGCTGCGAGGGAAAAACGAGTTAGTACATTTCAAACATGAAAAAGGTCATTTTAAAATCAACATGAAAAACCAAATTTCCAAAAGTATAATACACAAAAAAATGCTTACCGAAGAAAGAAAATGTATCGTGCTCTGCACCCTCCACCCGCCCTGTGGTGCAACTGATGTCCGTTTCTCCAAAAATGTACTCAATGGGACCGTAATATTGCAACCACACACAATGTGACCTGCTGTGAGGGAAAAACGAGTTAGTACATTTCAAACATGAAAAAGGTCATTTTAAAATCAACATGAAAAAGCAAAATTCCAGAAGTATAATACACAAAAAAATGCTTACCGAAGAAAGAAAATGTATCGTGCTCTGCACCCTCCACCCGCTCTGTGGTGCAACTGATGTCCCTTTCTCCAAAAATGTACTCAATGGGACCGTAATGTTGCAACCACACAAAAGTTGACCTGCTGTGAGGGAAAAACGAGTTAGTACATTTCAAACATGAAAAAGGTCATTTTAAAATCAACATGAAAAACCAAAATTCCAAAAGTATAATACACAAAAAAATGCTTACCGATGAAAGAAAATGTATCGTGCTCTGCACCCTCCACCTGCCCTGTGGTGCAACTGATGTCCCTTTCTCCAAAATGGTACTCAATATGACCGTAATGTTGCAACCACACAAAAGTTGACTTGCTGTGAGCAGAAAACGAGTTACGACATTGCAAACATGAAAAAGGTCATTTTAAAATCAACATGAAAAACCAAATTTCCAAAAGTATAAAACACAAAAAAATGATTACCAAAGAAAGAAAACGTATCGTGCTGTGCACCCTCCTCCCGCCCTGTGGTGCAACTTACGTCCCATTCTCCAAAAATGTACTCAATGTGACCGTAATGTTGCAACCACACACAATGTGACCTGCAGTGAGGGAAAAACGAGTTAGTACATTTCAAACATGAAAAAGGTCATTTTAAAATCAACATGAAAAACCAAATTACCAAAAGTATAATACACAAAAAAATGCATACCGAAGAAAGAAAATATATCGTGCTCTGCAACCACCACCAGCCCTGTGGTGCAACTGATGTCCCTTTCTCCAAAATGTACTCAATGGGACCGTAATGTTGCAACCACACACAATGTGACCTGCTGTGACGGAAAAACGAGTTAGTACATTTCAAACATGAAAAAGGTCATTTTAAAATCAACATGAAAAAGCAAAATTCCAGAAGTATAATACACAAAAAAATGCTTCCCAAAGAAAGAAAATGTATCGTGCTCTGCACCGTCCACTCGCCCTGTGGTGCAACTGATGTCCCTTTCTCCAAAAATGTACTCAATGGGACCGTAATGTTGCAACCACACACAAAGTGACCTGCTGTGAGGGAAAGACGAGTTAGTACATTTCAAACATGAAAAAGGTCATTTTAAAATCAACATGAAAAAACAAAATTCCAAAAGTATAATACACAAAAAAATGCTTACCGAAGAAAGAAAATGTATGGTGCTCTGCACCCTCCACCCGCCCTGTGGTGCAACTGATGTCCCTTTCTCCAAAATGGTACTCAATATGACCATAATGTTGCAACCACACAAATTTGACCTGCTGTGAGCAGGAAACGAGTTACGACATTTCAAACATGAAAAAGGTCATTTTAAAATCAACATGAAAAACCAAATTTCCAAAAATATAAAACACAAAAAAATGATTACCAAAGAAAGAAAACGTATCGTGCTCTGCACCCTCCTCCCGCCCTGTGGTGCAACTGATGTCCCTTTCTCCAAAATGTACTCAATGGGACCGTAATGTTGCAACCACACACAATGTGACCTGCTGTGAGGGAAAAACGAGTTAGTACATTTCAAACATGAAAAAGGTCATTTTAAAATCAACATGAAAAACCAAAATTCCAAATGTATAATACACAAAAAAATGCTTACCGAAGAAAGAAAATGTATCGTGCTCTGCACCCTCCACCCGCCCTGTGGTGCAACTGATGTCCCTTTCTCCAAAAATGTACACAATGGGACCGTAATGTTGCAACCACACACAATGTGACCTGCTGTGAGGGAAATACGAGTTAGTACATTTCAATCATGAAAAAGGTCATTTTAAAATCAACATGAAAAACCAAATTCCCAAAAGTATAATACACAAAAAAATGCTTACCGAAGAAAGAAAATGTATCGTGCTCTGCACCCTTCACCTGCCCTGTGGTGCAACTGATGTCCCTTTCTCCAAAATGGTACTCAATATGACCGTAATGTTGCAACCACACAAAAGTTGACCTGCTGTGAGCAGGAAACGAGTTACGACATTTCAAACAGGAAAAAGGTCATTTTAAAATCAACATGAAAAACCAAATTTCCAAAAGTATAAAACACAAAAAAATGATTACCAAAGAAAGAAAACGTATCGTGCTCTGCACCCTCCCCCCGCCCTGTGGTGCAACTGATGTCCCTTTCTCCAAAAATGTAGTCAATGTGACCGTAATGTTGCAACCACACAAAAGTTGACCTGCTGTGAGGGAAAAACGAGTTAGTACATTTCAAACATGAAAAAGGTCATTTTAAAATCAACATGAAAAAATAAAATTCCAAAAGTATAATACACAAAAAAATGCTTACCGAAGAAAGAAAATGTTTGGTGCTCTGCACCCTCCACCCGCCCTGTGGTGCAACTGATGTCCCTTTCTCCAAAATGGTACTCAATATGACCGTAATATTGCAACCACACAAAAGTTGACCTGCTGTGAGCAGGAAACGAGTTACGACATTTCAAACATGAAAAAGGTCATTTTAAAATCAACATGAAAAACCAAAATTCCAAATGTATAATACACAAAAAAATGCTTACCAAAGAATGAAAATGTATCGTGCTCTGCACCCTCCACCCGCCCTGTGGTGCAACTGATGTCCCTTTCTCCAAAAATGTACTCAATGGGACCGTAATGTTGCAACCACACACAATGTGACCTGCTGTGAGGGAAAAACGAGTTAGTACATTTCAAACATGAAAAAGGTCATTTTAAAATCAACATGAAAAACCAAAATTCCAAAAGTATAATACACAAAAAAATGCTTACCGAAGAAAGAAAATGTATCGTGCTCTGCACCCTCCACCCGCCCTGTGCTGCAACTGATGTCCGTTTCTCCAAAAATGTACTCAATGGGACCGTAATGTTGCAACCACACACAATGTGACCTGCGGTGAGGGAAAAACGAGTTAGTACATTTCAAACATGAAAAAGGTCATTTTAAAATCAACATGAAAAACCAAAATTCGAAAAGTATAATACACAAAAAAATGCTTACCGAAGAAAGAAAATGTATTGTGCTCTGCACCCTCCACCCGCCCTGTGGTGCAACTGATGTCCCTTTCTCCAAAAATGTACCCAATGGGACCGTAATGTTGCAACCACACAAAATGTGACCTGCTGTGAGGGAAAAACGAGTTAGTACATTTCAAACATGAAAAAGGTCATTTTAAAATCAACATGAAAAACCAAAATTCCAAAAGTATAATACACAAAAAAATGCTTACCGAAGAAAGAAAATGTATCGTGCTCTGCACCCTCCACCCGCCCTGTGGTGCAACTGATGTCCCTTTCTCCAAAAATGTACTCAATGCGACCGTAATGTTGCAACTACACACAATGTGACCTGCTGCGAGGGAAAAACGAGTTAGTACATTTCAAACATGAAAAAGGTCATTTTAAAATCAACATGAAAAACCAAATTTCCAAAAGTATAATACAAAAAAAAATGCTTACCGAAGAAAGAAAATGTATCGTGCTCTGCACCCTCCACCCGCCCTGTGGTGCAACTGATGTCCGTTTCTCCAAAAATGTACTCAATGGGACCGTAATATTGCAACCACACACAATGTGACCTGCTGTGAGGGAAAAACGAGTTAGTACATTTCAAACATGAAAAAGGTCATTTTAAAATCAACATGAAAAAGCAAAATTCCAGAAGTATAATACACAAAAAAATGCTTACCGAAGAAAGAAAATGTATCGTGCTCTGCACCCTCCACCCGCTCTGTGGTGCAACTGATGTCCCTTTCTCCAAAAATGTACTCAATGGGACCGTAATGTTGCAACCACACAAAAGTTGACCTGCTGTGAGGGAAAAACGAGTTAGTACATTTCAAACATGAAAAAGGTCATTTTAAAATCAACATGAAAAACCAAAATTCCAAAAGTATAATACACAAAAAAATGCTTACCGAAGAAAGAAAATGTATCGTGCTCTGCACCCTCCACCTGCCCTGTGGTGCAACTGATGTCCCTTTCTCCAAAATGGTACTCAATATGACCGTAATGTTGCAACCACACAAAAGTTGACTTGCTGTGAGCAGAAAACGAGTTACGACATTGCAAACATGAAAAAGGTCATTTTAAAATCAACATGAAAAACCAAATTTCCAAAAGTATAAAACACAAAAAAATGATTACCAAAGAAAGAAAACGAATCGTGCTGTGCACCCTCCTCCCGCCCTGTGGTGCAACTTACGTCCCATTCTCCAAAAATGTACTCAATGTGACCGTAATGTTGCAACCACACACAATGTGACCTGCAGTGAGGGAAAAACGAGTTAGTACATTTCAAACATGAAAAAGGTCATTTTAAAATCAACATGAAAAACCAAATTACCAAAAGTATAATACACAAAAAAATGCATACCGAAGAAAGAAAATATATCGTGCTCTGCAACCACCACCAGCCCTGTGGTGCAACTGATGTCCCTTTCTCCAAAATGTACTCAATGGGACCGTAATGTTGCAACCACACACAATGTGACCTGCTGTGACGGAAAAACGAGTTAGTACATTTCAAACATGAAAAAGGTCATTTTAAAATCAACATGAAAAACCAAAATTCCAGAAGTATAATACACAAAAAAATGCTTCCCAAAGAAAGAAAATGTATCGTGCTCTGCACCGTCCACTCGCCCTGTGGTGCAACTGATGTCCCTTTCTCCAAAAATGTACTCAATGGGACCGTAATGTTGCAACCACACACAAAGTGACCTGCTGTGAGGGAAAGACGAGTTAGTACATTTCAAACATGAAAAAGGTCATTTTAAAATCAACATGAAAAAACAAAATTCCAAAAGTATAATACACAAAAAAATGCTTACCGAAGAAAGAAAATGTATGGTGCTCTGCACCCTCCACCCGCCCTGTGGTGCAACTGATGTCCCTTTCTCCAAAATGGTACTCAATATGACCATAATGTTGCAACCACACAAAAGTTGACCTGCTGTGAGCAGGAAACGAGTTACGACATTTCAAACATGAAAAAGGTCATTTTAAAATCAACATGAAAAACCAAATTTCCAAAAATATAAAACACAAAAAAATGATTACCAAAGAAAGAAAACGTATCGTGCTCTGCACCCTCCTCCCGCCCTGTGGTGCAACTGATGTCCCTTTCTCCAAAATGTACTCAATGGGACCGTAATGTTGCAACCACACACAATGTGACCTGCTGTGAGGGAAAAACGAGTTAGTACATTTCAAACATGAAAAAGGTCATTTTAAAATCAACATGAAAAACCAAAATTCCAAATGTATAATACACAAAAAAATGCTTACCGAAGAAAGAAAATGTATCGTGCTCTGCACCCTCCACCCGCCCTGTGGTGCAACTGATGTCCCTTTCTCCAAAAATGTACACAATGGGACCGTAATGTTGCAACCACACACAATGTGACCTGCTGTGAGGGAAATACGAGTTAGTACATTTCAATCATGAAAAAGGTCATTTTAAAATCAACATGAAAAACCAAATTCCCAAAAGTATAATACACAAAAAAATGCTTACCGAAGAAAGAAAATGTATCGTGCTCTGCACCCTTCACCTGCCCTGTGGTGCAACTGATGTCCCTTTCTCCAAAATGGTACTCAATATGACCGTAATGTTGCAACCACACAAAAGTTGACCTGCTGTGAGCAGGAAACGAGTTACGACATTTCAAACAGGAAAAAGGTCATTTTAAAATCAACATGAAAAACCAAATTTCCAAAAGTATAAAACACAAAAAAATGATTACCAAAGAAAGAAAACGTATCGTGCTCTGCACCCTCCCCCCGCCCTGTGGTGCAACTGATGTCCCTTTCTCCAAAAATGTAGTCAATGTGACCGTAATGTTGCAACCACACAAAAGTTGACCTGCTGTGAGGGAAAAACGAGTTAGTACATTTCAAACATGAAAAAGGTCATTTTAAAATCAACATGAAAAAATAAAATTCCAAAAGTATAATACACAAAAAAATGCTTACCGAAGAAAGAAAATGTTTGGTGCTCTGCACCCTCCACCCGCCCTGTGGTGCAACTGATGTCCCTTTCTCCAAAATGGTACTCAATATGACCGTAATATTGCAACCACACCAAAGTTGACCTGCTGTGAGCAGGAAACGAGTTACGACATTTCAAACATGAAAAAGGTCATTTTAAAATCAACATGAAAAACCAAAATTCCAAATGTATAATACACAAAAAAATGCTTACCGAAGAATGAAAATGTATCGTGCTCTGCACCCTCCACCCGCCCTGTGGTGCAACTGATGTCCCTTTCTCCAAAAATGTACTCAATGGGACCGTAATGTTGCAACCACACACAATGTGACCTGCTGTGAGGGAAAAACGAGTTAGTACATTTCAAACATGAAAAAGGTCATTTTAAAATCAACATGAAAAACCAAAATTCCAAAAGTATAATACACAAAAAAATGCTTACCGAAGAAAGAAAATGTATCGTGCTCTGCGTCCTCCACCCGCCCTGTGGTGCAACTGATGTCCCTTTGTCCAAAAATGTACTCAATGGGACCGTAATGTTGCAACCACACACAATGTGACCTGCTGTGAGGGAAAAACGAGTTAGTACATTTCAAACATGAAAAAGGTCATTTTAAAATCAACATGAAAAACCAAAATTCCAAAAGTATAATACACAAAAAAATGCTTACCGAAGAAAGAAAATGTATCGTGCTCTGCACCCTCCACCCGCCCTGTGGTGCAACTGATGTCCCTTTCTCCAAAAATGTACTCAATGGGACCGTAATGTTGCAACCACACACAATGTGACCTGCTGTGAGGTAAAAACGAGTTAGTACATTTCAAACATGAAAAAGGTCATTTTAAAATCAACATGAAAAACCAAATTTCCAAAAGTATAATACACAAAAAAATGCTTACCGAAGAAAGAAAATGTATCGTGCTCTGCACCCTCCACCCGCCCTGTGCTGCAACTGATGTCCCTTTCTCCAAAAATGTACTCAATGGGACCGTAATGTTGCAACCACACACAATGTGACCTGCGGTGAGGGAAAAACGAGTTAGTACATTTCAAACATGAAAAAGGTCATTTTAAAATCAACATGAAAAACCAAAATTCCAAAAGTATAATACACAAAAAAATGCTTACCGAAGAAAGAAAATGTATTGTGCTCTGCACCCTCCACCCGCCCTGTGGTGCAACTGATGTCCCTTTCTCCAAAAATGTACCCAATGGGACCGTAATGTTGCAACCACACAAAATGTGACCTGCTGTGAGGGAAAAACGAGTTAGTACATTTCAAACATGAAAAAGGTCATTTTAAAATCAACATGAAAAACCAAAATTCCAAAAGTATAATACACAAAAAAATGCTTACCGAAGAAAGAAAATGTATCGTGCTCTGCACCCTCCACCCGCCCTGTGGTGCAACTGATGTCCCTTTCTCCAAAAATGTACTCAATGGGACCGTAATGTTGCAACCACACACAATGTGACCTGCTGTGAGGGAAAAACGAGTTAGTACATTTCAAACATGAAAAAGGTCATTTTAAAATCAACATGAAACATCAAATTTCCAAAAGTATAATACACAAAGAAATGCTTACCGAAGAAAGAAAATGTATCGTGCTCTGCACCCTTCACCCGCCCTGTGGTGCAACTGATGTCCCTTTCTCCAAAATGGTACTCAATATGACCGTAATGTTGCAACCACACAAAAGTTGACCTGCTGTGAGCAGGAAACGAGTTACGACATTTCAAACATGAAAAAGGTCATTTTAAAATCAACGTGAAAAAACAAATTTCCAAAAGTATAAAACACAAAAAAATGATTACCAAAGAAAGAAAACGTATCGTGCTCTGCACCCTCCTCCCGCCCTGTGGTGCAACTGATGTCCCTTTCTCCAAAAATGTACTCAATGTGACCGTAATGTTGCAACCACACAAAAGTTGACCTGCTGTGAGGGAAAAACGAGTTACTACATTTCAAACATGAAAAAGGTCATTTTAAAATCAACATGAAAAACCAAAATTCCAAAAGAATAATACACAAAAAAATGCTTACCGAAGAAAGAAAATGTATCGTGCTCTGCACCCTCCACCCACCCTGTGGTGCAACTGATGTCCCTTTCTCCAAAAATGTACTCAATGCGACCGTAATGTTGCAACTACACACAATGTGACCTGCTGTGAGGGAAAAACGAGTTAGTACATTTCAAACATGAAAAAGGTCATTTTAAAATCAACATGAAAAACCAAATTTCCAAAAGTATAATACACAAAAAAATGCTTACCGAAGAAAGAAAATGTATCGTGCTCTGCACCCTCCACCCGCCCTGTGGTGCAACTGATGTCCCTTTCTCCAAAATGGTACTCAATATGACCGTAATGTTGCAACCACGCAAAAGTTGACTTGCTGTGAGCAGAAAACGAGTTACGACATTTCAAACATGAAAAAGGTCATTTTAAAATCAACATGAAAAACCAAATTTCCAAAAGTATAAAACACAAAAAAATGATTACCAAAGAAAGAAAACGTATCGTGCTGTGCACCCTCCTCCTGCCCTGTGGTGCAACTTATGTCCCTTTCTCCAAAAATGTACTCAATGGGACCGTAATGTTGCAACCACACACAATGTGACCTGCTGTGAGGGAAAAACGAGTTAGTACATTTCAAACATGAAAAAGGTCATTTTAAAATCAACATGAAAAACCAAAATTCCAGAAGTATAATACACAAAAAAATGCTTCCCAAAGAAAGAAAATGTATCGTGCTCTGCACCGTCCACTCGCCCTGTGGTCCAACTGATGTCCCTTTCTCCAACAATGTACTCAATGGGACCGTAATGTTGCAACCACACACAATGTGACCTGCTGTGAGGGAAAAACGAGTTAGTACATTTCAAACATGAAAAAGGTCATTTTAAAATCAACATGAAAAAATAAAATTCCAAAAGTATAATACACAAAAAAATGCTTACCGAAGAAAGAAAATGTATGGTGCTCTGCAACCTCCACCCGCCCTGTGGTGCAACTGATGTCCCTTTCTCCAAAATGGTACTCAATATGACCGTAACATTGCAACCACACAAAAGTTGACCTGCTGTGAGCAGGAAACGAGTTACGACATTTCAAACATGAAAAAGGTCATTTTAAAATCAACATGAAAAACCAAATTTCCAAAAGTATAACACACAAAAAAATGCTTACCGAAGAAAGAAAATGTATCGTGCTCTGCACCCTCCACCCGCCCTGTGGTGCAACTGATGTCCCTTTCTCCAAAAATGTACTCAATGGGACCGTAATGTTGCAACCACACACAATGTGACCTGCTGTGAGGGAAAAATGAGTTAGTACATTTCAAACATGAAAAAGGTCATTTTAAAATCAACATGAAAAACCAAAATTCCAGAAGTACAATACACAAAAAAATGCTTACCGAAGAAAGAAAATGTATCGTGCTCTGCACCCTCCACCCGCTCTGTGGTGCAACTGATGTCCCTTTCTCCAAAAATGTACTCAATGTGACCGTAATGTTGCAACCACACAAAAGTTGACCTGCTGTGAGGGAAAAACGAGTTAGTACATTTCAAACATGAAAAAGGTCATTTTAAAATCAACATGAAAAACCAAAATTCCAAAAGTATAATACACAAAAAAATGCTTGCCGAAGAAAGAAAATGTATCGTGCTCTGCACCCTCAACCTGCCCTGTGGTGCAACTGATGTCCCTTTCTCCAAAAATGTACTCAATGGGACCGTAACGTTGCAACCACACACAATGTGACCTGCTGTGAGGGAAAAACGAGTTAGTACATTTCAAACATGAAAAAGGTCATTTTAAAATCAACATGAAAAACCAAAATTCCAAAAGTATAATACACAAAAAAATGCTTACCGAAGAAAGAAAATGTATCGTGCTCTGCACCCTCCACCCGCCCTGTGGTGCAACTGATGTCCCTTTCTCCAAAAATGTACTCAATGGGACCGTAATGTTGCAACCACACAAAAGTTGACCTGCTGTGAGGGAAAAACGAGTTAGTACATTTCAAACATGAAAAAGGTCATTTTAAAATCAACATGAAAAACCAAATTTCCAAAAGTATAATACACAAAAAAATGCATACCGAAGAAAGAAAATGTATCGTGCTCTGCACCCTCCACCCGCCCTGTGGTGCAACTGATGTCCCTTTCTCCAAAATGGTACTCAATATGACCGTAATGTTGCAACCACGCAAAAGTTGACTTGCTGTGAGCAGAAAACGAGTTACGACATTTCAAACATGAAAAAGGTCATTTTAAAATCAACATGAAAAACCAAATTTCCAAAAGTATAAAACACAAAAAAATGATTACCAAAGAAAGAAAACGTATCGTGCTGTGCACCCTCCTCCGGCCCTGTGGTGCAACTTATGTCCCTTTCTCCAAAAATGTACTCAATGGGACCGTAATGTTGCAACCACACACAATGTGACCTGCTGTGAGGGAAAAACGAGTTAGTACATTTCAAACATGAAAAAGGTCATTTTAAAATCAACACGAAAAACCAAAATTCCAAAAGTATTATACACAAAAAAATGCTTACCGAAGTAAGAAAATATATCGTGCTCTGCACCCACCACCCGCCCTGTGGTGCAACTGATGTCCCTTTCTCCAAAATGTACTCAATGGGACCGTAATGTTGCAACCACACACAATGTGACCTGCTGTGAGGGAAAAACGAGTTAGTACATTTCAAACATGAAAAAGGTCATTTTAAAATCAACATGAAAAACCAAAATTCCAAAAGTATAATACACAAAAAAATGCTTACCAAAGAAAGAAAATGTATCGTGCTCTGCACCCTCCACCCGCCCTGTGGTGCAACTGATGTCCCTTTCTCCAAAAATGTACTCAATGGGACCGTAATGTTGCAACCACACACAATGTGACCTGCTGTGAGGGAAAAACGAGTTAGTACATTTCAAACATGAAAAAGGTCATTTTAAAATCAACATGAAAAACCAAAATTCCAAAAGTATAATACACAAAAAAATGCTTACCGAAGAAAGAAAATGTATCGTGCTCTGCACCCTTCACCTGCCCTGTGGTGCAACTGATGTCCCTTTCTCCAAAAATGTACTCAATGGGACCGTAATGTTGCAACCACACACAATGTGACCTGCTGTGAGGGAAAAACGAGTTAGTACATTTCAAACATGAAAAAGGTCATTTTAAAATCAACATGAAAAACCAAAATTCCAAAGGTATAATACACAAAAAAACGCTTACCGAAGAAAGAAAATGTATCGTGCTCTGCACCCTCCACCCGCCCTGTGGTGCAACTGATGTCCCTTTCTCCAAAAATGTACTCAATGGGACCGTAATGTTGCAACCACACACAATATGACCTGCTGTGAGGGAAAAACGAGTTAGTACATTTCAAACATGAAAAAGGTCATTTTAAAATCAACATGAAAAACCAAAATTCCAAAAGTATAATACACAAAAAAATGCTTACCGAAGAAAGAAAATGTATCGTGCTCTGCAGCCTCCACCTGCCCTGTGGTGCAACTGATGTCCCTTTCTCCAAAAATGTACTCAATGGGACCGTAATATTGCAACCACACACAATGTGACCTGCTGTGAGGGAAAAACGAGTTAGTACATTTCAAACATGAAAAAGGTCATTTTAAAATCAACATGAAAAACCAAAATTCCAGAAGTATAATACCCAAAAAAATGCTTACCGAAGAAAGAAAATGTATCGTGCTCTGCACCCTCCACCCGCTCTGTGGTGCAACTGATGTCCCTCTCTCCAAAAATGTACTCAATGCGACCGTAATGTTGCAACCACACAAAAGTTGACCTGCTGTGAGGGAAAAACGAGTTAGTACATTTCAAACATGAAAAAGGTCATTTTAAAATCAACATGAAAAACCAATATTCAAAAAGTATAATACACAAAAAAATGCTTACCGAAGAAAGAAAATGTATCGTGCTCTGCACCCTCCACCCGCCCTGTGGTGCAACTGGTGTCCCTTTCTCCAAAAATGCACTCAATGGGACCGTAATGTTGCAACCACACACAAGTTGATCTGCTGTGAGGGAAAAACGAGTTAGTACATTTCAAACATGAAAAAGGTCATTTTAAAATCAACATGAAAAACCAAATTTCCAAAAGTATGAAACACAAAAAAATGATTACCAAAGAAAGAAAACGTATCGTGCTCTGCACCCTCCTCCCACCCTGTGGTGCAACTTATGTCCCTTTCTCCAAAAATTTACTCAATGTGAAAGTAATGTTGCAACCACACACAATGTGACCTGCTGTGAGGGAAAAACGAGTTAGTACATTTCAAACATGAAAAAGGTCATTTTAAAATCAACACGAAAAACCAAAATTCCAAAAGTATTATACACAAAAAAATGCTTACCGAAGAAAGAAAATATATCGTGCTCTGCACCCATCACCTGCCCTGTGGTGCAACTGATGTCCCTTTCTTCAAAATGTACTCAATGGGACCGTAATGTTGCAACCACACACAAGTTGATCTGCTGTGAGGGAAAAACGAGTTAGTACATTTCAAACATGAAAAAGGTCATTTTAAAATCAACATGAAAAACCAAAATTCCAAAAGTATAATACACAAAAAAATGCTTACCGAAGAAAGAAAATGTATCGTGCTCTGCACCCTCCTCCCGCCCTGTGGTGCAACTGGTGTCCCTTTCTCCAAAAATGCACTCAATGGGACCGTAATGTTGCAACCACACACAAGTTGATCTGCTGTGAGGGAAAAACGAGTTAGTACATTTCAAACATGAAAACGGTCATTTTAAAATCAACATGAAAGACCAAATTTCCAAAAGTATAATACACAAAAAAATGCATACCGAAGAAAGAAAATGTATCGTGCTCTGTACCCTCCACCCGCCCTGTGGTGCAACTGATGTCCCTTTCTCCAAAATGGCACTCAATATGACCGTAATGTTGCAACCACACAAAAGTTGACTTGCTGTGAGCAGAAAACGAGTTACGACATTTCAAACATGAAAAAGGTCATTTTAAAATCAACATGAAAAACCAAATTTCCAAAAGTGTAAAACACAAACAAATGATTACCAAAGCAAGAAAACGTATCGTGCTCTGCACCCTCCTCACGCCCTGTGGTGCAACTTATGTCCCTTTCTCCAAAAATTTACTCAATGTGAAAGTAATGTTGCAACCACACACAATGTGACCTGCTGTGAGGGAAAAACGAGTTAGTACATTTCAAACATGAAAAAGGTCATTTTAAAATCAACATGAAAAACCAAAATTCCAGAAGTATAATACCCAAAAAAATGCTTACCGAAGAAAGAAAATGTATCGTGCTCTGCACCCTCCACCCGCTCTGTGGTGCAACAGATGTCCCTCTCTCCAAAAATGTACTCAATGCGACCGTAATATTGCAACCACACACAAGTTGATCTGCTGTGAGGGAAAAACGAGTTAGTACATTTCAAACATGAAAAAGGTCATTTTAAAATCAACATGAAAAACCAATATTCAAAAAGTATAATACACAAAAAAATGCTTACCGAAGAAAGAAAATGTATCGTGCTCTGCACCCTCCACCCGCCCTGTGGTGCAACTGATGTCCCTTTCTCCAAAAATGCACTCAATGGGACCGTAATGTTGCAACCACACACAATGTGACCTGCTGTGAGGGAAAAACGAGTTAGTACATTTCAAACATGAAAAAGGTCATTTTAAAATCAACATGAAAAACCAAAATTCCAAAAGTATAATACACAAAAAAATGCTTACCGAAGAAGGAAAATGTATCGTGCTCTGCACCCTCCACCCGCCCTGTGGTGCAACTGGTGTCCCTTTCTCCAAAAATGCACTCAATGGGACCGTAATGTTGCAACCACACACAAGTTGATCTGCTGTGAGGGAAAAACGACTTAGTACATTTCAAACATGAAAAAGGTCATTTTAAAATCAACATGAAAAACCAAATTCCCAAAAGTATAAAACACAAAAAAATGATTACCAAAGAAAGAAAACGTATCGTGCTCTGCACCCTCCTCCCGCCCTGTGGTGCAACTTATGTCCTTTTCCCCAAAAATTTACTCAATGTGAAAGTAATGTTGCAACCACACACAATGTGACCTGCTGTGAGGGAAAACGAGTTAGTACATTTCAAACATGAAAAAGGTCATTTTAAAATCAACACGAAAAACCAAAATTCCAAAAGTATTATACACAAAAAAATGCTTACCGAAGAAAGAAAATATATCGTGCTCTGCACCCACCACCCGCCCTGTGGTGCAACTGATGTCCCTTTCTTCAAAATGTACTCAATGGGACCGTAATGTTGCAACCACACACAATGTGACCTGCTGTGAGGGAAAAACGAGTTAGTACATTTCAAACATGAAAAAGGTCATTTTAAAATCAACATGAAAAACCAAAATTCCAAAAGTATAATACACAAAAAAACGCTTACCGAAGAAAGAAAATGTATCGTGCTCTGCACCCTCCACCCGCCCTGTGGTGCAACTGATGTCCCTTTCTCCAAAAATGTACTCAATGGGACCGTAATGTTGCAACCACACACAATGTGACCTGCTGTGAGGGAAAAACGAGTAAGTACATTTCAAACATGAAAAAGGTCATTTTAAAATCAACATGAAAAACCAAAATTCCAAAAGTATAATACACAAAAAAATGCTTACCGAAGAAAGAAAATGTATCGTGCTCTGCACCCTCCACCTGCCCTGTGGTGCAACTGATGTCCCTTTCTCCAAAAATTTACTCAATGGGACCGTAATGTTGCAACCACACACAATGTGAAATGCTGTGAGGGAAAAACGAGTTAGTACATTTCAAACATGAAAAAGGTCATTTTAAAATCAACATGAAAAACCGAAATTCCAAAAGTATAATACACAAAAAAATGCTTACCGAAGAAAGAAAATGTATCCTGCTCTGCACCCTCCACCCGCCCTGTGGTGCAACTGATGTCCCTTTCTCCAAAATGGTACTCAATATGACCGTAATGTTGCGACCACACAAATGTTGACCTGCTGTGAGCAGAAGACGAGTTACGACATTTCAAACATGAAAAAGGTCATTTTAAAATCAACATGAAAAACCAAATTTCCAAAAGTATAATACACAAAAAAATGCTCACAAAGAAAGAAAACGTATCGTGCTCTGCACCCTCCTCCCGCCCTGTGGTGCAACTGATGTCCCTTTCTCCAAAATGTACTCAATGGGACCGTAATGTTGCAACCACACACAATGTGACCTGCTGTGAGGGAAAAACGAGTTAGTACATTTCAAACATGAAAAAGGTCATTTTAAAATCAACATGAAAAACCAATATTCAAAAAGTATAATACACAAAAAAATGCTTACCGAAGAAAGAAAATGTATCGTGCTCTGCACCCAACACCCGCCCTGTGGTGCAACTGATGTCCCTTTCTCCAAAAATGTACTCAATGGGACCGTAATGTTGCAACCACACACAATGTGACCTGCTGTGAGGGAAAAACGAGTTAGTACATTTCAAACATGAAAAAGGTCATTTTAAAATCAACATGAAAAACCAAAATTCCAAAAGTATAATACACAAAAAAATGCTTAACGAAGAAAGAAAATGTATCGTGCTCTGCACCCTCCACCCGCCCTGTGGTGCAACTGATGTCCCTTTCTCCAAAAATGTACTCAATGGGACCGTAATGTTGCAACCACACACAATGTGACCTGCTGTGAGGGAAAAACGAGTTAGTACGTTTCAAACATGAAAACGGTCATTTTAAAATCAACATGAAAAACCAAATTTCCAAAAGTGTAATACACAAAAAAATGCATACCGAAGAAAGAAAATGTATCGTGCTCTGCACCCTCCACCCGCCCTGTGGTGCAACTGATGTCCCTTTCTCCAAAATGGTACTCAATATGACCGTAATGTTGCAACCACACAAAAGTTGACTTGCTGTGAGCAGAAAACGAGTTACGACATTTCAAACATGAAAAAGGTCATTTTAAAATCAACATGAAAAACCAAATTTCCAAAATTATAAAACACAAAAAAATGATTACCAAAGAAAGAAAACGTATCGTGCTCTGGACCCTCCTCCCGCCCTGTGGTGCAACTTATGTCCCTTTCTCCAAAAATTTACTCAATGTGAAAGTAATGTTGCAACCACACACAATGTGACCTGCTGTGAGGGAAAAACGAGTTAGTACATTTCAAACATGAAAAAGGTCATTTTAAAATCAACACGAAAAACCAAAATTCCAAAAGTATTATACACAAAAAAATGCTTACCGAAGAAAGAAAATTTATCGTGCTCTGCACCCACCACCCACCCTGTGGTGCAACTGATGTCCCTTTCTTCAAAATGTACTCAATGGGACGGTAATGTTGCAACCACACACAATGTGACCTGCTGTGAGGGAAAAACGAGTTAGTACATTTCAAACATGAAAAAGGTCATTTTAAAATCAACATGAAAAACCAAAATTCCAAAAGTATAATACACAAAAAAATGCTTACCGAACAAAGAAAATGTATCGTGCTCTGCACCCTCCACCCGCCCTGTGGTGCAACTGATGTCCCTTTCTCCAAAATGGTACTCAATATGACCGTAATGTTGCGACCACACAAATGTTGACCTGCTGTGAGCAGAAGACGAGTTACGACATTTCAAACATGAAAAAGGTCATTTTAAAATCAACATGAAAAACCAAATTACTAAAAGTATAATACACAAAAAAATGCTTACAAAGAAAGAAAACGTATCGTGCTCTGCACCCTCCTCCCGCCCTGTGGTGCAACTGATGTCCCTTTCTCCAAAAATTTACTCAATGGGACCGTAATGTTGCAACCACACACAATGTGACCTGCTGTGACGGAAAAACGAGTTAGTACATTTCAAACATGAAAAAGGTCATTTCAAAATCAACATGAAAAACCAAAATTCCAAAAGTGTAATACACAAAAAAATGCTTACCGAAGAAAGAAAATGTATCGTGCTCTGCACCCTCCACCCGCCCTGTGGTGCAACTGATGTCCCTTTCTCCAATAATGTACTCAATGGGACCGTAATGTTGCAACCACACACAATGTGACCTGCTGTGAGAGAAAAACGAGTTAGTACATTTCAAACATGAAAAAGGTCATTTTAAAATCAACATGAAAAACCAAAATTCCAAAAGTATAATACACAAAAAAATTCTTACCGAAGAAAGAAAATGTATCGTGCTCTGCACCCTCCACCCGCCCTGTGGTGCAACTGATGTCCCTTTCTCCAAAAATGTACTCAATGTGACCGTAATGTTGCAACCACACAAAAGTTGAACTGCTGTGAGCAGAAAACGAGTTACGACACTTCAAACATGAAAAAGGTCATTTTAAAATCAACATGAAAAACCAAACTTCCAAAAGTATAAAACACAAAAAAATGATTACCAAAGAAAGAAAACGTATCGTGCTCTGCACCCTCCTCCCGCCCTGTGGTGCAACTGATGTCCCTTTCTCCAAAAATGTACTCAATGTGACCCTGATGTTGCAACCACACACAATGTGACCTGCTGTGAGGGAAAAACAAGTTAGTACATTTCAAACATGAAAAAGGTCATTTTAAAATCACCATGAAAAACCAAAATTCCAAAAGTATTATACACAAAAAAATGCTTACCGAAGAAAGAAAATATATCGTGCTCTGCACCCTCCACCCGCCCTGTGGTGCAACTGATGTCCCTTTCTCCTAAAATGTACTCAATGGGACCGTAATGTTGCAACCACACACAATGTGACCTGCTGTGAGGGAAAAACGAGTTAGTACATTTCAAACATGAAAAAGGTCATTTTAAAATCAACATGAAAAACATAAATTCCAAAAGTATAATACACAAAAAAATGCTTACCGGAGAAAGAAAATGTATCGTGCTCTGCACCCTCCACCCGCCCTGTGGTGCAACTGATGTCCCTTTCTCCAAAAATGTACTCAATGTGACCGTAATGTTGCAACCACACACAATGTGACCTGCTGTGAGGGACAAACGAGTTAGTACATTTCAAACATGAAAAAGGTCATTTTAAAATCAACATGAAAAAACAAAATCCCAAAAGTATAATACACAAAAAAATGCTTACCGAAGAAAGAAAATGTATCGTGCTCTGCACCCTCCACCCACCCTGTGGTGCAACTGATGTCCCTCTCTCCAATAATGTACTCAATGGGACCGTAATGTTGCAACCACACACAATGTGACCTGCTGTGAGGGAAAAACGAGTTAGTACATTTCAAACATGAAAAAGGTCATTTTAAAATCAACATGAAAAACCAAATTTCCAAAAGTATAATACACAAAAAAATGCTTACCGAAGAAAGAAAATGTATCGTGCTCTGCACCCTCCACCCGCCCTGTGGTGCAACTGTTGTCCCTTTCTCCAAAATGGTATTCAATGTGATCGTAATGTTGCAATTACACACAATGTGACCTGCTGTGAGGGAAAAACGAGTTAGTACATTTCAAACATGAAAAAGGTCATTTTAAAATCAACATGAAAAACCAAAATCCCAAAAGTATAATGCACAAAAAAATGCTTACCGAAGAAAGAAAATGTATCGTGCTCTGCACCCTCCTCCCGCCCTGTGGTGCAACTGATGTCCCTTTCTCCAAAATGGTACTCAATATGACCGTAATGTTGCGACCACACAAATGTTGACCTGCTGTGAGCAGAAGACGAGTTACGACATTTCAAACATGAAAAAGGTCATTTTAAAATCAACATGAAAAACCAAATTACTAAAAGTATAATACACAAAAAAATGCTTACAAAGAAAGAAAACGTATCGTGCTCTGCACCCTCCTCCCGCCCTGTGGTGCAACTGATGTCCCTTTCTCCAAAAATTTACTCAATGGGACCGTAATGTTGCAACCACACACAATGTGACCTGCTGTGAGGGAAAAACAAGTTAGTACATTTCAAACATGAAAAAGGTCATTTTAAAATCACCATGAAAAACCAAAATTCCAAAAGTGTAATACACAAAAAAATGCTTACCGAAGAAAGAAAATGTATCGTGCTCTGCACCCTCCACCCGCCCTGTGGTGCAACTGATGTCCCTTTCTCCAATAATGTACTCAATGGGACCGTAATGTTGCAACCACACACAATGTGACCTGCTGTGAGAGAAAAACGAGTTAGTACATTTCAAACATGAAAAAGGTCATTTTAAAATCAACATGAAAAACCAAAATTCCAAAAGTATAATACACAAAAAAATTCTTACCGAAGAAAGAAAATGTATCGTGCTCTGCACCCTCCACCCGCCCTGTGGTGCAACTGATGTCCCTTTCTCCAAAAATGTACTCAATGTGACCGTAATGTTGCAACCACACAAAAGTTGAACTGCTGTGAGCAGAAAACGAGTTACGACACTTCAAACATGAAAAAGGTCATTTTAAAATCAACATGAAAAACCAAACTTCCAAAAGTATAAAACACAAAAAAATGATTACCAAAGAAAGAAAACGTATCGTGCTCTGCACCCTCCTCCCGCCCTGTGGTGCAACTGATGTCCCTTTCTCCAAAAATGTACTCAATGTGACCCTGATGTTGCAACCACACACAATGTGACCTGCTGTGAGGGAAAAACAAGTTAGTACATTTCAAACATGAAAAAGGTCATTTTAAAATCACCATGAAAAACCAAAATTCCAAAAGTATTATACACAAAAAAATGCTTACCGAAGAAAGAAAATATATCGTGCTCTGCACCCTCCACCCGCCCTGTGGTGCAACTGATGTCCCTTTCTCCTAAAATGTACTCAATGGGACCGTAATGTTGCAACCACACACAATGTGACCTGCTGTGAGGGAAAAACGAGTTAGTACATTTCAAACATGAAAAAGGTCATTTTAAAATCAACATGAAAAACATAAATTCCAAAAGTATAATACACAAAAAAATGCTTACCGGAGAAAGAAAATGTATCGTGCTCTGCACCCTCCACCCGCCCTGTGGTGCAACTGATGTCCCTTTCTCCAAAAATGTACTCAATGTGACCGTAATGTTGCAACCACACACAATGTGACCTGCTGTGAGGGACAAACGAGTTAGTACATTTCAAACATGAAAAAGGTCATTTTAAAATCAACATGAAAAAACAAAATCCCAAAAGTATAATACACAAAAAAATGCTTACCGAAGAAAGAAAATGTATCGTGCTCTGCACCCTCCACCCACCCTGTGGTGCAACTGATGTCCCTCTCTCCAATAATGTACTCAATGGGACCGTAATGTTGCAACCACACACAATGTGACCTGCTGTGAGGGAAAAACGAGTTAGTACATTTCAAACATGAAAAAGGTCATTTTAAAATCAACATGAAAAACCAAATTTCCAAAAGTATAATACACAAAAAAATGCTTACCGAAGAAAGAAAATGTATCGTGCTCTGCACCCTCCACCCGCCCTGTGGTGCAACAGTTGTCCCTTTCTCCAAAATGGTATTCAATGTGATCGTAATGTTGCAATTACACACAATGTGACCTGCTGTGAGGGAAAAACGAGTTAGTACATTTCAAACATGAAAAAGGTCATTTTAAAATCAACATGAAAAACCAAAATCCCAAAAGTATAATGCACAAAAAAATGCTTACCGAAGAAAGAAAATGTATCGTGCTCTGCACCCTCCTCCCGCCCTGTGGTGCAACTGATGTCCCTTTCTCCAAAAATGTACCCAATGTGACCGTAATGTTGCAACCACACACAATGTGACCTGCTGTGAGGGAAAAACGAGTTAGTACATTTCAAACATGAAAAAGGTCATTTTAAAATCAACATGAAAAACCAAAATCCCAAAAGTATAATGCACAAAAAAATGCTTACCGAAGAAAGAAAATGTATCGTGCTCTGCACCCTCCTCCCGCCCTGTGGTGCAACTGATGTCCCTTTCTCCAAAAATGTACCCAATGTGACCGTAATGTTGCAACCACACAAAAGTTGACCTGCTGTGAGGGAAAAACGAGTTAGTACATTTCAAACATGAAAAAGGTCATTTTAAAATCAACATGAAAAAATAAAATTCCAAAAGTATAATACACAAAAAAATGCTTACCGAAGAAAGAAAATGTATGGTGCTCTGCACCCTCCACCCGCCCTGTGGTGCAACTGATGTCCCTTTCTCCAAAATGGTACTCAATATGACCGTAATATTGCAACCACACAAAAGTTGACCTGCTGTGAGCAGGAAACGAGTTACGACATTTCAAACATGAAAAAGGTCATTTTAAAATCAACATGAAAAACCAAATTTCCAAAAGTATAACACACAAAAAAATGCTTACCGAAGAAAGAAAATGTATCGTGCTCTGCACCCTCCACCCGCCCTGTGGTGCAACTGATGTCCCTTTCTCCAAAAATGTACTCAATGGGACCGTAATGTTGCAACCACACACAATGTGACCTGCTGTGAGGGAAAAACGAGTTAGTACATTTCAAACATGAAAAAGGTCATTTTAAAATCAACATGAAAAACCAAAATTCCAGAAGTACAATACACAAAAAAATGCTTACCGAAGAAAGAAAATGTATCGTGCTCTGCACCCTCCACCCGCTCTGTGGTGCAACTGATGTCCCTTTCTCCAAAAATGTACTCAATGTGACCGTAATGTTGCAACCACACAAAATTTGACCTGCTGTGAGGGAAAAACGAGTTAGTACATTTCAAACATGAAAAAGGTCATTTTAAAATCAACATGAAAAACCAAAATTCCAAAAGTATAATACACAAAAAAATGCTTGCCGAAGAAAGAAAATGTATCGTGCTCTGCACCCTCAACCTGCCCTGTGGTGCAACTGATGTCCCTTTCTCCAAAAATGTACTCAATGGGACCGTAACGTTGCAACCACACACAATGTGACCTGCTGTGAGGGAAAAACGAGTTAGTACATTTCAAACATGAAAAAGGTCATTTTAAAATCAACATGAAAAAACAAAATTCCAAAAGTATAATACACAAAAAAATGCTTACCGAAGAAAGAAAATGTATCGTGCTCTGCACCCTCCACCCGCCCTGTGGTGCAACTGATGTCCCTTTCTCCAAAAATGTACTCAATGGGACCGTAATGTTGCAACCACACAAAAGTTGACCTGCTGTGAGGGAAAAACGAGTTAGTACATTTCAAACATGAAAAAGGTCATTTTAAAATCAACATGAAAAACCAAATTTCCAAAAGTATAATACACAAAAAAATGCTTACCGAAGAAAGAAAATGTATCGTGCTCTGCACCCTCCACCCGCCCTGTGGTGCAACTGATGTCCCTTTCTCCAAAAATTTACTCAATGGGACCGTAATGTTGCAACCACACACAATGTGACCTGCTGTGAGGGAAAAACGAGTTAGTACATTTCAAACATTAAAAAGGTCATTTTAAAATCAACATGAAAAACCAAACTTCCAAAAGTATAAAACACAAAAAAATGATTACCAAAGAAAGAAAACGTATCGTGCTCTGCACCCTCCTCCCGCCCTGTGGTGCAACTGATGTCCCTTTCTCCAAAAATGTACTCAATGTGACCCTGATGTTGCAACCACACACAATGTGACCTGCTGTGAGGGAAAAACAAGTTAGTACATTTCAAACATGAAAAAGGTCATTTTAAAATCACCATGAAAAACCAAAATTCCAAAAGTATTATACACAAAAAAATGCTTACCGAAGAAAGAAAATATATCGTGCTCTGCACCCTCCACCCGCCCTGTGGTGCAACTGATGTCCCTTTCTCCTAAAATGTACTCAATGGGACCGTAATGTTGCAACCACACACAATGTGACCTGCTGTGAGGGAAAAACGAGTTAGTACATTTCAAACATGAAAAAGGTCATTTTAAAATCAACATGAAAAACATAAATTCCAAAAGTATAATACACAAAAAAATGCTTACCGGAGAAAGAAAATGTATCGTGCTCTGCACCCTCCACCCGCCCTGTGGTGCAACTGATGTCCCTTTCTCCAAAAATGTACTCAATGTGACCGTAATGTTGCAACCACACACAATGTGACGTGCTGTGAGGGACAAACGAGTTAGTACATTTCAAACATGAAAAAGGTCATTTTAAAATCAACATGAAAAAACAAAATCCCAAAAGTATAATACACAAAAAAATGCTTACCGAAGAAAGAAAATGTATCGTGCTCTGCACCCTCCACCCACCCTGTGGTGCAACTGATGTCCCTCTCTCCAATAATGTACTCAATGGGACCGTAATGTTGCAACCACACACAATGTGACCTGCTGTGAGGGAAAAACGAGTTAGTACATTTCAAACATGAAAAAGGTCATTTTAAAATCAACATGAAAAACCAAATTTCCAAAAGTATAATACACAAAAAAATGCTTACCGAAGAAAGAAAATGTATCGTGCTCTGCACCCTCCACCCGCCCTGTGGTGCAACAGTTGTCCCTTTCTCCAAAATGGTATTCAATGTGATCGTAATGTTGCAATTACACACAATGTGACCTGCTGTGAGGGAAAAACGAGTTAGTACATTTCAAACATGAAAAAGGTCATTTTAAAATCAACATGAAAAACCAAAATCCCAAAAGTATAATGCACAAAAAAATGCTTACCGAAGAAAGAAAATGTATCGTGCTCTGCACCCTCCTCCCGCCCTGTGGTGCAACTGATGTCCCTTTCTCCAAAAATGTACCCAATGTGACCGTAATGTTGCAACCACACACAATGTGACCTGCTGTGAGGGAAAAACGAGTTAGTACATTTCAAACATGAAAAAGGTCATTTTAAAATCAACATGAAAAACCAAAATCCCAAAAGTATAATGCACAAAAAAATGCTTACCGAAGAAAGAAAATGTATCGTGCTCTGCACCCTCCTCCCGCCCTGTGGTGCAACTGATGTCCCTTTCTCCAAAAATGTACCCAATGTGACCGTAATGTTGCAACCACACAAAAGTTGACCTGCTGTGAGGGAAAAACGAGTTAGTACATTTCAAACATGAAAAAGGTCATTTTAAAATCAACATGAAAAAATAAAATTCCAAAAGTATAATACACAAAAAATGCTTACCGAAGAAAGAAAATGTATGGTGCTCTGCACCCTCCACCCGCCCTGTGGTGCAACTGATGTCCCTTTCTCCAAAATGGTACTCAATATGACCGTAATATTGCAACCACACAAAAGTTGACCTGCTGTGAGCAGGAAACGAGTTACGACATTTCAAACATGAAAAAGGTCATTTTAAAATCAACATGAAAAACCAAATTTCCAAAAGTATAACACACAAAAAAATGCTTACCGAAGAAAGAAAATGTATCGTGCTCTGCACCCTCCACCCGCCCTGTGGTGCAACTGATGTCCCTTTCTCCAAAAATGTACTCAATGGGACCGTAATGTTGCAACCACACACAATGTGACCTGCTGTGAGGGAAAAACGAGTTAGTACATTTCAAACATGAAAAAGGTCATTTTAAAATCAACATGAAAAACCAAAATTCCAGAAGTACAATACACAAAAAAATGCTTACCGAAGAAAGAAAATGTATCGTGCTCTGCACCCTCCACCCGCTCTGTGGTGCAACTGATGTCCCTTTCTCCAAAAATGTACTCAATGTGACCGTAATGTTGCAACCACACAAAAGTTGACCTGCTGTGAGGGAAAAACGAGTTAGTACATTTCAAACATGAAAAAGGTCATTTTAAAATCAACATGAAAAACCAAAATTCCAAAAGTATAATACACAAAAAAATGCTTGCCGAAGAAAGAAAATGTATCGTGCTCTGCACCCTCAACCTGCCCTGTGGTGCAACTGATGTCCCTTTCTCCAAAAATGTACTCAATGGGACCGTAACGTTGCAACCACACACAATGTGACCTGCTGTGAGGGAAAAACGAGTTAGTACATTTCAAACATGAAAAAGGTCATTTTAAAATCAACATGAAAAAACAAAATTCCAAAAGTATAATACACAAAAAAATGCTTACCGAAGAAAGAAAATGTATCGTGCTCTGCACCCTCCACCCGCCCTGTGGTGCAACTGATGTCCCTTTCTCCAAAAATGTACTCAATGGGACCGTAATGTTGCAACCACACAAAAGTTGACCTGCTGTGAGGGAAAAACGAGTTAGTACATTTCAAACATGAAAAAGGTCATTTTAAAATCAACATGAAAAACCAAATTTCCAAAAGTATAATACACAAAAAAATGCTTACCGAAGAAAGAAAATGTATCGTGCTCTGCACCCTCCACCCGCCCTGTGGTGCAACTGATGTCCCTTTCTCCAAAAATTTACTCAATGGGACCGTAATGTTGCAACCACACACAATGTGACCTGCTGTGAGGGAAAAACGAGTTAGTACATTTCAAACATTAAAAAGGTCATTTTAAAATCAACATGAAAAACCAAACTTCCAAAAGTATAAAACACAAAAAAATGATTACCAAAGAAAGAAAACGTATCGTGCTCTGCACCCTCCTCCCGCCCTGTGGTGCAACTGATGTCCCTTTCTCCAAAAATGTACTCAATGTGACCCTGATGTTGCAACCACACACAATGTGACCTGCTGTGAGGGAAAAACAAGTTAGTACATTTCAAACATGAAAAAGGTCATTTTAAAATCACCATGAAAAACCAAAATTCCAAAAGTATTATACACAAAAAAATGCTTACCGAAGAAAGAAAATATATCGTGCTCTGCACCCTCCACCCGCCCTGTGGTGCAACTGATGTCCCTTTCTCCTAAAATGTACTCAATGGGACCGTAATGTTGCAACCACACACAATGTGACCTGCTGTGAGGGAAAAACGAGTTAGTACATTTCAAACATGAAAAAGGTCATTTTAAAATCAACATGAAAAACATAAATTCCAAAAGTATAATACACAAAAAAATGCTTACCGGAGAAAGAAAATGTATCGTGCTCTGCACCCTCCACCCGCCCTGTGGTGCAACTGATGTCCCTTTCTCCAAAAATGTACTCAATGTGACCGTAATGTTGCAACCACACACAATGTGACCTGCTGTGAGGGACAAACGAGTTAGTACATTTCAAACATGAAAAAGGTCATTTTAAAATCAACATGAAAAAACAAAATCCCAAAAGTATAATACACAAAAAAATGCTTACCGAAGAAAGAAAATGTATCGTGCTCTGCACCCTCCACCCACCCTGTGGTGCAACTGATGTCCCTCTCTCCAATAATGTACTCAATGGGACCGTAATGTTGCAACCACACACAATGTGACCTGCTGTGAGGGAAAAACGAGTTAGTACATTTCAAACATGAAAAAGGTCATTTTAAAATCAACATGAAAAACCAAATTTCCAAAAGTATAATACACAAAAAAATGCTTACCGAAGAAAGAAAATGTATCGTGCTCTGCACCCTCCACCCGCCCTGTGGTGCAACAGTTGTCCCTTTCTCCAAAATGGTATTCAATGTGATCGTAATGTTGCAATTACACACAATGTGACCTGCTGTGAGGGAAAAACGAGTTAGTACATTTCAAACATGAAAAAGGTCATTTTAAAATCAACATGAAAAACCAAAATCCCAAAAGTATAATGCACAAAAAAATGCTTACCGAAGAAAGAAAATGTATCGTGCTCTGCACCCTCCTCCCGCCCTGTGGTGCAACTGATGTCCCTTTCTCCAAAAATGTACCCAATGTGACCGTAATGTTGCAACCACACACAATGTGACCTGCTGTGAGGGAAAAACGAGTTAGTACATTTCAAACATGAAAAAGGTCATTTTAAAATCAACATGAAAAACCAAAATCCCAAAAGTATAATGCACAAAAAAATGCTTACCGAAGAAAGAAAATGTATCGTGCTCTGCACCCTCCTCCCGCCCTGTGGTGCAACTGATGTCCCTTTCTCCAAAAATGTACCCAATGTGACCGTAATGTTGCAACCACACAAAAGTTGACCTGCTGTGAGGGAAAAACGAGTTAGTACATTTCAAACATGAAAAAGGTCATTTTAAAATCAACATGAAAAAATAAAATTCCAAAAGTATAATACACAAAAAAATGCTTACCGAAGAAAGAAAATGTATGGTGCTCTGCACCCTCCACCCGCCCTGTGGTGCAACTGATGTCCCTTTCTCCAAAATGGTACTCAATATGACCGTAATATTGCAACCACACAAAAGTTGACCTGCTGTGAGCAGGAAACGAGTTACGACATTTCAAACATGAAAAAGGTCATTTTAAAATCAACATGAAAAACCAAATTTCCAAAAGTATAACACACAAAAAAATGCTTACCGAAGAAAGAAAATGTATCGTGCTCTGCACCCTCCACCCGCCCTGTGGTGCAACTGATGTCCCTTTCTCCAAAAATGTACTCAATGGGACCGTAATGTTGCAACCACACACAATGTGACCTGCTGTGAGGGAAAAACGAGTTAGTACATTTCAAACATGAAAAAGGTCATTTTAAAATCAACATGAAAAACCAAAATTCCAGAAGTACAATACACAAAAAAATGCTTACCGAAGAAAGAAAATGTATCGTGCTCTGCACCCTCCACCCGCTCTGTGGTGCAACTGATGTCCCTTTCTCCAAAAATGTACTCAATGTGACCGTAATGTTGCAACCACACAAAAGTTGACCTGCTGTGAGGGAAAAACGAGTTAGTACATTTCAAACATGAAAAAGGTCATTTTAAAATCAACATGAAAAACCAAAATTCCAAAAGTATAATACACAAAAAAATGCTTGCCGAAGAAAGAAAATGTATCGTGCTCTGCACCCTCAACCTGCCCTGTGGTGCAACTGATGTCCCTTTCTCCAAAAATGTACTCAATGGGACCGTAACGTTGCAACCACACACAATGTGACCTGCTGTGAGGGAAAAACGAGTTAGTACATTTCAAACATGAAAAAGGTCATTTTAAAATCAACATGAAAAAACAAAATTCCAAAAGTATAATACACAAAAAAATGCTTACCGAAGAAAGAAAATGTATCGTGCTCTGCACCCTCCACCCGCCCTGTGGTGCAACTGATGTCCCTTTCTCCAAAAATGTACTCAATGGGACCGTAATGTTGCAACCACACAAAAGTTGACCTGCTGTGAGGGAAAAACGAGTTAGTACATTTCAAACATGAAAAAGGTCATTTTAAAATCAACATGAAAAACCAAATTTCCAAAAGTATAATACACAAAAACATGCATACCGAAGAAAGAAAATGTATCGTGCTCTGCACCCTCCACCCGCCCTGTGGTGCAACTGATGTCCCTTTCTCCAAAATGGTACTCAATATGACCGTAATGTTGCAACCACGCAAAAGTTGACTTGCTGTGAGCAGAAAACGAGTTACGACATTTCAAACATGAAAAAGGTCATTTTAAAATCAACATGAAAAACCAAATTTCCAAAAGTATAAAACACAAAAAAATGATTACCAAAGAAAGAAAACGTATCGTGCTGTGCACCCTCCTCCCGCCCTGTGGTGCAACTTATGTCCCTTTCTCCAAAAATGTACTCAATGGGACCGTAATGTTGCAACCACACACAATGTGACCTGCTGTGAGGGAAAAACGAGTTAGTACATTTCAAACATGAAAAAGGTCATTTTAAAATCAACACGAGAAACCAAAATTCCAAAAGTATTATACACAAAAAAATGCTTACCGAAGTAAGAAAATATATCGTGCTCTGCACCCACCACCCGCCCTGTGGTGCAACTGATGTCCCTTTCTCCAAAATGTACTCAATGGGACCGTAATGTTGCAACCACACACAATGTGACCTGCTGTGAGGGAAAAACGAGTTAGTACATTTCAAACATGAAAAAGGTCATTTTAAAATCAACATGAAAAACCAAAATTCCAAAAGTATAATACACAAAAAAATGCTTACCAAAGAAAGAAAATGTATCGTTCTCTGCACCCTCCACCCGCCCTGTGGTGCAACTGATGTCCCTTTCTCCAAAAATGTACTCAATGGGACCGTAATGTTGCAACCACACACAATGTGACCTGCTGTGAGATAAAAACGAGTTAGTACATTTCAAACATGAAAAAGGTCATATTAAAATCAACATGAAAAACCAAAATTCCAAAAGTATAATACACAAAAAAATGCTTACCGAAGAAAGAAAATGTATCGTGCTCTGCACCCTTCACCTGCCCTGTGGTGCAACTGATGTCCCTTTCTCCAAAAATTTACTCAATGGGACCGTAATGTTGCAACCACACACAATGTGACCAGCTGTGAGGGAAAAACGAGTTAGTACATTTCAAACATGAAAAAGGTCATTTTAAAATCAACATGAAAAACCAAAATTCCAAAAGTATAATACACAAAAAAATGCTTACCGAAGAAAGAAAATGTATCGTGCTCTGCACCCTCCACCCGCCTTGTGGTGCAACTGATGTCCCTTTCTCCAAAAATGTACTCAATGGGACCGTAATGTTGCAACCACACACAATATGACCTGCTGTGAGGGAAAAACGAGTTAGTACATTTCAAACATGAAAAAGGTCATTTTAAAATCAACATGAAAAACCAAATTTCCAAAAGTATAATACACAAAAAAATGCTTACCGAAGAAAGAAAATGTATCGTGCTCTGCAGCCTCCACCTGCCCTGTGGTGCAACTGATGTCCTTTTCTCCAAAAATGTACTCAATGGGACCGTAATATTGCAACCACACACAATGTGACCTGCTGTGAGGGAAAAACGAGTTAGTACATTTCAAACATGAAAAAGGTCATTTTAAAATCAACATGAAAAACCAAAATTCCAGAAGTATAATACCCAAAAAAATGCTTACCGAAGAAAGAAAATGTATCGTGCTCTGCACCCTCCACCCGCTCTGTGGTGCAACTGATGTCCCTCTCTCCAAAATTGTACTCAATGCGACCGTAATGTTGCAACCACACAAAAGTTGACCTGCTGTGAGGGAAAAACGAGTTAGTACATTTCAAACATGAAAAAGGTCATTTTAAAATCAACATGAAAAACCAATATTCAAAAAGTATAATACACAAAAAAATGCTTACCGAAGAAAGAAAATGTATCGTGCTCTGCACCCTCCACCAGCCCTGTGGTGCAACTGATGTCCCTTTCTCCAAAAATGTACTCAATGGGACCGTAATGTTGCAACCACACACAATGTGACCTGCTGTGAGGGAAAAACGAGTTAGTACATTTCAAACATGAAAAAGGTCATTTTAAAATCAACATGAAAAACCAAAATTCCAAAAGTATAATACACAAAACAATGCTTACCGAAGAAAGAAAATGTATCGTGCTCTGCACCCTCCACCCGCCCTGTGGTGCAACTGGTGTCCCTTTCTCCAAAAATGCACTCAATGGGACCGTAATGTTGCAACCACACACAAGTTGATCTGCTGTGAGGGAAAAACGAGTTAGTACATTTCAAACATGAAAAAGGTCATTTTAAAATCAACATGAAAAACCAAATTTCCAAAAGTATAAAACACAAAAAAATGATTACCAAAGAAAGAAAACGTATCGTGCTTTGCACCCTCCTCCCACCCTGTGGTGCAACTTATGTCCCTTTCTCCAAAAATTTACTCAATGTGAAAGTAATGTTGCAACCACACACAATGTGACCTGCTGTGAGGGAAAAACGAGTTAGTACATTTCAAACATGAAAAAGGTCATTTTAAAATCAACACGAAAAACCAAAATTCCAAAAGTATTATACACAAAAAAATGCTTACCGAAGAAAGAAAATATATCGTGCTCTGCACCCATCACCCGCCCTGTGGTGCAACTGATGTCCCTTTCTTCAAAATGTACTCAATGGGACCGTAATGTTGCAACCACACACAATGTGACCTGCTGTGAGGGAAAAACGAGTTAGTACATTTCAAACATGAAAAAGGTCATTTTAAAATCAACATGAAAAACCAAAATTCCAAAAGTATAATACACAAAAAAATGCTTACCGAAGAAAGAAAATGTATCGTGCTCTGCACCCTCCACCCGCCCTGTGGTGCAACTGATGTCCCTTTCTCCAAAAATTTACTCAATGGGACCGTAATGTTGCAACCACACACAATGTGACCTGCTGTGAGGGAAAAACGAGTTAGTACATTTCAAACATTAAAAAGGTCATTTTAAAATCAACATGAAAAACCAAAATTCCAAAAGTATAATACACAAAAAAATGCTTACCGAAGAAAGAAAATGTATCGTGCTCTGCACCCTCCACCCGCCCTGTGGTGCAACTGATGTCCCTTTCTCCAAAAATGTACTCAATGGGACCGTAATGTTGCAACCACACACAATGTGACCTGCTGTGAGGGAAAAACGAGTTAGTACATTTCAAACATGAAAAAGGTCATTTTAAAATCAACATGAAAAACCAAAATTCCAAAAGTATAATACACAAAAAAATACTTACCGAAGAAAGAAAATGTATCGTGCTCTGCACCCTCCACCCGCCCTGTGGTGCAACTGATGTCCCTTTCTCCAAAAATGTACTCAATGGGACCGTAATGTTGCAACCACACAAAAGTTGACCTGCTGTGAGGGAAAAACGAGTTAGCACATTTCAAACATGGAAAAGGTCATTTTAAAATCAACATGAAAAACCAAAATTCCAAAAGTATAATACACAAAAAAATGCTTACCGAAGAAAGAAAATGTATCGTGCTGTGCACCCTCCTCCCGCCCTGTGGTGCAACTGGTGTCCCTTTCTCCAAAAATGCACTCAATGGGACCGTAATGTTGCAACCACACACAAGTTGATCTGCTGTGAGGGAAAAACGAGTTAGTACATTTCAAACATGAAAACGGTCATTTTAAAATCAACATGAAAGACCAAATTTCCAAAAGTATAATACACAAAAAAATGCATACCGAAGAAAGAAAATGTATCGTGCTCTGCGCCCTCCACCCGCCCTGTGGTGCAACTGATATCCCTTTCTCCAAAATGGTACTCAATATGACCGTAATGTTGCAACCACACAAAAGTTGACTTGCTGTCAGCAGAAAACGAGTTACGACATTTCAAACATGAAAAAGGTCATTTTAAAATCAACATGAAAAACCAAATTTCCAAAAGTATAAAACACAAACAAATGACTACCAAAGCAAGAAAACGTATCGTGCTCTGCACCCTCCTCACGCCCTGTGGTGCAACTTATGTCCCTTTCTCCAAAAATTTACTCAATGTGAAAGTAATGTTGCAACCACACACAATGTGACCTGCTGTGAGGGAAAAACGAGTTAGTACATTTCAAACATGAAAAAGGTCATTTTAAAATCAACATGAAAAACCAAAATTCCAGAAGTATAATACCCAAAAAAATGCTTACCGAAGAAAGAAAATGTATCATGCTCTGCACCCTCCACCCGCTCTGTGGTGCAACAGATGTCCCTCTCTCCAAAAATGTACTCAATGCGACCGTAATATTGCAACCACACAAAAGTTGATCTGCTGTGAGGGAAAAACGAGTTAGTACATTTCAAACATGAAAAAGGTCATTTTAAAATCAACATGAAAAACCAATATTCAAAAAGTATAATACACAAAAAAATGCTTACCGAAGAAAGAAAATGTATCGTGCTCTGCACCCTCCACCCGCCCTGTGGTGCAACTGATGTCCCTTTCTCCAAAAATGCACTCAATGGGACCGTAATGTTGCAACCACACACAATGTGACCTGCTGTGAGGGAAAAACGAGTTAGTACATTTCAAACATGAAAAAGGTCATTTTAAAATCAACATGAAAAACCAAAATTCCAAAAGTATAATACACAAAAAAATGCTTACCGAAGAAGGAAAATGTATCGTGCTCTGCACCCTCCACCCGCCCTGTGGTGCAACTGGTGTCCCTTTCTCCAAAAATGCACTCAATGGGACCGTAATGTTGCAACCACACACAAGTTGATCTGCTGTGAGGGAAAAACGACTTAGTACATTTCAAACATGAAAAAGGTCATTTTAAAATCAACATGAAAAACCAAATTTCCAAAAGTATAATACACAAAAAAATGCATACCGAAGAAAGAAAATGTATCGTGCTCTGCACCCTCCACTTGCCCTGTGGTGCAACTGATGTCCCTTTCTCCAAAATGGTACTCAATATGACCGTAATGTTGCAACCACACAAAAGTTGACTTGCTGTGAGCAGAAAACGAGTTACGACATTTCAAACATGAAAAAGGTCATTTTAAAATCAACATGAAAAACCAAATTCCCAAAAGTATAAAACACAAAAAAATGATTACCAAAGAAAGAAAACGTATCGTGCTCTGCACCCTCCTCCCGCCCTGTGGTGCAACTTATGTCCTTTTCTCCAAAAATTTACTCAATGTGAAAGTAATGTTGCAACCACACACAATGTGACCTGCTGTGAGGGAAAAACGAGTTAGTACATTTCAAACATGAAAAAGGTCATTTTAAAATCAACACGAAAAACCAAAATTCCAAAAGTATTATACACAAAAAAATGCTTACCGAAGAAAGAAAATATATCGTGCTCTGCACCCACCACCCGCCCTGTGGTGCAACTGATGTCCCTTTCTTCAAAATGTACTCAATGGGACCGTAATGTTGCAACCACACACAATGTGACCTGCTGTGAGGGAAAAACGAGTTAGTACATTTCAAACATGAAAAAGGTCATTTTAAAATCAACATGAAAAACCAAAATTCCAAAAGTATAATACACAAAAAAACGCTTACCGAAGAAAGAAAATGTATCGTGCTCTGCACCCTCCACCCGCCCTGTGGTGCAACTGATGTCCCTTTCTCCAAAAATGTACTCAATGGGACCGTAATGTTGCAACCACACACAATGTGACCTGCTGTGAGGGAAAAACGAGTAAGTACATTTCAAACATGAAAAAGGTCATTTTAAAATCAACATGAAAAACCAAAATTCCAAAAGTATAATACACAAAAAAATGCTTACCGAAGAAAGAAAATGTATCGTGCTCTGCACCCTCCACCTGCCCTGTGGTGCAACTGATGTCCCTTTCTCCAAAAATTTACTCAATGGGACCGTAATGTTGCAACCACACACAATGTGACCTGCTGTGAGGGAAATATGAGTTAGTACATTTCAAACATGAAAAAGGTCATTTTAAAATCAACATGAAAAACCGAAATTCCAAAAGTATAATACACAAAAAAATGCTTACCGAAGAAAGAAAATGTATCGTGCTCTGCACCCTGCACCCGCCCTGTGGTGCAACTGATGTCCCTTTCTCCAAAATGGTACTCAATATGACCGTAATGTTGCGACCACACAAATGTTGACCTGCTGTGAGCAGAAGACGAGTTACGACATTTCAAACTTGAAAAAGGCCATTTTAAAATCAACATGAAAAACCAAATTTCCAAAAGTATAATACACAAAAAAATGCTTACAAAGAAAGAAAACGTATCGTGCTCTGCACCCTCCTCCCGCCCTGTGGTGCAACTGATGTCCCTTTCTCCAAAATGTACTCAATGGGACCGTAATGTTGCAACCACACACAATGTGACCTGCTGTGAGGGAAAAACGAGTTAGTACATTTCAAACATGAAAAAGGTCATTTTAAAATCAACATGAAAAACCAATATTCAAAAAGTATAATACACAAAAAAATGCTTACCGAAGAAAGAAAATGTAACGTGCTCTGCACCCAACACCCGCCCTGTGGTGCAACTGATGTCCCTTTCTCCAAAAATGTACTCAATGGGACCGTAATGTTGCAACCACACACAATGTGACCTGCTGTGAGGGAAAAACGAGTTAGTACATTTCAAACATGAAAAAGGTCATTTTAAAATCAACATGAAAAACCAAAATTCCAAAAGTATAATACACAAAAAAATGCTTACCGAAGAAAGAAAATGTATCGTGCTCTGCACCCTCCACCCGCCCTGTGGTGCAACTGATGTCCCTTTCTCCAAAAATGTACTCAATGGGACCGTAATGTTGCAACCACACACAATGTGACCTGCTGTGAGGGAAAAACGAGTTAGTACATTTCAAACATGAAAAAGGTCATTTTAAAATCAACATAAAAACCAAAATTCCAAAAGTATAATACACAAAAAAATGCTTACCGAAGAAAGAAAATGTATCGTGCTCTGCACCCTCCTCCCGCCCTGTGGTGCAACTGGTGTCCCTTTCTCCAAAAATGCACTCAATGGGACCGTAATGTTGCAACCACACACAAGTTGATCTGCTGTGAGGGAAAAACGAGTTAGTACGTTTCAAACATGAAAACGGTCATTTTAAAATCAACATGAAAAACCAAATTTCCAAAAGTATAATACACAAAAAAATGCATACCGAAGAAAGAAAATGTATCGTGCTCTGCACCCTCCACCCGCCCTGTGGTGCAACTGATGTCCCTTTCTCCAAAATGGTACTCAATATGACCGTAATGTTGCAACCACACAAAAGTGTACTTGCTGTGAGCAGAAAACGAGTTACGACATTTCAAACATGAAAAAGGTCATTTTAAAATCAACATGAAAAACCAAATTTCCAAAAGTATAAAACACAAAAAAATGATTACCAAAGAAAGAAAACGTATCGTGCTCTGCACCCTCCTCCCGCCCTGTGGTGCAACTTATGTCCCTTTCTCCAAAAATTTACTCAATGTGAAAGTAATGTTGCAACCACACACAATGTGACCTGCTGTGAGGGAAAAACGAGTTAGTACATTTCAAACATGAAAAAGGTCATTTTAAAATCAACACGAAAAACCAAAATTCCAAAAGTATTATACACAAAAAAATGCTTACCGAAGAAAGAAAATGTATCGTGCTCTGCACCCTCCTCCCGCCCTGTGGTGCAACTGATGTCCCTTTCTCCAAAAATGTACCCAATGTGACCGTAATGTTGCAACCACACACAATGTGACCTGCTGTGAGGGAAAAACGAGTTAGTACATTTCAAACATGAAAAAGGTCATTTTAAAATCAACATGAAAAACCAAAATCCCAAAAGTATAATGCACAAAAAAATGCTTACCGAAGAAAGAAAATGTATCGTGCTCTGCACCCTCCTCCCGCCCTGTGGTGCAACTGATGTCCCTTTCTCCAAAAATGTACCCAATGTGACCGTAATGTTGCAACCACACAAAAGTTGACCTGCTGTGAGGGAAAAACGAGTTAGTACATTTCAAACATGAAAAAGGTCATTTTAAAATCAACATGAAAAAATAAAATTCCAAAAGTATAATACACAAAAAAATGCTTACCGAAGAAAGAAAATGTATGGTGCTCTGCACCCTCCACCCGCCCTGTGGTGCAACTGATGTCCCTTTCTCCAAAATGGTACTCAATATGACCGTAATATTGCAACCACACAAAAGTTGACCTGCTGTGAGCAGGAAACGAGTTACGACATTTCAAACATGAAAAAGGTCATTTTAAAATCAACATGAAAAACCAAATTTCCAAAAGTATAACACACAAAAAAATGCTTACCGAAGAAAGAAAATGTATCGTGCTCTGCACCCTCCACCCGCCCTGTGGTGCAACTGATGTCCCTTTCTCCAAAAATGTACTCAATGGGACCGTAATGTTGCAACCACACACAATGTGACCTGCTGTGAGGGAAAAACGAGTTAGTACATTTCAAACAAGAAAAAGGTCATTTTAAAATCAACATGAAAAACCAAAATTCCAGAAGTACAATACACAAAAAAATGCTTACCGAAGAAAGAAAATGTATCGTGCTCTGCACCCTCCACCCGCTCTGTGGTGCAACTGATGTCCCTTTCTCCAAAAATGTACTCAATGTGACCGTAATGTTGCAACCACACAAAAGTTGACCTGCTGTGAGGGAAAAACGAGTTAGTACATTTCAAACATGAAAAAGGTCATTTTAAAATCAACATGAAAAACCAAAATTCCAAAAGTATAATACACAAAAAAATGCTTGCCGAAGAAAGAAAATGTATCGTGCTCTGCACCCTCAACCTGCCCTGTGGTGCAACTGATGTCCCTTTCTCCAAAAATGTACTCAATGGGACCGTAACGTTGCAACCACACACAATGTGACCTGCTGTGAGGGAAAAACGAGTTAGTACATTTCAAACATGAAAAAGGTCATTTTAAAATCAACATGAAAAAACAAAATTCCAAAAGTATAATACACAAAAAAATGCTTACCGAAGAAAGAAAATGTATCGTGCTCTGCACCCTCCACCCGCCCTGTGGTGCAACTGATGTCCCTTTCTCCAAAAATGTACTCAATGGGACCGTAATGTTGCAACCACACAAAAGTTGACCTGCTGTGAGGGAAAAACGAGTTAGTACATTTCAAACATGAAAAAGGTCATTTTAAAATCAACATGAAAAACCAAATTTCCAAAAGTATAATACACAAAAACATGCATACCGAAGAAAGAAAATGTATCGTGCTCTGCACCCTCCACCCGCCCTGTGGTGCAACTGATGTCCCTTTCTCCAAAATGGTACTCAATATGACCGTAATGTTGCAACCACGCAAAAGTTGACTTGCTGTGAGCAGAAAACGAGTTACGACATTTCAAACATGAAAAAGGTCATTTTAAAATCAACATGAAAAACCAAATTTCCAAAAGTATAAAACACAAAAAAATGATTACCAAAGAAAGAAAACGTATCGTGCTGTGCACCCTCCTCCCGCCCTGTGGTGCAACTTATGTCCCTTTCTCCAAAAATGTACTCAATGGGACCGTAATGTTGCAACCACACACAATGTGACCTGCTGTGAGGGAAAAACGAGTTAGTACATTTCAAACATGAAAAAGGTCATTTTAAAATCAACACGAGAAACCAAAATTCCAAAAGTATTATACACAAAAAAATGCTTACCGAAGTAAGAAAATATATCGTGCTCTGCACCCACCACCCGCCCTGTGGTGCAACTGATGTCCCTTTCTCCAAAATGTACTCAATGGGACCGTAATGTTGCAACCACACACAATGTGACCTGCTGTGAGGGAAAAACGAGTTAGTACATTTCAAACATGAAAAAGGTCATTTTAAAATCAACATGAAAAACCAAAATTCCAAAAGTATAATACACAAAAAAATGCTTAGCAAAGAAAGAAAATGTATCGTTCTCTGCACCCTCCACCCGCCCTGTGGTGCAACTGATGTCCCTTTCTCCAAAAATGTACTCAATGGGACCGTAATGTTGCAACCACACACAATGTGACCTGCTGTGAGATAAAAACGAGTTAGTACATTTCAAACATGAAAAAGGTCATATTAAAATCAACATGAAAAACCAAAATTCCAAAAGTATAATACACAAAAAAATGCTTACCGAAGAAAGAAAATGTATCGTGCTCTGCACCCTTCACCTGCCCTGTGGTGCAACTGATGTCCCTTTCTCCAAAAATTTACTCAATGGGACCGTAATATTGCAACCACACACAATGTGACCTGCTGTGAGGGAAAAACGAGTTAGTACATTTCAAACATGAAAAAGGTCATTTTAAAATCAACATGAAAAACCAAAATTCCAGAAGTATAATACCCAAAAAAATGCTTACCGAAGAAAGAAAATGTATCGTGCTCTGCACCCTCCACCCGCTCTGTGGTGCAACTGATGTCCCTCTCTCCAAAATTGTACTCAATGCGACCGTAATGTTGCAACCACACAAAAGTTGACCTGCTGTGAGGGAAAAACGAGTTAGTACATTTCAAACATGAAAAAGGTCATTTTAAAATCAACATGAAAAACCAATATTCAAAAAGTATAATACACAAAAAAATGCTTACCGAAGAAAGAAAATGTATCGTGCTCTGCACCCTCCACCAGCCCTGTGGTGCAACTGATGTCCCTTTCTCCAAAAATGTACTCAATGGGACCGTAATGTTGCAACCACACACAATGTGACCTGCTGTGAGGGAAAAACGAGTTAGTACATTTCAAACATGAAAAAGGTCATTTTAAAATCAACATGAAAAACCAAAATTCCAAAAGTATAATACACAAAACAATGCTTACCGAAGAAAGAAAATGTATCGTGCTCTGCACCCTCCACCCGCCCTGTGGTGCAACTGGTGTCCCTTTCTCCAAAAATGCACTCAATGGGACCGTAATGTTGCAACCACACACAAGTTGATCTGCTGTGAGGGAAAAACGAGTTAGTACATTTCAAACATGAAAAAGGTCATTTTAAAATCAACATGAAAAACCAAATTTCCAAAAGTATAAAACACAAAAAAATGATTACCAAAGAAAGAAAACGTATCGTGCTTTGCACCCTCCTCCCACCCTGTGGTGCAACTTATGTCCCTTTCTCCAAAAATTTACTCAATGTGAAAGTAATGTTGCAACCACACACAATGTGACCTGCTGTGAGGGAAAAACGAGTTAGTACATTTCAAACATGAAAAAGGTCATTTTAAAATCAACACGAAAAACCAAAATTCCAAAAGTATTATACACAAAAAAATGCTTACCGAAGAAAGAAAATATATCGTGCTCTGCACCCATCACCCGCCCTGTGGTGCAACTGATGTCCCTTTCTTCAAAATGTACTCAATGGGACCGTAATGTTGCAACCACACACAATGTGACCTGCTGTGAGGGAAAAACGAGTTAGTACATTTCAAACATGAAAAAGGTCATTTTAAAATCAACATGAAAAACCAAAATTCCAAAAGTATAATACACAAAAAAATGCTTACCGAAGAAAGAAAATGTATCGTGCTCTGCACCCTCCACCCGCCCTGTGGTGCAACTGATGTCCATTTCTCCAAAAATTTACTCAATGGGACCGTAATGTTGCAACCACACACAATGTGACCTGCTGTGAGGGAAAAACGAGTTAGTACATTTCAAACATTAAAAAGGTCATTTTAAAATCAACATGAAAAACCAAAATTCCAAAAGTATAATACACAAAAAAATGCTTACCGAAGAAAGAAAATGTATCGTGCTCTGCACCCTCCACCCGCCCTGTGGTGCAACTGATGTCCCTTTCTCCAAAAATGTACTCAATGGGACCGTAATGTTGCAACCACACACAATGTGACCTGCTGTGAGGGAAAAACGAGTTAGTACATTTCAAACATGAAAAAGGTCATTTTAAAATCAACATGAAAAACCAAAATTCCAAAAGTATAATACACAAAAAAATACTTACCGAAGAAAGAAAATGTATCGTGCTCTGCACCCTCCACCCGCCCTGTGGTGCAACTGATGTCCCTTTCTCCAAAAATGTACTCAATGGGACCGTAATGTTGCAACCACACAAAAGTTGACCTGCTGTGAGGGAAAAACGAGTTAGCACATTTCAAACATGGAAAAGGTCATTTTAAAATCAACATGAAAAACCAAAATTCCAAAAGTATAATACACAAAAAAATGCTTACCGAAGAAAGAAAATGTATCGTGCTGTGCACCCTCCTCCCGCCCTGTGGTGCAACTGGTGTCCCTTTCTCCAAAAATGCACTCAATGGGACCGTAATGTTGCAACCACACACAAGTTGATCTGCTGTGAGGGAAAAACGAGTTAGTACATTTCAAACATGAAAACGGTCATTTTAAAATCAACATGAAAGACCAAATTTCCAAAAGTATAATACACAAAAAAATGCATACCGAAGAAAGAAAATGTATCGTGCTCTGCGCCCTCCACCCGCCCTGTGGTGCAACTGATATCCCTTTCTCCAAAATGGTACTCAATATGACCGTAATGTTGCAACCACACAAAAGTTGACTTGCTGTCAGCAGAAAACGAGTTACGACATTTCAAACATGAAAAAGGTCATTTTAAAATCAACATGAAAAACCAAATTTCCAAAAGTATAAAACACAAACAAATGACTACCAAAGCAAGAAAACGTATCGTGCTCTGCACCCTCCTCACGCCCTGTGGTGCAACTTATGTCCCTTTCTCCAAAAATTTACTCAATGTGAAAGTAATGTTGCAACCACACACAATGTGACCTGCTGTGAGGGAAAAACGAGTTAGTACATTTCAAACATGAAAAAGGTCATTTTAAAATCAACATGAAAAACCAAAATTCCAGAAGTATAATACCCAAAAAAATGCTTACCGAAGAAAGAAAATGTATCATGCTCTGCACCCTCCACCCGCTCTGTGGTGCAACAGATGTCCCTCTCTCCAAAAATGTACTCAATGCGACCGTAATATTGCAACCACACAAAAGTTGATCTGCTGTGAGGGAAAAACGAGTTAGTACATTTCAAACATGAAAAAGGTCATTTTAAAATCAACATGAAAAACCAATATTCAAAAAGTATAATACACAAAAAAATGCTTACCGAAGAAAGAAAATGTATCGTGCTCTGCACCCTCCACCCGCCCTGTGGTGCAACTGATGTCCCTTTCTCCAAAAATGCACTCAATGGGACCGTAATGTTGCAACCACACACAATGTGACCTGCTGTGAGGGAAAAACGAGTTAGTACATTTCAAACATGAAAAAGGTCATTTTAAAATCAACATGAAAAACCAAAATTCCAAAAGTATAATACACAAAAAAATGCTTACCGAAGAAGGAAAATGTATCGTGCTCTGCACCCTCCACCCGCCCTGTGGTGCAACTGGTGTCCCTTTCTCCAAAAATGCACTCAATGGGACCGTAATGTTGCAACCACACACAAGTTGATCTGCTGTGAGGGAAAAACGACTTAGTACATTTCAAACATGAAAAAGGTCATTTTAAAATCAACATGAAAAACCAAATTTCCAAAAGTATAATACACAAAAAAATGCATACCGAAGAAAGAAAATGTATCGTGCTCTGCACCCTCCACTTGCCCTGTGGTGCAACTGATGTCCCTTTCTCCAAAATGGTACTCAATATGACCGTAATGTTGCAACCACACAAAAGTTGACTTGCTGTGAGCAGAAAACGAGTTACGACATTTCAAACATGAAAAAGGTCATTTTAAAATCAACATGAAAAACCAAATTCCCAAAAGTATAAAACACAAAAAAATGATTACCAAAGAAAGAAAACGTATCGTGCTCTGCACCCTCCTCCCGCCCTGTGGTGCAACTTATGTCCTTTTCTCCAAAAATTTACTCAATGTGAAAGTAATGTTGCAACCACACACAATGTGACCTGCTGTGAGGGAAAAACGAGTTAGTACATTTCAAACATGAAAAAGGTCATTTTAAAATCAACACGAAAAACCAAAATTCCAAAAGTATTATACACAAAAAAATGCTTACCGAAGAAAGAAAATATATCGTGCTCTGCACCCACCACCCGCCCTGTGGTGCAACTGATGTCCCTTTCTTCAAAATGTACTCAATGGGACCGTAATGTTGCAACCACACACAATGTGACCTGCTGTGAGGGAAAAACGAGTTAGTACATTTCAAACATGAAAAAGGTCATTTTAAAATCAACATGAAAAACCAAAATTCCAAAAGTATAATACACAAAAAAACGCTTACCGAAGAAAGAAAATGTATCGTGCTCTGCACCCTCCACCCGCCCTGTGGTGCAACTGATGTCCCTTTCTCCAAAAATGTACTCAATGGGACCGTAATGTTGCAACCACACACAATGTGACCTGCTGTGAGGGAAAAACGAGTAAGTACATTTCAAACATGAAAAAGGTCATTTTAAAATCAACATGAAAAACCAAAATTCCAAAAGTATAATACACAAAAAAATGCTTACCGAAGAAAGAAAATGTATCGTGCTCTGCACCCTCCACCTGCCCTGTGGTGCAACTGATGTCCCTTTCTCCAAAAATTTACTCAATGGGACCGTAATGTTGCAACCACACACAATGTGACCTGCTGTGAGGGAAATATGAGTTAGTACATTTCAAACATGAAAAAGGTCATTTTAAAATCAACATGAAAAACCGAAATTCCAAAAGTATAATACACAAAAAAATGCTTACCGAAGAAAGAAAATGTATCGTGCTCTGCACCCTCCACCCGCCCTGTGGTGCAACTGATGTCCCTTTCTCCAAAATGGTACTCAATATGACCGTAATGTTGCGACCACACAAATGTTGACCTGCTGTGAGCAGAAGACGAGTTACGACATTTCAAACTTGAAAAAGGCCATTTTAAAATCAACATGAAAAACCAAATTTCCAAAAGTATAATACACAAAAAAATGCTTACAAAGAAAGAAAACGTATCGTGCTCTGCACCCTCCTCCCGCCCTGTGGTGCAACTGATGTCCCTTTCTCCAAAATGTACTCAATGGGACCGTAATGTTGCAACCACACACAATGTGACCTGCTGTGAGGGAAAAACGAGTTAGTACATTTCAAACATGAAAAAGGTCATTTTAAAATCAACATGAAAAACCAATATTCAAAAAGTATAATACACAAAAAAATGCTTACCGAAGAAAGAAAATGTAACGTGCTCTGCACCCAACACCCGCCCTGTGGTGCAACTGATGTCCCTTTCTCCAAAAATGTACTCAATGGGACCGTAATGTTGCAACCACACACAATGTGACCTGCTGTGAGGGAAAAACGAGTTAGTACATTTCAAACATGAAAAAGGTCATTTTAAAATCAACATGAAAAACCAAAATTCCAAAAGTATAATACACAAAAAAATGCTTACCGAAGAAAGAAAATGTATCGTGCTCTGCACCCTCCACCCGCCCTGTGGTGCAACTGATGTCCCTTTCTCCAAAAATGTACTCAATGGGACCGTAATGTTGCAACCACACACAATGTGACCTGCTGTGAGGGAAAAACGAGTTAGTACATTTCAAACATGAAAAAGGTCATTTTAAAATCAACATAAAAACCAAAATTCCAAAAGTATAATACACAAAAAAATGCTTACCGAAGAAAGAAAATGTATCGTGCTCTGCACCCTCCTCCCGCCCTGTGGTGCAACTGGTGTCCCTTTCTCCAAAAATGCACTCAATGGGACCGTAATGTTGCAACCACACACAAGTTGATCTGCTGTGAGGGAAAAACGAGTTAGTACGTTTCAAACATGAAAACGGTCATTTTAAAATCAACATGAAAAACCAAATTTCCAAAAGTATAATACACAAAAAAATGCATACCGAAGAAAGAAAATGTATCGTGCTCTGCACCCTCCACCCGCCCTGTGGTGCAACTGATGTCCCTTTCTCCAAAATGGTACTCAATATGACCGTAATGTTGCAACCACACAAAAGTGTACTTGCTGTGAGCAGAAAACGAGTTACGACATTTCAAACATGAAAAAGGTCATTTTAAAATCAACATGAAAAACCAAATTTCCAAAAGTATAAAACACAAAAAAATGATTACCAAAGAAAGAAAACGTATCGTGCTCTGCACCCTCCTCCCGCCCTGTGGTGCAACTTATGTCCCTTTCTCCAAAAATTTACTCAATGTGAAAGTAATGTTGCAACCACACACAATGTGACCTGCTGTGAGGGAAAAACGAGTTAGTACATTTCAAACATGAAAAAGGTCATTTTAAAATCAACACGAAAAACCAAAATTCCAAAAGTATTATACACAAAAAAATGCTTACCGAAGAAAGAAAATTTATCGTGCTCTGCACCCACCACCCACCCTGTGGTGCAACTGATGTCCCTTTCTTCAAAATGTACTCAATGGGACGGTAATGTTGCAACCACACACAATGTGACCTGCTGTGACGGAAAAACGAGTTAGTACATTTCAAACATGAAAAAGGTCATTTTAAAATCAACATGAAAAACCAAAATTCCAAAAGTATAATACACAAAAAAATGCTTACCGAAGAAAGAAAATGTATCGTGCTCTGCACCCTCCACCCGCCCTGTGGTGCAACTGATGTCCCTTTCTCCAAATTGGTACTCAATATGACCGTAATGTTGCGACCACACAAATGTTGACCTGCTGTGAGCAGAAGACGAGTTACGACATTTCAAACATGAAAAAGGTCATCTTAAAATCAACATGAAAAACCAAATTTCTAAAAGTATAATACACAAAAAAATGCTTACCAAAGAAAGAAAACGTATCGTGCTCTGCACCCTCCTCCCGCCCTGTGGTGCAACTGATGTCCCTTTCTCCAAAAATTTACTCAATGGGACCGTAATGTTGCAACCACACACAATGTGACCTGCTGTGACGGAAAAACGAGTTAGTACATTTCAAACATGAAAAAGGTCATTTCAAAATCAACATGAAAAACCAAAATTCCAAAAGTGTAATACACAAAAAAATGCTTACCGAAGAAAGAAAATGTATCGTGCTCTGCACCCTCCACCCGCCCTGTGGTGCAACTGATGTCCCTTTCTCCAATAATGTACTCAATGGGACCGTAATGTTGCAACCACACACAATGTGACCTGCTGTGAGAGAAAAACGAGTTAGTACATTTCAAACATGAAAAAGGTCATTTTAAAATCAACATGAAAAACCAAAATTCCAAAAGTATAATACACAAAAAAATTCTTACCGAAGAAAGAAAATGTATCGTGCTCTGCACCCTCCACCCGCCCTGTGGTGCAACTGATGTCCCTTTCTCCAAAAATGTACTCAATGTGACCGTAATGCTGCAACCACACAAAAGTTGAACTGCTGTGAGCAGAAAACGAGTTACGACACTTCAAACATGAAAAAGGTCATTTTAAAATCAACATGAAAAACCAAATTTCCAAAAGTATAAAACACAAAAAAATGATTACCAAAGAAAGAAAACGTATCGTGCTCTGCACCCTCCTCCCGCCCTGTGGTGCAACTGATGTCCCTTTCTCCAAAAATGTACTCAATGTGACCCTGATGTTGCAACCACACACAATGTGACCTGCTGTGAGGGAAAAACAAGTTAGTACATTTCAAACATGAAAAAGGTCATTTTAAAATCACCATGAAAAACCAAAATTCCAAAAGTATTATACACAAAAAAATGCTTACCGAAGAGAGAAAATATATCGTGCTCTGCACCCTCCACCCGCCCTGTGGTGCAACTGATGTCCCTTTCTCCAAAAATGTACTCAATGGGACCGTAATGTTGCAACCACACACAATGTGACCTGCTGTGAGGGAAAAACGAGTTAGTACATTTCAAACATGAAAAAGGTCATTTTAAAATCAACATGAAAAACCAAAATTCCAAAAGTATAATACACAAAAAAATGCTTACCGGAGAAAGAAAATGTATCGTGCTCTGCACCCTCCACCCGCCCTGTGGTGCAACTGATGTCCCTTTCTCCAAAAATGTACTCAATGTGACCGTAATGTTGCAACCACACACAATGTGACCTGCTGTGAGGGAAAAACGAGTTAGTACATTTCAAACATGAAAAAGGTCATTTTAAAATCAACATGAAAAACCAAATTTCCAAAAGTATAATACACAAAAAAATGCTTACCGAAGAAAGAAAAAGTATCGTGCTCTGCACCCTCCACCCGCCCTGTGGTGCAACTGTTGTCCCTTTCTCCAAAATGGTATTCAATGTGATCGTAATGTTGCAATTACACACAATGTGACCTGCTGTGAGGGAAAAACGAGTTAGTACATTTCAAACATGAAAAAGGTCATTTTAAAATCAACATGAAAAACCAAAATCCCAAAAGTATAATACACAAAAAAATGCTTACCGAAGAAAGAAAATGTATCGTGCTCTGCACCCTCCTCCCGCCCTGTGGTGCAACTGATGTCCCTTTCTCCAAAAATGTACCCAATGTGACCGTAATGTTGCAACCACACACAATGTGACCTGCTGTGAGGGAAAAACGAGTTAGTACATTTCAAACATGAAAAAGGTCATTTTAAAATCAACATGAAAAACCAAAATTCCAAAAGTATAATACACAAAAAAATGCATACCGAAGAAAGAAAATGTATCGTGCTCTGCACCCTCCTCCCGCCCTGTGGTGCAACTGATGTCCCTTTCTCCTAAAATGTACGCAATGGGACTCTAATGTTGCAACCACACTCAATGTGACCTGCTGTGAGGGAAAAACGAGTTAGTACATTTCAAACATGAAAAAGGTCATTTTAAAATCAACATGAAAAACCAAAATTCCAAAAGTATAATACACAAAAAAATGCTTACCGAAGAAAGAAAATGTATCGTGCTCTGCACCCTCCACCCGCCCAGTGGTGCAACTGATGTCCCTTTCTCCAAAAATGTACTCAATGTGACCGTAATGTTGCAACCACACACAATGTGACCTGCTGTGAGGGAAAAACGAGTTAGTACATTTCAAACATGAAAAAGGTCATTTAAAAATCAACATGAAAAACCAAAATTCCAAAAGTATAATACACAAAAAAATGCTTACCGAAGAGAGAAAATGTATCGTGCTCTGCACCCTCCACCCGCCCTGTGGTGCAACTGTTGTCCCTTTCTCCAAAATGGTACTCAATGTGACCGTAATGTTGCAACCACACACAATGTGACCTGCTGTGAGGGAAAAACGAGTTAGTACATTTCAAACATGAAACAGGTCATTTTAAAATCAACATGAAGAAACAAAATCCCAAAAGTATAATACACAAAAAAATGCTTACCGAAGAAAGAAAATGTATCGTGCTCTGCACCCTCCACCCGCCCTATGGTGCAACTGATGTCACTTTCTCCAATAATGTACTCAATGGGACCGTAATGATGCAAACACAATGTGACCCGCTGTGAGGGAAAAACGAGTTAGTACATTTCAAACATGATAAAGGTCATTTTAAAATCAACATGAAAAACCAAATTTCCAAAAGGATAATACACAAAAAAATGCTTACCGAAGAAAGAAAATGTATCGTGCTCTGCACCCTCCACCCTCCCTGTGGTGCAACTGTTGTCCCTTTCTCCAAAATGGTACTCAATGTGACCGTAATGTTGCAACCACACACAATGTGACCTGCTGTGAGGGAAAAACGAGTTAGTACATTTCAAACATGAAAAAGGTCATTTTAAAATCAACGTGAAAAAACAAAACCCCAAAAGTATAATACACAAAAAAATGCTTACCGAAGAAAGAAAATGTATCGTGCTCTGCACCCTCCACCCGCCCTGTGGTGCAACTGATGTCCCTTTCTCCAAAAATGTACTCAATGTGACCGTAATGTTGCAACCACACAAAATGAGACCTGCTGTGAGGGAAAAACGAGTTAGTACATATCAAACATGAAAAAGGTCATTTTAAAATCAACATGAAAAACCAAAATTCCAAAAGTATAATACACAAAAAAATGCTTACCGAAGAAAGAAAATGTATCGTGCTCTGCACCCTCCTCCCGCCCTGTGGTGCAACTGATGTCCCTTTCTCCAAAAATGTACTCAATGGGACCGTAATGATGCAACCACACACAATGTGACCTGCTGTGAGGGAAAAACGAGTTAGTACATTTCAAACATGAAAAAGGTCATTTTAAAATCAGCATGAAAAACCAAAATTCCAAAAGTATAATACACAAAAAAATGCTTACCGAAGAAAGAAAATGTATCGTGCTCTGCACCCTCCACCCGCCCTGTGGTGCAACTGATGTCCCTTTCTCCAAAAATGTACTCAATGGGACCGTAATGTTGCAACCACACACAATGTGACCTGCTGTGAGGGAAAAACGAGTTAGTACATTTCAAACATGAAAAAGGTCATTTTAAAATCAACATGAAAAACCAAAATTCCAAAAGTATAATACACAAAAAAATTCTTACCGAAGAAAGAAAATGTATCGTGCTCTGCACCCTCCACCCGCCCTGTGGTGCATCTGATGTCCCTTTCTCCAAAAATGTACTCAATGTGACCGTAATGCTGCAACCACACAAAAGTTGAACTGCTGTGAGCAGAAAACGAGTTACGACACTTCAAACATGAAAAAGGTCATTTTAAAATCAACATGAAAAACCAAATTTCCAAAAGTATAAAACACAAAAAAATGATTACCAAAGAAAGAAAACGTATCGTGCTCTGCACCCTCCTCCCTCCCTGTGGTGCAACTGATGTCCCTTTCTCCAAAAATGTACTCAATGTGACCCTGATGTTGCAACCACACACAATGTGACCTGCTGTGAGGGAAAAACAAGTTAGTACATTTCAAACATGAAAAAGGTCATTTTAAAATCACCATGAAAAACCAAAATTCCAAAAGTATTATACACAAAAAAATGCTTACCGAAGAGAGAAAATATATCGTGCTCTGCACCCTCCACCCGCCCTGTGGTGCAACTGATGTCCCTTTCTCCAAAAATGTACTCAATGGGACCGTAATGTTGCAACCACACACAATGTGACCTGCTGTGAGGGAAAAACGAGTTAGTACATTTCAAACATGAAAAAGGTCATTTTAAAATCAACATGAAAAACCAAAATTCCAAAAGTATAATACACAAAAAAATGCTTACCGGAGAAAGAAAATGTATCGTGCTCTGCACCCTCCACCCGCCCTGTGGTGCAACTGATGTCCCTTTCTCCGAAAATGTACTCAATGTGACCGTAATGTTGCAACCACACACAATGTGACCTGCTGTGAGGGAAAAACGAGTTAGTACATTTCAAACATGAAAAAGGTCATTTTAAAATCAACATGAAAAACCAAATTTCCAAAAGTATAATACACAAAAAAATGCTTACCGAAGAAAGAAAAAGTATCGTGCTCTGCACCCTCCACCCGCCCTGTGGTGCAACTGTTGTCCCTTTCTCCAAAATGGTATTCAATGTGATCGTAATGTTGCAATTACACACAATGTGACCTGCTGTGAGGGAAAAACGAGTTAGTACATTTCAAACATGAAAAAGGTCATTTTAAAATCAACATGAAAAACCAAAATCCCAAAAGTATAATACACAAAAAAATGCTTACCGAAGAAAGAAAATGTATCGTGCTCTGCACCCTCCTCCCGCCCTGTGGTGCAACTGATGTCCCTTTCTCCAAAAATGTACCCAATGTGACCGTAATGTTGCAACCACACACAATGTGACCTGCTGTGAGGGAAAAACGAGTTAGTACATTTCAAACATGAAAAAGGTCATTTTAAAATCAACATGAAAAACCAAAATTCCAAAAGTATAATACACAAAAAAATGCATACCGAAGAAAGAAAATGTATCGTGCTCTGCACCCTCCTCCCGCCCTGTGGTGCAACTGATGTCCCTTTCTCCTAAAATGTACTCAATGGGACTGTAATGTTGCAACCACACACAATGTGACCTGCTGTGAGGGAAAAACGAGTTAGTACATTTCAAACATGAAAAAGGTCATTTTAAAATCAACATGAAAAACCAAAATTCCAAAAGTATAATACACAAAAAAATGCTTACCGAAGAAAGAAAATGTATCGTGCTCTGCACCCTCCACCCGCCCAGTGGTGCAACTGATGTCCCTTTCTCCAAAAATGTACTCAATGTGACCGTAATGTTGCAACCACACACAATGTGACCTGCTGTGAGGGAAAAACGAGTTAGTACATTTCAAACATGAAAAAGGTCATTTAAAAATCAACATGAAAAACCAAAATTCCAAAAGTATAATACACAAAAAAATGCTTACCGAAGAGAGAAAATGTATCGTGCTCTGCACCCTCCACCCGCCCTGTGGTGCAACTGTTGTCCCTTTCTCCAAAATGGTACTCAATGTGACCGTAATGTTGCAACCACACACAATGTGACCTGCTGTGAGGGAAAAACGAGTTAGTACATTTCAAACATGAAACAGGTCATTTTAAAATCAACATGAAGAAACAAAATCCCAAAAGTATAATACACAAAAAAATGCTTACCGAAGAAAGAAAATGTATCGTGCCCTGCACCCTCCACCCGCCCTGTGGTGCAACTGATGTCACTTTCTCCAATAATGTACTCAATGGGACCGTAATGATGCAAACACAATGTGACCCGCTGTGAGGGAAAAACGAGTTAGTACATTTCAAACATGATAAAGGTCATTTTAAAATCAACATGAAAAACCAAAATTCCAAAAGTATAATACACAAAAAAATGCTTACCGAAGAAAGAAAATGTATCGTGCTCTGCACCCTCCTCCCGCCCTGTGGTGCAACTGATGTCCCTTTCTCCAAAAATGTACTCAATGGGACCGTAATGATGCAACCACACACAATGTGACCTGCTGTGAGGGAAAAACGAGTTAGTACATTTCAAACATGAAAAAGGTCATTTTAAAATCAGCATGAAAAACCAAAATTCCAAAAGTATAATACACAAAAAAATGCTTACCGAAGAAAGAAAATGTATCGTGCTCTGCACCCTCCACCCGCCCTGTGGTGCAACTGATGTCCCTTTCTCCAAAAATGTACTCAATGTGACCGTAATGTTGCAACCACACACAATGTGACCTGCTGTGAGGGAAAAACGGGTTAGTACATTTCAAACATGAAAAAGGTCATTTTAAAATCGACATGAAAAACCAAAATTCCAAAAGTATAATACACAAAAAAATGCTTACCGAAGAAAGAAAATGTATCGTGCTCTGCACCCTCCACCCGCCCTGTGGTGCAACTGTTGTCCCTTTCTCCAAAATGGTACTCAATGTGACCGTAATGTTGCAATCACACACAATGTGACCTGCTGTGAGGGAAAAACGAGTTAGTACATTTCAAACATGAAAAAGGTCATTTTAAAATCAACATGAAAAAACAAAATCCCAAAAGTATAATACACAAAAAAATGCTTACCGAAGAAAGAAAATGTATCGTGCTCTGCGCCCTCCACCCGCCCTGTGGTGCAACTGATGTCCCTTTCTCCAATAATGTACTCAATGGGACCGTAATGTTGCAACCACACACAATGTGACCTGCTGTGAGGGAAAAACGAGTTCGTACATTTCAAACATGAAAAAGGTCATTTTAAAATCAACATGAAAAACCAAAATTCCAAAAGTATAATACACAAAAAATGCTTACCGAAGAAAGAAAATGTATCGTGCTCTGCACCCTCCACCCGCCCTGTGGTGCAACTGATGTCCCATTCTCCAAAAATGTACTCAATGGGACCGTAATGTTGCAACCACACACAATGTGACCTGCTGTGAGGGAAAAACGAGTTAGTACATTTCAAACATGAGAAAGGTCATTTTAAAATCAACATGAAAAAAGAAATTCCAAAAGTATAATACACAAAAAAATGCTTACCGAAGAAAGAAAATGTATCGTGCTCTGCACCCTCCACCCGCCCTGTGGTGCAACTGATGTCCCTTTCTCCAAAAATGTACTCAATGGGACCGTAATGTTGCAACCACACACAATGTGACCTGCTGTGAGGGAAAAACGAGTTAGTACATTTCAAACATGAAAAAGGTCATTTTAAAATCAACATGAAAAACCAAATTTCCAAAAGTATAATACACAAAAAAAATCCTTACCGAAGAAAGAAAATGTATCGTGCTCTGCACCCTCCACCCACCCTGTGGTGCAACTGTTGTCCCTTTCCCCAAAATGGTACTCAATATGACCGTAATTTTGCAACCACACAAAAGTTGACCTGCTGTGACCAGAAAACGAGCTACGACATTTCAAACATGAAAAAGGTCATTTTAAAATCAACATGAAAAACGAAATTTCCAAAAGTATAAAAAATAAAAAAATGATTACCAAAGAAAGAAAACGTATTGTGCTCTGCACCCTCCTCCCACCCTGTGGTGCAGCTGATGTCCCTTTCTCCAAAAATGTACTCAATGTGACCGTAATGTTGCAACCACACACAATGTGACCTGCTGTGAGGGAAAAACGAGTTAGTACATTTCAAACATGAAAAAGGTCATTTTAAAATCAACATGAAAAACCAAAATTCCAAAAGTATAATACACAAAAAAATGCTTACTGAAGAAAGAAAATGTATTGTGCTCTGCACCCTCCACCCGCCCTGTGGTGGAACTGATGTCCCTTCCTCCAAAATGATACTCAATATGACCGTAATGTTGCAACCACACAAAAGTTGAACTGCTGTGAGCAGAAAACGAGTTACGACACTTCAAACATGAAAAAGGTCATTTTAAAATCAACATGAAAAACCAAATTTCCAAAAGTATAATACACAAAAAAATGCTTACCGAAGAAAGAAAATGTATCGTGCTCTGCACCCTCCACCCGCCCTGTGGTGCAACTGTTGTCCCTTTCTCCAAAATGGTACTCAATGTGACCGTAATGTTGCAACCACACACAATGTGACCTGCTGTGAGGGAAAAACGAGTTAGTACATTTCAAACATGAAAAAGGTCATTTTAAAATCAACATGAAAAAACAAAACCCCAAAAGTATAATACACAAAAAAATGCTTACCGAAGAAAGAAAATGTATCGTGCTCTCCACCCTCCACCCGCCCTGTGGTGCAACTGATGTCCCTTTCTCCAAAAATGTACTCAATGTGACCGTAATGTTGCGACCACACACAATGTGACCTGCTGTGAGGGAAAAATGAGTTAGTACATTTCAAACATGAAAAAGGTCATTTTAAAATCAACATGAAAAACCAAAATTCCAAAAGTATAATACACAAAAAAACGCTTACCGAAGAAAGAAAATGTATCGTGCTCTGCACCCTCCTCCTGCCCTGTGGTGCAACTGATGTCCCTTTCTCCAAAAATGTACTCAATGGGACCGTAATGTTGCAACCACACACAATGTGACCTGCTGTGAGAGAAAAACGAGTTAGTACATTTCAAACATGAAAAAGGCAATTTAAAATCAACATGAAAAACCAAAATTCCAAAAGTATAATACACAAAAAAATGCTTACCGAAGAAAGAAAATGTATCGTGCTCTGCACCCTCCACCCGCCCTGTGGTGCAACTGATGTCCCTTTCTCCAAAAATGTACTCAATGTGACCGTAATGTTGCAACCACACACAATGTGACCTGCTGTGAGGGAAAAACGGGTTAGCACATTTCAAACATGAAAAAGGTCATTTTAAAATCAACATGAAAAACCAAAATTCCAAAAGTATAATACACAAAAAAATGCTTACCGAAGAAAGAAAATGTATCGTGCTCTGCACCCTCCACCCGCCCTGTGGTGCAACTGATGTCCCATTCTCCAAAAATGTACTCAATGGGACCGTAATGTTGCAACCACACACAATGTGACCTGCTGTGAGGAAAAAACGAGTTAGTACATTTCAAACATGAAAAAGGTCATTTTAAAATCAACATGAAAAAAGAAATTCCAAAAGTATAATACACAAAAAAATGCTTACCGAAGAAAGAAAATGTATCGTGCTCTGCACCCTCCACCCGCCCTGTGGTGCAACTGATGTCCCTTTCTCCAAAAATGTACTCAATGGGACCGTAATGTTGCAACCACACACAATGTGACCTGCTGTGAGGGAAAAATGAGTTAGTACATTTCAAACATGAAAAAGGTCATTTTAAAATCAACATGAAAAACCAAAATTCCAAAAGTATAATACACAAAAAAATGCTTACCGAAGAAAGAAAATGTATCGTGCTCTGCACCCTCCTCCCGCCCTGTGGTGCAACTGATGTCCCTTTCTCCAAAAATGTACTCAATGGGACCGTAATGTTGCAACCACACACAATGTGACCTGCTGTGAGGGAAAAACGGGTTAGCACATTTCAAACATGAAAAAGGTCATTTTAAAATCAACATGAAAAACCAAAATTCCAAAAGTATAATACACAAAAAAATGCTTACCGAAGAAAGAAAATGTATCGTGCTCTGCACCCTCCACCCGCCCTGTGGTGCAACTGTTGTCCCTTTCTCCAAAATGGTACTCAATGTGACCGTAATGTTGCAATCACACACAATGTGACCTACTGTGAGGGAAAAACGAGTTAGTACATTTCAAACATGAAAAAGGTCATTTTAAAATCAACATGAAAAAACAAAATCCCAAAAGTATAATACACAAAAAAATGCTTACCGAAGAAAGAAAATGTATCGTGCTCTGCACCCTCCACCCGCCCTGTGGTGCAACTGATGTCCCTTTCTCCAATAATGTACTCAATGGGACCGTAATGTTGCAACCACACACAATGTGACCTGCTGTGAGGGAAAAACGAGTTCGTACATTTCAAACATGAAAAAGGTCATTTTAAAATCAACATGAAAAACCAAAATTCCAAAAGTATAATACACAAAAAAATGCTTACCGAAGAAAGAAAATGTATCGTGCTCTGCACCCTCCACCCGCCCTGTGGTGCAACTGATGTCCCATTCTCCAAAAATGTACTCAATGGGACCGTAATGTTGCAACCACACACAATGTGACCTGCTGTGAGGAAAAAACGAGTTAGTACATTTCAAACATGAAAAAGGTCATTTTAAAATCAACATGAAAAAAGAAATTCCAAAAGTATAATACACAAAAAAATGCTTACCGAAGAAAGAAAATGTATCGTGCTCTGCACCCTCCACCCGCCCTGTGGTGCAACTGATGTCCCTTTCTCCAAAAATTTACTCAATGGGACCGTAATGTTGCAACCACACACAATATGACCTGTTGTGAGGGAAAAACGAGTTAGTACATTTCAAACATGAAAAAGGTCATTTTAAAATCAACATGAAAAACCAAATTTCCAAAAGTATAATACACAAAAAAAATGCTTACCGAAGAAAGAAAATGTATCGTGCTCTGCACCCTCCACCCGCCCTGTGGTGCAACTGTTGTCCCTTTCTCCAAAATGGTACTCAATATGACCGTAATTTTGCAACGACACAAAAGTTGACCTGCTGTGAGCAGAAAACGAGCTACGACATTTCAAACATGAAAAAGGTCATTTTAAAATCAACATGAAAAACGAAATTTCCAAAAGTATAAAAAATAAAAAAATGATTACCAAAGAAAGAAAACGTATCGTGCTCTGCACCCTCCTCCCACCCTGTGGTGCAATTGATGTCCCTTTCTCCAAAATGTACTCAATGTGACCGTAATGTTGCAACCACACACAATGTGACCTGCTGTGAGGGAAAAACGAGTTAGTACATCTCAAACATGAAAAAGGTCATTTTAAAATCTACATGAAAAACCAAAATTCCAAAAGTATAATACACAAAAAAATGCTTACCGAAGAAAGAAAATGTATCATGCTCTGCACCCTCCACCCGCCCTGTGGTGCAACTGATGTCCCTTTCTCCAAAAATGTACTCAATGTGACCGTAATGTTGCAACCACACACCATGTGACCTGCTGTGAGGGAAAAACGAGTTAGTACATTTCAAACATGAAAAAGATCATTTTTAAATCAACATGAAAAACCAAAATTCCAAAAGTGTAATACACAAAAAAATGCTTACCGAAGAAAGAAAATGTATCGTGCTCTGCACCCTCCACACGCCCTCTGGTGCAACTGATGTCCCTTTCTCCAAAAGTATACTCAATGTGACCGTAATGTTGCAACCACACACAATGTGATCTGCCGTGAGGCAAAAACGAGTTAGTACATTTCAAACATGAAAAAGGTCATTTTAAAATCAACATGAAAAACCAAAATTCCAAAAGTATAATACACAAAAAAATGCTTACCGATGAAAGAAAATGTATCGTGCTCTGCACCCTCCACCCGCCCTGTGGTGCAACTGTTGTCCCTTTCTCCAAAATGGTACTCAATGTGACCGTAATGTTGCAACCACACACAATGTGACCTGCTGTGAGGGAAAAACCAGTTAGTACATTTCAAACATGAAAAAGGTCATTTTAAAATCAACATGAAGAAACAAAATCCCAAAAGTATAATACACAAAAAAATGCTTACCGAAGAAAGAAAATGTATCGTGCTCTGCACCCTCCACCCGCCCTGTGGTGCAACTGATGTCCCTTTCTCCAATAATGTACTCAATGGGACCGTAATGTTGCAAACACAATGTGACCTGCTGTGAGGGAAAAACGAGTTAGTACATTTCAAACATGATAAAGGTCATTTTAAAATCAACATGAAAAACCAAATTTCCAAAAGTATAATACACAAAAAAATGCTTACCGAAGAAAGAAAATGTATCGTGCTCTGCACCCTCCACCCGCCCTGTGGTGCAACTGTTGTCCCTTTCTCCAAAATGGTACTCAATGTGACCGTAATGTTGCAACCACACACAATGTGACCTGCTGTGAGGGAAAAACGAGTTAGTACATTTCAAACATGAAAAAGGTCATTTTAAAATCAACATGAAGAAACAAAACCCCAAAAGTATAATACACAAAAAAATGCTTACCGAAGAAAGAAAATGTATCGTGCTCTGCACCCTCAACCCGCCCTGTGGTGCAACTGATGTCCCTTTCTCCAAAAATGTACTCAATGTGACCGTAATGTTGCAACCACACACAATGTGACCTGCTGTGAGGGAAAAACGAGTTAGTACATTTCAAACATGAAAAAGGTCATTTTAAAATCAACATGAAAAACCAAAATTACAAAAGTATAATACACAAAAAAATGCTTAACGAAGAAAGAAAATGTATCGTGCTCTGCACCCTCCTCCCGCCCTGTGGTGCAACTGATGTCCCTTTCTCCAAAAATGTACTCAATCGGACCGTAATGTTGCAACCACACACAATATGACCTGCTGTGAGGGAAAAACGAGTTAGTACATTTCAAACATGAAAAAGGTCATTTTAAAATCAACATGAAAAACCAAAATTCCAAAAGTATGATACACAAAAAAATGCTTACCGAAGAAAGAAAATGTATCGTGCTCTGCACCCTCCTCCCGCCCTGTGGTGCAACTGATGTCCCTTTCTCCAAAAATGTACTCAATGGGACCGTAATGTTGCAACCACACACAATGTGACCTGCTGTGAGGGAAAAACGAGTTAGTACATTTCAAACATGAAAAAGATCATTTTAAAATCAACATGAAAAACCAAAATTCCAAAAGTATAATACACAAAAAAATGCTTACCGAAGAAAGTAAATGTATCGTGCTCTGCACCCTCCTCCCGCCATGTGGTGCAACTGATGTCCCTTTCTCCAAAAACGTACTCAATGGGACCGTAATGTTGCAACCACACACAATGTGACCTGCTGTGAGGGAAAAACGAGTTAGTACATTTCAAACATGAAAAAGGTCATTTTAAAATCAACATGAAAAACCAAAATTCCAAAAGTATAATACACAAAAAAATGCTTACCGAAGAAAGAAAATGTATCGTGCTCTGCACCCTCCACACGCCCAGTGGTGCAACTGATGTCCCTTTCTCCAAAAATGTACTCAATGTGACCGTAATGTTGCAACCACCCACAATGTGACCTGCTGTGAGGGAAAAACGAGTTAGTACATTTCAAACATGAAAAAGATCATTTTAAAATCAACATGAAAAACCAAAATTCCAAAAGTATAATACACAAAAAGATGCTTACCGAAGAAAGAAAATGTATCATGCTCTGCACCCTCCACCCGCCCTGTGGTGCAACTGATGTCCCTTTCTCCAAAAATGTACTCAATGTGACCGTAATGTTGCAACCACACACAATGTGACCTGCTGTGAGGGAAAAACGAGTTAGTACATTTCAAACATGAAAAAGATCATTTTAAAATCAACATGAAAAACCAAAATTCCAAAAGTATAATACACAAAAAAATGCTTACCGAAGAAAGAAAATGTATCGTGCTCTGCACCCTCCTCCCGCCCTGTGGTGCAGCTGATGTCCCTTTCTCCAAAAATGTACTCAATGGGACCGTAATGTTGCAACCACACACAATGTGACCTGCTGTGAGGGAAAAACGAGTTAGTACATTTCAAACATGAAAAAGATCATTTTTAAATCAACATGAAAAACCAAAATTCCAAAAGTGTAATACACAAAAAAATGCTTACCGAAGAAAGAAAATGTATCGTGCTCTGCACCCTACACACGCCCTCTGGTGCAACTGAAGTCCCTTTCTCCAAAAGTACACTCAATGTGACCGTAATGTTGCAACCACACACAATGTGACCTGCTGTGAGGGAAAAACGAGTTAGTACATTTCAAACATGAAAAAGCTCATTTTAAAATCAACATGAAAAACCAAAAGTCCAAAAGTATAATACACAAAAAAATGCTTACCGAAGAAAGAAAATGTATCGTGCTCTGCACCCTCCACCCGTCCTGTGGTGCAACTGTTGTCCCTTTCTCCAAAATGGTACTCAATATGTCCGTAATGTTGCAACCACACAAAAGTTGACCTGCTGTGAGCAGAAAACGAGTTACGACATTTCAGACATAAAAAAGGTCATTATAAAATCAACATGAAAAACCAAATTTCCAAAAGTATAAAAAACAAAAAAATGACTACCAAAGAAAGAATACGTATCGTGCTCTGCACCCTCCTCCCGCCCTGTGGTGCAACTGATGTCCCTTTCTCCAAAAATGTACTCAATGTGACCGTAATGTTGCAACCACACACAATGTGACCTGCTGTGAGGGAAAAACGAGTTAGTACATCTCAAACATGAAAAAAGTCATTTTAAAATCTACATGAAAAACTAAAATTCCAAAAGTATAATACACAAAAAAATGCTTACCGAAGAAAGAAAATGTATCGTGCTCTGCACCCTCCACCCGCCCTGTGGTGCAACTGATGTCCCTTTCTCCAAAAATGTACTCAATGGGACCGTAATGTTGCAACCACACACAATGTGACCTGCTGTGAGGGAAAAACGAGTTAGTACATTTCAAACATGAAAAACGTCATTTTAAAATCAACATGAAAAACCAAAATTCCAAAAGTATAATACACAAAAAAATGCTTACCGAAGAAAGAAAATGTATCGTGCTCTGCACCCTCCACCCGCCCTGTGGTGCAACTGATGTCCCTTTCTCCAAAAATGTACTCAATGTGACCGTAATGTTGCAACCACACACAATGTGACCTGCTGTGAGGGAAAAACGAGTTAGTACATTACAAACATGAAAAAGGTCATTTTAAAATCAACATGAAAAACCAAAATTCCAAAAGTATAATACACAAAAAAATGCTTACCGAAGAAAGAAAATGTATCGTGCTCTGCACCCTCCACCCGCCCTGTGGTGCAACTGTTGTCCCTTTCTCCAAAATGGTACTCAATGTGACCGTAATGTTGCAACCACACACAATGTGACCTGCTGTGAGGGAAAAACGAGTTAGTACATTTCAAACATGAAAAAGGTCATTTTAAAATCAACATGAAGAAACAAAATCCCAAAAGTATAATACACAAAAAAATGCTTACCGAAGAAAGAAAATGTATCGTGCTCTGCACCCTCCACCCGCCCTGTGGTGCAACTGATGTCCCTTTCTCCAATAATGTACTCAATGGGACCGTAATGTTGCAAACACAATGTGACCTGCTGTGAGGGAAAAACGAGTTAGTACATTTCAAACATGATAAAGGTCATTTTAAAATCAACATGGAAAACCAAATATCCAAAAGTATAATACACAAAAAAATGCTTACCGAAGAAAGAAAATGTATCGTGCTCTGCACCCTCCACCCGCCCTGTGGTGCAACTGTTGTCCCTTTCTCCAAAATGGTACTCAATGTGACCGTAATGTTGCAACCACACACAATGTGACCTGCTGTGAGGGAAAAACGAGTTAGTACATTTCAAACATGAAAAAGGTCATTATAAAATCAACATGAAAAAACAAAACCCCAAAAGTATAATACACAAAAAAATGCTTACCGAAGAAAGAAAATGTATCGTGCTCTGCACCCTCCACCCGCCCTGTGGTGCAACTGATGTCCCTTTCTCCAAAAATGTACTCAATGTGACCGTAATGTTGCAACCACACACAATGTGACCTGCTGTGAGGGAAAAACGAGTTAGTACATTTCAAACATGAAAAAGGTCATTTTAAAATCAACATGAAAAACCAAAATTCCAAAAGTATAATACACAAAAAAATGCTTACCGAAGAAAGAAAATGTATCGTGCTCTGCACCCTCCTCCCGCCCTGTGGTGCAACTGATGTCCCTTTCTCCAAAAATGTACTCAATGGGACCGTAATGTTGCAACCACACACAATGTGACCTGCTGTGAGGGAAAAACGAGTTAGTACATTTCAAACATGAAAAAGATCATTTTAAAATCAACATGAAAAACCAAAATTCCAAAAGTATAATACACAAAAAAATGCTTTCCGAAGAAAGAAAATGTATTGTGCTCTGCACCCTCCTCCCGCCCTGTGGTGCAACTGATGTCCCTTTCTCCAAAAATGTACTCAATGGGACCGTAATGTTGCAACCACACACCATGTGACCTGCTGTGAGGGAAAAACGAGTTAGTACATTTCCAACATGAAAAAGGTCATTTTAAAATCAACATGAAAAACCAAAATTCCAAAAGTATAATACACAAAAAAATGCTTACCGAAGAAAGAAAATGTATCGTGCTCTGCACCCTCCTCCCGCCCTGTGGTGCAACTGATGTCCCTTTCTCCAAAAATGTACTCAATGGGACCGTAATGTTGCAACCACACACAATGTGACCTGCTGTGAGGGAAAAACGAGTTAGTACATTTCAAACATGAAAAAGGTCATTTTAAAATCAACATGAAAAACCAAAATTCCAAAAGTATAATACACAAAAAAATGCTTACCGAAGAAAGAAAATGTATCCTGCTCTGCACCCTCCACACGCCCTGTGGTGCAAATGTTGTCCCTTTCTCCAAAATGGTACTCAATGTGACCGTAATGTTGCAACCACACACAATGTGACCTGCTGTGAGGGAAAAACGAGTTAGTACATTTCAAACATGAAAAAGGTCATTTTAAAATCAACATGAAGAAACAAAATCCCAAAAGTATAATACACAAAAAAATGCTTACCGAAGAAAGAAAATGTATCGTGCTCTGCACCCTCCACCCGCCCTGTGGTGCAACTGATGTCCCTTTTTCCAATAATGTACTCAATGGGACCGTAATGTTGCAAACACAATGTGACCTGCTGTGAGGGAAAAACGAGTTAGTACATTTCAAACATGAAAAAGATCATTTTAAAATCAACATGAAAAAACAAAACCCCAAAAGTATAATACACAAAAAAATGCTTACCGAAGAAAGAAAATGTATCGTGCTCTGCACCCTCCACCCGCCCTGTGGTGCAACTGATGTCCCTTTCTCCAAAAATGTACTCAATGTGACCGTAATGTTGCAACCACACACAATATGACCTGCTGTGAGGGAAAAACGAGTTAGTACATTTCAAACATGAAAAAGGTCATTTTAAAATCAACATGTTAAAACCAAAATTCCAAAAGTATAATACACAAAAAAATGCTTACCGAAGAAAGAAAATGTATCGTGCTCTGCACCCTCTTCCCGCCCTGTGGTGCAACTGATGTCCCTTTCTCCAAAAATGTACTCAATGGGACCGTAATGTTGCAACCACACACAATGTGACCTGCTGTGAGGGAAAAACGAGTTAGTACATTTCAAACATGAAAAAGATCATTTTAAAATCAACATGAAAAACCAAAATTCCAAAAGTATAATACACAAAAAAATGCTTACCGAAGAAAGAAAATGTAGCGTGCTCTGCACCCTCCTCCCGCCCTGTGGTGCAACTGATGTCCCTTTCTCCAAAAATGTACTCAATGGGACCGTAATGTTGCAACCACACACAATGTGACCTGCTGTGAGGGAAAAACGAGTTAGTACATTTCAAACATGAAAAAGGTCATTTTAAAATCAACATGAAAAACCAAAATTCCAAAAGTATAATACACAAAAAAATGCTTTCCGAAGAAAGAAAATGTATCGTGCTCTGCACCCTCCACCCGCCCTGTGGTGCAACTGATGTCCCTTTCTCCAAAAATGTACTCAATGTGACCGTAATGTTGCAACCACACACAATGTGACCTGCTGTGAGGGAAAAACGAGTTAGTACATTTCAAACATGAAAAAGGTCATTTTAAAATCAACATGAAAAACCAAAATTCCAAAAGTATAATACACAAAAAAATGCTTACCGAAGAAAGAAAATGTATCGTGCTCTGCACCCTCCTCCCGCCCTGTGGTGCAACTGATGTCCCTTTCTCCAAAAATGTACTCAATGGGACCGTAATGTTGCAATCACACACAATGTGACCTGCTGTGAGGGAAAAACGAGTTAGTACATTTCAAACATGCAAAAGGTCATTTTAAAATCAACATGAAAAAATAAAATCCCAAAAGTATAATACACAAAAAAATGCTTACCGAAGAAAGAAAATGTATCGTGCTCTGCACCCTCCACCCGCCCTGTGGTGCAACTGATGTCCCTTTCTCCAATAATGTACTCAATGGGACCGTAATGTTGCAACCACACACAATGTGACCTGCTGTGAGGGAAAAACGAGTTCGTACATTTCAAACATGAAAAACGTCATTTTAAAATCAACATGAAAAACCAAAATTACAAAAGTATAATACACAAAAAAATGCTTACCGAAGAAAGAAAATGTATCGTGCTCTGCACCCTCCACCCGCCCTGTGGTGCAACTGATGTCCCTTTTTCCAATAATGTACTCAATGGGACCGTAATGTTGCAAACACAATGTGACCTGCTGTGAGGGAAAAACGAGTTAGTACATTTCAAACATGAAAAAGATCATTTTAAAATCAACATGAAAAAACAAAACCCCAAAAGTATAATACACAAAAAAATGCTTACCGAAGAAAGAAAATGTATCGTGCTCTGCACCCTCCACCCGCCCTGTGGTGCAACTGATGTCCCTTTCTCCAAAAATGTACTCAATGTGACCGTAATGTTGCAACCACACACAATATGACCTGCTGTGAGGGAAAAACGAGTTAGTACATTTCAAACATGAAAAAGGTCATTTTAAAATCAACATGTTAAAACCAAAATTCCAAAAGTATAATACACAAAAAAATGCTTACCGAAGAAAGAAAATGTATCGTGCTCTGCACCCTCTTCCCGCCCTGTGGTGCAACTGATGTCCCTTTCTCCAAAAATGTACTCAATGGGACCGTAATGTTGCAACCACACACAATGTGACCTGCTGTGAGGGAAAAACGAGTTAGTACATTTCAAACATGAAAAAGATCATTTTAAAATCAACATGAAAAACCAAAATTCCAAAAGTATAATACACAAAAAAATGCTTACCGAAGAAAGAAAATGTAGCGTGCTCTGCACCCTCCTCCCGCCCTGTGGTGCAACTGATGTCCCTTTCTCCAAAAATGTACTCAATGGGACCGTAATGTTGCAACCACACACAATGTGACCTGCTGTGAGGGAAAAACGAGTTAGTACATTTCAAACATGAAAAAGGTCATTTTAAAATCAACATGAAAAACCAAAATTCCAAAAGTATAATACACAAAAAAATGCTTTCCGAAGAAAGAAAATGTATCGTGCTCTGCACCCTCCACCCGCCCTGTGGTGCAACTGATGTCTCTTTCTCCAAAAATGTACTCAATGTGACCGTAATGTTGCAACCACACACAATGTGACCTGCTGTGAGGGAAAAACGAGTTAGTACATTTCAAACATGAAAAACGTCATTTTAAAATCAACATGAAAAACCAAAATTCCAAAAGTATAATACACAAAAAAATGCTTACCGAAGAAAGAAAATGTATCGTGCTCTGCACCCTCCTCCCGCCCTGTGGTGCAACTGATGTCCCTTTCTCCAAAAATGTACTCAATGGGACCGTAATGTTGCAATCACACACAATGTGACCTGCTGTGAGGGAAAAACGAGTTAGTACATTTCAAACATGAAAAAGGTCATTTTAAAATCAACATGAAAAAATAAAATCCCAAAAGTATAATACACAAAAAAATGCTTACCGAAGAAAGAAAATGTATCGTGCTCTGCACCCTCCACCCGCCCTGTGGTGCAACTGATGTCCCTTTCTCCAATAATGTACTCAATGGGACCGTAATGTTGCAACCACACACAATGTGACCTGCTGTGAGGGAAAAACGAGTTCGTACATTTCAAACATGAAAAACGTCATTTTAAAATCAACATGAAAAACCAAAATTCCAAAAGTATAATACACAAAAAAATGCTTAACGAAGAAAGTAAATGTATCGTGCTCAACACCCTCCACCCGCCCTGTGGTGCAACTGATGTCCCATTCTCCAAAAATGTACTCAATGGGACCGTAATGTTGCAACCACACACAATGTGACCTGCTGTGAGGGAAAAACGTGTTAGTACATTTCAAACATGAAAAAGGTCATTTTAAAATCAACATGAAAAAAGAAATTCCAAAAGTATAATACACAAAAAAATGCTTACCGAAGAAAGAAAATGTATCGTGCTCTGCACCCTCCACCCGCCCTGTGGTGCAACTGATGTCCCTTTTTCCAAAAATGTACTCAATGGGACCGTAATGTTGCAACCACACACAATGTGACCTGCTGTGAGGGAAAAACGAGTTAGTACATTTCAAACATGAAAAAGATCATTTTAAAATCAACATGAAAAAAGAAATTCCAAAAGTATAATACACAAAAAAATGCTTACCGAAGAAAGAAAATGTATCGTGCTCTGCACCCTCCACCCGCCCTGTGGTGCAACTGTTGTCCCTTTCTCCAAAATGGTACTCAATATGACCGTAATTTTGCAACCACACAAAAGTTGACCTGCTGTGAGCAGAACACGAAATACGACATTTCAAACATGAAAAAGGTCATTTTAAAATCAACATGAAAAACATAATTTCCAAAAGTATAAAAAATAAAAAAATGATTACCAACGAAAGAAAACGTATCGTGCTCTGCACACTCCACCCGCCCTGTGGTGCAACTGATGTCCCTTTCTCCAAAAATGTACTCAATGTGACCGTAATGTTGCAACCACACACAATGTGACCTGCTGTGAGGGAAAAACGAGTTAGTACATTTCAAACATGAAAAAGATCATTTTTAAATCAACATGAAAAACCAAAATTCCAAAAGTGTAATACACAAAAAAATACTTACCGAAGAAAGAAAATGTATCGTGCTCTGCACCCTCCACCCGCCTTGTGGTGCAACTGATGTCCCTTTCTCCAAAAATGTACTCAATGGGACCGTAATGTTGCAACCACACACAATGTGACCTGCTGTGAGGGAAAAACGTGTTAGTACATTTCAAACATGAAAAAGGTCATTTTAAAATCAACATGAAAAAAGAAATTCCAAAAGTATAATACACAAAAAAATGCTTACCGAAGAAAGAAAATGTATCGTGCTCTGCACCCTCCACCCGCCCTGTGGTGCAACTGATGTCCCTTTCTCCAATAATGTACTCAATGGGACCGTAATGTTGCAACCACACACAATGTGACCTGCTGTGAGGGAAAAACGAGTTCGTACATTTCAAACATGAATAACGTCATTTTAAAATCAACATGAAAAACCAAAATGCCAAAAGTATAATACACAAAAAAATGCTTACCGAAGAAAGAAAATGTATCGTGCTCAACACCCTCCACCCGCCCTGTGGTGCAACTGATGTCCCATTCTCCAAAAATGTACTCAATGGGACCGTAATGTTGCAACCACACACAATGTGACCTGCTGTGAGGGAAAAACGTGTTAGTACATTTCAAACATGAAAAAGGTCATTTTAAAATCAACATGAAAAAAGAAATTCCAAAAGTATAATACACAAAAAAATGCTTACCGAAGAAAGAAAATGTATCGTGCTCTGCACCCTCCACCCGCCCTGTGGTGCAACTGATGTCCCTTTCTCCAAAAATGTACTCAATGGGACCGTAATGTTGCAACCACACACAATGTGACCTGCTGTGAGGGAAAAACGTGTTAGTACATTTCAAACATGAAAAAGGTCATTTTAAAATCAACATGAAAAAATAAAATCCCAAAAGTATAATACACAAAAAAATGCTTACCGAAGAAAGAAAATGTATCGTGCTCTGCACCCTCCACCCGCCCTGTGGTGCAACTGTTGTCCCCTTCTCCAAAATGGTACTCAATATGACCGTAATTTTGCAACCACACAAAAGTTGACCTGCTGTGAGCAGAAAACGAAATACGACATTTCAAACATGAAAAAGGTCATTTTAAAATCAACATGAAAAACATAATTTCCAAAAGTATAAAAAATAAAAAAATGATTACCAACGAAAGAAAACGTATCGTGCTCTGCACCCTCCTCCCGCCCTGTGGTGCAACTGATGTCCCTTTCTCCAAAAATGTACTCAATGTGACCGTAATGTTGCAACCACACACAATGTGACCTGCTGTGAGGGAAAAACGAGTTAGTACATTTCAAACATGAAAAAGATCATTTTTAAATCAACATGAAAAACCAAAATTCCAAAAGTGTAATACACAAAAAAATACTTACCGAAGAAAGAAAATGTATCGTGCTCTGCACCCTCCACACGCCCTGTGGTGCAACTGATGTCCCTTTCTCCAAAAGTATACTCAATGTGACCGTAATGTTGCAACCACACACAATGTGACCTGCTGTGAGGGAAAAACGAGTTAGTACATTTCAAACATGAAAAAGCTCATTTTAAAATCATCATGAAAAACCAAAATTCCAAAAGTATAATACACAAAAAAATGCTTACCGAAGAAAGAAAATGTATCGTGCTCTGCACCCTCCACCCGTCCTGTGGTGCAACTGTTGTCCCTTTCTCCAAAATGGTACTCAATATGACCGTAATGTTGCAACCACACAAAAGTTGACCTGCTGTGAGCAGAAAACGAGTTACGACATTTCAGACATGAAAAAGGTCATTATAAAATCAACATGAAAAACTAAAATTCCAAAAGTATAATACACAAAAAAATGCTTACCGAAGAAAGAAAATGTATCGTGCTCTGCACCCTCCTCCCGCCCTGTGGTGCAACTGATGTCCCTTTCTCCAAAAATGTACTCAATGGGACCGTAATGTTGCAACCACACACAATGTGACCTGCTGTGAGGGAAAAACGAGTTAGTACATTTCAAACATGAAAAAGGTCATTTTAAAATCTACATGAAAAACCAAAATTCCAAAAGTATAATACACAAAAAAATGCTTACCGAAGAAAGAAAATGTATCGTGCTCTGCACCCTCCACCCGCCCTGTGGTGCAACTGATGTCCCTTTCTCCAATAATGTACTCAATGGGACCGTAATGTTGCAACCACACACAATGTGACCTGCTGTGAGGGAAAAACGAGTTCTTACATTTCAAACATGAAAAACGTCATTTTAAAATCAACATGAAAAACCAAAATTCCAAAAGTATAATACACAAAAAAATGCTTACCGAAGAAAGAAAATGTATCGTGCTCTGCACCCTCCACCCGCCCTGTGGTGCAACTGATGCCCCATTCTCCAAAAATGTACTCAATGGGACCGTAATGTTGCAACCACACACAATGTGACCTGCTGTGAGGGAAAAACGTGTTAGTACATTTCAAACATGAAAAAGGTCATTTTAAAATCAACATGAAAAAAGAAATTCCAAAAGTATAATACACAAAAAAATGCTTACCGAAGAAAGAAAATGTATCGTGCTCTGCACCCTCCACCCGCCCTGTGGTGCAACTGATGTCCCTTTCTCCAAAAATGTACTCAATGGGACCGTAATGTTGCAACCACACACAATGTGACCTGCTGTGAGGGAAAAACGAGTTAGTACATTTCAAACATGAAAAAGGTCATTTTAAAAACAACATGAAAAAATAAAATCCCAAAAGTATAATACACAAAAAAATGCTTACCGAAGAAAGAAAATGTATCGTGCTCTGCACCCTCCACCCGCCCTGTGGTGCAACTGTTGTCCCTTTCTCCAAAATGGTACTCAATATGACCGTAATTTTGCAACCACACAAAAGTTGACCTGCTGTGAGCAGAAAACGAAGTACGACATTTCAAACATGAAAAAGGTCATTTTAAAATCAACATGAAAAACATAATTTCCAAAAGTATAAAAAATAAAAAAATGATTACCAACGAAAGAAAACGTATCGTGCTCTGCACCCTCCACCCGCCCTGTGGTGCAACTGATGTCCCTTTCTCCAAAAATGTACTCAATGTGACCGTAATGTTGCAACCACACACAATGTGACCTGCTGTGAGGGAAAAACGAGTTAGTACATTTCAAACATGAAAAAGATCATTTTTAAATCAACATGAAAAACCAAAATTCCAAAAGTGTAATACACAAAAAAATACTTACCGAAGATAGAAAATGTATCGTGCTCTGCACCCTCCACACGCCCTGTGGTGCAACTGATGTCCCTATCTCCAAAAGTATACTCAATGTGACCGTAATGTTGCAACCACACACAATGTGACCTGCTGTGAGGGAAAAACGAGTTAGTACATTTCAAATATGAAAAAGCTCATTTTAAAATCATCATGAAAAACCAAAATTCCAAAAGTATAATACACAAAAAAATGCTTACCGAAGAAAGAAAATGTATCGTGCTCTGCACCCTCCACCCGTCCTGTGGTGCAACTGTTGTCCCTTTCTCCAAAATGGTACTCAATATGACCGTAATGTTGCAACCACACAAAAGTTGACCTGCTGTGAGCAGAAAACGAGTTACGACATTTCAGACATGAAAAAGGTCATTATAAAATCAACATGAAAAACCAAATTTCCAAAAGTATAATACACAAAAAAATGACTACCAAAGAAAGAATACGTATCGTGCTCTGCACCCTCCTCCCGCCCTGTGGTGCAACTGATGTCCCTTTCTCCAAAAATGTACTCAATGTGACCGTAATGTTGCAACCACACACAATGTGACCTGCTGTGAGGGAAAAACGAGTTAGTACATCTCAAACATAAAAAAGTCATTTTAAAATCTACATGAAAAACTAAAATTCCAAAAGTATAATACACAAAAAAATGCTTACCGAAGAAAGAAAATGTATCGTGCTCTGCACCCTCCTCCCGCCCTGTTGTGCAACTGATGTCCCTTTCTCCAAAAATGTACTCAATGGGACCGTAATGTTGCAACCACACACAATGTGACCTGCTGTGAGGGAAAAACGAGTTAGTACATTTCAAACATGAAAAAGGTCATTTTAAAATCTACATGAAAAACCAAAATTCCAAAAGTATAATACACAAATAAATGCTTACCGAAGAAAGAAAATGTATCGTGCTCTGCACCCTCCACCCGCCCTGTGGTGCAACTGATGTCCCTTTCTCCAAAAATGTACTCAATGTGACCGTAATGTTGCAACCACACACAATGTGACCTGCTGTGAGGGAAAAACGAGTTAGTACATTTCAAACATGAAAAAGATCATTTTTAAATCAACATGAAAAACCAAAATTCCAAAAGTGTAATACACAAAAAAATGCTTACCGAAGAAAGAAAATGTATCGTGCTCTGCACCCTCCACACGCCCTGTGGTGCAACTGATGTCCCTTTCTCCAAAAGTATACTCAATGTGACCGTAATGTTGCAACCACACACAATGTGACCTGCTGTGAGGGAAAAACGAGTTAGTACATTTCAAACATGAAAAAGCTCATTTTAAAATCAACATGAAAAACCAAAATTCCAAAAGGATAATACACAAAAAAATGCTTACCGAAGAAAGAAAATGTATCGTGCTCTGCACCTTCCACCCGTCCTGTGGTGCAACTGTTGTCCCTTTCTCCAAAATGGTACTCAATATGACCGTAATGTTGCAACCACACAAAAGTTGACCTGCTGTGAGCAGAAAACGAGTTACGACATTTCAGACATGAAAAAGGTCATTATAAAATCAACTTGAAAAACCAAATTTCCAAAATATAAAAAACAAAAAAATGACTACCAAAGAAAGAATACGTATCGTGCTCTGCACCCTCCTCCCGCCCTCTGGTGCAACTGATGTCCCATTCTCCAAAAATGTACTCAATGTGACCGTAATGTTGCAGCCACACACAATGTGACCTGCTGTGAGGGAAAAACGAGTTAGTACATCTCAAACATAAAAAAGTCATTTTAAAATCAACATGAAAAACCAAAATTCCAAAAGTATAATACACAAAAAAATGCTTACCGAAGAAAGAAAATGTATCGTGCTCTGCACCCTCCACCCGCCCTGTGGTGCAACTGATGTCCCTTTCTCCAAAAATGTACTCAATGGGACCGTAATGTTGCAACCACACACAATGTGACCTGCTGTGAGGGAAAAACGAGTTAGTACATTTCAAACATGAAAAAGGTCATTTTAAAATCAACATGAAAAACCAAAATTCCAAAAGTATAATACACAAAAAAATGCTTACCGAAGAAAGAAAATGTATCGTGCTCTGCACCCTCCAACCGCCCTGTGGTGCAACTGATGTCCCTTTCTCCAAAAATGTACTCAATGTGACCGTAATGTTGCAACCACACACAATGTGACCTGCTGTGAGGGAAAAACGAGTTAGTACATTTCAAACATGAAAAAGGTCATTTTAAAATCAACATGAAAAACCAAAATTCCAAAAGTATAATACACAAAAAAATGCTTACCAAAGAAAGAAAATGTATCGTGCTCTGCACCCTCCACCCGCCCTGTGGTGCAACTGATGTCCCTTTCTACAAAAATGTACTCAATGGGACCGTAATGTTGCAACCAGACACAATGTGACCTGCTGTGAAGGAATAACGAGTTAGTACATTTCAAACATGAAAAAGGTCATTTTAAAATCAACATGAAAAACCAAAATTCCCAAAGTATAATACACAAAAAAATGCTTACCGAAGAAAGATAATGTATCGTGCTCTGCACCCTCCACCCGCCCTGTGGTGCAACTGATGTCCCTTTGTCCAAAAATGTACTCAATGGGACCGTATTGTTGCAACCACACACAATGTGACCTGGTGTGAGGGAAAAAAGTGTTAGTACATTTCAAACATGAAAAAGGTCATTTTAAAATCAACATGAAAAACCAAAATTCCAAAAGTATAATACAAAAAAAAATGCTTACCGAAGAAAGAAAATGTATCGTGCTCTGCACCCTCCACCTGCCCTGAGGTGCAACTGATGTCGCTTACTCCAAAATGGTACTCAATGTGACCATAATGTCGCAACCACACAAAAGTTGACCAGCTGTGAGGGAAAAACGAGTTAGTACATTTCAAACATGAAAAAGGTCATTTTAAAATCAACATGAAAAACCAAAATTCCAAAAGTATAATACTCAAAAAAATGCTTACCGAAGAAAGAAAATGTATCGTGCTCTGCACCCTCCACCCTCCCTGTGGTGCAACTGTTGTCCCTTTCTCCAAAATGGTACTCAATATGACCGTAATGTTGCAACCACACAAAAGTTTACCTGCTGTGAGCAGAAAACGAGTTACGAAATTTCAAACATGAAAAAGGTCATTTTAAAATCAACATGAAAAACCAAAATTCTAGAAGTATAATACTCAAAAAAATGCTTACCGAAGAAAGAAAATGTATCGTGCTCTGCACCCTCCTCCCGCCCTGTGGTGCAACTGATGTCCCTTTCTCCAAAATGGTACTCATTATGACCGTAATGTCGCAACCACACAAAAGTTGACCTGCTGTGAGGGAAAAACGAGTTAGTACATTTCAAACATGAAAAAGGTCATTTTAAAATCAACATGAAAAACCAAAATTCCAAAAGTATAATACACAAAAAAATGCTTACCAAAGAAAGAAAATGTATCGTGCTCTGCACCCTCCACCCGCCCTGTGGTGCAACTGATGTCCCTTTCTCCAAAAATGTACTCAATGGGACCGTAATGTTGCAACCACACACAATGTGACCTGCTGTGAGGGAAAAACGAGTTAGTACATTTCAAACATGAAAAAGGTCATTTTAAAATCAACATGAAAAACCAAAATTCCAAAAGTATAATACAGAAAAAAATGCTTACCGAAGAAAGAAAATGTATCGTGCTCTGCACCCTCCACCCGCCCTGTGGTGCAACTAATGTCCCTTTCTCCAAAAATGTACTCAATGGGACCGTAATGTTGCAACCACACACTAGTTGACCTGCTGTGAGTAAAAAACGAGTTAGTACATTTCACACATGAAGAAGGTCATTTTAAAATCAACATGCAAAACAAAAATTCCAAAAGCATAAAACATTAAAATAGCTTACCGAAGAAAGAAAATGTATCATGCTAGGCACCCTTCTCCCGCCCTGTATTGCAACAGATGTCGCATTCTCCAAAAATGTACTCATTGGTACCGTAATGTTGCTACCACACACAAGTTGACCTGCTGTGAGGGAATAATGAGTTAGTACATTTCAAACATGAAAAAGGTCATTTTAAAAGCAACATGAAAAACCAAAATTCCAAAAGTATAAAACACAAAAAAATGCTTACCGAAGACAGAAAATGTATCGTACTAGGCCCCGTCCTCCCGCCCTGTGGTGCAACTGATGTCCCTTTCTCCAAACGTGTACTCAATGGGACCGTAATGTTCCAACCACACACAAGTTGACCTGTTGTGAGGAAAAAACGAGTTAGTACACTTCAAACATGAAAAAGGTCGTTTTAAATCAACATGAATAACTAAAATTCCAAAACTATAAAACACAAGAAAATGCTTACCGAAGAAAGAAAATGTATTTTGCTCTGCACCCTCCTCCCGCCCTGTGGTGCAACTTATGTCCCATTCTCCAAAAATGTACTCATTGGGAAAGTAATAGTGCAACCACACACAAGTTGACCTGCAGTGAGGAAACAACGAGTTAGTACGTTTCAAACATGAAAAAGGTCATTTTAAAATCAACATGAAATACGAAAATTCCAAAAGTATAAAACACAAAATAATGGTTTCCAAAGAAAGAAACTGTATCGTGCTAGGCACACTCCTCCCGCCCTGTGGTGAAACTGATGTCCCTTTCTCCAAAAATGTACTCAATGGGATCCTAATGTTGCAACCACACACAAGTTGACCTGCTGTGAGGAAAAATGAGTTAGTACATTTGAAACATGAAAAAGGTCATTTTAAAATCAACATGAAAAACCAAAATTCCAAAAGTATATAACATTAAAAATGGTTACCGAAGAAAGAAATTGTATCGTGCTAGGCACCCTTCTCCCGCCCTGTGGTGCAACAGATGTGCCATTCTCCAAAAATTTACTCAATGGGGTGGTAATATTGCAACCACACACAATTTGACCTGCTGTGAGGGAAAAACGAGTTAGTACATTTCAAACATGAAAAATGTCATTTTAAAATCAACACGAATAACCAAGATTCCAAAAGTATAAAAGACAATAAAAAGGTTATCGAAGAAAGAAAATGTATCATGCTAGGCACCCTCCTCCCGCCCTGTGGTGAAACTGATGCCGCTTTCTCCAGAAATGTACTCAATGGAGCCGTAATGTTGCAACCACACACAAGCTGACCTGCTGTGAGGAAAAAACGATTTAGTACATTTCAACCATGAAAAAGGTCATTTTAAAAGCAACATGAAACACCAATATTCCAAAAGTATAATACACAAAAAAAATGCTTACCGAAGAAAGAAAATGTATTGTGCTCTGCACCCTCCTCCCGCCCTGTGGTGCAACTGATGTCCCTTTCTCCAAAAATGTACTCAATGAGACCGTAATGTAGCAACCACACACAAGTTGACCTGCTGTGAGGAAAAAACGAGTTATTCCATTTCAAACATGAAAAAGGTCATTTTAAAATCAACATGAATAACCAAAATTCCAAAATTATAAAACACTAAAAAATGCTTAACGAAGAAAGAAAATGTATCGTGCCAGGCACCCTTCTCCCGCCCTGTGGTGCAACACATGCCCCATTCTCCAAAAATGTACTCAACGGTACCGTAATGTTGCAACCACACACAAGTTGACCTGCTGTGTGGAAAAAACGAGTTAGTACTTTTCGAACATGAAAAAGGTCATTTTAAAAGCAACATGAAAAACCTAAACACCTAAAGTATAAAACACATAAAAATGCTTACCGAAGAAAGGAAATGTATTCTGCTAGGCACCCTTCTACCGCCCTGTGGTGCAACAGATGTCCCATTCTCCAAAAATGTACTCAATGGGACTGTAATGTGGCAACCACACACAAGTTGACATGCTGTGAGGGAAAAACGAGTTAGTACATTTCAAAAGTGAAAAAGGTAATTTAAAATCAACACGAGTAACCAAAATTCCAAGAGTACAAAACTTAAAGGAATGCTTACCGAAGAAAGAAAATGTATCATGCTAGGCACACTCCTCCCGCCCTGTGGTGCAACTGATGTCCCTTTCTCCAAAAATGTACTCAATGGGACCATAAAATTGCAACCACACACAAATTGACCCGCTGTGAGGAAAAAACGAGTTAGTACATTTCAAACATGAAAAAGGACATTTTAAAGTCAACATGAAAATTCAAAATTCCAAAAGTCTAAAACACAAATAACTGCTTACCGAAGAAAGAAAATGTATCGTGCTAGGCACCCTCCTCCCGCACTGTGGTGCAACTGATGTCCCTTTCTCCAAAAATGTACTCAATGGGACCGTAATGTTACAAACCACACGCAAGTAGACCTGCTGTGAGGAAAAAACGAGTTAGCACAATTCAAACATGAAAGAGGTCATTTTAAAATCAACATGAAAAAACAAAATTCCAAAAGAATAAAACACTATAAAATGCTTACCGAAGAAGGAAAATGTGTCGTGCTAGGCATCCTCCTCCCGCCCTGTGGTGAAACTGATGTAACTTTCTCCAAAAATGTACTCAACGGGACCGTAATGTTGCAACCACACACAACTTGATCTGCTGTGAGCAAAAAACGAGTTAGTACATTTCAAACATGAAAAAGGTCAATTTGAAATCCACATGAAAAACCAAAATTCCAAACAATAAAACACAAAAAAGTGCTTACCGAAGAAAGAAAATATATCGTGCTAGGCACCGTCCCCCCGCCCTGTGGTGAAACTGATGTCCCTTTCTTCAAAAATGTACTCAATGGGACCGTAATGTTGCAACCACACACAAGTTGACCTGCTGTGAGGAAAAAACGAGTCAGTACATTTAAAACATGAAAAAGGTTATTTTAAAATCAACATGAAAAACCAAAATTTCAAAAGTATAAAACACAAGAAAATGCTTACCGAAGAAAGAAAATGTACCGTGCTAGGCACCCTCCTCCCGCCCTGTGGTGCAACTGATTTCCCATACTCAAAAAATGTACTCAATGGGACCGTAATGTTGCAACCACACACAAGTTGACCTGCTGTGAGGAAAAAACGAGTTTGTACAATTCAAACATGAAAGAGGTCATTTTAAAATCAACATGAAAAAACAAAATTCCAAAAGAATAAAACACTATAAAATGCTTACCGAAGAAGGAAAATGTGTCGTGCTAGGCATCCTCCTCCCACCCTGTGGTGAAACTGATGTAACTTTCTCCAAAAATGTACTCAACGGGACCGTAATGTTGCAACCACACACAAGTTGATCTGCTGTGAGCAAAAAACGATGAAAAAGGTCAATTCGAAATCAACATGAAAAACCAAAATTCCAAACAATAAAACACAAAAAAGTGCTTACCGAAGAAAGAAAATATATCGTGCTAGGCACCGTCCCCCCGCCCTGTGCTGAAACTGATGTCCCTTTCTCCAAAAATGTACTCAATGCGACCGTAATGTTGCAATCACACACAAGTTGACCTGCTGCGAGGAAAAAACGAGTTAGTACATTTCAAAAATGAAAAAGGTCATCTTAAAATCAACATGAAAAACCCGAATTCCAGAATTATAAAACACTAAAAAATGCCCCCCGAAGAAAGAAAATGTATCGTGCTAGGCACCCTCCTCCCGCCCTGTGATGCAACTAATGTCCTTTTCTCCAAAAATGTACTCAATGGGACAGTAATGTTGAAACCACACACAAGTTGACCTGCTGTGAGGAAAAAACGAGTTAGTACATTTCAAACACGAAAAAGGTCATTTTAAAATCAACATGAAAAACCAAAATTTCTAAAGTATAAAACACAAGAAAATGCTTACCGAAGAAAGAAAATGTACCGTGCCAGGCACCCTCCTCCCGCCCTGTGGTGCAACTGATGTCCCTTACTCAAAAAATGGACTCAATGGGACCGTAATGTTGCAACGACACACAAGTTGACCTGCTGTGAGGAAAAAACGAGTTAGTACATTTCAAACATGAAAAAGGTCATTTTAAAATAAACATGAAAAACCAAAATTCCAAAAGTATATAACAAAAAAAATGCTTACCGAAGAAAGAAATTGTATCGTGCTAGGCACCCTTCTCCCGCCCTGTGGGGCAACAGATGTCCCATTCTCCAAAAATGTACTCAATGGGGCCGTAATATTGCAACCACACACAATTTGACCTGCTGTGAGGGAAAAACGAGTTAGTATATTTCAAACATGAAAAAGGTCATTTTAAAATCAACACGAATAACCAAAATTCCAAAAGTATAAAACACAATAAAAAGGTTATCGAAGAAAGAAAATGTATCGTGCTAGGCACCCTCCTCCTGCACTGTGGTGCACGTGATGTCCCTTTCTCCCAAAATGTACTCAATGGGACCGCAATGTTGCAACCACACACAAGTTGACCTGCTGTGAGGAAAAAAGGAGTTAGTACATTTCTAACATGAAAAGGCTCATTTTAAAATCAACATGAAAAACCAAAATTCCAAAAGTATAAAACACTAAAAAATGCTTACCGAAGAAAGAAAATGTATCGTGCTAGGCACCCTTCTCCCGCCCTGTGGTGCAACAGATGTCCCATTCTCCAAAAATGTACTCAATGGGACCGTAATGTTGCAACCACACACAAGTTGACCTGCTGTGAGGAAAAAACGAGTTAGTACACTTCAAAAGTGAAAAAGGTAATTTAAAATCAACACGAGTAACCAAAATTCCAAGAGTATAAAACACAAAGAAATGCTTACCGAAGAAAGAAAATGTATCATGCTAGGCACCCTCCTCCCGCCCTGTGGTGCAACTGACGTCCCTTTCTCCAAAAATGTACTCAATGGGTCCATAATGTTGCAACCACACACAAACTGACCCGCTGTGAGGAAAAAACGAGTTAGTACATTTCAAACATGAAAAAGGACATTTTAAAGTCAACATGAAAAACCAAATTTCCAAAAGTGTAAAACACTAATAAATGCTTACCGAAGAAAGAAGATGTATCGTGCTAGGCACCCTCCTCCCACACTGTGGTGCAACTGATGTCCCTTTCTCCAAAAATGTACTCAATGGGACCGTAATGTTGCAACCACACACAAGTTGACCTGCTGTGAGGAAAAAACGAGTTAGTACAATTCAAACATGAAAGAGGTCATTTTAAAATCAACATGAAAAACCAAAATTCCAAAAGAGTAAAACACTAAAAAATGCTTACCGAAGAAAGAAAATGTATCGTGCTAGGCACCCTTCTCCCGCCCTGAGGTGCAACAGATGTCCCATTCTCCAAAAATGTACTCAATGGGACCGTAATGTTGCAACCACACACAAGTTGACCTGCTGTGAGGAAAAAACGAGTTAGTACAATTCAAACATGAAAGAGGTCATTTTAAAATCAACATGAAAAACCAAAATTCCAAAAGAGTAAAACACTATAAAATGCTTACCGAAGAAGGAAAATGTGTCGTGCTAGGCATCCTCCTCCCGCTCTGTGGTGAAACTGATGTAACTTTCTCCAAAAATGTTCTCAACGGGACGATAATGTTGCAACCACACACAAGTTGATCTGCTGTGAGCAAAAAACGAGTTAGTACATTTCAAACATGAAAAAACTCATTTTAAAATCAACACGAAAAACCAAAATTCCAAAAGTCTGAAACACAACAAAATGCTTACCAAAGAAAGAGAATATATCGTGCTAGGCACCCTCCTCCCGCACTGTGGTGCAACTGATGTCCCTTTCTCCAAAAATGTACTCAATGGGACCGTAATGATGCAACCACACACAAGTTGACCTGCTGTGAGGAAAAAACGAGGTAGTCTATTTCAAACATGAAAAAGGTCATTTTAAAATCAACATGAAAAACCAAAATTCAAAATAATAAAACACAAAAAAGTGCTTACCGAAGAAAGAAAATATATCGTGCTAGGCACCGTCCTCCCGCCCTGTGGTGAAACTGAAGTCCCTTACTCAAACAATGGACTCAATGGGACCGTAATGTTGCAACCACACACAAGTTGACCTGCTGTGAGGAAAAAACGAGTTAGTACATTTCAAACATGAAAAAGGTCATTTTAAAAGCAACACGAAAAACCAAAATTCCAAAAGTCTGAAACACAACAAAATGCTTACCAAAGAAAGAGAATGTATCGTGCTAGGCACCCTCCTCCCGCACTGTGGTGCAACTGATGTCCCTTTCTCCAAAATTGTAATCAATGGGACCGTACTGTTGCAACCATACACAAGTTGACCTGCTGTGTGGAAAAAACGAGTTAGTACATTTCAAACATGAAAAAGGTCATTTTAAAAGCAACATGAAAAACCAAAATTCCAAAAGTATAAAACACAACAAAATGCTTACCGAAGAAAGAAAATGTATCGTGCTAGGCACCGTCCTCCTGCCCTGTGCTGAAACTGATGTCCCTTTCTCCAAAAATGTACTCAATGGGACCGTAATGTTGCAACCACACACCAGTTGACCTGCTGTGAGGAAAAAACGAGGTAGTCTACTTCAAACATAAAAACGGTCATTTTAAAATCAACATGAAAAACCAGAACTCCAATAGTATATAAAACAAAAATATGTTTACCGAAGAAAGAAAATGTCTCGTGCTCTCCAGCCACCTCCCGCCCTGTGGTGCAAGTGATGTCCCTTTCTCCAAAAATTTACTCAATGGGACCGTAATGTTCCAACCACACACAAGTTGACCTGCTGTGAGGAAAAAACGAGTTAGTACATTTCAAACATGAGAAAGGTCGTTTTGATATCGAGATGAAAAACCAAAATTCCAAGAGTATAAAACACAAAAAAATGCTTACTGAAGAAAAATATGTCTCGTGCTCTGCACCCTCCTCCCGCCCTGTGGTGCAACTAATGTCCCTTTCTCCAAAAATGTACTCAATGGGACCATAAAGTTGCAACCACACACAAATTGACCCGCTGTGAGGAAAAAACGAGTTAGTACATTTCAAACATGAAAAAGGACATTTTAAAGTCAACATGAAAATTCAAAATTCCAAAAGTCTAAAACACAAATAAATGCTTACCGAAGAAAGAAAATGTATCGTGCTAGGCACCCTCCTCCCGCACTGTGGTGCAACTGATGTCCCTTTCTCCAAAAATGTACTCAATGGGACCGTAATGTTACAAACCACACGCAAGTAGACCTGCTGTGAGGAAAAAACGAGTTAGCACAATTCAAACATGAAAGAGGTCATTTTAAAATCAACATGAAAAACCAAAATTCCAAACAATAAAACACAAAAAAGTGCTTACCGAAGAAAGAAAATATATCGTGCTAGGCACCGTCCCCCCGCCCTGTGGTGAAACTGATGTCCCTTTCTTCAAAAATGTACTCAATGGGACCGTAATGTTGCAACCACACACAAGTTGACCTGCTGTGAGGAAAAAACGAGTTAGTACATTTCAAACATGAAAAAGGTCATTTTAAAATCAACATGAAAAACCAAAATTCCAAAAGTATAAAACACTAAAAAATGCTTACCGATGAAAGAAAATGTATCGTGCTAGGCACCCTTCTCCCGCCCTGTGGTGCAACAGATCTCCCATTCTCCAAAAATGTACTCAATGGGACAGTAATGTTGCAACCACACACAAGTTGACCTGCTGTGTGGAAAAAACGAGTTTGTACAATTCAAACATGAAAGAGGTCATTTTAAAATCAACATGAAAAAAAAAAATTCCAAAGGAATAAAACACTATAAAATGCTTACCGAAGAAGGAAAATGTGTCGTGCTAGGCATCCTCCTCCCGCCCTGTGGTGAAACTGATGTAACTTTCTCCAAAAATGTACTCAACGGGACCGTAATGTTGCAACCACACACAAGTTGATCTGCTGTGAGCAAAAAACGAGTTAGTACATTTCAAACATGAAAAAGGTCAATTTGAAATCAACATGAAAAACCAAAATTCCAAACAATAAAACACAAAAAAGTGCTTACCGAAGAAAGAAGATATATCGTGCAACGCACCGTCCTCCCGCCCTGTGCTGAAACTGATGTCCCTTTCTTCACAAATGTACTCAATGGGACCGTAATGTTGCAACCAGACACAAGTTCACCTGCTGTGAGGAAAAAACGAGTCAGTACATTTAAACCAGAAAAACGTTATTTTAAAATTAACATGAAAAACCAAAATTCAAAAAGTATAAAACACAAAAAAATGCATACCGAAGAAAGAAAATGTATCGTGCTCTGCACCCTCTCCCCGCCTTGTGGTGCAATTGATGTCCCTTTCTCCAAAAATGTACTCAATGCGACCGTAAAGTTGCAATCACACACAAGTTGACCTGCTGCGAGGAAAAAACGAGTTAGTACATTTCAAAAATGAAAAAGCTCATTTTAAAATCAACATGAAAAACCCGAATTCCAGAATTATAAAACACTAAAAAATGCCTCCCGAAGAAAGAAAATGTATCGTGCTAGGCACCCTCCTCCCGCCCTGTGATGCAACTAATGTCCTTTTCTCCAAAAATGTACTCAATGGGACAGTAATTTTGAAACCACACACAAGTTGAAATGCTGTGAGGAAAAAACGAGTTAGTACATTTCAAACACGAAAAAGGTCATTTTAAAATCAACATCAAAAACCAAAATTCCAAACAATAAAACACAAAAAAGTGCTTACCGAAGAAAGAAAATATATCGTGCTAGGCACCGTCCTCCCGCCCTGTGGTGAAACTGATGTCCCTTACTCAAACAATGGACTCAATGGGACCGTAATGTTGCAACCACACACAAGTTGACCTGCTGTGAGGAAAAAACGAGTTAGTACATTTCAAACATGAAAAACGTCATTTTAAAAGCAACACGAAAAACCAAAATTCCAAAAGTCTGAAACACAACAAAATGCTTACCAAAGAAAGAGAATGTATCGTGCTAGGCACCCTCCTCCCGCACTGTGGTGCAACTGATGTCCCTTTCTCCAAAATTGTAATCAATGGGACCGTACTGTTGCAACCATACACAAGTTGACCTGCTGTGTGGAAAAAACGAGTTAGTACATTTCAAACATGAAAAAGGTCATTTTAAAAGCAACATGAAAAACCAAAATTCCAAAAGTATAAAACACAACAAAATGCTTACCGAAGAAAGAAAATGTATCGTGCTAGGCACCGTCCTCCTGCCCTGTGCTGAAACTGATGTCCCTTTCTCCAAAAATGTACTCAATGGGACCGTAATGTTGCAACCACACACCAGTTGACCTGCTGTGAGGAAAAAACGAGGTAGTCTACTTCAAACATGAAAACGGTCATTTTAAAATCAACATGAAAAACCAGAACTCCAATAGTATATAAAACAAAAATATGTTTACCGAAGAAAGAAAACGTCTCGTGCTCTCCAGCCACCTCCCGCCCTGTGGTGCAAGTGATGTCCCTTTCTCCAAAAATTTACTCAATGGGACCGTAATGTTCCAACCACACACAAGTTGACCTGCTGTGAGGAAAAAACGGGTTAGTACATTTGAAACATGAAAAAGGTCATTTTGATATCGAGATGAAAAACCAAAATTCCAAAAGTATAAAACACCAAAAAATGCTTACTGAAGAAAAATATGTTTCGTGCTCTGCACCCTCCTCCCGCCCTGTGGTGCAACTAATGTCCCTTTCTCCAAAAATGTACTCAATGGGACCATAAAGTTGCAACCACACACAAATTGACCCGCTGTGAGGAAAAAACGAGTTAGTACATTTCAAACATGAAAAAGGACATTTTAAAGTCAACATGAAAATTCAAAATTCCAAAAGTCTAAAACACAAATAAATGCTTACCGAAGAAAGAAAATGTATCGTGCTAGGCACCCTCCTCCCGCACTGTGGTGCAACTGATGTCCCTTTCTCCAAAAATGTACTCAATGGGACCGTAATGTTACAAACCACACGCAAGTAGACCTGCTGTGAGGAAATAACCAGTTAGCACAATTCAAACATGAAAGAGGTCATTTTAAAATCAACATGAAAAAACAAAATTCCAAAAGAATAAAACACTATAAAATGCTTACCAAAGAAGGAAAATGTGTCGTGCTAGGCATCCTCCTCCCGCCCTGTGGTGAAACTGATGTAACTTTCCCCAAAAATGTACTCAACGGGACCGTAATGTTGCAACCACACACAAGTTGATCTGCTGTGAGCAAAAAACGAGTTAGTACATTTCAAACATGAAAAAGGTCAATTTGAAATCCACATGAAAAACCAAAATTCCAAACAATAAAACACAAAAAAGTGCTTACCGAAGAAAGAAAATATATCGTGCTAGGCACCGTCCCCCCGCCCTGTGGTGAAACTGATGTCCCTTTCTTCAAAAATGTACTCAATGGGACCGTAATGTTGCAACCACACACAAGTTGACCTGCTGTGAGGAAAAAACGAGTCAGTACATTTCAAACATGAAAAAGGTTATTTTAAAATTAACATGAAAAACCAAAATTCAAAAAGTATAAAACACAAAAAAATGCATACCGAAGAAAGAAAATGTATCGTGCTCTGCACCCTCTCCCCGCCTTGTGGTGCAATTGATGTCCCTTTCTCCAAAAATGTACTCAATGCGACCGTAAAGTTGCAATCACATACAAGTTGACCAGCTGCGAGGAAAAAACGAGTTAGTACATTTCAAAAATGAAAAAGGTCATTTTAAAATCAACATGAAAAACCCGAATTCCAGAATTATAAAACACTAAAAAATGCCTCCCGAAGAAAGAAAATGTATCGTGCTAGGCACCCTCCTCCCGCCCTGTGATGCAACTAATGTCCTTTTCTCCAAAAATGTACTCAATGGGACAGTAATTTTGAAACCACACACAAGTTGACCTGCTGTGAGGAAAAAACGAGTTAGTACATTTCAAACACGAAAAAGGTCATTTTAAAATCAACATGAAAAACCAAAATTTCAAAAGTATAAAACACAAGAAAATGCTTACCGAAGAAAGAAATTGTACCGTGCTAGGCACCCTCCTCCCGCCCTGTGGTGCAACTGATGTCCCATACTCAAAAAATGGACTCAATGGGACCGTAATGTTGCAACCACACACAAGTTGACCTGCTGTGAGGAAAAAACGAGTTAGTACATTTCAAACATGAAAAAGGTCATTTTAAAATCAACATGAAAAACCAAAATTCCAAAAGTATAAAACACGAAAAATGCTTACCGAAGAAAGAAAATGTATCGCGCTAGGCACCCTTCTCCCGCCCTGTGGTGCAACAGATCTCCCATTCTCCAAAAATGTACTCAATGGGACAGTAATGTTGCAACCACACACAAGTTGACCTGCTGTGTGGAAAAAACGAGTTTGTACAATTCAAACATGAAAGAGGTCATTTTAAAATCAACATGAAAAAACAAAATTCCAAAAGAATAAAACACTATAAAATGCTTACCGAAGAAGGAAAATGTGTCGTGCTAGGCATCCTCCTCCCGCCCTGTGGTGAAACTGATGTAACTTTCTCCAAAAATGTACTCAACGGGACCGTAATGTTGCAACCACACACAAGTTGATCTGCTGTGAGCAAAAAACGAGTTAGTACATTTCAAACATGAAAAAGGTCAATTTGAAATCAACATGAAAAACCAAAATTCCAAACAATAAAACACAAAAAAGTGCTTACCGAAGAAAGAAAATATATCGTGCTACGCACCGTCCCCCCGCCCTGTGCTGAAACTGATGTCCCTTTCTTCAAAAATGTACTCAATGGGACCGTAATGTTGCAACCAGACACAGTTCACCTGCTGTGAGGAAAAAACGAGTCAGTACATTTAAACCAGAAAAACGTTATTTTAAAATTAACATGAAAAACCAAAATTCAAAAAGTATAAAACACAAAAAAATGCATACCGAAGAAAGAAAATGTATCGTGCTCTGCACCCTCTCCCCGCCTTGTGGTGCAATTGATGTCCCTTTCTCCAAAAATGTACTCAATGCGACCGTAAAGTTGCAATCACACACAAGTTGACCTGCTGCGAGGAAAAAACGAGTTAGTACATTTCAAAAATGAAAAAGCTCATTTTAAAATCAACATGAAAAACCCGAATTCCAGAATTATAAAACACTAAAAAATGCCTCCCGAAGAAAGAAAATGTATCGTGCTAGGCACCCTCCTCCCGCCCTGTGATGCAACTAATGTCCTTTTCTCCAAAAATGTACTCAATGGGACAGTAATTTTGAAACCACACACAAGTTGACCTGCTGTGAGGAAAAAACGAGTTAGTACATTTCAAACACGAAAAAGGTCATTTTAAAATCAACATGAAAAACCAAAATTTCAAAAGTATAAAACACAAGAAAATGCTTACCGAAGAAAGAAATTGTACCGTGCTAGGCACCCTCCTCCCGCCCTGTGGTGCAACTGATGTCCCATACTCAAAAAATGGACTCAATGGGACCGTAATGTTGCAACCACACACAAGTTGACCTGCTGTGAGGAAAAAACGAGTTAGTACATTTCAAACATGAAAAAGGTCATTTTAAAATCAACATGAAAAACCAAAATTCCAAAAGTATAAAACACTAAAAAATGCTTACCGAAGAAAGAAAATGTATCGTGCTAGGCACCCTTCTCCCGCCCTGTGGTGCAACAGATCTCCCATTCTCCAAAAATGTACTCAATGGGACCGTAATGTTGCAACCACACACAAGATGACCTGCTGTGACGAAAAAACGTGTTTGTACAATTCAAACATGAATGAGGTCATTTTAAAATCAACATGAAAAAACAAAATTCCAAAAGAATAAAACACTATAAAATGCTTACCGAAGAAGGAAAATGTGTCGTGCTAGGCATCCTCCTCCCGCCCTGTGGTGAAACTGATGTAACTTTCTCCAAAAATGTACTCAACGGGACCGTAATGTTGCAACCACACACAAGTTGATCTGCTGTGAGCAAAAAACGAGTTAGTACATTTCAAACATGAAAAAGGTCAATTTGAAATCAACATGAAAAACAAAAATTCCAAACAATAAAACACAAAAAAGTGCTTACCGAAGAAAGAAAATATATCGTGCTAGGCACCGTCCCCCCGCCCTGTGCTGAAACTGATGTCCCTTTCTCCAAAAATGTACTCAATGCGACCGTAATGTTGCAATCACACACAAGTTGACCCGCTGCGAGGAAAAAACGAGTTAGTACATTTCAAAAATGAAAAAGGTCATCTTAAAATCAACATGAAAAACCCGAATTCCAGAATTATAAAACACTAAATAATGCCTCCCGAAGAAAGAAAATATATCGTGCTAGGCACCCTCCTCCCGCCCTGTGATGCAACTAATGTCCTTTTCTCCAAAAATGTACTCAATGGGACAGTAATGTTGAAACCACACACAAGTTGACCTGCTGTGAGGAAAAACGAGTTAGTACATTTCAAACACGAAAAAGGTCATTTTAAAATCAACATGAAAAACCAAAATTTCAAAAGTATAAAACACAAGAAAATGCTTACCGAAGAAAGAAACTGTACCGTGCCAGGCACCCTCCTCCCGCCCTGTGGTGCAACTGATGTCCCTTACTCAAAAAATGGACTCAATGGGACCGTAATGTTGCAACGACACACAAGTTGACCTGCTGTGAGGAAAAAACAAGTTAGTACATTTCAAACATGAAAAAGGTCATTTTAAAATCAACATGAAAAACCAAAATTCCAAAAGTATATAACATTAAAAATGCTTACCGAAGAAAGAAATTGTATCGTGCTAGGCACCCTTCTCCAGCCCTGTGGGGCAACAGATGTCCCATTCTCCAAAAATGTACTCAATGGGGCCGTAATATTGCAACCACACACAATTTGACCTGCTGTGAGGGAAAAACGAGTTAGTATATTTCAAACATGAAAAAGGTCATTTTAAAATCAACACGAATAACCAAAATTCCAAAAGTATAAAACACAAAAAAAAGGTTATCGAATAAAGAAAATGTATCATGCTAGGCACCCTCCTCCTGCACTGTGGTGCACGTGATGTCCCTTTCTCCCAAAATGTACTCAATGGGACCGCAATGTTGCAACCACACACAAGTTGACCTGCTGTGAGGAAAAAAGGAGTTAGTACATTTCTAACATGAAAAGGCTCATTTAAAAATCAACATGAAAAACCAAAATTCCAAAAGTATAAAACACTAAAAAATGCTTACCGAAGAAAGAAAATGTATCGTGCTAGGCACCCTTCTCCCGCCCTGTGGTGCAACAGATGTCCCATTCTCCAAAAATGTACTCAATGGGACCGTAATGTTGCAACCACACACAAGTTGACCTGCTGTGAGGAAAAAACGAGTTAGTACATTTCAAAAGTGAAAAAGGTAATTTAAAATCAACACGAGTAACCAAAATTCCAAGAGTATAAAACACAAAGAAATGCTTACCAAAGAAAGAAAATGTATCATGCTAGGCACCCTCCTCCCGCCCTGTGGTGCAACTGATGTCCCTTTCTCCAAAAATGTACTCAATGGGACCATAATGTTGCAACCACACACAAACTGACCCGCTGTGAGGAAAAAACGAGTTAGTACATTTCAAACATGAAAAAGGACATTTTAAAGTCAACATGAAAAACCAAATTTCCAAAAGTGTAAAACACTAATAAATGCTTACCGAAGAAAGAAGATGTATCGTGCTAGGCACCCTCCTCCCACACTGTGGTGCAACTGATGTCCCTTTCTCCAAAAATGTACTCAATGGGACCGTAATGTTGCAACCACACACAAGTTGACCTGCTGTGAGGAAAAAATGAGTTAGTACAATTCAAACATGAAAGAGGTCATTTTAAAATCAACATGAAAAACCAAAATTCCAAAAGAGTAAAACACTAAAAAATGCTTACCGAAGAAAGAAAATGTATCGTGCTAGGCACCCTTCTCCCGCCCTGAGGTACAACAGATGTCCCATTCTCCAAAAATGTACTCAATGGGACCGTAATGTTGCAACCACACACAAGTTGACCTGCTGTGAGGAAAAAACGAGTCAGTACAATTCAAACATGAAAGAGGTCATTTTAAAATCAACATGAAAAACCAAAATTCCAAAAGAGTAAAACACTATAAAATACTTACCGAAGAAGGAAAATGTGTCGTGCTAGGCATCCTCCTCCCGCTCTGTGGTGAAACTGATGTAACTTTCTCCAAAAATGTTCTCAACGGGACGATAATGTTGCAACCACACACAAGTTGATCTGCTGTGAGCAAAAAATGAGTTAGTACATTTCAAACATGAAAAAACTCATTTTAAAATCAACACGAAAAACCAAAATTCCAAAAGTCTGAAACACAACAAAATGCTTACCAAAGAAAGAGAATATATCGTGCTAGGCACCCTCCTCCCGCACTGTGGTGCAACTGATGTCCCTTTCTCCAAAAATGTACTCAATGGGACCGTAATGTTGCAACCACACACAAGTTGACCTGCTGTGAGGAAAAAACGAGGTATTCTATTTCAAACATGAAAAAGGTCATTTTAAAATCAACATGAAAAACCAAAATTCAAAATAATAAAACACAAAAAAGTGCTTACCGAAGAAAGAAAATATATCGTGCTAGGCACCGTCCTCCCGCCCTGTGGTGAAACTGATGTCCCTTACTCAAACAATGGACTCAATGGGACCGTAATGTTGCAACCACACACAAGTTGACCTGCTGTGAGGAAAAAACGAGTTAGTACATTTCAAACATGAAAAAGGTCATTTTAAAAGCAACACGAAAAACCAAAATTCCAAAAGTCTGAAACACAACAAAATGCTTACCAAAGAAAGAGAATGTATCGTGCTAGGCACCCTCCTCCCGCACTGTGGTGCAACTGATGTCCCTTTCTCCAAAAATGTAATCAATGGGACCGTACTGTTGCAACCATACACAAGTTGACCTGCTGTGTGGAAAAAACGAGTTAGTACATTTCAAACATGAAAAAGGTCATTTTAAAAGCAACATGAAAAACCAAAATTCCAAAAGTATAAAACACAACAAAATGCTTACCGAAGAAAGAAAATGTATCGTGCTAGGCACCGTCCTCCTGCCCTGTGCTGAAACTGATGTCCCTTTCTCCAAAAATGTACTCAATGGGACCGTAATGTTGCAACCACACACCAGTTGACCTGCTGTGAGGAAAAAACGAGGTAGTCTACTTCAAACATGAAAACGGTCATTTTAAAATCAACATGAAAAACCAGAATTCCAATAGTATATAAAACAAAAATATGTTTACCGAAGAAAGAAAATGTCTCGTGCTCTCCAGCCTCCTCCCGCCCTGTGGTGCAAGTGATGTCCCTTTCTCCAAAAATTTACTCAATGGGACCGTAATGTTCCAACCACACACAAGTTGACCTGCTGTGAGGAAAAAACGAGTTAGTACATTTCAAACATGAAAAAGGTCATTTTGATATCGAGATGAAAAACCAAAATTCCAAAAGTATAAAACACAAAAAAATGCTTACTGAAGAAAAATATGTTTCGTGCTCTGCACCCTCCTCCCGCCCTGTGGTGCAACTAATGTCCCTTTCTCCACAAATGTACTCAATGGGACCGTAATGTTGCAACCACACACAAGTTGACCTGTTGTGAGGAAAAAACGAGTTAGTACATTTCAAACATGAAAAAGGTCCTTTTAAAATCAACATGAAAAACCAAAATTCCAAAAGCATAAAACACAAAAAAATGCTTACCGAAGAAAGAAAATATATCGTGCTAGGCACCGTCCTCCCGCCCTGTGGTGAAACTGATGTCCCTTTCTCCAAAAATGTACTCAATGGGATCGTAATGTTGCAACCACACACAAGTTGACCTGCTGTGGGAAAAAAAGAGGTAGTACATTTCAAACATGAAAAAGGTCATTCTAAAATCAACATGAAAAACCAAAATTCCTATCGTATAAAAAACAAAAAAATGCTTACCGAAGAAAGAATATGTCTCCTGCTCTGCAGCCTCCTCCCGCCCTGTGGTGCAAGTGATGTCCCTTTCTCCAAACATGTACTCAATGGGACCGTAATGTTGCAACCACACAGAAATTGACCTACTGTGAAGAAAAAACGAGTTAGTACATTTCAAACATGAAGAAGGTCATTTTAAAGTCAACATGAAAAACCAAACTTCCAAAAGTATCAAACACAAAATAATGCTTACCGAAGAAAGAAAATGTATCGTGCTCGGCACCCTCCTCCCGCCCTGTGGTGCAACTGATGTCCCTTTCTCCAAATATGTACTCAATGGGACCGTAATGTTGCAACAACACACAAGTTGACCTGCTGTGAGGGAAAAACGAGTTAGTATATTTCAAACATGAATAAGGTCATTTTAAAATCAACATGAAAAACCAAAATTCCAAAAGCATGAAACACAAAAAAATGCCTACCGAACAGAGAATATGTATCCTGCTAGGAACCCACCTCCCGCCCTGTGGTGCAACTGATGTCCCTTTCTCCAAAAATGTACTCAATGGGACAGTAATGTTGCAACCACACACAAGTTGCCTTGCTGTGAGGAAATAACGAGTTAGTACATTTCAAACATGAAACAGGTCATTTTAAAATCAACATGAAAAACCAAAATTCCAAAAGTATAAAACAAAAAAAAATGCTTACCGAAGAAAGTAAATGAATCGTGCCCTGCAGCCTCCTCCCGCCCTGTGGTGCAACTGATGTCCCTTTCTCCAAATATGTACTCAATGGGACCGTAATGTTGCAACCACACAAAAATTCACCTGCTGTCAGGAAAAAACGTGTTAGTACGTTTCAAACATGAAAAAGGACATTTTAAATTCAACATGAAAAACCAAAATTCCAAAATTATAAAACACCAAAAAATGCTTACCGAAGAAAGAAAATGTATCGTGCTAGGCACCCTCCTCCCGCCCTGTGGTGCAACTGATGTCCCTATCTCCAAAAATGTACTCAATGGGACCGTAGTGTTGCAACCACACACAAGTTGACCTGCTGTAAGGAAAAATCGAGTTAGTACATTTCAAACATGAAAAATGTCATTTTAAAATCAACATGAAAAACCAAAATTCCAAAAGAATAAAACACAAAATAATGCTTACCGAAGAAAGAAAATGTATCGTGCTAGGCACCGTCCTCCCGCCCTGTGGTGCAACTGATGTCCCTATCTCCAAAAATGTACTCAATGGGACCGTAATGTTGCAACCACACACACGTTGTCTAGCTCTGAGGAAAAAACGAGTTAGTACATTTCAAACATGAAAAAGGTCATTTTAAAATCAACATGAAAAACCAAAATTCCAAAAGCATAAAACACAAAAAAATGCCTACCGAAAAGAGAATATGTATCCTGCTAGGAACCCTCCTCCCGCCCTGTGGTGCAACAGGCGTCCCTTTCTCCAAAAATGTACTCAATGGGAGCCTAATGTTGCAACCACACACAAGTTGTCTTGCTGTGAGGAAAAAACGAATTACTACATTTTGAACATGAAACAGGTCATTTTAAAATCAACATGAAAAACCAAAATACCAAAAGTATAAAACAAAAAAAAATTTTTACCGAAGAAAGAAAATGAATCGTGCTCTGCAGCCTCATCCCGCCATGTGGTGCAAGTTATGTCCCTTTCTCCAAAAATGTACTCAATGGGACTGTAATGTTGCAACCTCACACAAGTTGACCTGCTGTGAGGAAAAAACGAATTAGTACATTTCAAACATGAAACAGGTCATTATAAAAACAACATGAAAAAAAAAATGCCAAAAGTATAAAACACAAAAAAAATGCTTACCGAAGAAAGAAAATGTATCGTGCTAGGCACCCTCCCCCCGCCCTGTCATGAAACTGATGTCCCTTTCTCCAAAAATGTACTCAATGGGACCGTAATGTTGCAACCACACACAAGTTGGCCTGCTGTGAGAAAAAAACGAGTTAGTACATTTCAAACATGTAAACGGTCATTTTGAATTCAACATGAAAAACCAAAATTCCAAAAGTATAAAACACAAAAAAATGATTACCGAAGAAAAAAAATGTATCATGTTTTGCACATTCTTCCCGCCGTGTGGTGCAACTCGTGTCCCTTTCTCCAAAAATGTACTCAATGGGACCGTAATGTTGCAACCACACACAAGTTCACCCTCTGTGAGGAAAAAACGAGTTAGTACATTTCAAACATGAAAAAGGTCGTTTTAAATTCAACATGAAGAACCAAAATTCGAAAATTATAAAACATAAAAAAATGCTTACCGAAGAAAGAAAATGTATCGTGCTAGGCACCCTCCTCCCGCGCTGTGGTGCAACTGATGTTCCTTTCTCCAACAGTGTACTCAATGGGACCGTAATGTTGCAACCACACACAAGTTCACCTGCTGTGAGGAAAAAACGAGATAGTACATTTCAAACATGAAAAAGGTCATTTTAAAATCAATATGAAAAAACAAAATTCCAAAAGCATAAAACACAAAAAAATGCCTACCGAAGAGAGAATATGTATCCTGCTAGGACCCTCCTCCCGCCCTGTGGTGCAACTGGCGTCCCTTTCTCCAAAAATGTACTCAATGGGACCGTAATGTTGCAACCACACACAAGTTGTCATGCTGTGAAGAAAAAACGAGTTAGCACATTTCAAACATGAAACAGGTCGTTTTAAAATCAACATGAAAAACCAAAATTCCAAAAGAATAAAACAAAAAAAAATTCTTACCGAAGAAAGAAAATGAATCGTGCTCTGCAGCGACCTCCCGCCCTGTGGTGCAACTGATGACCCTTTCTCCAAAAATGTACTCACTGGGACCGTAATGTTGCAACCACACACAAGTTGACCTGCTGTGAGGAAAAAAACGAGTTAGTACATTTCTAACATGAAACAGGTCATTTTAAAATCAACATGAAAAAAAAAATTCCGAACGTATAAAACAAAAAAAAAATGCTTACCGAAGAAAGAAAATGTATCGTGCTAGGCACCCTCCTCCCGCCCTGTGGTGAAACTGATGTCCCTTTCTCCAAAAATGTACTCAATGGGACCGTAATGTTGAAACCACACACAAGTTGACCTGCTGTGAGGAAAAAACGAGTTAGTACATTTCAAAGATGAATAAGGTCATTTTAAAATCAACATGAAAAATCAAAATTCCAAAAGCATAAAACACAAAAAAATTCCTACCGAAAAGAGAATATGTATCCTGCTAAGAACCCTCCTCCCGCCCTGTGGTGCAACTGGCGTCCCTTTCTCCAAAAATGTTCTCAATGGGACCGTAATGTTGCAACCACACACAAGTTGACCTGCAGTGAGGAAAAGACGAGTTAGTACATTTCAAACATGAAAAAGGTCATGTTAAAATCAACATGAAAATCCAAAATTCCTAAAGAATAAAACACAAAATAATGCTTACCGAAGAAAGTAAATGTATCGCGTTAGGCATTCTCCTCCCGCCCTGTGGTGAAACTGATGTCCCTTTCTCCAAAAATGTACTCAATGGGACCGTAATGTTGCACCACACACAAGTCGACCTGCTGTGAGGGAAAAACGAGTTAGTGCATTTCAAACATGAAAAAGGTCCTTTTAAAATCAACACGAATAAACCAAACTTCCAAAAGTATCAAACACAAAATAATGCTTACCGAAGAAAGAAAATGTATCGTGCTCGGCACCCTCCTCCCGCCCTGTGGTGCAACTGATGTCCCTTTCTCCAAATATGTACTCAATGGGACCGTAATGTTGCAACCACACACAAATTGACCTGCTGTGCGGAAAAAAACGAGTTAGTACATTTCAAACACGAAATAGGTCATTTTAAAATCAACATGAAAAAAAAAAAATTCCAAAAGTATAAAACACAATAAAAATGCTTACCGAAGAAAATAAATGTATCGTGCTAGGCACCCTCCTCCCGCCATGTGGCGAAACTGATGTCCCTTTCCCCAAAAATGTACTCAATGGGACCGTAATGTTGCAACCACACACAAGATTATGTGCGGTGAGGAAAATAAAGAGTTAGTACATTTCAAACATGAAAAAGGTCATTTTAAAGTCAACATGAATAAACCAAACTTCCAAAAGTATCAAACACAAAATAATGCTTACCGAAGAAAGAAAATGTATCGTGCTCGGCACCCTCCTCCCGCCCTGTGGTACAACTGATGTCCCTTTCTCCAAATATGTACTCAATGGGACCGTAATGTTGCAACCACACACAAGTTGCCCTGCTGTGAGGAAAAAACGAGTTGGTACATTTCAACCATGAAAAAGGTCATTTTAAAAGCAACATGAAAAACCAAAATTCCAAAGCATATAACACAAAAAAATGCTTACCGAAGAGAGAATATGTATCTTGCTAGGAAGCCTCCTCCCGCCCTGTGGTGCAACTGATGCCCCTTCTCCAAAAATGTACTCAATGGGACCGTAATGTTGCAACCACACTAAAGTTCACCTGCTGTGAGGAACAAACGAGTTAGTACATTTCAAACATGAAAAAGGTCATTTTAATTCAACATGAAAAAACCAAAATTCCAAAATTATAGAACACAAAAAAATGCTTACCAAAGAAAGAAAATGTATCGTGCTAGGCACCCACCTCCCGCCCTGTGGTGCAACTGCTGTCCCTTTCTCCAAATATGTACTCAATGGGACCGTAATGTTGCAACCAAACACAAGTTGACCTGCTATGAGGAAAAACCAAGTTAGTACATTTCAAACATGAAAAAGGACATTTTGAAATCAACATGATAAACCAAAATTCCAAAAGTATAAAACACAAAGAAATGCATACCGGAGAAAGAAAATGTTTCACGCTCTTCAGCCTCCTCCCGCCCCGTGGTGCAACTGATGTCCTTTTCTCCAAAAATGTACTCAATGGGACCGTAATGTTGCAACCACACACAAGTTGACCTGCTGTGAGGAAAAAACGAGTTAGTACAGTTCAAACATGAAAAAGGTCATTTGAAAATCAACATGAAAATCCAAAATTCCAAAAGAATAAAACACAAAATAATGCTTACCGAAGAAAGAAAATGTATCGCGCTAGGCACTCTCCTCCCGCCCTGTGCTGAAACTGATGTCCCTTTCTCCAAAAATGTACTCAATGAGACCGTAATGTTGCACCACACACAAGTTGACCTGCTGTGAGGAAAAAACGAGTTAGTGCATTTCAAACATGAAAAAGGTCCTTGTAAAATCAACATGAAAAACAAAAATTCCAAAAGAATAAAACACAAAAAAATGCTTACCGATGAAAGAAAATGTATCGTGCTAGGCACCCTCCTCCCGCCCTGTGGTGAAACAGATGTCCCTTTCTCCAAAAATGTACTCAATGGGACCGTAATGTTGGAACCACACACAAGTTGATCTGCTATGAGGAAAAAACGAGTTAGTTCATTTCAAACATGAAAAAGGTCACTTTAAAATTCAAGATGAAAAACCAAAATTCCAAAAGTATAAAACACAAAAAAATGCTTACCGAAGAAAGAGAATGTATCAAGCTAGGAACCCTCCTCCCGCCCTGTGCTGAAACTGATGTTCCTGTCTCCAAAAATGTACTCAATGGGACCGTAGCGTTGCAACAACACACAAGTTGACCTGCTGTGAGGAAAAAACCAGTTGGTACATTTCAAACATGAAAAAGGTCATTTTAGTTTCATTATGAAAAACCAAAATTCCAAAATTATAAAACACAAAAAAATGCTTACCGAAGAAAGAAAATGTATCGTGCTAGGCACCCTCCTACTGCCCTGTGGTGCAACTGATATCCCTTTCTCCAAAAATGTACTCAATGGGACCGTAATGTTGCAACCACACACAAGTTGACCTGCTGTGAGGAAAAAACCAGTTAGTACTTTTCAAACATGAAAAAGGTCAGTTTAAACTCAACGTGAAAAACCAAAATTCCGAAAGCATAAAACACAAAAAATGCATACCGAAGAGAGAATATGTATCCTGCTAGGAACCCTCCTCCCACCCTGTGGTGCAACTGGCGTCCCTCTCTCCAAAAATGTACTCAATGGGACCGTAATGTGTCAACCACACACAAGTTGTATTGCTGTGAGGAAAAAACGAGTTAGTACATTTCAAACATGAAACAGGTCATTTTAAAATCAACATGAAAAAAAAAATTTCCAAAGTATAAAACACAAAATAAATGCTTACCGGAGAAGGAAAATGTATCGTGCTAGGCACCCTCCTACCGCCCTGTGGTGAAACTGATGTCCCTTTTTCCAAAAATGTACTCAATGGGACCGTAATGTTACAACCACACACAAGCTGACCTGCTGTGAGGGAAAAAAAGAGTTAGTACATTTCAAACATGAAAAAAGTCATTTTAAAATCAACATGAAAAACCAAAATTCCAAAAGAATAAAACACAAAATAATGCTTACCGAAGAAAGAAAATGTATCGTGCTAGGCACTCTCCTCCCGCCATGTGGTGAAACTGATGGCCCTTTATCCAAAAATGTACTCAATGTGGCCGTAATATTGCAACCACACACAAGTCGACCTGCTGTAAGGAAAAAACGAGTTAGTACATTTCAAACATGAAAAAGGTCATTCTAAAATCAAAATGAAAAACCGAAAATTCCAAAAATATAAAACACAAAAAAATGCTTACCGAAGAAAGAAAATGTATCGTGCTAGGCACCCTCCTCCCGCCCTGTGCTGAAACTGATGTCCCTGTCTCCAAAAATGTACTCAATGGGACCGTAGCGTTGCAACAACACACAAGTTGACCTGCTGAGAGGAAAAAACGAGTTAGTACATTTCAAACATGAAAAAAGTCATTTTCAAAATCAACATGAAAAACCATAATTCCAAAAGTATAATACCAAAAAAAAATGCTTACCGAAGAAAGAAAATGAGTCGTGCTCTGCAGCCGCCTCCCGCCCTGGAGTGCAACTGATGTCCCTTTCTCCAAATATGTACTCAATGGGACGGTAATGTTGCAACCACACACAAGTTCACCTGCTGTGGGGAAAAAACGAGTTAGTACATTTCAAACATGAAAAAGGTCATTTTAAACTCAACATGAAAAACCAAAATTCCAAAAGCATAAAACACAAAAAAATGCCTACCGAAGAGGGAATATGCATCCTGCTAGGAACCCTCCTCCCTCCCTGTGGTGCAACTGGCGTCCCTCTCTCCAAAAATGTACTCAAGGGGACAGTAATGTTGCAACCACACACAAGTTGTCTTGCTGTGAGGAAAAAACGAGTTAGTACATTTCAAACATGAAACAGGTCACTTTAAAGTCAGCATGAAAAACCAAACTTCCAAAAGTATCAAACACAAAATAATGCTTACCGAAGAAAGAAAATGTATCGTGCTCGGCACCCTCCTCCCGCCCTGTGGTGCAACTGATGCCCCTTTTTCCAAATATGTACTCAATGGGACCGTAATGTTGCAACAACACACAAGTTGACCTGCTGTGAGGAAAAAACGAGTTAGTATATTTCAAACATGAATAAGGTCATTTTAAAATCAACATGAAAAACCAAAATTCCAAAAGCATGAAACACAAAAAAATGCCTACCGAACAGAGAATATGTATCCTGCTAGGAACCCTCCTCCCGCCCTGTGGTGCAACTGATGTCCCTTTCTCCAAAAATGTACTCAATGGGACCGTGATGTTGCAACCACACACAAGTTGCCTTGCTGTGAGGAAATAACGAGTTAGTACATTTCAAACATGAAACAGGTCATTTTAAAATCAACATGAAAAACCAAAATTCCAAAAGTATAAAACAAAAAAAAATGCTTACCGAAGAAAGTAAATGAATCGTGCTCTGCAGCCTCCTCCCGCCCTGTGGTGCAACTGATGTCCCTTTCTCCAAATATGTACTCAATGGGACCGTAATGTTGCAACCACACAAAAATTCACCTGCTGTCAGGAAAAAACGAGTTAGTACGTTTCAAACATGAAAAAGGACATTTTAAATTCAACATGAAAAACCAAAATTCCAAAATTATAAAACACAAAAAAATGCTTACCGAAGAAAGAAAATGTATCGTGCTAGGCACCCTCCTCCCGCCCTGTGGTGCAACTGATGTCCCTATCTCCAAAAATGTACTCAATGGGACCGTAGTGTTGCAACCACACACAAGTTGACCTGCTGTAAGGAAAAATCGAGTTAGTACATTTCAAACATGAAAAATGTCATTTTAAAATCAACATGAAAAACCAAAATTCCAAAAGAATAAAACACAAAATAATGCTTACCGAAGAAAGAAAATGCATCGTGCTAGGCACCCTCCTCCCGCCCTGTGGTGCAACTGATGTCCCTATCTCCAAAAATGTACTCAATGGGACCGTAATGTTGCAACCACACACACGTTGTCTAGCTCTGAGGAAAAAACGAGTTAGTACATTTCAAACATGAAAAAGGTCATTTTAAAATCAACATGAAAAACCAAAATTCCAAAAGCATAAAACACAAAAAAATGCCTACCGAAAAGAGAATATGTATCCTGCTAGGAACCCTCCTCCCGCCCTGTGGTGCAACAGGCGTCCCTTTCTCCAAAAATGTACTCAATGGGACCCTAATGTTGCAACCACACACAAGTTGTCTTGCTGTGAGGAAAAAACGAAATAGTACATTTTGAACATGAAACAGGTCATTTTAAAATCAACATGAAAAACCAAAATTCCAAAAGTATAAAACAAAAAAAAATTTTTACCGAAGAAAGAAAATGAATCGTGCTCTGCAGCCTCCTCCCGCCATGTGGTGCAAGTTATGTCCCTTTCTCCAAAAATGTACTCAATGGGACTGTAATGTTGCAACCTCACACAAGTTGACCTGCTGTGAGGAAAAAACGAATTAGTACATTTCAAACATGAAACAGGTCATTATAAAAACAACATGAAAAAAAAAATGCCAAAAGTATAAAACACAAAAAAAATGCTTACCGAAGAAAGAAAATGTATCGTGCTAGGCACCCTCCCCCCGCCCTGTCATGAAACTGATGTCCCTTTCTCCAAAAATGTACTCAATGGGAGCGTAATGTTGCAACCACACACAAGTTGGCCTGCTGTGAGAAAAAAACGAGTTAGTACATTTCAAACATGTAAACGGTCATTTTGAATTCAACATGAAAAACCAAAATTCCAAAAGTATAAAACACAAAAAAATGATTACCGAAGAAAAAAAATGTATCATGTTTTGCACATTCTTCCCGCCGTGTGGTGCAACTCGTGTCCCTTTCTCCAAAAATGTACTCAATGGGACCGTAATGTTGCAACCACACACAAGTTCACCCTCTGTGAGGAAAAAACGAGTTAGTACATTTCAAACATGAAAAAGGTCATTTTAAATTCAACATGAAGAACCAAAATTCGAAAATTATAAAACATAAAAAAATGCTTACCGAAGAAAGAAAATGTATCGTGCTAGGCACCCTCCACCCGCGCTGTGGTGCAACTGATGTCCCTTTCTCCAACAGTGTACTCAATGGGACCGTAATGTTGCAACCACACACAAGTTCACCTGCTGTGAGGAAAAACTGAGATAGTACATTTCAAACATGAAAAAGGTCATTTTAAAATCAATATGAAAAACCAAAATTCCAAAAGCATAAAACACAAAAAAATGCCTACCGAAGAGAGAATATGTATCCTGCTAGGACCCTCCTCCCGCCCTGTGGTGCAACTGGCGTCCCTTTCTCCAAAAATGTACTCAATGGGACCGTAATGTTGAAACCACACACAAGTTGTCATGCTGTGAAGAAAAAACGAGTTAGCACATTTCAAACATGAAACAGGTCGTTTTAAAATCAACATGAAAAACCAAAATTCCAAAAGAATAAAACAAAAAAAAATTCTTACCGAAGAAAGAAAATGAATCGTGCTCTGCAGCGACCTCCCGCCCTGTGGTGCAACTGATGACCCTTTCTCCAAAAATGTACTCATTGGGACCGTAATGTTGCAACCACACACAAGTTGACCTGCTGTGAGGAAAAAAACGAGTTAGTACATTTCTAACATGAAACAGGTCATTTTAAAATCAACATGAAAAAAAAAATTCCAAAAGCATAAAACACAAAAAAATTCCTACCGAAAAGAGAATATGTATCCTGCTAAGAACCCTCCTCCCGCCCTGTGGTGCAACTGGCGTCCCATTCTCCAAAAATGTTCTCAATGGGACCGTAATGTTGCAACCACACACAAGTTGACCTGCAGTGAGGAAAAGACGAGTTAGTACATTTCAAACATGAAAAAGGTCATGTTAAAATCAACATGAAAATCCAAAATTCCTAAAGAATAAAACACAAAATAATGCTTACCGAAGAAAGTAAATGTATCGCGTTAGGCATTCTCCTCCCGTCCTGTGGTGAAACTGATGTCCCTTTCTCCAAAAATGTACTCAATGGGACCGTAATGTTGCACCGCACACAAGTCGACCTGCTGTGAGGGAAAAACGAGTTAGTGCATTTCAAACATGAAAAAGGTCCTTTTAAAATCAACACGAATAAACCAAACTTCCAAAAGTATCAAACACAAAATAATGCTTACCGAAGAAAGAAAATGTATCGTGCTCGGCACCCTCCTCCCGCCCTGTGGTGCAACTGATGTCCCTTTCTCCAAATATGTACTCAATGGGACCGTAATGTTGCAACCACACACAAATTGACCTGCTGTGCGGAAAAAAACGAGTTAGTACATTTCAAACACGAAACAGGTCATTTTAAAATCAACATGAAAAAAAAAAAAAATCCAAAAGTATAAAACACAATAAAAATGCTTACCGAAGAAAATAAATGTATCGTGCTAGGCACCCTCCTCCCGCCCTGTGGCGAAACTGATGTCCCTTTCCCCAAAAATGTACTCAATGGGACCGTAATGTTGCAACCACACACAAGATTATGTGCGGTGAGGAAAATAAAGAGTTAGTACATTTCAAACATGAAAAAGGTCATTTTAAAGTCAACATGAATAAACCAAACTTCCAAAAGTATCAAACACAAAATAATGCTTACCGAAGAAAGAAAATGTATCGTGCTCGGCACCCTCCTCCCGCCCTGTGGTACAACTGATGTCCCTTTCTCCAAATATGTACTCAATGGGACCGTAATGTTGCAACCACACACAAGTTGCCCTGCTGTGAGGAAAAAACGAGTTGGTACATTTCAACCATGAAAAAGGTCATTTTAAAAGCAACATGAAAAACCAAAATTCCAAAGCATATAACACAAAAAAATGCTTACCGAAGAGAGAATATGTATCTTGCTAGGAAGCCTCCTCCCGCCCTGTGGTGCAACTGATGCCCCTTCTCCAAAAATGTACTCAATGGGACCGTAATGTTGCAACCACACTAAAGTTCACCTGCTGTGAGGAAAAAACGAGTTAGTACATTTCAAACATGAAAAAGGTCATTTTAATTCAACATGAAAAAACCAAAATTCCAAAATTATAGAACACAAAAAAATGCTTACCAAAGAAAGAAAATGTATCGTGCTAGGCACCCACCTCCCGCCCTGTGGTGCAACTGCTGTCCCTTTCTCCAAATATGTACTCAATGGGACCGTAATGTTGCAACCAAACACAAGTTGACCTGCTATGAGGAAAAAAACAAGTTAGTACATTTCAAACATGAAAAAGGACATTTTGAAATCAACATGATAAACCAAAATTCCAAAAGTATAAAACACAAAGAAATGCATACCGGAGAAAGAAAATGTTTCACGCTCTTCAGCCTCCTCCCGCCCCGTGGTGCAACTGATGTCCCTTTCTCCAAAAATGTACTCAATGGGACCGTAATGTTGCAACCACACACAAGTTGACCTGCTGTGAGGAAAAAACGAGTTAGTACATTTCAAACATGAAAAAGGTCATTTGAAAATCAACATGAAAATCCAAAATTCCAAAAGAATAAAACACAAAATAATGCTTACCGAAGAAAGAAAATGTATCGCGCTAGGCACTCTCCTCCCGCCCTGTGCTGAAACTGATGTCCCTTTCTCCAAAAATGTACTCAATGAGACCGTAATGTTGCACCACACACAAGTTGACCTGCTGTGAGGAAAAAACGAGTTAGTGCATTTCAAACATGAAAAAGGTCCTTGTAAAATCAACATGAAAAACAAAAATTCCAAAAGAATAAAACACAAAAAAATGCTTACCGATGAAAGAAAATGTATCGTGCTAGGCACCCTCCTCCCGCCCTGTGGTGAAACAGATGTCCCTTTCTCCAAAAATGTACTCAATGGGACCGTAATGTTGGAACCACACACAAGTTGATCTGCTATGAGGAAAAAACGAGTTAGTTCATTTCAAACATGAAAAAGGTCACTTTAAAATTCAACATGAAAAACCAAAATTCCAAAAGTATAAAACACAAAAAAATGCTTACCGAAGAAAGAGAATGTATCAAGCTAGGCACCGTCCTCCCGCCCTGTGCTGAAACTGATGTTCCTGTCTCCAAAAATGTACTCAATGGGACCGTAGCGTTGCAACAACACACAAGTTGACCTGCTGTGAGGAAAAAACCAGTTGGTACATTTCAAACATGAAAAAGGTCATTTTAGTTTCAACATGAAAAACCAAAATTCCAAAATTATAAAACACAAAAAAATGCTTACCGAAGAAGGAAAATGTATCGTGCTAGGCACCCTCCTACTGCCCTGTGGTGCAACTGATATCCCTTTCTCCAAAAATGTACTCAATGGGACCGTAATGTTGCAACCACACACAAGTTGACCTGCTGTGAGGAAAAAACCAGTTAGTACTTTTCAAACATGAAAAAGGTCAGTTTAAACTCAACGTGAAAAACCAAAATTCCGAAAGCATAAAACACAAAAAATGCATACCGAAGAGAGAATATGTATCCTGCTAGGAACCCTCCTCCCACCCTGTGGTGCAACTGGCGTCCCTCTCTCCAAAAATGTACTCAATGGGACCGTAATGTGTCAACCACACACAAGTTGTGTTGCTGTGAGGAAAAAACGAGTTAGTACATTTCAAACATGAAACAGGTCACTTTAAAGTCAGCATGAAAAACCAAAATTTCAAAAGTATAAAACACAAAAAAATGCTTACCGAAGAAAGAAAATGTATCGTGCTAGGCACCCTCCACCCGCCCTGTTTTGCAACTATTGTCCCTTTTTCCAAAAATGTACTCAATGGGACCGTAATGTTGCCACCACACACAAGTTCACCTGCTGTGAGGAAAAAAATGAGTTAGTACATTTCAAACATGAAACAGGTCATTTTAAAATCAACATGAAAAAAAAAATTTCCAAAGTATAAAACACAAAATAAATGCTTACCGGAGAAGGAAAATGTATCGTGCTAGGCACCCTCCTACCGCCCTGTGGTGAAACTGATGTCCCTTTTTCCAAAAATGTACTCAATGGGACCGTAATGTTACAACCACACACAAGCTGACCTGCTGTGAGGGAAAAAAAGAGTTAGTACATTTCAAACATGAAAAAAGTCATTTTAAAATCAACATGAAAAACCAAAATTCCAAAAGAATAAAACACAAAATAATGCTTACCGAAGAAAGGAAATGTATCGTGCTAGGCACTCTCCTCCCGCCATGTGGTGAAACTGATGGCCCTTTATCCAAAAATGTACTCAATGTGACCGTAATATTGCAACCACACACAAGTCGACCTGCTGTAAGGAAAAAACGAATTAGTACATTTCAAACATGAAAAAGGTCATTCTAAAATCAAAATGAAAAACCGAAAATTCCAAAAATATAAAACACAAAAAAATGCTTACCGAAGAAAGAAAATGTATCGTGCTAGGCACCCTCCTCCCGCCCTGTGCTGAAACTGATGTCCCTGACTCCAAAAATGTACTCAATGGGACCGTAGCGTTGCAACAACACACAAGTTGACCTGCTGTGAGGAAAAAACGAGTTAGTACATTTCAAATATGAAAAAAGTCATTTTCAAAATCAACATGAAAAACCATAATTCCAAAAGTATAATACCAAAAAAAAATGCTTACCGAAGAAAGAAAATGAGTCGTGCTCTGCAGCCGCCTCCCGCCCTGGAGTGCAACTGATGTCCCTTTCTCCAAATATGTACTCAATGGGACGGTAATGTTGCAAACACACACAAGTTCACCTGCTGTGGGGAAAAAACGAGTTAGTACATTTCAAACATGAAAAAGGTCATTTTAAACTCAACATGAAAAACCAAAATTCCAAAAGCATAAAACACAAAAAAATGCCTACCGAAGAGGGAATGTGTATCCTGCTAGGAACCCTCCTCCCGCCCTGTGGTGCAACTGGCGTCCCTCTCTCCAAAAATGTACTCAAGGGGACCGTAATGTTGCAACCACACACAAGTTGTCTTGCTGTGAGGAAAAAACGAGTTAGTACATTTCAAACATGAAACAGGTCATTTTAAAATCAACATGAAAATCCAAAATTCCAAAAGTATAAAACAAAAAAAATTCTTACCGAAGAAAGAAAATGAATCGTGCTCTGCAGTCTCCTCCCGCCCTGTGGTGCAACTTATGTCCCTTTCTCCAAAAATGTACTCAATGGGACTGTAATGTTGCAACCACACAGAAGTTGACCTGCTGTGAGGCAAAAACGAATTAGTACTTTTCAAACATGAAAAAGGTCATTTTAAAATCAGCATGAAAAACCAAAATTTCAAAAGTATAAAACACAAAAAAATGCTTACCGAAGAAAGAAAATGTATCGTGCTAGGCACCCTACTCCCGCCCTGTTGTGCAACTATCATCCCTTTTTCCAAAAATGTACTCAATGGGACCGTAATGTTGCAACCACACACAAGTTGACCTGCTGTGAGGAAAAAAACGAGTTAGTACATTTCAAACATGGAACAGGTCACTTTAAAATCAACATGAAAAAAAACATTCCAAAAGTATGAAACACAAAGGAATGCTTACCGAAGAAAGAAAATGTATCGTGCTAGGCACCCTCCTCCCGCCCTGTGGTGTAACTGATGTCCCTTTCTTCAAAAATGTACTCAATGGGACCGTAATGTTGCAACCACACACAAGATGACCTGCTGTGAGGAAAAAAACGAGTTAGTACTTTTCAAACATGGAAAAGGTCATTTTAAAATCAACATGAAAAACCAAAATTCCAAAAGTATAAAACACAAAAAAATGCTTACCGAAGAAAGAAAATGTATCGTGCTAGGCAACCTCCTCCCGCCCTGTGGTGCAACTGATGTCCCTTTCTCCAAAAATGTACTCAATGGGACCGTAATGTTGGAACCACACACAAGTTGACCTGCTGTGAGGAAAAATGAGTTAGTTCATTTCAAACATGAAAAAGGTGCTTTTAAATTCAACATGAAAAACAAAAATTCCAAAAGAATAAAACACAAAAAAATGCTTACCGAAGAAAGAAAATGTATCGTGCTAGGCACCCTCCTACCTCCCTGTGGTGCAACTGACGTCCCTTTCTCCAAAAATGTACCCAATGGGACCGTAATGTTGCAACCACTCACAAGTTGACCTGCTGTGAGGAAAAAACGAGTTAGTACATTTCAAACATGAAAAAGGTCATTTTAAAATCAATATGAAAAACCAAAATTCCAAAAATATAAAACACAAAAAAATGCTTACCGAAGAAAGAAAATGTATCGTGCTAGGCACCCTCCTCCCGCCCTGTGCTGAAACTGATGTTCCTGTCTCCAAAAATGTACTCAATGGGACCGTAGCGTTGCAACAACACACAAGTTGACCTGCTGTGAGGAAAAAACCAGTTGGTACATTTCAAACATGAAAAAGGTCATTTTAGTTTCAACATGAAAAACCAAAATTCCAAAATTATAAAACCCAAAAAAATGCTTACCGAAGAAAGAAAATGTATCGTGCTAGGCACCCTCCTACTGCCCTCTGGTGCAACTGATATCCCTTTCTCCAAAAATGTACTCAATGGGACCGTAATGTTGCAACCACACACAAGTTGACCTGCTGTGAGGAAAAAACCAGTTAGTACATTTCAAACATGAAAAAGGTCAGTTTAAACTAAACGTGAAAAACCAAAATTCCGAAAGCATAAAACACAAAAAAATGCCTACCGAAGAGAGAATTTGTATCCTGCTAGGAACCCTCCTCCCGCCCTGTGGTGCAACTGGCGTCCCTCTCTCCAAAAATGTACTCAATGTGACTGTAATGTTTCAACCACACACAAGTTGACCTGCTGTGAGGACAAAACGAATTAGTACATTTCAAACATGAAAAAGGTCACTTTAAAGTCAGCATGAAAAACCAAAATTTCAAAAGTATAAAACACAAAAAAATGCTTACCGAAGAAAGAAAATGTATTGAGCTAGGCACCCTCCACCCGCCCTGTTTTGCAACTATCGTCCCTTTTTCCAAAAATGTACTCAATGGGACCGTAATGTTGCAACCACACACAAGTTGACCTGCTGTGAGGAAAAAAATGAGTTAGTACATTTCAAACATGAAACAGGTCATTTTAAAATCAACATGAAAAAAAAAATTTCAAAAGTATAAAACACAAAAAAATGCTTACCGGAGAAGGAAAATGTATCGTGCTAGGCACCCACCTACCGCCCTGTGGTGAAACTGATGTCCCTTTCTCCAAAAATGTACTCAATGGGACCGTAATGTTACAACCACACACAAGATGACCTGCTGTGAGGGAAAAACCGAGTTAGTACATTTCAAACATGAAAAAGGTCATTTTAAAATCAACATGAAAAACCAAAATTCCAAAAGAATAATACACAAAATAATGCTTACCGAAGAAAGAAAATGAGTCTTGCTCTGCAGCCGCCTCCCGCCCTGGAGTGCAACTGATGTCCCTTTCTCCAAATATGTACTCAATGGGACCGTAATGTTGCAACCACACACAAGTTCACCTGCTGTGAGGAAAAAACGAGTTAGTACATTTCAAACATGAAAAAGGTCATTTTAAACTCAACATGAAAAACCAAAATTCCAAAAGCATAAAACACAAAAAAATGCCTACCGAAGTGGGAATATGTATCCTGCTAGGAACCCTCCTCCCGCCCTGTGGTGCAACTGGCGTCCCTCTCTCCAAAAATGTACTCAAGGGGACCGTAATGTTGCAACCACACACAAGTTGTCTTGCTGTGAGGAAAAAACGAATTAGTACATTACAAACATGAAAAAGGTCATTTTAAAATCAGCATGAAAAACCAAAATTTCAAAAGTATAAAACACAAAAAAATGCTTACCGAAGAAAGAAAATGTATCGTGCTAGGCACCCTACTCCCGCCCTGTTGTGCAACTATCATCCCTTTTTCTAAAAATGTACTCAATGGGACCGTAATGTTGCAACCACACACAAGTTGACCTGCTGTGAGGAAAAAAACGAGTTAGTACATTTCAAACATGGAACAGGTCACTTTAAAATCAACATGAAAAAAAACATTCCAAAAGTATAAAACACAAGAAATGCTTACCGAAGAAAGAAAATGTATCGTGCTATGCACCCTCCTCCCGCCCTGTGGTGAAACTGATGTCCCTTTCTCTAAAAATGTACTCAATGGGACCGTAATGTTGCAACCACACACAAGATGACCTGCTGTGAGGAAAAAAACGAGTTAGTACCTTTCAAACATGGAAAAGGTCATTTTAAAATCAACATGAAAAACCAAAATTCCAAAAGTATAAAACACAAAAAAATGCTTACCGAAGAAAGAAAATGTATCGTTCTAGGCATCCTCCACTCGCCCTGTGGTGCAACTGATGTCCCTTTCTCCAAAAATGTACTCAATGGGACCGTAATGTTGGAACCACACACAAGTTGACCTGCTGTGAGGAAAAAACGAGTTAGTTCATTTCAAACATGAAAAAGGTCATTTTAAAATTCAACATGAAAATCCAAAATTCCGAAAATATAAAACACAAAAAAATGCTTACTGAAGAAACAAAATGAATCGTGCTCTGCAGCCTCCTCTCGCCCTGTGGTGCAACTGATGACCCTTTCTCCAAAAATGTACTCAATGGGACCGTAATGTTGGAACCACACACAAGTTGTCTTGCTGTGAGGAAAAAACGAGTTAGAACATTTCAAACATGAAACAGGTCATTTTAAAATCAACATGAAAAACCAAGATTCCAAAAGTATAAAACACAAAAAAATGCTTACCGAAGAGAGAAAATATTTTTATGCTCTTCAGCCTCCTCCCGCCCTGTGGTGCAACTGATGTCCCTTTCTCCAAAAATGTACTCAATGTGACCGTAATGTTGCAACCACACACAAGTTGACCTGCTGTGAGGAAGAAACGAGTTAGTACATCTCAAACATGAAAAAGGTCATTTTAAAATCAACATGAAAAACCAAAATTCTAAAAGTATAAAACACAAAAAAATGCTTCCCGAAGAAAGTAAAAGTATCGTGCTAGGCACTTTCCTCCCACCCTGTGGTGCAACTAATGTCCCTTTCACCAAAAATGTACTCAATGGGACCGTAATGTTGCAACCACACACAAGTTGACCTGCTGTGAGGAAAAAACGAGTTAGTACATTTCAAACATGAAAAAGGTCATTTTAAAATGAACATGAAAAACCAAAATTCTAAAAGTATAAAACACAAAAAAATTCTTACCGAAGAAAGAAAATGTATCGTGCTAGGCACCCTTCTCCCGCCCTGCGGTGAAACTGATCTCCCTTCCCCCAAAAATGTACTCAATGGGACCGTAATGCTGCAACCACACACAAGTTGACCTGCTGTGAGGAGAAAACGAGTTAGTACATTTCAAACATGAAAACGGTCATTTTAAATTCAACATGAAAAACCAAAATTCCAAAAGTATAAAACACAAAAAAATGCTTACCGAAGAAAGAAAATGTTTCAAGCTCTTCAGCCTCCTCCCCCCCGGGGGGGCAACTGATGTCCCTTTCTCCAAAAATGTACCCAATGCGACCGTAATGTTGCAACCACACACAAGTTAACCTGCTGTGAGGAAAAAACGAGTTAGTACATTTCAAATATGAAAAAGGTCATTTTAAAATCAACATGAAAAACCAAAATTCTTAAAGTATAAAACACAAAAAAATTCTTCGAGAAGAAAGTAAAAGTATCGTGCTAGGCACCCTCCTCCCGCCCTGTGGTGCAACTAATGTCCCTTTCTCCAAAAATGTACTCAATGGGACCGTAATGTTCCAACCACACACAAGTTCACCTGCTGTGGGGAAAAGACAAGTTAGTACATCTCAAACATTAAAAAGGTCATTTTAAAATCAACATGAAAAACCAAAATTCCAAAAGAATAAAACACAAAATAATGCTTACCGAAGAAAGAAAATGTATCATGCTAGGCACTCTTCTCCCGCCCTGTGGTGAAACTGATGTCCCTTTATCCAAAAATGTACTTAATGTGACCGTAATGAAGCACCACACACAAGTTGACCAGCTGTGAGGAAAATACGAGTTAGTACATTTCAAACATGAAAAAGGTCATTTTAAAATCAACATGAAAAACCAAAATTCCAAAAGTATAAAAAAAAAAAAAAATTCTTACCGAAAAAAGGAAATGATTCCAGCTCTTCAGCCTCCTCCCGCCCTGTGGTGCAACTTATGTCCCTTTCTCCAAAAATGTACTCAATGGGACTGTAATGTTGCAACCACACAAAAGTTGACGTGCTGTGAGAAAAAAACGTATTAGAACATTTCAAACATGAACAAGGTCATTTTAAAATCAACATGAATAACCAAAATTTCAGAAGTATAAAACACAAAAAAATGCTTACCGAAGAAAGAAAATGTATCGTGCTAGGCACCCTCCTCCTGCCCTGTTTTGCAGCTATCGTCCCTTTTTCCAAAAATGTACTCAATGGGACCGTAATGTTGCAACCGCACACAAGGTGACCTGCTGTGAGGAAGAAAACGTGTTAGTACATTTCAAACATGGAACAGGTCATTTTAAAATCAACATGAAAAAAAAAATTCCAAAAGTATAAAACACAAAAAAAATGGTTACTGAAGAAAGAAAATGTATCGTGCTAGGCATCCTCCTACCGCCCTGTGGTGAAACTGATGTCCCTTTCTCCAAAAATGTACTCAATGGGACCGTAATGTTGCAACCACACACAAGTTGACCTGCTGTGAGGAAAAAACGAGTTAGTACATTTCAATCATGAAAAAGGTCATTTTAAAGTCAACATGAAAAACCAAAATTCCAAAAGCATAAAACACAAAAAAAATGCCTACCGAAGAGAGAATATGTATCCTGCTAGTAACCCTCCTCCCGCCCTGTGGTGCAACTGGCGTCCCTATCTCCAAAAATGTACTCAATGGGACCGTAATGTTGCAACCACACACAAGTTGACCTGCTGTGAGGAAAAAACGAGTTAGTACATTTCAAACATGAGAAAGGTCCTTTTAAAATCAACATGAAAAACCAAAATTCCAAACGTATAAAACACAAAAAAATGCGTACCGAAGAAAGAAAATGTATCGTGCTAGGCACAGTCCTCCCGCCCTGTGGTGCAACTGATGTCCCTTTCTCCAAAAATGTACCCAATGGGACGGTAATGTTGCAACCACTCACAAGTTGACCTGCTTTGAGGAAAAAACGAGTTAGTACATTTCAAACATGAAAAAGGTCATTTTAAAATTCAACATGAAAATCCAAAATTCCAAAAGTATAAAACACAAAAAAATTCTTACCGAAAAAAAAAAAATGTATCGTGCTAGGCACCCTTCTCCTGCCCTGCGGTGAAACTGATATCCCTTCCTCCAAAAATGTACTCCATGGGACCGTAATGTTGAAACCACACACAAGTTGACCTGCTGTGAGGATAAAACGAGTTGGTACATTTCAAACGTGAAAACGGTCTTTATAAATTCAACCTGAAAAACCAAAATTAAAAAATATAAAACACAAAAAAATGCTTACCGAAGAAAGAAAATGTATCATGTTTAGCAGCCTCCACCCGCCCTGTGGTGCAACTGATGTCCCTTTCTATAAAAATGTACTCAATGGGACCGTAATGTTGCAACCCCACACAAGTTGTCCTGCTGTGACGACAAAAACGAGTTAGTACATTTCAAACATGAAAATGTCATTTTGAAATCAACATGAAAAACCAAAATTCCAAAAGTATAAAACACAAAAAAATGCTTACCGAAGAAAGAAAATGTATCGTGCTAGGCACATTCCTCTCGCCCTGTTTTGCAACTAATGTCCCTTTCTCCAAAAATGTACTCAATGGGTCCGTAATGTTGCAACCACACACAAGTTGACCTGCTGTGAGGAAAAAAACAAGTCAGTACATTTCAAACATGATAATGATCATTTTAAAATCAACATGAAAAACAAAAATTCCAAAAGTATGAGACACAAAAAAATTCTTACCAAAGAAAGAAAATGTATCGTGCTCTGCACCCTCCTCCCGCCCTGTGGTGCAACTGATGTCCCTTTCTAAAAAATGTACTCAATGGGACGGTTATGTTGCAACCACACACAAGTTGACCTGCTGTGAGGAAAAAAACGAGTTAGTGCATTTCAAACATGAAAAAGGTCACTTTAAATTCAACATGAAAAACCAAAATTCCAAAAGTATAAAACACAAAAAAATGCTTACCGAAGAAAGAAAATGTATCATGCTAGTCACCCTCCGCCCGCCCTGTGGTGAAACTGATGTCCCTTTCTCCGAAAATGTACTCAATGTGACCGTAATGTTGCAACCACAAACAAGTTGACCTGCTGTGAGGAAAAAACGAGTTAGTACATTTCAAATATGAAAAAGGTCATTTTAAAATCAACATGAAGAACCAAAATTCCAAAAGCATAAAACACAAAAAAATGCTTACCGAAGAAAGAAAATGTATCGTGCTCTCCACCCTCCTCACGCCCTGTGGTGCAACTAATGTCCCTTTCTCCAAAAATGTACTCAATGGGACCGTAACGTTGCAACCACACAGAAGTTGACTCGTTGTGAGGAAAAAACGAGTTAGTACATTTCAAACATGAAATAGGTCATTTTAAAATCAACATGAAAAACCAAAATTCCCAAAGTATAAAACACAAAAAAATGCTAACCGAAGAAAGAAGATGTATCGTGCTAGGCACATTCCTCCCGCCCTGTTTTGCAACTAATGTCCCTTTCTCCAAAAATGTACTCAATGGGTGCGTAATGTTGCAACCACACACAAGTTGACCTGCTGTGAGGAAGAAAACGAGTCAGTACAATTCAAACATGAAAAATGTCATTTTGAAATCAACATGAAAAACCAAAATTCCATAAGTATAAAACACAAAAAAATTCTTACCGAAGAAAGAAAATGTATCGTGCTCTGCACCCTCCTCCCGCCATGTGGTGCAACTGATGTCCCTTTCTCCAAAAATGTACTCAAATGGACCGTAAAGTTGAAACCACACACAAGTTGACCTGCTGTGAGGAAAAAAACTAGTTAGTACATTTCAAACTTGAAAAAGGTCGTTTTAAAATCAACATGGAACACCAAAATTCCACAAGTATAAAACACAAAATAATGCTTACCGAAGAAAGAAAATGTATCGTGCTCTGCACCCTCCCCCCGCCCTGTGGTGCAACTGATGTTCCTTTCTCCAAAACTGTACGCAATGGGACCGTATTGTTGCAACCACACACAAGTAGACCTGCTGTGAAGATAAAAACGAGTTAGTACATTTCAAACATGAAAAAGGTCATTTTGAAATCAACATGAAAAAGCAAAATTCCAAAAGTATAAAACACAAGATAATGCTAACCGTAGAAAGAAAATGTATCGTGCTCTGCACCCTCCTCCCGCCCTGTGGTGAAACTGATGTCCCTTTCTCCAAAAATGTACTCAATGGGACCGTAATGTTGAAACCACACACAAGTTGACCTGCTGTGGGGAAAAAAACGAGTTAGTACATTTCCGCATGAAAAAGGTCATTTTAAAATCAACATGAAAAACCAAAATTCCAAAACTACAAAACACAAAAAAATGCTTACCGAAGAAAGAAATTGTATCGTGCTCTGCATCCTCCTCCCGCCCTGTGGTGCAACTGATGTCCCTTTCTAAAAAATGTACTCAATGGGACCGTAATGTTGCAACCACACACAACTTGACTTGCTGTGAGGAAAAAAACGAGTTAGTACACTTCAAACATGGAAAAGGTCATTTTAAAATCAACATGAAAACCCGAATTTCCAAAAGTATAAAACACAAATAAATGCTTACCGAAGAAGGAAAATGTATCGTGATCTGCACCCTCCTCCCGCACTGTGGTGCAACTGATGTCCCTTTCTCCAAAAATGTACTCAACGGAACTGTAATGTTGCAGCCACACACAAGTTGACCTGCTGTGAGGAAAAAAACGAGTTAGTACATTTCAAACATGAAAAAGGTCATTTTAAAATCAACATGAAAAACAAAAATTCCAAAAGAATAAAACACAAAAAAATGCTTACCGAAGAAAGAAAATGTATCAAGCTAGGCACCCTCCGGCCGCCCTGTGGTGAAACTGATGTTCCTTTCTCCAAAAATGTACTCAATGGGACCGTAATGTTGCAACCACACACAAGTTGACCTGCTGTGAGGAAAAAACGAGTTAGTACATTTCAAATATGAAAAAGGTCATTTTAAAATCAACATGAAGAACCAAAATTCCAAAAGTATGAAACACAAAAAAATGCTTACCGAAGAGAGAAAATGTATCGTGCTCTGCACCCTCCTCACGCCCGGTGGTGCAACTAATGTCCCTTTCTCCAAAAATGTACTCAATGGGACCGTAATGTTGCAACCACACACAAGTTGTCCTGCTGTGACGACAAAAACGAGTTAGTACATTTCAAACATGAAAATGTCATTTTGAAATCAACATGAAAAACCAAAATTCCAAAAGTATAAAACACAAAAAAATGCTTACCGAAGAAAGAAAATGTATCGTGCTAGGCACATTCCTCTCGCCCTGTTTTGCAACTAATGTCCCTTTCTCCAAAAATGTACTCAATGGGTCCGTAATGTTGCAACCACACACAAGTTGACCTGCTGTGAGGAAAAAAACAAGTCAGTACATTTCAAACATGATAATGATCATTTTAAAATCAACATGAAAAACAAAAATTCCAAAAGTATGAGACACAAAAAAATTCTTACCAAAGAAAGAAAATGTATCGTGCTCTGCACCCTCCTCCCGCCCTGTGGTGCAAGTGATGTCCCTTTCTAAAAAATGTACTCAATGGGACGGTTATGTTGCAACCACACACAAGTTGACCTGCTGTGAGGAAAAAAACGAGTTAGTGCATTTCAAACATGAAAAAGGTCACTTTAAATTCAACATGAAAAACCAAAATTCCAAAAGTATAAAACACAAAAAAATGCTTACCGAAGAAAGAAAATGTATCATGCTAGTCACCCTCCGCCCGCCCTGTGGTGAAACTGATGTCCCTTTCTCCGAAAATGTACTCAATGTGACCGTAATGTTGCAACCACAAACAAGTTGACCTGCTGTGAGGAAAAAACGAGTTAGTACATTTCAAATATGAAAAAGGTCATTTTAAAATCAACATGAAGAACCAAAATTCCAAAAGCATAAAACACAAAAAAATGCTTACCGAAGAAAGAAAATGTATCGTGCTCTCCACCCTCCTCACGCCCTGTGGTGCAACTAATGTCCCTTTCTCCAAAAATGTACTCAATGGGACCGTAACGTTGCAACCACACAGAAGTTGACTCGTTGTGAGGAAAAAACGAGTTAGTACATTTCAAACATGAAATAGGTCATTTTAAAATCAACATGAAAAACCAAAATTCCCAAAGTATAAAACACAAAAAAATGCTAACCGAAGAAAGAAGATGTATCGTGCTAGGCACATTCCTCCCGCCCTGTTTTGCAACTAATGTCCCTTTCTCCAAAAATGTACTCAATGGGTGCGTAATGTTGCAACCACACACAAGTTGACCTGCTGTGAGGAAGAAAACGAGTCAGTACAATTCAAACATGAAAAATGTCATTTTGAAATCAACATGAAAAACCAAAATTCCATAAGTATAAAACACAAAAAAATTCTTACCGAAGAAAGAAAATGTATCGTGCTCTGCACCCTCCTCCCGCCATGTGGTGCAACTGATGTCCCTTTCTCCAAAAATGTACTCAAATGGACCGTAAAGTTGAAACCACACACAAGTTGACCTGCTGTGAGGAAAAAAACTAGTTAGTACATTTCAAACTTGAAAAAGGTCGTTTTAAAATCAACATGGAACACCAAAATTCCACAAGTATAAAACACAAAATAATGCTTACCGAAGAAAGAAAATGTATCGTGCTCTGCACCCTCCCCCCGCCCTGTGGTGCAACTGATGTTCCTTTCTCCAAAACTGTACGCAATGGGACCGTATTGTTGCAACCACACACAAGTAGACCTGCTGTGAAGATAAAAACGAGATAGTACATTTCAAACATGAAAAAGGTCATTTTGAAATCAACATGAAAAAGCAAAATTCCAAAAGTATAAAACACAAGATAATGCTAACCGTAGAAAGAAAATGTATCGTGCTCTGCACCCTCCTCCCGCCCTGTGGTGAAACTGATGTCCCTTTCTCCAAAAATGTACTCAATGGGACCGTAATGTTGAAACCACACACAAGTTGACCTGCTGTGGGGAAAAAAACGAGTTAGTACATTTCCGCATGAAAAAGGTCATTTTAAAATCAACATGAAAAACCAAAATTCCAAAACTACAAAACACAAAAAAATGCTTACCGAAGAAAGAAATTGTATCGTGCTCTGCATCCTCCTCCCGCCCTGTGGTGCAACTGATGTCCCTTTCTAAAAAATGTACTCAATGGGACCGTAATGTTGCAACCACACACAAATTGACTTGCTGTGAGGAAAAAAACGAGTTAGTAAACTTCAAACATGGAAAAGGTCATTTTAAAATCAACATGAAAACCCGAATTTCCAAAAGTATAAAACACAAATAAATGCTTACCGAAGAAGGAAAATGTATCGTGATCTGCACCCTCCTCCCGCACTGTGGTGCAACTGATGTCCCTTTCTCCAAAAATGTACTCAACGGAACTGTAATGTTGCAGCCACACACAAGTTGACCTGCTGTGAGGAAAAAAACGAGTTAGTACATTTCAAACATGAAAAAGGTCATTTTAAAATCAACATGAAAAACAAAAATTCCAAAAGAATAAAACACAAAAAAATGCTTACCGAAGAAAGAAAATGTATCAAGCTAGGCACCCTCCGGCCGCCCTGTGGTGAAACTGATGTTCCTTTCTCCAAAAATGTACTCAATGGGACCGTAATGTTGCAACCACACACAAGTTGACCTGCTGTGAGGAAAAAACGAGTCAGTACATTTCAAATATGAAAAAGGTCATTTTAAAATCAACATGAAGAACCAAAATTCCAAAAGTATGAAACACAAAAAAATGCTTACCGAAGAGAGAAAATGTATCGTGCTCTGCACCCTCCTCACGCCCTGTGGTGCAACTAATGTCCCTTTCTCCAAAAATGTACTCAATGGGACCGTAATGTTGCAACCACACACAAGTTGACCTGCTGTGAGGAAAAAACGACTTAATACATTTCAAACATGAAAAGGTCATTTTAAAATCAACATGAAAAACCAAAATTTCAAAAGTATAAACACAAAACAATGCTTTCCGAAGAAAGAAAATGTATCGTGCTAGGCACCCTCCTCCCACCCTGTTTTGCAACTATCGTCCCTTTCTCCAAAAATGTACTCAATGGGACCGTAATGTTGCAACCACACACAAGTTGACCAGCTGTGAGGAAAAAAAACAAGTTAGTACATTTCAAACATGAATCAGGTCATTTTAAAATCAACATGAAAAAAAAAATTCCAAAAGTATGAAACACAAAAAAATGCTAACCGAAGAAAAAATGTATCGTGCTAGGCACCCTCCTCCCGCCCTGTGGTGAAACTGATGTCCCTTTCTCCAAAAATGTACTCAATGGGACCGTAATATTGCAACCACACAAAAATTCACCTGCTGTGAGGAAAAAACGAATTAGTACATTTCAAACATGAAAAAGGTCATTTTAAAATCGTCATGAAAAAATATAATTCCAAAAGTATGAAACACAAGAAATGCTTACCGAAGAAAGAAAATGTATCGTGCTAGGCACCCTCCTCCCGCCCTGTGGTGCAACTGATGTCACTTTCTCCAAAAATGTAGTCAATGGGTTCGTAATATTGCAACCACACACAAGTTGACCTGCTGTGAGGAAAAATCGAGTTACTACATTTCAAACATGAAAAAGGTCATTTTATAATCAACATGGAACACCAATATTCCACAAGTATAAAACACAAAAAAATGCTTACCGAAAAAAGGAAATGTATTGTGCTAGGCACCCTCCTCCCGCCCTGAGGTGCAACTGATGTCCCTTTCTCCAAAAATGTACTCAATGGGACCGTGATCTTGCAACCACACATAAGTTGACCTGCTGCTAGGAAAAAAACGAGTCAGTCCATTTCAAACATAATAAAGGTCATTTTAAAATCAACATGAAAAACCAAACTTCCAAAAGTATTAAACACAAAAAAATGCTTACCGGAGAAAGAAAATGTATCGTGCTCTGCACCCTCCTCCCGCCCTGTGGTGCAACTGATGTCCCTTTCTCCAAAAATGTACTCAATGGGACGGTAATGTTGCAACCACACACAAGTTGACCTGCTGTGAGGATAAAAACGAGTTAGTACATTTCAAAAATGAATAAGGTCATTTTAAAATCAACATGAAAACCCAAAAATCCAAAAGTATAAAACACAAACAAATGCTTACCGAAGAAGGAAAATGTATCGTGATCTGCACCCTCCTCCCGCACTGTGGTGCAACTGATGACCCTTTCTCCAAAAATGTACTCAATGGGACCGTAATATTGCAACCACACACAAGTTGACATGCTGTGAGGAAAAAACGAGTTAGTACATTTCAAACATGAGAAAGGTCTTTTTAAAATTAACATGAAAAATCAAAATTCCAAAAGTATAGAACACAAAGAAATGCTTACCGAAGAAAGGAAATGTATCGTGCCTAGCACCCTCCTCCCGCCCTGTGGTGAAACTGATGTCCCTTTCTCCAAAAATGTACTCAATGGGACCGTAATGTTGCAACCACACACAAGTTGACCTGCTGTGAGGAAAAAACAAGTTAGTACATTTCAAACATGAGAAAGGTCATCTTAAAAACAACATGAAAAACCAAAATTCCAAAAGTATAAAACACAAAAAAATGGTTACCGAAGAAAGAAAATGTATCGTACTAGGCACTCTCCTCCCGCCGTGTGGTCAAACTGATGTCCCTTTCTAAAAAATGTACTCAATGGGACCCTAATGTTGCAACCACACACAAGTTGACCTGCTGTGAGGAAAAAACGAGTTAGTACATTTCAAACATGAAAAAGTTCATTTTCAAATCAACATGAAAAACCAAAATTCCAAAAGCATAAAACGCCAAAAAATGCTTACCGAAGAAAGAAAATGTATCATGCTAGGCACCCTCCGCCCGCCCTGTGGTGAAACTGATGTCCCTTTCTCCAAAAATGTACTCAATGGGACCGTAATGCTGCAACCACACACAAGTTGACTTGCTGTGGGGAAAAAAAATGAGTTAGTACATTTCAAACATGAAAAAGTTCATTTCAAAACAACATGAAAAACCAAAATTCTAAAAGTATAAAACACAATAAAATGCTTACCGAAGAAAGACAATGTATCGTGCTCAGCACCCTCCTCCCGTCCTGTGGTGCAACTGATGTCCCTTTCGCCTAATATGTGTTCTCAATGGGACCATAATGTTGCAACCACACACAAGTTGACCCGCTGTGAGGAAAAAACGAGTTAGTACATTTCAAACATTCAAAAGGTCATAATAAATCAAAATGAAAAACCAAAATTCCAAAAGTATCAAACACAAAAAAATGCTTACCGAAGAAAGAAGATGTATCGTGCTAGGCACATTCCTCCCGCCCTGTTTTGCAACTAATGTCCCTTTCTCCAAAAATGTACTCAATGGGTGCGTAATGTTGCAACCACACACAAGTTGACCTGCTGTGAGGAAGAAAACGAGTCAGTACAATTCAAACATGAAAAATGTCATTTTGAAATCAACATGAAAAACCAAAATTCCATAAGTATAAAACACAAAAAAATTCTTACCGAAGAAAGAAAATGTATCGTGCTCTGCACCCTCCTCCCGCCATGTGGTGCAACTGATGTCCCTTTCTCCAAAAATGTACTCAAATGGACCGTAAAGTTGAAACCACACACAAGTTGACCTGCTGTGAGGAAAAAAACTAGTTAGTACATTTCAAACTTGAAAAAGGTCGTTTTAAAATCAACATGGAACACCAAAATTCCACAAGTATAAAACACAAAATAATGCTTACCGAAGAAAGAAAATGTATCGTGCTCTGCACCCTCCCCCCGCCCTGTGGTGCAACTGATGTCCCTTTCTAAAAAATGTACTCAATGGGACCGTAATGTTGCAACCACACACAACTTGACTTGCTGTGAGGAAAAAAACGAGTTAGTAAACTTCAAACATGGAAAAGGTCATTTTAAAATCAACATGAAAACCCGAATTTCCAAAAGTATAAAACACAAATAAATGCTTACCGAAGAAGGAAAATGTATCGTGATCTGCACCCTCCTCCCGCACTGTGGTGCAACTGATGTCCCTTTCTCCAAAAATGTACTCAACGGAACTGTAATGTTGCAGCCACACACAAGTTGACCTGCTGTGAGGAAAAAAACGAGTTAGTACATTTCAAACATGAAAAAGGTCATTTTAAAATCAACATGAAAAACAAAAATTCCAAAAGAATAAAACACAAAAAAATGCTTACCGAAGAAAGAAAATGTATCAAGCTAGGCACCCTCCGGCCGCCCTGTGGTGAAACTGATGTTCCTTTCTCCAAAAATGTACTCAATGGGACCGTAATGTTGCAACCACACACAAGTTGACCTGCTGTGAGGAAAAAACGAGTTAGTACATTTCAAATATGAAAAAGGTCATTTTAAAATCAACATGAAGAACCAAAATTCCAAAAGTATGAAACACAAAAAAATGCTTACCGAAGAGAGAAAATGTATCGTGCTCTGCACCCTCCTCACGCCCTGTGGTGCAACTAATGTCCCTTTCTCCAAAAATGTACTCAATGGGACCGTAATGTTGCAACCACACACAAGTTGACCTGCTGTGAGGAAAAAACGAGTTAATACATTTCAAACATGAAAAGGTCATTTTAAAATCAACATGAAAAACCAAAATTTCAAAAGTATAAACACAAAACAATGCTTTCCGAAGAAAGAAAATGTATCGTGCTAGGCACCCTCCTCCCACCCTGTTTTGCAACTATCGTCCCTTTCTCCAAAAATGTACTCAATGGGACCGTAATGTTGCAACCACACACAAGTTGACCAGCTGTGAGGAAAAAAAACAAGTTAGTACATTTCAAACATGAATCAGGTCATTTTAAAATCAACATGAAAAAAAAAATTCCAAAAGTATGAAACACAAAAAAATGCTAACCGAAGAAAAAATGTATCGTGCTAGGCACCCTCCTCCCGCCCTGTGGTGAAACTGATGTCCCTTTCTCCAAAAATGTACTCAATGGGACCGTAATATTGCAACCACACAAAAATTCACCTGCTGTGAGGAAAAAACGAATTAGTACATTTCAAACATGAAAAAGGTCATTTTAAAATCGTCATGAAAAAATATAATTCCAAAAGTATGAAACACAAGAAATGCTTACCGAAGAAAGAAAATGTATCGTGCTAGGCACCCTCCTCCCGCCCTGTGGTGCAACTGATGTCACTTTCTCCAAAAATGTAGTCAATGGGTTCGTAATATTGCAACCACACACAAGTTGACCTGCTGTGAGGAAAAATCGAGTTACTACATTTCAAACATGAAAAAGGTCATTTTATAATCAACATGGAACACCAATATTCCACAAGTATAAAACACAAAAAAATGCTTACCGAAAAAAGGAAATGTATTGTGCTAGGCACCCTCCTCCCGCCCTGAGGTGCAACTGATGTCCCTTTCTCCAAAAATGTACTCAATGGGACCGTGATCTTGCAACCACACATAAGTTGACCTGCTGCTAGGAAAAAAACGAGTCAGTCCATTTCAAACATAATAAAGGTCATTTTAAAATCAACATGAAAAACCAAACTTCCAAAAGTATTAAACACAAAAAAATGCTTACCGGAGAAAGAAAATGTATCGTGCTCTGCACCCTCCTCCCGCCCTGTGGTGCAACTGATGTCCCTTTCTCCAAAAATGTACTCAATGGGACGGTAATGTTGCAACCACACACAAGTTGACCTGCTGTGAGGATAAAAACGAGTTAGTACATTTCAAAAATGAATAAGGTCATTTTAAAGTCAACATGAAAACCCAAAAATCCAAAAGTATAAAACACAAACAAATGCTTACCGAAGAAGGAAAATGTATCGTGATCTGCACCCTCCTCCCGCACTGTGGTGCAACTGATGACCCTTTCTCCAAAAATGTACTCAATGGGACCGTAATATTGCAACCACACACAAGTTGACATGCTGTGAGGGAAAAACGAGTTAGTACATTTCAAACATGAGAAAGGTCTTTTTAAAATTAACATGAAAAATCAAAATTCCAAAAGTATAGAACACAAAGAAATGCTTACCGAAGAAAGGAAATGTATCGTGCCTAGCACCCTCCTCCCGCCCTGTGGTGAAACTGATGTCCCTTTCTCCAAAAATGTACTCAATGGGACCGTAATGTTGCAACCACACACAAGTTGACCTGCTGTGAGGAAAAAACAAGTTAGTACATTTCAAACATGAGAAAGGTCATCTTAAAAACAACATGAAAAACCAAAATTCCAAAAGTATAAAACACAAAAAAATGGTTACCGAAGAAAGAAAATGTATCGTACTAGGCACTCTCCTCCCGCCGTGTGGTCAAACTGATGTCCCTTTCTAAAAAATGTACTCAATGGGACCCTAATGTTGCAACCACACACAAGTTGACCTGCTGTGAGGAAAAAACGAGTTAGTACATTTCAAACATGAAAAAGTTCATTTTCAAATCAACATGAAAAACCAAAATTCCAAAAGCATAAAACGCCAAAAAATGCTTACCGAAGAAAGAAAATGTATCATGCTAGGCACCCTCCGCCCGCCCTGTGGTGAAACTGATGTCCCTTTCTCCAAAAATGTACTCAATGGGACCGTAATGCTGCAACCACACACAAGTTGACTTGCTGTGGGGAAAAAAAATGAGTTAGTACATTTCAAACATGAAAAAGTTCATTTCAAAACAACATGAAAAACCAAAATTCTAAAAGTATAAAACACAATAAAATGCTTACCGAAGAAAGACAATGTATCGTGCTCAGCACCCTCCTCCCGTCCTGTGGTGCAACTGATGTCCCTTTCGCCTAATATGTGTTCTCAATGGGACCATAATGTTGCAACCACACACAAGTTGACCCGCTGTGAGGAAAAAACGAGTTAGTACATTTCAAACATTCAAAAGGTCATAATAAATCAAAATGAAAAACCAAAATTCCAAAAGTATCAAACACAAAAAAATGCTTACCGAAGAAAGAAAATGTATCTTGCTAGGCACCCTCCTCCCGCCCTGTGGTGCAACTGATGTCCCTTTCTCCAAAAATGTTCTCAATGGGACCGTAATGTTGCAACCACACAAAAGTTGACCTGCTGTGAGGAGAAAACGAGTTAGTGCATTTCAAACATGAAAAAGGTCATTTTGTAATCAAAATAAAAAACAAAATTTAAAAACTATAAAACACAAAAAAATGCTTACCGAAGAAAGAAAATGTATTGTGCTAGGCACCCTCCTCCCGCCCTGTGGTGAAACTGATGTCCCTTTCTCCAAAAATGTACTCAATGGGACTGTAATGTTGCAACCACACACAAGTTGACCTGCTGTGAGGAAAAAACGAGTTAGTACATTTCAAAGACGAAAAAGGCCATTTTAAAATCAACATGAAAAACCAACATTCCAAAAGTACAAAACACAAAAAAATGCTTACCGAAGGAAGAAAATGTATCGTGCTAGGCACCCTCCTCCCGCCCTGCGGTGCAACTGATGTCCCTTTCTCCAAAAATCTACTCAATGGGTCCTTAATGTAGCAACCACACACAGGTTGACCTGCTGTGAGGAAAAAACGAGTTAGTACATTTCAAACATGAAAAAGGTGATTTTAAAATCGTCATGAAAAACCAAAATTCAAAAAGTATAAAACACAAAAAAATGCTTACCGAAGAAATAAAATGCATCTTGCTAGGCACCCTCCTCCCGCCCTGTGGTGAAACTGATGTCCCTTTCTCCAAAAATGTACTCAATGGGACCATAACGTTGCAACCACACACAAGTTGAACTGCTGTGAGAAAAAAACGAGTTAGTACATTTCAAACATGAAAAAGGTTATTTTTAAATCAACATGAAAAACCAAATTTCCTAAAGTATAAAACACAAGAAAATCATTACCAAAGAAAAGGAATGTGTCGTGCACTGCACCCTCCTCCCGCCCTGTGGTGCAACAGATGCCCCTTTCTCCAAATATGTACTCAAGGGAGTGTAATGTTGCAAGCAGACACAAGTTAACCTGCTCTGAGGAAAAAACAATTTAGTACATTTCAAACATGAAAAAGTTCATTTTAAAATCAATATGAAAAACCAAAATTCCAGAAGTATAAAACACAAAAAAATGCTTACCGACGAAAGAAAATGTATCGTGCTAGGCACGCTCCTCCCGCCCTGTGGTGCAACTGATGTCCCTTTCTCCACAATTGTACTCAATGGGAGCGTAATGTTGCAACCATACACAAGTTGACCTGCTGCGAGGAATAAAACGAGATAGTACATTTCAGACATGAAAAAGGTCATTTTAAAATCAACACGATAAACCAAATTCCAAAAGCATAAAACACAGAAAAATGCTTACCGAAGAAAAAAAATGTATCGTGCTCTGCACCCTCCTCCCGCTCTGTGGTGCAACTATTGCCCCTTTCCCCAAAAATGTACTCAGTGGGACCGTAATGTTGCAACCACACACAAGTTGACCCGCTGTGAGTAAAAAAACGAGTTAGTACATTTCAAACACAAAAATGATCATTTTAAAATCAACATGAAAAACCAAAATTCCAAAAGTATAGAACACAAATAATGCTTACCGAAGAAAGGAAATGTATCGTGCCTACCACCCTCCTCCCGCCCTGTGGTGAAACTGATATCCCTTTCTCCAAAAATGTACTCAATGGGACCGTAATGTTGCAACCACACACAAGTTGACCTGCTGTGAGGAAAAAAAAGAGTTAGTACATTTCAAACATGAAAAAGGTCATTTTCAAATCAACATGATTAACCAAAATTCCAAAAGTATAAAACACAAAAATATGCTTACCGAAGAAAGAAAATGTATCGTGCTAGGCACCCTCCTCCCACTCTGTGGTGAAACTGATGTCCCTTTCTCGAAAAATGTACTCAATGGGACCGTAATGTTGCAACCACACACAAGTTGCCCTGCTGTGAGAAAAAAGCGAGTTAGTACATTTCAAACATGAAGAAGGTCATTTTAATATCAAAATGAAAAACAAAAATTCCAAAAGTATAAAAAATAAAAAAATGCTTACCGGAGAAAGAAAATGTATCATGCTAGGAACCTTCCTCCCGCCCTGTGGTGAAACTGATGTCCCTTTCTCCAAAAATGTACTCAATGGGACCGTAAAGTTGCAACCACACACAAGTTGACCTGCTGTGAGGAAAAAACAAGTCAGTACATTTCAAACATGAGAAAGGTCATTTTAAAAACAACATGAAAAACCAAAATTCCAAAAGTATAAAACACAAAAAAATGCTTACCGAAGAAAGAAAATGTATCGTGCTAGGCACCCACCTCCCGCCATGTGGTCAAACTGATGTCCCTTTCTAAAAAATGTACTCAATGGGACCGTAATGTTGCAACCACACACAAGTTTACCTGCTGTGAGGAAAAAACGAGTTAGTACATTTCAAACAAGAAAAAGGTCATTTTAAAATCAACATGAAAAACGAAAATTCCAAAAGTATAAAACACAAAAAAATGCTTACCGAAGAAAGAAAATGTATCATGCTATCCCTTTCTAAAAAATGTACTCAATGGGACCGTAATGTTTCAACCACACACAAGTTGACCTGCTGTGAGGAAAAAACGAGTTAGTACATTTCAAACATGAAAAAGGTCATTTTAAAATCAACATGAAAAACGAAAATTCCAAAAGTATTAAACACAAAAAAATGCTTACCGAAGAAAGAAAATGTATCATGCTAGGCACCCTCCACCCGCCCTGTGGTGAAACTGATGTCTCTTTCTCCAAAAATGTACTCAATGGGACCGTAATATTGCAACCACACACAAGTTGACCTGCTGTGAGGAAAAAACGAGTTAGTACATTTCATACATGAGAAAGGTCTTTTTAAAATGAACATGAAAAACCAAAATTCCGAAAGTATAGAACACAAAAAAATGCTTACCGAAGAAAGGAGATGTATCGTGCCTAGCACCCTCCTCCTGCCCTGTGGTGAAACTGATGTCCCTTTCTCCAAAAATGTACTCAATGGGACCGTAATGTTGCAACCACACACAAGTTGACCTGCTGTGAGGAAAAAAAAGAGTTAGTACATTTCAAACATGAAAAAGGTCATTTCAAAATCAACATGATTAACCAAAATTCCAAAAGTATAAAACACAAAAAAATGCTTACCGAAGAAAGAAAATGTATCGTGCTAGGCACCCTCCTCCCACTCTGTGGTGAAACTGATGTCCCTTTTTTCCAAAAATGTACTCAATGGGACCGTAATGTTGCAACCACACACAAGTTGCCCTGCTGTGAGGAAAAAAACGAGTTAGTACATTTCAAACATGAAAAAGGTCATTTTAAAATCAACATGAGAAACCAAATTCCAAAAGTATAAAACACAAAAAAATGCTTACCGAAGAAAGAAAATGTAATGTGCTGGGCACCCTCCACCCGCCGTGTGGCGAAACTGATGTCCCTTTCCCAAAAAATATACTCAATGGGACCGTAATGTCGCAACAACACACAAGTTGACCTGCTGTGAGGAAAAAAACGAGTTAGTAAATTTCAGACATGAAAAAGGTCATTTTAAAATCAACATGAAAAACCAAAATTCCAAATGTATAAAACACAAAAAAATGCTTACCGAAGAAAGAAAATGTATCGTGCTAGGCACCCTCCTCCCGCCCTGTGGTGAAACTGATGTCCCTTTCACCCAAAATGTACTCAATGGGACCGTAATGTTGCAACCACACACAAGTTGACCTGCTGTGAGGAAAAAAACGAGTTAGTACATTTCAAACATGAAAAAGGTCATTTTAAAATCAACATGAGAAACCAAATTCCAAAAGTATAAAACACAAAAAAATGCTTACCGAAGAAAGAAAATGTAATGTGCTAGGCACCCTCCTCCCGCCCTGTGATGCAACTGATGTCCCTTTCTCCAAAAATGTTCTCAATGGGACCGTAATGTTGCAACCACACACAAGTTGACCTGCTGTGAGGAGAAAACGAGTTAGTACATTTCAAACATGAAAAAGGTCATTTTAAAATCAAAATGAAAACCCAAAATTTCAAAAGTATAGAACACAAAAAAATGCTTACTGAAGAAAGAAAATGTATTGTGCTAGGCACCCTCCTCCCGCCCTGTGGTGAAACTGATGTCCCTTTCTCCAAAAATGTACTCAATGGGACTGTAATGTTGCAACCACACACAAGTTGACCTGCTGTGAGGAACAAACGAGTTAGTACATTTCAAAGATGAAAAAGGCCATTTTAAAATCAACATGAAAAACCAACATTCCAAAAGTACAAAACACAAAAAAATGCTTACCGAAGGAAGAAAATGTATCGTGCTAGGCACCCTCCTCCCGCCCTGTGGTGCAACTGATGTCCCTTTCTCCAAAAATGTACTCAATGGGTCCGTAATGTAGCAACCACACACAGGTTGACCTGCTGTGAGAAAAAAACGAGTTAGTACATTTCAAACATGAAAAAGGTCATTTTTAAATCAACATGGAAAACCAAAATTCCAAATGTATAAAACACAAGAAAATGATTACCAAAGAAAAGGAATGTGTCGTGCTCTGCACCCTCCTCCCGCCCTGTGGTGCAACAGATGTCCCTTTCTCCAAATATGTACTCAAGGGAGTGTAATGCTGCAAGCAGACACAAGTTGACCTGCTGTGAGGAAAAAACGAGTTAGTACATTTCAAACATGAAAAAGGTCATTTTAAAATCAATATGAAAAACCAAAATTCCAGAAGTATAAAACACAAAAAAATGCTTACCGACGAAAGAAAATGTATCGTGCTCCGCACCCTCCTCCCTGCCTTGTGGTGCAACAGATGTCCCTTTCTCCAAAAATGTACTCAATGGGAGCGTAATGTTGCAACCACACACAAGTTGACCTGCTGTGAGGAAAAAACGAGTTAGTACATTTCAAACATGAAAAAGGCTATTTTAAAATCAACATGATAAGCTAAAATTCCAAATGTATAAAACCGGAAAAAATGCTTACCAAAGAAAGAAAATGTATTGTGCTCTGGACCCTCCTCCCTGCCCTGTGGTGAAACAGTGCTCGAAGTATAAAACTCTCCCATGACGTTTCGTCTCCGACTACGGGAGACATCCTCGGAGGTTCAGCTTGGATGTCAGCGTTGCAGCGCAAGCGTGACGATCGATTACTTTCAATCGACAATGCGTACAATGCGCCCGCATAATTTTTTCATGTAAAAAATGTCCAATACAAATCCAACAAACTTAACACCTTCGAAGAACAGAAACATGACAATTTTTTGCAAGTACCTGTAAGCACAGCCGCTAATGATAATACGTCAGTCTCATCCTGGGCTACAAAAGAGGAGTATCTCTTACCTTCATGCCGAGTAGATTTCTGCTTGACGGTGGAAACAGAAAATAAAATCTTCTGTTACAGAAGTCCTTTATAGAATACTGGAAGTTTCGAAACGCCTTGTATGTAACTGTCGAAGGCGGAGCAAAAAAGACAAGTCTTGCGAAGTGACAGCTACTTGTATACATACACCATTCAAAGAGCAGTTATTCCTTGCGGGAAAACAGATAGTAATTAATACGTTGCGGGAAAACAGCCAAAGAGTAAATATACGTGGCGGGAAAAACAATCTCGTAGCGAACATGACTAAAAGCTACGTATCAGTCGTACAGATTGTTGACATGAGCTCAAAATATAATATATGAATTCGAGTAATGTACTGTTTTGTAAATAGCAACGTCGATTGCAGTAGCCCTCTGTCGACCTGTATGTTTACAGAAATTATGGCCAAATTCTTCCATCCATTTATAAAGACTAGCTATTTATAAAGACCAAAGATTCGAAATTCGTTTTTGGTTGACTCAGTGCCGCAACTTTAAATTTTTAGCTGACAGTTTGTTACACCGATAGCTAAACATGCACGCGAAAGAGATGTCAAATTTTACTTTTCCTTTGTTTGTTGCAGACTTGCGTAACAAAGAAATAAACTTTTGCAAAAGCCTTTGTTTATTCTCATAAAAAGCAACCTTTACACATGATTCATGTGGTTCTGGGCTATTAACGATTTATTCCTGTTGAGTATGTGGTTTTTAAAAGTAGTCTCACGAGAAGAGGTGTTACCAGGAACTAGGAAATGTGTCAAAGACAAAATAGAAAACTCAGCATACCACATTATTCATAGCCGACATTTGTTTGCACAGTCGTACCTCAACAAGTTTTAATGATAACATAGTGAACGGTCTGCTACGAGCTCACATTGATTTCTTGTCTCAGAGTATGTGCTCTATTGTGGTTAGCCGACATCAACAAGAACAAGAAACATCCCACTTGTCTACATCTACATCTACGTGATTACTCTGCACTTCGCAATTAAGTTCGTGGCAGAGGGTTCATCGAACCACCTTCGAGCTATTTCTGTACGGTTCCACTGTCTAACAGCGCACAGGAAAAACGAGCGCTGTGCGAGCTCTGATCATGATTATGATTTCTCGCTATGTGGGTGGGTGCCAACAAAATATTTTCGCATTCGGAGGAGAATGTTGGTGATCGAAATTTCACGAGAAGATTCTACCGCAACGGAAAGCGCCTTTTAATGACTTTCACCCTAATTCGGGCATCATGTGCGCTGCACTCTCTCCCATATTTCGCAACAATGAAAAACGAGCTGCCCTTCTTTGAACGTTTTCGATGTCCTGCGTCAGTCCCACCTGATGCGGATCACACACCGCACATCAATACTCCAGAAGAGGGCGCACAAGCAATGTGTACGCAGTCTCTTTAGTCGATCTGTTGCATTTTCTACATTCTCTACCAATAAATCGCAGTCTTCAGTTTGCTTTACCCACAGCATTATCTATATGACCATTACAACTGAAGTTATTCGTAACTGTAATCCCCAAGAATGTAGTTGAGTTTACAGCCTTTAGATTCGTGTGATTCATAGCGTAACCGAAATTTAGCGGATTTCTTTTAGTACTCATATGAATAACTTCACACTTCTCTTTATTCAGGCTCAACTGCCACTTTTTGCACCATACAGATATTTTATCGAATTCCTTTTGGTCATCTTTTGACTTACAAGACGGTAAATGTCAGTATTTTCTGCAAACAATCTAGGAGGGCCTAAACACTTCCTTGGGAAACACCATACATTACTTCTATTTTACTAGATGATTTTACATCAGTTACTATGAACTGTGACTTGCCCAACAGGAACACACGAATCCAGCCGCACAACTGACACGATACTTCATAGGCACGCGAGTTGATTAGAAGACACTTGTGAGGAACGGTGCCGAAAGCCTTCTGGAAATATAAAAATACGGAATCAGTTTTACAACCCCTGTCGACAGCACTCATTACTTCATGAGAACAGAGAGCTAGTTGTGTTTCACAAGAACGATGTTTTCTGAATCCGTGCTATTAGTCTGTAAATCGTTTTCTTCGATCTAATTCATTATGTTTGAACACAGAGTACGTTCCAAAAACCTACTGCAAATGGACGTTAGTGATAGGGGTCTGTTATTCAACGGATTACTCATGTTTCCTTTCTCGATGCGAATTGTACGACCTTCCAGTCTTTAGGTACAGATTTTTCAATGAGCGAGCGTTTGTGTATCATTGTTAGATGCGGAACTGTTGTTGAAAGGAATCCGACTGGTATGCAATTTGGACCGGATACCTTGCCTTTATTAAGTGATTTAAGATGCTTCACTACACTGATGATATCTACTTCTAAGAAACTCATGTTGGCAGGTGTTCTGGATTCGAATTCTGGAAGATTTACTTCGCCCCATTTGGTGAACGAGTTTCTGAAAACCGTGTTTAATAACTCTGATTTAGAGGCACTGTCATCAGTGGCATAGCCATTGTTATTGCGCGGAAAATTATTATACACGCTATGTGATCAAAAGAATCGTGCGCGATGTCTGCGCGCATTGTCGCGGTCCGTGCGGCAACCCCCGTCGGTGGTTCGAGTCCGCACGCGAGCCTTGGTATGTGTGTTGTCCATAGCGTAAGTTGGTTTAAGTGGTATGTAGGCTTAGGGACCGATGACCTAAGTAGTTTGGTACTATAAGACCTTACCACGAATGTTTTTAATAGTATCCTGACACCCCCAAAAACATACTTTTTCATGTTAGGGGCATTGTGCTGCCACCTACTGCCAGGTACTCCACATCAGCGACCTCAGTAGTCATTAGACATTGTGAGAGAATAAGAAAGCGGAACTCACGAACTTTGATCGCAGTCAGGTGTATGGGTGTAACATGTGTCATACGTCTGTATGCGAGATTTCCACAATACTAAACATCCACAGATCCACTGTTTCCGATGTGACAGTGAAGTGGAAACGTGGAGGGACAAGTATAGCACAAAATCGTACAGGCCGACCTCGTCTGTTGACTAACAGAGACCGCCGACAGTTGAAGATGGTCGTAATGTGTTATAGGCAGGCATCTATCCAGACCGTCACACAGGAATTTCAAACTGCATCAGGATTCACTGCAAGTACTATGAAAGTTAGGTGGGAAGTGAGAAAACTTGCATTTCGTGGTCGAGCGGCTGCTCATAAGTCACACATCACGCCGGTAAATGCCAAACGTAGTCTCGCTTGGTGTAAGGAGCGTGAACATTGGACGATTGAACAGTGGAAAAACGTTGTGTGTAGTGACGAATCACACTACACAATGTGGCGATCCGAAGGCAGGGTGTGGGTATGGCGAATGCCCAGTGAACTTGATCTGCCAGCGTGTGTAGTGCAACGTTAAAATTTGAATGTGGTGGTGTTATGGTGTGGTCGTGTGTTTCATGGAGGGGGCTAGCACCCCTTGTTGTTTTGCGTGGCACTACCACAGCACAGGCCTATATTGATGTTTTAAGCAGCTTCTTGCTTCCCACTGTTGAAGAGCAATTTGGGAATGGCGATTGCATCTTTCAACACCATCGAGCACCTGTTCATAATGCATGGCCTGTGGCGGAGTGGTTACACGACAATAACATCCCTGTAATGGACCGGCCTGCACAGAGTCCTCACCTGAATTCTATAGAACAGCTTTGGGATGTTTTGGAACGCCAACTTCGTACCAGGTCTTACCGACCAACACCGATACCTTTCCTCAGTGCAGCACTCCGTGAAAAATGGGTTGCCATTCCCCAAGAAGCCTTCCATGACCTGATTGAACGTATGCCTGTGAGAGTGGAAGCTGTCATCAAGGCTAAGGGTGGGCCAGCACCATACTGAATTCCAGCATTACCGATGGAGGGCGCCACAAAGTTGTAAGTCATTTTCATCAGGTAGTGTAAGGGCCGCTTAAAAAGTTTCCGTTTGAGGAGCTGCTGCAGCGTATATGCAACATCGCGCGACTCGGATGAGAGTATACAAGCACCAACATGTTGGTAAGGGGTTAGTGTGACATTCGTGTCTTCCCGACACTCGTGTTGTAAATGAGGAAACCTGAAATACGACGACGTTATTACCAAATGTGTCCAAAAGCACCAACCCTTTGTTATTCTGTTTGTGACTGCTGAAGGACGAACACCAGTAGACATCCACCAGAGAATGGAGAATGTGCCGTTGTGGAATGGCGCAAGACTTTTTGTGCTGGTCGCGATTCGACACGAGGCACACTTCTAAGTGGGAATCCAGCCTCATTTCAAGGAACCTGTGGCGTCCACCATGGGGGAACATTAACTGTGCAACGCTGGAGACTGTGTAGGATTTTGCTTCGATGGATGTTCTACAATGGCGGGCAGAGAGAGCGGTGTACAAGCCATTTTAAGACAGAACATTATCGATCCTCACACTTTCTTCGGTCAAGCCACAAACTCAATCTTGTGGCTTGCTGTGTCGTCTGAACAAGACACAGTCAGGGCAAAATCACCACAGGCGCAAAGATGCGAGCCGAGCAGCTCTCGCCCAGTTGGTTAAAGATCATCGTCCAGTCCTGACTTAGTCAGGGAACGTCGTTTAGCGAACTCTTAGCGAACAGAGTGTTGTAGCCGGCCGCGGTGGCCATGCGGTTCTAGGCGCTTCAGTCCGGAACCGCGCGACTGCTTTGGTCGCAGGTTCGAATCCTTAGGTTTAAGTAGTTCTAAGTTCTAGGGGACTGATGACCTTAGATGTTAAGTCCCATAGTGCTCAGAGCCATTTGAACCAAGACTGTTGTTGTAATTGCATTTGCTATGTACTGTGAAGGTTACCTACAATTATTTGCATTTAGCCATTGAGGGACTTTTTGTGTTATATTACAAGCAGTGTTGCAGACTTCATTGTTCAACAAGTCACAAAGATAAATCAACCTTTTCAAGTCATTTGTGTCACTTCGTTACTAATTTGTTAGGGTGTTGTAGAACGTATCCTGCTACCTGGCCCTAGCGCATAGCTGTGTAATATGTGGCAGGGAGAAATTGTCTTAGCGTTGTATTGCACCAGAAGCCGTTTCACCAACTCACAAGCTCGATCTCCACAGCAGTAGCGACGAGGCCTTTACAAAATTGGCGGCGAGGCTTTACAAAATGGGTTAAGATACAAACACAGTGCCGAAAATTAGGAATATTGTTGCCATTGTAAAAGACACTATAAACATTTTTAGAGAATCGACTACACGCTGTAAATATGATTCGAATTTATCACGAATGTACACTCCTGGAAATGGAAAAAAGAACACATTGACACCGGTGTGTCAGACCCACCATACTTGCTCCGGACACTGCGAGAGGGCTGTACAAGCAATGATCACACGCACGGCACAGCGGACACACCTGGAACCGCGGTGTTGGCCGTCGAATGGCGCTAGCTGCGCAGCATTTGTGCACCGCCGCCGTCAGTGTCAGCCAGTTTGCCGTGGCCTACGGAGCTCCATCGCAGTCTTTAACACTGGTAGCAGGCCGCGACAGCGTGGACGTGAACCGTATGTGCAGTTGACGGACTTTGAGCGAGGGCGTATAGTGGGCATGCGGGAGGCCGGGTGGACGTACCGCCGAATTGCTCAACACGTGGGGCGCGAGGTCTCCACAGTACATCGATGTTGTCGCCAGTGGTCGGCGGAAGGTGCACGTGCCCGTCGACCTGGGACCGGACCGCAGCGACGCACGGATGCACGCCAAGACCGTAGGATCCTACGCAGTGCCGTAGGGGACCGCACCGCCACTTCCCAGCAAATTAGGGACACTGTTGCTCCTGGGGTATCGGCGGGGACCATTCGCAACCGTCTCCATGAAGCTGGGCTACGGCCCCGCACACCGTTAGGCCGTCTTCCGCTCACGCCCCAACATCGTGCAGCCCGCCTCCAGTGGTGTCGCGACAGGCGTGAATGAAGGGACGAATGGAGACGTGTCGTCTTCAGCGATGAGAGTCGCTTCTGCCTTGGTGCCGATGATGGTCGTATGCGTGTTTGGCGCCGTGCAGGTGAGCGCCACAATCAAGACTGCATACGACCGAGGCACACAGGGCCAACACCCGGCATCATGGTGTGGGGAGCGATCTCCTACACTGGCCGTACACCACTGGTGATCGTCGAGGGGACACTGAATAGTGCACGGTACATCCAAACCGTCATCGAACCCATCGTTCTACCATTCCTAGACCGGCAAGGGAACTTGCTGTTCCAACAGGACAATGCACGTCCGTATGTATCCCGTGCCACCCAACGTGCTCTAGAAGGTGTAAGTCAACTACCCTGGCCAGCAAGATCTCCGGATCTGTCCCCCATTGAGCATGTTTGGGACTGGATGAAGCGTCGTCTCACGCGGTCTGCACGTCCAGCACGAACGCTGGTCCAACTGAGGCGCCAGGTGGAAATGGCATGGCAAGCCGTTCCACAGGACTACATCCAGCATCTCTACGATCGTCTCCATGGGAGAATAGCAGCCTGCATTGCTGCGAAAGGTGGATATACACTGTACTAGTGCCGACATTGTGCATGCTCTGTTGCCTGTGTCTATGTGCCTGTGGTTCTGTCAGTGTGATCATGTGATGTATCTGACCCCAGGAATGTGTCAATAAAGTTTCCCCTTCCTGGGACAATGAATTCACGGTGTTCTTATTTCAATTTCCAGGAGTGTATAAGACGAGATGGCCTGAGAAATATGAAACCATCAGACTATTTTCTCAACATCGTGGGAGCTGGAAAAAAAAAATTCTACAGACGGATATTATGCAACGAGAGTATCTGTGTATCAGTTACATTCAGCCAAACCAGTGTTGATCTTAGCTTTACAAACAATAACCAAGTGCCCAGCAGTTTCGGAACCAGTAGTTCATGTCCAACTATCTAACAAGTCTATAGATATGACCTTGGCGAGGGAAAACATCACAGGAATCCTTGGCGTTCTCAGTAACGACCGGAAGGAAGCAGATAGAATAATTACAGCATTACTTGGAAAAACACGAACTACTCTAGGGGATCATACAATGGAAGGTTTCACGGCCAGTATTGTCTTCACTTAAAACTTCCGGGCTGATAGGTCGTGGAACTCTCCCCTGACGTTTCGTCTCCGACTGCGAGAGACATCCTCGGAGGTACAGCTTGGATGTCAGCGTTGCACCGCAAGCGTGACGATCGATTACTTTCAATCGAGAATGTTGGCATTACCAGAGACAATGTCATAGCCGACGCCACGTGATCGACAGTGGCGCCCTCTGTACCGCCTGTATAATCAGCGCTTCCTCGAGTTCTCTTAGCAGTTCGCAACTGTAGCTCCGAGGATGTCTCCCCCAGTCGAAACGTCAGGGGAGAGTTTTATACTTCGATCACGGCCTATCAGCCCGGAAGTTTTAAGTAAATACTGTAGAGGAATTGAAAATAGAAATTAATGTTCTATGTTCTGGATGCTAGCAAAAATTCAGAAGCAATCCGGAAAATGACACCGAATACTGGCGTCGTTCACTGATAGTACAATATATCGAATCGCTCATATGACAAACTGTGCGGATGAGATATCGATTTTGTAATATCCAGTAATACTGATAAAGCACTTTGAATGAGATACTTTGCCTCGGAAAGTTTTCACAGTAGTTGGCAGAAAATAATGGACATCCAATATTCCGTTTAAGTAATTATTACACTATCCGACCCAAAGTTTCAAATCAAAGTGTACAATTTCACCCCAAACAGGGCAGCACTATTTGTGATGAACGTATACGCCACTAGAAGGAAAGTGCTTGTTTCTCCCTAGGGTCATGCCTGCCTTACACGTGTGAATATCTGTGGGCTATCGGCAGGTCGGGCAAGGATCATTTAATACCTTTTAAAAGCCCGACACTAGGCCAACCACCAAAATCATTTATGCGCGTTGAATTAGATAGTGTTTCAATATTTATTTCTGTTTCCTTTCTTTTTAATGCCATCACCGTCTACTTTGGATGGTCAAGATCAACCGCTCTTGCTCCACCATTTACTTCACCATCCGGGTCCATGCAACAGCGCCCCTGTCATCCCAGTCTCGATGTGTTCGGAACTGGGAAACTGAAAGACGGCGTCTGAGTCAGACCTGTCACTCCTACGGTTTTATGCAGAGCTGGACTGAGTAACGTCTGCTAAGCTTAGCGATCGCAGACGCCAGGCAGTTGGCTTGGACCACGGTCAACATAACCTCATTCAAACATAAGTCGATTTGTGTCTGCATTATAAAGTCGTTCTTGATTGAAAATGTCAGTTTACGAGCCTAATTCTCGTCATTTGCGGGAGGTGTTACTGTTTTGTTTCAATATGAAGAAAACAACGGTTGAGTATCATCGAATGCTCTCAAGTACTCATGGTAAGGACGCTATTAGCGAAAGAACGTCTTGTGAGTGGTTTCAACGCTTCAAGAACGGTGGGTTTTATTGTCGTAGACCGGCATAGTGGTGGAAGAGAGAATGTTTTCGAAGATGCAGAATTGGAGACATTGCTGAGTGAAGACTCGGGTCAAACTCAAGAAGAATTGGCACGATTAGTGGGAGTGACACAGTAAGCCATTTCAAAACGTCTCAAGGCTAGTGGCATGATTCACAGAAAGAAGGAACTTGGGTCCCGTGAGAGCTGAAACCGAGAGACGTTGAATGGCGTTTGTGTATTTGTGAACAGTTGCTTCAGAGGCAAAAATGGAAGAATTTCTGCATTGTATTGCGACCGGGGACGAAAAATGGGTTAATTATGATAACCCTAAACGCAAATCAATGTGGTATCCCGGCAATGCTTCCACGTCGACGGCCAAACCTAATATTCACGGCTCGAAGATCATGCTCTGCATTGGTGGGACCAGCTCGGCGTCGAGTACTATGAGGTGTTAGAACCAAGTGACACAACCACAGGTGCTCGTTATAGAACGCAATTAATGCGTTTGAGCAGAGCATTAAAAGACAAACGGCCGCAAAACAGCGAGAGACTCGATAAAGTGATTTTGCAGCACGACAACGATCGACCCTACATTGCAAAAGAGGTCAAAACGTACTTGGAAACGTTAAAATGGGAAGTCCTACCCCACCCGCCGTATTCACCAGACATTGCACTCTCTATCACCTGTTTAGATCAATGGCGCATGGCCTGGCTGACCAACACTTCCGATCTCATGAAGAAATCACAAATTGGATCAGTTCGTGGATCGCTTCAAAAGATGCACAATTTTTTCGATGCGGGATTAGTTCACTGCCGAAAAGATGGGAGAAAGTAGTGACCAGAGATGGAAAATACTTTGAATGGTACATGTGTAACCAATTTGTTTCATTAAAGCCTCAAATGACGGGGAAAAATGGCGGAAGAAAAGTTGTATTTGCCATGCACATTTAAAATTAATTTTCAGGGTTATAATGGGCTCATGTGCTGCTCAAAGTATTTTAAAGAAGAACTGTCTTACGTGTATGTAATAGTTTACTCCATTCGCAGTTATAGATAATACAAGTATCGAAGGCCACCTAGAATTAGGTTCCATTAGTTTCCGGCCTCGCCTTGAATACGAGGGCGAAGGGGAGCTAGCGACATCTGCCAGTAGATGCTCACACAAACTGCAGTCCGCTGCTAGCCTCAGGCGTATGGTGACACTCCTTTCAGTAAGGTGTTGCTTGCTGCGGTGCTGCAATGGATAAAATCGAGTACCGTGCAGGGATAAAGTTCCTCGGGTTTCCACTGGCTGTGTCCACTTGGATGGTATTATGATGATTTTTCCCCATCATACTTCACAGTGAAGGAATGGTCTAAACAGTTTCGCCTAGGCAGAGAGAGCGTTGCTGATCCCCCCCCCCCCCCAATCTGCCTGGGTCCTCCCCCCCCCCCCCCCCATGCGCATATGCCATAGTGTAGTGTTCAGTGTTGTGCGTCCCTTTTGGAAGTGTTGCGAACAGAACCAGACTGTCGCCATGTTTCTTAATTGTGCCTGTCTATTTCCTAAGTGTTTTTAATGAGCATCACTGACCTCTTTGTTTTTTATGTTTTCTTCACAACTTTTTCGCCATGTATGGCACCAGTTTTAAACAGTCACCGTTTTATCACCTCTTTTTATTGTTATGTCTCCTCATTATGTTTTTAACTATATCTGTAGGCTGCAGAGCGGCGTATTACACTGCTGCCAGTCCGCCCCCTCCCTATGGGGGGGGGGGGGAGGCGACATATAATAAAAAAAAGGTTGGTCGGCCAGCTGAGATGGCGACTGAGAAAACTATAGCTATTTCTGAAAGTGAAGTTCTGAGCGACAGGCGGTTGAAAGTTAAGGACATTGCAGCAAGGTTAGAGTTATCTAAAACAAGCGTTTTCCGGGTCGTGCATGGTCATTTGCACATGAAAAAGGTTAGTGCAAGTCGGATGCCCAGACTTCTCTTTGCAGTGCAGAAGGAACAGTGCGTGACTCGTACACCGAGTTTTTGGAGCTGTGCCGTGGCAACCAGAAAGAAGTTCTGGAATGTATGTTACAGGGGATGAATCTATGGTTCTTTATTACGATCCTCTGTCCAAAAGAAAATCTCTTGAATGGCATAAACCAGATGATGCTCCTCAAAGAAAGGCGAAGGCTACTCAGTCCACAAAGAAGGTCACGGAACAATCTTCTGTGATTCCAGAGGAATTCTTCTAGTTCATTTCAAAGAAAGGGATACCACTGTGAACGCACAGTACTATGCTTCATTTCTGCACAAATACCGCGAGTCCGTCATACTACAGGGGTGATGAAGGTTGTGACATGGTATTCGTCTTCTCCACGGCACTGCGCCAGTGCGCACAGGGGCAGTTGCGAAGGCTGCAGTAAAGGAATGTGGCTTCTACGAGACTGACCACCCACCTGTAGTCCAGATCTAGCCAACAGTGACTACTCCTCTTCTCCAAACTAAAGAACGTTCTTCGAAGAAAGCCATCTGTTGTGGCCGAGCGGTTCTAGGCTCTTCAGTCTGGAATCGCGTGACTGCTACGGTCGTAGGTTAAAATCCTGCCTTGGACTTGGATGTGTGTGATGTCTTTACGTTAGTTAGGTTTAAGTAGTTCTAAGTTCTAGCGGACTGATGGCCTCAGATGTTAAGTCCCGTAGTGCTCAGAACCATTTGAGCCATTTCTTCGAAGAAGGAAATTTGATGATGATAAAGTGAAAGCTGCTGTAGTGGGACATTTTGCCGATACAGTATAAGATTATTTTTTGAAAGGCATAGAGGTGTGAAAAGTATATTGACATAAAGAGTGGTTACGTTGAAAAATAGTACCATTATATGTAGTCAGGCAAGAGAGTTGTGGGACCTACCCCGTATAAGCAAACACCGTCGAATTAGTTGTTGATTCACTACTGCTCATTTGGTAAAGAGTTCCATTCGTAATCCACTCCGTTGGCATCTCTGTTGATGCATAAAGAATACGTTTTTCCGAAACATGAGATACTTTGTCTCAGTTGTGTCTATTCCGAATATGTAGAGATGCACACGACGTGGAACAATAAGTACAACGCAATATCAAGTACGTTTCCGAGAAAATGTTTCGTGTTGAATGCAGGGTGAAAAACTGATGAAGGTGAGAAACTTTATATAAATCTGATTAACGTCACCCACAGCAAACTAACAAAACATGATAACATACGTGTACGTAACTTTGTGTTTGTGAGAATGAAGCCATGTTCAAAATTCAGTTTCGACTATCGAACTTTTTTCTTCATAAGTGGCGAAACGACAGTAACTGGATAAAACTGGAGGACCATTTCTCTAAATATACTGGATAAAGACGTAGTTGTTTTCAAATCGGTAGTCCACTTATTTATTGTCTGTCTTATTTCTGATTATGATATAATCATACAAATTTTTAAAAAAATATAATCCATGTAGACAACTGACAGCAAACACTTAATGGCCTTCGCTACAAGATTATTTTTTCCGCCACGAGTTATTTACTATTCTCTCATTGTTTTGTTGCAACACAGTAGGTCCACAGTCTGACCAAGATAAACACCCCCTAACTTCGAGAAATTAATGTTTGCTTTTGATTGTATTTCTGCTTAACTAAGACATGAATTATCGTGAAATAAATGTAAAAAGAGCCAAATCTCGCTGATCCAGTGAACAGCTTATTCAGTGAAGAAATACTTTCGTATACTGAATAACTGTAGCTTACTCCACTGAAAGCAGTATAACGTAATCACAGTGTTTCATGAATAAGAAGCATGTAGGTACTTATGCAGCTGCCTGTTCTTATTATGATTGCCACTTTCTTGACACGTCTAATGATTAGCACTTTCGTACACGTCACTCGACTTTCTAACACACGGATATTAAGTAAATGTAATTAATTTTTCTTCAAAAGACGACTGTGCTGAAGATTATCGCTTTCTAGCAAAAACTGCAGCATACGTTTCTTCTGTGTCGGGAAACTGTTTTATAGCTTTTGACGTTTTATTATCACGTCTCTGTGGTGTCCTCTTCAGTGAAAGTTGTTGTGTTGGCTTGTTTGGTACGTTAAATAGGGCAGATATTGCATTCCATATAAGCTTCCTATGTTCTGCGTTCACTTAAATGGCTGGAAATGTAACGAAAAAACTTCACGTTGTTGGGTAGTTACACGAGATCCTTCTGCAAAAGGTCAGGTCTCTTGCTGTTTACCAGTCACTTTTTGTTCTTAAAGGAAAGCGACATTCTTCAGTAAATATCTACAAGTTAAAAAAAAATTTAAAATGCGTATGGAAGTACTGGCGGGGATTGGGGATTTTCCGCTGCCTGGTGCAGATCTTTTTAGTTGACGCCACTTCGGCAACTTGCGCGTTGATGATGACGAAATGATGGTGAGGACAACACACACGCCCAGTCCCGAACGGAGAAATTTTCCTGAGGTGTCTTCCAGACTCTTTTAAGTTACTCATCGTAGTAGAAGACGAGCTTCTTCACGAAGAACTTCGAAATAACTTCTTCATGTACATGAATAAAATAACCTCTCCATTGAAAGAAAAATAAACAAATCTGCTCTAGGAAAATTAAGTAATTTCATTATGGGAAGAAGAGACGTTATGCCAAATTAGTCTGGAAGACACTGAAAAGAAAACGCTCCTAAAAAAAACAGTTGCCACTCCCCTTAAAGAAATAACTGAAACATGTTGGGAAGAAACACAGCGCAAAGACTCTCTATCGGAGATGGTGGAAATTTTTCTTGAAAGAAAACAATAAGGATTTCCTCGAAGAGTAAGAGCAAATCTCTTGTGTAAACCCTCAATCTATCTGAAGGAGTTGCAAAAAATTGCAGATAAATTCTTTATGTTTCTGTTGTGACTTCTTTTTTAATAGCTTTGCAGTCGTTTAGCAGTGCCAGTCTGGTTGTAATAAATTTTTATTGGTATTGATAAAGGTGCTGTGCAGGTAATATGGGCCATTCTTTTGCGAACCCACGCCCACATTTTCTTTTGATTTGCGCACACGGAACGGTGTTCCTGGATGTGTTATAGAGTACACTTAGTGAAATATGGATCCGGTGCCACTCCAACTCGGAACAGGTTCCCTCGCGTAACCACTTTGTCGACAACATCACACTTCCATGACTGATGTTGGTGGGGAGAACACTGGGAGTATCACTGATGTTGGTGAGGAATTTTGTCTTTTCTAGTGACATTTGAAGTCCTACCTTGGCAGCTTGGAGTTTAGGCATATTGAGCTGCTTTACTGCTACTTCCACTCAGCTTGCTATAAGTGCCAGATCATCTGTGAAAGCTAAACAGTCTACTACCAGTCCCTTCCATTTGTGTCCAGGTAAATACCGCTCGGTATATTTTGATCTTCCATTTCTTTTCGCCACTCTATGTTTCATAGGATCTCGGTCAACTTGCTAATTGCTTTGTCTCCAGTCTGCTTCCACAGCTCTGCAACTATAGCGTCTTCTCCTGGTGCTTTGTTATTCTTCAGGGACTGAATGATGCTTTTCACTTCTTCTTCTGTTGGAGGGCGAGAGTTTGGTTGTCTGGGACTGTCTCAATAGATAAAGGAGGTTTTAGGGGACTCACAGTTGAGGAGATTCTCAAAATATATGACAAAATATTTGGCTAATATGTGGCAGTTGTCTTTGTCATTATAGGCTATGTTTCCATCTGGTCCTCTGAAGTGTAAGCTGGGTGGGGCATAGCTTCTAATGTTTCGCTTGAAAGTCTGGTAAAAGTTTCTAGTGTTTTCTCCTTGATATCTTCATCTACTTTAGTCAATTGGTCCTGGGTGTACTGATGTTTAACGTGCTTGATGGTTTTGGCAGTTAGCCAGGGCTGTTCTATGAACTTCTCCTTATTTGTTTTGGACTTCTGTGAGCTCCATCTTAGCCAAGCTGCTTGTCTGTTTGTGATCGCTTGGTCGCAGGTAATTGGTCCCAGTTGTTGCTTTCATGATCTAGTGTTTGCATTCTCTCTGTAAGCATATTGCAGGTTTTCAGTTTTTCAAAGTCAAACTTGGTGAGTTTGGGAGTTTGAGACTTTCTTGTATTCCTAGATAGAAATCGGAGAGGTAGTGGTGTGAGTCCAAGTTAACCTTTCTTAACACTCTCACATTCTGGACTTCTCTACAGGCCTTTCTTGAAATGACCACATGATCTTTTTGAAACTCTCCTAGAAGTTTATTGGGTGAAGTCCATGTCATCTGCTTTCTTGGTAGATGCTTAAAGGCTGTTGATTTCATTACTAGGTTAAATGGTTTACAGAGTCCCACAAGCCATTCTCCATTTCTGTTAGTGCGCATGTGAGCTGGGTATTTCCCCACTATATACTTATACTTCCGCTCTTTCCCTAACTGGGCATTAAAATCATGCAGTAATTTGATTGTATTCCTCTCTGGGATCTTGCCAATAGTGTCCTCGAGTTTTTTTATTTATTATTACTATTAAAAAGTTTATTTATTTATTTAAAGAGATTTTCAGGAAATCGATCACCACCCCCGCCACCCCATCACCGTCCCTCTCGCCCCCTTCACTCTCTCCCTTCCATCTGCTACCTGGAAATTAGCAGTGGAGAGGAAGGATCTCATGAAGCGAAATTCAGGGGTATATTGTTTTTTATAAAATAAAAGAGTTTGTGGGGCTTGGATTTCACTTGCTCATCATTTTCTGCTGTTTGGAGAGATGCAGGTTTTGTGAGAAGTAATTATATCGATCTCATTTCTTTTTTTTATTCTGGTTGCGTGAGGAATAGCGTCATGAAACACCCATCACACAGTTAAAAATCCTTCGATCGCGAAGCACGCACCGCCCACCGTACCCTGTCCACTGGACCGCACAGGAAGCTACCGCACATGCTCCTAGGAGTCAGGATGCACCGTAAAGTGTTGACGTGGCCATCAGCTGCTGAACCACATGCAGGTGTCAGCTCGGGTCCCGCAAGGATGAGATGGTGGCATCCCTTTGACACATGATAGCTGAGAAATACTTGTCGCAGTATGTGCTCACCTCGGCACCGTTGCTGGCGCAATGATGCAGAGCTGCAGGTCTAGCGCTTTAGAAATCTGTTCCAATGATCTATCTGCGAGATCATTTTCTAGTTACTCGATTGTTTACAGCAAGCTCCACCTCATTTACGCTAAGCACGCACTATTGCTATGTACTAGATATCGAGAAGTATCACGAAAATGGTATGATATTCTGGCAAGCCGTGTGAAATAACATGTGATCTTGTAACCCCAGAGTCTGGAGACTGATGTAGAAAACAAGCAAAGCAAGCAGGCTGGGACCATGAACAGTGACGCCTTTGTGCCAAGGGGAACCGACGCGGCCTTTGTACAATGATTCTTCACGTTATATGTACGAGTGTCTGGTGGTCGATAGCTGTATGAATGATGCGAAAGGGCCGATTTTGTATGGCGCAAGATACGAATTGTATGTTTACTACATCGACACAGTACGCGGTGACATATTTTTGGGTTGGAGGTCTGTTTCATGCTCTTATGTTCAAACTTCCGTCCTCATTTGTGGAGCAGTGTAATTGAGTAAGAATCTTTCCATATTTGACGATCTGTAGGTCACTTTAGCAGGGTTTAACTGTCAGTGCAATATAGCGATCTGTACAAAATAGTTTCGGGACTGAAAGTCTTGTCTGCAGAAAGAAAAAGGCGGACAGTGGTTCTATACTGACAGCATCAGTAATTTGGCAGGTAAATTCAGTGAGTGCTGATCCTAATGCTCCATTCATTCACAAGATATCCTGTGTGACAGTACATAGGAGCCTCTATACAGGGTGGTCCATTGATAGTGACCGAGCCAAATATTTCACGAAATAAACATCAAACGAAAAAAACTACAAAGAACGAAACTCGTCTAGCTTGAAGGGGGAAACCAGATGGCGCTATGATTGGCCCTCTAGATGGCGCTGCCACAGGTCAAACGGATATCAACAGCGTTTTTTTTAATAGGAACCCCCATTTTTATTACATATTCGTGTAGTACATAAAGAAATATGAATGTTTTAGTTGGACCACTTTTTTCGCTTTGTGATAGATGGCACTGTAATAGTCACAAACATATAAGTACGTGGTATCACGTAACATTGCGCCAGTGCAGACAGTATTTGCTTCGTGATGCATTACCTGTGTTGAAATGGGCCATTTACCAATTGCAGAAAAGGTCAATATCGTGTTGATGTATGGCTATTGTGATCAAAATGCCCAACAGGGGTGTGCTTTGTATGCTGCTCGGTATCCTGAATGACATCATCCAAGTGTCGGGACCATTCGCCGGATAGTTACGTTATTTAAGAAAACAGGAAGTGTTCAGACACATTTGATACGTCAACCACAACAATTGATGATACCCAAGTAGGTGTTTTACCTGCTGTCATGGCTAATCCGGTTAGCACACTGGACTCGCATTCGGGAGGACGACGGTTCAATCCCGTCTCCGGCCATCCTGATTTAGGTTTTCCGTGATTTCCCTAAATCGTTTCAGGCAAATGCCGGGATGGTTCCTTTGAAAGGGCACGGCCGATTTCCTTCCCAATCCTTCCCTAACCCGAGCTTGCGCTCCGTCTCTAATGACCTCGTTGTCGACGGGACGTTAAACACTAACGATCACGATCATGGCTAATCCGCACATCATTAGCAGACAAATTGCGCGAGAATCGGGAATCTCAAAAACGTGTGTTGAGAATGCTACATCAACATCGATTGCACCCGTACCATATTTGGTTCAAATGGCTCTGAGCACTATGGGACTTAACATCTGTGGTCATCAGTCCCCTAGAACTTAGAACTACTTAAACCTAACTAACCTAAGGACAGCACACACATCCATGCCCGAGGCAGGATTCGAACCTGCGACCGTAGCAGTCTCGCGGTTCCGGACTGAGCGCCTAGAACCGCTAGACCACCGCGGCCGGCGTACCATATTTCTACGCACCAGGAATTGCATGGCGACGACTTTGAACATCGTGTACAGTTCTGCCACTGGGCACAAGAGAAACTGCGGGACGATGACAGATTTTTTACATGCGTTCTATTTAGTGATGAAGCGTCATTCACCAACAGTGGTAACATAAACTGGCATAATATGCACTATTGGGCAACGGAAAATCCATGATGGCTGCGACAAGTGGAACATTAGCGACCTTGGCGGGTTAACATATGGTGCGGCATTATGGGAGGAAGGATAAGTGGCCCCATTTTATCTATGGCAATCTAAATGGTGCAATGTATGCTAATTTCCTACATAATGTTCTACCGATGTTACTACAAGATGTTTCACTGCACGACAGAATGGCGATGTACTTCCAACATGGTGGATGTCCGGCACATAGCTCGCATGCAGTTGAAGTGGTATTGAATAGCATATTTCATGACAGGTGGATTGGTCGTCGAAGCACCCTACCATGGCCCGCACATTCACCGGATCTGACGTCCCCGGATTTCTTTCTGTGGGGAAAGTTGAAGGATATTTGCTATAGTGATCCACCGACAACGCCTGACCACATGATCAGCGCATTGTCAATGCATGTGCGAACATTACGGAAGGTGAACTACTCGCTCTTGAGAGGAATTGTTGTTACACGTATTGCCGAATGCATTGAGGTTGACGGACATCATTTTGAGCATTTATTGCATTAATGTGGTATTTACAGGTAATCACACTGTAACAGCATGCGTTATCAGAAATGATAAGTTCACTAAGGTACATGTATCACATTGGAACAACCGAAATAAAATGTTCAAATGTACCCACGTTCAGTATTTTAATTTAAAAAAACCTACCTGTTACCAACTGTTCATCTAAAATTGTGAGCCATATGTTTGGGACTATTACAGCGCCATCTATCACAAAACGAAAAAAGTGCTCCAACTAAAACATTCATATTTCTTTACGTATTACACGAATATGCAATAAAATGCTGGGGTTCCTATTTAAAAAACGCAATTGATATCATTTGACCTATGGCAGCGCCATCTAGCGGGCCAACCATAGCGCGGTCTGGTTTCCAAAAAAAATGGTTCAAATGGCTCTGAGCACTATGGGACTCAACTGCTGTGGTCATCAGTCCCCTAGAACTTAGAACTACTTAAACCTAACTAACCTAAGGACAGCACACACATCCATGCCCGAGGCAGGATTCGAACCTGCGATCGTAGCAGTCGCACAGTTCCGGACTGCGCACCTAGAACCGTGAGACCACTGCGGCCGGCAGAGGTTAATTAATTGATCAATTTAATTAAGTAGTCAATCGAATTGATAAGAGTGAGAGGGGCTCTTACAATAACTCAGACCTGAAAGTATACCTATAGCAGCGAGGGGAGAACTTTCCTGAGAGGTGGGGGGGAGGTGGAGGAGGCGAGGAACAATAAGTTAAGGACCTGTCAATCAAAAGGAAGGATCCTTTTAGCAGAACAATAGGTTAAGGGTCTGTCAATCAAAGGAGAACAAGAGGTTAATGAGCTGTCAATCAAAGGAGAACAGTAGATTTGCCTCTGAGTGCATACCTGTCCCTTACCTAGGCAACTGGCACTAGCAAAATGCGCTGGTGACTGCTTTGTTCCACTACTCACAAGCTGCTAGGTGAGTGTTACAAGAGAATCGTAAATGATCTATCCTATGATGTACCAGTTGACAGCAATAGAAAAGCTGAATCGCAAGTAACTAGTTTTGTTTTAAGGAGATCAGTAACACAAAATTTGAATTTCGTATTTCAGTGTGGACGAGGAAGTTTCCTTGGCATAAAGGTCAGAATATACGAGTATTACCAGTAAGAGAGTGTGGACAACTGTGATTGTGCCCAGTAAGAACTGCAGGTCTTTGAGATGTGTGTTACTTCCATCCAGATGAGCTACGATACGTGATGAAATGCTCACATGTAGTCAGTGCAACATGTATGAGTCACACATATACTCGAAATGCTGACATTTCAAGAGTTCTCGCTCTTTCATGGCAGTCGTTATCCATCACGTTAACCCATGGGCAAAACCTATACAGTAAGTGAAATTGCTTTTCTATTTATTGATTGTGCGTCGGAACAGGTAAAAAAGTTAGATGTGTTGTTATTAATGACGTAACAGCATTCCGTTGCAGTCATTTCGAATATTTCTTGTCGCTTCCGTTCTTCCTATGTGAGACTCAGGAAATACACGGCACGAATCTGATGACGTCTATTTTGACACAGACGACAATTTTATGTTCATCTTATGGTACATCGTGTGACACGTTAATGATCTGGATTCTAAAACTCTATGGTGAACAAAATGACTACTTTGGAATTCGTGTTGGTGACGCCCACTTGGTGCAATAATACCGTACAGTATATTCCACAGCGTGAACTGACTCCGTCAGGCTGTTGTTTACGTTAGAACTATACACTAGAATATATCTGACATACGCAGGTGTGCTGTCCAGTGAAGTTAATGATCCGTGATCGTTATCATCCCTGTTGTTCCAGTTTTTTAGTGTGTTGCATGCACTGGCCTCCTGTTTTAAAATCCAAATCTCGTCATTGGAGCGCATGTGTGCATTCGGCCATGTTTCAGCAAACCAGCCGAAATCATGGCAAAATGCTTTTCCCCCCACATATCTCCCGTCCAGTGGAATTTCGTTTAAAATAGCCTGAATAAATTTTGTAGATGATAAAACTTACGATAAAGTTGTGTGTACAATTCTTTTATTCCTTGCGTGTTTCTAGATATCACAACTTAAAAATGCGTATGAGTTTGCCAAAACACGTATTTTGCACTAATACATTTGATTTGTCTTGAGTACTTCGTTCCCAGGGCAATTTTGAGAAAGATTAACTGACAAAAATGTAGCACAGCATAAAAGTTGATATAAGTAGTACCGAGGTAATCCTGCGCCCTTGATAGATCTGCCAAAACTGTTTCCAAAAAAGGTTGCAGGAGGAGGGGGGGGGGGGGAGAAGAGTTGGCAACGGGAAGGGGCATCGTGCTCCCTGTACCACTAACAAATTAACATACTGGCCCCGTGAAGATACAGGATACAGCCTAGGAAAAAGAAGAAGAAGAGCAGATAATTTAAATCTGAACACCATCTTAGTTGATGTGTTACGGTTTACAACCGAAAAGTCAAAGCTATGAAACTGGTGGTTGCCCTATAAATTTGATTTTCACAAACATCTACTTTTCTCAAAACTTTGTGTATGTTATTTGGGCCCTTATGGTTCTCAATGCCTCAATTATGGTCAGAGTTTACGTGAGTAGTCGTGAAAGAACCATATACGATATTTACAGTTCACTACAATATTACGCATAGTAAACACGTAATGTTATGGAATAGTGGTACTTCTCAGTAATAGGTATTGAATCTAACGGGATTAAAGTGGGAGGGTGGGGGTTTTGGGCGGGGGCAACTAACATCTAACACAACACTTGCAACGGAAAATATACAGAAAGCGTAACAAGGACATAAGCAGGAAATAAGGAGAAAAAAATACTGAATTCCATAGAGTAAGGGCACTACACAGGTAACGAAAATGCAGAAACAAATCTTGGAATCGATAACTAGAATGGAGCTATATAGGATAGTTCTTCTGATCGACCGTCTCTAATGACCTCGTTGTCGACGGGACGTTAAACACTAATATCCTCCTCCTCTTCTGATCGATTCCAACATTCATTATTTTCAGCGTTGTTTTCGTAGTAGGTGTGTGCAGTTCTTTGCTACAGGATTTCTGTTTTTGGTGTCGCTTTCAGTACTACCGTGATAAATAAAATATCTAGGAACCGGTAACTCGATTTCACCTACATAGGTCAATTCCAGTCATCGATTCCATGGTTTGTTATTTATAGCGTTTTTGCAGTAGTAAAGGAATTAATATCATAAGTTGAATCCTAAAGGAATTAGCAACCTTCGCGTAAAGAAAATGACGTAATAAAGGAACGTAGAATCGGCAATTAGAGCGGTACCACATACGAAAACTCTAAAAGAATGCACTGTAGATTATGCTTTCTTGGTGTTGCTTTCTGTAGTGCTGTTGTTACAGTAGGTGTGTATTGTGCATTCTTTGAGAATTGTCATCCATGCTATCACTCTAATTGTTGATTCCACATTCCGTTATTCTTCATTTTTACTGGCTGTTAATTATTTCGTTAAGGATTTGACTTGTTCGTATCGCTCACTAAGCTACTGGTAAAACGCTAAAAATAACAAATGTTGGAATCGACAACTAGACTCGTATAGAGGCACAAAAAAAGTCGCAGCAGAAATTAACGCAAACACTCTATGAAAAATCACGACTTGACTCGTATAGAGACACAAAAAAAGTCGCAGCAGATATAAACACAAACACTCTATGAAAAATCACGACTTGACTCGTATAGAGACACAAAAAAGTCGTAGCAGAAATAAACATAAACACTAAGAAAAATCAGGAAAAATAATCAACCGTGAAATGGAGAACTGAAATTAAGCTATTAGGTTGCTGCGTAACCACACGTTCGGCGATCGTGCGACATACTACAAAAAGAAAAACAGCCAAATTTTTGTGAGAACCAAGATTATAAATATAGCTGCAAATCGTTTCACATGTAGCAATTTAAGCTTTGCTCTTAGGTTCTTACTTAAAGTCACCTTCGGAAATCATGCCATACTCGGAAAAAAGTAGCCATATATATTTAGGAGAACCAAGATTATAAATACGAGTGCTACTTGATTCACTCACAGCAATTCGGGCTGTTCACTTAGGTTCCTGCCTAGCCACACGCTCGAAAATAGCGACATATTTGCAAAAAACAGCATATTTTACGTCAGTTACTAAGAGAACCACAGATAACATTTCATAACAACGCCAGTACATCATGCAGTACATTCCTCAGATCGTGAACTCATGGCATCACACAGGATGTGACTGGTAAAAGCTGACAGTTGGAATCACAAATAGCACTTAATACTTGAAATTCATCTACAACCCGTTAGAAATTCTTTTAAACGTATATTATTTCTTATGATAGGACCCTAGAAAACGTGTGTTTCAAGACAGCTTGGCGATGTACCAGACTTGTCGAACGTTATTTAAACGAGCGAATACGACAAGCACGTGGCACGGGCAGCTCCATATGAGCATTTACAATTTGTAGTATTCCGATCTCACTCTAATTACAAGATTTATAAAATTAATTTGTCTCCAGTACAAACTGCTTTAGACTAACCGCGATAAACAGTCTGGACGATTGGTTTGCATAATTAAATCGCCCTGAATATAATTGCTGTGTCGAAGGTCTCTATTTCATTAAACATATATGACGTGAGAATTTGTGTTATGCGTCCGCAGAAAGGAACAATTGATCGACGCCTCTAGTTTTGGCTGCTAAGCATTCACAGAAGTAAGATGCTTGTTCGTGACTTACCAGACACCGCCATTGTTGCCCGTGCCCCTACTGCATTTCACGAGCCTTGAAGGTTTTGCTGAATGCGGTCAGGAACACCCGAGTTGCTCACCATTCGAATCGTCTCAGACTGTTGCTGAGATACGGCCCGGGCCGTTAAAGAGACCGCAGTATTGTTGAAAACTGCGTCACATCGCGATTTGTGTTTTTTACTCTAAGAGGGTACGCGGACAGTTATCACCGTACAATTAAAGAAACTGCAACCGATAATGACAGGGGCAATGCCGCCGAGAACTAGGTCTGCCTGGTGCCCGAACGAAGGAAATCAGAAAACATATAATGAAACATTAAAACAGGAGGGAAAGATGGATAAAAATGGTAAAATGAATCAGCCAAAACAAAGTTTTCGCTACGTTAACGTAATCAAAATAATTTCTTGAAACTTCTCGGTAGATTAAAAATTGTTTTCGGGATCGAAAACCTAAATCGGAGCCTTTGCATTTCACTGACAAGTACACTACCGCCAGAGCTATCCAAGCGCGACTTACAGCCGCTTCTCACAGCTATACTTCCGCCAGTATCTCATCTAATACTTCCCAAACTTCACAGAAGCTCTCCTGCGGAACATACAACACTAACACGCCTGGAAGAAAGAATATTGCGGAGACACGGCTTAGCTCTAGGCTATGGATAATCCGTGCCACCGCAATATCCTTTATCCCAGGAGTGCTAATCTTGCCTAATGAGGCACTGAAGGGTGTAAAGCTGTGAGGACGTGCTCGGGATAGCTGACTAGCGCATTTGGCCCCGGCGGCTGTGGCGAGAGAAGCGGGTTGTGCTTACGTCTCCGCTGCTGGTAGTCGTGTGGTGTTCAAAAATGGCTCAAATGGCTCTGAGCTCTATGGGACTTAACATCTGAGGTCATCAGTTCCCTGGAACTTATAACTACTTAAACTTAACTAACCTAAGGACATCACACACATCCATGCCCGAGGCAGGATTCGAACCTGCGACCGTAGAGGTCGCGCGGTTCCAGACTGAAGCGCTTAGAACCGCTCGGCCACACCAGCTGGCCGTGTGGTGTTGTCAGTGAGTTTAACGCCGTTGAACTTTCGTAACTTATTGCCACAGATCAGACAGCATTTTTGATGGCAGAACCTGTAAGGAAGAACACTTTGAAGTTTATGTTTGACAATAACTATGCACGACCTAAGCCGTTTGTGGTAGAGGACTTTATGGAAGAAGCAGTTAACAGTTGAGGATATAAGTGGAATCCTTCCTTCGACCAGTAGTAGACTATCTTAAGCTAAAGAATCCCGAAAAATGTGATCTAATTGTGGAATTATACACCAAGTGATCAAAAGTATCCGGACACCTTGCTGAAAATGAACTACACGTTCGTGGCGCACTTCATCGGTAATGCTGGAATTTAGCATGGTGTTGGCCCACCCTTAGCCTTGATGACAGCTTACACTCTCGCAGGTATACGTTCAGTCAGGTGCTGAAAGGTTTCTTGAGGAATGGCAGCCCGTTCTTCACAGAGTGCTGCACTGAGGAGAGGTATCGATGTCGGTCGGTGAGGCTTGGCACGAAGTCGGTGTTCCAAAACATCCCAAAGGTGTTCTATAGGATTCAGGTGAGGACTCTGTGCAGGCCAGTCCATTACAGGGGTATTATTGTCGTGTAACCACTCCGCCACAGGCCGTGCATTATGAACAGGTGCTCGATCGTGTTGAAAGATGCAATCGCCATCCCCGAATTGCTCTTCAATAGTGAGAAGCAAGAAGTTGCGTAGAACAACAATGTAGGCCTGTGCTGTGATAGTGCCACGCAAAACAACAAGAGGTACTAGCCCTCTCCATGAAAAATACGACCATACCATAACACTAACGCCTCCGAATTTTACTAATTTCACTACAAACGTTGGCAGATGACGGTCACCGGGCATTCGCCATAACCACAGCCTGCCATCGGATCGCCACATTGTTTACTCTGATTTATCACTCCATACAAGGTTTTTCCACTGTTCAATCGTCCAATGTTTACGCTCCTTGCACCAAGGGAGGCTGTCGTTTGGCATTTACTGGCGTGATGTGTGTCTTATGAGCAGCCGCTCGACCATGAAATTCATGTTTTCTCACCTCCCGCCTAACTATCATAGTGCTTGCAGTGGATCCTGATGCACTTTGGAACTCCTGTGGATAGATGTCTGCCTATTACACATTACGACCGTCTTCAACTGTTGGCGGTCTCTGTCAGTCAACAGACGACGTCGGCCTGTACGCTTTTGTGCTGTGCGTGCCCCTTCACGTTTCCATATTACTGTCACATTGGAAACAGTGACCTAGTGTGGAAATTTCGCGTACAGGCGAATAACTAGTGACACCCAATCACCCGACCACGTTCGAAGTCCGTGAGTTCAGCGGAGCGGCCCACTCTCGTGTCTCACGATGTCTAATGGCTACTGAGGTCACTTATATGGAGTACCTGGCAGCAGGTGGCAGCACAATGCACCTAATATGAAAAACGTATGTTTTTGGTGGTGTCAGGATACTTTTGATCACATAGACTTACTGAAATTCATCCGTCGACCAGTAGTAATCCGTCTATCTTAAGTTAAAGAATCCCGAAAAATGTGACCTACTTGTGGATTATACTGAACATTCTGTCGGCAATGTCGGTGATGTTACTGTTATGAAAACGAGACTTGGACTGTTCCCTCACGTATAATCGTCTGTGGATATAGGGCTATTAATATTTATGAGGGGCAGCCTACAGCATGCACTGGATGTGGTTCCACGCGGCATGTACCCTTTCAGTGTCCGGAGCGCCGAGTGAGCCAACTACGGACGAGGGAGGCAGCTGTATCACCCACTATGTCGCAACTGCCAACTACTGATAACGTACGTCCCAGTAGTTCTTGGAACCCTAGCTAAGACATCAGAGGAAGTTACTGATGATCCTGCGGGCCACTTTGAAGAGGACACACGGATGGAAAAGACCAAAGCAGTAAATGCAGATATGCGGCCCCACGACAATAAACAAGGCAGTGGTGTAGATACTGCGCACAACAGCGCAAACGACGACGACATGGCCGCAGCTCCAAATACTCAGCAGAAGTCCGCACATGAGACTGTATCACAGATGACAAACGACGAAACGACAGAAAGCTCCACCACAGAAAACAAAAAACGGAGGATTGCCCATCACGGAATTGAAAGAAGTGCGCCCACCTGAGAGGAAAAGCGAAGCAAGCACTACAGAAACTACATGACACACCATCGGAAAGACAATAAGATCACCAATAAATGGCGAAGAAATCATGGGTGGCAGAATTGTCAGACCGTGAAATAGGAAAATTAGAGGAATACAAAAACACCACAAAAATTAAAAAAAAAAATTCAGCAAATACGAACAACCAACCTACGGAGGCACGAAATGAGGAAAAGGAAACACGGAAAGCCAACCATCCACAGGTATCGGAAGACGATAAGGAAGAAGGTGTTCATAACCAGGCAATGGCGGCGACTCTAGAAGATGAGGCTCGAAGAATTGGAAAAAATTTCAGGAGAAACCCCAAAGCAAAGAATGCCAAATGGCTGGCGTAGAACACAGGGACGTATTGAAAATCTCATTCCGTACAGCAAGGACGTGTCTGCAACATTACACGACAATACTCGTAGGCATGAAGAAATGGAAGAGTGTAATCTGCCAGCAACACACGGTGGCAGACGCGATACAGGAACGCTCGGTGGCATGGGTGCAGACATGGAAGACGACTTCTATTAAAGCACAGCTGTGAATCGAGGACTGACCGAAATGAGTACTGGCACTGATTTACAATCATATAGAACAGCTTGTGAGACCTGAGTTTCTTCTGGCGTATACAACTTTCGAATAACTTCCGAGAATTCAGCCAGGTAACACTTTCAGCGACCGCCGATATTTCGGTGGGAGAACACCCCGCCATTTTCAAGGCAAACTGCAACGGACAGGCGACGTACATGTAAATTATGTTATATAATAACACAGAGATATTGACTTGTACGTCCAGCTATTGGAGGCAGTTGAGATTAAATTAGCGAGCAACCTCGGTAACAGGGATGGCGGTTTTTGTTTAAACCCCCTTGTCAAAAAACAGAGGGACAGAGTCAATGCTACCTCACCTGCGAGTTCGTAGTCTCACTATCGACAGCTCCGACTTTGACCATCTTTGGTGGCACTAGTGTTCAGTGTGTGTGTTATCTTTCCTGCATCAGTCCGAGAACCGAGGTTTTAAATTTGCATGTATGTCGCCTGTCCGTTGCAGTTTGTCTTGAAAATGGCGGGGTGTTCTCCCGCCGAAATATCGGCGGTCGCTGAAAGTTTTACCTGGCTGAATTCCCGGAAGTTATTTGAAATATAGAACAGCTACCTTTAGCATTAACAGAATCTCTAATCTGACTAAAATAGAGTGCATACGAGATTTTATATATACTTTCGGTAAGACAGCCATGTTGCACGAAGTGTGCGTAAACAGGGTGGAACATATCGCGATATACAATGCTATCCTCAATAGAGGACCTAAAAGCGGTACCCCCACGTTATTCAAGGATGGAACTATACCTAGACGTGTTAAAAAGTTAGGAAGTGGACGAGTAATTTCTGCCGAAACAGACACAGCTCGGTTCGAAAGCCACACTGGCTAAAACTATCTTCTTTCAGGAAAGCATAGTTGAATTAATCAATCCCGCGAAACAAAACTCCAACCTTGTTGGTGATTTCAACCGTGTTCTTTCCGCCGCCGACCAGTCACCCGATCCCAACATAGGATTAGATCTGGGAGACTTAGTGAAGGGATTGCACCTCGTTGACATCTTGCACAGCTAGCCAAGAGGGAACCCAGGGTTCACCTATATAAGTAGCCACTCTATGAACAGAATAGACCAAATCTACGACTCTAGTACCCTGAAAGTGTATTCAGCGCAGAAACTTGTCCTGTCATTTTTTCTGCTCATTTGGCAGTTGTGTCTAATATTAACATGCCAAGGCAAAGGACATTTAGGGGTAGGAGTGTGTGGAAATTCGATATCTTACACCTGATGGGCACAGCTTGAGCACGAGTTAAATTGAGGTTGGTAAATGTGCTTAAGAAACATACGGCGCTGCAGAACTAAGCTGGAATGGTGGGTAACACACACAAAACCTAATATACGAAATTTACTAAAAATGGTGGGAAACACACACAATGGAATTCTACTTCCGGTGTCTAAGAGAATTACATGGAGATGCTGCAAATATGCCACGTCACATCATGAAAATATAACGGGTCAAAGCCAAAATAACGTCAACAAGTATAGGGAGTTAAAATAAGATCGAGAGACAAAAGCGACGTCGAGCATGAAATGGTGATTGATGACTACTTATCCACCTACAGTACATAAAAAATTTTGTCCAACGAGACTATATTCTGCAGAAGACACTGACGACAACGACAATTTTGAGTGTTTTTTAAACTGCACTGAACCGACTATGACGGGAGCAGAAAATGCAGATCTGGACTCTCAGATTACTGAAGAGAACTGTACGAAGCGTTGAAAGGAACCCCGGGAAACAAACACGCTGAACCTGATGGATTACGTATAGGGTTTACTTAAAGTACTGGAATTTGATCGGTAATATGTTGACCGCAGTGCTCAACGAAAAATGTACGTCTGCCGCCGGCCGGGGTGGCCGAGCGGTTCTAGGCGCTACAGTCTGGAACCGCGCGACCGCTACGGTCGCAGGTTCGAATCCTGCCTCGGGCATGGATGTGTGTGATGTCCTTAGGTTAGTTGGGATCCATTAGTTCTAAGTTCTAGGGGACTGATGACCTCAGAATTTAAGTCGCATAATGCTCAGAGCCATTTTGTACGTCTGCCACACTTCCTCGTGAGTTTTTAGAGGAGCTCATAATGTTGATCCCTAAAGAGAACTGCGCTAATGATTTGGAAAACACTCGTCCTAAATCGCTTCTAAACGCTGACTACGAAACTAGCAGTTACCGTATTGCTTCATCGACTGATCACCATTGTTGGTCTCCTCACAGGTCAGTATCAGACGCGTACCGTCCCAAGGAGGGCAATACAGCAAGCGCTGTAGGAATACCGTGATCTAACGGCTGTCGCTTCGGCATCCAACTGCAGAGTGACCATCATGTTGTTAGACATAGACAACGCGTTTGACAGGGTCCATCACAACTACCTGCTACGTGTCATGTCGAGAATGAGATTGAAGCCATTTTTTGTAAATATCATCAGGAGATTATACATTCATTTAACTTCAAGAATTCTTGTAAATGGACAATTAACATAAAGAATTCCCATCCTAGCGTCGATACGACAAGGCTGCCCCCTCTCGATGCTACTGTTCTCAATATCAATCGAGCAAGCTCTACGACCACTATCTGGGAAGCTTAATGGAAATGAAACTGGAGGCAAGAAATATGTTTGTAGATGTTGCAGTCATGACCTGGCCGTGTACATGTCTGATACAACCGATGTTATGAAGATACAAGACGTGATTCAAACATGGAGTTACTATTCTGGAGCTAAAGTCAATGTAAGAAAATCCAGCATTCTGCAGTTATGTCGAGTGATATGATTAATTGAAACTGGTCCAGTTGAAAAGCAGATAGCATCAAACTTCTAGGGATGTGGTTCAGCGAATGCCCTACCAATAGCCGCATCCGGTAGGCGCACGGTCTACGGCGTCTTGTCACGGTCCGCGAGACTCTCCCCTTCGGAGGTTCGAGTCCTCCCTCAGGCATGAGTGTGTGTTGTCCTTAGTGTAAGCTAGATTAAGTAGTGCGTAAGCTTAGGGACCGATGACCTCAGCAATTTGGTCCCATAAGACCTTACCACAAATTTCCAATTTCCTACCAAGACAACAGCCTTGAATTTTAAAATGAAGCTCAGTAACAGCTGAGCGATATTAAGAAAGAATTCCACTCGTCTTCTAGTAATAACAGAAAAAAATCAAGCTGATAAATCATGCTATGCTACCTAGGGTGTACTCCCTCGGAAGTATTTTCCCCTTGCCTCCAACAATACAGAAACGCAATGAATCTCTTCCAGCGTGGTTCATATGGACATGATGTGTCCTTATGGTTAATTACCAAACCATGAATCTACCTGCAACAAATGGTGGCTTAAGGCTAACCAACGTTAGAGATAAATGCAGAGCTCTGTTGATATTTAGGACAGCAAATGTCCTAGCAACAGGTGACGGAAATCCCACAGCAGACGTTGTGAATATTGCGTCTCCTCCAGATAGCAGATTTCCAGCTATGGTCGGCCATATTAGTTATAGGTTGTTGCATATTAAAACACATATTATAGACAATAGGTACGTCAGATAAAGGGTAAGGAACTGAACAAGCAAGGAAGTCCATAAAGTGCTGGCAGAAGATAAGTGTGTAAGCAAATTAGCAAAGAACTTCCCCACAATCACTTGGAGTAAAGTTTGGCAAAATATTCATATTACAACCTTACTGTCGCATGTATGAGCTACGTGATTCAAATGGTTCTAAGCACTATGGGACTTAACGTCTGAAGTCATCAGTCCCATAGACTTAGAACTACTTAAACCATCACACACATCCATGCCCGAGGCATGATTCGAACCTGCAAGCATAGCAGCTGTGTGGTTCCAGGCTGAAGTGCCTAGAACCGCTCGACCACAGTGGCCGGCAGCTACATGGTATTGCGCTTTATACAACACCACAAGCACAAATGAGCGTCTATTCAGGATCGGCTTGTCAAATACTGGACTGTCAGAACACTGATACACTCCTCCACCGTTTTATTTGCAGTGCTGCTAACGAGATATGGAAATGGACATGACATGAACTTGCCATTATGATCTGTACGACTGACAATAATACACTCCTGGAAATTGAAATAAGAACACCGTGAATTCATTGTCCCAGGAAGGGGAAACTTTATTGACACATTCCTGGGGTCAGATACAACACATGATCACACTGACAGAACCACAGGCACATAGACACAGGCAACAGAGCATGCACAATGTCGGCACTAGTACAGTGTATATCCACCTTTCGCAGCAATGCAGGCCGCTATTCTCCCATGGAGACGATCGTAGAGATGCTGGATGTAGTCCTGTGGAACGGCTTGCCATGCCATTTCCACCTGGCGCCTCAGTTGGACCAGCGTTCGTGCTGGACGTGCAGACCGCGTGAGACGACGCTTCATCCAGTCCCAAACATGCTCAATGGGGGACAGATCCGGAGATCTTGCTGGCCAGGGTAGTTAACTTACACCTTCTAGAGCACGTTGGGTGGCACGGGATACATGCGGACGTGCATTGTCCTGTTGGAACAGCAAGTTCCCTTGCCGGTCTAGGAATGGTAGAACGATGGGTTCGATGACACTTTGGATGTACCGTGCACTATTCAGTGTCCCCTCGACGATCACCAGTGGTGTACGACCAGTGTAGGAGATCGCTCCCCACACCATGATGCCGGGTGTTGGCCCTGTGTGCCTCGGTCGTATGCAGTCCTGATTGTGGCGCTCACCTGCACGGCGCCAAACACGCATACGACCATCATTGGCACCAAGGCAGAAGCGACTCTCATCGCTGAAGACGACATGTCTCCATTCGTCCCTCCATTCACGCCTGTCGCGACACCACTGGAGGCGGGCTGCACGATGTTGGGGTGTGAGCGGAAGACGGCCTAACGGTGTGCGGGACCGTAGCCCAGCTTCATGGAGACGGTTGCGAATGGTCCTCGCCGATACCCCAGGAGCAACAGTGTCCCTAATTTGCTGGGAAGTGGCGGTGCGGTCCCCTACGGCACTGCGTAGGATCCTACGGTCTTGGCGTGCATCCGTGCGTCGCTGCCATCCGGTCCCAGGTCGACGGGCACGTGCACCTTCCGCCGACCACTGACGACAACATCGATGTACTGTGGAGACCTCACGCCCCACGTGTTGAGCAATTCAGCGGTACGTCCACCCGGCCTCCCATATGCCCACTATACGCCCTCGCTCAAAGTCCGTCAACTGCACATACGGTTCACGTCCACGCTGTCGCGGCATGCTACCAGTGTTAAAGACTGCGATGGAGCTCCGTATGCCACGGCAAACTGGCTGACACTGACGGCGGCGGTGCACAAATGCTGCGCAGCTAGCGCCATTCGACGGCCAACACCGCGGTTCCTGGTGTGTCCGCTGTGCCGTGCGTGTGATCATTGCTTGTACAGCCCTCTCGCAGTGTCCGGAGCAAGTATGGTGGGTCTGACACACCGGTGTCAATGTGTTCTTTTTTCCATTTCCAGGAGTGTATATGTGCTGGCTTAAGCTGTCGCTAGCGCACCAAGTGGCAAACAGGTTGCGAGAAGATCGATAGTAGGCACAAGCAATGCACCTATGAAGATAGAGGCCAAGAACAGACTCGCAGGCGACGCACCGCCAACGGCCTCTCGGCCGCCAGTATTTACACTCCTGGAAATGGAAAAAAGAACACATTGACACCGGTGTGTCAGACCCACCATACTTGCTCCGGACACTGCGAGAGGGCTGTACAAGCAATAATCACACGCACGGCACAGCGGACACACCAGGAACCGCGGTGTTGGCCGTCGAATGGCGCTAGCTGCGCAGCATTTGTGCACCGCCGCCGTCAGTGTCAGCCAGTTTGCCGTGGCATACGGAGCTCCATCGCAGTCTTTAACACTGGTAGCATGCCGCGACGCGTGGACGTGAACTGTATATGCAGTTGACGGACTTTGAGCGAGGGCGTATAGTGGGCATGCGGGAGGCCGGGTAGACGTACCACCGAATTGCTCAACACGTGGGGCGTGAGGTCTCCACAGTACATCGATGTTGTCGCCAGTGGTCGGCGGAAGGTGCACGTGCCCGTCGACCTGGGACCGGACCGCAGTGACGCACGGATGCACACCAAGACCGTAGGATCCTACGCAGTGCCGTAGGGGACCGCATCGCCACTTCCCAGCAAATTAGGGACACTGTTGCTCCTGGGGTATCGGCGAGGACCATTCGCAACCGTCTCCATGAAGCTGGGCTACAGTCCCGCACACCATTAGGCCGTCTTCCGCTCACGCCCCAACATCGTGCAGCCCGCCTCCAGTGGTGTCGCGACAGGAGTGAATGGAGGGACGAATGGAGACGTGTCGTCTTCAGCGATGAGAGTCGCCTCTGCCTTGGTGCCAATGATGGTCGTATGCGTGTTTGGCGCCGTGCAGGTGAGTGCCACAATCAGGAATGCATACGACCGAGGCACACAGGGCCAACACCCGGCAGCATGGTGTGGGGAGCCATCTCCTACACTGGCCGTACACCACTGGTGATCATCGAGGGGACACTGAATAGTGCACGGTACATCCAAACCGTCATCGAACCCATCGTTCTACCATTCCTAGACCGGCAAGGGAACTTGCTGTTCCAACAGGACAATGCACGTCCGCATGTATCCCGTGCCACCCAACGTGCTCTAGAAGGTGTAAGTCAACTACCCTGGCCAGCGAGATCTCCGGATCTGTCTCCCATTGAGCATGTTTGGGACTGGATGAAGCGTCGTCTGACGCAGTCTGCACGTCCAGCACGAACGCTGGTCCAACTGAGGCGCCAGGTGGAAATGGCATGGCAAGCCGTTCCACAGTACTACATCCAGCATCTCTACGATCGTCTCCATGGGAGAATAGCAGCCTGCATTGCTGCGAAAGGTGGATATACACTGTACTAGTGCCGACATTGTGCATGCTCTGTTGCCTGTGTCTATGTGCCTGTGGTTCTGTCAGTGTGATCATGTGATGTATCTGACCCCAGGAATGTGTCAATAAAGTTTCCCCTTCCTGGGACAATGAATTCACGGTGTTCTTATTTCAATTTCCAGGAGTGTACAAAAACTATTCCCAACTGTATCTCCCTCTACCACAGCTCATCCAAGAATTGCGCCCGGCGGGCGCAAGGCAGTGTAGTTCAGTGCCCCGACCGCGACCGTGTGTCGCTAGTGTCGGCATAGGAGCGAGAGAGAGAGCTGCTGAGCGAGTGAGACCGCACAGCACTGCTCTGCGGTGGACTGTCCCGCGGTCAGATCCAAAGAAAACAAAATAACGGAGGAAGCACAGCTCTGTAAAAGAGGCCGATGAGCGGTAAAACAAGCAAACCATTTACCATGGAGGTAAGAGTAGAGGGAGACGCCGTGACGTCACAGCTGTGAAGCTATGTGAAGCCGAGGGTAGCCATCTCAATCCGACCAAAACATTGCTGCTGTAAGCTTGTGTGCATAGTCTTGTCGCTCACTTTTGGAAGGATTTTGCGCTATTATGGTGACTTGTGTGGTGTTCGGATGTACGAATCGTTCTGATTGTGATGCGAAATCGAAGGGAATAACATTTCATGTGTAAGTTGTCTCGTTAAGTGTGATTTTACAACTTCATTGTGAATGAACGTGTGCTACATCGGTACTTGTACTATAGCGTGTTTTTCTCCTGTATGATTTTAGATTTCCTAAAAATGAAAGTCGGAAAGCTCTGTGAGAGAATGCCGTGAGGAGGAAGAATTGGCGTGCGTCTAAATGGAGCGCTATATATTCTCAGCATTTCCGAGAAGAGGAAATAGACCGAACAGTAAGGCTCCGAGAAAATGCTTACCATCAGTTTTACCTACACACCCAAAACATTTGCAAAAGGTATGTTAATTCAAAGAATTAAATTCTTAGTTTTCAAGTTCACGTTTCAGCATAATACGTACGTGTCGTCGATAATCGAAGTGTTGAGTAACTCACTTTGTCTTCATAATGTACCAAATTAAAAGCTAACACTACATTAACTGGCGTAAAGTATAGGCCTAAACAGGACACTGTGTAGATTTGCCATTCTATGTACGGTATTTCAGTAAATATTGGTGGTAATTAACAGTGTTTTCCAGTAGTGTAACGTAACTGAAATGTCCCAGTACGTATTACAAACAAGGTGTATTTATGGGGCTTTGGAGGGAGGGTATAGTTAACTTAGTTTTCAGTTTCTATTATTTAGTTTGTGATACACGTTTATTACTGAATTAACAAAACTGTATCGTTTACATTGAAGGCTAGCTATTCGTAATATTACATTGAAAACTATTTTTAATAGAAACGCGGAATTTCGCCTTTACGAGATTTTATTTTAAACAAAAACTTTGAAACAACCAATCTGATGACGTTACATGCGTATATGGTGCAATTAGCGACTGTAATACACGCAGCGCTATAGCACACTGGCAATGTTTTGGTCAGAGTGTCATGGCAGCGAGCCACGCCCCCATGGCTTCAAAACGTAGTATGGCTGGGATACGTAGCGCCATCCCCCCTTATTCTTACCTCCATGCCATTTACCGTTTAGGTAACAACTAGTGATTGTGTGGCAGAGTTACTACACAAAGCTTTAGAAAACAATATGCAAAACAAGAATCTAAGAACATCTTTCTTGTTTTCTGACCCTCAGGATCATTCTATAAGTAGTGCACATGTACATTCGTCATATGTACAATAGGCGTCTTGTGCAAAGTTTATAAGTTTCTTAAATGAACCAGAGTCATAAATATTCTGTTTTAGAAATAATTTTACGTAAGGGATATAGTCTTATTCTTACTGTTAGTAGTTACAAGTAAATATTTTTATTATACTTCGAGCTACATCTTTTTGTATCCCTTTTCAGAGTTTAGAAATCGGATCCTTAATTTGCTGTTTTCTACGAAATAATTTTAGCCGACCTAGTTTGAAAACTTATTAAAAGGTAGGATTAAGGTTATAAAGCTCTTCAATTCTTACAGTCAACATTGTTAAAGAAGACAATTAACGTTTTACACTTTTTTCTTTATCGAGGAAACGATTTTGTCTATGTTTGCCGGCCGGAGTGGCCGAGCGGTTAAAGGCTCTGCAGTCTGGAACCGCACGACCGCTACGGTCGCAGGTTCGAATCCTGCCTCGGGCTTGGATGTGTGTGGTGTCCTTAGGTTAGTTAGGTTTAAGTAGTTCTAAGTTCTAGGAGACTTATGACAACAGCAGTTGAGTCCCACAGTGCTCAGAGCCATTTGAACCATTTTTTTGTCTATGTCTGGTACAATATTCCGTGAGACTGATAACGTCAAGTCAAATTTTTATCGCCAAGTAATGAACGGTTCTTAGTTTTAGCAAGTTTTAAAAGAGAGAAAAAGCGCTCACAGATATATGTGGAACCAAACATTGGGAGAACTTCGGCCCCGTGCTTCTGCAAAAGAGGATATTTCTCTCCTGGAAGACAATTGTAAAAGTCATCCAAAGTTTGACACATAAGAAAGCGATCCTTCAGGCGAATATCGCACTGCAGGTCAATCAGCTCTAGTTGAGGCACTTGTGAGACGTCGTCAGCCCGAAGGGAAATTGGGCGAACAAATATATCTAAGGCCGGTTGATGCTCACCTATCTCCAAAAATCTGTTTTCAAACTGTTCTTGTAATTCGCAAATGATTTGAACATAATCTGAAAAATTCACATCTTCTTTAACGCTGTCTAGTGCACAAAAGTGTCCGCAATTCTCGCGAATTTGTTTTTCCCACAAACTAAGTTTTTTGTCTGAAATGCTTGACTCGTCTGCACTAAACTTTTTTAAACACATCAGGTTCCGATGACTTACTAAACATTTGGCACGATTTTCGACAGCAGTACACAGGAAATTAATTTCCCTCTCAGGTTTAAATAGTGTGGTTGCGCCGCTCCTTTTTCTTTTTGTCTGCTGGTGTTGACTATTCATCTCGATCCACTGTAGCCTTGCGTCTGTTGACTAACGGCTTTGTGTCGCTGTCGACGGCTGCTGGTGCAGCGGTTCGTCGTCTGCACGAAGCGCGCGTACAGCGGCATGGCGAGGCTCGGCGGGCCGTCCGCACAGCCAGCTAAGCGGCACGGTTCGGCCACTGCGACAACATACGAATTCGCCTGGGGCGCTGGCCGCGGGCGATCGCAGGCGCTGGCACCCCAGGGGCACAGTTTGGACGAGCCTGCTCTAGCACTACAGAAGAAATTTGATTTAATACGAGCATTCTTATCTTAAAAGGAAGATATGTATCCTTAATATCGTATTGTATGTTAACCGGGGGTCTAGAAACGACGGAGGGGCTCCGTCCCCGCCGCAGCCGCAGTGGTCGACAACCCCACAATGACCACCGCAGTCCACTTCACCCCTCCGCCGCCCCACACCAAACCACTCTTTCAGGGTTACTGTGCGGTTCGGCCCCCGGTGGACCCCCCCCCCTCCTCCCCTATTGAACGTCTCACATCAGACGAGTGTGTAACCCCTATGTTTGCGTGGTAGAGAAATGGTGGTGTATGCGTATGTGGAGAACTTGTTTGCACAGCGATTGCAGACATAGTGTAACTGAGGTGGAATAAGGGGAACCAGCCTGCATTCGCCGAGGCAGATGGGAATCCGCCTAAAAGCCATCCACAGACTGGCCGGCTCACCGGACCTCGACACAAGTCTGCCAGGCGGATTTGTGCCGGGGACCAGACACTCCTTCCCAGTCAGGAAAGCCGTGGGGTCTAACGACGCACGGCTAACTGGGTGGGCATCCTCAGCATTCTTTTATATACACATAAGGAATATGTTTAAATTTTCAGGAGGTCTGTTCATTTATGGGTGCATAACTCACTGTAAGTGTACTTAGAACATGTTTTCTTTTTCGAGGAATGTAAGAATGCATTTCAGCTCTCAGGCAACAGAGATACCTGACACTACCATTTCTGTTTGATTGGTGTAGTATCATCTGAGTTTATTTCTCTGTTGAAGATCACATATGAAAAAAAAAAGAAAAAAGTTCTAGCAGAGACGTTCGTCATTATCAGCGCCAACGAAGATGGAAATGTGCACCTCCTGGTGAGTGGCGCGCTCCAAGTTAGGAGAAGTGGAATTAGTAAACAAAGGAAGAATAGTCCTACACACATGTCAATTAATTGTACTTGAAAACAAGTGCATTGAAGCCAGGTGTGTGTGTGTGTGTGTGTGTGTGTGTGTGTGTGTGTGTGTGTGTGTGTGCGTGTGTGTGCGTGTGTATAACGTATGGTATAATGGTTAGCACTCTGAATCCAAAGGAAACGAAAGTCGGTAGAGCATATGCCTGCAAAAGGCAACGGTTCCGATTCGATTATCAGTCCGGCATACAGTTTTAACCTGCCAAGAAGTTTCATATCAGGGTACACTCCGATGCTGTATGAAAATTTCATCTTGGAAACATCCTACAGGCTGTGGTTAAGCCATAATTCCGCAGTATTCTTTTTTCCACGATGCTAGTCATGCATGTTTCGCAGCAGAGCTTCTATGAACTTTGGAAAGTAGGAAATGAGGTATCTCCGCAAGCAAAGCTGTGAGAAGGGGTCGTGAGTCGTGCTTGGGTAGCTCAACTCCAAGAAAACAAGACTAGATCCTTCAACTGCTTCCAAAGAGTGCAGTTTATAAATATGTATGTTATTAGTAGAAAGTGTTACCGAAACCCACTGACACTGCTCATAGGCTTCTTGTTGCTATATATATATATGGTTTTTTTTTGGAGAAAAAATATCTTCAAAACTCCAGTTCAGATAACACTGGCTCGCCATTCAGGCAGGTTAGGTACACTACTGGCCATTAAAATTGCAACACCAAGAAGAAATGTAGATGATAAACGGGTATTCATTGGACAAATATATTATACTAGAACTTACATGTGATTATATTTCCACGCAATTTGGGTGCAGAGATCCTGAGAAATCAGTACCCAGAACAACCATCTCTTGCCGTAATAACGGCCTTGCTACGCCTGGGCATTGAGTCAATCAGAGCTTGGATGGCGTGTACAGGTGCAGCTGCCCGTGCGGTTTCAACACGATACCACAGTTCATCAAGAGTAGTGACTGGTGTGTTGTGACGAGCCAGTTGCTCGGCCACCATTGACCAGACGTTTGCAATTCGTGAGAGATCTGGAGAAAGTGCTGGCCAGGACAGCAGTCGAACATTTTCTGTATCCAGAAAGGCCCGTACACGACCTGCAACATGCGGTCGTGCATTATCCTGCTGAAATATAGGGTTTCGCAGGGATCGAATGAAGGGAAGAGCCACGGGTCGTAACACATCTTAAATGTAACGTCCTCTGTTCAAAGTGCCGTCAATGCAAACAAGAGGTGACCCAGACGCGTAACCAATGGCACCCTATACCATCACGCCGAGTGATACGCCCGTATGGCGATGACGAATACACGCTTCCAATGTACGTTCACCGCGATGTCGCCAAACACGGAAGCGACCATCATGATGCTGTAAACAGAACCTGGATTCATTCGAAAAAATGACATTTTGCCACTCGTGCACTCAGGTTCGTCGTTGAGTACACCATCGCAGGCGCTCCTGTCTATGATGCAGCGTCAGGGTTAACCGCAGCCATGGTCTCCGAACTGATAGTCCATGCTGCTGCAAACGTCGTCGAACTGTTCGTGCAGATAGATGTCTTGAATACGTCCTCATCTGTTGACTCAGGTATCGAGACGTGGCTGCACGATCCCTTACAGCCATACGGATAAGATGCCTGTCATCTCGACTGCTAGTGATACGAGGCCGTTGGGATCCAGCAAGGCGTTCCGTATTACCCTCCCGAACCCACCGATTCTATATTCTGCTAACAGTCATTGGATCTCGACCAACGCGAGCAGCAATGTCGCGATACGATAAACCGCAATCGCGATAGGCTACAATCCGTTCTTTATCAAAGTGGGAAACGTGATGGTACGCATTTCTCCTCCTTACACGAGGCATCACAACCACGTTTCACCAGGCAACGCCGGTCTACTGCTGTTTGTGTATGAGAAATCGATTGGAAACTTTCCTCATGTCAGCACGTTGTAGGTGCCGCCACCGGCGCCAACCTTGTGTGAATGCTCTGAAAAGCTAATCATTTGCATAACACAGCATCTTCTTCCTGACGGTTAAATTTCGCGTCTGTAGCACGTCGTCTTCGTGGTGTAGCAATTTTAATGGCCAGTAGTGTATAAGGATGTACGCACTCAGCGTCTTGCGGTCTTCATACATAGAACATCCAAAATAATCAGCAGCAACCAGACTGGGATATACGAGAGACTATTCACCTCCTTAATACCTCAGGATGTGACGCCGCCAATCAACGTTGGGCACACCAACCAAAGGCTGGGATACGTCAGCGTCTACTTCACGGAAACCAACTGCCTGCACCTGTCACCTCATCATTTTAGTACCTCTACACCTTACTTTGAACTGACAAAGAGACAACAACGAAATCCGATCGAAAAGAAAAACCCGGGTAAAACACGGAAACATATACAGGGGAACATCACCAACCCCGTTCTTATATCGGTCATAGCTGCTGTATGGTATGACATTGTAAATAAAAAGATCTCTACAAGCGAAAAGATGCATAAAATTAAACTACGCCCTACACCATACTGTAACCAATGTCACTTTATAGACACAATGGCTCACACCTTCGTTTGTGGAGAGAACATCGTGATATGGAACTGGACGAGGAAAAAGTTATCGATTATTAACAGGACGACAGAGAATGTGATCACTGTGGACGATGTGTTACACCCGGACTAGCACTTGTTCCCTGCCGCGAAGAACAATAGTTATACCTGGCCCTGGCCAACGTGCGTACTACATTGTCACCCAACAGCATGCACGCCTCAAAGCATTCATTTTGTATGTTCAGGAGCAACATCGTAATTTGGAAAAACATCCTAAGTATAAACAGTTGTTCCAAAACTTTTTTATTTGCGTTTTACCTCAAAACTGAGAGTCATTCCACATCGTACAGGGTGTCCGAAAAGTCTTTCCCTGATTACAAAAATTGATAACTCAGGCTAGAAGTAAGATACACATATGAAACGTGTCTAATTGTTTACAAACTATCAAAGTTTTTTCACACATCAGTAAACTTCCACATGAGCACCCTTGGTAGCACGTAGCACGTCTAGGCGATATTTAATTTCCGTCCACACATTAGCCAACATCACTGGAGGGATCGATTCAACGACTGTGGTTATCCGTTGCCGCAGGGTTTCAAGATCTGGTACACGTGTTCGGTAGACCTCGTCCTTGACATAACCCCATAAACAGAAGTCTAATGGAGCTACGTCAGGAGAGCGTGGAGGCCAAACCGTTGGCCCATCACGACCAATCCATCGCCCAGGAAAGGTCATATCGAGATAGGCACGGACGTCCAAACCCCGATGAGGCGATGCACCGTCTTGCTGAAACAAGACATCGGGGTGATACTGAAGCAGCTGAGGAACAGCATACAGTTGCAACATGCCCAGATACACTGCAGATGTGATGGTTGCCTCAGCGAAGAAGAATGGCCCGATAATTCGATCGTGCAATAGCGCGCACCAAACATTCACCTTTGGACTGCCTCTGGTGCACTCCATGACGTCGCCAGGGGGTTGTGAACCCCAAATGAGCACATTCTGCCGATTCACTACTCCACTGACTAAAAACGTTGCTTCGTCGGAAAAGGCAATTGGTCTGAGATAACCATCATCGTCCTCAATATGTGATAGCATTTCGACCGCAAAGTCATATCGACGTGTACTGTCATTGGGCAACAAGGCCTGAACGATTTGCACTTTGTATGCACGAAACAATAAACGTTTGTGTAAAATGTCATGGAGAGAGCTTTTTGGCATCAGTAATTCACGTGAGGCCCTGCGCACCGATTTCTTCGCAGAAAAGACTGCCTTACAGCTTCCACCCTGTCTGCTGAGGTTCTTGGTCGACCACACCTCGGAAGGTCAGCAACCGATCCTGTGTTCTTGAACTTCTCATACCAGGCTTTAATGCTCTTGACATCAGGTGGATTCCTTCCAAATGTTGTCTGGAAGTGTCTCTGCACTGCGTTTGGTGATCGTGTCTCATGGTACCACAGGACACACTGTGCCTTCTCCTGATTGGTTAACATGGCTTCTTGACCACTGCACCTCATCCGCTACTTGCGTACTGCGAACCTAAAACAGAAAAAAAACTTTGATAGTTGTAAACAATCCGACACACGTTTCATATTTGTATCTTACTTCTAGCCTGAGTTATCAATTTATGCAATCAGGGAAAGTCTTTTCGGACACTCTGTATTACTTCATGTTCGGAAAAGCATCTTACACATAGCTGACGAGCGTAAGCACAACAAAGTCACATGTACACACGCCAGTCGAGAAAACTGTAAATAGTCAAACGAGAAATGTTATGTAATTTGTTGGAGAAATCTTTTTTTTTCTTTATTTTAAACTGACGCCTACATATTGCTCCAAAGTAAATTTCATTTCCAAATGGTGAGAAGCTACCACCACAGGAGAAGCAACTTTCCTTCCGTTTCTTAACGTTTATCTGTTGTGAATAGCATTCATCCACAACATTCATTTGGATATTAAGAGAAGAAACCCATTACATGAACGTGATACCATCCTCATATTCTGATGCGCCCAAGCTGGGAGAAAGGATCTTTCAGTGTGTGACGCTGAGAGTTCAGAGAAGATAATCAGAGATGAGATGTCCGCCCCGAACGTATACAACGAACAAAACAGAACAAAATGAGATCAACAATGGGAAAAAAAGTGGTCAGCGCGACACAATATCAATCCTAAGGGCCCGGGTTCGATTCCCGGCTGGGTGTTGTGTTGACCTAATTACAATAATTTCATCCCCATCGACGCGCAAGTCGCCAAAGTGGCATCAACTCGAAAGACTTGCACCCGGCGAACGATCTACCCGACAGGAGGTCCAAGTCACACATTTATTTAACACCCACCTGATCGACGGCTGTCCTTGGCAAGAAGAAGCCTAAAGCTGTACGTCTCCTGCAGCGATTGCGATCTTACAGTGAAATAATGAAATGAATACTGAATGTCATGTACGTCTTTAAAAGTGTAGTCAGTCTGCTGTTGGCCACTCTTGGACGACTTTTACTTCCAGGGGAGTTGGAACGCCCTATCCCGATAATGTTAAATTTATTGACTTTGTTTCCCTGTATTTCAGGAACTACTGTAGCCATTGACATGAAGCTTTTACAGGGCATTAAACTGTATGTTCTGTGTCTACTGATCTACAATAATTGCATTTCAGAAACTGCTTTCGGAAATACAATTTTTTAATTACACGGTTAGAATTTTGTGTACTTTTTTGTACGTTATCCTAAATAATTTTAATTATACATAACATTATGTTCTTCTTTTAGTTCAGTGGACTCAGGATATGTATCTTATTACTCCCTGAAAATTTGAATGCTCTACTCGAAGTGGTATCTGAGATTTAGGGAAAATTACAGCAACAGAAAATGTAAATTTTCAGGAACGGCTTCTAAAGTTTCAGAAGACTGTAACTCACTTAATATATGCTTGACTTTTATTTTTAGTCACTCAGAAGCACCCTACACCATACTGTATATCATCCTCTTGATCTTTTTCCAAGTTTTTTCTTCTTTCTGGACTCCTCAGTGGCCAATTGTGCTGCATACTCTGCTTTATCAATGCGAGCCTTGTCCATCCGTTCAAGTTCTCTGATACAGTTTGCTCCAGGATTAATTCCCATATGCTGTAGCACTCTCACCCTACCAATGTTGCCATCGTTAAAAGCAATAACAGCATCTCTGACCCCCATGTTAGTGTCTTCATTCCAACAAAAACATTTTTTGGTAAGAGAGTCCATGTAATATTATTGAACGACTCATTGGGATTTTGAGTCTGACAATGCAGACACTTCTTCAGCAATTCAGGATTTGCTAGGTCTCTGTAAATAGGTTTTATAATATCCATGACTGCTGTTGGGATGGAATGTTTACGGCTCTATGAACTATTTAAGTACTGGGCATTGCGGTAATTGCACCATGAATTAGGTCCCGGAGGGTTTTTCATCAGTTGACAGTCTGTGGAAGACGGTAGCACATACTGCCTGATTCATTTTCAACAAATCCTCAGTATTATTTCTGATGGTCATCCCATAATATTGCTGTAGTTCGTCAATCATTTTATCTGTTAGCCTGTTTCTTATGGTTTTACGATCAGAAAGGTTCTTGTCTCTCAAACTTTGTTTCAACTTCCTCAACCTGGTGCCCATCCTGTTCTGGACATTGCAGCCCTCTATATAAAAAATTAGCGATTTTATTAAATCTTGAAGTAATGCATGTAAAAATTTTAACATTTTCAACCAGTGTAGATTATGTTTCAAAAAATAAAATAAAAGACTTCCCATGTGAGTGTATATATATATATATATATATATATATATATATATATATATATATATATATATAATTTTATTCGGAAAATTGCAAATTTTATATATATATATATATATATATATATATATATATAATTTTATTCGGAAAATTGCAAATTTTATAATGAGATAAAAATCCGACAATGCGAAAAAAAAATTTTCCTTTCTAACTCCCCTTCTTAATGGTCAAGCTCTGTGATATCGTTGGTGAAAAAAAAAAAAAAAAAAAAATCCCGCAGAAGGTAAAGGTCCCGAGTTTGATTCTCGGTCTGCCACGCAGTTTTAGTCTGCCAGGAAGTTTCATACCCATGCACGCTCCGCCGCAAAGTGAAAATTTCGTTCTGGAATGTGATTTATTTATTTTTATGTTATTTTACACTTGTGGTTCATCAGGACCAAACTGAGGAGCAAATCTCCGTGGTTATGGAACGTGTCAGTACATGAAATTAACATCAGAAACGTAAATAACAGTTAACGTTTACACGAAGCGTACGCAACTGACAAACTGATGAGTAAAAACTGACATAATCAAAAATATAACACATGAATTCCCGTCACACTAGAAGGAGTGAGCTATGACAAAATTCTTCATGGTAGCTTACTGAAAATGAATGCACTATAATACTGCACGCCTTTCTTCACAAAGAGGAAAGGAGGTGTGAGTAAAATGCAGGCTGGATTTCTGCCTAGTATTAACTGAGGGAAAGCTGCTACTTCTAGAGAGTAAGCTCATGTTGTTAACAGCGAACGAAATTAAAGGAAACGTATACTGAGAGGCCTGTGTCAGAATTCCAAGACTCTTGAACGAGGGCCGAGAAGAGGTTCGCGAAGGTATATCACATTTTGCTCGAACTCCCCATTTCTGAACCAAAAATTGAGAATGGAAAGATTTATCCAAGAGTATAATACGATATGCATAAGCGAATGAAACTAAACAAAGTAGACTAATTCCCGTGTTGGTCTATCACTTAGCTCAGATACTGTTCTAATAGTGGTAAATATAGCAGCATTAAGTTTTTGAACAAGATCTTGAAAAGAATTCCATGACAGTTTACCAACTATCCGAATATCTAGGAATTTGGACTGTTCAAATTCATAACTCATATGCTCATCCTGTATAATCAAAATAGCAATTTTAGTTTAATTCTGCGTTGGAAACAGTGAAATCTGGGTCTTCTTGTGATTTAGCAACAATTTTCTTTCTACAAGCCACGAACTGTACTGTTTGGCACTTTGCCTATGCTGCACTCGATATCCTTCACTACCGAGTTAACAGAAATGTTTCAGAATCACCTGTCATATTAAAAAGTATAACATTTATACATATAAGAAGCGGGAGCGGTCCCATCACTGACACCTGAGCCCCCCTCCCCAACCGTCTCTCAGTCAGGCTCCACGTCTTAGCCGTTCTCATTGCTGTGGATGTATGACCTTCCGCTGTATATTCTGAAAGTATGAGTGGAGCCAATTGCGTGTTACTGGTCTTATTCCAACTTCTCCAGTAATATTTTGTGACCAACACAATCGAACACCTTAGTTAAATCAAAGAAAACACCTAGTGTCCACGAGTTTTTGTGTAACCCAAGTGACTCACAGAGAAAAAAAGAATACATTATTTTCAGTTATTAAACCACGTGTAAACCCAAGCTGATCTTTTGGCAGCAAATTATGTGAAGTGAAATGATTAATTATCGTTATGTATACAGATTTTTCCATAACTTTAGCTAACACCAATGGTATAGGATTACGCCTGAAACTGTCTACGTTATCCCTTTCTCCTTTTTTATATACCGGTCTCACTAATGAGTACTTTAATTGTTCAAGAAACTGACCATTCCTAAAGGAAAAGTTCTGAATGTGGCTAAGTACTGAGTTAATATGTGCAGCACAGTGCTTTAGTATTCTCCACGTAACCCATCATATCCATGAGAGCCCTAAGTCTCCAAAGATTTAATTATTCACTCAGCCTCCCCCTTGTCAGTATCACGGAAGTATATTTCAGAGAACAGTCTTGGAAAGCCATTTTCTGAGAGAGTTATGTGATTCTCCTTGGAAACTACGGTATTATTTAACTCACCTGCTATATTGAGAAAGTGATTGTGAAATATTGTAGCTAAGTCTGACTTATCAGTAACGTAATCTGTATTAAATACTGATTTTATGTCATTGGCCTTGTGCTGCCGACCAGACACTTCCTTCAATACTGACCGTATGGTTTTAATTTTATCCTAGGAATTAACTATTCTATTAGCATATCACATGCTTTTTGCCTTCCCAATAACATTTTAAGTACTTTACAGTACTGTTTGTAACGGGCTACTGCAAATCTATTGTGACTATTTCTAACGTTATATAATTCCCACTGTGTTCTACAAGATATCCGTATCTCACTAATCAGCTACCTAGAATGCCTGTTAGTGCTAGTATCCAGTATAGAGTGCTCTAATGGAAAGCAACTTTAAAACACCATGAGAAATATGTTAAGGAAAGTATTATATTTACTTGTCGGCGATGTTATCAGCTCTATAAACGTCCTGCCACTTTTGTTGTGATGGGCAGAGTATGTGCTAATCACAGGTAAACACCACAGCTCGAGCCTTGTTCGGTCCAGGTGCCTGCGCATTGCTTTTTGGCAGTGATACACATAACATACACTGCACACTATGGTGGCCAGGCCTAGATTCACAAAAGTCGAATATAGCAGCGTGATGAGCTCCTTTGTTCGTGCAGTCTTGATTTTACAAGCAGTGCCATCCGGGCAAAACACATTTCCAAAGAACTGTGTTTTCTGCCGACGGTTCACCTTCTGATAATGCTGTGCAGGGGGAAGTCAGTAACAGACGGAGATTTCTGTGTTCCTTGAAAAGCGACTTAGCTGTATTGTGTTCAGGAATTCTTTTTCCTTTGGGAACTGTTGGGCCAAATTTTCGTCGCCGGTTAACAGGTGAGCACACTCCTGTCTATAAAGTTTTAGGAGAGCTCTTCTCTGGTTAATCTTAACGAAACAGTAGAGAAGGGGAAATCAGGACGCCAATTTCCGCGAAATGTGAACGTGGACAGTAGTGTATTGGCTGAGGTGGAAAAATTAGGTGAAGAGTTGGAATTGTGTAAGAACTGAGCAATTGGCACTGAAAAGATTGATTAACATTGTAAAACCTTTTGCTATGCGGGGAGATAGTTGTGTTCTCAAAAAAAAAAAAAAAATACATTGGTTGCATTTAGCAGAGCCTTTTCCATTGGCATGTTGCAATTGCGCAGACTTGTGGATTGGAAAGAGAAGTCTGTAGAGAATACGTTCTACGGCAAAAGACAAACGACGCACCACAAAGGAATTATCTGAATGGGACGGAAATCGGTAGACACGATGTACAGTCGTGCTCAAAAGTATCCGAACGACCTGAATTGCATTTCGCCTGATTCGCATACAACCCTCATAACGCAGTTGTCTAGCAGGTCCTCTAATCGCTCCTCGGTACAGTCGTTTGACTATTGAAAATGGTTCCAACAAATCACCACTAGAAAACACTGCTCTGTATCGCAGTAACTCAAGATGTAAAGTAATACCACGATATTACAAATATCAGGGAACACCTTATCACAGGTAAGACTGTCCTTAAGGCTTGTAAGTTCACATTTATTACAATAAATGACATACCTGAAATGTTACCACTCTCATTATTACATCAGATAGGTAAGGCACGTAGTAAGTTCGTCGTATTCATGATTTCCTCTTAAAAGAAACATACCGTACTTATTATTTAACACAAAATGACATTAAAAATTTACGTTTTTCTTGAGCTGCTAGTTGAGAATATGTATGAACTTCAAATGACAAGACGAACCGTCTCGTTATGCATATGGATTCAAACACAGGTCATGCAGACTAAGCAAAGATTTCGTGACTGACGGAAACTAACAATCATTCCTGACTAGGCATACAGAGAGTGATATACCTCGATTTTAGGTAGCATCAGTTAGGGAATATCAACTTTAAATTACATAACGTAAACATTTTTAACGGACGCGAATTCCTACCCAGCATCTATTGTCCATGTTAACGAACTACGATACATGTTAATATTGCTTCTTCACAAGTAACTTACTTGAAATGTCGTGAGGTAAAGCTTTGTGTTGGACAGGGATTCGAACCCAGAACCTAATCGGTTTGTTACCGAAGCACAATCAACTGTGACATATCGGATTTTCTCGGCAGTAGCAAGATGTTTTAACTGAAATGGAGAGACGAAACATTAATTTTTTCCTTCCCAGAACACCAACCCGGCACCTACCGCTGTTATGTTCTAGAGAAAACTAACGTTAAATATGGGTTTGTTACACCAGCAGCGACATGTCAGCATGTTTGAACTAGAAATAATATGACGAAGAGTTCAGGGCTGACTGGTAATCGAACCCCACACATATCGTTGTTGACTACACACAAAGAGACGTCAGCTACCGAATTTTTCTCCACCAGCAGCTCGGAATAACATCCTTGAATTTACAATGATCTCGCAAATAGTTCTGTGTCTCACTGGGAGTAAAAAACGTCAGGTATCGTTAGTATTGACAACGAATGAAAATACGTTAAAAATCAAAATTATTATCCACCAGCAGATAGGTGTTCTCACGCTAGAGCTTGATAACACATAATGAAAACTTTAGTGCTGGGCCGGGATTGGAACCCATTCACGCCCAATGTATGGAGATGTTGAGGAATCTGCAGTTTTGAACAAACAACAAATTGTAGTCGAGCTGTATTGTCACGAAGGGATCAAATTCCGCGTTAAGGGCGGTTTGAGTTGCATTCCCAGTTCAGAACCAATTTTATCGACATACTGAAGCTCAAATTAAAGATGGAATAAGTGTCCTGTGACCCTACATAGCGTTTGTTTCGTCACTAGAAATAAATAACTACTATAAGGAAGGTTACTAGTGATAGAGTTTCTACATGTCGCCACTCCTGACTTTATTGTGGTTTAACCTAATGTCTACTTGGTAGAGAAGGAATATCATTTTTAATGTGAATTTCAGACCACAATGCCATTATACCTTCTTCACCTGGCGTAGCCAGAAGAGAATAGAATCTGCCTCTCCCTATCAAAAAACGTTGGCAAAAGTTGGAATCGAACCGAGACCAACATCATATGAAACTATCATCAGTCCAACAGACCACCAAACCCTCTGCTCTACGACTCATTTCTGTATCATAACACCGTTGCGGCACACAAGATGAGAATTCTGACACACAGGCTCCCTGAAGTGGTTTGCAGGATGTTCAGTACATTCATTTACTTGGTTGACCGAATCGCCATGAACTAGCTGCCTTGGCTACCCAGTGCATACATTCGACTATTTTGTAATCACCGAAATAAAATAACGTAACTGCCACCTACACAGAACTGCCAACAGTGTAGGATGCAGAAATTTAAATAGGAAGTGTTCCTTTCCACTTCAGCTACTCTATTGCGCTATTTGTTTGTTGAAAACGCCGTGCAGTGCAAAATAAAAGCTGTAACTGTCTGTGTCTCAGAAGTCTACATCCGGCCATATGCATTGTCTCACAACACTGTGGAATGCGGAAGTTCTTGAGGTGCTGTAGCTACAGTTCAGCTGGTAGTGTAACGGTAAGTGTACTGCACTGTCGACGAAACGTCGCGAGTTCAAATACATTTTTAAAAACGCAATTCTGCTGTCTGATGAAGTTATCAATCTAATGGAACTTTGAACATAATTTCCTTCACTTCTCAACCCAAAATAGTCGCATGTGGAAAAAGAGCCAGCTACTGCGACATTTTTTTCTTTTCAGGTTTAATAGAAGGCCAGGCAGCAGATGCATCTCGAAACTTTTGTATTATGTATGGGGAGAGCACATCGTGCCAAAATACGTCAGAAAAGTATTTTCTACATTAGCTGTCGTGTGGTAGTGACATATTATTCTTCTTCAAACCTTGTTTGACAGCATTAACTCAGAACAAGTTTTTAACATGCATGTAATCAATAAATTGCATGTGCATTGTCAGACTGTTATAGATAACATCAGACAATTCGCATACATCGTTGATGATTAATTTCTCTCTCTTGTTTACTATTTTTCAAACAACACTAAAAGAAACCCTACGATAATTGTGCACTGTATTATAAGAAATGAAATAAAACTACCCACGATAACGTTACAACGAATGTCTGTTTTAATAAAGGTAACTAGGTTTAGGGACTGCAGCGTAGTTACTAATAATACTCAGAAATGATTGTACACAAGCGTGCCTCTATCGAACCGAATTAGTAAAATACTACTCACTTAGATTTAGATCGGGTCAGTGTTTAATTGGTATGCTGTGTCATACTCGAGAGGTATGCAAATGTAGCATTTCATAAATAAAATTACGTATTCCTAGAAACCCAAAATCTGCTTCTCAGCAACGGAAAAAGGCATTACCAGTTGTGCATCATTGTAGATTTTCACCATTGCACTATGAACCGAAAGTATTTTCTTGCGTTTTCTTTATCGATGTTTGATCTGACTGCTTGTAGCTCTTTCACAGAAGAGATAAAAACGTCAGATCTAGCGAGACTGTAACCGCGACCCAGAACAGGCACTCTTTACATGTCTGCATATTACCACAGAGCTAGCGAATAAGTGTGTATCCACGATTCCTATTACGAGGCCAATAGTGACTAGAACTCGTGAATCGCTATTTAAAGGACAATATTAGTTGCGATTTCCACGTGCAACGAGTTTCCTGGGCTGAAAACGGTAAATTTACAATCTTTTGTTACACCTCAAGCGATAACAACTCAGATTATTCAATGGAACTGACAGGAAAAATCAAGTGAACTTTGAGGCTTAATTCCATGCACACCAGGAAGTAACTCGTCGATCACAGAGTTGCCAAATATACCTTGCCTTGTTGCCAAATCTCAGTTACAGAACCAGCAGGAAGAAGACGAACCGATGTGTTTCTACAGAGGGCTGGGAAGTGACCATAACTGGCACTCAAAGACGCGGCTGGCACGGCCTGGAATACGTAATGCGTCTGATTCACATTTCTGTAACTAGGTTTAGGGACTTCAGCGTAGTTACTAATAATACTCAGTAATGATTGTGAACCAAGCATCATGAACAGTAACTCTCATTGTTGTTTTTATATTTCTTTCGTAAGTTAACTCAAAACTAAGAAACTCATTCATGGACGTTTTCGTGCCTGGCCGATAGTCGAGCACAACATTTGCTTGTTTTCAGGTCCACACATTAATTAATGGAGAAGTGAACGCTGTTCAAAAGTGATATTTAAAATGAAATGATAATTAAATGGACACCCCAGCTGCAAACAGGCGTCGATGTACTTCATTGGGGACATGTTGAAAATGTGTGCACCAGCCGGGATCTCCTACTTACATGTCAGACGCTCTATCCATCTGAGCCACCGCGGGCACAGAGGATAGTGTGGCTGCAGGGACTTATCCCTTGCACGCTCCCCGCGAGCGCATGAAGTACACAACGCCTGTTTGCAGCTAGGGTGTCCATTTAATTATCATTTCATTTCTAGCAAAGCTGCATGGTCATCCACGGTAACTGTTCTCTCGGGAACAGATACTACTGTCATATTAGTTAAAATATGGCTTCCCGGCCATTGACCTTCTTGTGCGAACGCACACGCTATGCCCGAACTCGTACGGGACTTGGTAGATTAATCTGCCACGAGTAATGAGTATGATGGGCAAACATCTATTAGGCGCACTACGAATGTAGTGGTGTGGACATGTTGGGAATGTGGATCTCGCGGGGAGCGTGCAAGGGTTAAGTCCCTGCAGACACACTATCCTCTGTGCCCGCGGTGGCTCAGATGGATAGAGCGTCTGCCATTTATGCAGGAGATCCCGTATTCGAGTCCTGGTCGGGGCACACATTTTCAACATGTACCCAATGAAGTACATCAACGCCTGTTTGCAGCTAGGGTGTCCATTTAATTATCATTTTATTTCTAGCAAAGCTGCATGGTCATCCACGGCAACTGTTCTTTCGGGAACAGATACTACCGTCATATATAGTTAGATATTTAAAATATTTAATTGGATTGAAGCCGAAAAAATTGCCCATATTTAAAGCTACCCAGAGAAAAAGTAAGTTGCTAGAGCCACTGTTACCAAATGTCTGCAGAGTTCCTAATTGCTAATGAGGAAATTTATCATAGATGCCCTATAGTAATCAAGAGGTTCATTTCCTTTATACTTATCACCCTGGCATGTGAGTCTTAAGTGAAGTACAATATTGAAACACTTATCATTGACACTCGATTCGAATTTCTTCAGAGTCGCTTGTATTATGAAGCAGTTTGGCGGTCAGAAATCGAGATCTATGAATGTTGACACAACTTTCTGTGTCGAGCTACCAAGAGGACTTGATGTGTAAAAGTTTTCTTCCAATTTCGTTACAGATTTTTTTTCTGGAAATTCGCAGCTCCATAAAATAAATCAGAAAAAAAGCTTGCACACGCTGATCCCTGCCACGGTTAGAACTGACGACTCATTTAGCCGTTGCGACACGAGATACGGGCGGGGGCACGGGGCTACGGACACACTGCTGCCAGCACGCCACTCTCATCATGGTATTAGTCGCTCAGCCTTATAACGAATCGTGAACGATTACAGAAGTTGTCACTTACGTGAAGAATAGTATTTCTTTAGCCAAAAAAATGAATTTGCTGTGTCAGTGTCTAGGGGTTATATAGCAAGAGGCATTCGGGTGGAAAGGGAATATCAAGTGAATTTAGCGAGTCAGTTCAGTACCATACGTGGAAGTGATTGCACTGTCACAGTGTCGCCAAATTTTTCTGACTATGTTGCTAATTCTCAGTTGTGCTAGGAACAGCTCTGTAGCGGAATGCGAGGAGAATCCCGTGCTCGTGTCATTGGCGGATATGGAGAAGAGGCGCGTTTTTTCCCACCAGTTGTGTCAAGCATTCAGGTGTATAAACTTCCATCACGATTACAGTTTCCCACAAAATATATACGAATAAAACACTTACCCTGTTACTTTGTGACAAAAGATTATTTCAGTACAATAAAATGTCTTTGGAAATCAACTTTTTCCACCTATCACGAAAAGTAAGATAACAAACACTTTGCACCTTGAAATCAGTTGCATCTATGTGCAGTCTTGTGATCATACTAGTAGCGTTTCATGAATTGCACGCGAATGTAGAAAAATGTTGGTGGGAATGGAAGCTATAAGAAACACAGTAACTAATTAGTCTGTGCCACGTAATAATCAATACATTTGAAAATTCAGAAGAGAAGGAACTAAAAATTATGCCCATTAAGACAGTAACTAAAGTGCAGATGCGGGCACTGTGCAGATCTGCGCTTTTGCATCTTCAGATCTATACGAATAATATATACTAACCAGCGTATACATTGATCTTTCTTAGTTTTCTAATGATGAACTGCATCCACACCCATGAGTCTGATTGTTTCTTTGTATCCTTCCATCTACTATCTTTGTGTATTATTGCTCGGTGTTCAAAAACCAAAATGTTATGCCTGCTTCCACGAGGTATTAGAACGAGGTCGCAACAAGGCTAACAAAGTATTATCAACATACATTGAGACGCCAATTTGTCTGTCGTCATGGTGTTAAGTCGACAGAAATAGTTGGATATTATTGCCTGCATCACCGGCATCCCATTGTTGTCTTCTCTTACTGAGATTTTCATATTACCCTGAACACAAGACGCCGAGATAAATGTGTTTATTCTCCGTGACGAAACATCCCACATTCCATTCATCCTGATCCACTCTTCACGTGCATCGGCAGCAATGAGCGATAGGAAAGATATTGTGAGACGAATAACATTGAAAATGGTAGTAATAACAAATCAGTAATCAAGGATTTTTACTGCAGTACAGACGATTAACTAAATAACCAAGAAAGGCTGAGTGTTTAATCGGCCCACTGCATAGGTGTTCTTACCACTTCGTTACTGAATTCTGTTCTGGTTGTTCGCAGAGAGAAAAGAAAGAATCCTGTAGCCATACATATAGCTAGTTCAACGAGATATTACCTATCAACTATCCTTGCTTTACATCACGAGACGAACATGGCATCACCGAGCTAATATTTGAAATACATTTCTGTTTTCTCTCTCTTTCTCTCTTTTTCTTTTTATTTTTATTTTAATTTTTTGAGAAAAGCATCAAGAAGCGCGAGTAATAAGCAAGCAGGCATATAATCTATTTACAGTTAGTTTCATCGGGTTATATAATGGAAACATACACCTTTTAAGTGTATTATTGCGTAATTACAATTGTTGATAGTCTATTCGTGAGCTTGCGCACATTCAGTGGGGTGAAACCTATCACAGAAGCAAGCAAAACACAAATATTTCTTGCACCACGCGCAACACACAAACGAAACCTCGCTGCACTGACATATTTTCTGATATATTGCTCGGAAAACATATCTGATTTATGTTGCTAAATACAGTTCTACCAGATATCAATGTGGATGCATACCAAGTGTATAAAAGTATATCTTGAAATACACAGAAAGGCACAAAGTGGTAGTCGACTGAAACATAGCCATGAATAAGATTGTAGCTGGGGTCGACAGCATCGTCGTCTCCCAGCTTGACAACTAGAACGGTGACAGTGCTCGGTCGGTTACTTACGTTTACTGATATCAAAACTATACCATGAAAACACAAAAACGTTAATAACCTGAAGATCATTAACTTTGGAACCCGTAGTAAAGTAAAGCAGTCATCAGTCGGAAGATTGGTTTGAACACCACAGTGCTTTAATAGGCACGGTCCTGTTGGACGTAGTATGCCATTGCTTTCCTCCGACCTTTGAGTTGACTTGCCTAGACAGTTAATAGGGGAACCTAATGTTTAACGTGGCTTTCGGACCACAGTGCAACTCGGCATTTTTCACATCAACAAACACTGCCCAAAGGGAAATAAGTGTAAAACGGGAGATGAAATTCGTGGGACTGACCAGGGATTGAAGCCGAGACCTTCGTAGTCGTAGTCTTGCTATTTATCACTTTTCCGCCATGTAGCCACCTCTGTAGCCTCTGCTTGGCATTAAAATTAAGGATCTCTTGTTTGTGCCTGCGTTGGCACTTGCGCGTCCCTGCACCAAAATAAAGAGAACTGAATTCAATGTAGTGCCTTCAAGTTGGCATAAACAGAAAAGGAGAAAAATTAAACAACATAAATGGTCTCTCTTTGATGCCTCAACCTTCATTGCCATTATGCGTCTTATGAAAAAAAACGTACACTGGAAGCTCATGTTGTTTATTTAAATGATTACAAAATCAGGTAAAACGAACAGTGAGGTTTGCAGTAAAAGCACATCACTGTTGTCAGTATGATGTTGCCTGTAATCATAAAGGGCCCGTTTGATCAGGCGTATTGTACACAGAATTGGAAGAGAGAGCACTACTAAATTCTACAATTCGTATGCGTTGCATACACAGAAATTACTGTTACAGTTTACTTATGGAGCCCAGTGGGTTAATTGCGTATTTTCCGGTGAGAAAGATCACTGGCAAATAGTCTTCGCTACATTAGGTTACTTAAACTGATGTCATTCTGAGCTAGAATTTATGGTCAGCGATTAAGTGCAAGGTCAATGGGTCGGATGCGGGTTTTGCAACTGTGAAATACTTTCCCACATTACAGAAGCGAATATTAAATTTGAGCTAATGTTGCGAAAATTTTGAACTTGGATAGCTTAGAATGAAAATCTTTCTGTTTATTGCAAAGGAAAACAATTTACTTTCTAAAACATTCTCTGCCATACACAACTTGAAACAGGTCACGTCGACCAAATCATATGGAAGAACTGACAGCGACATATATCGGAAGGCAGTAAGATCCACTGACTTTTGGTTTGGCAGTATTCGACAGCCATTTCTAGGCGCAAGTAAATGAAAGACAGCGCGTTTTTGTTATCAAGTGACGTCTTCATCATTTACTTCAGTTTTAATGTAATCTATTTGTTATTGCTGATGTTTCATATTAACATGAAAAGAATTCCGTAGACAGGGAAAGAAACTCAATTACTTCAGTTTTAATGTAATCTACGTGTTACTGCTGATGTTTGATATTAACATGAAAAGAATTCCGTAGACAGGGAAAGAAACTGTTCTTGGGCAACTACTTCTATAATGACCAAAAGGCATTAAATGATGTTCAATCACATGTGTTCCAGCAGCGGTACGAAGAAAATGATAATAATAATGATGGTAATAATCGAATTATCCGGTAACTTCACACTTCAAAGTGGATTTTCTCTAACTAAAAAATTTGCTGAATTAGTGAAAATTTCAAAATGCTTCACATCGAGGCTTTACATCCTGATGACATGAGAATAGTATAATCTCCTTGTCAGAAGCTTGCTTCTACTAAACCATTTAATAGACTCGCATATTTTCCACTGTGACTGATGTTGTAAGCTAAGCATATGATCCGTTACAGCACATTCCTGGGACTGGGAAATGTGGCCAAAATGGTCTGGTGGAACGCACTATCACAGGTGCAATGCGTGGGTTCAGGCATTTACTTTTAAAGGGCACAAACAGATTTACTTTACCTCTGGTAACCTAAGGAAAAAGACGTTATAATTCAGAATACGCATTAAGCATCACGTTCCTTCATTACCAATTGGGCAGAGCCAATTTATACTGGGAAATGACATAGGAGGAAGTCATGGTAAATAGAAATACTGTCGCCAATAAACTCACTTATATTTAAAAATTTTATTTTATTTTATGAACCGACAGCCATTTAAAGGAACAGGGCTCTTATTTTACTTTTACTTGTCTCACTCCCTTCCCAACCGCTGCTTCCCTTTCATGCCCCTCGACTCTTATAACTGCCATCTGGTTTCTGTGCAACTTGTAAATAGCCTTTCGCTGCCTGTATTTTATCCCTGCCACCTTCAGAATTTGAAAGAGAGTATTCCAGTCAACATTGTCAAAAGCTTTTTCTAAGTCTACAAATGCTAGAAACGTAGGTTTGCCTTTCCTTAATCTATTTTCTAAGATAAGTGGTAGAGTCAGTATTGCCTCACGTGATCCAACATTTCTGCGGAATCCAAATCGATCTTCCCTGAGGTTGGCTTCTACCAGTTTTTCCATTCGTCTGTAAAGAATTCGTGTTAGTATTTTGTAGCCGTGACTTATTAAACTGATACTTCGGTTATTTTTATATCTGTCAACACCTACTTTCTTTGGGATTGGAATTATTTAATTATTCTTGAAGTCTGAGGGTATTTCGCCTGTCTCATACATCTTGCTCACCAGATGGTAGAGCTGTTTAAGGGCTGGCTCCCCCAAGGCTATCAGTATTTCTAATGGAATGTTGCCTACTCCCGGGGCCTTGTTTCGCCTCAGGTCTTTCAGTGCTCTGTCAAACTCTTCACGCAGTATCATACCTCCCATTCCAACTTCATCTACATCCTCTTCCATTTCCATAATATTGTCCTCAAGCACATCGCCCTTGTATAGACCCTCTATATACTCCTTCCACCTTTCTGCTTTCCCTTCTTTGCTTAGAACTGAGTTTCCATCTGAGCTCTTGATATTCATGGAAAAGTGGTTCTCTTTTCTCCAAAGGCCTCTCGAATTTTCCTGTAGGCAGTATCTATCTTACCACTAGTGATATATGCCTCTACATCGTTACATTTGTCCTCTAGCCATCCCTGCTTAGGCATTTTGCACTTTCTGTCGATCTCATTTTGGAGATGTTTGTATTCCTTTATGCCTGCTTCATTTACTGCATTTTTGTGTTTTCTCCTTTTATGAATGAAATTCAATATCTCTTCTGTTACTCAAGGATTTCTATTAGCCCTCGTCTTTTTTACCTACTTGATCCTCTGCTGCCTTCACTATTTCATCTCACAAAGCTACCCATTCTTCTTCTACTGTATTTCTTTCCACAATTCTTGTCAGTTTTTCCCTAATGCTCTCCCTGAAACTCTCTACATCGTCTGGTTCTGTCAGTTTATCCAGTCCCATCCCCTTAAATTCCCACCATTTTGCAGTTTCTTCAGTTTTCATCTACAGTTCATAACCAATAGATTGTCGTCAGACTCCACATCTGCCCCTGGAAATGTCTTACAATTTAAAACCTGGCTCCTAAATCTCTGTCTTACCATTATATAATTGATCTGAGACCTTCCAGTATCTCCAGGCTTCTTTAATGTATACAACCTTCTTTCATGATTCTTGAACCAAGTGTTAGCTATGATTAAGTTATGCTCTGTGCAAAATTCTACCAGGCGGCTTCCTCTTTCATTTCTTACCCCCATTCCATATTCACCTACTACGTTTCCTTCTCTTCCTTTTGCTACTACCGAATTCCAGTCACCCATTACTATTAAATTTTCGTCTCCCTTCACTATCTCAATAATTTCTCTTATCTCGTCATACATTTCATCAATCTCTTCGTCATCTTGTGGAGCTAGATGGCATATAAACTTGTACTAATGTGCCAGGCATGGGCTTTGTGTCTATTTTGGCTACAATAATGCATTCACTATGCTGTTTGTAGTATCTTAACCATGCTCCTATCTTTCTACTCATTATTAAACCTACTCCTGCATTACCCCTACAACTTTGTATTTATAACCCTGTATTCACGTGACCAGAAGTCTTGTTCCACCTGCCACCGAACTTCACTATTTCCCACTATATCTAACTTTAACCTATCCATTTCCCTTTTTAAATTTTCTGTCCTACCTGCCCTATTAAGGGATCTGACATTCCATGCTCTGATCCGTAGAATGCGTTTTGTTTCTCCTGATAACGACGTCCTCCTGGGTAGTCCTCCGCCCAGAGAGCTGAGTGGGGCACTATTTTACCTCTGGAATATTTTACCCAAGAGGACATAATCATCATTTAAAGCTGCATGCCCTCAGGAATAATTACGGCTGTAGTTTCCTCTTGCTTCCAGCCATTCGCAGTACCAGCATAGCAAGACTGTTTTGGTTAATGTTACAAGGCCAGATTAGTCAATCATCCAGACTGTTACCCCTGCAACTACTGAAAAGCTGCTGCCCCTTTTCAGGAACCACACATTTGTCTGACCTCTCAACAGATATCCTTCCACTGTGGTTGCACCTACGGTACGGCTATCTGTTTTGCTGAGGCACACAAGCCTCCTCACCAATTGTCAGGTCCATGGTTCAAGAGGGGTTGGTGGGGGGTGGGGGGTCGGGGGGGGGGGCATTGTGAGATTATTAGTCTTCAATATTAACAACAACCTTTTGAAGTTTTTAGCATTATCCTTAGTTGTTAAAGTAATCTTTAATGTGAAATATTTTCTTAATGAGCTATTCAGTTGCTGTTCGAGAACAACCAGATACCTGGAAGTTTCATGAGTATACTAACAACTGATGAAGGAACGAAAATACTTGAAGCTGTGTCATGTAAGGTTATACACGACAAATTTGCTTTTCTGCAACACTAAAAACATTTTGTGGATCCGTGTTCCAAATGTTCAGATAATTTACAGAGTTAGTGACGAACAAATATTTCTTTGATTTTGATATAAATTGTTTGAAAGATTTACATTTTGCATACCTGCAAACCACTGTGAAGTGCATGGAAGAGGAAACCTTAAGCCGTAACACATCTTAGGGTTTTCTAAAATTCCGATTACACCTGGGGCATGAGAAATATTACTATTTAAATATCTCTGAGCATTCTGTACTTAGTTTAATCTTGTCTTCACCGTTTCTGTGGGAGTGATACACAGAGAGCTGAACATTGTCTCTATAGATTCTTCACATAATACTGTTTCCGGAAATATCACAGCTCAGTTTCTCAGTAAATATGACATCTATCTTCAAGAATCTGCCAATCCAGATTTTTTAACATTTTTGTGGCATGCTGCTTTGAGTCAAAATCCTGTGACAATTTATACCGCCCTTATCTGTATACATTCAGGATCCCCTTTTAGCCTTATTTTGTACCTGAGCAATATTACAGGATGGGTCATGTGAGAGTTTTGTGAGAAATCTCTTTTATAGACATATTGCATCTTTCACCAATATTCTATCAGTGAACAGAAGTCTGCCAAATGCTTTACCTATGACAGAACCCATGTGATCATTCAATTTCATACCCTTAGAAATTGTTACACCCTGGTGTTTGCATAAGATCACTGCTTCCAGCTCTGACTCACTGATGTTGTGGTCATAGAATATCACTTTTTTGGTTTGTTTGGTGAAATGCACAATTTTACAGTTCCGAACACTGAAAACAAGTTGCCAATCTCAACACCACTTTGAGCTCTGATTATCTAGCTCTACATATAAGGGCAACATATAAAAAATCTACATATTATAAAAAAATATGTAGACAGAAAAATGATTTGAATAAACTTAAACTTCGTCAAGTACAGATTGAATCGGTGTGTGTGTGAAACAAGGTTTCAACAATTGGTTTAATTGTCAACTCCCATGCAATAACTGTGCATGTTCTGAAGCTCCAGTCAAACAAAATAAAAGATTTGGAACTACTCACCCACTTTTTTGTAGTGGTTTACCTGCTGTTAGTTCTTTGTTGTTTGTTTTGTGTTAGTTTTATTTTTATTTTTTCCCCCACAAAATGGAAGCAGAACAACATCAAAGCTTTGTCTATGGTGTGACTACCATCAAACAAGAGTCAGTAAGTAATGTTAATATGAGCTATTATGTTTTTGTTTTTTTGTTTTTTAGGATTGTAGCAGTATCTCAAAAATAAAACCAAATATAGGGAAACAAATGAGCCTTTTTTAAAATGGGTTATTGTCCAGCACAATCACACAAAATTTCAAATGGAAATTACTGGTTTCTGCAATCATTGACCAAGTTCAGATCTTTTGTTACCCAATTGTTTTCACTGCTGTGAGCCACTTTCAGTGGATCTTGCTTTTCTGGAAATTTAGTACAAGTTTGGCAGGTTTTGTGTATTGTTATTTTTGTGTCTAAAACTGTAGTAAGTGCATCAATCTTTGAAGTGATATCTCACTTTAAAGTGCATTACTTATGACTCAGATTCAACTATTTGGCATGTTGTACATTTATGGGCTGTCAGCTTGTAATATTTTTTGTCTTATGATGCTTTCTTATTTAGAGAATCTATTTACTTTATTTTTTGCAGCATCCCTGCAATCATATTTTGTATGATTGCAACAACAAATCAGCAGACTGGTTCTCCCTGTCAACACATTTCTTTTTTTTATTATTTCACATCCCCGGAAATCTTTGACATGTAGAAGTGTCAGAGTTACTCAGATGTTCTGGTTACATCTGGAACAAGACAGTACACAAAATAAACAGTTTTTTTTTTTTTAAGAAGGTGTATAATAATTTAAGAAGTGGTAGTAATAATCAAAACAAGAAAACAGATCCTATAAAGGAGCTTGTGGAATCACATACTTTCTTAGATCTCAATTCTTGTTTACAGGAGGGGCCCAGTGTTATTACTAACCACAACAGTGTGTCCCTTTGTTCTCCAGGATTAGGAATCACACACCTTTGAAACTAAATCCATTATTTCTTCAGTTGCTGCCATAATTGAAAGTATGTATGATTGAGGTGTGGGGTACCATGAGAGTGGGGCCTTCCCAACCAAACCAGTGGTGGTCCTGAAATGTCAGTGCTAGATGTTCTACCGCACTGCTGCGAGAATGTGCTGGTGTGCCATTGTGCATCAACCTTATCTGTAGTCTTCACTGACACAACTCGTCCTTGATCAGTATTAATGAGAAAATACTGATAATGAGCACCATTTAATCTCTGTGGCCCTATTAATCTTTGCCCAAAAACACCTGTCTTTTTGTTGTTTGAGAAACAGTGCTTATCCTGTCTTAGTGCAGGTGGATGAGTTTTTCATCAGCCCCCACATGCTCATATTGGAAGTTTATGACACAAATTGATGTAAGCTGTGCACATTATCTGTAAGTGAAATGTTAGAAACAAACAAAGGATCTGCACTACACACTTACTTGCGCCATCGATAGAACTGCAAGTCGCCAATTGTGATCTTGTTGCCTTGATGTCTGGTTGTGCTGGTATGGATACAGAAATTGTGTATGAAGTACTGTCTAGAAAAGGGTAGGAACCACACAGCCCACTAATCGTCACACATTTTATAGAATTTTTGTCTGCTAAGGATGGCATGTTCCATCCATATCAGGTGTATGGATTGGACAAGGCTATCGACTGTTTACCCTTTGGGTTGCCAAAGAACCCGTGTAACTAGGACTATGGAAATGTTTGGGAAACAGTGTATTAGGTGCTACTCTGAGGTGCAGATATTTTTCAGCATGAAGTTAACATACTTGAAAGTTATTTGCATTTGATAAACTGCAACATAAAATTGTATTTGCAATATCATTTGTGGAGTAGTAGGTTTCCATTGTTGGAGAGAAAAGAAAATGCACTGGACCATTTGTACTTAAAAACAGTACGAAAGTAATCTGTATAAGCAGCTAAGACACCACAATAAACCCTAAGGGTTGTGAGTAATTTACTGTACAGTTACATTGACTAACAAAACAAGCTATGCTACAACACAACTCTAGCCACATAACTGACTACTGACCACATCAGAGTGATGTGTACTGTTGACACACTTTATGAAGCACCAAGTGGTGACTGTACTCACATCAGCAACCAATAGCCTTTCAGCCCCTCACGCAGATTTCAGAAAGTATGCCTCTCTTGGCACATGTTAATTGGACTTGTTTTACTTGTTTTGATGACTAACGCCACTTCTTAATCTATTTGGCACTTTGTTCGTAATGCTCTGCAAATATCAATACACAGGATACAAATGCCAAAAGATACAGCAATCATACCAGAAAATATTAGTAATAAACTTGACAAGGTGTGGTATCTCCAGCTTCATTCTTTATTTATGCCCTTTGATTGAAATAAATGTTGTCACACATGACTATCAGTAGAGATGATGCAGTATTATCTTAAGAATTATGTAAAATAAGGAAACAAGGAACAGTAATGTGGATATAGAGAGTGGCATCTCGATAAACAGGCCTGTCTGCGGAGGAGATAGGAAAAGGTACGTCCATTAATTGTGTGAGGGTTTTTTAAGAAAATTTGGACCCACCTTCTTCCCTAGATGAGATGTGGTGAAACACCCTCCCTTTCCCTCACTTGAAGTTTACCCTATAATTTTTAAATAATTAAATTTATTTGATATGTTCATGTTTTTGCTTTATACCACTAAAAATACCTAATGCAATGCTCAGAATTATTTTTATAAAACTTGAATGTCATGTATTATGATAACAGATATTCTCTGAATATTCTCCACCATTTGGCAGCTTTCAAGAAGGTTAAAACGATTAAAATTGTTGTTTTCCATTGTAAATGTAGCTGTCATTTGACAGCTAATTTTGCAGAAAAAATGTAGTACATACATTTAGAAAGTGTATTAAATAGTATTTTTAACTCATGGCCGGCCGGTGTGGCCATGCGGTTAAAGGCGCTTCAGTCTGGAACCGCGTGACCGCTACGGTCGCAGGTTCGAATCCTGCCTCGGGCATGGGTGTGTGTGATGTCCTTAGGTTAGTTAGGTTTAATTAGTTCTAAGTTCTAGGTGACTGATGACCTCAGAAGTTAAGTCGCATAGTGCTCAGAGCCATTTGAACCATTTTTTTAACTCCTGATTAAAAACATTTTAAAACACTTATTTTAAACATTCCAGTTCTGAGTAGTATCCAGATGGACAGACAAGAGTCAGACAGATGAAAAGGCTCTGCAAATATAGTATTCATAGTTTTGATGGATAGGTAAAAAACTAGTCTTGTATTGATATATTTTATACAATACATTAAATCTTGTTGAACCTTTACTTACTTTGCGAATGAAAGACGACATTGTTTGTACTTTCCTTTGCACTGTGCAATTACTTAGCTTTCTCTCACTTCATTTGTATGATCACTAGAGAGATCACATTGGTGCACTTCATCTTAGCATCCGCCCATGAATGCTTAACGTCTTGCTGGCATGATAGCATTGAGTTCAGAGGGACCGTAAAGGTTGATGGACACTTTAATATTGTTATACAGGAGAGTAATTTTGTAAATGAAAATGTTATCCACTATAATAATGTATATTCTTTCCATTAACAAACTGCTGTGAGGTTTTCATTGCCCTCCCCTCCACCATTAAATGAGATTTGGTGAGGTTTTGAGTTCAGCTAGTTAATGGACATCCCCAAAGCATGTACACTGTTAAGACAGGTATCTCAGTGTCCAGAATGTGATAAGGTGGAAAAATAGTCCTGTATATAAAACCTTTCTGATATTCACACATTAATTCCTGATCCAGGATGTAATGGAGCTTGCATTTGAAGTTGCATTTCTGGCTCAGATAGTTTTGAAAATGCAAGTTTTACTGAAGGTGAAGGCTCAAAATTTGAACTTGAAACTTTTAAAAGCAAAATTATCAAGTAGTGAGAGCAGTATTATCAGCTCTGTACTGTGGACGGTTGAGCGTCATTGTGAGCTTGGCTCTCCACAGAGGAATGCTGCGGTATACAAATTTCCATCATTAATTACTTAAGTAATTTACAATAAAACCAATTTTATCAGGTAAATGAGTAAATTAACAGTCTTAGGCCATTTCAGAAATGATAATGAAGTGAATACCACCTTCAACTTGAGTTCTGAGAAAACCAACTCCATTACATCCGTAGTGAGTGTAGTCCCCGGAAAATAATCGCCTAACTTGTGATTGGCCATGGCGATAATAAAATGATGGAATTATTAGTTTGAATATTTTCAATGTTACGAGACATCTGTGGGTATTATTGGACTTTAAAAATAATATAGTTGTACTGTAAAGTATTGTTACATATGGTTTCATATGTTTTAGTTGAGAGTAGTTCCCTTCATTAATGCTATAAAACTGTGGTCCTTTGTGGTGAAACTTGAGGTACACTTATAAGGCAATGAGATGGAATTTCAGTACAAGTGCCGCTCCAAAATGAAAGATTCTTCCAGGAATCAACTTGCAGTCTTTGGATGAGCTAATCACCGTAATATTGTTTCACCTAGGAGTACTAACTCAATAGAGGGTTAGAGGAGAACCTGTACACAGTGTTGGAAAACTGGAAGCAACTGCCAAGTTGAAGTTGGGTGTTGTGTTCAGACACGCAAAGTCTGGGATTGGCTCCAGATTGAGCACAAGTATTCTCATAGTCACAAAGGTCACCTCAGTATGGTTTGAGTAAATGGAAGGCAGACCCCAGTGGTGCCCCGGTGTGAATGGTCTTCTCTTCTTTTGTTGTAGAGCCGTACAGTATCTCTGCAAGCCAACTCCCTGCGACCTGCGCACAACCTGATTCCAGACATTCAACCTGCAGCTGCACAGTGAGGCGCCTAATATAGCGGGTACTGAACACTTCTTATGCTTGTGTTGCAGGAGCTGTGTGTCTATTATGTAACTGAAATGAGTTAAAAGAGCAGTAACGAGTGGAGAGATCAGTACGGATGAAATTGGTGTAGATAGAGTAACATGAATTATGCCAGTGAAAACTTTCAGGGTATGCTGAACCTACAATGTGAAATATGTTGAAGGTATGCGAGTTTGTTTTGATGGGTAACAGTCTCTTCAGTTTATGTCACTGTACAGTATTGATAAGTTTAATTTGTCATTTTTGCACACAAAAATTCGGACAAAACCATTACAGATTTACTTTTATTGTATGGATTATGGAAATAATAGCTATGTGAGTGATCGTATCACATCAATTTGCCTTTTCTAATTACAGTATAGAATAAAAAAATCCAAAATAATAGTTTCACTTCACAGAATTAGCTGTCAGAACCTTAAATTATTGTCAAGATTAGTACAATGACTACTTGTTAACTTATGTAAGAATTTATACTGTTACATATGGTTTTTACTCTGTGTTTTGGAATGAGATGTTGTTACATTATGGTTGTTGTTGATTTGGTAGCAGGCATGATGGTAATAGCATGGCCAGCAGAATGTGAAGTGGTAACTTGAGTAGAGTGGAAACACATTCTGAATGGTAGAGTGGAAACACATTCTGAATGGTACGTCTTCAAGAAAATATAAACAAACCCAAGAATGAGTAAAATTGCATATTGGATTTAACTCAGAAATCACCAATTCTGTATTTGATGCATACAAAATAGCAAAATCCAGTGCTTTAAGTAAATAATGGAATGACTACAATCAACAATAGATGAGAACATTGATCCATAAAGATGAGTAAAGCAAAGGATATGCTTTCTGCTCTTGAATAATTTTAAATTTGTTGTAAATTTTTTGTTGAGTAAACTGTATGTACAGCTAAATTCAGCATATATACAATCTCATTGATTCCCTCAAAGTAGGAGTGTTTGAAATAGGATGCATTGATTTCATCCATAATGACCCAGTTATTTAATATCGCAGCATTTAACTAACTTCATGTACATCCTTTGTGTGAGGCTAAGCCACAGTGGTCCACCGACTCTGTTCCCCTAGAGCTGCTGTTGTGTTCTGTACCACACGTCATGGTTGCAGAACCTCAGGAGATTGTGAAATTGTAGGAGGGAACATCAGTGACAAATGAAAGTTTGAATGAGGCTAGGCGAGTTCGAGTCTCGGTCGGGCACACAGTTTTAATCTGGCAGGAAGTTTCAGGCTAGGACACTTTGTCAGACAATCTGACTATTGTGGCAATTTTGTCTAGGTTCAAGTCCCAGTCTGTCACAGACTTTCAGTTGTCATGACATATTCATTTATGTTGTTTAGACCCATTTTTTTCTGTATTTTTGTAGCCTGTGTTGCACCTGTACCTCTCATTTATTTTCGTTCAGGTTGAAACTGACCCATCCACATCTCCAAATCAAGAGATTGAAGACATATTCATTAAGGAAGAAACTCTGGTAAGTATCAAAACTCATCTGTCTTTACATTGTCTGCAAACCAATGTGCACAGCATGATGGAAGGTGACTTGTGTGGATATTAACTCCTCGTTATTTCACTCAAAGGTGATCCACAAAGAATGTTACCGGCCCCCCACACGCATCCTAGCCTTGTACCTTATTTGTAAGCTTCTGGTGTGCCTTGTGTGATAGAGATACAGGAATTTGATTTCAGTCTATCTGAACTGCTGGTTTCTGAACTGGATTGAGTGAGGTAGAACACTGGTTAAGACACTGGAGGACAGGAGTTGAGAGTCCTGTATGACCGCCCATATTTAAATTTTTTGAAGTTTCCCTGATTTGGATAGGCCAAATGCAGGACAGTTCCTTTGAAAAGGTTGCATCTGATTTTCTTTCCCATCATTTCCCTGTAAAGATCTTGACACCTGCAAGATGTTGAGCCCTAATCTGTCTCACTTCCTTCTCTCTATCTCCTTCAGTCTGGCATGCTGAGGTAAAAGGAACTATAAATCAAATATTCAGAAGTATTATTGATTATTTGTCAGTAAATGGTATATTGCTTGATGTACTCTTTATGAATCACAGTTCATCCTGTACAGTGCAAGGCAAATAGGTCACTATCAATACAAGTACATCACAGGAGAAAGGAAAGATGTAAAACTGACTGTTCAGCGTTCCTGGGTAGCAATGTGCATCAGAATTTTTATTGAATATGATATATCTTCTGAAACCCTTGCGTTCAGTGTTGTCCACTGTACATGACATTTGGTACTGGAAAGCATTGCAAAATTAGCTTACTTTACATGCTTCCATCCATTGATGTGAAATGGAGTAACATTCTGGGTCATTTCTGGATGTACACATAAAGTATCCATCATACAGGAAAGAACTGTGGGAGTAAATCTGGTGCCCATCCTCAAACTTCATGTACACAGATGTTTAAAAAATTGTGCATAGTAACAACAGCCTCACATATGTTTAGTATTTTATGACCTTTTGTTGTGAAGAGTTAGTCACATTATTTGAAAATAGCAGCACACTTAAATAGGCACAAAAATGTCCTCCACTATCTTCAATATTACCTTAACTCTTGCACAGAAAGTTGTAAAGTATGCTACAACAAAAATATTTGATCACCTTTATGAATTAAAGTTGCCGGTAAATAATGAAAGTTTTAAAAACCAATTGAAAGCCTTTCTATTTGACAACTATGAATTTCTGAATGTGCTTGGGTCACATTTGTCTAATTTTGTTGTATATTAAGATAAAAAATCTGGTTACATAAATGGTCATAATATAGCAGCGTTTCAACAGAGAAAATGTATCTTATTTGGAAACTATTGATGCGTTCCAGATCACAGTTGAGTTGTTGTGAATGTGATTCATAGAACAGCAAAAAGTAAAGTAAACTACAAAGGATGTTCCGAAAACACGTTTCTGTTTGAAAAACAATGATGAAACTTGATTTCCAAAATCAAATACACCATGGCATCAAAAACTATACATCTTGCACTATTTTTTGACATAGTCACCACCAATATTAAGACATTTGTCATAGTGTGCAATCAGTTTGAAGAAACCACTGTGGTAAAACTTGGTGCCTCGGGATGCAAGATAATTTTGCACAGCCTGCTGCACTTCAGCATTGGTTTGGAAGTGACATCCCGAGACTAGATGGGAATAGTCTGTAGGCATTCACACACTAGTCCCATGTACCCATTCGCACCAGATAACAGCACACATTTCCACTGGTGACCACATTGTCAGTGCACATCTGTCTGCCATCGTGATAGGTGCTCTAATAACCTCAGTTACCCCAGTTTACTGCTATTCTCTCTTTTCTGGTGCTCTGTGCATACATCATTCTTCCTCCACTGGCACACTGGCACCCCTTCTCTTTCTAAACTAGCAATGGATGTCGATTCATGTGGCACTTGTTGTGTCACCTGGTGTACCATGTTCTCTTTCAAAAACAATGACAAAAGTTGCTTTTGGAATGTCCCTTGTATATCTATATATTAAGATGGCGAGGTATTTTGTAGGCAGTTCTGTAGCAGTTCCACTCATAGATGAAAACTTGACAAGAATGATTACTTGCATGCCTTTCTCCATGCCCTGCTATAAGTTTTTATTTCTGCAGTCTCTTCAGCAGATATATATGGTGTTCAAAAAGTATGTGAAGATTTTGTCCTGATAACTGAGACTTATATTTTTGTAAATATATTTCATGGGATTTTGTTATCTTATCAGTATACTTTACCTGTAATTTCCATTATTATCTTCCACAGAACAGACAGGTGTGTAACCATTTCTGCTATCACTTTCTTTTGCACAAGTTTAATGGTCCCTGTTAGTCCAACCAGTTTTGGATCCAACAGAATTAAGCAGTACTCTAATGTATGGCATAAGCAGTCTCCTTCGCAGCCAAACTGAAAATTCCTGGTGGCCAATCGATGGATTAAATCTTGCCATTTGTTTTACCTAAGACTAAAATTATCTAGTAGTTCATCTTCTTATCTCTACAATTTTTTTACGCTCAGACACTTGTAGAACAGGTCTGACTTTTGCTGTGACTCATAAACTCTGTAGTGCAACATTACTGCATTTGTTTGTATGAGACTGATACTTTGTTGAAAACCAGCTGGACATCCCTACAATTCTTTATTGAATGACTGTTTGTCATAGATACATCATTTGCTAAAAGCTGAGCCTGCAACTAATACTATCTACTAAGCAATTAATGTATAACATGAACAGTAACAATTCTATTACACATCCATGAGGATACCAGGTATGAAATTCAGTAACTGTAGATGCTTCTTTATCCACTCATGACATATTATGACTGTCACATTCATGAATAGGTCTTCAAAAAAACATACTGAGTCAAAAACTTCTGAAAAGTGTCGTAATACCAAATCCAAGTCATATCCATAACTCTCACAAGGAAAGTAACCCAGCTGACATGGCTTAACCCAAATAAAAATAGTTTTTAAGCTTGGAGAAATGTCTTCTCTGCCACTCATCACTGTCATTTATCTGTGAAACTGCATTTGTGCACAATCGATGATCAAAGGTTTACAAATTTGAATACTGCAGAAGCAAAAGTCCCAGAAGGTTCATAAGAATCGTAAGTGATTTGGCAAAAAAATTAACACATGCAATATTTAGTATTATATTTCTCAAAATAGAACTTCCATTTTGGGGTATTTCAATCATCTCCTTGAATCTCCACAGTCACATTTCAGTTACTAATAGGGGAAGATTGTACAGAAACCCAGCAGCATCTATTTTGGGGAATATGAGTCTTCAAGTACTGCATGTTTTTTCAAGCAAATACTTAGCTTTTTCCATATGATATCTAATTTATAAAACTTATGCTTCTTTAGTCATTGATTCGTTAACCTTTGAACATTGGTAGTGTTAAAATATTAAGGTTTATGGATAAATAACCTTGATGGGTGGTAGACCATACATATCTCCTTATTTTGCACTAATTTTTATTCAGTGTTACTCATCCAAGCTACTGTGGTTCCATTGTAGGAGTATCATGTATGAAGAGTACAGGATAGGTTTCACATCACTCACTGTTTAGGCAACCCAAACTCATTGCCGTAGAGAAGGTCACTTTGTCTCAAATAGGCCATTTGTAGTAATTCTGTGGATCAGTTCTGCTGTTTATTTATTTATTTATTCATTTATTACAATTTGTGTGAACTATGTTCAACAAATAATGGTTATTAGTAATTCACTTGTGGATTTTATGTAGGACCCAACAGGGATTAATCAATAAGTTTTCACGACTGCAAATGTTTCATTTATAAAATTATCCCATCTATTATGTTGAGGTGGACTGTATTTTCCGGTCTTTGAAGAATGTTCGGGAGCTGTGGCCCTTTCAGTTTACCAACCACTGTGGCTCAGTGCTGACTGATTTGGTGTACATCTGCACCCTAGTGTAGTATCACATGTTTGACTTTATAATCCAGTGGACAGTGCAGTTGAAATAATAAAGAATGTGAGTGTGACAGGAGAGTGGAAGGGCTGGTTGATTAAGTGGTTTATACTTAACAACCTTTATTAAAACAAATAAATTAGAACTAAACTTAATCATCTCCATGGGTTCAATTAAAAAACTCATTGAAGGTAGTTTAGGAGCTCTGGCTGCTTAAGAAAACAGGAAAAATAGCAGTTGTCCCCAACTACCAAAATTATAACAAAAACCTTTAAGAATTTGGCACAACAATCCTGAAATTAAAACCTTACATTAAAACTGCCATTGGCACCAATATAAAACAGAGAAACAGTTTAACATTCAGTCATTTTACAGATATGCAAATTGAGAGATTGCCTTCACCACCTTATTCTACAGAAACTCTTCAGATATCCTCTTGAGTAGCTGGGAGTTACATTAGGATGCCTGTTGACATGGCCACATATGTTGGTCCCATCACATTCGGCAAGACTTCCAAAATCATCCAGGGTAAAGCTTTTGCTCTATATCAGCAGCCCGGTTGCTTGTCCAGTGTCAGTGTCCCATCAGATCAGCCACAGCAATCATTCTGTGTGCCAGTCAAGTACTCTCATGGCCGGATGTCACTCCGTGTGGCCACTGCAAAATTAAAAACTTGCGCAGCTGGCAACTACAGAATGGTGCTTGTGTCCATCACAACACATACTCCTATCCCCAAAATGTCTAGATGAGTAGTTGCTTCCTAGTGAGGGAACTCGAGAAGACAATATTAGTGCCACCACTGCACGGGCTACTACAGTTAAATTAAATTGCTAAAGGTCCTTTTCTTTAGTGTTGTTACATCTCCAATTAAGGAGTAGAGGTAGCGAAGATCTACCCACGCCTTGCTTAAAAGTACAGTTTGTAATGTACATACATAATATACATAGGAGATGATGATTTTCTCACAGTTGCACCAGTTCATTGAACACTGTTACTGAACATTGGTTATCAAAACAGTTGCTCCCCTTCTTTATACAGGCTTAAATTCATACACATCACTTATTACATTTTCGTACATCATTAGTATTGGGCTTAACTTGGGATAAATATACCCAAAAAACTTCAATTACAATGTGGGTTTTTGATGCGAAGGGTGACTGGAGTTGCAAACAGGAAGAGTTGTACCATCACATTCAATCTGGGCAACAACTTCATCATTATTTTATCTTTCACTTTACTGACTGCCTGAAAGCTTTCCACTCAGACTCTGTCACCCTGTTTGAGGTGAGTAGGACATCTCCCCTTGTTATAATTCTGGGCTTCTTGCTCTTCAAATTAGCTCTTGTCCTCTTCCAGTAGTCTCAGATCTGCATTGTATCACTTTTCTCAGTTAACAGTGGGTTGATTTAGCACAAATTTTCTAGTAGCATGTTGTGCTTACATGTGAACATAAGGCTAGTGGGATCTGTTTCTGAGACTCATGTACCATCATGTTGAAGGCAAAAGCTAACCATTGAAGTGAATAGACCCACCAGGAAAGGTCTTCATATTGGTGTGCTATGTGGGCAGAACACAAATTGCGGTTGACTCATTCCTCAAATGATGGGTTAGGACAGTAAGGCATTGTAGCAGTATGTGCAGTCCCCCTTTTGAAACAGGAACCATGAAACAGCCTCGACTTGAATGACACAGCATTATCAGAGACTAAATATTGCAATTGCCCAAGGGTACCAAACAAGGACTTTAAGCAATTTGTAATGCCATGTGCAGTCATATCACAGCTCAGAAGTAACCAGCAAAAGCAGGTAAAGGTATCCACACAAATTAATATGAACCTATTCCTGACTTGCTACTACATAAGATTGTCTAAATAATTTATGTATAATATCTGCGTGGGTGACGTCACTATTTCAGAAGCTAGCAGTCACTCTGTGCCGTGTACTCATCATTTGGTTACTCATTGCACAGACTTTGCAAAACTGTACCCACCCCTTAATTCCCCTGTCTGTGATCTGCCATATAAAATTTTCCTGAATTTTAAGTTGTGTTTTAAATATTCCTATATGGCTGCTGACTAGCAACTCTCGGTAATATTTACATAGTAAAGATACTACTCCAGGGGTGAGAGGTGAAGCTATTTTGTCCTGTTTACTTCCCCTGACTGGACAGCTCAAAACATTTACAGTTAAACAGTAGGGCTTAACCTTTTCTCCTCCCTTTATCATCTCTTTAATTTCTTGTAACCTAACATTGGAATCCTGATGTTCTGCACTGCCTGTAAACAACTGCAGGAGATAGGTGAGGATAGCCACAAAGAAGTCTGCTTTGTGCTTACTGCCTCCTTGAAATGTCCACTCACTGTATGATTCATTCCCGAACATAAAATTATGTTTGTCAGCAACAGCTTTATATCCTCCACCTAAATGACACACTCTAAACTGGAGGCGGAGATCTGAATTGCTTCTCTTGCAACACAACCCACCCACCTTGGTTGTCCCCGCACCCAATAAGGGCACGGTTATCACTTTCAACAACAAATGGACGGTGCTCCCGGGATGTATGGATTTTCTGGAAAGCAAACAATACCTTTCCAGTCTATAAACTGAATATAAAATTTCTAATCTTGGAAAACTGAGAGACGTGTACCCTATCGGTCTTCTCCTTGACTAGTGTTCTAATAAAAGAAGAGGTGCTACAGCTGATATAGAAGCATCCAGGGTATAATCCACCCTGAGAAAACCCTGACCCTTCCCCCTCCTCTTCTCTTGACCTTTTGTCCTACTAATTGATTTATGACACCTCCTGCAGATAATCCACCCATCTGAGAAATCCCCACTCTTCCCCCTCCCACTCCTCCACTCCTCTGTGGACCCCATTCAAATTATCTTCCTTTCTTTCTCATTTAATTCAGTGGACTAGCGATCTGGGCAAATTTAAGTGTGAATTTTCGGAAAAAATTAATCATGCCAATGAACCTTGCCATAGCCTTGGGACTCTTAGGTGGCAAACAGTTGTGCACAGTCTTAAAGCAGCTTTGGTCAACTTTGTGCGCCAAAAATGACATCTGTGATTGTGCAAACCTTACCTTAGAAGGTTTGACTGTGAGCCACTGCCTTATTACACGCTAAGGGTCTACTCGTTAACCTCGCTCCTATTACTGGCCTCTAGTCAGCCAGAATTCTCGTTTTTCTTTCGCTGGATGCCTGGACAGTCTCATTTGAAATGGTTAGGACTCCCACATCTAAAGCCGGCCGGAGTGGCCGAGCGGTTCTAGGCACTACTGTCTGGAACCGCGCGACCGCCACGGTCGCAGGTTCGAATCCTGCCTTGGGCATGGATGTGTGTGATGTCCTTAGGTTAGTTAGGTTTAAGTAGTTCTAAGTTCTAGGGGATTGATGACCTCAGAAGTTAAGTCCCATAGTGCTCAGAGCCATTTCAACCATTTCAACCCACATCTAAAATGTGTACATGGCATCCTGTTATGTGTAAGGCAGCCCTTTCTGCCTCCTATGGCCACCTTTGAATCCTGTATCCTGGTCTCGGTCTTCGGATTAGATGAGATTAGATTAATTATTCATTCCATAGACCCATAAAAGAGGGAATCTTCCTGGGTGTGGAACATGTCAGATAAACACATTACAAAAATGTAATTAGAAATACTTGAGTTTCATTAATTTTAAAGATCCTCAGTCAATAAACAGTAAAATTATGTACATGAATTAAACTTAAACTTCTAATATTTGCAGGTTTAATACTTACACCTGCTTTCATTAAATCCATAATTCAGACATTTGCTAGTTTCTTGGCTATTACAACCAAGTATTGTCAAAAATTAAAGTAAATTATTCATTTCAGTGATCCTCAGTTAAGAACAGATTATGTACAAGATTTAAAATTAAACTTCCACTATTTACAGACTTAAGACTTCCATCTGCTTTCCATACATCCATCATTCACACAGTAGGTCGTTACTTGCCTGTTACAAACAAGTACTGTCAAAAATTAAAGTATAATAAATTTTCATTAAAATGGTCTACTGCACTTGTTGAGTAACTCATGGATGGAATAGAAGGAGTTGCCACCAAACATTCTTTTAAATTATGTTTAAATTGTGCCTTGTCTGAAACTAAACTCTTAAAGGTTGCTGGTAACTAATTGAAAATATGCCTTGCTGAATACTGGACTCCTTTCTGGGACAGAGTAAGTGATTTTAAATCTTTATGTATATTGTTCTTATTCCTAGTATTGATACTGTGTACTAATCAGTTAGTTGGAAAAAGAGATGTATTATTTACAACAAACTTCATTAAGGAATAAATATACTGAGAAGCTATGGTTAATATGCCCAATTCTTTGAACAGGTTTTGACATGATATTCTTGGATTTACACACTCATTACTCTTATTATATGCTTCTGTACTCTAAAAATTTTTTCTCTGTTTGTGGAGTTACCCAAAAATATGATACCATATGACACAATGAAATAATGAAGGCAGCAGAGGATCAAGTAGGTAAAAATATGAGGGCTAGTAGAAATCCTTGGGTAACAGAAGAGATACTGAATTTAATTGATGAAAGGAGAAAATACAAAAATGCAGTAAGTGAAGCAGGCAAAAAGGAATACAAACGTCTCAAAAATTAGATCGACAGAAAGTGCAAAATGGCTAAGCAGGGATGGCTAGACGACAAATGTAAGGATGTAGAGGCTTATCTCATAAGGGGTAAGACAAATACTGCCTACAAGAAAATTAAAGAGACCTTTGAAGAAAAGAAAACCACATGCATGAATATCAAGAGCTCAGATGGAAACCGAGTTCTAAGCAAAGAAGGGAAAGCAAAAAGTTGGGAGGAGTATATAGAGGGTCTATACAGGGGCGATGTTCTTGAGGACAATATTATGGAAATGGAAGAGGAGATAGATGAAGATAAAATGGGAGCTACGATACTGCGTTAAGAGTCTGACAGAGCACTGAAAGACCTAAGTCGAAACAAGGCACCGGGAGTAGACAACATTCCGTTAGCACTACTAACAGCCTTGGGAGTGACAGCTTTGACAAAACTCTACCATCTGGTGAGCAAGATGTATGAAACAGGCAAAATACCCTCAGACTTCAAGAAGAATATAATAATTCCAATCCCAAATAAAGCAGGTGTTGACAGATGTGAAAATTACCAAACTATAAGTTTAATAAGTCACAGCTGCAAAATACTAATGCGAATTCTGTACAGACGAATGGAAAAACTCATAGAAGCCAACCTCGGGGAAGATCAGTTTGGATTCTGTAGAAATATTGGAACACGTGAGGCAATACTGGCCCTACAACTTATCTTAGAAGAAAGATTAAGGAAAGGCAAACCTACGTTTCTAGCATTTGTAGACTTAGAGAAAGCTTTTGAAAATGTTGACTGGAATACTCTCTTTCAAATTCTGAAGGTGGCAGGGGTAAAATACAAGGAGGAAAGGCTATTTACAAGTTGTATGGAAACCAGATGGCAGTTATAAGAGTCGAGGGGCACAAAAGGGAAGCAGTGGTTGGGAAGGGAGTGAGACAGGGTTGTAGCCTCTCTCCGATGCTATTCAATCTGTATATTGAGCAAGCAGTAAAGGAAACAAAAGAAAAGTTCGGAGTAGGTATCAAAATCCATGGAGAAGAAATAAAAACTTTGAGGTTCGCCGATGACATTGTAATTCTGTCAGAGACAGCAAAGGACTTGGAAGAGCAGTTGAACGGAGTGGACAGTGTCTTTAAAGGAGGGTATAAGATGAACATCAACAAAAGCAAAATGAGGATGTAGTCGAATTAAGTCGGGTGATGCTGAGAGAATTAGATTAGAAAATGAAACACTTAAAGTAGTAAAGGAGTTTTGCTATTTGGGGAGCAAAATAACTGATAATGGTCAAAGTAGAGACGATATAAAATGTAGACTGGCAATGGCAAGGAAAGCGTTTCTGAAGAAGAGAAATTTGTTAACATCGAGTATAGATTTAAGTGTCAGGAAGTCGTTTCTGAAAGTATTTGTATGGAGTGTAGCCATGTATGGAAGTGAAACATGGACGATAAATAGTTTAGACAAGAAGAGAATAGAAGCTTTCGAAATGTGGTGCTACAGAAGAATGTTGAAGATTAGACGGATGGATCACATAACTAATGAGGAGGTATTGAATAGAATTGGGGAGAAGAGGAGTTTGTGGCACACCTTGACCAGAGGAAGTGATCGGTTGGTAGGACATATTCTGAAGCATCAAGGGGTCACCAATTTAGTACTGGAGGGCAGCGTGGAGGGTAAAAATCATAGAGGGAGACCAAGAGATGAATACACTAAGCAGATTCAGAAGGATGTAGGCTGCAGTAGGTACGGGGAGGTGAAGAAGCTTGCACAGGATAGAGTAGCATGATGAGCTGCATCAAACCAGTCTCAGGTTTGAAGACCACAACAACAACATGACATAATGGAGTGAAAATAAGCAAAATATACCAGTTTTTTAGATTTATATCTCCTGTGTCTGACATCATTCACATTGCAAACACAGACTTGTTTAGGTACTGTAGCAGTTCATTAGTATGTTGCTCACAACTGAATTTATTATCAAGTTGTAATCCCAAGAATTTTACACTCTCAACTTGTCCTATTTCCATGTCGTCATATTTTATACACACACCAGAAGGAAATCTGTTGGAAGTTCTGAACTGCATATAGTGGGTCTTTTCAAAGTTTAATGACAGTGAATTGGCTATGAACCACTTATTAATGTCAGAAAAAATTTGATTAGCTGCCATTTCTAAATTTGTATTTGATTTACTATTTAGTGCAATGTTTGTATCATCTGCAAATAAGGCAAACTTGGCATCTGATAATGTAACAGATGACAGGTCATTAATATACACAAGAGACAGTAGTGGACCTAGTATGGGACCTTGGGGAACATCACATGTAATTTCTTCCCAGTCAGTTGATGTCTGATTGCTTACTGCTGATTGCTTACTGCTGAAGTGTTCGTAATGACACCTTTTGTTTTCTGTTAGTAAGATATTGCCGAAACCACTTTGCAGTACTACCAGTGACACCATAATACACTCCTGGAAATTGAAATAAGAACACCATGAATTCATTGTCCCAGGAAGGGGAAACTTAATTGACACATTCCTGGGGTCAGATACATCACATGATCACCCTGACAGAACCACAGGCACATAGACACAGGCAACAGAGCATGCACAATGTCGGCACTAGTACAGTATATATCCACCTTTCGCAGCAATGTAGGCTGCTATTCTCCCATGGAGATGATCGTAGAGATGCTGGATGTAGTCCTGTGGAACGGCTTGCCATGCCATTTCCACCTGGTGCCTCAGTTGGACCAGCGTTCGTGCTGGACGTGCAGACCGCATGAGACGACGCTTCATCCAGTCCCAAACATGCTCAATGGGGGACAGATCCGGAGATCTTGCTGGCCAGGGTAGTTGACTTACACCTTCTAGAGCACGTTGGGTGGCACGGGATACATGCGGACGTGCATTGTCCTGTTGGAACAGGAAGTTCCCTTGCCGGTCTAGGAATGGTAAAACGATGGGTTCGATGACGGTTTGGATGTACCGTGCACTATTCAGTGTCCCCTCGATGATCACCAGTGGTGTACGGCCAGTGTAGGAGATCGCTCCCCACACCATGATGCCGGGTGTTGGCCCTGTGTGCCTCGGTCATATGCAGTCCTGATTGTGGCGCTCACCTGCACGGTGCCAAACACGCATACGACCATCATTGGCACCAAGGCAGAAGCGACTCTCATCGCTGAAGACGACACGTCTCCATTCGTCCCTCCATTCACGCCTGTCGCGACACCACTGGAGGCGGGCTGCACGATGTTGGGGCGTGAGCGGAAGATGGCCTAATGGTGTGCGGGACCGTAGCGCAGCTTCATGAAGACGGTTGCGAATGGTCCTCACCGATACCCCAGGAGCAACAGTGTCCCTAATTTGCTGGGAAGTGGCGGTTCGGTCCCCTACGGCACTGCGTAGGATCCTACGGTCTTGGCGTGCATCCGTGCGTCGCTGCGGTCCGGTCCCAGGTCGACGGGCACGTGCACCTTCCGCCGACTACTGGCGACAACATCGATGTACTGTGGAGACCTCACGCCCCACGTGTTGAGCAATTCGGCGGTACGTCCACCCGGCCTCCCGCATGCCCACTATACGCCCTGGCTCAAAGTCCGTCAACTGCACATACGGTTCACGTCCACGCTGTCGCGGCGTGCTACCAGTGTTAAAGACTGCGATGGAGCTCCGTATGCCACGGCAAACTGGCTGACACTGACGTCGGCGGTGCACAAATGCTGCGCAGCTAGCGCCATTCGACGGCCAACACCGCGGTTCCTGGTGTGTCCGCTGTGCCGTGCGTGTGATCATTGCTTGTACAGCCCTCTCGCAGTGTCCGGAGCAAGTATGGTGGGTCTGACACCCTGGTGTCAATGTGTTCTTTTTTCCATTTCCAGGAGTGTATTTTAGTTTACTTAAAAGAATGCTGTGATTCACACAGTCAAACGCCTTTGACAGGTCACTGAATATGCCAGTTGCCTCTAATTTGTCGTCCAATGAATTAAGGACATTTTTGCTGTAAGTGTAAATAGCTTTCTCAATATCAGAACCCTTAAGAAACCAAAACTGTGACTTTGACAGTATGTTATTTTCACTAAGTTGCTTATGTAGACGCTTGAACATAACCTTTTCAAAGATTTTTGAAAAAGTTGGCAAAAGTGAGATCGGTTGGTAATTTGATGACATTTCTTTGTCCCCTTCCTTGTGGAGAGGTATAACTTCAGCATATTTAAGCCAGTCCGGGAATGTTCCTGTGACATGTGATTGATTACACAAATAACTTAAGATATGACTAAGCTCACATGAACAATCTTTCATTAACTTTGTTGATATGTTATCATAACCACTAGAAGCATTTGATTTCAAGGACTTTATGATGGATTCTGTTTCTTTAGGTGAAGTAAGTGTGAATTCCATTTTACTGAGATTGCTTGTGTGCACTGGTCTCAGATATTCCATTGCATTATTTACTGAACCTGACAACCCCATGCTATCAGTAACAGAGGCAAAATACTTGTTTAATTGTTTTGCAACACAACATGCATTTGTTACCAGGGTTTCATTTATTTTTAGAGCTATTTGTTCCTCCTCATTTCTGGACCTACCTGTCTCTGACTTAACTATATCCCATATTGTTTTTATTTATCTTCTTCTCATAATGCAGGTGTTTAGATTTCTGGATAACCTTCTTCAGTATTTTTCAGTATTTTTTGTAATTAGCTATATTGCTAGTATCAAAGGTGTCCCTATGTATCACATGGAGTTTCCTTTTTGTCTCACATGATATCTTTCAGATTCATATCTGTGTAATGGATCGTGTACACACGTGTCTGCCTTGTAAATCCATGAATGAGTTGGCCTTTCCACAAACAACAACCAACCCCTATCCTCTGGACTTACCCCATCAACCTCTGTTTCACTCTGTGGTAAATATAATGCCTTTACTATGTGCCTAATATCCCACATGTACCATGCTAACAGCTCCCTGTTTTCTTATACCCACCAGAAGTCCCTTTGCACTAATTCCTGCAGTATCTACAGAAAAGGTATCAGTTTCTTACATGAATAGCCCCAAAATTCACTAAAGCTACACTGTGCTATTCTAGCTGTATTATCACAACACATTAACTGTGCTGCATACTTTGGATATAGCAACTTATAAAAGTGTTGTCCTGTCAATCCACAGTTTTCACCTTGTTCCTGTAACTCATCTAGCGACCACAATAGGTGCTGAATCTGGCCTAAAGTGTTGACTGACAATTTTCTACACTTGTAACAACCCAAGTGAAAAATTAGGTAAATTACCAAACAAATTAAGACGCCATCAGTCTGCTGTATTTTCTCGATATATACTGTAGAATAAGGGATGTGGCCGGAGTTACATGTGATAATCACTGATGGACCTTGTCAAAGATGAAACTTATTTATCAATTGTCATCTTGAAACTGCCTGGCAGATTAAAACTGTGTGCCAGACCGAGACTCAAATTCGGGACCTTTGCCTTTTGCGGGCAAGTGCTCTACCAACTGAGCTACCCAAGCATGACTCATGCCCCATCCTCACAGCTTTACTTCTGCCAGTACCTCGTCTCCTACCTTTCAAACTTTGCAGAAGCTCTGCAGCGAACCTTGCAGAACTAGCACTCCTGAAAGAAAGGATATTGCAGAGACAGTTGGTAGAGCACTTGCCCGTGAAAGGCAAAGGTCCTGAGTTTGAGTCTCGGTCTGGCGCACAGTTTTAATCTGCCAGGCAGTTTCATATCAGTGCACACTTCGCTGCAGGGTGAAAATCTCATTCTGGAAACATCCCCCAGGCTGTGGCTAAGCCATGTCTACGCAGTATCCTTTCTTTCAGGAATGCTAGTTCTGCAAGGTTCGCAGGAGAGCTTCTGCAAAGTTTGGAAGGTAGGAGATGAGGTACTGGCAGAAGTAAAGTTGTGAGGATGGGCGTGAGTCTTGCTTGGGTCGCTCAGTTGGGTAGAGCACTTGTCCGCGAAAGGCAAAGATCCTGAGTTCGAGTCTCGGTACGGCACACAGTTTTAATCTGCCAGGCAGTTTCATATCAGCGCACACTCTGCTGCAGAGTGAAAATCTCATTCTGGAAACATCCCCCAGGCTGTGGCTAAGCCATGTCTCTGTAATATCCTTTCTTTCAGAAGTGCTGGTTCTGCAAGGTTCGCAGGAGAGCTTCTGCAAAGTTTGGAGGGTAGGAGCCAAGGTACTGGCAGAAGTAAAGCTGTGAGGACAGGGTGTGAGTCATGAGTGGGTAGCTCAGTTGGTAGAGCACTTGCCCACGAAAGGCAAAGGTCCCGAGTTCGAGTCTCGGTCTGGCACACAGTTTTAATCTGCCAGGCAGTTGTATACGAACACACATTCTGCGGCAGAGTGTAAATCTCATTCTGGAATTGTCATTTTGTCAAAGACATAAACTGTTTGGTTATTCTGCAGAGTTACTGTCCAAATGTCACTAAGTTTCATGGTCTCTACTTTCCTATTACAATTTTGCCTATGTTTATGTATTTCAATGGCTTCTCTACATAACTGTGGATAATAGTTCATTGACCATTGTTGTAGATAAATTTTTGTTTCAGAGAACTTCACTTTGTGACTTCCTGGCTGAAGAGCATGTCCTGCTAAAGCCGATTTGACTATTTTCTCTAATTGGCAAAGACTTTTGGGTTCCTTTACCCATGTATCCACACTTCTCCAATATAAACTTGCTCCAATATAAACTTTACCACATGTACACAGAATTTTATACATGCCACATGCTAGTAGAGGAGGTCGTTTATCCACAGATCAGAGTGCTTGACGTATTTTCTTTGTTGGTGTAAAAACCAGTCTGATATGATGTTTCTGTAAAATCTTTTCGATCTGATCTACTACTTTTTTTAATAAAAGGCAGAGAAACTGTATTTTTCCACCATTGTTTTTCATGCTTGTCCTTGGATCTTCCATTATTTAGTCATAGAATTTTGTTTACTTCTTTCCCTGAGTAGTCATTTTTCTCGAAAGCCTACTGTAGATATTTTATTTTAGTGTACAGATATTCCGGAATGCAGATCCTTTCGGCTTAATTGGCTGCTGCCAGTTTTCACGTAAACCATGTACCAAACAACATGTAGCCCGCCATGTGGTCCATGGTGGTGTCAGTCTCTTGAACATGTTGATATGATTGTCCACATTCATCTCATCAGAGCTAAGTACACACTGCTTCTATGCTTCACTTAAATTTTATCTTGCTTTCTCATTAGGAGCAGTGCATCAGTCCAAATGCCAGGATGATAGCAGATAGATGACTGTACATTGTGTCGGTACCTTTACTGCCTCCATATTTGGTATTAATATTAATAATTTATTCATCTAAGAATCATTTTACTCTGTTGATTTGCTGCTGTTCTGCTGCTCCACTTTTTTTCATAATCAAATCTCTGAAACCGTTACTAAAATAAATGATGAGACATCATAATTGTTGTATTACTTGATCTCGGAGCACAGAACTTCTCCATGTCTGACATCTGCATCACATGTCACATTGGAGTTAGGCAAACAGTTTCAGTTGGTCTGTATGTGGTTAGAGTGTATTTAACTATTTCTGTGTATTAACTTTGTCCCTAACTGTGAAAGAACTGTAAGTAAAATACATAACAGATCAACATAAATACATAGCGATATTTCGTCAGTTGACGGCCTCATAACCAGAATTGTTCTTTCCTTCGCATAAGCTAAGAATTGTACTTTCTCTCTTGTGGTCCTGATCCAGCAAGAGTTGACTTAAAATCGTGATTAACTTAAAAATTATGGAGGCACATTTACTATGTATATCAATCAGAAATTTGTGAGATATTTCGAACACTATTTCTGACATCCATAATGTATCATTTCTATTTTCAAAGCTGACATATGTTTTACCAATAAGTGCAGATTATGTCTGGGAAATTTCAAAATTAAATGTCCTGCTACTGTGTCACATTTTCAGTGTGTGTTTCTTTGACAGTGAATGGTAACATAAATTCTGGTAGACAATCTATTACTTTGGATATGAAGTATGTAAAATATATTTTGCATTAGCTTGAGAAGTGAGAACCCTTGCACTGTATGGAAAGTATTTTCTTTTTGCCTTAGTCACACTTTGTTTCTTGTCTTACAACAACATGGCAGAGACTAAGTAAGAGTATTTTTTGGTGGAACACTCAGACAGCTACAGCTTGATGTCCAGTTAAGGTAGAGTCTATTATATGGCTCTGGAAGAAACATTATAATAAAACTTAGTTTTTTCGGTGGGAATACCAAGTATACTAATTGCCAAGGGCACGAGATTATGTAGAGCCAGCTCTGCATTTGTAATTTGGTGCACATTATAGATAAAACATTTTGATGGTGGTCATGACATGACTTGTGCATGAATGCACACTTGGGAGTAACTCCTTTTCAATTTCTAAACAAATGGGAGTTTCCTGACAGTCTCAATAGTGCACAGGACCTCTGAAGCATCAAGAAAGAGGTGAGTGTGTCACATTGAAACTAAAAGTGTACCTCGGTTTCAGTTGTAACTTGCCAGTTAATGTGATTGCTGTAGGGTTCTTCCTGGTGCACCTAGATCACATGCTTGCTCTTTTATTATGTGATGTGTGTCGACTTGAGATGGCAATATAACAGCAGCAGTAGGTGTTTCACGTTCTTCATCTCAACAGATACAGTTTAGTGCAACTATGACATATGGTTATCACATTGTGCCTTTGACTTCCAAGATCTCCTGATCGCACGGTGTAATATTTATTTTTGTGGGGGTTTTTGTAAAACTCCAACTATGTACCTTTGCTTCCAATGACTCTGGATGAACTGCGACACTGCCTAGCAACAGCATTGAATGCTGGAACTCCAGACTTACTTGCAAAACTATGGGACAAGTACGACTAATATCTTGATGTTTGTCATGCTTCTGGTGGAGGGTACATGGAATATTTTTGGTAGTAATAAAAAGTTTCATAAATAAACATAATTTTAAAAAGTATTCAGAGATTTTATGCACACACATGTAGAAGACAAAACCTTGTAAAATTATAAATTGGTCTGAAAACAAAACTTTTGTAATCTGATGCAAGTTAAAATTCGCCTTAAGTTTCCACCTTCATTCATGTAGAAGATATGATCTTGTGAAATCTGATGACTCTTTTGAAATGTTAACATATTTTTATTTTTCAGGAGTGATTTTGCTGCCATTATATGTCTGCACTTTATATCCTCTCATCTTCTTTTGTTAACAGTTATTATGCTGCTCAAATAGCAAAAGTTATCCACTACTTTTTGCATCTTGGTCCTATTCTAATTCCCTCAGCATCAGCTGACTTAATTCAACTACACTCAATTATCCTTGTTTCACATCCCTTGTTTTATCCAAAAATTAAATTTCTCATTGGCTTCCGTTACTACTTGCTTAGTGTAAGATGGAATAACTTGGAGTACGGCGTACATCCCAGTCTCACTACACATTCAGTTGCTGGCCTCCTTTTATGCCTGGTTTTTGTTCAAGTTGTAGATATGATGTGACTTCCAGAATTTTATTCATGATAAGTTCAGAATTCCAAAGAGTGTATTTAAGACAATATTGGCAAAAGTTTTTTTTAACCTAAATGTGCCTTTCTTACCTCTACCTTCAAGGATAAGTCACAGAGCCAGTGTTGCTGTCACATTCCTACATTTCTCCACAACTCAAATTTATCTGCTCCAGTATAGTCTCCTATCAGTTGCTCCATTCTTGTGTGCATAAAATGTGTTACCATGAGTTACAGGTTTTATGATTAAGTAATTCTCACACATGTTAGCAACTCCAAAGTCAGCATTTAACATAATGTGCTCATCAAATGTAACATAAGATGACGCAGTAATTTTTCTTAGCCCTGTCACAGGTATCACCAAACTTAACATACAATTGGTAGACAAAAATTATAAAACACCAAAAACACAACACACTACCATGCCAAATACAGTATAGGAAAAGATTTGCATTCAAAACAGCTTCCATTTGTCTCAGTATGGATAAATTGAGGTTCTGTAAGGTTTTTACGGGAATCTTATACCATTTTTTGTGCAACTAGTTTTGCAAATTCAGGCAGTGACAATGTAGATGGATAGCGATCATGCACCCTTCTAGAAACAGACCATAAAGGCTCAATGATATTGAGATCTGATGACCTTGGTGGCCAGGGGAGATGCAACAATACATCTTTGTGTTGTCAAAACGAGTCCTGGACGATGTGAGCTCTGTGAACAAGGGCCACGTTGTCTTGTAACACAGCGTCACCACTAGGGAACATTGTACCACGATATAGACCTGGTCAGCCAAAATGATCACATAATCCGTGGCAGGAACACAACATTGCAGAGTAACCATGTGGCCCATGGAGTACTGTTTTATGGCTGCCAAATCATCATCGAACCCCCTCCGTGTGTCAGACTTGGGGCATAAACTTGGCCAGAAATTGGAAACCTATGAAACAAGAGTCATCCAACTGGGTCAGAGAGGTTACTTCTTTCGAAGAGAGTGGCAGTGTGTGTTGGACAATCTGACTATGTACTTGGTTTGAAAAGGGTGGAAGCTGGCCTGCCATATAGTGGAGGCAGACGTCCTTGGTCAGTTGTGGCATGAAGGGGGCATCCAAAACGGGCAACCCACGTACACAGAAACGTCTTCGCAGTAGTTTCGGCTGAAATATCGACTATTGGAGTTGCTTCTGCCCATCTTGTGCACCTATCTATGGCCGAAAACAAATATCTGTACCCTCTGACTGTGGGAGAGGTCCAACCAGGTCCACGTGAACATGTGCGAATCTAGCAGAGGTACCTTTAAAATCTCCAATATCAGCACGCACATGTCGTCCTACTTTACTTTGTTGACAAGGAATGCAGGAACGTACCCAAAGGCGCGCGTCTTTTTTCATAGAAGGGCACACATAGCGGTCTGTCAGCAGCTTGATTGTAGCGTTGGCTCCTGGGTGTGATAGTGTGTGGACACCATCGAATGCCGTCTTGCGTAATATTTTTGAAATGAATGGTCTCGGTCTGCCTTGAGAAAAGTCACACCACAGCTTCAGCTTGGAGTTAGGCACCAGAATTTGCTCGAACCTCAGATCTGTAGACGTGTCGTTTAACAGCTGTCGTAGCTCTGCATCCTTGGTCTGTTCCACTGCAAGTTTATCATAGTCTATAATTTCTGAAATCCCGCAAATACGTGAAAAATAGTCAGCAACTAAATTTTCTGCCCCTCTTAAATGGCGTATATCTGTCGTGAACTGACTTATGAACTCAATATAACGGAACTGTCTTGGTGAGCACTTATCACTGGTGTTCATAAAAGCCGATGTTATGGGTTTGTGGTCTGTAAACACAGTCACTGGTCTAGCCTCTATTTGTGGGCGGAAGTATCGAATTGCTTCGTAGATCGCGGACAATTCTCTGTCATACGCGCTCCACTTCTGTTGTGCAGTCTGTAAACTTTTAGAGAAAAACGGTAGTGGTTGCCATTGCCCTTCTACACGCTGGTGCAGGGCCGCCCCTATTGCTGATTGGTTCGCGTCTACAACAATAGCTAGCTGTGCGTAGTGAACTGGGTGAGCGAGCAACACTGCTATGCGAACACAAACCAGGGAAAGATCCTCTATTCCCGCAGCACTACAGGCCGATTAGCCTCTTGCCAACACTCAGCAAGATCTATGAGCGCCTCCTGCTAAGACCCATACAAGAACATATTACCAGAGAGCAAATTCTGCCGGATTTCCAATTTGGGTTCCGGCAGAACCACTCTGCCCCACAACAGGTCATGAGAATGGTTGAAGCAGCCACAGAGGGCTTCAACCACAGAGGCTACTGCGGGATAGTGCTACTAGACGTAGCCAAAGCCTTTGATTCAGTATGGCATAGAGGGCTACTCTACAAGTTGTACACACAAGGGTTTCCCGGGAGCATAGTTCAGCTCATTAAGAGCTATCTCACGAATAGGACTTTCTCCGTCAAAGTAGAAACTGCCACCTCCACCAGAAGGCGTATTCGTGCCGGGGTGCCACAGGGATCAGTCCTGGGGCCCGTATTGTACAGTTTGTACACTGCGGATACTCCAACGGCCCCCCTGGTGCACACTGCACAGTATGCTGACGATACAGCCTTCTACACGAGAAATGCGAACAAGGACCTGGTCATCCGTAGGCTACAAAAGGTTTTAGATGACACAGAAACTTGGGCCCGTCGCTGGCGCATCACGATCAACTCCGAGAAGACGCAGGCATGCTGATTACCCGCAGGCTCGGAAGGCGCGAACCTCCTCAACGTCCCCCCCTCCACCTTCACCTAAATGGAATCCAACTCCCCTGGCGCAGAACCGCCAAGTACCTTGGCGTAACCTTGGACTCTCGTCTTACGTGGAAACCCCACATAGACGAGGTCCACAGGAAGGTCTGCGCCAGAATGTCCATTCTATACCCTATCCTGAACACAAACAGCTCCCTTCCCTGCCCAGTAGCAGTAAATGTTTATCAGGCCCTGATACGGCCAGTAATGGAGTATGCGCGCCCTGTCTGGGGATACGCGGCGAAGCAGCACCTGGACAAACTCCAGAGGCTGCAGAACCGCGCCCTCAGAAGGGCACTGCACCTACCTCTTGGATTCCCCACAGACGACTTGCACGCCGCAGCCAAAATCCCACTCCTGAGAGAGCGTTTCCAGGATCTGGCAAGGGCCTTCTATGAGGGTTCTTCCAGATCCGAAAACGCGCTCATCCACTCCCTAGGTCGGTATGACATGTCCCGCGATAAGCATAAGCGCCCTATGACGATCTTCGACGATTAAGTCGAAGAGAAAATCCCAATACCCAATCCCTAATCCATTTCCTTCCCATATAACACCAATCTTTTCGCCTACCTCAGGCAAGTACTAGACTCACTCACAACAAACATCACAAGTCACAGACACCAAAAAAACTATAGAAAAATCACACACACACGTTCACAGGGGAGTAAAAGCCGAAAGGCTACAAACTCCCCCACACACACTTCCCCAAAGAGGGGAAAGTAACAGATGTGAGCAGCACTGCTATGCGAAGGCTTGCTTGAAGATCATTAAATGCTTTGTCCATTTCTTGTGTCCACTTAATTATTCGTCGACCTTTGGCGTCGCGTCCCTTCAGTGCATCAGTGAGTGGTGCTTGCACCGTAGCCGTTGCTGGCAGATGGCGTCTATAAAAATTTATTGCTCCCATGTATCGTCGTAGCTCTTGGTAGTTTGTCACTTTCGGAAGGGCCTGTATCGCCGCGATCTTCTCTGGCAGAGGCAATATACCTTCTGATGACACAATATGGCCAAGGAAACTGACTTGGTTCTTGTGCATGACGTATTTATTTTCGTTTAAAACGACTCCGTAGTCAGATAGACGCTTGCGAAGTTGACACAGATGCTGTTCATGTGTTTGACTCTCCGGAGAGAAGACCAAGATGTCATCAAGATAAGCAAAGCAAAATGTTAATCCCTTAATCACTTCGTCGATAAAACGCTGCCAAGTCTGTGCCGCGTTCTTAAGGCCAAAAGGCATAAATAAAAACTCGAATAATCCAAATGGTGTAATCACTGCTGTCTTCTGAACACCTCTTGGAGCCACCGGTACCTGGTTGTATGCTTTCTTGCAATCGAGGATGCTAAAAATTTTCGCGCCGCCCAAAGCACATGTGAAGTCCTGTATATTAGGTACTGGGTATCCATCTGGAATGGTCCTTGAGTTTAATGCTCGGTAATCCCCACACGGTCTCCATGATCCATCTTTCTTACGTACTAAGTGTAGGGGTGAAGACCACGGACTGTCTGACCGGCGAATTATTCCCGACTATAACATTTCCTCGAATATCGCCATTTTTTCTGTCAATCTGTCTGGTGCGATTCTACGTGCTCGTCGTGAAACTGGTTGTCCTGGCGTGGTACGAATATAGTGAACCGTACTATGTTTAACTTCTATTGTCTGTCTGTCAGAACATCTCCGATTCTTCTCTTCGCCATGTAGCTCTTCGGCTACAGAGTTGCCAATCGCCTGTAGCTTCTCACAAGTTGTATGCCCTTTAGTGCATGATATTGCACTATTGTCTGTCAGATTTAACAAACGTTTTCCTTGTAAGTCGACCGCCAACTCGAAATGTGCCAGAAAATAAGCGCCCAAAAGACCAGGTAAACTGTTTGGAAAAACCTACATCAATCTTGCACACTTTACATCCGTAAGTGTTAGTCACCGAGTTATTGACTGCCTTCAAACGTGGCTGTATGTCTTTTTCGTTGTGTGGCGCATGACTGACAGGAAGTGAACTAATGTCAGACCCGGTATCCACCAAAAACCTTGTACCCGTAAGTACGTCTGATTCATACAATCTTTTCGAAGCAGGAGGCATATATATTGACGATTGCTGTCGCTGACATGAAAACACTGCACTGTTTCTGTGCATACCTTGGTTGTCTGAGTAGGCGCACGGTGATGTACATCTTGTAGCATCTCTCCCAAAACGTTTATGGTACCACACACCTTACGCTCGTCCTCTTGTTGACTTCGTGTTTCACGCCCAGCCCGGTCTCTCTTGCGCTTAAAGGTAACTTGTGGTCGCAGTAGCGTGCGTAGCTGCGTTCGCAAATCCTCTATCGCAGTTTTTAAATCTCTAATTTCGTTTGAACTTTTTGTTGTTTGTCGCGTTGCGACCGCGGCACAGTTTACTGTTATATCGTCAGTTTGGTCTTGCTGGTAATGGTAGTTATCGCACGTGGCATCTGTCGACGTCATTGCGACTGTAGCAGTAGGCTCGTGCGTCTCACAGATTCTGTCTGCAGCGAGCAGCAGTTTGTCAACTGATCTTTCGTCGTATATAGCTAGTGTAGTTCTTACTTGCACTGGTAGCTGTTGTTGCCATACGTGGAGTAACAGTCTATCAGAGACTGTCGAACTATCTACCAGGCTGCGTAAATGACGCCAGTATTCTGGTGGGGTCCTATCTCCCCGTTTCTCTTGGTACAGTACTTGTTTGACTCTGATGTCGACATACTTCACACACCGAGAAATCAATTCTTCTTTCAGTCTACAGTATGCTCCTTCTGTAGGCGGGTTCACTATAATGTCAGATATCAAAGCCGAGGTCTGATGGTCCAAATTACTTATCACCAAGGTGAACTTCTCGTGATCACTGACTATTCTTTGTTGTAAAAATATATTTTCCATTATCGCGAACCATGTGTGTGGCTGGAAGGCATGAATGGGGGCGCTCGTAATTGCAACCGTTGAGTTGGTGAAGCCGGCCGCGGTGGTCTAGCGGTTCTAGGCGCTCAGTCCGGAGCCGCACGACTGCTACGGTCGCAGGTTCGAATCCTGCCTCGGGCATGGATGTGTGTGATGTCCTTAGGTTAGTTAGGTTTAAGTAGTTCTAAGTTCTAGGGGCTGATGACCATAGATGTTAAATCCCATAGTGCTCAGAGCCATTTGAACCATTTTTGAACACCACACGACTACCAGGAGGTCACCATTTATGTAGGCCACTTGCCTACAACAAATAATTGCATAGCCGTCCGGTATAATGTGTTGACGAAAAAATATTTATTCGAAAAAACTCACAATGAGAAGAAACTAAAAAACAACAGAGAAGTAACAAGAACTAGGATACTCTATAGTCTTACGGCAAAGATAAAAAAACGACACATGACCAGAAAAAAAACTCTTGTGCACTTTTGAAATCACTTTGCACCAGTCATGAATAATATCACTGCCGCATGGGCTTTAAATTTACCATTGTCAGTGAAGCATCCATCAGGATGCTAGTGTTGAAGAGAGACTAGCAAGTGGTGATCCAGGAATTAATCAACAAGATGAGGCTTGTAAAAAACATGATATTACTTATTGAGATCATAATGATTTAGAATCTAGATACCAAGTTGATAAAGAACTTCAATTAGCTGCAAAAGAAAGAATGCATGCAAGTGATGATTAGGAGAAATAGTTGTAGCAATACTAGTTAGAGGAAGGATGTATGGAAAACGAAAATTAGGAATGGGCTTAGGCGCGGATGACAATGGATAAGGCATATAAAAATTTCATTTTATTAAATTTTTAATCTGTATAAATGGACAACTTTTCGATCGATTATACTTTGCTTCCAAGTGGCAAAACCAAGCCAAAAGCGGTTAAATTAAAGTTGAATAATGAACAGTTAAATGTGATTGAACCATTTTTGACTGATGTTAAAAAGAAAAATAAAGATAAGAAAACTGGTAGATATTTACTTGTTACATTAGCTATTCCTGTTGTGAAGAAAAATTATTGAATATCTAAGAAAAAGAAGGAAGAAAAAGGACTAACAAAATACAAAGGTGGATTTCTACCATTACTTTTGGTTGCATCACCATATCTAGCAACTATTGGTTCACTCTCTGGAGGATCTGCAGCAATTGGGAATGTAGTAATAAACAAGAAGAAATCCGATAAAGAATTAGAAGAACAGAAAAGACATGATCAAGCAATGGAGAAGAAAGCTGGCGTTGGACGCAATCCTAAGCCTGCTTCAGCAGGCACTGGCGCTAGACTGAAGAAAGCAAAAAACATTTTGAAGAGCTGATCGAAAAATTTAACAGTCCTTTATCTAATTTTGACATAGAAAAACCTACTAAACAATGTAAATGAAACATTTTCGTGGTGTATACATGATTGATGAAAGATCGAGTCATCCAAGAGAATATGAATGTAGAATAGTTAATATACATACATCTGATCATCCTGGTATTCATGGGATTTGTTAATATAAAGCGAAAAATTTAAGATTTGTTTTCGATTCTGTTGGTGGTAATATACCAAAACAACTAGTTAACTATTTGGGAAAAAAATGATCTATACTACAATACTGAGAGAATATAAAATTTCGATTGAAGTAATACATGGTCATTTTTGTCTATTTGTTTTAAAATTGTTACGCGAATTATAAGTGAATGATATTTTTAAATTAATAAATGGACATTTTTGTGAATAAAATCAACACTGGTGAGGAACCACCATGAGATTTAAGCTCATTGGAATCAAGAATTAAAAGCGAATTAGGGCCAAATTTAGCGAATTTAATTAAACAATTCCAGAAATAATTATGGGGCATTTTTAGAATAACTAAAACTTTAATTGATTTTAGAGGCAGACGATTAGTAGACGTAAAAGATCCAGTAAATGATTATGATGCTGTTACTAAACAGTACTTAGAGAAGGAATGTGTTACAATGTGTTACACAAGCATTCTAACACAGTTCAATAACTATGTCAACACTAAACAGTTTAATGAAAAAATTAATCAGATTCATCAAGATAACTACTACACTATAAAGAATTTCTTTACAAAAAAGGAATTAGAAAAGGCTTTTTCGAATTAATTCTCAAAAACAGATCCGTCTGCATCGACAGGTGAGCAAATTTAAATACATAAGTAATTGAATATTTAATCAATACAGTATATTCGTCAAATCTTCGTTTTGAACCAGCAGTTGCTGCTGTAGCTGGTGGCAGAAGGCCTATTGTCATTTTCCAATCTTGAAATGATTGGCAAATTTGCATTTCCGAATAATAGTTCGACAGTTTGGTTAGTTTAAGAAATTCAGATATTAACATATATTTCTTAGCTTTAGTATAGACAACATATTTCAATTTGGATGTAGGTCTACAACGAACTCTAGATAGCATTTCATGATTCTTAAGATCATTACCAAGTTGGTCGATGGGTCCACTCCAGGCATCAAGATATACAGTAACAGGTGCTGAACGTATAATTTTATTATCATGCAGAAACAAGTAATCATCTACACCAGGTGCTTTATCTGAAACTTTGGCATCCCAATGTATAGAATCATTTTTCTCCTTGTGTTCATCACTCCACTTCCGAATGAATTCTTTTGGATGCTGTAGAAACAGTAAATTCACTGGCATTTCTGGCTTTTTGTTGTTTGCAAATGATAATGTACGATGTACACCGAATGTCCCATATTTTCATTACCACACTAGAAAGCATAATATAATTATTGGTATTTGATAAGTTTTACCCTTAGCAACAATGACACCATTAACATGGTAATGGGTGGGTAACTGTTCCTCTCGTCCATGGACCTAAAGTCGATAAAGTTGCAGGGCTAGAAAATTTGAATAGTCGTGACATCATTGCTTATCAGACATTTCACATCGCAGAGGTTTACAATAGAGTTATTGGTAAATCATATTACTTGTCATCAATGCCGTTGGTTTTGAGGACTATGAATCATCGTAAAATAAATGAATTAGAATCGGTATCAGTCTGGGTAAATGGTACTGAAAATTGTAAAAAAATTAATATAGTTACTGATCTCACACATTATTATAGAAATTAAATAAATTTTTCCCCTTCCATTATCCTTACCAAAAAAACTACGCACTGATCTTGCCAAAAGCCGAGAAGCGATTCTTCTTAGTGTTGTAGCTCTCTGGAGCACTCTGGGATGCACTCTATGTGAGCCGTGACTTCAGTCATTATGCAACCGCTTATCTCTCTGTGTTTACAAACAGATGCCCAATCGCGCATGCTGTTAGAGAGACTACAGCATGCATATGGGATTACACATCTCTGCACTTAGTAGTTCTTGGCTGACGCTGTGGATCAAAATTCTCTAAGTGTACATTGAGTATCGGGGGCTCAAGGATGCAACACTTTGTCTATATAAGTAATGAATCTGAATCTGGTAAGGAGGAGTCAGTCTTTGGCAGCCACTTGAGCAACAGCATTGGACCGCACACACAGAACATGCCACAATATTATAGGAGGACAAGGTGTACACGCCTTACAGGTTGTAAAGCAATAGACAATATTTCAATTAATACTGAGATGATAATCTTTACAAAATAACTTCATCTAGTCAGTCAATAACAGTAAATAAGTAAAGTTTTCTGACTCTAACATTGAAAGATTCTGTTAAAACTGTACCAGTTGATGTTAATTATATTGCTGAAATAATTTAAACCTTATTAAATATTTATTCTATATAAATGGAGAATCATGTTTCGCATTAACTCCTTAAGGACAATCACATTTTTGCTTGAAGTGTAAAAAATTTAGTGAACACACGATCCACACAGAGTAACAACAAAAAATGAAAAACAATGAATCGAAGGTCTTTATACAATATGTAAAACCAAATAGAGTAAATTTGTTAAAAAAATTTTGTAGATAGTGAAGGTCTGAATAATATTAATGAAGAAATAATTAATGAATTACATAAAGTGATGAGGAGACATTTTAAAAGAAAAAGGTTGTCTCTCTTGGTATAGACGATTTATGGCAAGCTGATCTATTCGAAATGGACTTAGGTAATCTGAAAGGAATTTAAAAAAATAAATCGAGGATACAAATATTTATTAAGTCTTATCGATGTATTTTCAAATTTTTCTTGGGCTGTTACTGTTAAAGATAAAACAGGTAAGAATGTGGCTGATGCTCTCGAAAAAAATTTCATCCTAAGAAAGCCAAAAACTTTAAAAACAGATAATGGCAAAGAATTTTACAACAAACGATTTCATGACCTGATGAAAAAATATAGGATTAATCACTATTCATACTTTACTGAATTAAAAGCATCTGTTGTTGAACGATTCAATAGAACATTGAAAGAGAAGATGTGGAAAAACTTTAGTCAGCAAGGAAATTACAAATGGGTGGACTTAGTTAAAAATCTAGTTGATGAATACATCATCACAACTATAAAAATAAAACCGATAGAGAAAAATTTAAAGATGGGCACCATTGTAATGAATCAAAAAGCGAAATTTAAGAATGGTGACAAGGTGAGAATTAGCAAACAGAAAGGACTTTTTGGAAAAGGATATACTGCCAATTGTCAACAGAAATTTTCGAAACTGAAGATGTTATTCCTTCGGATCCAATCACATACAAATTCAGACATCGAAGGAAATTTTTATGAACAAGAACTACAGAAAACAGAATACCCAGATGTATATCTTGTTGAAAAAGTTTTGAGAAAGAAAGAAGATACAGTTTATGTTAAATGGTTGGGTTTCAATAAATCACACAACAGTTGGATAAATAAAGATAATGTAGTATTATAAACTGTTGGTGATTGACTGATCTGCAGAGTACAAATAATTGACCTCTGAATTTTTGTCTCAATGTAAGTGTAACCGATGGCTACTCTTCAATTCTATATAATTTTTTAAAACTCTATTAAAATTTTTGTCTATTAAATGGCTACCCTAAGAATGAATAAGCTAGCACTTTCATTCTTTCTAGCCGTAGGTTATCCAAATGCAGATACATCACCATTCATAAATCAATAAACTGATGCAAATGTGAATTATTTATTCGATCACAAAGGAGACAAACTTTGCATTGTTTATAAATACTTCAAAAAACAGCTATTGATTTTTCCTATCTTTCATGCTACGTGATGATAAATCTTCTTTCATGTTACCATGCTGACTTTTTTCAACTAAATTCTTTTTGGTCTGCAGTGGGAAAATTTTACCCTTTGAAATTCCATACTAAAAAGCCAGACTCTGAAAATCCATAGTGGACAAAACATCTTTTTGATCTGCAAAAGGCATTTTGGATCTCATAACTAAAGGATACCATCCCAGTTCGTTAATAAATTTTGTGTGTGGACGAATATTCTGTGTGCGGACGAATATTTTAATAGCGTCATTTCACCACTATTCAAATTTTCATATGTTTTACAATGATGACAAACACTTGCTTACCATTGTACATCAGCTTGTTGTTGGCGTCCATTTATTAAAGTTCGACAGCAGGAACTGTTAGAATTTCAATATAAAAATTCTTTCTCTCCTCATTAATTTCATCAACAATATCATTGGACTGATCACATAATTTCTCAACAAAGTATGATAGGCTGTTGAAGTGAATATTGTATATTTCTTTTCTTTTGTCTGTGTGCACCAAAATCAATCTTGAACATTTGCTCTACTAAGTCGTAATCTGTACCTTTGTATTTTCTGACATAAAATAATGTATTGTCTTTAGGTCTTCCACTATTATAGATCAATAATCATCCTGACAGATGATTTTCAGATAATACACCACCAACTTTAATATAATTTTTCTTGGCATAGTGTTTTGATGTTGCAATGTATATAATTTGTTCTTTTTCCATCTCTACTGCATCAGAAATTACATTTTTTTCCTTTTCTTTTAATTCTATTGATTGCTATTCGATAATTTTTTGAGATTGAATGGCTTTATTTTCTTTTACATACTCAGCATAATCACGAAATATTTCTTCAAGAGCAATATAGAAGTCTTTAATTTCATTAGCTACGTTAGTTCTCAAACTCATTACAAGTTTTTTAAAGTTTTTAATCGGCACTGAAATCCATGTTTGTTTTTGCTTATATTATTTGGTGTTATCTGTTAAGCTTCATTTTGAGTATATTCGTATTGTAGAGCAAGAGGATCGTTATATTTTATTTCGGTGTAATTATTTAAGGATTGTACTAAATTCCTTTTAATGATGAGGTAATCTTCAGCTGATGGCACCACATTGGCTGAAATTCCATACTTAATAAAGCATAAATTGTCGATTTCATAAAAACATCCTTTTTATTAAATAAAGGAATCCAAATGTCATTTAACCAACTTCCTAAACTTAATTCATACTTCCTTTACTAGTGACAACTGCCAGTTTATGTAGAATGAAAAAAACATTAGTAATTTTTCAGGGGTGACGCTCTGCGTGCCTGCAATTTTTGTGACAGACGTGGTTGAGAGCAAATACTGTTCTTTAAGATCTGCAGGGGGAGAATATTCTCCTTCGAAAAAGTTGGTGAATCGCCCAGAGAGATGAACACCACTGATAAAATAGTATGCGAGGGATGGGAACGTATCTTCAGATAATGAATATTATAAGCAACAGGTCGATTAATAAGTAACTGTAATTTTAACTTCTTTATGTGTAATCTGTTCTTTACTACTTTTCATTGTTTTAGTTCTTTGAAGCAATTCCAAATCTTTGTGATGTTCAACTTTTATTTGATGCAACAATTCTGATCTAGTTAAACTTAAATTATTTTCAGTTATGCAATCACCAAGAGCTTGATTTATTTTCTCCTTCATTTCTTCTGGATAAATAACTACTCTTCTTCGGGCATTATCGGGTCTAAAAAGTACATTTCCTGTAAGTGATTTTTAGTTAAATCATTAATGAAGTGGAAAGACTCGTTTATGTTTTTAATCGTTAATTTAGCACTCTTGAGCAGTTGTGTGTCATGTAAAACGAAGATTTCCTTGTCCTTTTTATCTCTGAAGTCGTCTAATACTCGTCAATCATCTTCTCTGTTTTATGAATATCATATACTTTATTGTAAAAACAGATATAGAATTTATCTTGCTCATTGTGTGAAGAATTGAAATTCAAGTTTCGAATAGACAAATTCCACTGTTGTTGATTAAGGAGTACCTTTTTGATGTAATTATGTAAATGTATGCACTTTTTGTTTGACTTTGTCAATAAAAACTTTCATACTCATTTTGAATTGTTTGATTCTTTTGTTTTCCTCTTTCAATTCGTCTTTCTCTTTCGAGTCGAACGAGAGTCTGTTTTGAAATCGTTGGAGAGTTGCTCCTTCTCTTTTATTGTTTGTTGCAGTTTATATTCGCCGAATTTTCGAATCGAAGGAAGAACTTCATGAGTGACCCATTTTCTAAACACGTTTGCTTCTTCTTTTTATATTTTCAAATAAAAAATAAAGATCTCCATCATTGATAAAAATTGAAGATTTTTCGTTGTCTCTTGAGGGTGTCTGAGACACTCTTTAAATCTTCAAAGATTTTACTGTCATCTACATCCACATTTTCTCTAACTTCCTGTTTTGTGTCTTCTAATATTTCAGCAGAATATTTTGCTTTGAACCATGGATTATTCTCTTTATCAATTATTACAAGCACTTGTTTCTTGTTGTTTGTAAGCATGTTGTTCATGAGGTCTACAATCGACTCCATTTTATATAGAATGAAAATACAGTAAATTTCTTTGGCGTCATGGTCTGTTAATTATTCAGGTGCCTGGAATTCCATCTGTAATTTCCTTAAGAGTGTGTTATTATATATCACAATTTGTTTTTCGTGAAATGTACATTGTACTAAAAACTCATAAATGAAATAAAAAACTTATAGTAGAAGTACTAGTGATAGAAGGAAAATTAAGAATGTAAATACTTTATCTATACAGTTATCAAGCCCACAGCAACATGAAAGAGGATTCATTTATTAAGGAGTAATTTTAACCCTTTCAGATCTGATTTTTTATTTACTCGTAAAAAAATCTGACATCATTTTTACAGCATGGTGAGTCTCCTGACAACATTTTCCTAAGAAAAATTTCGTTTGATCTCTAGTCTTCTAGATATTTAATGTACACAAATGTGTTCATCAGGCCTTGAGCTTCATTCATGTCATACATTAAGGAGGTTAACAGTATGGATCAATTATGCCACTCTTTATTTCACTTTAAAACAGAGGAAACAGTAAAAATAATTCCATATCACATTCTTATTTAAAAAACAATGGTCAACATCTGATTTTTAACATTTAGTATGAAACTGCAAAAAACAGTTTGTGTCCTTTTGGGGACACAAAAGTGCTTTACATTTTCTGCACTGAATTCTTGAACACCCTGTAAATTTTGGAAATTTGCGACTTGGAGCTCTTACATCATGCAAAGGCAAATGGTCAACAGAATCAAACTGTATCTCTGTAGCTGGTCGTAATTCTCCTCTTTTTCTTGGTATGACTCTCATGTCTGAAGCCAGTCCTTCTTCATACGGATGCCCCCTCTTCTTTTCAGTCACTTTCTTTTGGCACAGTATCAATCTATCTGCTGCCCTGATACGAAAGGAAGAAGGTCCATTTGCTTCTTCTTTGGGATTGACAGGTTGTCTGCATCTCATCTGTATTTCCAACCAACTTTGCACAATGGCAAAGTCAACAGCGTGAAGAATCATACGCAAGGCCATTTTCGAGATCTGATGAAAACTATGTAGCAGCTTATCAATTGATCAAAGAGATCCACACCACCCATTGCATGATTATATTTTCTCACAATTTCAGGTCTTTCTACTTTCACATATTTATGGTGCTTTTTGTCCCAAAGCTCAACTTCATCCACTGAGCCTTTACCAACAAAGTTTGAGCACAATACAATTGGCCTATTGTCTAACCACTTACACATGGTAATTTCATCACCACTAGTGATTTCTTCACAGTAACCTCTGGTTTGTTTCATTATTGTTTTATCATCTGAAAAAGGCAAGTTCTTTCCAAATCTGTTTTGACGGACAGTACCTGCTGCATTGATGCCTTGAGATTTCAGAACTTGAAACAGGAGGACCTAATCCAAATTTTTTTACAGCATGCGGTATTTAGTTCAGTTGTAGCGCCTTGATCCAAAAGTAAATCATGAAACTTAAGTTTGGAAACTACGAGACGAGATACTGGCAGAAGTGAAGCTGTGAGTACCAGGCGTGAGTCGTGCTTCGGTAGCTCAGGTGGTAGAGCACTTGCCCGCAAAAGGCAAAGGTCCCGAGATCGAGTCTCGGTCGGGCACACAGTTTTAATCTGCCAGGAAGTTTCATCGATCCATTCTGTTATTTAACCATCGCTGGAGTTTTCATGGCTATTTACAGATCCAAATATTTAAAGAAAAATACAATCGCTGTATTGGACAAAGAACAGAAAGAGAATTATAATAAGAATCCGTAGCTTGGTTAAACAGTAACAACATTCAACAAGCTCTTAATGGTGGCAAAGTAAGAATACCTGGTGCAAAAGTAGATGGGTTTGGTAAAGAAACTAATACTGTTTATCAATACCATGGCTGTTATTGGCATGGATGTAAAAAATGTTTCAAAAGTGAGACGATTAACAATAAAAATAAGGAGACAATAGATAACATTTATCAAAAGACTTTGAGAAGAGGTCCAGAAATACGAAATGCTGGATACAATCTGGTATAGATGTGGGAATGTGATTGGGTGAACTCAGCAGAATATAAAAGGCTTAAGAAATTAAAGCAGTTGCCTGAAATTGTTGAACTGTTGAATCCAAGAGACACTTTTTGTGGTGGTCGAACAAATTCAATAAAGTTAAGAGATAAAGCAGATGGTGTTAGCTCAAAAGTAAAATATATTGATGTATGTAGTATTTATCCTGTGCAATTTCATGACTTTTATCCTGAACAACATCCAAGAGAAGTATATAGAATAAAATATTATTCTAAAAAATGGTACAGTTTAATAAAATGTGAAGTATTGGCTCTTAGAGGATTGTATCACCCTGTTTTGCCTGTACATATGCAAATCGATAAAAATGGAAAACTGTTGTTCCCTTTGTATGTCAAATGTGGTCAAGAAAAAATAGATAAGTGCAATCACAGCGATGATGAAAGAAGTTTTATTAGAACTTGGGACGACTGATGAAGTGAAGAAAGGTGTAGAAAAAGGATATGAAATTTTAAATGTGTATGATGTTTGGGATTTTAAAAATAAAACCAATATGTTGTTTGAAAATTATGTGAAAGATTTTCTGAAAATAAAACTCGGAACCAGTCAATATAATTTCGAGTCTGCTGAAGAGTATATCAAAACAGTTAAAGTGAAGTTGGATATTGACTTGGATCATAACAGAAAAAAGGAAAATCTGGGAAAACCAGCTGTTGCTAAGATACGTCTTAATATGAGTCAAACAGAATACATAACCAGTTTACAGCACTTTTATGAGATACTGCTGGATGACCAATTAGATAACTTCGATATCAATTTTATTACAGAGCAGATGGTTCAGATGAGATATAATTTCAAGGTTTATTAGATGGAAAACAACACAGCTACAAATATTTTTATAGCTGCATTCACCACATCAAATGCAAGATTCAGATTATATGATATGTTAGATAAACTAGGAGAATCTGTTGTATATTTTGATATCGATTCTGTAGCATATATTGATGATGGTGAAAATACTGTGGAAACAGGCTGTATGTTAGGCGAATGGATTGATGAAATGGTAAATAACTGGGTTACAGATTAGGCATCAACAGGCCCAAAAAGTTACTGTTATGAGAAAAATGATAAAAAGACAGAGATGAAGGCAAAGGACTTCACTCTAAACAACAGGAATATTCAAAAGTTGAACGGTGAATCCATGATATGGCTAATTGAGAGTGAAGTGGAAGAAAAGATACAGTTAGAGTACAATCAGATAACTAGAGATCATGAAACAAAAAATCTGGTCAACAAATAGGTTAAGAAAGAATTCTCATTTCAGTATGATAAAAGAGTGGTTCTAGAAAATTTTGATGCAGTGCCTTATGGCTATTGAATCTCTTCTAATGAAAAAATAAACTTCATACCACATTCTTTATACAAATAATATAAAGTAGTTAGTTGCATTTTGTTGTATTCTGTGCTATCTAAGTTTTTAGTTATAGAGTGAGATACTTTTAAAAATAATGAATAATCTTTCAAATATTTTTTGTAGTTCTGTTAAGAAATTATTAATAGACAAATTAGAATCAACTATTTGCTTTACAGTCATAAAATAGAGAGAACTGGAGTTTTCTAATTCCTCCCATATTTCTATATCAGTTTCCTCATAGCTACCAAAGTTCTTTTCATGTTTTTCCCCATAAATTCTCTTTAATACTTAATGGTGGTTTAAAATATTCTTTGCAAGAATTACACTTAACATGTTTCTCTCTAGGATTATTACTTCTCTCAATAAAGATGTCAAATTTAAATTCATCCCACACATTAGTCATATTTATAAAGATTAAAAATTTAAAAGCTTATTAAAATTTTGTTCTACATAAATGGACGCTCTACTGAAGAAGCTCAATAATGAAAGCAATTCTAGTTTGTTTAAAAAGATTAATGAGTTAGAAGTAAATAAATTTTATTATATTACAGGCTGTGAATATTTAAAAACTAGAAATGGGGGGAAAAATTGCATGTAACTCGATGGAAAATTCAAAGCTACTTTACTAAACAGATACAACACATTAATTAGTGGTTGGGACTTTCAATATTTTGAAGAAGGTGACATTAAGCTAAAATATAAAGGAATGAAGAAGATTAAAAATAAAGATTACGAATTTCATGTTCTGGAGTTCGTTGTGTGACTTTTGGGTGCGTTGGTTTGCACATTCAAGTGATTCGTTTATAAAAAATGTCATTAACTAAGTTTCTAGTGTGCTCAACCTAACCGTTTATAACAAAATGAAAAATGTCAATAAATTACCTGTGAGTGCGCTCAATCCGCCCACTTACTACTTAAGCGATTTACTTCCTTTCTTCCATTTGTCTCCTTCCATTTGACTGCCCTAATGCATTCTTTCTGTTCATATGTCTAAGCATTTTCCGAGAGAGAATTATCGGGGATGGCTGCAAACCAGTTGGAAGAGAGCAGCTTATCGTTGGTGAATTTAAATAAAAATAATTATTTATTTGTTTAAATATTAATTTACAGCTTCGTATCACTTACAAACTTTAAAAATCAACCAAAAATTGTTCTCTAACACCAGAAGTACGAAAAATTCATATTTAAGTAAATAAACACAGTACATGACTTAAGAATATACAGTGTGTTTTGAAAAGATGGACCTGGTTTTGGGCAGTAATAATTATAAAACGTGGGACGCGCCGGCAGGGAAATCCGTTTTTTTTTCTTAATGGACGTGTCCAAGGTTTCAAGAAAATCGCCTTAGCTGTCATTCAATACGTTTTCTCAGTTTGCAGTCTCTCACAAGTAAGCTAACGTCTGCTTAACGGAAAGCGTCTTGTGTGCTGTAGTTTGCAAAGAGTCAGTCAGTGATTTCGGCCCAGCGTGCTTTTGTCGGCGTTTTGGCATTGATTCGCCTGCAGCCAAAAACATTCGTCGCTGGTTTCGCCAATTTGAAGAGACAGGTTGCTTGAGCAAAAGTAGGAGACCAGATGATAGTATGGTGGAAAGAATCCGGCAGACGTCTGAGCTGAGCCCACGAAAGTCTACTCGCCACGATTCCGATGACTTCGTTTTCCAATAGGATGGAGCTCCATCACAATGGCACAACAACGTGCGTTAGTTTCTCAATGCCGCTGTGCCTCAACGCTGGATAGGGCGCCCGGGACCCCCATACACTGCTCTGCATTCTTGGCTTCCGAGGTCGCCAGACATGACTACGTGCTATTTCTTCTTGTGGGTATACGTGAAGGAAAGTGTGTTCATATCTCCTCTAGCTCGTGACATGGAAGAAGTCAAGAACAGAATAACAGCCGCCATAACTCCTGTAAAAGCAGATACATTGTGTAAAGTTCATTATGAATTTAGCAATTCTCTGGATTTTGCTCGTGATGCTGCTGCTGGACACATAGATCATTTTTAATAGCTTAAACTTTAAGATTTTGTGAATATTTTACAATTAATCCCATGTCTGTAGTATGTTTTTATTAATAAATATTGAGTTTTGGAATCAGATTATTCTTTTTGAAACACTGTGTACTTCATTTGACAAATACAGCTTTTCCCCTGTATCTCTTTGACATAAGATACGTTATTTCTGTTGAGAGAGGCTGGCTCAGTAGCTCAGAAACGAGTGGAAGTCACTTCCGTCTGCCCCCGTGTTGTGTGCCTCTGACTGCCCACTGCCGCTGGTGGCCGCTGTCTGGGGTGTGGCGCCCCCATCTGGAACCTCCGTGGCAGAACTGTAGCTCAAACTGCTCCTTTCTCTCTTCTGGCCAAAAAACATAACTTCTTCTGATATTCTCAAGTTCTCAACTGCCAGGAGGAAAGTGCACACCTGAAAAATAACATCAGTCTTCAGCGTATAAACGCAACACTGTATTAGTGTAATAAAAACTCTCACTGTAAATGTTTGTACTACTGTCATGTACAAATAGTGTTTCAAAATAAGGTGCATTCTTACAGCTGATAGATGAATGTTTTGCGCTAATAAACTGGAGGTAGGCTAGTGTGAGTAGCATAGCTAAAAAATTTGTAGTTTGATCTCCCTAACAGCGCGTATTTTAAAATTAATTTCGTTGTGGTGTTTGAGACATTCCCGATGTAATAACTGCTTCATTGGTTCACGGTCGTCGCGTCGGATAACGTTGTGAAACTCCGCTTCGTCCGAACAGGCCTCGAAAGCCCTAATGGTACCGATCGACCGCCGTGTCATCGTCAGTCTATAAGAATTACTGGATACGGAGTCCGCAGCTCGTGGTCTTGCGGTAGCATTCTCGCTTCCCGCTCACGGGGTCCCGGGTTCGATTCCCGGCGGGGTCAGGGATTTTTCTCTGCCTCGTGATGACTGGGTGTTGTGTGTTCATCATCATTTCATCTTCATTGACTCGCAAGTCGCCGAAGTGGCGTCAACTAAAAAGGACTTGCAATACGGCGGCCGAACTTCCCCTCATGGGGCCTCCCGGCCAACAATGCCATACGATCATTTCATTTCATTTCATTCACTGGATACGGATATGGAGGGGTACACAGTCAGCACACCAATTTTCGGGCTGTAGTCAGCTTTCGCGGCTGGAGCCGCTGTTTCTAAGTCAAGTAGCTCCTCAGTTGACCTCACAAGGCCCGAGTGATCCCCGCTTGCCAACAGCGCTCGGCAGACCTGGATGGCCAGCCTTCCAAGTGCTATCCGAGCCCTACAGCCCTTAACTTCGGTGATCTGACGGGAACGCTGCACGGTTGTGAAAGCCGCACGGTAGTTCAATGAGATAGCCACTCGTCATCTTCAAGTGCTCACTGGCGTTTTGCTGCAGTGGCTCGCCAGAAAACTCGCTAGAAAAACGCTGGCGCCAGTGGGTGGGGCTATAACGTCATCATAGACGAATCATAGAGCACAAAATCGACCAGAGCACCTTACCAGAGAAATGGATCACGGTCTACGCTTTCGCAAGTCGAAGCCCTGCGTTCGCGTGGGCTGTGTGTTGGCACCCAGTGTAAGTGCCGACTCCGATTCCCCGTCTGAGTCGACTCATTGGATTCCTTGGTCTGCGGCCGCGATGCCTTAGTGTCGCCATTGCTGGTTCTCATGCCTTGCTGAGTTGAAACCCCGTGTCTCTCGTTACTCACGCACGTTCCGATTGCTTCTTTAATGATGGAGTCTCGGCATGTGGAGGCAGACGAAAGGATCTATGTCTCTCCATAGTTCAGGCTATGTCCCTTGTGAAGACAGTGCTCAGAATAGCAGACTTTCCTGGCTGACCCGATTTGGTATGACGTCTATTTTCAGCGCATCTAACATTGCGACCTGTCTGTCCAAAGTATGATTTCCCACACAGGCACAGGGTTTTATACATCCCTGACGTCCTTAGCCCAAGGTCGCCTTTAACAGAACCCATCATCGTTTTCACTTGCGCTGGTGGACGGAAGACACATTTTATGTGATCCAGAATGAGATTTTCACTCTGCAGCGGAGTGTGCGCTGATATGAAACTTCCTGGCAGATTAAAACTGTGTGCCCGACCGAAACTCGAACTCGGGACCTTTGCCTTTCGCGGGCAAGTGCTCTACCAACTGAGCTACCGAAGCACGACTCACGCCCGGTACTCACAGCTTTACTTCTGCCAGTACCTCGTCTCCTACCTTCCAAACTTTACAGAAGCTCGCAGGAGAGCTTCTGTAAAGTTTGGAAGGTAGGAGACGAGGTACTGGCAGAAGTAAAGCTGTGAGTACCGGGCGTGAGTCGTGCTTCGGTAGCTCAGTTGGTAGAGCACTTGCCCGCGAAAGGCAAAGGTCCCGAGTTCGAGTTTCGGTCGGGCACACAGTTTTAATCTGCCAGGAAGTTTCATTTTATGTGATGTTTCTTGTACGGCCTGCCGATATTAGAGGACACACCACCAACATAGGGTAGAAAACCATCCTCGTGCGGTTCTCCATTTCTTCTGACTATTCCTGAAGTTAAGTGCATGCAGGTTGAAATCCATTACGGATCGGTTTATCAGAGTACAAACACAAAGTAAAGATAGATAAGCTCTACTGATAAGCTCCCTGCAGCTGAGATAACCCTAGCCCTATAAACGACAGTCATAACACGTCACTGCATTGAGATGGATGATGGCTATTCCTGAAGTTAAGTGCATGCAGGTTGAAATCCATTACAGATCGGTTTATCAGAGTACAAACACAAAGCAAAGATAGATAAGCTCTACTGACAAGCTCCGTGCAGCTGAGATAACTCTAGCCCTATGAACGACAGTCATAACACGTCACTGTGTTGAGATGGATGATGGCTATTCCTGAAGTTAAGTGCATGCAGGTTGAAATCCATTACAGATAGGTTTATCAGAGTACAAACACAAAGCAAAGATAGATAAGCTCTACTGATAAGCTCCCTGCAGCTGAGATAACTCTAGCGCTATGAACGACAGTCATAATACGTCACTGCATTGAGATGGATGATGGCTATTCCTGAAGTTAAGTGCATGCAGGTTGAAATCCATTACAGATAGGTTTATCAGAGTACAAACACAAAGCAAAGATAGATAAGCTGTACTGATAAGCTCCCTGCAGCTGAGATAACTCTTGCCCTATGAACGACAGTCATAATACGTCACTGCATTGAGATGGATGATGGCTTTTCCTGAAGTTAAGTGCATGCAGGTTGAAATCCATTACAGATAGGTTTATCAGAGTACAAACACAAAGCAAAGATAGATAAGCTCTACTGATAAGCTCCCTGCAGCTGAGATAACTCTAGCGCTATGAACGACAGTCATAATACGTCACTGCATTGAGATGGATGATGGCTATTCCTGAAGTTAAGTGCATGCAGGTTGAAATCCATTACAGATAGGTTTATCAGAGTACAAACACAAAGCAAAGATAGATAAGCTCTACTGATAAGCTCCCTGCAGCTGAGATAACTCTAGCGCTATGAACGACAGTCATAATACGTCACTGCATTGAGATGGATGATGGCTATTCCTGAAATTAAGTGCATGCAGGTTGAAATCCATTACAGATAGGTTTATCAGAGTACAAACACAAAGCAAAGATAGATAAGCTCTACTGATAAGCTCCCTGCAGCTGAGATAACTCTAGCCCTATGAACGACAATCATAATATGTCACTGCGTTGAGATGGATGATGACAGCCCTTAGCTCGTTGGTATAGAGCACTGTGAGTTGGTTTACAGAACCTGATGTGACCTTAGGAAACGTCTTCTTTTCTGGGGGCCAAGACATTTAAGAATGGGAAGACTTGATTTTTCTCCACTTCCATGCTGAACCAGATCTTAGGATGGACGGAGTTAAGATGTTTCAGAAATGCGGCAAGTGATGCTGCCCCATATGGCTATACCACAAAGGTGCCATACACATATCTCCAGAATCTTTTAGGTTTTGACACAGCTGACTGATTGCTTTTTTCTCGAAGTCTTCCCTGAAAAGGTTAGCTGCTACTGGAGACAAAGTCAGTTTGCTCAAAATATCGTTCATTAAATAAAAAGTAGGACAAGGTAAGCACATGTTTCAATAGCTGTAAGATAGCCTCCTCCAACTCAGCTCCTATGGGTTGTAGTCAATCCATCGGAGATACTCGTGTGGACAAAGAGACCACATTGAAACTCAATAATATGTCAGCTGGTTCGAGACGCAAAGTGTTTAATCTCTGTATAACATTAATTTTATATATATACATAACCATTTGTCTCCCATAGTAGCTAACATTTTCGTGGAAGACTTCGAGGAAAAAGCAGTTCAGTCAACTGTGTTGAAACCTAAATGTTTCTGGAGATACGTGGATGACACCTTTTTAGTAAGGCCACATGAGGCAGCAACGCTTCCTGCATTTCTGAAACACCTTAACTCCCTCCACCCAAGCATTTTGTTCACCATGGAAGTGGAGAGAAATGAAGACAGGGTCACAGTGTGTGCAAACGATGCTGGGTTCTGTTAAGGTTTAAGGAGATCACGGATCGATAAAATTCCGTGCCAGGGAAATCATACATTGGCCAGACGTGTCGCACTGTTAACAATAGATGCGCTGAAGATAGACGTCACGCCAGATTGGGTCGAGTAGAAAAGTCTGCTGTTGCTGATCTTGACGGAGGATGTAGTATGAACTACGGAGAGACAAAGATCCTTACGTCCACCTTCACGTACTGGGACATTAATCCACAAGGCTTGGGAACCAGCATTGGCGTCACTAGCGCATCGTCGGACGCAGACGAGCGAATTAGAGTCAGCATAGACGCCTATTGGAATCCGGACGCTGGACCACCATTTGCGACCGTGCTTTTCCCGCGTCGCGCATGCGTAGACTGTGGCCCTTTTCTCTGACAGGGGCGCTGGATGTCGCCATGCTCCATGATTTGTCTAAGATGACGTTACAGCCCCACCCCTTCGCGCCTGCGCTTTTCTAGCGAGCCGGCGCATATATTGGCTATCCACTGCAGCGACAAGTCAGTGAGCACCTGAAGATGACGAGCAGCTGTCTCGTTGAAATATAGTGCAGCTTTCACATTATTTCACGCAACGTCCGCAAAAACGAAGCACAAATGTCAGCACAAAAAAGTTATGACGTACACACAGGAAAGTTTGATTTAATGGGATAATGAGGTACAGAGATCTCGGCATCCCTCGATTTCGCGTTCTGAGGAAAACAAGGAATTGCTTTGGAAAATACTAATGTTTGGCTAACATGAATATAGGTAAAGGCTGAACATGGAAGTAGCGAAATAGACTGTACATGCAGTCCTCCGAATGTATTAAAAGTTTTACTTGCGAGGAAACCATGATGTACAGGAAGTTGCACATAAAACAACCATTGCGGAACAGAACTTTGGGAGTAAATGTTAAATTGCGACAAGAATAGAAATACACTACTGGCCATTATAATTGCTACACCACGAAGATGACGTGCTACAGACGCGAAATTTAACCGACAGGAAGAAGATGCTGTGATATGCAAATGATTAGCGTTTCAGAGCATTCACACACGGTTGGCGCCGGTGGCGACACCTACAACGTGCTGACATGAGGAAACTTTCCATCTGATTTCTCACACACAAACAGCAGTTGACCGACGTTGCCTGGTGAAACGTTGTTGTGATGCCTCGTGTAAGGAGGAGAAATGCGTATCATCACGTTTCCAACTTTGATAAATGTTGGATTGTAGCCTATCGCGATTGCGGTTTATCGTATCGCGACATTGCTGCACGCTTTGGTCGAGACCCAATGACTGTAAGCAGAATATGGAATCGGTGGGTTCAGGAGGGTAATACGGAACGCCGTGCTGGATCCCAACGGCCTCGTATCACTAGCAGTCGAGATGACAGGCATCTTATGCGCATGGCTGTAACAGATCGTGCAGCCACGTCTCGATCCCTGAGTCAACACATGGGGACGTTTGCAAGACAACAACCATCTGCACGAACAGTTCGACGACGTTTCCAGCAGCATGGACTATCAGCTCGGAGACCATGGCTGCGGTTACCCTTGACGCTGCATCACAGACAGGAGCGCCTGCGATGGTGTACTCAACGACGAACCTGGGAGCTCGAATGGCAAAACGTCATTTTTTTCGGATGAATCCAGGTTCTGTTTACAGCATCATGATGGTCGCATCCGTGTTTGGCGACATCGCGGTGAACGCACATTGGAAGCGTGTATTCGTCATCGCCATATTGGCGTATCACCCGGCGTGATGGTATGAGGTGCCATTTGTTACACGTCTCGGTCACCTCTTGTTCGTAATGACGGCACTTTGAACAGTGGACATTACATTTCAGATGTGTTACGACCCGTGGCTCTACCCTTCATTCGATCCCTACATTGGAACAGGATAATGCACGACCGAATGTTGCAGGTCCTGTACGGGCCTTTCTGGATACAGAAAATGTTCGACTGTTGCCCTGGCCAGCACATTCTCCAGATCTCTCATCAATTGAAAACGACTGGTCAATGGTGGCCGAGCAACTGGCTCGTCACAATACGCCAGTCACTACTGTTGATGAACTGTGGTATCGTGTTGAATATGTATGGGCAGATGTACCTGTACACGCCATCCAAGCTCTGTTTGGCTCAATGCCCAGGCGTATCAAGACCGTTATTACGGCCAGAGGTGGTTTTTCTGGTTATTGATTTCTCAGGATCTATGCACCCAAATTGCGTGAAAATGTAATCACATGTCAGTTCTAGTATATTATATTTGTCCAATGAATACCCGTTTATCATCTGCATTTCTTCTTGGTGTAGCAATTTTAATGGTCAGTAGTGTATTTGTTGGAAAATATTATATTGACTGGTGGTTTCATAAGTAGGAGCGACTGACACTTGTGCTCAGAATTAAATCTCGTAACGTGACTGTAGGGAATTGATAAGTGACAGCGTGGCATGGTATGACAGCCTATAGGATAACTGACCAACATCTGTATTAAATAAATATGTTTGGTACGTGATACGTGATTGGAGAAATGTCAATAAAGCAGCTTTCATGCTAGCCAGTGCACCATGTCTTCACACTTGATTGGACGAGCTGCTTCAAAGACATTAGCTGCTACGAAGAGAATGTAACCAAAATAAAACAGAAGCTCTGATCTCAAGCTTTTGTGATATTTGACAATAAAAATTATATTGTCCAAAACTGGATGCATCAAATGAGTCGGAGGAGAGGTAGAATAAGTTACACGAGACATCCCAAATGAACTCTTTCAAAAGATTGTGGATTCATTCCCGTCGTGTTTAAGCAATCTGATGGACGCCGCTTGTACCTAAGTGTGTGCCCAAACCAGACTGCAGTTCTAGATGAAGAATATGAAACAGTAGTTCAGAAGGGATTATTCAGGGTTGTATTTCACATGTTTTTCTTTCTGTTGACAGAGCATGGATAAAAGGAAACCAAGGAGAAATTTGAAAATGGAATTAAAGTTCAGAGAGAAGAAACGACGTCAAAGAGCTAGGAATGAATGGAACGGATAATGTTTTGTGTAGCTCCACAACAGATGCTTATACAGATGACGACGGATACTACGAAAGTAACTGTAAGTAATCGCAAAATATAGTAGCGAAAAATTTTTTGGTCAACAAATTTACATTTTTAGATATAGTAACTTCTTAACTTCCCACTCAAACTTACAATGACATCATTTCCTTGCAGATAGAAAGCTATACAGTAAAGTAGGGAATGCCCTACAGAAACTAACATTCACAAAATAAGACAAGAATCACGGCAGACATTAACTGTTGCTATGCATAATTTTCGTGATAATAATTATCACTTAAAACATGTTTGCATTTTTAGAACTGAATAAAAGTACCCATCGATGACGGTGCGAAGGTGCCGAAACATGTTTGGTAAAGTTCAGCGTTGAGAATTTTAAAATCAAAATTTGTATTCCTTTTTGCTTGCCACATATGTGAGACGCTGCTACAGATTTGTGATCTGGAGATAAGGTACTGGCTTTTTAGCAGACGGATACCACAAGGCTTTAGAACCTAAATTAAGAAACCAAATTAGAGGTTTGGGAGCCTGAATAAAGAAACCGACCTCTGCCAGGTATTACACGGTTACCTACGGCGATGGCGTTGCCGGTTCCTGTTCTTGGACCGGTGGTTTCAATGTCACCATGGATCAAAGCAATAGAGAGAGATATTACGTGTCAATTTAAAAATAAAAACCACGTGCAGTGAAACACAGACAATAGGTTGCTGCAATATTGTCTGTTACCTGGAACATTCCCTCAGATTTGTCTGTCGTTTTCAGGTACTGTTAGAGCACGTTGGAAAATCGACCACGGTTTTCTAAACGCTTGAAAACATGCTCTTTAAAAATGATATTAGTTTGAAATCAGTTATGCAAAAGACATTTACTAAAAACAAATTGAATGTGATTTATTCTCGTAATTTTTACGAAAATCTAGTCTGAACTGATTTTGTGGAAATTTAGAAAGCAGCACGTGAATGATATGTTACTAAGTTGCTGTTTCCAAAATTTTATTTTTATCATGCCTTTCATCAAAGAGGTATAACCCAAATTTAAAACTGTATGCGCAGCTAGTTTGCGTCAATTTATATACCTCTGTTGGATATTTTACCCACTGTTCTGGGAGGAAGCTAAAAATACGTTGTTTCGAATGAGACTCGTTTTGAGGCTTTAGCAGAAAACGATATTTTGGAAAATATTAGCTCAATGATTTTGTATTCTACATTTTTGTGCTACCGAGGTACTGCGAATTAAGTTTCGTGTTCATCATGTGTTTACTCTACGAGATATAAGAACCCAAAGTTCGCATTTTTTTCGTGTCGCGATTTCTGTGCCCAAATCTGGTTAAAATCATGTGGTATTATTATCCCGCGTTTGGTAATCAAATACACTTTTCTAGGCCGTTTAAACCTTGGACTTTCTAATAAGTTCAGGTTAGAGAGATTTTTAGGACACTTTTTTGCAAAATCAGGACGAAAATTGCGCATTTTTGGCCTTTTCACGAAATCTGCAACTTCGTACTTAAATTACTCAGTATTGGAAAGTGGAACATGAATGAAACTTTATATCTGGGAATCTTGTATATTTAGGTTACTACATGCCAAGGTTCACGTTCGTCACACCGTTAATCTCTTGCTATATAAAAAATAAACATGGAAATTTTTCGAACGTCCATTTTTTCGGGTTATTTTATCTAAAATTTTCTGGCTGAAGACAGCTCTTAAAATTCTTTTCGTTATTGCTCTTAAGATAATGTTTACAGCTGTAGTAGACGGACAAATTTCATTTCTTTCCACAAAGAGTGTCCGAGATATAACAACTCTACATCGTCAGAAGTTCATGCTCGCTCTGCGCCAAGTCGCGCATGGAGTCAAACTAGTGACTGTATGTCAGGCAGTATTACTTCGACGAACGTTAAAATTTACCTTTGTTCATAGGGGATATGTGCGAATATTCACATGACATGTCATCAAAATCATTCTTTCATGGAGAACAGATACTTCGTTGGCGAGTGTGGTTGAGGGAGGGCATTGGTCGGATGGAGTTCGGTTAAGGAAACTGTGTATTGCTATGAGTACTGCAGAAAGGCCGTTATGCTATTTCTGGATTGAGCTGAAGTGAATATAAATATTGTGATTAGTTTTCATATTGTCTTGCAACCACTGATTCTCTGTTCACGCCACTTCTCCGCAAGCACGTGTGCTATATCGAAAAGTTATTCCTTGTTTCCTGGCGCGAGTTGTATTAGTAATAGCAGTAGTAGTAATGTGTATGCTGATCTCATTTGCTGGTTATCAGAAGAAATTACATTCGTAAGCTGGTCAACTTTCTGACTTGAGTATTGTTGTTTGAAAGGGAGCACGTGTTACGCAATATGTTAGGCTGGTGCGTACGTTCGTAGCATTTTCCCGGAAGTTTAATAACATATACTATGCTATGTGTGAAACACATATCTGCTGAACAAGCACTCATAGCACAAGGTATGCATTTTTGAGCCCATGTTTATTGGACATTTTTTGCTTCTATTGGTCCGTACTATCACCTCTGACTGCCTGCCCTGTGTCCATATGTTGTACATAAGATTGTACATCCCAAAGCGTTACTTCTTATGGAACCTTCATCAGGTGTAATTAAAGGATTTATAGTGTTGATCAAATGAAACCCTTCATTCCTAAATAAGTTAATATTTAGTATATGTTACACACGGAAGAGCGTTCATAGTTTATTCATGTGAAGTTTTTCGTGATAGTTACGTTTTATGTTAAAGAATTAAACAGAAAGCTTAAACAAGTGTTCTACAATAAGCTACTGGTACTTCAAAAAGAGAAAGATAACCAAAAGGGGGATTTATATGGAAGAAATTTTGCTATTAGGTCAAAAGGAATTTTATATATTTTAAATTTACTCGGATAGTAGGAACCAATGGGGATGGTTAATAATTTTAGGGACCATGGGCGTCCAGACCTACATGGCTCACGAGAACATAGCAGAGTGTCTTTAATAGAGGTTTGTAATAGTGTTAATATAGAACACACCAAACGGGGCTCTCTCGCTTGTTTCTCCTAAATAAATTGCCATTACCCAACAAGGTGTCCGAAGGTAAAGAAAGCCGTGCCGAGATTCTAAAGAAAGTTTTGCTTGATTTCTTCTTGACCTCAGGCATAAATAAGGCATTAGGGAAAAGAATGACGTAAAGTAAATAGTACTATTAGTTATTGTGAGAAACTTATTAGTAATATACATTTTTGGAAAGAATAACTCTAGTAAGTGAATAAAACTGAAACTAATTTATCACAATTTGAACGCTCTGTCCTAATGTAACAACGTTAAAGAACGTACTAAATTAGTATTTATTAGCAACTATTAAATGAAGAGGAGTAATCTCCATATATTCGGTTATGAATTACCATAATAGCACAATTAAGAGTAAATGACAAATAGTCACAACAATATCGTATTAAAAGGATTAAATCTATCTAAGAGCAAGGACTCTAGATTACGTAAAATGTGAGGAAAATGTATTAACAGTTAAATATGGTATATAGAAAAGCTCTTATTTTCGGTTAAAACCTGACAAACTGAGCTTGTGGGTGGGGTATGTAGTGGGACGAAATCGAAGCGTCACCCATCCACCAGTGTCAGCCCAGTTTGCAGGTGAATATAAGTTTAATTTAGTTTTGTTTATGTATTTTTCTTAATATTTGTAATAGCTGTGAATTATCTAAAAGTTTTGTATTTTTTTATGTTTCATGTACGGAGAGGGCGGCGCAACGAACGGAGACAGCATCTTCGCTGCCGCGACCAGATAGAAAATTGCTGGCCGCTATACGTCGCGGGTCGACAGCCAAGGAGCAACAGAAGATCCTGGAACCGAGTTGTTGCGTCGTGCTTCTAAAAATTAAAAATGAATTTTTGTACTCTTTTTGTACAACAATGACGTCATAGAGAGCTTAATCTTATTGAAAAGTCAGTCCTAGTTTGTCAACGGTCAAGTTCACATCTGTATGTGTAGGAAGTTAATAAAATAGTGGATGCTACTAAAGTTGAAACACGTGTTCTGAGGATTTATTTATGAAGAATTATGTGAACGGATTAATAATATATTTGACAAGATTATTGAATTCTGACAGCGTTCATCGAAACTTTGAATCTCAAAGGTTTATTCAATGTGTGATTCTAATATCGATTAAATCAAGATAACGTGTGTCAATATAATTTCCGAGGAGAAACAAACGAAATTTAAATCGAAAAAGTTTATGAAAACCAATTGGCCCAAGTGATGTAATTCTTTGCATACGACTCAACTGATGTTTTACAGTTTCGTTCAAGAACCATTCTATGACAATTTAAAAAGAATATAAATCATTTTTGAAGTGGGTTGTAACTGACGTAGGTGACGAAGTCTGCACATGCTCATATATCAAACGAAAATCGGTTATAAAAAACTTACGTCGTTACACTACACCTGCTGTCTTAGCAACAACAGTACCAGTACGTGTATCCGACTGTCAGGGGTATCAGGACTGTTTTCGCTTATAACTTTCGACTGGTTCGTTTCCTTGAATTTTGTCATTTTGGGATGGCTGAAGGGCGATCTGTTAAATTGTGAAAAACCATTCAACAGCCAGGATCGCATATATTACTTTTTTTTAATTTAAGACAACCTATTTCAACAGATTATGCTGTCATCTTCAGGTCTCAAAATCTTTTTGCTGTAAACATGTTCCTTTTACGCTGACATCACACATGTTAAGTGGATAAAAATAGCACATTAATAAAATATTTAAAAACATAAAGCCTCTTGTGCAACAGGCTATGTGCATATACATATTGTTCACAGTTGCATGTTGCACCATAAAATCACGGTACACAAAAAGCGCGCTTCCGGGGCAGCGACCTTACCCTTTTTAACATCGTCGTGGAATCACCCTGCATATACATACAGGGTGCGCCAAAAAATGTATACACACTTTGAACTGTCATAGACAAATTATTTCCCGTTCTACAAGGTTAAATATTTGTGAGAAAGTAATGTTATCTTTCTTCGACAGGTGGCAGCAGTGGCAAGGAAGTAACTGCAACATGGCGGACGTGCGTTTGAGCTTTGAACCGCGGAAGCAGATAATTAAGTGGTACTGGAAGTTGGAGAATGTAGCTGCGGTTCGAAGACAGTGAAGAAGTGAGTATGGTACAGAACCACCTTCAAGGTTAACAATTACACGTCTACGAGACAAATTCGAAATTTATGGAACAGAGTGTGATGTGCATAAAGGTCGATCAGGGCGACCTCGTACAGCTACAAGTGATGATTCCACAACTACGGTCTTGGAACTGTTTCAGCGTTCGCCTCAAAAATCTTCAAGGCAAGTGGCATGTGAGGGTAATGTAAGTGCTAGTAGTGTGCTACGCTTTCTGAAGAAAGGCAAGTTTCGTGTGTACATTCCAAGGCTGGTGCAACAGCTTAAGTGACAATGATCCAGATCGAAGGTTAGACTTTTGTGAATGGGTTCAGGAGATGGTGAGACGTGAACCGGGATTTATGGGTAGCATAATTTGGTCGTATGAAGCCCAATTCAGTGTGTGTGTTTGAGGTTTACGGGCGCTAAACAAAGCTCAATTCGAACTCAATGGAACTGTGAATAGACACAATTGCGTACGGGGCTGAAGATAATCCTCACATTACAGATGAGAAGGCTGTGAATTTGCCTGGTGTAAATGTGTGGTGTGGTTTGTCTGCAAGGGGACTTATTGGGCCTTTCCGCTTTGAAGGTACTGTTACTGGAGAAACGTACCTAACAATGCTTGCTGACTCCATATTCCCTGCCATTCGTGCATTATACAGTAATGATGAGTTTTATTTCCAGTGAGATGGCACCTCGCCGCACTATCATAGGGACGTACGAGCATACCTGGATCACAATGTGCCAGGCCAGTGGATAGGCTGCAGGGGACCAATCGAGTTTCCTGCACGCTCTCCAGACCTCACGCCGCTGGATTTCTTCTTATGGGGCACAGTAAAAGATGAAGTGTACAAACATAAACTACGTAACCTGGACACACTTTGGAATGAGATTCAGGTGGTGTGCGCAGAAGTCTCATTGGACACTTTGGTATGATGTACGGAATCAGTGGTGACTCGTACTCAGAACTGTATTGATGCTGAAGGCCGCCAGTTTGAACATTAATCACATTTGCAAAGTACATTTATTTTTCGAACTGGACTTTAAGCTATCCATTTCCAGAAATTTAACATTGTAGAACGGGAAATAAATTTTCTATAACGCTTCAAAGTGTGTATACATTTTTTTGACACACCCTGTATATGTACAAGCGCCGGCGCCTATAATTTTGACGCTGTGTGCCGTCGTTGGATGACGTTTCCGGACACAGGTTCCTATGTAAAACTCGATCCACTAAGTTCCGTCTACAACCTCGTGAACTTGAAACACCCTGTAGAGCTTCGTTATAATAATTAAATTTTCGGTACTTTAAAGCACGCCCCCTCCTCCTCCCCCCATGAAAACCGAGTGATCGTAGGACAATGAAATTTTATGGAAATCTTTGCAAAGGCATGCGGAAATGAAATTACGAATATGACGTTGAAAGAAACACATTTTAATTTCCACATGAGAGGGTAAAGTTTGTTAACTGCATACCGCTTCTAAGTCCCAGGCTACAAGCGTTGCGTAACGGGACTGCCGTCTGCAGCGTACAGCCTGGAGCCACACTGGACATTGCTCTACTGCTGCCTGGGACTTCTCAGCTGGGACACAGGCTGCCCCCTTCGCTTCGCTCACGTCAAACCCCACACTGCGTCCAGCATTCTCCGCCATGGCAACAGAAACTTTTTCAACAATTTGTAGCGCAACTGGCTGTCAGCTTCTCCCAGGAACAATTCCCAAATCGCCAGTTAATGCGGATGAGTAGGAGAAACAAATCCGTAATGTTCGGATACAACATTAGTAATGTCCTGCAGACACAGTCACGTCCTTTAAATACCTGGGCGAAACGTTTCAAAGCTAACATATAAGGACTGTGGTCGGAAAGGCGAATGACCGACTTCGTTCTATTGGCAGAATTCAGATTCACCTGTAAAGGCGACCGCATATAGTACGTTAGTGCGACCTATTCTTGACTACTGTTGGAATGTTTGGGATCCGTACCAGGACGGCTTAAAGGAAGACATACAAGCAATTCAAAAGCGGACTGCGAGATTTGTTACTGGCAGTTTCGAACAACATGCAATCGTTACGGGGACCCTTTGGGAACGCAAATGGAAATTCCCAGAGGGAAGAATATTGAGGAAATTTAGATAACCGACATTTGAAGCTGACTGTACAACGATTCTGTTGTTTCCAACATACATTGTCCGCAGCTCGTGGTCTCACGGTCGCGTTCTCGCTTCCCGAGCACCTGCCTCGGGATGGCTGGGTGTGTGTTGTCCTCATCATTTCATCATCATTCATGAAAGTGGTGAGATTGCACTGAGCAAAGGTTGGGAATTTGTACGGGTGCTGATAACCGCGCAGTTGAGCGCCCCACAACACAAACATCATCATCATCATCATCCAACATACAATGCACGTAAGGGCCACGAAGATAAGATACGAGAAATACGGAGGCATACAGACAGTCGTTCTTGCCACACGTCCTAAGGTCGATTGCAGAGTATCGATGTAGATGTAGAGGTAGTTGTAATTTGAATTTTGAATCATGTTCTTCAATTCCGGTGTCGAAAGAGGACCTCTCAACCTTTCTTTCACGCTTCGATACTCCCGAAGAGCAGGAGCGCTATTGCTGTTATTTTGATATAACCGCTTTACCGTAAAGCTCTGCTCACCTCATCCAGACCTACGTTGACGGTCTGCAGCTGTACTGCACGCTGATGCTTGTGTTTCACCTCTACGTCCGCGTACCACTACATGCACTTAACGGCAAGTCATGATGACACTAAGACTACTACCAACGTAAATCCTGGAGCGCACAGTTTGAGTGAAACACCTATAAAACTGGGTACTCATACGGTAAATATTTTCCCGTCAACAGCGGCTCAAGTGGCTAAAGTCTGACTATAACCATTCTGTGCTTTCCTAACTACATAATGTGTCTGCAACACCAACAGGTGGCATTCTACATCTACATCTACATGATTACTCTGCAATTCACATTTAAGTGCTTGGCAGAGGGTTCATCGAACCACAATCATACTATCTCCCTACCATTCCACTTCCGAACAGCGCGCCGGAAAAACGAACACCTAAACCTTTCTGTTCGAGCCCTGATTTCTCTTATTTTATTTTGATGATCATTCCTACCTATGTAGGTTGGGCTCAACAAAATATTTTCCCATTCGGAAGAGAAAGTTGGTGACTGAAATTTCGCAAATAGATCTCGCCGCGACGAAAAACGTCTTCGCTTTAATGACTTCCATCCCAACTCGCTTATCATATCTGCCACACTCTCTCCCCTATTACGCGATAATACAAAACGAGCTGCCCTTTTTTGCACCCTTTCGATGTCCTCCGTCAATCCCACCTGGTAAGGATCCCACAACGTGCAGCAATATTCTAACAGACGACGCACGAGTGTAGTGTAAGCTGTCTCTTTAGTGGACTTGTTGCATCTTCTAAGTGTCCTGCCAATGAAACGCAACATTTGGCTCGCCTTCCCCACAATGTTATCTAAGTGGTCTTTCCAACTGAAGTTGTTCGTAATTTTTACACCCAGGTACTTAGTTGAATTGACAGCCTTGAGAATTGTACTATTTATCGAGTAATCGAATTCCAACGAATTTCTTTTGGAACTCATGTGGATCACCTCATACTTTTCGTTATTTAGCGTCAACTGCAACCTGCCACACCATACAGCAATCTTTTCTAAATCGCTTTGCAACTGATACTGGTCTTCGGATGACCTTACTAGAAGGTAAATTACAGCATCATCTGCGAACAACCTAAGAGAACTGCTCAGATTATCACCCAGGTCATTTATATAGATTAGGAACAGCAGAGGAACACCTCATATCACTTCAGTTTTAATCGATGGTTTGCTGTCTATTACTACGAACTGCGACCTTCCTGACAGGAAATCACGAATCCAGTCGCACAACTGAGACGATACCCCATAGGCCCTCAGCTTGATTTGAAGTCGCTTGTGAGGAACGGTGTCAAAAGCTTTCCGGAAATCTACAAATGCGGAATCAACTTGAGATCCCCTGTCGATAGCGACCATTACCTATTGCGAATAAAGAGCTAGCTGCGTTGCACAAGAACGATGTTTTCTCAAACCATGATGATTACGTATCAATAGATCGTTCCCTTCGAGGTGATTCATAATGTTTGAATACAGTATATGCTCCAAAACCCTACTGCAAACCGACGTCAATGATATAGGTCTGTAGTTCGATAGATTACTCCTACTACCCTTCTTAAACACTGGTGCGAGCTGCGCAATTTTCCAATGTGCAGGTACAGATCTATTGGTGAGCGAGTGGTTGTATATGATTGCTAAGTAGGGAGCTATTGTGTCGGCGTAATCTGAAAGGAACCTAATCGGTACACAATCTGGACCTGAAGACTTGCCCGTATCAAGCTATTTGAGTTGCTTCGCAACCCCTAAGGTATCTACTTTTAAGAAACTTATGCTAGCAGCTGTTCGTGTTTCAAATTCGTCTTCCCTGGTGAAGGAATTTCGGAAAACTGCGTTCAATAACTCCGCTTTAGCGGGACAGTCGTCGGTAACAGTACCATCGGCACTGCGCAGCGAAGGTATTGACTGCGTCTTGCCGCTTGTGTACTTTACATAGGACCAGAATTTCATCGGATTTTCTACCAAATTTCGAGACAATGTTTCGTTGTGGAACCTATTAAAGGCATCTCGCATTGAAGTCCGTGCCAAATTTCACGCATCTGTAAATTTTCGCCAATCTTCGGGATTTCGCGTTCTTCTGAACTTCGCATGCTTTTTCCGTTGCCTCTGCACCACTCCCGTGGTGGGTGGTCTCACATGTGTATGGTTTCAAGCATTGACGACTTGTGTTAATTGTAACGGTATACAGTGAACGGTTGCTATTTTGTAATGTATCAAGGTTAATGGCGATCGATTTGCATAACTGTAGTACAATATTCCTCTCTTCCCCTCCACCGCAAAATAAATTAAAAGCCATATCATCCTACACCTCCCAACTCTTGAGCATACTACGCCGAATGTATTTGATGTCTTTGAATTTCAACGTCTGAGGTAAGTTTTTCAGACTCTCAGTCTACGGGTCGCGTAGGTAAGTTAAATAGAGTTCACATTGCGGTAATTACTGCGAATGTCATCGACAGACCACTCGTGTTAATTAAGTTCAGGAAACTGCGCTTCAAGATTGATCCTTAGAACCGTACTAAAGCAGTAGGAATATCTAGGCAATCGACGGGTATTCATGATAATTTGTGTTTCTTCTTCGACATTTAGGAGTCGGATTTTATGTGAGCTAACAAAGGGCTTCATAGCTGTCAAAGGTAATGCATATTTTCAGGTCGATGACTTTAGTGATATTGCAGCTGTTATTCTTGTCGTATCTGAATATGTGATTGAATGTGTCCATGCACCTTTCACTCTTACAGAACAGTTAAATATTTTGATATTACTATTAATGTTATGATTATATTATTATTTTGACGTAATTACAAGCTAATATAAGGCCAATTGTTATTGATGCAACTATGGTTAGACAGACTTGTCTGTTACTCCAATTGTCTCTCCAATTCGTAATTTTCAAAAATCTTGCATTCTCTTCGAGATTACTAAAAAATCAGCTGTCCTTATTGTTTTCTTCCTTCTTACTCATGTATACGTGTAATCTAATTACATTATCAATCCACTTAATGTTCCTAGCATTTAGCTTTGCTATAATGTTAGGTTCTTTAATTAATTCTAGAGCATTCGCCATCCCTTAGTGACATCCCAGATCACGTAAGATCTGGGGTGACATGATCCTTCATTACACCAAATACTTTGTAAGTTTCCTCTCGAAAATCCTTCGTGCTGCGTATGTTAAAAGTGCAGTGTAAGTGATCGACAGATGCCCGTCTTTGCCTTCCTATAGGTATATTTGTACTTTATGACGTCGTGCAGGGCATAAAACACTTCGTGTACGCTTTCAATGTTGGTTTTAGTGTTAGCTTTCATATACTACATTTAACATTCCACCCTTCCCAAATATAAATTGCAATGTATTTGTTCAAATGTTTCGGTTTAATCTATTAATTTTATCATTACCTTGTGTAATATAAGCAAAAACATATAATGTTTGTATTCTTTATTATATGCTTGTAATTTAAGGGAAATGGGTAGGTTGAAGTTAGATATAGTGGGAATTAGTGAAGTTTGGTGGCAGGAGGAACAAGACTTTTGGTCAGGTGAATACAGGGTTATAAATACAAAATCAAATAGGGGTAATGCAGGAGTAGGTTTAATAATGAATAAAAAAATAGGTGTGCGGGTAAGCTACAACCAACAGCATAGTGAACGCATTATTGTGGCCAAGATAGACACGAAGGCCATGCCTACTACAGTAGTACAAGTTTATATGCCAACTAGCTCTGCAGATGATGAAGAAATTGATGAAATGTATGATAAGATAAAAGAAATTATTCAGGAAGTAAAGGGAGACGAAAATTTAATAGTCATGGGTGACTGGAATTCGAGAGTAGGAAAAGGGAGAGAAGGAAACATAGTGGGTGAATATGGATTGGGGGAGAGAAATGAAAGAGGAAGCCGTCTGGTAGAATTTTGCACGGAGCATAACTTAATCATAGCTAACACTTGGTTCAAGAATCATAAAAGAAAGTTGTATACATGGAAGAGTCCTGGAGAAACTAGAAGGTATCAGATAGATTATATAATGGTAAGACAGAGATTTAGGAACCAGGTTTTAAATTGTAAGACATTTCCAGGGGCAGATGTGGACTCTGACCACAATCTATTGGTTATGAACTGTAGATTAAAACTGAAGAAACTGCAAAAAGGTGAGAATTTAAGGAGATGGGACCTGGATAAACTGAAAGAACCAGAGGTTGTACAGAGTTTCAGGGAGAGCATAAGGGGACAATTGACAGGAATGGGGGAAAGAAATACAGTAGAAGAAGAATGGGTAGCTCTGAGGGATGAAGTAGTGAAGGCAGCAGGGGATCAAGTAGGTAAAAAGACGAGGGCTAGTAGAAATCCTTGGGTAATAGAAAAAATATTGAATTTAATTGATGAAAGGAGAAAATATAGAAACTTAGTAACTGAAGCAGGCAAAAGGGAATACAAACGTCTCAAAAATGAGATTGACGGGAAGTGCAAAATGGCTTAGCAGGGATGGTTAGAGGACAAATGTAAGGATGTAAAGGCTTATCTCACGAGGGGTAAGAAAAATACTGCCTACAGGAAAATTAAAGAGACCTTTGGAGGTAAGAAAACCACTTGTATGAATATCAAGAGCTCAGATGGAAGCCCAGTTCTAAGCAAAGAAGGGAAAGCAGAAAGGTGGAAGGAGTATGTACAGGGTCTATACAAGGGCGATGTACTTGAGGACAAAATTATGGAAATGGAAGAGGATGTAGATGCAGATGAAATGGGAGATATGATACTGCGTGAAGAGTTTGACAGAGCACTGAAAGACCTGAGTCGAAACAAGGCCCCGGGAGTAGACAACATTCCATTGGAACTACTGACGACCTTGGGAGAGCCAGTCCTGGCAAAACTCTACCATCTGGTTAGCAAGATGTATGAGACAGGCGAAATACACTCAGACTTCAAGAAGAATATAATTATTCCAATCCCAAAGAAAGTAGGTGTTGACAGATGTGAAAATTACCGAACTATCAGTTTAATAAGTCACAGCTGCAAAATACTAACGCGAATTCTTTACAGACGAATGGAAAAACTGGTAGATACCGGGAGCGAAAGGCTATTTACAATTTTTACAGAAAGCAGATGGTAGTTATAAGAGTCGAGGCGTATGAAATGGAAGCAGTGGTTGGGAAGGAGTGAGACAGAGTTGTAGCCTATCCCCGATGTTATTCAATATGTATATTGAGCAAGCAATAAAGGAAACAAAATAAAAGTTCGGAGTAGGTATTAAAACCCATGGAGAAGAAATAAAAACTTTGAGGTTCGCCGACAACATTCTAATTCTGCCAGAGACAGCAAAGGACTTGAAAGAGCAGTTGAACGGAATGGACAGTGTCTTGAAAGGAGGGTATAAGATGAACATCAACAAAAGGGAATTAGATTAGGAAATGAGACACTTAAAGTAGTAAAGGAGTTTTGCTATTTGGGGAGCAAAATAACTGATGATGGTCGAAGTAGAGAGGATATAAAATGCAGATTGGCAATGGCAAGGAAAGCGTTTCTGAAGAAGAAAAATTTGTTAACATCGAGTATAGATTTAAATGTTAGCAATTCGTTTCTGAAAGTATTTGTATGGAGTGTAGCCATGTATGGAAGTGAAACGTGGACGATAAATAGTTTAGACAAGAAGAGAATAGAAGCTTTCGAAATGTGGTGCTACAGAAGAATGCTGAAGACTAGATGGGTAGATCACATAACTAATGAGGAGGTATTGAATAGAATTGGAGAGAAGAGGAGTTTGTGGCACAACTTGACAAGAAGAAGGGACCGGTTGGTAGCACATGTTCTGAGGCATCAAGGGATCACAAATTTAGCATTAGAGGGCAGCGTGGAGGGTAAAAATCGTAGAGGGAGACCAAGAGATGAATACACTAAGCAGATTCAGAAGGATGTAGGTTGCAGTAAGTACTGGGAGATGAAGAAGCTTGCACAGGATAGAGTAGCATGGAGAGCTGCATCAAACCCGTCGCAGGGCTGAAGACTGTAAATCTGTTGAAGGTGAAGTTAAGAAACTAAATTTCGTCCCCTCGGTTACAATAGAGCAGTTTCGTGCAATTACCTCTAATATTATAATTCTACTCAATCAAAATACTGTAAATTTTTTATATGCATGAACCAATGAAAAACTGCATTATAGTATCAGTTGTGCGAAAACACAATCAGAATACAACTTTTACACAAATGGTCAGACTGTGTCATCATAAGAACTCCACATATCTTAGCATGACACCACCATCATAGTTAAAAAACATTTATTGTCAACAACCGTCGTACTTACCGTCATATGCCCTTTCTTCCTGGCCTTGTGGTAGATGAGATTGAGACATTTCCTTCGCACCTTTGCAGAGATCAAGGATACAGCAAACTGCAAACCATGAGACTATGTCAATGCATTTTTACTATCTTTACCGTAATAAAAAAAATTAGCAGCAATCCACAGGGAAAAAAACACCTATTTTACAAGCCTACATATTTTCCAACAATGGAAATACATTTTGTGTCCAAATCTCGTTGCGAAGCACCCTTGAAATTGTATGGAAGTAGCAAACCCGGCAAAGCGTCGCAATTGCTAAAAATGCTTGGGAATTGAATGTACATCCTAAACTCCTGCCCCCTCTCCTCTCTGACCCTCTTTCCCCTCTCTTCCACCATCTCCTCCTCCTTTCCCTCTTTCTGTCCATCTCCTAATCCCTCTTCTCTATGTTCACTTCATCCCCCCATCCCCCACCACGGCCACTTACCATTTCTGTTTATTGTTTGTTGTTACTGCAAACGAAACCTTGATACCCCGTAGTATGTCGATAGTCCCAGCCAATTTACCTGTTCACTTTAAGCAACTTCAGTATCCAAACACCTCTTTATCTGATAAACACACATCAAAAACAGTTTTGCATCGCCCCAGTTCCCAGAACTCCTGAAGATAGACGTTGACAATGGATATTGTATCACAGACACAGTCCCTTTGACTGTTCAGAGATGTCACTAAACCCGCCCAAAGATGTAAACAACCATGCATGAGCAGCGCCAATTAGGCAGAGGGGGTCCGACAGCCGATCAGTTCCAGTCATTCCACCAGGAAGGGGGTCCACGGCTCGTGTAGTCTGTCGTTCAACCATGCCGGTTCGATCTGGTCAACAAGGGAAGTGTCTAGGCCTCTCGGAGTGAACCGGAACGATATTGTTCGACATGGAGGAGGTACAAAGAGACAGGAACTGTCGATGACATGCCTCGCTCAGGCCGCCCAAGGGCTACTACTGCAGTTGATGACCGCTACCTACGCACTATGGCTCGGAGGAATCCTGACAGCAACGCCACCACGTTGAATAATGCTTTTAGTGCTGCCACAGGACGTCGTGTTACAACTCAAACTTTGCGCAATAGGCTGCATGATGTGCAACTTCACTCCCGAGGTCCATGGCGAGGTCCATCTTTGCAACCACGACACAATGCAGCGCGGTACAGATGGGTCCAACAACATCCCGAATGAACCGCTCAAGATTGGCATCACGTTCTCTTCACCGATGAGTGTCGCATATGCCTTCAACCAGACAATCATTGGAGAGGTGTTTGGAGGTAATCCGGTCAGGCTGAACGCCTTAGACACACTGTCCAGCGAGTGCAGCAAGGTGGAGGTTCCCTGCTGTTTTGGGGTGCCATTATGTGGGGCTGACGTACGCCGCTGGTGGTCATGGAAGGCGCCGTAACGGCTGTACGATACGTGAAAGCCACTCCGACCGATAGTGCAAACCACATCGACAGCATATTGGCGAGGCATTAGTCTTCATGGACGACAATTGGCGCCTCCATCGTGCACATGTTGCGAATGACTTCCTTCAGGAGAACGACATCGCTCTACTAGAGTAGCCAGCATGTTCTGCAGACATGAACCCTATCGAACATGCCTGGGATACATTGAAAAGGGCTGTTTATGGACGACGTGACCCACCAACCACTCGGAGGGATCTACGCCGAATCGCCGTTGAGGAGTGGGACAACCTGGACCAACAGTGCCTTGATGAAATTGCGGATAGTATGCCACTACAAATACAGGCATACATCAATGCAAGAAGCCGTGTTACTGGATATTAGAGGTACAGGTGTGTACAGCAGTCTGGAGCACCACCTCTGAAGGTCTCGCTGTATGGTGGTACAACATGCAATGTGTGGTTTTCATGAGCAATAAAAAGGGCGGAAATGATCTCTATGTTGATCTCTATTCCAGCTTTCTGTACAGGTTCCGGCGCTCTCTGAACCGAGGTGATGCAAAAAGTTTTTTTTTGATGTGTGCATATGAGAAGCATGCACCTTCAGTAACGGCATTTCGCAGTATTTTAGTCTATGAATGGATAGGATTACTAACTTTCGGACTATTCAGGTTCCGTAGTAGTATTCTAATTATAAGCCGTAAATATTGCTTTCCTGTATTCTGTAAAAATGATGGCGAGAAATAAAACAAAGCATCGCACTGTTGTGTGTAGAATTTTTGTTTGAAAATACGTATAAGGAGAAAGATTAAATACATTGGAGAAAAAAGTTTGTCTAGTGGTTTACAAGCCCCCCCCCCCCTTTCGTAGTTGAAACGGTGTCATATACACTCCTGGAAATTGAAATAAGAACACCGTGAATTCATTGTCCCAGGAAGGGGAAACTTTATTGACACATTCCTGGGGTCAGGTACATCACATGATCACACTGACAGAACCACAGGCACATAGACACAGGCAACAGAGCATGCACAATGTCGGCACTAGTACAGTGTATATCCACCTTTCGCAGCAATGCAGGCTGCTATTCTCCCATGGAGACGATCGTAGAGATGCTGGATGTAGCCCTGTGGAACGGCTTGCCATGCCATTTCCACCTGGCGCCTCAGTTGGACCAGCGTTCGTGCTGGACGTGCAGACCGCGTGAGACGACGCTTCATCCAGTCCCAAACATGCTCAATGGGGGACAGATCCGGAGATCTTGCTGGCCAGGGTAGTTGACTTACACCTTCTAGAGCACGTTGGGTGGCACGGGATACATGCGGACGTGCATTGTCCTGTTGGAACAGCAAGTTCCCTTGCCGGTCTAGGAATGGTAGAACGATGGGTTCGATGACGGTTTGGATGTACTGTGCACTATTCAGTGTCCCCTCGACGATCACCAGTGGTGTACGGCCAGTGTAGGAGATCGCTCCCCACACCATGATGCCAGGTGTTGGCCCTGTGTGCCTCGGTCGTATGCAGTCCTGATTGTGGGCTCACCTGCACGGCGCCAAACACGCATACGACCATCATTGGCACCAAGGCAGAAGCGACTCTCATCGCTGAAGATGACACGTCTCCATTCGTCCCTCCATTCACGCCTGTCGCGACACCACTGGAGGCGGGCTGCACGATGTTGGGGCGTGAGCGGAAGACGGCCTAACGGTGTGCGGGACCGTAGCCCAGCTTCATGGAGACGGTTGCGAATGGTCCTCGCCGATACCCCAGGAGCAACAGTGTCCCTAATTTGCTGGGAAGTGGCGGTGCGGTCCCCTACGGCACTGCGTAGGATCCTACAGTCTTGGCGTGCATCCGTGCGTCGCTGCGGTCCGGTCCCAGGTCGACGGGCACGTGCACCTTCCGCCGACCACTGGCGACAACATCGATGTACTGTGGAGACCTCACGCCCCACGTGTTGAGGAATTCGGCGGTACGTCCACCCGGCCTCCCGCATGCCCACTATACACCCTCGCTCAAAGTCCGTCAACTGCACATACGGTTCACGTCCACACTGTCGCGGCATGCTACCAGTGTTAAAGACTGCGATGGAGCTCCGTATGCCACGGCAAACTGGCTGACACTGACGGCGGCGGTGCACAAATGCTGCGCAGCTAGCGCCATTCGACGGCCAACACCGCGGTTCCTGGTGTGTCCGCTGTGCCGTGCGTGTGATCATTGCTTGTACAGCCCTCTCGCAGTGTCCGGAGCAAGTATGGTGGGTCTGACACACCGGTGTCAATGTGTTCTTTTTTCCATTTCCAGGAGTGTATTCTCCGCCCTGTGAATTTTCCACCCTGCGAAATTTCCGCCCAGAAAAGGTCGAGGAAGGGCCCACTAATCCTCCATGTATTCTCCACCTTGTGAATTTTCCGCCCTGTGAAATTTCCGCCCAGAAATGGTCGAGGAAGGGCCTACTAATCCCCTGGAGATGTGAGCTAGCATGCTCAAGCCGTACGGTCCTAGGCATACTGTATATTGCATGTAACAATTTCAATGTATTTAATTCTGATATGTATATGTTTTTACGTAGAGAGTTCTTACTGATTAAAAGCAAAAAAAGAAAATGATTCTATTAATTTATGCAGAAATTTGGTTTATAACAGCCACACAGCGATGTTGCCCAAATGGAACACAAAATAAGTAAATAAATAAACAAGTAAATTGCGGTCAGGTTTTTGAAGGGCCATTTGTTGGTTGGTTCAATGCTGAAATTTGTTAAACTTACGTCGGAGAAGCACTCGACCCAAAGGACATGAAAGAAGGCGCAAAAATATTATAGTTGAAGAGAGCATTTGTAGATAATCAAAAATTTGACGAGACTAACAAAAATTAAGAACCTATTAAGTAGGTGGTTCTTGATAAAACTGAAGGACTTAAAGAAAACGTAGAAAATCTTGCACATAACTGTCATGCAAAATATGACAGTGTATTAGTTGAAGAAAGAGCACATGAAGAAGAATCCAATGAAAGTAGTAGTAATATTTTCTTTTTTGATATCTGTCAGTGACCTTTGACTGTCTTGGAAATCTAACAGTTGAATCTTCAAAGTGGTAAGTGACAAAAAATTTAAAAACAAACATTACTCATTCGTTTTTGCTTAACAGATAATGAGATAAAAAAAAAGCGTTAACTAACAGTTAACGTCTGACTCCTTCTATATCAGCCACAACGTGGGAATGTTTTTAAAACTTGGATGGCACATTCAACTAAAAATAACAGTTTGTACTAATTTTGTTGTAGTCTCTTTACCACAGACATGAGTTTGAACAACATATATAAATTTGTTAAAAGTTTCAAGCGTAGTTCAATTTTTAAACCTTAAAACCTTAGGAGCAAGTCTAACTGTAAATACCTTACCTAGACAGCACCTCAAACGGAAGAATGGTTCTATCTGAATTAGTAAATAAATAAAGGATTTTGTGAGCATGGTAATTGATGAGAATGACAGAAGTCCACGTTTTGTTCCAAAATACATAGCTCAACCACTGCGTAAACGTCAGTCTGAAGTTGTGACTCACAACTTCTGCACTTTCGAAGGCCAGACATACCAACAATTAAAGGGAACAGCCATGGGTACCAGGATGGCCCCCTCGAACGCCAACCTATTTATGGGTCGCTTAGAGGAAGCCTTCTTGGTTACCAAGGCCTGCCAACCCAAAGTTTGGTACAGATTTATTGATGACATCTTCATGACCTGGACTCACAGTGAAGAAGTACTCCAGAATTTCCTCTCCAACCTCAACTCTATCAGATTCACCTGATCCTACTCCAAATACCATGCCAGTTTCCTTGACATTGACCTCCATCTGTCCAACGGCCAGCTTCACACGTCCGTCCACATCAAACCCACCAACAAGCAACAGTACCTCCATTATGACAGCTGCCACCCATTCCATATCAAACGGTCCCTTCCCTACAGCCTAGATCTTCGTGGCAAACGAATCTGCTCCATTCCTGAATCCCTGAACCATTACACCAACAACCTGAAAATAACTTTCGCATATCGCAACTAACCTGGTACAGAAGCAAATAACCAGAGCCACTTCCTCATCCCCTCAAACCCAGAACCTCCAATAGAAGAACCCCAAAAGTGCCCCACTTGTGACAGGATACTTTCTGGGACTGGATCAGACTGTGAATGTGGCTCTCCAGCAGGGATATGACTTCCTCAAATCCTGTCCTGAAATGAGATCCATCCTTCATGAAATCCTCCCCACTCCACCAAGAGTGTCTTTCTGTCATCCACCTAATTCTCGTAACGTCTTGGTTCATCCCTATGAAATCCCAAAACCACCTTCCCTACCCTCTGGCTCCTACCCTTGTAACAGCCCCCGGTGTAAAATCTGTCCCATGTACCCTCCCACCACCACCTACTCCAGTCCTGTAACCCGGAAGGTGTACATGATCAAAGGCAGAGCCACGTGTGAAAGCACCCATTTGATTTACTAACTGACCTGCCACAGTGTGAAGCTTTCTATGTGGGAATGACCAGCAACAAACCGTCCATTCGCATGAATGGACACAGACAGACAGTGTTTGTTGGTAATGAGGATCACCCTGTGGGTAAACATGCCTTGGTGCACGGCCAGCACATCTTGGCACAGTGTTACACCGTCCGGGTTATCTGGATACTTCCCACTAACACCAACCTATCAGAACTCTGGAGATGGGAACTTGCCCTTCAATATATCCTCTCTTCCTGTTACCCACCAGGCCTCAACCTCCGCTAATTTCAAGTTGCCGCCGCTCATACCTCACCTGTCATTCAACAACATCTTTGCCTCTACACTTCCGCCTCGACTGACATCTCTGCCCAAACTCTTTGCCTTTACACATGTCTGCTTGTGTCTGCATATGTGCGGATGGATATGTGTGTGTGTGCGAGTGTATACCTGTCCCTTTTTCCCCATAAGGTAAGTCTTTCCGCTCCCGGGATTGGAATGACTCCTTACCCTTTCCCTTAAAACCCACATCCTTTCGTCTTTCCCTCTTTCCTGATGAAGCAACCGTGGGTTGCGAAAGCTTGAATTTTGTGTGTGTGTTTTTGAGTGTCTCTATCAACATACCATCCTTTGGCAAGTTACATCATCTTTGTTTTATATATATGTATATATATATATATATATATATATATATTATTTAGTTTTTGAAGGCAGGAATAGCCTTCAAGCAAACCCCTTACCTCACCATACCCCTCGTACTTTTTCAGTATTTTCTCCAGCCGTACATCCCGTTTATGTACACTGTTCTCTTTCTTTTACCTTCCAACATCAGTTCTGTTCTCATTAACGCGCAAGTTGAATTTTCTGCTTCCGTTTTAAGGCAAGTAATTACATCACTAATTTTAGGATTTGGTTTGGAAAGCATATTAATAATTTTACAGAGTTAATTGTTCGATAGAGCCGTTTGTAGCAGCTCCAAAGGCTGATAGGATGTTCTTCGTTTTCCAACCATCTCTCTACAAAATAGCCGAAAAAGTCAGAAAGCCTAGGAAAATACGGTGCCTGTGAGTGTATCTGCAGCCAGCCATCACATACATCTTCAGGCCGTAGAAATGCCAGCGTAGCACACATGCGAATTTGTTGTCTTATTTCATTTTCTTTATATTTGCGATTGAGTCCAAGATCCTGTACTGTGACTTTGCCCTTTGCTTGTAATACGTTCTCTTCGTTATTCGCTGCTCTGGCATTTCTGTCGCAAAGTCGTACCCTCGATTATGCAAGCTACGTAGATCCTCTGAATAGATTTTGGAAATAGACGTATTTTCCTCTCGTGCCCTCTTCTTTGCCTGGTTCCGAGTCCTCAGTACTTTCAACCTTGCGTCACGCGGAGCTCTACATTGATGCTCGTGCGGAAAGAGCGCTGTAGAATCCTTGGTTTTAAGCTTTCCTCGGCAATGCTTCTCTTTCTGTTTCGAACAGCGCCAAATCACAGTCCCATCTTCCTTCGTTTTGTTGACTGTGTAAGAATAACCTTCATAGTGGCAACTAGGCTTACCACGAATTGCCGTTGAAACTTCCATATCACAACTACTGAGATGGTAATATCCAAGTGGCACGATGTGAAGTCTACGAAAACTAGAGCGATACTAACAGGCAGACGGAACTGTGCGGGCGGAATTCGGTTTGGCCGAGTCAAGCGAACAGGTAGAGCAAGGTGATTAGGACGGTCCGCTGCATGTAGGACGGGACACAATGGACGCAGGTACGAGGCGGATAGTTCGCAGATTTCTGGTGGGGAGGAAAGTTCGCAGGGCGGAGAACTCATGTATTCTCCACCCTGTGAATTTTCCGCCCTGTGAAATTTCCGCCCAGAAATGGTCGAGGAAGGGCCTACTAACCCCTGGGGATGTGAGCTAGCATGCTCAAGCCGTACACTACTAGGCATACTGTATATTGCATGTAACAATTTCAATGTAATTAATTCTGATATGTATATGTTTTTACTGATTAAAAGTAAAAAAAAATGATTCTATTAATTTATACAGAAATTTGCTTTAGAACACACACACAGCGATGTCGCCCAAATGGAGCACAAAATAAGTATATAAATAAATAAACAAGTAAATTGCGGTCAGGTTTTTGAAGGGCCATTTGTTGGCTGGTTCAATTCTGAAATTTGTTAAACTTACGTCGGAAAACCACTCGACCCAAAGGACATGAAAGAAGGCGCAAAAATATTATAGTTCAAGAGAGCATTTGTAGATGATCAAAAAATTGACGAGGTTAACAAACATTAAGAACCTATTAAGTAGGTGGTTCTTGACAAAACTGAAGGACTTAAAGAAAACGTAGAAAATCTTGCACATAACTTTCATGCAAAAGAAAACAGTGTATTAGTTTAAAAAAAAAAAAAAAACTGAAACCGCACACTTTCATAACACAGCATTTTCCTCCTTGGAGTCCATTTTAACAGAAAACATATACATTACAGTTTAAGGAAAATGTATCGTATAGCTCTCTGAATGGTCATTAGAGTATCGTGTAAAAATTTGAAACAAAGCAGTCAGAAACTTTTCGAGACTTTAGGAAGCAACGTTTCCCCCGACATATATTGTATACGTATTTATATATTATGCATATTTAAATAATGTATAGCCTATGTCCGTCCGAAAGTTCATTAAAGTAACACGTAAAGATTGAAGTGCTTCAGATAAAAGCTTTTCTCAACTTTTCATAACGACGTTCCCTCCTTATACATTACATATGTATTTGTATATTACATGTATTAAGAATATATAGCCTAGGTCCATCCGTCGATTCATTAGAGTATCATGTGAAAATATAAAGTAAATCATTCAAATACTTTTCGAATTTTTCGACAACAACGCTAAAAACCGACTTGTCCATATATAGTAGTATGGATGTGCCGCGAAAATGTTTGGCAAACCTAGCAAAGCGCTGAATAACGTGATCACCGTGTCTTTTCCTGTACGACACACCGAGAATGATGTAACACGTGCGCTTGTTGGCCTTGTCACCTGTGCATCTAGTTCTGACCTCTGTGTTTCTGTCACTTCACTCAAACTCCACATTAGCACTTCGATAACGAATAATGGCAGGAAGTACGACAACACAGCACCTTCTGTTTTGTGGAATATGGATCCGTAAGCATGTCTTAGCATATACTTTTTGAAGCAAGTGTTAAGCTTTTTGCCAAATAAGAGCTCATTTATGCAAATCCGATAGTCGTTATACTAGTCTGTTACATGGCGTTGTATATTTAGCAAGCTTCTGTGTGTACATCGATTACAGCGCCATCTGTCGGACATTTTGTGAACTTTGTTTTATTTTTTTTTTTTTTTTTGTTCTCATAAAACCCCATGTCATTTCAAGCATGTGTGTCAATTTTTACCTCTATATCTACATTATTCCGTGGTTTATTAAGTTTTCAAATTTATACTGACTTTCTGATCACCCGGTATTTTGATACTTAATGATATACACATTGAGTTCACCAAATCTTTCAAACGTAAGGAGTTGTAATCCAAGTGTAATAATCCCGATTTCCCTCCGTCACTAATAAAGTCGCAATTACACCCTTCTCCTGTATGTTATGAAGAGTTACCCGTGTGCCTTAAATTTCACCCTCGAAGGTACCTTTTGCAGAGTGAAGGAGATAGGCAGCAGTTGTACTAATTATTATTCTTTAATTTCCCTACAGTGTCTACTGTCTAGCAGGGGGTACGCTTTTTTAGGATTTGGCAAATTTTTATTATCAGCTGAGAAACTGGTGTTGCTCGGGTATGTATTTATTCCAATTTTCTATTAGTCCATCTCGTCGTTTCACCTCCCTCTGCCCACCTCCTCCAGCCCCTCTCTGTGCTTCTCCCCCTACCCCTCTCTCTGTCTATCAGCCCTTCCCCCTCTCTCCGTCAATCTGCTCGTTCCCCCTCTGCCCATTGCCCATCTGCTCCTCTCACCTCTCTCTGTCCATTTCCGTCCTCTCTCTGACAATCTCCTTCCCCTACCCCCCCCCCCCCCCCCCTTCAATATCGGTGTCCATCTCCCCCTTTCCTCGTTTTGTCTGTCAATATCTTCCTCCTCCTCCTCTCGTGACGTTACCACTCGACTAGGAGACTGGTGGTTCTTACTCCCATTTGTTCTATTTTCCGAACTTTACATGAGAACTCGCACTCACATTGCAGAACTAATACTATTGGAAGAAATCATGTTTTGTGTCAGTGCACACGTCGTTACAGAGAAAAAAAAACAGTCTCAGTAAGCCATTAGCCAGAAATATACTTTCTTGTAGGAGTAATAGTCAAACCAGGAATGCAAGAGACCTTCAGTTAGGTTTGGATAGTAGGAGACGAGGGACTGGCGGAAGTAAAGCTATGTTAGCAGGTTGTGAGTCGTGCCTGCATAGCTCATTCTGTAATACAAGGTCCAGTCACATTCATGTTTCCACCGCCTATTTATGATGTCAGCTCACAATACCCAGTCGCAAATGGTGGGTGGCTGCACTAGCAATGGAGGGTAAGGGTATGTAAAGCATATCGGGAAGACAGGGGAACATGGAAAACGATGCAGTGATAGTGTTAATGCGCAAATGGAGCGATTTATCTGCTATCCCAAAGCCCAAGATCATTGGGTTTCGAGCCATACCTGGATGAATTTCCCAGATGGTTAAATATGTAAACTAACTGCTTACCACGGTGGATAAAGTATACTGTGCATGGCAAAATGGCGCTATCCAAAAGCACCGCCAATGCAAATGTGGTGCACCATGGATCATAGGTGACAGAGGTGAATGCCGGACATGGTGGCCAAGTGGTTCTAGGGGCTTCAGTCCAGAACGGCGCGACTGCTACAGTCGCAGGTTCGAATCCTGCTCAGGCATGAATGTGTGTGATGTCCTTAGGTTAGTTAAGTTTAAGTAGTTCTACGTTCTAGGGGACTGATGACCTCCACTGTTAAGTGCTCAGAGTCAGAGCCACAGAGGTGAACGTCAGCTGCAGAGATGCATATGGGCAAAGAGGCAGGCAACTGTTGAGCAACTAACTGCCCAAATGAAGCAATGAGCCCCCAACAGTGTCTCCTCAATGACCGTTCAGAAGGTGTTACTCTGTATGGGCTTGAGCAGCAGGCACCTGGTTCGTGCACCCATGCTGACTGCTGTGGATCAGCAACAAAGGCTGGAATAAGCAGTACCGCGACAGGACGTCCACTGAGTGAGGACACTCATCCTTTTCAGATGAACAACATTTATTGCTCCATCTAACAAATGTCTGTTGGCATGCACAACTTGAAATGTGTGAAAGCAGACATCCTGCAACAATCATCAGAAATGTCAAGGCCAGAGGAGGAAGCCTTATTATCAATGAATTCGCTGCATCCCCTGGGCGATCTAGTCATTCTGGAAGACACAATGGATCAACACAAGATTGAGGTATTCTTGGGGACCATGTACACCACTACATGGAGTTTTTTTTTCCTTTGCATGATGGCATATACAAACAGAACAATGCAACATGTCACACAGCAGGTAGGGTACATGTGTGATTCAGTGAGCCCCAGAATGAGATACTAAACTCCCCGCAATGAAAATCTTTGGTACTACCTCTATCAGGCTGTTCGCATCATGGAGCCTCAACCAAGAGACCTAGTGCAGCTGACCGCGACACTGAGGTCGGCATGGATCCATATCCCTATCAGTACGTTCCAAAACCTTACCAACACTCTTCCTGTACGTCTCACTACAGTCCAAGCTGAAAAAGTGCTTATTCAGGTATTTGACAGATGGTCACAAAAGTGTGGCTGGACAGTGAAGCGTTTACGCACAGTATGCAAAAGTTCCGGATCTAGTCCTGGCTGGCATGCAGTTTTCTTCTGCCAGAAAGTTTCAGATTAGTTTCAGCTACTTAATATGTGGTGTATGGTACATTTTAATTTACCTCGATTTGTTCTTCCATACTTTCCTTTACGGGATGTTTCCGCCTGATGACATGCTGGTACAGCATCCAGTATCCACAATGTTCGAATATGGCCTGCAACGTTGCAGGGTCGTGCAGCCCCGCCTGGAAGTCCCCGAGGAGGTTGAGGTCACCGCCAGCCGACAGCAGCTTGAACAAGGCGAACCAGCGTCCACCCTCAGCAGCGTACCTCACGGGAGTCCACCCGAGCAGGCCGTCCACAGCAGACAACGTGGCCTCCCAAGCGTCTCCCCACAGTCGCCGCAGCACAGAGATGGAGAAGCCCCTGCCGTACCCTACCATATCAGTGGCTGCGGTCAGATGCAGTGCGTTGCGGCCGCACTCGTCTGTCTGTCCGGGGTCGGCACCCTCGGCCATCAGCGCCTTCACCTGGCCCTCGTCGCCGTCCAGTACCGCCTCCAGCAGCGGCCGGCCCCTCACTGCCCTGCGGTTGAAGGACTCCACAAAGAACTCGAGTCGATTGCGCACGTAGGCCTTGCGGTACAGAGCCGCACGACTCTGCTTTCCATCCCCGAGGAAACACCATTTGGCGAGGAAGTGTTCGGCGAATGTCCTGTGCAGAAACGCTGGCTTCCCATCGGCAAACTCGTACACAATTCCGGCCTTCACAAAGTAGTCCCTATTGAATGACGGCTTTGCCAGTATGTCCGGACCGCGTAACAGAATGGATGCTGCGAGGGGCATCAACTGTTCCTCGTGCTTATTCAGTGCCTCCTCCACTTCTCTCTTCTTCCCAGGAGCGGAAAAGTTGTCACCACACTTCTCCTCATAAAGCCTTCTAAATTTATTTCGGAAGAAAGCTTCGTACAGAGTCACAATGTCGTATTTCTCACCTAATTCCTGGGACAGATTTGCAAACATTTCAGCAAACAGAGGCGTTCTCAGTAGATTCCTTACGTTCTGCTTAAGACGAAGGAAACGTTGGATGTTTCCCCTCGAGGAGTGGCGTCTGAAGAATTCTGTTAGCTCTAAGTTACTGAAACGCTCCAGCGAGTGGACATTCACACCCGTCTGAGCCTTCAAGAGCTTGACAGTTTCTGGCCTCGTCGTCACCAGGAGCTTGCCCTCGCGTGGTGACAGCAGAGGCAACACCCCGAGACACCTTCTGATGTAATCTGGGCACACCTCGTCGAAGCCATCCACGAGACAGACCACTCTTGGGGACTCTAGCAGGTTGTAGCGAAGTAGTGCGTACTCCAGTTCACCAAACTCGTCCTCCCTAAAGACTGACCCCCTTAAGATTCCTTCCACAGCTTTCTCGTCGCTGTCACTGTGCTCTAAAACGGTGTAAAACTCCAAAAGATTAACTCTTAATAGCCAACAGGCGGCGACCCTTTCTTTTATTTTCTTCGCCATATATGACAGCATCTTCGACTTTCCCGCTCCGGGACCCCCCACTACGATTACTGTGTTTCTACTAGTGTCCTGTGCTTCGAGCTGGAATTTTTGCTGTTTACTTTCACACTCGCGAATCCTATCCAGAGACGAGAAGAACTCGTCCGTCAGTAGCCTCTGGTCCGCCAACTCCCTTGCTACGTAGTGTGCTGGCAACGTTTCCAGCTCGTGGCCCATCCTCAGAGGTTGCGACAGCCGTGACAGAGCCAGCAAGAGCGCCGGCTTTTCGTCCAGCAACGACTTGAGAGCATCGACTCCTGCCACCAGGTTCCGCAGGTGGCATTCGTAGCTGTCCCCGTTCAGTCTGACTTTGATGTCCAGGAAATCATTCCAGGTGTCATCGGAGACGTCAGATGATTTGTATTTGTCGTCGAAGCAGTTAATTCCCCACGGTGACACAATGACGAGACGCCGCTCAACTTCTATCTGGTTTACCAGCTCATACAAAATGGTAGGACTGTCTTCTCTATCATCGTCTACAATCACCTGTAAATGATTGAAACGGATTAGTTGAATGCAAATGTTTCCGAAACTATTTTTTTTTTTGAGGAAAAGTGCATGACATGCAACTCACCTGAATCAGGGCACAAAGAATTTACAGACGTTGGACCTGGGTTTCCTGCTTAATACACAGATGCTGCAACATAATGCCCCTTGCCAATCCTGTTATGTCCAAAAGAACAGACACCATACACACACACACACACACACACACACACACACACACACACACTCACATGGTGAGGAAGATATATATATATATATATATATATGTATGTATATATGTATATATATATATATATATATATATATATATATATATATATATGAGGAAATGGGCAATGGGAGTTACGTTAGTAGTGTGTGGATGAGTTGAGACTTTGGGTCTGGCAGGATGAGTGCTGGGGTAGTCCGTGGGGTTGCCCAGAACCCTGTGTCCAGATGGCTTAGTTATTAGACCATCTGCCTAGTAAGCAGTTTCCCCACTGATTTAAATCAATTAGATTAGATTAGATTTACTTTCATTCCAATTGATCTGTAATGAGGAGGTCCTCCAGGATGTGGAACATGGCAGAAAAACAACAATACCTGACAAATATTTACAACTAAAACAAATAAGCTAATGTACCATTCCACAGGTCCCAAGTGGAATGATCATCATTTTTTAATGAACACTACATGAAAGAGTCATTTTACAAATACTAATGCACTGAAGTTAAAATTAAAAAGTTTTTTATTTATTTATAAGGTAATAACATGTAATACAACTACTATAATACTTATTTACAATGAACACATTACTGCACTGAAATTGTGCAGAAGTTATATATGTATATGTATGTATATCAGTTGATTTTGCTGAGAAATTCATCAATGGAGTAGAAGGAGTTGGCCACCAACAAATCCTTTAGGCTTCTCTTAAAGTGAATTTTATTGGTTGTTAAGCTTTTTGTGGCTACTGGCAAGTTATTGAAAATGTGTGTCCCTGAATAAGACTAAGTGACTTTAAATCCTTATGAAGATTATTCTTATTTCTAGTATTGATTCCATGAATTGAGTTGTTGGTTTGAAAAAGTGATATATTTTAATGACAAATTTCATTAAGGAATAAATATATTGGGATGCAGTAGTTAGTACCCCTAGTTCCCTAAACAGGCTTCTGCAGGATGTTCTTGTGCCCAGAATACTTTAGCTTGGCTTGATGAATTACCCCATAAAATAATCCCATACGACATTATGGAATGAAAGTAAGCATAGTATGCCAGCTTTTTCATTTTTATATCCCCTACGTCTGACAAAATTCGCATTGCAAACAGTGACTTGTTAAGACGCTTCAGCAGTTCCGTGGTGTGCTCCTCCCAGTTGAATTTATTATCAAGCTGTAATACCAAGAATTTAACACTGTCCACTTCTTCTATCTTCTTGTCATCGTATGTTAGACATATACTCGTCGGACACCCCTTACAAGTTCTGAACTGCATGTAGTATGTTTTTTCAAAGTTTAGTGACAAAGATTTGGCTAGGAACCAGTGATTAATGTCCACAAATATTTTATTAGCTGATCTTTCTCAGAAATTTGCTACTTATTGCAATGTTTGTATCATCGGTAAACAAAATAAACTTGGCATCTGGTAATGTTACTGATGAAAAGTCATTGATATACACAAGAAAAAGTAAGGGCCACAAAATGGAACCTTGTGGGACCCCACATGTAATTAGTTCCCAGTTGGATGATGCCTGATAGCTTGATACGTGTCTTTTTCCTATTAACACCCTTTGTTACCTGCCAGAGATATAAGATTTGATTCATTTTGCAGCATTTCCTGTTACACTATAATATTCTAATTTACTTAAAAAGAATATTGTGATTTACAGTCTAATTCCTTTGACAAATCACAAAATATACCAGTTGCCTGAAATTTTTTGTCTAATGAATTAAGCACATTTTCACTGTAAGAGTAGATAGCCTTCTCAATATTAGAACCCTTTAGAAATCTAAACTGTGAGTTTGACGATATGTTATTTGAGATAAGATGGTTATAAAGCTGATTGTACATTACTTTTTCTAAAAGTTTTGAGAATGCTGGCAACAGTGAAATTGGATGGAAAAAACAGTGGCTTAACTTCAGCATATTTCAACCATCCAGGAAATATTCCACTGATAAACGACTGGTTACACAGATAGCTTAATATGTTACTTAGCTCAGAATCACATTCTTTAATTAACTTTGTAGATATTTCATCATACCCACTGGATGTTTTTGATTTTAAAGATTTTATGATGGACCTTATTTCTGCTTGGGTAGTGAGGGCCAAATTCATATTATGGAAGTTACTTGAAATGTCTGGTCTGAGGTATTCCATAGCAGTATGTACCAAACCTGACAGCACCATCTTTTCAGTAATAGTTATAAAATGTTTGTTATAAAGCTCTGCAACACTATATACATCTGTCACCAATGGATCATTTACTCTTAATGCTATTTCTTCCTCTTCATGTCTGGTTCTACCGGTCTCCTCCTTCACTATATCACATATTGTCTTTATTTTGTTATCTGATATGACTATCGTTTCCTTGTAATATATTTGCTTTGATGTCCATATTACAGTCTTTAATATTTTGCAATATTTCTTGTAATGTGCTATAGCATCAACATCGGAACTGTTTCAGATTGATAGATACAGTTTTCCCACTTGCAACCAATTTCTGTAATTTCTTTGTGTCTTATTTGTAGCTGCTGGGTCAAAAATGGTGTTTTCTCGTTTGGACACGTATGAAACAACAGACACCACATATACACACGTGAATTTTCGCGTATCGAAACATATACTTCTGTTTACAACATGAAATGTGTTGATACTTACTTTTTTTCAGACCTATGATTTCTACATTCTGTTAGATACTTTCATGCGATTCAGTTTTCGCATTTAGTTTCGTTCAAGGAAATTAATCTTACGCTGGATAAGATCTATTAACAGCAAGAACCACCGTTTGTTCCCAGTGATATAATAGGGCTTGTGCTGGAGAGCTATCATAGGCTAATTTCACCAATCTTATGGCGCAAGAGCACTGCAATATTTGGCTTGAGACACAGTTGAGAAACAGGTTATTGAACAAGCTGAATTATCTGCTTGAAAGTAGGAGCTCAAAACGACTCAGTTCACACACTTTCCCACACGATACTTCATCTTAACTAACATGAATAAATTAAAACTTGGGCTACCTTCCACACAATTTTCCTAGGCAAAATATTATATCAGATTCATGTTCCCTATATCAAACAAACCCAATAGTCTGACATGCTTGTCTGTGTCATTCCATTCAACTTCTACTTTAGTAACATTCTAGAGAATTTTTATATGTGCAGCCTTTATGTCAATCTGTGCAATCAGAACCTTGCTAATATGATTTACATGCATGAGGAAGTTGTGTTATGTGACTCACTGAAGCACACAAAAAATTTATTACACTGTGTCAGTAGCAACTACAATGATTATTTCAATGTACAGTATTTAATAATAATAATAAACTTTAAAACTGTTCTGACACGCTTACTGCATAACATCATTGCTATGTGGACCAAAACAAGAGTAATTTTAATAAAAATAAATATCAAGCAGATTTTAGGACAAAGGCCTACTCCCCCAAATATGTTCTTCTGAAACTACTACTCAAAAATAAAAAATAATATAATTGGCAAAAAGTTTTCACCTTTGTAAATTGGAAATGAGCTTATGACTTATAAGTATCCTTTCCAAATTCTGAAGAAGCTAAGCTCACACCTCAAGACCAGTCCAACTATTAGAGAAATGCTAAATGGCGCACAATACAAGTAAAATTTAGGGAAAATTTAAGACAAACATTGAAATTAAATCAGGAATGTCTCCATTCATTTCACACTACTTCACAGAAAAATATTTGAACACTTGAACAAATAAGAGATTAAAATAGACCAATCAATCAAATACTGAAGAACTAATATCACGTTCGTCTGCTTAGCTGTTGCATGCAAACTGGTAATTCTGCGTTGGAGCACTGAAATAGCACAAAAAGAAGTAGATATTCTTAAGGAAACAACAGGACGAGTAAGTGTTCATATCTCATTAGAAACGGAAAAGTACATATTTGGTCCCCAAAGTCTCTCTACATTTAGGCGAAACCTCTCAAGAGACTGCCTTAGAAAACATTACAGAAGACATTTACTATAAAAGATACGCCTCCAAATACTGATAAGTAAGACACTGCAATATGATCAACAGATCAGAGTTTTCTTTAATGGGGCTGAAACACGAATTTTAAACAGAAAGAGAGGCACTGAATGAATACAAAACTGGACTAGAGAAATTGTAGGGTTCTACTAAACTTGCAGCAAAGATAAAATAGGAACAATAAAATGGATCACAGTAGTAGAACAAGAACAGTAAGAAACAGATATAACCCAAGGAAATACAAGATCCTGAGGCAGGATGTGCATGAATGGACAGTTCTCGAGGAAGCAAAACCCAAGAAGAGTCGAATCGCTTGGTCTGAAGACAGGAAAAGAGCTCATTCCGAAGACCAGAGTGTAATATAGCGATAAATAAAGAGTGAAAGTAAAAATTAAGTAGCACCTGAACGAGAATAATAATAATAGTAAACAATCCTCAGTTGTTACATGTCTATTGTTCCGATTTTGTCAATTGAGATAAGCTATATTTTCCACTTTATCATGTTTCTTTCGACGAACAGGGCTTTGGAACCTACAGTAATTTAAGAATATAGCAACTTTCGCTTAGGAAGTCAATGCCATGGTTGGGAATAACAGCGAATGGACGTGACTGAGGTTATATGACGTCCTCAAATTTGTGTTAATTAGAGCGTTATCCTGTTGAATCAGACAAAACACCTGAGTTATTACGATAATGATATGCCAGTTACACTGCTCTTTATGTGATTTGTATGGCCGCGGGGTTACAGACGCCATGTCACTGACTGCATGGCCCCTCCCACCGGAGGTTCGAGTCCTCCCTTGGGCATGGGTGTGTGTGTTGTTCTTAGCGTAAGTTAGTTTAAGTAGTGTGTAAGTCTAGCTACTGATGACCTCAGCAGTTTGGTCCCTTAGAAATTCACATACATTTTTGAGCTGTATGGTGTAAATCACTATGAGCTCATCTGGCATACTGCCATCTTCAGGTGTTAGATAAATATGTCAACAAGTGATAATGTTGATTTAGTAAACTGTAACTATGATCGTAAAGGTATCATAAATTCAATTGGTGTTTTTGCCTTAACGTGTAATATTAATGATGCCATTTGCTGTCTTTGTTGGAATTGTGTTTGGATGTTACTTGCACGTTTATTGTAATTTTAGTGTTATATCTGATCTTTAGATATATATTTGTCAGTTTTTGTGCATTATTTTTCTTCTTCACAGCATTTATCTCAGTGAAGCAGCGATATTACATATTTCCATAGTTACTACTAGAGGTAAGCGACGTGTGGAAATAGTAACTCTCCATATTTACTGAACGAACAAACCGATCTCGAGCACAAAAATATATATTGAAAACTTCATTGATATTGTAAAGCAGAAAAACGGGTAAAATAACCAAACCAGAGATACTAAGTAACTCACATCCATTGTAAGAGCATAAACACTGTAGAAGAAAGATACAACACCAAGAAAACATCGCAGCCCATAAACCATAAAAAAAACTATCAGAAAAAAATAAGAATGAAACATAATAATCCCAACACAACCCAGGTGAAAACGAAAGCAGATGTTTCAAATTTCACGTCCAAGAAGTCGGTCACACAGGAGACTCGTGCAAACATATTGTCATTCGGACAGACTCCCGTATGGACGACATAGTAATAAGCACCCTGGAATAGAGAAACAACTGGAAGATTTGAAAACAAGTAATCACCAGGTCTGCAAGGAATCCCAATTTGGGTTTACATAGAGTACTCTACGACATCGGCCCCTTACCTAGCCTGCATTTATTGTGAATCTCTCTTCAGCACAAAGTCCCAAGTTACTGGGAAAAAAGTGCAGGTGACTCCAGTATGGGAGAAGGGTAAAAGTACGGACCCGCAAAATTAGAGCTCAATATCCCTAACTTATGTTTGTTGCAGAATCCTTGAACATATTCTCAGTTCGAATATATTAAACTTTCTTGAGTCGGGGAAGCTTATGTCCACGAATCAGCATGTTTTTAGAAAGCATTGGTCGTGTGAACTCAGGGTGCCCTTTTCTCACATGATATACTGCGAATTATTCATAAAGGACAACAGGCTGACTGCGTATTTCTAAATTTGCGGAAATCATTTGACCCGGTGCCCCATTGGAGGCAGTTAAAGGAGGTTCGAACATATGGAGTAAGTTCACAGATACGTGAGTGGCTCGACGACTTCGTAAGTAACAGAACCCACTGTATTGTCCTCGACGGCGAGTGTTCATCAGAGACAAAGCTATCGTCAGGAGTGCCACAGGGACGTGTGATAAGACCGCGGTTGTGCTCTATACATGGTGTTACAAAAAGGTACGGCCAAACTTTCAGGAAACATTCCTCACACACAAAGAAAGAAAATATGTTATGTGGACATGTGTCCGGAAACGCTTACTTTCCATGTTAGAGCTCATTTTATTACTTCTCTTCAAATCACATTAATCATGGAATGGAAACACACAGCAACAGAACGTACCAGCGTGACTTCAAACACCTTGTTACAGGAAATGTTCAAAATGTCCTCCGTTAGCGAGGATACATGCATCCACCCTCCGTCGCATGGAATCCCTGATGCGCTGATGCAGCCCTGGAGAATGGCGTATTCTATCACAGCCGTCCACAATACGAGCACGAAGAGTCTCTACATTTGGTACCGGGGTTACGTGGACAAGAGCTTTCAAATGCCCCCATTAATAAACCTCAAGACGGATGATGTCAGGAGAGCGTGGAGGTCATGGAATTGGTCCACCTCTACCAATCCATCGGTCACCGAATCTGTTGTTGAGAAGCGTACGAACACTTCGACTGAAATGTGCAGGAGCTCCATCGTGCATGAACCACATGTTGTGTCGTACTTGTAAAGCCACATGTTCTAGCAGCACAGGTAGAGTATCCCGTATGAAATCATGATAACGTGCTCCATTGAGCGTAGGTGGAAGAACATGGAGCCCAATCGAGACATCACCAACAATGGCTGCCCAAACGTTCACAGAAAATGTGTTGATGACGTGATTGCACAATTGCGTGTTGATTCTCATCAGCCAACACATGTTGACTGTGAAAATTTACAATTTGATCACGTTGGAATGTAGCCTCATCAGTAAAGCGAACATTTACACTGAAATGAGGATTGACACATTGTTGGATGAACCATTCGCAGAAGTGTACCCGTGGAGGCCAATCAGCTGCTGATAGTGCCTGCACACGCTGTACATGGTACGGAAACAACTGGTTGCCCCGTAGCACTCTCCATATAGTGACGTGGTCAACGTTACCTTGTGCAGCAGCAACTTCTCTGACGCTGACATTAGAGTTATCGTCAACTGCACGAAGAATTGCCTCGTCCATTGCAGGTGTCCTCGTCGTTCTAGGTCTTCCCCACTCACGTGTCGTAGGCTGGAATGTTCCGTGCTCCCTAAGACGCCGATCAATTGCTTCGAACGTCTTCCTGTCGGGACACGTTCGTTCAGGAAATCTGTCTCGATACAAACGTACCGCGCCACGGCTATTGCCCCGTGCTAATCCATACATCAAATGGGCATCTGCCAACTCCGCATTTGTAAACATTGCACTGACTGTAAAACCACGTTCGTAATGAACACTAACCTGTTGATGCTACGTACTGATGTGCTTGATGCTACACTCCTGGAAATGGAAAAAAGAACACATTGACACCGGTGTGTCAGACCCACCATACTTGCTCCGGACACTGCGAGAGGGCTGTACAAGCAATGATCACACGCACGGCACAGCGGACACACCAGGAACCGCGGTGTTGGCCGTCGAATGGCGCTAGCTGCGCAGCATTTGTGCACCGCCGCCGTCAGTGTCAGCCAGTTTGCCGTGGCATACGGAGCTCCATCGCAGTCTTTAACACTGGTAGCATGCCGCGACAGCGTGGACGTGAACCGTATGTGCAGTTGACGGACTTTGAGCGAGGGCGTATAGTGGGAATGCGGGAGGCCGGGTCGACGTACCGCCGAATTGCTCAACACGTGGGGCGTGAGGTCTCCACAGTACATCATGCGCGTACTGCTTTCTGTAGAATTCATCCTTCTTTGGGCCAAAGAGATGGAAGTTGTGAGGTGTGGGCTGTAGAGTGGATGAGGAAGAAGAGCCCAATGAAGTTTTGTGAGCTCCTCTCAGGTGCACAGACTTGTGTGAGGACTTGTGTTGTCAGGGAGAAGGAGAAGTTCGTTAACATTTTTGTAGCGACGAACACCCTGAAATAATTTCTTCAGTTTTGTGCGGAGAGGCCGGCACGTGGGGGATCAGACAGGTTTGTGCGACTTTGTTGTGATGATGACAGACGCCTCGCCCGACGACTTACTGTGCTTTTGTTCACTGCCAAATTTCCGTAGACCGTCTGCAAGCGCTTGTGAATACCTGCGATGCTGTGATTTTCCGCCAAAAGACATTCAATGACAGCTGTCTGCTTGGAATGCACCTTCGTTACAGATACCATTTTAGAGGCTATGTACAGCGCCACCACCCACCGGAAGTTCATGAAACTATAGGGGTTGAAGCGGGAATATTCCACGATGTCGCACAATAAATTCTGCATTTTTGCAACCGAAAATGGCCGAGAAAAACTGTGTAGCATTACTTATTTAACGGCCCTCGTACCAGCTAACTGGAAAGTGAAGCCCCTGATGACATGGTTGGATGAAAATGATTTGAGTCGCAGTTCTCCGTGACAGGTAGAATGGCAACCAGACTGGAAGAGTGTCATTTGTGTTGGCTCATAAGACATATAATGGGCGTGGGCAGCACCAGATGTCGAGTAATCACTGTGAAGGATGCGGAGAGGCCGTATAATCGTGTGAGACAACGTTATAAGCTTCCGACAGAGCTTGAAAGGGGCTTCATTGTGTGACTCCATTTGGCCAATACATCCGCATTTGTTGGTCAGTCGGATGTGTCTATGTCACGATGTTGGTCTGCAGGAGGACGTGGGGGCAGGCATACTCATCGTTAACGTTCTGGTCAACCATGTGTGATCGTCACAAGGGGAAGTTGCCATATTGTGCACCAACGGACATGGTAACCTTTCACGTCTGCGGGTATTATCCGAGAACAAGTAATGGAGTCCCCGCTACGGTCTGTTGGGTTGGGTTGTTTGAGGAAGGAGACCAGACAGCGAGGTCGTCGTTCTCATCGGATTAGGAAAGGACGGGGCAGGAAGTTGGCCGTCCCCTTTGAAAGGAACCATCCCGGCATTTGCCTGGAGTGATTTAGGGAAATCACGGAAAACCTAAATCAGGACGGCCGGACGCGGGATTGAACCGTCGTCCTCCCGAACGCGAGTCCAGTGTCTAACCACTGCACCACCTCGCTCGCTACGTTCTGTAATTGCTTGAGAGTAGCAGCAGCCGTACTAGGGAAGTAGCGTCGAATGTGTTAGCAACGCAACAGGAAAGGCAGCGTTTAGGGTGGGGCTGCGACTGGGAAGTATGTATCACTTATGAATGGCGTCACCTGGTGTTCAGTTATGGTTCAAATGGCTCTGAGCACTATGGGACTTAACCGCTGAGGTCATCAGTCCCCTAGAACTTAGAACTACTTAAACCTAACTAACCTAAGGACATCACACACATCCATGCCCGAGGCAGGATTCGAACCTGCGACCGTAGCGGTCGCGCGGTTCCAGACTGCAGCGCCTAGAACCGATCGGCCACTCCTGCCGGCTGTGTTCAGTTATGAACAGCGGTTCTGCAATACCGCCGGCGAGTATGGAAGAATCTGGGTTGGGGTCTCTTCTTCCAAAATTTTGGGGCGACACTGCGGTATTACTGCTGGCCTCACGGTGTGAGTAGCCGTTGGGGACACTTCACGTCACGACTGGGTGTAATTGAGAGAACTACGGCAGAACAACTGTTCCTAGGATTGCCAGGTGTAAGGCTTTAGCCGGACCCGTCCCGCATACTGCCGTCGTGTAGGGCCAAATATATGCAAGCAAGGCCCGTCCACCTTTTCTTAGGCTTTTTAGCAATGAATTAGAGAACGCACAATCATGCTAATGAGCTAAGCACAGGCAATAAGAAAAGGAGGAATAAGGAGAGATATATCACACAGATGTACAGATAATACCAACGAATATTATTGTTATGTCTGTGTCCTTTGTTTTCCTTCGTAAGCCGAACGAACATAACGCACGATGTTACAACCGTGCTACGCGCAGAACGAGCGAGGCAGAGTAGGATGTACAAATCACCCGATACCAACCTGCGATAAACAGCAACAACTTCAGAAAATTTGTCTAGAGAAAACGCAAAGCCGGATGACAGTAATTTATTTCATCAATAGCACAATTTCACGACATTCGTGCGAAAAAAAGACAGTTCAGCCTTTAAAAAACTTTTGGCATACGAAAAGTGGACTGCTTGTTTCAGATCACAGCTTAAAGAAGAATTTTATTCTGAATTATTGAAATTGGCAGAATGTTACTTTGCAATTCCAGGAGATATTGGGCGCGTTTAACGGGCGTTCGGCTTCACAAATGTCCAATGGAGAAAGCAACACAATAAATTGCCAATCGACACAATCACAAAGATCATGCTTTCAAGAGTTATGTCAAATGATTTTAAGAAAAATAACGTTCTTGATAAACTGGGTTCAAAACAGAAATTTCAGTACCGGTACATAACAACACATTATTATTATCTCTTTATATGTCTAATTGAAATTTCAAAAGCATTGCATATCTTCCCGCTTTGCGTCCCAGAAGAACAGATAGTTATTTTGATTAATGAACAACTTTTAGTGTATTTTGACATAAGATTTTCTTAGGAAGAGAACTGAGCAGTTAAGAAGACTGACAACTTAGTTGCTATCATGCTATCATAATTTCCAAATCAGAAGAAGTTAAGTGATAGTTTAAGCACGTTGAAGACTGATCTCGCAAAACACAGACTGTAAGTGGTTATTAACAAACGATTTAAAATACCTAGCAGACTCTATTTCTATGCAAAATCCAGCTTCTAGAACATAAAGTCTGACTAAATGTAACGAAGGGTCCGGCTTTTCTATGCTGGTGGCAGAAAATCGCAACACCGAAAAATAATTAATGTAGACTAATGAAATTTCGTGAATGCATTTGTCAAGGTAAAATATTTCAGGATTCAACATTGCAAGATACAGGTTAATGTGTGTCCGAGATGTTGTTGTTGTAGTCCTCGGTCCTGAGACTGGTTTGATGCAGCTCTCCATGCTACTCTATCCTGTGCAAGCTTCTTGATCTCCCAGTACTTACTGCAACTTACATCCTTCTGAATCAGTGTATTCGTCTCTTGGTCTCCCTCTACGATTTTTACCCTCCACACTGCCCTCCAATGCTAAATTTGTGATCCCTTGATGCCTCAGAACATGTCCTACCAACCGGTTCCTTCTTCTTGTCAAGTTGTGCCACAAACTCTTCTTCTCCCCAATTCTATTCAATACCTCCTCATTAGTTATGTGATCTACCCATCTAATCTTCAGCATTCTTCTGTAGCACCACATTTCGAAAGCTTCTATTCTCTTCTTGTCCAAACTATTTATCGTCCATGTTTCACTTCCATACATGGCTACACTCCGTGCAAATACTTTCAGAAACGACTTCCTGACACTTAAATCTATACTCGATGTTAACAAATTTCTCTTCTTCAGAAACGCTTACCTTGCCATTGCCAGTCTACATTTTATATCCTCTCTACTTCGACCGTCATCAGTTATTTTTCTCCCCATATAGCAAAACTCCTTTACTACTTTAAGTGTCTCATTTCCTAATCTAATTCCCTCAGCATCACCCGACTTAATTCGACTACATTCCATTATCCTCGTTTTGCTTTTGTTGATGTTCATCTTATATCCTCCTTTCAAGGCACTGTCCATTCCGTTCAACTGCTCTTCCAAGTCCTTTGCTGTCTCTGACATAATTACAATGTCACCGGCGAACCTCAAATTTTTTATTTCTTCTCCATTGATTTTAATTCCTAATCCGAACTTTTCTTTTGTTTCCTTTACTGCTTGCTCAATATACAGATTGAATAATATCGTGGATAGGCTACAACCCTGTCTCACTCCCTTCCCAACCAGTGCTTCCCTTTCATGTCCCTCGACTCTTATAACTGCCATCTGCTTTCTGTACAAATTGTAAATAGGCTTTCGCTGCCTGTATTTGACCCCTGCCACCTTTAGAGTTTTAAATAGATTATTCTAGTCAACATTTTCAAAAGCTTTCTCTAAGTCTACAAATGCAAGAAACGTAGGTTTGCCTTTCCTTAATCTTTCTTCTAAGATAAGTCGTAGGATCAGTATTGCCTCGCGTGTTCCAATATTTCTACGGAATCCAAACTGATCTTCCCCAAGGTCGGCTTCTACCAGTTTTTCCATTCGTCTGTAAAGAATTCGTGTTAGTATTTTGCAGCTGTGACTTATTGAATTGATAGTTCGGTAATTTTCACATCTGCCAACACCTGCTTTCTTTGGAATTACGCCTGCCCCATACATGTTGCTCACCAGATGGTATAACGACGTCCTCTTGAGCAGTACCCGCCTGGAGATCCGAATAGGGGACTATTTTACCTCCGGAATATTTTACCCAAGAGGAGGCCATCATCATTTAATCATACAGTAAAGCTGCATGCCCTCGGGAAAAATTACGGCTGTAGTTTCCCCTTGCTTTCAGCCCTTTCGCAGTACCATCACAGCAAGGCGGTTTTGGCTAGTGTTACAATTCCTGATCAGTCAATCATCCAGACTGTTGCCTCTGAAACTATTGAAAAGGCTGCTGCCCCTCTTCAGGAACCACAAGTTTGTCTGGTCTCCCCACCAACGGCATTACTGGCACCGAGACAGAACACGTTTTCAGCAGAAACCACCACAGACCTCTATCCTGCTCTCCAATGAGCTCTCTCTTGAGTCGCAAGTAGCGATGGTTTCGCGTCCACGCAATGCACGCTACAGGGTGTGTGGCTCGCAGCTCTTCTTGAAGTAACTGGTCTGTAACAATTCATTATGTCACTGTGGTGGGAACTGCTGCTTATATTGCTGCTGCAGATGCGATGCAATGCGCTGTAGCCATACGCCGAACACGATGGTCTTGCCTCTCGTAGTGCCACGTGGCCGTTTGACGCCTGGTCTTGTTGCGACCGTACATTCACGTGACCACCGCTGACAGCAATCACGTGCAGAGGCTACATTCCTGCCAAGTCTTCCTGAACTGTTGCAGAAGGACCATCCAGCATCTCGTAGTCCTATTACACGACCCCGTTCAAACTCAGTGAGGTGCTGATAATGACGTCTTTGTCGCCTTAAAGGCATTCTTGTCTAACATCAACTCACAACGAACAATCGCAAAGGTAACTAAGGCTCACGATCACTACAGCATGTACCGGGTGATTAAAAAGCCAGTATAAATTTGAAAACTTAATAAACCACAGAATAGTTTAGATAGAGAGGTAAAAATTGACACACATGCTTGGAATGACATGGGGTTTTATTAGAACAAAAAAAAAGTTCACAAAATGTCCGACACATGGCGCTGGACAGCAAAACGTCAGTGACTGCGCATGACAATCGTGTATAAAAGGAGCTGTAATGAGAGAGAGAATCAGATGCGCCAGCAGTCGCAGCATGTTGACATTAGCTGAAAAGGCGCTTTTAGTGAAGCTGTATTATCAAAATGGGGAATGAACTAGTTCAGCGTTACGATCCTATCACCATGGGAAGGGGATTCGAACGGGGAAAGGACCGTTGACAAATGCAGCTGTGGCGAGAATGATTTCGAAGTTCGAAGCCACGAGTTGTTTAGACGATAGACCCCGTAGTGGCCGACCGAGCACAAGGCGTAATGCTGCTGAGACAGTTCAGGAAGAAATGGAGACTGTAGCGGGTTAGTCTATGCACGGGGAAGTCAGCGCTCGTGCAGTCGCACGTCGTACCGGCATTCAATACACTGCTGTTTGGTTGGCACTGGGGTGTACCCTCCGATGCTATCCGTACAACATCCATCGGCATCATGAACTGTTACCTGGCGATCTAGTGAAGCGCGGGGCATTTGCGGTGTGGGCGTTTCAAAAGATGGCGGAAGATGACGATTGGTTGAGTAATGTGTTGTGGACCGACGAAGCTCATTTCACGCTTCGAGGGTCTGTCAACGCCCACAACTGCAGAATTTCGGCTACCGAAAATCCTAGAACTGTCGTGGAAACTCCATTGCACGACGAGAAAGTCACGATATGGGTTGGATATACCACATCAACCGTTAACGGGCCTTTTTTCTCCGGGGAAATGCGTGATTCTGCTTTTGTAACTGCTACCGTGACGGATGAGAGGTACGCTGATATGTTACAGAATCGCATCATTCCCAGCCTGGCTAATAAATACCTGCTGGAACGTACGATGTTAATGCAGGATGGTGCTCTACCCCATATTGCTAGATCTCTTGCGCGCGTCGTTTGGTGATGATCGTGTGCTCAGCCGTCACTTTCGTCATGCTTGGCCTCCCAGGTCCCCAGACCTCAGTCCGTGCGATTATTGGCTTTGGGGTTACCTGAAGTCGCAAGTGTATCGTCATCGACCTACATCTCTAGGGATGCTGAAATACAACATCCGACGCCAATGCCTCACCATAACTCCAGACATGCTTTACAGTGCTGTTCACAACATTATTCCTCGGCTACAACTATTGTTGAGGAAAGATGGTGGGCGTATTGAGCGTTTCCTGTAAAGAACATAATTTTTGCTTTGTCTTACTTTGTTATGCTAATTATTGCTATTCTGATCAGATGAAGCGCCATATGTGGGACTTTTTTTGAACTTTTGTATTTTTTTGGTTCTAATAAAACCCCATGTCATTCCAAGCAAGTGTGTCAATTTGTACCTCTCTATCTACATTATTCCGTGATTTATTCAGTTTTCAAATTTATACTGACTTTTTGATCACCTGGTATTTAAAGCTAACATGATTTGCATCCTCATAGTGGCGCTACTTGCGCCACTCTTATGCGACTGGCGCGAAATCTGAACAGAGATTGTCTTTCAGGTGTAGAAACACGCCTACCAACTTTCGTTTGTATCGCTGAACTCCTTGGTGTTGCAATTTTTTAGCGTCTGTGTATTTTCAGATCTGGAAACCCTACCTTTACCTCACGGACATTCTGTGTTCTCATGTCTCACCTCTCATGCTACAATATCCTTATATCATTTTTATGTAGGACTACGTCTGACCACACACGGCACGTTGAAAGATGCCTGTTGTTACCCTTTCATGAGAGTTAAGGGCACTTTACGATCTCTCATGCGTGCAGTTTGTAATGAGCTGCCTGTAAGTCTTGTTTCATGCTGCTGCAGCTACGCAGAGCCCCTGCAGATGGGGTGAACGATTTTTGTTTGGTTATTTCAGTTACTCAAAGTTTGTTCTTTACCTCATTCTCTTTGTATGTGTTGGTGTATAAATGAATGTGAGAGTGACAAGGTTTTGAATTTCGCACCACATGCCAGAGAGAGTACAGTAGTAATTTTGCACTGCCAGTCGAAATGGGCTGTGTCAGGCAGCAGAGTCCAGGGAGCTTCTTGACCAGTAACAAGATGAGAGCAGGAAAAATAAATCCCCGGAGAATGTTGGCACTGTCCTTCCGGTGCTTAAGGGAAACTACCCCACCTTTGGCCGCCCAGAGGATGGCCAGGACTTGCAGTGAAACCGGTATCTGTTGCTGGCTTTCCGGAGGTAGTTGCAGCTGGTTCTTGCTGTGCGCTAGACGTCAGGTTTAAGATACTGGGTTCGTTTAAGGGAATTGTAAAAAAAGCACTCCGTCTTCAGGCCTCAAGTGGCCCATCGGGACCATCCGACCGCCGTGTCATCCTCGGGTGAGGATGCGGATAGGAGGGGCGTGTGGTCAGCACACTGCTCTCCCGGTCGTTATGATGGTTTTCTTTCACTGGAGCCGCTACTATTCGGTCGAGTAGCTCCTCAATTGGCATCACGAGGCTGAGTGAACCCCGAAAAATGGCAACAGCGCATGGCGGCCTAAATGGCCACCCATCCAAGTGCCGGCCACGCCCGACATTGCTTAAGTTCGGTGATCTCACGGGAACCTGTGCATCCACTGCGGCAAGGCCGTTGCCAAGGGAATTGTAGTGGGTCATTAATCTTTTTTCTTTCATCTTTGATGCGAATTTTAGCCAAATACTTTGAAAAGTGGCTACACTAAGTCACAGCGACAGAGATTGCGCCAAAGAGTATTATTACGCCGCCTCCACTGGCGCAGTAGTAGTTCAGAGGTTGCCGTGGGTAGTGTTTGTTCAGAGGTTGCCGTGGGCAGTGCTTGTTGAGAGGATGTCGAGAGCAGTACTAGCTGAGAGCATGTCGTGTGCAGTTATTGTTCTGTTGGGCGAGAGAATAGATGCTGTTCGGTTGGTGTAATGTATATACGGAGGATGTTGCAATGGTCATAGTGTATTTTTCGTCTATGTATATGGAGGTAACAAAAAATTTTTTTATTTCAAATCTCCTTAATAATAATGCATCTTGGCCACAGGTTCAGTCAACAAAGCATCTGGCTCTTGTTCATGTATTAGACTTGTAATTCTGGTTTCTATGTGCAATTGTAGTATTTGTGGTTTATCAATTAGTTCATTGTAAATGGTGTTAAAAAGTTCTTGTCGTATTGAGGAAGAACTGTGCCAGATACAAGTACGTTGAACCACACTACCACACAAAGAACAGTTACACTTGTGCTTTGTTGTTTCGTAGCTTTTATAGTTGCAGGGGACTTGATTAATCAGTTGTGTTAACGGAAATTTCCTTTCATTCTTTATTGTTATTTTATACAGTCAGATTGCGTACTAATAGTAGTCAGGGCGAACCGGTTACGAGACTTCATAACCGGACACACAGCTACTAAAATTATTATATTTTCATTTTATAATTAAGCCCCCATGCAACTTGCTTTAATTAGTTAGTTACATGTGGATCATGATGCACGATAGATCGTAATATTGTCCAGTTTGATAGAGGAAACAGACATTAGAACGTGTTAGTCCAGTTACAGAAATGCTATCACAGTCTCCTTCAGGTTCGTTTATGTTAGTAAAAGGTCCAATATCTTGTTTGTTAATGGCATTCTGCGAGAGAGATTAGTCTCTTAGCCAGCGCTTTGAAGTTGAGCCATCGCTCTGTGATCATATAATCCATTTTCTTAAATCTTGGGCTTGACGTTTGTTAAATTCTGGTTAGCATTAACTTACATAGTGAGTGGAAATTTTGTGTGGGGTTCAGTTTTTTCTTTGTGCCTACTAGGATGCTCTTTGTCCATTAGAATCCCATGTGCTCAAGATCTCACAGCTATTAAACTGTAGTATCTTGTATGTGTAGTATGTAAAAACCTGTGCGAAGCAGATACCTACATTTCATCTGAATTATTGTTGGTAATCATTTTGTTGACTTTTTTCAAACTGTTGGCGATCATTTGCCTTTGATGTGGCTGCTTCCATCATCTACTGTTTTCATTCTCTGATTGGCTTACTGACAGCGGAGAGTAATATAAACGATGTCTGGCCATTTTAATGGTATAAGTGAATTTGTGAGTTATGTAATTTCACTTTCGATTTGTGAAAATTGATATCTCTAGCTCTAGGTTGTATCCACTACCAATGATCCGTTCATCCAAATGAGTCCATCACCATAATGTGTTAGGTGACTCATTATTCAATAGCTAACCATGATTCACTGCTTCTGTTCGCACAATGAATATTGTGTACTGAATACCCTCCAGAGAACTATTTGTGGCAAACTTCTGCCTTTTGATAAATACATTGTCACCATTTATGATAAAAAGTATCTTATTGGTTACACAAATGATTTTGTTACTATGAGTAATATTAGCCATTCCAACAATCTGTATTTGACCCTTAGAAAGAAATGTGTCTACAGTGCCAAAGCATATTTAAAGAAAGTAGTAAGTAAAACGAGATATTGTCAGTATGATAAAATCTAATGTGACTTACAATGCGTTACTTTCCCTGACACGGTCATTTAAACTCGTATTAACTGTTTTATCAAATCCTATTTTGATTCATTCATTGGGTCATATCCGTTGTGCCCTCGGTGAGTCAATAAGACGAGCATGCTAATCAGAAAATGCGACGTATCCAGGAGCGCACTTTTTCAACACTATCTAGACGAAAATTAAACTCATTCGTTCAGAATTTGTGCTCATGTTATTAATTTCCTTTACAAACAATAGTAAAATATGTACACCATATTTCACGTGGCATTCCTGCTCAGGATCCTTCAATTACTAAAGCAAATAAATAATATCATATCCACATATACCTTTATATATACATATATAACTTCTTGGTTACCATCTGATTCTGATTTAAACTGTTCTCATGATGGCAATTGTTGGCTGATAGTTTTTTGCGAAACACAACAGACATCAGTAAATATTGCACTTGAGTACCACTTACCTGCTATTAAGGAAGAATTGCCACTAGACAGAACAATACTTCTATTGTCCGCAAATGATGTAGGTATTCACACATCAACAACTATGAGAACACCTATGAGAACGTTCTTGACTAGCTTCCAAACACTGTACACAGTTCATTAGGGAACACAGCGTAACCTCTGTGCATGTTCGCTAACAACCATCAGCCATACATGTCCACTTGTTTGGACCTGGACCATGGTTCGAAATAAGCGCATCACGAAATTCTGTTTCAAAATACTAACACTATAAAACTTACCAACCATCGGCAAAATGGTCCCCAACAGCGGAGAATCTGATGTTCCAGCTCTCTGAACTGCTCCACAGCCACCATGATGTGTGATTCGGGAGCCAGTGCTTGGTGGACCTTTGTAGCAGAGAGAGCTGCAGTTCCCGTTTCTGGAGGCCTCACCCACACAGGGTTAGAGGACTCTATGTAGCCGCGAACCTCGTCCACGCTGCAGTATTTGAGTCTGGTGGTCACCGACCTGCACGCAGTCACCTCCTTCCTTATGTATTCGTCTACAGTTTTCTGCCACTTGCTCCAGCCACTTGTCAAACACACATTCTCCTTGTTCATCCACTGCCGGAGATTCTTGCACAAACTCTCAGAGATGGATTCGCATAGGAGGCCACCCGTACCGAGCAGCTCTTCCAGCTCCCCATAAATGTTGTCCGCAATCTCCTCCCAATCTCTCTGCTTGCACAACAAGTAGAAATGATTCACGAAACTGGGGTCTCGACGCACTGCCTTCTGCACCTGTGGGTTGTCCCAGTTGAGCTTGTAGAGGTCACCACCAGCGTGTAGCAGCTCTAGCCCTGGGACACTGTCCGCATCCTGGCTCACAAATATGTTATCTTCACTTTCGCCCAGAAAGGCATTTGTCAGCAACACAAATGTGACCCTGTCCATCTTAAGTGACTCTCGAACTTTTACATAGGAGGCACAGTACTCCCTGATCCCAAAGTTGCGTTTAGGGTCCTCAGACAACCACTGTTTACTGCTAATGCGCATGTTATTGAGGGAGGTTTTGTGCTTGATTTGCACGAGCAGGATGTCCGCCTTTGTGTCTTCCTTGGATCGCCACACCAGCACCAAGTCGTCGAACCTGCCTGCATCGCCATTGTTGGCGGACAACTGGAAGAGCAGCCTGCGCTTCAAGCAGCGGAGGAAGACCAAGGCTAGCACGCGCTCCTCGTACCTGTCCCCTTCTCCTGAAGCATGTGCTCTCCTGTTGTATTCCAAGGCGACAGACCTACAACAAGCAACATCGTAATGATGATGAGCATGATGATTTTAGGGTGCTCAAGGGTGAGAGTACAAGCCCTTTTGCTGAACATGAATATATATATTTAATACGAAAGTAAAGCTAAAGTACTCTCATAACTTTCTAATTTATTACAAGAGTATAAACTCTTCAATGGCAGCATTTCTCAACGCAGGCACCACGCCTTGAGGGTCACTCGTTGTGACGTTGCCCAAGTTTCCCAGTATCTGTAGAAAGATGTTTTCAGTTGAGCAGCAAGCAACACAAACACCAATCGCTTCTTCACGTCTTTCTTCACTGGAGGTGAACCAGTGGCGTCTTAAAACAGGGTTGCTATGTAGGCCAGCAATAATTTAAGACTAGAGGAGCCCTGTGTGTGCACCTTGTTATAGTCAAAAAACAAAGCGGAGGTCTAACTGCACTGCATAACAAATTAAAGAACGCATAAATTCGAAATCTGCCTCAAAGGTACCTACTACCTTCTTCTGTAAAGGTGCAAAGCTCAGCTCCCTGCAGCGTCACCCTCGGGCTCGACGATGCTTCAAAGAGCAAGGTGACGTCACATAAGAAAAAAAAGGCCAGAGCTCAGAAGTTAATGATGTCACACTGGGATCACATTTCACCACAGTTCTGCCCAACGCCACCCTGGATATTTTACACAATCGGGAGGTCGTTGCACCCCCTCTTATCCATATGTCACCCCTTTCTTTAATGCTATGCCATGGGAGTCAGAACCGCAACACCCAAGTGGAAATCCCATGCCTTTCTTACGGGTGGCCAAGGCAAACATGTCAGACACACCGAAAAGGCTTCAGGGGGGTAGCTTAACATGCTTCAGTGAAATCACACCGTTGCTTGGGGCGCGTTTGGAAACACCATTTTGCTGTGCGATCAGCAACAGGACGATGTCTTCACAATCTTTGACACTGCTGACGTCTCCCAGACGGTTCAACCCTTCACTCAGTATATGTAGTCCTGCAACTGCATTGAACGTGACCATTCCCCTTTGGAGTGTGGTGCGACCACAATTTTCATTCTGGTGTACAGCGTGGAACAACTAAGGACTGTTCAATTCCCTTCCACGAAATTTTAACGTGATCTGAAGTAGCAAAGCGTAATTATGCTTTTGAAGATGTCCTGTTTTGTGTCCTCCTCTGGTATAATCATGGGGGGAGTGCGACACATGCATTAGGAGGATGGCAATGGGTGCCTCCAGACCACCCAGTTTGGCAGCACTGTAGGCACTATCTGCCCATCTTTGATGAGTGCTTTACAAATGTACAGGGTGTTCCAAAAATGACCGGTATATTTGAAACGGCAATAAAAACTAAACGAGCAGCGATAGAAATACACCGTTTGTTGCAATATGCTTGGGACAACAGTACATTTTCAGGCAGACAAACTTTCGAAATTACAGTAGCTTCTCAACAACAGATTCCGTGATCGATGGATTGGTAGAGGCGGACCAATTCCATGGCCTCCACGCTCTCCTGACCTCAACCCTCTTGACTTTCATTTATGGGGGCATTTGAAAGCTCTTGTCTACGCAACCCCGGTACCAAATGTAGAGACTCTTCGTGCTCGTATTGTGGACGGCTGTGATACAATACGCCATTCTCCAGGGCTGCATCAGCGCATCAGGGATTCCATGCGACGGAGGGTGGATGCATGTATCCTCGCTAACGAAGGACAGTTTGAACATTTCCTGTAACAAAGTGTTTGAAGCCACGCCGGTACGTTCTGTCGCTGTGTGTTTCCATTCCATGATTAATGTGATTTGAAGAGAAGTAATAAAATGAGCTCTAACATGGAAAGTAAGCGTTTCCGGACACATGTGCACATAACATATTTTCTTTCTTTGTGTGTGAGGAATGTTTCCTGAAAGTTTGACCGTACCTTTTTGTAACACCATGTATACGTCATAGATGGTTGAGACTTGAAAAGCTCTCTGGAAGCATTCAGTTTCATTTGCTCATGAATTATTGACAGAGAGAATCCCAGTCGTGTAACGGAAAACGGCTGTCTTCAGCGCACACTTTGGCATCTTTTCTTCGCTTGTTTTGCCTCGTGAGTTTACATCTTGGCGGTGGTGACTGCGATGAGTCTGTACGAGGGGCGTTTGAAAAGTCCATGCAAAGTCCGCGAGATGGCACCACCGGTGTGGATTGAGGTCATATTTAGTTAGTAGCATCTTTGGAAAGAATGCACATATAGTTTTAGCCATATTGGTCTATTTCTTTGTGTTTGGCATTCGTGTGAATCAAGGAAGTCGAATGATTGTCAAAAAATGGAAGAAAAGGAATTTCGTGTGGTGATTAAACATTAATTTATGAAAGGCAAAATACCTCAGAAGACTAAAGAGAAGCTTGATAAACATTACGGTGACTCTGCACCTTCGATTAGAACTGTTTATAAGTGGTTTCAAAATTTTCGGAGTGGCCATATGGGCACAAGGGACGCTGAACGTTCTGGACGCCCTGTGGAGGTTACTACTCCAAAAATCATTGATAAAATCCATGATATGGTGATGGATGACAGAAGAGTTAAGGTGCGTGAGACTTCTAGTGCTGCAGGCATCTCGAATGAACGGGTACATAATATTTTGCATAAACATTTGGACATGAGAAAGCTATCCGCAAGATGGGTTCCGCGATTGATCACGCTTGACCAAAAACGGCATCGTGTGAAGTGTTGCAAGGATGGGTTGCAGCTGTTCAGGAAGAATCAGCAGGACTTTAAGCGTCGTTTCGTCACTGTGGATGAAACATGGGTACATTACTACTGAGACCAAACAACAATCTAAACAATGGGTTACCAAGGGAGAATCTGCGCCAAAGAAAGCGAAGAGCATTACTTCGGCCAGAAAGGTTATGGGGACTGTCTTTTGGGATTCGCAAGGGATAATCCTCATCGAATATCTGTAAAAGGGTGAAACTATTACAGATGCATATTATTCATCGTTAACTGACCGTTTAGAATCCGAGCTGCAAGAAAAACGTCAGCGATTGGACAACAGAAAAGTCCTTTTGCATCACGACAGTGCACCAGCACACACGTTAGCAGTTGTGGTCGCAAAACTATTGGAAACAGGATTCCAACTCGTTTCCCATCCCCCCCATTCTCCAGACCTGGCTCCCTCTGACTACTATTTGTTCCCCAGTTTGAAGAAATGGCTGGCGGGACAAAGATTTTATTCAAACGAGGACGTGATTGCAGCAACTAATAGCTATTTTTCAGACTTGGACAATTCCTATTATTCGAGAGGTATCAACAAATTAGAAGATCGTTGGACGAAGTGTATAGGTCCAGAAGGAGACTATGTCAAATAATAAAAAAGGTTTACCCCAAACACGTAAGTAGTTTTTATTTTTGCACGAACTTTTCAATCGCCCCCCGCACAGTAAGTCAGAGAAGTCCCGATAGCCCCAACTCAAAACTGTATATTGCGTTATGGAGGATTTCTGTGTAGAAAACTATGTATCAAACGGATCTGTATCCGACCATGTAGACTTACACAAAAGTCTATGCCCCTCGCCGTCCATGACATCCAGCTTCTGAGGAGTTACGCTTCGAAAGGCAACCCCAACACTTTTGCGGGGTTTTTCATCAGCCTTGTACCGACATTGATACACATGGGACCGAATTACTGCCCATACTGAGTTCCCTGGTGTGGTGAGGAGCAGGCTACATAGTGGCCATATCAATGGGGCAAAGAAGTAGCCGAGACACGACCAATCCAGTAGCTTCGAAATTGTCCATCAATGGACTCTTGCACCTGATTAGGAAAGTGTGCTGGAGTTCCAGCCTCCTCTAACGCCATATGATCCACGATTCCTTTGTTTTCGAGAAGTTGTATTAACACATGTTTGCAACGTGTCTATATAATAATGCAGAGAATTAGTAGACAGTATACTGCTTGATATTTTATTTTTGTATATGAGCTCATTTCGGCTTTACTGCCTTCATCAGTAGATCTGAAAAAAATCTCTTTTATTTATATTTTACATAATGTATAATTAATAAAGGATTTTTACATTGGATGTTCCCTCACGTCCTGTCACTGTAAAGGGACATACGTCAACTTTGAGTAAACTTTCGCTGTTGTCCGTAGTTGGTCGATGTAGCATTCTTTTAGTAACTTTTAAAGACGCTCGATGATCTCTAGTTGCACGTATATTAAAATAGTTTTTGTATGTCCATCCTTCCGACAAAGTTTTAGGGAGTTCAGCCGTTCACTTAAGTAATAAGCCTCCTTTTGCTGTTTGCTCCACTCATACACACGGCTCCATCAATTGCCACATCTATAAACTGGTTTCTGCGGATTGTAACAAAGATGTTGTGTCTCCAACCATCAACTTACCAACAACATGGTAGACTGTAACAACTACGTTGTGTCTCCAACCACCAGCTAGTTGGTAGTTAATGGTTGGAGACACAACATCGTTGTTACAGTCTACGGAAACCAGTTCACAGATGGTGGCCACTGATGGAATTGTGTATACGAGTGGCGTTAACCTCCTCAGCGTTAGTTAAGGCCTGAAGATGGTGTAGTGAAGCACCGAAATTGGTTGCCGTATAATAAATATCAGCAAAAGGACGGCTTAGGTGTTCCATTTTATGAAATACATCGAAACAAGTTTTTTTTTTATTATTTTGGCATTCGTGGAAATTCAAGTTTGACAGCTCGTAGTTTACTCGAAATGTTTATGTTGTTGCAGGTCGTGTATCAATGGAATTATTCATGAGTTTGTAATCTCCGGTATTTTATTTATCTGTTATTCCTATATAAATTTGCAAAAAAACTTATTAAAAACTGTGTGTGCGTGAAATAGGTTTGTTCATTTATTATATCGTGGGGATAATGATTAGTGTGTGTGTGTGTATATATCAAAGTCCTCCAAATTGAAATGAGCGTACGGCATTGTGGGCTCGGAGCCCCCCATTCGGGGAAGTTCGGCAGTTGCGGGCACGTAATTATTGCATTCGACGCCACATTGCGCGACTTGCGCGTCGGTGATGAAATGATGATGATGATGACAACACAACACCTAGCCCCTGAACGGAGAAAATCTCCTGCCCCAGCCGGGAATCGAACCCAGGCCCCTTCGCGAGCCATGCCGCCACACTGACCACTCAGTTAACGGGCAAATTCCTCCAAAATACTCCTGATTGAGCCTTTCGGGATTTTGTGCAACATTTTTAGTGCGTTTTCAAATTTGTGAACTTCGTGTTTTTCACTTTTGAAGTTTGTGAATGAGATGGATAAATGGTTCAAATGGCTCTGAGAACTATGGGACTTATCTTCTGAGGTCATCAGCCCCCTAGAACTTAGAACTACTTAAACCTAACTGACCTAAGGACATCACACACATCCATGCCTGAGGCAGGATTCGAACTGCGACCGTAGCGGTCACGCGGTTCCAGACTGTACCGCCTAGAACCGCTCGGCCACTACGGCTGGCCTGAGGTGGATAGGTTGGTATTTGTTTCTCTCGTATGTTCTGGGAATCTGACGATGAAATTTCTCCCCGTCTGTCCTGCCTAAAATTTTGAACAGTTACTGTAATAAATTTTGTAAATTCCAATGTTAAAGTGTTTTTGGAAGTTTGGTTTTTTCTGAAAGCGGTTTTGTATTAATATTATTTGTTGTCGTGAAGGTTAATTTCACGGTTGTATTTCTTAGTGGGGCGTTTATTTTATCAGATAGTTTTCCCATACAGTTTGTTGGTATGTAGATGGTTTTCTGTCTGTCTGTCGTTAGTATTATTTTACGATTATGGCGTCTTTTTCAGATTGTGTTTTTGATTGTGAAGCTTGAAACACGTATGTTGTGTGGCGGCGATGGCGAGGCATGCAGAGTCTCTGACCAGAGAGCCATTTATCGTGGCTAGTCTGCGCTTGACCGCGCGAGTGTTGCGAGCGGTACTCTGTCAGTAGTAGTCTGCAGTACAGTTGCGAGCGGTAGTCAGTGGGCAGTCTGTCAGTAGCAGTAGGGCAGAGCAGTATGTCGGTAGTAGCAGCCCAGTGCAGTTGTGTGTGAGGAGTCAGCGGGCGTCGACATGGCACTCTGGTCAAGATTCAGGATGAGGTATATTATTTTTAAATGCGCTCAGCTAATAATGTAAATTAACTGTAACTAATTTGTGCAACAATTGCCCCAATAATAATTTTGGTTTTCAAAGCAATTTTTTTACAAAGAATTCTTTAATGAAACAAATATTCCCTTGATATTCCTTAAAGAAAAGCTTCCCTTAAATTCAAAATTTTTGCAATCAATTTCCTCCAAGCTATGGCAAAAATAAATAAGAGCAGATGCACCTTTACTAAGGTAAGAATTTCAGTTTAATTAATGAACAGGGCCTAAGATCGACATTTCGATCTGTTTGTGTTTTCATTGTCACTGAGATTTTATTATCACTGAATTGACTTCATTTTTTTGTGAGGAACTTATACTTGGGTCAGATTGCTAATTTTTTGTTTAATTGTCATTGTCATTAAATTTATTTGCTGGGAGGTTACGTTAGGTTGTATTCTTGTTAACATTCAACTATTGAGTTTCAAAATTTCTCTGGGGAGCTTATACTTAGCTCAATGTGCATTAGCATTCTTAAATAATATCCATTTAAATTTCGGTGGGGAGGTTACACTTGTAATTTTGGTTTTCAAAGCAATTTTTTTACCAAGAATTCTTTAATGAAACAAATATTCCCTTGATATTCCTTAAAGAAAAGCTTCCCTTAAATTCAAAATTTTTGCAATCAATTTCCTCCAAGCTATGGCAAAAATAAATAAGAGCAGATGCACCTTTACTAAGGTAAGAATTTCAGTTTAATTAATGAACAGGGCCTAAGATCGACATTTCGATCTGTTTGTGTTTTCATTGTCACTGAGATTTTATTGTCACTGAATTGACTTTATTTTTTTGTGAGGAACTTATACTTGGATCAGATTGCTAATTTTTTGTTTAATTGTCATTGTCATTAAATTTATTTGCTGGGAGGTTACGTTAGGTTGTATTCTTGTTAACATTCAACTATTGAGTTTCAAAATTTCTCTGGGGAGCTTACACTTAGCTCAATGTGCATTAGCATTCTTAAATAATATCCATTTAAATTTCGGTGGGGAGGTTACACTTGTAATTTTGGTTTTCAAAGCAATTTTTTTACCAAGAATTCTTTAATGAAACAAATATTCCCTTGATATTCCTTAAAGAAAAGCTTCCCTTAAATTCAAAATTTTTGCAATCAATTTCCTCCAAGCTATGGCAAAAATAAATAAGAGCAGATGCACCTTTACTAAGGTAAGAATTTCAGTTTAATTAATGAACAGGGCCTAAGATCGACATTTCGATCTGTTTGTGTTTTCATTGTCACTGAGATTTTATTATCACTGAATTGACTTTATTTTTTTGTGAGGAACTTATACTTGGGTCAGATTGCTAATTTTTTGTTTAATTGTCATTGTCATTCAATTTATTTGCTGGGACGTTACGTTAGGTTGTATTCTTGTTAACATTCAACTATTGAGTTTCAAAATTTCTCTGGGGAGCTTATACTTAGCTCAATGTGCATTAGCATTCTTAAATAATATCCGTTTAAATTTCGGTGGGGAGGTTACACTTGGCGACACCCAGTCCAGGATCGAATTTCGTTGAGAGTCTTTTGAAAAACAGTCAGATATCTACTCTTATTTGCTTAAATATAATTAACATTTGGCGCAACGCTTTTACTAATTTGTGAATTTCCTTCCTCAGATCATCGGCAATTCGTTGCTCTGTTGTATTTGTGTGTTGCTTTTGCATTGTGCTTATTGTTTTGTGAATAATTGTGACTACTGTAAAAATGCCGCGAAAGACTGTGAATAGTGTATCGCGAGGTATTATGAATGAATTTACCGACTTAAACAACGTGACCGATAGTAATTGTGACACGCAGTGTAATGATGACAATCCTGCGTTCACTGACAATCAATGCGTTCCAACCACTAATGATGATTTTTGTCTTAATGATGAACAATCGAACTCGGTTATGTCCTCTGTTGATTTGACGACAATCGATGACGCGGGGCGCTCTATTGTAATGAGCGCTGCCCAGCTTAACACAACCGGTTTACTAAATTCACGTGACGAGCAGACAAATTTGTCTAATGAAAATGAACAGGATACACAAAGCAGGACGGATTCATTTAACTCCGAAATAGTGACTGACAGTGTACATCCGACTGATGAACCTTTTTGTAAATTACAGAATGACCAAATGGTCACGCAAAACGCGACAATTGCAAATACACCGTCAAACGGTACAGAGGATGGAGTATATAATGTTACATTGGGTCAAATTATGGCAATATTGCTACAAAATAGCGAAGATAACAAACAATTTAAAGAGAATTTCAGACAACAGAGTGAAGATTTCAAACAACTTAGAGAACAGAACAAACAAGATAACGAAAATCTCAAACAGCACTTAAATGAAAAATTAGACAACAATTCTAGGCAGCTTAGTGAACAAATTAGAGCCGTTGCCGCACAGTGTCATGACACTAAGGAACAGTTACGCGAGGAAATTGAGGCCTGTTCAAAAAAAAGTAGCGAAGAAATTAGGTCTGTTGCTCAAGAATTAAGGGAAATGCAAACAGCCGCAACAGAAATACTTAGAGCGGAAATTAGTGCAGTCGCTAAACAATGCTCTGAAAAAGCTACACAATTACGCGACGAGTTTAAAGCAATGACAGCAGAACCTTCGCGCACAATGGATGAAAAGATTGACGCGAAATTCGAACAGCAAAACACTCAAATTGACGAGCGATTTAGTCACCACATACAAAACAGTGATACGCGTTTCCGCAAATTTATTCAGGATCAAAATAAAGTAAAACGTCAAGTCATGGAAACAATCACTGCTCAGAGACAAGAAGACAAAGGTAAAATGTTCGCGAAAGCGAAGACATATGTATACAACAATATTGCTACAGTGTCCGACGAAATTAATTCCATCAAACAGTCGAACACAGAATTACGTGACGAAATTTCTGACCTTAAATCGAAAACAGACACATACACAACAGATTTTCAAACAGTGACCGACAGACTCGAACAATTAGAACTAACACAGGATTCCGATGTCGTCAAAGCTGACGTTAAAAAACTGAACGAAACTACACGTAAATTGCAAAAACAGATTAATGCCTCTGACACTAAAACTGATGAGCAGGTTAAAATACTGACTGAAAAATGTGATGAATTGGCCAGTCGTATTGATGTTATCGAAAATACTAATGACAATAAATCAGACGATACTTCACCGGTTTCATTCAGTCAAACACCGGAATTCCAAAATTTACAACAGACAGTAAATGAGATCGATTCAGCTAATAATTCATTACGGAGAAATTTGTCAAATTTACAGCAAGAAGTAACAGAGATGAAAAATATTTCAGTTAATAATACATCACAGCAGACGCCACTTCGCGAACATTTGTCAGACTCGCGCAGCGCGTATAATTTGGGTAATCTACAGAGAGTACGGGACTTAGATTCCGAACAATCACAGTTCAATAGATTCTCTTACAATCCTGAACCTGTTCCATCACACAGAGACGATAATTTCGATTACAAACATTTTCTATCAGTGAGGAAATTTAAAGTGTTTAGGAATGACAGAACACAGATTCACCCACTGGACTGGATACAGCAATTTAGCTTTGCTTTTCCACCGTCTTGGCCTGTAACACACAAACTTGAATTTATTTGCAGTTTTTTGGAAGGCGAACCGGCAACTCGTATGAGACCGATCGCGAGGCAATGCTACTCTGCAGAGGAATTTCAGAATGCTTTTGTGTCTGCGTATTGGTCGAGAAGGACACAGCGCGGAATTAAAGATCAGTTAATTAGTTTGCCAAATTACGAGAACTCAAATTTTCCCAGTGTCACGCAATTTTTTGAGCACATGGTGCAACAAAACCAATACCTAAGTGAACCGTACAGTGAATCCGCACTTATACAATTATGCATCTCTAAATTACCACGGTCATTAAGGGTGTCACTTCTAACCGGTCAGCAGAAGGAAAATATTTCAGCATTCAGAGATCTGTTACAGCTCTTGGAAGTACAACAATCTGATTATTCTTTCGTAAACAAAAATTTTTCGTATAATAACCAAGGTCAACAAACATACAGCAATTATGATCAGACACGTAATTTTAATAGGAAAGGTAACAGAGGTTTTAGGAATGACAACCACCAAAACTTTAATAACAGACAAAATTCTAATTATCAATATCGTCAAAGTTTTGAGCAACAGGAACCACATTTTAGTAACAATAGACGTTTTCCACCACAACAGTATGAAAGCCAGCCGGTTAGCATACGTAACCAACAATGTAATATACAAGGTCAACCAAGCTCTGATGTTTCGCCGCGTGCACGTATAGTCCCAGATCCAACAAATAGTAACGCACGGCAGCAAGGAAACAACTACGTACAAAGAAGACAGTATTTCAATTCCTATCGCAATGCACCGTATAGGAATGACTTTCACGACAGACGTAAAAACAATGAGCATAATTACCAACATACGTTTAATAACAGTCGGTCCTACCAGCAGCAAAACGATCAGCAACAACATATTCTGGTGAATGAACCAGACAGTAGTTATCATCAGAGCGTAACACGTCTGGAAGAAGTAATAGGACAGTTCAAATAGTCGAAATGCCACAACATCCTCCTGATAATAATAACACGTCAGATAGAATCTGACTGGATACTGTACAGGTCGCATCTTCCAATAATACAAGCACTACCTTAGACACGCAAAATGTTGTTCACGAAAATGTAATTACTTTTGACGATATCAGAGACACTCTCTTGCAGGAAAGACCATTTGTTCAGAAAACTATTTCACATCCTGTTAGCGAAATTAAAATTGGTTCATCGAAATTTTCAGCAGTAATCGATTCAGTATCACCTATGTCAGTTATAAATGAGGAAACTTTTAACGAGTGTAACAAAGAGAATACCTATCCGACATTACCTTTAGGCAAAACAAAAGTGAAGGGAGCAGTATCGAGTAAAGGAGTAGACGTTAAATTACAGACGCATTTATCATTTTGTATTGGAGGTCACACTTTCCACTCAAATTTTTGGATTGTTCCTTTATTGACAACAGATGTTATTTTAGGTACGAATTTTCTGGTACAACACGACGCTGTTATTGATTTTCAAAATTCCTATTTAATGCTAAAGGATGAAAATGTGCAATTGGCTTTAGAGTTTCAGCATTCATTGTCTGCGGAAGAACAATCAATTAATCGCACAGAGGTAATTTCCGTATCCCGTAACATAGACTGTAATCCCACATTGTTCACGGATACGTACGTACATAACTATAATACTCCAGACGAAGCTGATTACGACGTAATGCAAATGATTTCTGATAAGGTTAAAGAGAGCAGTGCAAATACAGACGACGAACGCACGCAACTACACAGAATTCTTTTACAGCAAGCTCCAGTTTTCGACAATGTTCCTGGTACTATGTCCGGCTTTATGTATGAATTTCAAGTCAAACAGCACGACACATTTAAAGCAAAACATTATCCCATTCCGTATATTCATAGAGAACAAGTTAAGAAAGAATTGCAGGATATGCTTGACCAAGGAATTATAGAACCAGCAGTTAGTCCGTACATAAACCCGCTACATATTGTTAAGAAAAAAGATGGCTCACTTCGCCTTGTACTTGATTCACGTCACATTAATGACATTATTATTAATGAAACAGATCGACCACAGACACTAAAGGAACTTCTACAGAAATTTCACGGTACTGCTATTTATTCTACACTTGATTTGAAATCGGGATTTTGGCAAATTCAACTTCATCCGAATTGCAGAAAGTACACAGCATTTCTTTGTTTTGGCGACTGTCATCAATTTTGCAAATTACCATTCGGTTTAACTATTTCTTCTGCAGCTTTTATTCGCGGTTTGAACACTATACTTCCGACAGAACTTAAGGACAGAATTACGACGTACGTAGACGACATTCTTATCGCAGAAGCTAACTGGTGTGAACACAATATGATTCTTGAACGTCTGTTACAAACTTTCCATACACAAGGACTCACAGTTAATCTCAGTAAATCGCATTTTGGCAAAACTTCTATAAAATTTCTTGGACACGTAATTTCAGCAGAAGGCATTGCGCCTGATCCAGAAAAACTTCAAGCTCTACGTGACATTGCTGTTCCTACGACGAAGAAACAATTACGCAGTTTTTTGGGCTTAATTAACTTTTTTCGCAAATTTATTCATCACTCTGCTTTAGACACGCCTAGATTATGTCAATTAACAGGTAAAAACAGTATTTGGTCTTGGGATAAGCAAGCACATTCTGAATTCGTGAACCTGAAACATGCTTTGTTGAATGCTCCACTTTTATCGCACCCAGATCTTACCAGAAATTTTTCCATTGCCACCGACAGTTCTAACACCGCTTTAGGCGTACACATTTTCCAGGAAATTGAAGAAGATGGTTCTACAGTAATTAAAAACATCGCATTTGCAAGTCGCATTCTGTCACCTGCTGAGCGAAATTATTCTGTTACAGAACTTGAAACATTATGTGTTGTTTGGGCTTTTACGAGATTTCGGCATTTTCTTTATGGAAGACATACCACTGTCTACACAGATCACAGAGCGATACAATTTTTAGTTTCGGCTAAATTCACACACGATAGATTAAGTAGATGGAAACTTTATTTACAAGAATTTAATTTTACGATTGTCCACATTCCCGGCGCACAAAATGTTATAGCAGACGCACTATGGCGTTCTCTCAGCAACAATCAGCAAGACGTAGCAACCAACTTCTGCAAAGCAAATTTCAGTGTCATGTACATTCAGCAAGTAGCGTTTGAAAATTTTATTTCGTCGTCATTACAGGACATAGCAAAAGAGCAAAATAAAGATAACATGTGGAAAGAAATTAAACACCTCTGGCAAGATAAGAATAATGTTACGATTAGGAACCACTACACTGTACGCAATGACATACTGTTTCGTCGCTCTCATCCAGACAGCAACAATTGGTTATTATGCATTCCTGACGAACTGGTTAACAAATTAATCTGGTACACTCATTTAAGTTATGCACATTACGGAGCAAGAAAATGCTTTCTTATACTGAGACAGAACTGTTATTTTACCAACATGGAAAAACGTATACGACGAGTTTTAGCGTCTTGTAAAATTTGCCAGAAAGCTAAGTCAGACACCACTTCACATATTCCTCCTTTATATCCCATTGTACCTGTTAAATTAAGACACATGGCCGCTGTAGACATGTTTGGTCCGATTCCGAGAACTAATAGAGGTTTTTGCTACATCTTTGTCGCTGTTGAACTCACTTCAAAATTTGTTACTTTCACTCCGTTACGCAAAGCTACAGCTAAAACTGTTTCGAAAGCATTTGTAAAACATTTTCTATTTCATGTAGGGCATGTGTTAAAAGTAATTTCTGACAATGGATCACAATTTCGTTCTGCTGTATGGACACGTATGTTACGAGCTAGAAACATTTCTCCGATTTATATATCCAAGTACCACGCTTCTTCGAACCCTTGTGAACGATTAATGAAAGAAATTGGTAAACTGTGTAGAATATATTGCCACAAAAGACATATTGATTGGGACACACACATATTCTCATTCCAAGATGTAATTAATTCCATTCCAAATGAATCCACTATGCTATCTCCGTCTGTTATACTGAAAAACGTTGAACCACCAAACAAAATTAAAGAATTAGTAAACTTCCCTACCTGTCGTCGACTAAGACACCACGAAATAATTGACATTGCGCTGAACAACATCAAACGTGCCGCAGAGCGCCGGAGAAGACAGCAAAAACAGGTTTGTACACGCCGTGACTTTCACGTTGGACAGAAGATGTTAGTACGTACGCACTATTTATCCAGCAGAATAAAAGGTAAGTGCAGTAAATTTGAACTTCTATACGCAGGTCCATATCGGATTCGCAGCATCCCTCACCCCAATGTTGTACACGTCGAAACTTTGAGAATCAGAAAATCGAAAGGCAATCACCATATCTCAAACATTAAACCGTTTATTAAATGAAACCACTTTATGATGTAACATGCTATGATGCCATTTACTAATCTTTATGACCACTTATGCAATTATATTCACATGACTAATTACTGATGATTATCGCAATTTTTTCTTGGCAAGTGCCCGGCTAGGTAAGGTTAGCAGATTGCTTTTCTTGTCGTCATATATCAGACTGTGCACATTTTTTTTCCAGAGACACTTACGTAATTTATGAATAATTATGCAATGCTATCTAATGACATGTTAATTTTGTTACATTTTTCTCCATTAAAGGCTTTAATTCTCGCCTCTATTAACTACACTACATACAAACTGAAGACAACGAACGTCACTTTTTTTTTTTCTTTCTTATCGATATACGATTTTTTCATGTTTTGTTTGTATGCATTGTGAAATAGTTAAGGTATAACACACCAGTTGATTTTAACATTTTTTGCCCTATGATATCTCAACATCGTGACTGTTTTGCATTTTTTTTGCTGCTGCATTGTGATTGTACATTTTTTGCCTTTGAACACTGTCTATACTTTTGACATATTACGTTTTCTGTCATGTTATGCTGTATGCTTAATTGTGTCACCATTATCCAGTCATTATTTAGTGGGTATATGATTTAAATGCAAGACATTAATCTTTGTTCATCATTTTCAGAAAGAAATAACGTGTAAAGGAAATAAATTAAACAGAAATGGGAATTTCACCTACAGAATAAACGAAAGAAGATGCAATAACTTTATGAGGAAGAGTAAATGGATCAGGATTAACAAGCATTAACAAGAATATACTATACACATCGTAGAATAGCAGTCTTAACTAATTTTTTCTTTCAGAATACAAGGTGATTGATGCAGGCTGTCAGACAGAACTACACATCTTGGTTTTAGGTGATGAAATACACTCCTGGAAATGGAAAAAAGAACACATTGACACCGGTGTGTCAGACCCACCATACTTGCTCCGGACACTGCGAGAGGGCTGTACAAGCAATGATCACACGCACGGCACAGCGGACACACCAGGAACCGCGGTGTTGGCCGTCGAATGGCGCTAGCTGCGCAGCATTTGTGCACCGCCGCCGTCAATGTCAGCCAGTTTGCTGTGGCATACGGAGCTCCATCGCAGTCTTTAACACTGGTAGCATGCCGCGACAGCGTGGACGTGAACCGTATGTGCAGTTGACGGACTTTGAGCGAGGGCGTATAGTGGGCATGCGGGAGGCCGGGTGGACGTACCGCCGAATTGCTCAACACGTGGGGCGTGAGGTCTCCACAGTACATCGATGTTGTCGCCAGTGGTCGGCGGAAGGTGCACGTGCCCGTCGACCTGGGACCGGACCGCAGCGACGCACGGATGCACGCCAAGACCGTAGGATCCTACGCAGTGCCGTAGGGGACCGCACCGCCACTTCCCAGCAAATTAAGGACACTGTTGCTCCTGGGGTATCGGCGAGGACCATTCGCAACCGTCTCCATGAAGCTGGGCTACGGTCCCGCACACCGTTAGGCCGTCTTCCGCTCACGCCCCAACATCGTGCAGCCCGCCTCCAGTGGTGTCGCGACAGGCGTGAATGGAGGGACGAATGGAGACGTGTCGTCTTCAGCGATGAGAGTCGCTTCTGCCTTGGTGCCAATGATGGTCGTATGCGTGTTTGGCGCCGTGCAGGTGAGCGCCACAATCAGGACTGCATACGACCGAGGCACACAGGGCCGACACCCGGCATCATGGTGTGGGGAGCGATCTCCTACACTGGCCGTACACCACTGGTGATCGTCGAGGGGACACTGAATAGTGCACGGTACATCCAAACCGTCATCGAACCCATCGTTCTACCATTCCTAGACCGGCAAGGGAACTTGCTGTTCCAACAGGACAATGCACGTCCGCATGTATCCCGTGCCACCCAACGTGCTCTAGAAGGTGTAAGTCAACTACCCTGGCCAGCAAGATCTCCGGATCTGTCCCCCATTGAGCATGTTTGGGACTGGATGAAGCGTCGTCTCACGCGGTCTGCACGTCCAGCACGAACGCTGGTCCAACTGAGGCGCCAGGTGGAAATGGCATGGCAAGCCGTTCCACAGGACTACATCCAGCATCTCTACGATCGTCTCCATGGGAGAATAGCAGCCTGCATTGCTGCGAAAGGTGGATATACACTGTACTAGTGCCGACATTGTGCATGCTCTGTTGCCTGTGTCTATATGCCTGTGGTTCTGTCAGTGTGATCATATGATGTATCTGACCCCAGGAATGTGTCAATAAAGTTTCCCCTTCCTGGGACAATGAATTCACGGTGTTCTTATTTCAATTTCCAGGAGTGTATGTTAGAGATATGGAATAGTTGTGTAATGAATAATGAAGTGATTTTTGCAGATGATAATGAATGCTGATGAAGAGTAATGATGAAGGATATGCTACTATGAATAATGAAGTTTTTGTTTACAGGTGATGATGATAATGGAGTTTTTGATGATATGGATAATGAAGTTTTCTTTGCAGATGAGGATAATGTTGAAGTTATGTTTATGCTATGTAGTTATTTAAGTATTTGTTGCAGTTCGTTTTGACAGCAGGTGTTATATTGCATAGTATAATGACTGAAGGTTTTGGAAAGGACAGCTATGGAACACATTTTTTACACACATTTCACTACCTGTTAATTCGAAGTTCACTACTTTTCAGCATAAAATGCATTTCTCTTTTCAGCTTAATAATCCATTTTTATATATTTTTGCAGGAGAAATTATTTATGAGATTAATGTGCTATAAGCATTTGTTCATTAAATCTATGAATGTGGTTGCATATACTCTACTTGTTTCATAATCTTGCCACAGCTGACTTATGACGAATGACGTTACACATTTTTCATTTATACCAATAACCCAGAAGCAAATTCTTCTCTCTTGCTTTCCCCTATAATTACCCTAAGCAATGCATTGCTAACAAAAAAATGTATTACCAGTCCCAAATAATGTTACTAGTTTAAGAGAATTCTGAATAATACTGATCAGCTCTGAATAGTATGTCACTTCAGTAATGACTTCTTAATGATAAAAATATATATATATATATATATATATATATATATATATATAAAATAATGCTTTGTAACGGGCAAATAACTGCCACTGTTTATTGTAATGAGACTACTTATAATGCCCATGATTATTAATGCTATGACGGTAATTAACTGATTTTTAATCATGACTTCTTAATGGTGTGTATCACCAGTTTCAAATAATGCTACTCATTTAAGAAAGTTCTGAATAATACTGAATGATGAACAATGTTTTATACTATTCAATACTTACTGGCCACTGAGTGCCAATAATTAATCTAATTAAATGAATTATGACCTTTCATATTTTGGTAACTGGCCAATGAGTGCCAATAATTAATGTCACTAAATGACTTATGTTATTAATTATGCCATTAATTAGCTGTTGTTTTCAATGTTGACTTTTCATGTTTTGGTAAATGGCCAATGAGTGCCAATAATTTGTATCACTCAATGTATTATGTTAATGCTAGGCCAATAATTGACTTTTTTTTTCAATGAAGACTTCTAATGAACATTATTCCGTCATTCTAAATATGCTTTGTAACTGGCCAAGGACTGCCACTGTTTATTGTAATACGATTACCCATGATCCAAATAATTTAATTTTATGAACATTATTCTGTAATACTACATACTTGGTACAGAAATGTTCAATAACTGGGCTATGAATGCCGCAAACTACTACTGTAATTCTCAATGAAGCCTATTATGTGACTTAATGTCCTTCACCTTATGAGCTAACTACCCTGAATTACTGCAATGTCCATTTGTCCTGTCCATCCTCATGATCATGGAGCACTATATTTGGTTTTTGCACTAATTCTACGTTGGTGTGCCTTGTAAGAGCGTGGTGTTGACACGACATGCTGTCCACCACCGTGAGCGATGAAGACGTTATTATGGTCCCACTGTTTGGTGTACCTAATGTACTGCCAAAATGAAAACATGGAACATTACTACGACAGTTCAGTGTCTTGGCTACGCTGATAAATTCTGATGGGAAAAGAACTTCAAATTGTGTCACTTGGTGTTGTACTTCTGTGGAAAGATATGGACTTTCAGAACAGCTGCGTGCAATCTAAAGTGCTACAACCATGATGCAATCCTTCCCTTTCCTATCCTAATAGTGAAAATCATTTTTTTGCTAACATCATTTATGTTCATGGGCTATACATTTTTTTTTTTCGATTTGCTGAACTCCAATGCGAGTACACTTATGTCACTCGTCGACATGATTTATTTTTTTTTGCCTTATGTTTATTTGTTGTGAAAATGCTAAACACATTTTTTCGATTTGTTCTGAAGTACAGTATATGTGCACTCTTGTCTTTTATATTGCATATACATTTTTATTTTGATGATATGTTCTGAACTACAGTGCATGTGCACTTATGTTATGTGTTTATATGTTTTCTACTGAACTTCAGTGCCTGTGCACTTTTCTCATTTTTCAATATGATTTGTACTCATTCTGTATGTTCAATACTTCAGTGGGTTTGCACTTATGTCATTTGTTACTCATTGTATATACATTTCGTCATTTGCTGATATGTTCTGAACTGCAGTGCATGTGCACTCATGTCACTTGTCAACATGATTTTCTGCCATTCTGTTTATTTGTTCTGAAAATGCTACAGAATTTTTTCAGTGCGTGTGCACTTTGTTATCTGTCAAATAATTTGTATATACATTTTACTGATTTGCAAATATGTTTTGTACTCATATCTTGTCTTTGTCTGAAATGTTTTGTACTCGGTGCATGTGCCCAACATTTAATTCATGTATCTAAATATTCTGTCAATTGTACAAGTTGATTAATTAAAGAAAAAATTTTGCCGCACTTGGCAAGCCCAAATGACTCACCATCGCTGCCAAATTTTTGCCCCCCCAGTGGAGGGTTATGAAACACGTATGTTGTGTGGCGGCGATGGCGAGGCATTGCAGAGTCTCTGACCAGAGAGCCATTTATCGTGGCTAGTCTGCGCTTGACCGCGCGAGTGTTGCGAGCGGTACTCTGTCAGTAGTAGTCGTGCAGTACAGTTGCGAGCTGTAGTCAGTGGGCAGTCTGTCAGCAGCAGTAGGGCAGAGCAGTATGTCGGTAGTAGCAGCCCAGTGCAGTTGTGTGTGAGGAGTCAGCGGGCATCGACATGGCACTCTGGTCAAGATTCAGGATGAGGTATATTATTTTTAAATGCGCTCAGCTAATAATGTAAATTAACTGTAACTAATTTGTGCAACAATTGCCCCAATAATAATTTTGGTTTTCAAAGCAATTTTTTTACCAAGAATTCTTTAATGAAACAAATATTCCCTTGATATTCCTTAAAGAAAAGCTTCCCTTAAATTCAAAATTTTTGCAATCAATTTCCTCCAAGCTATGGCAAAAATAAATAAGAGCAGATGCACCTTAACTAAGGTAAGAATTTCAGTTTAATTAATGAACAGGGCCTAAGATCGACATTTCGATCTGTTTGTGTTTTCATTGTCACTGAGATTTTATTATCACTGAATTGACTTTATTTTTTTGTGAGGAACTTATACTTGGGTCAGATTGCTAATTTTTTGTTTAATTGTCATTGTCATTAAATTTATTTGCTGGGAGGTTACGTTAGGTTGTATTCTTGTTAACATTCAACTATTGAGTTTCAAAATTTCTCTGGGGAGCTTATACTTAGCTCAATGTGCATTAGCATTCTTAAATAATATCCATTTAAATTTCGGTGGGGAGGTTACACTTGTAATTTTGGTTTTCAAAGCAATTTTTTTACCAAGAATTCTTTAATGAAACAAATATTCCCTTGATATTCCTTAAAGAAAAGCTTCCCTTAAATTCAAAATTTTTGCAATCAATTTCCTCCAAGCTATGGCAAAAATAAATAAGAGCAGATGCACCTTTACTAAGGTAAGAATTTCAGTTTAATTAATGAACAGGGCCTAAGATCGACATTTCGATCTGTTTGTGTTTTCATTGTCACTGAGATTTTATTATCACTGAATTGACTTTATTTTTTTGTGAGGAACTTATACTTGGGTCAGATTGCTAATTTTTTGTTTAATTGTCATTGTCATTAAATTTATTTGCTGGGAGGTTACGTTAGGTTGTATTCTTGTTAACATTCAACCATTGAGTTTCAAAATTTCTCTGGAGAGCTTACACTTAGCTCAATGTGCATTAGCATTCTTAAATAATATCTATTTAAATTTCGGTGGGGAGGTTACAAGCTGTAGAACCATATTATAGTCATAGCTGTTCTCGTATGTGAAGTGCTGTAGCGTACTTATTTCTTTTTCCTGTTGCAGAGGCATACCTTGAAATCTTTTAATCATGGATTGAAAGGATGCAGATGTATGAGATTTTGGATGTGAAGATGTATGGTCAATTATTCTATCTGTAGTGGTTTGTTTTCTGTCGATTTCAAAAGCACTTTTATAGTTGTTGTTAGTTATACAGGGTGTTACAAAAAGGTACGGCCAAACTTTCAGGAAACATTAGTCACACACAAAGAAAGAAAATATGTTATGTGCACATGTGTCCAGATACGCTTACTTTCCATGTTAGAGCTCATTTTATTACTTCTCTTCAAATCACATTAATCATGGAATGGAAACACACAGCGACAGAACGTACCAGCGTGACTTCAAACACTTTGTTACAGGAAATGTTCAAAATGTCCTCCATTAGCGAGGATACATGCATCCACCCACCATCGCATGGAATCCCCGATGCGCTGATGCAGCCCTGGAGAATGGCGTATTGTATCACAACCGTCCACAATACGAGCACGAAGAGTCTCTACATTTGGTACCGGGGTTGCGTAGACAAGAGCTTTCAAATGCCCCCATAAATGAAAGTCAAGAGGGTTGAGGTCAGGAGAGCGTGGAGGCCATGGAATTGGTCCACTTCTACCATTCCATCGGTCACCGAATCTGTTGTTGAGAAGCGTACGAACACTTCGACTGAAATGTGCAGGAGCTCCATCGTGCATGAACCACATGTTGTGTCGTACTTGTAAAGGCACATGTTCTAGCAGCACAGGTAGAGCTTCCCGTATGAAATCATTATAACGTGCTCCATTGTGCGTAGGTGGAAGAACATGGGGCCCAATCAAGACATCACCAACAATGCCTGCCAAACGTTCACAGAAAATCTGTGTTGATGACGTGATTGCACAATTGCGTGTTGATTCTCATCAACCCACACATATTGATTGTGAAAATTTACAATTTGATCACGTTGGAATGAAGCCTCATCAGTAAAGCGAACATTTGCACTGAAATGAGGAGTGACACATTGTTGGATGAACCATTCGCAGAAGTGTACCCGTGGAGGCCAATCAGCTGCTGATAGTGCCTGCACACGCTGTACATTGTAACAAATAGACTCGTCCCACAAGGCAACATTTTTCCAGTTATCAACAGTTCAATGTCGGTGTTGACGGGTGCAGGCGAGGCGTAAAATTTGTGTCGTGCAGTCATCAAGGGTACACAAGTGGGCCTTCGGCTCCGAAAGCCCATATCGATGATGGTTCGTTGAATGGTTTGCACGTTGAGAATTGTTGATGGCCCAGCACTGAAATCTGCTGCAATTTGCGGAAGTTGCACTTCCGTCACGTTTGCAGTCGTCGTTGGTCGCGATCTTGCATGATCTTTTTCCGGCCGCATCGACGTCCGAGATTCGATGTTTCACCGGATTCCTGATATTCACGGTACAACGTGAAATAGTCGTACGGGAAAATCCTCACTTCGTCTTTACCTCAGAGTTGCTGTGTTCCATCTATCGTGCGCCGACTATAACACCATATTCAAACTTAGTTAAATCTTGATTACCTGCCATTGCAGCAGCAGTAATCGATCTGACAAATGCGCCTTTTTTTTTTCTTTATTGTTATTTTTAAACCCGTACAATCAGGCAGGCTGTCAGCAGCATGTTACGCCGCTCTTCAGCCATAGAAAAGAAACAACAGAAAGAGTACACATAAGTTACATAACGGTGGGTAATAAAATAGTAGACACATAAAGACAAACATGGAGCCGTTCACACTCGACGATAATCCACACTACAAATTGTTGACACGACACACAAACACTGAAGATGTCGATGGCACAGGTGAACGATGGAGTGCGACGGTGAACACTGAACACTAAACACGACGGCACACACGAGACACTGATGGCGATGATCTCCGGCGCGCGAATGTCCACGTAGCGTGTGCGAGTCCGGGGATCTGCCAAGAGGGAAAGAAGGGTGAGGGGGTGGGGAGAGGGGAGAACAAAGAAGCCAATGGCTGAGGAGATGGGAGGAGGAGTAGAGGGACAGGGGAAGGGAAGTCCGGGGGAGAAATGGAGGAGGGAGGGAAGGGGGAGAGAAGGGAGGGAGGGTGCCCAAAGGAGCAAACACAGGGAGGATCAAAGTTGGTAGGAGGGGTAGATGGAGGGGAGGAGGGCATCATCAGGGAGAGGGAGCTGGCGGAAGCCACCTTGGGAGAGGGTTAGGAGGGTGGAGAGATGGAGACCGGGTGGGATGTGGGAATACAGGCGCGGCAGCGGGCGGGGGTGGGAGACGATGGGGGAGACAAGCAGGTGAGGAGGATCGAGTTTTCGGGAGGTGTACAGGATCTGTATCCGTTCAAGGTAAAGGAGGAGGTGGGGGAACGGAATGAGGTCATAAAGGGTCCACGTGGGGGAGGGGAGACGGATGCAATAGGCGAGGTGGAGAGCATGTCGTTCAAGGATCTGAAGGGATTTGTAAAAGGTAGGGGAGGCGGAGATCCAGGCAGGATGGGCGTAACCGAGGACAGGGCGGATGAGGGATTTATAGGTGTGGAGGATGGTGGAGGGATCCAGACCCCACGTACGCCCGGAAAGAAGCTTGAGGAGACGGAGTCGGGATCGTGCCTTGGCTTGGATTGTCTGGAGATGGGGGGTGGGAGTGAGGGCGATAGGACAGCCATAGATGGTGAGATAGAAATCAAGGAGGCGAAAGGAAGGGGTGGTTTTGCCTACAATGATCGCCCAGGTTTTGGAGGGATTGACCTTGAGCAACCACTGGTTGCACCAAGCACACATGCGCCAGACACTTGTTGTCCTATATAGGCGTTGCCGACCGCAGCGCCGTATTCTGCCTGTTTACACACCTCTGTGTCTGAATACGCATGCCCATGCCAGTTTCCTTGGCGCTTCAGTGTATATGCTGCAGATCCCATAGTGAAGTAATATCTAAGTAATATTTTACATTCACAAGCCCTTCAAAAAAAGATGGGCCCAGCAGTGGTACCGTGGTGACACTGTGACCCGTATCGTGATACGAATCGAGTTTCCTTACAACTCTTGCACGTAATGAGGACCATAAAACTACATTCCTCCTGTGTGAGCTGTAATACACTGGACCTTCATAAGAACCTAACGCCCTTGAACGTGACACGGCATTTGGAAATTGATTAAGTGATTGCAGCTCCACGGTTCCTTATGTCCACGGCCAGTCTTTGTCACTAACTGTAACAAAAGCACATTTCTGCCACTGAGGCAGGTCTGCTTTACTAGGCAGGGGCTTGCCAAAGCAGAAATGCAAGTAAAACAGCTATATATCTCCCCAACTGAAAAAAACTCAAGAGGGGTATACAAACTTCTTAGACACATTATAAAATGGCGTGTCTGTGTTTTACTGGCCAAGTGCGAATAGCACTCACGCACTGAGGGATGCGTAAAAGCTTAATTATATGTATATATAGTTCACCCATCTTTGGAATTGAAAATTTGAACGATTTTTGCCCGTTTAGCATATCGATACAGGCAAGATACTGGTCCCAGGAATTTCAAGACCGTATCAAAATCTCTACAGCAGTTCCTCAGACTAGGCAGAACATCGAAAACAAAGTGAGCAGGCAATTTCAGTTTGTGTACGTAGAGAGAGAGAGAGAGAGAGAGAGAGAGAAGATTTGATGAAACAGCTTTATTTAGTTACTGAAACATAGCTACAACATACATTTTGCGTTTGTATGACGTAATGTTCGTCTATTATGCTTTTAACGGACACTGAGGGCAGTGTATCTTCAAAAGACGAAAGACATTTTTTACGTGGTATAATTACAATTGATCTTTCAGAGCTTTTTACTTTACTTATAATGTGAAACCTCGCTTCTTGCCAAGTTTCATTATTCTAGGTCAACGCGAAGTACCCTATTGGTTTTGAAGAGTGAGTTTGTGAATATCAAAATGTGTGACATAAACGGCCGTATCTTTTGACTGCAGTGGCTTAGAAGCTTAAAATTTCTGCATCTCCAGGAGACCGTAGAGCTTAATACACTACTGGCCAGTAAAATTGCTACACCACGAAGATGACGTGCTACAGAAGCGAAATTTATCCGACAGGAAGAAGATGCTGTCATATGCAAATGATTAGCTTTTCAGAGCATTCGCCGGCCGGTGTGGCCGAGCGGTTCTAGGCGCTACAGTCTGGAACCGCGCGACCGCTACGGTCGCAGGTTCGAATCCTGCCTCGGGCATGGATGTGTGTGCTGTCCTTAGGTTAGTTAGGTTTAAGTAGTTCTAAGTTCTAGGGGACTGATGACCTCAGCAGTTAAGTCCCATAGTGCTCAGAGCCATTTTTTTTTTCAGAGCATTCACACAACGATGGCGCCGTTGGCGACACCTACAACGTGCCGACATAAGGAAAGTTTCCAGCCGATTTCTCATACACAAACAGCAGTTGACCGACGTTGCCTGGTAAAACGTTGTTGTGATGCCTCGTGTAAGGAGGAGAAATGCGTACCATCACGTTTCCGACTTTGATAAAGGTCGGATTGTAGCCTATCGCGATTGCGGTTTATCGTATGGCGACATTGCTGATCGCGTGGTCGAGATCCAATGACTGTTAGCAGAATATGGAATCGGTGGGTTCAGGAGGGTAATACGGAACGCCGTGCTGGATCCCAACGGCCTCGTATCACTAGCAGTCGAGATGACTGGCATCTTATCGGCATGGATCTAACGGATCGTGCAGCCACATCTCGATCCCAGAGTCAACAGGTGGGGATGTTTGCAAGACACCAACCATCCGCACGGACAGTTCGACGACGTTTGCAGCAGCATGGACTATCAGCTCGGAGACCATGGCTGCGGTTACCCTTGACGCTGAATCACAGACAGGAGCGCCTGCGATGTTGTACTCAACGACGAACCTGGGTGCACGAATGGCAAAACGTCTTTTTTCCGGATGAATCCAAGTTCTGTTTACAGCATCATGATGGTCGTATCCGTGTTTGGCGAATCGCGGTGAACGCTCATTGGAAGCGTGTATTCGTCATCGCCATACTGGCGTATCACCTGGCGTGATGGTCTGGGGTGCCATTGGTTACACGTGTCGGTCACCTCTTGTTCACATTGACGGCACTTTGAACAGTGGACGTTACATTTCAGATGTGTTACGACCTGTGGCTCTACCCTCCATTCGATCCCTGCGAAACCCTACATTTCAGCAGGATAATGCACGACCGCATGTTGCAGGTCCTGTACGGGCCTTTCTGGATACAGGAAATGTTCGACTGCTGCCCTGGCCAGCACATTTTCCAGATCTCTCACCAATTGAAAACGTCTGGTCAATGGTGGCCGAGCAACTAGCTCGTCACAATACGCCAGTCACTACACTTGATGAACTGTGGTATCGTGTTGAAGCTGCATGGGTAGCTGCACCTGTACACGCCATCCAAGTTCAGTTTGACTCAATACCAGGCGGATCAATGCCGTTATTACGGCCAGAGGTGGTTGTTCTGGGTACTGATTTCTCAGGATCTATGCACCCAAATTGCGTGTAAATGTAATCACATGTCAGTTCTGGTATAATATATTTGTCCAATGAATACCTGTTTATCATCTGCATTTCTTCTTCGTGTAGCAATTTTAATGGCCAGTAGTGTATGTGACGTACATTTGAACTTGATATGTCTATCCGTTCCTTAGGATAAGGGTTCTTAACATTGGGACAGACAGAACTCACTGACAACAAAGCCGTCCTATAAGGGTTCCATTTTTACAGAGTGATGCACGGAACCACAATAAAAGGACAAAGATAGTGAAAGCCACTGTGTACTCCTCTCGAATGGCACCGCAGCGGCTTCTGAACTTAACACCCACCTTCGACAGATGGATCGCCGTCACCAGTGTCACAGTCCCTTACTCCTTGAGACACTGTGTTGAGGTATGGACACGAACCCAGGACAGTCGAGGAACGTTTGCTGATTATAAACTGTATGCTATCACCACTTCTCGCCTTACCGGCCAAATATTTGCGATGGAAATTTATTCTTCCAGAATTTTAGTCACGTGTCTCTGAGTCGCATGCCGTATCACGACAATGTGGTACCGACCGCGTCTACAGGGACGCTTATGCAGTTACTCTTACTAACATAGAATTTCCTTGTAAAATTTTCTTATGATGGTGTCCCAAGGCTCTCTGGCTACGTTAACTACCTGCTGTAAGTACAACAGAGCTTACGTAAATGTTTTAAAGCAGTGGTCGTCAAATTTTTTGCTTAAGATCCAATACTGACATTGTAGAGCGATACCTCGGGCCAAATAGGAAGGGGTGATGGGTAAAGTGGCCACTCGAAAAGAAATTCAATTTTCAGCAAACCATGGTTAATGATAATAGCTTACAACTTACACATTTTGAATCTCCACATAAGGTAACACCCCAAATACTTTTAAGTGAAAAACAAAATAACATACTGGAAGTACACGAAATTTTGTTAAGGTCACATACACCCATGCTCATAAATTAAGGATAATGCTGATACATGGGGAAACAACGCTCTGATTGGCGGTTTGCGGGTTTAAAATACCTCAGGGTATGGCCATGCGGTGCATTTGACCTGCACTCTTGGCGCTAGCAGCAGTCCACATACGCAGAGGTGTGTCGTTGCATGTTAGAGTACGGTGCAGCGAGTAAATGTGCAGACGTTTTCAGACGAGATAATGATGACTGAGTGTTGAAAAAGGCTCAAAGAACACATTCTGATGACGTTATGAGGGGTAGAATACTAGGGCGACTGGAGGCTGGTGAAACACAGCAGGTCATAGCACGGGCCCTCTGTGTGCCACAAAGTGTGATCTCAAGATTATGGCAACGATTCCAGCAGACAGGAAACGTGTCCAGGCGCAACATTACTGGACGTCCACAGTGTAAAACACCACAGGAAGACTAATATCTCACCATAAGTGCCCGCAGACGGCCACGGAGTGTAGCCACTGGAACAGTTGTCTCCAGACAACTGAACAGACATGGTTTATTCGCCTGGAGATCTTCAAGGTGCAATCCAGTGACCCCTGGTCACAGGAGATCCCGTAAGGCCTGGTGTCGAGAACACAGTACATGACCATTGGAACAGTGGTCCCAGGTTATGTTCACGGACGAGTCCAGGTATAGTCTCAACAGTGATTCTCACCGGGTTTTCATCTGGCGTTAACCAGGAACCAGATACCAACCCCTTAATGTCCTTGAAAGGGACCTGTATGGAGGTCGTGGTTTGATGGTGTGGGGTGGGATTATGATTGGTGCATGTACACCTCTGAGTGTCTTTGACAGAGGAACTGTAACAGGTCAGGTGTATTGGGACGTCATTTTGCGCCAATATGTCCGCCTTTTCAGGGATGCAGTGGGTCCCACCTTCCTTCAAATGGATGATAACGCACGGCCACACCGAGCAGCCATCGTGGGGGAGTACCTTGAAGCAGAAGATATCAGGCGAATGTAGTGCCGTGCCTGTTCTCCAGACCTAAACCCCATCGAACACGTCTGGGATGCTCTCAGTCGTCGTATCGCTGCACGTCTTCAAACCCCTAGGAGACTTCAGGAGCTCCGACAGGCACTGGTGCAAGAATGGGATAATATATCCCAGCAGCTGCTCGACCACCAGACCCAGAGTATGGCAACCCGTTGTGCGGCCTGTGTACGTGTGCATGGTGATCATATCCCATATTGATCTCGGGGTACACGTGCAGGAAACAGTGGCGTTTATAGCACATGTGTTTCGGGTCGGTTTTCTCAACTTATCACCAATACAGTGGACTTACAGATTTGTGTTGTGTGTGTTCCCTATGTGCCTATTCTATTAGAACCAGTTTTGTGTAGTGCCACGTTGTGTGGCGCCACATTCTGCAATTATCCTTAGTTTATGAGCATGAGTGTAGTTACCAATACTCAGACCCTATGCGGGTACTAGTGGACAGTGCCATTTAACTGAAACCCATTTTTACTGATTTGGCCAACGGCCTTGCCGCCGTGGTAACGCCGATTCTCGACAGATCACCGTAGTTAAGCGCTGTCAGGATGGGCAAGCACTGGGATGGGTGACCGTCCGATCTGCAGAGCGCTGTTGGCAAGCGGGGTGCACTCAGCCCTTGTGAGGCAAGCTGGGGAGCTACTTGACTGAGAAGTACCGGCTCGGGTCTCGGAAACTGACATACGGCCGGGAGAGCGGTGTGCTGACGACATGCCCCTCCAATCCGCATCCAGTGACGCCCCTGGGCTGAGAGAATGGCACGGGCCGGTCGGTACCGTTGGGCCTTTAGAGGCCTGTTCGGATGGAGAGTTTATTTTTCCTGATTTCCGGGCACATTCCCCAGGCGTCTTCACGCCATACGGCTGCAGCAGGTGTTTTCAATCGGAATTTGTATTACACCAAATATAACACAGACGGTTTTAAATAATATAACTTGATTAATTGAAAATTATCAGAAAGGGAGAGAATGGGGAACAGCTTTGTAGATAAATGGGTTTAGATATAAATTTGACATTTTCTATTACGCGTGGTTTTTGGAAGTAACTAACTCTTGTAGGAGCGATCATCTTTGGTACTTTAGTCGACGAGTAATGGAGTCACTTTTCCCGATCGCACGCCGTGTCGGCGTTAATGATCTACGAAACAACCTATCAGACTGAAGAAAGTAACAAGGAACTACAGTTGCAGGCCAAAAGACGTTGTTTAAACATTAGAATTATTACTCTATGTACGAATGTGGTAAGGTGAATTATGAGACTGAAATATTTTAAATCAGGCGACTCAAAGAGAAAAACGTTTTTGCTAAAAAGTAACGGAACAAACTCAGTGACAACAATGGTGAAGTGTATTAGAATTAGTGTGAGCACTTCTCGGTAGGCTGCAGCACTGTCCAGGGAAAAAAATAAAAAAAAATGTGATTTTTCCACTTTTCCCGTCCTGATCACTTTACAACACCTTACTCTACAGATCTTAGTATTAATTGGTAACCTACACTACTGGCCATTAAAATTGCTACACCAAGAAGAAATGCAGATGATACACGGGTATTCATTGGACAAATATATTATACTAGAACTGACATGTTATTACATTTTCACGCAATTTGGGTGCATAGATCCTGAGAAATCAGTACCTAGAACAACCACCTCTGGCCGTATTAACGGCCTTGATACGCCTGGGCATTGAGTCAAACACAGCTTGGATGGCGTGTACAGATACAGCTGCCATTGCAGCTTCAACACGATACCACTGCTCATCAAGAGCAGTAATTGGCGTATTGTGACGAGCCAGTTGCTCGGCCACCATTGACCAGACGTTTCCAATTGGTGAGAGATCTGGAAAATGTGCTGGCCAGGGCAGCAGTCGAACATTTTCTGTATCCAGAAAGGCCCGTACAGGACCTGCAACATGCGGTCGTGCATTATCCTGCTGAAATGTTGGGTTTCGCAGGGATCGAATGGAGGGTAGAGCCACAGGTCGTAACACTTCTGAAATGTAACGTCCACTGTTCAAAGTGCCGTCAATGTGAACAAGAGGTGACCGACACGTGTAACCAATGGCACGCCAGACCATCACGCCAGGTGATACGCCAGTATGGCGATGACGAATACACGCTTCCAATGAGCGTTCACCGCGATTCGCCAAACACGGATACGACCATCATGATGCTGTAAACAGAACCGGGATTCATCCGGAAAAAAGACGTTTTGCCATTCGTGCACCCAGGTTCGTCGTCGAGTACACCATCGCCGGCGCTCCTGTCTGTGATTCAGCGTCAAGGGTAACCGCAGCCATGGTCTCCGAGCTGATAGTCCATGCTGCTGCAAACGTCGTCGAACTGTTCGTGCAGATGGTTGTTGTCTTGCAAAAGTCCCCACCTGTTGACTCTGGGATCGAGATGTGGCTGCACGATCCGTTAGATCCATGCCGATAAGATGCCTGTCATGTCGACTGCCAGTGATACGAGGCCGTTGGGATCCAGCTCGGCGTTCCGTATTACCCTCCTGAACCCACATATTCCATATTCTGCTAACAGTCATTGGATCTCGACCACGCGATCAGCAATGTCGCGATACGATAAACCACAATCGCGATAGGCTACAATCCGACCTTTATCAAAGTCGGAAACGCGATGGTACGCATTTCTCCTCCTTACACGAAGCATCAAAACAACGTTTCACCAGGCAACGTCGGTCAACTGCTGTTTGTGTGTGAGAAATCGGTTGGAAAGTTGTAGGTGTCACCACCGGCGCCAACGTTGTGTGAATGCTCGGAAAAGCTAATCATTCGCATATCACAGCATCTTCTTCCTGGCAGTTAAATTTGACGTCTGTAGCACGTCATCTTCGTGGTGTAGCAATTTTAATGGCCAGTAGTGTACATAAATTAGTGTATTATATGAATCAGTAATTGCAATGGATGACACAGTCACAGATGTTTACTAAATGATTAGAATGTCTTTTTCATTACACTCACTGCGTTGTATTGCAACAGCCTTAGTTTGATTTCTTATTACTATCTACAAACATGTACGTCACTTGAAGATGGCCATCTCTATAATGCAGAGTTGCGAATGCATGCTACTTCTGGTTGACATTTCTGCCATAGCAGATGATCCGTGCTAGTTGCGCACGCTCGTGAGTAGCCAGCACTAGAAGGCAAACACTATAATATTCCTCCTCTCACTGCTCTTAACCCTCCAGTAGCCGCGCTGCACGCGACTCTGGCCCTAACGTAAGCGGTTAACTTTACTTAGCTCAAGACCGAATTCATCAATGTTAATTAAAATTAAGCTTATCTACTGCCTCTATAAGCATTTTTGTTCGTTACTGAGCAAGAAAAATACCCTCTTAACAATGTCTCAACGTTAGTTGATGTTTAAGGAGTCGGCTGTTAGTTGCGAGATGGATGTTGTTATAAGATACGGCTGAGAACCGCGGGCCGCACGAATACTTGACTAGGACCGCAGTTCGACGAGCATTGATTTAAAGAATAAACAGAATACTCACTCGTCATTGGTGGACTTCGCCACGGCACTTGTTATGTCCAGCAGTCTGGCCATTCTGGAAAGTAAAAAAAAAAACAGACATTTGAACAAATAAATGACCAGAGCTCTGTCTCGGGTTTAGTTATTCAATGACAGTAATGCACAGCATTATGGATAGGATTCCTAACGAGGAGTTGGGCGATACGCTTCTGGTGCATGGATTCACTGAACGTCATGGGAAAGCGGCGCTGAGTTGAGCTGTTCCCACGTCCCACCACTTTTGGATCTCTCTAAAGGTCGTCGCATAACTCCGTGTATTGAGTTCTGTATTTTGGGGACTGCATATGTCAGGTTTTTCCAAGGCATTTGAAGATATTTACACACAAACTTCTGAGGTAACAAACCGAATAAATCATAATTACATTATTACTCTCTAACGACCCACCGAAGACCAAGTGCCTCTTAAAACAATATTTCCAGAAAATATTTGTGAATAAATTTCGAAATTTATCCTATCTGCTGTGCCTCTGTCTGGTTAAATGGAAAAGAAAGAAAGTGCAATTGGATATACGACCTAATCTCTTTCTGCTCCCTGTCTCTCTCCATCTCCCCCTGCCCCTTTCTTTGTCCATCTCCTCTCCTCCTTTCCCCTCTCTGTTCATCACCTCCTCTCTCTCTCTCTCTGCCCTTCTCCTCACCCCTCCCCCCCTCTCTCTCTCCAACTGCCCCCTCACTCTCCACCATTTCCTGTCCATCGCCTTGCGGCGGCGCGGTTCCTTTCGTCCTTTTACCTGCACCTACCTGTGAATTCGCTGCAGCAGATCGCCCGTAGGAAAGCTGAGTAGAAACCTACCGTACTGCAACCCGCACGAGGCTGCATACAACGTAACTATTCTAAGAATCGGGAAAAGGTCTAAATTTTGAATGAAAGGTTCTTTCAGACTTTCGGACATACAGTTCTGGCAATACCGGACATGACCTCCTTCTTCTGTGCGGATGCACTCATATTCCCCGAACTCTTGCGGGACTTGGAAAGAATGTCTTCCACGAGTAATGTGTGTGTTGGGGTGGGACACTACGAATGTAGTGTATGGGCATACAAGGTGAGAATGAAGGGCTCGCGGGAGGCGTGAGCGTGATAGTCCCTGCAGTCGCACAGTCTTCTGTGCCCTCGGTGGCCCAGGCTGGATAGCCGGCGTGGTAGCTCAGCGTGCTCGGTCGGAGGGCTTATCTACCCTCTGTAATAAAAAAACTGAGTAAACGCATCAAAGAACAACCTGAACATGTGTATCGGACGGCCGCCACGAACAAATTCAACGACAATATCGAACATAATGAGATTTAAAAAAAGCGTCTGCCGCATAAGCGGGAGATCCCAGATTCGAGTCCCGGTCGGGGCATACATTTTCACTTGTCCCTGTTGGTATATATCAACGCCCATCAGCAGCTGGAGGTATTAACCTCATTTCATAAACGGATTGACACATCGAAATGAAATTTTTGCAAATGATAGCATGCAAAGAGGACAGTATTGTGCCGTATGGTTATTATGCAAAATTTCAATATCTACTGTGTTATTCCACCATAACTATAATGTAATTTTTAAGGGTCATCGACAGCTGGCTAAGCGAAAAATGCTATCGGTTTTGGAGCAACATAAGTGAGATCATTTCACGTTTATTTTGTACTGAGGATGTACTTTTTTTGTAAGATGCTGGTCTTACTTTCCCTCAGCTCTTCACTTAATAAACCACTGTTTCAGAATTCTCTCGAAATTGTGTCGGCGCAAAATATTAGCGAAGTGAGACTGTGAAAATCCGGTTCAGTTTTGGCAAAAGAAGCAAATTTTAAAATGGTAAATGTGTCTGTTTTACTCAAAATTTCACCACTCATGACACTTCTCTGAAAATTACAAATCATTAACAAGCCAGGCGAAAATAAATCGCTGCATTTTCGGTGGAATTCTTTTTAGCTACTAACCGAAGCAGAGGTGACTGATCTTTTTGAGTGGTCACCATGCAAGTGTGGACGTGATGGGACCCCACTTAATATCTACATAAAATGTGAGCGTAGGCTTCAATTAGAACGGGACTTCCCCTTCAGCAATCGGAATTTCCCCTACAGCGCCCGCCCACAGCCCCCACTACTACCCCTCTCCCCACGCATGCCCTGCCATCTGCGCCTCTACTGGCCACAGTATTCAGCATGCAGTGTACTGTATGGGGAGGTTGAGGTAATATTCACATTCACATATTATTACCTCGATTTCACAGTTGCGCTTACAACGTTGGCTTGATAAGTAAGGTTAAAAAAAAAAACCAGAAAAATGTTTGTTTCGTAAACAGTTCCCTTACTTCTTTACATAGTCTCTTTTGTGGGATGTACTGTTGGTCCAGTGATCCTGCAGCTTTTTAATCTCATAGAAAAAAATTCTGCCAGACTCTGCAAAATACTCGTTGACTGCAACTATCACTTCCTCATATGATGATAATTTCTTCCCAGCAAGCCGAAGTTTCAAGGTTGGGAATAGGAAGACGTCACTTCAGTGCATATATGGTGAAAAGGGCGGATCAGGGACCAATTTAAATCCCAATTCACACTCTTTCATCATTGTGTGAGGAGGTGCCTTATCCTGGTAAAAGAACATATTTTCAAGTCCCCTACTTGGTCTTTTATCAATCAACCCAATTTTCAAACGATCCAACAAAGAAGCATAATAGGGTCCAGTAATGATTCAGTCTTCTTCCAAGTAATTTACGAAGATTATTGCTTGAGAACCTCAAAAAACAGTGGCCATCACGTTATCAGCTAAAAAAGCGATCTTTGCCTTATTCAGTGCACTTTCACCAGCCTTTGTCCATTGCTTTGACTGCCATTTTTACTCTTGTGTGTTTTGACAGATTCAGTCACAAATTGATGCAAACAGTCTTGCGGACTGCGGTTAAAAATCACGAGTCCTTGTTTTGAAATGTTGTGCGCTCCTGGTCGACTATGAGCAATTGTGGCACCCTCCCCGCACTCAGCTTCTTCGTAGCCAATTTTCCTTGCAGGATATTATGGACTCACTCGTTTGAGACGCCTGCAGTTTCAGCAATCTCACTAATTTTTATTCGATGGTCTTGCATTACCACATCTGCATCTACATGGATACACTGTAAATCACATTTAAGTACCTGACAGAGTGTTCATCGGACCACCTTCACAATTCTCTGTTATTCCAGTCAAGTATAGAGCGCGGAAAAAACGAACACATATATCTTTCCGTGCGAGCTCTGATTTCCCTTATTTTATTATGGTGATCGTTTCTCCCTATGTAGGTAAGCGTCGGCAAAATATTTTCGCATTCGGAGGAGAAAGTTGGTGACTGAAATTTCGTGAGAAGATTCCGCCGCAACGAAAAACGACTTTCGTTTAATAAAGTCCTTCCCAAATCCTGTACCATTTCAGTGACACTCTCCCCCCTATTTCGCCATAATACAAAACCTGCTGCCCATCTTTGAACTTTTTCGATGTACTCCGTCTATCCTATCTGGTAAAGATCCCATACCGCGCAACAGTATTCTAAAAGAGGACGTACAAGCGAAGTCTCGGCAGTCTATTACTAGATCGGTTAAATTTTATAAGTGTCCTCCTGATAGACCGCAGTCTTTGGTTAGCCTTCTCCACGATATTTTATGTTGTTCGTAATTGTATTTGCTAGATATTTAGTTGAATTTAAGGCCTTTAGATTTGACTAATTTGTCGTGTAACCGAAGTTTAACGGATTCCTTTTAGGACTCATGCTAATGACCTCACATCTTTCGTTATTGAGGGGCAATTGCCAACTTTTTGACCATACATATACCTTTACAAATATATTTGCAATGTGTTTGATCATCTGATGACTTTACTAGTCGATAAACGACAGCATCATCTGCAAACAACCTAACACTGCTGCTCACATTGTCGTTTATATAGATAATGAACAGCAAAGGGTCTATAACTCTACCTTGGAGAACGGCAGAAATCACTGCTGTCTTACTGGATGACATCGCATCAGTTACTACGCACTATGCTCTCTCTGCCACGAAATCACGAATCTAGTCACGTAACTGAGACGATATTCCATATGCGCACAATTTCACTACAAGCCGCTTGTGTGGTGCAGTGTTTAGCCTTCCGGAAATTGAGAAATACGGGATCAGTTTGAAATCCCTTGTCAATAGCACTCAATACTTCGTGCGAGTAAAGAGCTAGTTGTGTTTCACATCGTTCTAAATCCATGTTGACTGTGTATCAATAGACCGTTTTCTCCGAGGTAATTCACAATTTATGAACGCAATATATGTTTCAAAATCATGCTGCATGTCGACGTTAATGATATAGACCTGTAATCTAATGGGTTACTCCTGCTACCTTTCTTGAATATTGGTGTGACCTGTGCAACCTTCCAGTCTTTGGGTACGGATCTTTCGTCGAGCGAACGGTTGTATATGATTGTTACGTATGGAGCTATTGTTGTCAGCATACTCTGAAAGGAATCTAACAATCTGAACCGGAAGACTTGCTTTTGTTAAGTGATTTAAGTTTCTTCATTACTCCAAGAATATCTGCTCCTACGTTACTCATGTTGGCAGTTGTTCTTGGTTCTAAGTTTGGAATATTTACTTCGTCTTCTTTAGTGAAGGAATTTCGGAAGGCTATGTTTAGTAACTCAGCTTTGGCAGCACTGTCTTCGATAGTATCTCCATTGCTATCACGCAGATAAGGCATTGATTGTGTCTTGCCGCTGACATACTTCACATACGACCAGAATCTCTTTGCATTTTCATCAAGGTTTCGAGACAAAGTTTCGTTGTGGAAACTATTACAAGCATCTCGCATTGAAGTCCGAGCTAAATTTCGAGCTTCTGTAAAAGATTTCCAATCTTGGAGATTTTGGGTCCGTTTAAATTTGACATGTGTTATGATCCGTTTTGTGTACTAAGAAGGATCAGCTGCGTTGTTTGTTAATTTATTTGGTATAAATAATACAACATAAATAATATAATATAATAAACAACAACAACAAATCTCTACCTATGTAGGAGACGAGATACTGACAGAAGTAAAGCTGTGAGGGCAGGGCGTGAGTCGTGCTTGGGTAGCTCAGACGGTAGAGCACTTGCCCGTGAAAGGCAAAGGTCCCGAGTTCGAGTCTCGGTCCGGCACACAGATTTAACCTGCCAGGAAGTTTCATATCAGCGCACACTATGCTGCAGAGTGAAAATCTCATTCAGCTTCTGTGAAGTTTGAAAGGTAGGAGACGAGATACTGACAGCAGTACGGCTGTGAGTCGTGATTGGGTAGCTCAGATGGTGGAACACTTGCCCGCGAAAGGCAATGGTCCCGAGTTCGAGTCTCGGTACGGCACACAGTTTTAATCTGCCAATAAGCTTCGGCTACTACAGCTTGATTGTGACTGCTTTTAAAATTTTGATATAATCCCCGTTTTGTTCTACAAGATATCCTTATCTCACTAGTCAGCCACTTGGGCCGCCTATTACTGCTAGTAGCCCGTTTAGAACGGAAAGAGCATGAGAAATGTGTTAAGGAAAGGATTATATTTATCATCTATGTTATTGACACTATAAACATCCTACTACTCTTGTTCCTTGACAGGGTTTAAAAATCTCTCTATTGCTGTTGGATTAACTTTGTTTCAGGAACTGGTGCATAATGTCTCCCTTACAGCAGTTAGTACAGTAATTTTTACAATTTCTTACCTATAGTTTTCTTATCGTTTGATGGCTAGGTGTCGAATTTTCAGCCATATAACCTGCATATAGCAAGCACACTATTGCAGTGTCGAATACGAAAATATTGTTCTTTCTTCGGTTACACGATTAATACGCACTTTTTCTGAAAGATAATTCACCATGAACACAGTTCTTATTTTAGAATTTCTGTACCAGCTGCGACAATGCGGTTTTTACATCTTTTCCAGGCAGATAAAAATAAAAATGCAATGGATCTCTTACCACCAATGTCTGCAATTTCAGTCACTTGGTGAAGTACTCGCTTGTTCATAAAATTTCAGTTTTAACAGTGACAGATAACATTTCCAGCTGTGATTGTCCTTTACGAAAAGAAAACAGTTCCTGACTGCTGACAAATCTCTTAGTCAAAACAAATTAACAATGCCTGTTAATGTTTTTCCCTCAATCCAGATGCAAAAGAAGTTCATGAATGTCAACTGCGATGCTTCTAACACAAAATAATTTTCAGAACAGCAGAGATCAGAAAACAAAACTAAAACTTTACCTTATAACAACCGTAGAGTTTACAATATACAAGAAGTCCTCACACACGTTTCTTAACATAGCGCAAACTATAACATTTGCTTGAGATAGCTGACTTGGAAACAAATTACTAAAATTTATGTTCCATTATTAATAACATACAGAAAACCAGCTGAGAACGTATCCAGCCTTTGCAAACTGCTATAAACATCTGCGATGCTCTGGTTTTCCGCCAAAACAAAATCAATGATCTCTGCTTGGAACGTATCTACGTTACAGACGCCATTTTGACGGCTGCGTGTAGCACCGCCACCTATGGGATATTCATGAAACCATAGGGGCTGAAGCGGGAATATTCTGCGATGTCCCACAACAAATTCAGCATTTTTGCAACCGAAATTGGCAAAAAAAGTGTTGCATTACTTACTGAACGACCCTCGAAGTCCCAGCTGACGATTTTTGTCTAAAGCAGAACCTGACGCTCCTTCAAAATAATCGATTGCTATACCCTACACACTTCGATAACAATTCTGGTTACGAAACATTTTCAGCTCCTTACTCGGCAGGCACCATCCTTTCTACACACGCAACACAAATAGGTTCAAAAATATACCAGAAGTCTTTATTGTCTTACCTTCGTCTTTATTTAAAGGCCCGTTGTTGCTGATCCTTTACCAGTCCAGAATCTGCTATCCTTTACAATTTTTTACGCCGCATTACAGCTGATATCTTGTTTCCTCTGATCGGAAAGATTTGTGTAGCTGCGATTCTCGACAAAGGAGCTGCACTCGCAGAAACTCTCACGTACAAGCACGTTAATATTGTACGCACCGAAAGTTGTCCATCTGTCTCAAATTTCCTGAAACCGTTGTTTATAATACCGAAATTTTTCCTTTCAGACCACATGCGCAAAAATTTTCGACAGACCGGTATTTGCCTCTGATAATGTTAGAGCAACACCTCACTCTTTGCCAGAAGCACGTTAGATAAATGGAAATGTAACAAAATTCTTACCGTCGATGTATGCAATCGCAGTCTGTTAGCAGAATGCCTGCCTATTGACGAATCTACAGTGCAAACGGTAACTGATGCTCATCGACTTGTGAGAGAGATTGCGATAACGTATAATAAAATGATGCGCTAAGGCGCTTATCAGAACGTGTGTGAGCTCGAAACCCACACACAACATGGTGGGATAAGGTAGCTGCAGATATGGATAGCATTTATCTTATTTGCGCTGTCAAGTAATCTACCGGAGAGAAATTTCACTCAAAACAGTCGATGTACTTAGCCAACACCCGTTGCCAAGGATCATAAAGCAACAATTTTTCTTGCCTTTGTAGCGGATCAGACACTTCACGAATATTATAGCATTCGTAAAAAGCGTTCCATTACTGTCTCTTTAGAACACTGGTTCCCAAGCTTTCTTACAAGGGAACCTCCCCATCGCGTCCCCTTCAGATTTAGTTATAAATTGACACAGTGGATAGGCCTTGAAAAACTGAACACAGATCAATGGAGAAAACAGGAAGAAGTTGTGTGGAACTATGAAAAAATAAGCAAAATATACAAACTGAGTAGTCCATGTGCAACATAGGCAACATCAAGGACAATGTGGGCTGAAGAGTGCCGTGGTCCCGTGGTTGGAGTGAGCAGCTGCGAAACGAGAGGACTTTGGTTCGAGTCTTCCCTCGAGTGAAAATTTTACTTTCTTTATTTTCGAAAAGTTACGATCTGTCCGTTCATTCATTGACGTCTCTGTTCACCGTAATAAGTTTAGTGTCTGTGTTTTGCGACCGCACCGCAAAACCGTGCGATTAGTAGACGAAAGGACGTGCCTCTCCCATAGGAACCGAAAACATTTGATCGCAAGGTCATAGATCAACCGCCGGCCGAAGTGGCCGTGCGGTTAAAGGCGCTGCAGTCTGGAACCGCAAGACCGCTACGGTCGCAGGTTCGAATCCTGCCTCGGGCATGGATGTTTGTGATGTCCTTAGGTTAGTTAGGTTTAACTAGTTCTAAGTTCTAGGGGACTAATGACCTCAGCAGTTGAGTCCCATAGTGCTCAGAGCCATTTGAACCATAAATCAACCGATTCCTCCACAGGAAAACACGTCTGATATATTCTATACGACACTGGTGACGGCATGTGCGTCACATGACAGGAATATGTTGTCGACCCACCTAACTTGCACACCTGGCGAATGGGTAAAAAGATTCTTCTACCTTGCCCGATTTAGGTTTTCTTGTGGATGTGATAATCACTCCCAAAAGGTGATGAAAACATAAGAGTTTGTCACATAAACTGCAACAAATGAATGCAACAGTTTCACAGTCGCACAGTTTTCCCTGTGCTCTGTCAAAACGTATGTTTATTACGTTTTCAAATGTTTCGTGTGTAGACCGTCAAATCCTGCATATGTCCAAGCAAATCTGAACATGTCCTGGAATTTTGGAGAGCGAAGTTGATTATGTGTGAGTGCCTGAACTTTGATAATTGTCTGTAAACAAAAAATTAAACTTTTCACTCGATAGAAGACTTGAACCAAGGACCTCTCGTTCCGGAGCTGCTCACGCTAACCGCGGGACCACGGCGCTCGTAAGCTCATATTCTCCTTGATGTTGCCTACCTTGCGCATGGACTACTCAGTTTGTATATTTTGCTTATTTTTTTCATAGTTCCACACAACTTCTCCTGTTTTCTCGATTGATCTGTGTTCAGTTTTTCAAGGCCTATCCCTGTGCCATCTTATAACTAAATCTGAGGGGGTTGCGATGGGGAGGTTCCCTTGTTAGACCATTACCCGAGAGTACAACCAGATATTAGCTAACCCCCCCCCCCTCCCCCTCTTTTCCCTGCCATCATCACTATGTAAGTGCCTAACTAAACTTTAAAGTAAAAGGGAATTTTCTTCGAAAACTTTTATTTTTAAAATGATGGAAGATAAATAATATTTAGTTTTTTGTGGGTGTTTTACTAAACCACGAACTACGGACTCAATGTGGCAATTACTGCTGTTTATTTTTAACAACATTTCTTGCTGAACGATGAAGCAGTTCTCAGTGTGTAGCGAGTGTCACCTATAATTCCTTCGCAGAAAAGAAATCTAACAATCCACATTGATGCTAGACACTACTTCAGAAACATGCATCTGCCCGAGTCCTCTTCCCAGTGAGACTTGCTTCACCCATCGCAGTTACTCCATTTCGAATCAGCCGTGTCAAAATGTATGCACTGTACCTACTGCTTTTCGAATCACTTGATTACCTTTCTCCTTACTCCTGAACTGTCAGAAACTAGAAGATTTCTGGCTGCCAGTGCCCTGTCCCTGACCAGTCCCAGTAATATTAACACCAATAATAATAATGATAATAGTACTAAGCATCACATAGATACTCTTGTGATGTATGGTCAATTAGTTCATTTACTCTTGTGAAATGAATAAGCAAGCAGTTTGTGGCCTATTCTGGAAACTACCTATGAGAAGTCATTCTCATGTGAGATTTGAGCGTATGTAATGTGTATATCTCAACTTTATTCTTATAGATGCATTGTAGAAAGCAAAAAGCATGTGTGTTGCGGGTGGACTGTGAAATCAACATTACAGTCTTGCAGAATAGTAATGATCTTTGAAAAATAATTATTTTAATGACGGAAACACATTTGAATCCTTTTATTTTTTCCCCTCAGAAAATTTCATTTTACCCGTCAGGGTGTAATTACCCCCAGAGTGGGCCGAACGGTTCTAGGCGCTACAGTCTGGAACCACGCGACCGCTACGGTCGCAGTTTCGAATCCTGCCTCGGGCATTGACGTGTATGATGTCCTTAGGTTAGTTAGGTTTAAGTAGTTCTAAGTTATAGGGGACTGATGACCAAAGAAGGTAAGTCCCATAGTGCTCAGAGCCATTTGAACCATTTAGCCACCCCCAGGGTGGAAACTACTGCTCTAGAGTCTAGAGCAAGACGCCATATTTACAAAATTTGATACGTAGGGCATCCGCAGTAGAGATGCACAATAATTAACTTAGAGAGAGCTGATTCAGTTGCATTAATTATTTATTCAAACCGCGACCAGTTACGGGATTTTAAAATCCCATCTTCAGGTGTACGAAATTATTTAATTGGGAACGCATAACATGCAGTCTGCTGCTCGACGGCGGACAGTCTCCGCCAACATGCAGTGACTGGAGCTCTTGCAGTGACTGGACCGACTGAATGTTGTTGTTGTTGTTGTGGTCTTCAGTCCTGAGACTGGTTTGATGTAGCTCTCCATGTTACTCTATCCTGTGCAAGCTTCTCCATCTCCCAGTACCTACTGCAGCCTACATCCTTCTGAATCTGCTTAGTGTATTCATCTCTTGGTCTCCCTCTACGATTTTTACCCTCCACGCTGCCCTCCAGTACCAAATTGGTGATCCCTTGATGCCTCAGACCATATCCTACCAACCGATCTCTTCTTCTAGTCAAGTTTTGCCACAAACTGCTCTTCTCCCCAATTCTATTCAATACCTTCTCAGGCAAAAAGGAATACAAACGTCTCAAAAATGAGATCGACAGGAAGTGCAAAATGGCTAAACAGGGATGGCTAGAGGACAAATGTAAGGATGTAGAGGCCTATCTCACTAGGGGTAAGATAGATACCGCCTACAGGAAAATTAAAGAGACCTTTGGAGATAAGAGACCGACTTGTATGAATTTCAAGAGCTCAGATGGAAACCCAGTTCTAAGCAAAGAAGGGAAAGCAGAAAGGTGGAAGGAGTATATAGAGGGTCTATACAAGGGCGATGTACTTGAGGACAATATTATGGAAATGGAAGAGGATGTAGATGAAGATGAAATGGGAGATACGATACTGCGTGAAGAGTTTGACAGAGCACTGAAAGACCTGAGTCGAAACAAGGCCCCCGGAGTAGACAACATTCCATTGGAACTACTGACGGCCGTGGGAGAGCCAGTCCTGACAAAACTCTACCATCTGGTGAGCAAGATGTATGAAACAGGCGAAATACCCTCAGACTTCAAGAAGAATATAATAATTCCAATCCCAAAGAAAGCAGGTGTTGACAGATGTGAAAATTACCAAACTATCAGCTTAATAAGTCACAGCTGCAAAATACTAACACGAATTCTTTACAGACAAATGGAAAAACTAGTAGAAGCCAACCTCGGGGAAGATCAGTTTGGATTCCGTAGAAACACTGGAACACGTGAGGCAATACTGACCTTACGACTTATCTTAGAAGAAAGATTAAGGAAAGGCAAACCTACGTTTCTAGCATTTGTAGACTTAGATAAAGCTTTTGACAATGTTGACTGGAATACTCTCTTTCAAATTCTGAAGGTGGCAGGGGTAAAATACAGGGAGCGAAAGGCTATTTACAATTTGTACAGAAACCAGATGGCAGTTATAAGAGTCGAGGGACATGAAAGGGAAGCAGTGGTTGGGAAGGGAGTAAGACAGGGTTGTAGCCTCTCCCCGATGTTGTTCAATCTGTATATTGAGCAAGCAGTAAAAGAAACAAAAGAAAAATTCGGGGTAGGTATTAAAATTCATGGAGAAGAAATAAAAACTTTGAGGTTCGCCGATGACATTGTAATTCTGTCAGAGACAGCAAAGGACTTGGAAGAGCAGTTGAATGGAATGGACAGTGTCTTGAAAGGAGGATATAAGATGAACATCAACAAAAGCAAAACAAGGATAATGGAATGTAGTCTAATTAAGTCGGGTGATGCTGAGGGAATTAGATTAGGAAATGAGGCACTTAAAGTAGTAAAGGAGTTTTGCTATTTGGGGAGCAAAATAACTGATGATGGTCGAAGTAGAGAGGATATAAAATGTAGGCTGGCAATGGCAAGGAAAGCGTTTCTGAAGAAGAGAAATTTGTTAACATCCAGTATTGATTTAAGTGTCAGGAAGTCATTTCTGAAAGTATTCGTATGGAGTGTAGCCATGTATGGAAGTGAAACATGGACGATAAATAGTTTGGACAAGAAGAGAATAGAAGCTTTCGAAATGTGGTGTTACAGAAGAATGCTGAAGATTAGATGGGTAGATCACATAACCAATGAGGAAGTATTGAATAGGATTGGGGAGAAGAGAAGTTTGTGGCACAACTTGACCAGAAGAAGGGATCGGTTGGTAGGACATGTTCTGAGGCATCAAGGGATCACCAATTTAGTATTGGAGGGCAGCGTGGAGGGTAAAAATCGTAGAGGGAGACCAAGAGATGAATACACTAAGCAGATTCAGAAGGATGTAGGTTGCAGTAGGTACTGGGAGATGAAAAAGCTTGCACAGGATAGAGTAGCATGGAGAGCTGCATCAAACCAGTCTCAGGACTGAAGACCACAACAACAACAACAACAACTTTCTCATTAGTTATGTGATCTACCCATCTAATCTTCAGCATTCTTCTGTAGCACCACATTTCGAAAGCTTCTACTCTCTTCTTGTCTAAACTATTTATCGACCATGTTTCACTTCCATACATGGCTACACTCCATACAAATACTTTCAGAAACGGTTTCCTGACATTGAAATCTATACTCGATGTTAACAAATTTCTCTTCTTCAGAAACGCTTTCCTTGCCATTGCCAGTCTACATTTTATATCCTCTCTACTTCGACCATCATCAGTTATTTTGCTCCCCAAATAGCAAGACTCCTTTACTACTTTAAGTGTCTCATTTCCTAATCTAATTCCCTCAGCGTCACCCGATTTAATTCGACTACATTCCATTATCCTCGTTTTGCTTTTGTTGATGTTCATCCTATACCCTCCTTTCAGGACACTGTCCATTCCGTTCAACTGCACTTCCAAGTCCTTTGCTGTCTCTGACAGAATTACAATATCATTGGCAAACCTCAAAGTTTTTATTTCTTCTCCATTGATTTTAATACCTACTCCGAACTTTTCTTTTGTTTCCTGTACTGCTTGCTCAATATACAAATTGAATAGCATCGGGGAGAGGGTACAACCCTGTCTCACTCCCTTCCAAACCACTGCTTCCCTTTCATGTCCCTCGACCCTTACAACTGCTATCTGGTTTCTGTAGAAATTGTAAATAGCCTTTCTCTCCCTGTATTTTACCCCTGCCACCTTATGTTATTTAAAGTTCAATATTCCTCTCCGTCCTCCCACGGGAACATGGTGGGGTTGGCTAATTCTACGTACCAGACAGAATTACGGCACTGGATGGCTGGATGGGCTGGATGAATGTTATCACCGCCCAGAAAAGTCTATTTTATGAATGATTCCAACAAATGGGTGGACATTTTCATGTCACTCTTGATTAGAGTGATGGGCCCCCAGCTTAGGGACCAGGATGATGACCCCATCAAGGAAGACGAATGGCATCGCAGTTGTTGGGGACATTAGTTCACGGCAAATGGACGATAGCTAAAACACTGGTAAAGTTCGAGAGGGAGGCCATCAGGTCCGGGGAACTTGTTGTCAGCGCCCGCATTGATAGCTTCTAGGGCTTCTTCAGCTGTCACGTCTTGCAGAAGTTCTTGAGTCATCCTCCAGCTCGGTGGTGCCTCTACCTTTTCAATTAGGTAATGTGAGACGCCAGTGTACAGTCAAGTGAAATGGGAATGGAAAGCATGACCAACGGCGCGTTGTGAAGTATATCGTCATTCTCCTGCATCATTGAGGTTGTGTATTAGAGTTTGACGACGATATCGGCGTTCTGTGAGGGGGTGGTACCTCGATGGTGTTTCGTGAGGCATATGGTCATGAGTGTGAGACCTGACAAGCGTTCCTTCTAAGAATAGTCATATGAGTGAAATAATCCGTCAGACAGGAGAGAATGCTATCGAAGTGCAGTCATACAGGATAGCGTAATAAAAGTCCGCGGTGCTCCAAGCCTTTACGTCTTAGCCATATCCCACCATTGCCCTGCTTTGAGCCAGTTTCGTGCAGGATTGCCACCTGGATGTGTAGGGGGGGCAACGTCGACAATATAGGCCCCACGCATCCTCAACGATCCGTCGGCAGTCAGTGACAGCCAGGTAGGAAACATTTAATTTCCACAGACCATAACTGTGCCACACATGTTGGTGGGCGAGGGTGACATCGCAGATGTGGGTCTCATGGTCGGAGAAAGTCAGAGGCCAAACTTCTGCGTGTCGAGTGCCACCAGCACGGGAATGTGTGAGATACTTTGTATAACCTACAGAGGAATAACCCTTATGAGTCATACAGCAAGATCTTTGAAAGAATTTTACTAAATCGAATAGATGAAAAGATAGAAAAGGAGCTGAGTGAAGAACAGCATTGTTTAGAAAAGGAAGAAGCACGATCGACCTGATGATCCTATCCATCAACTGATGGAAAAAGTTGGGAGTAGAACAAAATGGTGATAGTGGTTTTTATATACATAGAGAAGGCATATGACTCAGTTAACAGGGGAAGACTTTGGGAAGAACTGAAGAAGATAGGTATAGAAGACGTAATAAAAATGTGCAGGGGACACAATTGTAGAATGAGAACACCACTGGGGAGCTCTGAATACTTCGAAATAAGGCAAGGACTTAAGGACGTATTCTACCTTCTGCACTTTTTAATGTTGTGATGGAGGGAATGAATAGGGCAGTTAAAGATATAGTAAAAGAAAAAGACAAAAGATGATTTTTGCACATGATATGGTAATATGGGGCGATAAAGAGGTAGATGTATAGTTACAGCTTGATGCGTGGAAGGAAATAATGAAAAGGTATGGATTAAAAATAAATAAAGGTAAGATTGGAAGACACAAAGGGATCAACGGGGATATTACTTTGAGTGGAGAACCCCTCAAAGTGGTAGACAGTTTCACTTATTTAGGGAGTGAAATATTTAGTGATGGAAGAATATCCAACGAAATTAATAGGTTACAGAAGGGAGGCAATTTCTACCAAACAATAAAACACCTGATTTGGAATTATGAAGTTTTAGAAAAAGAAAAACTCCTTATACAAAAGAGTTATTACTTCCCTATTGTCACCTATGGATGAGAAACATGGACAATGACAGAAAGGGACTGGAGCAGACCGCAAGCAGGAAATGAAATTTCTCAGAGCAGTTAAGGGAAAAACAAGAATGGACAGAGTAAGGAATGTAGATATTAGAAAGGACCTTAAACAAGAAAGTATGAGAGGAGAAATCGAAAAGAAGAGATTAAAATGGTACACGCACGTTAAGAGGATGCTTGGGCAGAGACTTCCCAAAATTATGGAAGAACTAAAGAGGGATGAAAAAAGACCCAAAGGGCGCCCAAGGACACGGTGGAAAATGGGAGTGAGAATATCTGTGGAAAGGAGAGGTGTGACCTGGCAGTAAGTGGAGGAAGAAAAGTGGTGGGAGGAGCCAAATGAAGAGGACTCGCCAGCATCCACACTATACACTTTGAATGGAGAACCCCTCAAAGTGGTAGACAGTTTCACTTATTTAGGGAGTGAAATATCTAGTGATGGAAGAATAACCAATGAATTTCATCCAACCGAAACATCTACATGTATTCACTTGCAAATCTCCACCACCGCTACGAAATTATCACGATCCAAACATGGACAGGTTTGCAAAATTTAGAAATCCATTCCTGTGACCTCCTCTGGCCCAAATCAGCTGCCTCCCTCCCTGGGTGAAATGTGTTTTCCCCCTACCTTCACAGATCTTATCTTCTCTGAAGATCGTTCTTTAAGCTCCTTGCTACTGAAAGTTTAAATGTGCTCAGCCTTTTACACCCACAGTGCCTCCTGCCTTGTGTTTTAGTATCTGTTGGAAAAACGGCGCTCTGTTTCCAGCCCATTCTTGACTGGAAATATTTTTATTCTCTGCCTGCTGTGCTCCCCTCGGATCTCTAGTTCGTTCTCATAGCCAGTTCGGCACCCAAAGTTTACGGAAAAAAACTGCAAACATTACCATACAGAGTTAAAGAAAAGATAACTACTTACATCTGCAGTCGTTGGTATTAGATTTAATTGCAGGCATACTTTCACGCAGCGTTAACAATTTAAATGAATTAGGTCCCCTCATCGGAATAACGGTTTATTAATCAAGTTGTAGAGCAGTTTTGGGAAAACTGTCCCGTAATATAATGTAATCATATAACAGAGTTTTCTATCTATTTATTATTATTATTATTATTATTTTGTTTGATTAGACCTTGTTGGATCACGCAAAGCTTCTTGATTATTTTTCCTTTTTTTCCACGCTGCTCTCATTTATTCTGCATGTGCTCTTCCTTTCCTCCGCCCATTTTGTTCCTCCTTTCTTCGGAGCTTCGTTCTCGTACTTCACTTCCCATCTGTCAACTTTCTGCTTAAATACCTTTCTGTCCAAAATATCTGAATAATTTACCTGAGCTTTTTCTAGGTCCTTTTTGACCTTTTGTATCCATGGTATAGTTTAAAGTCCTTCTATGTACTTAAGAATTTTGTGCGTAAGTCTTATTTTGGGAAGCCTACAGACGTGCCCATAAAATTTTCCTCGCCTTTTTCTAATGTTTGCTGCAAGGCTGGACAATTTCTCAGTTGCTTGGCGAGACTGTAGTCTATAGCCCTCTTCTGTTTTCTTTGGCCCTATTATCTTTCCGATGATTTTACGTTCTCCCCTTAGTAAGTTTTCTAGGTCACGTTTTATGTGGACTGTCAGGGTTTCACTGGTATACAGAGCTTCAGGTTTTAAAACTGGCTGGCTCTGAGCACTACGGGACTCTAGGCTTTAAAACTGTGTTATAGTGCCTAATTTTAGTGTTTTTGGACAAACACTTTTTATTGTACACCTTTTTGGTTCTTGAAAAGGCTCTCTTTAGTTTTTGGAGGCGAATGTTTTGCGCTATTTTCTCTCGCCCCGTAGGTTCAAGGACTTTACCTAAGTATTTAAAATATTGGACTCTATTGGAATGACCGTATTTTGTAATCAAGTTTTTCTGGCGATGAACTCACACTTTAGGGTTTCGACTGATGTTATCATCTGTCAGTATGGCTAAGTCGTCAGCAAAAGCTACACATGAAATTATTATGTCATCTTTGACTCGCCCCATCCGTAAAGATTTCCAGCAGTTGTTATTCTTCAATTCTTTTTCCTATTCGGGGATGACCTTGTCGAGCACAAGGCTGAATAGGAGAGGAGACAGGTCATCACCTCGTCGAACGCCAGTTTTGATGAGGAAGGGCTCGGATATTTCACCCATGAATTTCACCTTGGAGGCCGTATCTGCCAGTGTTTCTTTGGTGAGGATAAGGTTTTTTGGATCTGACCCTAGTCCAACAAGGATATCAAAAAGTGCTTGTAGGTCACTGAGTCGTATGTCTTTTTAAAGTCAACAAACCTGCAGATTATTTGGCTGTTTCAGGGTGCTTTGTATTTTAGGATGGCCTCTAGACCGAAAATTTGTTCTGTGCAGGATCTACTGGGGTACAATACTTTGCACTTACGGTGAGGTTCAGTTGTCAGTCTCTGTACCAAGCGTCGTTTCTCTGCAGGTCTTCCCGCAGTTCGCCACAAATTTCTAGTATCCCAACTTCTCCACATGTATACAGCAGCGTTATCCATGGAAGTCCCTATGGATTTCCCGACGCTATCCGCTAGGTCATATATACATACTGCGGAAAGAAATGACCCTACAGTACCCCTCGGGGTATGCCCAAAGCTAATCTTACAACTGAAGATCTCTCTCTCCGTTGAGAGCGATATGCTGTGTTCCGTTTGCTAGAAACCCTTCTGTCCAATCACACAGCTGGTCTGATATTCCATACGCTCATATGTTGTTCATCAATGGGCACTACAGGACTGTATCAAACGCTTTCCGAAAGTGAAGGGCCAATGCATCAACCTTATACTGCTTTATGGGTCTCCTGGGCAAACAGAGCGAGTTAGGTTTCACACGATCGTTGGTTTTGCAACCCACGTTGATCCCTGCAGAGATTTTCGGTCTCCAGATATGTCATAATACCAACTAGTTACGTGTTTCTGCTTGACGATCCTTCTTCAAAACAGGAATTACTTGTGTTGAACGCTTCACGCAAGTTTTTCCTTACCCTAATTTTGCATCTGTGAGACTTTGGCAGCGTTTACATTTGCACTGTAGTTCTCTTTGTTTCCGTAGCAGCTTTATACAAAGCTGTCAGATCACTTTGCTCACCTCGCAGCATACTTTGTGCAGAGCCGTACTCTTAATCTTTGTCCACTGGCACGCAACAATGGCAACGCTGGAGATAAGGTTTATCGCTATCTGAAATCTGGTTCTTGTCGTCTTGAGTAGCGAAAATGTTTTGCTGTCTTTCTTTATCTTTATATTTACAACCGTATTCAGTGGTGCTGTAGCGAACTTTTGATCACTAGTTTCCTTTTCTACACCTTCAGATCTCCTCCCCCCATGAACCATGGACCTCGCCGTTGGTGGGGAAACTTGCGTGCCTCAACGATACAGATGGCCGTACCGTAGGTGCAACCACAACGGAGGGGTACCTGTTGAGAGGCCAGACAAACGTGTGCTTCCTGAAGAGGGGCAGCAGCCTTTTCAGTAGCTGCACGGGTAACAGTCTGGATGATTGACTGATCTGGCCTTGTAACAATAACCAAAACGGCCTTGCTGTGCTGGTACTGCGAACGGCTGAAAGCAAGGGGAAACTACGGCCGTAATTTTTCCCGAGGGCATGCAGCTTTACTGTATGATTAAATGATGATGGCGTCCTCTTGGGTAAAATATTCCGGAGGTAAAATAGCCCCCCATTCGGATCTCCGGGCGGGGACTACTCAAGAGTGTGTCGTTATCAGGAGAAAGAAAACTGGCGTTCTACGGGTCGGAGCGTGGAATGTCAGATCCCTTAATCGGGCAGGTAGGTTGGAAATTTAAAAAGGGAAATGGATAGGTTAAAGTTAGATATAGTGGGAATTAGTGAAGTTCGGTGGCAGGAGGAACAAGACTTCTGGTCAGGTGACTACAGGGTTATAAACACAAAATCAAATAGGGGTAATGCAGTAGTAGGTTAAATAATGAATAGGAAAATAGGAATGCAGGTAAGCTACTACAAATAGCACAGTGAACGCATTATTGTGTCCAAGATAGATACGAAGCCCACACCTACTACAGTAGTACAAGTTTATATGCCAACTAGCTCTTCAGATGACGAAGAAATTGAAGAAATGTATGATGAAATAAAAGAAATTATTCATATAGTGCAGGGTGATGAAAATTTAATAGTCATGGGTGACTGGAATTCGGTAGTAGGAAAAGAGAGAGAAGGAAACGTAGTTGGTGAATATGGATTGGGGCTAACACTTGGTTCAAGAATCATAAAAGAAGGCTGTATACATGGAAGAAGCCTGGAGATACTGACAGGCTTCAGATAGATTATATAATGCTAAGACAGAGATTTAGGAACCAGGTTTTAAATTGTAAGACATTTCCAGGAGCAAATGTGGACTCAGACCACAATCTATTGGTTATGAACTGTAGATTAAAACTGAAGAAACTGCAAAAAGGTGGGAATTTAAGGAGATGGGACCTGGATAAGCTGAAAGAACCAGAGGTTGTAAAGAGTTTCAGGGAGAACATAAGGCAACAATTGACAGGAATGGGGGAAAGAAATACGGTAGAAGAAGAATGGGTAGCTTTGAGGGATGAAGTAGTGAAGGCAGCAGACGATCAAGTAGGTAAAAAGACGAGGGCTAGTAGAGATCCTTGGGTAACAGAAGAAATATTGAATTTAATTGATGAAAGGAGTAAATATGAAAATGCAGTAAATGAAGCAGGCAAAAAGGAATACAAACGTCTCAAAAATGAAATCGACAGGAAGTGCAAAATGGCTAAGCAGGGATGGCTAGAGGACAAATGTAAGGATGTAGAGGCTTACCTCACTAGGGGTAAGATAGATACTGCCTACAGGAAAATTAAAGAGACCTTTGGAGATAAGAGAACCACTTCTATGAACATCAAGAGCTCAGATGGAAACCCAGTTCTAAGCAAAGAAGGGAAAGCAGAAAGGTGGAAGGAGTATATAGAGGGTCTATACAAGGGCGATGTACTTGAGGACAATATTATTGAAATGGAAGAGGATGTAGATGAAGATGAAGTGGGAGATACGATACTGCGTGAAGAGTGTGACAGAGCACTGAAAGACCTGAGTCGAAACAAGGCCCCCGGAGTAGACAACATTCCATTAGAACTACTGACGGCCTTGTGAGAGCCAGTGCTGACAAAACTCTACCGTCTGGTGAGCAAGATGTATGAAACATGCAAAATACCCTCAGACTTCAAGAAGAATATAATAATTCCAATCCCAAAGAAAGCAGGTGTTGACAGATGTGAAAATTACCGAACTATCAGTTTAATAAGTCACAGCTGCAAAATGCTAATGCGAATTCTATACAGACGAATGGAAAAACTAGTAGAAGCCGACCTCGGGGAAGATCAGTTTGGATTCCGTAGAAATGTTAGAACACGTGAGGCAATACTGACCCTACGACTTATCTTAGAAGCTAGATTAAGGAAGGGCAAACCTACGTTTCTAGCATTTGTACACTTAGAGAAAGCTTTTGACAATGTTGACTGGAATACTCTCTTCCAAATTCTGAAGGTGGCAGGGGTAAGATACAGGGAGAGAAAGGCTATTTACAATTTGTACAGAAAAAAGATGGCAGTTATAAGAGTCGAGGGACGTGAAAGGGAAGCATTGGTTGGGAAGGGCCTGAGACAGGGTTGTAGCCTCTCCCCGATGTTATTCAATCTGTATATTGAGCAAGCAGGAAAGGAAACAAAAGAAAAATTCTGAGTAGGTATTAAAATCCATGGAGAAGAAATAAAAACTTTGAGGTTCGCCGATGACATCGTAATTCTGTCAGAGCAAAGGACTTGGAAGAGCAGTTGAACAGAATGGATAGTGTCTTGAAAGGAGGATATAAGATGAACATCAACAAAAGCAAAACGAGGATAATGGAATGTAGTCGAATTAAGTTGGGTGATGCTGAGGGAATTAGATTAGGAAGTGAGACACTTAAAGTAGTAAAGGAGTTTTGATATTTGGGTAGCAAAATAGCTGATGGTGGTCGAAGTAGAGAGGATATAAAATGGAGACCGGCAATGGCAAGGAAAGCGTTTCTGAAGAAGGAAAATTTGTTAACATCGAATATAGATTTAAGTGTCAGGAAAGTATTTCTGAAAGTATTTGTATGGAGTGTAGCCATGTATGGAAGTGAAACATGGACGATAAATAGTTTGGACAAGAAGAGAATAGAAGCTTTCGAAATGTGGTGCTACAGAAGAATGCTGAAGATTAGAGGGGTAGATCACGTAACTAATGAGGAAGTGTTGAATAGGATTGGGGAGAAGAGAAGTTTGTGGCACAACTTGACCAGAGGAAGGGATCGGTTGGTAGGACATGTTCTGAGGCATCAAGGGATCACCAATTTAGTATTGGAGGGCAGTGTGGAGGGTAAAAATCGTAGAAGGAGACCAAGAGATGAATACACTAAGCAGATTCAGAAGGATGTAGGTTGCAGTAGGTACTGGAAGAAGCTTGCACAGGATAGAGTAGCATGGAGAGCTGCATCAAACCAGTCTCAGGACTGAAGACCACAACAACAACAACAACCTTCAGATCTAATACGTTACTTCAGTAGTAGGTTCTCTGATTAGCTGCTTCAGGTAATTTTCGGATGAGACATTTAGAACAGTTTACACGGTTGCCTATTTTAATAATTTGAATTTTCCAGGCTATAGCTGGTAAGTTGAAATCTCCACTTAATACTATAACATGACCAGGAGATATAGGCGAAATATTCTCTAAGTTTTCTCTCAGAATCTCCGTCACTACTTCTCTGGGGGTAGGAGGTATATATAAGCGTCAATATAGCCATCCGATGATTATGTCTTATTCACGTTTTACACTTATTCTCAACGAATGTCTTTCGCGTTCGGAATCTCGCTAGATATTTTTTACGCCATTTGCCCTATCTTGACGATGTACCTTACGCAGTCGGTATTTAGAATTTCGTTGCTTTTAACATCTGGTTCCTGCCAGCTTTCTGTCGCTAATAGTATGTAGGATTTTTAGCTTTTATAAGTGAGACTAGTTTTGAGACTGTTCCATAGACATTCCTGCAATTACCTTTTACTATATTAACATTTTCTTTCTCCGATACGTCTTCCTTGACGAATTTTACTCTCTTTAATTAATGGGGCTGATTTTCTTCCCCATAGCAAATAGTAACGTTTCTTATCGCGCACGGGGAGGGATTTATCTGTCCCAAAAAACGCAGAGATGCCAGGAACACATACTCCGCTAAGACAGTAGCCGCTTCCTACGCCTAGTGAATACATGACGTATCTTAAGGGGGGACGGGGTGGGGGAACCTATCATTTTCCACGCGACAGCGCAGGTTGAGAAGTTTGCATCGAAGATCGCCAGAAAACCATCGCTCGCTAACCAAGTGTTTCGTGCTACCATTGTTGAGCTCCGACAACCACGTTACCGGTACCAGTCTTTAGAATTTTTATCTTGCAGCTAGATAACAACTTTGCCGATTGGGAACACACCCTTTAGTGAAACAAATGTTCATTAGTCATGGACTTTGAGCTAATGCAACTTTGGAAACAGCACCTTGTGTTGCAGCAACAAGAACAACACAACAACAACAACCAACATACGTAGCAGAAACAGCTGATGCAAGCACTGCAGGAATGTTAGGCTCTGGCAATCACACTGTTGCAGCGTCCATCGTTCGTCTTTTTTCTACGGCCGAGTGCACCAACCTCGATTACAAGTTAGCCGCGGGAAAGTCGGCATTTACCTGAGTTCAATGCGAAATTCTGGTGCATCGACTTCAATCAAAGGTAAACGAGGGAGTTGACCGCCATCAAATTTTTCCGTGGTTCACGCCTGGCTTTCATGAGATGACAAGGATTTTCTAAGCGTAGGGTATTAAGACCCTTCTACACGATCGACTTTTTATCTCAATCGGCTACTCGAGACGGGCGAGTATACTGTAGCGCCCCTGCCGTTTGGTTCTCGTACTGAGTCTCGTCTGCTACGAGTGGTCATTTTCGTTAACTCAGCAGTGCAAAATCTTGTGTGTTGTGGGAGCTGTCTGCTGTGCATGAACGGTGCAGTTCAAGTTGTGAGGGAATATCCTTTTTACGAAACAATGAAATACAGTAACAAAATGTAGAAACAAGCAATCATAACAGAGTTTATTAACGACTAAAGTAGAATTCATAGCGGAAATTCTTGTCAAAGGTCGTGAGGTAAATTCTTTCCAGTCAAAAATGTGTTCAAATATGTGTGAAATCTTGTGGGACTTAACTGCTAAGGTCATCAGTCCCTAAGCTTACACACTACTTATCCTAAATTATCCTAAGAACAGACACACACACCCACGGCGGAGGGAGGACTCGAACCACCGCCGGGACCAGCCACACAGTCCATGACTGCAGCGCCTCAGACCGCTCGGCTAATTCCGCGCGGCTTCTTTACAGTCCTGAGAACTGAAGAAATAGGAAAAGTGTCGTCCAAACATTTCAGAATATATACAGCTATTTGCTCGAGAATAAATATTCCTGCAAAAACATGAAAAATATCTACAGCGCAGTAAATAGCACCTTCTTCTTTCTCGTTTGTATCTTGTTTTCTTGCTACGAGACAAGTAACATCGAAAATTATTTTTCTCGTCAAATAGTTCTGACTTGTTCACTGTTGAAATGATAGTCATTAGTTTATCTACTTACGTACTTGCATCGTGAGTTGTAACTAGTTTAAAATTTTCTGAAAAGGACGAGCTTTAGGAAATATACAAAAACTTTGTAACAAATAATGCCCATGACTTTCTTGAAGATCAAATTACAGGGGTACCAAACTCCAAATGTCTTTTAAAAATGAAAACGGTAGAACTGAGTTGCGCTATATTACCAGGATGTTCTCATCAGCTTCTGAACTGTCCCGAACAACGTCACTCCAATGTATTAATGAAAATTTGGAAGAAGATTTACCACCACCTATAGACCAAATTGAAGAAGTAATGAATATCCTCAAAAACTAGAAAACTACTGGAGAAGATTCTATTACAGTTGAACTTTTCAAGTGGTCCTTACCAAACACTCTTAGTCTTTGAAGAAATCCGTAAACAGAAAAAATTGTAGAGGAATGGAAAGTTGCCTTGATCCATCCATTCGACAAAGAAAGGTAATAATCAGAGTGTAAGCAACTACAGAAGAATCTCTTTACTGCCAGTAGCATATAAAGTACTTATTTTATTAACCACAATAGGAACAACACTAGACAGTCATTTAGGTGAATATCAAAGCCGTTTTAGAAACGGAAGGTCATGTTGAAAACAAATATTTAATCTCAACTCAGTAATTCGCAACAGATTAGTTAATTCAAAGAACTTTATAGTTTTGTTTGTGGATTTCAAAAAGGCTTTTGATTCTGTTGACATAGAAGTTATAGATAAAATAATTCAAGAATTTGGTGTAATATCCAAACTGGCAAACCTAATTCGTGAAACACAGACTGTAAAGTATAATTTATAGCTGAAATTTTACAGCCTTTCAAAATAAAAACAGGTGTACAACAAGGTGACGGCCTATCCCCAGTTCTTTTTAATGGTGTATTAGAGAAAACAGTGAGAATTCGGAACGAAAAACTTACCAAGTTCAACATTTCGGCGATAAGGATAGGAAGAGGAAGCAAAAAGATATAAATCAACTGTCTTGAGTTTGCAGATGATTTTGCTATTCTTTCCTAAAATGTGGCGTCTGCTATAATACAAATAAATCTCCTGGAAGAAATAGCCAGCAGAACTGGCTTAAAAATATATGCAGAAAATTAAAATTTTTAACGAACATCAACGACCCTCCAAAATTCGCGAAAACAGGTATTGAGCGAATAGAGAGGGTTAAAAAATTTAAATATCAAAGGGAGATAATCCAAGAAAATGCCTTGTAAAAATCTGCAATGGAGGAAACACTGCTCAAAATGGGGAGACCAAATAGTATCAGAAAAGACCTCTTCATTAAAAACTGTATATACCCAACAACGCAAAACCAAGCCATTACCACGCATTACTGAAGACAGAATGCCCATATGCGAGTGAATGCCTGGCTTTAAACAATAATTTAGAGAAATTAGAAGTACTAGAAAGACGAATTATAAGGAAAATATTAGGGCGACAAAACACAGCAAAAGGTTGGAAATTAGAAAGTAACGCTGAAATATACCGAAAATAGAAAATATTTCAAAAAATGAGAACAATAAGATTAGTGTTTTTTGGATGTTCATTTCGAATGCTAGATACTGGATTAATTAATAACATTTTCAGATATTTCTAATGTAAAAAGTTCAGAATAAACTAGTCAATGAAGTAGAAACACCATGAGCTTTAGCTCTTAATTTTACTGCATTTGTTCGGCCACCATAAAGAGCATCTTTTAGAGTCAATGGTTCAACAATTTCAGGCAACTGCATTAATTTCTTAAGCCTTTTATAGTCTGCTGAGTTGAACCAATCACATTCCCACATCTCTACCAGATTGTATCCAGTATTTCGTATTTCTGTGCTTCTTCTCAAAGTCTTTTGATAAAGATCATCCATCGTCTGCTTATTTTTATTCTTAACCTTTTCACTTTTGAAACATTTTTTAGTTCCATACCAATAACAACCATGGTATCGATAAACAGTATTCGTTTCTTTATCAAATCAATCTTCTTTTGCTCTGGCAATTCTTACTTCACCATTATTATGAGCATGCAAGATGTTGTTACTGTTTAACCAAGCTATGGACTCATTACTATAATTACCTTACTGTTCTTTATCAAATACAGCGATTGTATTTTCAGGTAAATATTTAGTTCTGTAAATAGCCATTCAAACTCCAGCGATAGTGAAATAACAGAATGGATCAAAGTTAGCTATCTCTAGAAACTGTTTTATTAATTGCAAACTGCCTCTTCTTAATATATGTATATCAGAATTTTTTTTTCATATTGAACACATAATTTTCTTTGACTCTGGAGCTATACCGTTTGAAAAATTCTTCTTTATCTTTTGGCTTCATAGTGTCTAAACAGTAATATTTGGTATCAGGAATGGGTCCTATGTAGTTTTCATTTTCTGGCGTATTGAATAAATGTGGGAAGTAGCCTTTCTTCAATTCTTTCAAATCAAAAGTTCTTAGAAAACTACTAAGTGGATCTTGTGCAAAATTACTACTATTTATAATTTTTATGCCCAACTGCTTGATCTCCAACAACATCAGTTTAGTTTCTTTGTAGATGATACACTCCTGGAAATGGAAAAAGAACACATTGACACCGGTGTGTCAGACCCACCATACTTGCTCCGGACACTGCGAGAGGGCTGTACAAGCAATGATCACACGCACGGCACAGCAGACACACCAGGAACCGCGGTGTTGGCCGTCGAATGGCGCTAGCTGCGCAGCATTTGTGCACCGCCGCCGTCAGTGTCAGCCAGTTTGCCGTGGCATACGGAGCTCCATCGCAGTCTTTAACACTGGTAGCATGCCGCGACAGCGTGGACGTGAACCGTATGTGCAGTTGACGGACTTTGAGCGAGGGCGTATAGTGGGCATGCGGGAGGCCGGGTGGACGTACCGCTGAATTGCTCAACACGTGGGGCGTGAGGTCTCCACAGTACATCGATGTTGTCGCCAGTGGTCGGCGGAAGGTGCACGTGCCCGTCGACCTGGGACCGGACCGGACCGCAGCGATGCACGGATGCACGCCAAGACCGTAGGATCCTACGCAGTGCCGTAGGGGACCGCACCGCCACTTCCCAGCAAATTAGGGACACTGTTGCTCCTGGGGTATCGGCGAGGACCATTCGCAACCGTCTCCATGAAGCTGGACTACGGTCCCGCACACCGTTAGGCCGTCTTCCGCTCACGCCCCAACATCGTGCAGCCCGCCTCCAGTGGTGTTGCGACAGGCGTGAATGGAGGGACGAATGGAGACGTGTCATCTTCAGCGATGAGAGTCGCTTCTGCCTTGGTGCCAATGATGGTCGTATGCGTGTTTGGCGCCGTGCAGGTGAGCGCCACAATCAGGACTGCATACGACCGAGGCACACAGGGCCAACACCCGGCATCATGGTGTGGGGAGCGATCTCCTACACTGGCCGTACACCACTGGTGATCGTCGAGGGGACACTGAATAGTGCACGGTACATCCAAACCGTCATCGAACCCATCGTTCTACCATTCCTAGACCGGCAAGGGAACTTGCTGTTCCAACAGGACAATGCACGTCCGCATGTATCCCGTGCCACCCAACGTGCTCTAGAAGGTGTAAGTCAACTACCCTGGCCAGCAAGATCTCCGGATCTGTCCCCCATTGAGCATGTTTGGGACTGGATGAAGCGTCGTCTCACGCAGTCTGCACGTCCAGCACGAACGCTGGTCCAACTGAGGCGCCAGGTGGAAATGGCATGGCAAGCCGTTCCACAGGACTACATCCAGCATCTCTACGATCGTCTCCATGGGAGAATAGCAGCCTACATTGCTGCGAAAGGTGGATATACACTGTATTAGTGCCGACATTGTGCATGCTCTGTTGCCTGTGTCTATGTGCCTGTGGTTCTGTCAGGGTGATCATGTGATGTATCTGACCCCAGTAATGTGTCAATAAAGTTTCCCCTTCCTGGGACAATGAATTCACGGTGATCTTATTTCAATTTCCAGGAGTGTATATGACCTTATTGTATTTTCAACACAGTACTTCAAATTGAATTGGGAATCGTAACCTTTTGCATAGTCTGCTATGAATGTGTGATAACCGTTATTTTCAGATATCATCCAACAACAGAATTCATCATTTGTCTTAAATTTATAAACAGTATCAGCTTTAAATAAGATTTGGAATACGTATGCCTGTTTCTTGAGTTGCTTCATAATCAAACGAGATGTATCTTTCAGTATAGGTACAAGTCACTTTCCTTGGAAAGCCTTTTTTACAACATTTAAACTCTTTCCCACCAACTATTTTATTACTTTCGAAGTACTGGTAAATATAAAAATCTTGGAATTCTCCATTAACATAGCAACCTTCTTTATTACAATTTGAGCAACCTTGCACTATAAATTCCTCACCAAATCTTCTTTCAAAGATACCACCTTTTTGCAATACATGTTACATGTAACATTTATGATTTCCAATTTCCACTATTTGTTTACAATGTCGGCAAAGTTGAAAGCCACATTTGTGTTCTTTAGATCTTAAAGAAATCTTTTTGCATCCTTCACACTTGTAAACTGTATCACAAACTTCTTTGCGACTGTTCAAGCATTCTTCATTATAACAGTATCTATTGCATTTCTCACAATAAATTTTATTTTCTTCACTTTCATGTTCTGGACTTTTGCATAATATGCACACTTTTATATCTGTTTTACATGTTTGAGCATCCTTGTTATGATAAGCTTTCTTGCATTTATCACAGAAATATGAAGATCCCAAGAAAGTAGTCATACTGTTAATTACATCGAAATGTTTGTGATATTTGTACAGATAAATCTTAATTTCTTTCTCAGCACCAATATAGATGACTGCAATGAAATTTTCAGCACATGGAATGTTTATTTGGATATCCAACAATTCTTCAATATTTTTAATGTCATCTAAAGTAAAGCCTTCTTCATTGTATTCACTAAACTGATTACATAATATATCGATTAACTCTCCTTTTCCGATTTTCTTAATCTAGTTTTTAGTTAGTTCTCTTCCCAAAATATTATTTGGGGGGGGCGGGTGGTATGTCAAAGCCACAATTATGGCTCTAGGACAGCACAGATTATCATCATTTTTAATTCTTGTGGTGCACCTCTTCGTCTTTTTGCCTTCAGCCAGATTTATTATTTTTTTACGCCCAATACCTCTATGAACTACTGACATCTGAATATTAAACGATGTTTCTGCTACATCAACAGTCTCATCGGATGTTAAGATGTCCTCATTTTATTGCACAAAACTGTGGAGTCTCCGCCAGACACCACACTTGCTAGGTGGTAGCCTTTAAATCGGCCGCGGTCCGTTAGTATACGTCGGACCCGCGTGTCGCCACTATCAGTGATTGCAGACCGAGCGCCGCCACACGGCAGGTCTAGAAAGACTTCCTAGCACTCGCCCCACTTGTACAACCGACGTTACTAGCGATGGTTCACTGACAAAATACGCTCTCATTTGCTGAGACGATAGTTAGCATAGCCTTCAGCTACGTCATTTGCTATGACCAAGCAAGGCGCCATTACCAGTTACTATTGATATTGTGAATAATGTACTGTCAAGAGCGATGTTCACCATTTATGGATTAAAGTTAAGTATTCCACCAGCTACGTCCGTTTTTTCTAAAGTCTAATTTCCTTGTCCTGTTCCAGACCGCATGCCAGCCTGTGTGAGCTAAAACGCGTGCCTTTCGGCCTGGTCTAGTAACCCAGTGTTGGCTCTCCTGCCAACCACAACATTGGCGACGAGGCCATACCGCGTTCTTAACTATATTGCCCTGATTTACTTGTGTAATGGCTTCGCCACCATCTCCAGATGTACTGTCCGAATTTTATCTCTTACAGAATCAGCAGACGCAGGCCTTACTGGATGCCCTTGGACAGCTCTTCCAGGGTCAACGTGCAATGCAAAACGATGTGGCAGCCGCCGCTCTACTGCTGACGCAGCCACAACACGCTGTTGCACCAACTTTTTGACTTTCTGATGCTGCACTGGAAAGCTGTACGGAGTGGTCACGCCAATTTGGATTCCATCTCGCCGCCTTCAGAATTCAAGGTAACGAGCGGCAGCCATTTTTGTTGTCTTTGGTCGGCGTCCAAACGTACCGTGTGATAGTCAAATTATTTCCCCGATGCGACATAGCAACTCTGTCCTACGACGAAATTTTGTCTGCATTAGATGCATATTTCAAAGACTCAGTCAATGTAGTAGCCAAACGGTATACCTTCTTTCGTACAAAACGTACGGCAGGTCAGACTAATCGGGAGTGGGTTGCAACCTTGCAACGCCTTACTAGGAATTGTGCTTTTGAGTGTCAATGTGGACTCCCTTATTCAGATACTATGGTACGTGATGCAATTGCACAGAACGTTTCTGATGTTCGCATAAGGGAACAGATTTTGAAACTAGTCAATCCCTCTCTTCAACAAGTGATGGACATATTGGATCGGCAGGACACACTTGACTTCGCTCAGGAATCATTTGAAACTTCACCAGCCATGTGTCAGGTTACCCGGCCCGACGGGCGAGCTGCACGGAGCAGTAAACAGCCCTTGCACCTGGCCGCGCCACTGCCGCCAGGCTCTCAGCCACGTCTGCCGAGCAGGCAAGCAAATGCAGTGCTAAAATCATGCCCGCGGTGTGCTACTAGACATTCGCGTGAGAATTGCCCGTCACGCCAGGCTATTTGCTTTTTCTGTAATAAAAAAGGACATGTTCAGAGTGTTTGCCAGAAAAAGCTAGATCGGAAACTCACAACCATTCCACGCCCTGTGCTTCGTGGCGAATTCGAACCAAGGATATTAAGGCTCATGAAACTTCGCCCATGGAAATTCATGTAGTTCATTCCACTCCGCTCAGTGCCACTCTCTCTAACAGTGACTGTGTTCGTCCCACAAATAGTGTGCGTCAACATCGCCGGATATCCCGTCAAGTCGCAAGTGATTATGTACCAGTGTCAGTTCATGTTGCACGAGACAGCCGCTCTGGTCGTCAACAGGACAATAAACTTTTTGTAGACTTGGACATTAACGGCAAAGTGACACCATTCCAGCTCGATACCGGAGCTGCAGTTTCACTGATCAGTCAAGACACTTATAAACTGCTGGGCACACCTCCGTTGCGTGCCGCAAATGTTAAGCTCACTAGCTATTCAGGTCAACAGCTCCCTTTGTTAGGACAGTGCATCCTTCTTGCAACATACAAAGGACAAACAAAACTTGTGTCATTTTACGTCCTTTGTTCTTCTTCTGCAGTGAACTTGTTTGGTTTCGATTTATTTCAGTTGTTTAACTTGTCTATAGTGAATCAGGTCCTATCAGTGAACCAGACTGTGCCTTCCAACAGTGTTTCTCGTCTATGTGAAGAATTTGCAGATATTTTTGCACTGGGCCTCGGTTTCGCTAAGAACTATGAAGCACATTTGGAACTGAAAGTAACCGCGCATCCGAAACTTTTCAGAGCGCGCAATGTTCCCCACGCATTGCGTGATGAGGTCGCAAAAACATTGCACGATTTAGAATCACAAGGTGCAATTGAACATGTGCAGGCTTCTCTCTGGGCATCACCCTTAGTAATTTTGCCAAAACCTTCCGGAAAATTTAGACTTTGTGTGGACTTCAAGGCAACAGTGAATCCACAACTAGTGACTGCAACTTTTCCTTTACCCCGCCCGAAAGATCTTTTTGACAAACTGTGCCCGGGTAAATATATTTCGAAGTTGGACCTAGCAGATGCGTACTTGCAAATACCGGTGGACGAAGAATCCCAGCCCGTTTTGGTGGTTAACACGCATCTTGGTTTGTATCGATTCAAACGACTGCCATTCGGGTGTGCATCCGCCCCTGCATTGTTTCAGCAATATCCACAAACTGTTTGTGCGTCGGTCCCTACTGCAGCAAACTATCTGGACGATATTGTGATCTCTGGAAAGACGGAAGAAGAACATTTAGCCAATCTCAGAACATTAATTATTATTACCGTTATATACCACACGCCACTTCCATTTCAGCTCCGCTTCATCGCTTACGCCGTATCATCTGGACGACGGAATGCGAACGCGCCTTTCGCCAGTTGAAATCGGCGTTGCTTTCCAATACTTGCCTTACGCCATTCGATCCCCAGAAGCCCCTTTTGTTGATGGTAGATGCATCGGATTTCGGGATCGGTGCTGTGCTTGCGCACAAAGATGGATGCATGATCGTCCTATTGCCTTTGCGTCCAAATCAGTCTCGTCTGCGCAAAGAAATTATTCACAGATCGAGAAAGAAGCATTGGCACTCGTATTTGGTGTTACTAAGTTTCATGATTTCTTGTATGGTCGTCACTTTACCATCATCACAGACCACAAACCTTTGACATCGCTTTTTCATCCGAACAAGCCTGTACCTCCACGTACAGCGCAGAAATTCATTCGCTGGTCTATTTTCCTCTCGCAGTACCGCTACGATATCTTGTATCGGTCCACTGCTAAGCACGGCAACGCCGACGCGTTGTCCCATTTGCCTGTTGCTGAGGACAGAGCATTCGATTCCTCCGAACTTGCTTGCATGTTCATTGATTCCGAAACCGATGACGTGGTCGAATCGTTTCCGATTGATTTTCGTCGTGTAGCTACAGCCACAGCTGCCGACCCTGTCCTTGCTACCGTTCTGCGTTTTGTTGCTACGCAATGGCCCTTGTCAAAGTCACGGATCGGGGACCCGTTGGTTCGCCGATTTTTTGTTCGACGTGGTGTTTTGCTGTTGCGTTCTGATAATGATCAGTCCAGGGTCGTGGTCACACGTTCGTTACAGTCCTCTGTCTTACAGCTTCTCCACCAAGGACATTGGGGTATAGTGAGAACGAAACAACTTGCTCGTCAGCACTGTACTTGGTTCGGAATCGATGCCGCGATTACGAATATGTGGTCTTCTTGCATGGTGTGTGCCAAACAACAATCACCACCACTGCGGAAATTTTTGCATGGCCAAAAGCCACTTCCCTTTGGCAATGCTTATACATCGGTTTTGCTGGTCCATTCTGGAGTGCTCGATGGTGGGTTGTGGTAGATTCATTCAGTAATTTTCCTTTTGTTGTCCGGATGTCTTCCATGACGTCATCTGCCACCATCCAAGCGTTATCTGCTATCTTTTGCACTGAAGGTCTTCCACAGACTATTGTTTCCGACAATGGCCCACAATTCATGTCCGCAGAATTTCAGTCATTCTGCAAGGCCAATGGTATTCAACATCTGACGTCCGCGCCGTTTTCGCAACAGTCAAACGGTGCCGCTGAATGATTGGTCAGGACTTTCAAGACACAGATGTTGAAGTTAAAAGAGTCGCATTCTCGGGAGGACGCGTTATTGCTCCTTTTGTCCTCGTATCGCTCTCAGCCCCAAGATGGTCGCTCGCCGGCTGAGTTGCTCCACGGTCGTCATCATCGAACCTTGATGTCTTTGCTACATCCGCCGCATCAGGTTCCTGTGCAGCGGCAGCCACCTGCTTTTGCTCCAGGCGACGTTGTCTACTACCGCCACTATCGAGGTTCACGGCGTTGGCTCGAAGGGCGCATTCTTCGCTGCCTCGGCCGCGCTATGTACCTGGTGTTGGGGGCCTCTGGTGAGGTGCGCCGGCATTTCAACCAGCTGCGCCTCTGTCGTCGCATGGGATCTGCCGCTCGTCGTCTGCTTTCAGTGATGGTGCCGTCTGGTCAGCGCCCTGGGGTCCCATCTACTGGCTCGCCTCGGCCCCAGGTGTTACCGACGCTGCCTTCCATTTTGCCCCATGGCGACGCGCCACCGCCGCCGCCGCTGCCGCCACCGCCTGTTCTCCCGTCGGCGACGCCCGCAGTGGACGCATCGCTGCAACCGCCGGGCGCCTCCCTGGGTCACGCGCAGCCGATCACTTCCCGGGACCGGTTGTCCTCCGACATGGAACTCTTACCCGCTCTGGACCATATGTCGTCTTCGCCCGTCGGGTGCCCTGGCCCGATGGAGGTCGACCCTTCGGCCCCTCTGTCTCTCTGCGGGCGCATACACCGCATGTTGGCGTTCACCCTGGAGCAGGTTTTCAGGCGTTTACTAGCTCCCCGCGCTCCGAATGGCAGGGTGCGGGTGGCACAGCCTCGCCTGTTGTTAGGCTCCCCACCTCGTTGCATACGTCAACATGGGGTCCTCCCCACGGCGGGCGGAAGCCTTATGCCACAACCGTACGCCGATTTGCTGGGGAGGAATGTGGTGTCTCCGCCAGACACCACACTTGCTAGGTGGTAGCCTTTAAATCGGCCGCGGTCCGTTAATATACGTCGGACCCGCGTGTCGCCACTATCAGGGATTGCAGACCGAGTGCCGCCACACGGCAGGTCTAGAAAGACTTCCTAGCGCTCGCCCCAGTTGTACAACCGACGTTGCTAGCGATGGTTCACTGACAAATTACGCTCTCATTTGCCGAGACGATAGTTAGCATAGCCTTCAGTTACATTATTTGCTACGACCTAGCATGGCGCCATTACCAATTACTATTGATACTGTGAATAATGTACCGTCAAGAGCGACATTCACCATTTATGGATTAAAGTTAAGTATTCCACCAGCTACGTCCGTTTTCTCTAAAGTCTAATTTCCTTGTCCTGTTCCAGACCTCACGCCAGCCTGTGTGAGCTAAAACGCGTGCCTTTCGGCCTCCTCTAGTAACCCGCTGTTGGCTCTCCTGCCAACCACAACAAAAACTTGAACAGATTCTCGATTATTATTCGATGCTTTACACCCTGTAGAAATCGGATAAGGCATTTTTGGGTTGGCTTATCTCTTCCTGAAATTAGTCCTCTTTTTAGCTACATCTACTGTGGTAGCGATAGCTACGACACCACAACGTAGGTCCACTCTGCTAGGTTGGCACTACAAGAGACACCGACGACAGCGCCCTGAAGCCGGTGCTGTCGAGGTATACGAGCTCCGCAACTGCTTCAGCCCATTTCATCTGGTGCAGCCAGCCAGGACACTTCGCTTCACCATCGCACCTACATTCAAAGTTATGTATTCGTTTATCATCTTGTTTTTGCACCATTAAACCACTTTATTGCAGTAATGACTTGTGTTACCTTTTCCCGTTCCTACCCACGCACCGCCTCCCAGGCGGGATACAAAATCTACCATAGAATTGAGTACTTTCGTTATGTAATCCGTTTTCTCACGAACAGTATGAAGTTTGGCAATGTTAGCAGCGTTAAAGGCAATTTTATAGTCAACAGACAAATTCGATATAATTTCTTTAATCTCCAATGAATACTTTCTAGATGGCTCAGCTTCCTTTTCTTGCTCAAATATTTTGCTAATAAATGGGTAAATTTTATCTAGCCCGTTCAGTTTTTCCTCTCTCAGTGGGCGAGGCTCAATAATATCATCAAATCTGTAAAAATAATTTATATTGGGTACACGCTTCGGTCTTGATCTAGTCTTTTGGAATACATCTGGGTGAAATTTAAACTCTTGTAATACAATGACATTAATTAACTCTGACTTCTTCAGTGTGGTGTAACCACTAATGCCAAGACTTTTAGCTCTCATTTTGAGTTCACTTACTTTCAAATTTTCGAGAGTTCTTGTGGGAAGACGCAAATTACTTGAAATGATTAAGTTGATAAGACCATCCTTTCTAAATCCGCTATATCCTCACAAATTATTCCTCTTGCAATAATCGCAAAGTTGAGCGACTGTCAAATCTCTCAGCAATGCATCCATTTGATTATCTTTTATTAGGGAAAAATTTCCATTTGCTTTTTGAAAAATGGGTGGTGGTAAATTGTCTGAAACAATTAAATTAATTAAATCATCTTTTCTAAATCTGTTGTGTACTCATAAATTATTCCTTCTGCAATAATCACAAAGTAGAGCAACTGTGAAATCTCTGAGAGTCTTCCATTTATTAAGGAATGAAAAAACACTAGCTTTGCAAAAAAGGAGAATTTTTATTTTCGTTTATTTTGATGTGACTATTTGTTTGTAAATGTTTTTGAGATCACTTTTAACTGCTTCTTTTCCACACTTACAGACTATTTTTCTTTTTTGTCTATTTTCTAGTAGACAAATCTTGCATCTACTTGTGAGCTTGTACCTAGATGAATGACTTAAGTAAAAAAGCCAAGATCTTTAATTTATTGACAGCCAATACATTTTTTAATGATGTTGTTCTTGTTTAACTTTTGTTGTTGTTATTATTTGTAAAAATGAAGAAAATCGTATATATCCTTAAACATTGCCATAGGATTCTTATAATTAGATGTAAACTGTTCAAAACATTCATTTTTATTATTAAATACATTTCTATAAAGGATTCTACAACAGTCTTTACAAATATTTGAATGCTTGTCCTTTGCATATTTATATGAATAAAAGTTATCAATTTACTTCTCCACATCGAATTTCTTACACTTCTTGTGCACTTGCATTTATTGAGATAAAATTTTCATTAATAATTAAAATTGTGTGGACTTGATAGCTGTATAGATAAAGTATTTATGCTCTTAATTTTCCTTCTGTCACTATTATTTCTACTGTGTGTTTTTTATTTCATTTATGAATTTTTAGTAGAATAATAATGACGCATTTTTAAGGAAACATTTCTGCTGAACCTTGAATACTATTGCAGGGTTGCTGAGCATCTACCCTTAATACTTACTAATGTATTTTCGTTTTATATAAATGGCAGATGTTGCTACTTCAGAATTGAACATTTTGGAATTCATTCAAGAAAGGAAGTATGAATTATATTTAGGAAAATGGTTCAATGACATTTTGATTCCTTTTTTTTAATAGAAAGAACCATTTGACAAAAAGGACATTTTGGGCTTCATTCACTATGGAATTGCAGGGTCTTGAGCGACAACTGTGGAAATATAACACAAATTAAAAGACATTTAATGAATGCTTGGCAAAATTATAGTCTCTTGTACAAGGAGATCAAAAACAATGATCCTCTTGGTTTAGAGTATAAATACATCCAAGAAGAGAAAGAATATTTATGATGAAATTTTAACTGTCCCTGCTGTAGAATTTTAGTTTACTAATGTATTTTAATTCTGTATAAATGGAGGCGGTTGTTGATCAGAAGAATAAGCTCGCTTATAACAACCATATTTTAGTAATTATTGTTATAATAATGAACCATCGTTTGAAGCTAAAGATGTTGCTAAAATATTAGTATATAAAGACACTGATATAGCTGTTAGAAATAATGTTGATAACGAAGATAAAGTAAAATATGAAGATATTTTAAACTCGGCCTCCAAAGCGGTATTGAAAAGTAATGAAAAGTCTTCAATATTTATTAATGAATTGGGATTATATTCTTTAATTTTAAAATAAAAAAGAAGCAGCAAAACAATTTAAAAGATGGGTTACACATGAAGTTTACCTTCAATTCATGAACATGGTGAAATAAGATTAGAAAAGAGATGATTGATGCTTATAAATGCAAAGTAAAATATTTATGAGAAATAAGAGAACTGGATAAAAACAAATCGAAAATTTGAGAGAAGCATTTAATATGGCTTTTGATGTAATAAACAAAAGAAATAGAGAAATAGATACAATGTTACCACATGTTGTTCCTCAAACAAAGAATGAAAATATAAAACCAGCTTTTGTTTTTTAAGATTATATAATTTTAATTATGATTACTCTGTCATTTGAGGACAATTAAAAAACGTACAAAGGCAAATGGATATAATCAGAAATATGCACCAAAACAGCAAACAAATTTTAAGAATTGATTATGTGTCAAATCCGATAAATTTATATCAATGAATCAGAGAAAATTGAGGTTTGTTTGCTATCGAAATTATTTCAACATTTTGGATAACTATACACAAGAAGAATTGATTGATGTTATAATGAATCTTCTCAGACTGAATTGCTGTAGTTTTTGGTAGTGTTCGGATATTTGGTCTGCTGAACTGAAATTATTTTAATTTACTAATGTTGTTTTCATTCTATATATAAAAGGAGATGCTTTTAGACCTCATGAATAACAAGCTTGCGTACAACAATAAACAAGTGTTTATGATTATCGATGAAGAAAATAAACCTTGGTTTAAATCATAGGAAATAGCTGAAATATTAGAATATGCAGATACAAAACAAGCAATTAGGAAATATGTTGATTAAGATAAGATTGTTTTTGAAAATATTAGGGGCATCTCCCAGGCACCCCCTTCCAATACACAACCTCATACAATATTTAAAGAAGAAGCAAAACAATTTAGAAGATTGGTTACTCATAAAGTTCTTCCTTCAATTCGAAAATTCTGCGAATATAAACAAGAGAAGGAGCAACTCGCCATAGACCTTCAAAACAGACTCACTATCAAATCAAAAGAGAAGAAGAACTAAAAGAGGAAAACAAAAGACTCATACAACTCAATATGGACATGAAGGTCTTCATAGATAAAGTCAAACAGAAAACAAAAAATGGTTACATCTATACAGCTACTTCAAAAAGATATTCTTTAATCAACAACTTTAAAATGGGAAAGACAGAAAATTTGTCTATTCCAAACTCGAATTTTAATTCTTTACACAATGAACAAGATAAATTTTGTATCTCCTTCTATGATAAAGTGTATGATGTTAATAAAACAGAAAGGATGACTCACGAGTTAGTGGATGACTTCAGAGATAAGACGAATAAGGAAATCTTTGTTTTACATTAGACACCACTGCTCGAGATTTTTAAATTAACAATTAAAAACATAAACGAGCCTTTTGAGTACATTAATGATCTAACTACAAAACAATTAGAGGAAGAGTATTCGATAACGCCAGAAGAAGTACAATTATTTGATGAAGAAGAATTGAAGGAGAAAATAAATCGAGCTCTTGACAATTGTGTAAATGAAAATAATTTTAGTTTAACTATATCAGAATTGTTGGATCAAGTAAAAGTTGAACATCACATTAACAACACAAAGATGTGGAATTGCTTTAAAGAAGTAAAACAATGGGAAAGCAGTAAAGAACTGATTACACATAACAAAATTGAAATTACAACTACTTATTGACTGCTTCAGCTAGCGCTGTCACTTGTAATATTCATAGACATTACAAATTTCATCACCCTTCAAATTATATAAATAATTTACAGGCTCATCAGTTAATTGATTTCTGAAACCAGACATTGTATCTCCATCACCAGGATAACATACATTTATAAAATATGAAATGGTTAATTTTTGCATTCGTAAAGCACAATACATTTATATACAAAAATTGCATTTAAAAATTTTTTAAAACAATGAGTGCTATTGTGTAGCACTCCTTTAAATTCACAACAATATGATAGCGGCCAGTCACCGACTATTACTTTATCTTTATTTACCCAACTGTTGTGCGATTTATCAAAGCCCAACCACTTAACATAAACTTTATTTCTTTTCTTTCTCAGAACTTTTTCAATGAGATACACATCTGGATGTTTCGTTTTCTGTAGCTCTTGCTCATAAAAGTTACCTTCGATATCTTTCAGTTTACATGTGATTGGATTGGAATGAATAACAGATTGAATTACGAAAATTTCCTTTTTCAAAAATTCTTCAAGTTTACTGGTGCTAACTTTATCTTCTTTTTTAAATTTAGCCTTATCGTTAGGCACAATGACATCTATCTATTAGTTCTTTTCAGTAACCTCTTTTGGCTTCATTTTTATAGTTTGATGAACTGTGTTAGAGTATTCGCAACTAGTTTCGAGACTAGATCGGCCCATGTATTATTTCCTTGAAGAGAAAATTTCTTCCACGTCCTTTCCTTAAGTGTTCTGTTGAATTGTTCAACAAGAGATGCTTTCAATTCTGAAGAAGTAGAATAATGATTGATGTTGTATTTTTTCATCAATTCTTGAAATTCTTTATTATAGAATTCTACAGATTTCTTGGTCTCCTGGAGCTGAATATTTTTTCGATAGCATCAGCCACATTCTTACCTGTTTTATCTTTAACTGGAACAGCCCAGGCAAATTTCTAAAACACATCAATAACAGTCAATAAATATTTGTATCCTCGATTTATTATTGAAATTCATTTCAACTTGCTCGAATCCATTTCGACTAAGTGGGCTTGCCATTAATCATCTATACTGAGAGAAATTACATTTCTTCATGTAAAATTTTTTCTCATTGGCTTATGCAGCTCATTAATGATTTCTTCACGAATAAAAAGGGGTGGTAAATTGCCACCTCCTACTTTTTTTTTGATGAATTTACTTTTTAGTTGTTACTCTGTGTGGACTATGTGTCTCAATAATTTTTTTACACTTCAAGCAGTAACTGTGACTGCTGTGAAGAGCTTAAGAAATTAAAGCAGTTGCCTGAGATTGTTGAACCATTGAATCCAAGAGATGCTTTATATGGTGATCAAACAAATGCAATAAAATAAAGAACTAAAGCATATGGTGTTAGCTCAAAAATAAAATATATTCACATATGTAGTCTTTATCCTACTGTGCAGTTTCATGACCTTTAACCTAAAAACATCAGAGAAAAATATATAGACTAAAATATTATTCTAAAAATTGGTATGGCTTAATAAAATGTAAAGAATTGTCTCCTAGAGGATTGTATCACCCTGTTTTCCCTCTACACATGTAAATCGACAAAAATGAAAAACTGTTGTTCCCTTAGTGTGTTAAATGTGCAGAAGAACAAATAAGCAAATGCAATCACTGTGATGAAGAAAGAAGTTTTATTGGAACTTGGGTGACAGATGAAGTAAAGTTGGCTGTGGAAAAAGGATATAAGGTTTTAGATGTGTATGAAGTATGGGATTTCAGAAAAAAAAGCAACAAGTTGTTCAAAAATTTGTAAAAGACTTTCCCAAAATCAAACTCGAAACAAGTGCACATGATTTCGAGTCTGGTGAAGAGTATATCAAAACTGCTAAAGAGAAGATAGATATTGACTTGGATCATAACAGAATAAAGGAAAATCCGCAAAAACGAGCTGTTGCTAAGATATGTCTTAATTTATTATGGGGCAAATTTGGGCAAAGGCAAAATATGAATCAAACAGAATATGTAACCAATGTACAGCACTTTTATGAGATACTGCTGGATGACCGATTAGATAATTTAGATGTAAATTTTATTACAGAGCAGATGGTTCAGATGAGGTACAATTTCAAGGATTATTACGTGGATAACAATGTGGCTACAAATATCTTAATAGCTGCATCCACTACATCAAATGTGAGACTCACATTATATGATATGTTAGATAAACTAGGAAAACTGTTATATATTTTGATACCGATTCTGTAGTATATATTGATGATGGTAAAAATACTGTGGAAACAGACTGTATGTTGGGTGAATTAGGAAATAATTGGATTACAGATTGGGCTTCAACAGGTCTGAAAAGTTATTATTATGAGAAAATTGATAAAAATACAGAAATGAAGGTAAAGGGCTTCAATTTAAATTCTAAGAATATTCAAAAGTTGAATAGTGAATCTATGATAAGGCTAATAGAAAGTGAAGTAAAAGAAAAGATACAGCTAGAGTACAATCAGATAACCAGAGATGTTGATAGTAAAAATCTGGGTAACAAACAAGTTATTTTAGTATGATAATAAAGCTGTTATAGAAAATTATGATACAGTGCCTTATAGATATTAAAAACTAAATAATTTATATATATCTTCTAATGTAAAGAAAAAATTCATACCACATTCCTTATGCAAATAGAATAAATCAGTTAGTTGTATGTTGTCGTATTCTGTGTAGTCTAACTTTTTAGTTATAGAGTGATAAACTTTTAAATAAAACAAATAGGCCTTAATGTAATTTTGTAGGTAATTATTAATTGACAAATTAGAATCCACTATTTGCTTTACAGTCATACAAAAGAGAGAATCGGAGTTTTCTATTTCCTCCCATGTTTCTATATCAGTTTCCTCATAGCAATAAAGGTACTTTTCTTCATCATAAGTTCTCCTTAATACACTAACACATTCAGTATGATCCTGACTTCTCAAGTGTTCGATAATTAATGCTGGTTTAGAATATCCTTTGCAAATATTACACTCAATTTGTTTCCCTCTTAGGTTATTACTTCTCTCGACAAAGATGTCAAATTTAATTTCATCCCACACATTAGTCGTATTTATAAAGATTAAAAATTTTAAAGATTATTAAAATTTTGTTCTTAAAAGAATACTGTTTATGATTGTTTATTATATCTCACGTGTACATCCAACAGCTGTTTTAAATACTACAAATTACAGTGCTTACATGAATAACGTACAGCCAGGACGGCAATTTCGGAAGTTTTCCTGTTCTTGAGTGTGAATTTGCTCTAGTAATGCGACAGATTTGACCTTGTTAATGTAACTTGTTATTTTTCCATATATTTCGAATAATCGAGAAGGTTGTGAAGTGAAAATGATACTTTTTAACGTATTTAATTCCGCTTATACTGTATTTGTATCGATAGCAAATGAAGCTAGAACCGTTAAATGAATGTTTGTTTGCCTACTGGTACTGCTTCTTGTTCGTTACATTTTCAGCCTTCAACTCGCGTACACAACGTTTTTAATGTAAACTTTTACAAAAAACTTACCTACTTGTTCTTTGCTATCCCACAAACGCGTGCAATAAGGAAAGAAACAAGGCACGCTTTCGTATGTTGTGCCTCTCAACGATTATTGAAACGTCGAAATGGATAGTGGTCCAATACTATAAATGTGATTAAGGGAAAGGTCTGATAAACGAACATTTTGCTATAACATACATGAAAGTCATCTCTTTTCAGTAATGGTAGCCTAACTTGTGTAACACATAGGGCTACCATTGCTAGTTGGATTGATAGGAAACAGAAATTTAAATGAAAGAAGTAAAACCACTGCAATAAAGGAAAGCAACGCAACCATAATTCAAGAATACAAAAGGAAATATTTTCTGAACTTCACCACTTACGAATGAAATATGGTTTCTTTAAACTTTAAATTACGGTTAGTCCACTCGTAACTGACGCAAGCGGGCATCTTTGATGAAACATCTACGTCTGTACACAATCAAAGCACCAGATGCCATTTGGATGCGATCACGAAATTCGATAGGTATCTATATATGACGGTAGTATCTGTTCCAGAAAGAACAGTTACCGTTGATGACCATGCAGCTTTGCTGGAAATGAAATGATAATTAAATGGACATCCTAGCTGCAAACAGACGTTGATCATTGGGGATATGCTGAAAATGTATGCCCCGACCGGGACTCGAAACCGGGGTCTCCTGCTTACATGGCAGACGCCCTATCCATCTGAGCCACCGAGGGCACAGATGATACTGCGCCTGCAGGGACTTATCCCTTGCACGCTCCCCGAGAGACCCACATTCCCAACATGTCCACACCACTATATTTGTAGTGCACCTAATAGATGTTTGCCCATCATACTCATTACTCGTGGCAGATTAATCTACCAAGTCCTGTTCGAGTCCGGGCATAGCGTGTGCGTTTGAACAAGAAGGTCAATGGCTGGGAAGCCATACTTTAATTATATATGACAGTAGTATCTGTTCCAGAAAGAACAGTTACGGTTAATGACACTACAGCTTTGCTCGAAATGAAACGATAATTAAACGGACACCCTAGCTGCAAACAGGCATTGATGTACTTCATTGGGGATATGTTGAAAATGTGTGCCCCCAACCAGGACTCGAACCCAGGATCTCCTGCTTACATTACAGACACTCTATCCATCTGTGCCTCCGAGGGCACAGAGGACAGTGCGCCTGCAGTGACTTATCCCTTGCACGCTCCCCGTGAGACCCACATTCCCAACATGTCCACACCACTACATTCGTAGTGCGCCTAATAGATGTTTGCCCATCATACTCTATTAGGCGCACTACGAATGTAAGGGTGTGGACATGTTGGGAATGTGGGTCTCACGGGGAGCGTGCAAGGGATAAGTCCCTGCAGGCGCACTATCCTCTGTGCCCTCGGTGGCTCAGATCGATAGAGCGTCTGCCATGTAAGCAGGCGATCCCGGGTTCAAGTACTGGTCGGTGCACACATTTTCAAAATATCCCCAATGAAGTACTTCAACGCCAGTTTGCAGCTAGGGTGTCCATTTAATTTTCATTTCGATAGGTATCCCCAACAGTCGAAACTGGACTCAGGTACATCAGAGTGAGGCCACGGGGAAGCATCACCATGGTGAATAGTAGAGCTAGAAATGTGGTGAACCCATTGTTTTGAGCTATGTAAGATGGCCGACGTAGGCTTCAAGTTTGTGAAGTGCTGGTAACTCCCTTCTTCTTCTTCTTTTTTTTTTTACCTCCATTCTAACGAAATGTTATGTAACTTTATATACGTTCTGCGTAAATAATGTTGCATGTTACTTCACGTTAAACTACTTTGTAATTATTGTTGTTACGCACCTCAGGTACTAACGGAGAGGGACCATGGTGGGTTGCGGAGGGTGGCTGTAACAAATGGCAGGAAATCAGTGGAAGGAATCCCTCGTGAGTTGTCAGGCGCTGCTAGCAGCGCGGGTACCACAGGTACTGTGTGCAGGGCGCTAGAGTGAGCAGGGGGCAGCGGCCGAGCAGCTCCACACAGGCCTCACATCTCTGCAGCCAGTGCTAACCGACGCCTGAGGATGTCTACAGAGGTGACTGGAGACGAGCGATTTGGGGTGACGAGTCGGGCTGCAGTCCGATGGAGGGTCTGGGTGTGGCGAACGCCTGGGGAACGTTGCCGGCCATCTTGTCTGATGCTAACAGTGGAGTAGCGAAGAGCTGGTGCTGCGTGTTTCTCGTAGTCTCTGTGTGTGGTCTGCTTATCGTGCTGAACGATACGAACACATTTCACGGCTTTGTATATTACGCTATGAGACCAAGACTCTGCTGTGTTCAGTTATATTTTTATTACAGTAGCCTTACTTAGGCGCTATTGTGATCTTCACGTTATCTCCAGAAATACGTAGATTGGCACAACATTTCAGACTTTGAAGTAAGTAATGTAACGTACTACAGAATAGAACTATGCTTTGCTGTGCACATCAGGTGGTCCTGATATTCATATGATATCGGTGTCTTAGTTGCTGTGATTACTGTTTAACTTTGTTCCTTTGATGTTAGTGGAGCTATAGTTGGTGTTAACCTTTAGCTGGTGCTAAAGTAGTCGCAACAACTAAGCGATGTCATAGGCATATCAAGACCACCTGATGTAGTACATGAAACTACCTTCTTAAAGATCTGAAGTATTGTACCCAACTATATACACACCTGGAAATTGAAATAAGAACACCGTGAATTCATTGTCCCAGGAAGGGGATACTTTATTGACACATTCCTGGGGTCAGATACATCACATGATCACACTGACAGAACCACAGGCACATAGACACAGGCAACAGGGCATGCACAATGTCGGCACTAGTACAGAGTATATCCACCTTTCGCAGCAATGCAGGCTGCTATTCTCCCATGGAGACGATCGTAGAGATGCTGGATGTAGTCCTGTGGAACGGCTTGCCATGCCATTTCCACCTGGCGCCTCAGTTGGACCAGCGTTCGTGCTGGACGTGCAGACCGCATGAGACGACGCTTCATCCAGTCCCAAACATGCTCAATGGGGGACAGATCCGGAGATCTTGCTGGCCAGGGTAGTTGACTTACACCTTCTAGAGCACGTTGGGTGGCACGGGATACATGCGGACGTGTATTGTCCTGTTGGAACAGCAAGTTCCCTTGCCGGTCTAGGAATGGTAGAACGATGGGTTCGATGACGGTTTGGATGTACCGTGCACTATTCAGTGTCCCCTCGACGATCACCAGTGGTGTACGGCCAGTGTAGGAGATCGCTCCCCACACCATGATGCCGGGTGTTGGCCCTGTGTGCCTCGGTCGTATGCAGTCCTGATTGTGGCGCTCACCTGCACGGCGCCAAACACGCATACGACCATCATTGGCACCAAGGCAGAAGCGACTCTCATCGCTGAAGACGACACGTCTCCATTCGTCCCTCCATTCACGCCTGTCGCGACACCACTGGAGGCAGGCTGCACAATGTTGAGGCGTGAGCGGAAGACGGCCTAACGGTGTGCGGGACCGTAGCCCAGCTTCATGGAGAGGGTTGGAATGGTCCTCGCCGATACCCCAGGAGCAACAGTGTCCCTAATTTGCTGGGAAGTGTCGGTGCGGTCCCCTACGGCACTGCGTAGGATCCTACGGTCTTGGCGTGCATCCGTGCGTCGCTGCGGTCCGGTCCCAGGTCGACGGGCACGTGCACCTTCCGCCGACCACTGGCGACAACATCGATGTACTGTGGAGACCTCACGCCCCACGTGTTGAGCAATTCGGCGGTACGTCCACCCGGCCTCCCGCATGCCCACTATACGCCCTCGCTCAAAGTCCGTCAACTGCACATACGGTTCACGTCCAGGCTGTCGCGGCATGCTACCAGTGTTAAAGACTGCGATGGAGCTCCGTATGCCACGGCAAACTGGCTGACACTGACGGCGGCGGTGCACAAATGCTGCGCAGCTAGCGCCATTCGACGGCCAACACCGCGGTTCCTGGTGTGTCCGCTGTGCCGTGCGTGTGATCATTGCTTGTACAGCCCTCTCGCAGTGTCCGGAGCAAGTATGGTGGGTCTGACACACCGGTGTCAATGTGTTCTTTTTTCCATTTCCAGGAGTGTATTTCCACAGATTACCTGAATATTGTAATCACCCTGAAACAGGCCTATTGGAACAAAAATATAATCGAACAAAGCAGCGTCTTGAACTCATAGCATAATATATAATGTCGTTATATGATATATACGACGCAGTGGACCCAGATGAGTATACATTTTACAACACTGTACACTGCGTACAGTAGGGAAACACGGGAAGATCAATTTTTTTTCGGTATGGCAATACACCCTGTCATGAAGCAGCTCTGTGAGACAATAATTTATGGACAATAGCATTCCTGAAATGGGCTGGTGTGCCTTGAGCTACGATCTGAAATCACTGGAATACATTTGGCACGAGTTAGAAAGTCGATTTGGCTCCAGGCTCCAGCGTCCAACATCACTAGCCTCCCTGACTTCCGCTCTTGAGGAAGAATGGGCTACCATTCTTGAGCTGCCTTTCAGACGCCTCAGCGAATGTGTTCCCAGGAGAGATCAAGGTTTCATAAAGGAGAACGGTAAATATATTAATGTCCACCATTAGGTGTTGAGATATACGAGGGCTATTCAGAAAGTAGGGAGCGTTTTGGCATTAAAAAAAAACTAAGTTCAAGAAATACATTTTATTATACACATCTGAAAGACCGACTGACATACTACTTTTCCACATACTCACCAAACACATTGAGGCACTTATCATAGCGGTAGACAAGCTTTGAAAGACCTTCTTCGTAAAATACTGCCGCCTGAGACTTCAGCCACTGAGTCACGCCTGCCTGGAGTTTCCCGTCGTTATCAAAGCGCTACGTTGCAAGCCAGTTCTTCATCTTGGGAAACAATTCACTTGGTGCAAGATCGGGGCTGTAGGGCGGATGAGGGGAAATTTCCCATTTGAATGAATTAAGTTCTTTAGTGCGGTTTGCAGTGTGAGGTCGGGTACTGTCATGCAAAAACAAAATTTTGGACGTCAGCTTTCCTCAGCGTTTGTTTTGAACTGCTCTTCTAAAGCTGTGGAAAGTTTGGAAGTACCGGGCAAAATTTATGGTTGCTCCACGTTCGAGAAAATCAATAAGAAGTACACCTTGCCTATCCCAAAACACTGTCGCCAACAACTTCCTTGCTGACAAGGTTCGCAAACATTATCTTGGTTTTTGGGGGGACCGTGTGGCCCCACTCCATGGACTGTAATTTTGTCTCGTAATTGACGTGTTTCACCCAAGTCTCGTCACTGCTTACGATTCGATCCAGTAATGAATCACCATGTTTGTGGTAGGCATCCAGAAATGTCAACGTTGCCCCCATTCGCTGTTCTTTATGGTGCTCTGTAAGCATTTTGGGCACCCATCGTGCACAAAATTTGTGGTAGCCTAGCTTTTGAGTGACAATTTCAAACAACAAAGTCCGTGAAATTTATGGAAAAGAAAGCGAAAGCTCCTTTATTGCGAAGCGACGGTTTTCACGAATCGTTTCATCAACTTTAGCTACAATATCGCCAGTCATAATGCTCGGGCGTCCACTCTTCTCTTCATCATCGACGTTGGTTCACCCATTTTTAAACCGAATGCACCATTTCCGGACGGAGTATTCGCTCATTACGTTGTTTCCGTACACTCTTCTCAGTTCACGATAAATTCCTATAGGTTTTAGGTTTTTTGCAAACAAAAACCGTATCACAGATCGCACCTCACAACTGGCGGGATTTTCGATTGCAGCGCACATTTGAAATTCGAATATCGGAAAAACCAGATGCGCAGAGACGTTCCCGCTGTCACGGATGGATGCCGACTGAGCTGCCGAGCATGCACAAACCAAAATATACGCGATCGGTGCGCGCCTAGCGGCGCCAGACGGATACGTTCTCTACTTTATGAATAGCCCTAGTATTTGATTAGACAGTGTATACAGTTATGATTTAACAGGCAGTTTTAGGTCAGTCTCAGCTTTTTACACTCCTGGAAATTGAAATAAGAACACCGTGAATTCATTGTCCCAGGAAGGGGAAACTTTATTGACACATTCCTGGGGTCAGATACATCACATGATCACACTGACAGAACCACAGGCACATAGACACAGGCAACAGAGCATGCACAATGTCGGCACTAGTACAGTGCATATCCACCTTTCGCAGCAATGCAGGCTGCTATTCTCCCATGGAGACGATCGTAGAGGTGCTGGATGTAGTCCTGTGGAACGGCTTGCCATGCCATTTCCACCTGGCGCCTCAGTTGGACCAGCGTTCGTGCTGGACGTGCAGACCGCGTGAGACGACGCTTCATCCAGTCCCAAACATGCTCAATGGGGGACAGATCCGGAGATCTTGCTGGCCAGGGTAGTTGACTTACACCTTCTAGAGCACGTTGGGTGGCACGGGATACATGCGGACGTGCATTGTCGTGTTGGAACAGCAAGTTCCCTTGCCGGTTTAGGAATGGTAGAACGATGGGTTCGATGACGGTTTGGATGTACCGTGCACTATTCAGTGTCCCCTCGACGATCACCAGTGGTGTACGGCCAGTGTAGGAGATCGCTCCCCACACCATGATGCCGGGTGTTGGCCCTGTGTGCCTCGGTCGTATGCAGTCCTGATTGTGGCGCTCACCTGCACGGCGCCAAACACGCATACGACCATCATTGGCACCAAGGCAGAAGCGACTCTCATCGCTGAAGACGACACGTCTCCATTCGTCCCTCCATTCACGCCTGTCGCGACACCACTGGAGGCAGGCTGCACAATGTTGAGGCGTGAGCGGAAGACGGCCTAACGGTGTGCGGGACCGTAGCCCAGCTTCATGGAGAGGGTTGGAATGGTCCTCGCCGATACCCCAGGAGCAACAGTGTCCCTAATTTGCTGGGAAGTGGCGGTGCGGTCCCCTACGGGACTGCGTAGGATCCTACGGTCTTGGCGTGCATCCGTGCGTCGCTGCGGTCCGGTCCCAGGTCGACGGGCACGTGCACCTTCCGCCGACCACTGGCGACAACATCGATGTACTGTGGAGACCTCACGCCCCACGTGTTGAGCAATTCGGCGGTACGTCCACCCGGCCTCCCGCATGCCCACTATACGCCCTCGCTCAAAGTCCGTCAACTGCACATACGGTTCACGTCCACGCTGTCGCGGCATGCTACCAGTGTTAAAGACTGCGATGGAGCTCCGTATGCCACGGCAAACTGGCTGACACTGACGGCGGCGGTGCACAAATGCTGCGCAGCTAGCGCCATTCGACGGCCAACACCGCGGTTCCTGGTGTGTCCGCTGTGCCGTGCGTGTGATCATTGCTTGTACAGCCCTCTCGCAGTGTCCGGAGCAAGTATGGTGGGTCTGACACACCGGTGTCAATGTGTTCTTTTTTCCATTTCCAGGAGTGTATATTGATGTCATGAAGTTATACAGGGTGGTCAGAAAGAGCCTGAGAAGCTTGTAAGGATGTTACAGGGTAGGTTATCCTGAGGAATAATTGTTAAGGAAAAAACTAGGTACGTTGCGTCGTTAATTGGCATTGAAAGTAGCCAGTCAGGGCGCTGCGTGCGCAAATTCGACCGGCCTACCAGGCACGTCGCCAAACGTGTTCTTCGTTTGGTTTGTTAAAATCGAACAAGAGAGCGCAACGTATAGAATTTTTTTTTTCCTAATCACAACCTACCCTACAAAACACAAGCTTTTAATATCGTTTCTGACCTCGCTGCATACGACGAAGCACTTCTAGATAAAATTTCAGTAAAAAATAAAAAATGTCATGTGACTAGGGTCTCCCGTCGGGTAGACCGTTCGCCAGGTGCAAGTCTTTCGATTTGACGCCACTCCGGCGACTTGTGCGTCGATGGGGATGAAACTATGATGATTAGGACAACACAACACCCAGGAATCGAACCCGGGCCCTTAGTATTGATATTCTGTCGCGCTGATCACTCAGCTACCGGGGGCAGACAAAAATAATTGTAGTAATAGTGAGATACAGCCAGTATATGACCTCCTGCAAAGACAAGAGCCTAGCCCTTAAAATTATGATGCACTTGCCCACGAAAGGCGAAGGTCCCGAGTTCGAGTCTCGGTCCGGCAAACAATTTTAATCTGCCAGGAAGTTTCAAGGCTGGACTTGTTCTTGCATCGAATAGAAATAAAACGAAATCGTTGTCACTGAGCGCTTTTAAATATCATTGCCACTTTCTGTCTCAGGGTATCATACTGACCGCCTGGGAAACGAACTTTTATTACACAGGGTGTCCATAAATTATCTTCATTAGTTATGAATATCTCAGTTTAATAAGCCACAGCTGCAAAATACTAACGCGAATTCTTCACAGACGAGTAGAAAAACTAGTAGAAGCCGACCTCGGGGAAGATCAGTTTGGATTCCGCAGAAATATTGGAACACATGAGGCAATACTGACCCTACGACTTATCTTAGAAGCTAGATTAAGGAAAGGCAAAGCTACGTTTCTAGCTTTTGTAGACTTAGAGAATGCGTTTGACAATGTTGACTGGAATACTCTCTTTCAAATTCTGAAGGTGGCAGGGGTAAAATACAGGAAGCGAAAGGTTATTTACAATTTGTACAGAAAACAAATGGCAGTTATAAGAGTCGAGGGACATGAAAGGGAAGCAGTGGTTGGGAAGGGAGTGAGACAGGGTTGTAGCCTCTCCCCGATGTTATTCAATCTGTATATTGAGCAAGCAGTGAAGGAAACAAAGGAAAAATTCGGAGTAGGTATTAAAATCCATGGAGAAGAAATAAAAACTTTGAGGTTTGCCGATGACATTGTAATTCTGTCAGAGAGAGCAAAGGACTTGGAAGAGCAGTTGAACGGAATGGACAGTGTCTTGAAAGGAGGACATAAGATGAACATCAACAAAAGCAAAACGAGGATAATGGAATGTAGTCGAATTAAGTTGGATGATGTTGAGCGAATTAGATTAGGAAATGAGAAAGTAGTAAAGGAGTTTTGCTATTTGGGGAGCAAAATAACTGATGGTGGTCGAAGTAGAGAGAATATAAAATGTAGACTGGCAATGGCACGGAAGGCGTTTCAGAAGAAGAGAAATTTGTTAACTTCGAATATAGATTTAAGTTTCAGGAAGTCATTTCTGAAAGTATTTGTATGGAGTGTAGCCATGTATGGAAGTGAAACATGGACAATAAATAGTTTGGACAAGAAGAGAAGAGAAGCTTTCGAAATGTGGTGCTACAGAAGAATGCTGAAGATTAGATGGGTAGATCACATAACTAATGAGGAGGTATTGAATAGGATTGGGGAGAAGTTTGTGGCACAACTTGACTAGAAGAAGGGACTGGTTGGTAGGACATGTCCTGAGGCTTGAAGAGATCACCAATTTAGTATTGGAGGGCAGCGTGGAGGGTAAAAATCGTAGAGGGAGACCAAGAGATGAATACACTAAGCAGATTCAGAAGGATGTAGGTTGCAGTAAGTTCTGGGAGATGAAGAAGCTTGCACAGGATAGAGTAGTGTGGAGCGCTGCATCAAACCAGTCTCAGGACTGAAGACCACAACAACAACAACAGCTTCGGAAACCATACTACAGTAAGCAACGAAATTAAAATATCATTTCACTTCTTCGATACCCCGTAATTCGTGCCCATTGCGGCGCCGAAGTTTGAAATATGGCCCAAAAGTGCCTACAAACTTTCTCTGTAATGATGTAAAAGCGTAGCAGCCTTCGACATCACCCTCTAACTCAGCGACGCTTCAAACTGTAACGTGCGGACACACGCGAAAGAAAAGGTCACAGGCCAGAACTATGTGCGACTTGTAAGGTGCGTTAAATGATGTCACATTGGCACCACCTTTCACCACAATTCTACACAACGCCACCGTGGATGTATCAAACGGTGGGCACGTCGTCACGTCACTCTGACCCACATTTCACTGCTTTTTTCACGGGTCTGCGACGGACTTTGGAACCACGACACCCAGCTTCGAAATCGTGCGGTTTTGTTATGCGTGGACGAGGCCAATATTTGAGACACAGCGACTCTCAGAGTCAATACGATAAGATTCAGATTCAGATTCTTTATTGGTCATTCAGCATTATTACATCCAATAGACTTCGTCAGTTCACTTAACCTATTAATTTTACAAAATAAATTTTTACATATTTAAGTTGATTTTGGGCATTTCTAAAAATTCTTCTAATATATAGAATGGATTAGTTAACAAGAAGTTATGAACATTTTCTTTAAATAATTTGTCAGGCTTGATTGACGCATTTTTAGAGAATTTGTTAAATATTTTAATTGCCATGTACTTATGACTATTGTTAGTTTTAGCTAATCTATTTTGTGGCAACAGCAGAGAAGTACTGGTTCTTGTGTAGCAGTCATGCCTTTGATTTGTTACACTTAAATTAGGTAGTTCAGCAAGTGTGTAGTTAACACTATCAAGAATATATAAATTAATAACTGTTAAAATTCTATATTTAATGAACAATGGTTTACAATGTGTTCTATTATCTACCTTAGCTATTACTCTGATTGCTTTCATCTGGATCACCATAATTTAATTTATTTTTCTGCTGTTTCCCCAGAGTATTAACCCATGCCTTAAAACAGATTGAAAAAAGGCAAAGTACGCTGACCTTACGTACTCAAATGTCACACAACACATCAGTCTCTTCAACAAATATATAACTCTTGACAACCTAACCACTATGTGATCAACATGAGAGTTCCATGTTAGACTGTTGTCAAGTACGATACCTAAAAACTTTGCCTTTTGTTTTTCTATTTTTGTAGTCTTTGATAGACTGAACCACATATTCTGGGTCTTTTCCTCATTTAATAGCAGACCATTGACATTAAACCATGATGTTGCATTTTCTTTTGCCAATTTCATATCACTTACAGGATTATCAAGTACATGGTTTACAGATAGAAAAGTTGCATCATCTGCATACATATATGTCTTTACATTTATATTTCCTGGTAAGTCATTTATGTGTACAAGGAAAAGAAGTGGTCCCAATTTAGATCCCTGTGGCACTCCGTGTTAAACCTCAAGTATATTTGACAGATGACTTCCTGAACTAACCACCTGTTTCCTTTTATTGAGGTATGATTTGATGAGTTTTCAACTTTTATCACATATTCCATAGTACTCAAGTTTAGAAAGCAAAAGTGAGTGTCAGCACAGTCAAGAGCTTTGCTCAGGTCACATAAGGTTACCTGTGTGTGCGCATGGCCCTCAAATGCTGCTAGAATGTCTCTGACTAAGAGTTCTATGGCATGTATAGCTGACCTTCCTTTTCTGTAACCAAATTGTGATGCACTTAACATATCATTGAGTTCTAGGTACTCTTTTTTTTTTTTTTTTTGGTCATCAGTCTACTGACTGGTTTGATGCGGCCCACCACGAATTCCTTTCCTGTGCTAACCTCTTCATCTCAGAGTAGCACTTGCAACCTATGTCGTCAATTATTTGCTTGACGTATTCCAATCTCTGTCTTCCTCTACAGTTTTTGCCCTCTACAGCTCCCTCTAGTACCATGGAAGTCGTTCCCTCATGTCTTAGCAGATGTCATCCTGTCCCTTCTCCTTGTCAGTGTTTTCCACATATTCCTTTCCTCTCTGATTCTGCGTAGAACCTCCTCATTCCTTACCCTATCAGTCCACCTAATTTTCAACATTCGTCTATAGCACCACATCTCGAATGCTTCGATTCTCTTCTGTTCCGGTTTTCCCACAGTCTATGTTTCACTACCATACAATGCTGTACTCCAGACGTACATCCTCAGAAATTTCTTCCTCAAATTAAGGCCGGTATTTGATATCAGTAGACTTATCTTGGCCAGAAATGCCTTTTTTGCCATAGCGAGTCTGCTTTTGATGTCCTCCTTGCTCCGTTCGTCATTGGTTATTTTACTGCCTAGGTAGCAGAATTCCTTAATTTCATTGACTTCGTAACCATCAATCCTGATGTTAAGTTTCTCGCTGTTCTCGTTTCTACTACTTCTCATTACCTTTGTCTTTCTCCGATTTACTCTCAAACCATACTGTGTACTCATTAGACTGTTCATTCCGTTCAGCAGATCATTTAATTTTTCTTCACTTTCACTCAGGATAGGAATGTCATCAGCGAATCGTATCATTGATATCCTTTCACCTTGTATTTTAATTCCACTCCTGAACCTTTCTTTTATTTCCATCATTGCTTCTTCGATGTACAGATTGAAGAGTAGGGGCAAAAGGCTACAGCCTTGTCTTACACCCTTCTTAATACGAGCGCTTCGTTCTTGATCGTCTACTCTTATTATTCCCTCTTGGTTGTTGTACATATTGTATATGACCCGTCTCTCCCTATAGCTTACCCCTACTTTTTTCAGAATCTCGAATAGTTTGCACCATTTTATATTGTCGAACGCTTTTTCCAGGTCGACAAATCCTATGAAAGTGTCTTGATTTTTCTTTAGCCTTGCTTCCATTATTAGCCGTAACGTCAGAATTGCCTCTCTCGTCCCTTTACTTTTCCTAAAGCTGATCGTCACCTAGCGCATTCTCAATTTTCTTTTCCATTCTTCTGTATATTGTTCTTGTAAGCAGCTTCGATGCATGAACTGTTAAGCTGATTGTGCGATAATTCTCGCACTTGTCAGCTCTTGCCGTCTTCGGAATTGTGTGGATGATGCTTTTCCGAAAGTCAGATGGTATATCGCCAGACTCATATATTCTACATACCAACGTGAATAGTCGTTTCGTTGCCACTTCCCCCAATGATTTTAGAAATTCTGATGGAATGTTATCTATCCCTTCTGCCTTATTTGACCGTAAGTCCTCCAAAGCTCTTTTAAATTCCTATTCTAATACTGGATCCCCTATCTCTTCTAAATCGACTCCTGTTTCTTCTTCTATCACATCAGACAAATCTGCACTCTCATAGACGCTTTCAATGTATTCTTTCCACCTATCTGCTTTCTCCTCTGCATTTAACAGTGGAATTCCCGTTGCACTCTTAATGTTACCACCGTTGCTTTTAATGTCACCAAAGGTTGTTTTGACTTTCCTGTATGCTGAGTGTGTCCTTCCGACAATCATATCTTTTTCGATGTCTTCACATTTTTCCTGCAGCCATTTCATCTTAGCTTCCCTGCACTTCCTATTTATTTCATTCCTCAGCGACTTGTATTTCTGTATTCCTGATTTTCCCGGAACATGTTTGTACTTCCTCCTTTCATCAGTCGACTGAAGTATTTCTTCTGTTACCCGTGATTTCTTCGCTGGTACCTTTTTTGTACCTATGTTTTCCTTCCCAACTTCCGTGATGGCCCTTTTTAGAGATGTCCATTCCTCTTCAACTGTACTGCCTACTGCGCTATTCCTTATTGCTGTATCTATAGCGTTAGAGAACTTCAAACGTATCTCGTCATTCCTTAGTACTTCCGTATCCCACTTCTTTGCGTATTGATTCTTCCTGACTAATGTCTTGAACTTCAGCCTACTCTTCATCACTACTATATTGTGATCTGAGTGTATATCTGCTCCTGTGTACGCCTTACAATCCAGTATATGATTTCGGAATCTCTGTCTGACCATGATGTAATCTAATTGAAATCTTTATCTCCCGGTCTTTTCCAAGTATACCTCCTCCTCTTGTGATTCTTGAACAGGGTATTCGCTATTACTAGCTGAAACTTGTTACAGAACTCAATTAGTCTTTCTCCTCTTTCATTCCTTGTCCCAAGCCCATATTGTCCTGTAACCTTTTCTTCTACTCCTTCCCCTACAACTGCATTCCAGTCGCCCATGACTATTAGATTTTCGTCCCCCTTTACATACTGCATTACCCTTTCAATATCCTCATACACTTTCTCTATCTGTTCATCTTCAGCTTGCGACGTCGGCATGTATACCTGAACTATCGTTGTCGGTGTTGGTCTGCTTTCGATTCTGATTAGAACAACCCGATCACTGAACTGTTCACAGTAACACACCCTCTGCCCTACCTTCCTATTCATAACGAATCCTACACCTGTTATACCATTTTCTGCTGCTGTTGATATTACCCAATACTCTGACCAGAAATCCTTGTCTTCCTTCCACTTCACTTCACTGGCCCCTACTATATCTAGATTGAGCCTTTGCATTTCCCTTTTCAGATTTTCTAGTTTCCCTACCACGTTCAAGCTTCTGACATTCCACGCCCCGACTCGTAGAACGTTATCCTTTCGTAGATTATTCAATCTTTTTCTCATGGTAACCTTCCCCTTGGCAGTCCCCTCCCGGAGATCCGAATGGGGGACTATTCCGGAATCTTTTGCCAATGGAGAGATCATCATGACACTTCTTCAATTATACATCTGCTGATATATTATGCCTTCAAGGACTTTTCCTAGTACTGGAATTAGTGAAATTGGTCTGTAGTTTGCAGGATCTGATTTGACACCCTTCTTAACGACTGGTGTTACCTTGCATAGTTTCAGAGGATCAGGAAAAATCCCTTCTATGAGATACAGGTTTATAGAATATGTTCATGGTGCTGCAATGTAATGTATTATTTCTTTCAATAGATTGTTTGACATATTAAAAATATCTGTACTGTATGAATTTACATTTCTTGGACTGTCTTAAGAACTTCATGTTGACGTATCTCTTTCAAGTGTTTCAATGATGATCTGGCCTCAGGAGGTGGCAAAATGGTGTCAATCAGACGTCCTCTTTCATTGGGGCGTTGTTTCCCACACATTTTGCGGTCGAAAACCACAGTTGGCAGTGTGATTAACAGCAACACGGCGCTCTTGACAGAGTTCAGCACAAGAGGGCTACAAAAGCATAAACACCCTTTGCTGATTTGGACCATGTTCGAAGTTCATCTAATCGTGTTGAATGGCCACTAATTGTTTCACGCTGCATACCAGAGCAAAAATTTGCGGACACACTGCACTCCAAGGGAATCAGACCATGTGCAGTGGGATGGCAGACCCACGACGTTCTTACAATAGGGCCGAAACGCCCATGGCGTGGCCGCAGTGTGGAACGTTATCAAGAACGTAGTCTCGTTGCCCACTGCTGTGCGAACTGTCGTTTTCGACTGCGTAATGTGTAGGAATCTGTGGTGTGCGTACTGTAAGACCTTCAGTCACATAACATCAGATTATTTGACCTGTCGCTCTAATGAAGTAGGCGAGTGTCAGCAATATGTCTCATGGTCTTATCGTGGCGTGTTTATCTTCTGCCGTTAGGTCAGATGACAGAAATGACACTTGCACGCTTAGAGTAGCAGATTGACGGTGACCAACTTTAAACAGAACTTGATTAATTTTCACACACATTCATTAAAATAATAACAAGCATAAAAATTACTTAACTTGGTTCTGGATGCTATTTACAATTGACAATCTGAAGTTCCTTTGGTATTGGTCCATTAATCTTATTCTCACATATATCTCTGATACTTGACAGAAGAGTCTATACATTTATCTTCATGGCTATGTACAGGAATATCATAATCTTATTAGGCGCAGACTGAAACTTGACTATAGACTGGTACAGACAAATGTAGAACTCGTACTGGCTGGTACAGACTAATGCAGACTGACTAATTGGAGGTCTGTACACTCGTTATAATACCTCGGGCATTCATGTATCACTGTGCGAGTGTGATCCGCGAGGAGAAAGGGTTCCACGTTAGCAGAAATCTCATTGTCTCTGTTACATATTAATACGCGGATTGGCGGAAGCAGAATTTGGTCCATCTCTATGGCAGCGCCATCTCGTAGTGCGGAGACGGACGAGCGCTGCGCCTGTGCTGTTGTGCTTAGCGGGGCGCGCTCTAGTGGGAAAGTTGTGTACGCGCTGACTACGCGGAACTATGTACACAACAGAATCAACGCCCCATCATGCCACCCCCTGAGGCCTTTTCGTGTCGGTTCTCAGTGGTCGTCTGTCTGAATTGTTTCCCCTCGGCTACCGACAAGAAAACCGCGTGATGTCAACGCTCAGCGTCGCAGTCCTGACCTCCATGGCAGAAGCGTCAAAAGAAGGGCTGCAAAGTTGTTAAGAGAGATGTGACGTCCTTCCCATCGTGTGACGCGTCCACGGTGGCGTTGTGCGGAGTTGCGGTGAAATTCTGTGACAGGGTGACACCATTAACGTACCCTACAGCTCACATGAACTTCTCAGCTGGGGCCTAGTTTTCAACCTCGCCGAGCCCGAGCCGACTTCGTAGGGCGGCATGCTTTTGCGCCATTACAGACGAAGTTCGTAGGCACCTCTGAGCTAAACTGTCGCCGGGGGAGACAATGGTGAGTGAGTTATCATTTAATTGCGTCGCACAGTTTAGATAGTGGCATCTACAGTTAGTTTAAAATTACTTAATAGGTGACTTTTCGCTACGGTTTTTTCACATCGGCCGCCGGCCACCGCTCGGTTACAGGTAACAGACAAATACGGCAGGTCACATCGCAAATGCTGTTAACGTGTAACGCGAGCTGTGTTGGAAGTGGCGGCCGCGAGATACGTCGGGAATGCGAGATGCACTGTGGGCAGCTGATTTTAATTGACCAATGACTGTACTGCGGCAAGAGTCCTGAATTTAAACTCACCGCCGAAACTAGCCACAACCTCGCGATGCGTTATGTATCCGAGAAAGCGGTGGTCATCCATCAGCGGCAGACCTAAAGGCGCGACCCCTTTGATCACCGCTATTAAAGCTGAATTCTAGGTTCAATCCAAGGCAGGAAAAGTTCGCTTTGAGCGCTAAATTCAAATTGTATGTCCTGCTGTCATTTGCCACCTAAAACTGTCTTCTCACTGACTACACAAGCTGCCACGTCACAAACCGATGAGCAGTCCTCGTTGGCACTTGGTTGTAGTGTATACACGACACAGCAGACTCCAGGCGAGAGAAGAATGATAGGTACAAAAATAACAGCAAATGAGAGAGTCATTGCCATGATGAAAATAACATGGCAAGGAATTAGAAATAAACCATTACATTTAAACCAATTAATTTATTAGATTTAGAAATAAGTAAAATATTATGTTTGATGAGAGTTGAATCTACAATCTTCAACATGTACAACTACGTCTTCGTGGATACTCTGCAATTCACGTTTAAGTGCCTGCCAGAGGGATCATCGAACCACCTTCTCAATAATTCTCTATTATTCCAATCTCGTACAGCGTGCGGAAAAAACGAACTACCATATCTTTCCGTGCGAGCACTGATTTCCCTTATTTTATTACGATGATAGTTTTTCCCTGTACAAGTCGGCGTCAACAAAATATTTTCGCGTTCGGAGGAGAAAGGTGGCGATTCAAATTTCGTGAGAACATTCCGCCGCATCGAAAAGTGCCTTTGTCTTAATGATGTGCACCACAAGTCTTGTATCTTTTCAGTGACACTCTCTCCACTATTTCGCGATAATAAAAAAAGTGCTGCCCTTCTTTGACCTTTCTCGGTGTACTCTGTCAATCCTTTCTGGAAAGGATCCCATCCGCGCACAAGAGAACGGACAAGCGTAGTTTAGGCAGTCTCTTTAGTGGATCTGTTACATTTTATAAGTGTCCTGCTAATAAAACGCAGTCTTTGGTAACCCTTCGCCACAACTTTTCTATGTGTTCTTTCCAATATAAGTTATTCATAATTGTAATTCCTAGGTATTTATTTGAATTTATGGCTTTTAGTTTTGACTGATTTATCGTGTAACCGAAGTTAGCACTCAAAGGGATGACCTCACACGTTTCATTACTTAGGGTCAAATGCCAGTTTTTGCACGGTGTATATATCTTTCCTAAATCGTTTCGCAATGTGTTTTGATCATATGATGACTTTAGTAGTCGATAAACGACAGAATCATCTGCAAACAACCTAAGACGGCTGCTCAGATTGTTATTTAAATAGGTAAGGAATAGCAAACGGCCTATAACACCACCTTGGGGAACGCCGGAAATCACTTCTGTTTTACTTGATGACTTTCCATCCATTACTACAAACTGTGCCCTCTCTGGCAGGAAATCACGAAGCCAGTCACATAACTGAGATGATATTCCATAAGCGCGAAATTTCACTACAAGCCGCTTGTGTGGTACAGTGTCAAAAGCCTGCTGGAAGTGTAGAAATACGGAGTCAATTTGAAGTCACTTGTCAATAGCACTGAACACTTTTTGTGAGTAAAGAGCTAGTATTGTTTCACAAGAACGATGTTTTCTAAATCCATGTTGACTATTTGTCAATAGACTGTTTTCTTCGAGGTTATTCATAATGTTTGAATAAAATGTGTTCCAAAATCCTGCTACATATCGACGTTAATGATATGGGCCGGCAATTTAGTGGATTATTTCTTGAATATTGGTGTGACCTGTGCAACTTTCCAGTCTTTGGGTATGGACCTTTCGTCGAGCAAATGGCTATATATGATTGTTAAATATGGAGCCATTGTATCAGCATACTCTGACAGGAACCTAACTGGTATACAGTGTGGAACGGAATACTTGCTTTTGTTAAGTGATTTAAGTTGCTTCAGTGTAGAAATTTAAGTTGATTCACTGCAGAAATATTGAGCCTCTATAGCCGATCATAATTGCAGAAGTGTTGCCGGTCCAGGATTTTGTGTACAAATTGACCTCTCGATTATGTCCTATAAATGTTCGGCGGGATTTATGTCGGGTTATCTGGGTGTCCATGTCATTCACGCCAACAGTCGAGAATGTTCTTCAAACCATTCGTGAACAACTGTGGCACGGTAACATGGCGTATTGTTATCCACAAAAATTCTATCTTTGTTTGAGAACATAAAGTCCATGAATGGCTGCAAATGGTCTCCAAGTAGTCAAACGCAACTATTTCCAGTCAATGATCGGCTCAGTTGGACCAGAGGATCCAGTCCATTCTATTTAAACACGGCCAACAACGTTATGGAGTTACCACCAGCTTGCACAGTTCCTTGTTGACAACTTGTGTCCGTGGTTTCGTGGGGTCTACTCTGTCCTCGAAACCTACCATCAGCTCTTACCAACTGAAATTGGGGCTCATCTGACCAGGCCATGGTTTTCCAGTCCTCTAGGGTCCGACTGATATCGTCACGAAACCAGGAGACGCATGTGAGCAAATGCACTCTTGGTCGGTCATCAGCTGCTATGGCCCATTTTAACTCCACATGCTGAAGTGCCACTTAACGCAGTACATCTTGGCCACGGAGCAAGATGACATAATGATACACATTGGTGGAACAAAAAATCGCAACATCAAAAAATAATGTAATGAAATTTCTGGAATACATTTGTCTAGGTAAGTTATTTACGTAATTGACGTTGGGAGATCACAAGATAATGTAAACACGGGAGAAGTCATTGCATATGTGAAATGCTGGTACATTAATAACAGGTGTGACCGTTAGAATGTTGAATGCAAACGTGCAAAACTGCGTGTATTGTGTTGTGCAGGTACCGGATTTCAGCTTGTGGGATGGAGTTCTGGGCGGTCAGTACAGGAATGATTAATGCTATTTGTAGATGATGCTCGAGTTGTCATCCAATGATGTCCCACATGTGCTCTATTGGAAAAGATCTGGTGATCGAGCAGGCCAAGGCAACAAGTCGACACTCTGTAGAGTACATTACGTTACACTAGCGTTATGTGGGCGAGCGTTATTCTGCTGGAAAACACCCCCTCGAATTCTTTCTTTCTTTCTTTTGCTACCGTCTGTATCCCGCATTGTGCGCATGGTCTGCAGGGTTAAGCACGGATTTGGCATGGTTAATTGTAAGGGGTGGCCAGATGCCCTCCCTGCCACCACCCCATACCCCTCAGGACGGAATTAGTGTACCCCAGCTGTCTGCGTCTAGTGTAAATCATGATGTACGAGGTGCATTCAAGTTCTAAGGCCTCCGATTTTTTTTCTCCGGACTGGAAAGAGATAGAAACATGTGCATTGTTTTAAAATGAGGCCGCGTTCATTGTCAATATGTCCCAGAGATGGCAACACTGTACGGCAGATGGAATTTTACCGCCAGCGGCGAGAATGAGAACTGTTTTAAATGCTTAAAATGGCGACGTTTTCCTTACTTGAACAGCGTGAAATCGTTCGCTTTCTGACTTTACGTGGTGTGAAACCAACTGAAATTCATCGACAGTTGAAGGAGATATGGATGTGTCGAAAGTGCGTTCGTGGGTGCGACAGTTTAATGAAGGCAGAACATCGTGTGACAACAAACCAAAACAACCTAGGGCTTGCACAAGCCGGTCTGACGACATGATCGAGAAAGTGGAGAGAATTGTTTTGGGGGATCGCCGAATGACTGTTGAACAGATCGCCTTCAGAGTTGGCATTTCTCTGGGTTCTGTGCACACAATCCTGCATGACGACCTGAAAATGCGAAAAGTGTCATCCAGGTGGGTGCCACGAATGCTGACGGACAACCACATGGCTGCCCGTGTGGCATGTTGCCAAGCAATGTTGTCACGCAACGACAGCATGATTGGGAATTTCTTTTTGTCGGTTGTGACAATGGATGAGACGTGGATGCCATTTTTCAATCCAGAAACAAAGCGCCAGTCAGCTCAATGGAAGCACACAGATTCACCGCCACCAAAAAAATTTTGGGTAACCGCCAGTGCTGAAAAAATGATGGTGTCCATGTTCTGGGACAGCGAGGGCGTAATCCTTACCCATTGCGTTCCAAAGGGCACTATGGTAACAGGTGCATCCTACAAAAATGATTTGAAGAACAAACTCCTTCCTGCACTGCAACAAAAATGTCCGGCAAGGGCTGCGTGTGTTGTTTCACCAAGACAACGCACCTGCACATTGAGCTAACTTTACGCAACAGTTTCTTCGCGATAACAACTTTGAAGTGATTCCTCATACTCCCTGCTCACCTGACCTGGCTCCTAGTGACTTTTGGCTTTTTCCAACAATGAAAGACACTCTCCGTGCCCGCACATTCACCAGCTGTGCTGCTATTGCCCCAGCGATTTTCCAGTGGTCAAAACAGACTCCTAAAGAAGCCTTCGCCGCTGCCATGGAATCATGGCATCAGCGTTGTGAAAAATGTGTACGTCTGCAGGGCGATTACGTCGAGAAGTACCGCCAGTTTCATCGATTTTGGGTGAGTAGTTGATTAGAAAAAAAATCGGAGGCCTTAGAACTTGAATGCACCTCGTAGTGTGAATGTGTTTTCAAATGTCTGCAGGTCGTGTAACTGAGGCGGGACGTGGGGCATTCACCTAAGAGGATGTGGAAAACCGCCTAAAAACCACATCCAGGCTGGCCGGCACACCGGCCGTCGTCGTTAATTCACCGGGCAGATTCGATCCGGGGCCAGCGTGCCTGCGCTAGTCCAGGAAGCAGCGCGTTAGCGCTCTCGTCTACCCTGGCGGGTAAAACACTTCCTCGAATGCTGTTCATAAATAACTACAGGTCGAATCAGCAGACTGCCGTACAGGGTGTGTGAGATAACCATGAGAGGGCTCCAGTTGTTTGTGTGTGTGTGTGGTTTGAGGTGTTCAGGCGATAAACAGCGCGGTCATCAGCGCCCAAACGCATAGAAACAGGAACACATGCGGTGAAAGGACGAAGACGGACAGCGAACAAGGAGAACGGCTAAAAGACAGACCTGACGCAGTTCTAAATCCTCACATACAGAGGCAAAACAAGAGGAGAAGAAACACACTAAAAAAGAAAAGGAAACACAAGGAAAAGATTAAAAAAATCGAAGTGAAACAAGTAGGTAATCGTGACTGGCGGACCTCTTACCTAAAACCTAGGTGAGCCAGTCACCCAGCGGCACATTAAAATCCTCTCCCTAAAATCCGAAGCAACAAATTGGACAGGACACAAAACCGTAAGACCTTAACGACAGTCGCTGCGTCGTCTTGCAAAATAGAGGGCAAATCCGGTGGCAAGGAAACCACCGCCCTCTGGTCAGAGAATAAAAGACAGTCAAGTAAAATGTGGCGGACAGTAATCTGGACGCCACAAGCACTGCAGATTGGGGGTCCTCCCGCCGGAATAGAAAACCATGCATTAAGGGACTGTGCCCGATGCGGAGGCGAGTGCAAAGAACCTCATCCCGCCTGCATGACTGGTGGGACGTACGCCATGGCCGCGTGGTGGCCTTAACCAGACGCAGCTTATTTTCACCGACTGCCAGCCACTCCCCATTGACGCGTAACACGAAAACTCAAAACGGAGGTAACAGCATGGAGGGGGGACGGCACATTCAACAACGTGAGGGAGGGAACATGCATCCTTGGCAGCCACATCCGCCAGTTCGTTTCCCCTAATACCCACGTGCCCCAGCACCCATCAGAAAGAAACCTCCTTCCCCTGCCGTTGCAGGTGGAGTAGGGCATCATGGATGTTCTGGACGACCGTATCCGCTGGGTACAAGTGTTGCATGGTCTGAAGGGCACTCAGGGAGTCAGAACAGATGAGAAGACTGGGTACACCTCATCTGCTCCAATGCCTGCAAGATAGCAAACAATTCGGCATCAAAGATGGTAAACGCCGCAGGAAGCCGTAACTTGACGACTCGATCAGGCAAAACAACAGCACAACCAACAGAGTCCCCCTGTTTAGAGCCATCCGTAAATACTGGTACACTGGTTTAAAATATCGTAAAATAAGGAGGTAAAAACAAACACAGAATAGTAGCTCCTCCGTACTCTGACAAGTCTAAAAGGACACTGGGCCTCTGGAGCAACCAGGGAGGCAGGAGGGTAAAACCCTGGAGTTGGGGTGCCACACGCTCCACACCAAGGGACTCTAGCAAATGCTTGGCACGAATCCCAAATGGTCTCGTTGCCCTGGGACGACTGGAAAAGAGACGTTCCATAGACGGTCGGGCAACGGTAGGGTACGCAGGGGAGGTAGGATAGGCAAGGAATTGACACACCCGTCGCACCACGAGGAGTTTCCGCCGGATGGCGAGCGGCGGTTCCCCTGCCTCAGCACACAGGCTGGGGATGGGACTGGCACGGAAGGCACCAGTGGCCAGCCTTATACCTTCATGGTGTACTGCGTCAAGAATCTTCAGATATGAAGGCCTCGCTGACCCATACACGGTGCAACCATAGTCAAGACGCGACCGGACGAAAGCCCTATAAAACTGCAGCAGACGCGCCCGATCTGCTCCCCAGGACCGATGACTCAGACACTTCAAAATATTCAGTGCCTTCAAGGCCCAGTTGTAGGTCCAGTGTGTCTCTAGCACGTAGGCAGGTTGGTTGCAGGCTTTCAACTGTTCTGATTCTAACCAACGTTCGGCCATCACTGGCACCGAGGCAGAACCATTTTTCACCAGAAAACATAACAGGCCTCTGCCCTGCCTTCCAATGAGCTCTGCCTTGACACCACTGAAGTCGCAAATGGCGGTGGTTTACTGTCCGTGTAATACACGCCACAGGGCGTCTGGTTCGAAGCTCTTCTTGAAGTAACCGATTTGTAACAGTTCGTTGCGCCACTGTGGTTCCAAGTGCTGCTCAAATTGCTGCTGCAGGTGCAGTACGGCGCGCCAGAGCCATACGCTGAACACGATGGTCTTCCCTTTCGGTAGTGCCATGTGTCCGTCTGGAGCTCCATCTTCTTGCGACTTACGCCCTCCTGGTCACCGCTGCCAGCAATCATTTACAGTGGCTACAGTCCTGTCAAGTCTTTCTTCGATACCGCAGAAGGAACATCCACGTTCTCGTAGCCATATTACACGACATCTTTCAAACTCAGTGACATGTTGACAATGGTGTCTTTGTCTCCTCAGAGGCATTCTTGACTAACTCACCACATAAAATCTCAAAGTGAACTAACAGTCACGACCGTTACGGCATGTATTTAAAGCAAATCTTATTTGAATCCTCATCGTGGCGCTGCTAGTGCCGCTCTTGTGCTACTGCTGCGAAATTCTAATTGACATCAATTTTCAGATGTAATAACATACTTACCAACTTTATGTCGCAAAACTGCTTCCTGATGTTGCGATTTCTTCCGTCAGTGTATTGTTAAGAAAACGGGAAGTGAAAAATCTGTCGAAGTGACGATTACTTTTTTTTGTATTAAGCTATACCTCATCCTTCCTGAATGAGAATACGTGTGGATTTTGCATGTTTGGCGTATATTGACAGGAAGGAGAGCGTGTGGTGTCACCGCCAGACACCACACTTGCTAGGTGGTAGCCTTTAAATCGACCGCGGTCCGTTAGTATACGTCGGACCCGCGTGTCGCCACTATCAGTGATTGCAGACCGAGCGCCGCCACACGGCAGGTCTAGAAAGACTTCCTAGCACTCGGCCCAGTTGTACAACCGACGTTGCTAGCGATGGTTCACTGACAAAATACGCTCTCATTTGCCGAGACGACAGTTTAGCATATCCTTCAGCTACGTCATTTGCTACGACCTAGCAAGGCCCCAGATTCAGTTACTAGAAGTCATATCTCAAGAATGTATTCTGAACAGATAATATTATGAATTATGTACCGTCCAGAGCGACGTTCATCATTAATGGATTAAATTTAAGTATTAAACTAATTACGTCCGCTTTCTGAATTCTAATTCCTTGTCATGTTCCAGACCTCACGTCAGTATAGTTCTTCCCTCCTCACGCCAGCCTGCGTGAGCTAAAATGCGTGCATTTCGGCCTCCACTAGTAACACAGTGTTGGCTCTTCTGCCAACACAACAGAGAGAGCATTTCCGCTCCCCTCTTGTCATTTCAGGTCTATTTCTCCCGACCGCAGCAGACTTCCTGTGGTGTCACCGCCAGACACCACACTTGCTAGGTGGTAGCTTTTAAATCGGCCGCGGTCCGGTAGTATACGTCGGACCCGCTTGTCGCCACTGTCAGTGATCGCAGACCGAGCGCCACCACACGGCAGGTCTAGAGAGACGTACTAGCACTCGCCCCAGTTGTACAGCCGACTTTGCTAGCGACGCCACACTGACAAATACGCTCTCATTTGCCGAGACGATAGTTAGCATAGCCTTCAGCTAAGTCAATTGCTACGACCTAGCAAGGCGCCATCACCAAGTTATATTGAGATGATAATCTGTATCAACAAGACCAATGTTCACCAATTGTGGATTAAAGTTAAGTATTCCAGCAGCTACGTACTTTTCTTTATAGCATTCATTACGTATCCTGTTTCAGACCTCACGCCAGCCTGCGTGAGTTTAAGCGCGTGCCTTTCGGCTTCCTCCCATTGTGTCTAGGCTGTCTTGCCTAGACACAACACTTCCTTTGTATTTACGCTATTCTTTGACCACTGTTTTTGTAAGTTGGTCACTCCGCTGCTAAGCGAATGTAGATACAGTAAGCGCATTCTGTTAACCTTGCACCCGTCGTAGTGATTTGAAGGAGACGCTCGATTCTAACCCTCAAACAGTACGGTGCGGGTAGGATCCGACTCAGTGGTCCAGTTTTCTTCTGCACTGCTCTCCCCGCTTAGGCGGGTGTTCCACTATCATATTTCTTTGACAAAGATATTTGATCAAATATTCGTCAGGCTACTTTAACAAAGATCTTTGACGTGGCGATAAATAGGGGTGTTACATTGTCGTCATGTTTTTCGTCAAATTTTAAGATGGCGGACAACAACTTGTTATTATGGGCTGCAGTTGTTACTACAGTGCAGTAATGTATTTCGAAGAAGAACGGTAGAAGAAAGGAAACATACTTTTATGAAGCCTTACGTATTACGTCGAGGAAATAAAAGAATTCAGCAAAATTTGTTACGAGAGCTGCAAGTGGTGGAAGGCAACTCTTAATATATAAATTTCTTGCGAATGGATGGGAGTGTATTTGAGTACTTGCTCAGTGGCTTCTCATATTACAAAACAGAATACTCTCTTGAGAAATGCTGTATGTGCAGAAGACAAGCAAACTATGAAACTGCGATTTCTTGATACAGGAGAGAGCTACTCTAGTTTACAACGCAACTGTCGAATATCACATTGCACATTAACCGAAACAACTCCAAAAACGTGTGAAGCGGTTTATAAAGCACCGAAAGGCGAATACATGACGGTAAATAAATATTTAGCGCACTGTGTGGGCAATAAGAACTATTTTTATTTTTTAATAATTTAACTAATGGAATTAGTGTTCCAACAACTACAAAATTAATAACAAGTACGAAAGAGGTGAAGCGCTTTTTAACTTGTGGCACCCAGAGTTCAAAAATAGACAAAGTAGAATGGAAAGCTAAGAGAAAATTTTTATTTTATAGTGTGACCACATCCTCTATTCCAGCTTGCTGAAAAGGTGCCTGGATGTTATCAGGTCTAGAGGCGGATGGCTGTAGCTGTGATGGTGGAAATACACACACAATAAATAGCATGCACTATGCCCCTTGCTCGCCCCTACTAAAAAAAATAGAGTCGAAGGAACACACTAATTTTGAAGCCATGTTGACAAACACACTAAAGAGACGTCAAATAGTTGTAGCGACGCCAGCACTCCAAGCGGTTACATTTCACACTGCAGTGAAAAGAAGACGAACTACTTTTATGAACAAATCTATGGCGAGGCTCTAGATTTGATCATATTTATTTGAAGTCAGACGAGATATGACGAAGTTCTCTCTTACACCATCAAATTTCTTTTGACAGAAATATCTGACACATCAGCTTTGACAAAGAAATATGATAGTGTAATAGCGGCCTTAGTCCAGGCACAGCCAGGAACCCTACTAGCCAGCCCTGAGGGCTACTGGAGTAACTGTAGTTATGGCGTAAGTGAACTTGGCGTGCTACATGTATTCCGGATCATATGTGAGCCGACCGTACCAGTAATGACACTAATTTTACTACGAATCTGTTTCACAGTTTTGATACGAAATAGCTCGCAAAGCCGCGCGGTTTAAGGCGCCATGTCATGGATTACGCGGCCCCTCCCGCCGGAGGTTCGAGTCTTCCCTCGGGCATGGGTGTGTATGTTGTTCTTAGCATAAGTTAGTTCAAGTAGTGTGTAATTCTAGGGACCAGTGATCTGAGGGAATTCACACACACATTTAGCTCAGAAACAACTGCTTCACAAACCTGGGGCAGTTCTAGCTGAGTTACATCTCCAGGAGGACGGTGACCCTGAGCTGGAAGGGTCTGTCTCAGAACCTGACGTTGGAAGTCGTACGAGCAGTGTTAAAGAAGAAGATATTTTCGACTATGATGATGTGGTTGAGAGGTACAGGAGTGAAGAAGAAGGAACAGAAGATAGATTAGGTATGGACGAGCAAATAATCTGGATCGACAAGCCTTTACGTTCAAAATATTCACTAACCTCTTCCTCAAATGTGATTAGTCTGCCTGTGTTAAAGGGAAGGTGCAACGGATTACAGATGAAGAAAACATTGTTTTCACTTTTTATGACCGATGGAATGATATAAAACATTGTTGGTCATACTAATAACGAAGTGTAACACTCAAAGCTCAAGTATTGTGATCGCTGCAGTTCATTTTCACATCCGACAGATGTAACTGAGATAAAAGCTTTCATTGGTGTCTTCTTCACGAGTGGTGTCTTGAAAGATTCTGGCTTACGCCAAGATCATTTTTTTTCCGACACGTATGGACCACTGATCTTCCGTTTTACTATGTCGCAGAAAAGATTTATGTTCCTTCTAAAAATATTTGAGATCCGTGATAAAAGTATTGTAGGGAGCTGAGATAGACTAATGATAAATTTGCTGTGTTTCGGGAAATACAGGATACTTTTGTAAACTATTGCTTGCATTATATAGCCAGTCAGAGTATCTGACGGTGGATGAAGCATTGCTGAATTTCAGTGGTCGGTGTCCCTTCAGAATGTTTATAGCATGAAAACTTGGTAAGTATGGTCTAAAAATAGTTTCACTGTGTGACGCCAGAACGTTGTATTTCATTTCAGGCATGGAATAAGAGCAAACAAACAAGAGGAATGATTTATCAATACCGACTCCGTATGTTTTTAAACTTACTGACTCAGTGACAGGGAGCAATCGAAATGTGACGACTGATAACTGATTCACATCATATGAGTTGGCAGAGGAACTATCTGAGAGAAAACTTACGGTAGTCGGTTCACTAAATAAAAATAAGCATGACACACCGCAACCCCAGCTGGAAATGTAAAATTCGTTTATAAGAAAAAACAAAATAGTGGTTTCTTTCTCCAATAGAAGGAATAAAAAAAGTTATTCTGATGTCAGAAATGCGGAACAATAAGCGATGAGTCAAGCAAGACAGAGATTGTTGATTTCCTTAACCTAACAAATTGTGCAGTGGACGGCTTGGACAAATTCTGCGAAGACAAGGTTACCAAACTGGAAATCCGAGGGTGGCCATTGAGATACACTCCTGGAAATTGAAATAAGAACACCGTGAATTCATTGTCCCAGGAAGGGGAAACTTTATTGATACATTCCTGGGGTCAGATACATCACATGATCACACTGACAGAACCACAGGCACATAGACACAGGCAACAGAGCATGCACAATGTCGGCACTAGTACAGTGTATATCCACCTTTCGCAGCAATGCAGGCTGCTATTCTGCCATGGAGACGATCGTAGAGATGCTGGATGTAGTCCTGTGGAACGGCTTGCCATGCCATTTCCACCTGTCGCCTCAGTTGGACCAGCGTTCGTGCTGGACGTGCAGACCGCGTGAGACGACGCTTCATCCAGTCCCAAACATGCTCAATGGGGGACAGATCCGGAGATCTTGCTGGCCAGGGTAGTTGACTTACACCTTCTAGAGCACGTTGGGTGGCACGGGATACATGCGGACGTGCATTGTCCTGTTGGAACAGCAAGTTCCCTTGCCGGTCTAGGAATGGTAGAACGATGGGTTCGATGACGGTTTGGATGTACTGTGCACTATTCAGTGTCCCCTCGACGATCACCAGTGGTGTACGGCCAGTGTAGGAGATCGCTCCCCACACCATGATGCCGGGTGTTGGCCCTGTGTGCCTCGATCGTATGCAGTCCTGATTGTGGCGCTCACCTGCACGGCGCCAAACACGCATACGACCATCATTGGCACCAAGGCAGAAGCGACTCTCATCGCTGAAGATGACACGTCTCCATTCGTCCCTCCATTCACGCCTGTCGCGACACCACTGGAGGCGGGCTGCACGATGTTGGGGCGTGAGCGGAAGACGGCCTAACGGTGTGCGGGACCGTAGCCCAGCTTCATGGAGACGGTTGCGAATGGTCCTCGCCGATACCCCAGGAGCAACAGTGTCCCTAATTTGCTGGGAAGTGGCGGTGCGGTCCCCTACGGCACTGCGTAGGATCCTACGGTCTTGGCGTGCATCCGTGCGTCGCTGCGGTCCGGTCCCAGGTCGACGGGCACGTGCACCTTCCGCCGACCACTGGCGACAACATCGATGTACTGTGGAGACCTCACGCCCCACGTGTTGAGCAATTCGGCCTCCCGCATGCCCACTATACGCCCTCGCTCAAAGTCCGTCAACTGCACATACGGTTCACGTCCACACTGTCGCGGCATGCTACCAGTGTTAAAGACTGCGATGGAGCTCCGTATGCCACGGCAAACTGGCTGACACTGACGGCGGCGGTGCACAAATGCTGCGCAGCTAGCGCCATTCGACGGCCAACACCGCGGTTCCTGGTGTGTCCGCTGTGCCGTGCGTGTGATCATTGCTTGTACAGCCCTCTCGCAGTGTCCGGAGCAAGTATGGTGGGTCTGACACACCGGTGTCAATGTGTTCTTTTTTCCATTTCCAGGAGTGTACTTCTTGGGAATGTTAGACATCGGAGCTGTGAATGTAACTTATGTGGTCCTTTGAAAGGCAGAAAGGAAAATGAATTTTGCGTCAAATGCATGTCTCGTGTATGTGGTGAGCATAAAACAATGTCGTGTGTTAGGTGCGTGACTGACGATTCTATTGAGGATACAGATACACGATATTCCTCTTTATTTCTGGACACGTTTCACTTTATATTTTTTGTTTTGTCGAAAAAGACAGGAATTGTATTTCATTTTGTGTAGGTGGATTTGCGACCACTAAAGGCTAATGGTTATGTCTACGAAAGGGGCTATTGGCATGTAATATATTATCAATAAACTTTATTATTGAATAACAATACTATACATACTGTGTACCTACATCCACACAAACCCCATCGAAGAGAGAGCGTGTCGGATCCGACGTGACCTTACCGTTGTAAGTGGACTATTTATGTGTTTGTATGTTGGCAGCGCTATGGAGTGCTCTGCATTAATAACTCTGACACCGCTGTGCGCACTCTGTAAGAGACTCTGTGGCTGGTCGGACTTGGAGGTGAACAGCCAGCAGTGATGGAAGTTGGGAATGAGTAGTCAACAGTGATGGAGGTTAGAGGTTACTAATTAGCAATGTTGGAGGTTTGCAGTATTAGCGCAAGTGGGCGGTTTGAAAGTTGTATCCGTCATGGAGATTTATTACTGATGATTATATTTTTTTTTTTAACTGGTTGTAACATGATTAAGGTAAAATCTGCTAAATACATTGTTTGCTCTGCAACAAAATCTTTCCTTTGCTAACCACACGCCTATTAGTAGTTAGAGCCTTCAGTAGTTAGAATTTCTTATTCAGCTGGCAGTATTGGCGCTTGTGACAGGCGAAATACCCTCAGACTTCAAGAGGAATATAATAATTCCAATCCCAAAGAAAGCAGGTGTTGACAGATGTGCAAATTACCGAACTATCAGTTTAATAAGTCACGGCTGCAAAATACTAACGCGAATTATTTACAGACGAATGGAAAAACTAGTAGAAGCCGACCTTGAGGAAGATCAGTTTGGATTCCGTAGAAATATTAGAACACATGAGGCAATACTGACCTTACGACTTATCTTAGAAGAAAGATTAAGGAAAGGCAAACATACGCTTCTAGCATTTGTAGACTTAGAGAAAGCTTTTGAAAATGTTGACTGGAATACTCTCTTTCAAATTCTGAAGATGGCAGGGGTAAAATACAGAGAGCGAAAGGCTATTTACAATTTGTACAGAAACCAAATGGCAGTTATAAGAGTCGAGGGGCATGAAAGGGAAGCAGCGGTTGGGAAGCGAGTGAGACAGAGTTGTAGCCTATCCCCGATGTTATTCAATCTGTATATTGAGCAAGCAGTAAAGGAAACAAAAGAAAAATTCGGAGTAGGTATTAAAATCCATGGAGAAGAAATAAAAACTTTGAGGTTCGCCGATGACATTGTAATTCTGTCAGGGACAGCAAAGGACTTGGAAGAGCAGTTGAACAGAATGGATAGTATCTTGAAAGGAGGATATAAGATGAACATCAACAAAAGCAAAACGATGATAATGGAATGTAGTCGAATTAAGTCGGGTGATGCTGAGGGAGTTAGATTAGGAAATGAGACACTTAAAGTAGTAATGGAGTTTTGCTATTTGGGGAGCAAAATAACTGATGATGGTCGAAGTAGAGAGGATATAAAATGTAGACTGGCAATGGCAAGGAAAGCGTTTTTGAAGAAGAGAAATTTGTTAACATCAAGTATAGATTTAAGTGTCAGGAAGTCGTTTCTGAAAGTATTTGTATGGAGTGTAGTTATGTATGGAAGTGAAACATGGACGATAAACAGTTTAGACAAGAAGAAAATAGAAGCTTTCGAAATGTGGTGCTACAGAAGAATGCTGAAGATTAGATGGGTAGATCACATAACTAATGAGGAGGTATTGAATAAAGTTGGGAAGAAGAGGCGTTTATGGCACAACTTGACAAGAAGGAGGGACCGGTTGGTAGGACATGTTCTGAGGCATCAAGGGATCACAAATTTAGCATTGGAGGGCAGAGTGAAGGGTAAAAATCGTAGGGGGAGACCAAGAGATGAATACACTAAGCAGATTCAGAGGGATGTAGGTTGCACTAAGTACTGGGAGATGAAGAAGCTTGCACAGGATAGAGTAGCATGGAGAGCTGCATCAAACTAGTCTCAGGACTGAAGAGCACAACAACATTGGCGCTTGTATCGGTGTAGTTCCTGTCATGAAGGTTTTCTGTGAGGTAAATGACTTACTATATGTATGGGATATTGTTAGGATTTCGAGCAGTCAGATTGCGTTGCGCCAGGATATTGTGGGTCAGTTTTGAGACGGTAAAAATAAGTATAGAGAAAGTAGGCTCAGTACGTTCAGTTTCACTCAGCTGTTTAAGCAGGTTCACTTGCATTAAGTTTCAATCAGCATTCTAAGTGAAAAAAGTAATGATATAATAAAGAAGTTTCACCTTCTATTCCGGCTCCAACCACCATACTGTCTGAGCGGTAAGAAGCAATCTGTTTTGTAGTTAAATGAGGGGATTTTATAACAAAAGGTACGAAACAGCACTGTGGGTATAAGTGACGTCTTCGTTCAAAAGTAATCACCAGAGGTCTGAATGCAACTATCTTGGAGATGTGTGGACCCCACGTTACCGTGAAGCTCAAGTACTCCCTCCGTGAGCAGCCCAGGGCGTTTGCTCTTGATAGACTTGCGTAGGCAGCGGAGTGTCTCACATTACACGTCACTGTTTAATGGTTTCTCCGTGCTCAAGGAATTCGATCAGTATCGGACTTCGGACGTTGAAAAAGACGCTGAGCGTGGCCGTGCCTGTTGAGGGCACAGCTTTGAGTTTTGTTAGAGGGAGGAGAGAACACAGACCTCCACAACCCTAGATGTCGCACTACGTTATCCCAATGCGTCAAATGCGAATTCCAACCGGTTTGGTTTTTACAACATTCCATTTGATTAATCTTTTATTTCATCTGTATAGGTCATAAGTATGGACAGAATAATACAGAGAGATGCGAATAATGTACAATAGGTGAGAAAATCTGTGTGGGGCACTTCCTTTTACAGGATTGCTGTCATTCTCTCTTGTCAAAGGATCACTGTGTAAATATCACGGAGCTAGTGTAACTGTTGGTTAATGTAGACTCAACCGTTCCCTGTGGTTAGTGGGGCCAAGCAGACAGGTTTTCCCGGTCACAGTCAACGTCCAGACAGACAAGAATCAAGAAAAAATGGAATAAAAGAAACTCCATGTGCACTAAATAGGGATAAAGCTAAGGGTAGTATTATTTTACTTCATCAAAATATCAGGGGAATAAAAAATATAATAGATGAGCTGTTAGTGTGTTTAGCTGATCTCAAAACAGGAATGAGATTGCTATACTTCGTCTGTCTGAACACTATGTAGCTGTGAGGATGGAAAGTGTCAGTACAAACAGGTATAATTTAGCACCTTACACTTGCAGATTTAGCATGGATAAAGGAGGAGTTGCCATTTACACAAAACAAGGGTGTGGGTACAAAACTGTAGAAGTAAGCAAATTTTGTGTCAAGCAGCATTTTGAAGTTTGTGCATGTGAACTACAGCTGGATAATGTAGTGTTGATATTAGCAACAGTGTACAGGTGCCATTAGGAGATTGGAAGCTATTCATAAAAAAGTTTGACTCAGTATTATGCTTTCTGTCAGACATAAAGAAGAAATTTATCAGTGACGATTTCAATGGAAACATTCTAAGTAATTATCACGGGAAAAGTGAACTAGATATGTTATTAATAACATATAACTTAGAGTCAATGATGAACTTAGCAGCACATATAGCTCAAGATAGTAGCTCTCTGATAGATAATCTATTTGTACAGCAAGAGGATGTAAAACTAACACATGTTTTTCCTATGATAAACTGATTATCAGACCATGATGCACTATTGATTAACTTACGAAACCTAGAAGGGAGTACAGCTCAGAAACCACTAAGTAAAAGTGAAAGGCTGTTCAGCCCAGTATCTATAGAGCACTTCAGAGAAAGTTTAAGAAATTTTAATGGGGGAGATGTATATAATGAGCCAAATGCTAATGATAAATACAACATATTTCTCTGTAAATTTATATGCATTTTTGAACATTGTTGCCACATAAAAATTACTAACACCAAACAGTTTTCAAAGAAACCTTGGATTACTACAGGTATTAAAGTATCTTCATAAAGAAAAAGAAAATTGTATGAGACAGCAAGAATTAGTAATGACCCAGAAGTAATTTTACTCTATAAAAATTATTGTAGCATACTGAGAAAACTTGTCAGAAAACCATAAAATATATATATATGTACGGTGAAATTAACATCTCGAGCAATAAAATCAAGTCAATATGGCATGTTGTTAGAAGAGACAAGAAAAGAAACCACCGGGGTAGGTGGTATTATTATTAAAGAGAATGAGACCATTTTGACCAACAGTACATAAGTAGCTAAAATATTTAACAACATTTCTTAAATGTAGGTGAAGCAATAGGCGACAATAGTTCGAAAGAAAAAGTCAAATAGTACATGGAGGAGTCAGTTTTGAAAAATCCTTGTCAGATTAATTTTCATCTAACAACGTCTTGTGAAATAAGAAAAATCATGTTTGAAAAATAAATGTTCTGTGTGAGTAGATGACATCTCTAACAACATATTAAAACAATGTGGAGCACTTACAGCTGATGTTCTGGGTCACATCTGTAATCCGTCACGAACTGAAGGTATTTTCCCAGACAAGTTAAAATATGCCATTTTCAAGCCTCTCTACAGAAATGGGACACCACACATGTCAATAATTACCGGTCAGAATATTTGCTTACAGCATTTTCAAAAATCGTCGAGAAATTAATGTGCTCAAGAGTGGTTAGTCGTCCCAACAGTAATGGGGCAGTTAGTAAATCACAGTTTGGATTGCAAAAATGCTGTTCTATTGAAACAATACACAATTTCACTGCCCACATAACATAGCCTTTAAATAGTAAAATGTTACCAATAGGAATTTTCTGTGACTTATCCAAAGACTCTAACTGTTTGAACCATGACATTTTGTTATAGAAAATTCAAGTCTATGGTATAAATGGAACAACATGTGAGTGGTTTACGTCATATCTAAAGAACAGGAGGTAAAACGTTTCTTTATATGGACTAAGTGATTTAAGGAAGTTTCCCACTTCATCTAACCAGGGTGAAATTACATTAGGTGTTCCACAGGGTTCGCCCATAGGTTCCCCTCTGTTCTTGATATGTGTGAATGACCTCCCTTCTTATCTGAAACAAGAAGCTAAACTGACACTGTTTGCTAATGATACAAGCACCATTATTAATCCAATAAAAGAAACTTTAATAGAAAATGATACAAATAATGTGTTTGTAAAAGTTATTGATTGGTTTTCTGGAATGGGCTTGCTCTGAACTTTGAAAAAAACACAGCACATTCAGTTTTCTACTGCGAGGAGTACAGTTCCTTCAAGAAATATAACACAACAACAGAAGTCAGTAGCCAGGGTAGAGCATATTAAGTTTTTGAATGTACAAATAGATGAGAGTCTTAATTGAAAAATTCATATTTTGGATCTCCTAAAGCGAGTAGGTTCAGCAACTTTTCTAATCAGAATAGTTGCTAATTTTGAGGATAGAGAAATTAGGAAGCTAACATACTTTTCATACTTTCACTCTCTAATGTCATACAAAATAATATTTTGGGTTAACTCAATACTTAGGCAAAAAGTATTCACTGCTCAAAAGAAAGTGGTTAGAATAATGTGTGGGGCTCGTAGTCGCGCATATTGTAGGCATCTGTTTAAAAGGTTAGGAATTCTTACAATGGCCTCACATTACATTTAATCAGCAGTGAAACAACATGAATCAGTTTAAAACAATAGCCGTGCTGGATTAGCCAAGCGGTCTGAGGTGCTGCAGTCATGGGCTGTGCGGCTGGTCCTGGCGGAGGTTCGAGTCCTCCCTCAGGCATGGGTGTGTGTGTTTGTCCTTAGGATAATTTAGGTTAAGTAGTGTGTAAACTTAGGGACTGATGACCTTAGCAGTTAAGTCCCATAAGATTTCACACACACAAAAATAATATTGACATTTATGATTATAATACCAGAAGAAAGAAATATCTACACTATCCTCTACTTAACCTATATTTGACACAGAAAGAGGTAAAATATGCTGCTGTAAAACTTTTCGATAAATTACCAGATGAAATAAAATGTGTGACAGACAGCAGTAACAGTTTCAAAAATAAATTGAAATCATATCTCTTTGGCAAGTCCTTCTATACCAGAGATGAATTCTTGAATAGAAATAAACAAATCTATAGGTATAATATATGCTTTTTGTGTCATTTAAGGCAATGAGGTAAGTAATAAAAATTTTAAGAGAAAGGAAATAAACCTTGATTTATGTGTGCATTTCTTATGCACTTCGCACATTCCACATCATAACGGTTTCCGTGAGACTGACCAAGGGAGCTTGTAACTAACTAACTACCAATGTCAATAGAGGATGTTATATCTATAGAGACCTAGATCGCGAAGAACTTGCTTGAAAAATGCATCCATGGGAGAACCCTAATTCCAACGAAAGTTTAGAAAACTATTTGATGGAACTTTTGCCAAAACAGTATTTGTGGATGCTGAAAACCTTAAAAACTGGTGTCATGGACGTGGTGTTGTATCTCAATGATGGGTCAATCAATTGGCTGAAACTTTTCAATGATATGGGCAGTGAACCTGGGATCCACATGAAGAATGCACTTCTGTCAACTGACTATCCGACGGGATCGTGAGTCTGACAAAAGCACTCTACAAATGACAGAAGAGGCGAGAATTCAAAACGGGATCACCAAATGTAAGCTGGAAGATACAGAAACCCACAACAGTGGCAGCTACGGAACAGGCGTATTTTAACTTTCAATTCAGGATGAACAGATCGTATTTAAAATCGTAAATAGGAAATAACTTTGACGTAAATTATGAAATATGTAATTTTACTGAGAGACTCAACAAATTATACGATAAACACGTTCCTCCGATAATAAGTGCAAATCGGGAGAAAACCTGCGCCATGGTTTATCGATCAACTCAAGCACTTTCTATCAGAGACGCAGCACACAGGAAATATAGACGGCACCACCCCTCCGAGGGCTAGGAACAGGCAAACCTCAATCTGCAGCTGAACCTCTCGCTCCTATTGAGGATCTAGATGAGTATTTCGCCACGCCTATATCTGCACTTGATCAACGCACAAGAACGCAAACCATGGAATCCTTGGAATATTTTCAGTTAGTACAATCGGAAATTCTTTTCTGCAGCCGATGAGCCTTAACACCGTCAGAAAGGCAAATGAGTGAATTCGTTCTGCAGCTGCAGGACGTGAAATTATACAAGTAATCAGTTTCATCGTCGATCCATTATTGCCGATAGTAGCGTATATTTTAAACCATTCTCTGACCTCCAGCATCTTGCCAATGTCCTGGGAAAACATACTCACAAAATCTTTACCCAAAAAGTAATCTGCCGAAGAACCTTGTGACTACACGCCAATTTGAATTCTACCAGCATTATCTCAGACTTTAAAATACATTGTTCACTATCAGCTTGCCAGCTGTATACCAATCTGGTTTGCAGAAAAATCGCAGCACTACGAATGCTCTTATGAAAGTGACGGACAAAATGAAACAAGCTATGGACAAACAAAAGGCGATTATTAGGTGCTTTCTGGATTTCAGTAAGGCTTTCGACACCGTAGATCTTCGTATTCCACTTGCTACACTCAAAAGTAAAAACTTTTCGTCAAGTCGTGTACCTTACATGCTTCCAACGGTGTGTAACGATCGGAAGAAAGAGGTCACAATAGAAGAATGTACTACGAGGGATACCACAAGGATCAGTATTGGAACCGTTCCTTTTCTCATTATATGTTAATTATGTGTCGAATATTATCTCCCATTTCAAATATCATTTATATGATGATGGCGACTTTCAGTTATACATAAGTGCAAGCCCAACAAATCTGCAGAAGGCTATCCAGAACTAAATGCTGACTTAATAGCTTTATCAGAATGGTTACACAACGTAGGTCTGAAGCATAAGCCATCCAAAACGCAAGCAGTCTTAGTCGCTCACAAACGACTTAACAGTTTTCAGTTTAGAGACTCTCTTCCACCCTTACTCCTAAACATTACATTTTCTTCTTCTGCAAGGAATTTGGGGATAATTCTCAACCCTCTCCAAGACTGGCCTGAACACACAAAAATGTGTGTAAGAAATTGTCAGCATCGCTTGATTCGTTACATAAACATAAAAAAGTAGTTTATCTCGAGCTTGGAAAGAAACTCGTAAAGTCACTAATACTCCCTATATTATGGTGACCCTTCTCTCCAAGGACTTCAGTATGATAGCTCACGTCTGCTGGAACTGGTGATGAATGCTTGTGTGCGATACATTTGTGAAGTGCGCTACTTCGTCCATATCACTACTGCCTATGAACAATTATCATGGCTACATGACGATAAGCGTAGAGATTATCATACCCCGTGTTTGCTGCATCCTTTTCACAATCATTGGACTCTTTCCTATTTATCTCCAACCGTTACCTACTATCTGAAGAACACGGCAGACATACTTGTTCTCCGCAAAGTAAAATCCTCTCTGTAACACTGCACACCATTCCCATACTCTGTAAATTATTTTCTTAATCGGGAACCCTACTTTGAAATAATCTTCCTCCAAATATTAGAGAAATTAAAATCCTTTCAAACTTCAAAAGACAGGCCCATCTATCACAACAACTATCACTTCTCTCTTTCAGCTCACTCACATCAACCCTCCCTCCCCTACCACTTCTACCTCCCCTTGTCTACAGAGTTTTCTACTGAAATTTTCTTCTTTCTTAGCAGCCATGTTCATTCCGATTACTGTAAAGAAAAATCTGTTGTTTCCTTTCATACATGACAAATCTATCGGCCGACATTGCACTGGGATGTGCCAGAAAAATTTATTATAAGAGCAGATATATACGCGTTATCCGGCGGCTTCATTGAGGTAAGAATTTTCATTTTTTTTATTCAGAATGATCTTTCAGGGCCATGACGCAGCGCTGCTGACGTCCAAAATTTACCAGTTTAAATTCACAGTCAATTATTGAAAGGTTATAGGTGAGCCACATTTTTATTATTCCTAGGTTACGGAATAATAAAGTGTTGGAACGTTACGCTGAATGTGAATGAAATAAATAATTATATTGTTTTTACTCTTGGGAGATTACGGAATTTTTTTGTGGGGAGGTTACACCGTGGCATGGTTTAGTTACCGTGTGGGCGATAAAAAAGTTTTCTTTCGAAGGCCGTGCAGTCTGGAATCGGGTCGCTTATGAGGAAAAACCGTCGTGAGCGTTGTGACAACCATGTCAGCGGCGCACCAGCTTGAGGACATCAGTTTGGTGAAACACCGTGTCCTGCTTAGTGTGAAGAAGTCCGCAGTTGCCTGCTGCACATCCTCGGTCGGCGGGAGTCGCCGATCCTTCAACGCCTTTTTTAAGGGACCGGAGACGTGATAACCTCACTGCCAGGGATCAGAACTCCCACTTGAGTTGGCGTCCGTTCTGCGTTACGACGTTTGCAATGCGGGGACGTGCGTTAACGTGAAGCGGCAGCAGCACCCCTTGTCGCTGTCTTCCTTGGGCGTTTGCCTTAAAGTCGCGCTACGTCGTATAAATGCTGCAGCAACGCCCTCAGACGGAAAATTTTTGATCGTTTCTTACACAACTCAACAGAGCCTTTCGGCAAAGAATATGATGGTAATATCCCGTACGGAAAGTGTGAAAGTGTAGTACATTGGCGGAGTCGTGATTTGTAGTCCGGAGATACATGTGCAGAGGTTTCCTACGTGATTGCGGTCGCACGACAGGAATTAACTGGCTTTCAACGTGGAATAATACACTCGTGTTCATAAATTAAGGATAATGCTGATACATGGTGAATCAACGCGCTGGTGGGCGGTTTGCGGGTTTAAATCACCTCATGGTATGACCATGCAGTCGATGTACGGTGGCGCTGGCAGCAGTCCACATACGCAGAGGTGTTCAAAAAATGGCTCTGAGCGCTATGGGACAACATCTTAGGTCATAAGTCCCCTAGAACTTAGAACTATTTAAACCTAACTAACTTAAGGACATCATACACACCCATGCCCGAGGCAGGATTCGAACCTGTGACCGGAGCAGTCCCGCGGTTCCTGACTGCAGCGCCAGAACCGCACGGCCACAGCGGCCGGCGCGTAGAGGTGTGTTGGTGCATGTCAGAGAACGGTGCAGCCAGTAAGTGTGCAGACGTGTTAATGGTGACTATGTGTTGACAATGGGTCAAAGAACACATAATTATGAGGGGTAGAATACTAGGGCGACTGGAGGCTGGTCAAAAACAGCAGGTTGTAGCACGGGCCCTTCGTGTGCCACAAAGTGTGATCTCAAGACTATGACAACGATTCCAGCAGACAGGAAACGTGTCCAGGCGCTACGGTACGGGATGTCCACAGTGTACAACACCACAAGAAAACTGATATCTCACCATCAGTGCCCGCAGACGGCCACGGAGTACTGCAGGTAGCCTTGCTCGGGACTTTGCTGCAGGCACTGGAACAGATGTCTCCAGACACACTGTCTACAGACGACTGAACAGACATGGTTTATTCGTCAGGAAACCTGCAAGGTGCATTCCACTGACACCTGCTCACAGGAGATCCCGTAAAACCTGGTGTCAAGGACACAGTACATGGTCATAGGAACAGTGATCCCAGGTTATGTTCACGGACGAGCCCTGGTATAGTCTGAACAGTGATTCTCGCTGGGTTTTCATCTGGCGTGAAACAGGAACCACATACCAACCATTTAATGTCCTTGAAAGGTACCTGTGTGGAGGTCGTGGTTTGATGGTGTGGGGTGGAATGATGATTGGAGCACGTACACCCCTGCATGTCTTTGGCAGAGAAATTGTAACAGGTCAGGTGTATTGGGACGTCATTTTGCACCAGTATGTCCGCCTTTTCAGGGGTGCAGTTGGTCCCACCCTCCTCCTGATGGATGATAACGGACGGCCCCACCGAGGTGCCATCGTGGAGGAGTAATCTGAAACTTCAGAAGCTCCGAGAGGCACTGGTGCAAGAATGGGAGACTATACCCCAGCAGCTGCTCGACCACCTGATCCAGAGTATGCCAACCCGTTGTGCGGCCTGTGTACGTGTGCATAGTGATAATATCCCATATTGAAGTCGTGGTACATGCGCAGGAAACAGTGGCGTTTTGTAGCACCTCTGTTTCTGGACGGTTTTCTCAACTTATCACCAATACTGTGGACTTACAGATCTGTGTCGATGTGTTCCCTATGTACCTATGGTATTAGCGCCAGTTTTGTGTACTGCCACGTTGTGTGCAATTATCCTTAATTTCTGAGCATGGGTGTAATTGGAGCTAGACGCATGCAACTTTCCATTTCGGGAATCGTTAGGAGCTTCAGTAGTCTGAGATCCACAGTGTCAAGAATGTGCAGAGAATACCAACTTTCAGGGATTACCTTTGACTATGGACAACACAACAGCCGATGGACTTCACTTAACGACCGAGAGCAGTAGCGTTTGCGTATAGTTGACAGTGCTAACAGTCAAGCAAAACTGCGCAGAAAACAATGTGGACGTACGACAAACGCATCCCTTAAGACAATACGTTGAAATTCGGCTTTAATGGGCTGTGACAACAGAAGACAGGCGCTGCTGCCTTTGCTAAGAGCGCGACTCTGCTTTCAGCGCATCTCTTGGGTTCGCGACCGTATCGGTTGCACTGTAGACGGTTGGTGGTGAGACGTGTTCCGATTTCAGCTGGTGAGAGCCGATGGTAGTGTTGGTGTGTAGCGCAGACCCCACGAAGCCATGTAGCCACATTGTGAACAAAGCACTCTGCAAGCTGGCGGTCGTTTTACAGTGTCTACTTGGAGACTATTTGCAGCCATTTATGGACTTCATATTTTGAAACAACAATGAAATATTTACGGATGGCAATGCGCCTTGTCATCGGGTGCCAGTTATTCGCGATTGGTCTGAAGAACATTCTGGACAATTCGTGCGAACGACATGGCCACCCAGAGCGCACGACGTGTGCCCCATCGAATATTTACGCCACCTAATCGAGAGCTCAGTTAGTGCACAAAATCCTGTATCGGCAATACTTTCGCACTTATCCACGGGGTTAGCGGCAGCAGAGCTCAATATTTCTGCTGGGGTCTTCCGAAGACTTGATGAGTGCATGCATGCCACGTCGATTTGCTGCACTACTCCGGGCAAATCAAATACTGACGATGAAATAGTCCATAAGGAGAGGAGTAATTATCACCGAAGTGAGCAGTGAGAAGGGATTTCACAGTTCGTATACAGCACAACGCCTGCTTATTAAACAGGAATGTGTGCCAAGCAGCATGTTGTCTCCAAATAAAGCACCTCAAATTGACCCCAGACTCAAGCTGTCTGCTAGTTTTCCTCCTCGCACTAGAGATAAATTATACTGCAATAAGACTGCGCACAGTCGACCACATATGCAAGGCTCTGATGCTCTTAGTAGATAACGGCACGCCTGATATCGCACTCCTGCGCCCACACACGGTTTCGACGACAAAGGAGAAGCAGTGCTCCATCATCGTCTGTCAAGGTTACAGACAGGGGAAGAAAGCACCTCACCCAAACTTATCAGCAGCCTCACCGTCCCTAACAGAACGTCCCATTACGGTATCAGACGGACGATGCTTCTGATTATACTATCAGTTCACCGCTTCCTCGTCTTGCCCGCGAATGCCACGTTGATAAACCTCCGAACTTGCACTGCCTTCTCGGATTTTCTCGTTGTCGTCAGTGCGCGACACGTAGGTGGGAGGAAATCATACGTTGCCCGACTGTTTCGGAGTGTACTCTCTCGCAATTCCTGACGTGGACCTCTATATGATGCCCAAAGCCTCTCTTGTAACGCCTGCCGCTGAACAATGTTGATCATCTCCGTAACGCTCGCGCGCTTGCTAAGCAATATGGCAAACAAACACGCGCTCTTCTTTCGATCTCCTCTTCTATTAATCCTTCTTGGTAAGGCTCCAAAACTGCTGAGCAATACCCACTAAAGCGTTGCACTAAATAACAATTTAAATACAAGAAGTGTATGCAGCCACATCGGTTGCACAAAATTTTGTCAATTGACCATGGTTTCGATTGTCCTAGGGCAATCTTCATCAGAATAAAAAGTTACATGGAATATCTAAAAATATAATGACATTGATTTATATAGTATACACTTAACAGGATTACTTCCATAAATTACGTACAATCAGAATGCACTTAAATGTAATCACACCATAGTTTAAAACTTCTGAGAAAAAGTGCTATCGTCAGGCAGAAACGGCATAGAGATAAAACTAGAATGTAATAGTTTAATATGATTGACAATCAGATAAAACACTCCATGCAATATAATGACAACCGCAAGGTCGCGTAGGACCAAGAGCGTCATAACACACCCGCTGGCGTAAGACTAAAAGGCTAACTGGCCGAGACAGCCACGAGACGGACACGAAAATAGGTTCGCGCCATCTAGCAGGAAGTAATCGGAATACAGACAACTTACGAGCAAATGAGGCATTGCAAGAACAATTTTAAACATTACTGGTAACAAACAAGAACCCTTGTGTGAAAGTTACAATATAACGTAACAGTCTTTCTTACAAAGCTAATACAGTACAGGTAATAAACAGAGAAAAAGTAACATTGGAAGCAGAAACGATGTTTAGGAGACTACATTGAGAATAGAATGGCCGTTCAGATAATTTTAATTAGCGGCTGTATACCTTGAAAGCAGTTTTTGTTGCGTAACAGCAACTGTTCGTTAAGAATAAGACAGTCCTTCAGAGATAGGGGTTTAAAATTTCCTAGCTCTTCTGAGACGTTAAGCCTAAAGCTCTTTTCCTCTGAGTGCAAGGTCAGGACGTCTTACATCTTTAGAATTATGCCCTGTTAATTAATAAATGATCGGCGAAAGTTGAATTATGAACATTGCTGCCTTTTTCTCCCAGAACACGTTCCTCTTTACAGTGTATATAAATGATCAACTGGAAAACTCCAGAACGACGCGGTTGTCTGTAAGAGAGGATTTTTTTTTTTTTTGGTCATCAGTCTACTGACTGGTTTGATGCGGCCCACCACGAATTCCTTTCCTGTGCTAACCTCTTCATCTCAGAGTAACACTTGCAACCTACGTCCTCAATTATTTGCTTGACGTATTCCAATCTCTGTCTTCCTCTACAGTTTTTGCCCTCTACAGCTCCCTCTAGTACCATGGAAGTCGTTCCCTCATGTCTTAGCAGATGTCCTATCATCCTGTCCCTTCTCCTTATCAGTGTTTTCCACATATTCCTTTCCTCTCCGATTCTGCGTAGAACCTCCTCATTCCTTACCCTATCAGTCCACCTAATTTTCAACATTCGTCTATAGCACCACATCTCAAATGCTTCGATTCTCTTCTGTTCCGGTTTTCCCACAGTCCATGTTTCACTACCATACAATGCTGTACTCCAGACGTACATCCTCAGAAATTTCTTCCTCAAATTAAGGCCGGTATTTGATATTAGTAGACTTATCTTGGCCAGAAATGCTTTTGATGTCCTCCTTGCTCCGTCCGTCATTGGTTATTTTACTGCCTAGGTAGCAGAATTCCTTAACTTCATTGACTTTGTGACCATCAATCCTGATGTTAAGTTTCTCGCTGTTCTCATTTCTACTACTTCTCATTACCTTCGTCTTTCTCCGATTTACTCTCAAACCATACTGTGTACTCATTAGACTGTTCATTCCGTTCAGCAGATCATTTAATTCTTCTTCACTTTCACTCAGGATAGCAATGTCATCAGCGAATCGTATCATTGATATCCTTTCACCTTGTAAATAATTCCACTCCTGAACCTTTCTTTTATTTCCATCATTGCTTCCTCGATGTACAGATTGAAGAGTAGGGGCGAAAGGCTACAGCCTTGTCTTACACCCATCTTAATACGAGCACTTCGTTCTTGATCGTCCACTCTTATTATTCCCTCTTGGTTGTTGTACATATTGTATATGACCCGTCTCTCCCTATAGCTTACCCCTTTCAGAATCCCGAACAGCTTGCACCATTTTATATTGTCGAACGCTTTTTCCAGGTCGACAAATCCTATGAAAGTGTCTTGATTTTTCTTTAGCCTTGCTTCCATTATTAGCCGTAACGTCAGAATTGCCTCTCTCGTCCCTTTACTTTTCCTAAAGCTGATCGTCACCTAGCGCATTCTCAATTTTCTTTTCCATTCTTCTGTATATTATTCTTGTAAGCAGCTTGGATGCATGAACTGTTAAGCTGATTGTGCGATAATTCTCGCACTTGTCAGCTCTTGCCGTCTTCGGAATTGTGTGGATGATGCTTTTCCGAAAGTCAGATGGTACGTCGCCAGACTCATATATTCTACACACCAACGAGAATAGGCGTTTTGTTGCCACTTCCCCCAATGATTTTAGAAATTCTGATGGAATGTTATCTATCCCTTCTGCCTTATTTGACCGTAAGTCCTCCAAAGTTCTTTTAAATTCCGAATCTAATACTGGATCCCCTATCTCTTCGAAATCGACTCCTGTTTCTTCTTCTATCACATCAGACAAATCTTCACCCTCATAGAGGCTTTCAATGTATTCTTTCCACCTATCTGCTCTCTCCTCTGCATTTAACAGTGGAATTCCCGTTGCACTCTTAATGTTACCACCGTTGCTTTTAATGTCACCAAAGGTTGTTTTGACTTTCCTGTATGCTGAGTGTGTCCTTCCGACAATCATATCTTTTTCGATGTCTTCACATTTTTCCTGCAGCCATTTCGTCTTAGCTTCCCTGCACTTCCTATTTATTTCATTCCTCAGCGACTTGTATTTCTGTATTCCTGATTTTCCCGGAACATGTTTGTACTTCCTCCTTTCATCAATCAACTGAAGTATTTCTTCTGTTACCCATGGTTTCCTCGCCGCTACCTTCTTTGTACCTATGTTTTCCTTCCCAACTTCTGTGATGGCCCTTTTTAGAGATGTCCATTCCTCTTCAACTGTACTGCCTACTGCGCTATTCCTTATTGCTGTATCTATAGCGTTAGAGAACTTCAAACGTATCTCGTCATTCCTTAGTACTTCCGTATCCCACTTCTTTGCGTATTGATTCTTCCTGACTAATGTCTTGAACTTCAGCCTACTCTTCATCACTACTATATTGTGATCTGAGTCTATATCTGCTACTGGGTACGCATTACAATCCAGTATATGATTTCGGAATCTCTGTCTGACCATGATGTAATCTAATTGAAATCTTCCCGTATCTCCCGGCCTTTTCCAAGTATACCTCCTCCTCTTGTGATTCTTGAACAGGGTAATCGCTATTACTATCTGAAGCTTGTTACAGAACTCAGTCTTTCTCCTCTTTCATTCCTCGTCCCTAGCCCATATTCTCCTGTAACCTTTTCTTCTACTCCTTCCCCTACAACTGCATTCCAGTCGCCCATGACTATTAGATTTTCGTCCCCCTTTACATACTGCATTACCCTTTCAATATCCTCATACACTTTCTCTATCTGTTCATCTTCAGCTTGCGACGTCAGCATGTATACCTGAACTATCGTTGTCGGTGTTGGTCTGCTGTCGATTCTGATTAGAACAACCCGGTCACTGAACTGTTCACAGTAACACACCCTCTGCCCTACCTTCCTATTCATAACGAATCCTACACCTGTTATACCATTTTCTGCTGCTGTTGATATTACCCAACACTCTGACCAGAAATCCTTGTCTTCCTTCCACTTCACTTCACTGGCCCCTACTATATCTAGATTGAGCCTTTGCATTTCCCTTTTCAGATTTTCTAGTTTCCCTACCACGTTCAAGCTTCTGACATTTCACACCCCGACTCGTAGAACGTTATCCTTTCGTTGATTATTCAATCTTTTTCTCATGGTAACCTCCCCCTTGGCAGTCCCCTCCCGGAGATCCGAATGGGGGACTATTCCGGAATCTTTTGCCAATGGAGAGATCATCATGACACTTCTTCAATTACAGGCCACATGTCCTGTGGATACACGTTACGTGTCTTTAATGCAGTGGTTGCCATTGCCTTCTGCATCCTCATGTCGTTGATCATTGCTGATTCTTCCGCCTTTAGGGGCAATTTCCCACCTCTAGGACAAGAGAGTGCCCTGAACCTCTATCAGCTCCTCCGCCCTCTTTGACAAGGCCGTTGGCAGAATGAGGCTGAGTTCTTATGCCGGAAGTCTTCGGCCGCCAATGCTGATTATTTATCAAAATTTAGGGAGTGGCGGGGATCAAACCCGGGACCAAAGACGTTTTGATTATGAATCAAAGACGCTACCCCTAGACCACGGGTCATTGTAAGAGAGTAGCAACATCATAAGAGTGTAGCAACCTGCATGAAGTCCTGCAGATAAATTATAACTGTTGCTGGGACGTGCAGTTGATTCTTGGTTGATTGGGGTTGAAGGAACCAAACAGCAAGGTCATCAATCCCTTGTTTCAAATGTGGTCCATTCAGACAGTTTGACATGTCAGAAAAGTCAGAACGATAAAAGGGAAAAGGCTAAAAAACGTAAAAGTGCAGTCGTGTCGTCAATGGTAAAAACAAAATGAGGAAGTCAGCAAGAGAGCGACCCCAAAGCTATGCTAGAGGCAGGAAATATCCCACCTCTGAAGCAGTAGAGGCAAGTCCGCTTCCCTACACCACCTGCGATTTAAAAGCGTTCAACCGCTAGAATGTAGAAGCGCGTATGGGAAAAGGAGACTAACCATTTCTAAAAAGTGATAAAAACAGAGTTAAAGGGAAAGAAAAGAGGATCTTGGCCAGGGAGGGGAGTCGGGAACCTCCAAACACACCTTACAGTGGGAGACACCCCAACGCTCACCGCCCTGTCCCGACACCAGAGTGACATTAAAAACCTTTAAGAATAAAAACCACTTTCCCGGAGGAAACGGAGAGCCAGTTCGACTATCCGGGAATCGTCAGCCAACATTAAAGGTAAAGTGCGGGGAAGTCTGTACTTAGTACGCAGAGCCAAAAGAAGGGAGCATTCCACCAAAATGTGGGCTACTGACTAAAAGGCTCCACAACCACAAAGTGGGGGTGGCTCATTGCGCAAAAGAAAACCATGGGTCAGCCTGGTATTGGCGATGCAGGGACGACATAGTGTGGCCGAGTCCTTTCGGGAGAGAGGAAAGAGAGAACGCCACAGGCATGGTGTCACCTTAATCGCACGAAGTTTATTAGACAGGGAGGTAGCCTCCCAAGAGTTGGCCCATGATTGTGTGAAGTGGTATTTGATGTGAAGCCGTAAATCTGCTGCAGGAGGGGTTACAGAGAACGTGGGGTAGGTGACTGTTCCCCCAGCGAAACGATCAGCCAGCTCATTACCTGGGATACCGACATGGCCAGGGACCCAAAGGAAGTCAACGGAACAAGCAGCACGGTGAAGATCAGCGAGATGGTCACGGATGGACGAGACCAAGGGATGGCAGGAGAAACACCGGTCAATAGCCAGAAGGCCACTCATTGAGTCCATACATAACAAAACACGGTTGTGTTGGGACTGTTTAATAAAGGTAAGGGCCTGGGAAATTGCCATCAATTTCGCAGTAAATACCCCACATGTAGGTGACAGCAGATGATTTCCCATGCCAACAGAGGACGTGAAGGCATATCCCACACCATCAGCAGATTTAGAGCCATCGGTGTAAAAAACAACAGCATCCCGAAACTCCTATAAAATTCGGCGGAAAAAGGAACGGAACACCATCGGGGGGATGGAATCTTTCGGACCTCGGCGGAGATCCATCCGAATTCGGGGCCGAGGAACTAACCAAGGGGGGGGGGGGGGGGTGTTGGGGAGGGAGCGTGGAAGACAGGGCAAAGAAGGAAGCTGAAAATCATGGCAAAGAGACGCAAGGCGGAGTCCAACTGGCAAACCCACCCGAGGGCGGGAATCAGGTGGGCGACGTCCATGGTCTGGGAACAGGATAGAATACAAAGGATGAGTGGGAGAGGAATGGACAGCGATTGCATAAGAAACCAGAAGCTGGGGCCGCCGAACAGAAAGGGGGATGGGGGGATCCCAGGTTCAACCAGGAGATTATCAACAGTGCTAGTAGGGAAGGCACCGGTGGCCAAACAGATACCACGATGGTGAACTGGGTCCAGCAGGTGCAGTGTGGAAGGAGCAGCCGAACCATAAAGTTGACAACTATACTCCAAGTGAGACAGCACTAAAGCACGATAAAGGCGGAGAAGGATGGACGCACCCCAAGAGGTGTGGGTAAGGAAGCGAAGGACATTGTTTACGGAAACATCCTACCTTCAGAAGTCAGATATGACGCAGCCAAGTGAGCTTGTTGTCGAAATGAAGACACAGGAATCGAAACTGTGGGACCACAGGTAATCGTGCATCGAAATAGAGCTGCGGATTGAGGTGGATCGTAGTACAGCGACAGAAGTGGACCACCCGCGATTTTAAAGGAGAGAATTGAAACCCGTGTGAGAGGGCCATGCAGAGGTACGCAATATAGCTCCCTGGAGCTGCCACTCCTTAGAGGCCATCGAAGAGGAACTAGCCCAAATGCAGAATTCATCCACATACAGAGCAGGGGCGACCAAAGGACCGACAGAGGCCACAAGTCCATCGATAACAATGAGGAAACGAAGTACACTCAATACAGAACCCTGTGGGACACCAGTCTCAGGTAGCACCTGAAGAAGACAGTGAGGCACGCTGTTGAAATATCGTGCGAGAACGACGCGAACATCTGGTTGGATTTCCGAATATCCAAGATGTCAACATTAGTCAAACTAATGAGATGTTGAAGCAGTTGGTTATGAATGGAGTCTGGGCCAAGGGCCGTATCATGAGAAGAAGAAAGTGCAGAAAGAAATTCCCATTCAGTAAAAGGTGCATTGTAAGATTCTGACTGACAAGGGGTCAAACATAAGGCGGAAGCTTCGGCCCGCTGTTTCTGGTGAAGGAAAGCAGCTGGATAGGAGGCTGATGCTTATGCCATTGCAAAATGGGTCGCAAGATGTTCCGCGAGAATCAACGGGTCCGTACAAAGGCCATCCGGGAGGTGAAGGCCTGGGAGGGTGGACTGCCGATGGCAACCCTGGAGTAAGCGAAGTGTAGCCCATACTCGTAGAACAGAGGGAAGAGACAAAGCATTCCCAACACATCCAGTTGCACTGTTGGATTAAGTAACGGGCTTTAGCTCGAAGGCGTTAAAGGTAATAAAATTGGCAACGGATGGGTGCCTATTAAGGTGTTGCAAAGCTCGACGTCGATCATGGATGGCAATGGCAATGGCCATACTCCACCACGGGACTTACCAGTGGCGAAATGGTCCAGATGAGCGCGGTACAGCAAGGCTAGCAACGCGAACAATCGTGTCATACACGTCACGTTGGACGTCATCAATACAACCCGACAAAGAGGGCAAAAACACGACCTGTGCAGTCTATAGAGGCCAATCGGCGCGTTGGGAAGACCAACAAGGTAACCCGTCCATCGAGGAGCGGGAAGGGAGCGAGATGAATAGCACAAAAAGGTACCATGACCAGCACTGAAATGAGTAGGGGAGCCATCATCAAGAGGGCACAAATCGTGGTCTGCAAGAAACTGGTCTATGAGAAGACGTCTAGATGGAAATGCATGGCCCCACAAGGGATGATGAGCATTAAAATCCCCGAGGAGAAGGAAGGAGGAAGTTGTTGAAGAAGGGCAGTTAAGGCAGCAGGTGTAAGAGTCCTGTCAGGAGGGAGATAAAGATCACAAACCGTGAGCTCAGAGTCCATGTGGACCCTAACAGCAACCGCTTCCAATGTAGTCTGAAGAGGAATCCACGTGCTAGTAACGTCTGTACGGACCAACGTACAAATGCCACTAGAGGCCTGCAGGTGGCTGACCCAATTTCGACAGAAAACTCGAAACCCACAGAGGATCGGTGAGTGATCATCAGTAAAATGAGATTCCCGTAGAACCACACAAGCTGCAGAGTAAGACGAAATAAGGGATTTCAGCTCTGGAAGGTGATGGTAATATCCATTACAATTCCATTGGATAACCACAGAACGAAGATTCAAATGGGAGTTGAACAGGTTAAAGCTAGTCATGCCGCCGGATCACCACCCGTCACCAACGAGAAGGGGGAGACATCCATGAACAACAGGTCAGTCGGGTTGCAAAGCCGGGGATGGGACCTCTGGTGACACGAGAGGCTCCTTGTCCTGGGACTCATGTTTCTTCTTCTTTGCTGTTTGAGATCGAGAAGGGCTGTGTGGCATAAAGGAGTCAGCTGCAGCACGATTGGGAACAGAAAGAGATCGGACGACCTGGGGGTCCACAGACCGTGGTTCTCGCGGTCGTCGCATGGCAGCAGACCTTTGGTCTGGAAGGTGCTGGGAAGGGGTATCCTAGGAGAGGCGCCCTTGACAGGCAGACACTGAAGAAGTGGGACACTTCTCTGGCTGTGGAGGGGAGCAGCGCCTGGAGGAGAAGGTGTGGGAGCCGCAGGGGTGGGGGGAGGAGAGGGGTTAGAGACTGGGGTAAGTAGGGGGGAGGAAAGAAGCATAACTAGACGTCATGGACACAGGGTGAAGATGTGCATACATCTTACGAGCCTCAGTGTAGGTTAAACGATCAAGGGGGTGGGGGGGGGGGGGGACACAGGAACTCCCCTCATGGAGTGGATGTCCACAGTTCACAGTCACCTGCGAACAGTGGGAAGATATGTGTCCAAAACACAAGCACTTAAAACACCTCATAGGAGGTGGGATGTATGGCTTCACGTCACATTGATAAACCATAATCTTTACTTTCTCAGGGAGGGTATCACCTTCAAAGGCCAGGATAAAGGCACCAGTATCAATGCGATTGTCCTTCGGACCCTTCTGAACTCGCGGAACAAAGTGAACACCCCGCCGTCCGAGATTGTCCCGAAGTTCCTCATCGGTTTGAAGGATGTGGTCCCTGTGAAAAATCGTACCTTGAACCATATTTAGAGACTGATGGGGGGTAATCGACACATTAGTTGTGCCAAGATGGTTACAGGCTCGAAGGGCCACAGACTGGGCAGCTGAAGCAGTTTTGATCAACAATGAACTGGACTGCATCTTGCTCAGAGAGTCCACTTCGACAAACTTGTCTTAAATATGTTCCACAAAAAATAAAGGTTTGTTATTGGTGAAAGTATCCCCATCAGTCCTGGTGCAAACCTGATAGCGCCTAGCCGATGGGCCTGACCCTCCCAGGGGGTAGCCATGGAAGGGAAGGCCGAAGGGGCAGGAAAGCAGCACTAAAAGAATCAGTTTCATGTGGAGAGACGGCCGCAGAAGAATGGCCTGAGTTCTGGACCCATATATGTTTCATTTGCATAGCGTCCACCCTGATAGCACCCACTCCAATCAGGGGCTCTCCTCATGGGCGCCACCCAGCCACAGCAAGGGCCGTCTGGCACGGCGGTCATTGCCAAGAGTTCTGATGCTCCAGGACTACAAGTAACCAGTCCTAGGCTTACATGAGGAGGTCACAGCTCAGGTATCAGAAGTGTGGTCCCTGTGTGTTCAGGGGGCTCAACCAAAAGCGTACATAGCGACCCCACCACACGAGCTGGCTTCCATGCTGGCTATGCACCCTAGCATTAGACAATGGCATGAAAGAAAAGTTGGAATGAACTAGGAGGGCACACGTTAGAGACACTAGGTAAGGTGCTCTTCCCCAAATGGCTCACACTACGGAATAAAAATTTTGTAATGGAGGTGAAACCCCAGAGGGGGACCAAGGAATGCCAAAAGGATGAGGTGATTACGCAACGAGACCAAATTGCAAAACCAACATAACCAGGAGGATAGCGGGTCCAACATAAGCAAGGACACCAAAAGAGGGAGAGGAGAGGGCGGAGAGAGGGCGAAGGGGAAGGAGAAGGAGTAAGGAGAGGAAAGGAGGGGAAGGGCAAGGAAATGCAGTCCTGGAAAGAACTGCAATAGCTCATGGCCCAGTGCTCGCCACGCATGTACTCACGAAAGAACCGTGAGCCCTCTGGGGGGAGACGCATCAGGGGTCCGATATCACTACCACACGCCCCACGCCATTACAGAGCCTCCACCAGCTTGAAGAGTCCTCTGCTGACATGTAGGATCCCGATTCATGAGGTTGTCTCCATACCCGTACACGTCCATCCACTCGATACAATTTGAAGGAAGATTCGTCCGACCAGGCAACATGTTTCCAAACATCAACAGTCTATTGGTCTTGATGGGCCCAGGTGAGGCGTAAAGGTTTGTGTTGTGCAGCCATCAAGGCCCATATGGAGTTTTTTATTCAGAATCACTAAAGCTATCATCCCTCAATGCATGTACCTTTCCTCCTGACTCACCCTGAGCAAGAGAGAGAGAGAGAGAGAGAGAGAGAGAGAGAGAGAGAGAGAGAGAGAGTGAAAGTTATTTCTTTTCGCTGAACTTTAATTCCTTCTCCAAATTTCTCCTTGGTTTCATCCTCACCTTGCTCAATGAACAGACTGAACAGTGTCGCCGATAGCCTTTTTATTTATTTATCATGTTCTGTAGAACCATGTGAGCCAAAGATACCTGCTTCTGGAATGATTCAGTACACTGTTTACAAAACGCTATCAGAAAACATGCAGTATTAACAAAGAATTAAAAATTAAGATAACATGCAGATCAGAAAACTTATAAACAAATAGTTAAAAAATTAATAATACACGACAAAACAGACAGTATACTAATAAATAGTAGATAGCAGAGAAACGTTCTAAGGTGCTACGAGGAACTCCTGTAAAGAATAAATGGAGTATGCCACAAAGAGACCTTTCAACTAGGATTAGAATACTTGGGGCTTATCAATAATTTTTTCAGTTTTGCAGGAAGCCCATTTAAAATAAAACCTACTCAATAGTGACCCCCCCCCCAACCTTCTGTACAATGGGTAACGAAGTATTCGCCTAGTAAACGTCGTTTCCCACCTAGTGTTCACTGAATGAGTGTTGCATATTCTCCGAAATGTCTTGCTCCGTTCTGAAAACTGCTTCCCATCCACGTCAACCGGAACTTATTACTACAGTCTGATTGCCTGTGCCACCGTGAAAAAGGGAAGAAGGAATTTAGTATCACAGCATATGGACTGTAATCGCGGCTCGGACACCAACCTAATGCCGAACAAATGCCTACTCTTCCGGCCAGGAAACAATGCCGCAAGCAAATGACGCGGTACTTACAATAGCAGCGTACATCGGTCAACTGGCATATTGTTATTATTATCATTGTCGAGTAGTGCAACAGAACAAATACAGGTACAGCTACGATGAAATAACAAGGCAATGTTTGAATCTGACAACCTTATCAGGTCACTGAAGAGGGCTGTTGTGGCCGAGTGGTTCTAGGCGCTTCAGTCCGGAACCGCGCTGCTGCTACGGTCGCAGGTTCGAATTCTTCTTCGGGCATGGATGTGTGTGACGTCCGTAGGTTAGTTAGGTTTAAGTAGTTCTAAGTCTAGGGGACTTACGACCTCAGGTGTTAAGTCCCATAGCGCTTAGAGCCATGTGTAAGCATGTCCCTTATCGTATTCTTGAGCATTCGCAACAGGGAAGATCAATCCCCACAAACCTTCGGGCTTGCATTTTGGCCGGCCGGTGTGGCCGAGCGGTTCTAGGCGCCTCAGTCTGGAACCGCGCGACCACTACGGTCGCAGGTTCGAATCCTGCCTCAGGCATGGATGTGTGTGATGTCCTTAGGTTGTTGTGGCCGAGTGGTTCTAGGCGCTTCAGTCCGGAACCGCGCTGCTGCTACGGTCGCAGATTCGAATTCTTCTTCGGGCATGGATGTGTGTGACGTCCGTAGGTTAGTTAGGTTTAAGTAGTTCTAAGTCTAGGGGACTTACGACCTCAGGTGTTAAGTCCCATAGCGCTTAGAGCCATGTGTAAGCATGTCCCTTATCGTATTCTTGAGCATTCGCAACAGGGAAGATCAATCCCCACAAACCTTCGGGCTTGCATTTTGGCCGGCCGGTGTGGCCGAGCGGTTCTAGGCGCCTCAGTCTGGAACCGCGCGACCACTACGGTCGCAGGTTCGAATCCTGCCTCAGGCATGGATGTGTGTGATGTCCTTAGGTTGTTGTGGCCGAGTGGTTCTAGGCGCTTCAGTCCGGAACCGCGCTGCTGCTACGGTCGCAGATTCGAATTCTTCTTCGGGCATGGATGTGTGTGATGTCCTTAGGTTAGTTAGGTTTAAGTAGTTCTAAGTCTAGGGGACTTACGACCTCAGGTGTTAAGTCCCATAGCGCTTAGAGCCATGTGTAAGCATGTCCCTTATCGTATTCTTGAGCATTCGCAACAGGGAAGATCAATCCCCACAAACCTTCGGGCTTGCATTTTGGCCGGCCGGTGTGGCCGAGCGGTTCTAGGCGCCTCAGTCTGGAACCGCGCGACCACTACGGTCGCAGGTTCGAATCCTGCCTCAGGCATGGATGTGTGTGATGTCCTTAGGTTGTTGTGGCCGAGTGGTTCTAGGCGCTTCAGTCCGGAACCGCGCTGCTGCTACGGTCGCAGATTCGAATTCTTCTTCGGGCATGGATGTGTGTGACGTCCGTAGGTTAGTTAGGTTTAAGTAGTTCTAAGTCTAGGGGACTTACGACCTCAGGTGTTAAGTCCCATAGCGCTTAGAGCCATGTGTAAGCATGTCCCTTATCGTATTCTTGAGCATTCGCAACAGGGAAGATCAATCCCCACAAACCTTCGGGCTTGCAATTTGGCCGGCCGGTGTGGCCGAGCGGTTCTAGGCGCCTCAGTCTGGAACCGCGCGACCACTACGGTCGCAGGTTCGAATCCTGCCTCAGGCATGGATGTGTGTGATGTCCTTAGGTTGTTGTGGCCGAGTGGTTCTAGGCGCTTCAGTCCGGAACCGCGCTGCTGCTACGGTCGCAGATTCGAATTCTTCTTCGGGCATGGATGTGTGTGACGTCCGTAGGTTAGTTAGGTTTAAGTAGTTCTAAGTCTAGGGGACTTACGACCTCAGGTGTTAAGTCCCATAGCGCTTAGAGCCATGTGTAAGCATGTCCCTTATCGTATTCTTGAGCATTCGCAACAGGGAAGATCAATCCCCACAAACCTTCGGGCTTGCAATTTGGCCTTCCGGTGTGGCCGAGCGGTTCTAGGCGCTTCAGTCTGGAAACGCGCGACCGCTACGGTCGCAGGTTCGAATCCTGCCTCGGGCATGGATGTGTGTGATGTCCTTAGGTTAGTTAGGTTTAAGCAGTTCTTAGTTCTAGGAGACCGATGAACTCAGATGTTAAGTCCCATAGTATACAGAGCCATTTGAGCTTGCATTTTGATCTACTGGTCTTTCCTCTATTTAGTGGCTTCGAAAACGCCTGTGGCCAGAAGACCGATCTGAGGTGGTTTGCATGACATTAGGCGTATTTCTGACAGAGGCTGAAAAGATGCTGCTTAGAAATAAGTCCTTATCCGGCTCCGTCTTCTTCAGAATTTGCACGCTGGCAGCTTTTCTATTGAGATCAGATACTGGATGGAACAGGTAAGGACTAGTGTGATTTGATCTGGCAGTGCCAGTAATGGTCTTCTTCTCCTCATTCAAAAACTGTTTTTCTACGTAGGGGCACAATATTCAGCTGCTGAGTACATGAGTGAGATTGTGTAGTGTAGCTGCCTTTGGTTCCCATCTCTTTTTGACGGTTTTGTGGACTACAATTTTCTTGGACCAAGTTTTTTTGACGATGCCTCTCAACTGGCAGTGTCTGATCGAAGGTGTCATCTAGATATTTAGGGAAATAATCATCAGTATGCTTTCTACTAGCTGAACTGCAGAGACTGAGAAAGTGTAAATCGGGATAAGTGATAGGATTCTTGACACAACATTTATGGAACACAGCAGGGTGTGGAAGTGCAGTGTGTGGTATTGTCCAAAGATGACGGCGCCACATCAAAGTTGCCAACATGCAGTGGTACCACAGACATTATGTCTTGCCGCGGTCTTCAACAACGAAAGGGAGAGTCTGAAGAAGACACGCCGCCTCTCAGCACAGCAGCGACCTCGCACAGATGTCAATATGGAGCCGAGTGTGGAGTATCTCTGCTCCAGTGACATCAGCTGAAGCAGTTAATATCACTGAGTAGGACTAAAATGTTATTCGTGTCTCAGCTGGCAATGTACTTTTATGGATGTTGAATATTGTACTTCAAGAGAAGAGTTTATAATTGCATGAATCAAGTGACGCTTTCATAGTTATTCTCCTCATAATTTTTTCCCTCTGTGGGAAAGAACTGTATCAAATCAAGTAATTATTTTTATTATTCATGTAATAAAGTGAACTAATATTTCCTATGTTGTAGTTCAGTTGAGCCATGTCACGGAGCAATCACAGAATCGACCATTATTGTTAAACAATTGTAATTTATTCTTGTCGTAACACTGCAAAGAACTCGAAATTTGCAGATCACCTTAAATATCGAAGACCAAACACAATACAAGAAGATGTGTGCAACATAAAAGTCAGTAACGAAGGACTTCTCCTCACCTTTCAAGGAAAATACCAAATGCACAAAGCAGTAACACATAATAGTAAATAGACAAATATCGCAAAACAGACACTATGCAAAATATTCTCTCTCTCTCTCTCTCTCTATATATATATATATATATATATATATATATATATATATATATATATATGTGTGTGTGTGTGTGTGTGTGTGTGTGTGTGTATGTACCAAGCGCGAGTATTTTGTTACCATCGTTTTGGGTGTGTTTATTATGTGGGATGAAATGCGAAACAAAAGTGCCGGATCCAAGATTCAGAGTCCAGACACCGCATGTAAACTGTACTTGCGTCAAAAGTAATTGCTTTGGTTTCATAAAAGCTGAAAAGTTATGAGCTCTGCTACGTTTTATTACTTATAAGATGTAATTTATGACGTTTAAGGATATAAAATACACATTGGAGTAACACTGGATGATGATGTGTGTTTCTAATTATTTGCAAAACAAACAAACAAACAAACAAAAAACAGAGAGAAGTTGTCGTCTCCAAGTTTCTCTCGCACACATTCGTTTACGTTTGTTTCCTTACAAATGCTACCGACACTACGGGTAATCATACTACGTCAGTTACGTAGGTCACCAAAACTATCGAACCATAGTTTTGGTACTGCCTATTTATATTAGCGGGTCATGCCAGAGACACCTATAATTCGTGGAGGTGTTGCGGTTATGCAACTAACTGAAGACAGTTTGTTTATTGCCATACGCGTTTCGTTTCTTTTATTTGTAAAGCATCTTCAGTGGCCTGTAATACATGTGTAAATTTTAAGTTGACAAACCAGACTAACTCGAAAAATAAGCTTCACACCAAAAAAGTGTAGAATCCAAAGTTGATTATTTTCGAGGGGGACATCTGCTGGTGATAAAATTAGCCCGCCACCTCAGCCTCTTGGGGGTGAGGCGGGTGACACCGCCTCCCGCCCGATCCCCAAGGAGTTGGGGTGGCGGGCTAATTTTAACACGAGCAGATTTCCCCTTCGAAAATAATCAACTTTAGATTCTACACATTTTTTCGTGTGAAGCTTATTTTTCGAGTTATTCTGGTTTGTCAACTTTTTACACCCTGTATATAGTAAACGTACTATGCGGTTGTTACAATATGTTATTACGTTCCATTTTGTCGTGTTTTCTCTTTTTTCTTAGGTCAGAACTACTCGTGTAGCACAGATTTCGTGATACGAAATTATCGCTAATGTTACTTATGGTTTGCAGCACTGTTAGCACTGTTAGTCCATGCGTTTGGTCCTGGAGGCGTGTTCATTAGTCTCTATGCTGCAGTTGTCCGATTACCGGCGTTCTTTCTCTCACATCTGATTCAACACGTCGCATGCATCACTTGCACTTTGCATTTTATTCTCAACGTGTGTGAGTTTTGCGGTGTGTAGTGCTTACAACTATCGCTGTGTGTTTATCTTTCGTCTCTTGTTTGAGTTGTCTCCGTGGTTTGGTATTTTCATTCGTTCTGTGTGTGTGTGTGTGTGTGTGTGTGTGTGTGTGTGTCAGAGAGAGGGAGAGAGAGTGGGGGGGGGGGGGGAGGGAGACAGAGAGAGAGAGAGAGAGAGAGAGAGAGAGAGAGAGAGAGAAGGGAGACGGGAAGATAATTTTTTCTGGTAACGTTTCGGACCTCTGTTTGTTATTGTCTTAGTGGCTAACATGATAAGAGAGTTGTTGCTTATATGGGTTTTGTCATTAAGTACCTTCTTTCCCATTGTAATGGCTCTTTGTATGTGAGTTTCTTGCAGCGTCAGAAGATTTTTGTTGTGATTATTCACTCTAATAACTGTCATGTCACGTTCCATGTTGGAGTGTTCGTGATCATGTTTTATATTGCGTTCGAGGAAGGTAGAATGGCAATTTTCATGCTTCCAATTTTTTATAGCTAGTTTTGAAGTTCTTACCTGCCATCCCCAGATATAATGATTTACATTCTTGACACTCTAACTGGTATATACACTACTGGCAATTACAATTGCTACACCAAGAAGAAATGCAGATAATAAACGGGTATTCATTGCACAAATATATTATACTAGCACTGACATGTGATTAGATTTTCACGCAATTTGGGTGCATAGATCCTGAGAAATCAGTACCCAGAAAACCAACTCAGGCCGTAATAACGGCCTTGATACGCCTGGGCAATGAGTCAAACAGAGCTTGGATGGCGTGTACAGGTGCAGCTGCCGATGCAGCTTCAGCACGATACCACAGTTCATCAAGAGTAGTGACTGGCGTATTGTGACGAGCCAGTTGCCCGGCCAACATTGACCAGACGTTTTCAGTTGGTGAGAAATCTGGAGAATGTGCTGGCCAGGGCAGCAGTCGAACATTTTCTGTATCCAGAAGGGCCCGTACAGGACCTGCAACATGAGGTCGTGTATTATCCTGCTGAAATGTAGGGTTTCGCAGGGATCGAATGAAGGGTAGAGCCACGGGTCGTATCATATCTGAAATGTAACGTCCACTGTTCAAAGTGTCGTCAATGCGAGCAAGAGGTGACCGAGACGTGTAACCAATAGCACCCCATACCATCACGCCAGGTGATACGCCAGTATGGCGATGACGAATACACGATTCCAATGTGCGTTCACCGAGATGTCACCGAACACGGATGCGACCATCATGATGCTGTAAAGAGAACCTGGATTCATCCGAAAAAATGACGTTTTGCCATTCGTGCACCCAGGTTCGTCGTTGAGTACACCAGCGGAGGCTCTCCTGTCTGTGATGCAGCGTCAAGGGTAACCGCAGCCACTGTCTCCGAGCTGATAGTCTTGCAAACGTCCCCATGTTTTGACTCTGGGCTCGAGACGTGGCTGCACAATCCGTTACAGCCATACGGATAAGATGCCTGTCATCTCGACCGCTAGTGATACGAGGCCGTTGGGATCCAGCACGGTGTTCCGTATTACCCTCCTGAACCCACCGATTCCACATTCTGCTAACAGTCACTGGATCTCGACCAACGCGTGTAGCAATGTCGCGATACGATAAAAAGCAATCGTGATAGGCTACAATCCGACCTTTATTGAAGTCGGAAAAGTGATGGTACGCATTTCTCTCCCTTACACGAGGCATCACAACAACGTTTCACCAGGCACCGCCGGTCAACTGCTGTTTGTGTATGAGAAATCGGTTGGAAACTTTCCTCATGTCAGCACGTTGTAGGATTTGCCACCGGCGCCAACCTTGTGTGAATGCTCTCAAAAGCTAATCATTTGCATATGGCAGCATCTTCTGCCTGTCGGTTAAATTTCGCGTCTGTAGCACGTCATCTTTGTGGTGTAGCAATTTTAATAGCCAGTAGTGTACATCGTCCTTGGTATTTATCTAGTTTCTCTGCTGCTTGTGAATGTGACTAAAGTGTGTTGCTTGTTCTGTAAGCTATGTCTAAACCCGGCTTCTTTAATGTATGTGCTATCGCGTATGTTGGTTTGTGTTTGTATGTTAAAGTGTACTATTTGTTTCTATTAGTCATGTCATGAGGTTTACTGTTTTGTGTTTCCATGTGTGCTGTAGTGTCTGTGGATTTTTTGTGTTTGTTTTCTCTGCTTGTTTTCATTTTTCGTTAGTTGTGTTTTAATTTTGTGGTTGAGTTTTTGTACTATATGGGTGTTGTAACAATTCTATTGTTTGTAATTCTTTTTCATAGTTGTCTTTGGTGAGTGGGATGTATATGTATAAAATGAGACGTGTATTACAGGCCACTGAAGGTGATCTAAATCAGTCAGCGCACGTTAGTACAGTCCCCTTCTGAGAACGACAACGTTTTACTGCGTAGGTGCCACGACATGTTGAGCAAGTTCTAGACTTGTGTACAAGGCTCGCAGCAAACTAGAATACTCGAAAGTAGGGTCGCGAAATGGAAACCACGGTGAAAATCAATAACATATACTAGCAACAATTAACTACATCTTCCAGCTACTTCTCTACAAAGTCGCAGCTCTGGCATTTGTAGCAGCGTGTACCAACTTTCCAAGGCAGCCGCCTGTGCTTTCTGACAATTCTCTACGCAGGTCTGCAGGTCGTTGTCTGTGCCAAGATGTTGTCTTGTAACTAGAGGTTCATGTGTTGTTGTTGTTGTGGTCTTCAGTCCTGAGACTGGTTTGATGCAGCTCTCCATGCTACTCTACCCTGTGCGAGCTTCTTCATCTCCCAGTACTTACTGCAACCTACATTCTTCTGAATCTGCTTAGTGTATTCATCTCTTGGTCTCTCTCTACGATTTTTACCCTCCAAGCTGCCCTCCAATACTAAATTAATGATCCCTTGATGCCTCAGAACATGTCCTACCAACCGGTCCCTTCTTCTTGTCAAGTTCTGCCACAAACTCCTCTTCTCCCCAATTCTATTCAATACCTCCTCATTAGTTATGTGATCTACTCATCTAATCTTCAACATTCTTCTGTAGCACCACATTTCTAAAGCTTCTATTCTCTTCTTGTCCAATCTATTTATCGTCTATGTTTCACTTCCATACATGGCTAGACTCCATACAAATACGGTTCATGTGAGCAGAGGTGAAAATCAGATGGAGCCAAGTCCGTGCTACATAGTGAGTGATTAAACTCATCCCATCGAAAACCTGCAAAGCGTCCTCATAGCCCCTGCAGAGTGCGGCCGAGAATTTTCATCAAGAAGGAAATGCACGACATGCTCTACGATATCAGCCGAAATCCCTCACAGGCACTCGTACTTGATGGGACACTGTCTTCTAGGCATCTTTGCATGCTCATTGTGCGATCAGAACTCAAAAGAGCTACGTGAGGCAATCGACTGGCGTATTAGAGACACTGTCCAGTCCGAAAATTTTGCCAGATTTTCACTGTGTATTCCATTTCGGGATCGATTGTAACTTACTTTCCGAATAGGCCTCGCACAGCAAGTTAGTATCAGATTAGTTATTAATTTACGAAAACAAATTACAATCGGTTTACATTAAGGACGTTTTGTGGCTTCATTGTTAACAGCCTCATTCTGCATTTTTGCTTACTGTCTTTAAACAAATATCCGTGAGCACCCTTTCTCAACATTGGTGTGATTCCTTCACAAATAGTATAATGACAGCATTTCAGGCAATTACAGTTTATTCAGAGCGTTAGGAGAATAGTACATTACAATTCGTTATCTAGATCAAGATTTCTAGAGGGGAACGTCAGCTGCACCGTCCATTATGCTTTCAAACTATGAGAGCCAATCCTCAATTCACAACCGTCTCAGAATCTTACTCGTTGTAGATTTTACGAGAAATCGTGGTAAACACTGATAGTTCAGTTGAGCGGCGCCAGGCAAGTACAAATAAGTGTTATAATTTTGTGGTATAGATTTTACATGGATTTTTGTACTAAAAATGCTATGTTTGTTCTTTATTTCATGCTCTACGGTCGAGTCCAGGCAAGGTGTTCCCATGCTGTTCCTACGCAAAAGGTATACCGGGCTCAGCTGGAGTCAAACCGACAGCTAGCGGGTGGCAGGCGACATGGAAGACGTTGTCGAAACTTAATTTGATTACTAAAATATCCTGTTTGAAATCATGAAATCGTAACCACTATTGTATGTGATGTCTAACGGTGAACATTAAAAGGTTGTGTTCTACCAGAAATGTGATGGTGATTTATTTCACCTGAGAATTCCTCAGAAGTACAGTATTGTGAGATCTCGAATAGGAAACATTCGAAATTCGAGGATATTTAATATTGAGCATTTATAGTTGCAGGAAGATTCGCTAAAGAACATGAATGGAAATGTTCATACTTCATATAAGGCCTTACGCAAACTAAATGAAAAACTGTATTTTTGTAGCAGTCTGTTCTTATTATGTTAAACACTTTCCTTGACATCTAACAATTTTGTTTGGAGTCTAATAATTCGCTCATTATTACACTTCACTCGACTTTCCAAGGCACCAATATTTTTGGAAATGTAACTATTTGTGCTCCGAAAGCAAAAGCGTTGAAGACTCTTACCGTTTGCGGTTCAGATTTAGCAACAGTTGTGGAATAGGTTTCTTCTTTGTTGAGTAACCATTTTATTTACTTTTGACGTTTTATTATCACGTCTGTGTGGTTTTTCCGTCAGAAACTTATGATGGCTTACTTGATATGTTAAATAATGCATTCCATTCACTAATTTGACTGTAAGTGTACTGAACAAAACTTCACGTTATTCAATAGACATGCTTGGAATAGGGTTGCCATACCAAGCTGAAGCACTGTCGGGACACCCTGAGATAGGGGTGTAGAAATGAAGTAAAAAAATCTATTTAATGTAATTACTTTTAATTTACAGCGCAGTTATATGGAACTTATTGCGGCAGAAGTAGCTGGTACACCATGTTTTTTTTCGAAGATTTCACCTTTTTCAGCAAGTATTTTTTCCCTTTTACGTATTTATAAAACTCCGTGCAACTCAGCCTGTAGTTAAACTGTCACTGTAAGAGTGATTTCACAGTCCATGGTAGCAGTCAGTTTCTTTGGTCAATCCACTGGGCCGACATCAGCAAAAATACTCTTTCCACAGTGGCGTTGTGTGAGGGAATAGAAAACAAATATTCGCATATTTTAGCAGTTGCCATTTGCGTTCAGGACTTTGGTTTTCCTTAATAAGTTAAATCAGCATTTCTTCCAAGGAGTGTTTAGAGTCAGACTTCGTTCCTAAATAGCTCTTCAGATACATACACTCCTGGAAATTGAAATAACAACACCGTGAATTCATTGTCCCAGGAAGGGGAAACTTTATTGACACATTCCTGGGGTCAGATACATCACATGATCACACTGACAGAACCACAGGCACATAGACACAGGCAACAGAGCATGCACAATGTCGGAACTAGTACAGTGTATATCCACCTTTCGCAGCAATGCAGGCTACTATTCTCCCATGGAGACGATCGTAGAGATGCTGGATGTAGTCCTGTGGAACGGCTTGCCATGCCATTTCCACCTGGCGCCTCAGTTGGACCAGCGTTCGTGCTGGACGTGCAGACCGCGTGAGACGACGCTTCATCCAGTCCCAAACATGCTCAATGGGGGACAGATCCGGAGATCTTGCTGGCCAGGGTAGTTGACTTACACCTTCTAGAGCACGTTGGGTGGCACGGGATACATACAGACGTGCATTGTCCTGTTGGAACAGCAAGTTCCCTTGCCGGTATAGGAATGGTAGAACGATGGGTTCGATGACGGTTTGGATGTACCGTGCACTATTCAGTGTCCCCTCGACGATCACCAGTGGTGTACGGCCAGTGTAGGAGATCGCTCCCCACACCATGATGCCGGGTGTTGGCCCTGTGTGCCTCGGTCGTATGCAGTCCTGATTGTGGCGCTCACCTGCACGGCGCCAAACACGCATACGACCATCATTGGCACCAAGGCAGAAGCGACTCTCATCGCTGAAGACGACACGTCTCCATTCGTCCCTCCATTCACGCCTGTCGCGACACCACTGGAGGCGGGCTGCACGATGTTGGGGCGTGAGCGGAAGGCGGCCTAACGGTGTGCGGGACCGTAGCCCAGCTTCATGGAGACGGTTGCGAATGGTCCTCGCCGATACCCCAGGAGCAACAGTGTCCCTAATTTGCTGGGAAGTGGCGGTGCGGTCCCCTACGGCACTGCGTAGGATCCTACGGTCTTGGCGTGCATCCGTGCGTCGCTGCGGTCCGGTCCCAGGTCGACGGGCACGTGCACCTTCCGCCGACCACTGGCGACAACATCGATGTACTGTGGAGACCTCACGCCCCACGTGTTGAGCAATTCGGCGGTACGTCCACCCGCCCTCCCGCATGCCCACTATACGCCCTCGCTCAAAGTCCGTCAACTGCTCATACGGTTCACGTCCACGCTGTCGCGGCATGCTATCAGTGTTAAAGACTGCGATGGAGCTCCGTATGCCACGGCAAACTGGCTGACACTGACGGCGGCGGTGCACAAATGCTGCGCAGCTAGCGCCATTTGATGGCCAACACCGCGGTTCCTGGTGTGTCCGCAGTGCCGTGCGTGTGATCATTGCTTGTACAGCCCTCTCGCAGTGTCCGGAGCAAGTATGGTGGGTCTGACACACCGGTGTCAATGTGTTCTTTTTTCCATTTCCAGGAGTGTATATACCCGAAAACAATTACCACCTGAAATCTTCACACCATTTTTAGTCCGGTATATAACAGCGTTTTCAATCATACCAAATCTGGAGTTTCAGATAGCGTCATCAAAGAAAATACTTGATATTTATTAAAAGAAACGCCCTTTTCTCTAAGTAATCAAATGCTATTGTATAGAAATTCGTTGTCTCTTCCTCAAATTTCGAAATCAAATTAATTATTTCTTGATAAGGGTTCTCATTCTTTAATCTGATCAAATTCATCTTCGTTTACACGCCAATAAAATTGACAGTCTTCCTTTCATTCATACAGCTTTGAGTGTCAATTAATGTATTTCGTATTTCAATTATCGAAACTTCATTCTTCTTCACGCTTTTTTTACTTTTATTTTTTTCAAACAGAGCTAAGTTTGACCGCAGAAACACGAAGTAAATTTCACTCATCGAACTACTGAAAAAAATCTGAAATTTTTTAGGTGGCCCGTCTTCAGTATCTGAAAATTGTTTTAATGGAATTCAAATGTTAAGAATTCTCTCAACTGTGGGCACCTTGTTTTTAAGTGAGATGGAGGAGTCTGGTGATAGACATCAATGTAGGAGCAGAACGTATTTAGTTTATCTAGCTTCACCGTGTATGTTGTTGTTGTGGTCTTCAGTCCTGAGACTGGTTTGATGCAGCTCTCCATGCTACTCTATCCTGTGCAAGCTTCTTCATCTCCCAGTACTTACTGCAACCTACATCCTTCTAAATCTGCTCACTGTATTCATCTCTTGGCCTCCCTCTAGGATTTTTACCCTCCACGCTGCCCTCCAATGCTAAATTTGTGATCCCTTGATGCCTCAGAACATGTCCTACCAGCTGGTCCCTTCTTCTTGTCAAGTTGTGCCACAAACTCCTCTTCTCCCCAATCCCATTCGATACCTCCTCATTAGTTATGTGATCTACCCATCTAATCTTCAGCATTCTTCTGTAGCACCACATTTCGAAAGCTTCTATTCTCTTCTTGTCCAAACTGTTTATTGTCCATGTTTCACTCCCATACATGGCTACACTGCATACAAATGCTTTCAGAAACGACTTCCTGATGCTTAAATCTATACTCGATGTTAACAAATTTCTCTTCTTCAGAAACGCTTTCCTTGCCATTGCCAGTCTACAATTTATGTCCTCTCTACCTCGACCATCATCAGTTATTTTGCTCCCCAAATAGCAAAACTCCTTTACTACTTTAAGAGCCTCATTTCCTAATCTAATTCCCTCAGCATCACCCGACTTAATTCGACTACATTCCATCATCCTCGCTTTGCTTTTGTTGATGTTCATCTTATACCCTCCTTTCAAGACACTGTCCATTCCGTTCAACTGCTCTTCCAAGTCCTTTGCTGTCTCTGACAGAATTACAATGTCATCGGCATACCTCAAAGTTTTTATATCTTCTCCATGGATTTTAATACCTACTCCGAACATCTTTTTTTTCCTTTATTGCTTGCTCAACATACAGATTGAATAACATCGGGGATAGGCTACAACCCTGTCTCTCTCCCTTACCAACCACTGCTTCCCTTTCATGCTCCTCGACTCTTATAACTGCCATCTGCTTTCTGTACAAATTGTAAATAACCTTTCGCTCCCTGTATTTTACCCCTGCTACCTTTAGAATTTGAAAGGGAGTATTCCAGTTTACATTGTCAAAAGCTTTCTCTAAGTCTACAAATGCTAGAAACGTAGGTTTGCCTTTCCTTAATCTTTCTTCTAAGATAAGTCGTAGAGCCAGTATTGCCTCGCGTGTTCGAATATTTCTACGGAATCCAAACTGATCTTCCTCGAGGTCGGCTTCTACCAGTTTTTCCATTCGTCTGTTAAGAATTAGCGTTAGTATTTTGCAGCCGTGACTTATTAAACTGATAGTTCGGTAATTTTCACATCTGTCAACACCTGCTTTCTTTGGGATTGGAATTATTATATTCTTCTTGAAGTCTGAGGGTATTTCGCCTGTCTCATACATTTTGCTCACCAAATGGTAGAGTTTTGTCAGGATTGCTCTCCCAAGGCTGTCAGTAGTTATAATGGAATGTTGTCTACTCCCGGGGCTTTGTTTCAACTTAGGTCTTTCAGTGCTCTGTCAAACTCTTCACGCAGTATCGTATCTCCCATTTCATCTTCATCTACATCCTCTTCCATTTCCATAATACTGTTCTCAAGTACGTCGCCCTCTATATACTCCTTCCACCTTTCTGCTTTCCCTTCTTTGCTTAGAACTGGGTTTCCATCTGAGCTCTTGATATTCATAGAAGTGGTTCTCTTTTCTCCAAAGGTCTCTATAATTTTCCTGTAGGCAGTGTCTATCTTACCCCTAGTGAGATAACCTCTACATCCTTGCATTTGTCCTCTAGCCATCCCTGCTTAGCCATTTTGCACTTCCTGTCGATCTCATTTTTGAGACGTTTGTATTCCTTTTTGCTTGCTTCATTTACTGCATTTTTATATTTTATCCTTTCATCAATTAATTCAATATTTCTTCTGTTACTCAAGGATTTCTACTAGCCCTCGTCTTTTTACCTACTTGATCCTCTGCTGCCTTCACTACTTCATCCCTCAGAGCTACCCATTCTTCTTCTACCGTATTTCTTTCCCCCATTCGTGACAATTGTTCCCTTATGCTCTCCCTGAAACTCTGTACAACCTCTGGTTTAGTCAGTTTATTCAGATCCCATCTCCTTAAATTCCCACCTTTTTGCAGTTTCTTCAGTTTTAATCTACAGTTCATAACCAATAGATCGCGGTCAGAGTCCACATCTGCCCCTGGAAATGTCTTACACTTTAAAACCTGGTTCCTAAATCTCTGACTTACCATTATATAATCTGTCTGATACCTTTTAGTATCTCCAGGTTTCTTCAATGTATACAACCTTCTTTTATGATTCTTGAACCAAGTGTTAGCTATGATTAAGTTGTGCTCTGTGCAAAATTCTACCAGCGGCTTCCTCTTTCATTTCTTACCCCCAATCCATATTCACCTACTACGTTTCCTTCTCTCCCTTTTCCTACTGTCGAATTCCAGTCACCCATGACTATTAAATTTTCGTGTCCCTTCACTACCTGAATAATTTCTTTTGTCTTATCATACATTTCATCAATTTCTTCGTCATCTGCAGAGTTAGCTGGCATATAAACTTGACTACTGTAGTAGGCGTGGGCTTCGTGTCTATCTTGGCCACAATAATGCGTTCATTATGCTGTTTGTAGTAGCTTACCCTCACTCCTATTTTTTTATTCATTATTAAACCTACTCCTGCATTACCCCTATTTGATTTTGTATTTATAACCCTGTATTCACCTGAACAAAAGTCTTGTTCCTCCTGCCACCGAACTTCACTAATTCCCACTATATCTAACCTATTCATTTCCCTTTTTAAATTTTCTAACCTACCTGCCCGATTAAGGGATCTGACATTCCACGCTCCGATCCGTAGAACGCCAGTTTTCTTTCTCCTGATAACAACGTCCTCTTGAGTAGTCCCCGCCCGGAGTTCCGAATGGGGGACTATTTTACCTCCGGGATATTTTACCCAAGAGGACGCCATCATCATTTAACCATACAGTAAAGCTGCATGCCCTCGGAAAAAATTACGGCTGTAGTTTCCCCTTGCTTTCAGCCGTTCGCAGTACCAGCACAGCAAGTCTGTTTTGGTTAGTGTTGCAAGGCCAGATCAGTCAATCATTCAGACCGTTGCCCCTGCAACTACTGAAAAGGCTGCTGCCCCTCTTCAGGAACCACACGTTTGTCTGGCCTCTGAACAGATACCCCTCCGTTGTGGTTGCACCTACGGTACGGCCATCTGTATCGCTGAGGCACGCAAGTCTCCCCGCCAACGGCAAGGTCCATGGTTCATGGGGGAAGTCACCGTGTATATTGAAAATATTTTCATGGCATTTATTTCAATGGCGACAGTTGAAACACCAGCAGCGCTTGATACAGTATTGTGGAGAAAGTAGGCAGGGCGTCCAATTCCCTCTACATTTTTTTCTTTAAATTAGTGAAACGCATACTGCTGGCCGCGTCGATGAAGCCCTCTGAAGTTGGTATTGATATTGTCTCCACAAAAAGCGATTAATTTACCTAATGAAATTTGCAGTTCTCTTAAAATGTCTAGATAAAACTTTGCAATTGTCTCCGATATTTTATTTAGTCAGTGAGTCAGCCTCCAACAGCTTCTGTTGGATATCGTCAGTTTCAGTTAAGTATTGAACAACTAAAGAATACATCTTTTCAGTCTTCAATGCGTCGGTAATGCCGTAAAATGAAACTTTTTGCAATCGTTAATATGCATTATGTGACGGAGTGTTGTGCGAGAATGTTGCTTTGCTCCTGGCTGTAGACCACTCTGCAGCGACTAAGAGGTCAGGATACACTGCGGCATTCAGTTTTACGGTACAGTCAAGAGAACTGAAGGATTGATGATGCTTGACATATCCATAAGTTGTTAGTTCTGCAGTAGCAACGATCAATTCCTCCGGGTATCTTCTCTAATCACGAATGTAGAAACAGGCTTTAATGTCGATGCTACAGAAAATCTATTTGTATGAGTCTTCGTAGAAACGTGATGCCTCATACCTGCATTACCTCCGTGACATACTGACAAGGGAACCTCCCGATCGCACCCCCCTCAGATTTAAATCTAAGTTGGCACAGTGGATAGGCCTTGAAAAACTGAACACAGATCAATCGAGAAAACAGGAAGAAGTTGTGTAGAACTATGAAAAAAATAAGCAAAATATACAAACTGAGTAGTCCATGTGCAAGATAAGCATCAGAACAGCCGATTGTGAGGACTCGAGCGCCGTGGTCACGTGGTTAGCGTGAGCAACTGCGCTACGAGAGGTCCTTGGTTCAAGTCTTCCCTCGAGTGAATTTTTTTTATTTTCAGACAATTATCAAAGTTCAGGCACTCACACATAATCAACTTCGCTCTCCAAAATTCCAGGACATGTTCAGATTTGCTTGGACATATGCAGGATTTGACGGCCTACGCGCGGAAAAATTTGAAAACGTTAAAAACATACGTTTTGACAGAACCCAGGGAAACCTGTGCGACTGTGAAACTGTTGCATTCATTTGTTGCAGTTTATGTGACAAACTCTTATGTTTTCATCACTTTTTTGAGAGTAACTATCACATCCACAAGAAAACCTAAATCGGGCAAGGTAGAAGAATCTTTTTACCCATTCGCCAAGTGTACAAGTTAGGTGGGCCGACAACATATTCCTGTCATGTGACGCACATGCCGTCACCAGTGTCGTATAGAATATATCAGACGTGTTTTCCTGTGGAGGAATCGATTGATCTATGACCTTACGATTAAAATGTTTTCGGTTCCCATTGGAGAGGCACGTCCTTTCGTCTACTAATCGCACGGTTTTGCGGTGCGGTCGCAAAACACAGGCACTAAACTTATTACAGTGAACAGAGACGTCAATGAACGAACGGACAGATCATAACTTTGCGAAAATAAAGAAAGAAAAATTTTTCACTGGAGAGAAGATTTGAACCAAAGACCTCTCGTACCGCAGTTTCTCACGCTAACCCCGGGATCACTACTGTCCATGGACAAGATAGGCAATACCAAGAATAATATGAAGTGAGAAGCGCCGTGTTTGTATATTTTGCTTATTTTTTTCATAGTTCCACACAACTTCTTCCTGTTTTCTCGATTGATCTGTGTTCAGTTTTTCAAGGCCTATCCACTTTGCCAACTTATAACTAAATATGAGGGGGGTGCGATGGGGAGGTTCCCTTGTGAGATGAAACAGTTACAAAAATCACATAACGCTTCCTGATTTGTCCTTCATTGACAAAAGACAACTCTTCTGTGTAATCACACGCAAAGTGACACTTTATCTCTCCATCCTTAGGCATTTTCATAAGCTATGATAAGATTATTACCCGGTTGACAGTCAATAATACTTTAATCTTCGAAGAACACGTCAATATGCGCTTCACGTCCTACATACCCGCAGTAAACACTTCAGAAATTACAGACTTGCACCCGTTGCTCGTATTACGTTCAGAAAGAATCGCCTTATCAAATCGCTGTTCAAATGGGAACTGTCCGATTCTTCCACGTGGCGCTGCTTAAATAGTTCCAGTCTGATACTACTGGGACAGTCTGGTATTTTCTCGAATGGTGTCACTAGATCTTGAGGGTACTTTCTTCGTCGATACAGGACACGCAACATGCAACACAGTCTTGTCAACATAAACTTGTTGACATTAACAAAACTAACTGAGGCTGCATTTACATGTTGTGCTATCAGATGGCGTTACTCCAGTACTTGGGCCGAGCTCATAATAGTAATTTTCAAAATTGGGACGAAACTAGGTCTTGTCGGGATTTCGGGACAAGAAGATCCATAACGGTGACGAATGGCAACCCCAGCTCGGATTAAAAAAAGGTGTAAAACAGGAATATAGTCTTTCGCCCCTACTGTTCAGTCTGTACATCGAAGAAACAAGCCGCCCTCTGTGGCCGAGCGGTTCTAGGCGCTTCAGCCCGGAACCGCGCTGCTGCTACGGTCGCAGGTTCGAATCCTGCCTCGGACATGGATGTGTGTGATGTCCTTTGGTTAGTTAGGTTTAAGTAGTTCTAAGTCTAGGGGACTGGTGACCTCAGATGTTAAGTCCCATAGTGCTTAGATCCATTTGAAGAAGCAATGACGGAAATGAGAGAAAGGTTAAAGAGTGGAATTAAAATTAAAGATGATAGGATACCAATCGTAAGATTCGCTGATGACCTTGCTATCCTCAGTGAAAATGATGTATTTCGGGATCTGCTGAGTGGAATGAACAGTATAATGAGTGCAGAATATGTACTGAATGTAAATCAAAGAAACACGAAAGTGTCGAGAAGTAGCAGAAATAAGAACAGCGAGAAACTTAACATGAGGATTGGTGATCACGATGTAAATGAAGTCAAGGAATTATGCTACTTAGACGGCAATATAATCCGTGACGAAAGGGACAAGGAGAACGTAAAACGCAGGCTAGCGCTGGCAAAAAGTGCATACCTGGCCACGAGAAGTCTGCTAACATCAAATACTGGCCTTAATTTGAGGAAGAAATTTATGAGAATCTACATTTGGAGCACAGCATTGTATGACAGTGAAACGTGAACTGTAGGAAAACCGGAACAGAAGAGAATCGAAGCATTTGGGATATGGTGCTAGAGAAGAATGTTGAAAATTATGTGGACTGGTAACGCAAGCAATGAGAAGGATGTACGCAGAATCGGCGAAGAAAGGAATATATGGAAAACACTGTCAAGAAGGAGGGAGAGATGGTAGGATATCTGTTAAGACATAAGGGAAGAACTTCCACGATACGAGAGGGAGCAATAGAGGGTAAAAACTGTTGGAGAAGACAGTGATTGCAATGCATTCAGCAAATAATGGAGGACGTAGGTTGCAAGTGTTACTTCGAGATGGAGAGGTTGGCGTGGCGACGAATTCGTGGCAGTTCACGTCATATCAGTTAGTAACTGATGAGTGAAAAAAAAAATCTTTCTGCAGAACGTTAGGTCTCCTGGTGGTTACCAAGTATTTTTTTTTTCTTAAAAGAAAACAACATTCTTCAATGAATATGCGTTGGTCACAAGAGAACGGCAAATAAGTTGTTCTGCTATGTAGCATTTCATATCGCCAAAGGTTCTTAGGAAACGACAGAAACACAGTTGTGGTCTAATGTTTTAGTTATTTTTGAATTCTATAGCTCTCCATTGTAAGAACTATGTTACAAATCAATATGAACCATGCCAGCCGCATTCATCCGATATCGTATTCAGAAGTGTTGCATGCTGGCCGTTTGAAGCGCTGCTGTCCCAGAGTGAAACAGGAATAAGAGACAACCTGCTCGGAAGGGGTAGAAAGCGTAACTTTTCAAAAGCTTTTTTTTTAGACCAGTTTATTTCCCTGAAAGGTATTCAGTACTTGCGAAAGCTAGGAAGCTGTAGAGACCGGTTATAGCCGGCCCACGACTTCAGCACGTGTTGCTGAGATGTCATCGTTCCCACGGTAGATTTGTTGAAGAAGGGTCGTCTTAAGGTGGAACTTGTTCACAATTCTCGGCCAATAGGGGCACGTAGAAGAGTCACGTGGTAGCGCCAGGGAGAAGAGCCGGTGGCTTCCTTCTCTTGCTTGACGGGCCTCGACTACCTAGCACGTACCTTTCCCGCTCTCCTAGGCCTATTCCGGATTCTCAGTCCCAACGACTACCCTCTCGCGCAGAAGGTTGAGCTCCTAGTGCCACATCTACCCCTAGAGAATTACGAATCTTGCGGTGCAGCACAGAGAAGCCAGATCAACACCACATGCAACCAGTACTTTTCCGGCAGTTGCTTTTATGCCCTCATTCATGGATAAGTCCGTGGTATCGATAGCTACGATGCCACGGCGTAGGTGTACGTTCGTAGGTTGGCACTTCGACACCGACACCGACGACAGCGCCCTCTAACCGGCGCTGTTCAGTTCTACGAGCGCCGCTGCGGATTCTACCCACTTTGACCAAGAGCAGACGACAGGGATACTTCGCTTCAGCTTCGCATCGTATAGAGACTCTGCACTACTTACGACGGGTCTAGGGCTGCGCTCATCTGTACAAGTTATGTATGCCTCTGTATATATTCATGCGCCAGTAAACCACTTTTACTTAGTTGCAGTGCCGACGTGTTTTACCTCACCTGCTCCTGCTCACTTCCTACATTCGGCCTACCCTTCAGTTTACGGGAGCAGACCCACGCGCCGCCTTCCAGGCGGGATACAAAAAAATCTGATGAAAACGGGGTCGTTTTTGTGACTGGACAAATGACATTTTAGTGTTTGTAACAAAATTTAAATTACCGGGAGATGCTCACACACATATTGAGTTTATTAACACATACCGAAATGCGAGAAGATTTGAAGTATTAGAAATACTAACGCGAATTCTTTACAGACGAATGGAAAAACTGATAGAAGCCGACCTCGGGGAAGATCAGTTTGGATTCCGTAGAAATGTTGGAACACGTGAGGCAATACTGACCCTACGACTTATCTTAGAAGAAAGATTAAGAAAAGGCAAACCTACGTTTCTAGCATTCGTAGACTTAAAGAAAGCTTTTGACAATGTTGACTGGAATACTCTCTTTCCAAATTCTGAAGGTGGTAGGGGTAAAACACAGGGAGCGAAAGGCTATTTACAGTTTGTGCAGAAACCAGATGGCAGTTATAAGAGTCGAGGGACATGAAAGGGAATCAGATGTTGGGAAGGGAGTGAGACAGGGTTGTAGCCCCTCCCCGATGCTATTCATTCTGTATATTGAGTAAGCAGTAAAGGAAACGAAAGAAAAGTTCGGAGTAGGTATTAAAATCCATGGAGAAGAAATAAAAACTTTGAGGTTCGCCGATGACATTGTAATTCTGTCAGAGACAGCAAAGGACTTGGAAGAGCAGTTGAACGGAATGGACAGTGTCTTGAAAGGAGGGTATAAGATAAACATCAACAAAAGCAAAACGAGGATAATGGAATGTAGTCGAATTAAGTCGGGTGATGCTGAGGGAATTAGATTAGGAAATGAGACACTTGCAGTAGTAAAGGAATTTTGCTATATGGGGAGAAAAATAACTGATGACGGTCAAAGTAGAGAGGATATAAAATGTAGACTGGCAATGGCAAGGTAAGCGTTTCTGAAGAAGAGAAATTTGTTAACATCGAGTATTGATTTAAGTGTCAGGAAGTCGTTTCTGAAAGTATTTGCACGGAGTGTAGCCATGTGTGGAAGTGAAACATGGACGATAAATAGTTTGGACAAGAAGAGAATAGAAGCTTTCGAAATGTGGTGCTACAGAAGAATGCTGAAGATTAGATGAGTAGACCACATAACTAATGAGGAAGTATCGAATAGGATTGAGCAGAAGAGAAGTTTGTGGCCCAACTTGACTAGAAGAAGGGATCGGTTGGTAGGACATGTTCTGAGGCATCAAGGGATCACCGATTTAGTATTGCAGGGCAGCGTGGAGGGTAAAAATCGTAGAGGGAGACCAAGAGATGAATACAGTGAGCAGATTCAGAAGGATGTAGGTTGCAGTAGGTACTGGGAGATGAAGAAGCTTGCACAGGATAGAGTAGCATGGAGAGCTGCATCAAACCAGTCTCAGGTCTGAAGACCACAACAACAATAATAACAAAATTTAAATTACCGAGAGATGCTCACAAACATATTTAGTCTATTGACACATACCGAAATGCGAGAAGATTTGAAGTATTAGAAAGGAACGGACAGAGATTCCAACGTAAACGTGGGACCAGTTTGGCACCAGTTACTACCGCGATAAGATGTCCACTTTGAGGCAAAAGACGGATCAAGAACCGGAAGCGTTTGCAGACCGCATTCGCCTGGTACAAAAATGGTTCAAATGACTCTGAGCACTATGGGACTTAACATCTGAGGTCATCAGTCCCTTAGAACTTAGAACTAATTAAACCTAACCAACCGAAGGATATCACACACATCCACGCCCGAGGCAGGATTCGAACCTGCGATCGTAGCGGTCTCGCGGTTCCAGACTGAAGCGCCTAGAACCGCTCGGCCACACCGGCCGGCCTCGCCTGGTACCTTGCAAAACCTACATCCTTGCCAATGATGCGATCCGAAACGAGGTGTTACAGGAAGAAGCTGAGACAACGGCTGTAGATGTGTTTGTACGTGGAATCGACCCACAAGTGGATGTTCGAGGTGGCCACCACGCAGTGATGCTACCCTTTATGAGGAAGAGGCGTAGCGGTTCGTTTCCTCCCCCCCCCCCCCCCCCCCGCCCTCTTTTCCCTCCCGCGGAATCGCAGAATAACGTTTCAAAGTGCCATGTATCCACAGAGGTGGCAGAATGTCGCCGCTGTAGCACCTTATTGCCCGAACTGCCACCAGGACTTACAGGCCAAATAAACAGGAGCCAGGCACAGCAAACCCAGAGAAGCCACACCAGCGCGTGAATGTTCCAGTAAAAAGCGACAGCGGACAAGCAAAGGAAAGGCGACCCTAGCTCCCCATTGGCAAAACGACAATTTAAAATCCTGTACGCAAAATGCCATAACATCACCGTCAGTTGTGCGAACTGGCCTGCCAAGCAGCAAAATCCAATTTGTCCAAGATGCAGGCAATCCACCCTGTCCCCGACCGCCGCGCAAGAAGACTATGCGAGTTGACGAGTAGGATGAAAGTATTAGCGGAGAAATGTTCCAGGGGAATAGGATTCCGGAACAAAAGTAAATCATACAAATTATAGAGTAAAATGAGAATTTCACTGAATGCAGCGTAAAAGTAGACGTAATTCGGCCGGACGAAGAGGTTCTTCCGAACGTGAACGAAACACCAGGATGACAGTGGACAGTTTGGGAAAAAAGCTACCACAGCCCTTGTCATGATCCTGACCCGTTTCCTATACGCATCAAAAAAATTTTGCATCACTTCGGTTACGAGAGTTCCGGAACCCGTACAGAAAATTGCAATAGAGATCAACATAAACATCATTTCTACCCGACTTACTGCTCATGAAAACCACACATTGCATGTAGTACCACTATACAGCAAGACCTTCAGAGGTGGTGGTCCAGACTGCTGTACACACCGGTACCTCTAATACCCAGTAGCGCGGCTTCTTGCATTGATGTATGCCCGTATTCGTCGTGGCATACTATCCACAAGTTCCTCAAGGCACTGTTGGTCCAGATTGTCTCACTCCTCAACGGCGATTCGGCGTACATCCCTCAGAGTGGTTGGTGCGTCACGTCGTCCATAAACAGCCCTTTCAAATCTATCCCAGGCATGTTCGGTAGGGTTCATGTATGAAGAACGTGCTGGTACTCTAGTCAAGCGATGTCGTTACCCTGAAGGAAGTCATTCACAAGATGTGCACGATGGGGACGCGAATTGTCGTCCATGAATACGAATGCCACGTCAATATGCTGCCGATATGGTTGCACTATCGGTCGGAGGTGGCATTCACGTATCGTACAGCCGTTGCGGCGCCTTCCATGACCACCAGTGGCATACGTCGGCCCCACAAAATGCCACCCCAAAACGGCAGAACCTCCACCTTGCTGCACTCGCTGGACAGTTGTCTAAGGCGTTCAGCCTGCCTGGGTTGCCTCCAAACACGTCTCTGACGATTGTCTGGTTGAAGCCATATGTGACACTCATCAGTGAAGAGGACGTGATGCCAATCCTGAGAGGTCGATTAGGCATGTTGTTGGGCCAATCTGTACCGCGCTGCATGGTGTTGTGGTTGCAAAGATGGACCTCACCGTGGACGTCGGGAGTCAAGTTGCGCATCATGCAGCCTATTGCGAACAGTTTGAGTCGTAACATGAGCTCCTGAGGCTCCACCAAACGCATTATTCAACATGGTGATGTTGCTGTCAGCGTTCCTCCGAGCCATAATCCGTAGGCAGCGGTCAGCCACTGTAGTAGTAGCTCTTGGGCGGCCTGAGAGAGGCATGTCGTCGACAGTTCCTGTCTCTCTGTATCTCCTCCATGTCCGAACAACATCGCTTTGGTTCACTTCGAGACAACTGGACACTTTCGTTGTTGAGAGCCCTTCCTGGCACAAAGTAACAATGCGGACGCGATTGAACCGCGGTACTGACCGTCTAGGCATGGTTGAACTACGGACCTCCTCCCTGGCGGAATGACTGGAATCGATCGGCTGTCGGACCCCCTTCGTCTAATAGGCGCTGCTAATGCATGGTTGTTTACATCTTTGGCCGGGTTTAGTGACATCTCTGAGCAGTCAAAGGGACTGTGTCTGTGGTACAATATCCACAGCCACTGTCTCTTGTAAGGAGGTCTGGGAACTGGGGTGATGCAAAAGTTTTTATTATGTGTGTATGATGCTTTGCGCGTTGTGTGCCTGGGTCAGTAGAACGATGTAAACCGCCATTGTGGGTAGAATCAATTACTTATGCTTCACCCTTTATGCCGCTGACCGAGAAAGAGTGGCTTCAATTCCGTGGTCGTAAGGGTTACTTTGCTATAAAGTGCGCGTCATTTATGACGGCGGCCGAGTTTAGGTTCGTTCTGCACATCTGACGTCACAAAACACAGTCGGCCAATGAACAGAGAACGGCGTTGCCAGAGCTTGAATGCTGTACAGAGCACGGACGAGTGTCTTCAGTTTTAGAAACGTTCAGTCATAAATAAAGTAACTGAACGAAAGCAATGTCTTGATAGCAGAATTTCTTTTATAGAAAGTTTGGAAAAAGCATTCTTTATACCAATTGCTTCATATTATATTAATTAATTAAATCGAACAAGCAATAACCCTCCTAATTCAGGCGATAGCAAGGAAAAGTGTTCGTATCATTCTCACTAACCACTTTTTCGCAATAAAGAACAGCGGTAATTGTTTATTTCCTATTGTACTTCGATGAAACGTGAGTAATTCAGTTATGCCAACAGTGTTTGTCGGTATTTTGCGTCCTGGTTTTAAGTCCTTCAGGAAGTCTATTGAATGGAGAGTCGCGTTAGTGTAATGGTTAAAGTGTTTGGCTGGTAAGCGATAGCCGGCACGGTAGCTCAGCGTGTTCGGTCAGTGGGTTAGCAGCCCTTTGTAATAAAAAAAACTGAGTTAATCGTTCAACAACGAACTTAAACGGATGTCTTACGACGTCCGCCGCGAGCAGATACAACAAGCGAAAGCGGAAAAAAAAGCAAAAGGTTACGAGTTCAATCCTTGTTCGGTGCATAATATTTTCTTTATTTAAAAACAATATCGAAGTGTCGTACTTCATGAATTTTATTCGTTTGAATGTAATTTTTTGAAATTTATAGTAGCAACTGAAATCAACCATACAGAAAGTATACGCTATGGACTTTTACCTCTGCTAACTCTTCAAATTTTCGTGCTGTGGTTTACTACATTTAATGCTGCACAATAACATCGAAACAAAATTAAGTCATTTATGGGGGGAAGGTATCAGTCAAGAAGATATCTAAAAATCAAATTTTTCGGCCAAATACACTCCTGAAAATGGAAAAAAGAACACATTGACACCGGTGTGTCAGACCCACCATACTTGCTCCGGACACTGCGAGAGGGCTGTACAAGCAATGATCACACGCACGGCACAGCGGACACACCAGGAACCGCGGTGTTGGCCGTCGAATGGCGCTAGCTGCGCAGCATTTGTGCACCGCCGCCGTCAGTGTCAGCCAGTTTGCCGTGGCATACGGAGCTCCATCGCAGTCTTTAACACTGGTAGCATGCCGCGACAGCGTGGACGTGAACCGTATGTGCAGTTGACGGACTTTGAGCGAGGGCGTATAGTGGGCATGCGGGAGGCCAGGTGGACGTACCGCCGAATTGCTCAACACGTGGGGCGTGAGGTCTCCACGGTACATCGATGTTGTCGCCAGTGGTCGGCGGAAGGTGCACGTGCCCGTCGACCTGGGACCGGACCGCAGCGACGCACGGATGCACGCCAAGACCGTAGGATCCTACGCAGTGCCGTAGGGGACCGCACCGCCACCTCCCAGCAAATTAGGGACACTGTTGCTCCTGGGGTATCGGCGAGGACCATTCGCAACCGTCTCCATGAAGCTGGGCTACGGTCCCGCACACCGTTAGGCCGTCTTCCGCTCACGCCTCAACATCGTGCAGCCCGCCTCCAGTGGTGTCGCGACAGGCGTGAATGGAGGGACGAATGGAGACGTGTCGTCTTCAGCGATGAGAGTCGCTTCTGCCTTGGTGCCAATGATGGTCGTATGCGTGTTTGGCGCCGTGCAGGTGAGCGCCACAATCAGGACTGCATACGACCGAGGCACACAGGGCCAACACCCGGCATCATGGTGTGGGGAGCGATCTCCTACACTGGCCGTACACCACTGGTGATCGTTGAGGGGACACTGAATAGTGCACGGTACATCCAAACCGTCATCGAACCCATCGTTCTACCATTCCTAGACCGGCAAGGGAACTTGCTGTTCCAACAGGACAATGCACGTCCGCATGTATCCCGTGCCACCCAACGTGCTCTAGAAGGTGTAAGTCAACTACCCTGGCCAGCAAGATCTCCGGATCTGTCCCCCATTGAGCATCTCTACGATCGTCTCCATGGGAGAATAGCAGCCTGCATTGCTGCGAAAGGTGGATATACACTGTACTAGTGCCGACATTGTGCATGCTCTGTTGCCTGTGTCTATGTGCCTGTGGTTCTGTCAGTGTGATCATGTGATGTATCTGACTCCAGGAATGTGTCAATAAAGTTTCCCCTTCCTGGGACAATGAATTCACGGTGTTCTTATTTCAATTTCCAGGAGTGTAGTTTTTGTGAAATCGAATGATAAGTGTGTCAAAGCAGTCGGAACACCATGTGTCTACACAGGCGAGCAGTGCAGTAATGACAAAAATGCGGGGAACACGTCTCTGTAGCAGCGAAAGGGTTAATGCGGCCGTGGTGGCTTTACTTCAAACTGCGCGCTCCCCCCTAAACGTAAGTTTGCTTGGCGCGTGCAACTGGCAACGCAGCAATCTCCCGCGTCTGGGTGGGCATCCGCGAACCGCCAAGACAAAAGAATTGAACTATAATGAGTCGCTGGAGTGTCGTTTTTTCAGTTCCTCCCTCTGCTGCGTCGTGTGTGTGAATGTTTTGCCGCCTGCTGCTGTGTGCTGCTACACACGCCATGATTAACATTTGAGTTCATTTATTCTGATTCATGTTTATGCTCTGTCTTTGTTTCCTACGATGCTTGTGGTTAAAATAGGGAATATCCCCACTACAGAAGAGGAGTGAGCAGAGTATACCCCTATCCTTTACTATTTTGCATTGCCGTGAGTTTCTACAACCTGACTGTTTGTTGTGTCCAGTATTAATTACAGTATTCTACGCTGTGTTGCTGAATAGTGACAGAACGTCGTCGGACTTGCGTTGTCCATAGAATCTAACATTCAATTATTAGAGTTTGCACAGATTAACGTGACCGGTAGACGTTCAATGAGCAGGGAAATCATGATGAGAGCGGTAGTGGTGGGGGTTACGGGTAGGCGCTGCAGGGGAAATGCAAAGCATTGATGGGGAAGTGCCGTTCCAAACTGAGGACTACACTCACTTTTTTTGTAAATTTTATGTGGAGACCCTTCACACTCACACTTGCATGGTGACCATTCAAAAAGATGTAACTTCTGCTTTGATTAGTATCTAAGAAGAATTCCGATGAAAATGCAACACAAACAGCGATTTATTTTCGCCTCACTTGTTAACCATTTGTAACTGTCAGAGAAGTGTCATCAGTGGCGAATTTTGAGTAAAACCTACACATTTCTCTTGTTCTCATGTTAAAATTTCCTTCTTTTGCAAAAAACGGATGAGTTTACACAATGTCTCCTCGCTATCACGTTGTGCAGATACAGTTGAGGCAGAATTCTGAAACATCGGTTTACTGAGTTTATTAATTGAGGAACTGAGGAACAGAAAGGTCAGTAACTTATGAAAAAGCGCATCTTTGCTACAAAAGAAAAGTGCAGTGGCTTCAGTTATGTTGTTCCAAAACCCATAGCATGTCTCGTTTCACCAGTTATCGATGGCTATTATTAGCCAAAATTTCATTTCGATATCTCAAACCGTTTTGAAATATGAGAAATGATGTGGATATTTCACTCTGGCTTTACCTGTGGTACGACACGATTGAAAATGAGTGTGCTACATCAGATCAGTTTTTTTCTATGTTGATGACAGGTAGAGACCTCCATCGCAGTCTAAAGAAGAATTCAGTATGTTAGCTAAATTTCATATGCAGCAACATAATATGCAATATGTACTAGACACAAAATCATAGCGACCCCTATTTTTCATTGCAAACTTTTTCTAATTTGGGTCAGGGTCTTTCTTTTATGCAAATATCACAGTAACTATGACCATTAACGAAATGATGAGCACATCATCGTGAAGCTGACATATGAAGCTGTAAGTAATGTAAAAATGATTTTTTTTTTTTTACTGAGTAGTTTCTGTAACATTGTCTGAGAAAGAGTGCAGGGAGAGAGCCTCGATTCTGTCATTGCAGGTGGCGCGAAGAGGCTAAACGCCGTTGGCCTCCCCTCTTCCACATACGAATGAACTCATCCAGCGCATTGGGCACTATATGGGACCAACTAACGATGAAATATTCGTTTGCGGAAAAACGGGGACACCAGAACATGTCGCACTGCTATACAACACCCAACACAAGTGAGACCTATACAGAACGGCAGCGACATCGCCAGAATAATACGTAATCCCGATGATTGAACACAATAAATAGCGTAGCCGATATTGTATCGAACACACTGCATGAAGAATATAAGCGCCAAAACCCGTATGGAAGGAGGCGTAGACAAGCAAAAACAACACAACAAACCACATGAGAGGACACAAGCACGACCACAGATTCTGGATCCGAGGAAGAAACCAACACACTAAGTGAACCTGACTCAGAAGTGATCAACACTTAAGGCTTCCCAAACCAACAACGCTTGACAATGCATGCCACAACACTGTCAGAAAGAAACGCAACAGGCAATAACAATCATAAAACAAAAACCGATACCACATACTAAGATTGTAGTAATAAGATAACGTCGCTTGGGCGGATAAAGCTCGAAGAACTTTCATCTCGAGGTTCCTCCTCCCCAACGACGTACGAGGGCTGTTCGGAAAGTAAGGAACGATAGGTTGCGAAATGGAAACCACAGTGAAAATTAAAACTGTTTCATTTACAACGGTTAGCTGCACCTTACAGCTACTTCTCTACACAATCGCCGCTCAGACATGTGTCGTAGCGTTGTACCAACTTTTCAATTCCCTCGTTATAGAAGACAGCTACCAGTGCTTTTCGACAATTTTCTACTCTGGACTGCAGCTCTTTGTCTGTGTCAAAATAATGTCATCATAGGCAGCGGTTCATTTGAGCAGAGATGAACCTCAGGGGTAGCCAATTACGGGCTGTACTGTGGGTGATCAAAGACTCCCCATCGAAAACGCTGCGGGAGCATCTTCATTGCCCCTGCAGAGTGCGGCCGAGAATTGTCGTGTAGAACGAACCGCGTGACACTTATGTGGATTGCATAGCTTCAGGTGAAATCTTTCGCCAGGCCCTCACACTTGGCGGAAGACGCTAATTTCTAGCCATCTTTACGTTCTCACTGTGAGCTCAGAACTGAAAAGAGCGACATGATGCGATCGATGGGCGTACTAGACACAGTGCCCAACGCATCCGTGCAAAACTTCATCAGAATCAGATTTTCACTGCATTTTCCATTCTGCGACCGATCGTTACTCACTTTCCGAGTAACCATCGTGTTACATAGTGTTTAACGTATACTACACACAAGCAGTAACGTATTGCTGGTTTCATTATGTGTAGACAGAAGTATATTCTACTCTCTATTTGAAGCTACAACCAATGAATTTTATATACCAAATATATTTTCTGTATAAAGTATGTATAAAACTAAAAATATAATGTATTAAGTTATTTAAGGAATACTGTTTTCAAGTAGCAATGAACTACATTCTGTTTCTACTAACGAATTTACAAACATAAGTGTTTTTCTCATGCAAAGCTGAACTTCATGTATTCCATGTATCAAATGCCCAATCTGTATTTAATCTGTATAATACCTGGTGTATGTATTGAAATATTACTGTATCTCATTGCTACCTACCAGAACCCCTCGAAGAGCATTAAAGATGAACACCAGTCCTAATTGTCTATTAGTAAAGTGACCTCTATCCAAATTACATACAAAAATAACCACCATTTCAGTATACATATAATTCGAAAACGATGCTTTGCTGATTAACATTGTTCTTATGTGAGAAACATAATATAAATGTTAAATTAATACTGTAACTAATCGAAAGAAATGTAGCACATGGTCAGGATGTACCAGTAAACCTATCAGTATAAAATTACTACACCAAATTAAATAGAACATATAAATAAAGCATGTTAATTGAATCTCCTATATATGTTAGCACTAAAATTCAGGCACTAGTTGATTTGTTATAAACAAATTTAGAAATGTAATTGTTACCTGTAATATAATTAATCAGAAAATGTTATATTAACTCGTAACTAAGTTGAAAATAGGTTCTCCTTATTCAGCACTGAGATTGTAAATTTTTAGCAATGTGTAGCTCATATTCGGTTTAACTTTTAATTGTGATTTTACATAAAATTGTAGTTTTCATTGTAGGTAACAAAAGTATAAATAGAGGTCACGCAGGTGCCTTGGGGCACTCGTTTTTTGGCTACGGTTGCGAGCATATGTATTGTAGGCTGACCCGTTTTTTGATTGTTGTGAACTCTGTGTCGTTTGATGTCAACTTTGGGTAGATGTGATGTAGACCGGTACAGTTCACCAGGCTCGGACACCAGAGTCCTGGAAATATAGTGGTATTAAAACTGCACTGTACTTTGGAATTTATTTGGGAGTCTTCCGCAATCCTTTTCATAGGCTGCACAGCGACGAGACATGAATCCAGGAATTTTACAAAACCCCTAGAACTAAACAACTCTCAATGTTGGTAGAATTGACGTGAAAACAACAGCGCATCGACTGGGCATTTGACTCAAAACATTTGCAATGCGGAGGTGGGAAAATATAAACATCTCAGTATCTACGGTATTATATAGAATATACTATCAACAATGGGACAAACAAACAGCTGCTGAATATCATGTAGTGTCCTGACTTGCAACACTCTCAGTAATATACCAATTCACTCAAACACAGTACACATACATACGCACAAGCCATTTCAGATGAGAACAGCTCGAGGTTCTACCGAGAATTTCTCACCTGAAATAGGTAGAAATGGGCCATTATCAATCAAAATGCTACTTAGAATATATCACACATCCAAATACAGTATATCACTTCCCTCCACATACTGCAAATTATTTTCAGCACACTCATTGAGTTACATTGTTTTTACTTTTCTTTGACCTTTGCATTATATAAATTATATTCTCATCAACTAGGCAAAAACAAATTTATAGAACCATTTTAACAATTGTTAAGCATTCAGTTTTCTGTAACCTTAGAAAAATTTTTTTTATTTATGTTCTTCATATTATTAAAGAAAGAATTAACAGCTGTATAGCAATAAGATTGTAATGATGACGGGAAATGGCTATGTTCGCTACTTGAAGACCATTTGCAGCCATTCATGGACTTCATGTTCACAAACGACCATGGAATTTTTATAGATGACAATGCGCCATGTTACCGGCCAGCAACTCTTCATTATTGGTTTGAAGAACATTCTGAATAATCCCGGCTAAGGATTAGGCTACCCATCGAACATTTATCTGACACCATCGAGGGTCAGTTTGTGCTCAAAACCTTGTACCGGCTGGAAAGGCATCGTGGCTCAATGTTTCTGCAAGGGACTTCCACCGAGTTCCTGGACTAGGCCGGGGAAAAGGAGCTTTGACACGATATTAGGAGATATCGCATTACTTTTGTCACCTAAGTGTATTACGTTGCATCACAAATCAAGAAATGTCTTATGTTGCAAACGGAGATAAAATCAAGCCAAAACATCAGCACTCAACGCACGCATACCTGAATAATTGTCAACCAATCGACAATTGCAGATGCAAGAGGAGATCACTAAGAAAAATGTAAGTAAAACTGACACATCAAAAGTTTCGTTTCAATGTGTTTTAAATGTGGAAAGAACCCTTGAAATAAAAAAAAGAGGTTCTGTCATTCGAGTGCTCTGGTTGTGCACCTGCGTAGTTATATATATACGCTTTTTAATAGTTACAAAGGCATAATTTCAATACCTTTAATAATTATGAGAAACTTCAACCCTATCACATAGCAACTGCATAAAACAGCATGTATTACTTCCTAATTGCTCCATGGTGTGAGCTTTCTTTTTCTAAAGTGTGTTATCTTACGATGGCTTTCGGCTGCTGCTATAGAGTGCACACGAAATGATTAGATCAATACCTGGGCAGACAGCGTTGTCGGGGAGGGGACAACAGCAGTTGTAGTGTGCGGGTAGCCATCACCCAATAGGCGAGCTATGTTCAACAGCTGACGCAGAAATTGTAAGCTACAGGTTGCCAATCTACGAACTATCGTATTAGCATGTCATACAAATATGTCGCGTATTTTCTTTTCTGTGTTCAAAAGCAGGCAGCACTGCCTTTGAAACTTGCACACGTTTGTTACGGTAATTTCCTTTATAAGCTGAAATATTTATGGGACATAATCGATAGTTTGTGCACTAAATATTGCACCGACAACACTTTCGCAGTTATGGACGGGTGTAGAGGTAGCATGGCTCAATATTTTTGCAGCAGACTTCCAACTACTTGCTGAGTCGATGCCATGCTGAGTTGCTCAGATCAAGCAAAGGTTCAAAATGGTTCAAATGGCTCTGAGCACTATGGGACTTAACGTCTGAGGTCATCAGTCCCCTAGAACTTAGATCTACTTAAACCTAACTAACCTAAGGATATCACACACATCCATACCCGAAGCAGGATTCTAACCTGCGACCGCAGCGGTCGCGCGGTTCTAGACTGAAGCGCCTAGAACCGCTCGGCCACACATGCCGGCTCAAGCAAAGGACTATAATTATTACATCCATTGACTGAGAAATTCGTGTTTTTTTATGGTTGGGCAAGAAAACGCAAAGTCGTGAAGTATTTTTTATTATGTAGGATTGAAATAAAACTACATTCAAACATGTACGTGGGGAGACGTAGTGCAGGGTTCTCTCGCTAGATGGTGTTAGTAGTGACTTTCATGAAACAGCTGTGCAGACGGCGTCAGTGTAGAGCTGAACGGGGAAGTGTGGTACTGTGTTTCTCTGACTGCTGGCGGGTTACCTCTGCGAAGTCGTTATGGCAACTTTAAAAGAACGAAGAGTGTGAGTGAAATTTTGTTTCCTGCTTTACAAAAAACGGCAACAGAGCCACACCAAATGCTTTAGGAAACTCTCCAGGAGGACGCTATGAGCCGCACACAGGTTTTCGAGTGGTTTGGGCGCTTTAAACGTGGTGACTTGTGTGTTGAAGACCAAGTTCGTTCTGGACGCCCTTTAACATCTCGAAATGAGGAGAACATTGAAAAGGTCCGCCAAAAGATCAACGAGGATCGTTGTCAAACGATCGTCCAAATTTCAGCAGAGACAGGAATCAGTTGGAGCTCGTGCCAGCGGATTTTGAGTGAGGATATGCACATGAGACGTGTTGCTGCTAAATTTGTTCCGCGACTTTCCACACAGGAACAAAAAACCATCCGCACGAATGTGTGTCAGGACTTGAAAACAGAGATTGCACGTGATCCAAATTTCTTGACCAAACTCATTACAGGGGATGAGAGTTGACGGGTGTTGTTGTTGTTGTCTTCAGTCCTGAGACTGGTTTGATGCAGCTCTCCATGCTACTCTATCCTGTGCAAGCTTCTTCATCTCCCAGTACTTTCTGCAACCTACATCCTTCTGAATCTGCTTAGTGTATTCGTCTCTTGGTCTCCCTCTACGATTTTTACCCTCCACGCTGCCCTCCAATGCTAAAATTGTGATCCCTTGATGCCTCAGAACATGTCCTAACAACCGGTCCCTTCCTCTGGTCAAGTTGTGCCACAAACTCCTCTTCTCCCCTATTATATTCAATACCTCCTCATTAGTTATGTGGTCTACCCATCTAATCTTCAGCATTCTTCTGTAGCACCACATTTCGAAAGCTTCTATTCCCTTCTTGTCCAAACTGTTTATTGTCCATGTTTCACTTCCATACATGGCTACACTCCATACAAATACTTTCAGAAACGACTTCCTGACACTTAAATCTATACTCGATGTTAACAAATTTCTCTTCTTCAGAAACGCTTTCCTTGCCATTGCCAGTCTACATTTTATATCCTCTCTACTTCGACCATCATCAATTATTTTGCTCCCCATATAGCAAAACTCCTTTACTACTTTAAGTGCCTCATTTCCTAATCTGATTCCCTCAGCATCACCCGACTTAATTCGACTACATTCCATTATCCTCGTTTTGCTTTTGTTGATGTTCATCTTATATCCTCCTTTCAAGACACTGTCCATTCCGTTCAACTGCTCTTCCAAGTCCTTTGCTGTCTCTGACAGAATTACAATGTCATCGGCGAACCTCAAAGTTTTTATTTCTTCTCCATCGATTTTAATACCTACTCAGAATTTTTCTTTTGTTTCCTTTACTGCTTTCTCAATATACAGATTGAATAACATCGGGGAGAGGCTACAACCCTGTCTCACTCCCTTCCCAACCGCTGCTTCCCTTTCATGCTCCTCGACTCTTATAACTGCCATCTGGTTTCTGTACAAATTGTAAATAGCCCTTCGCTTCCTGTATTTTACCCTGCCACCTTCAGAGTTTGAAAGAGAGTATTCCAGTCAACATTGTCAAAAGCTTTCTCTAAGTCTACAAATGCTAGAAATGTAGGTGTTCCAACATTTCTACGGAATCCAAATTGATCTTCGCTGAGGTCAGCTTCTACCAGTTTTTCCATTCGTCTGTAAAGAATTCGCGTTAGTATTTTGCAGCTGTGACTTATTAAACTGATAGTTCGGTAATTGTATCTGTCTACTCCTGCTTTCTTTGGGATTGGAATTATTATGTTCTTCTTGAAGTCTGAGGGTATTTCGCCTGTCTCATACATCTTGCTCACCAGATGGTAGAGTTTTGTCAGGACTGGCTCTCCCAAGGCCGTCAGTAGTTCCAGTGGAATGTTGTCTATTCCCGGGGCCTTGTATCGACTCAGGCCTTTCAGTGCTCTGTCAAACTCTTCACGCAGTATCGTATCTCCCATTTCCATTTCCATAATATTGTCCTCAAGTACATCGCCCTTGTATAGACCCTCTATATACTCCTTCCACCTTTCTGCTTTCCCTTCTTTACTTAGAACTGGGTTTCCATCTGAGCTCTTGATATTCATACAAGTGGCTCTCTTTTCTCCAAAGGTCTCTTTAATTTTCCTGTAGGCAGTATCTATCTTACCCCTAGTGAGATAAACCTCTACATCCTTACATTTATCCTCTAGCCATGCCTGCTTAGCCATTTTGCACTTCCTTTCGATCACATTTTTGAGACGTTTGTATCCCTTTTTGCCTGCTTCATTTACTGCGTTTTTATATTTTCTCCTTTCATCTATTACTACGGTCGCAGGCTTCCTCTTTCATTTCTCTCCCCCAATCCATATTCACCCATTATGTTTCCTTCTCTCCCTTTTCCTACTCTCGAATTCCAGTCACCCATGACTATTTAATTTTCGTCTCCCTTCACTACTTGAATATTTCCTTTATCTCATCATACATTTCATCAATTTCTTCGTCATCTGCAGAGATAGTTGGCATATAAACTTGTACTACTGTAGTAGGCATGGGCTTCGTGTCTATCTTGGCCACAATAATGCGTTCACTATGCTGTTGGTAGTAGCTTACCCTCACTCCTATTTTTTTATTCATTATTAAACCTACTCCTGCATTACCCCTATTTGATTTTGTATTTATAACCCTTATTCGCCTGAACAAAAGTCTTGTTCCTCCTGCCACCGAACTTCACTAACTCCCACTATATCTAACTTCAACCTATCCATTTCCCTTTTTAAGTATTCTAACCTACCTGCCAGATTAAGGGATCTGACATTCCACGTTCCGATCCGTAGAACGGCAGTTTTCTTTCTCCTGATAACGACGTCCTCTTGAGTAGGCCCCGCTCAAATGGGGGACTATTTTACCTCCGGGATATTTTACCCAAGAGGACGCCATCATCATTTAACCATACAGTAAAGCTGCATGCCCTCGGGAAAAATTACGGCTGTAGTTTCCCCTTGCTTTCAGCCGTTCGCAGTACCAGCACAGCAAGGCCGTTTTGGTTAGTGTTGCAAGGCCAGATCAGTCAATCATTCAGACTGTTGCCCCTGCAACTACTGAAAAGGCTGCTGCCCCTCTTCAGGAAGCACACGTTTGTCTGGCCTCTGAACAGGTACCCCTCCGTTGTGGTTGCACCTACGGTACGGCCATCTGTATCGCTGAGGCACGCAAGCCCCCCCACCAACGGTACGGTCCATGGTTCATGGGGGTAGTGTGTTACGGGTATGACCCAGAAACCAAGATAGCGTCAAGCCAGTGGAGGACTCCCAACTCTCCCAGACAAAAAAAAGCAATGCAAGTGAGGTCAAATGTGAAGACTATGATAATTGTCTTTTTTGATGTTCGTGGAATTGTGCATCGGGATTTCGTAGCCCCTGGCCAGACTGTTAACCAGCACTTTTACTTGGATGTTTTAAGGCGTCTGCGAGAGGATGTGAGGAGGAAACACCCGGAACATTGGCGATCACATGACTGGATTCTGCATCACGACATCGCTCCAGCACACACGGCCTTACGAGTGACCCACTATTTGGCATCTCAGAGGTGGTCTGTCGTTCCCTAAACTCCGTATTCGCAGGACCTAGCCCCGTGCGACTTTTTCCAATTCCATGAATGAAAAAACGCTAAAAGGGGAGCACTATGATGATGTGGAGGCGGTAAAAACAGCTTCGAAAAGGGCGCCAGACGAAATCAAACTTGAAGAGTTCCAATCATGCTTCCAACAGTGGGAAAAGAGACTTGACAAGTGCATGGCATGTAATGGAGAGTATTTTGAAGGTGACTGAAGTAATTTTATAAAAAGGTTCATCCAAAAAATTTCTAAGACAACAATCCGGTTTCTTTTGGGTCCCCCCTGGTATACATTATACCACGCATGCAGCGTGTGCAGGCCGCGTGTGGTCCAAGGCCCGGCCAGTCACTCGGCTTCGTTCGGTTCCTTTCGGAAGTGCCCCGAACAGCGCCACGTTACATTTAACTTTGCCATGCAGCATTTTTCGGTCGGCAAAATCTGAGATCACAGAATCGTGTTATTTTAGCGCTGTTTAACCTTCGCTATTTGTTCGTGATATGAAGGTCGTTCATTGGTCTAGTGACTGTACAAAATGAGGCAGTCTAGCGACCTTTCGTTGCAACCCTATAAAACGAATGGGAATGCCTGAAGAGAGCGATCAGAATTCTTAATTCGTATAAGCGACAGGTACTGCATATTTGCTATGAAACGACATTAAAATACCATGCAAAATTAACTTAAAGATTTAGTTGGCAATAAAAATGATAAAAATTACAATGGTCGCGAGGACGGATTCATTTTTAGGTACATTAAAAAGCACTTTGTGTTAAATCTGCAGGACTGGAGATCGTGAAAAAATTGGTTGTGGCAATAATAAAATTTCTGAAGTCGCACGCATTGTTTCATTGTCAGCTGCAACAGTTTTCAATGGAACTGATCGAATAGTATGGAGACTTAATCTATTACTGGAAAGTACATTACTTAAGTCAGTTGATGTGCCCGGAATGATGTTTCGGTTCAAACTCGCTGATGTTGAATTTATGGAGGAAAAATGAGTGCAGAAACGAATATGTACGATAGTAGATTTCGCATTTTATGTGAACTCGAGCGCACACCGGCCACAGTAAGACATTGCTAAGTGACTTCTTTCTGAGTTGATGGGGCTGCATTTAAAATGAAAATCGCGCGCCGGCCGTTGTGGCCGAGCGGTTCTAGGCGCTTCACCCCGGAACCGCGCTGCTGCTATGGTCGCAGGTTCGAATCCTGTCTCGGGCATGGATGTGTGTGATGTTAGTTAGGTTTAAGTAGTTCTAAGTTCTAGGGGACTGACGACCTCAGATGTTACTTCCCATAGTGCTCAGAGCCAGTTGAACCATTTTTGAAAATCGCGTAGTAGAGGGTACACATTCTGACAAAGGCAGTGCAATTCCCTAAGCTCACTGGCGTTAAAGAAACACGAGATATCTTGATTCTGGTCTTGAAAGAATTAAAAGGAGAGTTTTACGAGGATCTTGAGGACACTATCAATCTTACATCTGGCTCTGAGGTGTTTGCCGTTTCAATTAAGAGCGCCCCTGCGCTTCTGCACCTGTCAGTGATTGACCTGAAGGTAATTCCAGGTTCAAAGACAAAACTCTTTACGTTAAAGCAGTCCAGGACGTCTATAATACTCTCCTCGGGTAAAGTTTCCAAGTCTCCACAATGAGGTGGCAAGTGTGTTACAATATTTCGATTGACATATGTCTTGGAAGACCTTTTCTCGGTATTGAAACTAAATAAGTCACCATTACACGGCAACTTGAGTGCGAAAATCTGTAAAAATGTCTGCGTTTGTCTTTATGCCGACTGCTTGTACCAAAGAAAAATTATCCCGCCGTGGTGTAAGGCAATCAACATAACTGGGTACATATAAGAATATCATAGTAAATTTATGTAAAATCAACATTTATTTGGCAGGATATTCATTATCGATGCAATTTTGTGAACATGTTACACTACCGCCCATTAAACTTGCTACACCACGACGATGACGTGCTACAGACGCGAAATTTAACCGACTGGAAGAAGATGCTGTCATATGCAAATGATTAGCTTTTCAGAGCATTCACATAAGGTTGGCGCCGGTGGCGACACCTACAACATGCTGACATGAGGAAAGTTTCCAATCGATTTCTCGTACACAAACAGCAGTTGACCGGCGTTGCCTGGTGAAACGTTGTTGTGATGCCTCGTGTAAGAACGAGAAATGCGTACCATCACGTTTCCGACTTTGATAAAGGTGGGATTGTACCCTATTGCGATTGCGGTTTAACGTATCGCGACATTGCTGCTCGCGTTGGTCAAAATCCAATGACTGTTAGCAGAATATGGAATCGGTGGGTTCAGGAGGGTAATACGGAGCGCCGTACTGGATCCCAACGGCCTCGGATCACTAGCAGTCGAGATGAAGGCATCTTAACCGCATGGCTCTAACGGATCGTGCAGCCACGTCTCGACCCTGAGTCAACAGATGGGGACGTTTGCAAGACATCAACCATCTGCACGAACAGTTCGACGACGTTTGCAACAGCATGGACTATCAGCTCGGAGACCATGGCTGCGGTTACCCTTGACGCTGCATCACAGACAGGAGCGCCTGCGATGGTGTACTCGACGACGAACCTGGGTGCACGAATGGCAAAACGTCATTTTTTCGGATGAATCCAGTTTCTCTTTACAGCATCATGATGGTCGCATCTGCGTTTGGCGACATCGCGGGGAATGCACATTGGAAGCGTGTATTCGTCATCGCCATACTGGCATATCCCCCGACTTGATGGTATGGGGTGCCATTGGTTACACGTCTCGGTCACCTCTTGTTCGCATTGACGGCACTTTGAACAGTGGACGTTACATTTCAGATGTGTTACGATCCGTGGCTCTACCCTTCATTCGATCCCTGTGAAACCCTACATTTCAGCAGGATAATGCACGACCGCATGTTGCAGGTCCTGTTCGGACCTTTTTCGATACAGAAAATGATCGACTGCTGCCTTGGCCAGCACATTCTCGAGATCTCTCACCAATTGAAAACGTCTGGTCAATGGTGGCCGAGCAACTGGCTCGTCACAATATGCCAGTCATTACTCTTGATGAACTGTGGTATCGTGTTGAAGCCGCATGGGCAACTGTACCTGTACATGCCTTCCAAGCTCTGTTTGAGTCAATGCCCAGGCGTATCAAGGCCGTTATTACTCATTTCTCAGGATCTATGCACCCAAATTGCGTGAAAATGTAATCACATATCAGTTCTAGTATATCTGTCCAATGAATACCCGTTTATCATCTGCATTTCTTGTTGGTGTAGTAATTTTAATGGCCAGTAGTGTATTTATTCATGAATCCAGACTTGGATGGGGTTCCGTTTGAATTCTTCTGTTGTCGTACGGTTGACCGTTTCCTTTGCAGCGAGCGACTGCAGATTGTTCATTAATTACCGCCGATTATTTCGGCAGTAAATAATATAAGACCTGATGGAGTATATATCCTCAACAAGGTATATCCAAACTTTGTGACAATTTCTTTATGTTCAGCATTTGAATTCCTATCCAAGGTATCAGTAATTCTTTGACACTGGACTTAATAATTTTGAAAAACGCTGTTGAAGTTTTATTATTCACAGTTATGCTGCTTTCATCTCCTTGTACTGGAAATTTAGATGCGTCTGGTACTTCGTCTGGTATAATAGAGTTAGTTTGGCTGCTATCATTATTTGCGCTTGATTCACCAGTAACATTTTCGAAGAACGACGCTCAAAATGAGTCACCCAGAACATATTTTCCAAATTGTTGACGATCAGAATCATTTAAATGTAAAGATGTGATAAGTACGGACCGACGGTTATTTTTCTTACAGCGCAGAAATGTTTACATAATCGACCTCCAGCTCTATATGTGTTGCCATTTCAGAATCAACAACGTACAGAAAAGACTTCTCTCTGACGAAATGAGTATTGTCATGCATGTATACAATATTCTTATTTTTTTTATATGCTAACTTAAAATTTCTCGCTCTCACGTTGGAAAACTGAATCAATCTCTTCTTCCAGTATGCTTCAAATGTCTTCGCGATATAGTCTACTAACGCGAAAACAGTAAAAACTTTATGGCTGCAGTGCTAAGCCTTTAAAATTATTATTGAGGATTCACAGAAATTATATGTGTTATTCAAATGGCTCTGAGCACTATGGGACTCAACTGCTGAGGTCATTAGTCCCCTAGAACTTAGAACTAGTTAAACCTAACTAACCTAAGGACATCACACACAACCATGCCCGAGGCAGGATTCGAACCTGCGACCGTAGCGGTCTCGCGGTTCCAGACTGCAGCGCCAGAACCGCGCGGCCACTTCGGCCGGCTATGTGTTATTCCCTCATGTTAAGGTGTTCGTGTGATTTGCTGATAACCACTCCTCACAGTCTCCCTAAAAAATTTTTAGGCGTTTTTCCAGCATTTTAGTTTTCTTTACTTTCTACTCATTTAATGCATCAGACACCCTGATTTCGGCTTGTGGCATTGCACTGGCATACGCTACAGTTCGGACATCTTCATAAATGGCTGTCGATTGTCTTTGATAACGTCGTGATGACTTGTCACAGGTTCATTAACATGAAATATGCAGAGAAGTAACCCGCTGTTTGGAAGCGCAGCCCTTAAGGCATTTGTTTCTATGCTGCTATTATCTGTCATGATTATTTTTGGTTGAAAGTGCTTCTGACAAGTTTCCTTTAAACAATCGGTTGCCGACTGAAACACGTGCACGTAACCCTCTGGATATTGAATTGTGTGCAAAATGACACGAGGTCAAGCACCAAATCTCGTTGCAGCAAATATGAACGTAAAACTGCATTTGTTTGAGTACAGGATGAACTTGTATCAATAAACAGCATTTCATCAGCCAAACCGGCCATTAACGCTCTTTGCGTAATAAGCGTAATTACAGTGAACACAGTTCGTCCTTCCTTAACAAATGTAAACATGCATACATATACGTGAGATAACTCAATCTTCTTCCGCTTTAGAAAGTCAACAAATCACTAATGTCTCGCATACTGTATGTTCGATGACTCGTTGTTCGCATAGACAGGATACTTGACGGCCAAGTAGATTTTTTTCGCTTTAGACAAGACAATGTAAGCGTTTTTCCCACATTTCTCAATGATAGCCATTTCATGATAAGATTATTTGCTGCAGTTATCATGCCACCTTCGAAGTAAGTTTCAAATTGCCTTATCGTGTCTTTAGCACAAAGCAGCAGGCAAAAAGGCTTGGGCGACATTGACTCGGGAATGATTGTAGTCAGTCGTTATTAAGACATTCACTCCAGATATTAATGAAGAATTTTTCAGGTATTATTAGTTACTATTAAAAACTTGATTCCCACATCTACTTTACAATTAAATTTTTTAATCGCGCCTTTATATTTCTTTTTGATTTTGCTCCGTTCTGTGACAGTTGTATACATTTCTAAAATCATATCACGTCTGCTGCGAATAACGTTTCATCAGGGTCCGAAAATTTTTCAGTGAAATAACCACACTGCGCCGTAATCCCTTCACGAGGTAAACAGCATCGGATTTTACATTGGTAGTTATCATTGTCTTATAATATTTTACAGTTTAAGAACTGTCCACAACACCACGAAGCATTTCCTTTAACAGTTCCATATTAACCAAAAGCACACACTGGAAATGCAACCTCGAAACGTTCTAATGAAAATAATGAAATAACCACACTTTGTAATTTTACTACCATCGCAAGATAAAGGTTTATTTGTTTACAATACAAGCGATACTAATACTTTATTTAATAGTTTCGAAAGTTTTAGTATTTTCTTGAAAGTACCTCTAACATAACACTCTGCACAATGTAAAACATTGTTACTGACAGAAAAAACACGGGCGGCGTGAAATAAATCAGCGAAATTTTGGCTATATTCCACGCATCACCTTAACCACGTGTTTGGAAGAACAGCTTGCACTGCAGACCCATGCATTTGTTGGAGGACGTGCGATTTGAACTGAACACGAGTTTAGAAGTGGAACTAGTGTAATAAGCTTGTGCTTGTTTCAAGGCAGTACTGCATCTTACTGAACACAAAAAAGTCAGTACAGCCAATAACTGGACAAGACACCAGTCTCTGACCGAGGGATGAAATGCGACAGTGAGTGAAGTTTGATGGACTGGCACGGCCTGTCCTTGTGGATGGAGTGCGCGGCTCAGCAGGCGATAGCAAGAGAGGCGCCCACCCCTCTGGAACATAGGGCTGCACTTGCCCAGCGCTGAGAAATAGAATGCTTTCTGTGCAGGCGCCACGTCGTGTTGCATGAGCCTTTCTTTTGTGTGTACGAGTCACAGCAACTTGCAGTACTCTAAAGGTTCATCTCACCCAACGAGTCCTGTCGATCTGAAACCGAGTGGTACCCGTATCAGCCACGTTACCAACTTTGGTCTGACACCTAAATATAAAAAATGGTGATGAGGAGTTTACTTGCTGGTGCTAAAATACCAAAACGATGACAGCAACAACAACAATAACAAGTTTGCCATCAATATGAGAACATTAGATGCGTACAGTTTCATGTTAGGAACCTCAGTTAAGGATCAAAGGAAACTAATTAAATAAAAATATACCAATTTAAGATCAGATTAGTTATTATTACTATCAAAACAACCAGCAGAAATTATGGTCGGTTTACATTAAGAACACTTTCTGCTTACGTTGTTGACAGCCACATACTACCATTTTCTTACTGCCCATTAAATAAATATCATTACACTTTTCTTCACGAGTAGTATCATGACAATATTTCAGTCAATTACAATTCAGAGCGTTAGGAGACTAATACGTTACAATTCGACATCTGCGTCAGGACTACCTCACTAGGCTAGTAAATGGGAACAGAGCCATTTTTCGTTAACTGCACCATTGTGCTTACAAAACACGTGTGCTAATCGTAAATTTGCAAGCATTCCACAACCTTACCCTTACTTTACGCAGCCCTATACAAGAAGATTTTTCCAGAGCAAGTTCTAAATCTAAACAAGGCACCTGGAGCAGACGACATTCCCTCAATGGCCAAAATGCCCCTCCGAATCCGCAGGAGGCATGACACCGGGAAGCTTCCTCAGACTTCAAGAAGAATGTAAAAATTCCTGTTCCAAAGAAAACGCAAATGCTGACAGGTATGAATATTACCGCATTATCAATTTAATGAGCCATTGTTGGTAATTACTAGTAGAACCCGACTTAGAGAGCTCTGAAGAAAAGTAGAAACACGTGAGTTGTATTAACCCCTCACCTTTGTTACAAGATTTATTGATGGAAGGCAAACCCACATTTATAGCATTTGTAGATTTGGAAAAAGTGTTTGACAATGACGAGAGGGAGTGATACATTATCTATAATTTGTGTCGAAACCAAGTTGCTGATGTAAGTGTCGAAGGTCGTGAAAGGGAGACAATTATTGAAATTTGAGCGAGATAGGATTGCAGTTTCCCGCCCATATTATTCAATATGTGCAGTGAGCTGGCTGTAAACAAAGAATTCTGGAAAGAGAATTAAAGTTCAAGAAGGGAGAAAACAGACTTGGTGGTATCTTTATGCCACTGCGATTCTGTCTGAGACGGCAAAGAACTTGGAATATAGATTCAGTGAAATGTATAATGTCATGAAAAGAGGTTGTTGGATGAATATCAACAAAAGTAAAACAAGGGGCAAACTGAGGAGCTACTTGACTGAGAAGTAGCGGCTCCGGTCTCGTAAACTGACATACAGGCGGGAGAGTGCTGTGCTGACCGCAAGCCCCTCCATATCCGCATCCATTGATGTCTGTGGTCTGAGGATGACATGGCAGTCGGTCGGTACAGTTGGGCCTTCTTGGATCTCGCTGCAAGTACTTACCGAGTTTGTCTTTTTGTGGAAGTTCAGTCAAGGAACTGTGAAATGAGTTTACCAATCATTTGTAGGATGTCAGAACACACATCTTTAAATTTTAGCCGATTTTTTAATGTTACCGTAAACATAAACTATAATGGAAGGTAGTCGATTTAAATCAGGCGATGCTGATGAAATCAGATTAGGAAATAAGACACTGAAGGTAGTTGATAAGTTTAGATATTTTATTAGGAAAACAAGTGGTGATGACAGAAGTAGACTGGATACAAAATGCAGACTGACGACATAAAGGAAAGATATTCTGCAAAAGAGGAATATATTTGTTTTACTTATTTATTTTTATTTATTCACCCTGATCAGAGTAGGGCCATCAGGGTCTTTCTTACGTCAAACCAGAGATTTCACACACGCAGTGCCTTTTTTACGTCATAGTTACCTAAGGAACAACAAATATAATACGAAGAACAGTATTAAAATTATTTGAATGTCGGTAGTGACAATGTCGTTAAATAATATTGGCTGTGAACTAATAAAATTACTACTGGCAATACTTCTACTACTCCCCCTGCTGCTGCCACTAATAACGATAATAGTAATAGTAATAATAATAATAATAATAAGATCAAGCAAACACAGCAAACCCAGCTAAATATCGCCGCATAACATGCCTACCAACAATATACAAAATATTAACTTCAGTCATTGCACAGAAATTAATGACACATACAACACAGAACAAAATTATAAATGAAGAACAAAAAGACTGCCGCAAAGGAGCACGAGGATGTAAAGAGCAGCTGATAATAGATGCAGAGATGACATATCAAGCTAAAACTAAACAAAGGTCGCTACACTACGCGTACATTGATTACCAAAAAGCTTTTGATAGTGTACCGCACTCATGGTTACTACAAATATTGGAAATATACAAAGTAGATCCTAAATTGATACAGTTCCTAAACATAGTAATGAAAAATTGGAAAACCACACTTAATATCCAAACAAATTCAAATAATATCACATCACAGCCAATACAGATTAAGCGTGGAATATACCAAGGAGACTCATTAAGTCCTTTCTGGTTCTGCCTTGCTCTGATCCCACCATCCAACATGCTAAATAATACAAATTATGGATACAATATTACTGGAGCATACCAACACAAAATCAGACATTTGCTATACATGGATGATCTAAAACTACTGGCAACAACAAATCAACAACTCAACCAATTACTAAAGATAACAGAAGTATTCAGCAATGATATAAATATGGCTTTTGGAACAGACAAACGTAAGAAAAATAGCATAGTCAAGGGAAAACACACTAAACAGGAAGATTACATATTGGATAACCACAGCGACTGCATAGAAGCGATGGAAAAAGAAATGCCTATAAATATCTAGGATACAGACAAAAATAGGAATAGATAATACAAATATTAAAGAAGAACTAAAAGAAAAATATAGGAAAAGACTAACAAAAATACTGAAAACAGAATTGACAGCAAGAAACAAGACAAAAGCTATAAATATGCTATACCAATATTGACCTACTCATTTGGAGTAGTGAAATGGAGTAACACAGACCTAGAAGCACTCAATACACTTACACGAACACAATGCCACAAATATAGAATACATCACATACATTCAGCAACAGAAAGATTCACATTAAGCAGAAAGGATGGAGGAAGGGGATTTATCGACATAAAAAACCTACATTATGGACAGGTAGACAATTTAAGAAAATTCTTTCTAGAACGAGCAGAAACTAGCAAAATACACAAAGCAATCACTCATATAAATACATCGGCTACACCACTGCAATTTCATAACCACTTCTACAACCCTTTAGATCACATAACATCAACAGATACGAAGAAAGTAAATTGGAAAAAGAAAACACTACATGGCACGCACCCGTATCATCTAGCACAGCCACACATCGGTCAAGACGCATCCGACACATGGCTAAGAAAAGGCAATATATACAGTGAGACGGAAGGATTCATGATTGCAATACAGGATCAAACAATAAACACTAGATATTACAGCAAACATATTATTAAAGATACCAATACCACAACAGATAAATGCAGACTTTGTAAACAACAAATAGAAAAAGTAGATCACATCACAAGCGAATGTACAATACTAGCAAATACAGAATACCCCAGAAGACATGACATTGTAGCAAAAATAATACATCAACAGCTTGCCTTACAACATAAACTTATAAAACAACACGTTCCCACATACAAGTATGCACCACAAAATGTACTGGAGAATGATGAATACAAATTATACTGGAACAGAACCATTATAACAGATAAAACAACACCACATAACAAACCTGACATCATACTCGCCAATAAAAAGAAGAAATTAACACAAATAATCGAAATTTCCATACCCAATACAACAAATATACAGAAGAAAACAGGAGAAAAAATTGAAAAATACATCCATCTGGCTGAGGAAGTCAAGGACATGTGGCATCAGGATAAAGTTGACATTATACCAATTATACTATCAACTACAGGAGTCATACCACACAATATCCACCAGTACATCAACGCAACACAGCTACATCCAAAATTATATATACAACCACAGAAATCTGTAATTATTGATACATGTTCAATTACCCGAAAGTTCCTAAATGCAATGTAACATATACCGTACAGTTAAAAGGAAGTCACGCTTTTCAAGGTCCGCGTCACTTTCCGTTTTTGATCAGACATAACGTCTGAGAAAAGAAAGAATAACAATAATAATAATAAGAATATTGACTATGTGACACTAGTAGCATTGATGATAGTGATAGATGTAAAAAGAATTTATTACACGTGTAAAAAAAATAAAAAAAACCTTTTCTGACTTTTCTGATACAAAGAGCTCTGAGAAAAGGAAATTTAAGGAGACTGCAACAGTTCAGAATAGCGTGCAAGGGTATGCGAACAGAGGAAACAGTAATCATTATTGTTACTTTAATATATATGACATTAACTGTCTGCGAAAGCTGTAGACATTATTCAGTTGTCGAATATAATGCGGGACTAATTTCTGAGAACGTTTCTCGTGGAGGACAGCGGTTTTGTTTAGTATTTTAAGACGAACGTAAACAGTCTCGACCGTATGAAACCTTTATTTTTGTGGTTACCGGTTTCGCTCGGATACTGATCATCTACAGACCTTATACAATGTTGGTAGGCGGTGGCAGTGAACGAAGCAGTTGATGTTCTTGGAGTTCGTAACGTGTGCTCCGTAGAGGTCTGTAGATGATCAGTAAGCGAGCGAAACCGGTAACCACAAAAATAAAGCTTTCTTAATGTTCATTTTATAATGCGGAAGGTTTTTCCAGAGTCGGGTCCCAGAGACTGAGAAGGACTTCGAGCAAGTGACTGAACGATGGAGTGGGACAATAAGGATTTTTATTTGACGCGAACGAGTGTTTCTTCCGTGTTGTTCAGACAAGTGCGTTAAGGTCGAGGAGAGATATGGAGGATACCACTGTAGAGAATACAGAGCGTATGGATATTCTGCGCTGGATAGCTGGGCATGTGACGCTGAACATCACAGACATAACGAACGCCTGCATTCATATTAAGTTCCATGCACTGGGAGTTTTCATGAGAAAGAGTTTGCGAGACAGCATCACTCCAACCTACAATTGGAAGTGATGTGTTGGTACAAGTTTCTTTTTCAAGTTAAAAGGGAAGAGCTTTTCATATTCTTGCGCATTGAAGTGACGTGTATACTAAGACCGAGTATAAATTTAAGTGTTAAAACTCTTTTGTGAAAGCATTTGTCTGCTGATTTTTGTGGGAGTGAAAGATGGACGGTGAACAGTACACAATAGAAGAATACAGAACCTTTCAAAGTGTAGTGCTACAGAAGATTTCTGGAAACTGGATGTGTAGACAGGACAACCAAGGTTGATACGAGACATCTTGAGGCATCAAAAAATCGTCAATTTCGTAATGGTTGGTTCAAATGGCGCTGAGCACTATGGGACTTAACATCTGAGGTCATCAGTCCCCTAGAACTTAGAACTACTTGAACCTAGCTAACCTAAGGACATCACACACATCCATGCCCGAGGCAGGATTCGAATCTGCGACCGTAGCAGTCGCGCGGTTCCGGGCTGACGCGCCTAGAAACGCTTGGCCACCGCGGCCGGCAATTTCGTAATGGTTGGAAGTAGGTGGTGGGGGTGGGGGTAAAAGTTGTAAACAGGGAACAAGGGTCGTCTATCCTAAGTAGGTTGAGATGGGTGTTGGGTGTAGTATTTACGCAGAGATGAAGAGACCTGCACAAGGTAGAGTAGATTGGAGAGCTGCATCAAAGTAGTCTTTAGACTGAAGACTGCGATATCTGCCAAAAATCAATGTAATTACCTGTATCACGATGAAAAATAGAGATTGCGCTTTTCTTACTACTCAGTCTGGAGCAAGCGTTCCCATATGTAACTGCGAGAATATGTCGCACCTCAATATCGAAACTTGAGACTAGAACATTGACACCATTTACTATGCTCGAATTATCAAATATTAGTACAGGGTGGCGCAGGGGAACGGGAAATTTTGAACGTTACAGTTGACAGCACTGTAGCGCCGGCAGATGTTCGAAACTTTGCACAATTGATGTGAACGCATTGCCATTTAGTAATCATGGAGAATTGGACTGGTGCGGAACGTGCAGTAGCTGTGAGAGCGTTTTACAGAAATGGTGATAGTGCGACTGCCGCGCAGGGAACATTTCGACAGCATTACCAGCTTGGACGTCACGGACGTGTCCCATCTGCGCATGCGATTACAACGTGGGTGCGTAATTTTGAAGAAAGGGGGTCTGCCTTGAAAAAGAAACATCCAGGTGGCATTCCAACGGTACGTACCCCAGAGAACATTGCAGCTGCTGGAGCTGCAATCGAGAGAAGTCCTCGCCGCTCCGTTCGACAGCATGCATCTTCGCTAGGGATTAAGCGACGAAGCTTACAAAGAATACTGCACGAATTAGACTTCCATCCCTATAAGTTGCAGATTGTGCAACACTTACATGAACGAGACCCAGCGTCACATATGGAGTTTAGTAGCCAGATATTGGCTAAAATCAACGAGGACGCGAATTTCCTTGGTAACTTATGGATATCAGGTGAAGCCCAATTTCCACCTGAACGGATTCGTGAACAAACAGAATTTTCGTTACTAGGCACAGGACAATCCTTGGTGAGTTTCACCAGTGACCACTACATAGCGCCAAGGTCACAATATGGTGTGCTGTATCATGTCATGGTGTTATCGGCCCTTATTTTTTTGAACGTGAGGATGGTAGTGCAGTGACAGTAACATCCACTCGATAAGTTGAAATGCTTCAAACATTCTTTACACCAAGACTGTACGAGCTTAATCTTAACGTCGAAAACATGTGGTTTCAGCAGGACGGAGACACGTCACACACTGCTCGACAATCGATGGCAGTAGTTCGTCAATTGTTTGGAAGACGCTTTATTTCACGTAACGGTGACATTGCATGGTCTGTGAGATCCCCTGATCTTAGTGTGTGCGACTTCTTCCTGTGGGGATATCTTAAAGGCAAGGTGTACCGTACACGTCCTGCATCAATCCATGAACTGAAGGAGAACATTGAAAACGAAATCACTGCATTTCCCCAAGATTTGCTACACCGCGCATTTCAGAGTTTTCTTAACAGGCTTTCTGATGTCATCTTTAAAAAGTAAAGACACGCTTTTGGACATTTTGATTGTAAAGACATACTGAATAATGGCATACTGAATACATTCAATTTCGTTAATAAATTACTAGTTTTATGAATTTAGTCATGGAAATGACGTTATTTCGAAATTTCCCGTTTCCCTGCGCCACCTTGTGCTATTGTCATACACCCGCAGTACGAAATAACAGTTGCGGTAGATGCTGTGGTAGAACCAGGTGATCATGTTTGCTACATTGCACATCAGTCCCCTAGAACTTAGAACTACTTAAACCTAACTAACCTAAGGACATCACACACATCCATGCCCGAGGCAGGATTCGAACCTGCGACCGTAGCGGTCGTGCGGTTCCAGACTGTAGCGCCTAGAATTGCTCGGCCACCCCGGCCGGCACTGAATGAAACATCGGTGTCTAAACTTCCAGTGTCTTTCACTGAATAATGGCAGTTTCTTTAAGGTGTGATAAAAACTATCATTGAGCATACTTGATGATTTCTATGCGCGAATATCCAAGCTGCTTTGGAAGTGTCAATTTTCAGTGCGTGTTCTGGCTACTGTATTTCAGTGAAGCGCCTGCCCACTGCCGCTTCCTCTACCCGCTAGCCGCGCCGTTGGTGGGGTTGCCTCCTTTGTAGGCGCTCCCGCGTCAGAAGAGAAACATGATGTGAAGTTCGGGGCGGACCATAGCTGTGGTGACACTCTTTTGCCACAAAAACCGGAATTTGATGCCAAGGATATGAGACGCGGGAGGGGTCTATGTCATCAGGGTGGCCTGTATTTTGGAAACAGCCATCTGAGATAGTTGTTGTTGTGGTCTTCAGTCCTGAGACTGGTTTGATGCTACTCTATCCTGTGCAAGCCTCTTCATCTCCCAGTACCTACTGCAGCCTACATCCTTCTGAATCTGCTTAGTGTATTCTTTTCCACGCTGCCTTCCAGTACTAAACTGATGATCTCTTGATGCCTCAGAACATGTCCTACCAACCGATCCCTTCTTCTGGTCAGGTTGTGTCACAAACTCCTCTTCTCCCCAATTCTATTCAATACTTCCTCATTAGTTATGTGATCTACCCATCTAACCTTCAGCATTCTTCTGTAGCTCCACATTTCGAAAGCTTCTAATCTCTTCTTGTCTATACTATTTATCGTCCATGTTTCACTTCCATACATGGCTACACTCCATACAAATACTTTCAGAAACGACTTCCTGACACTTAAATCAATACTCGATGTTAACAAATCTCTCTTCGTCAGAAACGCTTTCCTTGCCATTGCCAGTCTACATTTTATATCCTCTCTACTTCGACCATCATCAGTTATTTTGCTCCCCAGATAGCAAAACTCCTTTACTACTTTAAGTGTCTCATTTCCTAATCTAATTCCCTCAGCATCACCCGACTTAATTCGACTACATTCCATTATCCTCGTTTTGCTTTTGTTGATGTTCATCTTATATCTGAGATGTTGGTAGTAATTTTCATATGGAAAGCGGGTCATGTGACGTATCAGTCATATAGAAAATTAGACGAGGAAAACAATGGTGCCTTCCATTTCAGCATATCTTTAGTCATGCTAGAGCTAAGACTGATGTTTCTTCCTTACAGGTGACATGAAAGCTGATGATCGTACCACAAGCATTGAGACTGTCCTGATTTAGTAGTCTCAAGCAGCATGTAACTAACCTGTTTCTACGGGTTATTACGTTAAGAGTGGGAATGGAAATGCTTATTGATTGTGAAATTAACGTGAGAAGATTAGGGTCGCCACCGACTCTAACCATACAACCAATCAAAGGTTTGGCCGAGTCGGAAAATAAATTAATTTGATCACAGACCAAAAACTGATAAAAATACGTACGTCGTGATATCGCTCATAGGGGTGCGATGTAATTAATAGTATTTCCCGTACACTGTCCACGAGAATCAACCATTTAAAATAAAATAGCTCATGCATGAACACTGTGCAGAAGATCAGCTCCCAGCAGCACACCTGAAAATAAGACTTAATCTAAAGCACTAATCACTGGACCTGTGCGTAAGGAAACGCGTTGGATGTGCTAACAGGAAAGCTACGAGGTGAGTGGCTTAGGAGCAAAAACGTAACCACGGAATGCAAGAGGAAATTGTGTATAAAATTATTTATTCCTATAATATGGATGTGAGGCATGTACACAATTCCTGATAACATTAATTCCTAAAACATTAAAGAAAAACATCGATACATACACCGTTATAATCTACACCTAAAATCATTAGTGTGAATCATTCATACAACTGTTCTTGCCTGATAACTGATCGCAATAACTCGTGAAACGGTACACGTTTCGCAGTACACCCGCGTGCCCACGTGGTTTGTGGAGACGCAATTTCTAGGTATCGTGCCCAAGTTGCAACAATATCACATCACACAATCATGAACAGTTAACATTCTTTAAAACAAACATGAGACCGGACAGTTAGTGATGACGGTAGCCCAACAAAACTTTAATGTTCAACCACGTGGTCGGCTCCTCAGGGACGAAAGATACATAAAGCAAGGAAAATTTACGAGAAGGCAAAGCTATTAATATTTAGAAAAATGAAAGCTTATACAGGCACAGCTGGAGGCAAACAGACATTCATACAGAAGCGAGTGCTCACTTCTTATCGACACCTTTGTGTGGCGCTCTTCCGGTGGATCCAAGTCTGCTATAGAAATTTACTAAAAGAAAAATCTGCCAAAGTTTTGCATTCCTTGCTGCGACAAGGCAAAGCAATCTTTCAGAGTTGAAAAGCGAGACCAAAAGCTAACAGCTCTCCCCTCGCCAAGTAACAACGCGCCACGCGGTCATTCTAACTCACCCTTCTTCGACTGGAGCACAGCTGTGGACGCTTCCCGTACCTGCGGCAGACTGCCTTCCGCTTCTTCTCCAGCCTCTTACACGCTCCGCGTGGCTTGGAAAACCCAAAGATGCCATTTCCGCCAGCAACCTAACGCAGATGGATTTCTCACAAGTAGCGCAACCCTCTTTGCCTACTTGACCACTACGAGAGTTGGCTATTCAGTACAACTGCTGCTGAATCTGTATCACTATCGCAGACTTTCAGCAGCAGACTACGCCACCGTCTAGCAACGTGACACACAACGACATTCATTCAATCACACCACTATGAGAGTTATGAGAAAAGAGAAACAAGGAAAAGAAAGAGAAATGCTAGTGAAAATGGGCTACCGGACTAATGAAAGGTGGCTACAGGACCCTTTCAATCACTTACTTTCATTTCTGATGAAATGGCGAACGCGTCCATTTTTACTGTGTCCATGATTGCTGCCTTAGCAGAGCCGAGTACTATAGCAGGATTTGAGCTGAAAATCTGAATCGTCCAGCGCATATTGCGATCACGTCTGCCGTGCGTGTTTTCATGCGAGACTCCTCGGGGATTGCAGCATTTACCTTAGTTGTTTAGTATGATCATTAGGTGCGACTACAAACTCCTGAAGGCTTCTCTATGTCTTCCACTGTTGAGCATCTTTGCCTTGTGTGGACGCAGAGTGAACAATGTTTACTATATGCAGGAATTTTTGTATCCCGCCTTGGGGGCGGCGCGTGGGTCTGCTCTTGTTTTTTATTATAAACCGTCGTAAGTAGTACATACTCTCAATAGCAAGCTGAGGCTGAAGCGATGTTTCCAGGCCGTCTGCTCTTGATGAAATGGGGGAGAATCTCGATCGGAGCTCGTAGATCTGGACAGCGCCTGCTAGAGGGCGCTGTCGTCGGTGTCGGTGTCGTAGTGCCAACCTACGCCGTGGCATCGTAGCTATCGATACATCAGGAATATTGCTGAGAATTTGTGCCGGACGGGGACTTGAGTTCGGAATTTCGCCTTGTCGCGAGCGGCGGTCTTAATCTTCAGGTAGCATGGTTTCAGAAAACATCGTTCTTGTGCAACACAGCTAGCTCTTTATTTGCACGAAGTAATAGCCGCTATCAACAGGGGATCTCAGGTTGATTCCGTATTTCTGGATTTCCGGAAAGCTTTTGACACCGTTCCTCACAAGCGACTTCTAATCAAGCTGCGGGCCTATGGGGTATCGTCTCAGTTGTGTGACTGGATTCGTGATTTCCTGTCAGGGAGGTCGCAGTTCGTAGTAATAGACGGCAAATCATCGAGTAAAACTGAAGTGATATCAGGTGTTCCCCAGGGAAGCGTCCTGGGACCTCTGCTGTTTCTGCTCTATATAAATGACCTGGGTGACAATCTGAGCAGTTCTCTTAGGTTGTTCGCAGATGATGCTGTAATTTAGCGTCTAGTAAGGTCATCCGAAGACCAGTATCAGTTGCAAAGCGATTTAGAAAAGATTGCTGTATGGTGTGGCAGGTGGCAGTTGACACTAAATAACGAAAAGTGTATGGTGATCCACATGAGTTCCAAAAGAAACACGTTGGAATTCGATTACTCGATAAATAGTACAATTCTCAAGGCTGCCAATTCAACTAAGTACCTGGGTGTTAAAATTACGAACAACTTCAGTTGGAAAGACCACATAGATAATATTGTGGGGAAGGCGAGCCAAAGGTTGCGTTTCATTGGCGGGACACTTACAAGATGCAACAAGTCCATTAAAGAGACAGCTTACACTACACTCTTTCGTCCTCTGTAAGAATATTGCTGCGCAGTGTGCGATCCTTACCAGGTGGGATTGACGGAGGACATAGAAAGGGTGCAAAAAAGGGCAGCTCGTTTTGTATTATCATGTAATAGGGGAGAGAGCGTGGCAGATATGATACGCGAGTTGGGATGGATTAAAGCAAAGACGATTTTCGTCGCGGCGAGATCTATTTACGAAATTTCAGTCGCCAATTTTCTCTTCCGAATGCGAAAATATTTTGTTGAGCCAACCTACATAGGTAGGAATGATCATCAAAATAAAATAAGAGAAATCATAGCTCGAACAGAAAGGTTTAGGTGTTCGTTTTTCCTGCGCGCTGTTCGTGAGTGGAATGATAGAGAGATGGTATGATTGTGGTTCGATGAACCCTCTGCCAAGCACTTAAATGTGAATTGCAGAGTAGTCATGTAGATATAGATGTAGATGTAGCCTGAGGGCACATCCAGTCCTGTGTGCATTCTATACACGGCAAACTCGCCATATCTATATGCTTTGCATTCGTATCTGGTCGCGTCATTTCAGCTACAGTGTGCAACAGCGTCATGTCTGACATGGACCAAGTTCTTTCAGAAGCTGTTATTTGCAGCTCTTTGTGGTGCAGATTGTGGGTTACGCGATTTGCGCGTGAGTATGGTTCAAATGGCTCTGAACACTATGGGACTTAACATGTGAGGTCATCAGTCCCCTAGAACTTAGAACTACTTAAACCTAACTGACCTAAGGACTTCACACACATCCATGCCCGAGGCAGGATTCGAACCTGCGACCGTAGCAGTCGCGCGGTTCCGGACTGCAGCGCCTATAACCGCGTAGCCACCGCGGTCGGCCGCGTGAGTATGCTTTGGGAATTGTAGGTTGAGAATGGGGTGGGTGATGGTAGGTAGAATGTGGAGCAGAGTTATGTTGAATATTAGTGAAGATTAAAAGTGAAATGAATGTTAGCGATAGGTAAGAAGTGGAAATAAGAGGTAGAATACTAATTAGAGACTTCACAGGAACAGATGAGAATAAGAAGTCACGGAGGAACTCGTAATGGAATTTAAGTAGCTCAGAAGGTTAACAATCACGCGGCCATAACAAGAATCAGTAAAATTACTCTAGGTGTTTCATTTTAACTTTAATAATCCTCATAAGAACTGTTTCAGAATGGCGCCAGTCAGCGTGAAAGCCGTATTGTGAGGCAGTGACCGATGTGACGTGAAACATGTTGCGATTGAAATTTTTGTGTACCAAACAATCTCAAACAAATCCAAACCTAGCGGTGTAACACAGTAATCAAACGTGAATGTCTGTACGCATTTGAACACCTGATAATTACGGGAACAGATGGACTGAGAAAAGTCGAGAAGTTTTAGGGTAAGATCCTTTGGAAAATAATGAATTCCGAGATAATAGGTTGACGGTATAGACTGTGAGAAAGAGAAAGGTTGTACAGGCCTAATGAACGTCTGATGGGAGTCAATAAGGAACCCACGACTAAAGTTCTGTGGACATGTGCCTAGGATGGATGCAAGCCGATTAACGACGCTGATTTTTAAAGTACAGGGCGGTTACAACTAAATTTTCGCTACTTGAACCGGTGTGGACGGAAAACTATTCACCATATGGTCACCCAACTTTGTAGGAATGATGTCCAGACTATGCTCTGCGGGCTTAAACATAGTAAGTAGTGTTAGTTTCTCAATGTGTCGTTAGGCGCCTTTACTGGTGCGGCGACGTAAACACAAGCATCACTGTACATGACAGTTGCAGAAAGTCGACAAGGCTCTGAATGAGGTGTGCAGGGCTTAACTCATAAAGCTGTTTTATCCAAACAGCAGCGACAGTGGTGTTGCTCTCTGCGAGTATCAAACCGTTAAAGGAATACGGAGATATCCTCTGTCCGCATCGGTGTTGAAGAACATGATTCGGATGTATGAAGAAACGTGATTTGGGAATTGGTCCTGGGAGAGGTCGACGGCCAACTGCGCCACAAATTGTTGAAGAAGTTGCTCTTTCCATGCCTAAGAATCAGTGGCGTAGTGTGGTTGTAAAGGATGGTGTCACTGCAGTTATTATAGGAAGACAAAATAATACAATAAACAATAATTTAAACAAACGAAACAAAATGCATCAAACGAAACAACAAAACAATACTACTACTACCACTACCACCACCACTAATAATAATAATAACAATAATAATAATAACTAAGTAACGTGTTCAAGAAACGATGACAAATTTGTAGAACTCCAGCAGCAAGAGAAGAAGCACTTATATTTTCTTGTACACAAATGCAATGCGCCTGTCTTTTCTTTCCACAAATAAAACTCGGTCTACAAAGCTCTGCTCACTAGGTAGCTCTCCAAGTAGTGTCTTTGGTATTGCTAACGTGCTCAAACACGAAGCCGGGTGTTGGACATTGAATTCGTTGAATTATTCTTCACTCGTTTATGAGTACTCATGGTTCGTTCACTGCTTGCTGCAGTTGCGGGTAGGGTCAAAACCAATCGCAGGAACTTCTTGTTTCTTCATAAACAGAGCCTAAATCATTGTTGACTTTAAGAGGTTTCTTGGAGATAAGTGTTTTTTTTTCATCAGCGTATATGTTACACAGTTAATTTTCCAGTTGTTCTTGTTTGAAAAAAGAGTACTGTTCTAATAACTGAAGCAGTTTCAACTTCTTCTTGATTCTTTTTGCTAGTTCGGGAAACACTTTTCGTTCAAAAGTTCAACAAACTGAATTTGCAGATTCAGTATCTCGTAAGTTAGTGCCCTCAGAGATGTCTTTTGACTGTCACAGAAGGTTTGATGATTTGCTGAAAAACGAATGGAGTGCAGTAAGATCACTTACAAACACGCTTACTTGTCGTATGATTTTGGAGGCATATAACAGTACCAAATACAGTTGGTGTGTAACAATGAATAAACAGCGCGTAGAGAGAGAACTGCTTCACCAGTTGTTGTAGTCATCTTTCTCTGTGCGCCATTACTGAAGCTCCATCATCTGTTTGACTAACAACTTTTCCTTCCACATTCCATTTTTTCAATACTGCATGAATAACGTTTGACAAACCTTCAGCAGTTTTATCTCCATAAACATCGGAAATCCGACGAATCTTTCCTCAATTTTGTCTGGAATACACTATCAGAATATTATTTGATTTTTGCATGACACGTATAATGTTTCATCAGCCTGAATCGAAATGAAATTGCAGTTCTGAATTTCAGCTTTTATTTTCTCGTTAACTGCCAGAGTTATCATTTCTATTACATCATTCTGTATATCTGGAGATGTTCCTTTAAAGGTTAAAGATGATGTCAGATGGTCTCGGATTAACTGCTCTCCTTGAGCTAATAAATCCAACTCTAGCTAGTTACCTTTGTTGCTGCAGGATTCGTCTTATCGGTGGCCGCGAGAGGCTAGTTCCTGTTTACAAAGAAATACAATTGCCTGAATAAGATGAGCCAATACTCTATTGTTAGATGCAACTTGTTCGTTGTATTTTATTGCTGTCAGACAAGCGGTTTGAGAAAGGGCGTGCTTAATTCTACTTTTGCCCAATAACTGAAATGATTGTCTGTTCTGCAGGTGACGTATACATTAATCACTATTGAGAATCAATAGACTGAGCAATAGCGGGCAAACGGAAGATTTTGTTTACAGACAATTAGTGCCATTAAAAATACCATATGCTCATCAAGTAATGAACAATCTTTTTGTTGACAAAGTAATGAATAATTTCTTGAATCATTTTTCATTTGTAGTAAGTAAGTACAATTAATGATGAGATTTCATATAGTAATGTAACAGGTGTAATTGTGTTAGAATTAAGGAACCCTGAGAGAGTGTCTCTATTGACAAAAAAAGACTTTGTAGTACGACACAACTACGCTTTGTATGTATCGAGGCTTCAAATGGCTAAATGGCTATGAGCACTATGGGACTTAACATCTGAGGTCATCGGTCCCCTAGAACTTAGAACTACTTAAACCTAACTAACCTAAGGACATCACACACATCCATGCCCGAGGCAGGATTCGAACCTGCGACCGTAGCGGTCGCGCGGTTCCAGACTGTAGCGCCTTTAACCGCTTGGCCACCCCGGCCAGCATCGAGACTGCAATTGAAGCCTGTGTATTTGGTACACGTCCTTGAGTATTAATTACGCGGTACGCGAATCAAGTCAATCAACGCGGAAACTACACTGTAGTCCTGTAGGACAGATCATTAAAAAAATACTAATACTAAATGAAGTATTTATTGAGCAATATGCCCAAGTCCAGCTGCCATGCACATGGTAAAATCTGTTTGCTAGATGGGTGATAACCTGGCAAGCTACACCGAAAAAGGAAAAGAATACTATGTACCAAAAATCACACACCTTTAAAAAAAAGCCATATATGCCTAGTAACAATACTAAAAGTGTGTAATGACATGGTAAACATAATGGACTCAATGTAGATGACAGTGATTATGCTAAGAACAGTTGATATGCATTAAAAATAAACTGTGTGCATAAGAAATCTAGGAAAGGACGGACTATTGTGTAGCAGGGACAGAAAATGACTGTTGTATCTGCACCAATATATACGTCGGTATAAGTCAAGTGTTGAGTGACTAACTGTCATAGTGCAGTGCTCAACGAACAATAAATTTACTGTGTGTAGAAACGGTAGTTAGTGGTCCGTTCGGAGTCGATTCAAACAAACATCGCTCGACGGAAACATTTAGTGTGTGTGAACCAAAACATTTTCACGTGTTGAGAGACGCTCTGGCAGCGTATCGACCGTGAGAAGAAATGAAAGTGTAGTACAACGTGCGTCTGACGAACCCTAAATACCAGTGTCTCAATGCGATTCAGTTGTGAAGCCACAAGAAACCTGTCATCGCGCCAAAACATCCTGTGCATACCAGCGAAACGACGGCTTACTGAACAATAAACGCTTTTAACCAAGTTGCATTTTCTCCCACAGCTAATAATCTGTACCCTTAAAGACAGTACACCATTGTGGAATATTTGTTTCATGCGCTGTGACGGGGAGCCATGCGGAGAAGCAGAGACGGGTGCCGCGCCGACAGCCAGCCGGTTGCGGAAAACAACTGCAACACGCCGACATTGGTGAATGGTTCGGCGCGGTTCGCGACTGCGCGGGCGCCACCTCAACACGCCGTCGCTGTTAAGACGAGCAGGTCGTCGACCCCAGCGGTCGTTGGCACGCCGCGTTCCAGACGACGCTACGCAACAATTGCTTCGCGCCGCCCACTCCATACGACATTGTCGACATTCAACCGAACATTACCAATTACGCTAATTATGTACTAATATGAAAATGATTTATTGGACACGAAATTACGTGACAAACATTTCTTTCTTTAGTTTACTGTCTATAAACTCAAAACATTCACTTGTTCGATAATATATGTTAGATGTTGTCGTCATATTAGTGAAGCAAACTGACACGAATGCCATACCATGGTAGAACATTTGTCGTGAGTAAGTGTAGAGACAATCCATTACACTACTGTAAAACTATTTAATGATTGACTTTCAGTGTGACAGAACACAAATATTACCACGAATGTGAAAGAGAGTAAAAGGTACATTTTCAACAAGGGGAGTAAAAGTTTAACATTTTATCTGATGACCTTCAGTTGTATCTAAGTGCGAAACCAAGCAATCTCAAGAAAGCTATTGAAAATTTCAATACTGACCTCAACGCACTGTCAAAATGGGCACAGGACATAGGTCTAAAACTAAACCCATCTAAAACCCAAGCGGTACTTGTTGGTCACTCTAAGCTTATTAGCCCAAAACATCGGGAATCCGTACCACCTCTTATCCTAAATGGAACAATTATTAACTTCTCGCCCTCAGCAAAGAGTTTGGGAGTAATAATAGATTGAAAATCTAAATTGGACAGAGCACGTAACTGCAGTGTGCAAAAAAGCATCAGCATCCCTTCATGTCCTACAAAAATATAAAAAACTCTTCCCTTTCGATCTGAAAAAGAAATTAGTACAAACGCTTATACTCCCAATCATTGACTACAGCGATATTATCCTACAAGGCCTCTCTCAGGAAAATTCCCGACGTCTAGAACTGGTCACGAATGCCTGCGTCCGATATATCTGTGACGTTCGACTTTTTTATCACATTTCACCAGCATATGCAAAATTGTCCTGGCTGCGTGCAGACAAACGCAGAGATTTCCATACACTCTGTCTCATCTACTGCCTTATAAATGTACACTGTCCCTCATATCTCTCCTCGTCCCTAACACTCATGTCGGAACAACATGACAGAAACACACGTTCCCATCATAATAAAATCCTCTCCGTTCCACTGCATCGCTCAGTCACCTTCTCCAAGTCCTTTACAGTAGCGGGAACCCGACTCTGGAATAACCTCCCTCGTTATGTTAGAGAACTTAAAAACATGACCGGCTTCAAAAAACAATTAATGACGTATCTACTTAAGCAACAGTAATGCCTTCCTCTGTACATGAGTGCACTTCACCTCATTACTTCCCTCTCTCCCCCTCCTTAAACCTCCCTTACCCAAAACTCGCTATACTAGTAAACATCTACTTTACACACCAAAATATTAATGTACATCTGCACAAACCTTCATTACTATTGCGAATCTTTCTCATGTTTGTCATTATTATTTGTTTTTTTTTACTGTTATTATTATTGCTTTCAACATAATCTGTATGTATAGCACCTGATGTAAAAATACTGCCAGTATTTACTTTATTAGGTCTTAGTCATGTTTATCATTATTATTTGATTTTTTGTTTTACTGTTATTATTATTGCTTTTATCATAATCTGTATGTATAGCAACTGTTGTAAAAATACTTCCGCATTTACTTTATTAGGTCTTAGTCACTAGTCTTTATTCATATTGTCACTAGAGTAAGCTAATTTTCTCATTTAAACTATGTTCATGATGTTACTCTGATGTGTGAAATGCTGCATGTGTGGAACACTGGTCCGATGTAAGAGAGGGCCTGATGGCCCTAATCTGATCAGGTTAAATAAATAAATAAATAAATAAATAACCTTCGTTATCTGTGAACATTTGATAAATGCCGACCGTTTTTGATGAACAATCAGACTGCGTATTACGACAAACCAGGCGAGATGACCATGGCTCCGGCGCAGTTTTCCCAGGTTTTCTGACCGCACATAGCCCGAATGGGGGAGCCAGAAAACTGTAATGACCCTGGGACTAGGTTTACGGTCACCTCGCAAAGTGTGAGAAAACCATAAAGAGTGTAATTAAAATTATAGTGCAAAAGAGCATACAAGTGAATAGTGAATATTCCAAATAAGGTGACAAAACAATGACAAAACGGACGTTAGTGACAGCATATTGCCGAACATTCTTAAAGTTAGTCAATTGGTGCCAGGGGGCATTGTAACGTCTCTTAGCAAAAGACATATTATGTAATAAAGAGAAAGCATTATGTGTCATGTTTCGTTCTTGTATAGAATTATATACTGTTTTTTTTATTTTAGATAATATTTGTGTCGGCGAGTACTGAAATCGCCACAGACGATACTTATTAAATATCAAATAAAGATGAGAATATGTGACTACTATAAATAGTACAGAACGAACATTAATTTCTCCGTCGTCTTCTTGGAGTTACGTGAGTAGGAAGAGCCTGTGACGTTATATTGTACGCTTGCGTAGCATTCTTTTGTCAAGATTGTGAGAGGGACGCCATTAGACACAGCCTTGGAAAGGTGTGTAATAACTTGATTTGTTTAAATGTTTTGAATAGAGTTACTTAGTGAAACCTTGCATTATGATTTGTAATAAGCTTGCCTGGTATTTTATCCCATCCCTTTAAGACATTTTCAGTTATTTAAATATTATCCGTGGTGCAGAGCTGCACTACGAACGAACGAGCCGCTGCCGCGGCGCATTCAAACTGCATTAAATGAAATCAATCATACCGCAAAGAAGCGGGCGGGTAATAGTGAACTAAAATTATTTCTTTCAGCTTTCGGAATTGCAGAGCAGAGCAGCAGATTTTACGATGTGTTTTACAGGTTGACGCGGGCTGCTGATAATATATTATTAACAGTGCAAAAAGATAATTTACCTTCATAACATAAAAGAAATCTTACTGTGCGTAGTTCTGGTCTGGCCAGCCTTATAGTAAAAACATCTTTTTCTATGACAATAGTCTCATGTTCTCGTGTTAGTCGTGGTACTTATTGGTGTTTTACTGTTAACAAAAATCCACTGCAAAATTTTGATGTTGAACAATCATTGCGTACTGTAACATCAGTATTGATAACGAAGTAATTTTCATTAACCTTTTCAATAACTATAAAGTAAGGAAGATATGTAGAACTTTATGGCGAGTTACAGCAACGAAAAATTGTTCCTTCAATAGAAAGCCAGATCCAGAATAATAAGAACATAATATATTTTGTCTTGTTGAAAATTAATGATCCAAAGAAAATCATAGCACAGCATCACTAAAAGGTATTTCGGGGCTTTTTTCGTAGCAACATATTTTATCTCATATATTAGTTGTTACGCGAGTAATAGTAAAACAAAGCAAATAGTAGAGCCAGCGAAATCCCGTAGCACTCTCCATACAGTGACGTGGTCAACGTTACCTTGTACAGCAGCTACTTCTCTGACGCTGACATTAGGGTTATCGTCAACTCGTCCATTGCAGGTGTCCTCGTCGTTCTAGGTCTTCCCCAATCGCGAGTCATGGGCTGGAATGTTCCGTGCTCCTTAAGACGCCGATCAATTGCTTCGAACGTCTTCCTGTCGGGACACCTTCGTTCTGGAAATCTGTCTCGATACAAACGTACCGCGCCACGGCTATTGCCCCGTGCTAATCGATACATCAAATGGGCATCTGCCAACTCCGCATTTGTAAACATTGCACTGACTGCAAAACTAGATTCGTGATGAACACTAACCTGTTGATGCTACGTACTGATGTGCTTGATGCTAGTACTGTAGAGCAATGAGTCGCATGTCAACACAAGCACCGAAGTCAACATTACCTTCCTTCAATTGGGCCAACTGGCGGTGAATCGAGGAAGTACAGTACATACTGACGAAACTAAAATGAACTCTAACATGGAAATTAAGCGTTTCCGGACACATGTCCACATAACATCTTTTCTTTACTTGTGTGTGAGGAATGTTTCATGAAAGTTTGGCCGTACCTTTTTGTAACACCCTGTATAGGCACAAAGTCAACCCAGATTTATGCAAAAACAAATGATATAGCAATCACTAGTAGAAGAAGAGCCTTACTAGATCGAACAATAAGAGAGCTGGAAGAACCCACACTACCTAAAGGCATTGCTATTAATGAAAGGTGGTTAAATAGACGAATTTCACCAGGAAGGGAAATAATATCTTCGATAAACTATGATCAACTGGTTTCAATTCTGAACACGTGTACAACTTTCATTACCTGAGATCTAATATTAATAGGACAAATTCCATACCAATTGAAATAAAACAGTGCATCCTAAGTGGTAATAGATGCTTCCAGACATTTAAGAAACTGTTGGCCTTTATGTTGTTAAACAGACAACTGAAACTTCAAATTTATGCGTCATGATCAGTCCAGTTGTAACCTACAGATGCGAAACAGGGACACTAGCGAATGCTGAGTCGAGCTCAGGATACTTGAACGCAGTGTTCTCCGCAAGATCTCTGGTGCAGTTCAGGATAAAAATGGTTTTTGGAGGTGTGATATGAACACTGAACTAGATCACGTCACGAAAAGTGAGCTGACATTGTAAGAACAATAAAAACCTGGCTTGGACATGTCCTTAGGATGGATACTGGAAGAATAACTAAAAAGGTTTTTGAACGTAGGGCAGCTGGAAGAAGACAGGGAGGAAGGCCACGAAAGCGGTGTACAGACGATGTCGAAGAAGATGTCATATCTCTCAAAGGATGGCGGAGAACCGCACTGGGGAGGGGAAAATGGAGGAAACTTGTTGAAGAGACCCAGACAGGGTTGTGACGCAATGAGAAGAAGAAAAAGAACCGTCGTGTGACAGTTGAATACAATTGGGTGGGGTGGGGGGGGGGGGGGGGGGGGAGGCGAAGGTTCTAAAATCTGGTGTATGGGTACGGCATTTACTTAGTCAAAATCACACGTGTGCATCTCTGCTTACTCGTCTTTAGTTGGCTGGGAACAGCACCCATCACTCTTATCCTCTCGTTACTGGGGCGAGAAATGGTGTATTTATGCTAAAATAAGGAAAAGAATGAAATGGTTGAACCAAAAAATAAAAAAAAACAGCAACTCCCAGTACAAATCTCTGCGCGAATCATGTGGTGAAACAGAGACGGTGTGGCGCACTACGAACTGGTTCCCCGAGGTGCAACTATCATTGCTGACATTTACTACCAGCAAATAAGACGTCTTTCAGACGCAGTCCAAGAACAACGACCAGGAGGACTGTGTGAAGTGATATTACTCCACGATTAAGTCCACACGCATTCTGCTAACCTAACAAAAAACAGTAAACAGGCGTTTGGTTGAGAAGTGATTCCGCATTCACCTTATCTTGCGCTCTCAGATTTTCATCTTTTCCGCGCTCTATTGAACAACCTTCAAAGACTTCCTTTCTGGACGAAAATGCGCATCGAACATGACTCGGCGAGTTCTTCGCTCAAAACCACGTGATTTCTACAGTCGCGTAATCTAAAAGTTAGCTCAGCGTTGGCAGACTGTTGTAAATAGTGAAGGAGAATGCATTATCAATTACTATACTCTCTGTTATGTTACCTATTGTGTTTATTAAACTTCTGGAAAAACGCTATGATATTATGCACCAACACAATACATTCTATCAACGCCAATTGTCTCCTACAATTATACACTGGACAATACTGAACGTTGCCAACAACAAATTACATTCCAAGGATATAATAAGAGTAATCGCATCTTCGTGGCTTCAAAAATGTAAATTGCAGCAAGTCTTACGTTTTGTCCACCAAACTTATATTTGTGCATGTAAATAGTCAGCTAGCCATATTTTTAAATTAAACTGTCATAACTCTTATGTCGTATGATTCTTCTCAAATTGATACCCTTCTGCTCCTAAGTTATTATTGCCAGTAATTTTGTGGGGTTTCTGTAATTTTATGGACGCCAATTATTTACTTTCATCTAGTGGTTAGTTGACTGGAATGTTCTGTATCTTTCTGCTACATCCATGGATGTTGCGTGGAAGAATGGCTTCTTGTAAGTTTCTGTGAGAGCTGTTAATCGCCTCCTTTTGTATTTACGATCTCTGCGCAAGAGATATGATAGGCTGAACAATTTTCATGGCTTTCGTCCTGAAACACAGTTCCTGACATTTTCTTAGAAGGTTCTCGCGACATGTATGGCGTCCTTGCCAGAGTCATTCCCAGCTGATTTTCCTGCACTTCTGTTATTCTCACTAGCCTGTCAAATAAGATTGTAACCTTTGCCACCGCACTTCGTGCTGTGCTGTTCATAAGTCCCATTATACAAAAATAATATAGATCCGATATATCTGAGAAGTATTCAAGTATGGCACATGTAAGTGATCTGGATACAATATATTTTGTGGAAAATCTTCAGTTTGCTAATACCACACGAGTCAATCGTACCTTCGCGTTTGCTTTAACCACAACCTACACCATGTGGGTTCTACCCTCGTAAAAGTACGCATTATAACACAGAACAGCCATGTCCAACACTAGAGAGAAAAATGTCCTTTACTACACATTTTTTCAGCTGTCAGTGGCTCAACGAGGAGTTCGGTATGCAGCAATAAAAATTTTTGATCATTTGCCCAGTAACATAATATGTCTGACAGGTAGTGAAATAGGCTTTAAATCTAATGTAAATGCATTTCACTTGGTCAGCACCTTAGAGTGCATAGACGAATCTCCACTTAAAAACTGGTAGCTAGTAAGAAAAACTTGTGCTTAACTGTAATTGCATGAGTAGGCATAAAATGTCAATGTGTGTTCATTAATGTTAACTTTAATCATGTATACATATCCTGTAGACTGACTCGTTCCACATCATTTCGATAAAAGAATCGTTCAAATGATGTACAGAACATGTAACTAACATATACACACAACACTGTACCATTTTCTGTGAGTGAAGCAATGGTTTCTTTTTTTTCTTGAAGTTTTGGAAATAGAAAGCGATGATCACAGATTTATCTTATGTTTTATTACCAACTTCTTAAAATGAATGTTTTATAATTCTTCACCTAAGTCAGTTTGTAAATGTTTCTGAATCCTTCTACTTTTAAGTGAATCTGCAACCTCAGTACCAGTACTAGAGTGGCGAACCATGCATATTTCGAGCAATCATCAGTTACTGGTAACAAGTATTTAAAAAAGTCAGTAGTGAGTGGCGGAAGAAATACATAATATATGCGATTATTAGACACTAAAAGACCGTTGGTCGCTATTCGTCACATATAATATGAACCTTCTGCGATATGTCACAGGTCATTGCAATTGAACAAAGAACGTTTTCATCGTGCTATCCTTATTTGACTTCCGCTTACTTACGCTTTATGGCTGTACCAGACTTCTGAAGATGACAGAATAAACTGTTGAAATCTGTAAAGTGAAATGAACTGAATTTTATGGTGGTAAATAGAATACATACCACCGATTCTGACCAGTAGCTATGGATAAAATGATAGATATCTATAGCTAGAATTGCTTAGAATATGCAATTAATTGAAGTAAATCAGGCTGATGAAGATCATCAGCTCGGTTCGTGATGACTACTTTCCTCACATAACTTTATGTGCTGGGCAGTGGAGCTCTTCAGCTATTTCATCTTGCATGCTGATCAGAAAAAAAATCAGCAACAACAGCAGTATGTCGTCAGAATGAGACATCAACAATAAAATATTTAGAATGAAATTTTCACTCTACAGCCAAGTGTGCGCTGATATGAAACTTCCTGGCAGATTAAAACTGTGTGCCGGACCGAGACTCGAACTCGGGACCTTCGCCAGGAAGTTTCATATCAGCGCACACTCCGCTGTAGAGTAAGAATTTCATTCTAGAAAAATCCCCCAGGCTGTGGCTAAGCCATGTCTCCGCAATATCCTTTCTTCCAGGAGTGCTAGTTCTGCAAGCTTCGCAAGAGAGCTTCTGTGAAGTTTGGAAGGTAGGAGACGAGGTACTGGCGGAATTAAAGCTGTGAGGACATACCATGAGTAGTGCTTGGGTAGCTCAGTCGGTAGAGCACTTGCCCGCGAAAGGCCAAGGTCCCGAGTTCGAGTCTCGGTCCGGCACGCAGTTTTAATCTACCAGGAAGATTTAATAAAATATTTCGTTATACAATATTTTACAGAAGAAAAAAAAATAAGGCACCGTGTTGTTGTTGTTGTTGTCTTCAGTCCTGAGACTGGTTTGATGCGGCTCTCCATGCTACTCTATCCTGTGCAAGCTTCTTCATCTCCCAATACTTACTGCAACCTACATCCTTCTGAATCTGCTTAGTGTATTCATCTCTTGGCCTCCCTCTACGATTTTTACCCTCCAACGCTAAATTTGTGATCCCTTGATGCCTCAGAACATGTCCTACCAACTGGTCCCTTCTTGTTGTCAAGTTGTGCCACAAACTTCTCTTCTCCCCAATTCTATTCAATACCTCCTCATTAGTTATGTGATCTACCCATCTAATCTTCAGCATTCTTCTGTAGCACCACATTTCGAAAGCTTCTATTCTATTTTTGTTCAAACTATTTATCGTCCATGTTTCACTTCCATACATGGCTACACTCCATACAAATACTTTCAGAAATGACTTCCTGACACTTAAATCTATACTCGATGTTAACAAATTTCTCTTCTTCAGAAACCCTTTCCTTGGCATTGCCAGTCTGCATTTTATATCTTCTCTACTTCGACCACCATCAGTTATTTTGCTCCCCAAATAGCAAAACTCCTTTACTACTTTAAGTGTCTCATTTCCTAATCTAATTCCCTCAGCATCACCCGACTTAATTCGACTACATTCCATTAGCCTCGTTTTGGTTTTGTTGATCTTCATCTTATATCCTCTGTCTTGAAGACACTGTCCATTCCGTTCAACTGCTCTTCCAAGTCCTTTGCTGTCTCTGACAGAATTACAATGTCATCGGCGAACCTCAACGTTTTTATTTCTTCTCCATGGATTTTAATACCTACTCCGAAATTTTCCTTTGTTTCCTTTACTGCTTGCTCCCCAAATAGCAAAACTCCTTTACTACTTTAAATTCGACTACATTCCATTATCCTCGTTTTGGTTTTGTTGATCTTCATCTTATATCCTCTGTCTTGAAGACACTGTCCATTCCGTTCAACTGCTCTTCCACGTCCTTTGCTGTCTCTGACAGAATTACAATGTCATCGGCGAACCTCAACGTTTTTATTTCTTCTCCATGGATTTTAATACCTACTCCGAACTTTTCCTTTGTTTCCTTTAGTGCTTGCTCAATATACAGATTGAATAACATCGGGACAGGCTACAACCCTGTCTCGCTCCCTTGCCAACCACTGCTTCCCTTTCATGCCCCTCGACTCTTATAATTGCCATCTGGTTTCTGTACAAATTGTAAATAGCCTTTCGCTCCCTGTATTTTACCCCTGCCACCTTTAGAATTTGAAAGAGAGTATTCCAATCAACATTGTCAAAAGCTTTCTCTAAGTTTACAAATGCTAGAAATGTAGGTTTGCCTTTCCTTAATCTATTTTCTGAGATAAGTCGTAGGGTCAGTATTGCCTCACGTGTTCCAACATTTCTGCGGAATCCAAACTGATCCTCGCCGAGGTCGGCTTCTACCAGTTTTTCCATTCGTCTGTAAAGAATTCGCGTTAGTATTTTGCAGCTGTGACTTATTAAACTGATAGTTCGGTAATTTTCACATCTGTCAACACCTGCTTTCTTTGGAATTATTATATTCTTCTTGAAGTCTGAGGGTATTTCACCTGTCTCATACATCTTGCTCACCAGATGGTAGAGTTTTGTCTGGACTGGCTCTCCCAAGGCCGTCAGTAGTTCCAATGGAATGTTGTCTACTCCCGGGGCCTTGTTTCGACTCGGGTCTTTCAGTGCTCTGTCAAATTCTTCACGCAATATCATATCTCCCATGTCATCTTCATCTACATCCTCTTCCATTTCCATAATATTGTCCTCAAGTACATCACCCTTGTATAGACCCTCTATATACTCCTTCCACCTTTCTGCTTTCCCTTCTTTGCTTAGATAGATATAAATTTTACGATAAAATCGTTACAACTTGTTGACAATTCTCTGTCCAACAACAAGGTGCGCTCCGCTCGTTAGTGTTAAATGGGAAATGTTTCTAGCCACAGTCGACCCACTGCGGACCTCATAACTTCACGTGTAAGATAGTAGTCACTGGCTCATATTTGTCAAGACAAAGGAAGAGAGAGGCAGGCCTGGTCCTCAATCCTATACATCCTTATTTTGGCAACAAATCATTACCTAATCCACTTCACTGTGTTCAAAACGGTCGTGAACACACGCGTCGGTGGTAGTATATGTAAGTATAAAGGATTCAGTGCTGTATTCGACTGACACACCAGCCGAATCCATACTGTGACGTTGGAGTGGACCCGCGAAATTACAGATCCGTAACCTTGATGACCTTCGTCAGGCAGATTTAGTTGACGTGACTGTATACTAACAGTACAATTTGAGCTACACATATTTATGATATTATTCGTAGCTGTTATTCAGCAGCAGTGGTGTATGTATGTTTCAAGACAAAAATCAGTCACAAGCTGCACAACAGTTTTAATCTTGTCTCACAGGTTTCAATAGATTATTCTGTTATCTTCAGTTTGATAAGAGCTTAAAGCATGAGTAAGTTAATAACAAGAAGTGAATGATAAAGATGTCCCTTGTTGACGCACAGACACCTGCGACACATCGCAGTAAGTCTGTTCTACATCTACATCTAGGTGATTACTCTGCTATTCACAATAAAGTGCCTGGCAGAGGGTTCAATGAACCACCTTCACGCTGTCTCTCTACCGTTCCACTCTCGAACGGTGCGCGGGAAAAACGAGCACTTAAATTTTTCTGTGCGATCCCTTATTTCTTTCATTTTATTGTGATGATCGTTTCTTCCTATGTAGGTGGGTGCCAGCAGAATGTTTTCGCAATCGTAGGAGAAAACTGGTGATTGAAATTGCACGAGAAGATCCCGTCGCAACGAAAAACGCCTTAATAGTTGCCACGCCAATTCCCGTATCATGTGTGTGATACTATTTCCCCTACTTAGCGATAATACAAAACGAGCTGCCCTTCTTTGCACTTTTTCGATGTCATCCGTCAGTCCCATCCGATGCGGATCCCAAACCTCACAGCAATACTCCAGAATAGGGCGGACAAGCGTGGTGTAAGTAGTCTATTTAGTAGACTTGTTGCACCTTCTAAGTGTTCTGCCAGTGAATCGCAGTCTTTGGTTGGCTCTACCCACAACATTATCTATGTGATCGTTCTAATTTAGGGTATTTGTAATCCCTAAGTATTTAGTTGAATTTACAGCCTTCAGGTTTGTGTGACTTATCGCGTAATCGAAATTTAGCCTATTTCTTTTAGTACTCATGAGAATAACTTCACACTTTTCTTCATTCGGGGTCAATTGCCACTTTTCGCACCATACAGATATCTTATCTAAATTATTTTGCAATTCGTTTTGGTCATCTGATGACTTTATAAGACGGTAAATGACAGCATCATCTGCAAACAATCTAAGGCGGCTACTGTGGTTGTCTCCTATGTCGTTAATATACATCAGGAACAATAGAGGGCCTATAACACTTCATTGGGAAACGCTGGATATTATTTCTGTTTTACTCGATGACTTTCCGTCTATTACTACGAACTGTGACATTTCTGACAGGAAATCACGAATCCAGTCGCACAACTGAGGCGATATTCCATAGGCATGCAGTTTGGTTAGAAGACACTTGTGAGGAACGGTGTCGAAAGCCATTTGTAAATCTAAAAATATGGAATCAATTTGACATCCCCTGTCAATAGCACTACTCATCGCATATATTATGTATTTACTTTGCAGCTGGGAACTGTTTCTGTAAATATTTATTAACAGTAGTTGACTAAGTATTACAACATACTTGGTTCCCCACTTAATGACTACAACCGGTGCTGACATTGCAGATGGACTCGGATAAATGCGCAGAAGAAGTAGTACGGATTCGAATTGTTTACAGACCGCCTAAACTGAATACTTTTACAACACTCGTTTCAAAAAGCTAACGCAGGAACATTAGATTAAACACTACTCATTGTTTCCTACTTTTAAAGCTTCAGTTGTGAAGCGATTCTGTAGAATTCTTAAAGGTAAGATGCGCCGAGCTAACTGTCAAAGAATAGGAGAACCAGGATGAGATTAAGAAATATTGAGAGAAGGAAGTCAAACCAGCGAAAGGGGTCTGAGTGGAAGGTACATGAAGTTATTCCTGAAACGTGAACTTGAGTAAAAGAAAAAATAGTGTGTGTGATCTGTCTGTCAACAATGACAGTGTCACGAGTGATGAATTATGTTCTAACGTGAAAAAAAAGGAGACAGAACAGTTAACAGTAATGATACTTCGCCGCGCGGGATTAGCTGAGCGGTCCGAGGCGCTGGAGTCATGGACTATGCGGCTGGTGCCGGCGAAGGTTCCAGTCCTCCCTCGGGCATGAGTGTGTGTTTGTCGTTAGGATAATTTAGGTTAAGTAGTGTGTAAGCTTAGGGACTGATGACCTTAGCAGATAAGTCGCATAAGATTTCACTCATATTTGAACATGTTTTTAGTAATGGTACTTCACCACCGTACAGCAGCTGAGATGGTGACTAATGGGAAAATTTGAAGAACGGGAGCGAACAGCAGCGTCAGCTAGAATGTTGTGTAGGTAGTCGTAATTCAGAAAGTGTGAATCCGAATGCGGGTCGTGACTGTTGGGAGGAGTTTCGGTTGAAATATCACAAACGAATTTCCTATCTTTGATTCTGGAATCTGTTTAGGGTAATTTACCTACTTCATGGTGTTGTGAAAGGAAAATACCAGTTGTAATTAATCATTGAGATGGTAGTACACTGCAATGATGATTATTAAACGGGTACAGATTTCAAACATATGAAAAATTTGACATGCATTTCAAAGTAAAATTTAAGTCGTTAGGGACAGAGAACTGTTAGAACAAGAGGTTTATAATGGATCATGCGTCAATACAGAAATTTTGTATAGTGGCATATAAATCAAACCAAATAACTGGATGAAAGAACTGATGAGTCACATTTTAAATCAAATACTCGTTAGCAGGTTTCCAACAGCCACTAAAGAAATGCTATGAGGTAGCACTTGGGAGAATGTTCGAGTGTTGTTGAAATTTCTAGATTAGTTTTAACAACTGAAAATGCTATATTCTCTTTTCTCTGTGAGGTACTTGATGGGCTAAACAAAAGGTTTCAAACGCTTGGCATATTTTTTGGTTTAACTAAGGCATTTGATTGCGTTGATCACAAAATATTGCTCCAGAAGTTGGACCATTAAGAATACGGGGAGTATCTCACAATTGGTTCACCTCTTACTTTAGCAACAGGCAGCAAAAGGTCATTATTCACAATGTTGATAACGGCTGTGATGTGGGGTCTGAGTGGGGTACTGTACTGTCGAGTAGGGGAGGGGGGGGGGTGCCACAGGGATCAGTGTTGGGGCCACTCCTGTTCCTTATATATGTAAATGATATGCCCTCCAGAATTATGGGTAACCCTAAAATATTTCTGTTGCTGATGACACTAGTTTGGTAGTAAAGGATGTTGTATGCAACACTGGCTCGGTTTCAATACTGCAGTACATCACCTAAGTTCATGGCTTGTAGAAAACAAACTAACGCTAAATCACAGTAAGACTCAGTTTTTACGGTTTCTAACACAAAATTCAAGAAAACTTGACGTTTTAATTTCAAAGAACAGGCATATGATTAGTGAAACTGAACAGTTCAAATTTCTAGGTGTTCAGATAGACAGTAAGCTGTTGTGGAATGCCACGTTCAGGATCTTGTTCAAAGACTTAATACTGCCATTTTTACTATTCGAACAGTATCAGAAGTGAGTGATCGTTCGACACAAAAACTAGTCTACTTCGCTTATTTTCATTCGCTTATGTCGTATGGTGCTATTTTTTGGGGTAACTCTTCCCATTCTAAAAGGATACTTTTGGCGGCAGAAATCAAACCTGCATTTGGATCGGACTTCCTTAACTCTTGTGCAAAAAGGTGTGCAGTATACTGCTGCATCCATTTTCAATAAACTATCACTCGCATTCAAAAATCTTAGCAGTAATCCACGCGCTTTCAAATTGAAACTGAAGAGTTTCCTCACGGGTCACTCCTTCTATTCTGTCGAGGAGTTCCTTGAAAAATTAAGCTGATCTTGTTGTATTGTTGACTGTGTTTACTTAAACTTACGGACCGACTTTTTTCGGATTCATGAACATTTATTTTTATCTGTTATTACTTTCTTGTTGTAATTGGATGTACTGACACGTTCCATGACCTTGGAGATTTGTTCCTCAATTTGGTCCTACGGAACGTGACGTGTAAATAAATAAATAAATTTAATCGATCAAATGGCTCTGAGCACTATGGGACTTAACATCTTAGGTCATCAGTCCCCTAGAACTTAGAATTACTTAAACCTAACTAAGCTAGGGACATCACACACACCCATTCCCGAGGCAGGATTCTAACCTGCGACCGTAGCGGTCGCGCAGTTCCAGACTGATGTGCCTAGAACCGCTCGGCCACAGCGGCAGGCAAATAAACTTAAATTATTCTGAGGAAAGGTCCAGAAAAGAGGAATACCAACAACTGGAAGATGCTGAAATGGATAACTGATGGTTGAATGAGTGGCTGACGTGAAGTTAATTATAGTCAGATAACATGTACTCTATCTCCTGATGTCATCAATATATGTAGAGGTGATGAACGCGAAAGACCAAACGGTCAAAATAGGAAAAATGAGACAGAAGATTGGTATGAGGGACATTTAAAGTTCTTGGTAAAGCCCAAGAGCAGTGTGCAAATATGAAGGGACAACGAATGTGGGAAGCTAGTAAATTAATATGACAGTATTGTCTCTAAAAAATAAAATCATGCAGAACCCTCTAAGAGGAAAGAGTAATTGTACAAATCGGCGTTTATATGGTGTCAGGAAGGATAATTGTTGAGAGAACGTTGTTGCAAATAACAGAAAGGCAATATGAAGTTCAGTGTTGGTTACCTGTTGAAGGGTAAGTGAATGATTTGTTTATCAATGATTAATTTATCAATTCGTTCCGGGCATGACTAATGTCTGATAGATGACTCATCGTGATATGGTGTAAAAGTCAGGAGATACACAATATCTTGGCCACTTAAGGGAATAAATTTAGAAGGAAGCTGAAAGGCGCCTAGAGTGATACACTATTGGCCATTAAAATTGATACAACACGACGATGACGTGCTACAGACGCGAAATTTAACCGACAGGAAGAAGATGCTGTCATATGCAAATGATTAGCTTTTCAGGGCATTCACACAAGGTTGGCGCCGGTGACGACACCTACAACGAGCTGACATGAGGAAAGTTTCCAACAGATTTCTCATACACAAACAGCATTTGACCGGCGATGCCTGGTGAAACGTTGTTGTGATACCCCGTGTAAGGAGGAGAAATGCGTACCATCACGTTGCCGACTTCGATAAAGGTTGGATTGTAGCCTATAGCGATTGCAGTTTATCGTATCGCGACGTTGCTGCTCGCGTTGGTCGAGATCCAATGACTGTTAGCAGAATATGGAATCAGTGGGTTGAGGAGGGTAATACAAAACACCGTGCTGGATCCCAACGATCTCTTATTACTAGCAGTCGAGATGACAGGCATCTTATCCGCATGGCTGTAACTGATCGTGCAACCACGTCTCGATCCCTGAGTCAACAGATACGGACGTCTGCAAGACAACAACCTTCTGCACGAACAGTTCGACAACGTTTGCAGCAGCATGGACTATCAGCTCGGAGACCATGGCTGCGGTTACCATTGACGCCGCATCACAGACAGGAGCGCCTGCGATGGTGTACTCAACGACGAACCTGGGTGCACGAATGGCAAAACGTCATTTTTTCGGATGAATCCAGGTTCTCTTTACAGCATCATGATGGTCGCATCCGTGTTTGGCAACATCGCAGTGAATGCACATTGGAAGCGTGTATTCGTCATCGCCATACTGGCGTATCCCCAGACGTGATGGTATGGGGAGCCATTGGTTGCAAGTCTCGCTCACCTCTTGTTCGCATTGAGGGCACTTTGAATAGTCGACGTTACATTTCAGATGTGTTACGACCCGTGGCTCTACCCTTCATTCGATCCCTGCGAAACCCTACATTTCAGCAGGATAATGCACGACCGCATGTTGCAGGTCCTGTACGGGCCTTTCTGGATACAGAAAAATTTCGACTGCTGCCCTGGCCAGCACTTTCTCCAGATCTCTCACCAACTGAAAACGTCTGGTCATTGGTGGCCGAGCAACTGGCTCGTCACAATACGCCAGTCACTACTCTTGATGAACTGTGGTATCGTGTTGAAGCTGTATGGGCAACTGTACCTGTACACGCCATCCAAGCTCTGTTTGACTCATTGCCCAGGCGTATCAAGGCCGTTATTACGGCCAGAGGTGGTTGTTCTGGGTACTGACTTCTCAGGATCTATGCACCCAAATTGCGTGAAAATGTAATAACATGTCCGTTCTAGTATAGTATATTTGTCCAATGAATACCCGTTTATCATCTGCATTTCTTCTTGGCGTAGCAATTTTAATGGCCAGTAGTGTATTTTTCTGCGAGTTCCTGCATCCAGTATATGTTGTATAAGACATAGGTTTACAGATTTTTTTGGGACTGCTTTCGTTGGAAAAATACCAAGCCAATATACAGTGTGTTTGAAAAAGAACTCCCTATTTTTAATGTGTCCTAGAATATGTACAAAGTGACAAACACCATTCTAGTTTGTGGTGTTTGATTCATCAAAGTTTGGCTCTCCTGCAGTTGGCAGGTCTGCTTGACCTCGAGACGGCACCATTGCTGTCTTTTTCCTCTGTTCCCTCAGTTCAGTCCAGGCATGCGTGCAGTGCAGTGCAGAGCAACTCAGCAACAATAGTACTCCGCAATAGAAAGTGCAGTGTGTTATTTGACTTGTGAAAACTGTGTCAGTTATAACAGTGCAATGTAATTTTAGACGTTAGTTGGTTGGGTTGTATGGGACAGTTACACCTGAAATGTCGGTGAATACGTGGCGAGAAGTGGAACATCGTCTCGACGTGTGCAGGGCAACAAATGGATCTTATGTTGATGTCTACTAACATTAAATAAAACTTGAAGTAATTTTCTTTCATGATATGTACTAATTGATGTAATTTTTCATTAGTTTCCCAATTAAATTTATACTTAAAACTAAGGAGTTCTTTTCCAAACACCATATATTATTTGCTATCAAAGAATAAGTGCAAGCTATGAAGGCACGCGTAAAAGAGCTAAATTTAACAGTGAAAATGCAAATATTTCCATTTAATATGTGGAGAAGGTGTGGAGGACAGTGCTGGAAGATTCCAATTACGAACAGCAAGTTATGGAGGAATCGCAGGGGACAATAAAAATATCAAAAGACGATTTTTAAAAAGAAGTGTTAAACTGTAATAATCTCAAGCCAGAACAAAAGGAACAGTTTAAGGCAATTTTGAGCCACCATAGACATGTTATTTTCGGAGGCACCTGGCGTCATTAGTTGATGCTAATGTAGACTGAGCATCAAAGCAGAAGCCCAGTTTTATAAAAACGACTTGCACATTACCTTTGTATTTGAAGTAATAGGTTTGGGCTGGAATTAATCGATTGATATTATTGTGTATTACTGTAAAATAACAGAGTCCTTTTAATAATTATATTGTATCAGTGAAAAACGCAACTTGGGATGTTGGATTAGAGCTGGATGTGAGAACAATGAGTTAGTATATGGAAGGTGAAACAGCCCAACCCATGAGAATAGAAGAAGCGTTGACAACATTTTCGGGATAAAAAAAGTGAAGCACCTAGTAGACATGGTCAAATGTCAATGTAAGTCTGTACAAGTACACACCATCGGCAGGTGTGTAAATGATTAGGATTGCAATTCTCTGTGACAGGTAGCATGGTCACAAAAGAGGATTAGTGTAGTTCATGTACAGTATTGCTACCAGGCCTTGTAGAGTATGCAAAGGGGTTGGTGGGCGTCTGATGTTGACTGATCACTATGAAGAACATGGAGATCCAGTGTACGCTTGTGAGACAGCGTTATCAGCACCTGACAGAGTTTGATTGGGAACTCACTACTGGTTTCCATCTGGCCAGCTTGCTGAATCCTGCAAATCCTAGTTTGTGCAGCATTTGGATGTGACAGTGGCCCAGCAATGCACTTTGTGGGAACATGAGGACAGGCGTCTTCAAAATTCCAGTCGCCACCTCTGACCATCACAAAGGTTGTAACTGCATGTTATTCTCTATTCCTTCGGTGATAATTTCTCAAATATTCTGTACTTTATGGAGAGATGGCTGGTAGTTCCACGGTGTTCTATGTCCTCAATTCTGTCCCCATTCTTGCGAAGTACATACTTGTTTATTTCAGTGAAATCGTCTGTAACGAAAAGCTGTACACGACTCCTAACGCAAAAGTGAGATGAAAATTAGTTAAGATTCTTCAGTTCGTAATCATCAGTAAAGAGACTGCAGTTTCTGGCACACCGTCAAGGCAGGTTTTCTGTGGATTTTAGTCAACCATGAAATGTGGGTGTGAGGTGGTTCCTCTAAACTGGTCTATGGTCGATTTCATTGTCTATCCTTGTGTGGGTGAGCTTGTGCCCCGTCCCCAACAACTCTCCTGTCGACAAGACATGTAACGTTCCTTCTGATACAAAGTGGACTCAGAATTCAGCAACAGGGGCATTTTATGAGTATTCCAGTATCTGTCATCTCATGTGGTTATTCAAAGAATAACCAGTGAGTTAATTATGTTTTATTCGGTTTGTTACCATAATTAGGTTGGTTTCTGAGAAAATACCGTCAGTATATTGAAAATGCATGTAACATGCATTCCGCACAACGTGCAACCCTTAGATGTCACAGGTACATTTTGAAGCAACTGGTGTCACTGCGGAAGTCAGAAGTCAACTAAGTGTAATTAATCTGTAGCCAGTCACTCGGGACCCCATCTCTCTTGTACCAAAATAGACAGGAAAAATATCTGAACATCTTCTGAAATTTTGTCACTGAAATTCGAATTCCTTTTGTTTTCTTTTGAGCAATTACTACCAAACGAGGTGCACAAATCGAGTATCATGTTGCACGTACTGTGTGGAAATCTCAATTTAATGTATGATTGAGATATATAAATAACCCAACATCGTGGGGGCATCTGACACCAGATTTAAACCATGTAATTAAGAAATTGTATTTCGGAAAGCAGTGGATGATGTGCAATTATTGTAGTTCAGTAGACTCAGAATATACAGTTTAATGTCCTGTACAAGTTTCATGTCAATGGCTACAGTGGTTCCTGGAAGACAGGGAAGCCAAGTTACTAAATTGAACATTGTTGGCATAGGGCGTTCCAAAACCCATTTACCAAATGGATAGACAGACACAGTCAGACACAAATGACAAGAAAAGAAATCGTGTGACATCATTGAAAATTAACAATTTCAAATTTTTCCTTTAGTTGTACTGTGAAATATTGCTTCTTGCCAAATTTCATGATAATAGGTCAACTTGAAGTATCCTATATGTTTTGATAAGCGAATCTGGGAGTATCAAAATACGTGACCTCAAAGGCAGTATATTGTCACTGCATTGACTTATAAGCTCCAATTTTTTTCAGAACCTACGGGTCCAACACCTTAGTATGTGACATAAATTTCAACTTGATACGTCGACACGTTCCCGAGGAAAACGTTTTTCAGATCTCGGATAGACAGTCAGAAACAAAGTGATCCTATTGTGGTTGCGTGATTGCCGACTCAGGTACGGAACCCTAAAAAAATAGCATAAAATATATTCGATAGATCTAGAATGGAATGAAAAGCCACTTTCAGTATATTAAAAAGAAACAAAGAGTCTCAGACGCACATACCACATTCTCAGGCTGCCATGAAATAACTTTCGCTCAATCACTATGCTCTGTCTGTCTGTCTCTGTCTCTCTCTTTCTATCTAGCTGTCTACTTCTCTCTCCCTCTGCCGATTTCTCTCTCTGCCACCCTCTCCATCACTATGAAACAACAACGCTACGCTATTTTTGCGACACTCAAGGTTCAGAGGAGCTTCCTCAGGCAGGAACATAACAGCCACGTTATTTACAAAATTGGTCGACACGTTGTGCTCTGGGTGCGTAACGCTCTAGCTGGCCTCCACGATCCAGGCGGTGACCTCGTTCTCAGGCATAAGGATCCCTCCCAGGCGGATGGAACACGTTTTGAGCTTGTGAAAGTAAATTTCTTATTTTCAGTAGAAGAGCAGACTTGTGCATCATTCATTTATCAGTGGAATATTTCCATAAAACACATATAAAAAAAAGTTTTGCATCACCCCAGTTCCCGAAACTCATGAAGATAGACGTTGACTGTGGATATTGTATCACTGACACAGTCCCTTTGACTGTTCAGAGGTGTCACTAAACTTGTCCAAAGATGCAAAAAACCATGCATGACAAGTGACTATTAGACGGAGGGAGTCTGACAGCCAATCAGTTCCACTCATTCCACCAGGAAGGAGGTACAGGCCTCTTGTTGTCTGTAGTTAAATCATGCCTAGACGGTCAATAGCGCGGTTAGATCGCGTCCGCATTGTTACTTTGGTGCCAGGAAGGGCTCTCAACAAGGTAAGTGCCCAGGCGGAGTGAACCAAAGCGATGTTGTTCGGACATGGAGGAGGTACAGAGAGACAGGAACTGTCGATGATATGCCACGGTCAGGTCGCCCAAGGACTACTACTGAAGTGGATGACTGCTACATACGGATTATGGCTCGGAGGAATCCTGACAGCAACGCCACCATGTTGAATAATGTTTTTCGTGCAGCTACAGGACGTCATGTTGCGACTCAAACTGCGAGCTATAGGTTGCATGATGATCAACTTCACTCCCGACGTCCATGGCGAGGGCCATCTTTGAAATCACGACACCATGCAGCGTAGTACAGTTGGGCCCAACAACATCCCGAACGGACTGCTCAGGATTGGCATCACGTGCTCTTCACCGATTAGTGTCGCATATGCCTTCAATCAGACAATGGTCAGAGACGTGTTTGGAGGCAACCCGGTCAGGCTGAACGCCTTAGACACACCAGCCAGCGAGTGCAGCAAGGTGGAGATTACCTGCTGTTTGGGGGTAGCATTATGATGGCCCGACGTACGCCGCTGGTGGTCACGGAAGGCGCCGTAACGGCTGTGCGATACTTGAATCCTATCCTCCGACCGATAGTTCCACCATATCGGCAGCATATTGGCAAGGCACTCGTCTTCATGGACGACAATTCGCGACCCATCGTGTACGTCCTGTGAATGACTTCCTTCAGGATAACGACAGCATGTTCTCCAGGCATGAACCCTATCGACCATGCCTGGGATGGATTGAAAAGGGATGTTTATGGACGACGTGACTCACCAACCACTGAGGGATCTACGCCGAATGGCCGTTGAGGAGTGGGAGAATCTGGACCAACAGTGCCTCGATGAACTTGTTGATAGTATGCCACGACGAATAGTCATGCCTCAATGCAAGAGAACGGGTACCGGTGTGTCCAGCAATCTGGACCACCACTTCTGAAGATCTCTCTGTATGGTAGTACAACATGGAATGTGTTGTTTTCATGAGGTCGGAAATGATGTTTATGTTTATCTCTATTCCAATTTTCTGTACAAGTTTAGTTTTTTAATGTGTGTGGTATATACATGCTGAAGTTGTCTTTGTATAAGAATGGAAGTAAAGCAACGCTGACAATTTTCCACCCAATTTCATTTTTGCCAGCGTTATTAAAAATTTTATAATTCGGCTTCTTAAGCACCTTACTATGAATAATATGCTGTCATTTTGGCATAACGACACTGAGAAGGCTATTTACCTGTATAGCAACAGTCTGCTTAATTAATTAGGGAGAAAACTATATATTCTTGGTAAGTATTTACATTTGTCAGAGCCATTTGACGAAGTAAATCACGAAATACTTTTAACCAAGTTAGATGATTACAGTGTGACAGGAAGTACTGCAAAATGTTTCAGATTTAACTTTCTGGCGAGAAACAAAAGGTGTCAGTAGCAAAGAGTATTGCATTAAGCTATCAGCATCATGCAACTGATTACATGATGTGTCCCTTACGGCGCTTATATTTCCTTGTGAATGTCAGTAACCTCTCATTAGCATTTGACAAGTTCGTTTTGTTTTCAGATTATACAAACAATTCACTAAACAGCAAATGAAGCATACTTTTACAAAGATGGGTTAGGCTAGGCGCGCACAGGTGATTCTTCAGTAGGCGTGACGGAGCAACAGCTATTTATGGTGCATACACGGGGACAGAAAACTCACAACTGCTCTCAGTACCGCCGTGGATGTAATAGAAACAGCTTGTCTGGTGGCGCTTTTACTACGAAGAAGACCGAGAAAACAGCTCAAATGTAGTTGCTGGCTACATCCAATTGTAAGTCGAAGAATGGTGAAAGGCTAGTTTTACAAATAACTGAGTGATTTTGTAACTCTTATTATTTGTAAAATTCTTTCAGTACTACCGAATGAGTAAGAATAGTTTTAAAGCGGTGCTTCAAGCAGGATCGAAAATAACAAAATGAGACACAACATGGAGGAAGTTTTACCATCTGAGGAGCGCATATCAGTGACCTCAAAATAAGGAGACACCACTTCACGCAACAGTTTTTATTGTCCGTTTACATTACTGATCAGATACGTCGAGAAAATAAGTGCTACAAGTCGAAACTGGCGATTTTGTTTCCTGTGAAAACAGCAAAACCAAGTTGCGCATAGAAGATTCTCAGTTCATGTTGCGGTTGTCATCAGAGCGGCACGGGAACACAGTTTGTCGAAGTTCCGTTTCATTTATGACATTTGACGAATACGGGAGAATGAATGAAGTTGCTGGAGAATAAACCGCTTGAGTGGTATTGTTATGACGCATGTTCCGAAAAAGTAGTGGAAGCTGACAATATCTGACATTCCTCACTACGTTCAGTATTTCTACTTTCGCGTATTATTTTTAGTCTTATTTTTACTTCGCCAGCATGGGGACAAGCATTAAAGCAAAGCTTTTGTCCTCGGTAATTCCTTTGCTTTGTTTCTCTTTAAACACATTAAAGAGAGAGTCCTCGTATCCTTCTTGGCTTTTCTTTTAGTAGGGTGACTTAGTTTTGTGTTCTGTGCTGCATTTTTTTTGTTTTGTGAAGGCAACGTAGAGCGGCGATCGTCCTTCCGTGTTTCCTCTGCTATTTGCCAGAATTTCGATGTTGCTGGTGGTCGGTCTGTCTTCCATTGGAGGGGACGGGACCAGCGCTCTACCGAAGTACAGGTGTTTTCTTGCAACCTCAGCGGACGGAGACTTGTTCTGTGATGCCAATTCTCTCACGAAACAGTCCTTCAGATTCTACAACTACATCTGGCAGAGGGTTCATCGAAACACCTTCACAATTCTCTATTATTCCAATCTCGTATAGCGCGCGGAAAGAACGAACACCTATATCTTTCCGTACGAGCTCTGATTTCCCTTATTTTATCGTGGTGATCGTTTTTCCCTATGTAGGTCGGTGTCAACAAAATATTTTCGCATTCTGAGGAGAAAGTTGGTGATTGGAATTTCGTGAGAGAAGTTTCCGTCGCAATGAAAGATGCCGTTCTTCTAATGATGTGCAGCCCAAATCCTGTATCATTTCTGTGACACTCTCTCCCATATTTCGCGACAATACAAAACGTGCTGCCTTTCTTTGAACTTTTTCGACGTATTCCGTCAGTCCTACCTGGTAAGGATCCCACATCGCGCAGCAGAATTTTAAAAGAGGACGGACAAGCATAGTGTTGGCAGTCTCCTTAGTAGATCTGTTACATTTTCTGTGTCCTGCCAATAAAACGCAGTCTTTGATTAGCTTTCCCCACAACATTTTCTATGTGTTCCCTCCAATTTAAGTTGTTCGTAATTGTAATAATTGGGTATTTAGTTGAATTTACAGCTGTTAGATTATACTGATTTATCGTGTAACCGATAGATTCCTTTTAGCATTCATGTGGATTACCTCACACTTTTCGTTATTTAGGGTCAACTGCCAATTTTCGCACCATTCAGATATCTTTTCTAAATCGTTTTACAGTTTGTTTTGATCTTCTGATGACTTTATTAGTCGATTAACGACAGCGTCATCTGCAAACAACCTAAGACGGCTGCTCAAATTGTCTCCTAAATCGTTTATATAGATAAGGAACAGCAAAGGGCCTATAACACTACCTTGGCAAGAACGCCAGAAATCACTTCTGTTTTACTCAATGACTTTCCGTCAGATACTACGAACAGTGACCTTTCTCACAGGAAATCTCAAATCCAGTCACATAACTGAGACGATATTCCATAAGCACGCAATTTCACTACAAGCTGCTTGTGTGGTACAGATTCAATAGCCTTCTGGAAATTCAGAAATACGAAATCGATCTGAAATCCCTTGTCAATAGCACTCAACACATCGATCTGAAATCCATTGTCAGTAGCACTCAACACTTCATGTGAATAGTGAGCTAGTTGTGTTTCTTTCAGTTCTTTTGAATTTCTTTACCTGTTATGAATGAAATTAACACGGTGTATACTTTATTGTAAGTACGAGTATGCAGTCCAATATTGCTATGAATAAATATTAATGCAGTTACTGAATATTATTTCTTCCATACAACTTGCAACTGGATATAGCTTTCGCTCATTACACTTCGAATATCTGCTAGGAGCCACTACTATCAGAGAAAGTTGTGGAAATGTCTACAGCCTCTTCATAAGGCAAAAAATCTCAAGACGGCTTGATGATTGTTACCAAACAGTTTTTAGACAGAACTCACTTTCGAAATTTCGTTGGTGCTGTGGACGGGAAACATATAAGACTGAAGAAACCTGTCTCTAAGAGTATTACAATTAAAAGATTTTTTTTCGGCGCTACTTCTGGGTGTAGTGAATGTTAACTATTATTGCACTGTGATAGAACTTGGGTCGATGGTACCAGTGAGGATTCTATCGTATTCAAGAAATCCAAATTCTATCGAAGGCTGAAAGCTAATCAGTTAAACATTCCAAATACTCAACCTCAAGACATAGGAAGAGAACTTCAACCTTTTAATTTTGTACGGAATGAAGGAGTGGCACAATCTAGACATATTCTGTGCCCTTATAATGAGAGAAACCTGGCAAAGAAAAAGCCTATTTTTATTATAGATTTGGTTGTGCTCGTGGAATCATGGAATTATTTTCTGGATTTTGGCTAACAAATATATTTCATTGGCCTTTCGATGTGGGTGTCACTTCTTCAGACATGATCATAAGATCATAAGAGCATGTTGTGTCCTACATAATTTCGTAAGAAAAAATGACAATGTACGAATCGACGAGGAGGCATACCAATGCCTTCTGCAAGGCTGTGAGCCTACAGGAATAAGAGCTGATACGTGTTGTATGCAGATAAGGTATTATGTTGCAAAACTGTTGTGTACATAGTTCCGCATAGTCAGCATGTACACAACTTTCCCACTAGAGCGCGCCCCACTAAGCACAACAGCGCAGGCACAGCGCTCGTCCGTCTCTGCACTACGAGATGGCGCTGCCATAGAGACGGACCAAATTCTGCTTCCGCCGATCCACGTATTAATATGTAACACAGCCAATGAGATTGCTGCTAACGTAGAACCTTTTCTCCTCGTGGATCACACTAATGCAGTGATACATGAACGCGCAAGGTATTATAACGAGTATACAGACCTCCGATTAGTCAGTTTGCATTTGTCTGCACCAGTCTGTACCAGTCTGCAATAGTCTGTACCAGTCTATACGAGTTATACATTTGTCTGTACCAGTCTATAGTCAAGTTTCAGTCTGCGCCTAATAAGATTACCATACTCCTGTACATAGCCATGAAGATAAATGTATAGACACTTTCGTTAAATATCAGAGATATATGTGAGAATAAGATTAACGTACCAATTCCAAAGGAACTTCAGACTGTCAATTGTAAGTAGCATCCAGAACCAAGTTAAGTAAATTTTATGCATGTTATTATTTTAATAAATGTATGTGAAAATTAATCAAGTTCTGTTTAAAGTTGGTCACCGTCAATCTGCTACTCTAAGGGTGCAAGTGGCATTTCTATCGTCTGACCTAACGGCAGAAGATAAACACGCCACGATAAGACCATGAGACATATTGCTGACACTCGCCTCCTTCGTTAGAGCGACAAGTCAAAGAATCTGATGGTGTGTGTACTGAAGGTCTTACAGTATGCACACCACAAAAACGATTGGTGTTCATGCAAGAATGAGTACCTTGGCAATGAGGCAAAATTAAAATTTTAATACTAGTGATGTCTACATGAATGGGTAAAATTAGTGAACCCTGAAATATCTTTGTTATTCAGTTCTGATTGTAGCTACAGCACATTTCTCCGCATAGTTTCTCCTTGGAACTGCGACCACTATATTTTTTAATTTCCTATTGTAGATTTCTGGCGTCTTTTCTACTTCCGCAATTAGTCTTACTGAATCGACTACGTAACTTACAGGGCAGCTCTCGTTATGAAACCTGCTGCTGGCGCACAGAATGTGTCTGCCTACAAGCAAATGCGAGGGCGACTGAGAAACTGCGCCGCTGAAGGGCGCGGGCCCGTGCCAGTGATTGTGATCCAGTCGGCATCCGCAACTACCGCGCAAAACAACGACGGTTGCGTCTTTTAAATCGACGCTACTGTTTGATCGCAGATGCCCGTGCTCGTACTTCAGCCACTGCATTTCAATCCTGCGACAAACAAATCCCGCGACAGGAAATAACCAGTGCAAGCTGTAAGGGGTGCGTAGGCCCTTACTATAACTTTGCACTCGGCACAGGTCGATAGGGCGAACAATCGATTGTGACGTGTTGCGAGAGCGAGTGTGGAGGTGCGCCAGAGTGGTTGGCGGGAATGGTGGGTGTGTGGAGGCCATTATTGGAATACAGGGTTTTTAACAGAGAAGGGTGTCACCATCGCCGTGGTTAGACCCCTAAATAATAAATAAATAAATACCGGGAAAGTGATGAAGTATCTTTATAAAAGTGATCAATGACGTTACTAGTGCCGATATTTAGTTTCGCGTCTACCGCGCCGGCCTAACCTTGGATTGCAGTGTTGGATGCAGTGATGGATTAGCGTGTGACGATAATGGCAAATAGATAAAGCCTGTGCTTAGATTAGCCGTAATTAGATATGTATGACGAAGGCAGTGGCTGTCTCCTTTTTGTGTTTTGAGAAGAATATAAGTTCGTAATTAGTAAAACTGTGTTGGTGTTCCATATTACCATACATTCAGTATTATAGTATTGAACAGGACGAACTGGAAAGTAACAACTTCCGTAGCTGTCAGTTCCGATTACCAGCCCCATTAGGTTCACGGTCACGTTAATAATAAATATTTGGCTGCTATTCGATCAGATCAGGTCGGGATAAAAACGGAGGTGTTACAAAGCCTAAGCTTAATGAAATCTTCATGGTCTTTAATAACTGTTTCGTAGCCAATTCTTTATCATTACAATGTGATAAAACACTCTGCATATAGCTCTTAAGTTGTAAGAGGTTTCCCTCCTGTCTAATCCTAAAATACGACAACAAATAGATAGAAGACGCTGACACTATTTAATTCCTCGTATTAGAATTTGATGATAAATTCATGTGAGAGGAATATGCCATTGATCTACTGAAATATCTTAATAAATTTTCATTTTGACTGGCGATGATGCCAGACGTAGGTGGCTTAAAATGATAAAAACTACCATACTTCGCTTCCTTTCGTTTCATCACGTCATATGGGATCATTCTTCTTCAGGTTGACTTATAAAGCCGAACTAAGGTTTTCTTATTACAAAAACGTGTAACACGAATTGTTTGTCGTGTGAACTCAAGGACTTCCTACAGACGCTTGTTTAAAAAACTGCAGATACTAAGTGCTGTTTCCCAATATACCTATTCTGTAGAGAAATTTGTCACAAATGACATTATCTTTTCCAGAAAAAGTGGCAATTTCATGAAATTAAGAACGAAAATAAGAATAATCAGTTCATAACATAGTAATAAGAATTATCTCCACACAGAGATGCTGTCAAAAAGGCGTATATTGTTCAACAGATTGCCAACAACAATAAACGTTTAACTGTTAATAAACCTCAGTTTAAGAGAAGGGTAAAAGTTTGTTGATACTCAGCTCCTGATGACGAAATTCTTAGTGGAAACGATTGATATGTTTATATTGTTGATGATTTCCATTAAAGCGAATATTACATAAAATCAGGCCTCTGTAGATACAAATAAATGATGTAAACTGATCTTTCACCTTGATAACGGTTGGCTACCAAAGCCTAAGAATTACATTCACACATGATTGTATCACACATTTAGATGTTTTGTGACGACATTGTTATTTGCTGATTTGAAACATGTCGCTTTGGGATGATAGGTCCGCAGTTGTATAGTATTGTGTGACAATTAGACTCACACACACACACTCGCACACACACACACCACACACACACACACACACACACACACATCGCATTTCTTAAGATCTCCCGAGCAGACATACCACAATAGTTCTCACGAAACATTCAAAATTAGAGAACAGAAACACAACGATGGACAAGTGAGCGGTGACAATAGCTCAAATGTTCAAATGTGTGTGAAATCTTATGGGACTTAACTGCTAAGGTCTTCAGTCCCTAAGCGTACACACTACTTAACCTGAATTATCCTAAGGACAAACACACACACCTATGCCCGAGGGATGACTCGAACCTCCGCCAGAACCAGCCGCACAGTCCATGACTGCAGGGCCTTTGACCGCTCGGCTAATCCCGTGCTGCGGTGACAATAGCATAGCACCTCTTACTGAACATGGAGACGTAATTGTTTGCTCAAATACGTGCAAAGAAAAGGTTACAGTGATGTGAAGAAGGGAACAAACTAACCTGGCAGACGTAATAAGGTATGTAAAAGTGTGGACATACAGCCTGACAAATGAGTAGTTGATGAGCCAGTGAAGTTCTTTGCTGGAGTCCAGGAGATAAGGAAGCCCTGCGACTCTGACCTAACCGCGAATAACAAATGACTGATGACGACAACAAAGTAATTTACATCGTGTCTTTTGGTTGTGCGGTTCTAGGTGCTGCAGTCTGGAACCGCAAGACCGCTACGGTCGCAGGTTCGAATCCTGCCTCGTGCATGGATGTGTGTGATGTCCTTAGGTTAGTTAGGTTTAACTAGTTCTAAGTTCTAGGGGACTAATGACCTCAGAAGTTGAGTCCCATAGTGCTCAGAGCCATTTGAACCATTTGAACATCGTGTCTTTGAGGTTGGCAGTCCAGTAGACGCACTGGAGTTTCGTCAGACTCTTTTGCGATGCTCCTAGCTTTACTAAAGGCTGAAGTACGAAATTCCAATTCGTTGTACTTGTGCTGAACGTAGATCCCTGCATTGGTAAGTTATATTAGCACTCTGAGTTCGCATGTTGAGGATGATCATCTGTATCTACTTCTCTACTCCCTGAGCAATATTCTAGGGTTGGAACTTTGTGGCAACTATTTCTTTAGTGCTCATACAAAATAGATACGTGTTTCAAAGCTTTACTGACCTTCAAAGTAGTCACCAGCATTGTGTATAACCTGTTGCCAGCGATGTGGAAGTCGTAGGATACTCTTAGCGGTGCCAGTTGTGTTGGCAGTTCGAGTGGCGCTGTCTATTGCCCGACGAATTCATAGCAGTTCTGAAGCGAATGCCATGAAGCGTTTCCTTCAGTTTACAAATCGAGTTGAACTCACGAGGGCTTAAGTCAGGGGACTGCAGTAGGTGGTATAGCACTTAGCAGCCCCATCAGTGAAACAAATCAGTTACAGCTTGCACTGTACGTGCTTGAGCATTGTCCTGCAAAGTGATGGTCACGTCCTGCAGAAAGTGTCATCGCTGCTGTTAAAATGTCGAGCGATTCGCCGATTACGCTAACCGTCTTCTTTGAGCCCAAGTGCACATCATCCCTCAGATGCTGATATGTGTGTGTATTGTTCAGGCGCCTGTTTGTGACCAACTGAGTACACGAAATGAAATTCGCCAAGTCTATAGGCTCTGGTATCGACATGTCTCCTGTTGACTCTTCTTGCTAGATGCGAGGCGAAATTGCTTTGCAGCGTCAGTCATTTGTCCATGGGCCGTCAACATTTTATGGATACCTACAGGGTGAAGCGAAATTTGCGCACTCAGGCTTCGCAGCTCGACTCCTCACATGCCAGCGGTAAAAAGAAATGTCTATCGCAAAATTTCGTCCGACGAGTGCATTGGGCAAAAATATTGGACGTTAGAGTGTGGCAATCTGGCAACACTGTAACAACATGTATGGGAACTACCTTCGTCAGCACATATTAGCCGTGCTGCATAGCTGGTGCAGGGGATATAGTTTTGGGTTAGCATGCAAGAGGTCGTGGATTCGATCCTGGGTTGGGGTGCATTTTTTATTTGCTAATTTCATTCTGATATTTCATACTGTAATATATGCTGTTTCTTAGGTCAGATGTATCCTAAATTTACAACATTTTGTAACTCTGAACGTAACAGATACGTGGTTAGACAAATAAGAAATAGACAGTTGAGACAAATGACCTCTCATAGGACAGAATAACTACAGAAACAATATCAATTTCGAGATGCGCCTGTTCCACGTAATGCGCATTACCCCTCTGACAGATATTGTTGTGCATGATTCATACCGACATCGCTAATAGTGAAATGTTCTGTTTCGAATTACACTGTGTCCCTAAAGGTAACAGACGTGATGTTTCCACAATCCCATAAATAGAACAGTAATAATAATAATAATAATAATAATGCATTGCAATATGTACTAAACAGCATGCGGTTACCAGACTCAGTGCTGAAAGGCATGGCACCATGGTGCCATGGTGATAACACATACAAATAGTAACCGAGTTTTGACATTGTTCACAAAGCACATTGGTAGTCCTATTGGTAACGTAAAGCTCTAACAAAATGTATGGACTTGAACGAAGCAAGAATAATAGTTGCTACTAATATCTGGGACCGGTGGAGGAGGATCCAAAGAAAACAGGTTTCGCATCTCGTGGATGAGGTAATTGTGAAATTCCGTGACATGAAATGGGCTTCTTTCAAAGCTGACCAAACTTCCATTTCTACGATTGCAGTATGTAAGTCCAAGTGTTTTCTAGAGGAACCGCTGCAGTCGCTGTTGACAATTAAGATGCCAGATACCCTGCACTACATTTACCAAATTACAAGCGTAGGCCTCAACCCAGGATCGAACCATCGACCTGCTACATGCTAACCCAAAACTCTATCCAATGCACCAACTATGCATGTGGTTACAGTGTTGCCAGATTGCCACTCTTTAACGTCCATTTTCTGCCGGATGTACTCGCCGGACGAAATTTTGTAAGAGACATTTCTTTATCGCTCTCATGTGAGGAGACGCGCTGCGAAGCCAGAGTGCCCGAATTTCGGTTCAACCTGTATAATTGATTGCAGGCACCTATAACATGGAAAATTGCGTTTTGAGTGACACAAATTATAATTTACATATGTGGCGACACAACTGTCATAATGGTGTGGTTCAAATGGCTCTGAGCACTAAGGAACTTAACATCTGAGGTCATCAGTCCCTAGAACTTAGTACATAAAACTAACTAACCTAAGGACATCACAAACATCCATGCCCCAGGCAGGATTCGAAACTGCGACCATAGCAGTCGCACGGTCCCGGACTGAAGTGCCTAGAACCGCTCGGCCATAATGTAATAAAATACGAAAATGCATTTGTTTGCATATATGTTTTTATTTCTACAGTCTTATATCATCCAATAACAGGGTAACTGCTATACCCCCCATAATAAGACACAGAAATAACAAGACACGGGTAAACAAGAACGTTTAATAAGACCACAGCAGAGAGAGTGAATAACAAATGTAAAACTTTTCTCGATAAAAAGTTAAACGACTTCTCAGCCGTTCAAAGGCATATGCCTGGAACACGCAGTGAATAAACGTAGTGGAACGTGAAGACTATGCCACTGATAATCCCTAACGACGGAGGTTGAGCGTTCTGCGTAGTTGGCCGACAGGTACGTCTAGGGATATCGCTGGGAAGTCGTAGGACCCGTTGCGGTGGCTTCCGACCGAACTCTGACAGCCGGGCTGCTAAGAGCCGGCGCATGAATTGGCCCAAAGCTACAGTGGAGCGACCTGCCGACGTGTTGGCTTGCTCCGTCCTGCGTAGCCGGGGCGCGACGGATTCGTGCCGATCCAGTTCCGCACACATGACAGAGCGGAGGAAATAGCTCCCTGGCACGGAGGACCTCTGGTGGCGCTTGTCCTGTCGTCTGTCATTCTTGTTGTGATCGACGCAGTGCGCGGGAGGCCACGCCTTGTGCTTATGCAAACCCGTGGTACTTCAGCGTCCGACGAGTTGCCGATACATTTAGGCGAGCGGCGGGTACGTGCAGTAATAATGTTAAACACAGCTGCAAGTAAACCGACATGAATCAGATATATTGTGTATTGTGCATATATGGATGTCGCAGTAGCTGTTAATTAATTTCTTACTCACCTGTTACGGTGCAAACACAATATTCGAAATGTGAAAGGGCCTGTTGTCAGCATTGTCCTGTTGTACTGGCCTTCGACTTCATCTCAACAAACAGATATATGGCCGTCACGCGCTTTAATGCTGTTTTGTACTTAACGATACGCTATGTATATGATGTAAGAACCTATTTCCTTGTAAGAACCTATTTCCTAGTATGACCTTTATAAGTGAAATGTCTGTTCAGCCAAGTTTTTTTCGCGACGTGACAATAAGCTGTGCAAGGAAGTTTTACGGACAGGTAAATGATATGATACATACAAGCTCAAAGTCTCTTTCAGTAGTTACAGAGCAGTATGTAAGACGAGAGAGTATACAATTCTTGTTTCTTTTCGCTACCTAAACTCAGAACCACACATGAGAGATATGGGTACTCTCAAACATGACGGTTGGAGACGTGGTACAAAGACCAGTTTCACTACAAGGCCCCTTAAGCCTATGCATGAAGAACAGATGGCTGCGATATTGCGCCCACGTCTGATTTTTAACGAAACTGCCCAAATTCAAACAAAAATGAATGTTTGTTTTATGTGTGAGTTAATGACACGAAATGTACTACTGTAGAAAAATACATTCTAAAATATTTGTAACGAAATGAATTCCAAGTATTATAACTATGAATAGAATTGAATATATAACTGCTGTATTTTGAGGTTGTTTTAAGGGAAAATAACTCACTCTAAATCTTCCGGTTTTATGTCTGGGTGCAGGTAGTATAATGTGCTGTCTACGAGAAATAACGTTGAGTAACCTGTAGTAAGAAGCTGTTGGATATCTGTAAGCGAGAATTTTTATTAATTTATTTGTGAAGGACAAAATTTTAAATGTGGATATATATGTTCCTATCTTGCTAAGCCTAATTGGCACAGTTTATTGCTTCAATTTCTATTAACACCATAGTTTCACTTAATGTCTGCCATTTAATTTTGTTAGCGCTTTTCTGCTTTCTACAAAAAAAAAAAAAACGCTAATTTCCATTGAAATATTAAATTCTAAAATTTCCTGAGAGTTTGTACATGACGTACCAGTTTAAAATATAGCGAAGGAAAAGTACAGTAAAAGTCAAAATTTTCATTAAAAATGAATAAATTAATGAATGTAGGCCAAATTGCGGTAATCCATGTATTTAGAACAGGAAATGCTAGTCTGTTTAAAGGACGAGCATTGTTGTACTTTTAGACGATAGGAAAATGAAAGAATTGTCCAAAATTTTATTTTTCTGGCCAGTTAGGGAAATATGTGTAGTGTGGAGGTACCAGGAATAGGTGTTTGACAATGGGGCCATTCAGAGTTGAATAGCGTAATATTTTGATTAACGCCGTTGGGAAAAGATTGTAGAGGACACTATTCCATGGCCATTGCACTGTTTTTCAGGGAGGAGAAAAAATTATAGTACGACGGCTTGGGGACCATATGTCAACCAACAATCAAGCCGTAATTTCTCACCTCTGCGCCACTGCTTTGTATTTTGTCGCTGAGCAAAATATATTGTAACTAAACACAAGAAAGAACCCTATACTGTTCGACTAAAACGGAATAAAAAAGCAAAAGAACCCAACTGATATTTCATGAGCATTTGGCACAGTCGAATAGGAAGATAACGAATTACCGAAAATAATAATAGTAAAAATAATAGTAGTATCTTAATATTAATAATATTAATAATAACCACATGGACACTGACAAGTAATTACGTAACGTATTTTTTCTTTTCAGTGTTTACGTCCTAAGACCTTTGGCTTTCCAGATGTCAGCCTCTCTGTGAAATAGATAACGATTTTGCTCACGTACTTTTCCATATTAAAAAAATGGTTTCCGACAGTCAGTTACCTTTCTATGTATGTCTTTATTTTTTGACGGGATGGCTGTTGAAAATAGTTTATATTTACAAAACATGTCTATGATTTGAATAATAAAATGTTCATGCTCTTTGAGGACAAATACAAAAGTCCATATTTATATGGCTCTGTATGTTACAGGCAGACAACACCTACACCTGCGCCTCTTTTCCACCAGCCACCCTACGGTGTGTAGCGTTGGTTACTTCTGGTAACACTATCTTTTTCCAGTTTCCTGTTCTAAAGGATTGAAGAAATCTTAGGTAACACTTCATCAATGTCTCATGATTCAGCGGTTGCAGATTTTTTGTTTCATAGTATATCACAGGACGCCAATGATATTTTTGCGACCGCAACTCTAGATAAGTGCCTTGTAAGCCGAAATCTGCGTTGCACAAAGTAAACGAAATTTTTGAAGCATATGCGAAAGATGTTTTTCCTTATGGAATAAAACGGATATGTTTGCTCCAAGGCATAAATTCAACAAAACGTTAGTTTCCTCATTATTGAGGAAATTTCACTTTCTGTTTGTATACAAACACTGTGTATGTGTCCGCCCCCGGTAGCTGAGTGGTCAGCACGACATAATGTCAGTCCTAATGGCCTGGGCTCGATTCCCGGCTGGGTCGGAGATTTTCTCCGCTCGGGGTGTGGGTGTTCTGCTGTTCTAATCATCATCATTTCATCCCCATCGACGCGCAAGTCGCCGAAGTGGCATCAAATCGAAAGACTTGCACCTGGCGAACGGTCTACCCGACGGAAGGCCCTAGTCACACGACGTAAAAAGATCCTTGATGTGGTGACAGTTTATGGCAAACAGATAAGTATTGCGTTTCATCTTTCTGTAAGAGTTGTTCAAAGTAACACACAATCCTTTCCTGTTCTACTCTCAGACAGAGCTAGGGCAACACGACTGTTTGTATGCCTCCATACGGACCTTAATTTCGCAAATATTATCTTCGTAGTCCTCACGTCCAATGTATGTTGGGGGCAGTAGGGTCGTTCTGCAGTCAGCCTCACATACCAGTTCTATAAATTTTCTCAATTGTGCTGCTCTAAAGGAACGTCGCCTTCCGTAGAGTGATTCCCATGTGAGCTCCCGAAGTATCACCGTACACGTACGTGTCGTTCGAGCCTACTCGTACAAAAATCTAGCAGCACACCACTTAACTGCTTCGATGTCTTCGTTTAATCCGACCTGGTGTGGATTCCAAGAACTCGACCGGTACTCAGCAATGAGACGCACTAGCGTCCTATATACGGCCTCCTTTGCAGATGAAGCACACTTCTCTTAAATTCTCCCAATAAACCTAAGTCGACCGTTTACCTTCCCTATCACAATCCCCATGTGCTCGTTCCACCTCATATCGATTTCCAACGTTACGCTCAGATATTTAAACGACGCGACTGTGCCAACTATTGCTGTAAACAATATTACGCATTTCTTTTCCCTACTCATCCGCATTAACTTACTTTTTCTCTTCATTCAGAGTTAGATGTCCTTCATCACACCAACTAGCATTTTTATGTAAGTCATTCTTTATCCAACTACAGTCACTCAACGCCTAGACCTTACCGTACACCACAGCAACATCAGCAAACAGCCGGCAGATTTCTTCTGACCCTGTCGGCCATATCACTTATGTATGCAGATAATAAATGGCTCTGAGCGCTATGGGACTTAACATCTCAGGTCATCAGTCTCTTAGAACTTAGAACTACTTAAACCTAACTAACCTAATGACATCACACACATCCATGCCCGAGGCAGGATTCGAACCTGCGGGGTTCCAGACTGAAGCGTCTAGAACCACTCGGCCACAACGGCCGGCTGCAGATAATAACATCCCCACCAGACGATACCCTGGTCTCTAATGAACATTCGTTGTCGGCGACAACATACTGGATTCTGTTGCTTAAGAAGTCTCTGAGCCGCTCACGTATCTGGGAACCTATTGCGTATGCTCGTACCTTCGTTAACGGTCGGAGTGTGGCACCGTGTCAAATGCTTCGAATAGCAAAGTGAAGTTATTTTTCCATAAGATTGTTTATTTTTCAACATGTTGTAGTTGACTGTACGTTAGCAGTCTGATTTTATTTATTTGGAATTACTGATGTATTGTTATATAAGCTGTCCACACAGTCGTTTTAAATATGTGTGACCGTGCTGATAACGATGTATAGGCGTGCCTAGTGCAGAAGTGCTGGAAGATACAGGCTTAGGCTGTGAGATTTTCAATCTCGGCCACAGAAAATCAGATAACGAACTGGTAGTGTATTATTGGATATATCCATCAGTGATAAAGAGTTACAGTGTCTATTTGTGTTTCCTGTTCTGCACTTCTGCTTAAAGCAAACACCCAGAGCATGATAACGATTCGCGACAGGCCATAATTTTCTTAAATGTATTGCGAGGAGAATACTCATCAGTAACGTCACATAATTCGGGATCGCATATTATTGTTACAGTCATGCCAAAAAAAAACAATTGAGGACAAATGAGAAATAATTAACAGATGATTTTTATGTGTCTGTAACTGGTTTCACTGATAAATATCAGTTTTAAGTGTTGCTGGTTTTTGTTTTGAAAACAGTTCACTTGAGTTATAATGTCGGGTCGTCCCTGATGAAATGGAAGTCTTGCATCAATTTAGACTTTTCATTTTGCATAACAAACAATGGCAGTACAGAAATAAAAAATGTATCATACTCATAGGTGCAGATACTGCAAACGACAATTGAAGACCCTGGCTTTCAACAAGGCTAAGGGATAAGTTTATTGTTTTGGGAACTGATCACTGAAGCGTCAATAAAATCTCATAAATAAGTTATTACGTGGACATCCTTTGTGGCTGACTTATTCAGGTAAGTCGTTGTTTTCAAATATTTCTAAAGTAAAGATATATTTTTAAAATCGTTAATCCTATCCAAATGTTTATTTTTAAAAATACATCAATGAGAACTTGATTCTGTTTACTTGCAAACCGAGTGCACTTAACATGAGGTACCAATTGCTTACCACTGACTTACTGTGAAACGTCCCACGAATATAAATTTAAAGATCCGAATCGTTTCAGTGTAAGATACAGAGATATATTCAGGATGTTTATCTGAATATTTGTTATAGTTGTCAGATTTGGGCAAATTGTCCCTGAAAAACATTTTCATAGCACGAAAACCACACACACACACACATCACTGTTACTAGCAGTCGTGTTTTTTGGCACTTACCATTGTTTATATGTACACATTGTAAGAATGTTGCGATTAGTGAGTATCTGAAATTAGAGGTAAGGCTGCCATTTCTCGACTGATCATGGAAATATGAAATAATATGAATAAAACACATCACGTACTACGTTTTGCATGCAACAACTCGGTTCCTCATCAAATGGCGCTTACCATTGTTTATAGCCGAGGTCTTCAGTTCATGGAAGTGTGACAAATGACATAACAGGCGCAAACGACTATACAGCTGCAGCACTTGAACCCATTCATCTCCCCATAGCGCTTTGTTACTGTCTGAACACTGTGTGCAGCTGTTATGGTGGGTGATGTCTCAACTCACCTGACTGTGCAGCCCGCCGAGTTGAGGACTGCCGTGGTGGTGATGGGCTACTGGACGCGCAGAGCACTGACGTCGCCGAGGACGGAGGCCTGGTTAGAGAACTGGCTGACCCCTGCCGGGTAGCTCCCGACGATGCAAGTATTTCTTGGAGTCGGCTCGTAGGCTCTGAAACAAGGCGAGACGCTGTGATGCAATTCTGCTGTGTACTCTGCTCTTCTCTTCAAGCTGAGGTATACTGCAGACACCCAATGTACTCGTACATCTAACTGACTGGTTCAGACTTTAACGAATCTATACCACTGGGATCTCTGATCAACAGTAAACTGCGATATATATCTGATTAAAGAAACCTACGATTCTAAACCATGTGGTTTCGAAAATTGCAAATGTGGCGTTGAGCAAGGGAACCTTTGGGATCGATGTATTATATAAGTTCATCTATTCGAAATTACTTTCTTTTTGATATTTTCTGTAATATTTTGGAAAACCATTTTTGTCTTTGACCTTTGAAAACGTTGATTATCCTATAAATTTCAATCATTTCTTTCGACTGAAAACTGGCACGTATTTCACATTGTGAAAAATCAGTTATGAAAAGTCCATCATAACATTTCACTATTCATAAAAATAAAAGCTGTTATAATTTCCCATAAATACCAGAAAACATCGTTATGTTAATACTGTAAGAATGTATCTTTGATGCTTTGCACCAGTGAGTTGTGGCATCTTTGTTTAATCTCTGTGTAGGAATCACTGAAGGCAATGGAGAGAGAATAGTCGTAAAATGTCAAGGGTTGGACTAATTTTTCTTGTAAGTTGGAATGAAATATTAGTTTGTGAACCGTTAATTGCGAACACTGCGTCTAACAAAAAGTGTCAATTTTTGTAACTCTAAAACGAAGTAAGGAAATGCAAAATGGTTCAAATGGCTCTGAGCACTATTGAACTTAACTTCTTAGGTCATCAGTCCCCTAGAACTTAGAACTACTTAAACCTAACTAACCTAAGGACATCACACACATCCATGCCCAAGGCAGGATTCGAACCTGCGACCGTAGCGGTCTCGCGGTTCCAGACTGCAGCGCCTAGAACCGCACGGCCACCTCGGCTGGCAAGGAAATGCAATAACATCAGTTACTAAATCAGTGACTGTAACAACATACTATCACAACACACCAGGATACTTTATTATCTACGAATTAATATCTTCACTGAAACATTTTAAACCTAGGCATCTTGAATAATCATACCACAAAATAACATTGACGGAAACAAAAATCTAAACATCAAGAGGAGTTGTCCAATATAAACCAAAGTTAGAAGCCGTGTTTATACAAATGGATGATGATGTCTATTCAAATTTCGTGCCAAGCGCGTAAAAGGAGCGCAAGTAGCGCCACTATGAGGATGCAAATCAGGTTTGCTTTAAACACATGCTGTAATGGGTGTGAGCATTAGTCTGTTGGTAGTAGACTCTGTTGAGAAAAATTTGCAGATTGAACAGTATGATGTGAAGAGTTCATATCTGAGGGCAAATTAAAGGAAAATGATATGTGCTCCAGCCAGAAGGTTTCATCGGGAATGGCCGAGAAAACTCGGTTTGGAAGTTAAATAAGTCAATAAATGTATTAAGACAAGGAGGCAGATGTTGGAACTATCATTTGAATAACTCGTTGGAAAAACTGAATGGTATAGATCCATGTGTATACAAATTAAATGCAAAGGAAGAGGAAGCTATTCTGCCAGTATATGTGGATGTATGGTTACATATCCACAGAATGAAGAGATGAGGCAACAGGTGAAAACTTCTCTACAAATTTATTTTGAAATGAAGCACATGGGCATGGTCATACATATAAGGAGTGAAATTTGAAAACATTGTAGATTGAACAATTAGTTTACCTGAGGGAACTTCCTGGAAGATTCAGACTTCAGAAAGTTAATTGAATCAAGACTGCAATGGAACTGAAATCAAAGTTACATAATGAAAAGCGTGATAATGAAGATAAAAATCTTCCATATCGTTAGGTTATTAGTGCACTCCTTTACCATTCACAGAAGACTTGATCAGTAATAGGTTTCTTTGTTATAAAGTTACCACAATATTGTTCAAAATTTAATATGAACTACTGGGATGCAGCAAAATGAATACTACAAAAGTATGTGAGCGAAATAGCATATTACAAACTAAGATATCATCCAACTAGTCATATACTTGAAATATTCAGAAATGCTTATAGGGACACTTGTATAGATGATAGAAAAAGAATTAATGAGGATACAATAATACTGAGCTGGCTCTCTGATATACAGAAAGGGCATCAAATACATTGCATTGAGCACAACGGAACTAAAGTATGTGTCAGTGACAGCCTGCACAACAGAGATAGTTTGGATGAGAGAGTTATTAAAATGCCTTGACCTGAAACAACTGACTAGGAGAGTCAACACCTGTGTGGTATGGAAATCAACCAGAAATTATACACTCCAAGAATCATGTAACTAAAAGAGCAAAACATATTGCCATAAAACACCATTTTATCATCGAAAATCTAATCGATAGAATGACTGATATTCTATACATTTCGATGGATAAAAATCAGTCAGACTTGTTAAAAAAGCCACTGAATCAGAATATACTGGGTGATCAAAAGGTCAGTATAAATTTGAAAACTGAATAAATCACGGAATAATGTAGATAGAGAGGTACAAATTGACTCACATGCTTGGAATCAAATGGGATTTTATTAGAACCAAAAAATTACAAAAGTTCAAAAAATGTCCGACTGGTGGTGCTTCATCTGATCAGAATAGCAATAATTAGCATAACAAAGTAAGACAAAGCAAAGATGATGTCCTTTACAGGAACTGCTCAATATGTCCACCATCATTCCTCAACCATAGCTGTAATCGAGGAATAATGTTGTGAACAGCACTCTAAAGCATGTCCGGAGTTATGGTGAGGCATTGGCATCAGATGTTGTCTTTCAGCATCCCTAGAGATGTCGGTCAATCATGATACACTTGCGACTTCAGGTAACCGCAAAGCCAATAATCTCACGGACTGAGGTCTGGGGACCTGGGAGGCCAAGCATGACGAAAGTTGTGGCTGAGCACACAATCATCACCAAACAATGCACGCAAGGGATCTTTCACGCGTCTAGCAATACTTTGTTTGTTTGCTTTTTTTTGGTTCTGATAAAACCCCATGTCATTTCAAGCATGTGTGTCAATTTTTACCTCTCTATGTACATTATTCCGTGGTTTATTAAGTTTTCAAATTTATACTGACTTTTTGATCACCCGGTACATGAACATCATTGTAAGAAAATGTTACATTGGAAATGATATCCATGGTTACTTTTAGATATGATTTTGGTGAGTAAGTGCTCCTTTATTTAGCCTTGAGTGAATGGATGTTTACTCTGTTTGTTTTTTTTATTTCGTTTTTTATTCTGTTTTATTGACTGACTGGATATTTTGTTCCAAAATAAGGAAATTACACTCCTTACTCTCCCCAGCAGCTGGACACAGACTGAGTCCTTTTCCTGCCATTTTTCCCCAGAGCGCCAGGGAAAATTTACGAGTTGTTTGCATGTCTGTACATCAGTGTACAGCATTACTTTGCAAGTAGTTTGCAGGTTTGTAGGTTATGTATTATGACCCCCAAGTATGTCAGAGTGAGTGTTTTGTATTAGCATAATAAGTAAATTATGTGAAATCCATCCCTAGATAAATTGTTCCAAGTTCCCACTGAAAATAAATAAAGTACACTTCTTCCTCTTTCCAGCAGCCCAGCACAGGCTAAGTCTTTTTCCTGCCAATTCCAAGGAAGAGGTGGTGATTGGATGACTTAGGTTAGTGGGGGAAGCCCACGTGACCTTTTTCCCCCACCAAAACTTTCCGCCAAAATTTGAACTTCCGACCATTTTCTTGGGGAGGGTGAGGAAGGGGTAAGAGGGGGTGAGTGGAGGGGGTTAGGTTAGTGGAGGTAGCCCAATTAACCTATTTTCCTGTCATAATTTCAACTTCCCTCCATGACACCATTGCGACATTGCCACATCTATCGCCGCCATCTTGGATCTGCCATCTTGAATAAATTTGGCAACAATGCAATGTGGGCCACACCCCTGTTGCCCCACTACTCACACATATGTATGATGACAATCGAGATCGGCAACTTAAAGGGGCCTCTACTAGAAAGAAGGTACAGTTATGAGTCAGCAAGAAGGAAATACCCAATGGAAAAACAAACTGGTAAATACTTGAAGATAATCCACACTTACAGTGGCATAGAATACAGTTAACGCAAATGGTCGCAGTTTTGTTAATCTGAATGAATCTGGCATAAAGTAACTATGACTTATACACCATAGAAAAATGGTATAGCTGCAAACCTCAAAGAAACACTGATGGATATGGTAAGGTTGCAGTTGCTAGGAAATGATTTACTACAGAATTCTTGGGGTGAGCTAATGTATACTGCGGCATACTTGAGAAACCATGGTGCAAATAGCCACAACAATGAAAAAAAACGCCTTGTTTTCGCTTTCAGTTTCCTTTTTACATATTATGCCAAACATTTACTAAACGACAATACGACTCCTCCTTCCCACTCACATAACAAATTTCGTGACTGACAGCTTCCGTAATTTAATCATCTAATACAAGAGGTCTGATATGAGAGTATTGCTCAATTTATCTTCTCACAATTCCTTTTTTTTTTTGTTTTTTTGTTTTTGTTTTTCGAAGCAAATCAAAAGAAACCGATGCAGTTATCTAGTTTCACCTACAAGCTAATGTTTTAAATGTGTATAATGACTTGTATTCACAAAATATTTGTGCTCTTCTGATCAGATCCAGCCACTTAACATACAGAACAACATTCTGTTCAATTATTATTTCCAATTTCATAGTGATTTTTTGCATATTTTTTAGCCCTTGAGGCCTCAAGTGAACTAAACGACGTTGTTAAATGTGATTGTCATGTGAACAGAATCTTAAGTCTCTGAGGGATTCCGACATTTATTTCGAGCACTGCATCCTGTTAGAACAGAAAAAAGCTGTCCTATAACACACATTAATATTTATTGAACGAATAATTGCATTTAACTTTAAAGCAGAGAAATAAACATTTTAATTTAACAGAAAGAACTTTGTCTTCTTAAACAAGGTTAAAGAATATCAAGACCATTATAAAAATGGAATAAGTAAAGGAGCCTTTGTCCACGGCAATTATGTCTAAAAGAAACCACGGATATCAATTCGAATTAACATTTTCTCACGATGATGTTCATGAATATTCTGATTCAGTGGCTTTATTAACAAATTTGCTTGATTTTCGTCTGTGGAAATGTGCAGCCTACCGCTCGTTCTATACAATGCGTTCTCTATGATGACATGGTGTTTTATGGCAATATGTTTTGTTCTTGATTTATTTATATGGCTTTAGGTGCTGCTTGATTTTCATAGCACACAGGTGCTGACTCTCCTAATCAGTTGTTTCACGTCAAGGCTCTTCAGTAACTGTCTCCTCCATAGCAGCTCTCTTGGGCAGGCTGTCACTGACACACATCGAGCTTCCATTGTGCTCAGTGAAACGGTAATGTATGTGGTACCCTTCCAGTATATGAGAGAGTCAGTCTAGTAGCGTCGTATTCTCGTTAATACTTTTTCCGTCATATATACAAGTTGCCTAACAATCTTCAGCGAATTCTTCAGGTATTTGACTAGGACGATACGTCAGTTTGTAATGTGCTATTTCGTTCACATGTAATAGTATCCATTTAGTTGCATCCCAGTGGGTCATATTAATTTTTGAACAATACTATGACAACTTTACGTCCAAGAAACATATTACTGATCGAGTCTACTGTGAAAGATAAAGGAGTGCTCCAATAAGCACACCATATGTAAGATTTTTAACTTCATAATCACACTTTTGGTTAAGTAACGTGGTTCCCTTAACGTTTTGAAGTCTGAGTCTCCCAGGTAGTTTCCTCTGAGAAAGATTAATTGTTCCATCTTCAGTGTTTCCAAATTTCACTTCTAACATGTGTGACCCATTCCCAAGTGCTTCAGTGTTACTTTGGAGCTAAAATGAAGACGTTAATTTACAGATAATAAAGCAGCGTTGTTTATTGTGTAGTTCAATGTATCCAACAAATCGTATTTTCTTAAGTCACTGATATAGTAACTGGTATTTTCCCATTACCTTTATTCGTTTCAGAGTTATAAAAATTGAAATTTTTTGTTAGACGCAGTGTTCCCAGTCAACTGTTCACAAAATAATACTCCAGTCCACCTTAGAAGAAAAATTAGTCCAACACTTTTCTTTCCTACTCAGAGATAGCATAGCTCAATGGTGCAAAGCATCAGAGATACATTCTTATAATATTTACTTTCTGGTATTTACGAAACATTATAATAGCTTTTATTTTATTAATAGTGAAATGTTATGATGAACTTTTCGTGATCAACATTTCACAATGTGAAATACATGCCAATTTTCAGTCGAAAGAAATAACTGAAATTAATAGGATAAGAACGTTTTCAAAGGTCAAGGACAAAAATGGTTTGACAAAATATTACAAAAAAAACATAAAAAAGAAAGAAATTTCAACTAAATGTTCGTATGTAATACATCGATCCCAGAGGTTTCCACACCGAATGTAAAATTTGCAATTCTCGAGAACACATTCTTGACAAATGGATGGAATCGTAAATTTCGTTAATCAGAATATATATCGCAGTTTACTATTGAACAGAGATCCCTATGGTAGAGATTCTTTACAGTCTCAAACAGTCAGACGTAGATTGGGTGTGTGCAGTATATTTCAGATTGAAGATAAGAGCGGAGTATACAGCAGCATTACATCACAAAGTGATGCCTTGCTTCAGAGTCGTGGAGTTCACCCAAAGAGGGAAATCCCCACATAGTCGAGAGCTACCCGGCAGGGATCATCCAGTTCTCTCATCAGGCTTTCGTCCTCGGCGATGGGAGCGCTCTGTACAGCGGGTCGCGCATCACCACCAAGGCAGTCCTCAACTCGGTGGGTTGCAGAGTCAGGTGAGTTGAGACATCACCCACCATAACAGCTGCACACAGTGTTCAGACAGTAACAAAGCGCTATGGGGAGATGAATGGGTTCAAGTGCTGCAGCTGTATAGTCGTTTGCATCTATTATGTCATTTGTTACACTTCCACGAACTAAAGACCTCTGCTGTAAATAATGGTAAGTGACATTCGATGAGAACAGAGTTATTGGATGAAAAACGTGGCTGTGACGTGTTTCATTCATATTAGTTGACAGTTCCATAATTAATCGCTAAATGGTAGCGCTACTTCTAATTTCAGATTTTCACTTCTATGTGTGCACGTAAATAGCGATAAGCGCCAAAAACCGTGGCTGGCCGTAATAATGATTTGCTACAGAAATGTTTTTCAGGGAAGATTTCTACAAATCTGAGAACTATTCTGGATAACAACGTCTCAGATAAAAATCTTGGATCATTCTTTGAGCAAGTAAACATTGTTTTGTCTCGTACCATTGTTAACGTGAATTTACGTGACAGTGTGATGGCAGAAATGTTATGGGGCATCCTTAATACACGGCTTACTTTATGAGGTTCCTATATGTCATTATTTCAAAATGTGTGAATGCAATGCACTGAAACTGGTTATTCACTTTATTCGTTAAACGTAATGTTTCGTTAACTCGCCCAGCAAGCAGACAGTGGTAAGTAATTGGTACCTCATGTTCAGTGCACTCTGTTTGCAAGTAAACAGAGTCAATATCTCATTGACTTATTTCTTAGAATAAACTTTTGGATAGAATTAACAATTTTAAAAATATATCGTTGCATTAGAAGTATTTGATAAGACCGACTTACCTGAATAAATCAGCCACTACGGATGTATGTGTAATAGCTTATTTATGAGATTTTATTGATACTTCACTGATCAGTTTCCCAAGACAACGAATTTATCCCTCACCACTGTTAAAAGCCCGCTACTGTCGCAGGTTCGAATCCTGCCTCGGGCATGGATGTGTGTGATGTCCTTAGGTTAGTTAGGTTTAAGTAGTTCTAAGTTCTAGGGGACTGATGACCTCAGATGTTAAGTCCTATAGTGCTCAGAGCCATTGAAATTTTTTTTTTTTTTTTTTTTTGTTAAAAGCTAAGGTCGTCAATTGTCTGGAGCTACGAGTATGGTACATTTGATATTTCAATATTACCTTTGTTTGTTATGCAAAATGAAATGTGTAAATTGATGCAAGACTTTGAATTCATCAAGGACATGAAGAACGTTCCGATATTATATCTTAAATGAATTGTTTTCAAAATAAACAACGACGACACTTAAAATTGATATCTATCAGTGAAACCAGTTACAACGCATAAAAGCCATTTGTCTTTCACGTAGCGTCACTTGCAAACAGAAGTTAGATGCACACTTAGTGTTTAAGGTTGATGGACTGCACCACACACACACTGAACCGCTCGAAAATCTTAACTGTTCATGCTCTCATATTCAAATTAATTCAATTATGACGTGTTTAATGGTTCTTTCCCTACATAACAAATAATTGGCGGTCTTATTCGCAATTTATTTATGTAATTATAGATTTTAGCACCATGTATTTTTCAGGCTAGTTTCTTTATTTGTTGCTTAGCAACATCAAGCTGACACAGTTCTTGTCACAAACCTATCTGTTAAATCTTAGTTAAAAACTAATAGTGTTTTTTTGTATGGATATCTTACATACAGTCAACTAAAAGATGTTCAAACAGTCACAGTCTTATGGAAAAAATAACCTCATTGTGCTATTCGTATAAGTGTATTCAGCATTACGTGTACATGTTCTTAAAAACATATACTGTTTGTTGACAATTTGCAGTAATGCCATTCATATTTCTCCAACAGTTAGAGAATAGTGATAATTTATAAGCAGCTGTCTTAAGGTGTTCCACAACACATCGTTACGTGAGGATAAATCTGAGACCGAAAGAAGTTACTAAACTTCCGAAATTACTTTCCCACGGATGCACTGATCCATAAAAGTCATGGTATTGTTTCCTGTACGAGGAGTAAGATTTTCCTATTGAAACCATCTCTGCTGTGTTCGTGTTCGCGTACGGTAGTTTATGAATGTTGCAATATTCTTCAATGAGCCATGGAGGAGTCTCAAGAATACTGACATATCTGACACTGCACACCAAACTATTTACTTTTTGGGCGTACACAGGGCCCTAGCTCAGCTAGAGAGTTTTTCCCGCCTCTCGAATGGATGATTTCTGTTCAAGGTGGAAGATACCTTCTCAGACCAAAACCTACCATTTTCTTCCCCATCTATTGTTACACGTGAAGTCTAGGAACAACTGTATCATCTAACGGCCTGGATGACAATGATCACCGCTTTCTCTGTTGTAATGTATAATCTATTTATTTCTCAATTAAAGAAGAACTATGGATAAATGGCAAATGGTGGATTCCATATTCCTAGTTTTCCAAAAGGCATTTGACACAGTGCCACACTCCGACTGTTAACAAAGGTACGAGCATATGCACTAGGTTCCCAGATACGTGAGTGGCTCAGAGGCTTCTTAAGCAACAGAACCCAGAATGTTGTCCCAGACAGAGTGTTCATTAGAGACAAAGGTACGATCTGGAGTGCCCCAGGAGTGTGTAATAGGACCGCTCCTGTTATCTGCATACATAAATGATATGGCCGACAGGGTGAGAAGGAATCTGCGGGTTGTTGCTGACGATGCTGTGGTGTATGGGGAGGTATCGGCGTTGATTGACGGTAGTTGGATACAAGATGACCGAGGCAGAATTTCTAGTAGTTGGTGTGATGAATGGCAGCTATAAATGTAGAAAAAATGTAAGTTAATTCAAATGAATAGGAAAAACAAACCCGTAATATTCGTTTACAGGAATAGTAGATTGCTGGTTGACACAGTCATGTCGTTTAAATGTCTGAGCGTTACGTTGGAAAGCGATATGAGGTGAAACGATCATGCAAGGACTGTGTTGGGAAAGGCGAATGGTCGATTTCTGTTTCTTGGCAGAATTCAAGTGTGCTTCACCTGTAAAGCAGGTCGTAAATAGGACACTAGTGCACCTCATTGTTGAGTACTGTTCGACTGTTTGGGATTTGCACCACGTCGGTTTAAATGAAGACATTGATGCAATTCAGAGTCGGAGTGCTAGATTTGTTACTGGTAGGTTCGAACGACACTTAAGTGTTACGGAGATACTTTGGGAACTCATATGGGGATCACTGGAGGCAAGGCGACATTCTTTTCGAATAACACTACCGATAAAATTTAGAGAACCGGCGTTTGAGGCTGACCGCAGAGCGATTCCACTGCCGCCACCATACGTTGCACGTGAAGACCACCAAGGTGAGATATAAGAAATTTATGTCCATACGGTCTCATATAGACAGTAATGCTTCCCCAGCTCTATCTGCCAGTGGAACAGGAAAGGACTGTGTGATACTTTGAACAGCTGTTGCAGATGAAACGTAGTAATTAGCTGTTTTTCACAAACTGTCACCACATCAAGGATCGTTTTACTCACACAGTGTTTGTATACAAACAGAAAGTGAAATTTCCCCAATAATGAAGAAACTAACGTTTTGTTGACTTTATCCCTTGAATCAAACATACACATTTTATTCCATAAGGAAACACGCCTTTCGTTTATGCTTCAAAAATAACATTACTTTGTGCAACGCATATTTCGACTTACAAGTCACTTTTCTATAGTTGCGGTTACAACGATATCGTTGGCGTCTTGTGGTGTGCTATGAAACAAAGAATCTGTACCCACTGAATGATGAGACATTTATGAAGTGTTATTTAACAGATAGTCTTATACCATCACTAAATATCATTGTAAATCGGGATATATTTTGAATCACCACTAAATTTCTTTGGGTGCTTTGGAACAGGGAAGAGGACAACGTTACCAGATATACCCTCCGCTACACACAGTAAGGTGGCTAGTGCAGTAGAGATGTGGGTGTCTGTCTCTAGCATACAGATCCTCGTAAATATGTACGTTTGTATTTGTCCTCAAAGTGCATGAACATTTTACTATTCAAATACTGGACATATTTAGTAAATATAGGCCTAAACAATTTTCGACAGTCATCCCGTCAAAAAATAGACACACACACACACACACACACACACACACACACACAGGAAATTTGCTTTCGAAAACCTGATTCTCATTGTGGAAACTTACGTGAGCAAAAGCATTATTTATTTCACAGAGAGGCTGAAATCTGGAAAACCAAAGGTTGTAGGACGTAAACACTGAAAAAAAGAAACACTCTGTAGACATGTAACCATACTGTTTTAATTAACTGGGTGATTGTTAAAAAGGACATTGTTGTTGTTGTGGTCTTCAGTCCTGAGTCTGGTTTGATGCAGCTCTCCATGCTACTCTATCCTGTGCAAGTTTCTTCCTCTCCCAATACGTACTGCAGTCTACATCCTTCTGAATCTGTTTAGTGTAGTCATCTCTTGGTCTCCCTCTACGATTTTTACCCTCCACGCCGCCCTCCAATACTAAATTGGTGATCCCTTGATGCCTCAGAACATGTCCTACCAACCTATCCCTTCTTCTGATCAAGTTGTGCCACAAACTGCTCTTCTCCCCAATCCTATTCAGTACTTCCTCATTAGTTATGTGATCTACCCATCTAATCTTCAGCATTCTTCTGTAGCACTACATTTCAAAGGCTTCTATTCTCTTCTTGTCCAAACTATTTATCGTCCATGTTTCACTTCCGTACATGGCTACACTCCATACCAATACTTTCAGAAACGACTTCCTGATATTTAAATCTATACTCGATGTTAACAAATTTCTCTTCTTCAGAAACGTTTTCCTTGCCATTGCCAGTCTACATTTTATATCCTCTCTACTTCGACCACCATCAGTTATTTTGCTCCCCAAATAGCAAAACTCCTTAACTACTTTAAGTGTCTCATTTCCTAATCTAATTCCCTCAGCATCACCAGACTTAATTTGACTACATTCCATTATCCTCGTTTTGCTTTTGTTGATGTTCATCTTATATCCTCCCTTCAAGACACTGTCCATTCCGTTCAACTGCTCTTCCAAGTCCTTTGCTGTCTCTTACAGAATTACAATGTCGTCGACGAACCTCAAAGTTTTTATTTCTTCTCCATGGATTTTAATACCAACTCCGAATTTTTCTTTTGTTTCCTTCACTGCTTGCTCAATATACAGATTGAATAACATCGGGGAGAGGCTACAACTCTGCCTCACTCCCTTCCCAACCGCTGCTTCCCTTTCATGCCCCTCGACTCTTATAACTGCCATCTGGTTTCTGAACAAATTGTAAATAGCCTTTCGCTCCCTGCATTTTACCCCTGCCACCTTCAGAATTTGAAAGAGATTATTCCAGTCAACATTGTCAAAAGCTTTCGCCAAGTCTACAAATGCTAGAAACGTAGGTCTGCCTTTTCTTAATCTAGCTTCTAAGATAAGTCGTAGGGTCAGTATTGCCTCACGTGTTCCCACATTTCTACGGAATCCAAACTGATCTTCCCCGAGGTCGGCTTCTACCAGTCTTTCCATTCGTCTGTAAAGAATTCGCGTCAGTATTTTGCAGCTGTGACTTATTAAACTGATAGTTCGGTAATTTTCACATCTGTCAACACCTGCTTTCTTTGGGATTATTATATTCTTCTTCAAGTCTGAGGGTATTTCACCTGTCTCATACATCTTGCTCACCAGATGGTAGAGTTTTGTCAGGACTGGCTCTCCCAAGGCAGTCAGTAGTTCTAATGGAATGTTGTCTACTCCCGGGGCCTTGTTTCGACTCAGGTCTTTCAGTGCTCTGTCAAACTCTTCACGCAGTATCATATCTCCCATTTCATCTTCATCTACATCCTCTTCCATTTCCATAATATTGTCCTCAAGAACATCGCCCTTGTATAGTCCCTCTATATACTCCTTCCACCTTTCTGCTTTCCCTTCTTTGCTTAGAACTGGGTTTCCATCTGAGCCCTTGATATTCATACAATTCGTCTGTTTCAGTTAGTGATAAATTCGAATTTTCTGAGGGAAGACATGCAGAGGATATCTGTGTGTTACTACAGCGTCAGTGCTGTTCTGCAGATGCAATGTTCCTTCGCTTATCGTGATAACCGGGAAAACCAGGTTCGAGTCCGGGTCGGGCACAAGTTTCCACTGTCGTTATTCCATTATCCAGCTGGTGGCTGTCCACATTCGCTACTGCGAAAGCATTTCACGTATTTCATGACGGCTGTAGTCGTTAAAGTGCCCGTTCTGAAAAACGCACGTGACAGCAGTATCGGATTTATGTGGCGACACAGTGCAAGTGACTTTCACTTAAAAATGACTCTCCTGTACGGGAATACACATAATGAATGCACGAGTGTAGGTTGTAGACACATGGTTGACGACATATGGCAATTTGGGTGTAGCCACGAAGCGTGCTCGAACAGCCTATGGTAAGACGACAGCTCGCAATAAGCGGCAAATCTGGGTTCGAGTCCTAGTTAGGCACGAATTTTTACTGTCGTCATTCCATTATGCTGCTGATGGTTATCCGTATTCGCAACTGCCAATAAATTTCATGTTGACCTCTAAATTTCATGTCGTACTTCTGTCATTGTCTATCGGGTCATGAGTTTTCAAAATGAACTGTAACAAGCGACCTGAATCATTGATTTAGGTGCGCTTCAATACGCAGTGCCGGTAGCATGCTTTGTCTGAACTGGTTTTCATTTGTTTCATCACCTTGTGTTTGAGGTTATGTCTACGCTACTGTCCGTGAAAAATTGCTACGTTACGTAAAAATAACCAGTAGAGAATGAGTGGTTCACCCTCCAGGTATGTGTCATTAACAATATACTGTTCGCCTGTGAACAGACCTACTTATTCATTTATAGGTTTTGACTAATTGCAAGCGCTGTCGTTTTTATCAGAGATGCCGGAGACTGTTATAAGCAGTTTGATGTTGACAGAACAGTTATCACTGATTCACTGAATATTTTTTGGATCCCAAAAATGAAAAAGATTTATATCTACAGAGGATGAATAATGTATATGAAATGGTCAAACACCGGTAAAGATAACAAGAAGCCAGCTTCAACGAAAAAGTTTCAAATATTATATGCTAGTACGTGAAACAAAAGAAGAGAGTTGTAGAGAAGCCTATTTTAGACTTTACGGCGTTTCTGATAAGAGAATAAGAGATTTTCGAAAACTCTTGTTGGAGGGAAAATCCGTCAAAGATAAGTGAGGCTGTCATCGCTCTTCTTTGATAAATGAAGATATTGATCTTATTCAAGTGCGGCCAAATATAAGTTCTCTCCCCGTGAAACAGGCTCGTTACACTTGAGACAGTTACACTTAACCTGCAGCAAAACTTTGTTCCTTCAATGTACAGAATTATTGACGAAAATTAACACGATTTAAGAATTATATACGAGTTATATTTACGGTATTTCAATGAAAATTTTAATGTCAAGTTTGGCAGGTCTCGGATAGATAATCGTTGCCAATGTGAGGAGAAGAACAAGAAGCTGAGGTACAGGTTGTCAAATGATGCTGCAGAAAGCGCAAATGATGTAGAGTTCATGTTTCACCAAAGGAAATTGTACCAATTTAGATAACCTTTACATGTGATTTAACGAAAGTCTAAATATTATGAGATTCTGGGTCTTATTTGCGACTACATGCAGTATCTTTTACTACCCAAACTTCCTGTCCAGGAAATTTTGTATCTAAAAGACTTACCGTAAACTTGTTCCCTATGTATAACATGAATGATGATCTAGCTCAGTACCACATATACCACAAAGGAGAAGCTCGGAAAGGAGCGAATGAGGTTGCACTCCTTGCTTTTTGCTTGACTACATCAATAATAATATGCATTATAATGTCCAGGAGCTTAAGATCTTTGCAGAAAACTATTCGGTGGGAAGTAGGAAACAGACCTTGTCGAGTTTCTTCTTAGCTCTCAAAGATACTGGGCGATTCAAGACAGTCACGCTGTTTTTCCCACTTGGAGGTCACCCGAACTTTCCTTGTGACAGAAAGTGGCCGATTCGACACACTGAAGGACATCTGCGGTTTCGTTTGTGATGGGTTCAAGGTGACTCGAGAAACTGTAATAATAGCTGAGAAAAACATAATTCTTGATTTCAAAAACTTCTAGCCAATGTACTGCAAACGATCAATCAACTCTCTTGAGACCCAGAATGCTCCTCGTTCACAAAGATAATATCCCAGCATATCCAAGTTACATTAAGGACGAGAAGCCGCCTATACTCACAACTCCTGCAATACGTTTGTACGTCACGAAACGACACCAGTGATCACTATAGCAACTTCACAATCATTACATCACTTGAAAATAAGCTTAAATAGTTAAGTAAAAATTTTATAAAAGCGTATATGACAAAGTAAACACGAAAGGTGGTGTGTGTGTGTGTGTGTGTGTGTGTGTGTGTGTGTGTGTGTGAGTCTGAATATGTTACAACTGGATGTGTGTGATTTAGAAGGGTTAGGTATTACCTAGCTATCTGAAAATAAACTCAAACAAGAGTGATATTCTAAAACAAACCGACTTGGGACTGTATTTGGTAAGCCACGTACTCATTGACAAGAACAATGCAATTTACCATCCCATTACCCATCAGTCAGCCCAATGCCTCATACAACAATAATAATACGAATGTTTTGGAAACTTGCTGGTGGCTTAGCTTGCCATGACATCATTCATCATGAAGTGTGCAGTAATGATTCTGAGGAACTTCATATTAATCAAAAATAGTGACTAACTGGAACATGATCAGCAGACTATTGATTTACAATATGACTTCAGCAACCACAAGGACTGCCGTTTCACAACAATTTAACCACCCAAACGAATTTCATCAACGACTGTGCTACAACTACTGTCAGGCAGTTATATTCACCCTGGTAATTATTAGCCTTTGAAATAAATATTCTGAGAGGAGAACAGCTCAATGAATGACACTGTAAAGATAGTCCTGATGAGAGGAAAGTGGGAGATAGATTGTATTGATGTATTGTTGCAGTGTGAAAGTCGAGTGTGGTGATAAAAAGCCATAACGCTTAACAGATCAGTACAATGGACATCCATCAATAAACTTGAAATACTTTTATTTCACATCCATGACAAGAGGTCAGTTGTATAACATACTTATTTCCTTGATTTTCTAATTGCATGGCGTCCTATGGGTTGGTAAGTATTCTTAAAAGAGAACATTCATTATACTGGATTTCATATAATGTTCTTGGTAAGTGTTATTATCATTTCTTTTGTTATATAAATATTATGAAATAAATGAGGATTAATGCCGTATTACGCATATTGTATTTCTTAAAGATAGCAATAAACGTTACAATATTTGATTCACATATATACATATACAAAACTGTAATACAACTAAATTATGAGTACAAATAACTGTGAAATATACATCAGGAACAATAATTGTATATTATTTACTAGCAACTGAAGGATCATGTGAGAATAGTACTTGTTGTTAAAAGTTATAAACTTACTATAAGGAAAAAAGTAGAGAAACGAACTGAATAGAGTTTTTCACATGATTATGAATCTGACTTGTGGAAAGGTACGAAGCACTGCAAACATGTACTAAGATGCTTCAGGGCGCGACGAAATTGAATAATTTATACCACAGTGTACCCAAAACTGAGCATGTATTGTCGCCTATCTTGGAATGCACTAACCTTAAGCGCTTCCTACCTGCAGAACAAGTTACTGTCGACTGTGTGCAGTACCACATCCAGAGACGCTTAACGATAAAAATGCTTAACACCCTCACTTGTTGTTACATGTTCAGCGGGCAGTGACGTTTGAGTTCAAAAAATGGCACGTATTTCTGACAGTGTTCGTTAAAGTAAGTGATTTGTTACAATAAAGATCCATGCAAAGAGATCTTTCTGTATACAGAAGCGGATGGTAAGCGTACTTACCAGTCACCTATAAAGGGATAAAAAGTGACAGTTAAGACCTAAAACCTTCAATTTATGCAAAAATGTATAATCTTAAGAAATTCGTAATGGCTGCTTTCGAAATATAAAAATTTTTCAGGATTTATTATTAATAGGGACGAAACAGTAGATTATCGCTGCTATAATATCTACACAACTCTGCAATAGTACCTAGAGTATTTAGTACTGAAGACAGTAAGTTAGTACAATACCGCAAATTTACGGACACATCATATACTAAGCATCGAGGACAAATGAGAACGCTAATCAGAGCGAGTACAGTTTTATCAGTTATTTACAAAATATTTGAATCACTACATAGATAGTAACGTGGCGCGCAGATCGTCGCTGGAGTCTGTACAGAAATATAGCAAGGCGTAGTTAACAATTTTGCACATAAGTGCTATTGTCACCGAACAGAAAAGAAATTTGTTACATAGTAAACATGGTTTCGCATTCTGCAATCTTTGTTGAGTATCAGTTTATACACTCCTGGAAATGGAAAAAAGAACACATTGACACTGGTGTGTCAGACCCACCATACTTGCTCCGGACACTGTGAGAGGGCTGTACAAGCAATGATCACACGCACGGCACAGCGGACACACCAGGAACCGCGGTGTTGGCCGCCGAATGGCGCTAGCTGCGCAGCATTTGTGCACCGCCGCCGTCAGTGTCAGCCAGTTTGCCGTGGCATACGGAGCTCCATCGCAGTCTTTGACACTGGTAGCACGCCGCGACAGCGTGGACGTGAACCGTATGTGCAGTTGATGGACTTTGAGCGAGGGCGTATAGTGGGCATGCGGGAGGCCGGGTGGACGTACCGCCGAATTGCTCAACACGTGGGGCGTGAGGTCTCCACAGTACATCGATGTTGTCGCCAGTGGTCGGCGGAAGGTGCACGTGCCCGTCGACCTGGGACCGGACCGCAGCGACGCACGGATGCACGCCAAGACCGTAGGATCCTACGCAGTGCCGTAGGGGACCGCACCGCCACTTCCCAGCAAATTAGGGACACTGTTGCTCCTGGGGTATCGGCGAGGACCATTCGCAACCGTCTCCATGAAGCTGGGCTACGGTCCCGCACACCGTTAGGCCGTCTTCCGCTCACGCCCCAACATCGTGCAGCCCGCCTCCAGTGGTGTCGCGACAGGCGTGAATGGAGGGACGAATGGAGACGTGTCGTCTTCAGCGATGACAGTCACTTCTGCCTTGGTGTCAATGATGGTCGTATGCGTGTTTGGCGCCGTGCAGGTGAGCGCCACAATCAGGACTGCATACGACCGAGGCACACAGGGCCAACACCCGGCATCATGGTGTGGGAAGCGATCTCCTACACTGGCCGTACACCACTGGTGATCGTCGAGGGGACACTGAATAGTGCACGGTACATCCAAACCGTCATCGAACCCATCGTTCTACCACTCCTAGACCGGCAAGGGAACTTGCTGTTCCAACAGGACAATGCACGTCCGCATGTATCCCGTGCCACCCAACGTGCTCTAGAAGGTGTAAGTCAACTACCCTGGCCAGCAAGATCTCCGGATCTGTCCCCCATTGAGCATGTTTGGGACTGGATGAAGCGTCGTCTCACGCGGTCTGCACGTCCAGCACGAACACTGGTCCAACTGAGGCGCCAGGTGGAAATGGCATGGCAAGCCGTTCCACAGGACTACATCCAGCATCTCTACGATCGTCTCCATGGGAGAATAGCAGCCTGCATTGTTGCGAAAGGTGGATATACACTGTACTAGTGCCGCCATTGTGCATGCTCTGTTGCCTGTGTCTATGTGCCTGTGGTTCTGTCAGTGTGATCACGTGATGTATCTGACCCCAGGAATGTGTCAATAAAGTTTCCCCTTCCTGGAACAATGAATTCACGGTGTTCTTATTTCAATTTCCAGGAGTGTATATATCTTTGACCAATGGCTTCTGTTACATTCAGTACAGACCGTATTATATTTCCTTTTTTTACAAGACAAGTAAGTTAGGAGTGAGAAACACAGAAGTGTAAGTTGTTTGTAGCGTTACAAGTTCCACAATATGCCTTAGTCCAGTTCATATTAGAGTTTGTTATACTGGTGTGTATAGCAATTTTTTTTTAAAAAACTTGCTTTGCTAGAGGCACATTTTTAATACAAAGAGCGTTTACATACTTTGTCTATTTAATATAAATGGACTGTTAGACATGGCTCACTGCCAGAGGTTGAATTAAGGATCCCTAGGCCATCTCTTCCGTTCCCCAAATCGAATGTGAACTATGGCAAACCATAGACAGTGCCTTCAGCCTCTCATACCAGAATAGCTTGGTCCTTTTGTTACAGTCAGTCCATTTTTTTTAAAGTTTTACAGTTAATTTTCGACACATAAGTTTCATTGTTAGAAGAGTGGAAAGTTTTACAAAATATGGAAGTAATACTTATATAGTCATCAACAGCGCTACATCGTGAGTAGGAACTATGCTCGTTAGCTCTATGAACATTTTTTTCTTTTGTGAGTACAAGTTAATTATAGTAATAAAAATTATCATCATTCCTTGTTGAGTGGAGGACGAGCTTTACACAGTGCATATAGTTCCACGGAAGAGAAATAATCCTTGTGTAAATCACATAACAGTGTATTACAGATGTAGAATTCTGACGGTGGTGGTGTGTCGTCTTGAATAGGCTGACCAATGGTGGGAGGTCGTATCAGCTAAGAGGGACTCCCAGGATGGACCCACAATAGTTCACAGAACAGCCATTCAGTATGCCAGATAGGGAGGGCATGAAACACTTGTAAATATGTACGAATGACACACAAAATCTGAATCTAGATGGAAAATAAACACCATTAGAATAGAGAAGCAGAGACATCTGTTATCACAGATTGTGGTGTGCGTACTGTAAGACCTTCAGTACACACACCATCAGATTATTTGACTTGTCGCTCTAACGAAGTAGGTGAGTCTCAGCAATATGTCTCGTGGTCTTATCGTGGCGTGTTTGTCTTCTGCCGTTAGGTCAGACGATAGAAATGCCACTTGCACGCTTAGAGTAGCAGATTGACGGTGGCCAACTTTAAACAGAAATTGATTAACTTTCACACACATTTATTAACATGATAACAAGCATAAAAATTACTTAACTTGGTTCTAGATGCTATTTACAATTGACCATCTGAAGTTCCTTTGGTATTGGTAGGTTAATCTTATTCTCACATATCTCTGATACTTGACAAAGTGTCTATACATTTATCTTCATGGTTATGTACAGGAATATGGTAATCTTATTAGGCGCAGACTGAAACTTGACTATAGACTGGTACAGACAAATGTAGACTGGTACAGACGGGTGCAGACAAATGCAGACTGACTAATCGGAGGTCTGTACATTCGTTATAATACCTCGTGCATTCATGTATCAATGCGCGAGTGTGATCTGAGAGGAGAAAAGGTTCTACGTTAGCAGGAATCTCGTTGGCTGCGTTACATATTAATACGCAGATCGGCAGAAGCAGAATTTCGACCGTCTCTATGGCAGTGCCATCTCGTAGTGCGGAGATGGACGAGCGCTGCGCCTGCGCTGTTGTGCTTAGCGGGGTGCGCTCTAGTGGGAAAGTTGTGTACGCGCTGACTACGCGGAACTACGTACACAACACAGATTCAACGAGCTAACATAACTAATCTCAAGTAAATCCGAGGATAGACTATATTCAGTACTTTGATTGACGTTAATACACATATCGGCTTGTGACAGAAGCAGATCACTATCTATCATAATTAACATGCCACACGTAAGACCTCATAGTTGTTCATAATGGCTACACACACAATCACCTAGCATCCTTGTAGAGTTAACTGTATTAAATGCAAATTACATTTCAAATCGACAGTGGATACGTCATAGGTATTCGAGCACAATCTGGCTTGGCAATGCCGGCTGGTGTGGCCGAGCGGTTCTAGACGCTTCAGTCTGAAACCGCGCGACCGCTACGGTCGCAGGTTCGAATCCTGCCTCGGGTATGGAGGTATGTGGTGTCCTTAGGTTAGTTGGGTTTAAGTAGTTCTAAGTTCTAGGGGACTGATGACCTGAGATGTTAAGTCCCTTAGTGTCAGAGCCATTTATTTTGGCTTGGCAAGCTCTTGATTGTCACCGTACCATCTGCAGTACAAAGGACTGTCATGTGCTCAGTGCCAAAGGCAGTGTCTGAGTACTGTTTGCATGAGGTTTAGATGACTTATCGAAACCTATATTCATGGACAGCTCTGCAGTTTACACATACACACAAGGAACTGACTTTCCAGCTCAAAAATCAAGCAGTGCTGTTAAAAGGTAAGTGACAGAGCTTAGATCTAAGCAAGGGTAGACTAAATTTGTTACCTATGGCATCACTCATAGGTCGGCAACGGCCTTGCCGCAGTGGATAACCGGTTCCCGTGAGATCACCGAAGTTAAGCGCTGTCGGACCTGGTCGGTGCTTGGATGGGTGACCATCCGGGCCGCCATGCGCTGTTGCCATTTTTCGGAGTGCACTCAGCCTCGTGATGCCAATTGAGGAGCTACTCGAGCGAATAGTAGCGGCTTCGGTCAAGAATACCATAAAAGACTGGGAAAGCGGTCTGCTGACCCCACGCCCCTCCTATCCGCATCGTCCACTGAGGATGACACGGCGGTCCGATGGTCCCGGTAGGCCACTCGTGGCCTGACGACGGAGTGCTTTATCACTCATAGGTGTTTTAGCACAAATTTGACTCACACAGTCAAGCTTGTTGTTTTTATAGGCAAAATTCTCACACAGACAGTCTGTAGCACTACACTTTTCAACAGCGTAAAGTCTTAATCTTCCGGCAGGCGAGCCTAAGGGCAAGTTTGCGCTGCATCGTCGTTGCTGGCACCTCGCTGCCGGCACACCGCACCTCGCTGGCCAGTGGTGCTGTTGCATTTACCCTGCAGCCTCGACGCTCACTGCCCATGCCAGTAGTAATTAAAAAGCGAGCAAACACGGCACTGCTGGAGCGACCTTGAAGCAACCAATCACAGCTCCAGTTTCAGGACATACGGCGATGGTCTGAGTGTGAAACACAAACCAGGTTGATGTCATCACCTTAGGACGATCGTAGTGAGCATCAGGGAGAGCAGCGGTGGTACAGGTTGAGTGGGCCACTCTGCTAAGACTCAGTGGATTTGCTTCATCATCGCCGTGTCACACCAGCAAACACTGGGCAGTACAGTAAGGTGGTAGTGTAAACGCACCCTAATGTTGTCAAAGGAGCAGATGCATATTGTAAAATTTACAACCTGGACATTTTTAGATAAAGGAAGTCTACAGCAAACAAACTATCATTCATACTCTAAGACAAGAACGAGACTCACTCCAAAGGGATTATCCGCAGTAGGGAAATCCGTAGAGTAATGTACATGTACAGACAAAGAAATGTTGACAGTTTCAGAAAAACTGGATGATTAATTCAAGAGAAAGAACTTCACAAACTGAGCATGTCAATAATGCGTTGGCCTACCTCTGGCCCTTATCAAGCATTTATTTGGCTTGTTACTGATTGTCAGAGCTGTTAGATGTCTCCTGAGCAATATCGTGCCACATTCTGTCCAACTGTTGCATTATATCGTCAAAACCCCGAGCTGGTTGGAGGGCCCTGCTCATAATACGCCAAACGTTCTCAGTTAGGCCCAGGTACAGTGACCTTGCCGTCCAAAGACAAGCAGTAGAAAGTTTCACCAAGTAGGTGCCGCCATAACCTTGCTGAAATGTAAGCACTGGATGGCCTACCTTGAAGGGCAACAAAATGGGGCTTAGATGCCGTCGACATACAGCTGTGTTGTAAGGGTACCGCAGATGACAACCGAAGCGATTCCTGCCATGAAGACAAGTGGTACCTCAATCTATCAGTCCTGGTTATTGGATGATATGGTGGGCAACAAACTGGTAGGTAGCCCAACAACGCCCAGGGCATCGCTAGACACATCTTTGCTGGTCATCAGGGTTTAATTAAAAGCGGGACTCATCATTGAAGATTGTTCCACTTTAGTCAATGAGATTCCAGGCCGAAAGTGCCCAACAGCATCACAAACGGTCTTCTTAGTGTAATGAGGTCAACGGTGTTCGGCGCAAGAACCGCCGTGAGCTCAGCCTGCTAATGGCCCTTGTGGTCATTGAAGCACTAGTCGTCCGTTGGATGAATCATAATGATGAATCTGAGGCTCTGAGCACCCTACTGATGATTGCTCGTTTTTCACTTGATCAGCCACTTCGTTCTTGACACTGTGTTCAGCCATTGTACACCCATCCCTGCCGAACTGTCAAACAGTGGCATCGCTCCTATTCCAATGTAGAGCGACTTTGATCCCAGCGACATATCGTCTCTTAAATTCTGACATCTGCATATACACACATCAAAAAAAGTTTTGCATCACCTCGGATCCGAGAGTTCCGGAACTTGTACAGAAAATTGGGATGGAGATCAACATCATTTCCGCCCTTTTTATTGCTCGTGAAAACCACACATTGCATGTTGTACCACCATGCAACGAGATCTTCAGAGGTGGTGGTCCAGACTGTTGTACACGCCAGTACCTCTAATACCCAGTAGCACGGCCTCTTGCATTGATACATGCCTGTATTCGTCGTGGCATAGTATTCAACGGCGATTTGGTATAGATCCGTCAGAGTGGTTGGAGGGTGACATCGTCCATAAACAGACCTTTTCAATCAATCCCAGGCACGATCGGTAGGGTTTATGTATGGAGAACATGCTGGCCACTCTAGTCAAGCGATATCGTTTCCCCTAAGGAAGTCATTCACAAGAGGTGCATGATGGGGGCGCAAATTGTCGTCCATGAAGACCAATGCCTCGCTAATATGCAGCCAATATGGTTGGACTATCGGTCGGAGGATGGTATTCACGTATCGCACAGCAGTTGGGGCGCCTTCCGTGACTACCAGCAGCGTACGTAGGCCCCACATAATCCCACCCCAAAGCACCTTGCTGGACAGTGTTTTCATCTTGACCGGGTTGCCTCCAAACACGTCTCTGTCGATTGTCTGGTTGAAGGCATATGCGACAATCACTGGTGAAGAGATCGTGATGCAAATCCTGAGCGGTCGAGTCTGCATGTTGTTGGGCCCATCTGTACCGCGCTGCATGGTGTCGTGGTTGCTAAGGTGAACTTCGCCATCGAGGTCGGGAGTGAAGTTGCGCATCATGCAGCCTATTGCGCACAGTTTAAGTCGTAATACATCTTTGGGCGGGTTTAGTGACAGCTCTGAACAGTTAAAGGGACTGTGTCTGTGATACAATATCCACAGTCGACATCTACACTCCTGGAAATGGAAAAAAGAACACATTGACACCGGTGTGTCAGACCCACCATACTTGCTCCGGACACTGCGAGAGGGCTGTACAAGCAATGATCACACGCACAGCACAGCGGACACACCAGGAACCGCGGTGTTGGCCGTCGAATGGCGCTAGCTGCGCAGCATTTGTGCACCGCCGCCGTCAATGTCAGCCAGTTTGCCGTGGCATACGGAGCTCCATCGCAGTCTTTAACACTGGTAGCATGCCGCGACAGCGTGGACGTGAACCGTATGTGCAGTTGACGGACTTTGAGCGAGAGCATATAGTGGGCATGCAGGAGGCCGGGTGGACGTACCGCCGAATTGCTCAACACGTGGGGCGTGAGGTCTCCACAGTACATCGATGTTGTCGCCAGTGGTCGGCGGAAGGTGCACGTGCCCGTCGACCTGGGACCGGACCGCAGCGACGCACGGATGCACGCCAAGACCGTAGGATCCTACGCAGTGCCATAGGGGACCGCACCGTCACTTCCCAGCAAATTAGGGACACTGTTGCTCCTGGGGTATCGGCGAGGACCATTCGCAACCGTCTCCATGAAGCTGGGCTACGGTCCCGCACACCGTTAGGCCGTCTTCCGCTCACGCCCCAACATCGTGCAGCCCGCCTCCAGTGGTGTCGCGACAGGCGTGAATGGAGGGACGAATGGAGACGTGTCGTCTTCAGCGATGAGAGTCGCTTCTGCCTTGGTGCCAATGATGGTCGTATGCGTGTTTGGCGCCGTGCAGGTGAGCGCCACAATCAGGACTGCATACGACCGAGGCACACAGGGCCAACACCCGGCATCATGGTGTGGGGAGCGATCTCCTACACTGGCCGTACACCACTGGTGATCGTCGAGGGGACACTAAATAGTGCATGGTACATCCAAACCATCATCGAACCCATCGTTCTACCATTCCTAGACCGGCAAGGGAACTTGCTGTTCCAACAGGACAATGCACGTCCGCATGTATCCCGTGCCACCCAACGTGCTCTAGAAGGTGTAAGTCAACTACCCTGGCCAGCAAGATCTCCGGATCTGTCCCCCATTGAGCATGTTTGGGACTGGATGAAGCGTCGTCTCACGCGGTCTGCACGTCCAGCACGAACGCTGGTCCAACTGAGGCGCCAGGTGGAAATGGCATGGCAAGCCGTTCCACAGGACTACATCCAGCATCTCTACGATCGTCTCCATGGGAGAATAGCAGCCTGCATTGCTGCGAAAGGTGGATATACACTGTACTAGTGCCGACATTGTGCATGCTCTGTTGCCTGTGTCTATGTGCCTGTGGTTCTGTCAGTGTGATCATGTGATGTATCTGACCCCAGGAATGTGTCAATAAAGTTTCCCCTTCCTGGGACAATGAATTCACGTTGTTCTTATTTCAATTTCCAGGAGTGTATATTCAGGTGTTCTGGGAACTGGGATGATGCAAAACTTTTTTATTCGGAAATACTCTATGCCCTCGTATCGACATGTTTCTTGGTTACTATCCTTGTCAGCTGCGCAGCGAAATTGCACTGCAAGCGTCACACATTCATCCATTGGCCACCATAGTCTACAATTTTGCATTTTCCATTGATACCTATCTGAATATGAAATTATGACCAGCCTTCAAGTTTGCACCACTCGTTCATGGTGTCTTTCTTCCCATTTTTTGTCTTAGAGAGTATTTAGAAGCGGATACTCATCAGTTACCGTATGTTCATTTAACCATCTATAATCACAATAGATTCTACACTCTCTTGTTCTGTCAGGTAACTTTTTCAGCACGATTGCTATACTTGCTGACAAAGGGCTACCGCTGTGTCTATTATGTGTTCTTTAAGCTGTTGATCTACGACTTGTTCTATTGACGGCTGGAGACGTTTTGGTAACCTACACTGCTTACGGTGCACTGGATGCTGTTTACAATTGACAGTCTGAAGTTCCTTTGGTCTTGGTACGTTAACCTTATTCTCACATATCTCTGATACTTGACAAAGTGGCTATTCATTTCTCTTCATGGCTATGTACAGGAATATGATAATCTTATTAGGCGCAGACTGAAACTTGACTATAGACTAATGCAGATTAACTAGTCGGAGGTCTGTACACTCGTTATAATACCTCACACGTTCAGGTATCACTGCGCGAGGAGAAAAGGTTCTACATTAGCAGCAATCTCATTGGCTGCGTCATATATTAGTACGTGGATCGGCGGAAGCAGAATTTGGTCCGTCTCTTAGACAGCGCCATCTCGTAGTGCGGAGACGGACGAGCGCTGCGCCTGCGCTGTTGGGCTTAGCGGAGCGCGCTCTAGTGGGAACGTTGTGTACGTGCTGACTATGCGGAACTATGTACACAGCACTAGTAATACCTTAAAAAATTCTCCTTTAATGAGGTGTGGAGTGAATGTCCTAATAACGATTACAGTCATTCCCACCATGTCAATGTCTCCGAAGCATTTGAACTTGCTGCTTTATCAGCAATTGAATCGTATCTTGAAGATGACGTAATAACTGCAGCAGATAATCTTATCATGAAATGGCTATCATGGAGGAATATGCGTAAAAAGATCACATTATCTTGTTTAATCTACTTGGCCGTCAAGTAAACTGTCTGTACGAACAATGCGTCGTCGACCGTACAGAAAGCGAGACATTATTGATGTTGTTGACTTTTAAAAACGAAAGAAGGTTGACTTATGTAACACAAATCTATGAGTCTTATATTTGTTAATGAAGAACGAACTGCGTCCACTGTAATTACACTTATTACACAAAGGTCGTTAATGGCTGGTTTGGCTGATGAGTGGGTGTTTATTTATACAAGTGGATCCTGCGCTCAAACAAATGACTGTTACGTTTGAAACATTCCCTTAGGAAAAGTTATGAATGACAGTGCTGGTAAGACCCTTACGTTATTTGATTTTCAAACAGCTGAGCAGAACTGAAGGTACTCAGACATTTCTCTCTTTACTTATTCTGATCATCACTAAACTGACACACAATATTTTTAGCGCAACGCAATCTGATTTTTAATAATCCTTAGAAAAGAATGGCACTGTCTAACAATAACCTATACCTTTCATGAATCACTTACCTCACAAAAATCTTCGTTACTCCAACTGCTGCAATACAGCGAGCGCCACTACTACCAGCTAAGTAAAAGATTCTAACTATTGAAGGCACTAACTACTGGAAAGGAAGATTTTGATAGAGAACAAACAATGTATTTACCATAATAATGTTCAGTTCATGATATCCAGTATTACAAATTTACTCTTTCTGGTGGACACACATCCAGATCGTCCGCTCTCAAAACTCCGCCATCTCTCTCCCCACATCCACCACTGCTCGCGGCTCACCTCCAACTGCGCAACGCTACGCGCTGTTCACTTCCAGCTGCCCAACACTACAATAGCGAATATTCCAACAATGCAAACCAGCCACAGACTTCACATAGCACAGTCAGTGATTTTCACATAGAGCTCTACGTGGCGTTACCAACATAAAAACCTAAACAGCCTACTTACACGTTTACATTTGCTGCAACGAAAATTTGTGCTTTACGTGTTCTCATTTTGCACACAATTCAAAATCAAAAAAATACGTGCATGCCTTTTAATATGAAAAGGATTCTTTAAAGTAAAATTGTCAGAAGCACTTCCAACCAAAAATAATCATGACAGATGGTAGCAGCATAGAAATAAATGCCTTACGAGCTGTACTTCCAAACAGCAGGTTACTTCTCTGCATATTTCATGTTAATCAAGCTCTTTGGTGTCGTCGTGGCAAGTGATGACGACGTTATTAAAGGCGATCGACAGCCTGTTATGAAGAAATCCGAACTGTAAAGTACGCCGGTACAATGCAAGAAACCGAACTCAGAATGCCTGGCCGGCCCGAGTGGCCGAGCAGTTCTAGGCGCTGTCTGAGCGCGAGGAGGTTCAAATGGTTCTGAGCACTGTGGGACTTAACATCTGAGGTCATCAGTCCCCTAGACTTAGTACTTAAACCCAACTAAGTTATGGACATCACACACATCCATGCCCGAGGCAGGATTCGAACCTGCAGCGCGGTTCCGGACTGAAGCGGATAGAACCGCACGGTCACATCGGCCGACTGCGAACGCACCGCATTTAAATGGCAGTTCAGTCTCACTGCACGCCACTTCGTTTTATAAGTCACATTGCTCAGCAAAATAAACGTACTGCGTTATTTATGGAATGCTTAAGAAATAAAAGAATTTTTCTCCGGTGCAGACTGTCGGCATACAGGCAGGCGAGGAAAATTTCACGGATTTTCGTGCTCTAGTTGCTGTGTAATCGTGAATTATTTCGTTTCATAATCGAAAAAAGGTCTTTCACACTCATATGTCGATCGACATTGTTGTGTCTAGACAAGACAGCCTAGACACAATGAGAGGAAGCCGAAAGGCACGCGCTTAAACTCACGCAGGCTGGCGTGAGGTCTGAAACAGGATACGTAATGAATGCTATAAAGAAAAGTACGTAGCTTCTGGAATACTTAACTTTAATTCATAATTGTAGAACATCGCTCTTGATGATACAGAAGTATAATAGCAATATAACAAAGGATAATGGCGCGGTGCTAGGTCGTAGCCAATGACTTAGCTGAAGGCTATGCAAACTATCGTCTCGGCAAATGAGAGCGTATTGTCAGTGATCCCTTTCTGGCTAAGTCGGCTGTACAACTGGGGCGAGTGCTAGTACGTCTCTCTAGACCTGCCGTGTGGTGGCGCTCGGTCTGCGATCACTGACAGTTTCGACACGCGGGTCCGACGTATACTACCGGACCGCGGCCGATTTAAAAGCTACCACCTAGCAAGTGTGGTGTCTGGCGGTGACACCACAGACATACTGTACTACTTTTGCCACCTCATTATGGAGATTTGGAAACTATACCGAAAAATTATTCCATGCATGCCCCTTGACTTAACCAATGCACTTAGTAAGAGATGAAGTCCCCATACTATTCGTTCAGTTCCATTGATTCAGATAGTGAAGGGAGACGAAAATTTAATAGTCATGGGTGACTGGAATTCGGTAGTAGGTAAAGGGAGAGAAGGAAACGTAGTAGGTGAATATGGATTGGGGGTGAGAAATGAAAGAGGAAGCCGCCTGGTAGAATTTTGCACAGAGCAGAACTTAATCATAGCTAACACTTGGTTCAAGAATCATAAAAGAAGGTTGTATACATGGAAGAACCCTGGAGATACTGACAGATTTCAGATAGATTATATAATGGTAAGACAGAGATTTAGGAGCCAGGTTTTAAATTGTAAGACTTTTCAGGGGCAGATATGGACTGTGACCACAATCTATTGGTTATGTATGAACTGTAGATTAAAACTGAAGAAACTGCAAAAAGGTGGGAATTTAAGGAGATGGGATCTGGATAAACTGACTAAACCAGAGGTTGTACAGAGTTTCAGGGAGAGCGTAAGGGAACAAATGGCAGGAATGGGGGAACGAATACAGTACAAGAAGAATGGGTAGCTTTGAGGGATGAAGTAGTGAAGGCAGCAGAGGATCAAGTAGGTAAAAAGACGAGGGCTAGTAGAAATCCTTGGGTAACAGAAGAAATATTGAATTTAATTGATGAAAAGAGAAAATATAAAAATACAGTAAATGAAGCAGCCAAAAAGGAATACAAATGTCTCAAAAATGAGATTGACAGGAAGTGCAAAATGACTTAGCAGGGATGGCTAGAGGCTTATCTCACTAGGGGAAAGATAGATACTGTCTACAGGAAAAAAAGAGACCTTTGGAGAAAGGAGAACCACTTGTATGAATATTAAGAGCTCAGATGGAAACGCAGTTCTAAGCAAAGAAGGGAAAGCAGAAAGGTGGAAGGAGTATATAGAGGGTCTATACAAGGGCAATGTACTTGAGGACAATATTATGGAAATGGAAGAGGATGTAGATGAAGATGAAATGGCAGATATGATACTGTGTGAAGAGTTTGACAGAGCACTGAAAAACCAGAGTCGAAACAAGGCCCCAGGAGTAGACAACATTCCATTAGAACTACTGACGGCCTTGGGAGAGCCAATCCTGACAAAACTCTACCATCTGGTGAGCAAGATGTATGAGACAGGCGAAATACCCTAAGACTTCAAGAAGAATATAATAGTTCCAATCCCAAAGAAAGCACGTGTTGACAGATGTGAAAATTACCGAACTATCAGTTTAATAAGTCACAGCTGCAAAAAACTAACGCAAATTCTTTAAAGACGAATGGAAAAACTAGTAGAAGCCGACCTCGGGGAAGATCAGTTTGGATTCCGTAGAAATATTGGAACACTTGAGGCAATACTGACCCTAAGACTTATCTTAGAAGCTAGATTAAGGAAAGGCAAACGTACGTCCCTAGCATTTGTAGACTTAGAGAAAGCTTTCGACAATGTTTACTGGAATACTCTTTTTCAAATTCTGAAGGGGGCAGAGGTAAAATGTAGGGAGTGAAAGGCTATTTACAATTTGTACAGAAACCAGATGTCAGTTATAAGAGTCGAGGGGCATGAAAGGGAAGCAATGGTTGGGAAGGGAGTGAGACAGGGTTGTAGCCTCTCCCAGATGTTATTCAATCTGTATATTGAGCAAGCAGTGAAGGAAACAAAAGAAAAATTCGGAGTAGGTATTAAAATCCATGGACAAGAAATAAAAACTTTGAGGTTCGCTGACGACATTGTAATTCTGTAAGAGACAGCAAAGGACTTGGAAGAGCAGTTGAACGGAATGGACAGTGTCTTGAAAGGAGGGTATAAGATGAACATCAAAAAAAGCAAAACGAGGATACTAGAATGTAGTCGAATTAAGTTGGGTGATTAAGAGGTAAATAAGATTAGGAAATGAGACACTTAAAGTAGTAAAAGAGTTTCGTTATTTGGGGAGCAAAATAACTGATGATGGTCGAAGTAGAGAGGATATAAAATGTAGACTGGCAATGGCAAGTAAAGCGTTTCTGAAGAAGAGAAATTTGTTAACATCGAGTATTGATTTAAGTGTCAGGAAGTCATTTCTGAAAGTATTTGTATGGAGTGTAGCTATGTACGGAAGTGAAACATGGACGATAAATAGTATAGACAAGAAGAGAATAGGATTTTCGAAATGTGGTGCTACAGAAGAATGCTGAAGATTAGATGGGTAGATCACATAACTAATGAGGAGGTATTGAATAGAATTGGGGAGAAGAAGAGTTTGTGGCACAACGTGACTAGAAGAAGGGATCGGTTGGTAGGACATGTTCTGAGGCATCAAGGGATCACCAATTTAGTACTGGAGGGCAGCGTGGAGGGTAAAAATTGTAGAAGGAGACCAAGAGATGAATATACAAAGCAGATTCAGAAGGATGTAGGTTGCAGTAAGTACTGGGAGATGAAGAAGCTTGCACAGGATAGAGTAGCATGGAGAGCTGCATCAAACCTGTCTCAGGATTGAAGACCACAACAACAACAAGTAAACAATGGGATGAGGAGTTCCGCCTTATGCAAGACACCTTTTTTCTTTTGTTTCACCCATACATGTTTCAGCACTTTTGTGCTATCATCAGTGGGTTCTATTTTTATTTTTAACTGTAAATTTGTTGTTAACATATTAACATTTTCGTCGTTTACAACATTATGTAAAAGTTGCATTTATAACTTAATTGGCGAAAAGTAACATACCTTACATTATATTATTGTCCTCTTGTTTTGGTAGCTGTTATGCTACACAATATACAACATGTCATCTGCAAACAGCAAAACGTAATTTATTTTCTATTTGTTATGTATTTACGAACGGAAACAAGACTGTATCACGTTTTCTTTCTGTAACTTACAGTTTTGAAGTTGTGGTACATTTCCTGTTTTGTTGGCGAAGTAAATGGGCTTACTTCTTTGCCTGTGTTCGTGTGGTAATGCAGTTTTTCGATTACTCAAAACGTAGGCGGAGTTTTCGCTGCCATTACGTGTTGTTGTGGCTGTGTGGCGTTCATTTGTTTCGTAGCGTGTTCTGCTGGCTGAGGCGCGCGAGTTTGAATTGTATTTGGTGTTAGTTGTGTGTGGTTTATGTGGGTTTGCCTGTGTGTGATGAGTACTGGGACACACACACACATACACACACACACACACACAGACACACGCACACACACACACACACATACACTCTCTCTCTGTCCCAGTACTCATCACACACAGGCAAACCCACATAAACCACACACAACTAACACCAAATACAATTCAAACTCGCGCGCCTCAGCCAGCAGAACACGCTACGAAACAAATGAACGCCACACAGCCACAACAACACGTAATGGCAGCGAAAACTCCGCCTACGTTTTGAGTAATCGAAAAACTGCATTACCACACGAACACAGGCAAAGAAGGAAGCCCATTTAACAAATAGAAAATAAATTACGTTTTGCTGTTTGCAGATGACATGTTGTATATTGTGTAGAATAACAGCTACCAAAACAAGAGGACAATAATATAATGTAAGGTATGTTACTTTTCGCCAATTAAGTTATAAATGCAACTTTTACATAATGTTGTAAACGACGAAAATGTTAATATGTTAACAACAAATTTACAGTTAAAAATAAAAATAGAACCCACTGATGATAGCACAAAAGTGCTGAAACATGTATGGGTGAAACAAAAGAAAAAAGGTGTCTTGCATAAGGCGGAACTCCTCATCCCATTTTCTTAGCAAGCACGGAGAGAACAAGAAGAACTGCACCACAAGATAATTATTAACAAGTAAACACGGTGTAAGAGGTCCATGACTAAGGAATTTGTTGCTAGCGCAGTCGAGCAGGTGTAGTTTCTATGGATTGCTCACGCGCTGCCTGCGTTATGTAAGCTATAAGAGACTCACAGACCAGAGAGCAATGTTGGCAGTAGTAGGATCCGAGTAGCGGTAGGAGTTAGTTGTAACTAGGACTCGTGTGTATCGAGTTGGCTGGGCCGATCGTGGGGAGAGATGGCGCTGCGTGATCGATGTAGTATAAGGTAAAAGCAGCCTCGCGCATATGTACAATTGTTACATCAAGTCGCATGTAAATGTTTTTTTTTAAAAAAATCTTAGTAATAATCTTTCTTATAAAAATTAACTTTTAACAATCATTCATCTCAATTTAGAGAATTTACTAATTTCTCCAATCTATGGTCATCCCGATTATTGTAAAGAAAAACCAGTTGTTCCTTTTATACATGACAAATCTATCGGCCAGCATTGCACTGGGCTGCGCCAGAAAAATTTCTTATAGGAGCACATATATACGCGTTATCCGGCGACCTTATTGAGGTAAGAATTTTCAGTTTATTCAGTATGATCTTTCAGGGCCATGACGCAGCACTGCTGACGTCCAAATTTACCAGTTTAGATTCACAGTCAGTCAATTATTGAAAGGTTATAAGTGAGCCACAATTTTATTGAGAGGTTAGTTACGTTATTATTGCGAGGTTACTGAATAATAAACTATTGCTAGGTTACGCTAAATGTGAATGATACACAATTAATTTAATTTTTCTGTTGGGAGCTTACAACGTGTTATTGTGTTTTGTTAAGGGTTTATCTGGATTTTGTAATGTGATACGGTCTGAGTAAGCGAGGTGTATTAATTGTGTACTATTGCCGTTCGGAGTGACGGACGGCATAAGCCAGTATGGTGAAACTGCAATATTTTTCCTGGTACAGTGAGCCATGTGGACGTTGTTATAGTTGGTTCAAAGCACAGGCTTAACACTGAATCTGTACGTTCTGTGTTATCCAATTGCATTACTTGTTCACTCGTAAACTGTGAAATGGCAGCCTTACTTCATTGTTTAAGTTTATCAGTATTCTGTTAAGGGGTAATTTAAAGGAGCTCCCCAGTTGAGCGTATGTTAGCCTACTAGTGTAGTTTAAATTTCTAAGCTGGCTTGGTATTATGCTCGCCCTCGTCCTTTAAGGTTACGTCAAGGGCATTAGTTATTGATTCACCCTTGACTATTTTATTTCGATGTTCGTGAAATAGGCTGTTATTTTATACATCGTAGTTATTTTAGGTTTGAGGAATGGATGTTTGTCGTTTTCTCTCCCCCCCCCCCTTTTCACTGAAATTGTATAGTAGCACGAGCTCTAAGACCTTTTTTTCCACTGTGTTATAGTGTACTGTGTGCGGCACCCTGTCCAGCTCGCCAGCTTGCTGTGGGTTCGCCGGCCAGTGTGGCCGAGCGGTTCTAGGCGCTTCAGTCTGCGACCGCTGCGGTCGCAGGTTCGAGTCCTGCCTCGGGCATGGATGTGTGTGATATCCTTAGGTTAGTGAGGTTTATGTAGTTCTAAGTTCTAGGGGACTGATAACCTCAGATGTTAAATCCCGTAGTGCTCAGAGCCATTTGAACCATTTTGCTGTGGGTTCTGTGTCTAGCCGCCTCTGGTCTGGGTCCAATGGGCCCCCCTTCTGCTACTTGAATTCACCCGTGCCTATGTGACGTCACCTGTTTCGAAAAAGTGTCACGAAGGGGTGTATCTGTTGGTATTTTCTTTCGTGTTAAAAAAAATTGTGATATCCATCATTGGTTAAACTTTATCTCATTATTGTAGTCTCCTTTTGGGAGCTTTACTATGTATAGAATCTAATTAAGTTGCAAGTCACTTAATGCTTGGTTAAAGAATAATGTTGTTGTTTGAATAGGGCGGTTGCCCGTGCTTGTAAGGATTTTGAATTTTAAAGATAAAATTTTATTTGCCCAAAGAAAAGTTAATACAGGTGTTGTTGTTATAAACTGTGAATGTTGCTTATGTGGCCCGTCCCTCCCGCTCAACAGCAATTGGCTGATTAGGGTGTATTAACCACTACATAGGTGCACAATCAGTGCACTCGAATGACAACTTTTTTCATGGTTTCTTCCCATATTTGAAACACTTAGATACGATACTTACTGATGTGTCGGTTTTACTTACATTTTTCTTACTGATCTCCTCTTGCGTCTCCAATTGTCGACTGCTTGCACGTCTTTCAGGTATTCGTGTGTTGGGCGCTGATGTTTTGGCTTGATTTTATCTCCGTTTGCAGCATAACATATTTCTCGATGTGTGATACAACGTAATACACGTAAGTGACAAAAGTCATGCGATATCTCCTAATATCGTGTCGCAGCTCTTTTTCCCCTGCATAGTCCAGCAGCTCGACGTGCATCGACTCAAACAGTCGTTTGAAGTCCCGTGCAGAAACATTGAGCCATCATGCCTTTCCAGCCTGTACAAGGTTTTGTGCAGGAACTGACCCTCGATTGCGTCAGATAAATGTTCGACGGGTAGCCTAATCATCCACTCGAATTGTCCAGAACGTTCTTCAAACCAGTCACAAAGAGTTGTTACAATGAAATGAACATCCTTAGCTGCTTACAGGCGTTGGCATACGAACTCTTACGGGAATCGGCAACGCGTGGCGAGTAATGAGTATAATGGGCAGAGGGCACTACGAATGTAGTGCGGGACAATACGTTGAGAATATGGGTTTCGCGGGAGGCGTGCCAGAGATAAATCCCTGCAGTCGCGCTATCCTCTGTGTCCTCGGTGGCTCAGATGGGTAAAGCGTCTGCCATGTAAGCAGGAGATCCCGGGTTCGAGTCCCTGTCGGGGCACACATTTTCATGTGTCCCCGTTGATGTATGTCAACGCTTGTAAGCAGCTAAGGGTGTTCATTTCATTGTAATTTCATTCTAACTAGCTGCATGGTCACCGATGGTATCTGTTCTTTCGGACATGTCCGAACATGTTCGGACATGTCCGAAAGAACAGATACCATCTTAGTATATATACGAAGAGTTGTTGCCTGCTAACATGGCGCATTGTCATCTATAAAAATTCCATCGTCGTTTGTGAACATGAAGTCCATGAATGGCTGCAAATTGTCTCCAAGCAGTGAAACGTAACCATTTCCTGTCAGTCATCAGTTAAGTTGTACCAGAGGACCCAATTCATTCCAGCCACGACCACCTTGCACAGGGCCTTGCTGACAACTTCTGTCCATGGCTTCGCGATGTCAGATCTCACCGACTGAAAGCCGCTCTCATCTCACCAGCTCACGGTTTCCCAGTCGTCTAGGGTCCAACCGACACAGTCACGAGCCCAGAAGAGGCGCCGCAGGCGATGTCGTGCTGATAGCAAAGGCAGTCGCTTCGGTCGTCCGCTGCCATAGCCCACTAACGACAAACTTGGCCGCGCTGTCTTAACGGATACGTTCGTCGTACTTACCACAGTGATTTATGTGGTTACATTAGAACAAATAAGCCCTCGGTCATAAATATTAAGTTAAAATTGACCAGGTTTCGACGCTACTATGAGCGACGTCTTCAGAATTAAACTAACTGTTCTAATGATAAGTATATAAGACATTAATAAACTGAAGTGTTTACTGATTGGAAAGAGATGCAGTACTTACAAGTCACATTCTAAAAAAAATCTAAGCCGAAGAGGCGACGTCATGAATAGTTGTAAGTAAGATGGCGATCCGCTAAGGGCTGCTCGTACTTTAGCGAACAAGGGTTGCAACAAGACTGAAGTGCCACGTTAGAAAGTGTGGGCAAGTAAACATGGTGTTGCTACGAGCGCCATCTAGTAGCCGCAGAAACAACTAGGCTACTGCACATTCAAATTGTAATGAAGCTGATTCAGGCATAACATAAGCACTAATAGTAATAAGATGAAGTTACACATTTATCTGCTTTAAACGGAGATACATTTTGTAACGTAAATAAACTTCAGTTATGACATACAAGAAAATAGCAAAGACGTAACAGGAATATAACATTTCAGCAAACTGCATGAGGAAATCTGAATCACAGATCAAGAAACGGCTTTATACAGTCGAAAAAGTTTTTATTTCGCAGCTGCAGCTGTTCGTTGAGAATGAGGCCATCATGACGAGATAGATGTTTGAAAATCTCCAATTCCTCTAAAACATCTAACCTATGCTCCTTCTTCTCGGTATGCAGAATATTGCTATCGCCAACGGCTTTAGGCACGTGTCCAGTAATTAAGAGACGATCGGCAAAGGATGAATTTAGGGGACTGGTGCCGTTTTCTTCTCAAAAGATGTTCTTTATATCTGATGGTGAAAGCACATCCAGTTTGCCCTAAATAATAGGAGGAGCAGGTATCACAGATGATCTTATAAACGCTAGAACTTTCTGCAGGGGAGCGAATGGATTTCAGATTATGAATGAAGTTTCTTTTCGGATTGTTATTAGTAGAGAAGGCAACATTGCAGTTGTATTCGTTACGAAGCATGCGCTGAATCTGATAGGAAATGGGTCCTACGAAAGGAATAGAAAAACTTTTTTTTTGTTTAACTTCAGCGCGTGAGGTGTTGAGCGTAGCAGTTCTCGCAGTTTTCTTTTTGAGGATATTGTCAACTGTTAGGCGTATATTCATTATTGACTGCTATGGTTTTAAGTAAATTAATCTCCTCATTAAACTTTTCTGTTGAATGTGGTATAGCCGGCCACGGTGGCCGAGCGGTTCTAGGCGCTCAGTCCGGAACCGCGTGACTGCTGCGGTCGCAGGTTCGAATACTGCCTCGGGCATGGATGTGTGTGATGTCCTTAGGTTAGTTAGGTTTAAGTAGTTCTAAGTTCTAGGGGACTGATGACCACAGATGTTAAGTCCCATAGTGTCCAGAGCCATTTGAACCATTTTTTTGTATTCAACTCCCACACTACTGCTTCATCCCGTTTCAATACAAGAAATGCACGTAAACAGTAATAAAATGCCATCATACACATATAGCAAACCACACTTCAATAGGACATTTAGCATGAAATATAAACCTTAAGTAATACGGAGTCAGCAATAATACACACAAAAAATTCACAGAAAAATATTTTTCCAGGTGAACTTAAACACCAGTGATGCTGTACACTGAGGACGAAAAAGTCATATTATAGTGATATGCACATGCACAAAAGTGAAAAATATTGAAAGTGATGTTATTGTCTTCTATTGTAAGCGTGAATTCTAAATATTGTAATTGGCGGTTTTCGTTTTCGAGTTCAATAGTGAAAGAAATTTTTTCATGGAGGTGGTTATTTCATGCAGTGTTGTCAGAACTGACAACTCTGCGCAAACACTGCTGCTTTCGGTCGTTAAGTGGAGGCCATCGGCCGCTGTGTTGTTCGTGGTGAGAGGTAATGCCTGAAATTTGGTATTCACGGCACACTCTTGACGCTGGATCTCGGAATATTGAATTCCTTAAGGCTTTCCGAAACAGAATGTCCAGTGCGTCTACCTAAAACAACCATTATGTGTTCTATTACTTCCCGTCGTGCGGCTACGATCACCTCGGAAACCTTTACACACGATTTACCTGACTACAAGTGACAGCTGCACCGATGCAATGCCCTTTTATACCTCGTGTACGCGATATTACCGCCTTTTGTGCGTGTGCATATCACTATAATATGACTTCTCCGACCTCAGTGTACAGCATCACTGGTGTTTAAGTTCACCTGGAAAAATATTTTTCTGTGAATTTTTTGTGTGTGTTATTGCTGACTCCGTATTACTTAAGATTTTAATTTCATGCTAAATGTCCTATTGAAGTGTGGTTTGCTATATGTGTATGGTGGCATTTTATTACTGTTTACGTGCATTTCTTGTATTGAAACGGGATGAAGCAGTAGTGTGGGAGTTGAATACAAAAAAATGGTTCAAATGGCTCTGGACACTATGGAACTTAACATCTGTGGTCATCAGTCCCCTAGAACTCAGAACTACTTAAACCTAACTAACCTAAGGACATCACACACATCCATGCCCGAGGCAGGATTCGAACCTGCGACCGTAGCAGTCGCGCGGTTCCGGACTGAGCGCCTAGAACCGCTAGACCACCACGGCCGGCAGTTGAATACATAAATGGTTATCTGATCTGGGGTTGCAAATACGAGTAAATGTAGTGACACACACAACTTCCTGTATTGTGTTTGCTATTCCTTTTTAAGATGGTTTGCAAATGTTGAGGTGTTTCCATGCCCTGGTGTGTTCGTTAGACCTCATATCAAGGGTTCTCGTCAGTTATCCTGATTTCGACCTCACCACAGCATCTGAATTTCAGCTGTTAGAGAGCATACTGATGTGATTACTTCCCTAAATACTTAGGTGACCACCCTCGATCAGGCACTTTCAATTAAACAGCACTGCACGAACCTGTGAAAGAAAATTGTCCCAGGAATAAATGAATTCTATAAAATAGCCAGAGAGATGTAGGAAGCAAATGCAGATACGCTACGTAGTCTCAGGCGTGTATTCAGCCGCTGAACATCGTGCCTCTGCGTAGAAAAACAGCGTCTGAGTGAGGCCATGAGAACCATTACTGGCGCCGTCAAATCCACTCACACACAATGGCTACCTGTTCTGTTACGGCGTAAAGTCAAGCGCCGGCACGCCACTCGGGAACGAGAGAGCAGAGAGGGCTGTGAGAAGACATCAGCCGATCGCACGCTGGCCAACCCCTCTACAGGACGACAATGCGACAGCAACGACATCTATGCGAAGGGGACATATAAGCGCCGCACCAGACTGGCCGCGGCCCAGTCGAGCAGCAACCTCAAGACTAGCAACTCGAATAGCAGCGTCAAGGCTCATGAGTACACTTGTATTAGAACTGTTAGAGTGAAGAAGCTTGTTCATGTCGGATGTCGCTCTTCGCTTGTGTCACATTTAAGCAATTCTCACAGTCAAGTATTATCAGTTAATTTTCGCAATAAAACTCATTAACGCGATTTGCTTGATTTTTGTCTAGCGATCCTAGAAAGCATTGAAACGGTACAGTAGTTTCCGCTCTATAAGCAGCAGGTTTCGCTGCTCGCTCGCACCGAAAAATACAAACAGAGGCGGCTCTGCCGCCAATTTTATTGCACGACGCGGACGGCCGTGGGTGCAATAGAACCCCTGTGGACGGGTGGAAGGAAATGTGTCAGGCTTCATAATACGTATTTATATGTAACGCGTATTATACATTTATTGTACGTGAATGTGAAACTGCACATGAACTTTCCTAATCCTCCTCACACCTTTCCGTAAAGCGTGGCCAAATCTTAGTTGGGAAGTAGTTCTGTAGAATAGTAGTGCCAACCTCACTCTTGGGTAGGGGATCAGAGAGACATCACAGGCAGGTAAAAGTCAAAGACGTTCCAATGTCACAAGATTTTGGGGTGGAGAGGTTGGTCACGGCCAAGTGGTTCGACCATCCTCTCCACCGGGGCCCAGGAAGACCTCCGGGTGCCCGCCATTTCGTGGAGTGTTACAGAAGACGGGTAAGTGAGCGGATGTGCCCTCAGTGCGTCTGTCTCAAGGTTCACGCATGGAAGAGAGGTATTTGAATATTCTTTTATTTCCAGCTTCGGATTGTGTAAGGAGATGAATGTTCTCGTTTAATTTCGGAAATTTGACCCCCTGTGTTAATGTATCTGGTCCCCAGTTTGCCCGTTATCCTCCTCACATAGTGGATGTCCCATGTAAGATATTGGGAGACTTTGGTCGTATACATTTGGCCAACGCAATTCCGTCTTGCCGTAGGCATGTGCGTGCAGATTAGTATATAATATACCCGAGCTATAAGTTGTAAAATTGTAATATCTGTACACTGGAACAATTGCTGCAACTGCTGTAAAGTCGAGTGATAATGTTTAAAATAAATAGGTAATCTTTAACATACCTTAAAAATCACAAAGAAGTCAAGTTAAAGAATTCATTTAAAAATAGAAGATATAGAATGCAGGGACCCACACATCAGCGTGTGGGCCCTCCAACCCCTTGCCTAGTATCTTACAGAAAGGGCACGCTCTCTAGGTAGCGCTCTCAAGCTCCCCTCCCCAGTTATCCGTTGCGCAATTTTGATTCAGGGCTTGACGACATCAACTTTTATCTGGCGTCCCTAGGCAAGGAGGTTAGACGGGAATCTTTCAGCATGTTTCCTGGAAACCCCATATTCGATGACTAGGCAGGATTCAACATGTCCCACCTTATATCGCTCCCCCAGATTCAGAGGATAGCTGGCAAGGTGCGATCTGTTAAGAAGGTGGAGTTCTATAGAACTCGTTTCCAGGTAGTGCTTTCTCGACTCCATCAGCTATAAGCTCGATATCACGCAAGCCACCTCAGAGCGGCCTTCTTGCCATAGGCGTCTTTAAGTAGAAAGTACACGAATTCAAAATGCAACTTCGCAGGTTGCAGGGATTTGTCTTCCCTGTCGCGAACTCTAGAGACTTTTCATATCCGAACGCGACAAGGGAGAAGCGCGGTTGCTGTGAAAGAGCTGCGTGTGGCTGTGGAACAGACAATAGGATTCCGGAGGACTGCCCACCCTCATACTGCAAAAGGTCTAAAAGAGTGGCATGATGTGGTAACGTTTGCTTGATCTGGTTGTCAAATTTAAAAAGTAACCTGTAAACTCATCGTGTGCCTACATGTATTTGTTCTGTTCGCCGTACGGTAATTGTAGTAATAATAATATCTACGGTACGTCAGCAAACTGATGCGCACTTCTAAGTACTTACCACGGTCGCATCATTTACCTGCGGCAGTGTTACCTGGCTACTACAGTCCACCATTTTTTCGACATTTGGTTGGTGTTTGAGAAGCCGTGACAGTCGGTTGTCTACAATGTTACATCCCTCCCTTTCCCATTCAATTGCAGAGGTGGTAACTGCACAGCATGTATAGAAACCAGAATGCAGTTGGAGATGGAAGGAGAACAGTGATTGAGAAGAGAGTGAGATATTCAAGGGAAACTGCAAGACTCTTTCAGTGAGCTCTAGACGGAGAAACGGTACGCACAAGGCCAATACGTACTTCGTAACCCATTGTACAGGAAGGTGTACACTGTTGAGTAAGTTTCATTTCAAGTGGATTTCCAGCTAAACTGAAAAAAAAAACTGAGTGATAAGCTCCAAGTACTCACCGTTTTTGAGATGCCCTGCTAAACCCGGAGGGCAGGACAGGTAGTTCAAATTGTGGAAAAGGGCCAAAACAAGCGGCGAAAAAGGAGTATAAATTTTTATGGTTATCTTCTCAGAATGAATTCCAACAGATTAACCGAAAAACGAAGCCCAACTGGTTTAAAGAAACTGAGAAAGACCTAGTGGAATTAAATATTTCAGAAAATTCACTTATTGATCGAACTGCTAAATTAATTATTAAAGATGAAAACATAAGGTTCCAAGACAAATCCACACAAAAGTCCAAATCCTTCATCTCGGAAGAAGAGAGGAGAAGATCAGAAAGAATGAAGAAATACTGGGCCCTAAGAAAAGAACAACGAACAAAGAAATGATTGATCCATCGTACCCCAAAGAGGGTGAAACGAAAGAAGAAGAAGAAGAAGCGGCTGTCAATTGCACTCGAACATACAACTTTATTTATTTGACCAAACATCACAAGAGGCAAGAAAATCTAAAAAAAAAAAAGAAAACAGCGTTAATTTTTGGAAATTCATAACCGGCTGAATACGCCATACAATCTCATGCCTTAAGGGCAAGACCACCTTAATTTAAAATCGGCTGATAGCCAAGAACCAAAATCAGAAATTTAAATGGCAGAAGGCCCTATCATTAATCAGTGCTTTCAATTAGGATGAAGGCCCTAACGATCTCACACCTTGAGCAAAACAACTTTAATTTTTAAAAAACTGGCTGAAGGCCCATCTCAAGACTCAAACCAAAATTAAATTTTTAAAAGCACAAAGGCCTTGCCTTAAGAGTTCTTTAATTAGGCTGAAGGCCCAAACAAGAGCAAAACAACTTTAATCTAACATCGGCTGAAGGCCCATCAGTTAAGACTCAATCAAAATTAAATTTTTTAAAACGCCAAGAGTGTAACCTTAAAACAGTTCTTTGAATTAGGCTGAAGGCCTAGACAATCTTACGCCTTAAGGGCAAAACAACCTTAATTTAAAAATCGGCTAGAAGCCATACAAATACGAACAACAAGAACAAATAAGAAGAGGCAGTGCTCCCAAGGGCGCACAGAAGTTTCCGAGGGTCGGAAGGCAGAAGATACCGCTGGCATACTTCAATTCAAAATAACCAAGTACAATTAAACTCCACAGGATGGTGGCTAAAATTTGCCAATTTGAAAACACACGTTGTTACTAGCGGGAATGTCACAACAGCCGACAACGAAATCCAAACGACATAATTTGAACAGTCGTGACTTGCTGGTAGATTGTCATAACTCATCTTTCGTGTCCAACACCGGTGATCCACGGACCTCTTAGCAATGGGAACAGCACCAGACACTCCGACCGCGCGTGGACGCCGCCAGCGGCCTCGGCCAAAATACGGGCCTTGGAGGTTTCCTCGCTGCTCCACGCCAACCGATCAACTCCCTCGCTCACAAACGGTGAAATATACGTCGTCCAATGAGACGGCCAACCGAACGGCCAACCAACGGTGGTCCCGCTCCAATCTCCCTCCGTCGGAAATATCATGTGGGTCGCGAGCGGTCGGCGAACACTGGCTGTCCGCGCCTCACCGGCGCTCCGTCCCCAACTTCACTGCTGTTGCGTCCCGACTGCAGTGCTGGTCCGTCTCCAACTCACTGCCAGACACACGACGACCCGGAAGCACTATCGGTCGCTCCGGAGATGGTACGACAGTGCACTTATCGATACGCGCTGCTGCTGCCGCTCACGGGCAAGTAAGGCAGGAAGTTAGTGACGCCAGTAAATTGAAATAAGAAAACGAGGTGGCAGTACCGTAATAAACGATGACAAACAATAAATGACATGAACACGAGCCGTGCAAGACTCAAGTTTATTAATTCCTTAATTCTTTGTTCACAGGTTTTCTGGTCAGCCGTTCTGTCCACTATTTGTACTGACTCGTTCCAGAAACGGCAGCTTCAGCTCGCGTGGTCCCACAGAACATAACTGCTGGGCCGGCCGAGGTGACCGAGCGGTTCTAGCCGCTTCGGTATGGAACCGCGCGACTGCTACGGTCGCAGGTTCGAATCCTGCCTCGGGCATGGATGTGTGTGATGTCCTTAGGTTAGTTAGGTTTTAAGTAGTTCTAAGTTCTAGGGGACTGATGACCTCAGAAGTTAAGTTCCATAGTGCTCAGAGCCATTGGAACCATAACTGATGGCTGCTCAAATTTTTAGGCCGACACTGCACCTGAATCTTAATGATCTTGTATTTGAACTGAGTCCTGAAATAATGGATCAGACTGTTTCAAAATCTGTTCTCTAATTCTGACATAGTACACGATCACATCATGCAACATAACATCTAAATATAAAGCATCACAGGCATATTTGAATTTAGATTTCCTCGTCATACCCTGCAAATCTGTGACCCACTCGCCAAAAGTTTGTTCTGGCTGTTTCTTGCTATTAAAGAACTGGAACCTAGCTGCTACCACATTCACTTGTTGGTCATAATAGTGAGTTAGCGAATCTACAACATGTTCGTAGGAAAGTCCACTCGGAGTGGCGTTAGGAGAGAGTTTCTGGACCGCCGGCCGGGGTGGCCGAGCGGTTCTAGGCGCTACAGTTTGGAACCGCGCGACCGCTACGGTCGCAGGTTCGAATCTTGCCTCGGGCATGGATGTACGTGATGTCCTTATGTTAGCTAGGTTTAAGTAGTTCTAGGGGACTGATGACCTTAGAAGTTAAGTCCCATAGTGCTCAGAGCCATTTGAACCAAGTTTCTGGACCAGCCGAAACACTGCACTTCCTAGCGTTGACAAGAAATAATGGATTTCCACAGAACCTGGTACGTTGTGAGCAATTACGTGGGCTTCAAAATGTTGCAACCACTGGAGCCATTCTTTCGTTCAGGAAACTGGTGAAAAGGGGGTAGAGAACTTGAAGCTGCTGTAGGTGTAGTTTGTTGTTCTATCGGGCGCGCAGCGTTGGCCAGTAGCTGCTGCGCCATGTTTAGTGGGGATGAAATTTGTTAATTTGTTGGCTCTGAAACTGAAATATCTGCATAGGCTGCGTTGCATCTATCGCTTGCAGCTGACGCGCCTGAGCAGGTGGTGGGATAGGTGGGTTGCTCCTATTGGGAGAGGCAAATGCGATAAACAGACACGGCAAGCAATAACAATAAGTACAAAACCATTCTGCAACGCCAACCTGGAAACACTGATTAGCAAAAATACTATAGTTGACACTATTGGAGCAAGTAAATACACCCCTGCAGCAAGTAAATACACCCATGCAAAGATAAGATAAAGTAGAATTAAGGCGCGAGCAAAACACAAAAGAAAATTTCGGTGGCCGCAAGGCGCCTGCCTGTTGTTGTTGTTGTTGTTGTTGTTGTGGTCTTCAGTCCTGAGACTGGTTTGATGCAGCTCTCCGTGTTACTCTATCCTGTGCAAGCTTCTTCATCTCCCAGTACCTACTGCAGCCTACATCCTTCTGAATCTGCTTAGTGTATTCATCTCTTGGTCTCCCTCTACGATTTTTACCCTCCAAGGTGCCCTCCAATGCTAAATTTGTGATCCCTTGATGCCTCAGAACATGTCCTACCAACCGATCCCTTCTTCTAGTCAAGTTGTGCCACAAATTTCTCTTCTCCCCAATTCTATTCAATACCTCCTCATTAGTTATGTGATCTACCCATCTAATCTTCAGCATTCTTCTGTAGCACCACATTTCGAAAGCTTCTATTCTCTTCTTGTCTAAACTGTTTATCGTCCACGTTTCACTTCCATACATGGCTACACTTCATACAAATACTTTCAGAAACGACTTCCTGACATTTAAATCTATACTCGATGTTAACAAATTTTTCTTCTTCAGAAACGCTTTACTTGCCATTGCCAGTCTACATTTTATATCCTCTCTACTTCGAGCATCATCAGTTATTTTGCTCCCCAAACAGCAAAACTCCTTTACTACTTTAAGTGTCTCATTTCCTAATCTAATTCCGTTTTTGTTGATGTTCATCTTATAACCTCCTTTCAAGACACTGTCCATTTCATTCAACTGCTCTTCCAAGTCCTTTGCTGTCTCTGACAGAATTTCAATGTCATCGGCGAACCTCAAAGTTTTTATTTCTTCTCCATGGGTTTTAATACATACTCCGAACTTTTCTTTTGTTTCCTTTATTGCTTGCTCAATATACAGATGGAATAACATCGGGGATAGGCTACAATCCTGTCTTACTCCCTTCCCAACCACTGCTTCCATTTCATACCCCTCGACTCTTATAACTGCCATCTGCTTTCTGTACAAATTGTAAATAGCCTTTCGCTCCCTGTATTTTACCCCTGCCATCTTCAGAATTTGAAAGAGAGTATTACAGTCAACATTGTCAAAAGCTTTCTCTAAGTCTACAAATGCTACAAACGTATGTTTGCCTTTCCTTAATCTATTTTCTAAGATAAGTCGTTGGGTCAGTATTGCCTCACGTGTTCCAACATTTCTACAGAATCCAAACTGATCTTCGCCGAGGTCGGCTTCTACCAGTCTTTCCATTCGTCTGTGAAGAATTCACATTACTATTTTGCAGCTGTGACTTATTAAACTAATAGTTCGGTAATTTTCACATCTGTTAACACCTGCTTTCTTTGATCCTGGCTACTCATCGAATATGAGGTGCCTAGGAAACCTGCTTTCCCGGATTGCTAGACAACATTTCACCAAATCGAATTAATGAATTTTTATTACAGTCAGATAAATGACAAAACTTAACTTTGAGAATTATTTACTCTTATGTGTCACAAAGAATTGGCGACAGAAAAAATAAGCAATCCCATCAGTAAAGACAATGCCTGATACAAGTCAAATTATAGAGTTCGTAAGTCGCTGGTGTAGAGCTCATAGAACGGACAGTCTTCTCCTGGGCTGCGGCCAGGCTGCGCGGCGCTTGTGTTCTCTTCGCCCTGAGGCCGCTGCTGTCTCGTTGCCGTTCTAGACAGGTATCGGTCAGCGTGCTATTGCCTGATGTCTCCTTCATAGCCGTCTCTACTTCCTCGTTCCCAACTGGCGTGCCGGCGCTTGACTTTTACGCCAGAACAGATGGCAGACGAATTGAAAGACCAGTTGGTAGATGAATAGTATCTCGAATAGAATCTATAAGATTAGTATTAGCATGTGCAAAAGAGTAATGGTACTCATTCGAATCAGTTCAGACAAAACTGAGGGAATTATACACTGAAGAGCCAAAGAAACTGCTACACGTGGCTAATATCGTGTAGGGCCCCCGCGAGCGTGCCGCAACACGACATGACATGGCTTTTACTAATGTCTGAATTAGTGATGGAGGGAACTGACACGGTGAAGCCTTCAGGGATGTCCCTAAATCCGTAAAAGTACCGGGGGGGGTTGAGATTTCTTCTGAACAGTACGTGGCAAAGCATTGCCGATATGCTCAATAATGTTCATGTCTGGGGAGTTTGGCGACAAGCGGAAGTGCTTAAACTCAGAAGAGTGTTCCTGGAGACATTCTGTAGCAATTGTGGACGTGTGGGGTGTCGCGTTGTCCTTCTGGAATTGACCATGTCCACCGGAATGCCTGATATACATGAATGGATGCAGGTGATCAGGCAGGATGCTCACGTACGCCTCACCTGTCAGAGTCGTATCTAGACGTATCAGGGGTACCATACCACTCCAACTGCACACCCCCCACACGATTACAGATCCTCCACCAGCATGAACAGTCCACTGCTGACATGCAAGGTCCATGGAGTCATGAGGTTGTCTCCATAACCGTGCACGTCCATCCGCTCGATACAAATCGAAATGAGACGTCCGACCAGGCAACATGTTTCCAGTCATCAACAGTCCAATCTCGGTGCTAACGGCCCAGGCGAGATATAAAGCTTTGTGTCGTGCAGCCATCAAGGGTACACGGCTGGGCCTTCGGCTCCATAAGCCCATATCGACGATGTTTCGTTGAATGTTTCGCACGCTGACACTTGTTGATGGCCCAGCACTGAAATCTGCAGCAATTTGCGGAAGGGTTGCACTTCTGTCACATTGAACGATTGTCTTCAGTCGTCGTTGGTCCCGTTCTTGCAGGATCCTTTTCCAGTCGCAGCGATATCGGAGATATGGTGTTTTACCGGATTCCTAATATTCACAGTACACTCGTGAAGTGGTCGCACGGGAAAATCCCCACTTCATTGCCACCTCGGAGAAGCTGTGTCCCTTCCGTCGTGCGCCTACTATAACACCACATTCGAATTCACTTAAATCTTGATAACTTGCCATTGTAGCAGCAGTAACCGATCTAACTACTGCTCCAGACACTTGTTGTCTTATATAGGTATTGCCGACCGCAGCGCTGTATTCTGCTTTCACATATCTCTGTATCTGAATACGCATGCCTATATCAGTTTCTTTGGCGCTTCAGTGTATTACAAAATGTATTATAAAATGAAACAGTGATAGTAAAGAAGAGTTTCCTTGTTTGCGTAGTAAAATAACGCGATGGACGAAGTTGTGAGGATGTCAGTGCAGATGGGCAAAAGCAAGAAAATCATTTCTGGAAAAGAGTAATCTGTTAACATCTAATATAACTTTGAGTGTTAGGAACGCTTTTTTTAAGTTATTTGTCTCGAGTGTAGCCTTATAGGAACTGAAACGTGGATGATAAACAGTTCACACGTGAACTGGTATATCAAAGTTGCTGAGTAATATGTGGGTAGAGCGGGCAACTAATGGGTTGGTACTGACTCGAATTAGGCGCAACTTGCCTAAAAGAAGGGATCGTTTGAGAAGCGAAATCCAGAAGCGCCAAGGAATTGTCAGGTTGGAAATGGAAGCGTGCGTGTGGCGGGGAGGAGGCAGGTAAAAATTGTAGAGGAAGATCAAGGCTTGAATACAGCGAAGACAGGGTGTTCCTAAATTACCGTTACAAACTCAGATGACTCGTAGAAGGGAGTGAGTACATCATATTTTGATTAGGAACCCACGTGTCAAACGCTATCCGGCGACGTCATAGAGCACCAAAATTATTGGCGTCGGCACCTGTACGTCTGTGTGTACACAGGTTGATTCCGTGATGATGTACAAACTTTCTGGGTTGATGGAGAAGGATAAATGTATCAATTTGAGGTGAGGGTCCCTGGTTCGAAAATGAACGAGGCGGAAGTTAGAAGGGGAAACCGTCCGATACCTCTGACATTGGAATACATGTACCGGCACTGTTGTTGCCGAGATTTCAGAGTAGGCAACTTTCAGGGATAGTAGTATGGATGAAAATAAGGAAAAATATCTAGTAAACATGGTCTCTAAAACGCATACCTAAGAGCTATGAGCACATGTTCACCAGAGAAGATGTGTTTCACAGTAGCTAAGATGAACAAGTGTTCATAGCAGATATGCATTTCACAGCTTACTTTTACTGGACTTCTTTCCTGTACCAGAACGATTTTCGCTTATAACTTTCAACTCGTTCGTTTCCGGTACATTTCTCTTACCTCAAACTGATACATTTATCATTCTCTATCATCCTAGAAAGATTGTAACATCATTACGGAATTACTCCGTATATATATACATTTACAGGCGGTGGCGCCTGTAACTTTGGCACTCTGTAGCATCGTTGTATAACGTTTTCAGATGTGGTTTCCTATTCAAAATATTATGTACTCACTCCCCGCTACAAGTTCTAGACGTTTGTAATGAGAACTTACGAACACCCTGTAGGTTGAAATGGAAGTAGGGAGTGGATTTTAAATAGATAAAGATCCTTCACAAGACATAATATCTTGGATAGCTCCATCAAACCATTCTTCTGCCTGGAAACCACATACATAAAGGTTTTCGAAATTTTCAACCACTTTCATGGCAAATTTACTAAGATACATACACGTACTGCTGAGTTTTCTTCACATGTAACATAACTTGAGCAATTAAAAAGCATCTTACGTTTTACACGTCAGTATAAAATTAAACGATCTTCTTTTATTTCTGTCCGGTTTTTTTCGATGTTAATCATACAGCTTAGTAACCTGTGATAACATAAATCTGTGATGCTGTAACATAAGAATCCATAGATGCTTAGTATACGAACTTAAAGAATCTTTGTCGCACTTTTTTTCGCACTCGTTACATTAGGAGGTGAGGAGAAAGATACCTAGGCGGCCATTGTTATTAAATGTTCTTCTTTTACACTAACAACTGTGCTGGCACCTGTTTAGAGAATTAGAAGTATACGCTTTTTACTTATGATACTAAACGCAAACCACTTGGTGACGTTAGTGTAGCTCAAAAACGTGTTCTCATTTTAGGCCCTGAGACAATTACTCTACATTCGAAATCTTTTCCATGTATGCGCAGTAAACTAAAAAAATTATTGTAATGTTTAAGGATATTTGCATATCGTTCTGACGCTGCAGCTATTAGAGACGTTGATCGCTCATTCTTGTTGGCATAATTCGAACGTGTATCTTCTCGATTTCTTCGCGAAGATTCACCCTGACACGAGCTACAGCTACAATGATATGTTTTATGCAATAATTTGCCTGGTAGTAAAGTCTAATAATTAATGTTTCATCACTCTGTACATTACGAAAGTTAGATAGTTTGTCCGAGCTCGGTAGCCGCGCGGTCTTGGTCGCCTTGCCACGGTTCGCGCGGCTGCCCCCGTCGGAGGTTCGAGTCCTCCCTCGGGCATGGGTGGGTGTGTTGTCCTTAGCGCAAGTTAGTTTAAGTAGTGTCGAAGCCTAGGGACCGATGACCTCAGCACTTTGGTCCCATAGGAACTCACCAGGAATTAACAATTTAGAAAATCTTTAAATTATAGAATAAAAAACTTCCATAATTAAATCAAAGAGATGACAAAAATTTAATATTTTCAATTGAGTTCGATAGGTAACGTTTTTATTTTTAACCAAGAAAAGTACAGTACTAATTATTTCTGCTTTCACCAAAAGCTTTTACAGATCTCAGGTGTTTCCGCAAGGATAAATGAATTGTTTCTTCTTCTAACGTTCATCACAGGAATAATATTCAGAAGTTTGTTTCTACTACAGAGAAATGGCTACATATTACTTATTTTAAAAGGATATGCAACCCATTTCAGTGATCACTAGATTTATATTTATTTTGATCTTACCTAGAACCGAAGAAAGGCTATGTCCGAAGGCGATGGGGTGGGGGGGGGGGGGGGGGGGCGGGGGGAGGCAGTGACATGCAGGAAGTCACCTGGTCTCGGGCGCCTCCATCTGAAAACCCAGCCGCAGAACTCGAGCACAGACCATGTAGACTTACAAAATTGGGCTAAGAAGACTGAACAGCCTACGACGTCTGTGGCGTGGACGTGTGGACTGCGACTGTTGATGGTGTTGGTCATGTACGTCACGCGCGAGGTGGTCAGGGCTCCCTCAAATAATATCGTCATTGCTTTACCCATCAGTGTCTTACGAGTTCTGACCAACTGATCTGTCTCTGAACCTGATTAAATCTGAAAGGGGTGGTTGTCATATATCTGATGCCATTCTGCTGATAGAACAGCTGAACTGCAGACGAGCTGGATACGTATGGCAGCGCCTGCTGCTGCTGCAGTCATATTTGTCGCTTAAGATAGACTTGAGAGCGCAAACACTATCAGCAACCGAACTGCTCCATGAAATAGGCGAATTCCACTTAAACATGGTTGCTGTAGGGGCCAAAATGTGTGATCAGCGACTTAAAGCCTGTTAGTAGGTGAACTTTTGTGCCATGCAGAAACACATCGAACTTTTCTATACTGTAAATGATGGTTAAGCCTTTTTATCAATCTGAGAGTAGTGCATCATTGCCACAGTTAATGTTCTAACATGTTTGTTGTTGATACGCCCTGCTAAACGCGCAGGAAAGGACAGGTAGTTGGAATTGCGGAAAGTGGTCAAAACGAGCAGCTGTCAGTTACACTCGGACACATAACTTTATTTATTTGACCAAACATTACAGTACAAATTCTTGAACTTAGTTATCGGCTGATTACGCCACACAATCTTATGCCTTAAGGGCACAACCACTTTAATTTTTTTTAAATCGGCTAAAAGCCATTAACTCAAAATTCAGACGCCAAAAGAATATTTAGAAGGCAGAAGGCATCGCGTTAAGTAAGTTCTATAATTTGGCTGAAGGCCCAAAACTAACACTTGAAAAGCAACAACCTTAATTGAAAGACGCCTGAAGGACGATGACTTAAGGTAAAATTAAATAAAAACACAAGGCAGAAGGCCTTATCTTCAATTAGGCTGAAGGTCCCAAACAGTCTGATGCTCGAAAGACAAAGATCCTTAATTTAAAAACGGCTGAATGCCCCATGACTTAAAACTCAAGGTAAAATAAATTTAAACAACATAGCCTTATCCTAAATTAGACTGAAGGCTCTAAACAGTCTAACACTTGACGAGCAAGAAACTTTTAGTTTTAAAACGGCTAAAGGCCCATGACTTAAAACACAACTAAAATAATTTTTAGTAGGCAGCAGGCCCAAGGCTTTATCTTTAAACAATGTTTTAATCAGGCTGAAGGCCCAAACAAGGAACTTTAAAATGGCTGAAGGTCCATGACTTAAAACACTACTAAAAACAATTCAACTTTATTTCAAAACCGTCGGCTATGAGCCATACAAATACAGACAACAGAAAATAAGAAAAGGCAGTGCAGCTAACGGTGCTCAGAAGTTTCGGGGGTCGGTCAGCACTTGAGATACTAACGTTCACTTGGGTGAGACAGGCAGTCGGCCCAACCATTCTCGATCCGACGACAACCCAACCAACAGACAGTCAATGGACCCACCGACAAGGTAACTTGCGCTCCACTCGACCAGCACACAACCGGGAATTCGAAGCAAACGTAAAAGGCATGGACGCCGACAACCAAGCATATATTAAGCTGTCGAAATACACACCGTGCTGGACAGCGACAACACGGCGAGGAAAGGACACTGCCTAAATTTACGTCAATGGCCACGGCAGGCAACCGGAACATTAACGGTCACAAGGCAGAAATTCCACTGGTGCACTTCAATTGCAAATAATCAAATACAGTTAGGCTCCACCCGATGGTGGCTAACCTTCGCCAACTCGGACACACACGTTGTACCTCGCAGGAATGTCCCAACAGCCAACAACGAGAACCAAACGGCACAATGTGAACAGTCTTGACTTGCTGGTAAATTAAATCCTAACTCGTGTCTAGGGTCGGTGAGCCACGGACCTCGTAGCTATGGTAACAGCCCCACACACTGACACTGCATAGATACCGCCAGCGGGCCCGGCCAAACTACGCCCCGCGGAAATTTGCTTACTGCTACACGCCAACCGACCGACTCACACATCAGCACGGAGACAGCACTAAAATAGCTGAGTCGACATCGCAAGCTACACACAGTTTCACGAACACTTACACGAAGGACTAGACAATACTAACGGCGGCGACTATTCAATAACAAGGACGAATCACGAGTAGGCACATGCAAGCAACACATAAGCGATCGCCGGCCAACATAAACGTCGTCCGACAAGACGACCGAACGACGACCAACCAAGGTGGTCCGCTCTCAAGTGATATGTATCGGCAACCGTGGGGCGAGTCATGGCTGTCCGGACCTCACTGCAGCCGCCCAACGACTGAACTTCTGCCGCGTCCGAAGTCAAACACTGCCAGGTCCGAACTGCACTGCTAGCGCCTCCCAACTCACTGGCAGATCCGAACTCACTCCGAACACATGACAACCGGGAAGTAATAGCAGTCAGCAAAGATAATACGCCAGGGCTTATATCGATAAACGCCGTTGCTGCCGCTAACGGGCAGGCAAGGCGGCAACTCATTGACGCCTGTAATTGAAATTAACATAACGAGGTGGTCGTACAGTATAAACAGGATGTCAAATGAGATATGGCACGAACACGAGCAATGCACAGCTCAGTTGTGTTGTGTTGTGTGTTGGCACAAAGACTATGGGACAGCACTGAACCAATGCCATATCCAGACGAATCAGTAGCTAAAGTGTGATGCATGTCTGCATCTACATCTACATCTACATCCATACTCCGCAAGCCACCTGACAGTGTGTGGCGGAGGGTACCTTGGGTACCTCTATCGGTTCTCCCTTCTATTCTTGTCTCGTATTGTTCGTGGAAAGAAGGACTGTCGGTATGCCTCTGTGTGGGCTCTAATCTCTCTGATTTTATCCTCATGGTCTCTTCGCGAGATATACGTAGGAGGGAGCAATATACTGCTTGGCTCCTCGGTGAAGGAATGTTCTCGAAACTTCAACAAAAGCCCGTACCGAGCTACTGAGCGTCTCTCCTGCAGAGTCTTCCATTGGAGTTTATCTATCATCTCCGTAACGCTTTCGCGATTACTAAATGATCCTGTAACGAAGCGCGCTGCTCTCCGTTGGATCTTCTCTATCTCTTTATCAACCCCATCTGGTACGGATCCCACACTGGTGAGCAGTATTCAAGCAGTGGGCGAACAAGCGTACTGTAACCTACTTCCTTTGTTTTCGGATTGCATTTCCTTAGGATTCTTCCAATGAATCTCAGTCTGGCATCTGCTTTACCGACGATCAACTTTATATGATCATTCCATTTTAAATCACTCCTAATGCGTACTCCAGATAATTTATGGAATTAACTGCTTCCAGTTGCTGACCTGCTATTTTGAAGCTAAAGATAAGGGATCTTTCTTTCTATGTATTCGCAGCACATTACACTTGTCTACATTGAGATTCAATTGCCATTCCCTGCACCATGCGTCAATTCGCTGCAGATCCTCCTGCATTTCAGTGCAATTTTCCATTGTTACAACCTCTCGATATACCACAGCATCATCCGGAAAAAACCTCAGTGAACTTCCGATGTCATCCACAAGGCCATTTATGTATATTGTGAATAGCAACGGTCCTACGACACTCCCCTGCGGCACACCTGAGATCACTCTTACTTCGGAAGACTTCTCTCCATTGAGAATTACATGCTGCGTTCTGTTATGTAGGAACTCTTCAATCCAATCACACTATTGGTCTGATAGTCCATATGCTCTTACTTTGTTCATTAAAAGACTGTGGGGAACTATATCGAACGCCTTGCGGAAGTCAAATGGTTCAAATGGCTCTGAGCACTATGGGACTTAACAGCTGTGGTCATCATTCCCCTAGAATTTAGAACTACTTAAACCTAACTAACCTAAGGACATCACACACATCCATGCCCGAGGCAGGATTCGAACCTGCGACCGTAGTAGTCGCACGGTTCCGGACTGCGCGCCTAGAACCGCGAGACCACTTGCGGAAGTCAAGAAACACGGCATCTACCTGGAAATCCGTGTCTATGGCCCTCTGAGTCTCGTGGACGAATAGCGCGAGCTGTGTTGCACACGATCGTCTCTTTCGAAACCCATGCTGATTCCTACAGAGTAGACTTCTGGTCTCCAGAAAAGTCATTATACTCGAACATAATACGTGTTCCATAATTCTACAACTGATAGACGTTAGAGATATAGGTCTATAGTTCTGCACATCTGTTCGACGTCCCTTCTTGAAAACGGGGATGACCTGTGCCCTTTTGCAATCCTTTGGAACGCTACGCTCATCTAGAGACCTACGGTACACCGCTGCAAGAAGGGGGGCAAGTTCCTTCGCGTACTCTGTGTAAAATCGACCTGGTATCCCATCAGGTCCAGCGGCCTTTCCTCTTTTGAGCGATTTTAATTGTTTCTCTATCCCTCTGTCGTCTCTTTCGATATCTACCATTTTGTCATCTGTGCGACAATCTAGAGAAGGAACTACCGTGCAGTCTTCCTCTGTGAAACAGCTTTGGAAAAAGACATTTAGTATTTCGGCCTTTAGTCTGTCATCCTCTGTTTCAGTACCATTATGGTCACAGAGTGTCTGGACATTGTGTTTTGAACCACCTACCACTTTGACATAAGACCAAAATTTCTTAGGATTTTCTGCCAAGTCAGTACATAGAACTTTACTTTCGAGTTCATTGAACGCCTCTCGCATAGCCCTCCTCACACTACATTTCGCTTCGCGTAATTTTTGTTTGTCTGCAAGGCTTTGGCTATGTTATGTTTGCTTTGAAGTTCCCTTTGCTTCCGCAGGTGCCAAGGTTGCAGGCAGGGAGCAGATTGAGGCAATTTTCTTTTCGTAGTTTTCATGTGGTTTGAGACAGATTTAGGAGTGTTCCTGTAGACATGGTTCCTGCCTCAAATAAGTGAACTTCTCATGCTATTAACACACAAAATCTGCCTGTGAGTAAGTGAACAGTAGTTGGAGGCTTAACATATCCTGCTCACCTGTCGCCGCCTTTCCAGTAATGTCGCCAGGAAAATTTCCACAGCTAGGGTTACCTTGTAGTAAGAGCACTAATCCTCAGTGAATTATGCCTAGAGCTCTAGCCACGCCGAAAGGTAACGAGTTATGACAGCACATGCTAAACGGCATATTGATCACCAAGGTCTGTCGCATTTACTCGTACAACGGTAGATAGCATGCATCTTCGACATCAGCCTTAAGTCCGCCCCCGGTAGCTGAGCGGATGCCGGCACTGTAGCTAAGCGTGTTCGGTCAGAGGCTTAACTGCCGTCTGTAATAAAAAAACTGAGTTAATATATCAACGATGAACTTCAATAAGTGTCATAGGACGTCCGCCACGAACAAATAGAACGATCAATATCGAACAAAATGAGATTAAAAAAAAAAAAAGTGGTCAGCGCGACGGACTGTCAATCCTAAGGGCCCGGGTTCGATTCCCGGCTGGGTCGGAGATTTTCTCCGCTCTGGGATTGGGTGTGGTGTTGTCCTAATCATCATCATTTCATCCCCATCGACGCGCAAGTCGCCGAAGTGGCGTCAAATCGAAAGACTTGCACCAGGCGAGCGGTCTACCCCACGGGAGGCCCTCGTCACACGCCATTATTATTATCAGTCTTAAACAGTTACTTTCCACAACCAGTAGTTCTTCTGGGCACAGTACTGGATACAGATCCATTTGTGATTGCGTGTTGTGATCACCGTAGAGACGGGACCTACTATTAGGTATTTTTACTACAAGTACTGGCATTTTCTAACATACTTGCTGATATAGACGTAATAAAACATCTAAGCTTCTACATCTGTGTTCGCCAATCCACCTTACAGTGTTTTGCGGAGAGTGCTGGTGGTGCCGTTATCTCATCTCCTCTTCCCTGTCCTATTCGCGAATGGCGCGTGGGAAGAACGACTGTCGGAAAAATCTCCGTACTACCTCTGATTTATCGAATTTCCTCGTTGGGGACGTTTCACGAGACGTATGTGGGAGGAAGCAGTATGTTGTCAGACTCTTCCCACGACATACTGCCGGAATTTCAACAGTAAATCTCTCCGTGGTGCACAACGCCTCTCTTCTAGCCTCTGGCATTAGAGTTCGTAGGGCATCTCCAGAACGCTCGTGCGTTCACTAAACAAATCGATGGCGAAACGATTCACTTTGTTTGATCTTGTCTACCTCTTCTATCAGTTCTACCTGGTAAGGATCTCAGACTGATGAGCAGTACTCAAGAATGTTGAGTGAGCCATTTCTTTACTGGATGAGTTACATTTCCTTAAGATTCTTCCTATGACTCTCAATCTTGTATCTGTCTTTCATATTAATGTTTATATTGTCATTCCATTTGCTGTCACTCTGCATGTTCAGTCCTAGATATTTTACAGTGGTTACTGTTTTCAACGATTTGACACCAATAGTGTAACTGTACAGTAGTTAACTTTTTTTCTCCTATGTATGCGCGATACATTACATCTATTTAAATTCAGGATCAACTGCCGGTCCCAGCAACATTTGTCAATTATCTGCAGGAATTCTTGCAGTTCGCTACGGTCTTATGACGTTGTTACTATCTTATACGCAACCTCATCATCTGCTAATGGCCTAATGGACCTTCCGAAGTTATCCAGTTGATCATTTATATACACTGCAAAGAGTAATGCTTCCTTGAGGTTCTCCTGGCAGTACCTATATATGTGTCGAGTTTCTTCCGCTAAAAGCGACGTGTTGAGTTCTGTCTGTCATTTCCTTCACAGGCTCTCTTCGTCTGATACATGTGTTTGTATTTCACAACGAACTACGGTGTATTTGTGTGACTTGTGGAAGTATAGGTCGATCCCGGTAGCGTGTCCGGATAGCCTGAGTGCTAAGGCGACCGTTCGCGATAAGCGGGACATCCGGGTTCGACCCCCGGTCGTGCACAAATTGCTACACCACGAAGATGACGTGCTACAGACCAGAAATTTAATCGACAGGAAGAAGATGCTGTCATATGCAAATGATTAGCTTTTCAGAGCATTCACACAAGGTTGGCGCCGGTGGCGACACCTACAACATTCTGACATGGGGAAAGTTTGCAACCGATTTCTCATACACAGACAGCAGTTGACCGGCATTCCCTGGTGAAACGTTGTTATGATACCCCGTGTAAGGAGGAGAAATTCGTACCATCACGTTGCCGACTTTGATAAAGGTTGGATTGAAGCCTATAGCGATTGCAGTTTATCGTATCGCGACATTGCTGCTCGCGTTGGTCGAAATCCAATGACTGTTAGCAGAATATGAAATCAGTGGGTTCAGGAGGGTAATACGGAACGCCGTGCTGGATCCCAACGATCTCGTAGCACTAGCAGTCGAGATGACAGGCATGGCTGTAACGGATCTTGCAGCCACGTCTCGATCCCTGAGTCAACAGATAGGGACGTTTGCAAGACAACAACCATCTGCACGAACAGTTCGACGACATTTGCAGCAGCATGGACTATCAGCTCGGAGACCGTAGCTGCGGTTCCCCTTGACGCTGCATCACAGGCAGGAGCGCCTGCGATGGTGTACTCAACGACGAACCTGGGTGCACGAATGGCAAAACGTCATTTTTTGGGATGAATCCAGGTTCTGTTTACAGCATCATCATGGCCGCATTCGTGATTGGCGACATCGCGGTGAACGCACATTGGAAGCGTGTAATCGTCATCGCCATACTGGCGTATCACCCGGCGTGATGGTATGGGGTGCCGTTGGTTACACGTCTCGGTCACCTCTTGTTCGCAATGACGGCACTTTGAAAAGTGGACGTTACATTTCAGATGTGATCCGACCCGTGGCTCTACCCTTGATTCGATCCCGGCAAAACACTACATTTCAGCAGGATAATGCACGACCGCATGTTGCAGGTCCTGTACATGCCTTTCTGGATACAGAAAATGTTCGACTGCTGCCCTGGCCAGCACATTCTCCAGATCTCTCACCAACATCTCGTGGTCGTGCGGTAGCGTTCTCGCTTCCCACACCCGGGTTCCCGGGTTCGATTCCCGGCGGGGTCAGGGATTTTCTCTGCCTCGTGATGGCTGGGTGTTGGGTGCTGTCCTTAGGTTAGTTAGGTTTAAGTAGTTCTAAGTTCTAGGGGACTTATGACCACAGCAGTTGAGTCCCATAGTGCTCAGAGCCATTTGAACCAATCTCTCACCAACTGAAAACGTCTGGTCAATGGTGGCCGAGCGCTGGCTCGTCACAATACGCCAGTCACTACTCTTAATGAACTGTGGTATCGTGTTGAAGCTGCATCGGCAGCTGTAACTGTACACGCCATCCAAGCTCTGTTTGAGTCAATGCCCAGGCGTATCAAGGCCGTTATTACGGCCAGAGGTGGTTGTTCTTGGTACTGATTTCTCAGGATCTATGCACCCAAACCGCGTGAAAATGAAACCACACGTCAATTCTAGTATAATATATTTGTCCAATGAATACCCGTTTATCATCTGCATTTCTTCTTGGTGTAGAAATTTTAATGGCCAGTAGTGTATTCATATATCGCTTTACGTAACACATCTATACGTGTTACATTGAAGCTGAATTTCAGGAATAAATTTTTATAGTTATTTGCAGCTGGACCCTGTGGGCTAGCGGTTCTAGGCGCTTGAGTCGGGCACCGCGTTGCTGCTACTGTTGCAGGTTCGAATCCTGCCTCGGGCATGGATGTGTGTGATGTCCTTAGGTTAGTTAGGTTTAAGTAGTTCTAAGTCTAGGGGACTGATGACCTCAGATGTTAAGTCCCATAGTACTCAGAGCCAATTGAATAGTTACTTGCATCTGTCCTACAATCCTTCCTGAAAACGTGAATGACTTACGCTTTTTTCCAGTCGCTACATATCCCCTAGACTTAGAACTACGTAAGCCCAACCAACCTAAGGACATCACACACAACCATGCGCGAGGCAGGATTCCAACCTGCGACCGTAGCAGCAGCGTGGTTTTGGACTGAAGCGCCTCGAACCGCTCGGCCACAAAGCCGGCATTTTGCCAGAAACCTTTCCCCCCCCCCCCCCCCCCCTTGTCCCCAGTTTTGAGATCACGTAATTAATGGAAGTCCCCTTGATGTTTTAGCCAAAGCAGTTAGTAAAATTTTACTTTCAAGGTCACTGAACGCTTGTCTCATTGTTCATGTTATGCTCATTTTCGGTTCGTTGAGCTTTTGCTTATCTGCTAGGTTTTCACCTCTCCTAAAGCTGAGGTGGAGTTCTTTGTTTACATAGTAATTAGTTCCGCTTTAATTGCCTGTCGCAAAGCGAAGGAAACAGGACAGGGGTCGCAGAAGCAACGTTGGGCACTGTTTTAACGATATTGCTGCCTGAAAATTTGTGGCACAGCAGTGAGACAATTCAAATAATTGCTCACACTATTTACACGTTTTTCACCGCCTTTCCACTGGAATCATCCAGGTCACCAGATTGACTTGGGTACCTATTCTGAGAAAAAATTCTGTGACAGCATCTGATCGAAAAATTTTAATAGCTAACGGCGAGTCAAACGGAAACCATGAGTGTACAGCCTGTGTCCCCATAACTTACTTGTTTAGTGTATTTTTATGGCCATTGCTATCTGTCACTTCCTTCAGCGACCAATGAAGCGGTGGTTAGCGGGTGTCCAGATTTATTGGCACACAATGGCTTGAATTTCGAATTGGAACTGCTCCTGCTGATTTGCGAAGATGAGAGTTTCCAGTTTCGTCGGCTGCTGACACATACGAGGTGTGTGTGAAAAGTAACGAGGCGACAACGTTGTGAGCAATCTGGCAACGCTGCGATGTTCTACTTGTGTAGAGTGGTATGTTCATCCCTTCCAGATGCTCAGGCCGAGTTTCAGCTCCGTACAGCCATCACGTGATGTTTGAGAGCGCTATCAGTGGAATTGTGTTTTTGTTGCGTGTTACGAAAATGAAACAGCGGAATTTAGAGCGAAGTTATGCAATCACGTTTTGTGTTAAACTTGGGGAATGCGTGAGTACGATCTTTGAAAGTCTGAAACATGTCTATGGGGAACATTTCTCATCAAGAGCATAAGTATTTCGCTGGCACAAACCATTTTTGGGAGGCCGAGAACACGTTCAGAAAGACCCTCACTCAGGGAGATCTTCAACTTCAAAAACCGACGAATACGTCGAACGTGTGGATGTTGTTGTGAGATCAGATAGACATTAAACAATAATGATGATTGGTGAACTGTTAAACACTATCGCCGTACATCAGATTTTGAATGAAGATTTGCACATGCGAAGGATTGCGCCAAAATGGTAGCGAAAAACCTCACAAGTGACCATAAGGACAATCGAAAAAAACGTGTATGCTAATCTTTTTGATAGAATTGCCAGTGACCTGGAATTGTTCAGTCGTCGGCTCACAGGTGATGGACCTTAGATTTTTGAGTAAGGTCCTGAGACAAAGAGGCAAAGTGAGGAATAGCTCACTGAGACATCTCCTCAATCGAAAAAAAAATCTAATGAGCAAATAAAAACTGTGTAGATTTTCTTTTTTGACAGCAAGGGTATTGTGCATAAAGAATTTGTTCCTCCAGGACAAACTGTCAACCAAGATGTGCTTGTAAGGATCAGGAAAAGGCTGAATGGAGTGAAACCGAACACTGCAGACAAGTGGATGCTGCATCACGACAACGGCCCATATCACACAGCTATTTCCATCACGGATTTATTGATCTTAATAGGCATTCCTGTTGTTCCCCAACCCTCATATTCAGCTAATCTGAGTCCTTGAGACTTTTTCCTTATCCTGAAATTCAAAAATATCTTAAAAAGTCATTTTGGAACTCTGGAGAGCACCCCAAGGAAAGTGACCGACATGTTTTTTTCTTTTTTTTTTTCATTTATTGAATTTCAATTCCCCCCGAAGGGGGTGGGCTGGCAGCAGCTTAGTATGCCGCTCTTCAGCCGACAGATTTTGTGACAAAGATCAAGAGAACAAATAATAAAAAACAGGCGATAAAATCGGAGACTTAGAGAGTAATAAGGCGAAAAGAAATCGTGGAACTTAAAACAACAACACAGGGATGATGACGCTAATAAAAATACATACGAAGCAGACAGGGAAAACAATAGACAATTAAAAAAACACGGCGACAGTCTGGATTCTGTTCGCAAAGGACATAAAATTCACACCTAGCGACAGCATGGTTTCTGTTCGCAACACGAGAAAGACAAACAACACTGAATAATCACTGGAACACTGCACTAAAAAGTTGGCAAATGTGACACCACAGTCGAGGGCAGGTGGGGGGGAAACTGGACAGGAGATGGGAAAACAAAAAAGGGGGGAAAGGAGAGTAAAAGCGAAGGGGGGAGCCGGGAAAGGAGCTGAAGGAGGATGAGGACCCAGAAGAGGGGTGGGGGGCAGACGCGAAAGGGAGTGGGGTAGGCAGAGGAGGGGAATACAAAAGGACTGGGGGGGGAGAAGGGAGGTAGGGAGAGGTTTAGTGGGGAGAAAACAGGACGGAAGGGGGGGGGGGGGGAAGAGGGAGCCCAGGGAAAGGATAGAGGAAAGGAGGGGGATTGAGGATCAGAGTTGATAGGAAGGATAAATGGAGGGATAGAGGGCATCATCCGGGAGGGGGAGTTGACGGAAGCCACCGTGGGAAAGGAGATGGAGGGTGTAGAGATGCAGGGTAGGGGGGACACAACGGTGAAGACGTGGCAGGGGGCGGGGATGGGAGAGGAGAGGAGCAACCAGGGGGTGAGGGGGTTCAAGACGGCGGGAGGTGTAGAGGATGCGGATATGTTCGAGGAATAGGAGCAGATGGGGGAAAGGAATGAGATCATAGAGGATCCGCGTGGGGGACGGGAGGCGGATACGGAAGGCGAGGCGGAGTGCATGACGCTCAAGGATCTGGAGGGACTGATAGAATTTGGGGGGGGCAGACCGACATGTCAAAGTCTCTACCATTTGAAGCCTTTCAGTGCTGCCACCAAGACTGGGAACGACTCCGCCGGTGTGTAGCCTCCGAAGGGAACTAGTTTGAAGGGCCCAAAATTGTTTGAAAAAAATAAAAGCTTTGGTAGATAAAAAATCCTGTCTCATTACTTTCTCGCACTTCTGGTTCCTGTGCAGAGGTGTCGTCCACTGTGACGTTGACGCTTGCTTGTGAAGACACACGGAACACCAATGTTCGGACTTCCTGTATACACAACACTTGGCCTCATGGTAGGAGAAGGAGGAGGAGGAGGAAGAGATTAGCGTTTAACGTCCCGTCGACAACGAGGTCATTAGAGACGGTCAACAAGCTCGTAGTAGGGAAGGATAGGGAAGGAAATCGGCCATGCCCTTTCAAAGGAACCATACCGGCATATGCCTTTAGCGATATAGGGAAATCACAGAAAGCCCAAATCAGGATGACCGGACGCAGGTTTGAAGCGTCGTCCTCCCGAATACGAGTCCAGTGTGCTAGCCACTGCGCCACCTCGCTCGGTTGCTGAAGTCACGATTCAGGGAGATGCGATGCTTTAACACTTTGAGGACTGAGCGCGAGTGTGGACGCTCAACCGGCTGGTACTGAGCTATTTCACAGTTTTTCTGAATTTTCTACAGCCAATCCTATACCACAGAAAATAGATTGCTCTTTTGCATTAAAAAACTACGTCCATTCCCTTCAAAGTACTGCAAAGAAATAAACATTTACGTTAGTGACAAGGGTTGTATATTATTTTGAGAGTATGCTGTTTTCACAGTGAAAAAAATTTCTTTTTTTAGGTTTTAGGACCTCTAAGGGACATAGGATTGAACTTGTTAGTTTTAAATGAATAACTGTTGAAATATGAACTTTTATTCTATTAATAATCACACAATTACATTCGCTTTTGAATGAAATATTTCGAGTGGGGAGTGATTGTATCGTCATCTGTCCACTGGCCAGAAGTATATGGCAAATTGCAATGACCAGTTGTGTTTGTTGTGACAACGATTTCAACAGCCTCATCTTCAGGTCTTCCTGACAGTTCATCGTCCGAGGGATCGTTTTTATCTATAAGAAAATTCGTAAAAATTATATTTTTTCTGACCAGGAATCAAACCACAGAATTACGGAAAATTCGGACAAGAAATAGCTTGCCATCACTAATGTCAAAATCTGCTATTTCTTCATCTAATTCTGAACCACTATTGTTCAATAAAAACACTATTTCTTCATCTCGCAAGTCCATGACGAAAATAAAGCGCAAAGCTATCAGCCGACAACAATCTAAGTTTCGAATGCCGCGCGCCTGTTGTAAGTCGAGCGTGAGCGCTGCAAAGCAAATGACTCAAAATTTACTCCTGTACCACCTTCAACAGTGACATATGCTGCCATCTATAATTTTTCTTGGTACTTGGATAACCAGAGAGTACTTTTAAACCTACAGAATATGAAAGTCATGCGCTGGGAGTCGTTAGGATCGCTGATAATCGGCCGACGTCAGAGCTACGTCGATCGTCGTTTTGGGGTATTGTCGGACCGACGTAGGAGCTACGTCGCTCGTCTCGAAAGTGTTAAGGGGAGTTGGAGACGTTGTGGCGAAAGTGAGGTTTGCATTGGTTGTCACTTGCGCTGAAGGACGACAGTAGCCTTGGAAATCAATTTGAGAGCAGTATCCAAGTTTCGGAGGTGTAATTCGTCTACGTGTTGACCATTGATTCCGACGTCGTCTGCTTGGAGTGGCAGCTACTGTAAAACTCACTGAGCATAAAAACAAATTTAAAACTATTATCACAGGAAGTATATACAGATACTTCGGTTGCATAAAATTTTGTCAGTTGGCCACGATTTCCACTGCACTAGGGCAATCTTCATCAGAAAAAAAAGTTACATCTACATCTACATTTATACTCCGCAACCCACCCAACGGTGTGTGGCGGAGGGCACTTTACGTGCCACTGTCATTACCTCCCTTTCCTGATCCAGTCGCGTATGGTTCGCGGGAAGAACGACTGTCTGAAAGCCTCCGTGCGCGCTCTAATCTAATTTTACATTCGTGATCTCCTCGGGAGGTATAAGTAGGGGGAAGCAATATATTCGATACCTCATCCAGAAACGCACCCTCTCGAAACCTGGCGAGCAAGCTACACCGCGATGCAGAGCGCCTCTCTTGCAGAGTCTGCCACTTGAGTTTGTTAAACATCTCCGTAACGCTATCACGGTTACCATATAACCCTGTGACGAAACGCGCCGCTCTTCTTTGGATCTTCTCTATCTCCTCCGTCAACTCGATCTGGTACGGATCCCACCCTGATGGGCAATACTCAAGTATAGGTCGAACGAGTGTTTTGTAAGCCACCTCCTTTGTTGATGGACTACATTTTCTAAGGACTCTCCCAATGAATCTCAACCTGGTACCCGCCTTACCAACAATTAATTTTATATGATCGTTCCACTTCAAATCGTTCCGCACGCATACTCCCAGATATTTTACAGAAGTAAGTGCTACCAGTGTTTGTTCCGCTATCATATAATCATACAATAAAGGATCCTTCTTTCTATGTATTCGCGATACATTACATTTGTCTATGTTAAGGGTCAGTTGCCACTCCCTGCACCAAGTGCCTATCCGCTGCAGATCTTCCTGCATTTCGCTACAATTTTCTAATGCTGCAACTTCTCTGTATACTACAGCATCATCCGCGAAAAGCCGCATGGAATATCTAAAAATATTATGACAAGGACTGAAACAATATACACTTAACAGGATAATTTCCATAAATTATGTACAGACAGACTGTACTTACATGTGATCATATCATAGTTTAAAACGTCTGAGCGAAAGTGCTCTTGTGAAACAGAAATGTCATAGGAATAAAAACTAAAATGTAAAAGTGTAATATGATTGTCAACTAGATAAAATACTACATGGGATATAATGAACATTGGTGCCTTTTTCCCCCTAGAAGAGGAGATCGAAAGAAGAGTGAGTGTTTCATTGCCATATTGTTTAGCAAGCGCAAGAGCGTTACGGAGATGATCAACATAGTTCAGCGGTAGGCGTTACAAGAGAGGCGTTGTGCATAATACAGAAGTACACTAGAGAATTTGCGAGAGAGTACATTCTGAAAGAGTCGAGCAAAGTACCATTTTCTCCCACGAACGTCTCGCGGACTGGCGACAACGAGAAAATACGAGAAGTCAGTGCTAATTCGGACGCTTATCGACACGGCATTCGCGAATGGGATGGGGAAGCGGTGAGCTGAGAGTGTAACCAAAAGCACCCTCCGCCACACACCGTAACGTGACATTCTGTCAGTGACGGTGACGTTCCTGATTAGCTTGGGTGCGGCGCTTTCTTCCCCCGTCTGTTAACCTTGACAGACGATAATGGAGCACTGCCTCTCCTTTGTGTGAGCCTAGGAATACGTTATCAGAGGTGCCGTTATCAGCTAAGAAACTCAGAGACTTGCATATACGGGCTTTCTGCGCAATCTTATTGCAGCATAAGCTACCTGTAGTGGAAGGAGGAAACTAACACACAGTGCGGCGTCCATTTCACGAGCTTATCGGGAAACAACATGCTGCATGATACACACTCCCGTGTAACAAGCAGGCTTTCTATTGTATACGGACTGTGAGATCCCTTTTCGCTGCTCACTTTCGTGATGATTACGCCTGTCCTTGTCGATGGCGGACTATTTTATCGTCAGTATTATTTGATGAACGTCGGCTGATGTTCATAGGCACAATGACTTGACATGGCACTACTGGTTTATTACACTGGGGTGTCAAAAGTTACGGGCTACCTCTCAATATCGTGTCGGACCTCCTTTTGCCCGGAGTAGGGCAGCAACTCGACATGGCATGCATTCACTCATCAAGTCATCGGAAGTCCCCTGCAGAGATACTGAGCTATGCTGCCTCTATAGTCATTAAATGTTCGATGGGGTTCATGTCGGGCACTCTGGGTGGCCAAATCGTTCGCACGAATTGTCCGGAATGTTCTTCAAACCAGTCGCGGATCACTTTTGCTCCGTGACATGACACATTGTTATTCGTAAATATTCCATTGTTGTTTGGGGACATGAAGTCCGTGAATGCATTGTCATCTGTAAATATTCCATTGTTCTTTTGATACATAAAGTCAGAGAATGCATTATCATTCATAAATATTCCATAGTTGTTTGGGGACATGAAGTCAGAGAATGCATTGTCATCTGTAAATATTCCATTGTTGTTTGGGGACATGAAGTCAGTGAATGGCTGCAAACAGTCTCCAAGTAGCGTAACAGCCCACACTATTATGGAGCCACTGCCAGTTTGCAGAGTGCCTTATTGACAACTTACGGCCTTGCCGCAGTGGATACACCAGCTTCCGTCAGATCATCGAAGTTAAACGCCATCGGGCGTGGCCGGTGCTTGGATGTGTGAACATCCAGCCACAATGCACTGTTGCCATTTTTCGGGGTGCACTCAGCCTCATGGTGCCACCTGACGAGCTACTCGACTGAATAGTAGCGGCTCCTGTTCAAAGAAACCATCATAACGACCAGGAGAGCGGTGTGCTGACCACACGTCCCTCCTATCTGCATCCTGAGCTGAGGATAACGACGGTCAGATGGGCCGTTGGGACACTTGTGGCCTGAAGACGGAGTGCTTGTTGGCAGCTTGGGTCCATGGCTTCGTTGGGTCTGCGCCAAACTGCAACACTACCAACAGCTCTCACAAACTGAAAACTGACTTCAACCAATATGGTCACGAACCCAGGAGAGGCACTGCAAGCAATGCCAAGCTGTAGGCAGTAGCGCCGGTCGTCTGTTGCCACATCCCATCAAAGCCAAATTTCACCTCCCTGTCCGAAGGCATGTGTTTGTCGTACGTCCCGCATTGATATCTGCAGCTGTTTCACGCAGTGTTGCTTGTCTGTTAGCACTGTTAACTATACGCTAACGCTACTGCTCTCGGTCGTTAAGTGAAGTCCGTCGGCCACTGTGTTGTCCACGGTGAAAGATAATCTCAGAAAGTTGGTATTCTCTGGGTATTCTTGACAGTGTGGATCTCGAAATATTGAATGTCCTAACGATTGTAGCGTCTAGCTACAACTACCATTCCGTGTTCAAAGCCTGTTAATTCCTGTCGTCGGAAGCCTTTTCACGTGAATCACCGGACTATAAATGATAGCTCCGTCAGTGTACTGCCCTTTTTCACTTTGTGGTCGTGATACTTCCGCCACCTGTGCATATCGTTATCCCACGACTTTTAACATCTCAGTGTATATCCTTTGCCAAAAAGCATTGTTGAGTTATATGAGGAGCAATCACAAAGTTTCCATTTGATGGCGTTGTTACAGAGTATATACGACGTAGCGCGACTAAATGGGGAAACGCCCAGGAAATCCGATAAGACGTGCTGCCGCTTCCATGATAACGCACAGCACCACCTTGTAAATGTCGCAACGCAGAAGGGACGCCAACTCATCTACATCTACAGCTACATACATACTCCGCAATTCACCATACGGTGCGTGGCGGAGAGTACCTCGTACCACAACTAGCATCTTCTCTCCCTGTTCCACTCCCAAACAGAACGAGGGAAAAATGACTACCTATATGCCTCTGTACGAGCCCTAGTCTCACCTTATCTTTGTGGTCTTTCCCCGAAATATAATTTGGCGGCTGTAAAATTGTACTGCAGTCAGCCTCAAATGCTGGTTCTCTAAATTTCGTCAGTAGAAATTCACGAAAAGAACGCCTCCTTTCCCCCAGAGATTCCCACCCGAGTTCCTGAAGCATTTCCGTAACACTCGCGTGATTATCAAACCTACCAGTAACAAATCTAGTAGCCCGCCTCTGAATTGCTTCTATGTCCTCCCTCAATCCGACTTGATAGGGATCCCAAACGCTCGAGCGGTACTCAAGAATAGCTCGTATTAGTGTTTTATAAGCGTTCTCCTTTACAGATGAACCACATCTTCCCAAAATTCTACCAATGAGCCGAAGACGACTATCCGCCTTCCCCACAACTGCCATTACATGCTTTTCCCACTTCATATAGCTCTGCAATGTTACGCCCAAATATTTAATCGAAGTGACTGTGTCAAGCGCTATACTACTAATGGAGTATTCAAACATTACGGTATTCTTTTTCCTATTCATCTGCATTAACTTATATTTATCTATATTTAGAGTTAGCTGCCATTCTTTACACCAATCACAAATCCTGTCCAAGTGATCTTGTATCGTCCTACAGTCACTCAACGACGACACCTTCCCTTACACCACCAGCATCATCAGCAAACAGCCGCACATTGCTATCCACCTAATCCAAAATATCATTTATGTAGATAGAAAACAACAGCGGACCTACCACACTTCCCTGGGGCACTCCAGATGATACCCTCACCTCCGATGAATACTCACCATCGAGGACAACGTACTCTGTTCTATTACTTAAGAAGTCTGCGAGTCACTCACATATTTGGGAACCAGTCCCACATGCTCGTACCTTAGGAGTCTGCAGTGGGGCACCGAGTCAAACGCTTTCCGGAAGTCGAGGAATATGGCATCCGTCTGATACCCTTCGTCCATTGTTCGCAAGATATCATGTGAAAAAAGAGCGACTTCTGTTTCGCAGGAGCGACGCTTTTTGAAGCCGTGCTGATGCATGGACAGCAACTTCTCTGTCTCAAGGAAATTCATTATAGTCGAACTGAGAATATGTTCGAGAATCTTGCAACAAACCGATGTTGAGCATATTGGTCTGTAATTTTGAGGATCCGTCCTTCTACCCTTCTTGTATACAGGAGTCACCTGCGCTTTTTTCCACTCGCTCGGGACTTTACGTTAGGCAAGAGATTCGCGATAAATGCAAACTCAAACTAAGTAAGGAGCCAATCCAGTAGAGTACTCCCTGTAAAAGCGAATTGGAATCCCATCAGGACCTGGCCATTTATCTATTTTCACTCAAGTGAGAGACATTCGATCACCTGACATGTAGTCCTGATCTCTTCCCATAACGTTACCACCTCTTCGGCCCCTTAAAAAATGCCTTGAAGGATCGGCGACTCCCGCCGACCGAGGATGTGAAGCAGGCAGTTGCTGACTTCTTCGCACTAAGCAAGACACGGTGTTTCATCAAACGGATATCTTCAACCTCGTGCGTCAGTGAGATGGTTGTCACAACTATTTTGCCTCATTGGCGATCCGATTCCAGACTGCACGGCCTTCGAACAGAAATTTTGTGATCGCTCCTCCTGCTAACGATATCATGCCACGGGATGAGAATGAAACATGAAATTTCACGAACGCTTTTCTTGGACGACAGTCGTAACTTGAGAATTACTGTTCAGTATTCTTCCGACACACAGCCATCAAATTCATACCATTATTCGTCTTTCTTTCAAATTTTTCCTCCTACATCGTCTAAAGATCCCTCTTAAACGACCCTCCGCGCTGCTGTGCGCTCAAAAACAAGCCAACGTAAAACCGAATATCAAAGACAGAGATGGTCAATCGCGTGTCTTCGCACCCCACCCAAGTTTTATTTGTTCTGGTGTCGATGGAGATGTAGGAGCAGTGATCTCACAGACCACAACGACACTTGGAAGTAAACGGAAGTCGCTGGGGGTTACAACTGGTTGCTGGGCCGGTACTTGGCCTTATGCGGGCAATGCCATTACTGAGTGTACTCTCTGCCATGTACTTCAAAGTGGCCTGCACTGTGTGAGCATGGCTGTCAGAGTAGATTTAAGGGGATCCAAAAAAAAGTGTGTGAAATCTTATGGGATTTAACTAAAAAAAATTTTCAAATGTGTGTGAAATCTTATGGGACTTAACTGCGAAGGTCATCAGTCCCTAAGCTTACACACTAGTTAACCTAAATTATCCTAAGGACAAACACACACACCCATGCCCGAGGGAGGACTCGAACCTCCTCCGGGAACAGCCGCATAGTCCATGACTGCAGCGCCCAAGATTTTGAGCTAACTCCTATTGTTTACCTTACTAACACTGGGGCACATTGTTCAAATCATGCCGAATTTGAATCGTGTGTTAGTTGTTATAACGTATTCAAAGAGTAAAATTGTTCTCACAGCAGAAATTCACAGAAAATTAATACTTAAAAATAATGATATCTAAATATTGTCGCACCTTTAATTTGATTGCCATAATTGTAGCACATTTTAATGAAAGTGATGTAGTCAGTTCTGATCCAGTTTCATTGACGTAGATGTATTAGTTTCAGAGAAAACTATACTTACAGCTGAAAATTTCGTAATTTCGAGAAAATGCATTTTATTTATTTATTTATTGTTTTTAGTCTGACCAGATTAGGCTCTTCAGCCACTCTCTGACATCTGACCACGAACAACACATAAAGAAAATATTACATAGCAATCACAATGATAATATATTAGAATATTAATAAAAATAATAACTAGCAATAATAATAATAATAATAATAATAATAATAATAATTCTAGCGGTAATAATAGTGATAAAATAACAGATGAATTAAAAGTAATATTAATTAGTAATTACATAACAAATTTAATAATACTAATTTGCATTTTAAAAACAAGTAATAATAATAATACTAACAATAATAATAATAATAATTCTGGCATTAAGAATGATATTGATTGGTTTAATAATTTTGAAGCCTTGTTTGGTATTGGAAGAATTAGAATGGGTAACGAAAGAGGAGAGGATTGAAATAAAAGTGGTAATGGCTACTAACAAAGAAGAGAATTTCAGTAGAGAACTCTGTAGACAAGGGAGGGAGAAGTGGTGGGGGAGGGAGGGTGGATGGGAGCTGAAAAAAAGGAGAGAGAGCGATTGTGACAGAAGATGGGCCGTTAGCCGTCTTTTGAAGTTTGAAAGGATTTTAGGTTCTCTGTTATTTTGAGGAAGATCGTTACAATGTCAGGTTACTGATACAGGAAATGATATAGAGACCAGGTCAATGTTGTGTAGTGGTACAGACAGGATTCTACTTTGTTGACAACGAGTATTTCTGCTGTGTTCTTCAGATATTAGTGTAAGGGTTGAAAATGAATACGATGGAGTGCAATGATTGAGAAGATGATGCAGCAAACACAGGGTATGATAATCTCTACGCTTATCGTCACGCAGCCATGATAACTGTTCGTAGGCAGCGGTGATATGGTCGAAATAGCGCACATCACAAATGTATCGCACACAAGCGTTCATCATCAGTTTCAATCGACGTGAGCTCTCGTACGGAAGTCCATGGAGCGTAGGATAAGCATAATCAGGGATGGGACCATTAGTAACTCTAAGAGTTTCTTTTTTAGTTCGAGTGGAAATAATTTTTTTATATTTCTGTACTGGATGAAATGATGCTGACACCTTCCTACAGACAGCAGTTGTATGTTCAGTTCAATGTTGGTGATCGTCCAGAATTATCCCCAAATTCTTTGCAGAAGAAAAAAAGCTGATTTCTGTGGCGTTTAGGAGTAAGGGTGGAAGAGATTCTCTGAACTAAGGGGTATAAGTCTATTGTAAGTCACTAAGATTCCTTGGGTTTTAGATGGGTTAAGCTTCAGACCTGCGTTTTGTGAACATTCTGATAAAGCAAGCGAGTCAGTATTTACATTCTGGATTGCTGTGCGCAGGTTTGTTGGGCTTGCACTGAGGTATAACTGAAAGTCATCAGCATATAAATGATATTTTAATGGGAGATAATATTCGACACATAACTGACATATAATGAGAAAATTAATGGGTCAAATACTGTTGTGGGACTCCTGATACTATATTCTTCAATTCTGACCTCTTTGTTCCCATCATTACACACTGTTGGATGTAGGTAAGGTATGAGTGGAATAATTGCACAGCACTCGGAGAAAAAGTTTTGACTTTTGAGTTTAGCCAGCAGAATATCAAAGTCGACGCTGTCGAAAGCTTTGCTGAAATTCAAAAGGAACGTAACAGACACCTGTTTGTCCGTAGCTTGTTTCGGTTGGTCAGCCACTTCTATAGGAGCTGCGACTTTTCCGAAAACCAGACTGCTATTCAACTGGTAAGCTGATCGTAAACCACGTATTCTAAAGCCCTAGATACTGCTGCTAAAACGTAGAGGGACCTGTAATCGTAAGGTTCCTTGGCAGATTCCTTTTTGGGTAGAGATTTTATGAGTTTTTTTCCCAAGCCATTGGGAAGATGCTAGAGGTCAGAGAATACGTTACTATTGGTAGTAATGGATCGACGATGGAACTTATCGCTTGTATTATTGTCACTTTCTGCAGCTGCAGAACGAATTTGCGCAATTGGCTTTCTGACTGTGTAAACACTCACTGCAGAAAAAAAGTTTTCGTTTGTACTAACTGTAGATATTTCAAGGGATTCGATGGTTTGCGTCCTTGTGCTTTGGTTAAGTAAAGTTTTAGACGTGGCAAAATACTCATTTAGATCCTCAATAAGAACGAGAGGTTCAGCTGTAGATTACAGTTTGCCTATTCCAAGCTGGCCTGAGAAATTCCTCCGTTAACGAATGAGCATAGCCGAGTTTTGTATTTCTCATTGACTCACTAACGCGTTTGTAGGTGAGATAATCCCCGGAGGGCGGGTTCCGTCTATATTTTCTGGGTGCTGCGTCTCTGATACAAGGTGTTGAATTGATCGACAAGACATTCAGCAGGTTTTCTCCCGACTTACACTTATTATCGGAGCGTGTTTATCATATAACTTATTGAGTCTCTCATTAACATTAGGTATTTCATAATTCACGTCGAAGTTATAACCTATTTAAGATTTTCAATATGATCTGTTCAGTCTACCTTGAAAGTTAAAATTCGCAATTTTCGTAGCTGTCACTGTTGCAGGTTTCTGTACCTTTCAGCTTACATTTAGTGGTCCCCTTTTCAATTCTGACCCTTTTTGTTATTTGTATGATGCTTTTGTCAGACTCCTGCCCCGTCGGATAGCCAGTTGACAGAAGTGCATTCTCCATGTTGACCCCAGGTTCACTGCCCACATCACTGAAAAGTTTCAGCCAGTTGATTGGTCCATCATTGAGACACAACACCGCCTCCAAGGGACCAATTCTTAAGGTTGTGAGCACCCACAATTACTGTTATGGCAAAAGTTTCACCACACACTTTTCTAAACCTTCGTCGGAATTCACATTCTCCCACGGCTAAAAGCAAGGGGAAAATACAGCCGTAATTTTTCCCGAGGGCATGCAGCTTTACTGTATGGTTAAATGATGATGGCGTCCTCTTGGGTAAAATATTCCGGAGGTAAAATAGTCCCCCATTCGGATCTCCGGGCTGGGACTACTCAAGAGGACGTCGTTATCATGAGAAAGAAAACTGGCGTTCTACGGATCGGAGAGTGGAATGTCAGATCCCTTAATCGGGCAGGTAGGTTAGAAAATTTAAAAACGGAAATAGATATGTTAAAGTTAGATATAGTGGGAATTAGTGAGGTTCGGTGGCAGGAGGAACAAGACTTTAGGTCAGGTGAATACAGGGTTATAAATACAAAATCAAATAGGGGTAATGCAGGAGTAGGTTTAATAAAATAAAAAGATAGGAGTGCGGGTAAGCTACTACAAACAGCATAGTGAACGCATTATTATGGCCAAGATAGACACGAAGCCCACACCTACTACAGTAGTACAAGTTTATATGCCAACTAGCTCTGCAGATGATGAAGAAATTGATGAAATGTGTGATGAGATAAAAGAAATTATTCAGGTAGTGAAGGGAGACGAAAATTTAATAGTCATGGGTGACTGGAATTCGAGCGTAGGAAAAGGGAGAGAAGGAATCATAGTAGGTGAATATGGATTGGGGGAAAGAAATGAAAGAGAAAGCCGACTGGAAGAATTTTGCACAGAGCATAAGTTAATCATACCTCACACTTGGTTCAAGAACCATAAAAGAAGGTTGTACACATGGAAGAATCCTGGAAATACTAGAAGGTATCAGATAGATTATATAATGGTAAGACAGAGATTTAGTAACCAGGTATTAAATTGTAAGACATTTCCAGGGGCAGATGTGGACTCTGACCACAATCTATTGGTTATGAACTGAAGATTAAAACTGAAGAAACTGTAAAAAGGTGGGAATTTAAGGAGATGGGACCTTCACAAACTGATTAAACCAGAGGTTGTACAGAGTTTCAGGGACAGCATAAGGGAACAATTGTCACAAATGGGGGAAAGAAATACAGTAGAAGAAGGATGGGTAGCTCTGAGGGATGAAGTTGTGAAGGCAGCAGAATATCAAGTAGGTAAAAAGACAAGGGCTGGTAGAAATCCTTGGGTAACAGAAGAAATATTTAATTTAATTGATGAAAGGAGAAAATAAAAAAAACGCAGTAAATGAAGCAAGCAAAAAGGAATACAAACGTCTCAAAAATTAGATCGATAGGAAGTGCAAAATGGCTACGCAGGGATAGCTAGAGGACAAATGTAGGGATGTAGAGGCTTATCTCACTAGGGGTAAGATAGATACTGCCTACAGGAAAATTAAAGAGACGTTTGGAGAAAAGAGAACCACTTGTATGAACATCAAGAGCTCAGATGGAAACCCAGTTCTAAGTAAAGAAGGGAAAGCGGAAAGGTGGAAGGGGTATATAGAGGGTCTATACAAGGGCGATGTACTTGAGGACAATATTATGGAAATGGAAGAGAATGTAGATGAAGACGAAATGGGAGATACAATACTGCCTGAAGAGTTTGACAGAGCACTGAAACACCTAAGTCGAAACAAGGCCCCGGCAGCAGACAACATTTCATTGGAACTACTGGCGGCCTTGGGAGAGCCAGTCCTGACAAAACCCTATCATCTGGTGAGCAAGATGTATGAGACAGGCGAAGTACCCTCGGACTTCAAGAAGAATATAGTAATTCCAATCTCAAAGAATGCAGGTGTTGACAGATGTGAAAATTACCGAACTATCAGTTTAATAAGCCACAGCTGCAAAATACTAACGCGAATTCCTTACAGACGAATGGAAAGACTAGTAGAGGCCGACCTTGGGGAACATCAGTTTGGATCCCGTAGAAATATTGGATCACGGGAGGCAAGTACCTTACGACTTATCTTAGAAGAAAGATTAAGGAAAGGCAAACCTACGTTTCTAGCATTTGTAGACTTAGAGAAAGCTTTTGACAATGTTGACTGGAATACTCTCTTTCAAATTCTGAAGGTGGCAGGGGTAAAATACAGGGAGCGGTAGGCTATTTACAATTTGTACAGAAACCAGATGGCAGTTATAAGAGTCGAGGGGCATGAAAGGGAAGCAGTGGCTGGGAAGGGAGTGAGACAGGATTGTCGCCTCTCCCCGATGTTATTCAATCTGTATATTGAGCAAGCAGTGAAGGAAACAAAAGAAAAAATCCGGAGACTATTAGAATCCATGGTGAAGAAATAAAAACTTTGAGGTTCGCCGATGACATTGTAATTCCGTCTGAGACACCAAAGGACTTGGAAGAGCAGTTGAACAGAATGGACAGTGTCTTGAAAGGAGGATATAAGATGAACATCAACAAAAGCAAAACGAGGATAGTGGAATGTAGTCGAATTGGGTGATGCTGAGGGAATTAGATTAGGAAATGAGACACTTATAGTAGTAAAGGAGTTTTGTTATTTGGGGAGCAAAATAACTGATGATGGTCGAAGTAGAGAGGATATAAAATGTAGACTGGCAATGGCAAGAAAAGCGTTTCTGAAGAAGAGAAATTTGTTAACATCGAGTATAGATTTAAATATCAGGAAGTCATTTCTGAAAGTATTTGTATGGAGTGTAGCCATGTAAGGAAGTGAAACATGGACGATAAATAGTTGGGACAAGAAGAGAATAGAAGCTTTCGAAATGTGGTGCTACAGAAGAATGCTGAAGATTAGATGGGTAGATCACACAACTAATGAGGAGGTATTGAATAGAATTGGGGAGAAGAGGAGTTTGTGGCACAACTTGACTAGAAGAAGGGACCAGTTGGTAGGACATGTTCTGAGGCATCACAAATTTGGCATTGGAGGGCAGCGTGGAGGGTAAAAATCGTAGAGGGAGACCAAGAGATGAATACACTAAACAGATTCAGAAGGATGTAGGTTGCAGTAAGTACTGGGAGATGAAGAAGCTTGCACAGGATAGAGTAGCATGGAGAGCTGCATCAAACCAGTCTCAGGACTGAAGACTACAACAACAAACAACAACCATGGATGCATTTATCAAGCAAGTTTTTGCGAGCTAAGTTTCTATAGATCGGTTTTATAACATCTACTACTGACATTGGTAGTTGTTAGTTATGTGTTCCATTGATCAATCTCATGGAAACCGTTAGGATGCGGAACGTGTTAAGTGTATAAGAAATTCACACATGAATCAAAGTTTTTTTAAGCTTAAAATTTTTATTACGTACCCCAGTGCCTTAAATGACACAAAATCCATGTATTATACCTACAGATTTATTTATTCCTATTCAATAATTCATCTATGGTTTAGTGAGAGTTGTCAAGGAGATACGATTTAATTTTATTTTGAAAACTACTACTGCTGTCTGTCAGACATTTTACTTCATCTGGTAATTTACCTCTTTCCGTGTCAAAGATAGGTTGAGTAGAGGATGATGTACGTCTTCCTTTCTTCTGGTTTTAAAATCATGAATGTCACTGTTGTTTTTAAACTGGTCAATGTTGTTCAGAATAAATTTCACTGCTGAGTAAATGTACTGCGAGGTTATTGCAAGAATTCCTAACCTTTTAAACAGATTTCTACAAGATGCACGACTATGAGCCCCATTCATTATTCTAACTACCTGTTTTTGAGCAGTGAATACTTTTTGCCTAAGTGTTGAGTTGCCCCAAAATATTATTCCGTATGACATCAGAGAGTGACAGTACGCAAAGTGTGTTAGCTTGCCAATATCTATAACCTCAAAATTAGCAATTATCCTGATAGCTAAAGTTGCTGAGCCTAGTCGCTTTAGGAGATCCAAAATATGAATTTTTCAATCAAGATTCTCATCTATATGTACACCCAAAAACTTAGTATGCTCTGTCCTGCCTACTGACTTCTGTTACTGTGCTTTATTTGAGGGAACTGTATTCCTTGCAGTAGAAAATTAGATTCACTGTGTTTTTTCGAAGATCAGAGCAAGTCCATTCGCAGAAAACCAATAACTTTTCCAGAGACATTATTTGCATTATTTTCTGTTGAAGTTTATTTTGCTGGATTAATAATGATGCTTGTATCATCAGCAAACAGTGACAGTTTAACTTGTTGTTTCAGATAAGAATGGAGGTCATTCCCATATACCAAGAACAGAAGGGGGCCCATCACCGAATAATGTGGAACACTTAAAGTAATTTCACCCCAGTTAGATGAAGTGGAAAACTTCCGTAAATCACTTAATCCATAGTAAGAACTTTTTGCATCGTGTTCTGTAGATATGGCTTAAACCACTCATATGCTGCTCCATTTATACCGTAGAATTGTATTTTCTGTAACATAATGTCAATTTTCATACAATCAAATGCTCTGGATAAGTCAGAGAAAATTCCTATTGATGACATTTTACTATTTAAAGACTCTATTACGTGGGCAGTGAAACTGTAAATTGCTGTTTCAGTAGAACAGCATTTTTGAAATCCAAACTGTGATTTACTAACTGTCCCATTACTAACGACGACTAACCATTCTTGAGCACATTAATTTCTCGACGATTTTTGAAAATGCTGTAAGCAAATATACTGACCGGTAATTATTGACATCTGTGGTGTCCTCTTTTCTGTAGAGAGGCTTGACAATGCCTTATTTTAACCTGTCTGGGAAAATACCTTGAGTTAGTGACGGATTACAGATGCGACTCAGAACATCAGCTGTAACTGCTCCACATTGTTTTAATATGTTGTTAGAGATGTCATGTACTCACACAGAACATTTATTTTTCAAATATTTACTGATTTTCCTTATTTCACAAGACGTTGTTGGATGAAAATTAATTTGACAAGGATCTTTAAAAACTGATTCTTCCATGTACTGCTTGGCATTTTTTTAAACTATTGTCGCCAATTTTTTCACCTACATTTAAGAAATGGTTGTTAAATATATTAGCTACTTGTGTACCGCTGATCAATAACTTCTTTTTGTCTGACAGAATGCATCTTAGTGAGTCAAACGTTTTTATGAATAACTCCTCCTAATTGGATCTGTACACTGTTTCTAATATCAATACTACATTATCTAGCTGTAGTTCGCTTCAAAGTGCCGATGGACGCAAAATGTGCTTATTTCTACAGTTTTGTACTTATACCCTTGATTTGTGTAAATGCAACTCCTGCGTTATCCATGCTAGATCTGCAAGTGTAAGATGCTAAATTATACCCGTTTATATGGACACTTTCCATCTTCATAATTACATGGTGTTCAAACAGACGACGTATACCAATTTCATTATTGTTTTGAGATCATCTAAACACACTAGCATCTCATGTATTTTATTTTCTATTCCCCCGGTATTTTGATGAAGTAAATTAATACTGCCGTTAGCTTTATCCCTATTTAGTGTACATCAAGTAGCTTTTATTCCATTTTTCTTGATTGTTATCAGTCTGAACTTCGGCTGTAACCGGAAAAAAACTGTCTGCCTGGTCCCATTAATCACAGGGAAAGGTTGAGTCTATACTCACTAACAGTTACACTAGCCCTCTGATATTTACACGACGACTCGGAGCCCTTTGACAAGAGAGAATGACAGGGGTTCTGGTCCGTAGTAATCGTGCCAAACAAGGTGGCCACACAGATTTTCTCATTTCTTGTACATTATTTGCATCTCCCTTATTATCCTGTCCATACTTATGATCTATACGGGTGAAGTAAAAGGATTAAAGGATTATTCAAATGAAAAGGTACGAAACGTCGTAACAACCAAACCGGTTGAAATTCGCATTTGCCGTATTGGGATAACGTAGTGCGTCATCTAGTGTTGTCCAAGCCTCCTCCCTCTGACAAAACTGAAAGCTGTGCCCTCAACGCCGGCCGGAGTGGCCGAGCGGTTCTAGGCGCTACAGTCTGGAACCGCGCAACCGCTACGGTCGTAGGTTCGAATCCTGTCTCGGACATGGATGTGTGTGATGTCCTTAGGTTGGTTAGGTTTAAGTTGTTCTAACTTCTAGGGGACTGATGACCTCAGAAGTTAAGTCCCATAGTGCTCAGAGCCATTTGAACTATTTTTTGTGCCCTCTACAGGCACGGTCAGGCTCAGAGACTTTTGCAACGTCCGAGATCCAATACTGATCGAATTCCTTGAGCACGGAGAAACCATTAAACAGTGACGTGTAATGTGAGACACTCCGCAGCCTACGCAACAAGTCTATCAAGAGCAAACGCCCTGGGCTGGTCACGGAGGGAGTACTTCAGCTCCACGGCAACGCGGGGTCCACACGTCTCCTAGGATAGTTGCGTTCAGACTTCTGGTGATTACTTTTGAATAAAGACGTCAGTTATACCCACAGTGCTGTTTCGTATCTTTTGTTATGAAATCCCCTCATTTAACTACAAACGAAATAAGATTGCTTCTTAGCCTTCAAACGGTACGTTGTCGGAGACGAAATAGACGATACCGTCGGGTCGGATCTGACATGCTCTCTCTTCGACGAGGTTTCTATGGATGTATGTGCACAGTAAGTACAGTATTATTATTCAATAATAAAGTTTACTGATAATATGTTACACGCCAATAGCCCCTTTTGTAGACATAACCGTTAGCCTTTAGTGGCCGTCAAATCCACCTACACAAAGTAAAATACAATTCCTGTCTTTTTTGACATAATATGAACTAATATAAAGAAAAAGTGAAATGTTTCCAGATATAGAAAGGAATATCGTATATCTGTATTCTCAATAGAATCTTCAGTCACGCACCTAACACACGACATTGTTTTATGCTCAACACATAAACGTGAACTGGATTTGACACAAAATTCATTTCCCTTTCTGTCTTTCAAAGGACTACATAAGTTACATTCACAGCTGCGATGTTTTACATTCCGAAGAATTGTCTCAATGCCCACCTTCGGATTTTCTTTTTGGTAGCCTTCTATTTGCAAAATTTGTTCATCCTGTCGACTCCATCTTTCTATAATTCAACAATTTCTGGCTTGCTTGATTCATCGTTTATTGTTCCTCTGTGGTGCATTTTTTATATCATCATAACTTTTTTTTTTCTTCTAGGGGTGAAAGAAACCAGCATTTTCTTGTCTTGATAGATGAACTTTACAGTTCCAGCTGGGATCGTTGATAACATGGGTAGTGGTATCTGTCGCTTATTTTGACTTACTTAACCGACTAACGTAAGTTTTATGTCAGACAGTTCCTCTCCCAACTCATATGACGTGAACCAGTTATCAGTTATCACATTTCGATTGCTCCCTGTCACTGAGTCAGGTAGTGTAAGAACGGACTGAGTCGGTATGGATAAATCATGCCTCTCGCTTGTTTGCTCTTTTCCCAGTATATGGGATGCCAGAAATGAAATAGAAGGTTTTGGCGTCACACATGAAACTGTTTTTAGACAATACTTACCAGGTTTTGATGCTATAAACGTTCTGAAGGGACACCTACCACGGGAGTTCAGTAATGTTTTATCCACCGTCAAATACTCTGACGGACAATACTGCAAACAATGACTTACAAAAGTATCCCATATTCCCCAAAACGCAGTAAATTTATCTGTAGACTTTCTGGATTGCCTGGTACTTTTATCACGAATCTCAAATTTTGTGGAAGGAATGTAAATATTTTCTGTGACGTAGTACAAGGAAAGACCAGCGGTCCATAGTTTTCGGAAAACGTATCATCTTGGCATAAGCCAGAATCTTTCAAGACGCCACTTATGAACAGTTTTTATCTCAGTTACGTCTGTCGGATGTAAAAATGAACTGCAGCGATCACAATACTTGAGCTCTGAGTGTTACACTTCGTTATTAGTATGACCAACAATGTTTTATATAATTTAATCGGTCATAAAAAGTGAAAATAATGTTTTTTTCATCTGTAGTTCCTCGCGCCTTCCATTTAGGTACAGGCAGGTGAGTTACCACATTTGAGGAACGCGTTGGTGAATACCGGGTGATCAAAAAGTCAGTATAAATTTGAAAACTGAATTGACACACATGCTTGGAATGACATGGGGTTTCCTTAGAACCAAAAAAGTACAAAAGTTCAAAATATGTCCGACAGATGGCGCTTCATCTGGTCAGAATAGCAATAATTTGCATAACAAAGTAAGACAAAGCAAAGGTGGTGTTCTTTACAGGAAATGCTCAATTTGTCCACCTTCATTCCTCAACAATAGCTGTAGTCGAGGAATAATGTTGTGAACAGCACTGTAAAGCATGTCTGGAGTTATGGTGAGGCATTGGCGTCGGATGTTGTCTTTCAGCATCCCTAGAGATGTCGGTCGATCACGAAACACTTGCGACTTCAGGTAACCCCAAAGCCAATAATCGCACGGACTGAGGTCTGGGGACCTGGGAGGCCAAGCATGATGAAAGTGGCGGCTGAGCACACGATCATCACCAAACGACGCGCGCAAGACATCTTTCACGCGTCTATCAATATGGGGTGGAGCGCCATCCTGCATAAACATCGTACGTTCCAGCAGGTGTTTATCAGCCTATCGGCGTACCTCTCACCCATCACGGTAGCAGTTACAAAACCAGAATCACGCATTTCCTCGAAGAAAACAGGCCCGATAACGGTAGATGAGGTAAATCCTACCCATACCGTGACTTTCTCGTCGTGCAATGGAGTTTCCACGACAGTTCTAGGATTTTCTGTAGCCCAAATTCAGTAGTTATGGGCATTGACAGACCCTCGGAGAGTGAAGTGAGCTTCGTCGGTCCACAACACGTTACTCAACCAAACGTCATCTTCTGCCATCTTTTGAAACGCTCACACCCGAAAATGCCCTCCGCTTCACTAAATCGCCAGGTAACAGTTCATGATGCCAGTGGATTTTGTACGGATAGCATTGGAGAGTGCCAACCAAATAGTAGTGTATGGAATGCTGGTGCGACGTGCGACTGCACGAGCGCTGACTTCCACGCGTATAGACGAACCCGCTACACTCTCCATTTCTTCCTGAACTGTCTCAGCAGTATTACACCTTTTGCTTTGGTCGGCCACTACGGGGTCTATCGTCCAAACAACCCGTGGCTTCGAACTTCGAAATCGTTTTCCCCACAGCTGCATTTGTCAACGGACCTTTACCCGTTCGAATCCCCTTCCTATGGCGATAGGACCGTAACGCTGAACTAGAACATTCCCCATTCTGATAATACAGCTTTACTAAAAGCGCCTTTTCAGGTAACGTCAACATGCTGCGACTGCTGGCGCATCTGATTCTCTCTCTTTTTTTTCCTTTATTTTTATTTTAAACACCTGTACATCAGGTGGACTGGCAGCAGCATGCTACGCTGCTCTCCAGCCTCTGGATCGACAATGAAAAATATTAAGAAGACACATAGACTGAACAAAATGGTGGGCAAAAACAGTAGACATAGAATACAAAAAACACAAAGCCGTTCACACTCGACGAAAACCGCACTAAAAACTGTCGGCACAACGCACAAACACTGACGACTTCGACGGCACAGGTGAACGGAGGAGCGTGACGGCGAACACTAAACACAAACACGATGGCGATGATCTCTGGCACGCGAATGTCCACGTAGCGTGTGCGAGTCCGGGGACCTGCCAAGAGGGGAAGAAGGGGGAGGGGGAGGGGAGAGCAAAGATGCCAAAGGCAGAGGAGATGGGAGGAGGAATGGAGGTATGGGGGTAGGAAAGCCTGGGGGAGGAGTGGGGAGAAAGGGAGGTGGGAGGGAAGGGGGAGAGAAAGGAGAGAGGGTGCCCATGGGAACATACACAGGAAGAGGGAGGGGGGATCAAAGTTGGTAGGAAGGGTAGATGGAGGGGAGGAGAGCATCATCAGGGAGGGGGAGCTGGCGGAAGCCACCTTGGGAGAGGGTGTGGAGAGTGGAGAGATGGAGAGCAGGTGGGACGTGGGAGTACAGGCGCGGCAGCAGATGGGGGCGGGAGAGGATGGGAGAGACCAGCGGGTGAGGAGGATCGAGTTTACGGGAGGTGTAGAAGATCCGTATCTGTTCGAGGAAAAGGAGTAGGTGGGGGATTGGAATAAGGTCGTACAGGATCCACGTGGAGGAGGGGAGATGGATTCGTTAGGCGAGGCGAAGAGCATGGTGTTCTAGGATCTAAAGGGATTTGTAGGGGGAGCGGAGATCCAGGCTGGTTGGGTGTAACAAAGGATAGGGCGAATGAGGGATTTATAGGTATGGAGAATGGTGGAGGGATCCAGACCCCAAGCATGGCCGGACAGGAGCTTGAGGAGAGTTGGGAGCGTGCCTTGGCTTGGATCGTCCAGAGGTCGGGGGTTGAGGAGAGGTGACGGTCGAGGGTGACACCAAGGTACTTAAGGGTGGGGGTGAGGGCGATAGGACGGCCATAGATGGTGATGTAGAAATTGAGGAGGCAGAAGGAAGGGGTGGTTTTGCCTACAATGATCGCCTGGGTTTTGGAAGGATTGACCTTAAGCAACCACTGTTGCACCAAGTGGTGAACTGGTCAAGATGGGATTGGAGAAGGTGTTGGGAGCGCTGCAGTGTGGGGGCAAGGGCAAGGAAGGCTGTATCATCGGCGTACTGGAGAAGGTGAATGGATGGTGAAGGTGGCGGCATGTCCACCGTATACAAGAGGTACAGAAGAGGGGAGAGGATGGAACCCTGGGGCACACCGGCTGAGGGGAAAAAGGTGTAGGAATCTGTGTTGTGGATGGTGACTTAGGAAGGACGTTGGGAAAGAAAGGAGCCGATCAGACGGACATAGTTAATAGGAAGGGCGAAGGTTTGGAGGTTGAAGAGGAGACCGGAATGCCACACGCGGTCGTAGGCTCGTTCAAGGTCAAGGGAGAGGAAGATAGCAGAAGGACAGGAATTAAGCTGTTCAGAGAGGAGATGAGTGAGGTGAAGGAGAAGGTCATTGGAAGAGGATGGCCGAAAGCCACACTGGGTAACAGGAAGGAGGCGGTGCTGGCGGAGATGCTGGTGGATGTGTCTGGTGAGGATGGATTCCAGGGCCTTGCTGAAGACTGAGGTAAGGCTGATGGGAGGGTAGGAGGAGACAGCAGATGGCAGTTTACCGGGTTTAAGGAACATCAGGATACAGGAGGTCTTCCACAGGTTGAGGTAGTAGCCGGTGGACAGGACTACATTGTAGAGCCTGGCCAGGGCGTAGAGGAAAGAGGCAGGAGCTTCACGAAGGTGGCGATAGGCGACACGATCGTGACCAGGAGTGGTGTTGCGTTCTGTGTGTGCAATGTTGTCCAAGTACCGGAAACCAGGTGCGAGGGGAGGGACAGAGGTGTCAGTTCGATAGCGGACATCTGGGAAGAGGGAGTAATCGAACTGGGGATTGTCAGGGATGATAAAGTTATCACAGAGGTAGGAGGCAAAGTGATTGGCCTTACTAATGTTGTCAGGGAAGGGTTGGTTGTCATGAAGGAGAGGATAGTAGGGGGGGGGGGTTAGATCCGGTAAGGCGGCGGAAGGCTGACCAGAACTTCGACGAGTTGATAGGAAGGGTAGCGTTTAAACGGGTGCATGTCTGTCGCCAGTCCTGGCATTTCTTAGCCGCGAGCAAGTTACGGATGTGTCTGGAGTTGGCAGTGGCATCGTATTGTGTGTCCGGGTCATGCGTGCGGAGGAATGCACGGTCGAGACGGTGGGATTCACAGAGGAGGAGGACAGCCTGTGGGGGTAAGGTAGGATGATGGGGGTGGATGGCGACAGAAGGGACGTGGGCCACCACGGCCTCAGACAAGGTCTGCTGGAGAAAGGAGGCAACATGGGTAATATCATCAGGGTGGCAGTAGGTGAAGGAGTGGTCATCGACCTTGGTGGATGGGGCATCCCGGTAGGCATTCCACTCGGCACACGAATAATCATGGACATAGTTCGGGGGAGGGTCATGGCGGGGGTTGGGGTGGGGGCGATGACCGTCTGAAATGGTGAGGACAGGGAGATGATCACTACCAATGGGGTCCAGGACATCTACCGTTATGCGGCCAAGGAGGTTAGGGGAGGAGAGGACGACATCAGGAGTGGAGTTGGATTTGAGGTGGGTGTGCTGGGGAATGGGGACGAGGTCACCTTGAAGGGAGGAAAGGAACCGACGCCACTGCCGTAACTAGGTGGCGGAACGACTATGGATGTTGACGTCGGTGGCGATCACGTAGGAGGAGAAGGTATGGTCAATGTGGGAGAGGAATCACAAGGAATAGGGGCGTTAGGGCGGACATAGATGGTGGCGCAGTTGATGGCAAGGCCAGGGAAGAAGAGACTAAGGATCAGGTGTTCTGTGTGGTCAGGAAGGAGAGGTGGAGCCGAATTGGGATCTGGCAGTGGTGACCAATGTCAATTCCGCCGTGCGCTTTCGGGAAGGGATTGTCGGAGTGGTGAAGAAGGTAGGGCGAGGTGTGAATGGTGTGGTGGGGCTGAAGACAGGTTTCATTGAGGAGGAAGGCATACACGCAGTTGGTGGCGAGGGTGTGCATGAAGAGGTTCTTGTCGGCGGGAAGGGAACAGATGTTGTTGAACAGGATACGGTGCTGTCACACCATGACAGGGATTTAGACGAAGGTGTTGAGACGGGAGAAGATGAAATGGGCCTGGTTGTGGGAGTAGGTGGCATACATTTTAAGGTGGAAGACGGAAGGGGCGGCAAGGGACATCTGCTGGAGCGTGTGAGGGCGCTGTAAAGGGTGGACATTCTGTTGAACGATGGTGACGAACCTGATGATGTCCTCAGTGGTGGGGGGGAAGGGGGAGGCGGGATGAAGGGAATTGCCAGGAGGGGTTGGGGCATCCAGAGGGCGGACAGGGATGGTGAGTTCAAGAGTGGTCGGAAGGGGTCGGGTTTTACATTTTTGGGAGTATGTGGGATGTGGGAGATTACAGGAGGGAGGGGACTGAAGGTTAGGGCACTGTTGGAGGAAATGTGCTTGCTTACAGTGTGGGCAGGTGGGGGCCTCGTGGCACTCAGATGTTGTGTGTGCGTTGTAGCACAGACACCTCTGGCAGCGGAGGGATTGAGGAGGGAAACGGGAGGGGTCGACTTTGTATCTTTGGTTGAAGAGGAGGGCACCCTCCTTCAGGAGGTGGTCAATGGAGGGGGCATCTTCCGAAAATACCCGCATAAGGTGGGTGGGGCCAGCGGACGGGAGCAACAGTGAGGTGGCGGGCAGTGGCACGTCCTGGCGTTAACGCAGGAGCCAGCGCCGGAGATGGCGATGGTGAAGACGACGGCGACGGCGATGATGGAGGTGACGGTGATGGTGAAGGCGAGGGGGAGAGCTGGGCATGGGCAGTAGCCCGTGGGGCCACCACCCTAGCAGGAGCAGCAGTGACAGGCTGGGGGAGTGGGGGAAATGATCAGAGGTGGAGGTGCGGGAGGAAGAAGCTGGGCAGGGGGCGACAAAGACCGAGGGCAAAGGGAGAGTGAGAAGAGGAGGGATGGAAAGAGGGGGGGCGACTGGGCACACCATGTAATGGTCGTGGTGGCGGCGGAGGGGGAAGTATAAACTATTGCGGCGGTGGTGGTAGTGGTAGTGGTGGTGGGGGCTGAGATGAGGACAAGTACGAACTACGACAGTTCAGGACGAAAACGAGAGAGGAAAATCGGGGACGGACAACAGCTGGGGCCAAAGTCCCACGCTGCTGGTGCTGGCGACTGCTGGCAGGAACGCCGCAGATGCTGCTGCCGCAGACGGGACCTCCACTGCTGCTGCTGCCACTGCTGCTGCTGCCGCTGCTGCTGCTGCCGCTGCTGCTGCTGCCGCCGCTGCTGCTGCCACTGCTGCTGCTGTCGCTGCTGCTGCTGCTGCTTCTGCCGCCGCTGCGGTTCTTACCACTGCTGCTGCTGCCGCCGCTGCTGCTGCTGCTGCTGCCGCTGCTGCTGCTGCCGCCGCTGCTGCTGCCGCCACTGCTGCTGCCGCCAATGCTGCTGCTGCCACTGCTGCTGCCGCCGCTGCTGCTGCCGCTGCTGCTGCTGCCACTGCTGCTGCTGCCAATTCTGCTGCCACTGCTGCTGCTGCCATCGCTGCTGCCGCTGCTGCTGCTGCCACTGCTGCTGCTGGCCCTGCTGCTGCTGCCACTGCTGCTGCTGCCCCTGCTGCTGCTGCCACTGCTGCTGCTGCTGCCAATGCTGCTGCCGCCACTGCTGCAGCCGCCGCTACTGCCGCCACTGCTGCTGCCGCCGCTGCTGCTGCCCCTGCTGCTGCTTCCACTGCTGCTGCCGCCACTGCTGCTGCCGCCGCTGCTGCTGCCGCCGCTGCTGCTGCCGCCGCTGCTGCTGCCACTGCTGGTGCTGCTGTTGCTGCTGCTGCTGCCGCCACTGCTGCTGCCACCGCTGCTGCTGCCGCCACTGCTGCCACCGCCGCTGCTGCCGCCGCCGCTGCTGCTGCTGCCACTGCTGCTGCCGCCACTGCTGCTGCCGCCGCTGCTACTGCCGCTGCTGCCGCCGCCGCTGCTGCCACCGCCGCTGCTGCTGCTGCCGCTGCTGCTGCCGCCGCCGCCGCTGCTGCTGCTGCTGCCACCACTGCTGGTGTTGCTGCTGCTGCTGTTGCTGCTGCTGCTGCTGCTGCCATCACTGCTGCTGCCGCCGCTGCTGCCGCCACTGCTGCTGCCGCCGCTGCTACTGCCGCTGCCGCTGCTGCTGCTGCTGCTGCTGCTACTGCCGCCGCTGCTCTGTCGCCACTGCTGCTGCCGCCGCTGCTGCCGCCACTGCTGCTGTCGCCGCTGCTACTGCCGCCGCTGCTGCTGCCGCCGCTGCTACTGCCGCTGCCGCTGCTGCTGCTGCTGCTGCTGCTACTGCCGCCGCTGCTCTGTCGCCACTGCTGCTGCTGCTGCTGCTGCTGCTGCTGGCTGGACCACTGCTGGCTGGACTGCTGCTGCTGGCTGGCTGGACCGCTGCTGCTGGCTAGGCTGGATCGCTGCTGGCTGGACTGCTGCTGCTGGCTGGCTGGCCGCTGCTGCCGGCTAGGCTGGACTGCTGCTGGCTAGCTGGACTGCAGCTGCTGGCTAAGCTGGACCGCTGCTGCTGCTGCTACTGGCTGGCTGGCTGGCTGGCTGGCTGGCTGGCTGGCTGGCTGGCACCTGCAAACCTAACACTTCGATTAGTGGCAGAAATCACGAATCGAAGGGCGGTACTCGTTACGAGGTACTGCCGGAGATGGATTCTGTCTCTCATTACAGCTCCTTTTATACACGATTGTCATGCACAGTCACTGATGTTTTGCTGTCCAGTGCCATCTGTCGGACATTTTGTGAACTTTGTTTTCTTTTTGGTCTAATAAAACCCCATGTCATTCCAAGCGTGTGTGTCAATTTTCACCTCTCTGTTTACATTATTCCGTGGTTTATTAAGTTTTCATATTTCTACTGACCTGGTATGTGTTCGGGGCGTATCTGCCGGCGCCTGAGATGAACGGAAAACTTTGTTTTCGAAATGCTGCTGGCTTGTTAGTGCTGCATCTGACGCCACAGATCACACTTCCGAGCCATACAGCATGACCAGAAGTTGGACTGGCGCCAGAGGAGGATTTTTCACTGAACGATTAGGCTATCATCTTTAAGGAGGCGATACAACCTGTAGAAAAGACCGCAGCTTTGGTTTGCATCAGTGGTTAGATATTTGTTCCACGATAGGCGTCGATCGATCTCAAGGCCCGGGTATGTTATCGAGTTTCTCCAAACCAATTTCCTGCCGCCAATGGCAGGTTGACGATCAGGGAACTTCATCTTGCGGGTAAAATAGTTTGCCTGGCACTTTGAGGGGGTGATCTTGATCTTCCATAGATAACACCGCTGCGTAATCTTGTTCAGGTGATGCTGAAGGTTGCAATGTACTTCGAGGAGACTGCGATCACTTTTGTGAATGGCGGTGTCATCGAACCAGAGAGTAATCTCTCCTCCAATTTGCTTAGGAATGTAATTCGTGTATGTGGGACCCCTGTCGCAGCCTGCCGTATCTGGCTGGACTTGTCTCCGTTACTGACGGAGATATGTCTTCCTCTAATGAAGGAGTCAATGAACCAGATTATGTGTGCTGGGCAAGCCATTTGATCTAGCTTGTAAATTAGACCATCGTGCTAGACACGGTCAGATGCCTTCTCTATGTCCAGGAGTACTGCTCCTGTAGCTTCTCTCCTTGCCCTGGCCAGGGAAACGTGTTCTACGAAGCGGAGGGATTGCTGGGTAGTGGAATGCTCAGCGTGGAATTCACATTGTTCATCTGCATCTCCATCTACACTCATGCTCATAAATTAAGGATAATTGCAGAATGTGGTGCTACACAACGCGGCACTACAAAAAACTGGCGCTAATAGCATAGGCACATAGGGAACACACACGGCACAGATCTGTAAGTCCACGGTATTCATGATAAGTTGAGAAAACCGTCCCGAAACACATGTGCTACAAAACGCCACTGTTGCTTGCGCATGCACCCCGACATCAATATGAGATATGATCACTATGCACACGTACATAGGCCGCACAACTGGCTTGCATATTCTGGATCAGGTGGTCTAGCAGCTGCTGGGGTATAGCCTCCCATTCTTGCACCAGTGCCTGTCAGAGCTCCTGAAGTGTCGTAGGGGTTTGAAGATACGTGCGGCGATACGTCGACCGAGAGCATTCCAAACGTGCTCGATGGGGTTTAGGTCATGCAGGCCATTCGCCTGATATCTTTTGTTTCAAGGTACTCCTCCATGATGGCAGCTCGGTGGGGTCGTGCGTTATCATCCATCAGGAGGAAGGTGGGACCTGCCGGCCGGAGTGGCCGAGCGGTTCTAGGCGCTACAGTCTGGAACCGCGCGATCGCTGCGGTCGCAAGTTCGAATCCTGCCTCGGGCATGGATGTGTGTGATGTACTTAGGTTAGTTAGGTTTAAGTAGTTCTAAGTTGTAGGGGACTGATGACCTCAGAAGTTAAGTCCCATAGTGCTCAGAGCCATTTGAACCATTTGAAGGTGGGACCCACTGCACCATTGAAAAGGTGGACATACTGGCGCAAAATGACGTCCTGATACACCTGACCTGTTACAGTTCCTTGACCTGTTACAGTTCCTCTGTCAAGGACATGCAGGGGTGTACGTTCACCAATCATAGTCCTACTCCACACCATCAAATCACAACATCCATACAGGTCCCTTTCAAGGACATTAAGAGGCTGGTATCTGGTTCCTGGTTCACACCAGATGAAAACCCGGCGAGAATCACTGTTCAGACTATCCCTGGACTCGTCCGTGAACATAACATGGCACCGCCGTTCCAATAACCATGTACTGTGTTCTTGACACTAGGCTTTACGGCCTCTCCTGTGACCAGGGGTCAGTGCAATGCTCCTTGCAGGTCTCCTGGCGAATAAACCGAGTCTGTTCAGTCGTCTGTAGACTGTGTGTCTGGAGACAACTATTCCAGTGGCTGCGGTACGGTACCGAGCAATGCTGCCTGCTATACTCCGTGGCCGTCTGCGGTCACTGATGGTGAGGTATCGGTGTTCTTGTGGTGTTTTACACTGTGGACGTCCCACACTGTAGCGCCAGGACACGTTTCCTGTCTGCTGGAATCGTTACCATAATCTTGAGATCACACATTGTGGCACACAGAGGGCCCATGCTACGACCTGCTGTGTTTGACCAGCCTCCAGTCGCCCTAGTATTCTACTCCTCCGTGTTCTTCGAGCCATTTTCAACACACAGTCACCATTAGCACGTCTGAAAACGCCTTCACACTTACTCGCTGCACTGTACTCTGACATACTCCAACACACCTCTGCGTATGTGGACTGCTGCCAGCGCCAACGTGCGACTACCGCAGATCAAATGCACCGCATGGTCATACCCCGAGGTGATTTAAATCCGCAAACCGCCCTCCAGAGCGTTGTTTCAGCATGTATGAGCATTATCCTTAATTTACGAGCATGAGTGTACATACATCCTGCTCAAGATACCGCATGGTGCGTGGCGGAGGATACGCTCTACCATTATTAGTCATTCCCTTTCCTGTTCCACTTGCAGACAGGGTGAGAGAAATACGACTATCTATATGCCTTCGTATGAGCCCTAATTTCTCGTATCTTGTTTTCGTGGTTCCTAAGCGAGATGTATGTTAGAGGCAGTAGGATCGTTCTGCACTCAGCTTAAAATACCGTTTCACTAAAATGTCTCACTAGTGTTCTTCGAAATGAAAGTCTTCTTCCATCCAGGCATTCCCACTTGAGCTCCCGAAGCAAATCCGTAACACTTGGATGCTGATCGAACCTACCGGTAATAAGCCTAGCAGCTCGCCTCTGAAATGCTTCTACACTTCTGGAAATGGAAAAAAGAACACATTGACACCGGTGTGTCAGACCCACCATACTTGCTCCGGACACTGCGAGAGGGCTGTACAAGCAATGATCACACGCACGGCACAGCGGACACACCAGGAACCGCGGTGTTGGCCGTCGAATGGCGCTAGCTGCGCAGCATTTGTGCACCGCCGCCGTCAGTGTCAGCCAGTTTGCCGTGGCATACGGAGCTCCATCGCAGTCTTTAGCACTGGTAGCATGCCGCGACAGCGTGGACGTGAACCGTATGTGCAGTTGACGGACTTTGAGCGAGGGCGTATAGTGGGCATGCGGGAGGCCGGGTGGACGTACCGCCGAATTGCTCAACACGTGGGGCGTGAGGTCTCCACAGTACATCAATGTTGTCGCCAGTGGTCGGCGGAAGGTGCACGTGCCCGTCGACCTGGGACCGGACCGCAGCGACGCACGGATGCACGCCAAGACCGTAGGATCCTACGCAGTGCCGTAGGGGACCGCACCGCCACTTCCCAGCAAATTAGGGACACTGTTGCTCCTGGGGTATCGGCGAGGACCATTCGCAACCGTCTCCATGAAGCTGGGCTACGGTCCCGCACACTGTTAGGCCGTCTTCCGCTCACGCCCCAACATCGTGCAGCCCGCCTCCAGTGGTGTCGCGACAGGCGTGAATGGAGGGACGAATGGAGACGTGTCGTCTTCAGCATCTCTACGATCGTCTCCATGGGAGAATAGCAGCCTGCATTGCTGCGAAAGGTGGATATACACTGTACTAGTGCCGACATTGTGCATGCTCTGTTGCCTGTGTCTATGTGCCTGTGGTTCTGTCAGTGTGATCATGTGATGTATCTGAGCCCAGGAATGTGTCAATAAAGTTTCCCCTTCCTGGGACAATGAATTCACGGTGTTCTTATTTCAATTTCCAGGAGTGTATGTCTTCCTTTAATCCGACTTGGTACGTATCCCACACACTCGAGTAGCAGTCAAGAATAGGTCGCACTAGCATCCTTTATGCACCACCTTTACAGATTCTCCCAATAAACCTTCCTTACCAGAATCCTCGCATGCTCGTTCCATTTCATGTCGCTTCCCAACGTTACGCCTACATATTCAAACGACGTGGCTGTGTCTAGCAGGAAACAACTGTTGCTTCATTTGAACATTACGGGTTTGTATCATCTACTCATCCGCATTAACTGACATTTTTCTACATTAAGAGGCAGCTGCTGTTCATCACACCAACTAGAAATTTTGTGTAGGTCACCTTGCATCATCCTACACTCACTGAGCTTCGTCACGTTTCTGGACACCACAGCATCATAAGCGAATGACCGCCGATCGCTGCCCACCTTGCCGGCCATATCATTTATGTATACAGAAAATAGCAACGGTCCTGTTGCACTTTTCTGGGGCACCCCTGATGTTACCCCAGTCTGCGATGAACACTCTCCGTCGGGGACAACGTACTCGGTTCTATTACTTAAGAAGTCTTCAAGCCAATCACATATCTGGAAGCCTGCTCCGAATGCTCGTACCTTCGTTAACAACCTGATGTGGGAAACTGTGTCAAATACTTTTCGGAAATCTAGAAATATGGAATCTGTGTGTTGTCCTTCTTCGATAATTCAGAGTATATCTTGTAAGATAAGATAAAGCTGTGTTTCACACGAGCGATGCTTTGTAAAGCCGTGATGATTCATGGACATGAACTTTTCTGACTGTAGGAAATTTATTACATTCGAACTCTGAATATGCTCTAGAGTGCTGCAGCAAACCGATATTAAGGATATTGGTCTGTAATTTTGAGGGTTCGTTCTTTCACCATTCTTGGCACCTTGCAATGGTGGAGAGATTCCCGATAAATGCAAAGTAAGTAATGAGCCAAGGATAATGTTTTCTTGTCAGGAACTGACGCTGGCATAAAATGATTATTAATTCTAGACTACTACTGAGGACAGTTAAGTGGGAAACGGGCCTGTAGCTCTCGTGAAGGAGTAGGATGTTGTTAGGTTTGGGATGGATGATGACCTCCGCGCTGAGGCAGGCGTGTGTTACGGCGTGACGGGGGAGTTGCTTTAGGAGCGGGCTGCGAATGTGGTCGGGGTCAAGAGCCTTGTGGTTGCCCCAACGCTTAATGAGTGCCCATATTGCCGACTCGTTATCGGGCAAACATTGTGTCACTCGGCGCGCGTTTCTCATCTGCATCACTAGTCCGGTAACTATTCTCTCCTAGTTTTCGCTCTCGTCATCGCGGGCGTCGTGAGTTCAGGATTGTGGTTCAAATGGCTTTGAGCACTATGCGACTCTACTTCTGAGGTCATCAGTCGCTTAGAACTTAGAACTAGTTAAACCTAACTAACCTAAGGACATCACACACATCGATGCCCGAGGCAGGATTCCACCCTGCGACCGTAGCGGTCGCCCGGTTCCAGACTGTAGCGCCTAGAACCGCACGGCCACTCCTGCCGGCTCAGGATTGTGGCTCCAATTATTTTGCCATTACTTCCGCCTTTTCTTGCTCGTCGTACGCAAGGTCATCTGCCCGTGGAGTGGCCTGTTTTCTCTGGTGAGAGCTTTCCACCGACGGGTTATTTTCCAGATTTTGGGCCTGGTAGGCCTGCTTTGGCAGATCTTAGCTTCGTCTCGCAGCAGCGGGTCCTGTACTCCCGTAATCGTTGTCTCACCTGGTCTTCTGGATTCCACAACAGGCTGGGGTCGGCTGGAGCTCGAAAACCTTGCCTCAATCTACGCCTTTTGCGTTTGGCGGCTATGAGGTCCCATATGTCAGAGGTCAGGTCCCTGGTGTCAGGATTAGTGGTTATCTGACGCTAGTTGCACGAGTACAGACGTGGAGGATGCCAGTGAATTTCTCAATGCTTTTATTGGCAGGACACTTAGAAGATGTAACAGATCTAATAAAGAGACTGCCTGCGCTACGCTTGTCCGTCCTCTTTTAGAATACTGCTGCACCGTGGGGGATACTTACCAGACAGGATTATATCAAAAAAGTTCAAAGAAGGGCAGCACGTTTTGTATTATCGCGAAATAGTGGAGAGAGTGTCACTGAAATGATACAGGATTTGGGAAGGAGATCATTAAAACAAAGCCGTTTTTCGTTGCGGCCGAATCTTCTCACGAATGTGAAAATATTTTGTTGACGCTACACAGGGAGAAACGATCATCGTAATAAAATAAAGGAAATCAGAGCTCGCACGGAAAGATATAGGAGTTCGTATTTTCCGCGCGCTCTACGTGATTGGAATAGCAGAGATTTATTGTGAAGACGGTTCGATGAACCCTCCACCAGGCACTTAAATGTGATATCCAGAGTATCTATGGAGATATAGATGTAGATGTTGTAGACAGTAGTTTCGAATCTCATCAAACATAATATTTTTCTTATTTCTAAATCTGATCAATACAATTTATCATTTTCATTGAATTAATTTGTTATGTAATGTTTTATTTCTAATTCTTTGCCATGTCATTTTCATCATCGCAATGACTTTTTTATTTGCTGTTATTTTTCTACCTATCATTCTTCTGGAGTCTGCTGTGTATATACTGCAACCAAGTGGACTGCTCATCGGTTTGTGACGTGGCACTTTGTGTAGCCATTGAGAGGACAGTTACAGGTAACAAATGATAGCAAGAAATACAATTTGGATTTAGCACTGAAAGTGAACTTTTTCTGTCTTGGTTTGCTCGTACAAGTCAGCTTTAATAGCGGTGAACAAAGATATCGTGCTTTTAGGTCTGCCGCAGATGGGTGACCACCCGTTTTTCGTATACATTACCCATCGCGAGGTTGTGGCTAGCTTCGGCCATGAGTTTAAATTCAGGACTCCTACCGCAGTTCAGTCATTGTTCAATTAAAATCAGCTGCCGACAGAGCGTCTCTCATTTCCCACATACCTCGCGGCCGCCGCTTCCAACACTTTTCGTGTTACACGTTAACAGTATGTGAGTAGGCTGTTTAGGTGTAAGTAGGCTGTTTAGGTTTTTACATTGGTAACGCCACGTAGCGCTCTGTATGAAAATCACTGCCCGCATCTCGTGGTCGTGCGGTAGCGTTCTCGCTTCCCACGCCCGGGTTCCCGGGTTCGATTCCCAGCGGGGTCAGGGATTTTCTCTGCCTCGTGATGGCTGGGTGTTGTGTGATGTCCTTAGGTTAGTTAGGTTTAAGTAGTTCTGAGTTCTATGGGACTGATGACCATAGATGTTAAGTCCCATAGTGCTCAGAGTCATTTGAACCATTTGAAAATCACTGGCTGTGCTGTGTGCAGTCTGTGGCTGATTGTAATATTCGCTATTGTAGTATTGGGCAGTTGGATGTGAACAGCGCGTAGTGTTGCGCAGCTGCAGGTGAGCCGCCAGCAGTGGTTGATGTGGGGAGCGAGATGGCGGAGTTTTGAGAGCGGATGATCTGGACGTATGTCCATCAGAGACAGTAAATTTGTAAGACTGGATGTCATGCATTGATATATACACTCCTGGAAATTGAAATAAGAACACCGTGAATTCATTGTCCCAGGAAGGGGAAACTTTATTGACACATTCCTGGGGTCAGATACATCACATGATCACACTGACAGAACCACAGGCACATAGACACAGGCAACAGAGTATGCACAATGTCGGCACTAGTACAGTGTATATCCACCTTTCGCAGCAATGCAGGCTGCTATTCTCCCATGGAGACGATCGTAGAGATGCTGGATGTAGTCCTGTGGAACGGCTTGCCATGCCATTTCCACCTGGCGCCTCAGTTGGACCAGCGTTCGTGCTGGACGTGCAGACCGCGTGAGACGACGCTTCATCCAGTCCCAAACATGCTCAATGGGGGACAGATCCGGAGATCTTGCTGGCCAGGGTAGTTGACTTACACCTTCTAGAGCACGTTGGGTGGCACGGGATACATGCGGACGTGCATTGTCCTGTTGGAACAGCAAGTTCCCTTGCCGGTCTAGGAATGGTAGAACGATGGGTTCGATGACGGTTTGGATGTACCGTGCACTATTCAGTGTCCCCTCGACGATCACCAGTGGTGTACGGCCAGTGTAGGAGATCGCTCCCCACACCATGATGCCGGGTGTTGGCCCTGTGTGCCTCGGTCATATGCAGTCCTGATTGTGGCGCTCACCTGCACGGCGCCAAACACGCATACGACCATCATTGGCACCAAGGCAGAAGCGACTCTCATCGCTGAAGACGACACGTCTCCATTCGTCCCTCCATTCACGCCTGTCGCGACACCACTGGAGGCGGGCTGCACGATGTTGGGGCGTGAGCGGAAGACGGCCTAACGGTGTGCGGGACCGTAGCCCAGCTTCATGGAGACGGTTGCGAATGGTCCTCGCCGATACCCCAGGAGCAACAGTGCCCCTAATTTGCTGGGAAGTGGCGGTGCGGTCCCCTACGGCACTGCGTAGGATCCTACGGTCTTGGCGTGCATCCGTGCGTCGCTGCGGTCCGGTCCCAGGTCGACGGGCACGTGCACCTTCCGCCGACCACTGGCGACAACATCGATGTACTGTGGAGACCTCACGCCCCACGTGTTGAGCAATTCGGCGGTACGTCCACCCGGCCTCCCGCATGCCCACTATACGCCCTCGCTCAAAGTCCGTCAACTGCACATACGGTTCACGTCCACGCTGTCGCGGCATGCTACCAGTGTTAAAGACTGCGATGGAGCCCCGTATGCCACGGCAAACTGGCTGACACTGACGGCGGCGGTACACAAATGCTGCGCAGCTAGCGCCATTCGACGGCCAACACCGCGGTTCCTGGTGTGTCCGCTGTGCCGTGCGTGTGATCATTGCTTGTACAGCCCTCTCGCAGTGCCCGGAGCAAGTATGGTGGGTCTGACACACCGGTGTCAATGTGTTCTTTTTTCCATTTCCAGGCGTGTATATATATATATATATATATATATATATATATATATATATATATAATGACCTTTGAACACTTTTAAGATAAATACATTGTTTTTTCTCTATCAAAATCTTTCATTTGCTAAATATGCCTATCAGTAGTTAGTGCCTTCAGTAGTTAGAATCCTTTATTTAGCTGGCAGTATTGACGCTCGCTGTATTGCAGTAGTTCGAATAACGAAGATTTTTGTGAGGTAAGTGATTCATGAAAGGAACAGGTTATTGTTAGTCAGGGCCATTCTTTCGTAGGGATTATTGGAAGTCAGATTGCGTTGCGCTAAAAATATTGTGTGTCAGTTTAGTGATGATCAGAATAAGTAAAGAGAGAAATGTCTGAGTACGTTCAATTTTGCTCAGCTGTTTGAAAATCAAATAACGTAAGGGGTTTACCAGCGCAGTAATTCATTAATTTTTCTAAGGGGGCGTTACAAGCATTTGCGATGTGACCCGCCGTATTTGTGTGTTACCTATAACCGAGCGGTGGCTGGCGGCCGATGTGAAAAAACCGTAGCGGAAAGTCACCTATCAAGCTATTTTAACTGTAGATATCACTATCTAAACTGAGCGACACAGTTAAATGATAACTCACTCGAAACCTCGCTATTGTCTCCCACCGCGACGCATAAGTTTGACATTTAGCTCAGAGGTGCCTACTAACTTCGTCCGTAATGGTGCAAAAGCGTGCCGCCCTGTGGTGTCGCCCTCGGGCTCGGCGAGGTTGCAAACACCAAGGGTCGATACGTGCGAAAACTAGGCCCCAGCTGAGAAGTTCATGTGTGCTGTAAGGTACGTTAATGGTGTCACCCTGGTACAGAATTTCACCACAACTCTGTACAACGCCACCGTCGACGCGTCACACGATAAGAAGGACGTCACATCTCTCTTACCCACTTTGCAGCCCTTCTTTAGACGTCCCTGTGATGGAGGTCAGAACCGCGACACTTAGCGTTGAAATCACACGGTTTTCTTATGGGCAACCAAGGGAAAAAATTCACACAAGCGACCGCTCACAACCGACTCGAAAAGACCTCAGGGGGTAGCATGATGGACCACCCTTTCGCTTGGGGCGTTGATTCCCGCACATTACGCATTCGAAAACGACAGAACGCAGAGCGATGGGAAACTGGACTACGTTCTTGATAACGTTGCACACTGTGGCCACGCGATGGGCGTTTCGATCCTACTGGGGCTGCCATCCCGCTGCACATATGACTCCCTTAGAGTGTAGTGCTGCCGCAAATTTTTGTTCTGGTTGTTGTTGTTGTGGTCTTCAGTCCAGAGACTGGTTTGATGCAGCTCTCCATGCTACTCTATCCTGTGCAAGCTTCTTCATGTCCCAGTAGTCACTGCAGCCTACATCCTTCTGAATCTGCTTATTGTATTCATCTCTCAGTCTCCCTGTGCGATTTATGCCCTCCACGCTGCCCTCCAATACTAAATTGGTGATCCCTTGATGCTTCAGAATATGTTCTACCAACAGATCCCTTCTTCTAGTCAAGTTGGGCCACAAACTCCTCTTATCCCCAATTCGATTCAATACCTGTGATCTACCCATCTAATCTTCAGCATTCTTCTGTAGCACCACATTTGGAAAACTTCTATTCTCTTCTTGTCCAAACTATTTATCGACCATGTTTCGCTTCGATACATGGCTACATTCTACACAAATACGTTCAGGAACGACCTCCTGACACTTAAATCTGTACTCGATGTTAACAAATTTCTCTTCTTCAGAAACGCTTCCCTTGCCATTGCCAGTCTACATTTTATATCCTCTCTACTTGGAACATCATCAGTTATTTTGCTGCCCAAATAGCAAAACTCATTTACTAGTTTAAGTGTCCCATTTCCTAATCTAATTCCCTCAGCATCGCCCGACTTATTTCGACTACATTCGATTATCCTCCTTTTGCTTTTGTTGATGTTCATCTTATATCCTCCTTTCAAGACACTGTCCATTCCATTCAACTGCTCTTCCACGTCCTTTGCTGTCTCTGACAGAATTACAATCTCATCGGCGAACCTCATAGTTTTTATTTCTTCTCCATAGATTTTAATACCTACTCCGAACTTTTCTTTTGTTTCCTTTACTGCTTGCTCAATATACAGATTGAATAACATCTGGGATAGGCTACAACCCTGTCTCACTCCCTTCCCAACCACTGCTTCCCTTTCCTGTACAAACTGTAAATAGCCTTAGGCTCCCTGTATTTTACCCCTGCCACGTTCAGAATTTGAAAGAGAGTGTTGCAGTCAACATTGTCAAAAGTTTTCTCTAAGTCTACAAATGCTAGGAACGTAGGTTTGCCTTTCCTTAATCTAGCTTCTAAGATAAGTCGTAGGGTCAGTATCGCCTCAAGTCAACATTTTTACGGAATCCAAACTGATCTTCCCCGAGATCGGCTTCTACCAGTTTTTCCATTCGTCTGTAAAGAATTCGTGTTAGTATTTTGCAGCCGTGACTTGTTAAACTGATAGTTCGGTAATTTTCGCATCTGTCAACACCTGCTTTCTTTGGGATTGGAGTTATTATATTCTTCTTGGAGTGTGGTATGCAGCATGAAACCATTTTGGACCATTCAAAACCATTCTAACGCGATCCAAAGCAGCAAAGGGTCTTTAAGCTTTTTTAGCCCTCCTGTACAAGTCGTTGTCAAGAACATCTTCCTTTTGCTAATCACACTGCGAACTGTCGTTTTCGACCACGAAATGTGTGGGAAACAACGCCCCAAGAGAAGGGGTGGTTTCATTGACATCCTTTATGCCACTTCCTGAGGCCTTTTAATGTTGACTCTGAGCTTCGGAGTATCTGAAATGTTTTCCTCGAGCACACATAAGCATAAGAAAACCGCGCGATTTCAACGCTGGGTTTCGCTGTTCTGCCCTCCATCGCAGAGCCGTGAAAAAAGAGGTAAATGTGGTTCAATGTGACATTATTAACCCACCCTACAGCTCATATGTACTTCTGAGCTATAGCCGTTTTACGCTCGTGCTTGAAGCGTCACAGAGGGTGACGTCACAGACCGCCACACATTCGGGCCATTACAGAGGTAGTTTGTAGGCACCTTTCGGCCATATTTAAAACTTAGGCGTCGCAATGGGAACCAATTTCGGGGTATCTGAAAAGTGAAGTGATATTTTAATTTCGTTGCGTAGTGTAGTACAGTTTTCGAAGTTATTCATATCTAAAACTGTAAAAATAATTTATGAATACCCTGTCTAATAAAGGGCAACGGCCTTGCCGCAGGGGATACACCGGTTCCCGCCAGACCACCGAAGTTAAGCGCTGTCGGTCGTGGCTGGCACTTGGATGGGTGACCATCCGGTCCGCCATGCGCTGTTGCCACTTTTCGAAGTGTACTCAGCCTCGTGATGCCAATTGAGGAGCTACTCGACCGAATAGTAGCGGCTCCGATAACCATCATAACAACTGGCAGAGCGGTGTGCTGACCACACGCCCCTCCTATCCGCATCCTCAGCTGAGGATCACACGGCAGTCGGATGCTCCCGATGGGCCACTTGTGGCCTGAAGACGGAGTGCTGTGTAATAAAAGTTCGTTTCCCAGGCGGTCACTATGATCCCCTCAGACAGTAAGTGGAAAGTTTATTTAAAAGTGTTCAGTAACAACGATTTTATTTTATTTCTACTCAGTGAAAGAATAAGTCCATGCTTGTACTAATCTCTTCGAAATCAGCCGTAGACCAGTATGTGGTGCCGTTCCTACTTTCCAGACCGTATGCAGTTCATAGTTGTCCATCAGTGAACCAATTTTTCTTCACTCCAACTGAGCATATGTGACCATTCCACTTCAATTCTTCTCGTTACTCTAACGTGGCGTTACCGACGCCAGTATTAACTTACTAATCTCGTAATCAAGGGTTCTTATATTATACGACATCATTATTTTAAGGACTAGTTTTTGGTCTTCTCAGACTGAGTGTATCTGGCTATTACCACAATTATATCTAGTAGCGCTTCGTCGTATGCAGCGAGGTCAGAAACGGTATGAAAAGCTTGTGTTTTGCAGGGTTGGTTGTCATTAAGAAAAAAATTCGATACGTTGCGCCGTTTCTGAGGTCATTATCACTGAAGGTAGCAGATAAGGCAGTTGCGCTCTCAAATTCAAGCGGCTCGCCAGATACAATTAATTGGACCAAACTGCTGAGGTCATCTAACTTAAACACTGTCGACAATACACACACCCATGCCCGAGGGAGGACTCGAACCTCCGACGGCGGGAGCCGCACGGACCGTGACAAGGCGCCCAGACCGTGCGGCTACCTCGCGCGGCTGATACAATTAGTGCCAGTTGTTCTCACAGCACAGATGGTAGCGCACGAGACTGCTCAGCCTTTGGCTCGGATTTGATCCTTAGCACCGTCCCACGTCCAATTTTTGTATCGCTCTCTTGTCTGATTTTTGGAAACCAAACGAAAAACGCGTTCGGCAACACCGCCTCTGCTCGGCCTCTTGAGTTTGCCCGTGCAACTCCCTGACCAGCCGATTTCAATGTTAATTAACTCGGAAGCGGCGCAACGTGTCGAATTTTTTTCTTAACAATTATTACTCAGGACAACTTACCCTGGGACACCCTTACAAACTTTCCAGAATGTTTCTGACCACTCTGTATACCTTCATGTCGTCAACATAAAAAGCTAGGACTAAACATAAAACTGCCTGTTACATGAGTGTATCCACTATCTCATCAAACTTAACTCGAAGCCTAATAGTGGACATTAGTGTTTCACCCTTCGCCTCTATGACACATTGATTCTCCTGGAAACGCTTCCATTGAGGCCTCTGAATGGCTGGAGAAGAATGGTAGCCCACTCTTCCTCATGAGCCGAAGCTAGTGATGTTGGAGGCTGGGGCCTGGAGCGAAATCGTCTTTCTACACTACTGGCCATTGAAATTGCTACACCAAGAAGAAATGCAGATGATAAACGGGTATTCATTGGACAAATGTATTATACTAGAACTGACATTTTCAAGAAATTTGGGTGCATAGATCCTGAGAAATCAGTACCAAAAAAACCACCTCTGGCCGTTATAACGGCCTTGATACGCCTGAAAATTGTGTCAAACACAGCTAGGATGGCGCGTACAGGTACAGCTGCCCATGTAGCTTCAACACGATACCACAGTTCATCAAGAGTAGTGACTGGCGAATTGTGACGAGCTAGTTGCTCGGCCACCATTGACTAGACGTTTTCAATTGGTGAGAGATCTGGAGAATGTGCTGGCCAGGGCAGCAGTCGAACATTTTCTGTATCCAGAAAGGCATGTACAGGACCTGCAACATGCGGTCGTGCATTATGCTGCTGAAATGTAGGGTTTCGCAGGGATCGAATCAAGGGTAGAGCCACGGGTCGTAACACATCTGAAATGTCACGTCCACTGTTCAAAGTGCCGTCAATGCGAACAAGAGGTGACCGAGACGTGTAACCAATGGCACCCCATACCATCACGCCGGGTGATACGCCAGTATGGCGATCACGAATACACGCTTCCATTGAGTGTTCACCGCGATCTCGCCAACTCGGATGCGACCATCACGATGCTGTAAACAGAACCTGGATTCATCCAAAAAAATGACGTTTTGACATTCGTGAACCCAGATTCGTCGTTGAGTACACCATCGCAGGCGATCCTGTCTGTGATGCAGCGTCAAGGGTAACCTCAGCCACGGTCTCCGAGCTGATAGTCCATGCTGCTGCAAACGTCGTCGAACTGTTCGTGCAGATGGTTGTTGTCTTGAAACGTCCCCATCTGTTGACTCAGGGATCGAGACTTGGCTGCAGGATCCGTTACAGCCATGCATATAAGATGCCTGTCATCTCAACTGCCAGTGATACGAGGCCGTTGGGATCCAGGACGGCGTTCCGTATTACCCTCCTGAACCCACCGATTCCATATTCTCCTAACAGTCATTGGATCTCGACCAACGCGTGTAGCAATGTCGCGATACGATAAACCGCAATCGCGATAGACTACAATCCGAACTTTATCAAAGTCGGAAACGTGATGGTACTCATTTCTCCTCCTTACACGAGGCATCACAACAACGTTTCACCAGGCAACGCTGGTCAACTGCTGTTTGTGTATGAGAAATCGGTTGGAAACTTTCCTCATGTCAGCACGTTGTAGTTGTCGCCACCGGCGCCGACCTTGTGTAAATGCTCTGAAAAGCTAATCATTTGCATATCACAGCATCTTCTTCTTGTCTGTTAAATTTCTCGTCTGTAGCACGTCATCTTCTTGGTGTAGCAATTTTAATGGCCAGTAGTGTACGTGAGAAGTAAAAACGAAATCTACAAATGATACTGAGAATGTAGATTGAAAGTAGGTAAACAGATTAAGTGACTAGCAGGTCAAAATAATACAATATCCAAAAATACGAATAAAGGAGAGGATCTAAAATCATAAAAATAGATGAAAGTAGCTGTCCACATACGTAAAACAACCGCAAGCTGTATATAAGTGTAGGAACGGCGTGAAGTAGTAATAAACATAGCATGGTGTAGAAGATTTTTCAGGATTAACTAGGTTATAAGATGTGCCTGAAGCAGTCCATGAATTTCGTATTTTTAAGGTCATTCTGGCTGGTTCCAAAACGCCCTATAAATTTCGATCTCTTCTAAATAATAAAGCTGTCTGACTTATCATATTTTATGAAGAATTTGTAAAGAGTTTTCAGTGTTATACAACTTGTGTTTAGTTACGTGAATATGGTTCACAAAGGATGATTTACAATTATCACTGGTGCTACTGTGTTATCTAAAGGGAATGTTAAAACTTTCCCACTTTGTCCTATGTAAAAGTTATTGCATTCGCCACAATTGATTTTATAAACTCCAGATTGTGTGTAAGATTTATTGTGTCGGATATTATGATGTATGGTCAGACCTAACGTGTTGTGAGTGCGGAAGCCTATTCTTACTTTGGTACGAAACTGTTAACGTATTCTTTCAGAAACAGATCCGCTAAATATAAGTTTCAGGTTCTTCCTCTTTCTGCAATGTTATCTCACCAGTAGTATTGTGACAAAGTAATTTTGCAGCAAACATTTTAATTATTTGTGTAGGGAAATCATTTTTCCGTACTACATGTGTAAAGATCCCTAGTTCTTCGTTAGTTTCGCTTTTTGATAGTGGAAGCCAGATTAGTTTGTCAATCACAGAATGGAAGTATGCCTTCCTGTGGGTTCATGGGAGGCAGGAATATGTCGAAATTGCAATATTTTAACAGCCAACAAAAAATTTCACAAATGATGTGGACCCAGTTATCAAGAAACTTCCGTTTTTGTTTTCCTTATTGGTATTCCAGTTGCTATGTGTTTATTTATCGGTTGTCCTTTTTTTATTTTTAGCTCACTTTTACTATTTGAGTTTACATGTTGTCAGTTTGCAAATAGTTCAAATGGCTCTAAGCACTATGGGACTTAACAACCGAGGCCATCAGTCCCCTCGACTTAGAACTACTTAAACCTAAGGACAACACACACAGCCATGCCCGAGGCAGGATTCGAGCCTGTGACCGTTGCAGCAGCGCGGTTCCGGACTGAAGCGGCTAGAACCACTCGGCCACAGCACCGGCGTCATTTTGCCATTTAGGTGTAGTGAGTGGAGCCGTGGACGCTACAAAATGGATTTCCTTACAAAACGGATTTCCAAGTAAAGAAATCGGAACATTTCTAACGTTTTATTATGTTCCAGTTAAATCGTGGGGTAACAGCAGCGGAAAAATCCACAACCACTTGCGCCATGTATGGGGACAATATCATTGGGCAGAGTGCGGCAAGAAAATGGTTTCTTCGTTTCAAGGACATTAGTGACTTTCCACTTTCAAGAAGACCTTCGGGGTTAGACGAAGATAGTTGAAACGCATTAATCCACAACGATCCATGTTAGTGTACTCGAGAACTGGCAAATGTAATAAACTGTGCCCGCATCTTGTGGTCGTGCGGTAGCGTTCTCGCTTCCCACGTCCGGGTTCCCGGGTTCGATTCCCGGCGGGGTCAGGAATTTTCTCTGCCTCGTGATGGCTGGGTGTTGTGCGCTGTCCTTAGGTTAGTTAGGTTTAATTAGTTCTAAGTTCTAGGGGACTGATGACCATAGATGTTAAGTCCCTTAGTGCTCAGAGCCATTTGAACCATTTTTGAAATAAACTGTGATCATTTCACCATCGTGCGACATCTGCATGCAATGGGGAAGTTTCAGAAATCTGGTGTATGGATACCGCATACTCTAAGCCAAAATCACCAAAATCAGTGGGTGGCCAAATGTGCACCTCTGCTTGACCGCCATCAATTGCCTCGTTACTGGTGACGAGAAATGGAGACTTTATGATAACATAAGGAAGAGAAAGGAATGGTTGAACTCCGGCTGCTGTGGTCGAGCGGTTCTAGGCGCTTCAGTTCGGAACCGCGCTGCTGCTACAGTCGCATGTTTGAATCTAGCCTCGGGCATGGATGTGTGTGATGTCATTAGGATAGTTAGGTTTAAGTAGTTTTAAGTCTAGGGGTCTGATGACAGATGTTAAGTGCTTAGAGTCATTTGAACCATTTGAATGATTGACCCTAAACAAAGCAACAACTCCCGGTACAAAGAACTGCGCGCATCCACAAAAGATTATGGTATGCGTCTGGTGCGATGGTGTAGTGTACTACAGATTGCTCCACCGAGTGTAACTGACACTGCTGACATTTATCGTCAACAAGTGAGATGGCTTGGAGATGCAATCCACGAACAATAACCAGGAAGACGGCATGAAGTGATACAACTCAACAGCCTTCGAGGAACTTTCCTTTCCGGAAGAAAATTCACTCCGAACATGCCTCGTCATGTTGTGTCTCTCAGAACCACGTGATTTCTACAATCGCGGAATGAAAATCCAGCGTGTAATGGTTCTTTATTTACGTGACCATTACGGCACTCCAACCCCAGTTCTCGATACCAGTAATATAGTACTACTTTTCTGCGAATTAACAGACATATTTTTGTGACAATATTCACATTTGGTTTTATTAATGTATAGGTACTACGATGTATCGATATATTACAGTGATATGTTTCTTGTGTGTATTCATTTCTGTGAGACTATCATAATCTTTGACTTACTTGTAGCCGTTTTGGCGCGAATGCACACAGAGCAGTCTTTAATTCACTTTGCAGAAGTTAAGTTGTTATTTCGCTTTGTAAAAAAAACAGTCAAGTCTTGTGTTTGGTTAAAGTGGAAATTAAATATATGAAGATTGATACAAAACTGTTTTCTTGATGATGTGACAATTAAGAAGTATATGTGAATTTACAAGTAGTTTAATACTAATGTGGATCGTGAACACCAAGTCAAAAATTATTTCTACCGTTCCATTGTTCTGATCTGGGATTGTTTGATCATCAAGAATTTCTTGAAAAACGCATTTGTTAGGTCTTCAGATATTGCTAAAATACAGATCTGGACCGTCTAGCAGTCAAACTGGAATCACCCTAGAATCAACAAGATGAGCCATAACAACTTTGACGAAATCTACGTGGGAATCCATTCAAGATAAGTGCCAAAATTAATGACTTTTTTACAGTGACTTCATTATTTCCATTCTGACGATACAGTCAATAACTTTGTTGTTGCCCGACAAAGCGAACATATGCTGTGTGAGCAACATTATTAATCTGATTTCTAACCTACTTTGCAAGTGGTGGTATTGCTAGAAGCGCTGGCAGACTGGTGTAAACAGCGACGGAGAACATATTATTGATCTCTAAAGTCTCTGTAAAGCGTATCTTCTGTGTACATTAACTTTACGGAAAAAAGCTTCCAACTTGCCCTTTCAAAGGAACCATCCAGGCATTTGCATGGAGGGATTTAGAGAAATCACGGAAATCCTAAATCTGGATGGCTGGACGGGGGTTTGAAACGTCGTGCTAACCATTCTGCCACTTTGCTCGGTCTATTCGATCGACACTCATACTTTCAATATAGTAACAAATGGCTCTGAGCACTGTGGGACTTAACATCTGAGGTCATCAGTCCCCTAGTTAAACCTAAGGTAACCTAAGGACATCACACACATCCATGCCCGAGGCAGGATTCGAACCTGCGACCGTAGCAGCAGCGCGGTTCCGGACTGAAGCGCCTAGAACCGCTCGGCCACAGCGGCCGGCTAATATAGTGACATTCGTCTATAATGGTACATCGTGATTTTTCAGAAATGTTTAAGAACTGTAAATTAAAAAGCCTGCTTAAAATACTGTACTTCAAAATTATTTTTTGTTAGAAGAATAAGACGATAAAAGCGCTTTTGATCAGACTTCTCTATCAGGAGCTAAGCGAATAAACACCTTCCTGATAGATGACTCATCATAGGACCCGCCGCACTAATATTTCAGACAATCTGCGACACAGGTAACCATACTACTTGCTACGACGACAATCTGTAACGGTACATGTCACTACAAAGCATACCAACAAGTCTCACTGTGCCTGTACTAGACCGATGAAAGACGTTCGTGTGAAAACGTATCTTTAATTAGTAGTAGGGTAAAGAACATCTACGGTGCCCGCGTTTTTTCGTATTCATGTGCACATGTGAGAAAGAATAATGCGGGCACAGGGCAGAAAGCGACGTCGGACGTGTAATTTGGACTCGCCAGTGAAGGGTCACTTGCGTTTTGCGGAGGTTCGAGTCCTCCCTCGGGCATGGGTGTGTGTGTTTGTCCTTAGGATAATTTAGGTTAAGTAGTATCTAAGCTTAGGGACCGATGACCTTAGCAGTTAATTTCCATAAGATTTCACACACATTTGAACATTTTTTTGCGTTTTGCAGCTGGGCTTTTGGGCGCTGTGGATTGCAAAGAAGGAAGGGGTCTGACGACAATGGTCGAGCACTTGTTATATAGACTCTACGCTATGCTATCTCGAGTAAGTACGAACTTATGGTTCTGTTCAAGCATTGAAGCATTATATACGAACACATTGTCTGAAAAGCGGCCGGCCGGGGTGGCCGAGCGGTTCTAGGCGCTACAGTCTGGAAACGCGTGACCGCTACGGTCGCAGGTTCGAATCCTGCCTCGGGCATGGATGTGTGTGATGTCCTTAGGTTAGTTAGGTTTAAGTAGTTCTAAGTTCTAGGGGACTGATGACCACAGCAGTTAAGTCCCATAGTGCTCAGAGCCATTTTTTTGTCTGAAAAGCTTTGTTAATTATCAGTTGTTGTGAGTTGAGAACTTATTTGTATACAGAAGAATTCCGAAAACCGTGTTTTGTGATTTCGTAGTGAGTTGTTTGGATGTAGAAGCTCTCTTATAGCCCTCGCCCCTCTGCAGCAGTCAAATACGTGGCCCTGCATAGCAGGTCCGTATCATCAAGAGATGACGACCGGGAAATTCGGAAAAGAAAGTAATTGTTATTTTAGAGAATGGGTAAAGATTTGGCATCTCGCAATGTATCGCTCACTTAAAATCAGTGCATAAAAAGAGAAACGCCTCAAATCTTATCGCTACTGCGTAAGTGCAGTCGTCCTATCGCTTGTCAGCAAACCGCTGGTTACACAACGTGGAAAGCTACCGGTAGGGGCAAATAAAAGTGGCCAGAGAATAGAGTTCCAGGGTACGAAGAGACACAGCACACGAAATGAAGTGCAGTACTAACCTGACTATAGCAGATGTCGAAAACGACCACCGTGGATCTCTTGGAACTTTCGGGCCTTGGTCACCAAGTTGCTGAAAGCACATCGAAGCTGGAATGGCGTAATTGCTGCAGTCTCATTCGAAGTGTTCTGCTGCCGTTCTTGAAGACAGTGAAGGTTGTTCCAATACACCTTAGACTTCAGGGCTCCCCGCACAGAGTAATCGAACGCTGACAGGTGACCTGGGTGGCCAGATAGCACCGCGACCAGACTCACCTCTGTTAACAGCTCTGTCAGGCGTGATGATTGTGTAAATATGCTCCACGTTTCAGTCGGGGACTTTACCTCCTCAATTAATGCTGCCACAAATGGTATCCACTTGTCTGGGCCACTTTCATTTGCCCCACTCTGTACTAGGTTCTACCAGTGGGCGGAAGTTCTGCACTAGTTTGCATAACGTATATGTGAAAGGAGTAAAGCACGTTGATGCGTTGACTCCGTGCCACCTTCCTTACAGTGTAGCAAAAAATGTAGCAGGCACTTGCTACTGGACTCCAGCAAAAAGAAGAAAGACGACCGCTGCAACAGTGTGGATGCCAGAGCCTGATGCTTCCACAGTACTTGCTGCATATCTTGTTGTTATTGTTGTTGTTGTTGTTGTGTTGTTGTTCTTGTTGCTGCAACGCCAGGCGCTGTTTCCAAAGTCACGTTAATTCTGAATCCATGAATTATGAACATTCTTTTCACTAATGAGTGAGTTCCTCACCGTCAAAATTGGTATCCAATTGTGAGATCCAAGTTCTAAAGACGCGGTTGATGGATCTCTGCTCTGGGAAAAGGTAACACTTGGTTAGCGAGCGAACATCTTCGATGCAGACTTCTCGCCCTCCGCTATCGGGTGGAAAATTATAGGTTCCTAAAGCCCATCCCCCCTTAGTAGGTCATGTGAGCACTAGACATAGGAAGCGGCTACTAGGCTAGCGCAATACGTGTGGCTGGCACGTGTGCGTTTTTTAGGACAGAGAAATCCCTCCACATCGCCGATAAGAAACGTTATTACACTACTTACCATTAAAATTGTTACACCAAGAAAAAATGCAGATGATAAGCGGGTATTCATTGGACAAATATATTAGACTAGAACTGACATGTGATTACATTTTCACGCATTTTGGGTGCATAGATCTTAAGAAATCACTATCCAGAACAACCACCTCTGGCCGTAATAACGGCCTTCATACGCCTGGGCATTGAGTCAAACAGAGCTTGGATGGCGTGTACAGGTACAGCTGCCCATGCAGGTTCAACACGATACCACAGTTCATCAAGAGTAGTGACTGGCGTATTGTGACGAGCTAGTTGCTCGGCCACCATTGACCAGACGTTTTCAATTGGTGAGAGATCTGGAGAATGTGCTGGCCAGAGCAGCAGTCGAACATTTTCTGTATCCAGAAAGGCCCGTACAGGACCTGCAACATGCGGTCGTGCATTATCCTGCTGAAATGTAGGGTTTCGCAGGGAAAGAATGATGGGTAGAGCCAAGGGCCGTAACACATCTGAAATGTAACGTCCACTTTTCAAAGTGCCGTCATTGCGAACAAGAGGTGACCGAGACGTGTAACCGATGGCACCCCATACCATCACTCCAGGTGATATGCCGTATGGTGATGACGAATACACGCTTCCAATGTGCGTTTATCGCGATGTCGCCAAACATGGATGCGACCATCATGATGTTGTAAACAGAGCCTGGATTCATCCGAATAAATGACGTTTTGCCATTCGTGCACCCAGGTTCATCGTCGAGTACACCATCGCATGCGCTCCTGTCTGTGATGCAGCGTCAAGGGTAACCGCAGCCACGGTCTCCGAGCTGATAGTCCATGCTGCTGCAAACGTCGTCGAACTGTTCGTGCAGATGGTTGTTGTCTTGCAAACGTCCGCATCTGTTGACTCAGGGATCGAGACGTGGCTGCACGATCCGTTACAGCCATGCATATAAGATGCCTGTCATCTCGACTGCTAGTGATACGAGGCCGTTGGGATCCAGTACGGCGTTCCGTATTACCCTCCTGAACCCACCGATTCCATATTTTGTTAACAGTGTTTGGATATCGACCAACGCGAGCACCAATGTCGCGATACGATAAACCGCAATCGCGATAGGCGGAAAAGTGGTGGTACGCATTTCTCCTCCTTACACGAGGCATCACAACAACGATTCACCAGGCAACGCCGGTCAACTGCTGTTTTTGGATTTGAAATCCTTTGGAAACTTTCCTCATGTCAGCACGTTGTAGGTGTCGCCACCGGCGCCAACCTTGTGTGAATGCTCTGTAAAGCTAATCATTTGCATATTACAGCATGTTCTTCTTGTCTGTTAAATTTCTCGTCTGTAGCACGTCATCTTTGTGGTGTAGCAATTTTAATGGCCGGTAGTGTATTTCGGATGAGGAAGAATACCAGCCCCATTAATTAAAGAGAGAAGCATTCGACAAGGCACATCGGAGAAAGAAAACATTAATATAGTATAAGGTAATTGCAGGAGTGTCTATGGAATAGTCTCAAAACTAGTCTCAATTACAAACGGCAAAAATCCTGCATACGTGGATTGGAACTTTAATAATAACCACTATTTATTTACAGCTCATACAAAAGTTTTACTGACCTTCAAAGTAGTCACTAGCATTAACCCTTTGCCACTGATGTGGAAGTCGTAGTATACTCTTAGCAGTGCCAGTTGTGTTGACAGTTCGAGCGGCGCGGTCTATTGCCCGACGAATTTGTAGCATTTCTGAAGCGAATGCCGTGAAGTGTTTCCTTCAGTTTAGAAATCGAGTTGAACTCACGAGGGCTTAAGTCAGGGGAGTGCAGTAGGCGGTATAGCACTTAGCAGCCCTATCAGTCAAACAAATCAGTAACAACTTGCACTGTACGTGCTTGAGCATTGTCCTGCAAAATGATGGTCAAGTCGTGCAGAAGGTGTCATCACTTCTGTCTCTATGCTGTTAATTTTTGGAACACAACCTACGACGAGATTAGATGCAGAAGTGATGACACTTTCTGCAGGACCTAACCATCATTTTGCGGGAAATGCTGAAGCACGTACAGTGCAAGCTGTTACTGATTTGTTTGACTGGCGGGGCTGCCAAGTGCTATACCACCTACTGCAATCTCCTGACTTACGCCCTCATAAGTTCAATTCGATTTCTAAACTGAAGGAAACACTTCACGGCATTCGCTTCAGAACTGCTACAAATTCGTCGGGCAATAGAACGCGCCGCTCGAATTGTCAACACAACTGGCAGTACTAAGAGTATCCTACGACTTCCATATCATTGGAAACGGGCTATGCTGGTGACTACTTTGGAGGTCAGAAAAAGTTTGAAACACGTATCTGTTATGCACGAGCTGTAAATAAATAGTTGCCACTATTAAACTTCCAACCCTCGTACAATTAGGGACAGAAAGCTGACAGGAACCAGATATTAGAAGAAACGAAATTCTAAATACCGATTGGAATGCGGTAGAAAATATCTAGTGAGATTCCGAACGCGAAATAAATTCGATGAAAGTAAGCGTAAAAAGTGAATAAGATATAGTGATCGGATGCTTATATAGACCTCCCACTTCCGGAGTAGTAGAGACATAAAATCTGAGAGGAAACTTGGAGAATATTTAGCCTAAATGTCCTGTTCATGCTACAGTATTAAGAGGAGATTTCAACTTACCAGTTATAGACTGGGAAGTACGAGTTATCAAAACAGGCAACCGAGTAAATTATTCTAAATGCCTCATCCGAAAATTACCTTGAGCAGCTAATCAGAGAACCGACTCGCGAAAGTAACATATTAGGTCTGAAAGAACAGAAAAGGAACCAGTGATCAAAAGGCCGCTACAACATCACTGAATACGGTTGTAAATATGAATATAAAGGAATATAAAGAAAGAAAGCAAAACAGTAGCGCTTCTCAAGGTGACAAGAAACAGATTTCAGATCGCGAAAATCTTATCTCCAGCGCATCCATTGTTGCGCGTCAGTGGACAAATATCGCGAGTACGGCATTGCACAATGCGCTCTGCACGAAGTATGCTCTGAGCTGAGCAAAGTGGTCAACATGGGAAAGAACCGCAGCCTTGTCAATAAAACTGCAAATGTAATAGTAGTCGAAATCTCACAGATGTACAAATACTGAAGGAATACAAAATTAGCGTAAGGAGAGACTTTTGTGAATCGTGGAACACAGATCATTCTCGTTTTCAAGAAGGATTGTCAAACAGAAACAGATAAATGGTATCATGACACTTCTGGAGACCAAATTTCTCCTCTGCAGGATTCGACGTGGGTTTCAAAACAATTATCGAGTGAACCCAGCTCAATCTGTTTGTCTAGGAGACCCAGAAAGCAGTAGCAGGTTGATGCAGTGGTTCTTGACTTCAAAAATGGTTCAAATGGATCTGAGCACTATGGGAGTTAACTGCTGAGGTCATCAGTCCCCTAGAACTTAGAACTACTTAAACCTAACTAACCTAAGGACATCACACACATCCATGCCCGAGGCAGGATTCGAACCTGCGACCGTAGCGGTCGCGCGGTTCCACACTGTAGCGTCTAGAACCGCTCGGCTACTCCGGCCCGCTCTTGACTTCCGGAAACGGTTTGATACAGTTCTGTACTGCTGACTGAAGAACAATATACGAACGCACAGAATATCAGACAGCTGTTTGATTGGACTGAAAGGTTACTAGCAAACAGAATACAGCGTATCATTTTCAACGGACAGAAATCTTCAGTTGTAACATTAACTTTGGGCGTACTCTAAGGAATGTTGTAGGATCCTTACTTTTCGCAATATGTATAAATGACCTTTCGGATAATGTCGGCAGACCCATGGGGATATTCACAGACGATGCTGTTGTAAACAGAGAAGTTGCAAGGCTAGAAATCTGTAGCGGACTGCAGGAAGACCTGCAGATGATCAATTCTTGATGCACAGAGTGGCAATTGAACCTCAACACAAACAAATGTAATGTATTCTGCATAAATAGATAGAAAATCCGCTGTTGTATGATTACATTATATTAAGGGACAGTTATTCCAAAACTGCTCCACAGCCTTATTAGTAAACCATTATTCCAATGAAGAGACCTAATTCATTTAAATTGTTAACGCTGTTGAAAGTAAGCGTGCAATTAAATGTAATACCAACGATTACAGATGTAAGTAGTAATCTTTCCTTTAACCCTAAACGATAATGTTTGTAGTATTTTTCTGTAAACTTAGGGTGCCCAATAGGCTATGAGAACGCACTAGAGTTCTGAGGGTGAGCACAGCAGGCAGAGAATAAAAATGTTTCCACTGAAAACTATGAGGCAGTCAGGAATGGGCTGGGACCAGAGCGCCTTTTTCCAACAGACTAAAACTCCAAGCAGACACCTTTGGTGTGGAAGGGCAAGAGAGACAGCTGAGCACATTTGAACTTTCAGTAGCAAGGAGCTTAAAGAAGGGCCTTCAGAAAAGATAAGATCCGTGAAGGCAGGGGGGAAAAGACGATTCACCCAGCGAGGGAGACAGCTACTGTGGGCCGAAGGAGGTAAGAGGTCCACGTCTAGTTCATCATTATTTCGTAGCGGCGGTGGAAACTTGCACGTGCATACATGCAGATGTTTCTGTTGGATGAAATTTAGAGACATACGTATTGTATTGTATTGTATGTTAAATGGGGGCCTAGAAACGACGGAGAGGTTCCGTCCCCGCCGCAGCCGCAGTGGTCCACAAGTCTCACCACGACTACCGCAGTCCATTTCACCACCGCCTCCCCACACCGAACCACTTTTTCAGGGGTTACTGTGCTGTGCGGTTCGGCCCTCATAGAATCCCCCCCTCCCCCCCCCCCCCCCCCCCCCAGGAAACGTCTCACACCAGACGAGTGTAACGCCTATGTTTGCGTGGGCGAGTATTGGTGGTGTACGCGTATGTGGAGAACCTGTTTGCGCAGCAATCGCCAACATAGTGTAGCTGAGGCGAAATAAGGGGAACCAGCCCGCATTCGCCAAGGCAGATGGAAAGCCGCCTAAACACCATCCACAGACTGGCCGGCTCACCGGAGCTCGACACAAGTCAGCTGGGCGGATTCGTGCCTGGGACCCGGCGCTCATTCCCAATCAGGAAAACCGTACGTTGGATGGCACGGCTAACCGGGCGGGCGACATAGGTACAGTGAGAGGGAATTTTTGCCTGCTGCGTCACTCTAGGAGAGAACTGAGCAGTATTGCTTAACCTCCACAGATTCGTTAGGAGAGGGAAAATTGTTGCCATTGTTGCAAATTTTTCATTATTGGGTACTAGGAATGTATACTGGAGTTGGCTATTAGTATTCTGGCGCTGGGAGAAACAGCAAGAGTTTGTAGGAGGAGGACATTTCGTCTTAGGGCATGAGAGAGAGAGCAGACTTCATCTCAGAGCTAGATAGGAGGAGACTCTTCCTTTTGGTATGACAGGGACAAGAGATTTTGTCTCTCAAGAAGGCCATATGGCAATCGAACTTCTGTGTTTTTTCATATTAATGGTACATGAAGTTCTGAAGTGAAACATCAATCAACAAAAGCAGTTCCACGGAACTCTCAAGAAAATCGAAAAGGTTTTCCAACCACCTTTAATATACTAAAAGAAGACCAATTTTGGTCAACAGGTTTGTGTGTGGTAGTATGGTAGAATACTTGCCTACAACATGTATGGTACATGAGTGATTCCCAGGTCTGCCAAAATTTTAAACAAAGTTGCATGTTTCGTAAAGATTTCCATGAAGTGTAAAATACATAGCGATTAAAAAGGATTTAATTTCTATTTTTAATCCAAACAATTTTTTTTATAAAGGATCAGTAACGAAGAATGTGCATTTGCAATGAAAACAAGATTTTTGTGTGGACCATGTCATTAGAAATAGAATCATGCATTTCTCATAAAAACATTCATCACAAATCTACACACATCAAAAAAAGTTTTGCATCATCTCAGTTCCGAGAGTTCCGGAACCTGAGAGGAAAATTGGAATAGAGATCAACATAAACTTCATTTCCGTCCTTTTATTGTTCGTGAACACCACACATTGAGAATTTGTGTCTGGCGGGAGGCGTGGTAGGGTATTGCGTGCAGTTACACTGGCGCTGTGTCAAGGTGTAGTGGTGAGTTCATCTGCCCTTTAAGCAGCAATCTCAGCCCGGTACAAATTTTCAATCTTCCCCATTGATTTAAATCAATGCCTACTCAGAGCCAATTTTTGTAAATCCTTTGGGTGTATAGACATCTGTTAGTTACCATATATTTGGTGACTTTTATATTTAAGAGTTGGTATTCGGATTGAAAGGGAAAAGAAGTGAAAAAATAATGACTGAAACAAGACTAGTCTCTTTTTTTTCATCTTCATGTAAACTTGACGGAATAGTTAGTAAGACAGGCATGTCTGTTCAAAAATTTGTAGCCTGGAATCCGACCTAAAACCCCCAAACCGCAAAGCCAAATTTCTTTTGTCCCCACACAGCCTGTCCAGAGAACTCTAGCTCGCTGTAGCATAATGAAGACGGCCGCAAGACTTCAAAGTCGATTTTCTCCGACAGTTTTTGAGAGTTACATCGACTTATTTTTCGGTATTAACAGATGCATTCTGAATTTCCGTAGCATAAATGTAAAAAGTTACAAAAATCCGATTCTCGCGTGGTCCTCTTGCCAGTCAGCGGGGCAGAGCTTGGAATTCTGAACCACTACTGCTGTCGTCCTCTGCAGTGTGGCGAGCACGGGCCGCAGTTGGTGACGAGAGACCGCCAAGTTATTTGTCGAAAGTCGGAGCTTAGTTCTGCTCTGCTAATTCATAGCCACTTAGCTGCGCTCAGTAAGTGCTTAGGCGAGAGAACTAGTTCTAGTTTGTAGCTTCCTGTGTCTCTTCTATAAGCTATCAACTTGTTCAGCAATCATTGGCTACGTCCGTGGACTCAGGTTTTGCATCATTCTATCTGTAACACACCCAACTGTGCCAAGATCTTTTGTACATATCCTTCCGCGCTTGTGCTCTTTTGTCATTTGTGTTTACTCAGTGACTAAAACCACATTACTGCATCTAACAATGAATCGGACTTTTATAGTGACGTATAGTCTCCATTTGTAGCTTGGTGGAGGCCCTTAACTATATTCCTATAGAGTCAATTTCCATTTTTTTTTTTTTCATATATCACGAGAAGCGGTCGGTTCACTGAGCAAGTAGGCGAGTTCCACTGTGGTAGCATCTCACGTGTATACCACATGCTTAACACCACCCCCTGACAAACAGAACAACAGCCGCTGGAAGCATTCACATCAATGGAAATGAGCGTACGGGATTGTGGGCCAAGAGTCCCCCATTCGGGGAAGTTCGGCCGCCGAGGGGAAGTACTTACTGCATTCGACGCCACATCGACTTGCACGTCGGAGATGGAGATGAAATGATGATGAGGACAACACAACACTCAGTCCCTGTGAGGAGGAAATCTCCTGACCCAGCCGGGAATCGAATCTGGGCCCCTTGGCATGGCATTCCGCCACGCTGACCACTCAGCTAACGGGGGCAGACATTCACACCCGTAAAATACACTCTAAGACAGAGAAAAAAAACACACCACGTATTATCCGAATGGGACAGCAGTCGGATGTACATGTATAGACAAATAAGCGATTACAATTCCAGAAAGATTGGATGATTTATTTAAGAGAGAAAGCTTCAGTAATAGAGAAAGCCAATAAAGCGTCACGTCGGTAGACTTCCACCCCTTATGCGAATAGTTATTCGGCTCCATAGACTTGTCGGATGCCCTCCTGAGCGGTATCGTGACAGATTCTGTCCAACTGGCGGGTTAACTCGTCAAAATCCCGAGCTGGCTGGAGGACCTTAGGGGCCTTTGCCATTCGCGGGCAATTGCTGTACCAACTGAGCTAGTCCTGCAAGTTTCGGAAGAGAACTTTTGTGTAGTTTGGAAGATAAGAGATGAGGTACTGGCGGAAGTAGAGCTGTGGGGACAGTCTCTGAAATATGTTGTGGTAGCTCAATCGGTAGAAAACTTGCCCCAAAAGGCAGAAGTCCCGAGTTCGGGTCTGGTCCGTCATGCAGTTTTAACCTGCCAGAAAGTTTCACATAACAATGTTGTACGAGGACTGCTTGCTCTTCTGAGGCAAAGTAACGCAGGAAAACTGGAAGGAAATATTTTTGGTACAGTTTTCTGTTGTTGACATTTTAAAGTCGTGCTGTATGGAGTCTTACTGCAGTACAGTCGGTTTTCGGTCGTGGTGGCGTGCGGGGACGGCTCCGCCCCCCGGGCACCGCTCTGCTGATGGAGTTGTTTACCGCCCCTTCGCGGTTTTTGTGTTGTGTACCGTCCATGGATATTGTGCCCCATTGTGCACTCTTACGGCCGAGCGACACTTAAATCAATTTTCCAAGCCGAACATTCGCGACTATGAGCTTATGAAATCGAATAATTCATTTGCGAAGTGCTACGCCTGGACCAACAAGAAGCGGTGGGTATTCACATCTCTATCTTTGGCAGTATCGTCCACATTACAATGAAGATGGAGGAAGCAAGTGCTGACGTAGTTCGACAACACGCACACGGGCTTAAGTTTAAACATTCTGACGGGCATAATGGAGAGATGACGGTGGACCACGCTGGTTTCGGCCATCGAAAAATTCGGGTGTTTAAGCTCCCTTTCTGTAGAGTCTTGTACCGTAGGAATCAATGGAGAGGCTGTTATCCTCTCTCTACAAAACAAATGTACGTGTGAATTAATACGTTCTTCATTTACATCAACTATAAGTTTTTTGCTTAACTGGAATAGAGTCCGTGTGTTGTGGTACAAGCTGATCAGCAGTAATCCTCTTGCAGATAATATCAGTAATTTAGCTGTTGCACTAATGTGGTCACACTAGGCACTATCTTAACCTGCTGAACTATGCCGCTCCGTTAATGGACAGACAGACGCCGACATGGAGTAGTGAGTCAAGTCGTTGAGCTAACGCCTGAGGCCCTCCAGTCAGCGGCGACGAGTGTCGAGAGGGCGTTGGCGGCGTGTTGCTTGTGAGCCTGTCTCTGGTCTCTCTTGTGATAGGCGCTCTTGATCCAGCGCCTAGAATCGATCTTCGCGCTACATCTTTGCTGTCCGGTGTGCTGGCTACAGCTTATGCCAGCACATTCCTACCTCTCTCCCCCAACCCCTCACCCCAAAAAGCTGCACCGTTGCCGAGTAGGGGGTATGTGAAGGACCTCGAGAGGGGAGACAGGACGTTGGATGTAGAGGTGAGCTGAGAGCAGTGACTGTGGAGGATGGCGTACTTCCGACGGCACCTCGCATTCTGCCTTGTGAGGCAACAGGAACACCTTCCAGGAAACTGCTGCCAGGGCACAAGTCCAGGCCTGAGGGTGTGTGCTGGGGCGATGGCGACGACGGCATCGGCGATGGTGGGTCCAGGACCATTGAATCGAGAGCGGGGTCGGCGGGGACGAGGGCGCATCGTCCATCTGCTCTTCCTGGGGTGCCCTGGTGGCACCAGTGGGCAGCTGTGAAGGCCTTGCTGTCCTGTGAAGCCGTCAATCTGGGGGAAGAAAAGTGGCAGAATCACGGGGCAAACGACATGGGCAAATTTGATTCTGGTGGCGGTGCTGCAAACCGCCAGGACCTGCAATTAAGTACATATATGAGCCAATGTGTTCCTGGATTACGCCTCTTTGCCAGCGCCCACGATTGCCAAAACCGTGAAAAGAACAAGATCGAGAGGCGCAAAGCGATACTCGCGGATCATTGACGGCGCGAGATGCTGAGGTGGGTATAGCAAGTGTAACATTGTAGGATGAGAGCGGCCATGCAGAAATTCCGCCGGCGATGGTCCGTCTCTTGGGCGGGAGCGATATGAGGCGAGAAACAGTTGCTGTGACTGCTCCCGTGTGTCCGTGGTGTGAAGCTTGGCCATCTGTTGGTTAAAAGTGCGTACAAAGCGTTCTGTTTCTGTTGGTCTGGGAGGGAAATAGAGCACTTGTTAGATGACAATGCAATTTCGTTCACAATAATGTTCTAAATGACGTGAAGTGAACTATGGTCCGTTGTCCGACACGAGTACTTCATTCTAACCCTCGATGCAGAAAATGGAGGACAACCCTTGAATGGTGCTACATAATGCAGTAGACCTCCCCCCATGAACAACGAACCTTGTCGTTGGTGGGGAGACTTGGGTGTCTCAGCGACACAGATGGCCGTACCGTAGGTGCAACCACAACGGAGGGGTATCTGTTGAGAGGCCAGACAAACATGTGGTTCCTGAAGAGGGGCAGCAGCCTTTTCAGTAGTTGCAGGGGCAACGGTCTGGATGATTGACTGATCTGGCCTTGTAAAATTAACCAAAACGGCCTTGCTGTTGCGGTACTGCGAATGGCTAAGTAAGGGGAAACTACAGCCGTAATTTTTCCCGAGGGCATGCAGCTTTACTGTATGGTTAAATGATGATGGCGTCCTCTTGGGTAAAATATTCCGGAGGTAAAATAGTCCCCCATTCGGATCTCCGGGCGGGAACTACTCAGGAGGACGTCGTTATCAGGAGAAAGAAAACTGGCATTCTGCGGATCGGAGTGTGGAATGTCAGATCCCTTAATCGGGCAGGTAGGTTAGAAAATTTAAAAAGGGAAATGGATAGGTTAAAGTTAGATATAGTGGAAATTAGTGAAGTTCAGTGGCAGGAGGAACAAGACTTCTCGTCAGGTGAATACAGGGTTATAAATACAAAATCAAATAGGGGTAATGCGGGAGTAGGTTTAATAATGAATAGGAAAACAGGAGTGCGGGTAAGCTACTAAAAACAGCATAGTAAGCGTATTATAGCGGCCAAGATAGACACGAAGCCCATGCCTACTACAGTAGTACAAATTTATATGCCAACTAGCTCTGCAGATGACGAAGAAATTGAAGAAATTTATGATGAGATAAAAGAGATTATTCAAGTAGTGAAGGGAGACGAAAATTTAATAGTCATGGGTGACTGGAATTCGACAGTAGGAAAAGGGAGAGAAGGAAACGTAGTAGGTGAATATGGATTTGGGCCAAGAAATGAAAGAGGAAGCCGTCTGTTAGAATTTTGCACAGAGCATGATTTAATCATAGCTAACACTTAGTTCAAGAATCATAAAAGAAGGTTGTATACATGGAAGAATCCTGGAGATACTAAAAGGTTTCATACAGATTATATAATGGTAAGACAGAGATTTAGGAACCAGGTTTTAAATTGTAAGACATTTCCAGGGGCAGATGTGGACTCTGACCACAATCTAATGGTTACGAACTGTAGATTAAAACTGAAGAAATTGCAAAAACGTGGGAATTTAAGGAGATGGGACCTGGATAAACTGAAAGAACCAGAGGTTGTACTGAGTTTCAGGGACAGCATAAGGGAGCAATTGACAGGAATGGGGGAAAGAAATACAGTAGAAGACGAATGGGTAGCTCTGAGGGATGAAGTAGTGAAGGCAGCAGAGAATCAAGTAGGTAAAAATACGAGGGCTAGTAGAAATCCTTGGGTAACAGAAGAAATATTGAATTTAATTGATGAAAGGAGAAAATATAAAAATGCAGTAAATCAAGCAGGCAAAAAGGTATACAAACGTCTCAAAAATGAGATCGACAGGAAGTGCAAAATGGCTAAGCAGGCATGGCTAGAGGACAAATGTAAGGATGTAGAGGCTTATCTCACTAGGGGTAAGATAGATACAGCCTACAGGAAAATTAAAGAGACCTTTGGAGAAAAGAGAGCCACTTGTATGAATATCAAGAGCTCAGATGGAAACCCAGTTCTAAGCAAAGAGGGGAAACAGAAAGGTGGAAGGAGTATATAGAGGGTCTATACAAGGGCGATGTGCTTGAGGACAATATTATGGAAATGGGAGAGGATGTAGATAAAGATGAAATGGGAGATACGATACTGCGTGAAGAGTTTCACAGAGCACTGAAATACCTGAGTCGATACAAGGCCCCAGGAGTAGACAACATTCCACTGGAACTACTGACGGCCTTTGGAGAGCCAGTCCTGACAAAACTCTACCATCCGGTGAGCAAGATGTATGAGACAGGCGAAATACCCTCAGACTTCAAGAAGAATATAATAATTCCAATCGCAAAAAAAGCAGGTGTTGACAGATGTGAAAATTACCGAACTATCAGTTTAATAAGTCACTGCTGCAAAATACTAACGCGAATTCTTTACAGACGAATGGAAAAACTGGTAGAAGCCGACCTCGGCGAAGATCAGTTTGGATTCCGTAGAAATATCGGAACACGTGAGGCAATACTGACTCTACGACTTATCTTAGAAAATAGATTAAGGAAAGGCAAACCTACATTTCTAGCATTTGTAGACTTAGAGAAAGATTTTGACAATGTTGACTGGAATACTCTCTTTCAAATTCTAAAGTTGGCAGGGGCAAAATACAGGGAGCGAAAGGCTATTTGCAATTTGTACAGAAACCAGATGGCAGTTATAAGAGTCGAGGGGCGTGAAAGGGACGCAGTGGTTGGGAAGGGAGTGAGGCAGGGTTGTAGCCTATCCCCGATTTTATTCAATCTGTATATTGAGCAAGCAGTAAAGGAAACAAAAGAAAAATTCGGAGTAGGTATTAAAGTCCATGGAGAAGAAATAAAAACTTTGAGGTTCGCCGATGACATTGTAATTCTGTCAGAGACAGCAAAGGACTTGGAAGAGCCGTTGAACGGAATGGACAGTGTCTTGAAAGGAGGATATAAGATGAACATCAACAAAAGCAAAACGAGGATAATGGAATGTAGTCGAATTAAGTCGGGTGATGCTGAGGGAATTAGATTAGGAAATAGACACTTAAAGTAGTAAAGGAGTTCTGTTATTTGGGGAGCAAAATAACTGATGATGGTCGAAGTAGAGAGGATATAAAATGTAGACTGGCAATGGGAAGGAAAGCGTTTCTGAAGAAGAGAAATTTGTTAACATCGAGTATAGACTTCAGTGTCAGGAAGTCGTTTCTGAAAGTATTTGTATGGAGCGTAGCCATGTATCGAAGTGAAACATGGACGATAAATACACTCCTGGAAATTGAAATAAGAACACCGTGAATTCATTGTCCCAGGAAGGGGAAACTTTATTGACACATTCCTGGGGTCAGATACATCACATGATCACACTGACAGAACCACAGGCACATAGACACAGGCAACAGAGCATGCACAATGTCGGCACTAGTACAGTGTATATCCACCTTTCGCAGCAATGCAGGCTGCTATTCTCTCATGAAGACGATCGTAGAGATGCTGGATGTAGTCCTGTGGAACGGCTTGCCATGCCATTTCCACCTGGCGCCTCAGTTGGACCAGCGTTCGTGCTGGACGTGCAGACCGCGTGAGACGACGCTTCATCCAGTCCCAAACATGCTCAATGGGGGACAGATCCGGAGATCTTGCTGGCCAGGGTAGTTGACTTACAGCTTCTAGAGCACGTTGGGTGGCACGGGATACATGCTGACGTGCATTGTCCTGTTGGAACAGCAAGTTCCCTTGCCGGTCTAGGAATGGTAGAACGATGGGTTCGATGACGGTTTGGATGTACCGTGCACTATTCAGTGTCCCCTCGACGATCACCAGTGGTGTACGGCCAGTGTAGGAGATCGCTCCCCACACCATGATGCCGGGTGTTGGCCCTGTGTGCCTCGGTCGTATGCAGTCCTGATTGTGGCGCTCACCTGCACGGCGCCAAACACGCATACGACCATCATTGGCACCAAGGCAGAAGCGACTCTCATCGCTGAAGACGACACGTCTCCATTCGTCCCTCCATTCACGCCTGTCGCGACACCACTGGAGGCAGGCTGCACGATGTTGGGGCGTGAGCGGAAGACGGCCTAACGGTGTGCGGGATCGTAGCCCAGCTTCATGGAGACGGTTGCGAATGGTCCTCGCCGATACCCCAGGAGCAACAGTGTCCCTAATTTGCTGGGAAGTGGCGGTGCGGTCCCCTACGGCACTGCGTAGGATCCTACGGTCTTGGCGTGCATCCGTGCGTCGCTGCGGTCCGGTCCCAGGTCGACGGGCACGTGCACCTTCCGCCGACCACTGGCGACAACATCGATGTACTGTGGAGACCTCACCCCCCACGTGTTGAGCAATTCGGCGGTACGTCCACCCGGCCTCCCGCATGTCCACTATACGCCCTCGCTCAAAGTCCGTCAACTGCACATACGGTTCACGTCCACGCTGTCGCGGCATGCTACCAGTGTTAAAGACTGCGATGGAGCTCCGTATGCCACGGCAAACTGGCTGACACTGACGGCGGCGGTGCACAAATGCTGCGCAGCTAGCGCCATTCGACGGCCAACACCGCGGTTCCTGGTGTGTCCGCTGTGCCGTGCGTGTGATCATTGCTTGTACAGCCCTCTCGCAGTGTCCGGAGCAAGTATGGTAGGTCTGACACACCGGTGTCAATGTGTTCTTTTTTCCATTTTCAGGAGTGTAGTTTGGACAAGAAGAGAATAGAAGTTTTTGAAATGTGGTGCTACAGAAGAATGCTGAAGATATGATGGGTAGATCATATAACTAATGAGGAGGTATTGAATAGGATTGGGGAGAAGATAAGTTTGTGGCACAACTTGACTAGAAGAAGGGATCGGTTGGTAGGACATGTCGTGAGGCATCAAGGGATCACAAATTTAGCATTGGAGGGCAGCGTGGAGGGTAAAAATCGTAGAGGGAGACCAAGAGATGAATACACTAAGCAGATTCAGAAGGATGTAGGTTGCAGTAGGTACTGGGAGATGAAGGAGCTTGCACAGGATAAATTAGCATGGAGAGCTACATCAAACCAGTCTCAGGACTGAAGACCACAACAACAACAACAATGTGGTAGAAGTCACGGTTACTGCAAATGGGAACTTGCTAAAAGAATCTACCACTATGAGGCAACGAGTGTTCCAAAGTGGTCTTGAACAGTCGACGTGCACTCGTTGCCATGGCGTTTGAGTCTTTGGTCAAGTTGAGAATGTCTGTGGCAAATTGGTTTTCCGAGCATGCGTGCCACTGTGACGTCATCTGTTCAATGTGGGCGTCCATGCTCTGCCAAGCACAGTGCCGGCGCGCTAACTGTTTAGTGCGAACAGTTCCCCAATGTCATTGGTGGACCAGTCGTAATACATCCTTTTACAACACTTTGGTAAAAAGCACACGCTATTGTCGACTGTCACTTAGAATCACACCCTGTTGAACTGAAATGTTATGCCGACGCGCAAAATATCGGCGCACAACTGAGTTCTGGACACAGTTCAATGAATGAGGCCAAGACGTTGCGAATGTAGTGCAACAAAATCTTGAGATGTCGTTCTGCTTCCGTGGCTTGTGCAATTTTTCTGTAGTGCAAGGGAAAATATTCCAGCAATTCAGAGTCCTGGGCATCGATTTGGCAACAAGATGCGGCAGATGCATCAAAATCAGAGTCTGGGCTAGTCGGAATGCGAGATAGCGCGTTTGCATTGTCATGCTTTGCGTTAGATCTGTTCACTATTTCATACTGATACTGTGAAGGCAACTAAGCCCAACGTTGCAATGTTAGAGCAGTGCGTGTAGGAACCGGCTTTGACGGATGAAACAGGGACTGCAAAGGCTTTGATCGGTCACTAAAAAGAACTAGCGGTGATACAAATATTGATAGAATTTGGTCACACCGTAAACAATAGCGAGAGCTTTTTCTTCAGTCTGAGGATAATTAAACTGAGATGTGTTAACAACTTTGAGGCAAAGGCAATAGGTCTGCCTGGTGCACCAATTCTGTGTGAAAGCACAGTCCCGATTCCGTAGGAAGAAGCGTCGACTTGCAGAACTACGGGCATGGTAGGGTCAAAATTCACTAAAACGTCACTGAGCAAGGTATTTTTGAGTTTCTGAAATGCGTCGTGACACTCTTTGGTCCACACGAAAGGAACATACCTGCGACGCAAGCGATGCAATGGAGCCGCGGTCTGAGCGGTATTCGATATGAACCGAAAGTAGTACGTCATCTTGCCTAGTACTGACTGCAATCCTGACACATTGCAAGGAACAAGCAGGTCACGGGTTGCTTGCAAATGAGATAGGAGGGGGTGCAAACTCAGGCTGTAGGTCACGTGACCTAAGTACTGTAGTTCAGTTTGAAAGAAGTCACACTTTTCGAGGCAACACTCGAGTCCTGACTCTGACAACACTCGAAAAAGAGTACGCAGATTGGCAAATCGTTCCTCTGGCGTACAAACTGATACGACGATACCGCCAAGATAGTTTGAACAAAATGGCACTTTTGCTGTCTGCTGTTCCCAGTACCGTTGAAAAATGGCGGGTGCGGATGCACTGCCGAAGGGCAAACGCAAACACTTCAACAGTCCTGTGTATTTACAACAAACACTTTCTGTGAGTCTTCATCCAATGGCATTAGTAAATAGGCATCACGCAAATCTATCTTAGAAAAGTAACATCCTGCACCAAACCGATCCATGAGTTCCTCAGGGCGTGATAACGAATAAGTGTCAACTACTGTCTGTGGGTTGACTGTAGGCTTGAAGTCAACACAAATGCGAATGCGACAAGAATGCTTAGGCAAGAAAACTAGAGGACTTGCCCAATGACTAGCTTGAATGAGAGCAATTACACCATTATCTTGCATTTATTTCAATACACTGGCTACTTTGTCTCTTAAAGCAATTAGAATGGTGCAGGGCCGGAGAAACTTAGGCTGTGCATTGCCTTTCAATGTAACACTCGCTATAAAATTATTAGCTTTTCTCATTCCTTCTGAAAATAGTTCAGCAAATTTATTGAGCAAGCTATCTACAATGTCTTTTAGTGCAAATGCAGACACTGAAATTGCATGCTAAATCGAAACAAATCAAAGGCATCTAAACCGAATATGTTCTCACTGTCTCTTGAATTCAACACAGTAAGATTCACTGTCGTAGTGTGAGATTTGTAAGTGGCAGGCAAACTACACTGTCCTGTCTGTTGTAAGCAGTGAGGCGCTTGCTAGATTTAGAAAAGCGTGGTGAACCTGCTCGTACGTGGCACAATTTAGCAAAGTTACTGAGGCACATGTGTCTAACTGAAAGTTCATTCGACTTCCAGCAATTCGTAATGAGACAAATAATTTATTAGAACGTCGTTGCACAGCACTATAGCGAGAAGGAGGCACAACATTACTCTTTCTTTTGTCAGACCCTGTTGTAGGTGTTGAAAACGCAACGTTAACTGCATGTGCACGAGCCTGGGGTTGTCTCGCGGTGTCTTGATGACACCCTCTGGCGGCTGCCGTAGCCACACTGTCCTTGGGATCCGTGAATCTGGGAGAAGAGATACAGAAGGATCACTGTGCGCATGACAGAGGCGAATTTGATTGTGATGTTGGCGCTGCAGTCCGTCTGGGCCTGAAATGAGATATATGCATGCGCCAAGTCGGCGGAGGATCTCACCTCGCGCCCACCATCTGCTGCCGCTAAAAACCTTGTAAAAGACAATATAGTGCGGCGCGAAGCGATACTAGCGGCCTTCCTTCGGCTCCAGATGCTGAGGAGGGTGGAGGTGGAGCAGTGTCCGATGGCGATGGTCCATCTCGTGGATGCGAACGATAGGAGGCGAGAAACAGTTGCAAAGCTCGATCCTGGTGTCTGCGGAGCGAAGTTTGGCCATCTGCTGCTAGAAGGTCCTGACAAAACGTTCTACTTCGCCGTTTGACTGTGGGTGGAGTGGTGCTCTAGTTACAGAATGTCACAGAGTGTTTCAAATTCATTTGACGTGAACTGATGGCCGTTATCAGACACTATGACTTAAGGCAAACCTTCGAGGCAAAAAATAGAGCACAACGCCTGATTGTGCTACGTGACATTGTCGAGTTCATTGGCACAGCAAAAGGAAACTTGTTATTAACGTCTACCACAATCAACCTGTGGTGTCACCGCCAGACACCACACTTGCTAGGTGGTAGCCTTTAAATCGGCCGCGTTCCATTAGTATACGCCGGACCCGCGTGTCGCCACTGTCAGTGATAGCAGACCGAGCGCCACCACACGGCAGGTCTAGAGAGACGGACTGGCACTCGCCCCAGTTGTACAGCCGACTTTGCAAGGAACGATTCACTGACAACTACGCTCTCATTTGCCGAGACGATAGTTAGCATAGCCTTCAGCTACATTTGCTACGACCTAGCCAGGTGCCATAATCCTTTGCTATATATATTGTGGTTATAACATGTATCATCAAGAGCGATGTTCTACAAATGTGAATTAAAGTTAAGTATTCCAGAAGCTACGTACTTTTCTTTATAGCATTCATTACGTATCCTGTTTCAGACCTCACGCCAGCCTGCGTGAGTTTAAGCGCGTGCCTTTCGGCTTCCTCTCATTGTGTCTAGGCTGTCTTGTCTAGACACAACACAACCAACGGGTGTTCCAAAAAGATCCCACAAAGTATATGTGCACACGTTTCCATGACGATTGTGAGTTAGGCCAAGCAGAGTATTTTTATGTCAGAGCGGACTGATTTTCCGCACATGCGTGACACTGTGACGTCAACTGCTCTATTTTGGTGCCCGTACCCTGCTAAGTACAGCGTCAACGCGCTAACTGTTTCGAGTCAACCATCGCCCAGTGTCCTTGGTGGAGTAACTGGAGCACTTCTTTCTGCAGAGCTTTGGGGATCAACACACGTGACTGTCCACTGTCATTTTGAACAAGAACCACACCTTGCTGTACAGCGAGGCTATGCCGACGTGCGAAGTATCGGCGCACTACAGAGTTCTTCATACTACCCAATGAGTGAGGCCAGAATGTGGAAGGTGTTTTAGGAAAATGTTCAAATTTGAATCAGCTTCCGTGGCCTGCACAATCTTCCTATAGTTCAGAGGAAAGAACTGAAGCAATTCAGAATCGTGAGCATCGATGTGACAACAAGATGCAGCAGAAGCGTCGAAGTCTGTATCAGGGCCAATTGGAAGTCGGAAAAGTGGGTCCACATTACCATATTGAGCTGTCGGATGATACACTATCTCATATTTGTATTGAGACAACAACAGAGCTCATCTTTGCAATTTTCGGGCAGTTCGTGCGGAAACCGGCTTCATCGGATGAAAGAAGCACTGCAATGACTTGTGATCCGTTACTAAATAGAATTTTCTGCCATACAAATAGTGGTGAAATTTGGTGTCACCATACACAATAGCCAATGCCTCTTTGTGAATAGTAACACTGAGCTTTTGACAAAACTTTTGATGCGAAAGCAATAGACCTGTCTTTATCACCAAATCTGTGCGAAATCATTGCACCGATTCCGCAAGAGAAAGCGTCAACTTCAACACAACTGGTTTGTCAGGGTCAAAGCGAACCAAGCATCGATCACTGAGCAATGCATCTTTAAGTTTTTAAAAAGCTTCTTGGCACTCATAGAGGACGTTCTTCCGACGCAGGCAATGCAATGGAGCTGCGGTTTGTGCATGATTCGGTATGAATCGAATGTAATAGTTCATTTTCCCTAAAACTGACTGCAGTTCTGTAACACTGCGAGGAAATGGCTGGTCGCGTATGGCTAACAAATGTGATTGAAGAGGGTGCACACCATAACTGTTTATGACAAGACCAAGATACTGCAACTCAGGTTTTAAGAAATCACACTTGTCCAGTCTACACTTTAGTCCGACATCAGATAGCACACGAAACGAAGCATGCCATATGTTCTTCAGGGGACAACCTGCTACGACAATATCGTCCAAATAGACTGAACATGTTGGTACTTGAGCAGTCAGCTGTTCCAAATACCGTTGGAAAATGGTGGGTGTGGAGGCACTCCAAAACGCGAACGCACATATTTAATCAAGCCTAAATTAGAGTTCACAACACACACGTATTGAGATTCTTCAGCAAGTGGTATTAGAAGATATGAGTCGCGCAAATCAGTTTTTGAGAAGTAGCGACCAGCACCTAATCTGTCCATGCGATCCTCTGGGCGTGGTAATGCACAGTTTGTGCATTGGCTGTAAAGTCATCACAGAGGCGAACGGGACCTGAAGATTTGGGGAGCAAAACCAGTGGACTTGCCGTTGACTAGCTGATATGGGCGCAATAGCTCCGTTATCTTGCAATTCTTAAAGTTCAGCAGTAACTTTGTTCTGTAATGCAATGGGAACAGTTCTGGCCCGGCAATATTTCGGCTGACCATTGTCTCTCATAGTAATATGTGCAACAAACTTGTTAGCCTTGCCTAAACCTTCTGAAAAGAGTTCATGGAATTCCTTCAGCAAACTAGCTACACTGTCTTTTGCATTGAATGCAGACTCTGACAACACGTTGTCCTGAATGTTAAAACCAAACAAATCAAACGAACCAAGGCCAAATATGTTCTCACAATCGCGTGATTGTAGCACAGTGAAAGTCTCAGTTTGCATATGCGAGTGATACATTGCAGGCAAAGTACATTTTCTGAGAACAGGAGTGTCTTGTCCATTATGAGCCATCAGGTGCATAGTAGTTTTAGACAGGCGTGGGGATCCTAACAGTTCATATGTGTTACGATTCAGCAATGTAACGAAGGCACCTGTGTGCAACTTAAATTGCACACATTTTCCACTAAGATGCAAGTGAACAAAAAATTTGTTGCTGTTTGCTTGCTAGTTTTGCTAACGCCTGCAGCATGCTTTGAATACACTGTATCGATTACATGTATCTTGTGACTAGCATTCTGTGAGCATGCAGAATACTCATTGTTCCATTGCAAACATACAGATTGTATGTGATCTTCCTTGCCATAAGCATAGATAGGCAACAACACCTGAAGAGGTGAAGTTTATTTTTTTCCTAGGATACAAGTGGAGGTGGCAAGTAGATCTTTTTTTTGTACTTCCCTTTCCAGGGGCGAAAACAAAAATGCGTGAAAAAAAGATAGGCAAAAGTTCAGAGTTCAAATCTAGGTCCGGCACACAGTTTTAATCTGCCAGAACTCTCACACCGCGATGTTGCCCGACAACCGCTGGTACTTACGAAGTGAGGTTTGTGAGGCAACGTATCGCAGGGAATTTGGGAAGGAAATGTATTTGGGCATAATTATTTGCTTTTCTTTGTTGTCTGTAACTCATTTCCTTGATTTCTTTCTGCACTGGTACGGTTTCTCGATGTTCACTTCATAAAGTTGTGTGACAAGAGAGTCATTTTGCCTAATAAACGTAATATATGCGCTTCCATGAGTATTTTCAAATTTCATTATTATAGGTATCTGACACCCCCCCCCCCCCCCCCCCCCCCGCCATGAACCATGGACATTGCCGTTGGTGGTGAGGCTTGCGTACCTCAGCGATACAGATAGCCGTACCGTAGGTGCAACCACAGCGGAGGGGTATCTGTTGGGAGGCCAGACAAACGTGTGGTTCCTGAAGAGGGGCAGCAGCCTTTTCAGTAGTTGCAAGGGCAACAGTCTGGATGATTGACTGATCTGGCCTTGTAACAATAACCAAAACGGCCTTGCTGTGCTGGTACTGCGAACGGCTGAAAGCAAGGGGAAACTACAGCCGTAATTTTTCCCTAGGGCACGCAGCTTTACTATATGATTAAATGATGATGGCGTCCTCTTGGGTAAAATATTCCGGAGGTAAAATAGTCCCCCATTCGGATCTCCGGGCGGGGACTACTCAAGAGGATGTCGTTATCAGGAGAAAGAAAACTGGCGTTCTACGGATCGGAGCGTGGAATGTCAGATCCCTTAATCGGGCAGGTAGGTTAGAAAATTTAAAAAGGAAAATAGGTTGAAGTTAGATATAGTGGGAATTAGTGAAGTTCAGTGGCAGGAGGAACAAGACTTCTGGTCAGGTGAATACGGGGTTATAAACACAAAATCAAATAGGGGTAATGCAGGAGTAGGTTTAATAATGAATAGGAAAATAGCAATGCGGGTAAGCTACTACAAACAGCATGGTGAACGCATTATTGTGGCCAAGATAGATACGAAGCCCACACCTACTACAGTAGTACAAGTTTATATGCCAACTAGCTCTGCAGATGACGAAGAAATTGAAGAAATGTATGATGAAATAAAAGAAATTATTCAGATTGTGAAGGGAGACGAAAATTTAATGGTCATGGGGGACTGGAATTCGAGTGTAGGAAAAGGGAGAGAAGGAAACATAGTAGGTGACTATGGATTGGGGCTAAGAAATGAAAGAGGAAGCCGCCTGGTAGAATTTTGCACAGAGCACAACATAATCATAACTAACACTTGGTTTAAGAATCATGAAAGAAGGTTGTATACATGGAAGAACCCTGGAGATACTAAAAGGTATCAGATAGATTATATAATGGTAAGACAGAGATTTAGGAACCAGGTTTTAAATTGTAAGACATTTCCAGGGGCAGATGTGGACTCTGACCACAATCTATTGGTTATGACCTGTAGATTAAAACTGAAGAAACTGCAAGAAGGTGGGAATTTAAGGAGATGGGACCTGGATAAACTGAAAGAACCAGAGGTTGTAAAGAGTTTCAGGAAGAGCATAAGGGAACAATTGACAGGAATGGGGGAAAGAAATACAGTAGAAGAAGAATGGGTAGCTTTGAGGGACGAAGTAGCGAAGGCAGCAGAGGATCAAGTAGGTAAAAAGACGAGGGCTAGTAGAAATCCTTGGGTAACAGAAGAAATATTGAATTTAATTGATGAAAGGAGAAAATATAAAAATGCAGTATATGAAGCAGGCAAAAAGGAATACAAACGTCTCAAAAATGAGATCGACAGGAAGTGCAAGATGGCTAATCAGGAATGGCTAGAGGACAAATGTAAGGATGTAGACGCTTATCTCACTAGGGGTAAGATAGATACAGCCTACAGGAAAATTAAAGAGACCTTTGGAGAAAAGAGAGCCACTTGTATGAATATCAAGAGCTCAGATGGAAACCCAGTTCTAAGCAAAGAGGGGAAAGCAGAAAGGTGGAAGGAGTATATAGTCTATACAAGGGCGATGTGCTTGAGGACAATATTATGGAAATGGAAGAGAATGTAGATGAAGATGAAATGGGAGATACGATACTGCGTGAAGAGTTTGACAGAGCACTGAAATACCTGAGTCGATACAAGGCCCCGGGAGTAGACAACATTCCACTGGAACTACTGACGGCCTTGGGAGAGCCAGTCCTGACAAAACTCTACCATCTGGTGAGCAAGATGTATGAAATAGGCGAAATACCCTCAGACTTCAAGAAGAATATAATAATTCCAATCCCAAAGAAAGCAGGTGTTGACAGATGTGAAAATGATCGAACTATCAGTTTCATAAGTCACAGCTGCAAAATACTAACACGAATTCTTTACAGACGAATGAAAAAACTAGTAGAAGCCAACCTCGGGGAAGATCAGTTTGGATTCCGTAGAAATGTTGGAACACGTGAGGCAATACTGACCTTACGACTTATCTTAGAAGAAAGATTAAGGAAAGGCAAACCTACGTTTCTAGCATTTGTAGACTTAGAGAAAGCTTTTGACAATGTTGACTGGGATACTCTCTTTCAAATTCTAAAGGTGGCAGGGGTAAAATACAGGGAGCGAAAGGCTATTTACAATTTGTACAGAAACCAGATGGCAGTTATAAGAGTCGAGGGACATGAAAGGGAAGCAGTGGTTGGGAAGGGAGTAAGACAGGGTTGTAGCCTCGCCCCGGTGTTGTTCAATCTGTATATTGAGCAAGCAGTAAAGGAAACAAAAGAAAAATTCGGAGTAGGTATTAAAATTCATGGAGAAGAAATAAAAACTTTGAGGTTCGCCGATGACATTGTAATTCTGTCAGAGACAGCAAAGGACTTGGTGCAGTTGAATGGAATGGACAGTGTCTTGAAAGGAGGATATAAGATGAACATCAACAAAAGCAAAACAAGGATAATGGAATGCAGTCTAATTAAGTCGGGTGATGCTGAGGGAATTAGATTAGGAAATGAGGCACTTAAAGTAGTAAAGGAGTTTTGTTATTTGGGGAGCAAAATAACTGATGATGGTCGAAGTAGAGAGGATATAAAATGTAGGCTGGCAATGACAAGGAAAGCGTTTCTGAAGAAGAGAAATTTGTTAACATCCAGTATTGATTTAAGTGTCAGGAAGTCATTTCTGAAAGTATTCGTATGGAGTGTAGCCATGTATGGAAGTGAAACATGGACGATAAATAGTTTGGACAAGAAGAGAATAGAAGCTTTCGAAATGTGGTGCTACAGAAGAATGCTGAAGATTAGATGGGTAGATCACATAACTAATGAGGAAGTATTGAATAGGATTGGGGAGAAGGGAAGTTTGTGGCACAACTTGACCAGAAGAAGGGATCGGTTGGTAGGACATGTTCTGAGGCATCAAGGGATCACCAATTTAGTATTGGAGGGCAGCGTGGAGGGTAAAAATCGTAGAGGGAGACCAAGAGATGAATACACTAAGCAGATTCAGAAGGATGTAGGTTGCAGTAGGTACTGGGAGATGAAAAAGCTTGCACAGGATAGAGTAGCATGGAGAGCTGCATCAAACCAATCTCAGGACTGAAGACCACAACAACAACAACAACAACAACAGGTAATCTGAAGCTGGTACAGAAATTTTTAAGTTAAAACTGAGTTCATGGGCGAAACGCATTGCAGTAACAGTGTGTGCTGTTCTTGTTACTGAAGAAAAAATATTTTCTTGTCCACTAGCGTAAACGTTATCTTTCTCTTTGCCAGTTATCGAACAGCGATATACACATATACAGAGGACGGTTGAAACCTTCACGTCTCCTCTATATCTCTTTTGTTACGCAACCTTTCCTTCTACAATAACCTATGAAACCTTTCCTTAGGATTTCTATCTCTTGCTTAATAATAACAAATGAAATCTTCCCTTTGAAATTAACTCTCTTTCTCGCTTTCTTTAATAGCAAAGCTGATTTTATTCTTTAATTAATTTGACTGAAGTTACGTAATTCATAGTTAAACTTTTTCTTGACAACAATAAAATTTTGCAAAGTTTTACGTTGATAGCTTTTGGGATGGATTATAACCAGTAATACGATATTGCTGGCAAAAATTAATTATATTCTGAAAACGATTCTTCAAATATTTACTGTTGGTAATGAAATGATTTTACAAACGTTCGAATGGGACTTACCTTTTACAATAATCTTACAACTAACATCGCGGAAACATACCTTCAGTAATCTTGAATTTCTCAAAAAAAAATCAATAATATTAGTTCCCCTTATTATAATAGTTAGCTGATGTCTCTGTACATCCGTTTATAATCTCTTGTAAATCATAGCTGGAGGCTGGCAGGCACACCGTTCCTCTCAACCTCTCGCTTCAGACCTGCTACCGACTCGCTCACATCTCGCTTACTACTGACTTCCTACGAACGCTTAAGTGCGGTCTCTCCTGCCAACAATGCTTTCTGGTGCAGACAATCCCTGCTACCATTACAGAATGTATCAATGCGCGGTCTTTCCCGCTCTTTTCTGAAAATGTATCGATACGCGGTCTCCCCCGCCCTTTTTAAAATTATGTCAATGTGCGGTCTCTCCCGCCAACAATACTTTGGTGCATACATTCCCAGCTACCACAATTATTTCCAACATGACAAATATTAATTATTCCTACTTAATTCTATTAATAAAATATAAACATCTTTCATAAATTGTGGTTTGACAATATACAATATAAACATACACGTCTTATACGGTAGTATTCCGTGTACAAAGAGTAAAAGTGCAGTACATTGGCGGGGCTGTCATTTGTACTCAGGTGATTCACGTGAAAAGCTTTCCGATGTAATTATGGCAGCACGACGGCAATTAACAACTTTTGAATGTGGAATGGTAGCTCGAGCTAGATGCAAGAGTGTGCCGAGGATATCAAACTTCAGGCATTACCTCTCACCACAGACAACGCAGTAGCCGAAGGCCTTCACTTAACGACCGAGAACATCCACATTTGCATAGGGTTGTCAGTGCTAACAGACAAGCAACACTCCCTGAAACAACCGCAGACATCAGTGTGGGACTTGCGATGAAAGTATCCGCTAGGACAGCGCAGTGAGATTTGGCGTTAATGTGCTATGAGAACAGAAGACAGATGTGAGTGCCTTTGCTAACAGCATGACGTCGCCTGCAGCGCCTGTCCTGCAGTCGTGACCATATTGGTTGATCCCTAGTCAGATGAGTCCCGATTTTACTTGGTAACACCTGATGGAGTGTTCGAGTGTGGTTGCGGACTCCACTAAGCCATGAACCCAAGTTGTCAACAAGGCACTGTGCAAGCTGTAAGCGACTCCATAATAGTGTGGGTGCATTTACATGAAATGGACTGGGTCCTTTGGCCCAACTGAACGGAGTATTCACTGGAAATCGTTACTTTCAGCTACTTGGAGACCATTTGCAGCCATTCGTGGAGTTCATGTTCCCAAAAAACGATGGAATTTTTGTGGATGGTAATACGCCATGTCAACGGGCCACAGCTGTTCGTGGTTGATTCGAAGAACATTCCGGACAAATCGAACAAATGATTTGGCCACTCGGATGGCCCAACATCAATCGGTTCGATGAAAATTTATGGGGCATAACCGAGAGGTCTCTTCGTGCACAAAATCCTGCACCGGCAACACTTCCGCAAGTATGGACGGGTATAGAGGCAGCATGGCTCAATATTTCTGCGGGGCAGATTCGTGTCACGGACCGGCAAGCCTTCCCACTCGGATAGCAGTGCGTTAGACTGCACGACTAGCCGGGCGGGCTAATATGGCATGATATTTAATTTAGAGAGATCCGTTTCATTTGTACTCAGTTATTTATTCAAACTGAGACCAGTTTTGGGATTTTAAAATCCCATCTTCAGGTGCATGAAATTATTGTATTTGGTAGCACATAACATGCAGTCGGACCAGTCACTGCAAAAGCTCCAATCACTCACTGCATGTTGGCAGAGACTGTCCGCCGCCGGGCAGCCGACTGCATGTTACGCGTTCCCAATTAAATAATTTTGTACACCTGAAGATGGGATTTTAAAATCCCGTAACTGGTCGTGGTTTGAATAAATAATTAGTACAACTGAAGCAGATCTCTCTAAGCTAATTATCGTGCATCTCTGCTGTGGATGTCTACGTATCAAATCTTGTAAATATGGCATCTTTCTCCAGACTCTAGATTGGTTCCCAACCTGGGGGTAATTATTCCTAACGGGTAAAACGAAACTTTATGAGGAGCAAAACAAAAGCATTCAATTGTGTTTTGGTCATGAAATGAAATTGTTTGTAAAAGATCATTCCCATAATCACTACTCCGTAAGGCTGTAATACTGATTACACAAATGTGATTTGTTCAAATGGGCGTGAAATCTTATGGGACTTAACTGCTAAGGTCATCAGTCCCTAAGCTTACACACTACTTAACCTAAATTATCCTAAGGACAAACACACACACCCATGCCCGAGGGGGGACTCGAACCTCCGCCGGTACACTGATTACACAGTCCACCCACAACACATATACTTTTTGCTTTGTACAATGCATCTATGGCAATAAAGTTGTGACATATGCATGACATATCCTTAAATATCTTATGAAAATGACTTCTCTAATTTATAGGTGGTTTCCAGAATAGACCAGAAAATGCTTGATTATTCATTTCACAGCAATAAATGAACTAACTGACCATACAACGGAACAGTAACTAGGGTAATGGTTAGTGTACTACTGTAGACCCCACACATTATTATTATTATTATTATTATTATTATTATTATTATTATTGGAGTTAATATTAGTGGGCGTGGTCATGGGCAGCCAGAAATCTTCCGGTTTCTGACAGTTCAGGAGTAAGAAGATCGGCAATCAAGTGATTCGCAAACAATAAGTATAGTGCACGCATTTTAATATGGCTGATTTTAAATGGGAGTGCTGGATGTTGGGGAAGCAAATGTCACTAGGAAGAGGACTTGGGCAGAAGTATGTTTTTTAACTATCGTCTGCCTTTACTGTGGAATGTTAGGTTTCTTTTCTGAGAAGGAATTATAGGTGACTCTCGCGACACACTGAGAATTGCTTCGTCGTCCTATAAAAAAGTAGTTAGAAATAAACAGTAGTAATTGTCACATTGAATCCTTAGTTCGTGGTTTAATAAAACACCCACAGAAAATTAAATATTATTTACCTTCCATCATTTGAAAAATAAAAGTTTTCGAAGAACATTCTTTTCCATTCTGAAGCTTAGTTAGGCACTCATGTTAATAATGGTATGGAAAGGGAAAGGGGGGTGGGGTCTGGCTAGGTACTATCTGGTTGTAATCAGGCGTAATCGTCTTAGGAAAGTTGGGAAGCAGTGTTCTAGAGAGGCATATTTTTACGAACACTATACATTTACAAGGACGCATGATATTCGTAGAGTGCTTGATGTGCAACAAACACAAGAAAAATTGTTGCTGTATGGCCCTTGGCAACGGGTGTCGGCTAAGTACATCTACACGGGTTCACAGGTAGATGCCGTGTTTCTTGACTTCCGCAAGGCGTTCAATACAGTTCCCCACAGTCGTTTAATGAACAAAGTAAGAGCATGTGGACCATCAGACCAATTGTGTGATTGGATTGAAGAGTTCCTAGATAACAGAACGCACCATGTCATTCTCAATGGAGAGAAGTCTTCCGAAGTAAGAGTGATTCCAGGTGTGCCGCAGGGGAGTGTCATAGGACCGTTGCTATTCACAATATACATAAAAGACCTTGTGGATGACATTGGAAGTTCACTGAGGCTTTTTGCAGATGATGCTGTGGTGTATCGAGAGCTTGTAACAATGGAAAATTGTACTGAAATGCAGGAGGATCTGCAGCGAATTGACGCATGGTGCAGGGAATGGCAATTGAATCTCAATGTAGACAAGTGTAATGTGCTGCGAATACATAGAAAGATAGATCCCTTATCATTTAGCTACAAAATAGCAGGCCAGCAACTGGAAGCAGTTAATTTCATAAATTACCTGGGAGTAAGCATTAGGAGTGATTTAAAATGGAATGATCATATAAAGTTGATCGTCGGTAAAGCAGATGCCAGACTGAGATTCATTGGAAGAATCCTAAGGAAATGCAATCCGAAAACAAAGGAAGTAGGTTACAGTACGCTTGTTCGCCCCCCGCTTGAATACTGCTCAGCAGTGTGGGATCCGTACCAGATAGGGTTGATATAAGAGATAGAGAAGATCCAACGGAGCGCAACGCGCTTCGTTACAGGATCATTTAGTAATCGCAGAAGCGTTACAGAGATGATAGAGAAACTCCAGCGGAAGAGTCTGCAGGAGAGACGCTCAGTAGCTCGGTACGGGCTTTTGTTAAAGTTTCGAGAACGTACCTTCACCGAAGAGTCAAGCTCGCCGGCCGCGGTGGTCTCGCGGTTCTAGGCGCGCAGTCCGGAACCGTGCGACTGCTACGGTCGCAGGTTCGAATCCTGCCTCGGGCATGGATGTGTGTGATGTCCTTAGGTTAGTTAGGTTTAAGAAGTTCTAAGTTCTAGGGGACTGATGACCACTGCAGTTGAGTCCCATAGTGCTCAGAGCCATTTTTAGTATGTTGCTCCCTCCTACGTATATCTCGCGAAGAGACCATGAGGATAATAAAATCAGAGAGATTAGAGCGCACACAGAAGCATACCGACAATCCTTCTTTCCACGAACAATACGAGACTGGAATAGAAGGGAGAACCGATAGAGGTACTCAAGGTACCCTCCGCCACACACCGTCAGGTGGCTTGCGGAGTATGGATGTATATGTAGACTGTTTTGATTAAAATTTCTCTCCTGTAGGTTAGTTCAGCTTCCAAGCAAATAGGATAATTGCGATCCATATCTGCGGCTATCTTATCGCATCATGCTGTGTGTGTTTTAGGCACGCGCTGATAAGCGCCTTATCGCATCACTCTTTCATCCGCCATCCGCCATTTAAATATATGTTCCCGCAGTCTCTCTCACAAGTCGATCAGTGTCTGTTACCGTTTGAACTGTAGATTCGTCAATAGGCAGGCATTCTGCTAACCGATTGCGATTGCATACATCGACGGTAAGAATTTTGTTACATTTCCATTTATCTAACGCTCTTTTGTCAAAGAGTAAGGTGTTACTCTAACATTATGAGAGACAAATACCGATCTGTCGAAATTTTTTGCGCATGTGGCCTGAAAGGAAAATATTTGGTAATATAAACTTTGGTTTCAGGAAATTTGAGAGAGTATTACGGTGCTTGTACGTGAGAGTGCAACAGTTTTTCCGAGACTCGCAGCTACTCAAATCGTCCCGATCAGAGGGCACAAGATATCAGCCTACATAACCTGACGGTGTGCGGCGTGAAAAATTGAAAATGAGGAGAGCAGATTCTGGATTGGAAAAGGATCAGTAACAACTGACCTTAAAATAAGGACAAAGGTATGACAATAACGACTTTTGGTATATTTTTGAACCTATTTGTGTTGCGTGTGTAGAAAGGATAGTGCAGGTCGAGTAGAGTTGAAAATGTTTCGAAACCGGAATTGTTATCCAAGTATGTAGGGTTTAACAAATGATTATTTTGAAGGAGAGTAAGGTTCTGCTTTAGACAAAAATCATCAGCTGGAACTTCTTGGATCGTTCAATAAGTAATGCAACACCTTTTTCTAAGCCAATTTCGGTTGCAAAAATACTGAATTTGTTGTGGGACATCGCGGAATATTCCCGCTTCAGTCCCTATAGTTTCACAAAATTCTGATAGGTGGCAGTATTACACGTAGGCGTCAAAATGGCGTCTGTAACTTAGATGCGTTCTCCAAGTGGAGAGCTGTCACTGAGTTTGTTTTAGCGGAAAACCAGAGCATCGCAGATGTTCATAGCAGATTGCAAGGCTGGCTACCTTCACAGCTGGTTTTCTGTATGCCGTTAACTATGGAACATAAAATTTAGTAATTTATTTCCAAGTCAGCTATCTCATGCAAATGTTAAGAGTTTATGTTAAAAACATGTTTGACTTCTTGTATATTGTAAACTCTGTTTTTCTTTTGTTTTCTTATCTCTGGTGTTCTGAAAATTATTTTTTACTAAAGTACCGTAGTTGACATTCATGTACTTCTATCGCGTCTAGTGTGAGGGAAAAAGATGAACAGGCATAATTAATTTGTTTTGCCGAAGAGATATGACTGCAGTCAGGAATCGTTTTTTAGTGAAGGACACACACAGCTGTAAATGATATCTTTCACTGTTAGATCTGAAATTTTATGGACAAATGAGCCCTCCACCAACTGACTGAAATTGCAGACATTGGTGGTAAGAGATACAATGCATTTTTGTTTTTTAACGTCTGCCTGGAAAAACGTCTGCCTGGAAGAAGATGTGAAAATCGCATTGTCGCTGCTGGTACAGAATTTCTAAAATAAGAACTGGGTTCTTGTGCGAATTACCCTCCAGAAAAAGTGTGTGTTAAGCGTGTTACTGAAAGAAAACAATATTTTTTTACTCGACAATGTAATGGCTGCAAAATTCTATATATAGCCATCAGGCGATAAGAAAACCATAGCTAGGAAATTGTAAAAATTACCGCTAATCTTTAGCAAGGTATTTACCGTACAAACAACTGTAAGGGGGACATTATCCAATAGTTCTTCCGTACTAAGAGACGAGAACAAGTTATAGATTTTCCTCTTCGATCTACAAAATTTTTGTAATTCGAGAATAGTACAATTCGCGTTCGCCAGTACTACTGAAGAACTTTTCTGGAAATTATGCCGAATATTGTTCGCTGCACTCGATTTGTAGTTTGTAACTAAGCCCTATTCTGTACAATGAAACGTTTTGCGATGTCTTCCGCAGTCTCGAGAAAGACAGAGAGGTCGATTAAAGAGATCATCGCTTATTGGATAATACTCCAAATGTACATTGAACAAGGCGTCTACATCTATATCTACACACATACTCCGCGAGCCGCCGCACAGTGCATTCCAGAGGGTACCACACACCACCACTAATGACGTCCTTTCTTCTTCCGTTTGAAAAAACAGACGGACAGAAAAATGACTGCCCAAAAGCATCCTTACGAGTCCTAATTTCTCTCTTCTTATCTTCGTGGCCCTCATGCGAAATGTACGGCAGCAGAATCGTTCTGCTGTTGGTGCCAAAGGGCGGTTCTCTAAATTTCCGCACTGGTGCTTCGCGGAAAGAGCATCGTCTTCCCTTCAGGGATTCCCATTTGAGTTCACGAAGCTTCTCCATAATACTTATGTGCTGATCCAACCTTCCACTAACAAACCTAGCAGCACGCATCTGAATTGGTTTGAGGTCTTCGTTTAATTAGTCTTCACTGGCCCGCAGGTAGAAAGGCATCGAGCCAGCAACAGAAAACATGTGCACATGCAGAGGGTGAAGGCTCTTATTTACATAGACATGTGTCGTCAGTATAACACTTGAAGATACCCAAAAATAGACTCGACTTTCACCAGCTGGCTGTAGATGACAGTGTCCTGAGAGCAATGGCTCACATCCCTGTGTTCGTCTCTCCGGTGGTGGCTCGCATCCGTAGTCGACAGCGCCGGCACGCGTTGGACCTTTGTAGGGAAGAGTTTGCTGATACGTCGCGGTTGACAATAGGTCGAAAGCGTTTTTTACGTGCACTGAGTGTTTGTGCACTCCATTGTTTTCGGCTGTCTAAGCATTGTGAGCGTGTTTGCGGAGCCTTTTACATGCATTATTTTGACAATTTACAGGTTGTTTTCATGTCTGGACATGAGTGTACTGCATTATTTCGTAGATTTACGAGTAGTTTTCATGTCTGTAGGCCATATAGTGTGACCCCAAGCACGTCAGAGCGAGTGTTTTATATCAGTGTAATAAATAAACTATGTGAAATACACCCATAAATAAATTGTTCCAAAATAAATAAAGTACAGTCCTTCCTATCCAGCAGCCCAGAACAGGCGGAGCTCTTTTCTCAACTTTTTTCCCCAAACTGCCATGGGTCAACAATTCCTCTGGTAGCAGTACAGTGTACTAGGTCAGTTGGACTCCAGATCTCACGGTGAACACACCAGATGGAGCTACTGCCTCAAATTGTTTAAATAAAAACATGCAAAATAAATATATACATCCAGCCTATCCAGCAGCCTAGCACAGGCTTTTTCCCCCCAATTCCAAGGAAGAGGTGGCAGTCGGACGACTTAGTAGAGGCAGCCCAAGTGTCCTTTTTTCCTGCCATTTTCTTAGGTTAGTGGAGGTAGCACAAGTACCCTTTTTTCCCCTCCAAAATTTGAACTTCCTCCCACTTTCTGGGCGGGAGGAGGGGGAGGGGAGCAGTTACATTAGTGGAGGTAGCCCAATTGACCTCTCTTCCCGCCAAAATTTGAACTTCTCGCCACGACGTTATTTCAGTGTTGCCATATCTATCGATGCCATCTTGGATAAATCTGGCAACAATGCAGACTGGGGTGACGTTCTTGTTGTTCCACTACTGTCATAACGTAGTGCAGCATGCCTGACTTGTAGCGCAGGAGAAGTGCAAACAATATGCTGCCTTCAGAGGAATGACCGTAATTAGGTTTGACGTAGCATTAGATATGAACATACGGTTCATATGGCGCGTTGCTTGATCGGGAAAATGTTCTTCAACTTCGCCGATAGCAACCAAATTTCAAAATCGTATCTATTATGCAAAGATGTAGCAATACCCAAGATTTTTGAATTCCATACCTTCGTTGGTTTTCGAGTTTTGAATTTTTAATATTATTTTATTGGTAATCTTGAAAACCAACTGTTGGTACACAGCCGGCCGAAGTGGCTGAGCGGTTCTAGCCACTACGGTCTGGAACCGCGCGACCGCTACGGTCGCAGGTTCGAATCCTGCTTCGGGCATGGATGCGTGTGATGTCCTTAGGTTAGTTACGTTTAAGTAGTTCTAAGTTCTAGGGGACCGATGACCTCAGCAGTTACGTCCCATAGCGCTCAGAGCCATTTGAACCATTTTTTTTGTTGGTAAACACAACACAGCTTTCACATGCTGAATTTGGTACGTACTCGTATATTCACAAGATATAGTTCAACAGTTCTGTGCATTGATGGTGTTGATGTTATGAGAAATATCAGTAATTAGTGTCCTGTGTCTATCTCAAATTTCAACCTTCAATTTTCTTTAATTAGTGATGATAGAATAAACAAATTGCACTTTCGGTAATATTAATGCACAGAAGTATGTAAACACATCAAGACTACTTCCTGCAAAAATTTCATTCAGGTGGGTTAATATTTATTATAAAAAGTAGGCATTTATCGTAGAAAGACAAACTTATGGCAAAATGAATTTTAGCATTTTATAAAAAAAAATGAATGTTGCTACAAGACACATATCCATTAAGAAACACCGTCACCACTGCGTTTTTCATTCCTGCTTCTATGAGGCTGCTTCTTGTAATTCCAAACTCAGGGTACCTTTGTGTTGAATTTTCTGAATAAAAATCTGGTTACAGTCTACTTGAGGAGGGGCAGTGGTATGGATATCTGATTGTAAACCAGTGCCTGTTTCCGTGGAGCTTGTTGCCTGTACTGAACAGGAGTTCAGTGAATTCCCGAAAATTATATTCTCAGAGTCAGCAGCCAAGGTAAGTGATTTCCAACGACTAGCTGTCAATTATTTCGCCTCAGTTTTCCTGGAAATCTTCCAACTTGTTTTTCCTAGTTTGAGTTTATGCCAAGGTCGGAATAAAGTGGGTCTGTTTGATGGTGATAGAAATAAAATATTATCTTTTGCATATTTCGATGTGCCACGCGGTCAGAGAAATAGCCATTAACTCTGTTTTTTTGGGAAGTTGGAGTTTTAAGGTGGAATCTTCGCTTAAAATGAAGAGTCTCTGTTTTTAAAGGCATGAAAAGTAGGATGATGGTCGGTTTTTGGAACCTCAAAGCAGTCAGAAACATGAACATTTATGTATCAGTGCTGGATGTCGAGTCTATATATTTATTGTATGTAATAGTGCCTTGATACGCTTTATGGTTTCTTAATGAGATTCAAAACTTTGAACGCGACGAAAAAATTCAGTTTACAACAACATAGATTTCCGTGAGAAGCCAAAGTGCAGAAATAAAAAAAAACTACGCAGTTAAGTAATATGACTGGAAAAATGATTCATCATACAGGAGCAGCTTTAAAATTTACAAAAACGATCTGGTTGATGGTACCGACAGCGGCATTAGACTGTTTGCCGATGATGCTGTAGTCTATAGGAAAGTAGTATTACACGACAGTTGTGAACAAATCAATGAGGATTTGCAGAAAATAAATGCGTGGCGTTATGACTGGCAGTTATCTCTCAATATTAGTAAGTGTAACCTACTGCGTATAACAAGGCGAAAATCCCCATTAATGTACGAGTACAAAATAAATGCCCAGTCTTTGGAAGCGGTAACGTCCTTCAAATATCTGGGTGTGACTATTCGAAATGATCTCAAATGGAATTATCAGGTTACACAAGTAACGGGTAAGGCAAACTCTAGATTGCGGTTTATTGGTAGAATCCTGAGGCGATGCAGACCTCCAACAAAGGAAATAGCGTACAATACGTTAGTTCGTCCAGTCGTTCGTCTGTATGGGACCCTTACCAGTTGGGTCTGATTCAAGAGATTGAGGAGGTCCAATTAAGAGCGGCAAGATTCGTGACTGGTACATTTAGCCATCGCAAGAGCGTTACAAATCTCATAGAAAGTTTGAAGTGGGACGCACTTGCAGATAGACGCCGCCTAAGCGGAAGGGACTGCTCACTAAATTCCGAAATCCGATCTTCACCGAGGATGTAGAGCATATATTATGACCACCAACTTTCAAATCGCGCAATGTTCACCATTCAAAGATAAGGAAAATTAGAGCTCGTACTGAGGCGTTCAGACAGTCGTATTTCCCTCGCGCGATCCGCGAATGGGACAGAGGGGGGAGGGGAGGGGGGAATATGACTTTGGTGCCAATTGTGCCCACCGCCACACACCGCTTGGTGGCTATCGGAGTATATATGTAGATGTAGGTGTACATATAGCAGAGAAACAAACGTCTCAATTACTTTCCCAACATTTTCGCTATGATTTTTCAGAAGGAATGTTCAACGAATGAATCTTCAGTTTGATCAAGTTATCATACTGCTTTTCAAGTTGCAAAGAATTGCACAGTTTCATTGATCTTCGGGTTATGTTAACAGTTTGGAAACTCTGCTACAGCTGGAAAATGGTTCAAATGGCTCTGAGCACTATGGGACTTAACATCTATGGTTATCAGTCCCCTAGAACGTGTTGCTGTTGTGGTCTTCAGTCCTGAGACTGGTTTGATGCAGCTCTCCATGTTACTCTACCCTGTGCAAGCTTCTTCATCTCCCAGTACCTACTGCAACCTTCATCCTTCTGAATCTGTTTAGTGTATTCATCTCTTGGTCTCCCTCTACGATTTTTACCCTCCACGCTGCCGTACCAACCCATCCCTTCTTTTAGTCAAGTTGTGCCACAAACTTATCTTCTCCCCAATCCTATTCAATACCTCCTCATTAGTTATATGATCTACCCATCTTCAGCATTCTTCTGTAGCACCACATTTCAAAAACTTCTATTCTCTTCTTGTCCACACTAGTTATCGTCCATGTTTCACTTCGATACATGGCTACTCTCCATACATGACACTTAAATCTATACTTGATGTTAACAAATTTCTCTTCTTCAGAAACGCTTTCCTTGCCATTGCCAGTCTACATTTTATGTCCTCCCTTCTTCGACCTTCATCAGTTATTTTGCTCCCCAAATAGCAAGACTCCTTTACTACGTTAAGTGTCTCATTTCCTAATCTAATTCCCTCAGTATCACCCGACTCAATTCGACTACATTCCATTATCCTCGTTTTGCTTTTGTTGATGTTCATCTTATATCCTCCTTTCAAGACACTGTCCATTCTGTTCAACTGCTCTTCCAAGTCCTTTACTGTCTCTGACAGAATAACAATGTCATCGGCGAACCTTAATGTTTTTATTTCTTCTTTACCCCTGCCACCTTCAGAATATGAAAGAGAGTATTCCAGTCAACATTGTCAAAAGCTTTCTCTAAGTCAACAAATGCTAGAAACGTAGATTTGCCTTTCCTTAATCTAGCTTCTAAGATAAGTCGTAGGGTCAGTATTGCCTCACGTGTTCCGATATCTCTACGGAATCCAAACTGATCTTCCCCGAGGTCGGCTTCTACCAGTTTTTCCATTCGTCTGTAAAGAATTCGCATTAGTATTTTGCATCCGTGACTTATTAAATTGGTTGTTCGGTAATTTTCACATCTGTCAAAACCTGCATTCCTTGGGATTGGAATTATTATATTCTTCTTGAAGTCTGAGGGTATTTCACCTGTCTCATACATCTTGCTCACCAGATGGTAGGGTTTTGTCAGGACTGGCTCTCCCAAGGCTGTCAGTAGTTCTAATGCAAATGTTGTCTACTCCCGGGGCCTTGTTTCGACTCAGGTCTTTCAGTGCTTTGTCAAACTCTTCACGCAGTATTGTGTCTCCCATTTCATCTTCACCTACATCCTCTTCCATTTCCATAATCTGGTTCTCAAGAACATAGCCCTTGTATAGACCCTCTGTATACTCCTTCCACCTTTCTGCTTTCCCTTCTTTCCTTAGAACTGGTTTTCCATCTGAGCTTTTGATATTCATACAAGTGGTTCTCTTTTCTCCAAAGGTCTCTTTAATTTTCCTGTGGGCAGTATCTATCTTACCCCGAGTACGATAAGCCTCTACATCCTTACATTTGTCCTCTAGCCATGCCTGCTTATCCATTTTGCACTTCCTGTCGATCTCATTTTTGAGACGTTTGTATACCTTTTTGCCCGCTTCATTTACTGCATTTTTATATTTTCTCCTTTCATCAATTAAATTTAATATTTCTTCTGTTACCCAATGATTTCTACTAGCCCTCGTCTTTTTACCTACTTGATCCTCTGCCGCCTTCACTACTTCATCTCTCAAAGCTACCCATTGTTCTTCTTCTGTATTTCTTTCCCCCATTCCTGTTAATTGTTCCGTTATGCTGTCCCTGAAACTCTGTACAACCTCTGGTTTAGTCAGTTTATCCAGGTCCCATCTCCTTAAATTCCCACCTTTTTGCAGTTTCTTCAGTTTTAATCTACAGTTCATAACCAATATATTGTGGTCAGAGTCCACATCTGCCCCTGGAAATGTCTTACAATTTAAAACCTGGTTCCTAAATCTCTGTCTTACCATTATATAATCTATCTGAAACCTGTCAGTATCTCCAGGCGTTTTCTATGTATACAATCTTATGATTCTTGAACCAAGTGTTAGCTATGATTAAGTTATGCTCTGTGCAAAATTCTACTATGCGGCTTCCTCTTTCATTTCTTAGCCCAAATCAATATTCACCTACTACGTTTCCTTCTCTCCCTTTTCCTACTACCGAATTCCATTCACCCATGATTATTAAATTTTCGTCTTCCTTCACTATCTGAGTAATTTCTTTTATTTCATCATACATTTCCTCAATTTCTTCGTCATCTGCAGAGCTAGTTGGCATATAAACTTGTACTACTGTAGTAGGTGTGGGCTTCGTATCTATCTTGGCCACAATAATGCGTTCACTATGTTGTTTGTAGTAGCTTACCCGCACTCCTATATTTTTATTCATTATTAAACCTACTCCTGCATTACCCCTATTTGATTTTTCATTTATAACCCTGTATTCCCCTGACCAAAAGTCTTGTTCCTCCTGCCAGCGAAGTTCTGTAATTCCTATTGTATCTAACTTAAACCTATCCATTTTCGTTTTTAAATTTTCTAACCTACCTGTCCGATTAAGGGATCTGACATTCTACGCTCCGATCCGTAGAACGCCCGTTTTCTTTCTCCTGATAACGACGTCCTCTTGAGTAGTCCCCGCCCGGAGATCCGAATGGGGGACTATTTTACCTCCGGAATATTTTACCCAAGAGGACGCCATCATCATTTAAGCATACAGTAAGGCTGCATGCCCTCGGGAAGAAGTACGGCTGTAGTTTCCCCTTGCTTTCAGCTGTTCGCAGTACCAGCACAGCAAGGCCGTTTTGGTTAGTGTTACAAGGCCAGATCAGTCAATCATCCAGACTGTTGCCCCTGCAACTACTGAAGAGGCTGCTGCCCCTCTTCAGGAACCACACGTTTGTCTGGCCTCTCAACAGACACCCCTCCGCTGTGGTTGCACCTACGGCACGGCTATCTGTATCGCTGAGGCACGCAAGCCTCCCCACCAACGGCAAGTTCCATGGTTCTTGTGGGGGGCCCTAGAACTTGGAACTACTTAAACCTAACTAACCTAAGGACATCACACACATCCATGCCCGAGGCAGGATTCGAACCTTCGACCGTAGCGGTCACGCGGTACCAGACTGAAGCGCCTAGAACAGCTCGGCCACACCGGCCGGCTACAGCTGGAACTTACACATCTATAATGTGATGTTAACGTGATTAGTTTCATAAGAAAATTAGTCTCTCAGACATCTGTTTGCACAAAGTAAGTTTTCACGTCTTTATGTGTTGCTACGATTATGTTGAAGTTTAGACTTATGTGTACACGCTGGTTTTTTACACAACGAAGAGAACAAAATCTACCCACAGAAGCTGACTGGCAGTCACACACAAACGCCGGTCAATGTCTCTTGGGCTGAGCTCACACAGGACCCAAGTTCTTTCTTTCTGATTCATGCCCATCGCCTTGAGATGTTTTGAAATGGCTTGCTGTGTCACTCCCACTAATCGTGCCAATTCTTCTTGAGTTTGGCGAGAGTCTTCGCTCAGCAATATCTCCAATTCTGCATCTACGAAAACATTCTCTCCTCCACCACTATGCCAGTTTACGACGTTAAAAGCACCGTTTTTGAAGCGTTGAAGCCACTCACGACACGTTCTTTCACTAATAGCGTCTTTACCATGCGTACTTGAGAGCATTCGATGAGACTCAGCCCTGTTTTCTTTATATTGAAACAAATGACGAGAATTAGGCTCATAAACTTTTTCAATCAAGAACAACTTAATGATGCAGACACAAATCGACTAATGTTTGAATGAGGTTATGTTGAGTGAGGTCCAAGCTAACTGCCTGACGTCTGCGATCTGTATCTTTCGACCGCTGCTTACCGTTGTCACCACCTATCGGCAACGGCGGAGGCAAAGTTGTACACCTTGTAATAACATTCATTAACATTCTGTGTTTTTATGTTTTACATTTAAATAAAATTGTAACGAAATATAAATTTGTCAATTTAAATCTTGTCCTAAAACGGCAGTCGTCATAAGGCTGCAACAGTCATAAGAAGTATGTTCTCTCTTAGCTGTCCCCCGTTCTTTGCATCATCAAGATATTAAAAAAGAGACGTTGAATATCATTGTCAGTTATCATTAAAAAAACACTCTTGAAAATAAATTTGCCACGAAGCTCGTGATGAGCCATCCTGAAGCGATACATGTTTGCACACTTCTGTGGTGTGAACGCGAGCCAGCTCGCACGAGCAACTGTTCTGAACTGCTAGACTTCTTAGCGTGGCTGTACCTGTGAAAAGCCGGCTAGCCCGGCAAGAGCCCCAGGCTCAGCGCACTGTGTCATCTAACCCCGGCAGCGGTGGTCAGACAAGATTCGGAAGTGGATGGTTTACTCTCGCTATCGTCCGATGTGAGAATGCCTCTCTATCTGGATTGGAATCATTCGCCGATCGAGATGTCATCGCTTACAAGACCTGGCATTGTGGGATAGAGGCTAAGACCCAATCTAGACCTAGTTATTTATATATTAATATGCCTTTTACATTGTATACCCGCTCCTGTCGTAAAGTTAGTTATGAGGAAAAAATACATGTATGGATGAAAGGACTTGGTGTACTTCCGGAGAATGTAACTGTAACTGGTGATCTAACCCTGTGCTATAATTATTAATAATGTCTGATCTGCCTCCTCGAGCATCAGATCTGTCACGAATCGGGCGCAAACGGGACATCATCGAGCGACAGCCCAGCGTCATCCACAAACAGCATTAACAGTCCATGTATTGATGGAGCTACTGCAAGAGGCATGAAACTCCATCCCAAATACTGACCTCTTTTATTTTTTTTTTTTGGTCATCAGTCTACTAACTGGTTTGATGCGGTCCGCCACGAATTCCTTTCCTGTGCTAACCTCTTCATCTCAGAGTAGCACTTGCAACCTACGTCCTCAATTATTTGCTTGACGTATTCCAATCTCTGTCTTCCTCTACAGTTTTTGCCCTCTACAGCTCCCTCTAGTACCATGGAAGTCATTCCCTCATGTCTTAGCAGATGTCCTATCACCCTGTCCCTTCTCCTTATCAGTGTTTTCCACATATTCCTTTCCTCTCCGATTCTGCGTAGAACCTCCTCATTCCTTACCTTATCAGTCCACCTAATTTTCAATATTCGTCTATAGCACTACATCTCAAATGATTCGATTCTCTTCTGTTCCGGTTTTCCCACAGTCCATGTTTCACTACCATACAATGCTGTACTCCAGACGTACATCCTCAGAAATTTCTTCCTCAAATTAAGGCCGGTATTTGATATTAGTAGACTTCTCTTGGCCAGAAATGCCTTTTTTGCCATAGCGAGTCTGCTTTAGATGTCCCCCTTGCTCCGTCCGTCATTGGTTATTTTACTGCCTAGGTAGCAGAATTCCTTAACTTCATTGACTTCGTGACCATCAATCCTGATGTTAAGTTTCGCGCTGTTCTCATTTCTACTACTTGTCATTACCTTCGTCTTTCTCCGATTTACTCTCAAACCATACTGTGTGCTCATTAGACTGTTCATTCCGTTCAGCAAATCATTTAATTCTTCTTCACTTTCACTCAGGATAGCAATGTCATCAGCGAATCGTATCATTGATATCCTTTCACCTTGTATTTTACTTCCACTCCTGAACCTTTCTTTTATTTCCATCATTGCTTCCTCGATGTACAGATTGAACAGTAGGGGCGAAAGGCTACAGCCTTGTCTTACACCCTTCTTAATACGAGCACTTCGTTCTTGATCGTCCACTCTTATTATTCCCTCTTGGTTGTTGTACATATTGTATATGACCCGTCTCTCCCTACAGCTTACCCCATTTTTTTCAGAATCTCGAACAGCTTGCACCATTTTATATTGTCGAACGCTTTTTCCAGGTCGACAAATCCTATGAAAGTGTCTTGATTTTTCTTTAGCCTTGCTTCCATTATTAGCCGTAACGTCAGAATTGCCTCTCTCGTCCCTTTACTTTTCCTAAAGCCAAACTGATCGTCACCTAGCGCATTCTCAATTTTCTTTTCCATTCTTCTGTATATTATTCTTGTAAGCAGCCACGATGCCTGAGCTGTTAAGCTGATTGTGCGATAGTTCTCTCACTTGTCAGCTCTTGCCGTCTTCGGAATTGTGTGGACGATGCTTTTCCGAAAGTCAGATGGTATGTCGCCAGACTCATACATTTTTTACACACCAACGTGAATAGTCGTTTTGTTGCCACTTCCCCCAATGATTTTAGAAATTCTGATGGAATGTTATCTATCCCTTCTGCCTTATTTGACCGTAAGTCCTCCATAGCTCTTTTAAATTCCGATTCTAATACTGGATCCCCTATCTCTTCGAAATCGACTCCTGTTTCTTCTTCTATCACATCAGACAAATCTTCACCCTCATAGAGGCTTTCAATGTATTCTTTCCACCTATCTGCTCTCTCCTCTGCATTTAACAGTGGAATTCCCGTTGCACTCTTAATGTTACCACCGTTGCTTTTAATGTCACCAAAGGTTGTTTTGACTTTCCTGTATGCTGAGTCTGTCCTTCCGACAATCATATCTTTTTCGATGTCTTCACATTTTTCCTGCAGCCATTTCGTCCTAGCTTCCCTGCACTTCCTATTTATTTCATTCCTCAGCGACTTGTATTTCTGTAAAACGCAATAGATGCACGTTTGCATGCTTGCATTCAACATTCTGGCGGTTACATCGGCTATTAATGTACCAGAATTTCACATCTGCAATGACTTATCTCGCGTTTACATTAACCTGTGATCTGGGAATGCTGATCGCTTCAGTATTTTTCGTAGACAAATTTCGTTACTCTGCATTAGTTATTTTTTGGTACTGCGATTTTTCTTTTAGTTAGCGAATTTTGACACTTTTCCAGCACGTACTACGATGCACCACACTCAACATTGTGACCGCGCACTATGTTGATTTATGACTCGTGTTTCTCCTTCGTATTTAGTTTATGAAGTTGATTTATGACTCGTGTTTCTCCTTCGTATTTAGTTTATGAAGTTAGTTACAATCACATTTTAAGTTAACATTGCATTAAGTTATTTTCATTTTGTAACTAGAGACAGAACATCCCGCGTCCAGCAGGAGAGTTATCTATATACTGTATACGTCAATTTTTCTTGTCCTAACAAATAATTTAATTCATGAAATCTTCATTAACTGTTTTTGTTCACATACATCGAACAAATGACATGTGTTCCAGCGAGCGATGAAAGTGAAATGCGATTTTATTACTGATATAACTAAAGTTCACCACGTTCTACATGTTTTATGCTTACCTATTTGCTTACCTCTTTTATGCGTACCCATTTCGGATTCCTTGATGCATCAGTGTATATGAGGCAAAACGCCATTTTGCATGTTTTTGTAAGAGTTATTACGCATTACGTATGTTATCTTTGAACAATAGCAGTAAATTTTTAATTTTCCTGTGTTAACAACGTTGAATCTGTGCAGTTTCGACGTTGTGCTGCTGAAACACTCTAGTATTTCTGTGTTACTTATTGCCGAAATGGAAGGGCTATTTTAAGAAGGTACAACATCACATGTCGTAAGACATAATGTTTACTGTAATACATATCCGTACTAGCCGTAGCAGAACATAACGAAAAATGTAACACTATTCCTGTTGTAGTTACACTAAACATGTACAGTCAGCATTACATTTTCTGTCCTCAGTCAGTGAGTTTTGGCGGACAGACGTGAAAATCCGCCATTCACTTGCTACTTCGTCATTTCCGTTGTTCAGCTAGGATATATTGTTACATATCGAGTAAGGATTTCTTCTTGGCTCTTTTTACTGGCAATAGTTTACCGTACAAGACGGGCAAGACTGACATGTTACTTAGTGGCACATTTCCCACTGTGTAGCCAGGCGTACTTACGGGAGGGAACACGACATTGGGGTCACGGATTTATTTTAAACTTTGCACATCTGTAGTAGGCCATTAGAACAACATTCTATGCAAGTAGTAAGGTGTTCTACTACGGCAATTGCGAGAAAATTGCAAAAGAAGTTTTACTTGTCTACTATGTAACTGATATATCTGTGCGCAGGTGCAGGCGACAAGAAGTCGTTGTGGGCAAGTGGTTAGCCGGAACGGTAGCTCAGCGTGTTCGGTCAGAGGGTCAGCTGCCCTCTGTAATAAAAAAAAAAACTGAGTTAATGGATCAACGACGAACTTTCACGAGTATCATAGGACGTCCGCTCCGGACAAATTAAAAAAAAAAATAGTGGTTAGCATTAACGAACGAGACAGCGGTTCGAAAGCACGTACTTTCTAATCAATATTCTTTACATCACTGGTTATTTAATCTATATGACATTGAAGAGGTAATATAATGAAAGAGACACGAGCATTTTCTTAAAATTGTGGTGAATTTCACACGTTATTTGACTATTTACTCTTCGTAATTAAATTTTGATGGACGAGGGCAGGCTTGGAAATCCCAAGTCAAACCCCGATAAATACTGATGCGAGTGACGTTATTCACAGTCAGTAAAATACTAAGACACAGTGTGCTAGACCACAGAAGTAATGTACAGTTACTCATCGGATGTGCTCTTGACATCACACGTTGCAGGATGGTATTTGTCATACAGACATGGAAAACGTAAATTGAAACTTCATGCTAATGCACTTGTTTTTCTCAATTTATTGTTTCTTAAGTGTCGCATAAATTAAATAATATGAACAGTGATGAAGAAGGTACATTCGTATTTAAGTCTGCATGGCAATCGGTCGCTGCATACACGTTCAGTTTACAAAGCTCGAATGTTAACCACTTGGCCAGCGTGAACTCTAAAACGCGGCACCTATGCGCAGATACGTATGCCACACAACAGACACGTAAAACTTCTCTTGCGATTTTCACGGAATTGCCAGAGTTTTGCACCTCACTAGTTGCACATTAAGTTGTTTCAGTGGCGTCTTAAAGTGGTAGAAAGTTTGAAGAAAATCTGTGATCCCAACTTCGTGGCCTCCCCTTGTCTGTTAGTTTGAGTGAGTCCCTGTGCTACCCTGAAGAAGACAGACCATGTACTGACCTGAATGAGATTTTCACTCTGCAGCGGAGTGTGCGCTGATATGAAACTTCCTGGAAGATCAAAACTGTGTGCCGGACCGAGACTCGAACTCGGGACCTGCGCCTTTCGCGGGCAAGTGCTCTACCAACTTTTTTTTAATCCTTTTTTTTTTACAAGGGAACCACTTTTTTGTCAGGAGTGAGGGTTTTTTATTATTATTTTTTATTAAGGAAAGTAGGAGAAACAGAAATCTTTATTATTCACAAAATAAACATAGTACGTCCTGACACGTGATAACTGTCCTGGAAGGAACCTCGCTGCCGTCCTACCATGCAGCATGAAATAACAACAAAATCAAAGTGGGGCCCCCTCTGGCACCCTAAAGAAAAGTATTTATAGATATGAAAACAAAATTTGATGTACATCCATTTGCTAACTGTGCAAGCGTTAGTTTTTCCTAGGTCGCATACTCGCATAGTGATCTTAACCGATCACTTTACTTGGCCGGTTTCACGACAGCGCCGCCGCTCGTCTTTGCGCACCCGGCACACCCCAAGTATATGGCGGGTCCGCAAAAACCGTTACTAGGAAATTGGCATACCAATCCTTGTACTTTTGTAGCCGTAATAGTTTTGTGTGTCCATCTTGCAAGTATTACCAGTAATCCAGGACGTTCAGTACGTTCGTACGTGTGTCTCTACAGATGTAATGGACCGTCATACCTGTGATCCACACCACTGCGTTCGTCTTATGACCGGAAAATACGTTTCCTCTGGAAAAAATAGTATGTCAGAAGACTCTGCTGTATAGATAGTGCGCCGCATGAACGCTATTATCTTTCTTGCGAGAGTCCAGACAGCCAATGCCTCGCCGCAGACCAGCCGATAGTCGTCCGTATCCAGCACGCCGCATTGCTGACACAAGGGCGAATCCGCCAAATGTATTGCGTACTTTTTATCATTCGTAGGGTATTTTCGGTTCACGACAATGTACCATGTTGATCTGACTATTGTAGGTAGGTGGGGGTGGGGGACCGTGCGCCACGCCACGTGCCAATTAACAGCTGGATGTTTCCGTTCCACCCTATTCCGGGGGATCTGTCGAAGAAGCAGATGGTACACGTCCTTCGATGTCGACTGTCGGGTCGTCGGTAAACGCTCTCGAACGTAACTGTACTGGGCTATCCAAGCATGACTCACGCCCTGTCCTCACAGCTTTACTTCTGCCAGTACCTCGCCTCCTACCTTCCAAAGTTTAGAGAAGCTCTTCTGCGAACCTTTCAGAACTAGAACTCCTGAAAGAAAGGATATGGCGGAGACATGGCTTAGCCACAGCCTGGGGGATGTTTCCAGAATGAGATTTTCACTCTGCAGCGGAGTGTGCGCTGATATGAGACGAGGTACTAGCAGAAGTGAAGCTGTGCTTGGGTAGCTCAGTTGGTACAGTACTTGCCCGCAAAAGGCAAAGGTCCCGAGTTCGAGTCTCGGTACGACACAGTTTTAATCTGCCACAAAGTTTCATACACTGACCTGTTCGAAGCAGACCGTCTACCGCTGCTTCAGTGGGCGTTGCCCAAGCTCCTGCCCCCCCCCCAACCCCCCACCCCCCCACCCCCCCACCCCCCCCACCCCCCCCCACCCCCCCCCCGCACCCCCCCACCGCCAGGCGTCCGCAACACGCCATCTCTGTGTGATACGGGCCCAGACTGCTCCGAAGCGACACTTTCGATCTAAGGTTCCAAAACAGTTGTTTTTCCACGCATGCCAAATGCTGTATTCATAAGGAGCTCATCCTTTTTACAGCTCCTCCGTTAGAGGAGCTGGGGTTGACTCTGTCACTGGTCTTTCGCATCTTTGGGAAACGAAGCTGTGAACAGCTCTCTAGTCATTTCTTCTGTTAACTCGAACAGAGGTTCCAGTAGATGAAGGCAATCTTTCAAACCGCTCCACTTTCTCCCGTCAGAACCTCGCAGAGGGCATATAACAATGTCGTTATGTGCGAATATTTGCCAAATACCAGGCAACGCATCATAAGAAACGTAGAGCTTCCCCTCCTGGACGTCTACTGTTTCAGCTTTAACTGTTTTCTGCAATAACGCTTTTGAAAAACCCGTCGATTTTTCGACATTTCTGCCTCAAGGAACTTAATGCTGCTGATTCATTATGTTTGAACACAAGTGAGACAACTAAGTGCGTGAGCAGCACAACACAAATAAACGGCATTCATTTTCCTTGCTGCACCCACAATTAACACTTGGTTTGTCATTGACAGGAGAGTAAACACCTTGTCACTAATTCAACATTCACTAACATATGTTTTAATACTCTTGGAAACGTTTTTGGAAGTGTACCCATCAGCGATGTGCACTGTGACCACATCAGAGGACTTCATTTTTCACTGCCCAACAAATTCACCATCATTCTCTAAGACCCTTCAGTATTTACGTTCATCCCCACACCCGCAGCCAGTGCTACATATTTGCGGTGGTCAAAATAGATGTCAAATATTGCTTTATTGTGAACATTGGACATAACAGGAAACAAAACCGACTTTCTTCTGTCAGGTACAGTCATAATAATACAAAAATCAAGCAGATAAACACATTTTAACTTGTGATTCTTCAGCTTCTCCCTGCGTATTTCTTGCTCCAACTGTCAGTCCATAGCGCCCAACGGCCACAATATTTCGGCGATCAGACATGTCACCATCTTCAGGTGTGCTGATGAACTGAACTCCCACCGACGATGAAATGGCTGGGTTTGAAACCCATGTGTGTGTTTTGAAGAGCCAGCGTTCTGACAACGCTCTGTCTCACGAAATATTCCTATGTGTACGAATATGACTTGTGTGTGGTATTGCCTTGGGGAGTATGACCTCAGGTGCATGATGTTAATGATGATGATGATGTTTATACTGATGGAGATGGAGATGAGTATATTGTTTTGTGCAGATGAGATGAAGTTTACCGCCTAAAGTGGCGATGAAGTGTATTGATTGGAGCTCTGAGTTCAGGATGTGCGTTCCTTCCCAGAGTATTGATGAGATGATACAGTGATGAATCAGATGATTTAAAGAATTTTTATGATTTTTGCCAGATTAGATGATAGAAAGAGGGTTGCCCTAGCATCGCCCTAATCTCCTCATTGCTAGTCAGTCTTGGTACGTCCGCAATAATTCTGAAGGTTTTATTTTGGACGACCTCCAGTTGGGTTAGTTTTGTGTCTGCTGCCATGCTCCACGCCTCAGAGCCGTAGAGGATGACAGGCAATATGATTGTTTTCCATATTCTGAGCTATCCCGGTATGGACAATCCCCTTCCCTTTAGTAACAGGTATAGTTGGTAGAGCCGGGAAGAGCCTTGATTCCTAGCCTCTCTGACGTGGTGCCTGAATGTAAGGTTTTTGTCTAACTTTAGTCCTAGGTATGTGATTACATTCTTCCATGGCTGTTCGTTGTAAGTGATGTTTGTGATGAGTTTTTTGACTTTGTGAGAGAATAGAATCGTTTGACATCTGTCAGCATTTATTTTTACTCTCCAGATGTTGCACCAGTTGGTTACTTAGTTAAGGTGTCGTTGGAGGCTGTAAGCTAGGTAATTAATGTTCTTGCCACTGTGATAGAGTGCAGTATCATCTCCATATAAGGCTATATTTCCGCCCACCTCTTTCGGAATGTCATTATCAATGCAGTTAGATCTGGAGACCATCGAGCCCATTCCATACGACTGATAGCTCCACTGGGAAGACTGTGACGATGAGGAACTGCACTGTCATCCGTCAGCCTGAATCCATTTGCAATATGTTCCCCAAATGGAGCCTGTTTGTGTGCAAGGTTCTCGTTTCGATACTTGATAGCACTCGCCCTCCCATGTATTGGCACAGGTGGAGTCCTGCGCCATACATGACAGCACCCCAAAACATGACCAAACCAAACCACCTTGATATGGATCGCAGTCTAAGACACAGAGTGCAAACGTGGTCCTCGTCGCTTCCGCACATGAATATAAATATTAGGAGGGTGGAGAGTGATAAGGGTCTCATCTGAAAAGAGCGTTGTGTCCCACTGCTGCCCAGCCCACAAAGAGTAGTTTCGTGCCCATTCGACACCAGCCGCTCTGCAAATCCGATTTAGAGGAGGAGCCTTGGGAGGTCTTCTGCCACATTCTTAAAACACAGAGAAGACACTGAATAGACATGCACGGGTTAAAAGTCGGCCACAGTATTAAAAACACTCCAGAACAACACACTTAAAACCCACTTGCAGCACACATGGCGAAGAATAAAACTGCCAGGTGGGACCTGCCAAGGGAAAGGTCAGAGAATGGAAAAGGAGGGGAGGGCAAGGGGCAGCAGGGGAGGCTGTGGGATGAAGAGAGGAGGGGCATTGGTGGGTACACGGAGAGGCAGGAGACACGTGGGGTGGGAGATGAAGAGGGAAGCCAGGGCAGGAGGGAGTACAGAGACACTGAAAGGGGGCACAAGAGATGGAGGGAGAGTAGGAGGGGGAAGCCGCTCAGGAGGAGGGAAGGGGAGGAGAGGGAGCCCTGAGGAGGAGGCAGGAAGAGGGGGTTAGAGTTGGTAGGAAGGGTAGACGTCAGGGCGAAGCTCATCATCTGATAGGGGTAGACGGTGGAAGTTGCGTTGGAAAGGAGATGGAGGGTGTGGAGATGGAGAGAGGGTTGGACACAATGGTAAAGGCGCGGCGACTGGTTGGGGGTGGAGAGGAAGGGAGACACCAGGGGGTGAGGGGGATCAAGGCGGCGGACAATACATAGTGTGCGGATGTGTTCAAGGAAAAGGAGAAGGTGGGGTAAGGGGATGAGGTCGTAGAGGATGTGCATGGGGACGGAAGGCGGATGTGGAACGTGAGGCGGAGTGCATGGTGTTCGAGGATTTGGAGAGCTTTATAGAACCGGGGAGGGGCGGATATCCAAGGTACGCTGGCATAACAGAGGAACTGATCCTGTCTCTAGAACATGTTTCAGATTCCAGACACACTACTCTGAGTCACAGCGATATTTGCTGCGACGTCCATCTGCCTCGTTTCCTGCTCCATTTGAGTAATTACACAGTGCCTCTGGTTGAAAGTAGTTGTCCGAATCATCCTGAAACAACACTACTCTCGTAACGTCTCACAGCACAAGTATTTAAAATTCACAGGTAATGTGGTTGTCATACACTGCACGTACTGCCCTCTCACACTAGAAACATGGACTGTTTCCGCTTGAATTACATTACGAGCAAATAAAGTTACTGATATCATAAAGCATTTCTGGATCTCGATGTTCACTATTGAAATTTCGGCAATATGCCTCATTTGTTTTAACCATTGTAGTTTCAGACAATACATTGCAAAGAGATGAATACACTAAACAGATTCAGAAAGGTGTAGGTTGCAGCAGGTACTGGGAGATGAAGAAGCTTTCACAGGATAGAGTAGCATGGAGAGCTGCGCCAAAACAGTCTCTGGAATGAAGACGACAACAACAACATTGCCAATTATTCACCTACCTTCGAAACAAGGATCATTTGTCAGTTTGTTTGTCATTGTCTTCATGGAAGACAAAGAAAATTGATAAATTTAATATTATGAATCGAAGAAAATGGTAGATAACTATTATTCATAGGATCCACGAGGAGGTTGTCTGTCTCTTTAATTTACCGCTGAGTAATTTACCGTTCTGAGTACGAAAAATCGTCTCCCGCCTCGGTATTTTTCCAGACGTTTGTTAGACTGCGCTACTCGAACTATGGGAAATGTGGTTTCCTACTGTTGTTTTAGTCATAAAACTTCTTGTGAATTCATGTAACTTACCGGACGTACATGCTGGGTCGGTGAAAGTGGCTGGCCTATTCCATTTCAAATCGTATGAAAACTATTCGTATTTGTTAAAACTATTAATAATTCTCACGTGGTTCAATTACTGTAAAAGAAAACATATTTCATAAAGGAACCTCTTAAGTGTTTTCTAGTTTTCGAGTTAAAATTCGATAAAATTTGAGTTCTTTTCCGAATGGGACAATAGGTCTGCCACGAAACTCAGGAACCACATATCGGATTTCAGTAAACTACGCTTCTTTTTGAAGCTGAACATCTGTGGAGATATATAACAGTAAGATAAAATAATCAACATAATTTTTAGAAACCTTTATTTCACGTATTAAGCATAAACCAGTTTTCATACATATTTTTAAAAATACAGATAAGAGTTCGCTTGAGCCTTCCAGAGAGAGACAGTCCTCCTGACTATGAAGTGTAGACAAGACAGGGTTTAAATTTAAGGAAATAGTAATTGATACGTTATTCCTTAATCGTACCACAATATAGATATATACAAGGTGGTCCATTGATCGTGACCGGGCCAAATATCTCACGAAATAAGCGTCAAACGAAAAAACTACAAAGAACGAAACTTGTCTAGCTTGAAGCTTGTCTAGCCTGTAAATACAACATTAATGCAATAAATGCTCAAAATAATGTCCGTCAACCTCAATGCATTTGGCAATATGTGTAACGACATTCTCCTCAACAGCGAGCAGTTCGCTTTCCGTAATGTTCGCACATGCATTGACAATGCGCTGACGCATGTTGTCAGACGTTATCGGTGGATCGCGATAGCAAATATCATTCAACTTTCCCCACAGAAAGAAATCCGGGGACATCAGATCCAGTGACCGTGCGGGCCATGGTATAGTGCTTCGATGACCAATTCCCCTGTCATGAAATATGCTATTCAATACCGCTTCAACCGCACGCGAGCTATGTGCTGGACATCCATCATGTTGGAAGTACATCGCCATTCTGTCATGCAGTGAAACATCTTGTAGTAACATCCGTAGAACTTTACGCAGGAAATCTGCATACATTGCACTATTTAGATTGCCATCGATAAAATGGGGCCAATTATCCTTCCTCTCATAATGCCGCACCATACATTAACCCGCCAAGGTCACTTTTGTTCCACTTGTTGCAGCCATCGTGGATTTTCCGTTGCCCAATAGTGCATATTATGTCGGTTTACGTTACCGCTGTTGGTGAATGACGCTTCGTCGCTAAATAGAACGCATGCAAAAAATCTGTCATCGTCCCGTGATTTCTCTTGTGCCCAGTGGCAGAACTATACACGACGTTCAAAATCGTCGCCATGCAATTCTTGGTGCATAGAAATGTGGTATGGGTGCAATCGATGTTGATGTAGCATTCTCAACACCGGCGTTTGTGAGATTCCCGATTGTCGCGCAATTTGTCTGCTACTGATGTGCGGATTAGCCGCGACAGCAGCTAAAACACCTACTTGGGCATCATTATTTGTTGCAGGTCGTGGTTGACTTTCACATGTGGCTGAACACTTCCTGTTTCCGTAAATAACGTAACTATCCGGCGAACGGTCCGGACACTTGGATGATGTCGTCCAGGATACCGAGCAGCATACATAGCACATGCCCGTTGGGCATTTTTATCACAATAGCCATACATCAACACGATATCGACCTTTTCCGCAATTGGTAAACGGTCCATTTTAACACGGGTAATGTATCACGAAGCAAATACCGTCCGCAACTGGCGGAATGTTACGTGATGCCACGTACTTATATGTTTGTGACTATTACAGCGCCATTCATCGCAAAGCGAAAAAAGTGGTCCAACTAAAACATTCATATTTCTTTACGTACTACACGAATATGTAATAAAAATGGGGGTTCCTATTTAAAAAAACCCAGTTGTTATCCGTTTGGCAGCGCCATCTAGCGGACCATCTAGTTTCCCCCTTCAAACTAGACGAGTTTCGTTCTTTGCAGTTTTTTCGTTTGATACTTATTTCGTGATATATTTGGCCCACTCACTATCAATGGACCACCCTGAACTCGTCAAAATTTCAAAGTAATCGGCCGAGTACCTTCGCAAATTAACGATTTAATTTTAATATATATATTTTGACGAGTTCAGTTTTAATACGAGCGTCTTTGGACGGACCTAATTATTTAATATGTGCATATTTTCAATACATATGATCCCTCTCTCCACTTCCACACCCTCCATCTACTTCATCAGGGCAATTTCCAGCGCCTCCCCCTCCCGGATGATGAACTTTGCCGTGACATCTACCCTTCCTTCCAACTATAACCTGGCCTTGTTCCCCCCCCCCCCTCCTCCCCAGAGCCCCCTTTTTCCTCTCCCCTCCTTCTCCCAGAGCGGATTTTCCACCTTCCCCCCCCCCCCCCACCCCGAGACCCTGCACCCCATACTTGCCTCTTTCCTTCCCACATCCCTCTCTACCTGGCCCTCTTCAGCGCGCCCCCAACCCATCTACCCCCTCTCTTCCCCTCCCTTCTTCCGGTCTCCCTTATCTCCTTGCACCTGGCAGATCCTCTGTTTTGATCATCGTCAGTGTGCCATGTCAGTGTTGTGTTTAGTGCTGTTTCTCCTGTGTGTCAAGAGGTGTGATCTTAATTGTGTGCTGCCTTGAGGTTCGCTGTCAGTGTTTGTTATGTGCTACGCCATCTGTCGATACTTTTTATGCTCTGGTCATACTGTGCCTTGTGTTCTTTTAGTTGTTGCAGTGTGTGGCTTTTTGGGTGCCGGTCATACTGTGCCTTGTGTTCTTTTAATTGTTGCAGTGTGTGGCTTTTAGTGTGTGCTACTTTTTTTACAGTTTTTTATCTCCATTTTACAGTCGCCCCTTTCTTTGTCTATTGCCTTCCATGATGTTCCCCCTTTTTATATCTATGTTCACCATATTCTCTCCTTTGTATTTTTTTCACTGTCTTCTATTGTTTGTTCTATGTCTTTCGGCTGAAGAGCAGCGCATATGCTGCTGCCAGCCTGCCCCGATGGGGAATTGAAATACAATAAAGAAAAAAAATACATGTGATGTATAAGTACATGTATGCAGTATATAAGGGGAAAACATTGTTACCAAAAATCTAAAAATGTACCTTTCCAGTTTACGTCAAATTTTTACATGCTATTGCAACAAACTTTCATATATATATATATATATATATATATATACAATAGTGAAATGATGTTAGCAAACAGTAAATTTGTCTCTATGGCTTATCCGTTTACGACTGGAATACTGTTATAAAACCTGAATTGTTAACAAAGCTCAAGAGCAGAGAGAGGTTGAGGGGAGATGGATGGGGCTGGATGGGAGGTAATGGATATAGAAAACGGGATGGAGGAGATGGACAGAGAGAGGTGGCTGCAGGAGATGGAGAGACAGAGGGGTAGGAGGTGATGGGAAGACAGAGGGGGAAGGAGGAGGAGGTGGACAAAGAAGGGAGGGAGAGATGTACAGAGCAAGAGGAGATGAGAACATACATCCAATTCCCAAATATATTGTAAACGTGTGCTTTCTCCTCTCTTTCTTTTCCATTGAAGCAGACTGAGCCTTGCCTAAGTGTCGATCGGTACAGCTAGTGTTGGATAAACCTGATTCCACCATTGTTGACGCATGTTTTCTGAATATATTGCCTTAAGAGACTCTTTGTCTTTGGTTGCTCGTTACAGAGTAATAAAGTAATTATGATTTATTCAGTTTGTTTCCTAAATTGTTTCTGTGTAAATACTTTCAAACACCTTGGAAAAACCGGCCATATGTAATCCACAAAATACAGAACTCAAAACACAGAGCAATGCAGCAACCATTATACAGATCCAAAAGTACTGTGATGTGGTCGCCGTCGCTGTGGGAACGACTCAGTATTGTGCCTTTGTGCTAATCTCCCTTGACGTTCAATAAATACGTACATGGGGAGAATATCGGCCAATTCTTCATCAGTTATCCTATCCATACTCATGTGCATCACTATCAATGAATAACTAAGGATGAGACATGTCCATGGACATTTATTTGCTCATATCTCCGTTTTTATTTTTCAGAATGTCTGTACTACGGGACATATTAAGTGCAGTGGACAAGTCTACTTGTGATGGGTGAGTATTCTATTTATTCCTTTAAAACATTTGCAAAAGATCTGTAGTACTCACACCAAATGGTTAACGTTGCCAGACAACTTTGGGACACGTTACAAGAACATATTAGAAGGAAGGTCTGTTTTAGTAACAGTAACTGCATACCCATCCCCATCCCTGTGGACAAGGTTGGCATTGCATTGCTGTGACGCGGCACACGACTCATTGTCAGAGACACCTGATTAAAATTCCATCGCAGATATTTGGCCAGTAAAGCGGGAAGTGGTGGCAACACACATTTTCTAATCACCAGACTTTCCTCCACTTTCCTTCTCAGGAAAGTTAGCACCTCTTGACAGTTCCTCATGGAGTGGGGGAAGTGCCACTGTTCATGGTCATCCATATGTCGAAGGTGGACATTAAGCTGTTGTGGTTCCATTGGAGTGGAGTAGACTATGGGTTTCACTACTTCTGTTCTTTTATTATCTTAAACTACAAACGCATCGCTTTGCAGGGTGCCTGAGAAGTTCGCATACCCCTCTTGGCTTTTTTTAAAACTGGATAAGTGTATACCTGTTTTATCTTTATTCCTGCTTTGGCAAGTAACTACTTCATAAAACATCCTGTTTCAGATAGTGTCAAAGACTTGCCACGCATTGGACCTAAGTAAATGCGCCACATTCAAGAGCGTTATTTCCTGATCCAGGTCCCAGACGAGGTGTGTGTGAGAAGTACTGAGACTGATTTTTTATCTACCAAATTTTTACCTTTTCAAACATCAGTACTGTCCCTTCCAAATTAGTTTCTGTTGTGTTGGCAGAAGAGCCAACACCGTGTTACTATTGGAGGCCGAAATGCACGCGTTTTAGCTCACGCAGGCTGGCGTGATGAGCGACGGACTATACTAACGTGAGGTCTGGAACATGACAAGGAATTAGAATTCAGAAAGCGGACGTAGCTAGTTTGATACTTAACTTTAATCCATTAATGATGAACGTCGCTCTTGACGGTATATGATTCACAATATTGTCTGTTCAGAATTCATTCTAATTACTGAATATGGCGCCTTGCTAGGTTGTAGCAAATGACGTAGCTGAAGGCTATGCTAAACAGTCGTCTCGGCAAATGAGAGCATATGTAGACAGTAAACCATCGCTAGCAAAGTCGGCTGTACAACTGGGGCGAGTGCTAGGGAGTCTCTCTAGACTAGACCCGCCGTGTGGCGGCGCTCGGTCTGCAATCACTGATAGTGGCGACACGCGGGTCCGACGTATACTAACGGACCGCGGCCGATTTAAAGGCTACCACCTAGCAAGTGTGGTGTCTGGCGGTGACACCACAGTTTCTTTGGCAGCTACCCATTGGCCAAGTCTTGGAATTAGCACTGAAATGTTTCAACCGGTAGGTCCTTTAAAATTGTTGGTGACATTCTTTTCAATATCCTCCACAGGCTCAAAATGACGTTCTCTTAAGACATTTTTCAATTTCTGGAAAAGGAAAAAGTCACGAGAACTCATATCGGGAGAATAGGGGAGGGGGGGGGGGGCTGAGGAACAACAGGAAAGCCTTACGAGGTCAAAAGTTCCGTGATGGAAGTGGCCGTGTGGCACGGGGCGTTGTCAAGATGCAGCATCCACTAGTCAGCAATGTCCAGTCACTAGATTCACCCTTTTCCTAAGCTTTCAGGAACATCTTTGTAAAACACTTCGTTGATAATTTGTCCTGGAGGAACAAACTCTTTATGCACAGTACCCCCATGGTCCAGATGATGTCTCAGTGTGCCACTCCTCACTTTGCCGCTTTGTCTCAAGATCATACTAAGATAATCCAGAATTCATCCACCTGTGATCGTAGGACTGAAGCATTCGCGGTCATCGGCAGTCCTCTTAATAAGATCAACGCACGCATTTCTTCGATAGTCCTTCTGCTCAGTTGGGGGGTTTTAGCACAAATCTGTGGTGTGTGCAAAACTTCGCTCAAAATTCGATGTACCGTGAAAGTGTTTGAGTTTAACAGCTCACACCTCATCATTATTGTTAAATGTCGACAGTTTTTTGAAGTTGAAGGTCTCCCTGACCGAAGTTCGTCTTCAGTGTGTCCTCAGCCTCGCAATAATTATTTGTTCCCTGTAGGCCTGCTTCAGCTTCTCAAAGGCCACACTCACGTATCCCCAAGTTTAACACAAAACTTCATGGCATAGCGCTGCCCTAAATTCCATTGATCCATTTTCTAACACACAACAGAAACACACATTCACTGACGGCGCTATCAAAAATCATGTGATGGTATTATGAAGCTGAAACTCTGACTGAGCTTCTGGAAGGGATGAACACACCGCTCAACACAACTTGAGCACCGCAGCGTTGCCAGATCGCTTCCAGTGTTGTCAGTCTAACTACTTTCCTCAGGCACCTTGTAAACTGATGGGAAAAAGTCCCAACATAAACTGAAGTTGGTAGGTGTGTTTCTGCACTTGACAGATGAAGTCTATTCAGATTCACACCAGTCACATCAAAATGCCGCTGCCGGCCACGGTGGCCTTGCGGTTCTAGGCGCTTCAGTCCGGAACCGCGCGACTGCTACGGTCGCAGGTTCGAATCCTGCCTCGGGCATGGATGTGTGTAATGCCCTCACGTTAGTTAGGTTTAAGTAGTTCTAAGTTCTAGGGGACTGGTGACCTAAGATGTTAAGACGCATAGTGCTCAGAGCCATTTGAACCAAAATGCTGCTAGTGACGCTGCTACGAGAATTCAAATCAGGCATGCTCTAGATACACACTGTAAGGGACGTGAGCGTTAGATACCTTTGTGACTGGTCGTGGTGAGTTGATGTTGGTCAAGAATGCCTTTTAATAACATCTCACTGAGTTTGAGCGAGGTCGCCTAACAGAGCTATGAGGAGCTGGATGTTCCCTCTGCGATATTGCAGAAAGACTTGACAGGATCTTAGTCACTGTGCATAATTGCTGGCAGTGGTGGTCACGAGAGTGTACGGCCGCAAGAAGATCAGGCTCTGAATGGCCACATGGCACTACCGAGTTGGGAGACCAACAAAAATGGTTCAAATGGCTCCGAGCACCATGAACATCTGAGGTCATCAGTCCCCTAAAACTTAGAACAACTTAAACCTGACTAACCTAAGGACATCACACACATCCATACCCGAGGCAAGATTCGAACCTACGACCGTAGCGGTCGCGCGGATCCAGACTGAAGCGCCTAGAACCGTTCGGCCACTCCAGCCGGCGGAGACCAACAAGTTCGGTGCATGGTTCACTCGCTCATACTGCATCTGAAGCGCTTCAAGAACAGCTCTGAGCCAGACACCCTGTAACATGCATTCCACTTACCCAAAACCATCGCTATTTGCGACTTGAGTGGTATCAAGTGAGAGCTCAGTGAAGAGCAGGAGAGAGGTCTGTTGTGTTTTCTGCTGAAAGCTGGTGCTGTCTCGGTGCAAATGATGAACATGTCGTGGTAAGAAAGAGGCCAGCCGAGGACCTGCAACCAACCTATCTGTGTGGTAGACGCACTGGACTTATACCTGGAGTTATGGTCTGGAGAGCGATTTCGTGTGACAGCAGGAGCACTACCGTGTTTATCCCATGCACCCTGACCGCAGATTTGTACGTCAGTCTAGTGAATCGACCTGTTGTACTGCCAGTCATGAGCAGTATTCCAGGAGGTGTTTTCCAACACGGTAACGCTCGCCCATAGATCGCTGTTGTAACCAAACGTGCTTTGGTCAACATGATGCCATGGTCTTCTCGATCACCAGATCTGTCTCCAATCGACCGCGTGTGGGACTCTATCGGATGGCAACTCCAATGTCATCCAAAAATAACATTGACCATCCCTGTATTGACCGACCAAGTGCAACACGCATGAAACTCCATGGCACAAAATGGCATCTGGTACCTGTACAACACAATGTATGCACATTTGCGTGCTCCCATTCAACATTCTAGCAGTTACACCGGTTATTAATGTACCAGCATTTCACATTTGCATTGGCTTATCTCGCAAGTACATTAACCTATGATCCTACGATTTTAATCACTTAAATATTTTACCTAGACAAATCTATTCCCGAAATTTCATTGTTCCACGTAATTGTTTTTTTCGTGCTGCGATTTTTTTTCTGTCAGTGCATATTACTGTTCACACAGGAGGAAAATGGTTCTATGGTCCCCATAGGAAACGTGACTTGTGTCATGATACACAATGTCACAACGACCGCACTGCTGGACGCGTGTTTCTCGAAGGGAATGTGCATGGAAAGTCTTACGCAGACATCGTGCAAACATGTGTCGATACTTCACCTCGAAAAAGAACGATTTATAGAACATAATGGGTCAGAGCAGGATGGATACCCAGCACTCTTTGTAAATCAGGTACAGGTATTCCTTGAAGGACAATTTCGAGGCAACTGAACTGGGCGTGTTTCAGCAACGTCTCCTGCTCCACTGAAATCGCGACCACGAATTCCGCACCTTACCACGCCAGGCAAATCACAATGCGCAGTAATAACGTTCCACGTGGATCAACGCCGGTACAAGGCTAACGAGAGATCGTGCAAAAACGTTGAGGATGCTAGTCGTAGCATTAATTCCTAAGAGGCTGTATGTCAGGTACGACATCAAGACGCACAGATTTCTGTAAGGCGCCATGCCGCACATACAGATCACTTGATACATAGTTTCCTGCCTGGAAATACACCATTACACAACGTACTTTTTTCAGCTGGGAGCCATGGAGACTTCTTTGACATACTGTACACATCCATTACAGTCATCAACGCCCAGCATGTCCGCTTATGAGATAAAACACACGGAGGAAAGGGGTCAATTTGTGTGGAAGACAATCCTTGCCAATTAGACCCCTGGGTTTGTTTCTGTCAACAATCCATGGCTTTACGAGGCTCACTCAGTAACTATTTGCCCATTCGACATCATCGTCTTTAGGTCATCCGTGTGGCTTAGTGCACTAACCTGCTCCTAGATGGCACAATTCTCTTCACTTCTGGCACGTTTTGGCGTTTTCACATCTGTTAGCTCCACACTCCTTCCAAGTGTACATCCTTCCGGCACTCTCTGTTTGCACCAATGAAGAAAAGCATACTGTTATCAGTTTTTGTGGTCTGAAGATGTACCAGGAGACGAAATCTATAGAAGACCTTCAGCACAACACAACTATGAAGGAATAGGAAACAGCAAGACTTCCCGTTACATCCGTTACAGATTTTCAACATGCAGCAAGTCCATGAGATAGCATTAGTTTGAATACCAGACGGGTGATTGTTAATGAAGCGCTAAACCAAACGAGCAATAGTCACGGTTCTGCAGATGACACTATCTGTAGTTGGCGCAATTTTCGTTAAATATGTGCAACATTTGTCCCAAAACAACTCAATGAAGAACACATTCACTGTCGTCTGAGTATCTATCTCCAGCTAGTGGACCGCCATGCTAACAAAACTGAAATGAAATGGAAACTCCTAGGCTCTGTAGCCAAAAGAAATTCTAGAGTCAGCGTTCTTCAGGAACAATTTTGGGATGCACAACGGCCACTTCTGGTCTATCACCCGAAAAATGGGTCAACAGTAAATAGTCACTGATATGTTCTGCAACGAGTTGAAGCCAGCCATGAAACCATGGGATCGCTTTATTGCCCATCTATTTGTCTCTCTGTCTGTCTGCATGACTACTGAAAACCCTTTTCCTCAGGAACGGTTAGACGCATCGAATTCAAATTTATGTCACTTAACAAAGTCAATGATCCCTTTGCTGCTTAAAAATTGTAGGCTTCTAAGTCAATGCAACCAAAAGATGAGGCCGTTTATGAAACACATTTTGACACTCGCAAACTCATTCATAAAAATCTATAGGGTACTTTACGTTCACCTAGAAACATGAAATTTCGCAAGAAGCAAGGTTTTATAGCTTAAATAAAGGCGACAATCCTAAAATTGTTAATTTGTAATTATATCGCACGAAAAAATATTTTTGTCTAATTTTAGCCGTCTGCCTGGGTGTGTCTGTCTTTTATGATAACTTTTTCTCTGGAACAGCTTAGTATATCAAGTTCAGTCTTATGTCACATACTAAAACCTATGGTCCTTTGGAGGTGTAAAAAATTTAAGATTCTAAGTCAATGCGAACAAAAGATACGGCCATTTATGTCACACATTTTGATACTCGCAAACTGATTCATCAAAACCTATAGGGTATGCTCCCCTTTGATGCAGGATGATGATATTCGGCAAGAAACAGAATTTCATAGTATAAGCAAATTAAAAACTCTGAAACATGTTAAAAAGTAATTATATCACATTAAAATATGTTTTGATATTGCATTCATCATCTGTCAAAAGCATAATAGGAGAAAATTATTGCATGGAAACATAAAATGTAAGCTGTACTCACGTTTTAGTAAATTAATAAAAAAGTTTTATTAAATCTTGACTTTCTAAGTATATAAACTGAAGTCTCCTGCTCGCTTCTTTTTGTATGCTTGGGCTAGTCTGAAGAACTACCGCAGAGATTTTGATACAGTCTCTGAATTCCCGGGAGGAATATATTGCCAATATCCATACCGATAACAGGCAAAAATTGTTGATATTCTCAATTCCCAGCGTGTATGAACCACATAGATGTATGTATATAACTAAGTACTTGGGCAGTTTTATTTCATTGGTTTGGGCCATTTAAAGGTGGATTAAAATAAAGCTATATTTAGGATCTATCGGTTCATAGGATGCCCATATGGCGCAGGTCCCACGTTGGGAAATTCTGTGCTGACTGACCAGCAAAAATAGCACTTTAGAATAATTTTGAATTAAAAGACTATAACGCAGCATACTTGTATAAAATTTATTTGATCATGCATTTACAATTTTCTAAACTGATGACACGAAAATTTAAATCAAATGAAATCATTAATATGTTTGACATGATTTATGAACATTGTAATAAACATCTACTTAATTTTTTTAATGAAAAGTTGAGATTTATGTCCATGAAGAAACTCAGTGTTTCAATTTTAAAAAATTACATTTTGTAACTAGAAGCAAGCAGGTTTGTTAGTAAACTACAAGATAACCAAGGTAATGTGTCCACCAATCAAATTTTACCTGTACCGAATTCAAATTTAATACTTTCGCAAATAATCAGTATTAAAATGTGTTTCAAACTTACTGACCAATTGGATTGTGCCTACACTTCTTAGCAATGAAGTTACTTATAATGCGAAGGATGTTCTAAAGGTAAGTTTCGTCATTGTTTTTGGAAGAGAAGATGATATACAGGTGACGCAAACGAACGGCATATGGATCCACACGCATTGCTGGTCAGTGACAGAAGGGGCATCAGTTCAGAGGAATGACGCATGCGCAGAGAGCCCAAGAACAAAGAGCAGCAGCTGACCGGGTTGACCGAGGCTGCTCCACTGCACATCATGGTGGTCACGACGGCAGATCGATATGTACTGACAAGGCCAATGGAGATGCGTGCCGTTATCCACTATGAACGGACATGTGTACGTCATCCATGAGTGCCTACAGACCGGTTATAGGGAAGAGGTCACGTTGCGTCAAATTGTTGGTCATAGGTGTCGCGTGCAAGATCGGAATTTCACCTGTTCACTGCATTGAAAGCTGAACTCTCTGGACGTCACTAGCAAAACAGTACTGAGGTGGAGCAGGTTGTGGGCAACTCCTTGCATCACAGGGCACCTAGTTTTACCACAATGGCATTTCAAACTGATTGCATGCTACGACAAATATCTCAATGTTGCTGGCGACTATGTCGAAAAATAGTACAAGGTGTATCGTTCATTATGCCACGATCAAAAGTATCCGGACACCCCCAAATAATACGTTTTTCATATTAGGTGCACTGTGCTGCCATCTACTGCCAGGTACTCCATATCAGCGATCTCAGTAATCGTTAGACATCGCGAGAGAGCAGAATGGGGCACTCCGCAGAACTCATGGGCTTCGAATGTGTTCAGGTGATTGGATGTCACTTGTGTCAGACTTCTGTACGCGAGATTTCCACACTCCTAAACGTTCCTAGGTCCACTGTTTCCGATGTGATAGTGAAGTGGAAACGTGAAGGGACACGTACAGCACAAAAGCGTACAGGCCGAGCTCGTCCGTTGACTGACTGAGACCGCCGACAGTTGAAGAGGGTCGTAATGTGTAATAGGCAGACATCTATACAGACCATCACACAGTAATTCTAAACTGCATCAGAATCCTCTGCAAGTACTATGACAGGCGGGAGATGAGAAAACTTGTATTTCATGGTCGAGCAGCTGCTCATAAGCCTCACATCACGCTGGTAAATGCCAAACGACGCCTCCTTTGGTGTAAAGAGGGTAAAAATTGGACGATTGAACAGTGGGAAAACGTGGACGAATCACGGTACACAATGTGGCGATACGGTGGCAGGGTGTGGGTATGGCGAATGCCTGGTGCACGTCATCTGCCAGCGTTTGCAGTGCCAACAGTAAAATTCGGATGCGGTGGTGTCATCATGTGGTCGTGTTTTTCATGGAGGGGGCTTACACCCCTTGTTGGGCCTACATTGATGTTTTAAGCACCTTCTTGCTTCCCACTGTTGAAGAACAATTCAGGAATGGCGATTGCATCTTTCAAAACGATCGAGCACCTGTTCATAATGCACGGCCTTTGGAGGAGTGGTTACACAACAATAACACCCCTGTAATGGACTAGCCTGCACAGAGTCCTTACCAGAATCCTATAGAATATCTTTGGGATGTTTTGGAACGCAGCCTTCGTGCCAGGTCTCACCGACCGACATCGATACCTCTCCTCAGTGCAGCTCAGTGCAGCACTCAGTCCAGCACCTGATTGAACGTATGCCTGCGAGAGTGGAAACTGTCATCAAGGTTAAGGGTGGGCCACAACAATATTGGATTCCAGCGTTACCGATGGAGGGCTCCACGAACTTATAAGTTATTTTCAGCCAGGTGTCCGGATACTTTGGATTACATAGTGTATTATTTTCTTGCGGTAAGGTTTCCTTGAGAAAAAACAATGACACAAATTTCTTTCAGAATGTTCCTTGTACCTTCATTACTTTGTTGTCATAAAATTTTTTCATTATTTATTGTTGAAGAAGCCAAAACACCGATGCTTGTCTTCCAACAAGAAAGTTTGGAACAGTGTTTTGAACAACTTCAGTATTACAATTACATTTCAATTACATTTATCGACTGCTATTTGCGATCGTAAGTGACAAGTATGTTCTTAGACCGACCTCGATGTTAGGAAAGCAGTGACTGGATCTTGATTGGGATGAAATGACATACTGAAGAAATTTTCCTTCCATAGTATCGAACTTACATAAAACAGACAAAATTGCGCTAAGCATCCCTTTAAATGTAGTGCAAATTTTGCAACCAAAGTGCGATGCGTTTAACTAGGCGCAAGTTGGAATTTGAAGGGGCGAAGTTTGAAAGGTGAATGTTGACTTAATTCGTGGCAGCTGTCCACCATTTCACTCACTCAAATAAATCAATAGAAAATACCCTACACAGCATAATTAAGGGGTCAGTTTTTATAAACCATGTACGTCTTTTCCGTTGTGACGTGAAAGTTTGAAATTTCGTTCGAAGCTACCACCAACCTCCCTCTGTAATTGTGCAAAAGTATGACATCCTGCGTCGTTACCCTCACTATCAGTTAAGCTGCTGTTCTTGCCCTGCTAGCGGGCATGTGGAATTGGAGGGGTCTCAGCAGGTTGCCTGCCAATGGAGTTCATCACGAATTCTCTCTGTACAAGTACATTTTTAAAGCACTCAACAAAGCCGAGCAGATGGCGCCTGGGGTACTGCCAAACTGGGTAGCATTAGAGGAACCTATTGAAATTCTACTGATGTCATTGGTCATTGTATTGTCGCACACCCGCTCCCCCCCGCCCCCCCCCCCCCCCCCCCCGGCCGCTTCCCCTTTTGATCACACCATTTGTTCAGTTGTTGTTGTTGTGGTCTTCAGTCCTGAGACTGGTTTGATGCAGCTCTCCATGCTACTCTATCCTGTGCAAGATTCTTCATCTCCCAGTACTTACTGCAACCTACATCCTTCTGAATTTGCTTAGTGTATTCATCTCTTGGTCTCCCTCTACGATTTTTACCCTCCATGCTAAATTTGTGGTCCCTTGATGCCTCAGAACACGTCCTACCAACCGGTCCCTTCTTCTTGTCAAGTTGTGCCACAAACTCCTCTTCACCGCAATTCTATTCAGTACCTCCTCATTAGTTATGTGATCTACCCATCTAATCTTCAGCATTCCATTGTAGCACCACATTTCGAAAGCTTCTACTCTCTTCTTGTCCAAACTATTTATCGTCCATGTTTCACTTCCATACATGGCCACACTCCATACAAATACTTTCAGAAACGACTTCCTGACACTGAAGTTTAACACTGGACTCGCATTCGGAAGGACGACGGTTCAATCCCGCGTCCGGCCATCCTGATTTAGGTTTTCCGTGATTTCCCTAAATCACTCCAGGCAAATGCCGAGATGGTTCCTCTGAAAGGGCACGGCCGACTTCATTCTCCATCCTTCCCTAATCCGATGAGACCGATGACCACGCTGTCTGGTCTCCTTCCCCAAACCAACCAACCAACCACTGAAGTTTATACTCGATGTTAACAAATTTCCCTTCTTCAGAAACACTTTCCTTGCCATTGCCAGTTTACAGCTTATATCCTCTCTATGTCTACCATCATCAGTTATTTTGCTCCTTAAATAACAAAACTCCTTTACTACTTTAAGTGTCTCATTTCCTAATCTAATTCCCTCAGCATCACCCGATTTAATTCGACTAAATTCCATATCCTCGTTTTGCTTTTGTTGATGTTCATCTTATATCCTCCTTTCAAGACACTGTCCAATCCGTTCAACTGCTCCTCCAAGTCCTTTGCTGTCTCTGACAGAATTACAATGTCATCGGCGAACCTCAAAGTTTTTATTTCTTCTCCAAGGATTTTAATACCTACTCCGAATTTTTCTTTTGTTTCCTTTACTGTTTGCTCAATATACAGATTGAATAACATTGGGGATAGACTACAACCCTGTCTCACTCCCTTCCCAACCACTGATTCCCTTTCATGTCCCTCGACTCTTATAACTGCCATCTGGTTTCTGTACAAATTGTAAATAGCCTTTCGCTCCCTGTATTTTACCCCTGCCACCTTCAGAAGTTGAAAGAGAGTATTCCAGTCAACATTGTCAAAAGCTTTCTCTAAGTCTACAAATGCTAGAAACGTAGGTTTGCCTTTCCTTAATCTTTCTTGTAAGATAAGTCGTAAGGTCAGTATTGCCTCACGTGTTCCATCATTTCTACGGAATCCAAACTGATCTTCTCCGAGGTCGGCTTCTACTAGTTTCTCCATTCGTCTGTAAAGGATTCGCGTTAGTATTTTGCAGCACACCAGCATACCAGAGGAAAACGCAAATTAGGAGATCTGCAAAACCATAAGCGCACTTTGCTTCTTCGGATCACGTTCAAATTTCTTCCATTGGTTTTGAACAGTCCCTAGTGGTTCCACACTATACACGGGAGTAGCTGTGGTCGCATTGCACTCCAAAGGGATGCGACCACGATCAGTGAGGCTGCAGGACTAAAAATTCCTTAGAGAAGGGTGAATTGAGTGGGGGGGGGGGGGGCGTCAGCAGAGTGAAACGTTGTGGAGGACGCCGTCTTATTGGTCATTGCACTGCAAAATATGGTGTTTCTGTCAGCGGAACGTGTGAGAATCAACGCGCCAAGGAAAGGTATGGTTTTATTGAAGCTCTTTATGCCATCCCCTGAGGCCTTTTAGTTTTGATTCTGAGGTTTGGTGTGTCCGAAATGCTTTCATTGGCCTCCCATCAGTAAACCCCATGTGATTTCGACTTTGGTGCTGCGGCTCTCATCCCCACGTCAGAGGTGTCAAAGGAAGGGTTGTGGATAAGATGGGGTGCGACAGCCATCCCATCGTTTGACACGTCCACGGTGACGTTGGGTAGAACCGTGGTAAAATTTGATGCCAGTGTGACAGCATTAATCCACGTGACGCATAACATGTACTTCTGAGCTCTGGCCGCTTTTCGCATGTGTCGACGCCGTGCTGTCTGAAGCCTCGCTGAACCCGAGACTCACGTCGCAGGGCGCCACTCTTCTGCACCGTTACAGAGGAAGAGCGTATGTGCCTTTGAGCCAAATGTCAAATTTATACGTCCTTTAATTTGTTGCACAGTGTAGTTACACCTCCGCTTTACAGGACTATCACGAGGTGCAGTGAAGGAAGAGGTGAAGGAAGCGAGTGGTGTATATGTCGGTTGCTGCTCAACTGAAAAGTTGTTTCTGATGGTACTGGAAAACCTGGGAAATGACGGAACGTATGAATTTAAAAGGCAGGGTGCCTATGTAGAGAAATGGTGCCAATGAAGAGTTTTTATCGTTGTAATAAATTAGAAAGCTGCTGTGAAGATTGTATTGTATTGTATGTTAACCGGGGACCTAGAAACGACGGAGAGGCTCCGTCCCCGCCGCAGCCGCAGTGGTCCACAACCCCACGACGACCACCGTAGTCCACTTCACCCCTCCGCCGCCCCACACCGAACCCAGGGTTATTGTGCGGTTCGGACCCCGGTGGACCCCACAGGGAACGTTGCGTGGTAGAGTAATGGTGGTGTACGCGTACGTGGAGAACTTGTTTGCGCAGCAATCGCTGACGTAGTGTAACTGAGGCAGAATAAGGGGAACCAGCCCGCATTCGCCGAAGGACATGGAAAACCGCCTAAAAACCATCCACAGACTGGCCGGTTCACCGAACCTCGACACAAATCCGCCGGGCGGATTCGTGCCGGGGACCAGGCGCTCCTTCCTGCCCGGAAAGACGTGCGTTAGACCGCACGGCCAACAGGGCGGGCTGCTGTGAGGATACTTTTGACTTACTTTCGTACTAAATAGATACTTTCATATTTAGCAAAGCCGCTTGTACTCTTTCATTGAGCAGACTAAAATTATGATAATAATAATAATAATCATCATCATCATCATTGTTATTACCATTCTTGTTGCAGGCCTGTCGCCCTGGAATACAATAAGAGGCCACACGCTACAGGAGAAGGGGACAGGTACGAGGAGCGCGTGCTAGCCTTGGTCTTCCTCCGCTGCTTGAAGCGCAGGCTGCTCTTCCAGTTGTCCGCCAACAATGGCGATGCAGGCAGGTTCGACGACTTGGTGCTGGTGTGGCGACCCAAGGAAGACACAAAGGCGGACATCCTGCTCGTGCAAATCAAGCACAAAACCTCCCTCAATAACATGCGCATTAGCAGTAAACAGTGGTTGTCTGAGGACCCTAAACGCAACTTTGGGATCAGGGAGTACTGTGCCTCCTATGTAAAAGTTCGAGAGTCACTTAAGATGGACAGGGTCACATTTGTGTTGCTGACAAATGCCTTTCTGGGCGAAAGTGAAGATAACATATTTGTGAGCCAGGATGCGGACAGTGTCCCAGGGCTAGAGCTGCTACACGCTGGTGGTGACCTGTACAGGCTCAACTGGGACAACCCACAGGTGCAGAAGGCAGTGCGTCAGGACCCCAACTTTGTGAATCATTTTCACCTGCTGTGCAAGCAGAGGGATTGGGAGGAAATTCTGGGAGACATTTATGGAGAGCTGGAAGAGTTGCTGGGCGCGGGTGGCCTCCTATGCGAATCCATCTCTGAGAGTCTGTGCAAGAATCTCAGGCAGTGGATGAACAACGAGACTGTGTGTTTGACAAGTGGCTGGAGTGAGTGGCAGAAACTTTTAGACGAATATATCAGTAAGGAGGTGAATGTGTGCAGGTCGGTGACCACCAGACTTAAGTATTACAGCGTGGCAGATGTTCGCGGCTACATACAGTCCTGTAACCCAGCGTGGGTGAGACCTCCAGAAACGGGAACTGCAGCTCTCTCTGCTACAAAGATCCACCAGGCGGTGGCTCCAGAATCACACATCATGGTGGCTGTGGAGCAGTTCAGAGAGCTGGAACACCAGATTCTCCGCTGTTGGGGACCATTTTGTCGATGGCTGGTAAGTTTTACAATCTTGCTAATTTGAAATGGAATTTCAGGATGCACTTATATGAAGGGCTTATTTCAATAGTGGTACAAGTCCATTTTTGTTCATTTTGAGATACAGAGTCCTAAAGTTAAATGAACGCTGAAAAATCTGCAGTTGAGACACCAGAAATATTCTAGCCTATAGCTTCTTGCTAGAGATGAACCTTTCTTTCCGTTTGTTTGGATCATTAATTTCAGAAGCATTATAGGCAGAAAAATAGAGGTAATGGACTTGTACCACTATTGAAATAAGCCCTTCATATCGAGGTCCAAACTAGTGGACATGTTTGTCTGATGGTTTGTTAGCGAACATGCACACAAGCTGGGTTGTGTTCCTTGATGGATTCGGTATACTGTTTGGAAGCTAGTCAGAAATGCTCTCGTAGGTGGTGAGTTGCTGTGCAAGTTCTATGTATGAATACCTACACCATTTGTGGACGACTGAAATGTTGTTCTGTCTAGTGGCAAGTCTTCTTCCATAGCACCATACTGACGTATGTTATGTTTGGCAAAAACGTATTAACTCTATACATATATATGTATATGTTGTTATGATTTATTTACTCCTGGTAATGTACGGATACTGAGCAAGGATCCCACATGAAAGATGGTTATGTATTTAACTTTTGATTATAGGGGAAATTAATAACATGAGCACAGATAATGAACGAAGAAGTTTAATTTTTGGGTAGATATTGTTTAAATGGATACGTCGCATTTTATGATTAGCATGCTCGTCTTATTGGCTCACTGATAGCACAACGGATAGGACCCAAGGAATAAATCAAACTAGAATTTGACAAAAAGTTAATTTAAATGAGCCTGCCAGGGAAGATGCATTTTGTCATACTGATCATTTCTCGTTTTACTTTCTTTAAATACGCTTTGGCACTGTAGGCACTTTTATTTCTCAGAGTTAAATACGGTTTGTTGGAATGACTAATATTATTGAGAGTAACAAAATAATTTGTGTAATGAGTAACATTCTTTTTATCACAAATGGTGACTATTTATCAAAAGGCAGAGGATTGCCACCAACATTTCTCCGGAGCGTGTTCAGTACGCAATATTCATGGTGTCAATAGAAGCAGTGAATCACGGATAATTATTGAATAATGAGTCGCCTAACATATTATGGTGATGGACTCATTTGGATAAGCAGATCATTGGTAGTTGATACAGCGTTGGGTTACAGTTATCAAGTTTCACAAATCGAGAGTGAAATTATATAATTCACTCACGCACCTATACTATACTATTCGCTGTTTAGCGCCCGAAAACCTCAAAATATATACTATTAAAAATGGCGAGCAACGCTTTACATTACTCTCTGCTGTCAGTGAGATACGCTGAAAATGAAAACAGTGAACGGTGGGTGAAGCCACTTCAAAGACTCATGATCGCCAACATTTTGAAAAAAAAAGTCAGAAAAATGGTTACTGGACAGTAATTGAGATCACAGACAGGTTTTTACATACCACACATGCAATATTCTACAGTTTTGTAGCTGTGAGATCTTGAATGCATACGATTCTGATAGACAAAGAGCATCCCAGTGGGCACAAAGAAAAACCTGAACCTCACGCAGAATTACCAGTCACTATGTAAGTTAATGCTAGCTGTAATTTAACAAAGGTCAAGCCAAAGATTTAAGGAAATGGATTATATGATCACAGAGCGATGGTTCAAGTTCAAACAAAGCGCAGGCTATGAGACTAATCTTTCTCGCAAAATCCAATCAACAAACAAGATATTGGGCCACAACTCATTTTACTAACGTAAACGAACTTGAAGGAGACTGTGGTAGCATTGCTCTAAGCAGACTAACACGTTCAAATACATCTTTCCTCTATCAAACTGGACAATGTTACGATCTATCATGCAAAATGATCCACATGTAACAAACTAACTAATTAAAGCAAGTATTTGGCTAAAATTCGCATCAAAGATGAAAGACAAAAGATTAATGACCCACTACAATTCCCTTAAACGAACTCAGTATCTTAATCCTGACGTCTAGCGCACAGCAAGAACCACCCACCACTACCTCCGGAAAGCCAGCAACAGATACCGGTTTCACTGCAAGTCCTGGCCATCCTCTGGGCGGCCAAAGATGGGGTAGTTTCCCTTAAGCACCGGAAGGACAGTGCCAACATTCTCCGGGGATTTATTTTCCCTGCTCTCATCTTGTTACTGGTCAAGAAGCTCCCTGGACTCTGCTGCCTGACACAGCCCATTTCGACTGGCAGTGCAAAATTACTACTGTACTGTCTCTGGCATGTGGTGCGAACTTCAAAACCTTGTCACTCTCACATTCATTTATACACCAGCACATACAAAGAGAATGAGGTAAAGAACAAACTTTGAGTAACTGAAATAACCAAACAAAGGTCATTCACCCGATCTGCAGGGGCTCAGCGTAACTCCAGCAGCGTGAAACGAAACTTACAGGCAGCTCATTACAAACTGCACGCATGAGAGGTCGCAAAGTGCCATTAACACCCATGAAAGGGTAACAACAGTCATCTTTCAACGTGCCGTGTGTGGTCAGACGTAGTCCTACAGAAAAATGATATAAGGATATTGTAGCATGAGAGGTGAGACATGAGAACACAGAATGTCCGTGAGGTAAAGGCAGGGTTTCCAGATGTGAAAATACACTGACACTAAAAAATTGCAACACCAATGAGTTGAGCGATACAAACGTAAGTTGGTAGGCGTGTTTCTACACCTGAAAGACTATGTCTGTTCAGATTTCGCGCCAGTCGCATAAGAGTGGCGCAAGTAGCGCCACTATGAGGATGCAAATCATGTTATCTTTAAATACCGGGTGATCAAAAAGTCAGTATAAATTTGAAAACTGAATAAATCACGGAATAATGTAGATAGAGAGGTACAAATTGACACACTTGCTTGGAATGACATGGGGTTTTATTAGAACCAAAAAAATACAAAAGTTCAAAAAATGTCCCACAGATGGCGCTTCATCTGATCAGAATAACAATAATTAGCATAACAAAGTAAGACAAAGCAAATATTATGTTCTTTACAGGAAATGCTCAATATGTCCACCATCATTCCTCAACAATAGCTGTAGTCGAGAAATAATGTTGTGAACAGCACTGTAAAGCATGTCCGGAGTTATGGTCAGGCATTGGCGTCGGATGTTGTCTTTCAGCATCCCTAGAGATGTAGGTCGATGACGATACACTTGCGACTTCAGGTAACCCCCAAAGCCAATAATCGCACGGACTGAGGTCTGGGGACCTGGGAGGCCAAGCATGACGAAAGTGACGGCTGAGCACACGATCATCACCAAACGACGCGCGCAAGAGATCTTTCACGCGTCTAGAAATATGGGGTGGAGCGCCATTCTGCATAAACATCGTACGTTCCAGCAGGTGTTTATCAGCCAGGCTGGGGATGATGCGATTATGTAACATATCGGCGTACCTCTCACCCGTCACGGTAGCAGTTAGAAAACCAGAATCACGCATTTCCTCGAAGAAAAAACGCCCGATAATGGTAGATGTGGTAAATCCAACCCATACCGTGACTTCCTCGTAGTGCAGTGGAGTTTCCACGACAGTTCTAGGATTTTCGGTAGCCCAAATTCTGCAGTTGTGGGCGTTGACAGACCCTCGGAGCGTGAAATGAGCTTCGTCGGTCCACAGCACGTTACTCAACCAATCGTCATCTTCCGCAATCTTTTGAAACGTCCACACCGCAAATGCCCTCCGCTTCACTGGATCGTCAGGTAGCAGTTCATGATGCCGATGGATTTTGTACGGATAGCATCGGAGGGTACACCTCAGTGCCAACCAAACAGCAGTGTATGGAATGCCGGTACGACGTGCGACTGCACGAGCGCTGACTTCCCCGTGCATAGACTAACCCGCTACAGTCCCAATTTCTTCCTGAACTGTCTCAGCAGCATTACGCCTTGTGCTCGGTTGGTCACTACGGGGTCTATCGTCTAAACAACTCGTGGCTTCGAACTTCGAAATCATTCTCGCCACAGCTGCATTTGTCAACGGACCTTTACCCGTTCGAATCCCCTTCCCATGGCGATAGGATCGTAACGCTGAACTAGTTCATTCCCCATTCTGATTATACAGATTCACTAAAAGCGCCTTTTCAGGTAATGTCAACATGCTGAGACTGCTGGCGCACCTGATTCTCTCTTTAGAGCTCCTGTTATACACGATTGTCATGCGCAGTCACTGACGTTTTGCTGTCCAGCGCCATCTGTCGGACATTTTGTGAACTTTGTTTTTTTTTTGTTCTAATAAAACGCCATGTCATTCCAAGCATGTGTGTCAATTTTTACCTCTCTATCTACATTATTCCGTGGTTTATTAAGTTTTCAAATTTATTCTGGTTTTTTGATCACCCGGTACATGCTGTAGTGATCGTGAGCCTTAGTTACCTTTGCGATTGTTCGTTGTAAGTTGTTGTTAGTCAAGAATGCCTTTAAGGCGACAAAGACGTCATTATCAGCACCTCACTGGGTTTGAACGGGGTCGTGTAATAGGACTACGAGATGCTGGATGGTCCTTCTGCAACAGTTCAGGAAGACTTGGCAGGAATGTAGCCTCTGCACGTGATTGCTGTCAGCGGTGGTCAGGTGAATGTACGGTCGCAACAAGACCAGGCGTCAAACGGCCAGATGGCACTACGAGAGGCAAGACCATCGTGTTCACCGTATGGCTACAGCACATCACATCGCATCTGCAGCAGCAATTTAAACAGCAGTACCCACCACAGTGACATAACGAACTGTTACAGACTGGTTAATTCAAGAAAAGCTGCGAGCCACACACCCTGTAGCGTGCATTGCGTGGACGCGAAACCATCGCTACTTGCGACTCAAGAGAGAGCTCATTGGAGAGCAGGATAGAGGTCTGTGGTGGTTTCTGCTGAGAACTCGTTCTGTCTCGGTGCCAGTGATGCCGTTGGTGGGGAGCCCAGACAAACGTGTGGTTCCTGAAGAGGGGCAGCAGCCTTTTCAATAGTTGCAGAGGCAACAGTCTGGATGATTGGCCGATCTGGCCTTGTAACACTAACCAAAACGGCCTTCATGAGCTGGTACTCCGAACGGCTGAAAGCAAGGGGAAACTACAGCCGTAATTTTTCCCGAGGGTATGCAGCTTTACTGTATGATTAAATGATGATGGCCTCCTCTTGGGTAAAATATTCCGGAGGTAAAATAGTCCCCCATTCGGATCTCCAGGCAGGGACTACACAAGAGGACGTCGTTATACCATCTGGTGAGCAAGATGTATGAGACAGGCGAAATACCCTCAGACTTCAAAAAGAATATAATAATTCCAATCCCAAAGAAAGCAGGTGTTGACAGATGTGAAAATTACCCAACTATCAGTTAAATAAGTCACAGCTGTAAAATACTAACACGAATTCTTTACAGACGAATGGAAAAATTGATAGAAGCCGACCTCTGGGGAGATCAGTTTGGATTCCGTAGAAATATTGGAAGACGTGAGGCAATACTGACCCTACGACTTATCTTAGAAGAAAGATTAAGGAAAGGCAAACCTACGTTTCTAGCATTTGTAGACTTAAAGCTTTTGACAGTGTTGACTGGAATACTCTCTTTCAAATTCTAAAGGTGGCAGGGGTCAAATACAGGGAGCGAAAGGCTATTTACAATTTGTACAGAAATCAGATGGCAGTTATAAGAGTCGACGGACATGAAAGGGAATCAGTGGTTGGGAAGGGAGTGAGACAGGGTTGTAGCCTCTCCCCGATGTTATTCAATCTTTATATTGAGCAAGCAGTGAAGGAAACAAAAGAAAAATTCGGAGTAGGAATTAAAATCCATGGAGAAGAAATAAAAACTCTGAGGTTCGGCGATAACATTGTAATTCTGTCAGAGACAGCAAAGGACTTGGAAGAGCAGTTGAACGGAATGGACAGTGTGTTGAAAGGAGGATATAAGATAAATATCAACAAAAGCAAACCGAGGATAATGGAATGTAGTCGAATTAAGTTGGGTGATACTGAGGGAATTAGATTAGGAAATGAGACACATAAAGTAGTAAAGGGGTTTTTCTATTTGGGGAGCAAGATAACTGTCGAAGTAGAGAGGATATAAAATGTAGACTGGCAAAGGCAAGGAAAGCGTTTCTGAAGAAGAGAAATTTGTTAACATCCAGTATTGATTTAAGTGTCAGGAAGTCGTTTCTGAACGTATTTGTATGGAGTGCAGCGATGTATCGAAGTGAAACATGGACGATAAATAGTTTGGACAAGAAGAGAATAGAAGCTTTCGAAATGTGTTGCTACAGAAGAATGCTGAAGATTAGATGGGTAGATCACATAACTAATGAGGAGGTATTGAATAGAACTGTTCATTCGGCTTAAGAAGAAAACCATAGGACACATACATAGCAATAGTATTCGTCGGTATTATCTGTACATTGTGAGGTGACAGGCTTTGGGGGCCGGGTGTGAAGACCGCAGTTTCTATAGTAAAAATCGCGACAAAGTGGCAGCCGAGAATCTGGCGTGTTTACATCTAAGAAGGGTGTGTATTAGCTGTCTTGACAGCAGCAGAATCGTCCTAGTTTCGGCACCAACCGACAGATGGCGGTACTATAAAATGAGTAGGGTCAGTTTGGCGTCCAGCCACGTGACGGGGAAACCTAACGGCCGGCACGCTGGCTCACGGCGGGCTTACTCTGGGCCGCTTTTAGCATAGAGCTAAAGTGAATGTATGATGTAGAAATAAATAAAAACTGGTTCCAATGTAGCACAAAGGAGCTTGTAGGCTCAGTTTAAAGGAGAAAATTAGCCGGTTGTGCTCATATAAAACCGCCTCCAGTCGCCCTGGTAGTTTTTGAATTATAATAAATTGAATATTTTAATAACTAAATAAAATTTAATTGGGTATCTTAGAGATGCTTTGACCAAATTTTACGAAGGAGGTGTCAAATGAAAGGTCTGAATGAGTAGTATTATGATATATATGTAACTTTTTTCACATGTTCTGAAAATTCGGATGAGAAGCTGGAATGCAGTTTTCGTGATTAAAATACAGAATTTTGATAAATAAAAAATAGGAACTATAAAAATAGCGGTAGTACGGAAAAGTAGACATAAGGAAATAGGTAATACAATAATAATATCAGCTATTTATGCATTGAGAGTATTTTAAGTAACGAAAAGTTCTATATGAAGAACACATAAATTTTAATAATATGAGAATAAGATCCCGTACACAATTTCTGATGATGAATCGGAATTTAGCGGAAAATTTCCGTCTGAATAGAAGTGCTACATGCATTTCATTGTATCTATATTAAGTGCAAAAGTAAATTTTATGCTCAAACAAACTTGATTTGACTTCAGAGTGTTCAAACAGAGGGCTTCTAAGGGCAGCTATTTTCTGTGGTAGGGCAGTCTTTCAGTTGAGTTGAAAAGGGTAGGACGTGTGACTGGCGAAAGTCCGTGCAGGAATTGGACGTAGAATATTTTTCGTACAGCGAAGTCGCATAGAACTTGTGATTCTAACTGTTGTGCGTGTTGGATTCTGAAGAATTCTGAGTGGTGCGTTTGTGAGACTTGTGAAAATTTCGCGCACGAGTGGAACTTGGAATATTTTCGTACCGCGAAGTCGTGACGAACTTTAACTCTGAACAACCGCTGTGGGACATCGTGATTTCAGCTTGCGGTTGGACTTCGGATTGTGTTTGGTGTATTATTATTTTTCGAGAAGTATTCACCGCTCGGAACTTTGTTCATCTTGGGGTTTCGGCTATTTTAAAAGAAACATTAAATGAAAAATTGCTGAACGATTGTGAGTAATATTTGAGTGGCGCTGTTCAACTAACTCAGTAAATATCTGAGGTCAAATCAGGAACACTTAACTTCATTCAAATCTGTCCTGAACAAGTTAAAATAAACTCCAGTTAATTAAAACTGTGTTGTGGTCACTAAAAAGTATTCGTGCCTGCTAACATTTGTTTTTATAAACTTGACATTAATTTAAAATTACTGGCGATATTGCAGCGGATGTGGTTGGCACCCCTCATACCTAACGTAGCCAATTTATTTAATAAGTCCAACCACATTTTATGGAACCCCACGTGGATACATGCTATGTAGGTGCTTGGGTGATAATTGTTTTTTTTTGTTTTTTTTTTTTTTTCGTGCAGAAGCACGTGGGGTACCGAGCCATCTAGATTCACTAGATAACTGACTTTGATCTAAAATTATTGTGATCATCCAGTGCAACCAGTGTTTTTCTCCCGATCTCGACCCAGCGAAGCTCGTAAATGGGTTTTTCTCGTCCTTAGTAGCTCGCAACATCTGTATGGTATATCTCCTTATTCCTCGTTTTCTTATTCCCAGAGCTTTGCTCGTTAGTATGGAATGATTGTGCGTTCTCCATAGCCAAAAAGCTTGAGAAAGGGTGGATGGGCTTTACTTGTAGCCTATATATTTGACCCACCACAACCATAAAATGCGGGACACGTCCGGCTAAACCTGAACACTTGGCAATGGCTCTGAGCACTATGGGACTCAACTTCTGAGGTCATCAGTCCCCTAGAATTACAGCCAGTCGTGATGTAAAGCCCTCCCCAATGGCTACTCACACCGTGACGCCAGCAGTAATACCGCAGTGCCTCTCCAAAATTTTGGAACATGAGACCCCAACACAGGTCCCGCCATACTCTCTGGAGGTATTGCAGAACCGCTGTTCATAATTGAACACCAGGTGACGCCATTCATCAGTAATACATGTTTCCCGGTCGCAGCACCACCCTAAACGTTGCTTCTCGTGTTGCAGTGCTAACGCATTCAATGCTACTTCCCTAGTACGGCTGCTGCTACTCTCAAGCAATTACAGAACATAGCGGGAACTGCATTTGTTCTCGGATGATGCCCGCCATGTGCTTTGGTGGACAATATAGCAACTCTCCCTTGTGACGATCACACATGGTTGACCAGAATATTAACGATGAGTATGCCTACCCCCACGTCCCCCTGCAGTCCAACATCGTGACAATGACACATCCGACTGCCCAACAAATGTGGATGTATTGGCCAAATGGAGTCATACAATGAAGCCACTTTCAAGCTCTGTCGAGTACCGATAACGCTGTCTCACACGAGTATGCGGCATCTCCGCATCCTTCACAGTGATTACTCAACATCTGATGCTGTCCATGGTCTTTTATATAACCTACAAGCCAAAGCAAATGACACTAATCCAGTCTGGCTGCCATTCTACCTGTCACGGAGAACTGCGACTCAAATCATTTTCATCCAACCATGTCTTGCAGCTGCTTCACTTTCCAGTTAGTTTGTACGAGGCCCGTTCAGTAAGTAATGCTACACATTTTTTCTCTGCCGATTTCGGTTGAAAAAATGCAGAATTTTTTGTGCGACATCGTGGAATATTCCCGCTTCAGCCCCTATAGTTTCATGAAGTTCCTATGGACGGTGGCGCTGTACGTTGTCTCTAAAATGGTATCTGTAACGAAGGTGCGTTCCAGGCAGACAGCTGTCATTGAATATCTTTTGGCGGAAAATCAGAACATTGCAGGTATTCATAGGTGCTTGAAGAATGTCTACGGAAATCTGACAGTGAACAAAAGCACAGTAAATCGTCGGGCGAGGCGTCTGTCATAACCATAACAAAGTCGCACCAACCTGTCTGATCCCTCACATGCCGGTCGGCCCTCAGAAAATTGAAGAAATTATTTCAGCGTGTTCCTCGCTACAGAAATGTTAACGAACTTCTCCTTCTCCCTGACAACTCACAAAACTTCATTGGACTGTTGTTCCTCATCCACTCTGTAGCCTACACATCACAACTTCCATCTGTTTGACCCAAAGAAGGATGCATTCTGTGGGAAGCGGTACGTGCATGATGGGGAAGTTACTGATGCAGCTTTACGCTGGCTCCAACATCGACCAGTGGAGTGGAACCATGTGGGCATCCAGGCTCTCCCAATAATGTGGCGTAAGGCCATCGCATTGAACAGGAGATTACGTTGATGAATACAGTTTCGTAGCGGAAAGATTGGGGAATAATATGGTGTATTTGAATCCTGAATAAAACCATCCTGCTTAGGGAAAAGAAGTGTTGCACTCTGCCTGCTCATTGAACAGTCCTCAATATATAAATATATGATTTCTGGAATGATTTTATTCTTGACATATAAGTGAAGTCACCGCAGTAATATCTGAGTGATAACTAGAACCAACACCCCCCTGCGAGTTTGGGGGTAAGAATAGGCCCGCGGTATTCCTGCCTGTCGTAAGAGGCGACTAAAAGGAGTCTCAACTGTTTCGTCCTTTAATGTGATGCTCCCCTAAGGGGTTTGACCACTCTATTTCCAAATTTTCCCGTTAGTGTGTACCATTTGGGGAAGGACGCCTTACGTGGTGCATTCTCTATCCATCTTGCCCTAAGATCTGGCATATTCGTTTTTATCATGGACTTACACTGAGCTTCCGGCCACATCGGCTGCAGTGTGTTCCAGGTAGCCTACATTCCCTCCTTTGTGCACTTCCATCTTTGCAACGTTTATTAATGGATATTAGAGACCCGACAACCAGCACGGTAGCCAGTCCGTTGTGGTGGGATCGTCATGTACCCTCTTGGTGGTAGCCCCCTGACTACACAGGGATCACACTGCTGATGCCTGAGCTGCTACCTCACCATGTATGCCGAAGAGTAGATGCCTATCCCTCTGGGGCATCGGGACTCCCGGCAAAGGCAATCCTGCCATGTGGTCTTTGCTGTGGCTGGGTGGCGCCTGTGGGGAGAGCCCGTGGTCGGAGTGTGTGGCATCAGGGCGGATGACCCACAATGAAGCGTTGTACACCATCTCTCAATGGTGGGCCTCCACCAGCAGTCTCTAAGCGATCGAGGTCTAACCTCAATAGTAAGAAATACGAACCAAGGTCATTTCCCTCCCTGGCCACTCCATGGGAGGAATGTATGGAGAAAGAAAGCAGTGGAGAATATTCACCCCAGTACCTCGTGTGTACACGAGTTGATGGGGAATCATTTATGTCGACCAAGCCCCAGTCTTTTGTGGAGCATTTAGAGGACAAGTTCAGTGAGGTGGAGGGCTTGTCCAAAATGCGCTCTGGGTCAGTTCTCATCAAAACAGCATCCTCTGCCCAGTCACGGAGGTTGCTCGCTTGTGACAAGTTGGGGGATGTTTCCGTCACCATCACACCCCATAAGAGTTTAAACATGGTCCAGGGTATTATATACCACAGGGATCTTCTTCTGCAGTCCGACGATGAATACGCGCCAACCTAGAACGATGAGGTGTTCACTTCGTCCGGCGCGTCCATCGGAGTCCGAGGGATAATCAGGTAGCCACTGGTGCCTTCACCTTGGCCTTCGAGGGTGACGTCTTACCCAAAAAGGTCAACGTGGCGGTTTACAACTGTGATGTGAAACCATATATCCCTCCCCCAATGCGGTGTTTTAAATGCTGGAAGTTCAGGCACATGTCACCCCACTGTACTTCTGGCATCACATGTCAAGATTGTGGACGTCCTTCGCATCCCAATACTCCATGTGCTCCGCCTCTCATCTGTGTTAACTGTGGAGAACACCATTCCCCCTACTCGCCGGACTGTAGGATATTCCAGAAAGAACAGAAGATAATGGAGTATAAGACCCTGGACTGCCTGACCTACTCCGAGGCTAGGTGGCAATATGAGAGGCTCCATCCTGTGCCAATGACATCGACCTACGCCACTCCTGCAACGATGGTTCTCCTATCTCCTGTGTCGTCCCGTACGGTTGGATGTATGATCAGTCAGAATCCACCAGCCCCCTTGATTGTGGGGGGCCCTTAACACCCCGTTGCTCCTGCTCCATCTACTTCAGGAGCAACACCCCCTCCCCCCCAAACATTGGGGACATCATTTCCCCCTTCCCAGCCAGAGAAGAGTAAGACTTCTTTGGCTCCTCTCGCCAGGAAGGGGTCCCTAGCGAACCTCCCTTTGCAAGTTCCGACCAGCGGAAAAGCGGATACCAGCAAGTGGCTGAAACAACCACCAGTCCCTGGTCATAGGGCCTCATGGTTGTCATCCGTCCCAGAGACTGACCCAGTGAAGCCCCCCAAACCTGAACCACCGAAGGCCCAGCAAGAGAAACTGAAAAAGAAGAAAGTCCCCAAGAATAATGACATTGCGGTGGCACCCGTCCCACCACTTCCTACAAGCTCTGTGTCTGAGGACAAGTTGGAGATTCTGGCGTCCGCTGAGGACCTCAATCTCGCCGGTCCCTCAGACACCATGGATAGCACTAGCACAGGTGCTCAATTGGAGGCAACAGGTGACCCAGTGGCGTAATCTGCCTTCCCAGTCCCTTCACGCCTTTCTCAGCCATGGACAATATCATCCTCCAGTGGAACTGTAGCGGTTTCTTCCACCATCTAGCTGAGCTCCGACAACTTATCAGCCTTCACCCTTACTTCTGCAGTGCTCTTCAGGAAACTTGGTTTCCAGCAATGCGAACCTGCGCCCTCTGTGGCTATTGGGGTTATTATAAGAACTGGGCAGCTTATGAAAGGGTGTGTGGTGGCGTCTGCATCTGTCCTTCACTCTCTTCACAGCGAGTCTGTCAGTCTACAAACACCTTTAGAGGCTGTCGCTGTTCGGGTGTGGACGCGACAGGCTGTTACCATCTGCAGTCTTTACCTTCCACCGGATGGTGATGTCGCACAGAATGTCCTGGCTGTGCTGATAGCCCAATTGCCGACACCTTTCTTGTTACTGGGCGACTTCAATGCCCATAACCCTCTGTGGGGTGAGTCAGTGGCAACAGGTTGAGGCGCCACCATTGAGCATTTATTGGCACAGCTCGATCTTTAGATTTTAAATGATGGTGCCTTCACACACTTCAATGTGGCGCATGGCACATACTCCGCCATCGACCTTTAGATCTGCAGCCCTAGCCTCTTACCTACCATCCAATGGAGTGTGGTATTGACCACTTTCCGATCTTTCTGTCACTGCCACAGCATTCGTCTTCTGGGCGCCCTTGCAGATGAGCTATGAATAAGGCTGACTGGGACTTGCTTTCCTCCACTGCCGCTATTGACCCTGTTTCTCTTGAAGCCATTGATACGGTGGTTCACTCAGTCACCACCAGCATCGTTACTGCTGCAGAATCTGCCATTCCCCGTTCTTTTGCGTCCCCTCAGCCGAGGACTGTGCATTGGTGGTCGCCTGAGATCGCTGAAGCGATTAAAGATCGCCAGCAGGTGCTCCAGTGTCACAAGCGACATCCCTCCATAGAACGTGGCTGCGTGCGGGGGCCCGCTGCCCTTTCCGCCAATGCAAGCAGGAGAGCTTGGAGCGGTATGTGTCCACTATTGGCCTCCATGTCACTCCATCACAGGTCTGGGCCAAGATCCGACGCCTCTATGGCTATCGGACCCCTGTAAGCGTCCCTGCGCTCTCACTGAATGGAGTGGCGTAATTGCCAACCACTTGGCAGAGCATTTTGCTCTGAGTTCCACTTCTGCTAATTACCCACTGGCCTTCTGCTCCATTAAAGAGCGGATGGAACGTCGGAGCCTTGCATTTTGCACCCACCATCCTGAATCCTACAACGTTCCATTCAGTGAGTGGGAATTTCACAGTGCCCTAGCCACTTGCCCTGATACCACTCCAGGGCCAGATCGCATCCACTGTCAGATGCTGAAACACCTTTCAGTGGACTGCCAGTGACGGCTCCTCGACCTTTACAACCGTCTCTGGGTCGAGGGTGAGTTTCCGGCGCAATGGCGGGAAAGCATTGTTATCCCCATTTTGAATCATGGCAAGAACTCTTTGGAGGTGGACAGCTACCGCCCCATTAGCCTCACCAACGTTCTTTGCAAGTTGATCGAATGGATGGTGAGCCGGCGATTGAGTTGGGTACCCGAGTCATGGGGCCTCCTGGCTCCGTCTCAGGGTGGGTTCCGTAAAGGGCGCTCTGCCGCCGACAATCTGGTGAGCCTGGAGTCAACCATCCGTACGACCTTTGCCCACCGTCAGCACCTGGTCGCTGTCTTTTTCGACATGCGGAAGGCGTACGATACTACATGGCGCCATCACATCCTCTCTACACTTCATGATTGGGGTCTTTGGGGTCCGCTGCCGATTTTCATACGCAATTTTCTGGCGCATCGTACCTTCCGCGTGCATGTCGCGGCCTCCCATAGTTCCTCCCGAGTTCAGGAGAACGGGGTGCCATAGGGATCTGTTTTAAGTGTCTGCCTGTTTTTAATAGCAATTAACAGGCTCGCTGCGGCGGTGGGAACGCCTGTCTCGGCGTCCTTGTATGCTGACGACTTCTGCCTTTACTATAGCTCTAATGGCATTGTAGCTGCTGAACGTCAGCTGCAGGGCACTATCCACAAGGTGCAGTCTTGGGCTGTAGCGCATTGCTTTCAGTTTTCGGCAGCCAAGACCTGCGTTATGCATTTCTGCCGGCGACACACTGTTCATCTGGAGCTGTGGCTTTACCTTGATGACGAACTTCTTGCTGTGGTGGAGTCACTTAGGTTTTTGGGTGTGGTTTTTGATGCCCGGTTGACTTGGCTGCCTCATATCTGGCAGCTAAAACAGATGTGTTGGCGGCATCTAAATGCTCTGCGAGCATTTGAGCCACACCAGCTGGGGCGCCGACCGATCTACACTCTTACAGCTCTACCAGGCGTTAATCCAGTCCTGTCTGGATTATGGGAGCCTGGCTTATGGCTCAGCATCCCCATCTGAGTTGCGGGTGCTGGACCCAATCCTACACAGCGGGATACAACTTGCCACTGGTGCCTTCTGGACCAGCCCTGTGGACAGCATACTTGTGGAGGCAGGTGTCCCTCCACTGCGGTTAGGGCGCCAGCGTTTACTGGCCGCTTATGCTACGCATGTTTGTAGCTTGCCCGGGCATCCTAACTATCGTCTCCTGTTCCCACAGTCGCACGTCCATCTCCCAGAACGTCGGCCCCGGGCTGGTTGTATGATCGCAGTCCGCATCAGAGAGCTTCTCTCCAGGCTTGGGGTTTTACCTCTTCCGTCTCCTTTCTGAGCACCTCTGCGTACACCCCAGTGGTGTGTGCCTCGCCCTTGCCTTCGGCTGGAATTGGCACAGGGCCCGAAGGACTCAGTCCTTCCGGAGGCCTTCCGCCGCCGCTTTCTTTCCATCCTCGCAACGTATCAGGGCTCTGGCATTGTTTACACTGATGGCTCAATGGTTTCTGGCCATTTCGGTTATGCTCTAACTCTAGGGGACCACTATGAACAACATTAATTGCCAACCGGCTGCAGCGTTTCCACTGCTGAGCTGGTCGCCATCTTTCGTGCCCTGGAGTGTATCCGATCCTGCTCAGGTGAGTCTTTTGTTATCTGTAGCGATTCCCTGAGCGGTTTACAAGCTATCGACCAGTCTTTCCCTTGTTCTCGTATGGCGATGGCTATCCATCAGTCCCTGCATACTCTTGCCCGTTGCGGCCGCTCTGTGGTCTTTGTGTGGACCCCAGGCCATGTTGGGATACCCAGCAATGAAAATGTTGACCGCCTGGCGAAAGAGGCCACCAGTAAACCATCTCTGGACGTTGGCCTCCCGGAGACTGATTTGCGAGCACTCTTACGCTGCAAAGTTTTTGCGCTATGGGACGATGAATGGCGCAAACTGACCACATGTAATAAACGTGCTGTCAAGGAGATGACAGCTGTGTGGCGATCATCCATGCAAGCCATTGGCAGGGACTCAGTCGTCCTTTGTCGGCTCCGCATCGGACACACCCGTCTGACGCATGGATATTTACTGAGCCGTGGGGACCCGCCTCTCTGTCACTGCGGGGCGGGCGGTTTTGACGGTGGTGCACATTTTATTGTCCTGTCCGCTTTTAGCTGTGCTCAGGGAGACATTTGTGCTGCCTGATACGCTCCCTGCCCTTTTACCTGATGACACTGCCATGGCAGGCTTAGTTTTGCGTTTTATTCTGGCAGGGAGTTTTTATCATTTAATCTGAGTGTTTGTTATGTTGTTTTGTGTTGATTCTGGCCTTTGGCCTACGGTTTTAGACTGAATTTTTAATATGTTTCTCGGTGGTTGGCTTTTCCTTTTTTTTCTCTATGGTTGGCCAACCACTGTCACACTCTGTGTTGTTTTTAATTTGTTTTGTATAATCTCTGTCTGAGTCTTTCTTGTCCTGTGTCGTCTGCTGTCTTTTCTGTTGTTCGTTTTTTTTTATTCTCTGTGGGTGATTTTAGTTTTTTGGAAAAAGGGACCGATGACTGTAGCAATCTGGTCCCTTTAATCCCACAAACCAACCAACCTAGAACCAACAATTGGAAACAACAGATGTGCATTCAGCCAGTTAGCAGGAATTATTAAGCAGCGGGTGTGAGACCAAATTGTGCCCATGTGGTTGCGTCACAAATCGCAATGGAGTGACAAAATGAACTTTTCCAAATCGTCTGTTCAAGACAGTCTAAAGTGTGCAAACTTCATCCAACACAATTTGACTTCTGAACAAAACCAATGACGAGTGGATGCCTGCCGTCAGGTACACCGGTCGCATGGTGCAAGTCTTCTTAGTTGAGGCCACTTCGGCGACTTGCGTGTCGATGGGGATGAGATGATGATGATGACAACACAACACTCACTCCCTGAGCGGACAAAATCTCTGACCCAGCCGGGAATCGAACCCAGGCACCTTTGCAGGACAGTCCGCTGTGCTGAACACTCAGCTATCGAGGCATATACTTGACTGAAATGAAGAAACGCGAGAAAAGCGGACAGTTGTTTTCTGGGAAAGTACATCATGGGAGACGAGAGCTGGCGTTATCAATATGAACCTAGCATAAAACAACAAAGTGCAGTCTGGGTCTCGGAAGGTACACCAAAGCCCGAATTGTAAATATGACACAAAAGCTGAACAACAACCGAAAGAAGGTTTTCCTGAGAGTTTCACACAATTATACAAACATTATATGTTTTATATTCAAAGGGGGCAGTCTACAGAGACAACTTGAAGCATTAAAACCGGCGTCTTAACTTTTCACTATTTTCGTAATCTAGCCTGCAAAAGCTTTTGACTGAATGAGCCAAAACACTGTGACCACTGCCTATCACGAGACTGAAATGGCGACAGACGGCATTGTGGAAATGCGACGCGGCAAAGAAAGTAAACAAGCAGAACAGAGATGAATGGGGAATCACTATAGAATATAGAGCTTTTTAGACCAATATACGAGAGTCGCCCAAAGGGTAATACACGACATTTTTGTATCAGCTAACAATAATACACGAACGCGAAACTACAGGTACGCACTATTTAAAATTTTCGGGGTTTCCGTTTCCTCCGACAGACTGCGTAGCTGCAGCAGTGTTTCAACATGGCGCCTGTAAGTGATATACATTACAAGCAGCGTTTCGTCATTGAATTTCTCACTGCAGAGAAAGGAACTATTGGGACCATTCGCAAACGGTTGTGTTAAATTTTGTTCCGTCGCTACAACTACAAGAAGATTTCTTCAGTGGACACGTTTCGCTTTATTGAAGTAAAGGATCATCAGTTGTCTCTAATTAAGATATTTACAATCTGATTTGTTTATAAGATCGCTTTGCTTATGGTAATTTCTGATTGGTTTTTCGTCTGCATCAGGAAATGCTAGCACGTCTTTGGTTTCTTTTTTTCATTATTCACTGACACTTGTGGTTTAATTTTTCACTGCTTTGCAGAACTATGCATTTATTACGTTTTACACAGACACTTTTTCGTACACCACTGTTCACTATTTGTGTGATTTTATGTCTGTATTGTGTTTTGTAGTGTTGACAACAACTTTTTTCGTTCTCTCTGTAGTTAATTATATATGTGTTATCCTATTTAATTGTGTTGTTGTGTATTTATATACTGTGTAAGAGTAATGATGGAATACTAATGGAGTTTTTATAGTCAATGCATGTGGGAAAGAGTAATAAAAATGAGTGCATAGTTGTGTGATGGAGAGTGTGTTGGAGGAAAATGTGGGGAGCAAGAAGTGAATTGAAACTGGGAGTGGTTGGAGGGGGGAGTTATGTGGGAGAGGGTGAAGAATGGAAAAGACGTTTTTCTTTCAAATGTGATTTCTTCAATTATTTTATATAGTTCTAGTTTCCAATATTTATTTCGTCATTCAGCAACTCCATTACACTACTATGGCTTACATCCATTCATCTTTGCTTCCCCTTCCCCACGTATTCAACACAAAATAACTTCATCACCATTCCTTCATTACTCTTACACAGTACATAAATACACAACATATTTAAATAGAATAACACACATACACCGAAGAGCCAAAGAAACGGGTACACCTGCCTAACAACGTGTAGGGCCCCGTGAGCATGCAGAAGTGTCACAACACAACCTGGCAGAGACTCGACTAATGTCTGAAGTACTGCTGCAGGTAACTGACACCACGATTCCTACAGGGCTTTCCATAAATCCGTAAGAGTACGACGAGGTGGAGATCTCTTCTGCACAGCATGTTGCAAGGCATTCATGTCTGGGGAGTTTGGTGGCCAGCGGAAGTGTTTAAACTCAGAAGAGTGTTCCGGGGGCCGCTCTGTAGTAGCTGTAGACGAGTGGGGTGTCACATTGTCGCGCTGGAATTACCCAAGTCCGTCGGAATGCTCAATGGATATGAATAGATGCAGGTGATCAGACATGTCACCTGTCGGAGTCGTATCTAGACATATCAGGGGTCCCATAGCACTCCAACTGCACACGCCCCTCACCATTACAGAGCTCCACCAGCTTGAATAGTCCCCTGCTGACACGCAGGGTCCATGGATTCGTCAGGTTGTCTCCATACCCGTACCGAGCGAGGTGGCACAGTGGTTAGCACACTGAACTCGCGTTTGGGGGGACGACGGTTCAATCCCGCGTCCAGCCATCGTGATTTAGGTTTTCCGTGATTTCCCTAAATCGCTCAAGGCAAATGACAGGACGGTTCCTTTGAAAGGGCACGGCCGACTTCCTTCCACATCGTCACCTAATCCGACGAGACCGATGACGTCGCTGTTTGGTCTCGTCCCCCAAATAACCCCAACCCATACCCATACATGTCCATCCATTCGATACAATTAGAATTTAGGCCACAAGTGTTAGTGTCTAATGATAAACCTATCACAGGAAATTTCCTGATGAAGGCGAAAAACCAAGAATAAATTACCCTAATTAAAACCAACAAATTGTTAACTAACCGTTTTTCGACATCAAAAAGAAATCAAGTTGGAAATATCTTTAGTTACAGATCAGTGATGATGCTTTCTTTCAATAAAGCGGAACGCGTCTGGTGAGAGAAACATGCATTTTTTTGGAGTTCCAACGACGGTACAAAAGTAAAGCAATTACGGACAATGTGGCCATGCAAATGAAGATGTTTGTGAGCAGTAGAGGGATCATCTGCAGTCGGCAGAAGTGTGATTAGTCGCTGGATAAAGAGGATGAGGTTGTTACGAGAAGGTGGTTCGGCACATCTCCAAGAATTGTGGTGTACGGGGAGGCCATCCACAACTGTTACGCCTGCCCAGATGCACCTGCTACGTTCGTAAAGATATTATAACTTTAATTGGTGTTTTTACCTTACTTGTAATATGCTTTGTTGGAATTTGTATTTAGACTTCTTAAGTAATAGAACCGAGTACGTTGTCCTCGATGGTGAGTGTTCATCGGAGGTGATGGTATCATCCAGAGTGCCCCAGGGAAGTGTGGTAGGTCCGCTGTTGTTTTCTATCTACATAAATGATCTTTTGGATAGGGTGGATAGCAATGTGCGGCTGTTTGCTGATTATGCTGTGGTGTACGGGACGGTGTCGTCGTTGAGTGACTGTAGGAGGATACAAGATGACTTGGACAGGATTTGTGATTGGTGTAAAGAATGGCAGCTAACTCTAAATATGAAACTTCCTGGCAGATTAAAACTGTGTGCCCGACCGAGACTCGAACTCGGGACCTTTGCCTTTCGCGGGCAAGTGCTCTACCAACTGAGCTACCGAAGCACGACTCACGCCCGGTACTCACAGCTTTACTTCTGCCAGTACCTTGTCTCCTACCTTCCAAACTTTACAGAAGCTCTCCTGCGAGGTACTGGCAGAAATAAAGCTGTGAGTACCGGGCGTGAGTCGTGCTTCGGTAGCTCAGTTGGTAGAGCACTTGCCCGTGAAAGGCAAAGGTCCCGAGTTCGAGTCTCGGTCGGGCACACAGTTTTAATCTGCCAGGAAGTTTCATATCAGCGCACACTCCGCTGCAGAGTGAAAATCTCAATCTGGAAACATCCCCTAGGCTGTGGCTAAGCCATGTCTCCGCAATATCCCTTCTTTCAGGAGTGCTAGTTCTGCAAGATTCGCAGGAGAGCTTCTGTAAAGTTTGGAAGGTAGGAGACGAGGTACTGGCAGAAGTAAAGCTGTGAGTAGCGGGCGTGAGTCGTGCTTCGGTAGCTCAGTTGGTATAGCACTTGCCCGCAAAAGGCAAAGGTCCCGAGTTCGAGTCTCGGTCGAGAACACAGTTTTAATCTGCCAGGAAGTTTCATATCAGCGCACACTCCGCTGCAGAGTGAAAATCTCATTCTGGAATTCTAAATATAGATAAATGTAAATTAATGCAGATGAAAAGAAAAAAGAATCCCGTAATGTTTGTATACTCCATTAGTAGTGTAGCGCTTGACACGTCGATTAAATATTTGGGCGTAACATTGCAGAGCGATATAGAGTCGGACAAGCATGTAATGGCAGTTGTGGGAAATGCGGATAGTTATCTTCCGTTCATTGGTAGAATTTTGGGAAGATGTGGTTCATCTGTAAAGGAGACCGCTTATAAAACACTAATACGACCTATTCCTGAGTACTGCTCGAGCGTTTGGGATCCCTATCAGGTAGGATTGAGGGATGACATAGAAGCAATTCAGAGGCGGGCCGCTAGATTTGTTACTGGTAGGTTTGATCATCACGCGAGTGTTACGGAAATGCTTCAAGAACTCGGGTGGGAGTCTCTGGAGGAAAGGAGGCGTTCTTTTCGTGAATCGCTGCTGAGGAAATTTAGAGAACCAGCATTTGAGGCTGACTGCAGTACAAATTTACTGCCGCCAACTTATATTTCGGGAAAGACCACAAAGATAAGATAAGAGAGATTAGGGCTCGTACAGAGGCATATAGGCAGTCATTTTTCCCTCGTTCTGTTTGGTAGTGGGACAGGGAGAGAAGATGCTAGTTGTGGTACGAGGTACTGTTGAAGAAAAAAATGTGGTGCATTACTTTCTGGGCGAACCCCGTATAATCTCACTCACGTCCATTCGCTGTTATTCTCAAATATAGCACTCAGTTCGTAAGCGAAAGTTGCTATATTCTTAAATTACTGAATGTTCCAAAGGTCGGTTCGTCGAAAGAAACATGATAAAATGGAAAATATAGCTTTTCTCGTTTGACAAAATCTAGACAATAGAAATATAACAACTGAGTATAGTACACTATTATTATTATTCTCGTTCAGGTGCTACTTAATTTTTCCTTTTACTCTTTATTTATCGCCAATTCCACTCAGTTTTTTTCGGTATGAGCTCTTTTCCTATATTCACGCCAAGCGATTCAACTCTTCTTGGGTTTTGCTTCCTCGAGAACTGCCCACTCATGCACATCCTGCCTCAGAATCTTGTATTTCCTAGGGTTATACCTGTTTCTTACTTGTTCTACTACTGTGACCCATTTTATTGATCCTATTTTATCTTTGTTGCAAGATTAGCAGAATCCCACATCTTGTCTAGTCCAGTTTTGTATTCATTCAGTGCATCTCTTTCTGTTTAAAATGCGTGTTTCATACCCATTAAACATGCTCCGATCTGGTGTCTTAGTTATCAATATTGTAAGACGCATCTTTTATAGTAAATGTTTTCTGTAAGTCTAAAGCCTGTTCCAGCTTTGTGGCAATGAATTTAATAAACAATATTTTTTTGGTTGGTCTCTTGAGAGGTTTCGCCAAAATGTAGAGAAACTTAGAGGACCAGATATGTACTTTTCCGTTTCTAATGAGATATGAACACTTACTCCTTCTGTAGTTTCCTTAAGAATATCTGCTTGTTTTTGTGCTGTTTCAATGCTCCAACAGAGAATCATCAGTTTGCATGCAACCGCTAAGCAGACGAACGTGATACTAGTTCTTCATTATTTGATTGATTGGTCTGTTTTAATATCTGATTTGTTGAAGTATTCCATTATTTTTCCGTGAGGCAGTGTGAAAGTAATGGATACATTCCTTGTCACATTCCTGATTTAATTTCAATGTTTGTCTTATATTTTTCCTAAATTTTATTTGTATTTTACGCCATTTAGCATTTCTCTAATAGATGAACTGATCTTGAGGCGTGAGCTTTGCTTCTTCAGAATTTGGAAAGGATCCTTATAACTCATAATCTCATTTCTAATTTACAAATGTGAAAATTTTTTGCCAGTTATATTATTTTTTATTTTTGAGTAGTAGTTTCAGTACATATCTGGGGAGTAGAATTTGTCTCAAAACATGCTTGATATTTACCACATTTTTATTAAATTACTCTTGTTTGGTCCACATGGCAATTACGTTACGTAGTAAGCGTATCAGAACAGTTTTAAAGTTTATTATTATTAAATACTGTACGTTGAAAAATCATTGTAGTTACTACTGACACAGTGTAATATTTTTTGTAGGCTTCAGTGAGTCAAATAATACTACTTCCTCATGCATGTAAATCACGTTAGCAAGGTTCTGATTGCACAAGGTTGACATAAAGGCAGAGCCGTATAAAAATTCTCTAAAATGTTACTAAAGTAGAAGTCGAATGGAATGGTACAGACAAACATGTCATACTATTGGATTTGTTTGATATAGGGAACATGAATCTGATATCATATTTTACGTAGGTAATGTGTGTGGAAGGAAACCCAAGTTTTAATTTATTCATGTTAGTGAAGACTAAGTACCATGTGGGAAAGTCTGTGAACTGAGTCCTTTTGACCTCCTACTTCCAAGCAGATAATTAAGTTTGTTCAATAACCTTTTTCTAAACTGAGTCTCCTGCCACATATGGCAGTGCTCTTGGGTCATAAGATTGCTGAAATTAGCCTATGATAGCTCTCCAGCACAAACCCTGTTATTTCACTGAAAACAAATGGTGGTTCTTGCTGCTAATAGATCTCATCCATCTTAAGCTTAATGTCCTTAAATGAAACTAAAAGCGAAAACTGAATCGTATGAAAATAACTAACAGAACAGAGAAATCATTGTTCTGAAAAAAAGAAATATCAACCCTTTTCATGTTGTAACCAGCAGTGTACGATTCCCCTGTGTATATGTAGTGTCTACTCTTTCCGACATGTCAAAAAGAGAAAATACCATTTTTGATCCAGCAGCCACATTTAAGACGCAAAGAAATTACAGATATTGGTTGCAAGTGGGCATTGATTTAAGTCAGTGGGGAAGATAGAAAATTTGTGCCGAACCGGAATCCGAATCAGGGTCTCCTGCTTACTAAGCAGATGGTCTGATAACTAAGCCATGTGGACATAGTGGCCTGGGCAACTCCACAGACTACCCCAGCACGCATCCCGCCAGACCCAAAGCCTCAACTCGCGTTGCCCATTTCGTCATCATTCGTGGGATTTCGCCGATTCCCGTAAGAGTTCGAACTTGGTGTGCATCCACACTGAAGAGATCATTGGCCAACCTCACCTTAATTTTATATATACATACATCTTTTTCACCTTACTTTTATATATCCCCCCCAAGAACAATGGACCTTGCCGTCAGTGCCTCAGCGATATAGGTAGACACACTGTAGGTGCAACCACAATGGAGGGGTATCTGTTAAGAGACTAGTCACACGTGTGGCTGCAGCAGCCTTTTCAGTAGTTGCAAGGGCGACTGTCTGGATGACTGACTGATCTGGCCTTGTAACATTAACCAAAACAGCCTTGCTGTGATGGTACTTCGAACGGCTGAAAGCAAGGGGAAACTACAGCCGTAATTTTTCCCGAGGGCATGCAGCTTTACTGTATGGTTAAATGATGATGACGTCCTCTTGGGTACAACATTCCGAAGGTAAAATAGTCCCCCATTCGGATCTCCGGGCGGGAACTACTCAGAAGGACATCGTTATCAAGAGAAACAAAACTGGCGTTCTACGGATCGGAGAGTGGAATGTCAGATCCCTTAATCGGGCCGGTAGGTTATATATATATATATACACAGACCACTGTGGCCGCCGGCCGCGGTGGTCTATCGGTTCTAGGCGCTCAGTCCGGAACCGCGCGACCGCTACGGTCGCAGGTTCGAATCCTGTCGCGGGCATGGATGTGTGTGATGTCCTTAGGTTAGTTAGGTTTAAGTAATTCTAAGTTCTAGGGGACTGATGACCACAGATGTTAAGCCCCATAGTGCTCAGAGCCATTTGAACCACTGTGGCCAGATGGCTTACTGATCAGAGCATCTGCGTATTAAGCTTGATACCCAGGTGCAATGACTGTAAATCCTTTGTGCCTTGATTCAGGTGAGTTGTATATCATGTGCTTTTTCTTTAAATAAGTTTCGAAAACATTTGTATTTAACTAATCTGTTTCAATCATTTACAGGTGTTTGTAGACGATGATAAAGAAGACAGTCCTACCATTTTGGATGAGCTGGTAAGCCAAATAAAAGATGAACGGCGTCTCGTCATTGTGTCATCGCGGGGAATTAACTGCTTGGACGACAAATATAAATCATCTGACGTCTCCGATGACAGCTGGAATCATTACCTGAACATCAAAGTCAGACTGAACGGGGACAGCTACGAATGCCACCTGCGGGACCTGGTGGCAGGAGTTGATGCTCTCAAGCCACTGCTGGACGAAAAGCCGGCGCTCTTGCTGGCTCTGGCACGGCTGTCGCAACCTCTGAGGATGGGCCGGGAGCTGGAAACGTTGCCAGCACACTACGTAACAAGAGAGTTGGCGGACCAGAGGCTACTGACGGACGAGTTCTTCTCGTCTCTGGACAGAATTCGCGAGTATGAAAGAAAACAGCGAACAGTCCAACTCGAAGCACTGGACACTGGTAGAAACACAGTGATCGTGGTGGGCAGACCCGGAGTGGGCAAGTCGATGATGCTGTCGTATGTGGCGAAGAAAATAAAAGAAAGGGTCCCCAGCTGTTGGCTATTAAGAGTTAATCTTTTGGAGTTTTACACGGTTTTAGAGCACAGTGATAGCGACGAGAAAGCTGTGGAAGGCATCTTAAGGGGGTCAATCTTCAGGGAGGACGAGTTTGGTGAACTGGAGTACGCACTACTTCGCTACAACCTGTTAGAGTCCCCAAGAGTGGTCTGTCTCGTGGATGGCTTCGACGAGGTGTGCCCAGATTACATCAGAAGGTGTCTCGGGGTGTTGCCTCTGCTGTCACCACGCGAGGGCAAGCTCCTGGTGACGACGAGGCCATAAACTGTCAAGCTCTTGAAGGCTCAGATGGGTGTGAATGCACACCCGCTGGAGCCTTTCAGTAACCTAGAGCTAAAAGAATTCTTCAGACGCCACTCCTCGGCGGGAAACATCCAGCGCTTCCGTAGTCTTAACAAGGGCGTGAGGAATCTTCTGAAAACCCCTCTGTTTGCTGAAATGTTTGCAAATCTGCCTCAAGAATTGGGTGAGAAATATGACATTGTGACGCTGTACGAAGCTTTCTTTCGAAATAAATTCAGGAGGCTTTACGAGGAGAAATATAGTGACAACTTGTCCGTTCCTGGGAAGAAGATAGAAGTGAAGGAGGCACAGAAGAAACATGAGGAACAGTTGATGCTCCTCGCAGCATCGGTTCTGTTGCGCGGTCCAGACATACCGGTAAAACTGTCATTGAAGAGGGACTACTTCGTGAAGGCCGGAATTGTGTATCAGTTTGTCGATGGGAAACCCGCGTTTCTGCACAGGACGTTCGCCGAACACTTCCTCGCCAAATGGTGTTTCCTCGGGGATGGAAAGCAGAGTCGTGCGGCTCTGTACCGCAAGGCCTACGTGCGCAATCGACTCGAGTTCTTTGTGGAGTCCTTCAACCGCAGGGCAGTGAGGGGTCGGCCGCTGCTGGAGGCGGTACTGGACGGCGACGAGGGCCAGGTGAAGGCGCTGATGGCCGAGGGTGCCGACCCCGGACAGACAGACGAGTGCGGCCGCAACGCACTGCATCTGACCGCAGCCACTGATACGGCAGGGTACGGCAGGGGCTTCTTCATCTCTATGCTGCAGCGACTGTGGGGAGACGCTTGGGAGGCTACGTTGTCTGCTGTGGACGGCCTGCTCGGGTGGACTCCCGTGAGGTACGCTGCTGAGGGTGGACGCTGGTTCGCCTTGTACAAGCTGCTGTTGGCTGGCGGTGACCTCAGCCACCTCGGAGACTTCCAGGCGGGGCTGCACGACCCTGAAACGCTGCAGGGCATATTCGAACAGTATGGATACTGGATGCTGTACCAGCATGTCATCGAGGGGAAACATCCCATAAAGCAAAGCATGGAAGAACAAATCGAGGTAAATCAAAATGTACCATGTACCATATGATATGTAGCTGTAACTAACTTGAAACTTTCTGGCAGATGAAAACTGCATGCTAGCCGGGACTGGATCCGGAACTTTTGCATATTGCGAGTTAACGCTTCATTGTCAAGTCATACTTTTGTGACCACCTGTCAAAAACCTGAATAGGCACTTTTTTCAGCGTGGGAGACGGACAGGCAGTGTCAGTGAGGTTCTGGAAGGTATTGATAGGGATATGGATCCATGACGACCTCAGTGTCCTGGTCAGCTGCACTAGGTCTCTTGGTTGAGAATCCATGATGCGAAAAGCCTGATAGAGGTGGTAGCAAAGACTTTCATTGTGGGGAGTTTGGTAGCTCATTCTGGTGCTCATTGAATCACACAGGTACCCTGCCTGCTGTGTGACACGTTGCATTGTTCTGTTGGTATATGCCCTCATGTCAAGGAAAAACCAACTCCATGCAGAGGTGAACATGGTCCCCTAGGATACATACAGTCTTGTGTTGATCCATTGTGTCTTCCAGAATGACTAGATCACCGAAGGGATGCCTCGAAATCATTCCCAGACAATAAGGCTTCCTCCTCTGGCCTTGACATTTCTGATGACTGTTGCAGGATGTCTGCTTTCACACATTTCAAGTTGTGCATGCCCACAGACATTTGTTAGATGGAGCAAAAAATGTTGTTCATCTGAAAAGGATGAGTGTCCTCACAGTGGACGTCCTGTCGCAGTACTGCTTATTCCAGCCTTTGTTGCTGATCCACAGCACTCAGCATGGGTGCACGAACCAGGTGCCTGCTGCTCAAGCCCATACAACACCTACTGAACAGTCATTGAGGAGACATTGTTAGTGGCTCCTTGGTTCATTTGGGCGGTTAGTTGCTCAACAGTTGCCTGCCTATCTGCCCGTATGCATCTCTGCAGCTGACATTCACCTCTGTGGCTCTGACTCTGAGCACTTAACAGTGGAGGTCATCAGTCCCCTAGAACTCAGAACTACTTAAACCCAGCTAAACTAAGGGCATCACACACATCCATGCCTGAGGCAAGATTCGAACCTGCGACTGTAGCAGTCGCGCCGTTCCGGACTGAAGCCCCTAGAACCACTTGGCCACTGTGTCCGGCATTCACCTCTGTCACCTCTTGTCCATGATGCACCACATTTGTCTTGGCGGTGGTTTTGGATAGCTCCGTTTTGCCACGCACAGTGTACTTTATCCATTGTGGTAAGCAGTTAGTTTATATATTTAGCCATCTCGGAAATTCATCCACCCATGGCTCGAAACCCAATGGTCTTGGGCTTTGGGATAGCAGATAAATCACTCCATATGTGGATTAACACTATCACTGCATGGTTTTCCATGTTACCCTCTCTTCCCGATATGGTTTACATACCCATACCCTCCATTGCTAGTGCAGCCATCCTGGTCTGCGACTGGCCATAAATAGGTGGTGCTAACATGAATGAGACTGGACCTTGTATTACAGAATGAGCTATCCAGGCACGACTCACAATCTGCCATCATAGCATTACTTCCGCCAGTCTCTCGTCTCCTACTGTCCAAACCTAATTGAAGGTCTCTTGCATTCCTAGCTTGACTGTTACTCCTAGAGGAAAGTATATTTCTGACAAATGGCTCACTCAGACTGAATTTTTTTCTCTGTAGTGACGTTGCACTGACGCGAAACATGATTTCTTCCAATAGTATTAGTTCTACAAGGTGAGTGCAGTTCTCCTGTGACGTTTGGGAAATAGTACTATGAGAACAAGAACCGCCAGTCTCCTATTGGAGTGGTAACGTAACGAGAGGAGGAGGAGGAGGAGGAGGAGATTGACAGACAAAACGAGGAAAGGGGAAGATGGACACCGATATTGGAAGGGGGGAGGAAGGGGCAGGAGATGGTCAGAGAGAGGGTGAGGCGGAAATGGAGAGAGAGAGAGGAGCAGATGGGCAATGGGCAGAGGGGGAACGAGCAGATGGACGGAGAGAGGGGGAAGGGCTGACAGACAGAGACAGGGTAGGGGGAGATAAGCACAGAGAGGGGCTGGAGGAGGTGCACAGAGGGAGATGCTAGGAAAATACGTACTAATAGAAGATTGAAATACACTACTGGCCATTAAAATTGCTACACCACGAAGATGACGTGCTACAGACGCGAAATTTAACCGACAGGAAGAAGGTGCTGTGATATGCAAATGATTAGCTTTTCAGAGCATTCACACAAGGTTGGCGCCGGTGGCGACACCTACAACGTGCTGATATGAGGAAAGTTTCCAACCGATTTCTCATACACAAACAGCAGTTGACCGGCGTTGCCTGGTGAAACGTTGTTGTGATGCCTCGTGTAAGGAGGAGAAATGCGTACCATCACGTTTCCGACTTTGATAAAGGTCGGATTGTAGCCTATCGCGATTGCGATTTATCGTATCGCGACATTGCTGCTCGCGCTGGTCGAGATCCAATGACTGTTAGCAGAATATGGAATCGGTGGGTTCAGGAGGGTAATACGGAACGCCGTGCTGGATCCCAATGGCCTCGTTTCACTAGCAGTCGAGATGACAGGCATCTTATATGCATGGCTGTAACGGATCGTGCAGCCACGTCTCGATCCCTGAGTCAACAGATGGGGACGTTTGCAATACAACAACCATCTGCACGAACAGTTCGACGACGTTTGCAGCAGCGGAGACCGTGGCTGCGGTTAGCCTTGACTCTGCATCACAGACAGGAGCGCCTGCGATGGTGTATTCAACGACGGATCTGGGTGCACGAATGGCAAAACGTCATTTTTTCGGATGAATCCAGGTTCTGTTTACAGCATCGTGATGGTCGCATCGTTGTTTGGCGACATCGTGGTGAACGCACATTGGAAGCGTGTATTCGTCATCGCCATACTGGGATCACCCGGCGTGATGGTATGGGGTGCCATTGATTACACGTGTCGGTCACCTCTTGTTCGCATTGACGGCACTTTGAACAGGCGTATGCAGGCCGTTATTACCGCCAGAGGTAGTTGTTCTGGGTACTGATTTCTCAGGATCTATGCACCCAAATTGCGTGAAAATGTAATCACATGTCAGTTCTAGTATAATATATTTATCCTATGAATACCCGTTTATCATCTGCATTTCTTCTTGGTGTAGCAATTTTAATGGCCAGTAGTGTAAATACATATCCAGGCGACACTGGGTTCTCAGCTAGTAATAAAAATTTGTCGGATCCTTAAAAAGCGGGCCCCTGCTAGATGGTATACACTATAGGGAAACGAAATAATAATCAGATTACCTTCCATTGCGATCGTGGGTACACTCAGCGACTGTGATCTGATTTATAAATAATAGAGCATAAAATCAATAGTCCTTTTTTGACTAGGCGTAAAGCTTTGTGTCGTGCAGTCATTAAGGGTACACGTCTGGGTCTTCGGCTCCGAAAGCCCATATCGATAATGTTTCGTTGAATGGTTCTCACGCTGACACTTGCTGATGGCTCAGCATTGAAATCTGCAGCAGTTTACGGAAGAGTTCCACTTCTGTCACGTTGAACGATTCTCTTCAGTCGTCGTTCGTTCCGTTCTTGCAGGATCTCTTTCCGACCGCAGCGATGTCAGAGATTTGATGTTTTAGCGGATTCCTGATATTCACGGTATACTCGTGAAGTGGTCGTACGGGAAAATCCCCGCATCAGTGCCTCGGTGATTCTGTGTCCCATCGCTAGTGCTCCGACTATAACACCACGTTCAAACTCACTTAAATCTTGATAACCTGCCATTGTGGCAGCAGTAACCGATCTAACAGTTGCGCCAGACACTTGCTGTCTTATATAGGCGTTGCCGACCGCAGCGCCGGATTCTGCCTGTTTATATATCTCTGTATTTGAATGTCCATGCCTATATCGGTTTCTTTGGCGCAATTCCGAGTAACAGACAATTATTATGACTATCGGATTTACATAAATGAGCTCTTATTTGGCAAAAAGCTTAACATTTACTTGAAACAGTACATATTAACACAGTACATGTTAACACTTGCTTACACAGTCATATTCCACAAAGTTATCAGAATGCTAATGTGGGGTTTGTTTGAATGATGTGACAAAAACGCAGAGGACAGGAGTAGATCCACACTTGACAGGGTCAACACTCGGACGCGTTACATCATTTTCGGTGTATCCGCACAGCAGCAGTCCTGCAGAAAAGGACACAATGATCACATTATTCAGAGCTTTGCGAGGTTTTTCACATATAATGCGCCGCACATTCGAACTACTACAGTAATGCGGCAAGTCGTTGTTTACCATTCTTACCGAAAAACTCGAAAAGTACTTGACTGGTTTGCTTCAGATCTTTACACGGTACTCTAATGAACCTTCCCACAAGGTTCCATTTTGGGGCTCTTACTTTTTCTTGTGTATATCAATGACCTTTCATCAGTAACATTACCAGATGCCAAGTTCGTTTTGTTTGCCAATGATACAAACATCGCAATAAATAGCAGATCAAGGGTAGTCTTAGAAAGAACAGGTAATAAAATATTTGTGGACATTAATCACTGGTTCCTAGCCAATACTTTGTCACTAAACTTTGAAAAAACATACTACATGCAGTTCAGAACTTGTAAGGGGTGTCCCACGAGTATATGTCTAACATACGATGGCAAGAAGATAGAAGAAGTGGACAGTGTTAAATTCTTGGGATTACAGCTTGATAATAAATTCAACTGGGAGGAGCACACCACAGAACTGCTGAAGTGTCTAAACAAATCTCTGTTTGCAATGCGAATTTTGTCAGACATAGGGGATATAAAAATGAAAAAGCTGGCATACTATGCTTACTTTCATTCCATAATGTCATATGGGATTATTTTTTGGGGTAATTCATCAAGCCAAGCTAAAGTTTTCTGGGCACAAAAACGTGCAGTAAGAGTTATATGTGGTGTGAACTCAAGAACAATCTGCAGAAGCCTGTTTAGGGAACTAGGTATACTAACTACTGCTTCCCAATATATTTATTGCTTAGTGAAATTTGTCATTAAAAATATATCACTTTTTCAAACCAACAGCTCAATTCATGGAATCAGTACTAGAAATAAGAATAATCTTCACAAGGATTTAAAGTCACTTAGTCTTGTACAAAAAGGTGTGCATTATTCAGGAACACACATTTTGAATAACTTGCCAGCAGCCATAAAAAGCTTAACAACCAATGAAATTCAGTTTAAGAGGAGCCTAAAGGATTTATTGATGGCCAACTCCTTCTACTCCACTGATGAATTTCTCAGTAAAACCAACTGATTTATATATATATATATATATATATATATATATATATATATATATATATAAAACATCTGCACAATTTCAGTGCAGTAATGTGTTCATTGTAAATGTGTGTGTGTGTGTGTGCGTGTGTGTGTAAGTACAATCTAACTTCTGCACCATTTCAGTGCAGTAATGGGTTCATTGTAAATAAGTATTATAGTAGTTGTATTACATGTTTATAACCTTATAAATAAATAAAAAACTTTTTTATTTTAAATTCAGTGCATTAGTATATGTAAAATGACTCTTTCATATAGTGTTCATTAAAAAATGACAATCATTCCACTTGGGACCCGTGGAATGGTACATTAGCTTATTTGTTTTAGTTGTAAATATTTCTCATGTATTGTTGTTTTACTGACATGTTCCACATCCTGGAGGACCTCCTCACTACGGATCAATTGGAATGAAGTAAATCTAATCTAATGTGTAATGTATAAGTAGGAAACGTTGTTACCAAAAATTGCGAAACGTTTTTGTCCATATTACTTCAAATTTTTGCATGATACTCTAATGAGCTTTCGGACAGATATAGGCTATATATAATTTAAATATTCATAGTAGATTTATATAAAGTGGAAACGTTGTTACCCTAAAATCTCGAAATTTTCTTGACCGATTTATTCTTTTAAACGGCAATGTACAGGTTTTGTCTTAAAACCGACTCCAAGAAACAAAATGGAGTGCTGCGAAAATGTGCGTTTCTGTTTCTTTTTTTCTCGCGGACAGTTTCAACTCCGATAGGGGGCAGGTAAAACACTGGACAAACTGTTTTCTCCCATGTTTACTTTTTCTCCTTATATTTATTTTCAAGCAAAAATTCTAGTCATAACAGTGTGATGTTTTGTTTTACTCCTCGCCATCGTTTTTACAGAATACAGGAAAGCTGTATTTAGGGCTTATGATTAGAATACTACTACGAAATTTGAATCGTCCGAAAGTTAGTAATCCTATCCATTCACAGATTAAAACATTGCGAAATGCCGTCACTGAAGGTGCATGCTTCTCATATACATTAGTTGGAGAGGTATTCGCATACCCCGTAGTACGCCGATGGTCTCAGCCGATTTACCCGTTCACTTTAAGCAACTTCAGTATGCAGTCAAGGTTTCGTTTGCAATAACAATAAACAAGGCTCAACGTCAGAGAGGGATAAGTGGACAGAGGGGGGGGGGGGGGAGAGGGGGAAGTGAGTGTAGAGAAGGTGGAGATGGACAGAGAGAGGGGGAAAGGAGGAGGAGGAGATGGTAGAAATGAGGGGAAAGAGTGTCAGAGAGGAGAGTGGGGGGAGGAAGTTAGGATGTATATCCAATTCCCAAGCATCTTTAGCACTTGCAGCGCTTTAACGAGTTTGCTAGTTCCATACAATTTCAAGGGTGCTTTACGACGAGATTGAACTCAAAATACATTTCCATAGATGGAAAATATGTAGGCGTGGAAAGTAGCTGATTTGTTTCTCTGTGAACTACTGCTAAATGTTTTTTTTTATTACCATCAAGACAGTAAAAAAGCATTGACATAGTCTCATGGTTTGCAGTTTGCTGTATCCTTGATCTCTGCAAAGGTGCGAAGAAAATGTCTCAATCTCATCTGCCACAAGGCCAGGAAGAAAGGGCATATGACGGTAAGTACGACGGTTGCTTACAATAAATGTTTTTTAACTATGACCGAGGTGTCACACTATTATATTTGGAGCTTTTTTATGACTGACACAGTCTGACCATTTGTGTAAAAGTTGTATTCTGATTGTGATTTTGCACAGCTGATACTATAATGCAATTTTTCATTGGTCCACGCATATTAAAAATTTACAACATTTTGAGCAGAATTATAATATTAAACGTATTTGCACGAAACTGTTCTAATATTACCGAGGGGATAAATTTTAGTTTCTTAAGTTCACCTTCAACAGTTTGACAGTAAACAGAATGTCGTATGACTAGGACCTCCCGTCGGGTAGACCGTTCGCCAGGTGCAAGTCTTTCGAGTTGACGCCACTTCGGCGACTTGCGCGTCGATGGGGATGAAATGATGATGATTAGGACAACACAACACCCAGTCCCTGAGCGGAGAAAATCTCCGACCCAGCCGGGAATCGAACCCGGGCCCTTGGGGTTTACATTCTGTCGCGCTGACCACTCAGCTACCGGGGTCGGAAAGTTTTACAGTAAAACATTAACAACAAAATATTCTGTGTTCGCTTATCCTACCGAAGATAATGATAACTTTAAAAGACTAAACCGAAACATTTGAACATATATATGACGTTTACTATCTGGGAAGGGTGGATTTCTAAAAGTAGCACATTAAAGATAGCACTAAAATCAGCATTGAAAGCATACATGTAGTGTTTTGTGTTTTATGCCCCGCGCGACGTCATAAAGACCAACTATACCTATAGCAAAACCAAGACGGACATCTGTCGATCACTTATACTGCAGTTTTAACACATACGATACGAAGGATACTCGAGAGGAAAATAGCAAATTATTTGGTGTAATGAGGGGCCATGTCACTAAGGGATGGCGCACGGTCAAGAATTAATTAAAGAACCTAACATTATAGCAAAGCTAAATGTTAGAAACATTAAGTAGCTTGATAATGTAATCACATTCACGTATACAGAATCATGAATATTGCGGTAAAATAATCGTAAGAAGGAGGAAAATGAGGATAGCTGATTTTATAATAATGTCGACAAGAATGTAAGATTTTTGAGAATTAAGAATTGGAGAGACAATCTGAATGAGAGACAAGTCTGTCTCAACATTGTCGCGTCAACTTCAAACTATGTAAAGCTATGTAAAGCTTATAATTACGTCATAATAATAATATAAAGATAACAGTAATAGTAATACCAAAATGTTTGACTGTCCTGTAACAATGAAACGTGCATGGCCACATTCAATCACATATCCAGATACGACAAGAGTAACAGCTGCAATATCACTAAAGTCATCGACCTGAAAATATGCATTACCTTTGACACCTGGTGAAGCCCATTGTTACCTCACATAAAATCCGATTCCTAAGTATCGGAGAAGAAACCTAACTGACTATGAATACCCGTCAGTTGTCTAGAAATTCCTAATGCTTTAGTACGGTTCTAAGAATCAGACTTGAAGCGCAGAGTCCTGAACTTAATCAATACGATTAGTCTGTCGATGACATTCGCAGTAATTACCGCAATGGGAACTCTTTTTAACTTATCTATGCGACTCGTAGACCGAGAGTCTGGAAAAACGTACCTTAGAAGTAGTATGCTCAAGAGATAGGAGGTGTAGGAGGATATGGCTTTTAATTTATTGTGACGTTAGGTACGGAGCAGGGGAAGAAAATGTTTCAAATGGCTCTGGTCACCATGGGACTTAACTGCTGAGGTCATCAGTCCCCTAGAACTTAACTACTTAAACCTAACTAACCTAAGGACATTCCACACATCCATGCCCGGGGCAGGATTCGAACCTGCGACCGTAGCGGTCGCGCAGTTCCAGACTGAAGCGCCTAGAACCGCTCGACCACACCTGCCGGCGCAGGGAAAGAGAGGAATATTGTACTACAGTTATTAAACATGGGACTTAGGGAAAGCAGGAAAAGATGTGGACTGGGCCTAATCAGTTACCGTTGGTTGCACAGTAAACATATACACTTTACTTAAGGAAATAATATTTTTTAAAACAATCATTTTTTTTTAATTGGCTCCAACACAAACTACACTAACGGCTGAAGGCCTTATTAAGAGAGAATCCAAAATTATTTGTCGGCTGAAGGACACAAGCAATAGGAATAATTTAAACAAATATTATTTTTAAGCAATTAACACAATCAGTCCAAATAAAATTGGAGTGATCCACAGAGAGTGCTCCAGGAATCGACCTGAGAAAAGTCCCTACAGCTACGTAAGCGGTGAGACAGGCAGTCAAGAGTTATAGGATGGCAACTCAAACTAGGGACCGTTTAAACGCCGATCAATCCTCTTAGCAAATCCATCTAACGTATGATAACCAGTACAACGATGGAATAATTCAAGGTTGGGCGAAGTGACAGACACTGCGTCTTCAGAATCCAGTGTTTAAAACACCAAAAGGCAGAATTAACCACTACAAGCAAGGTAGACAAAAGAAACCACAATCCACGCCGCAGTCAAGGAGGCTGCCGAACTACATGTCATGCCGGACAGCATCGGCAAGACGAGGAAAAGTACACTGCCGCAAAATACGCTAACTTCCAAGGCAGGTAACTGCGGCGTTAGCCGCCTCTAGGCAGTAAAATACCGCTGGTTGCATCTCACCAAATAATAACACAAAATTCAAAAACTAATAATAGGCAGCAGAAGATGGCTAATAGATTCCGCCAACTCGACACGCTCCACTTGCTGCTGTTCGTCTCACGGCGACCCAACGAGCAGCAAATGGCGTGATCATAAAACAGTGGAGGTTTCACTACTGGATTAATGTTCACTCAACTCAGCGTGCTGGGTCCGGTGGACAGCGAGGTTGTGGCCCTCGCAACTACAGCCCCCCGATCCGGCAGTGCCTGCGTGCCGCCAGCGGTTCCGGTATGTCCCCGCACTGCTGGACCTCCCTCCACCTCCGTCCCAACCGAACTCCCGACACACGCGACCCGTAAAATCTTTGATGTCCTTCAATACACAGTACCGCAGTACTAGATGTCGATCCACGCATGCAAACCAGCGGCCCCTGATTCACGGGAATTTCGTGATCTGTGATGATGTGACTGGTGCCACGTACCTCTGGAGACGTACCAAGCAGTGGCCGAGCAGAATCGCTGCTGTATTGCGTCCGAAATGCGGGCCAACGTGCTATCAAGCAGATACTTATAATGTTCTGGCACATCGATGTACATTCAAAAACATAACCAGGTGTCGTTTAAACAACATCTGAACAATACATAGTACTGATAACCCGTTCAAACTACTGCAAATTGGGAGAAAAACTAATATGAATCTAACATCAGACAACCTGGAAATCAAGGTAGGATTCAGAATCTCTTCATGGGCCTTGTTGTGTACATAGTTCCGCGTAGTCAGCGCGTACACACCTTTCCCACTATGAGCGCCCCGCTAAGCACAACAGCGCAGGCGCAGCGCTCGTCCGTCTCCGCAGTACGAGATGGCGCTGCCATAAAGACGGACCAAATTCTGCTTCCGCCGATCCGAGTATTAATATGTAATGCAGCCAATGAGATCGCTGCTAACGTAGAACCTTTTCTCCTCGCGGATCACACTTGCGCAGTGATACCTGAACGCGCGAGGTATTACAACGACAACCTCCGATTAGTCAGTCTGCATTTATCTGCACCTGTCTGTACCAGTCTGCATTAGCCTGCATTAGTCTGTACCAGTCTATAGTCAAGTTTCAGTCTGCGCCTAATAAGATTACCATATTCCTGTACATAGCCATGAAGATAAATGAATAGACACTTTGTCAAGTATCAGAGATGTGTGAGAATAAGATTAACGTACCAAGACCAAAGGAACTTCCGATTGTTATTATTTTAATAAATGTGTGTGAAAATTAATCAAGTTCTGTTTAAAGTTGGTCACCGTCAATCTGCTACTCTAAGCGTGCAAGTGGCATTTCTATCGTCTGACCTAACGGCAGACGATAAACACGCCACGATAAGACCACGAGATATATTGCTGACACTCGCATAGAGCGACAAGTCAAATAATCTGATGGTGTGTGTGCCAAAGGTCTTACAGTACGCACACCACAGGCCTACACACGAAATGATCTGTCGATCAACGGCAACATATTAGGCTGGTGCGTAACTTCGTAGCGTTCTTGTTTTGCATTTTGGTATTCCTTCCTTTGTTGCTATTTGCGTTTATATATTGTCATTTAGTCATTTGGAGGTAGTGAGTGGAGCTGAGGATGCTAGAAAATGGAGCGTCAAGTGGAGAAACCGGAACATTCTCAACATGGAATTTTCACTCTGCAGCGGAGTATGTTCTGTTGTGAAACTTCCTGCCAGATTAAAACCGCGTACCGGACCGAGACTCGATCTCGGGACCTTTGCCATTCGCAAAAAAAAATGGTTCAAATGGCTCTGAGCACTATGGGACTCAACTGCTGAGGTCATTAGTCCCCTAGAACTTAGAACTAGTTAAACCTAACTAACCTAAGGACATCACAAACATCGATGCCCGAGGCGGGATTCGAACCTGCGACCGTAGCGGTCTTGCGGCTCCAGACTGCAGCGCCTACCGCACGGCCACTGCGGCCGGCTTTGCCATTCGCAGGCAAGTGCTCTGCTAAGTAAGTTATCCAAGCACTACCCACAACACTTCCTGTGTTCGAGTCTCTGTCGGACACACAGTTTTAGTCTGTCAGGAAGTTCCATATCGGAGCACACTCGGCTGCAGATTGAAAATTCCCTTCTCGAAACATCCCCCAGGCTGTTGCTAAGCCATGTCTGCAGTATCCGTTCTTTCACGAGTACTACTCCTGTAAGGCCACGAATTCGAGTTCCGGTTCGGCATGCAGTTTTAACCTGCCAGAAAGTTTCATTGCCGACATACTCTTCTATTTGAGCTCAATCGAAGAGTGACAGCAACGGAGGCAGCCACGAACATTTGAGCCGTGTAGGGCAATAACACCATTGGATAGAGCACGTTCTCGTTTTAAGGACGATCGTTTTGACATTAACAACTCATCTCTTTCAAGAAGATGGTCCAATGGCTCTGAGCACTATGGTACTTAGGTTTAAGTAGTTTTAAGTTCTGGAGGACTGATAACCTCCGAAGTTAACTAAGCTTAGGACATCACACACATCCACGCGCGAGGCAGAATTCGAACCTGCGACCGTACCAGTCGCGCGGTTCCGGACTGAAGCGCCTAGAACCGCTCGGCCACCGCGGCCGGCTTTCAAGAAGACCTTCGGTCTTTGATGAAGATAGTTTAAAGGCATTAATCCACAATGATTCACGTCAGTGAACTCGATAACAGCCAAATGTGATGCACTGCGATCATTCCGACATCGTGCGACATTTTTATGCAGTGTGGAAGGTTCACAGGGCGGGTGTATGGATACCACGCGCTCTAAGCCAAAATCAGAAAATCAGTGCGTTGCCATAAGTGGGTCTCTTCTTGGGCGACATCAATTGATTCAAATGGCTCTGAGCACTATGGGACTTAATTTCTGTGGTCATCAGTCCCCTAGAACTTAGAACTATTTAAACCTAACTAACCTAAGGATATCACATACATCCATGCCTGAGGCAGGATTCGAACCTGCGACCGTACCAGTCCCGCAGTTCCAGAAGAAACCATGCAAAAAACCTTGGCTTACTAAAGGAATAAAAATATCTTGTAACCACAAGAGGGAACTGTATCTAACAACAAGAAAGAGTAATGACCCAGAAACAGCCAAATATTATAAAAACTGCTGTGCTACATTATGAAAGGTTGTTAAAAAGTCCAGAAGCATGTGCATCATGTCTGAAATTATTACATCTGATGACAAAATCAAAACAATTTGGAATATTATTACAAGGGAGACAAGGCAACCAAGAGTACATGGTGATGGCATTACCATCAAAGCGAATGGAAAATTGACAAACAACAAGCTAAAAGTCGAAAACATTTTCAATAATCATTTTTTAAATGTTGTCGAGAAAACATAATCTAATTGTTCATTAGAGGAAGCAAAGCAGTTAATGGAAGAGGCCTTAGCCACACAATTTGATACAATTGAAATTCCACCCACCTCTCCTTCTGAAATAAGGAAAATAAACTCTCTCAAGAATAAAATCTCACATGGAATTGATGGCATTTTCAGCAGGATAATAAAAGCTTGTTCCCAAGAGATAAGTTGGATTCTTAGCCACATATGTAATAGCTCTCTGAAGCAGGGTTTTTTCCCGGATAGCCTGAAGTATGCCATTGTGAAACCACCGCATAAAAAAGGGGCTATGTCTGATGTTGGAACACGTGAGGCAATACTAACCTTACGACTTATCTTAGAAGAAAGATTAAGAAAAGGCAAACCTACGTTTCTAGCATTTGTAGACTTAGAGGAAGCTTTTGACAATGTTAACTGGAATACTCTCTTTCAAATTCTGAAGGTGGCAGGGGTAAAATACAGGGAGCAAAAGGCTATTTACAATTTGTACAGAAACCAGGTGGCAGTTGTAAGAGTCGAGGGGCATGAAATGGAAGCAGTGGTTGGGAAAGGAGTGAGACAGGGTTGTAGCCTCTCCCCGATGTTATTCAATCTGTATATTGAGCAAGCAGTAAAGGAAACAAAAGAAAAATTCGGAGTAGGCATTAAAATTCATGGATAAGAAGTAAAAACTTTGAGGTTCGCCGATGACAGTGTAATTCTGTCAGAGACAGCAAAAGACTTGGAAGAGCAGTTGAACGGAATAGACAGTGTCTTGAAAGGAGGATATAAGATGAACATCAACAAATGCAAAAGGAGGATAATGGAATGCAGTCTAATTAAGTCGGGTGATGCTGAGGGAATTAGATTAGGAAATGAGACACTTAAAGTAGAGATGAATACACTAAAGTAGAGATGAATACACTAAGCAGATTCAGAAGGATGTAGGTTGCAGTAGGTACTGGGAGATGAAGAAGCTTGCACAGGATAGAGTAGCATGGAGAGCTGCATCAAACCAGTCTCAGGACTGAAGACCACAACAACAACAACAATGTCTGATGTCAACAACTACCGCCCAATCTCTCTTCTGACTGCCTTATCCAAAATTCTTGAAAAAATAATGTATTGTAGAGTAGCTTCACACCTTTGTAAAAATAAAGTTTTACCAAAATGCCAGTTTGGTTTCCAGAATGGTTTTTCAACGGAAAATGCTATGTATACTTTCACTAATAAAATATTAAATGCTCTGCGTAACCGCAAGTCACCTGTAGGGATTTTTTTGTGATTTCTCAAAGGCTTTTGATTGTGTAAATCATGAAATACTTCTAGATAACCTCAAGTACTGTGGTATTAATGGGACAGCGCTCAAATGGTTTAAATCATACCTAGCTGGAAGAGTGCAGAAAGTTGAAATAAGCAGTTCACATAATATGCAAAAAAACTTGTGATTTCTCAAACTGGGGAACAATCAAGAATGGGGTTCCGCAAGGTTCGGTCTTGGGTTCTCTGCTATTCTTAATATATATTAATGACTTGCCATTCTATATTCACGAAGATGCAATCTGGTACTTTTTGACGATGATACAAGTATAGCTATCACACCCAACAGACAAGAATTAACTGGTGAAATTGTAAACGATGTTTTTCAGAAAATCATTAAGTGGTTCTGCGCAAATGGGCTCTCATTAAACTTTTACAAAACACAGTATATACCGTTCCATACGTTAATTGGAATGACACCATTAATAAATATAGACTTCGATCAGAAATCGGTAGCTAAGGTAGAATATTCATACTTTCTAGGTGTATACATTGATGAGGGGTTGAACTGGAAAAAACACACTGAAGATCTGCTGAAACGTTTGAGTTGAGCTACTTATGCTATTAGGGTCCTTGTAAATTTTGGTGATATACATCTCAGTAAATTAGCTTACCACGCCTATTTTCCTTCTCTGCTTTCGTATGACATCATATTCTGGGGTAACTCATCTTTGAGTAAAAGAGTGTTCATTGCACAAAAGCGTGTAATCAGAATAATTGCTGGAGCTCATCCAAGATCATCCTGCAGACACTTATTTAAAGAGCTAGAGATCTTCACTGTAGCCTCACAATAAACATATATATATATATATATATATATATATATATATATATATATATATATATATATATATATATATGTTTATATTTACTTATGAAATTTGTTATTAACAATCCGAACGAATTCAAAAGTAATAGCAGTGGACATGGCTTCAACACTAGGAGAAAGGATCTTCACTACTCAAGGTTAAATCTAACTTTGGCTCAGAAGGGGGTAAATTATGCTGCCACAAAAGTCTTTGGTCACTTAATTAATAGCATCAAAAGTCTGACAGATAGCTATATAGCATTTAAAAGGAAATTAAAGGAATTTCTTAATGGCAACTCCTTCTACTCATTAGATGAATTTTTGGGTATAGTAAGTGTGTAAGAAAAAAAAGAAAAATATTAAGTGTCATGTAATATTTTCTGTAATGTAATATCTTGTATAAACACCTTTTATTATCCTAACACGTTCCACATCATTACAAAGGTTCGTATTCATTATCTATGAAACAAGTACTAATCTAATCTAATCTAATCTAAAAACAGCACATGTGCTTGCCGAGAAGTGGCGTGAACAAAGAAGCAGTGGTTGCAAGACGATATGGAAGCTAATCACAGTATTTATATTCATTTCAGCTTAAACGAGAAACAGAGCAACGGCCTTTCTACAGTACTCAAAGCGGTACATATTTTCTCCATCCACCCGATGCCCTACCTCATCCAAACGGGGCAACAAAGTGTCTGTGGTGTCTGTGTCCCACGAAAGAATCTACCTACCTAAAGGTCATTTCATGTCAAATCGTCTAATTTCGGAACATTTTCCTGCTCGCTCACGGATTTCGTCGAAATGTTATGCAAATATTCGCATATGTCTCCAGTAAACACTGATGTTCGTCTGAGCAATACTGAACGAGAAATACAGTCACTTGTACGGCTCCATGCGTGACTTTGTGCAGAGCGAACGTGAATTTCTAGCGAATTTGAGCTCTTATATCCCCGGCAATATTTTGTTGAAAGAAATGAAATTAGGGCATCTTGTACAACCAAAAGCTTTCTCTTAAGAATAATAATGAAAAGAATTTTATGAGTCATTTTTAGTCGGAAAAAGTTTAGACAAAATCCCACAAAAAATCGACGTCCTAAAAAATTTCAAAGTTTGGCTTCTTATATCTCCGGAACTAAAGGTGTAACGAACGTGAACATTGGCGCGTAGTAACCTAATAACACAAGGATCTCAAATATAAAGTTTATTTATGTACCATTTTCAGACACTGAATAAATCAAATGCAAGTTGAAGATTTTGTAAAAAGTTAAAAAATGCGCTCTTCTCTACCTCATTTTCCAAAAGCTGTTTTCTATAAAACTCTCCAAACTGGACTCACTAGAAAGACCATTATTTTACCCGCCTAGAAAATTATATTTGATTATCCAACGCTAACTAACAATACCACGTAATTTGAATCAAAGTTGGGCGTGAAATTTGCGGCGTGACAAAAATGTAAATTTTAGCTTTCTATATCTTGTTAAGTAAACGCATGCTGAACATGGAACTTAATACGCAATTGCTCGGTGGCACAAAAAAAAGGTCCAAATGGCTCTAAGCACTATGGGACTTAACACCTGAGGTCATCAGTCCCCTAGACTTAGAAACTACTTAAACCTAACTAACCTAAGGACATCACACACATCGATGCCCAAGGCAGGATTCGAACCTGCGACCGTAGCAGTCGCGCGTTTCCAGACTGAAGCGCCTAGAGCCGCACGGCCACCGCGGCCGGCTCGGTGGCACAAGGATGTGGAATACAATATTTGATTGAACTATTATTTCCAGTAATTTGCAAATTCATCGAAAAAGATGACGATATTTGTGAGGAGGTAAAAATAGTTTGTTCGACATTCCTTTTATCAACACCGTTTTCTACTATTCTTCAGAACCAGTTTCATTCGAAACAACGTATTTTAAGCCCCCCAGAACACTTCGTAAAATTTCCAACGTAGGCTAACAATGCTACTGCAAACTGAGGCCAACTAGTCGGAAAAATAGCGCAGTGAATAAAGTTTTAACTCTGCCTCCTTACATCTCCTTGATTAAAGGCATGATAATCATAAAACTTTGGACACAACAACTTAGTAACATAAGGATTTCTAGTATAAAATATCATTCATGTACTGCTTTCTTGAGCCCTACAAAATCAGTTCAGACTTGATTTTCGTAAAACTTACAAAAATTACGAGAATAAATCACATTCAGTGTGATTTTAGTAAATCTCTTTTGCATAACTGATTTCAAACTAACCTCAGTTGGAAAGAGCGTGTTTTCAAGCATTTAGAAAATCGTGGTCGATTTTCCAACGTCCTCTAGCAACACCTGAAAATGACAGACAAATCTGAGGGAATGTTCCAGGTAACAGACAATATTGCAGCAAGCTATTGTCTGTGTTTCACTGCACGTGGCTTTTATTTTTAAATTGACACGTAACATCTCTTTCTATTGCGTTGATCCGTGGTGACATAGTAACTACCGGTTCAAGAACAGGAACCGGCAAACCCCATCGCCGTAGGGCTCACATCTGGTAACTGTGCAATAGCTGGCAGAGGTCGGTTTCTCTATTCGGGCTCCCAAATCTCTGATTTGGTTTCTTAATTTTGGTTCTAAAGCCTCGTGATATCCGTCTACTAAAAAGCCAGTTGCTAAGTACCTGTATCTACAGTACACAAATCTGTAGGAGCGTCTCACATATGTGGCAAACAAATAGTAATACCAATTCTGATTTTAAAATTCTCAACAATGCACTTTACCAAACATGTTTCGGCACCTCTGTGCCGTCATCGATGGGTACTTCTACTCAGTTCTAAAAATTCAAACATGCTTTATGCAATAATTAATGTAACGAAAATTATGCATAACAGTAGTTAATGTCTGACATGATTATTGCCTTATTTTGTGAATGTTAGTTTCTGTAGGACATTCCCTACTTTACTGTATAGCTTTCTATCTGCAAGGAAATGATGTCATTGTAAGTTTGCGTGGGAAGTTAAGAAGTTACTATGTCTACAATTGTAAATTTGTTGATCAAAAAAATTTTCGCGACTATATTTTGCGATTACTTACAGTTACTTTAATAGTATCCGTCGTCATCTGTATAATCATCTGTTGTGGAGCTACACAAGACATTATGCGTTCCATTCACTTGATCTTCCTAGTTCTTTCGTCTCGTTTCGTCTCTCTGAACTTTAATTCCACTTTCAAACTTCTCCTTGGTTCAAATGGCTCTGAGCACTATGGGACTTAACTTCTGGGGTCATCAGTCCCCTAGAACTACTTAAACCTAACTAACCTAAGGACATCACACACATCCATGCCCGAGGCAGGATTCGAACCTGCGACCGTAGCGGTCGCGCGGTTCCAGACTGTAGCGCCTAGAACCGCTCGGCCACAACGGCCGGCAAACTTCTCCTTGGTTTCCTTTTATCCATGCTCTGTCAACAGAAAGAAAAACATGTGAAATAAAACTCTGTATAATCCCTTCTCAACTACTGTTTCATATTCTTCATCTAGAACTGCAGTCTGGTTTGGTCACACACTTACGCACAAGCGGGGTCCATCAAATTGCTTAAACACGAGGGTAATGAGTCCACAATCTTTTGAAAGAGTCCACTTGTGATGTCTCGTGTAGCTTATTCTACCTCTCCTCCGACTCGTTTGGTGCATCCAGTTTTGGACAATATACTTTTTTTGTCAAGTACCGCAAAAGCTTGAGAGCAGAGCTTCTGTTATATTTTTGTTACATTCTCGTATTAGCAGGTAATGCCTTTGAAGCAGCTCGGTCAATCAAGTGTGAAGACTTGGTGCACAGTCTAGCATGAAAGCTAGTTTATTGACATTTCGCCAATCACGTATCATGTACCGAACATATTTATTTAATACTAGAAATTAATAGTCGACATTCGTGGGGTCATGTAGCAGATATTGGTCAGTTTCCCCTCAGGCTGTCATACCATGCCATGCTGTCACTGATCGTTGACTCTGTGCTTTCCCTACAGTCACGTTACAAGATTTTATTCAGAGCACAAATGTCAGGTGCACCTACTTATGAAACTACCGGCGTGGAAATTACGTCCACCAGTTAATATAACATTTTCCAGGAAACGTTTCCAATTCTTGTCGCTATTCAACATTTACTCCCAAATTCTGTTCCGCAATGAGTATTTTTATGTGCACCTTCCTGTACATCATGGCTTCCTCACAGGTAAAACTTTTGATCCCTGAGGACTGCAGGTACAGTGTGCCTATTTTGCTAGTTTCGTGATTGACCTTTACCTATTTATGGCGGCCAAATAGTCAAACATTAGCATCTTCCGAACGAGTCTCTTGTTTTCCTCTGCGATATCGAGGGAGGGTGAGTTCTCCACACTTCATTAACCCATTAGATCAAACTTCTCTGTTTGTATGAGATCTCTTATTGGTGCTGAGCGTCTTTACATATAAATAACGAAATCAATGCTTCATTGGTGCCGCGCGGGATTTGCCGAGCGGTCAGAGGCGCTGCAGTCAAGGACTGTGCGGCTGGTCCCGGCGGAGGTTCGAGTCCTCCCTCGGGCATGGATGTGTGTGTTTGTCCTTAGGATAATTTAGGTTAAGTAGTGTGTAAGCTTAGGGACTGATGACCTTAGCAGTTAAGTCCCATAAGATCTCACACACACACACACACACACACACACACACACACACGCTTCATTGGTGATCGGGCTTCGCGTCGGTTAATATAGATGCTGCGCAGTATTTCAACGAGACAGCTGCTCGTCATCGTCGTGCGCTTACTGACGCGTTGCTGCAGTGGCTCGCCAATATACACTATGTGATCAAAAGTATTCGGACACATGGCTGAACATGACTTACAAGTGCGTGGCGACCTCTATCGGTAATGCAGGAATTCAGTATGGTGTGGGCTCACCCTTAGCCTTGATGACAGCTTCCACTCTCGCAGGCATACGTTCGATCAGGTACTGGAAGGTTTATTGGAGATTGGCAGCCCATTCTTCACCGAGTGCTGCAGTAAGGAGAGGTATCGATGTCGGTCGGTGAGCCATCGCAAGAATTCGGCGTTCCAAATCAATCCAACGGCGCTCTATAGGATTCAGGTCAGAGCTCTGTGCAGGCGAGTCCATTACAGGGATGTTACTGTCGTGTAACCACTCCGTACATTATGAACAGACGCTCGATCTTGTTGAAAGATGCAATCGCCATCCCCGAATTGCTCTTCAACAGTGGGAAGCAAGAAGGTGCTGAAAACATCAATGTAGCCCTGTGCTGTGATAGTGCCACGCAAAACAACAAGGGGTGCAAGCCCCTTCCATGAAGAACACGACTACACCATTACACCACCGCCTCCGAATTTTACTTTTGGCACTATACACGCTGGCAGATGACATTCACCCGGCATACCCACACCCTGCCATCGGATCGTCGCATTTTGTACCGTGATTCGTCACTCCGCTCAACGTTTTTCCACTGTTCAATCGTCCAATTTTTACGCTCCTTACACCTAGCGAGGCGTCGTTTGGCATTTACCGACATGATGTTTGGCTTATGAGCAGCCTCTCGACCGTGAAATCCAAGTTTTCTCACTCCCCCGCCTAACTGTCATAGTACTTGCAGTGGAGTGGATCCTGATGCAGTTTGGAATTCCTGTGTGATGGCCTGGATAGATGTCTGCCTATTACACATTACGACCCTCTTCAACTGTCGGCTGTCTCTGTCAGTCAACAGGCGTGGTCGGCCTGTACGCTTTTGTGCAGTACATGTTCCTTCAAGTTTCCACTTCACTATCACACCGGAAACAGTGGACCTAGGGATGTCTAGGAGTGTGGAAATCTCGCGTACAGACGTATGACACAAGTGTCACCCAATCACGTTCGAAGTCCGTGTAGCGCCCCATTCTGCTCTCTCACGATGTCTATGAGGTCGCCGATATGGAGTACCTGGCAGTAGGTGGAAGCACAATGCACATAATATGAAAAACGGATGTATTTGGGGGTGTCCGGATACTTTTGATCACATAGTGTATGTGCTGGCTCGCTAGAAGAACCCAGATGCCAAGGGATGGAGTTATAAAGTAATCTTGGACCAATCACAGAGCGCCGAGATAATCGGAGCACCCTGTCGGAAAAACGAGTCATAGTCTACGCATGCACGATGCGACTAAAGCATGACCTCAAATCGCGTCCCAGGGGGCACGCGGGCAGTGTGTTGGCGCCCAGTTTAAGTGTACGACTCCGATTCCCCGACTGTGTCGACTCTTTTGATTCCCTGGTCTCCGGCCGACAGTGCATTAGTGTTGCCACTGCTGGTTCCCATGCCTTGCTGAGTTGAAATCCCCTGTCTATATTAACGTCCCCGGATCTATATGATATTTCCGAAACAGGGGCAAAACTTGATAGTGGAGTCCCCCTCCCCCTCCCCGTTCTCGAACACCCCCGCCTGGAGCGTTTGAGATCAAAGCGTTTGACATCAAAAATTAAAAAAAAAAAAATTTTCAAAAATATGTTGATTTTGTAGTTCACATCTTTCTGAAGAGTTTGATATAGAAAACATGTAAGTTAGAGAAAATGTAAGACACGTTATTCGATCTTACGTGTGCCAAAGTGCAGCGCCACGTCTCTGCACATAGGATTCTTCTGTCGCACGTAACTATATTTCGTTCTGTGGAATTCAAACGTGTATACTTTGCAATCGAAGCCGCCAACCTATATTTAGAACAGTGGAAATTAAAATGTCCGGTGGTGCTCTGCTGCTCCAAGTTTGACAGGCTGACCTCCTTAAAAAAATTAAGATTAGTACTGGGTAGGATTATTTGTAAGTGGAAGAATAAGAACTTTTCTAAAATTTGCACTCTTCATTGTCTATCAGTTAACAACTTTCTCTTTTGCGTGACATAAAATTAAATGTAGGAAACCTAATACCAGTAAAGACAAGACACAAGCAAGACAGTACACACTTCTTCAGTGCTTAGGGCGAAGCATTTTTTTCTCTTTAATCTTGTTACAGCTTTGCAGGGCGTGCTTTACCTTCTGAGGAAGACTCTGTTACCTCATCACAGTTTGTCAAACGTTTTGCTACATGAGAAATCAAAATATCGTTGTCTAATACTGAAAAAGCTGGTAATACGAATATTACCCAAGACTGGTATCGTGTCTCGGTTTCATTACGTCTATTTTGTCACTGCTAGATAAAACGAAATAAGCCTTCCTAATAAGCAAGACGGTCTTGGCACAAATGATCATTTTTATCTACCTCATTTATACAAATAACACGACAGAATATAATTCACGAAGTACCAATATGAAATGCCTATTAGGCCTACCACAAACAAAAAGTTTTATGTATAGAAATAGTTTCACATTTCGTTTATACACTGCAGTTTTTCAAGTATGAGATCGAAAAACAGTAGTACGAAATTTTTATTTAAATTCGGAATCACCATATTTTTATCCTTGCTCATTCTAAAAACAATCTTGTCGCCACTAATTCTGTAACTATTCCTGCCACTGGCGAAATTTATTCTCCGCTTAACTTCACTAACCCTGCCAGAATCACCAGTTAGTTATCCCGCGTTTCTTCATCGGCTAGGCTTTATTAAGTTTTCGTACAAGCCGTTTTCCGCGCTATTCCGCGAATAGAACTTGAGTGGATGCTAAGTGACCTAGTAGTGTAGCAATCTGGCAAACATTTTCTGTCAAAATTTCATTTTCTTGGATACAACGAGGAGATTAATACGTATTTTTTCTTGCCAGCTATTCCTTACCAATTATTCGTTCATTTGCATTCAGGTAGTCGGAATCTATGCTGATCATTCGCACTCCGAATCAACCACATAAACAAACACCGATTGGGATTCACCTGTTTGGATTTATTCCCCTCTGCTCGTATAGCCCCGTCCCCATTTGCCTGTGGGAATTTTTTTTTAATTATTTTTAGACGCGACGGGGATTCTCCTAGCAGAGACATCACGTATACTATGTGCACATTCAAAAATCAACTCATGATTCGTTTAGAAATCAACTTAGAATGTTTTCAAAAATGTTCAAAAGCCAACAGGGATGCGTTTCGAAATCATATCAGTAATCGATAGACCAGCGTGCTCTGGACGATAGGCACTTTGTGAAACAAGGCTTCTTTTCTTCAAGAATGAATTTGGTGCCCCCTGAAAATCCCGCCCGGGGCAGATACCGCGGTTTGCCCCCCCCCCCCCCCCCCCCCCCCGGTCCTAACCACCTATGGATCCGGGGCTTGTCTATTTATTAACCACGTCGTTACTTATGCGTATTTCGACAGCTTCTTTGATGATAGAGTCTCTGTACGTGGAAGCAGACGGTAGGACATTTGTCTCTCTGTAGTTCATGCTGTCACGCCTCAACAGTGTTCAGAACAGCAGGCTTTTCTGTCTGAGCCTCTCTGATATGTGTATTTTCAGCACAGCTATCTTTAACAGTGCGACAGTCTGGCCAATGTATGATTTCCCACACTGGCACGGAATCTTATATATCCCTGGTTTTCTTAGGCCTAGGTCGTCTTTAACAGAGCCCAGCATCTCTTGCACTCGCATTGGAGGACGGAAGATGCATTTTATTTAGTATTTTCTGAATAGACGTACGGTAGAAAAACCATCTTCGTGGGGTTCTCTGTTTCTTTTGGCTGTTCCTCAGGTTTAGTGCGTGCAGGTTGAAATGCATTACGGATCTGTTTACCAGAGTACCCGTTTTGTACAAACATAGAGTAAAGATGGCTAAGCTCTGCTGATAAGCACCCTGCAGCTGGGACAATTCCAGCCTTATGAACGAGAGTCCGCAACACGTCACTGTAATAATTTTTTTTTTCATAATGCGGGGCCACAGTCATAATATATTTCTTTAAAGTCAGTACCGCCATTAGACTGTTGTTTATTTATAGTGTTACATTTACACTTACACAATGGCGATTTCGGCTTCAAAGTGCCATTATCAAGTGTTTTAAGTGTTATAAATTGCCTAAGATGGCATACTGTCGTATTAAAATACACTATTAGACACATTGTGTAAGAGTCGATATTTCTGGAAGAGCCTGCTGCTTTGTCTCATTACTGAGTGCACTATTTTGTGTCAAGATGGTGTACACAGTAATGAGACAAAGCAGCAGGCTGTGCCAGAAATATCGACTCTTTGACAATGTGTCTAATAGTGTATTTTAATACGACAGTATGACGTCTTAGACAATTTATAACATTTAAATTACTTGATAATAGCACTTTGAAGTCGAAATCGTGACTGTGTAAGTGCAAATGTAACAGTGTAAATAAACAACACGGTACTGACATTAAAGACGTCAGTGTGAGTTGGTTTACAGAACACAATGTGACCCTAGGAACCGTCTCCTTTTCTGAGGACCAAGACATCTAAGAATGAGAGGTCTTTATTTTTCTCCACTTCCATGGTGAACCAAATACTTGGATGGAGGGAGTTAAGGTGTTCCTGAAATGCAGGAAGTGGGCGTGGTAATACTGCAAAGGTGTCGATCACATATCTCCAGAAAAATTTACGTTTCAACACCGCTGATTAAAGTGCTTTTCCCTCGAAGTCTTCCATAAAAGGGTTACCTACTATGGGAGACAAAGAGCTACTCATATATATGCAATGAAATATAATTTTATACAGCGACTGAAGACCTTGCGTCTCGAACCAGCTGACGTATTATGGAATTTCGATGTTGTCTGTTTGTCCACACGAGTACCTCTGGTGGATTCACTACAAACTATAGGAGCTATGTTGAAGGAGGACATGTTACAGCTATTGAAACATGTGCTTACCTTGACTTACTTTTTATTTAATGAACAATATTTTGAGCAAACTGACATTGTCTCCAATAGTAGCTAATCTTTTTAGGGAAGACTTTGAGGAAAAAGTACTTCAGTGAGTTGCGTCGGAACGTAAAACATTCTGGAGATATGTAGACGACATCTTTGTAGTATGGTCACATGGGGCAGCAACACTTCGCGCATTTCTGAAACACCTTAACTCCCGCCATGAGAGCATTTGCTTCACCATGGGAAAAAATGAACACCTCTCGTTGCTGTCTTTGTCCACAGAAAAGAAGACGTATCCTTGAGTCACAGTATGTTCCGTAAACCAACTCACACTGACGTAAATCTACTAGGTACGAACTGCCACCACGCATCTCAACACAGTTGCGTATAAGGACGATCGTTCATAGCTCTACTGTTATCTGATACACAGGGACTTTATTAGCAGAGATTAGCCATTTTTGTTCTGTGTTTGTACAAAACGGTTTTTTTGTTTTTTTTTGTTTTGGGGGAAGAGACCTAACTACGAGGTCATCGGTCTCATCGGATTAGGGAAGGACGGGGAAGGAAGTCGGCCGTGCCCTTTCAAAGGAACCATCCCGGCATTTGCCTGGAGCGATTTAGGGAAATCACGGGAAACCTAAATCAGGATGGCCGGACGCGGGATGTACAAAACGGTTACTCTCATAAACAGATCCATAATGCGTTTCAATCTGTAAACACGAAACCTCAGGGCCAACCAGAAGAAACGGAGAACTCCGCGAAGTTGATTTTTCTACACTATGTTGGTAACGCGTCTTTTAATGTCGGCACGCTGTTCAAGAAACAACCAATAAAATGTATCTTCTGCCGTCCAACACGAGTACAAACGAAGATAGGTTCTGTTAAATATGACCTTGGCCTAAGGAGATCAGGGATATCTAAAATCCAGCGTGGGAAATCATACTTGGGCAAGACGTGTCGCGCTGAACATAGACGTCACGCCAGATCGGGCCAGCCAGGAAAGTCTGCTGTTCTGAGCACTGTTTTCACACAGGACAGAGCATGAACTACGGAGAGACACAGATCCTTTCGTCTGCCTCTACTGTGCTGGGAATTTATCATTAAAGAAGCAATCGAAATGAGTGTAAGTAACTGCCTGATTAATAGAGACACGGGACTACTCAGCAAGGGGTGGGAACCAGCAATGGCGACGCTATGGCATCGTCGGCCGCAGATCAAGGAATCCAATGAGTCAATTCAGACGGGGAATCGGAGTCGGCACTTACACTGGGTGCCAACACTCTGCCCATGCGAACGCAGGGCTGCGGCTTGCGAAAAGGTAGACCGTGGTCCATTTCTCTGATAAGGGGCTCTGGTCGATTTTGCGCTCTATGATGAGGTTATAGCCCCACCCACCGGCGCCTGCGTTTTTCTGGCGAGTTTTCTGGCGAGCCACTGCAGCAAAACGCCAGTAAGCACCTGAAGATGACTAGTGGCTATCTCATTGAAGTACCGTGCAGCTTTCACAACCGTACAGCGTTCCCGTCAGATCACCAAAGTTAAGCGCTGTCGGGCTCGGATAGTACTTGGAAGGCTGACCATCCAGGTCTGCCGAGCGCTGTTCGCAAGCGGGGCTCACTCAGGCCTAGTGAGGCTAACTGAGGAGCTACCTGACTGAGAAGTAGCGGCTCCAGCCGCGAAATCTGACTACGGCCTGGAAAGTGGTGTGCTGACTGTATACGCCTCCATATCCGTATCCAGTACGGCTTATAGCTGAGGATGACACGGCGGTCGGTCGGTACCGTTGGGGCTTTCGAGGCCAGTTCGGACGAGGCATAGTTTCACAACTTTATCAGACGCGACGACCGTGAACCAACGAAGCAGTTATTACATCAGGAATGTCTCAAACACCACAACGGAATTAATTTTAAAATATGCGCTGTTAGGGAGAACAAACTACAAATTTTTGAGCTATGCTACTCACACTAGCCTACTTCCAGTTTATTAGCGCAAAACATTCATCTATCAGCTGTAAGAATGCGCCTTATTTTGAAACACTCTTTGCACATGACAGCCGCGCGAGATTAGCCGAGCGGTCTTAGGTGCTGCAGTCATGGACTGTGCGGCCGATCCCGGCGGAGGTTCGAGTCCTCCCTAGGGCATGGGTGTGTGTGTGTGTTTGGCCTTAGGATAATTTAGGTTAAGTAGCGTGTAAGCTTAGGGACTGATGACCTTAGCACACATTTGAACATTTTTTGCACATGACAGTAGTACAAACATTTACAGTGAGAGTTTTTATTACACTAATACTGTGTCGCGTTTATATACTAAAGACTGATGTTGTTTTTCAGGTGTGCAATTTCCTCCTGGCAGTTGAGAACTTGAGAATTTCAGAAGAAGTTGTGTCTTTTGGCCAAACGAGAGAAAGCAGCAGTTTGAGCCCCAGTTCTGCTACAGAGGTTCCAGATGGCGCCGCCACGCCCCAGACAGACGTGCTGTCTTCAGCGGCCACCAGTGGCAGTGGGCAGTCAGAGGCACAGAACACGGGGGCAGACGAAAGTGGCATCGACTCGTTTCTGAGTTACTGAGACAGCTTCTCTCGACACAAATAACGTATCTTATGTCAAAGAGATACAGGGGGAAAACTATATTTTTAAAATGAAGTACACGGTGTTTCAGAAAGAATAACCTGATTTCAAAACTCAATATTTATTGATAAAAATATACTACAAACATGGGATTAATAGTAAAATATCCAAAAAATATTAAAGTTTTAGCTAAGCTATTACAAATGCTCCATCTGTCCAGCAGCAGCTGCGCGAGCAAATCCAGACAATTATTAAATTCGTCATAAACTTCACACAACGTATCTGCTTCTACAGAAGCTACGGCGGCTGTTATTCTGTTCTTCACTTCTTCTGTGCCACGAGCTGGAGGGGAAATAAAAACACTTTCCTTCACATATCCCCATAAGAAGAAACCGCATGGAGTCATGTCTGGCGATCTTGAACGCCAAGAATGCAGGGCGGCGTATGAGGGTCCCGTGCGGCCTATCCAGCGTTGGGACTGAGCGTCACTGAGGAACTGATATACCTTGTTCTGCCCTGTGGTGGAGTTCCATCCTGTTGGAAAATGAAGTCGTTGGAGTCGTAGCGATTAGAGTTTCGTGGACTCCGCTCAAACGTTCGCCGAATTCTTTCCACCATTTCATCACCTGGACCCTTACTTTTGTCGAAGCAACCTCTCTTTACATTGGCGATACCAACGACGAATATTGTTGGATGCAGGAGGGTCAGTCCCAAAGCGCTGACGTAAGGCACGCTGGACCGAAACTCCTTGCAAACTACAGCACACAAGACACTTTCTGCCGAGCTGACTTTAAACTGAGACGACGCTTTGAATGTCAACTACGGTGATTTTCTGAAGATCTAGGTCACTCCAATTCAGGCGACACAGATTTCATTGCTCGCACGTCCCACGTTTCATAATTATTACCGCCCAAAATCAGGTCAATCTTTTCAAACCACCGTGTACTTTCTTAATTCATGCACTGCATTTATTTACTTAAATATGAATGTTTCCTACTTCTGGTGATACATATCAATTTTTGGTTGGTTTTTAAAGTTGGTAATTGGTACGAAACTGTAAAATAATAAAGGACTAGTTATTGTTATTTTGAAACTTCCTGGCAGATTAAAACTGTGTGCCCGACCGAGACTGACAATATGTTGAGGTGTGCACTTCTTCGTCCAAAGCAAATCAAAAGTCACGAATGTCTTTCTTCACGGCTCCAAAAAAATTGAAATCGTGTGAGGAGAGATCAGGACTGTGGAGGGTGTTTAAGGGCTTTCCATCGAAATTTCTCCTGCGTAGTCGACAAAGGCTCGGCAGCTCCGGGAAAGTGCTGATCTCCTTTTTTATTGACTTTCTGGAATATGGCGCCACAATTAACGCGCGGTGCTCAGTCGTACGTGAACACTTCGCAAAAATTGAAGAGCGTCAAAAAGTTCAAACGCCCAGGAATGTTGAAGGACCGCATCTCTCTGCTGCAGGATAATAGTCGCCCACATGTTGCCGAGGTTGTTTCAACTAGCTCTTACTGCGAAGCCCTTACACAACCTCCATGAAGTCCCGATCTCTCGCCGCGCGATTTCCAGATTTTCTGAACGCTGAAGATGCACAGCTGGGTACAATCGTGGTCTCCCAGGCAACCACGAACGTATTCCCACAAAAGCAATGGTTCAAATGGCTCTGAGCACTATGCGACTTAACTTCTGAGGTCATCAGTCGCCTAGAACTTAGAACTACTTAAACCTAACTAACCTAAGGACATCACACAACACCCAGCCATCACGAGGCAGAGTAAATCCCTGACCCCGCCGGGAATCGAACCCGGGCGTGGGAAGCGAGAACGCTACCGCACGACCACGAGATGCGGGCCACAAAAGCATTGACCACCTTGTCTCACAGCAGGATAAATCTATTTACAGTAATACCCAATTACTTTTTGGTAATAAACAGTTTGGTAACAAATAGTTGATGTACTTCCTTTTTTCCACCTATGTTTCATTTTAATGTTCCCCATACACTGAAGAGCCAAAGACACTGGTACACCTGGCTAATATCGTGTAGGGGCCCCGCGAGGTCGCAGAAGTGTCGCAACACGACGTGGTATGGACTCGACTAACGTCTGAAGTAGTGCTGGAGGGAACTGACACCACGAAGCCTGCAGGGCTCTCCATAAATCCGTAAAGTACCAGGGGCTGGAGATCTCTTCTGAACAACACGTTCAAGGCATCCCAAATTTGCTCAATAATGTTCACGTTTGGGGAGTTTGGTGGCCAGCGGAATTGTTTAAACTCAGAAGAGCGTTCCTGAAGCCATTGTGTAGCAATTCTGGACTTGGAGGTGTTGCATCGTCCTGCTCGAATTACCCGTCTACGTCAGAATGCACACTGGATATGAACGGATGCAGGTGATCAACATGATGCTTACTTACGTGTCACCTGTCAGAATCGTATCTAGACGTATCAGGGATCCCATATCACTCCAAATGCACACGTTCCACACCATTACAGAGCCTCCATCAGCTTGAACAGTTCCCTGCTGGTATGGATGGTCCATGGATTCATGAGGTTGTCTCCATACCCATACATGTCCTTCCGCTCGATACAATTTGAAACAAGAATCGTCCGACGAGGCAACATTCTTCCAGTCATCGCCAGACCATTGTCGGCCCAGGCGAGGCGTAAAGCTTTGTGTTGTGCAGTCATCAAGGATACACGAGTGGGCCTTCAGCTTCGAAAGCCCATATCGATGATGTTTCGTTGAATTGTTCGCACGCTGACACTTGTTGATTGGCCAGCACTGAAATCTGCAGCAGTTTGCGGAAGGATTCCACTTCTGTCACGTTGAACGATCGATTGTCTTAAGTCGTCGTTGGTCCCGTTCTTGCAGGATCTTTTTCCGGCCGCAGCGATGTCGGAGATTTGATGTTTTACTCGGTTCGTGATATTCACGGTACAGTCGTGAAATGGTCTCACGGAAAAATCCCCACTTCATCGCTACCTCATAGATTCTGTGTCCTATTGCTGGTGCACCGACTATAACACCACGTTCAAACTCACTTAAATTCTTATATCCCGCCATTGTGGCAGCAGTAACCGATCTTTACAACTGCACCAGACTCTAGTCTTATACAGGTGTTGCCGACCGCAGCGCCGTATTCTGCCTGTTTACACATACCTGTATTTGAATACGTATGCCTATGCTAGTTTATTTGGCGCTTATATAATAGCAATACGTGATTTTATTTCCACTCCAGGGTGTGTGGGCTGCATCAGAGAGCTTCCTTGTCTACAAGATGATTTGATTTCCGCTGCTTGAAGTACTTGGTTTCCACTTCAACATATTAGGGCCTGCATCAGGGAGTGTGTCTGGTTGCTGACTTGATCTCTGCTGCTGCGGCTGCTCAAATGTCTCAGGTTCAAATAGCTTTAAGCACTATGGGACTTAACATCTGAGATCATCAGTCCCCCAGAACTTAGAACTACTTAAACCTAACCAACCTAAGGACATCACACACATCCATGGCCGAGGCAGGATTCGAACCTGCGCCCGTAGCGGTCGCGCGGTTCCAGACTGAAGCGCCTAGAACCGCTCGGCCACACCGGCCGGCAATGTATCAGGCACCACAGTGTTTATATCATGGAGCTGTTGAACTCAGGAAGAACTAAAAGAAAACTGTGAAAAATACATACATACACATATACATACGTAACGACTAGAAAATATTGAGAGAGATGAATAATTTAGTTCTTACAATTGAGTGTGCAAGTCAGTTTCTTCTGCCTGGAGGTTTTAGATCTCTGATGTCACTTCATGATGATGATGATGCTCGACTTTTCAATACGGAGTAAAGATCACAAGTGGTTCGTTTGATTGATGGTTAGTAAGCCTGCATTGACGACGAGTGGTAGTGGTAGATGACTCCAGTGCCACAGGAATTCAGACAACTATTCTGGACTGCATTCATCTCTCAGGGTCAGCCATCTTGGATTCTGACATCATTGAAGAAGTCATGGGTTCTAAACTTAGAACCATGCAGGTTAGTACCTGCAAGGTGACGCCATAGAAATACTGTATTGGAATGTCAGATGTTATAAATTCATAGCAGACAATTCAGTCTTCATGGGTAATAAGCCTGGATGCTACAGGTGAGTAGTGGATAGGAATTTGCTGTAAATCTTAAATGTCCTATGCACAACGTAAAACACTTATAGTTATGTGAAGAATTATTTAAAAATGTGGTGCCAGCCTTGACAATAGATCACATTCCGTTTGTAGGAAGGATGGTTGGATTTTAAAGTTACGTCCGCAGCAATATAAAAATTTCCATCACACCAAGGCATGTCTACAGAGAAATTCTGTGTTAGTTAAAAAATGTTGTACTCCTATTCATTAAAAGAGTATCAGGTTCGCTGTGGTACTGCTGGTTGAGAATTCTACAGTTAGCTGGGAAAGTATTGCAATCTGAATTCGCCATGGGGCCTACTGTTTGAACATACCGAATCTACTACTACACTTACTAGTATTGTACTATATCAACTCAGTCAAAGCGACTCACATTTCTGTATGAACTATTACAACAGATTCTCCTGTGCAAACACAGTTACAGTTCATCAGCTTCTAGTGTGTGTGGTAGTGTTAAAGACTTTGACGCTGCTTCTGCCAGGCCTCAAACGTTACAAAGATGGGTATGTGTACTTGACAAACCTGCATACTTGTTGAGCATACTTTACATCCCTGCTGGTCAAATTGTTTTGCTATTTCATATACATATGGAGCAGTGGGAGAACGAATATGTGCCTCTGTCAAGTAACATTAAGCATTCATTTGTGGTGAACACGTGTCACTTGTACTCTGCAATGTGGATCGCTATGGAGAGACTCAACCTATGGCGGACACATCTGTTCTTCGTATATGTTGTCAAGTTTGTGCTGGGCCATAAAATTCCTGGCTTCTAGCCGGTGTTAAACACAAGGTGCACTGAGGGCTGGTGTCTGGAAATGGCGACTGTTTTCCGTGTTAAAATGTTATGGATATGAAAGTAACCGACTGTTACTCTCGTATGTTGTTCGTATTTCGTCAGGTGCATTTATCATCGCTGACGATCATTTTATAGGAATGGTGTGAACGTACCATACTTTCCAAACTGTAATCGGATGTGAATATCGTAATAAGTCGATGTTATACACCTCTCGAAACCTGTAACTGGTTCGTACCAGAGAGAATCAGCATTGCATTTGGTGTCCAAGGTGATAATTTCACGCTCTTAAAGTCTGCGATCATAGTGTGTGGACCTCGCTAGCGGAACGTTTGTTTAAGGACTGTTGGATGGCTATTCTTTTCCCCAAACTACATTTGACAGTTGTTAAGTGTGTTTGACAACCATAGAGACTGCATCAGTGGGCTATTAAGTTTTAAAGTTAGGATGAATGCCCTATACTTTGACAGCCAGCAGACCTCGCATCATATTAAACTTATGGTACATGGGTTTTCTCGCCATTTGAACTTATGGTAGTTGTTTTGGAGGCTTAATTGTTTAAACTGTAATGTCAGAGGGGGTGTGGAGGGTTGTTGCTTAGCAGGGGGGAAGTGAGCCAGAATGGGGCAGAGGGGCCTTCCCTTCCCAGTGTTTCTCTTTTAAGGTATATAGTGGAGAGATCCAAATTTAGTGTTAGGAGAAGCAGTATACAGTGACCATAGATGTCTCAGGGACCTGTGTGCTGGAATTCTACGCTGTTATAAATAGCCCAACAGGTCCGAGCTGGACTGTGACGTCATAGACCCAGTGCTAGTATTCCACGTTTTGTATTCTGACATCATAGAGCTGTGTCAGTATGGCCCGAGTTGCCATATTCGGCCGCGCTCTTGTATCCTGACGTAATAGAGCCTGTCCCAGTAATCCTTGTCTTTGACTGCGATATCATAGAGCTAGTATTCCCGGTCATCAATCTCGCAACTCCATATTCATCTTCAAGTCTGACATGGACCCAGTGGAAACGTTTGATCTCATTATACTTTGCGTAAAACATTCCAGACCATAGAGTAACGATACATTACCGAGGTCCTTACGTGAGATGTGTATCACTCACTGCGTGGTATTCTCGCTGTTGACGTATGTTTCACACACACACACACACACACACACATACATACACATCGTTAATAACTTACTCTGTAAAGGAAGACGCTAGTACTATCGGTTTGCCCATCTGGCTAGCTACGCAGTCTAGTGCGCTGCTTCCCGAGCAGGAAGACGTGCCGGTCCCCTGCACGAAGCATCCCGGTGGACTAGTGTCGAGGTCCAGTGTGCCGGCCAGCCTGTGGATGGTTTTGAAGGCAGCTTTCCATCTGCCTCGGCGAATGCAGGCTGGTTACCCTTATTCAGCATCAGTTACTATGTCGGTGATTGCTGTGCAAACACTGCCTCCACATATGCATACACTGTAATTACTCTACCATGCAAACATTTTAGCTCACACTCATGTGGTATGAGATGTTCCCGGGAAGGGTCCACTGGGGACCGAACCGCACAATAACCATGCGTTACTAATACTGACAACAGTCAGTATGTCAGACCGGGGTATTAATGTACATCTAGAGGTACCTAGCGAGGTGGCGTGTTGGTTGGCACACTGGACTCACATTTGGGAGGACGACGGTTCACACCCACGTGCTGCTATTCTGATCTAGGTCTTCTGTGATTTCCCTAAATCGCTTCAGACAAATGCCAAGAGGGTTCCTTTGAAAGGGTACAGCCAACTTCCCTCCCCATCCTTCCCTAATCTGATGGGACTGATGACCTTGCTGTTTTGTCCCCCTCTCCCAAATCAACCAACCATCCATCCATCCAGAGGCAGCCCTCCATTGAGAAACAAGCACAACACAGCTCACATCATTTGACTTAAATAGTGCAGTGTGTTAGTATTTCTGCCATTAAAATAATAAAAAATGAGCAGCTCAGCTCATTGATTACTGATTAGATTAGATTTACTTTCATTCCAATTGATCCATAGTGAGGAGGTCCTCCAGGATGTGGAACATGTCAGAAAAACAATAATACTTGACAAATATTAACAACAGAAACAAATAAGCTAATCTACCTTCCACAGGCCCCAAGTGGAATGATCATCATCATTTTTTGTAATATATATATATATATATATATATATATATATATATCCTCTGCACCATTTCAGTGCAGTAAAGTGTTCATTAAATAAAAAAAACTGTTTTTATTTTAAATTCAGTGCATTACTGTTTGTAAATTGATTCTTTTGTATACTGTTCATTACAAAAAATGATGATCATTCCACTTGGGGCCTGTGGAAGGTAGATTAGCTTATTTGTTTCTGTTGTTAATATTTGTCATGTTTATATATATATATATATATATATATATATATATATATATATATATATATATAACAGTTGGTCCTACTGAGAAATTCATCAATGGAATGGAAGGAGTTGGCCACCAATAAATCCTTTAGGCTTCTCTTAACTGAATTTCATTGGTTGTTAAGCTTTTTATGGCTGCTGGCAAGTTATTGAAAATGTGTGTTCCTGATTAATGTACACCTTTCTGTACAAGAGTAAGTGACTTTAAATTCTGGTGAAGATTATTCTTATTACTAGTACTGACTCCATGAATTGAGCTGTTGGTTTGAAAAAGTGATATATTTTTAATGACAAATTTCATTAAGGAATAAATATATTGGGAAGCAGTAGTTAGTATCCCTTTCCCTAAACAGGCTTCTGCAGGATGTTCTTAAGTTCACACCACGTATAACTCTTACTGCACGTTTTTGTGCCCAGAACACTTTAGCTTGGCTTGATGATTTACCCCAAAAAATAGTTCCATATGACATTATGGAATGAAAGCATAGTATGCCAGCTTTTTCATTTTTGTATCCCCTATGTCTGAAACACTTTGCATTGCAAATAGTGATTTGTTACGACGCTTCAGTAGTTCTGTAGTGTGCTCCTCCCAGTTGAATTTGTTATCAAGCTGTAATCCCAAGAATTTAACACTATCCACTTCTTCTATCTGCTTGTCATCGTATGTTACGCATATACTTGTGGGGCACCTCTTACAAGTTCTGAACTGCATGTAGTGTGTTTTTCAAACTTTAGTGACATATGAATGCGTGGAATTATAGGAATTCGTATATCTGATTCCCCTAGATGGGCAATGGCTCCACTTTCTTCAGTGCGGATACACAAGTATGTCCGACTTCCTGCGGGAATCCCAGAGTAGCGAGCATGGAGGACAGGCACAAGGAGTGCAGATAGCTGGGGCTCAGTGGAAATGTGGGTTGGCCTTGCGGCGTGCCGAGATAGTCCGCACAGTTGCGACAACAACATGCACGGACGGCGCAGTGGTTAACGCACCTGCCTTAGTGTCTAAAAGATCCCAGGTGCAAATATACCTTCACTCGTCCCCGATGATTTCACGTAATGTTCCGAAGCAGCTGGCATCAGCAATGCCTTCCCTTTCTCTCCCTCCTCACCCCTTCAATTTACATACACTGAGTTACTGTTAGGATGTTACAGACAACAAAAACTCAAGATTATAAGACAAGGCTTCACTTAAACATGAGCTGAAAGATATGGCGCATTCTGCAGTAATACATAATTATCTTGTTAAAATTATAGTGAGTTATGCTAATACTTTTCCTCCCATTAAAGGAAATGATGTAATGTCATTATGGCCTCTATGGTGGCATTTGGGAACAGTGTGACACGCCTGGAGCAATATTCATTGACTCAAACGAGCTGTTAAATGATAAGTGTGTGGTGGAAGATTGCCTCTACCTCATCTGGGTAGGCTCTAGAACGCCAATATAATGCTTACAGACATATATAAAATCCAGAAAAGCAAGGAAAACTGGTACATTCTCACGAGGTGACAAATAAAGGTGTAAATTGAAAAGTAAAGTTTAAATACCAAAGAGACGGCGCACGTCAAATAACACAGTACCGTAAACACGCAGCAATATCAAACAACTTCAGATTCTACTTAGAGAACATGTAAACATGAATCGAAGATAAATATCAACCGAGCTATAGACGGCAAATCAACATTTAACAGGCTTTAAAACAAAAAAGGAATCATCGAAATAATTAATTGTGAGGGTGAGTGATTAAGTAAAGCTAAGCCACAGTCTAACAGTTAGACTGTGGTTAAACTGACGCAAAACAAATATCCGTATATCGATTATTAGGACAATCTCGATTAACTGCAACTAATCGCGTGTAGCTACTACTCGTTTTAGTTTACAAACAAACGTGAAGCCTCAGACGAGTAATGAGTCGGAGGAGTGACTTGATGTTTGTGTAAGAGAAGTGATATGTTCTAAGAAAAATCGTAAACTTATCATCAGAACGTTCACACTTGAAATGGTTAGTTTTATCGAAACGACAACCGTTGTATATCTTTATTTATTTTGCACATATGATCTGGTATTGTACACTGCATAGTTGAATAAAATTTTCTAATTTTATGTTGGATAGTACATGATTTACAACACAGGTTTACAAAATTAGCTTTACTCGATAATTCATTTGTTTCACGTAAACGCAACCAACACCTTTACTATTCTAGGTATTCTTTTATGAAGTATAAACAGTGACAAAATAAATAAGATTTAGTATGTTTACAGTGTTGTTTATTGTCTTCGATAGACTTTATACTGTACTTGTGGGATATATATATAAAAAGAGAGTTTTGTGTTATCGAAAATATGGGTTTTTCCGATCTCTTTAGTTTTGTTTCCATTAATGATTGTCATGGCATTCTCCTGCATTGTACAAGTCTTAAGGGCAGATGGAGAATTACGTCCATACCTTATCTGAGTCTGTAAGAATGCTTAGTTTGCATTTAACCAAGCAGTAATTTCCCTATTTTTATAGGAGGTGCTGTATATACATATAAAATTGAACGTAACTTGGCATTGGAAAAAAAAATCGTTGACTGATAGGGCCTATATCAATTGTACATTGATCTGTATGATGTTTGTAGGAAACTCCTAGCTTTGTTAACGAACTAAATAATGTAACTTATCTTGTATTAGCCCAGTTCTGTAAACTTCAGATATGTTAGGAGGATCATGTTTGTGTGATGTGTAACCTTCACAAAGGTTCTCTATTTATTTTATTTAACTACACTTAATGTTGTTCGGGTTGCTGACTGTCTTCTGTAGCATAGTTGTTATTTCAATATGTTTTGTTTATGCAAGGTTCTGTTGCTGCTTGGGGTTTCACTGTGTCAAAACTATGTTATGCTACAAGAGAGAAAGAAAAAGAAGTTGTATTGCATAAGGCAGAATCTACAAAAAAATTTATAGCTAATGCAAACATGAATGCTGATAGCAAGCTTTTACACAGAAATAAAACTGAGCCAGGCAGCTCAGTGGTTAGCACACTGGGTTCGCATAAGAGAGGATAAGGGTTCATATCCACATCTGGCTATCCTGAATAAAGTTTTTATGATATCCCTAAATCACTCCATGCAAATGCCAATATGATTCCTTTTTGTAAAGGGTATGGCTGATTTCCTTCCATCTTCTTGAAATAGTCCGAACTGTGCTCCATCTGTAATGACCTTAGTATTGACAAGATGTTAACCCTAATCTTGTGTCCTTCCTCCTTTACAGAGAAAAATCACATCAAGAGGAGTGTGTAAAATTTATTTAGCTTACATTAGCTGCGTTCATACCACATCACATTTGAACTTACATTCAGATTACTCCTCAACCTCACCAAAATCTCAGGCTATGCTATGTTTCAATTTCTCACTATAATTTTCATTCCACAGAACACTATGTGGGACCTGTGATAGTGAGAAAACCTAGAAACAAACAGTTCGGCCTTTCTGTGAATGCTATTATTGGGTACTGGATGAGTTAGCTCTGTTTGTAAACAGATGGAACTGTCTGAACTACTGTCAGTGATTGGAAGCTGCTGTGAATGACTGTATTGGGTGAACTACCAATGAGATAACATAGGTACTTAAGTACTGTCCTCTCCCTTAGAGTCTCTTTTCTCTCCATGGTGTACAGTAAGACCACTATTCGTTGGCTTGACTTTGTGGCGAGTCGGTGGTAGGTTTGGGCACCTGTCCAAGAGTGCTGGTACCAAGAACAATTCAGGGTACCAAACTTGTACCCCTTTCAGTCAAGTCTGAGGGCCTGTCTTCCACTGAAGCTGAGCTATTGTGAAAAACTTCACCTGCTAGGAAGTGTGCTATTTAAGGGGAAAGCATGTACAGATGGGTGGAAATCTGTTAATTGTTAGTAGTTTTAATGTACTGTGGTTAATGCTACTCCTTTGGGAAATGGCAGTGAGGGATGTGAAGGATCACATAGTGCACCCAGTGTTTATGCCTTGGGGGAGGAGGGGGGCATTCAACATGATGAAGAGACTGTTCAGAAGGGAATGGGATGCGATCAGTTGCAAATTGTGAAGCATGTTGCACAAATGATGTCTCTTGTTTGGGCTCCAAGGTCATTCTTGGATTATTCCAGCAAGTGGCAGATAAGATGAAGAAGACTAGGATTGCTCATGGGGTTTCCATTTAAGCTCATAATCTAAACCTTATCGTCAGAGCTGATTGTGCTGTTTGGATTACTTCTTCTTCTTCTTCTTCTTCTTCACCTGCCTCCATTCTTCTCTGCCCATTGCCTCTCTTCTCCAATTTCTTATTCCCATCGCCTTTAGATCTTCTTACATATTGTCCAGCCACCTTTTCCTGGGTCTACCTCTTCTCCTTCTCCTGTCAGGTTTCCCCTTAAAAACTTTCTTGACGCTCTGAGTTTCTGGCATTCTCTGTACATGTCCTGCCCATCTTATTCTTCCCTGCTTAATTTGAACAACAATATCCTTCTGGTTACTAGTTGAGTTAAAGGCTTAAACCAGAGACTTTCAAGGTATTGTTACAAGGCATACTGTGCCTTTCTAAAGTTAGCCATAAGCTTGAGAACTGTAGGATCTCCTTACACAGATGAGATGTATACTACACAGCAAAGGCTAATACGCAGGTGGATGACTGCTTGTGAAGTGCGTTCAAGGATTTTTCTAGTTAGGTGTCTTTCACCCAGTCGAGATAACAACAGCTTTAGGAGACCCCAAAGTATTCATGTAAGATCCAAAGCTATATCCCCCACAGGTGAAATTACTAAAAGCCTAGAAGTCAACAACTGAAGCTTTCGTAATGAAGTCTTAGAGTTTGAAGCAGTAGTAAAAAAGCAGTGGAACTCACATAATACAAGATACAGAAAATTGGCCAAAACCCAAAACTGACAGCAATGATATGTTTGGTATAAGTCTTAAGTCTATGTCAGAAAGATCACCAGACTCATACGTACATGTAACTGAAAATTTTAGGGAAAACCTCAGCTGACTAAGTACATATGTTCCCCAATCGTAATGACATTGTTGGGGGAGACTAATCATCCAACAAATGATTCGAATGATTCAGTTTTGTAAGTGGTGGCCTAGTCCAAACAGCCAGCAGAACAATGCTAAGTGGCCCCTCTGAAAAGTACCTACAAGAAATAGTTCAGAAGGTCACTCTTGACAGTAGTGTGTTAGATAGGACTAATGGTAACAAACTGATGTGACCTTGATGATGTCCAAATTTAAACTGGTGTCAGTGACCCTGAGGTAGCTGTAGCTCAGTTGCCACTGGAACAGTGGATAGGGATGCAGTAGTATCCGATCTGATGGATGAATTTGATACATTTACATCTGGGGCAGGAGCATTTAAAGGAACTGCAAAACAAATTTGGGAGAATAGTTGATCGAACATTGGGTGGATATATGTCTAGGAGAACTGTTCATGGTAGAAAGGATTCCCCACTTCTAAAGAAATAGTGACCATTCATTCATTAACACACTGTATTCTGTCAGTCCCAGCATGAAGAGCAGCCTTCAGGGATGTGGACTGAGTCAAGTTAAAAACACTAACAGCCAGATGCCACCATTGCCAGCTACTTAATTAAAGTGTACTAACTACAAATTATGACTAGCACTAATCTACTCAGACTGATAATCATGGTAATTACTTCTGGGTGAATGGTACATATGTTGACAATTTTTCAAAAATATACAATCCATGTACTTATAAAAATATTTTCCTTTTGAACATATACACTGTTTATATCTGAGCCACTCTCTGTGTTAAAAATATAGAATATTAAAATAAGATATCCCATGAAACATTACTAAATGCCTTCTCTGAAAACTTACCTAGAAGTGATAGTTCAGAACCCCACTCATGTTGGAAACATATTGGATCTAATGACAACAAATAGACCTGACCTCTTTGAGGATATCAGTTGCCATGACACGGTTCTGGCAACAGTGATTACCAAAGTTTGAAGGAGAACTAAAACACAGAGAGATGTAAATTACTGATGAACTAGATTTAAGAAAATCAGTAGTGCCATATCTCAGTGAGGAACTTGAAACTGTTGGCACAGGGCAGCAGTGTTTAGAGGAACGCTGGCTCAAGCTTAAAAGAGTGGCTGATCATGCACTGGATAGATTTGTATCCAGTAGAATAGTTCATAATGGGAAGGAATCTCCATGATATACAGTCATTGTAAAGAAAAGCATTGGGCTGTAGATAGAGAAATGCTGAATGAAGCACATTTGGCTGTCAAGAGAGCAATGTATGATGCCTTCGACGACTATTGTAACAGAATATTGTCAGCTGATATTTAACAAAACTCAAAGAAATTGTGGTCATATGTAAAGCACCAAAGACAAGTGTCCACTCCCTAGTGAATGAGACAGGAACTGAAACTGATGGTAGCAAAGCAAAAGCTGAAATTCTTAAGCTTGCTTTCAAATGCTCCTTTACAAAGAAAAACTCAGGAAAATTGCTGCAATTTAATTCTGAGATCACAGAGAAGATGAATGAAATAACCATTAGTGTCAGTAATGTTAAGCAACCGAAATTATTAAAATTAAACAAAGCTCCGGGCCCTGATGGAATCCCTGTTAGATTCTATACTGAATTTGTGGCTGAGTTAGCCATCTTCTAACTATAATCTATCGTGGACACCTTAAACAAAAATCAGTGCCTAGTTCATGGAAAAAAGTGCATGTCTCACATGTCTGGAAGGAGGGTAGTAGAAGTGATCCGCAAAACTACCATCCAATATCCTTCACATTGATTTGTTCTGTGCTGAACTCAAACATAATGAGATATCTTGAAGAGAATGACATCCTCAATGCCAGCCAGCATGGATACCGAAAAAATCAATCATGTGAAACTCAAGTCGCACTGTCTCACAGGACATACTGAAAGCTTTGGGTCAGTCACGTAGACACAATGTTTCTTGATTTCCTAACATCATTTGACTCAGTACCACACATACACTTAATGTCAAAAGTGCAATCATATGGGTTATCAAGTGAAATTTATGTCTGGATTGAGGACTTTTTATGCAGCGCGTTATCCAGGATGGAGAATCGAACACAATATTAATATTAAAATCAGATTTTTTGCAGATGATGTAATCACATATAACGAAGTATTGTCTGAGAAAAGCTGTATAAATATTCATTCAGATTTCAAAGTGGTGCAGAGATTGGCAACTTGTGTCAAGTGTTCAGAAATGTAAAATTGTACACTTCCAAAAATGAAAAAGCATAGTACCTTGTGACTATAATATCAGTGAGTCACTGCTGGAATTGGACAACTCTTTGAAATACTTGGCTGTAGCACTTTGTAAAGATATTAAATGGAATGATCACATAGGCTCATTCATTGGTAAAGTAGGTCCAGACTTTGGTTTCTTGGTAAGTTAATGAGGAAATGCAATCGGTCTGCAAAGGACATTGTTTACAAATCACTCATGTGGCTGGTTCTACAGTACTGCTCAAGTGTGTGGGACACATACCAAATAGGAGTAAAAGGGAATACTGAATGTTTACAGAGAAGGGCAGCACAAATGGTCACAGGTTTGTTTGATCCATGGGAGAGTGGCACAGATATACTGAAGGAACTATACTGGAAGATTGTCAAAGACAGATGTAAACTATCCCTTAGAAAGTCCAGTTACAGAGTTTGAAGAATGGGCCTTAAATGATGACTCTTCAAATACAGTATAACCTCCTACGTATTGCTCACATAGGGAGATTCTCAAAGATAGATGTAAACTATCCCCTAGAAAGTCTATTAACAGAGTTTCAAGAATGTGTCTTAAATGATGACTCTGTGAATACACTACACACTTGTATGTATTGCTCACATAGGAATCATGAGGATAAGTTTAGAGTGATTACTGCACACACAGAGGCATTCAAACTGTCATTTTCCTCCACTCCATTTGTGAACGGAACGGGAAGAAACCCTAATAAGTGGTACAATGAGATGTACCCTCTGCTGTGTACTCCACATTGGTTGGCAGAGTATAGGTGTAGATCTGTACATTGGCTTATACCTGTGCCATTCTAAGCCAAAATTTTAGAATTTTCTCTTATATTTCAGAGACTTCAGATTTAGCAACTATTTAGATTACTGTGATGCAGTTTTCTGGTGGTGGAAAACATTTTTATCTGTACTTGTTTAGATTGATAGTTTTTTTTACAGACTAAAATCATGCAGTGTCAATTTAATTGGCAATGGTGCAGGAGTAAAGACAAACAGTCAACAAATAATAGAAGTGATGAGCCGTCGACAGACACAAGGCGGGGGGGGGGGGGGGGGGGTTGACGGCGTAAGAAGTGGGAAGTGAGAGAAGGAGGGATGTCTGGTGATTTGGAGTGAAGGAGCAGGTGTGCGAGATAGGAATGCAGGAGGGAGGGAGGGGCGGCGTGTGCACGGGGTAGTGATATGATACCAGGCACCAGAACTGCTGAGTTTGTGTGGCAGACGGTTGTGACGGGATGGAGTTGTGGACTGGGATGGGGTGACAGGACAGAGGAAGAGGAGACTATTGGGTAAAGTGCATGAGTGCATTGGGTTACTGGAGATTGAGGCCGGAAGCATTACGGGAGCAAGGACAACTCCCACCTGCGTAGGTAAGAAAATATCCAGATCACATGCGTTATGAAGCAGCCATTGAACTTGTACAGTTGTGCTGAGTGGTGTGTACTGCCACTGGGTGGTCAGCTCCTTTCTTGGCAACGCAATGGTGGATATTCTTTTCTTGGACAGCTGTTTTGTGGTCACACTCATATAAAATGCTGTGCAGAAATTGTAGCAGAAGCATCTGTCCAATCCCAGCAACAGCAAGCCCACTTGTGAAAGCAGCCATGTCATATATATGACATGGCTGCTTTCACAAGTGGGCTTGTTGTTGCTGGGATTGGACAGATGCTTCTGAAATGTGCTGCTACAGAAGAATGCTGGGGACTAGATGGGTAGATTATGTAACTTATGGGGAAGTAATGAGTAGATTTAGGGAGAAACAAATTTGTGATGTAACTGGACTAAAAGAAAGGATCAGTTGATAGGACACATTCGAGGGCATCAAGGAATCATCAGTTTAGTATTGGAGAGATGTGTGCGGGGGAGGGTTTAGCAGCAGGGGGGGGGGGGGGAATTGAATTGCAGAAGGAGACCAAGAGATTAGCACAGTAAGCAGGTTCCGATGGATGGTGGTTGTAGTAGTCATTGAGGGATATGGAGAGCTGCATCGAACCAGTCTTTGGACTGAGGACCACAACAACAACATTTTATATTTTCAAACATTGATTATTTTCCTTCATACTTACTGTTACTTTAAAAAGTTTTGATGTACTCTCTCTAGCTGCAGTTTTTTTTAATTTTTTGTTTATTTATTTATTTATTTTTGTGCTGGTGCTTGTGATGGGTAGGGAAGGGGGGTGTTTGTGAGATCAAAGTATTCCTTTTGTGAGTGGGACTGAAATGTTTATATGAACATACCCAATGATTTTAATATATATTTTAAGTTGATATATTCTAAGTTAGTTGCAAAGCCCCAGTAGTAGACTTCAGAATTCCTATTTCTTTTGATGTCCTGTAGAGTCAGCGTGTATTCTAAAATAACTGTTGGTTATTGACACTGAACGGACTGTTTCTTCGTATAATTGGTTTTCAAGTGAGTTTTGTGGGAAAAGGAGTTGTGTGACTCATGAGAGAAGCTAGCACTTAAAGGAAGGTGGAAATTGTCGTCATGCACATACAACAATGAAAGGGTGAGCAACGGAAATTATGCAAACTACAATGAGACTGAATGTCGTCAAGACTAGAGAAAGGGGCTCATTCAGACAGCATGTTTTGAAGACCCTTTCATTCAATAAAATCCACAATAATGTAAATGAGGTAAATATACATTCCTATACTATGCTTCTTTGAAGAACCACTAATAACTGTAATTAAAGATAGACACCTTCCATTATCAGTTAGAAGAATTTTCTAATATCCTCTTTACATTTATACATATTTAGCCTAGTGTGTTGCATTATTAATAGTTGCTACTCAGCAAATACTAGATCCCTCATTGTTTCTGTTGAACAGAAGATATTTAATGCTGTATCATGAAATGTTAAATCCACTGAACATTCTTTACTACAATTCTAAAAGTGCTTCGCAGATCAGTAGTTTGGGTCTTGAAACAATTTATGGAATGAATGGCTAACAAGATATTCATTTCATTTGGTTTTGAATTTCTGAAAGATTACACATTCATGTTTTACATCTAAGGGCAACAGATTTAAAAAAAAAATCTATATTCTTGCAAACAGAAAATAATCTGAGATAAGTTAAGCTTAGTCTCCTAGTGACTGGACACACACACACACACACACACACACACACACACACAAGAGAGAGAGAGAGAGAGAGAGAGAGAGAGAGAGAGAAGGTTTGAAAGACTTGCTTATTTCAAACTTCCACCCAACACCTTTAAACTGGTTGGTCAAACAAAATTTTAAAAAAAGCACCCCTTCAAACCCATGCTGGAATTCTCCAGCACACAGATCTAGAACTGTCCACCTACTTTTATTATGGTGCATGGTTCAGCTTTAAGTTGTTCTTTGTAGCTGCAATTCACTTATGTTTTTCTTTTTCAGAAGATGGCATCACTAAAACACAAAAGTTCTGTTCATTGTGCTACTGTCATCAAACAAGAGCCAGTAAGTAATGTTAAAAGGAACATTTTTTATGTCGTTTGTTATCATTCAGACAATAAGTAAAAAATAAACCAATAGCTATTTATGAAGATAGGAAAAAGAATAGGTCTTACTAAAAGGCTTTTTTCTTTCAGTGCAGTCACATAAAATTTCAAACAGATCTTCAGATCTTTTATTGTTCATATCTGTTTTGGCTCCTATGTGCCAGCTTCAGTGGGCCACACTTTTTTTTTAATTTGAAACATAGTACATGTTTGACTGTTATTTTAGATGTAAAAGCAGTAATATGTGTATCTACTGTACTTAAGACGGTTTTTCCAAAGTGGCATGTTGTACATTTTGTGACTTGTCAGGAGATTTTGTTTTCTGCCACATTGCACTTTCCCGGTGTGTTGTTTGGAGAATGTTTGCAACTCATATTGGAATTTCTGTGGTGTCTTGTTTCAGCAGTTAGTGGCAACAGAATGAATTACAATTTTGGTGGGTTAATCTGTGAACTGGTTCTTTGTCTTGATATGTTTCTTCATAATTTCAAATCCCACAAATCTTTGGCAGACAGAAGTGTCAGAGCTCTTTTGTGTTTGTGGTTGATATTATTCAGGTGTTTTACTAGTGTCAATGCACTAGCAGTTTATTTACTTGGTAAATTAATTCCATAGATCCATATATGCAGGCATGTTGCATGTGTGTGAACAAGTCAATAATACTAAATGGCAATACCCCCTTGAAACAAGAAAACAGGTCCAAGAAACATAGGATTAGAAATGTGTACCTTGTGAGATCTGAACATTACTTCATAGGAGGAGCTCAATTTGATAACCATTCAAGACATTGCAGCCCCTGGCCTTTCAGAACTGAAATTATACTTTCTTTGAAGCTGACACTATTGTTTTACGTGCTGGCATATATTGAATGAGTGATCTAGTTGTCACTGGATGCCATTGATTGGTATTATGTAGACCAAGTGTCTCCACAACCTTAAGTGTAGAGCACTGATATCTGTGAGTTAGGAGGCTGATATGTGGGGCCTGTCTGAGAAATCCAGTACTCCTTAATGTAAAAGCCTGGTGTTCGTGCATACTGCTGTGAGAATGTGCCATACACCATCATGCGTGAACATTATTCGTAGTCTTTGTTGAGCTGGCACATTTTTGACCTTTGTAGGCAAATATATTACTGAGAAAATCCTGAAAATGAGCCCGTCTAATCTTCGTGGTAGCCTGCACAGCACTATTCATCCTTCATCAGGAATGCCTGCTTTTGCATTAGTTGAAAAGGGGTGCTGATGCTGCAGTCGGATGAGGACTTTCATCAGCTCACACAAGCTGATCGTAAAATTAAAAACACCACCTATTGTGAACCTCACTTTGTCAGTAAATAAAATTTTACAAGGGAACCTTCTGAACTTTTATGCCATCATAGAATTTCTTCTTACTTATATAGGATTTCCAAGGTAGTGCTGCAAGCAGCAAGATGCAATTCTCAAGAAAAATTTAAAAAATTGACACTGAAGATTGGAAGATTTCTGAGCTCTGTTAAATGCAAATCGTTTCGAGTATAGTAACGTATTTGCTGGTAGGTGAGTGTGTAGCATAAAAATCTTGTGATGGTGATGTCTGTGGTTTGAAATTCACTGGTAGAAACGTTTTTACTTTCATTTGAATTCCATATTAATTTACAAATGGAAATGTTACTTAACAAGTATTTGATCATGATTTTTTAATTAAAATTACTTCTATTTATTTTTATTATTATTCACATTAAAATGCGAGTATGCACAAAAAATTAAAATTTGGTATAAAATTTGAAACATCAAATAGGAAAAATACTTTTTCTTTATCCAGAAACTGAATTGTGTTATTGATGTGCACATTGGTTTTCCTTCAGTAAAAAGGCACTATGCATTTCTTTGTGTGTCAATATTATTATTGTTGATTATCATTTCCATTTCTTAACGAATTTGGAATCAAAAATAGGTAAAAAAATATGCAACTAATGAGATTTGAATGAGCCTTTAGATTACAATCCAATTGCACTGTGCAGTGAGCGGCTGAGGAATTCATTAATAAATTATAAATATTTTATACTAAACAGTTCATGCAAACATTGTAATCATAAATGACAATTTTGTGGAGTTTTCTTTTAGAATTGCATCATATTGACTTAGGAAATTGATTTTCAGATAGTGACTTTCACATCTTGCAAGTATGAAGAACATGGAACAGAGCAGAGCACTCTTGTTATAGGTAAACAATGGATCTTCATCACACTTGTGAGTGCCATTGACAGAACTGTAGTCTGCGTAGTTGTCCTGTGGCCTTAGGGTCTGCAGGCACTGGAGATGGTGTGGACATAGAAAATGTTTGTGAATTACTGCCCTGACAAGAGTATGAACCAGGCTTCCACTAACTGTTTCTGACTGGTTTCAGGATTTTCGTCCACTAATTGTAACGCACACTCCCCCCTCTTGGAAGTGCTTGAGTGTATCTTCCATTTTGGATGCTGGAGAACCTGTAGCCCTAAGAAATGAAAACATTAGCCAAACAGTTTATCATGTGTTACTCTGTAACATGTATATTTTTCAGAATATAGTGCACTGGATCAGAGCCTGCTTCCATTTGCTAAATCATAGCAGAGAATCATATTCACCACATCACTTGTGTAATAGCTGTCTTCATTGCTTGGAAGTGGTGGAAAACAGAGAAAAAGGAGCCGTTACCATTTGCCTTACAAACAGCGGAATAACAGTGAACACAGAAGTGAAGTTATCTATGTAAGTAAGATGACAGCATGATACACACCCAAAGTTGTGAGTAATTTACTGGATAATAAGATTAATGTGACTAAAACTACAGTACAACACAACTCAAGCAGCACAACTGACTGCAGACTATCTAATGCTCACACGAATGTGTACCTGTACTACTGAGATACAGAAATACATCAAAACACTCTCTTGACACTGTGGGTGGAGCACCAAACAATGACTGTACTCATATCCACAATCAAACATCTTTCAAACCCTCTTACGAGCAAGCCTCAGAAAGTCGGGCTATGCTTTTCTGGAACCATGTTTATTGGACCTGTTTTCTGGTTTTTTTGATGACTGTTACATTCCTTAATACATTTGACACTGACAGTGTAATTCAGAACAACACCATAAGTAGCTTCGTATGCAGAGACAGTAGGTTGACGGTACACTGTGAGTGAAGAAAGGCTCGAGCAACTCACAACACCGGTGTGAATGGACAGCTGTAGTTTGACCCAGCCTCTGAGAGACTGGTGTGGGTATTGCGGAGTAGCCCACTGATTCCCTTTACTACAGAGGTGGGAGTGGAGGGGGGGTGGGGGGGAGCGCGAAGCAGTCTGGTTATAACTGCGACAGCCAAAGGATGCGGTGTCATTGCTACCGGATAACATTCAGTCTTGCTGTGGGCATTCTTCTCGATGTGGCACATCAGTGTATACAGTATATATTGTGAAGGCTACTTGTTCTTGGATGTATACTGCAGATGATTCTCACAGGTTTTCTCTATGTTGTGAAGATTTTCTTCAAAATTGTCATTTTGCCACAGAAACTTATGCCATAACACATCGGAGAATGCAACTGGCCAAAACATGCTGTTTTAGAGACCGTAATATTACCAAGATGTGATGTAATTCTTAGAGAAATGTTGCTAATGATAATTTTTAAGAGCCAATCATTACCTTTGTTCATGCTTTTTGACTGACACAATTGTGATTATGTTAATTAGTTGCTGTTCTACGCCTTTTAAATCTTACAGATTGTTACTATATGAACCGCTGACACATTATAATTGTTATGTCACCCTACTGTCATTTATGGTACCTGGATAGAGAACTGTGGTCTAGGAGCATCTCCAAGGTTCTGTTAGTTGCATCATCAGCCGTAGTATTGCAGCTAGGCAAAAATTTTGATCAGTCCACAAGCGAATTTGGACTACACACATCAAAAAATGTTTTGCATCACCCCAGTTTCCAGAACTTCTGAAGACAGGTGTTGACTGTGGATATTGAATCACAGATACAGCCCATTTGACTGTTCAGAGATGTCACTAAACCTACCCAAAGATGTAAACAACCATACATGAGCAGCGCCTATTAGACGGAGGGGATCCGACAGCCGAGCAGTTCCAGGCATTCCACCAGGAAGGAAGTACACGGCTCGTGTTGTTTGTAGTTCAACTGTGCCTAGACGGTCAGTACCGCAGTTTGATCATGTCCACATTGTTACTTTGTACTCGGAAGAGCTCTCAACAAGGTAAGTGCCCAGGCGTCTTGGTGTGAACCAAAGGGATATTGTGTGGACATTGAGGAGATACAGAGAGACAGGAACTGTCGATGACATGCCTCGCGCAGGCTGCCCAAGGGCTATTACTGCAGTGGATGACCACTGTCTACAGATTATGGCTCGGAGGAACCCTGGCAGCAACACCACCGTGTTGAATAATGCTTTTCGTGCAGCCACAGGACGTCGTGTTACGACTCAAACTGTGTGCAATAGGCTGCATAATGTGCAAATTCACTCCCAACATCCATGGCAGGGTCCTTCTTTGCAACCACGACACCTTGCAGTATGGTACAGATGGGCCCAACAACATGCCGAATGGACCGCTCAGGATTGGCATAGCGTTCTCTTTACTGATGAGTGACACATATGCCTTCAACCAGACAATCATCAGAGGCATGTTTGCATGTTTGGAGGCAACCTGGGCAGGGTGAATGCCTTAGACACACAGTTCAGTGAGTGTAGCAAGGTGGATGTTCCCTGCTGTTTTGGCATTGTGTGGGACCAATATACACCACTGTTGGTCATGGAAGACACCATAATGGCCGTACGATACGTGAATGCCATCCTCCGACCGATAGTGCAACCATATTGGCGAAGCATTCTTCTTCATGTACGACAATTCGTGCCCGCATCATGCACATCTTGTGAATGACTTCCATCAGGATAACGACATCACTCGACTAGAGTGGCCAGCATGTCTCCAGACATGAACTCTATTGAACATGCCAGGGATAGATTGAAAAGCACTGTTTATGGAAGACATGATCCACCAACCACTCTGAGGGATCTAAGCCGGATATCTGTTGAGAAGTGGGATGATCTGGACTAACAGTGCCTTGATGAACTTATGGATAGTATACCACGATGAATACAGGCATGCATCAATGCAAGAGGATGTGCTACTGGGTATTAGAGGCACCGGTGTCTACAGCAATCTGGACCACCACCTCTGAAGGTCTTACTGTACAGCAGTACAACACACAGTGTGTGGTTTTCAAGAGCAATAAAAAGGGTGGAAATGATGTTTATGTTGATCTCTATTCCAATTTTCTGTACAGGTTCCAAAACTCTCAAAACTGAGGTGCTGCAAAACTTTTTTTAATGTGTGTATTTATTTATTTCTGTGAATAAACTTCATCACTGACAGCAACACGATCAGATGTAAGATCAGAAGTAACAGGCTTACAAGATCAGTATGAGATAGTGATACTTTATTGGATGTTCCCTGCATAACCAAAATAAATATTTCCATCACATAAGCTAAGAATTTTTGTGGTTTTGTCCCTGAAAATTATAACTCAAAATTATCATTAACTTATTAAATTAAAATTGTGAATGTAGTTGTACAGCATGTAATCTGGAGAAAAATCACAGGTATTTGCAACAATATTTCCGAATTCCATTATCTGTCATATTGCACACATACCTTTGTTGATAAAATAGACCACATGTAGTATTCGTAAGTTCTGTTTATCTTCTTGAAGATGCAAAGTGTAATACCCTGTTTAGGGAAATAGGCCGTCACATATACAGTATGTTTGACAGTGACACTGAGTGGCAACATAAATGCTGGCAAGTGTTGCACTACTTCATATGTTGACTACTTAGAAACATATTTCAGTCTACGCTGTGAAGCAGGTGGCTCTAAATATGTCGATATCAGATTCTGTTTAAGGAGTACACTTACAACCATATTCTGCAAAACAGTGTGAAGTGCATGGGAGACTGTACTTCCCATTGTACCAGTTATTAGGGCTTCTTCCCATTCCATTCACATATGAAGCATGAGAAGAATGATTGCTGAAATGCCTCTGCACATGCTATAATTTGTCTAATCTTGTCCAGTGGTGTCCCATTGTTTGTTCTGCCTGTGCTTATGAGAGTTTTAGTCTGCCATTGTTTTTTAGACGGATGGCCTCTTTTTCTCTATGTTTTGTCCGGTCTTTTATGTTGTTTTGTTTCCCATTTTCTTTTTCCTTCTTCCCCTGGTGTTGCCCCCTTTGTGTCGTGATCATGGCGTGGTGTGGATATATCCAAGGGTCTGTGGCAGTGCTGGTGCCCCACAGCATGTAGTGTTGCTGAGGTGCCCCTGCTCTCACCATTTCTCACCACCACCTCTTGTTCTCTCCTCTTCCTTCTGCCCTGATGTTGATGTTACCTCTTTGTTTCTCCATTTCTCCCTTCCTCTTGACTGGAATGTGCTGTGCTGTTCGTGTTGTTCCTCCCTCGGTTTCTACCAACTTAGATCATGGAACCAATGACATCGCTGTTTGGTCCGCTCCCCCCATCTGCCAACCAACATACCATCAATATCTGCTGTTAGTTTTGTTTGGTATCTCATACTCATGAGCAATATTCTAGGATGTGTCACATGTGTGTTTTCTAAACAATCTACTTTGTAGACTGATTTCATTTCCGTAACACTCTACCACAGAAGTGTGTTCTTCTGCCTGCTCATTTATGAATGAAGCTATGTGATTGGCCCAGTTCACATCCCTACAAATTGTTACACCAAAGTATTAGTGTGGTTTGGCCAGTTCCTACTCCGACTCACTGATAGTGTTTTCAAAGAATACTACATGTTTTCATTTTGTGAAGTGCACAATTTTAAATTTCTGCACCTTTGCAGGAAGTTGCTAATCTGTGAACTGTTTTGAAATCTTATCCAGGTGTCACTGAATAGTTGTGCAACTTTTCTCACCAGTACTTCATTACAGATAGTTGCATCATCTCCTAAAATTCCAAGAATGTCTTATCAGCTATGCAACATGAACAGCAAGGCCTCACACCACTTCCCTGGGGCATATTTGAAGTTATTGCTGCATCTGTTGTCAGCTCTCCGTCCAAGATAACGTGCTGTGTCCTTACTACCAAGAAATTCTCACAGGTCACAAATGTCACTTGATACCTCATACAATTATGCGGCAGTGAGTCAAATACTTTGTAAGGCAAGAAATATGCCGTCCACATAATTGCCATGATCCATGGCTTTCAGGATGTCATGTGAGAAAAATGTTAGTTGGGGTTCTCATAATCTACACTTTCAGAATCCATGCTGGTTGAGGTGGAGAGACTCACTTTGTTTGAGATAGTCTATTGCATACAACTTCAAATATGTCCTAAGATTGTACAAGAAATGGATGTCTTTGATATTTGAAAATAGTTTTCTTGCATCACTTCTGCTGCCCTTCTGAGCTTTTCTCCACCCACTAGGCATGGCTGTTCATTTGAAAGATCTATATTGTATCATTGTTAGAACAGGGGCCCACTCAGCTACAACTTCAGTACAGTATCTGATTCAGTACCGTTGGGCTCTGGAGCTTTGTTCAGTTTCAGCTACTACAGCTGTTTCTCAATGCTCAATGGCATTAATACTAATGTCTATTTCTCTCACATTGTAATGGGACAGAATTAAATGGGTGCAACATTCATGGATTTTCCTTTGTAAAGAAACATTGTAAAACAGAGTTGAGAATTTCTGCCTTTGCTTTGCTACCCTCAATATCAGTTCCTATCTCATCTATGATGTCTGGACACTAACTTCAGTACCACTAACAGCCTTTGCATAGGACATGAATTTCTTTGGGTTTCATGAGAGATCTTCTAATAATGTTTTGCTGTGGTAGTCACTGATGGCTTTACACATTGCCCTCTTGGCAGCCAAACATGTTTCATGTACCAGCTCTGTACCTATACTTTGTTTTACATATGCTATGCAGTAGTGTGTGTTTCCTGAAATTTCTCTACAGTAACTGTGTACCATGGGCAGTCACTCCCACCACCAACTGTTGTACTAGGTACAGATTTATCAAATGGATGGTTAACCATTCTTTTACACTTGAGCCATAGTTCTTTTACCTGGCCTTGCTCAGCCAGACACTGTGACTGAGCGGTTCTAAGCGCTTCAGTCCGGAACTGTGCAGCTTCTGTGGTCGCAGGTTCGAATCCTGCCTCGGGCATGGATGTGTGTGATGTCCTTAGGTTAGTTAGGTTTAAGTAGTTCTAAGTCTAGGGGACTGATGGCCTCAGATATTAAGTCCCACAGTGCTTAGAGCCATTTGAACAATTTTTTTGCCGAGAGAAGGAGCAGTGTCAGCCCATTCACACAAGACGTGCAGTGCCAACTGAAGGCCTTATGGTGGGAGGGGGTGGAAGGGGAGTCCTATTGCATACAATCCCAAATTGCAGCTGCTGTGTGTCTAAGGCACTGTGTCCAGTGTGACCTACGTGAATGACATCCTGTGATCCGTAGCCATACGCTTTCTGCACACCACCACAGATGCCATTTTTGAGCAAGACAGTGCACGGTCACATGTTGCTGCACAACACGTACCGGCCCGCCAGATCACCAAATGAAAATATGTGGGATATGGAGAAAAGATGGGTGCAGTGCTATGACTGATTTGGATTCAGCTCGTAAAAATCTATAAAGATCAGCTATCAAAGTAAAAATAGTTTCTCAATTTTTCATTGGCCTTGGTAATTATTATCCTCGTGTTGTTGAATTAAATTTGTGAAGTCACATTTTAGTTGTTATTCTAAGAGTACCCATATCATTCCTGCTATGTGGCAATGTATTTGTATTGTATTAAGTAAAGATCACCTGCAAAAATATTCTACACTCCTGGAAATGGAAAAAAGAACACATTGACACCGGTGTGTCAGACCCACCATACTTGCTCCGGACACTGCGAGAGGGCTGTACAAGCAATGATCACACGCACGGCACAGCGGACACACCAGGAACCGTGGTGTTGGCCGGCAAATGGCGCTAGCTGCGCAGCATTTGTGCACCGCCGCCGTCAGTGTCAGCCAGTTTGCCGTGGCATACGGAGCTCCATCGCAGTCTTTAACACTGGTAGCATGCCGCGACAGCGTGGACGTGAACCATATGTGCAGTTGACGGACTTTGAGCGAGGGCGTATAGTGGGCATGCGGGAGGCCGGGTGGACGTACCGCCGAATTGCTCAACACGTGGGGCGTGAGGTCTCCACAGTACATCGATGTTGTCGCCAGTGGTCGGCGGAAGGTGCACGTGCCCGTCGACCTGGGACCGGACCGCAGCGACGCACGGATGCACGCCAAGACCGTAGGATCCTACGCAGTGCCGTAGGGGACCGCACCGCCACTTCCCAGCAAATTAGGGACACTGTTGCTCCTGGGGTATCGGCGAGGACCATTCGCAATCGTCTCCATGAAGCTGGGCTATGGTCCCGCACACCGTTAGGCCGTCTTCCGCTCACGCCCCAACATCGTGCAGCCCGCCTCCAGGTGTGTCGCGACAGGCGTGAATGGAGGGACGAATGGAGACGTGTCGTCTTCAGCGATGAGAGTCGCTTCTGCCTTGGTGCCAATGATGGTCGTATGCGTGTTTGGCGCCGTGCAGGTGAGCGCCACAATCAGGACTGCATACGACCGAGGCACACAGGGCCAACACCCGGCATCATGGTGTGGGGAGCGATCTCCTACACTGGCCGTACACCACTGGTGATCGTCGAGGGGACACTGAATAGTGCACGGTACATCCAAACCGTCATCGAACCCATCGTTCTACCATTCCTAGACCGGCAAGGGAACTTGCTGTTCCAACAGGACAATGCACGTCCGCATGTATCCCGTGCCACCCAACGTGTTCTAGAAGGTGTAAGTCAACTACCCTGGCCAGCAAGATCTCCGGATCTGTCCCCCATTGAGCATGTTTGGGACTGGATGAAGCGTCGTCTCACGCGGTCTGCACGTCCAGCACGAACGCTGGTCCAACTGAGGCGCCAGGTGGAAATGGCATGGCAAGCCGTTCCACAGGACTACATCCAGCATCTCTACGATCGTGTCCATGGGAGAATAGCAGCCTGCATTGCTGCGAAAGGTGGATATACACTGTACTAGTGCCGACATTGTGCATGCTCTGTTGCCTGTGTCTATGTGCCTGTGGTTCTGTCAGTGTGATCATGTGATGTATCTGACCCCAGGAATGTGTCAATAAAGTTTTCCCTTCCTGGGACAATGAATTCACGGTGTTCTTATTTCAATTTCCAGGAGTGTACATAAAGAGGAAACTGGATGGACAGGGTAAGCGACAGCCCTCCACCAACTGCATTTCTCTGGCGATGTACCCCATTTGAGAATCTCTGGTAGCAGAGTTCAGAAATCACAGGTGGAAAAATTGGTGATAATGGAAGCAGAATCAGTGTGGGAAGTGTGCTCAGATACCTTAATGGATAAGGCATCTGCTCATGATAGCTTAGAAGGCACAGAGTTTCTGTTGTCACATTGTAATCATTTATATTCTGTAGACTGGTTCCATAAGCACTGCTTGTACTTAGTGTTGTACCTGTACTTAAATAATTTGCTTTCAGTCGGGTTGAGGCTGCCCCCTTGCATCCCCAAAGCAAGAGATGGAGTACATATCTGTTAAGGAAGAAACTCCAGTAAGTACTAAAATTCACCTGTCTTCAGAGCGTTCAAAAAGTAATGTGGCTCTGCACAGAAACAAATTGTCTTCTTGAGTGCTGGGTGATTCTGTGCTGTGCCCCAAAGGGGTGGCTGCTTCATTTTAAAGTTGTTTGCTGAGCTGCACACTTTGCGCATTCTCATTGCTATCTCTTTACAACATAACACTCCACTGCAGTCTTCGCACACCTTAGGTGGAGGGGAAGCTCATCATATCCAAACACATGTGGTCTTTTCCATTAAGTTTCGGGTGTGCAGCCGCAAGAAATCTCCTTCTTCTTCTAATATTTCGGCTGTATAACGTTCAGCCATCTTCAGAGTGAGCCGCAAGACTGCCGCTCCGGTGCTCGCTTCGTCCCTTTATACTGTTGTACCGCGCGACTGCGCATGCGACCAGAGATGCAAATGTGCCAGAGACTTTGGTCGGCGGCGGAGACGTACTTAGTGCACGAGTTGTATCTATGACTCCGCAGTTGATGTTTGTTGGCATATCAATATATCATTGTGAGCTGCACTGTGACGACATCTTTGCAAGTTTATTACAGCAATTGCTGGATTCCAGGATTTATCAAGATTGAAACCACTGTCTCTATTAATTAAGTTCATCGTCAAGCGAATTTCAATTGCCTCCTTTACTATCGCGTCCCAAAAGGATGATGTAGTTGCCAAAATTTCGACATTGTCATACAACATACTGTGACCATTATCAATACAGTGCTCTGCCACTGCCGACTTGTTAGGTTGTAAAAGTCGTGTGTACCTCTGGTGTTCTGTACATCTTTCTTGGACAGTACGAGTTGTTTGTCCGATGTAAGAAAGGCCACATTCACATGGAATTTTGTAAACTCCAGATTTTCGGAGCAACAAATCATCTTTGACGGAGCCCACGAGTGCAACTGTCTTAGGTGAAGGACGAAAAATCACTTTTACTTTGTGTCTGCCGAGAATGCGGCTCACTCTGAAGATGGCTGAACGTTATACAGCCGAAATATTGGAAGAAGAAGGAGATTTCTTGTGGCTGCACACCCGAAACTTAATGGAACAGTCTTTGCGCTGCCAAAACCTGAAGATTCACATGTGGTCTTGTTCAAAATCAACCAATGGAAAACCCAGGAGGGAATAAAAAGAATCTATGAAAATGGTAGATGGCTACTCACATACTGAAGATGTTGAATCACAGGCAGACACAACAAAGAGACTGCTAAACAAGAAAAGTAAACTTTCAGCCAAAGGGCATCTTTCAGTAGTACACATGCGCACACACATTCTCACAACTCATACACACAATGCTCCAGCATTGTGGTTTTAAAGTTCAAGGATTGTTTGATGGAATGACTGTGCCAGACATCAGATTTGTTCAACTACAGATCCTGCCATAGTGATGTCATTCTGGAAATCTAACAGTATCTCTGGTCTCTTCTCAAATTCTTAGACCCATCACAGAGTCTTTTCCCTGAGTCAGTCTCTCTCCTCACCTCTACCACTCCTACCTTCTCTATGCTTCCTAAAATTCATAAACACAACCACCCAGGATGCCCTATTGTCAACAGTTATTGTGCCCCCAGTGAGAAAATTGCCATTGTGAAAGACCAACACCTTCAGCCTATTAGCTCAACCTATCCTCCTATATCAAAAATACCAACCATTTCCTCCACCAACTGTCTACAGTTCACGTTTGTTTACTACTTGGTGCCCTGCTCATTATTGCTGATGCCACCTCTCTTTTCAATAACATCGCTAATGCCTCTGGCCTTGCCACTATTGAACACTACATTTCCCAATGCTGACAGATTCCAAACCTACAGCTTCCTTCCTGGTCACCTTCACAATTTGAAATTAACCTCCCAATGTTGTACAGAAAAAATATCTCTATCTCTCCAGTTAGGCCGGTATTACACTATCAGACTTCTTTGTCAAATATCTTTGTCAAAGAAATTTGATGGTGTAATAGGTAACTTTGTCAAATGTCGTCAAATATTTGATCAAATCTAGGTCTTCACTGTAGATTACCATGTGGAGCGCTAGCATCGCTGCAGCGTTCTGTCATCTGTAGCATTTTTGAAACACTGCTGGTAAATACAATTGGTGTGTACTGACAACTACAAAATTAATAGATATGTGTGAAGCTGATGAGATGCTTTACAATGTGAGGCACCTTGAATACAAAAATAGATTAAGAAAATCGGAGACCTAACATAACTTAACTTGACCTAACCATATCTCTCCTGTAGCAAGGAATCGGAGTGTTACAGTGAGCCTGTCTTCTGCAGGTATAGCAGTTCTTAAGTGAGTATTGTGCTTTGTGATATGAGGATACACTTCACTGAGCACATACAGAAATGTATGCTTATCCATTCTTAAGTAATTGTTGTACGACTTCATATCCTCCACTATAAGCTCACATAACAAGTTTCATTTAATGCTTTTATCTTGTCATCGTAAAACCCACGGCTTCACCCAGGTACATTTCCTTTTGTTCCCCCGCTTCTCTTCCGCAAGTGCTGCGGTTAATAATAAGTTGTTGTTGTCAGCCATCTTGAACTTTGACAAAAAATATGATGACGGTGTAATACCCCTTCTTAGCGCCATGTCAGAGATCTTTGTCAAATATATTTGACGAATATTTGATCACATCTTTGATCAAATCTTTGACAAAGATATTTGATAGTGTAATACCAGCCTTACCCACCACCTCCATAAGTCCAACTGCCTGGCCACAGAGGGGCATTCACCTTGTGACTCAGTACCACCTAAGACTGGAGTAACTGAATCACACTCTCTGCCAGGGTTTCAACTACCTCCTGTTATGCCCTGAAATGAGGAATGTGCTATCCACTATCCTTCCCACCCCTCTCACAGTAGACCAAGCGAGTTGGCACAGCGGTTAGCACACTGGACTCGCATTCGGGAGGACGACGGTTCAATCCCATCACCAGCCATCCTGATTTAGGTTTTCTGTGATTTTCCTAAATCGTTTCAGGCAAATGCTGGGATGGTTCCTTTGAAAGGGCACTGCCGATTTCCTTCTCTAACCCGAGCTTGCGCTCCGTCTCTAATGACCCCGTTGTCGACGGGACGTTAAACACTACCCACCACCACCACCTCTCACAGTGGTATTCCACCTCCCAGCAAACCTAGCCAATATCTTGTCCATCTTGACGCCACCCTAGCTCCCAGCCCCTTACCTCATGACTCGTAGCCTTGTAATAGATGTGGATACAAGACCTGTCCCTTGCATTCTCCCACCACCACCTACTCCAGTCCAGTCATAAGCATCACCTATCCTGTCAAAGGAAGGACTACCAGTGAAACCAGTAATGTGATCCACAAGCTAAGTTGCAGTGCTGTGTTCTTTATGGGAATGACAGCCAACAAGCCGCCTGTCCACATGAATGGCCACCAACAAACTGTAGGTAATTTACAGTTGGAACACCCAGTAGCTTAGCATGCTGCCCAACACAACATTCTTTACTTCAGTGACTGCTTCACAGCCTGTGCCATGTGGATCCTTCCTACCAACACAAAATTTTCTGAACTGTCCAGTATATCCTAAGTTACCATAACCCCCCTGGCTTCAACCTCTGTCAGTTGCTGTCCTTCACCAACTTATCCCATTCCCCATTCCCAATCCAGCACCACACAGTCTTCTGTTCCACCACACACCCACAGTCTTTTTTACTTTTCGCCTTTTCCTCCCACCACCCTTCCCCCCTGTCCTGCTTTGCTATCTGTCTAATCTCCTGAATGCACTCACTGCTCTGTCCTCTTGCCACCTTGTCACTGTATGCTCCCACAAGCAGCACTTTACTGTCCCCCACCCGAACCTGCTATCTCTTCCCCTCCCCACCCCCAGGCACCTCATTATACCCATCAGCCAGACTGCTTCTCCCATCATGTGCAGTTGCTTGCAGTCTACCTTGGTGGCCAGAGATGGTGCTCACGTGTGTGTGAGCTGCATTTGTGTGTGTGTGTGTGTGTGTGTGTGTGTGTGTGTGTGTGTGTTTGTTTCGGAAGAAGGCCTTCTGGCCCAGTGCTTATGTGTTTAGTGGTCTTTTTGTTGTGCTAATCTGTGACTCAGTCTCTCTGCAATGAGGTAGGTAGCAATCTATCCTTCTCGTAATATTGACATGTGATTATGTGCACTATATATATCACTTGACTAATATGAAATCACATGCTCTCATAAAATTCAGTAAATGTCATCTCTCACAAAGTTACTAAATTAAATCAAAAGAAACTTCAGAAGGTTTTTTCATGTTTTTTTATGGCTTCTTGATGTTGTCTTCAGTCCAAAGGCTGGTTGTATTTAGCTGTCCACATTATTCTATCCTTTGCAAGACTCTTTGTGTCTGAATAACTACTGCAACCTACATACATATTGACTGATTACTGTGTGCACGCCATGGTCTCCCTCTAATGTTCTTATCCTCCACACTTCCTTCTGTTACCAAACTGGCGATTCTTTGACACTTCAAGCTATGTTCTATCAACCAGTTCCTTTTTTTACGTGAAGTTGTGCCATAAATTTTATATGTTCCCCATTTCAACCCAGTACCTTCTTACTTGCTATTCAATCTACCCATCTAATGCTCAACATTCTTCTGTGGCACCACATTTCAAAAGCATTTTTAATTTTCTTGTCCTATCATCCATATTTTGCTTCCTTACAAGGCCCCACGATAGACACATACCTTCAGAAAAGACAAGGCGTGTTCCGTGAGAACGTGGACATAAATGATAAAAATAAAAAAAATCTTCTCACTACAAATATGACTACAAATTCTACTAGGTGAAACATTAAATCCAAGGTTGCAACAAATTCTGGAAATCAGGGAATATATGGGAATTTCAAATGTTTCAGGGAAATTGGAAATATCAGGGAAATTTGAAGAAAACACTGGAAAAATCTCATTTTTGTAGATGAAATGGTTTGTTTACTGAGATGTCGTGCATCATTGCTGGCTGGGCGCAGCTGAGTACATGTGCCGTCTCCCTACTCTCTCATTCGTACTACTTCTCCCCTTCCTACCACTCCCCCCCTCCCCTCCCCCACTTGAGTCAGTGCTGCCACCACTTCTCGCCGCTAGCCTTGCAGCTGCCAACGGGAGGCAGGAAGCAGGGAGGCATGAGGAGTGGTTTGTTTGGACCTGATTCTCAGAGATTGTTGCCACAGTGGCCCAAGACAGTGGTCATGTCCGCATGACTTGTGTCTGAGTGTTTGTGTGAATGTCTGTATGCTCTCGTTTTCTGACAAAGGCTCTGACCAAAAATTTAGTTCTGGGAGTGTGATTGTCACTTTTACGTGCCTGTCTGTGGTTCAGTGATCATGTTTACAGCAAGTTGCTACCTATCCTCAATAGTATTGATTTGCACAAGTCATCTGTTGCATGGATTGATCACCACGGTCTCATTTCATCAGCACGGTGTCTGTGACTCATGAATAGCTGGCCACATGAGTGGATTTCTGTTATGGTCCAAAACCACAGGCCATTTCTGTGGGTATCTGTAATGGATTGAGCCTGCCAATCTGAAGCCCGTTATTTCCCACTAAATTGCAGGCCCTGCCCATTGGATCTAGTCTCAACAATCTGCAATCTGTTCACAGTCTGGGTCTCTCTGTGTGTGGTGTATTGTGGTGGATTTTTATGGTTTATGCATGGAACGAGGACTGTAGTGCTCCATTTTTGACCGCGTGGAGACCACGGGCAGTGTGTTTCAGGAATTGCGACTGTCTCACCACAAGTAAATTGTACAGTGCGGCATTTTATAGACATTTTATTTATTGTAGCACATTTTACACCTTGAAAGTAGTTTATATATTAGAAAGTGCGGACAGTAAGAAGAAGAAAATTGTGGCAGGCGCTGATGGTTTGTATGCTATGTACTCATGTATTTCTCAAAAGAAAAATCACACAATACCTGTAAAATAATAGATATAATGCAGTGGGTAATAACTGACAAGAACAAACTTAGTAGAACCAACATTTTATTGGCTGTCACCTATAGTATTGGTTTACACAACTCTTCCCTTTCTTATATACTTCTTTCAAGAGTCTTACATTTTTTTGACGTTATTTTGAAATCAGTGAAGGCATTTTAAATCTGTGTAGCGACTCCAAGGAAATGCTTATGGTAATGTAATTGTTTTATGAAATATTATTTTAAATTTTTGTTTGTCACCAAATGGGTTTTGTTTTATTGAAATAAAATAACAACAGTGGTCTTAATGAAATGCAAGTACCATTTGGCTTGCTTCGTCCATCTAAAAAACAGTTCATTACAAAAGACGTTGAAGTTAAGGTTCTTGCTCACACGGGGGAAGAAATACAGAAGCTCTTATATATTTTTTAGATCTCAACATTTGTCAGGGAAAAATGCTAGAACTTGTCTGGAAATCAGGGAATTTCACTTGGTGAAAGTTGTGGCAACCCTGAAATCTTCTAATTTGAAGCCCTATTTTCATATTAAAAGTTGCTACATCTGAAAAAATGACATTATAACTGTCTAAAATTTCAAACTTCTAGTTACCCTGGAAAACTAATTTCTTAAAGCAATGCAACAAATAATTGTAAAGGTGTGTTGTTGTTGTGGTCTTCAGTCCAGAGATTGGTTTGATGCAGCTCTCCATGCTACTCTATCCTGTGCAAGCTTCTTCATCTCCAGGTACCTACTGAAACCTACAACCCTGCAAGCTGCCCTCCAATACTAAATTGGTGATCCCTTGTTGCCTCAGAATGTGCCCTACCAACCAATCCTTTCTTCAAGTCAAGTTGTGCCACAAATTCTCTTCTCCCCTATTCTATTCAGTACCTACTCATTAGCTACATGATCTACCCATCTAATTCTCAACATTCTTCTGTAGCACCACATTTCGAAAGCTTCTATTCTCTTCTTGTCTAAACTGTTTATCGTCCATGATTCACTTCCATACATGGCTACAGTCCATATAAATACTTTCAGAAAGGACTTCCTGATGCTTAAATCTATACTCGATGTTAACAAATTTCTCTTCTTCAGAAATGCTTTCCTTGTCATAGCGAGTCTACATTTTATATCATCTCTACTTCGACCTTCATCAGTTATTTGGCTCCCCAAATAACAAAACCCATCGACTACTTTAAAGTGTTTCATTTCCTAATCTAATTCCCTTAGCATCACCTGATTTAATTCGACTACATTTCACTATTCTTATTTTGCTTTTGTTGATCTTCATCTTGTATCTTCCTTTCAAGACAGTGTCAATTCTGTTCAGTTGCTCTTCCAGGTCCTTTGCTGTCTCTGACAGGCTTACGATATCTTGTGTGAAGCTAAAGTTTTTATTTCTTCTCCATGGATTTTAATTCCTACTCCAAATTTTTCTTTGTTTCCTTTACTGCTTGCTCAATATATAGATTGAATAACAACGGAGTTAGGCTACAACACTGTCTTACTCCCTTCACAACCACTGCTTCCCTTTGATGCCCCTCAACTCTTATAACTGCCATCTGGTTCCTGTACAAATTGTAAATAGCCTTTCGCTCCATGTATTTGACCCCTGCCACCTTAAGAATTTGAAAGAGAGTATTCCAGTCAACATTGTCAAAGGCTTTCTCTAAGTATACAAATGTTAGAAATGTAGGTTTGCATTTCCTCAATCTATCTTCCAAGATAAGTCATAAGGTCAGTATTGATTCACGTGTTCCAACATTTATGTGGAATCCAAACTGATCTTTCCCGAGGTTGGCTTCTACCAGTTTGTCCATTCGTCTGTAAAGAATTCGCGTTAGTATTTTGCAGCCATGACTTATTAAACTGACAGTTGGGTAAAAATCAAACAATGGAAAATCCGGGATGGATTGTAACAATACCAGAGAAGGAAAGTTGCTACTCACCATATAGCGGAGATGCTGAATCACAATAGGCACAGTAAAAAGATTCACACAATTAAAGCTTCGCCCATTAAGGCCTTTGTCAGCAGTAGACACACACGCATGCACATACACGCACATAAACCCAAGTTGCCCACACATCTGCAGTCTCAGAGAGCTGGGACCCCACTTTGTTCGCAGTGGGGTCTCAGCTCTCTGAGACTGCAGGTGTGTGTGTGTGTGTGTGTGTGTGTGTGTGTGTGTGTGTGTGTGTGTCTACTGCTGACAAAGGCCTTAATGGCCGAAAGCTTTAATTGTGTGAATCTTTTTATTGTACCTATCGCGACTCAGCATCTCCGCTATATGGTGAGTAGCAACTTTCCTTCTCTGGTATTGATAGTTCGGTAGTTTTCTCACACCTGTCAACACCTGCTTTCTTTGGGATTGGAATTATTATATTCTTGAAGTCCGAGAGTATTTTGCCTGTCTCATGCATCTTGCTCACCAGATGGTAGTGTCTTATCACAGCTGGCTCTTCCAAGGCTATGAGTAGTTCTAATGGAATATTGTCTACTCCTGGGCCCTTGTTTCGGCTTAGGTCTTTCAGTGCTCTGTCAAACTCTTCATGCAGTATCAAATCTCCCATTCATCTTCACCTACATCCTCTTTCATCTCCATAATATTGCCCTCAAATACATCGCCCTTGCATAGGCCCTCTATATACTTCTTCCACATTTCTGCCTTCCCTTCTGTGCTTAGAAATGGTTTTCCATCTGAGCTCTTGATATTCATACAGCAGTTCTCTTTTCTCCAAAAGTCTTTTTAATTTTCCTGTAGGCAGCATCTATCTTATCCCTAGTGATATATGCCTCTATATCCTTACATTTGTCCTCTAGCCATCCCTGCTTAGCCCTTTTTTACTTCCTGTCGATATCATTTTTGATACGTTTGTGTTCCTTTTTGCCTGCTTCATTTACTGCATTTTTATATTTCCTCCTTCGATCAATTAAATTCAATATATCTTCTGATACCCAAGGATTTCCACTAGCCCTCATCTTTTTACCAACTTGATCCTCTGGTGCCTTCACTATTTCATCTCTCAATGCAACCCATTCTTCTTCTACTGTATTTCTTTGCCCCATTATTGTCAATCATTGCTAATGCTCTCTCTGAAACTCTCTACCACCTCTGGTTCTTTCAGTTTATCCAGCACCCATCTCCTTAAATTCCCACCTTGTTGCAGTTTCCTCAGTTTTAATCTACAGTTCATAACCAATAGATTGTGGTCAGAGTCCACGTCTGCCCATGGAAATGTCTTACAATTTAACACCTGGTTCCTAAATCTCTGTCTTACCATTATATAATCTATCTGAAACCTTTCACTGTCTCCAGACCTCTTCCATGTACACAACCTTCTTTCATGATTCTTAAACCAAGTGTTAGCTATGATTAAGTTATGTTCTGTGCAAAATTCTACCAGGAGTCTCCCTTTTTCATTCCTTATCCCCAGTCCATATTCACCCACTACTTTTTCTTCTCTTCCTTTTCCTGCTATTGAATTCCAGTCCCCCACCATTATTAATGTTTTTGTTCCTATCACTATCTGAATAATTTCTTTTATCTCATCATGCATTTCTTCAATCTCTTTGTCATCTGCAGAGCTAGTTGGCATATATACGTGTACTATTGTGATAGTCATGGGCTTTGTGTCTATCTTGGCCACACTAATGCGTTCACTATGCTGTTCAAAGTAGCTTACCTATTTTTTTATTCATTATTAAACTTACTGCTGAATTACCTATATTTGATTGTGTATTTATAACCCTTTATTCACCTGCCCAGAAGTCTTGTTCCTCCTGCCACCGAACTTCACTAATTCCCATCATATATAACTTTAATCTATCCATTTCCCTTTTTAAATTTTCTAACCTACCTATCTGATTAAGGGACCTGATATTCCATGCTCTGATAATGACGTCTTCCTGAGTAGTGCCCGCCCGGAGATCCGAATGGGGGACTATTGTACCTCCAGAATATTTTACCCAAGAGGACGCCATCATCATTTAACCATACAGTAATGCTCCATGCCATTGGGAAAAATTGTGGCTGTAGTTTTCCCTTGCTTTCAGCCATTCACAGTACCAGCACAGCAAGGCCGTTTTGGTTACAAGCCCAAATCAGTCAATCATCCAGATTGTTGCCACTGTAACTGCTGAAAAGGCTGCTGTCCCTCTTCAGGAACCACACGTTTGTCTGGCCTACCAACAGATATCCCTCCTTTGTGGTTGCACCTATGGTACGACTGTCTGTATTGCTGAGGCACGCAAGCTTCCCCACCAAGGACAAGGTCCATGGTTCATGGGGGGGGGGGGGTGAAATATCGTAAGCTAGCACATTTTAGTAGCTTTTATTGAATTTATTTAATTAGTAAGGTCCTGCGAGAGGCAGTTGTTGAGAGAGTGGTTCAGCCTTGCCAGTTTTCCTCAAAATGAGGTGGTGATACATTGTCACCTGTAGGCACTGTGAAAGAAGGTTCAGAATTAGTTATTTATTTCTATAACTTAGAGCCAGTGTTTTGACTGACTGTTGACATTGACTTTTGATGCTCATTGAAGATTCGCATTGTAAGTAGCCCGCTGCGCACTGAAGGTAGTTGATGCCCCCCACCCACCCCCCATTTGTGGCCAGCTGCTGCTGGTGGTTTGCCGCCCTTGCTGGATCTGGCACTGGCTGTACAGAAATGATGTAACAGTGAATGACGACCGCACACATGTTGGACTTACGCCGATTTTGGAGGTTCTCCTTCCACTCTCACTCACAGCCATTCTTCATCATCTGTTGGACCGTGATGATTGTTACTGTGTAGGACAATGATCTTGACTTGCCATTCAGGTATATCCTGATCAGTCTGTTGGAGTGTCAGGAGGGCTGGTGTCATGACCTGGAATGATAGGGAAGACTCATTTGTGTCAGCAGTAGTTTGTGGTGTTGAACTCAGTAACTGGTGATTATGGTGAAGTAGCCATCACTCTCAGTAGTGACTGTTGTTGATCAGGCAGTCTACAACAGACTTATGCCAGATGTGACTTTACTGTAACCAGGGAATTGAGTGCAAACATAATAGTGACTAATGTTTATCTGACAGTAATTGTCATGACAATATTATTCTTAGTGTTGTGAAGGTATCAAACAAGTTTGTTGTAGTAGAGGACTAGTTTGTAAAATCTCTTAGTTGCATTGCTGCATTAGCAACAGTGTTTGTTCCGTCATGTAATGAAAGTGACATGATCCTGTCCAGCTGCTCTGTCCCATTACATTTCTGCAGAGATCTGCTGTCTGAATCAGGTGAAATACAGCATTGGCACTTCTGGTGAAGCAGTCTTGGTGGTGTAATGTTTGTGCCTGCCTCGTGTTGACACTGCTGTATTGTAAATGAGGTAGCTTCACTGTAGCACTTCAACAATTTTAACTGCTTCCTGCCTTGTTCAAGGTTGGTATGCCACATATTCCAATCCACTAAAAAATTCATCCTGAATTTTAGGAAAAACAAAAAAAATATTAACCATCAATATAAAAATCTTACTCTGCTTACAGAATTCTTTACCAACTTAACCTGTGTTACAATTTCTGTTTTTCTTTCTGCTACAATCCATTCCAGGCGATCTTGTGTGTGGTTTTTAACTCTGTTTCTGTTATTTTATGCATTAGGAAAAGTAAACTGTACAAATGACTGCTAGTAGTGCAATCATACTAGTGGCTGTTATACTAATGGTAATCATGTTCTGGTTTCACTCATGGTGATATTCCTGAACATTTATTAACATTTGATCAATAGCGATTTGCCCATTTTCTACATAAGTTAGTTTATCTATGCCTTCAAGTGCCAAAGCATCTAGTGTATGATTTAGAAAAGAAATATTCCGAGTAGGTAAAATGCTGAAAGGATTTTCTGGCCAGTATGATGTTGGTTGTACTCTTGTAATCACCATAGTACTTATGTTGTTTGCTGGGAATTGAAAGTCAACTCTTGCTGTATCACATTCTGTTCAATTGATTAATATAGCCCTAAACTGAAATTACACTTTTGTCATTTCTTTAAAAGTTGTTTCTTTTTAACAATTAAGTATTACTGTTTGTGGTTTGTACACAGAATAAACCCAATGATTTCAGACTCACTGAAAATGTGTTTGTGGCTTCATGACTACCTTCTTACATTCTGGCACATTCATATTCCTCAAAAATAATTGTACCACACATGACGCATTATCCATTTGAACTACTTGTGGAGGACAAATAGTAATAATTTCATTTATATGCTTACCAAGATCTTCTACTGATAGAACTATGTGCAATTCCAGTCATTTAGATACAAGTAATACTTTATTGAATGAGAATTTAATCCATCTTTCAATAAGACTCCATCCATTTAGAAATGCATGACTCGTTAACATTCAAATCGTGACTTAAAGCTAGTTACTGGGAATTGTACATTAATGTACATTAATGTGATTTATCAGAATAAGTTTTAACTATGAAAACATGATAGTAAAAGGCTATATTGCTATTATTTATGGAAGCAACTTGCTGCAGACATGAGGGAAATTCCCTTCCTGCCTCCAGTGATCCTTGGAAAAATGTTTTTGGTCTTAACCACGTAGTGTTTAATTGTTTATCTGTAGCATGGTTGGTAGCTTCTTGAATTTTTTCTACTCTGCTTTGTCACTTAAACTGTTTGCTAATACTGTCATTAATCTAGCTATCCCTACTTTGTTATGTAATTTTTCAGGTGATTCTGTATTATAGACAAATCCTTATTCAGAGTTATCTTTGTGTTATTAGCATATTGCTGCAATTCAGTTGTCATTTTATGCATCATTTTAGTTATATTCAACAATCCTAGCTCCATACCCATAATCTGAATCATATTCCAGTCAAATATTGTTTCTCTGTGTCTTGCTACTTCTTGCATTTGACCTGTTTTACTATCAAACTTGAAATAGCATCATTATTTGCTGTGCCAGACATGGTTTATAATAGTTTACCACCAGCATTCAGCTATCCTCTCTTCCTCTGTACTAGAGAATATGGGATTGTACCTCCTACTCTCTGCAACTACTCTCTCAGCTTATCGCAGGAAAACTTAAGTTTATAATGTTCACTCCCTACATCCCATATTGTACTGTCCCCTTTTGCTTCCTTTAGCACTTTTAAGATGCAATCTTCTCACTTGGTTCCCTACCTCCCAGGTATCAAAGGTTAGTCTCAATAACCACCTGTGATTTGTGAGGAGTATCTCCAGCTGCTGCATGAACAAAACCCTTTTCCACAAAGGCTGATTGATAATTCCTTCTGCTCCGAAGATGAGCAAGATCATAACAGTCGCTAAACCTCATTTAAGTTTAATACTCACCATCACCCAGAGGGAAAAATTTGCATGTACTCCCTGCCTCCTTATAAAAAAGTAGGAATACACCAAAAATTACCTATATTTCTAAGTACGCGACATGAATCAGTGAAAACAAAGAACATAACCTAAAATTATCAATGTATCTCTACATCTCCGACTAGAGACTCCTTGGTCTCAACCTCCATGGCCTATTCTGCAGTACTTCTTTATTCTTTTATGTTTCTAATTTGTGCAACACTCCTGGGTATAGCTTGGTAAAGGAACATTTAGAAACATAGTTGAAAATTTCTGCTTTTGCTTTGCTACCCTCAACTTCAATTTCTATCTCATCTTTGAAGGCTGGACACTAACCTTAGTACCACTAACACCCTTTACAAATGATGAGAATTTCTTTGAGTTTCATGGGACATCTATCTTGCTGAGATAATCATTGATGGATTCACAGATTGTTCTCTTGATGGCCAAACATATTTCATGCACCATCTCTGTACCTGCACACTATGCTTTTTTTGTTTACACCCGTTATGCTGTAGTTCCTGGTTATTTAAAAATTTCTTTATAGTGACTGTACAAGGCGAGTCACTCTCACCATAAACTGTTGTGCTGTGTACAGTTTTATAAAATGGATGGTTAATTGTTCTTTTACTCTTGAGCCATAGTTCCTTTACCTGCTCCTGCCCAGAGCTAAATATTTATAGTTCCACAGTGAGATATGACAGTAGTGTCTCTATATCTAGTCTGCTGAACATATAATTATTTCTGCTTTTTTTTGTTGATCTCTCTTGGTAATCAAGTTTTGTTGTTAAAACATGTGTAAGTGGTTCACATGTAACAGGTAACAGTGAGGCAGAACCATCCAATATAAAATAATATAATGTAACATAATATAATGTAATTTTTTTTTTTTTTCAGTCTAATTGTATGGATAACGGATGTATGAGTTTTACACAAATTAACTGTTTTCTTGTTCAAACGGGGCCTTTAAGTCTGATTGTTCGAAATATAATTCACAGATCTGCTGCAAATCTATTTAAAAGTAATTTGTTCCTGCAAATGGTAACTAATAATTATTATGCTCAGGTTGTTGAATTGAATTTGTGAAGTCACATTTTAGTTATTATTCTAAGACTACCAATATCATTCCTGCTATGTGGTGATATATTTGGATTATATTAAAAAACAATCACCTGCAAGAATATTCTACGTAAAGAGCAAACTGAATGGATAGGGTAAGTGACAACCCTCCATGAACTGAACTGTGATGTTATTCCCATGTGCCCCATCTGAGAACCTCTGGTGGCAGTGTTCAGAAATCATAGGTGGAAAAATGGATGATAATGGAAGTCAGAATCAGGGTGGGAAGTGTGCTCAGATACCTTAACGGATAAGGGGTCTGCTCATGATAGCTTTTAAATCCAGGCACAGAGTTTCTGTTGTCACAACGTAATCATTTATATTCTGTAGATTGATTTCATAAGCACTGCCTGTACTGTGTTGCACCTGTACTTAAATAATTTGTTTTCATTCAGGTTGAGGCCGACCCACTTGCATCCCCAAAGCAAGAGATGGAGTACGTATCTGTTAAGGAAGAAACTCCAGTAAGTACTAAAATTCACCTGTGTGTGTGTGTGTGTGTGTGTGTGTGTGTGTGTGTGTGTTTGTGTGTGTGTGTTTATTTTTGACAAAAGCCTTGTTGACCGAAAGCGAACTTTCCAACAATCTTTGTTATGCCTTTCTGTGACTCAGCATCTCTGCTATATGGTGACTAGAAACTTTCCTTTTTATTATATTGTTACAGTCCAGCCTGGCTTTTCCATTTTCTGAATTATGTTATTCTGTTACTATAACTTTTTCTACACAAGTCTCATTATATGAATGAAACGTAAACCGCTACACTAAGAAAATTATTTCTTTGCCTATTTAGAAAATACACTAAAACATTTGGGCTTTGTAGTGATTCTTGTTCTTTTATAATTCTCAAAGTGAAAAAAAAAAAAGAAAAGAAAAAAAAAGGCAATCACTTCCTTTACTTCTAGAACTGCCCACAACCTAGCACTTAAACTTATTTTAGATGTTAATAAATTATTCATTTTCAGAAGTACTTTTCTTGCTATTGCCTGACAGCATTTTATATATTCCCTATATATGCCATCATTAGTTATTTTGCTGCTCAAATAACAAAAATCATCTACTACTTTTAATGCCTCATTTCCTAATCTAATTCTGCCACTATCATCTCAATTTACTTCTACTAGCTTTCCATTGCCCTTGTTTTACCTTTGTTGATGTTCTTCTTGTAACTTTCTTTTCAATACACTATCCATTCAATTTAACTGTTCTTTCAAGTCCTTTGCCATCTCTGACAGAATTAAAAAATCAATGAGAAATCTCAAAGTGTTTATTTCTTCTCCCTAAACTTGAATTCCTTCTTCAAATTTTTCTTTGGCTCCATTTACTGCTTCATCAGTGTACATCTGCTTTAGATCAGATGTAGGCCACAATTTTGTCCCACTCCCTTCTCAATCATTGATTCCTTTTCATGTCTTTTTGACTCTTATAACTGCATTGCAGTCTCATTTCTTTGTAAGTTGTAAATACACTTACGGTCTGTGTATTTTATCCCCACAGGCTTCAAAACTTGAACGAGTATAGTCCACTCCATATTGTCAAAAGCTCTCCTTAAATCTAAAAATGCTAGAAACATAGGTTTGGCTTTCTTCAAACTAATTTCTAGATGAGTCGTATATTCACCATTGCCTCACATGTTCCTACAAATCTATGCAGCCGTTATGCAATTGCTATCAACCTCATTTTTAGCTGTCTGTATTCATTTTCATCTGCTTCATATTTATTTTTTTGCTTTTTACCTATCAAATTCAAACAATGGAAACTCCAGGTAGGAATATTAACAATGTAGGAAAAAGACAGATTGCTGCTTACTGTAAAGACACGTTAAGTTGCTGCAGTAGCCACCAGAAAGATCGCGGGAGGCGCACATCGGCACGGTGCGTCATGGACAGTAGTTGCTGCAAGTAAAGTCCCGCCCACCAGAGGGCACGCGAGAATTCAGCCGCGCCCTCTGGCGGCGGAACAACAACTCAGGCAGCACGGGCCGTGCCCAGCCAGTTCACATCGGGCATGCCTAGCAGACAGTTCCCGGTCTACACTAGGTGAAGTGCGACGGAAACGTGAATCGTGTTACTACACAATTGGCAATGAGTAGGGTCGTTCTTTCGCATGTTGCATCGTTGTTCTGGTTTCGCAGCTTATCCACGGCATGGAGGATTTAGTGCGGGTTTTGGTTGAGCAGCAGACGGAGCTCATGGCAACCATGAAACAAGTGCTTCCGGCGTTGCTCTCCACGCAGTCTGCTCCAGCACTGTTCCCTCCTCCCTTTCCCCCGTATGATGAGACGGCAGAGGATTGGGACGCATATGAACATTGCCTTCGGCAGCATTTCCAGGCATTTCATGTTGCCGATGCGGAGGTATGTTGTGCTCATTTCTTGTCTTGGATATCTCCCTCGCTGTATCAAGTTTTGCGGCAGCTAGCGCCGTTGCAGGAACCCTCGTCCTTGTCTTTTGACGCATTGTGTTCATTGCTGTCTTCATATTATCGCTGCCGCACGCATGTTGTGGCGGCTAAGGTCGAGTTCTATCAATGCAAGAAACAGCCCCATCACTCTTACCAGGCGTGGGCCGCTACGGTGCACGGTCTTAGTCGCAAGTGTCATTTTGTCACGGAGCAGTCGCACGAGTCATAGGCCCATGTTATGGTGTGCGACGTCATTGTTCATTCGGCCCCTGATAGGGAGGTCCGGCAACGGGCCCTGCAGTTGGAAGACCCTTCCCTTGAGGAAGTCCTGTCCATTGCTCAATCCTATGAAGTCTCTCATGCCGCAGGTCAACTGTTGGAAGCGTGATGCGACATCGCGGCGGTTCAGGGCGGTGTGGCCGTGTCCAGAGTTCCAGCCGCCAGCCCCTGTTACCGTCCTGTGCGTCGTCCTATATACATCATGATCAGTCAGAGTGCCCCCAGCATTGGGCCGTTTGTCGCAAATGTAATAAAAAAGGACACATTGCTAAAGTCTGCTGCTCAGCCTCAAAAAAATCGAAGGAAGCAGGTACAGAGGACATGGACATTGACATTCAGGAAGTTTCATCGGGCCAGGCTCCCGAAACATCGGCACACAAACTCTTTATCGAGGTGTCAGTTCAGTCGCGCCGATTACAACTGCAAGTAGATACGGGTGCGGCGGTCTCCTTGTTGAATACACAAACTTACTCCGACCTTGGGTTGCCCGCATTGGCGCCAGTTTACCGGCGTCTACGTGGTTATGGTAAACAGTTAATTCCCCTACTGGGTCAATTCAATACCGACGTTACTTACAAATCGGTCACTCGGCCTCTTACTTTTATTGTTGTCAGTGATGCGAGCTCTGCTAACCTTTTTGGATTGGATGCCTTTCAAGCTTTCAGTTTTTCTATCACAGACACCATACAGTTGGTCTCCGAAGATGTTCCCTATCAATCATTGGAATCTTTGATCTCTGACTTTCAGGAGGGCCTAGGGCGTGTTTCGGACTTTGAAGCTCACTTAACGTTGAAGGCGTCGGCTCGCCTGCATTTTCTATGCGTGAGGCAGATCCCCTTGGCTCTCCGCTCTCAGGTAAAAGCAGAGCTAGATTGGCTGACAGCCCTCGGGATCATTCTTCCCTTTTCCTATAGTGAGTGGGCTTCGCCCCTCATGATTGTCAGGAAACCCTTGGGAAAATTACGCCTTTGTGGCGATTTCAAGGCCACCATTAATTCCCAATTGGTGGTGGACACCTATCTCTTGCCTTGTTCTGATGAATTGTTCTCCGCCGAGGCGGGAGGCCAATATTTTTCAAAAATCAATCTTTCGGAGGCTTATCATCAGATACCACTTGATGAGGACTCCAAACGGCTGGTGGTCGTCAACACCCCGTTTGGCCTTTACCAATACCAGTGGTTGGCCTTCGGAATATCCAGTACCTTGGCGATATTTCAGCGTTATCTTGAGCACGTCACGTCGACAATCCCTCATGGTATTAATTACCTGGACGACATAATTGTCACAGGCTGCAGCACGGAGGACCACTTGCACAACCTGCGAACCCTCTTTCTCAAATTCAGGTCCGTGGGCCTGCGTTGCAACCTGCGTAAGTCGAACTTCTTCCTACCATCCATTGAGTATGTGGGCTACACCATCTCTCGGCACGGCATCCAGCCGCTAGGAAGTTTTGTCCAAGGTATCGTTGACCTTCCACAGCCAGCTTCGCTGAAGGAGTTACAAGCTTTTTTAGGCAAGATTGCCTATTACCACCGGTTCATTCTCTGGCCTGCCCCCTGTATTGCCTTCTGCGCAAGGGTGTTCCTTTTGATTGGTCGCCTGCATGTGAGCACGCATCCACCTCATTGAAGGGCCTCCTCATGTCGGCGCTTTATGTGGCTACTTTTGACCCCGATAAGCCATTGGTCATGGCTACAGATGCTTCGCAGTATGGGGCCGGGGCAGTCCTGGCCCATCGCAACACAGATGGCTCCGAGCAGCCATTGGCGTTTGCGTCTAAAACTCTTAGTCCCGCACAGGCTCATTACTCCCAGGTGGAAAAAGAGACTTTGGCCATTGTCTACACTGTTACCAAATTTCATCATTTCTTGTATGGCACGAAGTTTCAGTTAATCACTGACCACAAGCCATTAATACCGTTATTTGGCCCCGCCTCTCAGATTCCGGATAGGGCGGCCCACAGACTGCGGCGTTGGGCCTTGTTCCTCTCTAACTACCATTATGACATTCATTTTTGCCCTACCAGACAGCATGCCAACGCCGATGCTCTTTCCCGTCTTTTGGCCCGAATCCTAAGTTCGATTGGGAGGAGATTATGTGTTTTCATTTGGATGTGGTGTCCCGTCAAGTGGTTGATGGCTTCCCGATCACTAGTTCTCTAGTCACCAGGAAAACAGCAGCTGACCCGGTTCTCCGGCAAGTAGTTCACCTCGTTCAGCAGGGGTAGTCGTCCCAACCTGTAGGTCGGGCCTCGGACCCTCTTCGTAATTATTTTGTTCTACGAGACCACCTCTCAGTCTTGGAAGGAGTTCTCCTTCTGGCTACCAATGATACAGCTCCTTGCGTGGTTGTTCCTGCAAGTTTGCGAAAGGAGGTCCTCACTTTATTACATGAGGGGCACTGGGGTGTTTCCCGTACTAAAACCTTGGCTCGCAGACATGTGTACTGGCCCGGTATTGACAGAGAAATTGAGCCCTTGGTGGCCACCTGTTCCCAGTGTGCGATCCAACAGGCGTCTCCCAGGTCAGTGTTCTCTTCATGGCCACCGGCAACCCAGGCATGGGAACGTGTTCACATAGATTTTGTGGGCCCGTTTCTCAATGGCTTTTGACTCATTGTCATTGATGCTTATTCCCGATTCCCATATGTGGTTCGCTGCTCCTCAACCACTTCAGAAGTTGCAATCCAGAAACTAGCAAAAATCTTTTCTGTGGAAGGTCTGCAGTCACCCTGGTATCGGACAATGGACCTCAGATTATTTCGCAGACCTTCCAGGCTTTTTGTAGGCGATTCTGTATTCGGCACGTTTGCTGTCCCCCCTAAAAAATCCACAATCAAATGGGGAAGCTGAGCGCATGGTGCACACATTTAAGACGCAGTATGTGCACGAATTTCCTGCGGAGGAGGCATTGACGTTTTTCCTGATGGCATACTGGACCACACCAATGGGAGAACTCAGCCCCCGAAGAGCTCCTCTATGGGCGCCAGCCTAAGACTCTGCTCACCTCCTCCGGCCTGGTCCTCGCCAGTCTTCGCAAAACGGGGTACCCGGCTTTCCACCAGGTATGTCGGTCTGGGCACGTGGGTTTGGTCGCAATCCGCGTTGGATACCGGTGGTGGTCCTGCGCCGCAATGGCCACCGGCTCTATACCTTGCAGGCGGGGGACCGGGAGGTATGTCGTCACCAAAATCAGCTACATCCACGTGTGGGCGCCCACCCTCCTACCCCTCACGCGCCAGCCTCCCCATTGCCGGCACTCGTGTTGGTTTCTCAGGGGATGCTACCGCCCCTCCCACCTGTGACTCCACCACACTGCAAGGGTTCTCATCCTTGGTGGCCTCCAGTAGCTCCAGCACCGGCATCGCCATCGTTAGAGATGCCCCGGCGAGAGCTGGCCCCCCTAGCAGGCCCGGTTTCTCAGGAGGCTGGTGGTCGTCCCTTCCCCATCGACCCTGCAGCTGGGTCTTGCCGCTCCCGAGGTGGACCGTGATTCGGTGTTCAACAGCTTGTAGCCTGTTCTGTCCTGGGCTCCGGCGGTGGGACGATGGGGACCTCTTTGTGTGGGTCACTTCCAACCATATTCGAAGGTTCTGGCTCGAGGGTTGGCAGATCTCCCGACTCCAGCCTTCCAATGGATGTGGAGGTCATCGCTACTGCACGATGCTCCACCTTACGACGCAGTGGATCACAGTGGCTTCGCACAACGAAGGAGGAGGAGGAGTGCAGTAGCCACCAGAAAGATCGCTGGAGGCGCACTTCGGCACGGTGCGTCATGGACAGTAGTTGTTGCAAGTAAAGTCCTGCTCACCATAGGGCACACGAGAATTCAGCTGCACCCTCTGCCGGTGGAAGAACAACTCAGGCAGCACAGGCCATGCCCAGCCAGTTCACATCGGGCATGCCTAGCAGACAGTTCCCAGTCTACACTAGGTGAAGTGCGACGGAAACGTGAATCGTGTTACTACAGTTGCATTCTGGCACAAGATGTTGGTGGTCATGTGTGCATGAGATGTACTTGCTTGTGTGTATAAACAGTGTGTGTGTGTGTGTGTGTCTCTTACTGATGGAAGGGCCAAAAAACTTGACATAAGTAACTTTTAATTGTGCCTGTCTGTAACTTATATGTCTTCTGTAAGGTAACTACCAGTTTGTCTTTTCCTACATTGTGTATTAAATTCAGTATCTCCTGAGTTCTCCAAGGATTTCTACTAGGCCTTGCCTTTTTATCTATGTTATCATATGCAGTCTTTGGTATTTCATCTCTCAACCCTATGCATTTGTTATGTATTGTGTTTCTTTCCCCTGTTTCAGTCCAGTGTGTTGAATATTCCTTCCGAAACTATCAACAACATTTGGTTCCTTCAGTTTATCCAGATACCATTTCTGTAATTTGCTACCTTTATGTAATTTCTTTAGTTATAGTCTGCAGTTAGTTACCAATAAATTGTTGTCAGTGTCCACATGTGCCCCTGGAAATGTCTTGGCAGTTTAAAATTTGGTTTTGAAACCTCTGTCTTACCATTATGTATAGAATCTTCTTTGCAATTCTTAAACCAAATGTTAACAATGATTAAATTATTACCTGTGCAAAAATCTACCACACAACTTCCTTTTTCATTCTGTTTCCTGTTCATGATCTTGTCCTTTTGCTACTACCAAATCCTGGTCACCCTTTGCAATCTTCATCATCTGCAGATCTAGTTAGCATATAAACTTGTATTACTTTGGTACATGTTGGCTTTGTGTCTATCTTTGCTACAACAATGCATTCTCCATGCTGTTCATAGCAGTTTACCATCATTTGTATTTTCTTATTCATTACTATACCTATTCCTGCATTATCCCTCTCTGATCTGATTAAAAGTCCTGTTCTTCTTGCTGCCACATGTCACTAATTCCGATTTTATCTGACTTCAACCTATCCATTTCCGCAGAGAAATGCATGCTACGCACTGTGCTGTCATACAATATATTTATTCACAACTGGTATTGATCATTTATCACCTTCATAGTGAAAAATTTCTATTGTGATTACTTCACATGCCATGCGTGCTATTTAACAAAAAAAAAAAAAAAAAAAAAACAAAAAACGCCATTGCTGACTTGGAAAAGTCAAAATGATGCTTAATGCCGTAATACCAGTTCAAGCAAGTAGAAAACATTGAAAATATGTAACAGCACTAAGTTCACAGCACTATTGCTCAGGCACAACAACATCCAGTAGGGTAACAAAGTGACCTCTCAATTATGTCCCATAAATCTTCGATGGGATTCATGTCGGGTAATATGGATGGCCAAATCGTTTGATTGAGTTGTCCAGAATGTTCTTCAAACCATGTGTGAACAGTTATGACGCAGTGACATGGCACATTGTCATCCATAAAAATTCCAGCATTATTTGGTCTCCAAGCAGCTGAACACAACCATTTCCAGTAAATGATTGGTTCAAATGGAGCAGAGGACCTAGCCTATTCCATGTAAACACAGCCCACACCATTATGGAGCCACCACCAACTTGCACAAAGCCTTGCTGACAACTTGGGTTCATGGCCTTGTAGGGCCTGTGCCACACTTGAACCCTACCGTCAGCTCTTACCTACTGAAATCGGCACTCATATGACCAGACCACATCTAGGAATTAACCAGTATAGTCATGAGCCCAGGAGAGACACTGTAGGCTATCTCACGCTGTTAACAAAGGCACTTGCATCGGTCATCTGCTCCCATAGTCAGTTAATCGCAAATCTCACCACACTGTCTTAATGGACACATTTGCAGTACATCCCACATTGATTTCTGTGGTTATTTCATGCATTGTTGCTTGTCTGCTAGCACTGACAACTCTACACAGTCATGTAGCAAACATAATTGGTGCTCATGGCAAAACACATTATTGCCACTCCATCCCCACCAGTCGGCACCCGGGGAGCAGCACTTTATTTCCTCTTTCCACACTCAAAAACGCTATGTCACTTAGGCTGCATTCACAGTGGCACCGACAGCGGTCATCAGACACTGTCACCAGAGGTCGCCCCACCACATTGGCCGACAGTTTGGTCACTGTGCTTCAGATCTCATTCATCAGTTTTTGGTGGGGTCGAGGAGTTTAGGTTAGAATCTGTTCTGTGTTTGAAGTAGGTTAGATTTTAACGTCAGAATGGATGCTGTGATACTTCTGTGCTTGGAGTCAAGTACTGCAGTGTGGCATTTGCCACACTGCTGAATGTATGTAAATGAGCTACAGGGCTGTCTTGAAAAGAATGTGGCAAATACTGTAATCTCCATTGCACTTTTAAACACTTGCCCAGTGGATATGAGAAAGGAAATAACAATATTTTTTGTGGTAGTGTTCTTTTATGTTTAGTGTAACTTTTAATTAAAAAAATCAACTACATTACAGCAGCCTTGCATTAGGTATAGCTCCAAAATTCAGTATGGAACAAATTTTAAAAAATTCTTAGTACTTGGGATGCAAGAGTGAAAATATTAGCCTTTAAATTAGTATTTAGGGCATAGTGGTGGTGGTGGTGGTGGTGGTTAGTGTTTAACGTCCCGTCGACAACGAGGTCATTAGAGACGGAGCGCAAGCTCGGGTTAGGGAAGGATCAGGAAGGAAATCGGCCGTGCCCTTTCAAAGGAACCATCCCGGCATTTGCCTGAAACGATTTAGGGAAATCACGGAAAACCTAAATCAGGATGGCCGGAGACGGGATTGAACCGTCGTCCTCCCGAATGCGAGTCCAGTGTGCTAACCACTGCGCCACCTCGCTCGGTAGGGCATAGTGAATAGTGTCGAACATACGAGGGATATTTGGAAAGTCAGTTCTAATCGGTCAAGAAATGGAAACCACTGTGAAAATCTAATAAAGCTTTGCACATATGTGTTCGACAAAGTCTCTAGTATGCCTGTCGGTTACATCACTTCGCACTTTTCAGTTCTGAGCACATGGTGAGCACATAAAGATGTGTAGAAAATAGTGTCTCTCGCCAAGTATGAGGTGCTGGTGAGAGATTTCGCCTGATGTTATGCAGCCCACATTACAGAACTGTCTTACAGTTCCTACTTTGTGACAATTCCCAGTGGCAATCTGCAGGGACAATGAAAATGCTCCTGCAGCGTTTTTGATAGGGAGTGTTTGATCACCCACACTACAGCCCACAATTGGCTCCCTATGTGTTTCATCTCTGCTCGCATTAACTACTGGCTATGAAGACATTTTCGCACATACAACGAGCTATAGATGAGTGTAGAGAATTGGCGACAAGCATAGGCAGCTGCCTTCTATGACGAGAGTATTGGAAAGTTGGTACAACACCACGACAAATGTCTTAAGTCGGAGTGGTGACTTTGTAGAACAGTGGCTGGAAGCTATAGCTAACTGTTGTAGATAAAATATTTCTGATTTTCAAAGTGATTGCCATTTCACAGTCAATCGCAACTTACTTTCTGAATAGCCTTAGTATCACAGAAAAGCTTGGTAACTGTACTTTTCAGAATGTGGTATAGGTGCAATTATTGGAAAGATGTAATCGCCAGGGATCAGATATAAAAGTTTCACTTCTAACTTTATTTGAGCCAGAGCTGTATCTTTAATGTGAGTATTGGATTTTTAGTAGAATTGAATCACAATTGTATAAGTAATGAAAATCTGTTGTGCTAAATTTATTTGAAATTGTGCAGATATATGTCAATTAATCTTCAGTGACTGTCATTCAGCATATGTGTGAAAGATAAATGAAGCTTATAAAAAGATACTCTGAACAGCTAAACCACTGGAAAGTGGAAACATGAACTGTTTGTCCACAATAAGTTTACGATTGGGGAGGTGGCTGTCGGGAACATCCGTGCCCTCGCATAATGGTTGCTGAAGGTAGAGGAGCCATGAGGGGAAGGCAGCTACCTGTATTCTGCACTTAATACGAAATTGCAGGCGGCACTCATGGAAGTATTGCCCACTTAAGTGACACTTTTGTCAGATTGGAAATCACCTAATTTGTTGACATATCCTTGCTCAAGAGTTTGACATATAATTTATGTGTTATTTGTGTATCGAAAAAATGAAAAATGAATATAGATGAATGTGTGATTTATGACACTATGAATCAAAATTAAAAAGCTGATTTTTGGAATCTGTTTATACACTGCATTTATTGAAGGCAGGCAGCAGTAATGTTTACAGAGTGTTATTAACTGTGCCTGAAAGAACTGTCAAAATGTTGTTCACTAAAGATAATTGTCATTTGTGATTGTTTCAATATCATCATCGTTGTCATCACTTGAGGGCACGGTATAGGTGACAACTTCACCAATGGCCACTTCCATTATTCCATCTCGTGTCCAGTACTCTTGCTCCAGCTACTGCACATTCTGCAGTAATCTTGCCAGTCCTGTGCACTAACTGAAAGGAAAGCAACATTAAGAAGTCTCTGCAATCTTTCGTTCGACGTCTTATTAGCGACTTTCTTCTCTCTGAAATTTTGTTTTATTTTGGCCTATGCCAGTACTATCTGATTTAGATCGCAGTTGCACAATTGTAGGGCAGTAAACACATCGGTTTTATCCACGATGTACACTTTCACGGCTTGTTTGTTTTCCTTTATTGAGGATAACAGTTCAGCTTTTCTCATTGAGTCATTCCAGTTTCTTTGCCCATCTTGCAACCACTCTAAAATTGTAATCCTGAGATCATACATATTAGCCATTCTGTCGATCTTCCTGCTGTGGTGAGGCACGTTATCCATACAAGGTGATTTGTTACTAGTGGATCAAACTGATCTATGAGTTTAAGTAAGGATTATAGGATTCTGACATTTAGACCCTCTTGAAGTGCTAGATTTTCAACATGACCGCGTAAAGGAAGATTTTGTATGACCAGATACTTCATGCAAGCTAATATCCATTGCAGCAATTTGCCACCATTGTTTTTCCGTCTGTATGTTTGCTCCCAATGATGTGTTGGTTCCGGTTTGATTAATGAACCTTCTTTCTGTTTCTTTCCAAGTTGTAAGGGACTTTCGATAATTTGGAGTTCTTTCAAGGTTATTCGATTAATTTTTTGCTCCATTTGTTAAAACAAGATGAAGTTGTGAAATAAGATTGTGTACCACAATTCGATGTAATAAACAGTAAACAACAAATCAGTTTTCTGTGTCATTTTTTGCTGAATATAATAACAAAGATTGGTTAATTGCAGTTCCTTCTTCATTAGAAACCCATCCAGAAAACCAAAATTCTGGCATCAAACTATTAGCTGATGTTACCACATTTGGACTGCAATCATTTTGAAATGTGTGGCATCCACAAATAATCATTTCTGTGCAAAGTTTGTTCGATATTATTGGAAGATTATTACTGAATTTTAACTAAGCAACACCTTTAAACTCCAGAACACATGGAATTTCAATGAGTGATTTTGCTGTAGTTTCTGTGCTGGAACTTCAGATGATCATGGGCCCCAATATTCGTCATCTTCAAAGTCTTGTACTTGTTCTGTTGTGTTACTGCATAAAAGTTTATCAGTGGTGTGAGTAAAACATGAATCCAATTCTGACTACTTCATCTTTTTATCTGTTGGTTTTTCTTTTTGTGATTTTTTTTTTACTTTACTGTACTTTTTATATCCCATTGTTATTCTGGCTTTTTGGTCTTCTTTTCCTTGCTTCAGTTTTCTATTTTGATTCTGGGAACCCCTGAGTTTGTTTCCAGGCACTGACATGATTTAAAAAAAATATTTTTTATTATGTTAATTTGAGGTCTTACGTTTGACCAATACAATAATAAATAAAATATGAAAAGGAGAAATTGTAAACTGCGAAGAATATAGAAATAAAATTTGAGTGTTGTGTATCTCTTCAATTATTTTATTGAACACTGTTATAACAGTTTCACTCATTCAATTTTTATTGAGTACACAGATACAGCTGTTAGTCTGTAACCCAAACAAACTTAAAGCAAAGGCAAATGAGGATGTTCACAGTTGATTTTCAAAAATTCCTCCACCAAGTTCAATGCACTTTTGACTTCTCTTGATAACACCACGTGTGGCTCTTCCGAGGTCACCTTTGTGCTCTTTTATGAGGGCTGCACTAACCATAATCCAAACGATCAAATCGGCTCTTGTGGTTGCTTTTTCTTTGCAGCCTCACCTTTCAACAATCCCCACAGGCATAAACCAAAGGCGTAAGGTCCAGGGACCTCATTCTTCTAGCCACAGGAATCTCTCCCAGTAATGATGGAAACCCATTTTCAAGAAAGCATAGGTAACGGGGTAAAAAAGAAGAAGAAGAAAAAAAAAGTGGTGCTGTGGTATAACAGCCCCAATCAACTGATTGTCTGTCAAACCACACCACACATTTACAGAGAAGTTTACTTCAGAATGTGTCTCCACAATGGCACATGGGTTTCCTTCAGACCACTGATATGAATTACAAGTGTTATTGATGCCATCACGAGTGAAAGTGGCTTATCCTTGAAGAGTAAAAATGGGACTACCTTGCAATTTTCAAGTATCCAATGACAAAATTCCGATCGTCTACCTTCATATCCTGCTTGAAGGTGCTGAAAGAGCTGTTAATGATACAGATGGAACCCGTGCATACATAATGTTTGCCATACTCTTGTATGTGGAACACCAATACACGCAGAAATTCTACATGTGCTTGTTCAAGGACACATTCTACCGACTGAATAGTGTCTTCTACTTCATCCACAGATTGTTCAATTACTTGTTCAGACACAATATGACTGCTGGGTGCTGTAATAGTGTCATGCATATTGAACACACAAGTAAACACTCTTGAATCTAGTAGTTTGTGCTTAGGAAATCATATGCCGTATTCTCTACAATCAACAGCAGCATTTCCATTATAAAACCCATACACAAATATCATATTGAGATAGTCAGCATGTGTAAATAGTTGCAGCATGTTTACATGCTATGGTACAGTAGACTTGGCCAACAAATCACAATGAAAACTTAAATGTAAACTAAAGCACAACTTCACAACATGAACATCAACACTCTACTATTGACTTTCAATAAATACACCCATGGCAACCAGCGTACCAACACATGAAACAAAAATGCATTGAACTCTGCTGTATCTCTGTACTCAATAAAAATTGGACACCTGTTATATATGGCATTTTTAACTGCAGTTTGTCTGTACTACCACCCCCTAAAATATTTACCATTCCTCCTGAAACACCATGTATAAACAAAAGACATAGGAAAAGGTGTGTTCCTTCCCTTACCAATGTAATCCGATTTTGCATGATGTGAAATAACAATTCATAATAGAGTTACACTAACTATGGACATTGGTTTTAAGCAATCATAATTATTTCAGTATTCATTTTCTCTCAGACCAAACAATTGTGTTATAAGCTACAATACAGACTCGCTGCTTCTAATTGTAATATATGTCTTATCATGTTAAACTTAATGCAAGATTTTAGTTTGTAATGAGTAGATTACAAGAAGCATTTTAAATTTGGGCAATAATTACACAAAATATTAAACTACTTTTTTTCACACAAAGTCTGCAATTGTAATGGGTAATGGCTTGCACGAACTGGGTGTCGCCATAGTCATTTGGTAATATAGATCAGTGGATCCATCACTGTAACAATTTCAATTGAAACCTGTAGACCCTGATGGTGTGATAGCAACAAGGAACTTTACTGTTTAAGTACTTTTGTAGTGAAAGAAAGAACATTTTGTATATGTAGATATTTGGTTGATGTACTGCAAATATTATTTATAACATTTTTATCATACTAATCAAAAAACAAAATAATTAATAATGTTACTGTGATTATTAATTTAAAATATAAACTAAACTCCATCGAAACAGGCCTTGGAAGGCATCACCGGATGCGGATGTGGGAGGGGGGGGGGGGGGGGGCATGTGGTCAGCACACCGCTCTCCTGGGCATATGTCAGTTTATGAGACCGGAGCTACTTCTCAGTCAAGTAGCTCCTCAGTTTGCCTCACAAGGGCTGAGTGCACTCCACTTGTCAACCGCACTTAGCGGACTGGATGGTCACCCGTCCAATTGCTAGCCCAGTTCGACAGCACTTAACTTCGGTGATTTGACAGGAACCGTTGTTACTACTGCGCCAAGGCCGTTGGCAATTTAAAATACAGTTCACAGAAATTGATCAAAATTTCAATTGAATTTTTCAGAAATCTGGTTTTTGGACACCATTAGGTGTCCTGTGCAAGTGGTGCTTGGGGCATGGTAGTCCCTCTGGCCTCATCAGCCATTCCCCCCCCTTCCTCCCCCCCCCCCAAAAAAGAAAAAAAAGTATGACCCCCCCTCCCCCACATGCAGTGCTACGCCACTGACTTGATGTAAATGATGCTGCTCTTGTTCACTAAGTGAAGGTTGTTGGCTACTGTGTTTCCCCTGGTAAGAGGTAATACGTGACATTTGGAATTCTTGGCACACTTTTGACACAGGTTATCTCAGAATATTGATTCCCTAATGATTTCAAAACTGGAATGTCCCATGTATCCAGCTCTAACTACAATTCTGCATTCAAAGTCTGTTAAATCCCGTTGTGCAGCCATAATCATGTTGGGAACCTACTCACGTGAATCGCATGAATACAAATGACAGCTCCGCCAATGCAGTTTGATTTTATACCTTGTGTACATGATACTACTGTCATCTGTATGTATGCATATCACTATCCCATGACTTTTGTCATGTATAATTCAGCACTCTTGCTTCCTAAAAAATGTAAACATACATTTTTGAAATTTTCCCAGGGGGCCTTCTTATCACATTGCAGTATTTCTTCAGATCGCTTGTCTGTGAAAAGCTCTCAAATCCATGGGCCAATGAAGATACTCCTTCAACTTTTGGTTCACTCAGTCATGGGAATTTTGCCAAGTGCTTTTGAGTCATGCTCCTGTAATTCATTTTCATTACAACAGGTTTTGTGAGACTAAGCTTTATGTGTAAAGAATGAATTAGCATTATTCTGGATCTATTAATACCTCAAGTAATACATTCTTCTCATCAGGCTGTAGTGAATTTCTTCTATGCCAGTCAGCTTTGGTAAAGTGAGATGCATGAACCCTACTGTCCCATTCAAAAATGAAAAACAACAATATTTACTGTCATTGAATTTCACTTTACTTGATGATTTCAGATAAGCATATCATATTTACAAAAAATTCTTCCGTGTGATCAACATACCTTATGAGATTAGATTAGATTAGTTTTTCGTTCCATAGATCCGTGCTGAGGAGATCCTCGTGGATGTGGAACATGTCTTTTTTTTTACACCAATATAGTGAGTAAGTATGTTGGCAATGACTTTCTTCTTTTTTTTTGGGGGGGGGGGGGGGGGGGGAGAGGGAGACCTTTTTAAAACAAAGACCAGAGCTAAGTTTCAATTTTCTTTCTGATGTTCATTATCAGCACAATGAAACTGATAAAAATTTTGTATGTTCATGTAATTTACATATTCACTGTTGTACATTGCTATTTGCTTACCTGTGTATATTAACTACATCATTATTGCAACAGAACCTAAATTAGCAGCTTGTCGTATTCTACTAAATAATGGTAATTCATTAGATGATGCCCACATAATTAGAATAATAATTATTTTCTTCATCTACGCTAAGAATTTTTGTAGTTTTGTCCTTGTAAATTGTAAATGATAGTTATATGCAAAATAATGAAAAAGCAACCACCCACCTATAGCAGACTGATGTGTGTCATATAGAAATACACAACAGAAAATGAACTCTTGCTCTAACAAAAGTACATACATTCACTCATACAATCGTACAGACACCCAGACAGACACATTCGCGGCAATGTTGAGTGTGGAAGAATCGTAAAAATATACTGTAGCTTGACCTTCATTCAGACTCCCATGTGGAGGACATAGTAAGAGGTGTTCTTGATGTAGAAAAGCAAGAGAAAGAACTGAAAACAAATAAGTTGCCATGCCTGGACGGAATCCCAGTTTTGTTTTGCAGAGAATTCTCTTCATGATTGGCTCCTTAGTTAGCTTGCATTTATCTGGAATCTTTTTCCAAGTTCAAAGTCCCAAATGACTGGAAGAAAGCGCAGGTGATTCCTTTACCAAAGCTGAACAGACCTGCAAAATTACAGATCAGTATCCTCAACACGGGTTTGCTGCAGAATTCTTGAACATATTCTCAGTTCTAGTATAATAAATTTCCATGAAATGCATAAGTTTATGCCTTAAAATTGGCACATATTTAGAAAGAATCACTTGTGTGAAACTTAGTTTGCTGTTTTCTTGCACAATGACCTGTGAATCGTGGATGAAAGGCAGCAGACATATTACATATTCGTACACTTCTTTAAAGTGTTTGGCATAGTGCTCCATTGCAGACTGTTAATGAATGTCTGAGCATACAGATTGGGTTCCCAGATATGTGAGTGGCCAGAAGAGACTTCTTAAGCAATAAAAGCCAGTATGTTATCGTCAATGGTGAGTATTCATCAGAGACAAGGGTATTGCCAGCTGTGTTGCAGGGTAATGTGATAGGGCTACTCCTGTTCTCTATATATACGTCAATAATCTGATGGACAAGGTGAACAGCAATATGCAACTTTTTGCTGATGACACTGTGGTGCACTAGTTTGCATCATTGAGTTACTGCAGGAGGGTACAAGGTGACTGAGAAATCATTTTTAGTTGGATGTGATGAATGGCAGCTTGCTCTAAATGTTGAAAAATGTAAGTATGAAAAACATTCCAATAATGAAACTTCCTGGCAGATTAAAACTGTGTGATGGACTGAGACTCGAACTAAGGCCTCTGCCTTTCATGAGCAAGTCATGCTTGGGTAGCTCAGTCTGTAGAAGACTTAACTGCGAAAGGCAAAGGTCCCGAGTTCGAGACTCTTTCCAGCACACAGTTTTAATCTTCCAGGAAGTTTCATATCAGTACACACTCTGTTGCTGAGTGAAAATTTCATTCTTTAATACTGTAATGTTCGAGTATAGCATTAGTAGTGTGCTGCTTTACACAGTCATATTGATTAAACATCTAATTGTAACACTGCAGGGTGATATGAAATGAAATTATCATGTAAGGATAGTAGCAGGGAAGGCAATTGGTCAAATTTTAGGGAAATGTAGCTCATAGTGTGACCCATTGTGCTCGATTGTTTGGGATACCCACAATGTCGGATTAAAGAAAGGCATCAAAGCAATTCAGGAGGGTGCTGCTAGATTTGTCACCAGTAAGTTCAGTCAACTTGCAGGTATTACAGAGAAGTTTCATGAACTCAGATGGGAATCTCTGCAGTGGGGAGGGTGAGACGGCATACTTTTCGTGAAATGCTCTTGAGAAAACTTATAAAACCAGCCTTTGAAACTGGTTGCAGAACAATTCTACTGCTGGCAATGTACATTCTGTCTAAGGACCATGAAGATAAGATATGAGAAATTAGGGCTTTTACACCAAAGGAAATGACTAGTAGTGGTAGAAGGTACTGAATGGTGACTTGTGGAGTATATATGTAAATGGAGAGGTAGTCGCAAAAAATATGGTATCTGTGTGTTCTCTAGTCATCACAAAGTGAATGTCATGGGTGTCCACCTTCAACCAGTAAACAAATGTGTGGTTCAACACTGCATAAGGAAATTACAGCATAATCCCTCTATACTGCCACATTCTCCTTGGTTGTCTCTGTGTATGGGGCTTTGGTAGTTAGAGATGGCTTTCTCTACTCCCTGCACATTGTCCAGCACTCAGCCAGGATATTGTGAACTATCTAAATGTTTGTCTTTGGCACCGAGTGGCAACACAAATGCTGATAGGCAGTGTGTCACATCAGGTATCAACAAAGTAGAAATGTATTTCACTTTAGATTGAAAAAAAGCTGTCCTTTCTTATATTAGTATCAGGAGGACTTCTGTGGTTCATTGGTATTTTCATCATTGTTAGTAGCAGCTAGTCTGCATAAAAAATGTCAACTTTGCTCTAGAGGCATTTGTACCAAGCAAGGTGGCATAGTAGTTAGCATTCTGGACTAATATTTGGGGGGACACCGGTTTTCCCTAAATCATTTAAGGCAAATGCATGATAGTTCTTTTGAAAGGGTACGACCAATTTCCTTCTCTATCCTTTCCTAATTAAGCTGGTGATCAGTCTCTAATGATCTCGTTGTCAATCTCCTCCTCCTCCTCTTCCTCTTCCTCCTCAAGAGGCACCTGCATTGTTTGGGACCCTTGGTGTTATGCATTACATGTATTTAATTGTTTGGTTAGTGTTGTTGTTGTGGTGGTGGTGGCTTTGAGTCTGTAGACTAATTTGATGCAGCTCTCCACTCTCGTGTACCCTGAGCAAACCTCTTCTTCCCAAAAGAGCTACTGCAATGTATATCCATTTGAACCTGCTTACTATATTGATTTCTTGGTCTCCCTCAACAATAATGCCGCCATCACACACACACACACACACACACACACACACACACACACACACACACACAACCTGTTTCTATCCACCTACACTTCTGCAGCACCACATTTCAATAGCACCACATTTCAAAAGCTTCTATTATCTCCTTGTCTAAACTGTTTATCAATCATGTTTTGCTTCCATACATGGCTACACTTTGAACAAATACTTTCAGAAAAGACTTGCTGACACTTAAATTTATGTTCATATTATTCATATATTTATATTCAGGTTAATAAAATTTTCTTTTTCAGAAACACTTTTCTTGCCATTGCCAGTCCGCATTTTATATCCTCTCTACCTGAACCATCCTGTTACTTTGCTGCTCAAATAGTAAAACTCACGTGATATTATTAGTGTCTGATTTCCTAATCTAATTCTCTCAGCATCTCAGCATCACCTGATTTAATTTGACTACAATCCATTACACCAATTTTATTTTTGTTGATGTTCATCTTGTAATCTCTTTCAAGACACTGCCCATTCAATTCAATTGCTCTTCCAAGTCCTTTGCCATGTGTGTGACAGAATTTCAATTTCAGTGACAAACCTTAAGGTTTTTTTTTTTCTTCTCCCTGAGGTATAATTCTGTTTATAATTTTTTCCGTCATTTCAATATTATGAAAAGGATAGTTGCTACTGACCGTATAGCAGAGATGCTGAATTGCAGATAGGCACAACAAAAAGACTGTCAGAAAATGAGCTTTCAGTCAACAAAGACACACACACACACACACACACACACACACACACACACACACACACACACACACACACAAATACAACTCATACATGACTGCAGTCACTGGCTGCTGAGGCCAAATTGCGAGCAGCTGTGCATGATTGCATGATGGGAGATGCAGACGGGTGCTGGGATTAAGTAGGAGGCTGGGGTGGTGAGGAGGGGGGATGGCATGGTAGGGGAGGGGGATGGTAAAGTGCTGTTTGTGGGAGCATACAGAGATGGGATGGAAAGAGGGTAAGGCAGCTGGGTGCAGTCAAGAGTTTAGAAGTTTAGACCCGTGAGGGGGGGGGGGGGGGGTGTTAGCAGAAACGGAGAGACATAGAAAGACTGTGGGTGGGTACATTGCGGAAAGAATAGAGAACTATTTGTTGCTGCAATGGCACCAGGGAAGGGGCTAGAGGGACAGGACAAAGACTAACGGGAGCTTATGGGGATGTATGATATACTGAAGGGGGAGTTCCCACATGTGCAATTCAGGAAAGCTTGTTGGTGGGAAGGGTCCACGGACCAACATAGTTAAGTTACACACCGCCATGTTTCATGCTGGAGTTCAAAGCCCTCTAGCGGCAGAGGGCTGAAAATAAATATGTAGACATGAAGAACAAAGACACAGAATATTAATAACTTTTGTTTTATTTGAAAAGCTTTAAGAGTTTTCAGATAAAAAATTTGGATGCATTACCCTTCAGAACGGCCTCGTATGTTGGTTTGATAGGACTTTGAATGTAGTTCATCGGGCATATGTATTACTTAAACACCTAGACCAGTGATTTACTTTATTCTGTTCTAGATCCTTGTCTGTAGCTGCAGCCATACTCCGCAAACGACTTGATTGTGTGTGGCAACAGGTTCTTTACATACCCTATTTCCTGTTACAGACCCCAATGGTCCAGGGACAAAACTATTTTTGGTAAACATTTGTGAGAGCTCGAATTTCTTTAATCTTACAATCATAGTGAGGCTGTGAAGCAGTCATTGAAGTGAAGAATGTTGTGTTGGGTGCCGTGCTCAGTAGTGGGGAGGTCTAGCTATTTCTTGGCCACAGTTTGTTGGTGGCATCTCATATAGACAGACAGCTTGTTAGTTGTCATGCGAACATAGAATGCGGCACAGTGATTGCAGCTTTGGTTGTAGATCACATGACTGGTTTCACAGGTAGCCCTACCTTTGACAGGATAGGTTATGCTTGTGACAACACTAGAGTAGGTAGTGGTGGGAAGATGTACGGGACAGGTCTTGCATCTAGGTCTATTATAGGGATATGAGCCATGAGGCAAGGGGATGGGGGCAGGAGCTGTGTAGGGATGGATGAGGAAATTGTGTAGGTTTGGTGGGGAATACCACTGTGGGAGGGGTGGGAAGGATATTGGTAATACATTCCTCATTTCAAAACAGGACCAGAGATAGTCGAAACCGTGGCAGAGAATGTGATGCGGTTGCTCCAGTTTTGGGTGGTACTGAGTCATGAGGGGAATGCTCCTATGTGGCTGGATGGTGGGACTTTGGAGGGTGGTGTGTGACTGGAGAGATAAGGTATGGGAGATCTGCTTTTTACAGTTTTGGGGGGAGGGGGATAATTACAATCTATGACAGCCTCAGCAAGAACCTTGGTGTATTTCATGAGGGACTATTCATCAATACAGATGCAAATGACCATGGGTGGCTAGGCTGTATGTAAAGGACTTCTTGGTATGGAATGGGTGGCAGCTATCAAAATGGAGGTATTGCTGGTGGTCTAGGTTTGATGTGAACAGAGGTACTGATGTAGCCTTCTTTGAGATGGGGTCAACATTGAGGAAGGTTATTTGTGGGTTGAATAGGACCAGGTGAAGTGAATGGGGGATAAAGTTTTGATGTTATGGAGGAATATGGATAGGGTGTCCTCACCATCGATCCAGATAATGAAGGTGTCATCAGTGAATCTGAACCAGATGAGGAGTTTGGGATTCTGGGTGTTTAGGAAGAATTACTGTAGATGGTCTATGAATAGGTTGGCATAAGATGGTGCCATTCGAGTGCCCATAGCCTGTACCTTAGATTTGTTTGTGGGTAACGCCTTCAAAGGAGAAGTAATTGTGGGTGAGGATATAGTTAGTCATGGTGATTAGCAATCTGGGTCACAGACAGGCATAATAAAAAGACTGTTTGAAAATGAGCTTCCAGCCAACAAGGCTTTCATTGGAGATGTAACACACACACACACACACACACACACACTAACACATTTCACACAATGACCACAGTCTGTTGTTGCTGAAGTCACACTGCCAGCAGATGCGCATAATGGAAGATGCAAATGGGTGATGAGAATAAGGAGGAGGATGGAAAGTGGGGTAGGGGTGGGGGACAGTAAAGTGCTGCTTGTGGGGGCATACAGGGATGAGGTGGAGAGAGGGTAGGGCAGCTAGGTGCAGTAAGGAGGTTAGTCGGAGGGCGAGGAAGGTGGAGATTACCAGAAAAGGAAAGAGATAGAAAGACTGTGGGTGTGTTGGTGGAACAGAGGAACAGGGAAAGGGGCTAGAGGGTAAGGACAAAGAATAATGAAACTTGAGGCCAGGAGGGTTACAAGAACACAGTATATGTTGCAGGGAGAGTTCTCCATCTCCGCAGTTCAGAAAGGCTGGTGTTGGTGGGAAGGATCCAAAAAGCACAGGCAGTGAAGCAGTGACTGAAATGAAGAATGTTGTGTTGTGTTGGGTGGTGTGCTCCGCAATGGGGTGGTCCAGCTGTTCCTTGTCCACAGTTTGTTGGTGGCCATTCATGCGGACCGACAACTTGTTAGTTGTCATGCAAACGTAGGATGCAACACAGTGGTTGCAGCTTAGCTTGTGGATCACATGACTGGTTTTACAGGTAGCCCTGTTTTTGATGGGATTGGTGATGCCTGTGACAACACTGGAGCAAGTGGTGGTGGGACGATGTATGGGGCAGGTCGTCCTCCTAGGTTTATTACAGGGATACAAGCCATGACGCAAGTTGTGTTAGGATAGATGGGCATATCGTATGGGTTTGATGGGCAGTGGAATATCACTGTGGGAGGGGTGGGAAGAGTAGTGGGACATGATGAGAGGTAATAGAAAACCTGATGGTGTATTCAGAGAGAGAGAGAGAGAGAGAGAGAGAGAGAGATTTTCCCTACAGATGCGACGGCATGGGTAGCTAGGGTGTATGTAATGGACTTCCTAGTATGGAATGGGTGGCAGCTGTCGAAGTAGAGGTGTTGCTGGTGGTTTGTAGGTTTGACATGGAAAGAGGTATTGATATAGCCATCTTTGAGGTGGAGGTTATCATCGAGGAAGGTTACTTGTTGGGTTGATTAGGGCCAGATGAAGTGAATGGGGGACTAAGTGTTGATGTTCTGGGGGAATGTGGATAGGGTGTCTTACCCTCAATCCAGATGAAGATGATGTTATCAGTGAATCTAAACTAGGTGAGGGGTTTAGGATTCTAGATTTTTTTGAAGGATTCCTCTAGATGTCCCATGAAGAAGTTGGCATGGGATGGCGCCATGCGAGTGCCCATAGCTGTACCCCAGATTTGTTTGTAGGTAATGCCTTAAAGGAGAATTAATTGTTAGTGAGGATATAGTTGGCCATGGCGATCAGAAAGAGGTTGTAGCTTTGGAATCTGTGAGGATTTGGGAAAGTAGTGTTCAATAGTGGTAAAAGACCATGGGTATTAGGGATGTTAGTGTAAAGGTAGGTGGCATCAATAGTGATGAACAGGAGCTGTGGAGAGTCGGTGGAAGAAATGGGTGGTATCTTTTATATAGGAGGATAGGTTGCTGGTAAGAGGCTGAAGGTGTTGTTCTATGAGAGCATAGAGTCTCTCTGTGGGAGCACAGTAACCAGCCACAATGGGGCATCTGGGTGATTGGATTTATGGACTTTAGGAAGCATGTAGAAGGTAGGAATGAAGGGGGTAGTGGGGGTGAGGGGAGAGAGAGAGAGAGAGAGAGAGAGAGAGAGAGAGAGAGAGAGAGACTCCATGGAGAGGTTGTGGGATGGACCTAAGGATTTGAGGAGAGAGTGGAGATCACACTTGGTTTCTGGAATGGTGTCAATGGCTCTGAGCACTATGGGACTTAACATCTTAGGTCATCAGTCCCCTAGAACTTAGAACTACTTAAACCTAACTAACCTAAGGACATCACACACATCCATGCCCGAGGCAGGATTCGAACCTGCGACCGTAGCAGTCCCGCGGTTCCGGACTGAGCGCCTAGAACCTCTAGACCACCGCGGCCGGCAAGGTGTCACTGTGGTACCGTTTGTAAGTGGATGACTGACTGCTGGCAGAGTCCTTCCTCCAGGTTCAAAACAGCAGTGCTGGAGCCTTAGTCAGCAGGTAGGATTAAAGGTTGGGAAAAGTTTATACTTGATGGATTGTGGTTCTTTCCATGGAAAGTTAGCAGGGAGTGATGTGAGGACAGTGGTGTGGATCACGGTTCGATGAAGCAGTAAACTGAGTCTAGTAGGGTTCAACATTGGTCTTTGCTTGAGTCTGATTGGTAGGGTTGGTGGTGAAAAAGTGTTTCCACTATAGGGACCAGGAGAAGGAGAGAAGGTCTTTAACAAGTCCTGCATGATTGAATTTGGGAGTACAGTGCATATCCAAATTCCTGGATCCCATAACACACACTGAAACTCTTGCCTGCCAGGAACTAGAGCAACATGCACAACACCACTTCAAAAAACTCTCCAACCGGCTCACTTTGTACTCCCAACTTGGGCTACCACTGTCCACCACCTCTAAAGCAACATCCAGAACTCCCCCACATCCCCTCATAGCTGACAAACCCTGCTCACTGACCTACTACATTTACCCCTCCCTCCAAAACATTCTCCCACCACCACACAGATTCCAGAATGTAAACAGCCCAAAACACAGTCATGAACATTTCCTCCAAAAGCTTTAACCCTGCAGAAGTACCAGTCCTTTCCAAAAACCTCACCTTTTGTCCCAGTCCCAAATTAAATCATGCAGGACTTGTTAAAGATTTTCTCTCCTTCTCCCAGTCCCTACAGTGCAAAAAGTTTTTCGCCACCAACTCCACCAATCAGAGTCAATCAAGGATCAATGTTGTACCTTGCCTGACTCAGTTCACTCCTCCATCCAACTGATCCACCGCCACTGCCCCCAAATCACCCCTGCTAACTTTCCAGAATTTATTAACCTCAAACCTTGAACCTTGCCTCACCATCATTCTCTTAATCCCTCAAATGCAAACTAACCTTTCATCCATGGAATGAATTGTAATCCAACCCATAAAAACTGATCCCAACCTTATAATGCTACCTGCTGATAAATGCTACACCAGCGTTGTTTATAAACACTACACCCTGCTATAGTGACCCTATTCCAGAAAGCCAGCAGGATCTCCAGTCTCTCCTCAAATTCTCAGACCCATTCCACAACTTCTCCCTGGAATCTATACCTCTCCTCGCCCCCATTACTCCCCGCACTCCTACCTTCTACATGCTTCCTAAAGTCCATAAACTCAACCACCTAAGACATGCCATTGTGGCCGGTTACTATCCTCTCATTGAGAAAATCTCTGCTCTTGTAGACCAACACCTTCAGCCTATTACCAGCAACCTACCCTTATATGTATAAGATACCAACCATTTCCTCTACTGACACTCCACAGTTCTTGTTCCTTTACAACATGGTGCCCAGCACATAACTATTGATGCTACCTCCATTTAACATCCCTAATGCCCATGCTCTTACAGCTATTGAACACTACGTTTCCCAATGCCTGACAGTTTGTAAACCTACATCCTCTTTCCTGTTCACAATATTGTTACATTGCATCCTCGATTTTCTATTGTGGAATTTTTTCGTGGTTTCCTTTTCTACTTGCCCAGTTTACAGATTATATAACATGAAGGAAGGCAACAACAATGCCTCACTCCATTCTCAGCTACTACTTCCTATTCGTGTTTTTTCAATTCTTGGAACTGTAACCTACTTTCTGTTCAAGTTATAAACAGCATTTCAGTTCATGAGCCTTTTCGCTGCTACCTTCAGAATTTCAAAGGGTGTATCACAGTCAGCATTGTCAAAAGCTTGCTTTTAATCTGTAATTGCTATAAATGTGGGTTAATGTGTCTTTAATCTATTTCCTCAGATAAGTAGTTGGATACATATTATCATGTGCATTCCTACATTAACCCTATCTGATTTTCCCTGAAGTCAGTTTGTTTCCATTTTTCCACAAATAATTTGTGTCAGTACTTTTCAACCATGACTTATTAAAATGAGACTTCAGTAGAATTTGCACCTGCCAGCACCTGCTTATTTGCAATTAGAATTATTAAATTCTTGTCGGAGGATATTTCTCATGTCTCATCTACCTATAGTTCCTAATTTATGGATTTGTACTGCTTTACATGCCATTGTTTTTGTGTAACAGTAGAATAAATCAGCAAAATGTAGTGAAAATGAACTATAAGCAGTTTTATATTCAGGCTGTCAGTTTCTGGATTACACTCTAGTCTTGAAATGGTGCAATTGAATTGTCACTATTTTTTTCCTGTAGCACTGAAAGAAATCAGTTTCATTCATGTGCAGAAATCTGGAACACACAACATAATGGGCTCATGCAGGTGCAGAATCAGAAAGTGTTTTCTCCTGCATTTGAGTGCCACTTCCACATCTCCTCCTGAACCACTGGACCAATTTCAACCAAACTTGGTACATATATCCCTTACTGTCAAGCTACGATGGCTGTCTGAGTAAGAATCAGCTGACTAACATAGTTAAAGACATATGACATAAACAGTGAGATGCACAAAATACTTCCACAACATGCATGACATCTAAATGTACTACTTCTGTGCTATTAACTGTATTCTTAATAAATTTCGCAGGCAGCATCCACGTATGACACTAAATGCTTCTACAAAAGTATACCATGGTACCACACATAGTTAAAGAGAGATGACTTCATTAACACTGAGACATGTGAAAAATTTCTGCATCATGCATGCCATTTAAATTAATTACTTATTTGTAACACTTCTTGCAGACAGTATCCACATATGCCACTGAGTGTACATACAAAATTATATCATTGTATGACTCATATTGAAGGGTACATACAAAATTATATCATTGTATGACTCATATTGAAGGGATATGATGCCGTAAACAGAGAGATATGTGAAAAAATTGTCACATCTTGCATCACGTTTTAATACATTTACTCTTTACTACTAAGATACTCCTGCAATTGAGCCAACTTAGGAAAATCCCTAACATCTGGCAGTGCTTTTGACATCCTTCAACTGTGAAGCCCAAGTGGTTGTAGACAGCAATGACAGCAGTCTATAGAGCTGTAAAGAGGCATTGCCATAGAAAACTTTACAAAATTACCGAGCAGGTAGTGCAGGGGTTAGCACACTGGATTTGCATTTGGGAGGACAACAGTTCAAACCAGCATCTGGCCATTGTAATTTAGGTTTTCCATGATTTTCTTCAGTTGCTTAAGGTAAATATCAGGATTGTTGTCCGAGCTTGTGCTCCATCTCTAATGACCTCATTGTCAGTGGGGTGTTAAAACACAAGTCTTCTCTTCCTCAGTTTACAAAATCAAACAATGGAAAATCCAGGATGGAATGTAACAATATTAGAGAAGGAAAGTTGCCACTCACCATATAACAGAGATGCTGAGCCGCTATAGGCACAACAAAAAGATTCACACAATTATAGCTTTCGGCCATTAAGGCCTTTGTCAACAACAGACACACACACACACACACACACACACACACACACACACACATACATGCAGATGCAACTCGCACACACATCTGCAGTCTCAGGCAACTGAAACCACACTATTGCCTATCATGACTCGGTTTACAAAATTGCATTCGTAGACATGCAAAGCAGCTACGCCCGAAGTACCGATGTACAGAAATTGCCAGGATCATGTTTCTTAATCTGGATTCTGTACCTGTACATTTGTACATGATGCATATTTCTTTGTACAGCTGTTTCGTAATTTTAAAGATCTTTTCACGAATACATGGAAATGAAATTTTTTCGATACTTCACCACAAACATAATTCACTTTTTGTTTTTGTTTCTAATAGCAAATTGGCAAAACAAATAGACAGGTAATGTCAGGTTAGTCAGCTAGTTACCTATATATGGAGCATAAAATTGAATCTTACATTTTTGTTAGCCCCTCCACTTTTGTATAAAACTGTTAATTGCAAAGGTCACTAAATTAGAAAGAACTGGCTGGCTCTGTGTACATCATTTGCTGTGCATTGTAGAAGGGAAAAAAGTTGAATGATATTCATGACATGACTTAAGCATTATGCACCTACAAGAGTAACTCTTTTTACTACTATTCATTGTCTACAGGAGTGGGAGGTGCCGGATGGCCACAATAGTATGCAGGATCCACTAAGCATTGTTAAAGAGGTGAGTTGTTCTTAGGCTGCAGTGGATAATTACATTGTGTAATGTAGAATAGTAACTTATTTATTCACATAGAGAATTTGGATGTTGGACATATGTTTAAAGTCATGCCATAACTTGCTAGAAACAATTACAAACACACAATCATCTCAGTTATGTATGGCTAGTATGGCGCAAAGGTACATAATCTACTCCTTTAAAATAGATTCAGTAATACTATAAAAACACTTATTACTAAAATATTCTTGCAGGTTGACTTCCCTGTAGGTACTATGAAATCTTGTTAAACATTTTGATCTCCATACAGACTATTGTCTGCACCTTTCGTGTAATGCCTTGCCAGGTGATACACACAATCTCCCCTAGGTTATAAATATGTACATCTTTATTTAAACTGTTACGCTGCCTGTATTTTAAGACTGGTTGTACAATTTTAGAAATATAGTGACAGTAGTGGAAGTTATTTCTTATTCTTGAGCATCTTTTTGTAACGTTGCGAGTCAATACGCAGTAGCATTTTATTGCAGTAAGCTACTTTGAAGTACGGGCTTGTAGCTTTGGAGCCGTTGGCAGTGGCAAAATACAGCCACTGGTATCTTAGCGTGACTCACTTGCACCTGTCGCTAGCCTAGCCGTGGGAAGCGCAACCAGTGTTAGTTCAAGTGACAGAATATTCAAGCCCCTAAGAATCTAAATAAACAGTATTAAATATTATTCAATATACAGCCCTTTGTTATTAAAAGGGAGGTTGTATTAAAATCTCAGCTGTCTAGCTGTGATACTTTCAGATTTAGAAACAATTATCTAAAACACCAAAAACCGACGTGTATAAGATTAAAGTCAATTAGGATTCATAGCAGTTTGTCTTTTAGTATCATCTGGAATTACTACTGAAGTTTATTAAGTGGCAGAACAATTTATTTTGATTTTTTATAATTAAAAACGTTCACCATTTTTCATTTTCATAACATAGAATTCAGAGAGGATTAATGTCTATTTAATAACTATTTGTTTTGTTGTGTGAATAAATGAGAGAGAGCGAGAATGTATATGTGGGACATATGTAAAGATTCATTATTATCTGATTTTAAACATTATATAATTATGTCATGGGAAAGTGTGAAGCAAGCAGTTGCAATGAAAATGTAATTTTCCTACCTTGCCAGTGATGAATGTCCAAGGGTACTTGCTTTGTCAGGTGGCCAGAATAGCCACTTGCAGAGTAATGATTTTCTAAAGTCATTTCAAGCTTAGTTTTCTTTTCATTTGGTTTTGTTAATTGTTTTATTAAGATTTACATGATGAAGTGGTGTAAGTGCATCTGTGAATAGTGATTGGTGTAGGACAGTTTTGGCGTGAGAATGATCTCGAACAACTGTTCTGATTGGCTGGTCATTTTGATCAGCCATTCAGAGTTTAGCAGTTCCTGTGCACTGCCAGGTAGTTATAGGCTGTGGAAGAAGCAGCATTCAGGAGTCGTTTACTAGCTATCAGACGTATAGGTCATGTTGGACGTGTCTGTCTACGTTATGAGTAAAATGAAGAAGTTACTGGTATTTCACATCTGAATGGTATTGCCTTGAAAGCAGTAGCATTTACGGACAGATTGTGGTAATTTGAGCTTTGTGAAGTGTTTATTTGGAAAGATAAACGCATGTGAACTTTTGGCCTTTGTAGAATTCCACATGCCATGTTTCATATTCATCTATGGAATAGCTGGCAAGCAGTTTCTTTATGAGAAATCCACTGAAAAAAAGAGACTGAATGTGAAACTCATATATTGTAGCAGAGTATCGACTGGAGATCACGTAATAATTCAGGTCGGTCTTAAGTACATCTCTGGCTGTCTTTTGTGTATTCTGGGTTGTATGAACTATGAGCTGAGGACATTGATGTTGTTCTTGTTGTGGTCCTCAGTCCAGAGACTGGTTTGATGCAGCTCTCCATGCTACTCTATCCTGTGCAAGCTTCTTCATCTCCCAGTACCTTTTGCAACCTACATCCTTCTGAATCTGTTTAGTGTATTCATCTCTTGGTCTCCCTCTGTGATTTTTACCCTCCACACTGCCCTCCAATACTAAACTGGTGATCCCTTGATGCCTCAGAATATGTCCTACCAACCAATCCCTTCTTCTAGTCAAGTTGTGACACAAATTTCTCTTGTCCCCAATTCTATTCAAAAGCTCCTCATTAGTTATGTGATCTACCCATCTAATCTTCAGTATTCTTCTGTAGCACCACATTTTGAAAGCTTCTATTCTCTTTTTATCTAAACTATTTATCGTCGACGTTTCATTTCTATACATGGCTACACTCCATACAAATACACTCCTGGAAATTGAAATAAGAACACCGTGAATTCATTCTCCCAGGAAGGGGAAACTTTATTGACACATTCCTGGGGTCAGATACATCACATGATCACACTGACAGAACCACAGGCACATAGACACAGGCAACAGAGCATGCACAATGTCGGCACTAGTACAGTGTATATCCACCTTTCGCAGCAATGCAGGCTGCTATTCTCCCATGGAGACGATCGTAGAGATGGGGATGTAGTCCTGTGGAACGGCTTGCCATGCCATTTCCACCTGGTGCCTCAGTTGGACCAGCGTTCGTGCTGGACGTGCAGATCGCGTGAGACGACGCTTCATCCAGTCCCAAACATGCTCAATGGGGGACAGATCCGGAGATCTTGCTGGCCACGATAGTTGACTTACACCTTCTAGAGCACGTTGGGTGGCACGGGATACATGCGGACGCGCATTGTCCTGTTGGAACAGCAAGTTCCCTTGCCGGTCTAGGAATGGTAGAACGATGGGTTCGATGACGGTTTGGATGTACCATGCACTATTCAGTGTCCCCTCGACGATCACCAGTGGTGTACGGCCAGTGTAGGAGATCGCTCCCCACACAATGATGCCGGGTGTTGGCCCTGTGTGCCTCGGTCGTATGCAGTCCTGATTGTGGCGCTCACCTGCACGGCACCAAACACGCATACGACCATCATTGGCACCAAGGCAGAAGCGACTCTCATCGCTGAAGACGACACGTCTCCATTTGTCCCTCCATTCACGCCTGTCGCGACACCACTGGAGGCGGGCTGCACGATGTTGGGGCGTGAGCGGAAGACGGCCTAACGGTGTGCGGGACCGTAGCCCAGCTTCATGGAGACGATTGTGAATGGTCCTCGCCGATACCCCAGGAGCAACAGTGTCCCTAATTTGCTGGGAAGTAGCGGTGCGGTCCCCTACGGCACTGCGTAGGATCCTACGGGCTTGGCGTGCATCCGTGCGTCGCTGCGGTCCGGTCCCAGGTCGACGGGCACGTGCACCTTCCGCCGACCACTGGCGACAACATGGATGTACTGTGGAGACCTCACGCCCCACGTGTTGAGCAATTCGGCAGTACGTCCACCCGGCCTCCCGCATGCCCACTATATGCCCTCGCTCAAAGTCCGTCAACTGCACATACGGTTCATGTCCACGCTGTCGCGGCATGCTACCAGTGTTAAAGACTGCGATGGAGCTCCGTACGCCACGGCAAACTGGCTGACACTGACGGCGGCGGTGCACAAATGCTGCGCAGCTAGCGCCATTCGACGGCCAACACCGCGGTTCCTGGTGTGTCCGCTGTGCCGTGCGTGTGATCATTGCTTGTACAGCCCTCTTGCAGTGTCCGGAGCAAGTATGGTGGGTTCTTTTTTCCATTTCCAGGAGTGTACTTTCAGAAAAGACTTCCTGACATTTAAATCTATACTTGGTGTTAACAAATGTCTCTTCTTCAGAAACACTTTCCTTGCCATTGCCGATCTACATTTTATATCCTCTCTACTTCGACCATCATCAGTTATTTTGCTCCACAAGTAGCAAAACTCATTTACTACTTTAAGCGTCTCGTTTCCTAATCTAATACCTCAGCATCACCCGATTTAATGCGACTACATTCCATTATCCTCATTTTGCTTTTGTTGATGTTCATCTTATATCCTCCTTTCAAGACAATGTCCATTCTGTTCAACTGCTCTTCCAAGTCCGTTGCTGTCTCTAACAGAATTACAGTGTCATTGGCGAACCTCAAAGTTTTTATTTCTTCTCTGTGAATTTTATTTACTACACCAAATTTTTCTTTTGTTTCCTTTAGTGCTAGCTCAATATACAGATTGAATACCATCAGGGAATAGGCTACAACCCTGTCTCACTCCCTTCCGAACCACTGCTTCCCTTTCATGCCCCTCGACTCTTATAACTGCCATCTGGTTTCTGTACGAATTGTAAATAGCCTTATATTTCACCCCTGCCACCTTCAGAATTTGAAAGAGAGTATTCCAATCAACATTGTCAAAAGCTTTCTGTAAGTCTACAAATGCTAGAAATGTAGGTTTGCCTTTCCTTAATCTATTTTCTAAGATAACTCATAGGGTCAGTATTGCCTCGGTCAGCTTCTACCAGTTTTTCCATATGTCTGTAAAGAATTCGTTTTAGTATTTTGCAACTTTGGCCTATTAAACTGATAGTTCGGTAATTTTCACGTCTGTCAACACCTGATTTCTTTGGTATTGGAATTATTATATTCTTCTTGAAGTCTCAGGGTATTTCACCTGTCTCATACATCTTGCTCACCAGATGATAGAGTTTTGTCAGGGCTGGCTCTCCCAAGGTTATCAGTAGTTCTAATGGAATGCTCTGTCAAACTCTTCACGCAGTATCATATCTCCCATTTCATCTTCATCTACATCCTCTTCCATTTCCATAATATTGTCCTCAAGAACATCGCCCTTGTATAGACCCTCTATATACTCCTTCCACCTTTCTGCTTTCCCTTCTTTGTTTAGAACTGGGTTTCCATCTGAGCTCTTGATATTCATGCAAGTGGTTCTCTTTTATCCAAAGGTCTCTTTTAATTTTCCTGTAGGCAGTATCTATCTTACCCCTAGTCATATACGCTTCTACATCCTTACATTTGTCCTCTAGCCATCCCTGCTTAGCCATTTTGCAATTCTTGTCTATCTAATTTTTGAGACGTTTGTATTCCTTTTTGCCTGCTTTGTTTACTGCATGTTTGTATTTTCGTCTTTCATCAATATTTGAGTATCTCTTCTGTTACCCAAGGATTTCTATTAGCCCTCGTCTTTTTACCAACCTGATCGTCTGCTACCTTCACTACTTCGTCCCTCAGAGCTACCCATTCTTCTTCTACTGTATTTCTTTCCCCCATTCCTGTCAATTGTTCCCTTATGCTCTCCCTGAAACACTCTACAACCTCTGGTTTTTTCAGTTTATCCAGGTCCCATTTCCTTAAATTCCCACCTTTTTGCAGTTTCTTCAGTTTCACTCTGCAGTTCATAACCAATAGATTGTGGTCAGAATCCACATCTGCCCCTGGAAATGTCTTACAATTTACAACCTGGTTCCTAAATCTCTGTCTTACCATTATATAATCTATCTGAAACCTTTCAGTATCTCCAGGATTCTTCCATGTATACAACCTTTTTTATGATTCTTGGACCAAGTGTTAGCTATGATTAAGTTATGCTCTGTGCAAAATTCTACCAGGTGGCTTCTTCTTTCATTGCTTACCCCCATTGCATATTCACCTCTTCCATTTCCTTCTCTCCCTTTTCTTACTATCGAGTTCCAGTCACCCGTAACTATTAAATTTTTGTCTCCCTTCACTATATGAATAATTTCTTTTATCTCACCATACATTTCATCAATCTCTTCATCATCTTTGGAGTTAGTCAGCATACGAACTTGTACTACTGTGGTAGTAGCGGGCCTCGTATCTAACTTGGCCACAACAATGCGTTCACTATGCTGTTTGTAGTAGCTTACCCGCATTCCTATTTTCCTATTCATTATTAAACCTACTCCTGCATTGCCCCTATTTGATTTTGTATTTATAACCCTGTATTCACCTGACCAGAAGTCTTGTTCCTCCTGCCGCCGAACTTCACTAATTCCCACTATATCTAACTTTAACGTACCCATTTCCATTTTTAAATTTTCTAACCTACTTGCCCGGTTAAGGGATCTGACATTCCACACTCCCATCCGTAGAACGCCAGTTTTCTTTCTCCTGATAACAACATCTTCCTGAGTAGTCCCTGCCCGGAGATCTGAATGAGGGACTATTTTACCTCCGGAATATTTTACCTCCGGAATATTTTACCCAAGAGGACGCCATCATCATTTAACCATACAGTAAAGCTGCATGCCCTCAGGAAAAATTACGCCTTTAGTTTCCCCTTGCTTTTAGCCGCTCGCAGTACCAGCACAACAAGGCCGTTTTGGTTAGTGTTACTAGGCCAGATCAGTCAGTTATCGACGCTGTTGCCCCTGCAACTACTAAAAAAGCTGCTGCCCCTCTTCAGGAACCACACATTTGTCTGGCCTCTCAACAGATACCCTGCTGTTGTGGTTGCACCTACGATACAGCTATCTGTATCGCTGAGGCACGCAAGCTTCCCCACCAACGGCAAGGTCCATGGTTCATGGGGGGGGGGACATTGATATTAGTCATTTAAATAAATACGAGCTGATGGCAAGTTCTTTAATTTTGAACGTAAAGAAACAAAGAATTTTTTATGGAATTTTGACATTTTTTTCTAAAAGAGTGAAGCAATAACCCTCCACCCGTAAATCGTTATAAGATATTACAGGATAGCTTGCTACCAGAGTTTAGGCGGACTTTGCAAATGTAAGTATTGACGATCTTTACGTATGCAGAGAATCGGGCTGGTGACCAGACACCGTACTGAGGTAGGTGGAACATTTTGTAGTGCGCAGTACGACAAAAGACACTGGTCAAACCATTACGCAACACATCTTATAACCCGCCATGCCAATTCTCTGTCCACTTGCAATCATACTATCAGCTTTCAACATAACCTATGCTTTGCGCTGTACTACAAATCAGTGTTCCACCTCAACTAAGATTTCATATCCAATTTTGTTGGCTTCACCTATTCAAAACCAAATTGTCACCTTTAAACCTAACCTACACCTTGTTCTATGCTATAAGATTACCTTTCACAACAATCTAAATCCTGAAAAATAAAAAGGATGCCCATAGTTGTTAGTGTTCTGTTCCCTTCCTGTTTGCACCTGAGTGACATCACATAACATTGTTACACCTGGAGTGTTAGTAAATTTGGGTGAACGAAATGAATCCATATAACTGGGATGACTGCGTGGAATTCCAACTACCATTTTTTGGAGGATAAATGCTCTGTTTATATGCTTGGCTGCTGCACACTCCCTCACAAAAGTTGGAAATGTGCAAAACACCTTTCTCCTTTGGTCATAATTCAGAAGTTTTGACATTGTTCATATTGCATTAACAGATTTTTCCTAATTTTTGGTATAAAATATCAATCTGATGTTTCCAAGACATAGATGCCCATCTAACATGAGACTGTGGAAGGGAATTCTGTCATCCAGTTTCAGTGTTGCATCATCATTATTCATTCATTGTTGGGTAATTGAATAACTGAAGAAGAAATTTGATACAAACTTCCTGGCAGATAGAAAATGTGTGTGAAAACAGAGTTGGGCCCCAGAATTTTGACTTTTGCCCACAGCACTACTTCAAAACTGTTGTCTGCCTCTCTAAAACAGATAACTGAACATGTAATGAAGCAACCTCAGCAAATTTTGAAACCTGGTGGCACCCACAAAATAACATTGATGATGGCATATTGAGAATTAAGTTTGGTAAAATTTTTTGTTTATGTTTTTGCTTTATCAGTCATAACTCCTACTATAAATGTACACAGAAGAAAATTTCCACATTTAGAAGGCATTAGAAAAAAAAAGCAGGTGATAAGTGACTATTCTAGACTATGTGGTGGCACACTATTTAACACATTAAACAAACATGACCCAACCAGATAAAAACATCCCCACAACACACACACACACACACACACACACACACACACACATGTGGAGAGAGAGAAAGTAAATAACTTCAAATGTCGCTCCAAACTGATATGGAAACAAATGAACTTCAGTGGTAACTACACACATCAGCAACTTAAACACTGTGTTTAATGAAATGACAAAGTGTAGCTTGTGAGTGGAGTTCCACAAAATGTTTATTGTTTTCGTCCATGCATTTCCACAACAGATGAGAATGGATATATCAAAACTAACTGCACATCAACACAAAATATAGTCATGAAATGTTTTTGTACAATAAAATTACATTTCACAGATAACATGATTTACTAACAGTAAACTCACAGTAACATCTAGTGGTTGGAGATGACAAGCTACCAGTATGCGGAGAGGACCTACAGAACTCCAGTATTTCAAAACAGTACTTTTAATCAGCACCAAAGCAACAGCTCACAAACTCGATGTTACTCAGTAGCTTGTTTGAAACATTGCATAGGAAAATGGTTTATATCCTTGTCATGCAGGCACTTCAAGATGAGAAAGTAGAATATTATCTGTGGCAAGCCAATTTTTGTGCCTGAGCCTGAGGGCAGCATCAATGTTCAATAATGTTGATATTCCTTATGTCATCTTGTTTATGGATGACACTATTTTTTTGTGGAAGCAGTATTTAATGTCCAAAACTGTCATCAATATACATATGAAAATCCTTATCAAAATGAAAACCCTTATCAAATTCAGGAAAAAGGTCACTAGGAAAGTATTTTTGAGAAATGTCTTGGCTGGAATTGTCAGTGACACCTTACTGTAACCTTTCTTTCCACCTCCTTGAATAAATGGACAGAATTATTGACAGTTTTGCAAGTGGAATTTCCTATAGTGTTAGAAAATGTTCCTCTTCTGAGGTAACCCATTTTTGTTCGTACACATAACTTTCACATGATTTTTCTTGGTAACATAACTCAATCGTACCATCACATCACTATTGTTAGAACAATAATAATATATATTGTACTCAACTTGGGTGCAGGATACAGAAGTCCAACATTGTAGTTGTTATTCAATAAGCTGACACACATTTTCTAATAATTTCTGTTTATTTATTTATTTTTCATGGCAAAACATGGACACACGTCTTCTCAGTTAGCTTGTTTCAACAAAAAGCAGTGCAATGCCCTGTCACATGCTGTTCATGAATGCTACCTGACCAAATTTGTACATCAGTTACAAGTGTTTGGGCTGATAATGAAATTTTTAATAATACAGAGCAATATTCTGTTGTTAGTAATCTTAACCACAATAAAAGTTGTCAATTTACAAAGAGTAATCAACGTCCAGTGGTGTTTTTGTTTGGTCCAATCTTAATCTTAATGCATGGAAGTACAACATTTGAAGAACTTAGAAGAATAAATAATAAATTACAAAGCAGTTGACAAATACTAGCATTGTATTTTAAATTAGTAATTTCATATCTGAATTCAGTCTATAATTATTGTTAACATTTTCACATGTATTTTAGGTCATTCTTTACTGCACTGTATAACTGAATCACAAATAATATTTTTCTTATTTTTGAAAGTTTTCACCTAAGCTATTTACACAATGCGTGTCTTTTATTTACAAGCAACTATTAACAAACAGTAAAATGGTATAAAACTGATATCAGCACAAAAAAAAAAAAAATGCAGAAGTCATTTAATTATAGCTCAGCATGGTGAAATGAAGTATTTTTTCTTAGTGAATTAATGTAAGTACGAAAAAATACACATGGAATCATGTTGTTTACTACATGAGAATCGTATCCACTAACACTACCAAACTTTTGCAAATAACATTACACTCTCCACAGACACCAAAGGATGTTGTTGCAACAGGACTGTTCCATCACGTACCACTATAGCGGCCTGATGACATTCAAATCAAGTATTTGAATACAGGTGGATCAGGTGTGGTGGTCCCTGAGAGTGGCCTTCTAGATTACTTCACTAGACTTCCTTGTGTTGACTTTAATGAAAGACCACATCTACCAGAGACCAGTCAACATTCATGAAGAGGTGGTTGCAATAATTTTTTGAGACAGTATGCATCATATCAGATAATTTTGAGAGGCTGCATCAATTGGTGATGTTAACTTTACACCAGCATTGAAGGCAGCAATTTTGTGGCATATGGGTAGATTAAATAAATAGTGAAGATGTACTGAATGAAACGAAGTGGGGTGGGGGTGGGGGTGGGGGGAGCGGTATCTAAAACAGTGCTTGACTAAAAGGAGAAATTAGTAGGACACATTCTAAGATGTCAAAGAATAGTTAATTTGCTGGTGGAAGGAAGTGTCAGGGGAAAATATTGCAGAGGGAGACCTAGCTGAGAATGTAGTAAGCAGGTTCAAATGAATGAAGGTTTCAGTGGTTGTGCTGATAAGAAGAGGCTTGCTAGGATAGGTTATTGTGAAGTGCTTCATTGCCCTTGGTGCCTCAGATTGTAGCCTATGAACAGATCCCTTATTTTAATCAAGTTTTGCTATAAATTTCTTCTCTCCACAATTTTATTCATTATCTCTTCATTAGTTATCCAACCTTCCCTTTAATCTTCAGCATTCTTTTGTAGCAACACATTTTAAAAGCTTATTTTCGTTTCTGGATGGTATTGTGTATCTTTCACATCTCACTTCTGTACAAAGCTAAACTCTAGACAAATTCTTTTAGAAAAAAATGTTTGTATCCTCTATACTTCTACAGTTGTTGGTTGTTATACTCCGAAATTGCACAACTTTTCTACTATTTTCTGTATCTAACTTTACATTGTAATTCTCCCAGCATCACCTGATTTGGTTCAACTTCATTCTGTTACTCTTCCCCAGCTGGGCACATTAATCCATACTTATGTTTTATTTCTCAGCTCCTCTTAACTGCTGTACCAGTTGAGTTGTTGACAGGCACATGACAAAAACTAAAAACTTTGGTAGCTTTTGAACAAATCCTGTTTTGTGTGAGTACACAAAACACCCCATGAGCATGCCCTTCCCTCCCCCATCCCCCTCCCCTCCTAAATACACGCACACGCACACACACACACACACACACACACACACACACACACACACCTATGACAACATTGTGCCAGCTCAAGTGAGTGAGGGGAGAAAAGAGGCAGGGAGTGGGAGGGCAGCTTGGGAGGGATGACTGATGGCTCGCCGGGAGGAAGCAGGTGTATGTGTCGAATTTGGGATGGTGGCACACGTTGACACATGACATGTGGTGACATGGAGGGGGTGACACACCAGAGGAAAGGGGAGATTGCAGAGAATAGGATGTTTGAGCAGAATGAGTGAATTTAGGACAGGGCACTTTTAAATTATTTACATTTTAATATCATATATGTCCACCTGTCGCAGACCATGTACTGCTTCCACAAACTGCCTCCATTCCTTTCAGTTTTGTGCTCATTTCCTCCAGATGCCTTCTATCCCCAGGGCTGCCACATACTTCAGCCAGCTGTCCGTCCAGTATCGCCTCTGTCGTCCTATGGAGTGTCTTTTGTTTGGTTCCCCCTCAAGTGATTTATTCATCTCTCTTCCTTCTGGCATACGGGCTGCATGGATCACCCATTGAATTCTTTTGCTCTTCAGCTTCTGTAGGATTGTTCGTTGTTGCATCAAGAGGTAGATTTCCTCATTCCTCCTCCTCCATTCTCCTTTATCTAAGATGGGCCCCGAAATCTTTCTCATTACTCTTCTTTCAAATATTAATAGTTTTTCCTTTTGTTGTCTAGTCATACTCCAGGTTTCTGAACTCTACATGGCTGCTGGGCATATCACTGTGTTAGATATTCTCATCTTAGTATTCACTGATATTGATTTTGAGCTGAGTGTTCCCCTGAGGGACTACATGCACTTTATTCCCACTGCTGTTCTATCCTTGTTTCCCATTTCTATGCTGTTATTGCTGGTAAACCGTGATCCCAAGTATTTGAACTGATGAACTCTCTTGAACCTCATGACTTATATCTGAAAAAAATTCTTGCTGCTCTTGTCTGCTTCCTAATTGCATGAACTCTGTTTTGTTTTGAGTCACTTCTAGTCCAGCCTCCTGTATTTAGTTGTCCATTTTATGGTATATTTCTTTCAACTCATGGATTGATTCACTTAGCAGTACTATCATCTGCATATGCAAGAAAAGTGAAATTACCATCCATCTGCACTCCAGCCACTTGTATTGCTGACATTCCCTTATTACTTGTGCTAAAATGACATTGAACAGAACACCTGAGAGAGCCCCCCGTGTCTGAGACCTGTCTCAAAGCATCTTATACCAACTTCTTAACTGACACCTTGCCGGGACCCATGTGCAGCAGTTTGCTAAATTTAAATTTTATGATTGATGTCATCAATTTTTGCAATTTACTGTACTTGCAAATACTTTGCTTATAATAATAGAAAAAAGATCTCGATGAATTGGCAATTCAGATTAGTGAGGGCCGAATGAGTGAAGTTTGCTTTATTTGCTAATGTAAGTGTTTGGAATTTCAATTAATTCCACACCGATAAAATCCCAGCATACTGACATAACACATTGCTCTTTCCACAAAGAAGTGATCTGAATATAATGTTTTTCCCTACATCAAAGCTATAGAAAAAAGGAATCCCCTTAATAAGTAATGTCTCTTTCATAACATAAATAAAAACTACTTCATTGATGTTTTTGAATTGAGTTAATTGAAAAACTGTTTAAAACATTTTATAATACTTCCATTTTTTCATGACATAAAATAGTTCATACATCTGCCATATCATGGAAAGTTAGAACTAAGAGAAACCATTTTCATTTTTGTGCCAGGCCATAATAATTCATATTATTTATTTAATTGATTATTCCCCTTTAGGCGAGCAATTGAACTTCAATTCATGATTTTATTTTTATATGTTTTCCCTCTTCCTCTTCCAGAAACTCTTCATCCTTTCAGAATGTTGTTTCTTCTGTTCGTCTTTCCACTTTTTACCAGGTTGTTGCATTTTTCTTTGCTTGAACTTGACATTCATGATTTTACTCCGGCAATCATTGCGGTCTTCGAGATTTTCTATGTTGATCTGTTGCATGTCTCTCTGGACCTCCTTTAGCCACTCTGTGCTGAATTCACCCTTTGTTACAGATGTCAAGTAGTTTCTTTGCTGTTCTGGTGTTCTTTATCCTGTAGATGTGTGTGGAGAACTTACTTTGTTCGGTGTTTCATGATTGGTTATTGTGTTGGTCTTTTGATAGAGTTCGTTCTGAGGTGTCTTCATCCAGATGTGATTTTTGTTGATTGCTCTGTAAATCTTATTAAGAATTTTTCATTCCTGTTTTTCTGTTTCCCTAATTTTGGAGTGATCGCTAATTACCATTGTTTCAGCTGCATATGCTGTGTCTGAAAGAATCATAGTTTTGTAATAATGTCTCAGTTTTGCATCTGTCCAAATGCATTTCTTGTTGTAGTAGGCCCATGTTAATTTATATGCCTTTTGCAGCTTGCTGATCCTTCGTTGATTGGCGATTCTGTTCAGTCCTGATGACTGTCTAGTTTCGCCAAGATCTTTAACCCTTTCTGCGTCTGCAATTCCAAATGGCATCATTAGTATTGCTGGCTTTTTTGAGCTTCCCAATGCTTCAATGATACTGGTTGTCATTGCTTTGCGTAATTCCAAGTTTGGCCAACAGGTTGTAGTGGCGTTTGCTTTCATGACTCGCTGTTTGTTTGAAGTGCAGAACAGAGAAGCATCGTGAGTTGTGCTACTGCATTTGTGAGTGAACAATGGTTGTTGTGTTTAGTTTTATTCTGCGTATACTGAAATTCTTGGTTATGGAACCAACTTTACCTAGTTCCTCAAGGAAAAGGGAAAGAAATACGGTAAGTTTACAATACCGTTATGTGTACATTTTTTTGAGTAATTATTGTGTAATTTCTAATGACGCCATTTGGAGTCATTGATGCATTAGTATGTATGAGGTATGCAAAAATGAATTTTTATAATAAGAGTGAATCATGTTTGTTCTTAAATAATATTTTGTTGTTTTCATTCTTGCATCACATTTTCTTTATGGGTTAAGTGTGGAAAACATGAAGCTCTACGGGACGATGAAATTCTTCTTTTTCTTCTTCTTCTTCTGCGTGGCAATGACTCTGAAATATCAGATGATGAAATTGTTTCGGATGATGAAAGTGACTATAATCTATCAGTACATGGCATAAGTTATTGGGGAAAAACCAGGTCAAGACTAAATGACATTTTTATTATGACAAAGAGAGCTATGCATATCATGACACACAGCCCACCACAAACTCACTGTAGACCCTTATTCAGACAACTAAAAATACTGACAATACCATTGATATACAGGGTGAGTCACCTAATGGTACCGCTGGATATATTTCGTAAACCACATCAAATACTGACGAACCGATTCCACAGATCGAATGTGAGGAGAGGGGCTAGTGTAATTGTTTAATACAAACCATACAAAAATGCACAGAAGTATGTTTTTTAACACAAACCTAGGTTTTTTTAAATGGAACCACATTCGTTTTGTTAGTACATATAAACAAATACGTAATCAGTGCCGTTTGTTGCATTGTAAAATGTTAATTACATCCGGAGATATTGTAACCTAAAGTTGACGCTTGAAACCTCCGACGTTCAGTTGCGTGTTGTAACAAACACGGGCGACAGTCGGCGAGCAGCATCTGCAGGGACATGTTTACGATGACGACCGTGTTTACGAATGTGGCTGTAGTGCACTGTTGTGGTTTGGTCTAGCTGTCGCAGTGTCCGCATGTAGCGCTTGCTGCTATTGTTATTCTGCATTCGTCTCCGCACGCAGACCAACTGTAGTACACCATGTTACCAGACGTCTGTGATAGTGTAGTGTTGTAGGAACTGTGACCATGGTGTATTCGAACTCTGAAAAGGCGGAGATGATACTCATCTATGGCGAGTGTCGACTAAATGCAGCTGAAGCCTGCAGGATGTATGCAGAACGGTACCCGGACAGAGAGCATCCAACATGCCGCACATTGCAAAACATCTACCACCAACTGTGTGCAACAGGTATGGTCGTAGCACGCAAACGAACCTGTAACAGGCCCGTCGCAGGAGAAGCGGGTGCAGTTGGTGTGTTAGCTGCTGTTGCCATGAACCCACACATGAGTACACGGGACATTTCGAGAGCCGGTGGACTGAGTCAAAGTAGTGTCATGCGCATACTCCATCGTCACCGCTTTCACCCGTTTCATGTGTCGCTACATCAGCAATTACATGGTGATGACTTTAATCATCAAATGCAATTCTGTCAATGGGCATTAACAGAGAATGTGTTGCAGTTCTACCTGTTTACCGATGAAGCAGGTTTCACAAACCACGGGGCAGTGAATCTACGGAACATGCATTACTCGTCCGTGGACAATCCTCGCTGGCTCAGACAGGTAGAGCGACAGCGACCGTGGACTGTAAATGTATGGCACGGAATCATTGGCGACCACCTCATTGGTCCTCACTTCATTGCAGGGGTCCAAACAGCTGCACCATACATCGCGTTTCTACAGAATGATCTGCCAACGTTGCTCGAAAATGTCCCACTGGAAACGCGTTGACGTATGTGGTATCAGCATGATGGTGCACCTGCACATTCCGCAATTAACACTAGGCTGACCCTTGACAGGATGTTCGACGGGCATTTCATAGGACGTGGAGGATGCATAAATTGGCCAGCCCATTCTCCTGGTCTTACACCTTTGGACTTCTTTCTGTGGGGCACGTTAAAGGAGAATGTGTACCGTGATGTGCCTACAACCCCAGAGGATATGAAACAACGTATTGTGGCAGCCTGCGGCAACATCACACCAGATGTACTGCAGCGTGTACGACATTCATTACGCCAGAGATTGCAATTGTGTGCAGCAAATGATGGCCACCACATTGAACATCTATTGGCCTGACATGTCGGGACACACACTATTCCACTCCGTAATTGAAAACGGAAACCACATGTGTACGTGTACCTCACCCCTCATGGTAATGTACATGTGCGTCAGTGAAAAAGACCAATAAAAAGGTGTTAGCATGTGGACGTAATGTGCTGTTCCAGTCTCTTCTGTACCTAAGGTCCATCACCGTTCCCTCTGGATCCCTACTAATTCGGTGCTCTCCAATACACATGATCGAACAGCGGAGGAGTGGTACTCAAGCGTCAACTTTAGGTTACAATATCTCCGGATGTAATTAACATTTTACAATGCAACAAATGGCACTGATTACGTATTTGTTTATATGTTCAGATGTGCTAACAAAACTAACAGGGTTCCATTTTTAAAAAATGTCGGTTTGTGTTAAAAATCATACTTCCGTGCATTTTTTTATGGTTTGTATTAACCAATTACACTAGCCCCTATCCTCACGTTTGGTCTGTGGAATCGATTCGTCAGTATTTGATGTGGTTTACGAAATATATGCAGCGGTAATGTTAGGTGACTCACCCTGTATATTTTTAAATGCCTGGAAATGATCAGTGAAAATAACTGCGATCTCCAAACCAACTCAAGCTACCATGATCACAATACAAGGCATTGTAAAGACTTACACATTCCCTCTTTTGCAAAAACTAGAAGTCAGAAACATGTTAGCCACTAAGGAATAAAGCTTTTAAATGCTTCCATCTCAAATTAAAGAATTGAAAGGCAAAAATAATTTCAAGTGTGAAGTAAAAAAATACTTGATGGAAAAATGCTACTACAGTGTAAATGAATACCTGTCTCAGACTGTGGATTGAAACCTGTACTTATTTTTTAAAAATTCAAACTAATTTAATTATGTTTTCAACTTCGTAATTATGGTACTTATGAAAAATCTGTTAAATACCCGTAATATGTTTTGTGTATAAGGCATAGTTCACGATCTATAATTGTTTACATGAGTACGTACTTTTGTTTTTGTGTAATAAGTTCTTGTACCCTACTTATGTACTGTGTGTATGTAATTTGTTTTGCTGTTTGTATATGTTTGTCCATTTATTATGTGTATGTGTTGTTATGTGTTACGTGTAATCAAATGACAAATCCTATATCACATGTGAGATCTATTGGATGCTAAATAAATAAATATTACAGCAAGTATTGCCTCTGCAGACAGAACCTGAACTGGACGGTTTAGAAGCAGCTCTTACTGATGATGAAACTCCCCTATTGGTACGGCTTGAAACTTTAGGAGGGGGAAATGCAAATTGCCTAAACTATACGTGGATATGCAAGGATCTGCAGGCTATGGATGTTCAGTGTGCTGTGCAGTTTTTGGATCCATCAAGTGAAAAACCTTCTCCCCTCCAATATTTTGAAAGTTTTATTGATGAGACTATAATTGACAATTTAGTTACGCAGACAAATCTATACTCTACTCAAGTGTAAGGACAAAGTAGAAACACAAGTGCCAATGAAATAAGCCAGTTCATGGGCATTCATTTACTAAGTGGTATTGTGAGTGTGCCGAGTTACAAGATGTATTCGTCAAATGAGACAAGGTATACTCAGATAGCTGACATGATGCCACTCCGTCAATTTTACAAGTTGAGGAGATATTTGCATGTGAACTACAATGCAGGTATGTTACCCAGGAATGACCCTCATCATGACAAGTTGTTTGAGATCAGGCCATTTTTAGATCAACTACAGAACAATTTTCCAAAAACCAAAGTTGAAGAATACAACAGTATTGATGAACTTATTATTCCCCTAAGATCACATACATCTCTGCGCTAGTATATAAAATCAAAGCCACACAAATGGGACATAAAAGTGTTTGCTCGAGCTGGTATAAGTGGCTTCATTTATGATTTTGAAATGTATGTTGGGAATGGAACATACACTGCAAGTAATCCTGAATTAGGAATGAGTGGAAATGTAGTGATTCGGCTGATTGAGAACTTGCCTAGGCACGCCAATTTCACTCTTTATGAACAACTTGTTTACTTCCCTCAGCCTACCAGTAAAGCTTAGAAATGAAGGAATATATGTTGTGGGAACCATCAGAAAAAACAGATTGGGTGGATGCCGTCTGAAAAGTGATGCAGAGATGAAAAAAGAAGGCAGAGGATCCTGTGATTACCGTGTAGATAAAAAAAAAACAAAATTTTAATTTTGAAATGGTATGACAGTAAAACTGTCCACCTGATTTCTACTTATAAAGGTAAGGAACCTGTTGAAATTATGGAAGATTGGAGTAAAAAAAAAAATAAAATAAAAAAACAGATCGTATATAGACATTCCACGTCCCAACATTGTGGAGGAGTATAATATGCACATGGGAGGAGTGGACCTCCATGATATGTTGGCCCAGATATACAGAATAAACATAAAAAGCAAGAGATACTACCTGAGAATTATTTTCCATTTCGTTGTGTAACATTACATGAGTATGTCCTATATAGTCGGATCTACTTTGCATCACGAGTGTAGGGGAGTCGAAGCCAGTAGTGACCCATGACGTCATATCAACTTGAGATTTTTTTTTTTTATACATGTCATTCATTTCTAAATTTTATTGATTATTTACAGAGTAAAGAATTTAATTATGTACAACATTTAATAGGTAATGAGTTTTAATGAGATAGATATAAATATGTTTTGACATAACAAATGACCTTGTTGCATTACGCATGATATGTTTTCTCTTTGTAAGAAAAAAAAACTTCCGTGTTGCTCATGTGTGCGATCAAGTAGTCGTCGAGTGCGGATCTGTTGTAACTTTCATGAATGGGCATAGAAATGTTAATTTACAACCCACAGTTGATTTAAAAATTATTCTAGCGAACCACCACTGACTTTGGTGCAAATCAATCACGCGTGAATTCTCAAATATCGGCACAGAGTTCAAGATACGTGGCTGGAGATCGGGCGTTATCATTGCGTGTGTGATTCAGTAACATTAACCGCAATTTACGGACGTTAGCTTGATAGTAAGTATCAAAGACTTATATGAGCGGCATAGTAATTGTCTTGATACTTAAAGCAAGCGAGAAGCGATTTACTGTCGGGATATGACAAATACTAATCATTGCATAGTCAGTCAGCTTGTTGATACGTTGCTTAGCAACTCATAAATGGACAGTGATAGAGTTACTGAACGATCTTTTAAGTATCAATGCCCACTACAAACACAACAGAAACTAATTACTCTAACTGTGAGTGACTTCTGGATTGGTTGAGTTTTTTTTATTATTATTTATTTCGGTTAATTGGTATTAGTAAACTTCTTTCAAGGTAGAAACTTCATCAGTGGTGTCGCGCTCATTCAGTTTAGTAGAATGATAGATAGTACTAGCTACACTACTATTTATAGTTTTAAAAGAAAAGAGAGCATGTACCTCTTTTTCATTTGAGAAAGGTTTGTACTTCAATCATCAGTAATCTCAAACCAGAGGCACACATGTGCCCCCCCTTCTCACTACATTTCTGCATTGAAAACCCTGAGATATAGCCGTGGTATGAAGAAGGAAGAAAAGAGGAAAGATCAGCAAAAGAAACGGAGCAAAGAGAAAAGGGGAGGTCACAATAGACATGGCTTGTGTGAACGCTTGGCTGTTTTACAGGTGACATTGTGCTCAGAAAAATGAGAAATATACTGCCAGCAGAAATAGCAAGGGCCTTTCTGAAGTAAGGAATTGGTACACCTGCAAGAAAGAGGGGCCGTCCAGCCATAGACTCTCCAAGTCTATCTGCTCCCAAAAGAAAGCCCAAGGCAATTTGCCCAGTCGCTGACATGCGCTTTGACCAAATAGGACACTGGCCAGAGCATTTAGAATCAAAATCAAGTTGCAGACTTTGTATAAAGACATATTAAGGAGTTAAATGCTCCAAGTCTAATGTTGCGTTGTGTTTTAACAGACAAAACAACTGTTTCAGAAATTTTCATTGTATATAAATCAGTAAAAAATCAATTTTGTAGCATGGTTTTGTGTTAAAAATAAATGAAAGGTTCAAATCAACATTCTGTTTTATTCCTTAACAAAAACAATAGAGTTTTAACACTTACTAATAAAATAAATAAGTAATTAGTTTATGTATTTATACTGACTACTTTACACCTAAGTAATACTTATGGTGAATTTCTGTGACAATGATGCCATTTGGAATCATTATTTTATTTATTCACCAATAGCTTCAAAAGAACTTTTGCAATGGCTATGGCATATGTGCAAAATATACAATAAATATTCATCACAAAAAAGTTTTCCCCAATTTTTTTCTAAATGTGATGCACAAAGGGTTAAAGTAACCGACTTGTGTGATGTTACTAAGTTTCATGATTAGTGAGGACTTATTTTCTGGCTGTTTTTCCATATACTGGTTTCTTTCATATGAAATTTGCAATCCAGTTTTCTATGCAGTTTCACATAGTTTTTCTACTGTATCACTTTGCACTGTTGTTTGTAATAATCGCAATATCATCTGCGAAGTCAAGGCATTTTACTTTAGTACAGTCTGTTTTCTTTTCTGATACCAATTTGGACACTTTTACACGAGGTTCCCATTCTCTGATGATCTTTTCTAGAACAATATTGAAAAGAATTGGGATAGTCCGTCCCCCCGCCATACTCCCATTCTAATTTCAAAGGGTTCTGATATCTCACCCATGAATTTCATTTTGGAAGTTGTTCTTTTAAGTGTCTGTTCTATGATTTTCCGGATCTTTCAGTCAATTCCAAATTCTTCCATGGTTTGAAAGTTGATTTTGCAGTCTGTTAAATCATAAGCTTTCCTGTAATCAATGAATATAATTACAAAAACTGAAATACCTCCTCCATCCCCCAACGAAGTTTCCCATGAAGGGGATGGAACATTACATGTATCAAGAAAATACATAGCCCAGAATTTATTAATAATTGCAGCATTCCTAAATAATAGAATTACATTTTATGAGGTATTTCGTTACCATGCAGTTCAGCCTTTATCTTTTATTGAAATGCAGAGTTGTTGACAGGCATGCACTAAGGAAGGAAAACTTGCTAGATTTCGGAGTTATCCTTTGATGAGCTAGAGTACATAGAACCACACACCCTCTCACGTGCACACACATACACCCACTTGTGTCCCTACATGTTGACAGCTAGACTGACGGTGCCAATGCTATATTGCAGCAGGTGGACTGGTTGTGGTGGGGGTAGCGTCAGGTGGGAGGGAGAGGGAGGCAGGGAGAGGGAGTGAGGGTGGGTGGCTGGTGGCTTGGAGGGAGGCTGTTTTTCCTGCAAGGAATGTGCGTGGGCGGGATATCAGATATAGGTGTTGCAGCCGGTGGGAAGAGGTATACACTGAAGGGGATGTGAATTGGGGGAGCAGAGGGGGGGGGGGGGGGGGGGGGGGGAGGGGTGAAAGGATGGAGGAAGGGGAAACCGTTGTTTCTGCTCTTCTTGACGACACCTCCAACCAGTTGTCTGAAACCTAGCCTCCCACATCAAAGATAATAACCTCTTCCTTCACCGGCTTTCCACCACCCCCACACCTTTTCCGGTATCTCCCAGATCACTGTCTGTCACTATTGATGCCACCTCCCTGTACATCACCATCTTTCATGCCTGTGGTCTTGCCACTATTCAGCACTATTTCTCCCGACATCCTTCAGACCCCAGACCCCACCACCTTGCTCCTTATACATCTTACCAACTATATGCTGATCCACAACTACTTTTACTTTGAAGAGAAGGTTTAGAAACAAATCCGTGCACAGTGATGCACACCTGCATCGCACCCTCCTATGTCGGCCTGTTTATGGATCATCTAGATGAAACCTTCCTAGCCTCCCTAACCTCCCATCCCCTATCTGGTTCAGTTTCATTGATGATGTCTTCATGATCTGGACTCGGGACCAAGATACCCTATCCACATTCCTTCACAACCTCAGCACCTTTTCTCCCATACACTTTACTTGGTCGTTCTCTACCCAATGTGCCACCTTTCTGGATGTCGACTTCTGATGACTCCATCCACACCTCTGTCCACATTAAGCTCATAAACCACCAACAATACCTGCATTTTGACAGCTGCTATCCCTTCCACATACAAAAAAAGAATCCCTCTCTTAAAGCATAACCACCTGCGGGTGTCATACATACAGTGATGAGAACTCCCTTGCCCAGTGTGCTGAAGGCCTCACCAAAGTCTTCACATACAAGCAGTACCCCCAAAACCAAGTCCATAAATAGATTTCCCATATCATATTCTCTCACACACCCCAATCCTCCTCCCCCCTTCCCCCCCCCCCCCCCAAAAAAAAGAAATCATCTATGCATCTATGTAGGAGCACCGATATCATCACCCAATATCATCCTTCCCTGGAACAACTGAGTCAAACCCTTCACCGGGGCTTCAATTACCTCATCTTGTCTTGAAATGAGGGACACAGTACCCACCATCTTTCCTACCCCTCCTAAAATGGTGTTCTGTCACCCACCCAACCTCCATGACATGCTAGTCCATCCCTCTGCCACTTCCATGCCCGACCACTTGCCACAGGCATCATATGCTATCCCATCAGAGGCTGGGCCATCTGTGAAAGCAGCCATGTAATATACCAACTCTGCTGCAAACACTGCAAGCCATTAATGCTGGTATGCCTACCAACCAGCTGTCCACAAGGATGAGTGGCCACTGCGAAACTTCTGTCGAGAACAAAGTTGATCAGCTGGTGGCACAACATGCAGCTGAGCATAATGTGCCCAATTTCAGTGGCTGCGTCACAACCTTTCCTTCCACCACCAGCTTCTCTTGATTACACATATGGGAGTTATCCTTGCAACACATCTACTCCTGTAATTGTCGTAACCTCAGATACAGGTAACCCACTGGTCCTGCACCCTCCAGCCAATTGCCTCTCTTCCTCCGTCCTGTCAGCCCCTTCCAATTCACGTCCCCACGTCTCCTTCACCATGTGCTGCTTCCTTCCAGCTGCTACAGATTTACCTGCCACATCTCCCTCCCACGTTCCTGGCTGGCAAACCAGACTCCCTCTGAGGCACTAGCCACCCTCTTCCCCCCTAGTCCCTCTCCTTCTCCCTCTACCCACCCCACCACACTACCTCCACTAGAAATAGTCCACTTGCCAAGAAATAGCAATGTTAGTCATGCGGTCACCATGTAGGAACGTAGGTGTGTGTGTGTGTGTGTGTGTGTGTGTGTGTGTGTGTGTGTTTTTTACTTTAGCTCATCCAGATCCAGGATAGATCTTTAGCTAGTAACTTTTCCTTCTTTTGTGTGTGCCTATCTACAGTTCATTTCTACAAGAACTTTCCTTTTTTTATGAATCATTTATTATTATTGCAACATGTGTGGATTTGAAAAAAAAAATTACAAAAAATCTTCTAACACTGTTGACTTGAATGCCCTCTATAATTCTGAAGTTGTAGTTGTTGTGTTCTTGATTCAGAAGACTGATTTGATACGTCTTTACATCCTAGTGTATCCCATGCAAGACACTCCAGCTCTACGAAGCTACTGCAACTTAAATCTATTTGATCTTGTTTACTGTATCAAATCCACGGACTGCCTGTATAATTTTTACCCCACAAACAACTTTCCACTACCAAATTGTTGATTTCTTAATCCTTGTGGATGTGTCCTGTCAACTGAGTCCTTCTTTTAGCCAAGTTGTACCACAAATTTCATGCAAGACTACACTCCTTACACTTTCAGGGAATATTTCCTGTCACTTAAATTTATATTAGCTGATAACAAATTCCTCTTTTTCATAAATGCTTTTCTCCCTCTCGCCAGATAGCAGTTTATATCCTATCTAATTTGACAATTATCAGGTAGCAAACTGCCTATTGGCTTCTGTCTCGGGTTCTTCGGCCAACGTTCATCTAATGATTTTTCTGACTTAACAATTTTGAATTATCAGGTATCTTTTTCCCTAATAGAAAAACTTGCCTGCTATTATCTAATCTAATTCCCTCAGCGTCACTGATTTAATTTGACTGCTTTCCATTACCCTCATTTAATTTTTATTGATATTTTGGCTATAATCTCTTTTCAAGACAGTATCCTTTGCATTCAGCAGCTTTTGTAAATTTTTTTCTGTCCCTGACAGAATTAAAATGTAGCTGACAAACACCACGAGCTTCGATTCCCTCCAAATTTTCCTATGTTACCTTCCCTGTTTGGGCAGCTTACATGCTGAACAACATCAGGGAGAAGCTACGATACTGTCTCACTGTCTTCTCAACTATTACTTCCATTTCATGCCGTTCAACTCTTATAACTACAGTCTGGTGTCTGTACAAGGTGTAAATACCTGTTCATTCCTTGTATTTTATCCCTCCCATTTTCTGTGTTTCGGAAATTATATTCCAATCACCATTGTCAGAAACTTTCTCTGAATGTTCAAAAGCTTATTCTTGCACAATGTTGTACAGACAAAATATCAAAAGTAACACCAAGCAAGTTTTATTCTGCTGCCACATGAAGAGATTCATAATGACAGTGAATGAAGTATAGAACCATGCAAAGTATCATAACCGTAGAACACATCAGTATACCTGTACAGACTCGTAGATAATCATACAATAAGTAAGTAAATATAAGTGAAGTCAAGGGCCCGACTTGCTAGGCTGATGGTCCAGGTTGTGTGGTGACCACTTAAGGCTGGATGGCTGTTTGATTATGCGCACTCACACTATAGGGCTACAACTCTCGTTTCTCCTTGTCTTCATCTGTAGGTGACAACTTCTGGAGCAGGTGCTGTGCTCTGCCAGGCTAAGGTCACGAACTGGTAGAAGTCACATGAGCTCGAGAACCTGTCGAGAGCTTCCTTGGAAGAAGATTGAGTGATATATTTTTTTCATCTTGGTTTTGTATTTATGGACCAGCCACCTCACCTCTTTGTTGGACTGAGGATGAAAAACAGGGGCCATAACATGCCAGATGACACTCTTTCTACAAAAATCTTCAGAAGTTGTAAGACACAAACTGTCGGCTGTTGTCTGTCACAAGCTTATATGGCAGTCCTTTTAGAGGGCATTGACCATAACTGCCATTGATGTGGATGGACAATGAACCACATAAGGAAATTTGGAGAAAACATCAACTACCACAGGTGAAAAGGAATTGAGGAACGAACCCACAAATTAACCATGAATACCCTCCCAGGGGCACTGGGTGGGGGACTGAGGGGAAAGAGAGCCCTGTGTTGCTTCTTGATGGCTATTATAATGCACCTGATCTCATTGTCAATACCTGGCCAAAACATTGGGCAGTGGGCCAGCAATTTTGTATGAGAAACACCCCAATGGGCCAGATGGAGATGGCGCGTGACGCCCCGTCACAGTGTGAATGAGATCACAACCCTATGCACCAACTCTTCAGTAGCCAACAGTAACACAGCATCAATAGCTGGGAGAGGCAGTGGTGGAGAGCATAATAATTACACAAAATATCTGACACTTGACCTCATGGTATCTGGACAGCTGTGGTGGGGTAATTGAACAACCTGACATATGACAGGATCGGCCGTGCCAGCTGCCAAAATCTGAGAACTGGTAATGGGAAAATCATCTACGGTGCTTTGGACTTTGACATCTAAATGGAAATGCAAGAGTTCATTCTGATCAAATGCTATATCAGGGCCAGTCAAGAATTGAGAAAGAACATCCACATTAGTATGTTGTGCTGTGGGTTACAAGTTAATCTCAAAGTTATAGTGTTAGAAAATCAGTGCCCAATGTTGCAGGCAATGGGGTGCTTTGTCCACCAAAGATGCTGAAGGATTGAAAAGAGGAACCAGAGATATATGATCCACAATAAAATGAAACTTAGACCCACATAAGAAAATATGAAAAATTTTGAGTGCATACATAATAGCAAGAGCTGCTTTGTTTTACTATCTGCGGATGTGGACGCAATGGGGCATTTGGAACCATCACATATTTGTGTACAAGAAGGGCCCCAAGGCCATGCTGGGAGGCATCTGTAGCCAAAACAAGGCGTTGGCCTGGTTGGAAGGTAACCAAGCAAGGTGCCGAGTGTAATTTCGACCTTAATAGGGTAAAAGCACTACTCACCTGTTGAGGAACCTGAGACCAAAATATCATCCAAGTAGTTAATGCACACCAGCACGGGACTGTGAGTTGCTTCAGAAATTGTTGGAAAATGGCAGAAGCGCTAGCCACATTGAGTGGCAGGTGCTGGTATTGATGTAACCCAAAGGGGGTATTCACTACAGGGACACATTTGGAATCATCATCCAGATGCAGTTGCGAGCAGGCTGCAGACAGGTCTATCTTGGAAAAATATCCACAGAAAGCTGTGCTAAGAGTTCATCCTAATGGGGTAAGGGATAGGTACCAATAATAGGTTGTGAATTTACAGACACTTTAAAATCACACCGGAGCTGAATATTGCCATTAGGTTTTTTGGCTGTTACTGATGTATCTGACCAGTCACTAGAGGAGACAGGTGTGATAACACCCAAAGACATAAGTTGATCTAGTTCCAATATAACTTGCTCCTGTAAAGCTATTGGGCTGGGTGGGCATGGAAAAAAATGGGGGTGCATCATAGGTTTCACTGTAAGTGAGCCTTGGAACTGGCAGCACACCCTAAACTTTCTAAAAACAGGGAGGAATATTCTGAACAGAGCTTGTCCAGTTGTTGGTATGGAACCTGATCCAGTACCAGATGCATTTCATTAGAAATAAAGAACCCAAAAATTTTGAATGTGTCACCCAAATAAGTTTTTAGTGTTGGCATCATCCACTACTAGAAAGATCAAAGGCGGAACAACTGATTTTTTTACTACAGAAGTAGAAAACTGTCCCAATACCTGTTGTTTGTTATAACTGACCAACTGACACGAGATGAGGGAAAATACCGGTGATCCGAGATCCACATAGGTGTGAGATTTTAACAAAGTCACTGCTACAGCTGTGTTCATTTGCATTTTTGACATCTTGTCTATCACCTGTATTTCAATGTAGAATTTGATTGGGGCCACCATCACTTGGGAAACAATGTTCACATTCGTGTTCATGTCTGCTGAATTAGGCCTTTTTTTTTTTTTTTTTACAATGGTTTCTAATCGTCCAATGCTTTCGGAGTGCGGCTCGCTCATGTTGAACAAAACAGTAAGGGCGTGTCGTATTGGCCGCCGCACAGCAGCCGTCAACTCGGCACAGTGTGCAACAACACGCACGGCACACAGCGAGTACCGCTGGCGCCGCACACGATGTCAACAACTGGCGCAAGTGAACGCGTCATCGCGGGGTTAGCGGCAGCGTACACACCACTATCGATACGGATTACCCTGGCAGCGCTGCCCTTGCCACCAGAGTGAGCAACCGTATAAGGGCGCCATCTACCAACACACTGATTGGCCGGACCTACGGATTTAAGCGAGCTCCCTGAGCCCGTTTAACCAGTTTAATCTTCGCCAATGTGTGTTACTACCCGGCTGCTGGATTCACGACGACCGAACTGTACTGTGGCCTCCCTGGCTGGAAACTTGTGACACGTCGGTATCAACTGGTTGGCAGTTGTTTGGACTTGTATTCTCCACTAGTGACTCTGATTTCTCCTTGGCGCTACAGCCAGCACGTGTGGTGTAGTCGAACTTAGGTTTTGTTTTGAGTGACAGAAGGTCAAATAAATTTGGTTATTACGGAATATTTGTTGTGTTATAGTGCGGACATAACACAACAGGGCACAATAGGAGAGGAACATTTGGCCACTGTTGTGACACTGACTACTGCTGCTGCTACTTACCACGGCACGACATCGTCTTCCCCTCCGATGACAGCTATGGAGGAGAGTAAGCAGTGGTGGCTACTTCACACCATGCTTCTATCTGATTTCCTGTTGCCTTAGATAATTCAGAAGATTAAGCAGTGTTCAGAACATCTGTCAGAGAGGGATTTTCACATTGTAAAGCACATTCAGAAACTTCCCTATTCATGGCCAGGTGTCAGACACTTTACCCCAGTAGGTACACAGAATGAAAATGTTGCCAGAGGCATTTTTCATGTGTGTCACAGTTTTCCACAGAATTGTCATACTAAGGAGACTGTGAAGGTTGCATCAATGGCAGTGGATACTGCGTCAGTGAGGCTGCCAAATGGTTTAGTGCCACAGAAAGAGTCGGCTGCCGGTCAGTGAGAGCTCGCTGCTCAGCAATAGATTGAAAAATTTCTTCCTCTGACATGTTGGCCATATATCGAACTGAGAAACAAAACACTTGGAGTAGAGTACGGCACTCATCAGCAAGTATCTTTTAACGTAAACACACACACACACACACACACACACACACACACACACACACACAAAATATCAGAAGTAATACCAATTGAGTTTTATTTTATTTCCACATGAACAGATTCAGAATAACACTGAATGAAGTATTGAATGATAGTCTTAAACCATGGGACCCATCCATATACCTGTGCAGCCTTGTAGTAAGTGTACAGTCGGTAAGCAAACATTAGTGGACCGAGGGTGTGGCATGCCTGGCTTGGGTTGGGCTGTTGTGTACATGGCACAGCACTTGCTGTGCCATCTGTCCAGGTTGTGAGGTGACCTCTCTAGTCCAGCTGTGGAGGCCCTCGTATCACACACTGTCTGATATGCTTGCTCACACTATAGGGTTACAACACCTGTAAATGTAGATTTGCCATTCTTCAACCAATCTTGCTATCTTGTAAGGTAGGAACCCAAATTGGTTTTCTCCTAGGCTGACTTCTGTCAGTTTTTCCATTCTTCTATAAGTAATTTGTGTCTGTATTTTTAACTGTTATGTACTAACCCTCTTAGTACCATGATTTTTTCTCTCACTGAGCACCAACGGGGTCATGTAGACCCCAAGTAATTTGCACTGAATGTATTCACAGTATTTTAATGAACTAACATAAAAACATGTCTTACAGTTGTTCTCTTTAACGGTAATGAGTCTATTTTCATGAATGTTATGTCCTAGAAACAAAAAGAAATTTTGTTTGGGTCATGTTGATCCCAGTGGCAGTGGCATAAATTTTAATGTATTGTAAATATAAAACTGAGCAAAACATTATTCAGTGCAATTGATTCAGAGAAAGTCCTATGTTTTGAGGGAAAAAAGCTTTTTAAACAAGGGAGATATATATTTCCAGTATGCTTATGATGTCCTACTGATCCCAGTGGTACTAGGAGGCATAAACAAATAGTTCGGTGATATTCACATCTGTCAATACCAACCATTTTGGGATTGGAATTATTACATACTTCTGGAAGTCTGAGGGTATTTTATCTGTCTGATATATCTTTCATACAAGGCGGAACAGTTATGGCTGGCTCTCCCAAGAACGGAAGATAAAAAAAGGTAGCAATGGGTCATCTGCAACCTTTACAGAATTTATACTATAATTCAAAGGATCAAGGAATGTGAAAGGCGGACAAAGAATTTGCAAAATGCAATGAATAGTATTTGAAAAAAGAGCCCTAGGTGAACATAACAAAAGGAAAGCAAAGGTAATGGGGTATAAGTTGATTAAAATCAATGATGGTTAGGGAGTTAAATTGGGAAATGATACATTTAAATGTGGTGGAAAAGTTTTTCAGTTGGTCAGCAATATAACTAATGAAGCAGAAGTAAGGAGCCTATAAAATTCTGAGAAGTCTTTTCTGAAAGTATTTGTGTGAAATTTTGCCATACATGGAAGTTATTTAAAGGTGGTTGATGATTAGTACAAACAAGCAGAGAATAGAAGGCTTTGAAATAGACTGCTGTAGATGGTAGCTGAGTAAACAAAAGTGTTACTAAACCCATTTTGGGAGGAAATGGCTTAGTGGCACAACCTGACTAACAGAAGTAATTGGTCAGTAGGACATATACTCAAGCACCATGGAGTCATCAGTTTGGTAATGGAGGGAAATATGAGTCATAAAAATTGTAGATGGAGATGAAAGCTTGTCTGCAGTAAGCAGGTTCAATTGGTTGTAGGTTTCAGTTGTTATTCAGAGATGAAGAGGCTTGCACAGGTTAATTTAGCACAGAGGGTTGCATGTAACTAGTCTTCAGACTGAAGACCACAGCTACAATATTACAAGGAACATTCAGTAAGTAATGACCACATTTTTTTCTCAGGACATATTTATTGTTAAGAGTCAGAATGTGGTGACAGTGTACATCAACATTTCTTGTTGATGTCCTATTTTTCTACATATTCTGCATCAAGTTCTATGGTTGTATGCCAATGTTGTGGATTGGCATGTATTCCTTGCTGGTAAAAGCTCTTGTCGTGTAGGTGTAGCCATGTTTTCACTGCATGACTGACACTCTCGTCATCTTCAAAATGTTTCCCGTAGAGCCCGTGTAAGTGGCCCAAAGAGTTGGATCTTCAAAAGTGCCAGGTCTGGACTGGGAGTGGGTGAGACAGTGATGTCCAACCCAATTTGGCAATGTGTTCCCAGTTTCTCAGACTTGTGTGTGGGTGTGCGTTATCATGTTGGAGCAGGATTTCTGCTGGATTCTTGTGTAGCTGAATACATCGGAAATTGTTCTTGAGTTTACACAGAGTCTTCATATATGCCGCTGAATTGATGGTTGACCCTCTTCGTATCATATCCATGAGAATGACACGATCACAATCCCAGAAGACTGTCACCATGACTTTTTGAGCAGAGGGGATTGTCTTAAATTTCTTCTTTTGTGGTGAGTAAGGATGATGCCACTCCATGGACTGCCTTTTAGTTTCCAGTGGAAAGTGGTGCACCCATCTTTCGTCCCCCGTAATCTACATCTACATCTACATCGATACTCCGCAAGCCACCCAACGGTGTGTGGCGGAGGGCACTTTACGTGCCACTGTCATTACCTCCCTTTCCTGCTCCAGTCGCGTATGGTTCGCGGGAAGAACGACTGTCTGAAAGCCTCCGTGCGCGCTCTAATCTCTCTAATTTTACATTTGTGATCTCCTCGGGAAGTATAAGTAGGGGGAAGCAATATATTCGATACCTCATCCAGAAACGCACCCTCTCGAAACCTGGCGAGCAAGCTACACCGCGATGCAGAGCGCCTCTCTTGCAGAGTAATGATCCATGACAGAAAGGCCTCTCCATCAGTCTCAAAACACCCCAACAATTCAGATGAAATCGCGTTTCTCTGAATCTTGTGGTCTGCTGTGAGCATTCATGGAACCCATTGTGAGCACCTCTTTGAATATCAGACAGTTTTGATTATTGCAGACGCACATCCAATGCAGACCGACAACTGTAGAGCCAATTGTTGGGTTGTGATATGCCGGTCGGCACGGATAATGACATCCACACGATTCAGCATGTATGGAGCACTGAGCCATCATGATGATAACCTGATTGTCTGTTTCCTTAAAAATCTGCAGTGCAGTGGCTTTATAAAGCAGATTAGCTCATATGTACTGTGTCTGACCTTACTCAAACTTTGTTGGCATTTCTGTCTAGAATTATGCCATTTTGTAATGTTTTACTATCGTTTGTATTTCTCTGACAGGGCAGCAATAGTCACAGTGCCTCAATAGCATTGAGTAGAACTCATTCCATTTCTTGTCAGACCCTTTCCCCCAGTTGGTATGCAGAATCCCATTTTTCCTCTGCTAGTTTGTGTTTCATGGTGATAATGTTAGACATGTTTGGAGTTCGTTTCTGCAGGGCAGCTTTTGTTGCTTTTGGCGCAGCTGAATTTAGGCACAAGTGCTCAAACAATGAAAATCTAAATTACCATAATTTACATTATCTACATTTTTGCTGATTATAGTATAATCAGTTATAGTGGAGCATGTGCCTGCTCCCTTAGTGTCTGAGCTTACTATCTTTAACATATTATACAAGGTTAATATATCAGGGAGTTTTGTGTTGATTATACTATTTGAATTTAAATCTGTTTTAAAGTCACCAGGTCAGTCTCACCAACTACACTACTAAGTCTATTCATGAAGACATTACATCAGCATTTGGTGGTTGACGCACCTCCATCAGTATATGGGTTGCTAACATAAGATGATCACTACGCATCACAAAACTTGTCGTTTCAATTGATCCTTTTGTGGTGGGCTATTCAAGAAGAGGTTTTATATCTACATGCATACAAATTCTGCAAGCCTCCATTAGTTGTGTGGCAGAGAGTACCCTATACCACTACAATTTGTTTCCTTCCCTGTTACATTTGCAGATAGAGTATGGAAAAATTACTGTCTGCCTCCATATGAGCCCTAATTTCTCGTATTTTATCTTCTTTGTCCTTAGACGAAATGTATGTTGCAGCAGTAGGATCATTCTGCATTCAGCTTCAAATACCAGTTCTTTAAATTTTCTCAAAAAGAATATTGCCTTCCCTCCAGGGATTCCCATTTGAGTTTCTGAAGCATCTCCGTAACATTTGCATGTTGTTTGAATCTACCACTAAGGAATCTAGCAGCCAACCCTCAAATTGCTTCAGTCTTCTTTTAATCTGATCTGGTGTGGATCCCAAACTCTCAAGCAGTATGCAAGAATAGGTCAATTAGTGTGCTATATGCAGTCTCTTTTACAGATGAACCACACTTTCTCAAAATTCTCCCAGTGAACCAATGTCAACCATTCGCCTTCCCTACCACAGTCCTCACATGCTTGTCCCATTTTATACCACATTGCATTGTTATGCACAGATATTTAAATGATGTGTCTGTGTCAAGCAGGACACTACTAATGCTGTATCCAAACACTATGGGTTTGTTTTTCTTACTCATCCACATTAACTTACATTTTTCTACACTTAGAACTAGCTGCCATTTATCACACCAACTGCAAATTGTGTCCACGTTATCTTGCATCCTCCTAAAGTCACTCAGCTTCGACATCTTCTCATATGCCACAGCATCATCAGCAAACAACCACAGATTGCTGTCCACCCTGTTTGCCAAATCATTTATGTGTATAGAAAATAACAGTGATCCTATCACACTTCCCTGGGACCCTTCTGATGATAACCTTGTCTCTGATGAACTCTTGCTGCCAAGGACAACATACTGGGTTCTATTACTTAAAAGTTTTTGAGCCACTCCTATATCTAGGTACCTGTTCCATGTGCTCATACCTTGGTTAACAGTTTCCGGTTGTGTACCATGTCAAATGCTTTAAGGAAATCTAGAAATATGGAATCTGCCTGTTGCCTTTTGCCTATAGTTAACAATATATCTTATGAAATAAGGGCAAACTGAGTTTCACACAAGTGATGGTTTCTAAAATCGTGCTGATTCGTGGACATAAGCTTTCCAGTCTCTAGGAAATTTATTACATTTGAACTCAGAATACATTCTAGAATTCTGCAGCAAAAGCAATGTTAAGTATTTTGGTCTGTATTTTGCGTGTCCATTCTTTTACCCTTCTTATATGTAGGAGTCATCTGTGCTTTTTTGCAGTCACTTGGTGCTTTGTGCGGGGCGAGAGGTTCATGATAAATGCAAGCCAAGTAAGAGGCCAATGGCATACAGTACTCATTGTAAAACTGCATTAGAATTCCATTTTATTTAACTGCTTTATGTTTACAAACATAAATTACTACATCACCACCTTTATAATAGTGCCTACAATAACTGTTTGCTGTACCCTTCTAATCTATAATGTATTACGTCACTGGATTTTAGTCAGTGATCAGTTACTGCTAAAACAAGTGGTGAGTATTTCTCTATGAATATTTGTAATAAGTATAGTCTATTTCTGAGATATTGTACATTTAAATGGAATGTCTTTGAGGAAGCTATGCCTTTGTGTCGATTTCCACTTTGCACGAGTCACATTCATCTAAGTTACATTTTTTTAGAGTAACTTTCTTTCAATTCTTCTACAAAAACATCATCTGTTTGCACAACTCTAATTTTTTCAGCTAAGGGCATCAGCATTTCCTTGCAAATGGATAGGTTTATGCCAAACTGTATAATCATAAAACTTCCTGGCAGATTAAAACTGTGTGCCCGACCGAGACTCGAACTCGGGACCTTTGCCTTTCGTGGGCTAGTGCTCTACCAACTGAGCTACCAAAGCACGACTCACGCCCGGTCCTCACAGCCTAACTTCTGCCAGTATCTCGTCTCCTACCTTCCAAACTTTACAGAAGCTCTCCTGCGAACCTTGCAGAATAAGCACTCCTGAAAGAAAGGATACTGCGGAGACATGGCTTAGCTACAGCCTGGGGGATGTTTCCAGAATGGGTTTTCACTCTGCAGCAGAGTGTGCGCTGATATGAAACTTCCTGGCAGATTAAAACTGTGTGCCCGACCGAGACTCGAACTTGGGACCTTTGCTTTCGCGGGCAAGTGTTCTGCCAACTGAGCTACCGAAGCACGACTCACGCCTGGTCCTCACAGCCTTACTTCTGCCAGTATCTCATCTCCTATCTTCCAAACTTTACAGAAGCTCTCCTGCGAACCTTGCAGCTCAGTTGGTAGAGCACTTGCCCGCGAAAGGCAAAGGTCCCGAGTTCGAGTCTCGGTCGGGCACACAGTTTTAATCTGCCAGCAAGTTTCATATCAGCGCACACTCCGCTGCTGAGTGAAAATCTCATTCTGGAAACATCCCCCAGGCTGTAGCTAAGCCATGTCTCCGCAGTATCCTTTCTTTCAGGAGTGCTAGTTCTGCAAGGTTCGCAGGAGAGCTTCTGTAAAGTTTGGAAGGTAGGAGACGAGATACTGGCAGAAGTAAGGCTGTGAGGACCGGGCGTGAGTCGTGCTTCAGTAGCTCAGTTGGTAGAGCACTTGCCCGCGAAAGGCGAAGGTCCCGAGTTCGAGTCTCGGTCGGGCACACAATTTTAATCTGCCAAGAAGTTTCATATCAGCGCACACTCCGCTGCAGAGTGAAAATCTCACTCTGGAAACATCCCCCAGTCTGTAGCTAAGCCATGTCTCCACAGTATCCTTTCTTTCAGGAGTGCTAGTTCTGCAAGGTTCGCAGGAGAGCTTCTGTAAAGTTTGGAAGGTAGCAGTCGAGATACTGGCAGAAGTTAGGCTGTGAGGATTGGGCGTGAGTCATGCTTCGGTAGCTCAGTTTGTAGAGTACTTGCCCGCGAAAGGCAAAGGTCCCAAGTTCGAGTCTCGGTCGGGCACACAGTTTTAATCTGCCAGGAAGTTTCATATCAGCGCACACTCCGCTGCTGAGTGAAAATCTCATTCTGGAAACATCCCCCAGGCTTCGGCTAAGCCAAGTCTCCACAGTATCCTTTCTTTCAGGAGTGCTAGTTCTGCAAGGTTCGCAGGAGAGCTTCTGTAATGTTTGGAAGGTAGGAGACGAGATACTGGCAGAAGTAAGGCTGTGAAGACCGGGCGTGAGTCGTGCTTCGGTAGCTCAGTTGGTAGAGCACTTGCCTGCGAAAGGCGAAGGTCCCGAGTTCGAGTCTCGGTCGGGCACACAGTTTTAATCTGCCAGCAAGTTTCATATCAGCGCACACTATGCTGCAGAGTGAAAATCTCATTCTGGAAACATCCCCCAGTCTGTGGCTAAGCCATGTCTCCACAGTATCATTTCTTTCAGGAGTGCTAGTTCTGCAAGGTTTGCAGGAGAGCTTCTGTAAAGTTTGGAAGGTAGGAGACGAGATACTGGCAGAAGTAAGGCTGTGAGGACTGGGCGTGAGTCGTGCTTCGGTAGCTCAGTTGATAGAGCACTTGCCCACGAAAGGCAAAGGTCCCGAGTTCGAGTCTCGGTCGGGCACACAGTTTTAATCTGCCAGTAAGTTTCACATCAGCGCACACTCCGCTGCAGAGTGAAAATCTCATTCTGTGTAATCATACTCTGATAATTTTAATGCCCATATAGTTGAATGACTGCTGGGGTCCTTTAAACTCAGCATCCAAACTAGTGTGGCATGGTATGTAACTGCAGTGAATTGGCATCCATACAAACATAATTGAAGGTAATTTATACCAAACATGAGAGCTAGCAACTCTTTCTTGATATTGCTGTAGTTAATTTCTGCAGAATTCATGTGCCTGGAGGCATAACCTATTGATCTTTACTCACCGTCAATTTCCTGGCTCCAAACACCCCCAACCATGTAATCCGATGCATCACTTGAACAGATGAATGTTTTTTTCAAAGTCTGGATATAATAATAGAGGTGAACTAGTCATTACATTTTTAATTTTTCTCATCTCTGCCTCACACTCCTCTGTCGATTCAAACACTATACCTTTCTTTAATAGATTTGTCAATTGTTTTGTTATTGTAACATAATCTTGTACAACTCAATGATAGTAGTGGCTAAGCCAAGAAAAGATTGTAACTCTTTAACACCTTTTGGCACTGGGAAATTATCTACTGCCTCACTCAGCCCAGGATCTGGCTTAACTCCTCCTGAACTAATGACATGTCCCAGGTACTGAACCTGTGACTGTGCAGAAGAACATTTTTCTAACTTTCAACTCAAATTGCGTTATGAATGTGAGACAATACATTTCTTAATTATTCTGCCTGCTCTTCAATTGTTTTCCCAAAAATTATGGTGTTTTTTAGATACACGAGACACACAGTAGGGTTAAAACCTCTTAATAACAAGTCGACAAATCTTTGACAAGTGGTGCACACATTTTCTTAGACCAAAAGGCATGCACAAGAATTTATACACCACAGACAGAATCACAAACACAGTTTTAGGTCTGTCTTGTGTTGCAATCAGAATCTGATGATATCCAGAATTCATGTCCAGGGTGTTAAAGTATTTGCAGTTTTACACTCTGTCTAAGGTCACGTCAATATATGGCAGGGGGTAGGTATCAGGTGTGGTAACCTCGTTTACCGCCCTCATATCGGCACATACGTGATAGGCTTTTGTGCAGCTGATTAATTTGTTGGGAACAACAATGATAGAACGTGAACAAGGTCTTGCAGAGGGTTGAATTATCCCTGCAGGCACCTGCTGTTGAATAGTGTCTTCAGCGACAAGCTATAGGTGGTATGGTATTCAATAGCCTTTCTTTTTTATTGGTCTTGTGTCCCCCACGGGAATTTCATGCTGTGTGAGGTCAGTAGCTGGCAAACACAACCTTTCCTCAAACAGTTGTGCATACTCCTCGAAACTGGGTATAAAAGATTTTGCTCTGGCTCTGGACAGCCTGCCAACTTCTGCTTTAACTGATCTCTTAATGAAGGTGCTATCATGCAAACCTCCCTTACTGATTCTTTCTTTTAACCTGTTTTGGTTTTGCAGCTTTTGGGTTCTATAACCTCATCACCACTGGCCCACAGTTGTACTTTGTGGTATTTCTATATCCTGTTGACCAAAATTGTCAACACACTCAGATATTTGAAACCCGTTCCCTTAATCTCTAATTTACTAAAACCTCTTTTAACGTGTACTTGCAACTTGTCGAGGAAGTCATTCTGCTGGGCGATCAAATCGACCAGAAAGTCCGATCTTAGTGGTTCCTTGTCTTTGATATCAATCCAGGGAACTCTTCCCATTCCACCGTAGACTTTTGCAGTATGTGATACTTTTCAACACCCTTATGCACAACTTGGTTGGAGCTTGTGAGGTGGGCCCTCTGTCGCAAGTTCCTCGCAATTGTGATGCATCCTCACTGTTCAAACAGTGTACAGAATCATTGAATTGGACACAGAGCATGTTATAATCTATGACAACAAGATAGCATGTTAGAAAATCATTCCCTAAGATAACATCAAAGTCCTGTCGACATTTCCGTACTTCTTCCACATCAGAGACATACTTTTTCCTTTCAGGTGCAAGTCTGTTGTGCAGTTGCCTGCAGGAATTATTATCTCATGTCTAAGTCCACTTATATTGTAATGTGACAGTTTTAGTACATGCTTTTCGTTATTAGAAGCAAAAAGAACACTAATCTGAGCTCTGGTATCCACAAGAATTTTGACAGTTTTCCATCTGAGTGTGCCCTGTTACACTAAATTTGCCACCTCAGCGAGCTCTCCCCTTTTTATAGGGTTCATATATTTAATTGAGGGTGAGAGCGGGTGGCAGAACCTGCCCCACACTCGTTTCCGTATGTGTTAGTACCCCTGTTTGACTGATCATTTTTCTTGTTGCCTGCTGGCACATACCTCTTGAGGGAATTTGGCCACTTATTTTGTGGACAATGATCCTGTTTGTGTCCGATGGTAAGGCATCTCTTACAACAGGAGGCCCAGCAGCACTGAGCTGTATGTTTGGGCATCTTGCATCTTTGGCAATTCATGTCATTAATGAACACATGTCACACTTCACTGGCATGCTTGGGACAGATACAAATCTTCCCACTTCTTTACATAATAGAACAAGTTTGACTGCTACATGCAAGGAGGTGGGGGAGGCTACCTTTACCTCACTATCTATTTGTGGATTTATTCCACATATGAACACATGGTTTGCTCTCACTTCAACTTCTTGAATTATTATTTCTTCAATTATTGTTTTTAGTGAAATATTTCAGTAAAATTTTCATTCAATGTTTTAACTTCATTGAGTGTTCAAGTGGCCGCTGGAAATTTTGGTTTTTGCTATTTTGTGAAGTTTTGTTGGTATTGGTATTAGCAGTGGTGTAGTAGTGTTAATACAAGTAGTTGCTTTCTTAGTAGACAGAGAATTTCGAGACCACTATTGTTAGTTTTATAAATAGTTCTACTGGTGTGACTGAACTTAGATAATGTAGTTTCTTTTCACTAATTGTAAAATTTTACCATGAGTGAGAAGTGTGGGCTCTGTCGTAGGTTTGTGAGTATTGGGTTATGGTGTGGGATTTGTTCAAAATATTTTCATTGGGGAGAATGCAGTGGGGAAGCCAGTGGGCATTATAGTGAGATACTCTCCTGGGAATGCAGAATCTGTAGTAGAAATAAGTTGATAGAGGAGCAGCAGCATAAGATCTGTGGTTTTCGGGTGCAGTTACAATGAGCAAAGGAGGAACTAGATAGTTTGAGGGGGGTGAAGGATGGTAGGGAATGGGAACTGGCAGTCGCCAAGAAAGCTGCTAGGAGGAGGAGGAGGTATTCAGACAATTATACTTTGCGCATATACAACAGATTTGACCAACTGTCAGAGTTGAGTGGAGAGGATCCTCTTGTAGCTGTAGATGTAGGGAACATGCAGCAGTCCTTAGCAGTTAGGAGACCTAGGTCAGTTGCAAAGTCTAACAGGAAGAAGAAGGTTCTGCTAATAGGTAGTTCGCACAGTAGAGGTGTGGGTCAGCATTTGCAGGAAGTGTTGGGGACTGAGTACCAGGTCACCAGCATTATAAACCCTAGTGCAGGGTTGGCTCAAGTGACTGACAGCATAGGGGAGATATGTAGGAATTTTAGGAAGGAGGATCAGGTAGTGATAGTGAGTGGAGCAGGGGACAGTCTTGATAGGGACAGGGAATACGATGTAGGTGGTGAGCTGGTAAAGATAGCTACTCAAACTGGTGCCACTAATGTATATTTTGTGCAACTGTTTTAGCATCATGATCGACCTCATCTTAATGGGGCTTTTAGGCACGTTAACATGGGGCTGGAGAGGGTGCTGATGGCAGAGGGCATGGGTCACATTTCAGTGGTGCCACTTGGGTCTATCAGTTGATCGGGCTTCACTAGACATGGCCTGTACCTCAATAGTATGAGAAGGGGAAGCTGGCAAAGCTAAAAGGTGACAGTGTAGTGGATGGTGGTGGGATCACTCATGGAAAAGTTCCTGTAGTAGTTGGTGTTAGAGCTCCACCTTTTTAAGATTGAAGTCAGCTGCTTAAAGGAGGTCCCTCTAACTAAGGGCTCAGCTTCAGAGGACATCATGTTTCCAAGTAGAAAAGGAATTAGCATATTTCATCAAAATATAAGAGGTATTAGAGATCGAATTAGTGAACTGCTTAGAGATGTTGACTCTGAAATTATTGGTAGGTCAGAGCAGCACTTAAATAATTTGACAATTCAGAGGTTTCATTTACCAGGATACAGATTAGCTGGCTGTATTTCAAGGAGTTCCTTTGTGGGATGGGGGAGTGGCTGTGTACGTAAAAAAACAGTATTCCATTTGAGTCCATAGACGTATCATGGCACTGCACTGGACAGATATTTGAATGTTGTGCAGGGGCAGTTGAATTTAGTGAAACTAAACTTCTAATTGTTGTTGTTTATAGGTCCCCTAAATATGGCTTAGGAGAATTTCTGCTCAAGTTGGAGAGATACCTAATTTTTGACAACTCTGGCATAATGTTCGTTAGTTATCACTTCAAGCTGCTCCTTTAGCTCTATTTTTTCAAATGTCAAGATTCATATCTGCTGTTGCAGTAAAGTAATGTGATCAGGCTCATCCATGACTACAGCTGCAGCATTGGGAGCCAATCCAGACCTCTCTGCTGGTTGCCGAGTACATAAATCAGGCATGGTTATAAAACTGGGTCTTAGACCAGACAGGTGTACATAAAAGAGGTCTTGCTCTATTCTACGCAATGAAAAGATCCCTTGGTGGAAGGGTACTGGAGTTGTTAACAAGCAGAATGCATTGCAGCAGCATTTACGTCACATAGGCACCGGCGAAGGCAATGTCAACCTCAGCAACAACATGGTATTGGCAGCGGTGATGAAGGAGGTGACAGCATTGGAGGTGGCACCTGTGTCCATCAAAGTGATGTGGCTTGCAGTGGTCCAGCAGCTGACAGTGGCTTGCCTCTGTTTGTCTCAGGCAGCAGTGGCACATGGCTGATAGCGCACTAGCTGGCCCGGTTGACTGCTGTGGGCCCGGTTGACTGCTTTGGCAAGTGTGATTGGCATGCGAACTTATGCACGAGCACACCAGGCATGCATGTGGCACAGGCAGGCATGTAACCTGTGGCAAGCTACCGCATGGCGCATGTGTGTCTACCAGCTCATGTCAGAGAGTGATTCGCTGCTGCAGCCACTGTCTCGCTGGCCAAACTGCACACCCCTTGTGACTGATCTCTGCTTGCCCATTGGTAGGCTTTGAATCTTCGGAAAGCATTACTTGCTCAGCAGTAGCATGAAGTTTGTTCAACCCTGTGAGCGCAAAACTTTAAGATATATGAGAAGAGAAGAAATGCGTAAGGAATTATTTTGCAATCTCCCATACTCTACAAGCGGAGACTCCTGCCGAGTGATGTAACAGGTTGCTAAACAATGAGAGCGCACTAGGCCAGCCTGAAGTACCTTTATTATTCTTACAAGCAGAAACTGCTGTGTGGGGTCCACCCCCGGTGCTGTAGAGCTGCTTATTTGACATAAATCATTCCACTGAGCTGCAGTGGTAGCCACAAGAAAGATATTACAAAATTTGAAAAAAAGAAAGAATGATCCTTTTTACCCTTAAGACCCCTTCCAGTTGCACAGTGCCACAGTTTTTCTGTTCCCTTGGTTCCCAGCAGTGTGCAAAAATTACCTCACAACTTTCATCATCAACATCTGTTATTAATTTTGCTTTAGCCATTAACAAATTGCAGTATTAGTGCCAGTTGCTTGGTGTAAATTCTGTGCTCCGACTTTTTGTAAGACCCAGTCGCTAAGGACCTCAATGTCAATGAGACATTAAACCCTAATCTTCCTTTTGTAAGATGGACAGTGTTCCCATATGCTCACTTTCACTGTTTCGTAATGTGCTGAGGAATGTAATGCAGTGTTGATGTTCTCTCTCATGTAAAGACACTACCCTTCTCTATGACGTGAGATTGCATCCCCAACTGTGTGACTTGCTGTTAAACGAACTGTAGTTGTTGACATTTAATGCATTTGAACAAGGACATTATCTGCTGCACTGATTATAATATGTACATGTACTTTACAAATTTTCTATATGATGTTTCTGAACGCCATGCATATAGCTGTAATCACTTCCATAAAGGCATTTGTTGGATGCAAAACAAAGGAAGTGGACAGAGTATTTGTGTTTTGTCTGAAAGTTTGCTGTAGTCTAGTGCTTGTATTGTGTTTTGTGGTCTTCAGTCCAAAGACTAGTTTGATACAACTCTCCATGCTAGTCTATCCTTTGCAACTCTCTTCATATCTGCATAACTATATCCATTTCAACCTACTCTATGTATTCATGCCTTTGTCTCACTCTGCAATTTTTACCCCAACCCCTCTGCAACCAAAAGTGTTGACTGCTTGATTCCCCAGGATGTGTAATATCAACCAATCCTTTCTTTTATTCAAATTTTATTATAAATTTCTTTTTTCTCCAGTTCAGTTTAGTAGCTCCTCACTAGTTATTCGCTGTAACCACCTAATCGTCAGCATTAACAACACATTCCAAACAAATCTATTCTCTACTTGACTGAGCTGATTGTTTGTCCACATTTCACTTCCGTAAAAGGCTACACTGGAGACAAATACTTTCAGCAAAGATTTCCTAATGCTTAAATTGGTATTAGATATTTGCAAATTCCTCTTTAACAGAAATATTTTTCTTGTTATAGCCAGTCTATGCTTCCTTCAGCCATCATTAGTTACCTTTCTTCCCAAATTCCTTCTCCTAATTTGCTCAGTATCACATGATTTCATTTGACTACATTGCACTAACTTTGTTGTGCCTCTCATCTTATGAAGCATTTTTTTAAAAACTGTTCCAGGAATGTTCAGAAGATTTTCTCGGCCCTAGCACTCACAGTATTGTGGAGGAGGAGGAGGAGGAGGAGGACGACGACGACGATGAGAAAGACGAGGATGCAGTGTGTGAGGATGACTTTGAGGTGAGTCATGTTCCCGATGCCATGTCAACCACTGTTGTTGACAGCTGTGTACAACTGAGGAAGGTCAAGCTTTGTATCACATACAGTCCGATGTATGACCAATGGCGGTTCGTGCAGGTTGAAGCCTGGATGGGGACTGCATTGCTGCCAGTTCTGAGTTACAGTTGCATTACATGAATACATGTATGTTGCGCTTGAAGAAAGCCTATATCCTGAAAATAATGCCACGTGCTTGTTTATTCAGAATTTGTCACTTATCACCAACATTAGTGATGATAACTCGCAAGAAATGGAATAAAAATTCACTAAATAGCTGACTAAAATCATGTTTAATGCTCACATTGGCTACGACATTCATAGCAGAGTGCTAAGAATGCTACTTAATGCTGATTGGCTGTCAGAAAATGCGTGACATAGATGTGCAGAATGTGCTTAGCGTACCTGCCACCATTTGTGGCCTCAACTATAGCTGTTGAGTTTTAAATTTGCTTGTGAACCTTCGTGCTAATATAGTCTAGTGAATAGGGAATTTTAGCAACAAAAAAGTGCATCACTCAGTGCATCATATGTCATATAATGAGGTGTGTAGTGTGTTTAAAAGGTTCTCATATTTGTATTGTAGACAGTACTGCCAAAGCTAGAAAGAAAATGTCCTATAAATCTGTGTCTGGACATAAATACTTATCGAAGTATGAGCTGTTTTACATCTCTCTGGAGTGGACGCTACACAGTGGTGCAGACTGTCTTCCTGCTGATGTTAATTGCTCATTTCTTGTTGAATCTGTCTTAGTTCATACAAGGGGAACTCACAGCCTGGTGCTTCTTCATATTTGTAGGATTTGAAGCTCATTGCCAGGGCATCAGTTTCCTAATAGAGTGTAACAAAACACACAAACACAACTTGATAAATTTATCTTTAAAAATTATAAGAGCTCCAGTTGCTATTAAGTACAAAACATTTATTATTAGTTAATGTAATCGGCAGTATCTCAGCCCATACTGTAAAAGTCTAGCACTTGCGGAATTGCTGTATTGAATCTCAATTTCTTTTTACTTGTTCCCCGAATTTCATATTTAGTACCAAGTAGAAATGTTAGTTATCAAATATTGAATCATACCTTTAATAAAAATAACATATGTTTGCTTTTAATTATGTATCACATGCATTTAAAATAAAATTTGTTACAGTCATCAGAAATGCATTACTGTTTAATGAAAAAAATTTACATTCTTCAGTGGTAATGAGCTTCTTCTTCTTCTTCCTCTGCTGCTGCCAATCCAGTATTAGACCGTATGACCAATTCTGGCCTTACCATCTCATCCTTTGTCTTCCGACAGACCTTCAACCAATAGGATTGTATTCTATTATTTGTCAAGGGATTCTCTGAGGTGATGTATGCAATAAGTGCTTTTTCCAATCCTACTCTCCTTTTTCAGTTAACAGCTGTGTCACCAGTTCACAATAATGATCAATCCCCATAAATAGAAAAATATTTTATTGCCCATTTCACACTTTGCATTTTTGCACCAAATTTCAATTCACTGTGAATTCTGTCATTTTCATTCAGTTATTAATTAAAATGAAAATATGTTTTTTTAAAGTTTGTTATTCCATATTTGTTAATAAACATTTTTATTTGTTAATAAATGTAAACTTTAAGTCATAGTAAATAAAGGTGCAAATAATTATATTCAAACCAGCAACTTTATGATTACTAGAGTTTCATGGTATGTGCTCAGCTTGTAGTGACAGGATTAAAACATAACAAATGTTTTGTACTTAACAGTGCTCAGCAGTCTTCTAATTTTCATTGGCAATTTTTTAGAGTTTATTTGAGATTTTCACCTTACTGCTTTAGGCATTGCATTATATACTGTAAGTACGAGGGGGGTATCAAATGTGAACGGGCTTTTTGTTCCTGAACACTAACAGGTGGTAGGACTAGCCCTGCGCTTCTGCTATGCTTAGGCAGAACCGTCAGAAGTGAAGAGAGCATTCTGTTAGATATTTCCTGCCGTTTCATCAGTAATGCTCATGATGTCTGAGCAACAGGTGCAACCCTCTATTGCACAATGCATAATTATCATATTTCTTGCTCGTGAAGGAGTTACAGCAGTGGAAATTTGCCAAAGATTGACTGCACAGTCGGTGATATTATCAAGGATGCGTCTGTTTGCCTGGCATAAGAAGTTCAAGGAAGGACAAGAACACAGGAAAATCAGCAACACAGTCACTGTCCTTGGACCAGCATTACAGACAAAAACATTCGTACGGTTAAAGGCATTATTGACAACGCTCAACAGGCGAGATTATCAGAAATGCACAAAAAAGTCAGAATCGACTATGGGAGCTGTCGAGCAATCAACATACTTTTCATTTCCGTAAAGTATGTTCCAGATGGGTCCCTTAACTTTTGACCAAAAATCTGAAATTGAGACGTTTGGAGGTCTGTCAGAGATTTACAGCAAGGTTTGCAGAAGAAGGTGATGCATTTTTGAGTCAGATTGTCACCTGCGATGAAACATGGGTTCACCACTATGCTCCACAATCAAAACAAGCCATTAAAGAGTGGCAGAGGAAAGGGGAGGCAAGTCCTCTAGCTACAAGCCCTCAGTGTCAGATTACACTTCTGTTAATGTATTCTAAGACAGCTAAAGATCTGTAGCTCACAGCTTACATTTTATATATGGATGAAACTAGGGTCACATTTATTGACAAAATAAATTACTGCAATAGCCATGTGTGGACATGTCTTTGAACAATTGTGAAAGCAAGCCATCAGGTTCACTTTAGTATCAATGATTGAATAGGCATTGAGAGTGACAGACTCTTAGAACCATATACTTTACCACACTATGTAAGAGGTGTTCTTTAATGCCCATTTTTCTGCAAGAAATTACCCAGGCTGCTGTTGTTATCCTGCAGAGAATAATAACTGCAGCCTTTTGCAATTGAATTATCATTATTTTTGTTGCAAAACTTGTTTCACTTAGTAGTAGTAGTAGTAGTAGTAGTAGGCATACTCAGTCAGGGTGTATACGACCTGGAACAACCGGGAAAAACCTGGGAATTTTTTTGGAATTCCGGGAATTTTTCATTGTTTTAGTTTTCAGTTAAATTTTTGGGATTTTGACTGGTAAGAACCAATACTCTAACTAAGAATATTACTGTATTCCACTTCTGCAGAATAATACTGCAGGAACAAAACATGAATGAGATGGGAAAAAAATGAAAATAAAACTTAAGTCACAAAGGAAATGCGCTGTATACAACAAAACACAGTGCTCATACAAGCATCTGCCAACAGCAAAGTGTGACAAAACCTTTAGGAAGACTATGCAATGCTTCTTAACAACAAATTGCCTCCGATGAGCGTGACGTGACAACTGTTTACATTAGATTCGTTTTAATGCAAGATCTTTTAATGATTTACGCATACGAACATACGGCCTTCCTGCATCATTGTAGCTGCACCAAGTGCAGTGACACCTGTTATCTGAAGCTCTCTGGAAACTGCTGAACCGAACCTATTTCTAACAGGTCACAGGAAAATATTGTGAATGGTGGTTTGAAAAGTGTTACTTTGAAAGTTAATTTCCTTTTATGAAAGATGAACTATGTGCGAGATTGTACGACAAATTTTTTAAGTCACAGAGCGTTTGACTCTCATTTAAAAATCAACTCTTTGGGGACGGCCATCTAGAAGAATTTCTAGCCCAGAAGATCAGACATTTACGTCGTTATTAAAATTTTACTGGCACATTTATGTGATGTATGTTAAAGTGTAACACGCGGGAAAAGAGATCAACATTATATGTGGAAGCTTAGCTTCTCTTGCAGCTTATTAATCTTCAAGACCAATATTATATGTGAAAGCTTCGCTTTTCTTGTAGCAACAATCTGTATATTAATTTAAACCATTAACTTTCCTTATTTGTGTGTTTGCGCTACTTAAGAGTGACCTAGCTATTGGCTGACTACATCACATGTCCTATGCTGTCATCAGCTGGTGAGGTCACGTGACATGAGCTGTGACTGGCTTACGAAAGTGCATCACTATCTCGATTTCAATGCTTCGGAAAGTAATATGCGGTGTTTGGTGGAATTTGAATTTATACTTTCATAACATGAAAATATGCAGCATACATGTTGCTGCACATCAAAGATCTTTCTGAAACATGTTTTTTCCCCTGAGTCTCATTTTCTAAAGTGCCGGGTAATTCTACGTCAGTGTATAAAACCATAAACAATCAAAGGATTGATAAGTTTTACAGTGCCGAGGAAAAGTATATTGTCACTTAACATGGAAAAAGTGTATTTTCATCTGGGAGAAAGTGTATTTTCAACCGGAAAATCCGGGAATTTTTTTTCCTTGTCCATGTATACACCCTGTCAGTGGTCTAAAAAATAGTAAAAATAGAATTGTTTGTGTTACTGTAAATATTTAGTTTTGAGAGAGACATGGAAACAATACAATAGAAGATGAATGAGTAGCTTTGAGAAATGTAGTAGTGAAAACAGTTGAGAATCAACTAAGTAAAAGTCCTAGATCTAGTAGAAACACTTTGATAACACAGGAGACATTGAATTTGATTGGCAAAAGGAGAAAATATAATAAGCAGGTGAAAGATTTTGCAGATGCCTAAAAATGCCATTGACAGAAATTTCAGAAGGTTAAGCAGAAATGGCTAGAGCACAGATGCAAGGCTGTAGAGAAGTAGATATCACGGGCACAGATAGACGCCACCTTTAAGAAAATGAAAGAGATGTATGGAGAAAAGAGAGGCAGCTGCATGAATATCAAGAGATTAGATTGCAATTAAATGAAAAAAAGCTGAAAAGTGTAAGTTATGGAAGTAGATGAAGATTAGGTGGAAACTATGACATTGTGGTGAGAATTTGACAGACCGTTGAAAAACCTAAGTGGAAACAAGACCCCTGGAGTAGACAATATTTCCTCAGAATTAGTGAGACCTAGGGAAAGCCAACCATGACAAAACTGTACCACCTCATTCACAAGATATATTCCAGGTAAAATGCCTTTGAGAACAACGTGATAATTCCAGTTTCAAAGAAGACTGTGGCTGACAGATGTGAATACTACTTAACTATTAGTTTAATAAACTGTACTTGTGAAATACTGATGAATTACTTACAGAAGAATGAAAAACTGGTAGTAGCCAACTTCGGGGAAGATCAGTTGGGAACACACAGTGCAATATGGGCCTTGTGACCTATCTTAGAAGATAAGTTAAAGAAAGGCAAGCCTACATACACAGAGTCAGTATATTTTAGAGAAAGCCATTAAAAAATGTTGAGTGGAATACACTCCTTGAAAATTCTGAAGATTTCGTGTACAAAATACAGAGAGCAAAATTTTATTTACAACTTGTTCAGAAGCTACAGCTATAAAGATAGGGAGAGTAGAAACACATGAAAGGGAAATAGTGGTTGAGAAGGAAGTGAGACAGTGCTGTAGCATATTGCATATGTGCGTAAATCTGTATATGAAGCGTGATCAAAAAGTAACTGGAATTTTTATTTTTCTTAAAGAATCTTCATTTATTCATCATCAACATCCACTTTGTTCCCTTCGAAGTAATCCCTTGTAATACACTTGTGCCAATGCTTTTTCCAGTCTTGGAAGCCCTTCTGGAACTCACTTTTCATTATGGTGTTCAGCTCCTTCAGTGATTCTGTTTTTGTCTCATCAGTGGTGAAAAAATGATGTCCTTTCATGGTTCTCTTTGGCCTCGGGAATAGAAAGAAGTTTCAGGGTGAATACGGTGACTAAGGCAACATGATTTTTTTTTTGCCAAAAAATCACAACCAGTGAGGTGTGAGCTGGGGGCATTAAAGTGGCCCAGTTGTCCATGAGTGGTTTTGCAACAATTCTGGTTGTTTTCTTTGGATACCTTCATCCAAATTGCTCATAACTTCTAGAAATTATTCATTATTGACCGCACAACCATAAGATAGGAACTGATGATGCACTATGCCATTGTAATCGAAGAAAACCGTGTGAAGAGTCTTGACACGTGATCGAACTTGTTGAATGTTTGTCAGTCTTGGCTCTTCAGGCAGTTTCCATTGGCGTGATTGGACCTTAGTTTTGACATCACACCCATATACCCATGTTTTGCACTTCATCAGCAATACCCAAGTGATGTCTATGTGACATCATTTTTGCTTGAAATTCAACAATTTCAGAACAAACTTTGCTGCTACACATTTCATGCCCAAAAATGCAAAATATTGCTTGGCATGAGCCTGAGGATATGGCAACATCATCAGCAACCTTTCTGATGGTGAGTGGGCGGTTTTCCAGAACCATTTTCTTTACTTCTTCCATACTGTCATCAGTAATTGATGTGCAAGGGTGTCCAGGGGAGTTGTCATCTTGAATGTCTTCTTGACCCTCTTTGAAACGTTTATAGCACCAGTAAACTCTTTTCTTATTCATAGCAGATTCACCAAAAGCCATAATCAACAGTTTGAATGCCATGCTGCGCTTTATTCCATTTTTCAAACAAAATTTAATCAAATTCTTTGATCCACCTGTTTGAAAAGTAAAAATTCGCTGAGCATTCAGAAACACATGTAACCTTTCCAACTGTCAACAGTCAACTAAATTTTCAAAATAGCAGAAACTGAAAATGTATTATATCAACAACATGTATACCAACGAGGTACAAAAAAAATTTGAAAATCGAAAATATAAAGCCTGCGAAATCAAAAAATTTTGTTACATTTTGATCACACCTCATATTGACCAAGCAGTTAAGGTAACCAAGGAGAAATTAGGAAATGGAATTAAAGTTCAGGAAGAGAAGCAAAAAAAAAAAAAAAAAAAAATTGATTGTTATTGACATTATAATTCCAGAGACAATGAAGGACTTAGAAGAGCATGTGAGCGGAATGGGTAGTGTGTTAAAAAGATGATTGCAGTTGTCTTGAACAAATGTCCATGAGGTTAAATGGACATATGTGTTACTTATATACAGCTACCATTAGTGATGAAACAAAGTACATCAGATAACAGTTTTTCCAATTGTGCAAATGCAAAGCTGAGATGTTTTTTGCATCCAGTGGTGGTCTGATCCTAGACCAAAATCGATCGTCTCTAATATACTGATACACTAAGGCATGTCTTAATCTTAAGAAGAGATTCTAAGGTAAACATCAAAGAGGTGTATATTCAAAATAGAGAGGCAGTGTATGCGTTTACAGCATTTTGGGTGGCAGTGAGATGCCTCAAACGCTCTCATGGCTCACTTGGAATTACTTGGAAGTGATGTCAAAATGATGTGTAAGCATAAGCCTTGTGTGCATGCCATGAACAGTATCTCTCTGGGAGGTGTCATACTGCATTTCGTATTTGATTGCTTCAGTATTATTACTTGTGTGTTACCATTTCAAGGCAATGATGTACTGAAGAATTGTCAAAAATGTATCATTATTAGTACATTTTGTTATCATCAGATGTCAGTTGATGACATCTGAGCATTAAAGACGTTCGAAAATGACTACATCAAACTTGAGACCCCATAATGCAGCAATTTGCCAAGGTGTAGTGCCCAGAAGCGTCAAGATACAGTAGTGGGTTTATGGCCCACTTTGTCCACTATTTCGTACGTTCTGTAATATTTGATGTTATTTAGGAACACAGAAAGGAAGTTCATATCAATGTAGGTTGAAGTAGTTATTCAGAGATGAAGAGGCCTGCACAGAGTAGACTTGCACGGACAACTGCATAAAAGCAGTCTTCAGAATGAAAACAGCAACAGCGACAACAGTTTTTCATGCTAGCACTTTTCACTTGTTTGCAAACACAAAATTGTGATTTATCACTTGCTTTTGGGTCTCATACACTTTATATGTGTGCATTGGCTGTTGTGCAGGCTCTTCTTGACTCAAGCATCTTTGGTAAGTTTTAAATTTACTGCATGTTGCAACTGCACTTAATCTAGGATTAATAGGACAATGTCTGCAGGTATCAAGTGGTACTCAAACAGTCACATGACATTTCATTCGAGTGGCACGAGTGCAAGCAGTACATGGGAAGTTGAGAGCTGGCTGCAATAACAAGCTAGCGCTCTGCTCAAAGTTAAATAAGTTTGTGCAACATATGAGAAAATAAAGCCTCCCACTGATGTACACAGTGGAAACTTGTATCATGTTTCAACCACCTTATAATAAGGGTTCTCATACAATATATATTTTAACTTCAGTACCCCATCAAAATATATTCAAATATAATAATTTTATGTATATTATGTCGTGAGTAAATATAAAGGCCCAAAAACCATATTTTTTAATATCGTAATACCATGTGCCAGTGATGGGAGTTGTAAATGTTAAACATAAAATGTCAATACTTAGCTTTGCTAGTAAGATGACATAGTCATTCTCACAAATTATGCTTTAATGTCTGAGACAAAAATTATACAGTGCCCAAATCAGTCCAAAACAATGACTAAGTCAGCAACCAACAAATCAGTACTATCTGCCTTGTACCCTCTGCCACTGACGTATTTATATTTTCTCAACAACTCTTCTTATGCATTTCTTTGTAAGAGTATTAATCACAGTTTTATTACATATAAACAATTTCATGAAATTGTCCTGGTTCTATTGAGCATTGCTGAAGCTGATTTAAACATGAGAGAGAGAGAGAGAGAGAGAGAGAGAGAGAGAAATAGCTTGAAAAAGAGGCTTGATAAAATTCTATCATGCCCTGTTTTCAAGATATTTTTCTCACTCTTTGGCATCTTATGCATCAATTGCAGGACTCAGTGGAACCAAGAGCAGCTCTGAAAATGTCAAACACAGCTGTGAATGAAACATCAGGAACAATAAAGTTTCATGGACATTGACCACACAACTCAGAATATTCACCACCAAGTAAGACAACCAGGTTGTGAAAGCTGTCATTGTACAATTTCATAAGAGATTCTACATCTTCATCACAGCTCTGCACTTCACACTTAAGTACTTGGTAGGGGGTTCATTGAACCACTTCACACTATTTCTTCACCTTTCCTCTCTCAGACAATGTTGTTGTTGTTGTTGTGGTCTTCAGTCCTGATACTGGTTTGATGCAGCTCTCCATGCTACTCTATCCTGTGCAAGCTTCTTCATCTCCCAGTACCTACTGCAACCTACATCCTTCTGAATCTGCTTAGTGTACTCATCTCTTGGTCTCCCTCTACGATTTTTACCCTCCACGCTGCCCTCCAATGCTAAATTTGTGAGCCCTTGATGCCTCAAAACGTGCCCTACCAACCGATCCCTTCTTCTAGTCAAGTTGTGCCACAAACTTCTCTTCTCCCCAATCCTATTCAATACCTCCTCATTAGTTACGTGATGTACCCACCTTATCTTCAGCATTCTTCTGTAGCACCACATTTCAAAAGCTTCTATTCTCTTCTTGTCCATACTGGTTATTGTCCATGTTTCACTTCCATACATGGCTACACTCCATACAAATACTTGCAGAAATGACTTCCTGACACTTAAATCTATACTCGATGTTAACAAATTTCTCTTCTTCAGAAACGCTTTCCTTGCCATTGCCAGTCTACATTTTATATCCTCTCTACATCGACCATCATCAGTTATTTTACTCCCTAAATAGCAAAACTCCTTTACTACTTTAAGTGTCTCATTTCCTAATCTAATCCCCTCAGCATCACCCGATTTAATTTGACTACATTCCATTATCCTCGTTTTGCTTTTGTTGATGTTCATCTTATATCCTCCTTTCAAGACACTGTCCATTCCGTTCAACTGCTCTTCCAAGTCCTTTGCTATCTCTGACAGAATTACAATGTCATCGGCGAACCTCAAAGTTTTTACTTCTTATCCATGAATTTTAATACCTACTCCGAATTTTTCTTTTGTTTCCTTTACTGCTTGCTCAATATACAGATTGAATAACGTCGGGGAGAGGCTACAACCCTGTCTCACTCCTTTCCCAACCACTGCTTCCATTTCGTGCCCCTCGACTCTTATAACTGCCATCTGGTTTCTGTGCAAATTGTAAATAGCCTTTCGCTCCCTGTATTTGACCCCTGCCACCTTCAGAATTTGAAAGAGAGTATTCCAGTTAACATTGTCAAAAGCTTTCTCTAAGTCTACAAATGCTAGAAACGTAGGTTTGCCTTTTCTTAATCTTTCTTCTAAGATAAGTCGTAAGGTTAGTATTGCCTCACGTGTTCCAACATTTCTACGGAATCCAAACTGATCTTCCCCGAGGTCCGCTTCTACTAGTTTTTCCATTCGTCTGTAAAGAATTCGCCTTAGTATTTTGCAGCTGTGACTTATTAAACTGATAGTTCGGTAATTTTCACATCTGTCAACACCTGCTTTCTTTGGGATTGGAATTATTATATTCTTCTTGAAGTCTGTGGGTATTTCGCCTGTCTCATACATCTTGCTCACCAGATGGTAGAGTTTTGTCATGACTAGCTCTCCCAAGGCCATCAGTAGTTCTAATGGAATGTTGTCTATTCCCGGGGCCTTGTTTCGACTCAGGTCTTTCAGTGCTCTGTCAGACTCTTCACGCAGTATCATATCTCCCATTTCATCTTCATCTACCTCCTCTTCCATTTCCATAATATTGTCCTCAAGTACATCGCCTGTTCTATAGACTCTCTGTATGCTCCTTCCACCTTTCTGCTTTCCCTTCTTTGCTTAGAACTGGGTTGCCATCTGAGCTCTTGATATTAATACAAATGGTTCTCTTCTCTCCAAAGATCTCTTTAATTTTCCTGTAGGCAGTATCTATCTTACCCCTAGTGAGACAAGCCTCTACATCCTTACATTTGTCCTCTAGCCATCCCTGCTTAGCCATTTTGCACTTCCTGTCGATCTCATTTTTGAGACGTTTGTATTCCTTTTTGCCTGCTTTGTTTACTGCATTTTTATATTTTCTCCTTTCATCAATTAAATTCAATATTTCTTCTGTTACCCAAGGATTTCTATTAGCCCTCGTCTTTTTACCTACTTGATCCTCTGCTGCCTTCACTATTTCATCCCTCAGAGCTACCCATTCTTCTTCTACTGTATTTCTTTCCCCCATTCCTGTCAATTGTTCCCTTATGCTCTCCCTGAAACTCTCTACAACCTCTGGTTTTTTCAGTTTATCCAGGTCCCATCTCCTTAAATTCCCACCTTTTTGCAGTTTCTTCAGTTTCAATCTGCAGTTCATAACCAATAGATTGTGGTCAGAATCCACATCTGCCCCTGGAAATGTCTTACAATTTAAAACCTGGTTCCTAAATCTCTGTCTTACCATTATATAATCTATCTGATACCTTTTAGTATCTCCAGGATTCTTCCAGGTATACAGCCTTCTTTTATGATTCTTGAACCAAGTGTTAGCTATGATTAAGTTATGCTCTGTGCAAAATTCTACAAGGCGGCTTCCTCTTTCATTTCTTCCCCCCAATCCATATTCACCTACTATGTTTCCTTCTCTCCCTTTTCCTACTGATGAATTCCAGTCACCCATGACTATTAAATTTTGGTCTCCCTTCACTACCTGAATAGTTTCTTTTATCTCGTCATACATTTCATCAATTTCTTCATCATCTGCAGAGCTAGTTGGCATATAAACTTGTACTACTGTAGTAGGCATGGGCTTTGTGTCTATCTTGGCCACAATAATGCGTTCACTATGCTGTTTGTAGTAGCTAACCCGCACTCCTATTTTTTTATTCATTATTAAACCTACTCCTGCATTACCCCTATTTGATTTTGTATTTATAACACTGTAATCACCTGACCAAAAGTCTTGTTCTTCCTGCCACCGAACTTCACTAATTCCCACTATATCTAACTTTAACCTATCCATTTCCCTTTTTAAATTTTCTAACCTACCTGCCCAATTAAGGGATCTGACATTCCACGCTCCGATCCATAGAACGCCAGTTTTCTTTCTCCTGATAACGACGTCCTCTTGAGTAGTCCCCGCCCGGAGATCCGAATGGGGGACTATTTTACCTCCGGAATATTTTACCCAAGAGGTCGCCAATATCATTTAATCATACAGTAAAGCTGCATGTCCTCGGGAAAAATTACAGCTGTAGTTTCCCCTTGCTTTCAGCCGTTCGCAGTACCAGCACAGTGAGGCCGTTTTGGTTAATGTTACAAGGCCAGATCAGTCAATCATCCAGACTGTTGCCCCTGCAACTACTGAAAAGGCTGCTGCCCCTCTTCAGGAACCACATGTTTGTCTGGCCTCTCAGCAGATACCCCTCCGTTGTGGTTGCACCTACGGTACGGCCATCTGTATCGCTGAGGCACGCAAGCCTCCCCACCAACGGCAAGGTCCATGGTTCATGGGGGGGGGGGGGGGGACAATGTATGACAGAAAAAAAATACTTAAATATTTCCATGTGAGCTCTGATTTCTTTTATTTTATTGTGATGATCATTTCTCGTTATTTTTATAGGTGTCAACAAAATATTTTAGCATTCAGAAGAGAAAGTTGATTGAAATTTCATGAAAAGATCTTGCCTCAACAAAAAATGCACCAACTTGCCTATCACATCTGTGACAATCTCTTCCCTATTCTGTGGTAATACAAAATCAGCTCTCCTTCTGTGAACTTTCCCAATGTCCTCTGTTAGTCCTGTTTGATAGGTATCCCTTACTGCCCAGCAATACTCTAGAGGATGGACAAGTGTAGTGTAGGCGCAGTCTCTTTATTGAATTTGTTGGATCCTGTAAGTGCTCTGCCAGTGAAATACTGTCTTTTGTTTGCATTTGCCACAACATTATCTGTGTGATACTTCCAATTTAAGTTGTTATCCATAGGTATTTGTTTGAATTGACAGCCTTTAGATTTATGTGATTTACCGTGGAACTGAAATTTGATGAGTTGTTTGTAACATTCAAGTGAGCGACTTCACATGTTCCATTTTTTAGAGTCACTTACCACTTTTTGCACCTCATAGCTATCTTGGATAAATCATCTTGCAGTTGGTTCTGATCTTCTGATCACTTTAGTCCATGGGTGGCCCAGGGACCAGATCCAGCTCCCAATTGGTTTCAGTCTTTTTCACAGAAGAAATTTGTGGAAGAGAGTGTGAGGCATTCACATAATATTTCTCCTGGGATGCATTTTCAGATATTTCCACTGATGCATGGCATCCCTTGGGTTTGCACCTCATGACACAATTTTTCTTATTCCATGCACAATGCCAGTTTTACAACAGAAGTTTTTAAGACAGCTTTTGTAAAGCATTATAAGTAAAGAAACAATGTGCTTGATACACAAATAAATGTAAACATGAAGATGCAGTGAACATGAATGAATGCACTCTCAGAGACATGTTTTTCAGTTTGTTGGTGTGGCATGTGTGCAAAAGGATGTTGTGCATATCGGTCTTGTTCACTTAATGTGCGAGGAGCACTGTTGTAATTTTATGTGACAGCTTTGATCATGTATTTTCACCAAGATATTGAGGATAGGCTGAAGTCACCACCAACTATAAACGTATGAGTGGGGTACCTGTTTGAGAAGATACTCCAGTTTTCTTTGAACCTTGAGCAACGGTATCATCTGAGTAAGGGGATTGGTAGGAGGAATCACTTATTAATTTATACTGGTTCTTGTGAAGTTCAACATAATAATTTTCATACTCATTAATGACTAATACTTGTCCATATAAAAAGTCAATCAATATCAGACTAAATTTAGAATCAAATTCAGTGTTTGTAAACAAGTTAAACTTTCTTTAAAATTTTAGAATTTACTCTATGTAAATGTGAAAGTGGAAAGAAGAATTCTCCAGAGGATGTTGGGACTTCGAAGAACAGGAGATGGTCAGTACAGGAGACAGCTGAACCCTGAACTGTATATCCCGTTAGGGAGAATCTCGGACACCAATAGAAAAAGAAGGAGCGTGTTGTTTCAACACATCCATTTAATGGACAACTGGAAGTTGAAACTAAAGATAAATCAGTTTCTTGTGAACAAGAGAACCAAAGAATACGACATCTGAAAGAAATGGAAATACAATAAACAGAAAGTTACAACAGAATAACTTCTATGTAAGAAGGTCAAACTCTCACAGATTTTTGGGACAGAATTAGACCCATTACAGAATCATCGTGGGCAGAAGAATGAAGAAAGTTGCAAAATATGAGAATGAAGAAATATTGGACAGGCATAAAGACCAGAAGAAATTAAACTGACTTAAATTAATATGGGCTTTTAAAGGCCAAAATGAGAAGAAGAAGAAGAAGCTGTATTTACAAAACCATATTGCAATGCAGAAACCCTGCAAATGCAAATTATAAATTGTAAATTGTAAAATACAAATGCATCAGGCTCTACATAATTCAAAGTAAAGTATATTTTAGTACTGCTCAGTGTGTCAGTTACATATCAATATGTGCTGACTTTCCTTAATTTGTTTTATTGTCTTGTATAGAAAAATAAGTAGGTTATACAATATATACAGGGTGTTTTCGTAAGAGCATGCAAAAATTTAACAGGACATAGAGGATGCTCCACTGAACAATTTGAGGTAGGGAACCTGGGGTCAGAGAAGCCAGCTTGAGGAGATAGTAAGAATAAAATCACATTACTGTGTACTTTTTCTGTACATTACTTACAGTTACAATGAACCTACCTTTCGTGCTGTATCATACAAAATGTGCTGAAACTGACGGCCAATCACCCTCAATGAAAACATGACATCAGCGAACAAGATTCTGGTGCACCCTGACAGATATCCCTGGTGTGTTTTGAATTGCATCATAAGCAGCGAAAGTTCTGGCAATTAATTCCATCTCCATATCCACTGGGGTCTCATAAACAAGTGACTATAGATATCCCCATTGGAAATAATCAAAGGGATATAGGTCAGGTGACTTCACAGGTCATGGACTATGACCTCCCCTTCTAATTCAGTGACTAGGAAATACAGCATTGAGATGATAGTGGACATCCATGCTAAAGCAAGGTGTTGGACTGTCATGTTATATCCACATTCTCTGACGAACAGCCAAGGGTACATTCTCCAACAACTCAGGTAAAGCTTGTAATCTTCCCCTCCCTCCTTTGTTGTTGCTAATGACTTTATGGTTAAGTGTTTTCATAAGATTCGAGAGGAGTAAGATTTACGATAAACTTTTTACTTATCTTTTCTTGCACAGTTGGCTCCAGTATTTCATGTGATTCTTGAAGCTGAAATTTGCACATTTTAGGTCCTCATGCTCCAATTGATCTAGATTAATTTGAAGAATGTCTTTGCAGAATTTTTGGTTTTTCAATGTTTATTTGTGTCACATTTTACTATATCACATTGTCTTTTGAATGTTCGCATTATCAAAGCCGAAATTACATTGTTATTCCAAAATATAAAAACACGTCCAATCACATCAAAGGCATGCCCATTACTACGTCACTCTGTGTTAATAACAATATTCTATAGGCTTTACAATCTTTCTTTACAAATGAATTTGTATTAGTTTATTATTAAATAAAACATTCTCGGTTTTCAAGCCGTGTCAATTCGAATAAAATCCTAGAGCTTTCAATGACCATCTTCGCCATCCTCATCAGGAGTTCACTGATTGCCGGGGCTGCTATGGTTTCTCACTTGTATAGGCATGATGACATCATCAGCAGCCAATCAGATAGACCCACTGTGGCATGCGCGCATAAATTGACCTGGGCAGTTAGTGGAGCTATTGCCTGTGGCAGCACCGGTGACATCAGGTGGTGCCAGGGGCAGGTGCCACATTTAAACTACTGCTCCCGCATCACACATCTGTCTTTGCTTTCTTTCGAATTCCAGTGCCTGCCCCCATGCCCTCCAAGGACACATAGTTTATTATTATTATTTTATAAATGAATCCAGAAATAAATATAATAAACAGTACTAGACTGTGTAATTAAAAATAGAAATTTTAAGTGTGCCAAATATTTCGTAATTTCAAATGTTTCTACAAATAATAATAATAATTTTAATCTTAACTGTACATCCATAGCTAGAGCATATTTATTGTAACAATGAAAATAAAATCATTCCTTTTCATATTGCATATAAAATTATATGAAATTTTTCAGAAAAGCATCTGAGATAATATTGAGCTGTCCGAAAATCGAAAAATATTTCTGGTATCGACTACTTCTGTTGAGGAAAAGTAATGCTAGAGGAGGATGTCCCTTTACAACATCCCCCTCACAAAATGTGGAAACAATGTGTTTACAATGTTTTATGACCTACTAAAAGATTTGTCAATGGTGTTCAAAATGATGCCAAAAGATGGAATACAGATGTATAGAAGTATCTGATACATAACATATTACAGAAAACGTAAGAAAAATATCTGCTATACAAGTCATAATGTATACATATATAAGGATATGACATTCAGATTTTCAGATCTGTGGAACATTCTGTCACAAGACAAATGATACAAAGTTAAAACTACAACATTACAACACTAAACTATAGAAATAAGTGCAGAGACAATGTAAATTACTAGGATTACAAATTGCAGGTTTACATCTATAAAGTAAAATATTCAAAAGAGAAGAAAAAAATTCAGAGCCAAGTGTATCACGAGTGAGCCGACTTGAAAAACTCACAACGCCGGAACAGAAGAATATACTCAATCATGAGTAGGAATATAACACAAAATCAATCAGATGAGTAGGAATATAACACAAAATCAATCAGCCATATAAACCAGAGTATGCAAGGATACGTTGACTCATAAAAGGAGAAAATAATGAAAAAATAGTAGGACCTAAGCTTATAATGTTGGGACCCACCTATGAATCTTAACCACACTGAGTACAGTCCGGAAGAAATGTTTTGACACAAGAAAATGAATACAGTTCATAATCATATCAATAAGTTCAATTATATGTAAAGAGTAATTAGAAGAAGCATCTAGCCTCAGTCAGTAGCTGCACACTCCCCTTGAGTACACATACACAGTCGTGATGACCAGGGCTACCCAAAACAGAGTTAAGCATGAGTTTGCCACAACTCAGGTTCCAATGGGATACAATAATGCAGTACTCAGGATAAATACAGGTAATCAGAGTCATAAATGGCTTTGAATGATGACATAATTGAGTAGCTTGAGGACCAAAATCATTGTGTGAAATCAGAAATGTATACATCTTGTTATACTGTCTGTACTCGTAAATGTCTTCCATGCTGTTTGCTAATTGTTTATACAAAATAACCTACATACATGGAGGCCTAGAAGATTCATTTACAATTGATAAGAAAAAATAAATACTGATTGAAAGTTACATAAGGTATTAGGAAGTTAATCCCCCTACTTGAAAAAACATATATTTATGTGGAATAACACTGTCCATGGCAATGATGACTTTTCTTGACACATAGTTCCATGAACACTTCATATAGAATAATTTCTTGGCTAACAATTTACAAATTTCAGTCACAACACTTATGTAATTGACAGATGCTTGAGTACATTACCCAGCAGCTGTGATCTCTTATAAGTCGACTGGACCAGCGAGGGTGCAGCCATACAGGAGTGTGGGAGAGGATCCACCCACATCTTTCAATTTCCTCCCTAGATTTCTCATCACATGCTCCAATGGATGGGTTACTTCCTGTGTAGCATTCACATCAAATCCTGCAACATTATTTTGTGTACTAAGTATACTGTTCAATATCTCCCTCACATCACATTGCATATGTTCTGCCTATTTACAGGGTCTATTGAAGAAACAATTATACAGTGTTTACATCAGAAGCGATTAAAAAATGTTCACATATGAAACTTTAACAAACAGAGCTAAATGCAATGAAAAAATGAACTAGTTAGTTGATATACACAGATAATTTTTACAGTACAAGATATGAAAATTTATTGCTAGATATGGCATTGCCCCTTTTCAAAGTTGGAAAAGGATCTACTCATTTAGTATCATAGTATATCTGTATCAAATTCTAAAGCACAAATCTATTACAAAACATAATTGAATGATTGTATGAACCTGTAATTATAGTGTAGCATAGATTTAAACTCAGCATAGTGTAGCATAGATTTAAACTAGGAATCACATCATCTTACATACTACATTCGTGATGCACAAAACAAAATTATATAGTTGTATGAACCTGCAAACATAGTGTAATTTTCTTCCAGACTTGGGATAACTAAGCATCCACGTTCAAAGGTATTGTCTTCTATACTAAAAGTTAAAAGTACCTGGGATTTTATGAATTTGCTTTGCTTACCTGTAGCTCCACTTACCTTTACACCTACAATGGGCATTACCACAAAATTCTTTCTATACTTGATCTTGTCCCTAAATTATTCAGACATACCACAAATCAGGCTACCTGTGTCCGTCCCTCGTGGTCTCGCGGTAGCGTTATCGCTTCCCGAGCACGGGGTCCCGAGTTCGATTCCCGGCGGGGTCAGGAATTTTTCCTGCCTCGAGATGACTGGGTGTTGTTGTGTCGTCTTCATCATCATCATTCATTCCCACTACGGTCGGAGGAAGGCAACGGCAAACCACCTCCATTAGGACCTTGCCTAGTAAGGCGGTGCGGGTCTCCCGCATCGTTCCCCTACGCTCTGTAAAAGAAGCATGGGACTTCATATTCATATATCACTCAACACTACCTCCCGACTGATCAATCTTAATTTTAATGTGAGGACACCGAAAATCTGAATGTTCAAAAGTGTGTGAATTTCTGAGGGACCAAACTGCTGGGGTCATCAGTCCCTAGACTTAAACTAACTTAATCTAACTTATGCTATGAACAACACACACACCCATGCCCAAGGGAGGACTCGAACCTGTGGTGGGAGGGGCTGCACACACTGTGACATGGCACCTCAAACCGCACAGCCACTCCACGCGGCTCCCAAAATCTGAATCATCGTCTCTGTTATCAGACACTTCATGTAAAAGATCACTCTCACTTTCATCAAATGCTACATCCACACTGTATTTACAGGGTTTTATCAACTTTACTGGCATCATAGCATTACTTTGGTTACTCATGTTGTCAGGTAAAGATTGAATGCAGTGAATAGATTCCATGGCACAACTAATGTCATTTGTTAGTGAAGGAACACAAAACAAATTACTGTCAAAACTGCATTTCCTGCTTAAATCCTCTTTCACTTCATTTCACAAATTGCTATACAAATTCTGACTAACCATAGCTAACATATTCCAAAATGCACATTTATCTACATTATCATCAATCTGGTCCCAAACAAACTTCAAAAAGTTTTCACCTTTATTCTCTAGGCTCACAGATAACTCACCTTTACTGTTTGGATCATTACTCTACATAACATTAATGCAAAACTGTTTTGACTGGACTGGTATTCCATGACTCCCACTTACATCACATACATCACTTACCTTACCTGTATTGTCAACATAATTCACAAGTAACTCTGGAACTTCATTATTGTTAAACTCCACAAATACGTGATACTCATCATCATCATATTCCTCCAAAATTACTTCATCAACAACATCACTAACAATACAAGTCTCATCTCCATCAAAGTCACTTACTTCACCTACATTCATTTGCAATAAGCCATCAGTCTCAGACTTATCAACGTCAGTCATTTCACAGATCTTATTCACATCTGCATCAAAAATGTCACCTAGTTCAGATCCAATACAGTCATCACTTGTTTTACGTACATCAATAACATTGTTTTCTGACCAAGAGTAGAAATCGTTAGTACATTCTATATCAAAGTTCTCACTACTCTCACATCCTGGTTTGTGATTAGCACCTACATCACCATAATTAAACATAGAATCCCAAAACTTTTGATCAAAACATAAATGAGAAATCTGACATTCCTTCTGTTCAATTCCAGATACACATGCCATATCATTAACACTGTTATTATTGTGTAATTGCAAGTGTTACTTAGGGGTCCTTTGCTTGTTATGTTTCCTCTCCTCAAAACTTTGGACCTCCATTGAGGCAAACTGCCATTTCCTAAGTAGTTGCTTCTATGATTGTTTCTTCTATTAAAATGCCCATGATTATCCCCTTTATTCTTATCCTGCCGATGTTCAAAATTTCTCTCTCTATTGTCATTTTGATCCTGATAGAAGTTACCATTATCTCTGTTTCTGTAATTACTCTGATTGTGAATTCTATCATTCTGATTATTATGGTACATACTTCTTTCTACTACCCTATCCATCCTGTCAACATATCATAAAAATTGTTCCAGACAATCATCAGGTCCATGTGCTAAAGCCCACTGCAATCTTTCTTGTAATCTCCTTTTAAGTGTCTTTTCATCAAATGGTTTGTCAAGGTTTGCTAATTTTTTAAGTTGGTTCTTCAAAACCCTTTCAAAGTGCCATCCCTATTCCTATAATTAAGACCTTTCAAAATTTCACTTTTAATTCTTCATTGTTCAGCTTCTGACCAAAATTTATTTAAAAAACTTTTCTCAAAACTTTGATATGTTTCCCGCTGACTTAAATTTAAATTTACCCATGACAGAGCTTCGCCTTCAAGACATATTTTAACAAATTTAACTGTCTCCACAGTGATGCAGAAAATCCACTGGGTGAAAATTGTCTGATAGAAAACTTTTGATAGGATTTTGGACCACACAATACCATCATTTGCACACAGACTTTGGTTCGCATGAATTTCCTGAACTGCTGAAATTTTTTGTCCTGGAACAGTTACATCAGTTTGCATATTGTTTTTGGCATTTAAAATTTTTTGGTTTAAACTGGCAATATTTTGTTCCATTTTTTCCACTACGGCCTTCTGTTCAGCTCTTGACATCATCAACATTCTTCGATTGCCTCACTGACGCAACTACCAACTCATTTTCCAAAACAATAAATTTATTTTCTAAAACCCCAACTTTTTCATTCACACTTCTTAATCCTTTAAACAACCCATTTCTTAACTCTGAAACTTGATTACTAAGTTGACCCATCTGATCCTTTACTCTGTCTATTTTGCTATTTTTTTCAGTTCTTATTTCAGTTAACTGATCATTAACTGCACTAAATTTGCTATTCTTATCTGTCTGCATTTCCTCTAGTTTTGCCAAAATTAACTGCAAAATATCAGTTTTTACTGTTCTTTACTGACTATGATTTCACTCGCCTCAGACATGCCCCAACTGGATCCTACAGCTTTCATTTCTACCTCACTCCTACCCATGTCCCTATTCATTTTGTTAACAAGCACATGAGTTGACAAACAAATTAACTTCACAAATAGTTTGTACTTATACCTTGTTTTTGATGTCCCTGCTTGTAGTTGTAAAGTCCTCTTTCATTCGATCTGATCCGTCATTATTATTAGAAGATCGTCACTGTTGGTGTGATTTGCTTTGTTGGACCACTTTCCATTTTCTTGCTTCAAGTGATCGGAAGTTGATTCAAACATAAATTGTACATGAAATAAATCACTTTACTTTCTTGCAAGAGACAAAATTTCATTATTAGTCATTTGTAATCTTCCCCTCCCTCCTTGAAATATAGCATATTGTGTATAAAATTATATGAATTTTGTCAGAAAAACAGCTGAGATAATATTGATCTGTCCAAAATTTGAAAAATATGTCCGGTATCGACTACTTCTGTTGAAGAAAAGTAATCCTAGAGGAGGACATCCCTTTACAAACTCTTTGCATGGACTTCAAGTACAGATGGCCATTCAGATGGCAGGGCAGAATATATGCCCCAATGAGATTGTCACCTACAGTGCTGGCCCAAATATTCACAGCAAAATGTACTTGATGGTGTGACTCTACTAGAGTGTGAGGTTTTTCCACATCCCACAAATGGCTATTCCTGCTGTTCGAAACCTTCACAATAAAATGTAACCTTGTCAGTAAACAGCATGAATTAGAGGAAATCTGGTTGATCAATCAATTGTTGGCGCAATCACTGATAGACACAATGCGACCCTTCATCCAAAACCAGTCAGAAACACTGCATGTACTCATTGTGGGTGATATGGGTGTAATTATTGTTTTTGGAGTACTTGCCACATCCTGCTCATTTCACATGCAATACAACAAGTACTTGTAGAGGGGAGTCCACTGCATCACATTCCAGCACCATCTCTTCAAAATCGCTTTTGTGAGTGGTCCTCATGTTGCAAGGTCCCACATTTCTTCTTTCCAGTGAACCAGTGTCTCACATTCATTGATCAAGAGAAGTAAACACTTGTGATGGATGATGCCTGTTAGGAAATTGTCCCCTGTATAGCCTTTCAGCAGTGAGAGCATTGCAACGTACTTCCCCGTACACAAGCCATATGTCAGTCAGTTCTGCAAAACTGTACCTGTACTGCTCCATCGCATTATACTGCACGTCTCTGAATAGCACTGAATAATGAATGGGTCTGTCATTGATTCATAGCACTTTCTGTCATGGGACTATGTAAATACAATCCAGGAGAGCCGCCTTATGGACAAGTAAAGTAAACAAAACCTGCATCATGACTTCCTAGTAATCACGCTCATCCTTTTCCTTCCCATGTACACATAAATAAACAGCACAGTATGTATAAACTTGTATGCATGTTAGTTGTAAATAAGCTGGAAAACAGTAATTCAGATAAAATAGTAGACAAGTTTACTTCCATATCTCCTTAAGCTGGCTTCTCCAACCCCAGGTTCCCTACCTCAAGTTATTCGGTGGAGCATTCTCTATGTCCTGTTACATTTTTTCATGCTCTTATGGAAACACCCTGTATAACACACATTTAAAGGAAAATGTACTGTGCTATTCCAGTTTCATTTTATTTCAGATTTGGTAAGACTAATATCGCCACATAAAAATTTCTCCATTGTGGTATTCCATATCCTTTAACTGTAACATTAATCCCTATCAGTGTCTTCATAGTACATCATTCTGTGGACCCTCTACTTTTTGGAAGAAAAATAGAAAGTTGATATCGAAGTGTATTCTTGCTAGCAAATTAGTAAATTATACAAGCAGAAATAATATTTGCAAAGGCAGGTTGCATTTAGAACAAGAAGCAGAATTGTCTATCTGAGACTGTAGCTGGTGGTGTAGCATTCTTGAAACTAATGGTGTCCAAGACCTGTGACTAAAATTTTTGTTTCTGTGTTTCACAATGTTTGACATCAGTTGTTTTTCCTTTAAATTGTTGAAAAGTGGTTGATCAACCACGTAGTCAGTTTCAAGTGAGAGATTTCTTACCTAGGCACATGTCAAAAAAAACTATTTATCAAATGCTGTAGATTTTTTTGTTAAAGCCTTTAATTGCCAAGATCACAATAAGAAAACAGTGCCTACTGTTTCCAATGGTCAAATGATCATCTTGTTATATGGAAGTTGTTATAAAAAGTCACAAGTTAGGAATACTTCAGAATACAGTAGCACTATCAAGAGTAATTCTACAAAAGCTATTAGGAGTACATACCAGGATACATACATGTGATGTCTACATCAAGATAATAGATATGACACATAGTCATTTCATTGTTGACATCCTTAAGCAGATGTCAACTACAGAACAAAACAGAATGAAATTATATGGGGTTAATCTAAAGTCAATGGCATGAAGCTACATGCAATAAATTTCTGGTCAAAACACCTTAAAATTGTACACTGAAGAGCCAAAGAAACTGGTACGCTTGCCTATTATCACGTAGGGCCCCCGCGAGCATGCAGAAGTGTCACTACATGGTATGCCATGGATTCAGCTAATGTCTGAAGTAGTGCTGGAGGGAATTACTCAATGAATCATGCAGGGCTGTCCATAAATCCATAAGAGTATGAGGGAGTGGAGATCTCTTCTGAACAGCACATTGCAAGGCATCACAGACATTCTCAATAATGTTCATGTCTGGGAAACTTGGTGGCCAGTGGAAGGGTGTTCCTGAAGCCAGTCTGTAGCAATTCTGGATGTGTGGGGTGCTGCATTGTCCTGCTGGAATTGCCCAAGTCCTTGGGGATGCACACTGGACATAAATGGAAGCAGGAGATGAGAGAGGATGCTTATGTACATGTCGCCTGTCAGAGTCATATGTAGACATACCAGGAGTCCCATATCACTCCAGTTGCACATGCCCCACACTATTACAGACCCTCCACCAGCTTGGAACAGTCCCCTGGTGACATTCAGGGTCCCATAAATTCATGAGGTTGTCTCCCTAACTGTACATGCCCATCTGCTCAATACAATTTGAAATGAGACTCGTCGGACCAGGTAGCATGTTTCCAGTCATCAACAGTCCAATGTTGGTGTTGACGGCCCCAGGCGAGGCATAAAACTTTGTGTCCTGCATTCATCAAGGGTACACGAGTGGGTCTTCAGCTCCAAAAGCCCATATCAATGATGTTTCGTTGAATGGATGGTCCAGCATTGAAATCTGCAGCAGTTTGCGTAAGGGTTGCACATCTGTCATGTTGAACAATTCTCGTTAGTTATTGTTGGTTCCTTTTTTGCAAGATCTTTTCCGGTCACAGCGATGTCAGAAACTTGATGTTTTACAGGATTCCTGATATTCACAGTACACTCCTGAAATGTTTGTAGGGGAAAATCCCTGCTTCATCGCTATCTTAAAGCCAAAGGGCAACAGTCATTTTATTCTACTGTAGTTTAATGAAAAATAGTTTGGGCCCTTTTTACGAGCATATGTCCTTATACGAATTTTAGGAATAACTTAATATGAATGATTTGTCCATTGTATTCCTAAGTATATTCTTAGTTCTGCTTCTGAAGTATTTATAAATTACAGACTGCATAATGTTGCATTTTGCTTGAAGTGTTAACAAGTTTCAGTTTAGTGTATCTTATTTCCTAACTGTTTGTGCAGTTCATATGATGACCTAATAGGTGTGGTTTGCCTAAAGAAAATATACTATTTGGTTTCTTTCCATACTATTTTATGGGTCACAATGAAGAATGTTGTAAACTCTCTATGTTGCCCCCTTTTATCAATCCCCTCTTTTGGCTCCTTCCTTTCCCTCATTTCCTTCTCCCCCTTCTCCTTCCCTAATCCCCCTCCCCCGCCCTCCCCTGCCCTGTTCTCTGTTCTCGGGAGTGATACCAGTCCTTGTCTCTTCCTGGGATTGCTTTTGTCATGTGGCATTATTCCTTTATATTTACATTTTATGTATCTGCCATCCTTACTATAATGTAGGGTTAGATAGATACATCATGTTGACTTGTACTATTATGAGCCGTCACTTTTGATACAGGGTAAGACACAACCTCGTGTTCTAACTTCTGTTTGCACCAATGAAGTGACAATTTGAAAAAAAACTTTTGTAGTTGGATTACATAGATTCATTATGTTGTCGTTAATCACCATTGGCTCTAGCATTTGGTACAGTGTGATACATAATCTAGCATTTTAACACCTGTTTGCACCAATGAAGTGTCAATTTTAAAAAAGTTTCTGTGGTCATACATTCTGTTGGGCTTGTTTGTGATTAAGTCATTTACGATGATGAGGTAATTTTAAAAAGTGGTGATGACTTTGATTGTCATACCAATTTGGTTTCTTTCCACACTATTTTATGGTTCGCAATAGTTGGTGTTATCTGTTCTGTAGCATATGACTTATGTTTGTATATGCTGTGTGTGCTGCTGCTGCCTGTTCATTGGTTTTAAATGTCCTGTTGTTTCCAAAAACATTTAACAGAGCATACATATGGTAGTTGATTTGTACTATATTGTATCTGTTGTTTTGTCTTTGATAATAGTAAATCATAATAAATATATTTCTTGCATCCTACATCCCCCCCATAAAGAAATAATTCCCTCACCGCCATGCTCAGTTCTTTCTCGGGAGTGGTTCCATTTCTTGCCTCTCCTTGGCATGATTTTAGCTTTTTGGCTTTAATTGTGTACATACTTTAAGCATCCAACATGGCTTCTTCACTTTTGGATTAAACAGGTACATACATCATGTTGTCGTATGCCATTATGGGCCCAAGTGTTTGGTACAGTGGAAGACAAAACCAGGTATTTTAATTTTTGTCTTACCTGTTTTCCTGGGTACATATTCTGTACAGCTTGCTTCTAGTTAAGTGTTTTACAAATATGAAGTAATTCAAAAGATAATGTTTCTTTTCACACTATTTGTGGTTCACAGTGAACAATGTTGTTTGTTGCTATAGCACATGATTTTTGTTTGTATGCACCATATGTGATGCTGCTGCTGTCTACTGTTCATTGCTTTTAAACATCTTACTGTTTGTGTAACATTTTAAAAAGCTGAAATGTGTTAGTTAGCCTGTACTTTTGTTGTATTATTTTATTGTCCTTGATGAATGGAAATTGTAATGAAGAAATTCACTGCCTCCTGATGGGGTGCATCCTACCAGTGGTTTCCTTGTGGCAGTGTAGGAACAAGATTATCAGTTGTGATTGCCCTGCCAATGTTTGTAGAAAAATTTGGCTTTGATATACATGTATGTAAAATATTAATGTGTTTTGCATGCTGTTACAGAATACACAATTTTATCTGTTTGGTAGATATATCCTGGTGTGATACGCTCTGTATCCTGCAATATGCATCCAAGTCTTTTAACAGTTTATTGAGTAAATTGTAATTTTATCTTTCTGTCCTGTACAATGATTTGAAAATGGGTTCAAGTAACCCGAAACTAGTCATCCATTAAATAAAAAAACTGAATCTTGCTACTTTGGCTGTTTTCTACATGAAACTAGTTAACGCAAGTTTCTGTCATGTTATTAACCCAGCATGCTGAAAATCCGTGTAAATAATATTTTCAGTAGGAGGTAATAATTGACTCTTCATTAATAAATCATGAAAAAAGCACTGAGCTCAATATTGATCCTTATGGGAACTCTGCTAACACGTTCCTCCATTGTGATCTTTTTGCTTCAACCATTGCCCACTGTTAGCAGAATGTAAATGTTAGTGGAATCATTGGACAGCACTTGAAGAAAAATTTGATTTTTTAGTTTAACAAGTAGAACATCAAAGTTATCAGTATTGAAAGCTTTGCTGAATTCCTAAAAGCACATAATAGTCACCTCTTGTTCATTCATAGTTTGTTTCAGTTTGTCAGTCACTTTTATGAGAGCATTTGTTGTACTACACTTTTTCTGGGAACTAGATTGGTATTCATCTAAAAAGTTATTTCTGCAATTATTTTCTGGACCAAATTAAAGCTTGTCAGTTGCAGAAAAAAGCTTTCTTACCTACGAAGCACTGATTCTTTAAGGGAATGGATGGTTTCTACTCTCCTGCCTTGGTGAAGTGGAAATGTCAGTGTAGTGAAATACTCATTTAGATCTTCAATAGGACCTACTGCTTCAGATCTGGATTTGCTTTTCGTAGACCTCTTAGATTTTTCCACAAGATGAATGGTCTGTAAAAGTCCTCAGTTAATGAGTGAGCATACCTGAGTTTCACAATTCTCACAGACTTTCTAACTTCATTCCATAGTTGCTTTTAGGTGTGATGATTATCAAGGTCAGGTGTCATTTGTATTTACAGTGTGCCGCATCTCTGGTACTCATAAGGTGTTAAAGTTGATCGGTAAGCCATAGTGCCACTTTTCTCCCGATTCTTATGGTTTTTGTAGAAACGTGTTTATTGTAGAAATTACTGAATCTCTCAATGAAATTAGCTACTTGATAATTCACAAGAAACTTATTTTCTGCCATTTCCTGCCAAGAAATATCATAGGCCTCACTTGTAAGTTTGATCATATTCGAGCATTTAAAATCTCTAAAAGTAATCACTTGCAGTTTGTTCTTTAGATATTACAATGAGTAAGACATGTATCTTACATCATGAGCAAACCAGCCAGGTGCCGAGATTGATCAGTGAATTATTCTAGTTGGAGACTTGGTTACGAATATTTCAATAAAGGGATGAGTTTCTGCTGTGTGATGAGTGAAAGCAGTGTAAAGTCTGGTCAAGAGAGTCTACGTGTAAATTTTTATATGGAGGGACTGTTGTTTACAAAATGTATGTTTATATCTCTGGCCCAACAGGAGATTGGCATGAAAGCTGAGGTCCTGAAATATCCAAATGATCTCACTGAGATGGCGTGTTGAGGGTTCCACATTTGCATGGGCGAGTTGAAGTGTATTGCCATTGTGAATTATTTCTACTGTAAGCCTGCAGGTAGGAAGAACAGCTGCTGTGCAGACAGGCATGGGCAGTGCCTTGCACGGTGTGATGAAAAGAAGTGGTCTAGAGAGTGAAACAGGCAGGTAGGAGGCTGGAGAAAGTGGGGAGGTCCCAGGTCAGGTATGCTTGCCTAGTATGGAAGTTGAAGGTGTGTGTAAAGTTATGCAGAAAGACCTGTTGAATACAGAGGAATGGGAAACAGAGTATTCATTGCAAGGAAATATGGTTTAGGATAGTGTTGAAATAAAAAAAAAATCATCTTTACTAAAACATACTTTTGTGGCGGTGTTCGTAGCGACAAACAATTCGCGGTAGAAACGGCTTACGAAGTCACCGCCACACTTCTAATAGCTGGCCGACCGGTCCGCTGGAACAGTGAACAGAAAGATGAAAACCCAAACACTCTGATTAAATAAAAGTCGGTACTTATCTTTATTACGAAGATACAGAAATACAGTAGTGAACTCCGTGTCTACAGAAATCTGTCTAGTTCGAGTCGGAGCGGCTAGGTCAGCGTCGGCTGACGACAAACAACAACTCTGCTGCGATGAACACACAACTGACTAGCAAGTACACAATTCGGTGGCGAGTATACAACTGAGCGGCGACTACAGCACTGTCCTAGCGCTCGCGACTCCAGCGCTTAAGAAGCCAGAAGCCAGCGGTGGCGCGCGCAGACTTGCGGCGATTTCCTGTATCGCTGGCGCTGCTTATGCGGACGGCGTCCGGACTTTGATGCTGCCAACCTTTTGGCAGCGGGCTCGGTTGGCATTACTGGCTAGAATATAACACTCCTCCCCCCCAAATCGCCGCACCGTCGTTGAATAATGACGCTGCGTCGACGGCTGCTGAGTGGGCGCCGGACAAGGCGCTGCGGTGTCAGACTCCTTGGGGGTGCCCAAGGAAAGCGGCTGCAGGACAGGCTGCACAGCCACCGCTTGGGAAGGCGGCTGAGGGGTCGACGTCCATCAGCTCCGAAGGCGGTGGCAACTGAAGAGGGACCGCAGGCGCCAGAGCAACCACCTGGGGCGCTCCCGGATGAAGCTGCGCGGGAGGCATCAACGGGACGGGCTGTCGGCGTGGTAGCGGCGACGGCTGCTGCCCTGGGGGCGGCAGCGAAGTCGGAAGGCGCGGCTGGAACCCGCCGCGGACCAAATCTGTGGACAAAGAACGAGCGGCAGAATCCGGGCGGCCAGCGCGGCGCAACTGGTTCTGATGCCTCCTGTGCACCCCAGTAGCGCCTTGAACAGTATAAAAACCGCGACTCTGGACACTTATCACGGTACCACATTCCCAACGACAGCGACCGTGATAAACTCTGAAAAAAAAAACGGCGTCGTTGCGCTGAAAACGCGTGCGATGCTCAGAAGCGGCGGGTCGATCCGGGGGTGCAACAACCGGAGTAGGGTGCGATGACGACGGCCGTGGAGAAGCTCCGCAGGCGAAGGGCCGTCGCGTGGCGTGGTCCGGTACGACGACAGGAACGTGATGAGGGCCTGCGGACGAGAGTGCGTAGCATGAAGGCGGTCCATATGATCCTTGAATGTGCGTACAAAACGTTCCGCTGCACCATTCGATTGAGGGTGGAACGGCGGAGTAAGAACATGGCGAATGCCATTGGCAGAACAAAAACTTTCAAATTCAGCAGAGGTAAATTGTGGACCATTGTCAGACACTAAAACTTCTGGGAGACCCTCAATACAAAAAATTGATGTCAACGCCTGTATAGTTTGTGCAGACGTTGTAGACTGCATGGGCACAACAAACGGAAAATTACTAAATGCATCTATCACGATGAGCCAACGAGAATTCCAATATGGACCAACGAAATCAATATTTACTCGCTGCCAGGGACCGGCAGGGCGTGCCCACTCAAAATAGTGTTGAGGCGGAGCAGCTTGGTGTTCGGCACACGTCGAACAATCTGTAGACATCTGCGTAATCTGCTTATCAATGCCGATCCATGTACAATGACGGCGGGCAAGCTGCTTGGTGCGGACCACTCCCCAATGACCTTGATGCAACAAGTCGAGGACCTTGGATTGGAGCACTTGGGGAACCACTACACGAAGCTGGTCATTCTCGGTGCGTAACAGCAAAACTCCGTGCGAAACAGACAACAGATGACGTTGCGGATAATAGCGACGAACCACAGGATCCGATATGTCCTTTGCCTTGGACGGCCAACCACGTTGAACAAAACGTAATAGTAAACTCATATGAGGATCCGTAGCTGTCTCACGTGCCACCTGACGATAATCAATCGGAAAATCCCGGAGGGATTGATGCTCATCGGCGTCAATCTGATGGCAAGAGTCTTCAGAGGAATCGAAGACATCATCCGCAGCAATCGGCAATCTAGAAAGCGCGTCAGCGTTTGCATGCTGAGCTGTAGGGCGATACAGTATCTCATACTGGTATTGTGATAACAAAAGAGCCCAAAGTTGTAGTCTCTGAGCTGTCCGCTGAGGAACTGGTTTAGACGGATGAAACAGTGACGTCAGGGGCTTGTGATCTGTTACTAAATAGAATGGTCTACCATAGAGGTAGTGATGGAATTTTGTGACACCGAACACAATAGCCAACGCTTCCTTGTCCAATTGGCTATAATTACACTGAGCTTTGTTTGGCAGTTTAGATGCGAACGCAATAGGACGTTCGGTGTTACCGACTCGGTGAGACAACACAGCACCGAGGCCGAAAGAAGAGGCATCACAAGCTAACACCAGAGGCTTGTTAGGGTCGTAATGGACCAGACAACGATCATTCAATAAAGCCTCTTTAAGCCGCTGAAAGGCTGATTGGCAATCAGCTGACCACACAAACGGAACATTCTTACGGCGGAGACGATGCAACGGTGCAGCAATCTGTGATGCATTAGGTATAAACCTAATATAATACATCAATTTGCCAAGAACTGCTTGCAATTCATGCAGATTGCGAGGGGCGGGCAAATCACGAATAGCTGCTAAATGTGACTGGGAGGGATGAATGCCTTGAGCATTAATAATATGTCCCAGATACTCCCATCTCCGTAAGGAAAAATGAACATTTATCGATGTTGCAACATAGGCCTGCCTGAGACAACACTTTAAACAAACACTCCAAATTACGGAAATGTTCAGCAGGCGTCCGACCGGACACAACAATATCGTCTAAATAGTTGCAACACGATGGCACATTAGCCAGAAGTTGAGACAAAAAACGCTGAAAAACAGCTGGAGCTGACGCACAACCAAAAGGCAAACGCAGAAAACGGAACAACCCCAACGACGTGTTTATGACAAAATACTGTTGTGATTGCTCGTCGAGGGGCAATTGCAAATATGCTTCACGGAGATCAATTTTGGAAAAGAAACGAGCTTCCCCTAACTTATCCATCAGCTCGTCCGGTCTAGGCAAAGGAAAAGAATCAATGACAGTCTGAGGATTAACTGTCGACTTAAAATCAGCACACAAACGTAACTTGCCAGACGGTTTCTTTATAATAACTAAGGGAGAAGCCCACTGGCTCGCTGAAATGGGTTGAATAACACCGTTGTTTTGCCAACGACGAAGTTCATCTTCTACAGGTGCCCGGAGGGCGTGAGGCACTGGACGAGCACGACAAAATCGAGGCTGAGCATTATCTTTTAACATAATATGAGCGGCAAAGTTCGCAGCACAACCTAGTTCGTCTTTAAATATGTCACTGTATCGTTTACACAAATCGGTTATGCTGTCTTGAGGAACAACAACAGAATTAATTTGCAACACATTGTCTTGGATAGACAGGCCAAACAAGTCAAAACAGTCTAATCCGAAAATGTTTACACTGTCTGTAGCGCGGAGCACTGTGAATGAAACTGTTTTTGTATTGCCACGGAATGTGGCTGGCACGCTACATACACCTAACACAGGAATTTGTTCTCCACTATAAGTAGCCAAAGAATGTTTTGCCGCTGAAAGTTTAGGGCGGCCAATAGCCGCATACGTAGCACTATTTATGAGAGTCACAGATGCACCAGTGTCTAATTGAAAATTGAAGATCTTATCCTGGATGCGTAGCTTCACAAATAGTTTATTACACTGTCTCTGGATCGGTGCAGTGGAGTCGGAAGACACAAAATCAGCGCGTTTAGCGCGTGTTCGCTGCTTACGACAACTCGTGGGTTGGGCGGGTGGAACAACAACTCCCGCTTCACTTGCAGTCTGTACATTACGTTTTACAGCGTTTGAATTACGCTTGGGTCGCATAGCAGAGGGCTGGGTGGGTGGCTTATTGCGAACAAGTTTATTACCCACACGAACCGTGGAAGAGTCTTTAAACGCGACCTTCTGGGCGGGCTGGCTTTGAAGAACATGAATATCCATGGGCTGGGCAGCACTAGAATTGTTCTTGCGTTTACACAAACAAACAGTCTGGATGTGTCCTTTCCTTTGACAAAAGTGACAAACCGCGTTTCTCAACGGGCAACGTTCACGAGGATGAGCAAGAACACACTTAGGGCAAGACTTAACTCTATCATTTTGCACACGCGGCTGACGAATGTGTTTAACATGACGCGGCCGGCTAGTGTTTACAGTCTGACTCTGCCGGTGGGGCCGCGGGCGTGACATAACTTGCTTAGCACAGGCAATTTGAGAAATACATGGCTGATCTAACTCACACTCAGCATAGTCAAAAGTATCTTGGGCTTCAATGATGTTCATCACAGTCTCTAATGACGGGTCAGGCAACTTTAAGATAGCAGCACGAATACGAGAATCTGCAATGTTTTGAGTAATAGTGTCTCGTAACATGACATCACTGTAAGAAGCTCCACACACACAATTAAATCGGCACTGACGGATGAGGCCCCGTAAATCTGTTAACCACTGTTTATTAGATTGATGTGGCAGTTTCTTTAATCTGAAGAACTTGAATCTGGCTGCTGCCACATGAACTCGCAACTCGAAATACTCAGCAAGCTTGTTAACAACAACGTCATAGTCTAAAGCTTCTGGCTGGGATTCCGGGAACAACTTACAAAGTAGTCGATAGACTTCCACGCCTGCAGTGGAAATTAAATAAAGCTGCCGCTCAGTACCTGTGATTTTGTAGACTGTCATGTGCGCCTGCAACTGCGCGAAATATTCTCGCCATTCTTCTCGTGATGCATCAAAAGCACGGAAAGGTGGTGCTGCCTGTGCTTGTTCCTTTTGTGTTGGAGGATTAGCCGCTTGTTTGGCGATTGCTTCCACCAGACTTTGTATTTGCTGACTCTGTAACAAGATCAACTGTTGTAAGTCGGCAGACATAGTGAACACAAATTAAACCAGCCCCCAAAATTTTATCGCTATAATTAGGATAACCAGAAACAAGTTGAACCAGCCCTGCACACGAGTTCGGAAGTCCTCGTCGCCAGTTTTGTGGCGGTGTTCGTAGCGACAAACAATTCGCGGTAGAAACGGCTTACGAAGCCACCGCCACACTTTTAATAGCGGGCCGACCGGTCCGCTGGAACAGTGAACAGAAAGATGAAAACCCAAACACTCTGATTAAATAAAAGTCGGTACTTATCTTTATTACGAAGATACAGAAATACAGTAGTGAACTCCGTGTCTACAGAAATCTGTCTAGTTCGAGTCGGAGCGGCTAGGTCAGCGTCGGCTGACGACAAACAACAACTCTGCTGCGATGAACACACAACTGACTAGCAAGTACACAATTCGGTGGCGAGTATACAACTGAGCGGCGACTACAGCACTGTCCTAGCGCTCGCGACTCCAGCGCTTAAGAAGCCAGAAGCCAGCGGTGGCGCACGCAGACTTGCGGCGATTTCCTGTATCGCTGGCGCTGCTTATGCGGACGGCGTCCGGACTTTGATGCTGCCAACCTTTTGGCAGCGGGCTCGGTTGGCATTACTGGCTAGGATATAACACATACAAAGTAGTGCATGTACAGTTATTGTAGATTCTCTTAATCCTTTTTTCAGGAGCTGAAACATGAAGTAGAGTCAAGTGGCAGTGAACCAGAAAGGTTTGTACAATTTTTTTTTATATCTCTTCTTTTTCATTTTGTGTGTGTATTGTTTTACAATTTTATGTTGTAAGCATTGTGGCAGAGAATAATGTTATATCTCTTCTTTTTCATTTTGTGTGTGTATTGTTTTACAATTTTATGTTGTAAGCATTGTGGCAGAGAATAATGTTATACACCGAAAACTGAACACTGGAGACTAGTACCTGTAATTTTTAAACACTTGATTGGCTGTGACATATTCAGCCCTGTACTCCTTTTCTGCTTGCGGCTTGTGTTCCTCTAATTAATTTTTATCTGTAGGGCTGTAGAATATCAACTCTTTGGAATTACTCAGATGAACCTCTGGTAAAATTGTGAATAGTGATGAAAGTTTTGAGGCAAATCCTTTGGACTGTGGAAGTTCTCAATCTGTCATCTTTTGAAGGTATGGTAATGACACTTCGGTAGAGGGCCCCACTGTGAGGAGAAATTTCGTCAGTTCTTGAACCATCTGAATTCCATTCGTGGGAACATCAAATTTACCAAGAATCTGAAAAGACAGATGCTTTCCATTGTTGGATGTCTGGTTGACTGTAAAACTGACATCACTGCGGGCTGTGGTGTCTTCTGCAAGCCAACAAATACATGCCTTTGCTTGCAAAGGGACAACTGTCACAGTTCTGCACAGATCAGTTGTGCCTCAAATACCGCTGTTTGTGGTGCACATACGACTGCCGATAAGAGCCATCTATCAGAAAAACTCAAACACCTTAAAAAAGTTTTTGAAAATAATTACCATCCACTGTGGAAGATCTGCAAGGCTTTTCAATTAAAACTGAAGGGGAGTGTCCCACCTTAAGAGGCTGAAGAGGAAAGGTTCAAGTTCATGACTTTCCTACACATCATAGGGAATCTTGGTTCTAAAGTAGGTCCCATCCTCTTCAAACATAATTGAGGTTGTTTTTCTGTCAGCACCAAAGATTGCCATGCTCCTTAACTGTGTGGTGTGAAGGATGACTCGATTCTACAGATAGCAGATGCGTATAATGTTCTCTGTCATTGTTGTTTATCATGTGTAGTACATACTCTATGTACAGTTCAAGAAAGAAACATGAACATTGATCCTATATCCACCTGCCTCAGCCTGATAAATCTGCTGTTGACAGACATTGTATACAGGCAAGTCAAGCAATGGACTGAGAAAACAGGCAGATTTCAACATCTGTTTCATCCTTTTGAGATTCAGTTTTCACGGAAGCTATTCAAACACATTTGATGAGTGATTTGATTAATTGTGGTGATGGTTTTAACCTTTATTAAATATGGAGTATGGCACTGGCAGAAGTTAACTTCATAGACAAAAGTTGTTGATAGGAATTGTGAAATATCTTTCACAGTGGGGTCATGGTAAGTTGTATCTCTGCCACCCTTGTGATATTTCTTCCACAGTGATGTATTGTGTAGTCACACATGCTTGGATCACCAATGGCTCACCAACTCACCCAACCACTATATATCAGGGGGACGAGAGTCAGTCGTTCTGCCTCACTCTTGAAGGCAGCTGATTGGTTTATAGCCAAAATATTAGTGGCAAACAAGGTTTGGTTCTGGCTGATTTCTCGAAGTTATGTGGATCTCTGGTAAAATTATTCATCTGTCGAGAGTAGAAAATTCATATGTAAATGTGGGCTGCACTCCTCATTCTATACTGATTTAAAAGTGTCTAATTTCTAATGACAATCCATATCCACAAATCATCTTGCCTGATGTATACAGCTTTGTAATATGTATTTCATTCTGATAAGCACAGTTGATGATACTTGCATGGCACCCAGTTTCTGTTCCGTGTCGTTGTGACATCGCAGATGAATGTAGTCTCTGTAGCATGATAAGAAGTGAAGTTTCTGTCACTTGTTGATCATTATCACGTCATCTACAGTGTAGAGTATATTTTTGCTTCCATTTATATTCACATGAAAACATCAAATCTGTACATGCTGATCTCTTCCAAAAACTGAGTGCGCATGTTAGCTAACGTACACAATGTGATGCACATGGTTAACAGTTGCTAATGTTTATGTTATTATTCACCCTTGTGTTCCAGACAGAGCTCATGTATTAAACAGATCAATATTACACTCTTTAGCATGATAGTGAGCATTTGGAAGTATCTTTGTTGTTCATGAAGTGCACGAACTGTCGGTTAAAGCCAAAAACTGGAAAGTGGGTAAGGAGGAGTGTGTCCCAACAAAATTCCTAGCATTTTACCATGTTGTTAGCAATATTTCTTTCAATATTCCCAGAATCCTCCAGGAAATTCAGGTTGAAGTGGTTTTTCAGCTACCATTGAAGATTGCAGACCTTCTGGGATCAGTGAAAGATGATTTGTTATTGCAGAAGGATGCAATTCCCAAATACCATAGCAGTGTGGTAGGGCTTACATAGGCCAGACCATGCACACCATGGAAGAACTCTGCACTGGACATCAACACTGCACTTAGCTTATGCAACCAATGAAGTGTGCTATTGCTCAATATAGTATCTCCACTGAAAATCCGGTGCTAAGTGATAAAACATTAGTTTTGGCTACAGAAACATATGTTTGGACTCCATTATTAAAGGATCTATGGAAATACACGTGGCAAAAAATCAGCTGTCACAACAGGTTCCATTTGGATAATTTCTGGAACCACATCATTTCCACTGTTTGCTCTAAATGATGATGAAAAAGTAGACCGATGCACACGGCGTGCATCAACCCTGAAGGCAGACCCACAAATCCACTAGTGACAACAGTGCCTGCCAGGTAGAGTGATAGTGATCATTCTGTCATCGGGATTTTAAAGCATGCTATTAAATTACAGACTAGGAAATAACTGGCAGGTTCCCAGTCGAAATATTGTGGAGTGTAGTGAACGACGACTGGCTGCAAGCCCAAAACTTCTTTGAATACATGGTACTCGTTACTTGTGACTCCTGTTTGTGACATTTACATTCACGCTTCCAGAGGGAGCAAGATGTTAATATGAGCGGTATGGCTATATGCCTACATTCCTGCAAAAAAACTTTTTAATAACCTGGGAAAAATTCGAAAATTAGATATGTACATTTATCTGAGTATAGAGCAATGCATGAGGGCCAGTGATAAGTGGTATCCCACCATACAATAGCAGATGGCTAATACTGACCCATGTTGCATTTTGCATAGTGATGTAGATCATGGTTCAGATAAATAAGTTATCATCATCATCATCATCATTTAAGACTGATTATGCCTTTCAGCGTTCAGTCTGCAACATAGTCCCCCTTATAAAATTCCTCTATGATCCCCTATTCACTGCTAACATTGATGCCTCTTCTGATGTTAAGCCTATTACTTCAAAATCATTCTTAACCGAATCCAGGTATCTTCTCCTTGGTCTACCTCGACTCCTCCTACCCTCTGCTGCTGAACCCATGAGTCTCTTGGGAAACCTTGCTTCTCCCATGCGTGTAACATGACCCCACCATCTAAGCCTGTTTGCCCTGACTGCTACATCTATAGAGTTCATTCCCAGCTTTTCTTTGATTTCCTCATTGTGGACACCCTCCTGCCATTGTTCCCATCTACTAGTACCTGCAATCATCCTAGCTACTTTCATATCCGTAACCTCAACCTTATTGATAAGGTAACCTGAATCCACCCACCTGTCGCTCCCATACAACAAAGTTGGTCGAAAGATTGAACAGTGCACAGATAACTTAGTCTTGGTACTGACTTCCTTCTTGCAGAAGAGAGTAGATCGTAGCTGAGGGCTCACTGCATTAGCTTTACTACACCTCGCTTCCAGTTCTTTTACTATGTTGCCATCCTGTGAGAATATGCATCCTAAGTACTTGAAACCGTCCACCTGTTCTAACTTTGTTCCTCCTATTTGGCACTCAATCCGTTTATATTTCTTTCCCACTGCCATTACTTTCGTTTTGGAGATGTTAATCTTCATACCATAGTCCTTACATTTCTGATCTAGCTCTGAAATATTACTTTGCAAACTTTCAATCGAATCTGCCATCACAACTAAGTCATCTGCATATGCGAGACTGCTTATTTTGTGTTCACATATCTTAATCTCACCCAGCCAGTTTATTGTTTTCAACATATGATCCATAAATAATATGAACAACAGTGGAGACAGGTTGCAACCTTCTCTTACCCCTGAAACTACTCTGAACCATGAACTCAATTTACTGTCAACTCTAACTGCTGCCTGACTATCTATGTGAAGACCTTTAATTGCTTGCAAAAGTTTGCCTCCTATTCCATAATCTCATAAAGCAGACAATAACTTCCTTCTAGGAACCCGGTCATATGCCTTTTCTAGATCTATAAAGCATAGATACAATTCCCTGTTCCACTCGTTACACTTCTCCATTATTTGCCGTAAGCTAAAGATCTGGTCCTGACAACCTCTAAGAGGCGTAAACCCACACTGATTTTCATCCAATTTTTCCTCAACTATACTCGCACTTTCCTTTCAACAATACCTAAGAAGATTTTACCCACAACGCTGATTGAAGAGATACCTCTGTAGTTGTTACAATCCTTTCTGTTTCCATTTTTAAAGATTGGTGTGATTACTGCTTTCGTCCAGTCTGATGGAACCTGTCCCGACTCCCATACCATTTCAATTATCCTGTGTAGTCATTTAAGACCTGACATTCCACTGTATTTGATGAGTTCCGACTTAATTTCAACCACCCCAACCGCTTTATTGCACTGCAATATATTAACCATTTTCTCCACTTCCTCAAATGTGATCCTATTTCCGTCATCATTCCTATCCCATTGTACATCGAAATCTGAAACATTACTCATCGTATTTTCACCTACATTGAGCAACTCTTCAAAATATTCCCTCTATCTGCCCAAGGCATCAACCGGATTCACCAGCAATTTTCCTGACCTGTCCATAATACTTGTCATTTCCTTCTTACCTCCCTTTCGAAGACTGCTAATTACACTCCAGAATGGTTTTCCAGCAGCTTGACCCAAAGTCTCCAACCTGTTTCCAAAGTCTTCCCAAGATTTCTTCTTGGATGCTGCAATTATCTGTTTGGCTTTGTTTCTTTCTTCAACATACCTTTCTCTGTCTACCTGAGTTCTAGTATGTAGCCATTTTTGATACGCCATCTTTTTCCTTTTACAGGCTGCCTTGACTGTGTCATTCCACCAAGCTGTTTGCTTCATCCTACCTTTACACACTACTGTTCCAAGACATTCTTTGGCGGCTTCTAGTACTGTGTCCCTGTACCTTGTCCATTCCTTTTCCAAAGACTGTAATTGCCTACCTTCAATTAACTGGTACCTTTTTGAGATCACTGTTATGTACTTGTGCCTGATTTCCTTATCCTGAAGTTTCTCCACTCTTATCCTCCTACATATGGACCTGACCTGCTGCACTTTCGGCCTCACGATACCAATTTCACTGCAGATTAAATAGTGATCAGTGTCATCACAGAATCCCCTGAATACATGTGTGTCCCTCACAGCCTTCCTGAATTCCTGATCTGTTATTATATAGTCAATGACAGATCTGGTTCCCCTGCCTTCCCAAGTATACCGGTGAATGTTCTTATGTTTAAAAAATGAGTTTGTGATTACTAAGCCCATACTGGCACAGAAATCCAAAAGTTGTTTCCCATTCCTGTTGGCCTCCATATCCTCTCCAAATTTACCCATAACCTTTTCATACCCTTCTGTTCGATTTCCAATCCTGGCATTAAAATCACCCATGAGCAGAACACTGTCCTTGTCCTTTACTCTAACAACTATGTCACTGAGTGCGTCATAAAAACTATCCATCTTATCTTGATCTGTCCCTTCACAATGTGAATATACTGACACAATCCTAATTTTCTTGTTAGACACTGTCAAATCTATCCACATCAGTCATTCGTTTACGTATCTTACTGCAACTACGCTGGATTCCATTTCTTTCCTGATGTAAAGCCCTACACCCCATTGTGCTATTCCTGCTTTGACTCCTGACAGGTTAACCTTGTATTCTCCCACTTCCTCTTCTTTCTCACCCCTTACCCGAATGTCACTAACAGCTAAAACGTCCAACCCCATCTTACTTGCAGCCTCTGCCAACTCCACCTTCTTCCCAGAGTAGCCCCCCATTGATATTAATAGCTCCCCATCTCATTACCATTCGTTTGCCGAGTCGTATCTTAGGAGTCCCTGGTTTGTCAATTGGAGGTGGGGCTCCGTCACCTCCAAAGGTCTGAGGCATTTTGCTCTGATTGTTGCCAGCATCATATTTAAAGTACCAGGGAAGCAGGTTGCTAGCCTTACTTGCCCCGGGTCCCATTGGGTTTTACCCCTAACAGTTGAGGGACTAATCGGTGGATTTGGTAGTCTTTGCCGTCTGAGCACAAAGGTGACCACGACTCAGAATATGTCCGAGATGCCCAGCCTTATTCCAAAGTAACTGGTATCCTGACTGTCAGGACCACTTACTTGGCCACTCATACGTTGCCCGTGGTTCATGAACTAGGACATGACAACAGGAACCCACACCATGAACCACAAGTAAAGTAAATAAGTTAAACACACTAAATAAGAAATTCCTGTGCAAGGAATTTATGCTGATGATGCAAAACATTATGACTGCCTGCTTAAAAGTATGCTGTGCCTTTGTTGGAACACAGTGCAGCAGCAAGTGTGTGTGACATCAATTTGACCATTCCTCCGAAGGTTTCCAGATATATGTGGCATCACATATCTATGCACGAAGCATGCAAAGTACGAGGTGCATTCAAGTTCTAAGGCCTCCGATTTTTTTTCTAATTAACTACTCACCCAAAATCAATGAAACTGGCGTCACTTCTCGATGTAATCGCCCTGCAGACGTACACATTTTTCACAACGCTGACGCCATGATTCCATGGCAGCGGCGAAGGCTTCTTTAGGAGTCTGTTTTGACCACTGGAAAATCGCTGAGGCAATAGCAGCACGGCTGGTGAATGTGTGGCCACGGAGAGTGTCTTTCATTGTTGGAAAAAGCCAAAAGTCACTAGGAGCCAGGTCAGGTGAGTAGGGAACATGAGGAATCACTTCGAAGTTGTTATCACGAAGAAACTGTTGCGTAACGTTAGCTCGATGTGCGGGTGCATTGTCTTGGTGAACCAGCACATGCGCAGCCCTTCCCAGACGTTTTTGTAGCAGTGCAGGAAGGAATTTGTTCTTCAAAACATTTTCGTAGGATGCACCTGTTACCGTAGTGCCCTTTGGAACGCAATGGGTAAGGATTACGCCCTCGCTGTCCCAGAACATGGACACCATCATTTTTTCAGCACTGGCGGTTACCCGAAATTATTTTGGTGGTGGTGAATCTGTGTGCTTCCATTGAGCTGACTGGCGCTTTGTTTCTGGATTGGAAAATGGCATCCACGTCTCATCCAATGTCACAACCGACGAAAAGAAAGTCCCATTCATGCTGTCGTTGTGCGTCAACATTGCTTGGCAACATGCCACACGGGCAGCCATGTGGTCGTCCGTCAGCATTTGTGGCACCCACCTGGGTGACACTTTTCACATTTTCAGATCGTCATGCAGGATTGTGTGCACAGAACCCACAGAAATGCCAACTCTGGAGGCGATCTGTTTAACAGTCATTCGGCGATCTCCCAAAACAATTCTCTCCACTTTCTCGATCATGTCGTCAGACCGGCTTGTGCGAGCCCGAGGTTGTTTCGGTTTGTTGTCACATGATGTTCTGCCTTCATTAAACTGTCGCACCCACGAACGCACTTTCGACACACCCATAACTCCATCACCACATGTCTCCTTCAACTGTCGATGAATTTCAATTGGTTTCACACCTCGCAAATTCAGAAAACGAATGATTGCACGCTGTTCAAGTAAGGAAAATGTCGCCATTTTAAGTATTTAAAACAGTTCTCATTCTCGCCGCTGGTGGTAAAATTCCATCTGCCGTACGGTGCTGCCATCTCTGGGACGTATTGACAATGAACGCGGCCTCATTTTAAAACAATGCGCATGTTTCTATCTCTTTCCAGTCTGGAGAAAAAAAATCGGAGGCCTTAGAACTTGAATGCACCTCGTAGTGTAGCTATGGGCATCTGGGGTCACTTTTATGCAAATGAACTGTCAGGCTCAAGGTCACAAGAGGTTGACAGAAAAAAGATGTTGCAAGGCTGACATCACACAAGATGACAGCAGAGAAAATATGCGAACAATTATGTCACATAGTTGGTGCCACCACCCCCTTTTTTGTGGCTGTTGTGATATGATGACACTACTTACTTTCTAGAAGAAGAAAAAAGTCTGTCTGTTATCCTGTTGGAATTTAAGAAGTGTGTTCGCTCTACTATCAGCCACATAGTCATCAGAGACTGATAAGATACATTCAAATTACCATCAAAGGAAGCCATATATGAAAAAAATAGCAATGAACAATAGAGTGTCAGAGTGTCACATATCTCAGCTGGTCATGTGATCATTGTACATTGATCAGATACGTCTGAGTGTATAATAGGAAGGTATATACAAAAAAGATCAATAAACAAGATAGTTTCACATTGCTCATTACCCTGCTGGAAAGTGTCAGAAAGGAGTAAACTGAGATTAATTATAAACAATTATGAGTGTAGAGAGATTAGATTAGATTACATTAGATTAGTACTTGTTCCATAGATCATGAATACGACACTTCGTAATGATGTGGAACGTGTCAGGTTAATAAAAGGTGTATATACAAGATATTACATTACACAAAATATCACATGACACTTAATTTTTTTTGTGGGGGTTGGGGAAATTACCCACTTACTATATCCAAAAATTCATCTAATGAGTAGAAGGAGTTTCCATTAAGAAATTCTTTTAATTTCCTCTTAAATGCTATATGGCTATCTGTCAGACTTTTGATGCTATTGGGTAAGTGACCAAAGACTTTTGTGGCAGCGTAATTTACCCCCTTCTGAGCCAAAGTTAGATTTAACCTTGAGTAGTGAAGATCATCCTTTCTCCTAGTGTTGTAGCCATGTACACTGCTATTACTTTTGAATTCGTTTGGATTGTTAATAACAAATTTCATTTTTTTTATATATATATATATATATATATATATATATATAAGAAACGGGAAAGCGCTGGTAGACAGACACAATAAAAAACACACACACAGAATTTCAAGCTTTCGCAACCAACGGTTGCTTCGTCAGGAAAGAGGGAAGGAGAGGGAAAGACGAAAGGGTGTGGGTTTTAAGGGAGAGGGTAAGGAGTCATTCCAATCCCGGAAGCGGAAAGACTTACCTTAGGGGGAAAAAAGGACAGGTATACACTCGCACACACACACACACACACACACACACACATATCCATCCACACATATACAGACACAAGCAGACATATTAAAAGGCAAATGTCTACCAGCGCTTTCCCATTTGGTAAGTCATGGAATCTTTGTTTTTAATATATTTTTCCCATGTGGAAAATATATATATATATATATATATATATTTTTTTTTTTTTTTTTTTTTTTTTTTTTTTTTTTTTTTTTTTTTTTTTTTTTTTTTTTTTTTTGCGAGGCTACAGTGAAGATCTCTAGCTCTTTAAATAAGTGTCTGCAGGATGAGCTTGAATGAGCTCCAGCAATTATTCTGATTACATGCTTTTGTGCAATGAACACTCTTTTACTCAATGACGAGTTACCCCAGAATATGATGCCATACGAAAGCAGAGAGTGAAAATAGGTGTGGTAAGCTAATTTATTGAGATGTATATCGCCAAAATTTGCAATGACCCTAATAGCATAAGTAGCTGAACTCAAATGTTTCAGCAGATATTCAGTGTGTTTTTTCGAGTTCAACCCCTCATCAATGCATACACCTAGAAATTTTTAATATTTTACCTTAGCTACCGATTTCTGGTCGAAGTCTATATTTATTAATGGTGTCATTCCATTTACTGTGTGGAACTGTATGTACTGTGTTCTGTCAAAGTTTAATGAGAGCCCATTTGCAGAGAACCACTTAATGATTCTCTGAAAAACATCATTTACAATTTCACCAGTTAATTCTTGTCTTGTCAGCATTATAATATGTATTATTGCAAGTTCATTGTTATTTCATACTCCATAACCTCTAATTATAATTTAGCCACCACTTCAATTGTAGCTTGTTGTGGAAGCTAGAAATGATAGTGGCTTTCCCAACATGTGAGTAGATTGCGTTACAGTCTGTTCTGCAATGACCAAATTTCTTATGAAATGACACAAGAATCTGCTGCTATTGTGAATGATGGTCTGCTGGATGTGACCTTCTTCCTCAAGTATGGGTGACAGAAACCTTACACTCAGGCCTGAACAAAAATGTCAGAAGTCAGCACGCAGACAGAATTTGTTTTTGATGTATCAGTGGAATCTTATAGGGTTCTCTGCTAGGTAATTTTAGGAGGTCCTATTATGTGGCATGCTCTCATGATTTGTATTTATGTTTCATAAATGCCAGTGCAATATACCATTGCACTGGTAAAACGGGAGCTGCCATAGTGTACAAAACAGAAAAGTCCTTTTGATTTATAGCTTGTTGCCAAATGTAAAATGATTGTGTTTTTCCCAACATGTAGTAGTAGTAGTAGCTTTATTCATCCGTAGATCCCATTTTACAAGGATATAGGACATGTCAAAGTATTTACAAGTTTAAACCAATTAAAATAAGCTAATTCGTATACACGTCCATTTACAGACTTCTACTTAGAGACAATTATTAGATTTACTCATGGTATGCAATACTTTTTTTTGCAAATAATGTATTAAATAATATACAAATAATGTAATGCTACACTGTTCACTCATATCTCACAATCAGTCACTGCACACACTATACACTTATTGTTTCATAACACTTCACTCACTGCATGAATACGCACAAACACATGCACATTGGTGATCTCTGGGCCATTTTCTGTACCACATCTTCCCATTTGCTATCCTGAAAAACTGAGTCAGCATCCCTCTATAATGAGTGAGAGATTGAGCTCAGAAAGAGAAAAAGGTGATAGTATTGTGCTATGCATAGCTTAGGGGTAAGTTTTTCCAGAAAAGGAAAAAAGAAGGAAAAAGGCATTATGTGGAATGTTGAATGTTTTCTTCTTCTTTCGTTTCACCCTCTTTGGGGTACGCTGGATCAATCATTTCTTTGTGTGTTGTTCTTTTCTTAGGGCCCAGTATTTCTTCATTCTTTCTGATCTTCTTCTCCTCTCTTCTTCCGAGATGAAGGATTTGGACTTTTGTGTGGATTTGTCTTGGAACCTTATGTTTTCATCTTTAGTAATTAATTTAGCAGTTCGATCAATAAGTGAAGTTTCTGAAATATTTAATTCCACTAGGTCTTTCTCAGTTTCTTTAAACCAGTTGGGCTTCGTTTTTCGGCTACGGAAGAAGTCAAAGATTTGTTTAGTTAATCTGTTGGAATTCATTCTGAGAAGATGACCATAAAAATTTATTCTCCTTTTTCGCATAGAATCTGAAAGTTTTTCAATTTTCTCGTAGAGAGTTTCATTTTTAATGTATATGATCTTATTGTCTTGAAATTTTGGCCCAATGGTTTTTCTTAAAATTTTTCTTTCCTTTATCTCAAGTTTCTCCATTTGGCCTTTGAAATTCATGTTAAGTGTTTCTGCTGCATACAGTGCTTCTGGCTTAATCACTGTCTTGTAATGTGTAATTTTGGACCCCCATGAAAGGGATTTTTTGTTGTATGTATTTTTTGTTAGTTGGAAGGCCAATTCAAGTTTATTTCTTCTGGATTCCATTGCTTTGCTTTCCCCAGCATTCCAAGTAATCCATTCTTTGAGATATTTGAATTCTTTTACTATTTCAATCTTCTGTTCTTGAACTTTGAGGTATTTACATGAGTGCTTGATGTTTGTCAATATCTTAGTTTTTTCAGAGGAGATGTGAAGACCAATTTTAGCTGCTTGTTTCTTTAGTTCAAGGATTTGCTCCCGTGCTTCTTCCATTGTTTCAGCAAACAGGGCCATATCATCTGCAAAAGCAATGCAATTTACTTTAAGGTTCTTCTTTTTGCAACCCAGTCTTATACCACTCTTAATATTTGTGTTCCATTCTCTGACTACTTTCTCAAGAGCACAATTGAACAGCAACGGTGAGAGCCCATCACTCTGTCGCACTCCCGTTTTTATTTCAAAGGGTTCCGATAGTTCGCCCATAAATTTAACTTTCGAAAATGTATTTGTAAGGGTCGCTTTTATAATATTAGTTGTTTTCTTATCCAAACCCATTTCTTCCAGGACTGATAACAGAGATTCTCTATCAATTGAATCATATGCTTTTTTTAAATCAATGAAGGAGATTACGTATGTCTTTGCCCTTGATTTTTGGTAAGCCATGATGTTTTTGAGGTTTAGTATTTGTTCCGAACATGATCTACCCTTTCTAAAACCTCCCTGGTATTCCCCGATTTGCGGATCCAATTGCGGCTCTGCCCTGTTCAAAAGAACTTTAGAAAGAATCTTATACGTTATATCCAGCAGTGATATTCCTCTGTAATTGTTGGGGTCTGTCTTCAAACCTTTTTTGTGGATAGGGTGGATGAGAGCTGTTCTCCATTCTGCGGGGATCTCTTCTTCTTTCCAGATTTGATCGAAAACACACTTTAGGGATGTAACTGCATTTTTGTCAGCCTTTTTCCATAGTTCGGCCACTATTTGATTTTCTCCGGACGCCTTGTTGTTTTTAAGTTCTGAGATGACCTTCTGTAGTTCTTCAGTTGTCGGTGGTTCTGAATCCGGCTTCTCACGGTTGTTTGGAATGGATTCAAATTTTTCAAGAATGGGTTCACAATTCAAGAGTTTCTCAAAGTAGCCTGCTAGTATTTTGCAGTTTTCCATGTTGTTGTGAGCGATGGGCCCATTTACATCTCGAAATTGGAGGGTGGGTGCTTTGTATCTTGATAACCTTTGTTTGAAAGTTCTGTAAAAGCTCCTTGTGTTGTTTTTAGCAAATTCTTCATCAATTTGGAGGAGAGTTTTGTTTTCATGTGTCTTCTTAATCCTTTTTATATTTTTATCTACCAGTTTTCTAACTGTAATGAAATTCAGTCTACTTTCTTCTGTTTTCTGTGATTGCCAATTTTGCCATGTCTGTTTTCTCGTTTCAATGAGGGCATCACATTCCAGCGACCACCAGGCATGTTTTTTACTTTTTTTGTTAGGTGCTATCCGTTCAGCTGTAGTAATGAGGTTTTCCTTGATATCCCCCCAGCTTTGTGACTGAATGGTTTCTGTTGCTTTTGTGAATTCATCTGATTTTAATATCTTTTCTGTGCTATACTTCCGACCCTTAATTTGTTTCATGCTACGTTTCCTGTTTGGGATGACTTTGAACTTAATTTTAGAAAGGTAATGGTCTGAATCCAAGTTTGCACCCCTGAGTACCCTAATGTTCATGATTTCTTTGCTAGAAATCTTCTTAATTGCCACATGATCAAGTTGAAATTCCCCAAGGCTAGGATTTGGGGATACCCATGTTTTTTGTCTTCGTGGTAGTTTTTTGAAAGCTGTGGATTTAAGAATTAAATTGTGTGCTTGGCAAAGTTCTATTAGTCTCACACCATTTCTGTTTGTTCTCTTGTGTGCAGGATAGTTTCCAACTATTTTCTTATATCTTTTGTCTTTACCAATCTGTGCATTAAAATCACCAAGAAGAATGATGATGTTTTTATCTGGAATTTTCTGAATAATGTCATCTAGATGATTCGAAAAGGCCTCCATTTTTTCTTTGTTTTTCCTGTTATCCTCGTTTATAGGGGCATGTGCATTGATAATTGTGTAGATTTTGTTTGTGCTTGTGAGTGTAAGATTTGAGATTCTTTCTGATTGGGAATCAAAGCCAACTATTGAGTTCAAGATTTGTTTGTTGATTATAAAGGCTGTACCAAGATGTGGTACATTTTTCATTACTCTCGGTCCCACTTTCCCTTTGTATATCCTAAAACCTTCGGAATCGAAAGTATCTGTATCCATGTATCGTGTTTCTTGAATGGCTGTTGTGAGTATGTTGTGGTTCTTTAGCGTATCTGTTAGATGTTTTAGTTTTCCGGTTTTCAACAATGAGTTTGCATTGAAAGTTGCTAGGTACGTTGATTGCCTATATTGAAATTTGGATGAAATTCCAAGACACTCCGACTTGTCTTTGTGCAATGTTGCAGACTCCCCAGAATCCGAATGTCTGCTGACATACTGGCGTACGGTGGATCGTCCACCTGGGGTAAAATAGTTTACATCACACACTTCCATGAGTGATGAAAGTTATTTTGGGTGTGGCCCAAAGGCCACAAAATGTACAACCAAGATTGTGAGTCCTGGAGGTAGTTCTTCCGCTCTCTCCGCCGTTGGGAATCTGAACTTCCTCTTCCGCCTTTGAGACCGTTGACCAGGTTTCACCTAGTAATGTTTTATAATCACTATTATTATTTATTTCTAAAACTTCTTTTTATCAAACCCCTACTCAGTTTTATCTAAGTAATCATTTGGTGTATAAAATGCATAGCATAACAGGTACTTTTTAGCTGCCTTTTTTAAATAAGAGTATTTTTGCAATTTCTGTAATCTCTTTTGGTAAATGGGAAATGTCGTGTGGCTAGGGCCTCCCGTCGGGTAGACCGTTCACCTAGTGCAGGTCTTTCGATTTGACGCCACTTCGGCGACCTGCGCGTCGATGGGGATGAAATGATGATGATTAGGACAACACAACACCCAGTCCCTGAGCGGAGAAAATTTCCGACCCCGCCGGGAATCGAACCCGGGCCCTTAGGATTGACAGTCTGTCACGCTGACCACTCAGCTACCAGGGCGGACATCTCTTTTGGTAATTTATTGTACATTTTTATTCCTTGGTAGAAAATGCTATTTTGAGTTTTATGTTTATTTTTTCCTAGTAACTGTAAGTTGAGTCTAGCTCTTGTTCCATGGTCATGTACAGAGCCGTTTTTGCTGTAATTACCAATGCTATTTTCGATGTGTACAACTGACTGGTAAATGTATTCACATGGAACAGTTAAAATCCCCAGTGTTTTGAACAGATCCTTACAATGAGCTCGACTAATATTTTTGGTTATTATTCTTATGGCTCTTTTCTGGAGTTTGAAAATTGTGTTCATAGTTTGTGCATTTGTTCCCCCAAAAAGAATGCCACAGCTAAGAACTGAGTGTACATATGAATAATATGTAACTAAAATACACTGCATGTTACACACTGATGATAAGATTCTAAGGGCATAACATGCTGATGACATTTTGTTTGCAATTACCTTTGTGTGTTCACACCACTCCAACTGAGAATCAATATTCATTCCTAGAAATTTTGCATTTGTTACACAGTCTATAAAGGTGCCATCTACATTTAATTTAACATTGTCATTTTCCCTCTCCAGACTGAAATTTATAGCATTACTTTTCATTATAGTCAATGTTACTTTATTGCTTATTGACCAATCATAAACTTCCTTGAGAGTTCCATTTGCAAGGAGTTCTCTTGTTTTCTCAGTGACTATTGTTTTCTCAGTGACTATAATAGTGCTGTTCATCAGCGAAGAGAATTTTTTCACCATGAGTAACACTACTGGGAAAGTCATTGATGTATATCAGGAATAGTATTGGTCCTAATATGCTACCTTGCGAAACCCCTATATTAGTATTGGTCCTAATATGCTACCTTGCGAAACCCCTATATTAATGTATTTTGGTTCTGATAAGTGTTTTATGAAATGTTTAGATCTATTTGAAGTATGTGTTACCCCTACTCTTTGTCCTCTATCTGCTAGGTATGATCAAAACCAGTCATTAGCTACCCCTCTTATTCCTAATGCTTCTAATTTGTTTAATAGAACCGTGTGGTTGGCTGTATCAGAGGCCTTAGAAAGGTCCAAAAAAATATTCCTGTGACAAACTCATCTTTGTCAAGAGCATCAAGTACAACTTTTGTGAATTCTACTATGGCTTGCTCCTTATTTTAGCCACTTCGGAAACCAAACTATGATTCACTTAAAAGATTATATTAATTCAGGTAATTCATTAGTCTGTCTTTCATAATTGCTTCTATATTTTTGAGAATGGTGGCAGCAGGGAAATGGGCTGGTAATTTTTCATTTATTATATTAGTTAAGGGCCCTTGTATAAACTCTATGCATTGTTTCAGTATACACATTGGTACTTCATCTAAGCCTACTGACTTTATTTTTTCATTCTCTGTGGTTGGAAGTAACATCATTGTATAATGTGGAGAATTTAGAGAATTTCATATTCACATTGGCTTTCTTATACACTTCATTCCAGCTTTGTTTTGCTAGTTCTTTTGAAAAATCTTTTATTGTGATTTCTGATAGAAGTCATTTGTAGGCTTGTAGTTTAGAGAATGATTCGATGCCTTGATTTTACTGTTGATATTTGACAGAGATGGTCTGATAGTCCAAGATATTTTACAGCTATATCACATTCTTCCCTGTCCATATTTGTGGCCACATGGTCAATTACTGATGCAGTCATTGTAGTAACCCTTGTTACACTATTGACCAATAGGGACATGCCAAAACTTTGAAGGATTTTTATGAGGGTGCTGCTGGATTCATTTATGATATTAGTGCTAATGTTAATGTACCCACAGAGAATAATGTTGACCTTTGTACTTGAGACTTTATCTAGAACTTCTGTTAATTTATTGAAAAAAGTGACCACACTACCACAGGGAGATTGTACACACATACAAAATGATTAATTTCTTGGTGATATCAAGCCTTGTTACTTCAGTAGATGATATTTCAGTGTTTGTCTTCACTTACTGTACTGAGGTCGTGTCTTGATTTGATCTGTGTTCCTTTTCTGGTATAAATGCATGATCCTCCACCCCTCTGAAGCAGTTCTGCAGTAAGAGTTTGCCCTTTCATACAATGATAAGTAACACAAGCTGCTGTGCAGTTCAAAGATTGTAAGTCAACTTCTAATAGTTGTATTTTATTTTTTATTGATTGCATGTTTTGATGGAGGATTGTTAAGTCTGTGAAATGCCCCATGTTACTCTTTCCAACTATTTGTTTTTCTTTGTGATGTCTGGTACATGTGATATTTGGAGTGTTAAAATCTGTCTTGTGAGTGATTGTTACAGTATTTTTTAAACTGCTGGAGATACTCTTTAGGTAGGGGAACCTGTTGTCTAGTGGTGTGAAAGACTGTATTCTGTAATGTTATTTCACATGTCTGAAACATTCTTAATACATGCGTGCATGACAATTTATTTACAGACATTAAATTTGAAGGCCAGGGATGCTCTCAAACCATGTAATTGTGTCCCTCAAACTGAAAGAAATTCCTAAACATAGGCATTTCTTCCTCAGAGTTTAAATTCTTGCTTTTTCTTTACTCTGCGAAAGCTTCAAAATAATGAGGGCATTTTTCAGTTATCGGCAATTTTTGCCACAAAATAGTGGAAATTTTTTCGATTTTATGCAGGTTGGGCATGTGTAGTCGATGTGAGATACAGTAAGTTAATACATATGTCAGATGTATCTCCATAGAGCTCTGACCTCTCGCGAGTTTGGCTATCTATCGGCGGCAGTGCTGTAGTGCTTTTGTTTTCCTCCCCACGTCGTTGGAAGTCACAAAATTACGAGTGGCTGGGGGGCGGAGGGGGAGATGAGGAGGAGGAGGGGTGCAGAGGGGGTTCTGCAGTGAAACGTAAAAGAATGACTGTATAGATGTTGTATATTGATAATTTAATTGTCTGAAGAAAATGTAATGGCCTCATGCATGACAGTTGGTAACTTGAACATGCGCAATGCTCTCAAACTACTCCAATACTGTTCATAAAACTAAAAGAAAATGGACTGTGCCTTCTTTTGTGGAAAGAAGACTTTTTATTGTCCTCACAGTTGTGTTTTATATATATATATATATATAGAGACACACACACACACACACACACACACACACACACACACACACACACACACACACTCCTGGAAATTGAAATAAGAACACCGTGAATTCATTGTCCCAGGAAGGGGAAACTTTATTGACACATTCCTGGGGTCAGATACATCACATGATCACACTGACAGAACCACAGGCACATAGACACAGGCAACAGAGCATGCACAATGTCGGCACTAGTACAGTGTATATCCACCTTTCGCAGCAATGCAGGCTGCTATTCTCCCATGGAGACGATCGTAGAGATGCTGGATGTAGTCCTGTGGAACGGATTGCCATGCCATTTCCACCTGGCGCCTCAGTTGGACCAGCGTTCGTGCTGGACGTGCAGACCGCGTGAGACGACGCTTCATCCAGTCCCAAACATACTCAATGGGGGACAGATCCAGAGATCTTGCTGGCCAGGGTAGTTGACTTACACCTTCTAGAGCACGTTGGGTGGCACGGGATACATGCGGACGTGCATTGTCCTGTTGGAACAGCAAGTTCCCTTGCCGGTCTAGGAATGGTAGAACGATGGGTTCGATGACGGTTTGGATGTACCGTGCACTATTCAGTGTCCCCTCGACGATCACCAGTGGTGTACGGCCAGTGTAGGAGATCGCTCCCCACACCATGATGCCGGGTGTTGGCCCTGTGTGCCTCGGTCGTATGCAGTCCTGATTGTGGCGCTCACCTGCACGGCGCCAAACACGCATACGACCATCATTGGCACCAAGGCAGAAGCGACTCTCATCGCTGAAGACGACACATCTCCATTCGTCCCTCCATTCACGCCTGTCGCGACACCACTGGAGGCGGGCTGCACGATGTTGGGGCGTGAGCGGAAGACGGCCTAACGGTGTGCGGGACCGTAGCCCAGCTTCATGGAGACGGTTGCGAATGGTCCTCGCCGATACCCCAGGAGCAACAGTGTCCCTAATTTGCTGGGAAGTGGCAGTGCGGTCCCCGACGGCACTGCGTAGGATCCTACGGTCTTGGCGTGCATCCGTGCGTCGTTGCGGTCCGGTCCCAGGTCGACGGGCACGTGCACCTTCCGCCGACCACTGGCGACAACATCGATGTACTGTGGAGACCTCACGCCCCACGTGTTGAGCAATTTGGCGGTATGTCCACCCGGCCTCCCGCATGCCCACTATACGCCCTCGCTCAAAGTCCGTCAACTGCACATACGGTTCACGTCCACGCTGTCGCGGCATGCTACCAGTGTTAAAGACTGCGATGGAGCTCCGTATGCCACGGCAAACTGGCTGACACTGACGGCGGCGATGCACAAATGCTGCGCAGCTAGCGCCATTCGACGGCCAACACCGCGGTTCCTGGTGTGTCCGCTGTGCCGTGCGTGTGATCATTGCTTGTACAGCCCTCTCGCAGTGTCCGGAGCAAGTATGGTGGGTCTGACACACCGGTGTCAATGTGTTCTTTTTTTCCATTTCCAGGAGAGAGAGAGAGAGAGAGTGTGTGTGTGTGTGTGTGTGTGTGTGTGTGTGTGTGTGTGTGTGTATATATATATATATTTTCACTTATAGGAAATGCGCTGGCAGTAAATACAACTGTTACATGAAAATGTTTCTCACATAATTGTGGGTGCCAGCAGAAGCAGTTGGTTGCAGCAGGGAAAGTGCGACGCAGCTTGCACTTTTACACAAAGAAGATGTGATTGTAATAGCTGTCATTTATCTCACTTTTTTCTGTGTCTTGTTGATCTCTCAGACCTGCTCAGCCATAGAGCCTTTGGCGAGGCTGGCTGAAAACTCTGCTCCCAGATACAGCAGAAGCAGCGGCAGCTACTCATTTCCCAACCAATGGACATTAGAAAAAGTGATCAGGAAAGTTCTTTGGAATTTAATTGTTGTTCCAGTGGGGTCAGCCCTTCCTAGAAATACATTTAACAGCTTGAATAAAGCATCTCATTCTTGAGTCGTTTGTCCACCTGTGAATGATTTCTGCAGACTGGAGACAGTTTTTCACTGCCACCAGATGGATCACTTTATGTACCATCAGAGATGGGCCAGAACAGTCCTGTATCGCGACCTTTGGAACTATACTGTTCATCCACCATCAGGTAAACTGCTTAGTTTACCTCACCAATATCCCGACATGGTCGTTCATGGTTGTTGTCATTTTGTCACCCACCAACTGGTTTCACTTCCAGCACTGTTGCATGTTCTGCTTGGTAGTGGTTACAGCTGCTACACTGTGACATTTCCTCTCAAATCTGATGTAATTTCTGGCCTTTGGCAGTGCGCGTGTGAAGAGGTTGTATGCCAAAGTTTTATATCTACATATATATACTCTTGAAACTACCATTAAGTGCATGACAGAGAGTATATTCCATTGTGCACCTTACTAGGTCATCTTCCCTTTCCATTCACATTTGAAGCAAGTAAAAAATGTTTGCTTAACCCCTCGGGTGCACTCTAATGAAACTAACTTTGTCCTTTCAGTCCTAACGGGAGCAGTATGTAGAGGGTTGTAGTACATTCCGAGATTCATCACTTAAAGCTGGTTCTTGAAATTTTGTAAATAGGATTTCTTTGGATAGTATACATCTATCGTTAAGCATATGCTTGCTCAGCTTTTTCAGTGTCGCTGAGATTTTGTTATGTGGGCGAAAAAAAAAAAAAAGTGTTATACCCTGCTTCGTATATGTTAAATGTGTCCTACTATTCCTAATTGATATGGGACCCACAGCTTTCACAACATTCTAGGATGAGTCGAATGAGTGTTTTGTTTCCAATATTATTTACAGCCAAATTTCTGACTTGTAGCCGTCATCCAATTGGCATTCTGAAGGGTGGGCACTATCATGTAACAAGATGATTTCGTCCAACAGAATTCAACAACTTGTTTATTTGGTTAAGCTACAGTGTCTCAGTCAGGAGTGTACCATTATGAATCCTCTTGATAGATTTAAGGTGCTCTGCAAAAGTTCCTCTAGAGGTTTATAGATTTACGAAAGTGACAAATTTTCAAATGAACCTACTATACACTTTAAAACAATAAATACATTACTAACCACAGGAAGGGTCTGCTACTAATAATGGAGGCATCCAAAGGCATCTCAAGTGGACTAGCCACACAAGGTGTCTTTGACGTTTGGTAGTAATAATGCCCAACGGATGACCCGAAGTACTGGGAGTAGAAGAAAGAATTTAGGCTACAAGGCCATCCCTCAAGAAACTAGGGAACATATATCCATCCAGACAGAGCCCTGCTTGCTTGGTTAAGCCCTATACAATGGAGGTGTGGCTGACACCCCAGAGGTTGCCCACTAATGACTGTTCTGCCTCAACAGCCATGTATTGCATCAGCGTGCAGTATACGTTGAGACTGAGGTGTCTTTTGTGCAGCTTTTCACAGGCCTCACACTCGAGGCAGTCGAGCCAAGATCCCTGCTCCCTGTGACACACAACGTGTTGCTTCTGTGTCATACCATGGTCGCTGAAGCATGTCCAGAGGCTACATTGACAGAGGACTGGAGGCACTTGCCAGACCTCAGTTCAGGAACCCCAGGGCAGCCAAGCCCGTACCCAACAACTGAATGCCGAGTCCCTGAGGACAGCAGTCTTCGAACTGATGACCACAACAATAAGAACAAAAACATGCAGAACTCGGAAAGGAGTTTCACAATCACCACTAAGGAACAAAATGAGTTTCGAAAAAGTTTTTATCTAGGCAGAAAATATGATCTGACCATGAAAAGTATTTTGAAACCTGTACCTGGACGAAACACTAAGAATGAAGGTAACCGTATCACTAATTTTATGCAAGCTGCCACAACAGGTGCAAGAGAAGCTAGTAGCAATACCCAACAACAATGTGAAGGAAGTGAAATTGGAGTTAGGACAACTGTATACTCCAAATGATCATCACAAACATGGCTATCTGGAAATGATAGAAACTCAGAAGAAATTCTAGTTATCTGTAAAGACTGTTAGCGGTACCAAAAGTTGTCACCACACTCTCATGGATGAGTCAGGAAATGAAACTGAGAAAAACAAAGCAAAAGCTACAATGCTGAACTCCATTTTAAAGTGTTCCTTTACAAAGGAGAATCCAGGAATGCTGTCCAGATTTAATCCCCGCACTACTGCAAAGATGAGTGATATATATATTAATCTCCACTGGAGTTGAGAAATTGCAGATATCACCAAAAAATTAACAAAGCTCTGGGTCACTGAAATCCCTATTAGATTCTAAACTTACATTCAACTGGGATGTCACCTTTTTTAAACATAATATATAGTACATCGCTCAACAAAGAACCGTGCCAAGTAATTTGAAGAAAGCATAGTTCATTGTCATCTACAAGATGAGTAGCAGTAGTGATCCACAACGCTACTGTCCACGGTCATTGATGTTCATCTGTTGTAGAATCTTACACAATAGTCTGAGCTCAGCCATAACAGAATTTCCCCCTCCACACACCAGCAATGAAACCTAGCTTGCACTTTTCTCACATTTTGAAAGGCAAGGATCAAGGCAGTAAGGTCATTATTTCTTGACTACTGAAAAGCTCTTGACACAGTCTCACACCTTCACTCTTTATTTGAACTTTAGAAAACAAAAGCAGGTAGCATTCTATGACTAAATATCAGTGAGTCACAATTGGAATCGATCAACCCATACAAGTACCTGGATGTAACAGTATCTGCAGATATGAACTGGAAAGATCACATAGTCTCAATCGCAGGTAAAGGAGGTGTTGGACATTGCTTCATGTGGCAAAAGTATGCTGGCAGAAGTAAGAAAAGCTTTTGTGAAAGAGAAATTTGTTAACACTGACTATAAATGTAAATGTTAGGAAGCTTTTTCTGAAGGTATTTGTTGTGTGGAAATGACACAGGAATGATAAGTATTTCAGACAATATAAGAGTAGAAAAATGTGGCAGTATAGCATTTGCTGCAACAGCCTCCATATACTTTGGATCTTTCATCTTATTATTAATCACATTTTTGACGACTTGAAGAAAGACGTGCATCAACATCAGTTTCAGTCAGACGAGGAAGTGCAAGAGTGGGTGCACCACTTTCTGCAAAACAAATTGATTGTCTCATCTTCCATTGGGACAAATGTTTTAATGTGTGTTGTCATTACTTTTCAATGGAAGTATCCCATGGCCACATTGTGGCTAGTGTTGTTTCAATTTGATTGCATCACACACATCCATTTGAACATGCTGACTGTATTGGCTCCCTGGTTTCCATCCATAAGTTTTACCCTCCACACCTCCCTCCATACCAGAATGTTGAGTTCTTGATACCTTACGATGTGTTCTATCAAACAGTCACTTCTTTTAGTCATATAATGTGTTTTCTTAAATTCATTTCAGTGTATGATCATTAGTTAGATGGTCTATTCTTCTATACCACCACATTTTTCTACTCTTATATTGTCTGAAATGCTTATCATTCGTGTGTCATTTCCACACAACAAATATCTTCAGAAAAAGCTTCCTAACATTTACATTTATAGTCAATGTTAACAAATTTCTGTTTCACAAAAGCTTTTCTTACTTTTGCCAGACTGCATCTTATATCATCTCTACTTCAGCAGACATCAGTTATTTTGCCGACCATATAGCAAAACTCTACTACCGTTAGTGCCCCATTTTACAATCTGATTTCCCTGCTTTACCCTTTTTAATTTGATTCCATTTCAGTGTCCATGTTGCACTTTTGTTGATATTCACCTTATAACCTTTTTCAATAGGCTACAGTATCCATTCCATTGAACTTGTTCTTCCAATTCTTTTGTCATCTCAGGGAATTACAATGTCATTGGCAAATCTTAAAGCTCTGAATTCCTCTGCTGATCTTTAATTTTCTCCTGAGTTACTTTTACTGCATGGCCGATGCAGCGACTGGTAATAGCAGGGATAGGCTACAAGAGTTATCTAATTCCCTTCTTGACTGCCACTTCCCATTGATGTCCTTCAGTCTTGTAACTGAAGTCTGGTTTACATACCAGCTGTAAATGACCTTTTGCTCCCTATATGAGCTGGATTCATGGATTCCCCCCGCCCCCTCCACACACACACACACACACACACACACACACACACACACACACACACACACAGGCCCCATGTTACTAGTTTGCTTTCCGTGTTCGGTGCTGCAAAGCAGAACATTCATTATTCTTTTTCCCATAATTCAAAGAAGTAAACTGAATGCTAATTGCCAATATGAAATAATTTTCTAAAATTCGAAATACTCAGGAACACATTGTCATTCCATGCTCCAAGCATAATTGTATTCAGGCAGCTGTATTTTAATTTCGTTCTTTGCCCGTTGTCTCATCGCTGTTTCTTTATGGAATTGAGTTCCCACATATAAACGTCACATCTCCTGAACTATGTGTCATACAATTATACAGTTCGAAATGTATATTCAGTGATATTGGTGAATACTGTCTGAATAATGTGTTGCAAATAAAGTTAGTAGCAAGGATGTACTGAGTTAAAACATCAAGACTGACTCTTGAGATTTACTTACTGTATGAACAGTGCTAATATGGTAAGTAATTAACTTTTTTCCTATTATTATTGTATATGGGTGGTGTCAGCGAGAAAACTCTTGAAAACGTTTACGTATAATTTCAAAGTTAGAAGACGCTAAATGCCCTAATTCTCAATGTTTTTGTTGTTGTGGTCTTCAGTCCTGAGACTGGTTTGATGCAGCTCTCCATGCTACCCTATCCTGTGCAAGCTTCTTCATTTCCCAGTACTTACTGCAACCCACATCCTTCTGAATCTGCTTAGTGTATTCATCTCTTGCTCTCCCTCTACGATTTTTACCCTCCACGTTGCCCTCCAGTGCTAAATTTGTGATCCCTTGATGCCTCAGAACATGTCCTACTAACCGGTCCCTTCTTTTTGTCAAGTTGTGCCACATACTCCTCTTCTCCCCAATTCTATTCAATACTTCATCATTAGTTATGTGATCTACCCATCTAATCTTCAGCATTCTTCTGTAGCACCACATTTTGAAAGCTTCTATTCTCTTCTTGTCCAAACTATTTATGGTCCATGTTTCACTTCCATACATGGCTACACTCCATACAAATACTTTCAGAAACGACATCCTGACACTCAAATCTATACTCGATGTTAACAAATTTCTCTTCTTCAGAAACGCTTCGTTGCCATTGCCAGTCTACATTTTATATCCTCTCTACTTCGACCATCATCAGTTATTTTGCTCCCCAAATAGCAAAACCCCTTTACTACTTTAAGTGTCTCATTTCCTAATCTAATTCCCTCAGCATCACCCGACTTAATTCAACTACATTCCATTATCCTCGTTTTGCTTTTGTTGATGTTCATCTTATATCCTCCTTTCAAGGCACTGTCCATTCTGTTCGACTGCTCTTCCAAGTCCTTTGCTGTCTCTGATAGAATTACAATGTCATCGGCTAACCTCCAAGTTTTTATTTCTTCTCCATGGTTTTTAATACCTACTCCGAATTTTTCTTTTGTTTCCTTTACAGCTTGCTCAATATACAGATTGAATAACATCGGGGAGAGGCTACAACACTGTCTCCCTCCTTTCCCAACCACTGCTTCCCTTTCATGCCCCTCGACTCTTGTAACTGCCATCTGGTTTCTGTACAAATTGTAAATAGCCTTTCGCTCCCTGTATTTTACCCCTGCCACCTTTAGAATTTGAAAGAGAGTATTCCAGTCGACATTGTCAAAAGCTTTCTCTAAGTCTACAAATGCTAGAAACGTAGGTTTGCCTTTCCTTAATCTTTCTTCTAAGATAAGTCGTAAGGTTAGTATTGCCTCACGTGTTCCAGTATTTCTACGGAATCCAAACTGATCTTCGCCGAGGTCGGCTTCTACCAGTTTTTCCATTCGTCTGTAAAGAATTCGCGTTAGTATTTTGCAGCTGTGACTTATTAAACTGATAGTTCGGTAATTTTCACATCTATCAACACCTGCTTTCTTTGGGATTGGAATTATTATATTCTTCTTGAAGTGTGAGGGTATTTCGACTGTCTCATATATCTTGCACACCAGATGGTGGACTTTTGCCAGGACTGGCTCTCCCAAGGCCATCAGTAGTTCTAATAGAATGTTGTTTACTCCCGGGGCCTTGTATTCTCAATACTGGATGAATATTGTCTGGGTAATTTGCATGCCATGAGTTACACTGTGTCAAGACATATACAGTTTCTGTCATGAATAGTTGACTTAGTGTTGTAAACATTTGATAGTAAATTATATCTCTAAATGATTAGATGACAGTATTTTAAATTTTAATTTTTTTTTCGCCCCTAGAAGTCATTAAGTAGGCAACCTGCAATTTAAAGTGAGTATCATTTCAGCTCTTTAGTAGTATAGATGTACTTGAAATGTAAACATTTTGACTAAGGCAGCGTCTGAGTCTTAACAAGATACATAATACAATTCCAGCATGTATGTACAGAAAAAGAGTGTTCCAGAACCCATATTGATAAATACATATTTCAGTTCAACACTTCCTCAAGGTCAACATTACCCATTGAACTAGGAAATGAAAATAGCTTGAAATTGTATTTTGCAAGGAGTTTACTTAGCCAAAAGCTAGAAAAAATTCAGTATAATATTCAATACAAGGGAAAAATCATAGTACATATACTGAGCAATTATAGGATATATACATAATATCATTAATGGAATAATCGGTCATATTTATCAACTTTGAACTAATTTCTTGGCAAATTACTTAAAATTTATTAGTTAGTTCTGAGTTTTCTTCATGTATAACATACAACTTATGCATTTAAAAGCGTTTTAAGTTTAAAACATGAATATAAAATTAGATGATACTTTTAGAATTTCTGTCATAGTGCATAATCAATTGGGAAGTGAAATAACATGTGAATTATATAATCAAAAGTTCGATTATAAAACTAAAAATTGACAGAAGATATTTTTCATAGTATCCATTCAGTTTAATAGATTCCACATTAATAAATTATAGGTATATCTCTCTCTGTTTTCTCTAAAAGCTTCTAAATAACTCAGGAACTACCTGAGATGGAAATTGTGTCGTCTTCTAGTACTTTGCACTGGAGTATAATTCAGAAATTCAATCCACTTACATGGGGATGTCTATCACTGAATGAAAAAAAAAAAAAGAATCTATTCCTCTATCTGTAGATTCAGATTACCTTTTACCAGGGAAATGCAACTAATGTCTGGAGGAAGGAGGGGGGGTAGGTGGATGAATAATATGTCATTTGTGTGGGAGAAAGAAATGGGGTAAAGAGGACTTTGCAATTCTAACAGTCGACTTGTACTAGTGACATGGGACAAATGATGTCAACAACATAGCATCCATAATGTCATATCATTCACAGTATTTTAAAACCAACAGCTAGATTCTGGGAATTCATCACATCACAGAAATGATAGTTCGAATTACAACCGTTATGATCAATTACATGTAAATAAGAGAAACATTTTTTGGAAACAAAACAAATTGAATGTCTTAAAATCAAGTTCTCTGGCCATATAGTAGGTATCACGACAAATAGCAGAAACTAAAAATAATTATTTATCGTTAATAAATCTTGGCTAGTATGAGAGCATACACACTTTAGCTGTGTGGTTCAAGTGGAGACTGCAATACGTGTCTACAAATACATTCTGTATCGATAATAGATTGAAATAGTTACACAAGCAAGAACTTGAATGAAGTACCATAAAAAAATTTTACACATGTAGTGAATACCCCGATACACTGTAAAACATAAAAAATATATCATAAAGTATAAAAGATTGGTAAATTGACTAAATATTATACCTCATTCCATAAGAGGAGTGGCAGTACATTGTTTCATATACACAGCAGAAGTCAAGAATATACAGGGGGAGAGGTGGGGAGTTCATTTTACGTGAAATCTCACAGTAGGAATTATCCTCAATATTGCAGATGCCTGTGAAAATTTGTCGTAAAAATGTACATAATGAAATAGAGTTAAAATAATATTTCCAGATTTTTTTTTTATTTGAAATGTTGATAATTTTCATCAACTGGGGTCAAGAGACAAGATGGCGGATATGTTAGTAACTGCTATAACATTTTTTAAATTATGAAGCAGCTTTATTTTATTTGATGGAAAAGTCACCTGCACTATACAATGATTACAACGCTGGAATTATGCGTAGAAATACCTACAAATTTGTAATGAATGTCGTTTCTAAAGATATTTTATTTGCAACTTTCAGTAATTTTGTTTTTCATGAAAGTCACGAGTTCCCCAAAATGACTATTGCTATACTTTTCAACACAAAAAACAGGTGTTTTTCCATTCTTGCGAGATCTGAATTTTTCAATAAAGGTGTAATGATTGTTGCTTCACAGAGCTGAGCAAGAATACATGAAAAAACAAGGAAAAAAATGCAGTCTAGCTCAACACTCACAGACAACTGGGGCCGTGTGTGTGTGTGTGTGTGTGTGTGTGTGTGTGTTATTTCTTTAGAAGAACTTGTGGCTTTTTATTTCGTACTTTCCACATGACTGTCCGCTTTTCCTCTGCGAGTTTTAGCTGGTAAGAGAAGTGTGTGTGTCGTGATTTGACAAGTTTTATAATTGTTCGAAAAATCCTATTGCTTCCCAAACATAAGTGTTAGGCATCACATAAACAAGTCATTGACTGTTTATTGGGTCCTCGTTACAGCTTCTTAACACACTGCCGTCCGGCGACACCGCAGTGGTGTCGCGAGAATAGTTTCGCGCAGTGGCCGGCGACTGCACTTTCGCATTCTGTTGGTGTTTTGTTTCAGCAACAATAAGTTACACATGTCAACAAGTTTTTGTTTTTATAAGTACTTGTGCCGTTTCATCATAGCATACGAAAGAGACGGTACAATTATTTGCGATGAATGCGCGGACGACATGGCCGATCGGGAAGAAGACATTGGAGATTGGCGAACGCTACTGTTGCCAATTTATTCGGATGAATCAGACGAAGAAAACAATGCACAGTGGTCAGCCTGATTTACGAGGACCAATAATAAATTTGAAGTATCTCCGGGTCCAAACACATTTCCAAAGATACACAGAACGTCGAGGATATCGTAGAATTAGATATTGGGAACGATCTATTTGAATGTATTAGCAACGAAACCAACAAGCACTACAGTGAAAATTGCAATAGAAGGAATCTGGATTTTTAAAATGCCAAATTTGTCGACGTTACGGGACCCGAACTTAGAAAATGTTTTGGGCTTGCTATGCTTATGGGAACTGTAAAAAAAAGCAAGGATCGATGATTATTGGTCAACGAATCTGTTGATAGACTCATCTAAATTTCGCAAAACGATGTCCCGCAACCGAGTCAGACAAATATTTTTACATTTTTCCGACAACAACAATAAACCTGATAATTCCGACCGGCTTTTCAAAGTACAATTCGTAATTAATTATTCTTCCAAAAAGTTTAAAGAAACTTTTAATCAAAGTCATAACATCTCAGTTGATGAAGGAATGATACCGTGGCGTGGACGGTTAAATTTTAAAGTTTACAATCCGTCAAAAATTACGAATTATGGCATACTTATTCGGATGTTGTACGATTCGAGTACGGGATGCATTTCCTCATTCAAGACATATTCCGGCACTGGACAGCCTTTAGCAAAAACACTGATGGAACTATTGACACCTTCTTATGGAAAGTGTAATCACCTCTACATGGATGATTGTTATAACAGTGTAGAACTTGCATAAAAGTTACTTGAAAAGAAAATTCGAGTTTGTGGAACTATACGGCAAAATAGAGGATTTCCGCAAAAATTAAAGCGCGGAAAAGTCAGTGTGTTTCAAGCATTTTGCAAACGGAAAGGTGAAGTACTCGCACACGTATGGAGAGCTTCGAAAACTAAAACGATACGAATGATCTCTTACAATACATAATGCCACTTTGACTGACACTCAAAGAAAATGTAGAAAAACCAATCGCAAAATATAGAACCTGAGAGTGTATTAGACCACAACAAATACATGAAAGGAGTGGATCGGGTAGACAAACATTTCAGTTGTTATCCTATTTACAGAAAAACTGTAAAATTGTCAAAACAGGTTTGCATGCACCTCTTTAATTACGCGTTATTTAATGCTATCTGTACATGTCAGTATTTCTATACAGAACCCAAAAAGTGTCCGATTCGTGGATAAAAGACCATGTACTTGCTTCTGGGGAAAAGTTGGAGTTGCCACTACATCGCGTACGTCTCATTCTGATTCAGTTGACAGAATTTCCGGTCACATAAAGCAACACCAACTAATACTTATTTCCGAAATGAGTAAACGAAAACGAAGAAACTGTCATGTATGTACCAAAAACAAAAAAGAACAAAAAACTTAATGTGCAAGTCTTGTGGAGTTGCGTTACATCTTTGAGACTGTTTTGCTGCATCTCATATGGAAGAGAAATAGTAACTACCAAAGACAATGCAAATAAACAAATATATGAAAAAAATTGTGTATTTATTTATGTATGCATATCTTTGAAATTTCATGAAAGCGGGGAACAGGGTTGATAACTTATGAGAACTAACGCCGAGATTAGTAAAACATAACAATTTATAATCTCCCGATAATGTCAAGAACGGCCGGCGACAAGCCAAGTAATCCGAATTAGGGCTGCCGGCGCCAAGCGAATATTTTTGTGCGAGACGTGTCGACAGCAAAGTGTTAATAATATATCTTTGACTGATGGTGTCAGAAAAAAGTCTAAATCCTCTAGTTCTGTTCTGCATAACACACATTTGATTTAGAAATCATCATGTAAAACATGTGCTCTACAGGTTTTATCTCAGCGGGGGTGTGTCAGAAGAAAAGTCATATTAGTAAAGAGACTTGATTTAATACATGTCAGAATGAAGCTGGCATTGTATTACTGAAGCTAAGAAGTACCTGGGGAAAATACTGACAGTGTTCTTTTCATCAGAGATTCAGTTTGGAAACTTTCGAAGACAAATAATGAGTCTTGGACTTATTCCAGGTTCTAAGATTTGTATAATATGCTGTAAGACTATTTTCTGTCGTAGAATTCATAGCCTGTTGGGGACGGATGAAAGTGAAGTTGAACCAGAATGTACACCAGATCCATCTACCGCTCTTTGAAATGTCACCATTTAAGATCATCAAAAGAATGAGAGGCAAGCATCCAGAATACATTTGAGCCAAGTCTTCTCGCTTAGCATTAAAATTCCAGCAAATAGTATTGGAAATACTACATGTTCCAATGGAAAACGTGTCTGAAGAACATGGCAGTTTTGAAAGCAAAGACCGCAATAATTTAAAGCAAAAACTTTAAAATTTTAATAGAAGTTCTGTCAAAGAAAACCTCCAAATACTTACCTTAACACCAACCTCACAGGGCAAACAAAAATCGTAATGCTTTTTGACACTACAGAATACATGCGAAAGAAATCAAAGTGATTACTAAAAGAAATTGGAATTTTGCCAAAAGGGGGCTATGAAGTGGTGAACAGAATAGTTAATGGTATGGAAACACGTGGAAACACACGTCCAGACTTTTTTACTATGACAGTCGAATTTTTGCCAACTACGCATGCCTTCATAAAGTGACAAAAGAATATATAAGACCAAACGACTCATCTTACATAATCTCAGACGTGTGTTCTTAGCTTTCAAAGAAAGATGTCCTTGCAATAAAATAAATTTTACGAAGCTTCGTGAACGTCGTCCAGAGGAGTGTGGTACTGTAAACAGTCATACATAACACATGTGTATGCTTTCATCACCAATGTATAATCATTGATGCGTGCTGCAAGTATAAAAGAACCATGCACAGATCTTTTACAGAAACTTGTCTGCGATCTGGAAAATGAGTAGTGGATGTTGCATTGCAGTTCTTAATGTCCTGAAGAATATAAACTGTGTAATTTTTTACTGGAGCTGGAATCCTTGTGTTTCTGAAAGTGTTATTTTCAGGCAATGGATCCAAACTGATCGACCTACATTGGACACATTAATGAAGACAGTCAATGAAGTTACCGAGTATTTTATGCAAAACCTTCAAAACTTGATACATCATTGCATATCGAAATCTCATAATAAATATGTAAAATCAAGTAACGAAACGCTTGCTGATAGTTCATGCAACTTTGTTGTGGATTCTGCAGAGGTCTATGCACGTTTGCTTCCATCTGCTGTACTAGGATTCCTCTGGTGGATCATTCAATTCACCCTTCATTCTTTGGTTATATACTACAAAAAAAAGGCTTGCCTTAAGTTGATGTCACTGTGTTGTATAAGTAATTGTTTGCAGCATGATGCGAACACATTCTAAAAACCACTGTAACCTATATACTGAAACAAACGCCACATATCCGACAAAATACTTTCTTCAGTGATGGCAGCTCTGCTCAGTGTAAGAGCTTTAGGAATTTTTTAAATTTGTGCCATCACAAGCAAGGTCATGGACTGACTGTATGTTGATCGCACCTACTGGTAACAAATATACCAGCTCACTTCTGAGTTACTTCGATGTTTGCTTTCAGTTCGACCTGGTGCAGACCCCAGGCACTCGAGCAGTACTCAAGAACATGTTGCACTAGGGTCCTATACGCAGTGTCCATTAGAGATGAACCACACTTTCCTAAACTTCTCCCAATAAACCGAAGTCGACCATTCGCCTTCCCTACCACAATCCTCACGTGCTCGTTCCATTTCATATCGCTTCGCAACGTTACACCGTGTCAAGAAGGACACTAATAAAGCTGTATCCGAACATTACAGGTTTATTTTTTCTGCTCTTCTGCATTACCTTACATTTTTCTACACTAAGAGCCCTCTAGCTATGGGCCGGCCGGTGTGGCCGAGCGGTTCTAGGCGCAGTAGTCCGGAACCGCGCGACCGCTACGGTCGCAGGTTCGAATCCTGCCTCGGGCATGGATGTCCTTAGGTTAGTTAGGTTTAAGTAGTTCTAAGTTCTAGGGCACTGATGACCTCAGATGTTAAGTCCTATAGTGCACAGAGCTATTTGAGTTTCTAGCTATGGTACCGAGCGCCGCGGGTTTTGAATCCGCACCAGACAGCATGGACCTCGATTACCACTGGAGGTCTCTACAGCCGTCGCGCCGTAAGCTCTGGCTGCGCATGTTCCCGGGTCGCGTATAACGCGAGGGTGCCACGGTGGAGCACGTGGTCCCAGCAGCCAATAGCAACGTATCGCATCCTGTATATAAGCGCCTGCCTCTCGCTCAGCTAGGCAGTCTGAAATTTGTGGAGTCTATCGACATCTCGGCAACAGACAGCGTGTTTACGGTACTTTGTTTTCGTTACTAGTGAACGTTGTGGATTCGTTTGGTTCTCTCTTGTCACCCCGTTGCTTCTTGTGTGTTGTCGTTGTAAGGTCTCGTTTGGTCGTCCGTCATTGTTCGTGTCCGTCCTTTCCCATTCGTTTGATGTTCGCCGGCCGCTCCCCTTTGGTCCCACCATGCTTTGTACTTGGCAACCCTGCTACTGTTCCGGTCATGGTTACAACAATTTGGCGATGAGGTAAACGGTGATAGTTGTTGGCATAGAGACTAAGTTGGTCTGTCTTCTGGAGCAACAGCAGCAGCAGCAGCAGCTCCAGTTAGACATCATACAAGAGTCGCTGTGGTTGCTAACGGACAAAGTCGATGCCCGAGATGCATTACCACAACAGCTTTCGAATCCTCGGATGTCCTATGCTTTCCCACGTCCTCCATTGTTCCAACCATTTTATGACGCTAAAGAAGACTGGGAAACATACTTACGTCGGCTGAAACAACATTTCACGGCTTTTAAAGTCACAGATGACTCCTTGCAGAGGTCGTTTTTTTGTCTTGGACCTTCCCAGACATGTTCTTTCTTCTCCGCAAGTTGGCACCGTTGTCCAATCCTGTGGCTCTCTCTTTCCAGGAGATATGCCATTTGCCAACAAACTGCTATTCCCAACGCTACCATGTGGTCGCCTCTCGGCTGGAGTTCCACTAGTACCATAAACAGCCTGGTCAGCCCCATCGTTCCTGGGTCACGAACTTGCTGGGTCTCAGCCGTCGATGCTATTTTACGTGCACCAATCGGCAGTGTAAGGCTTCGTGTTCGGACTCCCTGATCCGGGATGTGGTGGTTCAGCTGGCTCCCGATCTTGAGGTCCGCACTGTGGCAACGACCCCTCCTTGGGAGAGATTCTCCGCGCTGCCCACTCCTTTGAAATTGCTCAAGCAGCTAACGAGCATCTTATAGTACGGCCGCAAGTGGCGGCGATCGAGGCGTCTTCGTGGGTTCCGCCCTCGCGACGTCGACGTGGCCCAGCTGAGAGGTCAGCGCTGTTGGGACTCCTCATTGTCCGACATCTCTATGGCATTGGTGCCTCTGATCGCCCCTCTTCGTCGGTTGCGCGTCCCACTTCCATCTTGGCCACAGTGCTTTACTGCACATTCTCGAGCTGATTGCCCAACTGCTGGAAAACGTGAACTCTGTGTGACAAGGAGGGCCACATCCGATCCATTTTGTCATAGTCACTCAACTCGCTTCAGTCCTGCCCCTCCTGCGCCTCAAGATACCGTCCATGCTCTGCAATCGGTCATCCCACAGGATGACCTGTCAGCACAGAAGTTTTTCCCCATGCTCAAACTTTTCGCTGAGGATGTCAGTTTTCAGGTTGACACTGGTGCCACCATCTCCCTGACTAAACCGAGCGAGGTGGCGCAGTGGTTAGCACACTGGACTCGCTTTCGAGAGGACGACGGTTCAATCCAGCCTCCGGCCATCCTGATTTAGGTTTTCCGTGATTTCCCTAAATCACTTCAGGCAAATGCCGGGATGGTTCCTTTGAAAGGGCACGGCCGATTTCCTTCCCCATCCTTCCGTCACCCGAGCTTGCGATCCGTCTCTAATGACCTCGTTGTCGACGGGATGTTAAACACTAATCTCCTCCTCCTCTCCCTGACTAATTTGGCGACATATACCTGGCTGGGCTCTCCTGAGTTGTCGCCTCCCTCTCGCCATCTGGTCGCCTACAGAGACGATTCCATTCCCCTTTGTGGGCAGTTCGTCGTCCAGGGGACGTACAAACGTATTCCCCGGCTCCTTACCCTCTTTGTCGTCGACCGTCTGTCGGCTTCGAATATTTTTGGCCTGGATGCGTTTCAACTGTTTGGCTTTTCAATTTCCGACGAAGTTAAGGTCGTATCCATGGCTGTTCTTTTTCAGGACTTGGATGATCTGTGCTTCGCTTTTGCGTCGTTGTTTGCAATGGATCTCGGATGTACTTCAGATTTTTAGGTGCACATCACCCTCTGGCCGGATGTGCAGCCTCACCTTTTCCAGTCCCGGCCCCTTCCAGTCGCCTTATGGCTGGCAGTCAAGCAGGAACTTGATCGGCTCCAGGTTGCTGGTGTTCTGGAGCCTGTGACTTACAGTGCCTGGGTGACACCATTGGTGGTCATATGGAAACCCAATGGGTCCCTTCGGCTGTGTGAGGACTTCGGCGCTACTGTCAATGCTCAGTCCCTAGTCAACACTTACCCCATTCCCCTGACAGGAAGACCTTCTCGCCAAGCTTGCTGGGGGGAGAGTATTTTTCAAAGATCGACCTGCATGAGGCATACCTCCAGTTACCCTTGGATGCTGAATCCCAGAACATCATGGTTATTAACATGCCTTTCGGATTGTACAAGTGCCTTCCCTTTGGTGTCTTTCTGGCGCTGGCCATTTTCCAGTGGTTCCTGGAGCAGCTTACACTGCCTATCCCTGCCTGAGTGAATTATCTGGATGACGTCGTGGTCATCGGGCATTCCTGCCAGGAACATTTGCCAAACCTCAGCGCCTTATTTCTCCCTCTACAATCTGCAGGTTTACGTTGTCGGCTGGACTGGTGTTGTTTTTTCAACCGGAAGTGGAATACTTAGGCCACTGGCTTAGCAAAGTTGACATTCGCCCTTTAGGTCATAATGTCACGGCCATTGAGGCCCTTCCTCGTCCCAAGGACATCTGAACTCCAGGTGTTTTTAGGCAAGGTTACTTAAAGTTCTTGCCCCAGGCTGCCTCTGTTGTTCAACCCCTCAATCACATGCATCGCGAAGGCGTGCCTTTTGATTGGAATCCTACCTGTGACCAGGCTTTTCTCTGTTTAAAGGCGATGCTGATGTCTGCCCCTTGCCATACTCCCTTCTCTCCAGACCAACCCTTAGTTGTGGCGACTGATGTGTCAGCATATGGCATTGGGGCCGTCCTCATGCGCTGGAATGCCAATGGCTCAGAACAGCCCATCACTGATGCATCTAAGATATTGACCACCAACCCCCCCCCCCCCCACTCCCCCGCAGAACAGAACTACTCCAAGACTGAAAGGAAGACACTGCCGATCGTGTTCGCCATCCAAAAATTGCACACCTATCTCATTGGGGCAAAGTTCACCCTCCTGACGGCCCATGAAACCTTAGTTACCCTTTTCGGACCCCACTCTCCTTCCAGAGCGGTCAGTTCAATGTCTCCAGCGCTGAGCATTATTTTTACGACATTACACTTACACCATCTGGTATAAGCCCACTGCCCACCATGCTAATGCAGACACTTTGTCACGCCTTCCAGTGGTCTCTGATCTTGCATTTGACCAACAGGAGGTTCTCTGCTTTCAGATTGATTCTGCCTGCCAGGATGCACTGGATGGTCTGCCTTTTATAGCTGGTCATATTGCCACAGCTGCCCGCCGGTACCCTCTCTTATGGCAGGTTCTCCGCTACTTGGTCCACGGGTGGACCTCCTACATTACTCGTCGGATGTGGACCGATTTCAGCCCCTGGCATCCACCACCACGAAGGCCGCACCCATGACCCTGGCCCAGGTTCTCACCGTAGACGACTTGCCTCACACATTGGTCTCTGATGTTGTTGTTCTTGTTGAGGTCTTCAGTCCTGAGACTGGTTTGATGCAGCTCTCCATGCTACTCTGTCCTGTGCAAGCTTCTTCATCTCCCAGTACCTACTGCAACCTACATCCTTCTGAATCTGCTTAGTGTATTCATCTATTGGTCTCCCCCTACGATTTTTACCCTCCACGCTGCCCTCCAATACTAAATTGGTGATCCCTTGATGCCTCAGAATATGTCCCACCAACCGATCCCTTCTTCTAGTCAAGTTGTGCCACAAACTTCTCTTCTCCCCAACCTATTCAATACCTCCTCATTTAATCTTCAGCATTCTTATGTAGCACCACATTTCGAAAGCTTCTATTCTCTTCTTGTCCAAACTATTTATCGTCCATGTTTCACTTCCATACATGGCTACACTCCATACAAATACATTAAGAAACGACTTCCTGACACTTAAATCTATACTCGATGTTAACAAATTTCTCTTCTTCAGAAACGCTTTCCTTGCCATTGCCAGTCTACATTTTATATCCTCTCTACTTCCACCATCGTCAGTTATTTTGCTCCCCAAATAGCAAAACTCCTTTACTACTTTAAGTGTCTCATTTCCTAATCTAATTCCCCTCAGTATCAACCGACTTAATTCGACTACATTACATTATCCTCGTTTTGCTTTTGTTGATGTTCATCTTATATCCTCCTTTCAAGACACTATCCATTCCGTTCAACTGCTCTTCCAAGTCCTTTGCTGTCTCTGACAAAATTACAATGTCATCGGCAAACCTCAAAGCTTTTATTTCTTCTCCATGGATTTTAATACCTACTCCGAATTTTTCTTTTGTTTGCTTTAGTGCTTGCTCAATATACAGACTAAATAACATCGGGGAAAGGCTACAACCCTGTCTCACTCCCTTCCCAACCACTGCTTCCCTTTCATGCATGCCCCTCGACGCTTATAACTGCCATCTGGTTTCTGTACAAATTGTAAATAGCCTTTCGCTCCCTGTATTTTACCCCTGCCGCCTTTAGAATTTGAAAGAGAGTATTCCAGTCGACATTGTCAAAAGCTTTCTCTAAGTCTACAAATGCTAGAAACGTAGGTTTGCCTTTCCTTAATATTTCTTCTAAGATAAGTCGTAGGGTCAGTATTGCCTCACGTGTTCCAATATTTCTACGGAATCCAAACTGATCTTCCCCGAGGTCGGCTTCTACCAGTTTTTCCTTTCGTCTGTAAAGAATTCGCGTTAGTATTTTGCAGCTGTGGCTTATTAAACTGATAGTTCGGTAATTTTCACATCTGTCAACACCTGCTTTCTTTGGGATTGGAATTATTATATTCTTCTTGAAGTGTGAGGGTATTTCGCCTGTCTCATGCATCTTGCTCACCAGATGGTAGACTTTTGTCAGGACTGGCTCTCCCAAGGCCGTCAGTAGTTCTAATGGAATGTTGTCTACTCCCGGGGCCTTGTTTCGACTCAGGTCTTTCAGTGCTCTGTCTAACTCTTCATGCAGTATCCTATCTCCCATCTCATCTTCATCCTCTTCCATTTCCATAATATTGTCCTCAAGTACCACTGCCCCCAGTTTCAGTCTCCCCACGGGCCTGCCGCCGGCCTTCCCCACCGCCAGGTGGTTCAGTCGCTCCCTCCACCATCCTGGCCTCTGAGTCGGCCGTCGTGGGTACCTTGGACATCCCTTTCTCCACGCCAATGGTGGTTGACGAGCCCGAGTCTTCTCCCATCTGTCACCCACCTTGGCACCGTCCGGGGCGTTTCTGCCCCTACAAGTAAGTTTCAATGGGGAGGGATCTGGTGCTGAACGCCGCGGGTTTTTAATCCACGGCAGACGGCATGGACCTCGATTACCACTAGAGGTCTCAACAGCAGTCGCGTCGTAAGCTGTGGCTGCACACGGTCCTGGGTCGAGTATAACGTGGGGGCGCCACGGTGGAGCATATAGTGCCTGCATCCAATAGCGACATACCGTATCCTGTATACAAGCACCTGATTCTCACTCAGCTAGGCGTTCTGAAATTTGTGGAGTCTATCGACATCTCGGCAACAGACAGCATGTTTACAGTACTTCGTTTTCGTTACTAGTGGACGTTGTGGATTCGTTTGGTTGTCTCTCGTCAGCCCGTTGCTTCTTGTGTGTTGTCGTTGTAAGGTCTCGCCCGGTCGTCCATCGTTGTTCGTGTCCGTCCTTTCCCATTCGTTTGTTGTTCACTGGCCGCTCCCGTTTGGTCCCGCCACGCTTCGTACTCGGCAACTCTGCGACCGCTCCGGTCGCGGCTACAACACTAGCAGCTGGGAGTTGACAACTTCCCAAAGTAACAGGAAAGTCAGCCTTGATATGTAAATATGTAATACATCAACCGAAATTGAGAAGAGAATAAAAAATTTGGAGGCTTTACTTTTCAGGACGTCTTCATATTTTCACTCAAAACCAAAATATGACAAATGTAACACTATAAAATGCAATTGAAAATGTGCACTAAGATGTGAAGGCACAACAGCTGCTACCATTACGTTACTTGTCAATGTTGACAGTATCACAAATTCCTTTTCACCCGAAAAACGTTATAGAACCAGCACTGTGAAGTTCCAAGTGTTGGACTGTCAAGGTGATCATCCTTTGTCTACATTTGTTGCGTAGTTCCCGGATGGCTACTTCTTGCCGTTGCGATTGTACCCCTGTCTATATACACTGTTCGCATAAAAGAGCTCACTGAACTGTTTGTGACCGATTTTTAAAGTTTGTAGGCTATGTTGCTGTCTAGGGGACAGCTACTTACTAGCACTGCAGGATTGCATTTCTGCTAGCTTCCTGCAAACTCACTAAATTCATGTCAATATACGGTGAGACGCTTGACACTGATCCACATCGTCAACGTTTAACCAAGATAGGTCAAAGAATGTCTTCACACATTTGCGATTGACTCAAGAAATACGAGATTAAAGTTTTTTTAGGTTACTGTACAAAACATTCTCGATTTACGTATTGCGTCGAAGTTTGGGTACAATATCGATCTTTCGGTCAAGTACCCCATCGCCTTCTTAATTAACAACTGACTGTCGTGGCTGCTGTTGGAGTATACCATTTATAGTCCACAGATTAACCTCGACTGACTGGCATACGTTATCATTACGTCGTCGTATCAGAGAATGTAACCATCTCAGCACACACAGGGCAGCAGTCACACGAATGTAAACAATGTAGCGTATTTTTCTATGTCTTCTCAGTGCCGAGAGCTCGTTTGCAGGCATTGCTTCATTACAGCCACTGGACGAGAAATATTTCATAGAAGTGACACCAACATCAGTTGTGTCGCACGAATACATAATGGGACTCCATATATAAACGATTTATTGGAAAGTATCAGCAGTACTATTAGATCACTAGCTGAGACCCAGCATACCCAAGTATATATTTATCCCTGTCTTATTAATCCGTCCCTTCCCTCCCCCTGTCTCTGCCCATCCTCTCTTCCCTCATTTCTCTTCCACCTCCTTATCCCCCAACTGTGTCCATCGCTTCTTTCTCCCTGTATATGCATCCCCTTCTTCCCACCTTCTCTGTTAATCTAGTCCTCCCTATCTCAATTCTCGCTTTTTCTTTCTCTGACATCCACTATTCCCTACTCGGTCCGGTGAGCCGGCCTGTCTGTGGATGGTTTTTAGGCGGTTTTCCATCTGCCTCGGCGAATGCGGGCTGGTTCCCCTTATTCCGCCCCAGCTACACCATGTCGGCGATTGCTGCGCTCTCCACGTATGTGTACACCACCATTACTCTACCACGCAAACATAGGGGTTATACTCGTCTGGCGTGAGACGTTCCCTGCGGGGAGAGGGGGGTACCGAACGATAACCCTGGGTTCGGTGTGGGGCGGCGGAGGGGTGAAGTGGACTGCGGTAGTCGTCGTGGGGTTGTGGACCAGTGGGGCATACATACAATTCCCTACTCTCTGCCCGTCTCTTACTCCCCTTGTCCATTGTGTCCACCTATGTGCATTTCCTGCTCCCCCTCTGACCATCACCACGTTCTCATCTCTACCTCGACTGGAGGTTGGTGGTTTTTACCCCTACAGTATTTTTGCCCAGATAGTAAGTAATATGTAGCGCAATTTTGGTTTTAATCTCTCCAGGAGCTTAAGATGAGCTTTTTACCCTTGTCTTCGCGTGTATACGTGCATCACATATTTAATTTATTTCACACACATTTGTGCACATTTACACCCAAATCCAAAATGAATTTCACCTTGCAGTTTCCTTTTCACGCAGAGCGGTTTTTACAACGTCATAATTACTGAACTGTGTGTCATACACGGTTACACAATCTACATTCAGTGTTATGTGTGATACTGTCTGGAAAATGTGCTGTGAATAGAGTTAATAACAAAGAAATAATAAATTAAAACGCCATGTCCGTTATTTGTGGAAGATGTCAGCTAGAAGTAGTTTTGTAAAGGTTCGAGAATATGCGTAAAATTTCTTGCAAGTTGCTAAGTACTTTCGTTCTAAAATACTGGATGAATATAGTCTGTCAATTTGCACGCGGTGCGGTACACACATTTTTTGCACTCCCCACCGGCCGCTTTGAGAGATGCTTGATTGTTACCCCCACAGTGCTTCTTTCCAGTAACATACATACACTTTTATAATATGCATCAATTCACTGATGATGCAGTCGTGTACAGGAAACTATCGTCATTGGACGATCACAAGGAACTGCAAGAAGACATGGACTAAATATCGACTTGTTTTAATGAGTGGCAGAGGTGTTTAAATGTGTATAAATGTAAGAAAATGCCTATAACAGACAGAGTAAAGTCTGATAATATCCAAGGTTAGTGATGAACGTCTCGAGCAAATTCTATAATTGTTAAGGGATAACACTCAAAGCGATGTGGAATTGGTAGATTACGTTAAAACAGTATGAGGGAGGGTAACCGGAAAGGTTCTGAACGGTGTGGTGCCTCCGTATAAGAAGTGGCGTACAGAGCGTTAGAGGACGAGCTGTGATGTTCTACTTGTTAGCTGACTAGTAAATTCAGAATTTAAAATTCGTTGTTCAAGTGACAAACTGTTCTGTAGGTGTACCTCAGAAAGTAGGTCATTGCAACAAACTGAATTAAACATTTTACATCAAGTCATAGCTAATCGTTTGAGTTTTGATGTTATCCTCTGAAAAGAACGTGAATGTCTTATCTGTAGATCACAGGCCTGCATAATCAATTTTGTGAGTAGCTTCTCCAAATATGGTAGACATCACGCTTTGCAGTTAACTATTTGTGGCGTTTATTGCAATCACTTCTTTGCACAGAACAAAAAAGGAAATTGATATAACTGAAAAACTACGATAAAAATACGAGCTATACTGACAAAGATCCAAACTGAATTTTGATACACATTCAACAATAGTTCCTACCTTCGCGACTCTACCTTTTACGATTTACAACAATCACAAAATCTGATAAATAATCTTGGATTCATTGAAATAAAATTACAATTACAGTTTTCGAGTGTACTTCACTGTAGGCATGTTACGTGGTTACAGATACGTCTACAATCTAGTCGTTGTGTTTATTTTTCGTGAAATGTAGGTTTTTCATGGAAAATTTTTACAAATTGTTTGTTACCGACTTTCGCACATTTTACTGTTCTAGGGTATGATTAGGCTTTGTAGTTAGACAAAAGTACGATTTGAAGTAACATGAAACATGAATACAGTTGTTTGTTTACAGTTTAATTTCGAATATGACTGTCTATTGAACATACTACTGTCTTTCACAGTTATTGACGATTTTTTACTGCACAGTATAACCAGAGTCAGAAATTGTATAATCTCCCGTTTCAATAGCTGGTTTCATGTTAGCTGCCAGAATGTGGCATCGCACATCTATATCCAGAGCCAAGTATCTGTTGCAGTATTTCGTGCACAAATTTTATGCAAGTATTCAACAAACAAAACAAGCCGCCACGTGAAAATACATGTATGGAGAAAAATGAAAATGGTTCGAATAAACTGTGTGAGGCTGCTATGGTTGTCACGTACATATCTTCTTATATCTAGCTGTGTATAGTGCAACCAAAATGAAAAATTTTAAATTTCTGGTCACTGTTACATAATATCCCGGCAAAACAAATTTCTAGCAAACAAGTCTTGACAAAGAACGAAATTGCAAAACATATTTTAGCATATACGTATGGTTCAGTAAACATAGAACTTTAAAGTAAACATTACAGAAATGTCGTAATCATACTTTATAGTTTAAATATTTATTTTTAAAGTAAACAATATTGGTAAACATAAGGTAATTTGTGTAAATACAAGCACAGTAACCTGCTTAAGTATCGGTGCACTACAGAGTTTATGCTGTCGATGATGATGATTGGTTTGTGGGGCGCTCAACTGCACGGTTATCAGCGCCCGTACAAATTCCCAACCTTTGCTCAGTCCAGTATTGCCACTTTCATGAATGATGATGAAACAATGAGGACAACACAAACACCCAGAGTTTATGCTGTGCACTGAGTGATGCCAAGACGTGCAAATATATGTTAGCAAAATGTTTAAATCCGAACCAGCATCTGTGGCCTGTGTAATTTTCTTATAGCTCAGCGGAAAAGACTAAAGCAGCTCAGAACCCTGAGCATCGATGTGACAATAAGATGGAGTAGAAGCGTCAAAGTCTGTCAGGGCCAATCGGATGACGTGAAAGTGGGTCCGTATTACCATGTTGAGCTGTCGGACGATACACAGTCTCTCTCTCGTACTGAGACAACAAAGCCCATCTTTGCTATTTTTGGGCAATTCGTAAGGAACCGGTTTCGTCGGATGAAACCGGCACTGCAAAGGCTTGTGACCGTTACTAAGTAGAATTTTCTGCCATACAAATAGTGGTGGAATTTGGTGAATCCATACACAATAGCCAAAGCCTCTTTTTTTTCAGTTTGTGAATAGTTACACTGAGCTTTGGGCAACACTTTTGATGCTAAGGCAATAGGTCTGTCTTTATCACCACTTCTGTGCGATGGCACTGCACCAATTCCGTATGAAGAAGCGTCAATATGCAATACAACTGGTTTGTCAGGATCAAAGTGAACTAAACATAGATCGCTGAGCAATGCATCTATAAATTTTTGAAAAGCTACTTGGTACTCATTTGTCCAAAGAAACGAGTCGTTCTTGCGACGCAAGCGATGCAATGGAGCCGCTATTCACGCAGCATTCGGTATGAATCGAATATAATAGTTAATTTTTCCTAAGACAGACTAAAATTCTGTGATATTGCGAGGAACTGTCAAGTCTCGTATGGCTAACAAATGCGACTACAGAGGATGTTCACCTTTACTGTTTATCACATGGTTCAAATGGCTCTGAGCACTATGGGGCTTAACTTCTGAGGTCATCAGTCCCCTAGAACTTAGAACTACTTAAACCTAACTAACCTAAGAACATCACACACATCCATGCCCGAGGCAGGATTCGAACCTGCGACCGTAGCGGTCGCGAGGTTCCAGACTGTAGCGCCTAGAACCGCTCGGCCACACAGGCCGGCTTATCACATGGCCAAGATACTGCAACTCAGGTTTCAAAAAAATTACTTGTCCAGTCTACACTTTAGCCCTGCAGCAGATTACACACGAAACAAAGCACGTAAATTTGCAATATGTTAAAGTGTACTACCTGCTACGAAAATTTCGTCCAAATAATTTGAGCAGTTCGGCACTTGTGCGGTCAGCTGTTCCAAATACGTTGAAAAAATGGCAGGTGCAGAAGCACTGCCAAAAGGCAAACGCAAGTATTGGAACAAGCCCAAATGATCATTCACTACACACACTGAGATTCTTCATCGAACGATATTTGAAGATAGATGTGTTCCACAAAACAGTTTTTGAAAAGTGGCAACCAGCGCCTAACCTGTCCATGAGAGCCTCTGGGCGTGACAATGGGTAAGTATCAATCACAGTTTGTGGGATGACCGTAGACTTAAAAGTCAACACAGAGGCGAATGCGACCTGAGGGTTTGGGGAGCAAAATCAGTTGACTTGCCCATTGACTAGCTTATATGGGCATAATAACTCCGTTATCTTGCAATTCCTTAAATTCAGCAGCGACTTTGTCCCGTAATGCAATGGGAACAGGTCGGGCTCGGCAAGATTTTGGCTGAGAGCATTGTCTCGTTCCGCAGCTACTCACGCTAACCACGGGACCACGGCGCTCGTGAGCTTACACTCTCGTTGATGTTGCCTATGTTGCGCATGGGCTACTCAGTTTGTATATTTTACTTATTTTTTTCATAGTTACACACAACTTTTTCCTGTTTCCTCGATTGATCTATGTTCAGTTTTTCAAGACCTATCCACTGTGCCAACTTATAACTAAATCTGAGGGGGATGCGATGGGGAGGTTCCCTTGTCAGTAGCTGGCTGCTCAGATGTATGAGGTGACAAGGCATCGGGATTGTACTGATCTAGTATATGCACTACCTGCCGAAATGATGGATCGGACTGTTTCGAAATTTGTTCTCCGAGTTTGACATCAGATACATTGTACGTTATCACATCACGCAACATAACATCGGAATATAAAGCACCGCAAGCACATTTTCTTGTCCACACCTTGCAAATCTATTACCCACTCGCGATACCTATGTTCTGACCTTTTTTTAATTAAAGAATTGATATCTAGCTGCTACTACATTCACTTGTTGGTCATAATAGTTAGGGACTGTACTACTTGGTCGAACGACAGTTCACTCGGAGTGGCGTTAGGATGTAACTTCTGGATAAGGCTGAACACTGCACTTCCTACCGGTGATAATAGACATGGAAGTTTTACAGTACCTGGCACATTGTGGGTGTTGACGTGGGTGTTAAACTGAGACAACTACTCGAGCCATTCGTCGTCTTGTTGATTAAATTGTCGAAAAGGTGGTATAGCAGCTGTAATAGGCGGTGCTCGTTCTGTCGGGCATGCAGCGTTAGCCAGTAGCTGCTGCACCGTGTTGAGTAGAGACGAAATCTGCTGCGTCCGAAACTGAGACATCCGCATTAGCTGTGTGGTATCTAACGCTTGCGGCTGCGGCACTTAGCAGGGGCGGGACAGGATTGGTGGGCATGTTGGAGAACACAAATGCAACAAATAAATAAAAAAAAAAAACAAAGACAATTTCTGCAACGCCCACTAGAAAACACCGATTAGCAGAAACGACGAGAAAATGTCAAGCAATATGCGCCCCTGCGAAGTAAAAACAAGAGAGAATGAAGGCGCCAGCACAAGAAACACAAATTTCTGTGGCTGTCGGCATGTTGTTCGTCTGAAGACTCATCGCCAGTTGTTGGATCTTGCCCATTCGTCGTTTATACGGTGCCGAAAGGGTGCTGCGTTCTCGGAATACTATACAAAAATTCAAGTAAATAACATTAATAGTTTAATTTCTAGAAAGCAGATTGACAATACTTAACTTTTATTTACAGCAAATGTCGCAAACGAGGGCTACATGCAAACAGTAAAATGATCTTCGCTATAGACAACGTTCAAGTAAGCACTTGATACAGAACACTACAATCTGTTCTGCGAGTGCCAGTCTACAACCGACCATTAATGTCCATACACTGAACCCATCGGAGCACTAATGTCTGGCTGAGGCATTTTTTTTTCTTTTTTCTTTATTGTAATTTTAAAACCCTTACAGAAAGGTAGGCTGGGAGCAGCATATCTATGCCGCTCTTCGGCCACAAAAAAACATACATAAAACAGGAAGACATATAAACAAACATACATGGAGGATAAAAACAGGAGACATACATATTAAAATAAATGAAGGCATTCACAGAAGCACTGTTTGTATAAAAACGTTCAGCACTGTACACAACAGAGACACAGGAGTTTCACACGTGGACGGAAGAGCACTGAAGGAGAGGCACTGAGTAACTGACAGGAAGACAAACACTAGCACAGTGGCGACGTTCTCCGGCTCACTAAAAAGATACTGTGCACACAAAAAAGTTGGGGGCCTGCCAGAGGGAAGAGGTGAGGGTAGGAGGAAGGGAGGAAGATGCCAGAGGGAGAGAAGAAGGGAGGGGAGGGGAGAGGGTAGGGGGTGTGTGGAAGCCTGGGGAGGGGAGGGAGGAGGGGGAGGGAAGTGAAGAGGGAGAGAAGAGAAAGAGGGTGCCCTGGAGGAAAAACACAGGAGGAGGAAGGGGAGTGTCATAGCTGGTAGGTGGGGCAGATGGAGGGAACGAGGGCATCATCAGGGAGGGGGAGTTGGTGGAAGCCACCTTGGGCAAAGTGAGGGGGATCAAGTTTACGGGAGGTGTAAAGGATCTGTATCTGTTCAAGGAAGAGGTGGAGGTGTGAGAAAGGAGTTAAGTCATAGAGGATCTGTGTGGGGGAAGGGAAGCAGATTTGATAGGCAAGGCAGAGTTCAAGGCGTTCTAGGATTTGAAGGGACTTGTAGAATGTAGGAGGGGTGGAGATCCAGGTGGGATGGGCATATCAGAGGATGGGGCAGATGCGGGATTTATAGATGTGGAGGATTCCAGACCCCATGTGCAGCCAGAAAGGAGGGGACAGAGTTGGGAGCGAGCCTTGGCTTGGATCTTCGGGAGATGGAGGGTCCAGAAGAGGCGATGGTCAAGGGTGACGCCAAGGTACTTGAGGGTGGGGTTGAGGTTAATAGGATGGCCATAGATGGTGAGATAAAAAATAAGGAGGCAGAAGAAAAGGATGCTTTTGCCTACAGCGATTGCTTAGGTTTTGGAAGGATTAACCTTGAGCAGCCACTGGTTACACCAAGGGTGAACCGGTCAAGATGGGATTGGAAAAGGTGCTGGTAGCATTGCAGGGTAGGGGCGAGGGCAAGGAAGGCAGTGTCATTGGCATATTGGAGAAGTTGTAAGGGGGATGAAGGCGGTGGCATGTCCGCCATGTAAAGAAGGTAGAGAAGAGGGGAGAGGACAGAACCTTGGGGCACACCGACAGAGGGGTGGAAGGTGTAGGAATCCATGTTATTGATGGTGACAGGAAGGAGGCGATCAGACGGACGTAGTTTATAGGAAGGGCTGAGGTTTGGAGCTTGAAGAGGAGACTGGAATGCCGTACATGGTCGTAGGCGCGCTCAAGGCTGAGAGAGAGGCAGATGGTGGAGTGACGGGAATTTAACTGTTCGGCGAGGAGGTGAGTGAGGTGAAGTAGAAGGTCATCAGTAGAGGACAGCCGAAAGCCACATTGGGTAGAGGGAAGGAGGCAGTGCTGGCAGGAGCAGCGCTTATATTCACTTCTTCCAGAGGTCGCTCATGACTCGGCGCAGTCCTTGTCAGTGGACTATTGGCTGACGTTTTCTCACTGCCTTCTCTGCTCTTCTGTTCTTCCTTTTCGTTCTGGCGCTTGTGATTATGCCAGAACAGAAACCTGCAATTTTTATATAATGCAATTATTATACAAAAAAACGAACATATATTACAGACCACTGAGTGCAACATAAACCTCCTTACAGTTAACTGCGTCTAAGAACCACATGTCCAAGATAAAGAAGCAACTAAGGAATGGCAGAAAGCACAGAAAATGACAATAGCATAGCAGTGTTAGACATTTACTGTCAAGTTTTACAGTACTTTCAACAACAGCTGTGTCAGGTTTGTGGAAGTCTGCAAACATATTCGGAACTTTTGCAAGTCTTTAAAACTTTACTGTTGTTCAGAGATATAGTTCAGCATATCGACTGTGCAACGCTTTTCTCCGTCATATAACCTCATGCTTTTGCAGGTCTGTTGGATGGAAAATTTCAAACCTCTTTGGTAAGGCTCAGTGTTCTGTACATCCACACAGGTCTTACCTCGATGAGTCATATTACTGTTAATTGAAGCCTCTGAAATAGCCATTATTACCATGGTTGAAGTTAATGAAAATTAAATGCATAAATTATACGTGGAGAAAAACATTTATACAATTCTAACAGTATTTGTAGTTGATACACTACCTATCGACCACCTGAACAATCTCAGATGTAACTGGAACCTATAGAGAAAACATTGGGACACTAATACATTTGTTCTCCATCAAAGGAACTTTAATCATCAACTATTACTGGATAGTTACCATTTTGTAAGTGGCAGGTGTGAAGAGACATCACGTGAAGCAATACTAAATTTCTTTTTTGCACACTAATACATTTGTTCTGCACTAACAGCCTCATTCGAGGGACTTTGATCATCAGCTATCACTGGATAGTTACCTTTATATAAGTTGCAGGCGTGAAAAGACATCCTGTGAAACAATACTAAATTTATTTTTTGAGAACTACGTGGAAGAAACAGTTCAGAAACTCGCTTCTCATGGAAATATGTGATATCTGTTGTCATATCATATAAGAACTCGACACCTGTAGCTCTTGGTGGTAGTGTATAGAGGAATTTTGCCTCAAGCCCAGAAAAATAGTTGACCAACCACTGAAGAAATATATACCCAGTAGAAAACTATGTGATGTGAGGGACTCTCCATGATGTACACTCTTTTTAAAGAAATTCCACAGAAACAGGGACCACTGCATGATACGTGTAAAAAGAGGCATAAGGCTGAACTAGAGAATTGCTAAATTAAACGTATTTGACTGTGAAAAACGCAATGAGTGATGCTTAAAGTGACTTCCTTCGCAGACACTTATCGAAACACTATTCACAAAACCCAAAGAAATTGTGTAACATTTACATCTTCATCTACATGTGTATTCTCCAAATCATTGTGATGTGCCTGGCATGGTATCATTATTTCTCATTCCCACCCACATATGGAGCACAGGAAGAATGATTATTTCACGGCCTCCATGCTTTGTATAATTAATCTAATCTTGACCTCGCGATATCTATGGGAGTGATATGTGGGGTTATAATACATTCCTAGAGCCATCATATGAAGATGATTCTTGAAACTTTGTAAGTAGGCTTTCTCAATGGTTTTACATCTGTGTTCAAGAGTTGACCAGTTTCTTTTCTTCATCATCTCTGTGAGACCCCCGTAAGGATAAAAAACACCTGCAACCATTCGTGCTGCCATTCTCTGTATTTGTGCAGTATCCCCTGTTAGTCCAATTTGGTACTGTTCCCACACATTTGAACATTCACGTGCGGTGTGTAAGCTATTTCCCTTGTAGACGTACTGCATTTCCTCCATATTTTACCAGTTACTTGGAGTCAGTCACTAACTTACCGAGCGAGGTGGCACAGTGGTTAGTACACTGGACTCGCATTCAGGAGGACTACACTTCAAATCTGCACCCGACCATCCTGATTTAGGTTTTCCGTGATTCCCCTAATCATTTCAGGAAAATGTTGGGATAGTTCCTTTCAAGGGGCGCAACTGGTTTCATCCCCATCCTTCCCTAATCTGAGCTTCTGCTCCATCTCTAATGGCCTCGTTGTCGATGGGACTGTAAACACCGATCTCCTTCAACCACCAACTTTACTCACGACCGAACCTATGTGATCATTTCATTTCCTATCCCTACCAAGTGTTACACCCAGATATTTGTATGAGTTGACTGGTTGCAAGTGTGATTCATTGACATTACAGTCATAGGACATTACGTTTCTTCGTTTTGAGAAATGCTCAGTTCTATTTTCCTGAACATATAAAGCAATTTGCTAATCTTTTCACCACTTAGATAAATGATCACGGTCTGCCTGTATGTTTATGCAGCTTCTTTCAGGCAGTACTTTATTGTTGAGAAGTGCATCAACAGTGAAAACCTATGAGGTTACTGTTAATATCTTCCACAAGATTATTAATATACAATATGAATAGCGAGGGTCCGAAAACACTTCCCTTGGGCACTTCCGAACTTAACTTGCTTCGTCCTCCCTACGAAAAAATCTTCTGTCTACTCACATAGCTGTGGTACTGAATCAAATGACTTATGGAAATCTAGAACTACTGCATCTATCTCAGTGCATTGATCCAAATCTTTCAGTAAGGCATGTGACTTGCACCACAGAGTTGAGTCCCCCTAATTTGGTCCAGTATGCGCTACACATCAAAGGCTGCTAACCATGTAGCTGACTGTGTATGGGGTGTACGTCGGTACTGGGCACTACACACTGTAGATTTGTATAGTTCGCTCTAGCCCCCACGTGCTATGGAACCAAAATATACGTGTATATATATATATATATATATGTTACACTCAACACTCAGGTTAATTGAGCGGCCCAGAGATGTGGCCGGTCTCAATGTTTGGCTACGTTTTTCGTCATAGGGTGCTACCTCACACCTGTCGTAAACTCAACTTTTAAGCTGAAATAAATCCTGCGCTAATGTTCAGTCCAAAAGGTAGAACACGGAATTCGTAACTTCTGTCACCCCAAACAAATGCTGTGTATTTTCGACTTGCCGCAGTTTCCCATTCGCTACGCTGAAGAAATGAATCAGCAGCCCTATATAACGAGAGAAATCTGCTCAGAGCGAGAATAAGGTATTACTTCAGAAGTAATTTTTTCCAGAAAAGAAAGAAACATAGATTTATAATGGACAAGGGGGCGAAATTAGCTAAACTCTGAATTATCAAATAAAATGGTTCTTTTAAAATGAAACAGCAAACTAAGCAGAAAATGAAATCATGCAAGAAATCTGCAGCACCTGTAGACCCATATCTACAAAGGGCAGTTAATTTCCTTATAATATGTAAGCAGTCGGGACCCTCCTGCAAATGCTGATAATGACTTGTACCCCAGGTCCAGAAAGCAAGAACTAGATTAATATTTAACATACGCTTAGGTAAACATTTAAGTTTAATAAATGCGGACACATTTACATCTATTAGAAAGACAAGTCTGCTTCCTTAGCAGTTAGACTTAACTTTGTGAGACCATCCTTGGCTGTCAGAGAAACATCATTTCTATTAGGAGCATCCCATAAGTATCATTCTTTTATAAAAACATCACACCAATTCATAGTCTCCATGTTTTTCCAAGCATTTTTGGTAACATGACCCAAGTTTTTCCAGACCTTTGTTTGATCAGATGAGGTCCTGCGTTCGTAACCAGGTGTTCACTGTTGATCTGAATTCATCATCGGTGTTGAAGGGCTTAACTCTAAGATGATTTCTGACTTGGGGGGCCATGTGAAAAATCGCTTGGTGCAGGCTCCGGAGAATATTGAGAAAGTGGCAACACTTCCCAACTGCATCTTTCTAGCCCTACCTGGGTCATTGAAGTTGCATGAGGCAGAACATTGTCGTAAAGAAAGGGAACTTTGCGAGACAAAACTACAGAACATTTTGTTTTGATGGCATTTCGCAGCTTCCTCAACACATTACAGCACCCCTCTGCATTCATTGCGGTGTTGCAAGGCAAGTAGTGAACGAGTAACGACCCCTGACACTCCAAAAAGATGGTTTCCATAACTTTCCCTGTCGGATGTGCTAGCTTTGCCTTTTTTCGGCACTTTCGCCAGGTTTCTTCCACACGATGTTTTCATGTTTTGTGTCAGAGCTCAGATGATGGATTCATGTCTCATCCCCATTGCAATGCTCATACAGCCTTCCTCATAGTCACAGGTTTATGCTTGGTGAATATCGAGAGCAAATATTTGATTTCTTGAGAACAAAACAAATGGGACTCCAGATTTGTCTAGATATGACTCTGGCAGGTGACACGTATGTAAGGATCCTGTCTCATCACCTGCATCCATTCATGTTCATTATGCATTCCGACGGACTTGGGCAGTTCCAGCTGGGCAGTGCGACACTCCACACGTCCAGAATTGCCACATAGTGTCTCCAGGAACTCTCTTCTGAGTTTAAACACTTCCGCTGGCCACCAAACTCCCCAGACATGAATATTGTTGAGCATATCTGGGATGCTTGGCAACGTGCTGTTCAGAAGAGATCTCCATCCCCTCGTACTCGTACAGATTTATGAAGAGCCCTGCAGGATTCGTGGTGTCACATCCCTGCAGCACTACTTCAGACACATTAGTCAAGTCTATGCCATGTCGTGTTGCAGCACTTCTGCTTGGCCGTGTGGGCCCTTCAGCGTATATTTACACCACTGTGAGACAAGACTGTCAGTGCCTTCATGGAGAACTGTTTGCATTTAACTATGAAACCATGAGTGCATCCAAGCATGTATCCCTTCGTTCGAAGTAAATCGCCGGTCACAAGTGTTTTTCTTCAACGCTCTAAAGATATTTAAATGGCATGGGCGGAGATATGAACTGCGTGGACGATGTATAAGGGCTTCACAGTGGAACTTCTGCAGCGTAGTTGAACAACAGTCACGTTGCTCTGTATACATCATGATGATTTTTCTCTGACACGGGGCCACAATTAACGCACATCGGTATGTGAACATTTGGGAAAAACTGAAATGCACTATCAAGTCCAAGTACCTAGGAATGTAGATGGACGGCTTCATTCTATTGCAGGATAGTGTCCGCCCACAATGTGCAAAGACTGTTTCACTGCGAGAGATTCTCTGGGAAGCCCTTTAACTTCCTCCATACGGCCCCAATATCTTCCCAAGCGATTTTCATATTATTGGAGCCACGAACAGAGAAATTCGTGGCTCCTTGGATTAAGAGGTGCACGCCGTAGCACGATTTTGGTTTGGCAGGCAACTGCAAACTTCTATCTGTGAAGACATTGACTGTATTCTGTCACTGTGGGATAAATGTATTAACAGTTGCAGTGAATTCTTTTGACATAATGAACAGTTTACTTACTTTTTTTCTATGTATTTTATTTACATTGGACTGCTCCTTTGGACTTAAACCAATGCTTCCAGGTCTCCTAGATCTATTGTTATCTAGACCGGGTAGAGAGGTGCCTAATCTGAAATATCCTTATGTGCCCCTAGACGTACCTGTATAGCAGCCTCCATTGTGTAGGACTCAACTCTGTGGCGCAAGTCCAGGAAGTCGCAGAATGCTCAATTATTCGAAATAACAGTGACAGTCGCATTATTTATTTTGCCGCCAACCGGTTTCAACCCACGATGGGGTCATCTTCAGGCCAATTTACACCATTTGGTCGCTTCAGCGCTGGAGCGACCAAATGGTGTAAATTGCCCTGAAGATGACCCCATCGCGGGTTGAAACTGGTTGACGGCAAAATAAATAATGCTTTTGTGACTGACATTTTGAAAGCGAGCGACCAAATGGTGTAAATTGCCCTAAACCAATCGCTGTTATCCCCACACAACTATTCTGTCTAAAAATTCGCAGAATGCTGGTCACAGAAGCTTCAAAGTCTCTGGTTCTGCACTTGCGCTCGGCTCAGAACAAAGCAAAGGATTTTCTGGGGAAAATAATGCAAATTGTGAGCTTCGTTGAAACCCTGTGAACGGGTCTGTTTTTTTTTCAGCCTTCTGTGTCAGTCGCTGGAATCATAGAAATATGACCTCGGAGACCAGACGACAGGTACCGTTTGTTCCTACTTGCGGCACGATTTGCAGTTGTTTCTACGTCTGCATTTACATACACTCTCCGCCAGCCAGTGTACGGTGAGTGGTGAAGGGTACCTTGTACCACTACCCGTCATTTCTGTTCCTGTTCCATTCACAAATGCGGCGCGGAATGACCCGGAATAGTCATTTCAGCGTGTTTAACGACTTTCATTACCACCAAAGATTGTGTTCAGAGACTCATGGATGATGGATCACACAGAATCTGAAACTGAGGATAGCAATGTGAAGCAGAACTGCTGACTTCCAATTTCCAATAGTCCATTACAACGAAAATTTACAGTTTACTGAGTCAGTGTATTCTCTCATTACTGCAAAAATGAATGATATAGATATTACTGTCAAGGCTGTTTAGAAATGGCTGATATCGCAAAAATTAAATAAGGTCCAAGGAGCTTATGTAATTGTTGTTAGAGGTAGACCTTATTTCAAGTTTAATAGCAGGAGTAGTAGTTGTTTTATCCATCCAAGTTAAATTATACCAGTATATTGGACCTGTCTTCATGCTGCTATTTAAGAACATGAAAAATAATTTAATTCATATATTAAGGTATTTATATACTTACTCGCCTACTTTGACGAGGTTGGGACAGGTAGTCTGCCGGGGCCTTATAGTAGGAACCATCGCGGCATTTGCCTGAAATAATTTATAGAATCCACGGAAAACTTAAATCAGGATGACCAGATGAAGACTAGACCCTCCATCCTTCTGAACAGAATACTTGTCTGTTTAAAACAATGCTACCTCATTCAGTTTATCCCCAGTGTACAATACTGTTTTTCAAAGAAACTGTTTATTGTAGGCTAGTCCTACACTGTTCATTCATATCTCACTCCCAGTCACTTCACACATTACACCGACTATATACACATTGCTCCATGACGTGATGCTACATACATTATCAGCTGGCTCCGGCCCTTAGTGATGATGGCTGATTTTGTGTACTGCAACTCCCCATTCATTAAAGTGAAAACCAAGTCACCATCCGTCTATAAAGAGTGAGATGTGAAGCTGATAAAAAGAGTAAGATATTGTAATGGACCTTGCATAGCTTCAGAAGAAAGTTTTTCCGAAAAGGAATAAAAAGAAGTAAGAAACATAGTGTGAAAGTGTTATGTGAAATGATGTATGTTATATTGTCGTCATTATTATTTATATGTGTTACACTTTTTGCAAAATTCCTGCCCTGTGTTGTCTATGTAATCTTTCATTGTATAAAATGTGTTGCTTAACAGGTATTTTGTAACTGCCTTTGTAACTATGTTTATTTTCGTAATCTGTTTAAGCTCTTTCCGCAGTTTATGGCACGGTTTTATTCCATGGTAGAAAATGCTGTTGTATGTTTACTCTTCCTTGGTAAATGTAAGTTCAGTATAACTCTTGTTCCATGCTCATGGATAAAACTATCTGTGCAGTCATTATAGAAAGTACTCACAAGGTATAGTTGAGATCTCCATGTTTTGAACAGATCATTACATTCAGCTCTACTACTATTTTCGTTTATTATTCTTATGGCCCTTTCCCATTGCTGGAAAACTGTTTTCATATTTTGTACATAGATTCCTCGAACAAGAAGCTATGCTGTAAGAAAGCACATGTCTTTCCTGTGTACAAGAAGGATAGCAGAAGTGATTCACGAAACTGCTGTCCAATATCTTTTCTTCTTCCACCTATCTGTTGTAAAATCATAGATCACAATATGAGCCCAAACGCAGTGAGTGGTCTAGATCAGAATTGTTTCCCCATGACAACCAATATGGATTCCAAAACTTTGTTCTTGTGAAACCACACGCTGACATGACATGAAACCAATGGATCAAGGCATTTTGGTAAACGCAGTAGAAGTTATTATTAGGGACATCATGACTTGTTTCATCCTAAACACAGATGCGTTTAATTTGTCACACTGTTTGCTTTACAGTTTTTACTGTGATGTAAGTAACAGAGTTGTGTGAACATCTTTATATATCTATAGTTTTGATTTTATTTCTTGTTTCGTCATGACGCTGCTGTTTTTAGCAGATTTCAACCAGTCTGCAAATGTTGAATATGACACTTTCACTAGGTCTTGTTGTATCTCATGTTCAGAGAGGAAGAGCTACATTAATGTTTAATAAACAACGAAGTATTGGGCACACGCATTCACACCTCTCAACAAGACAAGTGTTGTTGCTGCAGTAGTCAGACTCAACACTTTGAGACTATCCTTGGCTGTAAGAGAAAATCATTTCTATGAGGGGCGTCTGACAAGTAAGTTTCACTATTTTATAAAAAAAAACATTACAAGAGAGGAAACTTCGCGATGCAACATTCCAGAACGTTTTCTTTTCTTGGCAGTTCACAGATTAATCAAGACAGTACAGTACATCTCTGCATCCATTGTGGTGTTGCAAGCCAGGTAGAGAATGTGCAACACCCCTTAGCAGTCCCAAAAGATGGTTGCCATAACTTCCCGGTCGAATGTGTTGCCTTTGCCTTTTTCGGCACTTTCGTCTGGTTCCTCCACACGATTCTCTCATGTTTTGTGTCAGAGGTCAAATGATAGATTCATGTCTCATACCCATTACAATGCTCATACAGCCTTCCTCATAGTCACAGGTTGACCCTTGGTGGATATCGACAGCATTATTTGTTTTCCTGTGTAATAACAAATGACAGCGCAGATTATCCATGCGGATACACTTGTATCCACGCTAACTGGCAGCATGCTTGCGATATACTGCTGTCTGCATCATAAGTCGGTGTGAGTATTGTCAACACATATCAGTCGAACTCACCAGGCCTCACAAGTCATGGGCAAAGTTTATTTTGCAGACAAATATAATATGGAAACTTAATTACTGGATAACTCTCGTACATCTACGTATCTACTATACAAACCACTTTTAAGTTACTTGGAGAAGATATTTATTTTGGTACCCAATTTTTAGGTTTATTTCCAGTTCCAGTTTTTCTAAAAGAGTGGCTTTGTGTTGTTGTGTTGCAAATCTGCAATAAAAAACAAAGATCCGAATTATTGTTATAAGTAGAGCGATTTTGAATAACAGATCTACACTAGATCAACAAATATGTAATAAATAAGGAATAAGATATATAACTACAGCGTCAAGACCCAGTAGACGAAAATTCTGGTACAACCATTCATATGTTAGCCGATTTTTAATCAGTTTTTTTGTTTGGAATACCGTGGAATAAATAAAACAGGAAGTTACTGGACCATTACCAGCACAGCTGAAAAATTCAAACACCCTATCCAGTACACATGAATCTGACATATTGGTTGCACAGATTAGGTCATGTGAATTGCAAAATAGTGTTTGAGTCAAAACGTTAAGATTGTGTGAGATCATTCTTACATTATAAATTGTATAGTACTAATTGTATATATGGTTCTCGGGCGAGACGTCGGATGTCATAGTGAAAACTCTACAATATTTCATCAGCGCAACTGGCCGACATCTTCAGGTGCGACGAACACACTCCTAAGGCAAGACTAGGGCCCCCTATTTAAGAGGCAGGAAGTGCGCATGCGTGGAGGCACCAAAATTCGATGGCCAATAGCGCCGATATCAACCTATAGCTGGAAGGACAGCAACGCCACCTGCAAGATGAAGAACAAAAAAATGAGCGTCTGCATAGGCGCGTGACTATGCTCCCGTTGTGAACAGAATATTTATGTTGTTGGCGAATCGTCATCCGTCGTATGACCAAAAGTACTCCTCTCTGCTCGATGCGACTTCAATATGGTCACTGCTGGATCTCAAACTGTACTGAGCTCGAAAGCCCGTGCCTCTGTTTACAAGATTCGACGAGCTACGTATTTCCACTGCTTCCTTAATAAAACTGTCCCAGTACGAACTCGTCGACGCGAGAATTTTGGTGTGTTGATAATTCATAGAATGGCCTGTACTGAGACAATGCTCGGTCACTGCAGACTTCTCTGGTTGCTCCAGACGAGTGTAGCGTCGGTGTTCAGTACATCTCTCTTCTACAGTGCGACAAGTTTGTCCGATGTACGACATGCCGCAGCTACAAAGAATCTCGTAAACACCGCGTCTTCTTAGGCCAAGGCTGTCCTTAGATGAGCCCAAGAGAGCTCTGAGTTTTGCCGGCGGACGAAAGACACATTTAACTTTATGCCTCTTCAATCATCTTCCAGTTCCTCACGTTGGGTAACCCGCTTCGGGTGTAAGGCATGGCGAATCTCCCGTTCGGAATATCCATTTTGTTGGAAAGTGGTACGCAGATGGAGTAGCTCATTGGATAAGCTCTTAAAGCAAAATGGCCCAACAATTACATAGGCACACCAGACAACCTCTTGCCTACATCGGGCCTTTTCATAAATGAGCTTCGGGTTTGTATCCTAGTAATATCAGAAATATTGGTTATTGATAAACCCACTGAGATAAAAATTTGCCTCGTCAGACATTACAAGATTTGTCAGAAATCCGTCATTCTGGTCCTTTCTGTCCATTAATGTAATTGTGCTTACTCCGTTTACCTCCTGATTGTAACTGATGAGCCACTTCCAGTGCAGATTGTTGTACTGAAGCTTTGGTCAGTATACAGATTGAAACCACGTGTCCAGACACTCGATGACCTTAATGTATTGAAAGACAGCACGACCCAGAATAGGCCGAAGTAAAGGGTGGCGCACGTAAAACCAGCCCGAACTGGAATGCCAACGTGCGTGAGTAGCGTTACTAGCGTGTCAGTTTCTTTGCCGCCTACCACCAGCAGTAGCGTGTGAGTAGTTCATACGGATATGGTCTGATGGGGCTCGTGCTCTGTGAACCAGCGTCCTAAGTATGCCACTTCGTTGCGAAGGATGGTGACAGCTGGTGGCCTGTAAGTATATGTCCGTGCGTGTTGGTTTACGGTGCACTGCGTGACCTAATGTACCATCTTCTTTTCTCGGTACCAACAAGTCCAAGAATGGAAGTTCGCAGTTTTTCTCCATCTCCATAGTGAACTTGATGTTGGGATGAAGCGAGTTAAGATGCTCAACAAATACATTCAGCGATGCAGTGCCGTGAGGCCAGATAACAAAGGTGTCGTCCACATATCGCCAAAAACACGTAGGTTTCAAATCCGACGACTGGAGTGCTCTCTCTTCGAAGTCTTCCATAAAAAGATTAGCCACAATAGGTGACAATGGACTACCCATTGCGACGCCGTCAGCCTGTTCAGAATATTGTCCAGTGAATAACAAGTACAGAATATTGTCCAGTGAATAAGAAGTACGTCGAGTTGAGCACATGTTAGAATAAGTCTAAAAGTTCCCCATCCAGCTTCTCGCTAATGAGCAACAACGGTTCCTGCAGTGGTATTCGAGTAAAAAGTGACACTACGTCAAAACTTATGAATATATCTAATGGTGCGAGTCGTAAGTTCTTGAGCCGACGAATAAAGTCTTGTGTTACGGATATGATGCTCACACTTTCCTACTAAAGGGCTCAGTTGCGCTGCCAGATGTTCCACGAGATTATACGTTGGTGCCCCAATATTACTCACAATAGGCCGCAGTGGCACATTATCCTTGTGAATTTTGGGCAATCCATATAGCCTGGGAGGTACGGGCGCCTGTGTACGTAGTTTCTTAGAAACCACATCGGAGATCGTGCTGTTCTTGAGGAGCCCCAAAGTTTTCTCGCTGAATTTTGGCTGTGGGGCCCTTTTTTAGTATGCGATATGCAGAGTCGTCCAAAAGCTGGTGCATCTTGCTCAGATACATTGACGTGGAGAGGATAACAGTCGCATTTCCCTTATCCACCGGTAAAATCACAATATCAGGATCTTCTCGTAGGGATCGAACCACTGACCTCTCTGCAGCTGTTATATTGTTGTTAGGCACTTGAGCCCGTGTCAGAGCACGGCAAGTCTTCCGCCGGATCTTCTCGGCAGATTCCCTGGGAAGCCTTGTTCGACGGAGCTAATGATGTCCACAACAGGTGGTGTCCTCGGAGTGGGTGCGAAGTTCAGTCCCTTCTCCAAGATCGATACCGCCGCATCAGGCAAAGGTTTGTCCGCTAGATTGTATACAGTTCGTCTACGAACTTCGTTGTTCTCTTCTTCTGGTAAACGGTCTCTGAATTGATGAAACTTATCAATTTGACGTGCTGCGTCTTGTTGTCGTTTCCAGTCTGAGAACGCCCAAGTAGCGCTGTCAACCCACGTCCAAGAATCTGCGGACAGTCTTGACGATATCTTCAAATGAAGTGGCAAGAACTCTCTGGATATGAAGTCCAGTTCCCTCCGAGTATAGTACTAATTATTTGGTTGTGATTGGTTTATGAGATTTGTTCAATTAGTGTATGATAATGAATAAATAAGTATATTAACACCTTAATATTTTGAAAGTAGTACTTAGGGAGTATGTTACTCACAAAGGCTAGATTCTTCTTTAAACTACGTTTGTTGATTTGAACGCTAATTTAGCTTTCCATTTTTTTCAAGACGAATAATTGTGCAAACTTTTTACCAACGCCTAGTTTTGAAAGTTTTCCGACCTCCCACTTTCATTTAAATAGCTTCCTTCCAAAGATCTGCAAGTTTTACATGGGATTCTCTTCGGTGCAATATCTCTTCCGTGGCCCATCACTCTGTGAACATTTTTATTCACCAGTGTTCCACGAGGAAATTCGCTCATTCGTTTTGGTGACCAATGTCTCCTGGGTGGTAAGATAGCTATGAAAATATTTTAAAACTATCGCATCGTATCACTGATGTGAGACAAAAGGAATATCTGAAGTTAAATTTCCGTCACCCATCATCGGTGGCTTGCAGAGTGTATGTAATGATGTAGAAGTTACTGCAGTATGGATTAGAGTTCTATAGTCCCTCTCAGTCAATTTCTTACATCTGCTGAAGGAATTATTGTTGTTCATGTTATCGTGATGTCTCACTTTGCAACAATCTGCTGTCATCGAATTTGTCTACATTTAACTGTTATGGAAGACTCTCTGACAAGTTTTTGGGTTCTAAACAAATATCTCAAATTAACTCAACTCTCTTTGCTGCTAATTGAAGACAAGCAAAAAATTATGTTAATTCAAAGCAGTGTGCTCTTACTTTATAATCTAGTTTGCTGGAACTTTAGAGACATTTGTCAACCGAGCTTTTGTTAATATAATTTTTCATTCTTATACTTGCACTGTTATGAAAATAGTTTCTGACACAGTTTTCTCCACTTTCTGCAGTACTATTGCTGTTGGTGTGGAAGACGGCAAGACTAACGGTGATTTCAGAGGTTTGTTTAACTGCGTTCCAATGGCTTCAGAGACGTGCAACATGATACAGTGTACCACCAGGCAGGAAGCATTCTATGGGAATAAAATTGATACAAGACATTTGGGGCACAGATGTGGCATCTGCAAAACAACGTTTGCACAGTTGCAGGAACTGAAGGAGCATACACACTTGAACCAATGTGAGCTTCAGCATTCGTGCAGCGTGTGTCACAAGATGTTCACAAAGAGTAGCGGTTTGAAGAGGCACTTCCGAGTGCACAGTGGTGAACGCCCTTACAGCTGTGGCGTTTGCAACAATACATTCACACAAAGTTGTCACTTGAAGCAGCATTCACGACTGCACACTGGCGAGCGCCCCTACATCTGTGGATTTTGCAAAAAGACATTCATTGCCCAAACCAATTTGAATAAGCATTTGTTGGTGCACTCTGGGGAACGCCGATACAGCTGTGGCCTTTGCAACAAGAGATTCGTGCAAAGTTGTCACCTGAAACAACATTGGCACACACACACTGGCGAACGCCCACACAGCTGTGAGGTTTTGCAGCAAGACATTCATACACAAAACTAATATAAAGGAGCATTTGCAGTTGCACACTGGCAAATCCACCTACAGCTGTGGCGTTTGCAACAAGACATTGGGTCAAAGTTAGGCACTGAAGCAGGACTCGCAAATGCGTACTGGGATCGCCCATGAGACTGTCAAGTGCGTAATAAGTGGTTTAGAAGCATCAAAAAGTTGAAGAAACAGTCATGACTGCACACTTGTGAAAAGGCATACATTTGCAACATTTATCAACAGAAATTCTTCTACTACAGCAACCTGAGACTACACCTAATTCTTCATGCAAGGGAACATTATTATACTTGTGTTGTTTTTCTACAGAGATTAGCAAGCCACATATTGGAGAAACATTCACATTTGGTAACAGTACACGTAAAAATATCTGAAAATACACCTATAAATGCACAGTGTTGAATAGTGGTATTGATCCGATTGTGCCATAAGTAGCTGAAGAGCAGATACAGCTTGCAAAGTGCTAGTGAAATCTCACATCTAGTGTAATTCAGATTTCTCTTGCTCCAGTAGGATTGGTCTCTTTAACATAGTCATCAGTTACTGTTTAGTATTACTCATGGTTAGTGCTGATTCAAGTTTGAAATACGTTATCAGCAGCCAAAATATGTAATGCAGCTTAATATCTTGTGCACTAATTGTTACTTGTCTTGCACCCATAATCCAATAAACAAGGAATCTCAAACAATGACAGAAATTCCATTAAAAATCATCACAGAATCCATGCCTTCAATAAGGTGTTACCAAGTGTCGTTTTAGGTTTTCAGCTTGATCTAAACATCTGTACAAATGATACTGCGCTCATGCTGTGTCCAAAATTATGTGTCTAAAATATATGGTAGCAGTATATTTTCATTTGGTTATTCTGAGGTCTAACGGATATTCACTCCCCTGTAAGATATAGGTAACTGCTCTACACACATTGCCCCTACTGAAAAGTGAAACTGCCGGCCCGTGTGGCCGAGCGGTTCTAGGCGCTTCAGTCTGGAACCGCGCGACCGCTACGGTCGCAGGTTCGAATCCTGCCTCAGGCATGGATGTGTGTGATGTCTTTAGGTTAGTTAGGTTTAGGTAGCTCTGAGTTCTAGGGGACTGATGACCTCAGATGTTAAGTTCCATAGTGCTCAGAGCCATTTGAACCATTTGGAAAGTGAAACTGAAGGTTATTTCTTAAATAGCAGTTCACACAAATGGCTTCCATCACTGATGTTGCGCTGCTGGAAGATGTCTGGGGGAAGCTCATCACTACGTTTTCAGTCATTTCTTGAGGAAAAACCTCTCTGTCTTCCCATATAACAGCTTTAAGCTCATCAGTGTTGTGGAGCTGCCATGAGAAAACATGTACTGGAGATGACTTTACAGAAAGAAATTAACGGATGGAGGATCAGATCACTTATCATGATCACAACTGATTTGGAAAGTGGTGCCGCAGTGTACTCATTGAATTCAGGGCATTTGGACTGTAGCCCCATCTTGGTGAAACCGTATCGTGTTTAGATGCTATGTTCCCACAGTTGCGGAATGAAGAAATTGTTAATTATGGTCGCATACTGCTCTGATTTGACACCCACTTGCTGGCCACTCTTAAAGTAAAATGGCCCAACAATTACATAGGAACACCAGACAACCTCTTGCCTACATCGGGCCTTTTCATAAATGAGCTTCGGGTTTGTATCCTAGTAATATCAGAAATATTGGTTATTGATAAACCCACTGAGATAAAAATTTGCCTCGTCAAGACATTACAAGATTTGTCAGAAATCCGTCATTCTGGTCTTTTCTGTCCACTAATGTAATTGTACTTACTCCGTTTACCTCCTGATTGTAACTGATGAGCCACTTCCAATATATGAGGTTGAAATATCAAATCCGCTTTTACAATTCTTTGCAAGGTTGTGCAAGGGATTTGTAATGTTATGGAATGGGGAGAGGAGGATCGCTGTGTGCTTTGTTGCTCATCTCTTGAATCTTTTCGCCCCACCAAATTTTTGTAGTAATTCCTCTCGTTTTTGTGGCCTGTCGCTGTGTAGCAGTGTGACTGGGTTTACTGGGCACACATCCAGCACCAGCCATACATTGCCGTCAGTCTTCTCAAGAAGAAATTGCAGATTATTGTACTGAAGCTTTGGTCAGTATACAGATTCAAACCACGTGTCCAGACACTCGATGACCTTAATGTATTGAAAGACAGCACGACCCAGAAAAGGCCGAAGTAAAGGGTGGCGCACATAAAACCAGCCCGAACTGGAATGCGAACGTGCGTGAGTAGCGTTACTAGCGTGTCAGTTTCTTTGCCACCTTCCACCAGCAGTAGCGTGTGAGTAGTTAATACGGAAAGTAGTCGTTATAAACCATGTACTTCATTGTCATGCCTTACTCCATTGAATAACATGTGTTCATTGTTGAAGAATATGTGCGGCCTGAATCCATTAAAGTTGTTCGTAACACTTTTCATGAAAGGTTTCCTGAAAGTAATATTTCTGCAAAATCAACGATTTAGGATCTAGTGAGAAAGTGGCGTTCAACAGTGTTGTTAATTCAAGGAGAAATAAGGCACCGACTGTATGTTCACCTGAAGTTGTGGCAAACGTGAAGGCACACATTGAAAGAAGTCCCAAGTCAACACGACGATTATGACAGCAACGTGGAATATCACGCAGGTCATGTAAACGCATCCTTTATGACTTAAAAATGAAACCTTGCCGTGTGAGTGTTGTTCACCAAATAAAAGAAGTGGACAAGGGTAAGCGTACACATTACTGTAACTGATTGCTGGAAAATGTCGCTGGGGGACATCTTGATCCGTTCCTCCTTTTTTCGGATGAAGCTTGGTTTCATCCGTCGGGTTTCGTTAATTCACAAAACACAAGACACTGGGCTAGAGAGAATCCCCATGGCAAACTGCAAAGGTCGTTACACGATTTAAAAATTGGTGTATTATCGGGCAATTGTTCTTCAACAAAACTGTCAACACACATTTTTGCTTGCAACTCTACAATGAATTTTCGGCTCTGTTAACTCCAAACGAAAAATGTTGTGCATATTTCCAGCGAGATGGGGCAACTTCTCATACGTCGGATTTGTCCTTAGCTCACTCTCCCGACTTGTCACCGTATGACTTACCTCTGGGGATTTCTAAAGGCTAGAGTCTACCGCAACAATCCCCGAACACTTGACATATTAAAAAATAACATATGTGAAGAAACTCGGAAAATTCCTCAAAGAGTACTGTAAAGTGTTTTCATTAACATGCTTCGACGTGCATAACTTTGCTTGGATGTTGGCGGAGGACATTTTGAACACAGACTTTCAATTCCTTTCTAAAATATGCTTATTAAACTAATAAAAGTAAAACTTTTACTTAAACTGTTAATTACATAGATAATAATGAAACTGTACAGTAGAAATGTAAGAAAGTGATGACGTACGTTTATTTTCTTCATTCATATTCCTTTCAGCGCAGGGGCCGGTTTTATGTGTGCCACTCTGTACAAAACGTCTTTTTTTCCAAAACTGTTTCGTAGAGGAAGATTGCATTGTAGTTCTTCCTTTAACTTGTCTCACGGGTGAGAAAATCATAGATGTCGGAATAAGTGACCATACTGTAGAAGACCAACTAAAATCGCTCAAATGGACCTGAAGGAAACCCATTCTATTCTAGAATATGCGACAGACCTTCCGGATCTCCTAGCGGCATTATACAGTAGCCTCTAGAGGAACGAAGTGTTCTAGAGATTGCAAAAAAAATTCAGGTCATATCCGTTTGCCGGAAGTGTCGTCGAACCGATGGACAAAGCTGCAGACATGTATCTTTGATGTCGGGCGACTGTATAGTCTTGAAACATGTTTTATGTTCGCGTATTATGACAGTTGTGGAGAGAGAAAATCTCGTCTGTAGAATTCGATATGGGTTCCGGAAACATAGATCGTGTGAAACTCGGCTCACTCTGTTTATCCCCGAATGATACATGTGGCAATGTAGTTGCTGTGTTTCTTGACTTCCGGGAGGCATTCCATACAGTTCCGCACTGTAGCTTAATGAACAAAATACTTGTGTATGGAATATCTGACCAGCTGTGTGAGTGGACTGATCAGTTCCAAGTGAACGCAACACTGCATGTCATTCTCGTTGGAGAGAAATGTTCAGACGTGAAAATAACTTCGTGCGTTCCCGAAGGGGGAGTTATAGGACTATCCTTTTTCCCTATATCTTGTAGGACCTAGTAGATAACATCGGAATTTCAGTGAGACTTTTCGGAGGTGTTGCTGCTGTACAGAGAAATTTCGCAGTGCTAGAATATTGTAGCAACTTTTTTCAGGCAATGCTTCATTATAGATAATTGCGTCACTTGCGATACACTCGAAGAGCACTATTAATATTGTCCGCAAGATCATTAATGCCCAGCATGAACACCGAGGTCCCTACAGACTAACCTCGAGCAAGCCCGAATTTACTCCAACATATGTTGATGACTCTCCATCTGCGATCTCTCTACCAAAAAATCCTCAGTCAAGTCACAAATTTTGCTTGATACTGATTGCAATTGTACTTTGAATAATAAGCGTAGGTGTGGTACTGAATCAAATGCTTTTCGGAAATGGAAAAATAATGCGACTACCTGACTGTCTCGATTCAAAGCTTTGAGTAGGTTGTTTGAAGACTGGGAGTTGGCTACCACATGTTCAATGTTTTCTGGATCCATGCTGGTTGACACAGAGGAGGCCATTCTTTTCGGGATACCTCATTCTGTTTGAGCCCAGAATAGGTTCGAATATTAGACAACAATCGATGTCAAGAATATCGGAAGGTAGTTTTGCGGAACACATCTACCCTGCTTGTGGGCAGGTGTGATCCGTGCTTTCTTCCAGCTACTTTTTGTTAGACGGATCTACGACAGATTACTGTTAACAGAGGAGCTGACTCAGCTGCAAATTCACTACAGCAACTGATAGGGATTCCATCAAGTCCTGGAGCTTTGTTCAGTTTTAACGATTTCAGATGTTTCACAAAGCCACTGAAATTAATACTAATTTCGCTCATCTTTCCAGTGATGTAACGAAATTGGGGTGATTCTTCCAGATTATCCTCTGTAAAAAGACATTTGAAAACGAAATTAACCGTTTCCCCTTTTCCTGTGCTATCCTCAGTTTTACTTCGTATGTCATTCGCAACTGACTGGACACTTACTTTGGTGCCACCTTTGCATATGTCCAGAATTTTTTTTTGTATTTGTTGAATATCATTTGACAATATTGTGGTGTGCTAATCATTGAAGGCTTCCCACATTGCTTTCTTGACAGCCAAGTGGGTTTCATTCAGCATATCTCTATCTCCAGCCCTATGATTTATTTGACACACATTACCCAGAAGTCTGTGTGTCATTAGAAGCTTATTTGCAATGGCTGTATACCATTTAGGTCCCTTCCAATCATGAATTGTTCTACTGGTGACATATCTATCGAGTGCCTATTTAGCTATTGTTTTAAACGTGAGCCATAGTTGATCTGAATGCTCCTGTCCTATGCTAAGAGATTGAAATTTCGCATTGACATATGACACTACAGGTTTCCTTTCTTAAATCTTGTTTTTCAACATATTAAGCTTTCTATTTGTTTTTTGATGCGCTTTGCACTTTGGCTGTCATTGTTGCCGCAGTTACCTCGTCTGCCTCGTGGTCACTGGCACCAGTTTTGGAGTGGACAGGCGTATTTGTTGCCATTAGGTCTAATATTTTTCTGTCGTGAGTGGATTCCAAACTGTCTGTTCTAAATACGTTTCAGAGAAGACATTTAGTAATGTTTCACAGGATGGATTGTCACGCCCGCCACTGACAAATCTGTAACCATCCCAATTGGTTTTTGGATAATTTAAGTCTTCATTGATGATTACAGTGTAATTGTGGAACTTACGTAAAGTGAACACAGGCTTTCTCTAAAGTTTTCGGTTGCATGTGGAGGTGACTCCGGTGGCCCATAGAAGGATCATTTACAGTTTTACGCCCATTGCTGATACTGAGACTTTGCCAGACACTCTTATGAAGTTTCAGTTTCCGTCTCAGCATGTAATAATTAACTGAAACCACGGAAAAACTGATTCAAATTGGCTGGATGAAGACTAGCCCTTACCCTTCTGAACACAAGGCCAGTGCTACCTCATCCAGTTTATCTCTAGTGTATAATAGTGTTTTACAAAGAACCTATTTAATATAAATGGCTAGTGCTGCCCCATTCTTTGCTTTCTCACTCCCAGACACTGCACACATTACACCGCCTATATACACATTGCTCCATAATGAAACACTACATACACTATCAGATGGCTCCGAACCATAATGAAAATGGCTGATTTTGTGTACCTTACTTCCCATTCATTAACATATAAACTGAGCCACCATCCTCCTGTAACGAGTGAGACGATGAGCTCAGGAAGAGAATAAGGTATTAGTATTGTGCCTTGCATAGTTTCAGGAGAAAGTTTTCCAGAAAAGGAAATAAAAGAAGGAAGAAATGTAGTGTGAAAATGTTATGTGAAATGATGTTTGTATTATCATTGTCATTATTATTTATAGTGTTACATCCTTTATAATATCTGTACTCTGTATTCTCGAATTAAACCATCAATTTATAGAATGTATTGCGTAACAGGTACGTTGTATCTGCCTTTTTAAGTAAGTTTCTTATAGTAATCTGTTCAAGCTCTTTCGTCAGTTTATTGCACAGTTTTATTCAGTGGTAGAAAGTGCTGTTTTAAGTTGTATGTTTTCTCTTTCTTGATAAATGTAACTTCAGTCTAACTCTCGTTCCGTGGTCCTGGACAGAGCTGTCTGTGCAGTCGCTATCCAATGTACTCACAAAGTGTAGTTGAAACCATGTTTTGAAAATATCATTACATTGAACTGTAATACTATTTTCGTTTGTAATTCTTATGGCCCTCTTCTATAGATGGAAAACTGTTTTCATATTTTGTGCTTAGATCCCTCAAACAAGAAGCTATGCTGTAAGAAAGCACATGTCTTTTCTGTGTACAAGGAGGGTAGCGGAAGTGCTTTACGAAACTTCTGTCCGATATCTTTTGTTCTTCCACATAACCGTTGTAAAATCACAGAACACAGCATGAGCCCAAACGCAGTGAGCAACCTAGAACGGAGTTGTTTCTCCATTAGAACCAGTATGGATTCCAAAACACTGCTCTTGTGAAACCTCACTCTGACGTGAAACCATGAAACCCATTGATCAATGCAATTTGGTAAATGCAGTAGACATTATTGTTAGAGACATCATCACTTGTTTCTTCCTCCACACAGATGTGTGTAACATGCCACGCTGTACCCATGGATCAATGCAGTTTGGTAAATGCAGTAGACATTATTGTTAGAGACATCATCACTTGTTTCTTCCTCCACACAGATGTGTGTAATATGCCATGCTGTATGCTTTACAGTTTTTACTGTGATGTAACAGAGTTGTTTCTCCATGAGAACCAGTATGGATTCCAAAACACTGTTCTTGTGAAAGCTCACTCTGACGTGAAACCATGAAACCGATGGATCAATGCAATTTGGTAAATGCAGTAGACATTATTGTTAGAGACATCATCACTTGTTTCTTCCTCCACACAGATGTGTGTAATATGCCATGCTGTATGCTTTACAGTTTTTACTGTGATGTAACAGAGTTGTTTCTCCATGAGAACCAGTATGGATTCCAAAACACTGTTCTTGTGAAAGCTCACTCTGACGTGAAACCATGAAACCGATGGATCAATACAATTTGGTAAATGCAGTAGACATTATTGTTAGAGACATCATCACTTGTTTCTTCCTCCACACAGATGTGTGTAACATGCCACACTGTATGCTTTACAGTTTTTACTATGGTGTAAGTAACAGAGTTGTGTGAACTTTTTTATATATCTATAGTTTTGATTTTATTTCCTGTTTCGTCCTGAAGCTGCTGTAATTATATTAATATTTAATAAACAATGACATATTGGGCGAAGACATTTACATCCTTCAACAAGACAAATCTGCTCTCCCCAGTAGTCAGATTCAACATTATGAGACCATCCTTGGCTTTCAGAGAAATTCGCTTCTATGAGGAGCGTTTGTCAAGTAAGTTTCACTTTTTTATAAAAAACATTGAAAGGAAGAGAACTCTGTGAGGCAAAATTCCAGGACATTTCCTTTTGCTGGCAGCTCGCAGATTCATCAAGACATTACCTCTCTACATTCATTGTGGCATTGCACGACAACTAGTGAAAGTGTAAGGTCCCTGTGTCAGCAACAAAAAATGGTTGTCATAACATACCTTTACCTTCCTTCGATGCTTTCACCAGGCTTATTCCACGCAATGCTCTGGCGTTTTGTCTCAGGGATCGAATGATGGTCTCACATCCCTTCCACATTTCAGTGCTCATACAGCTTTCACTATAAACAGACGTTAACTGCTGGTGGATATCGACAGCAGGTAGTTATTTTGCTAAGAAAAAAATAATGACGGAGCACAACGTACAAGTGAACGCACTTTGTAGTAGTAAGTACATGCTTAATTACATCATATTGGCAAGATGTTGCATTATGCATCGTAAGCCAGTGTGAGGATTGTCAACACATACCAGCCGAACTCGCCTGTTGTAAAGGTCATGGGTACAGTGCATTTTGCAGGAAATAAAACTTACTTAATGGGCGACCCTGTTATATCTACAGATGTACCCTGAAAGCCACAATTAAGTGCATAGCAGAGGGTACTTTATATGGTACCAAATGTTAGAGGAATATCTGGTTCCAGTTTTTCTAACAGTGTGGCTTTGTGCTGTCAACTGATGATTAAAAATAAGGATTCGAGTTATTGTTAAAAGTAGAGTAGTTCTGAGTAAATGGAATTTGTATTAGAGCAACAATGATACAGGCTTCCTACGTAAAACTGGTATGTCTCATGTATGGCTCATCAAGTAACAATGAAGTAACTAAAAAGAATATGTAATAATAACAAATAACATTAAAAACATGTGTTATCTGTTTATGAGAGGTGCTGGAAATGGTGACTATGGTCATCCACGCATCTTTGACTTTGTGCAATGACATTACCAGCAACATGTTGTACTTCTGCAGGCATAATGTTGTTAAATTCTCTACTAATTTCTGTTTAAGATTGTCTATTGTGTAACGATTTTTATCATAAACTTTGCTTTTTAGTGTGCCCCATAAACAAAAATCACACGATTTTAAGCCCAGGGACCTTGGGAGGAGGAGGGGGGGGGCAGAGGCCTGTCTTCAGAGAACATGTTGGTGGTATGAGCCACACGTAGGTAAGATGGTTGCTCCATCTTGATGGAATGTTGCATACAGCTTTTCTACATCTGTTAACTGTGCATAAAAAAGTAAAAAATCTCCAGATATCTGGGACCGAGTGGTCGCTCCATCTTGCTGGAATACTGAATACAGCTTCTTTGCATCTGTTAATTGTGCATAGAGTGAGTCAAAGGTCTCCAAATATCTTGCTCTATTTAAGGTATATTAGAAAAATATATGGCCAATAATGCATGCGCTGGACAATGCACACCAAACACCTATCTTCTGTGAGTGGAGAGGTTCTTCATGCACAATATGTTGGTTGTCCTCCGACCAGTATCTGCAAATTTGCGAATTCACATAACCTAACAAATGAAACCAGGCCTAATCTGGCTTGAAGTGAAGCAAGGGATCCAAGTAACTCTTAGCAGTTGACGTTGACAGCCAGTTACAATAATGAACTCTCTTTTTTCCTGATCCTCAAATTTCAACTCTTACACTACAGTCACACATATCTTTTGGTACACAATGACATGATATACGAGATACACCAAGCTGCTGCAAGAACATCCTTACAAACTTGCAGCGACTTCTCATAGTGTCCATACGAACTCTGTCTGTAGTTTCAGGGGTCCTCACTGTTGGCTACATGTTCCTCTGCACATTTTGAACGGATCCCACAGCCCTCCATTTCTTCTACAGATTTTAAATAGTGCTGGTCTGGGGATTTTCGTACCAGAATACTTCAGTTAAAACATTTCTTTGCATTCCTTGATGGAGCCTGTCTTAATGTAACACTCCACAATATCAATTCACTGTACTAACAGAAACTGCCCCATTGCTGTAACAACTCAAAATACGAGTTTCTCACAACAACAGACACATGAACACACAGGTGCACTCAACTTTCTGAGAAAATGTGGTGTAGCCAACTTTCTGGACTTCACAAGCAATCGACTGGAGATGATAAACTGGTGCATGAGGAGCACCGGTTTTATGTGAGATACCCTACATAATAAAATGTGGAATAAGATATCTAACTGTAGTAATAGGATCTCAACCAAGTGGATGAAAATCCCATGACAATCTTTCATATGTTAGCCAGTTTCAGTCAGTAGTAATAATAAGTCTTTCAGCCAAAAAAGGAGTAACTTTTTCTCATTAGTCATGGGGTCACACTTTGTCGAAATTGGAAGTGATTGATGTAAGCCGTTTAATGTGGGTACGAGAAGAAACTTCTTGTCATGCACAATTGGAGTGTTTTATGTGAACAGAAGTTGTCTCAGAGAGTAAGCAATTATTCCAAGCCTGACATTTGTTTCAAATATTGGGGAATCAAGGAAAACATGAAGAAACTATACCGGTTATAAGCACAGCTTAAAAAAATGTTTAAGAAGACTATCCTGTACACATGAATCTCTCATACTCAAGACATATATTAGGTCATGTGCATTGCAAATAGTTCTTCAAGCTGTTGAGATATGCATTTAGGTTGATTCAGATTTCATAGAATATAGTACCATCAGAAAGATACGTTTGTTTCCTAGATCATATTGATGACCATTGTTCTTGGGGTCCAAGTGGGTACAAGAATCGGCAGAACTATTATTCCATTTTATTCAAATTATTGGATGATTACGAATGAATAAATATGCTAATCCGTCAACATTTGGAAATAGTAGCTACGTTGTATACAACACAAAAAGGCTACATATTTTATATCATATTTATTGTTATCCTGAGGACTATCTTAGGTTGCGATTTTTTTTTTTTTTTTTTTTGAGACGAATACTTTTGCAAATGATAAACCAAATTTTGGTTTGAATTTTTTCCAACCTCCCACTGTCATTTAAACAGTTTTTTTTTCCAAGCATCTGCAAGGTTTACGTAGGCTTCACTTAGTGCGACATCTCTTCAAAGGTCCATCAGTAAATCTTTATGTTCACCGCTACTCAGCGAGCAAAGTGCATTGTTTATAATAAACTGACCAAAGTCGCTCATTCGTTTTTGTGACCAATGACTTCTTGGTGGTAGGGTAGCTATGAGAATAATCTAAACCTTTCTCATTGAGCTAAGACAAAAGGAATAACTGAAGTTACGTATTCATGACACACCATCAGTGGCTTGCAGAGTATATATGTTGATGTCGAAGTATGCGTTAGAGTTCTATGGTCAATCTCAGTCAATTTCTTACATCTGCTGCAGTAATTATTGTTATTTGTGTTAATCAGATGTTCCATTCGCAGTAATCCCGCTGTCAGTGAATTTGCGTACATTTAATCTCTGTGGAATGCTCTGAAAAATTTACAAGATTCTGTGTTGTAAAGTAGTGCCTCAAATGAACTCAACTCTGTCTGCTGCCTCTTGAAAAGGGCCTACAATTACGTTGATGCAAGGCAGTGTATTTTATAATCTAATCTTTGAGACATTTGGAAACGCAGTATTTTTATTGCAATTTTTCATTACCATATTTGCACGGTTACGAGATTAGTTTATGACAGTTTTCCCTGCTTTCTGCAATACTATCCCTGTTGATGTGGTGGACGACAAGACTGCTGATGACAGCAGCGTTTTGATTACGTACAATCCACTGGTTTCAGGAACAGGCATTAGAATACAGCGAACCACCAAGCAGTAAGCATCCTGCAAAACGACGTTTCCACAGTTGCCCGAACTAAAGTAGAACACGCACTTGAACAGTTGTGAACTTCTGCTTTCGTGCAGCGTGTGTCAGAAAAGGTTCAGAAGGAGTAGCTTTTCGAAGACGCATTACCGTGTGCTCAGTGAACAACGCATGTACAAGATATTCACGCAAAGCTCAGATTCACACAAAATTCTAAAGCAGCATTCGTGGTTGCACACTGGCTGTGGGGTTTGCAGCAAGACATTCTTACTCAAACCTAATGAGAAGATGTATTTGTAGTTGCACACTGGCGAATGCCCCGACACCTGTGGCGTTTGCAACAAGTCTTTCGTGTGAAGTTGTCACTTGGAGCAGCATTCACATTTGCATACCGTGAACGCCCATACAGCTGTGGAGTTTGCAGCAAGACACTTATACGAAAAAGTACGTGAAGGTGCATTTACGGTTGTATAGTAGCCCTACAACCGTTTCGTTTGCAACGATACATTCTGTCAAAGTTGGCAACTGGAATATCATTCACAGCTGCATATACGTGAACGCCCGTACAGCTGTGGGGTTTGCAACAGGATATTCTTACGAAAAATGTAGTCGATTTTCAGGAACCTAGCAAAAATGCAATCCTGCAGTGCGAGTAAGTACCGTCCCTAGACAGCACCGTAGCCTACAAGCTTTAACAATCGGTCACAAACAATTCAGTAAGCTCTTTTATGAGAACAGTGTATGCAGATAGAGGTACAGTCGCAACGGCAGGAAGCAGCCATCCGGGAACTGGGCAATAAATGTATACAAAGAATGGTCACGTTGACTGTCCAGCTACGTACATTTGCTACATAAACTCTTCCAACTACACAAGACGTTCTATAACGTTTTTCCGGTGAACAGGAATTTGTGATACTGTCAACTTTAACAAGTAACAATTCCAAATTGAGCAGCTAATTTGCATTTTATCAGTTATCTCTACCATATTCTGTTCTGTTCGGTGTGCTACGGCAGTTTCGCACAGCGATTTCAGTGCACACCAGAATTGCCGATTTGTATGTGTAACGATTCAAAACAACAATTATCGAGCGTTAGTTTTTCCATTCTCTTTCCTTTTGATCTGATTGAAGAATGTGTTGTCAGGTAATATGATGCAGTGGCATTTGGCCACCTTTTATATCGGAAGTGCCACTAGCATTTATCGACCGCAATATATCGTTATCATCAGAGCTCACTTGTTATTGAAGTTGTACTTGATGGTGTGTAACGCTAAATTTTTTTAGAAATTTACTTTTCGTTTTAGTCATAAGATTTTGAGTATTAAAAAAGTTTTCATTTAGCTGATAATTTGCACCATCAGACATCACAAGATTTGTCAGAAATGCATCATCCTGGTCTGTTATTTCCAGTAATGTAATTGTGCTTAGTCTGTTTATTTCCTGGCTGGAACTGTTGAGACAATTGCAGCTTATAAAGTTGAAATTATATTCTGTTTTACGAGGCTCTGCGAAGATGTGCAAAGAATTTGTAATGTTCTGGAATGGCGACGGACAGATCGCTATGTGCTTTGCTGCAGAACCGCTCAATACTTTCGTCTCACGAATTTTTTATAGTAATTTTTCTGTTTTTTAACTTGTTCTTCTGTATCTGTGTTGTTGGGTTTACTGGGAAAGCATCTGGCACTACCCATACATTACCGTCGTTCTTGTCAAGGATATATCGAAGATTATTGAACTGACTTGACAAGAAATCCCAAGAATTTCGGTCCCACGTTAAATCTGTAAACAGATCGAATCCATCTATCCAAAGACTTTGTGACCATAATGTGTTTGAAACACAAGATGACACAGGAAAGTCCGAAATGCTAAACATCTTATTCCAAACAGTTTCGCAGAGAAAGACCGTACTGTAGTTCCTCCTTTAAACTGTCGCACGAATGATAGATATCGAAATAAGTGGGCAAGGGATAGAAAAGCAACTGAAATCGCTCAGCTGGACCCGAAGAGAAACTAATTCGACTCTATGCAAAAGACCATACTCCTTTTCTGGGCGTAGTGTACTGTAGGCCTCTACAAGAACGAGGTGTTCCTAGTGGTTGAGATAAAGCTCAGGTAATTTCCGTTTCCAAGAAGGTTCGTCGAACTGACGGGGAAAACTGTAGACCTGTATCATTGATGTCGATTTGTTATAGAATTTTGGAACACGTTTTATGCTCGCGTATTACGACATTTTTGGAGACAGAAAATCTCCTCTGTAGGAATCTACATCTACATGGCATCTACATATGCATAGTTACTCTGAAATTCACACTTAAGTGCCTGGCAGAGCGTTCATCGAACCATTTTCATGCTACTACTCTATTATTCCACTCTCGAATGGTTCGTGGCAAAAAGGAACACCTAAATCTTTCGTTTCGAACTCTGATTTCTCTTATTATGATGATTTCTCTTATTATGATGATCATTTCTCCCTACATATATGGGTGTCAACAAAATATTTTCGCATTCGGAAGAGAAAGTTGGTGATCGAAATTTCGTAAATAGATCTCGCCGCAAAGAAAACCGCCTTTGTTTCAGTGACTGTCACGCCAACTCGCGTATCATATCAGTGACACTCTCACCCCTATTGCGCGATAACACGAAACGAGCTGCCCTTCTTTGCGCTTTTTCGATGTCCTCCGTCAATACTACCTGGTAGGGATCCCACACCGCGCAGCAATATTGCAGCAGAGGACGGACAAGTGTATCTTTAGTGGGTTTGTCGCATCTTCTAAGTGTTCTGCCAACAAAGCGCAGTCTTTGTTTCGCCTTCCCTACAATATTATCTGAGTGGCCTTTCCAATTTAAGTTGCTCGTAATTGTAATTCCTAGGTATTTAGTAGAATTGACAAACCTTAGATTTGTGTGATTTATCGTATACCCAAAATTTATCGAATTTCTTTTAGTACCCATGTGGACGAGCTTGCACTTTTCTTTGTTTAGTGCCAATTGCCAGTTTTCGCACCATACAGAAATTCTCTCTAGATAATTTTGTAATTGGAATTGATCGTCTGATGATTTTACTAGACTGTAAATTACAGCATCATCTGCAAACAATCTAAAGGGGCTGCTCAGATTATCACGTAGATCATTCGAAGAGGGTTCAGAAAACACGGTTGTCTGAAACTCCGTTCACTTTGCTCACCCACGAGTAGGTACAGACGCTCAAGTAGGAGCCGTTTTCCTTGACTACTAGAAGACTTTCGATCCAGTTCCGCTCTGCCGCTTAATGAACAAAATACGCCTGTATGGAATAACAGATCAACTGTATTATTCGACTGAGCAGTTTCTAGTAAACAGGACACAGCATGTCGTTAAAATTGAGAGAAGTCTTAGGGCGTGTCCCAAGGGAGCGTTACAGGGCCATTACTATTCACAATACATAGCGTCCATGAGGCTTTCCGCGGATGACGCTATTGTACACAGAGAAGTAGCAACGTTAAAAAATTGTAACGAAATGGGAAGACCAGCAGGGGATCGACGCTGGGTGCACAGAGTGGTAACTGATCCTCAACATACGGAAGACCCTTTATGGTAAGATCACGCCATTGCAAAACAATCAAATGGCTCTGAGCACTATGTGACTTAACTTCTGAGGTCATCAGTCCCCGAGAACGTAGAACTACTTAAACCGGACTAACGTAACGACATCACACACATATCCATGCCCGAGGCAGGATTCGAACCTGCGACCGTAGCAGTCGCGCGGTTCCAGACTGTAGCGCCTAGAACCGCTCGGCCACACTGGCCAGCGCAAAACAATCACTGGAAGCAGTTACCTCCGTAAAATGTGTGTGAGTGTGTGTACAGAGTAATTTGAATTGGAACGACCAAGAAGCAAACAGTTGACAAAACACTTGTCCGACTGTACCTGAATACTGCTCGTCAGCCTGGGATCTGTACCAGATAGAGGAAATAGAGAAGATGCAAAGAAGAACAGCACGTCTCGTTACATGTTCGTTTAGTAAGACTGGAAGTGTTGTGGAGATACTCAATTAACCCTAGTGGCAGACACTGCAAGAGAGACGTACCTTCTACCGTCAAAATTCCTATAGCATACATTCCTAGAAGATTCAGTCTGTATATTTCTTCCCCCTACGTATTTCTCGCGAAAAGATGTTGGAGATAAAATTAGATTGATTTGAACCCACACGAGTGGAATAGGAGAAAGGGGAAGTGATGCGGTATACAAAGTACCGTCCCCCACACAATGTAGAGTGACTTATAGAGAGTAGATTTAGATGTAGATTCACCGTCGGAGCTGTCACTTATTCCTAATTCCAAACTCTTCAGTATTTCTGTGTCAACTGTCTTGCACTTTCATTGTTGAATCGGACACAGTTGTACCAAGAGTAACTCTTGTTCCTTACGTGTACCATACATTCTCCAGTCGTTATGATCATTCTTTGATTAGGAAATATCTTCTTACGCCTGTGGAACACTTGAACTACATTGTTCATACTTCCCTTGGTCTTCTGTCCGATGTGACAAGTTTCTTTTCTACAGCCAGTTCGAGATCATGTCGTTTTCTGTGCACTGCCGTAATATCTGCCTTCATAGTGTTGGGTGCTGCTCACTACGAACGTCAGCCAACATAATTGTCTTCTCTCATATCTCAACTTCCTTCGAATTCTTCCTTCTTCTTAATTCCTCATTTTCTTAAATGCACATAATTTTCTTCAAAATTAGTCCTGTGTGACTACTGCTGAAATATCTCGGTCCTTTCCATTCGTCCTCTCTGTAATAAAGATCTGCTCATTACTTATTTTGCTTTTTGCACCTACAGCACTAGGCATACAAATGCCTATCACTGGATGTATTGGTATAGTTCTGCCACATTTCTGACATTTGCTTTCTGATATCAGCGAAACTCCATTCATATAACTAGCAGAATCCACTAATTAGACAGAGTTAATATAATAAATTTCGACCTCTACAGCTTGTTCTACTGGCTCAGTAGGACGTTCTTCGTTTTCTCGTAACAGGTTTCTCGTAACAGTCAGTATTATTGTCCACTTTCTCCACTCTTCATTTCTGTATCACCGTTACCATTATATAATCTGCCCCTCATCGGACCTCGTCAGCAACACTACTTAGTTTTCCTCACCACCGTGGCAACACAGTGAGCCATGGTTGCCGTTTCACCTTGTTTACACTGAAAGGAATCGAAGCGAACACAAGCGAACGAGCGTGAACACATAATTCTCCAGTGTTCACTACAATTCCGTGTATTGTACTTGTTTGAACTGGAGGGAACAGAGGAGAACATGAGATAATGACAGTAAGGATTCACTGGATACACTGTCAACTTATAATTGTTTCCACCTGTTAAACTCCCGAATAACCACCTTTGGCAGTGTGGATGATGACGATGATGTTTGGTTTGTGGGGCGCTCCACTGCGCGGTTATCAGCGCCCGTACAAAGTCCCAACCGTTGCTCAGTCCAAACTCGCCACTTTCATGACTTATGATGAAATGATGAGGACAACACAAACACCCAGTCACCTCGAGGCAGGTGAAAATCCCTGTCCCCGCCGGGAAGGGCAGTGTGGACCACTGTGTGACATGCAGGAAGAAATTCAATAGGGTTCTGTGTACAGGACGGCCGTATGGGCAGGAGGTGGGCTTTATGGAATGATTAGGATTATTTTTAGAGAAAGGCCATTTATTGGCTAAAAGCAGGTTGAAAGTGGCTACATAGGCCTAGGGAGGTGGGGTGGGCCAGAGCTACCGAAAGTTGTTATCTGCCGATACTAAGTCCACAGTGCCGCAACACCGGGAGAAGCGGGAGATGTTCAATGCTACAGGGCGCGCATCCGACTCACGGGTGAGCGGCCGGGTATATTCGACACACAACGCGGCTTCCTCCGCCCCGATTGGTCAGGACCGAGTAAACCTTGCGGGCAGCATGGAACTTTCCAGAGCATTGTCTGCTAAGCGGCGCCTGGGGCGGCGTTTCCTCGTCAGCAAATGAGAGAGGCACGTGTCCAAGGTGCCCTTCCTCGGTGCTTACTTCCTGTTATTAGACCGTGGGGTGAAAGAATTTACAGGCGGCTAACACTGCCGGCCGTGGCTTGGCCGCAATAGAAAAATGAAGTTGCCGTTTGGAGGCTCATACAATAAAGTAAAATCCCTTATTGTCTGGCTCATCCTTTACACTCCTCCCCCTTCCGTGGGAGCGGAGAACGTACGTGAATTCGCTCAATGTAATTATTATTTGAATGTAAACAAATTTAGCTTGCAAAACAAAGTAAACAACACTTGATTAAGAATGGTCCTCACGGAAGACGGCAGGGGTCTTAACCTATGGGAGGGTGTAGAGACTGTAAAGACTTCCTAGGGGGCGCAAAGGGACTCACGTCAACAATATTGTGTGTATACAAGAATCAACATAAAACATCATAAAACATCAAAACATCATAAAATATCAAAACAAAATTAGAACAAAACATAACAGTGTGAGTTAGGTAAACATGCCAAGTGTTCTTGTTGCTAAGATGAAGTAAAAATGTCTTGTTTTTCTTGCTTTTGTTTAAATAAGTTGAAAATGTAAACATATCACCACTGATGAGTCACTGCGGGGGCGAGTGGCGCGAGGCGGCGTGGTGTGTTGTTCTCAGCGGGCAGCGCGCAGGCTGCCGGCGGGAAGGTGGCGTGGCTGTGGCCATGTCCGTGCACTGGAACTCAGCGCAGGGGGGGTATGAGTGGAGATTCGCACGCTCCAAACACATTTACCTCCCTAGGCTATAGGACGAGTTTTCTCTAGAGGCCGCGGATTTCGCGTTATTCAAAAAATGCCCATATTTAGTTTTTTGCTTAAAATGATCGTTCCTGTGATATCTCTGAATATTGGCCATTCCTCTTGAAACAACCTGTATACGTGGACTATCATGTATGTTAAAATAACCGTTACACTTAGTATCCTATCCACCCAAAGAAATTAAAAAGCAAAAGACATAGAAGACATAGAAGAAGACATAACAGTACACCAAACAAGAACACTAACACACCAAGGAAATGGAAGAGCAACAACACATGAAGATGATGATTACAGCTGATCAAATAAGAATACAAAGAATTAAGGCAGAGCTCGGATGGAAACATGCTCAGTCATGAAAGCGAGTTGCAGGCTGTTCCACTGTGCCAAGAGAGTGAAGTGACACCTCAAGTTGCCATGTGGTATCCTCCGTGTGACTTCGTCCGCGAGAGCTAGTTGCCTTGGTGGGGAGCATTGAGCAAATTTGCGATCCGATCCTTAAGATTGGTGGGGAGCAGTGAGCTAGTGAGACAGCCTACACTCCCATCGATGAGAGTGGTGGGGAGCACTGAGCCATTGGGAAGGGAGTGATGCCTGGATCGCTTTGCGACACACTCTGACCAGGTTTTATGATCGCTGGCAACACAAAGCAGTGCTAAGTCAAAGGAGAAGAAATAACAACTCGCTCAAAAGCTTCTGAAATTTGAGATGTTATTCTGAAATCGAGAACAGAAACATGCTAGAAGTGCTCTCTTCATTAATGTATTGTTCTGAAGCCTCAACTTATGCTTCCCTCGGTAACTGTGTGGCGAGTGCAGTGGACTACAAAATGAAGGGTCTCGGATTCACTTCACATCAAAGTCAAAACATTTTTTTCTGCTCACAGACTGGGTGTTGCGGTGTACCTACTTTCATATCGTAATAACTAGCATTACTGTTGAAACTGCTGAATGGATACTGCTGGACAGCCAATAAATTGGAAAAAGATGAAGTGTTCTTTATTTTCTATTTTCATGGATGATAAAAGGCTCATGTACTAATAAGGTTTGCAAATCCAGAGGTGCACGTGGTCTATATCACATTTTTTGTTCCTTGTGAAACGTTTTCTTAAGGATGTGACGTGGGGCGCCATTGCAGCAGCGTTGCGCAGAATTTTCTTCCTGCTGATTACAGTCACCAGCAATGCATTTTGAAATCAAATGATCTATGTTGTTGTTGTTGTTGTCTTCAGTCCTGAGACTGGTTTGATGCAGCTCTCCATGCTACTCTATCTTGTGCAAGCTTCTTCATCTCCCAGTACTTACTGCAACCTACATCCTTCTGAATCTGCTTAGTGTATTCATCTCTTGGTCTCCCTCTACGATTTTTACCCTCCACGCTGCCCTCCAATGCTAAATTTGTGATCCCTTGATGCCTCAGAACATGTCCTACCAGCCGGTCTCTTCTTCTTCTCAAGTTGTGCCACATACTCCTCTTCTCCCCAATTCTATTCAATACCTCCTTATTAGTTACGTGATCTACCCATCAAATCTTCAGCATTCTTCTGTAGCACCACATTTCGAAAGCTTCTATTCTCTTCTTGTCCAAACTATTTATCGTCCATGTTTCACTTCCATACATGGCTACACTCCATACAAATACTTTCAGAAACGACTTCCTGACACTTAAATCAATACTCGATGTTAACAAATTTCTCTTCTTGAGAAACGCTTTCCTTGCCATTGCCAGTCTACATTTTATATCCTCTCTACTTCGACCATCATCAGTTATTTTGCTCCCCAAATAGCAATACTCCTTTACTACTTTAAGTGTCTCATTTCCTAATCTAATTCCCTCAGCATCACCCGACTTAATTCGACTACATTCCATTATCCTTGTTTTGCTTTTGTTGATGTTCATCTTATATCCTCCTTTCAAGACACTGTCCATTCCATTCAACTGCTCTTCCAAGTCCTTTGCTGTATCTGACAGAATTACAATGTCATCGGCGAACCTCAACGTTTTTATTTCTTCTCCATGGACTTGAATACTTACTCTGAATTTTTCTTTCATTTCCTTTACTGCTTGCTACCATTCATTTATTCCAAATCATCCATTATCCATTCTCTAGAATGATATAGCTCTTTGAATCAGTTCAGGAGAGAGTGCCCATCTCTAGTAGTCACTATCTAATTAATTCTCTTTTTACCTGAACATAAAACATCCCACAAAGTTGCTCATCATTTCTGTGGCGATAATTACCGTCGCTAGCATCGTTAATATTTAGTATCAATACTTCTTCCCTTTCTGCAATGGATATCAGGCCTACCAGCTTACGTTCAGTGACATTCGCTTCCTTACCATCGTCACTGTTGTCCATTACTCTGCATAATCAAAGCTTGTCACATTTTTTACTGAATGTGACCTCTCTCTTGATAACTACATCTTCTGATTCATTGTAGAAGTTGGGAAAGTTTCATCATGTAATTCAACCCCCTCTATGCATTTGTGACTACTATTTTTACATTATTTACATGATTCACAGCCTGCAGAAATTTGTCGTCAAAATGAATCATATTTCTTTGGTCTGTCTTCCATTTACACTCCTGGAAATTGAAATAAGAACACCGTGAATTCATTGTCCCAGGAAGGGGAAACTTTGTTGACACATTCCTGGGGTCAGATACATCACATGATCACACTGGCAGAACCACAGGCAACAGAGCATGCACAATGTCGGCACTATTACAGTGTATATCCACCTTTCGCAGCAATGCAGGCTGCTATTCTCCCATGGAGACGATCGTAGAGATGCTGGATGTAGTCCTGTGGAACGGCTTGCCGTGCCATTTCCACCTGGCGCCTCAGTTGGACCAGCGTTCGTGCTGGACGTGCAGACCGCGTGAGACGACGCTTCATCCAGTCCCAAACGTGCTCAATGGGGGACAGATCCGAAGATCTTGCTGGCCAGGGTAGTTGACTTACACCTTCTAGAGCACGTTGGTTGGCACGGGATACATGCGGACGTGCATTGTCCTGTTGGAACAGCAAGTTCCCTTGCCGGTCTAGGAATGGTAGAACGATGGGTTCGATGACGGTTTGGATGTACCGTGCACTATTCAGTGTCCCCTCGACGATCACTAGTGGTGTACGGCCAGTGTAGGAGATCACTCCCCACACCATGATGCCGGGTGTTGGCCCTGTGTGCCTTGGTCGTATGCAGTCCTGATTGTGGCGCTCACCTGCACGGCGCCAAACACGCATACGACCATCATTGGCACCAAGGCAGAAGCGACTCTCATCGCTGAAGACGACACGTCTCCATTCGTCCCTCCATTCTCGCCTGTCGCGACACCACTGGAGGCGGGCTGCACGATGTTGGGGCGTGAGCGGAAGACGGCCTAACGGTGTGCGGGACCGTAGCCCAGCTTCATGGAGACGGTTGCGAATGGTCCTCGCCGATACCCCAGGAGCAACAGTGTCCCTAATTTGCTGGGAAGTGGCGGTGCGGTCCCCTACGGCACTGCGTAGGATCCTACGGTCTTGGCGTGCATCCGTGCGTCGCTGCGGTCCGGTCCCAGGTCGACGGGCACGTGCACCTTCCGCCGACCACTGGCGACAACATCGATGTACTGTGGAGACCTCACGCCCCACGTGTTGAGCAGTTCGGCGGTACGTCCACCCGGCCTCCCGCATGCCCACTATACGCCCTCGCTCAAAGTCCGTCAACTGCACATAAGGTTCACGTCCACGCTGTCGCGGCATGCTACCAGTGTTAAAGACTGCGATGGAGCTCCGTATGCCATGGCAAACTGGCTGACACTGACGGCGGCGGTGCACAAATGCTGCGCAGCTAGCGCCATTCGACGGCCAACACCGCGGTTTCTGGTGTGTCCGCTGTGCCGTGCGTGTGATCATTGCTTGTACAGCCCTCTCGCAGTGTCCGGAGCAAGTATGGTGGTTCTGACACACCGGTGTCAATGTGTTCTTTTTTCCATTTCCAGGAGTGTATTTTGTCCATATCACTGTGAATTTCTTCTCCCGCTGTTCCTCCCCTTATTAGCGTTCTTTTGATACCAGTTGCTTACCCCAAACTGGCCCTTCCCTCAATGGGATGACACTCAGTTTCCCTGTCCGTTTCCTGTATTATCTTATATTTGGTTATGCTTTTGTCTGTTATTCCCTTTACATCACCCGCCTCTCTTATCATATTCCCTGTTCCCATTTTGGTCATTCCAGTTATAATTTCTTTGTTTACATTTCCTTGATATTCATTCCTATAGTTTCTATCCTGTCTTCCCATATGAGCAGTATCATTATAACTTTTATTCCAGTCTGCATACTATGGACCCCCCCAAAATTACTCAGATTAAATTTTGCCCTTCCGTTCCTTTAGAATGCTGTGTCAAATTTATAAACATACTTTATAAAAGTGATCATTAGAATCATCTGCTCGTTAAACCAATCCCTGCTGTAATTTCCCAGGCCATCTTCTTTTTAGAGCATCTGAGTTAACTCAGCAACAGGCTTTTATATATGCACTGATCTCTTTAAATGCTCTATCGGCCATTCAAAAATTCATTCTTGATCTTTCCCTATTCTGTTCCTGTCTAAAATTTGTTCAGAAAACTTTGATTCGAAATCACTCTGTAACATATGGAACTGGAGTTGTGACTGGTTCATGAAAATGCCACATCCTCCTAGAATTTTTTAAAATTTTATTTTAGAAGTATAAGTCATTTCAAATGAAAAATTATCATGGCAGAGTTATAAGAAGTCAGCAAGATGTACTTTTCCTTCACCAGGAAACCCTTTAATACAAACATTACCTATATCCCCCTACTCCCACAACTATTAATAAAACTTTTTGCTGCAACACTTTCTACTAATTCTACAAATTTTTCACTTAGATGTAATACATTATTTTTTCGTAAATGTACATTTCACTTAACGACTGTTATATTCATCAGATGTGCTACTGATTACAGAATACTTTCAAAAGTGTGCCTTTTGAAAATTTGCTACTTTTCTTATGAACATTGTTTAGTTTATATAATCTCTGCTTTCAGATTTTTTCGTTCCAGTTTCGTGACATAATCAATGGTTTCAAAACTTTTCTTTTTTCTCTGTCTCCTTTCTCCTTTGACAAAACAATTCTACATTTTCTGTTTTCCATTCTACATCGATATCAGCATTGAGTTGTCAATGTCCTGACTCTGCAGTGTCCTTTAGCTCATTAATCTCATGCCTAATTTCCATTAGCTGATTACTATTGTTTAAATCTGCTTTTAACTTTAACTTAATAAAACTACTTCTGATTTTTGTGAGAAATTTACCAATTTTGACATTTGTGTTATCTTATTAATTTTTCAGCTCACAGTCCTCCGTTTTGAAGTTGTCTGTTTCATCTTGTGAAAGTTTTATTTCACTCGTGATTTCACCTTACTGTCCCCTCTTTAAACTTTGGTTTGACTTTTATATATTATTACTTAACTTATCTTTCATTGCAGTGAACATTTTAAAAAGCTGTTTGAATATATCATTTCCTCCTTAAAACGAAATGCTAGCCATCATGTCCCCATATGATGTCCCACTAAGTTTGGATCAACTCCTGAATCATTTTCTGTTACCAGGCTGTCATCTGCCTCATGTTTTATAATTTTTTATAAGTTAGTTCGTTTCTTTAAAAAAATTCAAATGAAAAATTCATACCAAACACTTCACTACAGTCACAAGTAATTTTATTGAAAAAGTAGTTATCCTTTCAACATTGCAGTTGTGTAAGAGTAGTTTCACTAATCTTTTAAAGATTCATGCCAGGCTGTACACAGTTAGGACTATTCAGCATACCGTTTTCCACCCCAGCTGTCATGTTTTTCACAACTATGTCAGAATCGTTGTCGATAATTATTAAATAATATGTCTGCTGGACAGTACTTGGAACAATCTTTCATTAGAAAATTCAAATTCATACAAACTTTATCCCAGCTCACCTCCACCACATGTAATAATCTACTTATTATGTGAGTAATAACTGATTAAACATTTAAAATTGGTGACTTAAGTGACAAATCTTTTTTGCAGGTGTGGCTGCAAAGTAGTAATTATTAACAAATTGAAAATACAAGAAATCACAGATAGTCATCCAGTTTTTTTATGGTCTCCTTAATGAAGAACAGTGGTGTTTTGCCTGTAGGTCGCTGATCTGAATAAACACTAGTGTGAATGAGTTCTCTAAATAATGTAGATGATACCAGGATTGCAATTAATTTTTTCTGGCGTTTAGTACAGTCTCTTCTTTGCACAGAACAAAATATACATTTAAATACCTACCAGAATACATGAAAAAAGTTCGATTTATAATGAAATGGCCTCTTATCAAATTTTGATGCACATCCAACAACCATGGTTGTCTCTGTAGCTCTGTCTTTTATAATTTATAACAATTACAGTAGTTAAGAACTGATGTTGGATTCATTACATATGGAAGTTACAATTACAAATTACAGTTTTTCTTTTTTCGTGCAGATCATTTCATTAAAGATACACCGACACTCTCATACATTCAGCTTTGTATCATGAAATGTACCTTTGTTTTATGCGAAACAGGGCATTCATAACACATATCAGAGTATAGTTAATTATGTGGCTTATTGAAGTCATAATTTTGTTCCTGATATTTACATAGATTGTTGTGCTGTGGTGTTATTGAATTGTATAGTTCGTTATTTGATATCAGAATTTTAAATAACAGAAAACATGAAAGTAGATGTTTGTTTACAACTTCATTCTGAACCTGGCTGTGTCATCTAAACATACTAATTTCTTTTACAATTGTAGACAATATTATACTTTGAAGTATAATTAGAAAACAAATCATGTAATCTATGTTTCAAAAGTGTGCAAAATCGATTTAGCTACTAGAATGTAGTATAGCACAGTTCATTATATTCAACTTGTCATATTATGCATAAAATTTATGCTTGAGATATTGCAGGTGTGCAATAGATGAAGCAAGTTGGCATATGAAAATATATGTGTGTAGGAAAATAATAGAAAAAAGAATTCTACAATTAACTCTATAAGGCAGTTGTAGTGGCTATGTGGATAACTTGTTTTATTTAGCTCCATGTAGTGCAGCCAAAATGGGAAAATTTGAATTCCTAGTCACTATATTCCTTAATATACGGGTAAAAGTGTGAAATTTGTAGCAAACGAATCAAGATCATAGAAAGAAGTTATAAAATAAATACTTTATAATTCACATATGATCATAAAAAATTAACTTTAAAGAAAAACATTACAGAAATATCTTGAACATACGTTATGTTTTAAATACTTATTTTTTAAGCAAACAATGTTAGTAAACATATGGTAAATAAAAAGCTGTAAGCACAAGAATTGCCATTCTACCTCTGATAAACACCTAACCATCTAACAGAGTGTTTGAAAATTGTTAGAACGAACAATTGTAACAGAAAATTCCTGACAGTACAGGAAAACCATCAGATATGAAGAAACCTTGCAATGAACAAGGAAGATATAAACAGCTATTTAATATAAGTAACAACTCATTAATCATGTTAAACACTAAAATATAATAAACTGAGCAGCAGAACATAAGTAGACTAAAAAGTCACACATATATAACAAGCAGAGGATTATTAAACTACATACAGACAACACAACACATACAAAAAAATGAAAAACACAGAGCAACAGTTGGTAACACAACATACAGTAAGCACACATAACCAAAACACATGAAACTAGAACACAGTACAGTGTGAAAGTAAGGTTTGAACTCGAAATGTGTTCGAAAAACTCCAAAAATCGGACTCCCTGCGAATGCAGACCAACTAAGTACAGGTCCAGGCGGCACACTTGCGCTAATAGGCCAACAAATCGTAAAGTGGTACAATGATTTAACCTTATAAAAATTGTTCTACAAATAGTTGTTACTAACCAAACAACGAGAGAAGAGCAAAAAAATTAAATGTAGTAACAACCCTTTAATAATTATATAATGGGAATATTATACACAAAGACATGTATTACAGACTATTGAGTATACTTGAGAAATGAAAAGAAGCAAAACGTTTATAGCACAATACACAGAGCCTTAAAGTTAGTTGAGTGTATGAACCACATCTCAAAGATAAAGGAGCAACTAAGGAATGATGAAAGACACAGAAAATGACGATAGCACTGCAAGTAGTACAGTCATTTCAGTTTTTGAAAGTCCAGAGACCTACAGAGAAAATTTGCTTTAATATTTCGCTGCTGTACAAGAGTTATAGTTCAGCATATCAACTATACAGAACGTTTGTCAGTCTATAACCTCATCCAGAAACTTTGAACGTGCCATACTTCACACAGGTCTTACCTCAGTGTGTTAGATCCATATTAGTTGAAGTCTCTGAAATAGCTATTATGAACATGGTTGAAGTTACCAGAATGAGATTTTCACTCTGCAGCGGAGTGTGCGCTGATATGATACTTCCTGGCAGATTAAAACTGTGTGCACGACCGAGACTCGAACTCGGGACCTTTGCCTAAGCTCTCCTGCGGACCTTGCAGAACTAGCACTCCTGAAAGAAAGGATACTGCGGAGACATGGCTTAGCCACAGCCTGGGGGATGTTTCCAGAATGAGATTTTCACTCTGCAGCGGAGTGTGCGCTGATATGAAACTTCCTGGCAGATTAAAACTGTGTGCCCGACCGAGACTCGAACTCGGGACCTTTGCCTTTCGTACGCAAGTGCTCTACCATCTGAGCAACCGAAGCACGACTCGCGCCCGGTCCTCACAGCTTTACTTCTGCCAGTACCTCGTCTCCTACCTTCCAAACTTTACAGAAGCTCTCCTGCGGACCTTGCAGAACTAGCACTCCTGAAAGAAAGGATACTGCGAAGACATGGCTTAGCCACAGCCTGGGGGCTGTTTCCAGAATGAGATTCTGTTCACATACATTTGAACAACATTCACACGAGTGATTTATAAACAATCTCCTTTGTAGACTGACTGCATTTCCCCATGGTTTACCAATAAACGGAAGTCAGCCAACAACTTCGCCCACGACTGAACATGTGTGATCATTCCATTTCATATCTCTACAAGGTGTCACACACTGGAATACGTATGAAGTGGCTGATTACAGCTGTGGCAGTCATAGAACACTACGTTTCTTCATTTCGTGAAATGAACTAGCCTATATTTCTGAACGTGTAAAGCAAGTTGCCGATGTTTGCACCAGTGGAAAATCTTATAAACATCTGCCTGAACATTTATACAGCTTGTTTCAGGCAAAACTTCATTGTTGATAAGTTAATTATCTGCAAAAAACTCAAGAGTTACTGTTAATACCGTCTGAAACATCATTACTATGCAATACGAAAAGCGAGGGTCCCAACACACTTCAGGTGGACACACCTGAACAAACTCCTACATCTGTTGATAAATCTCCATCTACCAAAAAATCTTCGAACCAGTCATAAATATCCCTCGAAACCCCTTACACCTGTGCTTTGAAAAATAAGCATAGATGTATGTAGTACTGAATCAAACGCTCTTTGGAAATCTAGAAATATTGCATATACCCAACTGCTTTGATCCAAGGCTTTCAGTATGTCATATGAGAATAGTGCAAGTTGGGTTTCACAAGATCAAAGTTTTCAGAATCCATGCCAGTTGGCATCGAGAACGTCATTCTGTTCGACATACCTCTTTATGTTTGAGCTCAGAATATGTTCTAAGACTACAATAAATCTTTGTCCGGTGTACTGGAAGGTAGTTTTGTAGATTACTTCTACTACCCTTCTTGTAGGCGGTTCGCATCTGTGTTTGCTTCCAGCTGTTGGGAACAGTTTTTCGTTCGAGTGATATACAATAGATTACAGGTAACGGATGGGCTAATTCAGCTTCAAATTCAGTGTAAATCCTATAGGGATTCTATAGATCCCTAGAGCTTTGCTTGGTTTTTAACCATTTCAGCTGTTTCTGAAGGCTATTGACGCTAATACTTACTTCATTCATCTTTCGAATGGTATGATAATAGAATTAAGGCCATTCTTCCGCGTCTTCGTTTGTAAAGAAACCTTTGAAAATAGAGTTAAACATTTGTGCTTTTGGTTGGCTACCCTCAATTTCGGTCACTGTCTCATTTGCGAGCGACTGGCCAGTAACAGCCAGAATTTCTTTTTTATGTGTGAAAGATCATTTGACAATATTCTGCTACGGCAGTCGTTGTGGGCTTCAATCATTGCTCTGTTGACAGCCAAAAGCATTTCATTCAGCATCTCTCTATCTACAGCGCTGTGATTTGTTTCACAGCTGTTACGCAGTAGACTCTGTTTCTTTGACGATTTCTTTAAGAAGACTGTGCCAAAAGTATCAAAGTTCTCATTGGGTACGACTGTACGGTTTTTTTGTCTAGTTTTTAACATATAAATCTTTCTACTTCTTTTAATTACGCTTTGTATTTTGGAAATCATTGTTGCTACAACTGCCTCATGGCCAGTGATATCAAGTTTGTTGTTGGCATCTTCAGAGAGGTCAGTCCTGTTTGTTGCCATAATGTATTTCCGTTGTGAGTAGATTCAGAGTCATCTGTTTTAAGTTCGTTTCAGAGAAGGCATTTAGTAATGTTTCACAAGATGGAATGTCGCGCCTACGCTAACAAAACTGTAACTATCTCAACTGATTTTTGCGTGATTAAAGTCTTCGCTGATTGCTGCATTATTATTGAGGTAACTAACGTTCAACCAAACTGAGGCCTTCTTTAAAGTGTTCGGTTACATAAGAAGATGGGTTCTGGTGGTCGATAAAACAATCCGATTACAATTTTATGTCCTCTTCTGATACTGAGTCTTGCCCAAACAATCTCACATGCAGCTTCATGTTCTATCTCAGTGTACTTGAGCTTCTTGTCTGATGCCCAAATACACCACCTCCATTTCCCATTAGCCTATCCTTTCGATAGACACTTGAATCTTCCCCAAAATCCTTACAGTTATCAAATTCTAGTAGTAACCACCTACCAGTACCTAGTATTATGTGAGCTTTACACCTTTTCAAGATAACTTCAAACTCTGGCACTTTGTTGCGAACGCTTCGCCAGTTAACTATGAGGGAAAGTCAAAAGAAAACAAAGCAGACGGAAAAATTAAGTAAACAGTGCAACATAGCAAAAGTAACTGCCATGACTGTTTATACTTTTAGCCCACGGTTAATGCCTTTACGGAAACATGTTTGCGTTAGCCTATGGAACCATGATTGCATCCAGATGGGCACCTCTTCATTTGAAGCAAATAGACGGTAACAAATGTCTTTTCTCGAAGCTAAAAAAAAAAAAAATGGAAATCGCATGTGGAGAGATTGGGACTGTGTGGAGGAGGATCTGTATGGGCTTCCCAGTGAGACTTGTGCAGCGTTGTCGAAACAACAGGTACGCTAGCACCAGGAATGGAACAGGGGGCTACAGTTAACGCATTGAGCACAGTCGTACGTGAACACTTTGCAAAAATTGAAGCGCACTGTGAAGTCCAAACACCGAGGAATGTGGACGGACGGCAGGATAACGCCCGCCCAAAGATTGTTTCGGTTACACTGTGGATGTTTCGCTGGGAAGCCCTTTTACGGCCTCCATACAGTCCCAGTCTCTCTCTCCATGCGATTTTCTTATTCTTACTGCCGTGGCTTTTTGGATTAAGAGGTGTGCCATTTGGTACAGTAATGGTTCCATATGCAACTGCAAACTTTTTTCCATGAAAGCATTCACTGTCTTGTCTCACTGTGGGATAAATGTATAAACAGTAATGACGAATACTTTTGAGACAATAAACAGTTTACTTACTTTTCCTCCACCTGTCCCTTTTTTCATTGGAATGCCCTCTAGACTAAGATTTCAATACTGTCGCCTGTGGGCGTCACTGCTTTGGACTTGTACAGATATATGCAAGTCTCCTACAGTTGTTGTTATCTGTTCTGCATGGAGAGCTGTCAAATCTATAAGGCCCATGTGTACACCCCACACACAGTCAGCTACCTGGGTAGCAGCACACCTGACCAAGTTAGGTGGGCCAACACTGTGGCACAAGTCCAAAAAAGCGCAGCATAGCTGGTCACAGAAGCTTCAAAGCCTCTGGTTCTTTCCTTGCCCTTGTCTCAGATCCAAGCGACCACGGTCAATTCTGGGGAAAATACAGCAAATTGTGAGCTTCGTTTAAACTCCATGCACAGGGCTGGTCTTGTCAGTCTTCTTTGCCAGTCACTGGAATGATCCAAGTATGTGCTTGGAGCTCAGACGACAGGTACGATTGTTACAAAGTGAACAACAATCTGTAGATGTTTCTAGGTCTACAAACATAGTTTGCAGGGCATAGTTTATGGCGGAGGGTACCTAGTACCGCTCTAGTCACTTTCTTTCATGTCCCATTCGCAAATGCAGACCTGAATGCCTACTGGACTAGGATCGTCAGCGTGTTGAATGGCTTTCAGTGGCGTCAAAAAACTCTATCCAGAGACTCGAGGATGATGGATGACATAGCATCTGGAAAAGAGAGTAGCAGTACAAAATGGAGCTGCTGACCTCCGTTTTCAAATGTTCATTTGCAAAGGAAATTCTGTAAGTGCTGACTCGGTGTGATTTCCGCGTTACTGCAAAAATGAATGATCTAGGTATTAATGTCTAATGTGTTTAGAAATAATTTAAATTGCTAAAATTAAATAAGGTCCCAGGAGCTTATGAAATTGTTGTCAGAGTTAGATTCTATTTGAAGTTTAATAGTAGGAACAATGGTAGCTGTTTTATCCATCGAAGATCAAGTTTACGAGGACATTGAACTTGTATTTATGTTACTATTTAGTAACAATAAAAATGATGTAATTCATATATGCAGTCATTTGCAACTTACAAGCCTAGTATGACAAGAACTGGACAGGTAGAAGGCTAGGGCCTTATACTAGGAACCATCGCGGTATTTGCCTGAAATAATTTACAGAAACCATGGAAAACCTAAATCAGATGGCTCGATGAATACCAGAGACTCCACCCTCCCGAATACAAAGCTAGTCTGCTTAAAACCGTGATGCCTCACTCGGTTTAGCCCTAGTGTACAATACTGCTTTACAAAGAAGCTATTTAATAATGTAAATGGCTAGTGCTACATTGTTCATTCATTTTTCTCTTCCAGTCACTGCACACATTACACATTGTTTCATAATGTGGCACTGCACACACTATCACATGGCTCAATTCAATGGTGAAGATGCCTGGCTTCCATTCTCTGTATTGCAGCTTCCCATTCGCTAACCTGAAGCGGTCAGCATCCTGCTATAACGAGTGAGATTTTGTGCTCACAGAGAGAATAAGGTATTTTACCTTGTAGATCTTTGGATGTAAGTTTTTCCGGGCAAGAAAGAAAAATAGCTTGGTAATGGCCAAGGGCCGAAATTAGCTAAGTCTGAATTAGCAAATAAAATGACCACTTTGAAGTAAAACAACAACCTACATATGACATTATTCAAGAAATGTACAGCAGCTGTAGACCTGTATATACAAAAGATAATCAGTTTCCTCATAATAGGCAAACAGTTGTGGACCCGATATGAAACTTCCTGACAGATTAAAACAGAGCTTCTGTTAAGTTTGGAAGGTAGGAGATGAGGTACTGGCGGAAGTAAAGCTGTGAGGACGGGGCGTGAGTCGTGCTTGGGTAGCTCAGTCGGTAGAGCACTTGCCCGCGAAAGGCAAAGGTCCCGAGTTCGAGTCTCGGTCCGGCACACAGTTTTAATCTGCCAGGAAGTTTCATATCAGCGCACACTCCGCTGCAGAGTGAAAATCTCATTCCAGTTGTGGACCCATGTGTAAATGTTGGATACGATGCCTTCACCAGGTCTCCATGTATCCCGTGTTCAGAAAGTAAGTAAAAGAGCGACGTTAATACACTCCTGGAAATGGAAAAAAGAACACATTGACACCGGTGTGTCAGACCCACCATACTTGCTCCGGACACTGCGAGAGGGCTGTACAAGCAATGATCACACGCACGGCACAGCGGACACACCAGGAACCGCGGTGTTGGCGTCGAATGGCGCTAGCTGCGCAGCATTTGTGCACCGCCGCCGTCAGTGTCAGCCAGTTTGCCGTGGCATACGGAGCTCCATCGCAGTCTTTAACACTGGTAGCATGCCGCGACAGCGTGGACGTGAACCGTATGTGCAGTTGACGGACTTTGAGCGAGGGCGTATAGTGGGCATGCAGGAGGCCGGGTGGACGTACCGCCGAATTGCTCAACACGTGGGGCGTGAGGTCTCCACAGTACATCGATGTTGTCGCCAGTGGTCGGCGGAAGGTGCACGTGCCCGTCGACCTGGGACCAGACCGCAGCGACGCACGGATGCACGCCAAGACCGTAGGATCCTACGCAGTGCCGTAGGGAACCGCACCGCCACTTCCCAGCAAATTAGGGACACTGTTGTTCCTGGGGTATCGGCGAGGACCATTCGCAACCGTCTCCATGAAGCTGGGCTACGGTCCCGCACACCGTTAGGCCGTCTTCCGCTCACGCCCCAACATCGTGCAGCCCGCCTCCAGTGGTGTCGCGACAGGCGTGAATGGAGGGACGAATGGAGACGTGTCGTCTTCAGCGATGAGAGTCGCTTCTGCCTTGGTGCCAATGATGGTCGTATGCGTGTTTGGCGCCGTGCAGGTGAGCGCCACAATCAGGACTGCATACGACCGAGGCACACAGGGCCAACACCCGGCACCATGGTGTGGGAAGCAATCTCCTACACTGGCCGTACACCACTGGTGATCGTCGAGGGGACACTGAATAGTGCACGGTACATCCAAACCGTCATCGAACCCATCGTTCTACCATTCCTAGACCGGCAAGCGAACTTGCTGTTCCAACAGGACAATGCACGTCCGCATGTATCCCGTGCCACCCAACGTGCTCTAGAAGGTGTAAGTCAACTACCCTGGCCAGCAAGATCTCCGGATCTGTCCCCCATTGAGCATGTTTGGGACTGGATGAAGCGTCGTCTCACGCGGTCTGCACGTCCAGCACGAACGCTGGTCCAACTGAGGCGCCAGGTGGAAATGGCATGGCAAGCCGTTCCACAGGACTACACCCAGCATCTCTACGATCGTCTCCATGGGAGAATAGCAGCCTGCATTGCTGCGAAAGGTGGATATACACTGTACTAGTGCCGACATTGTGCATGCTCTGTTGCCTGTGTCTATGTGCCTGTGGTTCTGTCAGTGTGATGCATCTGACCCCAGGAATGTGTCAATAAAGTTTCCCCTTCCTGGGACAATGAATTCACGGTGTTCTTATTTCAATTTCCAGGAGTGTATTTAATAAACGATTAAATGTAAGGCAGACATATTTACGTCTATCAGGAAGATAAGTCTGCTTGCCTCAGTAGTCGAACTCAACTTTGTGAGACCATCCTTGGCTGTGAGAGAAACATCATTTCTCTGAAGAGTGTCTAATAAGTTAGTTTCACTGTTTTATAAAAATATTACACCCATTGTTTTGAAATAATTTTATTGACATTCTACGATGCTTATGTTACCTTTCTACATAGTCGCCATATTTTTTCAAGCATTTTTGGTAACACGACAAGTTTTTCCAAACCATTGTTATACCAGATGAGGTGCAGTGCTCGGAACCAGCTGTTCGCTGTTCACTGCTGATCTGATTCATCATCAGTGTTAAAGGGCTTACCTCCAAGATGGTCTCTGAGTCGGGGCAACCCGTGAAAATCACTTGCGGCAAGATCTGGTTAATATGAAGTATGCAGGAACATTTCAAAGTTGAATCTGCCGACCCCTGCCAAGGAAATTCGAGCTGTATGCGGCAGAGAATTGTCTTAATGGAAGGGAATTTTGTGAATCAAAATTCCTGGACGTTTTGTTTTGATGCCAGCTTGCAGATTCCTCAAGACACTGCAGTACCTCTCTGCATCGTTTGTAGTACGCCACTGACAGTCTCAAAAGATAATTGCCAGATTTTTCCCTGCAGAATGTGTTACCTTTGCCCGATGCTCATACACCCTTCTTAATAATCATAGATTAACCTCTGGTGGATATCGACAGCGGATATTTGTTTTCCTGCGAAAACAACGAATGACAGAGCACAGCATAAAAGCGGAAACACTTTACACTACTAACTCCATACTAATTGGCAGCAACTTGTAAGATACTACGGTATTCTTAGTAAGATAGTGTGTGTTTTGTCAACAGTCATTAGTTGAACTCTGGAACTCTGCCAGCCCTCACAGGTGATGTGAAAAGTTTATTTTGCAGAATAATGAAATAGGGAAACATACTCATTGGATGACCCCCCGTACATCTACATATGTCCCTACAAACCAGTGTTTAGTGCATGGCAGAGGGTAATTAGCGTGGCAGTGATTTTCCGGTTCCAGTTTTTCTAACATTGTGGTGTTGTACTGCAAACCTACAGTTAAAATTATAGAGTCGGCTTATTATTAAAACTAAAAGTATTTTGAATGAGTGAGATCTCTAGGAGATCAATAACTGCAGTCTCAAGATATCAACTCAATAGACGCAAATTCTTGTACATCCTTTCATACGTTAGCGAGTGTTCAATTGATATTAGCAGTAAGGCTCCTTCAGTCAATAAAGGGGTAACTTTTTTTCATTAGTCGTGTGTCCACCCTTCGTCAGCGAGGGAACTGGTTGATGTGTGCCATTTAATGTGAGTACCAGAAGAAACTCCTAGACTTGCAGTATTTGAGTGCTGTATGTGAACAAAAGTTGCCACAGAGAGTAAGCAATCATTACAAGCCTGAATACAGTAGCAATAAAGAAAATAGAAAGATACTGTTACAATTATCAGCACAGCTGAAGAAAATGTTCCAACAGGCTGTACGGTATACGTGCATCTCACATGTTGGAACCACAGATTAGGTCATGAAAAGCAAAGTACTATCTGACAGTCCCGAAGTGGATATTAAAGCGTTAAGGTTGTGTCTTATCGTTCTTAGCTGATAATTTGTATAGTATTAATAATCATTTGGTGGTGATTAGTTTATGAGACATGTCCAATGAGACGACAAAAATGAATGAATAAATATATTAATCCAACAACATTACGAAAAGTCTAGATTTTACAATACACTGTTCTTTGTTAATCTGAGGGCTGTTTTACGTTTCGGTTCACTTTTCAAGAGGAATAATTGTACAAAATTTTTATCGTATTCTATTTTCGCACTTTTTCTGTCCTCCCATCACCATTTAAATAATTTGGTCCAAACACCTGCAAGATTTACATAGGTTGTTAGAACAACATCTCTTCCATTGTTCATCATCACATATTTGGTAGGAATTATCCTGGTAAGTTTGAATTCTTTATACCTCTAGCGTTATTAAGATTTATGGATATTGAAATGAACAGGGTCATAAATTTTCTCCAGAGTTCCTCCAGGCCACAGAAAGCTGTATGGGATAGTACTAGTCCGTATGAACAAAGAAAGGAGTAGCTTGAAGGATTAAAGGTAAAGGATAAAATGTTTAACATTTTTATTCACAACTGCTCTACGAGCGAGTGGGCATTGTTGATAGTGATCTAACTAAAGTCGCTCATTCGTTTTTGAGACTGATCACTTCTGGGAGGTATGGTTGCTATGAAAATAGTTTAGACTTGCCGCATCACATGACTGAGCTAAGACAAAAGGAATACCTGCACTTAAGCGTCAATTACAATTCGATTGCCCCTCTCAGTTAATTTCTTACATCTGTTCGAGAATTTATTGATGTTTGTGTTGCCTTGATGTTTCATTTTGCAGTAATCCCACTGTCAGCGAGTTTTCCTTCATTTAACTACTTTACAAAGTTTTGCATTCTAAAGTAATGTCTCAAATGAACTCAACTCTCTCTCTCTCTCTCTCTCTCTCTCTCTCTCTCTCTCTCTCTCTCCCTCCCTCCCTCCCTCCCTCCCTCCCTCCCTCCCTCCCTCTCCCTCTCTTCCTCTCTCTCTCCTTTGCCACTTGAAGAGGGCCTAAAATTATATTAACTGAAAGCCGTGTGCCCCTACTTTATAAAATAGCTTGTTGGAACTTTTGAGACATTTGTCAACCTAGTATTTGTTAATATAATTTTTCACATTGATACGTGCACTCTTATGTGAACAGTTTCTGACAAAGTTTCCTTTGCTTTCTTCAGTGCTATTCCTGTTGGTGTGGAGGACGACAAGACTGACAGTGATGGCAGAAGTTTGACTGCCTGCATTCCGCCGGCTTCAGGAACAGACAACAGGATACAGTGTACCAACAGTCAGGAAGCATTCAATGGGAATAAAATTGGTATAAGACATTTGGGGCACAGATGTTGCATCTGCAAAACAACGTTTGCACAATTGCAGGAACTGAAGGAGCACACACACTTGAACCGATGTGAGCTTCAGCATTCGTGCAGCGTGTGTCACAAGATATTCACAAACAGTACTGATTTGAAGGGGCACTTCAGAGTGCACACTGGTGCACACCAATACAGCTGTGGCGTTTGCAACAAGACATTTGCACAACGTTGTACCCTGAAGCAGCATTCGCGGTTGCACACTGGCGAACGCCCATACAACTGTAAGTTTTGCAGCAAGACATTCATACGAAATACAGGTCTGAAGCAGCATTTGCGGGTGCACACTGGCGAACGGCCCTACAACTGTGGCGTTTGCAACAAGACATTCACACAAAGTTATACACTGACGCAGCATTTACGGTTGCACACTGGCGAGCGTCCCTACAGCTGTAGGGTCTGCAAAAAGACATTCACACGAAGTAGTACACTGAAAGAGCATTCGCTGTTGCACACACTGGCGAACATACCTACAGATGTGGCGTCATTCATCTCCAAAAATAGTCTGAAGAAGCATTCGCGGCTGCACACTGGTCGTACATCTGAGGTGTTGGTAACAAGACATTTGGACGAAGTGGGGAACTGAAGCAGCCCATCTGCACTTTACCAGTATCCTTCGCAATTTTCTGTTCCCTCTTCTAGCGGTGTGCTGCAGTGCTTTGGCACATGGTTTTCATTACATGATAGAATTGCAGATTTGTGTATGCAACGACTGAAAACAATAATTACCTGACTTTGGGTTTTTCCATTTTCTTTCTTTTTGCTCTGGTGGAAAAATTTGCTGTCAGATTATCTGACATTTGACCATCATTTCCATCAAAAATCGCAGTAGCATTTATTGGGTGCAAGATGACATTATCATTGCAATTAATTTGTTACTGAAATTGTGCATGATGTTAAAAAATAAGAGCGATGGTGGCATTTTGTAGAAATCTTGTGCTTTTTATTTTAGGTGATAAGGTATTGAGTATTAAAAAAAGTTAGGAATCTGTGCTACTGCACATTTTGCTGAAAAAGATTTCATTGTTTATCAGTATGATTGATTCCCCTTTAATTTCCACAGTGATAAACTACTGGTGCATATTTGTTTTGACTGTTCTGTAATATTAAACATTACATGCATTTTATACTCATACAGGCTAATATCTTAGTAAGATATAAACAAAGGAGTCACTATGTGTACACATGCATACATGCACAAATGCGCTTACTCATATGTGAGTGTGTGTGTCAGTGTGTGAGCGCTCAAAGATTACCATTAAAACTCATTTCTGTTAACATCACCATCTATTACTATGTAACATTACTAATGGTTCTGCTAAGTCAAGTATAAAATACCATGATACAAACTAAAATATACTAATACCTTCTGTATTTTTCCATATCTTAATTATGTGGTGCAGTTTATTTTCTGTTTGAAACAGTTCTCTTGCTCCTGTAGTGGTATAAACAAGGAATCTCAGATAATGAGGAAAATACCTCTAAAAATTCCTCGCCTTCAATAAGGCGCCAGGAGATGGAGTTTTAGTTTTTGAGCATGAACTTAACAGTTGTATAAATAAAATTGCGCTCTTGCTGTTTCCAGAATTAAGTGTCGAAAATGTAGGGTGGCAATGGAAGTAGTATATTTTCATTTGATCATTATGAGGTTTAATGTATACTTGCACCTCTGTACCAAATAGGTAAGGGTTCTAAAAACTTCGTCACTACTGAAAAGTCAAATTGAAGTTAATTTCTTAAAGAGCACTTCACACAAACGGCTTCCATAACTTTTGCTGCACTGCTGAAGTTGTTCAGCGATGCTCATCTTTATGATCACAGACATTTCTTGAGAGGTAGCCTCTCTTTCTTCCTGGATTACAGCTTTCAGCTCATTAGTACTGTGGAGTGTCTAAAACGTATAGTGTGAGTATAGGCCAAAAAGATAAGATCCGAGAAATTAGGGTTCAAGAGTAGGCATACAGACAGTGGTTTTCCCTCGCACCATTTTCAAGTGGAACATGAAAGGAAATGACTAGTAGTGGTACAGGGTATCTTCCGCGAACCGCCGGACAGTGGACTGCTGATAACCTAAGTCGATGTAATTGTAGAGAAGAAACTACCTGCTGGATATGACTCCACAGAAACAAGTCTGGAGCTGGAAGATCAGACGTTCTTGCTGGCCATGGGATATCACCGTATCCTGAGCATAATTAATGTAGGAGGTGATGCCTCATTGTAGCCATTAAATTACGAGCCACCAGGGCTGTAGGCGCACTTGCTGAAACCATATGGCGTTTAGGTGCAATGTCCCTGCAGCTATGAATGAAGAAGTTGTTGATCATAGCCGCATGCTGCTCAGAATTGACACTCACTTGCCAGCCATTGTCAAAATAAATGGGGCCTAACAATTTTATTGGCACAATAATGTTTGGTCTACACTGGGCCTTTTCATGAATAAGTATCCTAGTAAAATGAGGAATTTTGTTTATTGATAAACGCCTTCAGATGAAAATTTGCCTCATTAAACATAACAAGATTTGTCAGAAAAGCGTCATCCTGGTTTGTTCTGCCCAATGATGTAACTGTGCTTTCCCTGTTTATCTGCTGGCTATAGCTGTTGCGCTGCTTACATTTTGTATCGTTGAAATTTTAAAACATGTTTTCCAAGCTTCTGCAAAGATATGCAGAGGATCTGTAATCTACTGGAATGGTGACAGAAAAATCGCTGTGTGCTTCGTTTCAGGGCTCCTGAATATTTTCGTCTCTCAAAACTTTTGCAGTAATAACACTCGTTCGTGTGGCCTATTCCTCTGTACCAATGCGATTTGGTTTACTGGGTACCCATCAAGCACTACCCATACATTACCGTTGTTCATCTCAAGGAAAAAATGCAGATTATTATACTGACTTGACAGAGAAACATTGGTCTTTGTTGAAATCAGTAAACAGAGCGAAGCCATCTGTCTAGACATTCTGTGACCATTGTGTATGTAGGGAAGCCTGGCCTAAAATAAAATACTAGGATAAAATGACACACCACGTGTTTCTCGAATACCATGATACTCAGCTTTAAATCTAGTTTGGTTGGTTTGTGGGATTAAAGGGACCAGACTGCTACGGTCATCGATCCCTTTTTAAATCTAGTGTAGTGCGCAATTCACAAGTTGGTAGTTGTGGTATTGTCTTATGGGGCGTGCACCTATTGTCTTTATTTTCCGTGCTAGAGCTCAAAGTCGTAATCAGCAGGTGCTAATCTAATATCGGTAAGTCACATAATGCTCCAAACACGTGCTTTATTGTTATCAAAAATGTAAGTTAAGGTCATGGAACCGTATTCTTTTCTTTGTTTGTTGACTACAAAGTTTTTTTGATAGGCATAAGCTGGTCATGCATGTGTTGTTCCGAGTACAAAATGGCTGTTCAGGGTAAAAGATACACCAGTTACTTGGGTATGATGAAACAGTGGGTCATTTTACCCATATATAGTGTGCCATTTTACCCTGTCTAATAAATCGTATCTTTGAATGTTTATTGTTGTGTTTACGTATTATAATACTAAAAACAACAATACAGTGTTAATAAGATAATGAACTTATATATCGTAAATGTTTTATATACAGAAATATTTGTAGGCTTAGGCTATAACTGCTGGCTGATAGTAATTGATGCAATATAATAATATCATATGCCTAACTTTAAGTATGCTGTCTGTGTAGGATCATAAAACAATAGATGCGTAATACTCAGCTTCTTTTCAGCGCAAATGGTTGGGACCTACAAGAGAGTCATGGAGCGAAGACTCAATGAAACAAGCTATTCAAGCTATTGAAAGAAAAGATATGGGATGGCTAAAAGCTTCAAAGACGTTTGGTGTTCCAAAAGCTACGTTACGTCGAAGAGTTATGGGAAAAAACAAACGTATCACTGGAGCAGACAAAGGCTTGGGACGATTCATGTCTACGTTTTCTAAGAGACTTGAAACATTGCTGGTCGGTCACATAAAAGATTTAGAATCCCGAATGTTTGGTCTTACACGTAACGATATACGAAAATTAGCTTTTCAGTTAGCAGAGCAAATAGAATACCTCACAGATTATTGAACAAACATTACAGAAAAATAATATTGAGCCCGCTAGAGTATGGAATGTTGACGAATCAGCACTTTCAACAGTGCAGAAACCTCAAAAAGTGTTTGTGGCAACTGGTAAAAAACAAGTTGGGACAATCACCAGTGCAGAGAGAGGGCAGCATGTAACTGTTGTAGCCCGCATCTCGTGGTCGTGCGGTAGCGTTCTCGCTTCCCACGCCCGGGTTCCCGGGTTCGATTCCCGGCGGGGTCAGGGATTTTCTCTGCCTCGTGATGGCTGGGTGTTGTGTGCTGTCCTTAGGTTAGTTAGGATTAAGTAGTTCTAAGTTCTAGGGGACTGATGACCATAGATGTTAAGTCCCATAGTGCTCAGAGCCATTTCGTAACTGTTGTATGCTGCATGAGTTCAGCAGGAAACTTTATCCCGCCAACTCTACTTTTTCCAAGGAAAAGATGGAAGCACGAGCTTTTAGATGGCGCACCTACAGGATCACAAGGGCTGCCTAGTGAGTCTGGCTGGATGACGGGAGATTCATTCTCACTTGGCTTAAAAAATTTTCAAAAGTATGCAAATGGAAGCAAATATAACATGGTTTTATTACTATTAGATGGACATAGTACGCATAAAGGCTTAGAAGTAGTCACTTGCGCGAGAGAAAACGGCATAATTATGATTCCGTTTCCTCCTCATTGCACACACAAGCTGCAACCTCTAAACGTATGTTTCTATGGTCCCCTGAAGACTTACTATGATCAGTTCGTCACAATGTACTTAAAAAATCATCCTGGATGAGTCTTAACTCAATTTCAGGTAGCTGAAATACACTCCTGGAAATTGAAATAAGAACACCGTGAATTCATTGTCCCAGGAAGGGGAAACTTTATTGACACATTCCTGGGGTCAGATACATCACACTGACAGAACCACAGGCACATAGACACAGGCAACAGAGCATGCACAATGTCGGCACTAGTACAGTGTATATCCACCTTTCGCAGCAATGCAGGCTGCTATTCTCCCATGGAGACGATCGTAGAGATGCTGGATGTAGTCCTGTGGAACGGCTTGCCATGCCATTTCCACCTGGCGCCTCAGTTGGACCAGCGTTCGTGCTGGACGTGCAGACCGCGTGAGACGACGCTTCATCCAGTCCCAAACATGCTCAATGGGGGACAGATCCGGAGATCTTGCTGGCCAGGGTAGTTGACTTACACCTTCTAGAGCACGTTGGGTGGCACGGGATACATGCGGACGTGCATTGTCCTGTTGGAACAGCAAGTTCGCTTGCCGGTCTAGGAATGGTAGAACGATGGGTTCGATGACGGTTTGGATGTACCGTGCACTATTCAGTGTCCCCTCGACGATCACCAGTGGTGTACGGCCAGTGTAGGAGATTGCTCCCCACACCATGATGCCGGGTGTTGGCCCCGTGTGCCTTGGTCGTATGCAGTCCTGATTGTGGCGCTCACCTGCACGGCGCCAAACACGCATACGACCATCATTGGCACCAAGGCAGAAGCGACTCTCATCGCTGAAGACGACACGTCTCCATTCGTCCCTCCATTCACGCCTGTCGCGACACCACTGGAGGCGGGCTGCACGATGTTGGGGCGTGAGCGGAAGACGGCCTAACGGTGTGCGGGACCGTAGCCCAGCTTCATGGAGACGGTTGCGAATGGTCCTCGCCGATACCCCAGGAGCAACAGTGTCCCTAATTTGCTGGGAAGTGGCGGTGCGGTCCCCTACGGCACTGCGTAGGATCCTACGGTCTTGGCGTGCATCCGTGCATCGCTGCGGTCCGGTCCCAGGTCGACGGGCACGTGCACCTTCCGCCGACCACTGGCGACAACATCGATGTACTGTGGAGACCTCACGCCCCACGTGTTGAGCAATTCGGCGGTACGTCCACCCGGCCTCCCGCATGCCCACTATACGCCCTCGCTCAAAGTCCGTCAACTGCACATACGGTTCACGTCCACGCTGTCGCGGCATGCTACCAGTGTTAAAGACTGCGATGGAGCTCCGTATGCCACGGCAAACTGGCTGACACTGACGGCGGCGGTGCACAAATGCTGCGCAGCTAGCGCCATTCGACGGCCAACACCGCGGTTCCTGGTGTGTCCGCTGTGCCGTGCGTGTGATCATTGCTTGTACAGCCCTCTCGCAGTGTCCGGAGCAAGTATGGTGGGTCTGACACACCGGTGTCAATGTGTTCTTTTTTCCATTTCCAGGAGTGTATTTTGTGAGGCATATGGGAAAGCTGCTACTATTAGTAATGCCTTAAGTGGATTCAGGAAAACCGGAATTTGGCCGTTAAACCCACAAATATTTCCGGAGCACGAATTTTTGCCTTCTTTAGTAACAAACATTGATGAAGAGTGCGAAGAGACTGGCAATGGAGAAGTTACAGTGAAGAATATATTTGAGCCAACACATTCAGAAGAACAACATATCCAGAATGACTCGACTTCACAAGAAGACGTTACACTTCCATACGGTTCTAATCAAAATAGTGAGAGTAGTCCAGATACCCCTCTACCAGATCTAAGGGAAACGTACTGTTCCAAGACCCAACATATCCGAATTTCACCACAGGACATATTACCTGTCCCATCAGATTCTGGATCTTATGTTCGAAGCAAAAGAAAACGGGATGGTTCCCAAATTTTAATCAGTAGACCATATCTATTAAATTTACAAGCAAAGGTCGCGGGAAAGCGAGCATTAGAAGAGAGCAAAGCAGGAAGAAATGCAAAAGGACAGCTGACATTCAGGGATGAAAGTGAAGAAGAAGCAGATATTTTGGGTGGAGATACTGACGAGGACGATTCTCCTTGTATTTACTGCAGTGACCTTTTTAGTTGTTCTAAGCCTAGGGAAACTTTGCTGCGGTGTGTAAAATGTGCCATGTGGGCACATGCTGAATGCGCAGGTCTTCCTAGGACAGCTAAGAGATTTGTATGTGACATATACAAAGACAATACTTTATAACATGATATTTTTACTAGGGTAAAATGATATACATGTCTTTCAGTTTACCCCCAGTAACTAGGGTAAAATGACCTACACGTGTTTCATTTTACCCCTAGTAATTAGGGTAAAATGAAACACTGAAGTAATTTTGCAATGCTAATTTTCTGCAAAAAATATTTTCTTTTTTAAAATTGCTTTTGTACTAAAACATGTGTTTGTTAGTTATCTTCGTGTTTGCAACTTTGTACAAACAAATATAAATAAACATCGAGTACAGAGTCAGTTTTGCTTAGGGTGTGTTATTTTAGGCCAGGTTCCCCTAAAGGATGAAAGACCTCCAGGATGCCGTAAAATTAAGATTTATTAGAAAACAAAAGAATGAAACACCAAGCGCCCAGAGTGTTGGCAAAGACGTTAATTATGAATGCGCGGTAAGGCGCAGACAAATAAAAGAAAAAACATTCAATTTTTGTATAGTTTTTTTGTTTTTACTCTTACCCTCTCTCGTATGTAGAACGACTATGAAGATGTGCAATTTTAGATATGAAGTATTGCGAGCTCTATGTATCACATGTGTGCGTGAATAATATTATATTGGACAACAGTATCAAGTATTTTTTTATCTATTGAAGTGAAGAGAACATATAAGGGGGATTTTCTTGATTACGACAAGCACCACTGTTCACGGAGTCCGCCACCTGCAGCTACAATTAAAATGTAAGCCAAAAGATACAAATAAACACAGAACATTTTTTTTAATAACGCAGTTGTATTATATCCCAAAAAAATGTGTCTTCATACGCTTAGTCAGTAATATTTAATTAATTTATTCATTTCCTTTTTATATTACAACTGTCGACCTGTGTGCCAGGACTTCAAGGTGGGAGTAATATTTGTTTACTATTGTTATAGTAACAAATTTCTATGACATTGTTATGAATCATAAGAACTAATTGCCTGTATTTTCTGTTTGCATGAATCACGGCAAGGAGCAAGTATTACAAAAAGACAAAAATTGAGGATAAAAATTTTGAAAGGAATAAAAACTGTTCTGTTTTTCGTAGCAAAGGTAGGGCGGCTACGCAAGTTGCTTGCATGGTTAAGCTTGGTAGCGCCTCTTTTGATCTAGATAGAAACCTTTTCCTCATTATTCGCTTTCTTGAATTTATTTGCGATAAATTTACAGAAATTTTTCAGTGTGGTACATATTATCAGTAAAACATAAAGAATTGTGACACAATAGTTTGCACATCATAATAGATGTAATACAGGCTTTGACATCACGTGAATTGCATTTATCAAGTGTAACAGTTAGCATATGAAATTTTTAACATTTTCGTGAAAATTTTATTTTTTGCGTATTCGCACAACATGGCCGAAAAGTATATGCCCATTGATGATAACAACAGCGAAAACGCAATCAGCCAAGATGGTGTAGAATTGCGAGATCGAACAATTGAAGTTCAGGCGCCGTGCATGCCTCCTGCAGAAAATTTAAGTAGATCAGAGATGAGTGTGGCAGAAGGCGACATATATGCTGATTTACCAAAGTCTTTATTTGCATGTTCTGCCATATGGTAGGTACGATAGGCAATAATGTCTCTATCAACAAAACTTTCCAGTCCTGGTACGTTAGGAACTCCCGTACCTCCACGTACAATGGCTACAGTGAGCCAACCATTACCATGATCAAAAGTATCATTAATATCAATACTAAAATTAAGTCTACAACCAAAGAAAACACAAGGTCCGTCGACAAGTGCAGTAGCAGCAACACTCTTTAACTGGTATGCGGTTCTTCTTGTCTCCAGCTGTTGTGGCAATCTCGATGTTCTCAATGGTTTTATAAACTGTCTGTTTAGAACGGCGACGAATTCTCCTGTAAGGCATCGTGGCGGCGTTCAATGCCGTTGCCTGTGCAGCAGCAGCAGCAGCGCGAATTACCTCTGCGCGGCTCTCGCTCGCTTATATAGTATATGCAGTATACAAAGACAATGCAGAAGGCGACATATAAGCAGATTGACCAAAGTCTTTATTTGCAAGTTCTGCCACATGGTAGGTACGATAGGCAATAATGTCTCTGTCAACGAAACTTTGAAGTCCAGGTACTTTAGGAACTCCCGTACCTCCACGTACAATGGGTAAAGTGAGCCAACCATTACCATGACCAAAAGTATCATTAATGTCAATACTAAACAGACAGTGTATAAAACCATCGAGAACATCGAGTTCGCCACAACATCTGGAGACAAGAAGAACCGCATTCCAGTAAAGAGTCTTGCTGCTACTGCACTTGTCGACGGACCTTGTGTTTTCTGTGGTTGTAGACTTAATTTTAGCATTGACATTAATGATACTTTCGATCATGGTAATGGTTGGCTCACTGTAGCCATTGTATGTGGTGGTACTGGAGTTCCTAATGTACCTGGACTTGAAAGTCTCGTTGATAGAGACATAATCGCCTATCGTACCTACCATATAGCGACGCTCCACGCAGAACAACCTTGACGACACAATGTTTACAATTAACGAGACAATGTCACGCATCTCCCAGAGCGACATACCGCTCATGAATGAAACATTGGAGAGAATGAATTTTGACAACACGTTACAAACACCACTTGGGCACGAACATTAACTTAGAAAGTACAGCTGACAGCAACCACAGTGGTACAATTGAAGCACTACTATGGCAGTTTTTATCTAACATAAATGTGAAATTTTATGATACGGAAAACAATATGAATACCAATTTCAGTGATATGAAACAAGAAATGAGTACCAAAATTGATAGTTCGACACACAATCTGAACACCGTCACACAAGATACAATGAAACAAGAACAAAAACAAGTATCCAAGCATTTTTAAGACGCGGTTTCACAAAAATGAGATGACTTAACCAAAAATTTTCGTACTGAAATCGACGAAAAATTGAATGATATGAAAACACAGGTAAAGCGTGAAGTATTTTCTGAAGTTAACAGTAACATTACGGAATTAAAACAGAAGGTAGATTCTTTTAAGGACCATAATGATCTAGTAGAACACCAGGTAAAAAAAATAACAGACGCAAACACAAACACTGAAGCCACACGAATCGCAAGATAATTGTACATAGTGTACATAATTCTAAGTGTAATTTGTCTTCTGGAGTGTGTTTTAAGATAAAGTAAAGTGTATAGGCATAATTAATTCTTTTGATTTGTACACGTAGGCATAAAAATTAACAGCAATGAGAAGCAACACACCGCTTCATGCGACGCGAAAGTATAAACGAAATTAGCTTATGGCTCAGTTGTTGCGCGCTCAGCAATATGCGATGACGCCAGTAGCAGGAGAGGAAACATTGACCTGTGCGCATGCGTGACATTGGCAGAAGGCCCAACCAGAATAGGAATGCAATATGTACCTAACTCAAATACAAAGTGAACGGAAATACTACGCAAATACATCTACTAGCTAAGAACTAAAGAAACTATTGATATATGTACACAGAGATTTAATTAAATACTAAGCTGTGTACAACATATTTGCAACCAAAAGGAAGCATTATGAAAAACTATACGAGACGTGTAAGCTAAGAGCTAACGACAAAATACCGTGAGAAATGTCAAATAATTTTCTTTGCAGAGTAAATGATCATAATGGGTGACAGAATAAACGAATGTCTATGAATTTACTCAAATTATGGAAATATTTGCGGAAGATATGCAATGACCAAATGTATCGGTGGCCACCGAGCTACGAAATGCAATTAATTTTAAGTTAGTTTTAATTTTTTTTTTTCTTTCGGCGACCAGTGCATCGTCACGGCGCAGAAGAGAATTACGTCTAGAGCAGCGGGTACCAAATGAAGAAACTGGCAGCACCTCGAGTAAACAATTTAGTTATAAGGATATTTATACAAAGGTCATAAGGCAAACGAAAAATGCAGCATCGCATTTTGTCTTCGTGACAATTATCCGTACCTATTCGCTGCAGAATACACACAAACATTTAAGCATGAGGTTTTACAAAAACCAATTAATTTTTATTGTGCCACATGAAAGTTTGAATAATGACATTTCCCGGTATTTGAGAAAGGTAAGTCTGCGATGGTTAAAATATCAGATTCCACACTAGGCTATACGTGGATTGAAGTAAACAGCATTAACATATGAAGAAATAACATGATACCACTTGGATGATTAGTCGGTACACATCATTTCAATGAAGCAAAAGTTCCTTGGCAACTAGTCCATCACTGTACGAGTAACATTTCCTCATAAATCCTTGAACCAGTAGATGAGTTACATTTCCCTTCTTCCCTCCCAAACAAAGGAGGCGGCGCCAAGCGTAGTTAGGCCAGCAATGCGCGATGTTTTAGTTCTATTTCCAACGTCTTTCTCCCTCTTCTACCTAAGGAAGAAATGAGCTCACATAAGTGATAAAAGCCTATGTATAAAATGAAACTTATCATATGCTTGTATTGTGTCATCATAATGTGATATGTAATTAATTTGTACATGTGATGTGAATGAAGAGAAGTTGAAACTAACAAACAAACTGTAGTAACAGAACCCAGTTAATGAAAATTTTACGACGTTTTAAAAGTTAAGAAATATATGTTCGTCATATAAGCGATGGATGGAATGCCAGCCATAGGTATAAGCTATCATGTTATGTATATTGTTGTAAGTCAATACTTGAGTGAACCTTCATTGGAAACGAAACTCTATATGAAGAAATGAGCGTTAAAGACGAGCAATATAGACAATGTTTTGGACGGCTGTATGTGTCTTTCAACAAGAGGACGGTCAAGTGTGGCGACATTCACATGCGTGTGCAATGAAATAACTTCCGAGTATCGTGGCTCACAACGCTTGACACACTGCAAGTGAACTGTAATTGTTCGAGCCCGTACTTACCTCATCGACGGATGCTGTTGGTCAGGGTTCTCTTCGCTAAAATTGCGAGTACGAAGCGTAGTAATGACGCCCGGGCCGTAAAAATGGCGATCTGCCACAGCGACGGATTTTGAACAATAAGCACACACCCACTGCACCCAGAATGAAGACAAAGCCACAGCGATTCTTCGATAGGTGACACTCAGGTGAATGTGTGACACTGCGTGAAATCAACACTAAGAAAGCGAGTGCTCGCACGTGTGACGGTAGCTTTTAGCATGTTGACCGTTAGCGTCTAGCACTTGGTGGTCAAATCGGCCAGTGCGCCAGCGCGAAACTCGGCAGCGAGAATGAAGCAAATTGAACAATATTATTGGCGCGCTAAATTCAAATATATAATGGACTGTCAGATTATGTAAATAATCTTTTAATTTATTGTAGAATTCTAACATGCATAGGATAAGTTGACATATCCATTCCATTAAATAGAAAAGGAAGCCGACAATAAGGGCATCGACCCCTATCGGCAAATGTAAATAAAAGGGGGGGGGGGGGGGCGGAATTGTGTAGGTACATAATGAAAGACCCCAGGATGCCGCAAAATTAAGATTTATTAAAAAAACAAAAACATGAAACACTGAGCGACCAGAGAGTTGGCAAAGACGTTAATTACGAATGCGCGGTAAGGCCCAGACATATGAAAGGAAAAACATTCAATTTCTGTACAGGTTTTTTGTTTACTTTTTTACTCTCTCGTACAGAGGACGATGATAGGGTGACCATACGTCCCAATTAATCGGGATTGTCCCGTTTTTTGAGGCTCAAAAATTTGTCCCGACTTTTTTTTTAAACAAGCAATTTGTCCCGATTTTCAAGGGTAACTTCAGACATTTACGAAGTGGTTAAAATATTTTCTGAGTGTCGATTTTATAAACTATCAATTGAAACTTACATTCCGTACGTTGATACCCCTGATAATGTACAGCTTAAGTACTATAACTGATGCGTACTCTTATTTTCTTTGCATTTGCTTGCCATTGTTGTCAGCACTCAGTATCAGTTTCGTGAAGTGCTAGCACGTCGTGGCGATGCCGAAACGAAAATCAAAGTTTTCGGAAGAGCTTCAGAGGAAATTTCCTTGCTTCACTGTTACAGACAATGACTGTTCAGCAAAATGTAACTGGGCTGTATCTGTGTCTCATGGTGGTGCTGCAGATCTCAAGCATCATATGGAATCAGAGAAACAGAGGAAGAATCTTTGATCGGCAGGTTCCTCGCAAAAAATTACGAGATATTTTGTAACTTCAAATACACAGGAACAGAAATACGTAGCTGCAGTAGAAGGAACCCTGTCATTCCATGTTGTTAAACACCACCAAACCTATCGTTCTAATGACTGCAGTATTCAACTAAACAAAAAAAAAAAAATTTCCTGATTCTGAGATTGCAGAAAATGTTTCGTGTGGAAGAGCAAAGTGTGAAGCAATTATCAACAATGTTGTAGCTCCGCATTCCCAGAAACAGGTAATAGCTGCTGTAAACAGTGCAAAATACTTTTCAATATCTACTGATGCTAGCAATCATGGGCATCAGAAAATTTTTCCTGTGATAGTTCAGTATTTTTCTGTAAGTGACGGTGGACAGCAGACGAAATTGCTTGAGCTTGATGAACTGCAGAACGAAAAGTCAGAAACAATTTCCAATTATCTCTCTCATGTTATACAGTCATTCAGTATCATCTCAAAGTGCGTTACATTTGGTGCAGACAATACTAACTGTAATTTTGGGGGGTTAATGAAGAAATAATGTTTTCACACATCTGAAAGAAAAATTAAACTTTAACATTGTTGGCGTAGGTTGTCCAGCACATGTTGTTCATAACAGACTTCAAAGTGCTCGTGATGTTTTACCTGTTGACATTGCCTGCATTGCCATGAAGTTGTACAACTATTTACATATTTTCTGTATTCGTGTTGCAGAACTCACTGAATTCTGTGAATTTGTTGGTGTCACTTACAAAAATTTACTTTCCTTTTCCAAAACAAGGTGGCTTTCATTGTTGCCAGCCATAGAAAGGATCTTGAAAATATATGTACCTTTGAAATCTTACTTTTTGTCACAGTCTAACTCAAAGTGCCCTGCAATCTTAAAGAGTTTTTCAGTGATCCTATGTATGAATGTTATTTACTTTTTGTACATTCACAAATGAGTGTTTTCCAACAATCCATTCTGAGCATTGAGAAACAGAATAATTCCATATGTGAAGTATTAGCAGTCTTAAATAAAGCTTTGACAAATCTAAATTCAAGGAAACATGAACATTTTGTACCACTAAGTGTAAAAAAACTGCTGAATGATTGTGAAGACCAGTCTGTTAAGAAATTTGACACAGCAGTATCAACGTTTTATGATGCGTCAGTAGACAATTTATCCTCATGGTTACAGGGAATAGCTGAGTTTTCTGTATTCTCATGGATGATGCTCACAGAACCACCAGAATAGTCAGTAGTTGAAAATACTTTAATGTGGCTAAATGAAAAGGGCATTCTAGTAAATGACAGCCTCTTATTTGATGAAATAGTTAATATACAGTCATTTGTAAAACAACAAGTGGAAACAGACAGTGACCAATGGAATCAGTTAATGGCACATGAAAAATGGTGTAGGTTTTTCAGGTCTTGCCAGTGTAATGAAAAGTTCAGAGAATCGCTTAATATAGCGCAGTACTTCTTTTCACTCTCTGCCCACAATGCAAATGTTGCTAGAGTTTTCAGCTTTCTATCGTCACAGTGGACAGATGAGAGGAATAGATTTACGGTGAGGAGCGTTAAGTGTACTTTACTGACCTGTTTAAACTTCTGTAAATACAGTTGCACTGACTTCTATTAGGCAAACCTGAGTTGCTGAATGAAATTTCATCTTCGAAGAAATATGATTGCAGTGTGGAATCCACAAAACCATAAATTCTTCGTGTTCACTAAGAACTTTTTTGTAGTGATTGTTACTGTATGTGTTTCTACATTCTGTGTTATAAATGTTACATTTCTCAATAAATAAATTTCTGAAAACTTGAAATGTACTTCTTTCCAGTCCTTCCATTCTTTGTTTGGTTTTGTACACGCACACACACACACACACACACACACACACACGCAAATATCAGTGAAGACTATATTTGCAGAGGAAGAAGAAATGTTAGCAGTAAAAGTGATATTTAACGAGAAATAAAAATTGTCCCACTTTTTGGCCAAGAAAATGTATGAAAGTCCCACTTTTGTCCGAAGAAAATATGGTCACCCTAGACGATGAAGATGTACGATTTTAGATATGAAATATTGCGAGCTCTATGTATCATATGTGTGTGTGAATAATATTATACTGAACAATATTATCAAGTATATTTTTTATTTTTTGAAGTGAAGAGAACAATACATAAGCAGAATTTTCTTGATTACGACATGCGCCGGTGTTCATGGAGTCCGTCGCCTGTAGGTACAATTAAAATGCAAGCGAAATCCGATGCCCAAAAGATACAAATAAGCACAGAACACTTTTTTAATAACACAATCGTATTACATTCTACAAAAATGTGTTTTCAGACGCATAGTCAATAATATTTAGTACTATTTAATTAATTTATTCATTTCTTTTTTTATTAAACCATAACACATTGGAACAGAGAAGACTCCGAAAAGGCAAAAATATTAAACGCCTTTTCAATAACTGTTTCACAGAGGAAGACCACACAGTAATTTCTCTTTTAAATCGTGGGACAAATGAAAGATTTCGAAACAAGTAACGAAGGAATAGAAAAGACACTCAAATCGCTCAATGGGACTTCACGTTACGCCAGTTCTATCCTACACAGAGTATGCAAAGAAATTTGCTTCTGTTCTAGCAGCAGTGTGCTCTAGATCTCTAGGAGAGCTAATTGTTCCTAGTAGTTGGAGAAGTAGTTGGAGAAGCACTGGTCATATTCATTTCCAAGAAGGCTCATCGAACAGAAGCACAAAACTATAGACCTAAATCTTCGATGTTGCTCTAATGTAGGATTTTGGAACACGTTTTATGACAGTTCTGGAGACAGAAAATCTCCTCTGTAGGAATCAACATCCGTTCGTCCACTAGTAGACAAAGGGGGTAGTTATCGTGTTTCTTGACTTCCAGAAGACACTTGATACAGTTCCGCCCTGCCGCTTAATGTAGAAGATACGAGTGTACGGAATATCAGACCAAATGTGTGATTGCATTGAGTATTTTCTAGCAAACAGAACACATGTCATTCAAATGGAAAGAAGTCTTTAGACGAAAAGTGACTTCGGTTGTGCCACAAGAGAATGTTATAAGCCCATTTCTTTTCATAATACAGGGTGCGTCAAAAAAATGTATACAAACTTTGAACTGTCATAGACAATTTATTTCCCGTTCTATAAGGTTAAATATCTGTGAGAAAGTAATGTTATGTTTCTTTAACAGGTGGCAGCAGTGGCAAGGAAGTAACTGCAACATGGAGGACGTGCATTTTAGCTTTGAAGCACGGAAGCAGATAATTAAGTGGTACTGGAAGGTTGAGAATGCAGCTGCGGTTCGAAGACAGTGGAGAAGTGAGTATGGTACAGAACCACCTTCAAGGTTAACAGTTACACGTCTACGAGACAAATTCGAAATTCGTGGAACAGAGTGTGATGTGCATAAAGGTCGATCAGGGCGACCTCGTACAGCTACAAGTGATGATTTCACAACTGTGGTCTTGGAACTGTTTCAGCGTTCGCCTCAAAAATCTTCAAGGCAAGTGTCATGTGAGAGTAATGTAAGTGCTAGTAGTGTGCTACGCATTCTGAAGAAAGGCAAGTTTCGTGTGTACATTCCAAGGCTGGTGCAACAGCTGTGACGATGATCCAGATCGAAGGTTAGAATTTTGTGAATAGGTTCAGGAGATGGTGAGACGTGAACCGGCATTTATGGGTAGCATAATTTGGTCGGATGAAGCCCAATTCAAACTCAATGGAAGTGTCAATAGGCTGAAGATAATCCTCACATTACAGTTGAAAAGGCTGTGAATTTGCCTGGCAGAAATGTGTGGTGTGGTTTGTCTGCAAGGGGACTCATTGGGCCTTTCAGCTTTGAAGGTACTGTTACTGGAGAAACGTACCTAACAATGTTTGCTGACTCCATATTACCTGCCATTCGTGCATTATTTGGTAATGATGAGTTTTATTTCCAACAAGATGGCGCGCCGCCGCACTATTATAGGGATGTACGAGCATACCTGGATCACAATGTGCCAGGCCAGTGGATAGGATGCAGGGGACCAATCGAGTTTTCTGCACGTTCTTCAGACCTCACGCCGCTGGATTTCTTCTTATGGGGCACAGTAAAAGATGAGGTGTATAAACGTAAACCACGTAACCTGGACACACTTTGGAATGAGATGCAGGCGGTGTGCCCAGAAATCTCATTGGACACTTTGGTACGATGTACGCAATCAGTGGTGACTCGTACTCAGAAATGTATTGATGCTGAAGGCCACCAGTTTGAACATTAATCACATTTGAAAAGTACATTTATTTTTCCAATTGGACTTTAAGCTTTCCATTTCCATAAATTTAACATTGTAAAACGGGAAATAAATTTTCTATGACGCTTCAAAATGTGTATACATTTTTTGACGCACCCTGTATATGAATGAACGACCTAGAAGATAACGTCGAGAGTTCCATGAGGCTTTTCGCAGATGATAGCGTTGTACACAGAGAACTCGCAATGTCAGAAAATTGCAGCGAAATGAGGGAGACCTGCAGGGGATCGATGCCTGATGCATACAGTGGCAACTGACCCTCAACATAAACAAATGTAACACATTGCGAATACATAGACAGAAGAACATTTATCATATGATCACGCCATTGCTCAAAAATCAGCGGAAACAGTTACTTTCATCAAATACCTAGGAGCATGTTTATGGAGTAATTTGCATTGAAACAAAATAGGATTGATAGAGGAAATAAGGAAGACCCAAAAAATAGCGCGTTTACTTACAGGTTCATTTAGTATATGTGGAAGTGTTGTGGAGATGGTCAGTCAACTAACACTATTCATACTTTCCTTGGTCTTCTGTGCTGGTTGAAAGGCAGTTCGAGGTGATGTCACTTCAGCTGCCCTCCCATGTCCATTGTTCTGCATGCAGTGACACTGCATCTACCTTCATAGTGTTGGGTGCTGCTAATTGCGAATACATCATCCAGCATAGCTGTCAATCTTACTACTTCTCTCACATCTAGGCTTCCTTTCAAGCTAATAGTCGTCTTAATCCCTCCTTTTCTAAAAATGCACACAACTTTACCCAAAATTAATTATGTATGATTACAGCTGAATCATCTAGGTCTCTCCATTCATCCCCACTGTGACTAAGTCGTCCTCGTGGATCATTTTGCATTTTTTACCTACATCACTGATAATATAAATGCCACTCACTAGAAGGACTGGTACGTTGTACCACATTCCAAGCATTTATTTTCTGATTTCTGCAAAACTCCATTAATGTTACTGCTAGTGTCCACTAATGGACGTCTGTAGTTGGTTGTACTACCTTACTTGATCTTCTTCATTTTCTCATCATAGGTTTCTCATAACAGTCAGTATTATTGTCCGCTCTTTATATCTGTATCAACGTTGCTGTTATACAGTTTGTCTCCTCATTAGACCTCATCAAGAACACTGCTTAATTTTCCTCCCCCAGATTACGTCAGAGAGGGCTATGGTTGTTCCTAAATCTCGTCTGCACCTGTGAGAATGGAAGCGTGTGCAGACAATTCGTCATTGTTCACTACAACTCCCTGTGTTGTACCTACCAAGCGTTTACTCTTGTGTGTACAGAAGAGAAAGTGAGATATTGGCAGTAAGTCTTATCACCCCATGAATAGTACATTATGTTTTTTTTCTGGAGTTAATAATCGTCAAAGAGGTTTTACCACATACACGGTAGGCTGAATAACCACCTTTTATGGTGTGGACTGCTGTGAAGCGCTCAGGAAGAGACTCAGTGAGGTTCTGCTCTGTACTGACAGGGAGATGTATTTGCTGATTCTATTGTCATTGCCAGGTCCACTGGGTTTCTTGGTTGAGGATCTATGACATGAGCAGGCCAATCAAGGTGGCCCCTTATATTCTCGATTGGGATTAAATCCTGGGAGTCAGGTGACCAGGTAAGTACGGTAAAATCATTATTGTACTCTTCAACCTGCACACGTAGACTGTGAGCTGTGTGACAGTTTATATTGTCCTGCTGTTAGATGCCATCGTGACGAGGAAAAAACAAATCGCATATGGGGGTGGACTTGGTCCCCAAGGATAGATACATACTTCTGTTGATCCATTGTTCATTCTAGAATGACGAGATCTCCTGGGGAATGCTATGGAAACATTCCCCAGACCATGTCTAAGACCGGAAAGTTGCACAAATCACACCAATATTCAAGAAATGTAGTAGGAGTATTCCACTAAATTACAGGCCCATATCATTAACATCGCTATGCAGCATGATTTTGGAACATATATCGTGTTCGAACATTATGAAATATCTTGAAGCAAATGATCTATTGAGACACAGTCTACACGGATTTAGGAATCATCGTTCTTGTGAAACGCAACTAGCTCTTTACTCACACGAAGTGTTGAGTGCTATCGACAAGGGATTTCAAATTGATTCCATATTTCTGGATTTCCGGAAGGCTTTCGACACTGTACCGAGGAAGCGGCTTGCAGCGAAATTGCATGCCTATGGAATATCGTCTCTGTTATGTGACTGGATGAGTCATTTCCTGTCACAGAGGTCACAGTTCGTAGTAACCGTCGGAAAGTCATAGAGTAAAACTGAAGTGATTTCTGGCTTTCTCCAAGGTAGTGATATAGGCACTTTGCTGTTCCTTATCTAGATAAACGATTTGGGAGACATGAGCAGCGGTTCTTTGCAGATGATGCTGTCGTTTATTCTTTAGTAAAGCCATCAGAAGATAAAAAAAAATTGTAAAACGATTCAGGAAAGTTATCAGTATGGTGCGGAAATTGGCAATTGAGTCTAAATAATGAAAAGTGTGAGGTCATCCACATGAGTGGTAAAAGGAATCAGTTAAACTTCGATTACACGGCATATCAGTCGAATGTAAAGGCCATAAATTCAACTAAATACCTAGAAATTATAATTACAAACAACTTAAATTGGAAGGAACACATAGAAAATGTTGTGGGAAAGGCTAACCAAAGATTGCGTTACATTGGTAGGACACTTAGGAAATGTAACAGTTCCACTAAGGAGACTGTCTACACTATGCTTGTCCATCCTATTTTAGAATACTGCTGCGTTGTGTAGGAACCTTACCAGATAAGATTGACGGAGTACATGGAAAAAGTTCAAAGAAGGGCAGCACGTTTTGCATTACCGCGAAATAGGGGTGAGAGTGTCACTGAAATGATACAGGACTTTTGATGGACATCATTAAAACAAAGGCGTTTTTCGTTGCGGAGGGATCTTCTCAAGAAATTTCAATGACCAACTTTCTCCTCCAAATGCGAAAATATTTTATCGACGCCTACCTACATGGGTAGAAACGATCACCATGATAAAATAGTGGTAATCAGAGCTCTTAGGGATAGATATAGGTGTTTGTTCTTTCTGCACGTTATATGAGATTGAAATAATAAAAAATTGTGTGGTGGTTCGATGATCCCTTTGACAGGCTCTTAAATGTGATTTTTAGAGTATCCATGTAGATGTAGATGTTGATAACACTCCCTACTCTGGCCTGGACCCTTCTCACTTGTTCCAGGGCAATACATGCCAGTGGTTATCAGTATGATGTAGTGTGATACATGATTCATCTGTAAAACAACTTTTCACCACTCAGTGGACGTCCAGTAACAGTAATGGGATGCAGATTTGTCGCTGATGAGGAGCAGTCAGTATTGGTGGACGAGGCAAGCAGCTGCTGCAGAGTTCTCTTAACAGTTCTCGAAGAGACACTGTTGGTAGCCCTTTGCTTCATCTGCGCTTTCATTTTCTCAGCGTTGCTCACTTATTCCCCTGAACACATTTCCGCAGCTGTTGTTCAGCCCTGTCATCTATGGCATGTGGTGCACCATAGTTGCCTCAGTGCCCATTTTGGATAGCGCCCTTTTGTCATGCATAGTACAATTTTAGCACATTTTAAATCAAACACTTTACAAACTTAACTGTTTCGGAAATGGTTCGACCCGTGGCTTGAAAGCTAGTAATCATGTCATATTGGTTGTCAGATGATTCAATTATATTCTCTGGAGAAGCCATGGTTCTGTTTTATTGGTGTATATCCCATCACCCATGAGGTGTTTTCGGTGTTTTCATTTCAGGCCATGTCTTCCTGCTGTGTGGAGGACCCTTTACGTTCTGCTGCCTGTGTATGTTGTTATGACTGTCAATGTCCACCCCACCAGACGGCCCAGTTTAAAAGAAGATACAGGAGTATAACTCTCTTCATTGTTTATCCTAAACTAAGGTTCACGAGAAATATGACCATCTTCATCCTGTGTCGATGACACCTAACTTGCCTCTGTTATGACCTTACCCTCCCTTTTCCTTACGCCAATCGCACCCCCTCTCCTCTCCTCGTCCCCTGACATTCCATGGTCTTTCCCCCTATTGTCGGTTCCCCTCCCTGGTTAGAGAAGCGTTCCCTTCTCCAGTGCCCATTGGTAATGTAGCTTCCTTCCAGCACCCCTTGACTGGGTGTCTTCCAGGCTAAAGGCTTACTGCCAAAACTCGGCCATGGAACCCAAAGTACATGGTTTGCAAGACCTCCAGCTCTCTCTCAGTTCCAGATCTTACAAAAGCCTGCTCTCTCTCTCTCTCTGTCTTCCTCCATTCCCTACCCTCATGACATTTCACTCAGAGGAAACATAATTTCCAGGACAAGGCCCCATTCGGTGCCCCCTGACGAACTACCTGCCTCCTCTCAACTTGTGTGTTAACCTCCTATGTATCGATGTCACCATGTCCATGTTGGTGATGAAGGGTGACTTGTGATGACTTAGTGGCATGATTGGCTCCAACTCGTTCGCCTTTCAAAAGGATCGCCATTCCATGCTTATTCAAATTAATTCTCCCTTACTGGAGTTGCAATTCATTATTTCCTTTTACTCTACAGCTTGTATCGTTCTCTGGGAATCTCATTTTATTGATGCTCACTCATCAACCTTTCATGGATTCCACGCATTCTGTCAAAACCAGGTCGGCCCTTTGAGAGCTTACAGTGGTGTTTGCATATTGGTCTGTATGGGCATTGCTAGTACATGGGCCCCTTTGTACCACATTGGAAGCATTTGCTCTCCATGTCCATTTGGACTCTGTGGTCATGATTTAAATCTTCATCTCCTTCCTGATGGGTCACCTACACTTGATGCCGAACTGCACTCCTTCAACAGCTGCCCCCTCTATTCTTCCTCCTAGGGAATTTTAGTGTCCATCACTCTTTGCGGGATAGTGCTTTTTTTTCTAGTTGGCGGCTTCTAATTTACCGTTTCTTACAGACCATGACAAGTGCCTTCTTGATGTTGTTTCCCCTACTTGTTTGAGTGTCGTCTATGGCACTTTCTTTGTAGTTGTTGTTTTACTCATTTCCCGTCTCTTTCTTCATTCCACACACTGGTCGCCAAACAATGCTCTCTACCACAGTGACCACTTTCCATCGATTCTCATATTCCCTTCCCACTTCCAGATGGCCAGATTACCCCACTAGGATTTCCATCGTGCTGATTGGCCACTCTGTACCTATCAGGTGGTATTTTTGCCTTCTTCATTAGGTTGTATTGATGAAGTAGGAGTGATCTGTGCAATAAGATATTACATGCTGCAACATTACTGTTCCTCACTCGACTTGTTGCTGACCAGTTCTGTGATGGAGCATGGCCATTGACACCGCCATCCATGCTCGCAGTCAAGCCTTGCAACATCTTAAATGGCAACTGTCCCCCACCAGTCATATAACCTCTAACCATCTTCACACCAAAGCCTGTTCCATAATCAAACTTGAGATCACGTTGTCTCCTCCCTAGGTTCTGTCCCTTTGTCACAGTTATGGGTGACATTCAGCACCCCACCCCCTCTCCCAAGACTGTCAGCAGCTATTCACGGCCCTCTGCTTCTTGGTGGTGGATAGCTCAATGATCTCCCATAAAACACCTCATGACCCATTTTGCAATGGATCAGCATCAGTCTCCTATCTAGCTGCATTCCTGTTTAGGAAACAGAGGGATGAATCTTCTCACTTATATTTTTCTCCTGGTCAGGTTGAGTCCTACATTGAACCTTTGGCTGAATGGGAATGTCTTCTGGCCCTCTCTTCCCACTATTCAGCATCTGGCCCTGTTCCATCCATAACTAACTGCTTCAGAGCCTCAGTCGTCCACAATGACAACATCTCCTCCAGGTTTTTAATCCTATTTGGCTCCAAGGCATTTTCCCCTTTCAATGGAGAGACAGTATTGTGATTCCTGTCCTTAAGGCAAGGCAAGGATCTATTGTTCCTCGATATTTACCGGCCGTCCTCTGCAATTTATCTGAACAGTTGGTGGCTTGAGCCCTCAGTTGGTTCCTCAATTCTTGGTATCTTTTACTCCTTGTCAGTTGTCGTAAAGGCAGGTTAGAGGCCATAGGTGGGGGAGTGTTCATAGCAATTAACAGAAGTATTGTCTCTATTGAGTTTGATGTTAAGTGTGACAGTGAAATCATCTGGTTGTTTGTAACAGATGCTGGTGAAGCGAAGTTAATTGTTGAATTTTTTACCGCACACATGATTCTGCTGTGACAGTTCTAGAGTCATTCAAAGAAAGTCTATGGTCGATAGCTCGTAAATACCCAGATAATGCAATACTAGCTGGAGGCGACATTAACCTGTTAAGTATAGACTGTATGTCCCTGATTCATTGCGAGGGTTACAGTAGTCATACGAAATACTTTACGTTTTCTGAAAACTGTCTTGAGCAGTTAGCCCGGCAGCCCACATGCAATGGAAATATCTTAGACCTTGTAGTTACAAATAGGCCAGATCTTATCGACAATGTCAGTATAGAATCGGGGATTAGCGATCTTGAAATCATTATAGCGACTATGATTACAAAAATTAATAACTCACTCAAGAAGGCTAGGAGAGTGTTTCTGCTAGATAAGAGTTCCAGTAAAATACATTTAGAGGAATTATGGGCAAATTTCAAGCAGATAGTAAATCATGGTATAGAGAGTTATTTGCCTAGAAGGTGGATAAAGTGTGGAAAAAAACTCACGGTGGTTTGGTAACGAAATTCAGAGGATGCTGAGGAAGCTAAGGCTGTTGCGCTCTTGGTTCAAAAGGGAATGTACAAATGACGATAAGTGAAGGTTAGTAGAGATTCGTGCGTTTATGAAAAGATCTATGCACGAAGCATACAACAACTACCACCGTCACACCTTAGCGAAAGATCTGGTGGATAATCTGATAAAATTCTTGTCCTATGTAAAATCGCTATGTGGGTCTAAGGCTTCCAGTCTCTTGTTGACCAGTATGGCGTGGTATTTGAAGATAGCAAAACGAAATTCGATGTTTTGAAATTTATGTTCCAGAAATCGTTCACACAAGAGAATCGTACAAACATACCATCATTTGACCATCGGACAGATTCCCGTATGGACGACATAAAATAAACATATCTGATGTAGAGAAACAACTGGAAGATATGGGAACAAACAAATCACCAGGTCTATGTGGAATCCCAGTTCGATTTTATGAAGAGTGCTCTACAGCATTGGCAGCTTATCTAGCTGGTATTTATCGTGCACAAAGTCCCAAACCACTGTAAAAAGGTGCAGGTGACTCCAATATGTAATAAGCGTAAAAGAATGGACCTGCAGAATTACAGACCAATACCCCCACTAACTTCTCTTTGCTGCAGTTCGAATACCACAAACTTTCTTGAGACAGAACCATATTTCCACGAATCAGCATGGTTTTAGAAAGCATCGCTCGTGCGAAACTCAGCTTTCCCTTTTCTCACATGATATACTACGAGCTATGGATGACAGGAAACGGCCAGATCCCATATTCCTACGCTAATGGCCATTAAAATTGCTACACCAAGAAGAAATGCAGATGATAAACGGGTATTCATTGGACAAATATATTGTACTAGAACCGACATGTGATTACATTTTCACGCAATTTGGGTGCACAGATGCTGAGAAATCAGTACCCAGAACAACCACCTCTGGCCGTAATAACGGCCATGATACCCCTGGGCATTGAGTCGAACAGAGCTTGGATAGCGTGTACAGGTACAGCTGCTCATGCAGCTTCAACACGATACCACAGTTCATCAAGAGTAGTGACTGGCGTATTCTGACAAGCCAGTCGCTCGGCCACCATTGACCACACGTTTTCAATTGGTGAGAGATCTGGAGAATGTGCTGGCCAGGGCAGCAGTCGAACATTTTCTGTATCCACAAAGGCCCGTACAGGATCTGCAACATGCGGTCGTACATTATCCTGCTGAAATGTAGGGTTTCGCAGGGATCAAATGAAGGGGACAGCCACGGGGCGTAACACATCTAAAATGTAACGCCAACTGTTCAAAGCGCCGTCAATGCGAACAGGAGGTGGCCGAGACGTGTAACCAATGACACCCCATACCATTACGCCGGATGATACGCCAGTATGGCGATGACGAATACACGCTTCAAATGTGCGTTCACCGCCATATCGGCAAACACGCATGCGACCATCATGATGCTGTAAACAGCACCTGGATTCATCCGAAAAAATGTTTTGCCATTCGTGCACCCAGGTTCGTCGTTGAATACACCATCGCAGGCGCTCCTGTCTGTGATGCAGCGTCAAGGGTAACCGCAGCCATGGTCTCCGAGCTGATAGTCAATGCTGCTGCAAACGTCGTCGAACTATTCGTGCAGTTGGTTGTTGTCTTACAAACGTCCCCATCTGTTGACTCAGGGATCGAGACGTGGCTTCACGATCCGTTACAGCCATGCGGGTAAGATGCCTGTCATCTCGACTGCTAGTGATACGAGGCAGTTGGGATCCAGCACGGCGTTCCGTATTACCCTCCTGAACCCACCGATTCCATATTCTGCTAACAGTCATTGGATCTCGACCAACGCGAGCAGCAATGTCGCGATACGATAAACCGCAATCGCGATAGGCTACAATCCGACCTTTATCAAAGTCGGAAACGTGATGGTACACATTTCTCCTCCGTACACGAGGTATCACAATAACGTTTCACCACGCAACGCCAGTCAACTGCTGTTTGTGTATGAGAAATCGGTTGGAAACTTTCCTCACGTCAGCACGTTGTAGGTGTCGCCACCGGCGCCAACCTTGTGTGAATGCTCTGAAAAGTTAATCATTTGCATATCACAGCATCTTCTTCCTGTCGCTTAAATTTCGCGTCTGTAGCACGTCATCTTCGTGGTGTAGCAATTTTAATGACCAGTAGTGTAGATTTCCAGAAAGCATTTGACATGGTGGCCCATTGTAGGCTGTTAACGAACGTACAATCATATGGAAAAAGTTGAGAGATATGTGAGTGCTCGAAGACCTCTTAAATAATATACACAAGGGTACCAACACGAGTGCCCCACGGAAGTGTAGTAGGAGGGCTGTCGTTCTCTATTCAAAAATGATTTGGCCGACAGGGTGGGCACCGAGCTGCGGTTGCTTACTGACGATGGTGTGATGTACGGTAAGGTGTCGAAGTTGAGTGACTGTAGGAAAATGCAAGACGACGTAGACAAAATTTCCAGTTGGTATGATGGAAGGCAGCTAGCCATAAATGTGGAGAAATATAAGTTTATGCAGATGAGTAAGAAGATCAAACCTGTCATGTTCAGACACAGTATTACTAGTGTTCTGCTTGACATGTCAAGTTGTTCAAATATCTGGGCATAACGTTGCAACGCAATATGAAATGGAATGAGCGTATGAGAACTTTGTCCGTACCAGTACAGATTATAGGAAGACACAGAAGCAATTCAGAGGTGGGCTGCTGGGTTTGTTCCTGATGGGTTCGAAAAACACATGAGTGTTACGGAGATGCTTCGTGAACTCAAATGGGAATCTTTGGAGGAAAAGTGATGTTCTTTTTGGGAAACACTATTGAGGAAATTAAGTCAACCGGCATTTGAAACTGACTGCTTAAAGATTCTACTGCTGGCAACAGACGTTGCACGTAAGGACCATGAAGGGAAGATACGAGAAATTAAGGCTCATACACAAGCATATAGATCTTCCCTTGGCCTATTTACGTGTGGAACTGGAAAGAAAATGTCTAGTAGTGTTACAGGATGCCATCCGCCACGCACCATATGGTGGATTGCGGGATATCTATGTAGATATAGGTGTAGACTTTCGAGAGTGACAGTCTCTGATCGATCATCTTGATCATCTGCTTCGATTGGAAACTGCAATTCGACAGGCCTTTTCTCAGCACCACCATCTTTTCGCAGTTCTCTTCAATCTCTGTAAGGTTTACAACACAGTTTGGCGGTGTCAGATCCTACTTACACTACATCAGTGGGGCCTTTGGAACAACCTCCCTACTTTTATTCGCCAGTTCCTGTCGCACCAATCGTTCAGAGTTTGGGTTGGCACCGTTCTCAGCTCTCTGCAGACCCAGCTCTCTGATCGATCATCTTGATCATCTGCTTCGATTGGAAACTGCAGCTCGACAAGCCTTTTCTCTGCACCACCATCTTTTCGCAGTTCTCTTCAATCTCTGTAAAGCCTACAACACAGCTTGGCGGTGTCAGAGCCTACTTACACTCCATCATTGGGGCCTTTGGGACACCCTCCCTACTTTTATTCACCAGTTCGTGTCGCACCAATCGTTCAGAGTTTGGGTTGGCACCGTTCTCAGCTCTCCCCCGACCCAGGAGAACAGTGTTCCAAAGGAATCCATATTAAATGTCCTTCTTTTTCCCATTGATATTAATGGACTTGTGGCCTCCACGGACTGTTGGTCAACCTTGCTTTGTATGTAAGTGATTTCTGTATTTGGGCTAGCTCCTGCTCAGTAGCCTCTGCAGAGCGGCAGCTCTGTGGTGCTATCTGGTATGCCTCTGCATGGACATTCTCGAGTGGTTTTCAGCTCTCTCTTCTTAAGTTGGTGGTGCTGCATTTCTGTCGCCATACTATGGTCTATCCTGAATTCGAGCTCTACCTTGTCAACCAACATCTGACCATGCTCCCCATGATCCATTTCTTGGATCTTCTTTTTGACCACAGTCTTACTTGGTTGCCCCGTATCTGCTTTCTGAAGATTGGCAGTTTTTGTAAACTCAATGTCCTTTGCTTACTCGCCCACACATCTTGGAGCATGGATCGTCTGATTCTTCTCTACCTTTGCTGGGCATTATTTCTGTCTTACTTGGGCTATGGTTATTATGTTTATGGATCAGCTGCTCCTCCCATGCTGCTCCTCTTGCACCAGGTTTTCTATCGTGGTATCCTTTTAGCCACTGATGCGTTTCGCACTAGACCTGTTGCTGATGTTGTGGTTGATGCTGGGATCCCTCCGCTTTTGGTTTGGCGGTCTCATTTTCTGGTTTCCTATGCCAGTGCTACCCAATCTTCCCCTGCTCACACCCCGTATTCTATTCTTTTTGCAGCTCTGGGATGTTGCCACTAATCCTCAGGCATGTTTACTGATTAGGCACTTCCTGACGTTTCACTATTTCCATTTCTATCTCCCTTCCTTCGCTTCGCCACCTTCTTTCCCGACCCCCCCCCCCTTCTTGATTAGTTTCTCGACCCTGGACACAACTGAATTTCATCTGGAGTTCAAAGGCCGCCTTTGCCACAATGGTGTTCTGCTGTTTGTTCCACTAGCTCTTTGAGAGTTTCAGGATGCTGTTGTTTCTTGCACTGATGGCTCTGAATCCACCAGTGATGTGGGATATGCCTTCACATCTTCTGTTGGCGTGGAACCGCATCTCTTCGCTGCCATATGAGGGGTGTTTACTGCAGAGCTGATGGTCATCTATTGGGACCGCTTCCATCACCTGTGTTTTCTTATATGTGAAGTCAATAAATGGCCTTCAGGCTATGTCACTGTTTTTCCCACCACCACTTGAGCTGCCATCCACAACCTTCTTGCTGATCTTGACACTGCTGCTTCTTCATTTGATTTCCTTTGGACTCCCAGGTAATGAACTTGATGATGTGGCTGGCATCCCTCCACCTCTCTGGGGGTGTATTTGTGGCTTTATGTCAAATACCTTTTTGCTCAGTTGTGGGGAGATTCTTTTAGGGGAGGGGGGGAGGCACCTCTCCCCACCTCTCCCCCCACCTAATCCCCGCCTCCACCTACCTAATAACCTTCGTGTAGTCAATAAAACTTCCACAAAATGGCGTTCTTTGCTCCACCTCTCCTGGCAGGAATCTACCACCCTCTGATGTCTTTGTATGAGCCAAACTAGGTTGACCATGGCTTTTTACTTCACAATGAACTGACTCTCATTTGTAATTGTGGTGTCCTCTGTCAGTGATACATATTTTGCTGAGTTGCTCCCACCTTTTTGCCCTTCACACTAAATACACCCTCCCACCTTTCTTGTCCTAGGTGTTAGAGGATAAGTGATTTGTATTCGCAGATTGGAGCACCTGATTTCCCTCTGTTTCTGGAGTCTCTTAGTTAACATTGGCGTTGGTTATGGAGTCATTGGGCATGCCTCCACACCAGTCAATTTGTTTCCCCTTTCCTTGTGTCTGCTTTCCCTGGTGTTGTTCCTGTTATGATCGTGGTATGGTGTGGGGATCAGGAAGAATCAGTGGCAGTGCTGATGCCCCTATGCACATAGTGTCTCTGGGGCATTCCTGCTCTCGCTGTCTCCTCCCTCCTGCTCTTTACTCTTCCTGCAGCCACAACATTTCATTTACCTCTTTGTTTGCCCGTTTTCCCTTCCCCTTGATTGGACTGTGCTCTTTGTCTAGTTCCTCCCTTGGTTTCTGCCGCCTTATATGAGACTAGTGAGCACGCTGTTTGACCCTGTCCACCAATCACCCAACCAACCAACCATCTTGAAGGCGTGTCTTAGCAGACATCTCTTATTCATAGCTGTGTGTGTGAGTGTCCTTAGGATACGGTTTTGCGTGTGATGTCACTCATCAGACAACACTACATTTACATATAATTAAAAACCTACTTCCGAGTTCTTGTGTTAGCTGTCTCTAAACTGTGTCGCACACAAAATAAACAGACACCATCCTTACAAGTCTTGAAGGCCCAATGACACCGATCGACTACTTTGTCATCCTCAAGTACCACCAGATGCAGATAGAGAATGGCACGTTGTCAGCACACCACTCTCCTGCCCATTGTCAGATTTCGTGACTGGTGTCGCTACTTCTTAATCTGGTAGCTCCTCAATTGGCCTCACAAGAGCTTAGTGCACTCCACTTGCCAACAACACACAGCAGACCTGCACGGTGACCCACCTAAGTGCTAGCCACGCCTGACAGCGCTTAACTTCGGTAATCTGACGGGAAACACTGTCAGCACTGCGGCGAGGCCGTTGGCGTATACCACATAAAAAGAAATAACTATATAACTTTAAATTTAGTGCCATCCTATACTAAACAAGGAATCAGATCGTATCTAGATGCAGTTTAAGCCTCTCAACCCAACTTTCAAACCCGAAACTGTCAATTGACAGGTATGTCTCCTCCACATCAAAGCGAATACTGCATCTCATGTCTTAGTGTCAACTCCCAACGCACTCAAAATGCTCTAGTTCCTGTACAATATTTACTGACAATAATTTATGGTTGCCTTTCTTCCTTTCTAGTTCAGAAGCGGCCAGGTATATCTGAGTGTCATTGACACAGCTTTCTTTTCAGTTCTGAATTTCGTACGACTATGTAGTTAGCTGTAGGTGGATGGGTCACAGGTGTCTCTGCTCGTCAGCTGCAAGTGCCACGTATTGAACGGCCAGCATGCAGCAGTCCCGCCGATCTATGAACATAGTAATACACTTTTTTAAACTACATATGTAACACTGAAAGATCTAACTTCCATTCATGACGTCGACTGATTTTCGTTGCAGGGATGTCCGTAAAGCTGTCGCCACTGTACTGTGTCTTCATACACCTCCATTGTGGCCGAGCGGTTCTAGGCGCTTCAGTCTGGAACCGTGCGACCGCTACGGTCGCAGGTTCGAATCCTGCCTCGGGCATGGATGTGTGTGTTGACCTTAGGTTAGTTAGGTTTAATTAGTTCTAAGTTCTAGGGGACTGATGACCTCAGCAGTTAAGTCCCATAGTGCTCAGAGCCATTTGAACCTTTGAACACCTCCATTAAGGAAAAAAAAAAAAGATCGTTGCAACGAGTCGTACTGTCAGAGTAGTATCATGCTGTATTTCTCGTAACACGTAATTCAACAAACCGCTCCTGTTGTCCACTAACCCTGTCAACATCCCCACTGGAACGGTACTGTTCACCCACCATCAGGCCTCATCAGGAAAACTGTTTAGTTAACCTCACCGATATCGTGACGTATCCCGCCATGGTTGTTGTTACACTACCGGCCATTAAAATTGCTACACCACGAAGATGACGTGCTACAGACGCGAAATTTCACCAACAGGAAGAAGATGCTGTGATATGCAAATGATTAGCTTTTCAGAGCATTCACACAAGGTTGGCGCCGGTGGCTACACCTACAACGTGCTGACATGAGAAAAGTTTCCAACCGATTTCTCATACACAAACAGCAGTTGACCGGCGTTGCCTGGTGAAACGTTGTCGTGATGCCTCGTGTAAGGAGGAGAAATGTGTACCATCACGTTTCCGACTTTGATAAAGGTCGGATTGTAGCCTATCGCGATTGCGGTTTATCGTATCGCGACATTGCTGCTCGCGTTGGTCGAGATCCAATGACTGTTAGCAGAATATGGAATCGGTGGGTTCAGGAGGGTAATACGGAACGCCGTGCTGGATCCCAACTGCCTCGTATCACTAGCAGTCGAGAGGACAGGCATCTTATACGCATGGCTGTAACGGATCGTGCAGCTACGTCTCGATCCTTGAGTCAACAGATGGGGACGTTTGCAAGACAACAACCATCTGCACGAACAGTTCAACGACATTTGCAGCAGCATGGACTATCAGCTCGGAGACCATGGCTGCTTTTACCCTTGACGCTGGATCAGACAGGAGCGCCTGCGATGGTGTACTCAACGACGAACCTGGGTGCACGAATGGCAAAACTTCATTTTTTGGAATGAATCCAGGTTCTGTTTACAGCATCATGATGGTCGCATCCGTGTTTGGCGACATCGCGGTGAACGCACATTGGAAGCATGTATTCGTCATCGCCATACTGGCGTATCACCCGGCGTGATGGTATGGGTTGCCACTGGTTACACGTCTCGGTCACCTCTTGTTCGCATTGACGGCACTTTGAAAAGTAGACGTCATATTTCAGATTTGTTACGCCCCGTGGCTCTACCCTTCATTTGATCCCTGCGAAACCCTACATTTCAGCAGGATAATGTACGACCGCATGTTGCAGGTCCTGTACGGGCCTTTCGGGATACAGAAAATGTTCGACTGCTGCCCTGGCCAGCACATTCTCCAGATCTCTCACCAATTGAAAACGTGTGTCAATGGTGGCCGAGCGACTGGCTTGTCAGAATACGCCAGTCACTACTCTTGATGAACCGTGGTATCGTGTTGAAGCTGCATCGGCAGCTGTACCTGTACACGCCATCCAACCTCTGTTTGACTCAATGCCCAGGTGTATCAATGCCTTTATTACGGCCAGAGGTGGTTGTTCTGGTTACTGATTTCTCAGGATCTGTGCACCCAAAATGCGTTAAAATGTAATCACATGTCAGTTGTAGTATAATACATTTGTCCAATGACTACCCGTTTATCATCTGCATTTCTTCTTGGTGTAGCAATTTTAATGGCCAGTAGTGTATTTTGTCATCCGCCAACTGGCTCCTATCCCAGCATTGTTGCGTGTTCTGCTTCGTAGCGACTACAGCTGCCACTCTGCGAGAATTCCTCTCAAATCTGTCGTTATTTTTGGCCTTGACGCAGGGCGTGATAGGTGCAGGCTATCGTAGCTGCCTGTGTTAAGAGGCCGTCTGTCGAAGCTCTACATCTACATCCATACTCTTCATACGACTATGGAGTGCATGGCAGAGACTACATTCCGTTGTACCTGTTACTTGGTCTTCTTCACTTTTCATTCACGTATGAAACAAGTAAATAATGTTCAATAAATATGTTAACCCATCAACGTTCTGAAATAGTAGCAAAAAGGTCCATGTCCTTTTATGACAATTGTTTGTTAGGTTTCGATTGTCATTTCTAGGTGAATACTTGTGCAAATTTTCAGCAAATTCTAGTTTGAGCGTTTTCTGTCTTTCTGCTGTCATTTAAATAGTTTTTTTCGAAACATCTGCAAGGTTTACATAGACTTCTATTAATGGAACATCTCTTCAGTGGTCCTCACTCTGTAAAAGTGTTTATTCACCAATGCTCCAAAAGCAAGGTAGCGTTGTTTTGTGATCAATGACTTCTGGGTGGTAGGAGAGCTATGAGAAGAGCTTAAACCTGTCTCCTCATATCACTAAGACAATAGGAATACCTGAAATTAAGTATTCTTCTCACACCGACAGTGATTTGCGGAGTATATATGTTGATATAGAAATATGCATTAGAGTTTTATGGTCCCTCTCAATTAATTTCTTTCATCTGCCAGAGTAATTATTGTTATTTGCGTTATCCTGATGTTTCATTCAAAGTAATCCTGCTATCAACGAAATTGTCTAAATTTAACTTCTGTGGAATGCTCTGTGACAAATTTTGCGAGATTTTGGATTCTAAAGTAATGCCTCACATGAACTCTGGTCCCTGTGCTGCCACTCGAAGAGGCCAAAAGATTATGTCCATTGAAGGCAGTGTGTTCCTACATTATAACCTTGTTTGCTGGATGTTTGAGACGGTTGACATCACAGCCAATTTTTCATTTACAAACTTGCAGTGTTATGACAACAGTTCATGTCACATTTTTCTCTGCTTTCTGCACTACTATCCCTGTTGATGTGGAGGACGACAAGACTGATGATGACAGCAGTGTTTTGATTACCTGCGTCCAGTAGCTTCAGGAACAGGTAACAGGATACCATGAACCACCAAGCAGGAAGCAATATACGGGAATAAAATTTGTACAAGACATCTGAGGCACAGATGTGGCAGCTGCAAAAAGATGCTCCACAGTTGCAGGAACTGAAGGAGCACACAGACTTGAAAAGATGTGAACTTCTGCAGTGGTGTAGCATGTGTCACAAAACGTCTGAAGACTTAGCAGTTTGAAGCGCACAGTGGTGAACGCCCATACAGCAATGGCGTTTGCAACAAGACCTCCACTCAAAATTCGCAGCTGAAGCACGTCAGCGGTTGCACCCTGGGGAACATCGCTACAGCTGTTGGGTTTGCAGCAAGACATTCTCACACAAAATTAACCTGAACAAGCATTTGCAGTTGCACGCTGGTGAATTTCCATATAGCTGTGGCGTTTGCAACAAGACATTCGTGCAAAAGTTGTCACCTGGAGCAACAGTCGCTTATGCATACTGGCAAACGCCCATACAGCTGTGGGTTTTGCAGCAAGATATTCGTACGAAAAACTTGTCCGAAGAGCATTTACGGCTACACGCTGACAAACAGTCCCCCATCTGTTTCGTCTGCAACGAGACATTCAGCCTTTGGTAACTGAAACATCCCTCACAGCTGCACACTGGTGAACGCTCCCATAGCTATGGGGCTCGCAGCAAGGCATTCATAAGAAAATGTCATCTGAAGTAGCATTTACAGTTGCACATTGGCGAGCGTCCGTACATCTGTCGCATCTGCAACAAAATATTTGCGCAAAGTTGGGCACTGAAGCAGCATTCACAGCTGCAGGGTAGCTCATAAAGCTGTGAGGTGTGTCATTAGACGTTCAGGATTACCAGCAAGTTGAAAGAATGGTCGTGACTTCACACTGATGAAAAGACATAGATTTGCGACATTCGCCAAATGTACGCAACTTTAGAGTATACCTGCTTTTTCATGTTTATATATTTGTGGCGTTATTCTGCAGAGATTAGCAATGAGCCACAGACGAGAAACATTCACATTTTCTCACAGCACACCTCAAAACCATCAGAACCTAGACTGTGAGTGCACAATGGTGAATAGTGGTATTGATGTGATTTTACTGTAAGTAGCTGGAGAGGAGAAACAGCTTAAAAAGTGCTTCTGTAATCTCACATCAAATGTGATTCAGATGTCTCTATGTCCTGATAAAGTTTTCATTATCTCATCTAAAAAGTAAAGTTATATTGTTAGTTTTCTTGATGTAGATACGTGGTACACATGGAGATCTCTGTGCCACAATGCAGTTGCAACTAGAGCACACAAAACAAAATTGATCAGCCTATCTACACTTTGTCAGTAGCCTGCGCCACTTCATCTTCTCTCCTCTAGTGGTGTGCTACGGCATTTTGATGCATGGATTTCAGCGCATACCAGAATTGCAGATTTGTACACACACGAAAGATGTTTTGCATCACCTCGGATTCGGGAGTTCCGGAACCTGTACAGAAAATTGGAATAGAGATCAACATAAACATCATTTCCGCCCTTTTTATTGCTCATGAAAACCACACATTGCACTTTGTACCATCATACGAGACCTTCAGAGGTGGTGGTCCAGATTGCTGTACACACCGGTACCTCTAATACCCATTAGCACTTCCTCTTGCATTGATGCATGCCTGTATTCGTCGTGGCATACTATCCACAAATTCATCAAGGCACTGTTGGTCCAGATTGTCCCACTCCTCCATAGCGATTCGGCGTAGATCCCTCAGCCTAGTTGATGGGTCACGTCGTCCATAAACAGCCCTTTTCAATCTATCCCAGGCATGTTCGATAGGGTTCATGTCTGGAGAACATGCTGGCCACTCTAGTCGAGTGATGTCGTATCCTGAAAGAAGTCGTTCACAAGATGTACACGATGGGGGCGCGTATTGTCGTCCATGAAGACAAGTGGCTTGCCAATATGCTGCCGATATGGTTGCACTATCGGTCAGACGATGGCATTCACGTATCGTACAGCCGTTATGGCGATTTGCATGACCACCAGTGGCGAACGTCGGCACCACATGATGCCACCTCAAAACAGCAGGGAATCGTTTAATGCGTTCAGCCTGACCGGGTTGACTCCAAACACGTCTCTGACGATCATCTGGTTGAAGGCATATGCGACACCCATCGGTGAAGAGAACATGATGCCAATCCTCAGCGGTCCATTCGGCATGTTGTTGGGCCCATCTGTAGTGCGCTGCATGGTGCCTTGGTTGCAAAGATGGACCTCACCATGGACGTTGGAGGTGCACACAGTTTGGGTCGTAACACGACATCCTGTGGTTTCACGAAAAGCATTATTCAACATGGTGGCGTTGTTGTCAGGGTTCCACCGAGCCATAATCCGTAGGTAGCGGTGGTCCACTGCAGTAGTAGCCCTTGGGCAACCTGAGCGAGGCATGTCATCAGTTCCTATCTGTGTATCTCCTCCACCCCCCAACAACATCGCTTTGGTTCACTACGAGGTGCCTGGACACTTCCCTTATTGAGACCAAACACGATCGAACCGCGGTATTGACCGTCTAGACATGGTTGAACTACAGACGAGCCGTGTACCTGGACAATACGGACTGTGTCGAAAATGTTGAGTGTCACAAGAAGGTTGTGTATTTTAATTTGATTATTGTGAGGCTTAACATATATTGACACTCTTGTAAAGGTTAGACAACTGTTTTAAAGACATTATTGTATAGCGAATCTTAAGCTTATTTCGTAAACAGTACTTCACACAAATGGCTTCCATCGTTGGTGCTTCACTGCTGAAGATATTCAGGGAAGCTGATCATTACGGTCTCAGACATTTTTTGAGGGATAGCCTCTCTTTCTTCCTGTATTATAGCTTTCAGCTCATTAGTATTCTAGAGTTGCCGTGAAAAAACATTGCTCTGGAGATGACTCCACAGAAAAAATTAGGGTCTGACTGATCAGATGATCTTGCTGGCTATATCATCAGCATAATGTATGTGGAAAGTGGAGCCTCAATTTAGTCATTGAATTACAGACCACCTGGGCTGTAGGCCTACTTGCTGTAAACATATCGCCTTTAGATGCAATGTCCCTGCATCTTTTGAATGAAGATATTATTATGTACGAACACACACTGTCGCAGCAAAATCCTTTAATAAAATATTCTCAGGATTAAAGCTGCATGAAGTGGTTTAGCGCCCTTGAGCTTCCGCGGGAGTCCTCCTCTGCCACTGTACAGAGGGTCACTGTCGTTTGGATGCCGCAGCCGTGCTTACACAGCCGCACCATCGCCAGTGACGTCACCGGTGCTCAGTCCTACACCATACACGGTAATGGTTTGGTGGCGTGACTGTCACGCCCACTTCAACTACTCAGTCACAGAATCCTAGGCCATACTCAACTGCAATCCGCCGCCATTATTAAGGGTGTTGCCCAATATTTTGATCTCTGTTGCCTCGTTTATTACGCTTTCCCGGCAGCCTTTGCTCCATTCAGAAACAGAAGTTCCGCTACAGCCGACTTTTCGGCATAGTGCATGTTCTGTGCAGCGCTGTTCATTAGTGCGGACAGTCTGACTGACATAAAACTGACAACACCCACACGGTATTTTGTATATTACAGGTCTTCTAATGCCTACATCGTCATTCAAAGGGTTTATTAGTTACCGGATTTACCGGGGGCCTGACGACTGTATCCATTTTATGTCTCTTCAGGAGCCGTCTAATCTTCACTGTTATTGAGCCACAAAGCGGTAAAAACGCAATCTTGTTCGTGTCTTCTTCAGAGGCTTTCTGCTGTCGTGGCTTGGATGAAACTGCTTGCGAAATTTGTCTGTAGTTGTAATCGTTTTCCGTGAAAACTTTACGTAAGTGGCTGAGTTCCCTCAGCAGATTTTTGACATTTGAAATGGTTTCAGCTCGATGTACGAAGGTCCTCGGAGCAGACCGTTTCTGTGCTGAGTGGGCTTGTGGTAACGCTGTGACCGAGGCACGCATTGGTTTCACAGAAGACAAGGACCTTCAGGAATGGCAAGGAACCCTTCTTCTCTACTTCCATCATGGACTTAATGTGGTCTTGATATCATATAGCCTCACGGACATGAAAAGCTGGAAGAGTTCCTGCAACACATCAACAATATCGACGACCACATAAGATTATAAGTTATACAACCACAACAACAGCATCCAGACGACAGTCAACCACTTGACAGTGGCAGAGGAGATCTCTGCCAAAAGGTCTCGTACAGCTAACCACTACACATGGCTTAAAAACCAGAGAATATTTCATTAAAAGAAGATATTGTTAATCATAGGCACCTACTGCTCAGAATAGACAGTCGCCGGCCGTTGTCTTCGAAACGGAGGTCTAACAATTTCAGTGTTAACTATACAACGACGTTTGGTCTACAATGTGCCTTTTTGTGAATGAGCTTGAGGTTTCTGTCCTAGTAATATCAGAAATTTTGTTTACTAATAAACCCATTCAAATGAAAATTTGTCTCCTGAAACACAACCACATTTTTTTCATAAATGAGTCATCCTTGTCTGTTTTCTTCAGTAATGTAATTGTGATTTCTCACTTGCAGCCAAAAAGACTGAGATCTTAAATCCTTTTTACAAGCCTCTGCAAAGAAATACAAGGGACTTGTATTGTTCTGGAATGGCGACAGACAGGTTCCTGAGTGCTTTGTTGCAGAGCTGCTGAATATTTTCGTCCACAAAATTTTTGTAATAATACCTCTCGTCTTTGTGGCCTGTCCATCTGTAACAGTGTGATTTGGTTTACTCGCATGGATCTAGCACTACCTATACGTTACCGTTGTTCGTCTCAAGTAGAAATTCAGACTATTGTATTGACTCGACAGAGAATGCCAGAAGTTTTGACCTTAGGTTAAATCAGTAAACGGGTCATAACCATCTGCCCAGACATTTTGTGGTCATAATGACACTGAAACAGAGGAGACGCAGAAAATGCTAGCCGACTTTTTCGAAAACCGTTTCACAGAGTAAGACCATACTGTTATTCGTCCATTAAATCGCTGGACAAATGACAGATTTCGAAATCAGTGAACAAGGAATGGAAAAGCAACTGAAATCATGCAACTGGACCTGGAGGGATACCATTTCGATTCTGCACAAAGTATGCACAAGAATGTAACCATCTTCTAGTAGCAGTGTACTGTAGGCCTCTGGAAGTGCTCCTAGTAGTTGGAACAAGCACAGCCACTCCTGTTTCCAAGATGGATCATCGAACAGCCGCGCAGCTGTAGACCTAAATCTATGAAGTTGGTCTGATGTAGAATTTTGAAACATGTTTTGTTTACACTTATTATGACACATCTGGAGACAGTAAATCTCCTCTGTGGAAATCAACATGGGTTCTGAAAACACCGATCGTGTGAAGGCCAGCTCACTGTGTTCATCCACGAGAAGATGCAGATGCCCATGTAGTTGCTGTGTTCTTTGAATTCTGGAAGACATTCGATATAGTTGTGCACTGCCGCTTACTCACTCACACACTTGTCATACCGGACTCGAGAGTCCATTACCGCAGCAACGTATTTTCGCCATCTTTCCCTGTCTTGGGCTATTTCCTTCCATTCACCTTCAATACCTAGGCTCCTCAAATCGGCCTTCACATTGTCCTCCCATCTACGCCTCGTTCTCCCCACAGGACGTTTTCCCCCTAAGTGCCCTACCAGTACTCTGCGCGCTGCCCTGCCCTCATCCATTCGAGCTACGTGACCCGCCCATCGCAGCCTACGTGATTTAATAATACTGATTATGTTAGGGCTTGAATAGAGTTCGTGAACCTCTTCGTTATGCAGTTTTCGCCACTCTCCGCTAATGTCATCCCTTTTTGCTCCGAAAATTTTCCTCGAAATTTTGTTTTCAAATACTCGAAACGGCTTTTCATTTTGCACAGTGAGAGACCAAGTCTCACACCCATACAGCATAACTGGTAGAATAATAGTTTTGTGTATTCTAATCTTTAAATTCCTAGACAATATCCGTGATGAAAGTAATCTATTCAGTGAGAAGTAGCACACATTTCCCGCCCGTAATCTCTTCTTCAGTTCGTATTCAATCTCATTTCTCGAAGTGATGTCCACGCCTAGATACTTAAATGTGTTCACTTTTTCAAACTGCATGTCTCCAACTCTCAACATTTCCTGATCTACTGCAGTTGGCATTCTAGTGGTAACCAGGTATTTAGTTTTGTCTTCACTTATCCTTAGACCTACATATTCACTAGCCGTGATTAACGCATTCGCATTTGCTGTTACAGATTCTTTCCTATCGCTAATGATGTTTAGATCATCTGCATGCCCTAATGTCTTAATATTTCCATTTAACTCCACACCCTCTGAATTATCTGCTGCCACTCGTACAATATATTCTAGGACTAAATTAAAAAGTTCTTTATTACAAATTTTCTGACTCCAATTTCCCCACGCGTACTCTACCTTTTGTGTTTTTCAAACTCGCTTCTATAAGTCTAACATATTTCTTTGGTATTCCAAGTTCCAAAAGAGTTCTGTACAACTTTGATTGCAATACTGAATCATATGCTTTTGTAAAATCTATGAAAAGATTATGAACTGGTCTATTGTATTCCCATTTCTTTTCCAAAATTTGACGCAGGGTGAATATTTGGTCTATAGTTGATCTGTTCCTCCGAAAACCAGCTTCGTAGTCCCCCACAATTTCATCTACATATGGAGTAAGCCTGCTTAACAGAATATTCGAGAACATTTTGGAACATACTGGTAATAGCGATATCCCTCTATAATTACTACAATCCATTTTGTCGCCCTTCTTAAAAATTGGAATCAGAATCGATTCCTGACACTCTGCAGGTATCATCTCTGCGTTCCATACTTTAGTTATCACTTTGTGATGGGAGACAGAAAACGAGAGGAGTTCTTGAACATGAGAAGGGAAGTTGGTCGTAGGCTACGGACAAAGAAGAGGGATTATTTGAACAATCAAATTAAAAAAAAAATGGAAACAAACAGTAAAACAAAACACATCAGGGAACTTTACCTAGACATAAATGGGTATAGGAAGGGGTTCAAGCCTAGGACAAATGCACTTGGAGGGGATTACACTGCCGCTTAGTGAACAAAATACAAGTGTACCAAATATCAGACTAACTGCGTGATTGGATTGATTAGTTTCTAGCAAACAGAACGCAGTATCTCATTCTGAATGGAGAGAAGTCGGACATAGCTGACTCAATCTGTGATCTGTACTAGAGAGGATTGACACAGGAAAGAGAGAAAATCCAAACAAAAATAGAACATCACGTTACAGGTTGATGTAGTAGGCGTGGAAGTGTTGTGGAAATGCTCAACCAACTCAAGTGGCAGACGCTGCAAGAGCGGCGCACAGTCTACCGGCAAAATTCCGAGAGAATACGTTCCTAGAAGAGTCAGTCTCCATATTTCTTCCACATACGCAAATCTAGCGAAAAGGCCATTTAGTTAAAATCAGAGGAATTCGACTCACACTTACCAGGAATCCTTCTTCCCATGAACCACTTGTGAGTGGAATAGGAGAAGTACCGTCCCCCACTTAGTGTAAGGTGGCTTGATGAGGGCGGATGTAGATATACACTACTGGCCATTAAAATTGCTACACCAAGAAGAAATGCAGATGATAAACGGGTATTCATTGGACAAATATATTATACTAGAACTGACATGTAATTACATTTTCACGCAATTTGGATGCATAGATCCTGAGAAATCAGTACCCAGAACAACCACCTCTGGCCGTAATAACGGCCATGATACCCCTGGGCATTGAGTCGAACAGAGCTTGGATAGCGTGTACAGGTACAGCTGCTCATGCAGCTTCAACACGATACCACAGTTCATCAAGAGTAGTGACTGGCGTATTCTGACAAGCCAGTCGCTCGGCCACCATTGACCACACGTTTTCAATTGGTGAGAGATCTGGAGAATGTGCTGGCCAGGGCAGCAGTCGAACATTTTCTGTATCCACAAAGGCCCGTACAGGATCTGCAACATGCTGAAATGTAGGGTTTCGCAGGGATCAAATGAAGGGGACAGCCACGGGGCGTAACACATCTAAAATGTAACGCCAACTGTTCAAAGTGCCGTCAATGCGAACAGGAGGTGACCGAGACGTGTAACCAATGACACCCCATACCATTACGCCGGATGATACGCCAGTATGGCGATGACGAATACACGCTTCCAATGTGCGTTCACCGCCATATCGGCAAACACGCATGCGACCATCACGATACTGTAAACAGCACCTGGATTCATCCGAAAAATGTTTTGCCATTCGTGCACCCAGGTTCGTCGTTGAATACACCATCGCAGGCGCTCCTGTCTGTGATGCAGCGTCAAGGGTAACCGCAGCCATGGTCTCCGAGCTGATAGCCCATGCTGCTGCAAACGTCGTCGAACTGTTCGTGCAGATGGTTGTTGTCTTGCAAACGTCCCCATCTGTTGACTCAGGGATCGAGACGTGGCTCCACGATCCGTTACAGCCATGCAATTAAGATGCCTGTCATCTCGACTGCTAGTGATACGAGGCCGTTGGGATCCAGCACGGCGTTCCGTATTACCCTCCTGAACCTACCGATTCCATATTCTGCTAACTGTCATTGGATCTCGACCAATCCGAGCAGCAATGTCGCGATACGATAAACCACAATCGCGATAGGCTACAATCCGACCTTTATCAAAGTCGGAAACGTGACGGTACGTATTTCTCCTCCTAACACGAGGCATCACAACAATCTTTCACCTGACAACGCCGGTCAACTGCTGTTTGTGTATTAGAAATCGGTTGGAAACTTTCCTCATGTCAGCACGTTGTAGGTGTCGCCACCGGAGCCAACCTTGTGTGAGTGCTCTGAAAAGTTAATCATTTGCATATCACAGCATCTTCTTCCTGTCGGTTAAATTTCGCGTCTGTAGCACGTCATCTTCGTGATGAAGCAATTTTAATGGCCAGTAGTGTAGATTGACTCTTTGAGCTCTCACTTATTCCCGATTCCTACCTCTTCAAAATTTTTACTGTCTTGAACTTTGATTTTTTGAATTGGGCACAGTTGTACGAAAAGTATTGTTCCTTCGCATGTACCTTACATTCTGCAGTCGTTATGATCATTGTCTGGTTAGAAAATATCTTCTTAGGCCCCTGCAATACGTCAGCAACACTGTTGATACTTTCCTTGGTCTTGTGTCCTGGCTGACAGGCAGTTCGTGATCATGTCGTTTCCTCTGCCCTTTCATCTCCATCGTTATGTAAGCAGTGTCACTGCACTTGCCTTCATAGTGTTGGGTGCTGCTAATAACGAAAACGTCAGCCAGCATATCTGTCAATTGTACTACTTCTCTCCAACTAGCCTTCCTTTGAAGCTAATAGTCGTCTTAATTCCTCCTCTTCGCAAATGGACACAATTTTCTTTAAAATTAATCCTATACCACTAGGTTAGAAAATTTAAAAAGGGAAATGGATAGGTTATAGATATAGTGGGAATTAGTGACGTTCCGCGGCAGGAGGAACAAGACTTTTGGTCAGGTGAATACAGGGTTATAAATACAAAATCAAATAGGGGTAATGCAGGAGTAGGTTTAATAATGAATAAAAAATAGGAGTGCGGGTAAGCTACTACAAACAGCATAGTGAACGCATTATTGTGGCCAAGATAGACACGAAGCCCACGCCTACTACAGTAGTACAAGTTTATATGCCAACTAGTTCTGCAGATGATGAAGAAATTGATGAATTGTACCATGAGATAAAAGAAATTATTCAGTTAGTGAAGGGAGATGAAAATTTAATAGTAATGGGTGACTGGAATTCGACAGTAGGAAAAGGAAGAGAAAGAAACGTAGTAGGTGAATATGGATTGGGGCTAAGAAATGAAAGAGGAAGCCGCCTAGTAGAACTTTGCAAAGAGCAAAACTTAATCATAGCTAACACTTGGTTCAAGAATCATAAAAGAAGGTTTTATACATCGAAGAAGCCTGGAGATACTGACAGGTTTCAGATAGATTATATAAGGTAAGACAGAGGTTTACGAACCAAGTTTTAAATTGTAAGACATTTACAGGGGCAAATGTGTACTCTGACCACAATCTATTGGTTATGAACTGTAGATTAAAACTGAAGAAACTGCAAAAAGGTGGGAATTTAAGGAGATGGGACCTCGATAAACTGACTAAACCAGAGGTTGTACAGAGTTTCAGGGAGAGCATAAGGGAACAATTGACAAGAATGGGGGAAAGAAAAACAGTACAAGAAGAATGGGTAGCTTTGAGGGGTGAAGTAGTAAAGGCAGCAGAGGATCAAGTAGGTAAAAAGACGAGGGCTAGTAGAAATCCTTGGGTAACAGAAGATATATTGAATTTAATTGCTGAAAGGAGAAAATATAAAAATGCAGTAAATGAAGCAGGCAAAAAGGAATACAAACGTCTCAAAAATGAGATCGACAGGAAGTGCAAAATGGCTAAGCAGGGATGGCTAGAGGACAGATGTAAGGATGTAGAGGCTTATCTCACTAGGGGTAAGATAGACACTACCTACAGGAAAATTAAGGAGACCTTTGGAGAAAAGAGAACCACTTGTATGAACATCAAGAGCTCAGATGGAAACCCAGTTCTAAGCAAAGAAGGGAAAGCAGAAAGGTGGGAGTATACAGAGGGTCTATACAAGTGCAATGTACTTGAGGACAATATTATGGAAATGGAAGAGGATGTAGATGAAGATGAAATGGGAGATATGACACTGCTTAAGAGTTTGACAGAGCACTGAAAGACCTGAGTCGAAACAAGGCCCCGGGAGTAGACAACATTCCATTAGAACTTCTGACGGCCTTGGGAGAGCCAGTCATGACAAAACTCTACCATCTGGTGAGCAAGATGTATGAGACAGGCGAAATACCCTCGGACTTCAAGAAGAATATGATAATTCCAATCCCAAAGAAGGCAGGTGCTGACAAATGTGAAAATTACAGAACAATCAGTTTAATAAGTCACGGATACAATATACTAACGCGAATTCTTTACAGACGAATGGAAAAACTGGTAGAAGCCGACCTCGGGGAAGATGAGTTTGGATTCCGTAGAAATGTAGGAACACTTGAGGCAATACTGACGCTACGACTTATCTTAGAAAATAGATTAAGGAAAGGCAAACCTACGTTTCTAGCATTTGTAGACTTAGAGAAAGCTTTTCATAATGTTGACTGGAACACTCTCTTTCAAATTCTGAAGGTGGCAGGGGTAAAATACAGGGAGCGAAAGGTTATTTACAATTTGTACAGAAACCAGATGGCAGTTATAAGAATCGAGGGACATGAAAGGGAAGCAGTGGTTGGGAAGGGAGTGAGACAGGGTTGTAGACTCTCCCCGATGTTATTCAATCTGTATATTGAGCAAGCTGTGAAGGAAACAAAAGAAAAATTCGGAGAGGGATTAAAATCCATGGAGAAGAAAGAAAACTTTAAGGTTCGCCGATGACATTGTAATTCTGTCAGAGACAGCAAAGGACTTGGAAGAGCAGTTGAACGGAATGGACGGTGTCTTGAAAGGAGGATATAAGATGAACATCAACAAAAGCAAAACGAGGATAATGGAATGTAGTCGAATTAAGTCGGATGATGCTGAGGGAATCAGATTAGGAAATGAGACACTTAAAGTAGTAAAGGAGTTTTGCTATTTTGGGAGCAAAATAACTGATGATGGTCGAAGTAGAGAGGATATGAAATGTAGACTGACAATGGCAAGGAAACTGTTTCTGAAGAATAGAAATTTGTTAACATCGAGTATAGATTTAAGTGTCAGGAAGTCGTTTCTGAAAGTATTTGTACGGAATGTAGCCATGTATGGAAGTGAAACATGGACGATAACTAGGTTGGACAAGAAGAGAATAGAAGCTTTCGAAATGTGGTGCTACAGAAGAATGCTGAAGATTAGATGGGTAGATCATATAACTAATGAGGAGGTATTGAATAGGATTGGGGAGAAGAGGAGTTTGTGGCACAACTTGACTAGAAGAAGGGATCGGTTGGTAGGACATGTTCTGAGGCATCAAGGAATCACCAATTTGGTATTAAAGGGCAGCGTGGAGGGTAAAAATCGTAGAGGGAGACCAAGAGATGAATACACCAAGCAGATTCAGAAGGATGTAGGTTGCAGTAAGTACTGGGAGATGAAGAAGCTTGCACAGAATAGAGTAGCATGGAGAGCTGCATCAAACCAGTCTCAGGACTGATGACCACAACAACAACAACATACGACTCATGATGAAATATCTCGGTCCTCTCCATTCATCCTGCTGTGACTAAGATCTGCTCATTCATCATTTCGCTTTTTACACCTAGAGCACCCGCAGTACAGATGTCACTCACTTGTAGGATTGGTATCGTTGTGCCACATTTCAGGCATTTGCTTTCTAATTTCTGCGAAACTCCATTAATATTACTAGCAGAGACCACTAATGGACGTCTATAGCTGGTTGTACTACCTCACTAGGATCTTCTTCATTTTCTCGTAATAAGTTCCTCATAACAATCAGTATTACTGTCCACGCTTCATATCTGCATCGTGATTGCTGTTGTACAGTTTTTTTCCCATGAGCGGACTTCATAATGATCCATGTTTATTTTTTCTCACCCAGATTGCGTCAAAGTGGCTAATGTTGTTGTTAAACATCGTTTGCACCTGTGGGAGTAGAATCGTGTGCAGACAATTCGCCATTGTGCATTACCATTCCTCGCACTGTACCTGTGTAGTGTTTATACCGTAGGAAACAGAGGAGAAGGTGAGAAAATCACAGTAGGTCTGATTACCCTACGAACGATGCGTTGTTGTTTTTTGGAGCTAATATTCGTCAGGCAGGTTCACTAGATACACTATACATCCTGTAATTTTTCTGAAAGTATTTAGAAATGCGTTCCCAAGAGCATGGAGTGACTGAAAGAGAATTTCTTACGTTATAGGTTTCATCCAAGGTAACGTCCGCCCCCGCTAGCTGAGTGGTAAGCGCGACAGAATGTCAATCCTAAGGGCTCGGGTCCGATTCCTGGCTGAGTTGGAGATTTTCTCCGCTCAGAGACTGGGTGTTGTGTTGCCCTAGTCATCATCATTTCATCCCCATCGACGCGCAAGTCGCCGAAGTTGCGTCAAATCGAAAGACTTGCACCCGGCGAACGGTCTACCCGACGGGAGGCTCTAGTCATAGATTTACATTTATCCAAGGTAACGCAGCTGTCTAGGCATGTAATGAACCCGACAGATGCGTGACATTGAGCAATTTGGAAGAACTTTCTCGGCCAAATTTGGATACAACAACGTCTAAGGAAACAGATTGTGGAACCAGAGCCTTTCAATGCTAAATATGGTAATTTGCGCCGGTATTTTGAGAAATATTTGAACATGGGCCACTTTCTTGATGAACCTGTAGCTACGCACGACATACTCCGCGCACTGAAAGCCAGACTGCCTTTAAACATTAAAGAGAAGTTGCTGCACATTCCAGACAATGATGGAGAATATTTTCTGTCTGTGCTTCATTCTGTTGATATGTTATATGTGGATAAACGTTCCGCACGGCAAAACAGCTGCCACAATGTGTACGTCAGTGGCATGCAAAACGCGCAAGCTAGGCGACTTAATCCTGGCGCGCCGGCCGCTGTCGGTTATGTAACGCAGCAGAATCAATACCTTCCTTCAGCAAACCAATACAACTACCATCAGCAGACACACCCCGTTGTGAACAGTAACCATAACATATAATACACAACAAGCGACAACCCACACAAGAGGCGCCGCAACAATGGTAATGGAAATAACAGTAATGGAAACAACAAAAGCTGGAACAACACCAGAAGCAATTATCAGCCTGTACAAAATCAACAGAAAAATTGGAACAGAAACTACGGTAATGCGTGCCAAAAAACTGGTCCACCACCTCAGCACAGCATCAACACAGGTACGTGGCAAATACCGCCACAGCCTGTACAAAATCAAAATTGGGCTTTTCCCACCAGTTAGCACGTAACTCAAGGTGCTAAACCGCAAAAGCCACAATAGATTGGAGAGTGGATTGCACAATACCCTAATGTAAACGTAATAGAAGTGTCAAGTGAAAGCCACGCAGGATAGCCGCGCCGTCTTGGGCGCCATGTCAAGGTCTGTGCGGCTCCCCCCGTCGGAGGTTCCAGTCCTCCCTCGGGTATGGGTGTGTGTGTTGTCCTTAGCGTAAGTTAGTTTAAGTTACAGTAAGTAGTGTGTAAGCTTAGGAACCGATGACCTCAGCAGTTTGGTCCCATAAGACCTTACCACAAATTTCCAGTTTGTCAAGTGAAACTCCACCTCCACCTGTATCATCACCTGCACCACTTACGAAGACGTCAAACTAAAGACAGTCACTACTGTGCCCCAGGTCGTGGCTGAAGGATACACCCACTGATGAACAACACAATGATTATGTAGCAAATAGTTTCATGCAGCAACCACTGTTATTTATACACTACAATCATGACGACAGCTTATGTGATGAACTACTGCAGGAAAACACACAATGTCGTTCATATAACTATGAAATAGTTTTAGCTACAACAAATGATATAGTAGGGGGAACTCCAACCAGTATTGTTTTGGACACAGGAACGGCTGTGAGTGTTTTGTCGTATAATTTCTATAAGAAAATGATCGAATTTGAACCTGTACCAGAGTTCCCTCTTCAGAAGTGTAACATTTTAATTGCTGTGGGTAATAAATCTAGTACAGCTACGAAACATGTCTTCGTGACCATTAAGTTAAGTAATGGAACACTACAATGCCCATCCCTCATGGTTCAGAATCTAATTACTAATTGTATTATAGGTTTAGATATGTTATGTGAGAAGGACAGTTTTATTGACTTCTCGAAACGAAAATGTTTCCTTAGACATAAGGGCAGTGAAATAACGATTGACTTGGATACAAGGACTCTCAAACATGACAAATATTGTATGGGGTAAAAAATTCAATTTTTGCAGGAGAGCAACGAAACAAACATTAGGCACTCACAACTAATAAACAATATGACGACTTGAAAACACTGACTAGCCATAAGTTAAGTGAAACCACTGCTATTACTGGTGATGAAAGGCGATGAGCTTTATCAGTGTATACAGATCTTTACCAAACAACCAGGTGTCATTAAGACATTTGCTTATAAAACTGAAGTCAGGCCTCGTCAAATTTTCTATCACAAAACCTATAATGAACCACTATCTCAACGACCTGCAGTGTGGCAAGAACTTAAACAGATGTTAGAGTGGAAAATCATCGAACCTTCCACATCTCCCCACTGTAATCCATAACTTCTTGTCAAAAAATCTAACAGAAATATTAGAGTGGTGTTGGATGTGCTTCCCATAAATGAAATTATACTACCTGTACGCACTAAACCAGAATGTTTAAGAGGAACAATTACAAAAATTTTTAGATGCTAAGTACTTTTCCACCATCGACTTAAAAACTCGTTTTGGCAAGTCGCAAGCACTCCCGATTCCAGAAAATACACTGCTTTCATATTCAGGGGGCGAACATTTCTATTCCGTGTTCTTCCTTTCGGATTGAGCGTCAGTTCACGCGTATTTATTACTGCTTTGGATACTATGCTTGGTGACGAGTTAGTTGAGACTGTTACATATTATGTCGATGATCTTTTGAGAGCTACTAAGACTTGAAATGAACATCTTGACACCCTTGAAAAAATTGTGGATAAATTAGCACAAGCTGGTGTAACAGCTAACCTAAAGAAGTCAAAATTGCTTGTAGTGAGATTAGGTATCTTGGACACATAATTAATGCACAAGGTATACGCCTTGATCCAGGTAAGTTGGACACTATTAGGAAGTTTTGCACTAAAAAACAGGTGAAGTCATTTCTAGGACTCTGTTCTTTCGACGTTTCCTGTCACAACTATCGAACAGTAAGCATCTCCTAGATTTACTTAAGAAGAATCAGGTATGGATCTGGTCTGCACTGTGCCGGAAAGATGTTGATAACATTAAGCACGCTTTGGTACATGCAAACATTTTAGACCACCCAGACTTTAGTTTAGATTTTTGTATGATGTGTGACGCGTCATGCAGTGGCTTGGGTTGTTGCCTAATTTCAAGTAGTTAAGAATGGAGAATAGGAGCAGGTAAAGATCATTGGATTTGCAAGCCGTACTTTAAGTGAATGTGAACATACTTATTCAACCACGGAACTTGAAACTCTTTCTATTGCCTGGGTGTTCAAAAAGTTTAACTTTTATTTGTAGGGAAAACACACGAAAATTTATACAGATCACCAAGCTCTGACATTTTTGTTAACATGTAAGTTAGTTCATCCTAGATTATCGCACTGGGCTTTATCTCTGCAGAATTACTCATTTGAGATTGAATACATTAAAGGTAAAGGCAACATAATTGCTGATGCTTTGTCCCGTCTTCCACAAGGTATGGATGATTCTAAAACTAAGCTTGATAATGTCAACGACCGCAGAGTACTCCTAATGCAGGATAAACAATATTACCAACATTACATTGATTTGTGTAGAAATAAAGCGGCTTTACAAAAATCTGATCTGCACTGCAACAAGGTAAGAGCTTTAGTCATAGACCGACCTGACCATCCACTGTCTAGCCATTACCTAATTCATAATGACGTGTTATTCTATCGTCGTCATCCTCATGACTCTAACTGGTGTCTATGTATTCCCAAGGACTCGGAACACTACTTAATCTGGCACACACACTTAGTTTGGAGACATTATGGAATGAACAAGTGCCTTGCAAAACTTAACACGTATTGTTACTTCGCTAATATGAGACGAAAAATTCATAATGTATTTAAAACGTGCATATGTTGTCAGAAATCGAAACCTCAGAACCTATCTTCAAAGACAGATCTACATTCCATACTACCCAGCAAACCTCTGAAGATAGTAAGTACGGACATAAGTGGTCCACATCCAGCAAGTTGTGATGGTGTGAAGTAAATTTTAGCATTTTATGACATTTTCTATACTTGTTAAGCTGTACGCCATAAAATCGGCAACTGCTAATGTAGTCCTCAGCCGATTCTCACGTGACTACATTCCTCACTTGGTAAATACAAGGCAATTTTATCTGGTAACTCCACGTGTTACACAGCGTACAAATGGCATAAATTCTTGAAGGGCAATAGTATTAAGAGCTTCTTTGTCTCCGAGTTTAGCCCACAATCTAATCCTACTGAACGAATTTTCAGAGAAGTGAACAGATTCATGAGGACGTACATACCTACACAGCATTCTAATTGGATAAGTTATTTGTCGCTATTTGAAGAAGTTCACAACAACCTGACACAACCTATACACCTAACGAGCTTATGTTCGACTGCAAAGCATCAAATGAGTGGAGTGATCCGCTGCCAAAGATTTCACCTCAGCAGCTGCCACATGATGAAAAGGCAAGAGAAGTACTAAACACACTGACGCAGCATGCTAATGCAAGAAACAGATACTATTCTAGTACTATTAAGCAAAAGCAGGAATTCAAGGTACTATTGCGTACTTACCACAAATCTTCTGCACTAAAACGGCGCAATGCGAAGTGGCGTCTGCTGTACTACGATCCACATGTAATTGTCAACATACAGCATCCTGGTGCAAACCTATTGCAGGACATAAAAACAAATAGAATCATTGGGCTTTACGCTCATCGACAAGAGTATTTCATTCTGAGTAGTAAACATATATCTGTTAGTAATGAGTAAGTAAACTGCATATTTATGAAACACACGTACGTCCCACTACTACTGCAGGGAAATAAGGTTGCATAAGAAATTTTATTTCAGCTGATCCAGCCAGCAGCAGATGAAGAAAGAAGAGATTTCGACTTCGCCGAACGTACATAAACAACATCAGCCTAAATTTTAACGCAAATGTGATGACGACATTTACACAAGTGCGGTGAGAATATTTTTGACACAACATTACTAACTGTAGCGTCGGTCAAGGACTATTCATGACTTATTGACGTATACGCAAAATCACACATCAACCAAACACTATCACCTAGGAACGGATTAGATGCACTTCACACTGCATAACACATGTTTTGTGAAGCCACTCTACACACATTCGTAACGCGAGAATTCTGTAGGTTTGATTCACATATACTAATGCACAAACGTCTAAAGCAATTAGACGTTTGTCCATTAGTATATGTGCGCTTGGGCTCGTTTGCTGATGTATCCAGATGTTGTGTCTAATCTTTCCAATTTTAGGTGACATCCTTGCGCGAATGCAAGATTTGGTTAAAAAATCTGTAATGTCTGTAAAATTATGTAAATACTTATATTCTATATAAACCCAAGATGTGATTTATGTATAATTATCTATATTGACGTAAAGCAAAATGTAATATGTTGGCATGTAAATGTGATCAGAATTTGTAATATGTATGAAACTGTGTAAACCACGAGATTTACGTGAAAGGGACTGCTTTAAAGATCTTCTACATACATCTCAATGTCTGTAACCGCGATGAAGTATGTGTGCAAAATCGTTGAAACTATTCTTCATATATCGCTATCACAATGATCGCGATGAAATAATTATGTAAAAAACTTGATAACATTCTTTTTACGTCGCCATATGAACTGTGAGCGCGATGGAACTCTGCATGTGAAGTACAATAACATTTGTAGTGCATCACCTAATGACATTTACCACAATGTAACTGTGCATAATAAGGACCTGGTAAAATACTGAACCTACGGTCATGACGCTCAAAAGCACCTAAGACAACTCCACGAGTGGAGGAATTTTGGATGGGACTTCAGGGAATGTAATGTTCTGGGAATACAACAGCCACTCTTACCTGGACAAATCGCTGACCGATGCCAGCAGTTTGCCGTCCGAAGTCTTGCATCCATGCCTTCACGGAACTTATGTTGTGGAATGGAAATCCACTGGTCTTCAATAATGCGACGCATGACCTAGGAAGAACAGTGTTATCAGTGAAAATAAACAGTGCAACGAGTGAACATGCCCACATATCGGTTGACAAATCTGTGTACAGTGACGTCGATACGCAATAATACGTACATTAGGCAAACTACCAAAACAATGCTCACCTTTGCGCTATCATTGTATGTATTATGTATATGAACTGCAAAGGAGGACACATTGTACAAGAACAGCTAATCTAAAATAGAAAGACATTTTAAATGTTATACTTTCCATGAGAGACAATGACCAACAATGAAATGTATTTTGCTTTAACCCGCGATCACTTGCGTTGTTAGAAAAAAATCTAGCATTTATTGTTTTAGTGAAATATTCCAGCACATTTCAAAGATAATGAACTGACGATCTAGAAATATTTTCTTTCATATCCCGTGCTTCAATTAATCTGTGACTCGGCAATCAAATTTCAAGAATAGCTTGATAGTTGTGCCATTATTTGAAGTGGTGTGCAGTGTTAGATTTTTTCTAACACGGGAGTCTTCCCGTAACAATTACTTCTGCTTTCGTGGAATACCGCCTTGCTTCACTTTGAGTCTGTTTCTTGTACTTGTAACATGTGGCTGTGTTCGTTTGTTTTCTCCTGAAAATGTTCAGCGTATGTTACATCTTTTATGAGAAAAGTTAGTATTCTTACTGGGTTTTACGAATCTAATGAAACAATTGTTTTTACAGAGTACATGACATTCTCTGTCGGATATGAAAATATATAAAACTTTCCAGGGAAGAAGTCATGTCAGAGGAACAGATATTGGTGTGGCTAGATGAACCACTAGAGGAGGATATTTGCATAGTGGGTCTGTCATCAGATACTGACACACCCTCTGAGCATGAAGAAATCAATGCCGCAACATATCAGTCAGACAGCGAATCTGATATTTCTGCTACAGCTTTCTTGGTAAGGATGCAACAAATAAGATTGGTTGAAGCAACACGCTCCTCCAGCAAAAACTGCCCATCAGAATACTGTAACACAGCTTCCAGGTGTGAAGGGTGTTGCAAAAAATTTGAAAACAATTTTGGAATGGTGGATATTATATTTTCCAGACAGTGTAATTGGCGGCATTGTGGAATACACAAACCAAGAACTTGACAGAATGGCAGCATTCTATTCATGGACTGCTCGAGATTGCTCACGGACAGATTTTGAAGAGTTATCTGCTTTCTTTGGTGTATTATATCTCGTAGGAATGAAAAAGGCACAGAATCTCAATACTGATGAGCTATGGGCCACTGATGGGACTGCACCGGATTTTTTTATTGCATCAATGAGCAAATGAAGGTTCCACACACTTATCCAAGCCAAGTCCCTACCACGCCGTAGCGGAGAACCGAGACAACTGTCCCCCAATTGAAGCAGCTGATCGCCGCCATTTGCAGGGATGAATCCTAGTACTGGTGTTGTGATTTGAAGTATATGAGATGCAACAAGAGCAAATTGAAGCACAAATTAAACACGTTTGTTTAAAAAAAAATACTGAGTATCAAGTCTGTTTTAAAAGTATACTTAAATGAATGAAGTTTCCTAATTTCCGAAATACATCTGCATAGAGACGCGAAATTTAAGAATGTAAGGCTCTTTCCTGACAAGGTGGAGCGAGTTTACATCGAGTTATTTGCATTAGATAATTACATGAAACTTTTAAAGTAGCAGATAGTACGATTATATTTGCCCGTAACTCCTTTGCCATTGCAATATTAGTGAAAAGTCCATCACAAGTAGCAGCTAACATACTGACATTTACATCATACAACACTGTAATGGCCATCTCCAATAACATGTCACTGTGAGTAGCGTTAATAAGCGAGATTACTTTATCGTTTACTAAGTTTTTAGCTTTTAGTTCTTCTAAAATATTTGCTAATTTGCAAATCTTCTGCATCTGTCTTTTGCACTTTTTGTTCACTGTATTTAACTTTGTCTTATATTGCACAATTTTTTCTTCCTTCCTTTCTTCAGTTTTTTCGAACTTTCCATTCAGCTGAATTGGACTTGATGGAAATGAATAATTGTGGTCTCCAGTGTAAGCAGAAACGTGCACATCCACACACACGTTTTCTGCTGTCTCAACATTTCTTGGCTTTGGCTTTGTAGGTTTCCTTGCCTTAGTAACCTGGAAAAGGAACGTTCAAAATTATACACACTGACAATATTTCCACACTATTTAACCTAGGCCTATACTGCACGATTTCCAGGACACTATACCTTTTTCAAATGAGTTGGAAATCCAAATACTGTCGGTATAGCATCGTCCTTCAGTTGACGTCTATTTACATAATTTTCCATGTAACAATTCTCTTCAAGATGAAGAGAGCACAGCAAATGATTTGCTGTCGGTTGGAAGTCCTCTCTCCGAGTAGCAACTATCCATTTCCGATTTAGAAAATCACATGTAAGGGGAAGCCTAAACATGATACATGATGTATTATTTCTCCATGAAAATACTATATACAAGAAATAGAAAGTAACAAACAACCAGAAATGACTGACCTGTGATATGTAACATTGTTTCCGTCTTCGTCTTAGCTTCCATTCTTGCTGTTACAATTAAAAGCAGCACACGAACGAACCATGTTTACGCACTGTTTCCCTGAAAATGGCGACTTCTATCACGTTCAATGTGGGGACGCGACACTAGCGCCAATGTGCGGTCTAGTTTTTATTTAATAAGTGTATGAGCCAAGCTATACGTTTTGACTACAAATCTACGAGAGCTGAGGGAAGGGAAACAGTTAATCTACCACTTATTAGAGAAATATTTGACGAATTTGTGGATGTTTGCAAGAAGAGCTATAGTGCCGGTGCTTTGACAACGGTAGACGAGATGTTTGAACCATTCTGTGGACGTTGCAAATTCAGGCAGCATATAGCAAATTAGTCTGCAAAATATGGCATCAAGGTATATACGCTCTGTGATGCCAGAACGTTTTATACGCTAAATATGGAAGTATACGCAGGCAAACAGCCTACTGGGCCATATCAAGTACCCAGTGATGCAGATAAAGTGGTGTTACCATTGATTCGACCGACTGACAAAACAGGCAGAAACGTGGCGATGGACAATTATTTTACATCTATAATATTGGCTAACAAAATGTATGTCAATCATTGACTCACAGTTGCAGGTACTCTACCGAAGGATAAAAGAGAAATTCCACCAGAACGTCTGGACGTAAAGTGTAGGCAACTAAACAGCAGCATATTCGCATTTGTAGAATAACCAATCAACAACTGCTTGATTTGCTAACACGTCCCAAAAAAGAAACAGGAAAAGAATGTTCTAATGTTATCCTCCATGCACAGCGACGATGCTATACTCGCTGACAGTGGCGGAGTAAACAAATATGAAGCCATTACACTTTACAATCTCACAAAAGGAGATGTGGATGTTGTCGATCGTTGAAATCAGAATATTCTGTTTCAAGAATAAGCAACCACTGACCTCTTACACTGTTTTTCAGCTTGTTGAATATCGGAGCAATAAATGCTCAAATAATATATAAAGTAACCACAAATGACTTAATTACATGGAGAAGATTAATCACAGAATTGAGTATGATGCTTACAAAAGCCCACACGATCAAACGCATGTCGATTCCGAGGATATTACTTCGCTTGAAGGAGAAAATAAAAGATGTTGAACACATTTGCAAACTACCGACTGCTAAAGAAGAAAATGTATCAAGAGAAAAAACAATATGTCACTACTGCCCTAAAAGGAAAAACAGATTGACACAGCATCGCTGCCATCCTTGTTCCAGCCCTAACTGTAAAGAACATACAGCATCAAGTGATCTTATTTGCCAGGGGTGTATGTCACAAGAAGCCATATCTGCATTTGATGAGTAAAAAGGAGTGTGGTTAATCTTAATTCATCACTTGCTATAAATATTACGAACTGCTGTTCACACAAGTGTTGTAATTGTAATCAAAAAAGTTTGTGAAATCTTTGCATGTTGAAATATTTTTAAGTTTAGCAAATTACATGTTCCATACCATGTTTATACTAATTTATAATGCTTTGGTAATAATAAAGAAATGATTTGTTTTATAAACATGTCTTTGCATGGCATAAAGAGATATAAAAGGTGCAAGATCTCATTGATAGAAAAAAATCTGACTCGGGAGTTGTCGCGTGACAACAATATACACTAGTGACCATGGGTTAATATATGTAGTAGTTTTAAGATTATTCTACCTGTTTTAGATGTTAGTGCATATTTTTTGTAAAAACTTCTTGGAATGTCCTGTCACAGTGATATCTTGCACACATGAACTGTATATAAACTGTGATCATTGTTGCGAGTTCAACTAACGGCTACTGCCAGACTGAAATATACGAGACTGCACATGCACAGCAGCCGCAATACCAACATTGAAATCTTCTGGGCCCACGCGCCTCATTCAGTATTGTATACCATGAACTGTATTTGAATAAATGTTGTACTGAATGTGCTTTAGAGTGAATTACTCGCTTGCAGGTGCGTTCTTTCGCCTGGCAATTCAGGAGACAATTTGAAGGCACATTTGGAGGATGGGCATGGATATATAGCGAAAACGTTGGTATAAGTTCAGAGTATAAATAAAGAATTACATAAGATATTAATTAGTACAAGCGGTTGTATTGATTGTGACATGCAACCGCTGAAACATTAGAATAATTATGCAGTTCAGTTGCCTTGCCGAAAAGACGGCATCTTTTTTGTTCTGGAAGCTGTCCTGACCGGATGTATTTCTAACATCGCTGCAGATAATTATTGGGCACACCACCATTAATATACAATATATATCGAGGCCCAATCTCACTAAGCGTACTCATAGCTGCACACAGCAACAGAATTTATGTAAATGTCTGTATGGTTAATTTAGTATAATATTTTGTGAATACAGTGCTATCACTTAATTTTGTGTTTCATTCATGTTACAAGCTATTGTTTCAACTAAACGGCGTCTTGGCAAGGCTAAAGGTTCCGTGTTACAAATTATATCAAAGGTCCATTACGAACTAAAACTTTGGAATTATTCAAACTACGAAGTCCGATATTTTCAATAAAATCATGGTCAATTTAGAATGAACGGACCTTACGCAAAAAGCCATTATCAAGTGCGCAAAGTTTGTATAAACTGACCACATACTATTATCATTAATTATTATTATTCGCCTGTTCTTCGATTTACTCAAACCAAACAGGAAGAGTCATAGCGGGTAAAATCAAAGCCTCTCTAACTAACTCTTATGACCAACAAGTGAATGTGGTAGCAGCTCGATCAGTTCTTTAATTGCAAAAAAACCGTCAGATAAATCTAATCACGAGTGGGCAACAGATTTGCAGGGTATCACAAGGAAATGTAAATTCAAATCTACTTGCAATGCTTTATATTCGGATGTTATGTTGTGTGATGTGATCATGTGCAACGCACCTGATGTCAAATTCAGAGAACAAATTTCGAAACGGTCAGATCCATCATTTCAGCAAGTAGTGCAAATCTTGGATCAGTACGATTCCGGTGTCTTGTCGGCTCATACATTTGAGCAGCCTGATATTTGTTGGGTTTAGTCTCTTAGTTGCAATCTCCCCATTCCGCACAGCGGCGTGTGCTGGGCACGTCGAGTGAACAACGTTCCACGCAGCGTAAGCAGTTCGCTAAACAGGGGGCGACACAAGCGATCAGAATTCAGTCTTGCCCTAGGTGTTATTCGCGGTACAAATGCCAATACTGCCCCTCCCACCAAGCTTGTGGTAGGAAAGGGCATGTGTTTGCAACGGAACAAACGTCAGAATTCGGCCCACTCACAAAAATCTCGTCACAAGGCCCACGTCATTAATGCAGTATCTTCCAAATCTGCAACTAGCAGGAGAGCAGTTTCGTCACTGATACGTCAGTCAAACGAACTTTTTGTTCATTTACCTACTTTTTTGTGGGAAACGTGTGAAATTTCAGTTGGACAAAAGGGGGGGGGGGGCTGTCACATTGCTCAATTATCACACATATTAACTGTTAGGCTCCATACGCCTGTCTAAAACTAGCACGCAACTGACGGCTTATAATGGACAAGACATTCCCGTTCATGGAACATGTGCTTTGCATGCTATGTAGTGCTCGCATACGTGACCAGTGACCTTTACAGAACTACAATCATGCGTTTATGAGAACATATTTGACCTTGATTCTTTTGAAAATAAAAAGATAAATAGCATTCTCATAAGAATATTAAAATGTTGTTGTGGTTTTCAGTCCAGAGATTGGTTTGATGCAGCTCTCCATGCTACTCTGTCCTGCGGAACCTTCTTCATCTCCCAATCAGTACCACCTACTGCAACCTACATCCTTCTGAATCTGCTTTGTGTATTAATCTCTTGGTCTCCCTCTACGATTTTTACCCTCCGTACTTCCCCCCAATACTAAACTGGTGATCCCTTGATTCCTCAGAACATGTCCTACCAACCGATCCCTTCTTCTAGTCAAGTTGTGCCACAAATTTCTCTTCTCCCTAATTCTATTCAATACCTCCTCATTAGTTCTGTGACCTACACATCAAACCTTCAGCATTCGTCTGTAGCACCACATTTTGAAAGCTTCTATTCTCTTCTTGTCTAAGCTATTTATCGTGCATGTTTCACTTCCATACATGGCTACAATCCGTACAAATACTTTCACAAACGGCTTCCTGACACTTGTTAAATCTATACTCGAAGTTAACAAATTTCTCTTCTTCAGAAACGCTTTCCTTGCCATTGCCAGTCTACATTTTATATCCTCTCTACTTCGACCATCATCAGTTATTTTGCTCCCCAAATAGCAAAACTCCTTCACTACTTTAAGTGTCTCATTTCCTAATCTGATTCCCACAGCATCACCCGACTTCATTTGACTACATTCTATCATCCCCGTTTTGCTTTTATTGATGTTCATCTTATATCCTCCTTTCAAAACACCATCCATTTCGTTTAATTGCTCTTCCAGGTCCTTTGCCGTGTCTGACAGAATTACAATGTCAACGGCGCACCTCAAAGTTTTTATTTCTTCTCCATGGATTTTAATTCCTACTCCGATTTGTCTTTCGTTTCCTTTACTGCTTGCTCAATATACAGATTGAATAACATTAGGGATCGGCTACAACCCTGTCTCACGAACTTCCCTACTACTGCTTCACTTTCATGCCCCTCGACTCTTATAACTGCCATCTGGTTTCTGCGCTATTAAAATAATATTATGAATAACATATTTATTTTCGCAGATGTTGCAGTTAGCTGTCAAGTAATTTTGTAAATAAAATGTTTCTGTTTTCATATCGTATCCAGACGTAGGGATTTTTTTCTAAAAATGCCGTAAGTTACGCGATTTTCCGGAAACTTAGACCCTTCAGCTCATATTAGAGGTGCTGCTGTTCTCTCGCAGTTACAATATTTATCTGTTGTTACAATGTTCTTAATGATGTTTTGTTAAAATATGATAACTATACTATTTGAAAGTGCCATCAGCTCATTTTCAAATAGTAATGAATCATATTTGTATAAGCCATTAGGTCGTTTTACATGGTGTTACTGACTTTAAAAACGACTTGTCTGAAATGTTATAAAACTGTTGAACATAACGCGTAAACATCAATCGCAGATGTACATCAACCAATGTGTAAATAGCAAGTCAACAATGAACAGGATTTAAACCAAAATGGGAATCATTGAAATTATTACTCGTGAGGATGATCGATTAAGTAAAATCGATTATCAGAACAATCTCGATTAATTGCTACTAAAAGCCCCAAACCCCCTACTCGTAATTTTACAAACAAATGTGAAACGTCAAACAAACTCATTGAAGATGTAATCAAGTTTTAACTTAATGTTTGTGAAAGAGAAGTGACATGCTAAAAGAAATAACCTTAACTGACCCTCTGAACATTCAGGCCGGAGATGTATAGCTTTATCTATTTTGTCCTTAGCATCTGATATTTCACACAGTGCAACAGAAGGACTTTTTTTTAATGTTTACGTATATTTCAAGAGTTGTTGCCGTCAAGAGACTTTATACGGTACTTTTGGGAACGTTGTTGACCAGCTGAAGGCCAATGTGGAATGCTTTCTCTTGACTAAATTGTGTATTTGCGCGTAATACATGCAGGTCTGTGAATTTCACAGTTTTGCTTTAGTCTGCAATCGGTGGCACTGTGTGTCCCGGTTTTTGAAAACGAATTTTACAGTGTCGAAAATATGTAACCAAGACAGCGTTAGCATCTCAGCGGTTTGGAAATGGATTTTGCAGGAGTCTATAGTTTTACTTGCTTTAATGATTATCATGGCTTTCTTTTGATTTCTGAAAGTCCGAAAGGTAGCTAGAGAAGACGGATTGAAGCACCACTTACGGCCATCCTAAGGACATTCATATATTAATATTTGTTGCATAGGTCATGAAAACGACATTTCGTAATGATTTAGAACGTGTCACTTTAACTAAGTTTTGTTGTTGGTTGAATATCTGTCAGACTTTTAATGCTATTTGGCAAATGACCAAAGATTTTTGTTGCAGCATAATTCACCCCTTTCTTGCCAAAGTCAGATTTAACCCAGAACAGTGAAGATCATCCTTTCTTCTAATGTTGTAGCTATGCACTTTTAGCTGTTATTTTTGAAGTGGGATGAGTTATTAATAACTAATTTCATAAGTGAATATATGTATTGGATAGTACTGTGAATATCCTGAGTTCCTCAAATAAATGTTTGCAAAGTGATTGTGAATGGGCTCCAGCTATTATTCTGATTACAAAAGCAGTGAATGAAAATAGGCATAATAGGCTAATTTACTGCCATGTTTATCACCAGAATTTGCAATGACCCTAATAGCATAGGTAGCTGCACCTAACCATTTCAGCAGATCATTGTGTTTTTTAACAATTCAGTTTCTCATCCCAGAAATTTTGAATATTCTACCTTAGTGACAGACGTGTGTTCATAGTCTATACTTATCAATGGTGTTATCCCGATTTTTGCAAACTGTCTGTACTGTTAAGTTCTACCTTTGGCATTCTTCCAGTTACATATTGATTAAGCCATTTGTGCACTGTCACACTTGTATCACATTACTGAAGCTTATGTAGAAGAATTTCATAATCCACACAATCAAAAGTCTTTGAGAGATCACAAAATATCCCAGTGGATGATGTTTGGTTATTCAGTCCATTTAATATTTGATCAGTGAAAACATATACAGCACTTTCTGTTGAAAAGCCTTTCTGAAAACCAAAATTGACATTTCATTAGTACTTCATTTTTACAGAAGCTGCTGTTGAATACATTACTTTTTCAAGAATTTTGGATAAAGCTGCCAGAAGTGAGATTGGGCAGTAGTTGTTAGCATCAGACCTATCCCCTTTTTCATGCAATGGTTTAACAATAGCATATTTCGGTCTGTCTGGAAAAATGGCCTGTTTCAGTGAGCCACTACATATGTGGCTGAGAATCCTACTTACCTGTTGGGAACAACCTTTAATACTCTGTTGGAATATGCATCAATTTCATGTGTGCTTGTACTTTTGACTGAATTAATTATTTTCCTTATTTCAGTAGGAGAAGTGGGTAGAATTTCAATTTTATCAAATTGTGTTGGCATTGCCTCTTCCATATACTGCCTTGTCTATTCTAATGAATAGCTTGATCCTATTTTCTCTACAACACTTAAAAAATGGGTATTAAAAAGGTTTTCTACTTTTGACTTCTTGTTAACAAACTTTTCATTTCCTGTGCTATTGGTTGCCCAGTTTCCCTTTTAACAATATTCCAAATTGTTTTAGCCTAATTACCAGATGTGCTAATCTCAGACATAATGCACTTACTTCTGGACTTTTTAATAACATTTCTTAATACAGTGCAGCAGTTTTTATAATGTTTTACTGTTTCTAGATCGGCCGCCCAATGAAAGTCTTATTTCATTCGATGCCACATTGGGCAACTTGCCCATGAATGATGAGGATGAAATGATGAGGACAACACAACACCCAGTCCATGAGAGGAGAAAATCTCCAACCCTGCCGGGAATCGAATCCAGGCCAACTTGCATGGGAGATACGGAATCTTTCAGAAAATCCACTTTGAAATCCCCACAAACAATAATTTGCTTTCCTCTGTCTGACAGAGAGCACAACAAAGAATCCAAGTTTTTCAAAAATAACTGAAAATTTCCCTGTGGGGACCTACAAGTGGCTACAATTATAAAAGTACCATTATTGAGTTTAAGCGCACATGCACATGCTTCTATATGTCACTCTACACAAAAATTTTTAGGCTCCAAATTTTTTACACTATAACTCATTTTAACATACAGTATATGGAAAATCCACCCTCTGTAGTGTCTCTACTTATGTCTGCTGAAAGCTTATATCCACCTGCATTTACTTTTTCCATACCTCTGACTATATGATGTTCAGGCAGGCATAGTACATCTATTCCACCCTCAATTTCTAAATCTTCTAAACACACAAGAAGCTCATCTACTTGGTTTTTAATTTGATGACCTTCTGATCCAATACACTAACATTATATTTCATTGCTTTTATGAGACTCTTTTGACCTACTAGCATTGTTTTTCACTGTCTTCCTATGAGAATCTTCTGATGTTTTAAGATCTCTGCTACCTGCCTGTTTGAGCTTCTTATTGAGCTTAATTTCAACCAATGTTGGATGATTGGACACTGACCTTAGCCTAAAAAAGAGGTTCACTGTCCCCCCTTCCCCCCCCCCCCCCTCTTTCCCAAAGATTTTGCTATCACCCCATCCAGTTTACCATTCCCTTTCCCACTGAGATGCAGGCCATGTCTTGTGAAATCCCACCTACCAGTACCACCAACAGGAACCAAACCTATGCCTGACAAAGTAGTAGCCGAAACAGCTGATCTTGCTCCATGTTGGCCCTGCTGACAGAGCTGTTCAATTGGAGCCGATAAAAGCTGGAACGAAACCAACATCTGTATGGTTTTCTGCAAATGCTATTTTTAATAGGTCACACTCAATATTGTAGCCCTGACCCTATTAGTACTATCTCCTGCTACACCCACTATCATACGTGATCCTGCTTTGTAAAACACTTGCACAATGATTCTACATCCTTTATTAGTTGGCTAAGACCTGCACTGGGCTTGAAAATAGTTGTGTCTTGGTACCTGTTCACCTAATTTTTCCTGCAAGATTTGGCCCATACCTCTTCCATGGCTGCTACCTAACAACATAACTTTTCTCTTACTTTCTACTTTTTTGAAATGGTTGGTTTCCTAGTGAAAGTCTGTTGAGTGCTGACTACACTTACATCTGCTTGAGCCTCTTCCTTAATTGACTGAGGTAGCAAGGCAAATCTGTTGTTTGCGCCAATGATGAAACTGTCAGATACTGTTCTCTTTCTGTGACCCCTGTTCCTTTCTACCACTTCCCACCTGTCTTCACCCTTCTCCCCCTTTAACCTCATCAGTTCCTCCCTAGCATTAAGCAGCAGTTCGGCCTTAAGGCCTCTAATCTTCCCTTTCTGTTCAGCTATTTTCCTATCCTAACAGTTCGAGATAGTCTATACATTTACTACACTGCATATTATAATACAATTGTGGCTTTAAATAATTGTAGAAGCAATTTGGTAGAAAGTAATTTGTTCTTTATACAATCAGAAAACACACATGCATAAAGTAAATAAATTTTAGCTTAAAGCAATTGAATGGAACAGGAAATAATTTGGGCAGCAGTGCCCAATACATTCTTGTGGAGACATACCAGAAATTTTATTTCTGAATGTTCTTGGAGAATTGTATAATTTGCTTGCAGTAACAATCTTGTTTCCCTCAACAGCAGCCAGTGGATTTTTAACTTCACCAATAGAATACTGAAATATCTTATTCTTTGTGTGTGTGTGTGTGTGTGTGTGAGAGAGAGAGAGAGAGAGAGAGAGAGAGAGAGAGAGAGAGAGAGACATGCAAATAACACCGCAATCTGTAGAGATTTACTGTGTATTATATATGTCTTATATAAATTTTTGAAAGTGACCAAAACAAGACACACATAAGTCTGTACTTCTGACCATAACAGGGAACAAAGACTAAATGTGGATCTGTTAATGGCCATTGAAGTTTAATTGTACTTAACTTTACCTCCCAAAACATTAAGTTTCTGCTATGTACAGTTGTTTCGTTTTTAGATTCGAATATGCATATCCACATCTATCATTTTATAGATTTTGTCTTCTGTTCCTTAAGTGCTAGCTCTGCAAATAGAATTATGAGGAAGTGATATCAATCCATGTTGCTGCATCCTGATTTGTGTTGAGGCAGTAAAGAAGTTTGCTATTCACAAATGAAACTTCTATCAGCCAGAAGAGCAACTTCTCAGTATTTGGAGAATCTACTCTTAAATATAATCTGTTTTTCCTGCTGAGCTGTTCTGTCAACTCTTATCCTCTAGAGTCAGTTTGTATTCTAACATAGCTATTGGATATCAACACTGAACTGACTGTTCCTTTGTATAATTTGTTATCAACCGTGTTTTGTGTGAGGAGGAATTCTGTTACTCTTGAGAATCTAACATGTAAAAGAAGATGGAAAATTGTCCTTGAGCAGAGACAACAGTGAAGTGGTGAGACTGGGTGAGGCAAGGAAAATTACAGTAACTATAATGAAATTGAATGCTGTCAGGGCTAGAGAAAACTGTTCATTCATACATGTTTTGAAGACTCTTTCATTCAGTAGAATCCACAATAATGTGAAAAAGATAAAATATACATTTATGTAGCCTACTTATCCAAAAAACCACTAATAAATGTGGTTAGAGATAGATATCTTTTGTTATTACTTACATCATCAGACATAGAAGTAACTTAAGACGTGCTCCGGGGAAGGATGATGGCACCCTTGCTGTTCATGTTGCATGTTAATGACTCGTGGACAATATTGGTATAACCTCAGGCTTTTTTCAGGCGGTGCAGTTACCTGGAATGAAGACAGTCTGAGAGAAGCTGCATAAATATTCAATTAGATCTTGGTGAGATTTCAAAGTGGTGCAAAGATTGGCAACTTGCTTTAAATGTTAAAAAAATGTAAAATTGTGCACATCACAAAATAAGAAACCTAGTATCCTAGATTGTAATATCAGTAAGTCGCTGTTGGAATCAGCCAGATCCTACAAATACTGGTGTGTAACACTTCATAGGGATATGAAGTGGAATGATCACATTGGCTTAGTTGTGGGTAAAGCAGATGGTAGACTTTGGTTTGTTGGTAGAATACTTGAGAAGGGCAATCATTTTACAGAGGAGATTGAAAACAAATCACTAGTGTGACAAGTTCTAGAATATTGCTTAAGAGAGTGGGACTTGTACCAGATAGGACTAAGAGGAGATATTAAACATATACAGAGAAGGGCTGCACAATGGTCACAGGTTTGTTTGATCCATGGGAAAGTGTCGCATAGATACTGAAGAAATCACACTGGCAGACTCTGGAAGACAGATGTAAACTATCCCAAGAAACTCTGTTAGTTTCAAGAGGCCAGCTTTAAATGATGACTTTAGGAATATACTACAATCTCCTACAAATCACTCGCATAGGGATTTTGAGGATAATTACAGCATACTCATAGGCTTGAACGACCATTCTTCCCTAGCTCCATACCTGAATGAATGGGAAGAAACCCTAATAACTGGTACAGTGGGATGTACCCTTAACCATGCACTTCACATTGGTTTTCAAAATATAGATTTAGGTATGGATATAGAAGCATTTACTATATTGTGTTTACAGTTATACATATGTAGTGTAGCATCTTACATTATTACCAGAAAATCTCCTGTTTTGTATTATAGAGTATTCAGACGCTATTCATCAAATGCTAGATCCCATAATGTTTCTGTTGAAAAAATATATTTGATACTGTATCATGAAGTAGCATTTCGATTGAACATTATTTGCTACAAATTCTAACAGTGCCTTGCAAATCAGTAGTCAGTGTTGAGATAATTTATGGAATGAGTGCCTAATGAGATAGTCATTTCATTTTGATTGAATTTCTGAAAGATTTACTCTTTCCTGTTCTAGTCTAAGGGCAGTTGATTTTAAGAGAATCTAGATTCTTATAAACAAACAATAATGAGTGAATGCAAACTAACTCCATCTATGTATGTGTATAACAGTTAAGGTTTTAAAGATTTGCCTAATTTTAACTTCTACAAAACACTAATCAGCTGGTTAAAGCTTCAGTGAAACAAAATAAGCCTTCCTTCAAATACATGCATTAATTCTCCAGCAAACGAATCTAGGACTTTACACCTACTTTTGTTATGGTACATGATTTAGTCTCAGACTGTTGTTTGTGGTTGGTGTTCATTTACATGTTTTTGTTTTTCAGAAGATGGCATCAGGGAAATGCAGAAGTTCTGTTTGTGGTGCAACTCTCATCAAACAAGAGCCAGTATGTAATGTTAATATGACTAATTATGTTGTTTGTTAACATTCAGACAATAAGTCAAAAATAAAACCACTTCCTCTTTTATCAATAAAGGAAAAGGAGTAGGTTTTAAAAATGGTTTATTATTCGGTGCAGTCACATAAAATTTCAAACAGAAATTATTGATTGAGGTAGTCAGATCTTTTATTGCTCATACCTGTTTTGGCACCTACATGCCAACTTCAGTGAGTCTCACTTATTTTTTGAAAATATAGTACATGTTTGACTGTTTTTTTGTTATTATTTTAGGTTTCAAAGTTAGATTATGTGTATCTATCGTACTTAGGACTTGGAAAGTCTGAGATGGAATAATGGCAATATTATGAAAAGGAAATTTGCTGCTCACCATGCAGTGGAGATGCTGAGTTGCAGATACATACAACAAAAAGACTGTCACAATCAAAGCTTTTGGCCAAACAGGCCGTAATCAGAACAGACATCAAGTGCACCCCCGGCCCCCGCCCCCTCAAGCGACCTCAGTATCTGACCCGGCACTGGCACTGTTTCACTGTCCTTGGGTGCAAGAGACTGTGTGTGTGTGTGTGTGTGTGTGTGTGTGTGTGTGTGTGTGTGTGCGCGTGTGCGTGCGTGCGTGCGTGTGCGTGTGCATGTGGGCACGTGCGCGCGGGGTGGAAGGGGGGGGGGCAGGGCTGATCCAGCATCTCTGTTATATGGTGAGCAGCAACTTTCCTTTTCTTAATATTGTCATACTTACGACTTTGATTCAACAAAGCAACATGTTGTAGATTTTGTGACCTGTCAGCAGGTTTTTTTTTTAACAACAGAATGAATTATTACGAATTTTTGGGTTAATCTGTGAGCTGGTTCTCTCAACATGTTTCTTCACAGTTTCACACCCCAGAAATCTTTCGCTAACTGAAGTGCTCTCTTTGTTTTTATGGTTGATGTTATTCAAGTGTTTTACTAGTCTTAATGCACTACCAGTTATTTATTTTTGATATAGTACTTCCATAGATGCTGTCATGTTGCTTGTTTGTATTTGCAGTATGTAGGGTGTTCAAAATAGTCAGATAATAAGAGACATGATAGTATTCATTGGAACAAGAAAACAGGTCTGAGGAACATAAGTGTAGAAACACATTTCTTGTGGGATCAGAACATTACTTCATAGGAGAGGCTCAGTGTGATAACTATTGAAGACATTGCATCCCCCTGCTGGAAATCACACTTCCTTCAGAGCTGATGCTTTTGTTGTACGTGTGGGCATGTATTGGATATTGTAGGGCTCGGGGGAAGTGGAATTGCACACAGTTCTTCCACCTTCACTTAGGAGGTGCTCTTTATATCTTACTTTGAACGGTCTCCGTATCTGTCCTTTGTAATTGTCGGTACAGTCATTACATGTCATTTTAATGTTCCTCTGCCATAACATAGTATGTAGTAAGTTTGAGTAATCTTTTGTATTTGTAATGAGATATTATTGTGCCTTTTTATATATATCTTAACATGTTTTTGTTGTTAAGCTGTCTAGGTTGTCAGTATTTATTTCTGAAGATGATGGTTTCATAAACATTAAGGAGTTTAAATAAACTTTCCATTTTGCAACTGATTGGTTGTTTATTATTTCGTCAAGATGATTTTGTTCTACGATTGCTGCTTCAGCCATGTACAAAAGTTAAAAAAGTTAGTACTTGTTGTGACTCGCCGATCATTCAAAGCGCCGCCATGCGATTATGCGCATCCTCTACGTGCGGCGCTGTCTGCCAGCCATGCAGCAGCTGCGCCACCTAAGCGGCCAGCCGAGCAGCGGCCGCTAGACTGGGACTCAGTTCTCATTCGAATGTTAGCGTGTGCACATGTCTCGCTTGTCAACTTACTCTGTGACTTATATGTGTTGTGTCATTCTGAAATATATGTGTTCAACTTGATGTTATAACAATTGGCGACAAGGTAGTGGATTTTTCCTTTTCACCGTTGACCCACAGGTTTCCATGGCTACTGTCGAGCAACTATTGCAAAATCTCCTTGAACAGCAAACGCTTCTAACAGTGGCGATTCGCGATTTCGTTGCGGCGTCAAATGCGGGGCGTTTCTCGTCGTTGGCTATACCTCCTTTTCCTCCTTACGACGAGACGGCGTAAGACTGGTCTGATTATGAAAAACGTCTTTGACAGCACTTCTTGGCATTTCATGTCACGGACGAACAACCATGTAAGTCTCTATTCCTTTCCTGGATTTCACCTCGAATGTATCGGTTGTTGTCACAATTGGCTCCTTTGAAGGATCCTGCGTCTTTGTCCTTTGCTGAAATGTGCTCACTTCTGTCTGTCTATTTTCAAAAGCAAACGCATGTGGTAACCTCTCGTGTTGCCTTTTATCGTTGTCAAAAACAGCCGCATCAATCCTATCGCGCTTGGACTGCTGAACTTCACGGCCTCAGTTGAAAGTGTCAATTTGTTACTGACGTTCACAAAGAATCCTATGCCGATTCCATGGTACGAGATGCTATTATCCAGTCGGCGCCCGACAAAGATGTTTGGCAACGTGCCCTTCAGTTGGCAAATCCGACTCTAGATGAAGTTCTCTCCATTGTGCAGTCTTTTGAAATTTCTCCCGCCGCTGGGGCGCAAATAGAGGCGTGGGGTGATGTCGGGGAAATACAACCTCTGTGCGCTGTTGACGACGCGTGCGGCGCGTCCCCGCCAGCCAACGTGGCCGCAGTGCGCTCCCACACACAGCCTCGACCTAACCGTAAACAACCTGCTAAGAAACTGCAGCAAAACCCCCGGCAACTTCCTTCATGTCCGCGGTGTTTTACGAAACATTCACGCGAGGATTGTCCCCAACGTTGGGCTGTGTGTCACAATTGCAAAAAGAAAGGTCATGTGTCTTCCGTTTGCAAATCCGACCGCATACATGATGTTCATGAACATGACGCTGATTCTGTGTTGTCTGTCAATTGCACTTCTTCCCTTTCAGGGAAGTTATTCCACAATGTCCAAATCCTTGGTCGAGATGTTCGCATGCAAGTGGATACCGGTTCTATTGCCACTATAATTATTTCTCAGACGTATCTTCAATTGGGTTCTCCACTCCTGTCAACTGTCACTCGGCAATTACGGACGTACAATAAGCAGAAGATTTCTCTCTTGGGACAATTTAATGCTGAGGTATCTTACAAATCCGTCGTTTGCACTGTTCCCATATTTGTGGTCGACCAGAGTAACTCAGAGAATCTTTTTGGTTTCGATGCCTTTCGTGTTTTTGGGTTCTCCATAGATGACTCTGTCAATATCGTCTCTGATGCTATTCCTTATGCTCAATTGGATTCTTCCTTGTCGACGACATTTTCGTCCCTTTTTTCTCCTGGGTTAGGCTGTGCAAACGACTTTGAAGCTCATATCATGCTCAAATCCACTGCTCGGCCTAAGTTTTTTCGGGCTCGGTAAAGCGGGAGCTGGATCATCTCACTACTTCAGGGGTCTTGCTTCCTGTCACTTCCAGTGAGTGGTCCTCTCCTGTCGTCGTCGTTGCTAAGCCAAATGGTGATATTTGTCTCTGTGGCGATTTCAAAGCCACTGTAAATGCTCAATGCCTCATCGACACTTACCCTATGCCCCGACATGAAGAACTGTTCATTAAACTTGTTGGAGGCCAGTATTTTTCTAAAATTGACCTGTCGGAAGCTTATCGTCAACTTCCTCTCGACGCTGCTTCCCAGCAGTTTGTGGTCCTTAACACGCCTTGCAGCCTTTATCAATACCAACGCTTGCCTTTCGGGGTTGCTAGCGCCCCTGCTCTCTTTCAGCCATTCTTGGAACAATTATTGCTCCCTATCCCTGGGTGTATCAATTACATGGACGACATTGTTGTCACTGTCTCCACCACTGAAGAACATCTTCAAAATCTCCGCACACTTTTTCATGTCTTACAGACTGCTGGTCTTAAGTGTAATCTTCAGAAATCACAATTTTTGAGGCATCTAAACTCTCTTGGGATGGTATTCGTCCGCTTCAGCAAACTGTCGCTGCGATCGATGCCCTTCCTCGCCCTACATCTGTTAAGGAACTGCAGGCCTTCTTGGGGAAAATAGCATACTATCACAAGTTTTACCATCTGCGGCTTCGGTGGCTCAGCCATTGCATCCCCTGTTGCATAAAAACATGCCTTTTCACTGGTCCGCGTCATGCGATGTGGCTTTCCAGAAATTGAAGACAATGCTGAAACAGGCCCCATGCCTGGCTACTTATCGACCTGGCCAACATCTTGTTCTTGCCACAGACGCCTCTCAGTACGGGGTCGGTGCAGTCCTTGTGCACCGTTTTTCTGACTGTTCTGAACAACCCATTGCTTATGCCTCCAAAACGCTCACGGATGCCCACTTGTTTCCTTGTTTCATCCATCAACGTCACTTCGGTTATGCTCTAACTCTAGGGGACCTTACGAACAATAATCCTTGCTGGCTGGCTGCAGCATTTTCACTGCTGAGCCGGTTGCCATCTTTCGTGCCCTAGAGTATATCCGCTCCTGCTCAGGTGAGTCCTTTGTTATCTGTAGTGACTCCCTGAGCGGTTTATGAGCTATCGACCAGTGCTTCCCTCGTTCTTGTCTGGTGGTGGCTGTCCAGGAGTTCCTCCATGCTCTTGCCCATTGCAGACGCTCTGTGGTCTTTGTGTGGACCCCAGGCCTTGTTGGGATACCAGGCAATGAACATGTTGACCGCCTGGCCAAACAGGCCACCAGTGAACTGACTCTCGACATTGGCCTCCCGGAGACTGATTTGCGAGCAGTCATCCACCACAAAGTTTATGCGCTTTGGGACGCTGAATGGCGCGGTCTGACCACGCCCAATAAAGTCCGTGCTATCAAGGAGACGACGACTGTGTGGCGGTCATCCATGCGGGTCTCTCGCAAGGAGTCTGTTGTCCTCTGCCGGCTGCGCCTTGGGCACACTCGCCTGACGCACGACCAATTATTGCGCTGTGAGGATCCGCCTCTATGTTGCTGCGGATCCGTTTTTTCTGTGATCCACATTTTGTTGGAATGTTGCCTTTTAGCTGTGCTCAGGCAGACGTTCACACTGCCTGACATGCTCCCTGCCCTTTTAACTGATGACTCTGCCATGGCTGTCTTGGTTTTGCATTTTATTCAGGCAGGGGGCTTTTATCACTTAATCTAAGTGTTTGTCATGTCCTTTTTGTTTTGAGTCTGGCCTTTGGCCTACGATTTTAGATTGGGTTTTTAATGTGTTTCTTGGTGGTTGGCTTTGCCTTTTTTTTTTTTCTCTATGTTTGGCCAACCACCGTCACACTCTGTGTGATTTTAATTTGTTTTCTCTGGTCTTTGTCTAAGTTTCTCTTGTCCTGTGTCGTCTGTCATCTTTTCCTTGTTCACTTTAATTCTGTGTTGGTGTTTTTAAGTTTTGGAAAAAGGGACCGATGACCGTAGCAGTCTGGTACCTTTAATCCCCCAGACCAACCAACCCATATATCCTACTCGAGAACCTTTAGTGGCAGTGCTCAGAAGTCATAGGTGGAAAAATTGGTAATAATGGAGACCAGGATCAGGGTGAGAACCCTAATAGTTACGGCAGCTGCTTACAGTTAGTGGGAAATCCAGGCACAGAATTTCTGTTGTCAGAATGTAATCATTTATATTCTGTAGGCTGGTTCTTGTATTCAGTGTTGCATCTGTAGTTAACTCTTTTCTTTTCATTCAGGTTGAGGCTGACCCACGTGCTTCCCCAGAGCAAGAGATCGAGCACATATCTGTTAAGCAAGAAACTCCTGTAAGTACTAAAAAGACAGCTGTCTTCAGAGCTTGCAAAAAGTAATGTGGCTCGTCACAGAAACATGTTGCCTTCTTGAGTGCTGAGCAATTGTGTCCCTCTGTTTTGAACAGGTAGATGCCTCATTTTACAGCCACTTGCTGACCTGCACACCTTGAACATTCTCATTGCTATCTCTTCACAACATAGAATTCCACTGCAGTCTTAGCACACCTGTTGGTTGCAGGGAAAGCTCATCATAATCAAACATGTATGATTATGTGCACAACAACCAATGGAAAATCTAGGATGGACTGATGACAGTGTTATGAAACTCTCTGGATCCCTTGTGGACACGGGACAGCGACTGTTCAAATATTTACCAAGCAAAATCGCCAGATTGCCACATCTTTTGAGAAGTTATTTTATTTTGGCAAGTAGTTCTGATATTTTAATGTCACCTTCAAGTCCCATATGCATTTCATGTGTAGACCATCATATGTACTGATATTAGCATACTGGTACCATCAGTGTCTGCATGCCGTGAATTCATTATTCAAGTGCTTCCTTTGAAGACATAACAACTTGTTGTCAAGTTCTCAAAGGAAGCACTGGAATAACATATTCACAGACCATCCTGGGGGCTCGCCACTCTTTGGTGTCTTTTCCCTTCCATGCTGAATGTATATTCTCTTGCTATTCTTTTTCCCCTCTCTTGGGGAACATGTCTAGGATGTTATTGGGAATGTTCTGCATTGTCTGTTGTTGACATAAGAACAGTCTCACCTTTGTTTTTCGCTCCCTTTTCCTTTTTTTGTTTCCCTTCTCCTCTTGTTCCTCCGCTTCAGCACTTGAGGTTCCTCTTTTTCTTTTTCCTCCCTGTGCGCTTCAGACAGCTGGCCCATGCGTTTTATGCGTAACAGGTGACTGGGTAATTTTTAATTCCCAGCCCTGGGTCTACAGGTAGGGTTTGCACGTACCCCCTGCTACAGGTCAGGACCAGGGAGTGGTGATTTCCTGAGCTGCTACCTTCCCAAATTGCCAAGTGGTCTCTCTGTCAGGTGTTTGGGAGGTGTGACCTAATGTGTGGACAGTCATCTAAGGCAGGTGTGCCCTCTTGTGAAAGGGGACCCCAGTTGGAAGGAGTGCACCATTTGAGATACTGGCAATCATGGGGGATTTTCTCGCAATGAGCCAATCATCTTCACAATCAGTGTCTACGAAATGTAAACAGAATCAGGCTAATGATTCAGGGACCCTTCCAGCTACACCACAGTTCCTTGTAGTTTCACGTGCTGAAGATGGTCAGTCCTTCACAACGGTAATTCCATCCATTATTCAGAAAGGTGTTGATGCAATTGCCGGTCCTGTGAAATCCTGCTCTCATTTACAGAATGACACTTTGCTTTTGGAGGCTGCTTCTGACTCTCAAGCACAGCTGCTTGCTGCCTCTCTTCTCGATTGCTATCCTATTCGTGTTGAGGCCCATACAACTCTGAATTATTCCTGTGGTGTTATTTACACTGGGCTGCTTGGCAGTCTAACTAATGCCAAAATCCAATCATATCTGTCTGATCAGGATGTTATTGCCGTCCATTGGGTGATGAAAGAAGTAGATTCCTCTGTAGCGCCCACCCTCACACTTTTTCCCACCTTCGATAGAGTGGTGCTTCCATCCAAGATCAAAGCAGGCCATGAAATTATCAAATTCTGACCTATATTCTGAACCCAATGTGCTGTACCAGTGTCATCATTTCAACCACACTGGGAGTCTTGTCGACACCCAGCCAAATGTGTAATCTGTGTTACGGATGTGTACAAGAGTGATTGTCTGCCTCCTTCTCCCCACTGTATCAACTGCAACAGCGGCCCTGCTATGTCCTCTCACGATTGTCCCATGTATCTTGATGAGCGGGCTGTCCAGGAGATCAGTGTAAAGGAAAAAGTGCCTAGACAGTCACTCACAAGTTATTGGCTAGTCACAAACCCTGTGTTCTCCCATCTGGCACTTATAGTTCTGTTCTTGCTACCTCTCGCTCTATGAAGGACATTGCCATGCAGACATGCAACCTCAAATTCAGCTCTGAGGTTGTGAAATCGTCCAGTGTCAAGGTAGCATCACAACCCCGTCATCCAGCTGTGCAACAAGCCATCAAACTCTCACTTCAAGGGGCGGAGCCACCTGCCAACCAGTATCTGAGTTTTCCTCTGCTAACTGGAAAAGCTCAAAGAAGTCCAACAAAGGCAAATGGTCTTCTTCGCTGACTTCAAGATCCTCATTGACAGTGTTATCACATGATACCTTAGCCCACCCGGCCTCTGTGTTGCCTATATGCACCACCAACTGTTTTTCAGTGGTGGACTCCACGGACTGACCTCTCAAGCAAGCTGATGCTTCTGTGGACCTCATGGAGCAGGATCCTCTTCCTTTTGTACCCTGTAGCAGCAAGTCTTCGCAGGCTACCATTCGGCAGCCTTCGAGCTAACGCCCTTTCATTTCTTCCTCATCATGACTCTCCTCCATGGAACGTTTGTGGCCTTCGGTTCCACAAAGAGGTTTTTAACTCTGCATACATTATATTATGCCTTAGGAAAAGGTAAACTGCACAAATGACTGCTAGTACTGCAATTATACGTGTAGCTGTTACATTAATGGTAATTGCGTTCTGCTTTTGTTCACAGTGGTATTTCTGAACATATCATCATTTCATCAACAGCATTCTGAAGCATTCATATTTCTCAAAAATAGTTGTACTTCACATGACCAGTCATCTGTCTGAACTGTTCGTTTAGGACACTTACCATTTTTTTTCTGATAGAACTATGAGAATTTCCTGTTGTTTAGATACAAGTAATACTTTATTAACCAAGAATGTAATCCTCTGTCTGTAAGACTGACTCCATCCACTTGGATGTGCATGACTTTGTATACCATTGAAATTGTGATGTAAAGCTAGTTACTGATAATTATAGATAATTAACTATGGAAGCATTATAGTAAAACGCTACACTGCTCTTATTTACAGAAACCACAGCCTTTAGACGTGCAGGGAAATTCCTTTTCTGCTTGCAATAATCTCTGAAAAAATGTTTTTGGTGTTAACAGCATAGTGCTCAATTGTTTATGTGTAGGGTGGTGGACAACTTCTTAAATTTCCAATTGTATTCTAGCATCCCTTGCACTGCTTTCTATTTCTCTCATTAGCCTAGCTAATTTTTTTCAGGTGATTCTGTATTATACTTGAATCCTTATTCATGGCAATCATTGAACATTAGCATATTGCTGTAATCCAATTGTTATTCTATTGAACATTTTAGTCTTATTTAACAATCCTTGCTCCATACCCGTAATTTGAGTCATATGCTAATGCACTGCTGTTTCTCTGTTATGCTACTTCTTGCACTTGACCTATTCTACTATTCGAACTTGAAATATCATCATTATTTGCTGTGCCAGACATGGTGTTTAGTAATTTTCCACTCAAATTCAGCCATCCTCTCTTGCTCCTTACTAGAGAATGTTGTACCTCTTACTTGCTGCTATTCCTCTCTCAGCTTATCATAGGAAAACTTAAGTTCATAATATTAACTCCGTATGTCTCCCAACATATTTCCCCATTTTGCTTCCATTAGCACCTTTAAGAGGATACCTTGCAACCTTCTCTCTTTGTTCATCACCTCCCAGATGTTGAAGATTGGTCTGAATGACCATCTGTGATTTGTGAGGAGTACATCCAGCTGCTGCATTAGTAGTACCCCATTTCTCAAAGGCTGCTTGACAAATCCTTGTGCTCTGAAGATGAGCAAGATCATGACATTCACTAAACTCCATCTAAGTGTCATCCTGTGTATTCCTTGGTCTCAACCTGTATGGCCTATTCTGTGGTGTTTCTTTATTCATTTGCTTTTCTAATTGGTGTAACACTCCTGGATATTTCTTTCTAAAGGAAAATTTTAAAACAGAGTTGGGAATTTCTACTTTTACTTTGCTACCATTAACTTCAGTTCCTTTCTTATCTGTGAGTATCTGAACACTAACTTTAGTACCACTAATGGCTTTTACAGTGACCGTGTACCACAAAGAGTAGCTCCCACCATGGACAGTTCTACTGAGTACAGATTTATCAAATGGATGATTAACCATTCTTTTACACTTGAGCCATAGTTCTTTTACCTGCTCCTGCCCAGTGCTAAATGTGTTTCCATATTGAGATATGACAATAGTGCCTCTGTATCTAGTTTACTGAACGTATAACTGTTCCTACTAGTTTTAGCTGATCTTCTTTTGAAATCAGATTGCATTGTTAAAAAATTTGTAAGTAGCGCACACACATGAAATTTATAACAGAGCAGGTCAGAACCATCCAATGTAATGTAATGTAATATAATGTAACATAGCATAATATAATGTAATTGTTTTCCTTATTTGATTTAGTCATATGAGTAACACATGTACGACTGTTACAGAAATTAACTGTTTTCTTATCCCAACAGGGAATTTTAAAGTCTGATTGTTCAAAATATAAATTACAGATAACTGCTGCAGATCTACCTAAGTTTAACCTGTTCCTGCAGTTGATGACTAATAATTATGATAATAAACTTAGTGAATTAATGTCACATTTTGTTATTATTCTAAGAGCACACATTTTGTTTCTGCCATATTGCGATAATTCTATGTAAAGAGGAAACTGTATAGGCAGGGTAAGCCACAGTGTTCTACTGACTTGAGTCCTTCAATGGTGCTATTCCCATATATCCCACTTGAGAACCTCTAGTTGCAATGTTTGGAAATCACAGGTGGAAAACCTGGTGATAATGGAAGTCAGAATCAGATTGGGAAGTGTGCTCAGATATCGTAATAGAAGGTGGCTGCTCAAGATAACCGGCAAATTAGGCAGTGTTTCTGTTGTCACAATGTAATCATTTATATTCTGTAAACTAGTTTCATAAGCAATTATTGTACTCAATGTTGCACCTGCACTTAACTCATTTCCTTTCATTCAGGTTGATGCCAACCCACTTGCATCCTCCAAGCAAGAGATGGAGTATGTATCTGCTAAGGAAGAAACTCCAGTAAGTACTAAAATTCACCTGTCTTCTGAGCTTGCAAAAAGTAACGATGCTCTGCACAGAAACACATTGTCTTCTTGAGTGCTGGGTGATTCTGTCCCTCTGTTCTGAAGGAATGGCTGCCTCATTTTACAGTTGCTTTCTGGCCTGCGTGCTTTCAGCATTCTAATTTCTGACTCTTTACAACATAGCATTCGGCTGCAGCCTTTGCACACCTTAGGTGCAGGGAAAGCTCATAATAACCAAACACACACCATTATTGCAAAGTCAACCAATGGTAAACCCAGGATGGAATAAAGACAATGTATGAAAATGGTAGATTGCTACTTACCTTACACTGGAAATGCTGAGCCACAGGCAGAAACAACAAAAACAGTGCGAAACACAAAAAGTATACTTTTGGCTGAAAGGCATCCTTCAGAAGTACACAACATACACGCGCGCGCGCGCGCGCGCGCACACACACACACACACACACACACACACACACACACACACACACACACAAAAGGTTCCACTATTGTGTTTTTAAACTGCAAGGGTTACATTGCGAAGGACTCGATTCGTTCACCTATAAATCCTGCTCCAGTGATCCCATTTCAGAAGTCTAACAGGATCTCTGGTCCCTCCTGAAATCCGTAGGCCCATCGCAGAATCTTTCATCGTAATCTGTCTCTCTCCTCACCTGTACCACTCCCCACACTATCTTCTACATGCTTCCTAAAGTTCATAAACCCAACCATCCGAAATGCCCCATTGTCACCACTTATTGTGGCCCCACTGACAAAATCTCTGCTCTCGTAGACAAAAACCTTCACTCCTGTTCCTTTACCACCTGGTGACCTCATCACTATTGATGCCACCTCCCTTTTCAGTAACATCACTAATGACCCTGGCCTTGCTACTGTTGAACACTAAATTTCCCAACGATGACAGATTCTGAACCTACAACCTCCTTCCTGGTCACCTTCACAATCCTAAACTAACCTCCTGACCTTGTACAGAAAATGATCTCCCATGCCTTATCTCTTCAGTCACCCATCACTTTCCAAACTCCCACCTTCTGGTCACAGAGGAGCATTCCCCTCAGGACTCTGTACAACCCAGGACTGGAGCAATTGAATCACATTCTCCACCGGGGTTTCGATTACCTCTTGTTGTACTGGAAATGAGGAGTGTGTGCCTACTATCCTTCCCACCTCTCTGACTCGTATTTTGCCACCCACTGAACCTATCCATGGTTCAGGAGATATATGATATGATAGATACTGAGATGTGTGAAAAACTGCTGCGTAGTGTATGATATTTAAATTTGTTACTACTCTCGTTTCAACTCTATTCAGAGCACATTTTGCAGACAGTATCCACATATGTCACTGAATGTAGTACAAAATTAGATCATTGTATGACACTTCTGTTAGTTCAAGGGATATGAGATATGTGAAAAAATGCCACATCGTGCATAGATTTTTAATTCACTTATTCTTTACTACAAAGAAACTTCTGGAGTCGAGTCAATTCAGGAAACCCCTGGCATCTGGCAGCACTTTTGACTGTCTTTCAACTTGAAACTGAAACAGCTATATCCAACGATAAGTCTGTAGAGCTGTGAAGAGGCATTGCCATAGAAATATTTACAAAATCACCAAGCAGGGCAATGCACTGGTTAGCATACTGGAATTGCATCTGGGAGCAAGACGGTTCAAACCCACTTCCGGCCATTCTGATTTAGGTTCTCTGTGATTTCCCTAGATCAGTTAAGGCAAATGCCAGGACGGTTCATTTGAAAGGGCACAGCTGATTTCCTTCTCCATCCTCCCCTAATTGGAGCTTGTGCTCGATCTCTTGACCGGATGTTAAAGCACTAATCTCCTATTCTTCCTTTTACAGTGCTATTGTAGTCAGGCATAGCAGCTATGCTCAACATACAAAAACTGCCTGGGATCACATTTCTTAATTTGGATTTTGTACTTATACATTTGTACATTATGCTTATTTCTTTGTACAACTGTTTCATAATTTTAGAGGTGGTTTCACAAATACATGGAAATTCTAATAGCAAATTGACAAAATGAACACTTGGGTTTTTCAGCTAGCTATCTCTGTAAGGATCATAAATTTAAATTCTACATTTGTTAGCCCCCATCTCTGCTAAAAAAAACTATTAATTGCAAAGGACTCTAAGTTAGAAAGGGCTGGCTGGCTCTGCATACATCATTGGCTGCACGTTGTAGAAGGGGGAAAAAAGTTGGTTGGTGTTTATGATATGACTTAAGCATTTATACGAACACAAGGGTAACTCTGTTTACTCCTTGTCATTGTTTGCAGGAGTGGGATGTGCCTGATGACCACGATAGTACGCATGATCCACAAAGCATCATCAAAGAGGTGAGTTGTTCTAATGTTGTGGTGGATAATTGCACTACATAATGTAGAATAGTAATTTATTTGTTCCCCATAGAGTATTTGGATTTTGGACATATATGCCACAAGTAATGTCATAACTTGCTGGAAACAATTACAAAAACACAGTTTATCTCAATTAAGTATGGATAGTATGGTGCAAATGAAGGTAATCTACTTCCTTAAAGTGCATTCATTAATACTATAAAACACTCATTACTAAGATATTCCTGTAGAGTGACTTCCCTTTTGGTACTTTGGAAGCTTGTTAAACAATTTGATTCCTGTGTTACACAGTCTGTAGTTTGTATAGTGCCTTGCCAGGTGACACACACACACACACACACACACACACACACACACACACACGTACGTGGACAGAGAAAATAAACAAACTTCAGTTGTTGCTATATCAAATCAAGTGAACATCAATGGTAACTACACACATCAGCAACATTAACTCTGTATTCAGTGGAGGGAAAAAGTGTAACTTGTGAGTGGAGTAGTACAAAACATTTATTGTGTTTGTGTGTGCATTTCCACATCATCAGTTGTAAGTAAACACAAAATGTAGTCACAAAATGTCTGTGTATAATGAAATTACATTTCATAGATAACATGATTTGCTAACTTAGTAACAAAGCTCACAGTAACACCTTGTAGTTAAGATGACAAGCTACCACTGTACAGTAATGCAAAGTGGGCCCACTGAACTCCAATATTTGAAAACAATACTTTGTCAGTGTCAAAGCAACAGCTCACAAACTCAGTTTTACTCACTACCTTGTTTGGAACATGTTGTTGTTGTTGTTGTTGTGGTCTTCAGTCCTGAGACTGGTTTGATGCAGCTCTCCATGCTACTCTATCCTGTGCAAGCTTCTTCATCTCCCAGTACCTACTGCAACCTACATCCTTCAGAATCTGCTTAGTGTATTCATCTCTTGGTCTCCCCCTACGATTTTTACCCTCCACGCTGCCCTCCAATGCTAAATTGGTGATCCCTTGATGCCTCAGAACATGTCCTACCAACCGATCCCTTCTTCTGGTCAAGTTGTGCCACAAACTTCTCTTCTCCCCAATCCTATTCAATACCTCCTCATTAGTTATGTGATCTACCCATCTAATCTTCAGCATTCTTCTGTAGCACCACATTTCGAAAGCTTCTATTCTCTTCTTGTCCAAACTATTTACCATCCATGTTTCACTTCCATACATGGCTACACTCCATACAAATACTTTCAGAAATGACTTCCTGACACTTAAATCTATACTTGATGTTAACAAATTTCTCTTCTTCAGAAACGCTTTCCTTGCCATTGCCAGTTTGGAACATAACAAATGAAAATGGTTTACATCCTTACCATGCAGACAAGCCTAGATGAGAAAGTAGAAGATTATACAAGCTATGCCAATTTTTGTACCTGAGCTGAGGGCAACATCAGTGCTCAACAGTGTTAATATTCCATATGTCATCTTGTTTATGTATATGACAATTTTTACCATGGAAGCAGTATTTAATGTCCACAACTGTCGCCAGTATTAATATGAAAATCCTCATCAAATTCAGTAAATTGGTCACTATGATTTTTGACAATGTCTGGTCATCTTTATTGAGCCTTTTTTCCCCTCCTCCTTGAATAAGTGGACGCAATTATTAACAGTTCTTGCAAGTGGAATTGCCCAGAAAGTGTTCCTGTCCTAAGGTAACTCATTTATATTTTTATGCAAGATTTAGCTTTCACCTGATTTTTCTTGGTAACATAATCTAAATGTACTATCACATGAAGTAAATTAAAGTGCCATGTTTCTATACAATGCAATGACTGGACAGTCACATGTTGTTGTTGAATGCTATCTGACTAAATACTGTACATCAGTTAAAAGTGTGTGGCTATTTATGAAATTTTTAATAGTACAGAGCAGTATTCAGTTGTTAGTAAACTTAACCATAATTGAAGCAGTTAGTGTACAAAGAGTAATAAATTTCTAGTGGTATTTTTGTTTATTAAGACCTTGATATTTGAAAGTACTACTTTTTAAGAACATAGTAAGTACATAATAGTTGGCAAATTCCAACACTGTATTTTAAATTTGTAATTTCATACCTGTGTTCATTGTAACATTATTGTTAACACTTTCAGAGATACATTATGAATTCTTTACAGTGCTGTATATTACTGAATTACAAATAGTTCTTATTGCTGAAAATTTGTGTGAAAACTCTTGATACAATGAGTGCATTTTGTTTACGAGCAAGTGTTAACAAAAAGTAAAATGCTGTAAGAACTTATATCAGCACAGAATAAATATAAATCATACATATGTCATTTATTTACATCTCAGCATGGTGAAATGAACATTGTTTTCTTAATAAATTAATGTAAGTATGTGAAATACATATGGCATTGTGTTATTTTACTACATGAGAATTGCGTTCACCAGCACTACCCAACATTTGAATATATGCTATGCTCTTCATGTACACCAAAGGATGTTGTTGCAACAGAACAGTGTTCTACCACATACTACTCTGGCAGTCTGGTGACATTTGAGTCAAGTATTAGAGTGCAGGTAGATTGGGTGTGGTTGCTCCCCCCTCCCCGCTCTGAGAGTGGCCTGTCAGATTGCTTTACTAGGCATTTTTATGTCGAGTTTCGTGAAAGATCACATCTACAGGACACCATTCAACATTCATTAAGAGCTGATTGCAATCATTTTTTGAGACAATGCTCATCATGTTAGACAGTTGCTGATGTTAACTTTGCACCAATGTCAAAGGCAGGAATTGTATGGCATGTGGGTAGATTAAATAACTAATGAGGGAGTACTGAATCAGACTGATTGGGGGGAGGTATTTATGGTAAGGCTTGAGTAAAAGGAGAGATTAGTCAAGGACACATTCTGTGGTGCCAAAAAAGTCAGTTTGGTAATAGGATGAAGTGTGAGGGGAAAATATTACAGGGGGGATTAAGGTTAGACAGTAGTAAGCAGGTTCAAACATACGTGCATTTCAGTAGTTACACCGACATGAAGAAGCTTGCTCAGGATAGACTAATGTGAAGAGTTTCATTAGTAAACAGATGACACCTTGATGCTTAAGATCGTGTCCTATCAACAGATCCCTTCTCCTAATCAAGTTTTGCTATAAATTTCTTCTCTACAGTTTTATTCATTATTTCTTTATTAATTATCCAATGGCCCCATTAATCTCGGGTGTTCTTCTGTAGCAGCACATTTCAAAAGTTTCCTCTCTTTTCTAGATGGTACTATCTCCCACCTCTCACTTCTGCATAAAGTTACACTTCAAATTTTTCATAAAATATGCCTGCATTTTTGATCCTCTTTGCTTCTAAAATCTTCAGTTATTAAGCTCCCAAATTGCAAGACTTTTCTGTTTCCAATATCTCATTTTGCAGTCTTAGTCTCCCAACATCACCTTATTTAATTCAGCTGCATTCCATTACTATTCCGCAGTTAGACACATTAATCTGTACTCCTATTTCATTTCTCCCCTGTTGACAGGCGCAAAAAAAAAGACAGAAAACTTTCCTAGATTTTGGACAAATGTTTCTTTTGTACTGGAGTATGCACAGGCACACACACACACGTACATGTATGGCCTCATTGTGCAAAATGGAGTGGGTGAGGGGAGAAAAGAGGCAGGGAGTGGGAGGGAGGCTTGGGGAAGGATGGCCGATGGCTCGTAGGGAGGAAGCAGGTGTGTGAGATAGGAATTTGCGACAACAGCACATGTCAACACACGTGACAATGTGATGATGTGAACATGGTGACAGAATAGAGGAAGGAGGGACTGCAGGGAAGAGGGTGTTTGTAGAGGAGGGTAGTCAGAACCAGCACTCATAAATGATTTACATTCTGCTAGAACCTTCCATGCCTGTACTTATGTGCTCCTTATTAACATATGTTTCTGCTTGCAGACACACTCATGTAACACAATGACATTATAAGTTATAGAGTGTAGCAATCAGTGGTCCTTTTTTAGATTTTATTACACAAATCCAGATTTCGGCTGGTAGCTAGCCATTCTCAATGCACTGTTTTCTATTCTCAGTGCATGTAAGTCCCTGTTGTCCAGGCATCAGTCACAGTTCTTTGAATACAGTAGTGCATTGAGAATGGCTAGCTCCTAGCTGAAATCTGGATTTGCATAGTAAAATGTAAAAAAGGACGACTGAGTGCTGCACTCTATAATTTATGTCACATGTCACCGAGTGCAACTACTTTAGTGCAACCACTTAAGGTTACCTGGCAGTGGCTTTAAACATTAGTTATGAATGTGATTTCATGAACTACCAGCCATATGTTTGCTACCATTTTTACATATTTTGATGCACTTCATCTATTATAAAGATGTGATAGAGAAGGCCTGTTTATTTGCTCAAAAGAAAAAGAAAAAAAAACAGCTTTTATTTCAAGTGATATTATACTCCGAAAAGTGGTGACTAACGGGGCTTTGGTGAAGCTATGATAGGCCAAGCTAGCCAGCAGTGGATCTACAACCAGCTTCCAACAAGGTAACTAGTCTTAGATAGGATGGACATAAAATATAACTACCCAGAAACGCAAATGGACTACAAATTGGAGCTGTATACATTGGAACACTGAGAGGAAAGGTAGAAGAGATGGTGGATATGATAGAAAGGAGAAAGCTTGATATTCAAGGCATAGGAGAGACAAGAAGGCACCAAGGAACTGAGGAAAAGTTGCAGATAGTATTGGAGTGAAATGAGGAAAACAAAAGGGAGTGGGAGCTGTTGTGAGCGATCTTCTAAAAGAAGAATTACAGAGGACAAGTGACAGGATAACGGAGAACAGAATTATCTATGTAAGCATAGACCAGATGTGGTTTAAATTCAAAGAAATAGTTTTGATAATTGAGAGATTTATACCAAATAAATTAATAAGATGTGGTACTGATATCCCATGGTAATGACATAGGAACAGTCGGTATTGTAGTGGTAAACTGTCATAGTTGTGCTGGAAAAGAACCACAGCTCCAGGTGCTAATAGAAAGCACCAAATCTGAAATTGCTATAGGTACTGATTAAACATTTTTCAGAAAGCATAGATTAAATACAGTTGGTGGTAGAGTGTTTATTGCAGTCAGAAATAATTTACTTTGTAGTGAAACTGAAGTATATAATTCCTGTGACTTAGTATTGGTCGACATTATATGTGACAGTCATAATAAATTAATAACTGGCTCCTTTTACCAGTCCTCAAACTCAGATGATACAGTTTTTGGACAGTTCAAAGAAAACTTGAGAGTAATTTCAAATAGGTACCATCAATCATATAGTTATAGTTGTTGGTGACTTCAGTCCACCATCAATATGTTGGCAGAGATAAAAGTTTGAAGTTGGTGTTAGGCATAAAACATTGTCAAAATCATTCTGAATGCCTTCTCAGAAAATTATTTTGAACAAATAGGAGCTCACTTGCAGTGTAAATGTTTGCAAAAACATACTTGAGCTCTTAACAACAAATAATTCTGGCCAAAAAGGGCGCATCATGACAGGTACAGGGACTGGTGGCCACAAGATTGTTGTAGTTAGACTGAATACTGTAACATTCAAACCCACCAAAAAGAAACATAAAATACATCCATTTAAGAAAGCAGATAAAAATTCACTTGACACCTTCCTTAAGAGACAGTTACCATTCCTTCCTGTCTGATTGTATAAACATAAACCAGATGTTCAAATTCAGAGAAATATTTTCAATGGCAACTGAGTGGTATATACCAAATAGATTAATAAGAGATGATATTCATCCCTTGTGGTGCACAAAACAGGGTACAACACTATTGAAGAGGCAAAAAAAAAAAAAAAAAAAAAAAAAAAAAAAAAAAAGCATGCAAAATTTAAAAGAACACAAAATTCCTGAGATTGCCAAAGCTTTACAGAAGGTTGAAATTTAGCGTGAACTTCAATGCAAGATGCTTTTAATAGTTTCCACAGTGAAACTCTGTCTCAAAATCTGGCAGAAAACCCAAAGAGATTCTCATGATATGTAAAGCACAACAATGGTAAAATGCAACCAGTACCTTCACTGTACGATAACAATGGTGATGTTATCGATGGTACTGCCAGTAAAGCAGAGTTACTAAACTTGGTTTTCTGAAATTCCTTCACAAAGGAAGATGAAGTAAATATTCCAGAATTCAAATTGAGAACAAGTGCCAACGTGAGTAATTTAGAAATAAGTATTCTCGGCGTAGCGAAGCAGTTTAAAACACTTAAGAAAGGAAAGGCTTCCACTCCAGATTGTATACCAGTCAGCTTCCTTTCAGAGTATGCTGATACAAAAGGTCCTTAGTTAGCAGTCATATCCAACCACTTGCTTGTAGAAAGATCTGTACCCTAAGACTGAAAAGTTGCATAAGTCACACCAGTACCTATGAAAGGAAATGAGTAATCTACTAAATTACAGACCCATATCACTAATGTCAATTTTATGTAGGATTTGAGAACATATACTGTGTTTGAACATGATGAATCACCTTGAAGAAAATGATGTATTGACAAATAGTTAAAATGGATTCGGAAAGTATCGTACTTGGGAAATACAGCTAGCTCTGTTTTTCATGAAGTAATGCGTGCTGTCAACAGGGTACATCAAATTAATTCCGTATTTTTAGATTTCCAGAACATGTTTGATACCATTCCTCACAAGTGAATTCTAGTTAAATTGTGTGTCTGTGGGGTATGATTTGTGTCCTGTCAGAAAGGTTCCAGTTTGTAATAACTTATGGAAAGTTACCATTTAAAACAGAACTAATATCTGGTGGTCTCCGAGAAAGTGTTACAGGCGGCCCTCTGTTGTTCTTGAGCTATGTAAACCATTAAGGAGGCAATCTGGACAAGCCTCTTAGATTGTTTGCAGATGATGTTGTCAGTTGCCATCATGTAAAGTCATCAGTTGATCAAAATGAATTGCAAAATGATTTGGACAAGATATCTGTATGGTGCAGAATGTGACAATTGACTCTAAATAAAGAAAAGTATGAAGTAATCCAGCACTAAAAGCAATCTGCTGAATTTCAGGCACACAATAAATCAGTCAAATGTAAAGGCTGACGAATTATTCCATCCTGGATTTTCCATTGTTTAAATTTAAATGCTGTAAACTCAACTAAATACAGATAATTGAAATTTCAACGATCACATAGATAATGTTCTGGGGAAAGAAAGCAAAAGACTGTGATTTATTGGCAGATAACTTGCAAAACATAACAGGTCAAGTAAGGAGACTGCTTATACTATACTTGTTCTCCCTCTTCTGCGGTATTGCTGTATGGTGTGGGATTGGCATCAGATAGAGTTGATGGAGGACATTGAAATTTCATGAGAAGGTCCTGTCACAGCAAAAACACCTTTGTTTTAATGACTGCAACACCAATTCACGTATTACATCTGTGGCAATCTCTTCCTTATTTTGCGATAATACAAAATGAGCTCCCTTTCTTTCAATTTTTTCTATCACCACCTTTCTCCTCAGAATGTGAAAATATTTTTTGATGCCCACCTATTTAGGGAGAAATTATCACCATAGTAAAATAAATTAGGGATCATATGGAAAGATTTAAGGGTTTGATTTTTCCATGCACTATTAGAGGGTGGAACGGTAAAAAAGTACCTTAAATGTGGTTCTATGAATCCTCTGCCAGGCACTTAATTGTGAATTGCAGTTAATCATGTACATATAGACAAGGGAAAGAAGTATGGAGGTGGTTCAGATGTATGCCACTCAGGTGGGTTACACATGTCAAGAGGAGGAGGAATTTGAGGAAACTAAAAAATCTTTTGAATGGACAAAGTTATGGGCGACTTGAATGCAGATGTAGGGAGTGAAAGCCAAGGGTATGAAATGTACTGGGAGCTGAAGGATGGGGGAAGTAGAAATGAAGAAGGAAACAGTTTTGTGGAATTCTGCAAGAGAAATGGTTTAGTGATAGGTAACTCCTGGTCTCAGAAGAAAGAGAGCCACGAAATTGTGTGATACAGAATGAATCTAACACACAAATCTTTGGTGGATTATGTTCTCTGTGACTGGGAAACAAAGAGGACTGTAATGGATATAAATGTACTACCATCTGACGCACTGGATAGTGACCACTGGCTACTAGCGATGAGCATGAGAATCATGAAGGAATGGAGGAAGAGAGAGAACCAGGAAGGGAGAATTAGAGTATGGAAACTGAAGGAAAAGGCAGTGAGGGAAGAATACAGTGAAATTATAAGGGAAAGGTTACCAAACAATGAACTAAAAGCAGGAGAAGAGGAATGGAGCGCAATTCAAAAGTGCTATGGTTGAAGCTGTGGCCGAACAATTGGCAGAAACGTTGGAAAGTGACACCATGGCAGAATGAAAATGTCAGGGTGGTAGTGGGAAGGAAGAGCAAGGCCTTCAGATTGTGCTTCTTAAAAAGGACTGAATTACCAAGAGAGAAATATCAGAAAAAGAAGAAAGGGGCACATAAGACAGTGGCTGAGGAGAGAAGAAACTGGATGGAAGAATGGATAAAGATGATAAAGGAAGTTAGCAGCAGAAGTAAGAAAGTACCATATGGAATGGTCAAAATAAGAGGAGAGGTTTGAGAGAAGATGTAACGATGATGGATAGAAATGGGAAGGGGGAGGGAAGGAGAACTTGACATGGTAAAAAATGGAAATGGTGCTGGGCAAGATGAAAGGAGGAAAGGCACCAGGGATGGATGAGGTAAGTATCGAACTGGTGAAGGCAGCAGGGGACGGTGATGATGTGGATTGAGAAGACTCTAGAAGACTATAAGAGGGCACTAATTGTCCTTGTATTCAATAAAGGTAGTAGAGAGGATTATAGAAACTACAGGGGAGTCACACTGATACCATACTGTGCCAAGGTATATGAAAAGATCCTGGAGAGCAGAATCTGGACAAAGGTTAAGAACAAATTGAGAGGGGAACAGCATGGCTTCAGACCTGGGGAGGTCAACTGTTGACCTCATATCTGCAATGAGGCTGCTCTAGTAGCACCAATATGAATTTGGGGGAGACCTTGTGGTGGCCTTTGTTGCTATAGAAGAATGTTCTGGGAAGCACTGGAAAAAAGACAACAAGCATAGTGGAGAAGGTGTACTGTGGAAGTCTGAGTTGTGTGAAAATGGAAAATGAAAGAATAGATTGGTTTATGCAAACAAGTGGTGTTAAGGGCTGTGCATTGTTATATTTCCTCATCATGGATGAGGTCATGATGTGATGGCAGTAAAAAACTGGAGAAGATAAGATGAAAGAAATGGTGGTCACGGATGACTTGATGATAATCTGGGGAAATATGGAGGAAGAGATTCAGTAACAGCTGAATGCTTGGGAGAGAACTGTGGGACAGTATGGAATGAAATTTAATGTAAACAAATGTGAGATCCTGTTACAGCTGGAAGGAAAGATAGATCAACTAGTGGGATAAAGATTGGAGGTGAACAATTGAAGAAAACTGAAGTGTCGAGTACTTGAGAAGTGCGACAGAGGAAAATAGAAGAAATGAGAAAGAGATCAGTGAATGTGGGAGACAGGTAGAAACATTCCTGTGAAGTGTTAGGAGCCTGGTTTCGATCAAAGACCTCCCACAAAAAAAGAGATTTAAGCATATTACAGGCATGTGAAATGAATTTCCTCAAAAGTAGGCTAGGAGAATAAAATGGTAAGGGAAATAGTGAAATAGGAACCCCTGCAGACACATCAAGGCTAAGATGGAATGGTCAGTTACAGAGAGTGGACAGCAAGAGGAGGTGAGAAGGAAATGACCTAGAGGAAAACCAAGGGGGTAAATGGCTGAAAAATGTGGAATGTGCTGAAAAGATAGGTGAGGAGCGGACCAGAGTGTACACAGTGATGGTGGGAAAGCAGGACTAGATGGGGAGCCTTTCGTTCCAGACAGACTCAGCCAGAGGCAGGAAACTGTTCATCTTCATGATGATTATGACGACGATAATGATATGATACTTGATGTAATTATTCTTCATCTTTGATAACTCCTCTCTTTCATCAGTGCAAACTTACCACTTATGTAAGTGAATGCTGTCACATGATCCCAATGTCATTAACACCTATATCTGAGCTCCCTTGAATATTTACATATGCTTAAATGAACTCCGACAGGTCAACATTGTCACCATTTTCTGTAAATGAAGTGCAAAATAATCAGTAAACTCACAAATGGCTGACCAAAGATTTTTTTCTAGACTCTGTAGTAGTTAATTCTACAACACGGTCCCATGCGGCTGTCATTTATCAATTTCAAATTTTTTATTATACCATTTCCGCTCCTTTTCATGAAGCTTATGCATCAGCTGCATCTTATATATGTGCATAACATTTTCCAGATCTTATTGGTCCAGTGGTTGTAACAGATCTGTTATTTTAGGCTGCAGAAATTTCACACTAATGCCACCACTGACCCGTTCTTCTACATGTGGGTGTAGCAGAGCATTGTCAAGTGACATTATGGCCTCCAGAGACAAATCTTCCTCTTTTAGAGATTTTATTACACTTGGCACAAAATCTTCAAAGAATCAGTTTTCAAAAAGCAAACTGTCCATCTATAGATTCGCCCCGCCCCGCCCCGCCCCTCACCACCCCTCCCCTCCCCTCCCCTCCCCTCCCCTCCCCTCCCCTCCCCTCCCCTCCCCTTTGCACTGGTAACATTGCTTGACCAATCCGCAGACATCCTTATACAAGGTTGGCCAAGTAAGGTGTTCCCTGATTCTAGCTAAAGTCTTGGCCAGACCCAAGTGTCCACCAACCACCGAATTATGGAAGACAGCAGGAACCAGCTCCGTAGGAAGACAAATCTTTTCTCTGTTATCTCTCTTACTGCGATAGCAGACAATCCCTTTATGGACACAATACCCTGGCACCTCCTTCCCCTCCGCAAGCTGGCCTTTAATCGCAGCGATGTGTACATCCTGCTCTTGCCTTTCATGAAGGTTACCAAAGAGTTCAGGAACCTCGGATAAAATACCCATTGCCCAACTACAGGGTTCGACCCCAACGGCTTCCTGCTCATTACTAGTCCCTTCATCAAACATCCTGCTTAGAGCATCGGTGACAGAGTTCTCCGTTCCTTGAATATGTCGGACCGTGAATCTAAAGGCTGATATTCTAACTGCCCACCGAGCTATTCTACCAGTTCTCCTGGGGTGCGCCAAGACCCAACTCAAGGCCTGGTTGTATGTCTCCAGTAAGAAAAGCCTATGCTCAAGGTAGAACCTGAACCTATCAAGTGCGAATAGAACGGCAAGCGCCTTCAACTCATACACGGAATATTTGAGCTCCGCTGGAGAAAGCATTCTTGAAGCATAAGCAGTAGGACCCTTCTCACCATCATCTTCTTGCAGGAGAACGGCGGCTACGCCTGAAATCGAAGCATCAGTTTGAACTACGAAGGCCTTACGAAAATTGGGGACAGCAAGAACAGGTGGGTTTGCCAGAGCGGCCTTGATTGCCTCAAATGTTGACTGCTGGGACTCACCTCACTGAAATGCTTGATTTTTCTTATGCAGAAGATTCAAGGGCGCAGCCAACTGAGCGAATTGGGGTACAAACTTCGTAAAGAAGTTCTCTATTCCAATAAAGCGAGCAATTGCCCTTGTATTCTTTGGAGGAGGAAATTTTTGAAGATCCTTAGTCCTGTCCTTATCAATACGGACCCCACCGGCCGACACCAAGTGCCACAGGAATGAAATCTCCTTGGATGCTAACTTAATCTTAGATCGTTTGACGGTAAGACCCACACTACGCAAGCGTAGAAGGACCTGTTCAAGGTGTCAAAGATGCTCCTCAAGACTCGCACTAAAAATTACCATGTTGTCAAGATAATTCTAAAGAAATTTATACTTAACATCGCCTAAGACATTATCCAACATCCTAGAAAGGACGGCAGCACCGGTAGACAGATCAAAAGGGACTCTATTGAACTCGAGTAAGCTCCAGTCAGTGCAAAATGTAGTGACTGGTTTAGACTGCTCAGCAAGAGAAATCTGGTAGTATGCCTGGTTCAAGTCGAGTACAGTGAAGATCTTTGCCCCCGCAAACCAAGTAAAGCAGTGATGTAGGTCTGGCAATGGCACTGATTCCAAAACTACCTTCTGATTAAGCTGCCTATAATCAACAACTGGCCTGTAGCCTGAATCCCCCTTGGGGACCAGGAACATGTGCGATGAATAGGCAGAAGTGGATGGTCTAATTATCCCCTGTTCTAACATTTTATCTATAATACGACGCAAAGCACCATCTTAGGGGGCAACAGGCAATAAGGCGGCAGCCTAACAGGAACATCATCAGTTAATTGTATCTTGTAACATATACGGTCAGTCACTCCTAACTCATCAGTTAACGTGTCAGGGAACTGGCTCAAGAGCCCCAAAATGCTTTCTCGCTCCCCCTTCTCCAGATGACCGACACCAAAGCCGGAATCAGACACCAAAACCTTATTAACACCCGATACCCTCTGGCAAGAGCACAACGAAAACTCCCTATTAGGACAAAAATTAAAGAAAAACTTCTTAGCAGCATAATTCAAAATCATGCCGGTATGCATCACATCCGAGCAACAGACGAACAGCAAGATTCTTAACCACCAACAATTCGACAGGCCAGGAAAAATCACCTACAGACACACTCCCCATACAGCAACCTACTAGACGTAACACCTGTCCATTGACAACACGACATCCCTGTAAGGCAAATCGCAAGGAGGGTAAGCGACGCTTCTGTTTATTATCCAGACAACACTGGTAATCCAACAAAGAAAAACTACTTCATGAATCCAACAAGGTGCAGACTGGTTCGTGGTTAAGGAAGGCACAGATCAACGGCAAGGACTGACCGAACACGACCCTTATCCATTTGCAAGACCTCAAAGGTGGTTTATCGCGTCCAGTACCTCCCAAAACTTGGCGTCAGCTTCTTGGACGCGGCTTCCTCTGCTCAGGACATTCACGCACCAAATGATTCAAAGCACCACAACGGAAACAAGCGCCTCTTTTACCTGCCATCCTCAATCCCCCACTACGGTTATGCTGACGGTTAGAGAAATTGGGCACGGGGTTCCCGGAACTTACATTTCGACTCCCAACACATTCTCCTACACAGGTCTGCGCCCCCGCATGACCTGCCCCACCACGCCTACTGTCAGCATAACGTAATCCTTCAATGGTCAACACGAGCCTATCTAGATCCCGGAAGGACATGGGCTTATTGGCAAACATTATTCGCGACCTATCCTCGGGCCTATTACATTACAAAATAATGTCTATCGCCTATCCTTCAACAACATTTAGATTCAGAGCTTGTATGACAACCCTAACATCCTCAATATACTGCTGGAGTGTCTGAGTCGACCTCTGAACCCGGCGGTAGTACTGGTTAACTAAATCTGCTCTCATGCGTTGGGTCAAGTGACTATCGATAATCCTCCTACGCAAGTGCGACAAGCCCTCTCCATGCTCCAAGACTTGACCAATGATAGAACTCAACATTCCTTCACACAAGAGATAAATAAACTGCAAAATAGTACGATGTGTCACCTCTAATATATCAGCTTGAATTTCCAAACGTACTAATAACCATAGAACTTTGACAACACCGGGCAACTCATCCAAGGTCAGTTTATTTATTCCATGCACAAATATGATCAAAGGGTTAGGTAGCTTAGCAAAGGGCTCAGGGGGACAAGGATTAGTCCTAGCGCCACCACCTGCTAGATCAGAATCATCCCCCCTGCGGTAAACTAACTCTTCAACATGCCCTACGCTCTCTTCAAGGCAACCTACCGCATTAAGTTGAGTCTGCAACTGAATTACCTTCCTGACTAATTGTCCAATACTAGTACTTTGCTCCGGAGTAACCGGCACTTGTTCTAAATCATGCAGTCTACCCGCCCAGTGATTGAGATGGGCTTGAATATGACCGATCTGTTTGCGAGAAGGATTACTACCACCCATAAACTCCAAATTGTCTTGCACGCTTGAAAGGGACGTGCTACACAACACAAGCGCGGCACCTTCCTCACCGATGCCCTCTACCATTGCGCACACCGGCTGGTCCAAGACGCCCCGTAACCGCGCGCTCAACTCGGCCACAGTACCATCAGAAGGGCCCCATGAACCTCCAACTTATAAGCTAGCTGCTCTCTGCGCAAATAACCGATACCCGGGCAACTCCTCAGCTGCGAGTGGCTCGTCTGCTCAGGCTGAAACATTTTTACAAGAGGAAGTATGCGCTCCAAACAAATTTCAAACATAATGCTACCTAAGCTCGCAATTGTGAATAGTGCTGCTAGCACACATAACCCAGACACAACCACACTCTGCTACCATTGTACTGGTAGATAGGACAGCTTGGCTGTGGAAGTGGAAGGGTAGCTCACAACATAGACAGACAACAGTATTCACAATTACAAGCACCCAAGCTTTAATGATCTTCCAGCAATAAAGGCTCTTAACAAATCTCAATTAAGCAAGTACATAAACTTGATTGCAAACATATGTTAACCTTCAACCAGTGAATAACCCCAATAAAGAATTACCAATCAATAAAACGTAGATAAAGGACTGCTTTACAAGAATGCTTAAATTAAGTAAAATCATGAAAGCTAAGTTACAAATTTTATGTTAAGCTTCAACAGGTGAATAACCCCAATAAATAATTCTCATTTAAATAAAACATAGATAGGAAAATCCCTTACCAAAATGCTTGAATTGTGTAAAATCATGAAAAGCTGAGTTACAACTTTTCTCACAAACTACTTAGGAATTTACAGCAAATAAACAAGTTTGATCTGTTTAACCAGAAGGTTACTGCCAAGACCAAGCAACTGAAGCCACTCAGAGCGGACTACCGCCCCAACGCTGGTCATCAACCGACATCGTCACGGCCCAGTGGCCACCGTGCTAAAACAGACTAACGTTTCGGTAAGTGACCGACAGCAACACAGGAGTAACAGTGACTGAAAGTCGGTGTACGCCTTACGAAACACGGCACACCCTGAAGTGGGAGCAGGCACAGCTGACTAGCGACCATACAACCACGAGCAAACAAATCTCACGCTGCCTGTACTAATGCAGCAAATGATAGCGAGCAACAAGACGCCACACGCAAAGCAGCAACCGTGCCTACCCCTCGACCACAGAATGTGCCCTGTCTCCTTGTCTATGGTAATACAATTTATAGCATACAAGAAATGATTTAATAATGGCATTAGTTCAACGCAAGATCAGTGAACAGATAGGTCCAGTAAAGATTTACCAATGGATTTACCTTCCAACCAATTTCCAGTCCACAGGCGGAAATTAGTAAACTTGGCATAAGTTTTCACCAGACCGATAAACAAGAAATCAAATTAAACAGTTGCCAAAAATACAGCCACGATACGCAAGCCCTTCAAGACCTTGCCATCTTACTCACAGTTATCATTAATGGCGAAACATACACAAATGAATGACAAGAAATTCACCATTGAAAGCAAAAAAACAACACACCACAAAGGTTAAATTAATTAATTTGCAGACAAGCCAGTCACTGAAAGCTCAGTTTCACAAGATTAGGACTAACCTCACTCAGCAGCAATACATTTGTGTGCGTGATAACTAGGTTGCCCAAACAGGACTCCAAAACCTAAAACAACAGGTCACACGTTAGCTGTCTTGTTCTCGGATACTAGGCACCACCGGGCTAAGACAATCGCGACGAAAAAAAAAAAAAAAAACTCTGAAATTACAGCTGCCTGCAGCAAAACAGATGAGTCATGGTGCATGAACTTAAAGCACAAGCCACTGTTCCAGTCGGAGCGTAACCTTTTCAATGCACACACGGACAGAACAACACACGTGGGCAAAAGGGAGCAGCAGATACGTACCAAGCAAACTACACTGCGCCAAAATGCGACTCATGTCACGTCCACAAACCGGAGCACTGCTCCCGGAGCTGGTATCTGCTCGCTGGACTGCCGCAACGCTCTGTCCCCCGGAAAGCGATGCTGACTGCCGCCTTGCTCAACGCTCCCTTTTCAGCCATGCACAACAACTCTTCTGTTGTCGCCTCAGAGTGCGGCCGCAATGTCCATTCTCTCCTGCCGTCCACCCCAGACTCCCGTACTCGTACTCCCTCCCTCGTTAGGACCCGCTCCGACAGGAGGCGCTCGCGATCGCACATAGTGCCGACCTCAACCAGAGGAGTAATTGATAGCGTCTTGCGCCCGAGAGCCGCGCCACGGCTCACATAGGCTTGTATAATGCTGCCAGAAACACCATTACAGTGTCTGATTACTTTGTGAAGCAAATATGCCTGTCAAATAAAAACACAGGTTTTGTTGCTTTACAGCCTGAGTATGCTACTTCTAATAGACAAATATGGAAAATATCATTTTATTTTTCACATTATAAAGTAATCTATGGAAACACATTTTAAGTGTGGTACTGTATTATCTGTAAAAATCAGTACACATTATCCGTTTGAACTTGCATACTGTATTTAAGCCATGGACTGCCTCTTCCATTTTTATCCCACAAACTTCTTTCCACTACTGAACTGTTGTTTCCTGAATCCTTGTGGGTGTGTCCTATCTACCGATCCACACATCCAACTGTTTATTAATCTGTAGCACCACATTTGAAAAAGCTTCTATTCTCTCCTTGCCTGTCCTGCTGATTGTGTAAATTTCACTTCCATGCAAGGTTACACACTATACACTTTCAGGGAATAGTTTACATTAGGTGGTTCAAAATTACTTTTCTTCACAAATGCTGTTCTTGCTATTGCCAATTTGTATTTTATCTCCTCTCTGTTTTGGCCATTATCACTTACCTTGCTATCCTAATAGCAAGCAAACTTTGCTATTATTTCCTAATTAATTCCCTCATCAATTGCCTGATTTAATTTGACTACATTCCTTTACCCTCATTTACTTTTATTGATATTCAGGTTATACCCTCTTTTTGAGCCAATATTCATTGTATTCAACTGCTTTTGCAAGTTCTTTCCATCCCTGACATAATTATGATGTAACTGGCTAACAGAAATGTTTTAATTTCTTGCTTGCGCCTTAATTCCTCTCCAAATTTGTCCTATGTTTCATTCACTGCTTGGTCAACTTACAGACTGAACATTATCAGGGAGAGACTACATCCTTGTCTCGTTATCTTCATCTACTTTTTCGCTTTCATGCCTTTTGACTTTTATAACTCTGGCCTGGAGTCTGTAAAGGTGCAAATAACTTTTGACTCCTTGTATTTTATCCCTGCCGCCTTCTGAATTTCAGAAAGTGTATTCCAGTCAACACTGTCAAAAACTTTTTCTAAATCTGCAAATGCTGTAAATGTAGGTTTTCCTTTCTTCAACCTATCTTGTAAGATAAATCATACGGTCAACATTGCCTGTTGTGTTCCTTCATTTCTCCGGAATGTTTACTGATCTTCCTCAAGGCTGCTTCTACCAGTTTTCTGTTATACTTTAAGTAATGTATGTTGGACTTTTTCAACCATTACATATTAGATGATTCAGTAATTCTTGCTTCTGTCAGTACCTACCTGTTTAGGACCAAAATTATTGCATACTTTTGCATATCTGAGGGGTTTTTATTTGTGTGATAATCTTGCACATGAGGTGGAATAGTTTTGTCATAGCTGCCTATTCCAAGAACTGAAGACTGTGTAGAAGCAATAGGTCATCTAAAACCTGGACAGATTCCTGACTGCAGCTCTAAAGATTGAAGAAAATTAAAGAAAAGCAAAGAACCTGCAAAATTATTTGGAGGGAATGAATAGTATTTGAAAAACTAATGATGTTAGAAGTAAACAGCATATAAAATTCTGAAAAGTCTTCTCTATAAGTATTCTTATGGAATGTTGCTGTATATGGAAATAAAGGTGGACGACGATCAGGGCAAACAAGCAGAGAATATAAGCTAGAAGCTTCTGAAATTTATTGCTACAGGAGAATGCTGAAGATTACATGGCTATTTGAGTAAACAAAGTGGTGGTAAATCCATTTTGGGAGAAAATAGCGTGATGGTACAACCGGACTGAAAGAAGTGGCTGACTGATAGGACACATTTTGAGACATCAAGGGATCACCCATTTAATATTGAAGGGAAGTTGGGGGAAGGGGGTTAAAAGTCATAGAGGGAGACCAAGAGATGAATATAGTTAGCAGATCCAGAAGGATGTGGGTAGTGGTTGCTGTTCAGAGATGAAAAGACTTGCACAGCGTAGGACAGTGCAGAGAGGTGCATCTAGTTAGTCTTCAGACTAAAGACCAGAGGTACATTATTTAGACTCTTTAGACTCACTATTGTACAGTTTTACAGATTAGCAGCACTCTTGCAGAAGATGTGCTTAAGTCAGATAAACTCAATAAATTCTAATCACAATATTTGTTGTGGAATTAGTTCCATAGCTACACTTCGCCTTTGTTTTATTTATTTATGTTTCTAAATCTACATCTTTATACATACTCTGCAAGCCACCATACAGTGGGTGGCTGGGGATACCCTGTACCACAACTAGTCATATCAATACCTGTTCTACCAACAAATACAGCAAGGGAAAAATGACTATCTACAGCCCTCTGTATGAGACCTAACTTTATCTTCATGGTTGTTGATGAAATGCATACTGGTGGCAGTAGAATCATTCTGCAGTCAGCTTCAAATGCCAGTTCTTTAAATCCCCCCCACCCACCCCCACCCCCCTCCCCCACCCCCTGCCATGGGGCTCATGGTTCGTTCATGAGTTCATGCGTGGTGCACATGGGGCCCCGCGCTATGGCAGCCAATTCTTCTTTCCCTGGCTGTGTTTCCTTCACCCTGCCCACCCTCCCTATCCTCGCTCCTTTCGCATTGTTGCCTCCTTTCCCTCTTTTAGTGTTGTGATTTATGTTGACCTGGCTAACCACCTGTTTCTTGTATTGGTTGTAATTTTGTTCCTTTTGCCTGTACTTTCACCCTTTTGGCGTTTAGGTCCCAACTTGAGGTTTGACCTCCACTTCAAAATTTCCTGTTTTTAGTGTGAGCCATGGGGGGAAGAACTCCCTCCCTGGCATCTACAGTGTGGATTCCTCTGCCCTCTTCCTTCCCCTCTCCCTTTCCCACTGTAGCCCCGCTAGGTCACCAGCACTTGTAGCCAGTCCATGTGGTGGGGCTGTTGTGTACCCATATGGCTGAACTCCCTGACAACACAGTGATCTCATTACTGATGACTAAGCTATTCCCTTCCCATGTATGCCAAGGAGTGGTTGCTTGTCTTCTCGGAGCATTGGAACTCCCGGCAACGACCGTCGTGCCAAACAGCCCTTGCTGTGGCTGAGTGGTGCCCATGGGGAGAGCCCCTGGTCAGAGTGGGTGGTATCAGGGTGGATGCTTGGCACACGAAGTGTATCAAGCTGCAAAATTCTGACTGTTCTCAAACAACTGCCTCTTTGAATGGTGAAGGACCCTTGAATGCTACTTTGTATGACCCAGCAACTTTCCCTTCCCTGGCTACACCATGGGAGGAGGGCCAGGCTCGTCACCTCGTCCCTACTGGGATGGATGGGGACACTTTCACCACCACAAAGCCATTATTTTTCTTGGAAAATATTGAGGACAACTTTGGTGGAGTCTCTTAGTAAGATGCGGTTGGTCTCCCTGTCGATCAAAGCTCCTTCTGCCACCCAGTCTGCAGCTCTTTGTATCTGTGATTGTTTTGGCAATGTCCCAGTGTCTTATCACTCCTCACCAATCTCTGTATATGGTCCAGGGAGTAATTTTTGATGGGGGTCTCATCCTGCAAACCGATGAAGAACTCCGGGCTAATCTGGAGCAGTGTGGCATTCTTTTTTTTTTGTGACGTGTGCGGAATGGTCGCAAAGACAATCACACCGATACTGGTGCCTTCATTCTGGCTTTTGAGGGGAATACCCTCCCAGAGGTCAAGGTTATGTGCTACAGATGTGATGTGAAGCCGTACATCCCTCCACCGACACGGTGCTTTTGGTACTTGCGTTTCAGGCATGTGCCTTCTGCTGTTCGCAGACCCTTTGTGTGGTGACTGTGGCCACGCACTCCATGATGGAAGCCCTTGTGTTCCACCGTCTGTGTGTCAGTTGTGCTGACCACCACTCCCCTCACTTGCTGGACTGCCCGGCTTACAAGAGAGAAAAGAAGGTACAAGAATACAAGTCCCTGGATCATCTGTTTTATGCTGAGGCTTGCCAAAAATATGAGAGACTCCATCCAGTGTCACTATCTTCAACTTTTGCCTCTGTTACTTCCTTTCCTCCTCCCTTGTTCTTACCCCAGCTCCATGTCACTCTCCCCTCCGCCTCCCCTGCGGTTCCCACAACCTCCCGTCAGGTAGCTGCTCCCCCTCCCAGGCCAAAGAAATGTTTCCCTTCTTTGGCACCTGCACCAGTGATCGGGCTCCTTCCTGGGACCTCTCTCTCCGGTGTATCTCAGGCCAGACATCTGTTACCACCACTTGGCTGCGAGGTGCACCATCTGTGCGCCCCAAGGTTGCCCGCTCTCTTTTGGTTCCCAATTTTGCAGAAGCCTGTACTCACCCTATGCCCTGCCCTCCTCCACCTCAGAAAGAGAAGAAGAAGCAACATAACTACCAAGACAAGGTGTCCCCGGTGCCTCCGGAGGTGCCATCTCCCCCCTTGCAACCTGTGTCTGACGTATTATTTATCTATCTCACCCCATTCTTGTCGGTGACAGCTACTGACCAAGTGACCTGACCTCCTCCTTGGCTTCTTCATGTCTATCCTGGACTCACACCAAATGATCATCCAGTGGAATTGTAGCAGATACTATTGTCACCTATTGGAAATGCAACATCTTGTCTCTTATTCCGCGTTCTGTCTCGTATTCAAGAAATGCATTTCTGTGATGACCACTCTCCAACTTTTTGTGGTTATCGGGCATTCTGTCAGAACTGTGCTGGCCCTTGGGTAGCATCTGGTTTGGTCTACACTTTGGTTTGCTCAGATGTCATTAGTGACTGTATTCCCCTACCACCTTGGAAGCAATAGCAGTTAGCGTGCAAATGACTCCTGCAATCACCATTTGCAATGTCTACCTCCCTCCAGGAAGGCCACTTGCTTATGTTGCACTGTATACCTTAATCCAGCAACTCCTGCCCCAATTTCTCTTCCTTGGGGACATCAATGCCCACCATCCACTGTGGGGGAGTGTCACTTCAACAGGTAGGGGTATCCTAATTGACCAACTTATTACAGACCTCGATTTGTTTCTCCTCAATGATGGTTCCCCTATCCACTTCAGTGTTGCTCATGACACCTTCTCTGCTATGGATCTCACAATCTCCTCCCCTGCCCTCGTGGCTTCCCTACATTGGTCATCCTGTGATAACCTTTGTGACAGTGGCCACTTTCTGATGATTCTATTGGGACCAACTGGCCTTTATATATGTCTGCTGTCCACTTTAACACCCCCCCCCCCCCCCTCCCAAATTCCATTGATGTAGTCATGCAAGGCATCTCTGCCACTCTTCTTCATGCTGCTGGCACTGCTGCCCCCTATCCACAGGTCCCCCTCTTCGTCAGCCAGTACCATGGTGGACCAAGGATGCGACAGTTGCCATCCAGGACCGCCGACGGGCACTGCAGTGATTTAAGTGACACCCTTCACAGACCAACCTCCTCACTTTTAAGCACCTCGATGCTAAGGGTCATTACCTTACTAAGCGGAGTAAAAAGGAATGCTAGGGGTGCTTTGTTTCCTCCCTGGGGACATATGCCTCATCATAACAAGTTTGGTCAAAGCTTCGTAGCCTTCTGGGCCACCAGCAACAGTCAGCTGTCCAGGTTGTCAACCTCCAAGGAACTCTGTGCACTGATCCATTGGTCCTCACAGAACACCTCGTGACTCACTTTGTGATGGCATCGTCATCCTCTTCATACCTTACTACCTTTCTCCTGCAGAAACACAGAGTTGAATAGACCCCCCCCCCCCCCCCCCCTCTGTTTCATCCTGCAACACGTTGAGCTCTATAATGCATCTTTCACTGAATGGGAATTGGTGCAGGCTCTTAGCTCTTCATGAGAAACAGCCCCAGGGCCAAATTCCATCCACAACTAGATCATAAAACACTTGGCAACAGCTCCTCAAGGTCTTCAACAACATTTGGCTCACGGGTGCTATTCCGTCACTTTGGTGAGACAGTATAGGTATCCCTGTCCTTAAGCCTGGAAAAAACCCAACGTCTCTTGACAGTTACTGCCCCATTAGCCTTACAAATGTACTTCGTCAACTGCTCGATAGGATGGTCAACTTCAGATTGTGTAAGGTATTTAAATCTTGGGTCCTTTTGTCCCCGTATTGGTGTGGCTTCCAGGCAGGGCGATCTCCAACTGACCATTTACTCCAATTGGAATCAGCCATCCGACAGGGTTTTACTCACTGCCGACACCTTGTCGTAGTCTTCTTTGACCTACATAGGGTGTATGACATGGCTTGGCGCCATCACATTTTAGTTACCTTCCATGACTGGGGCTTCCGTGGTCCCCTTACTATTTTTATCTGGGAGTTATTATCTTACTGGCTCTTCTGGGTTTGCCAGCCACTGTGGCCGAGCGGTTCTAGGCACTTCAGTCTGGAACCGCGCTGCTGCTGTGGTCGCAGGTTCGAATCTTGCCTCAGGCATGGATGTGTGTGATGTCCTTAGGTTAGTTAGGTTTAAGTAGTTCTAAGTCTATGGGACTGATAACCTCAGATGTTAAGTCCCATAGTGCTTAGAGCCATTTGAACCATCTTCTGGGTTCGAGTTGGCACTTCACTCGATGCCCCTCAGATTCAGGAGAATAGTATCCCACAGAGTTCTGTGCTAAGTGTCATGCTCTTCCTCATCCCCATCAATGGGCTTGCGAACTCTGTTGAGCCTTTGGTTACCCCAGCATTGTACATTGACTTTTTTTGCATCTGGTGCAGCTCCCACTCAGTAGTGTCTGCTGAGTGCCAGCTCCAATTCATCATCCGACGGGCCTCTGCGTGGGCCACTGCCCGTGGCTTCCAGTTTGCTCCCTCCGAAACGTAGGTGATGCATCTTTGTCATTGACCCGCAGTACGCCCTGATCCAGAACTTTATTTAGGTGACCAGCTTGTCGATGTTGTAGCACATTCCCGTTTCTTGGGTCTTATTTTTGATAACAAGCTGACATGTTTGCCCCCACATTCGCCCCCTACAGATTACATTTATGCAGAAGCTTAATGCTGGAACGGTCTTCTCCATCTTTACCGTGCTCTGTTCTTGTCCAGACTAGATTCTGGTAGTTAGGTTTATGGTTCACCAGCTCCTTCCACTTTGAAACTCCTTGACCCTGTCCATCATTGTGTGGTGTATCTGGCGATTGGTGCCGTTCTCACTAATCCTGTAGATAGTCTCCCCACAGAAGCAGGGATTCCTCCTCTACACATCCAACGGAGCCAACTCCTTGTTTCTTACACAATCGCCATTCGCCAATTCCCTGACCATCCTGTGTATCCTGTACTCTTTGCCAATGAGGGATGTCTCCCCCCCTAACACCCACCCATGAGTGGGATTGCTGGTTGGCATACGTCTCACTTCCCTCTGTTGGGATCTCTATCTCCACTCACTGGACTGCACCCTGTCTCTTTCCTCCCATACACCCCTCTCCCTCTCCCCCTTCCCCCCCCCCCCCTCCCTCCCCAGGTGGTGCCTAGACCATGGATAGGACCAATCTATATGAGGGTCCTAAGGTCTCTGTTGCTCCTATGGTGGTTACCGGCGACTTGTATGTGCCATCCTTGTAGAGTTCCAGGGTGCCACCATCTTTTACACTGATAGTTCTAGACTATTGATTAGGTGGGATATGCTATCACATCTCCTACTGGCTTCGAGCACCATTTATTGCTGGGTTCATGCAATGTGTTCACAGCACAGCTTATAGCCATTCCCAGGGCACTCCTTTTTGTTTCTCAGGTCTCCCTCCACAGTGTTTTAATTTGTTCAGACACCATGAGCAGCCTGCAGACTATCAATTGATATTACTCTCGTTATCCTTTGGTCTCTGCTGCCCATGACCACCTCTCTGCCCCTGAGTGTGTCGCCTGTTCAGTTGTCTCTCTCTAGTTCCCAAGTCATGTGGGTATCCCAGGGAACGAATTGGCTGACCATTTGGCTAGAGAACCAGATACTTACCCCCCATTTCCTTTCATGATTCTAGCTGCAGATATTAAGAGCTACATCAAATCTCTCTTTGCCCAACAGTGCATGCCATCTGGAGTACCACTGCTCATAGTAAAAAACTCCGCACAATCAAGGAGTGTTCTGCAGTTTGGTGCTCTTCTTTCTGCTCCTCTTGGAAGGAGTCCACTGTTTTATGCCGTTTATGCATTGGTCACACCCGTCTCACCCATCGTTTCCTTGTACGTAATGGCCCACCCTCACAATGTGGTTGTGGAGTTAGACTGACGATATCTCACACATTAGTGGAATGTCCCCTTCTTTCAGCCCTTCATGTAAAGTATAGTCTTCCCAATTCCTGAAATGTAATATTAGCAGAAGTTCCACAGATGGTTGACCTGGTCCTTGGTTTCCTCCAGGAAAGTGATAGTTTTTATTTCCAGGTATAAGGATCTCCTTTAGTCTTGGAGCAGGGGTGGGGTGGTTGTAGTAGGGACTTCTTTTACAGTCTTCTCAGTCTGTGACCCCATGACCCCCCCCCCCCCTCCCTTTTTTTGCAGTTTTTAGATTTAGTTTTACCTTTCATGTTTTTACTGTGTTTGTTTAATGTTCATTATTTTGTAATTTGACTCCCCTGATGATCTGTCCACTTTTAGCAGACCCTCTTTCTTCTGTAGCTCACTTTGGAACTGTGGGACTGATGACCTTGCCGTTTAGTCCCATACCTCTCTCAATCAACCTAAATTTTCCCAATAGTATTCCTTAAAAAGAACATCGCCTTGCCTCCCCCCCCCCCCACCCCCCTCTCCCCCAGAGATTCCAATTTGATTTCCCAAAGCATCTCTGCAATAACTGCATGTTACTCAAACCTAATGGTAACAAATCTAGCTGCCAGTCTCTGAATTACTTCAATGTCTCCCTTCTATCTAACTGGTGTGGATCCCAAACACTTGAACAGTATTCAGGAATAGTTTGCACTAGTTTCCTATATGTGGTCTCTTTTGCAGATGAATCACACTTTCCTAAAATTTTCACAATAAATTGAAGTCGACAATTCTCCTTCCCCACCACCATCATCACATGTTCTTTTTGCAACATTATTCCCAGATATGTAAACAATATGACTGTGTGAAGTAAGACACTACTGATACTGTATCTGCAAATAACAGGATTGATTTTTGCACTCATCTGTATTAATTTAAATTTTTCTACATTTAGAGGTAGCTACCATTCATCAAACCAACTAGAAATTTTGCCTGTCATTTTGTATCGTCCTTTACTCAGTCAGCTTCAACAGCTTCCCATACACCCCAGCATTATCAGCAAACCACCTCAGATTGCTGCCCACCCTGTCTGTTAGATTATTTATGTAAGAAAATAACAGTGGTCCTATAAAACTTCCACGAACACTTGCTGTTAAGAACAACATACTGGGTTCTATAACTTACGAAGTCTTCAAGCCACTCATATATCTGTGAACCTATTCCATATCCTCTTACCTTCTTTAACAGCCTGCAATGGGGCACCATGTCAAATGCTTTTTGGAGGTCTAGAAATAGGGACTCTGCCTGTTGTCCTCCATCCATAGTTCCCAATATATCATGTGAGAAAAGGGCAAGCTGAGTTTCACATGAGTATTTGAAAAACTAATGCTGATTCATGGACATATAACTTCAGTCCCAAGAAAATTTGTTATGTTCAAACTGAGAATATGTTCAGGGATTCTGCAGCAAATCAATGTAAGGGTTGTTGATTTTTAATTCTGTTGGTGTGTTCTGTTGCTGTTCTTACGTATGTGAGTCTTGGGAGTCTCCTGTGCTTTCTGCCCAGTCACTGGTGATTGCACTGGGCAAGATAAATGCAAGCTAAGAAAAGGGCCAATGGTGTAAAGTACTCATTGTAAAACCGGACTGGGATTCGATCCGAACCTGGCAATTTAATTGTTTTGCACTCTTTCAGTTGTTTCTGTGCACCAGGAATGCTATGTTGTCCATACAAGACTCTTTGTGATGGTCAAACAGTGGTGTGTTTGTATGATTCTCTTGTGTGAATGATTTCTTAAACTCGAAAGTTAAAACTTCAGCTTTCATTTTACTATCTTCTACTGCTGCATCAGACTGGTCAATGAGTGACTGGATGGAAACCTTAGTGGTTTTACATAGGAACATAATTTTTCCAGGTTCTCGGCCAGTTCTTGTGCTAACGTATGACTGTGGTAGTTTTTTGTACGCTTAATGTGTAGATCTTTTCATAGACACAAAAAGCTCTAATAACCTTTTCCTTTCATCAGCTCTACATTCTCTTTTGAACCAAGAGTGCAACAGCCTTGCTTACTTAGCATTCTTTGTCTCTAGTTTTGGGGTTGCTGGCCATGTAAACCTTTCATTTCTTAGAATGTCAGCCATTTGTATGGATTTTCAATATTTTTGTTAAGAAAACTAGCAAACATTTAAGTGTGACAATAACATTTAGTGGAAGCCTAAAACTGATACTCCTCAATTATGTGTTTCTAGCTTCTTTGGGTGTTCGGTCCTGTTTTCCTTGCATGTTTAAGGAGCATTAGGCTACTTCTGGGGGTAAAATGCCATTGAACTGGCCCTACCTGTAAGAGACCTTCTGAAACACCACATAAAAATGTGTTATCCCAGTTTATTGCACTGTTTCTCCTCATAGGCCAACAGGACATTTTTAAATCCGTGTTACAAACTTCTTGAAGAGGCGAGTGAGAATGTTTTGAATAGGAACCAATGCACAATAGTGTACCATTTCTGTGCTACAGCCATTTGAAAACATGTTTGCCAGGTAGGTTTTGCAACAGGGCAGTCATAGTGGGGGTTGCTCTTACATGGGATTGGCTGATGTCATTTAACATCTATCCTACCTCTCACGTGGTTCAAGCATCATTCACATATCTTTGAGTGTTAGAGGTGGTATGGAGTGTTGGTGGTGGTATGGATATAGTTGTTGGTCATCCTCCACAACTTTCCAGTTTGTGCTGGGAGCAACACTGGTTGCATGAGCAATTGCTCGTGTACTCATTGACGAGTTCTCTTCAACATGATGCAATACAACCTCTTCCAATTTGGGTGTGCAGTGTCTCCTTGGAGCACCATAGCTCCACCCGCTGAAGATGGAGGTACCCCTTCCTCGAAGCCATTGCGTAATTGTGGCTAAAAGGGTATATGATGAAGTCGGACATTGTGCACAGTGATCTTGATAAAGGCGATGAGCATCTCTTCCAGTACTGTGAGCTTCATCACACACAAGGAGGATGTCAGTGTATTCTGTGAACCTGTACTTAGCCATGTTGCTCTAAAACTCACAGACACATGAATGAGGCTCAAACCAAGTCAGAGAGATAGGCTAGACATCAAATGACATCAGCTAATCTGATGTAAGCACCTCTGCCCCACCCCCAATGTTGAGTACCCTGTTGCAAACCTACCTAGCAAAATGCTTTCAAACTTTTGTAGCATAGAAACGGTGCATTTCTGGCCTTGGGTATCTATTCAAAATAATATCTACTCACTCCCTTCTACAAGTTCTAGAAGTCTGTAAAGTAAATATCTGAACACATTGTATACTACAGTGCCACCCAGTGCTATCTGTTTCAAGTAAATCAGTCATCACCATGACAGTGTCCTCTCGTGCTATGGCCATTGTGGCTGAGCAGTGTGATGTGATGTTGGCATTCTCTCTATTGTGAAAACACCATTTGCCATGATGTTACATAACATAGATGTCCAGGTGAATCAGTATAATGGAGCTTAGTGGTTTGATTTTTAATGTTTTTCAGCAGCAGTGTATACTGTGCCTGACCCTAATCAAACTTGGTGGGAGATTCAATGTAGTATTAATGCCATTTTGGCAATGTTTTTCTTCTAGATTTCTCTGATAGAGCAGCAGTAGTCACAACGCCTCAACAGGACTGAATGGAACTCCTTCCATTTATCTTTGAGACTCTTTCCACTGATATGCAGAGTTCCATTTATCCTCTGTTAGTTTGTATTTAATGGCATAAATTTTTGACATATTCAGATTATCTGTTGTGAAACCATATTACAACTGTCTCATCTGTCAGTACTGATAATTTTATGCTTTGCCTTAAAATTTCTATGCCATTAGGGACTGTCAAATGTAAAAGGCCAGCAGGAAACATGCATTGTCAGACATAAAGACTGATCCTAGCACATCTCATATCTGGCATCAAACTCTAACAAGGCTCAGCTGTAAACTAAAGGCATATGCTTTCGCCTACCCCCCATGAACCATGGACCTTGCCGTTGATGGGGAGGCTTGCGTGCCTCAGCGATACAGATGACCGTACCGTAGGTGCAACCACAACGGAGGGGTATCTGTTGAGAGGCTAGACAAACATGTGGTTCCTGAAGAGGGGCAGCAGCCTTTTCAGTAGTTGCAGGGGCAACAGTCTGGATGATTGACTGATCTGGCCTTGTAACATTAACCAAAACGGCCTTGCTGTGCTGGTACTGCAAACGGCTGAAAGCAAGGGGAAACTACAGCCGTAATTTTTCCCGTGGACATGCAGCTTTACTGTATGATTAAATGATGATGACGTCCTCTTGGGTAAAATATTCCAGAGGTAAAATAGTCCCCCATTCAGATCTCCGGACGGGAACTACTCAAGAGGACGTCGTTATCAGGAGAAAGAAAACTGGCATTCTACGGATCAGAGCGCGGAATGTCAGATCCCTTAACGGGGCAGGTAGGTTAGAAAATTTAAAAAGGGAAATGGATAGGTTAAAGTTAGATATAGTGGGAATTAGTGAAGTTCGGTGGCAGGAGGAACAAGACTTTTGGTCAGGTGATTACAGGGTTATAAATACAAAATCAAATAGGGGTAATGCAGGAGTAGGTTTAATAATGAATAAAAAAATAGGAGTGCGGGTTAGCTACTGCAAACAGCATAGTGAACGCATTATTGTGGCCAAGATAGACACAAAGCCCATGCCTACTACAGTAGTACAAGTTTATATGCCAACTAGCTCTGCAGATGATGAAGAAATTGATGAAATGTATGACGAGATAGAAGAAATTATTCAGGTAGTGAAGGGAGACGAAAATTTAATAGTCATGGGTGACTGGAATTTGTCAGTAGGAAAAGGGAGAGAAGAAAACATAGTAGGTGAATATGGATTGGGGGGAAGAAATGAAAGAGGAAGCCGCCTTGTAGAATTTTGCACAGAGCATAACTTAATCATAGCTAACACTTGGTTCAAGAATCATGAAAGAAGGTTGTATACCTGGAAGAATCCTGGAGATACTAAAAGGTATCAGATAGATTACATAATGGTAAGACAGAGATTTAGGAACCAGGTTTTAAATTGTAAGACATTTCCAGGGGCAGATGTGGATTCTGACCACAATCTATTGGTTATGAACTGCAGATTGAAACTGAAGAAACTGCAAAAAGGCGGGAATTTAAGGAGATGGGACTTGGATAAATTGAAAGAACCAGAGGTTGTAGAGAGTTTCAGGGAGAGCATAAGGGAACAATTGACAGGAATGGGGGAAAGAAATACAGTAGAAGAAGAATGGGTAGCTCTGAGGGATGAAGTAGTGAAGGCAGCAGAGGATCAAGTAGGTAAAAAGACGAGGGCTAATAGAAATCCTTGGGTAACAGAAGAAATATTGAATTTAATTGATGAAAGGAGAAAATATAAAAATGCAGTAAATGAAGCAGGCAAAAAGGAATACAAACATCTCAAAAATGAGATCGACAGGAAGTGCAAAATGGCTAAGCAGGGATGGCTAGAGGACAAATGTAAGGATGTAGAGGCTTGTCTCACTAGGGGTAAGATAGATACTGCCTACAGGAAAATTAAAGAGACCTTTGGAGAGAAGAGAACCACTTGTATGAATATCAAGAGCTCAGATGGCAACCCAGTTCTAAGCAAAGAAGGGAAGGCAGAAAGGGGGAAGGAGTATATAGAGGGTTTACCGTATTTACTCGAATCTAAGCCACACTCGAATCTAAGCCGCACCTGAAAAATGAGCCTCGAAATAAAGGAAAAAAAAAATCCCAAATCTAAGCCGCACCTGAAATTTGAGCCTCGAAATTCAAGGGGAGAGAAAAGTTTTAGGTCGAACCTCCAAATAGAAACAAAGTTGGTCCATTGTAATATGAGACACAATTTAGGTCGAATGAATGACGATACAGCTACAGTAGTTTGGTTCGAGTTGTAAGCTTAGCAGTTAAGCTTTACCAGGTAGCCATTGCTATGCGTCAGGTGCTCCGTCCGTATTTATATGGATACCCTTCCTTTTTCACATGCTTCGTCTGGTTTGAATCGATTGCTTATTTTGCTTTGATCTGATAAGTGCCGTTTTCTATGTTATAGGTGTTTACGTCAGTCACTCTAAGCCGAAAATGCATTACTATACTGTGTCATGCATTGTTTGTCGCATTCTGATAGTGCGTGTTTACGGCCTGTCGCTGCTTGCGGCATGGCTTGCTTTTGTGCGCGCTACCGCCGCCTACAATTAAAAAAAGAGAGGAATCGTCTCATTAGCGAAACAATGGCAAGAGACTGCTATTTGTTGTTACCATGGAGGTACTCCTTATACCTCTATGGTTGTTACTTACACAGCTGCTTTCCTTCTTTCTTTGATAATGATCAACAAGAACCAAATAATAGACTGCGTATGATAGAACATGTTCTGAATGAGAGTTTGGCGAAAATTTTTCTCCGTTTGAAAATCTTTGCAGCCGCTTCTTTAGTACATCAAATTCTGCACAGATTTAAAAATCTAGTCAGTTGCCGTGCTTCATTTCTGACTGTATCACTATTAGGCATAAGAGTAATACGAATATAAACATGACGCGGTACGTATATTCTTCCGCGTTTGCTGTTGTCTCACTCTAGTTTCGTAGTTTATTAGGCAGACAGGATTTAAATGAGATAGAAGCAAACACGAAAGAATACATGGCAAAATGTTTATATTTGTATTATTCTTATGGTGAAGAGAATACTGCATGTGATTCACATTTCATCAGGTTCCTATTAGCAACCATCTCTTCTCACAGGTAGGAAAAAATTCAGAACATAGAGTTGGCCATATTGACAAAAATCCCAGTCTTGCCAGTCGGATTTTCGTAGTACATTGAAATTCTGCTACATTCGAAGATGAACAATACTGAATTTGTATTTACTTCGTTGGATAATGTACGAAAATGCAGTGGTCGAAACTCGGGCGGAGAAAAAAAACTCGTCTTCCAATTTTTTTTTTTAATTTTACTTACTGACGCAGAGGTTTTGGCGCCAGTATTTATCTTTGTGCCTACAAAGGATGCCTGTGTAGCGTTACATATATTCAACGGCAGAAGTTAGTTGTGGCGGCACCTACCAACATTTTTCAGAAGTTCCGCTTGCTTTGCACTCGATTCTAAGCCGCAGGCGGTTTTTTGGATTACAAAAACCGGAAAAAAAGTGCGGCTTAGATTCGAGTAAATACGGTATACAAGGGTGATGTACTTGAGGACAATATTATGGAAATGGAAGAGGATGTAGATGAAGATGAAATGAGAGATAAGATACTGCGTGAAGAGTTTGACAGAGCACTGAAAGACCTGAGTCGAAACAAGGCCCCGGGAGTAGACAACATTCCATTAGAACTACTGATGGCCTTGGGAGAGCCAGTCATGACAAAACTCTACCATCTGGTGAGCAAGATGTATGAGACAGGCGAAATACCCACAGACTTCAAGAAGAATATAATAATTCCAATCCCAAAGAAAGCAGGTGTTGACAGATGTGAAAATTACCGAACTATCAGTTTAATAAGTCACAGCTGCAAAATACTAACGCGAATTCTTTACAGACAAATGGAAAAACTGGTAGAAGCGGACCTCGGGGAAGATCAGTTTGGATTCCGTAGAAATGTTGGAACACGTGAGGCAATACTAACCTTACGACTTATCTTAGAAGAAAGATTAAGAAAAGGCAAACCTACGTTTCTAGCATCTGTAGACTTAGAGAAAGCTTTTGACAACGTTAACTAGAATACTCTCTTTCAAATTCTGAAGGTGGCAGGGGTAAAATACAGGGAGCCAAAGGCTATTTACAATTTGTACAGAAACCAGATGGCAGTTATAAGAGTCGAGGGGCATGAAAGGGAAGCAGTGGTTGGGAAAGGAGTGAGACAGGGTTGTAGCCTCTCCCCGATGTTATTCAATCTGTATATTGAGCAAGCAGTAAAGGAAACAAAAGAAAAATTCGGAGTAGGTATTAAAATTCATGGGGAAGAAGTAAAAGCTTTGAGGTTCGCCGATGACATTGTAATTCTGTCAGAGACAGCAAAGGACTTGGAAGAGCAGTTGAACGGAATGGACAGTGTCTTGAAAGGAGGATATAAGATGAACATCAACAAAAGCAAAACGAGGATAATGGAATGTAGTCAAATTAAATCGGGTGATGCTGAGGGGATTAGATTAGGAAATGATACACTTAAAGTAGTAAAGGAGTTTTGCTATTTAGGGAGTAAAATAACTGATGATGGTCGAAGTAGAGAGGATATAAAATGTAGACTGGCAATGGCAAGGAAATCGTTTCTGAGGAAGAGAAATTTGTTAACATCGAGTATAGATTTAAGTGTCAGGAAGTCGTTTCTGAAAGTATTGGTATGGAGTGTAGTCATGTATGGAAGTGAAACATGGACGATAACCAGTTTGGACAAGAAGAGAATAGAAGCTTTCGAAATGTGGTGCTACAGAAGAATGCTGAAGATAAGGTGGGTAGATCACGTAACTAATGAGGAGGTATTGAATAGGATTGGGGAGAAGAGAAGTTTGTGGCACAACTTGACTAGAAGAAGGGATCGGTTGGTAGGTCATGTTTTGAGGCATCAAGGGATCACAAATTTAGCATTGGAGGGCAGCGTGGTGGGTAAAAATCGTAGAGGGAGACCAAGAGATCAATACACTAAGCAGATTCAGAAGGATGTAGGTTGCAGTAGGTACTGGGAGATGAAGAAGCTTGCACAGGATAGAGTAGCATGGAGAGCTGCATCAAACCAGTCTGTGGACTGAAGACCACAACAACAACAACCAAAGATAGTGTTATTTTCCATTGTTTGAAAGATAGTATTATCCTAGACCATATGTATCACAGCCCAAACAATGCTACTGTCTATCAAATAATACACTATGTGATCAAAAGTATCCAGACACACCATATTAGATGCATTGTGCTGCCACCTACTGCCAGGTACTCCAAATCAGTGACCTCAGTAGTCATTAGATATCCTGAGAGGAGAATGGGGTTCTCCATGGAACTCACAGACTTTAAAAGTGGTCAATTGATAGGGTGCCAATTGTGTCATATGTCTGTGCACAACATTTCCACACTCCTAAACATCCCTAGGTCCACTGTTTCTGATGTGATAGTGAAGTGGAAACATGAAGGTACACATACAGCACAAAAGTGTACAGGCTGACCTCATCTGTTGACTGACAGAGACCGCTACAGTTGAAGAGGGTCATAATGTGTAATAGACACATCACACAGGAATTCCAAACTGCATCAGGATCCACTGCAAGTGCTATGACAGTTAGGTGGGAGGTGAGAAAAATTGGATTTCATGGTCAAGCGGCTGCTCATGAGCCACACATTACACCGATATATGCTAAATTACACCTCGCTTGGTGTAAGGAGTGTAAACATTGGACGATTGAACAGTGGAAAAAATGTTGTGTGGAGTGATGAATCATGGTACACAATGTGGCAGTCTGATGGCAATGTGTGGGTATGGGGAATGCCCAGTAAACACCATCTGTCAGCGTGGGTAGTGCCAACAGTAAAATTCGGAGGCAGTGGTGTTATGGTGTGGTCATGTTTTTCATCAAGGGGGGCTTGGACCTCTTGTTCTTTTGCATGGTACTATCACAGCACAGGCCTACAGTGATGTTTTAAGCACCTTCTTGCTTCCCACTGTTGAAGAGCAATTCGGGGATGGCGATTGTATCTTTCAACATGATTGAGCTCCTGTTCATAAAGCATGGCCTGTGGCAGAGTGGTTACACAACAATTACATCCCTGTAATGGAGTGGCCTGCATAGAGTCTTGACCTGAATCCTATAGAACCCCTTTGGGATGTTTCGGACCACTGAATTCATGTCCGGCCTCACCGACTGACGTTGATACCTCTCCTCAATGCAGTACTTCGTGAAGAATGGACTGCCATTCCCCAAGAAACCTTCCAGCACCTGATTGAATGTAGCCTGTGACAGTGGAAGCTGTCATCAAGACTAAGGGTGGGCGAACACTGTATTGAATAGCAGCATTACCAATGGAGGGTGCCACAGACATGTAAATCATTTTTAGCCAGGTGTTCGGATACTTTTGATCACATAGCGTATTTTTGATGTGTCATGGAGGAATTTGTTTTTCTGCACTCTTTCTCTCAGTTGCTAGTACCTCCAGAACAATTCTTTTAATTTCTTGCTATTATTGATTAATTAGTTGAGAGCCTGGTTTTTCTCGAAGTGTGCAGGACTTGGGCACATCTAAATTGCATTCCTACGTGCTAGTATGATGGCACTTTATCCTAATGCACAGTATAAATGTTCTGTATGATGTTTGTAAGTACCACATTCCTAGCTATATCTCTTCCTAAAAACCACTTGTTAGACTGAAACCAAAGGAGATTGGATAATTATTTCTCTATAGCTTTGATTGTTAGTTTGGTGTACCCTATGACCTCATGGGGGCATTTTCTTTGAACTGTTTTGTGAATGTTACCTTAAAAAAGATTTCCTCATGTGAGCATGATGAAGATGAGGAGAAGAAATTTAGCCAGGGCAGTTGAGAGGTGAGTCATTTTTCCCTGTAACACAATGACCATAGCCAGTCTCTCCAAGTGTCAGCACATGTACATGTGCATTGACATGTGGCCTCCAACTAAGAAGGAGACCCAGAATAGTTATTGTGTCATACATACAGTTTAGATTATGGATCCGGACCTAATAACTAACTTGCATTATTTCCTGTATTCCAAGTTTCGCTAACCTTTAAATGCAGATTATTTCCTTATTGAAAATTTAAAGAGAAAAGAAACTGTAATACAGTTATTTCATCAAGATGACAGCAACTGTTAAATTCAGATAAAAATTTAAATGACTTCTTTCTCCTTGCTTGAGGAGATGCAATGATACAAAGGCGACTGTTTAACTGTTGTAGCCAAGTCATAGCATGTACTTTTTAGCCACTGCTCCTTTCAGTAGTTGGTACTGGCCCTATTTTTTTGGGACCAGAAGGTCATTATGAGTAGACACTCTGAGGTCATAAAATTGTGAATTGCAACCACTCCAGTCTCACTTTTTGCCAGCTTCTCTTCTGACCATTGGTTGCAGCTAGATGACTCCAATATGATCACACTCCACTCTTGTCACTTGCTGCCTTGAGCCAGAATACATTTTGCCTGTTCATTACTTTGAGTAGAAGATAGTAATGTCACTTGCATATAGGTGCCACCATTTTCACTTGCCATGCAGGAGTAGGTTGTGGTATTTGCCATTAAATGACAGCTTCAGCCTCTTTGAGCAGCAGCCATTTAAAAAAAATCTTGCCTAAAAGACAAGCTATTTATGTCATTATTTAAAATTTTAGAGGCGTATCTTAAAGGGTAACACATGCTAAAATTGACCAGTATCAAATATGGAAACTTAGCTTTTGTTGTAGCTATGCTGTGTGTGTATCATTTTAAACTGTTAACTTTTCCTGTTTCGTGTGCACGGTACTTAATTCATGTTGCTATTGGCAAAAGAGAACCATGTGTATGAATATCAAGAGCTCATATGGAAAACCAGTCTTAAGCAACTAAGGGAAAGTAGAAAGGTGGAAGGATTACATAGAGGGTCTGTACAAGGGCAACATTCTTGAAGGCAATATTATGCAAATGGAAGAGGACATAGATGAAGATGAAATGGGAGATATGATACTGCATGAAGAAATTGACAGAGCACTGAAACACTTAAGTTGAAACAAGGCCCCGGAAATAGACAACATTGCATTAGAACTACTGATAGCCTTGGGAGAGCCAGTCATCACAAAACCCTCCCATCTGGTGAGCAAGATGTATGAGACAGTTGAAATACCCTCAGACTTCAAGAAGAATATAACAATTCCAGTCCCAAAGAAAGCAGGTGTTGACAGGTGTGAAAATTACCAAACTATTAGTTCAATATGGAAAAACGTGGAAGTAAACCTTGAGGATGATCAGTTTGGATCTCGTAGAAATGTTGGAACACGTAAGGCAATACTGACACTATGATTTATCTTAGAAGATAGGTTAAGGAGAGGCAAACCTGAAAGGAGGATATAAGATGAACATCAACAAAAGCAAAACAAGGATAATGGAATGTAGATTACCAAATGAGACATTTAAAGTAGTAGATGAGTTTTGCTATTTGGGAAGCAAAATAACTGATGATGGTCAAAGTAGAGAGGATATAAAATGTAGACTGGCAATGGAAAGGAAAGTGTTTCTGAAGAATGAAAATTTGTTAACATTGAGTGTAGAATTGTCAGGAAGTTTTTTCTGAAAGTATTTGTATGGAGTGTAGCTACATATAGCAATTAAACATAGGCTATAAATAGTTTAGGCAAGAACAGAACAGAACAGAACAGAAGGTATAGAAATGTGATGGTACAGAGGAATGCTGAAGGTTAGATGGATAGATGACATAACTAATGAGGAGGTACTGAACAGAATTGGTGAGTGTGGTGCAGCCCGGCTAGAAGAAGAGATTGGTTGTTAGGACACGTTCTGAGGCATTAAGGGATCACCAGTTTAGTATTGGTGGGAAGTGTGGACGGTGAAAATCATAGAGGGAGACCAAGTGATGAATAAACTAAGCAGGTTAACAAGGACTCCAGGTTACAGAGTGACTCGAGGATGAAGAGGCTTGCACAGGATTGAGTAGCACGGAGAGCTGCATCAAACCAGTCTCTAGACTGAAATCCACAACAACAATAACAACAACATTGGCTGACTGTATCATGTGTCCTATTGTCTGAATATCTGCTGTCATTGGCTGCCGATATCACATGACATGAACTATAATTGGCTGACAAAAGTGCATCGCAATCTTGATTTCAGTGGTGCTGAAGCTACCATGCTGTATTTGGTGGAATTCATATTTATACTTTCATAATACGAAAATGTGGAGTTTACATGTTTCCATGGATCAAAGATCTTTCCAAAACGCCTTGTTTTTTTGCTGGGTTTTATTTCCTAAAGTGCTGGAAAATTTAATACTGGTGTATAAAATCTTTACCAATTAAAGGATTGATAAATTTTACAGCTCAGAGAGACAGTATCTTACCCCTTAACACACAAAAAAGGTGCTTTCACTTGGATTATAGTGTATTTTCACCTTGGGAAAAAATGTATTTGTAACTGGAAAATCCAAGAATTTTTCTCTTGTCCATGTACCCACTATGCAGTAGTTCATATGGTATTTAAGGCAATTTGTAGTTTCATGTATTGATTCCTGTATTCGTTGGTTGGTACCCCTATCTTTGTGATATATTTGTAGTTTTATAAAATCAGTGACAGCTGCACTGGGCTCTGCCAATCTGTTTGGAAATGGCTCCCAAAACCAGATTTCGTAAACTAATTTCCCAATACTGCTTGTGGGTGCCACAAATTGGTTCTGGAAATCTGCTTCTAGTTACTGGTTTCCCAATTCTGCAATCAGTTTTTGCTCCCATGTAAATGCAGCAGGTTTTGAAATGTGCTTGGGTTGTCAAGTTACATCTTGTTTTCAGAACATTCGTTTAATATGGACTTACTTTGCAATGAAGGAGAAGCAGAAATATTAGACTGAGCATGAAACTGTCTAATATTTAAGTGAAGAGAAATAACAATTGTGTTGACTGTATCAGAAAGTGGATCAGCTATTTTCAGACTTATAGAGTACACTGATGGAAACAAAATTGCAGCACCAAAGAGGAATTTTGTGACATAAACAAAAGTTTATAGGCGTGTTTCCAAATCTGAAATAAGTCTCTTCATATTTCGTGCCACTCGTGTGAGAGAGGTGCTGGTAGCGCCACTATGAGGATGCAGTTATCTGTAATGAAGTACTGTCTAAAAGAAACCGCATAAATATTCGTTCGGATCTTGATAAGATTTCAAAGTGGTGTAAAGATTGTCAACTTCGTTTAAATGTTCAGGAATGTAAAATACATAGTATCCTACAACTGTAATATCAGTGAGTCACTGTTGGAATTGGGCAACTCATACAAATACATGGGTGTAACACTTTGTAAGGATATGAACTGGAATGATCACATAGGTTCAGTTGTGGGTAACACAGACATTGGTTTATTGGTAGAATATCGAGGAAGTGCAATCAGTCTACAAAAGAGATTGCTTACAAATCACTTGTGCGGCTGGTTCTAGAATACTGCGCAAGTGTGTGGGACCCATACCAGATAGGACTAACAGGGGATATTGAACATATACAGAGAAGGGCAGCACAAATGGTGACAGGTTTGTTTAATCTGTGGGAGAGTGCCACAGAGGTACTGAAGGAACTGAACTGGAAGATTCTTGAAGATAAACATAACTATCCTGTGAAAGTCTATTAACAAAATTTTAGAAATGGGAAAATGGTAACTCTAGGAATACGCTAGAACCACCAATGTATCGCTCCCTTAGGATCATGGAGATAAGATTAGAATAATTACTGCATTCACAGAGACGTTCAGTCAATCATTCTTCCCACGCTCCATTAGCGAATGGAACAGGAAGGAACTCTAATGACTGGTACAATGGGGTGTATCCTCTACCATACACCTCATGGTGCTTTACTGAGTATAGATGTAGATATTGATTGGACATGGTGAGTTGACGTAAGTCAAGAATAACTTTAAGGTGGCGAAGACACCATTATCAACATCTCACTGAGTTTGAATGAGGTTGTGCAATAGGGCTACGAGAACCTGGATGTTCCTTCTGCAATATTGTGGGAAGACTTGTCATTAATGTAGTCACTGTCATGATTGCAGCAGTGCTGGTCATGAGAATTTACTGATGCAAGAAGGCTAGGCTCCAGATGGCCACATGGCACTATGAAGAGGAAAGACAATCGTGTTTGACATATGGCTCTGGTCCATCATACTGATCTGCAGCAGATATTTGAGCAACAATTGTCACACAACAAACTATTACAAACTGGCTACTTCAAGGACAGCCCCGAGGTACAGGCGTGCATTCCACTGACCCCAAACCACTGTCATTTGCGACTTCAGTGGTGTCAAGTGAGAGCTTGTTAGAGGGCAGGGTGAACATTGGTTGGGTTTTCTGATGGAAACTGGTTCTGCCTCGGTGCAAATGATGGCTGTGTGTTGGTTAGGAGGTGGCGATTTGAGGGCTTGCAACCAACCTGTCTGTGTGCTAGACACGCTGGACCTACACTTGGAGTTATGGTCTGGGGTGCAGTTTGATATGACAGCTGGAGCACTCTTGTGGATATTCCACACATCCTGACTGCAAATTTGTACATCAGTCTGATGATATGACTGGTTGTGCTGCCATGCATGAACAGGATTCTAGTGGGGTTTTCCAATAAGATGACGCTCGTCCGCATACTGCTATTGTAACCCAACATACTCTACCGTGTGTCAACATGTTGTGTTGTCCTGTCTGTCTCCAGTCAAGCACACATAGGAGATCATTGGATGCCAACTTCAGCGTCATCCACAAACAGCATTAAACATCCCTGTATTGGCTGATCAAGTGCAACAGGTGTGAAACTCCATCCCACAACAACAAACTGTATGAGGCATGTTGCATTTAGATGAGATTTTTTAATGTGCAGCATCGATTAATCTATATTTATGCAGTATGCCAATATAAATATAAAAAAACACAAATTATGGCACTTCAGCTTTACAAACATCAAAATCAACATGGTGGCCGCTCTATTTGCTTCTGTCAGCCAGTCACAGTGTAGAAGATGTCACATGATATAAACGTGTTTTTGGGTGGTACTAAAGAACACTGAAAATTTTTATTCAGTATTATTTTTACTATTTCATGAAAGAAGTTAGTGGTGACAGATTGATCTGTAACGTAAGTTGTGGTCTACATTCAGTTGAAAGGTGACAATTTGATAGTTGGCAAAGGCAAGGAATGTGATTCCATAAAAAGTTATCGTATTGTCATGAGATGTGCTGTGTCTGGTGTGTCCTAGCGGTTAGTACCGATGACTGCCATGATGTGGGTCACTTGTTCTAACCTGACTGCCCACAATTTCTTGTCATTTGGAATTTATCAGTTTTGGAAGATTGCTGAAATTTCTTATGCCTGTAATATTTGTATGTTCTGGAATATTTGATGTTTGTGTGAATAGCTACACTCTCAGTCCAGAAATTCAGTTCTGTTCTGGCTTTACTATAAATACATTTTCAGTGCTAAGTGTTGGAATTCACTACTGAGCCTGCTTTCAGATTTTAACTTGATTGTTGTTACAACTTGCCACTGGTGCTCATGCAGCATGATTTAAGTTCTTCCACATATCATATGTGATTACTATGATGACTGTTATGTTTGTATAATGTTTGTTGTTATCAGTCACCTGACTGGTTTGATGAGCCTGCCACAACTTCCTTTCGTGTGCTAATATTTTTCCTCAGGGAAGTACTTGTAGAAAATGTCTTGAATATTTGTTGGATATAGTCCAGTCTCTGACATCCCCCACAGTTTTTACCTTTTGCAGCTTCCTCTAGTACTAAGGAAGTTATTCCCTGATTCCTTAACACACATTCTGTCATCTTGTCTCAGTGTTCTCCATGTATTCCTTTCCTCAGTGTTTCTGGGGAGAACCTCCTCATTTCTTGTCTTATCAGTCAAGCTAGTTTTCAACATGTATCTACAGCACCAATTCGCAAATACCTCAATTTTCTCCTTTTCTTGTTTTGTCATGGTCCATGATTCACTTCACTACAATGCTGTGCTCCAAACATATATTCTCAGAACTTTCTTCCTCAAATTAAGGCTGATGTTAATATAGAAGACACCTTTTGGCCACTGCTGCCCTCTTCAGCAGTGCTAATATACTTTTTATGTCCTTGTGTTGTCTGTCATGGGATTATTTTCCTTTCAAGATTGCAGAATTCCTTGACATCATCTACTTCTTCATAACTAATTTTAATATAAAGTTAACTTATAATCTCATTTCTGCTTCTCCTCATTACTTTCATCTTTCTTAGGTTTACTGTTACTCCGTAGTGCGTTCTGGACTGTTCTTGACTCTTCATTCCATTCAACAAATCCTGTTGTTCCTCTAAACTTTCACTAAGACTAGCAATGTCATCAGTAGATCTTATTGTTGTCATCCTTTTACATTGATTTTAATCCCACTCATGAACATTTCCATCATTGCTTCTTCAGTGTGTAGATTGAATAAAAAAAGTGGTATACCTCCTGTCTTACAACTTTTTTTTAACATTCTTGGCTTTCCATTCTTGTTTTTCCTTCTTGGTTTTTGTACATATTGTGTATTTTGTATCTTTCCCATTGGTTTACATTTGTTGTCCTGGGAGCATCTTGCACCATTGCCAAATACTTCCTATAGCTCATCAGATACTTTGAACACATCTTGGTTTTCTTTAAAGTCTTGCTTCCATTATCAAGCGTAACTTCAGAATTGCCACTCTGGTACCTGTACCTTTCTGAAAACCAACTAAATGTCATCTAACAGAGCCTCGTAATTTTCTTTTCCATTCTTGTGTATATTATGCTTGTGATTGAATGTTAGAAGAAGGAAATTGAACAGGTTCCAAGGTGATCTCTGTATTTATGTAGCTTAAGCGTGATATTTGGTGGTGCTCTACAAAAATAAACAGTTGAATTGATGCTGCACATTAAAGATCTCTCCAATAACATTATTGTTTGGGTACAATTTGAGGTGCAAAACTGCCAATACATAGTTGAGTAAAACTGTTAATGGAATGTTGAAAGCAGGCTGTTTTCAAGTGAAGTCAAATAGAGAGCATCAGTCATTTTAAGGTTGTATGCAAACCTTAGCCTCATGATGATGTTGATGATGATGATGATGATGATTAACTGAGTTCAGTATGAACATTTAACAACTATCAGTTTACAATATTGGTGAACTTCTGCTCTCAGATGTTCAACATTTTTTCACAGAAATAAAGAAAATATCAAATTTCACTATGTTTCAAGGGAACTGCTGATATCACACTTTGTCATTAAAAATAACTGATTTTGTGTTGTAATATTATGAGAAGGAAGTTGCTACTCACCATATAGCAGAAATTTTGAGTCACCGATAGGCACAACAAAAAGACTCTCACAATTATAGCTTTTGGCAGTTAAGGCCTTCGTCAACAATAGGCACTCACAAACATGACTGCAGTCTTAGGCAACTGAAACCACACTGCAGTGGTTCATGGCTGAAACCTATAATTGTGAGAGTCTTTTTGTTGTGCCTATGTGCGACTGAGCATCTCTGCTATATGGTGAGTAGCAACTTTCTTTCTCATAATATTGTTGCATTCCATTCTGGATTTTCCATTATTTATTTACACAAAATTTTCATACATTTTGAAAGGTTTGTACCATAGTTTTCCTGTTCCTTCAGTTCTCCGCAATGTGCAAAAATTACCACACAACCTTTGTCAAGAATATCCATTATTTATTTTGCTTTGGCCATTAACAAATTGTAGCAGTGTTGCAAGTTTTTTGATGTAAATACTATGTTCTGATTTTTTAGAAGACTTGAGTACTGACCACCTCTATGTCAACATGACATCAAAACCTAATCTTCCTTTTGTAAGATGGACAGCCTTCCATACACTCACTTTCACTGTTTCGTAATGCTCTGAGCAACATGATACAGAGTTTATGTTTTCTCTCTTGTGGAGACACCACCATTTCCTATGACGTACATTCCATCATCCTCAACCATGTGACTCGGTGTTAAACCAGCTGGAGTTGTTGACATTTGATGCAATTGAACAAGGACATTATCTGCTGGACTGATTATAATGCCTACATGTACCTGTGCATTACAAATGTTCTATATAATGTTTCAGAATACCATGCATTTAGCTGTAATCACTTTGGTCAACGCGTTTGATTAGATGTGAAAGAAAGAAAGTGGACAGAGTATTTCTCTGTGATTTTGTCTGAAAGTTTGTTGTAGTCTCTCTCTTGCCTTGTGTGTTGTGGTCTTCAGTTTTATGTAGCTCTCCATGCTGTTCTGTCCTTTACAACCCTCTTCATATCTGCGTAACAGCATTGATTTCAGCCTGCTTAATGTATTAATGCCTGTCTCTCCCTCTGCAACTTTTACCCCTAGCACTTCCCTTCGCAACCAAAGTAGTGACTGCTTGCTGCCACAAGATGTGTCCTATCAACAACTCCCTTCTTTTACTGAAATTTTGCTATAAATTTCTTTTTTTCTCAATTCAGTACCTCCTGACTCATTATTCGATCCGCCCATCTAATCTTCAGCATTCTTCTGTAACAATACATCTAAAAACATCTATTATCTACTTGCCTGAACTGATTATTGTACACATTTGACTTCTGTACAAGATTACACTCCAGATAAATACCCTCGGCAAAGATTTCCTAATGCTTAACTTGATATTAGATATCTGCAAATTCCTCTTTATCAGAAATATTTTTCTCGCTGTAGCCGGTCTACATTTTATGTACTGTTTTCTTCAGCCATCATTAGTTACTCTTCTGGCCAAATTGCATAAGCCATCAACTACTTTTGGTGCACAATTTCATCATCTAATTCACTCAATATTGCACGATTTCACTTGACTGCACTGCATTAAGTTTGTTTTACCTCTTGTCTTATGAAGCATTTTTAAAACTGTTCCAGGAGTGTTCATCTTCAGAAGACTTTCTGAGCCCTAGCGCTCCCAGTATTGAGGACGACGACGAGGAAGACGAGGATGCAGTGAGTGAGGATGACTTTCAGGTGAGTCGTGTTTCCCGTGGCCTGTCCACCACTGGTGTGTTGCTGACAGCCATGTGCAGCAGAGGAAGGTCAAGCTATATATCATGTATAGTCCGATTCACAAAGAATGGCAGTTCATGCAGGCCGTAGCAAGGATGGGGATTATATTGTTGCCTGTTCCAAATAACAGTTGCATTACCTGTGTACATGTGCTTTGTGCTTGAAGAAAGCCTGTATCTTGCAGATTGCATCCCTCACTGCTTAAGTAGAATTTCTCACTTACGACCACCTCCACCACCACCACGACCACCACCACCACTTAAGACAACTCGGAAGAAATGGATTAAAAATTCAGTGAATAATTTACTATAATCACATTTAATACTCACATTGGCTATGATATTCACACAGCAGACAGCTCAGAACACTACTGAATGCTCATTGGCTGTTGTAGAACATGTGATGTAGGTACGTGGAATGAGCCTAAAGTACCCCGCCATAATTTGTGATTCCAAATATAGCTGTCTGTAAAATGTTAAATTTGCTTGTCATCCTTCATGCTAATGTAGTCTAGTGAATAGAGAATCTTAGTAACAAAAAGGTGCACCCCTCAGTGCATTATACTTCTTATAAAGAGGTATGCAGTGTGTTTAAAAAGTTCTCATATTTGTATGACAGATAGTGCTGTCAATACTAGAAATAAAATATCCTATAAACTTATGTCTGGAAATAAGTACTTGAAGTATGAACCATTCTGCTTATCTCTGGAGTGGGCAGTATTCAGAGGTGCAGACTATCTTTTTGCTGGTATTAATTGCTCATTTCTTACTGTTGTGTCTGTCTTTATTCGTACAAGGCGAACTCACATCCTGGCTCTTCTTCATACTTGGAGGATTTCAAGGTTTCCTAATGCTGTACAACAGAATACACACAAACAACTTGGTTATTCATCTTTAAAGATGAGAAAAGTTCAGAGTGCTATTAAGTACAAAACTTTTATCATCAGTTAATATAATTAGCAGTAACTCAGTCTGTATGTAGAAGCCTAGCAGTCATGGAGTTGCTGGATTAAATCCCAATTTATTTTTACTTGTTTTCGATTTCATATTTAGTACTAAGTAGAAATGTTGGTTATCAAATACTGGCTCATACTTTTAATAAAAATAACATATTTGTTAATAAAAGTGAAATGCAAGTAATAATAAATAAAGGTGCAAATAATGAGATTCTGACCAGGAAACTTACGATTACTAGAATTTCATGGTATGCACTCGGCTTGCAATGACAGCATTAAAACATAACAAATGTTTCGTACATACCTCAGCAATCTTCTAATTTTCAATTGCAGTTTTTAGAGTTTCTTTGAGATTTTTACTGTACTGCTGTAGGCATTTCATTACAGACTGTAAGTATGAAGAAAATCAAAGAGAGCAGATCAGTCTGTAAGGTCTTCTTGTTTGGGCTCTGATTGTAATGCTGTTGTCAGACAGTAGCACTTAAAACTGTCTCCTAAATCGGCTTAGATTGGTGTCTGTTGGAATTAGAATAAGATTAGTGATTCTGTGGAGTGCGAACAACATTAACAGAGGAATGGAGTTCTATTATTCCATATGGGATAAGGCAGACAAAAAAGCAGTCATAGTATAATGCTACAGTTTATCTAATTGTGTCAACTGACAGGTATATTTTGTATGCCTCAAGTGACCTCTTCAGTTTTGCATTGTGTGTGGAAAAGTATTCAGCGGTCTCTTCCAGCAACTTACAGACAAGTGATCATTTGCAAGTAGGATAAGGGATTGCAGTAGAATCCCTGCAGTTTGTAAACCAGATAAAGGGGAACAAGCGTTACAATGAAAAGAAAAAGATCCTGAGACAAGTGTGCAAGTGTTTAATTCTCCATGAACACTCTATGCAAACTGTCAAGCCACAAGACCTCAATGGCAGATTACACTTCTGTCAATGGATCCTAAGATGGAGAGCTAAAGATGCGCAGTTCATGGCTTGCATTTAATGTGCATGTCAGGATGGTAGCAGGTGGGCATCTGGGGTGTTTTCCCTCTACAGAAATTGATAAATGCCAGGATTCATGGAAAAGGTGGACTTTATTGCTAAAAGTTACCACTAAGTTATACACCATTCATGTAAATTGGCTATGGCCATGGAGTAAACCGCACATTGTATGAAAAGAGCATTTCACCCTCAATAGGAAGCATGGGACCCAGCCAAGAGTACTGTGGAGTAGTTTATGTAACAGCTCATGCCACTGCCCGAGGCTAAGTTAAAATGATGGAAGTAAAATACAGTAAAAGTTTTTACTATAGTTATTTGTTGCCATGTACAATTTCTTCCCCCTTCCATGAGAGGCAGTTATGGGTGTGTGATTTTTACAATTGTTGACACTAATCACTCTGAATGATCAATCCAAAACACACAGTTTTTCTTTTGATGTACATGGAAGATGGCCAACATTAGTGTTTCTTATTTAAAAAGGGGCCTTAAAGCTAGTGGAGGGTTGAATTCTCATTTTGAAAGTTGATCGTAAAATATGCACTAAGGGCAGAGGGGTACAAAGTTTGTTTTTACTTTACAGTACCATGATCCATTGGTGTCACTTGAGTTGTTCATAATTGGAAGTCTCTGTTAATATAATGTATTTTTTCTACACACTTTGCAAAGCCATCGGAGTTAGTGCAGCAGCCGGTAGTGGAATGCATGCCTGGAGCCAATGCACTGGTAGGCACCGTGGTGCTGACTGGCTCGGCTGGAAGCGTTGTCATCCAGGCACTGTAATACGTCCCCGGAGTCAAAATGGATAGAGGGTCGACTGGCCGAATGAGAGGATGTCAAGTACCTGCGACTGCAACACTCACAGGCAGGAGTCATGTCAATGGGGGCTCAACAGACTCAGAATAAACAGGGGTAATTCAACAATATGAATACAGAACAGGCCTGTAAGAGGTGTAATTGGCAATTAAAAAAATGAAGTATTATTATTTTCATTGCAAATAGTTTACTTTTACTCATGGTATCTGAAAACTACTTGCCCGTAACCTGTCTTTCATAAATTTGCTTGTAACTTAAATAGATAGTTATAGAAAGCTATTGGGAGGGCTATGCCTGTGAAGTGATGTGACTCATCAGAAGTTACCAATGGTATTCACCCTTTGGCTAGGGGTTCTGGTACAACTTGTGGTGGTGGCCCACGGACTTACCGTAGCCATATTTATTCAAAATCCATACAATAATTGTAATGATTAGTAGAGATGCAGGCACAGACATAACCCTTGGAACGACCACCCGATTGGAATAATTCTGAGCGTACCATTCAGCAATGTGCATGGTAGCATGGTCAAGAGTAATTTGTCCATGTTCCTTGACTAGGAGTCCATTTATAGGCTGTAAGAGGTGGCTTTGAGATGTGTTGGATAATGTCAGGTAGGGTAAGGGTACTGATACTTCAGGCAGGTACAGCAGGAATGGCTTAAGACCAACATTATGGGTATAAAGCAAATTAGCTGAAAATTTAATAGTAGAAGTGATGTTCAGTAAAAGGCTGCTGTCTGCTAAGGTGATATTGCATGCCTGAGACACGGACATAGTCTGGTAACAAGTTGGGAAGATTGTAGTAAGCTGATGCATGGAATACATTAGACTATTGCCGACAGGGGTGAACCAAGGCCATGCATTGTCAGAACAATGCGAGGGCAAGAAGAGCTAGTAGTTTCTTCGAGAAACATTGTCAGCTCATACCTCTTTACCTGGGTATTAAGTGATAAAGAGGGACACATGTAGTAATTGGTGTGTGAACAAGACTGAAGGTCATTGAGATGGGAGGTAGCATGCGTTTGACGATCTCTGCTAATTACCGGTATGTCATTGGTTTGCTAGAGTATGTGTTTTTGAATTGTAGGCCAGATAACTGGGAATGGGTGTAAGTGGTAGCATTCAACCTTGCAGTTGGCACATGTGATGGGTGTGCTTGCTGATTGGAACAAATGTACCTGAGCAGTGGAGGAATATCATGATAGAGTTGATTCCCAAATAGTATAAATCAGCTGCATGGGTGGCAACAAGTGGGATGACATATCAGTGAGAAACACTGTGTAAGAACATCTTTACGGTTAGTAAGTTAGGGCTTAGTTTTTGTTGTAGGCCTAACTGAATAGTAGTATGAAGGGTATTGACATGCAGTTGGAGTGCATGTGTATTGTTGAGTAAGATCTGTGGCGCTCTGGTTACTTCAAGAGAAGACGTATTCATTAGCTCATGGCACACATTAACCAATTCCAGCTGTATCGAGCTTCTCAATTCTTCATAGTGGTGTATTAAATTGTTGGGTGGTTGATAACCTTCTATCTTCAATATGTTCAAGACATACGTGCTTGGGTACAAGAATCTCATGGTTTTTGTTGGAAAGGGACGTGATTGGTTCAAAGTGTTGTCCCATCGATCAGCATTAGTCTGATCAGGAGTGCCAAATACTGTTTTCAGTATCATATTACCTGCATTAAACTGAGCTCGTTTTACCCGATGGGATGGTACCGTGTTTGCGGTGCTTTCCAATTGTTTCTGGGCGGCAGTAAGTACCTGTTTGACATCCCATAGGGTATGAAGGGTCTCAGTATGGCCTAAAAGGCAGAGTATTGATTTATAAAAAATTAAACAATTGGTAACCTGTTTTAAGGCTGTTTCTTCTTCTTGTAAAACTGTCAAATTCAAGTCGGTCACTATGAACATTTGATGTGACAGGTACAAGAAGTTATCCAAATGTTTGAATGCCATACCTGATGAAGATGGATGGTTTGGAAAGGGTGGAGCACCCTCAATACTAATGAGTAGGACGAATGCAATATAGCATCTCACCATCAAGAAAGTGTACAAGACTCTTGACTAACACGGTAGTTCTGTTTGGATCGGGTCGACAGCTATACCAACTTGACCACCAGGCTCCTACAATGAACCAACATACTAGTTACTATAAAAGTGTTATCGGGGGGGAGGGGGAGAACTCTGCTGACACCGATTAATAAATACATAAATGACACAGATAATCCTAGCAATCTAAAGAAGCTGAAAGCTATACCAGACACGGACACCAAGATGTTACTTGATGGTGAATATATCACCTTTTTGGACTGGAGATTTTCACTCCACCGCAGAGCAAAAATTTCATTCTGGAACCAGCCCCCAGGCTGTGGCTAAGCCATGTCTCCGCAATATCCTTTCTTCCAGGAGTGCTAGTTTTGCAGGTTCGCAGAAGTGCTTCTGTGAAGTTCGGAAAGTAGGAGACGAGGTACTAGTGGAAGTAAAGCTGTGAGGATGGGGCGTGAGTCGTGCTTGGGTAGCTCAGTTAGTAGAGAACTTGCCCGCGAAAGGCAAAGGTCCTGAGTTTGAGTCTTGGTCCGGCACACGGTTTTAATCTGCCAGGAAGTTTTGAAAGTGCATAGTTCGCCATTTTTGATTTATAACATTTTACAAACTTGTGCAAACAGTGCAGACATAAAGTCTGAGCCTTGATCAGTAAGTATTGCATCAGGACTTCCGAAAGGCAGGACAAAGTGATTGTCAAAGGCGCAAGCAATAGTTTCAGTGCTCATATCCACAATTGGTACCAAAATTAAGTATCTAGAAAAATGATCATTAATAGACACTATATATTTATTATTTTTGGTGCTTTGTGGAAATGGGCCGCAGATACCTAGAGCCACAATTTGAAATGGTTTCACTGCTTCTGGTAAGGTCTGTAAGGGAACTTTAGTCCTTGGTGGAGGCGCCCTTTGCACACAAGGCAGACAGTGTTTGTCTGTCAACCTCTCCACCAATAATTTGAGGCTATTCTTGCATTAGTGGCTCAGTGCCCATTTTGTCAGGCCTGTAAACTGTCATGACACTGTGCTATTATTTGTTGTTGCAATTCTTTAGATATTACTACTTTGTTACCCACCGGTGTCTTATGATATACTATACCATCTTCTGTAACAAAATCAATTTGTGATGCATACCGGTGGCATTCTACATCTCTTTTCCTTGTAATTCTTCCAGTTGTTCTATGGAAACCTCATCTTTTTGCACAACTCTAACCTTCCTGTTTAGGCCGTCGGCATTGCTGTGCAGGCGACCAGGCATATGCCGAACTGTATGGTCGTATACTGACAATTTTAATTCCCATCTAGTCAAGTGACTATTGGGATCTTTTAAGCTTAACATCCACACTAAAGCAGCGCAGTCCATAACCTCAATAAACTGACATAACACTTAAAGTAATTTGTTCCAAACATGAGAGCGAGCAACTCCTCAGTGGTACTGTAATTAATTTCTGCTGAATTCATTTGTCTGGAGGTGTAAAAAATTGGTCTTTTCTCGCCATTATAGTCATGCCTTAAAACAGTTCCGACAGTGTAATCTGAAGTGTATGTCAAAAGAATAAAAGGTTTTTCAAAATCTGGATATACAGGATGTCCCATTTATCTTGACTACCCTAAATAACTGTTTTCCAGATGCATATTAAAAAAATGTTTCAAGCAAATGTTCTTTAGCTGTCAGGATGACATCAATCAGCAAGGTTGCCTTCATTGTAGCTTTGTTTTTTACAAAGATATGAACAGTGGTATGACTTTTTTAAATGGCACCCAGTATTTTTTCAGTAATTCATTTCCTCTCGTAAAGACCTATTCAAAAATGTATCACAGTGTACCATTCACTGAAACACAACATTATTCATTACATAACACAACACTGACTTTGAGCCTGGGATCACAAACTCATCCACTTGCTGGAGTTGTCAGAAAACAAATGAAAACCAAGTAAAAACATAGCACAAAATTAACTTTGAATGTTCTCCTTCTGGGCAATGGTACAGGAGAGTCAAAGGTGCTCAAAATGGTGATCCTGGACACTGATACACTGGGGCAAACATTGAATGTAGGAATTATTTACTGTATCCAGTGTTGCCTACTGAAGAGAATTACAAGCAACCACTATACGTTCCTGCATGTCCTCTGGAGTTGTTGGAATATCACGATAGACAACGTCTTTAATGCATCCCCAAAGAAAAAAGTCCAGAGGATTTAAATCAGGAGACCTAGCAGGCCAAGTAACTGTTCCTCCTCAACCAATCCATCTGGCAGGATACCTTCGGTTCAGAACACAATGTGCACATAAGGCATTATGTGCTGGACATCGATCGTGTCAATACCACATAAGTGTTCTGGTTCTTATCGGCACTTCATCCAGAAGAGGAGGAAGAATTCATCTGAGGAAGTTGACATACGCTGTGCTGTTTAGACTACCACTGATGAAATAAGGGCCAATAATTATAGTACCAAGCATCTTACACCAGACGTTAACTCTCCATTGATGCTGATGTTCCACCTGCCGAAGCCATCGTGGTTGTTGCTGGACCAATAATGCATGTTCCATGTATTTACCTGTCCTTTGTTTGAGAAGGAACATTCATTTGTAAATAGAACATCGGAGAAGATGTTCGGGTTGGCGAGGATTTGCTGCTGTGTCCACTGACAGAACTGTACATGATTCTGGTAATCATTCCCACGTAATTCTTGATGTAGTGTACATGATAAGGATGGAACCAGTGATGTGTAAGAATATGATATACACTTGTTTTAGGAATGCCAAGCAGTTGAATGGAATGGACAGTGTCTTGAAAGGAGGGCATAAGATGAACATTAACAAAAGCAAAACGAGGATAATGGAATCTAGTTGAATTAAGTTGGGTGATGCTGAGGGAATTAGATTAGGAAATGAGACACTTAAAATAGTAAAGGAGTTTTGCTATTTGGGGAGCAAAATAACTGGTGATGGTCAAAGTAGAGAGGATACAAAATGTAGACTGGTAATGGCAAGGAAAGCATTTCTGAAGAAAAGAACTTTGTTAACATCGAGTATTGATTTAAATGTCAGGAAGTCATTTCTGAAAGTATTTATATGGAGTGTAGCCATGTATGGAAGTGAAACATGGAAGATAAATAGTTTGGACAAGAAGAGAATAGAAGCTTTAGAAATGTGGTGCTACAGAAGAATGCTGAAGATTAGATGGGTAAATCATTTAACTAATGAGGAGGTATTGAGTAGAATGGGAAGAAGAGGAGTTTGTGGTACAACTTGACTAGAAGAAGGGATCGGTTGGTAGGACATGTTCTGAGGCATCAAGGGATCACCAATTTAGTACTGGAGGGCAGGATGGAGTAAAAATTGTAGAGGGAGACCAAGAGATGAATATACTAAGCAGATTCAGAAGGATGTAGGCTGCAGTAGGTACTGGGAGATGAAGAAGCTTGCACAGGGTAGAGTAGCATGGAGAGCTGCATCAAACCAGTCTCAGGACTGAAGACGACAACAATAAACAACAATAATCTCTTGTTCATGCTCTTGTGTGCTCACATGTGGATTCGTAGCAACGGAAGCTAGAAAGTAACTGCGGCTGCTTTGTCTGTGTGAATGCTATGACGATTACGTTGTCATGGGTAGAAACTTCCCGTTTCCTGAAGTGTTGGAGCAAGATGAGAAAACATCCATCGGGAAGGTGGGTTCTTATCAGGATATCACTTTCTGTACAGTTCCGCTGCCTGCGTAGCATTTCACCTACCTTCAACAACAACAACAACAACAACAACAACAATAAAAGAAATGTTATGTTGATTTTGTTTGTAGGAAGGACAGCCTTTACTGTATGCCTACTCTACACAACAGTTTTTAAAGGGGCTAAACCGCTGTACTAAATGTACCCGTGCATAAGAAAACAGTATTGCAATTATTGTTCTGCTAACAGTTCTATTCCAGTTTTATTTTACTTCACATTGTGATAAGGCTAATATCACCTCACGAAAATTTCTCCATTGTGTTATCCATACCATACCTTTGCACTGTTACATTAATACCTGTTATTATCTTGTGTGGCATGAGTTCTGTGCACTTCATTCTGTAGACCTCCTACTATATGGAAGAAAAATAGAAAGTGTTAGCCTGGTGTACACATCCTAGCAAATTAGTAAACTAACTGTGGTGAGGTCTGTACAAGCGGAAATAATATTTGTGAAGGCAGGGTGTGTGTTGCACAAGAAGCAGAAATGCTTCTCTGGAACTGTGGCTGGCAGTGCTGTATTCTCTGACACTAATGGTAAGACTAGTGTCTAAAATATCAGTTTCTCTGTTTCATAATGTTTGACAGAAATCGCTTTTCCTCTTAATTGTTGAAGCAGGTTTATCAATAACATAGTTTGAAAAAGATTTCTTACCTAAGTGCATGTCAAAACAACAAGCTTTCTGCATCATTCATAAATATTTATTGAACACTATAGTTTTTTATGCAAATATTTGTCAAGATTACAACATAGAAAACAGTGCTTGCTATTTTGAACTGTTTAAACAGTAACTTTCAGATCTGGAAGTTGTTATAAAAAGGTACAAGTTAGAAATACTTCAGAGTACCATAGAATTAACGAGAGTAATTGTGCAAAAGCAGGATACATGCTTGCAATGTCTGTATGGAGAGAATAGGTACGACACTTAATTATTTCAGTGTTGACATTCTCAAGCAAATGCCAACTATAGAAAAAAGTAAAATATAATTGTAAGAGTATGATCCAAAGTTAGTGGTATGAAGCCACATGCAAATGAAATTTCAGTAAAAACATATCTTACAGTCATATTTACGATATATGTATGTCAAACATAGTGTGTGAACATCATTGTGGTAATGATCAAATAACTTACAGATGGGTGACTTCATCAGCACATGCCGATATTTTGACAGGATATTTTTGAGGCAAAATTGTGGAGAGTAAGTGCTGTACAAAGAAATTTAAAACCTCAGTTTGCAGAGGAACTCTGGAAAAATTCTCCCCCCTCCCTCCCTCCCTCCCTCTTTTTGCTGCCCCTCCTTCCCTCCCTCCCTCCCTCTTCTTCCTCCCTCCCTCCCTCCCTCTTCTTCCTCCCTCCCTCCCCCTCTCTTGTCCCTCCCTCCCTTCCTCTCTTCTCCCTCCTTCCCTCCCTCCCTCCCTCCCTCTCTTCTCCCTCCCTCCCTCCTCCCTCTTCCCCCTCCCTCCTCCCTCTTCCCCCTCCCTCTCCCACTCCAACCTCCCTCTCCCACTCCACTCCAACCTCCCTCCTCCCTCACTCAATCCAACCTCCCTCTCCCCCTCCCTCCTCCCCTCCCCCCTCCCTCCCTCTACCCCTTCCTCCTCCCCTCCATCTCCCCCTCCCTCTACCCCTCCCTCCTCCCCTCACTCCCCCTCTCATCACCCTCTCACATTGCCCCTCTCACTCTCTTACTCCCTTACTCTGTTATCCCCTTACTCTCTCACCCCCTCCCTCTCTCTCACCCCCTCCCTCTCTCTCACCCCCTCCCTCTCTCTCACCCCCTCCCTCTCTCTCACCCCCTCCCTCTCTCTCACCCCCTCCCTCTCTCTCACCCCTCCCTCTCTCTCACCCCTCCCTCTCTCTCTCACCCCTCCCTCTCTCTCTCACCCCTCCCTCTCTCTCTCTCACCCCTCCCTCCCTCTCTCACCCCTCCCTCTCTCTCATCCCCCTCCCTCTCTCTCATCCCCTTCCCTCTCTCTCATCCCCCTCCCTCTCTCTCATCCCCCTCCCTCTCTCTCATCCCCATCCCTCTCTCTCATCCCCATCCCTCTCTCTCATCCCCATCCCTCTCTCTCATCCCCCTCACTCTCTCTCATCCCCATCCCTCTCTCTCATCCCCCTCACTCTCTCTCATCCCCATCCCTCTCTCTCATCCCCCTCACTCTCTCTCTCATCCCCCTCACTCTCTCTCATCCCTTTCCCCCCCTCTCTCATCCCACTCCCCCTCTCTCATCCCCTTCCCCCTCTCTCTCACCCCATCCCACTCTCTCTCACCCCTTCCCTCCTCTCTCATCCCGTTCCCCCTATCTCTCATTCCCTCCTCCTCTCTCCCCTCCCCTTCTCTCCCCTCCCCCTCTCCCCCGCCCCTTCCACTCCCCTCCCCTTCGCCTCCCCCTCTCCTCTAGCCTCCCCTTCCCCTACCCCTCTCCTCCCCTCCCCTCATACACCCTCTCCCCTCCTTTCCTACACCCTCATCCCCTCTCCCCTCCCCTTTCCTCATCACCTCTCCCCTTTCCTCCTCACCCCTCCCTTCCTCCTCACCCCTCCCCTTTCCTCGTGCCCTCCCCCCTTTCCTCGTGTCCTCCCCCCTTTCCTCGTGTCCTCTCCCCTCCCCTTTCCTCGTGCCCTCTCCCGTCTCCTTTCCTCGTGCCCTCTCCCCTCCCCTCCCCTCCCCTCCCCTCCCCTCCCCTCCCCTCCCCTCCCCTCCCCTCCCCTCCCCCCTCCCATCCCCTTTCCTCATGCCCTCTCCCCTTTCCTCCCCTCCCCTCCCCTTCCCTTTCCTCCCCTCTGCTTTCCTCCCCTCTGCTTTCCTCCCCTCTGCTTTCCTCCCCTCTGCTTTCCTCCCCTCTGCTTTCCTCCCCTCTGCTTTCCTCCCCTCCGCTTTTCTCCCCTCCGCTTTTCTCCCCTCCGCTTTTCTCCCCTCCGCTTTTCTCCCCTCCGCTTTTCTCCCCTACCCTTTCCTCCCCTACCCTTTCCTCCCCTACCCTTTCCTCCCCTACCCTTTCCTCCCCTACCCTTTCCTCCCCTCCACTTTCATCCCCTCCCCTTTCATCCCCCCTTTCATCCCCTCCCCTTTCATCCCCTCCCCTTTCATCCCCTCCCCTTTCATCCCCTCCCCTTTCATCCCCTCCCCTTTCATCCCCTCCTCTCGCCACCCCTCCCATTTCCTCTCTCATCTCCCCTCCCATTTCCTCCTCTCCCCTCCACTCCCCTTTCCCACGCCCCTCCCCCCCCTTTCCCAGGCCGCTCTCCCCTCCCCTTCCCAGGCCGCTGTCCCCTCCCCTTTCCCAGGCCGCTCTCCCCTCCCCTTTCTCACTCCCCTTTCCCCTTCCCCTTTCCCACGCCGTTCCCCCTCCCCTTCCCCCCTCCCCTTCCCCACGCCCCTTCCCCACGCCCCTCCCCCTTCCCCCTCTCCCCCACCTTACCCCTTCTCCCCCATCTTACCCCTTCTCCCCCACCTTCCCCCTTCTCCCCCACCTTCCCCCTTCTGCCCCACCTTCCCCCTTCTGCCCCACCTTCCCCCTTCTGCCCCACCTTCCCCCTTCTCCCCCACCTTTGCCCTTCTCCCCCACCTTCCTCCCTCTCCCCCACCTTCTCCCTCTCCTTATTGGGAGGACGACGATTCAATCCTGTGTCCAGGCATCCTGATTTAGGTTTTCCGTTATATCTCAAAATTGCTCCAGGCAAATGCTGGGTTGGTTCCTTTGAAAGGGCATGGCAAATTTCTTTCCTCATTCTTCCGTAATCCGATGAGACCGATTAACTTGCTGTTTGATCTTCCCCAAGCAACCCAACCCAATCTCCCTCTCTCCACCCTCTGGCCCCCTCTTTGCCCTCCTCCACCCTTTCTCTCTCTCTCTCTCTCTCTCTCTCTCTCTCTCTCTCTCTCTCTCTCTCTCTCTCTCCTCTCTCTCTCTCTCTAAATGCTAGCACCATCAAAAACCAAAGATGACTGATGCCAGAAGTTATCAATAGTGGAATTAATAATCAACATGCAAGGAAGCATTTACTCTGTCCCCTCTACTTTTGACAAGGGAGAGACCAGTATTCTGTGCAGAATTTGAACAAAATCGAACATCTTTATTTATAAGCTTACTTGCTACCTTAATTTCAACTGCTTCCTTAAGAACACTATTTTAGTAGCTGAACGTACTTGTCAGAATCTCTGTGTTGTTATATTCCATGGGGTGAACTGTGACAAGAGAATGTTCTGCAATGTCAGATTTACTTGGCTGTTGTAAGCATGTGTGATGCTTCTGCTCAGTACACCAGTCCTCCACAATCTTGATAATCTGACCAATATGTGACATGTTACAATTCCTGGAATATCATAAACACCCACCTTATGCAAACCAAGATCATTCATTACACAACCAAAAAGGATTGTGATCTTAGATGGTGGTTGATAAACACTTATCACCTCATATTTCCACAAAATACAATCAGTTCTGTTAGAAATGCTCCCTGTGTATGACAAAAAGACAATAAAATTTTGTAGCACTTCTGTATTATCACCACTCACCCAGTGCACAGTTGGTCAATAGTGCAATGCTTGTCTGGTCTGTCTTTCACTATAACCATTCTTATGAAAGGTGATCTTGAGATGGGCTAACTCATTGGACTAACTCTCTCGTTCCAAGATAACATGGGCTCCATGAATGAAGGTATGAAATATCCTTCACGTTGATCTGGATGGTGACAACTATCAGCCCACAGATACAAATTAGAGTGAGTAGGCTTCCTCTATACGGCATGTCCCAGTGTACCAGCAGCTTTCCTCCTGACCAACACATCAAGGAAAGCAGACAATCATCCTTTTCTACCTCCATTATGGAGCAGATATGTGGGTGGATTTAATTCAGGTGTTCCAAAAGTATGTGGAAGTCAACAGACATCAAAATAGTTTGTTAATTTAGCACCAAAATTAATCTCAATCAATCCTAATAAATTAGATGGGGGAATGTAACTGAGCTGAGAGACCACATCAAAACTTCTAGAGTAACATTGTCTATGAAAGACATACCCTCTAAACAGCATAAGAAATCCTCCAATTTCTGCTATAAGGATCAAGAGAATAGCAAGGTATTTTGCTGCATGATACATCACAATCTGACGAAGAGGGACCTTTTCTTTATGGACCTTAAAAGACTATATAACATAGGGGTAACAGTACAGTAAGAATTAAGATTCTAGATAGTCTCCTGTGACAAGGAACTTTTCTTCAGAAGGCTGTTAGTTTTTCTCTTGGCTCTTTTGTGGGATCAGCACTGTTCCTGCAGTCTGCTGAATCAGTTAGTAACACTGCATCTTTTGAACATAGCCCTGCTTGTCCAAAACATTGGTAGTATTGCTCTTGTCTGTAAGTAAAATAACAATATCTGGATGAACTGCACTCCAAGTGAATATAAAGCAGCTCTCTCAGTTGCTATTATATTACTCTTGGGTGGACGTGCCCCAGTCAACACGACACGGTTCTCTCCTAACCTCCTCTGCAACATCAGGAGATAGTTTAAAACCAGCCTGTTCAACAGAACTAATTAAATCAACCACTGGCAAATGCTTGGGCGTTGATGCAAAATTTAAACCTTTTCCTAACATAGCTAACCACAACCTTTATCCATGTGATTTATCACACAGTTTCAAGATGTGTGTTGCCAAATCTTTTTTTTACCCTGTGAGGGATAAATGTTCATTGGGAAAAAGAAACGGGATTTCATTTCTTTACCATGGACAAATGAAACACAAAATTACTTTTTGTGATTTATTGGTCTTCATTATATTTTAATGAAGAATTTGTAAGTTTTAACATTCATTTGTTCGATTTCCCATATTAAAAAAAAGCAATGCAGCTATAACCATTGTTGAAAATGGTCATTAATTCACTTTTTATCAAATTTGAGGTGCATTTATTTCGTACATCATTCCATTTCAATCTCATCTGTGAAAAAAAACTTCCTGCGAAGCAGTTGAAGCTAGGGGTACTATAGATAAACGAAAAGGCTTGAAAAATGTTAAGGATTTAATTCTTGGAAAACGTATATTTGATTTTCTTCCATTTGTTAATTAGACCTTTACTTGTGACATCAAAAGACTGTGCCACAGCTAGGCTTCTTTTAATTATTCGAAATTCTTGGTATTAGGGATCCATGTTCAGGTAAATGATCCTTAACAGTTCCACAACTTTTTGAAAATGGTTGTAATTTATTGGTGGGTTAAAAACAGCATCGTGGAAGGGGTGTTGTTTTCTGAGAAAACAAATGTCCCACAAAATTGGTACGGAACTGCAGGAAATCGTTCTGAATAGATTCTTTTGTATTAATGCTTAATTCACTTATTTCTCATGTTACTTCCAAAAAAGTTGTCTTTTATTTTTTGCTCAACCTTTCTTTGAATCCCATGCATTTTTGCATGCATCTCAACAGCAGACGGAGATTCTGACTCAGCCTTCTTCATTGGTTCTACCAAAAACATTACATTATCCAGAAATGACAAATACACCAAAGTTTTCTTTCTTCTTCTTCACATGTGATTATCTTTTCTAATAATTCATTGTGGAATTATAGAAAATGAGATTTTAGGGCAGGCCATATTTTTAATATTCTTTCAACAGCAGGACTAAGAGATAAGGATCTTGGGGTAACATGTTTTATTATTTCCTCCGATTGCATCTCATTCACTTTGAGTTGGAGTTGCAAGTCCACTCTTCATTTTGCAGATCTACTGAACTGAATGCCTATATTCAGCATCAAACTTTCTACAGCTACTTTTAGGTTACCAGTATTGTATTTTGCAGCATTGTAGAGAGCATGGACGGGCAACCAGCTTTGGAAATTTTATCATTTTCAGCTAAAAGAAGTATATAAATGAAATATTTTCTACCAAAGTTTACACTAGTATTGTCAACAGTGAATGCCAAAACTTTATTGAAAGATAGTCCATTCTTGTCCACTGTGTCTGTTAATAACTTTGAAACTTGATATGCACATTCTTCATTACAGTATACAAATTCCAGCAGATGGTTTACAACAACAGTATCATAATTAAAGTATCGTCAGCAATTTGGAAACATTTTTCTATTTTTTATTGCTTGCATCTGTCACTACAGAAAAACATATATTTGATTCATTGGACAATACTTTGCATGCAGTAGTTTCTGCTTTGTTCTTGCACAGCTAAAATTTCAGCACTTTTTGACACTCTGTGGATACATGCTAATAATTTGTTTGTAGAATCCATACTATTGTAACTAAGAGAATGCTTTACCACGTGATGAACAGATGTATGTTCTCCAGCAGTAATCTTGTCCATCTCTAAGGCAGGTGGTTCAGGCGTTGAGAAATATTTGAATGAGGTACTGGATCCTCTAATCATCATCCGATACACAAAAGATGATGGTTTGTGTGTGATGAGGCACAGACGGAGATTGCATTGTTGACAGTTCCAAGCAACCATTGTGGTAAGCGCATGCCCGTGCTTTCTGTTTGAAGAAAGTGTATATCCTGCAAATTATGTATCTCAGTTACTTATGCAGAATTTATCACTTATCACCACAATCGACAATGACAACTTGCAAAAAATGGAATTGAAATTCATTAAACAATGTGCTACTATCACGTTTAATGCTTGCATTTATGTACAGCATTCACAGCAGAGGGCTTCGAAGATACTGAACGCTCTTTGGCTGTCAGAGCGTACATAACGTAGGTGTGCAGAACTGTCCTAAACTCAATTGCCATTGTTCGTGACTCCAACTATATCAACAGTCATTTGAGATGCATGTTGTTTTACATCAGTGGCGCTTCCATGAGCATAGAGGAATCTTTATTGCAGAGGCGACAGTACACCTTGTATGAGTTTTCTTGTCTTAACCAGGAATAACTATTTTCCCAGTTTGGATTATACTTGGTAAGCCTTTTGGCTTTCTTAGAAAGTATTCCATCACCTGTAGAAGAATTATCTGTGTTACTGTCACTTAAACCACACATTTTGTCTACAGTTTTAGAAATATTTCATGAGCGTAACACATTCAACACTCAGCAGTTGTCACAAAACAATGAAAAACTTTTAAACTAGGATGACATTCAAGAATGGAATTAAAAAATCCTATCAGTATTGTTAATACATGTTGACACGGCATTTAAATGCGTTAGCAAAGGGACGAAAATGTTAAACACAAAATTGTAGAGTGAAAGTGGGATGGATAATAAACAAATAGAATAATGTAAAACACAGACTGAGTTAAACAGGGCACTGTATAAGAGGATGGGAATCGTTGCATATCAGCCCTGCCTGGCACAATCATAGACTGAGACCTGAGCTATTCATATATTCGTGATGCACATGCATAAGTAATAGGTATGTACAAGCTGTAGCACAAAAGATTTCGCAGTATGGGACAGAGCCTGTCTTGGCGAAACATTTAAAATTATGTGGGAAATATGGGAGTCTGGCAAGACTAGTCAAGGTATATTATTAGACTCTGGGCCAGTAAATGTTCAAAACTGCCAAATGCCAGACACTTACAGAATGTAATTCCCTTTCAGACTGTGTCCATGAAGCACTATCCAAGCAATACGAAGAAAAAGCTGAAATTTTTGAAGCAGTCATTAAATGAAGCTGAAACAATTACTTGGAAACAATTAAGTTGATGACAAGTGTAGTGGATCCTTTCACGCTTGCAACAGCTGAGCAAATCCGCCATTGCAGAACATTGTCTTTGCACCGGTCATCCTATGGAATATAACAACATGGGGATTCTGGCATGCACGTCCAGCTGTTGAGATCATGTTATTCAGCAAACGGTCCAAATTAAATCAGCAAGTAAAACCTTATAAATATAGTCTGTGAGTTTCGTTGAACCTTTATATGGAATCCTGCTCTCTCCATTGTCAAAAGTTCTGAAGTTGATTGTCTTTGGTTTGTGATGGCACTGTGTGTGTGTGTGTGTGTGTGTGTGTGTGTGTGTGTGTGTGTGTGTGTGTGTTTCTCTGCAAACCATTGTCCATATCATTCAAACTCTCTTATATTTTAGCACTGATTTTCTTGTTAGCCAGTCATATACACTCCTGGAAATGGAAAAAAGAACATATTGACACCGGTGTGTCAGACCCACCATACTTGCTCCGGACACTGCGAGAGGGCTGTACAAGCAATGATCACATACACGGCACAGCGGACACACCAGGAACCGCGGTGTTGGCCGTCGAATGGCGCTAGCTGCGCAGCATTTGTGCACCACCGCCGTCAGTGTCAGCCAGTTTGCCGTGGCATACGGAGCTCCATCGCAGTCTTTAACACTGGTAGCATGCCGCGACAGCGTGGACATGAACCGTATGTGCAGTTGACAGACTTTGAGCGAGGGCGTTTAGTGGGCATGCGGGAGGCCGGGTGGACGTACCGCCGAATTGCTCAACACGTGGGGCGTGAGGTCTCCACAGTACATCGATGTTGTCGCCAGCGGTCGGCGGAAGGTGCACGTGCCCGTCGACCTGGGACCGGACCGCAGCGATGCACGGATGAACGCCAAGACCGTAGGATCCTACGCAGTGCCGTAGGGGACCGCACCGCCACTTCCCAGCAAATTAGGGACACTGTTGCTCCTGGGGTATTGGCGAGGACCATTCGCAACCGTCTCCATGAAGCTGGGCTACGGTCCCGCACACCGTTAGGCCGTCTTCCGCTCACGCCCCAACATCGTGCAGCCCGCCTCCAGTGGTGTCGCGACAGGCGTGAATGGAGGGACGAATGGAGACGTGTCATCTTCAGCGATGAGAGTCGCTTCTGCCTTGGTGCCAATGATGATGGTCGTATGCGTGTTTGGCGCCGTGCAGGTGAGCGCCACAATCAGGACTGCATACGACCGAGGCACACAGGGCCAACACCCGGCATCATGGTGTGGGGAGCGATCTCCTACACTGGCCGTACACCACTGCTGATCGTTGAGGGGACACTGAATAGTGCACAGTACATCCAAACCGTCATCGAACCCATCGTTCTACCATTCCTAGACCGGCAAGGGAACTTGCTGTTCCAACAGGACAATGCACGTCTGCATGTATCCCGTGCCACCCAACGTGCTCTAGAAGGTGTAAGTCAACTACCCTGGCCAGCAAGATCTCCGGATCTGTCCCCCATTGAGCATGTTTGGGACTGGATGAAACGTCGTCTCACGCGGTCTGCACGTCCAGCACGAACGCTGGTCCAACTGAGGCGCCAGGTGGAAATGGCATGGCAAGCCGTTCCACAGGACTACATCCAGCATCTCTACGATCGTCTCCATGGGAGAATAGCAGCCTGCATTGCTGCGAAAGGTGGATATACACTGTACTAGTGCCGACATTGTGCATGCTCTGTTGCCTGTGTCTACGTGCCTGTGGTTCTGTCAGTGTGATCATGTGATGTATCTGACCCCAGGAATGTGTCAATAAAGTTTCCCCTTCCTGGGACAATGAATTCACGGTGTTCTTATTTCAATTTCCAGGAGTGTAATTTTAATCTGAAATTTTTAAAGGACAAGGATCAAGCAGCAAAAGGAAACATGCCAAAAATTTTCAGTGTTCATTTTATGGGAGTTTGCTGTTATTGTTCGCTTGTGCTTTGGGATGTCAATGTTCGCCTTAGTTCTAGTCTCATGTTTATGAATTGTTCCTCTGGTAACACATTCTTTAATGTTGTTCTTGATGAAAAGTGCAGACTCATAGACATACTTATTCACCTCTGTTAGTACCCTAAGCTTGATGAAAAGAGGGTGGCAGTGCTCTTTAGGACCAGCCTTTCATATGACACTGGCAGCTTTTTCTTCTTTCTGTCTTTTTTTTCTTTTCTTTTATGTTCCTGGTACGAGGAGAATGTCCCCATATGAGTAGGCCATATGAAATATGTGACTAAAAGAGTGTGAAATAAGTCATACATAATTATTGATAGTCGTAACTCTGTTTACACCTGAGTTATAACACTCTTCAAATCTTCTTACAGGCTTTGTTGATACATTCTTCCCAATTGAGTTTGCCATCAGTATGTATTCCCAAGAGTTTGACATATTTATTATCTACATTCTTTGACAGTCCTAACATAAGCATTTGGGTTTTGTTAGGATTACAAACAAGTTTATTTGCCAAATCAATTTAAGGCAGTCAAGAATTTCTTGCATAATGTTCTCAAGAGTTGGGATGTCATGATGTGGAGTAAGTAAAGCTGTATCATCAGTGTAGTTGATAACTGACTGTGATACACAATGGGGCATGTCATTGACAGCTGCAGTTAAACACAAGCGGCCAAGAACAGAACCCTGTGGAACACCTGTACCCATTTCTACTAAGAAGCCATCTGCTGCTGTTCATGTAAGAAGAAATTACTGCTAATGTAGATTTTTTTATACCTTAATACCCTAATTTTGTTAGCAAAAGGAATGCATTCAAATGCTTTACATAGATCAAATGACATTTTCTTCTTATTTTCTAAAACTGTTAAAATCTTATCAGCAATTTCCAGAACAACTACAGTGGTATATTTACCTGGTTGAAATTCATACTGACTGTTGCAAAGGAGTTCATGTTTGTTTTTCAAAATAATTGCTTAATTGAATGTTCATGAGTAATTCAAAGAATTTTTAGAATATTGCCACAATATAAACTGGTTGGTAGTACTGAGGGAGCTGCATATCACCCATCTTGAATATGGGGTAACTTCTGAGATTTTGAGTGAATCCATAAAAACTCCATATTCTAAACATTCATTGAAAATAATGGTTGCTTTTGTAGTATTAAGAGTATATGCAGTGTGCGTGTCTATTATGATACATGGAATAGAATAACAATCAAAAGAGGAAAAATAGTACGAATGACCATTGAATGTGATCATTTTAACACTTGTGTCCACATTGGGTTACCTGCGTTACCTTTATAATTATAACAGGCAGTTTTTCAGATGTATTGAAACTAGTGTACACAATCCTCAGTTTATTCCTAATTTTGTCTTTACAAATGTCATAATGAAAGCAAACTTTAAATATCTTCAAAGAACAGCATTTAAATTTGAAGGAATGTAATGCACCCTCTCATCTATATTTGGGTTACCCATGTAAACACACATCTCCGTTAGAGCAGGTGTGGAGTTCACAAATGAAAGATTTTGTTTTGAATAATATATTAATAGTATTGTTATTTATTAGAAACCAAGTAATAATACAACAGATATAGTCATAAATATGTGGAAAATATATCAATGTGACATAACTATTAAGTTTTGCTGCTCATTACAGTGTAAATGTAAACTTGGAATTATTATTTATTTACAAAGTACATAGATGGTTGTAATTCAGTGTTCATCACATATTGGTTTCTTATATTTCTTGCAACTCCTCTATCTTTTGTTTAATTGAAATTTGCACACACAAGTCGCCCATCAAGAAGCATCTTGCTTTGGCTGAATCTCCACTTGTTCAGGAACTAGAATTAGAGGTCCTCCTGTTATGCACTTAATACCTGTTTTGACAGAAAAATTTCTCATACAGTTAGAACTAGATGATGTAAAGACAGTGGAAGGCATTGCCAAATGTTTCCCCAGATCCAGTAGAAACAGTCTGCATATGAGTGTGACATTTTTTACTTGATGATTGTTTTCTGTGTAAATGATACCCCCAAGCAAACAATATTCAGAATGTTGTAAAAAAATGCTAGTAGCCATCTCTGTGTCCTCCATTTTACACTGTAATGAGAACACACCTTGTCCATATTATCAATGCCCCATTTTGTTCTGTTATAATTATGTACAACATCTGGCTTTGAAGCAGGGCCAGAAGTGGATGCACCATAATGCATAAAGGATAACGTTAGAACTAGTTTCTTCTTTTTTGGAGCATACGAACACAGAGAAACATTACCTTCACTAATTCCAAATATAGAAGACAGCTCTTGGCATGAAGAGGAAGGGTGCATTTCTGGCGGCGCATAGGGCTTGTTTCTTTTCACGGTACCAGTACCAACTGTGGACAGATGCCAAGTCAAAAGCCTTGCAAATGTTAGAATTATGAATAAATTGTCAGTGACTATATTTCTGCGAGTACCTTTGAAATGAATGATGGGCTCCATGTGGTTCCGAAGTGGTGCAGCGACTGTAAACCATAAAATTACCAAATATGCAGCAACCAGTCGCAAAATCATGTTTTATTTATTCAGTTTTGCAAATCGATTTCAACTAATTAACAGCCATCATCGGTGATTTCAACCGATATGTGCCCTGAGTAGTAATACTGTCTTAAGCAGAGGTCAAACATAAACTTTATGACTGATGACATTGTAATTCTGTCAGAGACGGAAAAGGACCTGGAAGAGCAGTTGAATGGAATGGACAGTGTCGTGAAAGGAGGATATAAGATGAACATCAACAAAATCAAAATGGGGATAATGGAATGTAGTCGAATTAAATTGAGTGATGTGGAGGGAATTAGATTAGGAAATGAGACGCTTAAAGTAGTAAATGAGTTTTGCTATTTGGGGAGCAAAATAACTGATTATGGTCAAAGTAGAGAGGATATAAAATGTAGACTGGCAGTGGCAAGAAAAGCATTTCTGAAGAAGAGAAATTTGTTAGCATTGAGTGTAGATTAAAGTGTCAGGAAGTCGTTTCTGAAAGTATTTGTATGGAGTGTAGCCATGTATGGAGGTGAAACATGGGCGATAAATAGTTTGGACAAGAAGAGAATAGAAGCTTTCGAAATGTGGTGCTAAGAAGAATGCTGAAGATAAGATGGGTAGATCACTTAACTAATGAGGAGGTATTGAATAGAATTGGGGAGAAGAGAAATTTGTGGCACAACTTGACTAGAAGAAGGGATTGATTGGTAGGACATATTCTGAGGCATCAAGGGATCACCAATTTAGTATTCGAGGGCAACGTGGAGAGTAAAAATCATAGAGGCAGACAAAGAGATTAATACACTAAACAGATTCAGAAGGGTGTAGGTTGCAGTAGGTACTGGGAGATGAAGCAGCTTGGACAGGATAGAAAACCATGGAGAGCTGCATTAAACCAGTCTCTGGACCGAAGACTTCAACAACAACGACAACAACAACAACGCCTGTGTCTACATTTGACCAAATGATAAACTGTAAGGCAAAGTCAGTGCCCTTTTGTATGTCAGCTACAGAACAAGGAATTATAAAAGACATGCTACTGTGGGGTTAGACTGTTAAGACAGTCACCCACAGATATAGTGAAAATGTCATAGTGCTTATGTTGGTATTTAGATGGCTAAGTGCTGAACAAAATGCTTATTTGTTAATGGTGCATATTATACGTAGACCTATGTCTATGGTACAGGCTTGAACACATTCTAAATCACAATACAGTACCAATGGTTCTGTGTGTAAATAACCATGAAACTGCATCATACTGGATGAAGTGACAACATGAGCTTTGTCAATGCCTGTCTTGATGCTAGATGCCTAGGTTATGAGAGTAAGAACCGTTGTGCAGTAACAAATGCTGCAATTTTAATTAACTAATGGCAAGTAGTGTGTTTGTACCGAGGAGAAAATATCGTCATAAGTATGATGTCTCCTTAATGTGTGCTACATGGATGATATTTATAGTGACTAATATTAGTAAGTATCATCTAAGAATCAATTTAAATTGAAATACATTGCGGTATCCAACAGAATTAACCATCATGTAATTATAACTATTGAGAACAGTTGGTATGTATCCCAAACATCAGTAAGTTTTCATGTAGACATTGGTCTACATATCACCTCTGCTACCAGCTGATTATTGAAACTTTTTTCCCCGTACAACAAGTTGTAGTTGAATCATACATGTATTTTTTTTGCATATATTGCTTACAGCTATATTAGATGAATAACAATGTCTTTTGGTTATAAAGCTGCTATTATAGACAGAAGCTGTTTCTCCTGGCTGTCATGTTGTGCAGTTCAGTGTAGTAAGTTTTCTTTTAGCCTAGGTGTGTATTAGGTGGTGTTTTTATAACAAAGACTAAAAAATGAAATATTTTTACTGTCAGTTCTCTCTACATATTATTATTATTTTTTTTTTTATCGTAATATTACTCTGGCATTTGGCTCTGTGGAAGTAGAATGCCTGCTAAAGGTAATGGACCTACATGGCCATTAGAGGGTACAGACTTGCTGCTGTCCTGCACATACAGCATGAGCTCACCACTGATCTCACTGCATGAATACAATTCCCATAGTGTTCCTTGTGGTCTGTATAAATACGACTGCCCAGCGAATGGTTTATCAGTTCTGTACTCACGTCCGATATTGTCAATTGCTGTCATCACTTCACTGCGGGCTGTTGGATAACAATCTCATTTGATACTTCCCTCTGGTCGCAATTGGAATTGTGTCTATTTTTGCCCTTTGCCTGTTGACATAGTGGCAAAGGTTTCCAATTGGTACTTCATTGTTTACATGGGTTGGTTTGTTCTTGTCCTCCTTGGTGTCCTTTTCGCCGTCACTCAGCTTTGTTCAGCTAGGCTACTGCTTGACATTTTGTTCTCTTCCACAGGCTGCATTCCCACTTGCAGCTTCAGGTGGATCTCTTCTGGATTCTGATGTGTGCACTGATACAGCAATTATACCATTAGTAGGTGTCTTCTATCTGTGCTGCCTAAGTTTTATTACACAAATTGTAATAGTTTTATAACCGTAATTGTTGGTTGTATTTGTTTTTAAATTACTGTGTAGTATTTCCCCCTTTACATTATTGTGTTACATTTACATTTCATTTTATTGTCACGAATCTGTGAACCCATGTACACAGTGTCAGTCAGTTGATTTGCCGCCTCAATGTTGGTGACCTTGACTGACTGACATTATGGCCAGGCAGGACATCTTCTCTTACGTCACACCCAAGTCGCTAAAATCATGATTGCACACTATGTTTCACATACGTATATTGTAAATACAATTGTAAGGTACGTTGTGCTGAAATTTTATTGTACATAGCTTTGTGCCATTTACTTTAAGTCATATCCATATAATTTTATTATATTTTGTTCTACAGTTGACGTTTACTTAAGGATATTAAAACTGAAATTGCTAAGTATCTTACCTATTCCCTCAATAAAGGCACCACATTTTTGTATCCTGGTATGTACTTCCAACAGCCTTTCTGTAATTACTCCTATTACTGGTATGGTTTTTGGAAGTATTTCTCATTTGTGACCTTTTATAACAACTTCTAGATCTGAAGATGACTGTTGTAACTGGTTGAAAATAGTGAACATTGTTTTCTATGTTGTGATCTTGATAAATAAAGGTTTTAATGAAAAAATCTATTTCTTTCTGTTTACATGTCACTCTCTCCATGCCAACTATGTGAGGTAATAATAGATTTTTATGTAAAGCTAACAGTCAGAGGCCAGAATGTTGTCCTATGAAATGTGTGACATGACCCTAAGCACATCATTGGAAGAAAATTGTATCTTTTAGTTGTTTGTTCTGCAATAATTTGCCAAATGCATTGAGAATGATCATTTCCATCTCTGTTCATACTGTGGAAAAAAGGTCCCAGAATTTATTTGGTTTTGAGAAAAGATTGAAATTTTCTAATGAAACAAGGTATAAAGCTGGTTGGAAATGAAATTTGTAGGTAGTAAATATAATGAAAGATCAAAATAGACGCGTCTCAAATTGTGATCACTGTAAGGAATTACAGTGTTAAGAGCACATATGGAGCTAGCATGGCAGACATTGTTCAGTGCTGCCAACAGGTCATTTTTGTCACCTGTAGTCACCATTTTTTTTCTTCTAGTTACTCTTTCTTGTTAGAAGTCACTCTTAAACTATTTTTCTGTACTCAGATGTGATTTGGACAGCTTGGTGGCAGAGAGAGAGAGAGAGAGAGAGAGAGAGAAAACAAAAATGATCTGTAGGGAAAGTTATATGTAGACTTGATATTGGTGTCTTAACAAATGAAAATATTTACACATTGGAGGCTCTCGTGAGACAGTGACATCAGAATTTCCATTTGTCGTATTATCTTCTGCAACAACTTACTGCATTGGTGCATCATCTGAAGGGCAATGGGCAGATGTTCTGTGAGAAGTAACTGGTTTGTCAAGGAGGATGGAAGAGGAGCCAAAATGTTTGAGTGGGCAAAGAAACGCTGTGAACTTTAATTTTTTTGTTGTGTGTAATACTGTCATAAATGTGGAAAGGAAGGGTTTCAGGCTTTGAACCAACATGCAGTGACATCAAGACATAAGTTATTTTGTACAAAAATGTGTGCCACAGCAGTTTGGTCTTGCAGGTCCATCGTGCAGTTCAGCATCTTCCGTGAACACTGACGATCTATCACTGTCTCTTTGAACAGTGAAATTGCATATTGTTAAGGACAGTGTCATTATTGTGGAAACAATATGATTATTAAAAAGTGTTTGTTCAAATTGTGTAGCTGCTTTATGTCAAGGCATCATTGATCTTTTTGCGAACTCTGCTTCCTGGAGCTGTTCCACAAGATTCATTTTGAGTAGAACTTATTCCAGTACATTCTGACTGAAGACCTAGAAACTTATTTAAAAAGCAGCTGCCAAATGACATCGATAATGCATATTGTTCTCTGTGTTTTGATGAAACAATGAACAGTGGTGGACAAAGTAACAAGAAACTGTGTTTTGCTGTTGGTCAGCAGCTCAGAGTAAAATTGTGAGCCATTGTTTCCAGACTTTTTCAGTGGTGAAGCAACATCTGAGGATATGGTTTGTAAACTTACAAGCACATTATATTCAGCAAAACTTTCTGTGTATAAACTGTTAATGTGTTGGAGTAAGCCCCAAATGTTAATAAGAAAGTAATGAGGCATTTTAATTCACAAGTCTGTCTTGTAAGAAAAAAGAAACTTATTGATGTAGACTTCTATAATATTCACCTCCTGCGTAATTGATTGCATTGTCTAGGAGAGTATGCTTCTGATCTGATTGTGTATGTATGTCTGTAAATAATGTCTTAAATGGTTGTCCATAAGGAGTAGAAGACTTCTTGGACATACAGCGTTCATTGAGATTGTCTAGGCGTTCTGTCATAACGTGTTGTCCATCCAGACAGTTAATTCTGGAATCAGCTACAGGGAGAATGCTTCAGCTGCAGGCTCATGTCAGAAAATATTTCTTACACTTGCTGCTCTAACTTCAAACAGTGAAACAGACTCTTTGTTCAGCTTCTTTACAATCCCACAGTGAAAGCTGAACTGACATTTGCTTGTTCCACTGCATACATTTTTGTCCAATTCTCCAGAACATTCCAGAAGAAGGAGCCATTGAACCTTTGCTTCCCTGTGAAATGGAGAGACTTTAGGTATTGGCAGGAAGAGTTTGTAAACGATTTGTATTGAAGATGTACGAACTTTCAGGAAATATTTCACAGGAATACAATGTGCAGCCTCCACTACAAAAATGTTTTGTGGTGATGACTTTACAGCAGGGGTCTAAAAAGGACCACCTTCAATTCTTGACACATGTTGAGAACTGTTTTACTGAGGCCTGTAAATATTAGTTTTGTGCATAAGTTTGTGCTATTTTCATTTTGCGTGTTGATATTCCATTTGCTTTGGGTTATTTATTGATTTTCATTTTTTTATTTATAATAAATTGTCCCAATTTGAGTTTACATATTGTCACTTTGTTATTAGGAGATAGTGGATGCTGGAAAACAGAGTATCAAGCAGAGAAATCAGAAAATTTTTGCAACATATTCTTGTGTTTGAGTTCAATAGAGGTGTGACAACAGCAGAGGCAATTACAAATATTTGTGCTGTGTATGGGGATAATGCCATTATACAGACCATGGCAAGAAAATGGATTTCTCATTATAAGGATGGCTATTCTGACATTAGTGACCCGACACATTCAGGAAGACCTTCATGGCTTGATGAAGATGGTTTAAATGCATTAATCAACAATTATCCACTTCAGTGTACTCTACAATTGGTAAATGTGATGAACTGTTGTCATTCCACCATCATATGACATTTGCATACAATGGAGATGATTCAAAAATTGGATGTATGGACACCGTGTACTATAAGCTAAAATCACAGAAGTTAGCGGGTGGCCAGATGTGCATCTCTGCTTGTTCATCTTCAATTGGCAGCTGAATAATACTGATGATTCCTATCCTGTCATTACTGGTTATGAGAAATGGTGTCTTTATGCTAACATAAGGAAAAGAAAGGGATGGTTGAGCCCAAAGAAAGCAGTAACTCCCTGTACGAAGATCTGCACACATCCACAAAAGATAATGTTTGCACCTGGTGGAACAGTGGTGGTGTGATGCACTATGCATTGCTTCCTTGAGGTGGAACCATCATTGCTGACATTTATTGTCAACAACTGAGATGTCTTGCAGAAGCAATCCAAGAACAACAACTGAGATGTCTTGCAGATGCAATCCAAGAACAACAACTGGGAAGGCTATGTGAAGTGATTATACTCCATGCTAGTGCACCTCCACCCCTCTTGTCATGTTCTGGTAGACACAAAAATCACTATACAGGAGTTCAGTTGAGAAGTCATTCTGCGCAAACATTACTCACCTTATCTCTTTCCCTAAGAGTTTCATTTTTTCCATCCTGTCAAACAACCTTGAAGGAAGTTCCTTTCAGGATGAAAATGTGCTCCAAACATGGCGTGATGAGTTTTTCACCCCAAAGACTGTATTTCTACAGTCACAGTATTGGAACATTACTCCAGCATTGGCAGACTGTTATAAATAGTGAAGGAGAATATGTTATAGACGACTTAAGTCTCTGTTATGTGCATCTGTTGTGTTTATTAAATTTATGTGAAAACGTTATGAACTTGTGCTCCAAACAAATACATTCTTCTTAAGGCAAACCTGGCAGGGTCAAAGAATCTGTAGTATTTTTGGTGTCTTCAGCCATGTAAGAGAACATTAGCAAAATGTATCAGTGATAATGTAAGCCTCACAAAAGAATTGGTGCAGGATGTGGATTGTGATCAGCTAGTGGATGAAAGGAAGCTTCTACCATTGAAAACTGGCATAAGTTCAAGTGCAACACTGACTCCAGTTGATAGTTCTGGGTACCAATTCATAAGGATAGTATGTATGGCAGGAGAACCAAACTATCTGCACCCAAGTAAAGTGATACTCTTCTAGCTGTGTACCATGGGAATGCTGAGGTTGAAAGGAGTTTTTCTGCATCAAAAGGATATCGTACAGAAGACTGGACATCACTCTTGGAAACAGCTGCGAGTGCACTAACAACAGTAAAAAATACAGTGAAATTTTATTACAACAAACCAGAAAAGGTATCTATGATGAAAGAGATTCTTTCTTTGGTGCAGTGTACATAAAAGAAACACCATAACTACAAAGAAGAAGAAGATGAAGAAGAAGAAGAAGAAGGAAAGGAAAAACAAAATCTGAAGAGCAAAAACGAGCAACACACGAGGAAGAAAGTCAACAAGAACTGGCAGCAGAGGTAAAGGAGATTTCATCATGTGAAGAAATACTTAAAAGATAGCAGTAACAGCAATAACTTACTGCAGTTCAAAAGCAGAATTCTGGAGCAAATGAATGGCTGAAGGATGCCTTACAGAAGAAACACTTTCAAGAAGAAAGATTTTCACAGCCCATGTTGATAGGTGCTCTTCAGGTTCAGAAAGATGCTCAGAATCAGAAACAAGATGCAGATACTCCTTTTTCTTAAAATCGTTTTAACAAAAAAAGCAAAGAATTAGAAGTGTTAATTACTTCAGTGTAATTTTCTATGCAATAACATGCTAATTTATCCATCTTTTCTTACCTACAATATATGACTTAAGTTATGATATAAAATATTCATTAGTAAAGATAGAATGTTTGCAAACTGTTCACTGATTATGTAATTATATGTAAATAATGGCCAAACCACGTAAAAAAGTCATGCATTTACTATCAATATCCATGCATTAAACTGAAAAGAAGGTAAAATAAGTATAAAGCACGTCACTCCACACAGGTATTACAGTAAAGGTCAAATAAATTATTTCTTCTTATTTGTTCTAAAGCTTCAGTTAGAATGTATGGGAATTACTCTCTGCTCAAACTGATACCTTGTGGAGCAGCTACAGGGAAACATAGCCTCAACACCGTCACGAATGTCTTGACGTTAAGCAGTTGAATAATTGAAACAATTATCCTGTACCTTCTTCGTCGAAGAGCATGTCACTTCTCACAGAACATCTGTCCATTGCTCTGTGTCAGACAAAATAACTGTCTTCAGCACTGTGGTGGGTTCTTAGATCACTTCTTGAGGAGGCCGAGATCATACAACAACATATACTAACACATTGGATTACTTTATTATGGCTTGAACAAGATGAAATGCTTACCTTTGAAATAATCCATGGCCACAGGAATGTTGTGTATATTTGCGACTGTCACAGAGCACAACTCCCTCCCATTCATTGTTGCACCTAGCAGTGGCTGTACTCACTTGTGATTTTGTTGCAAGGTACAAATCTTGCCATATCACCCCATTCTTTAGATGACACCTCATTTTCCCCCAAAACACTTCCATACTATTGTCATATTGTTGTGTCACATGACAATGGCAGAGGAGGGACAGGACACTGAATGCAGATGTAGATGATATCTTGCGAACCATGGATGAAGGGTATCAGACGGATGCCATATTCCTTGATTCCGGAAAGCATTTGACTCAGCGTCCCGCTGCAGACTCCTAATTAAGGGACGGGCATATGGGCTCGAAAACTTCTGAAGTAATAGAACCCAAACCCAGTATGTTGTCCTCGATGGTGAGTGTTCATCGGAGGTGAGGGTATCATCTGGAGTGCCCCAGGGAAGTGTGGTAGGTCCGCTGTTGTTTTCTATCTACATAAATGATCTTTTGGATAGGGTGGATAGCAGTGTGCGGCTGTTTGCTGATGATGCTGTGGTGTACGTGAAGGTGTCGTCATTGAGTGACTGTAGGAGGATACAAGATGACTTGGACAGGATTTGTGATTGGTGTACAGAATGGCAGTTAACTCTAAATATAGATAAATGTAAATTGATGCAGATGAATAGGAAAAAGAATCCCGTGATGTTTTAATACTCCATTAGTAGTGTAGCGCTTGACACAGTCACGTCGATTAAATATTTGGGCGTAACATTGCAGAGCGACATGAAGTGGGGCAAGCATGTAATGGCAGTTGTGGGGAAGGCGGATATTCATCTTGGTAGAATTTTGAGAAGATGTGGTTCATCTGTAAAGGAGACCGCTTATAAAACACTAATACGACCTACTCTTGAGTACTGCTCGAGCATTTGGGATCCCTATCAGGTCGGATTGAGGGAGGACATAGAAGCAATTCAGAGGCGGTCTGCTAGATTTGTTACTGGTAGGTTTGATCATCACGCGAGTGTTACGGAAATGCTTCAGGAACTTGGGTGGGAGTCTCTGGAGGAAAGGAGGCGTTCTTTTCGTGAATCGCTACAGAGGAAATTTAGAGAACCAGCATTTGAGGCTGACTGCAGTACAATTTTACTGCTGCCAACTTGTATTTTGCGGAAAGACCACAAAGATAAGATCAGAGAGATTAGGGCTTGTACAGAGGCGTATAGGCAGTCATTTTTCCCTCGTTCTCTTTTGGAGTGGAACAGGGAGAGAAGATGCTAATTGTGGTACGAGGCACCCTCCGCCACGCACCATATGGTGGATTGCGGAGATGTAGAAGAGGAGACAGGAAGTATAATGACAGATGATGGCTGTAGGGACCTCAGTAGCCACCTTGTGAGTGACCGGGAACACCAGCTAAAAAACTGGCCACAGGGTGCACACCTGCATCCAGTAACACATGTTGTAGTTGGGGAGATGTCTGCTCAGGCTGCAGGACAGGTGCTGATGATGGCGACATGAGTCATACTGGTGGTGCAACATCAATCTCTGGCAGCGCCAGCCATGACTGGAGTAGAGGTGAATATTGCTGCTGTTGTTGACCCAGTGACGCGCTGTGTCTGCTGGTAAAAATTCTGTGACAGAATAACTGACATAGTGCTGAAGCTGAAACTGATGCAGCCCAATGGAGCCTTAGAAGACATAAGATGAAGATCCAAAACCTTTGTGATGACACCATGGTCTCAACGCTGTTCCAAAATATTAAAAGAAGACTTCATTCTGTGATCGAAACTTTACTCAAACTGACAGAACACGTTGTTACCAAGGAGCCATGGAAGATACAACAGGCTATGCTGGCAATGACTATATAATAGTTCTGTGAGTGACTTCCTGTCACTTGGAAAGGAGTGGTAGACCTTTAAGATGGTCTCCCTATGAGAGATTAGAGTTACTGAATGTTACACACCAAAGGAGGTAGTGCAGTGGTTAGCACACTAGACTCACATTCAGAAGGATAACGGTTCAAACCTGTTTCTGACTATACTGATTTAGGTTTTCTGTGATTTTCAGAAATCACTTCAGGCAAATGCCGAGGTGGTTCCTTTGAAATGTTGTGGCCAATTTCCTTCCCCTTCCTTTCTTAATCCAAGCTTGTGCTCCATCTCTAATGACCTCATTGGTGATGGGGCGTTAAACAATAATCTCCTCCTCCTCCTCCTCCTCCTCCTCCTCCTCCTCCTGAATATTACAGGTCGCTGGTAGATCTTTATTTGCAGACAAGCGTGTGTGAGCAGGATGAACCCTGTTCATCTATTACCTGTTCTAAATGTTCAGGTTCTTTGTGAAAGAAGGAGCACTTTTCCTTGTTGCACTTTAAACCAGGCACTGAAAGAACTCGAAACAAGCAGTCTAAATTTGCTATACATTCAACAGGCATACGACCCATGACAACAATATTGTCAAAATAGTTTGCGCATGGAGGGACTTTCAGAGTTATTTGTTGCAGCACCTGTTGAAAAATAGCAGGAGCCAAAGCAGTAGTCTTTGATTAGATTAGATGTACTTTCATTCCAATTGATCCGTAGTGAGGAGGTCCTCCAGGATGTGGAACATGTCAGAAAAACAACAATACATGACAAATATTTACAACTAAAACAAATAAGCTAATGTACCATTCCACAGGTCCCAAGTGGAATGATCGTCATTTTTTAATAAACACTAAGAGTCATTTTACAAATACTAATGCACTGAATTTAAAATAAAAAAGTTTTTTTATTTATTTATAAGGTAATACAACTACTGTAATACTTATTTACAATGAACACATTACTGCACTGAAATGGTTAGATTATACTAACACACACAAATTTTCAATGAACACATTACTGCACTGAAATTGTGCAGAAGTTATGTTGTACTTATATACAAATCAGTTGGTTTTACTAAGAAATTCATCAATAGAGTAGAAGGAGTTGGCCACCAATAAATCCTTTAGGCTTCTCTTAAACTGAATTTCATTGGTTGTTAAGCTTTTTATGGCTGCTGGCAAGTTATTGAAAATGTGTGTTCCTGAATAATGCACACCGTTTTGTACAAGACTAAGTGACTTTAAATCCTTGTAAAGATTATTCTTATTTCTAGTATTGATTCCATGAATTGCGCTGTTGGTTTGAAAAAGTGATATATTTTTAATGACAAATTTCATTAAGGAATAAATATATTGGGAAGCAGTAGTTAGTATCCCTAGTTCCCTAAACAGGCTTCTGCAGGATGTTCTTGAGTTCACACCACATATAACTCTCACTGCATGTTTTTGTGCCCGGAAAACTTTAGCTTGGCTTGATGAATTACCCCAAAAAATAATCCCATATGACATTATGGAATGAAAGTAAGCATAGTATGCCAGCTTTTTCATTTTTATATCCCCTATGTCTGACAAAATTCGCATTGCAAACAGAGATTTGTTAAGACGCTTCAGCAGTTCTGTGGTGTGCTCCTCCCAGTTGAATTTATTATCAAGCTGTAATCCCAAGAATTTAACACTGTCCACTTCTTCTATCTTCTTGCCATCGTATGTTAGACATATATTCTTGGGACACCCCTTACAAGTTCTGAACTGCATGTAGTGTGTTTTTTCAAAGTTTAGTGACAAAGAATTGGCTAGGAACCAGTGATTAATGTCCACAAATATTTTATTGGCTGATCTTTCTAAGACTACACTTGATTTGCTATTTATTGCAATGTTTGAAACTGTAACAATCCAATTGTGAGTGTTGACCACAAAATACTGCTTGGGCAGCTTGTCCAGGGATAACAGGAAGTATTCCTCAAGTAAATCAATCCTGTAATAGACTCTGATCTGTCTCAGGCTGTCCATTAATTCCTCCAGCTGTGGGAGAGGAAGTGAATATATGAAAATCAGCACACACAAGTAAATTTCCTAGCAGGTTTTATGAATGATCAAAGGTAATGCCCACTGATTTGCAGAAAACTGTTGTGTAACCCCACTTTTTTCCATTGTTGCTATTCCTGAGCAGATTTCTGACATACTGCATGGGAGACAGACCTTGCATGAGAAAACCATGGTTGCGCATTGTCTTTAACGGTAATGTACACATTAAGATCTTTAGCACTTCATAATGCTACAAACAGTTCTCTTTACTGATTACAAAAGTCATAAAGATTAGTATGAGCCACAGAAACTCTGATTTGTAACAAGTTGTCGTGTATGCACGGTTTGAAGAAATCAAACAAGTCTAAGGAAAATTTTTTGCACTGTTCATAGAACTAAGTACATGGAATGAAACACATTATCTAACATCACAAAAAGTTGCTGACAAACTGCATATGTCAAGTTCTGATGTTTCATGGCCAGTATATGCCACTGGAAATATTTCATGTCATTACAAGGACAAGCTTGTCTGACAATTTGAAAATCACTGAGTAAAAGACGTCCACACTTATTTGTACCACAAACCTGAAAGTTTTTATGTTTAGGTTTACTGTTAATCAGAGCCCTGTCTTTATTCACATTAAAATTAGCGTGAACTGAGTGTCTTGTGCACTTTTAACATGAGAAATACATGGAGCCTCAAAATCAACCTCAGTAATTCCACAAGAGGCAAATCTCTTTTCAGGCTATTTTAGAATAGCATCATGAATGCGTACATCTGAAACATTTGCATCATGTAACGAAACACTGTTATAGCTTAGTCCACAAGAACACTTGAACTTTTTAGTCCCCTAATTTTGGATATGCACTGTTTTAAAGTCAGATCAGGCTGCTTCTTGAGGCAGAAAATTTTAAACCTCACTTCAGTGACATGATCCTGAGCATCAAAATGTTCACCTAGCAGCCAAACAAGCTCATTGTAACTAGCATCTTCTGGGTGAGAAATTTAGCACAGTTTTAAAAACAGACAGTACTTTGTCGGCTCCGACCAGTGAAAGGAAAAAGCATTGTGTGCCATACCTGTAATGCTGTATGTGGTGAAGTGAGCTTCTGTCTGCATTTGATATTCTAACTAATCCTCTTCATTACTGTTAAATGGGTGAAACTTGGGTGCAGCAACCAGCTGTGGTACTGCTTGTTATGATAGTATTGTAGCCGTTTGTTGTAAGCTGATGAAGAAGTCACTCGATCTGCTGCAACTGAAACTAAACAGAATAATTTACAAACATTTGCTGTGGCAGCCCAAATATGGTTGAACACTTTATATGATGCACAAAATACATAAATAGTACTTCGTGCTACCCTTCTCTGTATGTATTCAATACCCCGTTACTCCTATTTGGTATAGGTCTCGCACACTTGAGCGATATTCTAGGATTGCTAGGATGGGTCACACAAGTGATTTGTAAGCAGTCTCTTTTGTAGACTGATTGTACTTTGCCAGTATTCTATTAATAAAATGAAATCTACCACCTGCTTTACCCACAACTCAACCTGTGTGATCATTCCATTCCATATCCCTACAGTGTGTTACATCCAGGTATTTGTATGACCAGGGCATTTCCATGAGTGACTGACTGATATTATAGTCATAGCAAACTACATTTTTTCTTTTTGTGAAGTGCAAAATTTTACATTTCTGAACAAATAGAACAAGTTGCCAATCTTTGCACCATGTTGAAATCTTATCAACATCTGACTGAATATTTATGCAGCTTCTCTCAGATAGTACTTTATTGAAGATAACAGCATCATCTGCAAAAATCCTGATTTTACTATTAATATCATCTGCACGGTCATTAATATACAACATGAACAGCAGGGGCCCCAACAAACTTCCCTGGGGCACATCTGAAGTTACTTCTGCATCTGATGATGACTCTCCATCCAAGATAACAAGCTGTGTTCTCCCTACCAAAAAGTGCTCAATCCAGCCACAAATTTCAGTTGATACCCCATATGATTCTACTTTCAACAATAAGTGTAGATGTGGTACAGAGTCAAGTGCTTTTCAAAAATCAAGAAACATTGCATCTGCTTGGTTGCCTTGATCCAGAGCTTTTGGTATGTCAAATGAGAAAACTCGATGCAGAATGGTATGAGCAAGTTCTCAATTGTTTGTTACAAACAGAAGAATGCTGGAAACTGTTGCCGACATGCATATTTTACACTAGAAATTCAGTGCTACAAAAAATGCAGAATGTTAAAAAAATTTTATCACTTTACACAAAAAAATATTGCCATTTGTGTTTGCATTGACTGGTAACAGATTAACCAAACATCATCTTGTGTGATTCTCAAAAGTTTTCAGATGGGGATTTTTGAGTAAATAATTTGTAAGAACTGTAAAAATGCAGTTTGTACATTTTTAGTAATAAGTATTTATATAATGCAGATAGCTGGAACAGAGAAGATACTGTTTATAATTACATCAGTTGTATCTGGTAATGCAACAGAAAAGATAGCATTCTGTGTCTTTCCAAATAAGAAAAAAATTGTAAAAATTAACTTAAATTTTGTATTTTTGTCTTAAATTGTAAGTTAAAGGAAGCAAATAAGTGAGCAGGTGTCAGCTAAATTTCAGCACACTAAGAGAGAGCCTTAATGCAAAACATCTGCCATGTCTCCAGTACTTTTGGTTTATTAGTTATATTTTTTTTGTTCTCCATTGTTTTAAGAGTTATTTAAAAAATATACATTTTCAAAGGGCTGTACCATTTACAGAAACTAAGATAAAATGAAACTACCTTATTTCTTAACACTTACGATATGGGGGTCTAATATATATTTTTTCCCTAGAGATTCATGACAACAAGTTGACATGACCTGTGTGATTTGAGATGAAACCATCCATGTACTTTTATATGCTGTCACATTTGGTACAGTGTTAGACACAGCTTAGCATTTTAACACTGTTTGCACCAATGAAGTGTCATGTTAAATAATTTCATAGTAATGCGTTCTGTTAGGTTTGTTTGTGAGTAAGTGGTTTACGATGATGTAATGCAGATGGTGGTGATGACTTTGAATTTCATACTAATTTGGTTTCTTTCCATACTATTTATGGTTTACAATGAACAATGTTGTGTGTCGCTGTAGCATTGACTGATAGTATGTGCTGCTGTTGTTGTTTACTGTTCATTGCTTTTAAATGCACTACTGTTTTGGGAAACATTTTAAAAAATATATCAAAAAGCCTTTAAATGTCTTGCTGTTTCTGGAAAATTTTAAAAACCTGAAATGTGGTAGTTGCCTGTACTTTCATAGTATTAACTTTTGTGCTTGGTAACTGGAAATTGTAATAAATAAATTCCCTGCATCGTGATAGGGTGCCCCCTGCCCCCCCCCCCTCCCCCCACCTGAGGTTTCCTTGTGTCAGTGTAGGACATAGACCATCAGTATTATGTTTGTTCTGCCAGTGTTCATAGAAAAATATGACTTTGGTAGACATGTATGTACAATCTTAACACATATTGCATGCTGTTACAGAATATACCATTTTCTGTATTTGGTAAATATCTCATGGTATGATATGCTCTGTATCCTGTAATATGCACTCAGTTTTTATAACAGTGTATGAATAAATATTAATTTTAACTTTTTGCCTCACAGAATGATTTGAAAATGGGTTCAAGTAACCTGAAATTAGACTCGTGAATTAAATTTGAAAAAAATTGAATCTTACTAATTTGGCTGTTTTCTACATGAAACTGGTTAACACAAGTTGCTGTCCCATTATTTATCTAGCATGCTGGAAATCCATATAAATAATATTGTCAATGGGAGATAATAGTTGACCATCATTAACATAAAATGAAGAAAGTAATGGGCCTAATACTGGTCCTTGAGGGACCTCTGTTAATACATTCCTCCATTGTGGTGTTTTCGCTTTATTACACAATGTTGGCAGAATATAAGTGTGAGTGGAGCCATTGTACAGCATGTGTAGAAAAATTTGACTTTTGATTAAGCAATTAGTGCAGCAAAGTTGGCAGTATTGAAAGCTTTGCTGCAATCCTAAAAGTACATAATAATTTCATCTCATTTGTTCATAGCTGGTTTCAGTTTGTCAGTCACTTTTATAAGAGCAATTGTCATGGTGCACTTTCTCCGGGAAAAAGGTTATTTGATGTATAGCACTTTGTAAACTGATTGCGAATTATGTATTTCATTGGCTTAGATAATGCTAGTAGAACACAGATGGGCTTGTAGTCAGTGTGTTCATTGGAGTATTCCATTTTGGGGAGTGGTTTTATGAGTCACTGCTTCTAGGCTATTGGGAGCTTTAGGAGCTCAGAGAACAGAGTTGTGGATTGATAAGGATCATTGGCACTGTAATGTTATTTTGTCCTTCAGCTGCTGAACGAATTTGTCTTCTGGACCTTATTAAAGCTTATTGGCTGCAGAAATATTTTTTTTAAATTTATCAACCACTGATTCGTTAAGGGAATGGATGGTATGTACTCTTATACCTTGGTGAAGTGAAAATGTTGGTGTGGTGAAATATTCATTTAGATCCTCAATAGGAATTAGCAGTTCAGCTCTGGATTTGAGTTTTGCTTTCCCTAGTCTTCATAGGTTTTTCTGCAATATCTACATCTACATCTATACTCCACAAGCCACCCAACGGTGTGTGGCGGAGGGCACTTTACATGCCACTGTCATTACCTCCCTTTTCTGTTCCAGTCGCGTATGGTTCTCGGGAAGAACGACTGCCGGAAAGCCTCCGTGCTTGCTTGAATCTCTCTAATTTTACATTCGCGATCTCCTCGGGAGGTATAAGTAGGGGGAAGCAATATATTTGATACCTCATCCATAAACGCACCCTCTCGAAACCTGGACAGCAAGCTACACTGCGATGCAGAGCGCCTCTCTTGCAGAGTCTGCCACTTGAGTTTGCTAAACATCTCCGTAATGCTATCACGCTTACCAAATAACCCTGTGACGAAACGTGCCACTCTTCTTTGGATCTTCTCTATCTTCTCCGTCAACCCAATCTGATTCCACACTGATGAGCAACACTCAAGTATAGGTCGAACCAGTGCTTTGTAAGCCATCTCCTTCATTGTGGTCTACATTTTCTAAGGACTCTCCCAATGAATCTCAACCTGGTACCTGCCTTACCAACAATTAATTTTATATGATCATTCCACTTCAAATCGTTCCACACACATGCTCCCAGATATTTTACAGAAGTAACTGGTACCAGTGTTTGTTCCGCTATCATATAATCATACAATAAAGGATACTTCTTTCTATGTATTCGCAATACATTACATTTGTCTATGTTAAGGGCCAGTTGCCACTCCCTGCACCAAGTGCCTATCCGCTGCAGATCTTCCTGCATTTCGTTGCAATTTTCTAATGCTGCAACTTCTCTGTATACTACAGCATCATCGACGAAAAGCCACATGGAACTTCCGACACTATCTACTAGGTCATTTATATATATTGTGAAAAGCAATGGTCCCATAACACTCCCCTGTGGCACGTCAGAGGTTACTTTACCGTCGGTAGATGTCTCTCCATTGAGAACAACATGCTGTGTTCTGTTTGCTAAAAACTCTTCAATCCAGCCACACAGCTGGTCTGATATTCCGTAGGCTCTTACTTTGTTTATCAGGCGACAGTGCGGAACTGTATTGAACGCCTTCCAGAAGTCAAGGAAAATAGCATCTACCTGGGAGCCTGTATCTAATATTTTCTGGGTCTCATGAACAATTAAAGCGAGTTGGTCTCACACGGTCACTGTTTTTGGAATCCATGTCGATTCCTGCAGAGTAGATTCTGGGTTTCCAGAAACGACATGATACGCGAGAAAAAAACATGTTCTAAAGTTCTACAACAGATCGACGTCAGAGGTATAGGTCTATAGTTTTGCGCATCTGCTCGACGACCCTTCTTGAAGACTGGGACTACCTGTGCTCTTTTCCAATCATTTGGAACCTTCTGTTCCTCTAGAGACTTGCAGTACATGGCTGTTAGAAGGGGGGCAAGTTCTTTCACATACTCTGTGTAGAATCGAACTGGTATCCCATGAGGTCCAGTGGACTTTCCTCTGTTGAGTGATTCCAGTTGCTTTTCTATTCCTTGGACACTTATTTCGATGTCAGCCATTTTTTCGTTTGTGTGAGGATTTAGAGAAGGAACTGCAGTGCGGTCTTCCTCTGTGAAACAGCTTTGGAAAAATGTGTTTAGTATTTCAGCGTTACGCGTGTCATCCTCTGTTTCAATGCCATCATCAACCCGGAGTGTCTGGATATGCTGTTTCGAGCCACTTACTGATTTAATGTCAGACCAGAACTTCCTAGGATTTTCTGTCAAGTTGGTACATAGAATATTACTTTCGAATTCACTGAACACTTCACGCATAGTCCTCCTTATGCTAACTTTGACATCATTTAGCTTCTGTTTGTCTGAGAGGTTTTGACTGCGTTTAAACTTGCAGTGAAGCTCTCTTTGATTTCGCAGTAGTTTCCTAACTTTGTTGTTGTATGAAGAGTATGTAAAAGTCCTCAGCTAATGATTTGGCACACCTGAGTTTTACTTTTCTCACAGTCATCCTAAATTGTTTACATTGTTGATTGTATGTGTGTTGATTATCAGAGGTCAGGTGCCATGTATATTTCCTGTGTGCTGCATCTCTGATACTCATAAGATTCCAAGTTGATCAGTAAGCTGTGGTGCTGATTTTCCCCTGACTCGTACAGTTTTTATAGGAGTGTTTTTAGTGTAGAAATTATTGAGTCTCTCAGTGAAGTTAGCTACTTCATAATTCATGTGAAACATATTTTTTACCATTGCCTGCCAAGAAATGTCAGGTCTCAGCTGTAAACTTGAAAATATTCAAGCACTTAAAATCTTTAAAAATCATCACTTGCAATTCATTCTTTGGATGTTATAACAAGTAAGTCATGTAACTTAAATCATGAGCAAACCAGACAGCCATGGGGATCTGATTGGTGTGAATTTCCCTATTTGGAGACTTGGTCGCTATGAGTGTCAACTGCATGATGATATGGCCCAAGTGAAAGCAGTGTAATGTTTGAGCAGGAAAGTCTATATGTCAATTTTGATACTGAGGGACTGTTGTTTAGAATATTTGTGTTCATATCTCTGGCCACAATTGTGTGTTCACCACAAAGATTCCAGACCGTAGAGTGAATTCTAAGCTCGAGAGCTGTCCAACTTTAGGAGGAGGGGGGGGGCGGGGGATGATGATGGTATATTACACGAGAAGATACTTTCTGGTGAGAGATTTAATTTCAATGAACATGTGTTTAGGTTGTTTGCCTTTATGTCTGGACGTGAGAACGACCTTGGGGAATAAATTTGCATTTACACATGCCACCACACCACCATCTCATTAGTTATATCTAACCCGTCTCAGAAAAACATAGCCATCAAGACTTGCAGAACCGGGAAGAATGTGCATCAGGCACTTTCCCCAACTGAAGTATGACATGAAAGTGGAGTTCCTGAAATACGTATCTGAATTCACTCAAGTGGGCTGTTAAGGGCTCAACATTCACATGGGCAAGTTGCAGTGTATGGCCATCGCAAATTGTTTCCACTGTAATCCCGCATGTAGGAGGAATAGCTGCTTTGGAGACAGGCATCGTATGTGATGGAAAGGAGTGATGCACATAGTACAACAGACAGATTGGAGACAGGAGAAGGTGGGGAGGTTTGAGGTCGGGTATACTTGCCTAGTGTGGAAGTTGATGGCGTGTGAGGTTACACAAAAAGAACTATTAAATAAAGGAGAATGGAAACAAAGATTATTTGTTGTGAGGAAATATGGATTAGGATACTGACAACCGCATAAACAATTAACCATCTATACTAACGGGTTAAAATTAGTAAATGTATTTTACAGTAAATGCTCTTAATCCTCTTTTTCAGGAGCTCAAGCATGAAGTGGAGTCAAGAAGTAGTGGCAGTGAATCAGAAAGGTATTGTACAACTTTTTTATATCTCGTCTTTTTCATTTTGTGCATGTGTTGTTTTACAGCTTTATGTTGTAAGCATTGTGGCAGAAAATAATGTTACACATGTGACAAGTGCCTGTAATGTTTACACATTTGATATGCCTTGACAAATTCAGCCATGAACTCGTTTCCACCAGCAGCTTGTGTTCCAGTAATTAGTTAGTATCTGTAGTGCTGGAGAATGTTAACTCTTTGAAATTATTTACATGAACCTCCGGTAAAATTGCATATCACGGTGAAGATTTTGAGAGAAGCCTTTGGTCTCTGGAAGTTTTCAGTCTGTCATATTTTGAAGATGTGTGGATGACACTTTTGTAGAGGGCCCCACAGTGAGGAGAAACTTCATCAAATTTACCATGAGTTTGGAAATTATTGATGCCTCCCATTGATGGACGTCTGGGTTAAATGTAAAACTGACATCACCGTGGGTCATGTCTTCCGCAAGCCGACAACTAAATATATTTGCTTTCGAGGGGGCAGCTGTTGCCATTCAGTGAAGGCAGTTGTGTCCCCAATAACCTTGTTCATGGTGCACATATTATTGCTGACGAGGACCGGGATCATCTACAGGACGAACTCGAACACCTCAAAGAAGTTTTTGGAAATAAATGATATCCACCATGGAAGATCTGCAAGGCTTTGCAATCAAAACTGAAGGAGTGTGTACCATCTCAAGTGGCTGAAGAGGAAAGGATCATGAGGAATCTTTGTTCTAAAATAGGTCCTACGCTCATGAAACATGTTTCAGGCTATTTTTCTATCAGCACCAAAGATTGCTACACTCCTTGACTGTGTGAAGGGTGACTTGATTTACAGATGGCAGATGTGTATAAGTTTCCCTGTCAGTGCGATTTATCAAATAAAGGACATACTTTGCATATAGTTCAAGAAAGTTACATGGAACATTGACCTTATATCCCCCTGCCTCGGCATGATAAACGTGCTGTCGCCAGACATAATATAAAAGCAAGTCGAGCAGTTGACTGCAAGAACATGCAGATTTCAACATCTGTTTCACCCATCTGAGATTCAATTTTCAGGGAGGGTACTGAAATATCTTGGTTGTGATGGTTTCAACCTTCACAAAATATTGAATCTGGCACTGGCAGTAGTTCTCTCTTATAGGCAACAACTGTTGACCAGAATTATGAAACATCTTTCACAGTAGGATCACATTACATTGTATCTTTGCCATCCTTGTATTTCTTCCACAATGATTTATCACATAGTAATACACACTTGGCTCACACCATCAGTATATCAGGTGGACAAAGTTACTTTGCCATCAGTCTTTCTGGCTAACTCTGAAAGTGGCCGAATGGCTTGTAGCCAAAATATTAGCAGCAAACAGGGTTTGATTCTTGCTGATTTCATCAAGTTTTATGGATCTCTAGTAAAATTATTCATATATTGAGAGCAGAAAATTCACACATAAATGTGGGCTGCACTTCTCAGTCTATACTGATTTGAAAGTGTTGCTAATTTCTAATGGCAATCCATATTTAAAATCATCTTGCCTGATGTATACAGCTTTGTAATATGTATTTTGTTCTGTTTAGTACAGTTGCTGATACGTGTAAGGTGCTCAGTTGCTGTTCAAATGGTGAGAGCGATTCTTGCTTTGCACATGACTGTAGTCTCTGTAACATGATAAGAGATGAAATTTCTGACACTTCTTGATTATTACAATGTCATTTACATTGTAGAATATGCTTTTGCTTGCATTGATATTCATATAAAAGCATCAGATCCATACATACTCACATCTTCTGAAAACAGCCCAAATGCACATGTTAGGTAACCTCCACGGTGTGTCACACATGATTAAAAGTTAGCAATATTTATATTATTATTTACCCGTATAGAGTACACAGAGCCCATATATTATACAACTCAATATTATACTCTTCAGTGTGATAGCGAGCATTTGGAAATACCTTTGTTGCTCATGAAGCACAAGCACTGTCATTTAAAGCCAAAAACTAGAAACTAGGTAAAGAGAAGTGCAAGCCAGCAACATCCTCAGGATTTTTCTATGTGTTGGTTATATCTCCATCAACGTTCCCAGGATTCTCCAGAAAGTTCAGGTTCATATGGTTTTTCACCTTCCATCGAAGATTGCAGATCTTCAGTGATCAGTGAAAGAAGATTTGTTGTTGTGAAAGGCTGCAATTCTCAAAATACCTTGGCTGTGTGGTAGGGCTTACATATGCCAGGCCATGCACACCAGGGAAAAATGCTGCACTGGATATCAACACTGCACTAAGCTTTTGCAGTCAATTAAGTCTGCTACTGGTCAACATTGTATCCCCACAGAGAATTAAATGGTATGTGATGAACATTTAGCTAGAGAAACATCTGTTTGGACTCCATTATTAAAGAATCTGTGGAAATACACATGACAGAAAATTAACTGTGACGACAGGTGTCAGTGAGATAACCTGTGGAACCACATCATTTCCGTCATTTGCTCTAAATGAAGATGAAAGAGTACACCAATGCCAACAGTAAGCAGCAACCCAGAAGGAAGTAGAGCTCCACAATTCTACAAGTGACAACAGTGCCTGCCATATAATGTGGTCACTCTGTGAGTATGATTTTAAAGCATGCATGGAATACAGAGACCCAGCATGCTAATAAATTGCAGAATGGTGAATGACTGGCACACGCCCAGTCGAAATATTGTGGAGTGTCATGAATGACAAAGGGCTGCAAGCCCAAAAAGTCTTAGAACACATGCTACACTTTAACTTTGACTGCTATTTGTGACAGTTACAGTCACGCTTTCAGAGGTAGCATGATGCCAATATGAGCACCACGCAGTGATATGGCTATATGTCTACATTTCTGCAGCAAAACCTTTCAAAAATGTTGTCAAAAAATTCAATAAGTAGATGTGTACGTTTCTCTGGGTATGAAACAGAGAAGGGGAGGCGTGATATCAGGTGTCCCATGACACAGTAGCAAATGGCAAATATAGACCCATATTGCATATTACATAGTGGTGTAGAGAATGGTTAAGATAAATATGTTAAACCCACTAACTAAAAAAATTTCTCATGCAGCCCTATACAAGGAACGTAGGCTGATGACTCAAAACATTATGACTCCCTGCTTAAAAGCATGCTGCTCACACTTTGGAACCCAGTGCAGCAGCAGTACTGCATGGCATTGATTCAACAATTCCTCCATAGGTTTCCAGAAGTATGTGACAACACATGTTTATGCACAAGTCATGCAAAGTAATGAAGCTATGGATATTCTGGACTGCTTTTATGCAAATGAACTGTCAAGCTCAGGGTGACAAGGTATTGGCAGACAAAAGAGAGCAATGGTCTATGATGTCACACCAGATGGCAGCAGAGAAAAGATGGTGAACTATTATGTCACATAGTTTGTGGCCCCCCTTTTTAAGGCAATTGTGTTATGATGACACCACGTGCATTGTACAAGTAGAAAAAAATCTGTCCATTATCTTGTTGGAATTTAGGAAATGTGTTTGCTTCACTACCAATCACATGATCGTCAAAAACTGATTGGATATGTTCAAATTGGCATCATAGGAAGCCATATAAAAAAAGACCAATAAATAAGAAAGTTCCACCTAGCTCAAGAACTTGTGACATGATCATCGAAAATCAGTCGCACAAGTCTGAAAAGGGTATTAGGAAGCTACATAAAAAGGATTGATAAAAATGGTCAAGGGAGTAGAATATTGTTGATGTACCACTGTTCAATATGATTGGTGCAGATGACAACCCATGGGGGTCCTGCAGTGAAAACAATAATACTCCAGACCATTACCCCAGGTTGTCAGGCCATGCATTAGACAGCAGCATGTATGGCATCCCACCATTGTTCGGATCATTTAGTGACATCTCTCTGGCCTGTAATCTCATTGACTGGAGTAGAATTATCTGCAATGATGAGTCCCACTTCTTTTCATAGCAGGACCCCCTCGGTTGTCATCTGTGGCATCACTACAACACTGGTAAGTGGACAATATTCTGTGCACCATGTTATTGCTCTTTATGGCAAGCCATCGTGGCCTTACATTTCAGCAAGACAAAGCCCATCTGCACAAGATTAGAGTTTCTACTGCTTGTCTTCATGCTTGCCAAACCCTATCTTGGCCAGCAACGTCACTGCATCTCTCCCCAATTGGGAACATTTGGAGCATTGTGGGCATGGCCCTCCAATCACCTTGGGATTTTGATAGTATTACGTGACAATTGGACAGAATTTGGCACAATATGCCTCAAGAGGACATCCAACAAGTCTACCAATCAGTGTCAAGCCAAATAACAGGTTGCCTAAGGGGCAGAGCTGGACCAAAGCATTAGCAACACCATCTATTTGTGGAGCTATTCCTCTTAAATAATTTATCCAATTTTTTATGAAATTTTAATCATTTGTTTCTTCACACATGTACATCACATCTACAGATTTCTGCACTATTCGAGGTATTCCTTTGTGGTGTGTGGTTTTTTTTTTCGTGGAGCGTATATTGGGTTCAGATAGTTTTGTCTTAATGTTCCATCATTGAGAACTGTGCAAACATTTTGAACTTTAACTATGCAGCACAAACAGGATATACATTTAAAGAAATCACACCATAATGATTAATTTATTAATGAAATTACTAAGGTGAAAATATTTTCTTAATTATTTTTCATCACATTTACAGCTTAGTGATATTCTGGATGGTGGAAAAAAAGGTATACTGGTAAGAATTCTAATCATGAATGTTAACCCATGTGGTGTGCACTACACTTGTTCTGTCAAAACATAATTAATGTTACAGATAATGGTGATAGGTCTAGAACCTCAGCATCGGTTTTAGCAGAAAATCAGGGTTCTTCACAAGATAAACCACTCTCCAGGTACTCAGGACTGGTCCCTCTACAATATACATAGGACTCATTGAAATCTGGTGCTTATTATATATTCTGTAATTCACAAGATTGCAGGTATGGTCAATGTGATACGATTGTCTGCAGGACACTACAGCCATATTAAATGTACATCATGCCGTGATCTTGTCAGATGTAGAATTTCTGTTAAATACCTTCACAATCATTACATACCTCCCAACATGTGAGTCGTTTTTCTGCAGATGTTATTGTAGATGCCAAATGTAATGCAGATATCTTAACTATAAATGCAATTGAGGACTTTCAATGCAAACCTCAATGCAGTATGAATCTCTAAAGTTAGTTCTGAACATCATGTAACTGATAGTTTTGTAGTTTTTCACCAATATTGGATCCATCTTCTGCTGTATATAGTTCAGCAGATAATTGACTGTAAATGACAGAATGCAGATTCATGATACAGAATCTGTTGTTTAATTCTGGATGCATGTTCCCCAAATGTAGTTTAGGAAAGTCTGTTATTCCCTTGGCATACATTATAAGCTGCCTGAAGAAATACATGTCCAGATGTTGAGCATATTTTGTAATTTTAGGTGGATACCTGTTCTCTGCTGTATTGGAAATGGCTATGTCAAAGCTGAGCTGGGAAGGTAAGGGAATTAGAATTAATGGAAGAAGGCTTACCAACTTGAGATTACCAACTTGAGATTTGCTGCTGATATTGCCTTACTGGCCAAAGACTTCGCAGAGCTCCAAAACTTAGTTACAGATCTTGCATCGGAATGTCAGCTGGTTGGCTTGAACATGAACCTTTCCAAAACAAAAGTAATATCCAACAAATGGGTCCCAGCTGGAGATGTGAAAGTCAAGGACAGTCTACTAGAAGAGGTCAGTGAATATGTCTACCTTGGCCAGATTATAAATATGAAGGGAGACATAAGGCCAGAAATCTATCGACGCATCAAGCTTGGCTGGCAAGCATTTGGGAAGAATTCAAAAGTATTCAGATCAAAAATGCCAGTAAATCTGAAGAAAGCAGTATTTGATCAATGCATTCTTCCTGTGATGACGTATGGCTGCGAGACATGGACACTGAACTCATTCATAAAATGGAACTTAGTACAGCACAGAGAGCCATGGAGAGATCAATGCTGGGCTATACAAGAAAGGACAGGAAAAGGGCAGATGACATCCGGTCTGTGATGAAGGTTAATGACATCTTAGAGAGAGTAGGTTCCTTGAAATGGCAGTGGGCTGGCCACGTTGCAAGAAGAAAAGACAACAGATGGACGAAGCTAGTACTGGAGTGGAGTCCAAGAGAGCACCGGAGGCCTAGAGGAAGACCACCAGACAGATGGGTCAAAGACATCAAGAAGATCGCTGGTAACACCTGGCAGAGAACTGCCCAAGACCGTCCCACTTGGAGAAGACTTCTGAAAGCCTATCTGAATCCACAACTCGAAGAGGCCACATCATCTAATGATTGAATTGGCTGATGATGATGATGATGATAATGATGATGATGATGATGATCTACATCTTCTGCTTCAGAGGCTTCCAGTAGTACTTCCTCATCCTTATGACCAGACTAGGAGTCACAAAGTACTAGTGATATTGGCCGGAAATGTGGATTCAAAATGCAGAAAAAATGTCTGCAAATGTTCTTTCATCTTTGTCCTTGCATCTACAAAGATATTTGGATGCCATTGTTTTTTGTTTTCCTATTTCCCTTGATGCAATGGATCCAAACTTTCCATTCAGTTCTTGGATACATATGTGGAGTTTGTCTGCCCAGCATCCATCCATTGCTATATTAGCATTGATCATGTAGCCGTTTGTGTTACACCATTAATCGATCGCAATGCAGGTCACAGTGACATTTTCTAATGTGTGAGTGAACTCTGGTTTGAGCAATCTTATCACACTTCTTGGATGGTTCATGCATAAATAAGAAAACATAAGGAAATATCTTTCCTGATGCCATTATGGTGAAGGAATGACTAATCTTGTTCTGAATGCGATCTGTTGTATGTTGATTGGCACTGGAAGCCAGTTTGATTGGTGTTAATTACATAATCATATGCCTGCTTATCTGGGTGGGAACCTGCTTACCTCCCATGCACTGGGCTGGGGTTCGATTCACGGCCAGGTTTGAGATTTCCTCCACTCGTGGACTGGGTGTTGTGTTGTCCTCATCATCATTTCATCCTCATCATCAGTCACAAGTTGCCCAATGAAGTGCCAACTGGAATGACTTGCACTTGCCGACAATGCCATATGATCACTTTTTCATTTATTTTATAATAGAGGTCCAGATTATGGATGACTACTTTAGTATATATCTAGAGTCCTTCCACAGCTGCCAATACTCTGTCTAAAATCACCCATTAAGTCACTGCTAGAAGACTACATGTGCAGTTCTATTTCTTTTGTTACCTTGCATATATTTATCCTTAATTTGATTGGGAAATAAAAGCAATTTTTTGGTGGTATACTATTTTACATCATATGTGAGGTGCAGTAAGCCATTTTTCACTGATACAATATTTTCTCAGTAACTGTTTTTTGTTCATCATAAATTCTGCCTGCATGGTGCTCAAACCAATAGGAGCAACAATATACTTTGTTATGGAATTTGTAAATTCAACATGTATGGATTTAATATTTATGAGTGTAACAAGTGCAGGTTTAGGTACTGTGGGTAAATGAATTTGTACATTGCTCTGAGTCATTCACATGTACACTGTGCTCCCGCCTATAACAGGTGTCATTATTGAATATAATTCTAACATATGATTGCCATGGACTGAGTCTTTCTAACACAATTGATAATGCACTCTGTAGTTCACATAAGTTGATAATAATTGAATGATGCAGGTAAATGGATGAGTCCCCAGATCTTACCTTGAGTGTTGCATTCCCATACATCTCTGTGACGGTGACCTTAATACGAAGTAGAACTATATCTGGAAGAGGAGATTGAGATGGTTCATACTCTGTTGTCATCTGAGTATTGATGTACAGTGTTGCACAATGTAGCTCATCTCACTCACTCTGTACAAACTGCACTGTAGCACAGTCTTCAGTATTCTCAATTTTTATTACTACTTGGTATTCACTGTCTGCTTTTATTGCCTTTATTCCCACACATAGATCCACTGATGGTCAAATTATGTGTTCTGGTAAACAGTAGTAAACAAACCACATAACTGCCACTTTAGGAAAGGGTGAGTGTGTTAATCAGATATATCTGCACTGCTGTGGCTCAACAAGTAGATGTTTGAACATCATACAGTCCATATGAATCACTTCGGGGGATCCAGTTCCAGTATGTCAATTTCCACTTGTTCAAACAGACGTGAGCCCTGCTCTAATACCTCAATGGGGTTTTGGGCTGTTGAAAAGAACATCATAAGTATTTGAGAAAGCACACAGAAAATGAGAGAGCAAATGTAAAGACTACTTTACGCCAAATAAATGTAAGATAGTAACAACTATTATGAAGTGTGACTTAGTACTTACATGCAAAATCTCTCTTCTTATCCTGCCTGGGGCTGTTAGATGCTGGAAACTCATAGCCAGGGGTATTTTAATCAGATGAACCCGTAGCCTATCTGTGTAATGCTGTGACTCAACAAGTAACGGTACATGTGTTGCATGTCCTGTTCCAACATGGTAGCTAGTGACACATCAGGAGGCTGCTATTGAGCTGTTGAAAATAAGAAAAGATCATGAGTATGTGAGACAACACACAGAATAATAATGGGTGGGTTAATAATAATACAGCAGTTACATTCCTATGTGGCAGTATTATTCTTTTTTTCTCCATGGCTGATCTCTTCTGATGATGAGGCTTCATGGTCCTTTCACTACAGTGAACAGTACACAAGTGGCTTTGTTGATATAGAGTTGGGTGGTGCAGTGGCTTGCATCTGGGAGGACAACAGTTTAAACATACATCTAGACATCCTGATTTAGGTTTTCCAGGCTTTCTCTAAATTGCTTAAGGCAAATGCTGGAATGGTTCCTTAAAAAGGGCATAGCTGCTTTTCTTCTTCATCCTTCCCTAATTTGAGCAGGTGCTCTATCTCTAATGACCTCATTGTTGGCGGGACATTAGACACTGGTCTCCTCCTCCTCCTCCTCCTGACTTGATTGGTAAGCAGTTGCAGCACCAACCGCTATGTGACATCATAGTCTGCCATCTTGGCAGACATCTTGTGATGTCATCATTTGGCATCATAAACTGTTCCAACTTTTCCCAGTTGTTTGAAAATGGGGATGGGACAGGAGAGGTAGGCATTTGGCAACAACATTATTTTTTCCTAACGGATGAGGTCTTATCCAATGCATATAATTTTCTTTACAGGCAAGATTTCTCTGCCAGACTCCGTGAAGGCAACAGCATGCGTGAGCGTATATAATAATGCCAACCTCCTGGTTATTATTATCAAGCCTTGACACTAGCGTTAGCTCACTTTCGACACATGCATTATGTTTTTCTATAGACAGTAACAATTTCTGTCAATAATAACTTCCTCATGTTGCTTTACAGATGTTCCCATGGCTCTTTTATGTTTTTCAGTGTTTCAATTTTTGTCAGAATACTGTGAAAGACGACATCTTGAAATTGGATCCCCTGAAGTGATTCATATGGTTTGTATGATGTAGTATACTCTATTCCTCATTTTACTTATTTGGGGGAAGTTGTGTGTGTGTGTGTGTGTGTGTGTGTGTGTGTGTGGGCGCGCGCACGTGCATGTGGTCGGGTACATGCAGAGTTCATCATCACAGCAGCATGTTGAGAACTTCCTCTGCTTCAAAACATGTTGCAGAATTCTGAGAAGCATTGTTCAGTGCTTTATATGCTGTTGAAAAGAAAACTGCCATTATGGCAAGCAGAACATGAGTTACGGAGGTTGTTAAACAACTGCAGCACCTTGAACACACAGTCCGACAGCTTGTGACATCATAGCCTGCCATCTTGTCTGCCCCCACATTGTATGATGTCATAAACCCTCATCATGTTTGGCCCCATCTTATGTGATGTCGTAGTCCATCATCTTGTGACCTTCGCCTTGGCCTTGGCCTACTTTGACTGCTATCTCCATCAACCCTATAATGTCCTGTCTCCCACTGGGCTTCCTCAGCACCCTTTTTGTCGACAATTTTGCATCTATTGCAGTTCTCCACAGAGCTGCCTCATTGAGCGGCACCTTCAGTGATGTCTCGATCATCTTTACTGACTGAGCATCGACAGTGGCTTTCATTTTCCCACTGACAAAACCATTTGTATGAATTTCTGGTGGTGCAATTGGTTTCTTCCACCATTTTTACATCTTGTGCCTGTTGCCCTTCTGTTCATTGAAACTATGCAATTCCTGGGGCTCATGCTTGTTGCCGTCCCTTAATTTTCTACATGTCCGCAGTGGTAGTTCCTGGGAAGCCAATAGTACCACCCTCCTCCACTTGTACTGGTTCCTTGTCCATTCAAAAATAGACTATGGGTGTTCTGTTTATGCATCAGCACTTCCATCCCTCTTCTGCTGTCTCAGTACTATCTACTATCGTGGGATCCATTTGGCAACTGGTGCCTTTTACACAAGTCGGGTAGAGAGTCTTTATGCAGAACTACTACTGTCCTACAATTGTAATTTTCTCCTCAGCAGATATGCATGCCATTTTCTGCTATGCATGGCCACCCATCCTATGCTGCCTCCCCCTACATCTCCTTTGTTCACCAGTATGGTGCATGTCCCTCTTCTCTGTTACCTCCTGGAGTTCACTTTCAGCTCTTTCTCTGGCAGCTTAACTTCACACTATCTGCCACTTTACCGTTGGGTGTGAACCTTGGCTTTGTTTGGTGGTCTGTGGTGGCCTTGGCGTTCATTCACTTCCTAAGGACGTTGATCGAGCCTCACCCTGTCACCTTCAGTTTCATGACCTTTTGCATGGAACTTTGCGATAGTACCTTAGTGAATACTGATGGCTCTTGGACTGACAGTAGTGTTGGGTGTGCCTTCGTCATTGGCACTGACATTTTTCAGCATTGGTTTTCGGTATGCTGCTCATTATTTACAGTTGAGCTCTTCGCACTGTATCAGACCACACAGTACATCTGGGAATACAGGCTTTTCAATTGTGGCAAGTACTCTGACTCTCAGTGCCTTTCAAATCCTCTGTGTGCTGTAACTGTCCGTCCCTTTATGAAATGGGTCCAGCAAAGCTGTCACTTGCTCACTCTTGATGGAGCCACTGTGATGTTTATGTGGGTTCCTGGTCACGTCAGTCTTACAGGAAACGAGGCCGCTGACATTGCTGCCAAGGCTACAGATCTTGTACCTTGATCCTTTAGTTTTTACATTTCCTCCGATGATCTCTGTGTTGCCATCTGTCGGCAGTTGGTGTCACTTTGGCATCACCACTGGTCCTCCCTTGATGGGAAGAAGCTCCGGGTTATTCAGCATCTTCTAGTGGCTTGGACAACCTTCTCTCGGCCCTCTCCCTTTGAGGAGACCATTTTAGCTATGTTGCGTATTGGGCACTGTCTTTTTAGCCATCACCATTTGTTAAATAGTGCTCCCCCACTACGTTGTGCTCGTTGTGTTCAGCCTATGACGATCCGTCATTTCCTGATGAAATGCCATTTTTTTAACCACTTATGTTCTCATTTGTGTTTACCATTGGACTTACCGGCCGTTTTAGCAAACGACACACAGACTGTCGACCTGGTTTTACTTTTTATCCGTTCTAGCAATATGGCGAAGGACATTTAGTTTTTAAATCAGGACCTCCAGTTCTCTATGGCTTATATTATAGACATCTCTCCACATCCCTGTTTCTAGCTGGCTTCTCTTCTGTCACTTGGGAGTAATGTGTAGTGGTTTATAACTTCTCTCTTTGTCTTCGTGTTCTACAGTTCCCACATGGGCCGTATCCCTCTAGTTGTTTTTGCACCCCAAAACAAAACAAAACAGTTGACTGTGGCAACCGATTTACATTAAGTTCATTTGCATAAAAGTGGCCCTGGATGCCCATAGTCATACTTCTATGCTTTCCCGTGAATTATGAATCCGAGAGTTTTTGGTTTGGAACTGGATGGTGTTCCAGATGCCTTACATTGCTCATTTCAGTTACATTTGGTGACCAAGACATCAATTTGAGTTCAGTACCATGTCTCCAGACTACTGTAGTGGAATTCTGGCCTTATGCTACAGGCTGTTATCTTGCTGGCTTACAAACACTGCAAGTGTGTTATTAACGCACCTGCAATTACAGTTGCTCCAAGCCCTGTGAGAAACTAACTCTAATTGTGTGAATGTGTAAATTCCTGATAGTTGCAGGCATTGTCCCTTGAATCAGTGGCTACTATGCTATGAGATAGCCATAACTAAATATCTAATCCCTGTCTGCTGAACTTAAGTTGCCTTTAAATCAGAGGCAAGCTTCACACAACTACTGCGAGGGATATTATTTAACTGCTCCTTTCTCGCAGCTAAATAATTTCTGTGATGTTCCTTACATAAGCAGTGATTTCAAACACAAGATATGTTTTGTATATTAGAAACTCTGCTTTGATCATTTTCTTTAGCACAAGGGTTAAAACTATCTCACTGTAGAATAAGACTCACTGAACATTTTTTCTCGTACTGGATTAGGCTGTACCTTCCTGATGTCATTCAGGAAGATAATAAGAACCAACTCTCTTACTATACTCTCAGTAGGCTATAATTACTTCATGTATGTCGTAGCAGGCCCAGATGGCAGTTCAGAGGTTGAGCAGATACTACAAAACACATATCGTATATTAGTTCAATTTAGTAAAACTCTTAATACAGTATGCTTAAGCTGGATGCAATCCATGCCCATGGAAATGACAATATATATTTAGTTCTGTTGCGTAACAGAATAATAACTGTCAACTACTTTGATTGGTACTAAATGACAGTGAGGTATCACATTCATTTAACTATAAAGTTTGGTACTTGGTTCTGACTAACAATACTAGATTACTCCTGAATCCCAGTTACAGTGATACTGATATCAGCGCTAACAGAATGGGGCAAGCAGCGCTGTGCTCTGATGTAAGTAGATTTCCGGCAGCAGTGGCATTCTGAACCTCATGAGGACGTGTCTTTGCTGTCTCTCTTCATGAATGTGTCTGGCAGCAACTGTCCTTAGCTTGTGGTTCCATCTGGACCTCACTTTTCAGATGACACCTCACTTAGATTTAATCCTCGTCCTATTTTCCACGTGTCATGTTAGCTGTGTTTAAAAGTACACTCTAAAATAAAAAGACGATGTACCATGAAGGAATTAGCTGAATGATATGGAAAATTACAGATTTGATGTACATGTACAGAAAACAAATGGCTACAGTTTCAGAAAAGTTGAATGATTTATTTAAGAGAAAGAGCTTTACTAATGTGTTGGTTCATCTCTGGCCCTTATGCAAGCAGTTATTTTGCTTGGCATTGATTGGTAGTTATTGGATGTCCTTTTGGGGGATAACATGCCAATTCTCTGCAATTTGCCCATTAGATCGTCAAAAATCATGAGATGGTGGAGGATGCTGCCCATAGTGCTGCAAATGTTCTCTTCTGGGGAGATATCTGGCAATGTTGTTGACCAGTCTATCAGTGTGCTTCTTTCCTGTACTACCCAAGTAGGCAACTCAGTAAATGATTTCAAATTGAAAGAACCAAGCAGTACTTCAAGGTTGTGCTTCTGTCAGACTCTTTCAGAAAATCTGCATTGAAATCCCCACAAAAAATAATTTGCTTGACTGACAGTTGTTGGACGTCCATCTGAGGAGGGGTACTGTACCTAATTATGACCAATTTACCCCTTACGTCATCAATAACCCAAGCTGGCTGGAGGCTCTGCCCATAATTCTTCAAATGTTCTCAACTGCGCAGAGATCTGGTGACCTTTCTGGCCAAGGTAGGATTTGGCAAGCTCGAAGACAAGGAGTGGAAACTTCAACCATGGATGGGTGGGTATTATATTGCTCAATATAAGCGAGGGATTGCTTGCCATAAAGGGGAACAAAACTGGATGTAGAATATCAGTGATGTGTACTGTCACGCACTAACAGTGCTGTGGTGAAAACCAAAGTATACTGCTATGAACAGAAACGTTTGCACTGCCAGCCGTGTAACTTGTGAACCTGACAGCTACACTCATGCTCATAAATTAAGGATAATGCTGATACATGGAGAAAAAATGCTGTGGTGGGTGGTTTGCGGGTTTATATCACCTTGTGGTATGACAATGCAGCGCATTTGACCTGCGGTCATCGCACGCTGGCTTTGGCAGCAGTCCACTTATGCAGAGGTGTGTTGGTGCATGTGAGAATACGGTTCAGCGAGTAAGTTTGCAGACGTTTTCAGATGTGCTACTGGTGACTGTGTGTTGAAAATGACTCAAAGAACACATGTTGATGACGTTATGAGGGTTAGAATACTAGGGCAACTGGAGGCTGGTCAAACACAGCAGGTCTTAGCACGGGCCCTTTGTGTGCCACAAAGTGTGATCTCAAGAATATGACAACAATTCCAGCAGTCAGGAAACGTGTCCAGGCTCTATAGTACGGGATGTCCTCAGTGTACAACACCACAAGAAGACCACTATCTCACCATCAGTGTCCACAGACAGCCACGGAGTACTGCAGGTAGCCTTGCTCGGGATCTTACCGCTGCCACTGGAACAGTTGTCTCCAGACACACAGTCTACAGACGACTGAACAGACATGGTTTATTTGCCTGGAAACCTGCAAGGTGCATTCCACTGACCCTTGGTTACAGGAGAGCCCATAAAGCCTGGTGTCAAGAACACAGTACATGGTCATTGGAACAGTGGTCCAAGGTTACATTCACGGACGAGTCCAGGTATAGCCTGAACAGTGATTCTCACTGGGTTGTCATCTGATGTGAACCAGAAACCATATACCAACCCTTCAACCCCTTAATTGTCTTTGAAAGGGACCTGTATGGAGGTCGTGGTTTGATGGTGTGGGGTGGGATTATGATTGATGCACATACACCCCTGCCTGCCTTTGACAGAGGAACTGTAACAGGTCAGGTGTATCTGGACGTTATTTTGCACCAGTATGTCCACCTTTTCAGGGTTGCAGTGGGTCCCACCTTCCTCCTGATGGATGATAATGCATGGCCCCACCGAGCTGCCATCGTGGAGGAGTACCTTGAAACAGAAGATATCAGGTGAATGGAGTGGCCTGCCTGTTCTCCAGACCGAAACCACATTGAGCACGTCTTCGATGCTCTTGGTCGACGTCTTCAAACCCCTACAACACTTCAGGAGCTCCGACAGGCACTGGTGCAAGAATGGGAGGCTATACCCCAGGAGCTGCTCGACCACCTGATCCAGAGTATGCCCACCCATTGTGTGACCAGTGTACATGTGCATGGTGATCATATCCCATATTGATGTCAGGGTACATGTGCAGGAAACAATGGCGTTTTGTAGCACGTGTGTTTCGGGGCGTTTTTTCTCAACTTATCATCAATAACGTGGATTTACAGATCTCTATCGTGTGTTCCCTATGTGCCTATGCTGTTAGCACCAGTTTTGTGTAGTGCCACGTTGTGTGGCACCACACTCTGCAATTATCCTTAATTTATGAGCACGAGTAATTTACGAGCATGAGTGCAGTTACAGGATACACAATAGCTGTATGTAGTTTTCCAAAATAGTGTGTTCGAATAATGATATAACAGTCACAGATCTTAGGGAAAGCTTGCAACATTTAGACTGGAATGAGGTGTACATGGAATCTGACGCAAATTTAAAATGTAACTAATTTCATGATACTATTTTTAGTATATTTCAAAACGTTTTCTGTAAGAAGATTGTGAAATTGTTATTAGTGTAAGAAACTATCTAAAAAGCCATGGCATACTAAAGAGATAAAAATATCTTGCAAAAAGAAGAGGGAAATGTGTCTTATAACTAGAAGGAGTAATGATCCAGAAACAGTCAAATATCATAAAAACTGCTGCAGTGTATTAAGGAAAATTATTAAAAAATTCATAGGTATGTGCAATATGTTAGAGATGACACAAAATTAAAACAATTGGAATATTGTTAAAAGGAAAACAGGGCAACCGAGAGCACAGGAAGGCTTGCTTTTCTGTGAGAGTCAGTGAATTTTGGTAGCAAAAAGTAAGAAGTAGAAGGTATTTTTGATGATAATTTTTAACTGTTGTAGAAATAAAGGATCCAGCTGGTCATTAGAAAACACAATGGACTTTGGTCATGTAAGAGACAATACCTATGCAGTTTTAGAAGGAGTAATGATCCAGAAACAGTCAAATATCATAAAAACTGCTGCAGTGTATTAAGGAAAATTATTAAAAAATTCATAGGTATGTGCAATATGTTAGAGATGACACAAAATTAAAACAATTGGAATATTGTTAAAAGGAAAACAGGGCAACCGAGAGCACAGGAAGGCTTGCTTTTCTGTGAGAGTCAGTGAATTTTGGTAGCAAAAAGTAAGAAGTAGAAGGTATTTTTGATGATAATTTTTAACTGTTGTAGAAATAAAGGATCCAGCTGGTCATTAGAAAACACAATGGACTTTGGTCATGTAAGAGACAATACCTATGCAGTTTGATAAAATTGAAATTCAGCCCACCTCTCCTACTGAAATTAGGAAAAAATAAATACACTCAAAAGTAAAAGCTCGCATGGAATTGATGGTATTTCCAACACAGTAATAAAAGCTTGTTTCCAATAGGTAAGTAGGATTCTCAGCCATATATGTAGTAGTGCACCGAAAGAGGGAATTTTTCCAGATTGACAGAAATATGCTATTGTTAAACCATTGCAAAAAAAGGGGGATAGGTGTGGTGTGATGCTAACAACTTCTACCCAAACTTACTTTTCACAGATTTATCCAAACTTCTTGAAAAACTAATGTATTCAGGGGTAGCTTCACATATTTGTAAGAATGAAGTACTAACAAAATGTCAGTTTGGTTTTGAGAAAGGCTTTTTGACAGAAAATGCTATATATGCTTTCACTAATAAAATATTAAATGCTGTGAATAATGTAACATCACCCATTGGGATTTTTGAGATCTTTCAAAGCCTTTTGACTGTGTGAATCGTGACATTCTTCTGGATAAGTTCAAATATTGTGGTATGAGTGGGACAATGCACAAATGGTTTAATTCCTACTTAACTTGGAGAATGCAGAACGTTGAAATTGACAGCAAAGATAGTCTGCAAAAATCAGCACAGTCTTCTAATTGGGGAGGTATCGAGAAGGATGTCCCACAACATTCAGTTTTGGGTCTGTTATTGTTCATTATATATATATATATATATATATATATATATATATATATATATATATATATATGACTTGCCACTCTATATTCATGGAAATGCAAACCTAGTTCTTTTTGATGGTGATACAAAAAATAGTAATCACTTCAAAGAAACAAGAATTAGCGGAGGAAATTGTAAATAATGTCTTTTAGATAATTAAGTGGTTCTCTGCGAATGGACTCATACTAAATTTTGCAAAAACATAATACATACAGTTCAGTACAGCAAATAGCATAGAGAGAGAGAAAGAGAGAGAGAGAGACTTCAAACAAAAGTTTGTTGCTAAAAGTAGAATATTCAAAATTTCTAGGTATGTGCATCGCTGAGAGATTGAATTGGAAGAAACACATTGAAGATACAACAAAATGTTTTGGTTCTGCTACTTATGCTATTTTGGTTATTGAAAGATTTGGTGATAAACAAATCAGTAAATTGGGCTACTATGCCCATTTTCATTTCCTACTTTTATATGAGATCAGATTTTGGGGTAATTCACCTTTAAAGTTTTCTTTGCACAAAAGTATGTAATCAGAATAATAGCTGGAGCCCACCCAGGACACCATGGAGACGTTTGTTTAAGGAACTCGGGATATTCACAGTACCTTCACAATATGTATATTCACATATGAAATTTGTTATTAATAACCCATCCCAATTCAAAAATAATGTCGAAGTGCATAGCTACAATACTAGACGAAATGATGATCTTCACTATACTGGATTAAGTCTGACTGTGGCACAAGAAGGGGTGAATTATGCTGCAACAAAAGTCTTTGATTATTTACCAAACAGCATTAAAAGTTCTGCAAATAGCCAACGAGCAATTAACTTCTACTCAGTAGATGCATTTTTAGATACAAAGTAGTGTAATTGTAAAAAAAGATAGTAATAATTTTATAGTGCAAAGAAAATTTACGTTAAATTGACGTATTCGAGATCATTACGAAATGTCGTTTTTGTGTCTATGGAACAAGTGTTAATGAAATGTAATGCCAAGCCAATCAACTGCTAGCATAAGGGATGGAGGGGGCCAACCCATTACTGATTTGCTCATTTTCTAAAGCTCTTTCTCTTGAATAAGTTATCCAATTTGTCACATTTTAATCATTTGTTTGTCTGTACATGTAAATCACATGTACATATTTCCATCCCATTCGGATTTGTCCTTGATGGTTCATCATCTTTTTTTTCTTGGCGTTTATATACCACATTGGAGTTTATATACCACATACACAGAAATAGTGGCATAATGCTAAATTTAGTGCCAACCTTCACTAAACAATGACTCTAGATCATTTCATGGTGGAATTTTGGATTCTCAACCCAACTTCCAAACATGAGAATTGGCTGGTATCTTGTCATGGACATCAAAGCAACCACTTTGTTTCACATCTCATCGTGAACTCCCAGCAAACTAAAAACGTTCTATCTCTTATTCTGTATTTACTGACAATAATTTGTTTTTTTCCCCCCCTTTCTTCAGCATCAATAAAATTAACCAACAGCTGTACACTTTAAGATATTGTGAATTTCATTTGTTATGCAATTGCTTCACACAGAGACATGACAGCAACTGTCCAGTAATGTATGGTACTATACAAGTTCGTTAATTTGGAGACAAGCATATGGGGCCTGAAGATAACAAATGATATCCCAAAACTGATTGCTTTCAGAGTAAAGTATACGGCTGTTGGTGAATTTTATTGGCATTGGAAATTACTTACCAGCTGATGTCCCCTGGCCATGGTGGACCAACAGACATTGATAATTTATAGTTGTCATTTTTTCTCGTCTTGTTCAGATATAGCCTGATGTATCTCAGCATCACTGACATTCATTCTTCTCTGTTCTGAATTTCGTACAACACAGTGGTTAGCACCATGGCTTACAGATGTGTCTGCTCATGAACTGAAAGTGCCATGTATCGAACTGGTAATGTGCTGTGCTTACCACTATTCCTTTTTTGTGTGAACATATTAATAAAGTTTTTTTTAAAAATGCATCTGGAATATTCAGAGATATTCCACTCCTGACATGAGCTGTTTGTAGGACTGTCTGTAAAGTTAATACCACTGTACTGTATGTTTTCGTGCACAGCCACGGAGGAGGAAAAAAATAAAGGATAGTGAAGGGTCGTAACAACTAGTTGTGCTGTATTATTAGTACCTTGTTAATTTTCTCATAACAGTTCATCCAACAAAACATTGTTGTTGGCCTCTCTTCCTGTCAAATCACTATTGTACATCTACAGTTTCTCCACTATCTGACCACTTCAAGAGTTTACATCACCAATGTCATGACGTGGTCAGCCTTTGTGTTGTCAGTTTGCTACCTGCTAACTCGCTCAATTTCCTGCATTGTTGCATTTTCCGCTTGGTAGTCGCTACAGCTACCACTCTGCGAGAATTCCTCTCCAATGTAATGTAATTTTTGGCATTGATACAGTTCGTGGTAGGTGCAATGCAGGTCATGGTAGCTGCAGGTCATAAAGTAGCCTGTGTGAAGAGGCCGTCTGCTGAAGTTCTACATCCACATACATTCTCTTCAAATTAGAGTTAAGTGCATGGCAGAGAGTACATTCCATTGTACCCTTTACTAGGTATTTTTCCCTCTCCATTCACATATGTAGCAAGTGAAGAATATTTGTTTAAAACCCCCAGTACACTGTAATTAAATTAATTTTGTCCTTGCAATTCGTACAGAAGTGATATGTATGGGTTGTAGTACATTTATAGATTCATCACTTAAAACTTGTTCTAGAAAATCTGTAAGCAGGTTTTCTTGGGATTTTCGAGCATGTGCCAGTACAATTTTTTCAGCATCACTGTGACATTCTCATGTGGGTGAAACAAACCTTTGGCCATTTGTACTGTCCTGTGTATGTGTTCAGTGTGCTCCATTAGTCCTACCTGATGCTGGTCCCACATCCATTAGCAATTTTCGAGGATGGGCCAAACAAGCATTTTGTTAGCAGTACTTTTTGCAGACTGATTGCATTACCTAGTGTTCTCCCAGTGGAGCAGAGTCTGCCACCTTCTTTACCTGTGTCAGATGGTATGTGATCATTTCTTATCATACCTGTACATACTGTTACATCTAGATATATGAGACGATCGATTCCACTTGTGACTTATTTTAGCAGTAGGATACTATGTGCTTTTGTTTTGGGAAACGCGAATTTTGTATTTATAAAAATTTAAAGCGAGTTGCCAATCTTTGCACCACTTTCAAATCTTATCAAGTTAAGTCTGAAAATTTGTCCTTTTTCAAACATCATTTCATTATAGATAACCACATGATATAGTAAAGTCGGAGTTCATTATTCATATTATCTACAATTTCATAAAATATATAACTTGCTGGGGGACACACATGAATTATCTGTCACATGAATTATCTGTCGCCAGTTCTATCTAAGATAACATGCTGCATCCTCCCTATGAAGAAATCCCCAATTTATTCATAAATTTAGCTTGATATCCCACATGATTGTAATTTAGGCAATGAGTGTGGATGTGGCACTGTGTCAAATGTTTCTTGGAAGTCAAGGAATACTGCCACTACATGACTGCCTTTGATTCCTGGCTTTCAAGATGCGAGTTAGGTTCCACATCGCTTCTGTTTTTGGAATCCATGCTGGTATGTTTGGATGGGGAGATTCTCTTCAAGACACCTCATTGTGTGGAATCATCAAAGTACAACCTCAGGGCCTAGATGACAGGTATCGTTTGCTCCAACATGCGCCATACTCTAGAGTTGTTTCTGCATATACATTTACATACGTATTCCGTAAGCCACTGTATGGTGCGTTGTGCGCGGCGGAGGGTACCTTGTACCACATTTCCTTTACTGCTCCACTTGCAAATGCACTCCTTAATGGCTGCTAAAATATTGGACAGCTTTCAGTGGCGCCAAAGATGGTGTCCAAAGACTCATGGAGGATGGATCATACATAATCTGAAACTGTGAGCAGCAATGTGAAGCAGAACTTCTGATCTCCATTTTCAAGTGTCCTATTACAAAGGAGATTTCCAATGTACTGAGTCAATGTAATTCTCACATCACTACAAAAATGATTCATATACATATTACTTTCAAGGGTGTTTAGAAATAACTGAAATTGCTACAATTAAATAACTCCCAGAAGCTTATGTAATTGTTGCTAGAGGTAGACCATAGTTTAATATCAGTAATTGTAATAGCAGCAGCAGCTGTAGTAATTGTTGTTTTTATCCATCCAAGGTCAATTTCATGAGGATATTGTACCTGTCTTCATATTGCTATTTAAGAACAAGAAAAGTACTTAAAATTTATATGTATAGGCATTTACATATTTACAGGTCTACTTTGACAATGATGGGACAAGAAATAGGCTGTAGCCTTATAGTAGAAATCATTGCAGCATTTGGCAGAAGTAATTTTCGGAAACCACAGAAAATGAAAGTCAGGATGACCAGATGAAGACTACACCCTCCATCTTTCCAAACACAAGACCAGTTTGTTTGAAAGTGTACTACATCGTCTGGTTTGTTCCTAATGTACAATACTGTTTTACAAAGAAGCTGATCAATAATGTAAAAGGCTAGTGCTACACTGTTCATTCATTTCTAACTCCAAGTCACTGCATTCACTACACAGACTATATAGGTATTGTTTCATAAGGTAACACTACACACACATCTGCTGGCTCAGGACCATAGTGATGACAGCAGGTTTCCATTCTGTGTACCACAACTTCTCTAACGACAGTATCTTGAAAAACTGAATCACAATCTATCTATAATGAGTGAGATCTTGAGTTCGGAAAGAGAATAAGGTTTAGTATTATATTTTGCATAGTTTCAGAAGAAAGTTTTTCCAGAAAAGGAAGCAAAAGAAGGAAGAAACATAGTGTGAAAGGGTTATGTCAAATGCTGTGTTTTATTGTTGTCCTTATTATTTATGTGTGTACATTTTGTACCAAATCCCTACTTTGTGTTGTCTAAGTAATCGTTCAGTTTATAGAATGTAATACTTAATACATACTTTGTAGCTGCCTTTCTAAATAAGTTTGTTTAAGTTATCTCTTGAAGCACTTTCGGCAGTTTTAGCCTGTGGCACAAAATTTTGTCTTGAGTTGTGTGTTAATTCTTTGTTGGTAAATGTAAGTTCAGTCTAGCTCTCGCTCCATGGTCAAGGACAGAGCTGTCAGTGCAGTTGTTATCAAATGTACTCACATGGTGTAGTTAAAACCTGTGTGTCTCGAACAAATTGTTACTATGAGCTCGATTGCTATTTTTGTTTATTATACCTGAGGCCAAAGGTACTGAAAGTCTAAAACAGATTTTTTCATACATGTCAACCAGTATGCATTCCAAAACAGTGTTCAAGTGAAAACCTACATTCACATGTCATGAAAAACGTGGATGAATGCAGTTTGGTAAATGTAGTTAATATTTATATTAGTGGCATCATCACTTGTTTCCTCCTCCACACAGATGAGTGTAATATGTCTACTGTAAGCATTAAGTTTGTACAGCGATGTAAGTAACTGAGTTGTGTAATCATTTTTTATATACCTATATGTTATTTTATTTCTTGATTCGTCCTGAAGATGCTGTAACTCGCCGGCCGAAGTGGCCGTGCGGTTAAAGGCGCTGCAGTCTGGAACCGCAAGACCGCTACGGTCGCAGGTTCGAATCCTGCCTCGGGCATGGATGTTTGTGATGTCCTTAGGTTAGTTAGGTTTAACTAGTTCTAAGTTCTAGGGGACTAATGACCTCAGCAGTTGAGTCCCATAGTGCTCAGAGCCATTTGAACCATTTTTTTGCTGTAACTTTTGGACACCAAATGGCTTGATAATGACCAAGGGGGTGAAATTAGCTAACCTCTGAATTACCAGATAAAGTGGCTGTAGTAGAATAAAACATAAGACTATGTAGGAAAATGACATCATACAAGAAATCTGCATTAGCTACAGACCCCTATATACAAAAGATAATTTTTGCACAAAGGTAAGCAGATCTTGAATACATCTGCAAATGTTGAATATGATCCCTTCATCAGGTTTTGTTGTAGCCGATGTCTAGAAAGCAAGAACAAAAGCTATGTTATTACTTGGTAAACGATCAAGTGTTGAGGAGACACATGTACATCTATCAGAAAAAGAAGTCTGGTAGCCTCAGTAGTCAGACTCAACTTTGTGAGGCCATCCTCGGCTGTCAGAGAAACATCATTCCTACAAGGAGCGTCCAGTAAGTAAGTTTCACTATTTTATAAAAACACTAGAAACAATTCATCGTCTTCAAATACTTTTATTGGCATTGTACAATGCTTCTGTTACTTATCTACATAGTCGCCATGTTTTTCCAAGTGTGTTCGGTAAAATTCCGTAAGTTTTTCCAAGCCAGTTTTGTACCAGATCAGCTACTATGCTTGTAACCAGCTGTTCACTGTTCATCTGAATTCGTCATGGGTGTTGAAATGCTTACGTCAAAGATGAACTTTGGGTTGGAGGAACATGTGAAAATCACTTGGGGAGAGATCTGCTGAATATGGAGGATGCAGGAACACTTCCCAGTTGAATCTTTCGAGCCCTGCCAAGGTCATTCGAGCTGCATGGGACAGAGCATTGTCATAAACGAGAGGAACTTTGTGAGGCAAAATTCCAGGAAGTTTTCTTTTGATGGCAGCTCGCTGCATTAATGGTGGTGTTGCAAGGCAGGTATGAACACCCCCTGACAGTCCCTAAAGATGGTTGTCACAACTTTCCCTGCCGAATGAGTTACCTTTGCTGTTTTTCCCCGGCACTTTCGCCAGTTTTCTCTCACATGACACTATGACGTTTTGTCTCAGGGTCCGAATGATGGACTCGTGTCTCATCCCCTTTTTAATCCTCATGCAGCCTTCCTTATAGTCAGAGATTAACTCCTGATGGATATCGACAGTGGATATTTGTTATCCTGTGAGAAACGAATCACAGAGCACAGCATACAAGTGGACAGACTTTGTAGTGGTGACTCTATGCTTATTGGAAGCATACTGGCAAGATACTGTGGAGGTACCCGATTATTAGGGGTTTTTCCTGTTTCAGTTCTTGTACTCGTAATAACTTCGCTTTGTGCAAACTACAATTAAAAATACAAATTCGAATTAATGTTTAAAGTAGAGGGATTCTGAATAAGTGAGATTTGTACTAGATCAAGAAACGTGTAATATTTAACTGCAGTGTCAACAATTCAACCCAGTAGACAAAAATTCTGGTACAACATTTCGTATGTTAGCTAGTGCTCAGTCAATAAGACACTTTCAGCCAAAATAAAGGAATAACTTTTTCTCAGTGGTCATGGGTCCACACTTCGTCAATGTGGGAAGTGTCTCATGGGTGCTGTTTGATGTGGATACCAGAAGAAACGTCTGCTTATGCACAATGTGATGTTTATATTTAAACACAGTTTGCCTCAGATAGTAAGCAATCATTACAAGCCTGACGATTGTTCGGAAAACTGTAGAAATAAAGAAAACATGAGGATACTGGATCAATTATCAGCACAGCTTGAGAAAATGTTCAGACCATATATTCTGCACATATCAGTCTCACATATTCAGAGTACAGGTTAGGTCATGTGAATTAGTTAGGTCATGTGAATTACAAAATAGTGTCTGATCATCCAGAAGTGAAGTCTTGAGATTGTGTGTGATCATTGTTAGTTTATAAATTATATTGTCTCCATTATTTGCTCTTCATTAGTTTATGAGACATATTCCTAAAGTTGGTAAATAACGATATGCATTCAGATTAATTTTGATTTTGTTGAATATTGTGCTATCAAAAAGAGATACTTTGTCCCTTGACTATATTGATTACCATTGTTTTCAGAACTAATAACCCATTTTAATCAAATTATTTGATGATATTCAATGCATAAATATATTAACTAATCAAAATAAACTATATATTTTTATATGTTCTATTGCTTGTATACCTCAGGGCTAGGTTTCAATTTCGTTTTCAAGTTGTATATTTACGCACATTTCAACCACATTCTACTTTGATCTTTACCTACCTCCCACTATCATTTAAATGGTTCTTTCCAACGCTGTAATATTAATTTGGGTTCCCCATAGTGCAACATATATTCCATGGTCCATCACGCTGTCAAGGTTCTATCCACTACTGCTCCATAAGCAAGGTGGAATTGCTTATAATAATCTAACAAAGTCGCCAGCCACTGTGACCAAGTGGTTCTATGTACTTCAGTCCAAAACCGGGCTGCTTCTATGGTCGCAGGTTCGAATCCTGCCTCAGGCATGGATGTGTGTGATGTCCTTAGGTTGTTAGGTTTAAGTAGTTCTAAGTCTATGGGACTGATGACCTCAGATGCTAAATTCCATAGTGCTTAGAGCCATTTGAACCATTCTAACAAAGTCGCTCATTTCTTTTCTTTTTATGACCAATGACTTTTAGGTAGTAGGATAGCTATGAAAACAGCATACAACAGCTTAATAAACGCTTATCTGAAGTTACGTATATGTCACATCATCAGTGGCTCGCAGAGTATATTTGTTGATGTAGAAGTTCATTTGGTATGCATTGGTGTTCTATAGACCCTTCCAGTTACTTTCTTACATCTATAGGAGTATTTATTGTTGTTCGACTTTTCATGATGTTTCACTTTGCAGCAATTCCACTATCATCAAATCTGCCTACATTTAACTCTGACAAATTTACAGCGTTCTGGATTCTAAAGTAGTGCTTCAGATGAACTCATCTCCCACTGCCGCCTCTTGAAAAGAACCTAAAATTTTTGTTAATTTCATTCATTGTACTACTACATATTTCACTGAAATTTTTGAGATGTTTGTGAACCTAGTATTTGTTACTATAATTTTTCATTCACATACTTGCACTAGTACTACAATAGTTTCTGATACCATTCTCTCTGCTTTCTGCAGTTCCATCGGTGTTGGTATGGACAACGACAACGACACTAACGGAGACAACAGCGGTTTGATTACCAGCATTCCACTGCATTCGTGCAGTGTGTGTCACAAAATGTTCACAAAGAGTACCTATTTGAAGAAACACTTCAGAGTCCATAGTGGTGAACGCCCATACAGCTGTGGCGTTTGCAACAAGACTTTTGCGCAAAGTTGGGCACTGAAACAACATTCGCGTCGGCACACAGGCGAACACCCATACAACTGTGGCGTTTGCAGCAAGGCATTCATGCAAAAATCTGATCTGAAGAAGCACTTCCGGGTGCACACTGGTGAACGTCCGTACACCTGTGACGTTTGCAACAAGGCTTTTGCACAAAGTAGTGCGTTGAAGCAGCATTCACGATTGCACACTGGTGAACGCCCATACAGCTGTTGCGTCTGCAGAAAGACATTCAGAGACAGTGATAAACTGAAGAATCATTCACGATTGCACACTGGGGAGCGTCCGTACGTCTGTGGTATGTGCAACAAGACATTCGCTCTAAGTGCTTCACTGAAGCGGCACTCACAAGTGCACACTAGTGAACGCTCGCATAACTGTAGTGTTTGCAACAAGACATTCAGACACAGTAGTAGCCTGAAGGACCATTTGCGAATCCACAGCGACGAGCGCCCCTACGTGTGTGGCATTTGCAACAAGACATTCGCTCAAAGTTGGGCACTGAGGCACCATTCACGATTGCACAGTGGTGAACGCCCATACAGCTGTTGCATTTGCAGAAAGACATTCAGAGACAGAGAAGAAGTGAAGAAGCATACACGACTCCACACTGGCGAGCGCCCATACATCTGTGGTGTTTGCAACAAGACTTTCGCTCTAAGTTCTTCGCTGAAGCGGCATTCTCGAGTGCACACTGATGAACGGCCTCACAGCTGTGATATTTGTAACAAGGCATTCAGATGCAGTAATAGCCTGAAGAAGCATGTGCGCATGCACACTGGCGAGCGTCCGTACGTATGTGGCGTTTGTAATAAGACATTCGCGCAAAGCTGGGCGCTGACGCAGCATTCACGATTGCACACTGGTGAACGCGTACACAGCTGTGGCATTTGCAACAAAACATTCACTCGAAGTTCTGCACTGAAGAAGCATTCACAGCTGCACACCGACGAACACCTATGAAGCTGTTGTGTGTGTCATATCCCTTTACACCCTGAAATATTTTTCATTGTGCAAGAACTGCAAGTAGCATTGTTATAGTGTCCTGATGTCATTGATTGCAGAATAAATACTGCAAACATTTTTTCATTTATAATTATCCAAAAAAGCACAAGCATGATCATACACGTCAGGTTTTAATTCATTAGACAGTTCATATGATCTCGTGCTCTCATCAAAAATATTACAATCATAGCAAAAATGTTTTAATAATTACATCATAAAATCAAACATTATTTTTTGCGAAATGACTTGAAACAGTTTTTTTCTTTGAATAGACTTAAGTACTGATTGTATTTGCCATGTTTAGTTTTTGCCCTGCTGTTGCAGTACTGAATCTGGCAAGTCCTTGGGGAATAAATGTTATCCACTATTGGCCAGTGGTCATAGCCATCATACCTCTTGTCCAGTCCTGGTTTTGGATGGGATTTGTAAATTTTTGCCTTTCTAGGTGGAACTACTTAACTTTAATTGTAGCTCACGTTCTTCTGTCATTTTCCTATCTGGACATGACAATAGAGCCTCTGGCAAAGACATCCTGAATTTCAGCAAATCCATTACATTCTATTTTGGAAGTTGCTGTTCCCTGCAGTGCTGTCTATACATAAACCGACAATTTACTACAATCAGTCTGTAAAGTAAAGTAAGCACTTAAGGGTTCGTTTTTTTGTTCTGATCCATGTCTGATAGCATTCAATTTGTTGGTCATTAATATCTACTCCATCTATATTAATATTGTACTTCTTAATGACAGAAAGACAGTCTATTTCTAAATATTTATATACCTTCTTACCCCACCTTTGGACTTTGCACTTTGGCTCTATGCCAGCAGAAGTGGATGCCACAACAATCTTTTGATTATCCTGCCACTTATTGATAATGACTGGCTCATCTGATCTAATGTACTGATGATGTTCTCCTCTATTCATTTACTTTCAGTTTAATATTTTTTATTGTGTTTGTCATTATTGTTCCTGTGCCTTCGATTCCTCTCTCTCTGAGTTTCTCTGAGAGGGGAGTGGTAGTGAAATATCTATCAAAATAAATGAAAGTTTCCTGTGGTAGAGTTTGGGAAAGTTGCAAAATCTTTGGTGGTCCTAAGCCTAATGATTTCTCACCAAAATTCGTGCTGGCATCCTGATATATCTCAAATCTAAAACTATACCTGAAGCTGAAGCCAAAATAAATTTCTTAAACCCTATAGGTCTAGGTTTGCCTTTGACATATTGTTTTAATTTACAACGCCCTGTGCAGGATATCATTTGTTCATCGATGCTGTAACAATTGAATGTACAGGATTAAGTATGGCATCTCTCTCTCTCTCTCTCTCTCTCTCTCTCTCTCTCTCTCTCTCTCTCTCTCTCTCTCTCAGCATCAATGAGTGGTTGAATCTTCCACAGTCTATTCGTCTACAGCATCTACAAAATGTATGTTGTATTGCAGGGCAATAAAACAGTCTCGAGACGTACTGTCACTAACTGTACTCAGAGAAATGCATTTCTGCCAATACATAGGTAACCTAGGATACCTTATGCACCCCATAGTTAATTGCAAAAGACAGCTTAATTTCTCTAGCTGTTGTATCCAAATACCGAGTGGGGCTCTGAATGGGTGAAGGATTCTGTAACAAAGAAGAAAAAATCCAACGTGTATGGTAAGTAATAAATATAATGCCTAATGTTGTATGGAAATCAGAAGTAAAACCAACTAAATAGCGACGTAACAACCTGCCCAATTACTGTTAAGAAGTATGAGATTACTGACGTTATTCATTGCCAGTCTGTTGTATATACAATATCAAACAAACACAAACGGATATACGTCAAAAGACTTTCAATAACACAAGTCAGCTACTAACCTGAAGAACACGTGGCGCTTCTGTTAACACCCACATTCACCGTTTCTGCTGCGCTCTGTTGACGTGGAATCCGAACAAAAACAAGTGAAACGTGAAGCATGCAAGTTGGACGATCGTTTCAGGCTGGTTGGAAGCAAATCAGAAGCAACAGGTCGGCATACAAAATAAAAAACCGAACCAGCACGATCGTGTGGCCTCAGGCGGAAAAGGATAAGAGATCAGAAGCATGATCAAGTTGAAGGAACACTTGTGATTGCACACTGATGAAAAAACATACATTTTCAACATTTATCAAATGTAATTTTTGTACTGTAGAAACTTGAGAATACACCTAGTTCTCCAAACAAGGGAACATTCTATACTTATGTGTTACCACAGTTATTCACAATGAGCCACAGATTGGAGAAGCATTCACATTTGCTCAGAGGTTGTATAAGTACCACTTGAAAATACGCTGTAGTGTACAGTAGTGTATTCTGGTAATGATTTGATTGTACTGTAAGCTGCTGAAGAGGAGAAACAGATGAAAAACCGGTTGTGAAAGCTCACATCTAGTGTAATTCAGATATGTGTAGGTCCTGTAGGGTCACAAGAAGTAGCGACAAAATGTTCATTAACTCATCTAAAAGGTAAACGTACATTATTAATGTGCCTACTTTTTTTATGTACATACCCGGTACACATTGAGATCCCTGTGCCACTGTGCAGCTGCATGCAGCTAGAGTAGCCAAAACAAAGTGGAGAACCCCAGCTGCCCTTTATCAGTAGCTTGTGCCATTTCCTTCTCTTTCTTATGGCAGTGTGCTACAGTAGTTTGGCATGGAGATTGTAGTGCATATCAGAATTTGACAATTTTTTCTGCAACAATAACTACCTAAATTCAGTTTTTCCCTTCTCTTTCCTTCTTCTCTGATTGAAAAATGTGCTGGTTGGTTATCTGATATAGTGACATTTGGCCATCTTTTCCAGCCAAAGTCACAGTAGCATTTTTTGCCTGCAAGACGTGATCATCTTCAGGATTCACCTGTTCTTGAAATCATGCTTCATGTTGTGCAATAGAAATAATGCCATCATCTTGTAGAGATATGTTTTTCATTTTAGGTAATAATGTGTTGTGCATTAACAATGTTTTACAGATATATGCTACTGCAAATTCTATTAAGATATGGGAGTTCATTGTTTACCAAAATGCAAGGATCATCTCTAATTTTCATGTGATTAACTGTTGGTATGTAGTTGTGTTGATTATTCTGTAATACCCCTCAGACAGGCTTATATCTTGAATGTTAACGAGAGTTGCTCTTTGTGTGTGTGTGTGTGTGTGTGTGTGTGTGTGTGTGTGTGTTTTATTTGTCACGTTACTGCTCTTAAATACACTCAAAAACAGGTATTTCAATGATTTAATAAACACGTAAAGAGAAAGGTAGATGTCACTAGATGGTTGTTGCATGTATTGTTATCTACAATATGTGTGACCCAGTGTTGTAATACACCCAGTTGTTCATATTGACTTCATCATGAGGCTGAGAATGCAACATATAAGGGATATTAACTACCATCAAAAACTTTAAATGTTTGTGGGCCCACATGCAACTACTGTACGCCGCATGACGACATCATTGTATTAGACAGAAGACTGAATAACTCATTGCATAGATTGCGTGAAGATCCTGTGAGATACAATAAAAATTACTGGTCGAAGTATCTCAAGGAAGTGTAGTGTAAGATGCAATGAAAAGTAATGACTGAAGATGAAAAGTGTTCAGGTAGTAACGTCCACAAACAGTGTGCTGCTGGCACCTGTGTTCCAGCCGTGATTGTCTGAAAACATCACAAAAATTAAAAATCATATAAAAGTAACATGGTTTTTGTTATACACAAAAGGCTGAATAACTTTAGCTTCATACTCTTATTAAGAAAACCTAATTATCAGTTACAGGATAATCTTTACAATGAGCACAGCAGAATGGCGCCCATATCTTACAAGAGTGAGGCAACAAAAGAGAAAACTCACAAGAGATAACAAAGCATCCAGCATAGAAAAATATCAGATGAATTAAAATATCCCAGCAATTTGATATGTGATTTTAGGTGTTGATACACTCACATAAATGTGTAAATTTAAAGTATGAGCACAGGTGCATAGTTTACAGAGTTATTTCACAAACAGTTAATGCACACAAAATAGGATGAAATTAAAAGTAATAATACGTGGCCCCTTTGAAGGCTTGAGGGTTCACAACACACTGAAAATTGTCAAATCATTGACCAACATTAGGGTAAAAGCCATGGTGCAATGGGTCGCCATATATTCATTTCACGAAGCATTTCAGTCCATATGTTGGTACACAGGTTAAGTATACATATACCATAAGAAATTAAGATCATACCACATACAGTAGAATCAGATAATGATTTTGATTTAGTTGTTTGTGTTATAGTTATTTCAGCAAGTTATAATTCAGATCCAGTCTTCAAGTATTTGCATCGTCATAAGTGATACACGTATTCACGGATTACTGATAACTTAAAAGGACTACTAGTTTTTGTAGAGCTACAGTGTTATAGAAGTTGGTCATAACACACCAACTTGGTTTGTTAAAGATTTCACATAGTATAGCAGGTTCCAATTATTTCATGTCTTAAGTTTGCAAACGATGAATTTTGGAATCATTGTGCTTCAAATCATTACTGTTTTCTAGAAATTTGGCTCAATACAATGCTAAGTAGAACTGACATCTCCATGGATCAGTGGTCAGCGATCCTCCAAAAAAGGCTGAAGTTATACAAATACAATGTAGACTCGATGGCCTTTGTGGGTGGACAAGGAATTTAGTTTGACAATAAGTGAATTTATAAACACAAAGTACACTTGTGGACTTGTGACGATTGTTGATGTGCAAAAGTTCGAAAATAATGAATTTATACAAAGCAAAGTAGTCTCGAGGTCTTTTGGTGATGGTTGTTGATGAAAGTGTTCAAATTTTAAGGAATATATATAAAGCGAACTGGACTTGAGGTCATATTATGTTGAGTAACATCAGAATCTTCTGGGAAGACAAATGTATACAATAACAAGGTAGACTTGTGGTCATCTGGCAGATGGTTTATAAAATTGTTTAAATGATATAAACTCATTGTAGACTCATTGCTGAAAGTTTCATCCTGCACGAGCACTTGGTGGGAGAGGGGAAGAGAGCAGGCCAGCCCCTTGGGTTGATGACTACAGGTAGCCCCCCATTCCCTCTGACACAATCAGTGCAATGGCTGCATGCAAGAACTATCAGCCTCGAGAGCACAGATGTGCACTGGACGGCTCTGGAGTGTTACCAACTGTTTGCTCAGTACTCCACAGGGTTCATGAAACAAAGTAAAATCACAGCATCAGTGGTTAATAAAGACTTCTTCACATGTTGCTGCGAAGGCTATACTCTGTATTGATGTACTGACACCCATTCTGGTTTCATGCAAAACTTGGGTCATAATCTGCTTCACCGGAGACTCGCTTTATATATACATTGTCTGTAAGTTGAAACATTAAAGCTTATCTGCTGACTCAACATTCACTAATGTTCAAAACATTTAATCCTAGACAAGAAACACTGCTGGAGAGAGTAGAAATGTGACTGAAATTCACATTTATATTAAAATGATGACACACACACTGCTGGAATTTCCACATGTGGAATACATGCAAATTCTTGCTGCAATAGCAGAAAGTTTTAAAGTTTAATAACGCACATGCCGTGTCAGTAATAACATTTATAGCTGAGTCTGTGTGTGATGGCTAATGTGCATGGGCAGGGACACTTCTTATCTTCTCATACTATTAGATTTGTCACATGCTTGTTCATTCTGTGATATTGTATCTGAAGAGTGCACTACCTGCAGGATCACAAGATTACAGTGTCCAAGGTATTTACAATACATCAGTGTGGTACCTGATTGAGGATGGGTCGTAGTGAATGAAGATCATTATTACATACATTCTTCTATTTGCTGTTTATCGACTTTACAGGGAGATGAGAAAGCTTAGCTTTGACAAGGTGTTGAGAGTTTCCTCACATTTCAGTGTGTCTGTGCATCATTATTCATCACACAACTGTGTATGAATAACTTTAGCACAAGGACTGTGCCTAATATTTTGCACCCCAGTCCCAGGATCATAACAACTGTCTTTTTAAGATTCTTTTTCGTATTATCTAATCAAATACAAATGGTCAATAAACAAGTAATTAGTGATTCTCAAACACAAAGCATAAGTAAAAGTTATTTCTATTTTCCAAGTTTGGAATCAGTCAGTCAGACACTTGCAAATGGCTCAAGGTATAACAAAAAAGAGAACGTAGATAAAAGTTTGGGACATAATGACTCCAAAACCCAAACATGGTAGAAATCAAAGCAAAATGATCAAAACCAGAGAAACAAAATTCACATGACACACTTTACTTAATAACTCAAGTTCCGAATCGTGTTCAGAGCATAGACAAAGTATACATACATAAATACGCTCAAAGAATATACACACACACATTTGAGAAAAAGTATCAAGTTATACATTATAGTATACACAGAAATCATAGAATTTAAAATTGGTTTACTAATCAGGAACTTAAGAACTATTTTCACTGAAGTATTCAGTTCATGAATCTCAAAACTGCTATATACAGTTTGGTTCTAGTGATTGTGTCATACAAAGTTAGGTAAAAGGGACTTGGCCAAAGTCCATGTTTGCTACTATAAGAAGTCTATATGATAGCTAGTTATGAATGTTGTTAGACATGCTCCAGGTGCAAAAGTCGTTCTTATAGATGGAATTACAGTGACATTTCACTCACTAGGGACACATGTAATGAGAGAATCCGCTTCATAAATGATTAAATTCTAGATTACTTTTTACTTTACAAAAAAGAACATATTAGCAAATGACAAAATAGAAACTGTTAGCTTGAATTCACTTACATTACTAAAATTTGTGGTACAGAAGGCACTAACTGGTGTGTGGAGGGCACTGTCCTACTTGCACAAACATCATTTGAATTCATTATTTTGAGCGACAGGCTCTTTCATCCATGCATTATTTGATGAGATGTTAGTCATTTTAAATATTTTACAATTCTCACATAAACAAAGTACAAGATAAAAATACATCAAAAATAAAACGAGCACATATATAGCTATATACAATTACAAAAACAAAATTTGACTTTATAAATTTCCTTAGGTCTCAGTGATGCTAATTCCTTTGGCTTGACACAAGTTCTGATACTGTAAGAGTCAGCATCCATCACGTGGAATTTTAGCTATTCGGTACGTGCTTGTATACAGGTTGTAACAAAAATATACGGCACAAATTGCTGTATACATTTGTCACACATAGATGGAGAAATTATTTTCTGTGAAAATGGGTCTGGAAACACGTTGTTTCCATGTTACAACTTATTTTCTCTAACGCATTAATCATGGCAAGCACACAAGAACATAACATTATAATCATGGGAAACGTGCTCTCTTTGTGATGTATAGTTGCATTGGGCATTGCCATTGTTTTATTTACATATCCCAGTCGCCATGCAATGTATGTCATTGCTTGTTTACAGGTAACATCAACCGTTCCAGCCATCAGTATGATCATTGCAAGCACAGTGGTTACTACATAGAGTTAGTCACAGACTTGGCTTGTGCAATGGCAGTGTGCACAAATGCAGAGATGGCAGGATCTTATTTGATGCATGGATTAGCTGACGGCATTGTTGGTGAATGTTTGGTGAAACCTCACGTTCTTCAACCCAGACTCAACGGACAAAGAAATCATAATTTCTTAGAGAATGTTCTATTTGATTTGTTAGAAGATGTGTCTTTTGGTGTACTTCATGCATCTCCTCATGTTAGTGTTAATGTCTATCTCTTTCTATATAACAGATTCAATGACACATCGATACATAGAGTGGGACCAACTACTTGGCTGCATGCTCTCTGGAACTCCGGCCACAGTACCTTTATTTGTGGGGGCATTTGAAAGCTCTTGCGTTTGGAACCTTAGTGCAAAATGTTCAGAGTCTCCATGCACATATTAAGGGAGGCTGAAAAACTACACATAATATTCCAGTGCTACATCAGCGCATCCAGGATTAACTATGATGGTGGGTTGGTGCATGCATCAGTGGCCATGGAGGGCATATTGAACATGTAGTGTGGAAAGAATTGCATGTGGTGTTTGATGTGTTCTGTTTATGTGTGAGTCGTTTGATTATTGAGTTGGAGAAAATGAGTTGTAATGTGGAAAAAAAATGCTTCCAGACCTTTGTAGGTGTAACATAATTTCTTCATCTACATATGAGGAATGTGTGCTGAAATTTTCGCTATACATTTTTGTTGCACCCTGTATAATAACTGTCACATCTTGTCTCTTTTCTTTAGAAGGGATGGCTTAGGATAAGACCTAGATAGCACCATCTCATTTAGGCCAAATGTCTGGGTTTCCCATAGCTTTTTTTCGTATGCTCTCTTGTGTGTCACAGTGCTGGCATTCAAGGATGCAAGCAGTTAGCATATTTTCTCTTCCTGTGAAGTGTCACGTGTCTGGGAGAGTGGAAGCAGACCCAACAACACATTTTCCTCGACTTTGTTTGGCATAACTTCATTTGGTGTGTGCCCTGTTCAAATATGCAGAAGGTTATTCGTTTTCTCCTCAAAGAGGGTGACAAAATCAAGCCACTTTGCTTATGTGTCCTGAACGTCCGAATAAAACGGCTGAGTTCTTTGAAGATACGTTTTGTACAATTACTTTCAGGTTGGAAACGTGAAACCAGAATTTGTTTGATGTTATCCTAGTGCAGAAATGAGCACCAAACTAGACCAGTAAAATTTGATGCATTATTGGAAGAAATTGCATCCTGCTTTCCAAAACGAGGGAAATTAAAATTCTTAAAAGACCTGACCATCAAGAGGGCCTCTAATTCCGCGGCCAGGTATGAGCTTTGACACACTGTCAACACCCTACTAGCAAAAATGATGACACGAACTTCTGTTCTTCAATCAGTATCGGCGATCTGAAATGAACAAGATTGGAGCCCTGAGTATGATGCATCTGAGTCAATTCAAAAATACTTTTCCATGCTGGGATGGTGCAGGACCTCAGTTTGGACTAGCGCATATTTAATTTTGTCAAAAGCTTCTTAGTACTGGGAAGACCAGGACCAGGGAGCATTTTTCTTCAAGAAAGCAAATAGTATTTGGTTGTTTTAAGAGTTGATTCAAAATGAACTGCCTAAAGGATGACATCATGCCCAGAAACGCTTTCACCTGTTTTCGTGACACTGATGGTGGACATTTGGCTACACCTTATATCTTGTCTGGATCAGGATCTATACTTATAAATATATGGTATGTCCTAAAAACTTGATCTTTTGTGTACCAAATTTCGATTTCTCCAAGTTTGCAGTCGGAAAACCATTGCAAAACTTTCCCCAACAGTTTGATGTGCTCTTCCCAGGAGGCTGTGGCTATTACCAAATCATCAACATAGATGGTAACTCTATAAAACGTGGCCTGAGACCTGTAATAAGTATGTCAGAGCTGACAATCGCACAAAGTTGTGTATTACTTGCAATCCTCTGTCAACAGGATCTGCCAGTACAGTGATCAGAGATCTAGTGTTAGTAGGAGATTCATTCCCAAAATATTTGCAGTAAAATTTCAGGAGTTTCAGGATAAGTTTGTATGGGCACAATAATTTTGTTTATGTTAACATGCATCTAGAACAAAGCACACACCTCCTCCTGTGGCTAACAGCGGACTACAGTATGGAGAGAACGATTTCTCATTAATGACCCACACGAGCATCTTGTGTAATTCTCGTTTCACCACCTCCCTCATGGCCCACAGGACGGCATAGGTTTGATTAGAATAAGTGTTATAGAGAGCAACATCTGTGTGATAGATGTATCCTTTCACAATACCAGGATTCTTAGAGAAAACATACGTCAACTATAAGTGTATAAGTTCATTCTTTGGCTGTGCATCAAGGCATTCAGATTCCTGAGTCTTGGTGTGAACTTTATGTACATCAGGTAGATCATCATTGACATTGACTGACACTGGTTCTGCTTTGATGTTGGTAAAATGACTGATTGGCCCCAGTACATTTACACCAACTAATTTAGTTGACAGGCCCTGACATAATATGCGCTGCCATTCTGTGGTATGAATTAATTTTAATTTCATCTTCTTCTCGATAACAAATAGTTTGTGTGTTCCATATTTGAGACTCACACACACATTCCTCCATCTTAGGAATTCCATCCTCACTTAGCAAGGTACCGTTAGATCCTTAACCCTTAATTGCCCAAATTTTTCAAAATTGGATATTTAAATTTATTTTCAATTTTTTGACTTCTTGTGCATCTAAGTAGTGCATATAAGCTATTATTTGACTCTTCTCTGTCTTAGTTTGTCTGTATCATAATGTGTCCATATGGACATGCTGGGCACTCAGATGCATATTTGAAATATTTTCTGTGATATTGAAATATATTTGAGGATATGTTTTATTAATCAGACTTTTAATACAAGTAAGGCAAAATTTGAGCAAAATAATTCTTACAAACCAATTTATAACACCATACACAAAATAATTCTAATCATTTGTTTTAGTGACTTTCATGGTACACTTCAAAGCATTCTAGACACAGTCCTACATCACGTTTCCCACATTTTGAGCGAACAGCTGATGATTTCTGTTTCCATACACATCTTCTCTTCTCAGTTTTATTGATATAGTGCTTTATACCATCATATCTGATATCACTTGGAACAAGCGATTTGTATACAAACATAGGATTGATATACGGCCTGCATGCTCCTTTTACGTGATTCATATATCTTTTTAGGTAAACTTGTACAACTTCTCTTCTGAATTCAAGTTGAGTAGTCCTAGCTCCTGTTCCTTTCTTCAGCTGCCACATATTATGTACAGTTCAGCCAAGAAAGTAAAGCCCAGTACCACTTCATGTTTCGAATGTTTATTCTGCACATGGCAATGTTTTCATCCGTCCTATCCACTCCTTCCATGTGTTTATTATAGGCTGTGATAATTTGAGGACATTGTACTTGAACTGTCTTCTTCGCCTTTGCGGAATATCTTTTTACAAATGATACGGATTCAACTCCTTCACAGATAGAAGCTACAGTAACCACTGAATTGTCCACCAATTTTGTGACTATAACACCATCATCCTTGCAAAGTGAGGATTCAAAATACCCCCTTTCCTTTTTAACTAGCGCTTTCTTTGAGGAAATTGTGCACGATTTGGGAACTCTGTTTTCTCTGATAGTGCCTGTTGCTCCATAGCCCTTTTCTCTCAGGTATGACAGAACAGAAAAACCTGTAAATAGGTTGTCAAAGAAAAAGTGGAATGGCAGTAGCTTTACATCCAGTGTCAAACCATCTATCATCTGAACGAGTGGGTCTGTAGCATTACCAAACTGTGCTTCCTATACTGTATTTGAATTGGGTGATTTTCCTTGATAAAAGGAAAAATTTACCAGATATCCAGAAGTAGTGCATAAAACCCATGCTTTATATCCAAATCGTATCGGTTTCCCCTAATAAATTGCTTGCAAGAGTGTCTCCCAAAATATTTTATCATTGATTCATCGTAAGACAGATGTTGCTGAGGAACAAACAGCTTATTTCATTTGTCTCTTACTATTTCAATAAAGGGTATAATTTTCCACATCTTATCCTTTTCATCAAATTTGTTATTGTCATTACAGTGCAGAAATCTAAGAATTTGTTCAAAACTATTTCTCATCATGGCATTGCATACAAAATCGTTTCATGTGTCTAAATTGGAATCCCAGTATAACCTCTTATTAGGGAGAGAGTTATAACTACTTGGAATGAGGAACCCCAGAAAACACCTCATTTCTTCACAAGTTATATTAGGATTTGGAAACTTCTTGAAAAGTGCGTAGTTTTTTGACTCACCAGATCGTCGTCAAAGAATAATTCAAAAATTTCCACTGCAGACTTATCAACATACTTGTCAGGAAAAGACTTCAAATTTGAAACTAGTGCACCATGAACCCAGTTTTTTTTGCATATTTCTGTTCTTGTAATCTATATTTCTGAAATCTGTTTCTGTGTGTGTGTCTGTTAATCTTATTTCAGCTTTAGCCCTGAGTTGTCTAGGATTGAGATTATCTGCTATTCCTCCTTCATCCTCATCACTCGAATTCAGTTGTGCTGGATCAGGGGGTGTGATATAAATTCCATCAACCTAAGGAGCGTTTGAATCCTCAAACAAGATGTCTAAAACATCCTGCACAGTCAAACCAGGCTCTAAAAATTCTGCCAGACCTCTGTTATGATATGAAAAGAGGAAAAGGAACGAAATCATTTTTGACCCTGCAACAGCCCAGCGTGTCCATATGGACACGGCTGAAATAATCACTTCATAAACAGAAAGTGAATCGATGGATAACAAATTTTCTCAAATTAAAATCTCTATAAACATATTTAGATATACTGCAAACAGTTTCACATGCCAGAATGAAGAAGTTCTTTACGAAACATCACTTACTTTACATCAACATGCTTCATTGCGGACGTCAAAGCACTCCCTGAAATACAGGCTGTCACAATCACAGTGTAAATGGTAACAATGAAGTGTTAACACAATGTACGTAAAATTCAAACCCTCCCTGAAAGCAATATGTGACCGCCAACGCTAAAAATAATTGTAAGCCAACAATGAAATAATAACAAAACTAATCAACAATTGTGTCCATATAGACACGCTGGGAAGTTATGGGTTAACCACTAAGAATGTGCACTCAACATCTCCACTCTCAAATGCTATTAAAACCAGTACTTGCTTCTCTACTCTTTGCGTCCAGGCATCAATAGCTCCCAACGCAACACAATTCTGTATCAACAACGCTGGAACCTTAGTTCTTTCCAAAAAAATTTTTAAGAAATGAGTGGCCATCACACTCATACTACCCCCAGTGTCAGTCACTATGATGACTGGAATAGGTCTGATTACACCATTCGCTGCCACTTGTATCTGGTCTGCCCAGACTTCCCTACATGGTATCAGATCAATACACAGTTCATCATGGATATCTTGAATATGATTACAACGAAGCACGTTCATTAGATTACGAGAACTTTTGTCCCATTAACTCCCACGGTGACAATCAGGTAGTGTGACAAGACCGTGTTCAATTTGATGCATTGTTTATGTGTGGAGAGCACTCATCCAGGCACTCCACAATCTGTATTGTCTCATTTCGTGGGGTTTGTGACTATCCAGCTGTTGGTCTTGGGTTGGAAACAGGTTGATTCCAAGCGTGACTGCCATTCAGTTGATTGTAATTCTCTGGACACTTTTGTCTGCACTGGTTACCATGGTTCTCCCACGATGATGACAGCCCTGCTTGTGAACCATCTTTACCATTATGGTAACCAGGGTGGAACTTAATATTCCGGTTTCTACGCTGCAATCCATCGCTGATATGCGTCTTATTTCAGTTTATGTGTTGCCGCGCGTCTTGTGTGGGAGGGGTCGCATTGTTGTGAGCAGCGCCTGTCTGACCATTGTTGTTATCACTGCAGGAATGCATTATTGGCGAGCCACTGTTTCCATTCGCCTGTCGCGTGTTGTCACGGGTTAAATCTAATACACTGACGACAGACAGTTATGGTATCTTCTTGCACGTGAATTAATTTCTCATGTATGTCCACTGGTAATCTGTCCTTTAGCATCTCGATCACATCCTTGCGTGCAGTGGGATTATCCAAGTGTACATTTCTGGATTTAAACGGGTAGGCTTGTGTGTGCAGTGACCACTACTTGGCCAAGAATGCTTGCTCGAACTGATCGTATGTAGAACATTGTTCGGCACTTGCTGTGACACGCAATCCAGATTCGTCTTGCATATAAGCTGCCACGAATTGTATTTACTGGCAGTCTGTCCATAATATAGGCAGCACCCCTCTAAAACGTCCTATAAACACAATGAGGTGTAGGAATTTCATGTCAGAAATAAAATTCTGAAATTGGTGGTCTTCCAGTAATCCTTTTTCCACCAATACCCGGTTAAAGTCGTTGCTGCTTCCTTGCATTCCAGTGGGGAATATCCTGACAAACTGTAGGGTCTAGTATGTTGCTGGGATGTTATATTGTTTTCTCTCTCCTCGGCCGAATTATCACGCAAGAACAGCTTTGGAGATGATGTCACATGCGGTGACTGTTGTATCTTTCGGAAAACTCTCGATTTTTACATGGCTCTCCCTAGGTAGCAGCAGTGTGTGCCCAGTTCTAGTAAAACTGATGTCAGGACAACAGAAAGCGTTTTGTGTTCTATGTCTTGTGCAGTCTGGGCTGCTAATAACTGTTCAACAGGACTTTCACTCTGTGGTGTGGATCCTACGTGGTTTATAAAAGACAGTTTATGTGTCACTGTTACCAAAAACAATAAATGAACTGAGACAACGCATAACAGCAGCTGTCGAAGCTTTAACTCAAGACATGCTTGCTGCAGTGTGGGAACAATTTGAACACTGCATTTGCATATGCCATGCAGCTCAAGGGGACTATATTAAACACCTATGAATAGGTATGAAAAAAAATTTTGAGCTTACCATTCATCAAAAAATAAAATTTATTGTATGTGTGTCTTAGTTTCAGAAATATAAATGCGCCAAATTGGATGATTCTTTTTAATATCCCTTGTATTATTTACAAAACTACAAATGACATGTATATCATAGAGACATTTATACACATTGGTCATACCATGGCTTTTACTTTAATTTCAGGTGCTTTTAGAACATCTACTTTGTAAATTAAATTTCTCTTCACACTTTCTGCAAATTCGTTGATGACAATCTGCTCCAAGAAATAAATTTGCAATAAATTTTCAAATTAAAAAGTTACTCAGTTTTTTACTGGAAATTCTTTCTAAGATTAATCAGTTCTTGACTGATACAACTTAAAGTGAACAGTGTACACATAACAACTTGCCAGAGTTAGGAAAAGCTAACCAGTAAACGTTAGTGTGAGGTATACTGACAATCTTACATAGTTCATTATATATGACTTTAAAATCTGAAATCACATTATCAATCTCACTGGATTTCTCCTTCGCTTTAATGAAAAGATTTCGCGTCATGACGCCGTTTTCGCACCTCAGCTTTATTTTTCGTTACCTCTCGTAAACATTCTTTCTTCTCCTCAATGTTAAAATTAACTCACAGAGGGAAATCAGTTTTCTCTTACACCAACTCCTAGACTTATTGTGTAACAGGATTTCCACCATAGATTCGTGCATCACAGCATTCATAATTTCTTCAAAATCTTTTATGTATTTGCCCCACACCTGTAATTGTGGTAACAGGCAAAGTCGTACCAGCTCACACATGTATTGTGCTACTGGATTTCCGTTTGGACAGTAGGCCCAGATGTGTATCACTTCAACCCCATTGCTTTCCATCCCTCCAGTCCAGTAAACTGTGTCCCATTATCGTACAAAATCTCTTTAGTTTTGCCGACATGCACAAAGTAATCGTTTTCATTTTTATTATTAACTGCTTTAGCTGTTGCTTTTCTTATCATATATAACTGAATGAACTTCGAAAAGGCTTCCAGCACTACTAATATGTAAGCGAAATTACCAGAGGTCTTTGACAGGGGGCCATACACACTAACTCTAGTACATCATCAGGTCTTATGCTCTACATAGGACCACTATTTGTGCAGTTGGTCAGTTTCAACCTCTGACACTTACCACAAGTCTTTATTCTATCTGTTATTCTTTTTAACATGCTAAAATTCACAACTTCAGCCATTTTCTCTGTACATTTCTTTGGTCTGCAATGACCATAGGCAGAGTGATAATAGTCTACTGTTTCGTTGATGTACTTGGTGGGCCAACACACCAACCAAATGTCTTCATTCTCATATTTGCGTGTGTAAAGGATATTCTTGTACATCCTGTAATACTTTCTCAACTCTTCTCCATCTCCATTCTTTTTGCTATACTTGGTCTTCACTATATTCAAGCATTCACCCTCGTTTAGATGACGACACATACTTTTACAAATACACTCTATCTTCTTTCGTCCTTCTACATCTTGAAATTTGTACAATTTCAGTACACCTTCGGATTCGTTACTCTATAACAAGTCCTCATTCACATCAAGGTCATTCCAGAAAAATACGCCCAGCTCTGACACCGATAGCGGTTTAACTGGTGGTTTTTAAATGTCTGTTCTTTGATCTTCTTAATTTCCGTCTGCCTGTTTTGCAGTCGTTTTGACCCCAACATATAACCATTTTATCAATTTCTTCGATTAACGAACCTTGTATTACCAAGTTATTCGCTAACTGTCAAATCAGATAAATTTTCTTCAGAAAGATGACTACCATCTTCCCAATTGCTTGGTGAAATGTGCTCTGTTTTTGCTTGCAATTCTTCTCCCGAGCTCACGCAACCCATACCACTCTTGTCTGACTATATGACATCAGCCTCAACCTCGCATTTGTAAACTATGTGGATTTCAATTGGTTGTACCTGGTCATCATTGTCAAACTCGTCTTGTCCCTCTTCAGAAATTTCGCCTCAGTTTTCTTTAGGACAGCCCTGATTGTGGTTGGCTACTTCAATGACTACAGCATTTGGAGAAGCCTGCCTCTTTGGTAGAGAGCTTTCCATTTCTTCATAAACGCTATTTTCAAACAGGTTGAGAAGCGTCAAATATTGTCTGCTCTCATCATTAGAACACCGCCCTTACAATCCTCTGTATTTCTTCAGTTCATCATATATCCGACAGAACTGACCTACCCACACATCCTCGCATTCTGTGTCCCCTACACGATAACGGAAGTTTTCTCTGATATTGGCTTCTTTAATTCCGCCGGCGAATCACACTATACTATAGCCCGCGGTGTCATTGGTTGTTTTAATAGCTACCACCTCTTCCTTGTTGACCGGTACTCTATTTCCACCATTAATATGAACAGTGATCACTTTGTTGACTGTGATTTCAATTGTAACTGTGGACACATTACTTGCTCTGTTTTCTTGCACATTCTCCCATAGTCAATTTATCCATTCGGATCTATCATAGTGACGCTGCCTAGGCTTTCTTCTGGGCTGCCAAGGTCTTCCATTGCCTGGTGGACCACAAACCATTGTGGCTATTGGTATCCCTGATTAAATGTGACAGGCCTGTTTCTATTCATCTGTCACAATTGCTGATTTTGCTCCAGCCTAATAACATTCTAATGAGAACCACGTACCATATTCACTTGATACTGGCCTCTGTCATTGCTACTATTATTGTTCTCACTATGACTGTTTTTGTTACAGTGTTGTGTATTGTTATTACCATGGTGATGGTTACCATTATTGCCATGCTTATTGTTATTGTGGTTGTCGCTGTTGTGGTAATTGTTGCTATTACCACGACTCTTTAAATTATCGCAGTTATTCTGCCAATTGTCTTCATCTTCGACTTTTTCTAGGATTGCAGTAATTGTTCTATAACTACTGCCTATGTACCTCTTGGAATCATCTAGAACCTTCTTCCACAACTCCCAGTCAGTCTCCAATTTAGTTTTTGATCACGCAAATATTCTAATTTGGGGATGCAATTTTCACAAAATTCTTTCATTGAGACAAGCGAATGTGCGTCATAGTATTTTGACACAACAAAATCCTGCCATTCACTCTCTTGCTTCTACACATTCTTATATTCTTGAAACCACAAGTTCATAACATCGAGGTTTAAGCTCCCATCACTTAGGCTCGTCCACTGGCATGTCAATTACAGCATTAATTTTGCTCTTATCCATCCAATTTTTAATCAAGTCAGTAGTGTGCAATCCACCCTGCTTTTTGAGGGGATCGAAATGCTCCTCCTCCGCTAATATTTCAATATTATGTATGTGGCATAACAAATAGTGCAGGTTTTTGGATAATCTCTTTTCTAGATCGGTTACTTTTGTAATTACTTGGCAAGTGGTCATCGCTAATGTTTCCACTTCCCTCTTTTTCTCATCACACGTATTCAGCTGTTTCTTCACTCCGTTACTTATGTCTGATACCAAAGTAACCTTTTCCCTATCGTCTATTTGAGCTAATTCTACCTTCTTAATTACTTTCTTTTCAATAGTGGTGTCAACAGTCTGTTCCAGTTTCTGTTTGATTCTCTCTACTTCCATCTTAAGACAACTATTTATGATTCCTATTTTTGGCTGTATCTCTGTCATGTCCTGTTTAAGATTACCATTTTCGATAGACATTACAATTATTTCATTATTGATTTCATCTACATCTGTGTTAACAACCCTAGTATTATTGTTAACAGTTTTGATTGCTTTGGATTACGCATTAATTGATTTGGATTGAGCCTTTATTGACTCAGCATTTTAGCATTAAGTGATGAGGACTGAGCATTAATTGTACTGCTCAACATACTCAATAAATCGTTTATAATAACAGCTATTTCTGGTTTTGACTCATAACACTGGTTCTTTCTTAATGATTTCCTCGTATCTACCATGAATAGATACGATTCTGATTTTTATTTCGAATTCTGTAGCATCTGCCAATGCCAGGAATTCCATTTTCCTCTGCCTGTGTTCCCCTTTGTTCTACTGTTAAGTACAATCAGATTGTCAGTTTCATTTATGTTCGTCATGGTACCTGTTTTACTGATTAAATTAAGTTTAGAAATTTTGTATCTCATTTCCACCACTTAGTGCTGCCATGCATCAGCAACTTTATCTGAAGATGGCACATACGTGTTCTGTCATGGTCGCCACATGTAACAGTAATATTTTCATATTTATCCTGACTCAAAGAGCATTTTCGAGTAAAAATTCCAAGTTGCAAATAAAGAACCCGATTTTGCTGTTTCTCCCAAACAAAAAATCTCATTTGCCTACATGGAAAAAACCAAATTGAGATTTTTTTCACTTAAAAATTTTCAAATCTCATTTGTTTATGTCCAAAAAAAACCAAATTACCGTTTTCTAAATAAGAAATTTTCAAGTATATTAAATTTTATACTTCATAAATAAGAACTGTCAAACCTAAAATCTGAAAGGTACTTTTTTACCATAAATGTTTTAATAAAGAATCCAATTTCATTCTGTTGAATTCAACAGAAATAAAAAGGATCTATAAATGTAAACTTTTGAAGAATTGCAGAATTATAGTAAAGGAAAGTATGGATTGAATTGTTAAGATTTAGGAAATTATTATAAAAATGGTTACTCAAATGTAACTAGAGAAGATCTATTGGAATTTCTTGATTATTGTATAGGAAAGAAATGAATAAAGAAATAAAGAAGAGATAACTAAAATCTTATTTTAAATCCTGTTGACAATACTAATAACAATGATAACAATAATGAATTGAATAAAAGATCTTTAAAGGAACTTATCAAGTCTGTAAAAGGAAAACAATATAAATTATTCTAAATGTGGAAAAAGTCGATTAATTCATCTTACGAGAAAGCTATTTTCTATAACGATTTGAGTAGAAAATCTTTAAGTGAGTACAAACCTAATAGTAATGATCATAAGAAAATATTAAAAATAACAGTTATGGGAATTATTTTCAAAACCTGCTAGTACAAAAATATCAAGAAACTGAACAATGAAAACATCAAAAAAATTTACCAATTAAATTTCCTATATGATGAAGATCTTTTGAAATCAACTACACGAATTTATAGAAAAATTTCTACTTTTAAATCAAGAATAATAACTTATTGAATTAATAATAATGATAATATTGTTGAAGCATGAGAATTCTGTTATGAAATTAAAGAAGAATTAAAAACCAAATTATAGAATTTCAATCCAAAGAAGAGCAATTAAAGTTAATATGAAATTTCATTGTAATTTTGAAAGACAAGAAGAAATGTAAAAATTTAATTTTAAAAACCCAAACAGGTTTTATTAAGAACAACTGATTCAGAAAATTATTATCAAAAATCGACTAACAACTAGTAACTAATCGAAGAAATGTGGTTGGTCTTTATTTTACATAGATAGTTTAGAATTAAATTTTAATAAACACAATCCAATTATTGGTTTTTCTTATATTGATTAACCAAACGTAATTAAAGAAAAACAGCTGTAGTTAACATAAGAAACACAGGTCAAAAATGATTTCTGTGGGCTATAAAATCTGCATTATAACCTTTAGATAAAAATTCAGAAAGAGTTAATAATTATAAAAATATTGGATGAAATATGTAAAAAAGTGAAAATTAATTTTCCTGTTCAGTTAAAGATATTCAAAAATTTGAAAAGAAATATTTCATTTAGAGTTTATGCACATGAATGCAATGAAGAAGGAAAAGAAATTGTATATCCTGTTACCATATTACAAAATAAACAACAAAGACATGGTAACATTTTTAAATTCGAAATGAAAATAATTCACATTATTGGTAGATAAGAAATCTTTCTAGATTAATTGGTTTACAAGCAACTAAAAGTGGACTTAAATTTATCTTTGTGAATGATATTTATGATATTTTCACTTGTAAGGAAAATTAGACATTATGAACACGATTGTGAAGAATATAAAGAAGTAAAAATAGATATGCTTGTAAAAGGTCACAAAAATTGAACTCAAAAATTATAATTTATTAAGTGTACCATTTGTAATTTATGCCGATTTCGAATTTCCTCAAAGGATTTTTAACCATGCCAACCTAATCCTGAAAAATTTATATTAACAAACATTAAAAACATAAACCAATTTCATGCAGTCATTCTCTTCAATATTCTACAGGAAATTTTAAAAGTCTAGTAAAATATACTTGTAAACATGTAGCGAAAATACTCATTGAAATGCTAAAAGGCAAATCTAAAGAAATTCCTACAATATATGAACGAAATATTCAATGAAAATTAAATAATTTGAAAACAATTATAAAAATTTAGGAACTTGTCATATTTGTGAAAAAGTGTTTACTTTTGGCAAAAAGAAAGTTATTATTCATTGCCATTTAACAGGAAAATATTGAGGAGCTGCACATAGAGATTGTAATAATAAGTACCAAAATCCTAAAGGTTATTCCAGTTCAGATTCATATTTTACGATATTGCGATCTTCATTTGTTTATTAAAGAATTAGCAGTTGATCATAAAAACATTGATACAATTCCAAATAATGAAGAAAAATTTATTTCAGTTAGTAAACATGCTGGAGATGGATGAACTTTAAAATTTTTCGACAGATTGAAATTTTTGGCTTTAGGTATTTCTTTTAATCTTACAAAAGAGTAATTTATAGAAACAGCAAATTATTTTGAAGGTGAAAAATTAGATTTAATAATTATAAAGTAGTTTACCCTTACAATTATATGGATTCTGAAGAAAAGTTACAAGAAACTAAATTGCGTACAAAAGAGTGTTGGTATTCAAAAGTTATAAAAATTATATTTCTCACGAAGATATTAAATATTAAAAGCTTAGATGAATATAGGAATCTTATAATAAATCTGATGTTCTAAATTTAGCTGATATTTTCGAAAATATTTGAGATGTGTGTATCGAAACTTATATAAACTCGATTAAACTTGGTATTTTACCGTTCCAGGATTATCTTGGAATACTTTGTTAAAAATGACAAGAATTGAATTGGATTTATCTCATGATTACAATATAAGTTTATTTCTAGAAAAATGTATTTGCAGTGGGTTTTCTCAAAGTATTGAAAGATAAGCAAAATCAAATAATAAATATATGAAATTTTGACCAAACACAATCAAATTATATTGAATATCCAGTTGCAGATACGTAAATGGTGGGGAAATGTGTCAATTTTCATCATTTAAAAATTTCAGGTTGATGCAATATAAACTTTACAATGCTGAAAAAATACTTAAAATGTCAGATGGTTGTAAATATGGTTTAATATTAGAAGCTGATTTGGAATATTAAAGAAAATTACATGATTTACCATTAGCACATGAAACAGTCAATATATTGTTAACAACTTGAAATGATAAAGAAAAATATTTTTTATGTTATGGATATCTTATACAAAGTTTAAATGTAGGATTAAAATTACAGAAAAATCATAGAATCTTATCATAACAACAATAAGCTTGGTTGAAGATATATATATATTGATTTTAAGACAAAAATGAGGAAAGAGAGCTAACGATATGTATAATGATTTCTACAAGCCGGCCACTGTGCATGAGCTGGTTCGAATCCTGCCTCTGGCATGGATGTGTGTGATGTCCTTAGGTTATTTAGGTTTAAGTAGTTCAATATCTAGGGAACTGATGACCTCAGATGTTAAGTGCTGTGGTACTTGGAGCCATTTCAAGCAATTTCTACAAGTTAATGAATAGTTCAGGGTTTGGAAAAACAATGGAAAATATTGGAAATGGACAAAATATTAAAATAATGACAGACCCAAGAAAATACACAAATTCTATTCCAAAGGCAAATTATGAACATACTAATATGTTTTCAGAAAATTTAGAAGCATCTCAATACTGAAATAATGTTCGATCGACGAATATATATATTGGTATGGGTATTCTTGATATTTCGAAAATAAGACTGTATGATTTTCATTATAGTGTTATGAAACTAAAATACAGTTTAAATGATGATTTAGGTTATATTCATACTGATTCATTTATTCATGATATAAGAATAGAAGATTTTTGTAAAGACATGAAATCAGCGGTAAATGAATTGGACACAAGTGATTATCCAAAAAATGGTATTTATGAACTTCTGCAACTAATAAGGAAGTTTTATGAAAAATGAAACAAGGAAATTGTGGAAAAATTATGTCAGAACATTGCAGATTAAAATAAAAAATTTATACCTGTATAGTTACTGAAAAAGAAGAGAAAAATCTATAGGAGTTAAGAAATCAGTTGTGAAAAATGATATCACTTTTGATGATTATAAAAATGTTTAATTGACAAAACAAAACAATATACAATACTGAATTTGATTAGATCATTTAAGCATCAATTATATGCAGTTGAATTTTTCTTAAAATTGTCTTCAGTTCTGATAATAATAAACATGTTGTACTACATTATTTAATTAATATATTGTCTTATGGTTATAATAAATTGAATTCTATTCAAATAAAAGATGATAAAATGATTTCTTACATGAATGAAAAAGTTGCAGAGAAGAAAGGATAAAAATAAAAAATAAATTGTTTATATTTTTTTCATGGTATGTTAGCGTTTCATATAATTTCAAAAAAATTAACAATCAAATTTTCTTCAAAAACATTCAACATATTGCTAACAACAGCTTCTTTTATCTTTCTAATATTTTGAATCTAATATCACATCTTTCGAGTGATCATAGTTACGAATGTATTTTGAAGAATTTTCAATTTCCTTTCCATAATTTCAAAAATAAATATTTTAATATGCCAATTATTAAGAAGTTGTCATTGTTTATTTGTTTTACAATTCGATTTTCTGGACAACTTATGTCTTGTTATTTATATTTCTATATCAGTTTCTACTTCTTGATTGCAAAATGGGCAAATCGTTTTATTTTCCCTTTATATAGTTGAGGAAAAAATTTAGTGGGATTAAAAAAATAAAAATATGTTAAATATTTTATTACCATGGAGTGGCTTGCGGAACTAAAAGTAATTATATTATTTTATAATGAACATGCTTTAATAACCACTGCTAAAAATGATAAACTTTGGGGGGGTTGGGTTGCTTTGGGGAAGGACACCAGACAGCGAGGTCATCGGTCTCATTGGGAAGGACAGGGAAGGAAGTCGGCTGTGCCCTTTGAAAGGAACCATTGCGGCATTTGCCTGGAGCGATTTAGGGAAATCACGGAAAACCAAAATCAGGATGGCCGGACGTGGGATTGAACCGTCGTCCTCCTGAATGCGAGTCCAGTGTTTAACCACTGCGCCAAAGCAAAAGATGTTGTTCATCTACTAGAATTCACAAACACAAGTTAGGCAATTATAGATAGTATTAGAGAAATGGACCATATTAAAAGTAAAAATTTAAATGTGATCAATTCTTTCCTGTTCTATTGAGAAAACAGGCTTTATTAATGAACCTGGATTATATTCTTTAATTATGAAATCAATTGGGTTTATGTAGAAGTCTACCATCCATTAGAAAATATGGTGAATATAAGATAAAGAATAATCAAAAACGACTTTATGAAGTGCAAATAAATGATTTAAAAGAACTATCTAAAATGAGAAATAATTATATACAAAAATCACATGAACAGTTTGGTAAAGCAATAGAAATTTATCGTGAAAGAAATGAAAAAATAAATACATAATAACCACTAGTTGTCCCTCAATTAAGTGATTGAAATGTAAGATCAACTTTTGTTATTTCGAGATTACAGCAGTTTTATTATGAATATTATATTATTAAAAAATGTGTAAAAGTAAATAGATATTATCATACATAGACATAAATATTGAGAAGATTTTTTAAGAATAAATAATTTAGCGAATTCAGTAAATTTATAATAATTAATTAATGAAAATGTAAGAATTGTTTGCAACCATAATTATTTAATATAATTTTGACATGAAATCGTTCAGTAACCTCTATTTGAAGTTTCAAAATAATCTCTTCTCTTCAGTACCCAATAATTTTAAATTTTTATTAACAATCTCCATTTGTGTTTAATTCTTTTTATATACATTTAAAAATGTATTGTTCTTTTATTTTCCCAACCCTTGTGTGAATTAATAATACTTTACCTTTTAAAACAAACCTTATTACCCTTCTTATTTAAACAAAGTATACATCTCGAAAATTCGTATCAGCGTTCCTGTTCATAAAAAGTTCCTTTTATTTGTTTGTAATGTACAGTTTATATGTGATTGGATTGGATTGGAAATTTTCAAAATTTTCTGTTGACAGATTGGTTGTATATCCTTCTTCAAATATTCCTTTCACTTTTAGAACCAAACAACAATATGAAAATGTGTTAACTGTGTTTCAAAATAATTATTCCAAGAATGATACTAAGAAAGTTTTGTCAAATCGTGTTGTAAAACTTTCACTTCTATTTCTTTTGAACATCTTTGTTTATTATTTATTTTTCATAATTCTGTAACAAAGTATTTATTAATGATTCACTTAAAGTAGTGTCAAACTCTGAGCTTTCATATTTCTAATTGCTGGAATATCATTAAATTCCCAAAATAATGTTGGTTATAGGGAACCATTTGTTTCTCAACTTCTCTGTTTTCTTCAATAGTTTTTAAATATTTTCTCCTAATCCTTCATTTCCTTGGTTAATTATTGCTGTTATATTGATAACTGTTTATTGTTCTCTTTTAAATTTTTCTTATTTTGTTCTTGTTTTTCTTTCATTTCTTAAACTCATCTTTTAATTGTTCTTTTACCTTCTTATTTTGGTAGGTTTTTTAACAATTTCCAACTCTTATGTTGCAAATATTTATTAAGAATAAAACATATAGTAATTATTTTTATTTTAAATTTAACATTTATGTTATCGTTTACGTTCAATTCTTTATGTTCATCGCTTATGTTTGACATTTATGTTGAATGTGTACATTCAATGATAATGTTCAGTGCTTATGTTCATTGTTTGAAAAATTCTTATACTTTTTTCTATATTTACCTTCATTAGTATTTCTTGTCATATCTATTGTAATACAAACAAATTTATCTTTATTCTAACAATTACTACACATTTCCTTACATTCATTGAACTTAACATCAACACCAACAAATGAAGTGTGATGTGTGACATACGTTTTAAATATCTATTATCTCGTCTAAAAATATTTAAAAATTTACAGTTATCTACAACAAACTGTTTTCGTTTTTCATTATAAGTTAGATTACACAAAAATTCTATTCTTTTATGTCTTCTTCTAGTAAAATATCCTCTAATTATATTGTGATTTTCAACAATGACAACATCAGAAATGAAAACTGAATTATTTTGACTTTCATCTAATGGTATGATTTCATCATAATTTTCAACGAAAATAACAATTTTTCCATTAATTTTATCCACAATTTTTTCACATCTTCGTATAAATTCTTGATATTTTGGTTCATCTAAACTTTTAGAATAAATATACAAATGATTTTTTTCCAGTTTAACCATCCAGATGCTCAAATGTAGTTATCAATCATTAATGTTATTTCCCACAACTACTTGGTTCTGTAACTGCACAACGAATTGAATTTGACAAAAGTTTTTCATGTTAATTTTTTAATTTCTTCTCTGGAATTCTTATTTTTAGTTCCCAATCCATTATTTACATAATTTTTACTAACATAAATGAGTAGACTATTTCAGTTGATTGATAACACTTCTGTTCCGAAAGAACATCTGACTGTTTCAATAAGAGACACTTATAAAAACGTTTCACTAGTTGGTTTTCACTGACCGTTTTTAACTCCAAATATTACATCGTTTAATAATAGACTTTACTTTGATGGTAAAACAATAGAATTCCTGTTGGTCAGTATAGTTCGAGAAATTTAGAAAAAATTATTTATTCGAAAGGTTCAAACATTCATGTTAAAACAAGTAAGATTTTAAATCGAATTTTATCAAAAGTGATAAAAAATTGTACTTGGATTGTGTTGCCAAATTTTACTATTTAGTAATCAAATTACTGAACTTAATAAAACGCTGTTGCTAAAGATGTTCCTAAAATCATTACATTTTATGTAATTAAAGTATGTTTTAATTTGCTTATGGAAGACATACTGCTCATTTTCATCAACAAACTAATATTATTTCTTCATTTAAACCTAATTCTGAATTTGGTGGTACAACAATTTATGACCAAATCATGCTATAAAAACTCCAATTTCGATTCCGAATTTAGAAATTACTATAACTGATGAAAACGATAATTTAATTGACTTCAAAGGTTCTTATGTAACAGCTGCTTTAGAAATGAATTATTAAATTTTATCCTTAATAAATTCATGAACCAAATCGAAAGTTACCAATTTTTATTCATATCCTGTTAATGAGAAAACAAAAAATAATTTAAATTTTCATAATGACATAACTGAAACTAATATTAATATTGGTAATGGTTGGAGTCATCCAAATCTTTCACATCTTTATATGACTTTTAATGATATTCATACGGAAAGAACTGAGTTTTCTGAATATGATGGTAAATGAAATTTTAAATTAATTAATAATTATATGTTAAAATTGATTGATTTTATTACAATTGACAAAGGGAATACATTTTTATCTAGAATTGAACAACCATTAATTTCTTCTCTAACTCGTTTGAACAACTTCTTCACTTTTAAATGAATTAAATATGAAACGACATATTCTTAAGAATGGAAAACTGAAAAATTAACAAAATCAGGGTCTGTGTCCATTAGAGTTATCTGGTGAACTTTTTAAGGATTATAAAGAAACTATATTTGAAGGTGATTTAACTGTAATTATTACTTGGAGTTCGAGAACGATCAGGAAGATTCTATTCTTCGTTGGACTACTGACAACGATAGTTCTACACTTCCAAAAGAAGGGAAATTTGTTGTAAAAAGCGTGACAATTACTGTTGTTAAATATGAACTAGAATATTCACTTTAAATAGAACAAGAAAGACTCAATAATCCAAAACGTCTAATTTATTTGTTCAAGCTTCAAACAGTCGAATTTGCTGGTTTACATGGAAAAGAAATTTTGAATTAGATATTACTAATTATTATAATTCTACAGAATTTGATATGCCTTACTTTATTTTTGTTGTTTTACTAAGTAAACGAAAAAATAAGCAATTGCGTGATTCTTCTTTATTTGATCGTATTGAAGTACAAAATATCAGTGTTATAAATGGAAAAAGTTCTTCCACGAGAATTATGGGATGTTGAACTATCAAATAAATTCTTTAAAGCTTATGATCCTTTTAGAGATTTTAAAAGAATAACTCAGTTAAATAATGATATAAATGTAATTCCATTCAATTTTATTCAAAATTATCATATTTTTGTGATTATATGTGTAGAAGAACCAATGTTTTAACTACTAAAGAACAACAATGAAAATATGTGCATTCTTTAATGAAAATATTCTAAATGATACAATTGTATATATTATTATGCTTGGTAAAAGGAATTTAACTGATGATTCACAGCATAGAATACTTACTGATAATTTCGATTTCTATAAATGAATGAAAGATTAGAAAAAATTGAAGATATTTTTAAAAAATTTCAGAAAAATAGATACAAAAGAAACTTAAAACTTTAGTTTCCCAAAATTTAAAACTTTTTCCAAACATTTTTCAAACCTTTAGAAAATTTTTTAATTTTTGATTCCTCAAATTTTCTCTATATAAATAAAAGTGAGTATGAATGATAGTACTGAAAATATTTTAACTGAACTTAACAATCATAGTAATGGTTGTTCAGAAGCATTGACTATATTATCAGATACTTAAAAACATAAATTCCAGCAGATATATTTGGAGATAAAGTTTTATTACTTTTAGACGATATTCATAAAAATACTCTTTCAGATCCATATATTAAAATCTTTACAACTGGTGATGATAAATTAAATAAAATTGTCAATTTAGATTTTATTTATCATGGTTAAGAAAACAAAGTTCATCCATTTCACATTATTGAATTTGAATAAATTTAAAAATTTTTGTATTTTCTATTAAGTAAATTAAAATTTCCATTTCTATAAATTTTTAAGCTTTTAAATAACTCAAGTTTGTAGGTCTTTTGTTTTTGTTGTATTTATGTAGAATTTTATTGAGAAAAACTGGGTTATAATCTGAAATTTTTACTCAAAAATGTTTTTGAGCCAGAATCGGTATGAATATAAAACTTGTAGGCTACCCCTTCCTAATTGGCTTGCTGGATTGCAATATAATTGACTGTAATCGCTTATGCCTATTGAAATTTTACATTGGGTAAGGCTCTCATTACTCAAGGAAGGTAATACCTGTTAGTATGAGGAAAGTGTACAACAAAGCCTCCTAAAAGAAGAATCTGTTCTCAACCTAATGTAAATACTGATGATAATTTTGAAATGGATGGAAGCCTAGTGAAATTGCTCACAAACCACCCCTCAGGGGAAAACGGTAGCACATACTACACTCCTGGAAATGGAAAAAGGAACACAATGACACCGGTGTGTCAGACCCACCATACTTGCTCCGGACACTGCGAGAGGGCTGTACAAGCAATGATCACACGCACGGCACAGCGGACACACCAGGAACCGCGGTGTTGGCCGTCGAATGGCGCTAGCTGCGCAGCATTTGTGCACCGCCGCCGTCAGTGTCAGCCAGTTTGCCGTGGCATACGGAGCTCCATCGCAGTCTTTAACACTGGTAGCATGCCGCGACAGCGTGGACGTGAACCGTATGTGCAGTTGACGGACCTTGAGCGAGGGCATATAGTGGGCATGCGGGAGGCCGGGTGGACGTTCCGCCGAATTGCTCAACACGTGGGGCGTGAGGTCTCCACAGTACATCGATGTTGTCGCCAGTGGTCGGCGGAAGATGCACATGCCCGTCGACCTGGGACCAGACCGCAGCGACGCACGGATGCACGCCAAGACCGTAGGATCCTACGCAGTGCCGTAGGGGACCGCACCGCCACTTCCCAGCAAATTAGGGACACTGTTGCTCCTGGGGTATTGGCGAGGACCATTCGCAACCGTCTCCATGAAGCTGGGCTACGGTCCCGCACACCGTTAGGCCGTCTTCCGCTCACGCCCCAACATCGTGCAGCCCGCCTCCAGTGGTGTCGCGACAGGCGTGAATGGAGGGACGAATGGAGACGTGTCGTCTTCAGCGATGAGAGTCGCTTCTGCCTTGGTGCCAATGATGGTCGTATGCGTGTTTGGCGCCGTGCAGGTGAGCGCCACAATCAGGACTGCATACGACCGTGGCACACAGGGCCAACACCCGGCATCATGGTGTGGGGAGCGATCTCCTACACTGGCCGTACACCACTAGTGATCGTCGAGGGGACACTGAATAGTGCACGGTACATCCAAACCGTCATCGAACCCATCGTTCTACCATTCCTAGACCGGCAAGGGAACTTGCTGTTCCAACAGGACAATGCACGTCCGCATGTATCCCATGCCACCCAAAGTGCTCTAGAAGGTGTAAGTCAACTACCCTGGCCAGCAAGATCTCCGGATCTGTCCCCCATTGAGCATTTTTGGGACTGGATGAAGCGTCGTCTCACGCGGTCTGCACGTCCAGCACGAACGCTGGTCCAACTGAGGCGCCAGGTGGAAATGGCATGGCAAGCCGTTCCACAGGACTACATCCAGCATCTCTACGATCGTCTCCATGGGAGAATAGCAGCCTGCATTGCTGCGAAAGGTGGATATACACTGTACTAGTGCCGACATTGTGCATGCTCTGTTGCCTGTGTCTATGTGCCTGTGGTTCTGTCAGTGTGATCATGTGATGTATCTGACCCCAGGAATGTGTCAATAAAGTTTCCCCTTCCTGGGACAATGAATTCACGATGTTCTTATTTCAATTTCCAGGAGTGTATTTAATACCAGAAATACTGGAAATACAAAAAATTACTGATTACCTAAAATGCACTCGGTTGTCAGGCCATGAGCGGCCTACTGGGACCATCCGACCGCCATGTCATCCTCAGTGGAGGATGTGGATAGGAGGGGCTGGGATCAGCACACCGCTCTCCCGATCATTATGATGGTATTCTTGACCGAAGCTGCTACTATTCGGTCGAGTACCTCCTTAATTGGCATCACAAGGCTGAGGGCACCCAAAAAAATGGCAACAGTGCATCCAAGTGACGACCACGCCCGACAGCACTTAACTTCGGTGATCTCACAGGACCCGGTGTATCCACTGCGGCCACGTCGTTGCCACTGATTACCTAGAAGGGGCTAATTAAATCGTCACCAGCCCCCTAGGGCAATCAGTCTCAAGAACCTTAAGAAAATTAAGGCAAAGAAATTTAAGCAAGTTGTCACTGGCTTGGCAACAGGAGATTTTTACACTTTTTCACTTCTCAACAGTCCATGAGAAAGTAAACGAATCAGAAAGCACTGAGTTTGCAGTCACTTGTTCTGAAATACTAAATTTTGAATGTAAAGTTAAATGAAATTATGGGTTAAATAAATGAATTGCTTTAACTTAAACTTTGTTATGTAAAAAATGACTTTCAGTCACTTTAGCATGAAATAATGCAAAATTTAGAAAAAGGCAAACTGTTTACTTTTGATTATTGAAAGACTGAATTGAATTTACTTAATGAAATGAGTAATTGATTTTGATTTTAATATAACAACAATAAAATACATACCAAGCCAGCAGAAGTCTTTTGCTTTAGCTAAATACAGAACAAATGAAAGTGTGCACTCTTAATTTGTATTGTACCTTAATTATTGGTTTTTCCAGTGAAATTTTATATTACTTTAAGTGAACAAAGTCAATACTCAAAACTGCAAATTAGTTAACCCTTTGTAATGCTTACAATAAAGAACAATTATTGAGGCACAAAAATTTAGACTAAAACTGGTTATTAGGAAACAAACGAATCTGGCAGTAAATAGTTAACGAATTTTGATATTTTTATGACCCTTGGTGACTGCGTGGAAAAGAAAGGAATCCTGCTAGGTAATAATGTCTAAGGACAATGACAACACTGGTGCCCTACAACTTTTAACTATTGCAGGTTATTATTCATGTTAGTCATACTTTGTGAAAGAAATGTACTGGATAATGCCACTACAAGGTTACTTATATTTTGTCACCTTATGCTCTTATGATGTTGTAGCCGTGTGGATGACAAAGAACATGGCCGATGATGCTGCTGAGATGCCTCTATTGCTGGTGGTGATGCTGCTGCTGGTGGTTGAGAATCCCGGGTTGTCTCCAGAGCCATGGATAATTATGGAACAGGCCATAGCTGGAACTGCAGCTTCCTTCACCTGTCCACTCCTACCATGCTCTCAATGCTTGCAGGGTAACGAATTTGGTGTGCATGCACTAATGCAGTCATGTCTACACTCCTCAGGAGAACTTCTGTGATATTTGGAAGGCACGAGACTAGGCACTGGCAGAAGTAAAGCTGTGAGGAGGGTCATGAGTTGTGCTTGGGTAGCTCTGTTGGTAGAGCACTTGCCTGCGAAAGGCCAAAGGTCTCGAGTTCTAGTCTTGGTCCGGCACACAGTTTTAATCTGCCAGGAAGTTTCATATCAGCGCACACTCCGCTGCAGAGAGAAAATTTCATTCTCGTAAGAGCAGAATGTTTGTTCACTTCATTTTTAATTGAACATAATATTATGTTCATCCAGATAAAAATATGTTTCGTCATCTGGACTTTCGTCTTCGGGATACAGTTTCTCTCTTTCCACCACTGCATGACAGAGGTCGTCCATGAGCTGGCCATACTCCAGCTACCGAGGAAGCTATTCTGGACGTCATATACGAAGAACCACGGCGAAATACACGTTCTATAGCATGGTAGCTGCACGTCTCACAACACATGGTCATTGATGTGCTGGATGGACATGGAATGCATCACTATCATTATTCTGTAACACAACATCTGCATCCTGCAGATCACTGTCTGCAGATGCAATTCTGTGAATGGTTCCAACAACAACAACACCTCCACACTTTGGAACGAATGTGTGATGATATTTAGACAGAACATTTCCAGCAAAACGGCTCAAACAGGGCGATCCAGTTGTATGGCCTCCATGTTCTCATAACCTAAATCCCCTGGATTTCTTCATGTGGAGACAGTTGAAGGAGTATATGCATTCCACTCTGCTGACATAACTGATAGCCTGTGTTTTCATTGTGTTCTTCTATCTGCAGATGCAGTCATGTTGCAAAGAATCTGGTGCTGTATGTTCCAATGGGTTGTGCAGTGTGTGGATGTGCAGGAGGGGGGTCACTTTGTTGTGCATCTGCTCTGAAGACAATGTACTCTTTTGTAAACGTCATGTGGTCATTAACATGGAAATTATTATTGTTACTGGTTGCTAATGCATTACATTTAAGCAGATATACTGCATGCAGTACAAATGACTAGTGGATGTTGAGTTATTTAACCATACAATCGTCTTTGTCATCTAAAAACTGAAATTGTTTTTGCAGTTAAACGGTCCTATGACACATGATTTATTTAAACTGTCTATTTCTGACTTGTCTGACCACGTTTTTGCCACGTTCGCCATTGCAAGACACTTTACCATGTCAATATCAGATACATATGGCTTAACGCTGTATACTACAGTATTATATGCCAGAATGAAATTGGCAAATAAAAGCAAATACATCTCGACCCAGAATTGAACTCTACAGCTCCTGCCTGCTAACCCAAAACGCTATTGACTGTATCAACTGCACAACACTACTCCTGCATGTTGACAGAGGTGATTACCGTACATGTGACTACAGTGTTACCAGATTGCCAATCTCTAACGTCCATTTACTGCTGGAGATATAAGTAGGATGAAATTTTGTGACCGGCATTTTTTGTATAGTTAGCATGTGAGAAATTGCACTGTGAAGTCTGATCTTGGGAATTTTTCTTCCCTCTGTATAAAGTAACTATAGCATACTGAAAGTGTAGGAAGAGTGCCTGTATTTATTAGCCAGCTGGGGTGGCCGATTGGTTCTAGGCGCTACAGTCTGTAACCGCGCAGCCACTATGGTGGCAGGTTCGAATCCTGCCTCAAGCATGGATGTGTGTGATGTCCTTAGGTTAGTTAGGTTTAAGTAGTTCTATGTTCTAAGGGACTGATGACCTCAGAAGTTAAGTCCCATAGTGCTCAGAGCCATTTGAACCATTTGTATTGATTACTTTCCTAAACGACATAGGAAATGTACAGCCTAATTCAGTTGGAGAAAAAAATACAGTTCAGCTGGTATTATTCTATGGTGAGGTAACATTAACGACTGCACTAAAGAAAATAATTAAAGCTGTCTGTTATACCAAAAAAATATCAAATAACATTTTCTTCTTGTTGGGAAAGGAACACTATAGAAATTATTTAGCTGCAGAAAAGCAGCAGTTAAGTAGAATCTCTTGCAGTAACTGTGTGAAACTCATCTCTGATTTAAAGAAATGTAAGTTTAGTTACAGCTTTACCCCACTGCATCATAGCTAATGATTCAAAGAACAAGAATGTCTCTAGTTACTTGTAATTCATACATTCAGATAATTAGAGCTAGTTTTTCACAGGGCAGGGCTTAGCACAACTGTGGTTGTACATGCATTAATAACACACTTGCCCTGTACATGAGCCAGTAAGATACCAGTCTGCATCATCAGCCAGAATTGCGTCACAGTGGTATGAAGACATGAGAGTGAACTCACATTGATGTCTTGGCCACAAATGCGTGTGATTTGAACCATGCAACACACTTGGAACACTATCATGACCCAGCTCTGCATCAACTAAATACTGCCCCATGATTCACAGGAATTTAAGAGTAGTACAGCTATGAGCATCCTCAGCCACTTTTATGCAAGCGAGATTTATGCAAATGGGTTGTTAAGGTTGAGGTCACTCCTCTCCTTCCTCCTCAAGCTCAAGGTCAGAGGATGGCAGACTATGGTATAATACATAATGTCAAGACACAAGGTGGCAGGCAAGATAGTGGACTGTGGCAGACTGGTGGTACAGCGAAGGTAAACCACAGCAGACTGTGGTGGTCTGTGTATGGTGTTTTATGTAGCAACATGAAAGACTATGTTGTCAAGGCACTGCAGTGGCTTACCAACCTCAGACACTCATGTTCCAATTGCCATAGTAGCAGTTATCTTTTCAACAGCATGTAAAGCACTGACCCATTCCTCTTACAATTCTAAAACACTTTTTGAAACTGAAGAGCATCTCAGTCTGCTGCTGTGATGAACAACTTGTACACACTCTTCCCCTGAGTCAGGAGAAAGAGGATAGACAATAGAGTATACTACATATTTTCCAGCAGATTTCAAATAAGAGCTTTAGAGCACCTGGAACAAATAGTTACAGTGACCCTATGCAGTGGAAATTTTCTAAGAGGAATGTAATGACTGGCAATACCTTTGATCTTCAGGTTTCAACTGACAATAAAAATTTGGAGCTATTTTAAGACAGTACACAGAGGCAACATATATCTATACTGCCAGCTCCATCAGTGACTGTATCGCAAGCAAGTATTGCACACAATGTTTGCAGATGTCTTGGGCTACTCGAATTACTGGTAGAGACAAGTATATATCATGACTATGAACCCGTGGGAATACTAGACGCACTTCGCTTTTGCATGCAGATGACGTGTTCCCTATAATTTCTACTCGGTTGCTCTTTACCTGCTCCAACAGTACTTAAAATCTGTAGCACCTGTTTGATTGAAAACCCCATTGTTCATACGACTACTGAAGTGTTAGAATTGGTGCTTGAAGAAGGCCATTCCGTAAATTTTGCTTGAGTGAAATCGCACTGTGAGAGCGCTGCAAAAAGGTTGTCGACTAGTTAGAAAAAGAAGCTGCTGTGAGAGGTTAACCACAAGGACGGCAATCCCAAATATGGATTACCGATATGATGCGTGGCAGAAGACTGGAAATTGGATGGAGAGGAAACAACAAGACACAAAGGCAGGAAGTGTCAAATAACTCATCTGTAGATCCCCCATTCTACAATAGCACGTTCGAATTCAATGCCGAGATACCTCTCTAACAGCCAGATTTAAATTTAACGTCAGATGTTTCCCTTTAGATCTTCATAGGCTGCACATTGCTGTGACAGTTTTCTACTCTTGTGGAGAAGAAGAGGACGCAGATGACCTTTTCTCTGCGTGTCCCAGACTCCATGGAGTAATTAGAATCCTTTTACAAGAACTTATGAAGCTTGGTCGTCCATTACTAACATGTGAGACGAGTTTTGTAATAACACAGGATCACACACTTTACCTTGCTGTCACAGATTCACTTTTGCTGCATGTATCCATATCCACATTGTCACTGATATATCCACATTGTCACTGACAATGAACTGAACAGAAGTGTTCTGTAACATTTGATTTTTCATTATATGGCACTGATGTATCTGTAACTAAGGGGTGGACAAAAATATGAAAATACAAAAAACACATTGCTGTGCCCAGTACGGTGTAGGAAAACAGCTGGCATTCAGAACAGCTTCTGGTTGCCTCTGAATGGATTAATACAAGTCCTGTACAATTTTGGAGGAAATATTTTATAATTCTTCCAGAAAAATAGTGGCAACATCATCTAACAATGTACGAAAGACACATATGGGCGGGTGTTCCCATTTTCGTAATTTTGGCTACCTGGTACAAGTCTTTTAATTTGACGTCACTTTGGCAACTTGCATGTCAATGACGATGAAATGATGACGAGGACAAGAAAAGAAAAACTTCAACGCGAGCAGGAATTGAAGCCGGGGACGATCACATGGCATTCAGCTGCTCTGACCACATAACTACAGAGATCGACCAATTAACAGTGATTGAGGTGGACAGCGATCATGCACCCTTCTCTCCAAAGCGGACCACAAAGAGCCAACAATATCAATATCTGTTAACTGTTGTGCCGAAGGGGAGATGTCACAATTCATCTTCGTGCTCCAAAATCAGAACTAGAAAATGTGAGATGTTTGAACATGGACACGCCGTCTTGGAACATAGTTTCCATATTTGGAAATAAACATTGTTCCATGGAAAGGACCTGATCACCTGAAATGGTCACATAATCTTTGGCAGTAATGCGAGTTTGCAGAGTAACCATTGGGCCTAAGGAATAGCACGATGATGTTTGCCTCGACCCAGAAGCGAAGTCTCGACGTCCTGCATCCTAACTCAAAACCCTTACCACTGCACCAACTGTAAGCAGTACTCCTATAAGATGACAGAGATAGTTACCATACATGTGATTACAGTATTGCCAGACTGACAATCGTTAACATCCATTTACTGCTGGAAACATGCGCAGGATGAAATTTTGTGAGAGACGTTTTAGTATTACTAGTATGCGAGGAATTGCGCTGCGAAGTCCGAGTGCGCAAATTTTTCTTCACCCTGTACGTATTGTAGCAGGCCTAGATGACAGCTCAATAGTCTCGAAGAGGTCCAGCAACTACTGTGACACATAAGAAGAATATTAGTTCAATTTAGTAAAATTCGTTAATACAGTAATTTGGATGCAATCCATGTCCACATGTATGACAATATGTACGAGGGCTATTTGGAAAGCAAGGAACGATAGGTCGCGAAATGGAAACCACAGTGAAAATCAAAACTGTTTTATTTGCAACGGTTAGCTTCACCTTTCAGCTACTTCTCTACACAGTCGCTCAGACTGTCATAGCGTTGTACCAACTTTTCAATTCCCTCGTTATAGAAGACAGCCGCCAGTGCTTTTCGACAAATTTCTACTCAAGACTGCAGCTCGTTGTCTGTGTCAAAATATTGTCTTCATAGCCAGCGGTTCATTTGAGCAGAGATGAATCTCAGGGGTAGCCAATTATGGGCTGTATTGTGGGTGATCAAACGCTTCCCATCGAAAACGCTGCAGGAGCATCTTCATTGCCCCTGCAGAGAGCGGCTGAGAATTGTCATGTAGAAGGGACCGGTCGACAATTATGTTATGTGGATTGCATAGTTTAAGGCGAAATCTTTCACCAGGCCCTCATACTTCGCAGGAGACGCTAATTTATAGGCATCTTTACGTTCTCACTGTTAGCTCAGAACTGAAAAGAGCGACATGGTGCGATCGACGGGCATATTACACACAGTGCCCAACGCATCTCTGCAAAACTTCATCAGATTTTCACTGTATTTTCCATTTCGCGACCGATCGTTTCTTACTTTCCGAATAACCCTCGTATTTAGCACTGTCACAGAGAATAGTAATACAGTCTTAAGAGGAAAACAGAAAAAGAAAGCACCACAAAAGTATGTCCAAATAGGACGGAAATCATTAGATGTGAGCCACGCGGGATTAGCCGAGCGGTCTGGGCGCTGCAGTCACGGACTGTGCAGCTGGTCCTGGCGGAGGTTCGACACATTTGAACATTTTTTTTAACATTAGATGTGACACACATGTGCTGACAAACAAAGGATTAACATATTAGAAAATATGGTTGATTTATTTAAGAAAAAGAGCTTCACAACTTGAGAAAGTCAGTAACACATTAATCCACCTCTGTCCCTTGCGCAAGCACTTAGTTGGCTTGGCATTGATTGATAAACGAGTTAGTTATTGGATGTCCTCCTGAGGGCTATCGTTCCAATTTCTATCCAGTGGCCGTATCAGATCGCCAAACTCTCGAGTTAGTTGGAGGGCCCCGCCCATAACATTGAGTTTCTCAGTGGGCGAGGAAGCTGGTGACATTGTCGGTCGAGTTAGGGTTTGACAAGCACGAAGAAACTCTTGCTGTGTGCAGAAGGGAGTCACCTTGTAAGCCCAGAGTGGTATTCCATGAAGGGCAATAAGAGGGGGCATTGAAAATTCGTCGACGTAGCACTGTGCTGTAAGAGTGTCACAGATGACAACCAAAGTCCTGCTTTGGAATGAGATGGCAACCCAGACCATCACTTGTGGTTGTTGAGCCATAATTGGTAGAGAGATTGGTAGCCCACTAGTGTCTGGGGCATCTCAAGGCACAGCTTTGCTAGTAATTGCGACACAGTTGGAAGTGCGACTCCTCACTGAAGATAGTTCTACTCGTTTCTTTAACTGTAACCTTTGGTACACAGTACTGACTAATGTGACTAATGACACCATCTCGCTCCTGGATCTTAGTTATGATAATGCTGTTATCAGACTTAGCTATCAAAGAGTGGGGTGAGCGGCGCTATGTTCTGATGTAAGTATACTTCCACCAGTGGTGGTGTACTAAACCTCTTGAGAGCGTGTCTTCCGCGACGTCTCTTATTCTTGGTCATGTCTGTTAGTGACTGTACTTAGCTTGCGACTCTGCTTGGGACATCACTCTTTGGACGACACCACAGTCACATTTAATCCATATTCTACTTTCCACCTCTCGTGTTAATCGTAACTAAACTTCACCGCAAATAGAATGAAATTTCACTCTACAGCGGAGTGTGCGCTGATATGAAACTTCCTGGAAGATTAAAACGGTGTGCCAGACCGGGACTCGAACTCGTGCTTGGGTAGCTCAGATGGTAGAGCACTTGCCCGCGAAAGGCAAAGGTCCCGAGTTCGAGTCTCGGTGCGGCACACCGTTTTATCTGCCAGGAAGTTTTATTTCAGCGCACACTCCGCTGTAGAGTGAAAATTTCATTCTACGAGTAAAAACGTCCCCCAGGCTGTGGCTAAGCCATGTCTCCGCAATCCCTTTCTTGCAGGAGTGCTACTTCTGCAAGGTTCGCAGGAGAGCTTCTGTGAAGTTTGGAAGGTAGGAGACAAGGTACTGGCAGATTTAAAGCTGTGAGGACGGGGCGTGAGTCGTGCTTGGGTAGCTCAGTTGGTAGAGCATTTGCCCACAAAAGGCTAAGGTCCCGAGTTCGAGTCTCGGTGCAGCACACCGTTTTAATCTGCCAGGAAGTTTCACCGCAAATGCTCAGCAATAATCATATAACTTGAAATTTAGTGCCAACATGTACCAAACAAGGACTAAAGGTCGCTCCTAGTTGTAATTTAAGCCTCTCAACCCAACTTTCAAACCTGAACCTGTGAACTGTCAAGTATCTCCCGTCAACCTCAAAGAAATTACTTCGTCTCATGTCTAAGGCGAACTAAACAACAAACTAAAATCGTTCTAACTCCTGTACAATATTTACTGAAAACAGTATATGGTTGATTTTCTTCCTTTCTTGTTGAGAAGTGGCTATGTGTATCTCGGCATCATTGATACTGCTTTCTTTTCTGTTCTTATTTTCGTGCGACTACGACTATGAGGTTACCTGCATATCAACTGCAAGTGCAACAAGTGTAACGACCACCATGCAGTAATTATCTCAATTGTTGTTTTTCTTTGAACGTAGTAATATATTTTTTAAACTGCATATATGACATTCAAAGATCTAGCCTCCACTCATGAGGTCACCTCATTTTCTTTGCAGATGTTTCCGTAAAGCTACCACTACAATAAAGGAAACAAAATAGATCGTAACAGCTAATCATAGTGTCTCACTAGTATCTTGCCGATTTTCTTCAACATGTCATCCAGCAAATAACTCTTATTGCCCACTCAACCTGTCAACATCACCACTGGAACTATACCGTTCATCCACCACCAGACCTCATAAGGAAAACTGTTTAGTCAACATTACAAATATCGTGATGTGGCCGACCATGGTTGTTGTCATTTTGTCACCCACCTACCGGCTCTTCTTCCCATATTGTTGCGTTTTCTGCTTGGTAGAACGTGTAGCTGCCGCTCAGCGAGAATTCCTCTCAAATATGACATATTTCTTGGCCTTGATGCAAGTCGTGGTAGCTGCACGTAATCACAGTTGCCTGTGTTAAGAGGCCTTGTGCCAAAGTTCTACATCTACGTCCATACTCTTCAAACCACTGTGAAGGGCACGGCAGAGAGGGTGTACCATTGTACCACTTAACAGATCGTCTTCCAAGTCCATTCACATATGAAGCCTATGAAGAATGGCTGCTTAAAACCCTGGACGCACTGTAGTTAAATTAATTTTGCCCTCGCAATCCTTATGGGAGTGATGTGTAGGGGGTTATACCACATTCCTAGATGCATCACTTAAAACTGGATTTTGAAGCCTTGTAAGTATACTTACTCGGAACAGTTTGTTGTTCTGTGTCGCTTTGAGATTTTCCTGCGGGTGTGACAAATCTGTGAGAATTTGTGCTGCCCTCCTTTGTATACATTCAATACGCCCCATTAGTCGTATCTGGTATGGGTACCACATGCTTCAGCAACATTGTAGGATTGGTCAAACGAGTGTTTCGTTAGCAATATCTCTTGCAGACTGGTTGCATTAGCCTAGTATTCTACCATTGAATCAATGTCTGCCAACTGCTTTACTTGTGCCTGAGGCTATGTGATCGTTGCAGTTCATAAATATTATGACATCCGGGTATTTGTATGAGTTGACCGAATCCAACTGTGACTCACTGATATTTTAGGGTACATTTTTGAACATTTAAAGCAAGTTGCCGATCTTTGCACCATTCTGAAATATTGTCTAGATATGACAATATTTGTGCAACTTTTGCAGAAGTTATTTCGTTATAGATAACTTCATCATATAGTGAAGTCTGAGATTATTATTAATATTGTCTACAATGTCATAAATTTATAGCTTCCCTGGGAAAAGTTACTGTTACATCTATCAACAACTCTATCTAAAATGACATGCCTCATCCTTACTACCAAGAGATCCTGAACCCAGTACGAAATTTCGCTTGATGTGCCATATGATCGTAATTCAGATAAAGAGTGCAGATGTGATACTGTGTCAAATGGTTTTCGGTAATCAAGAAATACTGCAACAACATTACTGCCTTGATCCTTGTCTTTTAAGATGTCATGTGAGAAAACTACGTATTACCTTTCACATCATTGATGTTTTGAAATCCATGCTGGTATGCACGAAGGATGCATTCTGTTCAAGATACCTCATTATATTTGAACTCAGAATATGTTCTAAGACTGTACAACAGATGGATGTCAGGGAAACTGGATAGTAGTTTTGTGGATAATTTTTGCTACCTGTCTTGTAGACGGGTGTGATGTGCACTTTCTTCCAACTAACGGACATGGATCTTTGTTAATGCATATAAGGTGCTAACTCAGCTGAAAATAAGGCATACCATATGATAGGGATTTCACTGGACCCTAGAGCTTTGTTCAATTTTAGCAATACATGTAGTTTCTCAACGCCAGTGGCACTAACATCGATACCAGTCATCTTTGCAGTAGTACGAAGATTAAATTGGGGCAGTGCTTCTCGGTTTTCCATTGTAAAGGAACATTCTAAAACGAAGTTCAAGAATGCATCTTTCGCTTTGTTATTCTCAATTTCAGTCTCTGATTCGTCAGTGAGAGTCTCGACGCTAACTTTACCACCAGCAACAGCCTTTATAGATGACCAGAATTTCTCCCAGGTTTCTATTGTTTCCTGGGTAGCCGGCTCCTCGATGCTCGTTTAGTGTATGCAATTGTCCTAACGCAGATTTCATGGCCATCACATTGACTTTGGGTATTTCTAGTAGCTTCTCGTGTAATTGTTGTAGGATCTTTCAGACAGCTGGTAATATGATTGCCTATACCTTTACCACATTTTCTATCAGATATTCTACCTAGGTAAAGCCTGTTTCGAACCTCTCTTAGTTCCCTATAGTCCGTGAGACGAGTGATTGGTACTGACAGTTCCTGCGGGCAGACGGCGCTGTTGCCGAACGTGGCTCACAGCACGCGGCGCCCTGTCTGCTACACGCATTCTCTAGCAGCAGAAATAAAAGCGAGACAAAATACAAGTCGTATTGGTACGCGTGAATCTATCTAAGGTTGATGATTGAAATATATTAACTCGAAAACTGATAAGAGCTATTTAGTACAAGTATCTAAGATGCTGAAACATAATAAAGTTATTTGTTAAACTTCACAACTGAAATGAAAACTATTTTCGCAAGTTGTTGAACATTAGCAGTTTTGGTTTCTATTGTTAAGTATTAGCATTATTAATTTGTTCTACTACAAGCTACAGAATAATTGGTCAGTGTATTAAGAGTTATAATCTGAAGAAAGTACTCACAATATGATGATCTGGTAGTATATCGATAGCAAACTCCCTCCTTACATTCCTGAATACGTTGTAGTTACTGTAATGGAAAAACACTACTCACATCACTGTCAGAATCTGATTTGACATTGTCTTCCTCAGCACTACTCGAACTATCACTGCTCTCTCCCAGATGTATAATTAAATTTTCGATGCATTCTTCCACAACCCCTTCGGTTTTGGCCGCCTCTCTGATGGCACTTGCAGTGCTGTTTACAATTTTAGCCCACGTCTCGCTTGTCACTTTATTGATAGCTGGTGGAAGGAGAGTTTCCACTTCAGATATTGTGAATTTTTTATTGTTTGCAGCAATGTAATTTTTTATCTGCGCCCACACTCCTTCAATTGCATTGAAGTGACAGTGGTATGGAGGAAGCCGAACGATTTCATGCCCGCGCCTTTTAGCAATCTCGTCAATTACATATGTTGGAAATTGGGGTTTCTTTTGTGCCACAATTTCGAGCAGTTCCGCCTTCCTTAAATCTTCTCTGAAATCTACTTTTCGCTGTTTCAACCACTGAATAATATCGTCTTTTTTTGTTGCCAAGGTTGGTGCCTTATCGTGAACAACGGAATGATAAGGCGCATTGCCCATAACAATCACTGATGGACTTGTCAGATTCGTCATAAGCGATGTCTCGAACCATTCTTGAAATACTACACTGTTCATTTCTTCATGGTAATCTCCCGTCTTTTTTGACCGAAACATTTTCAAGCAGTTTGGCACAAATCCTTTCGATGTTCCTGCATGCAAGACAATAATACGCCCTCCTTTGCCAACAGGCACTGTCATTGACCCCTCGGGCGTTCCATCATTCCAGCCTCTACGTAAAGAATGGCTGGCATTGACCAAGTTTCATCTAACCACACTATACTTTCGAATTCCACACCCACGATCCTGCGCAGAAATCTGCACCGCCATGCAACTACATCTGTCCTTTCCATTAATATTTTGCGTCCGTTAAACAGTGAATAGCTGAAGCCTATGTCTTTCAACACTGTACGCAATGAAAATTTGCATCCTTTAAAAAGATCGTCTTTCTGAAGCGACACCAGTAATTTAGATAGAGTGGGATGTTCCCTTCTCTTATAATAGCTATATATATGACGACGAATAGCGTCTTTCTGAAAATCGTCCAAAGCTGTCACCTGCTTATTTCTCGGTCGCTTCTTTCCTGGTGTGTGCAGCTTTGTTGTGCCACTCTCGTCACAATCTACACTATACTGTTCTTTCCCTATCTTTACAACAGTGTTCTTACTTGTTTTCAATGCTGCTGCAGTTCTCTTCACAACCTGAACAACAGGAATTAAGGGCCCACCGTTGTCCTTTTCTTTCTCAAAGTAATCCCTCACAGAGCACACGAATTCACGGGCCTGGGTGTGTAGCACACTTTTCTTCCTCCGTTTCACTTCTTGTGTTGGGCTGGTACTACCCGCCGCACTACACATTGTTTACAACGAAACATAAACAAAGAAACACTAAAAACAACAAAAACGAAATAAACTGCGAATTCAACTTCAGATAAACGACGAACGACCGCACCGCCTGCACGCCAGACTGGTAAGTTTCATAAGCGCGCGCGACCGGGTTTCAGAGCGGCAACGTGGCCCTTGCTACCCGCTCAAAGTCAGGCCGTCATAGGCTGCCTGCCTGCGGTCGCTAGGCAACGGAAAGACGCTACCGAGCTGTCAATACCAAAGACTCGTCTCCCGAGCAATAGTGGAGCATCTGAAACCCCTTTCTCAGTTCCACATGTTGTCATTGTTGTTCTTATTGTTCTGATTTTCGGTTCAAAGACTGGTCCCCTCAGGGGCCCATTAATCGATAGTTTGTTATGGGATTGGTGACTTCAGGGTTTCTGAACTGAGGAGTAGTAAGGAGTAGTAAGCAGCGCTAGTCCTCTTCCATTGTAAGCTCTGGGCATGCTTTAGTGACCAGTATGTGGTGCGACAGTGGAATGTTGTGTGCCACAGCGAAAGGAGATCTTCCCTTGACTGCCTGGGTCGTTCAGATGTAAAAACCTCTATAAAATAAACCCTCAATGCCAAGGTGTGCTGTACACAAATATGATACGTGGTGGCCAAGGCGGAACAGTCGTTTGAAGGCAACCTCTGGGGAATCTGTTGCACCTCAGTTGCGTAGGGTTTACCCAGACAAGCGTAGCTCTGTCGAGGCAGACACCTGATTCCCCAGCTACACGTTGGACTTCTGTGAAGTCTAAACCTGTTTCGTGTATTCCCAGCGGTACAGGAGTCGCTTGGGCAGTATTAGCACATAAACCTCGAAGAGACCTCATGTGACTAATCCATCTGAGACGCATTTGAGTGCATCCAGTCTTATTAACGGACCACATCATAAAGTTAATAATGTATTTATTGTTGTAAGGTGCGTATAAGTTTCGTTTGAAAAGTTGTCACCTTAAAATACATTCATAAAGCTCTAGAGGGACTAGCAGGACACCTTAAATCTATCAAAAAGCTTCGTAACAGCTTGCTCCTGATTGAGACACTGCAGATTAACGAAGTAAACAAGCTATTGAATGGTAACTTACTTCGAGAATATCCAATCAAGAATGAACTCGACACTAGGCTCAGTTATTGTACAGGAGCTGTGACACGCTGTGACATTATGAATATGGTTACCAAAGAACTACATTAGGAATGGACAAGCGTGGAGGACACTGAAGTAAATCATGCTATTTAAAGAGTCAACATCTTTTATTCTGACATTCAGTTTACCAAATCTGCCTGAACGTATTGCAGCCGCCAAACGCACGTTAAAGTTCACCTCTATATCCTAACCCAATCTGGTGCTATAAGTGACATGCTTTAGTCATCGGTTGCAATGGTCAGGCTAAATGCAAAAATTGTGGCTTCACTGCCGACGAACCTGGCATTCAGTGTCCTATCTTCGCAGAAAAGAAGAAAATCCAGGAGAGTAAAGTGACACAACACCTCTCACACTCCGACGCGAAAAAGATGTTAAGACTTCATATCCACTCAATTTCGTGCAGTTGTTTGCCTCAGTGTTGAAGCAGCCTGTACAGAAATTAGTGTTGGCACCCAAGCCTCGGCAGTTGATCAAGGCAACTCCACCTTCACTTGTAAATGCAGGTGTAAGCGCAACCGGTAGTCCAACAATCCAGCTTGCCCACCACAGCAATAGTACCGGCAGCAGAGAATAGTGTCGGAAAAGATAACGGAACCTCATGGCAGACAGAAACGAGACCCAGCCTTGCCACCATCCCTAATATCCAGGCTGAGGATGAAAACCATCAAGGCAAAATGTCCAGCTCAGTAACTAATGCACCATGCAAGCTTGATCCCGTCTGATGGAATAGAAAATGACTGTACTTTCGATGGTTGGACATCGATATCTGCCAGAGGGAACTGGCGAGTCTTTCAAGTCCCATCACCCCATCGCCCCGCCCCAATGCAATCTCCCCACCACGTAGGATCGGCAAGGGGAAGTACAGTGGAAAACCTCACCATTAAAATGGCTTCTTTAAGGACACTTGTGACGGAACTCCTGTTTATTAACACAGGGTAAACCAAATGTGTCTCTGTCTTCAAGAAAAACATTTAAATCCCCTGACACCCCTGAGCTACGTGGCTACATTCTCCACAAGGAGGATGACCTTAGTGTGGAGAGAGAACAACTAAAGAAGGAGTGACTATTTTTGCCAGCAACGCCTACCGCTCCTCGCTTCTCTCCCTCACAACCACCCATCAAGCAGTCGCTGTATTTGTACATGTGCACCATCAGTTGATGATATGTTCAATTTACCTGCCCCCGTTTGAGGTGCTAGACATGGAGGCTCCATGTGATTTCCTTACTCAGTTTCCCCACACCTTCAGTGCCTGAAAGACATCTGCCATGAAAAATGCTATGTAGGGTAGACTGGACACGTGACAGTAACCTAGCTGTGTTTGAACACCGTGACAGCATCCGGCAATGGTTGTAACATTTTACCCAAATGATCCCTGAAGCATCCATTCTGCCAGTCTAAAAGGCAATATCTTCATTGGTGGAGCAGTGAATGTCATACTGCTATCAGGTCCAGAACTTTGCAGCCTTCTGGGTAGCGAGCATGAAATGTCGCCGAATTGTTAGTGAGAGCAAGAAGAGAGCGTGGCAGCAGTTCCTAACCATCACATGTCGCTGCGTTAAAAGTGTAGTTGTATGGGAGGGTATCAGCAGGGTTTCTGGGAGATGGGAGGTGCCCAGTGGCTGCTGTTCTGGGGAATGACACTCTCCAAGCCAGCTTGCGAGACACTGCACAGACTACGAAGGCCTATTTTGCCACTGTTACTGCCACTGACAGTCATATGCAGCTTTCTGGCGCCACAGAATGGTTGCTAAGAGGTGTGGTTGGGACTTCTGATCCATTTGGGGGCTGGATTCTGCATTTTCTGCAGCTCATGACGTGTTCCCTGCTCATGATAGATACATTTTTGTATGCGAAGGCACATCACAGGGCTAGCAAAGAGGTCACTTCACCATTTTAACATAACTGGGGCGTCAGCTCACTTACCTAAATCGGGGGGAGCGGCCATCTCAGTTCCACTTTTGAAACCTGGAAAGTACCGAACTTACCTGAGTAGTTATCTTATTGCAGACCTCACTAGCTGTGTGGGGAAAACCGTGGAGCAGATGGTCAACTGCCGCCTTGTTTAGATTTTAGCACCAAACTGCTCCATAGTCGCTTTCAGTGTCGATTCAGGATATATTGCTCCACCTTTATAGCATGGCTTTCCTTGAAGCGTCCATACAACAGGCTTTCCTGCGCCACTGTCACCTGCAGGGTATATTTTTTGGCATCGAGAAGGCCTGTGGTACTGCTTGCCTGCGTATTATCCTCAGGCAGCTCCACGAATGGTCTTTTCGAAGATGTCTTCCCATCTTTATACAGTCCCTCTCCTCTCCCCACTATTTTAGATATCGATTCAGTGATGTCCTCTCTGACTGCTTTAACAGGAGAACGAAATCCGTCGAGGTAATGTTGTAAGTGTGACTGTCTTTACAACAGCTATTAAAAAATCTCGCATCTGTTGTTAAATTTCCCATCCAGTATTCTTCATTCGTTGACGGCTTCTCCATCTTTTGTTCCTCTCTAAGCCCGCAACAACAACTCGTCAGTTGCAACTGACTCTTTGTCGGTTGTCTAGTATGATACAAAAAAATAGGTTAGATATATTTGAATTTTTTTATTTTAATCTGATATATATATAAATATATATATTGCCACAGGAAACACGAAAGCGGTCGAAGACGTCCGTCTTCTGGTCGGCTCCTGATCGTTGTCAGAAGGAGGCTAGTTTTTGATTACGCAAAGACTTCTATTATTTGGAAAAGAACAACCCGGATTTCTTTACGTAATCAGTATGAAATTTATAATCACCTAAGGGACCTTTAACAATGAACAATAAAAAATTGCATTTGCAAATGAAATCATTAATAAATGGGGCAGCTATGAGTTGTATAGAAGACAAGGAGCTGCCTTCTGTCTACGACCAGGATGCCGCAGTATTCTCTGCTGTAGTAAAGGCTGTTTGATATTTACAAAAATAATATGACATGGAGGTAAAAAAATATAAAGGAAAAGAATAGAATAAGAAATCTGGTAAACACTAAATATATTCAAACAATTCTCACAAGCAATTAGGGCTTATTTATAGACAGTATAACTTACATAAGTACTTTTCTAACTGTGTGGTGCGATCAGATTTCAGCCTGTCCTGTACTAGTTTCTTGGTTCACGTTTTTATCACAAATTACAGTCATTACTTTTCTCCTTCCTTCGAGACAATTCTTGCACCGTTCAACACCTTCATAACAATAACTTGCCGATTTACAGTATCGAACATAAATTACTTGAATTTTATAAATTAATAACTGTTGTCTGCACGCTGGCAAGACCACTCACTTTTATGACCTAAAGACGACCTTCTTTACGCTTTCACATTACAAGCAGAAGAACGATAAAATCTGAAGATCTACAAAAGTTTTTAACTGTCATCTTTTATTTAGATCGAAGCGGAACGTTCAGTTCAGCTTCTGTTAAAATGTTTCTTTGACTGCGCAATCGATGTATTAGCGTCCGCGCTAGATGCGCATCTTTACAGTTACGTAAATTATACAAAACAAATGTCTTTCAAAGAATAGGTCTCATCTCATAAGTTGATCATTTAATATACAGATAGGTGAATGCCTTTCCAAGGATACTCACAGCTTTCATACTACGGAAATCCCAATAATATTACAGTTGGTTGAATGGAAAGAGAAGCGGGGGTCTTAAAGTTCTCAACCGAGAAGTCTGTCTGTGTCCTTCTTAACCGATCGCATTCAGTTTTAAACGTTCCTGACTTGCGGATGATGGCATTTTCCCCTCACACACGGCGTTTTAACCAGTCGAAGAAACCTCCCTATCTGTCTGTCTGTGATACTTGTGGTGTGCAAGTCAGTACCACGCCCCATTTTAAAGGAGTGCATTTTATTTCGTGACTAGCAGGCAGAAGCGAAATTACGTGGGGATCTGCTCTGTATTTTATCTGATGACGAGGTGAGTGTAGTCAAGCTTTTAAAATTTTGAGATATGTCAGGATGCTGGCCTAAGCATGTAAGCTGGAGATTTTAGTATTTTGCAGAATGGTTGGTTCAAACCCTTTTCTTCCAGCATCAGGCATCCAGAGATATCTGCTGTCTTCTGTTAAATAGACACTTCAGCCAAAGCCAATAAAACAGCGGTCGCGGCGCTTAAGGTCCACAAAAACGATAACCCCGTTAGGGACAACGGCCTGGAGCAAAACTGCCAATTGGACGGCATTTCGCTGACTAGCGTGTGCCAAACTAACCATACTAATACTATCCACGAGTAAAGATCAACACTTTAACATAGAATCTGAATCACGTCTCGTTCCTTCAGTCACACATGAAGACTGGGTTAAAGGTAGGCTGAAGTATTGCTTGGTTGGTTACACCAGGATCTGATCTCACATTTATGATTCCAGGCATGCTCTAAACTACGTTATTTGCTTTATTCTTCTGCCCCTTTCTTCGTCGTTTACCTACAAAAGTTCTGTGTTCGTGCACTTGACATCTCTCAAATACCATCGACGAGAATTCCCTCAGTTTTTTTTCTACTAAGACGCTGGTCAGTTCCCTGACAGAACACACTGACCTACCATGCTGGCATCAGCACACCAGTAGGATCAACAATATGTAAACGTATGTACTCTAGAGACGCTCGTGGTATTTCATTGGATCCAAATTTTCCGTAAGAAATTCCCTGAAAATCTGTGTGTCATCCTCTATCACACACTGTCATTTGAGCAGCTTTGTACATAACATTCGAAGAAGCTTGGCTTCAGTAAAAATTTCACTGCAAGTAATATTCGCTACACTGGAATTTCATCTGTGGATTCAGCTGTTAACCGTTGTTCCTCTTCATGGGTAAACAGCACAAGGAAAAATAAGGAAGATACACGTCTGAAATAGGCAAAGGTGACGATTAGCGACATTATAAACCTTTGTCTCATCCCTTACTGGCAGGTCATTTTCCTGCTCACCTTGTCCAGACGTATGTGACTGTCTGCAACTGTACTCCACGTCGCTCTACATTACTCGTAAAGCTGTTTTATTAACACGACACTAACAGTACTGCAGCTTTTGGCGAATATCGACGCATTAAAGGAATACGGAGATGTCCTCTTTCCTGGGATCTCCTCTCTGGTGGAAACCGTCAGCCAATTGCGCCACGAATTGTTGAAGAAGTTACTGTTGCCAACACTTTTAGAATGCTGGACGAAATGTGCGATCTTGAAGCAGTCCACGTGCTGTGCCGCGACAGCTGATCATCCTATGGCATACAGTTCTTATGGTGCTGCGAACAATTGAGAAACGGTATAACTAGTGCGCCTCCGGGCTGTCGATGATGTAGATGGTCGTCACGATGAACAATGTTTGTAACCTTGAGCGTAAACACGGTATGCAAGTAACAAATGTCACCCTGTCATGTGGAAATTAAAATGTGTTTCCTTTATCTCTTTATTCCTTATTTGTCTTCCTCGTGTCCCTACAAAAGTTTCCACAGAGTTTTATGTTCCAACGGCCTCTCGTTCTTCATGGGGGCCCTTCCAGATAGGGAATGTTTAATTTTAACCACCACGTATATTCTTGGACGTTAACATTCATCACATCTAGTGATTCGAGTCGTTTACGTGCGTATCGAATGTGACAGCACTAGCGCGATATGACGATATTAAATGTAAAATAATTTACACCTGCTCGTAGCCGCATAGTACACTTCCGGCTGAAGTTCGAGAAGTGAAGAAAAACAAGTGAAAGAAAGAATACGTAAAGAGATCAGAGCTTGAGGACTAAACGCAAACTGAACTAAGCATCGCTGTAAATATAGCCATTCTCACACGTCTTTGGCCTGGAATCTAATTGACTGGAGTAGAACTGTCTTCAGTGACGGGTCCCGCATCGAACTAGGGCCTGATGACCAGAGACGACGTTTCAGGAGATCCCCGGACAACGTTGGTATAGTAACCTGAGTGTCACCCGCCATACAGCCTGACTACAGGGAGTGACATTCTGTTGTGTCATATCTTTCCATAGCAGGACCCCTTCTGTATCATCCACAGTACCCATCACCACAGCCGTACGTCAACGATATTCCATGCCCCATTTTGTTCCCCTTCATGACAGGTCATCCAGGGCTTACATTTGAGCAAGATAATATAAGCCAGCAAGCGGTGAGTGTGTCTACTGCGTGTGTTCGTGCTTGCCGAAACCTATCTTGACAAGTCAGGTCGTCGGGTTTCCCCCCCAACTGAGAAAGTTTGTAGCATTATGGCTAGAGCCGTTCTAGCAGCTCCGAATTTTAGCGATCTAACGCTCCGATTTTACAGAATTTCGCACTATATTTCTCAGACTGATATCCAGCTACTCAATCAATGCCTAGCCGAATAATTACTTGAATAAGGGTCAGAGGTGGTCCAGCGTGTTATTGACTTGCTCAATTTGTGAAGCCCTTTCTCGCGAGTAAATAATGCATTTTTTTAAAATTGTAATAATTTGTCTCTCTTCACTCGTGCATCACGTCCTCTGATTTTCGTCTCATTCGGATAATTACTACGTGGACATGGTTCTCAATCCCATACAGCGTATAACGCTGAACACCAAACAACTTTGCCGGCCGGTGCGGCTGAACCGTTCTAGGCGCTTCAGTCTGGAACCGTGCGACCGCTACGGTCGCAGGTTCGAATCCTGCCTCGGGCATGGATGTGTGTGATGTCCTTAGGTTAGTTAGGTTTAAGTAGTTCTAAGTTCTAGGGGACTGATGACCTCAGATGTTAAGTCCCATAGTGCTCAGACCCATTTGAACCATTTTGAACCAAACAACTATATTCAGCGCACTTCCCGACACTTAAATTTACATGTCGTCTCAAAACATTCCTGCTTTTAAAAATGCTTTTCTTAGTGTTACCTGTCTGCAATTTCTGATTTACTTACCGTTATCGTTGCCAGTATTAGCGACAACATGGCAAAACTTGTCTACTAAGTTTAGTATCTTCATTTAGCGTCTTAGTAACTTTGGTTACTTTTATTTATGTTCATCTTATAACCTAGATGCTAGGTACTATTCATTCCTTTCAAAAGATCTCCCAAAAGGTCTTTGCCGTTTCTCACAGATTTACATTGTTATTGGCTTGCCTTCCCTTTCCTAAAGTTTAATTCACATTCCAAATTATACTTGGTTTTCTTTGTTGGAAACATAGGGAAAGATAGAACACAACAGCATGTCGCCCTTTCCTCAACGGATGAGACCATATCGAGTTCTTTAGCAGTTACAAGTAAAGTTCGGTTTCTGTAGAAGTAGTACACAAACTTAACCTATCTGTATTTTATGTATGACACGGATATCATTTTCCAGTCAATAATGTCAATATCTTGTTCCTACATTTTTCTGAAAATTTACAACTAAGAGAAAATGACTTATCAAGGACATGTTTATTTTTTGCTCGATATAATAAATTTGACATGCATACTTCAATTTTGAGTGACGAACGGTGTCATAAACGACCAAACGACCGTTTATAGATCCAAAGAGAAAAAAAATGACTCCAGTATATATTTTATGGAGGCTGAACACAGAATATTTACAGGACAAGTCTTTACCAGGAGGTATTCGCCAACGGAGTTAAAAAAAAAAAAAAAAAAAAAAACAATTTCAGGTAAATTAAGAAACGACATTTATTTGTTGGCTTAATAAAGACGCAAAGAAAGCCACAATTTACGTCTCAGAATTATAAATTCCTTTACAACAATGAAATGTATCCGTATGACAACGACTTCTCCCTCATAAGAGGCGTCTTCCTCCTCTACCAACTCCCTTGCATCGGCTAATATTCTTCTGTCATCAGTTGTGCAACCTCGTCAATCGACCACAGATCAGGATCTGAATAATCCGTCTCGTCAGGGGCAAATTAGAGATCTATTTCTTCCGCCAGGTGTGCCTCGATGTCCACTATATACTCCTCCAGTTCATTGTCCATTAAATCCAGTTCCGATTGCCACCTACAAAAATAAAGACAAAATTGCTTTGTTTTCGAACTTATTGCACCACAATTATCGTACCCTTAAATAGTATTAGTAAAACTATAACCGTTGCATAGCACTTTCTTGTAAGAAACGTTACAGTACAGCAAACCAAGTTATCCAAAGCATTATCAGCAGCAATCCGACGTACTTATAAAATACATTACCTGAATATGTTACACATAGCATTTCCCGATAGTAAGTAAACGGTGCGACGCACATGTAAGCTACACAGTGCGGTTAGTGTGAATCTGTCAGGCACTACCTACAATGCTACATGCGACATTGGACATATGGTGAAACAATGCTTCAACACAATTTAACAAAGTACGTCGATCTCTCATTCTGGTCGTTCACTACTACTAAAGTGATTAACTCCATATGTGTGGTGACACTACCGGCATATCTCGCGGACTGCATGTTGCAGGACTATACGATCGTGTTCGCGACATCGATCATTATATGCCTGTTAAGGAGTCTGAAATCGGTCAGGTTTTAATACAGTATCACCACCAAGAACATAGATGTGGACGGATGTTACAGTACAATCTCCGCAAGGTTAGTGTCAGTTACGGACAGCTTCTACAACAGTCAAGTCACCAGTAACACAACCTCCCTTACTCGTTCTCCCCCACTGCGCTGTGTTCATGTTGATCAGTGTACTGGCGATAGTCAACATAAGTTTCCTGTTCCTCCCCTGAAGGCAACACCTGTAGTTATATAAATTTCAGTAAACCAATTTACATAATTGATTTAACTGAGGAATCTTCGACTCATCTACTATTCACGAATACATCATACTTACATTTCAGTTGAGAACGTGAGCTCCCACAGAAACCTGAAAAAGAAAACGAAACAATATTAACTCTCGTATCGATTGACGCGCGTAAGTTTTTTTATTTTGACTAATAACAAGCAGTACTAGATACGCTTCATCAAAAGTACTCTGTTACGGTTTCTGTGTCGGCAACCCCTAATACTCCTGATTACAAAGAGTAAAAGCTCAGAGTAGCAGTATATTACCGAAACATGTGTTTCGTTGCGAAACTTTGTAAAAACTTGGAGACACGAGAGCAGTTAGTGTCGTTATGCCTCGCCAGCCACACAATAGCTCGCCTGCGAACTAACTACGTGACTGACGCAGCGATACCGGCCAGCAGCGTTTAGAGCGTCGAGTTTGCAAGGATGCGACAGCTGGCGGCGACTTACAAACATAAAATCGCGAATGCGAACTTCTCGAGCGCAGCGATAAGCACGATCAGAACCATCTTGTCCGACAGCTTAGCACCAAATGTTTCCGTGGTTACGGCGGCTGTACGTCCATTGTCGAAACAGAGGACAAGTAATTATCATGAGTCACACGTGTGGCGGGGATAATCTGCTCAAGGAATGCTTGTTTCAATCAAATGTTTATTTGGAGTCTTCATGATAACCAAACATATTTAACGGTAGTTCCATTGGCTAAGATAGATTTCATTGCCTTTTATAATAGTTTAAAGGTTGTTATTCACATTTCCTTATGTGTGATATAAAGGTATCGTGAAAATACCGTGTCTGATAGATAACAGTTGGATTTGGCAGAAAGTCGAGAGGTATCCCGAGGTTCCATTTTCAGTGGTCTTCTTGTATCCACACAGCTCATTCGCAGCTGGATATCCGCTTTTTCTAAAAATCCGTAGCCTTGCGTTCTTCCTCAGTGCTTAACTGCCAGAGTGTTGTCCTAATGCATGTGGACAGACAAAGTCCGACTGGGTTAGAATCTCTGTATGTAGTTACCAGTCATCCCAAGCCACATAGGTGTGACAGGAAACATCCCTGTACTGTCCTTTTTAAAAAAATTCCGATGTTTGAAGCAGCGCTAATCTAGTTTGACAGACAGATACAAATAACTTCAAAGGGCCTAAATCAAGGGTAACAACGGTATCCTCCTGTTCCATCACACTTTTCCACTTGGCCTGCTATCTCATGCTGTGTGATGGTGTTGTGTCCCTTTATCCAAAGTAAATGTGAACGTGTATACACAGATGTGTGGATGGAGTCCTTCGAGAAACGCAGTGGCGAATCCCAATTGATGTGATGGTCGCCGAACTCACCAGATCTGAACCTCTTCGAACATCTGGGATGTGACTGAACGTGGCGTCAGTGCTCATCTCTCCTATCCCCGGAATTTACGGGAGTTGAGTGACTTGCGTATGCAGATGTAGTGCCAACATCCTCCAGTGGTCTCCCAAGGCTTCATTGCTTCCGTGCCACGCATACGTCACCACTGTTATTCGTGCAAAAGGTGGACATACTGGGTCTTAGGTAGGTGGTCATAATGTTCTGGCTGATGAGTGTGTTGTAGAGAAAACTCCATTACATTTTGACTTCCATTTATCATCTGCTAATACTTCTAAGGTAGGTACTTCTAGAATCAGTCATTATAAAGATGGTGCCGGAGACAATTTAGACGCATGACGAAGAGCTTCTACACAGGATAGGCTTCCTTAGTACCAGTGCTGGTTCTGACGAAAGTTTGCACATTTTCTGATCTTGCGTATCTAAACAATGCTAGTCCCACGACATGAAAAAATTATGAACATTGTCGTCCAGGTGGACGCGACGGGTTGAGACATATTAATAGGTGAGGTGTTGATTTATCCAGACCTCCACGCTGGTAAAACGGATTTGTGAGTTCTCTGTGTCCTTTAGCGCATAGCTCGGTGTAGTGCCATATACGTAACTTACTTCAGTAATTCGACGACGAGTTTATTATGCCATGGTAAAGCTTAAAATAAAACCAGAATGTCCACACCTGAGGTGCTGCACTTACTATGACTCGTAAACGCCCAACCTTGCTTGCTAAGTATTCAATACGTCGACGCCGCGTCGGCTCTTACAAAGGAACCTCCCCATCGCACCCCCCTCAGAATTAGTTATAAGTTGGCACAGTGGATAGGCCTTGATAAACTGAACACAGATCAATTGAGAAAATAGGAAGAAGTTGTGTGGAACTGTGAAAAAATAAGCAAAATATACAAACTGAGTAGTCCATGGACCACATAGGCAACATGACGACAGTGTGAGCGGCGTGGTCCAGACAATCTGATCTTTGAAAAACAAATACGATCAAGTGGCGAACATCACTATCTGGTTTAGACTTGGATTTTTTTTTCTAAAATGCCAAGGAACCTTTGTTTTATTACTTTTAAATGTCAGTTGAAAAATATGTACTACTGTGGAATGTTATGAAAGTGGTAGCGTGAGCAGCTGCAGAACGAGAGGTCCCTGGTTCAAGTCTTCCCCCGAGTGAAAATTTTACTTTCTTTATTTTTGCATAGTTATTATCTGTCCGTTCGTTCACTGACGTCTCTGTTCACTGTAATAAGTTTAGTGTCTTTGTTTTGCGACCGCATCGCAAAACCGTGCGATTAGTAGACGAAAGGACGTGCCTCTCCAATGGGAACCGAAAACATTTGATCGCAAGGTCATAGGTCAACCGATTCCTCCACAGGAAAACATGTCTGATATATTCTATACGACACTGGTGACGGCATGTGCGTCACATGACAGGAATATGTTGTCGACCCACCTAACTTGTACACTTCTTCTACCTTGCCCGATTTAGGTTTTCTTGTGGATGTGATAATCACTCCCAAAAAAGTGATGAAAACATAAGAGTTTGTCACATAAACTGAAAATAAAAGATTAAACATTTCACTCGATGGAAGATTTGAACCAAGGACCTTTCATTCCGCAGCTGCTCACGTTACCACGAGACCACAGCGCTCCTGCGTTCCTAATCTCCTTGATATTGTATATCTTCCCATGAACTATTCAGTTTGTATATTTTGTTTATTTTTTTCACAGTTCCACACAACTTCTTCCTGTTTTCTCAATTGATCTGTGTTCAGTTTTTCAAGGCATATCCACTGTGCCAACTTGTAACTAAATCTGAGGGGGGTGCGATGGGGAGGTTCCCTTGTTAGTAAAAAATCAGTGCCAGTAATTTAGGCAAGCTCTAGGCTGAACCGTGAAAGGACCTAGCTGACCCGTTGCTATTTTTATACTCCGACGCTTCCTTCTATAGACCAGAAATGGATGATCTACAGCTTTCTGTCTACGGGCGGTTTTGGAACCTTTTGACAAATAGGAAAACACTATAGGATGTTTGCCATGATGGCTACACTATCAGTCAGGTGATCTTCTAAACATGATTGAACTCAGCCTATATTGTTGGCACCGTGAATCACATACCCCAGAGTCGTGAGCTGGGGGAGTGGCGTCCAGCAGGAACTTAACACACCAAAAACGCATACTGAGCGGTATATACTTACTAGTCCTACTGTCTTTAAGAAAAGACATAGGGAATAACGTGGTAATGCTGCGCTAAGTAAGTAATGGATGACTGTGAACCGTTTTAAGTAAAGCTATAACGTGTATTTTGATAATAATGTGCACAATCTAGACTTCGCGTTCAGTTCCCATGCACACTCTGTGAAAAGAGTAAAGGCCTCTGAATGCCTTGTATAACAGATGTGGGTGAAGGATTAGAGTCTTCCAGTCATACCTCTAAATGTGGTCGTAATTACACTGTTTTTTGTGCGTGCTGTCACGAAAATATCCAAGAGCCAGCGAGTAGGGTGGATATGGTTTTATTTTCTGTATACATGACGGCGTACTAATAGAGGAATTCCAGTTTAAAGACAACCTTTCCCATTTATAGGAAGGTAGTAAATGCTTATTTGAATAATAACACCGTGTGTCTGTAAAATCACTAACAGTGTGTGAGGGTAGGAGATTTCCCACATGTTGTGTAGCAAAATTTTCTAGCTGTAGTCACCGTCATGATGGGAAAATTATTCAGAGGCGGCAACGAATCTTCTGCGCGAACCTTGGCGTCAAGGAATACCAGCGACCAGTAGATTATAACAATAATGTAAATACAGATATATTGATACTCTTGATTCTTTCGGAACTAAGGAGCTGTACCTAGCTTCTCTTTTTGTTTCATTGCACTGAAATCCGAAAACCTTGTTGAATGATCAAAAGAGAAGTTCGAGAAGATAGCGGTTACAGTTAAGAAGGAAGACGCTACTGTGGATCCGAAGCGAGTAGTGGTGATCTCTCGTCAGAAGTACTCGATGAAGCAGGTGTTTCAGTTCTGGGCAAAGGTCTGAATTTCGCAACTACACCGAAGAGAATACCTGTTGAAGTGCCGTCGAAGCATCCCTGTTTCGTCTTCCGAAGGTGCAGGCCGAAGAAGTAAGACAAGATGTGTCGAGAGTTCTACGGAAATCGAAACCTCCGAAAAGCAACATATCGGCGCAGGAAAGGAAATCTCTTATTGAACTCATGAGAAACAAAAGCATCGTTGTAACAAAATCGGATAAGGGGAATGCTACTGTTGTTTTGGACGTTGTGGATTATCACGGGAAGATGGAACAACTACTAGCTGATCCTGTGTATCGCAAGTTAAAAAGCGATCCGACGAACAGAATCGTTCGGAAAGTGAAAAACCTGATATCAGACTCCAGACTAGACAGCTCTATTACAAAGAATCTAACGCCTCGAATACCTGTCTCACCCAGAATGTGCGGACTACCGAAAATACATAAAGAATCGGTTCCTTTGAGGCCTATAGTCAGTGGTATTAACTCGCCGACTTATTTTTCAGCACGTCATTTATCTGGCAAACTGAGACATCTCGTTGGTAAAACAAATACTTTTATAAAAGATTAGAAACATTTTTTAGAAATTATACGCACGCTGAGGACATCGGCAGGTGACATTGTTGTTAGCTTCGATGTGACATCGTTGTTTACTCACGTCCCAGTATCAGATACAATTGAGATCATAAGAGAGTATGTTGCTCCAGATGTTTGTGACTTAATTGAATTATGTCTTCGTTCGAGCTATTTTAAATACAATGGTGAATTCTATGAACAGGCTGATGGCCTTGCCATGGGTTCACCCATTTCGCCAGTTGCAGCTGAAATTTTTATGGAACATTTTGAGCAACAAGCGTTAAGTAGTGCTCCTTTGTAGCCTTATTGCTGGCTCCGGTATGTGGACGATACATTTCTTATATGGCCACACGGCGAAGAGGAACTTCATGAGTTCCACAACTTCTTAAGTGGAATTCTCCCCAAAATCAAATTCACCTTGGAGGTTGAGAGTGAGGTCGGTCTCCCGTTCCTAGATGTGTTGGTATACAGAAGATCTGATAACACTCTAGGTCACAGAGTCTACAGAAAGCCGACTAACACAAACAGGTATTTAGACGCCACTTCGCACCACCACCCAGTCCAGAAGCAAGCAATACTCAACACTCTGCCTTCACGTGCCTTCCGTATCAGCGATGACGACAACTTAGAATCGGAGTTGAATTTTTTAAAGAGGACATTGAAGGCAAATAAGTATGATAGTTATTCAGTCAACAGGGCTTTTAGGTGGAATATTTATACCGCTAATAAGAATGACGAGGAACCGCCTTCTCACTCAGTCAGCTTACCGTTCGTTTCCGGGGTCACTGACCGCATTACCAGAATTTTAAAGAAAAATGGGATTCAGACATCTTGCTTTAGCCAAAACAAAATAAAAGACTTTTTCCGACGGAAAACGAATGCACCTGATTACCTCCACAATGCAGGCGTCTATCAAGTGTCATGTGGCAAAGTGTATATAGGCGAAACGGGAAGAACTGTTAAAGAACGCATTAAGGAACACGAACGGCACATGCGGCTAAAACAAAGTGCAATATCGGCAGTAGCGAGAACTGTGGCTCTGACATCAATTTTAATAACGTATTTGTACTGGCTAAAGAAACAAACATTTATAGAAGAAAGGTCCGAGAAGCGGTTGAAATTTCTAAGAATGCGTCTAATTTCAATAGAGAGGACGGCTATAGGCTTCCCACATCGTGGCTCCCCGCCATCAAGGAAGTAAATACACGGCCGCGGTGTGTGAGCGGCATAAACAACGCGCTGCAAGTCACCTCGGCGGGCAATAATATTTTGGCTAAACATTCCCCCTCTCTTGCTCTGTCCGTATCGAATCTAGCCGCTGATGACGACCAACCAATAGCAGTAGCAGCCATTTCAACCAATAACCCTTCTCCAGCAAGTGTTGAACAGTGCCTCTCTATCCAATGACGATGACCGCCAATGGTATCCACGGGAGATGAGCTACCAACGCCACTTCTTCTGTATTAGCCTATGGCTATGACCCACCAATGGTAGCCATATATACTATCACTTCTCCAACACGAACGCCAGAAAATTCCCCCTTTATAAGTGGACGCGACACTCGTCTCTTCAGTGTTTGTTATGTGCTACGCCATCCGTCGATACCTTTTATGCTCCAGTCATACTGCGCCTTGTGTTCTTTTAATTGTCGCAGTGTGTGCCTTTTTGTGTGTGCTACTTTTAAACCGTTTTTTATCTCCATTTTACAGTCACCACGTTTTTTGTCTATTGCCTTCCACGATGTTCCCCCTTTTTTTATATCTATATTCACCATATTCTCTCCTTTATTATTTTTAAATGTCTTCTATTGTTTGTTCTATGTCTTTCGGCTGAAGAGCAGCGCATATGCTGCTGCCAGCCCGCCCCGATGGGGAATTGAAATACAATAAAGAAAAAAAAATCGTCTCTGACAGTGTTCTAGCAGTAGTGGACACCAAAAGATCCTGAGGAAGATCCCAGCAGAGGGGTCGAAACGTCGAACATTTTAGAAGAAACATGATGCGGCCTAATAACCCAGAAGATTTTAACTTCAGTGACAACGGCCACGAAAGCCTGCAGGCTTACGTAAGAAGAATTATCAGCAAGTTAGGGGCTCACAGACTCGTCGAAGCTGAAGACCAGCGACGAGATAATTTATAAATTGACTGAACTCTCGCAAGCTGACGGCAACAGATGTCGCAGGCAAACAGCAAGATTTAGCTATGTGGCCGGCCCTAACTATTCAACTGCGTGATAGACACGACCTAACACACAAAACCGTAGCGACAAGTAATCTCGCAGTCGGGGCTTAGAACATCTGAGGCCTCTCTCTCTCTCTCTTCTCTCTCTCTCTCTCTCTTTCTTTCTCTCATCAAAGAACGTTCATTTTCCTCCAAAACACTCCATTGTACATGCACAGAAATCAATAAATATCCTACAACTGATAACACCGGAGAGAACAATCGAAAAAATTGGTCAGTGTACGCTAAATTGGTTCATAAATTAGACATTAACACAACCGCATCCTCACACGTACAGAATTAGCGGACGTGTGACAATTTCGTTTTGTCTTTCCAGAATGCACCATCGCTCCACTACTAAGACAGATGCGCTATCAATACCTCAGTCTAATCGTTACAGCTCTTATCGACCTATTACTGAAATGGTTCGAATGGATCAGAGCATTATGAGACTCAACATCTCAGGTCATCAGTCCCCTACAACTTAGAAATACTTAAACCTAACTAACCTAAGGACATCACACACATCCATGCCCGAGGCAGGATTCGAACCCGCGACAGTAGCAGTCGCGCGGTTCCAAACTCTAGCGCCTAGAACCGCTCAGCCACCCCGGCCGGTCTTGTGTGATCACACTGTATCCAGATTTTCTACGGAATTTTTGACATTTCTCGCATTGCCAAATGTTGATCTATTTCTTCGATATTCCATAATGTAAATATGCAAGTATAAATATGCTCTCACCGCTTACATAACCAACTGTAGTCTGTTATGTTTTTATACTAATCATTTCTGATACAGTGTGCCAACTCATCCAGGGTATCTACTTATTCATAAAAATGGCAACACTGAGTGCCAAAGCGAACGATAAAACCACACACACACACACACACACACACACACACACAGAGAGAGAGAGAGAGAGAGAGAGAGAGAGAGAGAGACGTACGTCGATTGCTGTTGGAGGTAACGTCTGACGTTATTCTACTGTAAACACACACAGTACAGTTAAGCTATTACACGTGTTGGCTTCCAACAGGGGCTCCCTCCCTCTAGTGAAGCCAAAGGCCATGCTCAAGTTGTCGTCGGAGGGAGCATTGTACCTAAGGTGGAGGATTCCCCTTTTAGATGCTACCACAGATCATACGTGGGGGAATCCACACCGAACAATAACCAGCAATTATTGCCCATGTAGATCAGTCCCAAGCATTATCCCAGATAGATCCTCCCCAAAGAACATTACAAATATCGAACATCTGATGCGGGCGGATCCACTTTTATGGGCGTCCTATAATCTAGTAATGTAGTGGTGGTTTCTCTATTGTGGAGTGTTATTTATTTTACATACAGTATTTCTGATTAGAATTTGGAAGTGCTCATAGAGTTCTTTATAACGTCATTATTTCCACGAATGTGATTGCTTCTAATGATATGACGTCACCCACCAGCAATGGAATGGTCGTTAGGCAGTGATACGTAAATCGAGGCTTTGCTGCACTGTGACTGACTGACAAGGTCTATATGGGGCAACAAGATGTACCTAGAAACTGGCCACGGGTCTGCTATACTTCTACTTCACTGATATGCAGGTTAGGGGGCAGAAGCACGATGTTATGCAGATCACACCAAAGATATTTTATACTGAACGTGCAAACGCTGTGTAATGCAATCTTACGATGACCATCGTATAAATCCTACGTGGAGTGCTAGTTTCTTATATAATTTATTCATTCACTTAAATGATCGAAGTTCCCCTCCAAAAAGATGATGGGGAAGTATCATAGCGAGCGTAACTGTTTAACAGATTAATGGTGTCCTGAAAATTTACAGTTATATTTATTTTTGTAAAAGGAATACAAAACTGATCGTAAATTTGTATAAGGGACACTCACGTATATTAGCGCAAGCCAAACTTAAAAATAGTCCTCATTTGGTAAGATGTTTTCAAGAACTTAGTGTAAACGACACTGCAAGGAATCTAGTGCGTTCCTCTACTACGGGAAGGGGACGCAAAGACAACAGGTGAAATGTATAATAACGATGAGCAAGAAGGTAATCGGATGCAATACCACGATATCACCCAAGGGAGCAAAGTGGCCCTACAGATTGCGCCGGTGCGAATCCTCACTCGAATTCAGGGCGGCTGATAAATCAATCGAAACCCAACAGGCCAGGGCTGCGTGTATTGCAGACAAGACGGCGCAAGGCGGCGTGATAATGGTGGCTGCCACTCGTGGTCGGCTGCGCTGCATGGAGATGGACTCCGCCTTGGAGACCGATCGAACGGGGAGCGCGAAAACAAAACTGGGTCATTGTCCGGTTGGTACGGACGTGTGAAAACTGCGAATGAAATTACTCTGCGGCGAGGGCGGAATAGCACGCGACAGACTCCTGCGGCGGAAAGGAACCAGCAGCTGAATTCTCCGCCGCTCCGCGCCCAGAGGACAACAGAGTCACTTGTGTCTGAACTCGAGCAGTCGTCGCCGGTAAACAAAGCTTTCGCCTATGATGGCCTTGCGACAGATTCACTAACATAACATACTCCGTCTACCTAGGAGCCAATACCTTACCTTCCCGTCAATTCCCAATGGTGACTGCAAACGGGTGCAACCTTTCATAGTCTCCGTCAGGAATTTGCTCTGTGGTTACAGGCACCAACGGAATTAGGTAACTGGGTTGCTGCACGTGACGCCGTTCTGTCAACTGTCCAGTGGAGCTGGACGACCATTTCTCCAAAATGTGCCAAACAATAGCACAGCTCAGGCTCTGAGCTGGCGCGTTCCTGCCAAAAACATGAGGCTTTCGAGAGGAAGCTGCCACCAAAGCATTGTGAAAATAGCGAGCGTCTGTCGCTCTGGCTCCTGAAACCCGTAATCAAAACAGAAAGTGTCCAGGCTACTGCCGATCGCGTGGATGCCAGCACATAGCATCCGATTACCTACTTCGCGTGGCAGTGTAATGAGCTATGCGATATGACATACACTTCCATGTATGCAAATTCAGATTTTAGAAACGCAAGGTAGGCTGGTTTGATAGCTTTCCATAAGTGTACGAAGAGGTCAGAGGACTTGCCACCGTTCACCTCGACACGATCGGACGCTGTGATGTGACGTTGTGACGTGACGTCGTGACGTGATGCGACACATTATTGAGACGATGATGACAAGTGGCTAGCGTAGTTTAGTACAATGCACAAAACTGTAGAAAATACGGAAATAGATACGTAGAGGGGTTGGGTTGGTTGGGGAAGGAGACCAGACAGCGAGGTCATCGGTCTCATCGGATTAGTGAAGGACGGGGAAGGAAGTCGGCTGTGCCCTTTCAAAGGAACCATCCAGGCATTTGCCTGGAGTGATTTAGGGAAATCAAGGAAAACTTAAATCCGGATGGCCGGACGCGATAAATATGTAGAATTTTGTATGAATAAGAGTAATTACGTGTCTGTGAGTGTGGAGCTATTGATGGTGACTTTAATGACAAACTACTGAACTGTTAAAAACAAATACATAGTATATCCTGTCAAGGAAGATTACAAAACCTGGATCAATATCTTGTCACACACGTACAAACAAAGTGATGACCTGTGTCACCAAAGCCCACATCTCTGCCGTGGAGCCACAGGTAAGTCGCTATTTATCATTGCCCAGACTCTGAAACAGAGGGCACAATTGTCAGAGTCGTTTCGCGACTGCATCAGTGTGCCGCGTGCGGCTCGTGTTCATCCCGTTTCTTGTTTGTCATCTTCTCTTACGGTACTGCCGCCTCGTTTTCTTATTCCATTTACTGGTGTCACTAACGTCCTGCCTTACCTGCCCATTAGTGGCAGCAACAACGCTAATCGATAAGTGTACTGTCGTACCATCTCTGGAGCGACCGATAGTATTTCCGGGTCGTGGTGTGTCTTGTTTTGTGTTGGGAGCTCAGTCGGGGCGCAGCAGCAGTGAAGTCGGGACGGAGCAGCAGTCAGTCGGCGACGGAGCGCCAGTGAGGTGTGGACAGCCAGTGCTCGCCGGCTGCTGGTGACTCACATGAGCTGATCGACGGAAGGAGATTGGAGCGGGACGACCGTTGGTTGGTCGTTCGATTGGTCGTCTCATGGGGGGCCGTGTATTTGGTCTTTTGACCGTGTCTGGACCTCATCACTTGGTCATCGTGCCGGAAGGGATCGGTTCCTTCCCTGCGCAGAGATGTCGTGGCCAATGGGCAAGAGTTACCTTTGAATGGATGGGTCAGAGCCAGTGTGCCCATGTCGCCATGTCTCCGAGTTCCGAACGGACATCGAGTTGAGACGGGTTGGAGCTGCAGTCAGCTTCGGATAGCCAAGACTCGCCCGACGTTGCCGACACGCGTACCTTGAGTGGGAACGACCTGTCTTGGTCGTTCGGTCGGTTGTCTCATCGGACGTCGTGTATTTGGTCGCCGACCGCTTGTGGAAACTCTCTGTGTGTCGATCTGATTGGTCCTTGTTGATCCACAGTGATTGCTTTTGTGATTGTTCGGTTCCAAAAATGGTTCAAATGGCTCTGAGCACTATGGGACTTAACTACCGAGGTCATCAGTCCCCCAGAACTTAGAACTACTTAAACCTAACTAACCTAAGGACATCACACACATCCATGCCCGAGGCAGGATTCTTACCTGCGACCGTAGCGGTCACGCGGTTCCAAACTGACGCGCTTAGAACCGCACGGCCACACAGGCCGGCGATTGTTCGGGTTCTTGGGTAAGTGTGTTTATGTGGAATAAAAAAATCGTTCAAATGGCTCTGAGCACTATGGGACTTAACATCTGAGGTCATCAGTCCCCTAGAACTTAGAACTACTTAAACCTAACTTACCAAAGGACACCACACACATCCGTGCCCGAGGCAGCATTCGAACCTGCGACCGTAGTGGTCGCATGGCTCCAGACTGATACATGGAATCGTGTGTAGCTTCTGTGATTTCCAACGAGTAGATGATTGCTGTCTGCATACTGGAGTAGTCAGTCGGTCGGCTGAAAAAGAGCAGCGAGTGTGTCGGGTGGAAGGGAATTGATTAGGCTGTTGGTTGGTTTCTCAGCCGTCCCTAGGTCGTGTTGCCACCCAGTTGTTCAGTGTTACACTTGGCTGCCCGTCTCACCTAAACTGTGGTTAGAGGTTCCTCCGCAGGCCGAACCTCTGAACATTTCTGAGCATCACTGTCTGTTGTTTGTGATTGTTATTTTATTTTATCGCAGGTACTGTGCCAGGTCTTCAGTCGTGTGTTAATATTGTCTGTTTTATGTCTAGTATATGGCCTTCAGCTGAACTTCATAACAACTTTAAGATTAGGCCTTCAGCCATGTTTCATTTACAATTATTGTTTCTCTGTATTTAGACCTTCAGCCGTGTTTGTTTCGGAATCTAATATGTAAATCTTTGTCTGTAAGGTTTCTCTTTAATTATTTTGAATTATTGAAATGGCCTTCAGCAGTGTTCTGTAAATGTTTATATTAAGGTTGTCTAATTATTCTTGAGTAATTGCTTGGGCCTTCGGCCGACAAGATACTTCAAGTTTTCTTAAGATGTTTTTCTGTTGTATAATGTAAACGCTTATCTTTAACGTCTCTCTATTATCATGTAAAGAAATTTTTTTTAATCGGGCTTTCAGCCGAAGAATTAACTTGAATTTTCCTTAATATGGCCTTTAGCCGGAATTTGTAAATGCTTGGCTTTTAAAGAATTTCCTTAGCTGATCCGAAATATTATTTCGGCCTTTATCCGAGAAGATATTGTAATTTTACTTAAGTAAGGCCTTCAGCTGTTACCTTGAATCCTGGTGTTTTAAAAGCAACCATTTAAAGTTATTCTGGAGAAGTTACTTGGTCCCTCAGCCATGAATTGATCATTGTTGTTTTAAAGAGAAAACTATACATTGGTTTAAGGAATAAAGTTGTGTATGTTCTTCTATAACTAACAGTAATTGACCTTGGCCCCTTCCCACAACCTGATCCGCTCTGTCCTGCGAAACCAGATTCCAATCGGGTCAACGGTTTACCATTTACTTTTAGGTACCACACTGCACATATCTCTGTATCTAACTAAAGATGGTGTACTGACCGCTATACCACACACAAATTGACTTGTGGAGGCCTTCTCACAACAGGATCGAGTCACATCACCAGTGCAATACTCTCTGGAAGCGTGCTGCCAATAGCCTGATGAATATTTTTAAGTTGCACTTATGGAGCGTCTGCTGTCGTTAGTCCTGTATGCATATGCCACCCAAGGGATTGTGTATCGATTAATCAGAGGCTCCTCAAAGCCCACGATAAGGGCACATCAGAAGACATTAATTCACGACAAATAGTCCATCGGAATGCCATCTTATAGCTAGAGGTCCTATCAGATTCTAAAGGGAATCCATGTGCTCCTAGTAATTTATTCACCGCTCCCCTATCAATGGATTCCACCACTTCCTCCTAAGTAACTTCCTCCATCAGTAGTGGGTTCCAACACTAGTTTAATGGTGCCAGAAATCGTATGCGTAACTTCTGTAATGGCCACCATGTCGCTGTCCACTGCAGGAGAAAACTATGTGTAATGTTGTTATTGTAGGTGTCTGCGATCATGCTTGTCCACAACACGTATCCGGGCTCTTCATCGTATTTTGGTTTTGTTGATGATATGAAACATTGAAGGGTGTTCCCCTGCAACCCACTTTAGTGACTATGTCCGGTCAACTGCCCCTTCAAGGTGCCATGACGGATGTAATTTTGGCCTTAGCATGTTGTACCGCCTCTTGCCACTACAGAGAAGGTGCGTGATCAGCGCATTTCTGGTTCAAATGGTTCAAATGGCTCTGAACAGTACGCGACTTAACTTCTGAGGTCATCAGTCGCCTAGAACTTAGAACTAATAAAACCTAACGAACCTAAGGACATCACAAACATCCATGCCCGAGGCAGGATTCGAACCTGCGACCGTAGTGCCTAGAACCTCACGACCAGCGCATTTCTGTAGCACCGTCTGACATTACCACACTTCCTGCTCACGACCACATGTCATCATCACACAGGCGGAGCACCAGTTTGGCACAAACCATCCACCAATCAATGGTCGCGGGATACGCCTGAAGGTGTTCGCGAAACTCTAAACGTCTCCAATAGCGTCCAGACAAATTGTGAACATGAGGTCGGCGACCTTCAATTTTCAAGGGCCGCTACCCCACCACACCAGCTACCACTGGATGGGGATCCAACATATCCACTGAAACGCCAAGGAAACTGGTATAGGCATGCTCATTCAAATACAAAGATATATAAAGGGCTGAATACGGCGCTTGGATCGACAATGCGTATATAAGACAACAAGTGTCTGGAACAGTAGTTATGATCACAGCCATAGATGGAAGCATAAGCGGCATAGGCACTACTAGTTAGGGCATAACCACCTATGGCTAGCTAACATACACCCACAAGTGACAACGTCGGCAAGCACCTGCATATCAGCAATGTTGACTGGACAAGCGAGCTGCTATTAAAGCCGATCAACAGGCTGCAGCAGAGAAACCGACAAGCTCGCACTCTGACGCACAAACAAATCGCCAGCATTACCCTACACTGTGAATCTGATATATGACCTATCGGACGCTAAACGATGATGACCCTAACTGCTACAGGAATGCTGACGTTGACTGAGAAATCAACACCGGCACCCAGCGGCAGCCGCCGCACAACGTCGAAAGGTATCGACTTGGATGATACCCACTACTAACAAAGCCTGCCCTGGCATGACCTGTCACAGGCAGCAAGAAAATCTCCGCTGCTCTTATAACCCGACCCAACTATCACAGAGGCTTTTACCCCCTTGGCTCTTGCCTTGGTACTTTTGTCCCTCTGCTCTTCAAACCATTAACCTCATTTCAACTATCGACCCAATCTGTCTCCAGTGAGTGTTTATTAATGGTCAACCTTAACCAGACGTACGCAAACATCGCAGTATCCAGATCCTTCGAGACCTCACTCTAGTGAAAACTAACCCTCTTACAGAGATGGCAGTAGACGTTTTATGTTGGCCATCAAGCTGGAGTGGGCGTGCGGGGGCTCCACCTCTTTAGAAAGAAATGGCACAGTAGTTGGAGCGATTTCTGCTGCCACAATGGCAAGTTATCAAGATTTAAGTGAGGTTGAACGTGATGCTATAGTCAACACATGAGCTATGGGGCACAGCTTCTCCGATGTAGCGACGAAGTGGTTGTTTTTCCGTACGACCATTTCACGAGTGTACCGTGAATATCTGGAATTTGGTGAAACATCAAATCTCCGAGATCGCTGCCGCCAGAAAAAGAATCTGCAAGAGAGGGACCAACGACGGCCGAAGAGAATTGGTTAACAGGACAGTATAGCAACCCTTCCTGAAGTTGCTGCATATTTCAATGCTGGGCGATCAACATTTGTCAGCATGCAACCCTCCAAAGAAATATTGTCCATATGGACTTTCGGAGCCAAAAGAACACTCGTGCATTCTTGAAGATTACACGACACAAAGCTTTACGACATTGGACTATTGATGACTGGAAACACATATCCTGGTCGCACAAATTCTATTGAGCTAATCTGCGTGTACGCATATGGAGAGACCCTTATGAATCTATGGACCCTGCATTCCAGCATGGATTGATCAAGCTGGTGTAGGCTCTGTAATGGAGTGGGGAGTGTGCAGCTGGAGTGATATGGGAACCCTTATACGCCTAGATACGATCCTGCCAGGTGAAACGTATAGAAGCATCCTGACTGATAACCTTCATCCACTCATCACCAGTATCCATTAATGTCTACTGTGCATTCCGATGGACTTGGGCAATTCCAACAGGACAATGCGACAACCCACATGTCCAGATTTGTTACAGAGTGGCTCCAGGAACACTCTTATGAGATTCAAACACTACCATTGGTCACCAGACTCCCAAGACATGAACATTATTGAACTTGCGTGGAATGCCTTGCAACATACCGTTCAGAAGAGATCACCACCCTCTGGTACTCTCACAGATTTATGGACAGTCCTGCAGGATTTGTAGTATCAGTTCCTTCCAGCACTACTTCTGACATTAGTCGAGTCCATCCACGTTGTCTTTCGACACTTCTGTGTGCTCACGGGGGCCCTATACCATATTAGGCAGGTGTACCAGTTTCTTTGGCCCTTCAGTGTAAACGCCTTATGGTCGATGCAGGTTACTGGCCACAGCTATGGATGGAGGACGTCAGCGTTACGATTACACATAACTACTACCCGAACGAGAGAACTTTCGGAATGACTAGTTATGTACATCGGGCGGAGGCTAAGGACATACTCCCAGGTGACAATCAGATCCGTATTCTGCACCAACATCCATATTTCTGGGAATGTGATATAGCGAGGAAATTTATCTTTCAGTACAAGTACTCAATTAAAATCACCGGTTAATATAAAATAGTCGACTCGTTCTTGCAAGAGGGGCATTTTTTTCTGCAAAGGAACGGGAACGCTCTCGTGTCCTGTCTGTACAGGACGGTGCATAGACGTTAACGAGTCGTACATCAAGCACTGTCACTGCTTCTCGACCTACCCCCACTCCTACCCCCCCCCCCCCTCGCCCCCGGCTGAACGTATAAGATATCCTCCACCGTGATACCTTCTGTAAGTACAGCAATGCCGTTGCTAGTTTTGAAGGCGCGTTTCTGCACATGACAGTAAGTCCGTTGGCGTATAACGCTTGCAGGAGGACGCTGTCAATCTCCGCCGCTTGTAGCTCAACTTTGAGTAAAGTCATCATAATTAGGGACTGTATGGTGTTAATATTGAGAGAGGCAAGCCAATACGCTTGTCTTCGTTCTTCCTTGCCTCCTTGTATATCAATCGGCCATGGAAGCTTATGTCATTTGAATATGTCTGCCGGCGTTTGTTATATTTCAAACTTCAGAGAGGCGCCGCCCTCGCCGTGTCAGCTGTTGCTGCCGTCACATGTCCTTTCACAGTGATCAGCCCAGTCTGCTGGGGGCAAGTTTGCCATAGGGTGCGTCTCTGCAGCCTTCTCTCTCACACAGACTGGTAATAGGCTGACGGTAGCTCTGCGTAATCGAGAACTTGAGGTCAATCTTGGCGCATGCTGCTGTCGATATGGTAGTTTTCTGTGTGTGAGAACTCGTTTCCGTCTGTCGTGTAGGTGTCACTCTCAACCTGTTCTTGATCACTGCCCGTCGTACATATTAAGCAGTCGTCAGATGCGGTGAGGTGTTGTCTCTTGTGCAATTTCGGGGATCGTTGCTTGTGTGTGCGCTTTTCTGTATCCGATTGCGGCCATGCGTCTCTGTCATCTCTGCTGTCTGAAATGAAAGCAGCCATTGCCAGCGTCTATAACCATATTCTCTCCCGATCTCTCTATTTTATGCATCGCTCTCTGCTTCTCGCTGATGACCTCGTGTCCTTGGTCACTATCATTGGCTCCTCGATCGGACTGTCCAGCTGTTTGCTGAGGTCGTTGTTCAGTGAAGTACCCTTCCAAACCACATTTGCATGTGTGAGAGGAGGGTATGTGGCCATAGATATTGCTAAAGCCTCACCTTTTCGTACTTGAACAAGTATCTGTTGGCGACGTGTTGAACAGATGTGGCCTTCCTGTCCACAACCTGAGTACGTTTTCAGCTGACTGTCATCAATGACCATCTCTCTGCACCCACCATTTGTGACATAAGATGGTACATGTTTTGTTAGCTCCATCCATATTCATCCCACTCCATTATGTTGTGGACATATGATCATAGGTGTCCATTTTTCTGCCATGTGTGTGATCAATCTATCGTACAGTGGCAGTGCAGCAACCACGATACCATCCAGAACTTCAATGACAACTCCAATACTCTGACTTGATCAATACCTACCACTCCAAAAGGACCATCAGAAAGTTCATATTTAATTCTGTCTTTGTCGTTGTACATGATCTTGTCACAAACTTTGTCGTTGATCAGTTTGATGTAAATCACAATGCTTGGGTAGAGAAATGGATTCAATTCATATCCTATGATTCAATTTCAATCTCTTCTCATATAAACTATCTACTTCACATGCTTTCTGTCACAAATTAAGTATTATATCTAATTGCTGAAGACTGTTGGCATGAATGAGCCACTCTACACTGAAAGTTACAAGCACCATCGAAGACTATAAGGAGGTGAACAACACAATGCACGAATCTCTGTGGCAGAGGTGTGAACAGATATCTGTGCTGCACCACTGCCGAAAGCAGACTGTGTGGTGCGTGTTAGTCTGGTGCAGATGAACAGACAGTACCGCATACTGTGGAAGGTTGCAGTCCTGTGGCTGATCTTTATTTATGGGTATCAGCAGTTTTCCAAATACACTCCTGGAAATGGAAAAAAGAACACATTGACACCGGTGTGTCAGACCCACCATACTTGCTCCGGACACTGCGAGAGGGCTGTACAAGCAATGATCACACGCACGGCACAGCGGACACACCAGGAACCGCGGTTTTGGCCGTCGAATGGCGCTAGCTGCGCAGCATTTGTGGACCGCCCCCGTCAGTGTCAGCCAGTTTGCCGTGGCATACGGAGCTCCATCGCAGTCTTTAACACTGGTAGCATGCCGCGACAGCGTGGACGTGAACCGTATGTGCAGTTGACAGACTTTGAGCGAGGGCGTATAGTGGGCATGCGGGAGGCCGGGTGGACGTACCGCCGAATTGCTCAACACGTGGGGCGTGAGGTCTCCACAGTACATCGATGTTGTCGCCAGTGGTCGGCGGAAGGTGCACGTGCCCGTCGACCTGGGACCGGACCGCAGCGACGCACGGATGCACGCCAAGACCGTAGGATCCTACGCAGTGCCGTAGGGGACCGCACCGCCACTTCCCAGCAAATTAGGGACACTGTTGCTCCTGGGGTATCGGCGAGGACCATTCGCAACCGTCTCCATGAAGCTGGGCTACGGTCCCGCACACCGTTAGGCCGTCTTCCGCTCACGCCCCAACATCGTGCAGCCCGCCTCCAGTGGTGTCGCGACAGGCGTGAATGGAGGGACGAATGGAGACGTGTCGTCTTCAGCGATGAGAGTCGCTTCTGCCTTGGTGCCAATGATGGTCGTATGCGTGTTTGGCGCCGTGCAGGTGAGCGCCACAATCAGGACTGCATACGACCGAGGCACACAGGGCCAACACCTGGCATCATGGTGTGGGGAGCGATCTCCTACACTGGCCGCACACCACTGGTGATCGTCGAGGGGACACTGAATAGTGCACGGTACATCCAAACCGTCATCGAACCCATCGTTCTACCATTCCTAGACCGGCAAGGGAACTTGCTGTTCCAACAGGACAATGCACGTCCGCATGTATCCCGTGCCACCCAACGTGCTCTAGGAGGTGTAAGTCAACTACCCTGACCAGCAAGATCTCTGGATCTGTCCCTCATTGAGCATGTTTGGGACTGGATGAAGCGTCGTCTCACGCGGTCTGCACGTCCAGCACGAACGCTGGTCCAACTGAGGCGCCAGGTGGAAATGGCATGGCAAGCCGTTCCACAGGACTACATCCAGCATCTCTACGATCGTCTCCATGGGAGAATAGCAGCCTGCATTGCTGCGAAAGGTGGATATACACTGTACTAGTGCCGACATTGTGCTCGCTCTGTTGTCTGTGTCTATGTGCCTGTAGTTCTGTCAGTGTGATCATGTGATGTATCTGACCCCAGGAATGTGTCAATAAAGTTTCCCCTTCCTGGGACAATGAATTCACGGTGTTCTTATTTCAATTTCCAGGAGTGTACTTGGATTCCAGTCGTCTACGTTCATGTCAAATGTATCACATGGGCATGCCTTGGTGACATGTATTACAGACGCAAACACTTTGGACAAAACGCTGTAAAACCTATTGCCAGCATGATATGGCGATACTAAATGTCGTAAATTGCTGACCTACCGACAATCACATATTACAGGCGAAGCTGATGTTGCAGAAGAGAAAGAAAAAGATAATTAAGATGATTATAGTTTGAAGTCTAAAAGTAAACTGAACTCGGCCTTACTGTAAATATAGTCATTCTCAAAAATAAGTGAACAATAATCAGTTGATTTATTTCCTTTCGTGAATATTGAGTTACGGTAAGTACAACAAAATGTTAAACATATAATGAGAAAAAGCGATTTGACGTCGGCAAAATATAACATGTGCAAATTAGTGTCACGGAATCAGAAGTACTATGTTCCACAGGAGTCTCCATTCTGTTGCATCGAACGAGTCGCTGAGTGGTGAGACACTGGAAATCCATTCACAATGATAGGGTTTGAAATCACAGTCTAAGCATCACAATTTACCCTCTCTGTCTACTCCCTAGACCCGACAAGCCAATTACTGGGATAGTTCGTTTCCAAAGGACACAGACCATTTTCTGCCATTTTCTCTTCTCTCCTCCCCCAAAATGATGCCGTGTTCCATTCCAAGTGGTGTCCATTTCCCTGTATCTGTATCATTTTTCTTTTTGTTTTTTTTTTTCTGGCTATTTCTATTTGTACTGTCACATAGGTGGCCCGTTAGGCATCTCAAGCTTGAGATATTGGGAGCACCACAGTTGGTACTGGTTACGTCACATGACTGAAATCAGTCAACTTTACGTGCTTTGTCTATCATCTGCTTATTCTCTCTGGTCGCAGAGTCTCGACTCATATGAAGAGTTTTCTGTTGTGCTCAGTTGTTGGCCAAATTGTGAATTCGAGATGCGTACAAATGGAATGTATTTCGTTGAATGAACATTTTAATTGGTGGCAGCAAGGCATTTAGGACTATTAAATATGCAAATTACATACGGATCTGTTTGTCGTCTATGTTATACAAGAAACGCGTCAACCTATTAGGTTTCCAGCCGTACATGAGAATCTGGGTTCCAGACAGAAGAAATCCAAGCAACGGATTGAAGGAGGTTCTCAAAAAATAACATGAGAAATTTTTTAAACTACCACTACACCTGACCAATATTTTTTATTCCATGAACAATTTTTATAATTACTGTCATCTAATTGTGCATAACAAAGTAGGTCGGACTATACACCTACATTTGGTTTTAATCAGGTTTGATGCTGTTCTGCACCTATGTGTGTGCTGAGCAAATTCCTTTTATCTCTGCCCAACTACTCATTCTACATCTGTCCGAAATTTATGGCTTTTGATAATTGTTGGACTTCCTCTAGACTTGCTTGCTAACTATTCCTCGCTACCTCACGGTACGTCGTATCAACTCAACGTTGTGGCTTAGAGCTCTTCTCTCCCCGAATCGCCGCAGCACATCTTCATTGGATACTCGACCTTCCTATGTACTCGTTGGCACTTTACTCTAACACTACATTTCAAAAGCTTCTTTTTTGTTATTGCAGCAGTTTTTATGATTTTACTTCACTTACATACAGCGCTAATCTCCAAAGAAATACTGTATATTCAGCACACTGTCTAACACTTAAATTTAAAAATGCATTTATTGTTACTGCCTGTATGGTATTTGTATTTTCTAGAAGTCAGCTTTCATCAGTTATATACTCTGTAAGGCCAAAAAAAGAAAAAAAATAGCGGCACATCACGAAGGAGTAGTGAGAATTGGTCACAAATCGATATTCATATAGGTATCGGCGGAAAGTGCAAAATCGTAAGCGTTGGCAGCCGATGGATGAACGTATGACATTGCAGCGCAGTTTCACCGTGCAGCTGGCAAGGAAGGTAAACAGGCGCATTCGATACCAGGGCATAAAGTTTTTGCCGTAACTATGCCTCGCAGACAGGATCTTGAAAAATATACACAGATGTCTGCACTTGAGGGAAGACGTGGAGTTGTACTCAAAGAAGCCGGTTGGAGTAATCGCCGAATCGCTCGACATTTGAATAGGATTTCCGCCACGATCCGACGATGTTGGCAGGAGTGAGTCTAACACAGCCGAACACGACGTCAAGAAAGAAGCGGTCGACGTACGGAGACAACGCAACGTGACGACCGAGCAGTCGCCAGAGATGCACTCAGAGCCACGGATTCATCATCATCATCGATTCGGCGTGCAACTGGTGCTTCAGTGACCCCGAGGACCACTCATAGGCGGCTCACGGAAAGGGGTCGGAGCTGGAATCTCATTCACTGGAGTACAACTGTCTTCCGTGATGGGTCTTGTTTCCAATTAAGCCCTAGTGACCAGTGAAGACGTGCGTCGAGACTCTCATGAAAGCGGTGGCATACCAACATCACTGTGGCCCGCAATGTGGCCCAACAACCAAAAGTTTTAGTATGTTCCTGAGACGTTGTTTATTTTATTTTGTCGTTTTACAGTCTGTTTATTTTGATTATTAAAGCCGTCGTCGACAAACTTTATTTAGTTGCCAAAATTGAACTTTTAAATAGACAGTCCGGAATGGTATAACCGTGAACACTGTTTGTATTAGTTGTTATTGGCAAGCCTTAAACTGTTTCTTTCGCTTTCCTAAACTTTAATCCACATTCTACATTATCCTTGGTTTCCTTTCTTCATAGCTCAATGTCCAGATTCAAATAACACGAGAAAAATAGATTACAAACGTGTGTCACCCTTTTGTCAGTGGATGAGACCATTTGGGGTTCTTTAACTATTACAAGTGAAGTTCGGTTTCTGTAGAAGTAGTACACAAACTTTCACTATCTATATTTTATTTAACACCAGAATATTATTTTGCATGGAAGAACGTCAAAATCTTCTTCCTTTATTTTGTTGAAAATTTAAAACTAAGGGAAAATTACTTCTCAAAAATATGTTTGTTCACTTTTTGGCCGATACAATAATTTTGACATGGATACTTCAATTTTGAGTGACGAACGGTGTCAAAAACAACCCCTGATAGCTCCAAAGAAAAGAAAACAATTCCAGTATATATTTTCTGGAGGTTGATCAAGGAATACTTACACTAATAGTCCTTACCAGTAGCCATTCGATCATGATAGTAAAAAAACAATTTCAGAAAATTAATAAACTTTATTTATTTGGTGGCTTAGAAAAGACTCAAAGAAAGCCACTACTGTCCGTTTCGGAATTATGAATTCCTTTACAGCAATGAAATGTATCCATATGACAACGAGAAGTGTTTTCCTTCTCCACCATCTCCCTTCCTGACATCAGTTCGTCAAACTCGTCAACTGACAACAGATCAGGATCTGAATAATCCGTCTCGTCAGGGAAAAACTCGGATGGATAGATTTCTTCTGCCAAGTCGCCCTCGAAGTCCAGTACATACCCTTCCAAATCAATGTTCAGTAAGTCTAGTTCCGATTGCCACCTACAGAAACAAATATAAACTGCTTTGTTTTGGAAGATATTGCACCACAAAGTCCCTAAAGTATCTTACCCTTAAACAGTGACATAAAATGTGTAACTTTCCCATTCCACGTTCGAGTAAGAAACGTTGAAGTATAGCAAATCGATTTATCCAAATCGTTATCAGCAGTAGTCCGACAGACTTATAAAACACATTATCTGATGATCTTACACTAAGAGTTTGCAGACTGAAAGTAAACGGTAAGACACACAGGCAATCTACACTCTACTGGATGTGTGAATTCTTCATGCAGTACCTAGCATCCTACATGCGACGTTGAACATATGGTAGAACAGTGTTTCAACACAATTTATCGAAGTACGTCAGTCTCTCATGCTGGTCGTTAACTACTGAAGTTGTAAGTAGGCTGTTTATGTCTTCTTATTGGCAACGTTACGTAGCGCTCTGGCTGTGCTGTGTGCAGTCTGTGGCTAGTTTGCATTGTTGTCTGCCTTTGTAGTGTTGGGCAGCGGCAGCTGGATGTTAACAGCGCGTAGCGTTGCGCAGTTGGAGGTGAGCCGCCAGCAGTGGTGGATGTGGGGAGAGAGATGGCGGAGTTTTGTAATTTGTCATGAACTGCTATATATATTATGACTATTAAGGTAAATACATTGTTTGTTCTCTATTAAAATCTTTCATTTTTCTAACTATGCCTATCAGTAGTTAGTGCCTTCCGTAGTATGAATCTTTTATTTAGCTGGCAGTAGTGGCACTCGCTGTATTGCAGTAGTTCGAGTAACGAAGTTATTTGTGAGGTAAGTGATTTGTGAAACGTATAGGTTAATGTTAGTCAGGGCCATTCTTTTGTAGGGATTTCTGAGAGTCAGATTGCGTTGCGCTAAAAATATTGTGTGTCAGGTTAAGCACAGTCGTGTATAATTTTTCTAAGGGGACGTTTCAAAGTGATCAACTCCATGTCTGTCTTGACACTACCGGCTTACCTCGTTTACCGCATGTTGCAGGCCTACACGATCTTGCTCGTGACATCGATCTTTACATGACGTCCGTAAGGGGTCTGAAAACGGTCGTGTTTTAATATATTACACCCACCAAGAACACAGATATGGACGGGTGTTACAGTACAGATCTCCTTATGTTAGTGTCAGTTACGGACTGCTTTTACATCAGTCAAGTCACTACTAACACAACCTCCGTTACTCGCTCCCCGCCGCAGCGCTGTCTGTGCAGGCGAGATTCAACACCTCTTTCCTGTCCCTCCCCTGTTTGTGACACCTGAAGTTCTACATATTTCGGTAAACAAATTTACGTAATTGATATAACTGAGGAATCTTCACGCCATCTACTATTCACGAATACTTGGTACTTACATCTCATTTGGGAACATGAGCTCCCGGAGAAACCTGAAAAAAGAAAACGAAACAATTTTAATTTTCGTATCGACTGTCGTAGTTAAGTTGTTTACTTTGGTAATGGCCAGCAGTACTACACATGGTTTGGCATTATTCGCAACGCCGTCCAACCAGCTCGGGATGCTGACGGTCTAACGCGCCAGTTGGGCAAAATTTGGCGCTATTCTTATCAATTAGTGCGAAGCCGAATAATTGATTACAATAGGGGGCCATAGGTGAGGCAACGATTTGCTGACTTGCTCAGTTTGTGAAGCATTATCTCAGGAATAAATCAAACCAATTTTCGGAAATTGTAATCATTATTTGTATGTACACGTACGTCTCATCTACCGATTTCCGTCCCATTTGCATGATTCCTTCGTGGTGCGTCTTTCATTTTCTTGACTTAAAGTGTACGAAAATCAATGTAACGCACATGTCTGGAGATGCCGTTAGATGCGTTTTTTTTTTGTTATTTTACTGGCATATAGTGCTAACTATTACCCAGCTATTGCGAAAACATGCTTCAGTTATTATATTTCGATCAGATGGACGGTAATTCGTGTTGGCATGGAAATATCCTTTCCTGTTACACTGTCTTCTCCAAAATGAATCTGCCATGAAGTTCCTTTGTGGCTAGTTAGATAAATCAGCCACGATATGGCGTCCTTAATCAGTTCCGACACCACTTAATATCGAAATACGTATTTGGCAAACACCACAAGTGCTGTAATCCCCCCCGAACTTTCTCGTCAATACTCCGTTTACTCTGCAGCGTTACGCAGGGCCGACATTCCTCACTGAATGCTGAATAATCCAGTTGATGAATATCATGGCTCTTAGGTACACAAAATCTGTACTTTTCATAGACTTTTTTGCTAAACTAAAACAAAACCATCCTTCTAGTTCGAGTCGACGTAACTAACACGTCTGCCGGCTAAAAATATTAAGGCTTCGCCACAACCTGATTGCCGGCGCACGTTTAGCTCCTACGAGTGTTCAGTAACAAAAGTCACATCTGTCTCAGGTGTATCTATTTAAAGATGGAACCGTCCACAAAATCAGTCGTACGTTATTTCGACTGGCATCGTTTTGGCTGAAGATCGGATCAAAACATAAACTAGTAGTGTATAATTTAATACGGCATCCATCGCAAAACGACAGTTCTGTGGTTTTGCAATCAGAATTTAAAGTTACTTTACTTATTTTGATTTTTCGGTAATAACGCAGCATAGGTAGGCCTGAAAGACAAAAAAGCCTGCTTTTCTCCTATAGTATAAAACTGTCAAGAATAATTTGCAAATCTAAGTCGTCCACTTACAGTTTGGAGTAAATATTGATCTTCGAAGTGTCACCTTCCAGTTTTGTGTATTTATGTAGCGTTTAAATGTAACTACACGATTTTTTTTTAAAACTGGAATGTACTGTTTGGCTCTCATTCGATAGCTTAGTTTAACAGAGAGCGACTTGTTCACGAGAACACTCATTCTGATATGTGATATAATCAAAATAAAGCAGTATGGTCTGTGTAGCTAACCACATATATTGTGACTGAATAGAGAAACGAAGAGGCCCCCGCCGGCCGTGGTGGCCGAGCGGTTCTAGGCGCTACAGTCTGGATCCGCACGACCGCTACAGTCGCAGGCTCGAATCCTGCCTCGGGCGTGGATGTGTGTGATATCCTTAGGTTAGTTAGGTTTAAGTAGTTCTAAGTTCTAGGAGACTCATGTCCTCAGAAGTTAAGTCCCATACTGCTCAGAGCCATTTGAGCCATTTGAAGAGGTGCCACATAAGCTTTGCGTCCACCTGTATCCGATAAATGTTGGTATTATTTAGCATGTGCACCAACTTGCATGTGAGGCGTTGTAGTTGAAGGTTTTTAAGAAAATTTTTTAATTACCAGCCTGTGGATTTAAGCGTTATTAAAAGTAGAAAATGAATGTTTTTTGGGTAACTCCTCTATGTTACGTAACATTTGTTTGGTATGTCTTTGATTAATTGCACACTCCACTGCATAGACCAGTTGCTCAATTTCAACGGAGGTAATACAAAGTAAAAGAGTTTGCAGGCTGTGCATACACGCTTTCACCCTGCCCATTTGCACGATATTAGACACCAGAGTGGTTGACACTTAATAAAACTCAACATCGTAGTTTTCGTCAGTACACGTGTTACAAATGATACACGAAATAAATGCATTATCTTTCTGCTACACCATATATGCCCCTGCTTTGTAGTTATACAGGGTGTTACAAAAAGGTACGGCCAAACTTTCAGGAAACATTCCTCACACACAAATAAAGAAAAGATGTTATGTGGACATGTGTCCGGAAACGCTTAATTTCCATGTTAGAGCTCATTTCAGTTTCGTCAGTATGTACTGTACTTCCTCGATTCACCGCCAGTTGGCCCAATTGAAGGAAGGTAATGTTGCCTTCGGTGCTCGTGTTGGCATGCGACTCATTGCTTTGCAGTACTAGCATCAAGCACATCACTACGTAGCATCGACGGGTTAGTGTTCATCACGAACGTGGTTTTGCAGTCACTGCAATGTTTACAAATGCGGAGTTGGCAGATGCCCATTTGAGGTATGGATTAGCACGGGGCAATAGCCGTGGCGCGTTACGTTTGTATAGAGACAGATTTCCAGAACGAAGGTGTCCCGACAGGAAGACGTTCGAAGCAATTGATCGGCGTCTTAGGGAGCACGGAACATTCCAGCCTATGACTCGCGGCTGGGGAAGACCTAGAACGACGAGGACACTTGCAATGGACTAGACAATTCTTCGTACAGTTGACGATAACCCTAATGTCAGCGTCAGAGAAGTTGCTGCTGTACAAGGTAACGTTGACCACATCACTGTGTGGAGAGTGCTACGGGAGAACCAGTTGTTTCCGTACCATGTACAGCGTGTGCAGGCACTATCAGCAGCTGATTGGCCTCCACGGGTACACTTCTGCGAATGGTTCATCCAACAATGTGTCACTCCTCATTTCAGTGCAAATGTTCTCTTTACGGATGAGGCTTCATTCCAACATTATCAAATTGTAAATTTTCACAATCAACATGTGTCGGCTGACGAGAATCCGCACGCACTTGTGCAGTCACGTCATCAACACAGATTTTCTGTGAACGTTTGGGCAGGCATTGTTGGTGATGTCTTGTTGGACCCCATGTACTTCCACCTACGCTCAATGGAGCACGTTATCATGATTTCACACGGGATACTCTACCTGCGCTGCTAGAACATGTGCTTTTACAAGTACGACACAACATGTGGTTCATGCACGATGGAGCTCCTGCACATTTCGGTCGAAGTGTTCGTACGCTTCTCAACAACAGATTCGGTGACCGATGGATTGGTAGAGGCGGACCAATTCCATGGCCTCCACGCTCTCCCGACCTCAACCCTCTTGACTTTCATTTATGGGGGCATTTGAAAGCTCTTGTCTACGCAACCCCGGTATCAAATGTAGAGACTCTTCGTGCTCGTATTGTGGACGGCTGTGATACAATACGCCATTCTTCAGGGCTGCATCAGCGCATCAGGGATTCCATGCTACGGAGGGTGGATGCATGTAACCTCGCTAACGGAGGACATTTTGAACATTTCCTGTAACAAAGTGTTTGAAGTCACGCTGGTACGTTCTGTTGCTGTGTGTTTCCATTCCATCATTAATGTGATTTGAAGAGAAGTAATAAAATGAGCTCTAACATAGAAAGTAAGCGTTTCCGAACACATGTCCACGTAACATGTTTTCTTTCTTTGTGTGTGAGGAATGTTTCCTGAAAGTTTGGCCGTACCTTTTTGTAACACCCTGTATACTAGCTCGGGTACCCGGCTTCACTCAGGGTTTTGATATGAGATCGTGTGACAGAATAAAATGAAAAATTTAATGTATAAGAGCTAAACAATTTTATTGGAAACATATTCTATTTACAATACTTGTTTGTAAACAACTTTTTCAGTTTGTTGTCCAGATTAATATTATACATATTTTTCGAATTTCCTCCTCGAGAGGAAGCTATGTATAGTTGAACGTGAGAGAATAGGGAGACTTTGAAATTGATGTAGGATAATTTGATTAGAAAGAAGAGATCAGTGCTATTATGAGTATGAATAATACGTATCTTTTGTACTTTCCAGTCATAAATTAGGCTTCGATGATGTTATTCCATAGCTGTTTGACGATCATCCTTGTTCCATTACATATTTTTAGTGAGTTTAAGTCGAAGATAGTTTAATGCCATCCTGGTACTTGCAGAAAGTTTAGAAATTATGTGGGGAAGTTCACACGTTCTTCAACGTTGACCATCGTGTCGATCGAGTTGAATATTCTCGCTTAACTGGGAATTTTCTTTAAAGCTGATATCGAGGACAAATTTTTTTAGTTGCCAAAATTACCCTTTTAAACAGACAGTCCGGACTGCAATAATTATGAATAACGTTTCTATAAAATTAATCGATGAGTTCGTTTTCAGCAGTGGTCATTTTGCAGAAATCGCTGCTGAGTTTAACGAGGCCGGCCATCTGGTCAGTAGGAGATGTGCGTAGGCTTATTTGTAAAAGTTATTGAGCAAAATGTGCTGCTGTTTCATCTTTCGACAGTTCCGATCTCGCATGCATTCATCTCGTCTGCTGGTGTTGACTTGGGGATAAGTGGAACTATTTGTAGAAAATGTGAATAGGGTCCCTCCCATCATTTCAGAATTTCCTCGCAAGTCTTGTAATGTTCTGTCCATGGATGCGTGTGATTTTTTTATGTGCCATTGTGCATTTGTACCAGAAGTTTATTACAGCTTCCTTAAAAGTTCACCCCGTCGAGACGCTCTTGAGATTTGACATATCTGGAACTGTTCTTCGCCTGTATTCATCGGTAGTTGAAATGCGTCGCGAATGTGGATGTGTTGTTCCGTGCGTAGTTTTCTCTGATCCAGTTTTATGTAAAGGATCCATTCCGCTTCTGTTTTTGCACACATACCTACTAGAAATTTTTGGAATAAACGGCGAGTGCTGAGTGTGTAATTGTATTTTTCATTCTCTCTGATCATTAATCGGTAAGCATAGAACTCCTTGCAGTGACATTTTTGTTTGCTTCTACGCCTGTTTCAGGCTAGATTTGAAGGACATTGAAATGATATCCGTCCTCTCCTTGCAAAAATGTTAATACATACTGGAAACATCGTATGAAAAGTGTGTCTTTGCAGTGCGTTGTAGTCCTTCTCTTTCTCGTTGTACAATTATGTCACGGCCTGTGTTTTCGTTGACCACAGTTAAAATGAAGGCTTCGTCTGTCTGAGATGCAGTAAATCGACGTCCGTGTTCTCCATTTGGTCTTTTGTCGACTCAAATTAAAAATTTAGAGAGTTCAGAAAAAAATCGGTTTTGAATATGTGAATCCGCTGATTATGTTTGTGTAAGATCCTCAGTACATCTTGGACTACTTCTCGTCTCTATCTACTGATATTTTTGCATCACTGACCAGTTTCTGTTTCTTCATTGCCAATGAAATATGATTCTGGAACTTTATGGTCTTCGTTATATAGTGGTAGTAATGGTCCAATGTTGTGATAAATTTGTCCTTGGATGGAAAAAACATAATCGATTTCATCTCTTTTAGTGTTGATCGTAGTGACACCGAGAGAGTCATTTGAAAGCAGGCGTTGTACGATTTTAATATTTTGAAGAAAGTATTTTGATTCTGGAGTTTCCTCGGTCATATAGTGTAAAAAGTTCTGTGGAATTTATTCGAGTGGTGGTAATGCAATATTTTCATTCAAGCAACAGAATCCTAAAATTTCTCTACTGTATTTTTTCGAGTTGCAAAACTGGCAGATGGAATCCAATGCCACGATTATGATGTGTTTGTGTTTTTCATAGTCTCGCGTTGGGTCGTAGTGGAATGCTTCATTTGTGATGTTGTAAGTACTGTTTAATTATTCTCGTCCGCGATTCCCTTAGCGTATATTTTCAAGGCGGTCTTGAATTAGCAACGTTTTATTATAAGATTGTATCGTAAATATTGATTCTTCAATCCTTTCATTTCTTCTGCTTGTCACGGTGCTCGTTCTCGTTCTGATGGGAACTTAGTGTCCTTCGCGCTTCTTGTCTGTTACATTTTTTCGCTGTTCGTTTTGTTTCAGAACTGGCGAAATCTCCTCCTTTTTTAAGTGTGGGCACTGTCTAAAACACAAATCAAATCAAGTTTACACTAATAACACTTTCTTAATTTATTTTCGATTTATATTCAGACACTGTATCACTTTGACTACTCACACTTCACTGCTCGTTTTTATTCTATCACTGCACTACGTTTTGGGCTTCTCCCTTCGTCACGGATGAGAAACGACGTTCGAACACACAACGAGTCTTGCTTTATACTCCACACCAATGGGGGGCACATCAGTGGTGAATTCGACAAGATATCATAAAGACTTGGAATGGTGCACAATGTTCGAGAAAATTTCAAATCTTTCGAGTGTGTTGTGGATATTCCACAATAATCTGGGCTGTTTCCGAACATTCTGGAATCTTCTCGAATTTTCCATACTGCCCTCGAACATTGTAGAACGGCCCAGACAATTGTGGAATATTCCGGAACAATATGGAACGTTGTAGAATGCTCTCGAACACTCTCGAATATTCTGGAACGTTCAAAAATACCGTCGAATATTCACCAAAGTTCTACAAATTTCTAGAGAGCGAAACTTCCCACCCTATATATCTTCAGAAGCACGACCTTCAAGTAAAAACGGGAATATTCATGGATGGCGTACAGATAACTACCGGCCCATATAATATATAATTCCCTTGATCGTACCGGGTCTGGTTCCTGCGTTTTAGCGGCCCGCATATTGTAGCTACACTTGCATTTGTAATATGTAATTGATTTGTCTGTGGAATCGAAGGACTTGCCCACAGAGAATGATTCCACATCAGATTTAATATCTGCTTGACTATGTGCAAGACATTTCATGCTATTGCGCAAATGCTCAAAGGTCTCTGTGGAAGCATCTAGAGCTCTTATCTCATCTAATGAGGGCTGTAGTAATGGGTATCGAAGGTCATGTTTTTCCTCTTGTGTCATAGCTGTGGACATTACTATTCTCCCCAAATCTCGAAGAATTATTTATGACATCTTTCTTCAGTGAATACGTATTCTATCAGCTTAAAATACATGACTCTTCGAGGAAAGACCTACATTGGAAGTGCGGGTGAAGTCTCACATTATTTCTCTGCTTTTCTTTTATTGTACCAGCCACTGCTTCTGCCCTAAGTTACAGCAGATAAGTATACCGTAAAACATTATTCACTAAAAATGTGGAATACACATTAAGTAGTTGATCTCTTTTTAGCCTGATTTTGTATCACGACAAAAATTTGCATAACTCATTTTTTCGGATCTCAAAAACATGCTTCCTGCCATTCAAACTTTCTACATGTACACCCGAAAATTCGCACTATTCTGTTCTTACTCGCCGAATCCCGATAACATCACAGATTAACTACTGGTGATTAATTGTTTCATAAAATTCTCTTGTGTGTATGTGTGCGAGTTTTGCGAAACTAAGAAAGACCTCGATCGCAGATAATCGGCTACTGCAAACCAACACCTTCTGAAAACGTTTTCCCACGGATAAAAACCACATGGTTTCAAAAGCCGTAGAACAAAGAGACCAGCCGAATACCGCATCATCAAAACCACCTCGTAGTATTTTGTCCTAGACAGTTACGCAGTTTCGGCTCTTAACATTCCCCACCATGAAATAGCCGTTGGTTATGTAATTAGTTTTAGTTCGCTGAAGAGGGATCGCTGTAAACGGTGGACACATCCATCAGAAATCGTGGAAATATATCAGTATCATACTACGCTAATCGCACATCATATTCCGTCAATAACGAACTATTGTAATAATTCACGGGAAATTTCACAACTACAGCGTTAATCCTTCTGCGTGTTCGCGTAATTCTGTTAATTGCGGGAATGTTTCGTCATAGTGAAAGAGCCATTCATGATCGACCTCGCCTCATGCACACACTGCAGCAGCCAGATGCACTTCTCACTCCCACCAACAGTGTCTGACGTCGATGCACTACCGCTACTTTCATAGCTTTCATTGCGAGTTCTTCCGCAGCCCAGAGAGCAGTTGCTTCGGACACAGCAGTCAGGAGTGTTAAATGGCACAATGGTTTCCTCTTTCCTCTATCCAAGGCCACACTTAACTCTGTTAGTTTATTCTCGGCTAAAGCTCTTGATACTGTACCTCTGTTGGGAAATTATAAAAATTACCGAGCTTCTCGATAAACTGAATATGATTCCCGGACCGGGATTCGAAACTGCGACTATCGCTGAGTAAAAATTTCTCCAGTGGCTAAACAATAACATAGCAAAACTTGTCTACTAAGTTTAGTGTCTTAATTTAGCGACTTAGTATCCTTGTTGTATTTTTGTTCATCTTATAACATGTTTCTAGGTACTATTCATTCCTTTCAAGAGATCTCCCAAAGGATCTTTGCCGTTTCTCACAGGTTGACATTGTTATTGGCAAGCCCTTCCTTTCCTAAACTTTAATTCACATTGCAAATTATACTTGGTTTCCTTTGTTTCGTGCTCCATCTCCAGATTCAAACAACATGGGTAAAAATAGACTAGAACCATGTGTCGCCTTTTTCCTCAACGGATAAGGCCATTTCGGGTTCTTTAACTGTTACAAGTAAAGTACTATTTCTGTAGAAGTAGTACACAAACTTTCGCTACCTGTATTATATGTTACACCAGAATACCATTTTCCAGTTAATAATGTCAAAATGTCCTTTATTTTGATGAAAATTTAAAACTAATAGAAAATGACTTCTCAAGAAGATGTTTGTTCATTTTTTGCTCGGTACAATAATTTTGACATGGATACTTCAATTTTGAGTGACGAACGGTGTCAAAAACGACCGCTTATAGATCTGAAGAAAAATAACTCCAGTATTTATTTTCTGGAGGCTGAACACAGAATATTTACAGTACTACTCTTTACCACTAGGTGTTCGCCCATGGAGTTAAAAAAGCAATTTTAGAAATTTAAGAAACGTAATTTATTTCTTGGCTTCGCAAATACTCAAAGAAAGCCATTATTGTACGTTTCTGAATTATAAATTCCTTTACAGCAGTGAAATGTATCCGTATGACAACAACTTCTCTCTTAGGAGAAAAGTCTTCCTCCTCCACCAACTCTCTTACATCGGCTAAATAGTCTTCTGTCATCAGTCCGTCAACCACGTCAATCGACCTTAGATGAGGAGCTGAATAATCCGTCTCGTCAGGGACAAACTAGGGCAGATCGATTTCTTCGGCCAGGTCTGCTTCGATGTCTAGTATATACTCCTCCAATTCATTGTCCAGTAAATCCAGTTCCGATTGCCACCTACAAAAACAAAGACAAAATTGCTTTATTTTGGAACTTATTGCACCACGATTATCGTATCCTTAAACAGCATTAGTAAAACTATAACGTCGCATAGCACTTTCTCGTAGGAAACGTTACAGTACAGCAAACCAAGATATCCAAAGCATTATCAGCAGCAAGCCGATGTACTTCTAAAACACATTATCTGACTAACTTACAGCGTTTGCAGACTGTAAGTAAACGGTACGACACACAGGTAAACTAAACCGTACTGAATATGTGAATTCTTCATGCACTACCTACCATCCCACATGGCACATTCAACATATGGTAAAACAATGCTTCACCACAATTTAACAAAGTACATCGATCTCTAATGCTGGCCATTGACTACTACTAAAGTAACTCCATATGTGTCGTGACACTACTGACATAACTCGCGGACTGCATGTTGGTGGACTACACGATCGTGTTCGCGACGTCGATCATTATATGCCTGTTAAGGAGTCTGAAATCGGTCAACTTTTAATAAAGTATCATCACCAAGAACACGGATGTGGACGGGTGTTACAGAACAATCTCCCTAATGTTAGCGTCAGTTACGGAGAGCTTCTACAACAGCCAAGTCAATACTAACACAACCTCCCTTACTCGTTCTCCTCCACTGCGATGTGTCCATGTTGATCAGTGTACTGGCGATATTCAACGTAAGTTTCCTGTCCCTCCCCTGTAGGCAACACCTGTAGTTATATAAATTTCAGTAAACCAATTGACGTAATTGATATAACTGAGGAATCTCCAACTCCTCTACTATTCACGAGTACTTAGTACTTACATTTCAGTTGAGAACATGAGCTCCCAGAGAAACCTGAAAAATAAAACGAGACAATATTAGCTTTCGTCTCGATTGACGTAGGTAGGTTATTTATTTTGACTAATAACAAGCACTACTTACACGTTTCAGCAAATGTACTGTGTTACGGTTTCACCCCTAGCACTTCTGATTTACAAAGAATAAAATCTCAAAGTAACAATAGATTTCCGAAACTTGTATTTCGGTGCGAAACTTTGTAAAAACTTGGAGACACGAGAGGAAGTAGTGCCGTTTTGCCTCGCGAGCCACATTATAGCTCGCCTGCTACCAAACCGCATGGCTGACGCAGCGATACCGGCCAACAGCGTTTAGAACGAGTTTGCGAAGATGCGACAGCTGGCGGCGACTTACCAACAGACAATCGTGAATGCGAACTCCTCGAGGATAGCGATAAGCACGATCAGAACCATCTTGTCCGACAGCTTAGCACCAAATGAGTGTTTCTGTGGTTACGGCGGCTGTACGCCCATTGTCGAAACAGTGGACAAGTAATTATCAAGACTCACGTGTGTGGCGTGAAAAAGCTGTTTAAGGACTGCTCGCTTTTAATTTTATTTGGCCTCTTCATGATAACCAAACATATTTAGCAATTGTTGAATTGGTTGACATAGATTTCATTACATGTTTTTACGTATTTTTAACCCCAACCTAAAGGTAACGTGAAAATACCGTGGCTGATAGATAAAAGTTGGATTTCGTAGAAACTCGAGAGGTGTCCCAAGATTCCTCTTTCGGTGGTCTTTTGGTATACACCGCTCCTTCCCAAGTGGATGTCCACTTTTTCCCAAAATCACAAGGATGACGTCTTTCGCATTGCTTAACTGCCAGAGCCTTGTCATAATGCATGTGGGTAGACAAATTCCAGCTTTGATTAGTAATGCATCAAGCTTTTTCCGCTACCTTTCGAGTTCTGAATATCCCACATATCAGGTAGTTGAGACCGAAAGGTTCATCGGGCTGAGAATCGCAGCATGTGGATGCCAGACTTTCCAAGCCATATAAGTGTGATCAGTAACATCCTTGTACCGCCATTTCTGAAGTATTTCCAATGTTTGACGTTTAGACAATCTAGTTTGACAGACATATACTTTTTACATATAGAAGACTGTACTGCTATATACTGTCGAATCTTCCTGAAATTCACTGACTAACACATCTCTTCCCATCCCAGTCAGTTGTGCTTCTTTAAGATAGAAACAACGTCAAAGGGACCAAATCAATGGTAACAAAGGTATCCTCCTGCTCCATCCCACTTTTCTGCTTGTCCTATATTTTCTCATGCTGTGTGATGATGGTGTTTCCTTTTATCCAAAGTAAATGTGAGCGTATACCCACTGATGTGTGGATGGAGTCGTTCGAGAAACGTAGTGGCGAATTCCAGTTGATGTGATAGTACTGCTGATCGAACATATGGGGCATACTGAACGTGGTATCAGATCTCATCGCCCCCTCTCCGGCATTTACGGGTATTAGGGTGGCTTGTGTGCGCAGATGTGGTGCCAACATCCTCCAGTTTTCTACCAGGGCATCATTGCTTCCGTGCCACGACACATCACCACTGTTATTCGTGCCAAAGGTGGACATAGTGGCTCTTAGGTAGTTGGTCATAATGTTCTGGCTGATGAGTGTATTGTAGAGAAAACTCCATTGCATTTTGACTTCCATTTATGATCTTCTAAAAGTTCTAAGGTACCTCTAGAACCAGTCACTATAAAAATGGAGTTGGGGACAATTTAGACGCATGACGAAGAGCTTCTACGTAGGATAGCCTTTCTCAGTACCAATGCTGGCTTCTGGCAGAAGTTTGCACATTTTCATAGCTTGCCTATCTAATCAGTTCTAGTCTCACAACATGAAAAAATCATGAGCATGATTGTCCAGATGGACAGGATGGGTTGAGACACATTAACAGGTGAGGTGTTGATCCATACAGACCCCCCACTCTGATAAGATGTTGCTGTATGTTGATAGCCTCACACTTGTAGCCAAACCTAGGTTTACAGTATCGTTTATTGGAAGCCTGGTCATATACCACATTGTTAAAGATCGATATTATGTTATGGCAAGGAAGATCTTAAGCACGGTTTTGTGAATTCTCTGTGTCCGTTAGTGGATAGTTGAGGAAAAATGTGAATTAATAAAGTATTTATTTCTTCGTTTCTTTCGTGTAAAGTTTCTGTATCTCTATCAACTACTCCCTTTAAATGTTGAATGTGATCTTGAATTCAATTTAAATTTGGTAATTGAGTTTTTTGACCTATATACATCTCCTAAATTTCTTCTTTTCTTTCATGTAAAGTTTCTATAGTTCTATCAACTACTCCCTTTAAATTTTGAATGTGATCTTCTTGAATTCTATTTAAATTTGGTAATTAAGTTTTTTGACCTTTATACATCTCCTAAATTTTATGTTCTCCATGTTTCTGAATTGAAGGTAAACTTCTTCATAAACAAAATCTTTGAAATTTTCTGCAAAAGGCATTTTAGATTCCATAACTAAAGAATATAGATCAGATCCCTTGATATATTTTGTTGAATTTTCTATATGTTTAGGTAGCATGATTTCACTGCTACTGAAATTTGCATATGTTTACAATACTTTTCTTTAATAACATGAAGTTCTACAGCATCTCGAAGACGATTATATACTAGAAGTTCAGTAGCTTGATTTCCATGAAACCATGGATTACTCTTTTTATCAACAATCATAAACAGTTGTTTATTACTTTATGTAAGGTTGTTGTTGAGCAGATCTACAATCACCTCCATTTATTATAAATAAGTTTTATTAGATTTGCAAAAAATAAGAAGGAGCTGAATGAAAAGTAAAATATTTCATAATCAGAGAATATAAACCTGATGCAGTCAAAGACTGTTTTAGCTGTCGCAGGTTCATTGAGAGAAACAATATTTGGCTTTATGTGTGAGAGGTGAGTGATTTGCTCACCCCTAGTATTCCATAAATATTACAATGTTTTTCTCTTGTATGTTCACAAAGTTATAGTTCTTTATTCATAATGTTGTGTTTCTGTGGTAGAAACTGGACTTGATTTTCAGGGTTCTCACTTGCAACCCTTAAATTTCATAATGAATATGTTTCAGAAATTCATCATAATTTCTTTTGTCTAACATTTCCATGTGCTAAACATTTAGCATCTGGAAATCCATATAGAAAAGTTAAAATATCATCAGTAATCAACAACATTACCATGTTTATTTTATTTTTTATTTCTTTTCCGGACATGGCAAATGACTGACACCTTATTTTTATTGATAAATACAGTTCTTTTTCATTATAAGTTAGATCTGTCTAGTGGGTGGGTCTATATATATATTCGATTTTCACAAAAATAATAAAAACTATTTTGAATGAATGGCGAACCCAAGTAATCTGGAAGTCTGCAAACTGAACACCGAGATCAATGAATTAAAAACTAAAGAACAACAATTTGTTCAGGTTACTCATCTTATCAGTAAAGATTTACGTTTTGAACAAATATATAACTTGTATTTAACAAATGAAATGTACAGTTGGATAGTTGGTGATCATATTAGAAAGGAAAATCCGTTTAGTGTACATTTATGGAAACTTATAATTTCAAGGGATAATAAAATATCTGAAGATTTTAATAGAGAATTTCAAGACAAATGAGATTTGGATTATATACTAAGAAGTCATGAGTTATCTGATAATTTTATAAGAGAATGTCAGGGTCAATTAAATTGGTAAATTTATCAATCTATCAAAAATTATATGAAATTTTTATAACGGAATTTCAAGATAAACTAAACTGGGACATATTTCATTAAATCAAGTATTATCTGAAGAATTTATAAGAGAATTTCAATATTAATTGAGTTGGGTAATATATCACATACACAAGTATTGTTTGAAGAGTTTATTAGAGAATTACAAGATAAAGTAAACTGGGGACAAATATCAAGTAATCATAAACCAACTGAAGATTTTATTATAGAATTTCAAGACAAATTAAACTGGAGAGAAATATCATTTACACATGAAATGTCTGAATATTTTATGAGAAAATTTCAAGATAAATTGGATTGGGATCATAATTATATCAAGTGAAAAAGCACTGTCTGAAAAATTTATAATGGTATTTAAAGATAATGTTAATTGGGAATAATTTTAACATATAAAAATATACCTGAATTACTCTTACAAAAATTATTAAACCTTATGAACTTATCGTGCACTTTGAAGGAGAAGAATGTCGTACATTCTTAACTGACAAAAATCACCAGTTTGTCAAAACAAGTTGTAATTATATTTTTCATAAAGAGTGTATTGATGAATGGTTGAAAGAACATGATAAAGTGTGTAGAAATGTTTTTAAAAATATAATAAAAAGTTTAAAACAACACATAGTGAAATCTTTAATTATTTTTGTTCTCTATAAATGATTTATCCATATTTGGAATTGATTGTAATCAACCATCTGCTTAGCTTCCTGAAGTATAACTAGTTTGAATGACACATTGGAAAAATTAGAAAATTTTACATTTCCACGAATCTAATAAATTAGTTTCTATATAAATGGATTCTGCACCAGCCTTAGGACTGTTTCTTATTAAATCCAAATTATGCAGATATTGTAATACTGAGAAGCCAATTGATATTTTTACATTACAGAAATACACATAAGATGGTTGCGGAACGATGTGTAGACCACATGTAAATAAATATCATGTAAAAACTTGCAATGAAAATCGAATTTCTTGTGATTGCAGAAAAAATATTGCTAAATATTATTGCAAAGAACATTTAGGGCGGATTCTGGGTCAAGAACATTCGATAATACTACTGTCAATGGAAAATGTTGAAAAGCAGGAAACTGATGCATCTACAAAGAAATTTAAAGGTTGTCAAGACATTAAAGATTTGTTTTTATGTAAATCCTTGACATAAAAATGAATATAATATTAAATGTAATAAGCATACTTCAGAATATATGAAGAATGAGAAAGTAAAATAGCCTTGTACTTAAATAAGAAAAAGCAAAGTGTTAAATTTGAGAAATCTAATTTTTTTCCCAAAGCTGGTATTTATCACTTCTTATAAATAGAAAGGCCAAATGGAGCAATACACAGATGATTACTGGAGAGGCCCAATGGAGAACATCAGTTGATTAACATTGTGATTACTATAAGAGAAATAAAATAACCTTATCATACATTGACAATGATGATGAAATTTTCGAAACTAAAGTGGATAAACCATTGGAAAAATATTTCCATTTTCTACCAATATGTTTGCAAAACCAAAAACTAGACCTGATGAAGAGAAACTATTCCCCTTTTATACTAATTTATTTGTGAAACCAAGAGACAGGAAAATGGTTAGCATTTATGTAGTTGATACTGCATTTGTAAACAGATTACAAACAATAAATTTTGAAAATAACATAAACTCAGTTGAACTTAATCATCTCTTAACTGCAGTAAAACCGAAAAAAGTTCCATTTGTTATTTATACTGATTTTGAAAGATTACTATTGAAGTTGGACAACTGTAAACTGAATCCGGAAAATTCATATAGTTAAATATCAAAAACATGAACCAAGTGGTTTCTGTTATTATATCAAGTATGTTAATGGGCATCATAGAGATCCTGTTGTTTACAGAGGACCAAACTGTTATAAGAAATTTATTGAATGCACAAAAAAAAAGAGGTTGAAGAAATTGGGAGAATTTATTCTGAAATTGAAGGAATGAGACCAATAACCCCTAAAGAACAATCAAGATATAATAAATCTAAGGTTTGTACAATGTGTGGATGTCATTGTACAAGAAATAATAAAACAGTTCAACATCATCATCATTTGGCTGGAAAATATACAAATCCATTGTGTAATAATTCAATTTACAGTTAAAACATCTGGGCTTTGTACCAATTTATTTACATGATTTATCTGGATATGATTCTCATCTGTTTGTGAGAGAATTTGGGTATGATGAGAAAGAGATAGATTTAATATCCAACAATGAAGACATATATATTAGATTTGGTAAAAGGACATAAAGTTTGGATATGAGATTTATTGACACATTTAAATTATGGCTTCTTCACTCGACAAACATCCATAAAATTTAAAGAGAGATGAAATACAAATATTAAGAAGTTTTTTAAAGCAGAATTATTCGATTTAGTGACCAGAAACGGTGTCTATCCATTTGATTACATGGAACCTTGGAAGAAATTCTAAGAGATACAATTAACAGCAAAAAAGATTGTACAGCTAACTGAATGACTGCGAAATAAGTGATGAAGATTACAAACATTCAAAACTGCTTTGGAAAAAATTCAAATGAAAAATCTTGGTGAATATCACAATCTGTGATTTAAAACTGATGTTCTATTGTTATCTGATAGTTTTGAAAATTTTAGAAAAACTTTTATACAAGCTTATGATTTAGATCCTTCTAGGTATTTTACAGCTTCTGATTTATCTTGGGATGCTATACTGAAAAGACCAAACAACCACTTGATTTATTATATGAATATGATATGATTTTAATGGTTAAAAAAGTAATAAGAGGAGGAATATCAAATGTTGCAAGTGATATGTAAAGGCAAACAACAATATGATGTGACTAAGATATCAAATTATTTAGCTTATTTAGATGCAAACAATTTATATGATTATGATATGAGTCAATATTTGCCATATGCCATATGGAAGATTTGAATGGGATGAACCAGATTCTTTCGATTGTACAAAAACAAGTGAAATGTCAGATACTGCTAAAATGGACATACACAGATTTCTGAAACCTGTACAGAAAATTGGAATATAGATCAACATAAACATCATTTCTGGCCCTTTTTATTGCTCATGAAAACCACACTTTGCACGTTGTACCACCATACAGTGAGACCTTCAGAGGTGGTGGTGCAGATTGCTGTACTAGTCGGTACCTCTAATACCCCTTAGCAGGTCTTCTTGCATAGATGCATGCCTCTGTTCGTTGTAGCATACTATCCACTAGCTCATCAAGGCGCTGTTGGTCCAAATTGTCCTATTCCTCAATGGCGATTCGGCATAGATCCCTCAGAGTGGTTGGTGGACCACATCATCCATAAACAGCCCTTCTCAATCTATTCCAGGTATGATAGGGTTCATGTTTGGAGAACATGCTGGCCACTGTAGCCGAGCGATGTTGTTATCCTGAAGGAAGTCATTCACAAGATGTGCACAATGGGGCTCGAATTGTCGCACATGAAGACAAATGCTTCGCCAATATGGTTGCACCTTCGGTTGGAGACTGGCATTCATATATCCCACAGCCAATATGGCGCCTTCCATGGCCACCAGCGGCGTACATAGGCCCCACATAATGCCACCCCAAAACAGCAGAGAACCTCCAACTTGCTACACTCACTGGATGGTGTGTTTAAGGCGTTCAATCTGACCAAGTTGCCTCCAAACATGTCTCCGACGATTGTCTGGTTAAAGGCATATGCGACACTCGTTGGTGAAAAGAACGTGATGCCAATCGTGAGCGGTCCATTCGACATGTTGTTGGGCCCATCTGTACCATGCTGCATGGTGTCGTGGCTGCAAAGATGGACCTCAGCATGGACGTTGGGAGAGAAGTTGCGCATCATTCAGCCTGTTGCGCACAGTTTGGGTCATAACACGACGTCCTGTGGCGGCACGAAAAGCATTATTCAACATGGTGGCATCGCTGTAAGATTTCCTCTGAGCCATAATCCGTAGGTAGCGGTCATCCACTGTAGTAGTAGCCCTTGAGCGGCCTGAGCGAGGCATGTCATCGACAATTCCTGTCTCTCTCTGTATCTCCTCCATGTCCATGGGATGTCATTGTCCACAGAATGTAGACATGTGCTGTGGAATACTAAACGATTAGTTCATAGGCCTGTTACTCATCGATGGAACACTGAACATGCACAAGTATCATAGCAAGCCATCTCCCACGGATGATAGAAGACGGTCCTCTGCAGACTAGGAGGAACCTGTGGTACCAACATGATTGCTGTCAAGCCCACAGTGCACGAAGTACTACAGCATGTCTTCATGTATTGTTTTCAAATCTTTGGATTGGATGTGGACGACCAGTAACTTGGCCAGCCTTTCCCCATATTTGATACCTGTAGACAAATTTTGAGGTGAAAGGTCAAATACGCTATCTACAATGACGTAACAACTACACCCGATGATAGCAACGACGTATTGCTGCAGCCTGCTTGGACATCTCCACTGAAATGCTAGCTTGTGTGCAGCAGTCACGCCACACTGTCCTGGAAGCGTGTATCGTTGCTGCTTGTTGCTGCCAGGCGTCATTTTGGACACAACGCGTGATGGTCAGTTGTTTCGCTGCTGGTCGGAATTCACACAACTAGTATATGCACTTATGTTGCTCCTTAGTGTGTCCTACCACTGGTATTGTTCAATTACCAGTGTGAGAATTCTTTGTAATAAGATATCTCGTAAACGACTCGCACTAAAATCATGTAACAAACACCACTGACATTCTACTTTACCCTATTTTCAGTTTGTTCATGTGAATAGGCATTGCTCTTTTTAAAAAAGTGTACGTTTACACAAAAGAAGCGCTTTCTAAGTGTTAATACAATCTGTTCATTGGCTAACAATACGAGCCCATTACTACGAATCCATTCCGTCAAAACCACATATCAAGAGCACTTTCCATTTCCGCAATATTTGCAGTGCAAGTTTTAGGTGAATCGCCCTATATTACAAGGTAAATAATTACTGTGAACCACGGGCATTGAAGCGGAGGTCTTAATTGTTGTACTGGATACTAGAAGAGTCGTAATTTAAGTTGTAAGTGACATTACCATCCACTCCTACAAATACACCCTCGCTGAGTTGATTTTAGATTCCAAGGAAGCGCCTGTGTATCAGTCCCCCTTTCACTGTGGTGAAGATATGCTTCAGCCCACCGAAGGCGTACTTCATGCCCACCAAAAAAAAAAATTAGTTAAAAGTAACTTTTATGAACAAAATAATTTATACTGATGTATAAGTAGGGTACAGCACTGTCTTAGCAACACCAAAGGCATTTCCATTAAGTTCACACTGAGTGGAGAAGTTTTTATGAGCACAAGAAAAAATTTAAAAAAGTACAAATTCATTAATTGCCGTTGGTATTCGTTCACAACATACCTTTTAAAGTTATATAAATGTCCAAGAATGGTCGTGAACGTGAAAAATTAACATGACAGTTGTTGCAAAAAGTGATATTCACTATAAAGACTTAAACTTTTGGGTTAAGTTTTACTGAAAAATTTAAAACAATTGCGGAATCCATACTAACGTTATAAATGCGAAAGTAACTCTGTCTGTTACACTTTCACGACTAAACTGCTGGACCGATTTTGAAGAAATTTGGTATGGAGGCAGCTTGAATGCTGAAGAAAAACACAAGCTACTTAAGAAACTGTGTGGTACAACATATTTATTGATTTTAAGGGAATAACGCGAAATATGGATCAACAATGACTCCCTGAGAAAGCTATTTACTCTTTAAATTTTGAACATTATGTTTGTCAAAACCCTTTATTATTCGATATGTTCTACATAAGGCGATTCAATGTAATGAATGCAATGTTTATACTATCCTCTGTGTGTTTAGTCCAGGCTTTTATACAAATATCTGTCACATACCTGTCGCATTTTAGCCACTCGGCGCCATGCGTTGTTTAAACTGGGCAATAGCTATGGAGATCAGGTCTTTTAGTCTTGTGGTTAGCATTGTAAAATATTAGCTGTGCAGTCCTGGACTCAATTTCCAAACAGGTCCCTTTTTTGCGCTCACTGTGTGGGTGTTGTCCTTACAATCACCTTATCATCATTGAAGAGCAAGTCATTGAAATGGCATCAAATAAACGCTTGCACCACGAGCCCAAACGGATCTAACATGCCCTTTCAACCAACAATGTCATATGCAAATTTCTTTTCATTTTATTTACTTAGATGCAAACGCAGCCTCAGGTAAAAGCTAGAATAAAATGTCTGTACAATGCTCCATATGTTTAGTCCATACTAATCCATACTTCTACTCTAATATCATAAATGTGAAAGCAACACTATTATGTTTTCAGCACTAAGCCGCTGAACCAAAGACGATCACATTTTTGTCATAAGACAGGTTGAATCCTGCAGGTTAACATAGGCTACTTCAAAAAGTGTAATAGATACACATTGTTTTGAAGAATACACGAGCGTAAGATCTGTGCCCTTCAGGTGCAGTTACAATGCGCAAAAGAGGAACTAGATAGGTTGAGGAGGGTGAAGGGTGGTGGGGAATGGGACACCACCTTCGCCCCTACTTCCCAGACTGGTCTGATTACAACATTTCGCTTCTCAATTCGTTGTCTTGCCCTAATCTTAAGGGCTACAAACATTGCCAAGGAAATAGGTTCAAAAACAATTGTGCCAAATACTGTACAAACATAAATTAAAATATAATACTGAAGAAATATACTCAGTCTACAAAGGAGATTGGTTACAAATCAATTGAGCAACCCATCCTAGAATATTGATGATGTGTGTGAAACTCATACTAAATAGGACTACCAGAATTTGTTGAATGTATACAGGAGATGGCAGTATTCTGCAATCTTTCTCAAACGATTTAACAGAAACTATTCGGTAAAAAAATTCATTCTTGCTTTAGTTGTAGCTTTATATGTCAAGTTCACGATGATGGGCCCTTCATTTCGTTAATGGTTATACTTACTGTGATATTTACGTGAAAGTAAAATACTACGTGAAATTCGGAAAAGTGTGCAATCAAAAGTAGAGGTCGCTATGTCTTTACGTTTGGTGCATATTTCGAGGTTTTAGGGAGCTCCTCTCCTGGGAATGTACAATCTGTAGTAGAAACGAGTTAATAGAGGAACACGAGCGTAAGATCTTTGCCCTTCAGGTGCAGTTACAATGCGCAAAAGAAGAACTAGATAGGTTGAGGAGGGTGAAGGGTGGTGGGGAATGGTAACTGGCAGTCGGCAAGAAGGTAGCTAGGAAGAGGAGGTATGCAGACAGTTTTACTTTGCATACATGCAATAGATACGACCAACTGTCAGAGTTGAGTGGAGAGGAGCCTTGTGTAGCTGTAGATCTAGAGAACTTGCAGCAGTCCTCAGCAATTAGGAGGCCTAGGTTAGTTGCAAAGTTCTGCTGCTAGGTAGTTCCCAAGGTAGAGGTGTGGGCCAGCACTTGCAGGAAGTGTTGGGGAGTGAGTACCAGGTCACCAGCATTGTGAAGCCTAGTGCAGGGTTGGCTGAGGTGACTGAAAGCATAGGGGAGTTATGTAAGAATTTTACGAAGGAGGATCAGGTAGATATAGTGGGTGGAGCAGGGAACAGTCTCGATAGGGATGGGGAATATGATGTCAGTGGTGACTTGGTCAAGATAGCTACTCAAACTGGTGGCACTAATGTGAATTTTGTGCAACTGTTTCAGCATCATGATCGGCCTCACCTTAATGCGGGTGTTAGGCGTGTTAATGTGGGGCTGGGGAGGGCACTGATGGCGGAGTGCATGCATCACATCTCAGTGGTGCCAGTTGGGTCTATCACTAGATGGGGTTTCACTAGGCATGGCCTGCACCTCAATAGGTATGGGAAGGGGAGGCTGGCTAAGCTTATAGGTGACAGTTTGGTGGTGTTGGTTGTGGTGTCACTCATGGAAAAATTCCTGTAGTAGTTGGTGTTACAGCTGCACTTTTTTTAGATTGAAGTCAGCTCATATGTATACCTGCTTAAAGGAAGTCCCTCTAACTAAGGGCTCACCTTCAGAGGATGTAATGTTTCCAAGTAGAGAAGGAATTAGCATATTTCATCAAAATATAAGAGGTATTAGAAATAAAGTTAGTGAACTGCTAATAGAGGTTAACTCTGAAATTATTGGTATATCAGAGCACCACTTAAATAATTTGATAATTCAGAGGTTTCCTTTACGAGGCTACAGATTAGCTGACTGTTTCTCAAGGTTTTCCTTGTGGGGTGGGGGGAGTGGCTCTGTATGTAAAAAACTGTATTTCATTTGAGTTCAAATGGTTCAAATGGCTCTGAGCACTATGGGACTCAACTGCTGAGGTCATTAGTCCCCTAGAACTTAGAACTAGTTAAACCTAACTAACCTAAGGACATCACAAACATCCATGCCTGAGGCAGGATTTGAACCTGCGACCGTACCGGTCTTGCGGTTCCAGACTGCAGCGCCTTAACCCCCGGCTTTCATTTGAGTCCATAGACATATCACGACACTGCACTGAACGGATATTTGGAAGTTGTGCAGCATTAGTTGAATTTAGTGAACCTAAACTTCTAATTGTTGTTTATAGGTCCCCTAACTCCAACTTCAGAGCATTTTTGCACGAGCTAGAGAGGGGTTCTTGATTCACTTTGTAGGAAGGACCAGAAAGTAGTTACATGTGGTGACTTCAATATTAATTGTGTATATGATTGTGCAAGAAAAAGGATGTTGGTAGATTTCCTAAATTCATATGATCTGATGCAAACTGTGTTTTTTCCAGCTACAGTGCAGGGAAACAGTGGCACAGTCATAGACAATATTTTTATTCATTCTTCCTTACAAGATGGGCATTCTGTTAGTAAAAGGGTGAATGGCCTTTCAGACCATGATGCACAAATTTTAACACTAAAAGTTTTTTGAACTCAAACCAGTGTCATATTTAATTACAAACTATGTAGGAAAGTTAATCCAACAGTAATACAGAGTTTTTTAAAACTTGTTAAGGAACAAGAGTGGCAAGATGTTTATAGTGCCGATAATATAGATGATAAATACAATGCTTTCCATAACACATTTCTCATGCTCTTTGAGAGTTGCTTTCCATTACAACATTCTAAACGGGGTATTAGCAGTAATGGACAGCCCAGGTGGCTGACTAGTGGGATAAGGATATCATGTAGAACAAAGTAGGAATTATATCAAAATGTTAGAAGTAGTCACAATCAAGCTACCGTAGCCTTTCACAAACTGTACTGTCAGTTGCTTAAAAATGTTATTAGAAAGGCAAAGAGTATGTGGTATGCAAATAGAATAGCTAACTCACATGATAAAATTAAAACCATATGGTCAGTTGTGAAGGAAGTGTCTGGTCAGTAGCACAAAGTCGACAATATAAAGTCAGTTTGTAGTAAAAATGTTTCTGTTACTGGTAAATCAGATATACTTTCAGTATTTAACAATCATTTTCTTTGCATTCCTGGTGAATTTAACAAAAATTTAGTTTTTTGATGGTATCATATAACTATCTCGGCAAACGCCTTTCCAAGATTGATGTCTGAAACACTCCTCTGTAATACAGATAAGGAGGAGATTAAGTCAATAATTAAATCACTGAAGATTCTCATGATTATGATGGAGTGCCTAGCAGAACATTAAATTTCTTTGCTGCACATGTTAACCCTGTATTTAGCCATATTTGTAATATTTCCTTTAGCAGTGGTCAGTTCCCTGAACGATTAAAGTACTCAGTAGTAAAGCCACTTTATAAAAATGGAGAAAGGAGTAATGTAGACAAATTTAGACGTATTTCTATGCCATCAGTGTTTGCAAAAGTTATAGAAAGGGCTGTGCGTGTAAGGTTAATTGATCATTTTATATCACACGATTTACTATCAAATGTACAGTTCGGCTTTAGAAGTCGTTTAACAACTGAGAATGCTATATTCTCTTTTCTCTGTGAGGTACTGGATGGGATAAACAAAAAGTTTCGAACGCTTGGCGTATTTTTTTATTTAAGTAAGGCATTTGACTGTGTTGATCACAAAATATTGCTCCAGAAGTTGGACCATTACAGAATACGGGGAGCAGCTCACAATTGGTTCACCTCTTACTTTAGCAACAGTCAGCAAAAGGTCATTATTCACAATGTTGATAATGGCTGTGATGTGGGATCTGAGTGGGGTACTGTCAAGTGGTGGGTGCCCCAGGGATCAGTGTTGGGGCCGCTCCTGTTCCTTATTTATATAAATCATATACTCTGTAGTATTAGGTGTAACTCTAAAATATTTCTGTTTGCCGATGATAATAGTAAATCACAGTAAGACTCAACTCTTACAGTTTCTAACACACAATTCAACAAAACCTGACATTTTAATTTCACAGAACGGGCATATAATTAGTGAAACTGAACAGTTCAAATTTCTAGGTGTTCAGGTAGATAGTAAGCTGTCGTGGAAAGCCCACGTTCAGGATCTTGTTCAAAGATTTAATACTGCCATTTTCACTATTCGAACGGTATCAGAAGTGAGTGATACTTCAACATGAAAATTAGTCTACTTTGCTTATTTTCATTCGCTTATGTCATATGGTATTATATTTTGGTGTAACTCTTCCCATTCTACAAGGATATTTTTGGCTCAGAGACAGGCAGTTCAAGCAATAAGTGGTGTGAGTTCAAGAACCTCTTGTCGACCTCTGTTCACGAGTCTGGGTATTTTGAATTGGCCTCTCAATATGTATATTCCTTATTGCCGTTTCTTGTTACCAATATTAGTTTATTTAAGCAGCTTTCACTCGGTTAATACTCGGCAGAAATCAACCCTCCATTTGGATCGGACTTCCTTAACTCTGTGCAAAAAGGTGTGCAGTATACTGCTGCATCCATTTTCAATAAGCTGCCACTTGAATGCAAAAATATTAGCAATAATCCACGCGCTTTCAAATCGAAACTGTAGAGTTTCCTCATGGGTCACTCCTTCTATTATGTCGAGGAGTTTCTTGAAAAACTAAGCTGATTCTTATTGTATTGCTGGTAGCGTTTACTTAAACTTATGGACTTACTTTGTTTTCAGGTTCATGAATATTTATTTTTATCTGTTTATTACTTTTATGTTGTAAGTTCATGTACTGACACATTCCATGACCTTGGAGACTTGCTCCTCAATTAGGTCCTACGGAACTTGATGTGTAAATAAATAAATAATCAAAGAGACAAATTGGTCTGGGGAAATAACTGTTAGCAGGACAAGTTAGGTACTTTTATAGCTTTAAGTTGGCGTCACTTGGATGAGCTCTGATATTCTGATATATCAACATTGTTTTGCTTACAACCCCAAAAATACATTTCAAGATGGCGAGTCAACTTGAAACGTCCACGTTAGTTCAACAAGGTTCTGTTATTCATTTTTTACTTTCTGATGGCGAGAAACCAGCGAATATATACTGTAGAACGTCTAAAGATCAGTTCAAAAATGGTCGCGACTCAGTGACTGACAAACACCGTTCTGGCCAACCAGTTACTTGAAAGTCGAATTGATGACATTATTCGTACCGACCGCCGTGTGACTGTGGAAATGATAGTTGATAAGGTTCATAACATTATCTGTAACAAGCTGAAGGACCTCAAAACGTGTGCAAGATGGGTCCTACAAGAGTTGACGCAGCTACAAAAGGAAACAAGGTTGAGAGTGTGCACAGAGTTAAAGGAACGTTATGAAAGAGAAGGTGAGCACTTTCTCAACAAAATTTTAACTTGTGATAAAACTTGGATTCCCTATTATGAGAATCAAAACGACAAAGCATGGACTGAAAGCACACCAACTCACCTGTCAAGAAAAATTCAAAACTCAAGCATCAGCAGGAAAAGTCATGCTGACAGTGTTTTGGGATGCTGAAGGTCCAGTTTTTTTCAAAGATTATCTCGAAGAGCAGCATACAATGAACAGCCAATACTACCTGGATTTGCTTTTAAACAAGGTGAAGCCAGCCATGAGTGACAGACATCATGGATCTCAAAGGATGATGATGCTGTTTGGATTGTGGGGCACTCAATTGCGTGGTTATCAGCACCCATAGAAATTCCCAATCTTTACTCAGTCCAATCTCGCCACTTTCAGGAATGATGATGAAATGATGAGGGCAACACAAACACCCAGTCATCTCGACACAGGTGAAAATCCCTGACCCCGCCGGGAATCGAACTCGAGACCCCATGCTTGGGAAGGGAGATCACAACCGCAAGACCACAAGCTGTGGACGGATCTCATAGGAGAGGTGTGATTCTCCAGCAAGACAGCGCACGCCCTCATATTGTTCAACTAACCCGTGAAATCATCGACAAAATGGGCTGGGAAGTACTGCCTTATCCTCCTTACAGTCCTGATTCAGCACCTAGTGATTTCCATTTGTTTGGTGCACCGAACGAGGCATTACATGGTTAGAGGTTCCAGGACAACGAGCACATGAAAAAGTTTGTGGGAAATTGGTTCAAACATCAAGATAAAGACTTCTTTGCAGTTGGAATAAAAAAGCAAGTAGCACATTCGAACAAGTGCATAAATATTGAAGGGGATTATGTTGAAAAGTAAAAAAAGTATTGTTTTGTAAAAATAAACTCTTTTTTTTCTCCATACCAATTTGTCTCTTTAATTACTGAATGACCATCGTAGATAATATGTTCTTGCATATGAAATTTAGCTAACATATTGAATTTGCTTTGCACTTGAGTAGAGGTATCTATCTGTCGCCAATACAGAGTAAACTTATCCGATGTAGTACACTCATTTGGGAATGCGCCACACCATTAATAATACCAGAGTGAAATACCCGCAACATTCCTCACATTTCGTAACGCTTTCAGATATCGAAATGAGATTTTGGCAAATGATAATATGTTATTCCAATAACTACAGGCTGTTTCAGTGAAAGAATGTAATTTTTAGGGGCCATCGATAGCTAGTAAAACGAGAAATGCTATGGATTTTGGAACAACATGTGCGAAGTTACACATTTTTTTTATACTGAGGATGGGCTTTTTCATAAGCTACTGACTTTACTTTTCCTCAGTTTCTCACTTAATAAATTTAATAAACCACTGTTTCAGAATTCTCTCGTAACTGTGTCTGCACAACATGTCGGTGAGGTGAGACAGTGTAAACTCTGCTGTGTTTTCGCAGAAGAAGCAAATTTTGACATGTCAACTAGAGAAATGTGTACATTTTACTACTACCAGCCCTTAGATACAGAACGTCATGCAGCCATAAGAGCTACAGAGAGAGCAGAACAGACACAAGCCCACCGCTTTTTAGACACTGAGCTTCACGCATCTCTTCTTGTAGCTTCTGAGAAGCTTGGAGGTTCACAATGATGGCATCATTTAGAGGCTGTGCAACAAACAGAGAGGAGTCATGCCTTTACATGTAGAGCATGGGAGGTATTTAGTTAGGTATTGTTTCACTAAGATGCATTAATTGACTATATTAATCATCCATTAGTCATCTTAGGCAGAAAGGATCAAAAATGTAAGCATTGTAATGCATTGAAATGGAAGGAAAAATGCTTGGTATGTGTTGCTCTAGTACTAGATGACTCCTGAAGAACGCCTAAGAAGTCTACTTCTGTCCAAATGTAACTAATTGAAGTGTTTTTTTAAATATAATTAGAAAATATAATGCATGCTTTCCAATGACTTCATTTGGTGTGGATGCAGAAGTCAAAATGCAAGGTTTTTCGCCTACTTTTACGATTTGGGGTCAAATTTATCGTATAACTGGATTGTTCCTTTCACCAGATAGTCATCAGCATAAGTTCCTACAGATTTATTTTGTGGGGGATGAAACCAATGAAGCAGACTATGTGTGTAATAATATCTGAGTAGAAAACGATATACTTTCGTTTATTCGGAGAATTTTGCATGAACGTAACCATCAAATAACCACTTTTAAAACTGCTTTGGAGAAAATAGCAGGACAAAGTTACAAATTTGTGACCCACTTGGACCATACACCAAGTGGGGAACATGAGAGTCGATTTAATGCATCATTGATAAATGAAGTAGCAGCCTTGATTGTGGGTGGACATTTTGCAACTCATGGCATCATTTTTTACACCTCTGATGACAGGCTAACCAGGGTAGTTGATATACATAAATACTATGATGCATTGCAGTATCCACTACTTTTTAGCAGGGAACAGAAAAGTATTCATTTACATCTCTGCAATTCGACCCTGAAATGTACTTGTCCTCGCCAAACAAAAAAGTGTCATGTATGGACTATTATGCATATCGTATGATGATATATGAAAATGATTTTAATTTCATAACATAATGGAAATAACTGGCCAATCGGTTTTATGTGGATACACATGTTAAGGTGGAAAGTGAACGATTGCAATACAAATCATTAAATCGGGCTAAGTTGAGACTGAAGAATTTCATTCATCTTAGACAGTGGTAAATGCTGCAAATGTAAACCCTAATAATGGGAAAGACAGTAATCCTTCCCTCTTCATTTGTGAATGGTCCACGATACCTGCATGAGTATACTCAAGATGCATTCACCTATGTCTGCACATATGGTTATACTGATCTATTCAGAACCTTCACATGTAACCCATCATGGAAGTAAGTAGTCGATAAATTATTACCAGGGCAGGCTGCTATTGATAGACTTGATATGGTTACAAGAGTTTTTGGATGAAAAGTAAAGAAACTAGTGTCAGTTATAACTAAGAGAAAACTATATGGAGAAATACTATGTTTTATGTATTCCATTGAATACCAAAACCGTGGATTACCACATGAGCATATTTTACTTTGGTTAAAAGACAAATTGAGATCTAATCAAACTGATAATATCATCAGTACAAAAATACCTGATTCAACCACTGACAAGACACTACACAAAATAATTTCAAAAATATGATTCATGGCCCATTTGGCCGTAACACTCTCCAGTCTCCTTGCGTGGAAGATGGACAATGTACAGAAAAGTTCTCACGTAGGCTTTAAAAGGAGATCATACACAATAAAAACAGATGAAGAGCACCAGAAGACGGCGGTCGTAAGGTAATGAAAAAGCTTCGAAACGCAATGACGTTAATGTCGATAACAGTTGGGTGGTCCCCATTCCCCAATTTTGTCAACTTTTTTTTAACGTCCATACCAATCTGAAGGCTTGTAGTTCAGTGTGTGCTATAGAATGTATCTCTAAATATATTAACAAAGGCAGTGGTCAAGCTATTTTCAACTTCAGAAACAAAGACCTCACAAATCCCATAAATGAAATACACGCATATCAATCCGGCCATTACGTCAGCAGAAACGAAGCTGTGTAGCATATTTCAGGTTTTCCGCTACACGAAATACATCCCACTGTAACACATCTCAATGTTCACTTAGAGAATAGTGAAATAGTGCATGTAAATGAAAATAATTTTCGTGAGCGAATATTAAGCACACCAAAAACAACCGTGACTGCATTTTTTTATCTATGTGCAAGGGACGATTTCACAAAAGCTCTTCTATTGAGGTGCTGAGATATTATACCTGGATCATATCAGGAAAAAGAATGGAAATGTCGTGTTCAAGGAATCCCTGCTCATAACTGGCTTGGTGCTAAATCCAGAGATGCTTTAGGTAGAGTCTATATGGTGCATGTCAGAAACATGGTATGTTTTTGCTTGAGGATGATGCTACACCATGTGCGAAGCACAACCTGTTTCAAAGGACTTAAAAAAAACACAATGGTCAGATTTATTAACATTCAGACAGTTGTGAGACCAAAGGGTTATTAGAAAACGATAACATTGTGATCCAACACTGGAGGAGGCCCTACAGTGCAGATTAGCGACCAAATTGAGAGAGCCTTTTGCAATATTAATAGCAATCTGTGAGCTTTCAAATCCACAACAAATATGAGAAAAATACAGAAGTGACATGGCAATAGATATATTGCACAGATTGGGATCCCTTACTGTTACATACAATGATTTACTCTTCAAAGAAGCTCTCATAAATGTGAAAGAACACATAATAATGATAAATGGAAAAGACTTAAATGACTTTGGCTTGAATAGACCAATCTGAACTGAAGAAATTAGTAGTGATTTACTACGAGAAATGAGTCATGACACTGTTTCCTCACAACAGCAAGTCAATACATATGTTCCACAATTAATTCCAGAACAGACAAATGTTTTCAACAATATTATGGAACAAACTGAAAGTGATGAAGGTGGTTTTTTTCCCTCTTCTTAGATGCTCTGACAGGAACTGGTAAGACTTTTCCTTTAAATTTGCTCTTAGCCCAAATTTGCAATGATAAAAGAGTTGTTGTTGCAGTCATCTCCACCAGATTAGTTGCCACACTACTGGATGGTGACCAAATGGCTCATTCAGTGCTTAAGCTGCCGTTAAACTTAGCTCACGAAGAAAAAAAAAAAAGAAAAGAAAATAGCGATCGTGGACGGATGTTGCAGCAGTGTAAGCTATTGGTTTGGGACGAATGTACAACATCCAGCAAAAGAGCAATTGAAGCACTAAATCGTACCATGCAAGATATTACAATTAACCAAACTGTTGTAGGACGCAAAGTCGTATTATTGGCTGGCGATTTTAAACAGACTCTGCCAGTAGTAATTAAAAGAACACTGGCAGATGAAGTGAATGGATGTTTAAAGGCGTCAGTCCTACGGCAACAAGTTAAAAAAATTTAATTTGGGAACAAATATATCTGTACAACTCTACAATGACACAAAACATACCCAATGTGCAGATGCTCTTCTGAAAATTGGGGAGAATCGTTTTGATAAAGACACCAATGGCATGATCACATTACGTGGGGGATTCTGCAATATGTTAACTGTACAGAAGAGTTGGTGACCAAAGTTTATCATGAACTTCAAGTAAATATGGGAAACAAAGATTTGTTGTGTCAGAGAGCAATTTTGGCGCCGACTAATGAATTTGTAGGACAGATAAATGAAAAAAAATTGTCACAAGTAGAAGGACAAATTTTAGAGTATCTCTTTGTCGTTAATATTATACACACTGAACAAGCCATTTATTGCCCAAGAAAGTTTCTTACCTCTTTGGAACTCTCAGGAGTACCTCCACATAAATTGACTAAATTTGATGTTTCAGTCTCTTAATGAGAAATATTGATGCAGGGAGATTGTGTAATGCTACACGCTAACAAATTACACATCTGGGCCGCAATATTGTTTGAGCTACTATAATTAATGTTTCAGCTAAGGGAGAAACTGCTTTGATTCCACGAATTCCAATTACAGCGACGGATTTGTCTTTTCAATTTAAAATATTGCAATTCCCACTAAAAGTGGTTTTTGCAGTGACCTTAAATAAAGCTCAGGGGCAGACACTCAAATCTGCTGGTGTGCATTTAGAGAAAGTTGTATTCTCTTAGACAGCTCTATGTGGTGTACTCATGTGCATCCAACCCACGAAAGGCAAGACGAAAAACATTGTTTATACAACTGTGTTGAGATAAGATGTTGCAATAAGTGATTGATAGGAAATTATATTTTTGTAGTTTTTAATATTTTTAGTAAGGTTCCAAATATGACAAAAATAATACAAACACATTCATTATGCATTTATACGCTAGCACTACAAACATCTGCGAAAATTCATATCCAGTTATTGACAAATTCCTAAAAGACTCCCTCACCATTAAACATCATACCAGAGCTACTGACATGGGAACACAGCCACAGGTAACAGCTGGTCTTATATATGAAAAAGAAAGAAAGAAAAAAGAAGAAGAAGATAAAGAAGAAGAAGAAGAAGAAGAAATGAAAAGCAACGAAAAAGATTTTTCAAAACTTTAAAATACATAGAATAGATTATGATATTTTCACAAGGTGGGCACAAAGAACCCCCCCCTCCCCCCATCCCCCCTCTTGGTACTGGAAGGGTTAAACATAAGATGTCACGCTTCTCACTTGAACAAATTATTTTTTTAGGTTATAATTTAGCATTGGAGGGCAGTGTGGAGGGTAAAAATCATAGAGGGAGATCAAGAGATGAATACACTAAGCAGATTCAGAAGGATGTAGGTTGCAGTAAGTACTGGGAGATGAAGAATCTTGCACAGGATAGAGTAGCATGGAGAGCTGCATCAAACCAGTCTCAGGACTGAAGACCACAACAACAACAACAACAACAACAAACGACAGGTTATACGCCTAAAATTTCCAACATTGATTATGCCTACTTGTGGGTTCCAATAAACCTACGATTTCAGTCCATAGACTCCGAACTACATCCTCATTCTGATATTTTTCATCCAGAGGATGCAACTAACTCCTTCTGTCTTGGACTAATCTTATCAGTTTCTTACAGTCCATATTTTGTGAGTGAGAACGTCGCCCGATCTGACTGAAGAAAACAGACTTTTTTTGAATTTCAGTTACTGTCGTTGGGCGATGATGCCGGCTACATGATGACCGCCCATGTAGTGGGGTACTGATTTGGAAAGATCGGAAGTCTTCGCCCGACGTCGATCATTGGTAATATCCATCGATGTCGAAGCCATTGTGACCGCAATCTTGGCATTGGAGACTGTGAACTTTCTGGATAACTGTTAGTTTTTCGGGGATGGAATTCTACTCCACTGTGGGTACTTCAAGACATGGTGCTTTTTGAAATTGTAAATTAGCAGACGGTTACGTCTTCTACGACCCTTCTGACATTGACACAACAACTGGACAAAGCCATATGGACGAATATTGAGTGTACCGCTTCAGTAACATCTGGTGTCTGCTTCGTACATGCCCATGAAACAATACAAGCACAAGCAGGTCATTATACTGCTCCTCAAAAACTCTGCAATAGGTTCATATCAAGAGATAATACAACCAGGTTATTCTTTAAGTACTACTCGAGAAACCACAGTTACCTAACAGACAGTCTACACCATGCGATAAAAAGTATCCTGGCACTCCTATGTTAAGCAGATAGGCCACTGGATGTCACTTGAGGAGGACCCGCCACCATAAAAGGAGTGTTTTCAGCGGACAAGCAGTAACAGCAGAATGGGTGAGTCAGAAGAGCTCAGTGATTTCGAACATGGACTACTCATTGGACGACACCTAACTTGCAAATCCGTCACAGACATTGCAAGTTGCCAAAGTCGAATGCTGGTGATACAATTGTGAAATGAAAACACGGAGGAAGAACTGCAGCTAAGCCGAGACCAGGCTGGGCAGATGTACTGACGGACAGGGATCGTCGAGCACTATGGTTCGTGGTTGTAAAAATCGCATTAAATTAGTGGAAGGAATCACTTGTGAGCTTCGGAGTGCCACCAGTAGTCCAGCTCGAGCAGTTACTGTACGTTGGGTGTTAAAAAGAATGGGATACAATGGTCGGAAAACTCCTCATAAGCGACGAATTTCTGTAGTCACTGCTCAGCGATATTTGAGATGGTGTGGAGAACGACGCCACCAGATAGTGACTGACTGGAAACAAGTGATTTTCAGTCGTGAATCACGCTCCACCCTGTGACAAATGCATGGATAACGTTGCCTACCGTCATGCATAATGCCAGCAGTAAATTAAGCGATGAGGTGGTGTTATGGTATCGTCGTATTTTTCATGATTATGCTATGGTCTCATAATTACGGTACACAAACCACTAAATGCGGAAGTATGCGAACACATTTTACAGCATTCTGTATTCCATACATTAGAGGAACAGTTGGGAAACGATAATTGATTATATTAGCATGACAACGCAGTAAAGCATTATCTGTGAGGCAACGGTTTGCAGACAGTAACATTCCTCAAATGGACTGGCATTCCAGAGTTCCGATCTGAACCCAATGGAACATCTTTTGGGATGGATTAGTTCGTCGAATTCGCGCCAGACCACAGTGCCCAACATCACTGTCTTCTGTGGTTCTGCCTCTTGAGGAGGAATGGGCTGCTACGAATATTCAGACACCTCACTGCAAGTGTCTCCAGCAGAGTTCAAGCAGTCGTAAAGGTGAAGGGTGGATACACTCCTTATTAATGTCCAGTAATGGATGACTGGATATTCTAGATTAGATAGTGTCAGTATCAGTCACATTGAATGAGTATTTCATAAAGGAAAGACAACCTAAAGAGAAAAAATCGTGTGTATGCACATAACCTAAGATACAGGCATGCTGGTGTAAAGGTGTGTACTGTCAAGCATTCTAGATGTTACTGTAAATGGTATCATAAATACTGAAGTTATGAAGAATGAGGAGTTATTAATGTCCCTTTGAGGTTAGTGTGACGAAGATACAAGATATGTAAAACATTCTCGGTATTCTTGCCGAATCAGTTCTGGGTAAAATTTCGAGCTTTCGACTATTACCTCCATCGTCATTGTCAGGAGCTGATTGTCTTCACTGCTGCTGTGGTAGCCTTTTTTATAGCCCTTGGACGGCTTCTGATTGGTCGGCTTATGATTGGTCGGCGATTACGTACTGCTGTCGCAGACGATGTCACTGTGTGCGCTAGTAGCGCCACCGCTTCCGTTGGAAGGTAAACGTTGGAAGGAAAGTTTCTGGTGCTGCTCTGCATCAAGCGCTCGTTTCCATGCACAGCTCAGGTGGTATCCGCTATCGCGGTTGAAGTTATTTTGGCTCATTCTTATTTCTATAGCCTCTTTAATAACAGAATCCCAGTACGTGGTGGCATGGGACAGAATTTTTGTTTCATCGAACAATATTTTATGTTTGTTCGTGAGGCTGTGCTACGCAACTGCCGATTTCTCCAGTTCTCTATTTTTAATATGGCGCTGGTGTTCTGCAAAGCGGTCGGAAACGGCACGAATCGTCTGACCTATATAATTGCTTCCACACTCACAGGGTATATTATAAACTCCAGGGACCCTGAGGCCGAGATTGTCCTTAATAGGGTGCATCATCTCCTTAATTTTCTTAGGAGGACGAAAAATCGGTCTTATACCTCGTCTACGCACGACTCTTCCTATTTTGCTAGAAATCGCGCCACAAAAAGGAAGAACCGCAATCGGTGTTTCATCCTGTGAGTGTGCAGCATTTTCACGTTTCCTTTTTTTGGAGAACGCTGCCTTTATATCGCGTGTACCATAGCCATTCTTTCGGAACACAGATGGTTAATCTCGGACCTTAAGTGGTCATCGTCAGAAACAGTTTTTGTTCTATATACCAACGTGTTCAAAACGGCTCTCTTCTGAGCGGGATGATGGAAACTCTGTGCATTCAGGTATAAATCGGTATGCGTCGGCTTACCGTATACAGAGTGGCCAAGACGTCCGTCCGCCTGTCGTTGTACTAAAACGTCTAAGAAAGGCAGTCCCCTTCCTTCTCCATCTCGACAGTGAACTGGATGTTCGAATGCATGCTGTTCATATGTTCCATGAATTGTTCGAGAGCTTCTGCGCCGTATGGCCAGATCATAAATGTATCGACACCGTAACGATAAAATAAGGATAGACGGAGGGGAGCCGAATTTAATGCACGTTCCTCAAAATTCTCCGTAAAAATGTTAGCCAGTTTCATAAAATTTGGTACCATACAAGACATAGGTGGTCATCATCACGTGCCGAAACAACCTTAGAGTTTCAGGAGGAGGAAGATCCCCAGCATTTTCAAAGTGTCCTCCATAGGAACTTTTGTGAGCAGCGATACCACGTCCAGGCTGACTAAAATGTCATTTGGACCATCTTAATCTGTTTGATTTTCTCAATGAACATCTGGGAGTTTTTGATGTGATGTTCACACCGGTCGACTATAGGAGTCATCAACTTTGTTAGGTATTTGGCCATCTTACAAGTAGGAGAACCAATTGCACTGACAATAGGTCTCATGGAAACATTATCCTTAATGTTGTAGTCAGTACAACCTGGGCGGTGTAGGAGCTCGGACTCTGAGATTTTTTGTAAGATCGTCTGGCAGCCCAGAATTCTTCAGTAACTTCATGATTTTTCTGCTGTACGTCATTGTTGGGTTCCGTTTAAGACATTTATATGTACTGTCCTCCAACAACTGTCCAAGACAGTCAGATCCTGACGATGACGATAGAGGTAATCGTCGAGAGCTCGAAATTTTATCCAGAACAGACGCGGCAAGAATACCGAGAATGTTTTACATATAAGTGTCGTCGCGAAAAACTTCGTTCCCGAAGAAACACAATATTTACGGAGTCTTACTTTGTTAACTATATACCAAAAAATCGCAACACCAAGAAGGAGTTCTGCAGCATAAACGAAAGTTGATGGCGTGTTTCTACGTCTGAAAATGAGAGCTATACAAATTTCGCGTCAGTCACAGAAGAGTGCCGCTAGTAGCGCCACATTGAGGACGCATATCAGATTTCCAGAATGAGATTTTCACTCTGCAGCGGAGTGTGCGCTGATATGAAACTTCCTGGCGGATTAAAACTGTGTGCCCGACCGAGACTCGAACTCGGGACCTTTGCCTTTCGCGGGCAAGTGCTCTACCAACTGAGCTACCGAAACACGACTCACGCCCGCTACTCACAGCTTTACTTCTGCCAGTATCTCGTCTCCTACCTTCCAAACTTTACAGAAGCTCTCCTGCGAACCTTGCAGAACTAGCACTCCTGAAAGAAAGGATATTGCGGAGACATGGCTTAGCCACAGCCTGGGGGATGTTTCCAGAATGAGATTTTCACTCTGCAGCGGAGTGTGCGCTGATATGAAAGTTCCTGGCAGATTTGCTTTAAATATACGCTGTAACGGTCTTGAGCTTTAGGTTACCTTTGATATTGGACATGATGAGTTGATGTTAGTCTCGTATGCCTCAAGGCGACAAAGATGCAATTATATGCACCTTACTGCGCTTGAAAGAGCTTGTGAAAAAATGGAAATGAGCGTACAGCATTGTAGGCCAGGAGTCCCCCATTCGGGGAAGTTCGACCGCCAAGGGCAAGTACTTTCTGCATTCAACGCCACAATGGGTGACTTGTGCGTCGGAGATAGGAATGAAATGAAGATGAGGACACTCAGTCTCTGAGCGAAGATAATCTCCTGCCCCAGCCAGGAATCGAACCAGGACCGTTAGGTGTGACATTCTGCCGTGCTGACCACTCAGCTAATGGGGGCGGTGAAAGAACTTGTGTGATAGGGCTAGGAGAAGCTGGATGTTCCTTCTGTGATACTGCAGAAAGACTTTGAACGAACGTAGCTACTTTATATGGTTGCTGGTACCAGTGGTCACGCCGGCCGCTCTGACAGAGCACTTCGCCTAGTCCGGAACCGCACTGCTACTACATTGCATGTTCGAATCCTGCCTTGGGTGTGGATGTGTGTGATGTCCTTAGGTTAGGTTTAAGTAGTTCTAAGTCTAGGGGACTGATGACCTCAGATAAGCCCCATAGTGCTTAGAGCTATTTGAACCATTTGAACCAATGGTCACAAGAATGTACGTTCGCAAGGCGTTCGGGCTCCAAGCGGCCACATGGCAATACTGAGAGGAAACACCATCGCGTTTGGCATGAGGCTCTGTTGCATCGTACTGCATCTGCCACAGCAATTTGAGCAGCAGTTGGCACCACAGCGACACAAAGAACTCTTACAAAATGGTAACTTCAGAGCCAGACGTCCTGTAACGTGCATTCCACTGACCCAATACTACCTCCACCACTTACGACTTCAATGGTGTCAAGCAAGAGCTCATTAGAAGGCAGGGTGGAGGTATGCTGCGTTTTCTGATGAAAGTTTGTTCTGCTTCCCTGCCAGTGATGGCCATATGTTGGTTAGGAGGAGGGAGGTTGAGGACCTGCAACGATCCTGTCTGCATTGTAGACTGTAGATACACTGGACCTGAACCCGGAGTTGTGGTCTGGGGTGCAATTCCCAATGACAGCAGAACTGAATGTTCCTTCAGTGATATTGCACAAAGACGTGGAAGGAATGTAGTCACTGTACATGATTGCTGTCAGTGGTGGTCATGAGGATTTACAGTCACAACAAGACTGGGCTCTGGATTGCCATGTGGCTCTTCCCAAAGGTAAGACCATCATGTTCAATGTATGGCTCTAGCGCATCACACTGCATCTATAGCAAAAATTTGACCAACAGTTGGCACACAGTGAACTGTTACAAATTGGTTACTTCAAGGACAGCTCCGAGTCAGATGTTCTGTAGTGCAAATTCCCACTGACCCCAAACCACTGCCATTTGCAACTACAGTGGTGTCAAGTGAGAACTCGTTGGAGGGCAGCATGGAGGTCTCTTGTGTTTTCTGATGGGAGCTGGTTCCACCTTGATGCCATTGATGGCCGTCTGTTGGATAGGAGGAGGCCAATTGAGGGCTTGCAACCAACCTGTTTGAGTGCTAGACACACTGGAACTATGCTTGGAGTTATAGTCTGCAGTGCAGTTTGGTATGACAGTAGGAGTACTCTCGTGGTTATCCCACGCACCCTGACTGCACATTTGTATGTCAATCTGGTGATTCGACTTGTTGTGGTACTATTTCTGAACAGCACTCCAGTTGGTGTTTTCCTGCAGGATAACGCCCGCTCATATAATGCTGTTGTAACCCAACATGCTCTATAGAGTGTCGACATGTTGTCTTGGCCTGTGAAGCCACTCTTAGACGACCATAAGCCATGATTTTAAATAATTTCGTTAATGTTTTTGTATAATTGAGAATCATTTAAGAATAACCATTTCAAAAGAATAATTAGTGTATTACGAACTTCTAGGCAGAAGAAGTTGTAGTTACATCACTTCTATTTTGTCTATGTCTATAAATAGTGGAGAGAATAGAGTCTCACTCTCGTTTCTGTCATTTTGTCATTTTATCTCAGCTCATTTTGTCTCATGCTGCCTGTATTCTGTTTGGTCGTGTGAGCCCTCATGACTTTTAATTGTGAAAATATATAGTGTGAAACTATTCAATGCTTTAATTTCAGAAGTACCTTCCACCCTACCTGGAAGTAATTATAACTGGGAATGGGGAAATTTTTATTATTAAAATAAACTGATATTTATTTTTCTTTAAGTGAATTCACAGAAGAGAGATAAGGAGCTTCAGTGAATAGAAATTTATTCATAGTTGAAACTGCGAGAACTTTAAATATTCTCGATCACTGTACCACACAGCACAGTACACCAATTGTCATTGTTTCATTAGTCGAACACAGGCATACTATCTTTGCCAACATTAACGAACATTGACTTTATAACAGCTCGCAAAAATAACTTTTGACGTGAATTCAACTTACTTGCAAGAGTGTAAAACTAATCTGGGCAGAACTTGCTTAAAGATTATAGACTATATTAATTGATGAATCCGCCAAAGTTAAAGAGAGAAAGATACTACAAAATATTCAACCCCTTTTTGAGCTCTGGGTAATTTCCAAGAATGATTGCCTATCGAAGTCGATGGAACCAAACGATACATATCGAACATGCGATCGTAAATCGATCATGCGTCTGCGGTGGCGGGCGTTGTGGTCCATTATTTGTGATTATCATTTTTATCTTTTTTCAGTCGTTCCCTTACTTGCTGTAAATTACATACCTCTGCGAATTATTTGTAAGATACTAGGAAAACCAAGACTAATTATGTCGTTAGTGAGTGGGATGTCTGGTGTTCTTGACATTTCTTCGGCAGATTCTCTCACATGGAAGAATCTAATTCCATGTTTATCCAGCGTAGAAAATTGTTTGACTTTTTGTCGTAAATATGGAGTACTAAGAGACGAGGAAAGAAGGTACTGTGTACACTGTGGTGGTGCGAAGCGTGTAAAACATCGTAAGAACAGTTGCGATGCCGAAATACCGTTACAATTTCATTGCAGACAGTGCAGAAAAGGAACGAGTACCAGGAAGAATACATGGTTCGACTCCTCCAAATTATCCATCCAGATCACTGTAATGAACTTTCATATGGCGACAACACCGACGACTCCTTTGCAATTACAAGTAGTTTTATAACGCTCTTCTTTTGTCGTTACTGTAGTGACGCCCGCCACCGGAGTCGCATGATGGATTTACGATCACACTTTCAATATGAATCATTTGGACCTAGCGACTTCGATAGGCAATCATTCTTGGAAATTACCGAGCTCTGCTTTAAGACGAATTTTTAAGACAGGAAATTATGGCATCGGAGGAAATTGTGGCATCGGCTCGCAAAGAAAATTAACAATTACCACATTCTGAGGTCAGAAAGAAACCTAGGTGCAAACCAACTCGACGTCCGAAAAGAGCGCAAGAATTGTAAACCTCAATTAACAGATTGATGTGGGATCCAAACAAGGAAGAGATCAGTTAGGTAATTATCATCAATTAAGGCTTTATTGTTTTTTACATTATTGAATAATTGTGCAAGTGTGATTAATCGAACAATGTAGTGTTATTAATTTTTGTTGTGACTAGCCTGTGATTTTCTGTTGCATGGACCTGTTTTATTGGCTGAGCCTCAATGAAAGAGAAAATTTAACACTGGGTATCGATGTACACTAGCAGAACTACTCAAGTCTACAATAAGGTAAGCACATTGATATTTGCGATCTTGCCTTTTCATTGCACTTTGATCTTGATGACTGATAGTGCAGTAATTTGGTTTGGTTTGGTTAACTAAGTCAAGATATTTTGTAGTTTGCAATAATACATAGTTTCCGCATTCAACTGATTATGAAGTTTCATTTACTGGGAGAATCTGTTGTTGAAGCTATCGTGATTTGTTTAAGACAATCCAAGTAGTTTAACTGAAGTCATCGTGTTTCAACAGCAATGGTAAGAACACATAAAGGAACTGTGGCATCTGACAGGTCGACCAATCTGGTATCACAGGAAAATGTAGCTGATTTAGATGACTTAGAGATATAAAATATTCCAATGCCAATAAATAGCAGATTTGGTAGTCGGAAGTCATCGACCCAAGATGCCTCTGAATTCGTTACTGAACACAGCTAAGCATGTCCTGAAGCGGTTTTGCATCAACATGTTGATGAAACCATAGAATCTGTAATATTACTGGAGCAGATATGCAGTTAAAGAATGACATCTGACCTACTTACTCCTTTTTTAATCAGATTAGATGAACGACGTAAGGAAAGGGAGAAGAGACAGGCGGAAAGGGGTAAGAGATTAATCGCCAAGCTTAGGAAAAGGAAAAACAATGTGACAGAAAATTAGTAGGGAAAGATAGCAAGATTTTCGATGCTTTGGAACAAATCCATATCAAATTGGTCAACTTTAACCGTAAATATGAGAGTTTTTCTGAGCTGGTCGCTCAATTAAAGTTAGACTTAGAAGGTATCCAGGGAAAGCAGACCAAGATTGAAAATACCATACATAAAACACCGAAAACTTGGACTTGGAAGTAGACAATCAAAATATATCGATGAATATTTGGGTATACAATCTAAAAGTGGGAAGAGGACATGTCCGAATGGATGGAAGCTAAAAATACCGAAATTAACACCAAGGTCTATTCTGAAATAGCTTTAATAAATTTATCAGGGCATATGCTCCAGAAAAAGCAGCCAAAATGGACTGACTACCTAACTGTATTAGAAAATTAAATTTACCTAATTCGTTTACTAAACACACGCCATTTGAGGTAATGTTTAACGAAATAGAAAAGAATGGATGGATAAAGCCAGTAACTAAAGTATCCGCGTGAGCCGGCAACAAAAATGATCAGATACGTGGAGTTTTACAAGAACAGCGACGTAATGGTCAAAAGACAAAGTCGCAGTTCAATAACAGGTTAGGAAAAATAACATAGAACATAATTGAAGCCAAGATTCTCATCAGAACGCACCCTAAAGCGTCTTTATTTAAATAAAAGTGGTGACCTCTTTAATCTGGACCGTGCATTGTTGTAGGTATCCCTCATGAAGGGTACTACCTAATTTGTTATCCAGAAACTAAAAAGAGAAAAGGTTCGTTTTCATAAGGATATCAAAAAATATTATGAATAAGATGTTTATTTGCACAGAAGCGGTGATTAGCAATGAAGTTATTCTTTAATCAAAATGTTTCTTTTGTCATTTGGTACACTTTTTTTCTAAAAAAGATTTACTCCACGTGTTAGCCTGTAGTTAAGCAAACTTTCCGTAAAGTTTTAGCCTTCAGCTATATATTCAAGTTTTGCTGTTAATGAACTGTTCCCTCGCAATTAGAATATTTATCTGGTTTTACTTAAGTAAAAAGTTTGTAGACAGGAAGTCAACATTTAACAGATTTTAAAACCAAAAATGAATAATTGAACAAAGTAATAGTGAGGAGGATCGATTAAGTAAAATTAAATTGTCGCGAAAAAAATATCGGCAGATTCATAATCGATTATGAGAACAATCTCGATTGCAACTAAACGCGCAAGCGTCTTACTTCGTAACTCTTAAGTTTACAAACAAATAAATATGGAACGTAAAAGGAGCGCAGAGAGAGATAAAATAAAGTTTTGACGTAACGTTTGTGAAACAGTAGTGATGCGCTAAAAGAAATAACCGGAATTGATCCTCGGAACATTTACGCTGGAAATGGTTAGTTTTATCGAAACGATAAAACGTTGCATATCTTTATTTATTTTGTCCATAGGATCTAATATTGCAGTCCGCCTGCTTAGCCGGGTGGTTACGTGTTTGCCTCCTATGCAGCGGGTCCGGGTTCGATTCCCGGCTGGGTTGCGGGTGGTTACGTGTTTGCCTCCTATGCAGCTGGTCCGGGTTCGATTCCCGGCTGGGTTGGGGATTTTCTCCGCTTGTGGAATGGGTGTTGTGTTATCATCTTCACCGGCGCGCAAGCGGCCGAACTTCGCCCGGTGGGGCCTCCCGGCCTACAATGCCATACGTTCATTTCCATCGAATAGTGCAACAGATGGACAATTTTTTTAATATTTACTTTGTATAGTATATGGTTTACGATTCATTAAAACAAGTTTACAAAATTAGCTGTACTACATTTGTTGTAATTAAACGTAACCAGCATATCTACTGTTGTAGGTATTATTTGTTATAGATTATAAACAGCAAATAAGGCTTAATATATTTCCAGAGTTGTTCATTGTCTTTAATAGACTTTATATCGTATTTTTGGGATCTAATTGGACAGCTGAAAGCGAATGTAGAATGCTCGCTTTCGATTAAGATGTCTATTAGCACACTTGCAAGTCTGTGAATAAAACAGTTTTTCTTTAGTCTACATGTGGCTGGCACTGTGTGCGTTTTCCTTCTTTTGAGTAAGAATTTTACGGTGTCGTAAATATACAAGAAAGGCAGTGTTAGCATGTCCAGCGTTCTGGAAGTATATTTGCAGGAATCTGTAGTTTTGTGTGCTTTAATGATCCACATGGCTTTCTTCTGCATTCTAAAAGTCCTAAGGGTAGCTGGAGAACTACAGGTTGATGCACTACTTGTGGCCATCTTAAGGACAACCCAATGTATCAATAAGTTTACTCTGTTGCATATTATGATAAAATTGTGGCTTTAAATAATTGTAGAATCGATTTGCTAGAAAGTAATTTGTACTCTATACTATACATTAGAAATCAAACATCAGTAAAGTAAATAAATTTTAACTTACCACAACTGAGTGGAACAGAAAAAATTAACAAAAAGTATTGTAATGATTTGCCTAGAAACAATCTGTGATTAATTCCCCATTAGGATCCAAAGAAGAGGGAGGATTCACACATATTAAAAACTCTGTTATGGTCATTTAACATATCATTTAGTTTCAGATACTTCATGGAAGTATTTCTCTCCCTGGTAATAGAACCTTAAGCCCCATTAACATTCAGCATCCTTTTGTAACAAAACTTTGCTTGTTTTAAGAGAGCTATAAATCACTTTTCCAGGTTGATTGTTAGCAGTGCAACCTTAGAACTTCATAAATCTGCCTTTTCAGTAAGTTTGTGCATATCTATAAATATGCGTTGTAACTGGAATTTCCAGTTTGTAACAGTCTAGAACCAATCCTATCAACATCTTTTCTTTTTTCTGCCTCCCCTAAGTTAGGATTTGGACCACATTACCCCGTGTGGAGACATACCATAAATTTTATTTCTTAATGTTATTGGAGCATTGTATAATTTGCTCGCAATAGCAATCTTCATTCCCTTAACAATAGCTTCCAGTACATTTTTAACTTCACTGATAGAATACTGAATTTCTTTGGTTTCTCAAAGAATTTGTAATGCATATTTTATTATGTTGCAAGGATAGCTAAATTAATATGACATGGTCAGGCATGTCTCTTAGGTCTCTGTTGATATAAAAATATCATAATATTTTAAATAAGTGTACTGAAATAAAATTAGCCTAGTTACAATGCAGACCAAACGTGTATTATAGATGGTTTACATAAATTTTTAAAAGTGGCCAAAAGAGGACACACATGACTGTACTTATGGCCATAATGGGAACAAAGACTGAATATGGCTCTGTTGATGGCCATAGAAATTTAATGGTATGTCTCTGGGTTGTATCATATTTAATTAATGCACCAGCTTTTTAAGAACAAACAAACAAATGCTTATATATTTAAGTGAATGGCACATGTCATGTTGTTTGCAATAAGCTAATGTAAAATTGGCTGTTATTCAAAGGATGCTTAAAAATTCACTAATTGCATCAAAGTGACCATTAGTGGGGTAGTACCCGAAACTGGACTCTTGATTGTATTGCGCAGGCTTGAAACTGTGTGTGCAATAATTTCCGTAGCTTTGACTTTGCATAGGGAATGTTTTGTGTAAAATGTGCCACACACAAAATTTAATATAATTTGATACTGGAGAACAATCACTGAGCAATAGGACCCGTATCATATCTAAACTGATCTGTATTATATTTGTAAGAGACTCCAAGTATCTCACAACTAAGTAGAGCTTTATAAACTATCCAATATAATGTATCTTGTACTAGCCCAGTTGTGTAAACTTCCAATATGTTAGGAAGATCATATTTACGTGATGTTGCACTTTTACCAATGGTTCTCTGTTTGTTTAGCTTAACTGCTTGTACTGTTATCTGATCCTTGACTGTCTTCTGAAGTATAGTTCTTATTTCAATATGTTTTGTTATTTGCAGTGTTTTGTTGCTGCTTTAGGTTTCACTTTGTCAGAACTATGAACCATATTGGGAACATACACTTCTTTACTGATTATCTACCAAAACTTGTAGCTAATGCATACATGGCTGATAAGTAATCTTTTATACAGAAATAAAACTAAGTGAGATGATGCAGTGGTTAGCATACTGGGCTCCCATAAGGGAGGATGACTGTTCAAATCCACATCTGGTCATCATTTATAAGTTTTCAAACAATGGAAAAGCCAGGATGGAAGAATGGCAGTATTATGAAAATGATAGATTGCTACTCTCTATATAGCGTAGATACCGAGTCACAGATAGGTGCAACAGAAAGGCTGTAAAAAAAGTGAGCTTTTGATCAAGAAGGCAGTTTTTGTTGTGCCTCTCTGTGACTCATCATCTCCACTATATGGTGAATAGCAATCTAACCTTTTCATAATATTGTCTCGTGTAAGTTTTTACGATTTCCTCAAATTATTCCACGAAAATGCCGGAATGGTTCCTTTGAAGGGTCATGGCCAATTTCCTTCCCACTCCTTGAAAAATGTGAGGTTGTGCTCCACCTATAATGACCTCATAATTGACAAGATGTTAACTCTTGTCTTCCTTTCTTCCTTCTTTACACTGGGGGGAGGGGGGGGGGAGGAAGATGAGTTTGTAAATTCAGTTTAGCAGCATATGTTGATCCTGCATCACATTTGAACTTTTGTTCAGATTGTTCCTGTGTGTGTCCAAAACTTCAGGCACTAACGAAATAGTAGAAGTCACGAGTCATTGACAGGCACACAATGGGGTGGGTAGAGGAAGAAAGACTGGAAAGTGAGAGGAGGAGTTGAGAAGAGGTATACAGTGGCTCAAATGGCAGTGACACGGTGTTTATTGAAATGGGGTGACAGAACAGAGGAAGAGGAGACTATTTGGTAGAGTGTGTGAGAGCTGTGGGTTACTGGAGATTGAGGCCAGGAGGATTACAGGAGCAAGGATAACTCACACCTGTGCAGTTCAGGAAAGCTGGTATGAGGTGGAAGGATACAGATGACAAGTGTTGTGAAGCAGTTATTACATTCAAGCATGTTGTGTTGAGCAGTGTGTTTCCACCACTGGGCTGACCAGCTCTGTTCTTGACAGTGTGGTGGTGGCAATTCATTTTGTGGACAGTTGGTTCATGGCTCTGCTCACTTAAAATACTGTGCAGAAATTGCAGCAGAGCTGACATACGGTGTGGCTTCTTTCACAGTTGGCCCGGCCTTCGGTGGTACTGGGCATAAGCTTTTGGTGCTACAGAGGAATGCTGAGGGCTGGATTGGTAGGTCAGGTAACTAATGAAGAAATACTGAATAGGTTCAGGAAGATAAGAAATTTTGTAGCATAATTGGACTAAATGAAGGGATCAGTTTATAGGACACATTGTGAGACATCAAGAAATTGTCACTTCAGTTTTGTAGTGGTATGTGTGTCGGGGGCGGGGGGGGGGGGGGGGGGGAGGTGGGGAGGCGTTAAAATTGCAGAGGGAGACTAGATGACAAGTACAGTAAGCAGGCTCTAATGGATGGTGATTGTAGTAGTCATTCAGAGACGAAGGACTTGCACAGGATCGAGTGCTGTGGAGAACTTGGGACTGAAGACCATAACAACATTATTTTATATTTTCAAACATTGATTATTTTATTTTTTACTTACTGTTGCCTTACAAAGTTTTGACAAATACTCCCTTGCCGCAGTTTATTTATTTGTTTATTTTGAGGTTTGGGTTGGGGATGAAATGAAAGTATTCTGTTTTTGAGAGAGACTGAAATGTTTACATGAACACTTCTGGTGATTTATTATTATATATTTTATGTTACAAGATTTAAGACACTTAGTTGCAAAGCTCTAATAGCTGACTTCAAAATTCTGTTGCCATCTTTCCTGTTTCTTTTAAAGTTCACTGCCAAGTCCTATGTACAGTTGTTTCATTCTTGGATTCTAAAATGTATTTCCACATCTATCACTTTTTAGATTTTGTCTTCTGTTCCTAAAATATGATCACTACAAATAGAATAATGTAAGTGTCATATTGCTCCGCCTTGGTTTGTGTTTAGGAGGAAAAGAAGTTTGCTATTCACAAATGAAACTTCCCTCAGACAGAAGAGCAACTTCCCAGTAATTGGAGAATCTCCTCTTACATATATTCTCTTTCCAGTGCTGAGCTGTTCTATCAATATAACTCTTGGTTGTTGACACTGAACTGGCCGTTTCTTTGCATAGGCTAATTTGTTTTCAACTGTGTGTTGTGGGAAAATGAATTCTGTTACTGTTGGGAAGCTAACATGTAAAAGAAGTTTGATAATTTTCCTTGAGCACACACAACAATGAAGAGGTGAGAGTGGGTGAGGCAAGAAAAATTACACAAACTATTATGAGACTGAATGCTGTCAGGACTAAAGAAAATTGTTCAGAGATGCTTCAAGAAAAATATACATTCCTATAGCAGACTTATATGAAAACCCATTAATAAATGTGGTTAGACATAGACACCTCTTGTTATCAGTTACTTCTTCAGATGTAGAAGTAACTTCGGGTGTGTCCTACAGAAGTGTGATGGGACCCTTGGTGTTCATGTTGTATATTAATGACACTGCAGACAATGTTAATTGTAACCTCAGCCGTTTTGCAGACGATGCAGTTACCTAGAATGAAGTACAGTCTGAAAGAAGCTGCATGAATATTCAGAGTGATCTTGATAAGATTACAAAGTGGGGCGAAGATCGGCAACTCGATTTAAATTTTAAAAATTTAAAATTGTGTGTATCACAAAACAAAACAAAAAAAAAAAAAAACCATCGTATCCTAGGCTGTAATGTCAATGAGTCACTGTTGGAATCGGCCAACTCATATAAACACCTTGGTGTAACACTGTGTAGGGATACGAAATGGAATGATCACAAATGCACAGTTGTGGATAAAGTAGCTGGCAGACTTCAGTTTCTTTGTAGAATACTGGGGAAGGGCAATTAGTTTATGAAAGGAGATAGCTTACAAATCACTAGTGTGATTGGTTCTAAAATATTGCTCATGTGTGTGTGACGCATACCAAATAGGATTAATAGGGGATATTGAACGTATACAGAGAAGGATAGCACAAATGGTCACAGGTTTGTTTGATCCTTGAGAGAGTGTCACAGAGATATTGAAGAAACTTAACTGGCAGACTCTTGAAGATAGATGTATTAACAAAGTTGCAAGAATCAGCTCTAAATGTTGAATCTAGAAATATATTACAACCTCCTACATATTGTTCATGTAGGGACTGAGAGGGTAAGATTAGCATAATTACAGCATGCACATAGCCATTCAAACAATCATTCTTCCCACACTCCATTCACAAATGGAACAGGAAGAAACCTTAATAACTGGTACAATGAGATGCACCTGTGCCATGCACATCATGATGATGGTTTGCGAAGTACAGATGTAGCATCTTGAATTATTACCAGAAAATCTCTAATTTTATATTATAGATTATCCAGTTGCTATTCATCAAATAGTAGATCCTACACTGTTTCTGATGGAAAAAAAATTTAATGCTTTATCATGAAATGGTTTATTCACTGAACATTGTTTGCTACAATTCTAACAGTGCTTTGCAAATCGGTAGTCAGTATGTTGAGATAATTTATAGAATGAGTCATTAACAAGATATTGATTTCATTTTGATCTGGATTCCATGATTGAAACTATGTATGTGTGGAACAGTTAAGGTTTCAAAGAAGTGCTTACTTTTAACCAACACTAATAAACTGGTCAAAGGATCAGTGAAACAAAATGAAAACATTCCTTCAAATACATGCTTTAATTCTCCAGCGAACAAACCTAGAATTGAAACTTCCTGGAAAATTAAAACTGTGTGCTGGACCGAGACTCGAACTTGGGACCTTTCCCTTTCATGGGCAAGTGCTCTACCACAAGTAAAGCTGTGAGGAGGGGGCGTGAGTCGTGCTTGGGTAGCTCAGTTGGTAGAGCACTTGCCCGCGAAAGGCAAAGGTCCGAGTTCGAGTCTCGGTCCGGCACACAGTTTTAATCTGCCAGGAAGTTTCATATCAGCGCACACTCCGCCGCAGAGTGGAAATCTCATTCTGGAAACCTAGAATTTTCCATGTACTTTTATTATGGTGCATGATTTAGCCTCAGGTTGTTTGTGATTGGTGTTCACTTACTTCTTCTACTTCTTTCTTCTTCTTCTTTTGCAGAAGATGGCACCAGTGAAATGTAGAAGTTCTGCTTGTGGTGCTCCTCTCATCAAACAAGAGCCAGTACATAATGTTAATATGACTAATTACATTGTTTTTATCATTCAGACAATAAGTCAAAAATAAAACCAGTAACTATTTTATCAATAATGGTCTTGGGAACTAGTTTAGCATTCAGTGCAGTCACACAAAATTTCAAATAGAAATTATTGATTGAGACCGTCACCAGCTGTCTTCAGTTCTTTGATTGCTCTTACCTATTTTGGCACACACATGACAACTTCTTTTTTGAAAATATAGTAAGAGTTTGACTGGTATTCTTTGTTATTATTTTAGGTCTGAAAGTTAACCACACTTAAGACTTGGAATGTGCTAGATGGAATAATGTCAATATTACGAAAAGGAAAGTTGCTACTCACCATATAGCAGAGATGCTGAGCTGCAGGTAGGCACAACAAAAAGACTGTCACAATCAAAGCTTTTGGCCACACAGGCCTTACTCAGAGTAGACAAAACACACACACACACACACACACACACACACACACACACACACACACGAGACCACACTCTCTGGTACTGTTCCGCAAGCGCGCATGCCTAATTGCGACTCAGCACCTCTGTAATATGGTAAGTAGCAACTTATCTGGGGAATGTTTGCACCCCACCTTTTGCAATTTCTCTGCTATCTTGTTTAATCAGTTAGTAACAACTGAATGAATTATTACAAATTTTTTGGGTTAATCTGTGAGCCGGTTCTCTCTCTCTCTCTCTCTCTCTCAACAAGTATCTTCCCAGTTTCACATCTCAAAAATCTTTGGCTAACAGAAGTGTCAGAGTTCTCTTGGTTTTTTATGGTTGATGTTATTCATGTGTTTTACTAGTCATAATGCACTAGCATTTATTTATTTGTTGTTGTGGTGTTCAGTCCAGAGACTGGTTTGATGCAGCTCTCCATGCTACTCTGCTCTGTGCAAGCTTCTTCATCTCCTGGTACCTACTGCAACCTACATCCTTCTGAATCTGCTTAGTGTATTCATCTCTTGTTCTCCCTCTACGATTTTTACCCTCCACGCTGCCCTCCAATACTAAATTGGAGATCCCTTGATGCCTCAGAACATGTCCTACCAACTGATCCCTTCTTCTAGTCAAGTTGTGCCACAAATTTCTCTTCTTCGTAATTCTATTCTATACCTCCTCATTAGTTATGTGATCTACCCATCTAATCTTCAGCATTCTTCTGTAGCACCACATTTCGAAAGCTTCTATTCTCTTCTTGTCCAAACTATTTATCGTCCATGTTTTGCCTCCAGACATGGCTACACTCCATACAAATACTTTCAAAAATGACTTCTTGACACTTAAATCTATACTTGATGTTAAAAAATTTCTCTTCTCAGAAACACTTCCTTGCCATTTCCAGTCTACATTTTATATCCTCTCTACTTCGACCATCATTAGTTTTTTGCTCCCCAAATAGCAAAACTCCTTTACTACTTTAAGTGTCTCATTTCCTAAGCTAATTCCCTCAGCATCATCTGATTTAATTCGACTACATTCCATTATCCTCGTTTTGCTTTTGTTGATGTCCATCTTATATCCTCCTATCAAGACACTGTCAATTCCGTTCAACTGCTCTTCCAAGTCCTTTGCTGCCTCTGACAGAATTACAATGTCACCGGCGAACCTCAAAGTTTTTATTTCTTCTCCATGAATTTTAATTCCTACTCAGAATTTTTCTTTTGTTTCCTTTACTGCTTGCTCAGTATACAAATTGAATAACATTGGGGATAAGCTACAACCCTGTCTCACTCCCTTCCCAACAACTGCTTCCCTTTCATGCCCCTCGACTCTTCTGTACAAACTGTAAATAGTCTTTCACTCCCTGTATTTTACCCCTGCCACCTTCAGAAGTTGAAAGAGAGTATTCCAGTCAACATTGTCAAAAGCTTTCTCTAAGTCTACAAATGCTAGAAATGTAGGTTTGCCTTTCCTTAATCTATCTTCTAAGATAAGTCATAAGGTCAGTATTTCTTCAATGTTCCAACATTTCTATGGAATCCAAACTTATCTTCCCTGAGGTCAGCTTCTACCAGTTTTTCCATTCGACTGTAAAGAATTCACAATATTATTTTGCAGCCGTGACTTATTAAACTGATAGTTCAGTAATTTTCACATCTGTCAACACCTGCTTTCTTTGGTATTGGAATTATTATATTCTTCTTGAAGTATGAGGGCATTTCTCCTGTCTCATATAACTTGCTCATCAGATGGTGGAGTTTTGTCAGGGCTGGCTCTCCCAAGGCTATCAGTAGTTCTAATGGCATGTCGTCTATTCCCAGGGCCTTGTTTCGACCTAGGTCTTTCAGTGCTCTGTCAAACTCTTCACGCAGTATCATATCTCCTATTTCATCTTCATCTACATCCTCTTCCATTTCCATAATAGTGTCCTCAAGTACATTGCCCTTGTATAGACCCACTGTATTCTCCTTCCACCTTTCTGCTTTCCCTTCTTTGCATAAAACTGTGTTTCCATCTGAGCTCTTGATGTTCATATATGGTTCTCTTTTTGCCAAAGGTCTCTTTAATTTTCCTGTAGGCAGTATCTATCTTACCTGTAATGAGATATGGCTTGACATCTGTACAGTTGTCCTGTAGCCATCCCTGCTTAGCAATTTTGCACTTCCTGTTGATTTCATTTTTGAGATGTTTGTATTCCTTTCTGCCTGCTTCTTTACTTCAGTTTTATGTTTTCTCCTTTCATCAGTTAAATTCAATATTTCTTCTGTTACCCAAGGATTTCTGCTAGCCCTCGTCTTTTTACCTTCTTGATCCTCTGCTGCCTTCACTACTTCATCCCTCAGAGCTACCCATTCGTCTTCTACTGTATTTCTTTCCCCCATTCCTGTCAATTGTTTCCTAATGCTCTCCCTTGAAACTCTCTACAACTTCTGCCTGTCAGTTTATCCAGATCCCACCTCCTTAAATTCCCACCTTTTTGCAGTTTCTTCAGTTTTAATCTACAGTTCATAACCAATAGATTGTGACCAGAGTCCACATCTGCCCCTGGAAATGTCTCACAATTTAAAAAGCTGCTTCCTAAATCGCTGTCTTACCTTTATATAATCTATCTGAAACCTTCCAGTATCTCCAGGCCTCTTCCATGTATACAATCTTGTTTCATGATTTTTGAACCAAGTGTTAGCTCTGATTAAGTTATGCTCTGTGCAAAATTCTACCAGGCGGCTTCCTCTTTCATTTCTTACTCCCATTCCATATCCACCTACTACTTTCCCTTCTCTTCCTTTTCCTACTATCGAATTCCAGTCACCAATGACTATTAAATTTACATCTCCCTTCACTATCTGAATAATTTTTTTTATCTCGTCATACATTTCATCAATCTCTTCGTCATCTGCGGAGTTAGTTGGCATATAAATTGGTAGTACTGTGTTAGGTGTTGGCTTATGTCTATCTTGGCCACAATAATGTGTTTATTATGCTGTTTGTAGTTGCTTACCTGCACTCCTATTTTTTAATTCACTATTAAACCACTCCTGCATTACCCCTATTTGATTTTGTATTTATAACCCTGTATTCAACTAACCAGAAGTCTTGTTCCTCCTGCCACCGAACTTCACTAATTCCCACTATATCTAACTTTAACCTATCCAGTTCCCTTTTTAAATTTTCTAACCTACCTTCCCGATTAAGGGATATAACATTCCATGCTCTGATCCGTAGAATGCCAGATTTCTTTCTCCTGATAACGACATCCTCATGAGTAGTCCCCGCCCGGAGATCCGAATGGGGGACTATTTTACTCCAGAATATTTTTCGCAAGAGGACGCCATCATCATTTAACCATACAGTAAAGCTGCATGCCCTTGGAAAAAATTACGGCTGAAGTTTCCCCTAGCTTTCAGCCATTTGCAGTACCAGCACAGCAAGGCCGTTTTGGTTAGTGTTATAAGGCCAGATCAGTCAATCATCCAGACTGTTGCCCCTGCGACTACTGAAAAGGCTGCTGGCCCTCTTCAGAAACCACATGTTTGTCTGGCCTCTCAACAGTTTCTGCTCCGTTGTGGTTGCGCCTATGGTACAGCTATCTGTATCGCTGAAACATACAAGCCTCCCCACCAATGGCATGGTCCATGGTGCATGGGGCGGGAGGTTATTTATTTATGATACAGTAATTCCATAGATCCATATATGCAGGGTCTTGTTGCTTGTTCATAGTAGAAGTCAGTGCTTACAGTATATAGGGTGTTAAAAGTATGTAAAATAATAAGAGAGATAGTGATACTCATTGAAACAAGGAAACAGGTCCCATAAACGAAGGTCCTTCTTAGATCAGAATGTTTCCTCATAGAAGAGGTTCAGTTTTATGACCATCCAAGATACTGCATCCCTCTGCCCTTTGGAACTGGGAATCGCACTTCCTTTGAAGCTGATGCTTTTGTTGTATGTGCTGGCGTATATTGGATGTATGATATTGTAGCGTTCAGCAAAAGTGGAATTGTACACAATTCTCCCACATTTACTTAGGAGATGCTCTTCATGTCTTACTTTGAGTGGTTGCCATGTCTGTCTTTTGTAATTGTTGGGACAGTCTTTACGTGTATTTTTCACATATCTCTGCCATGACATGTAAACCGGTAAGTTTGAATAATATTTTGTATTATTATATATTAACATGTATTCACTGTTAACCTGTTAAGGTTGTTAATATTTCCTTCTGAAGATGGCTTTATAAACATTGAAACCATGATTAAAGCCCGTCTCACACAGAGCAAGATTCGCTGTATGTTTCCTTGCTGGCTCGCGCGACGGCTACCTTGCGGGCTCCGTCGTCTGCTAGCGGGCTACCTTGCTGGGAACCTTGTAAGATTTCCAGGATAGGTCCGGTGCTGTTTTTCTTGTAAGGTTCCCTGCAGGCTATGTGCGTTGGCCAATCATGAGACGTTTCGTTTGTGACGTCAGACGCGGAAAGCTTGGGTGGGAAGCCTTTGTTGATAGTCGCTTTTCTGCTGTTATGAGGTACGGTAGGAAGTTCTTACAATTATTAAATAATGGCACTTCAGTTGCAGTGGTCCAAGGAAGTGATTGAAGCATTGATATGTACTTATAGGGAAGAACATTGTCTGTAAGTTGTGAAAAGCGCAAACTATTAGAATAAACATTTGCGTGCAGAAGCACTCGAAAGAGTTGCAAGTGCCGTGTGTCTTGTTCGACCATATATGCCAAGCAAGGATTGCTATAGCAAAATGCACAATTTACGTACTCAATTTAAAGTGGAGTACACCAAAGTACAATCATAGAAAAGCAGTGACACTGGGATGAACAACATAAGTACAAAACTTTGAATTTTGTGTTGAATGTAGAAACCTACTACTTGCAAAAATCGGACACATTTAAATTTCCTAGAAATATCACACTGAATATTCACCCGATTTTTGAAAGCACATAATCTTGAATAGTAATGGATTACGTCATTATTGGTATATTTATAAAGTCAAACAGTAATGAAATGGTGATACCTTTCAAACAAAAGTAGGTGTTATGCGAACTAACCTCAACTGTTTATGAAGCAGGGGGAGCACACCTTTTCCAGCGTTTCTCCTCTTAATCCAGTTTTTTGCCCATTCTTTCTTTCTTCTTCTCTCATTAGGATGCATTTCTGCATCGTTTAGCACCAAAATAGCTAATAGCACCAGTTTGCTCTGAACATCTGTACCTGAAGCAGCCATCTTCATTCGATACAACATGCAGCCGATCACAACACAACTAGCTGCCAATTTTGCACTGTGGGAGAGCTTCGGCATGGAAGATAGCTGGCTCCTTTGCCTGCAAGCCGGCGGGCATGCACACCATCTCACCCTCTCACAAACTTGCGGCGAACCTTGCTCCGTGTGAGATGGGCTTAAGGGATTTAAATAAACTTTCATTTTGGAGATGATTGGCTGTTTATTATTTCTTAAAGATGATTTCTTCCTACTACGGTTGCTGCTTCAGCAAGTATATACCAATACTGTCTACTGGGTCATTAATATGTAACATGAACAGCAAGGGTCCCTACAAATTTCCTTGAAGCATACCTCAACTTAGTTGTGTGTCTGCCACTGACACTCCATCTGAGATAACATGCTGTGTCCTCCCTACCAAACCAAGCGAGGTGGCGCAGTGGTTAGACACTGGACTCACATTCGGGAGGATAATGGTTCGATCCCGCGTCTGGCCATCCTGATTTAGGTTTTCCGTGATTTCCCTAAATCGCTCCAGGCAAATGCCAGGATGGTTCCTGTGAAAGGGAACGGCCAAATTCCTTCCCCATCCTTCCCTAATCCGATGAAACAGATGACCTCGCTGTCTGATCTCCTTCCCCAAACAACCCAACCCAACCCAACCCCTCTGCCTACCAAGAAATTTTCAGTCCTGTCGCAAATGTTGGTTGATACCTTATACAGCTGTACTTCTGGCAATAACAGTAGGTGTTGCAGTGACTCATATGGTTTGGGTGCCAAGTAATACTTTGTCTACATGGCTGCTATGATCCATGGCTTTCAGGGTGTCATGTGAGAAAATTGTGAGCTGGGATTCACATCATCTATGTTTTCAGGGTCCATGCTGATTGTGTGGGTGGAGGTCATTGTGTTCGAGATAGTTCATTACAAGCACCAATATGTTGTAAGATTATATAACAAATGGATGTCAGTATAACAAATGGATGTCAGTAATATTGCAAAGTAATTTTTTGGGTAACTTCCATCACCCTTGCTGTAGATGGGTGTGATCTGAACTGTCTTCCAACCACTAGGCATTATTGTTCATTAGAGATATCTGTGGTATATTATAGTTAAAACAGGGACTGACTCAGCTACAACTTCAGTACAGAATCTGATAGGGATTTCATTGGGCTTTGGAGCTTTGTTCAATTTTAGCAATTGCAGCGGTTTCTCAATTCTCCTGATGATGTCACTTTGTAGTGGGACAAAATTAAATTGGTGCAACAGTCCCGAATATTCCTTTGTAAAGGAATATTTTAAAACAGAGTTGAGAATTTCTGCTTTTGCTTCTCAACCCCTCAGCTTTAGTTTCCATCTCGTCTATGAGTGTTGGAACATTGACTTTAGCACCACTAACATGGCCTGAATTTCTGTGGGTTTTGTGAGAGATAGTTTAATAATATTTTGCTGTGGTAGTCATTTATGGTTTCATGCATTGCACCCCTTGACAGCCAAACACGTTTATGCACTGTCTCTGCACCTATATGTTATGCTTTGTTGGACACCTGTTATGCAGTAGTGCCTGTTTCTTTAGAAGTTTCTTTACAGTGACTTTGTACCATGGAGAGTCACTCCCATCATCAACTGTTGTACTACGTACAAATTTATCAAATGTATGGTAACCATTCTTTTACACTTGAGCTGTATTTCCTTTACCTGTTCCTGCCCAGAGCTAAATGTTTGTAGTTTCGCATTGTGATGTGGCAATAGTGACTCTCTATCTAGTTTGATGAACATATAATTATTTCTACTTGTTTTATTTGATCTTCTTTGGTAATGAAATTTTGTTGTTACAAAATGTGTAAGCAGCTCATGTATATGTAACTTATAACAGAGCAAGCTGCAAACATCCAATATAATATATTGTAGCAAAGTATAATATAACTTTGTTCTTTATTTCATGTAGTTGTAAGAATAGCACATGTACAATTTTTACACAAATTAATTGTTCTCTTATTCAAACGGGGAATTTTAAAGTCTGATTATTCAAAAAATAATTTACAGACTACTGCTGCAGATCTACCTAGAAGGAATTTGTTCCTGTAGATGACAACTAGTAATAATTGTAATCCTCTTAACTGAATTAAGATTGTGAAGTCATGTTTTTGTTATTGTTCTAAGAGTACTCATTTCATTCCTGCCATATGGTGATATATTTGGGCTATCTTAAAAAAAAGTCATCTGCAAGATAATTCTATGTAAAGAGGAAGTTGGGTAGACAGGGTAAGCCACAGTGCTCCACTGACTCCATTCCTCCAGTGGTGCTATTCCCATACAGGGTGAAAAGTATTTAAACTGACAAACTCTGGGAGGTTGTAGGGGACATCAAAACAAATATTTTTCCCTAATGTCATTTTTTGTGATGAGGAGTATTAAAACCGCTAGAGGAAGATTTCTCTGGCGGCAAATTAATTAAACCAACAAACACTTTTCCATTTTTTATGGCCAAGAGACAACACATTAACACAACCCAATTTCAATTACAGTAGATTTTCAAAAATGCATCCATTGGCACGCAAACAAAGGTTACACCATCGGATCATATTCTGTCTGACACGGGCAAAAACCCTAGGAGTATCCTGAATTGTTCCTGCTGCTGCTACTATCCGGGCAGCCAGATCTTCTTCTGATGCAACAGGAATTGCGTAAACAAGGTTGCGCATCTCTCCCCACACAAAAAAGTCCAGACACGACGTATCTGGGGAGCGAGCAGGCCATGGTACAAGACCGCTTCTGCCAATCCACATTTCTGGGAACCGTCAGTACAGGAATCGACACATACAACGACTCAAATGTGCCGGCGCTCCATCATGTTTGAACCACATATGTTGTCTTGTAGGGAGCGGGACGTCTTCCATCAATTCTGGCAATGCTCTGGCGAGGAAATTGTAATAGTGCCTGCCATTTAATGGTGTAGGTAGCAGATACGGCCCAGTTAAACAGTCCCCAACAACACCGACCCACACATTAACGAAGAACCGCACTTGATGGGCGCTAGTAACGGTGGCATGTGGGTTATCCTCACTCCAAACATGTGAACTGTGCATGTTGAAGACTCCATCACGCCCGAACGTTGATTCATTGGTAAACAACACAAAGGATGGAAATGTAGGATGCATTTTACACTATTCCAGGTACCACTGCGAATATTGTGCTCTCGCTGGATAATCAACTGGTTTCTGCTCCAGATGCTGCAAGACAGCTTCCTCAAATTGTAGTGTTCTTACAGTGTGACGGCATCCCTGTCCAGGTAATCTGCTAAATGACCCGCTCTCACGCAGACGTTAGTACACAGTAGCAAAGGTCGTATGATGCGGGATACGGCAATTAGGGTATTGTTGATAAAACCACTGTGCAGCTCGTCCGTTGTGGTGCGCTATGTAGTATGCACCAACCATATCAGTGTACTCACTCCAGGTGTATCACTTCATTAGTAAACAGAAACAATGCACTACTACACTGGTGGACAGCAGTTGCCTACAACTGAAGAGCGTAATACACCCTCTAACAACTGAAGATCGTAATACGGCCTCTAACAATTGAAGAGTGTAATATGGCCTCCACCGATTTAAATAATCCTCATAGGAAAAAATGACATTAGGGAAAAATATATGTTTTGGTGTCCCTCTACAACCTCTCAGAGTTTGTCAATTTAAATACTTTTCACCCTGTATATCCGATTTGAGAACCTCTAGTTGCAGTGTTCAGAAATCTTAGGTGGAAAAACTGGTGATAATGGAAGTCAGAATCAAGGTGGTAAGTGTGCTCGGATACCCTAAATGGATAAGGCCACTGCTCATGATAAGTGTGAAATCCAGGCAGAGTGTTTCTGTTGTCACAGTGTAATCAATTATATTTCTGTAGACTGGTTTCATAAGCACTGCTTGTATTCAGTGTTGCATCTGTACTTAATTCATTTCCTTTAATTCAGGTTGAGGCCAGCCCACTTTCATTCCTGAAGCAGGAGATCGTGCACATGTCTGTTAAGCAAGAAACTCTAGTAAGTACTAATCTTCACCTGTCTTCAGAGCTTGCAAAATGTAATGTTGATCTGCACATAAACATATCATCTCCTTTGAGAGCTGGGTGATTCTGTCCCCTCTGTTTTGAACAGTCACTTGCTGACTTGCACACCTGAGCATTCTCATTGCCATCTCTTTGCAACATAGCATTTCACTGCAGTCTTTACACACCTTAGGTGCATGGAGATCTCATCACAATCACACACATGATTACTTACAAAACAACCGATTGAAAGTCTAGGATGGAATAATGACATTAATGTGAAGATCTCTGTTGATCCATTGTGGACACAGGATAGCTCCTGGTCAAATATTTACTGAGGAAAATAGCCAAACAGTCACACATTTTGAGAAGTTACTTTATTTTATTTTGACAACCAGTTTTCACATTTTAATATGCTATCTTCAGGCCCCACATGCACTTCATGTGTAGACCATAACATGTACAGATATTACCGTACTAGAGCCATCAGTATCTGGATGCCATGAGATCTTTATTAGGGTTTCCTTCAAAGACCTGACAACAACTTGCTGTCAAGTCTTTGAAGGAAGCACACGAATAACATATTCATGGTATCCAGATACTGACTACTCCAATATGCTAATATTGATGTGTCTGATTGTCTACACATGAAGTGAATGTGGGGCCTGAAGATGGCATATTTAAATGCCAAACTTGGTTGTCAAAATAAAATAAAACATCATCTCAAAATGTACAGTTGTTTGATGATATTTCTTGGTAAGTAGTATGAAACAAATAGATAGCTACTCATCATACAGTGGAGATGTTGTTGAGACATATACAGGCACAAGAAAAATAATGCTTAACAAGTAAGTTTCGCCAAAAGACCTTCTTCTGAAGTAGACTCCCCCCCCCCCCCCCTCCCCCCCGCACACACACATATCATATTCACAAAAACACAACTCTCACACAAGATTCCACTACTGTGGTTTTGAAATGCAAGGATTACCTCGCGGAAGAAATTCTCCTGGTGTCAGATCCATCCACCTACAAACCTTGCCACAGTGACCCTATTAAAGAAATCCAACAGGATCTCCAGTGTCGCCTCAAATCTGTCTGCCCATCCCAGAAGCCCTCTCCGGAGTCCTTCTCTCTCCCGCCCGTACCACTCCCTGCACTTATACCTTCTACATGCTTCCTAAAGTTCATAAACCCAACCTTCAGGACAACCAGTTGTGGCCAGTTACTGTGTCCTCACTGACAGAATCTCTGTTCTCGTAGACCAACACCTTAAGCCTATTACCAGCAGTCTACCCTTCTATATATAAGACCACAACCATTTCTTCCACTGAGTCTCCAAAGTTCCTGTTTTTAATCACTATTGATGCTACCTTCCTTTTCACTAACATACCTAATAATCATGGCTTTGCTGCTATTGACCACTAACTTCCCCAAGACCAGATCAATTTCAAACCTACCTCCTACCTGGTCACCATTCTCGCCCACAATTAATTCACATTTGGAGGCATCATCTTCAAACAAATGCACAGTATGATAATGGGCCTCTGCTTGGCACCATCCAATACCAACCTGTTCATGGGTCGTCTAGAGGGATCCTTCCTAACCACCCAGTATCCGAAACCCTTCACTTGGTTCAAATTCATTGATGACATCTTTGCGATATACATCAAGGGTGACCGTACCCTACCCATATTCCCCCCCCCCCTCCCCCCCAACCTCAACCCCTTCTGCTCCCATTGCTTCGGATTTGATATCAACCCAAGAAGCCACCTTTTATGATGTTGACTGTCACATCAAAGATGACTGCATCTCTGTCTACATCAGACCTTACTGGCAGCAACATCTTAACTTTGACAGCTGCCACCCATTCCATCCCCCCCCCCCCCCCCCCATGAACCATGGACCTTGCCGTTGGTGGGGAGGCTTGCGTGCCTCAGCGATACAGATAGCCGTACCGTAGGTGCAACGACAACGGAGGGGTATCTGTTGAGAGGCCAGACAAACGTGTGGTTCCTGAAGAGGGGCAGCAGCCTTTTCAGTAGTTGCAAGGGCAACAGTCTGGATGATTGACTGATCTGGCCTGGTAACAATAACCAAAACGGCCTTGCTGTGCTGGTACTGCGAACGGCTGAAAGCAAGGGGAAACTACAGCCGTAATTTTTCCCGAGGGCATGCAGCTTTACTGTATGATTACATGATGATGGCGTCCTCTTGGGTAAAATATTCCGGAGGTAAAATAGTCCCCCATTCGGATCTCTGGGCGGGGACTACTCAAGAGGATGTCGTTATCAGGAGAAAGAAAACTGGCGTTCTACGGATCGGAGCGTGGAATGTCAGATCCCTTAATCGGGCAGGTAGGTTGTTGTTGTTGTTGTGGTCTTCAGTCCTGAGACTGGTTTGATGCAGCTCTCCATGCTACTCTATCCTGTGCAAGCTTCTTCATCTCCCAGTACCTACTGCAACCTACATCCTTCTGAATCTGCTTAGTGTATTCATCTCTTGGTCTCCCCCTATGATTTTTACCCTCCACGCTGCTCTCCAATACTAAATTGGTGATCCCTTGATGCCTCAGAACATGTCCTACCAACCGATCCCTTCTTCTGGTCAAGTTGAGCCACAAACTTCTCTTCTCCCCAATCCTATTCAATACTTCCTCATTAGTTATGTGATCTACCCATCTAATCTTCAGCATTCTTCTGTAGCACCACATTTCAAAAGCTTCTATTCTCTTCTTGTCCAAACTATTTACCGCCCATGTTTCACTTCCATACATGGCTACACTCCATACAAATACTTTCAGAAATAACTTCCTGACACTTAAATCTATACTCGATGTTAACAAATTTCTCTTCTTCAGAAACGCTTTCCTTGCCATTGCCAGTCTACATTTTATATCCTCTCTACTTCGTCCATCATCAGTTATTTTGCTCCCCAAATAGCAAAACTCCTTTACTACTTTAGGTGTCTCATTTCCTAATCTAATACCCTCAGCATCACCCGACTTAACTCGACTACATTCCATTATCCTCGTTTTGCTTTTGTTGATGTTCATCTTATATCCTCCCTTCAAGACACCTTCCATTCCGTTCAACTGCTCTTCCAAGTCCTTTGCTGTCTCTGCCAGAATTACAATGTCATCGGCGAACCTCAAAGTTTTTATTTCTTCTCCATGGATTTTAATACCTACTCCGAATTTTTCTTTTGTTTCCTTTACTGCTTGCTCAATATAGAGATTGAATAACATCGGGGAGAGGCTACAACCCTGTCTTACTCCCTTCCCAACCACTGCTTCCCTTTCATGTCCCTCAACTCTTATAACTGCCATCTGCTTTCTGTACAAGTTGTAAATAGCCTTTCGCTCCCTGTATTTTACCCCTGCCACCTTTAGAATTTGAAAGAGAGTATTCCAGTCAACATTGTCAAAAGCTTTCTCTAAGTCTACAAATGCTAGAAACATACGTTTGCCTTTCCTTAATCTTTCTTCTAAGATAAGTCGTAAGGTCAGTATTGCCTCACGTGTTCCAGTATTTCTACGGAATCCAAACTGATCTTCCCCGAGGTTGGCTTCTACTAGTTTTTCCATTCGTCTGTAAAGAATTCGTGTTAGTACTTTGCAGCTGTGGCTTATTAAACTGATTGTTCGGTAATTTTCACATCTGTCAACACCTGCTTTCTTTGGGATTGGAATTATTATATTCTTCTTGAAGTCTGAGGGTATTTCGCCTGTCTCATACATCTTGCTCACCAGATGGTAGAGTTTTGTCAGGACTGGCTCTCCCAAGGCCGTCAGTAGTTCCAATGGAATGTTGTCTACCCCGGGGGCCTTGTTTCGACTCAGGTCCTTCAGTGCTCTGTCAAACTCTTCACGCAGTATTGTATCTCCCATTTCATCTTCATCTACATCCTCTTCCATTTCCATAATATTGTCCTCAAGTGCATCGCCCTTGTATAGGTCCTCTATATACTCCTTCCACCTTTCTGCTTTCCCTTCTTTGCTTAGAACTGGGTTTCCATCTGAGCTCTTGATGTTCATACATGTGGTTCTCTTATCTCCAAAGGTCTCTTTAATTTTCCTGTAGGCAGTATCTATCTTACCCCTAGTGAGATAAGCCTCTACATCCTTACATTTGTCCTCTAGCCATTTCTGCTTAGCCATTTTGCACTTCCTGTCGATCTCATTTTTGAGACGTTTATATTCCTTTTTGCCTGCTTCATTTACTGCATTTTTATATTTTCTCCTTTCATCAATTAAATTCAATATTTCTTCTGTTACCCAAGGATTTCTACTAACCCTCTTCTTTTTACCTACTTGATCCTCTGCTGCCTTCACTACTTCATCCCTCAAAGCTACCCATTCTTCTTCTACTGTATTTCTTTCCCCGATTCCTCTTAATTGTTCCCTTATGCTCTCCCTGAAACTCTATACAACCTCTGGTTCTTTCAGTTTATCCAGGTCCCATCTCCTTAAATTCCCACCTTTTTGCAGTTTCTTCAGTTTTAATCTACAGGTCATAACCAATAGATTGTGGTCAGAGTCCACATCTGCCCCTGGAAACTTAGAAAATTTAAAAAGGGAAATGGATAGGTTGAAGTTAGATATAGTGGGAATTAGTGAAGTTCGGTGGCAGGAGGAACAAGACTTCTGGTCAGATGACTACAGGGTTATAAACACAAAATCAAATAGGGGTAATGCAGGAGTAGGTTTAATAATGAATAGGAAAATAGGAATGCGGGTAAGCTACTACAAACAGCATAGTGAACGCATTATTGTGGCCAAGATAGATACGAAGCCCACACCTACTACAGTAGTACAAGTTTATATGCCAACTAGCTCTGCAGATGACGAAGAAATTGAAGAAATGTATGATGAAATAAAAGAAATTATTCAGATTGTGAAGGGAGACGAAAATTTAATAGTCATGGGTGACTGGAATTCGAGTGTAGGAAAAGGGAGAGAAGGAAACATAGTAGGTGAATATGGATTGGGGGACAGAAATGAAAGAGGAAGCCGTCTGGTAGAATTTTGCACAGAGCACAACATAATCATAACTAACACTTGGTTTAAGAATCATGAAAGAAGGTTGTATACATGGAAGAACCCTGGAGATACTAAAAGGTATCAGATAGATTATATAATGGTAAGACAGAGATTTAGGAACCAGGTTTTAAATTGTAAGACATTTCCAGGGGCAGATGTGGATTCTGACCACAATCTATTGGTTATGAACTGCAGATTGAAACTGAAGAAACTGCAAAAAGGTGGGAATTTAAGGAGATGGGACCTGGATAAACTGAAAGAACCAGAGGTTGTACAGAGATTCAGGGAGAGCATAAGGGAGCAATTGACAGGAATGGGGGAAATAAATACAGTAGAAGAAGAATGGGTAGCTTTGAGGGATGAAGTAGTGAAGGCAGCAGAGGATCAAGTAGGTAAAAAGACGAGGGCTAGTAGAAATCCTTGGGTAACAGAAGAAATATTGAATTTAATTGATGAAAGGAGAAAATGTAAAAATGCAGTAAGTGAAACAGGCAAAAAGGAATACAAACGTCTCAAAAATGAGATCGACAGGAAGTGCAAAATGGCTAAGCAGGGATGGCTAGAGGACAAATGTAAGGATGTAGAGGCCTATCTTACTAGGGGTAAGGTAGATACCGCCTACAGGAAAATTAAAGAGACCTTTGGAGATAAGAGAACGACTGGTATGAATATCAAGAGCTCAGATGGAAACCCAGTTCTAAGCAAAGAAGGGAAAGCAGAAAGGTGGAAGGAGTATATAGAGGGTCTATACAAGGGCGATGTACTTGAGGACAATATTATGGAAATGGAAGAGGATGTAGATGAAGATGAAATGGGAGATACGATACTGCGTGAAGAGTTTGACAGAGCACTGAAAGACCTGAGTCGAAACAAGGCCCCCGGAGTAGACAATATTCCATTGGAACTACTGAAGGCCGTGGGAGAGCCAGTCCTGACAAAACTCTACCACCTGGTGAGCAAGATGTATGAAACAGGCGAAATACCCTCAGACTTCAAGAAGAATATAATAATTCCAATCCCAAAGACAGCAGGTGTTGACAGATGTGAAAATTACCGAACTATCAGCTTAATAAGTCACAGCTGCAAAATACTAACACGAATTCTTTACAGACGAATGGAAAAACTAGTAGAAGCCAACCTCGGGGAAGATCAGTTTGGATTCCATAGAAACACTGGAACACGCGAGGCAATACTGACCTTACGACTTATCTTAGAAGAAAGATTAAGGAAAGGCAAACCCACGTTTCTAGCATTTGTAGACTTAGAGAAAGCTTTTGACAATGTTGACTGGAATACTCTCTTTCAAATTCTAAAGGTGGCAAGGGTAAAATACAGGGAGCGAAAGGCTATTTACAATTTGTACAGAAACCAGATGGCAGTTATAAGAGTCGAGGGACATGAAAGGGAAGCAGTGGTTGGGAAGGGAGTAAGACAGGGTTGTAGCCTCTCCCCGATGTTGTTCAATCTGTATATTGAGCAAGCAGTAAAGGAAACAAAACAAAAATTCGGGGTAGGTATTAAAATTCATGGAGAAGAAATAAAAACTTTGAGGTTCGCCGATGACATTGTAATTCTGTCAGAGACAGCAAAGGACTTGGAAGAGCAGTTGAATGGAATGGACAGTGTCTTGAAAGGAGGATATAAGATGAACATCAACAAAAGCAAAACAAGGATAATGGAATGTAGTCTAATTAAGTCGGGTGATGCTGAGGGAATTAGATTAGGAAATGAGGCACTTAAAGTAATAAAGGAGTTTTGCTATTTGGGGAGCAAAATAACTGATGATGGTCGAAGTAGAGAGGATATAAAATGTAGGCTGGCAATGGCAAGGAAAGCGTTTCTGAAGAAGAGAAATTTGTTAACATCCAGTATTGATTTAAGTGTCAGGAAGTCATTTCTGAAAGTATTCGTATGGAGTGTAGCCATGTATGGAAGTGAAACATGGACGATAAATAGCTTGGACAAGAAGAGAATAGAAGCTTTCGAAATGTGGTGCTACCGAAGAATGCTGAAGATTAGATGGGTAGATCACATAACTAATGAGGAAGTATTGAATAGGATTGGGGAGAAGAGAAGTTTGTGGCACAACTTGACCAGAAGAAGGGATCGGTTGGTAGGACATGTTCTGAGGCATCAAGGGATCACCAATTCAGTATTGGAGGGCAGCGTGGAGGGTAAAAATCGTAGAGGGAGACCAAGAGATGAATACACTAAGCAGATTCAGAAGGATGTAGGTTGCAGTAGGTACTGGGAGGTGAAAAAGCTTGCACAGGATAGAGTGGCATGGAGAGCTGCATCAAACCAGTCTCAGGACTGAAGACCACAACAACAACAACCCATTCCATACCAAGAAATCCCCTCCGTACAGCCTAGCTACCCATCGCCATCACATCTGTAGTCATGAGCAGTCCCTCTTGAAATATCCCAGTGGTCTCACAGAGGCCTTCACAGACCAGAATCACCCTCCCGACCTCATACACAAACAAATCTCCAGTGCCTTATCTCTCCAGTCACCCACCACCTCCCGAAGTGTCACTGTCCGGCCTCAAAGGCGCATTCTCCTTGTGACTCAGTACTACCCAAGACAGGAGTTACTGAATCATATTCTCCCCCAGGGTTTTGACTACCGCTCATCATGCCCTGAAATGAGTGTGTTCTCCTCATTATCCTTCCCACCCCTCCCACAGTGGTATGTCAGTGCCCACTGAACCTACACAATATCCTCCTCCGTCCCTATCTCATGGCTCATATCCCTGTAATAGACCTAGATGCAAGATCTGTCCCATACATCCTCTCACCACCACCACCACCACCGCCACCACTACCACCACCTACTCCAGTCTGGCCGCAAACATCACCTATCCCATCCCACCTCAGGCAGGGCTACCTGTGAAATCAGTCATGTGACCCATAAGCTAACATGCAACTACAGTGTTGTGTTTTACATAGGTGTGACTACCAACAAGCTGTCTGTCCATGTAAATGGCCGCTGACAAACTGTAGCCAAGAAACAGCTGGACCACCAAGTTGTAAAACACACTGGCCAACACAACAATTGAGTAACAGCTTCACAGCCTGTGTCATCTGAATCATTCCTACCAACACCAGCTATCCTGAATTGCACATGTGGGCACCGTCCCTGTAATGTATCATACATTCCTGTTACTCTCGTGGCCTCAGCCTTCATTTGTCGCTGCCCTTCACCCACCTATCCCCTTACTTGTTCCCACTACACAGACACAGTCTTTATGTTGTGCTTGTCTTCGACTCAACATCTCCACTATGTGGTGAGTAGCAGTCTATTGTTTTCATAATATTGATGTATGATTATGTGCCATATATAAATCACTAGAATAAAATGAAAACACATCCTGTGATAAAATTCAGTAAACATCATCTCACAGACATACTAAATTAAATCAAAAAATTTAACAAGAATTTTCCATGTTTTTGCATGTTGTTATTGTTCTTGTTCTTGTGGTTGTCTTCAAGTGAAAGACTGGTTTTATATAGATGTCCACATTATTGTATCCTGTGCAAGACTATTCATTCATCTCTGAATGACTACTGTAACCAGCATGCATTTGAAACTGTTTGCTGTGTACATACCATGGTATCCCTCTACAATTTTTACCTTTGACACTTCCTTCCATCATCAAATTGATGATTCCTTGGAGCCTCAAGATGTGTCCTGTCAACCAACCCGTTTGTGTTATAAATTTGTTAGTTCCCGATTTCAATTCACTACCTTCTCATTTGTTATTTGATCTACCCATCTAATCCTCAGCATTCTTCTGTAGCACCACATTTCAAAACTCTTTTTAATTTCTTTGTCTCATCATCCACATATCGCTTCCTTACGAGGTTGCTCTCTAGAGACATACCTTCAGAAGAGACACGGGCTGTTCCATGAGAATATGGACATAAATCATGAAAATAAAAAAATCTTCTCATTAAAAATCTGATTGCCAGTTCTGTTAGGTGAAACATTAAACTTTTTAATTTGAAGCTCCATTTTTATGTTCAGAATTGCTGGAACAGAACAGATGGCTTTATAACTTTTCTAAAATTTCAGCTTCTAATTACCCTTAAAAACTAATTCCTGAGAGCAATGCAATAAATAATTTTAAAGGCAAGTAGTAATAAAAGCTTTAAAAACTATACACATATCTTAAGCTAGTCCATTTTAATAGCTTTTATTCGATTTATTTAATTATTAATGTCCTGCAAGAGGTGACTGTTGTGAGGGTGGAAGGACAGATTGTTCTGTGTCAGGAGGCACTCTCCCAATTCAGCCTTGTTGCCAGTCTTCATCAGAAGGATGGTGGTGACCTTTTTTGCTAGTAGGTACAGTGAGAGAAGACTGACAATTATTTATTTCCATACATTACAGTCAGTTTCTTGGCTTGCTGTTGACATCAATTGTCGAAACTCATCGAGGATTCGTGTCGTAAGCGGCCTTCCGGCCATTCAAGGCAGCTGACACTGCATTCACTGTTCCTGGCCGGATGCTGCTGTGGTGATTCGCCACATGTGGTGTGTCTGATGATGGCTTTACAGTGTGCTGTGGCAGAGAGAGAAGAGGGCATGTGTGTTAGAGTTACACACAATGATATCGGAGCTGCTTCGTCCCCACCCACTCACCCTCGTTCTTCTTCATCTGTTGAACCATGTTGACAATTGCTGTGTAGTACAATGTTTTTGACCTGGCATTCAGGTAGGCCCTCGTCAGTCCGCAGAAGTATCATCAGGAACACTGTTGTCGTGACGTGAGACGATAGGCAAGGCATCTGGGCCCAGCCAGTTGTGATAGCGGCAGACTGTGGTGTTGAACTCTGCAACTGCTGATTATGGCAGGGTATCAATCTCTCTCAGTACCACCTGTTATTGCTCAGTTGCATGCGAGAAATATACAAAAGACTTGTGCCAGATGTCACTTTATTGTAAGCAGGGAATCGATTGTTAAGATAGTGGTGGCTAATGTTTACCCAACATCACTTGTCATGATCACATGGGTCTTACTATTACAAAGGTATCAGTGATTCTCACTCTGCTGTGCTTACTAAACTAGTTTGTTATAGTAAAAGTATAGTTCATAAAAGCTCTTGGTACACAGTGTTGCATTAGCAACAGCAGTTCTTTCATAATGTAATTAAAGTGACATGATCATGTCTAACTGCTCTGCCCCACTACATTTCTGCAAAGGTTTGCTGTCTGGTTCACCAGAAATGCCAATGTTGTGTTTCCCCCTTACCCACTCGCAGTGGTGAAATGTTCTTCGTGCCTGCCTCATGTTGACACTGCTGTAATGTAAATGAGACAGCTTCACTCTGGGACTTTGACAGTATTAACCATTTGCTGCCTTGTACAAGGTTGATATGCAACATACCCCTGTCCTCCAAAAATTCATCCTGAATTTTAGGAAAAACAAAGAAAAATATTAATCTTCAATATAAAAATTTTAGTCTACTCACAGAATTCCTTTGCAGCTTAACCTATGTTACAGTTTCTGTTTTTCTTTCTGGTACATCTACGGGTGCAAGGGTGGATAGAAGGCTGTGTTGTGCTGGAGTGTGGGAGTGGGGAGGGGGACAGGTTGGTGAAGGATGCTGATTAATGAAGATTGTAGCAGTGGAGGCTGTGGAAACTTGGGATATATTGCAAGGTGAGTTCCCACCTGCACAATTTAGAAAAGCTGGTGTTGGCGGGAAGGATTCAGGTGGCACAGGCTGTGGTGCAGTCACTGAAGTGAGGAAGGTTGTGTTGGGCAGCATGCTAAGCTACTGGGTTTTCCAGCTGTAACCTGGTTTCAGTTAGTCGGTGGCAATTAATGTGGACAGACAGCTTGTTGGCTGTCATGCCCACATAAAATGCAGCACAGTGGTTGCAGCTTAGCTTGTAGACATGTGGCCCTTCATTGCCTGCCATAAGAGGCAGCTAGTGGGAGTCTTTTTTATTGGGTCAAGTTTTTTACCTTGGTCTTGTGAATGGTCTTCGGACTTTTGAAGGTTTTTGCTTTTTTAAAATGCTTTGTCCCTCACCTGTTCTGGCTTTTGAAATTCTAATACCCTTTTTTGGGTTTGACCTCTACTTTCCAAATTTTACCAAAGCACAGGTTGTTTGAGGAAGAGCGCTTTACTGTGGTGCATTAACTCTCCATTGTGCACTGTTATCTTTTGCACCTACCAATCAAACTGATCTGCCTCTGCACCTGAAATCAGCGCAGTAGCTAGTCCATCTTGGTGGGGTTGTCATGTACCCTCTTGGTGGTAGCCCCCCAACAATGTAGGGATTGCACTGCTGACGCCTGAGCTGCAACCTGCCCTCATCAGCCAAGCATTCGGTGCCTGTCTACTTTGGGGTACTGGGACATGGGGCAATGGCTACAGTGGCCTTTGCCTTTGCGGGGTGGAACCCACGGGGAGAGCTTCCATTTGGAGTGAGTGGCATTGGGGCAGATGATCCACAATGAAACGGATCAAACTTAATGGTGGCCATGCCAACACAGTCCTCACATCAATCAGGAACAGTAATTTTTAATGCCGAGGTTTAGAATCCGATGGCATTTCTGTCATTGACCATGCCTCAAGAGGAGACCTAGCCAAGGAGAAAGGTAAGTGGACAGTTTGCTGAGTTCTTGGTTTGTTCGTGCGCTAAAGGTGGCTGTTTTCCTACAACAAAGCCAATGTTTTTCATTGAAAATGTTGCAGATCAGTTTGGGGAGGTTGTGGCATTAGAGAAGGTGAGAAATCAGTCTTTGCTGATCAAAACATCACACCCCAACCAAGTCGTAATAAGCTAAGTGGAATTCAAGGTGTTATCTTCCATCAGGGCACAATGCTGCAAATGGATGAAGAGCTCCATATTAATGTGGCACGGGGTGGAGTCCATTTTGTTCACCGCATAATAGAATTGACACTCGAGATTTTATTCTAGCTTTTGATGGCAACATTTTAGCTGAGAAGGTTAAGATCATGGTTTATAGGTGTGATGCCAGGCCTTACTTTCATCCTCCGATGAGAAGTTTTAAATGCCAAAGGTTCAGACACATGTCCTCCCACTGTTCTAATGAGGCTGTCTATAGGACATGTGGACGGGCATCCCATGAGGGCAGCCCTTGTGAATGATCCACTCAGTGTGTCGAGTCCAGAAGCGAACCCTCCTCATTCACTGCATAGCTTAGTGTTCAAGAAAGAGAAGAAAATTCAAGAACGTAAGACTTGACCACCTGTCTTACAAAGATGCAAACAAAAACTTTGAAAGACTTCATCCAATGGATATAGTATCAAATTTTGTGACTGCCATGTCATATCCATACCTCGCGCGATGACAAGGTCTCGCTTGGCAGCTCCTGGCCGTGATGGTGTCCAGGGCCTACCCTACAGTTGGGGGAGGAAACATCAGCTCCCTCATTCCCTACACCTATAGTGCCAGTGGTTCCAACACTATTGGTGAAGCCAGAGATGTCCAGTCATTCTCTTGTGTTGTCAGGGATGAGGACACATGTCAAGGTGCCCAACTCTCCAGACAAGGACCAGTAGCCACAGGCTGAGTGGCAAAGTACAGTCCGCTCGTAGAAGGTAAAATGGCATAATCTCCACAGAAATCAAAGTCTCACAAGGGCAAGAAGGATAAGTCGAAAGATAAACTACTTTTTGAGGCTTTGGATGTTCTGTCACATCCCAGCAGTGGTCGAGCCTATGCACACGGACAACGGATCACACAATCAGGTGGACCATGATCTGGTAGCTCATCCTTTCCATTTGACACTTTCTCAGACCTGACTCCAATGCTCCTTCAATGGAACTGTAATGGCTACTATTGCCAATTGAATGAACTCCATCATTTATTTTGTACTTGTTGCGCAATTGGCATAGCACTTCAGGAAACATGGTTTATAGCAACACACCTCCCTGGTCTGAAAACCTACAAATCCCACTGTACCAATTGTTCTAATGTCAAGAGAGCATCCGGTGTGGTCTGTACCTTCATACGCTCTGATACTTTCAGTTAGCAGGTGCCTCTTACCACTGCACTAGAAGCCGTGGGTGTTGTGTCTACCTGTCAATTAGGATGACAATATGAAATTTTTATCTACCTCCACAAGGACTTTTCCATTATCATGAGCTGTTTGAGTTAGTGATACAGATCCCTGCCCCTCTGCTCCTATTGGGAGACTTAAATGTCCATAATCCTCTTTGGGGTGGCAACAATATGTCTCACAGAGGCTGAGTACTGGAACACCTCCTTCCAGAGTTGGATGTCTGCCTACTCAACACTGGAACTGCAATTCACTGTGGCCCACCGAATGTTTTCAGCTATTGATCTCACAGTTTACAGCTGAGTATTTTACCCCCGTTTCAGTGGCTCGTCCTTGGCAGTCTTTGTGACAGCAACCATTTTTCTGTTGTTCTCTTCCACTCCACTCACAGACATCTGCAACATGCTTCATCTTGGTCACTTTGGAAAGATGATTGGCAAGCTTTCTCCTTTATAGCCACTTTTGCAGCCAGTCACGTGACAGGTACCAAAAAATTGGTACAGGATACTGTTGACATTATTAACCTACTCCTCTGGTGCATCCTGATGATCCCCGGTGCCATGGTGATCTGAAGATATAGCCACAGCTATCAGGAAATGCAGCTGGGTGTTTCAACGGCACAAGCACCATCCCTCTATGTATAATTTAGTAGCATTCAAGAGACTTAGGGGGGGGGGGGGGGGGGGAGTTCAGTTTTTCATAAAGAAAAGGAAGCAGGAATGTCGGTAGCAATATGTCTTATCTATGTGATCCCACACCCCATTGTCCCAAGTATGTACTAAACTCTGCCACATTTGCGGCCATCCATTACCCGCATCATTTCCTGGAATGTCGGTAGCAATATGTCTTATCTATGTGATCCCACACCCCATTGTCCCAAGTATGTACTAAACTCTGCCACATTTGCGGCCATCCATTACCCGCATCATTTCCTGGCATCCTTGTCAATGGTAACATCTTCACTGTTTCTGCGGTACTTGCCTAACGTTTTGTGGCACACATTGCTGAAGTGTTGTAATAATTACCATCCTCATTTCTTGGAATGTAAACACCTCATTGAGAGCTGTTTGGAATCCTTCCATGCACACAGTTCTCTGCCATACAACATCTCGTTTAGTGAATGGGAGCTTTGCAGCAGTTTGGCAGTGTGTCAACATACAGTTGCTGGACCTGACAAAATCCACAACCAAATGTTCAGACATCTTCATGCTGACAGCATGAAACATACCCTCCAGCTTTTTAATTGCATTTGGTGTTAGGGGGAATTTCCCTTTCAGTGGTGGGAAGCTATTTTTCCTGTCCTGTACCTGGGGAAGGACCCACATACTTGAACTAGCTACTGGACAGTCTCTCAGACGAATGAACTGTGTAAGCTATTCGAATGAATGGTCAACTGGTGTCTTTGTTGGTGCCTTGAGGCTGGATGGCATATATCATGATTCCAAAGTGGCTTTTGAGCTTTCCAGTCCACCACAGATCACCTGGTTCATTTGGAATCTTCAGTATACAATGATTTCACACACTGCCAACATCTGATTGCTGTGTTCTTTGACCTACAGAAGCCATACGATATCATCTGACGACTCACATCCTATCTACACTGGGGTTTCTGGGGAAATTTACCTATTTTTATCCAGAACTTCCTATCCCTCCAACTTTTTTGGGTCCAGATAGGTTCAACTGTCAGCAACCAATATGTTCAGGAAACTGGAGTCCCTCAGGGATCAGGTCTGAGTGTAATGCTGTTTGCTATTACCCTGAGTGGTATCGCAAATGTAGTGGGCCCCACAGTCTCTGTGACTGTATGTGGGTGATCTTTGCCTGTACTACCTCTCTGCATCACTGTGCACTGCTGAGCGCCAACTTCAAGGGGCTGTCTGGAGAGTCCATTACTGGGCCCTGAATTTTCAATTCTTGGGTGTTTTATTGACAAGAAGCTAACATGGCTTCTGCGCATCTGCAGCTCAAGGTGACTTACATGAAGAAGCTATATGCTCTCTGCTTTCTCAGTCACTCCTCATGGGGTGCAGACTGCACAGTTCTCCTGACATTTTACAGAGTGCTGATTTTATCCTGCTTGGACTATTTATGTGTTGCCTATGGGTTGGCCGCACCATCCATACTGAGCTTGCTGGATCCTGTTCACCAAACTGGCATGCAGTTGGCAATGGGAGCCTTCCGTACAAGCCCTGTTGACAGCCTCCTGGCGGGAGCCAGTTTCCCACCACTGTGGGTTAGATGCCAGCAGATTCTGGCAAGTTACACAGTTACAGTCAGTCAGATGCCTAGTCACCCATGTCACTCAACTCTGTTCCACAACCAGCAGTTAAGGCTGTTTGCGCATTGCCCAAAATTGGGTAGACCAGCTGGGATCCGACTTGATATTCTACTGGAGGACCTCCAACAACCACTGTTAGTCTATGTTCCCAGGGCTCCCTCTCAGCACTCCCACCCCTTGTGGTCTGTACCCTGTCCTGTGATATGGTGGGACCTCTTTGATCCAACTCTTCTGCGACACCTGTTTCTTTCGATCCTCCACAATTATTCTAATTTGGTGGATCAAAAGTCAGTGACAGTGTCAGTTACACTTTTGCACGTGCAAGTGGACATGAGAAGCAGACTCTGCTGTGTGCCTGCAGTGTATACAGTTCAGAATTGGTTGCCATATCTCAGGTGTTGTGGTACAGCAAATGCCAGGCCTTGACAAACATTATGAGTTGCTTAAAAGGCATAACCCTGTGCTATCCCAAAAATCTTTTGGTTGCCCACATCCAGGACCTACTGGTGGACCTGTACAACTCTGGAAAGCCTGTGACCTTCATCTGGACATCGAGACACATAGGCATTTCAAGAAATGAACTTGCCGACCATCTATCTGAAGTTTGACGCAACATTTTGAGGTTCTGGGAATTTGAATGGCAGGCTACTATGACCCAAAACAAGTTGAGAGTGATTAAAAGGTCCAACAAGGTGTGGCATACATCTTTTTAGACCTCTCAGAAGGATGTTGTTGTGTTGTGCCGACTACGTTTTGACCACACAAGACTCACCCATGAGTTCATTCTGCATTAGGAGGATGGTCATCACTGCAGCTGCAGTAATCTGCTGACGATAGTGCATGCTCTTGTTGAGTGCACCTTGCTGGCCCATCTGCAGCACGCTATTAGCTTGCCTACCTCGCTACCATGGATGCTTATGGATGGCAAGATGGCCACTACCGAACTATTGTATTTCCTGAGCAAGAGTGCATTTTACTCTAAACTGTAATACTATTCCGCTTCCAGTGTTAGGTGTATGTATGTGTGTGTGTGTGTGTGTGTGTGTGTGTGTGTGTGTGTGTGTGTGTGAGTAGTAGTAGTAGTAGTAGTAGTTTACTCTCCCTCTACATTCACAGTCATCATCATCTTTCTGGTACAACCGTTTCCAGAGGATCTCGTGTGTAGTTTTTAACTCAGCTTATGTTATTTTATGTCTTATGAAAAGATAAACTGCAATAATGGCTTCTAGTACTGTGATTATATTGTAGCTGTTACATTAATGGTAATCCTGTTCTGCTTTTGTTCACAATGATATTTGTGAACATATCTTATTTCATCGACAGCAATTTGCCATTTTCTACCTGTAGTACCATAGCATTTAGTGTACAATTTAGAAAGGAGATGTTTTGAATAGGTGAAATGCTAAAAGGATTTTCTGGCCAAAACAATGTTGATTGTACATGTAGTAGCCGTAATGGTTGCTCCCGCTTTAGCACATTCTGTTCCATTGATTAATATACTACCAAACTGCAATTACAATCTTGTCATTCTTCTGAAAGTCTTGTTTTTGTAATAATTTACTATTACCATTTGTGGCTTGTACACAGAATAAACCCAATGATTTCCAACTCACTGAAAGTGTGTTTGTGGCATCATAACTACCTTCTTACATTCTGGTGCATTCATATTCCTCAAAAATAGTTGCCCTTCACATGACTAGTTATCAGTTTGAACTACTCATGCAGGACAGATGGTGACAATTTCATTAATAGAGTTACCAAAATCTTGTACAGATAGAACTAGGTGCATTTCCTGTCATTTAGATAAAAGTTATACTTTATTAAACCAAGAATTTAATCCATTTGTCAATACGACTCCATCCAGATGGATGCGCGTGCCAAGTGTAACATTCAGATTGTGATTTACACCTAGTTAGTGGGAACTGCACATTAACATATGAATATTCTTTATCGGAACAACCTTTAACATTGAAAACACAATAGTAAAATGCTATACTGCTCTTATTTATGGTAACAACAAGCTATAGACCTACAGGAAGTTCCTTTTCCATTTGCAGTAAACCTTTCAAACATGTTTTTAATGTTAACAGCATCGTGTTTAAATATCTGTGTGTAGCATGGTTGACAGCTTCTTAAATTCTTTCCAGTTCTATTGTAGCATCACTTCAGCTGCTTTCTAATTCTCTCATTAGCCTAGCTATCACTACTTTGTATTCTAATGTCTTCAGGTGAGTCTGTATTATACCTAAACCCTTATTTACGGTAATCATGGTGTCATTAGCATATTGCTGTAATTCAGTTGTTATTTTATGCAACATTTTAGCCATATTTAAAAATCCTTGATCCATACCTGTAATTTGCATCATATGCCAGTCACATGTTCTTTCTCTGTGTCTTGCTACTTCTTGCACTTGACCTGTTTCACTATTCAAATTTGAAGTATCATCATTATGTATTGTGCCAGACATTGCTTTTAGTAGTTCACCACTCACATTCAGCCATACTCTCTTTCTTTGCCCTAGAGAATATGGGATTGTACCTGTTACTTTCTGCAACTGCTGTCTTATATTATCATAGGAAAAATTAAGTTCATAATATTCACTCTGTAAATCCCCTGTCATATTGCCCCATTTTGCTTCCTTTAGCACTTCTAAGAATGTATCTTGCAACTTTCTATCTCTGTTCCTCACCTCTCAGATGTTGAAGGTCAGTCTATATGACTGTATGTGATTTGTGAGGACTACATCTGGCTGATGCAATAGCAATACCCCATTTGACAAAGGCAGGTTGACAATTTCTTGTGCTCTGAAGATGGCTAAACTCCATCTAAGTGTCAATCTCACCATCACCCAAAGGAAATAATTTTCATGTATTCCCTTCATCCTTAAGGAAAAAAGTGAGAATAAAAAACAAGACCCTTAGTACACTAAATGAATCAATAAAAAGAACATTTTCTACAATTATCAGTGTATCTCTTTTATCTCCAACTATTTATTCCTTGGTCTCAACCTGTTTGTCCTATTCTGCGGTGTGTCGTTATTTGTTTGCATTTCTAATTGATACAACACATCTGGATGTTGCTTTGTAAAGGAACATTTTAAAACAGAGTTGACAATTTTTTCTTTTGCTGTGCTACCCTCAACTTTAGTTCTCATCTTGTCAATGAGGTCTTAGTATCACTAACAGCCTTTACATATGACGTGCATTTCTTTGGGTTTTGTGAGAGATCTTTTGATAATATTCTGCTGTGGTAGTCACTTATGGCTTCACACGTTGCCCTCTTGGCAGCGAAACATATTTCATACACCATCTCTGTACCTGCGTACTATCTGTCATTTAGACCTGTTACGCAGTAGTGTCTTTTTCTTGAGAAATTTCTTTACAGTTACTGTGTACCACAAACAGTCACTCCCACCATAAACTGTTGTGCTAAATACAGATTTATCAAATGGATGGTTAACCATTCCTTTACACTTGAGCAGTACAGTGTAACCCTGCTTTTACATTCCCAGAATCAACGTTTCCCCGCTGTTTACAACATTTTTTATCAGTCCCATCAGATTTCCTATGCCCACAAATGTTAATTTTCAACCAATTTTGGATCAACATATTTTTCATTTTCCCGTAATTTACGCATTACTAAAAAATGTTTGTGGAGGAAAATGACACTGGCATGATGTTGACCGTCCGGTAGTGTTTACAAATGTTATGTGGTTAAGTTTCTTGACACCACAACACTCGACTCAGCGGATTGGAAGTGGTAAACATGTAAAAGATGGAACAATTCATGCCGTATCTCCCACTGCTGCCAAGCTCTACTTGGTGTGGTGGCTGATGTGAGAAACTAGGTTCATTCGAATGAAGATATCGTGACCAATCACAATCATTTCCAAACTGTCTCTTCTGCACAAACACAGTTTTATGATTGGTGTGATCATTGTGACACGTTTGTCCTACCATATTTAGTGTGTTTTGGTGTATGGCCTCTTGGAGCGCCAGTTGACACAGTCATTCACTTTGCGATGCTCAAATGTTTTTAGTTAAACACAGCACAGGTTACATATTTCATTCATGCTGAGCAAAATGCGTTTCGAGAATTTGTTCTCCTGTCAAATGCAGTATTTACGTATGTATTTTTTGTGATATTACACAAACAGACAATGTGAGTGATAGTTTGCCTGTGTGCATGGTTTTCTACATAACTGATGAGGCACAGTACCTGATAAGCTCAAAAAGACGCAGACATTCAAACACCGCAAAAAATACTTATGTACATATTTTCACTTGATAATGAGAAAAATTTCTCAAAACACATTGTGCTAAGCATGAAAAAATTGTAACTAGTGCAGTATTTCATTATTTAAATAACGAATGACAGTTGCTGGATTTCAGACACATCGATTATGACATATTAAATTGAGTAAAACATTCCTACGTCCTAGTCATTTATCAGTTCCAATTACATCAGCAGTTTTTATTAGATAATAAACCCTCATTAGATAATAAACAAGTCCCTGACAAGTCTTTTGATGCCTGTTATTTACTTGTATGAAACATAATGTGCAAGGGGGTATCCTATACACAACTTTGACAGCATAAAACGTTATTTCCCAAATTTCACATTTTCCTGCATTTTACACCATTTCTTTGAAGTCCCTTCAAAAGTGTAAAAGCCGGGTTTCACTGTAGTTCCTTTACCTACTGCTGTCACCCAGAGCAAAATATTTGTATTTCCACAGTGAGATATAACAACAGTGTGTCTGTATCTAATTTGATGAGCATATAATTATTTGTATTTGTTTTAGTTGATCTTCTTTGGTAATCAGATTGTGTTACTCAAAAATATGTGAGTAGTTCACACACATGTAACTTGTATATGAGCATATCAGAACCATCCAATATAATATAATGTAACATAGTATAATGTATCTTTTTCTTTATTTCATCTACTTGTGTGAGTAACATGTGTACAACTATTACACAAATTAACTGTTTTCTTAATCCAACAAGGAATTTTAAAGTCTGATTGTCAGATTACTGCTGCAGATCTCCTTAAAAGTTATTTTTGTTCCGGCGGGTGATGGCTAATAATTATTATACTCAACTTATTGAACTGAAATGGTGAAGTCACATTTTTGTTATTGTACTAAGAGTACCCATTTCATTCCAGTCATATGGCAATATATGTGGGTAATCTTTAAAAAAAGTCACCTGCAAGATAATTCTATGTAAAGAGGAAACTGGGTAGAGAGGGTAAGCCACAGGGCTTCACCGACTCCATTCCTCCAGTTGTTCTGTTCACATACACCCCATTTGAGAACCTCTGGTTGTAGTGTTCAGAAATCATAGGTGGAAAAACTGGTAATAATGAAAGTCAGAATCAGGGTGGGAAGTGCGTTCAGATATTCTAATGGATAAGTTTCTGTTGCTACAATGTAATCATTTATATTCTGTAGACTGGTTTCATAAATACTGCTTGTACTCAGTGTTGCACCTGTACTTAACTCATTTTTTTCATTCAGGTTGAGGCTGACCCACTTGCATTCCCAAAGCAAGAGATCGAGTACATACCTATTAAGGAAGAAACTCCGGTAAGTACTAAAATTGAGCTGTCTTCAGAGCTTGCAAAAGGTAATGTGGTTATGCACAGAAACACATTGTCTTCTTGAGTGCTGGGTGATTCTGTCCCTCTCTCCCAAAGTGATGGCTGCATCATTTTACTGTTGCTTGCTGACCTGCGCACTTTGAGCATTCTCACTGCTATCTCTCTACAACATATCATTCCACTACAGACTTTGCACACCAGAAGCTCATCGTAACCAAACACACATGATTATGTGCAAAATCAACCAATGGAAAACACAGGACAGAATAAAGACAATACATGAAAAGGTTAGATTGCTACTCACCTTATACTGCAGGTGTTCAGGTGCGCACAACAAAAAGATTGCTAAACAATAAGGTTTTTGCCAAAAGGCCTACCTCTGAAGGGTGCGTTTGAATGGCAAACATTACCTTGTGGAAGGACTGCATCAGCTATCTGATTTGTCCAACTACAAACCCTGCTACAGTGACCCTATTTTAGAAATCCAGCAGGATCTCCAGTGTCCTCTCAAATCATGAGGTCCATCCCAGACCACCTCCCCTGAGTCTACCTCTCTCACCACTTATACCACTCCCTACGTTCCTACCTTCTACATGCTTCATGAAGTTCATAAACCCAATCACCCGGGACACCTCATTATGGCCAGTTGCTGTGCCGTCATTGAGAGAATCACTGCTTTTGTAGACCGAAACCTTCCATCATATTACCCCAGTCTACCCTCCTACATAAAAAACACCAGCCATTTCCTCCACCGACTGTTCACAGTTCCTGTTCCTTCATCACAAGGCGACCTACTCATCATTCCTTTTTAATAACATCCCAAATGCCCCTGGCCTTGCCACTGTTGAACACTAAGTGTCAATCTTGTCTTGAAATGATAAACCTGAATTGTCACTGTTTTTTCTTCAAGCTTTGAAACTCAATGTGCTACACATATCCCTTACTGCCGAGCAGTGACAACTGTGTGGGTAAGAACAATCTGCCCATCATAGTTCAGAACACATGATACCGTAAACAATAAGGTGCATGAAAAATTGCCATGACATGCATGCCAGTTAAATGTATTATTTTAAATGCCACCAAATGCTTGTAGAAAAATGTTATGGTATGTCATACACCCATAGTTCAGGAGATATGACTTCATAAACACTGAGATGTGTGAAAAACTGCCATATAGCGCATGATGTTTAAATTTGTTACTTCTCTTGTAGTAACTCTAGTCAGAGCACATTTTGCAGACAGAATCCACATATGCCACTGAATGTACCTATAAAATTATATCATTAAATTATGCATAGTTCAAAACATATGACGTAAACACTGAGATATGTGAAAAATGTTACTTCATGCATCATATTTTAATTCATTTATTCTTTACCGCTAAGACACTCAGGCAGTCGAGTCAACTTCGGAAATCACTGGCATCTGAGAGTGCTTTTGACATCTTTCAACTGTGAAGCCCAAACTGCTGTAGGTGTGATAATGATGACAGTCTATTGAGCTATGAAGAGGCATTGCCATAGAATCGTTTACATAATTACTTAGCAGGGTAGCGCAGTGGTTGGCATACCAGAATCGCATCCGATAGCATGTCAGTTCAAACCCACGTCTGGCCATCCTGATTTAGGCCACTAAGGCAAATTACTTAAGGCAAATGCTAGGATGGTTCCTTTGAAGGGGCACAGCCAATTTCCTTCTCCATAGTTCCATAGTCAGAGCTTATGCTCATCCCTAAAAGACCTCATTGTAAAAGGGATGTTAAAACATTGATTTCCTCTTCCTCCATTTACAAAATTACATTGTAGGCATGCATACGCTACGCACAATGTAGAGAAACTGCCTGGGATTATGTTTCGTAATTTGGATTCTGTACTTACACATTTGTGTATTGTGCGCATTTCTCAAAGAAATTTTATAATTTTGAAGGTATATCTTGAATATATGGAAATGAAATCTTTTCAGTACTTCACCCCAAAAGCAGTTCATCTTTTGTTTTTGTTTCTAGTGGCAAATTGACAAAATGAATACCTGGGTAATGCCCAGTTTTTCAGGTTGTTGTTGTTGTTGTTGTTGTTGTTGTTGTGGTCTTCAGTCCTGAGACTGGTTTGATGCAGCTCTCCATGCTACTCTATCCTGTGCAAGCTTTTTCATCTCCCAGTACCTACTGCAACCTACATCCTTCTGAATCTGCTTAGTGTATTCATCTCTTGGTCTCCCTCTACGATTTTTACCCTCCACGCTGCCCTCCAATACTAAATTGGTGATCCCTTGATGCCTCAGAACATGTCCTACCAACCGATCCCTTCTTCCTGTCAAGTTGTGCCACAAACTTCTCTTCTCCCCAATCCTATTCAATACTTCCTCATTAGTTATGTGATCTACCCATCTAATCTTCAGCATTCTTCTGTAGCACCACATTTCGAAAGCTTCTATTCTCTTCTTGTCCAAACTATTTATCGTCCATGTTTCACTTCCATACATGGCTACACTCAGGTAGGTATCTAAATAAAAATCATAAAATTAGAAATTACATTTGTTAGCCCCACCATTACTTAAAACACTATTAATTGCAGAGGACACTAAATTAGAAAGAGCTGGCTGGCTCTGTGTACGCCATTGGCTATGTATTGTAGAAGGGGAATATGTTGGTTGATGTTCACGACATGACTTAAGCATTTATGTACACACAAGAGTAAATCTGTTTACTCCTCTTCATTGTCTGCAGGAGTGGGACATGCCTGATGACCATGATAGTATACATGATCCACTAAGCGTCATTAAAGAGGTAAGTTGTTATTACGTTGTGATGGATAATTGCCCTGCATAATGTAGAATAGAAATTTAATTATTCTCTATAGAGAATTTGGATTTTAAACATGTATACTAAAAGTCATGTCATAACTTGCTGGAAACAATCACGAAAACACAGTCTATCTCAATTAGGTATATGGATGGTATGGTGTAAAGAAAGTTAATCTACTCCTCTAAAGTACTTTCATTAATACTATAAAACACTTATTATTAAGATATTCCTAAGATATTCAATAGCATATTTCATGACAGGTGAATTGGTCATCGAAGCACCATACCATGGCCCACACGTTTACTGGATCTGACGTCCCCGGATTTCTTTCTGTGGGGAAAGTTGAAAGATATTTGCTATTGTGATCCACCAACAACGCCTGACAACATGCGTCAGCGCATTGTCAATGCATGTGCGAACATTATGGAAGGTGAACTACTCGCTGTTGAGAGGAACGTTGTTACACGTACTGCCAAACGCATTGAGGTTGACTAACCTATACCTTGGTCTGTGCTTCGTTATGGTGTTCACAACAATCTACATTCCAACAAATAAAAAAGTGCATAAAAATTGTCAGTGTTCTGTTCCCTTCCTGTTTGCACTTGAATGACATTACATGACTGGACTTCATTACGTTATAGGATGAAGTCCACACATAGTACCAGTAAATTTGGGTGAGGATGAATCTTCTGTTCATATGCTTGACTGCTGCATGCTCCCTTACTTAAGCTGCAAATGCAAGTTACAGATCGGCCTACACTACTGCAAAATACGCCTTTTACCTTTGATCACAATTCAAATTGATTTTTGTAATTTGTGGCTTAAAAAATGAATGTGATGTTCCCAAGACACAGATACCCCTCTAACATTAGACTGAGAAAGGCAAATGTCATCCAGTTTCATTTTTGTATCACCAATATTCATTCATTGTTAGGTGATTGAATAGTTGAAGCAGAAATTTAATTGAAACTTCCTGGCAGACAGAAACTGTGTGCAAGAGCATAGTTTGGCCCCAGAATTTTGACTTTTGCACAAAGTGCCTCTTTAAAATCGTTGTCCTTTTCTGTAAAACTGATAATTCAGCAGATAGTGAAGAAACCTCAGCAAGTTGTGAAACCTGGTAACTTCTACAGAATGATGACTGATGATGACATATTGAGAATTAAGTTTGGTAAGTCTTTATTTATCATCCACAGGCTGTACTATAGGTGCACGGTAGAAGAAAACTTCCACATGCAGAAGGCATTAGAACAAGAAAAATAGATAAGTGATACACCACACTATGCAGTGGCACACTGCTTAATACATTAAGGGAGCTATACAGAGAAGATGACACAAACAGGTAAAAACATCCCTGCAAAAAAACACAAATGCACACACACACACACACACACACACACACACACACACACACACACACACACACAGAGGGAGAGAGAAAGTAGATAAACTTCAAATATCGCTCCAAACTGATATGAAAACAAATGAGCATCGATGGTGACTAGACACATGTCAGCAGTCTAAATACAGTTTAATGATGTGAAAAAGTGTAATTTGTTAGTGAAGTTCCATAAAACATTATTGTGTTTCTGCATTCATTTCCACAACAGATGAGAATGGATACTGAAAAACTAACTGTAAGTAAACACAAAGTATAGTCACAAAATGTCTTTGTACAGTGAAATTACATGTCATAGATAAAATGATATGCTGACTTATCAACAAAACTCATACTAACATCTTGCAGTTGCAGATGACAAGCTACCGGTATACAGTAATGTAAAGAGAACCTACAGAACTCAAATATTTCAAAAAAATTCTTTCACTCAGCATCAGACCAACAGCTCACAAACTCAATGTTATACAGTAGCTTGTATGGAACATTACAAAGGAAAATGTTTTACATCCTCATCATGCAGACAATCCAAAATGAGAAAATAGAAGATTATCTAAGACAAGCCAATTTTTGTACCTGAGCCTCAAGTCACCACCAATGTCTCAACAATGTAAACTTTCCCTGCTTCATCTTGTTTATGGATGACATTACTTTTACAGTGGAAGCAATATTTAATGTCCACAACCATCACCAGTCTACATATGAAAATCCTTATCAAAATAAAAATCCTTATCAAACTCAGGAAAGATTTTTGACAAATCTGGACATGAACTGTCAGTGACATCTTGATTGAACCGTTCTTTCCACATCCTTGAATAAATGGACACAATTATTTACAATTTTTGCAGGTGGAATTGTCCAGAAAATGTTCATGTCCCAAGGTAACCCATTTCTGTTTTTACATAAAATATAGCTTTTACAGGATTTTTCTTGGTAACACAACCCAAATATACCATCACTTGAAAGAAATTAAATTGATATTGTTAGAACTGTAGTAATATATATTGTACTTAACTGCAGTGCAGGATACAAAAGTCCAACATTATAGTTGTTATTCAACCTGACATACATTTTTAATAGCTTCAGTTTTATTTATTTATTTTTTTAGCAGCAAAACATGGATACACACCTTAGTTAGCTTCTTCCACTCCTTCCGACAAAAAGCAGTGCCATGTTTCTGTACAATGCAGTGTCCAAACAGTCACATGCTGTTCTTGAATGCTACCTGACTAAATATTTTACATCAGTTAAAAGTGCGTGGGCTATTTATGAAATTTTTAATGATACAGAGCAGTATTTAGTTGTTAGTAAACTTGATTACAATTAAATCAGTTAATTTACGAAGAGTAATAAACTTCTGGTTGTATTTTTGTTTGTTCAGTCCTTAATGTTAAGTACAACTTTTTAAGAACTTAGAACAACAACTAATAAGTTACACAATAGTTGACAAATTCCAGCATTATATTTTAAATTTGTAATTTCATATCTGAATTCATTCTAAAATAATTGTTACGATATTATGAAAAGGATAATTGCTACTCACCAACACGCACACATGTGTGTACGGTTGCATTCTGCCGGCTGGAGAGGGTGAACGGAGAAAAGAGACAGGGAGTGGGATGGAGGCTTGGAGGAGGATGGCTGGTGGTTCACAGGGAGGAAGCAGGTGTGTAAGATAGGAATTCACGACAGCAGCACTTGTCGATACATGTGATACGGCGTGACAGTCGTGTGGATGGGGTGACAGAGCAAGAAAGGGAGACTGTAGGGAAGAGGGAGTGGATGCAGGAAGAGTGCAGTTAGGATCTTCACTCTTAAATTATTTACATTCTGCCAGAACTTTCCATTTCCAAATTCATTTGGTATGTATTAACATATGTTTCTACTTGCAGGCAAACACACATAACACTGAGTCTTGAAATAATAGTGATTAGTCTGGTTTTTTGAACAACCAGCCTTATTTTTGCCACCATTTTAAGTCTTTTAGTCTAAGGCACTACAGTCATGGACTGTGCGGCTGGTCCCGGCAGAGGTTTGAGTCCTCCCTCGGGCATGGGTGTGTGTGTTTGTCCTTAGGACAATTTAGGTTAAGTAGTGTGTAAGCTTAGGGACTAATAACCTTAGCAGTTAAATCCCATAAGATTTCACACATATTTGAACATTTGAAGTCTTTTAGTGGACTTCATCAATTGTTAAGTTGTGATAGAGAAGGCTTGTTTATTTGCCCCTCCAAACAAACTTTTTGTTTTCCTTTCACGTGCTATCATATTCCAAAAAGTGGTGCCTAATGGGGCTTTGGTGAAGCTATGATATACCTAGCTAGTCAACGTTGGATCTAAGATCAGCTTACAACAAGGGAACTAGCGTCAGAAAGGATGGACAAAAAGACAATGACCCAGCAAGGCAAATGGTCTATGAAATTGGAACTTTGAACATTGGTATACAGGCAGGAAGGCTAGAAAAGAGGTGGATATGATGGAGAGGAAAAAAGCTAGGTATTAAAGGCATGGGAGAGAGAAGAAGAAGACAATACTGAACTGAGGAAAAGTTACAGATTGTAGTGGAATGAAAATGAAGAAAGAAAACTAAAAGGAGAGGGAGCTTTTGTGAAGGATGCTTTAAAATAAAAGTTACAAAGAACAAGTGACAGAATAACGGAGATCAGAATTATCTACATACCCGTATATCAGATGTAGTGTAAATTCAAAGAAATAGTTTTGATGACAATTGAGAGATATATGCCAAATAAATTAATAAGAGATGGTACTGATACCCCATGGTAGTGACATAAGAATGGTCAGAATTGTAGTTATAAACTGTCGTAGTTGTGCTGGAAAAGAACCAGAGCTCCAAGTGCCAATAGAAAGCAGTGAATCTCAAATTATTATAGGCACAGAAAGTTGGCTAAAACTGGAAATAAGTTCAGCTGAAATTTTGGAAAGAATCTAACCTTGTTAAGAAAGGATAGAGTAAATACAGTTGGTGGTAGAGTGTTTATATTGTTATCAGAAATAGTTTACCTTGTAGTGAAACTGAAGTAGATAGTTCCTGTGACATAGTATTGCTAGAGGTTATACTTAACAATTAGAATAAATTAATAATTGTTTATCATTACCCCCCACCCCTGACTCAGGAGACACAGTTGGCGAACAGTTCAAAGAAAAGCTATGTATAATTTCAAATAGGTATCACCACTCATATTATTAAAATTGGTGGAGACCTCACTCTACCCTCCATATGTTGGCAAAGATACAGGTTTATTTTATTTATTTATTTATTGTTCCGTGGGACCAAATTAAGGAGAAGTCTCCATGGTCATGGAATGAGTCAATACATGAAATTATAACACGATATTGGAAACAGATAAAATAAAATATAAAAAAACATATTCAGGTGACAAGTCGTAAATTTAAATAAAGAAAATCAACAATGTAACACTGGAATTTGCTTAATTTTTTAGCTCTTCCAGGAGCTCCTTGACAGAATAGGAGGAGTGAGCCATGAGGAAACTCTTCAATTTAGACTTAAAAGAGTTTGGGTTACTGCTAAGATTTTTGAGTTCTTGTGGTAGCTTATTGAAAATGGATGCAGCAGAATACTGCACTCCTTTCTGCACAAGAGCCAAGGAAGTGCATTCCACATGCAGATTGGATTTCTGCCTAGTATTAACTGAGTGAAAGCTGCTAACTCTTGGGAACAGGCTAATATTGCTAACAACAAACGACATTAAAGAAAATATATACTGTGAGGGCAATGTCAGAATTCCCAGACTATTGAATAGGGGTCGACAAGAGGTTCTCGAACTAACACCACATACAGCTCGAACAGCCCGTTTTTGAGCCAAAAATACCCTTTTTGAGTCAGAAGATTTACCCCAAAAAATAATACCATAAGACATAAGCATATGAAAATATGCAAAGTAGACTACTTTTCGTGTTGAAGTGTCACTTATTTCAGATACTGTTCTAATGGTAAATAAAGCAGCATTTGGTTTCTGAACAAGATCCTGAACATGGGCTTTCCACAACAGCTTACTATCTATCCGAACGCCTAGGAAGTTGAACTGTTCTGTCTCGCTTGTAATATGCCCATTCTGTGTGATCAAAATATCGGTTCTTGTTGAATTGTGAGTTAGAAACTGATTTAGCATCAAATTATTTTCCACAAGCCACGAACTTATTTCATGAACTACATTATTTGATACTGTTTCAATATTACACACAAGATCCTTCACTATCAAGCTGGTGTCATCAGCAAACAGAAATATTTTTGAATCACCTGTAATACTAGAAGGCATATCATTTATATAAATAAGAAACAGCAGTGGCCCCAGCACCGACCCTTGGGGAAAGCCCCACTTAACAGTGCCCCATTGGGACTGAACATCACTACCACTCTCAATATTGCAGAGAATTACCTTCTGCTTTCTGTTCTTAAAGTAAGAGGCGAACCAATTGTAATCTACTGCCCTTACTCCATAATGGTCCAACTTCTGCAGTAATATTTTGTGGTCAACCCAGTCAAAAGCCTTCGTTAAACCAAAGAAAACACCTAGCGTTCGCAATCTTTTATTTAATCCATCCAAAAACTCACAGAGAAAAGAGAATATAGCATTTTCACTTGTTAAACCATTTCTAAAACCAAAATGAACGTTTAACAGCAAATTATGTGAATTTAAATGCTCCAGTAACCTTGTATATACAACCTTCTCGATAACTTAAGCAAACACCGATGGCATAGAAATAGGTCTATAATTGTCAACATTATCCCTGTCTCCCTTTTTATAAAGTGGCTTCACTACCGAGTACTTTAATCGGTCAGGAAACCGACCACTCCTAAAGGAAAAGTTACAGATATGGCTAAGTACTGGGCTAACATACATAGAACAATACTTCAGTATTCTGCTAGATACCACATCATATCCATGAGAGTTCTTGGTCTTTAGTGATTTAATTATTAACTCAATCTCCCTCTTGTCAGTATCATGGAGAAGCATTTCAGGTAACAGTTTCGGAACACTTTTTTCTAAGAGCGCCATATAATTCCCTGTTGGGACTAGGTTTCTATTTAGTTCACCTGCTATATTCAGAAAGTGATTATTAAATACTGTACATATATGCGACTTATCAGTAACACGGACATTCCCACTACGCACTGATTCTATATCCTCAATCTGTCTCTGCAGACCAGCCACTTCCTTTGCCACTGACCATATGGTTTTAATTTTATACTGAGACTTAGCTATTCTATCTGCATACCACATACTTTTTGCCTTCCTAATAACATTTTTAAGCACCTTACAATACTGTTTGTAATGGGCTGCTGCATTTAGATTTTAAAGTTGGTGTTGGGAATAAAACATTGTCCAAATCATTCTGAATGTGTTCTCAAAAAATTATATTGAACAGCTACTTCAGGAAATTACTTGGAAGTGTAAATGTTTGCAAAAACAAACTTGACCTCTTAGAAACAAATAATTATGCCAAATAGGGTACATCATGACAGGCCTTAGTGACCACAAGATTGTTGTACCTAGACTGAATACCATAACATCCATACCCATCAAAAAGAAATGCAAAATACATCTACTTAAGAAAGCAGGTAAAAGAAGCAGATGCACATTCACTTGACACCTTCCTAAAAGACAGTCCCCACCTCTTCCAGTCTGACTGTGTTAGTCTAGACCAGATGTTGTTTAAATTCAAAGAAATAGTTTTAATGGCAGTGGAGTGATGCAGACCACATACATTAATAAGAGATGATACTAATCCCCCATGGTACACAAAATAGGTTAGAACACGATTGCAGAACCAATGAAAAAAGCATGCCAAATTTAAAAGAACACAAAATCCCCTAGATTGCCGAAGTTCACAGAAGCTCGAAATTTGGTGTGAACTCCAATGCAAAATGCTTTTAATAGTTTCCACAATGAAACTCTGCCTCGAAATCTGGCAGAAAACCCAAAGAAATTCATGTTATGTGTAAATTACACCAAGGGCAAGACGCAATCAGTACCTTCGCTGTGCTATAACAATGGTGATGTTATTGACGATAGTGCCAATAAAGCATAGTTATTAAACAGTTTCCCAAAATTCCTTCACCAAAGATTATGAAGTAAATATTCCAGAATCCAAATCAAGAACAATTGCCTACATGAATAACTTAGAAATAGGTATTCTTGGTGTAGCGAAGCAGCTTAAAACACTTAAGAAAGGCAGACTGTATAGTAGGTAGCTTCCTTTCAGCGTATACTGATACAATAGCTCCTTAGCTAGCAGTCATATCCAACCACTTGCTTGTAGAAAGATCCATACCCAAAGACTGGGAAGTTGCATGAGTCACACCAATACACAAGAAAGGAAATAGGAGTAAGCTACTGAATTACAGACCCATATCACTAACGTCAATTTGCAGTAGGATTTTAGAACATGTACTTGCTCGAACACTATAAATCACCTTGAGGAAAAAGATTTATTGACAAATAGCTAACACGGATTCAGAAAATATCACTTGTGAAACACAGCTAGCTCTTTATTCTCATGAAGTAATGACTGCTGTTGACAGGGGACATCAAATTGATTCCATATTTTTAGATTTTTGGAAGACGTTTGACACTGTTCCTCACAAGCAACTTCTAATTAAATTGTGTGCCTGTGGAGTATTATCTCAGTTGTGTGACTAGATTCATGATGTCCTATCAGAAAGATTACAGTTTGTAATAACTGATGGAAAGTTGCCAATTAAAATGAAACTAATATCTGGTGTTTGCCAAGGAACTGTTACATGCCCTCTGTTGTCCCCTAGGAGGCAATTTGAGCTGCCCTCTTAAACTGTCTGCAGGTAATGCTGGCATTTGCCATCATGTAAAGTCATAAGATGATCAAAATGAATTGCGAATTGATTTAGACAAGATATCTGTATGGTGCAAAATGTGGCAATTGACTTTAAATAATGAAAAGTATGAAGTCATCCAGCATTAAAAGCAATGTGCTGAATTTCAGTTACACAATAAATCACACAAATCTAAAGGCACACAATGTTATTCTATCCTGGATTTTCAATTTTTTTTAACTCCAAATGCTGTAAACTCAGCTAAATCCACAAAACTTAAAATTGTATCAATCACATAGATAATGTTCTGGGAAAAGCAAACCAAAGACTGTGAATTATTGGCAGAACACAGAAAATGCAACAAGTTTACTACAGAGACCGCTTACTCTATGCTTGTTTGCCCTCTTCTGGAGTATTGCTGTGCAATGTGGGATCTGCATCAGATAGGACTGGCAGAGGACTTCAAAAAAGTTCAAATTAGGGGAGCTCATTTTGTATTATCACAAAATAAGGGAGAGATTGCCACCGATCTGATAATGAATTGGTGTTGCAGTCATTAAAACAAAGGCATTTTTGCTGTGGGAGGACTTTTTCGTGGAATTTCAATCACCACCTTTCTCTTCAGAGTGTGAAAACGTGGTGCCCACCTACTTGGGGAGAAATGATCACCATTATAAACTAAGAGAATTCAGAGAGCCCATACAGAAAGATTTAAGGGTTTGTTTTTCACATGTACTGTTCGAGAGTGGAGTGGTAGAGAAGTAGCTTAAAGATAGTTTGATGAATCCTCTCTTGGGCACTTATTTGTGAATTGCAAAGTAATCATGCAGATGTAGACAAAGAAAAGAAGTATGGAGATGGTTCAGGTGTATGCCCCTTAAATGGGCTATACATGTCAGGAGGAGGACTACTTTGAGGATTCTAAAACAGCAATTGAATGGACAAAGTTGTGGGAGACCTGAATGCACATGTGTGGAGTGAAAGACGAGGGTATGAAAATGTACTGGGAGCCTAAGGATGGAGATGTAGAAATGAAAAAGGAAAGAGATTTCTGGAATTGTGCAAGATAAATGGTATAGTGATAAATAGCTCCTGGTTTTGGAAGAAAGAGAGCCACAAAGTGACATATTACAGGAGGAATCTAGCATATAAATCTTTGTTGGATTACTTACTCCATGATTGGGAAACAAAAGAGGATTTTAACGGACATCAAGGTAATATCATCTGAGGCACTGGATAGTGACCACTGGTGATGAGCAAGAGAGTCATGAAGGAATGGAAGTAGACAGAGAACCAGGAAGGCACGAGAATGCTTCTACGTGTCTGCCACATTCATTGATCTCTAGCTCATTTCTTGCATTTTCCTCTATCATGCTTGCCAAGAACTTGACACTTCCCACCTTCTTCTGTCTCTTACCACTGTGCATAACATTTTTTAGATCTCATTGGTTCAAAGGCTGTAACAGAACTGTTATGTTAGGCTGCAGAAATTTCACATTGATGCTGCCACTGTCATGTTATTCTACACCTGGATGTAGTAGAGAATTGTCAGTTGACAGTAGGCTTCCAGAGGCAAATCTTCCCCTTTTAGAAATGTTGTTATACTTGGCACAAAATCTTCATAGAATCAGTTTTCAAAAAGCAAACTGCCCATCTACAGATTCTTTTGTGACTTGTAAGAAACTGACAAGGAAGACCGATTTAAACAGAGTTCTTTTTATTATTACTCCTGTTAACATTAGAGTGATTTTATGTTCCCTGGATGCATTATTGTAGCCTAATTTTCATTATTCATCCTATGCAGTGCATCTGACTTCTGGTCCTTGGACATGTGCACTCTCTTTGCCTTTGAACCCATTTTACACTCACAACAAATAGGGGCAAGATTGGACTGTACATCTCAGTTCCCACTCTTTAAGGGGGTAGGACGTCAAGAAGGAAAAAAAAAAGTTTTTGAGAAATATGCCTATTTTGTAGTGCACGTCTTCCACAATAGTTTGTTGTATAAAACATATATATATTTGAGAGATTATAAGGCATGTTATTTGGTCTTAAGTGTGCCAAGATGTAGCACCAAACCCCTTTGCAAAGCATTCTTCTGTCATACGTAAGTGTGTTTTACTCTGTAGAATTCGAATGTTTATATTTCCATCAGAGATTGTCATACATGAAACAAAGGATTATTGATATCGATACTGTCTCTGCTGCTATCGACGTGCATTGTTTTGATCGCTGATTTTGTTTGTTCTGTGTTTTGAAAGGCTTGCAGTGTGGTGGTGTGAATTTTGAAATTATTTTCGTTTGGTTGTGTTGTTTTGTGTTCATTTGTGGCATATTATATTACAAAATGCCTAGAATTCATTGCATCAATCGTAAACAAGTCACCAGGGTAACAAACACAGTAAAGGGTGCTGCAACAAATATTACCCCAGTGGCTCAAGACCGCAACCTCTCAGAGCTACCAAAGGTCAGTTGTTGGTGGTGAAGAATATCGTCACAGAAATTCTCTACCAACTGCTGTAACGGAAGCCATCAAACCTATATTCAGGGACCTTGCAAATGGAAACTTACTGAAGAAATGTCTTCATGGCGGTACCCAAAACCCAAATGAAAGTTTTATCTGATGTGTAGGGGGAAAGATTGCCAAAAACCATTTTTGTGGGAAGAAATGCACTTTCTATTTGTGTTTATGATGCAGTTTCATGCTTTAATGATGGTGTGCAAAGCAGGAAATATGTTTTAGAGAAAATGGGAATTAAGCCCAGAGTGAACTGCACCAAAGCTTTGTATGTGATAGATGGAGCGTGTAGTGAAAGCAGATAAATCATTTTTGGAGGTGATAAAATCAAGAATAGTGCATCATAGGAATGTGAAAAGGAAGAAAACTGATTTAGAAAATGAAAAATAACCTGCTTATGGCGCTGGATAGTCTGCTTGTGTCTGTATGCGTGGATGGATATGTGCGTGTGTGCGAGTGTATACCTGTCCTTTTTTCCCCCTAAGGTAAGTCTTTCCGCTCCCGGGATTGGAATGACTCCTTACCCTCTCCCTTAAAACCCACTTCCTTTCGTCTTACCCCCTCCTTCCCTCTTTCCTGATGAGGCAACAGTTTGTTGCGAAAGCTTGAATTTTGTGTGTATGTTTGTGTTTGTTTGTGTGTCTATCGACCTGCCAGCGCTTTCGTTCGGTAAGTCACCTCATCTTTGTTTATATATGTAATTTTTCCCACGTGGAATGTTTCCTTCTATTATATAAATTCTAGAGTTTCATACACCTCTAAGTATGGTTTGTATGCTGTGCAAAATTCATTGAAGAATTTATCTTATGTATAAAGAAAAGTGTACTTATAGCAACAAATGCAGCCAGTAGTGACTGAAAAAAAATGATGAAATTTCACATGTAACAAGAAATTATTTTGTTATGTTCTTGAACTTCCACTGTTATGAATGAATGTGAATCCTGAATCCTTCCTGGTAATGCTGACAAAATATATTGTAAAAGAATTGACAGTGGAAATTAAAATGTCCTGTGGTGCCTCTCCTGCTCTAAGTCGGCCCATTTGACATCCTGCCCCCTTAATGTGTGTGCCGCAGTTGACTGAATTGAAATTTATGATTTTTGTCAATGATTGTTGTGCTATACTGTACTTAAAATAATGAACAAAGATCTGGATGAACTGGTAATTCAGATTAATGAGGGCCCGATGAATGAGGTTTTTACCAATGTTACTAACTATACGTGGTTGGACTTTCAATTAATTCACTAGCAATAAAATCCCAGCATACTGACCTAACAAATTGCTCTGTGCATGAAGAACTGATCTGAAAATAATGTACTCTCTCCCCCATATAACAAATACAGAAAAAACAAATCACTTAATATATCATGACACTTTCGTAACACACATAAAAACTATTTCACTTAGGTTTCCCAGTTGAATTAACTGAAAAACTGCTTAAATCACGTTATACTACTTCCATTTCTTCGTGACATAAAATAGTCCAAAACTGGAACTCACAGCAACCATATTCATTTCTGTGCCTAGACACAAAACTGTAACATTTTAATAGTTTGTAGTTAATAAAAGAAAAATGCAGATTATTAGCTAACTTTACAAATACAGAGTTCACTGCTCACAGAAGCTACTGGTTTGTACGTCTTCACAGTAGATTATTAGTATTCAATGTAATATAGTGCCTTACTTGACCTCCTGAAATTCAGCAACCAAAAGAAAAGTATTTGTTTTCTGTTATGCTGTTATGTGAAGTTTCAAAGCACAGTTGTTTTATTAATCTACTGATTCAAGGGTTTCTTAATTGTATTAGTTTAGATTAGTGTCAGTACACAGAGATGAATAATTATTTTGCCAAATATTTTTTAAAGGCATTAAATGCTGGTGCTCACACAGTAGAAGACAAGAGAGGGAAACACAGAATAGACTGCATGAAACAGCAGTGGAAATGTGGGACATGGTCTCATCTCACTGGCACTAGTTTCCTTCCAAACCATCACATTATTGTCACAGCAAATCAGAAAGTAAATATTTTAACAACCCTGAGTTAAGTGTTCCAAAATTATTCACATCATTCAGAGTTCATTTTCTCCATGAAATGAGTATGCTGCTCCAGAAGAAGCATACAACTTGTCATAAGTTCTTTAGGGAGACTAGTCGATATTCATTTTGAAAACCAAGAACTGATACCATGATTTCTGCTGGGAGTGTGAAGTTATATTGAGTGTCATTGCAAATAATCCTCATAAAGACATGTATGAAGAACACAAATTAAGGTTGTCAGACATGGAAACTCCAGGTTGAAATAATAACAATACCGTATAAGGAATAAGGAGGAGTGCTACTCACCGTAAAGATGACCTATTGAGTTGCAGATGAGCACAACGGAATGACATATACATGCAGCTATCAGGCACAGCCTTCCTCAGCAAAGAAAACGTACACACAAGCAGGTACATCTCACGTACATTGGGCCGCCGCCAAAGGCATCTCTAACTGGAATGTGACTGTCGCATGAATAGCATTCTGGAGTGGGCCAAGGAAAGAGGAGGGATAGCAATGTGTTGGTGGGGGGGGGGGGGGGGGGGAGAGAAGAGGCAAGGTGTTCAGGGACTAGAAACTGCTAGGCACAGCATCAGGAGGTGGAGTGTGGGGAATAAAAATAAAATAAAAGAGCAAATGGGGAGCAAAAAAGAGAGAAGAGGAGGAGGCGGTGAGCATAAAAGGAAAGGAGAGGAAAAGCAGGAGAGCGGAAAAGGAGAGATGTGGAAAAGGAGGGGAGCAATGAAGGGGGAAAGGATGGACAGGTACATTGACAGCAGGTGGCACACGAGGAGGATGAGGGAATATGAGGGAGGAGGAGATGACAGGATGAGGGGTCGGAAACTGTTGGGTGGAGTGTGTGGGGGCAGTAAGTTACTGTAGGTTGAGACTGGGATAATTGTGTGAGTGGAGAATGTATTGTAAGGATAACTCCCACCTGTGTAGTTTGGAAAAGCTGCTGGTGGTGGAGGGGAGGATCCAGATGGCCCAGGTTGTGAAGCAGTCACTGTAATCTACCATGCTATCTTCTGCTGCATGTTGTGCCACAGGGTGGTCTACTTTTCTTTTGGTTGCAGTTTAGTGGTTGCTGTTCATCCTGATGAACAGCTGGTCGGTAGTCATACCGACATAAAAAGCTGTGCTTGTACAGAACATGGCTGCTTGCACAGGTGGCTCGGCCTTTGACAGGGGTAATATAAGCCTGTGAGAGAACTGGAATAGGAAGGGCTGGGTGGATGGATTGGACAGATCTTGCACCTAGATATTCCACATGGATAAGAACCCTGTGGCAATAGGTTGGGATTGGGAGTGGCATAGGGATGGACAGTGATGTCGTGGAGGTTGGGTGATCAATGGATCATCACTTTAGGAGGGATGGGAAGGATCCAGGTTAGGATGTCCCTCATTTTAGGACATTATGAGAGGTAATCAAAGCTCCAACAAAGGGTGTGATTCAGTTGTTCCAGTCCAGAGGATGGTTCTGGGTGATGAAGGGGGCACTTTTTTGTAGCTGGCACTTGGGATTGGTGGGAGGATTGGGGTTCTATGGGGAAATGGCTTCGGAAATCTATTTATGGACTAGTCTGAGGGGTAGTGTCTGTCTGTGGAGGTCCTGGTGAGATCTTCAGTGTACTGGGAAAGGGAGTTCCTGTCACTGCAGATACACTGTTCCCAGGTAGCAAGGCTGTATGGGAGGGACTTTTTGATGTGAAATGGATGGAAGCTGTCAAAATGTAGTGCTGTTGGTGGTTGTTGGGTTTAATGTGAACAGAGGTGTGGTTGGAGCCATCACTGAGGAGATCTAATTTCTCGTATCTTCATGGTCCTTATGTGAAATATACACTCCTGGAAATGGAAAAAAGAACATATTGACACCGGTGTGTCAGACCCACCATACTTGCTCCGGACACTGCGAGAGGGCTGTACAAGCAATGATCACACGCAAGGCACAGCGGACACACCAGGAACCGCGGTGTTGGCCGTCGAATGGCGCTAGCTGCGCAGCATTTGTGCACCGCCGCCGTCAGTGTCAGCCAGTTTGCCGTGGCATGCGGAGCTCCATCGCAGTCTTTAACACTGGTAGCATGCCGCGACAGCGTGGACGTGAACCGTATGTGCAGTTGACGGACTTTGAGCGAGGGCGTATAATGGGCATGCGGGAGGCCGGGTGGATGTACCGCCGAATTGCTCAACACGTGGGGCGTGAGGTCTCCACAGTACATCGATGTTGTCGCCAGTGGTCGGCGGAAGGTGCACGTGCCCGTCGACCTGGGACCGGACCGCAGCGACGCACGGATGCACGCCAAGACCGTAGGATCCTACGCAGTGCCGTAGGGGACCGCACCGCCACTTCCCAGCAAATTAGGGACACTGTTGCTCCTGGGGTATCGGCGAGGACCATTCGCAACCGTCTCCATGAAGCTGGGCTACGGTCCCGCACACCGTTAGGCCGTCTTCCGCTCACGCCCCAACATCGTGCAGCCCGCCTCCAGTGGTGTCGCGACAGGCGTGAATGGAGGGACGAATGGAGACGTGTCGTCTTCAGCGATGAGAGTCGCTTCTGCCTTGGTGCCAATGATGGTCGTATGCGTGTTTGGCGCCGTGCAGGTGAGCGCCACAATCAGGACTGCATACGACCGAGGCACACAGGGCCAACTCCCGTCATCATGGTGTGGGGAGCGATCTCCTACACTGGCTGTACACCACTGGTGATCGTCGAGGGGACACTGAATAGTGCACGGTACATCCAAACCGTCATCGAACCCATCGTTCTACCATTCCTAGACCAGCAAGGGAACTTGCTGTTCCAACAGGACAATGCACGTCCGCATGTATCCCGTGCCACCCAACGTGCTCTAGAAGGTGTAAGTCAACTACCCTGGCCAGCAAGATCTCCGGATCTGTCCCCCATTGAGCATGTTTGGGACTGGATGAAGCGTCGTCTCACGTGGTCTGCACGTCCAGCACGAACGCTGGTCCAACTGAGGCGCCAGGTGGAAATGGCATGGCAAGCCGTTCCACAGGACTACATCCAGCATCTCTACGATCGTCTCCATGGGAGAATAGCAGCCTGCATTGCTGCGAAAGGTGGATATACACTGTACTAGTGCCGACATTGTGCATGCTCTGTTGCCTGTGTCTATGTGCCTGTGGTTCTGTCAGTGTGATCATGTGATGTATCTGACCCCAGGAATGTGTCAATAAAGTTTCCCCTTCCTGGGACAATGAATTCACGGTGTTCTTATTTCAATTTCCAGGAGTGTATATTGGTGGCAGTAGGATCATTCTGCAGTCAGCTTCAAATGCCAGTTCTCTAAATATTCTTAGTAGTATTCCTTGAAAAGAATGTTGCCTTCCCTCCAGAGATTCCCATTTGAGTTCCCAAAGCATCTCTGCAATAATTGCATGTTATTCAAACCTACTGGCAACACATCTAGCTGTCCACCTTGGAATTACTTAAATGTCTCCCATTTCTCTGACCTGATGTGGATCCCAAACATTCAAGCAGTACTCAAGGATAGGTCACACTATTGCCGTATATGTGGTCTCCTTTGCAGATGAATCACTCTTTCCTAAAATTTTCACAACATTATGCCCAGATATTTAAACAATGTGATTGTCTCAAGTGGGACACTACTATTGCTGTTGAACCGTGATTTATTTTCAAAGAATATTCTTAATAATTTATTTTATTTACTAGCGTTTCATCAAGAACATTAACACATTTAATCACACTATGTAAGCATGGAAGTAGTTGCCAGGAAGTAACTGACGAAATCATTAGCAAATTCCTTTTAACGAATGGGATTTTATTCACTTTAATAGTGCCTAAAAGTATTTTTTAAAAGAAACAGATTTAAAATTATAATCAGAAAGCACCCTCTAAATATCAAGTTACAATGTATGCAGAGGCAAAAAGAAACAAGTTTTTACTGTATGAGCTTTTGGGCAGAGAACCTTGCCACTCCCTTTTGACACGGCCGTAGTTACGAACGACCACTCACAACAGCCTCTGAAAGACTACACTGGTGCAAATCTGCAACACACCAGATTACTTTAAACTAAAAGTTTACACAAGCACACAAACTAGGGAGGGATAGAAATGGTACAAAACACTAAAAATTAAAATATTAACTTTGCCACTGAAGGTCCAACTTGATTTTAACTTCTAAGAAAAGTCTTATGGTGAAAGGGTGGCAACTTTATATACTAAAATGATCATTTAAATAAAAGCCCATGAAATGCAATGTTATATAAAATTCTACAAGGTTGCCCAAACAAGTTAAGATGCTCTACAATACACACATACCGCCTCTCAAGATGATAGGCAAGATCAAAACATATTTCAGGAATTAGGCTGTTATGCTCCAAGCAATAAATTCGTTAACACACCAAATCCGACAAACATGACAGAGGCAGCTTCTAACATATGGTAGATTGATAGGGAGATTACCGAACAACCCGAACCGCAGGTTGCTCTAACCCGCCCCTACTGCACAAGGGAAAAACGGACCACCCAATTTACAAACAACCACCTTCCCACGGGTGGGCAAACAGAGAAGAATGGTGAGACGACCCTAAAGCAAAATGGCTGGTGACCTCACCAAGGAAACAAGTAGAATTTAACAAGAGTAAATGAAACAACTTATCACCAATCACTTAACTTCTAATAAACTGCGATTTCTCGAGAAGACCTGGCGCAGCATCCCCAAATTGCTCTCCCGAACCGTATGCTGCCAGCCGCTTCAATGGGTGCAGGAAGATGCACTGATCTCCCGTCTCACGGTGTCGCAGCTCGCACCGGCCAGACCGATGTTGTGGGTTGACTCCTGTTGCTCTCGTGTCGACTGCAAAGCCACTACCTGCCGCTATACAGTGCGGCCCACTGGACTCACATGGCAACCTCACGTGTGCCGACGCTCAAGATGGACAAGTCATTTTGTGTCTCAGTGCGCAACCAACCAACTGATTGATCTAACTGCCAATGACCATTGCCTGAGCAAACTCGAGCAGACTGGCCGCCTAACGCACAGACTCAGATGCTGGAACTAAGCCCTGACCAGGCGACTACTCGCTGACTACTCTTACTGGCAGAGTGGAAAGACTTTCATTTTACCGGCTTTAAAGGTTTATCTCAACAAAAGACATACTAGCACTCCAGACGACAGACAGACACTAACTGCCTCACAGATGCGGACGAGAGACAGACTAGCAAGCTGGGGACGAGAGACTGACCCAGACTGACTAACCCAAACTCACCCACTGGCGAGCTCATAGCACCCCTTAAAAGCACGTGAACAGGCAACCTTTCCCACCAGAGGGAGACACCAAAGCTGCGATTGCCACAGCGGTGCCACCGCCAGAAACGGACGCTCACTGCTTCACACTACGCGCTGCGGCGCACTCTTCAAAACAGCAATTTTTATCATGGCTCAGCTGTACCCGAGCATAACAGAGTTGATTTTTGTACTCATCTGCATTAATTTGAATTTTTCTACATTTAGAGCTATCTGCCATTCATCACACCAATTATAAATTTTGTCTAAGTCGTCATGTATCATTCTACAGTCACCCAACTGCAACAGCTTCCCATACACCCCAGCATTATCACAAACCACCTCAGATTGCTGCCCATCCTGTCTGCTAGATTATTTGTTTATGCAGAAAATAATAGTGGTCCTATCGCACATCCATGTGGCACTCCTGATGATACCCTTGTCTTTGATGAACAGTCACTGGTGACAACAATGGACGGGGCTCTATAACTTACGAAGTCATCAAGCCTCTCATATATCTGTGAATCTATTCCATATCCTCGAACCCTCTTTAACAGCCTGCAGTGGGGCACCGTGTCAAATCCTTTCCGGAAATCTAGAAATAGGGAATGTGCCTGTTGCCCTTCATCCATAGTTCACAATATATTATGTGAGAAAAGGGTAAGCTGAATTTCACATGAGCAGTGCTTTCCAAAACCATGTTGATTCATTGACATAAGATTCTTGGTCTCAAGATAATTTACCATATTTGATCTGAGAATATGTTCAAGGGTTCTGCAGCAAACCAATGTTTGGGATATTGGTCTGTTATTTTGCTGGTCTGTTGTGTTGTCCTTTTTACAAACAGGAGTCACCAGTGATTTTTCCCAGTCACTTGTGACTTTGCACTGGGTGAAAGATTTCTGATAAATGGAAGCTAAGAAAAGCGCCAGTGCTGTAAAGTACTCTTCGTAAAACCGAACTGGGATTCCATACAAACCTGGTGAGTTGTTTGTTTTCAACTCTTTCAGTTGTTTCTCTGCACCAGGAATGCTTATTACTATATTGTCCATACAGGATTCTTTGTCATGGTCAAACAATGGCATGTTTGAATGATTCTCCTATGTAAGTGGTGGTGGTGGTTAGTGTTTAACATCCTGTCAACAACGAGGCCATTAGAGACAGAGCGCAAGCTCGGGTGAGGGAAGGATGGGGAAGGAAATCGGCTGTGCCCTTTCAAAGGAACCATCCTGGACCTATGTAAGTATTCCTTAAACTCTAAAGTTAAAACTTCAGCTTTCATTTAGCTGTCTTCCACTGCTGCACCAGACTGGTCACTGAATGAGTGAATGGAAGCCTTAGACCCACTTGGTGATTTTACATAGGAGCATAATTTTCTAAGAGTCTCAGACATATCTTACGCTAAGGTATGATGGTGGTAGTTGTATACCTCACGCGTAGATCTTTTCACAGACACACAAATCTCTACTAACCTTTTCCTGTCATCATTTCCACATTCTCTTTTGAACTGAGAGAGCAACAATCTTGCTTTATCAGCATTCTTTGTGACTAGTTTTGGTATACCTGACAATGTAAACCTTTTCTTTCTTAGAGTGTCAGCAAACTTTCAGTATTTTTATTAAGAAAACTAGCCAACATTTAACTGTGACAATAATCTTTAATGAAGGCCTGAAACTACTACTCTTTGATTATGTATTTCTAGCTTCTTTCAGTGTTTGGTCCCATTTTCCATGCATGTTTAAGGAGCTATAGTCCACTTTCATGGGTGAAATGCTCTTTAACTGGCCTTAGTTGTAAGAGACCTTCTGAAACACCAGTTAAAAAATCTTTTATCCCAGTTTCTTGTGCTGTTTTTGCTCGTGGGTCTACAGGTTATTCAGAATTTTGTGTTACAAAATTCTATGACTTCGAGAGGGTGAAGTGAGTACCAAATGATCTGAATAGGAACTCATGCCCGGAAGTGTGCCAGTTTCGTGCTACAGCCATTTGAAAACATGCTTGTCAGGTAGGTTTGCAGCGGGGTAGTCATGGTGGGGGAGGGTGCTTACATCAGATTGGCTGAAGTCAGTTGACAACTATCCTACCTCTCATATGGTTTGAGCCTCATTGACATGTCTGTGAGTGTTAGAGATGGTATGAAGTGTTGGAGGTGGTATGGATGTAGTTGTTGTTGACCTACAACTTACTAGACAGTGCTGAGAGCAACACCCATTGAATAAGCAATTGTTCCTGTACTCATTGACGAGTTCTCCTCAACATGATGCAGTGCGACTTCTTCCAGTTTGGGTGTGCAGTGTCTCCTTAGAGGACCACAGGCACACCTGCTGAATGTGAAGGTACCCGTTACTCGAAGCCATTGCGTAATTGTGGCTAAAAGTGTATGTGATGGAGTCTGAGATCGTGTACAGTGATCCTGATAAAGGTGACAAGCAGCTTTTCCATTACCGTGAACTTCAGCATTCAGAAGGAGCATGTTGGCGTATTCTGCAAACATGTACTCAGTCATATTGCTCTAACACTCATAGACAAGGGAATGAGGCTCAAGCCAGGTCAGAGACATAGGATAGATGTCAAATGTGATATAAGCACCCCCCCATTACGACTACCCTGTTGCAAACCTACCTAGCAACATGTTTTCAAATGACTGTAGCACAAAAACGGTATGTTTCCAGACATGGGTTTCTATTTAAAATATTATGTACTCACTCCCCTCTACAAGTGCTAGAAGTTTTTAACAGGAATTTCTGAAGTAGTCGCCACTGTGACTGTGTCCTCTCCTGCTATAGCCATTGTGTCTGAGCAGTTGATATTATGTTGACATTCCAACCAGTGTGAAAACACCACCGTTTATAATGACATAACAATACATAGATGTCCACTTGAATCAGTATTAAAGAAGCTTAGTTGTTTGATTTTTAATGCATTTCAGCAGCAGTGTTGCTCACTGCAAAGACTATGATGCATATTAATTGATTAATTAATTTAATTATTTGTTTACATCTTCTTAGCAGAGCCATCAAAATGATAGTGTGAATGTCTTTCTCCATGAAAATCTGCAGAGCTGGAGCTATATAAAGCAGTTTAGGTTAAGTACGCCCTGCCTGACCCTAATCAAACTTGGTGGGGATTGGGTCTAGAATTAATGCCATATTGGCAATTTTTTTAGTACCTTCTGGATTTCTCTGACAGGGCAGCAGTTGTGATAATGTTTCAATAGGACTGAATAGAACTAATTCTATTTGCTGTCAGATCATTTCCCCTGCTATGCAGAATTTCATTTCTCCTCAGCTAGTTATATTTAATGGCATTAATGTTAGACATATTCAGATTATCTGTTGTGAAGCCATCTTACAACTGTCTCATCTGTTAGTACTTAGAATTGTATGCCTTACCTTAAAACTTCTATGCCATTAGGCATTGTCAAATGTGAAAGGCCAGCAGCAAACATGCATTGTGGAACATTAGATCTATCCTGGCATATCTCATGTTGGGCATCAAATTCTCATAAAGCTCAGTTGTAAACTAAAGAAAGCTCAGTTGTAAACTAAAGGCAGCTGCGATCACCTGCCAAAAATGGTACTACCCTAGACTGTATGCATCACAGTCCAAACAGTTCTACTGTCTATTGTATAATATTTTTTAACTTTGTGTCAATTCCTAACAAATTATAAAAACCAATAATAAACTTATGTTACAATTTGTTCATCCATATAGAATAACCAACAGAAAATATTACACTCTTATGCGCTAATTAGATGAAGTTGGTGGCTGCTTCTCAAGGTGGACATCACTAAAGTGGACCTAGAAATACCCCATGGACGCTCCAGTCTTCTCATTTGACATGCTGGCACAAGTCTGCCTTAAAGTGCAAAAAATCTGGACTTCCTCTAAATTTGACAGCAACCACCCTTTGTCCACAAAGTGCAATGCCCTCATGCTGTCTGTGAGATTACCCAGTAATAGGATAATGTAGCCCCAAAACTTGTTGTGATAAATGTTTAACATGTTTGACAACTGGTGTGGAGCATTCTCAATACTGAGTTAGAAATAGCCAGAATTCGATTCTGCAGAATAATTTTTGTTATTTTTGATGCAGTTGAATTTAGGTACTATTGGTCAAAATAATGAGAAATCTAAGCTGCTGTATTTACATTATCTATAACATTTTTGCTGATTATAGTATAAGCTACCCTATTGGAACATGTGCTTGTTGTACTAGTGTCTGAGCTTAATATCTTTAAAAGACTATACAATGTTTATATATCAGGTAGTTTCATGTTTACTATACTTGTTGCAACTGCGACCGGAACGATCCCGGGGTGGCCGAAAAAGTGCGGCGGGACCAAACGGAGAGCAGCCCACAAACACACAAATGAATGGAAAGGACGGACATGAAATGACAATGGACGATCGAGTGAGGCCTTACGACAACAACATGCAAGAAGCAATGGGGTGACAGAGACAACCAAAAGAATCCATGATGTCCACTAGTAATGAAAACAAAGAACAGTAAACACGCTGTCTGATGTCGAGGCGATATGTCAAGAGACACACACAAATATTAGACTGACTGGCTGAGTGAGAGGCTGGTGCTTAAATACATGATCGGGGGCACCACTATTGGCCACAGGGACCACATGTTCCACTGTGGCGCCCTCTCATTAAACGTGGGCCAGGAGGCATGCGCCGCCACGGCTTACGGCGCGACGGTGCAGAGACCTCTAAGGTATTTGACATGCATGCCATCTGGTGCGGATCCAAATTCCGTGGTGTGGGATACCAGAATGCTATTTGAATTTTCATCTGTATTAAAGCCACCAAATATAGGAGGGTCATTAAGGCCAGTCTGACGAACTACGTTACAAAGTCTATCCATGAACGACATTACATCAGCATTTGGTGGGTGATACACCTCCAGCACTGTATGGGTCACTAACTTAACATGATTGCTTTGGAGCATAGAAATCTTCATTTTGATTGATCCTTCTGTGATGTGGTGTTCAAAAAGAGATGTTGTTTAACTGCTGTATGTTTACAAACATAAATTGCCACATCATCACCTTTATGGCACTGCTTGCAATAACTATTCACTAGTAAGTAGTGCTCTAATCCATAATACATTATTTCAGTAGACAGTCAATTTTCAGTTACTGCTAAAACAAGTGGTGAATGTCCCTCTATGAATATTTGCAGTAAGTAGAGTTTATTTCTGAGATAGTGTAGATTTAAATGCAACAGCTTTCAGAGAGTTATGCCTTTGTATTGATTTACCCTTAGCACGAGTCACATTTATCTGAGTTAACAATATAATGAAAAAGATAGAATGCTACTCACTGTGGAGATGATTTGTTGAGTTGCAGGTACAGCGAGAAGACTGTTACACATTTAGCTTTCGGCCAAAGACTCCCTCAGAAAAGGAAACACAAACACACATTCATTCGCACAAGCAAGCACACCTGACACACACATGACCACCATTTCTGGTAGCTCAGACCACAACTCCGGAGTCCAGTCTGAGCTGCTGGAGATTGCAACCATGCGTGCATGAGGTGCGCTTGCATGTGTGAATGAACGTGTGTGTATGTTTCCTTTCCTGAAGAAGAGTTTGGCCAAAAGCTAAATCTGTAACAGTCATTTTGTTGTGCCTGTATGCAAATCAGTGTGTCATCTTTACAATGAGTAGCAATCTGTGTTTTTTCCTTATACTATTGATATTCCCACCTGGAACTTCCATTGTTCGATTGTTACATTTTTTACAGTAACATAATGCATTATCTTGGCCTGTGGAGTATGTTGCTGGTATTATTATTATATTGTTATTCAGGATTAATTAATACAAAGTTCATTGAATAAGAAAATGTTGCTCTGTTCTTGTTACCTTCTGCGTAGCCCTTCTTTTCAGGGAATACACTTTGCATGCACCATGATTTCTCATAATTTTGTTGATGTGGTCTTTCCGGGAACATGGTCTTCCTCATTTCTGTCTGCCAGGTGGTTTCCATTCAAAAATTTTCTTTGGCCACTGACGATCTGGCATTTGCAACAAACGTTTGTTCCAGTTTAATCATTTTCCCCCAGTCTTATCTACCACTGTTTCACTTGCACTCAATAGAGCTCTTAATCACTAGAGCTCTTAATCACTAGATTTTTCTCTGTCATTAATACACTAACACTCTTTTGTTAATAATCCATTTCCACATTTATCAGCCTTTGTTTGAAGTCAGCATTTAAAATCCACAATTCTCATCTATTTCTTATTGTTGTTGCGAATGTTTTTGTCCCACCAAAAGGAATTCATACACTCTGTTACTTTTCTTCTTTGTTGTCTTCTGTATTTTTGTCCTATGTTGTCCAAACCACTTTTGTGAATACGTGCTGTAAGATATTTAAATTTTTGTGCCTGTCTCATAACTGCACTGTCACTGATAGTAGAGATCTATTTTCACTTCTCACTACTAGATAGTTTATGGTAGACTCATCTGTACTCCCCATCTGCCATGTTTCTGATATAAATGTCATATCACAAACTGATGAAGACATATGTACAACATTAATAACGATTCCCACTCCGCCGCAGCTGTCCTTCCATCTTTGGACAGCCACTTTTACATTTAAACTGAATAAAATAGGATGAGAATGTTCATTGAGTGATGAAGTAGTAAATCTTGTGGTATCTTAATTATCCTCTTCAATATACTTGAAACGATTATTCACAGATTTAAATAACAGTGTGCATTTATTACATGATCGTATACAACATACAGGATGTGTGGGTAGATCAATGTCAAATTCTTGCATATTGACTTCTTCAATGGTCTATGACACTTTTATTCCAAGGTGCTCTTTATTATGTCTGTGTAGAGTTGGAAACTCTGACTGATACTTGGTGTGATGTAATGGGAGTTTGCTGACTAACTTCAAACACTACACACTGCCCGAGGAGTACCTCAAATAGATAATAACACAACAAAAACAAACTATATGGACAAATACATAACACTATATGCAAATCATTATCAGGAGAAAGAAAACTGGCATTCTACGGATCGGAGCGTGGAATGTCAGATCCCTTAATCGGGCAGGCAGGTTAGAAAATTTAAAAAGGGAAATGGATAGGTTAAAGTTAGATATAGTGGGAATTAGTGAAGTTCGGTGGCAGGAGGAACAAGACTTTTGGTCAGGCGATTACAGGGTTATAAATACAAAATCAAATAGGGGTAATGCAGGAGTAGGTTTAATAATGAATAAAAAAATAGGAGTGCGGGTTAGCTACTACAAACAGTATAGTGAACGCATTATTGTGGCCAAGATAGACACAAAGCCTATGCCTACTACAGTAGTACAAGTTTATATGCCAACTAGCTCTGCAGATGATGAAGAAATAGATGAAATGTATGACGAGATAAAAGAAATTATTCAGGTAGTGAAGGGAGACGAAAATTTAATAGTCATAGGTGACTGGAATTTGTCAGTAGGAAAAGGGAGAGAAGGAAACATAGTAGGTGAATATGGATTGGGGGGAAGGAATGAGAGAGGAAGCCGCCTTGTAGAATTTTGCACAGAGCATAACTTAATCATAGCTAACACTTGGTCCAAGAATCATAAAAGAAGGTTGTATATGTGGAAGAAGCCTGGAGATACTAAAAGGTATCAGATAGATTATATAATGATAAGACGGAGATTTAGGAACCAGGTTTTAAAATGTAAGACATTTCCTGGGGCAGATGTGGATTCTGACCACAATCTATTGGTTATGAACTGCAGATTGAAACTGAAGAAACTGCAAAAAGGTGGGAATTTAAGGAGATGGGACCTGGATAAACTCAAAGAACCAGAGGTTGTACAGAGTTTCAGGGAGAGCATAAGGGAACAATTGACAGGAATGGGGGAAAGAAATACAGTAGAAGAAGAATGGGTAGCTCTGAGGGATGAAGTAGTGAAGGCAACAGACGATCAAGTAGGTAAAAAGACGAGGGCTAATAGAAATCCTTGGGTAACAGAAGAAATATTGAATTTAATTGATGAAAGGAGAAAATATAAAAATGCAGTAAATGAAGCAGGCAAAAAGGAATACAAACGTCTCAAAAATGATATCGACAGGAAGTGCAAAATGGCTAAGCAGGGATGGCTAGAGGACAAATGTAAGGATGTAGAGGCTTGTCTCACTAGGGGTAAGATAGATACTGCCTACAGGAAAATTAAAGAGACCTTTGGAGAGAAGAGAACCACTTGTATGAATATCAAGAGCTCAGATGGCAACCCAGTTCTAAGCAAAGAAGGGAAGGCAGAAAGGTGGAAGGAGTATATAGAGGGTTTATACAAGGGCGATGTACTTGAGGACAATATTATGGAAATGGGAGAGGATGTAGATGAAGACGAAATGGGAGATAAGATACTGCGTGAAGATTTTGACAGAGCACTGAAAGACCTGAGTCGAAACAAAGCCCCGGGAGTAGACAACATTCCATTAGAACTACTGATGGCCTCGGGAGAGCCAGTCATGACAAAACTCTACCATCTGGTGAGCACGATGTATGAGACAGGCGAAATACCCTCAGACTTCAAGAAGAATATAATAATTCCAATCCCAAAGAAAGCAGGTGTTGACAGATGTGAAAATTACCGAACTATCAGTTTAATAAGTCATAGCTGCAAAATACTAACGTGAATTCTTTACAGACGAATGGAAAAACTGGTAGAAGCTGACCTCGGGGAAGATCAGTTTGGATTCCATAGAAATGTTGGAACACGTGAGGCAGTACTGACCTTACGACTTATCTTAGAAGAAAGATTAAGAAAAGGCAAACCTACGTTTCTAGCATTTGTAGACTTAGAGAAAGCTTTTGACAATGTTAACTGGAATACTCTCTTTCAAATTCTGAAGGTGGCAGGGGTAAAATACAGGGAGCGAAAGGCTATTTACAATTTGTACAGAAACCAGATGGCAGTTATAAGAGTCGGGGGGCATGAAAGGGAAGCAGTGGTTGGGAAAGGAGTGAGACAGGGTTGTAGCCTTTCCCCGATGTTATTCAATCTGTATATTGAGCAAGCAGTGAAGGAAACAAAAGAAAAATTCGGAGTAGGTATTAAAATTCATGGAGAAGAAGTAAAAACTTTGAGGTTCGCCGATGACATTGTAATTCTGTCAGAGACAGCAAAGGACTTGGAAGAGCAGTTGAACGGAATGGACAATGTCTTGAAAGGAGGATATAAGATGAACATCAACAAAAGCAAAACGAGGATAATGGAATGTAGTCAAATTAAGTCGGGTGATGCTGAGGGAATTAGATTAGGAAATGAGACACTTAAAGTAGTAAAGGAGTTTTGTTATTTAGGGAGTAAAATAACCGATGATGGTCGAAGTAGAGAGGATATAAAATGTAGACTGGCAATGGCAAGGAAAGCGTTTCTCAAGAAGAGAAATTTGTTAACATCGAGTATAGATTTAAGTGTCAGGAAGTCGTTTCTGAAAGTATTTGTATGGAGTGTAGTCATGTATGGAAGTGAAACATGGACGATAAATAGTTTGGACAAGAAGAGAATAGAAGCTTTCGAAATGTGGTGCTACAGAAGAATGCTGAAGATAAGGTGGGTAGATCACGTAACTAATGAGGAGGTATTGAATAGGGTGGGGGAGAAGAGACGTTTGAGGCACAACTTGACTAGAAGAAGGGATCGGTTGGTAGGACATGTTTTGAGGCATCGAGGGATCACAAATTTAGCGTTGGAGGGCACCGTGGAGGGTAAAAATCGTAGAGGGAGACCAAGAGATGAATACAGTAAGCAGATTCAGAAGGATGTAGGTTGCAGTGGGTACTGGGAGATGAAGAAGCTTGCACAGGATAGAGTAGCATGGAGAGCTGCATCAAACCAGTCTCAGGACTGAAGACCACAACAACAACAACAACAACATATGCAAATCATGGACTTGTGTGCCATCAGATCATTAGTAGACTACATGATTACTCGTTTATAAAAGGGGGTGAGGGTGAGGGTAAAGAAAACTTAACACTTCTTTAGTTTAAAAGGAAAATATTTCCAATTTAACTACACAGAATTCTATACCCTAACAAGGAGACATACTGCAGTCTTATCTTAGAACTTCCGTGACAATTTTGTTCTAAGAACAACCTTATAAGCTTTTGCTATATCTACAAAGACAATGTGTAACTCCTTCCCTACAGCTATAAATTCCTGCAATTTCTCTGTACAGAATCTGTTCTGTCTAAACGCACTATGGGCTTCACCAGTATGGTGGCCAACAATCTGCTTTATTTTGTCACATATGATTTTGCCAAATAAGCAGGTCAGTGAGTTGTTGACTATTCACACGAATGTCTCTGTAGCATTTAGTGTCTTCTGTTATGCTCCTTCACGAAAATAGAAACTTTCCCACTTTGATGGGCTTTCAATCCATTGAAAAGAGTTGTTCATAAGGTGCGTTACTCTTTTCTTCAAATGGTATCCTCCATAATCCAATAATTCCACAGGAGTATTTCCAGGACCAGGTGATTGGCCATTCTTCATTTTAGCTACTACATTATTCACCTCCTCTATCATAATGGTTATGTTTCAGAAAGTTTATTCAGTGTTACGGTCTTCTCCTTTTGTGTTCTGGAGTTTGGCTTCAATTGAAACATCTGTTTAGTGCTTTTTCTATTCTGTTAAAAGAATGAAGTTGTTGACTGCTTTGTCTACTGGCATTTTCTTCATACATGTAATTGTCCTCCACACCTGTATTAAACTCACAACTTGAATGTGTTTCTATTTCACACAGTGTTTGCTTCTGATTTAATTCTGTTCCTTAACTCCTGATTTATTTTCTGGTAATTTTTTCTGCCTTGAGGTGATTTAGCTAGTAATGATTTTTGTGCACAATCTTCTGTTCCCAAATAAACTGTTGGGAGTCCAGCTGACATCCATAGAGGATCTTGTTTTTTTTGTACCCTTTCTCTCAGTTTCCAGTACCTCTGAAGCAGTTTTCTGATTGCTTGCTATTGTTGATTACTTATTTGACAACCTGGTTTTCCTAAAGTGTACAGGACTTAGGCATGTCTAAACTGCATTCCAGAATGCTAGTATGATGGACCTTTATCCTAATTTTTAGTATAAATGTTCTATATGATGTTTGTAAGTACCACATTCCTAGCTGTATCTCTTCCTGAAATGCCCTAAAACCAAAGGATGTGGAATGATTATTTCTCTGTAACTTTGCTTGAAAGTTTTGTGTACCGTGTCATCTTATGGGGGCATTTTCTTTCAACTGTTTGAGGAATGCTCCCCTTCAAAAGATTTCCTCGTGTGAGGATGATGAATATGACAAGAAGGTAGTGAGCAAGGACAGTTGAGAGGTGAGTCATTTTTCTCTTTAACACAATGACCATAACCAGACTCTCCACATGTCAGAACATGTACATGTACGTTGACATGTGGCCTCTGACTAAGAAAGAGACCCAGAATAGTTATTGTTTCATACATTCAATTCAGATTTGGGCCAGTCCTAATATCTAACCTGCATTAATTGTTGTATTCCAAGTTTCCCTAATCTTTAAACTCAGATTAATCCCTTATTCAAAATTTAAAGACAAAAGAGACTGTATTACACTGACGAACGGTATACTGGCAACTATTTCCCCAAGATGACAGCAACTGTTAAATTCAGATACGGCGACTGTTGTGTTGGAGCCACTGCTCCTCCCAGCAGTTGGTACTGGTCCTGGTTTTTAAAAAAGGTCAGAAGGTGAATATGAGTGGACACTCACAGTTCATAAAATCTTGAAGTACAGCCACTCCAGTCTCACTTTTTGCCAGCTTCTCTTCTGACCAATGGTTGCTGCTAGACATTTCCACTCTCGCCACTTGCTGCCTTGAGTCAGAATACAGTTTGCCTGTTCGTTACTTGAAGTAGAAGATAGTAATCACTTGCATATAGGTGCCACCATTTTCACTTCCATGAAGGACTGGATTCTGCTGTTTGCCAGGAAATGACATCTTCAGTTTTGTGTGAGGAAGTCACCTCGCTCATAATCTCATGCATTTTGCCCTCTCTGTAGCACATTAGGATTCTTTCATGTGTTTAACTCTTTCCAGCTCATTAGTGCAGGGTGTATATGCCCTGGAACAACTGGGAAATCTGGAAAAGTGTGTAGGAATTCTGGGAAAAATTTGGAGAAAACCTGGGAATTTTTTAGAATTACAGGCGTTTTTCATTGTTGTATTTTTCAGTCAAATTTTGTAATTTTGACTGGTAAGAACTGACACTCTAACAAAGAATTTTACTTCAAACCACTTCTGCAGAATAGTACTGCAGCTGTAAAACATAAATGACAGACTAACGTCAAAATAAAACTCTAGTTGCAAAGGAAATGCACTGTGTACAACAACAATAAAAACACACATTGTGCACGCAGTTGTCTGCCGACACCAAAGTATGTCAAAGGCCTTAGGAAAGAGAATATGCAGTGCTTCATAACAACAAACTGCTTTCAATGAGCATTATGTCACAAGTGTTTACATTTTATTTTATTTACACATCAAGTTCCGTAGGACCAAATAGAGGATTAAATCTCCAAGGTCATGGAACGTGTCAGTACATGAAATTACAACATAAAGGTAATAACAGATAAAAATAAATGTTCATGAACCTGAAAAAAGCCAGTCCATAAGTTTAAGTAAATGCTATCAGCAATACAATAAGAATCAGCTAAATGTTTCACGGAAAATGGATGCAGCAATATGCTGCACACCTTTTTGCACTAGAGTTAAGGAAGTCAGATCCAAATGCAGGTTTGAGAAACAACAATAAGGAATATACATATTGAGAGGCCAATTCAAAATACCCAGACTCATGAACAGAGGTCGACAAGAGGTTCTTGAACTCACACCACTTCTTGCCTGAACCGCCCGTCTCTGAGCCAAAAATATCCTTGTAGAATGGGAAGAGTTACCCCAAAATATAATACCATATGACATAAGTGAATGAAAATAAGCGAAGTAGACTAATTTTCATGTCAAAGTATCACTCACTTCTGATACCGTTCGAATAGTGAAAATGGCAGTATTAGGTCTTTGAACGAGATCCTGAACGTGGGCTTTCCACAACAGCTTACTATCTGTCTGAACACCTAGAAATCTGAACTGTTCAGTTTCACTAATTATATGCCCAGTCTGTGAAATTAAAACGTCAGGTTTTGTCGAATTGTGTGTTAGAAACTGTAAGAACTGAGTCTTACTGTGATTTAACATTAGTTTATTTTCTACAAGCCATGAACTGAAGTCATGTACTGCACTATTTGAAACTGAGCCAATGTTGCACACAACACCCTTTACTATCAAGCCAGTGTCATCAGCAAACAGAAATATTTTTGAGTTACCCGTAATACTAGAGGGCATATCATTTATATAAATAAGGAACAGGAGTGGCCCCAACACTGATTCCTGGGGCACCCTTGACTTGGCAGTACCCCACTCAGATCCCACATCACAGCCATTATCAACATTGTGAATAATGACCTTTTGCTATCTGTCGCTAAAGTAAGAGGTGGACCAATTGTGAGCTACTCCCCGTATTCCGTAATGGTCCAACTTCTGGAGCAATATTTTGTGATCAACACAATCAAATGCCTTAGTTAAATCAAAAAATACACCAAGCATTCAAAAGTTTTTGTTTAGCCCATCCAGTACCTCACAGAGAAAAGAGAATATAGCATTTTCAGTTGTTAAACAACTTCTAAAGCCGAACTGTACATGTGATAGCAAACCGTATGATATAAAATGATCAATTATCCATACATACATAGCCTTTTCAATAACTTTTGCAAACACTGATGGCATGTTATCCCTTTCTCCCTTTTTATAAAGCAGCTTTACTACTGAGTACTTTAATTGCTCAGGAAACTGACCATTCCTAAAGGAAAAGTTACAAATATGGCTAAATACAGGGCTAACATACGCAGCACAGTACTTTAATATTCTGCTAGACACTCCTTCATAACCGTGAGAGTCCTTAGTCTTCAGTGATTTAATTATTGGCTCAGTTGCCCTCTTGTCTGTATCACAGAGGAGTATTTCAGACATCAATCTCGGAAAGGCATTTGCCAAGAAAGTTATATGATTTCCTGTAGAATCCAAATTTTTATTTAATTCACCAGCAATGCTCAGAAAATGATTGTTAAATATTGCACATATATCTGATTTATCAGTAACAGAAATATTTTTACTGTGAACTGACTTTATGTCATTGACCTTGTGCTGCTAACCAGACACTTCCTTCACAATTGACCACATGATTTTAATTTTATACTGTGAATTAGCAATTCTATTTGCATATCACATACTCTTTGCCTTCCTAATAACATTTTTAAGCACTTTGCCATACTGTTTGTAATGGGCTACTGTAGCTTGATTGCGACTACTTCTAACATTTTGATATAATTCCCACTAGTCAGCCACCCGGGCTGCCCATTACTGCTAGTACCCCATTTAGAATGTTCTAATGGAAAGCAACTCTCACAGAGCATGAGAAATGTGTTAAGGAAAGCATTGTATTTATCATCTATGTTATCGGCACTATAAACATCCTGCCACTCTTGTTCCTTGACAAGTTTTAAAAAACTCTCTATTGCTGTTGGATTAACTTTCCTACATAGTTTGTAATTAAATATGACACTGGTTTGAGTACAAAAGCCTTTTAGTGTTAAAATTTGTGCATCATGATCTGAAAGGCCATTCATGCTTTTACTAACAGAATGCCCATTTAGTAATGAAGAATGAATAAAAATAATGTCTATGACTGTGCTACTGTTTCCCTGCACCCTAGTTGGAAAAAACACAGTTTGCAACAGATCATAGGAATTTGGGAGATCTACCAATATCCTTTTTCTTGCACAATCATATACAAAATTAATATTGAAGTCACCACGTATAACTAGTTTCTGGTACTTCCTACAAAGTGAATCAAGAACCCTTTCTAGCTTGAGCAGAAATGCTCTGAAGTCAGAGTTAGGGGACCTGTAAACAACAACAATTAGAAGTTTAGTTTCACTAAATTCAGCTAATGTTGCACAACATTCAAATATCTGTTCAGTGCAGTATCGTGATAAGTCTATGGACTCAAATGGAATAGTGTTTTTTATGTACAGAGCCACTCCCCCACCTCGCAAGGAACTCCTTGAGAAACAGCCAGCTAATCTGCAGCCTGGTAAAGGAAGCCTCTGAATTGTCAAATTATTTAAGTGGTGCTCAGATATACCAATAATTTCGAGTCAACATCTATTAGCAGTTCACTAACTTTATCTCTAATACCTCTTATATTTTGATGAAATATACTAGTTCCTTCTCTACTTGGAAACATTACATCCTCTGAAGGTGAGCCCTTGGTTAGAGGGACTTCCTATAAACAGATATACCTATCAGCTGACTTCAATCTCAAAAAAGTGCAGCTCTAACACGACATACTACAGGAAGTTTTCCACGAGTGACACCACCACCGCCACCGCCGCCACCACCACCACCACCACCACCACCACCACCACCCACTACACTGTCACCTATAAGCTTAGCCAGCCTCCCCTTCCCATACCTATTGAGGTGCAGGCCATGCCTAGTGAAATCCGATCTACTGGTAGACCCAACTGTCACCACTGAGATGTGACCCATGCCCTCTGCCATCAGTGCCCTCCCCAGCTCCACGTTAATGCACCTAACAGCCGCATTAAGGTGAGGCCAATCATGATGCACGAAATGCACATTAGTGCCACCAGTTTGAGTAGCTATCTTAACCAAGTCACCGCTGACATCATATTCCCCATCCCTATCGAGACTGTTCCCCGCTCCACTCACTATCACTACCTGATCCTCCTTTGTAAAATTCTTACATAGCTCCCCTATGTTTTCAGTCACATGAGCCAACCCTGCACTAGGCTTCACAATGCTGGTGACCTGGTACTCACTCCCCAACACTTCCTGCAACTGCTGGCCCACACCTCTACCGTGGGAACTACGTAGCAGCAGAACCTTCTTTCTGCTAGACTTTGCACCTAACCTAGGCCTCCTAATTGCTGAGGACTGCTGCAAGTTCCCTACATCTACAGCTACACGAGGCTCCTCTCCACTCAACTCTGACAGTTGATCATATCTATTGCATGTATTCAAAGTAAAACTCTCTGAATACCTCCTCTTCCTAGCTGCCTTCTTGCCAACTGCCAGTTCCCATTCCCCACTACCCTTCACCCTCCTCAACCTATGTAGTTCCTCCTTTGCGCTTTGTAACTGCACCTGAAGGGCATAGATCTTATGCTCTTGCTCCTCTATCAACTTGTTTCTACTACATATTCTGCATTCCCGGAAGAGGATCTCACTAAAATGACCACTGGCTTCCCACTGCATTCCCCCCAATGAAAATACTTTGAACAAATCCCGCACCGTAATCCACTACTCACAAACCTACAACAGAGCCCACACTTCTCACTCATGGTAAAATTTTACAGTTTCTGAAAAAAAACCATACGTCTATGTTACCAAAGTTCATTTACACCAGTAGGACTATTTAAGAACTAACAATAATGGTCTCGAAATTCTATGCCTACTAAGAAAGCAACTACTTGTATTAATACTACTACACCACAGCTAATACCAATACCAACAAAACTTCACAAAATTATACGCTAAAACCAAAAAATTCAGACGGCAACTATAACACTAAGCGAAGTTAAAACACTGAATGAAAATCTGACAGGTCATGGGAATATATTGCAAATGGTGATTTGAGAAGCTGTATTTTCAAAGTAAATTTTCTCGAAATGAATTATGTTAAGTATGAAAATGTGCTCTGAATTTCCTAAATCATAGAGCATTTGACTCTCATTCAAAACCTAACTATTTGAGGACCAGCTGCTTAAAAAAAATTTGAGCCTTTAAGACCAGCTATTTATGCCAATATTTAAAATTTTACTCACTAAAATTGACCAATGTGAGAGAGTAGCTTTTGTTGTTGGTGTACTGTTCGTATATCAGTTGAAACAATTAACTTTTCTTGTTTCATGTTCATGGTACTTAAGTCATGTTGCTATTGGCTGACTGCATCACATGTCCTATGGTCTGAATGTCTGCTGTCACTGGCTGGCAAGGTCACATGATGTGAGCTATGATTGGCTGACAAAAGTGAATGGCAATCTCAGTTTCACTGCTTTGGAAGCTACCATGCTGTATTTGGTGGAATTCATATTTATACTTTCTTAATACGAGAAGGTGCAGTCTACATATTTCCACGGATCAAAGATCTTTCCAAAGTGCACTGTTTTTTGCTAGGTTTTATTTCCTAAAGTGCCGGAAAGTTCTGTGCTGGTGTATGAAACCTTTACCATCTAAGAGGTAAAAAATATTTGTTGGATATATTCCAGTCTCTGACATCACCTACAGCTTTTACCTTCTACAGCCCCCTATAGTACTGTGGGAGTTATTCCCTTATGCCTTAAGACACATCGTATCATCCAGTCCCAGTGTCCTCCATGTATGCCCTTCCTCAATGATTCTGCAGAAAATCTTATAATTTCTTGCCTTATCAGTCCAGCTAATTTTCATCATCTTTCTATAGCACCACATCTCAAATGCCTCAGTTTTCTTATTTTCTGTTTTTGCCATGGTCCATGATTCACTTTCTTACAATGTTGTGCTCCAAACATATATTCTCTGAACTTTCTTGCTCAGATTAAAGCTGATGTTTGATATTGAAGACATTTTTTGGTCACTAGTGCACTCTTCAACAGTGATAATCTACTTTTTCTGAAGTTGTTTTGTCTCTCATGGGATTATTTTCCTTCCAAGGTTGCAGAATTCCTTCGCTTCATCTACGTCTTGGTCAATAATTTTAATATGAAGTTAACTGCCTAATCTCATTTCTGCTTCTCCTTCTTACTTGCATCCTTTGTAGGTTTTCTCTCACTCCATAGTGTGTTCCAGACTGTTGTTGACTGTTCATTCCATTCAATGAATCCTGCTGTTTCTTGAAACGTTTGCTGAGGCTAGTAATGTCATCAACATATCTTAGTGTTGTCATCCTTGCGCATCATTGCATATTTGGTGTATGGATTGAACAGGAGTGATATTCTGTCGTACAGCCTTTCTTTCTGAGCACTTGATTCTTGGTTTTCCATTCTTGTTTTTACTACTTGGTTTTTGCTCATATTGAATATTTTGTATCTTTACCTTTAACTTATATCTATTGTCTTGAGAACATGTTGCACCATTTTAGGTTGCATAATACTACTTCTAGCTCATCAGATGCTATGAACATGTCTTGATTTTCTTTAAAGTATTGCTTCCATTACTAAGCACAACTTCAGAATTGCCAGTCTTGTGCAGTCATCTAGCAGAACCTTAATTTTCTTTTCCATTCTTCTATATCTTGTGCTTGTCATTGAGTGTTAGAAGAAGAAAATTGGACATGTGTCAAGTTGATCTGTATAGGGTGTACAGGGTGTACATAAAGTCTGGAAACACTTTCAATTATTTATTGCACAAGAACTAAACATTGTGCAGATGTCATACATATTGCATTTTGAAGAGAAACTCTGAAAGATTTTTTTTTTTTTTTTATTTTTTTTTTAATATACAAACATTCGATATGTGAACCACGAGTGACCCAGCAGACGTCAATATGGTAATCGAATTCTTGCCATACCTGTCCCAGCATGGCACCGTCGACTGTGGCAGTCGCTTCCCGTATTCTCTCCCGGAGCTCAGTTACATCACATGGTAGATGCAGTACATACACCAGATCTTTAATGTGTCCCCACAGAAAAAAATGGCACGGAGTGAGATCTGGTTTTTGTCGAATTCCAACGCACAGAAAACTCACTCCACATCTGAACTCACCGTATTTGCAACTAGCGCTGACTATCAGCTAATTAGCAAACTATGCTGTGGCGGTATACATGAAAGAAAACTTTTAGGGTTTCTCTTCAAAATGACATATGTATGATATTTGTACAATGTTTGGTTCTTGTGCAATAAATAATTGAAAGTGTTCTCAGACTTAATGTATGCCCTGTATTTATGAAGCTTAAATGTGATATTTGGTTTGTTCTACAAAAATAAACAGTTTACTTGATGCATCACATTAAAGATCTCTCTGATAACATTATTGTTTTGGTACAATTTGAGGTGCAAAACCACCATTGTTACTGGAATGTTGAAAGCAGGATATTTTCAAGTGAAGTCAAAGATAGGGTGTCATTCATTTTAAGGTTATATTCAAACCTTACCTTAATCTTGTGAAAATAATAATAATAATAATAATAATAATAATAATAATTCAGTTCAATATTCAACATTTAATAACTGCCAGTTAATGATACCAGTGAATTGCTGCCCTCAGATGTACAACATTTTTACACAGGAATGAAGAAAATAGTAAATTTCACTGTATTTCTTGGGAACTGCTGATTTCACATTATGTTGTAAAAATTAACTGATTTTGTGTTATCATTTACAAAAAACTTTCATGCCTCTAGTTAATTATGAGGGTGAGTCAAATGAAAACCTTAAATTTGTAATAACAAATCGAAATTTCGCTCCGCTATCCTGTAAGTTGGTAAGCATGCAACAAACAGCATGCAGAATGACCTGTAGGTGGCAGCATAATGCAGATGCACACATACTGTCGCAGTGGCAGTATAAAGATGACCATCCCACTCGCGACTTGCACCAGGGAAGAACAGTGTTCTGTTATTCGGTTTTTGCATAGTGGAGATGTGAAAGCTATTGAAATTCATCAACGAATTAAGGTTCAGTACAGTGATGCATGTTTGTCATAGCAGCAAGTCTATGAATGGATTAGGAAGTTCGCAAATGGTGTGACTTTAGTGGAAGATGCTCCTCGTCCAGATCAGGCACAATGAGTTGTGACTCCACAGAACAGTGCAGCAGTTGAAGCCATGGTGAAGGAAAACTGCCGAGTGACACTGAATGACATTGCAGCATGTTTACAAATTGGTCATGGATCAGCACACCATATTGTGCATGATGTGCTCTAGTTTCACAAAGTGTCTGCAAGATGGGTGCCATGACAGCTGACTTCTGAAATGAGAGAACAACGTGTTGATGCTTATGAAGAACTTCTTCGGCACTTTGAACAAAAAGGTGATGGCTTCCTTGCAAGAATTGTTACTGGGGATGAAACCTGGGTTCACTTCCACTAACTGGAAACGAAGAGAGCGAGCGAGGAATGGCGCCATTCCTCATCACCAAAACAAAAGAAGTTTCGAACAGAACCATCGGCATGGAAGATTATGCTGACTCCCTTGTAGGATGAAAAAGGTGTCATTTTGGAGCATTACATGCCTAGGGTCACCAGTGCATCATACCCAGATCTCCTAAAAAATCATCTGCAACCTGCAATCAACTCAAAGCAGGTGTCCTTTTGCAACATGACAATGCAAGGCCCCACACTGCCCGTACAACAGTTACAACAATCACAGACCTGCATTTTGAGTGTCTTCCTCATCCACCATACTCACCAGACTTTGCCCCAAGTGATTTCCATATGTTTGGACCATTCAAAGATGCAATGGGAGAAAATAAGTTCCATCCTGATGAAGAGGTATGCCACACGGTGCATGAGTGGTTGTACGGACTACCAAAAGAATTTTTTTCTAAAGGAATTTATGCACTTTGTAAGCACTGGTGGACTTGCTTTGAGTGTGGGGGAGATTATGTTGAAAAGTGATGCAGCTTTGTACCACTTCTTCACAATAAATAATGTTTTTTAAAATATTTAAGGTCTTCATTTGACTCACCATCATCTTTTTCATTGAATAGAGGTTATTTTGAAAAGTGTACCACAATTTATGCAAAATTACCACACAGTCTTTATCAAGAACATCTATTATTCATTTTGCTTTGGCCATTAACAAATTGTAGCATTGTTGCCAATTTCTTGATGTAAATTCTATGTTCTGAGTTTTTGTAAGATGCAGCCTTTAACGATTTCAATGCCAACAAGACATTAAACCCTAATCTTCCTTTTGTAAGACGGACAGCATTTCCATACACTCACTTTCACTGTTCGTAATGTTCTGAGCAATGTGATGCAGTGTTGATGTTCTCTCTTGTGTGAAGCCACCACCATTTTCTTAAAAGAACATTCCATCCCCAACTCTGCGTTACATCGGCTGTAGTTGTTGACATTTAGTGCATTTGAACATTTACATTATCTGATGGACTGACTATAATGTCTATGTGTGCATTACAAATGTTCTATATGATTCTTTTTAATACCATGCATATAGATGTAATCACTTCTGTAAAGGCATTTGTTAGATGCAAAACAAAGGAAGTGGGCAGAGTATTTCTGTATGATTTTGTCTGAAAGTTTGTTGTAGTCTCTTTCTTGCCTTGCATGTTGTGGTCTTTAGTTTGATGCACCTCTCCATGCTAGTCTATTCCTTGGAACCCTTGTCACATCTGCATAACTACATCCATTGCAATCTGCATAATGTATTCGAGCCTTTCTCTCCTTCTGCAGTTTTTACCCCCTATGCTTCCCTCTGCAACCAAAAGCGGTCACTGCTTGGTGCCCCGGGATGTGTCCTATCAACCATTCCTTACTTTTAATCAAATTTTATCATAAATTTGTTTTCTGCCCAGTTAAGTTCAATACCTCCTCAATAGTTATTCGATCTACCCACCTAATCTTCTGCATTGTTCTGTAACAACACATTTCAAAAACATCTGTTTGCTGCTTGTTTGAACTGATTATTGTCCACATTTGACTTCTGTACAAAACTACACTTCAACACAGATATCCTCAGCAAAGATTCCCTAATGCTGAAATTGGTATTACATATCTGCAAATTCCTCTACATCAGAAATATTTTTCTTGCTGTAGCCAGTCTACATTTTGTATCCTGTTTTCTTCAGCCACCATTATTCTTCTGCCAACATGGAAAAAGCCATCTACTACATTTGGTGTCCTATTTCCTCATATAATTTGCTCAGTACCACATGATTTCACTTGACTGCATTGCATTAACTCTGTTTTACCTCTCATCTTATGAAGCATTTTTAAAACCGTTCCAGGAATGTTCATCTTCAGAAGATTTTCTCAGCTCTAGAGCTCTCAGCATTAAGGAGGAAGAGGACAGGAAAGACAAGGACACAATGAGGGAGGATGACTTTCAGGTGAGTCATGTTCCCTGTGGTCTGTCCACTGCTGGTGTGTTGTTGACAGCCATGTATAACACAGGAAGGTTAAGCTTTATATAACGTATAGTCCAATTCATGAACAATGGTGGTGTGTGCAGGTCGAGGTACGGATGGAGATTGCATTGTTGCTGGTTCTGAATGACAGTTGCATTATGCATGTAAACATGCTTTCTGGTAGGAGAAAGCCTTTATTTTGCAAATTGTGTCCCTTGCTTGCTTAAGTAGACTTTGTCACTTACCACCACTGTCAGCTAAGACAACTCGCAAGAAATGCATTAAAAATTCACTAAGTAGCTCACTAAAATCATGTTTAATGCTCACATTGGCTACATCATTCACAGCAGAATGCTCAGAACAGTAATGAATTTGCATTGGTTGTCAGAGAAAGCATGACATAGGTGCGCATAACAGCCTAAACTCGCTTGCCTTCATTTGTGACTTCAGATACAGCTGTCAATAGAGTGTTAGATTCACTTGTAAACCTTCCTGCTAATGTAATCTAGTGAGTAGGGAATTTAGTAACAAAAATGTGCATCACTCAGTGCATTATGCTTCTTATAGAGAGATATGCAGCATGTTTAAAAAGTTCTCATATTTGAAAAACAGATGGAGCTGCCAAATTAGAAACAAAAGTCCTATCAACCAATGTCTGGAAATAAGCACTTAAAGAAGTATGAGCCATTCTGCTTGTCCGTGGAGGGAACAGTACTCAGTGTGCAGGCTGTCCTTCTGATAATATCCATTGCTCGTTTCTTATAGTTGTGTCTGTCTTTGTTCACACAAGGGGAGCTCACAGTCTGGATTTTCTTCGTATTGTTGAATTTGAAACAACTTGGTAGATTCATCTCTAAAGATTAGAAGAGTGCAGAGTTAACATAATCAGCAATCACTCACCCCATTGCATAGGAGCCTAGCATTCGTGGAGTTTCTGGATTGAATCTACATTTCTTTTTACTTGTTTTCAAATTTCATATTTAGCACCAAGTAGAAATATTAGTTATCAAATACTGAATCATACTTTTAATAAAAATAACATATGCTTACTTTCAATTACTGACTGTATGCAACTAAATTACAATTTGTCACAGACATGAGAAATACGTTATTTTCCAATGAAAAAATATTATGTTCTTCAATAGTAATGATTTTCATCTTCTTTTACTGCTGCTGCTACTGCTCATTCAGGATTAGACCTTATGGCCTGTCCCTGCTTCACCATCCCTTCTTTGACTTTCTCACACTCCTTCATCCAATAGGATTGTATTGTATTGCTTCTCGAGGGATTCTCTGAGGTGACATACACAGTATGTGCCATTCCCAATCCTGCTTTCATTGGATTACTTTTTTCAATTAATGGCTATACCACAGGTTCACAATAATGAACAGTCCCCACAAATAGAAAAATATAATGTTGCCCATTTCACACTTTGCATTTCTGCTCCAAATTTCAGTTATCTGTGAATTCTGTCATTTCATGAAATTAGTAATTAAAATGAAAATATATTTTTAGTAAGATTACTATTCAATATTTGTTAACAAACATTTTTATTTGTTAATAAAAATGAAATGTAAGTAATAGTAAATAAAGGTGTAAGTAATAAGATTCAGATCAGCAACTTTATGATTACTATAATTTCATGCTACGCACCCACAGACTTCAAGAAGAATATAATAATTCCAATCCCAAAGAAATCAGGTGTTGACAGACGCGAAAATTACTGAACTATCAGTTTAATAAGTCACAGCTGCAAAATACTAACGCGACTTCTTTACAGACGAATGGAAAAACTGGTAGAAGCGGACCTCGGGGAAGATCAGTTTGGATTCCGTAGAAATGTTGGAACACGTGAGGCAATACCAGATGGCAGTTATAAGAGTCGAGGGCCATGAAAGGGAAGCAGTGGTTGGGAAAGGAGTGAGACAGGGTTGTAGCCTCTCCCCGATGTTATTCAATCTGTATATTGAGCAAGCAGTAAAGGAAACAAAGGAAAAATTCGGAGTAGGTATTAAAATTCATGGAGAAGAAGTAAAAACTTTGAGGTTCGCCGATGACATTGTAATTCTGTCAGAGACAGCAAATGACTTGGAAGAGCAGTTGAACGGAATGGACAGTGTCTTGAAAGGAGGATATAAGATGAACATCAACAAAAGCAAAACGAGGATAATGGAATGTAGTCAAATTAAATCGGGTGATGCTGAGGGGATTAGATTAGGAAATGAGACACTTAAAGTAGTAAAGGAGTTTTGCTATTTAGGGAGTAAAATAACTGATGATGGTCGAAGTAGAGAGGATATAAAATGTAGGCTGGCAATGGCAAGGAAAGCGTTTCTGAAGAAGAGAAATTTGTTAACATCCAGTATTGATTTAAGTGTCAGGAAGTCATTTCTGAAAGTATTCGTATGGAGTGTAGCCATGTATGGAAGTGAAACATGGACGATAAATAGTTTGGACAAGAAGAGAATAGAAGCTTTCGAAATGTGGTGCTACAGAAGAATGCTGAAGATTAGATGGGTAGATCACATAACTAATGAGGAAGTATTGAATAGGATTGGGGAGAAGAGAAGTTTGTGGCACAACCTGACCAGAAGAAGGGATCGGTTGGTAGGACATGTTCTGAGGCATCAAGGGATCACCAATTTAGTATTGGAGGGCAGCGTGGAGGGTAAAAATCGTAGGGGGAGACCAAGAGATGAATACACTAAGCAGATTCAGAAGGATGTAGGTTGCAGTAGGTACTGGGAGATGAAAAAGCTTGCACAGGATAGAGTAGCATGGAGAACTGCATCAAACCAGTCTCAGGACTGAAGACCACAACAACAACAACAGTTCGGCAATTCTGTTTCTGTCTCATCAGTTGTGGCAAAGTAATGTCCTTTCATGGTTCTCTTCAGCCTGAGGAATAGAAAGAAGTCTCAGAGCCATACCTGGTTAATACAGTGGCTGAAGCAACATAATGGTTTTGTTTTTTGCCAAAAAATCGTGAATAAGCAATGAGGTGTGAATGGGAGCATTATCGTGATGCAGCCTTCCAGAGTGGTTTTTGCCCCACTTCTGGTAATTTTCTTTGGATTGCTTCATGCAGACAGTCCATAAATTCCAGTTAGTATTCCTTATTGACCACACAACCACAAGGCAGGAATTGGTGATCCACTGTCCCATTGTAATTAAAGAAAATGGTGTGAAGAACCTTCACATGTGATCAAACTTGTCGAATGTTTTTTGGTCTTGGCTCTTCAGGCAGTTTCCATTGGTATGATGGGGCCTTTATTTCAGTGTCTCACCCATATACCCATGTTTTGCCACCTGTTTCTAACCTTCTTTATAAGTTCTGGATCATTGTTGACTTCACTCAGTATTTCCTGAGTGATGTCGATGCAACATCATTTTTCATCAGAATTCAATAATTTCACAACCAATTTTGCTGCTACATGCTTCATGCCCAAAACAAAAAAAAAAAAAGAAAATTGCTTGGCATGACCCAAGGGCTATGCTGACATCATCAGCAACCTCCCTGATAGTGATTCAGCAATTGTCCAGAAGTATTTTCTGTACTTCTTTCACATTGTCATCAGTAATTGATGTGCTAAGTGTTATATCCTAGCTAGTAATGCCACCCGAGCCCGCTGCCAAAAGGTTGGCAGCGTCAAAGTCCAGACGCCGTCCGCATAAGCAGCGCCAGCGAGACAGGAAATCGCCGCAAGTCTGCACGCGCCACTGCTGGCTTCTGGTTTCTTAAGCGCTGGAGTCGCGAGCGCTAGGACAGTTCTGTATTCGCCGCTCAGTTGTATACTCGCCACCGAATTGTGTACTTGCTAGTCAGTTGTGTGTTCATCGCAGCAGAGTTGTTGTTTGTCGTCAGCCGACGCTGACCTAGCCGCACCGACTCGAACTAGACAGATTTCTGTAGACCCGGAGTTCACTACTGTGTTTCTGTATCTTTGTTAATAAAGATAAGTACCGACTTTTATTTAATCAGAGTGTTTGGGTTTTCATCTTTCTGTTCACTGTTCCAGCGGACCGGTCGGCCCGCTATTAAAAGTGTGGCGGTGACTTCGTAAGCCGTTTCTACAGCGAATTGTTTGTCGCTACGAACGCCGCCACAAAACTAAGCTCTCCAGGATTGTCTTTGTCTTCAGATTGTTTTCAGTCCTATTTGAAACATTTATACTGCTCATAAACTCTTGTCTTATTCGTAATAGATTTGTCAAAAGCCACAATCAACATTTCAATTGCAGTACTGCACTTTATTCTGTTTCTCAAGCAAAATTTAATGCAAATTCTTTGATCCACCTTTTTCAAAAATAAAAATTCATCGAGTACTCGAAAACACATACAACCTCTTTGACTGTCAACAATAAATTAAATATTCAAAACAGCAGAAAATGCAAACATACATCAGGGACATGAGTACTAAGAAGATAAAAATTTTTTGAAAATCAGTAGTATGAAGCCTGCAAAATTAAAAAAAGAAAAAAAATCCTGTTACTTTACCTTATACTGAGCAAGCAGTGAAGGAAACCAAGGTGAAATTTGGAAAGGAAATTAAAGTTTGCAGAGAGCAAACAGAAAAAATTGAGGTTTGTCACTGACATTGCAATTCCAGAGACAGCAAAGGAGTTGGAAGAGCACTTGAACAGAATGGGTAATGTCTTAGAAAGATGGTTACAGTTGTTGTGGATAAATGCCTGTGAGCTGAAATGGACATACACATTACATATATATAGCTACTATTAGTGATGAAACAATATGCATCTATTAGTTGTTTGTCCAGCTACACAAATGCATAGTTGAGATGTTTTTTGCACCCGATGATGGTCTGATCCAAGACTAAAATCAATACCTGTAATAATACGCTGATACAGCTGTGCACTGCATAAGGTAGTTCTTAATCTTAAAAAGAGTCTATAAGGTGAACATCAAAGAGGCATATGATCGACATAGAGAGGCTATGTATGCATTTACAGCAATTTGGGTGGCAACGAGAGGCATTACACACTCTCATGGCTCACTTGGAATTACTCAGAAGTGGCCTCAAAATGATGTGCAGGAGTAAGCTGTGTGTGTGTGTGCACTACAAACACTCTCTCTCTGGGAGGTGTCATATTACATTTCGTATTTGATTGTTTTACTATTATGACTCTTATGTTGCTATTTCAAGGCAACGATGTGCTGAAGTTTTATTAAAAAAACTATGTCATTCTTAGTACAATTTGTTATGATCAAATGTCAGATAATGCCATATGAGTAGTTGAAACCTTTAGGAGATGGTAACATGAAAGTCAAGATCCTCTAATGCAGCCAGCTTGCCATAGTTTAGTGCACAGTGGTATCAAGATAAAAGAGTTGGTTCATGCCCACAACTTCCACTTTCTTTCCCTCCACCTTTGTGTTTCTAATAGATTGTGGGATTCCCTTACTGCTCCTGTATTGATGTTACAGTTTGTGAATACCTGATTCGCCTTCCTGTAGGATTCATATTCTATTATATCACACATTTCTTCTGCAAATATTTAAAGCTGTCCTCTATGGAAAGAAGTTCTGTGGCTCATGTTGGACTAGCCTATTCCCGCAACATATTACGCTTCAGCAACTTTCTTGTCCCAAAAGGTTCTTTATGCCATTTAGTTCCATTTTCTTCTAAGTAGAATGCCTGCAGAAGACACAGTTGCTCCACTGTTTCCACTAGCTCTGTGATTTTCATTGCTACTATTATTATTTGTCTCTCATTCAACTTCAATATAATTACAAGTACCAATATCTGAATCAGCAGCATCTGCTTTACTTGGAATCCATTCGTGGGTAGGATCTTTATCATTGAAATCTGTAGCATCATCCTCTTCTGTATCAACAGTTGATAATAACTTTCTAATACAGACTTTTCTTGCTTTGTAGTTTGATCTGCTGTATTGAGATGTAGAACATTTCAGTTTGTCATCCATGAGAATCCAGAATTTGAGGTTCACCATAGGAAAGCTTACACAATAATAAAGAGTTCATAATGTTGCACAACAGTAGCCAGCAATAATTAGAATGCCTCATTGCAATGATTCTGTATATACCCAGAGCTGAGTGTTGCCATCCATGACTGTATGACAATAAATTCATTGGGTTATCCCAAAGTATAATTTTTTGAGTGTGGACACAAGGGTTAAGGCAAACAATGACAGAAATGTTACTGAACATACATAAATGCTGACCTTAAGTTTAAAAAGGTAGTACAATATATGCACTGAAACCAACTCTCACCAAATGCTGTATAAAATTTAAAAAACACTGCCAGACTCTAGGTGTAAATTGTGGCTTCTTAAACACAAGACTTTAGTTCCTGAACTAATGTTGTGGTGAAAGAAAGTACAATGTAATGTAATATATACAGTAATTCATACAACCTGTAGTGAAGATATACAAGATTATAATAGAATTAAAATTTTGGACCCATCAGGTGCTAGACTATATGATACATAGACCTATGTCTGTGTTACAAATTTCAGTTCTAGAACTAAAGTGGTTGTAAAGAAGACTGAAATGTAACATAATATATACAACATTTACATAGCTTGTAGTAAGGATGCAGAAGATTGTTAATAGAAAAAGTAATTAACATTGTCCTGTTGTTGCCGGAATATATGATATTTAGACCTATGTCTGCACTGCAGATGTGACCAAATGCTAAACTGTAAGGCAAAGTCAGTGCTTTTACATATGTTAGCCACAAGCAGGCAAAAAGGAATACAAATGTCTCAAAAATTAGATCAACAGGAAGTGCAAAATGGCTACGCAGGGATGGCTAGAGGACAAATGTAAGGATGTAGAGGCTTATCTCACTAGGGGTAAGATAGATACTGCCTACAGGAAAATTAAAGAGACCTTTGGAGAAAAGAGAACCACTTGTATGAATATCAAGAGCTCAGATGGAAACCCAGTTCTAAGCAAAGAAGGGAAAGCAGAAAGGTGGAAGGAGTATATAGAGGTTCTATACAAGGGCGATGTACTTGAGCACAATATTATGGAAATGGAAGAGGATGTAGATGAAGATGAAAAGAGAGATATGATACTGCGTGAAGAGTTCGACAGAGCACTGAAAGACCTAAGTCGAAACAAGGCCCCAGGAGTAGACAACATTCCATTAGAACTACTGACAGCCTTGGGAGAGCCAGTCCTGACAAAACTCTACCATATGGTGAGCAAGATGTATGAGACGGGCAAAATACCCTCAGACTTCAAGAAGAATATAATAATTCCAATCCCAAAGAAAGCAGGTGTTGACAGATGTGAAAATTACCGAACAATGAGATTAATAAGTCACGGCTGCAAAATACTAATGCAAATTCTTCACAGACAAATGAAAAACTAGTAGAAGCCGACCTCGGGGAAGATCAGTTTGGATTTCATAGAAATATTGGAACACGTGAGGCAAAAGCTGTTCATCAACAGTGAGACAATCGGAAGGCACGTAGATTTTACAAACCTTTGAATTCAGAATTAGAAGCTAGATTAAGGAAAGGCAAACCTACGTTTCTAGCATTTGTAGACTTAGAGAAAGCTTTTGACATTGTTGACTAGAATACTCTCTTTCGAATTCTGAAGGTGGCAGGGGTAAAATACATGGAGCGAAAGGCTATTTACAATTCGTACAGAAACCAGATGGCAGTTATAAGGGTCGAGGGACATGAAAGGGAAACAGTGGTTGGGAAGGGAGTGAGACAGGGTTGTAGCCTCTCCCCAATGTTATTCAATCTGTATATTGAGCAAGCAGTGAAGGAAACAAAAGAAAAATTCGGAGTAGGTATTAAAATCCGTGGAGAAGAAATAAAAACTATGAGGTTCGCCGATGACATTGTAATTCTGACAGAGACAGCAAAGGACTTGGAAGAGCAGTTGAATGGAATGGATAGTGTCTTGAAAGGAGGATATAAGATGAACATCAGCAAAAGCAAAACGAGGATAATGGAATGTAATCGAATTATGTCAGGTGATGCTGAGGGAATTAGATTAGGAAATGAGACACTTGAAGCAGTAAAGGAGTTTTGCTATTTGGGGAGCAAAATAAGTGATGATGGTCGAAGTAGAGAGGATATAAAATGTAGACTGGCAATGACAAGGAAAGCGTTTCTGAAGAAGAGAAATTTGTTAAAATTGAGTATAGATTTAAGTGTCAGGAAGTCGTTTCTGAAAGTATTTGTATGGAGTGTAGCCATGTATGGAAGTGAAACATGGACGATAAATAGTTTAGACAAGAAGAGAATAGAAGCTTTCGAAATGTGGTGTTACAGAAGAATGCTGAAGATTAGATGGGTAGATCACATAACTAATGAGGAGGTATTGAATAGGATTGGGAGAAGAGAAGCTTGTGGCACAACTTGACTAGAAGAAGGGATCGTTTGGTAGGACATGTTCTGAGGCATCAAGGGATCACCACTTTAGTATTGGAGGGCAGCGTGGAGGGTAAAAATCGTAGAAGGAGACCAAGAGGTGAATATACTAAGCAGATTCAGAAGGATGTAGGTTGCAGTAGGTACTGGGAGATGAAGAAGCTTGCACAGGATAGAGTAGCATGGAGAGCTGCATCAAACCAGTCTCAGGTCTGAAGACCACAATAACAACAACAACAACAGCCACAGAACAGGGGATGGTAAAAGACATGCTATTGTGAGCTTAGACAGTGGACCCAGTCACCCATAGATTTAGTGTAAATAACAAAGGGCTTACACTGTTGCTTAGATGCCTAGGTGCTGAACAAAATGCTTGTTGTTAATGGTGCATATGATACATAGATCTATGTCTGTGGTACAGGCTTGAGCATATGGTAAATCACAATACACTACCAGTGGTTCTATACATACATAACTATGGAACCACGTCATGCTGGAAGAAGTGACAGCGTGACCATAGCCAGTGCCTGTCTTGTGCCTGGATTATGAGAGTGATAACTGTTATGCAGTACAAATTCTACAGTTAACTAATGACACATAGTGTGTATGTACCAGGAAGAAAATATCATCATCAGTATTATGTCAAAGTGTACACTTGAAACTGCTTTAATCTGTGCTACATGAATAATATCTATTGTGACTGATATTATTAAGTATCATCTAAGAATCAGTTTAAATTGAAATACGTAGTGGCATCCAACAGAATCAGCCATCATGTATTTAATACTATGAAGAATAACCAGTATCTATCCTGAACATCACTAAATGCTTCATGTAGACATCAAGCTACATATCACTTCTGCTACTAGCCAGTTATTGAAAGCATTTCATTTCAAACGACAAGTTGTAGTTGAATCATATATGTTTTGCTTTGCATATATCACTTAACAACTATATTAGATAAGTAACAGTGTCTTTTATTTATACTACAGAGGGAGCGTGCTTCTCCTGGTTGTTCTATTGTGCAGTGTAATCCACTGTATGTTCATTTGTTGTTGTTGTTGTCTTCAGTCCAGAGACTGGTTTGATGCAGCGCTCCATGCTACCCTATCCTGTGCAAGCTTCTTCATCTCCCAGTACTTACTGCAACCCACATCCTTCCGAATCTGCTTAGTGTATTCATCTCTTGGTCTCCCTCTATGATTTTTACCCTCCACGCTGCCCTCCAATGCTAAATTTGTGATCCCTTGATGCCTCAGAACTGTGCCACATACTCCTCTTTTCCCAATTCTATTCAATACTCCATCATTAGTTATGTGATCTACCCATCTAATCTTCAGCATTCTTCTGTAGCACCACATTTTGAAAGCTTCTGTTCTCTTCTTGTCCAAACTATTTATTGTCCATGTTTCACTTCCGTACATGGCTACATTCCATACAAATACTTTCAGAAACGACTTCCTGACAGTTAAATCTATACTCGATGTTAACAAATTTCTCTTCTTCAGAAACGCTTTCCTTGCCATTGCCAGTCTACATTTTATATCCTCTCTACTTCGACCATCGTCAGTTATTTTGCTCCCCAAATAGCAAAACTCCTTTACTACTTTTAAGTGTCTCATTAACTAATCTGATTCCCTCAGCATCACCCTACTTAATTCAACTACATTGCATGATCCTTGTTTTGCTTTTGTTGATGTTCATCTTCTATCCTCCTTTCAAGACACTATCCATTCCATTCATCAGCTCTTCCAAGTCCTTTGCTGTCTCTGAGAGAATTACAATGTCATCAGCGAACCTCAATGTCTTTATTTCTTCTTCGTGGACTTTAATACCTACTCCGAATTTTTCTTTTGTTTCCTTTACTGCTTGCTCAATATACAGATTGAATAACATCGGGGACAGGCTACAACCCTGTCTCACCCCCTTCCCAACCGCTGCTTCCCTTTCATGCCCCTCGACTCTTATAACTGCCATCTGCTTTCTGTACAAATTGGAAATAGCCTTTCGCTCCCTGTATTGTACCCCTACCACCTTTAGAATTTGAAAGAGAGTATTCCAGTCAACATTGTCAAAAGCTTTCTCTAAGTCTACAAATGCTAGAAATGTAGGTTTGCCTTTCCTTAATCTATTTTCTAAGATAAGTCGTAGAGTCAGTATTGCCTCACGTGTTCCAACTTTTCTGCAGAATCCAAACTGATCTTCCCCGAGGTCGGCTTCTACTAGTTTCTCCATTCGTGTATAAAGAATTCGCGTTAGTATTTTGCAGCTGTGACTTATTAAACTGATAGTTTGGTAATTTTCACATCTGTCAACACCTGCTCTCTTTGGGATTGGAATTATTATATTCTTCTTGAAGTCTGAGGGTATTTCGCCTGTCTCATACATCTTGCTCACCAGATGGTAGAGTTTTGTCAGGACTGGCTCTCCCAAGGCCGTCAGTAGTTCTAATGGAATGTTGTCCACTCCCGGGGCCTTGTTTCGACTCAGGTCTTTCAGTGCTCTGTCAAACTCTTCACGCAGTATCGTATCTCCCATTTCATCCTCATCTACATCCTCTTCCATTTCCATAATATTGTCCTAAAGTACATCGCCCTTGTATAGATCCTCGATATATTCCTTCCACCTTTCTGCTTTCCCTTCTTTGCTTAGAACTGTGTTTCCATCTGAGCTCGTGATATTCATACAAGTGGTTCTCTTTTCTCTTAAGGTCTCTTTAATTTTCCTGTAGGCGGTATCTATCTTACCCCTAGTGAGATAAGCCTCTACATCCTTACATTTGTCCTCTAGCCATCCCTGCTTAGCCATTTTGCACTTCCTGTCGATCTCATTTTTGAGATGTTTGTATTCCTTTTTGCCTGCTTCATTTACTGTGTTTTTACTGCATTCATTTAGCCTCTAGATATGTAATAGGTAATGTTTTTACAATGAAGACTGTAAATAATAAAATCTTATTACTGCCAGATCTCTCTACATAATATTATTAATGTATCGTAATATTACTCTGGTGGGCTCCATGGAAGTTGAATACCCGCCAAAGGTAATGGACCTAATGGCTGTTAGAGGTCACAGTCTCGCCACAGTGCTGCATTCGCAGCATGAGTACCCCACTCATCTCACCACGTGAATACAATGGCTAGCAGTGTTTTTTGCGGTGAATATAAATACAGCTACCCAGCAAATGGTCAGTCAGTTTTGTACTCATGTCTGATATATTCAGCTACTGTCATCACTTCACTATGGACTATTGGGTAACAGTCTCTCATTGTACTTGGTCTTTCTTTCTGGTCGCAATTTGGATTGTATTTGTCTCTTTGCCCTTGGCCTATTGACGTGCCCTTGGCCTGTTGACATTGTCACGAAGCTTTTCACTTTCCACTTGTTTACTTAGGTTGCTTTGTACTTATCCTTCTCTGTCTCCTTTTTGCCCTCATTCATCTGTATTTAGCTTGGCTACTGCTTGGTGTTGTGTTCTCTTCCACAGGCGGCCCTTCCACCTTCCAGCATCAAGTGGATCTCTCCTGGGCTTGTATGTGTGCTTTATATCTGAATAATCGCTGATATAGCAATTAAGCCATTAGTAGGCATCTTCTATCTGTGCAGCCTAAGTTTTATTACACAAATTGCAATAGTTTTATAGCTATAATTGTTGAGTTTATTATTTGTTTTTAAATTACTGTGTACTATTTTCCCCTTTTAATTGTTGTATTGTGTTATATTTCCAATTCATTATACTGTATTGCCATGAGCTGGCATCTTCAGTAACCTCTGATCCTATGTACACTGTGCCAGTCAGTCGATTTGCTGCCTCAATCTTGGTAACTTTGACTGACATTGTACCCATACAGGATGACTTACCTTATGTCATGCCCAATTTGCTAAAATTATGTTTGCACATGACATCCTTCATTTCAGTGGCTGCTTCACAGCCTGTGCCGTGTGGATCCTTCCCACCAACACCAGCTTTTCTGAATTGTGCAGGTGGTAACTTTACCTGCGATACATCCTATGTTCCTGTAACTCTCATGGCCTCAACCTTCATTGGTCACTGTCCTCACCCATCCAGTGCTTTCCCTGTTCCCATTCCCCAGAAATATACAACTGTCTTTCCACCATCACACCAAGTCTTTATACTTTGCTCCTTTTCCACTACAACACCCCCCCCCCCTTTCCTTCCTCTCTACCTCTCCTGTGCCGTCTGTCTATTCTGCCGCACTTCAGTGTCTGCCAGCCCCACTGTACTATCTGTCCCTGTGCTCACCCCCATCCTCCTCCTTACCCCCACCCAGTTGCCACTCCCATCATGCACTGTTGCTGAATCTCGCAGTGTGGTTTCAGTTGCCTGAGACTGCAGTCATGTGTGTGTGTGTGTGTGTGTGTGTGTGTGTGTGTGTGTGTGTGTGTGTGAAGCTGTATTTGGGACAGTCTTTTTGTTGGACCTATCTGCAACTCAGCATCTCTGCTATATGGTGAGCAGCAACTTTCCTTTTCATAATATTGTTTGCACAGTATGTTTCACATACATATATTGTAAATACTATTGTAAGGTATATTTTAATGAACCTTCATTGCACATAGCTTAGTGCCGTTGAATTTGGATCATATCCATACAATCTTATTATATTTTGCTCAGGGATACAACACTGAAATGGCTAAGTGTCTTACCTATTCTCTTGATGTAGACACCATATGTATGTATCTTGATACGTATTCCCAACAGTTTTGCATAACTGCTCTTGTTAATGCTATAGTTTTTGGAAGTATTTCTAACTTGTGACCTTTTTTAACAACTTCCAGATCTGGTGATGACTGTTTAACAGGTTGAAAATCGTAAACACTGTTTTCTATGTTTCAATCTCGACAAATAAAGGTTTTAATAAAAAATCTGCAGCCTTTTTGTTTACTCATCACTCTCTCCAAGCCAATTATGTCAGGTAAATGCAGAGTTTGATGTTAAGTTAACAGTCAAAGTCCAAAATGTTGTCCTGTGAAATGATTGTATAACCCTGAACACAGCACAGGAAGACAAATGTATCATTTAGTTGTTTTTGACAGTAACAATTTGCCTGATATGTTGTGAATTGTCATTTCAATCTCTGTTCTTACATGAGACTAGTGTGCAAAAAAAGTTCTCAGGTTTTAGTCGGTGTGGAAAAAAGATGGAAATATTCTAATGAAACAAGGAATAAAGCTGGTTGGAAATTAAATGTACACATAGTAAATATAATAAAAGCACAAAATAGGTTAAATTGTAAATGTGATCACTATAATGAAATACAGTATTAAGAGCATGTGTGGTGCTAGTTTGTGCCATTTTCATTTTGTCATTGGGAGGTAATGAGTAGAACCATGGACACTAGAAAATGGAATACTAAGTGGAGAAATCAGAATATTTCCTACATATTCATCTGTTTAAGTTCAAGGAGAGGCAACAGCAGCAGAGGCAATTACAAATATTCATAATATTCATGTGTTTGTGTGGGGATAATGTCATTACACAGAGCATGGCAAGAAAATATTTTGTCATTATAAGGATGACCATTCTGACACTAGTCACTCTCCACATTCAGGAAGATCTTTGGGGTTTGATGAAGATCATTTAAAATCATTAGTCCACAATGTTGCACTTCAGTGTACTTGAGAACTGGCAAATGTGGTGAATTGTGATCATTTCACCATCATGTGATATTTGCATGCAGTGGGGGAGGTTCAAAACTCTTGGTGGGTACTGAGTGCTCTAAGCCAAAATCACAAAAATCAGCAAGTAGTCATATATGCATCTCTGCTTGTTTGTCATCAATTGGCTCATGAGTAACACTGACCATTCCTATCCTATATTATTACTGGTGATGATAAATGGTGTCTTTTTGCTAACATAAGGGAAATAAAGGAATGGTTGAGCCCAAAGAAAACTGTAATTACCTGTACAAAGACCTATGCACATCCACAAAAGGATGGTGGAAGAGGGATGGTGTGGTGCACTATGAATTGCTTCCTTGAGATGCAACCATCACTTCTGACATTTACTGTCAACAACTGAGATGTCTTGCAGGTGTGATCCTAGAACAATGACCAGGAAGATTGCGTGAAGTGATGCTACTCCACAATAATGCCTGCTCATATTCTGCTAGACTGACAAAAAACACAATACAGGAGTTTGGTTGGAAAGTCATTTCGCACTATCTTTATTCTCCTGATCTTACGACCTTTTGTGCCCTCTGCCAAACAACCTTCAAGAAACTTCCTTCCAGGATGAAAATGTGCCCCAAATGAGAATACGTTATAAATGATTAAGTCTCTTATGTGTATCTATTACACAAAACACCGTGAACAAATGTACTAGATGAACACATTCTTCTTAAAGCAAACTGGCAGGGTCAAAGACTCTGCAGTATGGTATCTTCAGCTCTGTAACAGAAGATCAGCAGAGAGTATCGGTGATACTGTGTCACAAAAGCATTACCACTGGATATTAATTGTGATTAGTTACTGGATGAATGGAAGCTTCTCCAGTTGGAAACAGGCATAAGTTCAATTGCAACACTGACTTGAGCTGACAGTTATGAGAACCAGTTCATCAGTATGGAGTGTATGACAGGAGAACCAAACTATCTCCACACAAGTAAAATGATGAACACAGTTCTAACTGTGTCACGTGGGAATGCTGAGGTTGAAAGGGGTTTTTCTGCATCAAAAGGATGTCTTACAGAGGATTGGGCACCACTCTCAGAAACAACTGTCAGTGCACTTACAACAATAAAAGATACAATGAAATTGTATGATAACAAACCAGAAAAAGGTACCTATGATGAAATAATTTGTTTGTTGCAGTGTGCATACAAGAAATACCAGAACTACTTGGAAGAAAAAAAAGAAGAAGAAGAAGAAGAAGGAAGGAAGCAAGGAAAGGAAAAACAAAAGTATGAAGAGGAAAAAGAGCAGTCCAAGATGATGAAACTCCACAAAAACTTGCAGCAGACATAAAGGAGATTTCATCATGTACAGAAATAACTAAACAAAAAAGACATCAGGAACAGGAATAACTTATGGCAGTTCAAAAGCAGATCTCTGGAGCTAATGTATGGCTGAAGGTTGCCTTACAGAAGAAATATTTTCAAGAAGCAAGACTTTAACAAGCCATGTTTATAGGCGCTCACCAGGTTCAGAAAGTAGTTCAGAATCAGAAATGAGATGCAGATTCTCTCCATCCTGGTGTTTATAAAAGAAAAAACCATTCATAGTACCATTTTAACAAAAAAAGAATTAGAAGTGTTAATTACTTCAATGTAATTTTCTATGCGAATACATGCTCATTTCTCAATCTTTTACTTTCAATATAAGACTTAAAATATAAAATATTCATTAATAAAGATAGAAAGTTTGCAAACTGTTAACTGATTTTGTAATTATAAGTAAATAGTGGCCAAACCACATCAAAAAGTCACACGTTTACTATCATTATCCATGCAGTAAATTGAAATATGGTATTCCCCTTATAGAATGAAAGAAAGGTAAAATAACTATGAAGTGTGTCACTTCTGACAGGTATTACAATAAAGGTCAAATAAATTATTTATAATAGTTGTTCTATGGCTTCAGTTAGAATGTGCTGGAATTAAGTTCTACTGACACTGAAACCTTATGGTACACCTCCAGGAAACATAGCCTCCATATGATCATGAATGTCTTGACGTTAAGCAGTTGAATAATTGAAAAAATTACCCTGTTCCGTCCTTCTCAAAGAGTCTGTCACTTCTCACAGAACATCTTCCCATTGCATTGCATCAGACAATATAAGGCTTGTCAGCACAGTGGTGAGTTCTTAGATCACTTCTGGAGGAGGCTGAGTTCATACTACGAGGGTTGTCCAGAAAGTAATGCACTGCATTTTTTTGTTCAACAATTCTTTATTGAACATAATGAGCATTACACACACAAAAGAATGGTGTTTTATCTACACACTATATTTTTCCAGGTAATCTCCATTCTGTTCTATGGCCTTCCTCTAGCACGAAACAAGGGCATGTATGCCCTGTTGGTACCAATCCTTGTCCTGGTGGTGGAGCCAGTGCTTCACTGTGTGAACCACCTCCTCATCATCCTCAAAATGTATTCCATGAATGGCATCCTTTAATGGCCCAAACAAATGGAAGTACGAGGGGGCTTGGTCAAGGCTGTAGGGTGGATGGGGTAACACTGCCCAGCCCTGTTTTGCGATGTGTTCAGCAGTCCTCAGACTTGTGTTGGTCCAAGCGTGATCGTGTTGCAGCAAAACGACTCCTGGCTGGCGCCGAAGTTGCCGGAAGCGCGTTGTGAGTTTTGTTAATGTGTTGACGTATGCTTCTGCATTAAGAGTACCGCCTCATTGGATCACATCAATGAGAATCACACGTTCACAGTCCCAGAACAAGGTCATCATGACTTTACCGGTGGAAGCAGTGGTTTTGAATTTTCTCTTCAGTTGGGAGTGGGAATGGCGCCATTCCATCGACTGTTGTTTTGTTTCGGGCTCAAAATGGTGAACCCCCTCTGCAATTTGTGATCCGCCATTAGACACCGCGGGACCCATCTTGCACACACTTTTGAATGTCCGAGAGTGCAGATAATTGCATCCACGCTTCTTTCGCTGATTGACAGATGCAGTGTCAACTACCAAGTCGTATTAGCATCTGTCCTCGCGATTGACAATATCAGCTTGCTCTACATGTCTGGTGTGACAGCCGTGACTGGTCAGCCAAACCGCTGCAAATCGTGGAGCTCCGCCAAACTGCCTTCTGATGACCTCACCCTCCATGCCCGGCGACTAACTGTACTTCTGTCAACAGGTAATGCTCCATAGACTTTGCACAAGCGTTTGTGAATATTGCCCACAGTTTCAATCTCTGCAATGAGAAATTCAATGATGGCACATTGCTTGTAATGTACATCACCTACAGACTCCATTTTGAAACTGTCCTGCAGCTACTCTGTATGTCGGAAGCTCACTTGGTGCACCCACTCAGGAGACTTTAAATAATACATACGCAACTTTTCGCATTCGTAGCATTGTTTTCGGCTGAGAAAAAGAAATGTGGTGCATTACTTTCTGGGCAACTCCTGTGTAACATACAAAACATTAGACCACTGTATTATGACTTGAAGAAGATAAAATGCTCAGCTTTGAAACAATCCATGGTTACAGGAATGTCGGGTATATTTGTGAATGTCACAAAACACAACTTCCTCCCATTCATTGGTGCAACTGGCAGTGACTGTGCCCACTTGATTCTGCTGCAAGGTACAAATCCTGCCATGGCACCTCCTTCTGCAGGTGACATCACATACCTCCTCACCATCACCATGTAATGCTGTGTCACGTGACGATTGCAGAGGGATTTGGGGAGACACTGAATGCAAATGTAGAAGAGGAGACAGGGAGTGCAGTGACAGATGACAGCTGTTTGCATGACAGTGTCCATCTTGTGACTGGGAACACCGGCTGCAAAACTGGGCACAAAGTGCACACCGCATCCAGTGACAAATATACTGTGGTTGGGCAGACATCAGCTCAGGCTGCAGGACATGTGTCGTTGACAGAGACAGCTGTGATGACAGTGGTGCAACGTCAATCACCATGGGCACCATTCTGGTGGTGTCTGCTGCAACAGCCACAGATGACTGCTGTTGTTGACTCCATCGAAGTGCTGTGTCTGGTAGCAAATATTCTGTGCCAGAATCACTGATGTAGAGTGCCACAGGTGGTTCTGGTGATGTCGATGCAGCCCAGTGGAACCTTGGACGATGTAAGATGAACATCCAAAATCTTTTGTGATGACACCATGCTCTCAACACTGTCTTGCCAAAAAATTTAAAGAAGACTTCATCCTGTGGCCGAAACTTCGTGTTACCTGGAAATTTTTGTGTAGACTTCATGTCAGATTGGCGTTTGCAATAATGTCAAATAGGAGGTGTTTTTCTTTATTTTTGGTTCACAGCCGGAGCATGTTTTGCGTTTTTCCAATAGTTCTGTATCGATTTGTCTTGGTTCTGCAACACTCAAAACAAGGTGAAGTATGCATGAAGTTCACGGGCTATGTGATACTTGTTGACTCGCTTTTTATCTGAGATGTCACCAATGGTTTACATGCTTCTTCAAAAGTTGAAGCACTTCACCTGAGTATTGTCTTCATAGGAATTGTGAAAGACAATGCAGAAAAATGATACCATTGGTCATCATTGGAAGTGGTTTCGACAAGCAACGATATTTGTTTCGAACTAATGTATTTCTTGCAGAACCTCTAGTTAAAAATTTAGCATCCTCACTTCTGTCTTCATCACTCTGATCACTTGTTTCATTCAAGAAATTCACAGGTGGCAAAATAAAGTCGTCTTAACTTTCGCACTGTTCCTATACTGTATTATGCCCACATTCCGCTTCTTTGTCACTATCTGATCCAACAACACTTTCTAAACTGTCCTCAGCCCATTTTAAAACAGTACCCTCAAAGTAAGTGCCCATTAAACATGAACAGTAGTCAAAAACCTGGCTACTGAATCCCCAACGCGAAGACCAAGGTGCAGTGTCAGAGACTATTAGCATGAAAGAAGCAGTAATAGTATAGATTCACATCACATTCAGGTTGCTACTGACAAAGGAAGCCACGGAAGCTTTGGGAAAGGACAACTAGATAATGCTGTAATGTCCTACCTCACCGTTATGCATTAGCAACAGAGTAACAATAAGTGCTAGCCGTCTGAGAGATCACACTTGGGAAGTAAATACTTTACAGATGTAAAACTACTTCAACATCCTCCCGTCCATTGCGTGCCACAATAAGGTTAATTGATTGATTTTGGGAAGGCGATCAAACAGCGAGTTCATCAGTCCCATCGGATTAAGGAAGAATGACGAAGGAAATCGGCCGTGCCCTTTCAAAGGAGCCATCCCTAACTCGCAGAAAACCTAAATCAGGATGACCGAACGCGGGTTGAACCGTCGTCCTCCCGAAGGCGAATCCAGTGTGCTAACCACTGCGCCACCTCTCTCAGTGGCATAATAATACAAGCCTACTTATTGCTAAGTAAATTACAGCCGTACTTCCTAACAACATCATAAATGTGAAAGTTTGTTTGTTACGCTTTCGTACAAAAACTACTGGCTGCATTAGGATGAAATTTTGCAGACACATAGAGTTCAACCTGGGTAGGACACAGGATACTTTCATGCTGATAAAATGATTCAGTGGGATAATTTTCAGTATTGGCCCATACAAGACGAACGAAATTGCGGGCAGAAACCATTAAAAAAATGAACAACGAAGAAGTATTACTCGGCCGCGAAATCATGGCCCCTTGCCGCGAAACACGCTGGGAACAGTCAGATGAGCATTTGTTGTGTCCGCAGTGGCACAGAGGTTCGGAGAGAGAGGCTGTTGTCAGTGCCGGCACTTTCGCTAAACTAGTACGCTGTGAGCTCAGTGCGCCGTACCGATCAGCCTGATTTCGTTTAGAGCTACGATTTCCGGTCGGTAAGCATCAGAGGCAGGGCCCGTATTTTCGTGGCTGTAGTAGATTACAGTTGATAATATAGGTAGACAATAAAACGAAATAGACAGTTTTATTATAACAATTTATTTTACAATTTGCTTCTGGCTTTAGTTTTTGGAAAATTATCGATAATTGCCGTTAAATGTAAACATGATGCGGCCTTGGTTTTTGATTGCTGTGACTGCCAAATGTCAGACTAAAGCATGACAGACTAAAGGCCGAAATACTAAATGTCTTTTTCCAAAGCTGTTTCACAGAGGAAGACTGCACTGCAGTTCCTTCTCTAGACTGTGGCACAGATGACAAAATGGTAGATGAAATAGACGATAGAGGGATAGAAAAACAATTAAAATCGCTCAAAAGAGGAAAGGCCGCTGGACCTGATGTGATAACAGTTCGATTTTACACAGAGTACTCGAAGGAACTTGCCCCCCCTCTTGCAGCGGTGTACCGTAGGTCTCTAGAAGAGCGTAGCGTTCCAAAGGATTGGAAAAGGGCACAGGTCACCCCCGTTTTCAAGAAGGGACGTCGAACAGATATGCATAACTATAGACCTATATCTGTAACGTCTATCAGTTGTAGAATTTTGGAACATGTATTATGTTCGAGTATAATGACTTTTCTGGAGACTAGAAATCTACTCTGTAGGAATCAGAATGGGTTTCGAAAAAGACGATCGTGTGAAACCCAGCTCGTGCTATTCGTCCACGAGACTCAGAGGGCCATAGACACTGGTTCCCAGGTAGATGCCGTGTTTCTTGACTTCCGCAAGGCGTTCGATACAGTTCCCCACAGTCGTTTAATGAACAACGTAAGAGCATATGGACTATCAGACCAATTGTGTGATTGGATTGAAGAGTTCCAAGATAACAGAACGCAACATGTCATTCTCAATGGAGAGAAGGTGTGCCGCAGGGGAGTGTCGTAGGACCGTTGCTATTCACAATATACATAAATGACCTTGTGGATGACATCGGAAGTTCACTGAGGCTTTTTGCGGATGATGCTGTAGTATATCGAGAGGTTGTAACAATGGAAAATTGTACTGAAATGCAGAAGAATCTGCATAGGAAGAAAAATCCTTTATTATTTAACTACAATATAGCAGGTAAGCAACTGGAAGCAGTTAATTCCATAAATTATCTGGGAGTAGGCATTAGGAGTGATTTAAAATGGAATGATCATATAAAGTTGATCGTCGTTAAAGCAGATGCCAGACTGAGATTCATTGGAAGAATTGTAAGGAAATGCAATCCGAAAACAAAGGAAGTAGATTACAGTACGCTTGTTCGCCCACTGCTTGAATACTGCTCACCAGTGTGGGATCTGTACCAGATGGGGTTGATAGAAGAGATAGAGAAGATCCAACGGAGAGCAGCGCGCTTCGTTACAGGATCATTTAGTAATCGCGAAAGCGTTACGGAGATGACAGATAAACTCCAGTGGAAGACTCTGCAGGAGAGACGCTCAGTAGCTCGGTACGGGCTTTTGTTGAAGTTTCGAGAGCATGCCTTCACCGAGGAGTCAAGCAGTATATTGCTCCCTCCTACGCATATCTCGCGAAGAGACCATGAGGATAAAATCAGAGAGATTAGAGCCCACACAGAGGCATACCGACAATCCTTCTTTCCACGAACAATACGAGACTGGAATAGAAGGGAGAATCGATAGAAGTACTCAAGGTACCCTCCGCCACACACCGTCAGGTGACTTGCGGAGTATGGATGCAGCTGTAGATGTAGAATAAAATAAGTTTTGATTATTTTTAATTTGCCGAATGATCTTTCGGCTATTGCATAAATGAGACGTATTGTATAAAATAGTAAAATTGTGGTCAACACTTCCGTAATGTCGCATTCTAGCATCGCATATTAAATTACAATTTCCGTACATGATTGGTGAAAAGTCCATGACCGAGTGAATTTATGTAGAACAATATGATAAGTATTATTAAATTTAAGTGAAAAATAAGGGCTTGTTATACCAAAGACTGGTGTCGAAAATTGAAGCAACAAACCGCTATTTCCCTGCCTTGTGTCTAATTCACAATGTAATCACACAGATGTCCGTACGATGGTATGGCACAAAGAAGACGCCTACCAGACTCTTTGCAGTGAAGGACCATGGAAAAAACATAAGCAGGGCAGTTTCAAAGTGATGTGGCTCGGTGGGTTTAATGTGAATGGTTCTGTTGTTTCTCGGATGTTGCGACAGTTTATAGAGACCGAAACTGTATCGCGAAGACCAGAGTAGGGCCGACTGCATGTGAAATCAGAAAGAGAGGACCATTATTTGGCTATAAGGGTACGATGGTGCTGCCGTAGTAGTACACGACAACTGGCATCTGTCCTCGCAGTAATCGCTGGACGGTTTGTATCGAGACAAATGGTGCACAGAAGGCTTCAGCAGAGTGGATTTTATTACCAGGAGACCTGCTGTACATGTATCAAAAAATGGCTCTGAGCACTATGGGACTTAACTTCTAACGTCTTCAGTCCCCTAGAACTTAGAACTACTTAAACCTAACTAACCTAAAGACGTCACACACATCCATGCCCGAAGCAGGATTCGAACCTGCGACCGTAGCGGTCGCGCGGTTCCAGACTGTAGCGCCTAGAACCGTTCGGCCAACATGTATCCCTGACGTATCTTCGCAGAAGGGAACATATTGAGTGGATGCATCAAAATGCCACCTGGGCAGTCGAACAGTGGGCCAATGTTCTTTACGCAGATGAGTCCCGATTTGATCTGGAGAGTGATTCTCGACGGATTCGTATCTGAAGGGGATGTGGTAACGATTCCTGGACTCAAATATTGTGGAAAGAGACCAATATTGAGGAGGATCCTTAATGGCGTGGGCCAGGATTACGTTGACTACTCGAACGCAACTTAGTGCAGTGGTACGGGTGAATCGACAAGGTTTAGCTGTTGTCAGGTATCGTGACGAGATCTTGGGACCTCATATGTGGTTGTTGCGAGGTGCTGTGGGCCAGACTTCGTGTTAATGGACGATAGTGCTCGACCTCATAAGAGCACAGGTGGTTGATGTTTTCTTGGAAGTGAAAGATATTGCATGCAAGGCGCGGCCTGCGCGTTCTCCTGATTTGAATCTTATAGAAGGATGTCTGGGATGCACTAGGGAGACGGATTGCATCACGTCAGCATCCACCAACCGCTCTGCAAGACTTGCGAGCAGTTCTGCATGAAAAATGGCTGTTATTGCCTCAATATGAGATTGATGACATCATTCACAGTATGCCCCACTACTGTCAGGCCTGCATTGCTGTCCGAGGTGGTTGCACCCGGTACTTAGTACATTTTCCAGTTGTCCGAAAGTACGTGCAGATCCGTTATGTTGGAAAAACGAAGGACATTTTTGTCTACGGTTGTGCATGTTGCAGTTGCTTACGTTTTGTATTCTTTACATTGTTTCTATTTTAGTACCGTCTGTTTATACTGTTTTGTGGCAAAATAAATGCAGCTTTGCAAAATTACCGTTTGTTGCTTTAATTATTGACCCCAGTGTATTTACGTTGGAATTCATCACATATTTGTAATAAAATTGGTTCGTCCCCAGCGAGCAAAAAACATGGTGTTACAAACTTGAATACTCGACAGATTGCACTCATGCCAGTACTTTTGCGTCTTGTACATTATTGAAAATAATGTTGTTGTTGTGGTCTTCAGTCCTGAGACTGGTTTGATGCAGCTCTCCATGCTACTCTATCCTGGGCAAGCTTCTTCATCTCCCAGTACCTACTGCAATCTACATCCTTCTGAATCTGCTTAATATATTCATCTCTTGGACTCCCTCTATGATTTTTACCCTCCACGCTGCCCTCCAATACTAAATTGGTGATCCATTGATGCCTCAGAACATGTCCTACCAACCGATTCCTTCTTCTCGTCAAGTTGTGCCACAAACTTCTCTTCTCCTCAATACTATCAATACCTCCTCATTAGTTATGTGATCTGCCCATCTAATCTTCAGCATTCTTCTGTAGCACCACATTTCGAAAGCTTCTATTCTCTTCTTGTCCAAACTATTTATCGTCCATGTTTCACTTCCATACATGGCTACATTCCATACAAATACATTCAGAAACGACTCGATGTTAACAAATTTCTCTTCTTCAGAAACGCTTTCCATGCCATTGCCAGTCTACATTTTATATCCTCTCTACTTTGACCATCATCAGTTATTTTGCTCCCCAAATAGCAAAACTCTTTTACTACTTTAAGTGTCTCATTTCCTAATCTAATTCTCTCAGCATCACCCGATTTAATTCGACTACATTCCATGATCCTCGTTTTGCTTTTGTTGATGTTCATCTTCTATCCTCCTTTCAAGACACTGTCCATTCCGTTCAACAGCTCTTCCAAGTCCTTTGCTGTCTCTGACAGAATTACAATGTCATCGGCGAACCTCAAAGCTCTTATTTCTTCTCCATGCATTTTAATACCACTCTGAATTTTTCTTTTGTTTCCTTGTTTCCTTTACTGCTTGCTCAATATAACATCGGGGAGAGGCTAAAATCCTGTCTCATTCCTTTCCCAGCCACTGCTTCTCTTTCATGCCCCTCATCTCTTATAACTGCCATCTGGTCTCTGTAAAAATTGCAAATAGCCTTTTATTCCCTGTATTTTACCCCTGCCACCTTCAGAATTTGGAAGAGAGTATTCCAGTCAACATTGTCAAAAGCTTTCTCTGAGTCTACAAATGCTAGAAACATAGGTGTGCCTTTCCTCAACCTATTGTCTAAGATGAGTCGTAGGGTCAGTATTGCCTCATGTGTGGCAACATTCCCTGAGGCGGCTTCTACCAGTTTTTCCATTCGTCTGTAAAGAATTTGTGTTATTATTTTGCAGCCGTTTCTTATTAATCTGATAGTTCAGTAATTTTCACACCTGTCAACACCTACTTTCTTTGGGATTGGAATTATTATATTCTTCTTGTAGTCTGAGGGTATTTCGCCTGTCTCATATATCTTGCTCACCAGATGGTATAGTTTTGTCAGGACTGGCTCTCCCAAGGGTGTCAGTAGTTCTAATGGAATGTTGTCTACTCCTGGGGCCTTGTTTCGACTCAGGTCTTTCAGTGCTCTGTCAAACTCTTCACGCAGTATCATATCTCCCATTTCATCTTCATCTACATCCTCTTCCATTTCCATAATATTGTCCTCAAGTACATCGCCCTTGTATAGACCTTCTATGTACTCCTTCCACCCTTCTGCTTTCCCTTCTTTGCTTAGAACTGGTTTTCCATCTGAGCTCTTGCTATTCATACAAGTGATTCTCTTGTTTCCAAAGGTCTCTTTAATTTTCCTGTAGGCATTATCTATCTTACCCATAATGAGGTATGGCTCGACATCCGTACAGTTGCCCTGTAGCCATACCTGCTTAGCAATGTTTTCTCCTTTCATCAGTTAAATTCAATATTTCTTCTGTCACCCAACGATTTCTACTAGCCCTCGTCTTTTTACCTACTTGATCCTCTGCTGCCTTTACTACTTTATCCCTCAAAGTTACCCATTCTTCTTTTAGTGTATTTCTTTCCCCCATTCCTGTCAGTTGTTCCCTTATGCTCTCCTTAAAACTCTGTACAACCTCTGGTTTAGTCAGTTTATCCAGGACCCATCTCCTTAAATTCCCACCTTTTTGCAGTTTCTTCAGTTTTAATCTACAGTTCGTAACCAATAGATTGTGGTCAGAGTCAACATCTGCCCCTGGAAATGTCTTACAATTTAAAACCTGGTTCCTAAATCTCTGTCTTACCATTATATAATCTATCTGAAACCTGTCACTGTCTCCAGGCTTCTTCCATGTATACAACCTTCTTTCATGATTCTTAAACCAAGTGTTAGCTATGATTAAGTTATGCTCTGTGCAAAATTCTACCAGACGGCTTCCTCTTTCATTTCTTATTTCCAATCCATATTCACCTACTACGTTTCCGTCTCTCCCTTTTCCTACTGCCGAATTCCAGTCACCCATGACTATTAAATTTTCGCCTCCCTTCATTATCTGAAAAATTTCTTTCATTTCATCATACATTTCTTCAATTTCTTCGTCATCTGCAGAGTAGCTTTGTACTCCTTGTTGGTCTGCTCCACTTCCTTATTCACACATGACAACTGGGGCAAATCATGTCGATGATGCACATTAATCACAATCACGTTGGTGTGGGTTAACACTCCGAGAGTCTTCTTCAGTGCCGAAGTAGTTATCTTCCTTTCGTTTCTGCTGTGTGAGGGTTGAACATAAATAAGTGGAAGGGCAGCGATTGGGAAGATGATAAACGAAACACAGGGTATCATAATATCTATGCTTATTGGCTCATATGCATGATAATTGTCCATAGGCAGTAATGATATTGTTGAAATAATGTTTGTCACAAATCTGTAGCACAAAAGCATTCATTGCCGGTTTCAACTGGCATGAGCTCTCATATGTAAGCCCGTGGAGAATAGGATCACCATAATTAAGAATGGGCAATATTAGTGACTGTGAGTTTCTTTTTAAACTTTAGGGGAAATACTTTTTTATAGGTTTGTAGTGAATGAAGTGATGGTGACACCTTCTTACATACTTGAGTTGTTTGTTTAGTCCAGTCTAGGTAATGTTTCAGAATTACTGAAGAAAAGGTTCTTTTTGTGCTGTTTAGGTTTAATTGTGGAAAAGATGCTGTGAAATGAGGCGTAATAGTTATTTTTGCTTCCATTTTAGTTAAGTTTTGAACCTGCGTTATGCGCTCACTTGGGTAAAGCATGTAAGTCTGCATTTAGGTGCTGTATGGCTGTTCAGAAGTATGTTGGACTTTCTCTTAGGCATGACTGAAGGTTGTCTGTATATATATAATGCAAGAGTCAGTTTTCATTTAATTGATGACTAGTTTTGAGTTACCTGAACCCATTTTGAAATCATCCTGTGAAATGGAAAGTCAAAATTATGGTTTATCCAATAAACGATTACAAAAATGAAGTGCATATTGCAGGATACAGAGCATATCATACCAGGGTATATGTACCAAACGGACCAAATGGTACATTCCATAATGGCTTGCAAATCATGTTAAGACTGTACATATATGTGTATCAAAGTCAAGATTTTTTGTGAACATTGGTAGGACAAACATACAACTGAGAGTCTAGTTCCTACACTGTCACAAGGAAACCTCAGGTAGGGAATGCCGTATCAGGTTGCAGGGAATTTCTTTATTACATTTTCGAAATATCAAGGACAAAAAATTAATACAATAAAAATACAAATTAGCCACATTTCAGCTATTTAAAATTGTCCAGAAACTGCTGGACATTTAAAACCTGTGGATAATCAGAAACAGCAGTGCCACTTAAAGTATATACAGACAAAAGTCATATATTATAGCAACACATAAAACCAACCATTGTGAATCATAAAATAGTGTGGAAAGAAACCAAAGTAGTATGAAACTCAAATCACCACCACCTTCAGAATTACATCATCTTTGTAGAACACTTAATCATAAACAAGCCTAACAGAATGCACAACTATAAAAGCTTTTTAAATTGACACTTCAGTGGCACAAACAGAAGTTGAAACACTAGATTTTGTCTTAGACTGTACCAAATGCCTGTTCTCATGATAGTAAATTACAACATGATGTATCTATGTAATCCAAGTATAAAACTTTTAAAACTTGTGATATCTCTTTGTTGCCCCCCTTTATTAATCCTCTGGTTTGGCTCCTTCCTTTCCCCGCATTTCCTTGCATGCCTATCTCCATCCGTAACCCCCCGCCCCCTCCCCCCGCACTTTTCTCAGGAAAGGTTCCGGTTCTTGTCTCTTCCTGGAACTGCTATTGCCTTTGGCATTAATCCTTTGTATTATATTTCATTTACGTGCCATCACTACTGTAGTGTTGGATGAAATAGATTCATACCATAATGAGGCATAGCATTTAGTACAGTATGAGACACAACGTAAATTTTATCATCTGTTTGCACCAATGAAGTGTCAACTTTAAAAAAAGTTTTTATAGTTACACATTCTGTTAGGTTTGTTTGTGATAAGGTGGTTTACGATGATGATGTAATTTGAAAGGTGGTGATGACATTGAATGTCATACTTATTTGGTTTCTTTCCACATTCTTTTATGGATGTAATGGTTGATGATATGTGTTGCTATAGTGGGTATGACTTTTGTTTCATGACTTTTGAATGTATATGCTGTTTGTGGTGCTGCTGCTGTTGACTGTTAATTGGTTTTACATATCCTGTTGTTTTCAAAGCAAAAAATTATGTGATCATACATGTGGTTGTTGACTTGTACTATATTGTATCAGTTGTTTTATTTCTGGTTATTGTAAATTGTAATAAAGGCATTCCCTGCATTCTACACCCCCCCGTCCCCCCCCCCCCCAATAAAGAAACCATTCTCTAACCACCACACTTGTTTTTTTCCCCTGGAGTGGTTCCATTTCTAGCCTCTCCCCGGGATGGCCATTGCTTTCTGGCTTGGCTTTAATCCTTCATATATTTTAAACATCTAACATTCCTACTTTACTGTTGGATTAAACAGATACGTCATGTCATATACTACTATGGGCCCTAGCATTTGGTACAGTGGGAGAGAAAACCTAGTCTTTTCATTTTTGTTTTACCAATGAAGTGTTATAAAAAGGTTTTATAGGTATATATTCTGTATGAAGCATCAAAAGATGATGTTTTGTTCCACCTCTTACTATGTTTCTTCAGTTCACAGTGAACAATATTGTTTGTTGCTATAGCGTATGATGTTAATTTGTATGCATCATATGTGACACTGCTGCTCTGTACTGTTCATTGCTTTTAAATGTAATGCTGTTTTTGGGATAAAATTAAGAAGAAATTAAAGGGCTTTTAAATGTCCTGCTGTTCCTGGAAAATTTTAAAAAGATGAAATGTGGTAGTTGACCTGTACTTTTATGTGTTCATACAAGGATTCCAAACCTGAGAGCATGTATTTGAAGTTAGAGAGCTGTCACAACTTTAGAATGCAGGGGGAGTGGGGCAGGGGATAGTATATTTAATTTCAATAAACATGTGTTTAGGATGTTTGTCTTCATTTCTTGACATGAGCATGATCCTGGGGAATAGATTTGCGCTTATACTTGGTACCACACCACTGTCAAATTGCAAATTGTTTCAATTGTAAGCCTGCAGGTAGGGAGAACAGCTGTCATGCAGACAGGCGTGACAACTACCTAGCAGTATGTGAGAAGGAGGAGTGATGTATAATGTGAAACAGACAAGTAGGAGACTAGAGGAAAAGGGAGGTTTGAGGTTAGATATGCTTGCCTAAGATGGAAGCTGAAGGTGTGTGAAGTTACACAGAAAGACCTATTGAATACAGAGGAATGGGAAACAAAGAGTATTCTGTGTGAGGAAATATGGTTGAGAAATACTGACAAATCCAAAAACAACCATCTGTACTAAAGGGTGAAAAGTAGTTAGTGCATTGTACAGTTATTGCAGTTTCTCTTAATCCTTTTTTCAGGAGCTCAGACATAAAGTGGAGCCAAGAAGTAGTGGCAGTGAACCAGAACGGTATTGTACAATTTTTTTCTTATATCTCTTCTTTTTCATTTAGTGCATGGGTTGTCTCACTGCTTCATATTGTGTGCATTGCCGCAGCAAATAACGATGTACACATGTATACACAGAATACTGAACACTGGTGACAGGTGCCTGTTGTTGTAACTGCGACTGGAATGGTTGCGTGGTAGCAATGCTGGAAAGTGCAGCGGGACTCACAGTGAGGCCCGCAAACAACAACACAACGGGAGTGGACGAACACGACCAACGAAGGACCAAACGAATACAACAAGATCGAACAATGGAGTCACAAGGAAACCAACATGTCCACTCATACACAGAACAAGGAAGTAAACTGTCTAATGCGAGGCGAGGTGTCAACAGACATATGTGAGATTAGACTGGCTGGCTGAGCGAGAGGCAGGCACTTAAGTACACTATGGGGGGCGCCGCTATTGGTCGCTGGAACCACGTGTTCCACTGTGGCGCCGTCACACTTAAAGTGGGCCAGGAGCCGCGCGCTGCCATAGCTTACGGTGCGATGGTGCAGAGACCTCTATGGGTCTTCGACGAACATGACGTCTGGCACGGATTCAAATTCCGCAGCGCCCGGTACCAGACCTGTAATGTTTACACCCTTGATCTGATGTGAAACATGCAGCCATGTTCTCCTATTCTGCCCACAGCTTGTATTCCTGTAATTAATTAATTAATTAATTAGTATCTACAGGGCTGGAGAATGCCAACTCTTCGTAATTACTTACATGAACTTGTGGTAAAATTGTGAATTCCATTCATTGGAACATCAAATTTCCCATGAGTCTGGAAATTACAGATACCTCCCATTGTTGGAAATATTGGTTAAGTGTAAAACACATCACCCTGGATCATGGTGTCTTTCATGAGCCAACAACTATGTATCTTTACTTGTGAGAGGATAGTTGTCACCACCCTGTGCAGACCTGATGGGCTCATCATTTCGATGTGGGTATGGAATTGGTGTCGCTGGGTTCCTGAGACAGGGATGGTAAGCGTCATCAGTCCTCCACTACCATAAACTCTGAGCATGTTTCAGCGACCCCTGTGCAGTGCAGAAATGGAACACTTTGTGTGTTTTGGAGAACGGGTGCCTTGGCTTCACCGCCTGGACTGCAAGGAAGTTACACACTGCTATAAAAAAAAGAAAGAAAAAGACCACAGATTCAGGTATGAACACATGCACTTGTCAGTCTACCTGTGCGAGAAACGCTGCACTTGAAATAAGTTATTTGGAAGCCATTGGCAATTGGCTTACCACCTAAGCCAAATCCCTCTGCCCACCATCAGAAGCCTACTAAGCTCTCCCCTCAACCCAAGCAACCACCTCCTCCCATACGTAAAAAAACGTCCTTTGAAAAGTAGTTCCAAGTCGAAGAAGTGGTGGTTAAACTTTTGGATCGGTGAGCACTCTCCCTCTCTGATGGGAATCATGCTCTTGAGAATATGGACTTCCAATTGAAGAGCCGACCTAAGATTTTAGGCTGGAGATTTCAGTGTGTTCCAGAGTGGCTGGTTCTAACTCTTTTCTTCCAGAATCAGCCAGCTGCAAGTATCTGCTGTCTTCTTTTAATTCTTTATACTGCTTTTTCACTCTTTTACTGTGTATTGGATTTGAAACAGTGAATTTCGTTGTTTCGCGTGAGTGTGTGCACCTCTTCATCCGAAGGAAATCCTTGGCCACAAATTTCTTTCTTCAGGGGTCCTAAAATACAGAAATCGCTTGGGGAGAGATTGGTACTGCTTAGAGTATGTGTGGGGCATTCTCGACGGAATTTCTGCAACACAATCGAGACAACAGGTACAGCAACTTCAGGAAAGTCATGATGACCTTTTATTTTATTTTAATTTACAGCAAGAGTCTGCGGCTCATTGACTTTGTGGAAAAGGCGCCACAAGTAATGCACAGTGGTATGTCAACACTTCGTAAAAACGTAAGTAATCTTTCATGCGCAAACACGCAGAAATGATGATGGACAGCGTCATTTTGTTGGAAGATGATGCCCGCCCACATGTTGCGAATGTTATTTCGATTACACTGGAGAAGTTTCGCTGGGAAGCTCTTTGACGACCACAATACTATCCCAATCTCTCCCCACGCGATTTCCATATTTTTGGAGTCATGAAGAAAGACGTTCGTGGATCTTTGGATTAAAATACGGAGGCGTTAATACAACCATCGTTCTGTAGGCAACTGCAAACTTTTTTCCTTGAACGCACTGGCTGTCTTGTCTCGTTTTGAGATAAATGTATTAACAGTTACAGCGAATACTTATGAGATAATAAACAATTTACTTTTACTTCTATCTCGTTTTCGTTGTACTGCCCCTCAGACTAACATTTTAACACTCTCCCCTGTGGGGGCCATTCCTTGGACTTAAACAAGGTCTCCTACAACTGTCGTTATCTGCCTGATCTGAAACACTCTTATGTGCACCCCACACACAGTCAGCGCCTGGGTAGCAGCTTCTGATGTATAATGCACATCTGACCTAATTAGGGGGACCCTTCAGTTCTCAGCTTCATGGCGCAAGTACAGGAAGTTGCAGTGTGGCTTGTCACAGAACCTTCAAATTCTATGGTTCTTTCGACTCAGAACCAGAGGCCACGATCAGTTTCTGTTAAAATACTGCAAATTGTGAGCTTCGTTGAAAGTCCATGAACAAGGCAGGTCTTCTTAGCTTCTCTACCAGTCGCTGGAATCATCCAAGTACAGCCTTAGAGTCCAGACGACAGGTGTCATTTGTTCCAATGTGTGCTACAATCTACAGTTGTTTCTACACGTGCATTTACATCCATATTCGGTAATCCACTGTATGGTGCATGGCGGAGGGTACCTTGTACCACAACTAGTCATTTCCTTTTCTGTTCCACTCGCAAATGCACCCCGGAATGGTTGCCACAATAGCCTCTTCAGCGTGTTGGAAGGCTTTCAATAGCGCCAAAGATTGTGTTCAGAAGCTCTTGAATGATGGATCATATAGAATCTGAAACTGAGAGTAGCAGTGTGAAGTACTTTTGATCTACATTTTCAAATTTTCCATTACAAAGGAGATTTTCTTTGTATTGAGTCACTGTAATTCTCACATTACTGCAGATATGAATAATATAGATATTACTTTCAAGGGTATTTAGAAATAGCCGAAATCTCGAAAGTTACATAAGTGCCAGAAGTTTATGTAATTGTCGTTAGAGGTAGACCCTATTTCAAGTTTAATAGTAGGAGTAGATCATGAGGATACTGTACCTACCTTCATATTGCTATTTAAGGACAAGAAAAATAATTAAATTCATATATTCATGTATTTGCATACTTACAGGTCTGCTTGGACAATGATGGGATGGGAAGTAGACCGTGGCATTATAGTAGGAACTATTGTGGCGTTTGCGTGAAGTAATTTTCGGAAACCACAGGAAACATAAGTAACGATGGCTGGATGAAGACTAGACCCTCCGCTCTTACACACAGAAGGCCGGTCTGTTTAAAACTACTACCTCATTCGGTTTGTTCCCAATGTACAATACTGTTTTACAAAGAAGCTATTTAACAATGTAAAAGGCTAATGCTATGCTGTTCATTCATTTGTCACTCCCAATCACTGCATTCACAACACAGACTATATACGCATTGTTTCATAATGTAACAGTACACAAACTATCAGCTGGCTCAGGACCATAGTGATGACACCTGGTTCTCGAGATGTTGAGCTCAGAAAGAGAATGTGTTAGTATTATGCCTTACATAGCTCCAAAAGAAAGTTTTTCCAGAAAAGGAAGAAAAAGAAAGAAGAAACATAGTGTGAAAGTGTTACGTGAAATGATACATGTTTTATTATCGTCATTATTATTTACACGTGCTACATTTTGTAGCAAATCCCTACTCCGTATTGTCTAAGTAATCCTTCAATGTATAGAATGTAATGCTTAACGAGTATTTCATAAATGACTTCCTAGATAAATTTGTTTTAGTAACCTCTTGAAGCTCTTTGTGCAACTTTTTGTAGAGTTTTAGTCTGTGGTAGAAAATTCTGCTTTGAGTTGTATGTTTATTCTTTGTTGCTAAATGTAAGTTCAGTCTACCTTTCGTTCCATGGTTGAGCTGTCTGTGTAGTCTTTATCAGATGCACTCAAATGGTTTAGTTAAAATATGCGTGTTTTGAACGGATCTTCACATGAGCTCAACTACTATTTTTGTTTATTACTCTTATGGACCTTTCCTATAGTCTGAAAACTTTGTTCATATTTTGTGCATATGTTACAGTGAAACACAGAAATCTGGAGAATGTCGACTTTCACCGGTGAATGTCAACATTCACATAGTCGCATAGTGTATGTCCGAAATATTTGCTAAATAGGCCTACCCTTATTTCTGACTTTCACCGGTAAATGTTGACATTCACCATGCAATAGTGGTGAATGTTGAACATGTTGGAGATTTGTATTTTCTTCTCCGTATTTCAGTAGCTATAAAACGTCTCAAGCGTGACGTAACTTTTTCGCCTCTCTTTCTGATAGGAATGACCAAGAATTAAAAATACACCGTACAACCTACATGAGAAAAGAAAATAATAGTTATAAAAAAATTATTTACTAATGTGATTCAAATCTTATTTATTGCAACAACTTAAACTATTATGACACTTTGTATCGCACAAGAGTCCCTTGCTTTTACAACTGCATTTATTTGTGGAACACTTCCTTTTGCATTGCAACGTGTATAGCCTTGTCCTCCGCTTCTCGAATTAGCTGCAACTGCTTCTCTCAGCGACATTTCTTGAAAAGAAATCTCATCTATGGAAAGTAACTTTTCTTTACAAATTCCGAACCGATTACGTGCGTAAAGCTGCTTGAGGGTACCATTTTTATTTGCCCGTTTATAGAAGTCGGAGTCTTCTGTTCCAACAACAACCGCTAACACATTTCGGCTATCTGTACGACCACGGTCGACATCAGGGACTTGTATTCGTACATTATCACCAACTTCAGCAGGAGGAAATTGTTTTTGAGAGATTCGAAACATCTTTGTCGCTTGCAGTAGAAGATTTTCTTTCGCGGCCGCTTTTTTTGTAGAAATCAACTCGTGTTTTTCAGACAGAATTTTATGTGAAGACGTTGTAAGTTGTAGGTCGTCTTCAATATTTTTCTTTGGAATATGGTTTTCGGTATGACCACCGCTCAATTTTTTTTAAAAGCATTAACAGTTTCTTCAAGCTGTTCTTCGGTTTCAGAAATATTGGCAATTTCTTCGAGTTGTTCTTCAGTTTCGATATTTGCAATTTGTTCGCCAGGCAAAAAAGACGATGCTATGCCTCTTTTTTTCATTAACGCCAAATATGGCTTCATAAGGACTTTGGCGTATTCCTTCGTGGACCGTAGTGTTGTTGGCAAATTGAACAAAGGATAAACCATCTGGCCATTTATTTGTATCGTTATCATTGATCCAGGCAGTTAGCATATTCTGTATATCCTGATTGGCCTTCAACTGAACCTTGTTTTTGACTGTGACGAGGCTTTCCATGAACTTCTTTCTACATAGCGCATATTTCAGATATGACTTGGTTACTAAATTCTCTACCATTATCGGATTGCAATATTGCTGGTGCACCAAATGTTAAAAATAATGAAAGAACGTGTTGCGCTACTTCTTCAGCTCTTTTAGTTTTAAAAGGTCGTAGCTGGACAAACTTAGTTAAATGATCTTGATACACCATTATGGACTTATATTCGCCATCTCAGTTTGACTGCAGATCTATCAGATTAACTTGACGGCTTGAGTTTAATTCAGAACTAACCATTGGCTTCACAACAATACCTTTCTTAGGTGCACTGTGTTTCATTTGAGACTGTTTGCATAAATTTAAATACAACATTACAACTTCATATGTAATATTTTTGTATTTAACTTGCAACTCTTTAAGCATACGTGTTCTTCCTCTGTGGTCTGTTCTGATGTGAGTTTCATATAGTATACTGTACAATTCTTCATTGGTAACATAATACTGTATGTTCGTTTCCCCTGGTTTTAATGGTACAATTAACTTCTCTTCATCATTAATTTTTAAAACATCAAAACGTTTTAATCGTCTGTAATCCAAAGGTATATTGCATTTAATTTTAGCAGAAACCACTTCAGAAAGTATTTTGGAATACTTTTCTTGTGAAAAATAAAAACAATTGTCTTCTCGTTTACCCGCAATTAATACATTTAACTTTTCATGAATAAGATCACGATTTATTGCAGTATCCATTTGGTATAAATTAGGATATCGGGAAAAAAATTAAGAAAACGTTGCTCGTGTTATCAAAGCTTGCATAAGACTGACAAAGCTGATTGACTCCGAGCAGAACAAAGGATTTGGCGGGAGAGAGCCGGTAGCTTGTTTTTTGACTCTTCTGTTTTGGACCTCCACCAGAGCATACCTGTGATTGTCGACACACGCCGGAGAGTGTCCGAATGTACAACAATGTAATGAAATATTCGACCTTTCACCGACGTGTATGGTATCTGTTGACATTCACCGGTGGAAGTCGACATTCTCCAATTTCGGTCATTCACGGTAACACATACATTCCTCAAACAAAAAGCTGTGTTGGAAGATAGCACATGTCTCACTCGTGTACAGGAAGCCTGGCGGAATTGATCTAAGAATCTACTGTCCAATATATTTTGTTTTCTCACCTGTCTGTTGTAAAATCATAGAATATAATCTGTGACCAAACATAGTGAAAATTCTAGAACAGATTTCCTCGTCCGTATCAACCAGTGTGGATTCCAAAACACTGTTTTTATGAAAACCTACTTTTACATGACGTCATGGAAACTGTGGATCAATGCAGTTTTGTAAAGATAGTAAATATTATTATTATTATTATGAACATCATCATTTGTTGCTTTCTCCACATAGATGTTTGTAATATTTCTGAATTACCAAATAAAGTGGCTATTTTAGAAGAAAACATCAAACTACTCAGCAAAATGACACCATACAAGAAGACTACAGTGGCTGCAGACCCTTATATAAAAAAGATAATTTCCTCGTAATAGGTAACCAGATCTGAATCCACCTGAATGTGATGCCTTTACCAAATTTTGTTATATCTGATGTCCAGAAGGCAAGTAGAAGAGCTACATTAATATATAATAAACGATTGAGTATCGCGGAGACACACACACATCTATCAGCAGAAGAATTCGGCTTGCCTCGGTAGTCAGACTCAATTTTGTGAGACCATCCTCGGCTGTCAGAGAATCATCATTTCTAAGAGAAACATCCAGTAAGTAAGTTTCACTATTTTATAAAAACACTACACACAATTTATCATGCTGAAATAATTTTATTGACACTATACAATGCTTCTGTCACTTTTCTACATAATCACAAAGTTGTTCCAAGCATGTTAATTAACATTCACAAGTTTTTCCAAACGAGTGTTGTGACAGGTGAGCTCCTGTGCTTGTAACCAGCTGTTCACTGTAGATTTGAATTCATCATTGATGTTGAAGTGCTTACCTCCAAGATGATATTTGAGTTGCGCGAAAAATGTGAAAATCACTTTGGGTAAGGTCTGGTGAGCATGGAGGATGTGGGAACACTTTCCAATTAAATCTTATGAGCCCTATCAGGGTGTGCAGAGCATGGTCATAAAGGAAGAGAACGGCAAAAATCAACGACGTTTTCTTTTGCTGACAGCTTACGGGTTTCTCAAGAAATTACAGTATCTCACTGCATTCACTGTAGTGTTGCAAGGGAGGCGATGAACGAATAACACCCCCTGACAGTTCCAAAAAATTGTTGCCACAAGTTCCCATGCCGAATGTGTTACGTTTGCCTTTTTGTGTCCCTTCTTTCTTCCACACGATGCTCCGACATTTTGTCTCAGGAGTCGGATGACTCATGACTCATCCCCATTACAGTGCTCATACAACCTTCCTCGTAGTCAGAAATTAACTCCATGGATACCGACAGTGGATATTAGTTTTCATGCAGGAACGAATGACAGAGCACAGCATATATGTGGACACACTTTCTAGTGGTAACTCCATGCTGATTGGCAGCTTACTGGCAAGATACTGCGGTGTTCATTGTAAGTCGGTTTTAGTATTGTCAACACATACCATCTGAGCGCACATCCATCACATGTCACAGCCACCTTTTATGAGAAATAAAGTAGGGAAAGTTACATATTGGGTGACCCTCGTACATTTAGATATGTACTCTGCAAACCATTGTTACGTGCACAGCAGAGTTAGTGTTGTTAGGTGTTTTTCGGTTCCAGTTCTTGTAGCAGTGTCGCTTTGTGCTGCAAACCTATAGTTAAAAATAAAATTTCGAATTAATGTTGAAAGTAGAGGGATTCTGGACAATTGAAATTTGTACTAGATCAACAAATATGTAGTAAAATGTGGAGTAAGATATATCACTGTAGTGTCCAGATCTCAACCCAGTAGACAAAAAACCTAATATAACCACTCATATGTTAGCCAATGTTGAATCAGTATTAAAAATAAGGCTCTTCCAGCCGAAAACAGGAGTACCTTTTCCTCAGTAGTCGTGGGTCCACGCTTTTTCAATGTGGGAAGCGTCTGATGTGTGCCATTTAATGTGGGTACCAGAATAAACATTTGGATTTACTAACCACTGCACAGTGTCGATTTCGAGCAAGCCGTTCTGCAGTTGACCATCTCATCACTTTGTCAACCCATGTCATGAATGGTTTTCTGCATTAATACCAGACTGTGGCCGTGTTTCTCGATTTAGAGAAAGCATACGATTCACTGGGAGATTGGTATCCTCTCTAGTCTCTACATGTGGGGCTTTTGAAGCCGCATGCCATGTCTCCTTCAGGAATTTTAAAAAGACCGAGTTTTGAAGGTACGTGTGCGTTTTGCCTTGTTGTCCTCTTTGCTATCGCCAATAACCCTATTACGGTCTGTCTTCCGCTGGGCATCTCCGGCTCTTATTTTTGTTTACGATTTTGCCATCTATTGCAGTTCTCCACGGACTTCCCTCCTTGAGTGTCGTCTTCTGTATTGTCTCGATCGTCTTTGCTTATGGAGCATCGACAGTGGCTTTCACTTTTCTATTTACAAACCGTTTGTGTGAATTTCTGGCGGCGCAATGGGTTTCTTCCATCGTCTTTGAATCTTGGGCCTGTTGCTCTTCTGTTCACTGAAACTACGACATTCCTGTGGCTCACGGTCGGTAGGAAAATTTTCCGCGGCTGCCCACTGTACGATGTCCCTCAGTGTGCCACGTGTACTCAGCGGTATTTGGGTAGCAGATAAGATCACCCTCCTCCCTTTGTACCAGTCCCTCGTTCATTCGAAACTACACTATGGGTCTTTTGTTTACACATCTGCACGTCCGTCCATCTTATGCCGTCTCAATACAGTCCACCATCGTGGCATCTGTTTGGTCACTGTCGCCTTTTATATGGGCCCAGTTGAGGGTCTGCTTGCAGAAGCTTCCGAACTACCTCTGTGATACCACTGTAATTTTTTCCTCGGCAGATATGCATACTGTTTGTCTGCCATGCCTAGCCACCCATCCTATGCCTCTTTCTTCAATGACTACTTTGATCGCCTCCTCTCTGTTACCTCTTGGAGTTCGTTTTCGACTATTGCTCAGGCAGTTTAACTTCACATTACCTGACACATTGCCAGTGTGTGTTAACCCTTCACCATCTTGGCTTCATGCTGTGGCCCGTGTTCACCTTGGACTTCATTTGTTTCCTAAGGACGCTACTCAAGCCTTGCTCTAGTGCTGTAAGTTTCACGACTTTCGCACGGAACTCCGTAATAGTACATTTGTATTCGCTGATGGGTCTCAGGCTGACTGTGATGTTGGGTGTGCCTTCGTCATTGGCGCCGACGATTTTCGGAATCAGCTTCCAGAACACTGCTCAGTATTTATAGCGGAGCTCTTCGACCTATTTCAGGCCACCCAGTACATCTAGTGACAGGCTTTTCAATTTGTCATGTTCTCTGACTCATTGCCCTTCAGAGTCTCTGTGTGCCGTAGAGCATCCATCCCATAGTGCAACAGGTTCAGGAAAGCTTTCACTTGCTCACTCTTGATGGAGCCACTGTGATGTTTATCTGGGTCCCTGGTCACGTCAGTCTGATTGGAAACCAGTCCACTGACACTGCTGCCAAGGCTGCAGTCCTTGCACCTTGGCCTGTTAGTTCTTCCATTCGCCTCAATGATCTCCGTGTTGCCATTGGTCAGCAGGTGGTGTCACTTTGGCATCAGCACTGGTCTTTCCTTCATGGCAACAAGATCCAGGGAATTAAGCTACTCCCAGCAGCTTGGACGACTTCCTTTCGGCCCTCTCACCACGAGGAGATCATTGTAGCTAGATTGTGTATTGGGTACTGTCTTTTCAGCAGTCTGCATTTGTTAAGTGGTGATCCCCACATCTTTGTGCTCATTGCCCTCAGCCTTTAACGGTTCGCCATTTAACTACTTACATTCTCATTTTTGGTTGGTGTCTGAGTTATCGGCCGTTCTAGCAAATGACGCCTGGGCTGTCAACTGCTTTTTTACTTTTTGTCCATCATAGCAATATGGCAAAGGACATTTAATTTTTATTTCAGGACCTCCATTGTCTCTATTGCGTATTTTATGGACCTTTTTACAAGTCCCTGTTTTTAGCTGTCTTTCATTCTGTCGACTGAGTCATTTTTTCTTTGTCGTTTTCATGATCTATGATTCTGACATAGGTGCGTATGACCCTAGTTGTTTTTGTTCCCTAAAACAAAACAACAAGAAACATTTGGTCGTGCACAGTTTGATTGTTTTATGTAAACACAGAGAGTAAGCAACCATTACAACCGTGAAATTTGTTTGGAAAACTGTAGAAATAAAGAGAACAGAAGGATATTGGATCAATTATCAGCCCAGCATAATATTCAAACAGGCTATCTTACACACAGTCTCATATTTTCAAAGCACAGATTAGATCATATGAACTACAAAATAGCGTCTGACAATCCAGAAGTGGATATTCAAGTGTTTGTGTGTGATCCTTCTTAATTTATAGATTATATTGTATTAATTATTTGATAGTTACTAGTTTATGATATATTTTCTTCAAGTTGTCAGTTAAGATATGTATTTATATTACTTTCGATTTTGTAGAATGTAGTACCATCAGAAAGAATAACTTTTTACTTTGATCATTTTCATGGGTGCAAGTGGGTGTGGGCATTGGCAAAACTAATAGCCCATTTTAATCAAATTAGTTGATGATATTAGGTGAATAAATATAGTAACACATCAACATTGTGAATGTAATACTTAGGATGTAAACAACACAAATAGTCTAGATTATTTTTATATATTATTGTCTGTTCACCTCAGTACTACTTAAGGTTTCGATTTTGTTTTCAGGATGAATACTTACGCAGATTTCAACCAGACTCTAGTTTGAACTTTGTCCTACCTCCTACTGTCATTCAAATAGTTACGTTCCCTATAGTGCAACATTCCTTCCATGGTCCATCACTCTGTCAATGTTTTTATTCAGCCTCTTCTCCACGATCTAGGTGGAATTGTTTATAATAAACTAAGCAAATCGCTCATTTGTTTTTAAGACCAGTGACTTCTAGATGGTAGGACAGCTATGACAATAGCCTAAACCTGTTGCATCATATCACCGAGTTAAGATAAAAGGAATATTCAAAGTTAAGCACCCATCACACACCATCCAAAGCTTGCAGAATATATATGTTGATGTAGAATTTCATGCAATATGCATTAGAGTTCTGTAATCAGTATCAGTTACTTTTTTACATCTGCTGGAGTAATTATTGTTGTTAGTGTTATCCTGGTGTTTCACTTTTCAGTAATCCCTCTTTCAGTGAATCTACCTACATTTAACTTCTGTGTAATACTCTCTGACAAATTTAGAAGGTTTTGGTTTTTAAAGTGGTGCCTCAAAGGAAGTCAACTCCCTTTGATGCTTCATGAAAAGGGCCTAAACATTATATAAATTCAAGACATTGTGCTCTTACTTTGTAACATAGTTTACTGGAACTTTTGAGACTTTTCCCAATCTCGCATTTGTTAATATAATTTTTCATCACCATGCTTGCACTGTTATCACAATAGCATCTGACACAGTTTTCTCCACTTTCTACAGTGCTATCCATGTTGGTGCAGAGGATGACAAGACTAATGATGACAGCGGAGATTTGGTTACCTGCATTCCACTGGCTTCAGGAACAGGCGACAGGCTACAGTGCAGCACCAAGCAGGAAGCATCCTGTGGGAATAAAATTTGTGCTAGATATGTGGGGCGCAGATGTAGCATCTGCAAAACGACATTTGCACAGTTGCAGGAACTGAAGGAGCACACGCACTTGAACAGACATGAACTTACGCAATCGTGTAGCATGTGTCACAAAACTTTCACAAAGAGTTCCGATTTGAAGAGGCACATTAGAGTGCACAGCGGTGAACGCCCCTACAGCTGTAGCGTTTGCAATCAGACGTTCGCTCGAAATTCGGCACTGAAGCAGCATTCACGATTGCACACTGGTGAACGTCCATACAGCTGTGGTGTTTGCAACAATACATTCGCACATAATGATTCACTGAAGCATCATTTGCTGTTGCACACTGGCGAACGTCCCTACATATGTAACATTTGCAACAAAAGTTTCATTGTCAAAAGTAAACTGAGGGATCATTTGCGGGTGCACACTGGCGAACGCCCCTACATCTGTGGCATTTGCAACAAGACTTTCATTGTCAAAAGAAAACTGAGGGATCATATGCGGGTGCACACTGGCCAGCGCCCCTACATCTGTGGCGTTTGCAACAAGACTTTCATTGTCAAAAATAATCTGATGGATCATTTGCGAGTGCACACTGGCGAACGCCCCTACACCTGTGGCATTTGCAACAAGACATTCGCTCGTAATTCGGCATTTTATCAGCATTTACGATTGCACAGTAGTGAACACCCACACAGGTGTGTCGTTTGCAACAAGACATTCACTCGTAGCTCGACACTCAAGCAGCATTCGCAGCTGCACACCAGTGAACGCCTATAAAGCTGTGTAGTGTGTCATAAGAGATGCAGAGTCATCACCATGTTGAAGGAACACTCGTGATTGCACACTGGTGACGAAAACATAAATTTGCAACATTTATCAGATGTAACTTTTTACTGTAGCAACATGCAAATGCACCTAGTTCTCCACATAAGCGGTCATTCTATACTTATGTATTTCCTCAGAGGTTCACAATGCCCACAGTATGCGTAAGTGCCACATGAAAATGGACTGTGAGTGCACAGTGGTTAATATTAGTAATGCTGTGATTGTACTATAAGTAGCTGAAGAGGAGAAACAGCTTAAAAAGTACTTGTGAAATCTCACATCTTGTGTGATTGCAATATCTGTAGGTCCTGCAGGGTCACAGGGAGTAGTGATAGTTTTCATTATCTCATCTAAAAAGTGAAGTTAAATAGTTAATGTTTCTTCGTTTTATATGTACATATCTGGTACACATTGAGATCTCTGTGCCTCTGTGCAGTTGCACGCAGCTAGACCAACTAAAACGATGTGGAGCAACCCACTTCCACTTTATCAGTAGCCTGTGCCATTTTTTTTCCCTGTCCTCTAGCGGTGTGGTGAAGTACTTTGGCACAGGGATTTCAGAGCATCCAAGAATTCCAGAATTGTATCTGCAACAAAGACTACCTAACTTTAGTTTTTCCTTTCTCTTTCCTTTTGTCTTATTGTAAAATGTGGTTATCTGATGCAGTGACACTTGGCCATATTTTCCATCCAAAGCCACAGTAGCATTGATTGGTTGCAAGACATCATTGTGATTGGAATTCATTTTTTATTGAAATAAAAATAATACTGACATCTTGTAGCAATCTGCTTTTCGTTTTAGGTAATAATGTGTTGGACATTAAAAACGTTTCACAAATCTGTGCTACTGCATGTTTTATTGAGAAACAAGATTTCGTTCTTTATCAGAATGCTTGTTTCAGCTTTAATTTCACAGTGATAAACGGTTGGTACATAACAGTGTTCATCTTTCTGTAATATTAAACGTTACATATATTATATACTCAGACAAAGATATTACAAAAATGTTAACAAAATAGTCCCTCCCTTGTGTGTGTGTGTGTGTGTGTGTGTGTGTGTGTGTGTGTGCTGACATGTTACTACTCTTAAATAGATTCAAAAACAGTTATTTCAATGATTTAATATAAATCCAAAAAACTTGGTAGGTGTTACCAGATGGTGGTTGCATGTATTGTTATCCACAGTGTGTACCTCTCAGTGTGGTAATACAGCCAATGCTTTGTACCGAGTTCGTCATGAAACTGAGAATGCAACATATAAGGGAAATTAACCACCATAAAAAGCTTTAAATGTTCTTGATACCTGTGACCGACTGGTGTCGGCCACACGACGACATCGTTGTTAGCAGACATATGACTAGAGGTGTACAAATTCCCCTTGCAGCCTGCTTGCCCCTAGCTCCTCTGCAACCGTTCATGCAGGTCAGCCTGCCGCGACGTAAACACAAGACTGCGCGTGTACTGAGGCATAGTGGGTAATGCGTCCGGCTTGGGCTCCCGCAAGCCCAGTCTATCTGGGTTCCCGCAGGCTTGCCAAGCTTCACGGGACCCGCTCAGCTTGCTGCGCCTGACAACAGGTTGCGCTGTCAAGCTACTGTGACTAGAGTAGCCAGGTAGTTAGCCCGCAGTTCATTTATCGCAACGGTGGGGGCAGCACAATGAATAGGTCGAACTTTAGTGAGACTGAAAAAAAATTGACAACTGGCGAATACATGCTGGTAACGAAACAGAGCACAAGTGCCGCATGGGAAACGTTTTCGTTTGTTTATGAGGCCGCTTCAAATAAATCGGTAGGTGTGTCTCAATGCAAACTATGTAAAAAGCTCTTAAGTACTTATTCGGGAACCTCGAGTATGTTACGACATGTGTGCAAATTTGACAAGCAGCTCCCTCACTCCGTAAATATTTTGAAAGAGGACAAAGATTTAGTGGCCGAAAAGTGCGTCGAAATGTGTGCTAAGGACCTGAGACCATTTAGCAGTATAGAGGGAGAAGGATTTCTTAATTTAGAGCAGACACTAATCGACATAGGTAAAAAATATGGCTCAGTTGGTATTAAAAATATTATGCCTTCCCGAGTGACAGTAGCTAGGAAAGTTCAAACCTAAGCTTATAAAGTGCGCAGCAAAATGCTCCCAGATGTAATGCATGCGATTCGTTCTGGTATATGTGCCAGTACAATTGATCTATGGACAGACAACAGCGTCTTCCATGCATGGCTCATAGTATAAACACAGTCTTGAAACATGTTCTGAGCGAACAGTTTTTGAAAGAAAATGTTCCAAATATATTAGTCATTCTTAATACAGTGCGGGCTACGGTTTCCAACTTCAAGAGAAGAGGTCTCTGTGTGAGACTGAACTTATCTTTAAAGCAGTGGGTTTCAACTCGTTGGAATAGTTATTTTGACATGCTTGTATCAGTCCATTCTCATATTGATTCAGTGAAGGCTGTCTTACATAACGAAGGTGCCTCTGATAAGATGCCGGGTTATGACCACCATATAACTGGCCAGCTTATAGCATTTCTTAAGCCGTTTAAAGAAGCCACAGTTGATCTAGAGGGTGACAAGGAGCCAACCCTACATTTAGTTCTACCGTGGTTTTATGCCTTATAAGCTCACTGTACTGTACGGGATAATGATGAAGAGGTTTGTAATTTTATTCCATCTGAATATTATAGAACCACTTGTGAAATATGTATGTTGATAAAATGTATTTTCAGGACATGAAACCTTTGAAACAAGCCGCCGGTGCCTTTCTAGAACAGAAAATGTGCGTTAGTACGTTGCATAAAATTGGAACGTTTATGGTGCCTAACTACCGTACATTAAGAAAGTTAACCGAGGATGAAAAAATTGATGTTTATCAAGCAGCACGACAGATGTGTGCTGAAAGTGGCTCTGAGCACTATGGGACTTAACTTCTGACGTTATCAGTCCCCTACAACTTAGAACTACTTAAACCTAACTAACCTAAGGATATCACCACATCCATGCCCGAGGCAGGATTCGAACCAGCGGTCGCGCGGTTCCAGACTGTAGCGCCTAGAACCTCTCGGCCACTCCAGCCGGCATGTGTGCGGAAGGTAAGCTCCTAAGATAATGCATATATTCTTCATCTACATGTACATGGGTACTCTGCAAGTCACACGCAAGTGCTTGGTTGAGGGTTCATCGAACCACTTTCAACTTATTTGTCTCCTATTCTCGAGTTTCGCGCGGGAGAATACACCTACATCTCTCCGTCTGAGCGCTGCTTTTTTGTATTTTATTCTGATGATCATTTCTTCCAATTTAGATGGGACTCAACAATATATCTTCGAATTCGGAGGTGTAAGTTTGTGATCGAAATTTCGTATATAGATCGCGCCACGCCAAAAACCGCCATTGTTTTAATGAGTCCCACCCCAACTCCTGTATAATTTCCGCGACACTCTTCCCCTGTTTCACGATAATACCAAACGAGCTGCCCTTCTGTAGACTCTTTCAACCTCCTCCATCAATCGTACCAGCAAAGGCTCTCCAACTGCGTAGCAATGCTCCAAAACAGTGTTTTGTCATTAAAACGCCGACAACATTTTCTGTGAGTCCATTCCTATTTAAGTAGGTCGTAATTGTAATCAGAGGTATTAAGTAGAATCTACAGCCTTTAGATTTGACTGGTTGATCTTGTAAACGAAGTTTAAAGGAATTAGTTTAGTACACACACGAATAACATCGCTCTTTTCATTATTTATTGCCAATCGTATTTAAATCGTCCGGCAGTTAGTTTTGATCTTCTGGTGACTTTACTGGACGATAAATGATAGAATCATCTAAAAACTATTATAATTTCAACTATGTGTAGTACGATCTTCACATTATTCTGCAAATATTAATTGGAACCTGTATAGTTTCAGTACAAGTGCCCAATCACAGCACCCAAGAAACAAATTCAGGACCGTACAAAATGGCGAAATTTGAGGACTGGGCAGAAGAGTCTCCTCTCCTACATGATGAAGTCAGCAGACACTTGCAAGAACACTGTGCGAACGAGGGAGATATTCTACAGTGGTGGAAAAATAACTCCCAACGACTTCCTCGACTTGCGTGTGTGGCGAGAAAAATATTAAATATACCAGCCACTAGCGCCTCTAGTGAGAGAATTTTTAGTTGCGCTGGAAACGTAATTAGCGAAAAACGTTCACGTCTTAATGCAGACAGACTTAACTATCTCGTCATAATTAATTCAAACACTAATCAGCAGACACATTAAGAATACAGTAGAACATTAAACAGGAAACTATGAGTTTGGGTGCAAATTTACTAATTAAGAGTGCAGTTTTCTTTCTTGTGCTTTCTGGGCGTCAATTTCTGAGATAAAAATTTTGTAATCTGTACAGTTCATTTTTATTTTAGACTAAACCTTTTGATTTCAGTCATGCCAAGTGACATTTATTATTGTTTGTAAACCATTTTCCGTTACTTGTGTTTGCAAAAGTAGCCAAATATTTTTAGGAGTATCTGGTTTGGCCTAAATAATACTTTCAGGGGAACTGAAGGAAAATTTGTAAATATTTTGTATTGAAAAGTGTTCTGCAAAATAAAATATTCATTTGTGGATTAGGGCAATACACATTATGAGTTTAAATTACAATTTATTTTGTTGAGTTCCACACACATTGCGAAATGTAATTTTCTTCCTGTATTTCTATATTAAGGGGAATCCCACAAGCAGGGTCAAGATGCTGAAGACCAAGACACTACAAATGCTTTTAGAATGGAGAGCGTCTTTTTCCACGAATGTATTGTAGTAGGAATATAATGGAAACTCTGAGCCACTCTCCACAGCGTCTACGTCTGCGTCATGAGGTTTCTGACTCGTCGTTTAAGTCTGTGTTATGAGGGTCTGCAGTCGTCGTTTAGGTTTGCATCATGCAAGTAAACACTCGTCGTCTAAGTCTGCATCATGAGGGTCCGAGCTACATGTGTGAACTCTCATGATGCAAACGTAGACGCCGCGAAAAATGGCTCAGAGTCGCCATTGTATTCCCAGTACTATAGTTTTTAGACGAACTGGACACGAAACAAGTGCTTCGATTTCGTTAAAATGCGTTTTGGCAATTTAGAATGATTTTGCCAACTTCGAATGAATTCACAGAACCAGTAAAATACATCCTGGAAAAGTAGTTAAATATTTGTATAACTGGTGTCATACGTGGCTGAAACATACTAAAGTTAACGAATCTAGACTTCCAAAATCTTAATTTGGTTCTCATTGCAGTACAGTGGTTATCAGGGGCGTAGATAATTTATTCTTCTGGGGAGGGGACCAATCTTCTTTTTGGGGGGGTGGAGGTTCACTTCTTTAGTACAAATATCCATCCGTTTTAGTGTTGAAAACTGCAACACAGACTGCATTGCGTTCCACTAAAACAAAAAACACTATGTTCATGGGCTCCCCATTATCTACGCCCCTGGTGGTTATCTGTAGCTTTTAGTGTACAAAGGAGCTCCATTTTCAGTGATTGTTCTGCTTGCTACACAAACCTGTTTGAGATGTGATCTGATGGTGGTTCGAATTGAGAACATCTAGTATTGATAGATTGTGAAGTCTCGAAGAAATCCTTTTATATTTGACCACTAGCTGAAAACCTGGCGTTGCCTGGGCATTTATTTATTCCATACTCTCGTAGTCCATCTTCCCTCCCCTATTTTCTCTCTAACCATTTATTCCTCTCCCACTATCTCTCTGTTCACCTATCCCCCCATCCCCATCCCTTGACCCATGTGCCCCCACCCTCTATCCTTCTCCTCGTCCTCTCTCTGTTGGACTTCTCCCCTCAGTTCATCTCCCCTTCACCTATCTATGAAAACTCATATATAGCTGTCAACTTTCGTGGTGATCAGTGAAGCAGTGTCAAAGTTTATTGCTAGGTAGCATTTATTGTAATACTTTTTGATACGCAGCATTGATAGTTTTGTTTTCTGGTGCGCAAACTAATGATGTTGAAGGTGTCCCGACATGGGAATATGCGACATACAATTGGCCATGTGAAAAACATGATTTTCAAGATTGATGCCACAAACATATAACGACTGCCCTTGCGATTTATCTGTCGACATGACAAATGCAAGCTGCATTGGAAATTATAACCGTTTAAAGTCGAATGGCATGTCGGTCGGAATCATAGTGATACGTGGAATCAAACTGTCTCCACCTTTGTACTTTCCTTTTAAAATTGAGGCTTCGATTACGCTGTTCTTTAATTTCTTCACCGCAAGCCGGGTGCCATTACAAAGACGTGGCTGGTTTACCTTTCGCAACATAATGATTGCCGATCCGACTTAATTGCAGATTGGGAGGCGGTAATCCGGGCAAATCCAGCGAATTTAAAAATTCCGTAGGATAGTTGACTACATCGTCTTGGTTAGTAACGTAATAAACCAACTTGTATGTCATCAATTCGCTAGGTATCGTATTTTGAATCTGAAAATTCATTTCGTTAACATCAAGGTTTTTTTACAGCCAATATAACACGTTCGCTCAACCAGAAATGATTTGCAACTGTTAAACGACATTTGCTGTGCGTGAATTGTGAAACACGATGACTGTGAATGTGTCAGACATCTCTCAAATTTCAAAAAGATCATAGACATTTCGTTTAAAAAAATGTATGTATACACACACAAACACACACACACACACACACACACACACACACACACACACACATATATATATATATATATATATATATATATATATATATATATATATATATATATATATATATATTCCATGTGCATCTTTGTATATATATACACAAAGATGCACATGGAAATATTCACAATAAAACTGTAGGTGTGTGTAGAAGTGTGTAAGTAAAGTACCCTCCGCCATGCACCATTCAGAATTTTAAGCAGACAGCGCCCTTCATCCTGCTTTGAATACCAAGTGTGGCAAATTTCATCAAGATCGGAATAAAAACGTACAATTTGTCGAATTCCGTTAGATAAAGTAACCTCTACCATGCACCCTACGAAATTTTATGTAGACTGTGACCTTCCTCTTGGTTTCAAAGTATAGTGTGCAAAATTTCATCAAGATTGTATGCAATACTACACACGGACACACGGAGCTTTCAGTTTCTCTCAAACTTTCCAATTTTTCGGTCGATTTTCAAAAAAATTTATTTCATAAAAACCTTGTCCTGAGAATTACGAACACAGCAAAAAAAAAAAAAAAATTGCCGAATTGGTCCAGCCGTTCTCGAGTTTCACGCTTATCAACACATTTGGCAATTCATTTTTTATTTATACAGGGTGTTACAAAAAGGTACGGCCAAACTTTCAGGAAACATTCCTCACACACAAATAAAGAAAAGATGTTATGTGGACATGTGTCCGGAAATGCTTAGTTTCCATGTTAGAGGTCATTTTCGTTTCGTCAGTATCTACTATACTTCCTCGATTCAACGCCAGTTGGCCCAATTGAAGGAAGGTAATGTTGACTTCGATGCTTGTGTTGACATGCGGCTCATTGCTCTACAGTACTAGCATCAAGCACATCAGTACGTAGCATCAACAGGTTAGTGTTCATCACGAACGTGGTTTTGCAGTCAGTACAATGTTCACAAATGCGGAGTTGGCAGATGCCCATTTGATGTATGGATTAGCACAGAGCAATAGCCGTGGCGCGGTGTGTTTGTATCGAGACAGATTTCCAGAAAGAAGGTGTCCCGACAGGAAGACGTTCAAAGCAATTGATCGGCTTCTTAGGGATCACGGAACATTCCAGCCCATGACTCGCGACTGGGGAAGACCTAGAACGACGAGGACACCTGAAGTGGACGAGGCAATTCTTCGTGTAGTTGTCGATAACCCTAATGTCAGCGTCAGAGAAGTTGCTGCTGTACAAGGTAACGTTGACCACGTCACTGTATGGAGAGTGCTACGGGAGAACCAGTTGTTTCCGTACCATGTACAGCGTGTGCAGGCGCTATCAAATGGCTCTGAGCACTATGGGATTTAACAGCTATGGTCATCAATCCCCTAGAACTTAGAACTTCTTAAACCTAAATAACTTCAGGACATCACACAACACCCGGTCATCACGAGGCAGAGAAAATCCCTGACCCCGCCTGGAATCGAACGCGGGCGTGGGAAGCGAGAACGCTACCGCACGACCACGAACTGCGTACAAACAAAACCCAATATTTTTTGACCTGAAATATATAATGTTGGGGTTTGTCTTTTGATGCTCAGGTAAAATAAAAACTTTTAATTAACGTTCATGACGCACGCAGTTTAAACGGCTGCGTAGCGCAGCTCAGCAGTAATATGGGCAGACAAGCAAGTTTCCCGCAGCCTGCCCGGGTTGGGTTCTGCTTGGCTTGGCTGGGAGTGAAGCAGCCAGCCCGTTCTGTTGACAACGCGCGGCGGCCTGCCCGCCTGGCCACCGGGCAAGCACGGGCGGGTTAAAAGCGGAACATGTACACCACTACATATGACCGAATCATTCTTTGCATAACCTGCATGAAAATATTCTAAGGTAGAAAAAAATGTCTGGTCGAAGTATATCAGGATGTGTAGTGTAGGATGCAATTAAACTTAATGACTGAAACAAAAAGTGTCTATTCATTAATGTCCACTAAAAATGTGCTGTCAATGCCTCTGTTTCTGCCACAATCTTCTGAAAACACATCATACAAATTAAGAGTCATATAAATGTGACACGGTTTTTGTTGGAAATAAAAGGGAGGATAACTTTATCATCATACTATATTAAGAAAACCTTAATTATCATTTCCATAATCTTTACATTAAGCACAACGCATTGGGTTCCCTCCTTTACGATAATGAAAGAACGACGGACAAAACTGAAAGAGATAACAAAACATCCTAAGTACAAAAATATCAAACGAAATTAGTCCAGCGATTAAAAATGACGTTTTAGTAGTCGATACACTTACACAAATGTATAAATTTAAAGAGCACCAGTGCATCGTTTACAGAGCTACCTCACAAACAGTTCATACAGGGTGTTTCAAAAATGACCGGTATATTTGAAACGGCAATACAAACTAAACGAGCAGCGATAGAAATACACCGTTTGTTGCAATATGCTTGGGACAACAGCACAATTTCAGGCAGTCAAACTTTCGAAATTACAGTAGTTACAATTGTCAACAACAGATGGCGCTGCGGTCTGGGAAACTCTATAGTACGATATTTTCCACATATCCACCATGCGTAGCAATAATATGGCGTAGTCTCTGAATGAAATTACCCGAAACCTTTGACAACGTGTCTGGCGGAATGGCTTCACATGCAGATGAGATGTACTGCTTCAGCTGTTCAATTGTTTCTGGAGTCTAGCGGTACACCTGGTCTTTCACGTGTCCCCACAGAAAGAAGTCACAGGGGTTCATGTCTGGCGAATAGGGAGGCCAATCCACGCCGCCTCCTGTATGTTTCGGATAGCCCAAAGCAATCACACGATCATCGAAATATTCATTCAGGAAATTAAAGACGTCGGCCGTGCGATGTGGCCGGGCACCATCTTGCATAAACCACGAGGTGTTCGCAGTGTCGTCTAAGGCAGTTTGTACCGCCACAAATTCACGAAGAATGTCCAGATAGCGAGATGCAGTAATCGTTTCGGATCTGAAAAATGGGCCAATGATTCCTTTGGAAGAAATGGCGGCCCAGACCAGTACTTTTTGAGGATGCAGGGACGATGGGACTGCAACATGGGGTTTTTCGGTTCCCCATATGCGCCAGTTCTGTTTATTGACGAATCCGTCCAGGTAAAAATAAGCTTCGTCAGTAAACCAAATGCTGCCCACATGCATATCGCCGTCATCAATCCTGTGCACTATATCGTTAGCGAATGTCTTTCGTGCAGCAATGGTAGCGGCGCTGAGGGGTTGCCGCGTTTGAATTTTGTGTGGATAGAGGTGTAAACTCTGGCGCATGAGACGATACGTGGACGTTGGCGTCATTTGGACCGCAGCTGCAACACGGCGAACGGAAACCTGAGGCCGCTGTTGGATCACCTGCTGCACTAGCTGCACGTTGCCCTCTGTGGTTGCCGTACGCGGTCGCCCTACCTTTCCAGCACGTTCATCCGTCACGTTCCTTGTCCGTTGAAATTTTTCAAACAGATCCTTTATTGTATCGCTTTTCGGTCCTTTGGTTACATTAAACCTCCGTTGAAAACTTCGTCTTGTTGCAACAACACTGTGTTCTAGGCGGTGGAATTCCAACACCAGCAAAATCCTCTGTTCTAAGGCATAAACCATGTTGTCCACAGCACACTTGCACGTTGTGAACAGCACACGCTTACAGCAGAAAGACGACGTACAGAATGGCGCACCCACAGACTGCGTTGGCTTCTATATCTTTCACATCACTTGCAGCGCCATCTGTTGTTGAAAATTGTAACTACTGTAATTTCGAAACTTTGTCCGCCTGAAAATGTACTGTTGTCCCAAGCATATTGCAACAAACGGTGTATTTCTATCGCTGCTCGTTTAGTTTTTATTGCCGTTTCAAATATACCGGTCATTTTTGAAACACCCTGTATATACGCCACTGGCTGATAGAGGAGCGCGTTTATCTTTTACAGACCGGAGAACATGACAAATTTTCTTCGTTGGTCTAAAAACAGGTCTAATATCATGTTTACTAAAAATCTTTCCAATCTGATCCGTTACTTTCTTTATAAAAGGGAGAGAGACTGTATTCGTCCATTGTTTTTCGGGCTTGTCCTTAGGCTTTTGTTGTTTGGGTGCAGAATTCTGCTCACTTCTTTTTTTTAAGTAGCCATTTTTCTCAAAAGCGTGCTTCAGATGTCTTAATTCGACGTCTAGATACTCCGGCGAGCAAATCCGTCTGGCTCTGTCAACGAGACTTTTAATCACACCTCTCTTTTGTTGTGGATGGTGGTTAGAGTTTTTATGTGTCTGTCTGTGTGCGTTATTTTTCTAAAAATCTGTTGTTTCAATCTTCCATCTGTCTGTCTCATAACTAAAACATCCAAAAACGGTATTTTGTTATCATTTTCTCTCTCCATGGTAAACTGGATTCTTGGATTTATAATTATTAAGGTAATCAAAAAATTCGTCTAAGGCTTCTCTACCATGTGGCCAGACCACAAATGTATCGTCTACATACCGATACCAGCGAGATGTTTTCTTATCTGCTTTTTCCAAGGCTGACTGTTCGAATTTCTCCATGTAGAAATTAGCTACTGCAGGACCCAATGGGTTACCCATTGCTACGCCATTAAGTTGCTTATAAAATTCATTATTCCACTGGAACTGACTGGAAGTAAGACAATGTCTGAAAAGAGCAGTCAGATCTACTGGAAAAATATCCGTTATAAAATCCATAACTTCGTTAACTGGAATCATAGTAAATAAAGATACTACACCAAAACTTACTAAAATATCTTCTCTATAAAATGACGTGAGTCCTTTATATATGAGTCCGTTTTTCCAATATACGGTTGTAAACGAGTTGCTAGATATCTTGCTATTTCATACGTAGGAGAATTGATAGCACTAACAATCGGTCTCAGAGGAAGGTCCCTCTTATGTACCTTGGGTAGGCCATAGAGTCTAGGACACATAGCTTCAGTCTTCAATAAAGCTCTTTTTTCTTCTTTTTGAATAGAAGTGGCCGATTTTATCAGATTATTTGTTTTCCGTAGTACGCTGGCTGTAGGATCTTTCTTAAGTTTTTTGTATTGTCCTGACGTTAAAAGATTCAAAATTTTGCTTTGATAATCTTCTGTATTTAAAACGACAGTAGCATTCCCTTTATCAGCAGGAACAATCACTATGTCTTCATCTGCATTTAAATCTCTCAGAGCCTTTCTTTCGCCATTAGTTAAATTACTTTCCAGAGGTTTACTGCGGCATAATACTCTGGTGATTTCGATCCGGATTGCATTTGCAGTTTCTTTGGGGAGAGTACGTATACCTGCTTCTACATTTGCAATAATATCCTCAACAGGAACTTTCGGAGGTGTTATAGCGTAGTTTCCTCCTTTTGCAAGAACTGAAATTTCGTCTTGAGATAAAACTCTGTCTGTCTTGTTAATAACAGTTTCGGACATCACTGTATTATTTGTAGATTCTGCATAAGTTTGTAACTTTTCGAACTCCTTCCTATGCCTTCTAGTAGTCGTTTCCATCATGGTTTCCATAGATCGAAATGTAAGGCAATCTATTTTATTCCACAGGTCTATCCGTATCTTACTAGCAAGGAATAAACGTAGCTGCAGTAACTTACGGTCAACAGAATCCATCTCTCGTCTTGTATAATGTATCCTCTCTCGAAGTAGTGCTGCTTCTGTATAATCAAATATCCGATAAACACGGGCTGTCTGGAACATCCTCTTCAACTTTAGAAAATTCGGTATGGTAGACGAATCCCTACAACGCAACAAGAAAGTTAAAGTACAAATTAAATGCGCTCTCTTCTTATGTAAAATTTCCAGGCGTCTGACTGATTTTGAGAATTGCTCCCCGTAGAGTCTTCTGATCATAGTATGAAGGCTTTCACGACCGGATGACGTATCTTCTGGTAAACCTTCCGGGATGTAAGGTCGTGGTCCATGAAACTCCTCAGCTCCTAACGTTTCGTCCAGAGCTGCACTGGACATCTTCAGAGGGGTGTTTCTCGTCCCGTCTCGTTGACAGAGCCAGACGGATTTGCACGCCGGAGTATCTAGACGTCGAATTAAGACATCTGAAGCACGCTTTTGAGAAAAATGGCTACTCAAAGAAAGAAGTAAGCAGAATTCTGCACCCAAACAACAAAAGCCTAAGGACAAGCCCGAAAAACGATGGAAGAATACAGTCTCTCTCCCTTTTATAAAGAAAGTAACGGATCAGATTGGAAAGATTTTAAGTAAACATGATATTAGACCTGTTTTTAGACCAACGAAGAAAATTTGTCATGTTCTCCGGTCTGTAAAAGATAAACGCGCTCCTCTATCAGCCAGTGGCGTATATAAAATTCCGTGCACATTTGGTAAAGTTTATATTGGAACAACAAAAATAAGCGTAAATACACGGATAAAAGAACACAGAAGTCTTTGCCGATTAGGAAAAACAGATAAGTCGGCTGTAGCAGAACACGCTTTTCAGTCAGGAAATCATCAAGTGAAGTTTACCGAAACAAAAATTTTAACTACGACGACGAACTATTACCCACGGCTTTGTAGAGAAGCAATTGAAATATATAAACATAGGGATAATTTTAATCGGAAAGAAGAGACCATGAAAATTAGTGATTTTGGACAGTAGTACTACAGAATTGCTAGACAGTTTTATCCGTGTCGAGATTACGATCGATAGTTAAGTTTTATCTCTGACAAAGATTATCTCTGCATATCATGTGTAACTTTGGTCACGCCCACTTTCTACGATACATAACTCGCTCTCAGACGTCCGACCCGTCAGTCGGCAAGACTCACCGGAGGAGAAACACCCCTCTGAAGATGTCCAGCCCAGCTCTGGACGAAACGTTAGGAGCTGAAGAGTTTCATGGACCACGACCTTACATCCCGGAAGGTTTACCAGAAGATATGTCATCCGGTCGTGAAAGCCTTCATACTATGACCTGTACGGGCCGTTCTGGATACAGAAAATGTTCGACTGCTGTCCTGGCCAGCACATTCTCCAGATCTCTCACCAATTGAAAACGTCTGGTCAATGGCGGCCGAGCAACTGGCTCGTCACAATACGCCAGTCACTACTCATGATGAACTGTGGTATCGTGTTGAAGCTGCATGGGCAGCTGTACCTGTACACGCCATCCAAGCTCTGTTTGACTCAATGCCCAGGCGTATTTAGGCCGTTATTTCGGCCAGAGGTAGTTTTCTGGGTACTGATTTCTCAGGATCTATGCACCCAAATTGCATGAAAATGTAATCACATGTCAGTTCTAGTATAATATATTTGTCCAATGAATACCCGTTTATCACCTGCATTTCTTCTTGGTGTAGCAATTTTAATGGCCAGTAGTGTAAATAATACATGGCCCCCTCAAAGGCTTGAAGATATATGACACACCAAATATCTTCAAGTCTTCAACCAACGTCAGGGTGAAACCAATGGTGCTACAGATTACAATATTTTCATTCCACAAAGTATTTCAGTACGTAAGTTGGCACACAGGATAAGTATACAAATACCATAAGAAATTCAACGCTTGTACAGTAGAATGAGATAATGATTTTGATTTGGCTGGTTGCTTATGTTACAATTATTTTAACGAATTGTAATTCAAATGCAATCTTCAAGTATTTGCATCTTTACAAGTGATTCAAGGATCCATATATCATTGATAGTTTAAAATTATTACAAGTTTTCACAGAAGTACAGCGCTTTAGAAGTCAGATATTTCACATCAACTTGGTTAGTTAAAGATTTCACTTAGTAAATTTTGGAATGATCGTATTTCAGGTCATTACTATTTTCTAGAAATTTGGATTGATGCAATGCTAAGTAGACTCGATGTCTTCATGGATTGACGCTCAGCGATGGACCAAAGATTGAAGTTACACAAACACAATGTAGACTCAATGTCCTTCGTGGACGGATCAGTAATTTAGTTTTACGAAAACTGAATTCACAAAAACACAAAATAGACTCGTAGTAGTCTGATGATGGTTGATGTAGAATAATTCGAGGATCTTCTGGCGATGGTTGTCGAACAAAATACTCAATTTGTAAGGACTTTGTTCAAAGCAAACTAGTCTTGAGGTCGTCTTATGTCGAGTAACATCGGAATCTTCTGGGAAAATAAGTGTATACAATAGCAAAGTAGAGTCGTGGTCATCTGGCAGACTGGTTTTTAGAATTGTTGAAATTATATAAACTCAATGTAGACTCGGAATTTTTACTCCCCACATCAGTGGTAGAGCGTTTGGAGGAGGGGGGGGGGGGGGGTTGAGAGCAGGCCACCCCTTAGGTTGATGAGTGCAGGTAGGCCCCTCTAACACTTTATCAGTGCAATGATTGAGTGAAGGAACCATGAGCCTCAAGAGCACAGGCATACATTGGCAGGCTCAGGAGTGTTTACAGCTGTTTGCTCAGTACTCCACAGGGTTCATGAAACAAATCAAATCCCAGTATCAGTGCTTAATAAAGACTCATTCACACATTGATGCCAATGCTTTGTTCTGAATTGATGTCCTGATGCACTTCGTGGTTTCATGTAAATCTTTTCAGGGTCACAGGATTACAGTGTCCAAGGTATTCACAATACAGCAGTGCAATACCTGAGTAAGGATGCGCAATAGTGAGTAAACACCACTACAAACACATTCTTCTCTTTCATGTATATTGACCTCACATGGAGGTGAGAAAGTTTCGCTCCACTAAGCGTTCACATGTTTTTTCACTTCTATGCATCATTATTCATCACATGACTGTCTATGAATAACCTGTGCATAATATGTGCACTCCATGTCCAGGATCATGACAACAATCAGTTTAAGATTCTTTTTCATAGGAGCGTACTTTCTAATCAAATAGAAATGGTCAATTAACAACTAATTAGTGATTCTCAGTAACAAGGTGTAAGCAAAAGCTGGCTCTGTTTTCCAAATTTGGAATTTATCAGTCAGTCAGACACTTTCAAATGGCCGAGGGTCTAACAAATAAGAGAATATAGAAAATAGATTGGGGCATCAAGCCTCCTAAACCCAAACGTGACAGGAAGCAAAGCAAAACAACCAAAGTCAGAAAAACAACAAGGCTCGCGAACGCGAGTGCCAAATGACAGTAGGACAGAAGCTAACCTTGCTTGACACACTTTAAATATCATGTTCAGGACATAGACAAAATATACAAGCATACATATACCCAAAGCTTTAATGCAAATACACTTGAGAAAATCATATAAAGTAATACATTATAGTAAACACAGAAATGACAGAATTTAAAATTGTTTACTGATTAGGCACTTAAGAATTACTTAACCTGAAGTATTCAGTTCATGAAACTTAAAACTACTATATACTGTTTGGTTGTAGAGGTCTGTGTGTCAGAAATATATCTAAAAGAGACCAGCACTAAGTATGTGCTTGCTACTATTACTATCTATGTAATGGCTGGTTATGAAAATCTTATTAGGCACACACGTTTCCTTATGTCCCGGAGGTGACAGAGCCCTTTGACTTGATATGGGTTCGGATATGCTAAGAAGAACCGTCCGTTGTGTGGAATTTTCACTATTCGGTACGGGCCAGTATACAGGGTGTAACAAAAATGTTCGACACAAACTGCAGGACATATTCTTCACACATAGATGAAATTATTTTCTGTGAAATGAGTCTGGGAACGCTTTGTTTTCATGTTACAACTCATTTTCTCTAACTCATTAATAATGGCAAACACGCAAGAACAGAACGTTAGAGTCATTGGGAATATGCACTCTTGGTAACGTCTGGTTACGTTGGGCACCTCCGGTGTTTTGTTTTAAATGTCCCTGACGCCATGCGACTTACATCATTGCTTGTTCACAGATAACATCAACCCCTCCAGCTATTGGTATGACCATTGCAAGCACATGGGTTATTATGTAGAGTTAACCACAGACTTGGCTCGTGGAATGGCAGTGTACACAAATGCAAAGATGGCAGATTCGCATTTGATGTATGAATTAGCTGACGGCATTGTTGGTGACAGTTTGGTAGGGCCTCACTTTCTTCAATCCAGACTCAATGGACAAAGAAATCATAATTTCGTAGACGATGTTCTACTTGATCTTTAGCAGATGTACATTTAGATGTGTGACGAAACGTACTTCCTGCACCTCCTCATTTTAGTGTTAATGCCCATTGGCTTCTAAATAAAAGATTCAGAGACAGATGGATAGGTAGACACAAACCAGTAGTCTAGCATCCATTCTCTCTTGACCTACACCTACTGCAATTTTATTTGTGGGGACGTTTGGAAGCTTGTGTGTATGGTATTCTAGTACAAGATGTTCAGAGTCTCTGTCCTCATATTATGTATGGCTGCGAAACCATACAAAATACTCTAGGGATACATCAGCACATCTGAGATTCACTAAATTGGTGGGTTAATGCGTATATCAATGCTCACAGACGACATCTGAACATTTGTTGCGAGAAATAGTTACATTTGATATGCTGGTGTGTTCTGTTTGTGTGTGATTCTGATGATTAATAAGTTGGAGAAAGTGAGTTGTAATGTGAAAACAGAGTTTCAAGACACATGTTCACGTAACGTAAATTCTTCAGCTACATGTGAGGAATGTGTCCTACCATTTGTGTCATACATTTTTGTTACATCCTATATAATAAGTGCCACTGCTTTTTCTGTAGAAGGGATGGCTTGGGATGAGACCTAAGTACACCATCTCGTCTAGGTCAAACAACTGGGTTTGGCCCAGTTTTTTTATCATATGCTCTCTTGTGCATCACAGCTCTGGCATTCAAGGACACAAACGCTTTGCATGTTTTCTTTTCCCATGAGGTGTCACGGCTCGGGGAGAGTGGAAGTGGAGCCACCTACTCATTTTCCTTGACTTTGTTTAGCACAATTTCATTTGGTGTGTGTACTGTTGGAAGTTGCGAAAGATGGTTCATTATCTTCTCAAAGAGAGTGACAAAATCAAGCCACTTTGTCTTTTTATATGGTGTGGAGGTTCGAATAAAACGGCTGAATTCATTGAAAATTCGTGCTGTGCAATTACTATCAGGGTGGAAACGTGAAACCAGAATTCGTTTCATGTTATTCTCCCACAGAAATGAGCGATTAACTCGCCCAGTAAAATTTGATGCAATATTGCATCAGGCTTTCAACTATTTTCGTGATGTTGGTGATGGACATTTGGCTACAGCTTGTATCTTGAGCAGATTAGGTTCTATATCTGTTGGAGATATGGTATGTCTTAAGAACTTGATTTGTTGTTTACCGAATTTCAATTACTCCAAGTTCACAGTCATTCCTGACTGTGAAGACCGTTACAAAACTTGCCCCAACAGCTTGATGTGCTGCTCCCAGGAAGCGGTGGCTATTAACACATCAGCAACATTGACAGTAACTTCGTGTAACAAACCCGGCCTGAGAACAGTGTCAGGGGCCGTAACAAATATGCCAGAGTGCTCATTCACACCCAGCTTCAGCACCTTAAACTGGTGCAATCGCCCAGTGAAAATAATAACAGTGTACTTCTTAAAATCTTCTGGCAATTGGATCTGCCAGTGGGATGATTGAGGATCGAGTGTCGTTAGAAAATTCTTCCCTGAAAACCTTTGCAATAATTCTTCAAGAGCTTGTGGACGGGTTTCTACAGGCACAATGATTTTGTTTATGTTCTATGCGTCTAGAACTAAGCGCATGCCACTTCCTGGATTCACTGTGGCTAACAATGTACTGCAGTAAGGAGAGAATGAGCTCTCATTGACGCCCCATACGAGCATCTTGTGTAATTCTTGTTGCATCACCTTCCTCGTGGCCCACGAGATGGCATAGGTTTGATTACAATAAGTGTCATGGGCAGCGACATTCCTGTGACAGACCTATCCTTTCAGGATAGACCTATCTTTTCACAATACCAGGCTGCTTAGAGTAAACATGTACATACATCAACAATAATTGCATAAGTTCACTCTTTTGGTGTGCGTCAAGGCATTTACATTCCTGAGCCTTGGTGTGAATTTCGTTTTACATCATTTGCATTGACTGACACTGATTTTGCTTCAGTATTCGTAAAATGACTGTCCCCCCTGTACATTCATAACAACTAATTTGATTGACAGGCCCTCGCATAATATGTCATTACGTTCTGTGGTACGAATTAATTTTGATTTCACCTCCTTCTCATAACAAGTAGGGTGCATGTTCTTGCATGAGACTGATACACGCATTCCTCTGCCTTAGGAATTCAATCCCCATCAATCAAGGTACGGTTAGACTCTTTACCACTAACAACATGTACTCAGTGGCCCCGCTCCCAAATTTTGCGTGTGGGCGCCAGTAGCTTCCAACACAACACAATTCTGTACCAGAAATGCTGGAACCCTAGTTCTTTCCAATTTTTTTTAAGGAAATGAGTGACCATCACACTCATACTAGATCTGGTGTCAATCAATATGGTGACTGGAATACCTCCGACTACACCATATGTGGGGCGGCGAGTAAGTTACTTAACTGGTTTAAAGTTTTGATGCCGTCTTTAATCACGTGAGCCTGGCAACTAATTTGGTGGTCAGCCAGAAAGCGAAGGGAAACATACTGACCTTAGTTTCCATTGTGCACGGCCACATTCCGGTCCAGCCCACTGAAAGGAAAGTGTCTATTTCCCATTTCTTTGCGGGATCAGGACTATGACTTCAGTAAAAGTTTAAAGTTCCGATCAAGATTTAATTTAATTAAAGTTTCTCACAAACAACACTTAAAATTGCGTTTTGTTCAATTGAAAACAAGTCTTTCTAATCTAACAGCACCTTTAGCAGTTCCGAGGCGATCTCTACGGTAACTTCCTACCAGATTGTTTTTCGCCCTGACTAACATCACTCAATTGAAAGTTCGCAATAAATGTTCAAAAATTAATGCTCGCCATAAAAGCGGAAATAAATTCACCACTTGCCACGCGGAATTGATTTCACACGGACGGCACACTAACAGTTATTTTACCGAATTCCAAACGATCCAGGACGGTGTACAGTCCTCGCGAGTTCACTATCCGTTTTCACTGCCAAATACGCACTTGTCACAGCTCGGCTGTGATGTCATCCGAGGCAGAGCGCGACCAGACGTTTAACTGGCGTGGACCTCACAGTGTCTGAGAGCGAAGTGAACCTTCTTACCGCTACGCTACGCAAATGCTCGGAGCATCGTACTCCGGTGTGTTGTAGGGTGAGCGGATCACGCCTTTCATAGTTCTACCTGGGTGAGTTTTTAGTAGTCCTCTCGTCGGAATCTTCCTCACGGTTGCGTTTCTTCTTTTTCTGCATCTGGCTCCAGCGGGACTTCTGCTGCTCTGTGGTGTTCTCCGGTGCTGAAGTCCCGTGGCAGGTGAAGCGCTAACCTAAGCGCCTTGTTCTGGACAACCTTCCTACTGCTCCAGGGGCTGTACTTATAAGGTGCCGGTGCGGACTGCCGAGAAAACATCTCTTGTCTATTTGCATACGGCGGCAGTCTACAAACGACCGCTATCTCGAGCACATAATCTTTAATAATATAGTTACCAATTGCTTCAGAAACTTCTTAATTTTTGCTGGTATGCAGATAAGCAGTTTGAAAGCACGTAGAAAGTTTCAACTCGCTAGAATGAAAACTTTGCTTAATAGAATTTATTTAGTGGAACTAATGGTAGATTGTTACCTCTGAACCATACCTCTGCTAAGACTTAACATCAGTTGCTATTTATGTTACAAGTCTTAAACTTGGTGTAGCTCTATTATTTGATATATTTGATCATCTGGTTTAACCAAAATCCTCTATCATTAAAATTTCAAGTACTTAATATATAACACTTAGGTACATTTTAGTTACAAAATTAATTTTTATTTAATTACTCAAAAACTATAAGAGGTAGATTAACGTGGACTCTCTGTTATTTTTGGGGTGTACTGAAGCATAAAATAAATTTTCAAGTTGTAAGTCCATTATTTAGCGCCTCTGATTTTTCCGAAAAACGTGAATTCTGGCGTTAATTTTTGTTTTCTGGTTTTGGAAACCAGCATCACTTATTTATAACTTCTAACTGCACCTTCTGACCAAATTCTGGCTTCCTAGCGTCATTTTTTAGCGCCTCTGATTTTTCTCTTAAAACGGCATTTTCCCGTAAACTATTAAGTTTAGAACATCAAGACTTGGTATTTGAAACATTATTACACTAAACTATAATTTAACAAAGTTTTAAACATAAATTTTTATTTGAATTTCGTACTAAATTGTGGTGCAATACTTGTGCCCTACATGCAGACGCGTAAGGTGACGTGGCGCTACTAGCAGTGAACTGGCGTTAAGTCCCGGCGCACTGGCTCGCCTATGTATCTCGCACAAGATACAGTGCTTGGTTTGCTTCAAATACATTGCCACTTGTCTGACCTTCCCACACTTCACTACATGATAGTGGGTCATTACACAGTTCATCACGGATATATTGATTATCATTATAACAAAGCATGTTCATTGAATTACAAGAACTGTTGCCTCATTTATTCCTTCGACCACAAACATGGAGCATGACGAGACCGCATTTAGTTTGATGCATTGTTCGTGGAGGGCGCTCATCCATGCTCTCCACAATCTCTATTGTCTAATTTCGCGGAGTTCGTGACCATCCTGTTGGTGGTCTCGGCTTGGAAACAGATCGATTCCAGTCGTGACTTCCGTACAGTGGATTATTATTCTGCGGACAGTTTTGTTTCCACTAGTTACCATCGTTCTGCCACAATGACGACTGCCCTGCATGTGATCCTTTCCTATCATTCTGGTAAGCAGTGCGGAACCTATCATTCCGCTTTCTACGCTGGAATCTGGTGGCGTTATGCGCCTGCTAATTTCTGTTTACGTTTTGCTTCGCATCTTGCGTGAGAGGGGTCGCATTGTTGCGAGCAGTGCCGTTCCGGCCATTGTTGTTAAGGCGGCAGGAATGCACCGTTCGCGCGCCACCGTTTCCGTTCGTGTGTTGTAATGGATTAAATCTAACGCATCGAAGACAGAAAGAAAACCGCCAGTTTTAAAAACCGTCACGTGAATTAACTTTCCACATAGGATGTAATATAAAAAAAATGAATTTTAAACTTGAAATTGATTACAAGGATGAGACAAATGCGAAGGAAGCCTACAGTATATGTCTTTGTCGACTTTAAAAAGGCATATGATTCACTTCACAGACCCACACTATTTAAAATTCTTGAAGAACAAGGACTGGATAAGAAGACACGGAACATCATAGAGCAGACATTAACAAATACAAAATGCAAAGTGAAATTCATGGGAAAACTTTCAAAATCATTTGAGATAAATACTGGGGTTAGACAAGGTGATGGATTATCACCTCTGTTATTTAACTTAGTTCTGGATAGAGTCATGGCAGAATGGGAAAAAGAACTCAAAAAAGAAAAGTACTGGAAACCAATATCACTGGGAACCAAAAAAGATGACCTACAAATCCCCTACTTAGCCTACGCAGACGATCTTGCAATAATGGCAGATTCTAGTGAAATGGCAGTCAAACAGATAGAAACCTTAAAAGAGTGTGCAGGAAAAGTTGGCCTACAAATATGTTTTGAGAAAACGGTGTTTACAACAACAAATCTAGAAATTTCTAAGTTACAAACCAAATATGGAGAAATTAAGAGGGTACCATACTTTAAATATTTAGGAGAGATAATTTCTGAAAAATACTCACAACAAGAAAGAATATTAAAAGCTCGTAGGGGTCTAGGGCTGGTCCAAAACATTTACAATAAAAAATGTCTATCTATAAATACAAAAATTAAACATTATAAGTCGGTAATTAAACCAATAATGCTATATGCCAGCGAAACCTTGACACTTAAAAGGAAAACAGATATGGAAAACCTGAAGAAAGAGGAAAGGAAAATCATTAGGAAAATTCTGGGACCAAGATGGACCAAAGAGGGGTATAGATTACAGAAAAATTCTAAAATTGAAGAATATTCTAACATAGAGATAGACATGAGGAAGAGGCGTCTAAAATTCTATGGCCACATAATGAGACTTCCCGATCACAGACTTACAAAAAAAATAGTAAGATACGTAGCATCCCTTGTTAATGGAGGAGAATGGATCAAAAATGTAAAGAAAGATCTGGAATTAGCCAACATTACTACTGGAGACATGAACAAAAGAAACAATTTCAAACTTAAAGTTGACAAATGGGAGGTCAAACCAGAGACAAAAGCGCCGAGAACTGGAACAAAATGGTGCGAAGAAATAAAAGCTGAATTCTCGCAAAGAATGAAGACCTGGTGGGCAAACAAGAAGAATAAGAAGCCCCAGAAGTGAACCATCTTTACTTAGCGTCTTCCATGTTGGGAGCTTTACGACTAATAATAATAATAATAATTGTATATGATTGCGTTGTTAAAATGTTATGCGCTTATTGGTATTGTTTTGGGCATCGGACTTCCTTACATTTTTGTTGAAGCTGCAGGCGGCGAAGGACTCCGGGGACACCGGCGCTTGCCGTAATCACGAAAATCATCTTCCTGTAATTTTCCTCTTTATTTACTTCAATAAATAAAATGCTTGATGCGGTTTTTTAACATTATATTATTCACTCACACATATGATGCATCGAGATCACACATCCTCATCGTCCTTCTACATCCGAGTAAGTTAGACTGTCTCTCTCTAAAACAAAAAACTGTACAACAAATAGAATGAGAAAATGTTTTCGTTTGTCTGCGCCTTACCGCGCATTCATAATTAACGTCTTTGCCAACCTTGTGGTTACTCGGTGTGTCAAATTTTTTTTATATAAATCTTAATTTCACCGCATCCTTGGGGCCTTTCATCTTGTACTTATACAAGGTCCACCGATAAATTGCCTTTAAGTATCCTGATCACATCCTTGGGTACGACGGGATTATCCCAGTATTGCGTCTAATTAACTTACCGCTCGAACTATTTTCGGCGGCTCCGTTGCTTAGGGTGGTAGATTTCTTTCTCGCAACTTAGACTCTTCCGTACCAGACTGTGCTGTGAGATTTGCAATTTCTGTCGGAATTTGTTATTATCCTAAATGTGTTGTGAACTTCAACAGACTTAGTTAATTTTCTAAGTGACTCACAAAATATACGGCTACAGTGTTTATCTGAAGCGTGTTAAGAACGTACGATCAGAGTTGTTTTGCCGTCTTTAGCGCACTTTATTTTCCGTCTTCAGCGCACTTTATTTTCCTCATGATCAGACAGTTGTACTATTTTTATGTTGTACTCAGGAGTCTTCATCTGAGTTTTTCCTTTAGTAAGATAACTCCGGACTATAAATCTTTGTTTTCTACTTCCAAGGGTTGAAAGAGTATTTGCGTTTAACCAAACTACACACATCAAAAAAAGTTTTGCATCACCTCGGTCCGAGAATTCCGCAACCTGTACAGAAAATTGGAATAGAGATCAACATAAGCATCATTTTCGCCCTTTTTATCTCTCACGAAAACCACACATTGCATTTTGTACCACCACGCAGCGTGACGTTCAGAGTTGGTGGTCGAGATTGCTGTAATCAGCGGTAGCTATAATACCCAGTAACACGTCATCTTGCATTGATGCATGCCTGTATTCGTTGTGGTATACTATCCACAAGTTCATCAAGGTACTGTTGGTCCAGTTTGTCCCACTCCTCAACGGCGAATCTGTGTAGATCCCTCAGAGTGGTTGGTGGGTCACGTCGTCCATAAACAGCCCCTTTCAATCTATCTGAGGCATGTTGGATAGGGTTCATGCCTGGAGAACATGCTGGCCACTCTAGTCGAGCGATGTCGTTATCCTGAAGGAAGTCATTCGCAAGATGTGCACGATGGGGGCGCGAATTGTCGTCCACGAAGACAATTGCCTCACCAATATGCTACCGACATGGTTGCACTATCGGTCGGAGGATGGTATTCACGTATCGTACAGCCGTTATGGCGCCTTCCATGACCACCAGCGGCATACGTCGGCCCAATATAATGCCAACCCAAAACAGCAGGGAACCTCCACCTTGCTGTAACCGCTGGACAGTGTGTCAAGGGCGTTCAGCCTGACCGGATTGCGTCCAAATACGTCTCCGACGAATGTCTGGTTGAAGGCATATGTGACACTCATTGGTGAAGAGAACGTGATGCCAATCCTGAGCGGTCCATTCGGCATGTTGTTGGGCCCATCTGTACCGCACTGTATGGTGTCGTGGTTGCAAAAAAGTGAAGTTGCGCATCGTGCAGCCTATTGCGCATAGTTTGATTTGTAACATGGTGTCCTGTGGCTGCACGAAAAGCATTTTTCAACATGGTGGCGTTGCTGTCAGGGTTCCTCCAGCCATAATCCGTAGGTAGCGGTCACCCACTGCAATAGTAGACCTTGGGCGACCTGAGCGAGGCATGTCATCGACAGTTCCTGTCTCTCTGTGTCTCCTCCATATCCAAACAACATCGCTTTGGTTCACTCCGAGACGCCTGGACACTTCCCTTGTTAAGAGTCCTTACTGATACAAAGTAACAATGCGGACGCGATAGAACCGCGGTACTGACCATCTAGGCATGGTTGAACTTCAGACAGCACGAGCTGTGTACCTCCTTCCTGGTGGAAAGAAGAACTGATCGGCTGTCGGACCCCCTCCGTCTAAAATGCGCTGCTCATGCATGGTTGTTTACATCTTTGAGGGAGTTTAGTGACATCTCTGAACACTCAAAGGAACTGTGTCTGTGATACAATATCCACACTCAACGTCTATCTTCAGGAGTTCTGGGAACTGGGGTGATGCAAAACTTTTTTTGTGTATAGTTTGGTTTGTTTTTTGATTCCCAGCATTTGTTATTATTAAGTTGAATTGTGTTTCTCTCTATCCAAATAAACTTTATTCGTTTGTTTATATTTGGCCCTTTTAGTTGCGCACCACCTACGGCTGACATTTGAATTCCCTTTCCTGTTCAACTCGCAAATAGGGCGAGGAAAAAACGACTATCTATAAGCCTCCGTATCAGTTCTAGTTTCTCAAATCTTATTTTCGCGATCCTTACACCAAATGTACGTTGGTGGTGTTAGAATCGTTCTGCTGTAGGCCTCAAATGTCCGTTCCCTAAATATCCACATTAGTGACTCGCGAAAAGAGTGGCGTCTTTCCTCCAGGGCCCTCTCGAGTTCACGAAGAAGTTCTGGAATACGTGCGTGCTGATCGAACCTTCTGGTAACAAATCTAGCAGCACGCCTCTGAATTGCTTCTATGTCCTCCTTTAATTTGACGTGATGGGGATCCCAAACCCTCGAGCAGCCGTCAAGAATGGATCGCACGAGCGTTTTATAAGCCGTCTCCTTTATAGCTGAGCTACATATTCCTAAAATTCGTCTAATAAACCGAAGTCGACCATTCGCCTTTCCTACAACCAACCTGACGTGCGCATCCCATTTCATATTGCTTTGCCTACACGTTTAATTGACGTGACTGTATCAAGCAGCACACTGTTAATGCTGCATTCGAAAGTTTTGGGATTGTTTTTTCTACTGATCACCGTTAACTTACATTTTTCTACATTTCGAACAAGCTGCTACTCATCACACCAACTAGATATTTCTGTCTAACTCGTATCCTTCTACAGTCACTCAAGAACGACACCTTTCCTGCAGCGTCATCAGTAAAGAGGTGTAAATTGCTGCTCACCCTGCCTGTCAGATCTTTTATGTACATAGAGAATAAGAGTGGTCCTACCATACATCCCTGGGACACTCCTGACGATACCCTTGTCCTTGATGAACATTCACACTCGAGGGAAATGTAGTGAGTTCTATTACTTAAAAAAATCTTCTGGCCACTCACATACCTGTGGCCTTAATCCGTATGCATGGACCTTCGACAACAGTCTGCAGTGTGACAGTATGTTAAACCCTTTTGGGAAATTTAGAAATATGAAATCTGTCTGTTGCTCATCATCCACGGTTTGTAGGATATCATGTTTTGCATTCGAAAATGGGTCATCGAAGAAAGATTGTCGGTAAACATCCAGATTAGCTCTAATTTCTCTGACTCTCATTTCGTGAGATGTATGTGGGATGAAGTAATCTCTTGTTCGAACCGGAAAGTACTCTCGCGAAATGTCAGTGGTAAACCTCTCCGTGATGCACCACGCCTCTCTTGTAGCGTCTGCCATTTGACTTTCCGTAACGCTCTAGCACCACTCTTCGCTGGATCTTTTCTGTATCCATCAGTCATACCTGGTAAGGGTTCCACACCCATGAATAATACTCCAGAATGGGTCGATCAGTGCTTTGTAAGTAACTACTTTCGTCGATTAATTTCATTCTCTTAAGGGGTAAAAAATGATAGTGTGGTATTAATGGCCGGGAGGCCCCATCCGGGGAAGTTCGGTCGCCGGTTTGCAAGTCTTATTCGAGGTGACGCCACATTGGGCGACTTGCGCGTCGGTGATGATGACGAGGACAACACAACACCCACTCCGCGGGCGGAGAAAATCTTCAACGCAGTCGGGAATCGAACCCGGATCTGCTGCATGATAAGCAAACACGTTACCACTCAGCTAAGCAGCGGACTATTAAGAGGTAGCAGTCCTCTTTGAAATTTTCAAGAAATCTTTTTATGTTCTCTGCGATATCTATTGTGGTGTCCATCCTAAATTCACCAGAAACTCCGTTAGAGAGTCACAAAGCAATTTGTGAAAAAATATGTCCGAAAACCAGTGACAGCAGAAAAAAATAGTCGACATATAATTTCAAGTCAGCTTTAACAGGCATTTCGGATATTATGAACTTGAGATCGGACCACTTCGTTACAATTTCTGCACAAAACTGGACGAAAAGCGTATCCACAAAGAAGGGCAGCTGATGATAGATGCTGCCAAAGAGGGCCGCAGGACCACTATGGCGACGGAGGAGGTGTAAGAGGACCTCCTTTTGGATTCTGAAGGATTGTTGTATGGCCCAGGGATCGCTGAGTAGCAACACGTTTCACTTAACTACAGAAAATATAACCCAAAACTTTAAACGTGTTTTTCTCGAAACCGTATTTATCAAATTGATGGCAAACATAACTTGAGAACGGTACAGACGATTTTGATCGGAACTCTATTCCGGCATTCTAAATTTAATTCTCTATCAGCGTACCTAGCCATTCTGCGATATCTCCAAAAGTCTGTTTTCGGTGCACGCTTTTGTCTCGATTTCGTGGGCGAAGAAAGTGACATTTGTTTCAACATGTCACCGTTTTGTAGCACTTAATATTTGTCAATTATCCTATACATGCTGATAGAAAATATATTGAAAATGGCTTATACGAAATCATTTTGTCACGCATCCAATATGAGCGCTTCGGGAATTCCCACGGGTCAACAATGTTGTGGCTGCAATGGGTCCTCGCACCTGGTGGAGCGATTACAGGGAGCGTCCGATGTGGACACAAAATGATTTCTTAAAGACACAAATGTAAGGAATAAAACTATATCATCATATTTAACATTATTTCTTGTTTTACTTGAAAAAAGATCTCGAAAATTACGTATTTTTCATGCGTTCAAAGATTGCTACCCCCTTAAGAGTCTCTCAACGAGTCTCACCCTGACATACGCCTGTCCTAGGATTTCTTTTATGTGGTTATTCCACCCAGGAGGCTCCGGATAGTTACTCCTAGGTATTTTTCTGTAATTACTGTCCCCAGTTGTTGGTCTCCAATAATGTAGCCCAACAACAATCGGCTTCTTCAAGTATTACATGAAATGTATTCTCAGTTGCCAATATGGCAGCCATCAGCTGTATAATGGAATGAAGACAATGAAAATTTGTAACGGACCGGAAGTCTAACCTGGATTTCCCGCTTATCGCTAGCAGTCGCTTTACAATCAGGCTATCCATGCACGACTCATAGCGAGGCCCAAACTTCCATAAGTTAACAACCTGCACTCATACGTTAATTATGTACACTACTGGCCATTAAAATTGCTACACTAAGAAGAAATGCAGATCATAAACGGATATTCATTGGACAAATATATTATACTAGAACTGACTTGTGATTACATTTTCACGCAATTTGGGTGCATAGATCCTGAGAAATCAGTACCCAGAACAACCACCTCTAGCCGTAATAACGGCCTTGATACGTCTGGGCATTGAGTCAAACGGATGGCGTGTACAGGTACAGCTGCCCATGCAGCTTCAACACGATACCACAGTTCATCAAGAGTAGTGACTGGCGTATTGCGACGAGCCAGTTGCTCGGCCACCATTGACCAGACGTTTTCAATTGGTGAGAGATCTGGGGAATGTGCTAGCCAGGGCAGCAGTGGAACATTTTCTGTATCCAGAAAGGCCCATACAGGACGTGCAACATGCGGTCGTGTATTATCTTGCTGAAATGTAGGGTTTCGCAGGGGTCGAATGAAGGGTAGAGCCACAGGTCGTAACACATCTGAAATGTAACGTCCACTGTTCAAAGTGCCGTCAATGAGAACAAGAGGTGACCGAGACGTGTAACCAATGGCACCGCATACCATTACGTAGAGGGAGACCAAGAGATGAATACACTAAGCATATTCAGAAGGATGCAGGTTCCAGTATGTACTGGGAGATGAACAAGCTTGCACAGGATAGAGTACCATGGAGAGCTGCATCAAACCAGTCTCAGGACTGAAGACCACAACAACAATTATGCTGGGTGATACGCCAGTATGGCGATGACGAATACATGCTTCCAATGTGCGTTCACCGCGATGTCGCCAAACATGGATGCCACCATCATGATGCTGTAAATCGAACCTTGATTCATCCGAAAAAATGACGTTTTGCCATTCCTGCACCCAGATTCACATTGAGTACACCATCGCAGGCGCTCCTGTCTGTGATGCAGCGTCAAGGGTAACCGCAGCCATGGTCTCCGAGCTGATAGTCCACTCTGCTGCAAACGTCGTCGGACTGTTCGTGCAGATGGTTGTTGTCTTGCAAACGTCCCCGTCTGTTGACTCATTGATCGAGACGTGGCTGCACGATCCGTTACAGCCATGCGGATAAGATGCCTGTCATCTCGACTGCTAGTGATACGAGGCCGTTGGGATCCAGCACGGCGTTCCGTATTACCCTCCTGAACCCACCGATTCCATATTCTGGTAACAGTCATTGGATCTCGACCAACGCGAGCAGCAATGTCGTGATACGATAAACCGCAATCGCGATAGGCTACAGGCCGACCTTTATTAAAGACGGAAACATGATGGTAGGCATTTCTCTTCCTTACACGAGGCATCACAACAACGTTTCACCAGGCAACGCCGGTCAACTGCTGTTTGTGTATGAGAAATCGGTTGGAAACTTTCCTCATGTCAGCTCGTTGTAGGTGTCGCCACCGGCGTCAGCCTTGTGTGAATGCTCTGAAAAGCTAATCATTTGCATATCACAGCTACTTCTTCCTGTTGGTTAAATTTCGCGCCTGTAGCACGCCATCTTCGTGGTGTAGCAATTTTAATGGCCAGTGGTGTATATTCCTATACAGAGGACACGTGGTTGACAACATATGGAAATCTGGGTCTGGCTGACCATGATGCTCGGATAGCCTAGTGACGGGGCGTGAGTCGTGCTTGGGTAGCTCAGATGGTAGAGCACTTGTCCGCGAAAGGCAAGGGTCTCGAGTTCGAATCTCGGTCCGGCACGCAGTTGCCGGCACGGTAACTCAGCGTGTTCGGTCAGACGAACTAGAACGGTTGTCTTGCGACGTCCGCCCCAAGCAGATACAACGAATGAAAACGAACAAAATGAGATATAAAAAAAAGAAAAATAAGTGGTAAATCGATCGCGAGAAGCGAGAAATTCGGGTTCGAATCTCGGTCCCGCACAAATTTTCATTGTGGTCATTCCATTATACAGCTGATAGTTGTCCATATTCGCACATGAGGACATTCCATGTGTTGAACAACAGCTGTAGTCACCACAGTGGCTGTTCCTTCGGCCATGTATGCATATCTGTTAGAACATGCATCGTAATTTGGAATAACACAGCCACTGCAATATCGTACCGCCATCGACTATTTTTCGCAATATGCCACATTTATATAGGCCTTCGACTGTTTTTCGCAATGCGTCACATTTATACGAGGTGTGGCTAGAAAAAAACCGGACTAGTACTGGTGAAACAATAAAACGAATGCAATAAGGCTGAAAGTCGCGTGGCCTGTCACGTGACTCTCGCTCCGCCTACTGCTCGAGTTTCATCTGCCTCCTGCACTCAGTCTGCCCGTGGCGTCTGTTTTAAGTAGTTGACGTTTTGCCTGTGCGTCGGAAAATGTTGAGTGTACAGAAAGAACAGCGTGTTAACATCAAATTTTGTTTCAAACTAGGAAAATCTGCAAGTGAAACGTTTGTAATGTTACAACAAGTGTACGGCGATGATTGTTTATCGCGAACACAAGTGTCTGAGTGGTTTAAACGATTTAAAGATGGCCGCGAAGACACCAGTGATGACACTCGCACTGGCAGACCATTGTCAGCAAAAACTGATGCAAACATTGAAAAAATCGGTAAACTTGTTCGACAAGATCGCCGTTTAACAATCAGAGCAGTGTCTGAGTTAACAGGAGTTGACAAGGAAAGTGTTAGGCAGATTCTTCATGAAAGTTTCAACATGAACAAAGTGTGTTCAAAAATGGTTCCAAAGTGTCTCACAATTGAACAGAAGGAACGCCGAAGAATGATTTGTTCTGACATCCTGGAAAACATTGAAAGTGATCTCACCTTCTTACAAAATGTTATTACTTGCGATGAATCGTGGTTTTTTACTTATGATCCCGAAACTAAACGCCAATCGATGCATTGGAAAACTCCTGGTTCTCCACGACAAAAAAAAAGCACGAATGTCAAAATCGAAATTCAAGGCAATGATGATTGTTTTTTTTTTTTTTTTTTTTTTTTTTTTTTTTTTTTTTTTTTGACATCAAAGGGATTGTGCACATTGATTGGGTACCAGAGGGACAAACAGTGAATCAGCATTACTACATTAGCGTCCTGGCTACCCCACGTGAGCGAGTACGGAGAAAACGGAACGATTTGTGGAGAAAAAGTCATGGATCCTTCACCAAGACAATGCCCCAGCTCACAGTGCGTTGTCAGTGAAGACGTTTTTGGCAAAACACAACATTCCCATCTTAGATCACCCACCCTACTCACCTGATTTGGCCCCCTGTGACTTTTTTCTTTTCCCTAAAGTCAAGTCAGCTTTGAAAGGAACTAGATTTGAGACTGTTGAAGCAGTAAAAGAAAAAGCGACGGAAGTAATATATGGACTTACCGAAAATGATCTGCAGCATTGCTATGAACAGTGGAAAATTCGTGTGGAGCGGTGTAGAGACCGAGGAGGAGAGTACATTGAAGGAGATAACATGAAATTGTAAATAATTGTAAATAAATGTTTTTCCCAGCATCAGTCCGGTTTTTTTCTAGCCGCACCTCGTATAGGAGGGTTGTTCAGTTAATAATGCAACACATTTTTTTATAGGGCAATTTCGGTTGACAAAATGCGGAGCTTGTTGTGAGACATCGTGGAATATTCCCGCTTCAGCCCCTACAGCTTCATCAGGTTCCGATAGATGCCGGCGCTTTACGTTGTCCTGAAAATGGTGTCTTAACGGAGGTGCCTTCCAAGCACAGAGCTGTCATTGAGTATCTTTCAGCGGAAAACCACAGCATCGCGGATATTCATAGGCGCTTCCAGAATGTCTACGGAGACCTGGCAGTGAACAAAAGCACGGCGAGTCGTTGGGCGAGAGCTGGGTTGTTTGGGGGAAAGAGACCAAACTGCAAGGTCATCGGTCTCATTGGATTAGGGAAGGATGGGGAAGGAAGTCGGCCGTGCCATTTCAAAGGAACAATCCCGGCATTTGCCTGGAGCGATTTAGGGAAATCACGGAAAACCTAAATCTGAATGGCCGGACGCGGGATTGAACCGTCGTCCTCCCGAATGCGAGTCCAGTGTGCTAACCACTGCGCCACCTCGCTGGGTAGTTGGACGAGGCGCCTGTCACTATCACAACAAGGTCGTGCAAATCTGTCAGATCTCCCGCCTGCTGGCCTGTGAACGCATCTGTGACTCCTGCAATGTTGGAACGTGCGGAACACTCTTATTCGATGTGATCGACGGATCACAAACACTTCGCTGCTCAACTGGACGTCTCTGTTGGTAGTGTGACACACTCGTCCGCCAGTTGGGGTACTCAAAGGTGTGTGCCCGCTGGGTTTCCTTGCCGCCTACCAGAAGATAAAGACCAACGAACGACCATCTGTGCGGAATTGCTCGACCGTTACGAGGCTGATCGTGATCATTTTTGTCGAATATCGTCACAGGTGATGAAAGATGGGTTCATCAAATCATTGCTTCGAACCGGAAACGAAACGGCAAGTGGCGCCACATTACCTCTTGTCCAAAGAAAAAGTTCAAAGCCGCACCCTCAGCCGGTAAAACCATGACGTTTCCTGGTACTGTGAAGGGGTTATTCCACTTTACTTCCTCCTTCATGGTGCAACGATCAACTCTGAAGTCTATTGTGCTACCCTCGGGAAATTGAAGAAACGACTTCTCCATGACAAGGTCTCGCACAAGTCTGTGCACCCGAGATGAGCTCATAAAACTTCATTGGACTCTTCTTCCTCATCTACCCTACAGTACGGATCACGCATCTACCGACTTCCACCTGTTTGGTCCAATGAAAGATGCATTCCACGGGAAGCAGTACTTGGACGATGCGGAAGTTATTGATGCAGTAAGACGTTGGCTCTGACGTCAACCATTTGACTGGTACCATGTGGGCAATCAGGCCGTGCACTAAGGTGGCGTAAGGCCTCCGGCCTGAACGGTGATGACGTTTAAAAAGAGGATTTTGTAGCCAAAAGAATGGGGAATAATATGGTGTATTGGAATCCTGAATAAAACCAACCTCTTTTCAGAAAATACTGTTGCATTACTTATTGAAACCATCATACACTCAGGATTATCTGCCCCATCGATCATCTGGAGATCTTTTTGCAATTCTCTGCAATCTCCTGACCTTGCTACGTTCTGTAGACAACTGCATCGCCTGTGAATAGCCTCACGGAGCTGTGTCGTTCGTCCTCGTGCTCAGCTACGCCTGGAAAGACACAGATGAGCCAAAACATTGTCTTTCTTATTAGCATGTTGGATCACGTTTGGAACGTAATAAAGCAGCGATTCAGCCTGACATGGATTCGACAATGCCTTGGCATATTTCTGGAGGTATGTGGCACCAGACGCCTACGCAAGGTTTACGCTGTTCCCTTAAATTATGGGCCGGCTGTTTGTGGGCCAGAGCTTGCAGCTGCTATGGACCCAGATGAGTTCCGTAGAGTAGAGACGAGGCTAATTTGGTTGGGATTGATTTGTTTGGGGGAAGAGACCAAACTGTGAGGTCATCGGTCTCATCGGATTAGGGAAGGACGGGGAAGGAAGTCGGTCGTGCCCTTTCAAAGGGACCATCCCAGCATTTGGCTGGAACGATTTAAGGAAATCATGGACAACCTAAATCAGGATGGCTGGACGCAGAATTGTACCGTCATCCTCCCGAATACGAGTCCAGTGTCCACTGCGCCACCTTGCTCGGTGGCGAATTTGGTGGCCAAGACATCAACGTGAGTTTGCTATCATGCTCCTCAAACCACTGTAGGGCGATTGTGGTTTGTGACATGGACTGTTATCATGCTGGAAGATACCATCGCTTTTGGGGAAGTCAACAAGCATGAAGTGATGCAGTTGGTCCACAATAACGTTCACATTGTCTCCATCTGAATGGTCCCTTCGATTACTACCAGGTCAGTGTCCCCCATAGCGAGTACTGACACACTATCCTGAGTCCATGGTGCAGCGTAGTGGATAGGTGTAGCGCTGGTGCCTGCTGTCGACACCACAAAGATGCTCCCAGCTGTTGGACATCGCTGACCACACCAATGAGACGGAAGTAGCAAGAAATGCCCACAGAAGTTCTCCACGCCACTGGCGGCGGCCTGCCTTGAAACAGACACGAGGTCAGTCCTGCACCAGGCTACGTTCCAGTCTACGCCTGGCCCACAGCAAGCAGCGAGAAGGGCACCAGTTCGGCAACAACAGAGTTAGAGACAACCAGTCAGACTCTTCAAGTTAATCTGCAAGTCCTTGCATATGTTTGTGAACATTGGCTTTGAACAGGGCTACGGAAAAATGGAAATGAGCGTTACGCGTCAGTGGCCGGGAGGCTCATTATGGGGCAGGTCCGGCCTCCTTGGTGCAGTTCTCATTACATTCGACGCCATATTGGGCGACCTGCACGCCGGATGAGGATGAAATGATGATGAAGAAAACACAAGTCCCTGAGCGGAGAAAATCCCCAGCCCAGCCAGGAATTGAACCGGGGCCCCTTAGGATGGCAGTCTGTCATGCTGACCATTCAGCTATCGGGGTGGACAACAGGGCTATGAGATAAGAGTTTCCACTGAAGAGCGCTTTGAGTTGTATTACCAACGACGGTCTGTTTCAGCACAAATATTCGATTGGCTATATATGTACCTAAGCTCTGGAGAACAGTCACAGCAAGAAGAATTTGTATAACAAAAGATAAGTGTTCATTTTGCCTGTAAATACATTTCAGTTCTCATATTTTAGGTGTGTGATACCATTTTATTGATTACATGTTTAAAACCCAATTCATTTGAAACACTCCGTCACAATAGTTTCAAAGATATAGTAGCAACAGCAATTGAGAGATTCATACCTCATAAATTGGTGAGAGATGGAACTGATCCCCCATGGTACACAAAACAGATCCGAACGCTGTTGCAGAGGCAACGGAAAAAGCATGCGAAGTTCAGAAGAATGCGAAATCCCGAAGATTGGCTAAAATTTACAGCCGCGCGAAATTTGGCACGGACTTCAATGCGAGATGCCTTTAATAGGTTCCACAACGAAACATTGTCTCGAAATTTGGTAGAAAATCCGAAGAAATTCTGGTCGTATGTAAAGCACACAAGCGGCAAGACGCAGTCAATACCTTCCCAGCCCAGTGCAAATGGTACTGTTACCGACGACTGTGCCGCTAAAGCGGAGTTATTGAACGCAGTTTTCCGAAATTCCTGCACCAGGGAAGACGAATGGAATATTCCAGAATATGAAACACGAATAGCTGCTAGCATGAGTTTCTTAGAAGTAGATACCTTAGGGGTTGCGAAGCAACTTAAATCGCTTGATACGGGCAAGTCTTCAGGTCCAGATTGTATACCGATTAGGTTCCTCACCGATAGATCTGTACCTACAGATTGGAAAATTGCGCAGGTCGCACCAGTGTTTAAGAAGCGTACTAGGAGTAATCCATCGAACTACAGACCTATATCATTAACGTCGGTTTGCAGTAGGGTTTTGGAGCATATACTGTATTCAAACATTATGGATCACCTCGAAGGGAACGATCTATTGATACGTAATCAGCATGGTTTCAGAAAACACCGTTCTTGTGCAACGCAGCTAGCTCTTTATTCGCACGAAGTAATGGCCGCTATCGACAGGGGATCTCAAGTTGATTCCGTGTTTCTAGATTTCCGGAAAGCTTTTGACACCGTTCCTCACAAGCGACTTCTAATGAAGCTGCGGGCCTATGGGGTATCGTCTCAGTTGTGCGACTGGATTCGTGATTTCCTGTCAGAAAGATCGCAGTTCGTAGTAATAGACGGCAAATCATCGAGTAAAAGTGAAGTGATATCAGGTGTTCCCCAGGGAAGCGTCCTGGGACCTCTGCTGTTCCTGATCTATATAAATGACCTGTGTGACAATCTGAGCAGTTCTCTTTGGTTGTTCGCAGATGATGCTGTAATTTACCGTCTAGTAAGGTCATCCGAGGACCAGTATCAGTTGCAAAGCGATTTAGATAAGATTGCTGTATGGTGTGGTAGGTGGCAGTTGACGTTAAATAACGAAAAGTGTGAGGTGATCCACATGAGTTCCAAAAGAAATCCGTTGGAATTCGATTACTCGATAAATAGTACAATTCTCAAGGCTGTCAATTTAACTAAGCACCTGGGTGTAAAAATTACGAACAACTTTAGTTGGAAAGATTACATAGATAATATTGTGGGGAAGGCGAGCCAAAGGTTGCGTTTCATTGGCAGGACACTTAGAAGATGCAACAAGTCCACTAAAGAGACAGCTTACACTACACTCGTTCGTCCTCTGTTAGAATATTGCTGCGCGGTGTGGGATCCTTACCAAGTGGGATTGACGGAGGACATCGAAAGGGTGCAAAAAAGGGCAGCTCGTTTTGTATTATCAAGTAATAGGGGAGAGAGTGTGGCAGATATGATACGCGAGTTGGGATGGAATTTATTAAAGCGAAGACGTTTTTCGTCGCGGCGAGATCTACACTCCTGGAAATGGAAAAAAGAACACATTGACACCGGTGTGTCAGACCCACCATACTTGCTCCGGACACTGCGAGAGGGCTGTACAAGCAATGATCACATGCACGGCACAGCGGACACACCAGGAACCGCGGTGTTGGCCGTCGAATGGCGCTAGCTGCGAAGCATTTGTGCACCGCCGCCGTCAGTGTCAGCCAGTTTGCCGTGGCATACGGAGCTCCATCGCAGTCTTTAACACTGGTAGCATGCCGCGACAGCGTGGACGTGAACCGTATGTGCAGTTGACGGACTTTGAGCGAGGGCGTATAGTGGGCATGCGGGAGGCCGGGTGGACGTACCGCCGAATTGCTCAACACATGGGGCGTGAGGTCTCCACAGTACATCGATGTTGTCGCCAGTGGTCGGCGGAAGGTGCACGTGCCCGTCGACCTGGGACCGGACCGCAGCGACGCACGGATGCACGCCAAGACCGTAGGATCCAACGCAGTGCCGTAGGGGACCGCACCGCCACTTCCCAGCAAATTAGGGACACTGTTGCTCCTGGGGTATCGGCGAGGACCATTCGCAACCGTCTCCATGAAGCTGGGCTACGGTCCCGCACACCGTTAGGCCGTCTTCCGCTCACGCCCCAACATCGTGCAGCCCGCCTCCAGTGGTGTCGCGACAGGCGTGAATGGAGGGACGAATGGAGACGTGTCGTCTTCAGCGATGAGAGTCGCTTCTGCCTTGGTGCCAATGATGGTCGTATGCGTGTTTGGCGCCGTGCAGGTGAGCGCCACAATCAGGACTGCATACGACCGAGGCACACAGGGCCAACACCCGGCATCATGGTGTGGGGAGCGATCTCCTACACTGGCCGTACACCACTGGTGATCGTCGAGGGGACACTGAATAGTGCACGGTACATCCAAACCGTCATCGAACCCATGGTTCTACCATTCCTAGACCGGCAAGGGAACTTGCTGTTCCAACAGGACAATGCACGTCCGCATGTATCCCGTGCCACCAAACGTGCTCTAGAAGGTGTAAGTCAACTACCCTGGCCAGCAAGATCTCCGGATCTGTCCCCCATTGAGCATGTTTGGGACTGGATGAAGCGTCGTCTCACGCGGTCTGCACGTCCAGCACGAACGCTGGTCCAACTGAGGCGCCAGGTGGAAATGGCATGGCAAGCCGTTTCACAGGACTACATCCAGCATCTCTACGATCGTCTCCATGGGAGAATAGCAGCCTGCATTGCTGCGAAAGGTGGATAACACTGTACTAGTGCCGACATTGTGCATGCTCTGTTGCCTGTGTCTATGTGCCTGTGGTTCTGTCAGTGTGATCATGTGATGTATCTGACCCCAGGAATGTGTCAATAAAGTTTCCCCTTCCTGGGACAATGAATTCACGGTGTTCTTATTTCAATTTCCAGGAGTGTATTTACGAAATTTCAGTCACCAACTTTCTCTTCCGAATGCGAAAATATTTTGTTGAGCCCAACCTACATAGGTAGGAATGATCATCAAAATAAAATAAGAGAAATCAGAGCTCGAACAGAAAGGTTTAGGTGTTCGTTTTTCCCGCGCGCTGTTCGGGAGTGGAATGGTGGGGAGATAGTATGACTATGGTTCGATGAACCCTCTGCCAAGCACTTAAATGTGAATTGCAGAGTAATCATGTAGATGTAGATGTAGATGAACAGATGTTTGCTTGGTTGACGGTGTACCTGGAGACGATAACTGCCATAGTGTAGCAGCAAACGCGATGCATCCGACCATACAGCACGTTCCGACAAATCTGCAGTCCAATCTCGACAATCCTGTGCCCACTCCACTCGTAGCTGACGATTGTTGGGTCAAGATGGGAACATAAAGGGGTCGTCTGCAGCAGAGTCCCACGTTCAACAATGTGCACTCAATGGGGTGGTGCGAATCACCTGTGCCTGCACGAGCACTGTGCCCAGACGTCAAATCTGCCGCACATCGCCGCCTGTCCTGCATTACAGACTAGGCAAGCCTCCGACATTCATGTTTTGTGATGAGCTGTCGACGTCCGGCACCTTGTTATCTAAACGTCGTTTCACCGTCCTTCCACGACCTATCGTCAAAGATCGCGACTGCAGCAGGTGAACAACTGACCAGATTGCCACTTTTTGGAATTCGCCTTCACAGACGTCCGGTCACCTACGCTTTGTCAAAGTCGCTCATGGCAGTGGATTTCCTCATTTGCGGCCCGCGTCGTAGCTAATACGATTCCCAAGTCGGCTCTGCTCCGCATATGCGCTGAAGTAACAAAAGTCATGGGATAGCGATATGCGCATATGCAAATGGCGATAGTATCACGTACACAAGATATAAAAGAGCAATGCAATGGCGGAGCTGTAATTTGTACTCAGGCGATTATGACCGCACGATGGGAATTAAAATACTTTCAGCGCGCGGAATGGTAGTTGCAGTTAGACACATCGGAAATTGCATTTCGTAAATCTTTAGGGAATCAAATATTCCGAGATCTACAGTGTCAAGAGTGTGCCCACAATACTAAAATTTCAGGCTTGCATTTAACGAACGAGAACAGCGACGATCGCGTAGAGTTGTCAGTGCAACACTGCGTGAAATAACCGTAGAAATTAATATGGGACGTACAACAAACGTATCCGTTAGGACTGTGCGACGCGATTTGGCGTTAACGGGCTACAGCAGCAAACGACCGATGTGAGAGCCTTTGCTAACAACACGAAATTGCTGGGCTTATAACAATATCGGTTAGACTGTAGACAATTGGAAACCCATGCCCTGGTCAGATGATTCCCGAATTCAGTTGGTGAGAGCTGATGATAAGAGTACTAGTGCGGCTCCTCGGTCGTGTAGACCATCTGCAACCATTCGTGGAGGTCATGTTCCCAAACAACGACGGAAATTTTGTGCATGACCAGGCCACAGTTATTCGCGACTGGTTTGAAGACATAGTGGACAGTTGGAGCGAATGATTTGACCATCCAGACCGGCTGACATGAATTCCGTCGAACATTTATGGGACATAATCGAGAGGTCAGCTCGTGCACAAAATACTGCACCAGCAACACTTCCGCAATTAGGGGAGTCTAGGGTAAGATGGTACAATTCCGAAACTTCCTGGCAGATTAAAACTGTGTGCCCGACGGAAACTCGAACTCGGGACCTTTGCCTTTCGCTGGCAAGTGCTCTACCAACTGAGCTACCCAAGCACGACTCACGCCCCGTCCTCACAGCTTTACTTCTGCCAGTACCTCGTGTCCTACCTTTCAAATCAACATACGGTTTCGCGCCATTTTCTAGTTTCGTATTGTTGGTAGCACTTGTCTTTCTGTGTGGCATTGCAGTGCCGAGGGTTTCTCCAGCTCTTTTTGTCTTTTCCATGAGTACACCAGTTTATGCTACAGAGATATAATTTTTTTTGTTGAGAGGTATGTAAAGTTACTTAGTTTTAAATGCTCTTATACAATGACTAGTTTCCATACGCTTGTAAATTCTATATTCATGAGGTTACAGACTTCTTTTCCATTCCCATGTGTTCTGGGGCATGTATGGGGAAACACTCTGTGACATGTGCTGCCATTTCTTGGCACACTTCAGTACCATTTACCCGTGATTGCACTCTCGGCAATAGTACATTTTCAATCAGAAAAAGGTACAATTTCGATACCCTAGCACAATTTCGATCAATGCAGTTTTTTACTTCGTCAAGACTGGTTACAGTAGACATACTACACACAGTTACTTCAAATAGACATATTACACACAATTACTTCATGTAACTTTTGTATATTTAAACGTATTTTCTCTCGCGGGTTTTTAAAGCAAACCCTTATTTTTTTCTCTTAGATGCCCAGAAAACGACCAGAAAAGAAAATCTACAATAAATGGACTCCAGCTGCATTACATGAGGCAATAAAAAGTGTAATGGATGGAGATTTGAGCCTTCGAGCTGCCTCAGAGTTATGCGCGATTCCTTTCAGAACTCGGCATGGTAAAGTACAAATGAAAAAGAAAATGCAAGCTGGATTACCTCCAACTGTGGAAAACAGCAATGGTCATTCAACAGTACTCAATTCTGAAATGGGAGATGGTTTGGTCCAGAGAGTTTTATTTATAGAACAGTGAGGACTGGATCTGTCTTCTCTCCAGTTAAAAAGAGTTGCATTTCGCTTGGCTGAGGAAAATAATTTGAAACAGGCATGGGACTTAAAAAGCAGGATTGCTGGAATCGATTGGTTTAGAGTATTAATTAACAGACACACTAACCTTAGCCTGCGAAAACTCGAGGATCTTTCACGAGCCAGATCTGAAGGCTTAAACAAAGCGAAAATAAGTAAATATTTCCAGAATTTGGAAGAAATCTTAAAGGAATATGTTTTGTTTGGTAAACCAGAGTGTCGGCCGCAGTGCCGAGCGGTTCTAGGCATTTCAGTCCGGAACCACACAGCTGCTACGGTCGCAGGCTCGACTCTTGCCTCGGGCGTGGATGTGTGTGATGTCCTTAGGTTAGTTAGGTTTAAGTAGTTCTATGTTCTAGGAGACTGATGACCTCAGAAGTTAAGTCCCATAGTGCTCAGAGCCATTTGAACCATTTTTTGTAAACCAGAGTGTATTTATAATACAGATGAATTCGGCTTTTCTCTTAACAACAAACCCCCAAAAATAGTTAGTCGTAAAGATAAGGAAGGAGTTGAACCTTCAACCTTATTCCAAGCTTCTGTTCCTTCAACCCCTACCCAATCAAGCTACTACCAGCATTCTGGGCGAAGAACGCATTACAAGATATAACTGAAGATCACAGCAAATTCGTAACACCAGCATCCACTACCATTTCTCAGCACGATGCTGTCAAGGACATTTTGTCAACTCCACAGAAAAAAAAGTATCGTCTCGGAAAAGGAAAACAGAGACATCAATTAGACTCACTTCAGCTGAAAACCTGGAAAACCTCCGCTGCAAGAGAAATCTTTTTAACGCGGAACGAAGGAAGAAATAAACAAATGCGACTAGAACAAAAAAAACAGAAATGATGTCCGTGAGTAATGAAGAACGGAGTATTAAAAGCTTCAAATCGCCATCAAAAAACGAGAATAATTGTGAATTTTGTTTCTTGAATTATTATAATGCGGAATCGTTTCCAAAAATGTAGTGTTTGCTACCACGAAGTTTGCGTCGGTGGCCGAAGAAAAAAGTGCTTTTTATGTAGATGTTAACGATCTCAAGAAGTGATCACAGTTGTACCTAGTGTGGTACATTTTCGAACAGTTTTACTCGAGTCTGTAACCTTTTCTTGCGTTTAAACCGAGGCCCACGAGAAAGACAAGCCGCGGTGCGTACGTCACGAAGGTAGTCCTGAACTCGCTCGCTCGCTCAGCTCAGCAGACAAAATGGGTTTCTAACCCTGTTAACTCGCAGCTGGGCGTGTAAGCACTAACGAGAATTGTATCTTCCACTGGAATCTGCTATTATGAAGATTTACTGATTAACAGTAGTACAGCAAAATTTCGTTTAAGATCAATACTCAATATAAATGGTATAACGGCTTCTTTATAGCATTTAGTCTCTTCTGCTTAACAGTAGTCATTACATGCTGGGAGTGGTGCCTTATGAAATTGATAATCATTTTAGTATTATTTTATTTTATTGTACGCCAGTACGGCCGTAACAAAATATAAGTAGGCCCATGGACTTCTCATCATTATAGGACTAATAACAGTAAGATTCCATAATAGCGGATTCCAGCAGAAGATTCAGTTTTCGTGTGTACGGACACGCCTGGTTACGAGTTAAAACGTGCAGAAACGTAGTCTGCTGATTTGAGCGAGCGAGCGAGCGAGCGAGCGCAGGGCTACCTTCGTGACGTACGCGCCGCGACCTGTCTTTCTTGTAGGCCTCGGTTTAAACCAACACTTGCAATGGTGTAATATTTGTGTCACATATCCATTAAACATCAAAAACAGGTGCCATATTTTAAATTACAGTAGAGCGTCGATTATCCGAACGTCGGTCAACCGAACGACCGCCTAACCGAACTGTGTACTCGCTCGCACCTGTTACTCTCCCACCCTACCGTCCATCATTCCCCTCACTCCCAAACCAAGTTTCCCACAGTAGTCGCAGCACTGGGCCACCGCTGGCGGAACATTGCTTCTAATGGGGCCTTCACAAGGCGCCGCTGACCGGCCAAGCCGCCAGTCGCCGTGTGTGGTGTGCGTACTGTAAGACCTTCGGTACACACACCATCAGCTTATTTGACTTGTCGCTCTAACGAAGTAGGCGAGTGTCAGCAATATGTCTCGTGATCTTACCGTGGCGTGTTTATCTTCTGCCGTAATGTCAAACGATAGAAATGCCACTTGCACGCTTAGAGTAGCAGATTGACGGTGACCAACTTTAAACAGAACTTGATTAATTTTCACACACATTTATTAAAATAATAACAAGCATAAAAATAACTTAACTTGGTTCTGGATGCTATTTACAATTGACAATCTGAAGTTCCTTTGGTCTTGGTACGTTAATCTTACTCTCACATATCTCTGATACTTGACAAAGTGTCTATACATTTCTCTTCATGGCTATGTACAGGAATATGATAATCTTCTTAGGTGCAGACTGAAACTTGACTACAGACTAATGCAGACTGACTAATCGGAGGTCAGTACACACGTTATAATACCTCGAGCGTTCAGGTATCACTGCGCGAGTGTGATCCGCAAGGAGAAAAAGTTCTATGTTAGCAGCAATCTCATTGGCTGCGTTACATATTAATACGCGAATCTGCAGAAGCAGAATTTGGTCCGTCCGTAGACAGCGCCATCTCGTAGAGCGGAGACGGACAGCGCTGCGCCTGTGCTGTTGTGCTTAGCGGGTCGCGCTCTAGTGGGAAAGTTGTGTACGCGCTGACTACGCGAACTATGTACACAACACTGTGCTTCAACAATCAGCACACTTCTGTCGGCTTGGCACTGGCAGTAGAAGTAGCGGCAGTATCAAAGCTGTTCACAGCAACGGCTGCGCCAGCTTAGAGTTGAGGCGTGCCGCTCCGCGCAGTTTGAAGGATTGCGCGCCCCCAAGAAGAGCTTCTCACGGTGCAAACAGTCACCTTCTGTTCTCTGTTACGACCACTTGGGTGCTGCTGCGTGAAGAAGTGAACTTGACGATACAAAATGCTTGAACGTAAACGTGTTGTCCTTTCTATGAGGGACTAGTACGAGATTATTACTATATATTCCCACTGAAGTTGCCGTTGTATGTTACTTTGTAATACTAAAAGAGATGCCTGTTTTTATGAATAAATTTACTGTACAGTACTTCTTTTTGGCAAATAAACATGTACAGTTCGATTATCCGAACAAACCAGTTTTCCGAACACCCATGTCGCCCAATTACTTCGGATAATCGACGCTCTGCTGTATTTCTTTCCTCAGTTTGTTTCCAGTTACAATAGCATTTGTTCGAAATGATCGAAATTGTACCACCTAACCCTACAGAGGCAGCATCGCTCAATATTTATGCACAGGACTTTCAGCTACTTGTTGAGTCCGTGCCACTTTGAACTGCTGCACTATTTCGGTGAAAGGGAGATATCCCATGACTTTTGTCGCCTCAGCGCATACTTTCCTTGCCGCGTCACGTTCCTATAACGGCACCAGATGGTATACCTTCCCGCGGTCGGCGGTGGTCCTAGCGTCTTGTCTCAACAGCGTGTAAGGCATTTCGCTAGCCCTAGAGAACGGCTACTGACTCCCTTACTTGTAAGGCCCATTTCGTAACGGCGCAGCGAACGGGGAATTCTGCAGGAACAGGTTTCCCACTGCGGGCCTAGTCTTTCGCCCAGCTGATGGTCCACTTACGGCCGTGGCGGAGAGGCCTGCCCATTGACCTGCGATGCAGTAAAAGTAGCCGCCTGTGGATGCAAGCTGGCCGCGGAAATCCGAGGCGGCGCCATGGTTTGCGTCACAAACCCGGCGCTGCAACTCCAGTATTGACACCTACTGACGATAGACCGATACTGCCGCTCTCACAGTCACAAAACTCCTGCTCACTTCTGTTATACTCTGCGCTCCAAGCGGCCAGCAACCTACACATCTGAATACGACACTGGATGAGTGCGAATAGTATAGTTTACATTGACTTGTAGCATAGTTTATGCAATGGTGGGCGTATGTAGTGTCATAAAAATGTACAATAACTAAAAAATTACATCACATTTTTCTTTCTTGAGGTACCTGAGGACACTTGGAGCTATGAAACGGTACATTATAGAATGATTCATTCACGAATATCTCGTAACCTACAGATATTTTTTGTTGAAGAATATAACGTTTTTAAGAAGTAAATATGGCTAGTAAACGACAGAAGACATACCTTTTGCTGAAAGACGTTCTATACGTACTCAGAAACACGACATTTTGTTCACTACACTTCCAGTCAAATCAGTGAATGTGGAACACACGAAACCTGTATGAAATGCGATACCTACATTATAACTACGTACCAAATAATCCACCACAACTGAAGCTGAAGGAAAAAAAATGGTTCAAATGGCTCTGAGCACTATGGGACATCTGAGGTCATCAGTCCCCTAGAACTTAGAACTACTTAAACCTAACTAACCTAAGGACATCACACACATCCATGCCCGAGGCAGGATTCGAAACTGCGCCGTAGCGGTCACGCAGTTCCAAACTGAAGCGCTTAGAACCGCACGGCCACACCGGCCGGCCTGAAGGGAAAACCACACAGACATGATAATTGAAAGTCAAAACTAATAAAACTGTTTCCCAACAAAGAAGAAACAAGTTCCACAGTTGGTGCCACACTTGAGCCACTACATTTATAAAAATATTCGTGCACTGCAATGTATGAAAGTGTGAATCGTTAGACTAAACACATAGGGAAAAATGCCTATAAAATAACAGACGACAATATAAATACGTGCTTTTCATGAATGAAATATGTATTCATTTTCTCTTCATTTCAGCGGCATTAGCTGCAATTGTGCACCCTTTCGAAAGTATTTCTTCATGAATAAATTGTAGCTTTATCCACTGAATCAGTGAGATCTGGCTCCCAATCATTCACGTCTCTCGATAATTTACTAGCGTTTGGAAAGCAAAAACATACTAACAATATCGTTAATTATGCAGAAAAATATTTACATACGTCACTCTTGTGGCTGCTTTCTCTACGCTAGGGGAGCTGGTGTCGTTCTTGGGTCAGCAGTGTGTGTTGCAGTTATATAGCTTAGACTCTAGTTGCGCGTTTCTTTGTGCTTCATGTTCGTAAATCATCAAGTTTCTACATTTCCTTTTCAATAAGATGACTGGCCGTACTATTAATTCGTATCTTTCCACTATCTGCAAGTGAATGGTCATTTACACATCGAATGTATATTGTAACTCTGTGCAACGTATCACAGTTAAGTACAGTAAGACGAGACGAACAATTCGATATGCGACACTTTTTTTTGTGGTCCACCAAGCCGCAAAAGTACCTCAAATTGGCCTACGAAAACCACCTAAGCTTCAGTGGTTGCACGTCGCGCGAGATATTTCAGTATTATCTCGTTCTGTTCGCATAAACTGTCAGTGATAAGGAAAAATAAAAAGAACCTTCCTTTTAGAAAATATAATGTTGTATGTATGTTAACCGGGGACCTAGAAACGACGGAGATGCTCCGTCCCCGCCGCAGCCGCAGTGGTCCACAACCCCACGACGACAACTGCAGTCCACTTCACCCCTCCGCCGCCACACACCGAACCCAGGGTTATTGTGAGGTTCGGCCCCCGGTGGACCTCCGAGGGAACGTCTCACACCAGACGAGTGTAACCCCCATGCTTGCGTGGTAGGGTAATGGTGGTGTACGCGGAGAACTTGTTTGCGCAGCAATCGCCGACGTAGTTTAGCTGAGGCGGAATAAGGGGAACCAGCCCGCATACGCTGAGGCAGATGGAAAACCGCCTAAAAACCATCCACAGACTGGCTGGCTCACCGGACCTCGACACAAATCCGCCGGGCGGATTCGCGCCGGGGACCAGGCACTCCTTCCCGCTCTAGAAGCCGCGCGTTAAACCGCTCGGCTAACCAAATATAACGCACTTTAATTTTGTACTAAGATACGTTTTCGCTAAAGACCACGGTTATCGACGACAGTACTTTCTCGGTCTTCACTGACTGGGCTGTTGCGCCACCGGCTTAGTCACCTCAATCGTTAATATTATTAATTTAAATTTTCCCATGAGGATAATGAAAGAAAAAAGACTTCTGTAAACTCAACGCCTGCCGCGAGCGGTGACGGGAATGTAAGATGGCGGAAGAGCTGATTTGAGTAGCCAATAGGAACGACGTTTCTGTTTCAAACGCGGGCGAAACAAATATTGCATTTACATCCTTTGGCATTGTAAGTAGAGTCAGTGCGAAGGAACTTCGTTTTCGTAGAGAAACACGGATACGTAAAAACACGTAATAAACGATTTAACACAAGTCATATCATTATAGGCCTATTCTTGAAGATGTGACCTATCGATGGAAGAAAACAAGATTTATTTTTATGGCACGTAGGTTTCGCTTTTTGTATTTAAGAAATATTACAAGCCACTAATGCCAGTTGGTAAATAAAAGGAAGCGAAACGTGTAAGGCAAAAACGACTGACTTTTATTTACTTACATAGACGGACACCTGCAAGAAAATAAAAATAATAAAACAATGAAGGTATTCCAGAAAACATAAAAATAATAACAGCATGATTTTTTTGAAACCATCACTTCACACTAAGGCTTTACACTGTTGCTGCACTCTTCATTAAATGTATAAATTAATCCTACATTTGATGGTACCTTCTGCGCCAAGTGTATTCAAATGAGTAACAGGCAATAAGTTTTTGCACAGTCTGGTGCCGCGAAGAGTTTTCCTGATGACCGACCTCTTCTTGGTTAACTGTTAAATGCTTGACTCCTTCATCGTTCAGGCATTCGTAGGACCTAAAACAGTCGTAAACCAGAGTCGTTCCTGGAATGATGTGCTCCTCGATGATACTAAGCAGCACGTTTTTCGTACATCTGGAAACAAGTTCGAAAAAACACTTGTGGGTTCCTTTTTGAATTCCTCCGAAAACCCACCTTCCTGATTTTTCGTTCCTTCTGCCGCATTTACCTCTTCCGAACTCGACAATGACTCCATCACCGCCAAGTAACTCGCTTTCGTTGAAGCATATTTCAATACATATTTCTCTGCAGAAGCTTTTCCAGTCCACTACTGGCTCCTTGGAAAACCGTAGTTCTTCCGAAATGAAAAAAAATTCTGCGCCTTTTGACCCAGAGGCAAGTTAATTTTGGGATACTTTACTTGCTTCTCTCAAACCAAGAATTTTTCTAATGCTGCTACTAGCTCTGTAACCAGTCTTTCTGCAACTCTACTGCACCCCCATCTGTAGCTTTCGTACGAGAAGCAACGTTCATATCCCCACCACACTTCCGACACTTTCTACGACTGGCTATAAAATCGTGCAACGTACACCAGTCAAGTACATTGCCTTCGTGTTCCATAAAGACAAGGTCCCTGTAGTGAACGGATACAAGGCCACAGCTGGAAGCACAATGAAATCAAATAGAATTATTCACTCAAAAGAAGCTGAAGTCATCTGTTTCGGTACTTTTTATTGGTCACTTAAAGGGGTACCAAATGCAACATTGATATCTATGGTCGTCTTATGCGATGATTGGAGACAAACTAACTCAGGTCAGAAACTTTAAAGCTAATATCCCTGGAAATAAATACGCCTGAGTAAATCTTTCTTTTCAAACCCACCCCTTTCGATGTGGAATGATCAGAAGGATCTGTTGTAAGTAGGCTGTTTAGGTTTTTTTATTGGTAACGCCACCTCTGTATGAAAATCACTGGCTGTGCTGTGTGCAGTCTGTGGCTAGTTTGCATTGTTGTCTGCCATTGTAGTGTTGGGCAGCGGCAGCTGGCTGTGAACAGCGCGTAGCGTTGCGCAGTTGGAGGTGAGCCGCCAGCAGTGGTGGATGTGGGGAGAGAGATGGCGAAGTTTTGAAATTTGTCATGAACTGCTATATTTATATATGATGATATCAAGGTAAATACATTGTTTGTTCTCTATTAATATCTTTCATTTGCTAACTATCCCTATCAGTAGTTAGTGCCTTCCATAGTTTGAATCTTTTATTTAGCTGGCAGTAGTGGCGCTCGCTGTATTGCAGTAGCTTGAGCAGCGAAGATTTTTGTGAGGTAAGTGATTTGTGAAAGGTATAGTTTAATGTTAGTCAGGGCCATTCTTTTGCAGGGATCTTTGATAGTCAGATTGCGTTGCGCTAAAAATATTGTGTGTCAGTTTAAGCACAGTCTTGTATAATTGTTCAAAGGGGACGTTTCATATGGCGACCCTTAGCCTAGGATACCTCACTGGAATCTTCTGATTTTTCTTGTAGTTTGTGTAATTGGTGTAGCTATTGTTTATTGGTAGCGCGTAATCATAGAGAGAATTTCCTTTGTAGTTGTAGTTTTTCATTGTTGTACAGTAAAACAGTTGTGGCATGCATGTAGATTGGCACCAAGTATTTCGCAGCTGCGCTGGCAATTAAGTAGACATTATTTCCATTGCTATGTTATTTTATTTTGCTCTTCAAATTGTGCTTTTCTGTGTTATCGTGTGAAATATTGTGACAATTATGGCGTGTGAAAAACGTAATACTAGGCTCCAAAGTAAACTGAGAAATGACAGTGAAGACGAAAGCAGTGTGTTAGCGCCGCAGAGTAATGAATTAACTAATGTTCAAAGTAGTAATTTGGTAATTGCGCATAGGGAAATGGAGCGGGCGGCAAACAATGGTGTAGACAGTGAAACAGGTAGTGAACAGGGAAGCGTTATCGATCGGTTGGTCGGCAACAGCTCGCCTCAGGAATCGGGAATGACAGAACACAATATTGCAAATACTGCAGACTCAGGTTTTGGGTTCTCACCGTTTTGTCAAATGAGTCAAGACACATTTTCCGCTTGTCAAAATGTGAATGTTGCCGGTGCAACTTCACTGCCGAAAAGCACTGAGGAACATGTTTCAGACACCAGTGCGTTGTTATTACAATTAATGCAACAAATGGGACAAAAGCTTGAAAAGTTAGACACAGTGGAACAAAATCTCAAGAAGTTAGACACAATGGAACAACACCAGAGACAAACACAGCAACAGTTAGACACAATGGAACAAAATCAGAGACAAACACAGCTACAGCTTCAAAAGTGAGACTCATTGGAACAAACTCTTGAACAAACGCGTGAAGATTTAACTACTGAGTTACATAACATTGAATCGAAATGTCAAAAAGTCTGTAATGACGTAAAAACACAAATTTGTGAGCATTTCCAACCTATTTTTTCGCGTCATGAAAATGCACTACAGAATCACGAAGCAGCCATAAAAGAACTGCAAACTATTGTTCATGAAAATCATGAGACCTTGCAAGCAAAATTTGACTCAGTTGCATCTACCGATACGGTTATGCAACTTGCAAAAACTCAGGAAAACTTAAAGGTCACAGTAGACACGATTGCAACACAAATGGACACTCTGAAACTTGGTTCAGAAAAACATAGAGAGGAAATGATTTCACTATCGGATAAAGTAGCCGAACTTTCGGATCAATTCACTAACTTATCTACAAAGGTAGATGATGATCTGAATGACACAACACCTGTAGCCTTCATGGACACTGAAGAGTATGAACAAATTAGAAAATTCAAACAAAATCAAAATCAAATCAATACACAGTACAAAAGAGAAATCCGCGAAGTGCAAGATCAGTTGGCACAAGTAGTACAAGAATTACGTATTTCAGAGGACACTCGCGCCCCAATACGGGAAGAGGGACATACAAATACGGAACAGACACAAAATAACAACACAGGGCACTTCGGAAATTGTGAAAGAAGTTGGCAAGGTACGCCGAATTTTGAGATGGAACCGCCGAAACGACGTAACAATGACCGACATGCGACTTGCCGACATGATGATTTTGACTATAAGCTGTTCATTACTACACGTAAATTCAAAACATTTAAAAATTCTGGCAACGACATTCATCCACAAGCATGGCTCCATCAATTCTCTCATTGTTTTCCTCCCAACTGGTCATTGGAGCACAGATTAGAATTTATGTGTGGCTACTTAGAGAATGAACCAGCTGTAAGAATGCGATCGGTCATTCACGATTGCCACAGTGAAGGAGAATTTTACCATGCCTTCCTCTCAGCATATTGGTCTCAAGCCACACAAGATCGAGTAAAACATGGTATCATAATGATGAAACATTTCGAACAATCTGAATTCTCCAGTCTTGTGAAATATTTTGAAGACATGTTGCACAAGAATCAGTACCTGTCAAACCCATACAGCCCCTCAGAACTCATCCGCATTTGCTTAATCAAATTACCTGAACATTTACGACATATTATTTTGGCAGGACGTTGCAAAGACGACATTGAAGCTTTTCAGGGACTGTTACAAGAACTGGAAAGTGACACTGACAATCGTGGAACGCAGGAGCACAACAATTACAGATCACATCAGTCGCAATTCCGCGATGAAAGAAATAATAACTGGACGCGACAAGGCTATTCTCACAACACAAATCGTGACCGAAACAGACACCACCCGTATTACAACCGTTGGCAGAGTAATAATAGTTACAGAGAAAGATCGCATTTCCGTAGTAATGACTATCACAGAGACAATCAGAGAAACAGACAATATGGGAACCAAAACAAGTATTATCAAGGGAGGCAGAATAACTTCAGACGCAACAGTTCGGCGCAGAGTTACGATTCAGGGAGAAATTCTCCACCACATGACCGACAAACAAGAAACTATGTAAACTACCGACAAAACGACAGACGTGAATTTCATCAGAACTGGCGGGATTCTAACAGAGCTGGGCCCTCTCGGCAAGGCGAATTTGTGGAAGTTAGGTCTCCTAATCCCAATAACAACGCGCGCCAACAAAGAGACAGACAATGACTCGCGCCGCAGGCACCCACGTGCGCCGGCTGGCTCAGAGAAAAATAACATAGACGCTAACCTTGAGAAAAATTCCAGTATTCTTTGCCGACGTATATCGCATGACAATTGCATTCAAGTTCAAACTCTGAGTACTATGAAGAGTAAAGGTTTACACCAGGTTTCACATGTAAAACCATTTATTGAAAGATAATCTGCTTTTTAACTTAGTCTTTGCCATAAAATTTTTCGCTTCACATTACTAATATGCATTGTCAGACTTAGAATCTGTTAACATACAACAATGTTTGAAGTTAAATATCCAATCAAGAACCAAGAGAACTTACTTAAACAGAAATGACGAATGCATTGTTATAGTGAACAGACGTCACAGTGGTATTGTGTGTGTACATTCTTGCTTGTTAGTTGCACGATTATGGAACGACTATAAGGCTTACATACTTAGAACATTTACCAGTACTGTTAATGAGATTTTAATGCAACATTTTGGTTTATTTGAAAATACATTCTGAATTTAAAGTGCTTTCTGAGAGATACCAGATGACACAGAGGTTAGTTTATGTGACAGCTACACGATTTTTATCACGACGCTACTAATGAGTGACAATTTACAATGTTGCTTTTGCGGTGTATCTGTTTTATATCTGCACAGTTTTCTGAATTCTTCTGGAAAGAAAAACATGTTTTAGTAGTAACTTTTGTGGTATAGCAACAATGAGACAGCCTTTTTCGTGGCACAACATTACGTTACTGTACAGTACTTTCTTCATCACGCCAATAAGCATAATAACTACGATATCTATACGCAAAGCATTTCACTTTTGTTTATCATGAAGTAAGTACATTGGCTTCTGCAGAACTTAGCTTTCGGAGGAAAATAACTACGACACTTCCACAGAGATTATCTTACAACAAGATGCACATTTAGCGCTACAGGACACGCATTTCAGTGATCAATTTTATACTTAAAACATTTATTTTTAAAGATTTTTGAATTACAAAGAAAGTTTTCCGTGATATATTTCATTCCATTGGTGTAATCTGTAACACCTGAGGGTATAATTACATTAATCCTCAGGGGGGTACACGCTTACTTTGTGTACCATGTGTGTGGCAACCACAAGGAACCCTAGCTAATATGGTATTTGCTTATACAACTTTACACATTGGTACCTTATTTCTCTAACACACAAATTACACAGCTATCTGATTATTTAACTGAGAGAGACAAACATTTATTTTACTTCATCAGTGACACATGTTTACGCAATTATACAGTTGGATAACTTCACACTTATGAAACTGTATTTTGTCTGTACTTTGTAAACTGTTCATATTTTTTCGGAATCATTGTGATACTAGGAGAGCTTTGAATGATGTATTTGGTATGAGATCATGATTTTTAAAGTACGTTTGAGGCAGCTGACACTTTTGACATGAGCAGAGAATTTTTTTAGGCTTAGAAATTATTGGAGGAAGTTACGACGATTTTGAGATTTGACTGAAGTGTTATGATGTTATTATTACGACGACGATGTGTATTATGCTGTTGAGGTATGTTTATGATCAATAAGATGATGATACCGTATATGAGGAATTTGATTATGCTACATGTTTCTCAGGATGAAATATTGAAGAAGTGTCGACGAATATGTATATGTATAATAAGGTAAGGAATAATGAATAGTGGTTAGGGACTCTGATTTATGAAAAGGATGTTGGAAACCAAGAAACGTACTTTAAGAGTTATGAAATGTGTGTGTATATGCGTGAATGTATTACAATGCAGACGAAAATTTTTTTGGACACTGTTATATCAATAGCATGTTGTTTCTACAGATTTGTAACGCAAATTCTTGACCTGTGAAATATTTTTATATCAGACTGTCACTTTAGCGGTAAATATTTCCGTAAGAAAGTTAAGTGACCACCTGCACGTAATGCGTCGCGGGCACCCAGCTGTGTCAGACGCCTGGAGAAAAAGCCATTATTGCGAGCCCTTTTCAGTGGCACAGGTAGAACAAAAAAAAAAGGGGAGGCCATTATCCTTGGAAATATTCTTACATCTGCAAACCTGATAATGACAAGTGTCTTTCTACGAGAATTGAGAGCTACTGAGAATTGAGAATTGAGAGCTACTGACTTACGAAATGCCACATAGCTATTGAATGATGTTTTTATGCTTTGGTTTGCGTAATTGCTTATTTCATTTGATATCTGGTTTCCAGCTGTGTTGCAGCATTGCTTTTATAAAATGAAATGCATTTGCTAATGTGAACACTTTCTGTCAACAGATCTATTAAATAATTATTTTATGATCCACATTCTTTAAAAAAGGAGCACTTGGAAAGGAAAGAACAATAAGAAGGAACTAGTAACAGTAACACTTAATTTTCTTTTCAAGTACATGGTAATATTTCTTTTTACAATCAGTTGTTGTGGTGCACCACTTTAATTACATAGACATTAAGATGTGAATATACATTTCCCTTATCTGCATTGTTATCTTTAGTGTATTATTTTTTTTTGCTTGAGCTATGTCATGTTTAGATATCTGCTGTTTGCCAGGCATAGTGCTACTGAACTTTAATTTGTGTTGCTCTGCTAAGCCAGATTTATTTTTTTGTTGCTGCACATTGGCTCATGTTAGTTGTAATGTTGCATTGCTTGGTAATTAATATTTACTGTAGCTTGCTTTGCAATTTTCCATTTTTTTTTTGCATTGCTGTTTGTGTTAATTTGTTATGTGCTGCTGCATTGCCTCGTCCCTTAGTTTAGCATCTGAGCTCAGTAGATTTAAGTTAGCTTAAGAGGGGGTAGCCTCTAAGAGAATGAGTTGCAATGAATTGGAAGAAATGCATTGAGAAAACAGGTTTAGGTAGGATTTTCTTGGAAATAAATGTTGAGGTAAGAAATGTGTGAACATATAAATACAGAAAGCATGCTTAGATAGAATTTTTTTGGTGGAAACAAAGGATGAAATAAGAGGAAAGATATATGAAGTTTTGGGTTGGACTGCAGTACCAAATGTTACACTGAAAACGAACCCTGTCCTTTCCTATTGGTGTTATCCCACTATGTGTTTGTGTACCCTTGAGTATTTGTTTCCTTCCTGTCTCTGTGTAGTTTCATAGAATTTTTTCTTCTTTCAATATTAAGCTACATTCACTATGATGAGGAATACTGTTATCCTCGAATATAATTGGCATTAATAATATGTTATTTACTTTGTAAAGATGTTAGACATTATTAATTCTGTTCTGTTCAGTGCTCATGTGTGAAGTTGATGTTTCAAAAGTTATTGTGATCCTTTATGTATGTACTCATGTCATAATTCCACTGATGTATGTGTTTATTTCTATTCTTTTGTAAAGCCTGTGTTACTACAAATGTTATCTGTATTGTTATGTTCTTTAATGATGTATTTTGTACCTTTGTAATTGTATTTTCGTGTTGTAAATTTATAATTGTACAGACACCAGTTCTTCAAATTAAGTTACATTTCACTGCACACGTTTCTGTTGGTCATAGTATATGGACAATATGTGAGAAGTAGGGACTGTTCGTGTTTGCACATGTGTTAATAATTCTGCAAGGGACTGGATAACAGCATTGCTTGTTCTAAGGACAATTCCAAAAACGTTGTGAGTGCACAAGTGGTGGTTTATGGACTTGCTATATTCTCTGCAAGACTCTTCGATGGTGATTGTGCACCTGCACAGTCGCAACAGATGGCTGCTGGCCATTTCTACAAGGACTACAGTGGGTCTACACCTTTGCTGACTCACCAGTACCATTATTTCTACAAGGCCTGCAGTGGGTCTGCACCTCTGGTGGCCCACCAATACCGTAATCTCTACCAGGACTACAGTGGGTCTGTTCTGTGATGACCTACCTACCAATATTCTTCAAAACGTCGAATGACTCTGCTGTGGGTTTGCTCTGTTGTGGAGCATTACCTGTCTGCATGTCAAGAGTCAGCACTGTTTTTCCGTTGGAAGGACAACACTACTTCTTTAAGACTGCATGGAAATCCACTACTTCTGTGTGCATTTTCTTTTACTGCTCAGAATTTGAGAAAAACTCTGCATTTTTACTGTGATGAACAATGTGGACCGTCTTTATGGACTGTGAGAAATTTTTAGCTTTTGACCAACATTGTATCAATAAGTGTGTGCATTTGATTTCTTTGTTATTGTAATTATGAAAATTTTTTTTTCAAATCTGTATTGGCCACTGCCCAATCCAATTTGTAAAAATTTTTGTGGGGAGCATGGGGGCTATGTAAGTAGGCTGTTTAGGTTTTTTTATTGGTAACGCCACCTCTGTATGAAAATCACTGGCTGTGCTGTGTGCAGTCTGTGGCTAGTTTGCATTGTTGTCTGCCATTGTAGTGTTGGGCAACGGCAGCTGGCTGTGAACAGCGCTTAGCGTTGCGCAGTTGGAGGTGAGCCGCCAGCAGTGGTGGATGTGGGGAGAGAGATGGCGAAGTTTTGAAATTTGTCATGAACTGCTATATTTATATATGATGATATCAAGGTAAATACATTGTTTGTTCTCTATTAATATCTTTCATTTGCTAACTATCCCTATCAGTAGTTAGTGCCTTCCATAGTTTGAATCTTTTATTTAGCTGGCAGTAGTGGCGCTCGCTGTATTGCAGTAGCTTGAGCAGCGAAGATTTTTGTGAGGTAAGTGATTTGTGAAAGGTATAGTTTAATGTTAGTCAGGGCCATTCTTTTGCAGGGATCTTTGATAGTCAGATTGCGTTGCGCTAAAAATATTGTGTGTCAGTATAAGCACAGTCGTGTATAATTGTTCTAAGGGGAAGTCTCGTGTATAATTAGTTCAAAGGGGACGTTTCACTGTGCAACACAAAAAACTATTAACGGAACTCACATTAATATCTATTTATAACTATAAATACTGTTACAGGTTGAGAGACATCGGCCTTAAACATACCTAGGGCTACGACAGATGTAAGCCCGACAACATAACTAGTTTTCCAGTTTACACATTCGTTGACTTCGCAAACCACAAACAATTGCCTCAAAAGAAAACCTAGGCCCCAGGCTATACTATAGGTCAGTGCGTTACCACATCTAGTTTTTGTGCATTCACATACGTTGGTATCGCCAACTCAAAACCAAATTGTGCCTTACAACCTAACCTACGCCTGAGGCTACGCTTCTCATCAGTCTCTCACCACAATCAGTTTTTCTGCTTTCACATTCGTTGGTTTCTCCAACTCACAACCAAACTGTTGCCTTGCAACGTAACCTAGGCCTCGGGTTATGCTACGGGTCAGTCTGTCACCACAACCAGGTTTTTTGCTTTCTCATTTGTTGATTTCGCTAATTCACAATCATACTGTCGCATTCCCACCTAAGTTAGACATCGCTTGGCTACAGATCATAATAAAACGCCAACACGCTGTAGGAGCAAAAATTAAAGAAAGGGTCATTTATACAATGCATGTAAGTCCTCTCTTATCACAACCAAAATTCACTACTGTATATAATTTACTTCTGGTCAGAACGTCACAAAATTCGGACATATCTCGCACAATAAATTCAACACACAAACGCTCAACTGCCTATATACATCAATAACAGAATCGCCAACATGCATCAGAAGTAGAAAATTAATAAAGTGCTGTCCATAAAACGTGCATTATTCGTAGCAGACCGTCACCAGAACATTCCGCAGTGAACTATAGCAATATTTCACGCAGAGTGCTATATACTTAACAGAAAATTAATAATGGGCCGTCGTCAACACAACGTTCCACATTCCACAATGATCTATTAAAAATATTTCACGATAGAAAGTGCTTCATATATCAATAACAGCAGAAACGGAAGAACGGACCGTCTACACAACATAAGTAATTCGTCTCAAATAGGAACCAAATTTTACAAGCACTGGCGTTGCCAACATCTGCGGTATACCACGAACAAGAGCAGCAGGTGGACGGCTGATAGTAAAGTTTAGCCACGTTTACAATTCATGGAAATATTACATTTTATGATTAATGATTCCAGGTAAGCTGCAATAGTCTAATTAGTAGTGCTGCTTACTTGAAATAAGCTTTTTGAGATAGTGACTCTACTTACGATTATAAAAGTTATGCATGAAGTTCGGGTTACATATAAACAGTAGATTACGTTTGCCCACATTGCATCATTGAGTAAACTGTCGACTGTCTGTTTGTTGCTAGAATGTTATAACTACGTAATTTCTATTTGCGTAGAATTTCTTCGTGAAATACTTTTGACAGCTGAGACTGACAGTTTATTCTCGTTGGTGCCCCATGTTTACAGTATAACCTTTGCTGGTCAGTGATGTTAGTTGTGTTTCATTGGCATTACAATTTTGTTATGGTTTGTATTTTCGTTTGCTGTGTTGGTTTTATCTGTTCTCATTTTCCAAAATGTCAACAAAATTCTCTAGATAATTTTTGATGTTTAAGATCGATTTGTTCATTAAGAATATCGTTTAGATGATTTTTCGTGAGTTCCCAGTCGAACGAAGGAAGTTTTGGTCACATTAATTGAAGATTATGTTGCAGACGTTTCCGTAGTGACTTCAGATTGTTTTCCTGGGATACAAATATTATGTACGTAGATCTTTCCACCATCGGCAGTATTACTATCAACGTAAGAACAGACTATTAGAGGTGGTGGAGGCGAAAGAAACAACACATGTAAAATTTCAATCCCGTACTTCAACTGACCTATGTACTTCAAATGAACAACAGGATACTAATTTTGTATCCCGTACTGCAGTTAACCTATACAGCTCGACTGAAGTTCGAGATACAACTCATATATATCTGACGTGAGGTACTCTATGCTACCGCTGCTTCTATCCCTTTTTTTCCCTTTATTTTCCACAGAAGTACTAGGACACAAACAAACAAAATCCTTAACAATAAGGTCTAAATATTACTCGCCATGATATATGTCTACCATATTTTTCCTCTGCTGTATTCCTTTGTTTCTGAACATTCCTCTCAACGATCTGTGTAATAAATTATCTCTGGAATATTCTGATGTCATTGGTCAAAGCCGACGATTTGTATCCCGTTCTTCTGTAGATCCCAACTTTTACAAACGTAAGTAGACTCACCATCTGTAACATCTAGAGCTTTACGTGAGAATGGCGCTGCAGCTGAAACAAGTTGTTAGTAGGAAAGAAGCACAGCTAATTAATCCGTTTGCACCTTACAGCTAATTAATCCGTTTGCACCTTATCTGGAATCATTTATTAGAAAATGTCATATTATGGCGTATTCTATGCAGCGGGCCCGGCCGGCAAAAAATGCTAAGTTTACAATTCGATCTCAACTCAACCTCTACAAGACCAGTGGTTTCGTAGTAAGAAGGCCAGGTGAGCAAAACAATTTATTTGTTAATTTTATGCTGTCAAAGTTCATAAAATTTATGGTAAAGTTTACGCAAACGTTAGTTTTATAACTTGTAAGTCCACTACTTTGTCGCTGTCATAATACGCTAGTTGATGAAGACCAAAAAAGTTCGAAGATGGGAAATCATTCGTGCAGTCGTAAACACAGTGTCTGAACAACACACTAAAAATCCTGGGGGAGGAGAGGCGGGGGGAGTGGGTCAGTGTAGATGAACTTGAAAGTCACTTTTCTACGTTTTTCTTGAATAACTCGACAACCGCGGCCCATAGCGAAAAATTATCTCGGTACAAAATTAAACTACGTCACATTTCCTGCAAAGAAAATACCACATTCATTTTTTTCTCTAGGACTAAAAGTGTGCAGGAAGAGAGCGAAAGAATACCGAAAAATCTCGCACGAAGCGCATGCCCTGTAATGTAGGTGGTACAACTATTGTTTACGCCTTGCGTACGGAAAACAACATAGGACCCAAAGTAGAATCCTGTGGCACATATTTTCCGTTGCTCTTCTTGCTGATTTCATGCTGTCTGCCACACTTTCATCTCCGCTGCAGCATGTTCACCTGACTGTAGAATTTACACTCGGAGACGTCATTTATTTGTTGCATGCGTTCTAATCTTCTTCCCCTGCACTTTTTATACTATACAGCTCCCTTATGTAGACTGGAAGTTATTCTCTGCCGTCTTAATGCATCTCCATTTTCTGTGGAGTGTTTTCGACATCATTACTTTCCTCGCCAATCCAGGGAGGAAACTGCTCTGTCTCGTCATTCCACTTAACTTCTGGCAACCTTCTGTGACAGGACATCTCAAAGGCTTCTTCTGTTTTCTTTTATTTTCCACGTTTTCCCACAGTCCATGACTCACTTGCGAAGAATACTGTGTTCCAGACATACTCTCTCAGAAGTTTATATCCAAAATTAAGGCTGATATTTGGTGCTAGCAGACTCACTCTTGGCGAGGAATTCGCAGTTTGTTTGTGCTGTCCTGCTTTTTATACCTTATTTGCTTCATTCTTCATGCATTATTTTCCTTCCAAAATAGCAAAATTCCTCCGCTTCGTCTACTATATGGTTCTCACTTTCATTGTTTAATCTGTCGCTTATCTCATTTCTCTCACACGTTTCTTGGTTAACGTTACTCCGTCTACTGGGCTCAATTCACAGCCATTTGACAGCTTATACAACTCTTCCTCGCTGTCACAGTGTGCTAAGACGTCATCAGAAAATCTTATAATTGATATTGCTTCACTTTTAAGTTTAATGGCACTTCTGAATGTTTCTTTACTTTCTTCTTTGTATCTTATACAGAGGCTGAATAGTACATCTACGTCAACATACATACTCTGTAAGCCACCGCCTGGTGCATGGCGGAGGGTACACTGTACCACTACTAGTCTATTCCTTTCTTGTTCCACTTGCAGATAGACCGAGGGAAAAACTACTGTCTATTTATCTCTGTATGAGCCCTAATTTCTCGTATCTCCGTTGTCTTTGTGTGAAATATATGTTGGCGGCAGTATGGTGGTTTTGCAGTCAGATTCAAATGAGTGTCCTCTAAATTTTCTCAACAGTTTTCCTCAAAAAGAACGGCGTCTCTCCTTCAGGGATTCCCATTTTTCCGAAGCAGCTCTGTAACACTTGTGCGTTGTTCGAACCTGCCGGTAACAAACTAGCAGCACGTCTCTGAATTGTTTTCATGCCTTCCTTTAATCCGGCCTGCTGAAGATCCCAAACATTCGAACAGAATAGATCACACTAGCCTCCTGTATGCGGTCTCCTTTACAGATGAATGACACTTTCCTAAAATTCTCCCAATACACCGAAGTCGACCATTCGCCTTCTCAACCGCAATTCTTACATGCTCACTCCATTTCATATTGCTTTGCAACGTTACGCCCAGATAGTTAAACGATGTCTGTGTGTCAAGCAGGACACTACTAATGCTGTATCCAAACATTGTTCCTTCTCATCCGCATTAATTTACATTTTTGTGCATTTAGCGGAGATAGTTGCCATTCATTGCATCAACTAGAAATTTTGTCTAAGTCATGTTGTATCTTCCTACAGTCCCTCAACTCCTACGCTTTACTTTACACCACAAAATCATCAGCGAACAACTGCAGATTGCTGCCCGTCCTGTCTGCCAAATATTTATGTATATGTATAACAATAGTGGTCCTATCACGGTTCCCTGGGGCAGTCCTGACGGTACTCATGTCTCTGATGAACACCAGCCGTCCGAGGACAACATACTGGGTGAAACCTGGCTGTCAAGGAAGGCAGGATTCGGTTACGATTGTGGACGGGACCGTAATCAGTTACTAGCGGTTGGCCTTTCTTTTATCACACACAATGTATTTAAAATCAACAACAAATTAAAATAATGGCAATAATTTAAGAGTTGTTTCACGGCTGAAAGCCTTAATGGGCATAAGTTAAGAATTTTTTAAACTTATTGTAACTTACAATTACAGTTACTAAAATATAAAAGACACATCACCAAAGATATTAAAGCTCACTGCTAAAATGCAATTACCAAATTAGGAGTTTAAAACAAGTAACCATGCTCACGGCTGAAGGCCTTAATGGCAATAAATTAAGAATTGATTAAACTTGCTGCAACTTAGAATTACAGTTATTAAAATATAAAAGACAAGTGACCAAAGGTCTTAAAGCTTGCTGCAAAAATACAATTGCCAAATTAGAATTTTAAGAAAAGTAACGACACTCACAGATGAGGGCCTTAATGGCAATAAATTAAGAATTGTTTCACAGCAAAGGCCTTACTGGCAATAAATTAAGAATTGTTTCACGGCTGAAGGCCTTAAACGACAAGAATGACAATTATTAAAAAAATTTAACAAACATACTGTCAAACAGCAATGCAATAGCAAAAGTAAATTTAAAAGACAGGCAACTGATCACCAGACAGGTGAGACAAAATAATAATAAACTTGTTAGCACAACCGTTTAACTTGCTGTAACGCCAAGAGTGGCAATTATTAAAAAAAAAATTTAGAACATACAATAAAACAGCAAATATAATAACAAGGTTAATTCAAAAGAACAAGCAACTGATTCCCAAACAGGTGAGACAAATGATGGTAACTTGGTAATAAAATAATAACACAATACTAAAACACTGGGACCAGTCACAGACGGTGCTCCAGGAATCTACCTCTGAGTAGATCAGGCCAAAAACATTTTCGCGAACAATGAGAATGGCACCAAGAGTTGCATTCACATCACAAGATGGTAACTCGACTAGTGGGAGTCTAACAAATCACTGATGATAATCTGCTGAAGCTACGTAACGTCCGATAACCAATGGAACGATGGAACAACAAACCCTGGCCGGAATCGGCGGTCAGCACTACATCCTCAGAATGCTGTGTTTAGAGCGTCCAAAAGGAGAAAGGAACAACAACTACCAGAGCAGAAAAAACATCAACTGAACTACAAATCAAGGAAACTGAGAAAACTGTACACCTTACTGGACGGCAGCGACAAGGCGAGGAAACATCACTGCCGTTACATACACTAACCTCCAGGGCAGGTAAATGGGGCGTTAGCCACCAGGCAAGAAAAATACCGCTGGTTGAACTTAACAAACAGTAACACATAGAATGCAGCAATTAGTAACAAGAAGTAGAGGAAACCTAATTAGATCCGCCTTCCCCAAGCATTCCACTCGCTGCTCTTTGTCTCAGCGCCACTGCAAGCAGCAACACGAACTCAAGTCACTGGAGAATCGCGAGATCTTACAATGGTGGAGGTTTCACTACTCGGATTAAAATCCACTCAACTTAAGGCTTGTTGGATCCGGTTGACGACTAGGTCGTGTACCCTCGCGACCACACCACTCCTGGCTCCTCCGGAGTCCCAACCAAACTGCTCACTCACACGACCCGGAAGAACAACCACGTCACCCCAAAGATAGGGCCACAGTTACGACATATCGACAATGCTGCTGCTGCCACTAGCGGACAGACAACGCTTGTGAAACCAAGTGGCACCAGTCACCACAAGAAGAAGATAAACAACCGCAACCATGTCCAACAGGATGGAAACCTACAACAGCACCAACGCAAGCCGCAGCAAGGTTCACTTGGTTCTATAACTTAAGAAGTCTTCAAACCACTCACATATCTGTGAACTTGTTCCACATGCACGCACCTTCTGTACCAGCCCACAATGGGGTACAGTGTCAAACGCTTTCCAGAAATCTAGAAATATGGAAATATGGAATCTTCCCACTGTACTTCATCCGTAGTCCACAGTATATCATGTGAGAAAAGGGCAAGCTCAGTTTCACATGAGTGACACTTTCTAACACCATGCTGATTCGTGAACATAAGCTTTTCGTTCTGTAGGCAATTTATTACATTCGATCTCAAAATATGTTATAGAATTCTACAGGAAACCAATGTTAAGGATTTTGTCTGTATAAAAGGGAAAGACCGCATCCGTGCCTACCGCCCTCGTCATTCCACATTACCCATCAAGCCTATACCTATTTTTCTGAGGATTTCAGACATCTTTCATCACTCAAAATGTAGACTGCTTTTTCTTCACAAACGAAACCTGAGAGAGTGGCTGGCACTCGTGCTGGTGCAACTTCAGAAAAAGCTTCAAACAAACGTCGGCGGTAGATCCCAATAGGAAAGCATTAGGACGTGGCCACGAAAGCCTCAAAAGTTTTCTGGTGTGAGAATATCTTGATTTTTCTCAAGTCTTGCTTCTGTAAAGATGCGTTACTTCAGAACTGCCTTCCTAGATGAAGGAGACTGTGGACAGAACAATTATGGGTCCCAGTTTCCAGTGCTGCACGAGTGATTGAGATCCCCACTTTAAAGAAAAGCATCGAAGCAATTCAAAAGTGTGCTGCTAGATTTGTTACCAGCAGGATCTATCAACACGCGAGTATTACATAAATGCTCCTTGCGCTCAAGTGGCAATCACTGGGCGGAAGAAAACGTTGTTCCCGAGAAACGCTATTGAAGAAATTTAGAGAACCAATATTTACGACCTGCTGCAGAGCAATCCTACTGTCACCATCATACATCTCGTGTAAGGACCTCAAAGACGAGATCTGAGAAATTGGGGCTCGTACAGAGGTCTATAGTCAGTCGGTTTTCTCTCACTCTATCTGCACTGGAAGAGGAAAAGGAATGACTAACAGTGGTAAAAGGTACCCCCCACCATGTCTTGAAGCGTATACTTAATTTCCTCCTCTCATATCAACGCCCTTGTTTTAGTATGACTTGAGAAAATAAACATAAAAAAACTAAAGTTTCGGAAAAGCGTATAAGTCATTTCTGCTTCTCATGTCATAGAGTTTATTTTGGTGTGAAGTGAAGGATAAACAGTTTAGGGTTCAAATGGTTCAAATGGCTCTGAACACTATGGGACTTAACTTGTGAGGTCATTAGTCCCCTAGAACTTAGAACTACTTAAACCTAACTAACCTAAGGACATCACACACATCCATGCCCGAGGCAGGATTCGAACCTGCGACCGTAGCGGCCCCGCGGTTCCAGACTGTAGCGCCTAGAACCGCTCGGCCACCCCGGCCGGCAAACAGTTTAGGGTTCTGAAGCATAATATGACAGCAGATTCTTATCTTAGGCCGAATGGAAACGCAAAACGCAGGCAGCTCTCCATCCTTTTGTCCAACATTCTGTTTCCTTTCATGCATTACTACTGCTCGCAGGTTCTTATTTAAGGACTTGCGGGCATCAAGTTCTTCAGTAGAATGAGCCTTGTGTTATTGTACTAATTACATTGTGGAAAAAATGCAACAAAGACGAGTTGCCCTAGAGCAGTGAAGATACTTGCTTATGTCTGTATTCAGAAATGACTGCCTGCTGCCACAACACTTGAATTCATGCGGTAGGCAACAACTGTGAGTGCACTTCAGACTTCAATCAGTAAGTCGTCAGGAGACGGACGGAAACGTCAAATTAACGTCGCTTTTCGAGTCATATTCAATCCAAAATGAAGTGATATTAAGGTAGTTGAGTGTTCTAGCAATCACACTTTGATAATGCCCATATGAGTATTCCGATAGCCAAACGAACCAGCTAGTGTGAAACCATCGGGAACTACATTACTATGAAACTGCAAGAACTCGAGACAATACGTGGACTCTTCCCTTCGCTGGGTAACCTCTTACTGTTATTTACGATTCTCTCTGTCCTAGGCGTTATGCAAGTGGAACTTCACGTTCATGACGCGCTTTCCGCTATTCTTGACAATCATCAGCAACTTGTAATCACTACGAGTAACAACTGTGTGATGATAATGGTACAGGTTGTCAATGGGTGTTGTGGTGTTATGCTGCCAAACTGCTTACAATAACGTTAATGATGGCGCACATAATCTAGCGCTGAATACCTAAGTAAAGATAGTGAGGTAGCGTCGTCGCTCCTCTTTATTTGGTATCAGCTTGAGTAATCTGATTTAACGCCGGCCGCGGTGGTCTCACGGTTCTAGGCGCTCAGTCCGGAACCGCGTGACTGCTACGGTCGCAGGTTCGAATCCTGCCTCGGGCATGGATGTGTGTGATGTCCTTAGGTTAGTTAGGTTTAAGTAGTTCTAAGTTCTAGGGGACTGATGACCACAGATGTTAAGTCCCATAGTGCTCAGAGCCAATCTGATTTAACGAACACAGTACGCCATTTACGAGCTGCTAATGATACAGTATGACTACAGAGATCATCGTGCGGGTATTACATTAACTCTGAAGTGGATTGCTTGACAAACATTACCGTCGGCTATGCGGCTGAAATGACTCACTACACTGGTACTCTACGTTTCACTTGGTTAAACGATCAGCTCGCTACAATCCTGATTCAACAGTTCATAAATACTTGTATACTGATCATTCGTTATTCGACTAAATATGCGCTAGAAACTGATTCGCATGTATATAGCATTGGTTAGCGCCATCACAAAGCAATGACTAAGGAATGGATGCCGTTGAAGTCCCGTTATATCGATGCCAAGATAAATGTTCGCAAATCACCCATATTGCCTCAGAAAACAATTGCATCTTAAATATCGAAAGACAGACGTCCACACTGTCACAGGGCGTTGAAATACAGAAGAAAATTTGCGCCTGACCGGGGTTCAAACCTGGACATCCTGCTTAGAAGGCGGACGCGCTGACCATTCCACTATCGGGACACAACGGCCAACCTGCCTGGAGGACCTATCTACATACGCTCCTAGTCAGATGCAAATTCCCATCTTTGCCGAATACCACATACGCGGTACCTTCTACTCGCTCGCAGCCACACTGTATTCCCGCGAGGGTTCGGACGATGACGTGCGTCTAGCACTAAAAGCTTTCGATGGTCCATCGAGACCTGAATAATTATATAGAATGTTCAGGAGGAATATTAAATATTGTAGGAGGTAGTAGTATAGACAAATTGCAAAACCAATGTCATAAACATGTGTTCAATTTTTATTGAGTACATACAGCTGGGTTCAATGTATTTTCGTTTCGTTTGTTGGTCCTTACAGGACTGTGTTGTCTACACGTCCTTGAAAATGAGCTTCCAGCATTATTGGAAGAGGTTCCTTTGGCTACAAGGAAGCTTATGTTCCTCCAGCATGACGGGGCTTCTGCATATTCTAGTCGTCAGGTGACACATCATCCAGCCTAACACTTCGCGGAAGATGGATCAGTAGATATGGGTACTTTTCTTAGCCACCAAGGTTGGTTCAAGTGGCTCTGAGCACTATGGGACTTAACTTCTGAGGTCATCAGTCCCCTAGAACTTAGAACTACTTAAACCTAACTAACCTAAGGACATCACACACATCCATGCCACCGAGGCAGGATTCGAACCTGCGACCGTAGCGGTCGCGCGGTTTCTGACTGTATAGCCTAGAACCACTCGGCCACTCCGGCCGGCTAGCCACCAAGGTCTCCGGAAATTATCCTTTTGGAGTTTTACCTGTGTGGATGGTTGAAAGGCGAAGTCTACAAAGAAAAAGTAAATCCAAGACCCGATTTAATCGTTCGGGTTATGAATTGTCCAGCCCTCATAAAAGAACGCAAAGAGCTACATGTGGTGTCATCAAGGGAAGTCAAAAGGGCATTGAAGTTGGCTGGGGAATTTTTGAAAACAGATTTTGAACGTTCTCATTTGCCTTTGCTTTGAGTTTTTAAGGGTTACGTACTAACAGCTGTATCTCCGTACTCAATAAAAAGTGGACACATTTATATGGAATTTTTATGCGTCTATACCAACACCTGCTAAAACATCTACTATTCTTCCTGAAACATCCTGTGTATGCATATATGTGTGGTGTCTGTTCTTTCGGACACGTCCGAAAGAAAAGACACCACGAATCTGGGTTCGAACTTGGCCAGACACAATTTTCATTTGCCGCCGTAGCTATAATTTTAACGCCCTGTGGCAGCCTGGACATCCTTCCTTCGACATTTAATTGATTAACACTGTACTTCTGCAACTGAAGCCGAAGATCCAAATCCCGCTGGAAAAGTATATTTCAAGTCAGATGGTTTTGCTCCTCCTCTACTGTAATTGAAAACGATCACAACGAAATTAAGTGTAGGAATCCAAAGAAACTCTTAAGTTCACACTGCGGTGCTGTGTAGATGAAAAAAGTAGTTTTTCACAATTACCAGAATTCAGATGGTGTTCGTCAGATTCCACTAATTATGACTGCTTTATTAATTGTTGGTTCACAGGTGCTTTTCTGACGCTTATTGTAACTATCTTTTGAACTTTAGAGCTGGAAGAATAGCAACATCAGATTTTCGCCCTATGGAATATTCGAGTTCAATTGAAGTCTTCACGTTTCGAGCAACGGCAGAATATCCGTCAGAAAAGCTGACAATAAGAAGCCAGGTCATGCCTGTCTTCTGGCGGGTGTGCCAATGACAGTAATCTCAATAATAATATTGTATAGCAAAGATACGTTGCCAACTCAACCACTGGAGAAGCTCCAAAATTGTGAATCGCGTCTGGTGAATACGCTTTCAAGGTTTCGGTCCGATTAAGACGGTAAAACATAAATAATTTCGCAGTTATTACTTTATGATGTTTCTTTTGCACTCAGTGCGTCGACGTGTTACAAGCAATTATACTCTAGCCCCAAAACCTAGTTAGAGAAATGCGAATAAGACTCGTTGACATATAATGAGTACATTCCGGCCCTTGCCACCCGCAGCTTTGAGATGAAGCTATAGTCACTTATTCGCTTATTCGCAGAACACATCAGCTGGTATCCTTCCGCGTAGTATTACTGAAACATTGCAACTACACAGAATATGTATGGCAACTCAGTGACCGACGAGTTATTTCCTTGATGGTACAGAACTATCCTCCTAAATTCACTTGATATTATCATGTCATTTCAACAATAATGTGATTTTCTCTTGAGATGCAATAAAAGGACATCAGTTAATGCTTTTGAGTCCACGAGCGTCGTTCCACACGGGAAGTAGAAATACTCTCGTCTCTTGTGTTGCGATTCATCTGTCATAGAGGCTACTGGGCCAATAAGTAAGTCACATAAGCCACACCTTTCCGCTAGGTCCGCGGTAAAGTGCTTGCCTACGAAGTGCAATTTGCTTTCGTTCGCCTTTCGAGATTCGCTGAAAGGTTTCTAGTTCTTTTTGTAGTAGAGCTACAAGCAGGCAGGTAGAAACATGCTGGAACAAAGGTCGTCTTCCTACTTTCAGTACCCCTTAGTGTCAGAGCGCAAACCTTATGGTACTGCAAGTATTCGTAATGCCACTTTTGTTTTCAGCCGACATATTATTTGTTGTTGTGAATATGTAATTGTATCTATGAACTGCCACATTTTCATAATACTTGAGTATGATACAGGACATGAAGTAAATACATACCTTATCGGAGTCAAAAGTTGGTAATATCCTACCAATTCGTATTAAAATAAGCACAGTCGTGTTACAGGCACTTAATGCTTTATTAAGGTAGACTGCCGTCGTGTTATTTCTGTAGTAAGTCGAATTTAATTTGTATTAGTATATTGAATATTTTAACTGCGTTTTCCAATAGTTTAGTGAACACAAAGGTAATCATCAAAGAGAAATTAATCAGCAACAGTATATTCTTCCACAATATGTAAAAAAATCTGACAATGCTAAAGTAGTTTACCAATTCTTCGCCTGTAGAAACCTACTGGATCTAACGGTGTCATTAAACCAGTGTAGTTTGAAGAGCATTTTCTTCTAGAAATGAATCACCTTGACGGTTGATCGATCAAGAGCGGGAAAAATAAAAGGTTATGAGTAAACGATAAGAGGGACAAGTGCCTGAGAGATGACTTTCCTATCAATACAAGTGCCTGTAAGATGACTTCCCTATCAAGCTCCTGGATAGCTTTGTTTCTCAAATCAACAGAGTGCGTTATCATGCAGTAGCGCACATGATGTAGTCTTGTTGGTCGATTTTCTTACATTGCGACCGAAAGGCGTCTCAATTGTTGGCAACAAATTCCAGCTGTGATGGACAAATTCTTGGGGAAGAATTCGTAGTGTAAAACACACATTTGCAGCTATCAGATGGAAAATATTGTGTTCACATTACTCTTTGCTCGAGTTTACGTCTTTTGGTAGGGCTCAGCCTTTCATTTCTACTTAGGAAGTTGACGATAAAGGCATCAAAACTCGTCAACTGTAACAGTATTGCGTAAGAATGCTCAATGAGCGACCTGATGACGTTCAAGCAAAATTGCAATAATAGTCACTCTGTTGTTTTTTGTTGTTTCGAATTAGTGCATGCAGTACACCTACACCAGACTTTTGGACCTAGTTTGTTGAATGTAAATGCCACATGATGGTTAAATGGTAATGCATTACTTATATCAGTAGTCGAGACTTTCTTAATCCGGAAAATCATTCATGCCAGAACGATCTTTGTTGAAACAAGAATATCTTTTTCTGGCGTATTTTTCCGAAAAGCACTCACTCCACACAGTTCAAATCTTTCGAGCTGCCTCCTCTGCATTCACCCCTCTATTATACGAAAAGTAAATATTGTGTTGCAGATGTTACACCTTTTTTCCACTTACGTCCCAATTTTCCATCGCTTAACCGTAGTTCATGATTTTCAAGTATGCGAAATCCAATGCTTAACTGCAAGATGATAACTAGAACTGCAAATTCGAAAATGACAGTTGATACATACACTGACAGCGTCGCGCCGCGTTCACCTGCGCGGCGCCGGATTTCAGGCGGCGGGTGGCGTCTGGCCGGTGGCCGGTAGCCGCTGCAGCGCGACGAAATACTCGAGCGTAAGCTGTTGTGATCGCGACGCAGCCACGAGCTGTCCTGCGGAATTGTTTCTGGAAGTATTAGTTATTACTGGTGGGTAGGATGTGAAGCCAGCCACCTTCGATATTCACTCAGACTTATAACTTTAGACGAGGGCCGAAAGGTGACCAAAAATAAAATAAAATACAGTTAGACGCGAACACGCACTGTAAGTCTGGAATTCGTGACGATTACCACCAGACCACGGGTTCACCCAATGTAACGACGTCTCGGAAGTAGATCACACTTCTTCCTGACACTTCCGCATCTAACAGTGTTGCGAGATTGTGCAGATGGCCGGACTTAGCGTTGTCAGGGGCGGTCGGTTTTATTGGCCACCTTAAGTGAACAACTCAGACTTAAGTCTCTGTGGCGACCGGCCGGCGGTCATTTTTATATCTAAGACTGTACCTCTTTGATTTTCCTCATAGTAAGTGACGTTGTACCTACGAAAAATGAACATACTGAAAATTAGGAACACTAAATTCTGCGGTGACGGCGCCAAACCATGACATAGGTACTATCGTTTACTCTTCGATCAAAGTAAGTGAGAAAACGGCGCTAATAAACAACGTTTGTTCTCCCCGACGGCTTCGTTACTACGGTTCGTTTTCCACTGTTGACAACATCAACGACATAACAGTTGCGACATTGTAGTTGTCCAGTATGCGTGTGTTACTGCAATTGAGCTATCTGCAACATTTAAACATGAACGTCCCTAGAATAGAACTTCATGAAACGTTGTTACTTTCGTGTGTCGTTTCTGCCAAAATACCTGGTCGTTACGCGTAGTAGTAGTTGGTGGTGGCAATGTCAGAGACAAAGGAAAACTTTTATCATGTGTGTGTCTACTTCCTTTTACCTCTCCTAATGGCTACTCATGTATTTTTTTTCTTTTTTGCACATCTGCGGCAAAGTTCCTTTCGAATTATCCTGTATACATTTCATTCGCCTACTTGCATAATTCATTTTCAAAATCGTGACTTCAATTTTCAATGTTCGCACATTAGTATTATAAGCGTTAAATTAAACAGGTGACTTATCGTTAAGAATGTTCACTTTGCTATTACTTTCTCTACGCAAAAATTTTATCTGTCTAGCTCTGTGTCTTGCACTCTGACCCGGTGGCATTCTGCTTCTACGTATATCCTAAAACAAATATAGCTTCCGCATAGTAAGGGAAGAAGGAAAATGAAGAATTTAAAAATTAGGAACTCACTTCAGATTTTCTGATAATGGCAGCAAATGACCACACAGTTACTCTTACAGAAAAGTAATCGAAATAATGACGCCAATATACAACGTTATTTACAGATTTCGTTACTACGATACGTTGACTTTCACTGCTGACAACGTCCCCGACCTAGCAATTGTCGCATTGCAGCTGCCCAGTATGAATGTTTTACTGCAGATGAATCGTGTAAACATGAAGGCCCCAGAATGCGATTTCTCGAAATATTTTGTTTCGTGTGTCATTTCTACCGTAGTACCTGGTCGGTGCGTAGGACAGAAGTTGGTAGCTCTTCAATTGTCGACGTACAGGCACTGGAGGGTTTAATGCACGATAGAGAATGTAACATCAGTGTAATGAATGTGAAAGTTTCTGTTTCCTTTTACCACTCTTTACGGCTACATACAAAGATTATTTTTCCTTTTTGGCCGTCTATAACAAAGTACCTTTCGAATTGTGTAAGTATCCTTGGCTTCCTTGTACAATTAATATTAAAAATCGGTAGTTCAATTTTCGTGTTCACGTGTTAATATTATGAATAATACTCAATGTATGCAAAATTATACGATGGCAATTGTTTTTCTAAAGACCGTTAGTTCTCGGAATGGAAGCCACAATGAAAATCAAAAAGTTTTATTTGCTACACCTTTAAGTTACTTCTCTACATAGTCGCTGCTCCGACTTCCACATCTGTCGTGACATGGTGCCAACTTTCCAATATCCTCGTAATAGGAGGAAGCCATCTGTGCTTTCTGCCAGTTCGCTACCCTGGTTTGCAGCTCGTTGTCTGTACCAAAAAGCTGTTCTAATGGTCAGTGTTTTATGTGAGCGTAGAGTTCCCGGCTGTATCGTGAGTGATCGAACACTTCCCATCGTAAACGCTGCAGCGGCGTATTTGTTGCAGCTGCAATGTGCGGCCGAGCATTGTCATGAAGGAAAATGCCTGATGACAATATTCCTCTTCGTTTGTTTTGAAGTACTCTTCGCAGAAGTTGAAGAGTCACCCTGTATGAGGCTGCAGTGATGGTCGTGCCTTGTTCCATGATTTCCATCATTTCGGTCCCAGAACATAAACATATGTTGCCCGATGGAGAAGATTAACTTCCACTTGACTGGTTTACTCGGGGAATGAAAACGCATCATCTGTCTGGATTGCTCTTTTTCTCCTTTCGAAATGGACCCACGTCTCGTCCCCTGTGACAATTTAGTTCAAGAAATATTTTCTTTTATCAGTGTAACGCTAGAGAAACGTTAAGGCGGTGCCCATTCACTGTTTTCTGTGATGGTCGGACAGCATCGTGGGAACCCTTCGTGCACAGAATTTTTGGTAGTGGTATAGATAGCTGACCTTGAATATCCGGAAAACGAATCACTCTAAACTGAAATTATGAACTGACAATTTTCTCATACCGCCTGATCCACTCGCTGAACAAGATCATCTGTCCACACTCGCTTTCTTCCCTGATCGCCTGCATCATGAAATTCTGTATGAGGGTCGTTCAATAAGTAATGACACACATTTTTTTTCAAACCATTAATATACACTCCTGGAAATTGAAATAAGAACACCGTGAATTCATTGTCCCAGGAAGGGGAAACTTTATTGACACATTCCTGGGGTCAGATACATCACATGATCACACTGACAGAACCACAGGCACATAGACACAGGCAACAGAGCATGCACAATGTCGGCACTAGTACAGTGTATATCCACCTTTCGCAGCAATGCAGGCTGCTATTCTCCCATGGAGACGATCGTAGAGATGCTGGATGTAGTCCTGTGGAACGGCTTGCCATGCCATTTCCACCTGGCGCCTCAGTTGGACCAGCGTTCGTGCTGGACGTGCAGACCGCGTGAGACGACGCTTCATCCAGTCCCAAACATGCTCAATGGGGGACAGATCCGGAGATCTTGCTGGCCAGGGTAGTTGACTTACACCTTCTAGAGCACGTTGGGTGGCACGGGATACATGCGGACGTGCATTGTCCTGTTGGAACAGCAAGTTCCCTTGCCGGTCTAGGAATGGTAGAACGATGGGTTCGATGACGGTTTGGATGTACCGTGCACTATTCAGTGTCCCCTCGACGATCACCAGTGGTGTACGGCCAGTGTAGGAGATCGCTCCCCACACCATGATGCCGGGTGTTGGCCCTGTGTGCCTCGGTCGTATGCAGTCCTGATTGTGGCGCTCACCTGCACGGCGCCAAACACGCATACGACCATCATTGGCACCAAGGCAGAAGCGACTCTCATCGCTGAAGACGACACGTCTCCATTCGTCCCTCCATTCACGCCTGTCGCGACACCACTGGAGGCGGGCTGCACGATGTTGGGGCGTGAGCGGAAGACGGCCTAACGGTGTGCGGGACCGTAGCCCAGCTTTATGGAGACGGTTGCGAATGGTCCTCGCCGATACCCCAGGAGCAACAGTGTCCCTAATTTGCTGGGAAATGGCGGTGCGGTCCCCTACGGCACTGCGTTGGATCCTACGGTCTTGGCGTGCATCCGTGCGTCGCTGCGGTCCGGTCCCAGGTCGACGGGCACGTGCACCTTCCGCCGACCACTGGCGACAACATCGATGTACTGTGGAGACCTCACGCCCCACGTGTTGAGCAATTCGGCGGTACGTCCACCCGGCCTCCCGCATGCCCACTATACGCCCTCGCTCAAAGTCCGTCAACTGCACATACGGTTCACGTCCACGCTGTCGCGGCATGCTACCAGTGTTAAAGACTGCGATGGAGCTCCGTATGCCACGGCAAACTGGCTGACACTGACGGCGGCGGTGCACAAATGCTGCGCAGCTAGCGCCATTCGACGGCCAACACCGCGGTTCCTGGTGTGTCCGCTGTGCCGTGCATGTGATCATTGCTTGTACAGCCCTCTCGCAGTGTCCGGAGCAAGTATGGTGGGTCTGACACACCGGTGTCAATGTGTTCTTTTTTCCATTTCCAGGAGTGTATATAGACAAACGTCCTTATGGGTGCTTCACATTTCATGTTTGTTCTGTGCGCCGGTGAAGTTTCGAACAGTTCTGGCAGATGGCAGAGCCGTAGTACAGCGTCAAAATGGTGTCTACAAACGACTCACAAGCAGCATACTGTTATTGAATTCTCGTGTGCAGAAAAAGAAACTGTGGTGAACATCCATAAACGTATGGCGATGATGCAGTTGATAGGAGTACTGTTGGGCGATGGGTAAAGAAAGTCACAGCCTCAGGAAATGCAGAAACAGAGCTCCGTGATCCGCCATGCTCGGGACATCCTGTCACAGCCACTGCTCCAGACATGCTGAATCGTGCGTATGCCATCATTCGTCCCGACCGGCGCATCACAACTCGATAATTGGCTCTACAGTTGTCGGTCAGCATTGGAAGTGAGTCTCCAATGATTGAGACTCTCCGATATTCAAAATGGTTCAAATGGCTCCAAGCACTATGCGGCGTAACATCTGAGGTCATCAGTCAGCTAGACTTAGAACTACTTAAACCTAACTAACCTAAGGACATCACAAACATCCATGCCCGAGGCAGGATTCGACCCTGCGACCGTAGCAGCAGCGCGGTTCCGGACTGAAACGCCTAGAACCGCTCGGTCACAGCGACCGGCCCGATATTCAAAGAGATGCTCACGATGGGTTCCACAAATGCTCACAGAGGACCACAAGAGTCAAAGAAAGGCCAATTCATCCGATTTGTTGGAGCGTTTTGAGACCGATGGAGAGACCTTTCTGTCACGGATGGTTACGGGGGACGAAAGCTGGGTGCATCACTTTGCACCGGAAACAAAAAGGCAGTCCATGGAGTGGCATCATCCTCATCCACCACAAAAGAAGAAATTCAAGAGAACCCCCTCTGCTGGGAAAGTCATGGTGACAGTCTTCTGGGATTGTGATGGCGTCATTCTCGTGGATGTGATGCCAAGAGGGTCAACAATCAATTCAGAGGCAAAAGTGAAGACTCTGAATAAACTCAAGAACCGTTTCCGATGTGTTCGATCGGACAAGAATCCAGCAATAATCTTGCTCCAACACGATAATGCACGCCCACACACAGGTCTGAGAACCCAGGAACACATTGTCAAACTGGGTTGCACATCACTACCTCATCCTCCCTACAGTCCAGACCTGGCACCCTCGGACTTCCATCTCTTTGGGCTGCTTAAAGATTCTACAGGGTACACACTTTGAAGATGACAAGAGTGTCAGTCGTGCAGTGAAAACATGGCTACGACTACAGGGCAAGAGCTTCTACCAGCAGGGAATACATGCTCTTCCACATCATTGGCGTATGGCCATAGAACGTGATGGAGACTACGTAGAAAAGTAGGACATAGACATGTTGATGTACGAGGGTTGGAACTTAAATAGTGGCAACTATTTGTTCAAAACCGATACAAAAGAGTTACATGTTTGCACCTGTTACTGTCCTTCAAAGTAGTCACTAACGTTGTGTAGATCCCGTTGCCAGTGATGTGGAAGGCGTAGTATACCATTAGCAGAGCCCGTTTTGTTGATAGTGCAAATGGAGTGGTCTACTGCCTGTCGAATCTCAGGAACTGTTCCATTTATCCACTCAATAATGTCTAATGGAATAATTTAATGGTGTAATTCAGCACTTAGAAAAAAATTATTGATTACACAAAAGCGACCAGTAAGAATAATACGTGTTGTTCATCAGTGTATGTCACGTAGATACTTATTCAAGGAGCTAGGCATTTTAGCTGCGCTGTCACAGTACATATATTCATAATGTGAGAACAATGATGTCCGTACCTACAACACTAGAGGGAAAGATGACCTATATTATCCACTACACTGTGCAACAGTGAAAATGTAAATCGAATGAAAATAGTCAGTCCTATCAATTCTAATATGCTGATCGCAAATATCACAAAGACAATTCAAAAGCAGCTCTAGTTTGCATTTTGCACTGTTTTATTACGGTGATATAATTATATACGTTTTTTATGTTAAGTTTAAAATCAAATATTATAATGGTTTGTCAAAGTCATAATAATGGATTATATTATTGTGCCTCATCTTACTTGTGTGCAATATTTTGGATATAAACATTCTGATACCAATTTTAGTGATCTTTTTGTCTCACTCCTCATCAACTTCAGTAACTTTATTAATGCATGTAATAATTCTTACACATTTGTTTCCAGATTAACTACCAGTTGTTCATGTTGACTGCTATTGAAGTGAACAAAAATGACATGTGTTAAAAGTGTTGACACATTTTGCTATGTGTGTGGAGAAGTGACATTTGCTTCCCAAAACAGCAAATAATTCCATTGATTAAATATCTTACAATTGTTATTTTGGGTGCAAAATAGGTAATCAGGAGAAACCCTGGAATCCACATGTGATCTGCAACACTTGTGCCAGCAACCTCAGGAATTGGATGCATGGGAAAGGACGTTCAATGCCCTCTGCAGCACCCATGATCTGGGGTGAGCCTTCTAACCATATTCTGGTTGTATGGTTCCTAATATCAAGAAGGGAATATCTCAGACGAAGAAGTGGACAGTGATCTATACTAACATTCCATCTACTATATGCCCAGTTCTACATGGGGAATGATTGCCAATACCTGAACCATCGACTGAGTATGAGATTACTTCTGATGAGGATTCTAAATGTCCTGAACCATGTACACCCCAAGGTCCACAGTTTCTTCCAAATTAAACATCAACTGATGATCCACAAAAAATATCTCAAAATGAGTTAAGTGGTCTCATTAGAATTTTGGAGTTCTCTAAAACTAAGGCTGAGATTTTAGCATCAAGATTGCAGTAGCGCAATTTTCTGGAAAGCAATGTAAATGTTTCATTCTACCGCAGAAAAGAGCAACAATTCACTCCTATTTTTAACATGGAAGATAGTCTTGTGTCGTGTATAGATATAAATGGTCTAAGAAGGCTCCCAGAATTAATTACAACCCTGATGAGTGTATACTCTTTATTGATTCGTCAAAGCTGAGCTTAAAATCAGTGCTTGTACATATTGATAATGAGCTTCCTTCTATTCCAGTTGTGCATAGTGTGCAAATGAAAGAGTCATATCAAAACATCAAAAAATTTTACTACAAGCCATCAATGATTCTCAGTGGCAGATATGTGGTGACTTGAAAGTGGTTGCACTGCTATTAGGTATGCAGTTAGTTTATACTAAATATTGCTGCTTTCTCTGTGAACGGGATAGCCGAGTTCGTGCATCTCGTTACAGTAAACATAAATTGCCTACCAGAAAATCTCTTCAACCAGGTATAAAGAACATTAAGAGTGAACCTCTAGTATACCCTAAAAAGATTCTGCTCCCCCCTCTCCCCTTGAACATCAAGATGGGTCTCATGAAAATCTTTGTTAAGGGAATGAACGTATATGGTGACACATTTAAGTACTTAAGGCAAAATTTCCCTTACTTACGTGATGCCAAAGTAAAGGAGGGCATCTTTGTAGGCCCACAGATTCCAGACCTGTTAGGAGACCATACTTTTGGTGGAATCATACAAGGTGATGAGAAGCATGCTTGGGAATGTTATAAGGTAGACTGTTTACAGTTCTTAGAGAACAAATGAGCAATAAATTACAAGGAGATTATAGATAACATGTTGTCATCTTATAAAAAACTTGGTTGCAACATATCATTGAAAATGCATTTCTTACATAGTCATCTTGACTTCTCCCCCGAAGATTGTGGTGCAGTAAGTGATGAACTTGAGGAGCGATTTCATCAAGATATTGCCACCTTTGAGAAGAGGTATGCTGTAAAGTGGAGCCCTGCTGTTTTAAGCAGATGACTGTTGGACAGTATTAAGGGATGTTCCCGAGTATATGTATAAATGTCAAGCCAAGCGAAAACGGTCATCTTCTGAATTTATCTCTGAACAACATATATAATTCTATATACTGTGCATATGGACATTTAACATTTGCAATCCTTTATATACGTTTCTAACCAGTTAATTTATACTTTCTTTTGTGCTTTACATAGTTCTGGTACGAAGTATTTTCATTCCTGTAGTTTTATCTTCATTTTTTCTTAATATTTTCGTTTTTTGCTTCCAGAATCGCACTGAAATTTATCAATGCACGACATGTAACATAATTCAACTAATTAATTATTCACTTAAAATCTGTTATGCTGAACCTTGCAACATGAATGCATATTTAGTTAGTGAGTTATTTATACGAAAATGTAGATTACTTTTTAAAAAACAAGAGATACATGTTTATGAAGATGATGATTTTGCATCATTTTATACTGAAATAAACATAACTAACTCAAAATCATGCAATGTACACACTTTCACTTCAAATTTATTGTTCAGAGTTATTAAAGCTGTCAGTGGCTGAGGAAAGAGTTCAATACGTGGTAACAAAAACGATCTCTTAGTGACAATGTAAAATTTTATTCTCATTTTGATTTTTTGAACCCATCATTACATTCTCTCAGTGGATGTACTTGTAATGTAGACCAAGTCAAGTAATGCTTTATTAGCTAGAGAATATTATTTCATATTGGGTAGAAGTATAAGTAGCTGTACAAACATAACAAAACACATTTTATGGTTCTTCAAGAATGTTTCCAGTTTTCTCTTGAACTTTTGTGGGTAGTTAATGCCCTGCCTTATCTTGAGAAGATGCCTGTAAACTTTTATTCCATACTGAATACCTTCTGCACCCCCTTGAAGGTTGCTGTGCGTTTGTGTAAACTTTTCTTCTGTCACGAGTTATGCTCATAAAGGCCTTCTTTTATCTGGAAAAGTTTTCTGTTGTTAGCTGCGGATGTCGTTAATGAGTAGATATAATCACAATTTAACAGGTACCTTCATGAATCTCTATAGCTAGCACGAGATATCAGTCTCCCTGCTCGTCTTTACATTCTAGATAATCGACTAAAAGTAAACTACAAATAAATAACAGATTCGTCAAGAGACCGTTGTGGGGCATTACTGTTTTAAGATCTTTTTCACCTCTTGCAGCATTGCCCAGAATAATATACCATTACTGCATAGAGAGTGGAAACATAAAAAGTACATCATACATCATTGTTCTCAAATTATGATGGATTATTTATGACGAATTTCATTAGTGAATATATGTATTGTGACAGTGCAGCTAAAATGCCTAGCTCCTTGAATAAGTATCTACTTGACGTACATCAATGAACAACATCTATTATTCTTACTGCTGTTTTGTGTAATCAATAATTTTTTTCTAAGTGCTGAATTACCCCAGGAAATAAATCCATAAGACATTATTGAGTGGAAAAATGGAAAATATGTCAGGAGGTTAATTGATTTCTTTCCAACATTAGCAATTATATGAAGAGCAAAAGTAGCTGAACTTAATTGGTTGAGAAGTGCGCTAATGTGCTTCTTCCAGTTCACGTTTTCGTCAATATGTATACCCAAAACTTTGGAGCATTCTACCATGTTTATCGACTACTGTTCATATGCTACATGAGTTGTTTGGTGTCACTTTATTTGTTCTGCACAGCTGAATACAGTGTGTTTTTTTTAATTGAGGGAGAAGCCATTTTCAGAGAGTCAGTTAATAATTCTTTAAACCATGATTAAAAATGCCTTCTGAACTTCCTCTCTAATGGGGTTTATTGTAACAGCAGTATCCTCAACAAAAAGTACCAGTTCTGCCTGTCAAATGTTAAATAGAAGGTCATTCACCTTTGCAAAGAGCAGGGGTGGAACCAAAATTGGCCGTGTGGGATTAGTGGTTATAATGAAGCAGCATTATCTGGTTATAATAGTGACTAATTATATATTTAAATTGTAAAAAATATAAAAGCTATTAAAATTTACTTTTGCACAAATTAAACAATTTTGTTAGAGAACTTCTGTGAAAACTAAATTTTGTAAATATTGTAATACAGATGAAAGATGAAAGTAAAGGAAAAGTAATTGAAGAATTTTGTCATTTAAAAGCAAAAATTTATGCTTATAAAGTTGGTGACAATATAGAAAAAATCTAAAGGAACTAAGAAATTTCTTGTTAAAATCAAAACAAGTTAAGAAGATTACAAAGATTATTTAACAATATACAATGTTTAAGAATATAGAACAATACATAAAAATTAATTTAATTAAAAGTGAAAAACATGAAATATATTCAATTCAAGTAAACAAAAAAGCACTGAGTCCTCAGGATGATGAAAGATTTGTATAAAATAAAATAAATACATTACCATAAGGTCATTATAAGTTATGAAAAATGTAATAAAACTTCTTATATATAAAATTTATCTAAATAAATGGAAACAAGATCATATAAAACACAAAGATTTTTGTATACAAAAATTACAAACATTGAATAAATTAAACAGAGAAGTTATGATAATAAAAGATGATAGAATTAAAATGAAAGACGAAAGTATTAAAGTAAAAGATGAATTAATTAAAGTGCAATATGTTTGAATTCAAAATTTGATGAAAATATTTCATACTTATTTAAAAACTGATTGATTATTAAACTAAATAGTAAACTTATTCTTTTAAAACTAATTGTTTAAAAACTTATTGATTGTTAAACTAAAGAGAAACTAATTCCTTTTAGAAACTAATTGATTATTAAAATAAATAGTAAACTAATGCTTTATACAATTATTCATCCAAGCATTATGTGAATTATCAAAACCTAACCATTTAACGAACTTTATTACCTGTCTTTCTTAAGTCTTTTTCAACTTAGTAGACATCTGGATATTTGGGTTTCTGTGGTTCTTGTTCATAAAAATTTCCTTTTATGTATTTAAACTTATATGTAAGTAGATTAGAATAAATAATATCTTCAATTTCAAATATTTCTGTTGACCAGTTAGCTGCATATCCTTTTTCAAAAAAACCTTTAAAATTACTAATTCTAACTTTATCATCTTTTTTAAATTTAGGTTCTTCATCAGATACAATATTACTTATTTTTAAATTGGTTTCATTTACTTCTATTGGTTTTATATTTATTATAAATTGTTCTGTATTATTGTATTCATAAATTAGATTTTTAACTAAATTTAACCATTTGTAATTTCCTTCTAAAGCAAATTTATTATCAATTATTTCCTTAAGTGTTCTATTAAAATGTTCAACAACAAATGGTTTTAGTTCTGAAAAAGTTGAATAATGATTGCTGTTATATTTTTCATTAATTGTTGAAAATTTTGTTATAAAATTCTTTAAATATTTCTTTTTCTAATTATTAAAATTTTTGAAAATTATCAACTACATTATTACTTGTTTTAGCTTTAATAGGAACAGCAAGTGTATATTTTGAAAAAAAACATCAGTTATTGTTAATATATATTATAACCTTTATTTATTTTTTGAAATTCCTTTTAAATTAACTGAATGTATTTCAACTAGATCAGCTTGCCATAAATCATGTATACTAACAGAAACAACATTTCTTCTTTTAAAATTCTTTCTAATTGGTTTATGTAATTCATTAATTATATTTTCAAGAATTTTATTTAAACCTTCACCATTTACAAAAAAATTTTTAATGTGATTTTTTTAGTTTTAAAAATTGTACAAATACCTTCAACTCTTTGTCTTCCATTTTTAGTTCTTACTCTATCTGGATTATGTGTTTCTGTAAATATTTTACATTTAAAACAAAAATATGATCGTCTTTTAGTGCTAAATGTGAATTGCGATTATTCATTTATACAGATAAAAACTTTATTAACTATTTAAGTTATTCACCAAATATAATTATATTTACATCTACAGGAACAGTTTATACAGAATCTTTCAATTATACAGTTATAAAATTTGGTTTGTGTACCATTATTGATTGATTATTATTATTTATTTGATATAGCTTATCAGCTATACTTACTGTTATATCCAAATCATCAAAGTTTAAATCTCTATTTATATTATTACCAACAACAATAATCGTTTTAAGTATTAAATCATATTCAAAATTGAACATTCTTTGTTCATCACCTGTTATAAAAGTAAATTCAATTATTTGTTTATCATATACTTTAACATTAGGAGTTTTTAACTTATTTAAGTATGAAGTTTAATCTGTTTTTGAGAAATAATATAAAAATTCTTTTTCTACTTCTTCTTTGTAAAATAATTGTTCAATTGTGTTAGAATGCTTGTGTATTCAGGTTTTGTAACATATTCTTTTTCTAAGAGTTGTTTGTTAATTACATCTTTTACATCAATTGGAGCCTTTACATTAACAAGTCGTCTATTTTAATACCAATATAAACTTTATTTATTTTAAAAATAGCATTAAATTCTATTTGAAATTGTTTAATTTCATTAGTTATCATTAAATCTATTGATGATTGTTGTTGTTTAATAATATTTTCAATTTTTAAATTTTTCTAAATTGAATGTAAGTGTATTACGTACTTGTTCAGTTCGTTTAGTAAGATGTATCTTATTTCCAAAAATGTCCATTTCTTCAGTCTAAAATACCATTAAATTATAATTCTCACAAAGCAATTTTAAAACAAGTAAACATAAATGACCACATATTACTTCATCAACATTTTCTATTGTTTCTGTATTGTAGTATAGTTCATTTTTTCCTAAATAGTTAACTAACTGTTTTGGTATATTAGTACCAAATGAATCAAAAATAACTTTTTCATCATTATTTTTAAAATAACAAATCCAATGAGTACCAGAATTATTACATGTATCTAAATTTACTATACCACATTCAATTTTAATGGTTTATTTACTATTTCATCAACCATGTATACACCACCAAAGTGTTTAATTTTTAATTGTTTAGTAAGTTTTTCTATATCAAAATTAGTTAATGCATTAGAATATTTAGCAATTATGTCTTTTTTGTTCTTCTAATTCTTTATCATTTTTCTTGTTGTTTAATACTGTATTTACAATTGCTGCAGATTCACCAGCTAATGAAACAATTTTTGCTAAATATGGTAATGCATCTAATAATAATGGTAAAAATCCACCATCATGTTGTATTATTCCTTTACCATTTTTGTTTTTATTCAATATTGAATAATTTTTTTAACAACAGGAATAACTAATGTAACAAGTAAATATCCTCCATCTTTGTTTCTTTTGTCCTTCTTTTGAATATCTGTTAAAAATGGTTCCATTGCATTTAATTGTTCATTATTTAACTTTAATTTAACTGATTTTTTTAGTTTTACCAGTAGGTAGCTAGGTGTAATCAGTTGTTAAGTTATTCAGTTATATAATTAAAAATAAAATAAAGATTTTTTATATAGTTAAAAAATGAATAAATATTTTTTATATAGTTTAAAAATGTATAAAGATTTTTATATAGTTTAAAATTTTTTAAAATTCCTGACCATTTTCATCAATATTAACATTAATTCCCATCGCTAATTTTTTTCTTTTCCAACCATTATTCTTTTAACAGCTGTTGCTGCAACTTTTTTACCAAATGAAGCATCATTTGCAAATATTCTTTCTTTCACAGCTAATTGAAATTCTTTATCAGCTATATGTCTTTTTTCTAAATCTTTATTTTCTCTATAACCAATATCATATTTTTCACAATCTTTATCTTATGTCACAATACATATATTCATAATATCACAATGCATTTTTATTACCTTTATCTAATCTCTCTTCTAATTTTCTACCTGGATCACACTAATTATAGCCTGGAAATTGCATTTATAAGGAAGATTATTTAAACATCTAATTATATGTGCAGTTCCTTTTTGATTATCAATTATAAAATCACTAAATTTATTTGTTAACATTTGTGCAAAACTTCCTTTTTCATTATGATAATTTTTATTTCCAGCTAGTTCTTCACCATGAACTACTGCTAACCTTTCAATTAATTCTCTATCATTCATCCAAACATATTCAGTTGCTCTTTCTATTTTTTCAGGAGAACTAATATCTGAAGAATCTATAGTTGAATTTCTTCTTATGTTTGGAAAATAATCATCAACAATTGCTTTTATTAAATATAAATATTTATACCTTTACTTGATTTTATTTTATTTGGATTATTATCAGAATATAATTCTACTGAATTTAATAATATATCTGCATAATTTGATAAATCTTCACCATTAAACTTTTTATTTAAATCGTATATAGTAACTTGTTTTGCAGTTCAAAGTCTCATTAATACTTCTGTACCTTCCTGTTTTTTCAACAATTATTAATTTATCGTCATTAAATTTTACAGGTAAATTACCAACATATTTAAACATACCAACAGGTTTTAAAACAAATATTTTATCTTCAGTATGATTTATAACAATAGAAAAAGGAAATAAAATATTATCTAGAACATCCTTTTATTTCGTTACATTTTACTACATTTAACTTCATCTGTTACTAACAAAATAAGTTTAGAAGGACATATTCTTAATACAGGAAAAATAAATAGTAAAAGAACTGAAGTACTTTATCCTTTGTCAGGGATTGGTGGATTTTTTAAATATTAGAAAGAAATTACATTTGAAGGAAACACATAGTTCATCTTCTGGAGATGGAATTTTACACTGGTTTGATAAAAATTATGCTAGTGTTGAAATAAAAGATACTCTTCCTAAAGGAGGTAAAATTATTATAGAATCTGTGGAAATTCGTGTACCAGCTTTTAAATATGAACAAAAATTATAAACTTGAACAACATCAAAATATTTTTAAAAATATTTAAATTCCTATATCTTTTTATTAACTTCAAACAGAAGAAATGTAATAAAAATAGTTTTTGTAGTATTTCAGGCAAATTGTAAAAATAATCAATTAGTTGATGCATCATTATTGGATCATGTTAAACTACAGAATATATATTTTAAAAATGAAGTTTTTCCTCAAGAAATGTGGAATATTTATCCACAAAATAATTTTCTAAACGCATATGATGGATTTCTTGATTTTAAAAGAATAACTTTACTAAAATCAGATATTGATATTAATCCATTTAGTTTTATAACTAATTATCCAATTTATGTAATCAATATGACCTGTAGAAATAATGTTACAGCTACACAAAAAACAAATGTGAAACTTTGTGCAACTTTTAATGATAAGATTCCAAATGATACACTTGCTTATGTAATTATGTATGGTAAAAAGAATCTTACATAGGATGCAAAACATAGATTACTTACTGAAAAATTTTAATTATTAACATTGCTTCTATATAAATGAATGAAAAACTTGAAAAATATATGAAAGTATTAACTTCATGCTTATATATATTTCTGAATCGTTTTAAGAAAGATAGAAAAATAAAAACTGAAAAATTTAATATAATTTACTTTTGTTAACTAATATATTTTAATCATATACTTACATTCACAATGTAAAATTTGTAATATAATTTACTTTTGTTAACTAATATATTTTAATTAGTTTACTTATGTTCACAATCAAAAATTTTTAAAATAATGTACTTTGGTTTTAACTAATACATTTTAATTATTTACTTACCTTCGCAATCTGATTTTTTAAAATGTATTTTTGTTGTTAACGTTCTAAAATCGGTTTAGTTAATGAAATATACTGAATTTTTAAAAATCAGTTAAATTACTTACAAAATGTAAAGTTTGTTTAAATGGTCCAGAACCTACAAAATGTATCTCCTTACAAGTATTACATATTATGTACTTATATCTAACTGACAGGAGGACAGCCAATGCTCTGTTCAGTGTGGTGCAGTAGGCCCTAACTCTTATGGGAATCGGCGAAAAACAGTAAGTGATTAGGATAATGGGTGAGGGGCACTACATTAGTAGTGCGTGGATAGCCTGAGAATATGAGTCCAACAGGAGGCCGTGCTGGGTAGCTGCACGATTTGACACATTTTGCAACTACTTGCACGCCTCTCCTCTCACAGGTTCTAGTCCTACCTCAGGCATGGGTGTGTGTGCTGTCCTTAGCGTAAGTTAGTGTAAGTTATATTACATAGTGTGTATGCCTAGGGAACGATAACCTCAGCAGTTTGGTCCCATAGGAACTTTCCACAAATTTCCAGATTTTTCTAACCAGAGAGTAGTCCATGGAGTTGCGATGACTACTGTATCTGGAGGGTTCAGTGGTCAGAGCATCTGTCTGGTGAGCTGTAGACGAGGGTCTGATTCTCGGTCCAGTACAAATTTTTAACTTTCGCCATTGATTTCAGTCAATGCCCGCTTACAGCTAATGTTTGTAATTATATTGTGTCTTTACAAGTATTCTTCCAGAGTAACTTCTTCTGCGACTACAGGGCATAAGTTGCCTGCATTTCAGAGGTGAGGCAGTTCTGTTTGGTAGGCCAATGACAAGAGGCGCCTTCAGACTTCTGTTGAATTTGCTGGCGTATCCAAATATCAGTGTTGCCTATGGATAGGGTGGAAAGCAGACCACGAATGTGGTCGTTGGAGGGTCCTATGGAACAGAGAGCAGTTGTATCTGTCTCTTTGTATCCAGTTTCAGACAGAGCAGGTTCTCTTGTAAACAAGACTTGAGCCAAAGTGGATGGCCCAGTGCCGTCCGCGTGTCTCTCTGCTCATCGAGAGCGAGTACCAGCTGCGTAGACGTGATACCACCACCTTCCCCACAACCATTCCTCTAGCTAGGCCCGAATCCTAGACTGACAGCCATCCTGTAACTTTAGCTCCCTAGGGCGAGTATCCATGTGCCCTGTCATTAAGAATACAGATACCAAGTTACAGGAATTTTTCTCTTTCATTGAACAGGCCTCACTCCGGGTATCCCCCCTCTCCAACCCTTCACACAGTCGCCTACACTTTCTGCAGATGTGCCAGCATACTGCTGCAGAATGATGAAACAAGTTTTATTCTTATTTACACTGCCCAGTCAAATTAATGCATTCTCCTGTGACAAGCCTAAATAACCAAATTTTGTAGAGCAGACTGCCGTGAGTTGTACAGGATGAGATTCAATGAACTGACAAAGATGTGGAGTCATGGCGACCCCATTCTGTGGCCAGACGCACTAGGTGTCTCAGTTTCAAATCCATGTTGCATGGCCCAATCGAGTTGGTCCCACAAATTCTCGATTCAGTTTACGCAAAGGGAGTTTGATGGGCAGGGCAAACTCATTCTGATGCTCATCAAACCATGCACATACACTGCAAGTTGTGAGTCTCGTGCATTATCCTGTTGCCAGATGCCATGGTGCTAAAGAAAAGGAAACTGCAGGTAGGGAAGGACATGGTTCTCAAGGATAGATGCATACTTGTTCCATTGTGCTTTCCAGAATGATGAGATCATGCAGGCAATGCCTCGATACAACATTCCACAGAACACAATGCTTTCTCCTCCAAATAATGGTTCAGATGGCTCTAAGCACTATGGGACTTAACATCTGAGGTCATCAGTCCCCTAGACTTAGAACTATGTAAACCTGACTAACTTAAGGACATCACACACATCCATGCCCGAGGAAAGATTCGAACCTGCGACCATAGCAGCCACGTGGTACCAGACTGAAGCACCTAGAATCGCTCTTTGTCCTCTGACTTGGACACTTCCGACAGGTTTTGAAGGATGTTTGCTTTCAGACGTTTCATACCATACACGCTGACAACCATCTGCCATCTGAAAAGGCCTCCTGTTACCACTCAGTGGGCTTGCTGTTGTGGTACTGGTGTGCAAAGTCCAGCTTTAGTGACCAATGAACAGTGGTCAGCATGGATGTATGAACCTGGTAGTTGCTGTGGAGGCCCATACCCAATAATGTTAGCAAACGGTCTTTGACGAGACACTATTGGTGGTAGCCACTTGGTTCATCTAAGTGGTCAGTTTATAACACTAACTTGCCGTGAAAGAAGCTAACGTTACCATCTGGGAGGATTTTTAAGATTGACTGCACATGTATCTAATGGACAAAGGTATCGGACTATAATTTTGGATTTAGTCAAATTAACAGAAAAAAACGAAACGCGCTTTAACCTTGGGAGTTAATGAAAGTGATAAAATCATAAGTGAATGAAAAAAAATGGACGGTCGCCAGCCCAATTAGGCACATTAATTTGGAAATATACGTTTAAGAAAATTGATTATTGTTTATTGAACTTACTTTCTTTGAGATTTCCCTTTGAACAGCAAACAGAATACAAACTGACACAGTGTACTCTGAATCGTATGTAGTAGCAGTTACCAATAACAAACACATCAGTAATTTATAAGAAGTAGTTTTGCACCAAGCTCATACCAATGACAGCTACACTCAAGAGTATTACTCCATCAATTACTGAAAAGTTACTGCATGAAGTGAAGAGCTAAATTTGGACATGAGGGGATTTTATCTTAACTGACATAAAAAAATCAATAAGGATGAATAATCTCATAAACACACTGTTTAAGCTTTTCTATATATATCAGTTTGCCTTAGCAACAGTAATAGTTCAATTTTTTCCTAATAAGTCGAGAATATGATGGGGACCCATAAACTAGTATAGTTTGTCAACTCTCTCTGCTTATTACGATAAAAAAAGCCTAATTCAAAAAGATAATCATTCACTTCACTTGGAGTAGTCCATAATTTACTTTGTAAGGCCTAATTAACTTCAAAAAAGCAAACATTCATGATAGAAATCAAAACCACACTATTTTTGAAAATGAGCTTATTTGCCTTTTTATCACCTGTGTAGCAGGTATTTTAGACAATAATATTTACACAACCTTTCACTGTATTCCTACAAAACTATACTTTTTAATACACTAAGAATACTTTCACCAAGTCCTATCTAACTTCACTTTTGTGGTTTTAACTTTAACTTTTACTACTTTTACATTAGGCAAAAAATCACTTTAAAACACTTGAACGCAAGAATTGTTCATTTAAATCAGGATACTCGGTTTTAGTAGCACTTAGGTGAGGATCCTGCATAGGTTCGTGATCAGGATAGAAAATATGGTTCTGGACATAAATTTGTTTTTGTGATTATTATTCAAACTACACACAAATTAACTGGTCCATGCCCATATACGTTACTGAATGTATGAAGTTAGTGAAGCAGTGGCGAAGATTGGTGGCAAGCGACATGGTGACTAACTGTACTCATGGCTCTTGATGTTTGAATGCCCTATAAAATCTCTTCTTGGTGTCGGATTTTCACCTTAGTAGAGCCATTCCTTTTTGCTGAGAATACCAAATAATAGCCAGATCCACATCCGAGGCAAATCCATTGTAAAGCAGCTTCCAATCGCCTCTCTTAGCACCATCGAAGTATACCGTGCTACGGCTAGCCACATACTGTGTGCCGTTCACACCAAGGAGCCGCTCAGTTCGACCGCCAAAACCACCCCCACTTCTGTTGCAGAGGGACTTCCCTTTCTTTCTTTCTTTGGGCCTTATCCCGCCTCACGTGGGGTTGGCTGCGTTATGGCGTTGGCAGCGTTAGTTGCAGCAGGTGGCCCGATGCCCTTCCTTCCACCACCCTGAACCCCACAGGATGTAAATAGTGTACCCCAGCTGTCTGTATCTAGTGTAAGCCATGAATGCGAATGTTTTCAAATGTGTGTGAATCGTGTAACTGAGGCGGAACCAGCCCAGTATTCACCTAGCGAGATGTGGAAAACCACCTAAAAACCACATCCAGGCTGCCCAGCATACCGGTCCTCATCGTTAATCCGCCGGGCGGATTCGATCCGGGGCTGGTGCGCGTACCCGTGTCCAGGAAGCAGTGCATTAGTGCTCTCGGCTATCCTGGTGGGTTGCAGAGGGAATTCTCTACATATTTTATATATTACAAATACAAGTGCCCTAAGCATGAACCAGTTTTCAATAAAAATTTTCTTTTTATGAACATGCACATATTATAATAATTTATCATTTTAACAAATCATTTTGCTTTTTTGAAATATACATTACAAAACTCTAATTTTCCTGTCACAAACCAAGGACTTTAAATAACAAAGAATACGCACTCCATAATTGCAGATAACAGTTACATAATAAAACCTACTTCTAATCAGTATAAGTGTCACAAGTTGCTCAACATTTGCACCCATTTTCGACCATACACATCTCCGCAGCTGTCGTTCACCCCTGTCATCAGCGGCTCGGGGTGCTCCACAGTTGTGTCGGCGCCACTTTTGGATAGCGGCATTTTGCCATGGACGATATACTTCAACCACAGCGGCACGCTAACAGTTTACAAACATAACAGTTTCGACAAGTCTTCCACCCTTGGCTCGGAAACCAACGATTCATACTCTTTTCGACGTCAGATGAAACGCTCCGTTTCCGGATTAGGACAACGAGTGCACTGTTTACCGAGTCCCCCTTCTTCTGTTAGTGCTGCCATCTGCCGTCTGTCACTGGTTATCTCACGTTGACGTCGTACGTAGGTGATGGTCACATTGACGTAACCTCACCATGTATTATGACGTTTCTAGAGAACAAAAACCTCCTTCGTAAAGATCAACAATGATTCTGTAAGCAGAGATCTTTTGAAATGCAGCTCGTTCCGTTCGTCCATGAGATACAGAGAGCTATAGACAGAGGCGCCCTGCTTGATACTGAGTTCCTTGACTTCAGGAAGGCATTTTGATAGAGTCCTGCATTGTCGTTTAGTGAAACAACAACGAACTTACCAGGTAGTTACATAGGTTTGTGACTGGATTCAGGACTTTCTCCCATACACAACTCATCACGTCGCTCTTAATGCAGCAAAATCGACTGATGTAAAGGTAATTTCTGGAATATCCTAAGAAGGTGTGATAGGACCGTTACTGTTCCCAATAAATATAAATGATCTAGTGTTCAGAAGTCTGTATGGGGATGATGTGGTTGTCTGTAAGAAAGTGGTATCGTCAGAAGACTATAGAGAAGTGTAGGAGGACCTGCAGAGGATTGATGAAGACTGCAGGGAGTGACGCTTAGGCGGAAAGTAAATACATACAAGACCATAGGAGAAGAAATTCACTATTGCAGAATCACACTGTTGATGACAAATTACAGGAGACAATGAATTCAAATGGTTCAAATGGCTCTAAGCACTACAGGACTTAACATCTGAGGTCATCACTCCCCTAGACTAAAAACTACCTAAACCTGACTAATCTAAGGACATCACACACATCCATGCCCGAGACAGGATTCGAACCTGCGACCGTAGCAGCCTCGTGGTTCCGGACTGAAGCGTCTAGAATCGCTCAACCACAGCGGCCGGTTCACAACAATGCAGGCATAAAATACTTGCATCTACATCTACATGGTTAATCTGCAATTCACACTTAAGCGCCTGGCAGAGGGTTCATCAAACCATTTTCATACTACTTCTCTACCATTCCACTCTCGAATGGCGCGTGGGAAAAAGGAACACCTAAATCTTTCCGTTAGAGCTCTGATTTCTCTTGTTTTATTATGATGATCATTTCTCCCCCCTATATAAGTGGGTGTCAACAAAATATTTTCGCATTCGGAAGTGAAAGTTGGTAATTGAAATTTCGTAAATAGATCTCGCCGCAAAGAAAATGGCCTTTGTTTCAGTGACTGCCACCCCAACTAGCGTATCATATCAGCGACACTCATCCCTATTGCGCGATAACACGAAACGAACTGCCATTCTTTGCACTTTTTGGATGTCCTCCGTCAATCCCACCTGGTAAGGATCCCACACCGCGCAGCAATATTCCAGCAGAGCACGGACAAGTGTAATGTAGGCTGTCTCTTTAGTGGGTTTGTCGCATCTTCTAAGTGTTCTGCCAACAGAGCGCAGTCTTTGTTTCGCCCTCCCCACAATATTATCTATGTGGTGTTTCCAATTTAAGTTGCTCGTAATTGTAATTCCTAGGTATTTAGTCGAATTGACAGCCCTTAGATTTGTGCGATTTATCGTATACCCAGAATTTACCGGATTTCTTTTAGTACTCGTGTCGATGACCTCGCGCATTTCTTTGTTTATTGCCAATTTCCATTTTTCGCACCATACAGAAATTCTCTCTAGATCATATTGTAATTGGAATTGCTCGTCTGATGATTTTACTAGACGGTAAATTACAGCGTCATCTGCAAACAATCCAAGGAGGCTGCTCAGATTATCACCTAGAAGTAACTGAGTAGTGCGGCCTGGAGGGAAATGACTGCTTAAAACAAATAGTAGGAGAAGCAGATGCCAAACTGAGATCCATGACAACTCGACGTGGCATGGGCTTAACAAGTTGTCGGAAGTCCCCTGAAAAATATTGAGCCAAGCTGTCTCAATAACCATCCATAATTGGGAAGGTGATGCTGGTGCACGTTTTTGTGCACGAACTGACCTCTCGATTATATACCATAAATGTTAGACGAGATGACGTCGGGCGGTCATGGTGGTCAAATCATTCGCTCCACAATGTTCTGGCATGGTGCATTGTTACCCATAAAAATTCCATTGCTGTTTGGGAATATGAAGTCCATGAATGGTTGCAAATGGTCTCCAAGTAGCCGAAAATAATAATTGCCGGTCAATGATATGTTCAGTTGGACCGGAGGAGCCAATCTATTCCATATATGATGAACGCAGCCCACACGACTGTTGAGCCACCACCAGACTGCACAGTGCCTTGTTGACGACGTGGACCCATGGTCTGGTGTTGATTTCCACAGTCACATTGAGAAGATGAAGCCCTTCCCCATCAATAGAGGTTTCCAGCACAGATGCCGTGGCCTGTGCGGATCCAATTAATTGTTTTCCAGGCACGTCGCGTTAGTTCCATACTGGCTGGTCTTGTGTCAGGTCTGGACGTCTGATGTTCCACATGTCTGTCCACTTTTTGTTGATACTGAAAGTAGGACAGATGGCTGCCTAATTTTTAATAGGTTCATTCGGAATGCAGGAACATCAGAGTGCATTGGAAGCTCGGGGATTTTAAATAATTTTTGGTATTCCTTGAGGAGGGCGTTCTGTCTTCGGAGGTCTGGTGGTGCAATGTTGCTTAGAGGTGGTAAGCACTACAGAGAATTAAATTTGATGCGGCCTGTTCTTGTCCTCATTGCTGCATTTAGCTCGACGTCAATTTTTTATTAAGCCACACTGGGGAACAGTATTTGGCAGCAGAATATACCAGCCCTAAGGCAGCACGTCGCAGTGTCTTGCGTGATCTCAGCTTTGCTATGGTGTTTTCTATGTGCTTCCTGTAAGAGAGGGTTCTATGAAGACTCTCTCCTAGGTATTTTAAAGAGTCTTGGTGCTGAAGGACGTGACCATTCAGCTTCGCATTGGCCATTCTGTTGTTAAGGTGAAAGCAGCTAACTTCAGTCTTCGTTGGATTTGGCATCAGTCTTCACTTTTTGTTCATCTATTGTGCTTAGATCTGCGGATAGGATCTGCTCACTAGCTTCAAGAGTTCTCTATTGGGTTGTCAAGGCCAGACCGTCTGCGTAGATAAACTTCCTTGACCCTTTTTCAGGGAGGTCAGATACATAAAAGTTGAACAGGATTGGTGCCAAAAATTATCAAGTTTCTTCTGTCCGCTTAGTTGGTTGCCACGGACTACTTGGTAGTATCTCTCAGATAGCATGTTGTTCATGAGCCTGATTGGCAGTGTATAACACTGTCGAGTTTGTACAAGATTCCTTATCTCCATACTGTATCGTAGGCAGCTGTAAGATCAATAAAGGCCACTGATGTTTTAAGGAGACGTTGGAACCCAGCTTCTGTGTGTCTGCGCCACAATCGAATCCTATCATCAGGTCTTGCCAAATGATATCGGTACTTATTTGACCAGGCCACAGATTTTTAGTCGTCTAGGGCCAGGAGCCCAGAGGAGGCGATGCATACGATTTAGTGCTGTCACATCTGTTAATTCCTATCGTGCAGCCAAAGTCATGTAGGCAACATTTTCACACGAATCACGTGAGTACAAATGACAGCTCCGCCAATGCGCTACACTTTATATCCTGCGTATGCAATACTACCGCCAGCTGTATACAGGGTGTTACAAAAAGGTACGGCCAAACTTTCAGGAAACATTCCTCACACACAAATAAAGAAAAGATGTTATGCGGACATGTGTCCGGAAACGCTTAATTTCCATGTTAGAGCTCATTTTAGTTTCGTCAGTATGTACTGTACTTCCTCGATTCACCGCCAGTTGGCCCAATTGAAGGAAGGTAATGTTGACTTCGGTGCTTGTGTTGACATGCGACTCATTGCTCTACAGTACTAGCATCAAGCACATCAGTATGTAGCATCAACAGGTTAGTGTTCATCACGAACGTAGTTTTGCAGTCAGTGCAATGTTTACAAATGCGGAGTTGGCAGATGCCCATTTGATGTATGGATTAGCACGGGGCAATAGCCGTGGCGCGGTACGTTTGTATCGAGACAGATTTTCAGAACGAAGGAGTCCCGACAGGAAGACGTTCGAAGCAATTGATCGGCGTCTTAGGGAGCACGGAACATTCCAGCCTATGACTCGCGACTGGGGAAGACCAATAACGACGAGGACACCTGCAATGGACGAGGCAATTCTTCCTGCAGTTGACGATAACCCTAATGTCAGCGTCAGAGAAGTTGCTGCTGTATAAGGTAACGTTGACCACGTCATTGTATGGAGAGTGCTACGGGAGAACCAGTTGTTTCCGTACCATGTACAGCTTGTGCAGGCACTATCAGCAGCTGATTGGCCTCCACGGGTACACTTCTGCGAATGGTTCATCCAACAATGTGTCAATCCTCATTTCAGTGCAAATGTCCTCTTTACGGATGAGGCTTCATTCCAACGTGATCAAATTGTAAATTTTCACAATCAACATGTGTGGGATGACGAGAATCCGCACGCAATTGTGCAATCACGTCATCAACACAGATTTTCTGTGAACGTTTGGGCAGGCATTGTTGATGATGTCTTTCTTGGATCCCATGTTCTTCCACCTACGCTCAATGGAGCACGTTATCATGATTTCATACGGGATACTCTACTTGTGCTGCTAGAACATGTGCCTTTACAAGTACGACACAACATGTGGTTCATGCACGATGGAGCTCCTGCACATTTCAGTCGAAGTGTTCGTACGCTTCTCAACAACAGATTCGGCGACCGATAATTGGTAGAGGCGAACCAATTCCATGGCCTCCACGCTCCCCTGACATCAACCCTCTTGGCTTTCATTTATGGGGGCATTTGAAAGCTCTTGTCTACGCAACCCCGGTACCAAATGTAGAGACTCTTCGTGCTCATATTGTGGACGGCTGTGATACAATACGCCATTCTCCAGGGCTGCATCAGCGCATCAGGGATTCCATACGACGGAGGATGGGTGCATGTATCTCGCGAACGGAGGACATTTTCAACATTTCCTGTAACAAAGGACCGCTACGGTCGCAGTTTCGAATCCTGCTTCGGGCATGGATGTGTGTGATGTCCTTCGGTTAGTAAGGTTTAAGTAGATCTAAGTTCTAGGGGACTGATGACCTCAGATGTTAAGTCCCATAGTGCTCAGAGTCATTTGAACCATTTTTTTGAACCTGTAACAAAGTGTTTGAAGTCATGCTGGTACGTTGTGTTGCTGTGTGTTTCCATTCCATGATTAATGTGATTTGAAGTAATAAAATGAGCTCTAACATGGAAAGTAAGCGTTTCCGTACACATGTCCACATAACATATTTTCTTTCTTTGTGTGTGAGGAATGTTTCCTGGAAGCTTGGCCGTACCTTTTTATAACACCCTGTATGAGCATATCGATATCCCATAACTTTTACCGAGTCCCCCTCTTCTGCTAGTGCTGCCATCTGCCGTCTGTCACTGGTTATTTCACGTTGACGTCGTACGTAGGTGATGGTCACATTGACGTAACCTCACCGTGTATTATGACGATTCTAGAGAACAAAAACCTCCTTTGTAAAGATCAGTAATGATTCTGTAAGCAGAGATCTTTCGAAATGCAGCTCGTTCCGTTCGTCCATGAGATACAGAGAGCTATAGACAGTGGCGCCCTGCTTGATACTGAGTTCCTTGACTACAGGAAGGCATTTTGATAGAGTCCTGCATTGTCGTTTAGTGAAACAACAACGAACTTACCAGGTAGTTACCTAGGTTTGTGACTGGATTCAGGACTTTCTCCCATACACAACTCATCACGTCGCTCTTAATGCAGCAAAATCGACTGATGTAAAGGTAGTTTCTGGAATATCCTAAGAAGGTGTGATAGGACCGTTACTGTTCCCAATAAATATAAATGATCTAGTGTTCAGAAGTCTTTATGGGGATGATGTGGTTGTCCGTAAGAAAGTGCTATCGTCAGAAGACTATAGAGAAGAGTAGGAGGACCTGCAGAGGATTGATGAAGACTGCAGGGAGTGACGCTTAGGCGGAAAGTAAATACATACAAGACCATAGGAGAAGAAATTCACTATTGCAGAATCACACTGTTGATGACAAATTACAGGAGACAATGAATTCAAATGGTTCAAATGGTTCAAATGGCTCTAAGCACTACAGGGCTTAACATCTGAGGTCATCAGTCCCATAGACTTAGAACTACTCCAATCTAACTAACCTAAGGACATCACACACATCCATACCCGAGGCAGGATTCGAACCTGCGACCGTAGCAGCATCACGGTTCCAGACTGAAGCGCCTAGAACCGATCGGCCACAGCGACCGGCATGGGCCCTAATGAGTGGGACCGATAGAAGAGGTAGAAAAGATCCAACAAAGAGTGGCGCATTTCGCCTCGCGATTTTTTTCGTCGGCGCGGTAGAGAGATGCGCAACAAACTGCAGCGACAGAAACAACAAGAGGTGCGTCGTGGAGAGGATTACTGTTGAAATTCCGAGAGAGTGTTTTGTGCGAGGAGTTGGGCAACATATTGCTTCCTCCGGCATACCTGTCGGAATATGACCGCGAGCGGAAAACAGATACATTACTGGCCATTAAAATTGCTACACCACGAAGATGACGTGCTACAGTCGCGAAATTTAACCTACAGGAAGAAGATGCTGTGATATGCAAATGATTAGCTTTTCAGAGCATGGCGCCGGTGGTGGTACCTACAACGTGCTGACGTGAGGAAAGTTTCCAACCGATTTCTCATACACAAACAGCAGTTGACCGGCGTTGCCTGGTGAAACCTTGTAGTGATGGCCTCCTGCAATGAGGAGAAGTGCGTACCGTCACGTTTCCGACTTTGATGAAGATCGGATTGTAGCCTATCGCGATTGCGGTTTATCGTATCGCGACATTGCTTCTCACGTTGGTCAAGATCCAATGACTGTTAGCATAATATGGAATCGGTGGGTTCAGGAGGGTAATATGGAACGCCGTGCTGGATCCCAACGGCCTCGTATCACTAGCAGTCGAGATGACAGACATCTTATCCGAGTGGCTATAACATATCGTGCAGCCACGTCTCGATCCCTGAGTCAAGAAATGGGGACGTTTGCAAGACAAAAACCATCTGCACGAACTGTTCGACAACGTTTGCAGCAGCATGGACTATCAGCTCGGAGACCAAGGCTGCGGTTACCTTTGACGCTGCATCACAGACAGGAGCGCCTGCGATGGTGTACTCAACGACGAACCTGGGTGCACGAATGGCGAAACGTCATTTTTTCGGATGAATCCAGGATCTGTTTACAGCATCATGATGGTCGCATCCGTGTTTGGCGACATCGCGGATAACGCACATTGAAAGCGTGTATTCGTCATCACCATACTGGCGTATCACCTGGCGTGATGGTATGAGGTGCCATTGGTTACACTTCTCGGTCACCTCTTGTTCGCATTGACGTCAGTTTGAACAGTGGACGTTACATTTCAGATGTGTTACGACCCGTGGCTCCACCCTTCATTCGATCCCAGCGAAACTCTACATTTCAGCAGGATAATGCACGACCGCATGTTGCAGGTCCTGTACAGGCCTTTCTGGATACAGAAAATGTTCGACTGCTGCCCTGGCCAGCACATTCTCCAGATCTCTCACCAATTGAAAACGTCTGGACAATGGTGTCCGAGCAACTGGCTCGTCACAATACGCCAGTCACTACTCTTGATGAACTGTGGTATCGTGTTGAAGCTGCATGGGCAGCTGTACCTGTACACGCCATCCAAGCTGTGTTTGACGATCGATGCACCCACATTGCGTGAAAATGTAATCACATGTCATTTCTGGTATAATATATTTTTCCAACGAATACCCGTTTATCATCTGCATTTCTTGTTGGTGTAGCAATTTTAATGACCAGTAGTGTAAGTTAGATGCCGTACCGGCAACCGTCCACCCCACGCACCATTTGCGAATGGAACAGGGAAGGGAGGATCAAATGGTTCAAATGGCTCTGCGCACTATGGGACTTAACATCTGTGGTCATCAGTCCCCTAGAACTTAGAACTACTTAAACCTAACTAACGTAAGGACATCACACACATCCATGCCCGAGGCAGGATTCGAACCTGCGACCGTAGCAGTCGCGCGATTCCGGACTGAGCGCCTGAACCGCTAGACCACCGCGGCCGGCGGAGGGAGGATCAGATAGCAATCCCAGGAGTATCCTCCGCCATACACCACAAGTTAATTTGTGGAGTACTGGTGTACATATGGATGAGTACTCACGAGAGCGACGCTGAGTAGCAGGTACCTGGTTGTTAGGTTGGGTATTACCGGTTCCCCAGCAGGCCGTTGCTCCTTCAGCGTCGGCCACGGAGCGCTACTTTCACTGACTTCCTCAAGGGTAGCCACCGGTCAGCGCAAATGCCGGCGCAGCCTTATTGTTCGCTTCTCGTAAGCCACGCCTTTCCCGCCTGCTGTCCCGTGCGCTACAACCGGCCAAACTGGCTAAGGCAGTGATAAAGCAGCTGAATATACTAATCCCTATCCGATAGAAGATTTACTTGACTCTATGATTTCCTTGATTTCACTGCATGGCGAAAGGTGAATGTTGGGATGGTTTCTTTTAAAAGGACACAACCTACTTCCTAACCCGTTCTTGCCCACATCGAGCTTGTGCTCCGTCTCTAATGACCTCGTTGTCGACGGTACGCAATCCTAATTTTCCTTTAAGAATTTTAACATCGTGCAGTCCCGCCAGCAACTGTGATAATTAAACCTATAACACGACAGCCTCAGTTGCAAATAAAAACCAATCTTTACCTAGGTTTCAGCCAAAATAATTTGGCCTTCTTCAAAACCTATTGACACTAAACTATTGTCGCCTATAATAATGAATATAAAGCAGAAATTGTGAGACAGGTCTTTAACAAGAAAACAGGTGAAAAACTGCGATCTCATCTACATTAGGTGTCGCACCAGAGTATAACTCCACTAGCTTCATTTCTATTCTCTTGATTGGCAAAGCATCCTATAAAATAGGGCGACTCTTAAAGATCCACGGCTTTAAGAGTGCATATTCTACGAATAACAGCCTCAAAAAGAACTTGGTCCACTCGTTAAAGAATACTAATGACAAATTATCTCGTTGTGGGGTGTACAAAATCACCATGGAGAGCCCTCTCAGCTAAAGAACATTTACCCACGAAAAGTGGTGATGGCACGCGTGGCTCGACTTTTGCCGATCACATTGTTCAAATTGCCCATGCTCCTAATCCACCAAATAACACAGAGCTATTAAATTGCGGCCGGCCGGGGTGGCCGAGCAGTTCTAGGCGCTACGGTCTGGAACCGCACGACCGCTACGGTCGCAGGTTAGAATCCTGCCTCTGGCATGGATGTGTGTGATGACCTTAGGTTAGTTAGGTTTAAGTAGTTCTAAGTTCTAGGGGACTGATGACCTCAGAAGTTAAGTCCCATAGTGCTCAGAGCCATTTGAACCATATTAAATTGCGAGGTTAAAGGCACTACGCTTGACATCCTTGAGGAGTTGCAAATCTTTAAACCCCTGTTGCTTGATAAAGAAAACCTACTTAATGACCAGCTACAATTGAGAAATAAGAACTTTTTTGAAGGTTTTCAACTATTGCTTCACCGGCCCTGATGTTACCTTGCCTTTGCAGTCGCCGACGCCCGACTTTAGTCGAATACTAATGTATTCAAAATTGAGGAATAATTTTCCCAATAATTTTGCCGAATAATTTAGCTAGTCTTTCTTACGGGCTCCGAATCCGTTTATAGGGTTCTCATTCTCCTCAGAAGTAAATTCGGTTACATATTACGCCATTAACAGTTTCAATGCTTATGTTAATTCAATTCCTAACGTAAAGGTAGCTACTGTTAAGCATCTACAGGGTGAAAAGTATTTAAACCGACAAACTCTGGGAGATTGTAGGGGACATCAAAACAAATATTTTTCCCTAATATAATTTTTTCCTAGCAGGATTATTTAAACCGGTGGAGCCCGTATTACGCTCTTCAGTTGTAGGCAACTGCTGTCGACCAGTGTCTCTGTTTACTAATGGAGCGATACACCTGGAGTGAGTACACTGACATGGTTGGTGCGTACTACGTAGCACACGACAACAGACGAGCTGCACAGCGAGTTTATCTACAACAATATCCTATTCACCGTATCCCGCATCATACGACCTTTGCTGCTGTGTACCAACGTCTGCGTGAGACCGGGTCATTTAGCATATTACCTGGACAGGGACGCCGTCGCACGGTAAAAACGCTGCAATTTGAGGAAGCTGTCTTGCAGCATGTGGAGCGGGATCCTTCAATCAGCACTCGTGCAATTGCACGTAACGTGGGGACGAATCAGACGAATGTAAGAACAGTCACTCGAGAGCAATTGTTTCGTCCATTTCACTTACAGCGTGTCCACAACATGGAACCAGTTGATTATCCACCCAGAGCACAAGTTTCGCAGTGGTACCTGGAACAGTGTGAAATGCATCGTACATTTCCATCGTCTGTGTTGTTTACCGATGAAACAACGTTCGGGTGTGATGGAGTCTTCAACATGCGCAATTCGCATGTTTGGAGTGAGGATAACCCACATGCCACAGTTACTAGCACTCATCAAGTGCGGTTCTTCGTTAATGTGTGGGTTGGTATTGTTGGGGACTGTTTAATTGGCCCGTATCTGCTACCTAGGCCATTAAATGGCAGGCACTATTACAATTTTCTCGCCAGAGCATTGCCATAATTGCTGGAAGACGTCCCGCTCCCTACAAGACAACGCTTGTGGTTCAAACATGACGGGGCACCGGCACATTTCAGTCGTCGTGTGCGTCGATTCCTGGACCGACGGTTCCCAGAAGTGTGGATTGGCAGAGGTGGTCCTGCACCATGGACTGCTCGATACCCAGATGTGTCCTCTCTGGACTTTTTTGTGTGGGGAGAGATGCGCAACCTTGTTTACGCAATTCCTGTTACATCAGAAGAGGATCCGTGTGCCCGGATAGTAGCAGCAGCAGGAACAATTCAGGATACTCCTGGGGTTTTTGCCCGTATCAGACAGAACATGATCCGACGGTGTAACCTTTGTTTACGTGCCAATGGAGGCATTTTTGAAAATCTACTTTAATTGAAATTGGGTTGTGTTAATGTGTTGTCTCTTGGTCATAAAAAATGGAAATGTGTTTGTTGGTTTAATTAATTTGCCGTCAGAGAAATCTTCCTCTACCGGTTTAAATATTCCTCATAGGAAAAAATGATATTAGGGAAAAATATCTGTTTTGATGTCCCCTACAACCTGCCAGAGTTCGTCAGTTTAAATACCTTTCACCCTGTATATTTCCACGCGCGCGTGCACATGACTATCGGCGGTGCTCGGTACATAGCTGCTCGCTGCGATTAGTTCCGGGGCAGCTCTCGCGGACTACCAACCTCGTCCGCGCGTGCGGCCTGCTGTTTCTCATCAGCTAAGTAATGTAGGTTTATGACTGGGTACTACAGTGCTATAGTTTTACACCTGACATGGCCAAACTTTGGCATGCAATAGTTTAGTGGAGGAGGAGGAGGAGATTAGTGTTTAACGTCCCGTCGACAACGAGGTCATTAGAGACGGAACGCAAGCTCGGGTGAGGGAAGGATGGGGAAGGAAATCGGCCGTGCCCTTTCAAAGGAATCATCCCGGAATTTGCCTGAAGCGATTTAGGGAAATTACGGAAAACCTAAATCAGGATGGCCGGAGACGGGATTGAACCGTCGTCCTCCCGAATGCGAGTCCAGTGTGCTAACCACTGCGCCACCTCGCTCGGTCAATAGTTCAGTGTCAATAGCTTCTAAAGAAGGCCAAATTATTTTGACTGAAACCTAGGTAGATTGGTTTCTATTTGCAACTCAGGCTGACGTGTTATATGTCTAATTTTCCTTCTTTCTCCTCCCATACTATAATGTTGTCCTGGAACTCTTCCATTTGGTCCGTGTTTGCATAGAAAAACAGTAATGTCACAAATTGAGTCCGCCTTGGTGCAAAACACCTTGTTATTCGTTTATTTCTTTATTATTCCAAACTAGTTTCGGCGACAAATATCACCATCATCAGTGGGTTTTTTTAATCTAAAACATGCAGAAAATGGTATGGTTGCACAAACACAGTAAAACATATTTTTACAAATCGTCTTTTGAAATATAGTTTTATATTGACCAAGCAGAGAAACCTCAGACAAATTCAGCAATGCTGGAATATATCAACTCACTTGCAACTCTTGTCAGGCCCACTACATAGGACAAACGAGCAGAAATTTCCGAACGAGGTACACAGAGCACATGAGAGCTCTAAGAAGTGACAGCAAACATTCAACTTTTGCAGAACATCTATTGAACAAAAACCATAGCCTCACTAATATGGAAAACGATCTACGCATTCTGAGAAACAGCAACAGTCTATACTGAAAACTAACAATAGAAGAAAATTACCACATACAAAAGGCTATAGTCGAAGGGGAAAATGTAATAAATGGAAACAGAACACTCTGCAACAACACACTCTTTACCGCTCTGAGAGAACTGACCAAGGACACAGAACAGAAAGCACACTCACGCAAAAGAACCACTTCACCGTCACACACAGAGACATAAATAATGAACAGAAGTCGTCGTAATTCGCGCTACAGTTTTCATAGCCTTTCTCCCCACTTGCGATATGCCTCTCGCGACACACGCGAACAGCAAGATGGCGTAAGATTCAAGATCTGAAACAAAGTGCAAAAGTTTTGTTTTTTCTGTGTAACAAGCAGCCACACACCATCCAACGAACGTGTTACACGAATAGCTAAGCAACAACTAATTACACACCAAAATAACTGGTTTCCACAACGCTACCACAACCCCAAGTGTATACTGCTGACACCTTCGAGCATTTGTTTACTAACAGCCGCTCACATGGTTGCAGATGACATGATGTTCGCTAAGTAAAAAGACGGCAACAGAAAAAAAAGCACAGAAAATATGTCACAAACAGCGCCAATAATTGCTTAAAACATGCTGTAGCATACAATATATAAGGTAGTGTGAAAATATCAATATAAAACTATATTTCAAAAGACGATTTGTAAAAATTTAATAATGTTTTACTGTGTTTGTACAACCATACCATTTTCTGCATGTTTTAGATTAAAAAACCCCACTGATGATGGTGATATTTGTCGCCGAAACTAGTTTGGGATAATAAAGAAATAAACGAATAAAAAGGTGTTTTGCATCAAGGCGGACTCAATTGTGATATTACTGTGTTCCTCCCATACTCTTGTGGCATTCCTCGTTCTTAAAATGAAAACTGCATTTCTTTAAATGTTATTTAAAATTGCCTCCAATCCCGAGCGCGTAAGTTCAGTAGAAGGTTAAGTTACTTCTTATAAACAGCGATAAAAAAGTTTCGGTTCGAAGGCCTTACAATCCAGGATCGGTATGTCAATCAGACAAAATCGCCGTGAGCACTGAGCCAATGATTTCACCGACAGAACAGGTTGAAAATACCCGTATGGTAAAATAAAATGTCCTGCTTTGTGAACAAGTCCGTAACAGATCGCTGCACACTCGTCCGACAGAAGGCGTCGATCCTTCAACGCCTATTTTAAGGCAACGAATCCGGCCGGGGTGGCCGAGCGGTTCTAGGCGCTACAGTCTGGAACCGCGCGACCGCTACGGTCGCAAGTTCGAATCCTGCCTCGGGCATGGATGTGTGTGATGTCCTTAGGTTAGGTTTAAGTAGTTCTACGTTCTAGGATGACTTCACAAGTTAAGTCCCATAGTGCTCTGAGTCATCTGAATCTTTTTTTTTTTTTTTGAAGCCACGAAGACGTGATAATCGCATTGGGAGAGACCAGGGCTATAGGGCTGGTTCTCGAGTGTCACCCGATGCTTTGGCGTTAACTTCTACGTGAACGACATTTGCGAAATGGAGACGTGCCTTATCACGAAAGCAACACCCCTGTCGCAGTTTTCCCAGTATTTCGCTTTAATTGCTCCGCACGTATTCTTCAGTCTCCGATGGACGTCTAGCGATGTTTATCCTTCGCCAGCCAAGAAAAGAATAACAGCCCGTTGGTTATGTTTGGACACATTAGAAAATAACGTCGCCATAGTTCACGTCTCCGCATTTTCGTTTGCACGTCGTCAAGACACGAATGCTACTCTAATTCCTTGCCTACATGTTGTTGTTTATACGTATACTCGTATTGGAAACACGCTACGTTGCATACTATACGCTGCAGCAACGCAGTCAAACGGAAACTTTTTGATCATCCCTTATATACGAGGGTTGGCACTTCAATAGTGGCAACTATTTATTTACAGCTCTTACAAAATAGATAAGTGTTTTTAAGTTTTGCTGACCTTCAAAGTAGTCACCAGCATTGTGTATAACCCGTTACCAGTGATGTGGAAGTCGTAGGATACTCTTAGCAGTGCCAGTTATGTTGACAGTTCGAACGGCGCGATGTATTTCCGACGAATTTGTAGCAGTTCTGAAGCGAATGCCTTGAAGTGTTTCATTCAGTTTAGAAATCGAGTTGAACTTACGAGGGCTTAAGTCAGATAAGTGCAGTAGGTGGTATAGCACTTAGGAGCCCATCAGTCAAACAAATCATTAACAGCCTGCACTGTACGTGCATGAGCATTGTCCTTTAAAATGATGGTCAGGTCCTGCAGAAAGTGTCACCACTTTTGTCTCTATGCTGTTCATTTTTGGGACACAACCTACGACCAGCTTAGAAACAGAAGTGATGACACTTTCTGCAGGATCTGACCATCATTTTGCAGGACAATGCTCAAGCACATACAGTTCAAGCTATTACTGATTTGTTTGGCTGATGGGGCTGCTAAGTGCTATACCACCCATACTGCACTCCCCTGTCTTAAGCCCGCGAGAGTTCAACTCGATTTCTAAACTGAAGGAAACACTTCACGGCATTCGCTTCAGAACTGCTACAAATTCGTCGGGCAACAGACCGCGCCGCTCGAACTGTCAACACAACTGGCACTGCTAAGAGTATCCTACGACTTCCACATCGCTGGCAACGGCTTATACACAATGCTGGTGACTACTTTGAAGGTCAGTAAAACTTTGAAACACGTATCTATTTTGTACAAGCTGTATATAAATAGTTGCCACTATTAAAGTTCCAAAATTCGTAATTTGCCTCACGTGAGCCACAGCAATGAGAGCTCAAATAAAAATGGCCTGAAAACATTAAGTTACCAGTAGAATAGCCGTAACTGCGGCCCTTAATTTGGCATCTGACTGCAATAAAATGTTGCGCCGTTACGGATTCAGCTAAAAAGAAATAGAATTAAAAATAACATCTCCAAAGACTAAATATTCGACTTAGCGTCACACGGCGATTGTACGACTGCACATTACGCAGAGTTAATGAAAATAAATGGCCACACTTTCGGATAAATTTGCTTTATAAAAAAAAGAAAAAGCCGTCGATCGCTGGTGTCCAAGAAAATAACCTCTTTCAATAACACTGGAGCCTTGGTTCCTCCTAGAGCTAGTTTTCCTAACAGCTTGGATCAGTAAACGCCCCACCCGTACCTCCAGTTCTTGAAGGGATCGAACTACCGTATACAGTACCCATACCTGCAGAACTATGTCTCATAGAATGACATAATTTTGCGAGTGTATTCAGTAATATCTCTGGATACCGTCTGCAAAATGTGTTGCGAATAGAGACAGTACTAAAGAAGTAATAATTAAAACGTCATACCAGATGCCGAACTTTACATCACGAACAGCGAAAGTCTAGGAAACGATTAACAATTTTCCTTTCAACTATAAAGAGTGCCGAAATGATGCAAAATTATGTTTAAAGTTTGTTGGATGTCGCTAAGAGCTTGTAATGCGCCGTCGGCCGGAGTGGCCGAGTGATTCTAGGCGCTACAGTCTGGAACCGCGCGACCGCTACGGTCGAAGGTTCGAATCCTGCCTCGGGCATGGATGAGTGTGACGTCCTTTGGTTAGTTAAGTTTAAGTAGTTGTAAGTTCTAGGGGACTGATGACTTCAGAAGTTAAGTCCCATAGTGCTCGGAGCCATTTGAACCATTTTTTGTAATGTGCCAGAATTTTTGTTGCGTTAAATGGGCATTACTAGAAGGTGTCGCCTCATCTTATTATCAAAATTTCCTGTTATGAAAAGTAACGAGAGTTTAATTAGTCGTTTCGAAAGCGCTCTTATATGTATTTTTGTAAAATGTTGTAGAGATTGCCGCCTGAAAATATCTGAACACTAGTCCGCCTGCTTAGCTGGGTGGTAACGTGCTTGCGTCCCATGCAGCGAGCCCGGGTTCGATTCCCGGCCGGGTTGGAGATTTTCTCCACCCATAGATTGGGTGCTGTGTTGTCGTAATCATCAGCTCATAGTCATCAACGCGCAAGTCGCCCAATGTGGCGTCACATGAAATAAAGGCCTGCAACACGGCGGCCAAACTTTCCCGCACGGGGCCTCCCGGCCGACAATGCCATACGATCATTTCATTTATCTGAGCAGTAGAATCTGGTCAAAGCCAGCGAGTTTACTATGCACGGACGACTGCGGCAAAGGTAACACCTACGGACTCCGACGACAGCCGCAAAGAAAAACCAATTGTTGTTAAAAGGGAGTAACTGCGTGCTTTGCTTGCCCATGAGAAATTCAGTTAGTCGTTGTTGGTTGATAGCAGGACTAATATCAGACCAGTCGGGGTTGGACTCGGGAGTGTGAGTCAAACATTAAAGTCGTTTACGAGAATTCCGTGAGATTGATATAGGTTTGTTCGAAAGATATTTACACGGATCTGTGATAATTTTGAATTCACTTCGTGCGGCGAAAAGTGTCAAGTGATTGATTTGTGTGGGAACGTAGAATTTTTGTGTGAGGTAGCAGTAGTGGCTACGGCGTATTATACACTATGTGGTCAATAGTATCCGGACAACCCCAAAAACATACGTTTTTCATATTAGGTACATTGTGCTGCCACCTACTGCCAGGTACTCCATATCAGCGACCTCAGTAGTCATTAGACATCGTGAGAGAGCAGAATGGGCTGCTCCGCGAAACTCACGGACTTCGACTGGGTGTCACTTCTGTCATACATCTGTACACAAGATTTCCTAAACATCCCCAGGTCCACTGTTTCCGATGTGATAGTGAAGTGGAAACGTGAAGGGACACGTACGCCACAAAAGCGTACAGGCCGACCTCGTCTGTTGACTGACAAAGCGCCGACAGTTGGAGAGGGTCGTAATGTGTAATAGGCAGACATCTACCCAGACCATCACACAGGAATTCCAAACTGCATTAGGATCCACTGCAAGTACTATGTCAGTTAGGCGGGAGGTGAAACAACTTGAATTTCATGGTCGAGCGGCTGCTCATAAGAGCCGGCCGATGTGGCCGTGCGGTTCTAGGCACTTCAGTCTGGAACCGCGTGACCGCTACGTCGCAGGTTCGAATCCTGCCTCGGGCATCGATGTGTGTGATGTCCTTAGGTTAGTTAGGTTTAAGTAGTTGTAAGTTCTAGGGGACTGATGTCCATAGTGCTCAGAGCCATTTGAACCATGTTTTTGATCATAAGACACACATCACGGCGGTAAATGCTAAACGACGCCTCGCTTGGTGTAAGGAGCGTAAACATTGGACGATTGAACAATGGAAAAACATTGTGCAGAGTGCCGAATCACGGTACACAATGTGGCGATCCGATGGCAGGGTGTGGGTATGGCGAATGCCTGGTAAACGTCATCTGCCAGAAATTCGGAGGCGGTGGTGTTATGGTGTGGTGGTATTTTTCATGGAAGGGGCTTGCACCCCTTGTTGTTTTGCGTGGCACTATCACAGCACAAGCCTACACTGATGTTTTAAGCACCTTCCTGCTTCTCCGTTGAAGAAACATTCGGGGATGGCGACTGCACCATCGAGCACCTGTTCATAATGCACGGCCTATGGGAGAGTGGTTACACGGCAGTAATATTCCTTTAATGGACTGACCTACACAGAGTCCTGACAATCGTACAGAACACCTTTGGGATGTTTTCGAATGCCGAATTTGTGCCAATCCGCGCCGACCGACAACCTCTCTTCAGTGCAACACTCCGTGAATAATAGGCTTCCATCCCCCAAGAAAACTTCCAGCACCTGATTGAACGTATGCCTGCGAGAGTGGAAACTGTTATCAAGGCTAAGGGTGGGCCAACGCCATACTGAATTCCAGCTTTACCGATGGGGTGTCGGAATTTGCCAGCGATGATCTATTACGCAGATTTAACAGCAGAGTGTTCATAAACAAAGGAATGCAGGAGAGAAAACAGATGGTGGACATATGTCACATCCAGTAATATTTCGGCCATACTGGTAAGGATATTGCTTGTTTGAGACCCAGTACTTCTGTAAAAAAATAAGGAAAGAAAGAAAAGGGACAGAACTAGCGGTAGCATAGAATATCTCAGTTGACATATATATGAGTTGTATCTCTAACATCTGTGTAGGATAACTGCAGTACGGGATACAAACTTAACGTACGTCGGGTTATTCGTTTTTGTTAGCACTAGTATCCTATATAGCTCAACTGAAGCACGGGATACAAATTTTACGGGTGTTGTTTCTTTCGCCTCCGTTGCTACTAGCGTACTGTTCTTACATAGATACTATTACTAGCGAAGGTGGAAAGATCTACATACATAATATTTGTATCCCATACTTCCGTTGACCTATGGAGGTCAAAGTTATCATAGTCTTGTTAGCGACGACAAGAAAACCAACAGCAGTGGAATTTGTACCTCATTCTTCAGCTATATAGATCAACTGAAGAATAGGATACTACTACTAGCAAATGGGAAATAACAACGTTTATAACATGTGTATCCTGTGCTTCAATTGACCAATATAGGTCAATATATATATATATCCCTTACTGTCATTTCTTGTTAACAATATTTGCTTATTCCCAAGAATACTCCCAGTTAATACTCAGCAGAAATCAAACCTGCATTTGTATCGGACTTCCTTAACTCTTGTGCAGGAAGATGTGCAGTATACTGCTGCATCCATTTGCAATAAGCTACCGCTCTAATTCAAAAATCTCGGCAGTAATCAACGCGCTTTCAAACCGAAACTGAAGAGTTTCCTCATGGGTCACTCTTTCTATTCTGCTGAGGAGTTCCTTGAAAAATTAAGTTGAATTTTGTTGAATTGTTGATTGCGCGTACTTAAACTTATGGACTGACTTTTTTGGGGTTATAAACACTTTCTTTTTATCTGTTATTACATTTATGTTGTTAAGTTCATGTACTGACATATTCCAGGAGCTTGGAGATTTGCTCCTCAGTTTGGTCCTAGGGAATTTGACGTGTAAATAATAAATACGAGGTGCATTCAAGTTCTAAGGCCTCCGATTTTTTTTCTAATTAACTACTCACCCGAAGTCGATGAAACTGGCGATACTTCTCGACGTAATCGCCCTGCAGACGTACACATTTTTCACAACGCTGACGCCATGATTCCATGGCAGCGGCGAAGGCTTCTTTAGGAGTCTGTTTTGACCACTGGAAAATCGCTGAGGCAATGCAGCACGACTGGTGAATGTGCGGCCACGGAGAGTGTCTTTCATTGTTGGAAAAAGCCAAAAGTCACTAGGAGCCAGGTCAGGTGAGTAGGGAGCATGAGGAATCACTTCAAAGTTGTTATCACGAAGAAACTGTTGCGTAACGTTAGCTCGATGTGCGGGTGCGTTATCTTGGTGAAACAGCACACGCGCGGCCCTTCCCGGACGTTTTTGTTGCAGTGCAGGAAGGAATTTGTTCTTCAAAACATTTTCGTAGGATGCACCTGTTACCGTAGTGCCCTTTGGAACGCAATGGGTAAGGATTACGCCCTCGCTGTCCCAGAACATGGACACCATCATTTTTTCAGCACTGTCGGTTACCCGATATTTTTTTGGTGGCGGTTAATCTGTGTGCTTCCATTGAGCTGACTGGCGCTTTGTTTCTGGATTGAAAAATGACATCCACGTCTCATCCATTGTCACAAACGACGAAAAGAAAGTCCCATTCATGCTGTCGTTGCGCGTCAACATTGCTTGGCAACATGCCACACGGGCAGCCGTGTGGTCGTCCGTCAGCATTCGTGGCACCCACCTGGATGACACTTTTCGCATTTTCAGGTCGTCATGCAGGATTCTGTGCACAGAACCCACGGAAATGCCAACTCTGGAGGCGATCTGTTCGTCATTCGGCGATCCCCCAAAACAATTCTCTCCACTTTCTCGATCATGTCATCAGACCAGCTTGTGCGAGCTCGAGGTTGTTTCGGTTTGTTGTCACATGATGTTCTGCCTTCATTAAACTGTCGCACCCACGAACGCACTTTCGACACATCCATAACTCCATCACCACATGTCTCCTTCAACTGTCGATGAATTTCAATTGGTTTCACACCACGCAAATTCAGAAAACGAATGATTGCATGCTGTTCAAGTAAGGAAAACGTCGCCATTTTAAGTATTTAAAACAGTTCTCATTCTCGCCGCTGGCGGTAAAATTCCATCTGCCGTACAGTGCTGCCATCTCTGGGACGTATTGACAATGAACGAGGCCTCATTTTGTAACCTCCCCACAAAATTTTAAAAGAAAAAGACAATACTTAATACAAATGGGAGCCGAGTGTAACCTCCCCACCGAAATTTTAAAAAGAAATGACAATATTATTTAGTAATGCTAATGGACATTGCTCTAAGCGTAACCTGCCCACAATGAAATGTACTGACAATGGCAACAAAAATGTGAAATTCGCAATCTGACTCTGATGTATGTTCCCACAAAAATAATGAAAAACAATTCAGTGCTAATGAAATTCAATTAAACCGAAATATCGGTCTTTGGCCCTGTGTAAAACAATCAGAATTAAAGTCTTACCTCATTATAACTGGATGTCAAATTTCTGCTCTTATTCGCGCGCACGGCTTGGAGGAACTGCATTGCAAATAATAATATTCCTTTTTTCTGTGATTTTACTGAAATTTTTTCTTCAAAAGAAGTGGAATGAAATGGGAAGTGCAACGAAATCTTTAGTTCAATAAAAAAATTAAATTTTGAAAAAATGCTTTTGAAATAAAAATTATTATTGGGGGATTTGTTGGAGATTAATTACAATAAATAAATTTTACATTATCTAATGATTATATTAATTAACAGTATACCTCATTCAGCATCTTGACCAGTGTTGCCGACCGCCTACATCACACAACCGCACTGGGGTGATACTACTGACCGACCGCTCTGCATGACGACTACTAGCGTACTGCTCAGCATAGCGACAACTAGCGAACTGCTCGCAACTAAATCGAGCTACCAACTGAGAACAGCTCGCAACACTCGCGCGGTCAAGCGCAGGCTCTCTGGTCAGAGACGCTGCAATGCCTCGCCATCGCTGCTGCGTTACATACGTGTTTCATAACCCTCCACTGGGGGGGCAAAAATTTGGCAGCGATGGTGAGTCATTTGGACTTGCCAATCGCGGCAAAATTTTTTTCTAATTAATAAACTTCTACAATTTACAGAATATTTAGATGTAGTACATGAATTAAATGTTGTGCACACGCACTAAGTACAAAATATATAAGACAAAGACAAGATATGAGTACAAAACATAGTAGCAAATCAGAAAAATGTATATACAAATTATTGGACAGAAAACAAAGTGCACACGCACTGAAAAAATTCTATGGCATATTCAGAACAAATAAACAGACTGGCAAAAAATATTATGTTGACAAGTGACATGAGTGCAGATGCACTGGAGTTGAGAACATATCAGTAAATGATGAAATGTATATACAATGAGTAACAAATGACATAAGTGCATATGCACTGAAGTATTGAACATACAGAATGAGTACAAATCATATTGAAAAATGAGAAAAGTGCACAGGCACTGAAGTTCAGTAGAAAACATATTAACACCTAACATAAGTGCACATGCACTGTAGTTCAGAACATATCCTTAAAATAAAAAATGTATACACAATATAAAAGACAAGAGTGCACATACTGTACTTGAGAACAAATCGAAAGAATAAATGTCTTTAGCATTTTCGCAATAAATAAACATAATGGCAAAAAATCATGTCCAAAGTGCACACGCACTGAAGAAATGTCTTTAGCATTTTCACAACAAATAAACATAATGGCAAAAAAATCATGTCGACCAGTGCCATAAGTGTACCCGCACTGGAGTTCAACAAATCGAAAAAATGTATAACCTATGAACATAAATGATGTTACCAAAAAAAAATTTTTTTTTCTTTATGTGACAAGAATCAGGATAGGAAAGGGAAGGATTGCATCACGGTTGTAGCACTTTAGATTGCACACAGCTGCTCTGAAAGTCCATATCTTTCCACAGAAGTACAACACCAAGTGACACAACTTGAAGTTCTTTTCCCGTCAGAATTTATCAGCGTAGCCAAGACACTGAATTGTCGTAGTAATATTTCATGTTTTCACTTTGGCAGTACATTAGGTACGCCAAACAGTGGGACCATAATAATGTCTTCATCGCTCACGGTGGTGGACAGGATGTCGTGTCAACACCACGCTCTTACAAGGCACACCAACGTAGAATTAGTGCAAAACCAAAGATAGTGCGCCATGATCACTAGGATAAACAGGACAAATGGACATTGCAGTAATTCAGGGTAGTTAGCTCATGAGGTGAAGGACATCAAGTCACATAATATTGACAATTACAGACTTAATTAGTAGTTTGTGGCATTCATTGCCCAGTTATTGAACATTTCTGTACCAAGTATGTAGTATTACAGAAAAATGTTCATTAATTGTTTTACATAGAATCAGTAGTCTTCTTTTCCTAGTTACAAAGTATAGCATGGTTAATTAATCATTTGTCATTCCAATAGTAAGAATCATTAGCCTTTTCCTAATTACAAAGCATTATTAAACAGTTACATTCCTTTCCAGTTACAAAGTATAATTAAGAATCATTAACCTTCTCCTAATTACAGTTAATTAATCATTTGTCATTCCAATATAGTAAGAATCATTAGCCTTCTCCTAATTACAAAGTATTATTAAACAGTCACATTCCTTTCCAGTTATAAAGTATGGCATAGTTAATTAATCATTTGTCAGTGAATTAATCATTTGTCATTCCAATAATAATAATCATTAGCCTTTTCCTAATTACAAACCATTATTAAACAATCACATTCCTTTCCAATTATAAAGCATAATTAAGAATCATTAGCCTTCTCCTAATTACAGATAATTAATCATTTGTCATTCCTATATAGTAAGAATCATTAGCCTTCTTCTAATTACAAAGCATTATTAAACAGTCACATTCATTTCCAATTACAAAGTATGAACATTGAAAACAAGAGCTAATTAATGGCATAATTAATAACAATTCATCGAGTGACATTAATTATTGGCACTCAGTGGCCAGCAAGTATTGAATAGAATAAAACATAGTTCATCATTCAGTATTATTCAGATCATCACGAAGTCATTATTAAAAATCAGCTAATTAGTCATAGCATTAATAATCATGGGCATTATAAGTAGTCTCATTACAATAAACAGTGTTCCTCATTCAGTAGTATTCAGATCATTATGAAGTCATTATTAAAATCAGTTAATTACAGTCATAGCATTAATAATCATGCGCATTATAAATAGTCTCATTACAATAAACAGTGGCAGTTATTAGCTAGTGACAAAGCATTATCTTAAATATATACTTTTTTTTGTCTCATTAAGAAGTCATTACTCAAGCGACATACTATTCAGAGCTAATCAGTATTATTCAGAATTTTCTCAAACTGGTATCACTACTTGGGACTGGTAATACATTTTTTTTTGTTAGCAATGCATTGCGTTGGGATCGTTAATTAATTGCTGAAGCATAACAATATTTGCTTTGACCTATTGCTGCAAATGACGATAGGCAACGTCATTCGTCATGAGTCAGCTGTAGCAAGATTATGTAACAAGGCAGTATATGTGATCACATTTATAAATGATAAACACAAATGGGTAAAAAATAAAAATTCAAGTACTAGAACAGGTATAATAGGTAACAGGTTTAGTAAGTATCATGAAAAGCTTCTCCTGAAAAAAAATACAAAATGGATTATTGACCTGAAAGAAGAAACGCACACTATGCTGAAAAGTAGTGAACTTCGAATTAACAGGTAGTGAAATGTGTATAAAAATGAGTTCCATAGCTGTCCTTTCCAAAACTTTCCGTCATCCTACTAAGCAATGTAACACCTGCTGTCAAAGCAAACTGCAACAATTACTTAAATAACTACATACCATAAATACATAACTTCAACATTATCCTCATCTGTAAAGAAAACTTCATTATCCATATCATCATAACTTCATTATCATCATCACCTGTAAAGAAAAACTTCATTATTCATAATACCATTTCCCTCATCATTATTCATCAGTATTCATTATCATCTGCAAAAAAAATCACTTCATTACTCATTATACAACTATTCCTTATCTCTAGCATATTTCATCACTAAAACTAAGATGTGTAGTTCAGTCTGACAGCCTGCATCAATCACCTTGTATTCTGAAAGAAAAAATTAGTTAAGACTGCTATTCTGTGATGAGTATTGTATATTCTTGTTAATGCCTGCCAATCCTGATCCATTTACTCTTCCTCATAAAGTTATTGCATCTCCTTTCGTTTATTCCGTAGGTGAAATTCCCATTTCTGTTGAATTTATTTCTTACATGCATCATTTCTTTCTGAAATTCATGAACAAAGATTACTGTCTTGCATTTAAATCATATACCCACTAAATAATGACTGGTTTATGGTGACACAATTAACTATACAGCATAACATGACATAAAACGTAATATGTCAAAGACATTGACAGTGTTCAAAGCTAAAAATGTACAGAGAATATCACAATGCAGCAGCAAAAAATGTAAAACAGTCACGACGTTGAGATATCATAGGGCAAAAAAAAAAAATGTCAAAGTCGACTGGTGTGCGTTATATCTTAACTATTTCACAGTGCATATAAACAAAACTGGAATACAATCGTACATAAAAAGACAAATGTAACGTTCGTTGTGTTCAGCTTGTATGTAGTGTAGTTAATAGAGGCGAGAATTAAAGACTTTAATGAAAAAAAATGTAATGAAATTAACATGTCATTAGCTAACATTGCATAATTAGTCATAAAATACGTAAGTTCGTCTGGAAAAGTATGCACGGTCTGATGTGTAACGACAAGAAAAGCGACCTGCTAATCTTACCTTGCCGGGCACTTGCCAAGAAAAAATACGATAATCATCAGTAATTAGTCAGGTGAAATAATTGCATTAGTAAATGGCATCATAGTGTGTTGAATCATACAGTGGTTTCACTCAATAAACGGTTTAATGTTTGAGATATGGTGATTGCCTTTCGATTTTCTAGTTCTCAAAGTTTCGACGTGTACAACATTGGGGTGAGGGATGCTGCGAATCCGATATGGACCTGCGTATAGAAGTTCAAATTTACTGCACTTGCCTTTTAATTTGCTGGATAAATAGTGTGTACGTATTAATATCTTCTGTCCAACGTGAAAGTCGCGGCGTGTACAAACCTGTTTTTGCTGTCTTCTCCGGCGCTCTGCGGCACGTTTGATGTTGTTCAGCGCAATGTTAATTATTTCGTGGTGTCGTAGGCGACGACTTTTGGGAAATTTTACTAATTCTTTAATTTTGTTTGGTGGTTCAACGATTTTCAGTATAACAGACGGAGATAGCATAGTGGATTCATTTGGTATGGAATTAATTACGTCTTGGAATGAGAGTATGTATGTATCCCAATCAATATGTCTTTTGTGGCAGTATATTCGGCACAGCTTACCAATTTCTTTCATTAATCTTTCACAGGGGTTCGAAGAAGCGTGGTACTTGGATATATAAATCGGAGAAATGTTTCTGGCTCGTAACATGCGTGTCCATATGGTACTACGAAATTGAGATCCATTGTCAGAAATTACTTTCATTACATGCCCTACATGAAATAGAAAATGTTTTACAAATGCTTTCGAAACAGTTTTAGCAGTAGCTTTGCGTAATGGAGTGAAAGTAACAAATTTTGAAGTAAGCTCAACAGCGACAAATATGTAGCAAAAACCTCTGTTAGTTCTGGGAATCGGACCAAAAATATCTACAGCGGCCATATGTCTTAATTTAACAGGTATAATGGGATATAATGGAGGAATATGCAAAGTGGTGTCTGATTTAGCTTTCTGGCAAATTTTACAAGACGCTAAAACTCGTCGTATACGTTTCTCCATGTTAGAAAAATAACAGTTCTGTCTCAGTATAAGAAAACATTTTCGTGCTCCGTAATGTGCGTAGCTTAAATGAGTGTACCAAATTAATTTGTTAATCAGTTCGTCAGGAATGCATAATAACCAATTGTTGCTGTCAGCATGAGAGCGGCGAAACAGAATGTCATTGCGCACTGTGTAATGGTTTCTAATCGTAACATTATTCTTATCTTGCCAAAGGTGTTTAATTTCTTTCCACACATTGTCTTTGTTTTGTTCTTGTGCTATGTCCTGTAATGACCATGAAATAAAGTTTTCAAATGCAACTTGCTGAATGTACATGACACTGAAATTTGTTTTGCAGAAGTTGGTTGCTACGTCTTGCTGATTGTTGCCGAGAGAACGCGATAGTGCATCTGCTATAACATTTTGCGTGCCGGGAATGTGAACTATTGTAAAATTAAATTCCTGTAAATACAGTTTCCATCTACTTAATCTATCGTGAGTGAATTTGGCCGAAAGTAAAAATTGTATCGCTCTGTGATCTGTGTAAACAGTGGTATGTCTGCCATAAAGAAAATGCCGAAATCTCGTGAAAGCCCATACAACACATAATGTTTCAAGTTCTGTAACAGAATAATTTCGTTCAGCAGGTGACAAAATGCGGCTTGCAAATGCGATGTTTTTAATTACTGTAGAACCATCTTCTTCGATTTCCTGGAAAATGTGTACGCCTAAAGCGGTGTTGGAACTGTCGGTAGCAATGGAAAAATTTCTAGTAAGATCTGGGTGCGATAAAAGTGGAGCATTCAACAAAGCATGTTTCAAATAACATTCTCGTGAACAAAATTCTGCGTGTCAAAAGTAATGTTTGCGTTACTGTAATATGCAATCTGTGCTGTATCTGGTTAAAATCTATCGTACGTGTTATTATTTACGGGAGAATGTTGTGGCATATCCATTATATGAACTGTTCTGTTATTTCTTACTGACGTGTTACGCTATGGATGACACCTATTGTCTGGATCATTCATGATAATGTGTTGTTGCTGATGTTCTTACTGCTGAAAAGATCGACTGTTATTAAATGTACGCTGAAAATTGTGCTCATCATTTTTTTTACGTCTGTCATGATAGTAATTTCTATACGGCGCATTGCGATGCGAGTTGAAATAGTGTGTTGTCTGTACGTAGTTATTTCTTTGCTGCCATGCGTTACTATTTGTTGGAGCTGGGACTATACGTGCACGCGGCGAAACATTAAAGTTTGGTTGACCTTGTAGACTGCATTGTTGGTTACGTATGCTAAGCGGCTCACTTTCATGCTGTTGTGGTGAAAAGGTCTATTGTTACCAAAAAACGCGTTTGCTGTTAATTTTACACATACTGATGATTACGATTTTATCCGTTATTAAAATTACGCTGGTTCTGGAGTGCCTACTGAAAATTGTCACATTCGGTAAAAGTTTGTCATATCCGGTTTTCATTACATACGTTTCTTAATTCTACAAAGAGCAATAGTTAAAGAGCAGTTTTGATAGATATAAAGGATAGTAGAAGAGAAGGCAGCAGTGCAGAAAACTAAAGATGAAACAGCACTACTACAGCTCGGGGCCCTATGCTCGCTACGGCACATATTCATTAAAGCGTAATGAATCCCCTGAGGTCTATTACGCACTGTAAATAAATTTTGGCTTTTGCGTTGCAAGCAATAGCGGTAAAATTCCAAAAGTAAATCGCTGTATTCTTGCTAATTCCAGTTTCTGCATAATACGTAATGCTGATGAAAATACAATAGCAAATTGTCGCATCTGGTTCAAAGCTAGCTTCTGCATTACACGCAATAGCGGTGAAAGTACAAAAACAAATTGTCGTATATAGCTCAAAGCGTGTACCTGTGTTCTGTCGTTATTAAATTCTTTACATTTTCTTACAAATACAAATTGCTTATTATCAACGCTCTCGTCACTGAATTTGAAAACACGTTCGGGTTTGTGTGTGAATCTGTTTGTCTGTGTCGTTTCGTACTTCAAGTTGCGTAGTTTTTCATATTTTAAGTCGCGTGGCTTTTCGGATTTTACATCTCGTAGTCTCTGTAAATTGCTCACATTATACACGCTGCGTGACTCTGACAAATGCTCGCAAAGTGGCGGATTCTGTGACGTATTGGTGACTGAAATAATTGTTAATTCTGTTACAGTAACACTTTCGTCAATTTGGTTGATCTGTCGTGCAAATTTCTCGTCAACTTCCGTATTCGGAGTGTGTGAAACTTCCAGTGGCTCTAAATTAAACTCGTCGCGTATCTGTAATGCGTTTTTAGGCCATTGTTCAGTGACTGCATTAATTTCGTGTATCTGTGTTGCGTTTGCTGAACATTTTTCAGTGACTGCATTAATCTCGTCTTTATGTGATTCTGTTGTGCCTACACGTGTACTATTTAATTCTTGTGCAACAGTGCCAACTTTTTCATTACTGTTATTAGCACAAGTCTTAGTATGCACACGTAATTGTTCTTTAACGTCCTGGCATTGCATGGTAACACCTGTAATCTGTTCGCTAGCTTGTTTGTTCTGTTCATTAAGTTTTTCATTAAATTGTTTGAAATAATTAATCATCATTTCCTTCCGCTGTTTGAAATCTTCAATAAGTTCGTTCCTAAACTGTAGCATTATTGCCCTAAATTGATCCAAACTTAAAGTAGCTGTTGCATTCACAGTACTCTGTGATGGAGTACATGCAATTGTCACGTTTTGTGTGACCATTTGGTCATTCTTTGGTTCACAAAAAGCTTTCCCTGTCAAATGTACACTCTCATTCATTATTTCGGAATTAAAGAACTCCGGCGTACTTTGTGCACCTTGTTCATTTTCATTAACAGAATTTGTCTGTACGTTACTTGAATTTTCCAAATCGGGTGTGTTAAGCTCGGCAGCGCTCATTACAATAGAGCGTCCCGCGTCATCAATTGTCGTCAAATTAACACAAGAGACAATTGAGTTCGTTTGTTCATCGTTAAGATAAAAGTCATCATTAATGGTTGGAATGCACTGATTGTTAGTGAACGCAGGATTGTCATCATTACACTGCGTGTCACAATTACTGTCGGTCACGCTGTTTAAGTCGGTAATTTCATTCAAAATACCTCGCGATACACTATTCACAGTCTTTCGCGGCATTTTTACAATAGTCACAATTTTTCACAAAATAAATAAGCACAATGCAAAAACAAGACACAAATACAACAGAGCAAAGAATTGCCGTTGACCTGTAGAAAGAAAGTCACAAGTTAATAAAAGCGTAGCTCCAAATCCTAATTATATCTAAGCAAATAAGAGCAGATATCTGACTGTTGTTCAAAAGACTCTCAACGAAATTCGACCCTGGCAGGGTCGCCAAGTGTAACCTCCCCACAAAATTTTAAAAGAAAGAGACAATACTTAATACAAATGGGAGCCGAGTGTAACCTCCCCACCGAAATTTTAAAAAGAAATGACAATATTATTTAGTAATGCTAATGGACATTGCTCTAAGCGTAACCTGCCCACAATGAAATGTACTGACAATGGCAACAAAAATGTGAAATTCGCAATCTGACTCTGATGTATGTTCCCACAAAAATAATGAAAAACAATTCAGTGCTAATGAAATTCAATTAAACCGAAATATCGGTCTTTGGCCCTGTGTAAAACAATCAGAATTAAAGTCTTACCTCATTATAACTGGATGTCAAATTTCTGCTCTTATTCGCGCGCACGGCTTGGAGGAACTGCATTGCAAATAATAATATTCCTTTTTTCTGTGATTTTACTGAAATTTTTTCTTCAAAAGAAGTGGAATGAAATGGGAAGTGCAACGAAATCTTTAGTTCAATAAAAAAATTAAATTTTGAAAAAATGCTTTTGAAATAAAAATTATTATTGGGGGATTTGTTGGAGATTAATTACAATAAATAAATTTTACATTATCTAATGATTATATTAATTAACAGTATACCTCATTCAGCATCTTGACCAGTGTTGCCGACCGCCTACATCACACAACCGCACTGGGGTGATACTACTGACCGACCGCTCTGCATGACGACTACTAGCGTACTGCTCAGCATAGCGACAACTAGCGAACTGCTCGCAACTAAATCGAGCTACCAACTGAGAACAGCTCGCAACACTCGCGCGGTCAAGCGCAGGCTCTCTGGTCAGAGACGCTGCAATGCCTCGCCATCGCTGCTGCGTTACATACGTGTTTCAATTTTAAAACAATGCACATGTTTCTATCTCTTTCCAGGCCTTAGAACTTGAATGCACCTCATAAATAAAGTCAACTGAAGAATAGGATATAAGTGCTACCTAAGGCGAAAAACAGCGACATACATAACATTTGTATCCTGTTCTTCAGTTGACCTATATAGGTAAATCACATTTTTCGTCTCGCTAGTCCTGGTATCCCTTACTTCAGTTGACATGTATACGTCAGGTGGGGTACAAATTTTACGTATGTCGGTCTTGTCGTCTTCAGTAGTGCTAGTATAGACTTGAAAAACTCGTAGTAATACTAATACTGGGGAAGAGAAAAAGAGCAACAACTGCAAAATTTGTATTCCTGCTGCAGCTGACGAACCCATACTTAACGCAGTACAGTGTAATACGACAAAGAACTACATCGAAATAGACAAATTCAGTACAACATAAAAATAAAAAACTAAACTTACCATACGCAAATTCCTCCGCAAAAAACCGAACTTCGCCTTGAAAGACATCAACAAAAATCACATATACACATACACAAGTACACAACATCACGAAACTACACACATACACACAAATATATAAACCCAGAAGTTCAAATCAACGAAATGAAGTAAAAGAGGAAAATTGCGTAACATAAGGAAATGAAGAATGACGGGTCAACTCCAAAAAATCCAAATCAATATTTTATCCATCACGATCAAACCCACCCTTTTCCATAATTATCGTTTACACCCCCCCCCCCCTCATCCCATTTTGAAACTAACTAACAAATTTAGGACTACACATTTGCCCAACACGTTGAAGGAAACACTTAAATGGGCAATATGTATCGGGTACTCTCCGCCTCCATGTATATTAGTCTAAATCGCTCTGTAGTGTCGAAATCCGTCGTTTCCCCCTTCTACAACAGATTTTATGGCTGACCAATAACCTATATTATTGGCACAAGCCCCAGTCGATGAAGATCTGAATGCAGTATTATGATTGATAACAAGATGCTGAAAACCCCTATTACTGAAATCCCTGTACGAAGAAAACCCATCGGAAATAACTACAAAACCCTCTGTAACATGATATTCAATTAATATCACCAAGACTTTCATCGTTCGGTTCGAAACTAAAAACTACATCGTCACATTCTGGACCTGAAATTACAGCCCCCGAAACCCATAATCCTACCGCAGGTTCCGCTCTGTTGCAACTGGTTTTGCCAAAATGAGACTCATCGATTTCGTATATAACACCTCCACTCCCCCCCCCCCCCAAATGCCCCCTATACTTTAAACATTCGTCACAAACTTCCCTACAAAAAGAATACCAATCTAAAACGGTACGCTCACTCACACGACATTCATGTTCACACAACCACACAGGATACCTCAAACACCAACAGTACGTAGTTTTTATTATATCCCTCGAGGCCAGCTACGATTTCTATAAAATCATGTTCCTCGCCTAATTGAGCGCCATAGTCGATCCTTGCTACGCCTCCATAAGACTAAATCGTGAGTACGACGAGCAGACACACTTATCGGGCGCATATGTTCGCCGCACTCACGACATCGAACGTAATCAGCATGAAAACCAAATATATGCAAAAATCGAATGATCGCCATCATGTCTAAACCACCTTTAAGTCTTCTATATTCATGGGACTAGATAAATCCATACTTACAAACGAAAATGAAAAACAAAAAATTTTTCCAAATCATCTGACACTCACTAAGAATGAAATTAAGTACCGAATGAATTGGAAAGAACCAATTATTTAAATCAATGCAAACGAAAAAAATCTTACGCAACGTCTAGCGCTGTTTTTTAAAACCACATTCATTTTTTTTTTTCAATTTACGATGATGGCGCTTATCCACAGCAGACAACCGATGTATTATCTGTGGCTCGAAAGTAAACACATTGACATCTATGAGTAACATGTGACGCCACTGGTCAAAGCCGACGGGTTGTATCCCGTTCTTCAGTTGACTCTAATTTGGTTGTGGTTCTGAATTGGAAAGATATTTATACGGTGTTATCGAGCACGACAATCCGTATTTTTCTTTTTTTTATAAAAGAGTTGACTCTCTCTGTTCCGCCGTTGCTTAGCGAGGTACGCTGCCGCGTAGTAGAGTTACACATTAAAAGTTTTTAAAAAAAGAAGGAAGATCGGGCTTACGTTCCGTCGACATCGAGGTCATTAGAGACGGAGCACAAACTCAGATTGTACCAAGGATAGGGGAGGAAATAGGCCGTGCCCTTTCAAAGAAGCCATCCCGACATTTGTCTGGAGCGATTGAAGGGAGTCACGGAAAACCAAATTCTGGGGTCAATTCTAGTGTCAGATTCCACACGTCAGCTTTGAGCAATGACATCATATCTAAGGCAGAGACGCTACGCAGAGGTAGTCTTTGAAAGCAACTGATCATATTCGTAAACAAACGAATGTAGCATACGATAAAATTACAAAACACAGTTCACGTGACTAATTAGTCGACTGTGTTTGTCGATAAGAATCAAATGAAACGAAAATAAATAAGAGCAGAAAAATAGAAGTATACATGTCTGAAATAAATTATTATCGTAGTTTGTGCGAGTAAGAAAACCACAAAAAACCTTTAAATTCAGTACAGTATAGCCAATGGTGAAGTCATAATATTATGAATCAGCGTTAACTTTTAATGCTAATTGTTAAGTCTAACGGGACGGGGACAGAAATAACGAAAACTGACAAAAAGTACGATCTAACAAATACTGGAATCGGTAACTGGAACTGACTTATATAGGTTAATTCTAGTTACCGATTCCAATCAAAGTGGTACAGGATTTCTGCATATGGCATTACTTGTCTTCATTACTATGAAAAAGAGAAAAATTGCAAGCTGTAACTACAGTACTTGTTAGTTTTTCGTAGTAGTTCTGAGATCAATAAGAAGTCTAGAAATACTATAAAACCATAGTCCACAGATTTAGTGCAAAAATGTCCAAAATTATGAACAATTGAAAAATTGGAATCGGTAACTAGAATTGACCTAGGTCACTTCTAGTTACCATTCAATGATTCATTAATTACATCGTTATTTTCAGCACGTGTGCGCACTAGAATGTAGGCTAATATGATTTCTGCATTTGTAATTGCTCTCTGAACTACTGCAGAAAGGTTACTGATATTGGAATCAGTAACTAGAATTGACCTATATAGAAGGTCAGTTCTAGTTACCGATTCCAATTTTTGCTGTAGACCGCATCAGTTTTAAATTGGTTCAAATGGCTCTGAGCACTATGGGACTTAACTTCTAAGGTCATCAGTCCCCTAGAACTTAGAACTACTTAAACCTAACTAACCTAAGGACATCACACACATCCATGCCCGAGGCAGGATTCGAACCTGCGACCGTAGCGGTCGCGCGGTTCCAGACTGTAGCGCCTAGAACCGCTCGGCCACCCCGGCCGGCAGCAGTTTTAGAGAGCAATTACAAACGTAGAAATGGTATTACGTTTCAGTGCGTTCAACTGCAAAAATAATTTACATATGAATCACGGAGCGATTGGAATCTGTTACTGGAATATACGTACATAATTTAATTCTAATTATCGATTGCAATATTCTTTATTTTTTCTAGATATTCATTTGTCATTTACTAGCTTTTCTTTTAGAATTTAGTGTCTCGGTTTCTTCATATTTTAAGCTACTGTTTCGTATTTGTTGTCATTCATTTAATTTTCTTGTTTTTCTGATACGTTTTAGTTTCTCTCCGCCCAAAACTCCCACTTTCCCGCGTTTCTCCCGTTAGATTCAGTAATTAATATACAATTACGCTCTTTTACAACAGCATGACTTCACCATGCGCTTTACTATAATGCAACTTAAAGATTCTCTGTGCTTTTCTAGTCGCATAAACTATCAGAATACTTCTTATCAGACATGAAAATTTGTTTTTAATTCTTGTTATTATTTTCGTTATCTTCAGTTCATTTCGATATAATTCATGACTGAATGTGATTGTAGTTTTATCGTATGCTACATTCGTTTGTTTACGAGTGTGATCCGTTGCTTTCATAGATTTCCTATACGTAGCGTCTCTGACTTAAGTATGACATCATTAGTCAAAGCCAACAATCGGACACTGGAATTTATTGTAAATCTGGATGGCTGGACGCGGGCTTGAACCGTCGTCCTCCCGAATGCGAGTCCAGTGTGCTAACCGCCGCGCCATCTTGTTCAGTGGGAAGCTCTTGTTCCGTTGTTGTGAGTGGTGAGATCAAGTATCTGATTTTCTATCCAACGTATACTATAGGGTACACAATTTTCTATTGTTGCTGAGATCGTCTTTAGTAGTAGTTATTCGTACGGACTTTGTAAATCTTTTGATAGTCAAACACGTTATTAATGTCATTATTATCATAATCCTGTAGCTGCCACTAGTCTGTCACACCACAAATAGTATCCGTGGCAATTCTGTAGTGCACATCATCATAGTGGTACGCAGTCTGTATCGAGAGAATTTCAACGTCCAAGTAAAAGTGTCTGTGTTGTGATCTGGAGAGACTATATTTCTCATACAGAAGTTCACGCCCGTTGCTTATCTTAGGCGTAGTCTTACCTATGAAGTTTAGTGACATAATTCCGCAATGGAGCTAACATAGTAGACTCATGAATTGTGCTTCTTGAGTACAACTAAAGAAAACTAAGGTGTTGGTTTCTGCTGTGAGATGTTAATATCTCTTTATATTCAATGAATTATTCTGATACAATTCTACCCTTGAATGACGTTTACAAATTTTCTATCTTCATACTCGCAGAATCCATGCGCAAAATAGTTTCATACAATAGCTATGCCATGAGCGCATAATTATTCTTTGTAGTACTCTCTCTGGTGGTTGTTAAAAAAAAAAAAAAAAGAAAGCTCCCGAGATTGTCTTCGTGCCGATTAGCCTGAGCTTTGTTTTGAAGAACTGTAATCTGATTATTGAGATTTATGACAGAATATGTTGTTGTTGTTGTTGTGGTCTTCAGTCCTGAGACTGGTTTGATGCAGCTCTCCATGCTAATCTATCCTGTGCAAGCTTCTTCATCTCCCAGTACCTACTGCAACCTACATCCTTCTGAATCTGCTTAGTGTATTCATCTCTTGGTCTCCCTCTACGATTTTTACCCTCCACGCTGCCCTCCAATACTAAATTGGTGATCCCTTGATGCCTCAGGACATGTCCTACCAACCGATCCCTTCTTCTAGTCAAGTTGTGCCACAAATTCCCCTTCTCCCCAATCCTATTCAGTACCTCCTCATTAGTTATGTGTTCTACCCATTTAATCTTCAGCATTCTTCTGTAGCACGACATTTCGAAAGCTTGTATTCTCTTCTTGTCCAAACTATTTATCGTCCATGTATCACTTCCATACAAAGCCACACTCCATACAAAAACTTTCAGAAACGACTTCCTGACACTTAAATCCATACTCGACGTTAATAAATTTCTCTTCTTCAGAAACACTTTCCTTGCCATTGCCAGTCTACATTTTATATCATCTCTACTTCGACCATCATCAGTTATTTTGCTCCCCAAATAGTAAAACTCCATTACTACTTTAAGTGTGTCATTTCCTAATCTAATTCCCTCAGCATCATCCGACTTAGTTTGACTACATTCCATTATCCTGATAACTGATACGAAATTGTACAATTAAAAGGGAAATATATATATATATATATTGCTCTTTCATACAAAAGGTGTGTATTTGACATTTGAGAATTAATTATATTCATCGATGTATTGCGTAGTTGTTAATCAGAAGGGAACTTCCTAAAGACTGGATACCTGCATTTAATAATCCAAGAGGTCCATTACTTCTTCGGAAGGTTAAACTTCATCAAAGCCAAATATCGGCTTGATCTGAGGTTTCCCGACTAATTATACAACGCTCCCAAAAATTACGAGGCATTTCATTTGTACAGATTAGCAGTCTGCCGCAAAGCACGAGCCTCCAGAGAAGAAGAATCATCGCCTGATTTCATTCTAACAAGTAAAATTTCTGAATCACTTTGAGTGAATGAGCTATGACTGTGTTTCATATTATGAATGACTGATTGTTCGAACGAACTGAGAGCTACATAATCACGTAGATAGGAGGAAAAATTACAGAGACGTTGCTCTCCCCTTACTTATTGTGCCTCTGTAGTGCCTAATCGTTTTGTTATTGCTATGAATGTGGTTGTGTCTGGAGGGTGGCGCACAATAAGTTCCATTTGCAAATACTGGATGAACATATGGGTAACTAGCACGCTGTGAGTACCCTGGCTCAACACATATACACCGAGATGACTGATGTCATGAGAAAGCGATATGTATATATACAGATGGTGGTAGTGTCCGCGCATTGGCGCATTGTCATTTGTACTCACGTTATTCATTTCCGACGTGATTATGGCCGAACGACGGGAATTAACAGACTTTGAACGCGGAATGGTACATTCATGCTAATAAATTAAGGATAATACTGATACATGGTGAAACAACGCTCTGGTGGGCGATTTGCGGGTTTAAATCACCTCAGGGTATGACCATGCGGTGCATTTGACCTGCGGTCGTCGCACGGTGGCGCTGACAGCAGTCCGCATACGCAGAGGTGCGTTGGTGCATGCCAGAGTACGGTGGAGCGAGTAAGTGTGCAGACGTTTTCATACGTGCTGATGGTGACTAAGTGTTGAAAATGGCTCAAAAAACACATATTAATGACGTTATAAGGGGTAGAATACTAGGGCGACTGGAGGCTGGTCAAACACAGCAGGCCGTGGCATGGGCCCACCGTGTGCCACAAAGTGTGATCTCAAGATTACGGCAACGGTTCCAGCAGACGGGAAACGTTTCCAGGCGCTACAGTACGGGACGTCCACAGTGTACAACACCACAAGAAGACCGGCCACAGAGTACTGCAGGTAGCCTTGCTCAGGACCTTACCGCAGCCACTGGAAAATTTTTCTCCAGGCACACCAGTCTACAGACGACTGAACAGACTTGGTTTATTCGCCCTGACACCTGCAAGGTGCATTCCACTAACCCCTGGTCACTGGAGAGCTCGTAAAGCCTGGTGTCAAGAACTCAGCACATGGTCATTGGAACAGTGGTCCATGTTCACCGACGAGTCCAGGTATAATCTGAACAGTGATTCTCGCCGGGTTTTCATCTGGCGTGAACCAGGAACCAAATACCAATCCCTTAATGTCCTTGAAAGGGACCTGTATGGAGATCGTGGTTTGATGCTGTTGGGTGGGATTATGATTGGTGCACGTACATCCCTGCATATCTTTGACAGAGGAACTGTAACAGGTCAGGTGTATCGGGACGTCATTTTGCACCAGTATGTCCGCCTTTTCAGGGGTGCAGTGGGTCCCACCTTCCTTCTGATGAATGGTAATGCACGGCCCCACCGAGCTGCCATCGAGGAGGAGTATCTTGAAACAGATGATATCATGTGAATGTAGGGGCTTGCCTGTTCTCCAGACCTAAACCCCATCGAGCACGTCTGAGATGCTCTCGGTCGACGTATCACTGCACGCCTTCAAACCCGTACGACAGTTCAGGAGCTCCGACAGGCACTGGTGCAAGGATGGGAGGCTATACCCCAACAGCTGCTCGACTCCCTGATCCAGAGTATGCCAACCCATTGTGCAGCCTGTATACGTGTGCATGTTATCATATCCCATACTGATGTCGGCGCACATGCGCAGGAAACAGTGGCATTTTGTAAAAAATGTGTTTCGGGAGGGTTTTCTCAACTTATCACCAACAACGTGGACCTACAGATCTGTGTCGTGTGTGTTCCCTATGTGCCTGTGCTATCAGTGCCAGTTTTGTGTAGTGCCACGTTGTGTGGCACCACATTCTGCATTTATCCTTAATTTATGAGCATGAGTGTAGTTGGAGGAATTCAATATTCTGCGATCCATAACGTCAAGAGTGTGCCGAGGATATCACATTTCAGCGATTACCACTCACCACGCAATCGCGGTGGCCGATGACCTTCACTCAACGACCGAGAGCAGCGGCGTTTGCATAGAGTTGTCAGAGCTAACAGACAAGCGATACTGCATGAAATAACTGCAGAAATCAATGTGGGACTTATGGCTGTTAGGAAAGGGAGGAGAAATTTGACGTTAATGGGCTATGATAGCAGACGGCAGACGCGAATGCTTTTGCTAAAAGCATGACATCCCCGCAGCGCCTCTCCTGGGCTGGTGACCATATCGGTTGGACCCTAGACGACTGGAAAACTGTGGCCTGGTCAGATGAGCTTCGGTATCAGTTGGTAAGAGCTGATGGTAGGGTCAGAGTATCACGCACACCTCACGAAGCCAGGAACCCAAGTTGTCAACAAGGCACTTTGCAAGCTGATGGCGGCTCCACAACGATGTGAACTGAGTTTACATGGAGTGGACTGGGTCCTCTGGTCCTAATGAACCGATCATTGACTGGAAACTTTCATGTTGGGCTACTTGGTGACCATCTGCAGCCATTCATGTTCGCAAACAATGATGGAATTTTTATGGATAACAACGCGCCATGCCACCAGGCCATAATTGCTCGCGACTGGTTTGAAGAACCTTCTGGACAATTTGAGCAATTTTGGCCATCCAGATTGTCCGACATGAACCCCATCGAACGTTTTTTGAGGCATAATCAACAAATCAATTCGTGCTGAAAATCGTGCCCCGGCAAGACTTTGGCAGCTATGGATGGTTACGGAGGCAGGCATGGCTCAGTATTTCTGCAGGGAACTTCCAAGGACTCGTTGAGTCCATCCCATGTAGTTTTGGTTGGTTGGTTGGTTTGGGGAAGGAGACCAGACAGCGTGGTCATCGGTCTCATCGGATTAGGGAAGGATGGGGAAGGAAGTCGGCCGTGCCTTTTCAGAGGAACCATCCCGGCATTTGCCTGGACTGATTTAGGGAAATCACGGAAAACCTAAATCAGGATGGGCGGACGCGGGATTGAACCGTCGTCCTTCCGAATGCGAGTCCAGTGTCTAACCACTGCGCCACCTCGCTCGGTGTGTAGTTTTGCTGCACTACGCCGAGCAATAGTAGGTGCGACACAATAGTGGGTGGTATCTCAAGGCTTTTGTCACTTCAGTGTATGTAGTTTCTACTTTTAATACTAGAATTATTGTATTACATTCTTATCGTAAGATCATGCCTCTTTATGAATAGCATTTTAAATTTTCAAATTTTATCAAGTTTTTTATTGTCCCTAGAAGCCTTTAGATTGGCATTTTGGAAGTTGAGAACATGCACTGTTTTTGTCCTTTATTAGTGCAGATAGCAGTCAATTTTAAATTCACTCACCCTGGCCTTGTTCAATTATAAACAGGTCGGTGCAGGAGGGATACGATGCAAAGACTGACTACTACACACGCAAATTGTAAGGGATTGTTAACAAAAAAAAGTATCCACTGGTGGAGGTGTCGTGAACTCCTCGTCCTTTGACTTTGCTACCCGTGGCGTTTCCGATCACAAATATTTTAACCGTGCCTTTTGGAGCCGTCGGAGGAAGCCGTAACGTTCGCTAGAAGGGAAAATAAAGAGTTGAAAACTAACGTAAATATCAAAAATTTGCATTTAAACGTGAATAGTGTCTGAAGATGAACCCTGTCGCCTCGAAACCGGTAACGCCGCTGTTTGTGTGAATAAATAACGTTATTAACAGTGGCCGGTAGCTGAGTTGGTTGCTCTTTTCTTTCTCGCAAGTCTTAAAGTTTATATAAATTCTTAAATCTAAATAGTAATTATGTAGCAAAATAGCTAAGCTATCACAATATGGTGATATCTTTTGTCATCGTATCAGATAGCAACTCTTTCATGAAGGCTTTATGTTACCCAACGTGTTTAATATTTCAATATTTAGTCGTCAAGAAATCCTTACAGCAAGGGGATTTCACCTGTTTTATCGATTAATGAGGAGAACATATGGAGAAGAATATTTCTTTATTTTGGACTTGTGTCGAAGAAGGCTGTTTGTGGTGCATATTAGGTGAGCTGAAGAGTTCAAAAAGGTTCTAATGGCTCTGAACACTATGGGACATGACATCTGAGGTCATCAGTCCTCTAGGACTTAGAAGTACTTAAACCTAACTGACCTAAGGACATCACACACATGCATGCCCGAGGCAGGATTCGAACCTACGACCGCAGCGGTCGCGCGGTTCCAGACTGAAGCGTCTAGAACCGCTCGGCCACTGCGGCCGGCTCAGCTGAAGGGCTAGAAGCTGATTCTATATACGTGTATAAAATAAAATTTTAAAAAAGCCAGCTCAGTGAGCGGGAGCATTGCGCGCCAAAAACAAACAGGTCGCTGGTTCTAGTCCCGGTCCGGCACACAGTTTAAACCTGCCAGGAAGTTTCATAACTACGTATACTTTGCTGCAGAGTGAAAGATTCTGACTCTCTACGTCTCTTGTTGTTGGTTAAAGCAAAGACGAAGTTCATGAATAAATGTGTTTGTGTGTGTGTGTGTGTGTGTGTGTGTGTGTCTGAGAGAGAGAGAGAGAGAGAGAGAGAGAGAGAGAGAGAGATGACATTTATCGACGAGGGAGAATTTTAAGTACAGTGTTTGACATAAACTTGATTAGTGAAGAATAAAAGCATCATTTATAAATAAATGATTGTGTTTCCTCTGACTAAGCTTCCGTATTTATGATAAATAATACAAACACGCTAGATGTGGAAATTCTGTAAGTTGCGCAGGTATTGTCAATATGTCCACGAATTTTTTAAAAATAATACAGACATTTTATACGTGGAAATAACATTGTGACAATTTTGCGCACACATGTATGTATGTGTGTGCGTTTGTACATTTTTATACGTGGAAATAACATTGTGATAATTTTGCGTATCCATGTGTGTATGTGTGTGTGTTTGTGTGTGTTTCTGAGAGAGAGAGAGGCAGACGGAAAGAAAGATGTAATTCACTGACGACGCAAAACTTTTTGTGACGAAACTGTGTGGTTTCTGCTGTCACATCTGCTGCCATGTGGCAGTGGGTCGAAGTGCAGAAACTTCCTGGAGGTTGGTCAACGTCCCAGGCCATTAGCAAGCGGAAGTGTGACGACACGGATGCAGGGTGCTTCTGTCGGCGGCTGCTGGGGCTCCAGGCACAGCGGTTCCTTCTCCCGGCCCTCTGGATTCCTGCAGCACACGCGCATATTCTTTTACAAGTTTTGACAAGTCTGTGTCCTCCAGTTCACTCATAGTAACACTTGGTTCCTTACACCAGTGCTAGTCAACTTGGTCCCTTCTGCCCACTACTGCGCGTTCCAGCTTGGTAGGCGGTAGGCGGTAGGCAGTAGGAATTTAAAAAAAAAAAAAAAAAAAAAAAAAAAAAAAAAAAAAAAATCATGAAGTTCTCATAAAATTCTGACATAATATATCTGGTATGTAATTGTTATTATATGTTTCAACTTGCTATAAGTTACTTTCCTACTTTATCAAAACCATCACTGTGGCACCAGTGCCGGCCGCGGTGGCCGTGCGGTTCTAGGCGCTGCAGTCCGGAGCCGCGGGACTGCTACGGTCTCAGGTTCGAATCCTGCCTCGGGCATGGTTGTGTGTGATGTCCTTAGGTTAGTTAGGTTTAAGTAGTTCTAAGTTCTATGGGGCTGATGACCTAAGATGTTAAGTCCCATAGTGCTCAGAGCCATTTGAACCATTTTTTGTGGCACCAGTGCGCGGTTAGAAATTACTAACAGACATACAAAAGTCAGCGGTAGGTAAAAAAGGTTGACTATCCCTGCTTTGCACCATTTATTCTATCTAACAAGCACTGAGTCTCTAGGGCCTTGTTTGCACTTCCTTCGCTTCAACTCTCACTTTTAGTTCTATGAGCAGCTACAGCATTCCGTTTCGTGGAACAGAAAGGGGATCAGGATGGCGTTCAAAGCCACTTGCTACACTACTGGCCATTAAAATTGCTACACCAAGAAGAAATGCAGATGATAAACGGGTATTCATTGGATAAATATATTATACTAGAACTGACATGTGATTACATTTTCACCCAATTTGGGTGCATAGATCCTGAGAAATCAGTACCCAGAACAACCACCTCTGGCCGTAATAACGGCTTTGATAAGCCTGGGCATTGAGTCAAACAGTGCTTGGATGGCGTGTACAGGTACAGCTGCCCATGCAGCTTCAACACGATGCCACAGTTCGTCAAGAGTACTGACTGGCGTATTGTGACGAGCCAGTTGCTTGGCCACCATTGACCAGACGCTTTCAATTGGTGAGAGATTTGGAGAATGTGCTGGCAGGGCAGCAGTCGAACATTTTCTGTATCCACAAAGGCCCGTACAGGACATGCAACAAGCGGTCGTACATTATCCTGCTGAAATTTAGGTTTTCGCAGGGATCGAATGAAGGGTAGAGCCACGGGTCGTGACACATCTGAAATGTAACTTCCACTGTTCAAAATACCGTCAATGCGAACAAGAGGTGACCGAGACGTGTAACGAATGGCTCCCCATACCATCACGCCGGGTGATACGCCAGTATGGCGATGACGAATACACGCTTCCAACGTGCGTTCACCGCGATATCGCCAAACACGGATGCGACCATCATGATGCTGTAAACAGAACCTAGATTCATCCGAAAAAATGACGTTTTGCCATTCGTGTACCCGGGTTCGTCGCAGGCGCTCCTGTCTGTAATGCAGCGTCGAGGGTAACCGCAGCTATGGTCTCCGACCTGATAGTCCATGCTGCTGCAAACGTCATCGAACTGTTCGTGCAGATGGTTGTTGTGTTGCAAACGTCCCCATCTGTTTATTCAGGGATCGAGACGTGGCTGCACGATCCGTTACAGCCATGCGGATAAGATGCCTGTCATCTCGACTGGTAGTGATACGAGGCCGTTGGGATCCAGCATGGCGTTCCGTATTACCCTCCTGAACCCACCGATTCCATATTATGCTAACAGTCATTGGATCTCGACCAACGCGAGCAGCAATGTCGCGATACGATAAACCGCAATCGCGATAGGCTACAATCCGACCTTTATCAAAGTCGGAAACGTGATGGTACACATTTCTCCTCCTTACTCGAGGCATCACAACAACGTTTCACCAGACAACGCCGGTCAACTGCCGTTTGTGTATGAGAAATCGGTTGGAAACTTTCCTCATGTCAGCACGTTGTAGGTGTCGCCACGGGCGCCAACCTTGTGTGAATGCTCTGAAAAGCTAATCATTTACATGTCACAGCGTCTTCTTCCCGTCGGTTAAATTTCGCGTCTGTAGCACGTCATCTTCGTGGTGTAGCAATTTGAATGGCCAGTAGTGTAATTGCATGCTAAAATCCGCTTCATCCAAATCCTCATATTACTTTCATTACACCGAGCGAGATGGTTAGCACACTGGACTTGTATTCTCGAGGACGATGGTTCAAAACCGCGTCCGACCATCCTGATCTAGGTTTTCCGTGATTTCCCTAAATCGCTTCAGGCAAAAGCCGGGATGGTTTCCTTGGAAGGGCACGGCTGACTTCCTTCCTCATCCTTTCCATACCGGTGGGACAGATGACATCGCTGTTTAGTCCCCTCCCCCGAGCCAACCAACCAACTTTACATCACATACCTCTAATAGCGCGAATAACAGTCTCATATACTCGTACAGATGGAACTTACACAAACAATACAACAAACTCTCTAATACTAACATAAAAGAACCAGGCAGACCTTGACGTTTCCACTTCTCTTTTCACTAATCTATACGCATACTATCCTGTTGCCTTATCTCTATGACGTAGCAAGTAATGAAAACCATCTACATAAGGAAAGGAGTCTATGATAGCATTACTATCTCCTTAAGACATGCTTCATCCTCACAATACATCAATAAACACACGTAATATTTCATCATCGTATTGTTCACGATACTTCACAATGACCATCTAAACTCAAAGCTATCTGTCATTCCGGGAGAACACAAGCAGCCCAGTCGCCCCGCTTCATGAGCTCTCTTATATCACTGACTTACTTCCTGTATCACAGTTGCTTTTCAGCTGCCCTCCTTTCCCCCTAATATACTATTGAAAATCTTCGTAAAACTTTCCCTAGTATATGATGTGTTCTGCCATAATGTCAGGTGGCTACAGATATCACTAGCGGATTTTTTGCTATCATGTGCAGTGTGTCCTCACATACGGGCAGCAGTTTAATTGATGTCGTCAGTACTAATGATTCGCCGGCCGGTGTGGCCGTGCGGTTCTAGGCGCTTCAGTCTGGAACCGCGTGACCGCTACGGTCGCAGGTTCGAATCCTGCCTCGGGCATGGATGAGTGTGATGTCCTTAGGTTAGTTAGGTTTAATTAGTTCTAAGTTCTAGGCGACTAATGACCTCAGAAGTTAAGTCGCATAGTGCTCAGAACCATTTGAACCATTTGAACTAATGATTCGTCTCACATTGGCTTAGTTCCTCAGCATATTGCTGCTTTGAGTCAGGGTTACATAATGTAAAGACGAGAAATCAGATCCATCCGTTTCCGTTGCGAACCTTAAACCATGTTCAACTTCGGCAGTGCTGAACTACTACTCGTTACGTCTACCTTATTACTAAACACGCCAAGCTCCAATTATTCATACATTCCTTGTTAATATAAGTTTAATGTAAAAGCTCCTCTAATCTGTTATCTAAGCTTTAGTATTTACAGTATTGACTCTACTTTATAAAATTACTGTTTGCAAAAAAAACTACGCTATGTTGGCCTCTGAGCCGTGGCGGGAATGGTGCCAGGGCTATTATTGGTTAGGCACTATCGATTCCCTCTGGCCTGGGCCGGCTCAGGATATAGCGGGCAGTACGGAGTGGAGAGAAACAACGTTGGGCACGGCACGCGGACGTTGGAGAGACGACAGCGAGCACGGTATGTCTGAGTACGGGCGGCAGTTAGCGCTTGATCGTACTGGGGTCAGTAACAGCGGGCCGGCGCTGTGACTTCTTGGCAACTTCGTACAGCTATGCATGTGCTCTCTTCCGTGAAGGAACACGCTGTTACTATCGGACTAAACAGCGTCTGGTGTCTTCGCCACATCGATCCAGCAGCTGGCATCAAGTTAAGTAATTCAAGTCCTACCAACGATTAGTGAAAAATAATGATAATTGCTCTTGAGGTAGCAAAGCGTTGCAAGGACTGTGATGTGATATTTCATGCCTCTTATTAAGTGTATGCTTCGCTCCTTAATAGTGTTGTTCTTACTTCAGCTGGCAAGTGTCTAAAACATTGATACGTATGCGCAGCCTTACCGAACTCAATTGTATCGAAGTAGTTTTCTGTATAAGTTTGAGTATTAAGGTGAAGTAAGGGTTGTTTGTTTCCCTATTGTCGCTTCTGATTTATGTTTCAGAGATCGGAAGCAGTGGGCCACCGAAGTGCAGAGCCTCCCTTTTTAAATTACTAGCGGGTGTACGGGCGGTGGACTTCGCCTGAGCTCGCGTGTGCTGTTTGGTTCCGATTTCGGTGTTCTGAACGGCGTGGAAGTACAAACGGAGTCCACATCTTAATTCTAAGATAAGTACTCAGTCGCCTCCACCGTTCGTGGCCAAGTCGCGGCCTCACAATCTCGGGCCTCAGTTATTATTGTACAAGCAGCAGTTTTCTAAAACTTGTGGTGGCTCTGCAAGGTTGGCAGAGTTAAATGTTTTAAACATTTGTCTTAAGAATTTTGAGGGATCTCAAGAAGAATGTGTCTTGATTGAAACCGTTTTCTAAAATTGCGGTGCAATTCAGCCTTAGTGGCGTATGTCAGTTTTGATGGGGAAATAACTGGGTTATTATTGATCAAACTGTCAATAACCTTGTAAAGTTCTTTGGTAATATCTCGCCCGGGAGGGGCGGTTTTCAATCCATGTGGAAATAATAATTGATTTCTTGGTTATTTGATGTAAAGTTTATTTTAAATGATTTACTTGGCCCTAGTAGCGGTTTTTAAGTGTTTTTAAAGGGATTAATTCATTTGTGGTTTTATATAACAAGCAGTTTGCAAAGTTTGCCTGAATGGCAATTCTTAAAGAAATTATCTGATTTATGATTGTAATTCTCTTAATGATTTATCTATGATGCAAATAAGTATGTTGAAATGAAATGGACACTGTATGGGTCAAGTCCTTCCACTCCTTTATATTAAAGGTTAAGGAAATTGCAGTTCAAAATAGAAATAACCTACCAGCCTCGTCGTAAGAACTCTCGGTACCTACATATAAGCCAGATACACTCCCAGCAGTGGCTAGCATAACGATCCTCTTGGTAGCATGCCCAACAAGTTACACCTGCGACTTGGTGCATGGGGTTGTGTGTCTTGGTAACTTACATTGCACGCACATTGCAGAGTCAGAGGCAGTGAATCTAAACTCAAGTTTTTTTACCCACCACTCACTTTTGTATGTCTGTTAGTAGTAAACAATACTACAAGGGTACAAACTAAAGTCAGTCCGAACAGACTTAGAAGGCGCAATGGTATTGCCTGACCGCATTCTCAGTCAATAGTCGTCTCCGGTTGCGGATATGGAGAGGCATGTGGTTAGCGCACCACCCTCCCGACTGTTGTTAGTTTCTGTGACCAGAGCCGCTACCTCTCAACCGAATAGCTCCTCAGATGTAGAGATGGGTCGTTCGCGAACTAACGGGTCCAAAGGAACGGTTCACTGAGATGAACGGAACGAGCGAGGAACGGATTCTAAGGAATGGTCTTTCGTAGTTCACTTCGGTCGCGGCTTTCTAATTATAGTTTTCGGGAACGGGAAACCGTCGGTCTCGTTCCCACAACGGCACGTCAATCGGTCTGGTTCAATTCTCAGTCCAGTTCCCGTCCCGTTCCCGTTCCCGTCTGTTTTGGTCTCGGTCGCGGCTTTCTACTTATAGTTATCGGGAACGGGAAACGGTCGGTCTCGTTCCCGCAATGGCACGTCTGCCGGTCTCGTTCCAGCCTCGGTCTCGTTCCCGTCTGTCTCGGTCTCGGTCTCTCTCGGCCGGACTCGACCTTCTTCGCTTGGCCGCTCATCGCGGTTCCACTGCCGACTGCTAATAGTTAGTTCAGTATCGAGTTGTTGTTCGCACACCTATTCTGTATCTGTTTCAAACCTATTTTGATCTCTGAACTTCTGGTTCTTTTCATATTCTATTCAGCGTCCACGACCGCTAATTAAAATGTATTTTATAATTACGTAAATTACATAAAAATTACGTGGTATGTAATACATATATTTTTTTCAGGTAACAAAACGGCATAACAGCATACTTAACTATTTCGATAAACAGCAGAAGAAATTCTTGTAAAAAGGTAAAAAACTTTTGTTATTACACATGCAAAGGAAGTCGGCACACGGCACTGGCACATACGAGTGGCCATTTTCAGTTTTGTTTTTTATTCCTAGGTAAAAGGGCATGTCGTTGTTGTGGAAGGCAGACCGACTTACAACCGAATGTAGCCCACGCTCCATAATCGAGTCGAGTGTCTGTTGTCACATTTTGTAAAGAGAAAATGATAACTGGGAGCCTCTGACGGCACAGAGATGGGAAGCAGCCACCAGCAGGATCCTGGTGGTGACGTCACCTGGAGGTGGCAGAGTGCAGAGCTGCCGAGTACCTCAGCAGTCAGAGCCCAGGGGTGGACAGTTACAGCCGCATCACAGTTCATAGATTCCAATGCTGCGTCAGTAGGACTCCTCGTGACAATTGACACATGACCCTGCCGTGCCGATTATCCGCTCAGATGGGTTGGGGGTGTAGTAAGTGGGTACACTGAGTGCAGCCGGCATGTTTTTATTGCACACCCCTTTCAACGAATTAATTACATCAGTTTTACTTAATACAAATTAATAAAATTAATTTTATTTTAATTTTTAATACATTTTATTTATGAAGATTTTCATGTTTTAGAAACACAACCAAAATGAAATGAGGAATATCAGACTCAACTCAGCTACAGTAATTCGTGATATATAAAGCTCGAATTTGTCTTGCCACTTAATCCTGCTACCTCAACTGTTTGAATTTCGTAAAAAGACATAGGAACTTAAACATATTTTATTATATTTTCTCGTCGTTCAAGCTCATAATTCGGTTCATATTTAACAATGTGCTGTAGAGTCTACTATAGTTTTGCGTTTGGTAATGTATCTTTTATTTCAATTCCAGCATTACTGTAATAAACCCATCTACGAACACAACATCCAGCACATGACTTCCAAGTAAAAATTACAGTAAGATCTCCCTCCCACATAATTTCCTAACAATCTATGAAAAATCCACCAAGCATTCCAAGTGGATGAAACACCTCTTTTTCATACTCTTTTATTTTTCTGTTATTAAGTACTAATCTATGTCCTTCCACACTTATTTTATCAGCAAGAGACGATGTTAAATGTAACAAAACTGATGATGAAATAAAACGATGTTCAGTTCTAGATAGAACATTATTTCCTTTGTTTACGGTTATAAAATGAAATAGCTTTGCCACATAACTGTCAATTAATTTTTTCTGGATTTTCCATCACATGTTGAGTAATCCGATCCATAAGCTTTAGTACTCCTAAAGCTCATGTACAACTGAGCTTCGTTAGGATGCACCCATCCATCAGCAATATTTATATTAATCTCAGTATCCTTGTTAAGAGAATTTAGATTATTTTTACTTTTCTCATTTACAGGGAATGAGTAGAACTGTAGCTCTCTGTTTTGTTCATTACTTATTGAAGAATAAAATTTCATTAACAAATTTCTAAAACAACTCTCACACAAGCTCCTCCGCCTGCCTTAGCTTTAAACTGACATGTATCAGTAGACGTGGCGTGCCGAGACGTAAATAACCTACAGGCGAAGCTGTCTCCAGTGAGTAGGTCGGTCCGAACGCCACAGCACTTTGCTAGGCGCGGACCTATCAGAGGCTGGGTAAGCCGTCGCCTTATTCTTACCACTCAACTGGATCGCCTAGCGATAGAGGGTCCTACAGTTCAACATGAATTCGCAATCACGCATTTTCCACACCTGACGGAAAATTCCCAGAGATGCAGTCACAGAAAAAATCACAGGACTGACTGGAGATCTAACCCTGGACCACTGGGTACGCAATCTGACAGTTACCCACACGTTCACCGAATCAGAGAAGCAATAGGGCAATGAAAAATTGACTACGGCGATTATCCATTGCATGTGGCGGCTATAAAGCAATAAAATGCCAAAGAAAATAACGAAAGATATACTAACAGTAACGTATCTTTTGAAACAACGATCGGTTCCGAGAGCTGAGTTACGGTCTTCACGTTCTTCTCCTTGTTTTCCGTCTTCTGTACTGAATCAACATTTGGATCTTTACGACTGTGGGTTTAAGCCTTCTGTATTTGCAATATACAATAAAGACCATAAGAAACTGGTACACCTGCCTAATATTGTGTAGGGTCCCCGCAAGCACGCAGACGTGCCACAACACGACGTGGCATGGACTCGACTAATGTCTCAAGTAGTGCTGGAGGGAACTGACACCATGAATACTGCAGGGCTGTTCATAAATCCGTAAGAGTACGAGGGGAGAAGTGGGGCGGTGGGGGAGGGGGGAGCGGAATCTCTTCTGAACAGCACGTTGTAAGGCATCCTAGATATGCTCAATAATGTTCATGTGTCGGGAGTCTGGTGACCAGCGGAAGTGTTTAAACTCAGAAGAGTGTTCCTGGAGCCACTCTGTAGCAATTCTGGAAATGTGGGGTGTCGCATTGTCCTGCTGGAATTGCCCAAGTCTTTCGGATGCACAATGGACATAAATGGATGCGTGTGATCAGACAGTATGCTTAAGTACGTGTCACCTGTCAGAGTCGTATCTAGACGTATCAGGGGTCCCATATCACGCCAGCTGCACATACCCCACACCATTACAGGACCTCCACCACTTTGAACACTCCCCTGCTGACATGCAGGGTCCATGGATGCATGAGGTTGTCGCCATACCAGTACACGTCCATCTGCTCGATACAATTTGAAACAATACTCGTCCGGCCAGGCAATATGTTTCCAACCGTCTAAAGTTCAATGTTGGTATTGACGGGCCCAGGCGAGGTGTAAAGCTTTGTATCGTGCAGTCATCAAGGGTACATGAGTGGACCTTTGGCTCCGAAAGCCCTCATCGGTGATGTTTCGTTGAATCGTTCGCACGCCGAAACTTGTTGATGGCCCAGCACTGAAATGTGCAGAAATTTGCGGAAGGATTGCACTTCAGTCGCACTGAACGATTCTCTTCAGTCGCCGTTGGTCCTGTTCTTGCAGGATTTTTTTCTGGCTGCAGCGATGTCGGAGATTTGATGTTTTAGCAGATTCCTGATATTCACAGTACACTCCTGAAATGGTCGTTCGGGAAAATCCCAACTTCATCGCCACCTCAGAGATGCTGCATCCCACCGCCCGTCAACCGAGTATAAGACCACGTTCAAACTCACTTAAATCCTTATAACATGCCATTGTAGCAGCAGTATCCGATCTAACAACTGCGCCAGGCACTTATTGTCTTATACAGGCGTTACCGACTGCAGCGCTGGATCTGCCTGTTTACATAGGTCTGTATTTGAATACGGCCGCCTGTACCAGTTTCTTTGGGGCTTCAGTATATTTCTTCAGTTTCAACATTTTGTTAATAGGGAACTAGTAACTTTATCATACTTCTAAAAGCGTTTATTAACGATTCTGTTCATAGTAGGGGTATTTATATCAGGTGACTAGTTTCGAATCCTTACAGGTTCATTTTCAAGCATGGCAAAGTCAGTTTGATTTTGACTTAGTAAGAGTCACATGTGGATTGTGGCATTTACTTTGCAAACTTTTATAAAGCATGTGTTGCCACTTTGATGTTTATATTAAGATCAGGTGCTGTCAGTGCAGCCTGAGTACGCCAAAGTTGAAAATGAACCTGTAACAGATTGAAACTAGTCGCCTAATATACAGGGTAATAGTTAGTGAACTATTTGAAATAAAATCTCCATAACTTCTGAACCATTTGCGTTAGGACGTTCAAACTGAACGGTTGACCGCGGGGCATGATAGGAATTAGTAGGCGTACGTATTGTTTGGTTTAGTAATTGTTGTGTATACAGTTCGGCGTAGTCAGCGCGTACACAACTTTCCCACTAGAGCGCGCCCCGCTAAGCACAACAGCGCAGGCGCAGCGCTCGTCCGTCTCCGCACTACGAGATGGCGCTGTCATAGAGACGGACCAAATTCTGCTTCCGCCGATCCGCGTATTAATAGGTAACGCAGCCAATGAGATTGCTGCTAACGTAGAACCTTTTATCCTCACGGATCACACTCGCGCAGTGATACCTGAACGCGCGAGTTATTATAACGAGTGTACAGACCTCTGATCAGTCAGTCTGCATTTGTCTGCATTAGTCTGTTACCAGTCTATAGTCAAGTTTCAGTCTGCGCCTAATAAGATTACCATATTCCTGTACATAGCTATGAAGATAAATGAATAGCCACTTTGTCAAGTATCAGAGATATGTGAGAAGACCAAAGGAACTTCAGATTGTCAATTGTAAACAGCATCCAGAATCAAGTTACGTGATGACTATGCTTTTTATTTTTTAATAAATTTGTGTGAAAATTAATCAAGTTCAGTTTAAAGTTGGTCACTGTCAATCAGCTACTCTAAGCGTGCAAGCGGCATTTCTATTGTCTGACCTAACGGCAGAAGATAAACACGCCACGATAAGACCACGAGACATATTGCTGACACTCGCCTACTTCGTTAGAGCGACAAGTCTAATAATCTGATGGTATGTGTAAGGAAGGTCTTACAGTACGCACACCACAGTAACGAAGCCCAGTTTCATTTGGATACGTTAATATGCAAAATTAGCCCATTTGGGGGACTGAGAATCCGCATTTCGCGATCGAGAAGTCTCCCCACCCTCAACGGGTGATTGGGTGGTGTGCAGTGTCCAGGCACGGAATAATTGGTGCTATATTCCTTGATGGCATGGTAACTACTGTGCGGTACGTGAAGGTTTTGGAAGATGATTTCATCACTATTATCCAGACTGACCTTGATTTCGACAAGACGTGGTTCATGCAAGACGGAACTCGACCCCATCGAAGCAGGAGTGTGTGTTTTATGACCTGGAGAAGCACTTTGGGCATTGCATGGCATGGGCCGCCATTTTTTCCGTATCTGAACACACGCGACTCCTTTTGTGGGTCCATATTAAAGGCAAGGTGTACAGAAATAACCCCACAACCATAGCTGAGCTGAACACAGCCATTCAGGAGGTCATCGACAGTATCGATGTTCCGACATTTAAGCGGGTCATGCAGAATTTCGCTATTCGTCTGCGCCACGTCATCGACAATGACGGCAGGCATATCGAACGTGTCATAACCTAAATCCGAATATCTGTAATGACGTTTACATGTTGAATAAAGTGTGTGCAGAAGTTTGTAACTAATTTGCGTTTCTTTTTCATATACTTCAATAATTGTCACCCTGTAAAAACTGCAACTGACAGAATCGTTAATAAAAGCTTTAAGAAATTAGCGGAGTATAATAAAGTAAATTACTTTATTTCATTACAATCCAGCTAGTTTTGTTATATTAAGTGTTCTTGTGTTTTTTTTCTGATTCTTTCATGTTCATTGAGGAACCCCGGCATCACCGACCGGATATTATTGTGCGGTTCGAGGTGCCAGACCAAGTTAATCTCGATACGGCAGCTATTCCTCACTATAAAATGCCAGTCGTCGTGTTAAGACGCCGCTGATCATTATAAAGATTGCAAAAACATAAGAATGAGATAAATGTTCGTGTAACAACGTATCATTCCATCTCTAGCCACGTTTCATTGCAAATGCTTATGATCTAACGTAACGTTTTTAATGCGTCGCATTAGTGCGTACATAGTTGATGTGCAATAAATTATTTCAGCACTGTTAAAAACAATTTAATAGATTTATAGTGGAGGAATGATTTTGAAAGGCATTGAAAATACCAGGTCAAATACCCATTACAAATACGACGGTAGCATACTGATATAAATGCATCTCTAGTTTTAAAAATTTACGAAGATGTTGATGTACTATAATAGATTTTAACACTTGTGATATGAAAGATCTGCAAGCTGTGTATTATTGAAACACAACTTTTAGTTACCCGAGAAGTGACAGGCAAACAAGAGTAAGAAAAAAGTAACAAAATCTATTTTAATTCATTTGAATAACCAATTTGAAACTCAGAGTTGCTGTGCTGCAATCATTGAGAATCTCTGGTTGTCGCAGTAACGTAGTAAATGACAACTAGATGTTAATGGTATTATTTGAAAATTTTTAATTACAACATATCAGAAATTATTGTGGTCGTTATTCTTTTTAAGATTTTCTGAATTCGAACCTGCAGCGTCTGTATTCGGGAACAAAATACTATCCTGGCCCGTTTTATAAAGGCAAAATATTAATGAGCGCCGAATACAGAATATTACGCCGAAAATTTGCGCGTATGTACAGGATCGTAGTATTACACTTCCCAAGTTTGTAGATAAAATTAAGCGATTAAAATGTTATTTATTTCGTTCTGGCTTTTTGTGTCTCCTCTGCGTGAAAGGAGTTACGGTAACCTGCGAGTAACAAGTCATCCATCACCCCGCTTCCCTTTTTATTAATAACTGTAATTTACGACTCAATTAGGACGGAAAAATTACCGTTACTAGAAGAACCTAACGACTAGCCTTCTTAATTAACTAGCCTTTCACTGCGGCGCATGCAAGATATGCAATGAAAGTGGCAGCAGTATATTCTTTCGTGGGCAGCGCACGCTCCCACAAAACAAGTGAGAAAAAAGTTCAGTTCCATTCGGAGAATCTCCATTCTTTTGGGTCAGGAAAGAACTATCTGTCGAAAACTGTGCCATGACAACTCACTACCAATGACTAGACCACGGTTACTATATGGCGGTATAACAACTTATTCTAAACGAAATGACAAGGATATCTATTTCTCGCATGACAACAAACAACCACACTAACCTCATGGCGTTCAATGAACATTTGCAGTCCGTTGAAGTGGTAAGTCTTGTCGCATCCAACCTACGATCCACATCTCGCACCAACACACCAGCCGTCATCCAGTTCGGTGTCATGTAGGCGTTCACCATTTAACTGTTGTTTTATTCCTTTTGGGTATACTACGCCAATTCCGCCCTTGTAGCCATTTTCGAGTGTCTCTGCAATTACAGGCAATCAGGACAACTTTTTGCCAGTCAAGGTTTCTTTGTACCACTTAACAGTTTATGTTTCAAATGGCAGGTGTCTCACATATTGGCGTTATTTTGTTCTAAAAGTAACACTTTCACAATCTCTGTTACTTTTGGAACAAAATAATGCCAGTAAGAAGGAAACCAGCCATTTGAAACAGAAACTGTAAGTTGTAAAAAGATACCTTGGCGGATACAAAGTTACCCTTACTGACTGTAACCTACATATTTAAGCCTTAACGCATTGGTACAACATTACAATCTACACCACGAAAAGTTCTACCGAGTATACTATTAACAGGTAACGGATACAGACAGATAGGGTGAGCGGTAAACTGCGACTGTTTGCTGATGACGTTGTAGTGTACGGGAAAGTGTCGTTGAGTGATTGCAGGAGGATACAGAATTTCTATTTGGCAGCTTGTTCTAAATGTATAAAAGCAAACCTGTACTATTCAGGCACAGTGTTAGCAATGTGCTGCTTAAGCCCGTACGGCCACTAAATACACTCATCCTCATAAATTAAGGATAATTGCAGAATATGGTGCCACACAACGTGGCACTACACAAAACTGGCGCTAATAGCATTGGCACATAGGGAACACACACGACACAGATGTGTACGTCCACGGTATTGGTGATAAGTTGAGAAAACCGTCCCGAAGCACATGTGCTACAAAACGCCACTGTTTCCTGCGCATGTACCCCGACATCAATATGGGATATGATCGCCATGCACATGTACACAGGCCGCACAACGGGTTGGCATACTCTGGATCAGGTGGTCGAGCAGCTTCTGGGGTACAGTTTCCCATTCTTGCACCAGTGCCTGTCGGAGCTCCTGAAGTGTCGTAGGGGCTTGCAGACGTGCAGCGATACGTCAACTGAGAGCATCCCAGACGTGCTCGATGGGGTTTAGGTCTGGAGAACAGGCAAGCCCCTCCATTCACCTGATATCATCTGTTTCAAGGTACTCCACGATGGCAGCTCGGTGGGGCCGTGCGTTATCATCAGGAGGAAGGTGGGACGCGCTGCACTCCTGAAAAGGCCGACATACTAGTGCAAAATGACGTCCCGATACATCTGACCTGTTGCAGTTCCTCTGTCAAAGAGATGCACGGGGTGCACGTGCACCAATCATAACCCCACCCCACACCATAAAGCCACGACCTCCGTACAGATCCCTTTCAAGGACGTTAAGGGGTTAGTATCTGGTTCCTGGCTCACGCCAGATGAAAACCCGGCGAGAATCAGACTATACCTGGACTCGTTCGTGAACACAACCTGGGACCACTGTGCCAATGACCATGTACTGTGTTCTTGACACCAGGCTTTACGGGCTCTCCTGTGACCAGGCGTCAGTGGAATGCACCTTGCAGGTCTCCGGGCGAATAAACCATGTCTGTTCAGTCGTCCGTAGACTGTGTGTCTGGAGACAGCAAGGCTACCTGCAGTAATCCGTGGCCGTCTGCGGGCGCTGATGGTGAGATATCGGTCTTCTTGTGGTGTTGTACTCTGTGGACGTCCCGTACTGTAGCGCCTGGACACGTTTTCCGTCTGCTGGAATGGATGCCATAACCTTGAGATCACACTTTGTGGCACACGGATCGCCCGTGCTACGACCTGCTGCGTTTGACCAGCCTCAGTCACCCTAGTATTCTACCCCTTATAACGTCAGCAATACGTGTCTCTGAGCAATTTTCAACACACAGTCACCATTAGCACGTCTGAAAACGTCTGCACACTTACTCGCTGCACCGTACTGTGACACACAAGAACACACCTCTGTGTATGTGGACTGCTGCCAGCGCCACCGTGCGACGACCGCAGGTCAAATGCGCCGCATGGTCATACCCCGAGGTGATTTAAACCCGCAAACCGCCCACGAAAGTATTGTTTCACCCTGTATCAGCATTATACTTAATTTATGAACATGAGTGTATTTAGACTTAATGTTTCAAAACAGTATGAAATGGACCAAGCATGCGAGGATGGGAGTGCGAATGGTCGACTTCGGTGTAGCTCATCTATAAAGGATACCACCTATAGAACACTAATGCGACCCGTTCTTGAATACTGCTCGTGTGTTCGGGACCCCCACCAGGTCAGATTAAAGGAAGATATTGAAGTAATTCAGAAGGAAAATTAAAGTTTTACGTCCCGTCGACATCTAGGTCATCAGAGACGGAGTACAAGCTCGGAATGATTCAAGGATAGGGTAGGAAATCAGCCGAGCCCTTTCAAAGGAACCGTCCCGACATTCGCCTGGAGCGATTTCAGGAATCCAAGGAAAACCTAAATCTGGACGGAATGCGAGTCCAGTGTGCTGATTACTGCATTGCCTCGGCCTCTAAGCACTTAAATTTCTTACCAGCAGGTTCGATCAGCAGACAAGTACTACAGAGGTGCTTTGTGATCTCAAATAAGAATCCCTGGAGGGAAGGCGACGTTCTTTTAACGAAATACTATTGAGAGAAGCTAAAGGACCGGTATTTGCAGCTTATTGTGTAGGGATCCTACTGCCACCAACGTACATTTCGCTTAAGGGGAGCGAGGACAAGATAAGAAAAATTAGGCATACAGACAGCGGTTTTTCCCTCGCTCCATTTGCGAATGGAACAGGATAGGGAATAACTGCCATACACCGAATGGTGGCTTTCGGAGATGTAGATGTGGATTGTCAATAAATTCAAAGAGATTAACAGCAGGCTGTCGCACCTGTCTGTGAAGGTAGTTCCCCCTGTCACTTCCCACACTCGCAGTGAGAGATTACAATGCGTACTACACTGAATCGGAACACAATTGTACCCAACTACTCTAGGTCTATAGTTTGGCGAAGGCTTTGAGAACAGAGCATATATCATGTTTCACCTTCAAAATGGCCAGTGTATGTCAGTTCGTCCAGTGGGGTTGGCGAATCCATATTCTTGGTATGGAAGAGTACGAAGTGAAAGTCTCGTGTAGGTTGTTAACAATTTTACAGAAGGATCAAATATAATTCTACGATAACGTCATGTAGAAAGTACATCTTTGACAATTAAGCCTTCGATAGTTTAGTAACAGGCCATGTGGTGCATGAACTTTACTAACCACCATAGGTTTACGATTAAGTTCTTTATTAAATCTCATTCTGTAAGTTCTTTATTCTTTTACGAAATAGCCAATGGATTCCTTGTGTAAAATTGTTGACCTTGTGCACAATTGAAATAAAGAGGTGTACGTCATACTTTCAGGAGACATTCCTCACACATAGAGGACATTGGTCCGGAAATGCTTTATTTCCTTGTCGGAATTCTTCGGCACGCTAGTCATATGAAACTCACTGGTCAAGAATGTATCAGCAACAGTACGAAAATGGAACTGTTGGATACAACTTTATACACAATGGTAAGGAGAACAGAAATCAATAGCGAACAAGTTAGCACAGTAAAGAGAAGATTTAACTAACTTGTATTTCTCCAAGTGTACAAAGACTCACTACACATAATACAGCAAGAAATACAGTTCAGCTCTCAATGTCAACAAGGAAAAGGGTTTTTGTACTTTTAACATTGCAGCTCAGTCAGCAATCGTGATAATCTAATGTATAAGAAACTATCAGTCTCGATTGCGGTAATGAAACCAACCTTTATTTATGTTTCAGCCCAAATAATTGAGCCTTCTTCAGAAGATATACCTGAATATATAATTTGTCTAAGTGGGCATGGTCTAGAAATAAAACTAAAACAGCCTGAATAGACATAGTCACATTTTAAAAATGCGGTACATAAATGCGGTACATAAGTACTAAGTCAACACCAAGACTTGACTTGCGCTCTGGCGTGCGCCTCGTCTCCATGGACGCCATGCGGTGGGCCTCGGGAGCTCACGTGATACTAAGTAGGACTAGATAACGCGCTGCAAATCAACATGGCGGGGAACATTGCGCCTGTCTGAGACCAAGACTGTCAAAGATAAAAGACCAACGCAGTTGTATCTTAAAACAAATAACTTATAGAAAGGTTGAAAATCTTAAACATAAAGCCTCTGCACCAGGTTAGAGGCTTTATGTTTAAGATTTTCAACCTGCCTCTGCACCAGGTTATGCCCCCCCATGAACCATGGACCTTGCCGTTGGTGGGGAGGCTTGCGTGCCTCAGCGATACAGATTGCCGTACCGTAGGTGCAACCACAACGGAGGGGTATCTGTTGAGAGGCCAGACAAACGTGTGGTTCCTGAAGAGGGGCAGCAGCCTTTTCAGTAGTTGCAAGGGCAACAGTCTGGATGATTGACTGATCTGGCCTTGTAACAATAACCAAAACGGCCTTGCTGTGCTGGTACTGCGAACGGCTGAAAGCAAGGGGAAACTACAGCCGTAATTTTTCCCGAGGGCATGCAGCTTTACTGTATGATTACATGATGATGGCGTCCTCTTGGGTAAAATATTCCGGAGGTAAAATAGTCCCCCATTCCGATCTCCGGGCGGGGACTACTCAAGAGGATGTCGTTATCAGGACAAAGAAAACTGGCGTTCTACGGATCGGAGCGTGGAATGTCAGATCCCTTAATCGGGCAGGTAGGTTAGAAAATTTAAAAAGGGAAATGGATAGGTTGAAGTTAGATGTAGTGGGAATTAGTGAAGTTCGGTGGCAGGAGGAACAAGACTTCTGGTCAGGTGACTACAGGGTTATAAACACAAAATCAAATAGGGGTAATGCAGGAGTAGGTTTAATAATGAATAGGAAAATAGGAATGCGGGTAAGCTACTACAAACAGCATAGTGAACGCATTATTGTGGCCAAGATAGATACGAAGCCCACACCTACTACAGTAGTACAAGTTTATATGCCAAATAGCTCTGCAGATGACGAAGAAATTGAAGAAATGTATGATGAAATAAAAGAAATTATTCAGATTGTGAAGGGAGACGAAAATTTAATAGTCATGGGTGACTGGAATTCGAGTGTAGGAAAAGGGAGAGAAGGAAACATAGTAGGTGAATATGGATTGGGGGACAGAAATGAAAGAGGAAGCCGCCTGGTAGAATTTTGCACAGAGCACAACATAATCATAGCTAACACTTGGTTTAAGAATCATGAAAGAAGGTTGTATACATGGAAGAACCCTGGAGATACTAAAAGGTATCAGATAGCTTATATAATGGTAAGACAGAGATTTAGGAACCAGGTTTTAAATTGTAAGACATTTCCAGGGGCAGATGTGGACTCTGACCACAATCTATTGGTTATGACCTGTAGATTAAAACTGAAGAAACTGCAAAAAGGTGGGAATTTAAGGAGATGGGACCTGGATAAACTAAAAGAACCAGAGGTTGTACAGAGATTCAGGGAGAGCATAAGGGAGCAATTGACAGGAATGGGGGAAATAAATACAGTAGAAGAAGAATGGGTAGCTTTGAGGGATGAAGTAGTGAAGGCAGCAGAGGATCAAGTAGGTAAAAAGACGAGGGCTAGTAGAAATCCTTGGGTAACAGAAGAAATATTGAATTTGATTGATGCAAGGAGAAAATATAAAAATGCAGTAAGTGAAACAGGCAAAAAGGAATACAAACGTCTCAAAAATGAGATCGACAGGAAGTGCAAAATGGCTAAGCAGGGATGCCTAGAGGACAAATGTAAGGATGTAGAGGCCTATCTCACTAGGGGTAAGATAGATACCGCCTACAGGAAAATTAAAGAGACCTTTGGAGAAAGGAGAAACACTTGTATGAATATCAAGAGCTCAGATGGAAACCCAGTTCTAAGCAAAGAAGGGAAAGCAGAAAGGTGGAAGGAGTATATAGAGGGTCTATACAAGGGCGATGTACTTGAGGACAATATTATGGAAATGGAAGAGGATGTAGATGAAGATGAAATGGGAGATACGATACTGCGTGAAGAGTTTGACAGAGCACTGAAAGACCTGAGTCGAAACAAGGCCCCCGGAGTAGACAATATTCCATTGGAACTACTGACGGCCGTGGGAGAGCCAGTCCTGACAAAACTCTACCATCTGGTGAGCAAGATGTATGAAACAGGCGAAATACCCTCAGACTTCAAGAAGAATATAATAATTCCAATCCCAAAGAAAGCAGGTGTTGACAGATGTGAAAATTACCGAACTATCAGCTTAATAAGTCACAGCTGCAAAATACTAACACGAATTCTTTACAGACGAATGGAAAAACTAGTAGAAGCCAACCTCTGGGAAGATCAGTTTGGATTCCGTAGAAACACTGGAACACGTGAGGCAATACTGACCTTACGACTTATCTTAGAAGAAAGATTAAGGAAAGGCAAACCTACGTTTCTAGCATTTGTAGACTTAGAGAAAGCTTTTGACAATGTTGACTGGAATACTCTCTTTCAAATTCTAAAGGTGGCAGGGGTAAAATACAGGGAGCGAAAGGCTATTTACAATTTGTACAGAAACCAGATGGCAGTTATGAGTCGAGGGACATGAAAGGGAAGCAGTTGTTGGGAAGGGAGTAAGACAGGGTTGTAGCCTCTCCCCGATGTTGTTCAATCTGTATATTGAGCAAGCAGTAAAGGAAACAAAAGAAAAATTCGGAGTAGGTATTAAAATTCATGGAGAAGAAATAAAAACTTTGGGGTTCGCCGATGACATTGTAATTCTGCCAGAGACAGCAAAGGACTTGGAAGAGCAGTTGAATGGAATGGACAGTGTCTTGAAAGGAGGATATAAGATGAACATCAACAAAAGCAAAACAAGGATAATGGAATGTAGTCTAATTAAGTTGGGTGATGCTGAGGGAATTAGATTAGGAAATGAGGCACTTAAAGTAGTAAAGGAGTTTTGCTATTTGGGGAGCAAAATAACTGATGATGGTCGAAGTAGAGAGGATATAAAATGTAGGCTGGCAATGGCAAGGAAAGCGTTTCTGAAGAAGAGAAATTTGTTAACATCCAGTATTGATTTAAGTGTCAGGAAGTCATTTCTGAAAGTATTCGTATGGAGTGTAGCCATGTATGGAAGTGAAACATGGACGATAAATAGTTTGGACAAGAAGAGAATAGAAGCTTTCGAAATGTGGTGCTACAGAAGAATGCTGAAGATTAGATGGGTAGATCACATAACTAATGAGGAAGTATTGAATAGGATTGGGGAGAAGAGAAGTTTGTGGCACAACTTGACCAGAAGAAGGGATCGGTTGGTAGGACATGTTCTGAGGCATCAAGGGATCACCAATTTAGTATTGGAGGGCAGCGTGGAGGGTAAAAATCGTAGAGGGAGACCAAGAGATGAATACACTAAGCAGATTCAGAAGGATGTAGGTTGCAGTAGGTACTGGGAGATGAAAAAGCTTGCACAGGATAGAGTAGCATGGAGAGCTGCATCAAACCAGTCTCAGGACTGAAGACCACAACAACAACAACAACAACAACAACAACAACCAGGTTATGACTAAAATTTAACAAACTATGCATGGAAACTATGCATGGATTTCGAACACACTACCCCGACTTAACATTATTAGAATATATCGGCCCTTTCACAACGAATGCTGCGTAACGCATGTTATTAATGAAAGATCACGTAGGACATAAAACAGCGAAACTGCAGTTTTATGTTTACGCAATTACCATATTTTTCACATGTAAAACATAATTTGACCTATGCTGGTAGTTTGTTATTACTGGCGATGAAGTGGCGTTGTTCGTTCACTCGCCCGTTATTTTTAGTAATAAGATAAAAAATTAATCTTGATAATATTCTTCATTCAGTGCGTGTCACCAATAAGAAGTATAATGTTCTCGCTTTTCCAGTCGCATCAATTCGAATAAAATCCTCGAGCTTTCGATGGCCATCTCCGCCATCGTCGTCAGGAGTTCACTGACTGCCAGGGCTGTTTTTTTTTTTTCCTTTATTGAATTTCGATTTCCCCCAGAGGGGGTGGGCTGGCAGCAGCTTATTACGCTGCTCTGCAGCCTACAGACTTTTTAAAATGTAAGTTAAGAAACAATTAAAGCAGGCGATAAAACAGGGATTTAAATTGTAAAATGGTGGAAAATTGGGGAAAGATAAAACATAAAGCAAAGGATTGGCAAAGCGAATAAAAATACACAGGATGCAGACAGGTAAAACAGTAGACAGACAATTAAAAAACATGGCGACAGTCTGGTTTCTGTTCGCAAGAGATATAAAATCACACCCAGCGACAGTATGATGGCCATTCGCAACTCTTTGGAAAAGACACACAACACTGAACACTCACTGTGAACACTGCACTAAAATGTCGGCACAAAGAGGACACACCATAGCCTAGGGCAGATGGGGTGTGGGGGGGGGGGGGGGCGGGAGTGGACCTGGACGGAGGAGGGGGGAACCAAAGGAGGGAGAGGGGCAGGACAGACGGAAGAGGGAATGGGAAAAGACAGAGGAGGGAAATGGACTCGGGGGAGAGCTGGGGGGCAGAGAGAGGGTAGGTGGGGAAAAAAGAGGATGGAAGGGGGAGAGAGGGAGCCCAAGAAAAGGATCGAAGAAATGAGGGGGGGGTGAGGATCAGAGGGATAACTGGAGGGAGTGAGGGCATCATCTGGGATGGGGAGTTGATGGAAGCCACCTTGGGAAAGGAGATGAAGGGTGTAGAGATGGAGGGTAGGGTGGACACAACAGTGAAGACATGGGAGGCGGCGGGGATAAGCGAAGCAACCAGGGGGTGAGGGGGATCAAGGCAGCAGGAGGTGTAGAGGATGCGGATATGTTCAAGGAATAGGAGCAGATGGGGGAATGAGGTCATAGAGGATCCGCGTGGGGGATGGGAGGCGTATACGGAAGGCGAGGCGGAGTGCATGACGCTCAAGGATCTGGAGGGACTTATAAAATTAGGCGGGGCAGATATCCAGGTGGCACTGGCACAACAGAGGATGGAACGGGTTAAGGATTTGTAGGTGTGGAGGATGGTAGAGGGGTGCAACCCCCATGTACGACCAGAGAGGAGTTGGAAGAGTCGGAGGCGGTTGTGGGCTTTGGATTGGATGGAGCAGAGATGAGGGATCCAGGTGAGTTGACGGTCAATGGTGAGGCCAAGGTAGGTGAGGGTGGGGGTGAGGTGGACAGGACGGGCGCAGATGGTAAGGGAGAAATCCAGGAGCCGGAAGGAGCGAGTGGTACTGATGTGTCGACAGAAGTGCCGACACAGTGTGGTTTGAGGGGACTGCAATGCACGCTATAAGCTCACGAAGGATGGCGTGAGGTCTGAAACAGGATATGTAATGAATGCTATAAAGAAAAGTACGTAGCTTCTGGAATACTTAACTTTAATCCATCCTTGTTGTACATCTGGAGATTGTGGCGATACAAGTGAGACTCTTTAGATACAAGCTATGTAAGGCTAATGGCGCCTTGCTAGGTCGTAGCGATGGACTTAGCTGAAGGCTATTCTAACTATCTGCTCGGCCAAGGAGCGAGGTTTCGTCAGTGTAGTCGCTAGCAAAGTCGTCCGTACAACTGGGGCGAGTGCTAGTAAGTCTCTCGAGACCTGCCGTGTGGTGGCGCTCGGTCTGCGATCACTGACAGTGGCGACACGCGGGTCCGACATGTACTAATGGACCGCGGCCGGTATAAAGCTACCACCTAGCAAGTGTGGTGTCTGGCGGTGACACCACAGGTACGACCTACGATGATTGCTTGGGTTTGGAAGGATTGATTTTCAGGAGCCACTGGTTATACCAAGCGGCAAAAAGGTCAAGGTGATTCTGGAGAAGGCGTTGCGACCGTTGGAGGGTAGAAGCGAGGGCAAGGAATGCGGTGTCATCGGCATATTGCAAGAGGTGTACTGGAGGGGGGGGGGGGGGTGGTTGGGGCATATCTGCCGTGTACAGGAGGTAGAGGGGAGAGGACATAGCCCTGGGGCACACCTGCAGAGGGGTAGAAGGTGTGGGAAGCCGGGGCTGTTACGGTCTCTCGCTTATATAGGCATGATCACATCACCAGCAACCAATCAGATCGATCCACTGTGGCGCGCGCGCGTAAGTCGGCCCGGGCAGCTAGCGGAGCTATTGCCCGTGGCAGCACCGGTGACGTCAGGTGGCGCCAGGGGCAGGCGCCACGTTTGAAACTGCGGCTCCCGCGTCGCGCATCTGTCTCTGCTTTCTTTCCATGTCCAACGCCCGTCCCCATGCCCTGCTGAGTGTGTATCCCTGGTCTCTGTTGAAATTGTTGTTTAAGCGAATCTCGGCCGCGTCCTTTATAACGGAGTCCCAATATGTAGACGCATGAGCCAACACTTTTGTATTTTCGAACTGTATTTTATGTCCGTTTTCTAGGCAATGCTCCGCTAAGGCCGACTTGTCAAGCTCCCTTTGTTTTATATGGCGCTTGTGCTCAGTACAACGCTCCGCAACCGTGCGAATTGTCTGTCCAATGTACATGCTGTTACATTCACAGAGTACACCATACACACCGGACACTCGAAGAACAATGTCGTCTTTAACAGGACGCAACATATCTCGTATCTTGGGGGCGGGCCGTAACACTGGTCTTACCCCACGTTTCTGCAGCAGACGTCCTAAATTGCTGCTAGTTGCTCCACAGTATGGCAGGAATGCAATCCGTTTGGCGTCTTCTACTGATTCACCAGGTGTCTTTTCGTCGGCGGCCCTTGAAAGCGTTTGCGATGTCTCTTTTGCTGTATCCATTTCCCCCGAAACCACGTTTTAAGTTCTGCAATTCAGACTGTAGGTGGTTGTCGCCAGAGATAATTTTGGCTCTATGAACCAACGTTTTCAGGACAGCTTTCTTGTGTACAGGGTGATGGAAACTATTGCCGTTCAAGTACTGATTAGTGTGTGTTGGTTTCCGGTACACTGAATGACCTCCTGCCTTCCGCTCAACCAAAACATCCAAGAATGGTAGCTTGCCGTGATTCTCCATCTCGACAGTACATTTAATGTTGGGATGGGCACCATTCATATGATCGACGAACTACTGTAGTGTATCTTTACCATGAGGCCATATCAGAAAGGTGTCATCAACGTATCGTAGAAAGCAAGACGGCCGTAATGTCGCAGTTTGCAGACCCTGCTCCTCAAAGTGCTCCATGAAGAAATTTGCGGCTGCTGGAGACAGAGACCATGGATACACACTTAGCAGGGCATGGGGCTTTCATTAATAACGATGGGTGCGTACTTTACAGAAGCTCTCCTGCGAACCATGTTTTCATATCATATCAGCGTACACTCCGCTGCAGAGTGAAAATCTCATTCTGGAAACATCCCCCAGGCTGTGACTAAGCCATGTCTCCGCAATATCCTTTCTTTCGGGAGTGCTAGTTCTGCATGGTTCGCAGGAGAGCTTCTGTAAAGTTTGGAAGGTAGGAAGCGAGGTACTGGCAGAAGTAAAGCTGTGAGGACGGGACGTGAGTCGTGCTTGGGTAGCTCAGCTGGTAGAGCACTTGCCCGCGAAAGGCAAAGGTCCCGAGTTCGAGTCTCAGTCCGGCACACAGTTTTAATCTGCCAGGAAGTTTCAGCACGGTACTAGCTCGTAAGTTAACAAAATATCTCAGGTTCTTTTTTCATTGCAATTTCATTGAAATTAATACTGCATTAACATCATGGGTTTGCACAGAGAAATATAATTGTGTGGCATATTTCTCACTGATCATTTCGGAGCAACTGAACTTCTGTGAATTTACATAGCTGAGATAAAGATAGCCATTATGTGGCAATCACAAGAATTTAATGAAAACTGCTACTAACATTTGCAAATAAATTAAAATGACATTGAAGTTAAATAGTATAATTAAAATGCAAACTTTGGAGTTTTTTTCGCATCTCCGTGCCGTTTAACATTGGAAATATTCAAATAAAACCTCGTAGGCATGCAAATGGTCGACAACAACCAATCTTTCGCTCGCACTGTAGTGCAGGTTCTGATAGTCAGAAAAAAAACAAGTTATTAGTTTCCTAACATGTAGCAATGCTAAAAATAGGTAAATAAAAGTTTTAAGAGCAACCAAACCGCAACACAACTTACAGTGTCTCTCATCCAAGATCAAGACCAGAGTAGGTAATTACATAAAATCATTCCACTGTCTCACAGTTATTAATATTTTTAACATAGAAGAAAGAATAATATACATAATAAATAGATATTGTTTTTAAATACAATTACGTTGGATGACAAGTGTTTTTTTTCTGTACATCTTTCAAGAATCATAAAAGTATTAAAATGAATAGATATTCTTCTCCCCAGAGTAACCAGTACAATGCCCTCCGTTAGCAAGAATACATGTATGAACCCACCATGGTACTGAATCCATGGTTCAAATAGCTCTGAGCACTACAGGACCTAACATCTGAGGTCATCAGTCCCCTAGGACTTAGAACAACTGAAACCTGACTAACCTAAGGACACCACACACATCCATGCCTGAGGCAGGATTCGAACCAGCGACCGTAGTGGTCGCGCGGTTCCAGACTGAAGCGCCTAGAACCACTCGGCCACAGCGGCCGGCCTGAATCCATGACGCACTAACGTATCCCAGGAGAAGTGCATATTGCTTCACAGCCTTCCACAATAGAGGCACGAAGACTGTGCATCTTTATTATGCCACGGTTCCGTACGCAAGAGCGTTAAAAAACGCCCACAAATAAAAATGTAATGGGTTTAGGTCTCGAGAGCGTGGAGCCAAAGGAAGTGGTCCACCTCTACCTGTCCATCTGTTATTTCGAAGCCTATGAACATTAACACTGAAATGAAGAGTTGTTCAATCGTGTATGAAGTACATGTTTCGTCAACCCGTAAAGGCACATGTTCTAGCAGGACAGAGGAATATTCTCTAAGAATGCATGCTAAGCTTCCCTGTTGAGCCTGGGTTGCAGAAAGAACAGTCACCAACAGCGCCGATCCTAACGTTAACAGCAAATCTTTGTTATGACGCGACTGCCCAATTTTGTGAGAATTCTCGACAGCTCATACGTGCTGACTGTGAAAATTTTCAATCTGATCACGCTGAAAGTGAAGCCTTGTAAGCGAACAGCACATTTACGCTAAAGAAATTGTTGATACGTTGTTGGATGGGCCATTCGCAGAGGTGTACCCGTGCAGGAAAATCAGCTGCTGATAGTGCCTGCACATGCCGACAGTCATGTAATCAACGTTATCTGTTGCAGCTAATTGTCTTACGCTGACACTAGGGTTGTCATCAACCCCACAAGGAAGCTCCCAGCTGAGGTGTCTTCGCCCTCCTAGGCCTCCCCAGATGCGAGTAGTAGGTTTAAACGTCCCATGCTCCCTAGGACGACTCTTAATTACATCAAATGTCCCGCTGTCGGAGCACTGTCTTTCTGAAAATCTCTCCCGATACAAATGTGGAGGGCCATGGCCAGTACCGTATGCTAATCCACACAGCAAATTGGCACCTGCCAACTCCGGATTTCGCCGAGAGGTCTAAGGCACTGCAGTCATGGACTGTGAGGCTGGTCCCGGTGGAGGTTCGAGTCCTCCCTCGGGCATTGCTGTGTGTGTTTGTCCTTAGGATAATTTAGCTTAAGTAGTGTGTAAGCTTAGGGACTGATGACCTTAGCAGTTAAGTCCCATAAGATTTCACACACATTTGAAAATTTTTTTATCTCCGGATTTCAGTACACTTCCACAGCACTGTACTAGAAACCACGTCCGTGACGAACACTGAACAGTTGCTACGCGCTTGCAGAGTCCGTGATGAACACTAAACAGTCGTACCACGTGTTTGATGCTAGTAGAAAAGTGAGTTTAGTCGCATGTCAACACAAGCAATGAGCTGTGTCACATGTCAACAATACCTTCGTTGCAATGGAACAACAAACACTGACGGTGATCCTAAGAATTACAACTTACTGTATATTTTAACCAAAGGTGACCGAGGGATATTTTGAACATCTCATGTAAGAGAACGTTTCAAATTTTTATTCCTCTATATGTGAGGAATGATGCCTGAAGAAATTTGTCTATAGGTTTTTGTTGTACGCTGTATAAGTGCACCCTGAAGGGGCTAATAATGAATATGATGTTTTTGAGATGTATACTACGACAAGCAGTTTAATTAATTTCGGAAGGGCAGTAATGGTATGCTTTACATCTACATGCAATGAATCTGATTACATATAGAATACTAGTGTGATCAAAGAGATAGAGTATACATAAAGAAGCTCTGATACGTTGTTCAGTGTTCCCTGCAGTGGCACGCTGTACTATTATCCGCCATACTTTCGGAAGTCATCGTGTGCGAATTAAAGATGGGTCATTCGTGAACTAACGGGTCCAAAGGAACGGTTCACCAAGATGAACGGAACGAACGAGGAACGAATTCTGGGGAACGGTCTTTCATAGTTCACTTCGGTCGCGGCTTTCTACTTATAGTTCCCGGGAACGGGAAACGGTTGGTCTCGTTCCCGCAACGGCACGTCGGTCGGTCTCGTTCCAGCCTCGGTCCCGTTCCCGTGTGTCTCGGTCTCGGTCTCGCTCGGCCTGACTCGTCCTTCTTCAGGTGGCCACTCGTCGCAGTTCCGCTGCCGACTGCTCATAGTTCAGTATCGAGTTGTTGCTGTTCGTTTCGTTGGCTTTGCACGCCTATTCTAGATCTGTTTAAAACCTTTTTTGAACTCTGAACTTCCGTTTTTTTTCGTATTCTGTTCAGCGTCCACGACCGGTAATTAAAATGTATTTTGTAACTACGCAAACTACATAAAAATTATGTGGTATGTAATACATACATCTTTTCAGGTAACAAAACGGCGTATCAGCTTACTCACTATATCGATAAACCACAGAAGAAATACTTGTAAAAATGTAAGATTTTTTGTTATTACACATGCAAAGGACGTCGGCACGGCACACACGAGTGGCCATTTTCTCTCTTTTTTTGATCCAAGGTAAAAGAGCATGTTCATTGTTATGGAAGGCAGACCGACTTACAACCGAATGAAGCCCTCACTTCGTAATCGAGTGTATGGTGTCACATTTTGTAAAGAGAATATGATAACTCCTATAATAATATTTCAGTGGCTCAGGGCGGCGCACGAAAAGTCGTCCCCGAGTATTAGACTGCTCATTGTCTCTTACCAGTCGTCATCTGTTGTTTCGAAGTTGTTTGCGTTATCCCATTTGTTATTTCTTCACTGCCTAATTATTACATGTTTATCTATTCTGCTCGTAGCTGTCAACAAATCGTGCGTCACTGTACTCGGGGCCAGTTTTTCCCGCGCCACCTTACATCATTTCACTGCGATCAGCCACATAACGCAACAGTTGGCTAAACGAGACGTTTTGCAGAATCACGAAAATTACAAGTGTGTGAGAATTCTGTTATGAATAAAAACTGTGTACTCCAGGGTGGAGGCAGGTGCCCCTCTTGGCGCCTTCCATTTTCAGTCACCTATGCTTCTAATTTTCAATCTGTGATAAGAACCACATACCAAGCGCAATGAACTGTGAACGAGTAAAAATGAACGTTTCCCAAAAAAGAGCGCTCACTAGTGAACTAGTTCCCAAGGACGAACGACTTTGCCCATCTCTAGTGCGAATGACTGAAATGAGGAAGTACTGCAGTGCGCAACTGGCGTTCGGAAATAAGTCACATGGCGGCAGTTGCTTGCTGTGTAGTGCGATCATCGTCTTGACCGCCAGATTTACGAAAGCTTTGCTAATTATTCGATCGCACTTAAATTTTTGTGACAACTGAGGCTATAAGTATCACTGCTGCTCGTTACACTCACAGCAATTTAAGCTGCGCTCTTAGGTTCCGTCCCATTCACACTCTCGGAAAACGCATATGTTCGGAAATAAACAACCAAGTATTTGTGACATGGAAGAATATAAATGTCATTGCTGTTCATTTCACTCCCAGCAATGAGATTAGATTCCTGTCCAACCGAACGTTTTGAAATCGCGAAATATTCAGAAAAAAGTTCAAATGCTTATGACAAGAAAGAATATAAATGTAATTGCTGGTTGTTTAACTTTCTTCCGTTTTTTAATCCACATGAAGCCACGAAATCGAAGAAACTCAATCCTTATGTACAGATAACATCGAACACTTCAGAACGTATTTCTGTTACATAATAAGAAAGCCCTAGAATGTGTAACGAACGCGAAAGCATGCACCAGGACGCGAACGTCCTTTCTTCGACTCCCCAACTGCCCGTCTGTAATCACATGACCGCAACGATCAGTTACAATTTCGAACAGTATTATTGTTCATCTTAGAATCTCCTAAGGACGTTTTACAGTTGATGTGCCCTTAACTGACATTTAATTACAACAAATCGTACCTAGAATGACGTGATGCGCCGTTGCCCTGTGACAGCATACTCTCATAGTACGGAAGCTATGATACGGAGACAGCAAAGGACCTGGAAGAGCAGTTGAACGGAATGGACAGTGTCTTGAAAGGAGGATACAAGATGAACATCAACAAAAACAAAACGAGGATAATGGAATGTAGTCGAATTAAATCAGGTGATGCTGAGGGAATTAGATTAGGAAATGAGACACTTAAAGTAGTAGATGAGTTTTGCTATTTGGTGAGCAAAATAACTGATGATGGTCAAAGTAGAGAGAGTATAAAATGTAGACTGGCAATGGTAAGGAAAACGTTTCTCAAGAAGAGAAATTTGTTATCATCGAATATAGACTTTAGTGTCAGAAAGTCTTTTCTGAAAGTATTTGTGTGGAGTGTAGCCACGTATGGAAGTGAAACATGGACGATAACTAGTTTAGACAAGAAGAGAATAGAAACCCTTGAAATGTGGTGTTGCAGAAGAATACTGAAGATTGGATGGGTAGACCACGTAACTAATGAGAAGGTACTGAATAGAATCGGGGAGAAGAGGAATTTGTGGCACAACTTGACTAGAAAAAGGGATCGGTTGGTAGGACTTGTTCTGAGGCATCAAGGGATCATCAATTTAGTATTAGAGGGCAGCGTGGAGGGTAAAAATCGTAGAGGGAGACCAAGAGATGAATACACTAAGCAGATTCGGAAGGATGTAGGTTGCAGTAGTTACTTGGAGATGAAGAAGCTTGGCAGGATAGAGTAGCATGAAGAGCTCCATCAAACCAGTCTCTGGACTGAAGGTCACAACAAGAACAATATAAATAAATTTCTCTGGATGTAAAAATCAATTCTCTGTATGATTTCTGTCATGCAGGTATAGTAAAGGGAGTTGTTCTGACGTCATAAAGTTGAAGCGCCAAACGTTAGCTTCTGGTAGAAGTGTTTTGATCAAAACTGCCGGCTTGCGTTATTTATGGGTGTACTACGCATCCTGATTATAGCGTAAAGTGCAATGGAACCACATTTCATTCGTACATGTACACGGTCGAGTGATATTTTATTAGAGATTCACGAGTTTACAAAGCAGCCTTTTCTCATATACTTATCGTCTTCGTTATTCGAAACCCATAGCAAAAACAAAGTTGTTAGCGATTCGAAATGCGTCATATTGCTGGACCAAACATGTATTTAGGATCAGAACAACGTCTGACAAATCCTTCCTGGCCCTATGTTATTCATGAAAGCACTGTAACATTTTCTTTTGAAACAAATGTTGCGTGCACACGATATAAATTAGGAACAAAAAGCAATCGTAAACAGTAGCATGCTAATGTTTTGGGTCATCTAACATGGCTTCAAAGTAACGTACAGCCTGAGCTTGTAGTACCACTCTCCTTATTGTACCTCCGTCGTCATTTTGTATCTCTGGTCATCTTCATCTAACATGTTTCATTAAAGGTGTAAACCGACATTTGACTGTTTAATATTGTATTGATCTTTTGTACTACCCAGATTTCGGCTTTTATGCCGTCATCAAGTACAATGCTAAAAGTTATTAGACCATTATTAAGTCATGTCTCTTAAGGTAGCCCAAAGCAGGTAAACGATGCTAATATATGTCTTTAAAATGTAACTGTCAAAGAATTCTGTTAAGCAGTTGTAATTTCATCATTGTGGAAACATTCAAACAGTAAATGTGAAGTGAAGGAAACAACCCAAAGGGTGGATACAATTTGACTTCCCATTGTCCTTATCTGCCAAATACAACGTGGATCATATTATCTAGACATAAAATTATTCATTCAACGAGCCATGGTTTCGACATGACGCCGCAACAAGCAGATGAATTCTTTGACAGGTACATCTTAAAGACATGTGTTAGCCGTGCTTACCTGCTTTGGACTGCCTTAACAGAAGCGACTTAATAATGGTCTAACAACATTTAGCATTACACTTGATAATGCCATAAAAGCCGAAATCTGGATAGTACAAACGATGAGTATAATAATACACAGTCAAAATGGCGGTTTACTCTTTTAAAAAGTATTGCAAGACTATGGCTCAACGCCATCAAAAACTTTTTAATATGTTTTGGCGCATGTTAAAAGTAGTCAAGTGCGTCCTGTTCCGTTCTAAGTTGAAGATGGAGAATGGAGTTGGCGGGAGACTGGTTGTGGCTGTTGTTGGTGCACGCAGCATTATCAAAACATATAAATATTAAACATAAAATCAAGGAAATAAACCGACGAATGGGTACAAATTCACCACTTATTATTCTTCTGTCTAGATATAAAACTATTTTTTCAGTGTGTGTGACGAGGGTCTTCCGTCGGGTAGACCGGTCGCCGGGTGCAAGTCTTTCGATCTGACACCACTTCGGCGACTTTCGCGTCGATGGGGATGAAATGATCATGATTAGGACAACACAACACCCAGTCCCTGAGCGGAGAAAATCTCCGACTCAGCCGGGAATCTAACCCTGGCCCTTAGGATTGAAATTCTGTCGCGCTGACCACTCAGCTACCGGGGGCAGACATTTTTTCAGTGAACCATGGTATCGACGTGTGGCCGCAACGTACATATGAACAAAAGGGAACTGTTACTGAATGGCCTTCTTTCTCAGGCATTAATTAGCTTCATTATACGAGCGTCGCCATTGCTAAAAAAAAGTGCACTTGCTTTGACGTTTTTCAAATACGAATATGTTAAAGATTTTTCGCAATAGTATGGGTCAGGGTCATTCCAACATGAAAGAGCACCCAAGCTGTCCAAAACAGCTACTTGCGGTACAGGCACGGAACGTACAGAGGTACCAGTTGTTATCGAACTTTTAAGTGTTCTCAAACTAGTAATCAGTTGCCAGGCTTAGGTTCACTGGGACAATCGTACGCAGTTTAAATTCACGAACGAAAGAACTGGCGTACGAAAGCCTTGTTCGACCGATTGTTGTGTGCCAGTAAATCCTCGAAATCGCTGTTCTACACTACTGGCCATTAAAATTGCTACACCAAGAAGAAACGCAGATGATCAACGGGTATTCATTGAACAAATATACTAGAACTGACATATGATTACATTTTCACGCAATTTGGGTGCATAGATCCTGAGAAATCAATATCCAGAACAACCACCTCTGGCCGTAATAACGGCCTTGATACCCCTGGGCATTGAGTTAAACAGAGCTTGGATGGCGTGTACAGGTACAGCTGCCCATGCAGCTTCAACACGATACCACAGTTCATCAAGAGTAGTGACTGGCGTATTGTGACGAGCCAGTTGCTCGGCCACCATTGACCAGACGTTTCCAATTGGTGAGAGATCTGGAAAATGTGCTGGCCAGGGCAGCAGTTGAACATTTTCTGTATCCAGGAAGGCCTGTACAGGACCTGCAACATGCGGTCGTGCATTATCCTGCTGAAATGTAGGGTTTCTCAGGGATCGAATGAAGTGTAGAGCCACGGGTCGTAACACATCTGGTATGTAACGTCCACTGTTCAAAGTGCCGTCAATTTGAACAAGAGGTGTCAGAGACGTGTAACCAATGGCACCCCATACCATCACGCCGGGTGATACGCCAGTATGGCGACGACGAATACACGCTTCCAATGTGCGTTCACTGCGATGTCGCCAAACACGGATGCGACCATCATGATGCTGTAAACAGAATCTGGATTCATCCGAAAAAATGACGTTTTGCCATTCGTGCACCCAGGTTCGTCGTCGAGTACACCATCGCAGGCGCTGCTGTCTGTGATGCAGCGTCGAGGGTAACCGCAGCCATGGTCTCCGAGCTGATAGTCCATGCTGCTGCAAACGTCGTCGAACTGTTCGTGCAGATGGTTGTTGTCTTGGAAACGTCCCCATCTGTTGACTCAGGGACCGAGACGTGGCTTCACGATCCGTTACAGCCATGCGGATAAGATGCCTGTCGACTGCTAGTGATACGAGGCCGTTGTGATCTAGCACGGCGTTCCGTATTACCCTCCTGAACCCACCGATTCCATATTCTGCTAACAGTCATTGTATCTCGACCAATGCGAGCAGCAATGTCGCGATACGATAAACCGCAGTCCCGATAGGCTACAATCCGACCTTTATATGCGTTTCGGAGGGAATCGTCTATTATAATAGTTCGTTCCTCCATGTCGCCTGTTATTCTTCATTTGTGTTTCTGTTTGCAAATGGTATGTCAATACGTACGGGAAACGAAGCGAGCACATTGGACCACGAAAACGTGGAGAGCACATTGGACCACGAAAAACGTGGAGAAAGCTGTTCAATCGGAATTAATAAAACAACAATCCACGGAAAACCATCGAAATAAATTATCGTGCCTTTGGCAAGTTTAAAAACAGTCCGTAAAAAAGAAAAAGGACAATGCCCTTTCAACAGCTGACGAAACGTGTGGAAAAATATCAATGTGTTTTCAATAAGATGCAAGTGTTCGAATTTTCTAAATATCTTACGGATCTGCAAAAGCAACTTTTTGGCATAACTATGAAAGAACTGCGCTAATTAGCGTATCAACTCACAGAACGAAACGGATGCCCACATCCTTTCAACAACAAGATAGAAATGGCTGGAGAATATTAATCCCTTGGTTTCCTGGCTCCTAGTTCGATCACCACCAAGTTTTTCATATAAGAGTCATGTCAATCAAGGAGTAGCAGAGCAGGATTTTCTATATTTGCATTAGAAAAATCGATGAATTTGTGGAACCAGAATAAGATTATTTTGTTGGCGTCCAGCCAGAGTCATGAGTATTGGTGGCAAACCAGATTAGAATTCTTCATTTTCCTTTTCCTAGGACAGATCAACATCGGAGGCATGTACACTATATGATCAAAACATACGTTTTTGATATTAGCTGCATTGTGCTGCCACCTACTGCCAGGTACTCCATATCAGCGACCTCAGTAGTCATTAGACATCGTGAGAGAGCAGAATGGAGCGCTCCGCAGAACTCACTGACTTCGAATGTGGTCAGGTGATTGGATGTCACTTGTGTCATACGTCCGTACACGAGATCTTCACACTCCTAAACATCCCTAGGTCCACTGTTTCCGATGTGATAGTGAAATGAAAACGTGAAGGGACACGTACAGCACAAAAGCGTACAGGCCGACCTCGTCCGTTGACTGACAGAGACCTCCGACAGTTGAAGAGGATCGTAATGTGTAACAGGCAGTCATCTATCAAGACCATCATACAAGAATTCCAAACTGTATCAGGATCGACTGCAAGTACTATGACAGTTAGGTGCGAGGTGAGAAAACATGGATTTCATGGTCGAGCGGCTGTTAGTAAGCCACACATCACGCCTGTAAATGCCAAACGACGCCTCGCTTGGTGTAAGGAGCGTAAACATTGAACAATTGAACAGTGGAAAAACGTTCTGTGGAGTGACGAATCACGGTACACACTGTGGCGATCCGATGGCAGGGTGTGGGTATGGCGAACGCCCGGTGAACGTCATCTGCCAGCGTGTGTAATGGCAACAGTAAAATTCGGAGGCGGTGGTGTTATGGTGTGGTCTGTTTTTCATGGAAGGGGCTTTTAGCCGTTGTTGTTTTGCGTGTCACTATCACAACACAGGCCTACATTGATGTTTTAAGCACCTTCTTGCTTCCCACTGTTGAAGAGCAATTCCAGGATGGCGATTGCATCTTTCAACACGATCGAGCACCTGTTCATAATGCACGGCCTGTGGCGGAGTGGTTACATGACAATAACATCCCTGTAGTGGACTGGGCTGCACAGAATCCTGACCTGAACCCTATAGAACACCTCTGGGATGTTTTGGAACGCCGACTTTGTGCCAGGCCTCACCGACTAACATCGATACGTCTCCTCAGTGCAGCACTTCGTGAAGAATTTGATGCAATTCCCCAAGAAACCTTACAGCACCTGATTGAACGTATGCCTGCGAGAGTGGAAGCTGTCATCAAGGCTAAGGGTGGGCCAACACCATGCTGAATTCCAGCATTACCGTTGGAGGGCGCCAAGACCATTTAAGTCATTTTCAGCCAAGTGTTCGGACACTTTCGATCACATCATGTATCCTTCTCCCGCTGAACAAAATTTCGGCTGTCACTGTATTTCCACGTTCGGCAGATGTGAGCACTCCAGTTTGACGCTATACTTCAATTCCAATAATTTTTGTGCAATGTTTCGACAGTTATACTGGTATCCTCATAGTTTGTTGGCTTATTGTCAAAATTACCGACGAAAAACACAGGAGAAAGAATTTACAAGTGTGACGATACCGTATAACTGTCGTACCGAATAGTGCTCAAAAATCATTGCAAATGAACGATAGCGTCATGCTGGAGGCTCAGATCTGCAGAACGCGGAAACACAGTGACAGCCGAAATCTGTTGCTCAGTTGACGGAAGATTCATGCATCGGATGTTGATCTATCCCAGGAAAAGGAAGCAGCAAGAATTCGAATGTGGTTTGCCACCACGAGTTGGGGCCGAAGCTCATGACAAGTGAAATATTTACGCCGCTTCCACAATTTATCGACTTCTTTAATGCAGGGATATAAAATCCTACTCTGCTGCTCCTTGTTGGGCATACCGCACATACGAAAAACTTGGAGGTAATCGAACTACCTCAGAGCAACGCTGTTATTTTTCTGCGCATTTGGTCAAATTCCTCCCGTAAACTCCAACCCTATAATGTGGCATTTATGAAACCATTGAGCTTGTGTTATGAAAAGTTGTCATTTTGTGGCAAATGTCATCCTTGAAGAGGAAATTTGGAAGGTAGGAGACGAGGTACTGGCGGAATTAAAGCTGTGGGGACGGTGCGTGAGTCGTGCTTGGGTAGCTCAGTTGGTAGAGCACTTTCCCGCGAAAGGTAAAGGTCCCGAGTTCGAGTCTCGGTCTGGCACACAGTTTTAATCTGCCATGAAGTTTCATATCAGCGCACACTCCGCTGTAGAGTGAAAATTTCATTCTAGATACAGTGTCATCCTTGCTTGGACAACAAGCTTCTGTGTGTGCTGCGAACATGAGAACTGCAATGAAAGGATTCGAGAAAACTGGTATTTGGCAACGTATTCCAGCTTCTTCTCAGACGATGACTTTCTAACAGCTGCGACAACTGACATTTCGATTGAGGCAGCAGTCAGTACCACTGAAAATTCTTCAGTGATTCGGTCAGCAAACCTAGTCACTAATGCTCCTACTGACTGCTCAAACCTACCTCCTCAACTAGCACGAACTACTTGCAGTCCCAGATTTCTGAGCTGGAACCTGTACCTCACTGTTCTTTGATGCTTGATATTCCAAATGCATCCATCATTAACTGCACTGGGTCAAGCTTCCCTACTCTTAGCCCGGAAAACTTTACAAAAATACCCGGACTTCACTGGGGCAGAAACGAGTGACAAGAAAGAAAGGTAAAAGCGATATTCTCACAAGATATCCCTACAAGAATGAGCTACAAGGAGCGGTCAAAAAAGTCTCTGGAAACTAAGAAAATAGAGCAAAGATCAAGCCGCTAGCTCGAGAAGAAAATTAAAGGAAAAGATCTTCCTCCAAAGAAGAGGAAGACCAAAAAAAGACAGTGAGTCTACAAAAAATGAAACATCCGAAGATGTGTCTTGCATATATTGCTAGTAACTACAGGGTGCGTCAAAAAAATGTATACACATTTTGAAGCGTCATAGAAAATTTATTTCCCTTTCTACAATGTTAAATTTCTCGAAATGGAAAGCTTAAAGTCCAATTGGAAAAATAAATGTACTTTGCAAATGTGATTAATGTTCAAACTGGTGGCCTTCAGCATCAATACATTTCTGAGTACGAGTCACCACTGATTCCGTACATCGTACCAAAGTGTCCAATGAGATTTTTGCGCACACCGCCTGAATCTCATTCGAAAGTGTGTCCAGGTTACGTGGTTTACGTTTGTACACCTCATCTTTTACTGTGCCCCATAAGAAGAAATCCAGCGGCGTGAGGTCTGGAGAGCGTGTAGGAAACTCGATTGGTCCCCTGCGTCCTATTCACTGGCCTGGCACATTGTGATCCAGGTATGCTTGTACGTGTAGTGACGTAACAAGCTAGTTACGCCACATTGCGAGGTGAGCCGATTGAAAGGCACGCGTACACACACGCCGACGGGCGTCAAGTCTGGAACAGGATAACTATTGAATGGTAGCAAGAAAAGTACGTAGCTGCTTTATACTTAACTTTAATAATCCTTGTGATACATCTCTCTTGACTATACAAATGCGACTCGTAAGATACATGCACTGTTACAATTGGCGCCTTGCTAGGTCGTAGCCATGGACTTAGCAGAAGGCGATTCTAACTGTCTCTCGGCAAATGAGAGGAAGGCTTCTTCCGTATTGTCGCTAGTAATGTCGTCGTACAACTGGGGCGAGTGCTCGTTCGTATATCAAGACCTGCCTTGTGGTGGCGCTAGGTCTGCGATCACACAGTGGCGACACGCGGGTCCGACATGTACTAAATGGACCGCGGCCGATTTAAGCTACCACCTAGCAAGTGTGGTGTCTGGCGGTGACACCACATTCCTCCCCCGCAAATCGGCGAACGGTCGTGAGATAAGGCTTCCGCCCGCCGTGGGGAGGACCCCATGTTGACGTATGCGATGAGGTGGGGAGCCTAACAAAAGGCGAAGCTGTACCACCCGCACCCGGCCATTCGGTCCGAGGGGAGCTAGGAAACGCCTGAAAACCTAGTCCAGGGTGCACGTCAACATGCGGTGTATGCGCCCGTAAAGAGACAGGAGGGGCCGAAGGGTCGACCTCCATGGCGTCGGGGTAGCCGACGCGCGATGACGTCCTGTGGTCCGGAGCGGGCGGGAGTTCCATGGCGGAGGGCAGCTGGTCACGGGAAGCGATCGGCGGCGCGTGACCCAGGGAGGCGCTTGGCGGCCGCAGCGAAGCGTCGAATGCGGGCGGCGCCGGCGGGAGAACAGGCGGCGGCGGCGGCGGCGGCTGCTGCGGCGGCGATTGCTGCGGCGGCGCGTCGCCATGGGGCAAAATGGAAGGCATCGTCGGCAACACCTGGGGATGAGGCGAGCCAGTAGATGGGTCCCCAGGGCGCTGACCGGACGGCACCGTCGCTGAAAGCAGACGGGGAGCGGCAGAACCCGTGCGACGACAGAGGCGCAGCTGATTGAGATGCCGACGCACCTCACCAGAGGCCCCCAAAACCAAATACATCGCGCGGCCGAGGCAGCGAAGAATGCGCCCTGCGAGCCAACGCCGTGAACCGCGATAGTTGCGATAAAATACAACGTCGCCTGGAGCAAAAGCAGGAGTCTGCCGCTGCACAGGAACCTGATGCGGCGGATGCAGCAAAGACATCAGGGTTCGATGAGGACGACCGTGGAGCAACTCAGCCGGCGAGCGACCATCTCGGGGCTGAGAGCGATACGAAGACAAAAAGAGCAACAATGCGTCCTCTCGAGAATGCGACTCTTTCAATTTCAACATCTGTGAATTGAAAGTCCGGACCAATCGTTCAGCGGCACCGTTTGACTGAGGCGAAAACGGCGCGGATGTCAGATGTTGAATACCATTGGCCTGGCAGAATGACTGAAATTCTGCGGACATGAATTGTGGGCCATTGTCGGAAACAATAGTCTGCAGAAGACCTTCAATGCAAAAGGTAGCAGACAACGCTTGGATGGTGGCGGAGGATGTCGTGGAAGACATCCGGACAACAAAAGGAAAATTACTGAAGGCGTCGACCAGAACCAACCATCGAGCATTACAGAATGGACCAGCAAAATCAATGTGCAAGCGTTGCCAAGGGGAAGTGGCTTTTGGCCATGCAAAGACTTTCCGCGGCGGTGCGGATTGTTGTTCGGCACACGCCATGCAAGAAGAACACATATTCGTAATCGCAGCATCGATTCCGAACCAAGTACAGTGCTGACGAGCAAGTTGTTTCGTTCGCACTATACCCCAATGTCCTTGGTGAAGAAGCCGTAAAACAGAGGACTGTAACGAACATGGGACCACGACTCTGGACTGATCATTATCAGAACGCAACAACAAAACACCACGTCGAACAAAAAGTCTCTCCTTGTGAGCAAAAAGTCTGCGAACCAACGGATCCTCGATCCGAGACTTTGACAAAGGCCGTTGCGTGGCAATAAAACGCAAAACAGTAGCAAGGACAGGGTCAGCAGCTGTGGCTGTAGCTACACGACGAAAATCAATCGGAAATGATTCGACCACTTCATCGGTTTCCGAATCAATGAACATGCAAGCAAGTTCGGAAGAATCGAATGCTTTATCCTCAGCAACAGGCAAACGGGACAACGCATCGGCGTTTCCGTGCTTAGCAGTGGACCGATACAAGATATCGTAGCGGTACTGCGAGAGGAAAATAGACCAGCGAATGAATTTCTGCGCTGTACGCGGAGGTACAGGCTTGTTCGGATGAAAAAGCGATGTCAAAGGTTTGTGGTCTGTGATGATGGTAAAGTGACGACCATACAAGAAATCATGGAACTTAGTAACACCAAACACGAGAGCCAAAGCTTCTTTCTCTATCTGTGAGTAATTGCTTTGCGCAGACGAGAGCAATTTGGACGCAAAGGCAATAGGGCGATCATGCGAGCCAACTTTGTGCGCAAGCACAGCACCGATCCCGAAATCCGATGCATCTACCATCAACAAAAGGGGTTTCTGGGGATCGAAAGGCGTGAGGCAAGTATTAGAAAGCAACGCCGATTTCAACTGGCGATAGGCGCGTTCGCATTCCGTCGTCCAGACGAACGGAACACCTTTACGGCGTACGCGATGAAGCGGAGCTGAAAGAGAAGAGGCATTGCGCACATTCACTCACACCTTGTGATTCTATATCCTTTAACGGTCGTGCGACCGCATCACGCAATGCGTGGGGGAACATTGCGCGCTCTGAAAAATTTCGGTTGCGCGTTGACCTTCAGTTCCAAATGTGCTTCATAGTTTTTAGCGCAACCTAAGCCCGGTGCAAAAATGTCTGCAAATTCTTCACATACACTAGAAACACTGTCTGAAGGCACAGTTTGATTCATTGATAGGACCTGATTTACAATAGACATGTTAAACAACTGAAATAAATCGAAACCAAACAAGTTCACTGCAGAAGAAGAACGAAGAACGTAAAATGACACAAGTTTTGTTTGTCCTTTATATGTTGCAAGAAGAGTGCACTGTCCTAACACAGGTATTTTCTGTCCAGACTATGTGGTTAGCTTAACATTTGCGGCACGCAACGGAGGTTTGCCCAGTTGTTTGTACGTGTCGTGATTGAGCAATGAAACTGCAGCTCCGGTATCGAGCTGGAATGGTATCACTTTGCCTTCAAAGTCTAAGTCCACAAAAAGTTTATTGTCCTGCTGACGACAAGAGCGACTGTTTTGTGCAATTTGAACAGACACTGGTACAGAATCACTTGCTAATTGACGTGATTTCCGGCGACGTCGACGCACAGATTTTGTGGGACGAACACAGTCTTTGTTAGAGAAAGTGTCACTGGACGAAGTGGAATTAACTACATGAATGTCCATGGGCGAAGGTCCACGAGCCTGAGTGTTCGTGGTTCGATTCCGGCGCGAAGCAAAGGGCCTGGAATGATTGTGATTGTCTGATCGGAGCTTTTTCTGGCAAACACTTTGAACATGTCCTTTCCTATTACAGAAAAAGCAAATAGCTCGGCGTGACGGGCAATGTTCACGCGAATGTCTAGTTGCACACCGCGGGCATGATTTCACTGCATTTGTGTGCTGGCGCGGCACACGTGGCTTAGAGCGCAGCGGCAGCTGCGTTTGTTTGCGCGAGGGCAGTTGATCGGGCCGCGCAGCTCGCCCGGCGGGCCGGTTAATGTTACACACTGCTGGCGAAGTTTCAAAAGATTCCTGAGCACAGTCAAGGGTGTCTTGTCTATCCAATATGTCTATCACTTGTTGAAGGGAGGGATTAACTAGTTTCAAAATGTGCTCCCGTATGCGAACATCAGAAACGTTCTGTGCAATTGCATCACGCACCATTGTATCTGAATAAGAAAGGCCACAGTCACAGTCAAAGGCACAGTCCCTAGTAAGTCCTTGCAATGTTGCTACCCACTCCCTATTAGTTTGACCGGCCGTACGTTTTGTACGAAAAAACGTATACCGTTTTGCAACCACATTAACTGTTTCTTTGAAATAGGCATCTAAAGCAGACAAAATTTCCTCGTAGGACAGAGTTGCTACGTCGCGTCGGGGAAACAATTTCACTATCACACGGTAGGTGGACACACCGACACAAGAAAGCAAAAACGGCTGCCGCTCATTACCTTGAATTCTGTAGGCGGCGAGATGGAAGGCGAACTGGCGGGACCATTCCTGCCAAGTCTCGTGGGTTTCATTAAAACTGCGAAACGGTGGTGCAATGGCAGGTTGTGGCTGCGGTACCGGTGAAGCGGCGGCGGCCGCATCGGTTTGAATGGCATGTTGACCCTGGACGAGCTGTCCAAGGGCATCCAATAACGCCTGCGTCTGCTGATTCTGCAAGCGATAAAATTCGGACAGTACATCTGGCGAAGCCATGACACAAATAAATGTAAGCAATCAGAAAGAAGTTTTTACTCGTCGCCAATCTGTAGTGACGTAACAAGACTGTTACGCCACTTGAAGTAGCCGATTGAAAGGCACGCGTACACACACGCCGACGGGCGTCAAGTCTGGAACAGGATAACTATTGAATGGTAGCAAGAAAAGTACGTAGCTGCTTTATACTTAACTTTAATAATCCTTGTGATACATCTCTCTTGACTATACAAATGCGACTCGTAAGATACATGCACTGTTACAATTGGCGCCTTGCTAGGTCGTAGCCATGGACTTAGCAGAAGGCGATTCTAACTGTCTCTCGGCAAATGAGAGGAAGGCTTCTTCCGTATTGTCGCTAGTAATGTCGTCGTACAACTGGGGCGAGTGCTCGTTCGTATATCAAGACCTGCCTTGTGGTGGCGCTAGGTCTGCGATCACACAGTGGCGACACGCGGGTCCGACATGTACTAAATGGACCGCGGCCGGTTTCAACTACCACCTAGCAAGTGTGGTGTCTGGCGGTGACACCACAGTACGTCCCTATGATAGTGCGGCAGGGCGCCATGTTGTTGGAAATGAAACTCATCATTACTGTATAATGCACGAATGGCAGGGAATATGGAGTCAGCAAGCATTGTTAGGTATGTTTCTCCAGTATCAGTACCTTCAAAGCGGAAAGGCCCAATGAGCCCCCTTGCAGACAAACCACACCACACGTTTACACCAGGCAAATTCACAGCCTTTTCAACTGTAATGTGAGGATTATCTTCTGCCCAGTACACAAATTGTGCCTATTGATAGTTCCATTGAGTTTGAATTGGGCTTCATCCGACCAAATTATGCTACCCATAAATCCCGGTTCACGTCTCACCATCTGCTAAACCCATTCACAAAATTCTAACCTTCGATCTGGATCGTCGTCACTTAGCTGTTGCACCAGCCTTGGAATGTACACACAAAACTTGCCTTTCTTGAGAATGCGTAGCACACTACTAGCACTTACATTACTCACACGTGCCGCTTGCCTTGAAGATTTTTGAGGCGAACGCTGAAACAGTTCCAAGACCGCAGTTGTGGAATCATCACTTAGAGCTGTACGAGGTCGCCCTGATCGACCTTTATGCACATCACACACTGTTCCATGAATTTCGAATTTGTATCGTAGACGTGTAATTGTTAACCTTGAAGGTAGTTCTGTACCATACTCACACCTCCACTGTCTTCGAACCGCAGCTACATCCTCAAAGTTCCAGTACCACTTATCTGCTTCCGCGCTTCAAAGTTCAAAAGTACGTCCGCCATGTTGCAGTTACTTCCTTGCCACTGCTGCCACCTGTTGAAGAAACATAACATTACTTTCTCACAGATACTTAACCTTGTAGAACGGGAAATAAATTGTCTATGACAGTTCAAAGTGTGTATACATTTTTTTGACGCACCCTGTATATTCCACTTCAACTGAGGGTTGGAGTGCACATCAGAAGAATAAGCAGTGGGCCCATAACTCATAGGGAAGACGATGGAGCCCAGCTTATTTGTAAGATGTGTCATCTAAGAAATTAAAAAAAAAAGGAAAAGAAAAGAAAAGAAAAGAAAGGTGTCCATTCCACCCCGTGTACAGGGCGGAATGGACTTAAAGATATTTTCTTAGCTTAATGATATAACTAACGAAATATGTTATTTTTTGCTATCTTCATTTGCAAAATGTATTACAAAAATGTTTGAATAAACGGTTCCTAATTTTTCTAAAGATCTTATTTCTTATTGGGACCTCAAAACTTTGTGCCAAACGATAGGCGGGCCATTCGGCCTCAGTCCTTCCTATGTCTCGCGAAATGATAACGACGAGAAAATCAGCGAAATTAGAAGTGATGCGTCAACATCATCTACATAGATACTCCGCAAACCACCGTAAGGTGAGTGGCGGAGGATGCCCTGTACCACTGTACCACTACTTGTCATTCTCCCCCCCCCCCCCCTGTTCCATCCGCAAATCGAGGGAAAAACGACTATCTGTACGCATCCGTGTGAGCCCTAATTTCTCGCATCTTATCTTCGTAGTCCTTAAGCACAATGTATGTTGGCGGCAGCAGAATTTTTCGGCAGTCAGCTTCAAATGCCGGTTGTCTAAATTTTCTCAGTAGTGTTTCCCGAAATGAACGCTGCTTTCCCCCCAGCGCAAACACGTTTTGTTCGAACCTACCGGTAACAAATCTAGCACCCCTCTTCTGTATTGCTTCGATGACCTCTTTCAATCCGACTTGGTACGGATCCCAAACACCCCAGCAGGACTCAAGTAAAGATCGCAGCAGTGTTCTCTGTGCTGTCTCCTTTACAGGTGGACCACACTTTCCTAAAAATGTCGCAATAAACCAGTCGACTATTTGCCTTCCCTACCACAGTTTTCACATGCTCGTTCCACTTCACATCGCTTTGCAACGTTACGCCCAGATATTTAAACGACTTGGCTGTGTCGAGCAGGACACTAGTAATACTGTACCCGAACATTACATGTTTGATCTTGCTACTCATGCGCATTAACTTACATTTTTCAGATTTAGGCCAAGATGCCATTCATCACACCTACAGGAAATTATGTCTAAGTCGTCTTGTATCTTCCTGCAGTCACTTAACTTCGACACCTTACCGTACACCACGCCATCATAAGCAAACAACCGCAGACTGCTTCCCAATCTGTCTACCAAGAGCGGTCCTGAATGAGATTTTCACACTGCAGCGGAGTGTGCGCTGATATGAAACTTCCTGGCAGATTAAAACTGTGTGCCGGACCGAGACTCGAACTCGGGACCTTTGCCTTTCGCGGGCAAGTGCTCTACCAACTGAGCTACCCAAGCACGACTCACGCCCCGTCCTCACAGCTTTACTTCTGCCAGTACCTTGTCTCCAATCTTATAGACTTTACAGAAGCTCTCCTGCGAACTTCGCAGAACTAGCACTCCTGAAAGAAAGGATATTGTGGAGCCACAGCCTGGGGGATGTTTCCAGAATGAGATCTTCACTCTGGAGCGGCATGTGCGCTGATATGAAACTTCCTGGCACATTAAAACTGCGTGCCCGACCGAGACTCGAACTCGGGACCTTTGCCTTTCGCGGGCAAGTGCTCTACCAGCTAAGCTATCCAAGCACGACTCACGCACCGTCCTCACAGCTTTAATTCCGCCAGTACCTCGTCTCCTACCTTCCAAACTTTACAGAAGCTCTCCTGCGAACCTTGCAGAACTAGCACTCCTGAAAGAAAGGATATTGCGGAGACATGGCTTAGCCACAGCCTGGGGGATGTTTCCAGAATTAGATATTCACTCTGCAGCGGAGTAAACTTCTGTAAAGTTTGGAAGGTAGGAGACGAGGTACTGGCGGAATTAAAGCTGTGAGGACGGGGCGTGAGTCGTGCTTGGGTAGCTCAGTTGATAGAGCACGCCCGCGAAAGGCAAAGGTCCCGAGTTCGCGTCTCGGTCCGGCACACAGTTTTAATCTGCCAGGAAGTTTCAAGAGCGGTCGTATCACACTTCCTTGCGGCACTCCTGATGATACCCTTGTCTCTAATGAACACTCACCGTCGAGGACAACATACTCGGTTCTGTTATTAAATATATCTGTGAACCTATTCCATATGCTCGTGCCTTCGTTAACAGCCTGCTATGGAGCACCGTCTTAAATGCTTTCCGGAAATCTAGAAATATTGACTCTGCCTGTTGCCCTTCATCCATAGTTCTCAGTATATCATGTGAGAAATGGAGAAGTTGAGTGTCGAACGAGCGATGCTTTCTAAAACCATGCTGATTCGTGGAAATAAGATTTTTAGCCTCAAGAAAGTTTATTATATTCGAACTGAGAATGTGTTCAAGGATTCTGCAGCAAATATAAGTTGACGATATTGGTCTGTACCTTTGCGGGTCCTTTCTTTTATCTTTCTTATATACTGGAGTCACCTGCGCTTTTTTCCAGTCGCTTGCGACTTTGTGCTGGGAGAGAGATTCATGATAAATGCAAGCTAGGTAAGGGGCCAACGCCGTAGAGTAAAATCGAACAGGTATTCCACCTGGTGATTTATTTGTTTGCAAATCCTTAAGTTGCTTCTCTACGCCAGGTATGCTTATTTCTATGTCGTCCATACCGGAGTTTGTCCGATGGTCAAATGACGGTATGTTTGTACGGTACTCCTGCGTGCACGGTTTCTTGAACGTGAAATGTAAAACTTCGGCTTTCGCTTTGCTATCTTCAACTACCACACCAGACTGGTCAGCAAGGAACGAATGGAAGCGTTAGACCCGCCTAGCGATTTTGTCGGTACAAATGGTTCAAATGGCTCTGAACACTATGGGACTCAACTTCTTAGGTCATCAGTCCCCTAGAACTTATAACTACTTAAACCTAACTAACCTAAGGACATCACACACATCCATGCCCGAGGCAGGATTCGAACCTGCGACCGTAGCGGTCGCGCGGTTCCAGACTGTAGCGCCTAGAACCACTCGGCCACCCCGGCCGGCTTATCGGTACACACGACTAGAATTTTCTCAGGTTCTGTGCCAGATCTTTTGCTAAGGTGTGACGGTGGTAGTTGTATGCATCCCTTATGAACCTAGAGTGCAACAGCCTCTGCTTCCTCAGCATTTTACGAATTTCATTATTAAACCATGGTGGGTATTTTCCATCCTAATCCACTCACTAGGCACGTAACCACGATTTACAATCTGCTTAAACTTGTCCCCTAATTCCTCTACATCCATCTTACTGGTACCAAGTGATGCCAATTCATTGTCTATGTGAGATGTTAATAACTGCTTATCTGCTCATCTAGCAGAAACACTCTCCTAGCCTTCTTGTCTGATTAATTAACTTTCGTAATCATAGATGCTGTAATGACATCATGATCGCTAATCCCCGTTTCAATACTGACATTGTCGATAAGGTCCAGCCTATTTGTAGCTTCGAGGCCTAACATATTTCCATTGCCTGTGGGCTGCCGAGCTAGATGCACAAGACAGTTTTCAGAAAACGTGTTCAAAAGTATTTCGCATGACTGTCTGTTGTCTGTACCCCCCTCCCCTCCCCCTCCCCCCCAATGAATCCATAGACATCCCAGTCTATGCTCGGCAGATGAAAGTCGCCTAGTCGCCTCCAACTAATATTGCATGATCTGGGTATTTACGCGCTATTGACCGTAGACTTCCTTTGAATGACTCTAGAACTGCCACAGCGGAATCGGGTAGCCGGTAAAAACATCCAAAAATTAACTTGGTTGCACCTACAACTGTTATACGTGACCAGACGACTCGACTTCGACCTCAGTAGAGACAATATTTTTCTCAGCTCCCCCTCCTATGGCCTCTAATCTGTCTTTCCGATATACGTTCCGTAGGTTTAATTTTAATCGTTCTTCCTACGCACAATTAGCGAATGGAACAGAAAGAGGGGAAGAGATAGTGCTACTAGAGAACTACCCTCCGCCACACACCGTAAGGTGGCTTAAGCAATATACCGGGCGATCAAAAAGTCAGTATAAATTTGAAAACTGAATAAATCACACAATAATGTAGATAGAGAGGTACAAATTGACACACTTGCTTGGAATGACATGGGGTTTTATTAGAACCAAAAAAATACAAACGTTCAAAAATGTCCGACAGATGGCGCTTCATCTGATCAGAATAGCAATAATTAGCATAACAAAGTAAGACAAAGCAAAGATTATGTTCTTTACAGGAAATTCTCAATATGTCCACCATCATTCCTCAACAATAGCTGTAGGCGAGGAATAATGTTGTGAACAGCACTGTAAAGCATGTCCAGAGTTATAGTGAGGCATTGGCGTCGAATGTTGTCTTTCAGCATCCCTAGAGATGTCGGTAGATCACGATTCACTTGCGACTTCAGGTAACCCCAAAGCCAATAATCGCACGGACTGAGGTCTGGGGACCTGGGAGGCCAAGCATGACAAAAGTGGCGGCTGAGCACACGATCATCACCAAACGACTCGCGCAAGAGATCTTTCACGCATCTAGCAATACTTTTTTTGGTTCTAATAAAACCCCATGTCATTCCAAGCATGTGTGTCAATTTTTACCTCTCTATCTATATTATTCCATGGTTTATTAAGTTTTCAAATTTATACTGACTTTTTGATCACCCGGTAGATGATCTAGATGTAGATTTTTCCTATCTCATATTATTTTTTCTGCTCTGTCCCACGCTGTGTCTGATGAAAGCAAAAGTCGAACGCTCTATTTGGTCATCAGGTTTAGCGTCTAGTTATGCTAATATTGATCCAAATATCGATTGCGAGCGCTATATGTACACGCCAAGTATCTACCCGACCGGAATGCCTACTAAAGAGATGTCGAGTGACTTTGGGGCACAAGTTGTGTACACTGTTGCTGCATAGGTTTATGCTTTGGTGATGTCCTGGATACGCATTCATACTACGTCCTCGGCAAAACCATTGTTTTGTTTTTTAAGTTTGATGCACCACGATGTGCTCCTATGTAGCTCTTCACAACCACTCCGCTACTTACAATACACTACATTGGGGATTAGTTTCTACTGCAGCGGACGGTGAGGTATGACCCCTGTGGACACATGATGGCGATATGTGGAGTGCTGTGGTGAGTACCTGTCAGGAACACAGGGGCACTTATTAGACAGAATTTGCGGTTTACACCTTGATTGCTTTTATTTTTAAAATTGAATCATCTTCTCTGTGCGCAGTGGTGATAGCAGTACCAGTGGACACACGGATGATGATGATGATGATGATGTTTGGTTTGTGGGGCGCTCAACTGCATGGTTATCAGCGCCCGTACAATTATCCAATCTTTGCTCAGTCCAATTTCGCCACTTTCCTGGATGATGATGAAATGATGAGGACAACACAAACACCCAGTCATCTCGAGGCAGGTGAAAATCCCTGACCCCGCCGGGAAGACACACGGAATTGAGACATGCTGATGTGTGCATCTCAGCAGTACTAGGGGAGCGTGGCTAGGTCAACGCCGCAAACACAGCAGAAGCTGTGCTGTGCAAAGTAGCTGACCCAATGAATGCCAGGCATTGACCACTCGGTCACTGTGCCTGACAGAGCAGTGACACAAATTAGTAGGGCGCACTCGTGGACATCGAAGACAGTGGTCTAGCATGCTCCTAGTAGCTCTGCATTGGAGGGTAATAGTCGTGCAGATTTATATCACTGCCTCTCCATTAGAGGTAGGCCGTGGACGCTGGTGTCCACTCACTAATGCAAGTCTGGGGACAGCAGCAGATAGTGTACCTCCCCAGACAGTTTGCCTGAAAACATCATTTTGGCTCCAGTGAGCATATGGTAGAAGGCTCCACATCTTCACATCGACAGAGATGAAGATTGCAGTTCGCAATGGCTAACTCCAGCACGATGATATGGCTGATGTCATGAAAGTGGCATTCATGTGGCGAATGGTAGACAGCATGTTACAGGTCGCACCTCAGAAATAGCTCTGCAATTGAAGAGGACTCAGAAACCCAAGTATTTGTAGCTGACTGTTAGAGCCAATGAAGTTATCCACTGGCAAAGATGACCGAATCTGGCCTCGTCTTCTGGGCTCATCAGCCCTCTTCATCGCACTACAACGTGCCAACGTTTCGTTTCAGTCTTGCAGCTTATAATTTTCTGCAGTGTTAGAGTGCTGAAAGTCGTTCCTGCGTATTATTCACGCATTGTTACTCCACTGGGTGTAGTTGTCAGACAGCCTTTATGCTCCCTTCTCAGTGAGTTCACACTGCTGAATTGGCGACTCGGGCATCTCGCTTGAATAATGTGTAGCAATGGCCTTGGTTGTGTACCACGCTATCTGCAATATCGAATTAGTGCCTGGTTTACTTTTAGATATAGACGTTGTGCATGTGCCTGCCTTTAGTTTGGTGCTGGCCTGGGAGAGACTTAAAAAATTTTGCGTTCACACAGGACGTCTTCTTAGGGTGTAACACTACCGTTATTAATGACTTTATGTCCTGTTGTCATGCATGGAGCGAAAGAATAATAAAGTCTGGACCGAGTACTTAAAAAAAAAGTGTCACATATTCCTGCAAGAGGTAGTATTGGTCAAAACCAGAAGAAAAGTCACTGTATACTATACGTCAGGAAAGCAGTTGCTGTTGACATATGGACTGTTTTACTTGTGATGAGTAATAGGTACATCTACATCTACATCTACATACATACTCCGCAATCCACCATACGGTGCGTGGCGAGGGTACCTCGTACCACAACTTGCATCTTCTGGGCCTGTTCCACTCAAAAAGAGAACGAGGGAAAAATGACTGCCTATATGCCTCTGTACGAGCCCTAATCTCTCTTATCTTTGTGGTCTTTCCGCGAAATATAAGTTGGCGGCAGTAAAACTGGCTGCAGTCAGCCTCAAATGCTGGTTCTCTTTCCTCAGTAGCGATTCACGAAAAGAACGCCTCCTTTCCTCCAGAGACTCCCACCTGAGTTCCTGAAGCATTTCCGTAACACTTGCGTGATGATCAAACCTACCAGTAACAAATCTAGCAGCCCGCCTCTGAATTGCTTCTGTGTCCTCCCTCAATCCGACCTGATAGGGATCCCAAACGCTCGAGCAGTACTCAATAATAGGTCGTATTAGTGTTTTATAAACGGTCTCCTTTACAGATGAACCACATCTTCCCAAAGTTCTGCAAATGAACCGAAGACGACTATCCGCCTTCCCAACAACTGCCATTACATGCTCGTCCCACTTCATATCACTCTGCAATGTTACGCCCAAATATTTAATCGACGTGACTGTGTCAAACGCTACACTACTAATGGAGTATTCAAACATTACGGGATTCTTTTTCGTATTCATCTGCATTAATTTACATTTATCTATATTTAGAGTTAGCTGCCATTCTTTACACCAATCACAAATCCCGTCCGAGTCATCTTGTATCCTCCTACAGTCACTCAACGACGACACCTTCCCGTACACCACAGCATCATCAGCAAACAGCCGCACATTGCTATCCACCCTATCCAAAAGATCATTTATGTAGATAAAAAACAACAGCGGACCTACCACACTTCACTGGGGCACTGCAGATGTGACCCTCACCTCCGATGAACACTCACCATCGAGGACAACGTACTGGGTTCTATTAGTTAAGAAGTCTTCGAGCCACTCACATATTTGGGAACCAATCCCATATGCTCGTACAGTAGTTAGGAGTCTGCAGTGGGGCACCGAGTCAAACGCTTTCCGGAAGTCAAGGAATATGGCATCCGTCTGAGACCCTTCATCCATGGTTTGCAAGATATCATACGAAAAAAGAGCGAGTTGCGTTTCGCAGGAGCGATGCTTTCTAAAGCCATGCTGGTGTATTTGGTGGTGTAGCCTGTCTAACTGTTGCAGTTCAGTGTGCAATTAATTGCCAGTGCTGTTATGCAGGACACAAGTCAATGGCCGTGGTTTATGCATGATGGGGCACCGCTTCATCGTCTACCCACTACAACGTTTCGTGGACGATGGACTGAAGGAGTCCTGGCAGCATGGCGTTCCTGATCACCTGACCTGAATCCGTTGGACTTTTAGCTATGGGGACATTTAAGGATACCCATAATGTGCAGACGTTACGAGAGTCCGTGCTCAATGCACGTGATGCAATCCAAACGGAGCCAGGTTTAATTGAAAGAATGTGTGATCCGCTGTAAAGAAGGGCTGAGTGGTGTGTCAGAATGCACAACAACCACTTACAGCACTGCCTAGAGTGTCTGTTTCTAAGTAACAGACAGATGGGAATGAATGACAGATTGGCCTAAGCCACAACAGATATTGGCCTTCAGACTTTTCTTTCAGTTTCAAGCAGTACTACCTCCTGCAGGAACAGGTTACACTTTTCCTATACATCCACACTAGCCCTACTCTTTCATATTCTCTGCATCTACTCTAAACACTGTAGACTACTGTTACGAGGCTATACACATTAGATCTGCTTTATTTTTAAAAGGAAAAGCAATTACTCATTGGACAGACAAAGATATAACAAGGCATTTTCTTAAGTTTCTTTACAAGGAGATCTAAGGTCCAGATCAGACAAAGAAAAAAGCAAGCAAGAAATTATAGCCTTCATCGCTGTATTTAAAGTATGAAATGAGACAATTTTGTTGAAATATGGTAACTTTAGAAGAGTTCTATGTTAAGGTCAAAGGCATCTTAATTTAGGCTATAGAGAAATGTGAATACCAAGTACAGTAATAACGGATGATACAATTCAAAGATTGTTGTCAAAACAGAGACTGCCACTCTTTCACCACAAATGAATACATGGGCAAATTGATATCATAAATTTTTTGTGATCCTATGAAAAGTCCATGAACAGATCCAAACCTTCCATACAGACTGTAATAAAGCAGGCTGGTGTCGAAACTGGAGACCATAGCTAGAATGCATAAGAATAAAACTCTGTATTTAAAAGTTTGTTGTTCAAACTCACAAGTAAGTGATATGGGAATAAACATTCCCAGTACTGAAAGCAACTAAGACTAACCAGAGCAAAAAAGACAGCAAAATCTGACCTGCTCCCGAACCACTTCTTTTTCTTGGCCTTATCCCGTGTCCTCGCGAGGTCGGCGTGTTAGTTATTGGATTTGGTACAACGCTAGTGGCAGAGGAGGACTACTAGGAAATTGTAAGCGAAACGTAACAGTCAACACTTCCAACCCCGCCCCCAAAATTAAAACTCTGCAGGATCTGATCATCAATGGAGCATCTTCAGCTGAATGTGGCATACCTTAAAAGCTTTAGGACACACTTTCTCGCAAAATTGAGACTATTATCCAAAGCTACAGGTGGTGTTTAAGATACACTATCTCTCTTTCCACGCATTTATCCCGACTTGTGTGGTCTGCTGTTATGGTTAAGCATGGGTGACTGGATGCCCTTCCTGACGCAGTTGTGGTGGACCACAGATTGTAGATGACAGAGATGAACGACGGCCGATCATATTCTCACAGGATGCATATTGTCACAGGATGGCAACATAGTGAAAGAACTGGAAGCGAGGTGTAGTAAAGCTAATGCAGTGAGCGCTCAGCTACGATCTACTCTCTTCTGCAAGAAGGAAGTCAGTACCAAGACTAAGTTATCTGTGCACCGTTCAATCTTTCGACCAACTTTGTTGTATGGGAGCGAAAGCTGGGTGGATTCAGGTTACCTTATCAACAAGGTTGAGGTTACGGATATGAAAGCAGCTAGGTTGATTGCAGGTATTAGTGGATGGGAACAATGGCAGGAGGGTGTCCACAACGAGGAAATCAAAGAAAAACTGGGAATGAACTCTATACATGTAGCAGTCAGGGCGAGCAGGCTTAGATGGTGGGGTCATGTTACACGCATGGGAGAAGCAAGGTTACCCAAGAGACTCATGGGTTCTGCAGTAGAGGGTAGGAGGAGTCGGGGCAGACCAAGGAGAAGGTACCTGGATTCGGTTAAGAATGATTTTGAAGTAATAGGTTTAACATCAGAAGAGGCACCAATGTTAGCACTGAATAGGGGATCACGGAGGAATTTTATAAGGGGGGCTATGCTCCAGACTGAACGCTGAAAGGCATAATCAGTCTTAAATGATAATGATGATGATGATTGAGATAATGGGAAAAATACGTGTAATCGGTTGAACTTTTATTAAATTTACAATGTTATTTGGCAGTCTACTAATTTTTATTATCACAAATAATATAATATTCATAACTGTGGACTAGTAAACGACCAAACGCATAAAGTGATTTGAGAAATCCCTTATACCTGGTAGGAGCCCGAAACGACTTGTTACCTCCAAGTTTTGACCGGCACAGACAGCTATCGATATTACGAATACAAGTTGCAGGATGGTATTTTTCGCAAAAACGTGGAAAACATAAAGTTCAACGGCACCAGCTGCATTGAATAAATGCTATGTTTCCGCATACGCAAGGTCTTTTGAGGTTTTCCGGGGAAAAACAAACCTAGTTAATATTTTCAAAAACCTCTCTTTCAGACGATAATTTGGAATCAAACCATACATAACGCAGTATTTCCTTAAAAATCGGCGCTGATAATTGGTTATGCAGTATCGATTGTATTTTAATAGCGTCTCCCGAGAAGCAATTTCTCGTTCTCTTTCGATTAAATACGAACAATTTTGAACACACGGACAAGCATACATTTTCAGTATCACTTTATGCGTTTGGTCGTTTACTATATTATATTATTTGCGATCATAAAAATTAGTAGACTGCCAAATAACATTGTAAATTTAATGAAAGTTCATCCGATTACACTTATTTTTCCCGTTATATCAATTGTAATATAAATACACTCCTGGAAATTGAAATAAGAACACCGTGAATTCATTGTCCCAGGAAGGGGAAACTTTATTGACACATTCCTGGGGTCAGATACATCACATGATCACACTGACAGAACCACAGGCACATAGACACAGGCAACAGAGCATGCACAATGTCGGCACTAGTACAGTGTATATCCAACTTTCGCAGCAATGCAGGCTGCTATTCTCCCATGGAGACGATCGTAGAGATGCTGGATGTAGTCCTGTGGAACGGCTTGCCATGCCATTTCCACCTGGCGCCTCAGTTGGACTAGCGTTCGTGCTGGACGTGCAGACCGCGTGAGACGACGCTTCATCCAGTCCCAAACATGCTCAATGGGGGACAGATCCGGAGATCTTGCTGGCCAGGGTAGTTGACTTACTCCTTCTAGAGCACGTTGGGTGGCACGGGATACATGCGGACGTGCATTGTCCTGTTGGAACAGCAAGTTCCCTTGCCGGTCTAGGAATGGTAGAACGATGGGTTCGATGACGGTTTGGATGTACCGTGCACTATTCAGTGTCCCCTCGACGATCACCAGTGGTGTACGGCCAGTGTAGGAGATCGCTCCCCACACCATGATGCCGGGTGTTGGCCCTGTGTGCCTCGGTCGTATGCAGTCCTGATTGTGGCGCTCACCTGCACGGCGCCAAACACGCATACGACCATCATTGGCACCAAGGCAGAAGCGACTCTCATCGCTGAAGACGACACGTCTCCATTCGTCCGTCCATTCACGCCTGTCGCGACACCACTGGAGGCGGGCTGCACGATGTTGGGGCGTAAGCGGAAGACGGCCTAACGGTGTGCGGGACCGTAGCCCAGCTTCATGGAGACGGTTGCGAATGGTCCTCGCCGATACCCCAGGAGCAACAGTGTCCCTAATTTGCTGGGAAGTGGCGGTGCAGTCCCCTACGGCACTGCGTAGGATCCTACGGTCTTGGCGTGCATCCGTGCGTCGCTGCGGTCCGGTCCCAGGTCGACGGGCACGTGCACCTTCCGCCGACCACTGGCGACAACATCGATGTACTGTGGAGACCTCACGCCCCACGTGTTGAGCAATTCGGCGGTACGTCCACCCGGCCTCCTGCATGCCCACTAAACGCCCTCGCTCAAAGTCCGTCAACTGCACATACGGTTCACGTCCACGCTGTCGCGGCATGCTACCAGTGTTAAAGACTGCGATGGAGCTCCGTATGCCACGGCAAACTGGCTGACACTGACGGCGGCGGTGCACAAATGCTGCACAGCTAGCGCCATTCGACGGCCAACACCGCGGTTCCTGGTGTGTCCGCTGTGCCGTGCGTGTGATCATTGCTTGTACAGCCCTCTCGCAGTGTCCGGAGCAAGTATGGTGGGTCTGACACACCGGTGTCAATGTGTTCTTTCTTCCAATTCCAGGAGTGTAGTAAAGAAAATTAATGTGTTGAGAATTAAAAAAAAAACTGACGAACGGAACTCGATCCAGCGATTACGGGGCTTGAACGCCAACCGCTTCTTTTTTTTTAATTTCATTTTTTTCGTTGAATTTGCTCAGGGCGGACGTGTCCGCCCCCGGTAGCTGAGTGGTCAGCGCGACAGACTGTCAATCCTAAGGGCCCAGGTTCGATTCCCGGCTGCGTCGGAGATTTTCTCCGCTCAGGGACTGGGTGTTGTGTTGTCCTAATCATCATCATTTCATCCCCATCGACGTGCAAGTCGCCGAAGTGGCGTCAAATCGAAAGACTTGCACCAGGCGAACGGTCTACCCGAAGGGAGGCCCTCGTCACACGCCATTATTATTAGGGCGGACGTCCGATGACACGCGTTCAGTTTGTTGGTTGATCCGTTCGCTCAGTTCTTTTATTACAAAGGGTAGCTAATGCTCTGACCGAACACGCTGAGCTACCGTGCCGGCACCAGTCGACTGCCGCCGCTTCATGGTAAAGATAGCCACGCACAGATATATGTTTGACGACCGAAATTATCTTGCGATTTTCTCATTAACGCTTGAGAAGTACGCGCTACTGCTTACACCTTTTGTTGTCCTCATGGAGTACTACGAGTGTACGAAGTTTACAGTAAATCCGCGTTCCAATCGTTGTGGCCTCCCCTTGTGAGTAACAAATTCATCAAGGACACTAAAACACTTCTAACCGCTTCAGTCTCCGCGTCCAACCGGCTGGACGTTACTTCTCTACTTTGGTTCAAGTGCAATTTCAGTTTCTTCTACACTGTATCCATGTGTCCGGTAAGCTGGACATTTTAGCTGTGTCTAGACTTATTTTCTCAGTGTTACTTTTTCTGTACTGTTGGCTACATTGCGATGTTCCACTAACTGCGTCATGCTGGCCGCTCCTGGCGATCTCTCTTGAATGTCTTCCAGACAGAAACGCAAGTACGAATGTTATAATGTTATACTTCGTTTTCTACTACTACCTATCGTCGTCGTTGTTGCAAATAGATCAACAAATTATGTGCAGTAGCCTAACCCCGTTACTTATCAATTATTTCTAAGAGTAAACTATGAAGTCAAGCCAGCTGGACATAGGAAAATATCTGTCCGGATGAGCAGTAACTAAAAACTATCGTTACAACGCTCATTTATGACGTCCATGTGCCACGCCCTTATCAAAAAATACTTGAAATAATAGAAAAAATTTTGCTTGGGTCTGAGGGGGCTAAAGCTGCCCAAGCCGAATGTTAGTGATGTGACTGTGGAGACGCGAAGGAACAATCGAGTCCAGGCAGAGCCCATGTACTGCCGAACAGGGATCGTCGAGCATTTGCAGGGGGTGACTGCAAAAGATCGCACGAAATCAGCTAAAGCAATCACTCGTGAGTGTCAAAATGCTACCAGCACTCTACCTAGGACAACTACTGTGCGTAGGAAGTTAGAAATAAGAGGGTAAAACGGTAGAGCAGCTTCTCGTAGACCAAAAATTTGTGTTGCTGTGCTAAGCGACGCCTCAGATGGTGTAAAGTGCGAGGCCACTGGATAGTGGATGAAATGAAATGTCGTGTGGCGACGGCCTCCCGGTGGTTAGGCCTGATCGCCTGTGCAAGTCTTTTGAGGTGGCGCCACTTCGGCGACTTGCGCGTCGATGAGGACGGAAGGATGATGATGAAGACATAGTGCGGCAAATCTATTTAACAACTATTTCATATCAGTTCCTGATAGAATGGGATTGCCAGGATCAGTAAATAATGCCCTTGAATATCTGAAACTAGCCTTTACAAACAGCTTCAGGTACATGAATATGCCATTCACTTCACCAAAAGAAATAACTTCCATAATAAAATCTTTGAAAACAAAGCATTCTAGTGGTTACGATGAAATATCAACAAAGTTAATTAAGGCATGTTCTTGTGAGTTTAGTACAATTCTAAGTTACTTGTGTAACCAGTCAATTATAACTGGGACATTTCCTGACTGGCTAAAATATGCAGACGTTAAGCCTCTAATCAAGAAAGGGGATAAAGAGATACCATCAAACTACAGACCGATTTCACGTTTGCCAGCATACTAAAAAATTTTAGAAAAAGTAATGTGCAGGCAGCTTCTCAACCATCTGACAACAAATAACATATTATCAAGAACACAGTTTGGATTTCTGAAGGGCTTACACCTACAGTGAAAGCGTACTCAATTCATAAAATAACAAATTACAAGCAGCAGGTATTTTCTGTGATTTGTCAAAGGCATTTGATTGTGTGAACCACAACACCCTTTTAAATAAATTAGAATTCTATGGTGTCATGGGCAGTGCTGCAAAATGGTTCCAGTCATACCTCGGAACAGGAAACAAAGGGCGTCAGTGCAAGGGACTAGTGAATTAAGTCATCAGTCATCATCAGAATGGGAAGAAATTACATGTGGTGTCCCACAAGGATCCATCTTAGGGCCATTGCTTTTTCTTGTGTACATTAATGATATCTCATCAGTTACACTGCCAGTAGCAATTCGTTTTGTTTGCAGATGACACAAGTATTGCAATAAATAGTATGTCGAGTGTAGCTCTAGAAAGATCTGCTAATGATATTTTCATGGATATTAATAAATGGTTTAAAGCCAACTCACTGACATTAAACTTCGAAAAGACTCACTATATGCAATTCAGAACCTGTGAGATGTTTCCACCCAGCATATGCATAAAGTATGAAGAAAAGCAGATAGAAGAGATTGACGCTCTTAAATTCCTGGGATTGCAACTCGATAATAAATTCAGTTGAGAGGAGCACACGACAGAACTGCAGAAACGCCTTAATAAATCTGTATTTGCAATTCGAGTGTTAGCAGACATAGGCGACATAACATTGAAAAAGTCTGCATACTTTGCCTACTTGCAATCCATAATGTCATATGGAATAATATTTTGGGGTAACTCTTCAAGTCAAACAAAAGTTTTCAGAGTCCAAAAGCGTGTAATACGTATTATTTGTTGAGTAAATTCACGGACGTCCTGTAGAAACCTCTTCAAAGAACTGGGTATACTAACTGCTGTCTCTCAGTATATTTACTCCTTAATGAAATTTGTCCTAAATAATATATCTCTTTTTCCAACAAACAGCTCAGTTCATACGTACAATATCAGAAACAAAAATGATCTGCACAAGGACTTAAAAGCACTTACTTTAGTTCAAAAAGGGATCCACTTCAATAATTTGCCAGCAAACATAAAAAATTTAGTTACAAATAAAGATCAGTTTAAAAGGAGCCTGAAAGACTTACTAGTGGCCAACTCCTTCTACTCCATTGACGAATTTTTTAATAGAAACAAATGAAGTATTGTATGTACTCATACCATTAGTACTGTTATTTCAACTTAAAAAAATTGACATGTTCCACATCCAAGAGGATCTCCTCAGCACGGATCTATGGAACGAAAAACTAATCTAATCTAATCTAACCTACGACACGAACACCCAGTCCCTGAGTGGAGAAAATCTCCAACCCAACTGGGAATCGAATTGCCCCCCCCCCTCCCGCCTTCGTTGTGGCCGAGCGGTTCTAGGCGCTTCAGTCCGGAACAGCGCTGCTGCTACGGTCGCAGGTACGAATCGTGCCTTGGGCATGGATGTGTGTGATGTCGTTAGGTTTAAGTAGTTCTAAGTCCAGGGGACTGATGACCTCAGATGTTAAGTCCTATAGTGCTCAGAGCCATTAGAAATGTATTTGAAAATGGCAGATGTACATTGGATACACTCATTAGGGTGACTTTGTCAATTACGAGGATAGGCTAACGGACGAAACACAGCAGTAAGCACTGATGCGTCGCAGAAAATAACTGGATTGGTGCATAAGTTCGCAGCGGTTTTCCATTGGTTAACAGATACACATAACAGAGACTTCAGTCATCAATAACACTATATTCTCCTTCACTATTTACAACAGCCTGCCAGCGCTAACTTGTCGGTTCCGCGACTGTAGAAATCTCGTGGTTTTGAGGCGAAGAACTCGTCGAGCCATGTTCGGAATGAATTTTCATCCGGAAATGAAATTCCTTGAAGGCTGTCCTATAGAGAGGGGAAAAGGTGAAAATCTAGGGCGAAGATCAGGTTAATGAGGTGGGTGTGGAATAAATTCCCAACCCAACTCTTTATACTGTTTTTTTGTCAGCCCGTCAGAATGTGAGCGTGCATTATCGTGGAGCAGCATCAGTTCACGCAGTCTTCCTGATCGTTGTTCTTGGACTGAGTCTGCAAGACGTCTCAGTTGTTAACAATAAATGTCAGCAGTGATGGTTACACCTCGAGGAAGCAATTCGCAGTACACCACACCATCTCTGATCCACCAGATGCATAATACCATCTTCTATGGACACGAGGTGGTCTTTGTATGGGACGTTGTTGCTTTGTTTGGGCTCAACCATTCCTTTTTTTTCTTAGAATACCATAAAGATATCATTTTATGTCACCTGTAACGGAATGGTATAGGAATGATCGGTGTTGTTCACGAGCCAACTGATGACGAGCAAGCAGAGATGCACATATAACCACCTGCTCATCTTAGTGATTTCGGCTTAGAGCATGCAGTACCCATACATCCGATTTTTGAAGCTTCCCCATTGCGCGCAAACGTCGCACGATGGTGGAATGATCGCAGTTCATCACATTCCTCAGTTCTCGAGTACAATGACGTTTAAACGATCAAACCCTGAAGGTCTCTAATGTCAAAACGGTCCCCCTTAAAACGAGGCATTGTCCCCACACACGGCTCGAATGATTCTGGCTGCCTCCACTGCTATCAAGCCTCTACTGAAATCAACCATAATAATATATCGGAGTTGTTCCTGTTAATCCACTTGGCACTCCATTTTCTATCATCCACAGCTCCAGTCACTATTTCTATCACCCACAGCGCCAGGCGCTGCCTTCAAATGGAAAAATGACAATTTGTAAACTCAAGTACACTACTGGCCATTAAAATTGCTACACTAAGAAGAAATGCAGATGATAAACGGGTATTCATTGGAAAAATATATTATACTAGAACTGACATTTATTTACATTTTCAGGCAATTTGGGTGCGTAGATCCTGAGAAATCAGTACCCAGAACCTCTGGCCGTAATATCGGCCTTGATACCCCTGGGCATTGAGCTTGGATGGCGTGTACAGGTACAGCTGCCCATGCAGCTTCAACACGATACCACAGTTCATCAAGAGTAGTGACTGGCGTATTGTGACGAGCCAGTTGCTCGGCCACCATTGACCAGACGGTTTCAATTGGTGAGAGGAGAATGTGCTGGCCAGGGCAGCAGTCAAACATTTTCTGTACCCAGAAAGTCCCGTACTGGACATGCAACATGCGGTCGTGCATTATCCTGCTGAAATGTAGGGTTTCACAGGGATCGAATGAAGGGTAGAGCCACGGGTCGTAACATATCTGAAATGTAACGTCCACTGTTCAAAGTGCCGTCAATGCGAACAAGAGGTGACCGAGACGTGTAACCAATGGCACCCCATACCATCACGCCGGATGATATGCCAGTATGGCGATGACGAATACACGCTTCCAATGTGCGTTCACCGCAATGTCGTCAAACACGGATGTGACCATAATGATGCTGTGAACAGAACTTGGATTCATCCGAAAAAATGACGTTTTGCCATTCGTGCACCCAGGTTCGTCGTTGAGTACACCATCGCAGGCGCTCCTATCTGTGATGCGGCGTCAAGGGTAACTGCAGCCATGGTCTCTGAGCTGATAGCCCAAGCTGCTGCAAACGTCATCGAACTGTTTGTGCAGATGGCTGCTGTCCTGCAAACGTCCCCATCTGTTGACTCAGGGATCGAGACGTGGCTGCACGATCCGTTACAGCCATGCGGATAAGATGCCTGTCATCTCGACTGCTAGTGATACGAGGCCGTTGGGATCCAGCACGGAATTCCGTATTACGCTCCTGAACCCACCGATTCCATATTCTGCTAACAGTCATTAGATCCCGACCAAAGCGAGCAGCAGTGTCGCGATACGATAAACCGCAATCGCGATAGACTAGGATCCGACCTTATCAAAGTCGGAAACGTGATGGTACGCATTTCTCCTCCTTACACGAGGCATCACAACAACGTTTCACCAGGCAACGCCGGTCAACCGCTGTTTGTGTATGAGAAATCGGTTGGAAACTTTCCTCATGTCAGTACGTTGTAGGTGTTGCCACCGGCGCCAACCTTGTGTGAACGCTCTGAAAAGTTAATCATTTGCATATCACAGCATCTTCTGCCTGTCGGTTAAATTTTGCGTCTGTAGCACGTCATCTTCGTGGTGTAGCAATTTTAATGGCCAGTAGTGTAGCAACAGTGAACTACAAACAAAAAATGACAATCGGTAAATAAACCCATAGTAAACTGAATACCAACATGCAAAACAAAAACGCTAAGAACTCGTGCACCAACTTAACTGCTCTTGGTGTGCAATATGACTGTGATTATAACACAGACATGCTGGAAATTGGAACTGCCGTTTGACAGGCGATATAATTGCCCTCTTGTACCTTTTGTCCAGCCACCGAACTAGGCAAGTAATTTTCCGCTTTGGCGGCCATTGCCCTGGGGCTACGAGGTTTCAGCGCGCGATATCCAAGCCAGATCCTCCCGCAACATCGTAAGGCAGCAGCCGTCCCGGTTAGCGGCCTCTTATGAAACTGCGCTGAGTGTGTGTGAGTGAGTGAGAGGGAGGTGGCGTTCCGAGGGAAAGCACACCGAGCCTATATAAGCCGAGCGGCAGCCGCCGGCCCCACCCACTAGGCCAGTGCAGCTGAGGCGTTCCGGACTTCGAACCCGGGACCTTCGTCAGCGCCGACATGAGGACCTCGCTAGTGAGTAGCCGCTCCAGTCTAGGCAAAGACCTCTGGAGTGTACTTTTTGGTCAAATGTTTGAGCGGGGCGAAAACAAGCTTGTCTATAAATTACACAATGTGTTTGCTACAAATTTTCGTAGCCAAACGAAGAGTGGGAAGTGAACAAATAGAATATCGAACTGACCAGCGTTAGGTTTAGGTTTGAAAAAAAAAAGTTTAATCGCTTGAAAGTTATCAGAGTAATTAAAAGAGCTTCATTAGTGATTTAAGGGAAAACTGAAATATTTCACGAACAGCTCGTTTTGTATTACCACGTAATAGGGGAGAGAGTGTGGCAGATATGATACGCGAGTTGGGATGGAAGTCATTAAAGCAAAGACGTTTTTCGTCACGGCGAGATCTATTTACGAAATTTCAGTCACCAACTTTTTCTTCCGAATGCGAAAATATTTTGTTGAGCCCAACCTACAGAGGTAGGAATGATCATCAAAATAAAATAAGAGAAATCAGAGCTCGAACAGAAAGGTTTAGGTGTTCGTTTTTCCCGCGCGCTGTTCGGGAGTGGAATGGTAGAGAGATAGTATAATTGTGGTTCGATTAACCCTCTGCCAAGTACTTAAATGTGAATTGCAGAGTAGTCATGTAGACGTAGATGTAGACATCTGCGACTAACTAGACCATCTAAATTAAGGTTTAAAAATTTCACTTTTTAATTGCCTAACTATTTTACGTTAAAAAATTTATTGTTGGCAGGGGATGTAATTGTTCTCTTGTACGTTTTGTCCATTCACCGAACTAGGCAAAAAACCGCTCGGTTTAAACCGATGCTTATATTTTAGCTCATAATTAACGGTGTTTTTCGATATTTGTTATATCTCGCTTCCAAAAGATTTTTTTTTTTTTACTAGTAACAGGGTGAAAGGTCGGTATATCGGTTTTTCATAGGAGCGCTGCTAAAATTTTTGATTTTTAAATAAAACTATTTTCAGAAACGAGTAATTTTTCTGCTGAAACGTTTGAGTTCAGCTACTCATGCTATTAGTGTCATTGCAAATTTTGGCGATATACATCTCAGTAAATTAGCTTACCACGCCTATTTTCATTCTCTGCTTTCGTACGGCATCATATTCTGTGGTAACTCATCATTGTGTAAAAGAGTGTTCATTGCACAAAAGCGTGTAATCAGAATAATTGCTGGAGCTCATCCAAGATCATCCTGCAGACACTTATTTAATGAGCTAGAAATCTGCACTGTAGCCTCACAATATATATATATATTCACTTATGAAATTTGTTATTAACAATCCGAACGAATTCAAAAGTAATAGCAGTGTACATGGCTACAACACTAGGAGAAAGGATGATCTTCACTACTCAAGGTTAAATCTAACTTTGGCTCAGAAGGGGGTAAATTATGCTGCCACAAAAGTCTGTGGTCACTTACCTAATAGCATCAAAAGTCTGACAGATAGCCATATAGCATTTAAAAGGAAATTAAAAGAATTTCTTAATGGCAACTCCTTCTACTCATTACTTGAATTTTTGGATATAGTAAGTGGGTAATTTCCCAACCTCCACAAAAAAATTGAGTGTCATGTAATATTTTGTCTAATGTAATATCTTGTATAGACACCTTTTATTAACCTGACTCGTTCCACATCATTACGAAGTGTCGTATTCATGATCTATGGAACAAGTACTAATCTAATCTAATCTATGAATTTTCCGTTGCTTTCAAACATTGACTCATTACAGAAAATGTGAAAAGCAATCGGTGCTACTTTAACAACGCGAACAATTAGAAATGCGCAACAAAGAGATGGCATAAGAATCGCTACAGCATTGCTGAGCCAATAACATACCTGTTGCCGTGTAGTGTGTTCTGCTGGACGATGCACGTACATTTACAGTATGCAACACTTTCTCACTTCTGGTCCATCATTGCTGAGACAGTAATTCATTCACAGATTATAACAAAAATATGAAATGGCTGATCTGCTGCCAGTGACTCCATAATAGGCTTCCGTCTGCTTGTAGTCCTTAGAAATGGACAACTTAACACGAAGAATAGAGTTCTCCATCCTTTGTTTTCCCATTCTATCACTGACTATTTATAATGCCCAAAATATCGTATGATTCTCGATTACAAAATTATTTTTGATCAGAGTCCCAACAAAATAAGAATCTTGTAAATAATAGCTTTCAGCTATCAGTCGTCCATTGGAATTTTTATTGGCAGATCTAGATTTCAGCAAGAAACTAGCCATTCTCAATGCACTATCATTTTTTTCTTGTCAATGCATGTAATACTCAATGTACTGTGGACAAAGCCCGACCAACAGGCTTTACATGCATTGACCAAAAAAATGATAGTGCATTGAGAATGGCTAGCTTCTAGCTGAAATCTAGATCTGCCAATAAAAATACTAAACCACGACTGATAGCTGAAATCTATTATTTACAAGTCAAAATAACAGTCGCTGCGTGCAACAGCCTCTGAATGGAGGGTAACCTGTTGAAAATTAGAATCAATAGGATTCTGTAGTATACAGCCGCTCATTACTTATCGAGAAAAACAACGAACGATAGACGGGCTAATTTTTCTTTTATTTACCTATTGTATTTACTATTTTGATTCTGCATATCTTGGAACGCCTGGGGGGCCTTTCAATATTTCAGTCTTCGTACGATATCAACGTTTATTAATGGAAATAACAGCAGCAACATGCTAAAAATCGCTTATTTCAGGAACTGTTTATTTTCGGCGTTTTTAACAATCAGGTTAAATTGGAGATGAAAAAAACTGTAAAATCGAAAACTTGTTGTTTCAGCCATAACCGTCGCTCTCCAGTGTGATATTTGATTTATAAAATTATTTCCTTCGAATCAAGTACTAAATTCAGGACATTTCGAGAAAAGGAGACTCTAGGAAAGCAAGTGATATACCAATAAGATAACGTATTCTGCACAAAACTTAAAGATAAAAAGATTTTGGAAAAGGATCGGTCGAAGTTTTGTGAAATGATTTGTCTAAAAAAGTAAAATGGGTTAGAGAAACATTTGACGCATCTTTGAATGATTCATGAATTCAAGTACAGCAAACGAGACGTGTCAGGTGATTCTCTAATTTTTTTTTATTTCCCACTTTTAGACAAATCATTCCACAAAACATTTTATCGATTTTTTTTTTACTTTTTTGTATCTTTCCAGATGACACACGTATTATTCTGAAAGAAGTGGATCGTATTATAAATGACCCAACAAAAGTCTGTGTTAAGAAAATACAATGCATTTCGAAGTCTGTAACTTTATCATCAGGTGCAGTTTAATGGAAGCTACACGTTTATTCTACGAAATAATGAGTTGGTTAGCACACAATAGGGTTTTTTGACATGCAGTAAGAGAAAATGCGACATACGAAGAAATTTTGGAGCTACTGCTAGAAGTCAAACATGTGTTCCTTACTTACAGTTTTGTAAAGTGTTGTATTTTTAAACTTCGTAAACTATTTTTTTCAGCATCACAATTTATTAACCAGATAACATAAATTTTGTCGCCTGGCACACTTGTGATCCATATTCAGTTAAGCGAATAATAACAAGTCAGAGATCTTATTTCATATTGTGGTGTCACCGCCAGACACCACACTTGCTAGGTGGTAGCTTAAATCGGCCGCGGTCCATTTAGTACATGTCGGACCCGCGTGTCGCCACTGTGTGATCGCAGACCGAGCGCCACCACAAGGCAGGTCAGGAGATACGGACGAGCACTCGCCCCAGTTGTACGACGACATTGCTAGCGACAATACGGACGAAGCCTTCCTCTCATTTGCCGAGAGACAGAATAGCCTTCTGCTAAGTCCATGGCTACGACCTAGCAACTAAGTCCATGGCTACGACCTAGCAACGCGCCATTAGCCTTACCTACTTTGAGAGTTATAGTATAAATGTCTCCAGAAGAACACTGTATTCATCAACGAATAAAAGTTAAGTATAAAGCAGCTACGTACTTTTCTTGCTACCATTCAATAGTTATCCTGTTCCAGACTTGACGCCAGTCGGCGTGTGTGTACGCGTGCCTTTCTTTCGGCTCACCTCGCAATGTGGCGTAACTAGCTTGTTACGCCACAACACATATGTCTAACGTAATATCTGTACTAACAAGTCAAAGATGTTACGTCAAACATCTAAGGGGTACACCAAAAAGATCTCTTTGTGACCCATACACGAGCGACGGATCGCAGCCATCAGTCGCTGATCGCTAATCACATGAAAATCCCAGGCAGTCTGCTGCTCTATATGCGATTCGTGCTTGTAATAGGGCTACCTGGCTAGTTAGCAGCGATGTATGGCCATATGGCACGGACTCGCTTCTCTAGTTATTAATCCTGGAACATTATAGACAGTAAAATGTTGCATTGCTACTAAACGATAATCAAACTTACTACTCAACTTTTTATTCAAAGGAAGTCGTAATTCATAGGTTATGCATTAGTTAATTACCATTATTTTAGAGCTCCAGTAATCTAAGATTAAGTGTGGTTGTGCTTTTTTTTCGTTTCGTTCTGCCCACGCCGAATAAAACCTTTACATTACTATTTATAGTTGTTGAGGCACGACGATCTACTCTGAGAAGTGAAACGGAGGCCAGAGTTGCCATTTATACTAATAAATAATACACTACTGGCCATTAAAATTGCTACACCACGAAGATGACGTGATACAGACGCGAAATTTAACCGACAGGAAGAAGATGCTGTGATATGCAAATGATTAGCTTTTCAGAGCATTCACACAAGGACGGCGCCGGTGGCAACACCTACAGCGTGCTGACATGAGGAAAGTTTCCAACCGATTTCTCATACACAAACAGCAGTTGACCGGCGCTGCCTGGTTGTGATGCCTCACGTAAGGAGGAGAAATGCGTACCATCACGTTTCCGACTTCGATTAAGGTCGGATTGTAGCCTATCGCGATTGCGGTCTATCGTATCTCGACATTGTTGCTCGCGTTGGTCGAGATCCAATGACAGTTAGCAGAATATAGAATCGGTGGGTTCCGGAGAATAATACGGAACGCCGTGCTGGATCCCAACAGCCTCGTATCACTAGCAGTCGAGATGACAGACATCTTATCCGCATGTCTGTAACGGATCGTGCAGCCACGTCTCGATCCCTGAATCAACAGATGGGCACGTTTGCAAGACAACAACCATCTGCACGAACAGTTCGACAACGTTTGCAGCATAAGCTCGGAGACCATGGCTGCGGTTACCCTTGACACTGCATCACAGACAGGAGCGCCTGCGATGGTGTGCTCAACGACGAACCTGGGTGCACGAATGGAAAAACGTCATTTTTTCGGATGAATCCAGGTACTGTTTACAGCATCATGACAGTCGCATCTGTGTTTGGCGACATCGCGGTGAAGCGTGTATTCGTCATCGCCATACTGGCGTATCACCCATCGTGATGGTATGGGATGCCATTGGTTACACATCTCGATCACCTCTTGTTCGAATTGACGGCAGTTTGAACAGTGGAAGTTACATTTCAGATGTGTTAAGACCCGTGGTCGCTCTGCCTTTCATTCGATCCCTGCAAAACCCTACATTTCAGCAGGATAACGCACGACCACATGTTGCAGGTCCTGTACGGGCCTTTCTGGATACAGAAAATGTTCGACTGCTGCCCCGGCCAGCACATTCTCCAGATCTCTCACCAACTGAAAACATCTGGTCAATGGTAGCCGAGCAAGTGGCTCGTCACAATACGCTAGTCACTACTCTTGGTGAGCTGTGGTATCGTGTTGTAGCTGCATGGACAGCTGTACCTGTACACGCCATCGATGTTCTGTTTGACTCAATGTCCAGGCGTATCAAGGCCGTTATTACGGCCACAGGTTGTTGTTCTGGGTACTGATTTCTCAAGATCTATGCACCCAACCTGCGTGAAAATGTAATCACATGTCAGTTCTAGTATAATATATTTGTCCAATGAATACCTGTTTATCATCTGCATTTCTTCTTGGTGTAGCAATTTTAATGGCCAGTAGTGTGTTAAGCGGACATTTCAATTTAAATGTTCATCGCAAATTTATTACACTCAAGTCCCTTGTCATTTCATATAATTTAACTCTCCTCCTTACTGTTAATAACAACAGTTATGGTACACGGCACTGCTGCTAATGACAGCACTTCTGTAGACAAATCGAGATACTACGGTCGCAGGTTCGAATCCTGCCTCGGGCATGGATGTGTGTGATGTCCTTAGGTTAGTTAGGTTTAAGTAGTTCTAAGTTCTAGGGGACTGATGACCACAGATGTTAAGTCCCATAGTGCTCAGAGCCATTTGAACCAAATCGAGATTGCAAATCAATTTGTGTTCTGGGATTGCTTGAAGTTGAACTACAAAATCAAATGAATGAAAAAGGACTTGGGGTCTAATAAACGAAATTAATGCACTGCAAAGATTTACAAAATCCACTTGCTATCTGTGAAAAGTTTAATATAGACTGTAACGCTCCCAAGTTAAGCGTTTCGAAACAAATCTAATAAATTACAGTTTCCGTTTTTTTGAATTCATTGTTTGCAAGTATTCGTAGGGATATGGAGATCAACTCCGACTGCTGCTGTACGTAGTAGTTCAGTTTCTACAGCAGAACTTCTCGACCCAGAGGCGTTTGTAGTACTAGCTCAAATTGCTTAGCAAAGCTCTCGTGTGTGGCGGGAGCGAAGCGAGCGACCGATTGCAGCGATATTACGAGTATGTGGGACGGACGGCTGCTATTGCTATTCGTCGCCCGTGTGTGAGGCCCTTAAGATAAGTGAGATCCTTGATTTGTTGCTAGACACTTACATGGATTACGGGATTACGAGTACGTAAGTCAACCATGGGACTGAACGGCAGAGGGGGGGGGGGGGGGGCGGGCTTTCTTGGCAATGTGATGTTCATGTTTTTGTGCGGAAACTGAATGCTGCTATCTTCATAATAATAATGATCACCAATGTTTTTCACACTCATACTTTTTAACACTGGTAGCAGTTACTTCTGTAAAATATCTGGGAATGTGCGTGCGGAACGATTTGAAGTGGAATGATCATATAAAATTAATTGTTGGTAAGGCGGGTGCCAGGTTGAGATTCGTTGGGAGAGTGCTTAGAAAATGTAGTCCATCAACAAAGGAGGTGGCTTACAAAACACTCGTTCGACCTATACTTGAGTATTGCTCATCAGTGTGGGATCCGTAACAGGTCGGGTTGACAGAGGAGATAGAGAAGATCCAAAGGAGCGGCGCGTTTCGTCACAGGGTTATTTGGTAAGCGTGATAGCGTTACGGAGATGTTTAGCAAACTCAAGTGGCAGACTCTGCAAGAGAGGCGCTCTGCATCGCGGTGTAGCTCGCTGTCCAGGTTTCGAGAGGGTGCGTTTCTGGATGAGGTATCGAATATATTGCTTCCCCCTACTTATACCTCCAGAGGAAATCACGAATGTAAAGTTAGAGAGATTCGACGGCGCGCGGAGGCTTTCCGGCAGTCGTTCTTCCCGCGAACCACACGCGACTGGAACAGGAAAGGGAGGTAATGACAGTGGCACGTAAAGTGCCCTCCGCTACACACCGTTGGGTGGCTTACGGAGTATAAATGTAGATGTAGATGTAGATGTAGGTGCTTACGCGGACCATGCAGACGTAATCATCAGAGGCCAGGCGGATGGGATACAACTAGAGATGGTACTTGCAAAATATTGTTCCGCATCAGGAGCGAGGGTAAATGAAAAGAAAAGTAAATTTCTAAATATAAAGCGGCTTGCTAACTTGGGCATTGAGTGGGCGAACCATATTAGTGAATACAAGGCTCTTGGAATAGCATTGACAACTTCCCTTTTAAAAGTGATAGCAATAAATTGGCGGGAGGTGGCAAGAAAAATCTAGGAAGCTTTGATTGAAAACTGTCAACGTAGCGTAGACCAGTTCCCGAGAATACTGTTTATCAACACGTATATTTTATTCAAGACCTACTACATAGCTCAGGTTCTCCCCATCCCATCATTGGCGGCGAAGACGATCATGTCCACCATAGCAAAGTTTTTATGGAAAGGGGAATTGTTTTGAATGCTGATGAAGACTGCAGTGTTGGATCCAAGCAACCGAGAAATGGGACTAATCGACATCAAGTCTGAAGCGATGGCGTTGTATGTCAAACGAACGTGGAGCACAATGTGTAACGATCCAGGGTGCATTACAGTAAAACTATAGGACATTGTCAGGCCATAAAGTGTAGAGCCGCCGATAACCATACAAAAAATAAGTTTTAAACTAAACCGTATTAGGAAGTTTTATCTTGAACTAAGGTACCTTAGCAAAAAGCTTTTAAACTTCAAAAACGTTACAGCAAAGGGGATTTTAGCTGAAAAACGGAAACGTGAAAGGAGAAATAACATAGAGACTAAATATGCTGGAATAGCATGGAATGTAGCCTGGAAAAACATCAGTAGTGATGTTCTTTGGTCTGAGGCAAGAATAGCGTGGTACAACAGAATGAGGTTTTCACGCTGCCGTGAAGTGTGCGCTAATATGAATCTTCCTGGCAGATTAAAATTGTGTGCCAGACCGAGACTCGAACTCGGGACCTTTGCTTTTCACGGGCAAGTGTTCTACCATCTTTTTTTTATCTCATTTTTTTCGTTTTCGTTCGTTGTATCTGCTCGGGGCGGACGTCACAAGACACCAGTTTCAGTTCGTCGTTGATCCATTACCTCAGTTGTTGTTGATAATTCTTCCGGGTTATATGGCACAAGACACCCGCTTCAGTTCGTCGTTGATCCTTTACCTCAGTTGTTGTTGATAATTCTTCCGGGTTATATGGTCGTAGTCCATGGAATACTTCTATTCCTAACGTTTCGTCCAACGTAGTATTGGACGAAACGTTAGGAATAGAAGTATTCCATGGACCACGACCATATAACCCGGAAAAATTATCAACAACAGTACCATCCGGTCGTGAAAGCCTTCATTGTATCATTACCTCAGTTTTTTTTTTTATTACAGAGGGCAGCTAACCCTCTGACCGAACACGCTGAGTTACCGTGCCGGCGGCAGAATTGAAGCTGTGAGGACGGGTCGTGAGTCGTGCTTGGGTAGCTCAGGTGGTAGAGCACTTGCCCGCGAAAGGCAAAGGTCCCGAGTTTGAGTCTCGGTCCGGCACACAGTTTTAATCTTCCAGGAAGTTTCAGCGTGCTATAAGGTAGTCAATAAAATCATCTGCACTAATGAGCGTCTCTTTGCCATCGGTTTAAGTGATACTAACCTCTGCAGCAAATGCAGCCTCGTTGATAGTGTACCTCATCGGTACACATGTGGAGGTCGGATAATCAGCTGGAGATGGACCAGGGAGAAAATTGCTTAAATAACAAAAACTACAGCATCAGTGTCCCGACCAACATTTTCTTCAGACCACAAGAAAGTTGCTACCCTCAGGCAAAAAATAACGCAGTGATTCGGTTAATGGGCAAATACACGTTTTTGACAATACTGGGAGTGATGAACACACTGAATACAAAATGTCTATGGAAACTGAATCCGAAGAAACACTTAAGTATCCGAACCACAATAAAAATATGGTAACATTCTCCGAATTGTCTTCAACAGAATGCGTCTAGGTTAAGGAAACGTGGATTCCTCGCGGAGAGGGGATGGGGTTTGTCCGCGAAGCACTAGCGGTGGAATGAAAGGCCCCACTGCTTCTGCGGCGCGTTCCCGACGCTAACCTCACCTGCAAGTCACACATGAAAAGTAAATCAGTAGTGCTGTAGTTACAAGAAATTGACAGCAAACATCTGGTGTCTGTTATAAAGGAATATCTTGAACTCCCTAAGGAAGCGTTCAGAAGGCTGAAGCTGACAAAAAATAACACGGCAGTGAAGGACTTCGTCATGTTGCTGCTCGGGACTGCACTCCTGTCCACATAATTTACGCTGGAGGAGACTTAGGAACACACATCAAGGAATTACTGAATGATTAATTTGGGTCTGAGAAATGATGAGGAGGGACCTCAGGCTGCAGAAGAAGAAAATATGCATGTTGAACTGAAACCAGTTGAAGGCGACAGTGAAGATGCTAAATGTGTGCTATTGCTAAATACTGAATATCATTTCTCATTCTATGAATGCTGTAATGTGTGACTACAATTATATGTCACCTTACTTATGTCATTTCATTGTAAGCTAGTCCGCCCCCGGTAGCTGAGTGGTGCCGGCACGGTAGCTCAGCGTGTTCGGTCAGAGGGTTAGCTGCTCTCTGTAATAAGAAAAACTGAGTTAATGGATCAACGACGAACTGAAACTGGTGTCTTGCGACGTCCGCACCGAGCAGATGAAACGAACGAAAACGAACAAAATCAGATTAAAAAAAAAAGTGGTCAGCACGACAGAACGTCAATCCTAAGGGCCCGGTTTCGATTCCCGGCTGCGTCGGAGATTTTCTCCGCTCAGGGACTGGGTGTTGTGTTGTCCTAATCATCATCATTTCATCCCCATCGACGCGCAAGTCGCCGAAGTGGCGTGAAATCGAAAGACTTGCACCCGGCGAACAGTCTACCTGACGGGAGGCCGTCGTCACACGACATTATTTATTATTATTGTAAGCTAGACATTTTTGTTACTGTTCCTGTGGAATAAAAAAATATGGCCCGACGACCAAGGGTGATGGTCTGGGGTGCCATTTTATTTCACAGCAGAACTCCTTTGGTTGTCACTCAGGAGTCGCTACGGCACAGCCGTACGTTGACTATATTCTGCACCCCGTTTTGTTTCCTTCAAGGCAAGCAATCCAGAGCTTACATTTCAGCTACATATTGCCCCCTCCCCCCCCCCCCTCGCCCACGGCAAGAGTGTCTACTGCTTGTCTTCGTGTTTGTCAAACCCTACGCTGGCCAGCCAGTTTGCCGGGTCCCTCCCCAATTGAGAACGTTTGGAGAAAACAACTAACTCGCGATTTTGACGATCTAACGCGCCAATTGGACAGAAATATCTGTCTGTGAATCAATGCCATGCCAAAAAAATTGCTTGCATAAGAGCCAGAGATGGGATAACGCGTCACTAACTTGCTCAATTTGTGTTGCTTGTACTCCTGAATAAATCATCCAATTTTTCTAAAAGTGTAATCGTTTGTTGCCCTGTACATGTACATCACATCTACAGATTTCGATCATTCGGATACCTCCTTCAAGATGTGCTTTTTTTTCCGGATGTACCGGGTGATCAAAAAGTCAGTATAAATTTGAAAACTGAACAAATCGCGGAATAATGTACATAGAGAAGTACAAATTGACACACATGCTTGGAATGAAATGGGGTTTTATTACAACCATAAAAAATACAAACATCCAAAAAATGTCAGACAGATGGCGCTTCATCTGATCAGAATAGCAATAATTAGCATAACAAAGTAAGACAAAGCAAAGATGATGATCTTTACAGGAAATGCTCACTATGTCCACCATCATTCCACAACAATAGCTGTAGTCGAGGAATAATGTTGTGAACAGCACCGTAAAGCATGTCCGGTGTTATGGTGAGGCATTGGCGTCGGATGTTATCTTTCAGTATCCCTAGAGATGTCGGTCGATCACGATATACTTGCGACTTCAGGTAACCCCAAAGCCAATAATCGCACGGACTGAGGTCTGGGGACCTGGGAGGCCAAGCATGACGAAAGTGGCGGCTGAGCACACGATCATCACCAAACGACGCGCGCAAGAGATCTTTCACGCGTCCAGCAATACTTTTTTTTTTGTTCTAATAAAACCCCATGTCATTCCAAGCATGAGTGTCAATTTTTACCTCTCTATCTACATTATTCCTTGGTTTATTAAGTTTTCAAATTTGTACTGACTTTTTGATCACCCGGTACTTGCCGTGGCGCATCACGAACCAGCAATGCCATCAGGCAGCACTGACATTGGCGGTGGACAGTGCTCCTTGCGTTTTGGCTCATCAGTGTAGAATGTACCAAGCTAAACCATTGTTTTACAGTAGCAGGTTTTGAACAACCATTTCATATGAGATAAAACAGAAAAAAGTAAACTGTTTCGTTCCATATCATTTCTCAGAAAATCGTTTAAAAGAAGTCATGCAATATACAGGGTGGTCAGAAACTGTCCGAAAAGCTTGTAAGGGTACTACGCGGTAGAATGTACTGAGAAATAACTGTTAAGTAAAAAATTCGCTACGTTGCGCCGTTTCTGACTTAATTAGCGTTGAAGTTAGCCTATCAGGTCGTTGCGCACGCAAATTGAAGCTGTCTGCCAGAGACCGAGTTGCCAGACGTGGTTTTCTTTTGGTTTCCTAAAATCGAACAACAGAGCGATGAAAAATTGTACATGGGACAGTAGTAAAAGCGAATCCGAGCCAAAGATGGAGCAGTCTCGTCCGCTATCATCTTTGCTATGAGAGTAACAGCATTTTGCGGGCAGCTTGAATTTTCGCACGCAAGAGCCTAATTGGCTAACTTCAGTGCTAATTAGCGTGGAAACGGCGCAACGTATCGAAATTTCACTGAACAATTATTTCTCAGTACAACCTACTCTGTAATACCCTTACATGCTTTTCTTAGTGTTTGAGACCACCCTGTATGTACAACATACGAGTTAGAAAACTGCTACGGAAGCAATGGGAACGTCACAGTAAACATAAACATAGCCAAAACCTTGCACACAAACAAAAATTACACGAAGCGAAGTATAGTGTGAGGAGGGCTATGCGAGAGGCGTTCAACGAATTCGACAGTAAAGTTCTATGTACTGACTTGGCAGAAAATCCTAAGAAATTTTGGTCTTATGTCAAAGTGGTAGGTGGATCAAAACAAAATGTCCAGACACTCTGTGACCAAAATGGTACTGAAACAGAGGATGATAGACTAAAGGCCGAAATACTAAATGTGTTTTTCCAAAGCTGTTTCACAGAGGAAGACTGCACTGTAGTTCCTTCTCTAGATTGTCGCACACATGATAAAATAGTAGATAGCAGAATACATGACAGGGGGATAGAAAAACTATTAAAATCGCTCAAAAGAGGAAAGGCCGCTGGACCTGATGGGATACCAGTTCGATTTTACGCAGATTACGCGAAGGAACTTGCCCCCCTTCTTGCAGCGGTGTTCCGTAGTTCTCTAGAAGAGCGTAGCGTTCCAAAAGATTGTAAAAGGGCATAGGTCATCCTTGTTTTCAAGAAGGGACGTCGAACAGAGGTGCAGAATATAGACGTATATCTCTAACGTCGATCAGTTGTAGAATTTTGGAACACGTATTATGATCGAGTATAATGACTTTTCTGGAGACTAGAAATCTACTCTGTAGGAATCAGCATGGGTTTCGAAAAAGACGATCGTGTGAAACCCAGCTCGCGCTATTCGTCCACGAGACTCAAAGGGTCATAGAGACGGGTTCCCAGGTTGATGCCGTGTTTCTTGACTTACGCAAGGCGTTCGATACAGTTCCCCACAGCCATTTAATGAACAAAGTAAGAGCATATGGGCTATCAGACGAACTGTGTGATTGGATTGAAGAGTTCCTAGATAACAGAAGGCAGCATGTCATTCTCAATGGAGAGAAGTCTTCCGAAGTAAGAGTGATTTCAGGTGTGCCGCAGGGGAGCGTCGTAGGACCGTTGCTATTCACAGTATATATAAATGACCTTGTGGATAACATCGGAAGTTCACTGAGGCTTTTTACGGACGATGCTGTAGTATATCAAGAGGTTGTAACAATGGACAATTGTACTGAAATGCAGAAGAATCTGTGTAGAAGGAAAAATCCTTTATTATTTAACTACAATATAGCTGGTCAGCAACTGGAAGCAGTTAATTCCATAAATTATCTGGGAGTAGGCATTAGGAGTAATTTAAAATGGAATGACCATATGAACTTCGGTAAAGCGGATACCAGACTGAGATTCATTGGAAGAATCCTAAGGAAATGCAATCCGAAAACAAAGGAAGTAGGTTACAGTACACTTGTTCGCCCACTGCTTGAATACTGCTCAGCAGTGTGGGATCCGTTCCAGATAGGGTTGATAGAAGAGATAGAGAAGATCCAACGCAGAGCAGCGCGATTCGTTACAAGATCATTTAGTAATCGCGAAAGCGTCGCGGGGATGATAGATAAACTCCAGTGCAAGACAGAGAGGCTCAGTAGCTCGGTACGAGCTTTTGTTGAAGTTTCGAGAACATACCTTCACCGTGGAGTTAAGCAATATATTGCTGTCTTCTACGTAAATGTCGCGAAGAGACCATGAGGATAAAATCAGAGAGATTAGAGCCCACACAGAGGCATACCGAGCCGGCCGGAGTGGCCGTGCGGTTCTAGGCGCTACAATCTGGAACCGAGCGACCGCTACGGTCGCAGGTTCGAATCCTGCCTCGGACATGGATGTGTGTGATGTCCTTAGGTTAGTTAGGTTTAATTAGTTCTAAGTTCTAGGCGACTGATGACCTCAGAAGTTAAACCGCATAGTGCTCAGAGCCATTTGAACCCTTTTAGAGGCATACCGACAATATTTCTTTCCAAAAACAATACGAGACTGGAATGGAAGGGAGAACCGATAGAGGTACTCAAGGTACCCTCCACTACACACCGTCATGTGGCTCGCAGAGTACGGATGTAGATATGTACGAGGATGGCACAGTCAGAACTGTGAGATATCTGAACTTCAGGTCAGTCTGGCCGCCCTTTTTTTGGCTAACAACTTTCTTGACGAGTTACTCCAAAATATAATACCACATGAGATAATAGAGTGAAAGTAAGCATACAATAAAGGATCCTTCTTTCTATGTATTCGCAATACATTACATTTGTCTATGTTAAGGGTCAGTTGCCACTCCCTGCACCAAGTGCCTATCCGCTGCAGATCTTCCTGCATTTCGCTACAATTTTCTAATGCTGCAACTTCTGTGTATACTACAGCATCATCCGCGAAAAGCCGCATGGAACTTCCGACACTATCTACTAGGTCATTTATATATATTGCGAAAAGCAATGGTCCCATAACACTCCCCTGTGGCACGCCAGAGGTTATTTTAACGTCTGTAGACGTCTCTCCATTGAGAACAACATGCTGTGTTCTGTTTGCAAAAAACTCTTCAATCCAGCCACACAGCTGGTCTGATATTCCGTAGGCTCTTACTTTGTTTATCAGGCGACAGTGTGGAACTGTATCGAACGCCTTCCGGAAGTCAAGGAAAATGGCATCTACCTGGGAGCCTGTATCTAATATTTTCTGGGTCTCATGAACAAATAAAGCGAATTGGGTTTCACACGATCGCTGTTTCCGGAATCCATGTTGATTCCTACAGAGTAGATCCTGGGTTTCCAGAAATGACCTGATACGCGAGCAAAAAACATGTTCTAAATTTCTACAACAGATCGATGTCACGGTCTTTGTTCCTTGAACGGTAATGCAGGCGACAGTCAGGTTGGTATCCATCTAGGGCGTCTCTAGTCATGTGTTCGGCCCGGAATGTCACTGACCGGAGTGGAATTGTCTTAAGTAATGAGTCCTGCTTCGAACTGAGTTCCGATTACCGGTGGAGACGTGTATGGAGACACCCCAGACAGTGGTGGGACACAAACCTGCTTGTTGTCTGCCATACAGGCCGATACCCAGGAGTGACGGTGAAGGATGCCCTCTCATTCCATAGCAGGACACCCTTTGGTTGTCATCAACTACACTCTCATGGCACAGAGGTACGAGGGGGGACCCAAAAGAACCCGGACTGTTGTCATATAAAATTTATTGATGAACCTTTTTACAAAATTACTTCAGTCACCTTCAAAATACTCTCTATTATATGCGATGCACATGTCAAGTCTCTTTTCCTACTGTTGGAAGCATGTTTGGAAAACCTTCTAGTTTGATATTATCCAGTGCCCTTTGCGAAGCTGTTTTTACCGCCTCCACATCGTGATAACGCTCCCCTTTTAGCGTTTTTTTCATTCGTGGCTAGGTCCGGCGAATACGGATCGTGGGGAACGGCAGACCACCTCTGAGATGCCAAATAGTGGGTCACTCGTAAGGCCGTGTGTGCTGGAGCGTTGTCGTGATGCAGAAACCACCTGATCGCCAAAGTTCCGGGCGTTTCCTCCTCACATCCTCTCGCAGACGCCTTAAGACATCCAAGTAAAAGTGTTGGTTAACAGTCTGGCCAGGGGGTACGAATCCTGATGCACAATTCCACGAACATCAAAAAAGACAATGATCATCGTCTTCACATTTGACCTCATTTGGTCGATCGTTTGGCGACTATCCTCGTTGATCTTTAGGCGGACCTTTTCAATGTTCTCATTTCGCAATGTTGAAGGGCGTCCAGAACAAGCTTGGTCTTCAACACACATCTCACCACGTTTAAAGCGCCCAAACCACTCGAAAACCTGTGTGCGGCTCATAGCGTCGCCTGGAAAGCTTCCTGAAGCATTTGGTGTGTCTCTGTTGCAGTTTTTTTTAAGCAGGAAACAGAAGTTCACACACACTCTTTGTTCTTTTAAAGTTGTCATAACGACTTCGCAGAGGTAACCCGCCAACAGTCTGAGAAACACAATAACACACTTGAACGTTCAGCTCTACACTGACGCCCTCTGCACAGCTGTTTCATGAAGGTCTCTACTAACACCATCTAGCGTGAGAACCCTGCACTACGTCTACGAGTGGCGGTGCCCTCGGAGTCCGGTTTCTTTTGGGTCCCCCCTCGTACATTTACGATATTCTGTGCTCCGTTTTCCTTTGTGGTAAGCCATCCTGGGCTTACATTTCAGGAAAATAATTCCTGCATGCACATGACGAGAGATTCTGCTGCTTGTCTTCGTGTTTGGCCAGCAAGGTCGCCGGATGTCTGCCCAATTGAGATCGTTTGGAACATTACGGGTAGGGCCCTGCAACCAGCTCGGGATTTCGCGACTCTTAACGCGCCAGTTGGTGCAATATCCCTCAATACTATCCAACAACACTATCAATGAATGCCGAGCTGAATAGCTGCTTGCATAAGGGTCAGAGTGGGCCAACGCGTTATTGACTTGCTCAATTTTTGAAGTTCTTTCTCTTGAATACATCGTACAGTTTTTCTGAAATTGTAATCATTTGTTTGCCAGTACATGTACATCACATCTACCGATTTCCGTGCCATTCGGATATTTTCTTTGGGGTGCGTCTTTCTCTTTTTTATCTTGGAGTGTATATGAGCGGAGTAGACACGAATGGGAAACGATTCCAGCGACGATACGGGCCTCAAACGGTGAAATACAATAAGCGACTTTCCAAAAGGGCAATACCTACAAATGAGCATGTCGGAAACGACGAAGATGGTTGGCTTTTCGAAAGCTATCGTCCTGAGTTGTATGGAAAGCCGTTAAAGGACAGCGAAACCACGAGTACGTGAAAATGTGTTGGATGTCCATGCCTTATCACAGTGGCGGTCGGAGGATTACCCGCGCTGTAAAGTAGCATAGAGGGTATCTGTGACAGATCTAACGATAGAGTACTGTGCTGGTTGGGGCAGAAGTGTTTCGGAGTACACCGGTCAGCACCCAACGTTGTCCGCCCCCAGTAGCTGAGTGGTCATCGCGACGGACTGTTGATCCTAAGGGCCTGGGTTCGATTCCCGGCTGGGAGGGAGATTTTCTCCGCTCAGGAACTGGGTGTTGTTTTGTCCTAATCATCATCATTTCATCCCCATCGACGCGCAAGTCGCCGAAGTGGCGTCAAATCGAAAGACTTGCACCAGGCGAGCGGTCTACCCGACGGGAGGCCCTCCTCACTCATCGTTGAACATGGGACTTCACAGCAGATGACTGTTGTGTGTTCCCATGTTGACACAACGACATCATCAACTAACATTGCAGTGGGCAGGCCACTATCGAATCTGGACCATAGATTAATGGGGAGGTGTAGCGTGGTGGGATGAGTCACGTTTCTTGTTACGCCACGGCAATGGCCTTGTCTGGATACGCCATCACTCAAGCAAATGGTTGCTCGCAACATGCACCGCGCCACGGACGCAAGTGAGGATAATATTATACTGTGGAATATTATGAGGTGGAATCCAAAATTTTCGGGACTAGTGCTGCCATCTGGAAAGTATGAGTAGTAGATCTTTGCACCGCTAGGTGGCGAGAGCTGCATATCTGATGAGTCAGTGTGCGGAGTGGCATTCAGCTGGGAGGACGTGTTGCGTGTCCACAGTGATTTCCGTAATACTCTGTGTTTGGCGTGTGGCGATTTTAGCATGGATCCGTGAATAGAATGGCACGTGTGTATCAAATTCTGTGCGAATCTCGGGAAAAGTGCTATGGAGACCCTCGCAATGATTCAACAAGTGTTTGGGGGACAGAGCATGAGCCATACGCGTGTGTTTGAGTGGCATGCTTGGTTCAGGGCCGACCGTACAGACGTCGAAGGTGATGCCACACTGTAAGGCCCGTTAGCCGCATGCCAGACACTGTTTCCAAACTTCAACAATTGGTTCGTGCGGATCGACGTTGAACCATGCAAGACCTTGCGGATGAAGTGGGTATTGGTTATGGGAAATGTCAACGAATGTTGACTGATGAATTGGGCAAGCATCGTGTCGCCGCAAAATTTGTGCCAAGGATCTTGACTGCCGATCAGAAGGCACAGCGTGTTGAAGTGTGCATGGACCTTCGTCAGACCGCATCTGATGATCCAACCTTCTTGTCATGGGTTATCACCGGCGACGAGAGCTGGATTTACTGTTATGACCCAGAGACAAAACAACTATCGTCCCAGTGGGAGAGCCTGAGCTCTCCAAGACCCAAAAAAGGGAGACAAGTGAAGAGCAAAGTGAAGAGCATGATCATCGTTTTCTTTGATACCAAGGGAATTGTGCACAACGAATTCGTCCCACCCAGCCAAACAGTGAATTCCCCTTACTACTGTGACGATTTGCGACAGCTCCATGAAAACGTGTGGCGACGACAGCCCGAACTTTGGCGTCAAGGTAACTGGCTGCTGTATCACGACAACATGCTCGCCAGGACCTTTTTGGCAAAAAACAACATGTCGATTGTACCCCACCCACTGTACTCGCCATATTTGGCATCTTGCGACTTCGCGCTATTCCCAAAACTGAAACTCAAGTTGAAAGGCCGTCGGTTCGACATTCTAGAGAAGATTCAAGAAGCATCGCTGGTGGTGATAAACACCATCAAAGAACAGGACTTCCACAAAACGTTTGACTAGTGGCAGAAGCGCTGGGACCAGTGTGTACGTGCGTTTGGGAACTACTTCGATGGTGATGGTGACCATTTGTCCAAACGAAAGGTTTTCAACAGATCGCAGCAACAGTTCTCAACATTTTGGATAGCACCCCGTACATCTAGGGTTCCATAGCAGCTGTGGTAATGATCAAAGGTAAACATGCTCCCTTTCATGCTTGACGGCTTCACCATCAGTGATCGCATTTTCCAGCACGACAACTGTGCGTGTCACAAGACCAGAATAGTGCTACAGTGGCTTGAGGCGCATTATAATGAATTCATGCTGATGTATTGGCCTCAAGTTCGGCTGGTCTGAACCTGATGGAATACGTCTGGGACACTATCGGGATCCAACTCCACACCCACAAACTAGGGTTGTTAACAAAATATCAAATTATCGATATTTTTCCAAAAAATATCCTTATCTATCACGATGTCTTCCCTCCGATATATCGACAAACAAAACTGCTATATCGACTTCCGATATTTTTATTTTATATTTTTTTTACAATTTTCGGAAAATATTTCCAGTTGTTCTTTAGAAATTTTAATAGGCCATAATTTTACTTTCACTGTGAGAAGGAATCTACTACTTTTTTTAATCACATCCAATCTTACTCTTTGACTGTATGAAGCAAGTATTTGTGGCACAAAAGGAGAGCATCGATTGCACAGGGGGGTGGCGGTGTGAATCGAATAAAAGTTTTTCGATGTGAAGAAACAGCACACCAGTTGCGCAATCAGTGTGCTATTTCTTCGTATTAACATGCTTCAAAAAAAGGTGCTGAAACTGATGAACAAAAATCCAAATGACAAGATTGGTCTTTGAGTGGACGGAGACGTGTGAGGGGAAATACTGACGTAATCGGCGCTCGGCGCTACCAACAGGAGCTGCAACGTTTAGCTTCACCATGAAATTTTAACACTACAACTGCTAGGTCGATGGCGTTTGCAAAAATTAGAAAACAGGGAGTGGACATAAAGTTTTCCGGACGAATCCAGTATGTGATGAAAGTGAACGATGGACCCATCAAGCACTTTTTATTGTACCGCTTACATGGTTACTATTGTTAGCAAAGTGTTTATCGCCAACTATGAACATATATCGTTTTGCTTTCAGCTCTTGCTCTAAGGATGATAGGCAGGTTGATTTACAGAATATCTAATAATAAATCAATACTTAAATATGCAGCTCTAAAACTGGCAGAATATTTACAAAGTCCAGCCGATATTTTTATAGCAGGTACGTCGATATGTTTTCTGCCGATATACGCCGGCCGCGGTGGTCTCGTGGTTCTAGGCGCTCAGTCGGGAACCGCGCGACTGCTACGGTCGCAGGTTCGAATCCTGCCTCGGGCATGGATGTGTGTGATGTCCTTAGGTTAGTTAGGTTTAAGTAGTTCTAAGTTCTAGGGGACTGATAACCGCAGATGTTAAGTCCCATAGTGCTCAGAGCCATTTTCTGCCGATATACCTATATATCGGCACGTTGCTTCGATATGTCGAGAGCCAATAATGATTTTTTAAAATGTCAATATGTCGGACTCCAGAAATTTTTGAAAATATAAACAGTCCTGCTGTAGACCATTAAGCAACAGGAGTGGCGCATTGTGAGTTGGGAGTGCGTGTTCCGTGTGTCGTGCAGAGACACTACTCCAGCGTTATGGATAACAGATGTATCGCAGCGCGCGTGTGAAATGGCACAGCAACTGGAAACGTACTCGCAAAGTTGAAGTACACGGAACAGTACTATTCTCAAGGGCGAAACGTCTGAATTTCACACAGATTCACCGTGAAATTCTGGCAGTATATGGACGGAACTCAATATGGTATCCAGCCAACAATTTGACCAAGGACGCAATTACGTGGGTGATGCTTATCGGGAAGCTTAGATTTTGCATCTTGCAATTCCATCTTTAGAACACGCTGAAACATTTGGGGGAAAGATATTTTCAAGCGATAAGGACTTTTAGACAGCTGTTCTCGAATTGATTCCAGACTGAGGAGCGAATTTCCATCGTCGAGGAACTGAACGATTGTGTCACGATCCAACCGTCGAGTACAGAGACTTGGTGACCATGATGAAAAATAGTGTCATGCATATGTGTCGCTTTAACGTTTAGTGCAGCGTTCAGTAATACTTACTTGGTCTGCCATAATAATGAATAACTTACTTTTCGAAGTCTTCACGTAATTCGGCTGGTCCCGGCGGAGGTTCGAGTCCTCCCTCGGGCACGGGTGTGTGTGTGTTTGTCCTTAGTATACTTTAGGTTAAGTAGTGTGTAAGCTTAGGGACTGATGACCTTAGAAGTTAAGTCCCATAAGATTTCACACACATTTTTTCTCATAATTATCAAGCTATACTGGCATAATGAACGATTATACCTATTCAGTCTCTACGAGATGAAGCCAGCGTTGCTTGTCCATTCGGCTAGCTGTTGCCCACCAAGTAAACAGAAGTTCTACACAACATTGCTTGGATGGCTGCTATCTTTAGAGCGATTATCAATTGGTGGCTGAAGTCCATAGGTCGCTTAATGTAACTTACAGTCCAGCAGACCTCTCTGTTTTACAGACACTTATTGTTACATAGTAAAGGTACTAATTCAACATTACTAGAAGGTAAACCGATGGATAACGAAAGTAATGAGGAGCAGCAGAAAAGAAATTAATTTATAGCATCAGAATTGAGGAGCACGAAGTAGACGAAGTTAAGAAATTTTGCAACCTTGGAAGCGAAATAACAAGGCAGACGATGCTGTCCAGAACCGATAAATCCTAAATTCTATATACTGTAGTTTCTATGAGGCTACAAATCGGATTCTGAAGAGGAAAAGGCCATTAAATTCGCCTTTTTTAGAACTACGAGGGGCGTTTGAAAAGTCCATGCAAAAATAAAAAATACTTACGTGTTTGGGGTAAACCTTTTTTATTTTTCGACATAGTCTCCTTTTGTCCAACGCTGTTCTAATGCGTTGATCCCTCCCGAATAATAGGAATTGTCCAAGTCTGCAAAATAGCTATTAGTTGCTGCAATCACCTCCTAGTTTGAATAAAACCTTTGTTCCGCCAGCCATGTCTTCGGATTGGGGAACAAATATTAGTCCGAGGGAGCCAAGTCTGGAGAATAGGGGGGATGTGAAACGAGTTGGAATTCTATTTGCAATAATTTTGCACTGTCGTGACGGAAAATTTTTGTGGTCCAATCGCTGGCGTTTATCTTGCAGCTCGGATTTCAAACGGTCCATTAACGATTAATAATATGCACCTGTAATAGTTGTACCCTTTTACACATAGTCGATGACGATTATCCCTTGCAAATCCCAAAAGACAGTCGCCATAACCTTTCCGGCCGAAGGAATGATCTTCGCCTTTTTTTGGCGCAGATTCTCCCTTGGTAACCCATTGTTTAGATTGTTGTTTGGTCTTAGGAGTATAGTAATGTATCTATGTTTCATCCACAGTGACGAAACGACGCTTAAAGTCCTGCGGATTCTTCCTGAACAGCTGCAACCCATCCTTGCAACACTTCACACAATTCCGTTTTTGGTCAAGCGTGATCAATCGCGGAACCCATCTTGCGGATAGCTTTCTCATGTCCAAACGTTTATGCAAAATATTATGTACCCGTTCATTCGAGATGCCTGCAGCACTAGTAATCTCATGCACCTTAACTTTTCTGTCATCCATCACCATATCATGGATTTTATCAATGATTTCTGGAGTAGTAACCTCCACAGGGGGTCTAGAACGTTCAGCATCCCTTGTGCCCATATGGCCACTTCGAAAATTTTGAAACCACTTATAAACAGTTCTAATCGAAGGTGCAGAGTCACCGTAATGTTTATCAGGTTCCCCTTTAGTCTCCTGAGGCGTTTTGCCTTTCATAAAGTAATGTTTAATCACTACACGAAATTCCTTTTCGTCCATTTTTTGACAATCACTCGACTTCCTTGATTCACACGAATGCCAAACACAAAGAAATAGGCTAATGTGGCTGAAACTTGGTGTGCGTTCTTTCCAAATATGCTACTAACTAAATATGACCCCGATCTGCACCGGTCGTGCCATCTCTCGGACTTTGCGCGGATTTTTCAAACGCCCCTCGTACGACCAGAAACACCTGATTAATGAAATAATCGAACTCCCCTGTGTGAAACAGCTTAAACTGTATGATTATTTTATGAAGGAGGTGATGTGTTCAATATTTATCTTTATGCCTATTTGCGAGAAAAAGTTAAGGAATGGTTTGAGATTATGTTTAAATTTAGTTGGAAATCGATAAGTTCTCTCATTGAGAAATACTGGATGAATGTAGTCTGGATAATTTGCCCTCCATTTTAAGCAAAAGTTAGCTTTTCACGCATCGCAATGCTTATGACGTTATATCTCCTCAGTTATATGTAGAAAAATGACACAATTTTGCAGGTACATTCAGTGTTATATGTGAGTACTGTCTGCAAAATGTGTTGCGAGAGAAAAGTCAGTAGCGACGATATGATGAAGTACAACGTCATGCTTTCCGGCGAAGTTTTACTGCACGAACAGCAAAAATGTGGTAAGAAATAAACCTTCTTTCGTCATTTTGTGGGGTTGTCAGCGAGAAAAAGTTTGATAAAGGTTTGAAATTATGAGCGAAATTTGCTGGAAGTCACTAAGTGCTCTCTGTCTCAAATACTAGACGAATGTAATCTGGGTATTTGCACGTAGTGAGTTCACTGCCTCAGGACATACCAATACACATTTTCTAACTGCGACACTTGCATTAATGTGTTGAACGTCAAACGTAAGATTATAAGTATTAATGAGTATATTATGACAGCATTTTAAATTTTTAAATTCCTTCAATAACTGCCGCGCGGGTTAGCCGTGCGGTCTCAGGCGGCTTGCCACGGTTCGCGCGGCTTCCCTCGTAGGAAGTTCGAGTCCTCCCTCGAGCATGGGTGTGTGTATTGTCCTTAGCGTAATTTAAGTTAGCTTAAGTAGTGGGTAAGCATAGGGACCGATGACCTCAGTAGTATGGTCCCATAGGACCTTACCACAAATTTGCAAGTTTTCAATAATTACGGGAAATATTGGAAATCAATTTTTGGTTGCTGCTGGAAGCAATCTGCAACTGGTATGGGGTTGCGGAATAGTGTTTTAATAATGTAGATTCCGCACCTACGAACTCGTTCACCTCCCACGCTCCGTCTGCTTCCTGCCTCATTCGAGGACTGCCTGATACTAGGGTTATGCACCGTGCAGTGGAAAGCTACACCAGTTTTTATCGCGCACTCTGCTTGTGAGTAGCCGTGCTCGTGTTGAAAGCAGCAGTTCCAGAATGAAAGTAAAGTGTGCTTTCCCTCGTAATGAGAACTCGTTTATTTTTCATTCCAGACCCGACAGTTCGTTGAGGCGGCTGTATTACGGACATCTATTTCTCACAGAGCAGAACTATCTTTCTTTTTGTACTCCTGTGAACAGGGAGTGTGTACTGTGAGTATTGATCGTAGTGTGTGGTGGTTATTGAACGGGTAACATTACACAACAAGTTTTCATAAAAATTTAGAATTTCTACCTTTACTGCCGCGCGGAACAGTTGCGGGTTAGAGGCGCCATGTCACGAATCGCGCGGCCCCTCCTACCAGAGGTTCGAGTCCTCCCTCGGACATGGGTGTGTGTGTTGTCCTTAGCGTAAGTTAGTTTAAGTAGTGTGTAAGTCTAGGGACCGATGACCTCAGCAGTTTGGTCCCTTAGGAATTCACACATATTCGAACATCTACCTTTATTAAGCCATACTATGATCAACAGCAAACATTAAAAGAAATCTATACCTGCATCTTCAGAAATACATGTTCTGTTTACCATCAATACACGTATTTATTGAAGTAGCAAACTAGAAACATGCAGCATAAGATACTGATTAATTATTGTGAATGTTGAGGTGATAAATCATTTGAATAGAATCTTATGGAGATTACTAAACAAGCACAAAAATCTGTTGATTTATAACGAATAAAGAATTTAACAGTCGATACCACTATACTAGTTGTACACCTGTGAAACACAACTAGCTCGTTTTTCTCATGAAGTGTTGAGTGCTATTCACAAGGGATTTCAGATCGATTCCGTATGTCTGGATTTCCGCAACGCTTTTGACACTGTACCACACAAGCGGCTTGTAGTGAAATTGCGTGCTTATGGAATATCGTCTCAGTTATGTGACTGAATTTGTGATTTCCTGTCAGAGAGGTCACAGTTCATAGTAATTGACGGAAAGTCATCGAGTAAAACAGAAGTGCTTTCATGCGTTCCCCAAGGTAGTGTTATAGGCCTTTTGCTGTTCCTTATTTGGGAGACAATCTGAGCAGCCGTCTTCGGTTGTTTGCAGATGACGCTGTCGCTTATCGACTAATAAAGTCATAAGAAGATCAAAACAAACTGCAAAACGATTTAGAAGAAATATTGGAATTGTGCGAAAAGTGGTAGTTGACCCTGAGTAACGAAAAGTGTGAGGTCATCCACATGAGTGGTAAAAAGAACTCGTTAAACTTCGGTTACACAATAAATCAGTCTAATCTAAAAGCCGTAAATTCAACTAAATACCTAGGTATTACAACTACGAACAACTTAAACTGGAAGGAACATGTGGAAAATGTTGTGGGCAAGGCTAACCAAAGACTGCGTTTTATCGGCAGGACACTTAGAAAATGTAACAGACCTACTAAGGAGACTGCCTACACTACGCTTGTCCGTCCTCTTTTAGAATACTGCTGCGCGGTGTGGGATCCTTAGCAGATAGGACTGACCTATCGAAAAAGTTCAAAGAAAGGCAGCTCGTTTTGTATTATCGCGAAATATGGGAGGGAGTGTCACAGAAATGATACAGAATTTCGGCTTGACATCATTAAAAAAAAGGCGTTTTTCGTTGCGACGGAATCTTCTCACGAAATTCTAATCACCAACTTCCTCCTCCGAATGCGAAAGTATTTTGTTGACACCGACCTACATAGGGAGGAACGATCACCACGATAAAATAAGGAAAATCAGAGCTCGTGTGCTACATGAGATTGAAATAATAGAGAATTGTGAAGATGGTTCGATCAACCCTCTGCCAGGACTTTAATGTGGTTTGCAGAGTATCCATATAGATGTAGATGTACACCCAGTATCAGGAAAACCTGAACATCTAGAAGGACTAGAGGTAGGACAATCATATTCACTAGACATGTACATTAGTATGTACTGCAGAAATAGTATTTTAAACATGTCGGCCCGCGGGTCCGATGTCAACACTGATATCGTGGCACAACACCACCTACCAGTAAAATGTGCCTGCGGCTTTCGTTGTCTGTGTAAACCGAAGGTGATGAATCAGTGTGTCCTGGGAAGATGTGCAAGATCCCACGCAGGCGTAGCCCGAGCTGTGAGTTTGAAAGAGGGCGTGTTATCGGCATGAGAGAATGTGACGCATCCAACCAGCAAATTGCTGCTCATGTGGCACGAATGGTTTTGGCAGTGCCACGGGTGTGTGCAGAATGGTTCACGGAGGCAGCAGAACACGATGAGATGGTTCAAATGGCTCTAAGCACTATGGGACTGAACATCTGAGGTCATCTACATCTACATCTACATACATATCTCGTACCATAACTAGCATCTTCTCTCCCTGTTGCACTCCCAAACAGAACGATGGGAAAATGACTGCCTATATGCCTCTGTACGAGCCCTAATCTCTCTTATCTTATCTTTGTGGTCTTCCCGCGAAATGTAAGTTTGCGGCAATAAAATTGTACTGCAGTCAGCCTCAAATGCTGGTTCTCTAAATTTCCTCAGTAGCGATTCACGAGAAGAACGCCTCCTTTCCTCCAGAGACTCCCACCCGAGTTCCTGAAGCATTTCCGTAACACATCTAGCAGCCCACCTCTGAATTGCTTCTATGTCCTCCCTCAATCCGACCTGATAGGGTTCCCAGACGCTCGAGCAGTACTCAAGAGTAGGGCACTCCCCTAGACTTAGAACTACGTAAACCTAACTAACCTAAGGACGTCACAAACAGCCATGCCCGAGGCAGGATTCGAATCTGCGATTGTAGCAGCCGGAGTGAAGCGCGTAGAACGGCTCGTCCACAGCGGCCGGCCACGGTGAGATGGGTCAGGTTGCACTACCCAGACCCCCCCCCCCCCCCTCGAGAATATCGACACCTCAGCCGAATGGCATTGCAGGACAGATCTGTGTACTCCCCAGCTCTGACGCAACAGTGCAGTAGCGGTGGAACACATCATACACTATGAAGTTTGACAGCCCCCCCGCCGTTTATTACGGCATGGGTTACGTGCGCGTCTTCACTTCTCCGCCTACCTTTGACGAATGTGCAGAAACATGTTAGACGGCAATGGTGAATGGAATGACGTCACTGGGGCCAGGAACGGCATCATGAAGTGTTTTCAGACGAAACCAGGTTCTGTTTGTTTGAAAATGATGGCTTCATTTTGATTCGCCATAGACAGGGGGAGCGATATCACAGTGACTGCACTCGCACAAAAGATAAAGCGCCAACTCAAGGCCTTTTTGTGTGGGGTGCTGCTGGGTACAACCACAAATCACAGTTGGTGCGTGTCTAGGGCACTGTGACCGGTGTGACCTATGTGAATGACATCCTGCGACACGTAGTCATACCCTTTCTGCAAAACACCCCAAAGGCCATTTTTCAACAAGACAATACACGGTCGCGTGTAGGATGTCAGCCTTTTCACCTGCTCCACCAGATCACCAGACTTGTCGCCAATCGAAAATGTTTAAGATATGGTGAAACGACAGGTGCAGTGCTTTGACCCAGTGCCAACTGTTGTGACTGACAATTCACAATTTTTCACAAAGACAAGTTTTATTCATGTAAGTTCACAAGGTTGATGACTGAACAACAAACGTAAGGTAACAATAACGATGACAGTAAAAGTCACCTAAGTGAGCCAAACAAAAGTTCCTTCTAAATTTCCACTAACACATATACACGCTAGTAAGAGTCCAATTCAGAGATGAAGACGTAATCTTTAGTGGTCGAAGTACACGAGGTCTGCATCCGGAGTGAACTGGACTTCGGGGCTGGTTCTAGCCCCTAAATTGCTGCCTCCAGCCAGTCAGGTTTTGGCGTAGTGATACTTCCTGCAGGCCGTGGCTCGAGCTCACCCTGCAGGAAGTAGTGCTCGGAATGTCTGTTTCCATTATCTTGTATGTAAATAGCAGGTGTTTACCATGGTGCTTTTTGTACGCCTTGGATATAGACAACCTCGTCCTCTGTGGTGTAATATGGGTTGCCGGCCCTCAGGGGCTACCTTGGTTCCAGCATAAGACCAACCACCCCGGATGAACATTGGAACCAGGTGAATACAGCATGATGGCTATACCACAGAACGCCATTCTCGCCTTATATTCGTCGATGCCATCACGCATGGAAAAAGTTATCAGGCGCCACTGCGGACCCTGTATCTACTAGGTAACAGGACACATGCTGAAATGAGGTGACTGAAATGCTAATCATTTCTGCAGAACATACTAATGCACATGTCCTGTGAATATGAACGTCCTACCTCTCGTCGTTCAAGCTATTCTGTTCTTTTTTTCTGAACGTGAGTGTATAAACCATTCAGTAGTATAAACACTTTTACCGTCATCAATGTTCTGACATTTTCATAAATTTTTGATCACTCTATAAATCGGTTGCGCCTTTCCGCTCGGCTTGTCGCTGCTAGGTTAGATCTGAAGCATTTCTAGTAACAGCCCAGTAGTACTGAGTCTTTCAAAATAGCAGCAGACAACTTCCCTGCACAGTTCTGCTCCATGACTGCAATATTCTTATCAAATCGCTCGCCATTTTCGTTAGTAAGTGCTCAGCAATTGTCAGTGTAGAAGTAGATCATGACGGAAGTGCATTTTCTGAGACATGTTACGGCCAACCTTTTAACATCACGACACTTCTTACGCGACCTCATTATAAATCTGTGCCCTGGTACTTCCTAAAACTGAAACATTTTTGAAGCTTCCCCAGGTAAAATTCTCATCGTCGTGTAACATTTCATCGCACTGCATATCTTCCAAAAGTACTCGAATCTGCCAACGAAGATGACCTCTTTGGCTTTTGATTTAGTAGCAGTGGGAATTTTTCCCTTAACTGATTATATGCTCTGCCTTTCTGCCACTTTCGTCTCATTCACAAATGAAACAAAAACATTTAGTCTAAACTAACTGCGTGATTAGTAAAAGAGAACAACCTTAAGGTCACTAAAAACCTGACAGTGACATTCATTGAAATGGTGACTTAAAGTAAGAATTTTATACTTAACATAGAACGCTTCCTTGAAACAAGATATCCAATTGGAACTGAAAGAACATTGCCAATATGATGAAGTTGACAATAATTTTTTCTATTTTCCTTTATGGATGAATGCATTTGTAAAACAATAAGCAAAGCTGCGTATCAATTTTCTTTGTGATATCCCTTATCAACACATTGGAAATGATAATAATTAGCTAGTTTATGTAATTTATAGTTCGATTATTGCACGGCGTAATAGTCCATTGTACTGTACTTATGCTTCCCCAATGAATTTTCACACTGTAGCAGACTGTGTGAAAGTTCCTACCAAATTTAAATTTTATCCCACACTGGAACTCATAACTGTGCCCTTCACCTTTCATAGGCAAATGTTTTACCGACTGAGCTATTAAACCACAACTCAAGACATCCCCCCCCCCCCCCCCTCAACTCCCAGCTTTGCTTTCACAGCACCTCATCTCCTACCTTCCAAATTTCACAGAAATTCTCTTGCCTATCATGCAGTACTAGCACGCGTGGAAGAATGGATACTGCAAAGACATGGCTTAGTCACAGCCAGAGGGATTTTTTCCAGAATGAATTTTCATTCTGCAAAGGAATGTGCATGGGTCTGGCACTTCCAGGTAGATTGAAACTGCGCTGGGCTAGAACTCGAACTTGGGACCTTCGCCTTCAGCAGGCAAGTGCTTCTGTGCAAAAATCAAACCTCCCAGGTTCCAGTCCTGATCTGGCACAGAGTTTTAATCTGGGAGGAAGTCCCATGTTACACTGCTCTTTAAAATACTTATTACTCATAAAAATAGTTTTTATCGATGTTTTTCTCGGTCAAAGATATCCTTGCTTAGAAGACGTTCATCGATACTCAATTTGATTTCGATTTTATTACACATTTGAATCATCGTTCAAAAATAGGCATTTCAAAATAGCCTCTCATATGATGGATATGAGACGAACCGTCGGAGCAAACAAGACTACTAAACACGTGCTCTAAAATGCACACCCTAAAATGCATACCTTATTTCTCTATCTTCGATGTGTGAGACGAATGTCTTCCATATTTTGGGATGAGATAGTATGAACCAAAATAAGAAAAAATTGTCTGGTAAACATGGGCTCTAAAATTCATGCCTTCAGAGTTATGAGCACTTGTTCAGTAGAAGAGATGTGTGTCACTGTAGTGAAGACGAACAAGTGATCACAGCTCTTAAACTAAGCCCTTTAAACCTCATATTTACTGCACTTTTTCGCTTCTAATAGTGGTTCCTGTCATATCCCTGAATACTGACTAATCCTCCTAGGACGCCTTGTATAATGTGTACTGTATCGTAGCGAGACTATAAATTGACTATAATACTGAACAATAACATTACCGATTTTCCAATGTATATTTGCTAATACCAGCTAGTTCGTGAGGTGCAATTAATAGCCATCAGCTCTCGCCCGTTCTCTACATCGCCCATGCAACAAAGAAACACAGAACACTTCCTAGTTCTGTATTTAATACTTACTACTAGAATGTTGTTGTTGTTGTTCTTGTTGTGACGGTGGTGGTGGTCTTCCGTCAGAAGACTGGTTTAATGCAGCTCTCCACGCTACTTCATATTGTGCAAGCCTCTTCATCTCCAAATAACTAGTGCAGCCTACATCCATTTGAACATGCTTGATTATAGACGTCTCTTAGTCTCCCTCTGAAATTATTACGCACCACGCTTCCTTCCAATACTAAGCTGGTGATTCCTGGGTACCTCAAAAATCCCTTCTTTTACTCAAGTTCTGCCACAATTTCTTTTCTCCCCAATTCTGTTCAGGGGGGATAGAGATATGCACATACACGAGGGTTGGAGCTTTAATAGTGGCAGCTATTTACTTACAGCTCGTACAAAATAGATACGTGTTTCAAAGTTTCACTTACCTTCAGAGTAGTCACCAGCATTGTGTACAACCCGTTACCAGTGATGTGGAAGTCGTAGGATACTCTTATCAGTGCCAGTTGTGTTGACAGTTCGAGCGGAGCGGTCTATTGCTTGACGAATTTGCAACAGTTCTGAAGTGAATGCCGCGAAGTGTTGCCTTCAGTTTAGAAATCGAGTTGAACTCGATGGCGTAAGTCAGGGGAGTGCAGTAGGTTGCAAAGCAGTTAGCGGCCCCATCAGTCAAATAAATCAGTAAGAGCTTGCACTGTACGTGATTGAGCATTGTCCTGCAAAATGATGGTCAGGTCAAGCAGTCTCATAACTTCTGTTTATAAACTGGTTGTAGGTCGTGTTCTAAAAATGAACAGCATAGAGGCAGATTGATGACACTTTCTGCAGGACCTGACCATCATTTTGCAGGACAATGGTCAAGCATGTACAGAGCAAGCTGTTACTGATTTGTTTGACCGCTCTCCTGACTTAAGCCCTCATGAGTGCAACTCGATTTCTAAACTGAAGGAAACACTTCGCGGCATTCGCTTCAGAACTGTTACAAATTCGTCGGGCAATAGACCGCGCCGCTCGAACTGTCAACACAACTGGAACTGCTAAGAGTATCCTACGACTTTCACTTCGCTGGAAGAGGGTTATACACAATGCTGGTGACTACTTTGAAGAACAGCTTGGTGTGCGCACTGTAAGACCTTCGGTACACACACCAATAGATTATTTGACTCGTCGCTCTAACGAAGTACGCGAGTGTCAGCAATATGTCTCGTGGTCTTATCGTGGCGTGTTTATCTTCTGCCGTTAGGTCAGACGATAGAAATGCCACTTGCACGCTTAGAGTAGCAGATTGACGGTGATCAAGTTTAAACAGAACTTGATTAATTTTCACACACATTTATTAAAATAATAAAAAGCATAGACATTACGTAACTTGGTTCTGGATGCTATTTACAATTGACAATCTGAAGTTCCTTTGGTCTTGGTAAGTTAATCTTATTCTCACATATCTCTGATACTTGACAAAGTGGCTATTCATTTATCTTCATGGCTATGTACAGGAATATGGTCATCTTGTTAGGCGCAGGCTGAAACTTGACTATAGACTGGTACAGACTAACGCAGACTGGTACTGACTGGTGCAGACAAATGCAGACTGACTAATCGGAGGTCTGTACATTTGTTATAATACCTCGCGCGTTCAGTTATCACTGCACGAGTGTGATCTGCGAGGAGAAAAGGTTCTACGTTAGCAGCAATCTCATTGGCTGCGTTACATATTAATACGGGGATTGGCGGAAGCAGAATTTGGTCCATCTCTAAGGCAGCGCCATCTCGTAGTGCGGAGACGGACGAGCACTGCGCCTGCACTGTTGTGTTTAGCGGGGCGCGCTCTAGTGGGAAAGTTGTGTACCCGCTGATTACGTGGAACTATGTACACAACAAACAGTAAAACTTTGAAACATGTACCTATTATGTACGAGCTGTAAATAAATGGTTGCCACTATTAAAGTTCCAACCCTCGTATACATAGCAGCAGTGTCGCCTACATAAGCTATGAAATGATGGTGCATTGCCGTAGCTGCCACTTGTACTCTGTTAATTCATGTGGAAAGGTTTCTGATGTGATAATGGTTGCACGATGGTCATTAATAGACTTTGAGCACGGAACAGTAGTTGCAGTTAGACAAATGCGACATTCCATTTCGGAAATCCTTAAGGAATTCGATATTCCGCAATCCATAGTGTCAAGAGCGTGCTGAGAATACCAAGTTCCAGGAGTTGCCTCTCGCCACACAATCGTGGTGGCTGATGACCTTGGTAGCCGGAGTGGCCGAGCGGTTCTAGGCGCTACAGTCTGGAACCGCGAGGCCGCTACGGTCGCAGGTTCGCATCCTGCCTCAGGCATGGATGTGTGTGATGTCCTTAGGTTAGTTAGGTTTACGTAATAAGTCTAGGGGACTGATGACCTAAGATGTTAAGTCCCATAGTGCTCAGAGCCATTTGAACCATTTGAAGCTGATGACCTTCACTTGACGACCGAGAGCAGCGACGTTTACATAGAGTTGTCAGTGCTAGCAGACAAGCAAAACAGTGAGAAACAACCGCAGAAATCGATGTGGGACATACAACGAACGTATCTGTTAGGAAAGTGCTGCGAAATTTAGCGTTAATGGGCTATTTCAGCAGATGACCGATGCGAGTGTCTTTGCTAATAGCACGACATCACCTGCAGCGCCAGTCCTAGGCTCGTGATCATATTGTTTGGACCCTAGACGACTGAAAAACCGTAGACAGGTCACACGAGTCTCAGTTTCAGTTGGTAAGAGCTGATGGTAGGGTTCGAGTATGGCGCATACCCCACGAAGCTATGGACTCAAGTTGTCAAGAGGGCACTGTGCAGGCTGGTTGTCAGTTGTGTTTACATCTAAAGGACTGGGTTCTCTGGTCCAACTGAACCTATGATTGATTGGAAATGCTTATGTTCGGCTACCTGAAGGCCATTTGCAGCCATTCATGGACTTTGTGTTCCCATGACAATGCATCATGTCACCAGGCCACAGTTCTTCGTGGTTGGTTTGAAGAAGTTCAAGGGAATGAATTGGCCACCCATCGAACATTTATGGGACTGAATTGGGATATCAGTTCGTGCACAAAATCCAGCACCGGCAACACTTACGCAATTAAGGAAGGTTGTAGATGCAATTTAAGAAAATTATTAGTTATATTACGCTTTGTAAAATCACAAAATTATGTTAGAAATTTTTTAATTTCCTTGTCTGACGATAGTTACCTATTGGAATACATTGAGTGATGAGTTAAAACAAATAATCATTACGGTAGTAAGTAGGTTAACTGAAAACGAGTGGTGTGAAACATGATAGTGTTACGGTGCTGCTGGCACACTTAGAATTTGTCCCGGTGCGCGAATCTTTGGGTAAAGTCTGGCGCCGGTGGGCCAGCGCTGTGGCCGCGGCGACATCAAAAGGACTAGAGCAGAAGTGCCTGGAACCCTCGGCCTCGCATCGCCTTGACGCTTCGAGACATTACGACGACGCGGCTATATAAAGCCCACCCTGCTGTCGCAGTCATTCAGTGTGGATGGTTTCGTTCAGTGCATGCTGCAGATATATTTAGTGTTCCGACTTTAGTGTCTAGTGGACTGTTTTATATGATTATATTTATTTGTTTACTTTATTCTCTTAGTGTATTGTGAATTAAGTTTGCAATGGATAAATCTGTTAGCAGAAACACACGCTTGGAAGTTGATACTGCAAGTCAACATCCAACAATTATTGTGTTCCGACTTTAGTGTCTAGTGGACTGTTTTATATGATTATATTTTATTTGTTTACTTTAGTCTCTTAGTGTATTGTGAATTAAGTTTGCAATGGATAAATCTGTTACCAAAATCGCACGCTTGGGAGTTGATACTGTAAGTCAACATCCAACAATTATTGTGTCGTGAATTGCTTCGTCGTCTTCAGGTGAGAACCGTTCACAGCCGAAACTTGGACAATCCGATAAGCGAAGATCATTTCGGGAGTCTTGGTTGATCAAATACACACTCCTGGAAATTGAAATAAGAACACCGTGAATTCATTGTCCCAGGAAGGGGAAACTTTATTGACACATTCCTGGGGTCAGATACATCACATGATCACACTGACAGAACCACAGGCACATAGACACAGGCAACAGAGCATGCACAATGTCGGCACTAGTACAGTGTATATCCACCTTTCGCAGCAATGCAGGCTGCTATTCTCCCATGGAGACGATCATAGAGATGCTGGATGTAGTCCTGTGGAACGGCTTGCCATGCCATTTCCACCTGGCGCCTCAGTTGGACCAGCGTTCGTGCTGGACGTGCAGACCGCGTGAGACAACGCTTCATCCAGTCCCAAACATGCTCAATGGGGGACAGATCCGGAGATCTTGCTGGCCAGGGTAGTTAACTTACACCTTCTAGAGCACGTTGGGTGGCACGGGATACATGCGGACGTGCATTGTCCTGTTGGAACAGCAAGTTCCCTTGCCGGTCTAGGAATGGTAGAACGATGGGTTCGATGACGGTTTGGATGTACCGTGCACTATTCAGTGTCCCCTCGACGATCACCAGTGGTGTACGACCAGTGTAGGAGATCGCTCCCCACACCATGATGCCGGGTGTTGGCCCTGTGTGCCTCGGTCGTATGCAGTCCTGATTGTGGCGCTCACCTGCACGGCGCCAAACACGCATACGACCATCATTGGCACCAAGGCAGAAGCGACTCTCATCGCTGAAGACGACACGTCTCCATTCGTCCCTCCATTCACGCCTGTCGCGACACCACTGGAGGCGGGCTGCACGATGTTGGGGTGTGAGCGGAAGACGGCCTAATGGTGTGCGGGACCGTAGCCCAGCTTCATGGAGACGGTTGCGAATGGTCCTCGCCGATACCCCAGGAGCAACAGTGTCCCTAATTTGCTGGGAAGTGGCGGTGCGGTCCCCTACGGCACTGCGTAGGATCCTACGGTCTTGGCGTGCATCCGTGCGTCGCTGCGGTCCGGTCCCAGGTCGACGGGCACGTGCACCTTCCGCCGACCACTGGCGACAACATCGATGTACTGTGGAGACCTCACGCCCCACGTGTTGAGCAATTCGGCGGTACGTCCACCCGGCCTCCCGCATGCCCGCTATACGCCCTCGCTCAAAGTCCGTCAACTGCACATACGGTTCACGTCCACGCTGTCGCGGCATGCTACCAGTGTTAAAGACTGCGATGGAGCTCCGTATGCCACGGCAAACTGGCTGACACTGACGGCGGCGGTGCACAAATGCTGCGCAACTAGCGCCATTCGACGGCCAACACCGCAGTTCCTGGTGTGTCCGCTGTGCCGTGCGTGTGATCATTGCTTGAACAGCCCTCTCGCAGTGTCCGGAGCAAGTATGGTGGGTCTGACACACCGGTGTCAATGTGTTCTTTTTTCCATTTCCAGGAGTGTATTTTAAAAGACAAGAGGACAGCGCTATGATGGTGCCTCGAATATGAGACGTAAGTTCAAAGGACTAAAAAAGTTAGTTTTGGATATACAACCAAAAGCACGTGATGTGTACTGCACTGCTCACATTTTAGACTTGGCAGTTGTAGACAGTCTCCGCCATCTTACGTCTATGAGGGATATTATGGCTTTGGCTAAGGACTTAATAGACACCGTAGGGAATCCAATAAAACGATGGGACTTTTCAGAAGCATACGCTGTGAGAGCACCAACGACCAAGCTGGTCTACGACGCCTTTGCCCGACTCAATGGACTATGCAAGCTTCTAGAATCTTGAGAATATTGAGAAACTTTAAAGAGCTTCTAGAGTTTTTTGAAAAATTTTCTGCAGAGCACAAAACAGAGGCAGGTTACAAATGTGCAGGCTATCTTGAGTCAATGTTTCAATTCAAAACTTATTTCTTTTTACGTCTTTATTGCCATGCAATGAACCCAGTAGAAGATGTCAATGAAAAAATTCAGTGTCCTCAGCTAAGTGTTGCTGATATGCAAAAAATATATGAGGGCTTGATTTGTATATTGAATGGAAGGCGTGATAATTTTGAACAGTTTTGGGAATTGTGTTTAAAAGAAAAACCTTCGCAAGTTGATGATCCTTCGCTTCCTCGGAATCGAAGTATACCACAGAACTACGAAAACAACGAAGCCAGCTCACCGCACACTTTCAAAACCCCAAAGGAATACTACAAAGGTATTTACTTTGAAGTTTGTGAAACGGTGCAGTCTTCCATTACTGAGCGGTTTGCTTCGACTGGACTCACATAGGTCATTATAGTTGAACAAGAGGTGAAATAAATTTGGAAAAAATCAACTGAGTTTTTCAAAAATGACCTAGACATTGAGAGACTGCGCTTACACTTGAATATGTTAGCCGATATCGCTACTAAAAAACAACTGGTCTTAAAGAAACATGCTTGACGTAAGAAAGTACGTTACACAAGAGGCTGCAGTTGGAGAAATGTTATGTGAGGTAGTGAAGTGCATTAAGCTTCTCCAAGTAGTTCCAATCACGACAGCAACAGCAGAACGGTCATTTAACGCCCTTAGGCGTCTGAAGTCATATCTCCGATCAACAATGGGACAGAAGCGATTGAACAACTTGGCTGTTTCTTCATGCCCACCGAGATGTTTTGGATGAATTGGATATCCGACCAGTCATCAACGACTTCATATTCGGTAATCCATTCAGACGGTCGACATTTATACACCTTTCTAAAGACACTCTACCCCTAATAATGGCATTTAGAGTAATATTAAAAATATTTATAAAAATAGAGAATTAAATACATACATAATTTTCCCTGCCTCGTGATGACTGGGTGTTGTGTGATGTCCTTAGGTTAGTTACGTTTAAGTAGTTCTAGGTTCTAGGGGACTGATGACCATAGATGTTAACTCCCATAGTGCTCAGAGCCATTTGAGCCATTTTTAATGCCGGCACGAAAACGAACAAAATGAGACATTTAAAAAAAAAAAAGTGGTCAGCGCGACAAACTGTCAACCCTAAGGGCCCAGGTTCGATTCCCGGCTGGGTCGGAGATTTTCGCCGCTCAGGGACTGGGTGTTGTGTTGTCCTAATCATCATCATTTCATCCCCATCGACACGCAAGTCGCCGAAGTGGCGTCAAAATCGAAAGATTTGCACCAGGCGAGCGGTATACCCGACGGGAGGCCCTCGTCACACCCCATTCATTCATTCATTCACTAGTTTAGTATTGTATTACTATATTACTATAGTACTGTATTAGTTATTTTCAAATACTTAAATATTTTTAGGGTGTGAGACCCAATTAAAAACCGCTATTTACATACTTTTTGACTGAAAGTATTAGGCATACTGTATTAACTTTATTAACTGTATTAAAGCATTAACTTTGAGACATTGTTTTTTATTTAATGAACCCTGAGCCTTATTCAAAGTAAACTTAAAATAGCTATCACACTTATTAATCAAAGTGCTGTTACTGTGTGACAACAATATTTTATGTTTTATTCTTTTAATGATAGTTTAGGATTTATTTAAATATAATTTCAGTCTTTGCAGAGCTATATATTCATTGCTCTGTAATAGTCTATAAGCATGGTTACTGCTGTAAATTAAATTAGCTTTTTACGAAAATACTGTGTGAGTTTCTGTTTTGTTTCTTTTTTCTAATCCAACAAATGTGTCAGGCTTGTCGAGTTTCCCCGAGTGTCGATTTATCGATGGTCCAGTTTTCAGGGTTCTAATGTTGATCATATGATCTAAAATGCTTAAAAAACTTAAAAACTCACTATTTTTCATCTAAAATTTAGAGAATTTCCTGGGGCAAGACTCCCACTATGGGCCTCCCCCAATATTTTTTATAAGTCGGCGCTCCTGAGGAGGTATTCCATCACTTTTATTATCTCACTGTATTTGCCATATACGAGGTGCATTCAAGTTCTAAGGCCTCCTATTTTTTTCTAATTAACTACTCACCCGAAATCGATGAAACTGGCGTTACTTCTCGACGTAATCGCCCTGCAGACGTACACATTTTTCACAACGCTGACGCCATGATTCCATGGCAGCGGCGAAGGCTTCTTTAGGAGTCTGTTTTGACCACTGGAAAATCGCTGAGGCAATAGCCGCACGCCTGGTGAATGTGCGGCCACAGAGAGTGTCTTTCATTGTTGGAAAAAGCCAAAAGTCACTAGGAGCCAGGTCAGGTGAGTAGGGAGCATGAGGAATCACGAAGAAACTGTTGCGTAACGTTAGCTCGATGTCCGGGTGCGTTGTCTTGGTGAAACAGCACACACGCACCCCTTCCCGGACGTTTTTGTTGCAGTGCAGGAAGGAATTTGTTCTTCAAAACATTTTCGTAGGACGCACCTGTTACCGTAGTGCCCTTTGGAACGCAAGGGGTAAGGATTACGCCCTCGCTGTCCCAGAACATGGACACCATCATTTTTTCAGCACTGTCAGTTACCCGAAATTTTTTTGGTGGCGGTGAATCTGTGTGCTTCCATTGAGCTGACTGGCGCTTTGTTTCTTGATTGAAAAATGGCATCCACGTCTCATCCATTGTCACAAACGACGAAAAGAAAGTCCCATTTGTGCTGTCCTTGTGCGTCAACATTGCTTGGCAACATGCCACACGGGCAGCCATGTGGTCATCCGTCAGCATTCGTGGCACCCACCTGGATGACACTTTCCGCATTTTCAGGTCGTCATGCAGGATTGTGTGCACAGAACCCACAGAAATGCCAACTCTGGAGGCGATCTGTTCAACAGTCATTCGGCGATCCCCCAAACCAATTCTCTCCACTTTCTCGATGATGTCGTCAGACCGGCTTGTGCGAGCCCGAGGTCGTTTCGGTTTGTTGTCACACAATGTTCTGTGTTCATTAAACTGTCGCACCCACGAACGCACTTTCGACACATCCATAACTCCATCACCACATGTCTCCTTCAACTGTCGATGAATTTCAATTGGTTTCACACCACGCAAATTCAGAAAACGAATGATTGCACGCTGTTCAAGTAAGGAAAACGTCGCCATTTTAAGTATTTAAAACAGTTCTCATTCTCGCCGCTGGCGGTAAAATTCCATCTGCCGTACGGTGCTGCCATCTCTGGGACGTATTGACAATGAACGCGGCCTCATTTTAAAACAATGCGCATGTTTCTATCTCTTTCCAGTCTGGAGAAAAAAAATCGGAGGCCTTAGAACTTGAATGCACCTCGTATCGTTGAGGCAGAAAATGTCCATAGTGGCACAACCCAAATTCCGTGTTGCTACAAAGGATAGACATTGACACGCAGTATTATGCACTTTGATCGTGAGTTAATTCTAGCTCATAGGCTTGTACTGCCAGTGGACTGACGAGAAGTCGACAGGAAGCAGCGAAAGGCGGACCCCGGGTAATACTTGCGTTGGCCAGTAATCATGCAGGAGCCAGAAGGAGCGGCCACTTTCACATCGCCCCCTGTCCGTCCAGCCGTGAGAGCGCCCCTCACCCGGGAAAGTGTCGCACTGCGCGGTCTGATCAGCACGACGAGCAATTCACTCACACGTGGCTGCTCCGAGGATAACGTTTTATGTTTTCACCAATGTCCACTGGGCGGCACTGCTGAGATATGAACATACTAATTGAAACTTCCTGGCAGATTAAAACTGTGTGCCCGACCGAGACTCGTACTCGGGACCTTTGCCTTTCACGGGCAAGTGCTCTACCATCTGAGCTACTGAAGCACAACTCACGCCCGGTCCTCACAGCTTTACAGCAGGAGAGCTTCTGTAAAGTTTGGAAGGTAGGAGACGAGATACTGGCAGAAGTAAAGCTGTGAGGACCGGGCGTGAGTCGTGCTTCGGTAGCTCAGATGGTAGAGCACTTGCCCGCGAAAGGCAAAGGTCCCGAGTTCGAGTCTCGGTCGGACACACAGTTTTAATCTGCCAGGAAGTTTCATATCAGCGCACACTCCGCTGCAGAGTGAAAATCTCATTCTGGTCAACATACTAATTGTCATTCGTGTCGAAAGTGGAAGGACTATACAAAACTCTACTGGTGGTAAAGTTGCGATATGGCGTTTTCGAGGCGAATTTTCAACTTGCAGGACAGTCGGGTGTCCAGCCGGTTTACGTCATCAGTTCTGCTCGACATTGATGCAAACACACTCGTTGCGACCTTCAGGTGGTTCCCGAAGACAGTTATTTCTCTCGAGTCTGTGTCCTCCAACGTAGCCACATTTACACAACCACAGACCGAGACTGTACGTCGAAACAACAATGCAAACCTTCACAATTCCAACAACAGAAGGACGCACAGTAAATAATCAAATTTTACTTATTGTGACTATACAAGGTGAAACCGACAAACTCTGGGAGGTTGTAGGGGACATCAAAACAAATATTTTTCCCTAATGTCACTTTTTCCTATGAGGATTATTTAAACCGGTGGAGGCCGTATTACGCTCTTCAGTTGTTAAGAGGCCGTATTACGATCTTCAGTTGTAGAAGGCGTAATACGCTCTTCAGTTGTAGGCAACTGCTGTCCACCAGTGTAGTAGTGATTTTTTCTGTGTGCTAATGGAGCGATACACCTGGAGTGAGTACACTGATATGGTTGGTGCGTACAACGTAGCGCACGACAACGGACGAGCTGCACAGCGGGTTTATCAACAACAATATCCTAATCGCCGTATCCCGCATCATACGACCTTTGCTGCTGTGTACCAACGTCTGCATGAGACCGGGTCATTTAGCATATTACCTGGACAGGGACGCCGTCGCACGGTAAAAACGCTGCAATTTGAGGAAGCTGTCTTGCAGCATGTGGAGCGGGATCCTTCAATCAGCACTCGTGCAACTGCACGTAACATGGGGACGAATCAGACGAATGTAAGAACAGTCCTTCGAGAGCAATTGTTACGTCCATTTCAATTACAGCGTGTCCACAACATGGAACCAGTTGATTATCCATCCAGAGCACAGTTTTCGCAGTGGTACCTGGAACAGTGTGAAATGCGTCCTATGTTTCCATCTTCTGTGTTGTTTACCGATGAAGCAATGTTCGGGCGTGATGGAGTCTTCAACATGCACAATTCGCATGTTTGGAGTTTCCACAGTTACTAGCGCTCATCAAGTGCAGTTCTTCGTTAATGTGTGGGTCGGTGTTGTTGGGGACTGTTTAATTGAGCCGTATCTGCTACCTAGACCATTAAATGGCTGGCACTATTACAATTTTCTCGCCAGAGCATTGCCAGAATTGCTGGAAGACGTCCCGCTCCCTACAAGACAACGCATGTGGTTCCAACATGACGGGGCGCTGGCACATTTCTGTCGTCGTGTGCGTCGATTCGTGGACCGATGGTTCTGAGAAACACGTATTGGCAGAGGTGGTTCTGCACCATGGCCTGCTCGATCCCCAGATATGACCCCTCTGGACTTTTTGTGTGGGGAGAGATGCGCAACCTTGTTTACACAACTCCTGTTGCATCAGAAGAGGATCTGGTTGTCCGGATATTAGCAAGAGCAGGAACAATTCAGGATACTCCTGGGGTTTTTGTCCGTGTCAGACAGAATATGATCCGACGGTGTAACCTTTGTTTACGTGTCAATGGAGGCATTTTTGAAAATATACTGTAATTGAAACTGGGTTGTGTTAATGTGTTGTCTCTTGGTCATAAAAAAATGGAAAAGTGTTTGTTGGTTTAATTAATTTGCCGCCTGAGAAATCTTCCTCTACCAGTTTAAATACTCATCATAGAAAAAAATGACATTAGGGAAAAATATTTGTTTTGACGTCCCCTACAACCTCCCAGAGTTTGTCGGTTTAAATACTTTTCACCCTGTAGAGTGCAGTAGGAAGAATGCGCCATTAACTTTGCAGTTAATTTGTGGGTACAAAGATTACAAAATTTAGTACACAGTGCTGTGCATCGAGTCGAACTGAGATTACATGACACAATCGAACACTTATCATTCCATATTCCTCGAACTGTAGATCAGTCGTGGTGGCTGGCGAGTAAAGGTAGCACTTGAACAGGTCTTTCCGATGGGTGAGAGATCTGGAGAACCTTCTGGTCGCAACAATCAGTGCTTAATTTCTAAAATTTTAGGTGATTCAAAGAATCTCTTCAACAATTAAACCCTATCCCCGCCACTCACAAGTTTCCATTTTTGAAAACTTGTGATGAAACTAATAATGGGATCAGTTTTTACAGAATTATGTCCTGAAATTTGAATTTTTAAAACATTAATTCTTATCATGATAACAATAATACAACAAGATTTACTACAAACACGTTCACTGGTGCCAGCGCAGCGTCAAACTAATAATGAGATCAGTTTTTACAGATTTATGTCCTGAAATTTGGGTTTTTAAAACGTTATTTCTTATAATGATAACAATAATACAAGATTTGCTACAAACACGTTCACTGGTGCCAGCGCAGCGTCAAACTATAGTTACGTTGCAATTTAACACACTTGTACCATTTTAAAATCCCCGATGTCGACTTGGTGCAGCCGAAATTAAGCCCTGACGGCGATAGTCGAGATATACAAACTGCGCTGCCTGTAGTATTCCTAATTGCGATTGCAATGTTACTTTGGACATGCGTGTTATTCTGGTCTCTTCTGTATGGGAATATACGTAATGGATATACCAGTACAGGTTGTAGACACATGATGGTCCAGATGTGGAAGTTTGGAGCTGGCCGTGAGTCATGCACGGATAGCCAAATGGTGATGCGACCGCTTGCGGTAAGCGGGAAATCCGGGTTTGAGTCCTGGTCCGGCACAAATTATCATTGCCGTCATTCCATTCTACAGCTGACGGGTGTCCATATTCGCAAAAAAATGGCTCTGAGCACTATGGGACTTAACATTTGACGTCATCAGTACCCTAACTTAGAACAACCTAAACCTAACTAACTTAAGGACATCACATACATCCACGCCCGAGGCAGGATTCGAACCTGCGACCGTAGCAGCCGCGCGGTTACGGACTGAAGCGTCTAGAACCATACTCGCAACTCTGAATACATTTATTGTATAGTCGAGGTAGGTCAGGACAGCACAGGCAACAGGAGGTCATGTGTTATCTTGTTGAAAGATAATGTCAACGGAGCTCGGCTATAGGGCAGAGCCACCAACGTGATCACGTCTGCTGTCCAAATTACCACCGCTACGATACAGAGGTGATCATGTTGTGTGCATGTGAGACATTGACGAATGCATCCTGGTAACATTAACTCTGCTCTGTACCTCCACACACTGCTAAACCTACAATGATGCTGTAAGTAAATCAGCACTTCTGTGCCTTATTGTCGTCGTGTGCACCACTGTAGGTGCGTCTCTCTCTGTTGCCGCGGCACGGGAACCCCAACAAAGTACGTCGTGCTGACAGCCTGTGCAGCTGCAGACGTCATCGCACTGTTAATGTCGATACTTGTCAAACAAGGTCATTCTCACTCGTAGTTCGTTGACATGATTGTACGACCCTCCACGGTCGAGCGAGCAATACGTCTGTCCTCTCGGGCGCTAGTCGACTACGGCTATTATAATCCTACAGGGAATTGAATATCATCTTCCAGAAATTGTAGATTCCATGTTCACATGGCAGTCGCGGGATCCTGACCAAAACGATCAGCATTACAGCAGAACGATAAACCGCTGCCTCAATAGTTCACGATCCTGCTTACACAAGGTACAACTCGATCTTCTCAGACACAACCAACATTCACATTCCTTTTCTGAGTGAGAAAACCGCTGCGTAACCTTTCTTTCTACAGGGCGTTTGACTACTATAGGTACAGACCAAACGGGTGAATAGGGGACAATGAAATAAGCAAATAATCCTAATAAACATTGGCCAGCAAACCAATGGCTTCCCCGTGTTGTGGCTGAGTACACGAACACCTTGTAACAAGAACCTCGATGATGATGATATTTGCCTTGTGGGGCGTTCAACTGCGCGATTATCAGCGCCCGCACAAATTCCCAATCATTTCACTGTCCATGATGATAAAATGATGAGGACAACACAAACACCCAGTCTCCGGGCGGAGAAAACCCACGACCCAGCCGGGAATCGAACCTGGGACCCCACAATACAGAGGCAACTACGCTAGCCACTAGACCACGAGCTGTGGACAACAAGAATCTCCAAGAACCCAAACTGCAGGTAGGAACCTGAGGACAGACACGTCACATATAGCGCTCCACATGACCACCGTTCTGCGAAGGCAGCCTTCGGTTCATCTCCTTATCGATCCTCGCTATGGTATTCCAGATTTTACTGAGCAGCACCTTCAATTGTTTCTGCTTCAGCGACATCAGATTGCCAAGAAAAGTTATTACATATTTTGCGTATGACGTGTCTACTAAAATGTTCTTTCTGTTTGTAACGTATCGCACAGGGAAGATTCTGGCAAAGTGAGCCTACTCTGTTCTGCTCATGCAGATTCGGCAGTGCGGGTCACTAGACAATAGGGCCCCAATGACTCCCGAAGGCGAGAACATCGTGCCATCGTTGTCAAAACTTCTATGCACATTCTTATTAAACGGATATTTTATACTGATTTATGAATAATGATTAGTTCATAAGAGTTTTGATCATGTAATGATCCTGTATAATACATTCACGTGACAGAAGTTATGGGATATCGATATGCGTATATACAGGTGGCGGTAGTATCGCGTACACAAGGTATAGGAGGACAATGCATTACTGGAGCTGTCATTTGTACTGAGGTGATTCATGTGAAAAGGCTTCCGACGTGATTATAGCCGCACGATGGGAATTCATAGACGTCGAACGCGGTTTGGTAGTTTGAGTTAGAGGCATGGGACATTCCATTTCGGAAATCGTTAGGGAATTAAATATTCCGAGGTACATAACCGCAGAAATCAATGTGGGACGTACGACGAATGTATCCGTTAGGACAGTGAGGCGAAATCTGGCGTTAATGGACTGTGGCAGCAGACGACTGAAGCGCGTGCCTTTGCTAATAGCACGACATCGCTTTTGCAGCGGCTCTCCTGACCTCTTGACCATATCAGTTGGACCCTAGACTATTGGAAAACTGTGGCCTGGTCAGATGCGTCTCCATTTCAGTCAGTAAGAGATGACGGTAGGATTCGAGTGTGGCACAGACCCCATGAAGCCTTGAACCCAGGTTGTCAACAAGGCACTGTGCAAGCTGGTGGTGGCTCCATTATGGTGTGGGCTGTGTTAGATGGAAATGGACTGAGTTGTTGACTGGAAATGGTTTGAGTCGACAAGGATTGAAGGGATCGCTGAGTTAAGAAGAAATCTACGGATACCAGTCACTGAATGCCTACTCCTATTTTGACTGGACCAGAGGTTTGATTTTTCCTACATGTCAGGGGACCTGAGGATGGCGCAATGTAGCGCTGAAACGGGTTACTCAAATAAAATAACAAATGGAAATTTAAACGTTTGAAGGTTGTTTGATTCGACATTGTACCTGGAAATTGTTGTGTTCAGTTACCTATAAACCATTTGCTGTCATTCATGGGCATCATGTTTCCAAACAACCATGGAATTTTCATGGATGACAATGAGCCATGTCACTGGGCCACAATTGTTCGCGATTGGTTTGAAGAAACACTAGAGAATTCGAGCGAATGATTTGGCCACCTAGGCCACCCGACATGAATCTCATCGAACGGTAATGGAATATAATCGAGAGATCAGTTCGTGCATAAAATTCAGCACCAGCGACGCTTTTGCAATCACGGACGGCTGTAGAGGCAGTATGGCTCACTGTTTCTGCTGGTGGCTTCCAACGAAAAAAGGAGATCCGCACGATATCAGGAGGTATCCCATGACTTTTGTCACTCACCGTATGACAATGTCCTATTAATAAAAAATGTGTTAATTTAAATGTGTGTCGACTACGTTTGTTGAGAAGCGCAGTGACCCTACCAACAAGCAAGTAAGAGATTTTTCAATTTTACTGATTCTTGAGTAACAGTGATATACATTTTTAAGCCTATTAGTGATAAGCATTTTTAAAGGAAATGGCTATAATTTTGACTTCTGTATTAAACCGGCAACCATTTAGAGTATTCTATTTTGGTAAATATTAAGCATGTTGGAACATATGCTGAAAGTTTCGCCTACGTACAGAAAATCAAAACTAATTCCAGAAAAAGTGAATCATAATTCTGGGGAAATAAAAAAAAGGGAAAACTTAATTTCTATAAAGTGACTAATTCTGAAAAATTACTTGAAACAGATTCAGTTAATCCCTAGAGTTGAAATTTGACTTTGGTGCTAACTCAACAGTTACTCACTACGTTTACATGCGACACGTCTTCCGAAAGACGAAAATCGAATTTCGGAAACCGTTTTTCGCTCTCGTGTTTACACGTTAAGGTCAGAAGCGGATTCGCTAGCCCAGTTAAACATGGCGCATGGAAAACAGCTGTTACCGTGGAAATGGAAATGCCGTGTGGCTATGGCCTCGCTTCGGGTAGACCGTTCGCTTGGTGCAATTCTTTCGAGTGGACGCCAACTTGGTGACTTGCGTGTCGATGGGGATGAAATAAGGATGATAAGGACAACACCCAGTCCATGAACGGAGAAAATCTCCGACCCAGCCGGGAATGGAACCCTGGCCGTTAGGTATGACATTCCGTCGCGCTGACCACTCAGCTACCAGGGGCGGACAGCTGATACAGTTTAAGATTTCGTCAGCACACTCGTTATTGATCAGCTTCAGTCTAGTATTTCTACTTATCTTTCACTGTGCAGAAAGCCAATCCGTACAAATTTTAAGAAACAAGACTAAATCTGACAGCCCAAGCACGTTTCAAAACTGGTGGCGCTTACATGGAAGCGAAAATCGACTGTGGAACTGGACAATCGGCAACCAGAAGCGGATTTCCATAATCGATTTTGATGTGTTTACGTGACCACCCGCAACCGGTATTGGGAAATCGGTTTACGAAATCCGATTTTGGGAGCCCAATGTAAACTGGTGAATTACAGAATATTACGTTTACGCGAACTTTGGTTCATATCATAGAATCTGCGTTATTTCTCAATAACTGTTTAAGACTCGATATCGGTTCGATGTTTCTGTGAAGGAAATGCCTCTGAAAAACAACAGAGCCTACATTCGCACCGAAAATATTTATTGAAATTGTATTAGAAGAACAGTTTGATGTGATACATTTAAATATTACGCCGCTGCACACTCAAGTAGTATCTGTGGCAGATCGATCTCTGCAGTACGACATGTAATTGTTTTGTGAAACATCTAAAAACAGTTCTTGGACTACAGCGACAATTAACATGGATACGATATTGTTGAGGCTGTATTGTTAAGATGTACGATGCTTCGGACATGCGTGCATGCGTGACAGTATGGGGTGCCATTGGTTACACGTCTCGGTCACCTCTTGTTCGCATTGACGGCACTTTGAACAGTGGACGTTACATTTCAGATATGTTACGACCCGTGGCTCTACCCTTCATTCGATCCTTGCGAAACCCTACATTTCAGCAGGATAATGGACGACCGCATGCTGCAGGTCCTGTATGGGCCTTTCTGGATACAGAAAAAGTTCGACTGTTGACCTGGTCAGCACATTCTCCAGATCTCTCACCAATTGAAAACGTCTGGTCAATGGTGGCCGAGCAAGTGGCTCGTCGCAATACGGCAGTCACTACTCCTAATGAACTGTGGTTTCGTGTTGAAGCTGCATGGGTAGCTGTGCCTGTACACGCCATCCAAGCTCTGTTTGACTCAATGCCCAGGCGTATCAAGGCCGTTATTACGGCCGGAGGTGGTTGTTCTGGATACTGATTTCTCAGAATCTATGCACCCAAATTGCCTGAAAATGTAATCACATATCAGTTCTAGTATAATATATTTGTCCAATGAATACCCGTTTATCATCTGCATTTCTTCTTGGTGTAGCAATTTTAATGGCCAGTAGTGTGTTTGTAGTTGTGAACACGGACATCCAATCAGCTGTATAATGGAAATATATTTATCCGCCTATACCGCGCAGCGATTTTCAATGAAAACGTCCCCCCCCCCCCTCCCCACACGTTCGGGAATTACATAATGAGTGAAGGTTGTGACACATGAACGACGACATACGGTTGAGTTTGGCCGTAACTCGTTTAGGGATAGCCAAAGCGTTTATGGCGTCCGCTCGTTGAAAGCGGAAATCTGGATTCGAGTCCCGACCCGGCACAAATTTTCACTGTCGTCATTCCATTATACAGCTGATGATTGTCCGTGTACGCAACTGCGTACATATTTCATGGATTTACATGAAGGTTTAGGAGCAGATCCTTTTCGGCTAGCCAGACTAAACGATCATGCGGTATATGTGAAGAGGTAGGAATCCATTTTCCTTCAGGAAGAACACAGACGAAATACGAAGAAGTATTTGTATGGGTTGAACACGGTCACTTATGTCTACGAAAGAAACCAGCCGACGGATATTTACTATTTCTAATCCGTCCGAAGGAAGAATAAAGCGCCTATTTATATCCAGAGGAAACAGGCTCACCTCATCGGTGTTTATGACTTGTGCTGAACATCGAGGTTTATAGCCTGTCGGGCGGAAAACCTCACTGCCCACGTTCAAAGACCCCAGACGTGTTCCGAATATACTGACAACCATCCATAATGCATTCCAGGACTTGGTTGACATTCCCAATAAGTCTGGAGTACACCGAAGGTTTTGAAAATCCGAACACAAAAATATCCAACGGGTTCAAGTCAAGAGACGTGGGATGCCATGGTATTAGCGAGCCACTATCGATACACCAATCGAAGATTCGTGCTGAGTATTCCCGAAAAAACACACGAAAACGTGCTAGTGCACCACCATGTATGTACCACATATGCATTCCTTCAGCATAAGGAACATCACCCAAACAGATTACAAAGTTCTATGTTGGCATGCCTGCATGCGTTATCGTGGGGGGGGGGGGGGGGGGGGGGAACCATTGGCTTTCAGATCTGTTTTTGTTAAGGTATGTCTACACGATGCCTCATTGCTCGTACGTAATCGCAGAGGGCCGGGAATAAAAGGGCGAGCACAAAAATTTGTGGAAAGAACGCATGTACGGGTGGGACTTCTGGTGTCCACACGTTGCCACACTGCGCAAGCTGTCTACTATGGATTCGCTTCTTTGCTTGTGAGCTTGGGCTCTGTTTATTGCGATCGAAAGGAGACAGAAAAAGAAAACCCAAAAGTGACTGTAGGTAAACAGGTATCTAAATAACAAAGGCACGAGAAACACAGAGTGACAACAAGTTTCGGAAGCGGGTCACAGCGAGATTTTAAATTTCCTGCTTTGGAAACTGGAGCGATAACGCTGGCAATAAAATTTCGTTAGTTAGTAACCGGCGACTTGTGTACCAGATTGAACAATTTATTTCGTATTTCAAAACAAAGCGTTTCAGTGATTATTCCTGAAACTGAGAAATATTTAAGGGAGGTTCTTAGTTAGGTGAAGGTTAATCAATTTTCTATGTGTCATTTATATTTTATTTTATAAAAGAAATTGTTCAAACGACTTTAATCATGAAATATTATAAGTAGATTTACACCCTCGGACTAGACAAATTTGTGACTTCCACAGATGTCAGAATCCATTAGAACGCAAATTGCGCTTTCCAATTCTGTATTTTTTGCATCTTTAGTGTCCTTCATTTCTATTTCCAGTAGTTTGTTGAGAAGCTACAAATAACCCATCATTTCCTTTGTTCAGATGTCTTTAGTTGTTGTGCTGTTAAGTCGCCATAGCATGAATATTCGTCCACGTTTTCGAAAAACAAAAAATGGCTCTGAGCACTATGGGACTTAACATCTGAGGTCATCAGTCCCCTAGAACTTAGAACTACTTAAACGTAACTAACCTAAGGACATCACTCACATCCATGCCCGAGGCAGGATTCGAACCTGTGACCGTAGCAGTCGCGCGGTTTCAGACTGAAGCGCCTAGAACCGCTCGGCCACATCGGCGGCGATTTCGAAACACACATTTCATAAATTTGTGGCTCATTTTTCTCTGTTTTTCTGCTTGGAATCTTACGGTTTCTTATTCTTTACAGATATATCATCAGACACGTTTTATCTAATACGTGGCGCTGGTTTATTCAGATAATCTTTAGAAGCGGTGTTCCACAGGACTGCTTTTTGTCTATAATCACCTTTAAATTTAAGCGTGTTTCATTTGGAGTCAACATATACTATCGCACATGAAATGGTTCGCATCATAACCTCAACACATTAGACAGCCAAACACATACGGGTCCCAGCTACCTGTCGTCAGCTAAAAAGCGCAAAGATTCCCACCAAAGCCGGGAAGCAATGCGCTTTGCGCACGACCCTGCATTTCCAGGAAATTACGCATCGACAAACGCACATGCGTAGTTGCACTGTTGGAAATTTGTACGCACGCGCTAAGTTGAACGTAAGCAAGGCGTCGAATGGACGCGCCTTATGATTAGTTGCTTGTTCCATTTCCTTCTCGCCCCTTTCGTTTGCACCTACAATAGTCAAACACCCGCCATACAAAATGTAGATGGCATTGCTGCTACCTTACGGCGTAAACAGGCATGTAACACACCTCATACCAGTTTAACCCTTATTGTGTGAGGTTTCGGTGGTGCATTTTTGTGGCGAGTAGTCTGGTTATAAAATGGGATCATTTCCGCGATGAACGTACCAGAGCATTAACCTGTCTGGCTACAGGTGTGTCAATACGACCGCCGCTCGCCAAAAAGAAAAGACACGCGTCTGGTTTTCCTGGCGCGGCGGCCAGAACACCTTTCCTCTATTAGACGGGACCACTTTCATTGCGAGCGGCGGCGAGGCAGAGCGGCGACTGCAGGTTTCCCCATGCGACTGGACGCTGGCATTTCGACACTGCGAACTGCGTAGCGCCGCGTTCTCGTGGGAGTAAACTGTGAGCGGCGATAACTATCAGATAGCGTGACATTACAGTAAAGGACCGTCAGTCACAGTTACACTTACAATATTCCGATCACCTGGTCGAGTTCTGGCGTGTTGGAAACTTCGTGGCAGATTAAAACTGTGTATCGTATCCAAGCCAGGGCCGTTTCTATCATCAGGCAAGATAAGGCGGTCTCCTAGAGAGGCAAAAGTTTAGGCGCGGAAAATGGCGGAAAAAGTTAACTTCAAATCAAACAGCTAAAAAATTGAGCAAATAAGGAGAAAAATGAAGAAAAAAATTAAAACACTACATTGTGTTCAAGAGCATATAGAACAGATGCTTACTAAGTCTTTATTTGCTTTAACGAAAGTAAACGCATTGCCTCTACCTATCTCGAAACTCCCCAACACAAGCCGGCCGTTGTGGCTGAGTGGTTCTAGGCGCTTCAGTCTGGCACCGCGCGACCGCTACGGTCGCAGGTTCGAATCCTGCCTCGGGCATGGATGTGTGTGATGTCGTAAGGTTAGTTAGGTTTAAGTATTTCTAAGTTCTAGGGGACTGATGACCTCAGATGTTAAGTCCCATAGTGCTCAGAGCCATTTGAACTCTCGAACGCACCCGCCTCAGATTTAGTGGTAAGTTCTGCCAGTGGATAGACCGTCAAAAGCTGAACACATGTCAAGCATGAAAACAGGAAGGAGGTGTACCGAACTGTGAAAAAAGAAGCAAAATCTAAACAGTGAACGGTCCAAGCTCAAGATGTGCAACATGGAACGAATTTGTAGAGCCCCCAGGGTCGTGGTTATGTGGTCCCGGTGTTGGTTTATGAAGGGGCAGATTCGTGTTCAAATCGTGTCCCATTTTTTTAATAAAATTATGAACTATCCGCCCGGTCATCGGCGCGTCTGTTCTTCTGTAGTCTTGGAAATTATCATACTGCACATTGGTTATAGAGTATGAGTCATGCTGTAAGAATATATTACCGTCGCAAGCAAATCTGATGAATAGTGAGTGCATGCGTGATGTCACATAGACCTCTCACAGAAATTAAAATAACAAATAATGTTACAACAAAGGAATTCAAGAGTCAAAACTTCCAAAACGGAACACAAGAGCGGTACTTCTGTAGAGCAACAAACAGAAAGTACGTACGTCTGGATGTCCCCATCTTACACCTCGCTGTTGAAAAAGGACGTTACACAACGACACAAACACAAATTTGAATACAGCGAACAGACACATCAATGACCGAATGTACAGTTAATAATTTTGGCCGCGCGGGATTAGCCGAGCGGTCTAAGGTGCTACAGTCATGGACTGTGCGGCAGATTCCGGTGGAGGTACGAGCACTCCCTCGGGCATGGGTGTGTGTGTTTGTCCTTAGGATAATTTAGGTTAAGTACTGTGTAAGCTTAGGGAGTGATGCCTTAGCAGTTAACTCCCATAAGATTTCACACGTATTTGAACATTTCAACAATAATTTTGTGAGAAAACAGTATATATACGGGCACGAGGGAGATGTGAACACGGATCTCCCCCTTTATAATCCAACACCGTGACCACACAACCAGGACACCGGGGCTCTACAAATTCGCTCGACGTTGCTCGTCTTGAGCTTGGACCTCTCGCTGTATCGATTTTGCTTCTTTTTTCACAGTTCAGTACGCTTTCTTTCTGTTTTCATGCTTGATGTGTGTTCAGGTTTTGGCGAGCTATCCACCGGGCAATGTTATCACTAAATCTGAGGGGACACGAAGGGGAATTTCACTTGTGAGTGCGAAAGGGAAACTAATATGACCCTGGTTCATCTCAGTCGAGCGCAATAGGTGGCCACATGCACTGGTTAGCGATCACGTTTCGATGCTGATGTTTTTAGTTCTTCTATTATTTCCTGTAGATAAACGCAAAATCCATTCCTCACTAGAATTCGAGCCCGGACCCATGGCCGACGAATCATCAGAAACCAATCGCTTAGACCACTGCGCCATCGCAAGTTGTAGAACCCTTAAAAATTGCTAACAAAGCGACATTTATTTATGTAATCACAAGAAACGAAATAACACCACGATTGTTCAGATGACCTTAGTTTGATGGTTCGGCACGTCTGTCATCAGTACAGCACAATTTCGAAATTCAAGGAAAATTTCATTCACAGCAGAAACTGGTTTCACACCTTTATATAAGTCCGTTTTCTTGCAATTAAATAAAACAAGTAATTAATGCTAAATGTGGTTGAGCTAGTATATTCAGTCGAGTTCTGGTTTAAAATATTTAGCACATTCTTCTTATTTCAATTGCTTTGGAAAATTTCAAAAACTAGGAAAAATAAGAAATTGAGCACATTTGCTGTCCTCAATTAGTTTTAAAGGAACTGAGGAGAAAGTATGAAAATTAAGGACTGTTTCCAGAACATTAGGATATCTTAGTTTAATAATTAAAAGTGTAATAGGAGATCTGAATTGTTGTGTCGCTTGATGTTGGTGGTGGTGGAGGGGGTGCGAGGATATGGGGGAGACTGATGGTAGTAAAGAGAGAGTGCGTAATTTTTCAGTTCTCGCCGAAGTTAGTAAAACATATGGCAACGGGCTTGCTCACAATTTTAGTTCCGGCAGTACCTCGTCCTCTACCTTTCAAGCTACATAGAAGCTCTCCTGCGTGCTGAACTCCGGAAGAAAGGATTATGCGGAGATACGACAGTCACAGCCTACGGGAGGGCACGGTCGTGGATCGTGTTTTGATAGTTCAGCAGTTGAGGGTGAAAGGCTAAGGTCGCAGGTTCGAATCCTGGTGGTGCACACAGTAAACTGCTAGGAAGTTTCAGATCAGCGCACGCTCCACTGACAACAAAAAATTCAGTATTATCGCACTTTCTTTCAGAGAGAGGCCAGAGGCAATGGAACACTTACTCGCCACACGTAAGAGCGTCGCTTTCCTGAAAGCAGATATCCACACCATACTGTAATACTTGAGCTGCACGCGGTCTGCTCAGAAAATACGGGAACGATCGTAATTTTGCGCCAATAGTGTGTTGGAGCCAAATGCGGTTGGCACCCCTGCACACGCCTGTGTTTTATGTGTGTCGAAAGTTTCATTGTTGTATGTCTGTTAGTTATTCTACATCTACATACATACTCCGCAATCCAACATACGGTGCGTGGCGGAGGGTACCTCGCACCACAACTAGCATCTTCTCTCCCTGTTCCACTCCCAAACAGAACGAGGGAAAAATGCCTATATGCCTCTGTACGAGCCCTGATCTTTCTTATCTGACCTTTGTGGTCTTTCCGCGAAATGTAAGTTGGCGGCAGTAAAATTGTACTGCAGTCAACCTAAAATGCTGGTTCTCTCAGTTTCCTTAGTAGCGATTCACGAAAAGAGCGCCTCCTTTCCTCCAAAGGTTCCCACCCGAGTTCCTGAAACATTTCCGTAACACTCGTGTGATGACCAAACCTACCAGTAACAAACCTAGCAGCCCGCCTCTGAATTGCTTCTATGTCCTCCCTCAATCCGACCTGATTGGGATCCCAAACGCTCGAGCAGTACTCAAGAGTGGGTAGTATTAGTGTTTTATAAGCGGTCTCCTTTACAGATGAATCACATCTTCCCAAAATTCTAGCAATGAACCGACGACGACTATCCGCCTTCCCTACAACTGCCATTACATGCTTGTCCCACTTCACATCGCTCTGCAATGTTACGCTCAAATATTTAATCGACGTGACTGTGTCAAGCGCTACACTACTACTAATGGAGTATTCAAACATTACAGGATTCTTTTTCCTATTCATCTGCATTAATTTACATTTATATATATTTAGAGTTAGCTGCCATTCTTTACACCAATCACAAATCCTGTCCAAATCATCTTGTATCCTCCTATAGTCACTCAACGACGACACCTTCCCGTACACCACAGCATCATCAGCATACAGCCGCACAGTGCTATCCACCCTATCCAAAAGATCATTAATGTAGACAGAAAACAACAGCGGACCTACCACACTTCCCTGGGGCACTCCAGATGATACCCTCACCTCCGATGACCACTCACCATCGAGAACAACGTACTGAGTTCTATTACTTAAGAAGTCTTCGAGCCACTCACATATTTCGGAACCAGTCCCATATGCTCGTACCTCAGTTAGGAGTCTGCAGTGGGGCACCGAGTCAAGCGCTTTCCGGAAGTCAAGGAATATGGCATCCGTCTGATACCCTTCATCCATGGTTCGCAAGATATCGTGTGAAAAAACGGCGAGTTGCGTTTCGCAGGAGCGATGCTTCCTAAAGCCGTGCTGATGCACGGACAGCAACTTCTCTGTCTCAAGGAAATTCATTATATTCGAACTGAGAATATGTTCGAGAATCCTGCAACAAACCGATGTTAAGGATATTGGTCTGTAATTTTGAGGATGTCCTTCTACCCTTCTTGTATACAGGAGTCACCTGCCCTTTTTTCCAGTCACTCGGGACTTTCTGTTGGCAAGAGATTGTTCAGTGCTGTATTGAGTAGAACGTATGGTCGCACAGTTTGCGAATTTCGAGATGGCAGAGTTAGAGGAGCAACACGTCTGCATTAAATTTTGCGTGAGACTCAAGAAAACCTTTACAGAGACACACCACTGCAGGAAGCCCACAGTGATGAACGCTTAAGCTGGACTCCGTATTAGGAATGGTTCACACGATTTAAAAACGGCCGGACGGAAATCAAAGATGATTTTCGTTTAAGACGGCCTTTGACGTCTACCGACGACGCTCATGTTAAGAACGTCAACTAAATTGTGCCTGCCGATCTGACTGTCCGAGAGATTGCAGAAGAATGTAACATTCCAGTTGGATTACGTCATGAAATCCTGACACAGTATCATGAAATGCATAGTGTTGTCGCCAATTTCGTCCCACGGCTCATGAAGCAAGACCGGAAAAACCTTCGCCTCCCAAGAGCTTTTCGATCGCGCAAATGAGAATCACAACTGTTGATGAGACCCGAGTCTACGGTTATGATGTTGAGACCAGCGCTCAAACTTCACAATGGGTCGGGTAAGGTTCACCAAGAATAAAAAACAGCTATGCTGAGTTTTCTTTGACTTTGAAGAATTATTTCATCATGAACTATTGCCACAGGGACAAACTGTTAATCGTTGGTACTAACGGGACGTTTCGAGACTTCTACGAGAAAATGTGAGAAGGAAACTGTCTGAAATGTGGCTCTTGCACCACGATAACGCATCCGCACATTCATCCCTGTCGTTGCGTGGCTGTTGCACAAAAGCAGAATCACTGTGCTGCCCCATCCTCCGTGTTGTCCAGACCTGTCCGCCGCGGACTATTTTTTATTTCCAAAGTTGAAAACCGCGTTGAAATAACGAAGATTTGCAACGATAGACGAGATAAAAGAAAATTAGCAGACGGCTCTTCGCACGATCCAGCAAGAGGCGTACCAAGACTGCTTCTAGAAGTGGAAACGGCATTGGGAGCGGTGTTATCAATTGTGGAAGAGAGAATTTCGAAGGAGACCGTTCACAACAAGTAAAAGCTAAGCCTAGAAAAAATTCGTTGACAAATTTCAGGAATTTTTTGAACAGACCTCGAACTTTATCAGAGTCTTCTAGAAACAGGGAATTCCCGTCCTGGCCATAACTTACTCACTTGGTGACCAGTGGTAATAGCAGGAACAGCATTATTTTCGACGTGAAATATTGACAAGTTTATCTGATGACATTGCTGCAGAAATGAGATTAGTGACAGACTTGACACTGGGATTGGGGACTAAATAGCAGACGAACAGATGGGATTCTGGTACTTTAGAATTAAAATAACGCACGATAGACGAAGGAAAGAGGAAATAAGAAGTAGACTAAAACAGGCCAAAAAAACTCACCTAGTATCAAACAGCTCAAAATGTGTACCGGGAGCACAGCATCGTGTGAAAGTGAATCATGAACTGTCGAATAATAAAGAAAAGAAGGGTTTCAGACGTGGTGTGACAGAAAAGATGTTGGAAATCAAACTCTGTATGTCTTGCTGTCCATCCGAATGTTCAATGTAGCATTGTACAAACATCTGAAGTAAATTAAACGTTTTAGCGCAAATATCTCTGGACCAATTATAGACATTGAGTAACGGCTTTCACGGGTATCAGTGTAAGGCAAGGGCTTATGAAAATAAATACTGCGCGACATTCTAAAACGAAAGCAAATATTATTTTCAACACAAACTTACGTTTTTTTTTAATTCACAGCCCGTATTATTTCTTACGCTATCAGTAACTTGAGAAATCAAAAAAAAAAAAAAAAAAAAAGAATACGTCAATCACCGGTACATCCTGAGAAATTGCAAAGCGCAGCTGATGCTTGAAATAAACGAAACGCACCTCTATTGCACAACCCAAGATGCAATCGTGAAACACACATTGCTCATAATCGATCGACGTACTACGATGCAACAGACACGTTTATTAGAGTATCGTACAAAGATCTGAAGTAAATTGGTGAAGAACTATTCGAGATTTTTGCTGATATTCGGCGATGCTTCGCAAGTGCTGTATATGCATGTGGACTCGTTCTCTTCGTCATACCCCCCCCCCCCCTCTGTCCATCTCCCCCTACCCTCTCTACATTCATTTCCTCATCCCTCTTTGTCCACCTCCTCTTCGCCCCCCCCCCCCCCCACCCTCCGCCATCTGACATTCAGCCGTGTTTATCCGTGTTCCAAAGGAAATTTTGATTGTAAATTGAAACTGCTTAAAATGAATGAGTAAATCTGTTGACTTCTTTGGTATACAGGTCATGAGACAGACCTCTATAGCTGCTAGATCTGCTACGAAGACAGGATTTCACATGGTTTTAATTTGCCAATCATTAATCGACTAGTCATAAATATAAGGGACGTTCAAAAAGAAACGAGCCGGAGGATAATTACAGATACCTGTACCTGTATGTTACAAGTACTGACACTGGCTGTCGAGACACGTGTCCCATTGTGACACAAGGTGGTGAATGGCTGGCTCATAAATTTCCCGGGGCTGCGATGTTAACCAGTTCCGCACGTACAGCTGGACGTAGTCGTCGAAGGTGAATCTCCCTGTGATTACGTCAAAAATGGCGAGAGAGGTGCGGACTGTATGGAGGGTGGCCGAGAACCTACCATTTGAATTTCTGCAGGAGTGTGGCGACTGAATTGGCCGTATTAGGCTTTGCATTGTCGTGGAGCAGAATGACCCCACGAATGAGATTGCTTTGTCGTTTTGATTTGATCGCTTCGTGAAGGGTGGTCAAGGTTTATGAGTACCACTGGGCATTCACTGTTTTCCTGTGCTGCAGGAAGTGAATCAGAAGGGGGCCATCTTGGTCAAAGAAGAACGTCAGCATAACCTTTCCTGGCCTTGGGTTTTTTTGGTGGTGGTGACCCTGGATGCTTCCACTGGAGACTTTGTCGTTTTGATTCTGGTTCGAAGCGATGACTCCATGACTCACCTCCCGCCTCCACTCGTGCCAGGAACGCATTCCCTTCCCGAGCATAGCGGTGCAGATGAGCAAGACAGTGGGACATTCGACATGCTTCCTGGTGTGGTTTAAGACCGTGGCGCACCCCATTGGCACCCCTTCATGATGGTGTGAACACTTCCGACACTCAATCCGACCACTTTCGCTGTCACTCGACGGTCCTCGGTAATGAGTGCACCCACCAGCTGGACGATGTCATCGGTAATCAGTGTGGTGCTCCAGACCGTGCAACATCGGCTAACTACACCTGTCCTTCCCTGAAGCGCTTGTGCCACACCTTGACCCTTGCAAGGGACATGCAGTATTCGCTGAACAATTGTAACATACGTCGATGAATATCCGTTCCTCCTACTCCTTCCACTGTCGGGAAACAAACAACACCTCTTTGCTCTTCTTTTGACGCCTCCATGTCACTGCTTGCAATGCGACTGGCAATGTTGGACGATTGATGCATGCTGCTGTTAGCCCTGTAAAGTCACGTGACGTGCACGCGTGTCTTCTAGCGACGGGCTGTGAACTTCCACGCTCTGGTCGGAACCACACCTCGTTGCACACGGCACGATATTACCATCTTGTCACTGGTTTGCGCATCCCAGACTCCAGCTCGTTTCTTTTCGAACGCCCGTCATACAACTTTCCTATTTTCGGTTAAAACCGGCTACGAGGAATAAAACGAAAAACACATTCTTGTGGTGCAAATTTTGTTTGAAATTATATTTAAGGCCGGCCGTTGTGGCCGAACGGTTCTAGGCGTTTCAGTCCGTAACCGCGCTGCTGCTACGGTCTCAGGTTCGAATCCTGCTTCGGGCATGAATGTGTGTGATGTCCTTGGATTAGTTAGGTTTAAGTAGTTCTAAGTCTATGTGACTGATGACCTCAGATGTTAAGTCCCATAGTGCTTAGAGCCATTTGAACCATTTTTTATATTTAAGGAGGAGGAATATACAGAGCGATCAAAAAGTCAGTATAAATTTGAAAACTTAATAAACCACGGAATAATGAAGATAGAGAGGTAAAAATTGACACACATGCTTGGAATGACATGGGGTTTTATTATAATAAAATAAAAAAAGTATTGCTAGACGCGTGGAAGATCTCTTGCGCGCGTCGTTTGCTGATGATCTTCTGCTCAGCCGCCACTTTCGTCATTCTTGGCCTCCCAGGTCCCCAGATCTCAGTCCGTGCGATTATTGGCTTTGGGGTTACCTGAAGTCGCAAGTGTATCGTGATCGCCCGACATCTCTAGGGATGCTGAAAGACAGTGCCTCACCATAACTCCGGACATGCTTTACAGTGCTGTTCACAACATTATTCCTCGACTACAGCTACTGTTGAGGAATGATGGTGGACATATTGAGCATTTCCTGTAAAGAACATCATCTTTGCTTTGTCTTACTTTGTTATGCTAATTATTGCTATTCTGATCAGATGAAGCGCCATCTGTCGGACATTTCTTGAACGTTTGTATTTTTTTTCTAATAAAATCCCATGTCATTCCAAGCATATGTGTCAATTTGTACCTCCCTATCTACATTATTCCGTGATTTATTCAGTTTTCAAATTTATACTGACTTTTTGATCACCTGGCATATAAGAGAAACAATTTGTCCATTGGTATAAATACCCTGATATAGTTTTAATTAATGGCGATAAAGCAAACTAAACTACACATTTTAACAGCACAAGACAGCATTTTTTTTCTCGCAGTCCGTTTTGATAGAAAACTTAGCAGTGTTGTTTAAGAAAATATACAGCCTCTGAATGTTTATTAGAGTATTGTGCAAAAAACTGAAGTAAATCGACCAAGAACTTTTCAGAGATTTTTACCAATAGCGTTTGTCTGTTGCATCTTACATATACAGAGTGAACAATAATAAAATCGACAAACACCAGGCACGGATTCCTGACTGGAAATTGAGGAAAAAACGTACTACGAACATATGTCCGGAAATTGACAGTGTGTGTGCAACAAAAAATCGTCCCAGAACACAGTTCAGAGCTGCGTCGCATCCGCGTCACAACAGATGCTCTAAATGGCCTCCATGGGATGCAATGCATGCATTCACACTTTATATTGTGGATTGCCGCACTCTTTCCAGCCTCCCCACGAATAGCATCACAGGTGTCGTGGACACGCTGTTGAAGCGTCTGCACATCAGGAACCGGTACAGCATACACAGTGTTTTTCAGACACTCCCAGAGGTAAAAATTCACGGGATTTAAGTCCGGTGATCTAGCAGGCCGTGCAACAGGGCCTCCGCGTCCTATTCAACGTACGGGGAAGATACTGAGGTGTCAGCGAACTGTAATGCGGAAGTGTGTGGTTTTCCGTCATGCAGAAACCACATAACCTGTCGTATTGCTAAAGGCGCCTTTTCAAACAGTCCAGGCAGAGTATTCCGCAGGAATGCTAGGTACGGTCCTTTGTCGAGGCGTTGTGGAATAATAACCGATCCAAGTAGGGGGGCGTTTGAAATGTTCGTGCAAAGTCCGAGAGATGGCACCACTGGCGCTTATCGAGGTGATGTATAGTTAGTAGCATCTTTGGAAAGAACGCACACGAAATTTCAGCCATATTGGTCTATTTTTTTGTGTGTGGCATTCGTGTGAATCAAGGAAGTCGAGTGATTGTCAAAAAATGGACGAAAAAGAATTTCGTGTGGTGATTAAACATTACTTTATGAAAGGCAAAACGCCTCAGGAGACTATAGAGAAGCTTGATAAACATTACGGTAACTCTGCACCTTGGATTAGAACAGTTTATAAGTGGTTTGAAAATTTTCGGAGTGGCCATATGGGCACAAGTGATGCTGAATTTTCTGGACGACTTGTGGAGGTTACGACTCCAGAAATCATTGATAAAATCCATGATATGTATGACAGAAGAGTTACGATGTGTGAGATTGCTAGTGCTGTGGGCATCTCGAATGAACGGCTACATAATATTTTGCATAAACATTTGAACATGAGAAAGCTATCTGCAAGATGAATTCTGTGCTTGCTCACACTTGACCAAAAACGGAATCGTGTGAAGTGTTGCAAGGATGGTTTTCAGCTGTTCAGGAAGAATCCACAGAACTTTAAGCGTCGTTTTATCACTGTGGATGAAACATGGATACATTACTGTACTCTTGAGACCAAACAACAATCTAAACAATGGGTTACCAAGGGAGAATCTGCACCAAAAAAGGCGAAGATCATTCCCTCGGCCGGAAAGTTTATGGCAACTGCCTTTTGGGATTCGCAAGCAATAATCCTCATCGACTATCTGGAAAAGGGTAAAACTGTTACAGGTGCATTTACTTATCGCTATTGGACCGTTTGAAAACCGTGCTGCAAGAAAAACGCCGGTTATTGCACCGCAAAAAAAAGTCCTTTTCCATCACGACAATGCACCAGCACACATCTCAGCAGTTGTGGTCTCAAAATTATTGGAAATAGGATTCCAGCTCGTTTCACATCCCCCCTATCCTTCAGACTTGGCTCCCTCAGACTACAATTTACTCTGCAATTTGAAGAAATGGCTGGGGGGACAAAAATTTTATCAATACATAAAGAGGTGCTACTAACATGGGATGAAATGCAAAATACTAAAAAAATATTAAATCTCTAACTATGCTATTACAAATCCTCTATGTGTCCATTAGCAGCAGCTCAAAGCATCTCATGGACGATAGCCAAATTCGTCATAAACTTTACACAATGTATCTAGTTTTGCAGGAGCTATGGAGGCTGTTATTCTGTTCTTAACTTTTTCTATGTCATGCCGTAAAGGGGAAACAAACGCAGATTTGAAGTCAGATCTTCTTTTTGAAACACCCTGTATAGTTTTCTTCTTTCAGACAATGACACTCTGATGATAAACTACATAAATCCCCATTAATCACAAATCAGCTATTCAGTCCTGAGTATTGAGTTTATATGGGTGAAGCTTTTTTGATGCATCAGGACGAACTAAATTAACTGCGTGTTGAGTCTGATGATAAAGAACCTAGTCAATCTGACGGAGGGAATGGATCTGAAAAGGAAAAGATAACGAGAAAAAGAAGTAAGTACATGAGCAGATGGAGGGGAGACACACACACACTCAAAAAAAGTTTTGCATCACCCCGGTTCCCAGAACTCCTGAAGACAGACGTTGACTGTGGATGTTGTATCACGGACACAGTCCCTTTGACTGTTCAGGGATGTCACTAAACCTGCGCAAAGCTGTAAACAACTGTGCATGAGCAGCGCCTATTAGACGCAGGGGATCCGACAGCCGATCAGTTCCGGTCATTCCACCAGAAAGGAGGTACACAGCTCGTGTTGTCTGCAGTTCAACCATGCCTAGACGGTCAACACCGCGGTTCGATCGCGTACGCATTGTTACTTTGTGCCAGGAAGGGCTCTCAACAAGGAAAGTGTCTAGGCGTCTCGGAGTGAACTAAAGTGATGCTGTTCGGACATGGAGGAGATACAGAGAGACAGAAACTGTCGATGACATGCCTCGCTCAGGCTGCCCAAGAGCTACTACTGCAATGGATGACCGCTAGCTACGGCTTATGGCTCGGAGGAACCCTGACAGCAACGCCACCATGGTAGAATAATGCTTTTCGTGCAGCCACAGAACGTCGTGTTACGACTCAAAATGTGTGCAATAGGCTGCATGATGCACAACTTCACCCCCAACGTCCATGGCGAAGTCCATCTTTGCAACCACGACACCATGCAGCGCGGTACAGATGGGCCCAACATCATGCCGAATGGACCACTCAGGTTGGCATCACGCTCTCTTCACCGATGAGTGTCGCTTATGCCTTCAACCAGATAATCGTTAGAGACGCGTTTAGAGGCAACCCGGTCAGGCTGAAGGCCTTTGACACACTGTCCAACGGGTGCAGCAAGGTGGAGGTTCCCAGCTGTTTTGGGGTGGCATTATGTGGAGCCGCTGGTGGCCATGGAAGGCGCTGTAATTGCTGTACGATACGTGAATGCCATCCTCCGACCGACAGTGCAACCATATCGGCAGCGTATTGGCGAGGCATTCGTCTTCATGGACGACAATTCGCGCCCCCATCGAGCACGTCTTGTGAATTACTTCCTTCAGGATTAGAGTGGCGAGCATGTTCTCCAGACATGAACCCTATCGAACATGCCTGGGATAGATTGAAAAGAGCTGTTTATGGACGACGTGACCCACCAACCACTCTGAGGGATCTACGCCGAATCGCCGTTGAAGAGTGGGACAATCCAGACCTACAATGCCTTGATGAACTTGCAGATAGTGTGTCACGACGAATACGGGCTTGCACCAATGCATGAGGACGTGCTACTGGGTATTAGAGGTACCAGTGTGTACAGCAATCTGGACCACCACCTCTGAAGGTCTCGCTGTATGGTGGTACAACATGCAATGTGTGGTTTTCATGAGCAATAAAAAGGGCGGAAATGATGTTTATGTTGATCTTTATTCCAATTTTCTGTGCAGGTTCCGGAACTCTCAGAACCGAGGTGACGCAAAAAATGTTTTGATGTGTGTATAAGAAAAGTGAATAGGCAGTCAGGAAGGCATACACATCCGCTGCCAAGAAAGAAATGCCAGCCAGAACATTTAAGTGCAAGAAATGCACCAAATACCTGAGAAAGTGTAGCAAGATCATTAGTGAGATTGAAGCGATGGGGCTGTTTCATAGATTCTGAATGATGAAAGATTTGGAAAGGCATCGACATATTTAGGTCCACTTATTAAGGAGGTACCTAAAGCAGGGTCGTGCTCTGCATTTGGACAGTTTCGAAGAAAAGTGACAAAGAAGTACTTGCCCCTGAAAGATGGTTGTGAAGTTCACGTGTGCTTAGGGCTTTTCCTTAGCACTTTTTACGTGTCAGAAATATTTGTGTAAAACATATAAACTCTGAACATTCCTGTGAAACAGCAATGCTTCTTTGAGCCTGGCAATGATCGAGTGGCGCAGTCGTTAGCAGACTGGGCTCCTATTCTGGAGAATGACGGTCAAACCCGCGTCCGGCCATCCTTATTCGGATTTTCTGCGACTTCCCTAAATCGCTTCAAGCAAATGCCTAGATGGTTGTTTAGAAAGGTAACGGCCCACTTCCTCCCCCATCCTTCCCTAATCCGATTGGACCGATGACCTCGCTGATCTGTGTGTCAACTGCCATCGATACTATTTCTTTGAATTTAATCTACATGTGCTCCACACTTACATAGTCCGTTTGGAAGGAGTGGAGACTGTCTCTTAGGAAGCCGTCAAATGAAATTTCATGTGTTCATTTTTGGATTTAGATGTTACAGTATTCAGTCTTGCTACAACGACCTTGTGATCACTAAACCATGTATCCGTCATTATGCCCCTGTCTGATCAGGATTATTTGTTACTGAAAGGTCAAGTTCCTTTTCGTAACCATTTACACTTCCAGTTGGCTTCTAAACTAATTGTCCAAAATAATTTTCGGAGATAGCATTCAGTGCAATTTCGGACTATATTTTATGTCTCCCTCCGGCTCTGAACCTGCATTTTCGCCAACGTATCGAAGGTAGATTGAAGCCACAGCCAGCTATAACTGTATGAGTGGGGTCCTGTTTGAAATGGGACTTATTTTTCTTTGAACTGTTCAACAGCTGTATCAGCCGAGTTAGAGGGTCAGTAAAAGGGAACAATAATTAATTTATTCCGGTTGGTGGGTATAGTCTCTATCCATATTGACTCACAGGATCTATCTATACCAATTTCACTACAAAGTAAACTAACAGCAATGAACACTCCGACGCCAATTGTATTTAATCTAGTCCTTCAAAACACCGTTAAGTCCTTTGTAAATATTTCGGCTGGACTTAGCTCCAGCTTTAGTCAGCTTTCAGTACCTGTAACGATTTGAGCTTCCATGCTTTCTACTAGCGTTGCAGTCCTGGTTCTTTCCCAGCGCCGGCCGCTATGACCAAGCGGTTCTAGGCGCTTCAGCCGGCACGGTAGCTCAGCGTGTTCGGTCAGAGGGTTAGCTGCCCTCTGTAATAAAAAAAAACTGAGCTAACCGATCAACGACGAACTTAAAATGGTATCTTACGACGTCCGCTCCGAGCAGATGCAAAGAACGAAAGCGAAAAAAATGAGATTAAAAAAAAAAGTCCGGAAACGCGCTACTGTTACGCTCGCAGGTTAGTTAGGTTTAGGTAGCTCTGAGTTCTAGGGGACTGATGACCTCAGATGTTAAGTCCCATAGTGCTCAGAGCCATTTGAACCATTTTTTCTTTCTCAACACGGCTACGGCAGTTTACAACTACAGTACTGACTATTGCTGGGCCTACCCTCGTACTATGTTTGCCCTACACTCTTTTAGACTGACCATCTTTCTGTAATTTCCCGGCCGAACGGTTCTAGGCGCTTCAGTCCGGAGCCGCGCTGCTGCTATTGTCACAGGTTCGAATCCTGCCTCGGGCATGGATGTGTATGATGTCCTTAGGTTAATTAGGTTTAAGTAATTCTAAGTCTAGGGGACTGATGAGACCTCAGGTGTTAGGTCCCATAGTGAGCCTTTTTTTTGGTAATTTCCCGAGAACCACTTTACTCCACACATCCCATGCTATCTCTGTTGTCGTTTCCTGCGTGTAATGGACCCCTGACCTATTAAGCCGAACCTGGCAACCCACCATCGCATGGCGGAAGCTCTCGTTGCTGTTAATTGTGATACACATGATTCTAGAGTGTGTTTACATTCAAACAACAATTTCTCAGTTTTAACATCACATACTACAGAACAAATAAATAAATAAATAAACATTGCCGTAGAGACGTTGTTTTGACTTTAAACATCTTGGTGGCCTAGAGTAGTAACATTAACAGAGAATGCTCCCGTATACAAAATTTATTTTGCTCCAATGCAATGAATATTCATAAACAATGTATTTTAGACATTTATGAGTGTTTTACAGCGCTTGGCGAATTACGGGGGTCCTTTCGGTTAAAATATTAAAAAGGATCATCACCAAGAGGACGTGGGAAAATGCTTGAGAAACACAGATTAACTGTATTTATTTGTACAGATATCAGTGAAATAGTGGCTACGCTCTTTTCTTAATTATGTTCCATAGTTTTTCTCTGTTAGCTTCATCGAAGACTTTTTCCAAATAAACAAATGCCATGTGGGCCTCTCAATTAAATTTTGTGTGTTTTTCAACGACCTGTTTCGTCACAAATGCTGCATCCGATGTCGATGTTCGTCTACGGAAACCCTTACAAAACACCGCGAAACGCAAATCATCTTTCTATTACCGCATTATGTCGCCGTCCCAGCGTGTTTTATATTCGCGAAAGCAGTAGGCTCTTCTGCAATCGCGGGCGGCTGCTGTTTCCTGGCCGGTGAAGGTGTGACCTTGTACAAATGCAAGAGGAGAGAGGGGTCAGAATTACACGCTCTGATTGCCACCTTCGCAAAAAGCACTCCTAATGGCGTAGAGCTCTATTTTTCAGCCGGTACACTCGCTCGCAAATGTAACCGGAGGTACAGCCATGACATTTAGGGAGCTCACCCAAGGTTTCACGGCACGGTTTGCGTATTTCTGCATTGTTTCTTTTCTCTCCTTCCCTTTTACTTTCCTTTCGTCTCATTTTCTCCCGTCTCCTTCCATTTCTTTTCCTGTGATGTAGTTTCCTTTCTTTTTAGTTTCCTTTCCTATCTTTTATTTCCGTACCCTTTCTTTTCGATTCTTTTCTTTTTCCTTTCCTTTTCTTTCCCTTTTCCTTTCCTTTACCTCTCCTTTTGCTTTCCGTTGTTTTTATCTTTGTCTTTCCTTTTACTTTCCCTTTCCTTTCCTTTGCCTCTCCTTTTCCTTGCTGTTGCTTTTATCTTTGTCTTTCCTTTTACTTTCCCTTTCCTTTCCTTTCCTTTCCTTTGCCTCTCCTTTTCTTTTCCATTATCTTTGCCTTTCATTTTACTTTCCCTTTCCTTTCCTTTCCTTTCCTTTCCTTTGCCTCTCCTTTCCCTTACCTTTGCCTTTCCCCTTTCTTTTCCTTCATTTTTTTCTTTACATTTCTGTCTCTTTTCTTTTCCCTTTGCTTTTGCCTTTACCTAATTCTTTTCTTTTCTTTTCCTTTCCCTCTCCTTTCATTTTCCTATGCTTTTCGTTTTCCTTTCCTTTTGGTTGCCCTTACTTATGCCTTTATCTTTTCCTTTTTTTCTTCCTTTTCCTTTTCCTGGATCCTTTCCTTTCCCATTCCTCATCCTTCTCATTTCCTGTTCTGCATTATCCTTTCCTGTGAACTCTATGAGAAAATTTATTCCTCTTGTGTATGATCTCGTGGAAATGGCGCATGGGAGTTCGCTTCCAGACTCAGGAAGCAATATAATGATCCAGTTGTAGAAACAGTGTAGGGACTCAGTACAGAACTCTACTTTAAAAATTCGCTACAAAGTTCTGGAACTAATTTTCGGTTTCTAGATGTTCATTTATGCAGAGACTCAGTGAATCAGACGGATTATATATTCATTTGCTCATGTCACTCAAGGCTTACACCATGTATGTATTGAACTGGGGACCTGGAAACGACGGAGAGGCTTCGTTCATAGCCCTTAGTGGTACACAACCGCACAATAGGCTACATCAGTCCACTCACCCCACCGCCACCCCACACCGAACCCAGGGTTACTGTGCGGCTCGGCCCCCAGTGGCCTGGGATCGTCTCATTCCAGACGAGTGTAACCCCAATGTTTGCGTGGCACAGTAATGATGGTGTACGCACATGTGGAGACAGTGTCTGCATAGCAATAGCCGACGTAGTGTAACTGAGGCAGAATAAGGGGAACCAGGCCACGTTCTCCGAGGCAGATGGAAAACTGCTTTTAAACCATTCATAGACTGGCGGGCACACTGGACCTCGACACTAAGCCGCCGGGCGGATTCATGCCGGGGACCAGCACGCCTTCATGCTCGGAAAGCAGACCGCACGGCTAGCCGGCCGGGCTAGGCTTGCACTAAGTCATTCTGGCTTATAAAATGTAAACTCGGTGGCACAAGCCCGTGACCGCCCTCGCTGCAGGTGTACTGCAGCCCTTCTATCCGCCGTGCTTTAGGAGCGTGAAGGGTAGCAAGCTCAGTGGATGTGGGGCCACTCGTTCTGGGAACGAGCATCTCCCAAACGACGCAAATGGAGAGCTGTTGTCGTTACTGAAGGACAGTGAAACCTCGGTTAGGTGAGAAGTTGTTCGACGTCCGCCTCATCACAGAACGTCGTAGTCGAAGGATTACCAGCTCTGTAAAGCACGATAAGTGGCGACCTGTGGCATACATCATGACAGAGTAGAGTTCTTGTGCAAGTACGTTTCGGAGCACACCGTTAAATACTGGACTCCTAGCAGACGATGCCTGCGTGTTCCCATGTTGAACCAACAACATCATCACCGTCATCGTATTGAATGCAGTGGGCATGAAATTATCGAGACTAGATCTTCGATCAATGGACACGTCTCGACTGGTCGAATGAATCACGTTTATTTTAACACTAGGTCGATGACCGTATCTGGATACGCTGTCGTCCAAGTAATGGCTGCTCTAAAAATGGTCGCGCCACGTATTCAGACTGGTAGCGGCAGTATTATGCTACTAGGGATCTTAACGTCCGCGGCTCGTGGTCTCGCCTCCCGCGCACAGGGTCTCGGGTTCGATTCCCGTCGGGGTCAGGGATTTTCTCTGCTTCGAGATGACTGGATGTTGTGTGTCTTTCATCATCATTTCATCCTCATTACTCGCAAGTCGCCGTAGTGGCGTTAAAGAACTTGTGGAGCGGCGGCCGAACCGCCCTGCGAGGGGTCTCTTGGTCACTAATGCCATACGCTCATTAGGGATTTTAACTTTGGTTTCCATGTAAGACGTGGTGGTAACTGAAGGCTCCATGACAGCTGTGAATGACGTGAATACTATTGCAGACGATCTGTATCCTTTCATATCTGATGTCTTCCACAATAGTAATGGCATCTTGCAGCTGGATTACTGTCCGAGTCACAAAGCCAAAATAATGCTACAATCCTTTGATGTGCGTGATTGTGAACTCACGTTGATACCTTGGTCACCAAATTCGCCTGCTCTGGACCTGTTGGGACACATATGGAATACTATCAGGCACCAACTCCGCATCCACAAACCACTCGAACGCAGTATACGGGAATTGCGTGACCTGTGCGCAGGCATCTGGGGATATGTACCTCCGAAAACTACCGAGGGCTTCTTAAATCTATGCACGCAGAATTGGTGCTGCATTGCTTTCCAGAGGGAGCCCAATATGCTATTAATTACGTGGTCATAATGTGTTACCTCAACAGCTACTATAGATATTTTGATTCGGTTTTCACTAATAGATAAACTGATTTACGATGTAGGTTTGTGTGTATCATGTATTACCGTTATGTCATGGTGCATGCGTAATATACACTATAAGATCAAAAGTATCCGGACATCAGGCTGAAAATGACTTACAACTTCGTGGCGCCCTCCATCGATAACGCTGCAATTCAGTATATTGTTGGCCCACCCTTAACCTTGATGACAGCTTCCACTCTCGCAGGCATACGTTCAGTCAGTCTTGGGGAATGGCAGCCCATTCTTCACGGAGTGCTGCACTGGCGAGATGTATCGATGTCGGTCCGTGAGGCCTGGCACGAAGTCAGCGTTCCAGAACATCTCAAAGATGTTCTGTAGGATTCAAGTCAGGACTCCGTGAGGCCAGTCTATTACACGGATGTTATTCTCGTGTAATCACTCCGCCACAGGCCGTGCATTATGAACAGGTGCTCAATTGTGTTGAAGGATGCAATCGCCATCCCCGAATTGCTCTTCAACAGTGAGAAGCCTCAAGGTGTAAGCCTGTGCTGTGACAGTGCCACGCAAAACAACAACGGGTGCAAGTCTCCTCCTTGAAAAACCCGACTACACCATAACACCACCGCCTCCGAATTTTACTGTTGGCACTACACATGCTGGCACATGACATTCACCAGGCATTCGCCAAACCCACACCCTGCCATCGGATCGCCACATTGTGTACCGTGATTCGTCCTCCACACAACGTATTTCCACTATTCAGTCTTCCAATGTTTACGCTCCTTACACCAAGCGATGGCGTACTGTGTGGCTTATGAGCAGCCGCTCGACCATGAAATCCAAGTTTTCTCACCTCCCGCCTAACTGTCATAGTACTTGCAGTTTGAGCGAGGTGGCGCAGTGGTTCAACACTGGACTCGCATTCGGGAAACGACGGTTCAATCCCGCGTCCGGCCATCCTGATTATGTTTTCCGTGATTTCCCTAAATCAGGCAAATGCCGGGATGGTTCCTCTGAAAGGGCACGGCCGACTTCCTTCCCCATCCTTCCCTAATCCGATGAGACCGATGACCACGCTGTCTGGTCTCCTTCCCCAAAACCAACCAACCAACCAACCCTGAAGCAGTTTGGAATTCATGTGTGATGGTTTGGATAGATGTCTGCCCATTATAATCGTACATTACGACCCTCTTCAATTGTCGGCTGTCTCTGTCAACAAACGAGGTCAGCTTCTACGCTTTTGTGCTGTATGTGCCCCTTCACGTTTCCACTTCACTATCACATCGGAAACAGTGGACCTAGGGATGTTCAGGAGTGTAGGAGTGTGGAAATCTCGCGTACATACGTATGACACAAGTGACATCCAATCACCTGACTGTGAGTTCTGCGGAGTGCCCCATTTTGCTCTCTTACGATGTCTGATGACTACTGAGGTCGCTGATATGGAGTAGTTGGCAGCATGTTGTAGCCCAGTGCACCTAATATGAAAAAGTGAGTTTTTTGGGGGATGTCTGGATACTTACGAGCACAGGGTACCTACTGTTATCTGCTCCATATTTAACTGTCATTTGGAATGACATCTCGTAGCATTGATGGGGGCTGCAAGCTGGTCAGTTACAGAGGATATTTGGTGCAAAAAGTGGTAAACACCCATCGTAACTCCAGAGATCAGTGAAGCTAGACCAGAATGTATGTCGTTCCTGGCAGCCTAGTGGTAACGTTCATGCCAGGAAACCAAGTGGTCACAGCATCGATCTCTAGTAGGACCACAGAATTTTCAAGTCTGTTTTGAATCTAGCTCTTCACCTCTCAACGGTATGAAAAGTCACTGGGAACGACACTTTAAACTGTAAGAGCCCTCTTTTTTTATTTAAAAATGAACAGTCGAGATCGGGGTATCACGAAAAATTCGAGGAGCCACCAACACCAGCCATATGGGACCAAAAAAGTCTGAAGACGGCTTGTAGATAAGCCGAAACCAGTTAATAAAGAAATATTATTGCGAACTCGACAGTTCACTTTTAAATATAGAATCAGGTCGCTGCCCACCTTGGACTATGTCTACAACTCATGGTCTAGAGGCTAGCGCTGCTGCCTCTGGATCATGGGGTCCCGGGTTCCATTCCCAGCTGGATTGGGGATTTTCTGTGCCCGAGGACTGGGTGTTTCTGTTGTCCTCACCATTTCATCATCATCATCATCATCATCATCATTCGTGACAGTAGCTAGATTGGACTGGGTTAAGAATTGGACTGTGTACAAATTGGGACTTAGTATGGGCGCTGATGACCACGGTGTTGAACGCTCCCCAACCTAAAGACCATCATCATCTCCGTGGAGTTTGTTGTCAAAATTTATGTAAGGTCCCTTTCCCAGTTCGATAACAGGAGTAGACTGAGGAGATGAAAGTCACTGATGTCCAATTGAAAGACTTGCTCTCGGCCATTGAGCCACGCTCAGTCATTACCAGAATCTGTACAAATTATCTATTGAAATTCCCTCACCGTGTTTTTCTGTCTGTCTGTGAAATATAACCTCAGTAACTACCGCAGAGTTTTTGATACGGTTTTCACTATTATATAGACATATTCAATTGAAAAGTTTGTGAATGTTCATACATAGCATAATGGGCAATCAAATTAAAACGAGACAGACTACACATACGCTGATAAGCCATAATACACTACTGGCTATTAAAATTGCTACACCACAAAGATGACGTGCTACAGACGCAAAATTTAACCGACAGGAAGAAGATACTGTGATATGCAAATAATTAGCTTTTCAGAGCATTCACACAAGGTTGGTGCCGGTGGCGACACCTACAACGTGCTGACATGAGGAAAGTTTCCAACCGATTTTTCATACACAAACAGCAGTTGACTGGCACAGTCGAATTAAGCTGGGTGATGCTGAGGGAATTAGATTAGGAAATGAGACACTTAAAGTAGTAAAGGAGTTTTGCTATTTGGGGAGCAAAATAGCTGATGATGGTCGAAGTAGAGAGGATATAAAATGTAGACTGGCAATGGCAAGGAAACCGTTTCTGAAGAAGAGAAATTTGTTAACATCGAGTATAGATTTAAGTGTCAGGAAGTCATTTCTGAAAGCATTTGTATGGAATGTAGCCATGTATGGAAGTGAAACATGGACGATAAATAGTTTGGACAAGAAGAGAATAGAAGCTTTCGAAATGTGGTGCTACAGAAGAATGCTGAAGATTAGATGGGTAGATCACATAAGTAATGAGGAAGTATTGAATAGAATTGGGGAGAAGAGAAGTTTGTGGCACAACTTGACCAGAATAAGGGATCGGTTGGTAGGACATGTTCTGAGGCATCAAGGGATCACCAATTTAGTATTGGAGGGCAGCGTGGAGGGTAAAAATCGTAGAGGGAGACCAAGAGATGAATATACTAAGCAGATTCAGAAGGATGTAGGTTGCAGTAGGTACTGGGAGATGAAGAAGCTTGCACAGGATAGAGTAGCATGGAGAGCTGCATCAAACCAGTCTCAGGACTGAAGACCACAACAACAACAACAATGCACGACCACATGTTGCAGGTCCTGTACGGGGCTTTCTGGATACAGAAAACGTTCGACTGCCGCCCTGGCCAGCACGTTCTCCAGATCTCTAACCAACTGAAAACGTCTGGTCAATGGTAGCCGAGCAACTGGCTCGTCACAATACGCCAGTCACTACTCTTGATGAACTGTGGTAACGTGTTGAAGCAGCATGGGCAGCTGTACCTGTACACGCCATTCAAGCTCTGTTTGACTCAATGCCCAGGCGTATCAAGCCCGTTATTACGGCCAGAGGTGGTTGTTCTTGGTACTGATTTCTCAGTATGTATGCACCCAAATTGGGTGAAAATGTAATCACATGTCAGTTCTAGTATAATATACTTGTCCAATGAATACCCGATTATCATCTGCATTTCTTCTTGGTGTAGCAATTCTAATGGCCAATAGTGTATTATGACCATTGCCGACCCCAACGGTGGATGCTGTCTGGTGGCGTTGTGGGGACGTGACGTGTCAACGAAAACATATGAGCGGAGCAGACACGGACGGGGATCACTCTAGTGAAGATAGTGACTGCAAATGGGGAAATCCATTGAGATAAGCGATTCTGACAAATATCTGGGTTATTATTACGCAGATTCTGTGAACGGGTATCTCGAAAACGGCGAATCTGATCGAATGTTCATGTGCTACCATCGTGAGCATCTACGGAAAGAGTTAGAAGGACAGTGAAGCTACCACTGGGCGCTAAATGGTTGGAGGTCCACCATTCTTCACAGAACGTGGGCTTCGGAGGCTTGTCTGCTCTGTAAAGTAGGATAGATGGTGACCTGCGGCCTCTCTGCCGAAAGAGCGCAATGCTGGTACACGCACCGTTCATCGTACACTGTTAACCATGGAGCTCCGCAGCATACCACCCCTATGTGTTCAGACATTGACCCAACGACATCGTCAGTTACGATTGCAGTGGGCACAGGAGCGTCGGGATTCGACCGTCGATCAATGGAAATCTGTTCGGGTGAATCACATTTTTGCCACACTAGGTCGATGGTCGTCTCCACAAACGTCGTCATCGATGTGAACGGTGGCTCGAAACGTGCAGCACGCCACAGACTCAGGCAGTATTATGCTATGGGGAAAGTTCTCCTACACTTGCATTGGACTTGTGGCAGTAATCGAAGATACGCTGACAGCTGCGAACCACCTGCATCCCCTCATGCTTGAGTTCTTCCCCCACAGCGATGTTATCTTTCAGCAGTATAGCTGTCCGAGTCTCGGAGTCAGAACCGTGCTACAGTGATTTGAGAAGCATTATAGTGAACTGACGTTGATGTCTCCGCGCTCAAATTCGCGACCTTCTATTTACTCGAATTATATGAGCTGTGTGTAGACACGTAAGGTCACATACCTCCACAAAGCTACGAAGAAACTGTAGGATCCCTGATACGCCGACGCAGTGACGTATTTCGTTCCAAAGACGGACGAACAAGCTGTTAAGTAGGTGGTCATAATGTTTTGGGTCAAACAGTGTATAACGAGCATAGTGCAGATGTTGGTAATGCAGGTAGGTGTTTGTATAGAACTCTATTGTGACTCAGAACGGAACAGCGCGAACTTTCACCGCCGTGCCATTTGTCTGTTAGATGTGCTCGACGTGTGGTCAGCGAGTCCTGTCTGCGGCCGACATCACTATGGAGGCCGAGAAAGAGGAGTAATGAGGTTTAGTACGATTTTCGATTACGGAAGGTGTGTCAGGAAACGAAATTCACTCGACCGAATGCCTGCTGTGTATGACCAACACAGTAAGTCGCGTGTGCGTGTGTTTGCGTGGAAGAAACGATTTCGAGAAGTCGGGTGTCACGGAAATACAGCAGCCGGCGAGGACAGGCTCATCGTGTGATAATCCCTTGCACTGCGACCGAACAGTTCTTATGCTTTTGTGTAGTAAACTGTCACTACTTATTGTTGATATGTAAAAGTGACAATCTTAACAAATAACTTCACTCCTTGTGCTGTGAATAAACTAAACAAGAACTAGATCTTACAAGAGGAGGCCACAGCGTTGGGATCACAGATTAACTTCAGACTTTGCACACCTTTTGTGGGCCATTAAAAGAACATAATGTGCAAGTAGTAAGGTGCACTACTCCGGTATTTCCGAGAAAATCGCAGGAGAAGTTTTACGATTCTCTTATGTACCTAATGTTCCCGCCAGGTTAGCAGAGAGCGCTAATGCTCTGCTTCCTGGATTCCGACAGGCGCGCCGGCCCCAGATGGAATCCATCTGGCGGATTAACGACGAGGGCAGGTGTGCCAACCAGCCTGGATGTGGCTTTTAGGCGGTTTTTCACATCCCATTAGGTGAATGCCGGGCTGGTCCCCATGTCCCGCTTCAGTTACACGACTTGCACACATTTGAAAAACGTTCGCACTATTTCATGTCTTACACTAGATGCAGACAGTTGGGGTACACTAATTCTGTCCCAGGGGGTATGGGTTGGCGACAGGAGGGGCATCCGGCCACCCTCCAGCACTAACATCGTCAAATCCATAGTAACAAGGCCGACCCCACTTTGCAGTGGGACAAAGACCCCAGCAAATGATGATGATGATGATGACTATGTGCCTAATGTATGTGTGCGAAAGTGCTGGACGTTCGAGTTCATGGGGGTCTAGTTACAGATGTACAACGATCTCTTAACACCTACCTTACATGCCCCTACCGAGTTCACAGAGGGTATCATGATACCCATTTCAAAACCAAGTGGTGGTCGTAGACTACAAGACTACCAGGCTTTGATATAATTGAACGGAGACTACAAAATCTTTGCACATATCCTTCGTGCTCGCCTTCAAGAGGCGATAAAGGACAAAATAATTTTAGATCAAACGTGTCTAGGTGGGAAGGGAAATATACACATATATACATATACACATATATACATATGTCATAGCATTGATTTCGGCATGCAGATTACGAGGAGCCCTAGTGCCAGTGGATTTCGATCACGCTTTCGACTTAGCGGACCATGTATTCCTATGAGCCATGGAACGGATGGGAACCCCCTCACGTTTTGGACATGATCTTGAGGCTGATTCATGGTTCCCATTCGAGAGTCTTGGTGAACGGTGTTAGCTCAGAAACCCATCACAATCCAGCGCTCGGTGCGGCAAGGTTGCCCCCTTTCAGCCATCTTATTTGCAGTCGCTCTTGAACCTGCACTACACAGCCTCCAACGACTCCTTGAAGGCGTCCAACTACGTACCACATCTTTCCAATGCCGCACATACGCCGACGACGTCGTTCTTTTAGTCAAGTGAGCAGACGAAATCCAGGCTGCGCTGTAATGGCTTCAGCCGATCTCCATTGATCAGCGGCTATTAACAGTAGGCGTTTGCTACAGACCATCAGAGCTAGCCTTGCAGATCACCAGCTATGAGCACTTGACATTATCCAACACGCCCAATATGTGAACATCTATCATGTCTCCCACATACCAGGCTTGTCTCAGGTACTACCAGTCCCAACTCTCTTGGCCCGACGTCTGTTAATGGCATTGGGCTCCTTCATCAGCTCGGGGATGTTATTCAAAATTCAGTACGACTCCCCTGCACTCCTACAGGACAGTGATGTGGTGGGATTAATACCTGTGCCGACCAGATTCATGGCGCTGTACATCAGCTCCCAGCTCAAACTCTGGGATTGTTGCCCGCAGAGCCTCACTGAACTCCTATTCCAAGACTTTGCATGAGTCTCTTTGTCCACCTCAGTTCTGGTCTCGACCATCTCATCCCCGCGGCCTGCTGTTATGTCTACTGGTCTTTGCCCCTTAAAGGGTTGTTTCAGTCAAAAACAGTTTATCAAGTGTTACAACAATGCCGCCCACCCAACTTCATCGAAATTAAGTCCACGCCCACTTTCTCGAATCCGACGCCCAATCAGTGTGGTCTATCGCAGTGAATGGCAAACAAGTTAACTGATATCGACTGCAGCGCATCCATCTAGCCGACTTGGCTCTCTGCACCCGCTGTGAATTGGACGACTGTGGTCCAGCGTCCGATGTCTGGACACTTGCGCGGCTCAGATCGACATCAACACACTTTTATTCTCAGAGGGGACTTTTTACCCCACCACCAAACGTCACTCTGTGAACTGGATCTGAGTTCATCTTTTTAACTCTGGCCGTATGTCAGTGCCAGGATATTAGAATTATCTCAACGAACGACACTGCATCCTAACACGCAATCCACACTATCTGCAATACTTCTCTAATTTCTTAGGGAGCACGTTTAATGATCCGTCTCGCAGCTGAAACGTCCAAGCTATGAGAAGCTGAAAATTGATCTGACCTGATCTGAACTTACCCGAACCGAACTGAACCGATAATGGAATCCACTAACAATCAATGAGAAGACTCGTTTGGGAGGAGCTAGCCGACGCAGGACCCGCTACTCAAGGCGCTCACATATACAACAACAACAAAAAAATGAAATAACATAAAAAATAAATAAAAATAAAAACAAAGACTAATTATGTTAAATTTTCGTGGCTCCCCTGTGGTTTCCTTTCCTTTATCCTTTCTCGTCCCTTCATAGCTCTAGGATCGTCGTATTGGGAGTAGGACTATATAGGGGCCAACGCCCTAAATAGTGGTTTTTCTATATTTAGGGCAAAGGTGGTAGTGGCAATTTTCCTTCCTTATTTTTGAATCACTTTTATACTTTCCAGGGGAATCAATTAGAAAAAAAAGTGGTTAGCGTTTGAGCAACGTAAGACGAACGTGAATAGACGACAGTTCGACTCCCACTCCAGCCTATATTTTAATCTATATTTTTTTCATTACTGGTCATGTTATTTAATATATATGACATGTGAGAGGTAATATAATTTTAAAAAAACACGTGTATCTGCATGATGTTCTAGTGAATTTCATGTTATTTGACTAGTTACAATTTTTGATTAATTATTATTAGAACAAACATTTTCATTAACTATCGACAAGTAAACAAAGAAACGCGTAGAGTTTTCCTGAAAATGTATGCCTGTCATGAACTGCGAAATCTCTTGTACATGCAATCTGGTAAGGTACCCGGAATTACTTTCCACTTTGACGTTTCGAGCTGCAGTCACCATTTCGTACTTAATCTGTGTAGTGGTGAGACGTTGCTAATGTATCAACAACGAATAGAGTAGGTGCAATTTTTTTAATGTCACAGAATTTACACTTTTACTACAAAACTGAAGGTGACTCCCTGTTCTTCGACTACTGCAGAGAATGAATGCCAAGACGATTCGAACCGTCGCCTCGTGCACGTCCCTCTTGCAAAGCGCGAAGACTAACCACTTTTTTTTATTCTTATTTCGTTTGTTACATTTGTTCGGGATGGATGTCCCTTGGCAGCTAACCCTCTGACTGATCCACCAGATCAATAACAACAAAATAAACAGTATTGGCATTATGCTTGCTACCTGAGCCCCCATCTTACTGATACTCGCTCCTGTGAACGGGAACGCGTTATACAGATCTTGGTGCCTCTCGCGCCCATCTAGAAAAGATAATCTGAAGATGCCTAAATAAGGTGAAACGCGTCATTAAAAAATTAAAAAAATAAAATTGCAACCAAGACTGTTTTTAACCATTACTGTTAAACACTGGTTTGCTGATGTGCCACATATGGACTGGAAGAACAAAATAAACGGAAATCGTGCTTTACTTTAACCTCATACAGTTTTGTGATGGCGTCGTATTAGCGAAGTTGCTGAATTTCAGATAAAATCTTTTGTTAGCCGTAACTCCGTAACTAAATATTTGCAGACCTATGTTTATACGAACTTTTTTCTTTAGTTTTATTTGTAGAATAACATATCAAATATCTGCTTGCCTTCGTGAGTCACCTTGTATACAGTTGCGGAGATAAATAATGTTATTTAAATGTAGCCTAGATTTTCCGTAGTCATATTGTCCGCATTTGTATGTATGTATGTGTGTATGGTTTAAATCAAACAATGGACAATCCAGGAAGGAATGTAACCATTACCAGAGAAGGAAAGTTGCTACTCACCATATAGCGGAGATGCTGACTCGCGATAGGCTCAATATAAAGATTCACACAATTAAAGCTTTCGGACATTAAGGCCTTTGTCAGCAGCAGACACACATACACACATGCCCACACGCACACACTCACATAAACGCAACTTGCACACACAACTGCAGTCTCAGAGAGCTGAGACCACCCTGTGAACAGCAGCACCAGTGCATGATGGGAGTGGCGACTGGGTGGGGGTAAGGAGGAGGCTGGTGCAGGGAGGAGGGATAGTATGGTGGGAGTGGTGGACAATCAAGTGTTGCAGTTTTGACGGAGGGCATGAGAGAAGATGCAGAGGGGGGAGGGGGTAAGTAGTGGAAAGGAGAGAAAATAAAAGACTGGGTGTGGCAGTGAAATGACGACTGTGTAGTGCTGGAATGGGAACAGGGAGGGGGATGGATGGGTGAGGACAGTGACTAACGAAGGTTGAGGCCAGGGGAGTTACGCAAACGTAGGATGTATTGCAGGGAAAGTTCCCACCTGCGCAATTCAGAAAAGCTGGTTTTGGTGAGAAGGATCCATATGGCACAGGCTGTGAAGCAGTCATTAAGATGAGGGGTATCATGTTTGGCAGTGTGTTCAGCAACAGGGTGGTCCACTTGTTTCTTGGCCACAGTTTGTTGGTGGCCATTCACGCGGAGAGACAGCTTGTTGGTTGTCATGCCTACTTAGAATGCAGCACAGAGCTTGCAGCTTAGCCTGTAAATCACATGACTTGTTTCACAGGTAGCCCTGCATTTGACGGGATGGGTGATGTTAGTGACTGGACTAGAATAGGTGGTGGTAGGAGGATGTATGGGAAAGGTCTTGCATCTAGGTCTATTACAGGGGTATGAGCCATGAGGTAAGGAATTGGGAGCAGGGGTTGTGTAAGGATGGACGACTATATTGTGTAGGTTCGGTGGATGGTGGAATACCATCGTAGGAGGGGTGGGAAGGATAGTGGGCAGGACATTTCTCATTTCAGGGCAAGAGAGGCAATCAAAACCCTGGTGGAGAGTGGTTATCACTGTTAGCATTCAACCGCGATTCTTATACATATATTTTAACAACGCGTTTCAAGAGACAATGCTCTCATCATCAGGTTGTAAAGTCTATGTCATGAAATTAAACGGACTAAAAAGACAAAATACTATCACAAATAGTTGGGAAGTCTATAGAGTGAAACAAAATTAAAAGTATATTGGACTGTGGGTCCTCGTCTTACATTGAAGTTGTTGACACAAGTCGATGGCCGTCCCATAGCTACCAAGTATGCTGTCTCACTGTGCCGGCTCGGGAGCTGTTGTGGACTGACGTGCCTAGGTGTTGTGGCGTGGTTACAGCCGTGTGCTTGACGGTAACGCTATGCTATTGGGCGCCTTATTTCCTTATTGCATTGGTCTGCCATCGTTAGCCTCTCGCAACTCCGTCAGTGACATGCTACAAGTTTAAAGTCGCATACCTACCCTAAAATAATTCTAAAAACCCGCTAAAAAAATCTCATTTCTTTAAAATTATCTTGTGCATTTAGAATATTGCTTTGTTTCTTTTCGAATTCCTCTAGTAAATCAAGTTTCCTCCCTTTCTTTTCTACATGCAATATTTCTACGTTATCTTCTATGCTATTAAGGGGATGGCCTGTTTCATATATATGGTTCGCAACAGCTGATTTGTCATAATTTCCTAACCTGTGCGACAGCATACTTGGTAGCTATGGGATGGTCATCGACTTGTGTCAACAACTTCAATGTAAGACGAGGACCCACAGTCCAATATACTTTTAATTCTGTTTTACTCTATGGACTTCCCAACTATTTGTGATGGTATTTTGTCTTTTTAGTCCGTTTAATTTCATGACATAGACTTTACAACCTAATGATGAGAGCATTGTCTCCTGAAACGCGTTGTTAAAATATATGTATAAGAATCGTGGTTGAATGCTAACAGTGATAACGACAACTGCTACCTCGACTCCATATTGGATTATATTAAACCTGGTGGAGAATGTAATTCAGTTTCTCCAGTCCCGGATGGTAGTGAGTTACGAGGGGAATGCTCCACTGTGGCCAGACTGTCGGACTTTGGGAGGTGGTGGGAGACTGGAAAGATTAGGCACGGGAGATTTGTTTGAGGATGGGAGGATAATTACGATCAGTGAAGGCTTCAGTGAGCAATTATCCTGTGAGTGTATGTGTGTGTGGGCATGTGTGTATGTGTGTGTACTGCTGACAAAGGCCTTAATGGCCGAAAGCTTTAATTGTGTGAATCTTTGTATTGTGCCTATTGCGATTCAGCATCTCCGCTATATGGTGAGTAGCAACTTTCCTTCTCTGGTATTGTGTGTATGGTTTGATATTTTTCGTCTACTTTGAACTTCCAAATTCTATAGAAGTCTGGTGGGAAGATTTGCATGATTTTCAAGTAATACAAGAGTTCTGATGCTGTCTGATCCCACTGGGATTTCTGCTAGGACTTTATATATGTGCCTCCAAACATATGAAAAATTAATAACTTAAACTATTTTCTCTAGATGTAATTAAAGCTTAATGACTTTCCCTCTTAGATGTCTAATTGCTAGTTTAATGAATGGGTGTGATAAGATGCGGCTGTATTAAGACTGATACTGGGGGTGAAGTAGGAGTGACGTCCTGTGATGTTGCAGGTGCTGATGGTGTGTTTGGTGGCAGTGGCGGCGGTGCTTGCTCAGGACGAACCACCAGACTCTCAGCAGCAGCTGGACTTCACACCTTTCACTGGGCCAGGGTCAGGTGGGGGTGGGGAAGGTGGAGGAAGAGGGGAAGGCGAGGGGGGAGGGGACGAGCAGCAGGCAGGGTCTTCCAGGCAGGGGGCGGACGCTGCCAACGGTGGTGGGAATGGGGATGGAGGTATCAGTGCTGGGGCATATGGCACTGTCAGCATCCCACCCCCACAGAACAACAGGTGAGCTGCACAGGCCCAGCAAGTCATCTTCTTCTAGCCTCATCTGAATCCTCTACTGCCTCACTGAGACATATGCTGATGTGCCGAAACAGTATGACCACTGCTCACTGCGACATTTAATGGCATATTGTGCTGTTGTGCGCTTGCGATGTGGTAAGGAAAGTATACAGGCTGTTTATAAATTGGTTATACAAAAGCTATCTTTAATTCTCAAAAGAGTAACTAACTTACAGAAATGTTTGATACAGCCTTGAATGCAGTATATCTTCAAGTTTTATTCCCATCTAAGATTGTTCGTTCCTTTCATTCCTGCTAAGTGGCGAATGAGTTACTCCAACAGTTACCACGGAGCCATATAACGGTACAGAGTGTTTGCAGTGATGTTCGTTTTCAGTGTTACAGTGTGTCATGAATCCAGATCCAGTACTACAGTTCGGAGACAATTCACAAGTAAATATTACAGACCGCCACCTCAAAGACAAACTGTTATTAATTGGTACAATCGTTTCACCAAAACCATCTGTGTGTCACATAGGATGCCAGGTTAGGATCGGCCAGCAGTCTCTGGCACATTAACTGAACAAGTTTGGCACTCTTACATTCGTAGTCCAGGTAAATCAATGAGATGTGACAGAATAGAATTGGATATATCAAGTGTTACAGTTTGGAAGATATTATGGAAATGCCTGTCATTCAAACCTTACAAACTGGGACTGTTGCAAGCTTTAAGACAAAGTGATAAAGAAAAATAAGCTGAGTTTTGTGTAGAAATATTTAACAAAATGCAGACTCAAGATGATTTTCTTGATAAAGTTGTGTTCAGTGATGAAGCCACCTTCCATATATGTAGTAATGTAGCACAGATATGGAGTGAGCAGAAACTATGTTACTTAATCAGACATATGCAGGACTTGCCTAAGGTAAATATTTTATTTCTAGTAAACTGTGACAAGATTTATGGCCCTTTCTTTTTTGTTGAGACAACTGTAACTGGCATATCGTACATGGTCTTGCTTGAACATTATCTAATGCCTCATTACAATAGGATATTCACACAGAATTAACTTTCCAGCAAGATGGCTCACCACCACATCATCACTGTGAAATTGTCACATAGCTCCATAGATGCTTGGATTCGACATAGTGGAACAATATCCTGGTCACCAAGATCACCTGACTCAGACCCAGAGGACTTCTGTTTATGTGGGTACATCAGGGACAGAGTGTTTGCTCCTCCCCTTCAGGGAAACATCGACGAGCTGCGACAACAGCTAACACAAGCAGCTGTCACCATACATCAAGATTTACTTCATAGAATTTAGTAGGAAACTGATTGCTGATGGTACATTTGCCGTAACACAAAAGGCACCCACAGTGAACAATTGTAAATAAAACTTGAGGATGTACTGCATTCAGTCCTGTATTAAACATTTCTGTAAATTATTTACCTTTTTCACAATAAAAGGTATACTTTTGTATAACTAATTTATTAACACCCTTTATAACAGACAACGTTCAAATGTTACAGGAGATGTGACCCGTGTGTGTGACCAAATCTGAGGGCGACCGGATTTTTCATGTGATTTTTCGTACTTGGGGAACAGGGATGGAGGACACTTAAGAAAGTAGTAACTACATTGAGCACCTCCTATAGTGTCAACACAGGTAACTGACATAGCACAGGACGGTGCATACACTATCTGATCAGAAGTATGCAGATACCTATTATTGGACATTTATATGGCATGTGTACACCCTTTTTGATGGGTAGACCTCTGCTGGGGACAGTTCCAATGAAGTATATGAAGGTCTGTAGAGGAATGGAAGCCCTTTCTTCCTCAAGAGCTGAATCCACAGACGCTAGTGATGTTGGATGCTGGAGTCTGGAACGAATTCGACATTCTAATTCATCCCAAAGGTGTTCCATTCAGTTGGCGACAGGACTCTGGTCATTCCAGTCCATTTCAGTGGTTGTCCACAAACAATTGGCTCATAGGTGCTGCTTTGTCACAGGGTGCAGTGTCATCCTGATACAGTCGTCCTCTCTGAACTGTATTAAGTGCACAAAGCCATGAAATGTTTTCAGATCTTTCTGTATTTAGGTTTTTCTTAAGCACAGTGAGGGAACCTCACCTTAACCATGAAAAAACACCCTCATACACTAACACCACCTTCTCTATACTTAAGTTTCAACACTACACATGAGGCAGGTAACGCTCTACGAGCTTTCACCAAACCCAAATCCTTCCATTGGACTGCCACAGGGTACATTCCAAATAACACGCTTCCAGTCGTCCACTGCAAATGGCATCGCTGTTTTCATCATCTCAAGTGTCCATTATCAGTGACTACAAAACTGTATGGATTATGAAGAGCTACCCGACCACTGTATCCCATTCTTTTCAGCTCCTTACAGACAGTCATTGTGCTAGATCAGTGGTTTCAACTTGGGGGTAATTATTCTCTGAGGGGTAAAATCAAATTTTCTGAAGGGTAAAAACTAACGATTCAATTCTGTTTCAGTAACTAAACTAAATTATTTTCAAAAGATCATTAATATTATCATGATTTCGTAAGACTCTAATATTGATTATATGTTACCACTAATTACTTTTTCTCATTTAGTACCATTAATGTGGTGGAGGTTACAGGTTCCTCACACAGTTCACCCACTATGCACATATGTTGTGCTTTGTCCCGTACTTCACTGATGGTAAAAGTGATAAAACAAATGCTACATATCTCACGAAAATGTCTTCTCCAAGTTGTAGATAGTACCTGCAGTAGTCCAGAAATTGCCCCATTACTCGCTTCAAAAGATAAATGAATTAACTGACAGCAAGACACAGCAGTAACTACATAAGGGCTACTATAGTGCTGTACACAGTATTACTATTCTTATTATTATTATTATGGCAGTTACACACAAAGCATTACCAATGTTCTGACAGTTCAGAAGTAACGAGTTCAGCAACCAAGTGATTTACAAACCTTGTTTGACTTTAAATGGGTTGCGTGTGTAGGTCAAGCAAGTGCTGCAATGGAGAGGAGTAATCCAGGGGAAGAGAATTTTGTAGCAAGTGTCTAGCCTCAATGTGGATAGTTAGCTTTATTATCTGAGAAGGAATTGTGGGTAGCACTTGTGATACACCATGAATTGCTTCATCATTCATTCTAACACACACACACACACACACACACACACACACACACACACACACACACACACACACACACACAAACTAAATACCATTCATCTTTCATCATCTTGAAAATAAAAATGTTCCAATTTAAGGCTCTCATTCTACAGTTTAGTTAGCTGCTAAAGTTGATGATGTCGCAAAGAGATGGGGCATCGCAACAAATGACAGGGGGAGCGGGGTACTAGCTAATGTCTGACTGCACACAGGTGTAATAGTCTAAGAAAGATTGGTAACGGCTGGTCTAGAAGCACTTTATAACACACAAGTAGTTCCCTCCACTGACTGCATACGACTTTTTACAATCACCCTCCACATTGCTAGAGTGTCCCTGTCTGTCAATGTATGAGGCCTGCCTGGTCTTTGTTTAACTGTGGTTGTTTCTCACGTACCCATTTTTTTAAATCACATCACCAACAGTCGATCTGGCCAGCTTTAGAAGGGTTGAAATGTCCCTGATGTATTTGTTATTTTGGTAATATCCAATGACCAGTATACGTTCAAAGCGAGTGAGCCCTCCTGACAGACGCATCCTCCTGTTACTTCTTCTCTGCTGACAACACGATACTCCCTACCTCCTTTCATAATGATGCATTCATCTCTCGTGACATCTAGTGTTCAATTCAGCATTACAATGGTGTGGCCAGGTACTTTTGATCAGATATGTCTGTAGACATATATTTAAAGGACTTTTCTGTTTGACTCTTTCCATTGCTGTTTCGTGCAAGGCGATGGGGCACTTTTTATAACAACCACTCATTATAACTAGTATAGCCCTATAACACTCCCTTGCAGTACTCTCAAAGCGACTTTTATATCTGACAATTTTTTGCCATTAAGAGTGGCATGTTACACTTAACCCTCAAAGACATTTTGAACACAATCACAAAGATGGTTCGCTATTTCGTAAGCTCTTATTTTGTTCATGAAGTGAGAGTGTGGGGCTGTACCAAATGCCTTTCAGAACTGAAGGAACATGGAATTAATCTGGGTGTGGTTGCTATGGCCTTCTGGATCTCATGAACATATGGAGTTGAGTTCATAGAGGAGGTATTCACTGAGCTACAAATGTATTCAATTATTCTATGGCACATTGATTTTAGTGATGTACAATGTGTCCCAGAAGTACCCCTAACCAAAAGTCACAATAGTACATTGTATATTGCGTTACTTAATTATAAGTGGCACATACCCAGTAGATTTGTATGTGCTCCATCCTGCCTTGCCAGAGACCTAGTGAATCATCTCAGGAATTTTGCTTCAAAAGACTTCCTCAACGCTGTTTCATAGTTATTGATCAGTCTTGTGCCGATGTTGGGCCACATGGAACTTCATATCCCAATAATGGGTTGTCCGCCGTAAAGGTCCAGGCTTCATGGTGGCCATTTCAATAGGATGGGAAATGTTACTGTGCCTTGTCGAATCCAGTGGACTCGAAATCGTTCGTCAAGCTGCTGGAGGTCCTTCCTACCCTAACCACACTTCATTCACGATTCCCTTGTCTTCAAACTGAGATACTAATCACAATGGCAACGTGTCCAAATAATAATTTCCATTCACATGAACTTCGAAAAAAAAATGTGGTCCACAGAGGTATTGTGATGATATCCTGGCCATTTCATAAAATGAGAAGGGTTTCTTCCCAACACTTGGACAATGTGGATTTTCTTTGGATCAGAAAACCACATTATCGTGTTGAACGGCGATATATCTCACAGTTATCTCAAAGTAATACACTTGCACGAGATGTGGCATTTCGAAATTGTGTCAACAAAGCACGGCAGTCGGCAACTCGCTGCTGGATGTCCTTGTTGTCAGACAATTCATTTACAAAAATCACTCTACATCCATTCATTTTCTAATATTTTTTCATGCGGTTAAGTTTTGTTGATTGTGGTGCTTTAACTTCAGCTCCTCATTTCTGAATGGATTTCGCTGGATACTGCTGAGCTGATAGACTTTCGTCAGCTTCAAAAAGGGAAATCTATACAGCAACTATTTATTTTCCCAACTGTTCAAAGTCAAAAGAGGTATGGGAACTCCTTGGATACTGTGCCTGAGAACAGGTGTGTTCTCTCTCTCTCTCTCTCTCTCTCTCTCTCTCTCTCTCTTTCTCTCTCTTCCCTCTCAATCTCACGGTACCCTACTTCACCTCAGAGACCTGCGATAACCTGCTCTTAGAAGGGGAGTCAGTTATTTTGCATAATCTGTATGTTATCGTTCACGTGTATCGTCTGTCCTGATAGCTTTCCTACGTTTGGCGGTTTTAGGTGATTAACCAAGTAAGAATATATAAGGATTAGTTTCAATGCAATAGGATGCAAAAGAAGAAAGTAAAATTAGAATTATAATTTTTCTTCTCAGCAACATAATAATGATTTCTCACACGAAACAGTTGTGATTGTAGTATGGTTCTGCATCTGACTGTCAGGAGCCTGAAGAATCAAGTAAATGGATGGAATAAAATTTTTAAAAATATATACTTACCTCACATTCACTTCATACTTCGTTGTCGCTGGTTTTTGAAGAACAACTTTGTTTGGAAACGAACTGTTAAAATAATTTCAATATATTCATTTTAAATTTATTTTTAATCATAACTTCTTGTATGTAGACATATAATTACACATTGCTGCCAATTTCAGCGAAGTCCCAAAACTGCAATTAACTTAAATACAAGACATACTTGTCTTTCCTGAAGAGAGTCTAGAAGCCAACTGTACATCTTGTATGTAAGGTCTTGGAGATTTGAGTGTTTGATAATTTGTCGGTTTTACACGTAAATATTTTCAGTAATAAATATTTTTCTAGACTGGTGTACATAAGCAAGAAATTATGCATTGTTGTTCACATACTTCTAACAAACTACAACCAATTCCCAGAAAAAATTTGCTGTTTCGACTGCAATTGGACTCATGCAAACTTTTTTGAGTGAAAATAATGAATGAATGAAATTATACCTTTCAACCATTTTCAAAATGTTCATAAAGAGGAATGGTGATGCCAATTTACATGAAATTGGCAAATTGTGAGCTTTATAATAATGCAAGAAAATTACAATTATAAACAAATTATGGGTAATATAAATTTTAGATACAATATATTAAAGAATTGCAAACAGAGAAATTAGTAATTTTTGTTATCTTGTAGTATTAAAGGCTTTTAAATAAGCTGGAATTGTTATCCTATAAATTCCAAATCTATTTAAAAAGTTATAAACAGTGTAATATAAAAGCATCGTGTTCAGAACAATTATTATTGAAGTACAATAAACTGGGCTTATTTTAGTTCAATTTTTGCTTGTCCCTTTATATGTGGCAAGAAAAAAGGATAGTGGCAGATACAAAATTCCAAATACATTTTTCTAGTATTGCCAAAGACTTGAACCATCAATTAAATAACTTAATAAATAAAAAAATCACATCTGTAGCTGTGATTCCATAAGAATAAAGCATGCCGATGTTACCAATACTAAGGGCCACTTTGACCCACCCAGCGATTTGTTCATGAAAAGGTTGTGATATTATGTTGAGGCAAATTAAGCTCAATGATTATCTCTAGAGCAGACATTCAGCAGTATAAGGAATAGAGGTAACGACAGGGAACATTGAACTTTATTCATAAAATGATACAAGTGTTGTACAGTACATCAAATGACTACTTAATTTCCAAGAAACACGTTACATTATGGTAACTATTTGCTAAGAGAATATATAATATGTTAAGTATACTGTAGAATAAGGATATGAGACTTATTACACAAATTACTGAGGCTCTGTTACTTAAAAATAGCCTCATTTTGTTAGTAATGTTGGTCCAATAATTCTTATAATATCCCAGCGAGGATGAAAAAGTTTGTCATCTTGTTCTGGCCATTTGCAGTATGAATTTTGTAATAGTTTACTTTAACACCCTCAAAGCTCGATATTACTCGATCTGTGTACCGAGCAAGCACAAACAAAAGAAAGATTTGGAGCAGGAATTAAAATCCAGCGAGAAGAAATAAAAACTTTGAGGCTTTCCAGAAACATTGTCGTTCTGGCGGAGACAGCAAGGGACCTAGAAGAGCAGTTGAACAGAATGAACAGTGTCTTGAAAGGAGGATATAAGGTGAACATTAACAAAAGCAAAACGAGGATAATGGAATGTAGCCAAATTAAATCAGGTGATGCTAAGGGAATTACATTAGGAAATGAGACACATAAAGTAGTAAATGAGTTTTGCCATTTGGAGAGTAAAATAACTGATGATGGTCGAAGTAGGGAGGATATAAAATGTAGACTGGCAATGGCAAGGAAAGCGATTCCGAAAAAAAGAGATTTGTTGACATCGAGTATAGCTTTATGTGTCAGGAAGTCTTTTCTGAAAGTATTTGTATGGAGTGTAGCCATATATGGACGTGAAACATGGTTGATAAATAGTTTAGACAAGAAGAGAATAGAAGCTTTCGAAATGTGGTGCTACAGAAGAATGCTGAAGATTAGATGGATAGATAACATAACTAAAGAGGAAGTATTGAACAGAATTGGGGAGAAGAGGAATTTGTGGCGCAAGTTGACTAGAAAAAGGGATTTCTTGATAGGGAATGTTCTTAGGCATCAAGAGATCACCAATTCAGTTCAAAATGCCCAAATGTGTGTGAAATCTTATGGGACTTAACACCAATTTAGTACTGGACGGCAGTGTGGAGGGTAAAAATCGTAGATGGAGACCAAGAGATGGATATACTGAGTAGAATCAGAAGGATGTAGGTTGCAGTAGCTATTTGGAGATGAAGAAGCTTGCACAGGATACAGTAGCGTGGAGAGCTGCATTAAACCAGTCTCTGGACTGAAGACCTCAACAACAACAAACCCACCTTAGTCCCAGTTCTGGAACATTGTTCCTTATCATATAAAACTGTACCATGTTGACCAACTGCTAATTTCTCTCAACATTTTGTGGTGCTGGACATAATCTTACACATCAGAAAAACTTTCAGAATCACCATCACATTCTAGCACCACTTCAGCTTCATTTTGGGGTTAATTTGTGCCGGGCTGTAGTAACCCCATATTTTCGAAAAATATACACCATTTTACAAAAGTGTTAAACATATGACCTACACTGAGTTTCACACAAGTGACAGTGTCTCGCCTTAGTACCTAATACTGACGGAATGCAAAATTACACTGACCATATTTTTAACTTAACTGATGTGAGACCTCCAGGCAGAAGTTATCGGTGTGTAAGGGCAGTTAAAATGTTTATAACCATCATTGATTCCAATGCTTCCAACATAACATTACTTCAGGGGAATCACAATCTCCAGGTTGCTCATCGCACACTGCAAATCCATACTGCACTGTTTACTCCATCCTAATCATGTAATTTTAGTGGTAAAAATTTGAAACTTTTTCCGACCAGTAGATCAAAGTTACCAGCAAAGGACCAAAGTAACCCACCCCCTTACAGTATTCAAAGTAAAACGTTATACAGCGTGCCCACATGAAACCTCCCTTATTTCCAAATGTAATTATAAAAATCTATGAGACGTAGACACCTGTAGTTTGTGCTATCATGTACAGTGAGTCAAAAAATTTTATAAAAAAATCAATATATTTTCATATTCGCCCTTTCATAACATGTCAAATGTGTGCACAAGCGTGTGTGGCGTGGTGGAGGCTGTTGCATCCACAATACTTCTGCAGAATCTTCAAGGTCACGTGCAAGCGAGATACGGAGTGAAACTTCCTGGCAGATTAAAACTGTGTGCCCGACCGAGACTCGAACTCGGGACCTTTGCCTTTCGCAGGCAAGTGCTCTACCATCTCAGCTACCGAAACACGACTCACGCCCGGTCCTCACAGCTTTACTTCTACTACTATCTCGTCTCCTAACTTCCAAACTTTACAGAAGCTCTCCTGCGAACCTTGCAGAACTAGCACTCCTGAAAGAAGGGATACTGCGGAGACATGGCTTAGCCACAGCCTGGGGGACGTTTTCAGAATGAGATTTTCACTCTGCAGCGGAGTGTGCGCTGATATGAAACTTCCTGGCAGATTAAAACTGTGTGCCGGACCGAGACTCGAAGTCAGGACCTTTGCCTTTCACAGGCAAGTGCTCTACCATCTGAGCTACCGAAGCACGACTTACGTCCGGTCCTCACAGCTTTACTTCTGCCAGTATCTCGTCTCCTACCTTCCAAACTTTACAGAAGCTCTCCTGCGAACCTTGCAGAACTAGCACTCCTGAAAGAAAGGACACTGCGGAGACATGGCTTAGCCACAAACTGGGGGATGTTTCCAGAATGAGATGACTGGGTGTTGTTGTGTTGTCTTCATCATCATTCATCCCCATTACAGTCTGAGTAAGGCAATGGCAAACCACCTCCGCTACGACCTTGCGTAGTCGGTGGTGCAGGTCTCCCGCATCGTTCCCTACGCTCCTCGGAGTATGGGACCTTGTCATCATCAATCGTAGATCAGCCATCAGTTTCTAAATAAATGGAAGCAAACAGAATGGTAAATGTGAAGAATGAGAATCATAACACTGAGTTGTTGCAGACAAATGACTTCAATACAAATAATCAGTTTGTATCAGACATCGGGATTTACCCACTAACTAAATATTTGCGTCTAAGACGGCATGATGTTTAGTTCATTTAGAAGTTCAATGTCCCATCTCTGTTGGTACGTTAATTAGTTATTGCTGTGTCTCTTTTCCATGTTGATAGCTGAAGGAGAAATGTCGTTTCCGCCTGTTGCAGGCCCTCTTCCAGCGGCTCAGCGCAGCTGTCTGTTCAGAACTTGATCAACCCTCAGCTCGTCACGTCTGTGAAGAATGCCATCGCTGGAGCAGCATCGGCAGCTGCGGCTCAGAAGGTATGATTGTGTGTGTGTGTGTGTGTGTGTGTGTGTGTGTGTATGTGTGTGTGTGTGTGTGTGTGTGTGTTGAATTAGCGGCTGGAGCAATGTAAAACCTCCTACTGGACATACCACCGTGGCAAAAGCTAAACAACATAGCCCAGTAGACGTCCTCCAGTAATGAGAGAGAAGAATGCATGACTCAACATAGCGAATTACAATAATGAAATGGAAAGTTTATACCATTAACGGCTACCTCGACGGAACGATCCAAACTGATGCTCCATTGGTTCCGGGGCGTGGAATACGTTGATTAATGTTTCATCCTTATTCCTGCACATTTTCTTTGTAGTACACAAAAAGGCCATTTCTACAAATGCAGATACCATGGCAGAACATGCACAGAAGGCGAACATGCGTAGCTTATCCTCATCTTTCGGCCTTTGATAAAGATCGAATTATTGCAATGACGGAAATGACAGCATTTTACTGAGATGTTGGCTGTAGTGTAATGGCTGCAGAATGAGTGGCGATGACGCGGAATCAGGACGACAGTGTGACAAAAGCAGTAGGCATTTTGCGTCGTTGATATAATATCGATATATCGATTTCCCCGATAAACTGTCGATATATATGAGCACCATCATTACTGTTGATATATCGATATCAAAATGGCAATATCGAGTGACGATATTTTTATTTTATATTATATTTTTCACAGTTTTCGGTAAATATTCGAAATTGTTCTTCTGAAATTGTAATAGAACATTATTTTGCTTTCACTGGGTGAATGAGTTTTACTACTTTTTGAACTTTCATCACTTTCAGTCTTTCTCTTTGACTGGGTGAAGTACGGATGGCTCGAAGTAGTCCAATTCCACTTGTGGGCGGCGGTGTGAATGAATAACAAGATACGCTCTGTAAAGAAATAGCACACCAGTTGAGTTAAAAAACAATTTTAACGCAACTAGTGTGCTATTTCTTCTCATCGGCATTCTTCAAAAATAGTTACTGTACGTGATGAACAAAAATCTAAATGACAAAGATTTCTCTCTGCGGAGGGCGAGATGTTTGAGGAGAAATGCGGACGTAATCGGCGCTCGACGTTACAATCAGAAACTGCAATGTTTAACTTCACTACGCAATTTTGACACTGAGACTACTAGTCTCCTGGCGTTTGCAGAAATAACAAAACTGGGAGATCGACATGAAGTGTTCCAGAAAAACGCGATGTGATGAAACTGAACGACGGACCCATTGGACACCTTTTATTGTGCCATTTACATGCAGTTGCCATTGTTAGCAGAGTGGTTATAGCCAAGAATGAACGTGTGTCGTTTTCCTTTCAATTCTTGCTCTAAGGAGGATAAGCAGTCCGTTTAGCTTGTTGATGTACAGAATATCAAATAAAAAATCAATACTTAAATGTACAACTCTGAAACTGGCAGAGTATTTACAACGTGCAGCCGATATTGTTTTTTGGCCGGTACTTCGATGTTTTGCCCGTCGATGTATCGATAACTGTTTTCGATATGTCGAGTGCCCTTAATGATATCGGATTCCTGATAGTTTTAAAAACATCAACAGCCATAGTAGCCATGAATCATTCCGCAAGGACAACAATACGAAAGTATCATTGGATTGTCTGACTGGATATGAAGAACAGAAGGATAACATCGGCTGAAAACCGTGCAGGGGTTACAGGCTGTTACAACGATCCTATGGGATCAGATTACTGGAAGCTGGGTGACATCTTGAGCTTGCGTAGGTCGTTTACAATAGGCACCATACCACATAGTCAACAGATACTTGCATAGTGTGGAGTAAGAGTCTATTGCGACACTGAGCGGCATTTTGTGGTGAGTTTGCGTCCTCCATTTGTGGTCAACAACTACACGACCTTTAATGTCTTGGTGGGATGTCACAGGAAGTAGCTGTTCTTGAGTTCTATACTTCTCCATCTTTTGTAATAACGATGTGGGGAACTGCTGGATTTAACAACAGGGCTGAACGCTCGCCAGTGTGTGGCAAAATTAGTAAATCTAGTTCTCATATCCTTCATGATCAAGGTTACAAGTGTGTACAAAAAATGGAACAGGATGTAAGTGCCACAAACTAAAATTTTCAATATTCAAATAAATGTGTCTTAAATATTGGATGATTATATTAATTTTATGAAGAAATATGTGTATATCAAAATACCTCTACAAAACATGAAACAGTTTTTTATGAATATATATAAAGTGAACAAAACTTATATGGAAAAAAAGTAAGTGCCATCCTTTCATTTTCTGGAAATCACTGTAAGTGCCTTACTAAGTTTGTGAAAAGGATGTAAGTCAAGGGTTTATGTTAAAAAAACATGATATGTTCATTGTAGTTTTGAGAACGTTTAATAACTTTACATATAATTTTACTCTTTCAGAGCTAGGCTACCATTAAAAAGGTATAAAATAAAATTTTGGATGGTTTTTTGGAGCAAAGTTTTTTGTCTTCAGTTTCTTCCACTTCTTCTTTCATCGGTAAGTATAAGCCACCTGAAAACCAAAAACTGAATGAGATGTCTAAATTTATTTTGGATGTCTCATCTAGATACAAATATTTTGATTTTTTATTCACTTTCGAATTTCGTTCTGATACAGTTGATCATTTTCGACTAAATCAATTTTATTTTACAAACACACACACACACCTGCAAAGTTATCTGCATTTAGTAATCGAAATAAACTTACAGTGCTGTACTTCTTTCCTCCAAGCAGTCCTATTCCTCATCTTCTTCCTACACATCAATGTTGTATGCCTCTTCATCTTTGTTCTCCAACAGGGCTCTATAGAAGTCCTTGTCTTCTTCTTTCTCTGTATATCATTCCCAAAAGATCGTTCTTCTTTTCTTGAGAGATTTTGTATTTAAAGTGTATTTTTGGGAGGTCATGAATATCCAGTACATTGTCCAGATTAGCGTCTTTCTTTAAAATATCAACTTTTTTCCAAGTTACCATAACATCACCTTCAAGATCCAAAACTGATGTCACTTTCATTGTGCTAGGATTCTTGTGGGAAATGCGGAAGTAGGAAATTTTACTTATGGCCAGATCTTTTGTATTTAGGTAGTGTTTAGCAAGGGCTTTAAAATCTATGAAGTCATCAGTATTCATAGATACTACAGTAAAAGGTGTTGTCAATTTTGCACTTGCAGCTAACACTTCAAGATCTTTAGGTGTTATCACTTTCGCAGCTTTGCGTTTTTTCTCAATCACCCCAAAATCACAGTCACAGCTCATGTATCTGTGTCTACTTACAAGATATTTCACATCAATTGAACGTTAAATTCTTTTGTGGACTAAATAAATAATAGACATTAACATCATCTGGTTTTGTTTTGTGCTCCGAAATTATCGCACCATAACAGAAGCCTTTTGCGAGGAAAATGGCCTCCAGTAAAAGCAACTTTGAACAAACAAGAAGCTGTTACATTAGCGCCACGGCCTCCAGTCCCTTCATGCCACATACACATGTATACAGAGCCATTGTCTCCAACATGTATTCCTAGATTGTAGCAAGGTATCTGTCTACAATAAAACATAGTGCTATGTGTATGCATTGGAACAAACATAACTTGTTGGAGGTCCATGCATTAGGGTGTATAAGTCCCCGTTGGAAGCTGTGAAGATGTAGTATCTTGTTTCATACACTTATGAGAATTTTCCCATTTTCGGTGATGGAACTCTTACTGGGCTTTTACTTCCTGTTTTACCTTTTCGCTGGTCATAGATTGCAACTTTGCCTTCAAAAAGTCACACTTTTTACATGTGTCAACTGCAAGAGCTTTAAATTTCAAGTTTGGAAAATATTGTTTTAACACTTTTGCATAAAACTATATGTAACCTCACTTGCAGGATTTCGCTTTTTTAAGAGCCACGTACATTCGGTGTTTATATAGATCAGGTGACAAAAACTCATTACTTGATTTTTTTCGGCTGTAGTGACTTTCGTATCTGGGGAATGATTATATCTGATATCTTACAAGATTTCGATCATCTTCGGTAAATTTAAACTTGTGTGCATTTGATGCAGGTGTTTTCCCTCTTTTGCCCTCAAAAACCAAGCAACCTGATTTCTTTTTTGTTTGTAAACCAATCAATTTCCTTTAAGGTGTAGAAAAAATTTATTGGAAGGTTTTTTTGCACTCTTGTACATTTTTCCTTGTACCATCAGGGATGTTATAAGCAAAAGTACTTTCGTACGTTCTATGACGTCTGCAACCAATAGGCAACATACGTATATGATTCAACAAATATGTTCCTTGGCTTTCTTCATCAACTTCATAAAACTCCAAAAACAATAGCTGTTTTTGTTCACTGCTTATGTTTTTATGCTTGTACTTTCAGGAGCAGCTTGCCTGTTCTGCTGGTGGTTTTTTTGCAGGTATCTGTTTCCCATGACTGTTAATGTACAGCTGGCCCTTTTCTCTTGCTTCACGTCTCTTACGAACAATCACCTTCCTCCTAACAGGCTTTTCCATTTGCTGGTTGGTATACTAAACATACAACCGAAGAACACTCGGAAACACACACGTGAAACGACCGAAATCACTGCCTTGTCAATCTACTGTTACCAACTAAAGCAACTATGTAGCTGAGGCACATACATCATGGCGATGGCACTCACATCCCTTCCCATCTCAGACCCACTGGTGGTTGCACAGTGCTGCTATCTTTGAACTGCTCTTGAAACTAGTAGGAATTTTTCTGGAACTTGCAATCTTTCTCGTTTCATTACGCTTGGCTTTTCACTATAAAAGTATTTTTTTTTAATTTTGGCATTTATATCCTTTTCTATTTTTTGTACTCAAGTGACATAATGCAGCAGGATAACACAGCACCTCACACTACAGTTTCAAGCATAAACGTCTCGAGGAAGTTGTGGATCGTTGACTGGCCGGCCTGTTCCCTTTATTTGTGACCCATAGAGTCTAGGATGCAATGGGACGACGAATACTTTTGCACCAGCCTGCAACCAACAGTCTTCATGAACTGATACCGCATCTGTTTCAGGCATGCTAAGAAATTCCTTCAGATGATATTCTGAAACTTTTTACTTCCATGCCACATTGAATACAGAAAATTTTTGAGATGGGTTCACTGAATGTACTAGATCATTGAACGGCATATTAAGTACTTTTAGATTTTATGGTGCACACTTTATTAGCTCGATATTTACGTACGACGAGTCTCCTTTCGGCAGTCTGCCGTTTTAAAGTAAGCCTGCAACATAGAATATATAGAATTTTTATATAAGATGACAGAAATATAGGTTTGGTGCCTTATGTCTATTTTGGTAAACACTTTTTAATGTTTACGTTTTATGTGTCACAATCTAGTGTCTTGGAGTGTCTGTTGAAATTTATTCTGAGTTTCTGTTGCTGTTGGAGATTGTCAGAACCTCATGTATTGTGTACACTTTTCTAGTTGCACTGTAGCTCGTTTGATAGTACAATTCACTCCAGTCGTCCAGTGACGCTATATGATTACAATGAATTTAGAATTCATATCCGTCATATTCGCGGAATTTCAGTGATAATAACTACATACAAAGTTCGTGTTATTTTCTGTTTTCATGTACTGTGCAAATATAATTTTTGTTGAGAGTACATTATACCCATAATCCGTTATTCCTCCATCACTACGTTTATGGGCGACACATCTTCGTCGCGGTCGTGTTTACAGGTTAACATCTGAAGCGTATTTGGTAGCCCAGTTAAATACGACGTCTGGAAAACAGTTGACTCAGTTGCTGATTCAGTCAGCACAATCGTTATTTCTCTTCACTTAAACATTACAGATAGACAACTTGATGTTCAATTTAATCTTCTCTTTCGCTGCACAATAAGTCCATATTTACCTGATATTCTGTAAGGAAACGAAAATCGATAGCGTAAATGGAAAACTGCAACTAGAATCTGACTTCCAGAATCGACTTTGAAGTGTCTACACGATCAGCCAGAAGTGATATTAGGAAATCGGTGCACGAAATCTGGTTTTGAGAGTCCATGTAAACGTGGTGCATAAGAGGTCCACCGTCGTGATTTATTTCTTGACATCGTGAGGCGCTCGAATTTATCCTACAAAGTTTTCTAAATATTGCTTGTGCTTTAACTCCGTTTTCTCATTAATAATTTTGTCTGGAAATGTTTCTGTGTGGACATTTAAGTTCGAGTTATTCCAAAATGTTCACTGTGGCTCCTTTGGGTACAGGGGTATAGAGGAATGTTCGATACTAATCGCCGGGTTTGACCAATAACATAGGAAACATGCGACACTGTGTAGAATTTTCATTGCGTTTTCTGTTTATCTTTTTCGTTTTCCGTCGTTCCTCAGTTGCTTAAAAAATCATGGAGGTTTGTTCTGTCTACGCAACTAATGAGAGGCAGTTTTTTTGCCACACGCGTCTCGCTTCTTTTATTTGTGAAGCATCTTCAGTGGCGATTTACATTGTTAGTCCATATTAGTACATATGTGTGATCATGGAGATGTGTTCATTCGGCCCTCACTCTCCAGGTGACCGATTTCCGGCGTTTTTCCACTCACATTTATTATAAAACGTCACTTTCACCTTTCGTTAACCGAATGAACACTTCTCCAGAATCACACATATGGAAAAATGGAAATGAGCGTTTGGCGTCATTGGCCGGGAGGCACCTTATGGGGCAAGTCTTATTACATTCGACGCGACATTGGGCGACCTGCGCGCCGGATGGGGATGAAATGATGATGAAGACAACACAACATCCATTCCTTGAGTGGAAGAAATCCCCAACCCAGCCAGGAATCAAACCCGGGCCCGTTAGGATGGCAGTCCGTCACGCTGACCATTTTTTTTTCTTTGTGTTTGGTCGTTGAGGACGTCACATGACATCCGTTAAAGTTCGTTTGTTGATCCTTCCACTCAATTTTTTACTACAGAGGTCAACCAGCTCTCTGACCGAACACGCTGAGCTACCGTGCCAGTTACCATTCAGCTATCAGGGAGGACACGATCACACACATGTGGACTAACAACACTGAAATCGCCACTGAAGATGCTTCACAAATAAAAAGCGAAACATGTGTGGCAAAAAACAAATTGCCTTTCATTTAGTTGCATAGACAGAACATGCCTCCATGAATGTTCTGTTTGTTCCGCCTTTACGGTTGCATAAATGTATGTAGAATGTGCATCGATGACGTTCACAAATTCGCGTGTGTTCCTTAAATGTAGTTGAGAAGTTCCTCCAGTGTAAAATTGGTTATAATAATTGCATGAGATTTTTTAAATTCCTGAGTTTGGGAAAATTAGGATTTTTGTTTCTCTTGATTGTATCTTTGTTTGTAAAGTGTTGCCCATACGTAACGCCACTTCCGTCTTTGTCTCTTAAAATATTTTTGTGTGAATAATGAGGTGAAAAGAAACGGGATGGGAAAGAGATAGGAAGGAAATAAAGAATTCCAGCTGCGAATAACTTTACAGCAATGGTATGGCGAGAATTGAAAAGCTGTGGCCGGCCTGGGTGGCCGAGCGGTTCTAGGCGCTACAGTTTGGAACCGCGCTACTGCTTCAGTCGCAGGTTCGAGTCCTGCCTTAGGCATGGGTGTGTGTGATGTCCTTAGGTTAGTTAGGTTTGAGTAGTTCTAAGTTGTAGGGGACTGATGACCTCAGCACTTAAGTCCAGTTTCGAGTACTGGTAGAGCAGTCTACCAGTACTAGAAACTTGATGCTCCGCTTTTCTAGAACTGTTGGCGTAACCGCCTCGCCCATACAGACTGGCTTACCGCCTGACCTATATTGTCAACATCTCTCTCGCTGCACTACGGCACTTTAACCCCTCCTCATAGGTTTCTGATTCCCGTAGGAGTCTGGGCGTTGATTGTGCATCTGCATTGAAACTTAAAAAAATTAAATAAAAAAAAATGCTTCAAATGGCTCTGAGCACTATGGGACTTAACATCTGAGGTCATCAGTCCCCTAGAACTTAGAACTACCTAAACCTAACCACGCTAAGGACATCACACACATCCATGCCCGAAGCAGGATTCCAACATGCGGCAGTAGCGGTCGCACGGTTCCAGACTGAAGCACCTAGAACCGCTCAGCCACACCGGCCGGCAACACTTTTTCATTAAACACCCATCACACCTGTAGAATTATACTTATGAATAGTGTCTGTTCCATTGAATATGTTCAGCATTAGCGATGAAGCAGATATGACATATAGATGAATAATTGGGTGAAAGGAATGGAAAGGAAATTGGATGGAAAAGAGATAAGAAAGAAATAATGACTTCCAGCCGCACAGGGCTTTGAGGCTGTGCAATGAGTTGAAAATTTGTGCTGGACCAGTACTTGAACCGTGATGCACCGCTTCTCCAGAACTGCCTTAACCACCTCAGCGAGAAAAACAGGAAGCAAGGCAGAGAGTGATAACGGATCCATTTACAGAGGTAGATATGGGCCAACGACACGAACTATTCTCCACCTTGGCAGCTACCGGTAACAGCGAAACGCGATTGGCATCCCTTCACTCGCCTGTATTTAATGTGTTTCATTGTTGTATGTTACTTATTGTTCAATGCTGTATTGAGTAGAACGTTGTGTCACAGTTTGCGAATTTCGAGATGGCAGAGTTAGAGGAGCAACGCGTCAGCATTAAATTTTGCGTTAACGATGGTGAGTGCTTAAGCCGCACTCAGTGTTACCAATGGTTCATGCGGTTTAAATATAGCTGGACGGAAGTTACACTCGTTCGAAATGCCCATCGATGTCTATCGACGATGCTCATGTCTGGGACGTCAACAAAATTGTGCTTGTCATTCAAAGACCGACTGTCCGTTTTGCATCGTCTCGTCATCACTTGTACCATGAGAAGCAAGGAGAGGATGTTGATTGGTGGCCGGTATCCTCCTCTATAACACAAACTGCACGCATGTGTTAACAGGGTTCTTTATTAATAAGAATAAGAAAGCTACTTAACTCAAGATACTCCAGGTGTAGTGATACAAGCTCTCTGTAATAGTCCACGTTAGCCTCACTGCTGATCAAGTACACCAAGTCTCGCTATGTACACTATTCTGGCCACTAGGTACTGACTGACTCTGAGCTGGAGGCTGAGCAACTGCGTGTGCGACTCCCATTGCGCTGTGACTGATGATTCGACTCGTTGATTGATTGATTTATTGATCCATTTTCATCTACAGCTGCAAAATGTGCAAGAGATATTTGGATTTTTTTGTTAATATTAGCAGTTTTACATATAATATACCTTTGTACATAATAACACACATTAATATATCAATTAATGATGAATACTTAAATAAATGTTGTTACACTATATACAGAGACATAAAATACAAATGTTCTTCTGAATGAGACTACAGGGGGTAAACACACAAAAATTTAGTTTTGTAGGTATTCATTTAATGTATAAAAGCAGTGATCAACCTAGTATGACTTCAATTTTGATTTGAAGTGACCAATGTTTTGTATGCGTTTAATGGTATCTGGTAAGGCATTGTATAGTTTGATACTAGGATGGATAAGGCTGTTTTGAAACAACTTTGTGTTGGCACTTTGAACATGTACATCCAATTTTTGTCTTGTATCATAGCTGTGTATTGTGTAATTTTGAGTGATGAATGGTCTTTTTGTATGTAAGTTTTGCTTTAAATACATTATATTTTCAAGTATATATATGCAAGGACGTGGCAGGATCATCCTTTTTTGAAACAATGGTCTACATGATTTGCGATTATCTACCCCTTCCATTATTCTTATAATTTTTTTTTTAATTTTGAATGTTTTGATGGCATTTCCAGAATTTCCCCAGAACATAATCCCATACCGGAGGTGAGAGTGTACAACTGCATAATACACACACTGAAGGGTGTTGTAGCTGGTACAATTTTTTAATGTACACAGCACAAAACAAGAAGTACTTAATTTTTTGTTCATTTGCTCAACATGTGCTTTCCATTTCAAGTTGTCTTGTAGATGAAGTCCAAAAAATTTGGTACAGGCTGTTTTGGCAATTGTCTGTCCGTATAGCTCTAGATTGGGTGATACCAGATTTTTTGTTTGTGCTGTGTGTATATCCATTGCTACAGTTTTTACAGTGTTTATTATTAAGTCATTGTCATCAAAGTAACATGTTAGCCTGTCAGTGGCTTCTTTTATGTTTTTTACAAGAGTTTCTTCTGAGTTTCCTGTAATTAGAACACTCGTATCATCAGCAAATTGAAATATTTTACTGCTGTCATTGCTTATGTTTAGGTCATTTACATAGAGTAACAACAGAAAAGGAGCCATTACTGATCCTTGTGGAACTTGACTGACTGGATGACTGACTGGCCGGACCCTTCGATCTGCGGCAGCAATCTAAATACTGGCAGACGAGAGGGCGTTGGTAGCGCGTTTCTTGAGAGTCTGTATTTGGGCTCTATCGGTCTTCTCGCAACCTCTTTGCCACTTGGTGTGCTGGCGACAGCTTACGCCAGCACATTCCTCCCTCCTGAAATGCCGCACCGTTGTCGTGTAGTGAGACTGCAAACAACAACGGGGAGGGAGGCCAAACGCTGGACGTAGAGATGAACTGGCAACCGCGGCTGTGGAGGATGGCAAACCGCAGCTGTGGAGGATGGCATACTCCCGACGGTACCTCGCCATTTGGTTTGCGATGCAACAGGAACATCCTCGAAAAAACTGCTGCCAGGGCACACATCCAGGCCTGAGGGGATGTCGTGGGGCGATGACAGTGACGGCGATGGCGGGTCCATCGGGTCTGTGACCGGGGATGGTGGGGGTGAGGGCACATCGTCCATCCACTCCTCCTGGTATGCTCTCATGGTCGCTTGGTCCCGTGAGGCTGTGAATCTGGGGGAAGAAAAGTAGCAGAATCACGTGGCCATGGCATGTGCGAATTTCTACGTCTACATCGATACTCCGAAAATCACATTTAAGTGTCTGGCAGAGGGTTCATCGAACCACATTCACAATTCTCTATTGTAACAATCTTGTACAGTGCGCAGAAGGAACGAACACCTATATCTTTCTGTACAAGCTCTTATTTCCCTTATTTTATCGAGGTGGTCGTTTCTCCCTATGTAGGTCGGTGTCAACAAAATATTTTCGCATTCGGAAGAGAAAGTTAGTGATTGGAATTTCGTGAAAAGATTCCATCTCAACGAAAAACGCCTTTCTGTTAATGATTTCCAGCCCAAATCCTGTACTATTTCAGTGACACTCTCTCCCATATTTCGCGATAATACAGAACGTGCTGCCCTTCTTTGAACTTTTTCGATGTACGTCAGTCCTGTCTGGTATTCTGCAGTATTCTAAAAGAGGACGGATAAGTGTAGTGGAGGCAGTCTCCTTAGTAAATCTGTTATATTTCTAGGTGTCCTGCCAATAAAAAGCAGTGTTCCCCACAACATTTTATATGTGTTCCTTCCAATTTAAGTTGTTTGTAATTGTAATTTCTAAGTATTTAGTTGGATTTACGGCCTTTAGATTTGACTGAATTATCGTGTAAGCGAAGTTTAACGAATTCCTGTTAGCGCTCACGTGGATGACCTCACACTTTCCGTTATTTAGGGTCAACTGCCAATTTTCGCACAATTCAAATATCTTATCTAAATCGTTTTGCAGTTTGTTTTGATCTTCTGATGACTTTATTAGTCGATAAAGACAGCGTCATCTGCAAACAATCGAAGACGGCTACTCAGATTGTCTCCCAAATCGTTTATATAGGTAGAGAACAGCAAAGGGCCTATAACAGTACCTTGGGGAACGTCAGAAATCACTTCTGTTTTACTCCATGACTTTCCGTCAGTTACTACGAATTGTGACCTCTCTGACAGGAAATCACAAATTTCGGTGGCGACACTGCAAACCATTAGGACCTGCAATCAAATACACAGAAGAGCCAATGCATTCCTGGATCACGCCTCTTTCCCAGCACGCGTGTTTGCCACGAACTCTGAAAAGAACAAGGTCCCGCAGCGCAAAAAGATTCTTGCAGACCATTGGCGGCGCCAGAAGCTGCGGTAGGTGTAGCAACTGAAGAAGCGTCTAATGGTGGTGACTGTGCAGAAGTTAGAAGTTCCGCCAGTGATGGTATGTCTCGCGGGTGGGAGTGATATAAAGTGAGAAAGAGTTGCAGCGCCTTGTCCCATGTGTGCATGGCGCAAAGCTTGGCCATATATTGCTTAAAAGTGTGTACGAAGCATTCTGATTCTCCTTTGGACTGGGGGTGAAATGACGGAACACTTGTTAGATGATGAATGCCATTTCGTTCACAAAACTGTTCAAAGCCACGTGAACTGAATTGTGGTCCATTGTCTGACACAAGTAGTTATGGCAAACCTTCTATGCCAAATATAGAGGACAATGCGTGAATGGTGCTGCGTGACGTGGTAGAAGCCATGTTGTTGTTGTTGTTGTTGCTGTGGTCTTCAGTCCTGAGACTGGTTTGATGCAGCTCTCCGTGCTACTCTATCCTGTGCAAGCTTCTTCATCTCCCAGTACCTACTGCAACCTACATCCTTCTGAATCTGCTTAGTGTATTCATCTCTTGGTCTCCCTCTACGATTTTTACCCTCCACGCTGCCCTCCAATACTAAATTGGTGATCTCTTGATGCCTCAGAACATGTCCTACCAACCGATCCCTTCTTCTAGTCAAGTTATGCTACAAACGTCTCCCCAATCCTGTTCAATACTTCCTCATTAGTTATGTAATCTACCCATCTAATCTTCAGCATTATTCTGTAGCACCACATTTCAAAAGCTTCTATTCTCTTCTTGTCCAAACTAGTTATCGTCCATGTTTCACTTCCATGCATGGCTACACTCCATAAATACAAATACTTTCAGAAACGACTTCCTGACACTTAAATCTATACTCGATGTTAACAAATTTCTCTTCTTCAGAAACGCTTTCCTTGCCATTGCCAGTCTACATTTTATATCCTCTCTACTTCGACCATCATCAACTATTTTGCTCCCCAAATAGCAAAACTCCTTTACTACTTTAAGTGCAAATGGTTCAAATGGCTCTGAGCACTATGGGACTTGACTGCTGTGGTCATCAGTCTCCTAGAACTTAGAACTACTTAAACCTAACTAACCTAAGGACATCACACACATCCATGCCCCAGGCAGGATTCTAACCTGCAACTGTAGTGGTCGCGCGGTTCCAGACTGCAGCGCCTAGAACCACTCGGCCACTCTGGCCGGCATACTTTAAGTGTCTCATTTCCTAATCTAATTCCCTCAGCATCACCCGACCTAATTCGACTACATTCCATTATCCTCGTTTTGCTTTTGTTAATGTTCATCTTATATCCTCCTTTCAATACACTATCCATTCCGTTCAACTGTTCTTCCAAGTCCTTTGCTGTCTCTGACAGCCATAGGCACCACTAATGGGAACTTGCTAACAGAGTCTACCACTACAAACCAACGAGTATTCCAAAATGTCACAGCAATGTGCACTCGTTGCCATGGCAATTGAGTCTAAGGCCAAGCTGGGAATCTCTGTGATGGAGAGGATTGGTTTTCCGCACAAGCGCGACGCTGTGACGTTATCTGTTCCTTGTGAGTGTCCATACCCTGCCAATCACAGTGCCGTCGTGCTAACTGTTTAGTACGAACAAGTCCGCAATGTCCTTGATCGAGCAATCACAACATATTCCTTTTACAACACTTTGGGAATAAGCACACGCGATTGTCCACTGTCATTTTGAACTAGAATCACACCTTGTTGAACTGAAAGGCGTTCAAAATATCGGCGTACAACTTTCTTAATACTGTTCAATGAATGAGCGCAAGACGTGCGAATGTAATGCAATAAAATTTGAGGCCTGTGCAATTTTTTTGTAGTGGAAGGGAAAATATTTCAGTAATTCAGAGTCTTGCGCATCGATTTGGTAACAAGATGTAGCACTTACATCAAAATCAAATTTTAGGACAATCGGAAGGCGAGATAGGGCGTCTGCATTGCCATGCTTCGCCGTAGATCTGTACACAATTTCATGCTGATACTGCTAAACCAACAATGCCCAATTTTGCAATTTTTGAGCAGTGCGTTTAGGAATCGGCTTTCAAGGATGAAACAAGCACTGCAAAGGCTTGTGATCTCTCACTAAATAGAACTTGCGATCGTACAAATAGTGATGGAATTTTGTCACACCATACACAATAGCGAGAACCTTTTTTCTTTCAATTTGAGAGTAAACGCACTGAGTCTGAGTTAACAACTTTGAGGCAAAAGCAATAGGTCTGTCTTGAGCATCAATTCCGTGCGAAAGTACAGCGCTGTTTCCATTGGAAGAAGCGACGACTTGCAAAACTACCAGCATGGCACGGTCAAAATACACCAAACATCTGTCACTAAGTAAAGTATTTTTGAGTTGCTGCAAGGCGTCGTAACAGTCTTTAGGCCACACAAAGGGTACATTTTGCGACGCAAGCGATACAATGGAGCCGCGGTCTGAGCATCATTCGGTACGAACCAAATATAGTGTGTCATCTTACCTAGTACTGACTGCAGTTCAGACACATTGCGAGGAACAGGCAAGTCACGGATTCCAAGCGAATGAGACCTGAGGGGGTGCACATCATGACTGCAGTTTGAAAAAGTCACACTTTTCGCGACAACACTTGAGTCCTGCTTCTGACAACATTCGAAAAAGGGTACGCAAATTAGCAGTGTGTTCCTCTGGTGCACAATATCGGGTAGCATTCATCTCACGCTAGGTGAGGAGAACTCCACGTCATAGTGACGTAACACTACGTCATCGTGACGTAAATCGACTACATGAGTGCGTATATCGATCTTTGCGATTGTACCGATAACGTCAAAGCTAAATGTAAATACATGTGGACAAACGAAGTGACAGGAGTTATCTGTTACGCTCATCCCAGTTGAATTAATTATTAAGTTGTAATCCCAACAATTTGGTATGGAATTATGTGTTTCAGGAACATAATGAATGTCTGAACGAAGGAACCATAACGAAAGTAAAAAAAAAAAGCTTTTAGTCATTTTTTTTTAAAATCCGAGGAACCGCGCATAAATTGTGTGGATAGAAACGTGAAATAATGAATTATTAAGCTGCAATCCAAAGAATGTAGGATGTTATTGTGTGTGTCATGAACATAACGAATATGTGAATGAAGGAATCATAACCATAACGAAAGTGTCTTGTTATTTTTCTAGCCTGAAATGAATGCTACCCCTATTTTTTTTAAAAAAAAATCCGATGAATCGTGCATAAATACTGTGGATAGAAACATGAAATAATTAATTATTAAGCTGCAATCCAAAGAATGTGGGATATTATTGTGTGTTTCATGAACATAACGAATATCTGAATGAAGGAATGATAACCATAACGATAGTGTCTAGGCATATTTTAGTCCGATTAATCGTGCATAAATCATGAGGATAAAAACGTGAAATAGGGAGAAATTAAAGTGTTTCGTATTTTTATAAAAGCCAATGAATTGTACATGATTCATGTGGGCAGAAACGTTAAACTGAGAAACTGAAGTTCGAAGTAATTCGGAATGTTGCTGGAAATATTCAACCATCTAGTTCCATTTAATTTTGTCTTCATGTTGTAAATCAACTAAGAACAATGAACAGTGTAGATTCAAGACGCACACAACAGTCGATGTATACAGAATGCACACAACAGTCGTTAGGACAACTCGTGAAACTCATGATGACGCGTGCCTACGTTACGTTGACGTAGGGCTCTCCTCACCTTGCAATATCGTCAAGGTAGTTTGAACAAAATGGCACTTAAGCAGTCAGCTGTTCCAAGTAACGTTGAAAAATGGCGGGTGCGGAATCACTGCCGAAGGGAAAACGCAAATACTTGAACAGTCTTAAGTGTTTATTTACAACAAACGCTTTCAATGAGTTCCTCAGGGTGAGGTGACGGATAAGTGTCAACTACTGTCTGTGGGTTGACTGTAGTCACAAATACAAATGTGACCAGAAGGCTTAGGCAACAAAACTATTGGACTTGTCCGTTGACTAGCTTGAATGGTAACAATTACACCATCATCTTGCAATTCTTTCAGTTGACTGGCTTTTTCGTATCTTAAAGCAATTGGAGTGGGGCGGGCCCAGAAAAACTTAGGCTCTCAATGTAACACGCGGTACAAAGTTATTAACTTTTCACATTCCTTCTGAAAATAGTTCAGGAAATTCTTTAAGCAGGCTAGCGACACTATCTTTTAGATCACAAGCTGATACGGAAAGTACTTTGTTGTGGATAAATAAATGGCGTGTGACCAGAGCTTCCTGTCGAGTAGCCCGCTCGCCTGGCGCAAGTCTTTCAATCTGACGTCACTTCGGCGACTTGCGCATCGATGGGGATGAAATGATGATGGTTAGGACAACACAACATCCAGTCCCTGAGAGGAGAAAATCTCCAACCCTGCCGGGAATCGAACTAGGGCCGTTAGGATTGACAGTCTGTCGCGCTGACCAGCTACCGGGGGCGGACGTTGAAGTGGATGCTAAGGCCAAACAAATCAAAGGCATTTAAACCGAAAATGTTCTCGTTGTCTCTTGATTCAACACAGTAAAATTTACTGTCCTAGTGTGAGATTTGTAAGTGGCAGGGAAACTACGCTGTCCAAGCACTGGAATCTCCTGTCCATTATAAGTAGTGAGGTGCTTGCTAGATTGACAAAGGTATGGTGAGCCTAACTGTTCATACGTGGTACAATTAAGCAAAGTTACCGAGGCACCTGTGTCTAACTGAAAGTTCACATGATGGCCAGCAATGCTCTTGATAATCAATGTTCCCCATGTTGTTGTTTGTTGTTGTGGTCTTCAGTCCTGGGACTGGTTCGATGCAGCTCTCCATGCTACTCTATCCTGTGCAAGCTTCTTCATCTCCCAGTACCTACTGCAACCTACATCCTTCTGAATCTGCTTAGTGTATTCATCTCTTGGCCTCCCTCTACGATTTTTACCCTCCACGCTGCCCTCCAATACTAAATTGGTGATCCCTTGATGCCTCAGAACATGTCCTACCAACCGATACCTTCTTCTAGTCAAGTTGTGCCACAAGCTCCTCTTCTCCCCAATTCTATTCAGTGACTCCTCATTAGTTATGTGATCAACCCATCTAATCTTCAGCATTCTTCTGTAGCACCACATTTCGAAAGCTTCTATTCTCTTCTTGTCTAAGCTATTTATCGTCCACGTTTCACTTCCATACATGGCTACACTCCATACAAATACTTTGAGAAACGACTTCCTGACACTTAAATCAATACTCGATGTTAACAAATTTCTCTTCTTAAGAAAGGCTTTCCTTGCCATTGCCAGTCTACATTTTATATCCTCCCTACTTCGACCATCATCAGTTATTTTGCTCTCCAAATAACAAAACTCCTTTACTACTTTAAGTGTGTCATTTCCTAATCTAATTCCCTCAGCATCATCCGGCTTAATTCGACTACATTCCATTATCCTCGTTTTGCTTTTGTTGATGTTAATCTTATACCCTCCTTTCAAGACACTGTCCATTCCATTCAACTGCTCTTCCAAGTCCTTTGCTGTCTCTGACAGAATTACAATGTCATCGGCGAACCTCAAAGTTTTTATTTCTGCTCCATGTTCCCCATAGGCCTGTTTAAACATTTCAAAGGTCACACTCTCAGATTCCGCAAGCTTAACACAAAACTTAATGGTATAAAGTTGCTCTAAATTCCAATGTTCCATTTCCATAACAGACAACAAAATCACAATCTGCCAGGAAGTTTCAACAAAATCACAACTTCACTTCTGGCACTCTCAAAAACAAGTGATAACTATATGGAGCTGAAACTTGGACTGAGCATCTGGAAGAGGTTAACTCACTGGGCTACTCAAGTAGAACAACACAGCATTGCCAGATCACTCACAGTCTTGTCAGTCTCATTACTTTTACACACAACCAGTATATTCTGAGAAATTATGTCTTGAAACTAAAGTTGATGCTAGACTCATTTTGGTGAGATATGCCTTCTTTGCCTTTTCTTATGAATTTCTTATGTGCTCTTTGCTTCATCTATCACATATTATTTTGCAAATTAATAGCATGTGCTTGTCAAACTGTTGACTCTGTGCAATAGGTGCTGTAATTGCTTCTCCTCCATCACCTTTCTGTTGCAAGAATGGCAAAAGAATGGGTCTAACAACATTCTGCACATATCAAGTGTTAGTTAGCATCCCCTCTGGAAATATCGAAGGTGAATGAGAGTTGTAGCTATTGCAAACCAGACTGTAAGGCCTGGAGTGGGGGCAGTGTGCTCTGAATGAATGCAGTCTATGAGACAGAGCTCACCAGAACCGTCACTTGTGTGGAGGCAGAATCTGCTTTGTCACTGATGACTGCCATATTCCAATTGATCCTCTGCAGCACCAGTCGAGCCCTGCATGTCGGTGCTGTGGTGTCGGTGGAAGGCAGGCTAGAGATGTGTGTGCCCATAGTCCCACTGCTAATAACCAAACAGTTCATGTTGACACATCTCGGATCACAAACCATCGTATTAGTGCTGTGATAGCTGTACGATCTACCACTGCTACCATTAAAATATGATGATCCTGATAGGTGTCTGTGCAGCATGAACATCCGGACACTCTGTGACCAAAATGTTACTGAAACAGAGGATGACAGGCTAAAGGCCGAAATACTAAATGCCTTTTTCCAAAGCTGTTTCACAGAGGAAGACTGCACTGTAGTTCCTTCTCTAGATTGTAGCACAGACGACAGAGGGATAGAGAAACAATTAAAATCGCTCGAAAGAGAAAATTACAATGAAATGAACACCCTTAGCTGCTTACAGGCGTTGACATACGTCAACGTGGACACGTGAAAATGTGTGCCCCGACCGGGATTCGAACCTGGGATCTCCTGCTTACATGGCAGACACTCTATCCATCTGAGCCAGCGAGGACACAGAGGATAGTGCGATTGCAGGGATTTATCGCTGGCACGCCTCCCGCAAAACCCACATTCTCTGAAAGAACAGATACCATCTTAGTATACATATAGTTAAGGCTCATCGGCCACTTGACCATCTTCTTCTGCGCGAATGCACAAACAGTGCCTGAACTCTTACAGGAATTGGCAACGCACTGCGAGTAACGAGTATAATGGGTGGGGGCACTACGAATGTAGTGCGGGACAATACGTTCAGAATGTGGGTTTCACGTGAGGTGTGCCAGAGATAAATCCCTGCAGTCGCACTATCCTCTCTGTCCTGTGGCTCAGATGGATAGAGCATCTGCCATGTAAGCAGGAGATCCCGTGTTCAAGTCCCAGTCGGGTCACACATTTTCATCTGTCCCCGTTGACGTATGTCAATGCCTGAAAGCAGCTAAGGGTCTTCATTTCATTGTAATTTTATTCTAACGAGCTGTATGGTCACCGATGATATCTGTTGTTTTGGACATGTCTGAAAGAACAGATACCATCTTAGTATACAAAAGAGGAAAGGCCGCTGGACCTGATGGGATACCAGTTCGATTTTACACAGAGTATGCGAAGGAACTTGCCCCCCTTCTTGCAGCGGTGTACCGTAGGTCTCTAGAAGAGCGCAGTGTTCCAAAGGATTGGAAAAGGGCACAGGTCATCCCCGTTTTCAATAAGGGATGTCGAACAGATGTGCAGGACTATAGACTTATATCTCTAACGTTGATCAGTTGTAGAATTTTGGAACACGTATTATGTTCGAGTATAATGACTTTTGTGGAGACTAGAAATCTACTCTGTAGGAATCAGCATGGGTTTTGAAAAAGACGATTGTGTGAAACCCAGCTCTTGCTATTCATCCACGAGACTCAGAGGGCCATAGACGCGGGTTCCCAGGTAGATGCCGTGTTTCTTGACTTCCGCAAGGTGTTCGATATAGTTCCCCACAGTCGTTTAATGAACAAAGTAAGAGCATATGGACTATCAGACCAATTCTGTGATTGGATTGAAGAGTTCCTAGATAACAGAACACAGCATGTCATTGTCAATGGAGAGAAGTCTTCCGAAGTAAGAGTGACTTCAGGTGTGCCGCAGGGGAGTGTCATAGGACCGTTGCTATTCACAATATATATAAATGACCTTGTGGATAACATCGGAAGTTCACTGAGGCTTTTTGCGGATGATGCTGTGATATATCGAGAGTTTGTAACAATGGAAAATTGTACTGAAATGCAGGAGGATCTGCAGTGGATTGACACATGGTGCAGGGAATGGTAATTGAATCTCAATGTAGACAAGTGTAATGTGCTGCGAATACATAGAAAGAAACATCCTTTATCATTTAGGTACAATATAGCAGGTCAGCAACTGGAAGTAGTTAATTCTATAAATTATCTGGGAGTAAGCATTAGGAGTAATTTAAAAGGGAATGATCATATAAAGTTTATCGTCGGTAAAGCAGATGCCAGACTGAGATTCATTGGAAGAACCCTAAGGAAATGCAATCCGAAAACAGTACACTTGTTCACCCACTGCTTGAATACTGCTCACCAGTGTGGGCTCCGTACCAGATAGGGTTGATAGAAGAGATAGAGAAGATCCAATGGAGAGCAGCGTGCTTCATTACAGGATAATTTAGTAATTGCGAAAGCATTACGGAGATGATAGATAAACTCCAGTGGAAGATTCTGCAGGAGAGACGCTCAGTAGCTCGGTATGGGCTTTTGTTGAAGTTTCGAGAACATGCCTTCACCGAGGAGTCAAGCAGTATATTGCTCCCTCCTACGTATATCTCGCGAAGAGACCATGAGGATAAAATCAGAGAGATTAGAGCCCACACAGAGGCATACTGACAATCCTTCTTTCCAGGAACAATACGAGACTGAAATAGAAGGGAGAACCGATAGAGGTACTCAAGGTACCCTCCGCCACACACCGTCAGGTAGCTTGCGGAGTATGGATGTAGATGTAGATATAGATGTGGGTGTGAGATATGTTCATGTGACCTCTGATACAAGCATTGTTCCATAACTGATGCAGCACATACAAGTGTTCCGAAATTCTCCAAAAGGACCATCCCACCACTCAGAAAGCTACAATTTGACTGCATTGAAACTGTTGGCTGTAGGAAGCACGAATGCATCTCCGTGGCACAGTTCCTGCTCGCTTCACACATTTGCACCACGCTGAGCCTTCTGGCTGTGAGCATTCTCTATAAAAGGGTAGACACAGATGGCACTCTGGTAGCTAAGCCACTACATTATCTTTTGTCAAATGACATTGAAACTATTATCAGTACATTTACTTCCCACAGGTGGCATATGCCAACAGCGGATCAAAATTTAATATGTTTTTCCAAGTCTACTACTTTTCTTTCCAGCAGCATACCTAGGAACGCATATTTTATTCTGATTTGATAGTGTTGCAGTTGAAAAAATCTTGTAATTAATGTGTTTAATAGTTTATGTCTTGTTTTATTACCCTACAACACATCAATGATCCGTAAGTGAAAGCAAATGATGGAGTAGTTTATCAAAATGCCATTATAATTTCAAACACATTGGGGTAGATGTTAATGGCAGCTAACAGAAATTTCAATTTTCAAGGCACAGAAAATATTAAAGAATTCATTTGAAAATATCATGTATTCCTGGTAGAAGACCTTCTGCATTGTGTTGTACAATTGACAAGTACTCTCACTATACCCCGAAGCTTATGAAACTGTCCAGTAATTCATGATCACACTGCACAATGTATTTCAGTTGGATGATAGAAAATGAGATCACGGTTATTGCAGGCAGCAGCAGCAAAGGCAGTCGCAGGAGCAGTGGCGACAAAGGCAGCATCGACGGCAGTGAGCATCGCGGGGGCGGCGGCCTATAAGGCAGGGGTAGCAACGCGGCTGAAGCTGCAGGCACTGGCCAACGCGGTGCGCAGGCCGAGACCCAGACCCACTGGCACCTCAAGGCCGCCAGCCACCGGCGCCCCACCGGTCAGCCCGGAACCCTCGCTGGCCCCCGTGCCGGAGCCCGCCCCTGGGGGTGGCATCCCAGGCGGTGACGTTGGCGGCGGTGGTGTCAGTGGAGGCAGAGGTGGTGGAGGCAGCAGAGGTAACGGTCAGGGCGACGGAGGTCTGCTGGGTGACTTCGGAGACACGCTGGCCTTCCCTGGAGGTGAAGCTGGCTTCCAGGGCACAGGGTTCGACTTTGGAGTGGGCTTTGGCGCCGGTGAAGGTGTCGCAGATGGAGGACAAGCGACTGTTGGCGCACATCCGCAGTTTTCATTTGACCACCTGCAAGGTGCGTATATTTTATATTTTAAACTTATCAGTCTTTTTACCAATTTTGTGCAGTCCAAATGTCACTTCAGTGAAAGTCAGAGAATACATAATGTGTGCAAGAATAGAGAGAAAATATTGAAACTGGAAATTTTTAATAAAAATAACATGTTTTAACTTTTAATTACTAATTGCTTGAACATGTGAGTAATCACAAGAAATTATAATTTGGTACAAAACTTCAAAAATCATATAAAAAAATTTAATACTTTTCTAATTCTTGAGATTGAACAGCAGCATTCACAAGAAAAGTTTTTTTTGTTAACAGTAGGGCATTTCACACATCTGTATCAAATTTTAATTTATTTTCGTATGGTCAGAAATTAAAAATAGAAAGATGTTATTTTTTATTAAAAATATGTTTCAATATTTGTTAATTAACATTATCACTTGATAATAACTTTAGAATTTAAATAAAAGTCAAAAGCAGAAACTGCTACTTGTGAAGTTCAAACCACTGACCCCATGCACTGAGCTACCTATTAAAGTCACTACTTTAATAGCCCTGGAAACTGATGTCTAGGCTCTAAACTTCAAATCCTTAGAAAATCAAAGATAATTGGTCTGTAAGATCTTGTTCTAGGTGTAACTCCCATATTTTCTATGATGCCATCTGAGTTTGACAGTTGTCGTGGCAAAAGCGAAATGATGTGTCACTCAGTGACCGTGAAACTCGATAGCAGTCAACCCAGTAAGCCACGAATGACACTGACTTTTTCCCATGAGCGAGTACACCCACAGAAATCGCCACATATTTGATGAAGTGGGGATGGAAGGAACAGCTAAATGTATGTGAGAAGCAAGAATACAGAGATGTAAAAACAGATGAAATATCATCTCTGCTGTGTACACAATGATAAGGCGAGGTGCACTACAGAGTGGTTGAGATCTGTCATTGTAGGAAAGCTGGACAGGAGCAGAAATGATTAGCAAACAAGTAAATACAACAAACAGAAAATTTACTTGACATGTATTTCTCCAATCACACAAAGACACATTGCAAATAATGAAGCAAGAAACAGAGTCCAACTATCACACTCTCCACAAGGAAAATGCTCCCCATACTAAGGCACGCATGACGAAGTTGAAGCTGTGACTAGGCAGTGTCTGCATGGCATCATGTGGCAAAATGGCTCTGAGCACAATTGGCCCATGTGTCTAGTACTGGCCATCCTGTATTGCAACAACAGAGGGCACTTATACTCCAGAGGTACCGGTGGTATGGCTCAGTGAGTGTGCTCCATCAGATGTGCTGGTTCCTGCACGACAGCTATCAGCATCTAACAGAAACTTGCCGTTCCGTTACCAACTTTCATATGCTTTGGGGTGGTATGACACATGACACCACAATTTCTGACAATACATTTGTTACACAATATTATTTAATCTAAACAGTAAGTAACTGTAAAGAGAATATACAAAGAAATATTAAGCCTATGTTGTTGTGGCCTTCATCCAGAGACTGGTTTGATGCAGCTCTCCTTGTTACTCTATCCTGTGCAAGCTCCTTCATCTCCAAGTACCTACAGCAACCTACATCCTTCTGAATCTGCTTAGTGTATTCATCTCTTGGTCTCCCTCTATGATTTTTTCCCTCCACGCTGCCCTCCAATACTAAATTGGTGATCCCTTGATGCCTCAGAATGTGTCCTACCAACTGATCCCTTCTTCTAGTCAAGTTGTGCCACAAATTGCTCTTCTCCCCAATTCTGTTCAGTACCTCCTCATTAGTTATGTGATCTACCCATCTAATCTTCAGCATTCTTCTGTAGCACCACATTTCAAAAGCTTCTATTATCTTCTTGTCTGAACTATTTATCATCCATGTTTCACTTCCATACATGGCTACACTCCATACAAATACTTTCAGAAACGACTTCCTGACACTTAAATCTATACTCAATGTTAACAAATTTCTCTTCTTCAGAAATGCTTTCCTTGGCATTGCCAGTCTTCATTTTATATCCTCTCTACTTTGACCATCATCAGTTATTTTGCTCCCCAAATAGCAAAACTCCTTTACTACTTTAAGTGTCTCATTTCCTAATTTAATTCCCTCAGCATCACTGGATTTAATTTGACTACTTTCCAGTACTCTCGTTCATCTTATATCCTCCTTTCAAGATACTGTCCATTCTGTTCAACTGCTCTTCCAGGTCCTCTGCAGTTTGTGGCAGAATTACAATATCACAGAATTACATTATCACATGCAAACCTAAATTTTTTATTTCTTCTCCATGGATTTTAATTCCTACTCCAAATTTTTCTTTTGTTTCCTTTACTGCTTGCTCAGTATATAGATTGAATAACAATAGTTGTAGGCTACAACCCTGTCTCACTCCCTTCCCAAACACTGCTTCTCTTTCGTGCCCCTCAACTCTTACAACTGCCATCTGGTTTCTGTACAAGCTGTAAATAGCCTTTTGCTCCATTTGACCCCTGCCACCTTCAGAATTTGAAAGAGAGTATTCCAGTCAAGATTGTCAAAAGCTTCCGCTAAGTCTACAAATGCTAGAAATGTAGGTTTGCCTTTCTTTATTCTATCTTCTAAGATAATTCATAGGGTCAGTGTTGCCTCAAGTGCTCCAACATTTATACGGAATCCAAACTGATCTTCCCCAAGGTCAGCTTCTGTCAGTTTTTCCATTCATCTGTAAAGAGTTCATGTTAGTATTTTGAAGCTGTGACTTATTAAACTGGCAGTTTGGTAATTTTCACACCTGGCAAAACTTGCTTACTTCAGGATTGGAATTATTATATTCTTCTTGAAGTCTGAGGGTATTTCACCTGACTCATACATCTTGCTCACCAGATGGTAGAGTTTTGTCATGGTTGGCTCTCCCAAGGCTATCAGTAGTTCTAATGGAACATTGTCTACTCCTGGAGCCTCATTTCAGTTTAGCCTAAACATTGAGAAAACAGATCAAGAGATATGTTTGATGATATTCATTGGCTTTCACCAGTGATGTAATGTTAACTCCTGCTGTAATGTCATTTTTAGTGTGTTTTTTCACCGTTTGGTTGTGAGTTGGTGAAGCCAATGAAAGAGAAAGTGCAATAACCTGTTTGTGCTGACAGAATGTGCTGTACCTTAGCCAAAGGTTAGTTTGGAATGTGACAGGTTGGGAGTTGGTGATGCCAACAAATGCGAAAGCAAAAAACCTGATTGTGGTGACAGACTGATCTGCAGCTTAGTCCTATTGGAAAAATCGCCACTGATATCGTGTTATATTCATCATGTTGTTCACGGTGTTTGTTAGATGTTTCCTCTTCACTGGTCAGAACTAATGACTAGTATCAAATATTCCTCTTTAACCGAAAAAATGGTGTATGTGGAGAGGAGGGGAGGGGAGGGGGGAGAGTGAGAGAGAGAGAGAGAGAGAGAGAGAGAGAGAGAGAGAGAGGTCCAAGCAGGCACACTGGGGGGGATTTATTAGTTATTGGGAGCTCCATCGTTAGGTGGATGATGAAGCCCCTTATGGAAATAGCGGAAAGGTTGGGGAAGAAGGCCAGTGTTCATTCTGTCTGCTTGCCAGGGGGTCTCATCCGAGATGTGGAGGAGGCCCTGCCGGCGGCAATAGAGAGCACTGGGTGCACCCGACTGAAAATTGTTGCTCATGTTGGCACCAATGACTCCTGCCGTCTGGGTTCAGAGGTCATCCTCAGTTTGTACAGGTGGTTGGCGGAATTGGTGAAGGCGGAAAGCTTCACCCGCGGGGTGGAATCTGAGTTAACTATTTGTAGTATTTTTTTGTGGAATCTGAGTTAACTATTTGTAGTATTTTTTTGTGGAATCTGAGTTAACTATTTGTAGTATCGTTCCCAGAACCAATCACGGTCCTCTGGTTTGGAGCCGAGTAGAAGGCTTAAACCAGAGGCTCAGACGATTCTGCGGAGATCTGGGGTGCAAATTTCTCGACCTCCACTATCGGATGGAGAAATGTAGGGTCCCCCTGAATAGGTCAGATGTGCAGTACACGCTGGAAGTGGCTACAAGGGTAGCGGAGTACGAGTGGAGTGCACATGTGGGTTTTTTAGGTTAGAGAATTCCCTCCCTAGGCCCGACAAGACACCTCCTGAGATGCGGCAAGGTAGGAGCAGGCAAAATGCAACAGGGAATAACAATATTAATGTGCTAATAGTAAACTGCAGGAGCGTCTATAGAAAGGTCCCATTAATAAACGGCCACAATGTCCATATAGTACTAGGGACAGAAAGTTGGCTGAAACCAGACGTAAACAGTAATGAAATCCTAAACTCAGATTGGAATGTATCCCGCAGAGACAGGCTGGACGGTGAAGGGGGAGGCGTGTTTGTAGCGATAAGAAGTGCAATAGTATCGAAGGAAATTGACGGAGATCCAAAATGTGAAATAATTTGGGTGAAGGTCATGGTTAAAGCAGGGTCAGACATGGTAGTTGGATGTCTCTATAGGCCCCCTGGCTCAGCAGCTTTTGTGGCTGAGCACCTGAAGGATAACTTGGAAAATATTTCGAGTAGATTTCCCCACCATATTATAGTTCTGGGTGGAGATTTTAATTTACCAGGTATAGACTGGGAGACTCAAACATTCATTACGGGTGGCAGGGACAAAGAATCCAGTGAAATTTTTTAAAGTGCTTTATCTGAAAACTACCTTGAGCAGTTAAACAGAGAACTGACTCATGGCGATAACATATTAGACATTCTGGAGACAAACAGACCCGAACTATTTGAAACAGTTAACGCAGAACAGGGTATCAGTGATCATAAAGCGGTTACTACATCGATGATTTCAGCCGTAAATAGAAATATTAAAAAAGGTAGGAAGATTTTTCTGTTTAGAAAAAGTGACAAAAAGCAGATTACAGAGTACCTGATGGCTCAACACAAAAGTTTTGTCTCAAGTACAGATAGTGTTGAGGATCAGTGGACAAAGTTCAAAACCATCGTACAGTATGCGTTAGATGAGTATGTGCCAATCAAGATCATAAGAGATGGAAAAGAGCCACCATGGTACAACAACCAAGTTAGAAAACTTCTGCAGAAGCAAAGGGAACTTCACAGCAAACATAAACTTAGCCAAAGCCTTGCAGACAAACAAAAATACGCGAAGCGAAATGTAGTGTGAGGAGGGCTATGCGAGAGGTGTTCAATGAATTCGAAAGTAAAGTTCTATGTACTGACTTGGCAGAGAATCCTAAGAAATTTTGGTCTTATGTCAAAGCAGTAGGTGGATCAAAACAAAATGTCCAGACACTCTGTGACCAAAATGGTACTGAAACAGAGGATGACAGACTAAAGGCCGAAATACTAAATGTCTTGTTCCAAAGCTGTTTCACAGAGAAAGACTGCACTGTAGTTCCTTCTCTAGAGTGTTGCACAGATGACAAAATGGTAGATATCAAAATAGATGACAGAGGGATAGAGAAACAATTAAAATCGCTCAAAAGAGGAAAGGCCGCTGGACCTGATGGGATACAAGTTCGATTTTACACAGAGTACGCGAAGGAACTTGCCCCCCTTCTTGCAGCGGTGTACCGTAGGTCTCTAGAATAGCATAGCGTTCCAAAGGATTGTAAAAGGGCACAGGTCATCCCCGTCTTCAAGAAGGGACGTCAAACAGATGTGCAGAACTATAGACCTATATCTCTAATGTTGATCAGTTGTAGAATTTTGGAACACGTATTATGTTTGAGTATAATGACTTTTCTGGAGACTAGAAATCTACTCTGTAGGAATCAGCATGGGTTTCGAAAAAGACGGTCGTGTGAAACCCAGCTCGCGCTATTCGGCCACGAGACTCAAAGGGCCATAGACACGGGTTCACAGGTAGATTCCATGTTTCTTGACTTCCGCAAGGCATTCAATACAGTTCCCCATAGGCGTTTAATGAACAAAGTAAAAGCATATGGACTATCAGACCAATTGTGTGATTGGATTGAAGAGTTCCTAGATAACAGAACACAGCATGTCATTCTCAATGGAGAGAAGTCTTCCGAAGTAAGAGTGATTTCAGGTGTGCCGCAGGGGAGTGTCATAGGACCGTTGCTATTCACAATATACATAAATGACCTTGTGGATGACATCGGAAGTTCACAGAGGCTTTTTTCAGATGATGCTGTGGTGTATCGAGAGGTTGTAACAATGGAAAATTGTACTGAAATGCAGGAGGATCTGCAGCCAATTGACGCAAGGTGCAGGGAATGGCAATTGAATCTCAATGTAGACAAGTGTAATGTGCTGCAAGTACATAGAAAGATAGATCCCTTATCATTTAGCTACAAAATAGCAGGTCAGCAACTGGAAGCAGTTAATTCCATAAATTATCTGGGAGTAAGCTTTAGGAGTGATTTAAAAGGGAATGATCATATAAAGTTTATCGTCAGTAAAGCAGATGCCAGACTGAGATTCATTGGAAGAACCCTAAGGAAATGCAATCGGAAAACAAAGGAAGTAGGTTACAGTACGCTTGTTCACCCACTGCTTGAATACTGTTCAGCAGTGTGGGATCCATACCAGATAGGGTTGATAGAAGAGATAGAGAAGATCCAACAGAGAGCAGCGCGCTTCATTACAGGATCATTTAGTAATTGTGAAAGCGTTACGGAGATGATAGATAAACTCCAGAGGAAGACTCTGCAGGAGAGATGCTCAATAGCTCGGTATGGGCTTTTGTTAAAGTTTCGAGAACATACCTTCACTGAAGAGTCAAGCAGTATATTGCTACCTCCTACGTATATCTCACGAAGAGACCACGAGGATAAAATCAGAGAGATTAGAGCCCACACAGAAGCATACCAACAATCCTTCTTTCCATGAACAATACAAGACTGGAATAGAAGGGAGAACTGGTAGAGTACTCAAGGTACCCTCCGCCACACGCCGTCGGGTGGCTTGCGGAGTATGGATGTAGATGTAGATGTAGAGAGAGAGAGAGAGAGAAAGAGAGAGAGAGAGAGAGAGAGAGAGTGCGTGAGCAGGGGCAGAGGCCATTAGAGGCAAAAAGAAATTATTCCAGTGTAGCACAATTTAGTTTTTCTCATATCACCCTCCACTTCTTATACCTTACCCTCACACTTGTGCACACCTTTGGTGTGAGGGTATGTCAATAAACAATTGATAGACAAACTTAATGTTTCAAAAACAATCACTATCAACAATACTGTGGCACACTTATGTAAAAAAATGTAGCAGAACAGAGTGGTACAAGTCATGTAAGTAAAAATTTTGTGCTAGTTTTCAGGATGTGAAACACAGTTTAATCAAGTAGAATTGTGATAAAAGTGTTCTTGAAAAGTTTGAAAAGACACAATTTCTGCAACTGCTCAGTTATCTTCAGTGTTTTAAAAAATTCCACAATTATGTGGCCATAATCATAAACAGTACAATATTATTATTTTAACTTAATACTATGAGACCTTAAATATCCCTTGAAAAAATAGGCAGTGTAATTGCAGAGTGCATGACAGTGTGGGACCATATCACGTGCTGCATAAATGTGCTGTGTGTATCACATTGGGAAACTGACTCTGGCTTCTGGTTGCTGAAGTCATTAACCAGAGTCACAAACAACACACTTTTCATGATAGAGTGTGAAAGAAAGAGAGCTTGTCTTCAACATCACTTGTTGCATTGTTGACTTAATTTTCAGAATTCTATTACTTTGAAACTTTAGTTGTTATCAACTTCAGCAAAATATTTCACTTCAGAAATACAGCTGTTATCATGACAGTCATGATTCCATTATGTTTCAGGTGGTTTTGGAGGCAGCGAGTTTGGATTTGGCTTTGGCTCCTACGTTCCGGTAGGTGGAGATGTCGGAGGAGGGCACCACATTTGGTGACAGTGGCTGACACAGAATGTTAGCGAATCCAAAGACTGAAAAATACCATATATTCAACATTCCTAAGCTGTCAAGGACAAACACTTGACTTCTCTCACTGTATCTGACACATTCCATTGTTTCTTTGTTCACTTGAGACATGTCATACACATCACAAATATGGTATCCACTAGTGACTGACTCATATGTAGTAAAATTTTGAACATTTCAAATGACTTAGCTGCTATGAAATATAATTACAATCTTCAGTGAAAGATATAAGTGAAATTCAGAAAATAAAACAGTAAGAGGACTAAAAATTCTCTCACTTGGGCACACTTTGATAATTCACACTCAGTTTCTTTTGACACATCATATTTGGATAATATCTCAGGCTCTTAATGAATGTTTCCATTTGTTAGTAAGAAATGAGCAACTATAATTTGGAAATTAGTTTGGATTCTCCTTTCACACTCTGTACCCAATGTATGATGCACTATATTACATCAAAGCCACAGAGTTGTATTAATTGTTTTAGTCTTCAGTCCAAAGACTGGTTTAATGCAGCTCTCCATGCTACTCTATCCTGTGCATGCCTCTTCATCTCTGAATAACCACTACAACCAACATCCCTTTGAAGTACTTACTGTGTTCATCCATTAGTTTCCCTTCTACAATTTTTGTCCTTCACACTCCCCTCCATTAGCAAATGGTTTCTTGACACCACAGGATGTGTCATATCAACTGAGCCGTTCTTTTAGTCAACTTGTGACATAAATTTCTCTTTTCCCCAATTCTATTCAATATCTCCCATCTGCAATTCAACCTACCCACCTAATCTTCAGCATTCTTCTGTAGCACCACATTTCATGTCTGAGCTGCTTACCATCCATATTTCACTACCATACAAGGCTACACTCCAGACAAATAGCTTCATAAAACACTTTCTAATTCTAAAATTGATATTAGATCTTAATAAACTCCTCTTTGTCAGTTTGTTTCTTATAACATCTCTACAATAGCAAATCCCATCTACCACTTTTAGTGTCTCATTTCGTAATATAATTCTCTTAGCATCGCCTAAATTAATTTGATGTCATAGAAAATTTTATGTCACAGAGAAATTTTATGTCACAGAGACGGCACTGAATTTTCGTATAATGTATCATACTCCACAACCAAGAAGTGCATACAGAACCTCTGACACAAAGTTATTCACAGCATCATTGTTAACATTATAATTTAAACAAGGTACCAGTTGTACTTACTTTGTGATCTCTTTACATCAAATGTCCATTTCTGTTAACAAATAACTGTATAACGACTGTTCAAAATTTTTTAGAAAAGTGTGAGACCTCATTATACATCTGTAAGAGCATACCCAGAGGATGGGAGGGGCAGTGGAGGCCAACTGATTCCTCCCCTCCAAGAAGAAAGAGGACAGAAAAAAAGAACTTAAAAAAACCAAACTCGCATCCTAGCAAGCCAGACAGACAGATATATCAACTGAGTATTAGTTTGAAGAAGAGCAGAACATGTAGTGAACACCGACTAGTATCAATTGTATCCAAATTATTTGTCATGAAATCTCAAAACTCTTTTGCCACTGTTCTCCTTACAACTAAAAATGCCAGATAGCCCTGGTTTCTAAAAGCTTTGAGTAGCATTATACCTTCAGTTCACAATGTTTTCTCTCATCCTAGCAGCCACTATCGAAACCTATTACAACTGAGAATACATAAAATAATCCCAAGTGTATGAAGTTGCCTAACACAAAAATAATATGCATATTTTCCTCAATCAAATCATTTACCTAACCATCCTTACTGAAAACAGATCAATATTTAACTTATAGTTTTGAATATTATTGTGCTGTCATTTGATGTCACTCTGTCATGTACTTTAAAAAAATGTTATGTTGCACAGCATGGGGAACATTCAACTAATGCATTTTCAAACTGAAAGAGACAAAAGGAATTCAAATTGCAGACAGTACAGGTAAGCTAATGTCGTCCTCTACCAGTGCTTCAAAACAGACATTTCTCGTTTACATGCTGTAGTTAATGAAACATGATGATGTCAACTGACAACATAAAGAATGAAAAGGAGAAAGTGGTGGCATTAATATGTTTGGTAATTAATCACAATTTTTCAACAGTTTTGACTTTTGTTTTGCAATAAGTTGGATATTATTCCCTCAACCCCTCCCACTTTCAAGAAACTAATGTGAGTTCTCTACCCTCCTGCCCCACACTGCCTATCCCTCAAGCTCAGATTCTGTCTATACTTTTGTATTACACACTGCACCTATATATTGTCAGAAGGCTCTACATTGAAATATCATACTAGTAAGCTATGGACATCCTAGCTAGTTTCCCCAAAATTTTGTGGAACAATCAATGTGGGAAGAAAGTTTTAAATGCCTGGCTATTGTTTATATTAGAAATGTTTGTGAAATTCATAATTCAAATGCCTGTATTTTTGAGTGACTTGAATACTGGACATTAAAGTAGAACATAGATGTGTGTCTACCATGTAGTGGCTTGCTCCTGATAAAAATGGTTGAACATATTGTTAAAAACTGAAATGTCATCCAAATGTAGTGTGAACAGAGAACTGATTGCGTTTTATCTTAAAGAACATTTCATGTTGATGTAACCTACATCTAAGCAATATAAATGAGACTGAATTTTGTATGTGTGTCAAGTAGTAATCTCTTGTTTCCTGGGACATGGGATTTTAATATGAGCCATGTAATTTCATTTGACTTTAAACCAAAAAGAAAATACCACAGTGTCAAAAAAGTAAGCAGAATACTGTACATATTTATATCATTACAGTGCAATGAAGACACTCTTTACACAACTACTGAACTATTGCCTTGTTATGCAATTCATAAGTAATCATGCATTACACGATTCAAATAATATATTTGTGCCTTTCAAAATTCCGTGTCATTTAAAACAGAGAATGTATGAAATAGAGTATTAGAAAACTTTCTAAAAATTAAAAATAAAATGTGATGGGCTTTTTATCTTTTTGTAATTATTATATGAGTCCCCAGTTTCCATATTTACAGTTTTGAATTATCTAGAGAATAGAGTCAGCTTTCCAGGTAAAGATGTTCACCAGGATTCCAGTTACAAGAGACCACTTACAACTTTGCGTAGACATTTATAATCACAACAATGCATGCAGTACATCACAAAATGTTACCACTAATACAGCAGGATTCACACTGTGGAGGCTCGATGAGAGTTATTCATACGCCATTACATTACATTTGCACTTGTTCCGCAGATCATGAATATGAGATTCTGTAATGATGTGTAATGTATCAACATAAGGTTTCTTTAAATGATATAATTAAATTATTATTATGTACAATTACAGCTTCATATCTAAAAAATCATCTACCTAGTAGAAAGAGTTGTCATTCAGATATTCTTTTAATTTTTTTAACACTCGTTGGTTATCTGTACCAAAATCAGATTTAACCCAGAATAGAGATCATCCTTTCTTCTAGTGTTGTAGCTATGCACTTTGTCATCATTTCTGAATTGGAATGGGTTATTAATAACAAATTTCATAAGTGAATGTATGTATTGTGAAAGTACTGTGAGTATCCGTAATTCCTTAAACAAATGTCTCCAAGGTGATCTTTGGTGGGTTCCAGCTACTATTCTCATTACTTGCTTTTGTGCAATATTTTTCTCTTAATGATGAATTACCCCAAAGTATGATGCCATTTGAAAGCAGTGAATGAACATATGTATAGTAAGCTAATTTACTGATACATTTATCACCAAAATTTGCAATAATCCTGGTAGCACAAGTAACTGAACTCAAATGTTTTAGCAGATCATCAATGCAAGCGCGCGCACGCGCGCGCGCGCCCCCCCCCCCCCCCCCCCCCCCCCCCCACACACACACAAGAAATTTTGAATATTCTGCCTTAGCAACAGACTTCTGTTCAAAGTCTATATTTATCAATACTTTTATGCAATTTTCTGTACAGAACTGTATGTACTGTATTTCTCAAAATTTAGTGAGAGTACATTTGCAGTATCGATTAATAATTTTGTGAAAGACATTATTTACAATTTCCCAAGCTAATTCTTGTTTGTCAGATGTGATTACTATACTTGCATCATCAGAAAAAAGAACTAGCTTTGCATCTTTATGAATTTAGATTGGCAAGTCATTAATATACAGGGTGATTATAATTAAAGTTAAACTTTAAAGCCACTGTAGAAATAACACCACTGGTCAGAATGATGTCAAATTGCAATGGAATGTTATCAGAGAAGGGGGGAAAACGTATGGCAGAAAAAAAAGCTACAAAATGTAGCAATAGATGGCGCTGTAAGCATCATAATTTAATAGTGGTTGACTACAAATGACAAATAAATGATACAACAATGCCTAAGGTGTACGTTTGATGTTAAAAAAATTGTACTACTCAGTGTGTGTGGCTGTATAGGTGTGATACCCATCCATCATGACAAGGTCATATCTTATCGGACGGGAAAAATCAGTTTTTAATTGTCCTGAGGCCAAACCCCATATAAAAAGCATCAATCAAAATCAAATTGGTTTATTAATTTTCATTAGACTGGTGCAAAACATGGTCAATATGCTGTCCACCACTTTCAGCAACAAGTTTAAATCGAGAAACAGCATGTTTCACAACTGATAGAAGTGTTTCAAGGGTCATGTTCAGAATGTGTTGTGCAATGTGTGCCTTCAATTGCAGCTAAGTTTGCATTCAGAACACTGACCACAACATCTATCAGAGAGCCCCACAGCCAGAAGTCAGATGGATTAAGATCAGGTGATCAGGATGGCTAGGCTGTAGGGAAATGGCGGCTGGTAAGTCTAGCATTTTTGAAGTGGCGCTTCTGCAATGTGCACAGGTGTGCCATATTGCATTGGTCACATCCACACTGTTGGAATAGCTCGAATGACGTGATTGCTCAAAAGACACTCACAGCGCTTACCAGTGATGATACAGGTAACAGGACCAGAAGCATCTGTCTCTTCAAAAAAATATGGCTCTATGATAAATAATGCCGTAAACCTGCACCACACAGTGACCTTTTCAGGATGAAGGGATACTGGTTGATTTGCATGTGGATTTTCCATTGCCCATATTCGACAATTCTGTGTATTGGCATATCCTGTCAGATGGACATGCTGTAGAAATAACTACTGTCCACAAAATCTTCCATGGCCAGTCATTCACCACTTACATGTGAGCAAGAAATTCTAAAGCAAAGGTCTCTCTTGCTGCTAAGTCAACAGGAAGCAACATGTGCACATGGGTGATTTTGAATGGATACCAAAGGAGGATGTTTGGATGTTTTGTAGGATTTTATGCACCTACTCATGGGTATGTCCAATGTTCAGGCAGTTCTCCATGCACTACACACTTGCACACCACCACTCATCTCCTACAGCGCTGCTGTGGCCACCGCTTCCACTGATGCCAAATCAATTTGTTTTCTCCCTGTACCAGGTTGCACACCTAGAGAACCCATCTTTTCGAATTTCTGAATCATTTTCTCCAGACCCGTGGCAGTAATGCCTTTTTTCAAACTATTCAGTGTCTGGAACTCATGCAGAGTGATGTGTGCACAGTCATCATTCTTGTAATACAGCTTTATAAGCAGACCATGATCCTGCACTGAAACAGTCATGGTAACAATCGCCGATGTGAAGGGATGAAATCTGTGTACCTGGTGTGTTTGTACCAGCTTCAATTCATTGTGCATGTGACAGGTGTTTTCATTTACGTATTCTGACACATACAGCACCCTCTATTGATCAATTTTCACACTATTTTTTTTCTTCTGCCATACATTTCCCTCCTTCCCCGATAATATTCCATTGCAATTTGACATCATTCTGGCCAGTGGTGTTATTTCTACAGCATTTTGAAAATTTAACTTTAATTATAATCAGCCCCTGTATTAAGAATAATATGGGACACAAGGCTGAGCTCTGTGAGACACCATTCATGATACCTCCCTAGTTAGAGGAATCTGTTGATATTTGCATACTATCTGTAATGTTAATTTCAACCTTCTGCATTCTTCCAGTTAAATATAAATTAAACAATTTGTGCACTGCTCCAATAGTACCACAATACTTAAGCTTATCTAGAAGAATTTCGTGATTCACATAGTCAAAAGTCTTTGGGAGATCACAAAAAATCCAAATGGATGATTATCAGTTATTCAGAGGTTTTAATATTTGATCAGTTAAAGCATATACAGCATTTTCTGTTGAAAAGCATTTCTGAAAACCATATTGACATTTTTTTAGTACTTCATTTTTGCAAATATGTGAAGGTACTCTTAAATACATTACTTTTTCAATAATTTTGGATAAAGCTGTCAGAAGTGAGACTAGGCAGTAGTTGCTAGCAGACCTATAGCCCTTTTTATATAATGATTCAACAGTAACATAGTTCAGTATATCTGATAAAATGCTCCATTTCAGTGAGCTACTACATATATGTCTGAGAATCCTATTTATCTGTTGGGGACAACTTTTAGTATTCTGTTGGAAATGCCACCAATTCCACACAAGCTTTTACTGTGGAATGAATTTATTATTTTCCTGAATTCAGTATGAGAGGTTGGCTGAATTTCAGTTTTGTTGAATTGCTTAGATATTGCCCCTTCCATTTACAGCACTGCATTTTTTAGTGAACAGCTGTATCCTATTTTCTTTACAACACTTAAAACATAGGTAGAAGTACAGTCTTCCTGTGGTCTCGGTTGTCCTATTTCCCTTTTGACAATATTCCAAATTATTTTAATTTTATCATCAGAGGTGATAATCTCAGACATAATCCATATACATCTGGGCTTTTTAATGACTTCTCTAATATAGTGCAGTAGTTTTTATAATGTTTATTTCTGGACCATTACTCCCTCTAGCTGTAAGATACATTTCCCTTTTCTGTTTACAAGATATTTTTATGCCTTTAGTAAGGCACCCCTCCCCCCCTTGCAACCCCCTCTGCCCCCCCCCCCCTGAACCATAGACTTTTGTCATCCACAACAGAAAGGTATCTGTTGAGAGGCCAGACAAATGTGTGATTGCTGGAAAGAGGTAGCAGCATTTTTCAGTAGTAGTAGTAGTAGGGGCAACAGACAGTCTGGATGACCAATAGCTCTGGTCTTGTAACATCAACCAAAATGGCCTTGATGTGCTGTTACTGCAAACAGGTAAAAAGTGAGGTGAAACTACAGCCATAATTTTTCCTGAGGGCATGCAGCTCTTCTGTTTGGTTAAATGATGAGGGCATCCTCTTGGGTAAAATATTCTGGGGGTAAAATAGTCCTACATTAGTATCTCTGGGTGGGAACTACTCAGGAGGATGTCATTATCAGGGGAAACAGAACTGGCATCCTACGGATTGTAGCATGGAATGTCAGATCCCTTAATCAGACATATAGGTTAGAAAATTTGAAAAGGGAAATGGCTAGGTTAAAGTTAGATATAGTGACATTTAGTGAAGTTGTTGGCAGGAGGAACAGGACTTCTGGTCAAGTGAATATAGGGTTATAAATGCAAAATCAAATAGGGGTAATGCAGGAGTATGTTTAATAATGAATAAAAAAATAGGAATGTGGATAAGCTACTATGAACAGTGTAGTGAACACATTATTTTTAGCCAAGCTAGACATGAAGCCCTCACCCACCACTGTAGTTCAGGTTTATATGCCAACTAGCTCTGAAGATGATGAAGAGTTTGGAGAAATATATGTTGAGATGACAGAAATTAATCAGATAGTTGAGGGAGATGAAAATTTAATATTCATGGGAGCTGTAATTCGACAGTAGGAAAAGGAAGAGAAGGAAAAACAGTAGGTGAATAAGGACTGTGGGAAAGGAATGAAAGAGAAAGCCATCTGGTAAAATTTTGCGCAGAGCATAATCTGATCATGGCTAACACTTGGTTTAAGAACAATGAAAGAAGGTTATATATATGCAAGAGACCTGGGGACACTAGAAGGTTTCAGACTGAATACATAATGGTAAGACATAGATTTTGGAAACTGATTTTAAATTTTAGGATATTTCCAGCAGCAGATGTGTACTTGACCACTAATTATTGGTCAAGAACTGTAGTTCAAAACTGAAGAAACTGCTAAAAGGTAGGAATTTAAGGAGATGGGACCTGAATAAACTAAAAGAACCAGAGGTTGTAGAGAGTTTAATAGGAAGCCTTAGGGATGATCGACAAGAACAGGGAAAACACATACAATAGAAAAAGAATGGATAGCTTTAAGAGATGAAGTAGTGAAGGCAACAGAGGATCAAGTAGGTAAAAAGATGAGGGCTAGTAGAAATCGTTGGGTAACACAAGAGATATGAATGAAATTGATGAAAGGAGAAAATATAAAAATGCAGTAAATGAAGCAGGCAAAAGGAAATACAAATGTCAAAAAAATGAGGTTGACAGGAAGTGCAAAATGCCTAAGCAGGGATGGCTAGAGGACAAATGTAAGGGTTTAGAAGCATATATCATTAGGCAAAAGATAGATGCTGCCTACAGGGGAATTAAGGAGACCTTTGGAGAAAGGAGAACCACCTGTGTGGATATCAAGAGTTCAGATGGAAAACCAGTCCTAAGAAAAGTAGGGAAAACAGAAAGGGTCCATACAAGGGAGATGTACTTGAGGGCAATATTGTGAAAATGGAAGAGGACAGAGATGAAGATGAGATGGGAGATATGATACAGTGCGAAGAATTTGACAGAATGCTGGAAGACCTAAGTGAAACAAGGCTCCAGGAGTATACAATACTCCTTTAGAACTACTGATGGCCTTGGGAGAGACAGCCCTTAAAAAACTCTTCCATCTGGTCTGCAAGATGTATGAGACAGGTGAAATATCCTCAGTCTTCAAGAAGCATATAATAATTCCAATTCCTAAGAAAGCAGGTGCTGACAGGTGTGCAAATTACTGAACTATCAGTTTAATAAGTGACAGATGCAAAATACTAACATGAATACTTTACAGAAGAATGAAAAAACTGGAAGAAGCCAACATTGGGGAAAATCAGTTTGGACTCCGGAGAAATGTAGGAACACATGAGACAAAACTGACACTATGACTTCTCATAGAAGATAGGTTAAGGAAAGGCAAACCTAAGTTTATAACATTCATAGACTTAGAGAAAGCATTTGACAATATTGAATGGAATACTCTCTTTCAAATTCTGAAGGTGGCAAGGATAAAATACAGGGAGCAAAAGGCTATTTACAACTTGTACAGAAACCAGATGGCAGTAAACCAGATGGCAGTTGTAAGAGTCGAGGGACGTGAGGGGAAGCAGTGGTTGAGAAGGGGGTGAGACCGAGTTGTAGCCTATTCCCAACATTATTCAGTCTGTACATTAAGCAAGCAGAAAGGGAAACAAAAGAAAAAATTTGGAGTAGGAATTATAATCCAGGGAGAAGAAATAAAAACTTTGAGGTTTGTCGATGACATTGCAATTCTGTCCAAGACAGCAAAGGACCTGGAAGAGCAGTTGAACAGCATGAACAGTGGCTTGAAAGAAGAATATAGGATGAACATCAACAAAAGCAAAACGAGGATAATGGGGTGTATGCTAATTGAACCAGGTGAGGCTGAGGGAACTGGATTAGGAAATGAGACACTTAAAGTAGTTGATGATTTTTGCTATTTGGGGAGCAAAATAACTGATGATGGTCAAAGTAGAGAGGATATAAAATGTAGACTGGCTATGGCAAGGAAAGCATTTCTGAAGAAGAGAAATTTGTTAACATTGAGTATAGATTTAAGTGTCAGGAAATCTTTTCTGAAAGTATTTGCATGGAGTGTAGCAATGTATGGAAGTGAAACATGGAGGATAAATAGTTTAGACAAGAAGAGAATAATAGCTTTTGAAATGTGGTACTACAGAAAAATGCTGAAGATTAGATGAGTAGATCATGTAACTAATGAGGAGGTAGAAATTCATGGCACAACCTGACTAGAAGAAGGGATTAGTTGGTAGGACACATTCTGAGACCTCAAGGGAGCTCCAGTTTAATACTGATGGGAAGACCAGGGGGAAAATCATAGAGGGACGTGAACAGATGAATATAGTAAGCAGATTCAAGAGGATGTAGGTTGCAGTAGTTACTTCGAGATGAAAAGGCCTTCTCAGGATAGAGTATCATGGTGAGCTGTATCAAACGAGTCTTCATACTGAAGACCACAGCAGCAAACAGTAAGCCATGGCCTTTTAGATGGTTTCTTGCAATTATGTTTCTCTGTTTTCTTAGGGAAACTGTTTTCTAAAATTCACAAAGATATCACAAAATAGGCTAAATTTTAAATTGGCATCAGGTTCCCTGTACACCTCATTCCGGTCTTACTATTGCAAGATTTCCCTAAAATTTGCTAAAAGCTTATATCCCCCCACATTTATCACTTCCATATCCATGATTATATAATGTTCAGATGTGCATAGTACACTTATTCTACCATCACTTTATATAAGTCTTCTAAACAAACAAGAATCTCATCTACTTTATTATGAAACGGAAAGTTGAGACTCATCATATAGCAGAGATGCTGAGTCGCAGATAGGCACAAAAAAAAGACTGTCACAAATTAGCTTTTGGCCAAAGTGTCAACAGGATCAAAACCCATGCCAGACAAAGTAGCTGCCCAAAGCAAGTGATCTTTAACTCCATAAGTCACTCCTCACAGAGCTGTTCAGTTGGGAGGGGGGACTGATCATAGCGCATGAAAGAAGCAGGACTCAAGCTAACATTTGTATGATTCATTGCAGATGCTTTTTTTACAAGGTCACACTCAGTATTTTAGCCATGACCCCTATCAATACTGCTTCTTGTGCCACCCACTATCACAACATGATCCTGATTTGTAAAAACCTTGCTCTATGATCCTACACCCTCTATCATCCAAATACTACAGATCCCGTCATGAATGAAAGCCCTAAAGGGTATGGAGCAAGTCAAAATACACACTACAACAGCTGTGACAAACCATTTTTCTAGAGTATATTAACATTTAGCATTAAAGGTAAGTACCTTATATTATACAACTTGTTGTTGTTGTTGTGGTCTTCAGTCCTGAGACTGGTTTGAAGCAGCTCTCCATGCTATTCTATCCTGTGCAAGCTTCTTCATCTCCCAGTACCTACTGCAACCTACATCCTTCTGAATCTGCTTATTATATTCATCTCTTGGTTTTCCTCTACGATTTTTACCTTCCACGCTGCCCTCCAATACTAAATTGGTGATCCCTTGATGCCTCAGAACATGTCCTACCAACCGATCCCTTCTTCTAGTCAAGTTGTGCCACAAACTCCTCTTCTCCCCAATTCTATTCAATACTTTGTCATTAGTTATGTGATCTACCCATCTTGTGGAAATGCTTTCCTTACACCATGAGCAGTGCATTCCAATCAGTTGTTATTCATTCTTAACAGTAGTAACAGTGACATGATACTGTGTATAAGTGTTTGTTGGATAGGTGCATTTCTGCTATATTCACATTGCATTAGACATAGGGTATTGATATTAGACATTTGCTACATAAATGCTTTATGAGATGTAGCAGTCATTTTGTTGCATTTTAATAACACATTAGTCTTGACAACAATAATTCTTTATTAACAATACAAAATCTTATGCACTTCAGACTTTTTCATTTTCAAAGGATCTAAAAATTAAGTACAGCCATACATGAGAAACAGAGCACTGACTTAAAATAAAATATAACGAATACATCATGAACAAGCAATGACATACAATGTGAACATAGCAGAAATGCGCCTAGCCAACAAACACAGATACACAGTATCATGTCAATGTAACTACTGTGAAGAATAAATACCAACTGATTGGAATGCACTGCTGATGGTATAAGGAAAGCAGTTCCACAAGATGGCTCATGTGCTTGACTGTTCTAATGTATGGTGAATATATATCTTTGCGTTACAAAAAATAATTTGGTTTTTGCTAATCCACACACATTTACATACAAAGGACATTCCGTTCTTAATTTCAGTTTAAAGTACAAAAGACAGTGCTTGAGATTGATGTTTTCTGTATAATTTTCTTGAGCATATTTCATAACAGATTGGGCTGACAAACAATGATGCCTGTACTTATACTAAATACTCAGAATAACAAAGGTTCAAAAAGTTACAAGCATATACATTTACAACACTTTGCAACAAATCTAGTGTGCAATATGATACATACATGGTACAAATATACAGAGAACTAAAAAGTGAGCCTTAAGCTATTCATAAGATTGTGTACTTTTATTGAATACTCAAAATTACAGAAGTTCAGAAACTTACATGCATGCATATTTACACTAAGGTGACAAAAATTATGGGATAGTAATACATACATGTACAGATGGTGGTAATATCACATACATAAGGTTTAAAAGGGCAGTGCATTGGCAGAGCTGTAATTTGTACTCAGATTCACATGAAAATGTTTAAGATATGCGACAGTAGTTGGAGCTAGACATGTGCAACATTCCATTTCAGAGCCTGTTAGGGAATTCAATATTCTGAAATCCACAGCATCGAGAGTGTGCCAAAATTAAATTAACTCTCACCTCAGACAATGCAGTGGCTGACGGCCTTCAATAAATGACTGAGAGCAGGATTGTTTGCATAGAGTTGTCAGTGCAGACAGGCAAGCAACACTGCCTGAAATTACCACATAAATCAATTTGCGATATATGACAAACATATCTGTTAGGATAGTGCAGTGAAATTTGGCATTAATGGGCTACAGCAGCAGACAACTGATGCAAGTGCTTTCGCTAACAGTATGACATCACCTGCAGTGCCTCTTTTTGGCTTCTGACCATATCAGTTGGATTCTAGATGACTGGAAAACCATGGCACAGTCAGAAGATGAGTCTCAATTTCAGTTGGTGAGAGCGAATGGTAGGATTCGAGCGTGGTGCAAACGCCAAGAACCCATGCTCCCAAGTTGTCAACAGGGCATTGTGCAAGCTGGTGGTGGCTCGATAATGGTGTAGGCTATATTTACATGGTTTATAGACTGAAAATGGTTATGTTTGGCGACTTAGAGACCATTTCCAGATTTTCATGGAATTCATGTTCCCAAACAATGATGGAAATTTTTATAGATGACAATGTGCCATGTCGCCATGCCACAATTGTTCGTGACTGGTGTAAAAAATTATCTGGACAGTTTGAGCAAATAGTTGGGCCACCCATTGAACATTTATAGGACAGAATTGAAAGGTCAGTTTGTGCACAAAATCCTGCACCTGCAACACTTTTGCAATTATGGACTGCTGCAGAGGCAGTGTGGCTCAATATTTCTGCAGGGGACTTCCAATGACATGTTTATTCCATACCACATCAAGCTGCTGCACTGCACCAGCCAAAAGGAGGTCCAACATGATTATAGGAGATAGTCCATGACTTTTTTCACCTCCGTGTACAATATTTTTGCAACATGTGCACTACAGATTTAGTGTACAAAATCATATGTAAACAAAAAAAATTAAAAACTAAAAAAATACACAGAATGTAAAGGAAAGGTATACCTAAGATCAGAATTAGACAATGTTGTGCAACAAGAAGGAAATAAGGATATTTTGATTCTGATACAAAACAGTCATACCACCCAGGGCCCAACTTTCACGTGCTGTGTTTATAACAACCATGAATATACAATCAATATGAAGACCAAAAGCATAAACACATCTCTCAATGAAATTTAAATTACACAACAAAAAAACAGGGCTGTCTGCATACATTTGATTATATTTCACATAAAATAATAAAACGAAGTCCAGGAACCTTAGAACAAGAAGTAAGGTTAAAAATTGTGTATGAAATGTTTAAGGAGCATTAAAGAACCTCTACTGACATAAAAAAGAAAAAAATTTGAAAATACATTAAAGATAAAAGGCAATTGACTAGTAATAAGTTGGGATACTGGGATGATTGGTGGCAGTAACTATTAAAGATAGAAGTACCAGTAATCAACTGCAAGCTGTTGAGTTTTTAAAATGCATAAGCATAGGGTTACATATTTTGCTTATTACCTTTTTTTCAAAAAAATCAAATGTACATTACCTACAACAAATATTATATAGCACCGAGTCTTCAAGATAGACAACAATCAATCACAGGATTTATTTAGTTATTGTGTTATAGACAAAATTTATCGTTTTTATTCTAAATCATTTATAAAAATAATTTGTTCACAGTGTTTGAGAAGAAAAGCAACAGAGACATTAGTTTAGCAGCAGCTTTAAAGTTGGAGGATCAGATAGCTGTTATGAATATGAAGTGTCACATTAAAGTACTTTAACATCTGGTCATGATTTTAGTATGGAGGGAGCAGATAAGAGATGGCAAAGGCACACAAAGATAGAAAATTTAACAATTTTCGATCTATGTTACACAAGTTAATAAAATTGCTTTTAAAACTACAAGACATAGAAAATGAACTGAGCACTCTCGAACAGACTGCTAAGTCCAGTGGATATAAGGCCACTGAAATTAAGTTATTGTATAATGTACTAAAAAATATAGTAGCTCAGCACTCTAAAAATAAACAGCATGTAGTGGCCACTTTAACATACAATGGTCCCTTTATTAATGGAGTGGTGAACCAATTTAAAATATTGGAGATAGGAGTAGGTTTATGGACTTGTGGTACACTTGGACATAGATTGCACATCTCAAAAGCACACTAGATAGATGAACTGACACAGCTATATACCAGGTGATTATAATTAAAGTTCCAGTTGCAGTGAAGTCAAGTTTGAATGGAATATTATCAAAGATGGGGAACTGCTATGAAAACAAAAAATTCAATGAAAATTTTACCACTAGATGGCACTATACGTGTCATAATGTAAACTGGTTTTCCTACAAATGACAGATGAATCAAAATATGATGGCTTTGGTGTGAGTTATACAATAAAGGAACCATACTGTGCAATGCTCATGACCGCACAAGTTTGGCAGTGTTAGTTAGATAAGCTGTCCACCACGGCAAGGTTGTTACACATTGGACGAAAAACACAGGTTTTAATTGCCCTGAGGCCTAAAATGATGTAAAAAGCAACAATGACATCAATTTTCAATTGTCCTGAGGCCAAAAACTGCATAAAAAGCAACAATGAAATCAGTTTTTAACTATAGTGAGACTGGCACAAGACATGTTCGATATGCTGTCCATAGTTTTCTACCACAAGTTGAAATCAAGAAACAGCATGTTCAACAACAGATTAGAGTGTCTCAGGGGTCACATTCAGAATGAGTTGCGTAACATGTGCCTTCAGTTCAGCTACATTTGTAATCAGAGCACTGGACACAGTATCTTTCAGATCAACCCACAGCCAGAACTCACATGGATTCAGATCAGGTGTTCTGGATGCCCAGGCTGTACAAAAATGATAGCTGATAATTCTAGCATTTCCAAAAGGCCTCTGCAGCTGCTTCACTGGCTGTGCAACTTGCGGAGGAGCACCATCCTGCATGAAAATGATCTTACTTACACATCCACACTGTTGAAGAGTTGGAATGATGTTCATGCACAAAAGACTCTCACACTCTTTACAAGTGATGGTACAGAGCCTGCACGACCCATCTCGTCAGAAAAATATGGGCTCACGATAAACGATGCAGTCAGAATGAAGTAGTTGATGTGCAAGAGGATTGCCCATATTCTGAAATTTTGTTTACTGACATGCCCTTTGAGATGGAAATGGGGCTTTGTCCATCCCCAGAATGTTCAAGGCCATTGACTGCCTACTTCCACACAAGCAAGGAACTCTAGAGCAAAGATTTGTCTTACTGGCAGGTCAGCATGAAGTAACTCCTGAACATGGTAGTTTGGTATGGATAGCAACACAGGATGTTTCATAGAATGTTATGTGCTATGCTCACAGGCATGTACAAAGTTTGGGCAGTTTTCTTTGCACTGCATGTCCACACCTTCTACTGACACCAGCTGAATAGTTTTCCTCCCTTTGACATATTGCACTTCCAAAGACAGGGAGCAGTATGTTGTCCTGAACAGGGTGACTTCAACAGAAATGAGCATAACTTCAGGTGTACCCTAGGGCAGCGTAATAGGGCTGCTGCTTTTTACAATTTACATAAATGATCTGGTTGATGGTATTGACAGCACCATTGGACTGTTTGCCAATGATGCTGTAGTCTACAGGAAAGTAGTATCATATGAAAGTTGTGAACAAATCCATGAGGATTTGCAGAAAATAAATGTGTGGTGTAATGACTGGCAGTTATCTCTCAATATTAGTAAGTGTAACCTACTGTGTACAACAAATCGAAAATCCCCATTAATTTATGAGTGCAAAATAAATGCCCAGTCTTCGGAAGCAGTAAGTATCTGGGTGTGACTACTCAAAATGATCTCAAATGGAATGATCAGATTACACAAGTAACAGGTAAGACAAACTATAGAGTGCGGTTTATTGGTAGAATCCTGAAGTGATGCAGTCCTTCAAAAAAAGGAAATAGCTTACAGTAAGTTAGTTCATCCAGTCTTAGAGTATTGTTCGTCTGTATGGGACCCTTGCCAGTTGGGTCTGATCAAGAGATTGAGAAGGTCCAAAGAAGAGTGGCAAGAAGAGTGGCTGGTACATTTAGCCATCATGAGAGCATTACAAATCTCACAGAAAGTTTGAAATGGGACACACTTGCAGATAGACGGTGTGCTAAACTGAAGGGACTACTCACTAAATTCCGAAGTGCAATCTTCACTGAGGATGTAGAGCACATATTATTACCACCAACTTTCAAATCGCGCAATGATCACCATGGAAAGATAAGGGAAATTAGAGTTCGTAGTGAGGCGTTCAGTTGTTTTTCCCTCAAACGATCTATGAGTGGAACAGAGGGGGAGGGGGGGAATATTACTTTGCTGTGAATTTTGCCCTCCACCACACACTGCCTGGTGGCTAGCGGAGTATATATGTAGATGTAGATAAAGAACCCGTCTTTTTGAATTTCACAATCATTTTCTCCAGATCCTTGGCAGGTACCAGACCATCACTCTGTTTCATACCCTTAAGTATCTGGATCTTCTGCAGTGCTATTGGTACACATTCACCATTCTTTAAAAAGAGCTTTGCCAGCAGCAGAAGATAGTATTTTGATAATGGAACTTGAATTATAATCACCTTGTATAAGATGGAATGTTGGAACTGAAAGGTTATTACTTGGAACAAACTGGGGGAGCAATTAAGAAAAGATTCTGTGAGCATACATATATAAAAGTAATGATGGTTACATAAAGAATCAAATGGTACAACACAACCATACTTTTAGGCACAGTCAATGGCAGTATTAAAATTTTGCACAATGCTCCCAAATGCCCTATACCTAAAATTTTTGTAAAACTCAAAAATCTATGATAATAAGAGAAAAGATTCTATAAATATGCCAAATGAGCCAGCAGATTTTAATAAAAATTGCTTTTCCAATATTTTCACTGAACATCTGTGAATGCTCCTGCTTTTCCCTCAAGTATAGATATTACTCCCATAGATGGCGATACAGTGCACAGCTCACTCACAAATAATTTTAGTAGAAAAAAAAGGAGAAGGATTAAAACTAGACAAGATATGGTGTTCAACTTTGTACCAACAAAGTGACAATCGATTACCTGTAATCAAGAGAGATGGAACTAGCCAGAGATAGTTTTAAAGTTGAAAGCACGTGACAAGTGGTGGCACCATCTAAGCACTCTATATAAGTGGGACCACCAGTGCCTAGCAGCCAGTCACCAACTCACCTCAGAAGATGTTGCCCGCAGCCGGCAACGAAATGTCAGGAAGGAGAAGAAGTTTTATATATGGACCACGACAATTCAGCCCGGAAGTTTTAATTAATGGAGCTTGTTGGTTGTCATACCTACATAGAATGCAGCACAGTGGCTGCAGCTTAGCTTGTAGACCACATGACTGGTTTCACAAGTAGCCTTGCCTTTGATGGGATAGGTGATGTTAGGGACCGGACTGAAGTAGGTGATGGTGGGAGGATGTATGGGACAGGTCTTGCATCTAGGTCAATCACAGGGGTATGAGCCATGAGTTAAGGGATTGGGAGCAGGGGTTGTGTAAGGATGGGTGAGTATATTGTGTAGGTTTGGTGGACGGTGGAATACCACAGTAGGAGGGCCAGGAAGGATAATGGGCAGGACTGCTACTCACATTGTGGTTTCAGTTGCCTGAGACTGCAGTTGTGTGTGTGAGTCGGGTTTGTGTGTGTGTGTGTGTGTGTGTGTGTGTGTGTGTGTGTGTGTCTTGTTGACAAAGGCCTTAATGGCCAAAAACTGTAATTGTGAGAGTCTTTTTGTTGTGCGTATCTGCAACTCAGCGTCTCCGCTATATGGTGAGTAGCAACTTTCCTTCTCATATAGTGTTATAAAGTGGCGCTTTATATTTATACCAGCTACCGTAGCCACCAGCCTTGCAGCTGCTGCTAAATTAAGGTCTCTGCTGCTTTTCTTCTCAAAGACAGTGAACAAATTATTTTTATAAATGATTTAACATAAAAACTGATAACTTTTTGTCTATCTAACCCAATAACTACAGAAATCCTGCGGTTCAACACTGCCTACCATGAGCTTAAAGGCTGGATGCTAGTATCATAGTTTGCTCATTGTTGATAATGAACATTTCATTTTTTTTTTTTATGGATCACCAGCAAAATATGTAACCCTATCTATATGCATTTTAAAATCACAGCTGCTTGTGGTTGGTTGCTGTGAACTTTTATCTTTAGTTATTACTGCCATCATTCATCCCACTGTCTCTACTTATTACTAATCAGTCAGCTTTTGTCTGTACTGTTTTATTTTCAGTTTTTCCCCATTTTAAGTTAACAAATGTTCTGTTATGATCCTTCAATGTTTCATGTATATCTGTTTCTCTATTGCAGAATACAAATCTAAATGATAAGAGTGTCAATGTTTCTGCATCACTTGTGTATTCCTGGTTGTCATAATCATTGCATGTGAAAGTAGGGCACTGGATGGTGCAACTCTTTTGTGACCTACCAACCTGCAGTGCATCAGAATCAAAATGCCATCATTTCCTTCATGATACATAACATTGATTAATTCTGACCTTAGATATAGTTGTAGATCTCACCTTTCCATTTTCTTCTGTATATATTTCTTATCATATATCACTTTGTACACGAAATATATACTACAGATGTTGCAAAAAACTGAAAATATGTATACTTGTAAGTTTTTGAACTTTTGAGTATTCTATACATGCAGACACAACATTAATTACTTCCAACATTTTGTAACTTTTGAAACTTTTGTAATTTTGATTATTCAACATAAGCATAGAATGTAACAATACAAGAGAAGGAAAGTTGCTACTCACCATATAGCGGAGATGCTGAGTTGCGATAGGCACAATAAAAAGATTCACACAGTCACAGCTTTTGGCCATTAAGGCCTTTGCCAGCAGTAGACACACTTACACACACACACACACACACACACACACACACACACACACACACACACGCACACACACACTTACGCAAGTGCAACTAGCACACACAACTGCAGTCTCAGAGAGCTGAAACTACACTGCGAGCAGGAGCACCAGTGCATGATGGGAGTGGCGACTGGGTGTGGGTAAGGAGGAGGCTGGGGCAAGGAGGGGGAGGGTTAGTGTGGTGGGAGTGGTGGACAGTGAAGTGTTGCAGTTTAGATGGAAGGTAGGATAGAAGGTGCGGAGGGGGGATGGGGTAAGTAGCGGAAAGGAAAGAAATAAAAATAAAAATAAAAGAAATTAAAAGACTAAGTGTGGTGGTGAAATGATGGCTGTGTAGTGCTGGAATGGGAACTTGAGTAACATGCACAACGCCACCTCAAAAAGCTCTCAATCCTGCTCACTACCTATTCCCGCCTCGGAGTACCACTGTCCACTACCTCTGCAACAACCTCCAAACCTCCCCCACGCCCCCTCATACCTTACATACCTTGTCTTGCAGACCTACTACACTTGCCCCACCCTCCAAAATGCCCTCCCACCACCACACAGAACTCAAAACCTAAACAGACCCGCAACACAGTCATGAACCTTTCCTCCGGAAGCCTTAGTCCCACAGGAATATCAGTCCTTTCCAAAGGCCTCGCCTTTTGCCCCACTCCCAAATTCAACCATGCAGGACTAGTTAAAGACCTTCTCCCGGTCCCTACAGTGGAAACACTTTTCTGTCACCAACCCGACCAATCAGACTCAACCAAAGACCAACATTGAATCTTGTCTAACTCAGTTCACTCCTTCATCCAACCGTGATCTACCCCCACTGCCTCCAAACAACACCCTGTTAACTTTCCAGAATTTCTTATCCTTGAACCTTGCCTCACCATCATTCCCCAAATCCCTCAACATGCATACTAACCTTACATCCACAGAAAGAACCACAGTCCACCATCTAAAAACTGATCCCGATCTTATAATCCTACCTGCAGACAAAGGCTCTACCACAGTAGTTTTGAACTGCAAGGATTATGTGGCAGATGGACTCTGTCAGATGGCAGATACTTCCACCTACAAACCATGCCACAGTGATCCCATTCCAGCAATCCAGCAGGATCTCCAATCACTACTAAAATCCTTAGGCTCATCCCAGAACCTCTCCCCAGAGTCCATCTCTTTACTTAGCCCTACCACTCCCCACATTCCCACCTTCTGCATGCTTCCTAAAGTCCATAAACCCAACCACCCAGGATACCCCATTGTGGCCAGTTACTGTGCTCCCACTGAGAGAATCTTTGCTCTCCTAGACAAACACCTTCTACCTATTACCTGGAACCAATCCTCTTATATAAAAGATACCAACCGTTTCCTTGACCGACTCTCCACAGTTCCTTTCCCTTTACCACACGGTGCCCTGCTCATCACTATTGATGCCACCTCCCTGTACAGTAACATTCCTAATGCCCATGGCCTTACTGCTATCGAACATTACCTTTCCAGATGCCCTATGGATTCCAAACCAACAACCTCCTTCCTAGTCCCCATGACCAACTATATCCTCACCCACAATTGCTTCTCCTTTGAAGGCATTACCTACAAACAAATCCACGGTACAGCTATGGGAACCCACATGACACCATCCTATGATAAGCTGTTCATGGGTCATCTAGAGGAATCCTTCCTAAAAACCCAGAATCTTAAACCCCTCACCTGGTTCAGATTCATTGATGACATCTTTGCTATCTGGATTGAAGGTGAGGACACCTTATTCACATTCCTCCAGAACCTCAACAACTTCTTCCCCATTTGCTTCACCTGGTCCTACTCAACCCAACAAGCCACCTTCCTAGATATTGACCTCCACCTCGGAGATGGCTGCATCAGTACCTCCGTGCACATCAAACCTACTAACCACCAGCAATACCTCCACTTCAACAGCTGCCCCCAGTTTCACGCAAAGAAGTCCCTTCCGTGCAGCCTAGCTACCTGTAGTCGTCGCATCTGCAGTGATGAGCAGTTCCTCTCAAAATATACCAAGCGTCTCACTGAAGCCTTCACTGACCGTAATTATCCTCCCATCCTTGTGAAAAAACAAATCTCCTGTGCCTTATCTTTCCAGTCTCCCCCCACCTCCCAAAGTCCCACAGTCCAGCCACAGTGGAGCATTTCCCTCGTAACTCAGTACCATCCCGAACTGGAGCAACTGAATTACATTCTCCACCAGGGTTTCGATTACCTCACGTTGTGCCCTGAAATGAGAAATGTCCTACCCACTATCTTTCCCACCACTCCTACCATGGTATTCCACCATCCACCGAACCTACACAATATACTCATCCATCCTTACACAACCCCTGCTCCCAATCCCTTACCTCATGGCTCATACTCCTGTAATAGACCTAGATGTAAGACCTGTCCCATACATCCTCCTACCACCACCTACTCCAGTCCAGTCATTAACATTACCTATCACATCAAAGGCAGAGCAACCTGTGAAACCAGTCATGTGATCTACACACTAAGCAGCAACCACTGTGCTGCATTGTATGTAGACATGACAATCAACAAGCTGTCTGTCTGCATAAACGGCCACCAACAAACTGTGACCAAAAAACAAGCAGACCACCCTGTAGCTGAACACGCTGCCAAACATGATACCCCTCATCCCCTCATCTCAATGACTGCTTCACAGCCTGTGCCAATATGCACATGCACTTCCCACCAACACCAGCTTTTCTGAATTGCACAGGTGGTAACTTTCCCTGCAATACATCCTATGTTCCCATAACCCTCCTGGCCTCAACCTTCGTTAGTCACTGTCCTCACCCATCCAGCCCCTCCCTATTCCCATTCCAGCACTATACGGCTGTCATTTCATGACCACACCCAGTTTTTTAATTTCTTTTATTTTTATTTCTCTCCTTTCTGCTACTTACCCCCTCCCCCCTCTGCACCTTCTCTCCTACCCTCCATCTAAACTGCAACACTTCACTGTCCGCCCCTCCCACCATACTATCCCTCTCCCTCCCTGCCCCCGCCTCCTTCTTACTCACAGCCAGTCGCCACTCCCATCATGCACTGATGCTGCTGCTCGCAGTGTCGTTTCAGCTCTCTGAGACTGCAGTTGTGTGTGCAAGTTGCGCTTGCCTGAGTGTGTGAGTGTGTATGTGTGTAACTGCTGACAAAGGGCTTAATGGTCGAAAGCTATGATTGTGTGAATCTTTTTATTGTGCCTATCGCGACTCATCATCTCTGCTATAGGGTGAGTAGCAGCTTTCCTCCTCTTGTATTGTTACATTCCATCCTGGATTTTCGATTGTTAAAAATAAGCATAGGCACTACATGGCGTGTCAGTGCCATCTATTATGGAATATGCACACAAACATCATATGGAAAATAGCCTCAAGCATTATTTTATGTATTTTAAACACAAAATTGGAATTAAAATGTTCATGAATGTACTTTGCATGTTAATGCGCGTAGATTAGCAAAATTAAATTATTTTTGTAACACAAAGATATGTTACCACTGTATATTAGAACAGCCATACATGTGAGCACCATCTTGAGGAACTGCTTTCTTTACACTGTCAGAAATGCATTCCAAACAGTCTGCCAATAATAGTAACACTGACAAGATACTGTGTATCTATGTTTGTTGGGTAGGTGTCATTTCTGCAATGTTCATTTATTGTTCGCAATGTGTTGGTTATATTTTGTTTAAAGTCATTGCTCTGTTTGTTATGTATACTACTACTTATTTCTAAATCCCTTGAGAATGGTAGAACTCCAAAATGTGTAAGGTTTTGAAATGTTAGTACAGAATTGTGGTCAAGACTGAATTGTTTTTACAATAGCATATATTAATTGTTGCAGGAACCTTCAATACTCCCATCTACATGCACACAAATACTAAATGTCTGACATCATAAGCAGAAAATCAGCAAAATAAAAAAAATAAAATCTAATTATATTAAGTTGGTGCATAAATCTGTAATTTTTTTCCTTAAGTTTAATTAATGCAATGCATACACTTAACAGAGACTTCAATCATCAATAACATATTCTCCTTCTGTATTTACAATAGTGTGGCAATGACTATAGAAATCATGTAGTTTTGAGGTAAAGAACTTGATAAGCCATGTTCAGAGCGCATTTTCATGCAGAAATGAAGTTGCTTGAAGGCTGTCTGACAGTGAGTAGAAAAGGTGAAAATCTGAGGGCACATGACCAGATGAACAAGATGGATGTGCAATAGCTTCCCAACCCAACTCCTGCATAGTATTTTTTGACAGTCTAGCAGAAAGGGAGGGGGGGGGGGGGGGGGGAAGGGGGAGGATTATTATGAAGTGGCAATACATCACGCAGTCACCTCAAGACATCTCAGTTATTGACAATAAATGCCAGCAATGGTGGTTACACCACAGGGAAGCGTTTTGTAGTATACCACACTGTTGCTGTTCCACCAGATGCGTAACTTTACCTCCTGTGAGTGCGTGTAGGCCTTTGTACAGGGAGTTGCTGCTCAGTTTGGTCTCAACTATTCCTTTTTTCCCCCTTATGTTACCATAAAGACACCTTTTCTCATCACCAGTAATGATACAGGATAGGACTGTTGGTGTTGCTCACAAGTCAATTGATGCTGAGCAAGCAAAGCTGTACTTATGGGCAGTTGCTGATTTTTGTGATTTTGGCTTAGAGCATGTGGTATTGATGCACCCAGTTTTTGAAGCTTCCTCATTGCATGCAAATGTTGCACAATCATGGAATGACCACATTTGCCGGTTCTTGACTCCACCGATGGGGATCATTGTGGATTAATGCCTTTAAACGATCTTCATCAAATCCAAAAGGTCTTCCTGAATGTGTAGTTTCACTAATGTCAAAATGATGATCCTTAAAATGAGCAAACCATCACACAAATGTTTCTAGTGCCTCTGCTGCTGTCAACCATCTACTGAACTCAAACAGAAGAATATGTCAGAAATGCTTCAATTTCTTCACTTGGCACTCCATTTTCTAGTATCCATAGCTCCACTCACTATCTCCAAATGACAAAATGTAAACTGAAGTAGCAACAGTCAATATAAAAATGACAGTCAATAAATAATACCATAGCAAACGAAATATGAATATGCAAAATAAAAATGCTAGAAACTTGTGTTCCAATCTAATAGTCTCTAACTACTGTTTGTCTGCCGCAACGTGTTTAAAAATTATGTAATGAATTTTTAAGATTGACAGTGACTATATACTGCATGGAGCAGGCTTATTTACAATGAACTTAGCAAAAATGAAGTAATTTACTTTTGAATTGAAGTTACTGGGAAGAGTTTTGACTATTTTAGTACTGAGTGATTTTTTCAGCCAGGTAGCATCTAGGCTTAGGGGTGCAAAATGAAATGATGCCAGTTAGCTCCCTGTAGCAGAGGTTTGCAGGTATGGCTTCTATGTAGTACAATGTACACTGGCTTCTAGAAGGTTCAACATGCTGATTATGGGGGAGTTGTACTAATCTACTCACAACTTTCATGTTCCACACCTTAAAACAAAGGAGTTTGAACACAGTAGCTGAATCTTCAAACATATATCTCTTTATTATGCTTTGATATGTCATACACTGATTTTAATATTAATGTTTTGATAGTATTAAATGTATTTTTTCTTGTTTCTGGCATTGGCAATCCAACCAACTGCAGTAAAGGCAGGCTAAGTCTGCAAATGTCTCACTAGAGTGCAGCGGAACACAGCAACATAAGTGTCAGTATCAAGTGAGAGTTACTAGAAAGATTTGATGAAGTAAGGGTGTTGTAATATAACATGGCAAAAATGTTTTCATGGTTGAAGTTAGGAATGTGTATCGTTGCTTAATACAAGAAACATATTATTATTATACCATGTCTTATTACAGATATCCTCCACCAATAAAATAACATGTATCTTGTGTAATCAGGGGTGCTGCTTCTTAATGCTGCTGTAGGTTCATTTTGATGTTACTGCATCACAACACAGGAATCATGCAATGGAAGAAATAAGTTTCAGTACTTTCTGTTCACAGACAATTTTATTTCACACGCTAGATGTTTGGTGGTGAATACACAAAGTCAGACTACATGCTGTTGAAACAAAATTTGATCCAAGACTTGCTTAAGACTGACCTAAGACTGACTTAAGTTGCCATACAAATCACCTCTATTATATGATTTTAAACAATTACTGTTATTGTTATATAATGAATTCTGGATTTATACAGTTAAAGTTTTTACATAAATCTTCCCAAATTACATAGAAATTTACATGAAATAAAAGTGAATAATTTCATACAAAGACAGGCAAGAATTTGTTTCTATTAAGACTATAAATTACGTTTTATCATTGCACCAATGTATTTCGTTAATTTGCATATATTATTTTACTGACTTAAAGGAATATCATCCTATCATTTTCAGGTGAACAGAGCAATTAGTTTTATTGAATAAAAAGCTTGGATCCAATTAATTAAATTTTGTATGAGTAAAATTTTACATTTCTATATGGTCGTAATTACAGTTCTGTTAACTAACACCATTCAAACATGAATATGCTTAAATATGAATGAAAAATCATCATGTCATATTTCTATTAGGGATACAAATAGTCTTGATTAAACAAAGCATAAAAATAGCTGTCTCTTGATGACCAGAAATATCAGAACTTTAATTAAAATAGCAATTTTATTCTTACCATGTACCTATCATGTACAAATTGTGTTGGTACATTAGCTTTTAATCCAACATGTTTCCTTAATTCTACATATTGTGAGGCCCAACATAAATAATGTCAAAACAATAGCTTAAACTAGTGCAAATTACTAATTTGCTGCACAAAAAATCTTCAGTGATTTCAAATCCAGATAACCAAAAATGACAAAGTTAAAGCAGCAATTTAAATTGGTGTAAATTACTGATATTGCATATGTGCCCTCTTCAGGATAGAGGGGATGAGACTGGAAATGGATATGGGATTCCAAAAGGGGTTGTGGTATTACAGTATGACAGTTAAACGTAAAGTCACATGGCATGACTGGTTCTGATACTCTGAGGGCAAGCTCATCCACCTAATTGGAGAGATTTTTCAGTTTGTTCATGCAGAATGGCAACTTTCCTTTGTGTAGTGTGAGGGTTGTGTGTTTATGTGTGTCTGAGAACTATAGGTGACTGTACGGGATCTGTGTGTGTAGTGTAATGTTATGTTTGTGTTGTATGGTGATGAGAGAAGGGAGAGGGTGAAAGCCAGTGCCAGCACACATTCTGCTCCTCTTAAATACACCAAGGGGGCTGTTGGGCATAATGTCTCCATCTAATAAACAGATCACCCTTAGCCATGTTGCATGCCTACACTTAATCATACACTATGGAGAGGTTGGTATTTAATCCAGGATGCTGGTGCATGGTCTGAAGGTCAGGAAGTATACGCCACCATTCTTCTTCCCCTTTGCCATAAATATCGACAGCCCATGGCATACCCAGGTGGTTAGCCATCTGATTACTGGCCACACCCGACATTGCTTAAATTCAGTTGTATGGCTGGAACTAATGTATTCGACAAGACAAAGCCGTTGGTGTTATCTTCAGTTGCAAACACATTTTAACTCATTGCAGCACTGTTTACCTTTACTCTGGTTTTATCTTGCATATGCCTTTCTGCACTCAAGTTAAGTAGGCTTATCAAAACTGAAGTTAACAAAAACTCTTAAAATTAAAATTTTGATCAAATTTTTCAGCTACTGATGGAAAAGCTTTTGCAATTACCTATGCATTTGTAGAGGGGTGGTTCTGATGTTTGATACAGTGACTTTTTTTTTTACTAATTGTATATGAGATGCAGAAAAATACAGCAGAGTTGTATAAGACTGCAGAAAATCAGATGAATACAGAACAATCAGCAAATTAAAGATAGTGAATGTAAAGAAGACGTGTATCAAATTTCTCACTTACAGGGGACATTAACATTGCATGAGCACAGCTTCCTTATATGTGGGGCATTACAGCACCCATCAAATACATGTTGCTTTTCTTTATTCTCTCACACAAAAGGAACAGCAGATCAGAAAGCAGACTCGTCAGGTTCAGCAGATTAACTCCAACAGAGGATGAAGTAGTATCGATAAAAAGCATGATGAATGCTTTTTTTTATATTTTAGCTAAATGACAAACCAAGGCCACAGAATAGTGAGAGCATGGTAACAGAGAACTTTCGTATGATAGCATAACTTTATATGTTCTATTCATACTAGCTTACTTTAACACAGATATCAGCAGAAGTTTAACATTAATAGAACCAACAAACTACAGGGACAGATTCATGACTGGAAATGATGGAAAATAGGCCCCATAAACATGTGTCTGGAAATGCATCATTGCCACAGAAGATGACACTGAAGAATGAAAGTCCTTTGACCATGTGCCCTATGTTCCTTGCGTGTTGCAGGCTGTGTGATTGATGAAGCATACTATAAGCAGCAGAATGGCCCAGTATTTGTGTTAGAATCAAGCGAAGATTATGTATGTGTATGCCCAAGCAGATGGAAACAGTTGAGAGGCAGCAAGGGTATACCAGAACATTTCAAGTCCTTTTTAGCTGTTTGTGTGATCATGGGTCCTTGCAGACAGACAAACATGCAAATATGTGGCAGACAGTGTGTACACCAGATCTGGAGGACTGGGTTCTACAGGATATTAAGACAAACTCTAATACAAGCTCCAGTCAAGTGGTCCTCCAACACGTTGTAAGCCAAAGTACAATTATGTATATCCTGCATGATAACCGCTACTATGCCTATCACCCACAATGAGTTGAGCATCTGTTGTGATGTGGATGCGAAGCAGCTCTGTACTGTGTTAAGAGGCAATTTGTTGTCATTACACACCAACCGTCCATTTCCAAACACGTGCTCATCAGACCTTTTCCCTCCATTTCCAATCAGGAATCCATACCTGCAGTTTGTCAGTTCTTCACCCTATATTATGTAAAGGAGGTAACTGTACATCTTGCAGAAGCATCTTTGAGGATATTGGGAATCTTACACTCACTTCCCAATACATTTACTCCTTACTGGTTTTCATTACTGATGATAAAAATCAGTTTTAACTGAACAGTTATTTGCTCTATTAATTACAATACACAAAAATAATATTCACATAGTCTTTGCATCTTTGTCTAGGATTCAGACTGGAGTTATGTACTCTCATGAATCATCAGAAAAAACATGAATGCTGAGAAAAGCTGTAGATGTAATAGTGAAGCAAACTGTGAAATGTACAGAATGTAGCAAGATAATAAGCAAGCAAAATCTGTATGTTATGAACATCAAACTGGAACTTCAACAAATATTTCCAAGACGGTGTTGTTGCACATATATATGATCAGAAAAGAACCAAATAAGGCAAAAAGTGGAAAGATAGTACTTGTAGTACAAGGGAAAGAACCAACAGACACACATGAAGTTTGTTCCTCTTTAAATCAGCATTATGTAAATATAGCTGAAAATCTAATGAAACAAAATGAAACATTGAGTACATTCAACAAAAACAATGAAATGCGCTTTCCTATTTCCAACAGATGGAACGGAAGTCACAAATATGAGATCTGTTGAGAAAATTACAGAATTTTGTCCATAAAATTTTTCTGCACTTACCTTTTTATTTATTGTGCATGGTCTCATTCAAAATACTCTCCTCTATAGTTGATACACCACTCCCAATGCCATTTCCACTTCTGGAAGAAATCTTGGTATGCCTCTTGCTAGATCGCACGAAGTGCCATCTGTGAATTTTCTTTTACCTCATCCATCATTGTAAATCTTCATCCTTTCCACGGCGTTTTCAGCTTTGGAAATTTAAAAAAAATTGCACGCAGGGGGCAGGTCTGGAGGGTATGGAGGATGAGGCAGCACAGTGATTTTGTTTTTTGTGCAATAGTCACAAACCATTTAGGGATGAATGAACCAGTGTGTTATTGTGATGCAAGAGGCATGAATTGTTTTGCCATATTTCAGGCTGTTTCCTTCTCACATCATCCAACTGAAATGTTGCATTATTCTTCAATTTCTCAGATAGTCAGTCTTCAATTGGCACACAAAGTTTTTTTGACATTCCTGACGTGAGCATTGTCAGTAGATGTCAAAGGGAGTCCTGAATGAGGTCATCTTTAACTTCCATCTGGCCATTTTTAAACTGTGTGAACCATTCATAACACCAAGTACAGCTTAAGCACTCATCACCGTAGGCTTACTGCCTCATTTGGTGTGTCTCTTTTGTGTTCACACAAAATTTAATGCAAACGCATTGTTCCTCTAGCTCTGCCACCTTGAAGTTTGCAAACTGTGTGGCTCTACTCAGTGCAGCACTGAACAATAACTAACACACATACAACAATAAAACTTCCAACTATTATACATTAAACACAGGAGCGCACAGGGATGCCAACTGCATTTCATGTTCCAGAATTTTTGGACAGATCTCATATAATCAGATCACTGAAAAAACAAATGTAATCAGACACTGCTCAGAGAACCTACCAAAGCCTCTCATTCCTAGTACACTTGCTAATGGAGAAGGCTCTATTCCCAGCATGTCTGAAAAAGAGTTTACAAAGACAGTGGCAAGGGGATCCTGAAAACCAGAGACCTGTAACAAATATACCCATCTTATCAAAAAGTGTAGAAACAGCTATTAAAAACACAGTTATAAAATTCATAGAAAAATAAATTATCCTGGATAAAGCACAGCACAGATTTACAGTAGGAAAGAAAAGTCTACAAAAAACAGCTGTGGTAAATAACCCTCAGAAATCAAAATAATCCATGTAACTGCACTTGTGGATGAAATGACATCAAAAAATAAGTGTCTCTGATCAGGTATAATTTCACTAAGAGCGATCAAAGAAATTTTCATGGGCAGTAACAAATGGTTCCTAGCCAATTCTTTGTCACTAAATTTCAAAAAGTCACACTATATGCCTACCAGTATATATCTAAAACATAATGACAATGAGATAGAAGAGGATAGTAGTGTTACAATAAAATATATAATAATAAATTCAGTTTGGAAAAGAATACCACAGGACTGGTGAAGTGTCTTAACAAATCATGATTTGCAATGTGGATGTTTTCAGATACAGGTGATATAAATATTGTAAGGAAAGTTCTGTCAGAATGTAAAATAATCAAGGAGTAAAGTGTACCATTCATCAAATAGCAGAAGCACTGAGTCATCAATAGCCTCATACAAAAGAGAAAGAAAACTTGCTAGCTTTTGGAGTACATAATTTGATGATCTACGGAGAGACATGGGACACAGGAAGACAGGTTCAGGATGGGTAGTTAGTAGCTTGGAGGGTGGCAGCAGGTTTGCAGGCTAGGAATGCAACAGGGAGAGGAGACAGATGCACAGGCCAGGCATGTGATACACAAGTGCTGGAGTCGGTGAGGTGTGGTACGTGATGAAGATTGACACGGAGGTGTGGATTGGCACAGGATGACAGGAAAGGGAAAGGAGAAGCTGTTGGGTACAGAGAGTGGGGACAGTGGATTAGTGGAAATTGATGAAAGGAGGGTTATGGCAGTGAATGATGTGTCGCAAGAACAACTCCCATCTGCATAGTTCAAAAAAGCTGGTGTTGGAGGCAGGGATCCAGATGGCACCAGTTGTGAAGCAGCTATTGAAATTGAACACATTGCACTCAGCTGCAAGTTGTGCCAGCAGGTGGTCACCACTGTTCTAGGCCACAATTTGGCGGTGGTCATTCATTCTGGCAGGCATTTGATTTGTTGCCATACTGACATAAAGAGTTGTGCAGTGATTGCAGCAGATTTGGTATATGACATGGCTGCTTCCACAGGTGGCCTTGTCTGTGATGGGATAGGATAAGCCTGTGACGAGTAGAAAGTTCAGGGTGGGTGAACGGGGCAGGTCTTACATGTGCGTATTCCATAGGGATCAACAGGTTGGGAGTAAGAGTAGCAAAGGAAAGGACCAGGATTTTGGGTGGACTATGGAATATCACTTTAGGAGGGATGGGAAGGATACTGAGCAGGATGTCCCTCATTTCTAGGTGTGATGAGAGATAATCAAAGCCCTGGTGAATGGTAAGGTTCAGCTGCTCCTGTCCAAGGGGCTGTTTCTTGGGGGTGATGGGAGGATTAGGGACGCGTGAGGATATGATGTGGAAACCTGTTTGTGGACTGGGTTTGTGGGGTACTGCCTGTCTGTGGAGGCCCTCATAAGACCTTCAGTATACCAGGCAACAGAATTCTTGTCACTGCTGATACGCTGTCCATGCATGGACAGGATGTATAGGAGTGACAGCTCTTGAAATGGACATACTGTTAGTGGTTGGTGGGTGGATAGAGCCATCAGAGAGAAGGAGGTCAATGTCCAGGAAGGTGTCACATTGGGTTGAGAAGAACCGGGTAAAGTGTGTCTTGGCCCTGAGTATGAACTAGATTAGGGGTGTGGGGTTTTTGGATGCTAGGAAGGTGCCTTCTAGCTTTGATGTGAGAGGCTAGACTTCATGCAATTGGTTGGAGGTGCTGGTCAATAAAAGTGGAAATTCTTTTAGTAGGAGCACAATACCTGCTACAATGGGGTTGGTGAGGAGGGAGATGGACTCAGGGGACACATCTACAGTGACCAGAATTGCCATGCCCAGTATACTGAAGGTCTCATGAGAGTTTCACAGATAGGCACTACCCCAAACCTAATGGACAAATGGATATCCCACACTATATCCCCACACTCCTCTAACCCCTCCCCCCCCCCCCTCCACCTCCACCACCCTGAAGAATCAGCTACAAAGGAGGAGGTACACATTATACCTTTCATAAGGTGACATCAACTGTCATGGTACAGGATTTTTCAACCAATGTGTGATTAGCTTTCTCAGCAACATCATTTTGCTTTGGACTGTATCATATTGTAAGCTGGTGCATGATACTTTCAGGAGTCAGAAATCTTATTAGTTTATCGTTAACATATTCCTTTTCATTGTCAGATCATAATCTCTTGATATTTTTGTCTGTCAGCCTTCCACCATTACTGAAGTTTTTAAACGTTTGTAAGATCTGAGACTTTTTCTTCAAAAAATAGATGAATTTGAATCTTAAAAAGTAGTCAATGACTGTCACAAAATAATAACTGCCACCAATTGACACTGCCTCCATTGGTGCACCTAAGAAAGAATGAATTAAGTTGTAATATAGCATAGCATAATGTCATTAATTAATTATATATTTGCTCTTTGTTGGAGATGACATAGCCTTACACTGGAACCTGAAGTGTTCAATTTCAATTGCTATCATTTTTTGATATAGCTTGTTGGTTGCTAAAAATTATTATGTAACTCAATGCAGCTATTTTAAATTCTCGCATTTGTTCTTGCCAGATTCCTTGACTGACAGATATTGAAGTTACATGTATTTATATAGAAATAAAAGTGAATATTTCTTAAACATTACATGCAGGTGCTGTATTCCAATTATGTTACATCAGTCATTAAATTTGTTATCACGTGAATGAGTAAATTTAAATGCGAAGGAGCACCAAGATTTTTATGACTTATAGTGTTTTATATATTTCTGTTGTTCTCTGCAAAGGCAATTACTAGAGACAACATGTGCTCAGATTAATTACAGTAAAGAAATGAATCTGCAGATCCATTTATTATTGAAGATATTACTTTTTACAACAACTTATGAGTAAGTTCTTTTTCATTTTGCAATGTGCCACAAGATAAGACAGGCAATTAAAATATCCATTATTTTTCCTTGCTGAATACATATGCATGTTATAAAGTCCAAGACGTTTTTGCTAGTTTTGAATGGAAGATAAGACTGTTTTCACAAGATGCAAAACTCACTGGGATCCTTGACCACAATATCATCATTTAGTTCTGTTGAAACCTTTGTCAACTTCAGCATATATTTGTGATTCACATGTCCTAGCCTGTGATGACAAAGGAATCACTAGTTTTTGTGTAGCAGTAGTATTATTTCATTTCATTGGTATTCAAGCAATAGATACCATTTTTAGGTGATGCTCTGGCAAGTAGTTCAGTTTCTGCATCATAGATGAATCCACCATTCCATCATAAAATGGTGGACAGTCAAAAGTTGTGCACAATGTGGTGGGAGAGTACCACTTAACAAATGGTGATGGCTAAAGAGACAGTGCCCTACACGCAACCTAGTTGAAATGATCTCCTCACAACGAGAGGGCTGAGAGGAGGTTGTGCAAGCCACTGGGAGAGGCTTAAAGACCTGGAGCTCGTTTCCATGAATGGAACACCAGTGGCGATACCAAAGTCACACCACCTCCTGACAAACGGCAACACAGAGATCATCAGAGGGAATGTAAGAACTAGCAGTAAGAGGACTGCAGCCTTGACAGCAGCATCAGTGGGCTCATCTCCTGTCAGACCGACATGACCAGGAAACCACATAAACGTCGCAGTCGCTCCATCAATAGTGAGCAAGTGACAGCTTTTCTGGACCTGTTGCACTAAGGGATGGATGGCGTGCAGCACACAGGGGCTGTGGAGGGTGATGAGAGATTCGTAGCAGATGATGCCATTGAAAAGCCTGTGTCACCAGATGTACTGCATGGCCTGATACAGGGTGAAAAGCTCTGCTGTAAATACTGAGCACTGTGACACAACCTGATACTGAAAAATGTTGGCACCAATGACGAAAGCACACCCGACACCACGGTCAGTCCGAGAGCTATCAGTGTACACTAAGGCACTATCACAAAATTCCATGTGAAGGTCATAAAACTGTTGGCGATAGAGTGAGGGTGGAGTAGTGTCCTAAGGAAGTGAATGAAGGCCAGGGTGAACACGGGCCACTGCACGAAGCCAAGGGTTCGCACCCATGTGGGAGAGTTGCATGTAGCGTGAAGATAAGCTGCTGGAGAGAGAGCTGAAAGTCAGCTACAGGAGGTAACAGAGAAGAGAGACACGCCCCATACTGGCAATCAAAGGAGTCATCAAAGAATGAGGCTAGCATAGGTGGCCACACATGGCAGACCAATGGCATGCATATCTGCTGAGGAGAAAGTCAAGGCAATAGAACAGTGGTAGTTTGGAAACTTCTGCATACAGACTCTCAAACAGGCTAGTGTAAAAGGCGCCAGTGGCCAAACAGATGCCACAATGATGGGCAGTATTGAGATGGCATAAGAGTGTCAGATGTACAGATGTATAAATGAAACACCAATAGCCTAGTTTTGAACAGACAAGGGACCAATACAAATGGAGTAGGGCAGTTCAATCTGCACCCCAGGAAGTACCATTGAGAACACGAACGACATTGAGGGCTGCATACTGTGGGCTGCCAGGTAAGAGATGTGGGAGGACCAAGAACGTTTCCTGTTGAGCATGAGCACCAGGAATTTTGTAGTTGCAATGAACTGAACAGTAATACGCCCAACATGTAATGACAGTGGAAGAAACCAACTGGGCCACCAGAAATTCATACAAATGGTTTTATCAGTGGAAAAACAAAAGATACCATCGATGCTCCATGTGTAAAGACAATCAAGAGATTGCTGAAGATAACTGCTCAATGAGACAAGTCTGTGGAGATTTGAAATAGATGGCAAAATCGTCAACAAAAAGAAAGCTGTAGATGTCTGGCAGGAGGCAGGCCATTATAAGGTTAATGGTGATAGCAAAGAGGATCAATGCTCAGGATGGAACCCTGAGGCACATCATTTTCCTGGATAAACGTGTCTGACAAGGCAGATCCACATGTACACTATGTGATCAAAAGTATCAGGGCAAAAACATATGTTTCTCATATTAGGTGCATCGTGCTGCCATCTACTTCCAGGTACTCCATATCAACGACCTCAGTAGTAATTAGACATTGCGAGAGAGCGAAATGGGGCATTCTGCAGAACTCACGGACTTCGAACATGGTCAGGTGATTGGGAGTCAATTGTGTCATACGTCTGTATGCGAGATTTCCACACTCCTAAACATCCCTAGGTCCACTGTTTCCGATGTGATAGTGAAATGGAAATGTGAAGAGACATGTACAGCTCAAAAGCATACAGGCTGACCTTGTCTGTTGACTGACAGATACACGGACAGTTGAAGAGGGTCATAACATGCAACAGGCAGACATCTATCCAGACCATCACATAGGAATTCCAAACTATATCAGGATCCACTGCAAGTACTATGACGGTTAAGTGGGAGGTGAGAAAACTTGGATTTCATGGTCGAGCAGCTGCTCATAAGCCACACATCATGCCAGTAAATGCAAGACATCACCCCACTTGGTGTAAGGAGCATAAACACTGGGCGACTGAGCAGTGAAAAAATGCTGTGTGGAGTGGCAAATCATGGTACTTAATGTGGCGACTCGATGGCAGGGTGTGGGTACGGCGAATGCCCAGCAAATGTTGTCTGCCATTGTTTGTAGGGCCAACAGTAAAATTCGGAAGCGGTGGTCTTATGGTGTAGTCAGGGTTTTCATGGAGGGAGCTTGCACCCCTTGCTGTTTTGTGTGGCACTACCACAGCACCTTCCTGCCTACCACTGTTGAAGAGCAATTCGGGGATGGTGATTGCATCTTTCAACATGATCGAGCACCTGTTCATAATGCACAGCCTGTGAAGGAGTGGTTATATGACAATAACAGCCCTGTAATGGACTGGCCTGCACAGAGTCCTAACCTGAATCCTATAGAACATCTTTGGGATGTTTTGGAACACCGACTTCGTGCCAGGCCTCAATAACTGACATCAATACCTCTCCTCAGTGCAGCACCCTGTGAAGAATGGGCTGCCATTCCCCAAACAACCTACCAGCACCTGACTGAACAGATGCCTGCGAGAGTGGAAGCTGTCATCAAGGCTGAGTGTAGGCCAACACTATATTGAAATCCAGCATTACCGACGGAGGGCACCAGGAACTTGTAAGTCATTTTCAGCCAGGTGTCAGGATACTTTTGATCACATAGTGTACATTGAAAACTCAGTCTTTTAAAAATATCTGAAGGAAATGGGGCAGGCGACCATGCAAGCCTCATGTGTAGAGAGTACTGAGGGTACCAATCCTCCAGCAGATGTTGTAGGCTTTCTCCAAATTGAGAAACACAGCTACACTCTGGGATTTCTGCAGAAAACCATTCATGACATGGGTGGACAAATTGAAGAGACAGTTAACAGCAGAATGCTGCACTCAAAATCCACACTGTGCAGCAGTTAGTAAATTTGTGAGACTTGAGCAACCATACCAACTGGGTATGAATCATACGTTCTGTCACCTTGCAAACAAAGCTGGTGAGAGAAATGGAGTGGTAGGTAGAAGGAAGATGTTTGTCCTTATCAGGCTTAGGTATGGGTATGACAGTGGCTTCACACCGGCATCTGGGAAACGTGCCCTCTGCTCAGATGCAGTTGTACATATTAAGCAGAAAGTGATTGCTCGCAAGAGAAAGGTGCTGCAACATCTGAATGTGAACAGTATCTGGCCCTGGGGCAGAGGATCGGGATGAAGTGAGACCGTGATCTAGCTCCCTCATAGTAAAGGCGGCATTGTAATGATTCAGAGAAGAGAGAGGTATCACCTGAGTCTCGTCTGCTCATTTCTGATGGAGGAAGGCAGGGTGATTCTGGGAGGAGCTCGAAATCTCCACAAAATCATGGCCCGAGGTGTTGGAGATAGCAGTAGGGTCTATGATGACTTCATAGGTGGAGAGGATGTCTCCATGTGCAAATTGCATCACGGTATGCCGCAGTCCACTGAGGGACTGGGACATGGCGTGGTAGAGAGGAAGTGCTAGGAATGGAACGTTCTGCGGCAGTAAGGATAAAGTTTGTAAGATATTCTACCAGATCGTCACAACTGAGGAATGTTGTTCAGCAAAAATCACCAGGTAGAAGTGAAGCCTGATGTCAGCCTTTGCCATTTGGGTGTGCATGGAAGTGGGTTAGGAGTCATCAAACCGATAACATATGGGAAATCGTCACTAGAGTATGTGTCACAGAGAATGGACCACTCGAGATGACAGGCAATCTGGGCAGTGCAGAAGGATAGGCCCAACTGGGAATAGGTGTGCGTGGAGTCTGAAAGGAACGTGGGTCCCCCTGTGTTAAGGCAGAGGGGGTTAAGTTGATTGAGAAGGTCAGCCAAGAGGACACCTCTTGGACAGGTTCTGGGAGAACCCCAGAGGGGATGGTGCACATTAAAGTCACATAGCAGCAGAAAGGGTGAGGTAGCTGCCCAATAAGCTGGAGGAAATCTGCTCTGGTAACATTGTATAACGGAGGGATGTAAATGGTACAAAGGGAAAAGGTCAAGTAAGGAAGGAAAAGGTGAACTGCAACAACTTGAAGGCTGGTAGTCAGGGAGATGGGTTGCCTATGAACATCATCCCATACGAACAGCATAACGTCCACACGAACGCCAACCTCGGGGAGAAGGTCAAAACAGACAGGGAAGAAATGCGACAGCTCGGAGCAGTCACGAGGATGCAGTTTTGTTTCCTGAAGGCAGAGAACAAATCCTCTTTGCTGTATTGAAGGCCACAAACGTTCCATTGGATGAGAGTCATGGGGATGAAAAAATGAAGGGGTGTCGCCTTGGCAGCTGCCGAGTGCTAGCTTTCAAAGACTCACTGCTACAGGGCACAGAGGTAGGAGGATCCCGGTCCACGAGGTCTACAGAAGTGCCGGCATACTTCTGCTGTTGGCCTATAGAGTCCAGGGCATAAAAACTGTTGGTGTTGCACATCGGTGACACAGAGGTCAGCCCGGAGAGGGCACCGTGTGGTGACACTGTCAAAGAGGATCTTTGAGTCAGCAATGGAGAAGACTGTTTGCCTCTGTTTGACTTCTTCGAGCCTTTCCAGTTAGCAGAGGAAGACTCAGGTGTCGGTTGGCTGGAGGGACACACGAAGTCTTCACGGGAATATTCCTCCTGTCCTCTCCAGCCTGCTGATTGTGTAGCTGGTGACTTTGCCCCGTGAGGTGACAGTTTGGTGATGTGCTGCAGAGCTGGGGGTGGTACCATGACATTCGGCGATTTCACAACTACGGTGCTAAATTTGAGGTCGCCCGTCTGTGTGGCCGTGTCCTTCGGGGAGTGAGATGTAGCGAGAACAGCACTGTAGGTGTCAGATGGCAGAACGCAGGTTTTCCGAGTAGCCGACAACTCACGAGTGACCAGATAAGGCACTTTTTCCTTCACCCAGATCTCCCAGACAGCCCGCTCATTAAGATACACCGGACAGTCACTGAGGAGGCAGCACGGTTGCCATTGCAGTTGATGCAGTGAGATTGCCTTTGTGAGGATCTCTACCACAGGTTACAAATTTGGCTAGTTGTGAACACTGACACTGGTAGAAGCACATCGGGTTTGACAGTGATAACTATATAACCTGCTTTGATCTTTGACAGAAGAATTAGTCTGTCAAAAGCGAGAACGAGTGTGCATGAGCACTAAGAAGAAATCTACTTTTTTCATCACAGTTCAAGATTTTGACTCAAAGAGAAAATTAATGTACTTAGTGGATTCTTTAGCTGGAGGCATTTTCCCATACCCTGGTGTGGAATCTATTGCACTAACATTCCGAGTTCCCACAAATCCAGTTAAAAGTTCGTCAGTGACGTGTGGTCTGTCCCTTCTATTACATGATTAAGAGCTCTAGTGCCTAGGATTACTCTTACTGTACCAGTAACTTCCTGCACAGCTGCTAGGTGACAAGTATTTTTAATATTGGCACGTTGTATTATTCATAAATGCTCCATATGCTCAATTTCCTTTCACGCAGTGGCACAGGAAGGCCATGGAGGAGCTAAGCTGTGAGCAGTTGTGCTCGAGAATAGAAGTAGAGCAAAGAGCCATTGTGTATATGAGAGAAGCATTTCACAGGGCCAGCAATTGCATCAACACATTTCTGAATAATAAATGAATTTACCATCTTCAGTACGTGAAACCATAAAGAACCACGGTGTAGCTGGGAGGGTCTTTGAATTGTTAGCCTCATTCTGTTTACGTTTCGTAGCCATCAGCTTTGAAGACAATCGGCTCATTGCGAGAAAATCCCCCACGATTGCAAGTGTCTCCGATGGTGCGCTCCTTCCGACGGGGGGGCCGCTTCGCGAGGGGGTGCACAGTCTTAGGTGACTGTTCACACCTCCCGAACACCTGACAGAGGGATCAATCGGCAATTTGGCAATGTAGCAGCTCAGGCAATCACCCCTCCTCGGACCTCGCCTATACTGGGGGGGGGGGGGGGGTATGTGCAAACCCTACCTGTCGACCTGGGACGCATTATCCAGTCACTTGTTACACGTCAGATGCATGGGTTGGCCTTCGGGAGTGCACAGGGAGGAAGAAAAAAAGGAACTTCAAACATTGAAGCGGAGAAAGGACAGAAGGTGAACGAGGAAAGAAAAAAGGTACGGAAAATAGTGGAGGGTATTCTGTTATTGACTACCGAAAATGCAGGATACATTTCCGAAAATAGCCCTGACACGTTCCCTGAGGGAGGGGAAAAAGAACAGCGAGAGGACAGACATGCAGCATGGAAGGGAAAAGGTGCTGCAAAGGCTGAGGCCCCTTGGTAGATAAGCATGAACCGGCTGAAGTGGGGATTCGAACTGATGAAAGCACTCTTTATTGCCTGAGACATATCGTCGTAATGTGCGAGCAATTATACACAGATGGCCCATTATTGCTCTTTGTGGTCTTTTGTTAGGCAGTGAGGAGCCCAGCCGGCACACACTTTCGAGTATCACAGAGGGTGGATGAGTGTGTCGGCACTACCAACAGAGATGTCTAGCTGAGCAGCAAGTTGTCGGATTGTGACCTGTCGAATGAGAGTGTCCGCACATTACAAAATTGCAGGTGTCACAGCTATGTGCAACCGGCTGGCTCATGCGAGATCAGACAGGCTTGTGGGAACTTGATAAACTGTCACTTTCTGTAAGCTTGCTTTGTGCATCCTGGTATACACTACATGTATACTCTTTTATTATGCAGGGACCTGAAGATGCCATATTGGAATGTCGAAAATGGTTGCTGTCAAAATAAAATAAAATAACATCTTAGTTACGAGGCTAATGAAGAATTTCATTGATATTGACAAGTGTCTTTTTCTGGTTTAAATTACATTAAAGCAAGTTTAGCAGCTGACTTACTGCATCTTATTGGTAACAGATACAATACAGAAGAAATAAGGGAAGAGAGGCAGAATGATAAGGGGGACATTACAGAAGAGGATGACTTCTCTAATGTATGTTCGATAAAATAATATTGAATAAGTGGGAAATCACTATTTGTTGGTTTTCTGAGAAAAGTTATAAGGGAATTTGTGTGTAAATTAAGGTTCACACTTCATTTTTTGTGAACTCATATCCTAGCCTGATTACAGTCAAAGCCACTGCATGAAAGGAAATTGAGTATATGGAGCATTTATGAATAATAGAACGTGCCAATATTAAAAATACTAATTACCTAGCAGCTATGAAGGAAGTTACTGGTACAGTAAGAGTAATCCTAAGCACTAGAGCTCTTAATCGTGTAATAGAAGGGACAGACCACCCATCACTGACGAACTTTTAAGTGGATTTGTGGGAACTCGGAATGTTAGTGCAATAGATTCCACACCAGGGTACAGGAAAATGCCTCCAACTAAAGAATCCACTAAGTACATTAATTTTCTCTTTGAGTCAAAATTTTGAACTGCTGGGTTTTGGTCTTAATGTGTCCTTTTTGGTTTTATCAGAGTTTTAAACATAGTAATTGATAAGGAATTATGTGATTAGATCTTGTCATATGTATTCTTAGTTCTATGCGAGTTCATTGTGAAACTATTGAGAGACTTTTCCAGCAGAGAAGTGGAGGAGTGACTATCAGCATGATCAAATAAGAATTTGGGTGTCACGAGGTAAGATTTTTAGGTCATATTATCAATAGCTGTGATATTAAGCCCAACCCAAAGAAACTATTGGCCATAAGAAAATGCCCAGAACCACAAAATAAGATTCAATTCATAAATTTATTCACATGTGCATGGAATTTAAATAAAAGAGATCAGGAGTGGACAAATTTTCAGACAACAGCTCACACAATTCGAAATTGCACGTGTAATGCACATTATTCCAAATTTAGAGTATCATTTCTGAAGTATGGATTAGGGCACTGGTTTTCAGTTTACTGAATAACAAGGGTTGGAGGGTCATCGTCCAATTGCATTTGCCAGCAGATTACCAACTGAACATGAACAGAATTATGGTATCACTGAAAAAGAAGTTCTGTGCATTATATAGAGTTGCAAGAAATTTAGGTATCTGCCAGCAGTGAATGAAACTGTAGTTCTTACCGATCACAAGGCTCCAACATTTTAAAGCACAGCTCCACAGCCAGCGTGCTCCGCAAGTGGGCGGCGAACGCAGGACTGAGAAAGACGAGTACCGTACCCCCTCTGTTGTCACAGGGAATGAGGTGGGTAGCCGAGTGGAGACTTGGGTAAATGGGAAAATCAATACTGAGGTAAATGCTTGGATGGTTGTAGGCTGATTTTGTACTCCCTGCTGCATTGCAGATCAATTATTTTAAGCTGCAGATCAGTGTGAATTGATAGATATCATGACAAATATATATTTTCTACACTTTCTTCAATACAGCTGAGACTATCACAATCAGCTTTGTGTGTCTGTGGTATCTACACCTTCGTGAAATGATAAAGAATATGCAAAAAAACTCTTATAAATATTTTGCAAGTTGGCTCTGAACATCATCTGCCACAATCTGTGTGGGAAGTATGATTGTCACGTGTGGTAACAACATCACACAAAACTATCCTACCTGTAGTTGACATAATGTCCAGGTACATCAAAAAAGTTTTGCATCGCCTCAGTTCCCACAACTCCTGAAGATAGACATTGACTGTGGATATTGTATCACAGACACAGTCTCCGACTGTTTGAAGATGTCACTAAACCTGCCCAAAGATACAAACAACCATGCATGAGCAGTGCCTGTTAGATGGAGGGTGTCCGACAGCCAATCAATTCCAATCATTCCACCAGGAAGGAAGAACACGGCTCATGTTGTCTAATGGTCAATACTGTGGTTTGATTGTATCCGTATTGTTACTTTGTGCCAGGAAGGGCTCTCAACAGGGGAAGTGTCCAGCCGTCTCGGAGTGAACCAAAGCGATGTTGTTCGGACATGGAGAAGATACGGAGAGACAGGAACTGTTGATGACATACCTCGCTCAGGCTGAACAAGGGCTACTACTGCATTGAATGACCGCTACCTACGGATTATGGCTCACAGGAACCCTCACAGCAACGCCACCTTGGGAGGCTTTACGTGCAGCCACAGGATGTGTTACAACTCAAACTGTGCGCAATAGGCAGCAGATGTGCAACTTCACTCTCGACATCCATGGCGAAGTCCATCTTTGCAACCACAACACCATGCAGCATGGTACAGATGGGCCCAACAACATACCGAATGGACTGCTCAGGATTGGCATCACATTCTCTTCACTGATGAGTGTTGCATATGCCTTCAACCAGACAATCGTCGGATACGTGTTTGGAGGCAACCCGGTCAAGCTGAATGCCTTACACACAGTCCAGCAAGGTTGAGGTTCCCTGCTGTTTTGGGGTGGCACTATGTGGGGCTGACATATGCCACTGGTGGTCATGTAAGGCACTGTAATGGCTGTACGATATGTGAATGCCATCCTCTGACCGATAGTGCAACCATATCGACAGCATATTGGTGAGGCATTCGTCTTCATGGACGACAATTCACGCACCAATCGTGCACATCTTGTGAATGACTTCCCTTAGGATAATGACATCACTTGACTACAGTGGCCAGCATATTCTCCAGACACAAAACCTATCAAACATGACTTTGATAGATTGAAAAGGCTGTTTATGTACGACGTGACCCACAAAACAATCTGAGGAATCTATGCTGAATTGCCATTGAGGAGTGGGACAATCTAGACCAACAGTGCATTGATGGATAGTATGCCACGACGAATACAGCCATGCATCAATGCAAGAGGACATGCTACTGGGCATTGGAGTTACTGGTGTGTACAGCAATCTGGATCACCACCTCTGAAGGTCTCGGTGTATGGTGGTACAACATGCAATGTGCGGTTTCCATGAGCAATAAAAAGGATGGAAATGATGTTTATGTTGATCTCTATTCCAATTTTCTGTACAGGTTCCGGAACTCTCAGAACCGAGGTGATGTAAAACTTTTTTTTATGTGTGTACAAATCATTCTTTTATTAAATCACCATCCATGGAAGGGCAAAAGGACTATGTTAAAACTAGTACAATTTTGTAGTTCATCTGAATGGCACACTCACTTTATTTTACTTCACCTACTTCTTCCTCCACTTTGGAGCTTCCTTTGAAAAATTTTTGTCCACACTAGGGTCCTCCCCATTTCTGTATTCTTTGACGTAGTAAGACAAGTTGTGCACTTGTAAATTGAACTTACAGAAAACATTCAGTGTTTTGTGGTACACTAAACATTTTGCATACCTATTTTTTGTGTAAAAATATAACATTCCTTGAAACACAAAACCACTGTCATCGTTACACAATGCCAACTCATAATTGCTGCTCTTAGATAACACTGCTGTCAAAACTTACTCCCATCTCTTTTATAATTGGCACTTTTCCATGCTCATGCTCGAAACTAGCAAGTTGTTAAACCCCGTTTTAATAAACAGTAAATTGTTCATCTTAGACTTCCTAGATGGACTGCGTATTTACAGTTTTGCTTTCAAGGAAGCTATATTAAAGGACATGTAATCTTGTGTGCCACAAGCACTGTCACTGTTACCTGTGATGATGCACATTTTAGATGTTCAAGAAAGAGCAGAATTTTGTGTTTACTTTGTGGAGAATGACCAGTGCTTAAGAGGGATTGCCAACTTTTGAAAAATTTGAATAAGTACTTCCATAGAATAATCAAACTGTATCGTACTTTTTGTACATTATCGACTTCTATAGATGGATAGTGTGTAACAATTTTCTGTCTAAGAGAGCTTATACACTACTGGCTTTTAAAATTGCTACACCACGAAGATGACGTGCTACAGACGCGAAATTTAACCGATAAGAAGAAGATGCTGCGATATGCAAATGATTAGCTTTTCAGAGCATTCACACAAGGTTGGCGCCGGTGGCGACACCTACAATGTGCTGACATGAGGAAAGTTTCCAACTGATTTCTCGTACACAAACAGCAGTTGAAACGTTGTTGTGATGCCTCGTGTAAGGAGGAGAAATGCGTACCATCACGTTTCCGACTTTGATACAGGTTGGACTGTAGCCTATCGTGATTGCAGTTTATCGTATTGCAACATTGTTGCTCACATTGGTCAAGATCCAATGACTGTTAGGAGAATATGGAATTGGGGGGTTCAGGAGGGTAATTCAGAACACCATGCGGGATCCCAACGGCCTCGTATCACTAGCAGTCGAGATGACAGGCAGCTTATCTGCATGGGTGTAACGGATCGTGCAGCCACGTCTCGATCCCTGAATCAACAGATAGGGATGTTTGCAAGACAACAACCATCTGCATGAATAGTTCGACGATGTTTGCAGCAGCATCGACTATTAGCTTAGAGACAATGGCTGCAGTTACCCTAGACCCTGCATCACAGACAGGAGCGCCTGCGATGGTGTACTCAACGACGAACCTGGGTGCACAAACGGCAAAATGTCATTTTTTCGGATGAATCCAGGTTCTGCTTACAGCATCATGATGGTCGCATCCGTGTTTGGCGACATCGCGGTGAACGCACATTGGAAGTGTGTATTCGTCATCGCCATACTGGCGTATCACTCGGCGTGATGGTATGGGATGCCATTGGTTACATGTCTCGGTCACCTCTTGTTCGCATTGACGGCACTTTGAACAGTGGATGTTACATTACAGATGTGTTACGATCCGTGGCACTACCCTTCATTCAATCCCTGCGAAACCCTACATTTCAGCAGGATAATGCACGACTGCATGTTGCAGGTCCTGTACAGGCCTTTCTGGATACAGAAAATGTTCGACTGCTGCCCTGGCCAGCACATTTTCCAGATCTCTCACCAATTGAAAACGTCAGGTCAATGGTGGCCAAGGAACTGGCTCGTCACAATACACTAGTCACTACTCTTGACGAACTGTGGTATCGTGCTGAAGCTGCATGGGCAGCTGTACCTCTACACACCATCCAAGCTCTGTTTGACTCAATGCCCAGGCATATCAAGGCCGTTATTACAGCCAGAGATGGTTGTTCTGGATACTGATTTCTCAGGATCAATGCACCCAAATTGCGTGAAAATGTAATCACAGGTCTGTTCTAGTATAATATATTTGTCCAATGAATACCTGTTTATCACCTGCATTTCTTCTTGGTGTAGCAATTTTAATGACCAGTAGTGTAACAATACACCTGTACCACAAAAAGGAGCAGAATTTATAATATTGTACTTGCATACATGTTACACACATTTAGGAGCAAAAAAGTACCTGTTACAAATAAGTAAAAACTATTATTTCAAGAATGTGAGTAGTCATGTCAAAAGAACTATGTCTACATGCGATATACAACCTCTGACAAAGTTCAGTGAACAAAGACAGAATGGTCGATCGCGCAACACTGGCGACTCATAACGCTGCACCTGTGTAGTGGGTGGTGTTGACAACCTGCCGCTACCGTAGTTCATTTGAGGATTGTGTGTGTTCTGTGTTAGACCTGGTGGACAAAGTGGTTGTTTAGTGTGTTGGCTCTGAACTAAAAACAGGACAATGAACGAGCAAAGTATAAATTTAACATTTTGTTTTAAGCTTGGCAAGACACCGAAAGGAAAGCACACAATGCTGGCACTGTCCATGAAGTGTGTGTACGAGTGGTTTGCCTATTTTCGAGAACGCCGGAAAGTGTTCCTGGCAACCCCCATAGCAGATGAACTGCAGATGAACTGTGAATCCATGTGACAAGTCCTTACCCAGAAGTTGGGAAGAGGAAAACGTGTTCATCATCTTGTGTCATACCACTTGGCTGACGAGCAGAAGCAGGCACGTTTTGAGGCTTCACAGGATTTTATCGAAACAGTGGATGCGACACCCAATTTCTTGAACCATATTGTCACTGAGGGTGAAACCTGGTGTCTCCAGTACAACCCTGAAATGAAACTGCAAAGCAGGGAATGTCTTTCTCTGACATAACCTCATCGGAGGAAGGTCAGAGCCGAAAAGTCATGCATCAAAACGATGCTCATCACCTTTTTCAACAACCAAGGCATTATCAACAAGGAATTTCGACCTGAGGGAACGGCATTGGACGCTACACAGTACGCTGAAATTTTGACACGTTTCGTGCAACGTCTACGCAGGGTATGACTCCAGTATGCATAACAAGGTTCCTGGTTTTTTGTTCACGAAAATGGTTGCCAATATCGTCAAACAGTTCCTGGCAAAAATGGGAGTGGTGCAACTTGCACATCCACCATACTTGCCAGATCTCAATTCTCCGGACTTCTTCCTAGTCCCTCAACTCAAACTCGCTTTGAAAGGAAACAGATTTGATCGAACAAAATGTGACATAGCTTTTGAACACCATCCCAAAGGAAGACTTTGTGTAAATCTTCTGGGACATGTATTGCAGAGCTCAGTGGTGCACAGTTATGGAAGGCGACTATTTCTAAGGACAGCAAGGTAACTGTAGTTCATAGTTCATCTATGTTAATGCTACAGGATTATTCACCGAACTTTGTTGTCAGAGGTTGTATGGCATAAAATAAAAGTGAGTAACTTTAAATGCGAACATTTTTAGGTTAGGCTTTACCGTGACTGTTACTGACATTAAATGAAACAACAAGTTTACTGTTACCAGTCACCATTTTATTTTTTCCAGGACGCGTTTCGAAGGTTTAAACCTCCATCATCGGGTGGATTTACATTAGTTAGTATTACATATGTGTGTGTGTGTTGTGTTACGGCTTTGGAGCAACTTGTGGCACTGCCTCCAGTGGTCACAGGTTCCTTTTTCTGTCTTAACACTTCACATGTATACTGCCACATTTGTAAACGTGGCTTTTAGTTGTGCCTGTCTGCAACTTAACGTGCCATCTTTAAGATGAGTAGCAAGCCATATCTTCTTTACATTGTTGTTATTCCAACCTGAAGTTTCCATTGTTTCAGCTGATCCTAGTATAGCTACAGGTTTATGGGATTTAATAGTACTAGTGGATTCTTTCAAGTTCATTGCCTCTGGGCAGGGAAGATATAGCATATATATTTACAACACTAGAATATTGGCCTATATTGGCAAAGTTACATCCAATAAGAAATGTCACTGTTCAGTCATAAAAGTTGCCTATGAGAGCATTATTTTAATAAATAAACTGGTAAATCAAAGAGGCTCTTGTAGATAATAACAACAAAATTTTTTGCACGGGTAGGAGTGAGGCACATGCTGATATCCTATTGGCATGAACTCATTGTTCAGAAAGACACTAGATGTGGGTTTCGAGCAGGTATTGAATGAGTTATCACATTACGCAGCTAAAAGGTACTTTATGAGGTAGATGGACATGTTAACGAGGAAGAACCTTTGTTGCAATGGTAGACTCATTTTAGAGGCACCATAAATTAATGTGCAGTTAGTTTCTGTCCTACATAAAAAGAGAAAAGTGAGTTGATATGCATTCACCCATGGTACAATATTGACTCAATTATTTCGAGAGTTTCAGTATTTCCCCAGAGTCCCATGCAGATTTGATCGTACTCACCTGCTGAGTTTGGACAACAGAGGCAGCGCGCTTTTTCCATCCACAGATTGTCTGACGGATGTTCAAGCTGACAGAGTCGACGGTCATGTATGTATGTATGAGGTGTGCTTGGTTGTGTGAATACATCTATGTGTGTGTGTGTGTGTGTGTGTGTGTGTGTGTGTGTGTGTGTGTGTGTGTGTGTGTTTCCTTTTCTGAAGGCGGCTTGGGCTAAAAGCTAATGCACGCCTTTTCACTGTACTTGTCTGCAACTCAACCTGTCATCTACACCGTGAGTAGCAATCTGTCTTTCCCTTATGTCATTCATATTCCAACCTGGAGTTTCCAATGTTCGGAAGCTTTGAAAGAGAGGACCCACACGATACAATGACGACTTTGAATGAAAGTAGTTTTAACATAATGATTTTTCAGTTGACGACCTGTGCCGAATATAGCTCACGCATGCTTCATGCAGACATTGAAGCAGTGAACTTATTTGTGGAGTCTGTCACTGAAGTTCTTTGTATACAAAAAGAAATATTTAATTTACTTGCAACTGAAAAACAAGTAGCTCCAGAATGGAGGCATCCATTAACTGACTTTCATTTGGAAATGCAGTCTGAAATACATGTCAAGAGTAAACTGCAAAACTGGTAATTACAGTTCTAAATACGCAGGACTGGATCATCATAAATTCTTCATAGAGTCTCCCAGAATTCCCCAACTCTTCCAGATTTATGCAGTAAATTCAGTTTGTCTGAGAATTCCTTGCTTTCCAGTGAAGTCACCAGTCTGTGTTTATCAGCTCCTCACATCTCCCCCAATCTCCTGTGGAGCTTTATGACAGTAAACATGTCCAGTCTGTAAATGAATTGATATTGCGGATACATATATTCTAGTTTTCAGCACATATAAAGCAATGAATTTAATTGTACACTTGTTAAAATCATGGTTTTAATGAGCTTGCTCTTTAGTACACCAGTATATAATTACATAACACTGCTGTAATAAAATACAGTTAACATATAAATCTCTTGCATTCTTTTTTGCTTTTGTTACATAAACGTAACAATTATTTTATTTTTTAAAAACAGTAATACAAATCAAATTTAGTTTTTGAAAGCACTGCTGTTACATAAATTTATCAAACCTCTCAACTGTTTAGTGGGTGCACTTTCAAAGATTTACATCTAACCTAAAATGTCAGTAGTAATTACATACAAAGTTACACTGTTGCCCCAGAAGAGCTAACAGATTGTCTGAGAGTGCATTTCAAAGCTCAGCGTTTGTAATTCAAAAAGGGGGACCCATTTTCAGCTAGACTCAAAGATACAACATCAAAAGTAGCTTTGTACGAATAGTTTACTTTTGAAACAAACCATAACTCATTATTATGGGTTTTATAAGGGTGATTAAACCACATATCTGTACTAAGGTAACAGAAAAATACAAGTCCAAAATAAAAAAAATTCTAACAAAAGTAGGGTTCAGCATCTCATGAGATAGATGAGAGCATTCTAGTTAACTGTTGAGATGGAGACAACTGGAGCTGTACAATGAATATTTTGTAGATGTCTCAAATCTGAACAGACTTCTTGTATTTGCATGCCTACAAGCTTTCTATGACTGTTCTTTTTTTGGTTACAGAAAAGTAGAAGCTCCCCTTCTATCTTGGATGGGAAAATACAAACAACTTACAGTTATCTGAATACTACATAGAACATTTCTTGTCATACAAACCTGTTAAAAATGTAGTTAAGATCTATCTAAATCAAAGCTTCAAATTTTAGCTGTCTTATCAAGCACACCTGAGAGGTTTGAGAAACACAAACGGGAAGTGCTAAAACAAGACATATGTTCTAACCAAGATCTTTGTGGATTATTTTCTTTCTTAGATCTGGACAGGCTCACAACAAATTTGGACCATATAGTATATTCGTGAATTCAATCTCAATCTCTCTCTCTCTCTCTCTCTCTCTCTCTCTCTCTCACACACACACACACACACACACACACACACACACACACACACACACACACACACACATTCATTTGAGTAGGTAAATGTATTTCATTTAACAGGATTTTTCTGAATAATGAAACTAATCCTCGTCTGTAGTTCAATTTTGAGTCAGTGATGCTATGTTATACCATAACAGTATTTCTTTTATACAGATGTTTTATTTAATCTGCAAAGACATAAAATTGTCTTCAGTATAATATGCTGTAAATAATAAACTCCAAATTCTAAATATCAAGTGCACACCTGTAGCAAAATAACGAGTCCTAGTGCAATCATTTCATTGTTTGCAATTAGCGACTTCAATGTGATCCCATTTTAGGACAGCTTAAGTCACTTTGAGCTGAATTGTAGGTGCCACAAATTTCACATTTTCTGTTAAAATAGTTATTTTTACTCCAAATATCAGCAGAGATTAATGGAAACAGTACATCCAACAGACCAATACAAACTGTACAACATTTACTCTTTCCAGACAGAAAACTTAGTAACTGTTTCTGTATGAAGCGCATGTTTCACATATCAAATACAAACAACAATTACAGTAAATTTTACATGAAGACAATTACAATCATCATCATATATAAAATCTTGCTCCTTATCTTTTCAGCAGGCACAGACTGAGTTTAGATCTCTCATTTGTATGCATAATCATCTCTGTACTGGTTGCAAGCACTGCCTAGAAGACGTTACAGTAAACTCTCGATTGTCCACGGGTGGATTATCTGTTTTGCAGATTATCCGCAGCCTATTTCCCTCACTTTTTTTGCTGCAGAGAGTTTTTCTCTAAGCCGACAGTGGTCACAGTTGAGTGATAATCTCAAGTTACAACAAGTGTAGTAAACAACATGCTGCTGGAACACTGCAAGCACTGAATTTTAATTGTTGCGAAAGGTAGTAATCAGTTTCTGTTAGTCCCAAACAATGTGAAAAAAGTGAAAACATGCTGTGTTAACCATTCAGCAGAAACTGGAAATAATGCACAAACTTGAAAGAGGCAATATTGGTATACAAAATCTGGTATTGATTTACAGTGTGGGTGAAACTACGATCCACGATATTTGGAAAAACAAAGACAAAATAATTCAATTTGCTAGCAATTTTGACCCATTTAAAGGTTTGTCAAGGCTGAAGGCTACAAAAAATCTTACATACGCAGATCTGGATAAAGCCGTGTTGGAATGATTTCAAAAGATAATAAAGCTGCTTCTGAATTTTGTACTGATTTCAATGAGAAAATTTAGAGTTGGAGCAAATATTTAATGCAGATATAACCAAGTTGTTTTGGAGGTACCTACCAACAAAGACTTCAGCTTTAGTGACAGAGCGTAGTGTGCCTGGTTATAAATCAAGCAAGGAAAGGATAACTGTTGGTGTAGTAGATAAAGCTAAAAACTGCACTGTTTCGAAGGAAATGAAATGCGCCATTTCCCTCTCCATTATTTTCACCAGAAAGGTACCTGGATGTACCACACAGTTTTTCCAAACACGGTTCCATAATTGCTTTGTGCCACAGGTGTGAGAACATTTAATGCTGGAGGGGCTACCTGCAAGGGCTTTATTATAACGGGAAAATGCAGCTACTCAACCAAACAGAAATGTTCTGAAATTGATGATGGGTTGACATTTATAAAACATTTACCACAACGTGACAGCCTTAAAGCAATGAAGCAAGGTGTCATTGCTGCCATGATGACAATTTATAGAGGAAACTGGTACAAAAACTTATTGTTGAGGACTGCAATCTCCAAACATTCTGGGAGTAATTAACTGTGCTGGACACAATTTATGATGTGTTGAAGGCACTGTGTAATGTAAGACAACCAAACATAGTCAAGTCATGGAAAAACATTAATTATAAAATTGATGAAATCAGTAATTACGATGATGAAGAAGACAGCTCATTTGCAATATTAGCTGCTGTTTTGGAAAATACCTCTGGGTGTAGAACTGTCGGCACAGAAAATATATCTGAAAGGTTTGACAACAACTTCACAGAGCCAGGTCATGAGATGTTGAGTGACAATGCTATTGTTCAGTGAGTATGAGGGAATTCTGAGGAGATGAATGACAGTGATGATGATGAAAACATTCCTATAATTCCAGAAACAGTAATCAACTGTGCATCAGCACTTTAATAGAATCCTGGGTTACTGGATTACATGGAGCAGCTAGAAGATGCTTCCCTCTCTGACAAATTGGTGAAGTGTAAAATTTGTAGTGTGATTTGTAAATAAGAAGCTACCTAACCAAGACAGAAATCAATTCAAGACTATTTTGTTTCAAAGTAGTGTAATGTAATGTGAAATTAGATTGTATTGTTTTCTTTGTAAGTACTTTATTTTCACATGTACCATGATGATTAAAGTAGAATTTATTGTAAATAATTAGTTAAGTGGTTTTATTTATGACACTGCAATTAAATTTTATTTTTGAATAACCCTAATACATTACTGTTTATTTTAATTGTGGATTATCTGTGGAATTCTATAATCCACAGGTTACAAGTCTCCAATTGCTGTGGATAATGAAGAGTTTACCGTATTTAAAGACTATTTCTCACATAATCTTTTTGTTTTGTGTTTTCTTATTTAACTTTCTCTAACTGAAAACCAATCTTTTGGTTTGGTTCTCTCTTCTTCACATGTGTGATGAAGTAAAAAGACATCCTTTACATGCACAACTTATTTTTTTAGCAGCTCAGTCCCCTGTGGCACGCAGATACTTTACATGAGAGAGAGAGAGAGAGAGAGAGAGAGAGAGAGAGAGAGAGAGAGAGAGGGGGGGCCTTCATTGTAAATTGGAAGCATCTGCCACAATGAAATTCAGGCCTGCCTGTGATTTGCAGCAAATACTATGTCCCTGCTCCATTTGCGAACATCTTTTAGTCTGATGGAAAAATAGAAGTTTAAAAAATTTTTCTTTTTATAGTATGTTAGCACAAAACTGTAGCACCATGACATTGCTAGGAGACTGGATGTGAGCTCTGGGAAACAGACGTTGTCTCTCTTAAACTTTTTGTGTGACCTGAATACATCAAGAAACATCAATGGCATCTTTTACATTAAAACAAAAATATTTTAAAAAAAAAGGATAAAATGAAACTGTTTAATGATTAAGGATCTGTCATGCAATACTGGAACACGGTGAATTACGACAACAACAGTCAAAGTCTGTTAAATGAGGACGAATGTTATTTGGAACTGGATTAGTATTAATTCAAAGCAACAAAAGTCACAAACAAAACATGAGAGCAAAGAATTATAAATGAAATACTTAGAAGGATGCTAAACTATAAAAATTTCTTGCCATTAGAACAAAGATTTAACATCAGTATAAGTTCTCTGTAGTGTGTGGCAAGATAATGTATATGATAGCAATAATATTGTCTATACCACAAATGGAAGCAATGTGATCAACATCAAAGTCATAAACCACAAAAGGGTTTTGCTGGAAATTAACATAACTGTCAGCCAAAAGAGAACATGATTATGTTGTGTCTTTCTCTTTAATATTGCTGTAGCTGAAATACAACCCTTTATTCAGGTAGTTGGAATAATTAATTACACAATTTTCTAAAAATCTAACTGTATGCACTATTTCCCAGATTTCAGGTACTTATATGGACAAATAATGAGATATTGTTACAGCAGATACAAGAAGCTGAGCATCGGTATTACGCTATACACACAAAGTGGCCACTAAGTTAGTGTTTTCATTAGTGTCTTGAAACATTAATTCCACCGGAATTTTTGGGTGACAGTACAAGAAAACTGGTAGGCAAACTCAAATTATGTTCACAACACAAGTTACAAGCCATTGTCTTGAAATACAGCAAATGAAAAAGCTTAATTACAAACTGATAATTAGCTTCTTAGACTGCTCAGAAAGGTAAAATAGTTTATGGTGGCAAAAGTCTCCACTTAGTTTATAAATAAAGCCTAAGTAAAAATAATATGCCAACACATGGTTGAAATCTGAAGTTCGCTAAATGGATATTTCAAAAGAATCTTTATTTTGAAAATGAATTTTGCAGAAAAATCCACAGATGCACAAACAACAAACTTGCAGCTTTGAGCTTCAGTTTCTTTAAAATGTACAGAATACTGACCAAAGCGCACACACTTGGCACATGTATTTGTATTGTATATAACTGAAATACTGTGTTAAATTATACAATATTTTCCAACAAAGAACCACAAGATGAACCTAAACAACACTGCATGCCAAATGAAGTGTTAGATGTTAATTGCTCTGAACAACGTTGTATACTGTGTTTCAATGGTTATCCCCTGAAACTGTATGAAAACTAGAAAAAACTGACAAAAAAAATTTCTAGCAAAACAAATATATTTCAAATCACAAGATGACAAGGTTAGATACATCTAAGCACGAGGATAACGACAGCTGTGGATATTAACATTCCAATTATGGTGGGCCAATTTGCTGTGCATTTACATTCAGCTCATACATAAAATGTGTGACCTGTGGACAAAAATAAAAAAAAAAAGACCATGTGCTTATGCTTCCTTCCATACTACAGGTCAAAGGAAGAAGATACAGAAGCACAGTGTCTAAAGTCCGTATTTGTAAATAAATTCACACAATACACAATTCCACTTGTAAGCACAATCAATAGTGCTATCAGTTCCAAGACTAGTCAGTTAAGAAATTCATAGTGATAACTGGGCTTTTAATATCACAGACAATAGCAATGACTAAAGTACAAAACTTTTGACAGATTAAAATAATTTATTTTCCAATGCAAAAAGCTATCTCAAATTATTGTTAAACTGAGATTATGTAGTACTTTTAAGATATCCTCCAAAAGCATGAATCTATTATGCAGCAAATGGTTTGACGTCCAACATTCAGTCCAAGACTTGTTTGCATTCTACAAACGTCTGATTTTAAGGATTTCTTTGCAAGCAAAATTAGGAAGGCTGGTATATTACTAGGAAACACAAGACTTTGGAAGACGAGTCTCAGCAAACATTAGGCATATATTTGCAGTTCAGCTAAATGAAATGTGAATACAACAAATATATCTGGAAACATTAAAACCAGGTAATTGTAATGCACAAAACATACCCAGTTCATCAAAATTTACTTTCATAATAATGTTCGGCCAGTAACAACCACCTGTCAAAGTAAACAGTGATTCACAGGAAATCAGAACAATATTTTTAACAAGTCATAAATCTTATAACAGGGATGAACTCACATTTAAAATGTGCATAATTTAGAGGGGAAAAATAAAGTTACAGGATCTGGAAATCACCAAAACTTTGAGAGCTATAATAACGTTAAAGGTCCTTTAAAACATTTCACAAACACAGATAATTCTTCGCATTTTATCTGGCACGTACAACTGTCTCGAGGTTCTTTCCACATGCTGCCAACTAACAAACTGCCGCAAACATCCGATAATCATAAATTTCACAGCCGTCAAGTGTTTGCTTTCTGAAAGCAAGGAATCTTTTGACTGTCCTCACAGTTCTATTGTACGGCTGCAATGGACAGATGTTCACTGACTTATGGTGTTTAATATAGGTGTACTGCAGCATTATTTTCCAAGTTAGCTCCTTCTAAATATCATTTCATCATTTTTGAAGTGCCAGGAAACTCTGACAAGCTGCCAAAATGATTTGCCTGGCACGTTCAAAGGAGAAACAAACTGGTGGAATGAGATAGAGCACACTTGCATTTTCACTGTTCCATAACACATTAAGGTAGGTAAATTTTCCTGAGTTTTATAAGTTCCACAGCAAATAACTCATCGCAGCCACAGCTTTAATCTAAGAGCATCCACACCATTCAGGTAATAACGGAAAAGGCGCTTGTCACGAACGAAGCCCAGATTTTCATACAGTCGCAGGGCAGGGCGGTTCGTAATTTCTGTCTCCAACACAACCTGTAAAATATAAAATCTTATGTGAGAAATGTGTGCTGATTACTCAAACAATCAATATAAGAGAAATACATTCAGAAATATGAACTCAGTTTTCACACTACGGAAAACAGCCATAAGAATAACAACCAAAAACAGTAATTACACTCACTGTAAAAACCTTTTCAAAACACTGGAGACATTAACTACACCATGAGAGTACATTTACCAATCAGTTATGTGCATCAAAAACACACACTATAAACACTGCACGAACAACTCCTTTCATTTTTATAGCACAAAATACAGACTGAACTTACATTCACCTTGAAATAATAAACATAAAACTCAAAACAACATATCCTACCAAGGAACAAAACTGTACAAAAATTCACCCCAGGAGATTAAAGAGATCTCACAAACATTCTATACAGCGAAGGATTACTTACACAACGAAGAGTAAGGTTTGCTAAAAGCGTAAAACAAGTAAACAACAACAACAACAAGAACGATAATAATAAAATCTCTCTCTCTTCATACAACACTTTCACACTACATAATTTCTCTCCTTCACTTGACCCCCTCCCCTGAAAAATCTTACTGTCTGATCTGCAACTTACAATACTAATGCCTTTTATTTCTGAGCTCAACAACTGATTCAATTACAGAGAGATGCTGCCTCAATTTATCAGATAAACCAATGGAATGTTACAGCATACAAAATGGAAAACAAACAATGTTGCTATAGTTCTCATCTCAGCATACAGTGTGCAGTGTTACAGTATGAAAATAATGTGTGTTTAGTGTGCGCCATAATATGTAACGAGAAATGAATGATCACTGCAGGGCTTGCATTTTACATTATTTAATATTTTCTTTGCAAGACAGTAATGTACACCTGAGATAAACAAATGAGATGACACTTAATAAATAAATAAAAAAGACTTGTCTTGTAGTCAGGTGGATGGATGTGCTGGTCTCTATCTGATGATGATGCTTTAGGTTGTCAGTAGTTTCCCTAGATAACATCAGGCAAATGCTGAGATAGTTCTAATTAAAAGGCCACCATAGCCTACCTGAGCCTTTCAAACTTTACCTGTATGTACGTAAATGCCTCCATATGTGATTTTTTCTTAAACTATAATACCATGACATGACCAACATCCTTGTCAAAGTGATCTACAGATATGTGGGGTGGTACTGTGACACCTGACCAGCGCACAATGTTTGAAGACTGGTTGGCAGGTCTTGATCTCTGCCTCTAACAGTGGAGTCACCACACACTTCAGTAAGGCCCATTGCACTTTATCGGCCATTGATGTTTTCATTGGTAGGCCTGGATTCCCCCTCCTCTGTTCAACGAGGAATTCACAATGATTTGTGGAACAGCCCATCATTTTCCGATAATCTTACCTTTCCTTCATCATCACCCACACATGTATGCTTTCCCAGGTGGGACTTTACTAATGTGGATCGGGATATCTTTTCCTCGACTGTCATCCCAACCACTCCACTACACAACGGCATCAATGTGTCTGTATGGAGTTTGAACAAGGACATCCTTTTGAGAGCTGCTTCAACGATTCCTTCTTCCTCGAGTTCTCCTCAATGGAAGACACTGTTGTGCCCTCCAATGCTACAAACGGCATTTACCTCTCTAACACTTCCTGGCCTTTAAACGGTTCCATGCCCGAGCCTGTTATCTTGTCAAATGCCAGAAGCAGATTTGTTGGAAACAATATGTCGCAGCACATAGGGGCACATAGTTTCTCTTCACAGGTATGAGAACAGATCAGGTGCATTTCTGGCCACCATCCTCCTACAAAGTGTCCCAGGAATTTCACTGAAAGCTGTTATCCTCACCAGACCAGACTATCACTGAACAGTTTGCTCTACATCTCATCCAAACCTCAGCGTCGGTACACTATTGACCTCTGCTAATGTTGGTCCCCTATCCACCTGTGTTCTGTATTCTCAAACACCAATTGAAACAACTCCATTTATCTTTTTTTCCTCACTGCCTAGAGTCTCATAATGCCCCGTTTAGCACCCCATTCTCTGCCCTGACACAACTCCTGAACCAGACTCCGTTCTCGACCAAATGCTTCAATACGTATTGGGTGGTGGCTAGCCAATGACATATACTTCCCTTTTTAATCATCTCCAGAATGAGGGGGGAACTCCCTTCCCAAAGGTGAGAAAGTTTCATTATTCTAGTTTTGTAGTCGAATAAATCACCTCTTCAGATGGATAGCTATTGGTGATCAGTTTAACCGATGTCCTCTGCAAGGTACTTGAATATATGGTGAGCCAAAGGCTGTACTAGGTGCTTGAATCGTGGGACCTTTCGGCGTCAACTCAGGGTGGTTTTCACCAAGGCAGTTTTACTGCAGATAATTTAGGCCACATGGAGCCTGCTATCCAAACAGCTTTTCTCCAGTGTCAGCACCTTGTTCCAGTCTTCTTCGATCTGCATAAAGCTTATGATACCACATGGTGACACCATATCCTTGCCATCTTACACTAGTGGAGTCTCCATGGTCTGCTCCCAATTTTTATCCAGCTCTGCCCTTTTCAGGTAAAGGTTGGCACCTCCCATCTCCAGGAGAATGAGGTTTTAGAGGGTTCTGTTTTGAGTGTCCCTCTAACTTTGGTGGCTATCAATGGTCTGGTGGTGGCTGCAGGCCCTGTGGTGTTCCCCTCTTTGTATCCTGATAATTTTTGCATTTATTTTTGTATATCTGTGATAGATGTTGCTGAACACAGAATGTAGGGAGCGATCTTGGGCTTTCATTCATGGCTTCCATTTTTCAGCTGCCAAGACCGGCATTGTTCATTTCTGTTGTTGCCATATAGTCCATCCCCATCTGGATCTGCGCCTTGATGAGTAGTCAATCAATGTGGTGAAGACTCCTTGTTTTTTGGGACTGGCCTTTGATGCCCGGTTGATATGACATCTCATTTTCGTCAACTAAAGTGGACATATTGGTCTTCAATAGCTCGAAGCCACATAAATTGGGGTGTGCACTACTCTGCTCTCATATGGCATTGGTCTATCTAGATTATGGGAGTCTCGCACATGGCTCGGCATCACCTTCGATGTTGACAGATGCTGGATACAACTGGGGCTTTTCAGACTAGTGCTGTGATCAACGTCTTAGTGGAGGCAGGGGTTCTACCATTGCTCGTTCTGCACCAACAACAGTTGATCATTTATGCGTTATGCTTCCACTGCTCCCCACAGCACCCGAACTATGATCTCTTTCCAGATAAGGAGATCCATCTCCACCTCCTGTAACAATGACCTAGGTCTGGTGTTATGATTGCCATCTGCATCCCGTGTCTTTTTTTCTGAACTCTAGCTGTTCCTTCTACCACCTCTTCTCTGGCCTGCTCATGTGCCCCTTGTGGTATATCTGTTTAGACCTATCACAATGTCCAAAAGACTCTGTTCATATTGAGGATATCTGCTTCCAATTCACCTCCATTCTCAGTGTGTTTCAGGGTTCAGAAGTAGTCTAGACTGATGGCTTGATATTTGCCAGTTACTCTGGCTTTGCTTACGTCCATGCAGGATGTAATGAACTCCATTCCTTGTGTTTTCACTGCAGAGTTGGTAGCCATATTTCATGCTCTTGAGCATATCTGTTCCTTCATTGATGAGTGCTTCCTCACCTGTAGCGACTCTGAACAGTTTACAATCTTGTGACTGGTGTTACCCTCCCCTTCCCTTGATCCTGACTACCCAGGATTCCCTTTTCTGTCCTTGAACAATGTGGATGCTCTGTGCCCTTTGTCTGGACCCTGGCTCACGGTGGATTTGAGGATGTCCTCTATGTTAGCCTCTCACAAAGATTCCATCATCTTAGACCGGTTCAGCACTGGCCATACTTGGGTGACTCATGATCATCTCCTCCATCACGAGGGTCCAGCCCCATTGTCATTATGGTGCTTGTTTGACAGTGGTCCACATTTTGCTGGACTGTCCTAACCTAGTCACCCTGCAGTGGACTAAATCTTCCTGACTCGTTACTCCTGGTTTTAGCAAACAATGCCTCAGTGGCTGACCTCGTTTTATGCCCCTCTGCCTTGAACGGGCAGTGGCTGTCTGGGCTTGGTGGTCTGCTCCCAGCCCTCGCCCTACCAGTTCTTTTGCTCTTCTTCCCTCTCATCACATGTCATGTTTGACTTGGTGTTCTTGCTCCGTTTTCCTCTGCTTCTCTTGCCCTGCCCATGTCGCTAATCTTTTCTAGGTCATGCTTGGTGGGGTGTCTACAGTAAGTGGTGGGCTGTATGTCCCCCACTGCACTTTCTACCTTAGGGGGATCTGAATGCACCCTGGACAGGGCACCTTCACCACTTTTCTTCCTTCCCGCCTCTTTTCTTCTTCCTTGTTCCTTTCTCTAGGCTTTGTTGACCTTCAGGAGACCTTGAAATTTTATTTCCTCAGGTCTCGCACACTAGACCCTTCTTTGGTGTGTAGTTTTGTTGACTTGGCTGTTCCAGATAGGAAGCACTGATGACCTCTTAGTATGGTCCCTTTAATCGTTAAACCAACCAACCATCAAGATCAGATGTGTCTTGACACCCATACGTAATGCAGAATTGACCACTAGATGTCAAAAAGAGGCGAACTTGTCAGTATAAATGGAGGTGGGGAGTATTATGTTGACAGTAGAAAAGCTATAACAGTGGATCAGTCAACAGAACTCAGTGACATTAAACGTGGACTTGTCACTGGATGTCACCTGAGTAACAAATCCAATGGAGACATTTCAACCTTCCTACAGCTGCCCAAGTAGGACGAAATCAGTGGAAAGAGTCACTCGTGGCAAAGTGCTACCATAGTCCAGCAAACACGGACAGTTCGTAGGGAGTTAAAAAGAAAGGGGTAAAATGGTCGAGCAGCTCCTCATAAGCCACACATTTCTGTAGTCTATGATAAATGATGCTTGAGGTGGTATAAAGAGTAACAACACTTGGCAGAGGATGAATTGAAATCTGCTTTGGAGTGATGAATCACACTATACCATTTGGCAACCTGAGGAAAGGATTTGGGTTTGGCAAATGCATGGAAAACATTACCCGCCATCACATACAGCACCAGCAGTGAAGTATGGAGGAGATGGGGTTATGGTTGTTTCTTGTGGTTAGGGTGTGGTTCCCTTATCATGTTTAAGAAAACGCGATATGTGGAAGAGTATGATACATTCTACAGCATTATGTATTGCGTACAGCAGAGGAACAGTTCAGAGACAATGACTGATTGTATCGGCATGACAACACACCGTTATGAAGCAACATATGTGAGGCAGTGGTTGGACAATAATGTCCCTGAAACTGACTGGCCTGACCATAGTCCCAATCTAGATCCACAGAACACATTTGGAAGAGTTAGAACATCAGGTTTGCTGCAGACCCCACTGTCCTCTTGTGGTTTCAGCTGTTGAGAAAGAACGGATTGCCATTCCTCTACAGACGCTCAGACAATTCACTGAAGGAATCCCCAGGACAGTTCAAGCCAGCATAAGGGAAAATGACTGACACATCCCATACCAATGTCCACTAATAGGTGTTCGCATACTTTCGATCAGATAGTGTATCTGTTTTAATGAAATGGTCCTATCTTTTCAAATGTGCCTCTTGCGAATGATGTGCTTCCATACTGTTAAAAAGAAAAGAAAAAAAAAAAAAAAATTCCTTGAGGTCTATGTTTATGTGCTGCTCCATGACTCTGCTGTCAATATCTTTATTGTTTGCTTTTGTGTAACTTCTATGGTTTTTTCCCCAGTAAACGTGTTTTTTTTTTTTTCTTTTCGTATCCAGGGTGTAATTATAAAGTTAATAAAATGTTTTCTTGTCTTCAAAATAATATTTTTATCAGGTTATGGGCCCCGTACACGTGTAAAGGCAAACAACATAGTTTAATTAAAACAATATTTGAAATGAGCCTATGTCTGTAAAGAAACATGATTGCTAGCGGCGATTATAAGGTCAGCATTGAGGGACTAGCTATCAAGGTACAGATATGGATGGGGAAGGACTATTAGGTGAGAACAAAAATTAATAATACAGATCTGGGCAGCTGAAAAAAGGAAGCCATGAGTGAGGGCCCAAGACTGCACTCTGTTTATTGCCCCCTACAGTTTGTGTTCAGAAATGCCCATCACGTACAAACAAAAAATAAATGCAAAAATCATCACGATGCAAAGAGGGGGACCAAGTACATCCCGAGCTGCTACCAAACCATTGATAGCCACTAAAAAGACACACACACACACACACACACACACACACACACACACACACACACACACACACACACACACACACACACACACAAAACAGAACTCTGCAGAACCCTATTCCCCTGGAGACGAAAATTGTGACATGAAAGAAAGTCTGGGATAAAAATTGGGAGTGGACCACAGAGGCCCCACTCATGTAAGGATATGGTGGAGCCACGTCACACTGTACGTTTTAAGTCTATCAAAGAAGACTCGACAAGGTGTCGACACTGGGCAAAAGCCATTCCGATAGCAGACTCCAGGTGGACTAAATTATCTGCAGTAGAGCAGCCTCGGCAAAGATCATCCTTGGCTCCAGAAAAAAGGTACCAGGATTCAAGGATCCAATACAAATTTCGACTCATTATATGTCCAATTAACTTCAGTTAAACTGATTGAATGATGGCTGTCCACCTGAAGAGGTTGTTACCAGATTTCAAAACTGGAATGGCAACACTTTCTCACCACTGGGAAGGAAATTCCCCATCACTCCAGAGATGGTTAATAAAGGGGTAAGTATATTACGCTGACTCACCTCTAATAAATGTTGACGTATTTGGCTGTGAGCACAATATGGTCCAGGAGCTGCGTTGGGACAGAGAGCAAGATCCCTGGTGAATTTCTACTAGCTAAATGGGTCGTTATAGGGCTCCAGGTGGTGGGGAACGAAAGATAGAGGGAGTTGTTGCTGATCATGTTTGAGAAGATGGAATGCGGGTGCATAGTGGACCAACACTGAGGTCCAGGCGAAATGCCGAGCAGACTGTTCAGCGATAGAGTGTGGTCTAATGAGGATAACACCACTCAGAGAAATTCCTGGGATGCCTGTGGGAGGATGGTAGCCAAAAATGAACCTCCTCTTTTCCTCACACCTGTGAAGAGAATGTATGTGGCCCTATGTTGTTGTTGTTGTGGTCTTCAGTCCTGAGACTGGTTTGATGCAGCTCTCCATGCTACTCTATCCTGTGCAAGCTTTTTCATCTCCCAGTACCTACTGCAACCTACATCCTTCTGAATCTGCTTAGTGTATTCATCTCTTGGTCTCCCTCTACGATTTTTACCCTCCACGCTGCCCTCCAATACTAAATTGGTGATCCCTTGATGCCTCAGAACATGTCCTACCAACCGATCCCTTCTTCTGGTCAAGTTGTGCCACAAACTTCTCTTCTCCCCAATCCTATTCAATACTTCCTCATTAGTTATGTGATCTACCCATCTAATCTTCAGCATTCTTCTGTAGCACCACATTTCGAAAGCTTCTATTCTCTTCTTGTCCAAACTATTTATCGTCCATGTTTCACTTCCATACATGGCTACACTCCATACGAATACTTTCAGAAATGACTTCCTGACACTTAAATCTATACTGGATGTTAACAAATTTCTCTTCTTCAGAAACGCTTTCCTTGCCATTGCCAGCCTACATTTTATATCCTCTCTACTTCGACCATCATCAGTTATTTTGCTCCCCAAATAGCAAAACTCCTTTACTACTTTAAGTGCCTCATTTCCTAATCTAATTCCCTCAGCATCACCCGACTTAATTAGACTACATTCCATTATCCTTGTTTTGCTTTTGTTGATGTTCATCTTATATCCCCCTTTCAAGACACTGTCCATTCCATTCAACTGCTCTTCCAAGTCCTTTGCTGTCTCTGACAGAATTACAATGTCATCGGCGAACCTCAAAGTTTTTATTTCTTCTCCATGAATTTTAATACCTACTCCGAATTTTTCTTTTGTTTCCTTTACTGCTTGCTCAATATACAGATTGAACAACATCGGGGAGAGGCTACAACCCAGTCTTACTCCCTTCCCAACCACTGCTTCCCTTTCATGTCCCTCGACTCTTATAACTGCCATCTGGTTTCTGTACAAATTGTAAATAGCCTTTCGCTCCCTGTATTTTACCCCTGCCACCTTTAGAATTTGAAAGAGAGTATTCCAGTCAACATTGTCAAAAGCTTTCTCTAAGTCTACAAATGCTAGAAACGTAGGTTTGCCTTTCCTTAATCTTTCTTCTAAGATAAGTCGTAAGGTCAGTATTGCCTCACGTGTTCCAGTGTTTCTACGGAATCCAAACTGATCTTCCCCGAGGTTGGCTTCTACTAGTTTTTCCATTCGTCTGTAAAGAATTCGTGTTAGTATTTTGCAGCTGTGACTTATTAAGCTGATAGTTCGGTAATTTTCACATCTGTCAACACCTGCTTTCTTTGGGATTGGAATTATTATATTCTTCTTGAAGTCTGTGGGTATTTCGCCTGTTTCATACATCTTGCTCACCAGATGGTAGAGTTTTGTCAGGACTGGCTCTCCCACGGCCGTCAGTAGTTCCAATGGAATATTGTCTACTCCGGGGGCCTTGTTTCGATTCAGGTCTTTCAGTGCTCTGTCAAACTCTTCACGCAGTATCATATCTCCCATTTCATCTTCATCTACATCCTCTTCCATTTCCATAATATTGTCCTCAAGTACATCGCCCTTGTATAGACCCTCTATATACTCCTTCCACCTTTCTGCTTTCCCTTCTTTGCTTAGAACTGGGTTTCCATCTGAGGTCTTGATATTCATACAAGTCGTTCTCTTATCTCCAAAGGTCTCTTTAATTTTCCTGTAGGCGGTATCTATCTTACCCCTAGTGAGATAAGCCTCTACATCCTTACATTTGTCCTCTAGCCATCCCTGCTTAGCCATTTTGCACTTCCTGTCGATCTCATTTTTGAGACGTTTGTATTCCTTTTTGCCTGTTTCACTTACTGCATTTTTATATTTTCTCCTTTCATCAATTAAATTCAATATTTCTTCTGTTACCCAAGGATTTCTACTAGCCCTTGTCTTTTTACCTACTTGATCCTCTGCTGCCTTCACTACTTCATCCCTCAAAGCTACCCATTCTTCTTCTACTGTATTTATTTCCCCCATTCCTGTCAATTGCTCCCTTATGCTCTCCCTGAATCTCTGTACAACCTCTGGTTCTTTTAGTTTATCCAGGTCCCATCTCCTTAAATTCCCACCTTTTTGCAGTTTCTTCAGTTTTAATCTATGGCAGTGACATATTGTTCCCAACAAATCTGTTTCTAGCATTTAAAGTAATGGGCCTGGGCATGAAGCAGTTTAAAGGCCAGAAGGTGGTTGAGATATAGATGCCATTTGTAGCATTGGAGGACACGACGATGGTCTTTATGAACTGTAGAAATTTCGGGGGGGGGTCCACCTAGTGGCCGTCTTCCGTCGAGAACCCAAGGTAGAGGGAATCGCCGAAGCAGCTGCCAAAAGGATGGTATTGGTCAAACTCCATATGGACACATCAATGCTGTTGTGTGGTGGAGCAGCTGGAATGGCAGCCAAGGAAAAGGCATCCCCACCTGCATTAGTAAAGAGCCGTCTGGGAGTGTGTCCATTTGGCTGATGCTGAAGAGAAGACAAGACGATCGGGAAAGGATCGATGTCACACAAATTGTCTTGAACTCTCCATTAAATGAGGGGTGAGGAGGACCCATGGCTACAGATGGAAAGACCAATGGCTGAGAAAGTGCTGTGTGCCACATTAAATTGTGTGGTCACTTCAGTGTTGAGGGCAGAGACCAAGACCTGACAGCACAAATTCAACACTCCTGCCCATCAGCAGTACCACCCCACAGAGAGTTATAGTTATGGGCTTTACGAGGAGAAGGAAGGGAGGAGGGATCTGTTGAAGGAGGGTATGAAGAGCAGGAAGCGTAGGAGGCCTTTTGGGAGGGGAGGGGAGGGGAGGGGAGGGAGGGGAGGGGAGACAGGACAGGGCAGGACGGGTGATAAAGATTGCATACCCTCACCATATAGTGTAAACATATCCGAATGGTCCCTTGTTCCATCCCAGAATGAAGAGGAATGCAGGAACAATGTCAGTGTGGACCAACCTACTGGAAGCTCACAAAGGAGCGGTTCTGACAGAAGGTTTGGAAACCATGAAGAGAAAGGGGAAGAAGTATCCACAAAAAGAGAGCCCTGCAACATAACACAAGCTACGGAGCAGAGAGAAAGAACAGACTGCAATCATAGAAGGAGACAATAGTAACCATTACAGTTCTGTTGGAGGAGAGCATTACAAGAGGCTGGGTGGACACCGAATGGGCCACAATCTGTCACTGTGCCGAGACAGTGTCCATCTTCGGGAAGGATGGAGTGACATCCATGAATGTAAGATTGGACCCTGACAGAGATAGAGGGGGTGAAACCCCCTGAGATATACGGTAGGTGTGTGTGTTCGTGTGTGTGTGTGTGTGTGTGTGTGTGTGTGTGTGTGTGTGTGTGTGCGCTCATCCCGAGACTTACACATAGGGAAGAGAGAAAGGCGCAGTAATATCAAGATCCAAAAGAGTAAAGTTGGTAATATTATTACTTTGTACACGCAATTTTAGTTTGCAGTCTGAGATCATGTGGTCTCACATACATGTGCCTTATAAATAATTACATCTTCCCTGTTTTCCATTATTTTTTCCAGAACAATAGCTGTGGCCAACCAGTTCTAGGCGCTTCAGTTAGGAACCGCGCTGCTGCTACGGTCGCAGGTTCGAATCCTGCCTCGCGCATGGATGTGTGTGATGTCCTTCGGTTAATTAGGTTTAAGTAGTTCTAAGTCTAGGGGACTGATGACCTCAGATGTCGAGTCTCACAGTGCTTAGAGCCACTTGAACCATTTTCCAAGACAATACTGAAGATAATTGCCTGACCCCATCTTGACTGCAAAGGGTTCAGAGATTAAAAAACTTAACTTTCGATACAGCATCTATCAGAATAAGTGCAACAAATGAGGGATATCCTACAAGGCCAAAATCAGGATCAATAATTCAGTTATAACACCAGAAGGGGACTACACTATGGAGTGGCGTACCTTAAATAAAAAAGGGACAGCTGAAAGAACATGAACAAAATGAAAGGGAGATCACAGGAACATTATGGGGCCCCAGAAGACTACTGTTAGCACTCCAAAGACTGGGGAAAATGAGGACTATTACAGGTACACCAGAAAGATCATGGGCACAGTGCAAAAAAGATAGTTAAAATTTTATAGACACTAGTGACAATGGATAAAAGGCACTGAGCAAACAAGATCTTTAATTACATCACATCATTAACCGGGAAGAGAGGAAAAGAAATGCCATGAAGCCATAAATTCCACAAGATTCTCATCAGTTGGCCAAATTTGGAAGAGAGAAGGATTACATCTACCACTATTGTCTGGCTGATTGATTCATTCATTCATTCGTCCATCCACCATGTCCCATAGATGCCATCAAAAACAAGAAATCTTCAGGTACATTGAATGATTCAAGGTATACATTAACAGAAGACTAGAAGTCATAGAAGTTTGTATACTATGTTAATAGCACATTATATTATGTAGTAGACCAGGAAAGTTGCTACTCAACATATAGCGGAGATGCTGAGTCATGGATAGGCACAACAAAAGACTCACAATTAAAGCTTTCAACCATTGGCCTCACACACACACACACACACACACACACACACACACACACACACACAGAGAGAGAGAGAGAGAGAGAGAGAGAGAGAGAGAGAGAGAGAGAGACCGGACTGGAGTAGGTGGTGGTGGTGGTGGTGGTGGTGGTGGTGGTGGTGGGAGGATGTATGGGACAGGTCTTGCATCTAGGTCTATAACAGGGATATGAACCATGAGGTAAGGAATGGGGAGCAAGGATTGTCTAAGGTTGGACGAGTATATTGTGTAGGTTCACTCGCAATCCCTTATCTCATGGCTCATACCCCTGTAATAGACCTAGAAGGCCAATGGCCGAAAGATTTAATTGTGACAGTCTTTTTGTTGTGCCTATACGCGACTCAGCATGTCCATTATATGGTGAGTAGCAACTTTCCTTCTCAAATATTGCTGCATTCCACCCTGGATTTTCCACAGATTGATTCTATCCATTTTTATAATAGCTAAATATAAAATTAAATAGAAAGCTGCTTTTCGGGGGGGGGGGGGGGGGGGGGGGCGGGCTGGGGGAGGGGAGAGGAGTGGGGGAGGCAGAAATTATGCTTGCCCTGTTCTACTGCATAGCTGCTGCTTTTCAATCCTTAAATTTAGAAATAAAGCTAATTTGTAGAAAGAGTAGCTAATAAGGCATATTCTTAATTTTACTCTGAATTGGTTGGGATTCTGGGATTCTCAATTTCTTGCCTTGTCAGTTGGTAGTTTGTTGAATATTTTATAAATACCAGAGCACATAACTCTATTCTGAACCCTAAAACAAGATGTAAAGTGTACACAAAAATTATTTGTGTTTCTTATGTTGTGACTGTGTAACTAACAGTGTAACTTAAACTGATTTTTATAACTGGCAACAAAAACATGTAAGGAGTAAATATGTTGGAAAGCGAGTTCAAATTCCAACATCCTTAACAAAAACTTATGCTAGACTTTTCACAATATTTATTTTTTAATAACATTTTCACAATATTTCATATTGACAGATGTTTGTAATGGCAAAACATGCTGAACTTAACCTCTTTATTAGTTTATCTGTGTGTTGATTTCTTATTAACTTGTTATCCCATTGGACCCTAAAGAATTTTCACACTGTATTTCACTCAGTGTCTTACCACTGATAATGTCTTACTATTGGCACTGAAAAGTCACCATTGTTTGTTTAAAATCACATAATATGAGTCACTGTGAGATTAAGACTAACTGTTTGCTGCAAATCACTCCTAACATCTGAACTCTGCCTATTAAGGTTGAATTTGGGCCTCTGATCATAATGTCTGGGTGATCAACAAACACTAACATTTTTGAATCACCCTCCAAATTCATTGGAAGATCACCTGTATGTTCTCTGATCCACTTGTTTGTCCCATTGTCTCTCTACTGCTTGCGAAGCAACTCCCAGCTTGAATAATTTTCACATTAAACATCCATGTACAATTACTGTAAAATAACGACTGGTGATGCACTGACTGTAAAATTTCAGTTTCACATGCGCCAGAAACCTGTTCTCGAAAACCCTGAATTGTTCATGAAAAGAAGTCCTGCCCATTTTCAACATTCTACTTATTTCTTTTACTGTCCAGCCAGACGTTATCTTTAACTGTCCTTAATACAAAAACTTCATCACCTGCTCTACAAATGCTCTGTTGATAAGTAATATTTTCTCTTGAATGTGTTGACTGAAATGTGCACTATAGCAACTGATTGCAGCAGCATCTGAAAAACCATAGAATTCTGAATGGATAATGAGTGAACTTTTCATTACGTCTCGGTCACATACAATTTCAGGTTGAAACCATTTTAAACAAGATTCAATAATCTGGGCTTAACTTAATGTTGTTGATGCTACCCATCCCTCCAGTGAAGTTTTCTACTCCAATGGCAGGACAACACATTCCATATAAACAACTATTTCATTAAATGACATAATTCATTTCTGAAACATTCAGATACATAATGTGACAACTGGAATAAACCAAATGAATTAGTACACTACCTCATCTGCCTCATCCTCGACCATGGCTCGGATTGCTTTCAACACCAGATTGGAACCTAAAATGCAAAGAATGTTCTATTTTAATAAATTCAAATATAAATATCTGCTACTTTAATATCAAACAGTGGAAAAATCAGGAAGGAATAACACTAATATTAATACAATAATGATTTACTTCTACTTTATTTGTAAGTTAGTTTTAAATACTTAATTTCTCAATAAAATAGTTACAAATCAGAAAAAATAAACATTATTTAAATTGCTTACATGCCAACAAGGATTTTTACAACTCTGTGAACAACACAGTGTATACATTTTGCTCTGCAAATCTACCAGCAGATCACACTGATGTTTTAGTATGAGCTCCATGATAAAACTACCATAAGCACCATGTGACTTTACGAGGGGACAACCAAGAACAATGTGCTTGGATTAAAAAAGAGTGTAAGATAGGGATGTAGTCTTTTGCCCCTACAATTCAATCTGTACATCTAAGAAGCAATGACAGAAATAAAAGATAGTTCAGAAGTGAAATTAAAATTCAAAGTGAAAGGATATCTATCCTGAGTGAAATCGAAGAAGAATTACATGATCTGCTCAATGGAATGAACATTCTAATGAGTACAGAATACGGACTGAGAGCAAAATGAAGAAAGACTAAAGTCATTAGAAGTAGCAGAAATGAGAACACTGAAAAACTTAACACCGGGATTGATGGTCACAAAGTAGATGGAAGTTAAGGAATTCTACTACATAGGAAGCAAAATAACCAATGATGGATGGAGCAAGGAGGGCATCAGAAGCAGCCTACTAGTGGTCCTGGCCAAGAGAAGTCTACCACAAACATAGGCCTTACTTTGAGGAAGAAATTTCTGAGAATGTGTGTTTGGAGCACAGCATTGTATAGTAGTGAAACATGGACTGTGGGAAAATTGGAACAGAAGAGAATTGAAGCATTTGTGTTGTGGTGCTACATACGAATGTTGAAAATTATGTGAACTGATAAGGTAAGTAATGAGGTGGTTCTGCACAGAATCGGAGAGGAAAGGAATATGTGGAAAACACTGACAAGAAGAAGGGACAGGATGATAGGATATCTGCTAAGACACCAGAGAATGACTTCCATGGTACTAGAGGGAGGTGTAGAGGGCAAAAACTGTAGAGGAAGACAGAGATTGGAATATATCCAGCAAATAATTGAAGACGTAGGTTTCAAGTGCTACTCTGAGATGAAGAGGTTTGAACAGGACAGGAATTCATGGCTGGCCGCATCAAACCAATCAGAAGATTGATGATGGAAAAAGACATTCTGTAGCTCCCCATGTCCAAATCAAAAGTGTGGACAATCTTCAGTATTTATGTATTTTGATATAAAACCTGTCTAAAATAACACTCAAACAGCAAATATTATGGAGGCTCTTGGATATTGAGTTCATGCTGCCAGAAATAGTGCAGTATTCTGGCAAAGAACCAACAAGTCATCGTCTTTGTATCTTCACACAACAAAGTCATTCACATCGTGTAACAGGTTACAGAGGGCAGTGTTACATAGGGCATGCATTATTCAAAATGTTTACAGGAACAGATTGGTCATCTATAAATCATTTTCTCATCAGAATGCATACCCAGAGCAAAAGATTCAGCATCCATATCAATTTGCCCCTTCAAAGCAAAAAATGGAACCTGAACAAATATAGACTGTCAAAAAGATCTCTTCTGGCTGTCTGCTAGCAATGTTTCATCCAAAACTGGCAGGATCCTAAAAAGCAAAAGATTTACATCCCAATATATCAAAGCCAGCTATACCTCAAACGCAGCTACAGATAGAAATTTTTATTTTTGCACACATGTACACATCGATAATCCAGCAGCAGCTGCAAATTACATAGTGAACATTTTTGCAAAACAGCTGTTAATTTCGTGAAATTCAGATGTACTGATGCATGTTTTGACAGGTTTGTCTCATGTTATCACATCACACACATACAATATGTGATCTAAATTATCTGGACACCCCCAAAAACATACGTTCTTCATATTAGGTGCATTGTGCTGCCACCTACTGCCAAGTATTCCATATCAGTGACCTCAGTAGTCATTATACATTGTGAGAGAGTAGAATGGAGCGCTCTGCGGAACTCGCAGACTTCGGACGTAGTCAGGTGATTGGGTGTCACTTGTGTCTTACGTCTGTACGTGAGATTTCCACACTCCTAAACATCTCTAGGTCCACTGTTTCTGAAGTGATAGTGAAATGGAAATAGTAAGGGACATGTATGAGAAAACTTGGATTTCATGGTCGAGCGGCTGCTCATAAGCCACACATCACGCCAGTAAATGCTTGGTGTAAGAAGCATAAACACTGCGCGATTGAACAGCGGCAAAACGTTATGTGGCGAATCACAGTACACAATGTGGCGACCTGATGGCAGGGTGTGGGTAAGGCAAATGTCCGGTGAACGTAATCTGCCAGCGTGTGTTGAGCCAATAGTAAAATTTGGAGAAGGTGGTGGTGTGGTGTGGTCATGTTTCTCATGCAGGGGGCTCGCATCCCTTGTTGTTTTGCATGGCAGTATCACAGCACAGGCGTAAATTGATGTTTTAAGCATCTTCTTGCTTCCCACTCTTGAAGAGCAATTCGGGGATGGCGATTGCATCTTTCAACATGATTATTTATTAAGCACAGCCAGTGGTGGAGTGGTTACACGACAATACCATCCCTGTAATGGACTGGCCTGCACAGTGTCCTGACCTGAATCCTACAGAATACCTTCAGGATGTTTTGGAACACCGACTTCATCCCAGGCCTCACCAACCGACATTGATAGCTCTCCTCAGTGCAGCACTCCGTGAAGAATGGGCTGCCATTCCCCAAGAAACCTTCCAGCAACGGATGAACGTATGCCTGCGAGAGTGGAAGCTGTCATCAAGGCTAAGGGTGGGCCAACACCATATTGAATTCCAGCATTACCGATGGAGGGTGCCAAGAACTTTTAAGTCATTTTCAGCCAGGTGTCCGGATACTTTTGATCACATAACGTAGACGGGATGTGACAATGGTTGCACCTACTGGATGCAGTCACTTGTTCGTTCCTTTTCTACCCATGCTGACTGTGTACAGTGGGCGTTGTACAATGCTCGCTGTTACAACAGATTATAATACACGGTGTGCAGTTTATTATATCATGATATACATTTTTTTCAGAAACTATGAATGTGTTGCTTAAACTGACATAACAGCAGTTGGAGCAAATTTCTAAACCAAGAAGGCACACTCACTTTAAATGACAAAAGTTAACACCGTAACGGCTACAGTAACTGAGAAAATTAACACTTGTTTATCACTATCTCATCAAAGGACATTGGGTGTAAAGTGATCCCGCTCTCCTCCTTCCCCATATATGCGAGCAACAGATTGTAGAAATCCAACGGTAGGTTACGTGATCTGTCTGCAGATCGTACTTGTGTGGGCATATCACAGACGGCAGTGACCACTCACTTACTTCTCTTAATTTCCAAAAAATCACATGAATTGCATATGACAAATTAGAGAAGGGAAAAACCAACCAGGTTAAAGATATCGGTATTTTAGTTCTGGATAACCAGTATTTTCCAATATTTGTTTGGTCTCTGTTAAAACAGATTTTTTTTTATTTTTATTTTTTACTAATGTTGCTGTTGTGGTCTTCAGTACAGAGACTGGTTTGATGCAGCTCACCATGCTACTCTATCCTGTGCAAGTTTCATCATTCTTCTGTAGACCACATTTTGAAAGCATCTATTCTCTTCTTATCTAGACTATTTATCGACAATGTTTCACTTCCATACATGGCTACACTCCATACAAATACTTTCAGAAGCGACTTCCCTACACTTAAACCTACACTCGATGTTAACAAATTTCTCTTCTTCAGAAACGCTTTCTTTGCCACTGTCAGTCTACATTTTATACCCTCTCTACTTCGACCATCATCAGTTATTTTGCTCCCCAAATAGCAAAACTCCTTTACTACTTTAAGTGTCTCATTTCCTAATATAATTCCCTCAGCATCACCCGATTTAATTCAGCTACATTCCATTATCATCATTTTGCTATTGTTGATTTCATCTTGTATCCTCCTTTCAAGACACTGTCCATTCCATTCAACTGCTCTCCCAGGTCCTTTGCTGTCTCTGATAGAATTGCAATGTCATGTGCAGACCTCAAAGTTTTTATTTATTCTCCATGGATTTTAAATCCTATTCAAAATTTTTCTTTTGTTTCCTTTACTGCTTGCTCAATATACAGATTGAATAACATCGGGGAGAGTCTACAACCCTGTCTCACTCCCTTCCCAACGACTGCTTCCCTTTCATGTCCCTCGACACTTATAACTGCCATCTGGTTTCTGTACAAATTGTAAATAGCCTTTCGCTCCATTTATTTTACCCATGCTACCTTTAGAATTTGAAAGAGATTATCCGTCAACATTGTCAAAAGCTTTTCCTAAGTATATAAATGCTAGAAATGTAGGTTTGCCTTTCCTTAATCTATCTTCTAAGATAAGTCATAGGGTCCAGCATTGCCTCACGTACTCCAACATTTCTACAGATTCCAAACAGATCTTCCCTGAGGTCGGCTTCCACCACCTTTTCCATTCGTCTGTAAAGAATTCATGGTAGTACTTTGCAGCTGTGACTTATTAAACTGGCAGTTCAGTAATTTTCACATCTGTCAAGACCTGCATTCTTCTTGAAGTCTGAGGGCATTTTGCCTATCTCATATATCTTGCTCACCAGATGGTAGAGTTTGGGAGGGTTGGCTCTCCCAAGGTTATTAGTAGTTCTAATGGAACGGTGTTTACTTTCAGAGCCTTGTTTCGACTTCGGTCTCCGAGTGCTCTGCCAAGCTCTTCACGCAGTATCATATCTCCCATTTCATCTTCATTTACATCCTCTTCCATTTCCATAATACTGCCCTCAAGTATACTGCCCTTGCATAGACCCTTTAAATACTCATTCCACCTTTCTGCTTTCCATTCTTTGCCTAGAACTGATTTTCCATCTGAGCTCTTGACATTAATGCAAGTGGTTTTCTTTTCTCCAAATGTCTCTTTAATTTTCCTGTAGGCAGTATCTATCGTACCCCTAGTGAAATATGGCTCTACATCCTTACATTTGTCCTCTAGCAATCCCTGCTTAGCCATTTTGCACTTCCTGTTGATGTCATTTTTGAGACGTATGTGTTTCTTTTTACCTGTTTCATTTACAGCATTTTTATATTTTCTTCTTTGACCAATTAAACTCAGCATCTCTTCTGTTATCCAAGGATTTCTACTAGCCCTGATCTTTTTACCTGCTTGATCCTCTGCTGCCTTTATTATTTTATCTCTCAAAGCTACCCATTCTTCTTCTACTGTATTTATTTCCGCTGTTCTTGTCAAAATTGTTCCCTTATGCTCTCTCAGAAACACTCTACAACTTCTGGTTCTTTCAGTTTATCCTAGTCCCATCTCCTCAAATTTCCACTTTTTTGCAGTTTCTTCGGTTTTAATCTACAGTTCTTTACCAATAGAGTGTGGTCAGAGTCCACATCTGCCCCTGGAAATGTCTTACAATTTAAAACCTGGTTCCTAAATCTCTGTCTTACCATTATATAGTCTATCTGAAACCTGTCAGTATCTCCAGGCTTCTTCCATGTCTACAACTTTCTTTTATGACTCTTGACCCAAGTGTTAGCTATTATTAATTTATGCTCTGTGCAAAATTCTACCATTGGCGGGAGGGGGGGGGGCTTCCTCTTTCATTCCTTACCCCCATTCCATATTCACCTACTACGTTTCTTTCTCTTCTTTTTCCTACTACCGAATTCCAGTCCCCCATGACTATTAAATTTTCGTCTCCCTTCACTATCTGAATAATTTCTTTTATCTCATACATTTCTTCAATCTCTTCGTCATCTGTGGGGCTACTTGGCATATAAATGTGTACTACTGTGGTAGATGGGGCTTCGTGCCTATCTTGGCTACAATAATATGCTTTCACTATGCTGTTTGTAATAGTATTTTCATACTCTTAGGAAAAAGTTGGTGACTGAAATATCATGAGAATGTCCCGTGCCACAGCAAAAGGCTCGTTTGTTTTCATGACTGCCACCCCAATTCGTGTATCATGTCTGTGGCACTCTCTCCCCTACTTCATAATACAAAACGAGGTGCCCTTCTTTGAACTTTTTTGGTGTCCTCAGTCAATCTCGTCTTGTGCAGATCCCACACTGCAGAGCTATACTCCCGAAGAGGGTAGACAAGATTAGTGTAAGCAGTCTCCTTAGTAAACCTGTAAAAAATTTTTAACTGTTCTGCCAATAAATCGCAGTCTTTGGTTTGCTTTCCCCCACAACATTAGCTACATGATCATTCCACTGTAATTTATTCATAGTTGTAGTACCTAAGTATTTAGTTGAGTTTAAAGCCTTTATAATTGTCTGGTTTATTGTGTAACTAAAATTTAGCAGATTCTTTTTAGTGCTCATGCGGATGACTTCACACTTCTCATGATTTAGTGCCAATTGCCACTTTTTGCATCACACAAATATCCTGTCTAAATCATTTTGGAATTCATTTTGATCATATGATGACATTACACAATAGTAAATGACAATATCATCTGCAAATAATATAAGACGACTGCTCAGATTGTCTCCCAAGTTATTTAGGAAGATCAGGAACAACAGGGGCCAAGGCAGGAGACAGATTGCTGGAGGTATCGCAGTGACCTGGGAGAACGCCAGATATTGCTTCCATTTTACTCTATGACTTTCCATTCATTATTACGAATGGTTACCTTTGTGGCAGGAAATCGCGAATCCAGTCTCACAACTCAGCCAAAACTCCACAGGCATGCAATTTAATTGGAATTCACTTGTGAGGAACGGCATCAAGGGCCTTCTGAAAATCTTAAACACGGAATCAATTTGACATCCTGTGTCAATAGCACTTATTACTTCCTGAGAATAAAGAGCTCCTTGTGTTTCACAAGAATGATACTTTCTGAATCCGTGTTGGCTATTTGCCAATAAACTGATTTTTTCCAGCTGTTGTTGCCAGCATCTGAACCACAGAGATACTACTACTACTTTATTCAAACAGCTCCTATTGTGGTCTCGTGGGGCTGAGAGGACCCCACATTCCAGAATTCAATAGCTCTGAAAAATCCGAGGAGGTATCAGGAAACAAAATTCGGTCCTCCCCAACCAGAGACAGTCTGCTAATCATTCAGCTACAGATGTGGTCTTCAATTCTTTTTAATTTTTAATAATAAGTATTTAATAATTATTAAATTATTTAATAATAATAATATTATTATTAGTCGACATACGGAGACTGACAGCAACTGCTGACAAATATGGCAGTTCATTTCCCACAGCAGAACTTCACAACAGAGTAACACTGACATTGAAAGTATCACTTGAAACTGTTTAGTAAACCATTTGTGTGTGGCGGTGCCAAAGCAAGCGACAGACTGCAGGAGGTATCGCAGTGACCCATCACTCGTTTGGGATTGTCAACAAGCAAAAGTCATCAGTATTGCTTCCAATACTAGACAAAGTTTGAGGTTATGCACACCTACTCATCCTAAAGCCTGTATATGCTGCCAACTAATTAAATACCCATACAGTGCAGTGACACGACTCAGAAGTAACGTGGAAGCACCGTAGAGTGATGGCTTGGCAGCTGAGAGTCAGTAGCAGCCATTGTGGCAATATTTTGATCGCGATTACTGATGTGCCTGTGGATAGCGCAGCAAGAATAGCAGAGATGAATGAGAAGTGGTGCTACACAGTTATAACAGTGCAGCAAGTGAGGTGGTGTCACCACACCAGGAAAGTCTCTCGCGCCAACATAACTAGATGCTGGGTTTTAGTGACACACATGGGTGACGGAGGCATATAAATAAGTCTGGATTTTAAGGAGATGACAGAGCAACACCCGACAGCAAGACAACTGGACTCTGCCCGCTGCAGCCACAGGTTCAAGACTGGGCAATGCCTGCCACCTACACTAAATCCTTCACAGGACCAGGTGGCACTGACCTGCCTTTAGTTCCTGTAATAACCGACATTGAGTTCCTAGTGGGCCTTGGCACCACAGCACCAACCCCTGGCCGACATCTGTCTGAGGGCAGCGAGATGTACCCCAGGCACAGCTGTCTTCGTGTTACTTTGTAGTGACACAAGCGAGGTGAGGGATTGTTGGGCTCACGACACAGAGGTAAGCAAGCACACAACAGTCCCTCTGTGCTGCCATCGTGGCTGTGTGCAGAGCTGAGGGGCCGTCTCCTGAGTGGGATGCCACTGCAGCATGACACGATGTGCCTCCGATGTTGACACGAGACCTGTGGCTCACGGAAGGCTGTCTCAGCAGCAGTGCCGGGTCGAAGCCACCGCACTTCCAATGGCCCCAGCCAGGGTCAGCGAGGAGAGGCGTGCCTGAGATCAGTAAACTTCTTTGTAATTGTTAACAGTCTTTGCCATCGGGGTTACTGCCTTTCGCAGTGTCACATACGGAGGTCAGACACCTCTCACCGTTTTCGAGGGTAATTCAAGAGATTCTCTGACCTAATGTCCCATACTACTGTCATTTCAGTGACTGTTTCAACTTTTGAGATGTCCACTTAGTTAACACATTTCTCCAGAAGGCAGGAATATGTCTAATACAACTGCATGCAGTATCTGCTGACATAATCTGACTAACTTTCAATGGGTATCAAGAAAACACAATGTCTCATCACAGGAACACAGGAATCCTCATCACACACTGGACAACCAGAGCAGACAACTGTCAAACAGTGGAATAGGCTTTAGCAATGACATCTTGTCCACCTCATAAAGCTGAGCACATTACAATGCACGTGGGTGCGTGTCACTGTGTCAAATGTTAACTGGCATCAGATTTTTATTCGACAGATGTGTATTTTCAAAGAAACTGCCTTTATTTTGGTTATTGTTTGGTTTGTACTTCACAGTAAATTACTTATTTCAATTTAATAATGTTCATTCATGACTCCCTGTTCTGCACTCACAGGCAGCACACCGCACCTGGTACACGCGGCACTCTGGGACCACAGCACAGCTACAATACCTGAAGATGCACTTATAACAGTCTTAAACTGGTCGTGTGAAAACAAAGAAATTTACAACTGAAGCGGTATTTCCAACCTCTGCTAACGTTCATTTTGTCATTCCCTACTACCCCCCTCAAATGTAAGCCCCGACACATTTGCAGGTATCAGGTCGTAAAACCCTTTTTATTAGCATTTTATTTAACAATAGAATTAATTATTAGAAACATAAATTATGTGCTTGTCTTTTGAGACACTTAGATGTTGGATGAAAAATTTCTGTGTTTTTGACTGCAATTAATGACGGGTCCTGGAAAACTTGGAATTTATTTATTCATATGTCTCACCTGCACTTTAAAATTACAGGTATACAACATTAGTAATACTATATATAACAGGAACACGAAAATACGAAACTAGATATAAAATTAACTAAATGTCAATATCTAGGTTCCTAATCCATATAATGAGGTTGCTGCAACTCCCCTGGTACGAACGCAAGGGGCTTTCATCTCAAATGTGCTCTATGTCTAGGTCAGAGCCCCACATTCACAAACCAGAGACACTGTAGCACCCCATTTGTAAAGAGAGTTTGCGCATCATCCAACTTGACCATAGTTTCCTGTCGAGTTCTGTGCCAGCAGTATATCACAGTTATACTTTCGGAACCACTCATGCTCTTCAATAACTTGACAGCTCTGGTCCCACAGAGCCCCATATCAAGGATTACTGGCCTGTGCTAGCTGTGTGGGAAATTGGGTATGACTTCCCTGGATACAAGCACTGGGTGCCCTCTGCAGCCCCGGGACACAAAGCAGAGATTCTGGTTGTAATCTCTTCGTCAGACCAGATATTGGATTAACTGATTACAAACATCCAACAATTCAAAATCAAAACTTGGAATGTAAGCTCTACATCATAAAGAGAAACTAGCCTGCAGTACATGAATGGAAAGGAACATCAGGACACTAATGTTCTTCCAAGAATTACAACAGAAGATTACAGACAATGTTCCTATTCTGAATGAATTTTCTCTCTGCAGTGAAGTGTGCACCAATCTGAAATTTCCGGGAAGACAAACTGTGTGTCTGACAGGGACTCGAGCCACAGACCTTTGCCTTTTGTGGGCAAGCACTCTACTGGCTGCGATTTTAAAGCACAATGCACGACCTACACTTACAGCTTTACTTCCTCAGCACTTCTCCAACCTGCCAAACTACACACAAATTTTCCTCTATACATTGTGCGACCAACACTCCTGGAAGAAAGGAGCACTCTACTGGCTGCGATTTTAAAGCACAATGCACGGCCTACACTTACAGCTTTACTTCCTCAGCACTTCTCCAACCTGCCAAACTACACACAAATTTTCCTCTATACATTGTGCGACCAACACTCCTGGAAGAAAGGAGCACTCTACTGGCTGCGATTTTAAAGCACAATGCACGACCTACACTTACAGCTTTACTTCCTCAGCACTTCTCCAACCTGCCAAACTACACACAAATTTTCCTCTATACATTGTGCGACCAACACTCCTGGAAGAAAGGATAGTGCAGAGAGACAGATTAGCCACAGTCTAGGGGACAGTTCCCAAATGAATTTTCACAGTGGAAAGAGCGCCAATTTTTCCTGTAAGATTGTACTTGGGTAGCTCACTTTGCAGGGCACTTGTCCGCAAAAGGCAAAGGTCCCAGATCTGACCCCCCCCCCCCCCTCCCAATTCAGGTGCACAGTTTTAATCTGCCAGGACTACTCCTACAGAGCAAAAATGCAGTCTGGAAACAATCCCACAGGCTGTGGCTAGTAAGGAGTTCATTAGACCTGTTAATCGCAGATTTTGATGAGTCTTGGGCATGATGTAAAGGGACCTGTCCTGAGTACCTGCCTAGTGGCTTTTTATGTGATGGCCCCTAGTTTCTGAGAAAATCTATGTTGAACTTTTATGCCTAACCCCTATAAGTGTAACGTTAGTCATGTTTCAAACAAATGAGCTAGTGCAGTGGCTAAGGTTCATGGCTACCACATTGGTGTTCCGGGATCAAATCCCGCTTGCGTATTTTTTTGTTTTAATTTTCAATTTTTTTTAATCCTACAGAACATCAATAAACACCACCTGACACAACATTATCCAAAAATGGTCATTTTTGCTGTAGTAATTACATTAACACTTGGAAAATCCCCCATTGTTACATTAACACTTCAAACATTAATGTAAACTTTCTTCAAACGTCTGTTCTGTTTGTAGTTAAAATTCCAAATATTTGGACAACTTTGGTTCATGTGTTTCCTAGATGTGATCTCACTTCTTGTTGCCCTCTCCCTCATGGACACACAATTCCCTGGCCCGAACACCGAAAGCTGGCATTTGTCACTGGCATAAGCTGTTCACAACATGTATTCAGCACAGTGCATGTCAAAAACGTACAGTGAAATGGGAGAAGCAAATATTTCTACAAAACAACAGCCACAAGAAGATCCATCAGAAGCAAGAGAGTGTGATGAACCATCTGAGGGCGAAGTCACCAATGCCAATATATACACCAAAAACATTGCTTCACAATTTAAAATTTCTTACAAATACACCTCTGAGAATGATTTCCACTAATTCTACTGCAATCAAAGACACAGTAGCCAGTGCAATTAAAGATCTGTTGGCCAAAAGACGAAATTTCATTGGGGATGATTTAACACATGCAATTCTATTCTATAACAAACAGTGTACACATCTGAAGAAAAGTTGGCTGTAATGATCACTTTATTTAATAAACTGCTTTGAATAATTTTGTATAACATATACTATTTAATGATATTCTGTACAATGGGGTGGGGAGGGGAGCAACCCACAGGATTTGAACCCAGACCACTAGCATGTTAGCTAGGCATGTCACTACACTCACTGGTCAAAATGCTACTAATGTTACAGGTATCAGGGGTACACATAAAACTTCAACATCAACTTTCTCAGAAATTAGGGACCACTGCACGAAAAGCCACAGTGCCACAAGGTACACAGAACTTCTGTGTGGTTTGGAAGACATGGGAGAGGTACTGGCAGAAGTAATGTTGTAAGGCCAGGTCGTGAGTCTTCCTCCGATAGCTCAGCCAGGAGAGCAGTTGTTCCACAAAATTTCGGGCATGCAGCCGCATAAATTCACCTTCTTCTTCTTCTTCTTCTTTTTCTTCTTCTAATATTTCTGCTGAATACTGTCCAGCCATCTTCAAAGTGAGCCGAGGTGACTGACGCTCCAGCACTTCCTCCGTCCTTTTAAACCCTCAGGCTGAACCACTGAGCATGTGTCCACAGCGACAAGGCACCAGAGACATTGATCGGCGTCAAAGAGGAATGACATGCATGGAATTAGATCTATGGCTGCACAGTTGATTCACATGGTGATATTGATGTATCACCCTGAGCTGCACCGTCGCGACGTCATTGTGATTTAATTACTAAAATTGTCGGATTCCATTCTTTGTCCAAGCTGAAGTCACTATCTCTATTAATTAAATTCCTCACCAACCAAGTTTCAATTGCTTCTTTCATTACTGAGTCCCAGAAAGATAAATTCGAGGCTAAAATTTCGACGTTACCGTACACCATAGATGAACAATCTGAGGGCGAACTCACTAATCTCAACATATACACCAAAAAGATTGCTTCACAATTTAAAATTTCTTACAAATACACCTCTGAGAATGATTTCCAGAGGGGGAGGGGGGCAGTGTCAATACAGTGCTCCACCACTGCAAATTTATTAGGTTGTAAGCATCAGGTGTACCTGGGGCGCTCTGTGCATCTCTCCTGGAGTGTACATGTCATCTGTCCGATATATGAACGGTCGCACTCACAGGGGTTTTGTAAGCCCCAGGCTTCCGAAGCATCAATCTTTTTCGATTTCCTTCATGACCTGAATTTGTCTGTCGATAGAATTCAGATGATTTAGCTTGTCTTTACCACATAACTCCAAAACACTGTGGGCTTCAAGCTAGCAGATTCCAGCCATAAAAAAGTTGGCCACCAAGGGCGACAATGGAGGACTTAGAGAAGAAGGCGCTGGAATCTGAAAACCGACCCATATGGTTTTATATTTACGTGCAAATAACTGCCACCACCCTTTGCAGACGATGAGTGTACTCAGAACTCTGGTACACATAGCACACGTTATTGCTGACGAGAGCAGTCCGGAGGACGAGTTTCTACACCTGAGAAGAGTTTTTGAAGACAATGGGTACTCTCCACAGCAGACACGTAAGGCACTATAAATGCAGTTGTGTATATGCAACAGCTTTGACCAACTGTCAGAGTTGAGTGGGAAGGAGCCTCCTGTGGCTGTAGATGTAAGGAACATGCAGCAGTCCTCAGCAGTTAGAAGGCTTATATCAGTTGCAAAATCTAACAGAAAGAAGAAGGTTCTACTGCTAGTAGTTCGCATGGTAGATGTGTGGGCCAGCAATTGCATGAAGTGTTGGGGAGTGAGTACCACATCACCAGCATTGTGAAGCCTAGTGCAGGGTTGGCTCAGGTGACTGACAGCATAGGGGAGTTATGTAGGAATTCTACGAAGCAGGATCAGGTAGCGCTAGTGGGTTGCGCAGGGAACAGTCTTGAAAGGGATGGGGAATATGATGTGGGTGGTGACCTGGTAAAGATAGCTACTCAAACTGGTGGCACTAATGTGCATTTAGTGCAACTGTTTCAGCGTCACGATTGGCCTGTTAGGCACATTAATGTGGGGCCGGAGAGGGTGCTGATGGCAGAGGGCATGGGTTATATTTCAGTGGTGCCAGTGGGGTCTTAGTAAATCGGGTTTCACTAGGCATGGCCTGCACCTCAATAGATACGGGAAGGGGAGGCTGGCAAAGCTTATAGGTGACAGTGTAGTGGGTGGTGGTGGGATCACTCATGGAAGTTAGTGAACAGCTTATAGATGTTGACTCTGAAATTATTGGTATATCGGAGCACCACTTAAATTATTTGACAATTCAGGGGCTTCCCTTACCAGGATACAGATTAGCTGGTCGTTTTTCAAGGAGTTCCTTGCGGGGTTGGTGAGTGGCTATGTACGTAAAAAACATTATTCCATTTGAGTCCATATACTTATCACGATACTGCACTGAACAGATATTTGAATGTTGTGCAGGGGCAGTTGAATTTAGTGAAACTGAACTTCTAATTATTGTTGTTTATAGTCTCCTCACTCTGACTTCAGAGCATTTCTGCTCAGGCTAGAGAGGGTTCTTGATTCACTTTGTAGAAAGTACCGGAAACTAGTTGTATGTGGTGACTTCAATATAAATTTTGTATACGATGGAGCAAGAAAAAAGGTGTTGGGGGGATCTCCTAAATTCATATGATCTGATGCAGACTGTTTTTTCCAACTAGGGTGTGGGGAACAGCAGCACAATGCACACAATATTTCTATTCATTCTTCATTACTAGATGGGCATTCTGTTAATAAAAGGGTGAATCGCATTTCAGTCCATGATGCACAAATTTTAACACTAAAAGCCTTTTGTACTCAAACAAATGTCACATATAATTACAAACTATGCAGGAAAGTTAATCCAACAGCAAGAGAGAGTTTCTTAAACCTTGTCAAGGAACAAGAGTGGCAGGATGTTTATAGTGCCGATAACAAAGATGATAAATATAATGCTTTCCTTACATTTCTCTTGCTCTTCGAGACTTGTTTTCCATTAGAACGTTCTAAATGGGTACTAGCAGTAGTAGGCAGCCCGGGTGGCTGACTAGTGGGACAAGGATGTCATGTAGAACAAAGTGGGAATTATATCAAAATGTTAGAAGTAGTCACAATCAAGCTACAGCAGCCCATTACAAACAGTATTGTAATATGCTTAAAAATCTTATGAGGAAGGCAAAGATTATGTGGTACGCAAATAGAAAAGCTAATTCACAGGATAAAATTAAAACCATATGGTCAGTTGTGAAGGGAGTGTCTGGTCAGCAGCACAAGGTCGACAATATAAAGTCAGTTCTTAGTAAAAATATTTCTGTTACTGATAAATCAGATATATGTACAGTATTTAACAATCTTTTCTGAGCATTGCTGGTGAATTAAATAAAAATTTAGCGTCTACAGGAAATTATGTAACTTTCTTGACAAATGCCTTTCCGAGATTTATGTCTGAAATACTCCTCTGTGATACAGAGAAGGGGGAGATTGAGTCAATAATTAAATTACAGAAGACTAAGGACTCTCATGGACATGATGGAATGTCCAGCAGAATATTAAAGTACTGTGCTGCACATGTCAGCCCTGTATTTAGCCATATTTGTAATTTTTCCTTTATGAATGGTCAATTTCCTGAACAATTAAAGTACTAGGTAGTAAAGCTGCTTTATAAAAAGGGAGAAAAGGATAATGTACACAATTGTAGACCTATTTCTATGCCATCAGTGTTTCCTAAAGTTATTGAAAAGGCTGTGTATGTAAGGATAATTGTTCATTTTATATCACACGATTTGCTATCAAATGTACAGTTCGGCAGATCACTTAACAACTGAAAATGCTATATTCTCTTTTCTCTGTGAGGTACTGGATGGGCTAAACAAAAGGTTTCGAACACTTGGCATATTTTTTGATTTAACTAAGGCGTTTGATTGTGTTAATGACAAAATATTGTTCCAGAAGTTGGACCATTACGGAATACGGGGAGTAGCTCACAATTGGTTCACCTCTTACTATAGCAACAGACTGTAAAAACAATGTTGAGAATGACTGATGTGGGGTCTGAGTGGGGTACAGTCAAGTGGGGGGTGCTCCCGGGGATCAGTGTTGGGGCCACTCCTATAATGATATGCCCCCTAGTATTATGGGTAACTCTAAAATATTTGCCGGGATGACACTAGCTTGGTAGTGAAGGATGTGTCCAACAGTGGGTCAGTTTCAAATATTGCAGTTCATGACCTAAGTTCATGGCTTGCAGAAAATAAACACCAAATCACAGCAAGACTCACTTTTTACAGTTTCTAACATGCAATTCAACAAAACCTGACGTTTCAATTTCACAGAATGGGCATATGAATAGCGAAACTGAACAGTTCACATTTCTAAGTGTTCAGATAGATAGTAAATTGTCTTGGAAAGTCCACGTTCAGGATCTTGTTCAAAGACTTAATGCTGCCATTTTTACTATTCGAATGGTAACTGAAGTGACTGATCGTTCGACATGAAAATTAGTCTACTTTGCTTATTTTCATTCGCTTATGTCATATGGAATTATATTTTGAGGTACCTCTTCCCATTCTTAAAAGATATTTTTGCCTCTGAAACGGGCGGTTCGGGCAATAAGTGGTGTAAGTTCACGAACCTCTTGTAAACCCCTGTTCAATAGTCTGGGTATTTTGACATTGGCCTCTCAATGTATATATTCCTTACTGCCATTTCTTGTTAACAATATTAGCGTATTCTCAATAATAAGCAGCTTTCACTCAGTTAATACCCAGCAGAAATCAAACCTGAAGAAAGGCGTGCAGTATACCGCTGCATCCATTTTCAATAAGCTACCGCTCGAATTAAAAAATCTTGGCAGTAATCCACGCGCTTTCAATTCGAAACTGAAGAGTTACCTCATGGGTCGCTCCTATTCTGTCGAGGAGTTCCTTGAAAAATTAAACTGATTCTTGTTGTATTGTTATTGTGTTTATTTATGGATTGACTTTTTTTGGGTTCATAAACATTTTATTTTTATCTGTTATTACTTTTATGTTGTAATTTCATGTACTGACATGTTCCATGACTTTGTAGATTTGCTCCTCAATTTGGTCCTACAGAACTTGAAACATAAATAAAAAATAAAAAAAATGAAATCCACAGTGCACACAAGAAAAACGGAAGAAGACATGGAAAGTTTTAAATCCATGGCTTTCCTGCCATACGTGGGAAGCCTTTCATCAAAAATAGGACAGATCCTCAGTAAACACAAAGTGAAAGTGGTTTTTCGCTTTTCGCCAAAGACAGCAGCACTCCTGGGTTCCATTAAAGATGATTTGGTACTTCGGAAGCCTGGGGTTTACAAGATCCCCTGTAAGTGCAGCCGTTCATATATCAGACAGACAACACATACAGTCCAGGAGGGATGCACAGAGCACTGCAGGTACACCGAGCTCTGTACCAACAATGGGCACTTTACAGTGTATGGTAACATTGAAATTTTAGCCTCGACTTCATCTTTCTGGGACTCAGTAGTGAAAGTAGTAATTGAAATTCGGTTAGCGATGAATTTAATTAATAGAGATAGCGGCTTCAGCCTGGACAATTCATTGAATCCAGCAATTTCTGTAATTAAATCACAAAGACGTCGCGACGGTGCAGCTCACAGTGATACTTTGATATCACCGTGTGGATCGACTGCACAGCCACAGACCTAATTCCATGCACATGTCATACCACTTTGCTGCTGATCAACATCTCTGGCATCTTGTGTACCTGTGGCCGGATGTGCAGTGGTTCACTCCCCAGGTTTAAAAAGACGGAGCAAGTGCTGGAGCATCAGTCACTTTGGCTCACTCTGAAGATGGCTCGATGGTATTCAGCCAAAATATTAGAAGGAGTTGAATTTATGCAGCTGCATGCCCGAAGTTTTACGGCACAGTCTTTGCGCTGCAAAAATATGAAGATGGGAGAGCAGTTGGCTGCAAAAGGCAAAGGTATCGAGTTTCAGTACAGGTCTGGGACACTATTTAATATGCCAGAAAGTTTCAGATCAACACTCTTATCGTTTTCATTATATTGTTGTAAATGAGGCTTTAAAATAAGAATGTCTTACACATATGGGAAAATTTGGCAAAGTCGTCATTGGAACCAGTGCATCAGCTGAGGCTGGAATAATTTGAGGAAACAACAGTATCTCCAAATCTATATATAATGACAAGACTTGAATCATACTCTTATAGCACGCAAGTCCGATGACACTGACGACCAAGACGGTACAGTAGCCACAACACTGGCATCAAATTCAGAACCACTTTGTTTCATACCCCATCTGGCCATCTAGATGTAGATTTTCTGTAAGTTCTCAAAATCAGTGCAGGTTTTGTTCCTTTCCACTTGCTTGTTGTATTCAAGTCTTTGCCTTTCTCTACATTTTTTATCCTCCATCACCAAACTGACTATTTCTTGGTGCTTTAAATGTGGCTGCCAACTGATCCCTTCTGTTAGTCAAGTTGTACATTAAATTTCTTTCTTACCGTATTTAATTCAGTGCCTCAACATTGGTTGTTGGAACCACACCTAATCTTTAACAGTCTTCTGCAGCATCACATTTCAATTTTTTTTATTAGTTTCTTGTCTGAACTGTTTATCATCATTTCATTTTATACGAGGCTACAATCCATACAAATACCTTCAGAGAAACTTCTAATACTTCAACTTACGATCGATGTTAACAAATTTCTCTTTTTTCATATAAGTTTTTCTTGCTTTTGGCTGTCAATTTTTTACATCCTCTTGGCTGTCAATTTTTTATATCCTCTCTATCTTGGCCACACTTTAAAAACTCTTATTCTACTTTTAAGGTCTTTTTTCATAATCTAATTCCTTCAGCATTACATAATTTAATTTGGCTACATTCAATTATCCCTGTTTCACTCTTGTTTGGTTTCATTTTACAAGCTATTTTGAAGATATTATCTGTTCCATTCAACCATAATTCCTTGTCCTTTGGCATCTCTGACAGAATTAAATCATATCCAAACCTCAATGTTTTTTTTCTCCTCTCTGAACCTCAATTTGCTTTCCAAATTTCTCCTTGATTTCCTTTACTGCTTGCTCAATGTACAGATTGAATAACATCAAAGATAGGCAAAGACACTGTCTCACACCCTTCCAAAATATTACTTCCATTTCAGATCCTTCAATTGCTATTACTGCAGTCCGGTTTCTGTGAACAAAATTTGCTCCCTACTATCTTCAGAATTTTAAAGAGAATAATGGACTCAACACTGTCCAAAACTTCCTCTAAATCTAGAAATGCTATAAACATAGGTTTCCCTTTTTTCAACCTACCTTCTCAGCTAAACTGTAAGATCAGTATTGCCTCACACATTCCTACATTTCTGCAGAATCTAAACTCATCTTCAACCAACTCATCTTCAACCAAATCAAGTCCAGAATTAGGTAGGCACATTTGGAATCATAGCGGAAAAAACTGTCACTAGCACAAGGGAACAATGCTGTTGTGTATTAGGTCTACAGGTGAGATCACGGTAATTTATTTATTTATCAGATTCTGTAGGATAATACAAGTCACACTTACTTTGTGATGGAACAAGACAGTATATAATTTACAGAATACTGTTTAGAAAATTTATAAACAAAAATGTTAAAGAATTAAACAACAAGGGAAAAATGCTTCCATCACAGCACAAAAAAGACAAATATGCTCCTCTTTATTAAAGGCTGACTGAAAAGTGGGGTACCAGCTGCCTCATTCTACCTACCCCAGCACCTTTAAAAATTTTCACAAAAATATCAGCATGTGAAAATATTTGTGCTCTTTTTAACATGCAACTCACCTCCAACAAGCTGCCCTAACTGTAACTCTCTCATATCCACTAGAACATCGCTGTAGGTCTATCATGTCCAACCACACAACTGCCCAGTCTCTCTCTCACTCATTCAGCCCAACTCATTGTCATTACAGGGTGTATACGGGGATAAAGAAAAAAATCCCCAGATATTTACTGGATTTCCCAGTTAAAAACACACTTTTCCTGAGTGAACATACACTTTTTTCATTTTAAGTGACAGTATACTTTCCCTCAGAAATGCGAAACTTATCAATCCTTTGAATGGCTAAGGTTTTGTACACAAGTGTAGAACTTCTTCTGGACACTTTGGAACACTAAATCCAGAATAAATGCATGTTCTGGAAAGATCACTGATTTGCAGCAACATGTAGGCTGCATATTTTCTTATTATGAAAGTATAAATTCGAATACCACCAAACACAGTACATTAGTTATCAAAGCATTGAAATGGACACAGTGATACGCTTTTGTAAGCCAGTCATAGTTCATGTCACGTGATCTCGCCAGCCGATGACACGAGATATTCAGAGCAAAGGACACACAATGAAGTCAGCCAATAGTAACATTATTTAAGTAGCATGAACAAACAAACAGAAAAAGTAAAGATTTAAATTAATTTACATAGTGTAGCTGCAAGAAGAGCTAAACTTTCACATAAAGTATAGATCATTAAGATTAATAAGCTACTATAAAAGCTAAGCTTTCATATATAATATTAATATTTTTTGCTTCTGTTACACTTTAAGATATATCATACAAATGTGCCAGTAAAATTTTAAATAATGGCTTAAGTGTCTTGTCTTGGGGGCAACAAATTGCAAGAGGCTGGTCCCCAAAGTGTTGAGTTTTAAACGAGAGTCAAACACTCTGATTTAAGAAATTCATCACCTATCTCACCCGTAGCATAAATAATGTTGTGTAAAAGGAAATTTACATTGAAAGTAACATTTTCCAAACCAACATTTGCAATATTTTCCCACAATCTGCTAGAAATAGCAGTTGCCATAGAACGCCAGAAAACAGACGTTACTTCATGTGCGCAGGTACGATGATGTAGGAAACCTGTATGTTCGTAAATATATAGAATTTTGAGGTCTTACAGTATGTCATAAAAGAAACAGGACATCAGAATACACTCCAAGAAGAACAGAATTTTGTAAACCATATTAAAATGCATAATTCGGCTTAAAGTGCACATGCTTATTTCCAGATTCACAGTGAAGTAGGCCCTAATCTGTTATGAGCTTTTCCATGTGGTTTTTAGGATGCAAATTTTCTTGGTGTACCAATACTGTATTATCACGTTTGGTTCTTTATTATTACATAATGCCACATGAGGCAGAAGATGAAAACATGCACTCGAAATTCAGTGAACAGTTGAAAATAGCTGTAGTTTGGAATGAAACACTCCATTTCAAATAAATTGACTGTGTCTGTGGAAAAAGATTAATAAAAGCAAAATTTCTTTAAATAACTTCATTGTTCTGCAAGGCGATTGATTAATGCTAGAATGCCAACAACTTGAAAATAAAATAAAATCATAAAATTGAAAACAATAACATATTTTAGCCTTCCATAATTATATGAATTTATTTTAATTCACTTCATAGCCACATAAATTAGTTTTGTTTTCATTCGATGTGAGAGTTATTAACAAAGAAGAAACAACAAAATCACTAAATATAAACATGGGACACGTGAAGATCACCACCTTCCTCACTCCAAATCAGACTGCCCCGCGCATGCACGAATCTGGCAGCTTTGGCGAGCCAGAAAAATTTTTCAATTAGCCAGAAGCAGGAAAGGTACTGCTCATATGTGATTTAGCTGCGCATGCGGCTGAGCCCGCTGGCAACCGCTCGAATGACCCTAATGTAAACAGTTTTGACTTCATGTTTGTCTGTTGGTTTGGGTTTGCCTTTGACATATTTTGCTGTTGGCAGACGCTTGTGTGTGCACTGTGTTTTGTTGTTGTAAATGGCAATTTTCTTTGCAACTTTTGTTTATTTTGGTTTTTCCTATCGTTTAGGCTTTATTTCCACAGTATTATTCTGCAGTAGTGGGGTACATTAAAATTCTCTGTTAGCGCATCAGTTCTTACCAGTCAAAGTTACAAAAATTTAACTGAAAACTAAAACAATGAAAAATTCTGAGAATTCTAAAAACAATCCGGGTTTTCCCAGTTTTCTCCCGGATGAAAAACTTCCCGGGCTTTTCCTGGATTTCCCAAAGCGTACATGCCTTGCATTATCTCTTTGAGGTTCTCTAAAAGTCACTGTCTCCTGTCTCACAGCCAGTGTCACCTTTGTTCTGTCTTACTACTACTTTCTCATCTCACTTTCACTGTCTTCCTCTTGCTCCCTCATAACACTACTTTCCCACTCATTCATTCATTCCTACTGCTGCTTTCTCTTCTCACTGTCACAATCTCTTTCTTCCTCATAGTCACTGTCATATACTCTTGTCTCTCATTATCATTGGCTCTCGCCCACTTCCACTTTCTTCTTGTCTTTATTCCTCTCCCACAGGTAAAGTCTCCTTCATTATTTTCCTTGCACTGTTCTCTGGTAAGTAACTTTGAACATCCGTGTCTCAGAAATGGATAAAGATGTCAATAACATTTTCAAGGCTGTTCAAGAATGGAATATATGAGGGTTGTACCAAAAGTAAGGTTCCCAGTATGCTAAATCCGACAACAGTGCCATGCCTGTCTGCGATTTGCTACATCGTTCAGTGTTGGCTTGGCAGCCATCAGAGAAGGAAGTATTGATTACTGCTCCTGCCAACTGCGAGGTTTGAGCAGGAATCCGGCTTCTCCACACAAGGAAGTTACCGCCTGTGGAGATTCATTGGCAACTAACTGAGGTTTATGGTGAAGAGTGCATGTCCGTTCAGCATGTCCGAAAATGGTGCAGGGCTTTTGCTGAGGGTTGCACAGAAGTTCACAATGGAAGACTGCCGGTTTTGGATGCGATTGTCCGGAAAATCAACAGTGAGCTGCTCAAAGATTTGATGGTCACTGTCTGTGAACTTGTGAAACACATTTCTGAAGGTTCCCACAGCACAACTGAAAGAACTTTAACAGAAACGTTGGGTTACGACAAGATATGTGCTCGCTGGGTCCCCCCTGATGCTGACTGATGGACACAAGGAGCAACGCCTTGACTGTGCTCACAAGTTTCTTCAACAATGTGAGAGGGGAGGCAACAAGGAGAAGTTGTTGGACTCTATTGTCATGGGAGATGAAACGTGGGTGTTTCATTACACTCCCGAAACAAAACAATAATCTAGTCAGTGGCGTCACTCCAGTTCATCGCCACCAAAGAAATTCAAACAAACGCAGTCGGCAGGAAAGGTTATGGTGACTATGTTTTTGGATCAGAAGGGGGGTACTCCCCACCATTTGTATTCAACCTGGGATGACAATAAACTCTGACAGATATTGTGAAACACTGGCCAAACTCCAGTGAGCAATCCAGAATCGCTGGAGAGGATGACTGAAGGAGGGAGTAGTGCTTCTTCATGACAACACTTGACCCCATGTCACTCATCAAACACAGGAGCTTTTGAAGACGAAGACATTTGGGTGGACTGTTATGCCCCATCCCCTGTACAGCCCGGACTTAGCCCCCGGCGATTATCGCTTCTCCCCCAAGCTAAAGGAACACACAGGTTTTTTTTTTCCCCTTTTTGTTATGGTTTTAGGGCGCAAAACTGCTACAATCCATAAGCAGGCATGGAAGACCATTCTGTGGTTTAATTAAGGATAAGAAACCGAATGTGAAATCAGCAGCAATGGGAGCAAAACTCGAGGAGGAGGGAAACTAAAAACGGAAGGAGATCTTAGAAAACTACTACTGAAGGGGGGTTTGAATTCCCCGAAAAAAAAAAGAGCTTCAAATGACCAATATCATCTCACCGACACTGATAAACTCGAGAATGCTATCAGCTAAGCGCGTGTCATCTGCTAAAAGGGAAGATGTATCCGGTGACAAATGTAAACGGGTACATAGCGGATTAAAATAGGGGCACTGAAGTATAAAAGGTGTCTCCCTATCCACAGTTGAGAGCAGTGAGGACAAAGTGCGGGAGGATCACCACTTAAAAATGTTGATGGCTAAAAAAGACAGTGCCCTATCCAGAGTCTACTTAAAATTACCTCCTCTCGACAACGAGGCCGGCAGGAAGAGGTCCAAGTGCAGGGAAAAGGTTTTCCGTTCCCTAATTTATTATCGGGAAATGTAGACCAATGTGTGTGCCATAAAAGAGTAACACAACAACATAAAATGCTCTGTAGATCAGCAAAGGGAACCATGTGAACAGTGGGCCGAGGAAGAGAGACTGCAGCCTAGGCCACTATATCGGCTGCCTCGTTTCCGTGGATACCATCGTACCCTGGGATCCAGAGGAATGCCACAGAGACTCACCCAAGTGGAGCAAGTGGAGGCTGTCCTGAATCCGGTGGAACAGAGGGTGCATGGGATAAAGAGCTTGGATGTTGAGAAGAGAGCTGATCGAATCCGAGCATATAATATACTGTAGCCGCTTATGGCGACAGATTTATTGGACAACCTGGAGAACAGCATAAAGCTCCACACTAAAAACCGAAAACTGGTCGGGAAGTTGAAATCTATTAGAGGTGTCGCCAACAATATGGGCACATCCAAAACCAAATGTGATCTTTGAGCTGCCAGTGTAAATAAATGTGGCATCCTCCATTTGTACGCATAGAGCAGCAAATGGCTGATGATAAACAACAGGGGGAGGGGGGTACTATCCTTGGGAAGCTGACAAAAGGCATGGAGAAGGCAGGTCCGGGGATGAAGCCAAGGTGGCGCCATACCCCCCCATTTGTCAAGCAAGTTTTAGGAAAGTGGAAGGAAAGAGAACGTAACAGTTGACAGCAGCGGACTCCCAGTGGTGGTAGAGAGGAAGGGCGGCCTGCATACCCTAAATCCAAGGAGCCCTTGAAAAAAAAAAAAAAAGGGCATGGGTTGGAGGGGCAGGCATGGACGACAGATGACTAGCGTAATGACTCAGTAGGGCAGCTCACCAATCTGACAGTGGAGGTACAGCAGTCTCAGCATAAAGGTTCTCCACGGGGCTGGTATAAAAAGCTCCAGATGTTAAATGCAATCCACGATACAGGCATAGGAGGATCACTTGGTCTGCTCCCCAGGAGTTACCACTCTGAACACGGAGGGTGTTGAGTAATCGAATACAGCGAGCTGAAAGATATGACACGTGGGAAGACCAGTACAGTTTTCTATCAAACATAAGTCCCAAGAATTGGGCGATGTCAGCAAATGGAAGGTCGAAAGGGCCTAGAAGTAGGAAAGGCAGAGGAACCTCCGTACGATGCCAAAAATTTACACAGACAGTTTTACTGGGAGAAAACCGGAAGCCTGTTTCGATGCTCCATGAGTGGAGGCGATCAAGACATCCTTGAAGATGTCATTCAAGAAGGCTGGTCCGTTGAGATCTGAAGTAGATTGTAAAACTGTCGCCAAAGAGAGAACCCGAGACATTGGGAAGGAGACAATCCATCATTGGATTTATAGCAATGGCAAACAGGACAACACTCAGCACAGAGCCCTGGGCACCCCATTTTCTTGGGAAAATGTACGGGAGAGAGTGGTGTGCACCCACACCTTAAAGGTGCGCGCTGTCATAAATTCAAGAATAAAAAGGGGTAGCTGATCTCTAAAGCTCCAAGACAACTGTGTGCAGAGGATGCCTCTCCTCCAATGTGTAACACATGCTCTCTCCAGATCAAAATATATCGCTACCGTTTGGTGTTTCCTGAGAAAATTGTTCATAATGTAAGCCGAGAGAGCAACAAGATGGTCAACTGCAGAATGATGCTTTCGGAAACTGTATTGGTCACCTGTTAAAAGGTTTCAGGACTCCAGCTACCAGCCTAAACGGCATTTCACCATGCATTCCAAAACCTTACATACACTACTCATGAGAGATATGGGGTTATAGCTAGAGGGGAGATGTTTATTCTTTCCAGGTTTCGGAACAGGAATGACGATAGCTTCCCGCCATCTTCTGTGAAAGGTACTGTTGGTCCAAATTCGATTATATGGGCGAATGAGGTAACACAGATTACGGTATGATAAATGCAGCAACATTTGGACATGGATGAAATCCAGTCCTGGGGCCAGAAGAGTGAGAGGAAGAGAGTGCGTGTTGGAGTTCCCGCATACAGAAAACAGTTTTATAGCTTTCGCAATTTTGAGAGGAGAAAGCAAGAGGTCGCACTTCCACTGCACATTTCTTTGGGATAAAGGCTGGCAGGTAATTTGAAGAGCTTGAAATCTCAGCAAAGTATTGACCCAATGAGTTAGAAATTGCGACTGGGTCCACTAAGGTATCATGCACGACAGTGAGCCCAGAGATTGGAGAGAAACTAGACATACCGGATAACCGTCGAATTCAACTCCAAACTACAGATGAGGGAGTGAAGGAATTAGAGGAGCTGGTAAATAAGTCTAAGCTTGCCTTCTTACTATCGCGGATGATGTGACTGCATTGTGCACGTAATTGCTTATAGCATATACAATTGGCCAATGTAAGATGGTGGTAGAAAATGCGAAGAGCACATCTCCACTCACGTATTGCGTCACAGCACGTCTTGTTCCACCAAGGAAATGGGGGGCACTGGGGCAAAGGGGAGGTACGAGGTATTGAACATTCCGCGGCTGTAAGAATAACTTCCGTAACATGGGTGACCTGATCATCGATGCTAGGAAAGTGACGGTCATCGAATGCCGCTAGAGAGGAGAAAAGTGTCCTATTGGTTTGGGAAAACTTCTAGCACCTTGTGTGCATAGATGGCAGTTGTGGCTGTGATCGAAGGACACACGGAAAATGGTCACTCGAGTGTGAATCAGCAAGAGTGAACCATTCAAAGTGTTTAGCTAGTGGAACATTACTGACTGAAAGGTCCAAATGAGAGAAGTTTGACATGGCGGCAGACGAAAATGTACGTTCCCCAGTGTTCAGGCAAACAAGATCCGCTTGGTGGAAGAGTTCAATCAATAGGGAGCCTCGTGGACAAGGATGCTGAGATCCTCAAAGCGGGTGGTGGGTATTGAAGTCGCCAACCAGGACAGCTTGGAAGGAACTGTTTAAGGGGACTGGGTGATAATGGACAGTATCATAGGGAAGAACCACAAGTCCGTCGTGTGCCAGAGTGCCATCAACAGGGGGAGATCAAACCGGACAGATTGGAGATGACGGAAGACAAAGCGATCATGGGGATGTAGCTTTGTTTTGTGAAGACTGAAGATGACCGGGGAGTAGGATCGTAAGTGGATTGACAATTCATCCCGATTGGAGTAAATTCCGTGGATATTCCAATGGATAACTGACATAGGGTGGACAGAAAAGGGGAAAATCTCACCACGGTTGCTGTCAACTCAACGACTGCTGAGAGCCAGCAGCTGATGGCATGTAACAGCATTCAGCGAAAGGCAGAAGATCCCGATCCGTAGGTTGCTCACAGCTCCTGCCACCAGTGATCGACTGGTGGATCGGCTGCCAGCAACACGGAAGATGGCCGAGGGCGGCTACCGCTGGGTGGTGGAGACACGCCTTGGAGAGGAACTTTAGTTTCTTTTGAGCCTTCTTGGAAGGAGGACGGTGAGAGGAGGGAGGAATTGATGGTTGGGATGTCAGGGTACGTAAAAAAATCTTCGCAAGTAGGCTCTTTTTTTGGAAGACCAGGCGTCCGATTTTGGGGCCCATGATTTAGCAGGAGCCAATGAAGGGTGAGCCTGAGAGTGAGCAGGCAATACTTAGGTGGCAAACACTTCAAGAGCGCCATCGAAGTCGGAAGAGAGGTCAAACACATCCTCAATGGGTTGGCGGGAGACTACTTCGACTTAGGAATACAAAAGCTGGAGCACCGTCTTCAAAAGTGTGCCAAAAAAAATGGAGACTATGTTGAAAAATAGACAAAAGTGTAAGCTTTTCAACCATGTATAAATTAATAACAATAAACAATGTTTTGTTATCACACATGAACAAAAGGGAAATGGCATTCCATTTAACCAAAAACATCCACAACAGAAGATCAGTATCATTCAATGCAAAGTTAAGGCATTACTACAGTGTTACCTGTCCGGAGGTCTTAAATGCTTCTGAATGCTTAGTAATGAACAAAAAAGTCATAATCAAAACACTGGAGGCCAAGGAAAGGAAGATTTTAAGAAAGATCTTACGTTCCATCAAAGAGAATGGGGAATACAGAAGACGTCATAATCATGAAATTCCCACATAATCAATACCATCCAGAAAAAAAAGGATTATGTTTTATGGACATATGCCCCAATGAGCCCTGGAAGAGTCACTAATCGTATGATCACCTACTTTCAGGAGAAGAAAACAAAATGGGCCTGGTTCACAGAGGTGGAGAAAGATCTTAAAGAAGTGGGGATCACCCTTGATGACATCTTAGAGCATGTCCCACTCAAGGAGAAACTTATGGCATGGCAGGATTTCCAAGAAAAGCCAAAACTAAAAACAGGAAAGGCTTGGAGCTAAGAGAGGAAGGAGCAACACCAAGAACGAATGCGGGAGCACTGGGCAAACATCAGAACATTTAAAGCTAGACAGTTGAAATAACAAGGTACAAAGATGGTCTATACGAAATGAATGAATGAAACAATGTTTTCTATTTGTAAAAAGTATGGGAACCTTACTTTTGGTACAACTCTCATATCATAAAAATTTCAGCCATCTGCTGGAATCCTTGGTTGGGTTTTGGTCTGCTGGTGAGGGCAAAAATATAGTTAAAAAAACTTTAGTGTTTTCCGTGGAACTGCCCCTGAACTCATGGTGCCTTCACAAGTCCCATAAAGCCCACTATAGACCAAAAGAACCAACCGAATTGCTCAATCTGTGTAAGCAGGAGGAAGTGTGTAATAATCATACTTTGACCCTGTATTGTACAATCCTTCTGTTGGATATACAAATGGTCCTAAATCTAAGGCGAGGTGTGAGCACCAGAAAATCCCATTTTTATGCATCGTGTTTCAGAACGTATTTGTAAGTATGATGTCACATATATACGAATTAATAAAACACTACACAAATTGTGAAAGGGTATATGAATAATCAATACATTAGAGAGAGAATTTCTCAACTACTGTAAGAAACTCTTGTACAGAAAATGAGTGTACAGAAGAGGAATGGCTCACAAGGAAACTTTTTCAAATTTGTTTTCAATGCTTACAGTTTATCAACTGATTTTTTCCAGTTCTGCTGGAGGCCTATTGAAAATGAAACTTGCTGGATGGTGAACACCTTTCTGTGCAGTGCTTAAGGAAGCTTTAGCCAAGTGTATATTGTTTTAGCATTTAATTTTCACTGAATGTATGTCGCATATTTTTCAAAATGAGTCAATATTGTCAACAACAAATCTCGTGATGCAATATAAGTACAGGGACGGCAGCGTTAGAATTCCCGAGACAAGCGCACAACAGCTTACACGGAGGTCATGAACTGACACTTCAGATTAGTCTGACTGCCCTTTGCTGGGCTAAAAATATCCTTGGTGAGTGTAAAAAGTTACCCCAAAATATACTACCATACAAGATAACAGAGTGAAAGTAATCCAAGTAAACAAGCCTTCACAACCAGTGTCGGAAATAGTAAACATTATTCTTATAGGGAACATAACAGTGTTTACTTTCTGAATAAGATCTTTCACATGATATTTCCAAGAAATCTTTCCATTTACCCTCAGTCCTGAGATTTTAAATTGGTTGACTTCACTGACCATGTTTGGACAGAAAATTTCACTTTTCCAAGTTCTTCATGTTATAAGCAATACGCACTGTGCTTTGTTGCAGCTAAATGTTGATATGTTTTCTGAAAGATGTGCTGTTGTTACTGACTACCCTATTAGCTACATCATTTATATACTGATTCATGTCTTTCACAATAACAATTGTGTCATTTGAAACAAAAAAATTGTTTGAATCATCTGCCACATTTAGTGGCAGATCATTGAAGCAATGATCCAGCAGTACACTGTAGCACCCTCCTCTTTACATGACCCGCAGTCATAACAGTATCTAAAAGGAAAGAACAAAATTTGATATTTATGCAGAATATTAAAAATCCTTCTTGGCAGGAATGGCTGTCACACTCTCAATGAAGTCTTTGTCATTGTTCATGCAAGGCAAAGAGAGGGCATATGCAGTGCCTCTCTCCTAAAAGTCATTAGGCAAGTGATCTCTGATGTTTTGGCAGATATCTACAGTTTCGTTTTTGCTATGTACGGCTGGAGTCACGCCAAACAAATACTGCTCGTCATGTCCTTCATGCATGATGAAGTGTCACTGTAAAGAGTCAGTGCCTCCTGTTACAAACAAAATTACTTCTAAAATGGAATTTTATGTGCCCCTTTGACAGAGTGTATTATCAGGAACAGAAAACACAAAGAATAACCCGTACTCCAGCAGCGACAGCACTGCCCTGGCCCCTGCCGACTGCTACTGCGTGCAGAAGTGCTGCTCAATCACTGCTGGGGTACTGATTATCCTTCATGTTTTACTGATTCTGTTAACACATATCAATAAAACTAATAATGCACTACAAAGGAATGGTACTGTTCTATAAAATGGAAAAGTAAAATTCTGATTTAATAATCATTTTCTTTGTAATAGAGAACAAACTGACACCTTCCATTGATGCTGGGGGTCATATGAAAGAATTGATGAGCAGTATTTGTTTGGGCCAACTCTAGCTATACGCTGGAAAAATGAAAATGCCAATATCTGGTGAAACATGACAGAAAACATGCCCTACAATCCGTAGGACTGACACCCTCTATATCACCCGAGTGCAATGCAACAAACAAATTGTGCTAAAAAATAAAAATAATAATAATAATCACTCAACCAGTCAGCAATACTGAAAGGAACATTATCTGAAAACTTTTTGCCACAGACCTAACACATGTCAATTAGTACAGTGACAACTGCAGACTAAGCTTATGAAAATCCCAATAAACAAATTGTAAACTGAACAAGGTCTCTGATTACCTATTTTTCTTTTTCTATACTTTTCATCAACGGCAAGCATGGCAATGTATCCTCTCTTGACAACCTTGCGATGTACATCGAGCTTGCAAACAATTGCACCCACACATTTGCCACCGTCCATAGCCTGCAACCAACAGGAAAACTGGTATCAGTGCAATCGAGACACAGCTGGTGAGAAATAAGTCAACAACTGTTTCAAATGTGTTACTATGTATATATCTCTAATCGAAAGGTACTTCTTTCACTTCTACAACTGATGCTTTTCAAATATATTCAGCTACTTCTACATTCTGATGTGCAATAATTACATTTTAAAAACCACAGAAATTCTCAAGAGTGGGCAAAACCCATAATAATTTAAAGTATAACAGGTAGTCAAATGAAAATGAGGCAGATGGAAAAAAATAAGTAAGCTCTTTATCATTTCAAAAGTAACCACCATAAATCTTAATACATTTATACCACTCTGAGACAAGAAGGCTAATGCCTTTATGGAAAAATGTTTGCAATCACATACAGAACTACAATCGTAACCAGGCAGGCATCTACCTCTCTGTCTGAAGCAAATCGATGACCAAGAATGTCTTTCCCCAAGCTCTGAAAATATAGCAATCACATGGGGAGAGATTGGGACTGTACGGAGAATGTGTAAGGCATTCCCAGTGAAACTTCTGTAGCACAGTCAGACAGTGGGCCTGCCTACGTTTTCATCAGTTTGAAGTACGCTGCAGAAGTTTCCTGGAAAGCCCTAACATACCTTCCATACAGTCCCAGTCCCTTCCCATGCAATTTCAAAATTTTTGGAGTCAAAAAGAACGACATTTGTGGCTGTTGATTTGCTTCCGATGCAGAGGTGCACACCTGGGTACAGTTGTGGTTCTGTGGGCAATTGTAAACATTTTCCCAAGAAGGTACTGATCACCCTTTCCTCACAGTAGAACAAATATATTAACAATTATAGCAATTAGTTTTCAAATAATACACACTTTACTTACTTTTTTTCATTTGTCTCATTTTCATACGACTGTCTCTTATAGAATACTGAGCTTGTAGTCCTAGAGCTCCCTCTCCCAACACAATCAGTCCAAGCTATAGGTTGGAGCATTCAATTAGGCACAGAAGGCAGTTTTTACATTCAGGAATTTATGGCAGTGGGGAAGAAAAAAAGCCATGTTGTATAGTTAGCAAATAAGGTTTAGGAATAACAACTGTCTTAAGACAGAGCCAGAGTGCCAGAGAGTGAGGGGGAGACGGTGTGGGAGGGGGGGGAGGGGAGAGGGAGGGAGGGGGGGAGAGGGGGAGAGAGAGGGGGGGAGAGAGGGGGAGAGGGAGAGGGAGAGAGAGAGAGAGAGAGAGAGAGAGAGAGAGAGAGAGAGAGAGAGAGAAGAGGAGGGACTGGGGGAGGGGCAATAATGGCGTGAATAGTAATGTGCAATGATTATTGACTAAAAGTGAAAATTACTTCATTTTGACAAAATTCATAGCACCATGACATAAATTTCCATTTAACTTATTGATACGTTAAAACATTAATACCATATATTACATATACTACATTTGACTCCAGAACAAAATTGCCAGTGAATACTATCATTAAAACAAATAAACAAAACATTTAAAATATGGCCCAATTTGCTAAAAAATTGCACTATTAGTCACAAAGTGACAGATGTTTTACCTGTAAACACACTGTAACCAAGAGACTTGTTACATAAGTGCAAAGCTTTCAATGCAATAACAGATGATGACCCAACACAATTGAAGCTCTAAACAGGAAAAAATGTGCTTCAATGAGCATAGTTATGGACGAGGTGAAGACAGGAGGAAATATTAATTTCTATAGTTCTGGAACATTGACCTGTTATGGCATGTCGTTCCAAGTATTGGCACTGTGAACCCTGTACCTGCCCTATGGCATCCCTACAAGCGCTTGCCCAATGACATATCTTAAGAACATGGCCAAATCAGGAACTTATGCCAGTTACACCATAAACATCCATTTCATTGTTGTGGTCTGTCTGTTAATGATGCTTCCTATGTAAGGAACTTATCAATAATAGTGTATTATCTCTGGCCACATTATTTTAGTTAACTTCTTGTGACCAATCTGTTTCAAAGCTGCAACTTTATTGTCACTGTCATAGTTTATCACCTGAGTTAAGCCAAAATGTGGCATAAATGAAAATCATCTACAATAAACAAATGTCACATGGACCCCAGCCCAGCGCAAACTTTTTGATTTCATGCCACCGTGGCAGCCTGTGTGTCAGTTTAGCTTCTTGCTTTATTAAGCAGTACTGATTTGGCTTCACAAGACTGAGTGAATCCCGTTTCAGATGTTCCCACCATGGAAAAATCCTAGGTGGTGTCCAAGAACTGAACCCAAGATGTAAGCAATGTTAACCATTAGAGTGTGGAGGTGGCCCACGCATCTTGGCACAGGAACTGATGCAAATGAAAGCCCAAACCATAAATAAGTCCTCAAAAATGACATTGTAGCTCCGAAATACATTGGAACTAAACAATAAATAGTGACAGAGCATCTAGGAAACTAAACACGTATCTTTGCTTCTATGTTTGGTTTCCTATACACATCTCTTAAGGATGGTAGTCACTTATTTACTGAAAATGGCCCAATAAGCTGAAAACTAGATCAAAATAAACAAATATTAGCAGAACAAAAACAAAGTTTGTTTTTCAACCTTAAAAAATTTCATAAACATTTGAAAAAATCCTGAGAAATTACTAATTTATTTTTTTCCTTTCAGAAAACACAAATTTATAAATCTTCATACACAATGGCCTTCTGTCTGTTTTTCCCCGCATTTGTGCAGTACAATAAGATCTGTTTTTATTTCAGTGAATTTTGGTTCTGCCTGAGTCTCTATTATGTTGCCTGCAAAAAGTTTAACATCTGCTAAGTAACAGAATAAGCATAACACTATGTTATCTTCAGCCACAATATTTTAGTTAATTTCTTGTGCCCAATCTGCTTCTGCACATTCACTGTTGATGTTCTCGTTTATCGACTACATTAAAGCCAGAACATGGTATCAATGAAATCAGTCACTTTTTTTATAGAAATCCCTGCCAGTTTACCACACTTAATATGCAGCACATCACGATCACGTGATTTTATGAAAGCAATCTCTTCTTCCCAATCCTCCCTCATTGTATATTCACAAGTATATATCTACATGATTACTCTACAAGTGGCAGCAGGGGAAACACACACACACACACACACACACACACACACACACACACACACACAGTGTGTGAGCCAGTGGCTCCTTCTCCTGGCAGAAGAGTTGAAGAGGAAGGAAGAGGGGTGAAGGAAAAGAACTGGAGAAGTTTAGGGAAAGGGGTACAGTTCAGAAAAGTCACCCAGAATCCCAGGTCAGGGGAGACTTACTGGACAGGATGAGAAGGAATTGTCAATAATTGATTATTTTCATTGTTAAACATGATTACTCTGCGATTCATACTTAAGTGCCTAGCATAGAGTTCATCAAGCCACCTTTAAGCTACTTCTCTATTGTTCCACTCTCGAACAGTGTGTGGGATTTACTTCCTTGCTGTTCAGGAATGTTATTTCAAGTGTTACTATAAGAGCAAAATTTCAACAACATACATATTTTGCAAAGTATCTCACAGCCCCATAAAAAATTCATTATCCAGCTGTATGCTTCTTTCTCTTAGACTATGAAGTCTATTACAACACATCATTACTGTTATAAAATCACATGGCAGAAAATCCATGATATCGTAACTGTTCTTTAAGTGACATGGGTCACCATCAACTTTATGAGACAACAACCGCTAAACAATTTAAAAATATTGGACACAATGGCAAATTTCAGATTTAAAACTTACTAATTCCTAATGGTGAGACACTCATAAGATGTGAGTCATTTATTCTGGACTGAGTAAGTTTCTGCTTGTAGCACCTTCTGCGTTTCTTCGCCTTCTTTGACTAGAATTCCAAAGAAACTAACAGAATGAATAGTTTAGTCACTACTCCTCAGAAGCATTATTATTTTTAACCTTTAATTTAATTAAACCAGCAACATGTTACAGTCTTCACCAGAAACATCAAGATTAAATTCAAATCGTGAATTACAATCTCTCAAAAGCAAAGATTATTTTGTGATAGGAAGCTGTTTTTAATTGCACAAATAATCAAACGTGTTCATTAATTCAGAAAATTTCAATGGCTAGGCCACAGCAGTCCATCCTTTATGTGAATAAAGAGCAAGGCTACAGGCTATGCAATAAAACAGGTTTATATGCAAAGTAACAGCTATTTTAAAAGGATATTATGGTTGACACAGTTTGGTAACTTCAACAATCAAATGTCTAGCTGCCTAAAAACAGCAAAAGAGATGTTCACATTTATAAGAAAGATATGTTTCCACAGCATTATTTCTAAAATATTCTGGAAAAATCTAAAGCCTATGCTTGGAAACTAAATATATAAAATCATGTCAGGTTTAGTTGTCACATGCTGCTGGATGCCTCGGCACCTGAATTGTTCCTCAGAATGCTGCCTGGTTTAGCTGCTGGTATTAAATAAAACACTGTGGAGAAATGCCTACTTCAAAACATATGTGATAAAATCAATCCAGCATAATGTTCAACTGTATACATGCTTGTCTTCTACTGTGATTGGTGGTTTTTCACTGCACTGTGTTAAGGGAAATGAGACATGCACAATTCTGAAAGTATGGTTCTATCACTGCACCAGCCATCATAACTATATCGAAGGCACATGTCCCAGATAGCTCAATCTGGATGTATGTTTATTCCACAGCGTAATAGTTCTACAAAGGTCTCTCAACCCATGAAAATCTGATAATGCCCTACAGAGGTGAAATGCATCATTAAAGCAGTATTTTTGCAACTGAGACTGTTTTATTCAAAAATACATTGAAAGCAAGTAGGAATCTGTCACTCAGTTTGAATAAAGCAAATATGAAGATTATTGTCAAGTAAACTGGGAGATAACATGAGGGCACAGGAAACTATATGCACAAACTTGTGCCACGGAGCAAATACAATGAGAAGCTGAAAATCCTAGCAGGTTGAAACAATGTGAAGCACTGAGAGTCGAACCAAGGCTCTTTCCTTTTGTGGGTAATGTTCTTGCTGAAACAACTAGCAAGTCACAACTAAAAGTCCATCTTAAAACTCCAATCTGCCAGAAACTCTTGCCCATTTATCTGATTTTTGATAAGTGTCCTTTTGTATTTATAAAACTGGTTGCATAATACATGCATTACACAGTTTATCAACAGCCATTTCATTTGAGAAAACTAATAAATCATGAGAGGAAATCACTAGCCAGTACTTGCCTTCAGAGGCATACCACCCCATGCTGACAGGAAGCCAGTGAATATGAAGGTTGGAGGAGAGAGAGAGAGAGAGAGAGAGAGAGAGAGAGAGAGAGATGTTATATTGGTAAGCACTGTATCAGCTTCAGTCCAGAACTAGGGACAGAGTAAGAAGTAAAGATAGATCAGGGGGAAGAGAAATGAATACTGCAATTTAAAACTATGACAGAGGAAAAAGAAGTTAGTCAAGTTCAAGAGGGTGTCAGGATGCAGTATACCAGACTCTTCCACTGCATGCTGCTGTTGGCAATTTGTTTGTGTCAGTTGCAGCCAATTGAGTGATATGCTGAAGCCAATGAGAATCACTGAATCTAACGGTTCCTTTTGGTGGATTATACAAACTGATATGGGAATTGGAGTGATGGAAGCTAAAGGAACAAAACTATGAGGTCATCAGTACATCAATCCTGTATGTGTCAACTGGAAAGAGTCCTCAGAGAGGAATGACACACACGACAAATCCTGATGAATCCAACTAAACCGAAAATTAATAAAACCAAGAGATAGAAGCAAGCAGAAATGAGAGAGGGGTAAGAGGGTGAAGTTGGGCAAGTTGCTCCACCCACAAAGCAGCTAGAGACCCCCAGAGTATGCTGTGCGATGGAAGATGCAACCTCTGCATCTGACCGGTGTTTTGTCACCCTGGATTATCGCAAGAAAACTATCAATTCGGATAAGTTGACAAAATGAGACAGTAAATTAACAAGAGAAGGAAAAAAATAAGAAGTATTAAAAGATTAGGAAGGGGAGGAGCCAGGCTAGACCACCGAGCAAGGGTAACCATGGACCCCTGGGTTGGAGCAGGTGACGGGGCACCCCTCCAGTCCCTCAAGCGGTCAATGATGCCAATGTACCTTACCTCACAGAGAGGAGTAGAAATCACCTTCACAGATCAAATGCAAAACTATGTCAGCTGCTTTAGCATTGTCTACTAGCAGCAGAGGTAATGTCTCTTCAAGTTTAAGGTTTCGTCATAAGGTGGCCAAATTGGGGCAATCCAATATGATGTGGGCCTCCACCACATGGGCACCACACCGTCAGCGCAGTGGTTTCTCACATCGTAGGATGTGGTTGCAAGTCAGCCAAGTGCAGACAATACGAAGCTGACAGAATGGTAGAGTCTCTCCAAGAAGCTCAAAGGAAAGACTGCTACATGGTCACGGTCCTCTTTGTTGCTCGCAGTTCATTCCCAGAAACCGAAGCACATCAGTCCGTTTTCCAAGCCTCCAACAACTGACAGTGTAGATATGATTGAAGGTTCTGGCAACCACATCTCAAAAGCCAGTGTTCTGGAGCCAACTTGGCCAACATTTTTGATCCCTGTGATCCCGATGTGACCTGGGGTACAAAGACCACCGACTGTCCAGCTTGATTGAAGTCAGAGTGGAGATCCTGGAGAGTCACAAGCAACAGATGTCAAGGATAGCAACAGTTGACAGCCCTAAGATTACACAGGGAATCACTGTCGATTAAGAATGTCTCAGTTGTGTAAGAACAAACATGATAAGGGCTCAAGCAATGGCCAAAAATTGTGCAGTGAATACACTGCATCTGGCAGAGAGCGTAGTTCCCGGCACCTCGCGCGTCTGTGGACAAAACAGGTTCGTCTATCAAACATGGAGCTATCAGTGTACACCACTTTTGCACCCACAAATGCATCGAGAACAGTCAGGAATAGCCTGCAATAAATCACACAGCGAAGAGTCTTCAGGTCCAAAGGATAGGTCGAGACAGATTCGAGGACAGGATACACACTAGATGGGCATATCCAATTGCTCCCTAACAAGAGGTAACAGTGGAAGAAGTTGGCATTCAGAGTAGAGACACTGTATGCGAACTATAACCGTGACTCCAGTCCTGCGTCACTGTTGTGGCAGGTGGCTCTCCCAATCTGGAAAAAAGAATAATAGTTTGGGTGCTCAGCGGAGCGATGAATATGTATCACACAGTCAAGCAGCAATTGGTCCCTGATCTGTAATGGAAGGACGCTACGCTCCAGCTGGCCTAGAAAGCACTTGTTGCAAGTTATACCCCACAATGGTGTATTGGGTCCAGCATCAGCTGGCTGAAGGTATTCAAGAGCCATATGCCATACTCCCATAACTAAGACAAGACAAGAACAGAGCTTTGTAAGCTTACAGAATTGTAGAGCAGTCTGGACCCCAGTTGGTTTACTGAGACAGCAAAGAGTATTACGGCGTGACCAGCACATTTTCACTCAAGTTGGCAAAGTCAAGTCACATCAACCGGGCATTGAAGACCCGTCCCAAAGAGTAATACAACTCCACTACATTAAATAATTGTTGGTTAAGGTAAATTTATGGTTGCAGAAGGATAGTATGACGGAGCCAGAAGCACATGACTCATGCCTTTGTGGCTGGAAACCAGAAGCGATGGGTGAAAGCTATAAGGACTTTGACAAAAATGATCAAGAAGCGAGATGGATGGATGGATGGATGGATGGATGGATGGATGGAAGGAAGGAAAGAAGATTAGTGTTTAACGTATTGCCAATATCAAGGTCTTTAGAGACAGCAGTGAGATATAAAGTGAAGTTACACTTATTTGGAAAGCTATTGTTTAAAAAACAAGAAAGAATTAGTATTATTATATTTAGGTTTTTTAACATGAATATCTAAGAAATGGGAATTGACGTGTGGCCTCTGACATTACGTGATTAATCTCTCTCTCTCTCTCTCTCTCTCTCTCTCTCTCTCTCTCTCTCTCTCTCTCTCTCCCCCCTTTACATAATCCTTTTGTAATTTGAAGAAGACAATGATAAGGTGCTGACATCGGGCAAAATAGAAAACTGCCATGGGACAGAGCCAAAAGACCTCGAGACACAAGGTGCCAACACAGCTGCTGGCTCACCATATGTTCTAGCAACTTGCAGGGAACATTAGTGAGACTAACTGGATGACAGCTGTCCATCTCAAGGGAGTGTTTACTTGGTTTCAGACCGCGATGATCACACTTTCTCACAACTGAGACGGGAACTCATCCTCGTGCCAGGTACAGTTGAAAATGGCAAGGATGTGTCAGTATCCGCTGATAGGTCTTCGAGCATTTGGCTGTGAATGCAGTCTGATCCTGGAGCCACACATAAGGGCAAAGGACTAGAGCACTGAGGTATTCCCAATTACTGAATGAAGTATTATATGGCTCTAGGTGATACAGTGAAAGGTAATCAAGCATAATGCAGAGCAAAATGTTTGGCGACAGCATTTTGGTCTTTAGACATCAATCAGGGTGACCATCAGATACACTTGTGGGGGACTATGACCATAAAGGCATCAAACCTTCGTCTAAACCTGCAAAGGAGGGGTACACAGTCCAATGGTAGTAACATACCTTTCCCAACAGTCTTGTTTCCGTCATTTTATTAGGTGGTGGACCAGGCACGAAGCCATTTTTCAAGGCAATGGTGTGCTCAATTGATGGGTGTAACTTATGGCATTAGAGAGCCCATCTGAGATTTCTAATGGCCTCGGTGACTTCAGAAGTCCACCAAGGTTCTGTGTTGTGACAAGGGGATCCTGAGGAATAGAGGAATTGGCAAGTCTGCTGCCAATTAAATAGCTGCAGTTGTGCTCTGGACAGCCGCATCAATACCTCCACATGGTGGGGTGCGAAAGACAATGGTAGAGGCAAATGCATACCAGTCAGCATTGTTGAGTGCCCATCTGGGTTGATGCCCAAGCGAGTGATGCTGAGAAGAAACACAATGACTGGATAGTGACCACTAGCAATGGACATAGGGGCAAGACCAGGGCTGCAAATGGAAAGATCTATAGCCAAATAAGGTCAGCATGCCACACTGAAGTGTGAGGAAGTGTAAGAGGGCACTGGTATTCAAAAAAGATCGAGCTCTGTGAGCAACTTTTCAATAGCTTTACCATGGCAAGTGGACACAGTTCATCCCACGGAGGGTTGTGAGCATTAAATTCACCCAAAAGGAGGAAAAAGGGGTGGGAGTGCTGAGATGAGAAATCAGTGCAGACAACATGTTCTAAGGTACTTCACCAACCATAAGAAGGCACATATTACAGAGAGTAAAATCCAGAGACATCCACACCCAATCAGCCACAGCCACCAAAGTAGTATCGAGTGCCATGTGTTCTCTGTAGACTGAGTCCAGAATGTCAGAACATTTGTGCAAACTCTGCTCAACACACTGCCATAATCAGCTTGATTATTAGAATATCCCCCAGATAGCTGCGGAGGGTCTCCTGGTGGGCAATGCAGAAAGCATGGGAAATGCATAAGAGGTGTCGTAGCTCAGCCAAGTGGTGGAAAAAACTGTTGGAGTTCCATTGGAGGATGACGACGTCGGTATCCAATTGAGGCGTGAGGGAACTGAGGAGGCAGATTATACTCCAGGGTAACTTACTGCCACTGGTCACCAGAATATAATACCAATATACAGGGTGTCCCAGCTATCTTGTCCACCCAAAATATCTCTGGAACAATAACAGCTATTGGAAAACGACTTTCACCGGTATCAATGTAGGGCTGGGGCCCATGAATGTACATATTTGGAAACATTCTAAAACGAAAGCATATGTGTTTTTTAACACAAACTTATGTTTTTTTAAATGGACCTCCTATATTTTTTCTTCAGCAATCCATAGCATGACAAAGCACATACACAATGGCGTTGATTGCATCGCAATATTCCCATTACATCCCGAGATATTGAGACGCGAAGTTGACGCTTGAAACACCCGACATGCGCTGCTAGCGCACATCCTGAGTCTCAGGCGTGAACCCTATGTTGCCCGTAATCGCAGCAGACCGTATTATTCGTTTCGGACCTCTTGATAAGTATGGAGGTGTGATTACACATGTCAATCACATCGCGATTACGAGCAGCATGGGGTTCACACCTGAGCCTCAGGACGTGCGCTAGCAGTGCATGTCGGGTGTTTCAAGCATCAACTTCGCATCTCAATATCTCGGGATGTGATGGGAATATTGCTATGCAATCAACGCCATTGTGTATTTGCTTTGTCATGCTATGGATTGCTGAAGAAAAAATACAGGAGATCCATTTAAAAAAACAATGTTTGTGTTAAAAAACACATATGCTTTCGTTTTAGAATGTTTCCAAATATGTACATTCATGGGCCCCAGCCCTACATTGATACCGGTGAAAGTCGTTTTCCAATAGCTGTTATTGTTCCAGAGATATTTTAGGTGGACAAGATAGCTGGGATACCCTGTATGTTGATACTGAAACAGGTTGTGTCTGGGGATCCGGTGCCATAGAGGCCACAAGAAACTCCACCTCGTGTACAGATCAGTACATGGGGATCTGATGGCATGGGGATTACTGGGGCCTCCATCTTGGAGGTTATCTTTTTGTCCCTCTACTCCTTGGATGGTTCAATGTCCACTAGGGCTCATCTGTCCCAGTTTCAGGGAAAGAGGACAAATGTAGATTCCCACAATCAGCAACCTGCGGCTTCTTAAGCCACTATCTGGCATCCAATTGCAGATCATCACAATCCTGGGGAATGAACATCACAACCTGGTACGGGACACATGAGCAGGGTGTTGCTTCTCCAGCTAGGGGGGTTATGGATTGATGTCCCCAGTGAGGGGGCAGTCAGTATGCAGCTGAAGTCCACTGTCCTACAAAGGGACTGGCACTATAAAGTGAAGACATGTGCCTGAATAGACATAAGGCTTCAAACACTGCATTGATACACCATAACCTTGACCTCTTCAGGTAATGAGTTTCCTTCAAAGGCCAGGATGAAGGCCCCAGTGCACTCAACAGGACAGACAAAATGCACAACTCATCACTCCAAATTGGGACATAACTCATCATCGGTCTGTAAAAGGAAGTCATGGTGAAAGATGATACCCTGTACCGTTTAAGACTGTTTGGGGGTCATAATTACAGGAATGTCACCCAGCTGGTCACAGGCAAGCAGTGTCCATAAATGAGCAGTTATGCTGTTTCAATCAGAACTGAACAACTTCTTCATTTTTGAAATCGCTGCTACTTCTGATACTTTCCCAAAACTGTCTTCAAGGTGTCCAATAAATAATAATGGCTTTGTGGCATAAGGAACCCCCGTTAGTCCTACAGAAGACTATATTTCTTTCCTTGACTCCCCTATCTTCCTTCCATAGTGAAGCCAGGGAAGAAAACATTATGGGGTCCTATATCTCTGGATTGTAGCAATTCTTTCTTCAGATATAACTGCTAGGGCCTTGTGGCCACCAGCAGAAGAAAGTTTTATGCCATTTCATTTGCAAATCATCTGCCTTGGTGCCACCCACTCTGAACGGAGGCTCTTCCCTCGGATGCACCCAGTCAGAGCAACTGCAACCTGAACAGTTAACCATTGCCTGAAATCTGCCTGCCCCAGCCACAATGAGTACATACCCCTTGGCATACGTGGGGAGTTTCCAGCTCAGGCACCAACAGCGTGATCACTGCACAGTCAGGCGGCTACTACCATGCTGGAATTTGACACCATCCCCCTTCACCCACAATGGCTACGTGCTGGCTTATTACTCTTTCCAGAAAGGAAGAATGCAATGATAGAAAAGGCCAAAGGGTGGATTGTACACCACATCGGGTAATCTTCCCTGCACAATGCACACTTCTGTAAAATATGGAAGAGGAATAGCAGGTCAAATCCAACAACTGGGACCATGTGATGAGGTTGAAAAGTTCTACAAAATGCCAGAGAGAGAGAGAGAGAGAGAGAGAGAGAGAGAGAGAGAGAGAGAGAGAGAGAGAGAGAGAGAGACAAGAATGAGTATCGAAACTATAAACAAAATAGGCAAGCATGTTCAGTACCAAGAAGACTATCCAATGGAAAGGCAGAGGAGAAAAAAACACACTTGAAGGATGGACTTGCAGCACGGAAAGGGAAGCAGCATTGCAAGGGCCAGACCCTATGTTCACCAACAGCATAATAAAGCACCAGACCCCATGTTGACCAAAGCATACTCATAATAAAGATGAGTGTCCCCATCCGCCAGGGGCCGGGGGGGTGACATGGAGAGTGGGAAGGAAACTAGATGTCATCACAGACTGACCTGTAGCATAGCCCAAGACCTAGATTAGAACAGAATGCGACACTTTTGTTGCAAGTTGGCAAAACCAATGGATGTGGATGAAAGAAAACTTGTGCAGACATCCTGACCTTTAGCGAAATCAAGGCCTAGGTTAGGTTGGACTGTGACAATCTGTTCGTGCCCTGGCAAAGCCAATGTATCTAAATACAAAAATAGGATTGCCGTAACAGACTGATGTCTAGCATAGCCTAAGATATACATCCATTGCTGCAATAATCTAATTTTACTTCTTATTTTTGATTGCACTGAAAATCTTGACAATGTGGTTACATTCTAAACTACTAGAAGAAAATACCAGCTAACTTAATTTATGAACTATACAAAATTACAAATGAACACTCTCATTGGCTACCAACATCTGACTGACGACTCGTGTTCACTTCCTGTCATCCATCATATCAACAATTACCAACAGCAGCAAGCAACAGAAAAGCTACAGTACACAGTAAGTGCAGTTTTACGCAAGCGATGTGCCAGAGGGCAAGTTCCTGTATTCAGAGTTCAGAGAAACTAGTATCGGGTGTATAGCCCATAGCAGATGCTCAGCTTCCTTTAGTCATGCAGTTGAGCATGCTCAGCAACTAAGGACTGGGTGTTTCCAAGGTGGACACTTCTTTTATACCCACTCACACACTCTGCCAGTTTAGTGGTGGTCACATCTATGTAAAATGCCCTTGTAATGGACACAAGTTAGTCAATTAACAACATGCACTATTTCACAGCAGCTCTACTTTTGATATTGAAGGATTTGCCAGTGACAACACCAGAGTAGTTGGTAGCAGGTGGGTGCACGGGGTAGGTTTCACAGTGGGGACAAGTGCACTGGGAGGAACCTTGGGTCAGAACAATTATCTGGGAATGTCAACTAGTTTGGATTAGGATGTTACGGGGGTTATGAGGGTGACAGAAGGTGAAAGTGGGTGGTGTGGGAAGGATATCAGGGAGAATCTCAACCTGCGAAAGTCATATCTCTGGCACAGTGAAATACTGGTGTAATTGAGGCCTGAACTTAACCTCCATTAACACATCCCTCTTTCTTCTTCATTATGTATAAATTACTATTACTTTTCTCTGTCGTAATTTTTTACTGCACTATTCATTTCTCATCCTCCTAATCTACCTTTACTTCTCACTCTGTCCTTACCTCTGTACTGAACCAGGTACAGTTATTCCCAAAGCATCTATGACCTACCCCTCTGACATCTCCCCATTCTCTTTAATCCTCCCCCAAATTATCCCTCCCTCCTGCCCAACAAGGGAACTATTAATTACGAATGCTAGGTAGTTTGCCACTTTCATGTGTGTCTTTCAGCTGCATTACATGTTTCAGCTCCTGGAGATAAGTACTGGCGTTACATAATGTTATATTGAATATTCCAAGTACAAAGATGTAACTCTATGGCTGGTTTCATGCAAAATAATTGAGCAACTGATAAAAAGAAAATGTAGCAGAAGGAACTCAGTTATTTAAGAAGACACTGTAGTTTAGATGTTAACAAAATGAAAATACCTTACTTTTACAACTTTATAACCAATATGAATTTTTAAAGGCATTCTTGTGTGTCCAGTGCTGTATTATCGAGTTTTTCCTATGCTGAATGGGAACAGCACCTACTACTACACTTTCTGTACCTGTTACCACAAACTATCCTTAATGTATCATTAGCCCTCCAATTAGTACACATAAGTTTCGACCAATTGCAGCTGTATGTGGAGTCCACACATAATCCTGTTTGCATACTACTTACTTCTATGCTACTTCTCAAAGTCCACAAAGGCTCTTGTTTGTACCTTCCTTGAATAGAACCCTTGGGAGAGGAAATTCAGCAAAGACTGGCTCAATCACAACCTAGTGGACAAAAACAAAATGAATGTCTCTTCCTTGTAAAACTTTAAGAGGGACCGTCCATGCTCTAACCTCAAGGTATATGTTGGTAACGCCTGTTGCAAGCGATCACAGAAAAGTTATGATGGCAGCACTGCTGATTTGTATAGCCAACAACACAACATTTCGTTTCAATCACGGGAGAAATACATATTGAGAATTTAACATAACAGCTACCTTGCTATCCCATGTGCAGGGTGAATTTTTTGATAACAATACTTCATCAAGTGGTGGAAATACACTTAAATATGTAATAAATAATTGAGTGCCAAGTTTTCACTTTATACTTCACACTTTGGCATTTCCTTAATAGACTTTGGAGGCAAAATAATTCACAATGAAATTAGCAGCTTCCAATATGACTTAGATCTCTGCATATGCTCAATATTAGTCCATCATCTCATCCAAGATTTTACATTCACATATGTTGGCTTCACACATTCAAAACAAAACTGTCATCTTTAAAGTTAACATACACTGCAGATCAGTTTATCACTACAATCTAGATTTAAATTTCAGTTTTGTTAGCTTAGACAACTCTCAACCGAATGATCACCTTTCAACTTAATGTAGACCTTGGGTAACATTATAGGTTAGTCTGTCACCACAAAATAAATTCCACTTTTGAGGAAATCATTACTAACATCCCAACACAGAAAGTGAAAAAGTGCTGTATGTATACATAAAGGATAGAACAGCTGTGTGATACTTGGAATGGTAATGATTTTGGAGACAGAGAATACATTCCGACAACATTCTTAGTATTGAGAAGATTATCAATCCTAGTTACACAAGTCTGGAAAGTTTGTTACAAAAATTATCTTGTCTGACTTTGGCTAGTTCTGCAAACTGTAAGTGATACATGCATCATTAGTATATCAACCTGTACACTGAGGTCTAACAAAATTCCCCTACAAAATATTGTAAAATCTGTGCAAAGAGGACAGTAATTTTATAAAATCATACCCAAAATTCCTCATGATTGTGTGGAAGTTACAGCCTCTTTTGACTTTTCATAGGATCCACTGAAATAATTGAGACAAGTGATCCAATCCTGAACCACATTCACAAGCAAACCTTTTCCACACTCAAGATTATCCAGTTCTGTGAACCATTATCATAAGTTGCTGATGATGAGTCTTGAATACCTCACACTGAAGACAATATACATAAAGGAAAAAGCAGTAGTGATTTACTTACTTACTTTTACACATCTTTTCTGTTATCCAGTTCCCTCACAGCCAACAATACTTTCATTTACTCATTTCCAAATCATTCCCTTTTCTCCTATGCCATCCTTGCCATAATGGTCCCTTGCTCCAACTTTCTGCACCTGCTACATACATCACATCTCTCAAATCTCTTGCTCTCCAGCACCTGAAGGAGCATGCCAGACATCATCTCCATAAGTTCTCCAACCTTCTGACATTCTACTGCCAACTCGGGGCAGCAGTATCCAACCACTATCCTACCCGCAGTGTTCCTCCTTGTCAATCACACCTCGTCAACCATACCTGGCTGACCTCTTCAACTTGACGCCCCCTCCCGTCCCCCCCAAAACACTCTACCAACCCTTCACCAAATCTAGAGTTGAAACTTTCCCAGAACACTGTTGTTAACTTTTCCACCAAAAGCTTAAGTGTCACAAAATTTTGAGACCTATCCAAAGGCCTCACCTTTGGTCCTACACCCAAATTTAACCGTGTTGGATTTGTCAAAGACTACTATTTTCTCCCGATTTTTCCAATGGAAACACTTCTTTGCTACCAACCCCTCCAACCAAAGCCAATCTCATCCAACACTGAATCCCGTCTCTCCCTGTTCGTATCCCAAGTCACAACTACTTCTCTTTTGAAGGGAAGGTTTCCAAAAAAGTCTGTGGCATAGCCGTGGGCACACGCATACCACCCTACTATGTCAACCTGTTTTTGGGCCATCTAAAGGAAACATTCCTATTCTCCCAAAATCCAAATCCCTTGTTTGGTTCAGGTTCACTGATGATATTTTCAAGATCTGGACTCAGGCCCAACACACACAGTCTTCCATCCTTCACCATCTTCACTATTCCTATCCCATATGCTTCATCTGGTCCTCCTCAACCCAAAATGTCACATTTCTGTATGTTGACTACTTTCTCTCTGATGGCTTCATTCAAACCTCTGTCCACATTAAAGCCGCCAACCACGAACAGTACTTGCATTTCAACTGCTGCCCTCCCTTCCACACCAAAATTCCAGCCTTTGTTGCCAATGAAGAGCAGTCAGAATGGGTGCATGAACCAGGCACCTGCTTCAGATGCCCATATAGACCAACGTTCGCTGAACAGTCATTGAGGAGAGACAGTTGATAGCCTCCTGATTCATCTGGGTGGTCAGCTGTTCGACAGTTGCACATCTCCACAGCAGTCATTCACCCTTGTCATCTATGAAAGACATGAAATGTATTCACGTTTGAGAATATGGACAACCGTTGGCTGTATAAAGGAATGATGGCAATGAAAATTTATGCTTGATCAGGACTCTAAACAGGATTTCCTGCTTATTGCGAGCAGTCGCCTCACCATTTGGCTATTCGAGCATAACTCACAGCTAGACTCAAGCTCCCACACGTCTTCAACCACGTGCCTACATCCTGTACTCATACATCCATTATGTATATTCCCGTACAGGGGAGATAGTTTACTTGAAAGTTGAATGCCGAGTGCCGATAGATAAAAAAAAATATTGCAATGCCTATGTTATTCCAAACAATGGGGCAATGTTCCTTTGGACATGCATGCCTGTCCAAGGTAAGGCAACTGCTCGCAACAAGCAGGAAATCCAAGTTTGAATTCCTGTCCAGCACAATTTTTCTTTGTCATCATTCAATGGTACAGCTGACTGTTGTCAATTTTTGCAACTGTGAATACATTTCATGTCTTTCATAATGGCTCGAGCTGCTGCAAGGCCTGTTCCTTCATACATGCATCCATGTGCAAAGGAACACGGCATCAAATTCAGAACAACACAGGTACTGCAATATTGTAATTATCCACTGACACCCAACAAGTGACTTTCAAGTAAAATTTCTCCCCTCTATGGAAATATATATAACGGATGTACAAGTACAGGGTATAGTCACACGGTTGACAATATATGAACGTTTGGGTCTCGCCGTGAGTCGTGCTCGGATAGCCGAATGGACTGCGATAAGTGGGAAATTTGAGTGAGTCCTCATCCAGCACAAATTTTCATTGTTGTCATTCCATTACACAGCTGACAGTTGTCCTTATTTGCAACTGTGAATACATTTCATGTCTTTCATAATGGCTATAGTCGCCACAATGCACGCATGCCCGAAGGAACATTTCATCGTAATTTGGAATAACACAGGCACTGCAATATTGTAACTGTCATCTATGACCCCACAATTTCCTTGGCACCCATTCTGAATACTGCTATTTTGCCAGGCACGGTGTACTTTAATCAATGCGACAAGCGAACTGTTTCAGAAATACTACTACCTTTGGTCCGAAAGTCAATGATCACGCCATTCTGCACCTCAAATAAATCACTCTTTTTGCACATTACAATGACTGCACTGGTTTGCACGCCACTGATATTCTTTACACACTCTCCTCTGCTAGTGCCACCACCTGCCATCTGCGGGTGGCTGTTGCATGCCGACATTAAACATTGGCAGTGGTCACCTGCCTACAGACGCTGCTGTTCTTTACAGGAATGAAACACGAACAAATAACAGTATACATATGCTTTGGTTGGATGGTTTGTGGGATTGAAGGGACCAGACTACTGGGGCCATTGGTCCCTTTTTCCATGAACTTTAAACACCCACAAAGAATAAGAACAAACAGTGGAGATGACGAGAAATGACACAGGACAAGAAAGACACAGACAGAGACCAGAAAAAAAGGAATTAAAATCACACAGAGTGTGACAGTGGTTGGCCGACCATAGAAACAAAAAAGGAAAAGCCAACCACAAAGAAACACACTAAAAACCCCAGTCTAAAATCGGAGGCCAAAGGCCAGACTCAACACAAAAAAAGGACAAACACTTAGATCAAGCGAATAAACCCAAAACTAAATCTGCCATCGCAACATCATCTGAAAAAAGTGCAGGAAGCATGTCAGGCAGCACAAACGTCTGCCTGAGCGGAGTTAAAAGCGGGCAGTTCAACAAGATGTGGACCACCGTCAAAGTTGACCCACAGCGACATAAAGGTGGGTAGTCGTGGTGCAATAAATAGCTGTGTGTTATCCGGATGTGGCCAATGCATAGCCGGCAGAGAACAACAGAGTCCTTGCGAGAGACCAACAAGGAGGAGCGTCACGCACTGGTAGCCTCCTTGATGGCCCAAAGTTCGTTGGGTCAAGGAAGGGTGCGCCATTCTTCACCCCACTTGCGAAGTACCTTCTGCCACAAAACTGACCTGAGGTCACTCTCCGAAAGGCCAGTCTCCTAGGCTGGTGCACCAACAGCCTGTTTGGCCAGTGTGTCAACACGTTCATTTCCCGGGATGCCAACATGACCCGGGGTCCACACAAAGACCACGGAGCGGCCGCAACGGGCAAGAGTATGGAGGGACTCCTGGACAGCCATCACCAGACGAGAGTGAGGGAAACACTGGTCGATAGCTCGTAAACCACTCAGGGAGTCACTACAGATAACAAAGGACTCACCTGAGCAGGAGCAGATATATTCTAGGGTGCGAGAGATGGCGACCAGCTCGGCAGTGAAAACACTGCAGCCAGCCAGCAATAAGTGTTGTTCATAAAGATCCCCTAGAGTAAGAGCATAACCAATACAACCAGCAAGCATCGAACCGTCAGTATAGACATCGTCAGAGCCTTGAAATGCGGCAAGGATTGAAAGAAAGTGGCGGCAAAGGATTGAAAGAAAGTGGCGGCAGAGGGCCTCAGGAGAGACTAAGTCCTTTGGGCACTGTGCCAAATCGAGCCAAAGGCATGGGCGGGGCAAAGACCACAGGGGTATATGCAGAGGGGCCCGGAAAAGAGGTGGAAGAGGGAAAACCTCACTCAAACCCAGATAGAAGACCAGGAGACGATAATTGGGATGCCAGAGCAAACTACAAATGTGTGTAGCATAAGCAGCCAGTAATCGTTGGCACCGGAACTGCAATGGAAGGACACCTGCCTCCACAAGTATGCTGTTGACAGGGCTTGTAAGGAAAGCTCCAGTGGCGAGTTGGATCCCGCTGTGAAGGATGGGGTCAAGCAACTGCAATGCAGAAGGTGATGCTGAACTGTAAGCTAGGCTCCTGTAATCTAGACGGGACTGAATTAATGCCTGGTACAGCCATTGAAGGGTAGATCGATCGGCACCCCAGCTGGTGTGACTCAAGCAACGAAGAGCATTAAGATGCCACCAGCACGTCTGTTTAAGCTGTCGAATATGAGAGGGCCAAGTCAACCGGGTCTCAAAAACCAATCCCAAAAACCGATGCAGCTCCACCACAGCAAGAGGTTCGCCGTCAAGATAAAGCTGTGGCTCAGGGTGAACAGTAAGATAAAGCCGTGGCTCATGGTGAACAGTGCGTCGCTGGCAGAAATGCATAACGCAGGTCTTGGCAACCAAAAACTGGAAGCCATGCGCTACAGCCCAAGACTGTACCTTGCAGATAGCGCCCTGCAGCTGCAATGCCAGTGGAGCTAAAGTATAAGGAAAAGTCGTCAGCATACAAGAAAGCTGAGACAGACGTTCCCACCGCCACAGCGAGCCCATTAATTGCAATAAAAAAGAGGCATATACTTAAGACAGATCCCTGTGGTACCCCATTCTCCTGAACTCGGGAGAAACTATTGAAGGCCGCAACTTGCACGCGGAATGAACGAAGCGACAGAAAATTTTGTATGAAAGTCGGGAGTGGACCCCGAAGACGAAGACCCCAACCATGAAGCATAGAGAGGATGTGATGTCACTAAGTCGTATCGTATGCCTTCCACATGTCAAAAAAGGTGGCGACCAGATGCTAATGGCGGGCAAACGCTGTACGGATGGCAGACTCCAGGCACACCAGATTATCGGTGGCAGAGTTGCCCTTACGGAACCCACCCTGAGACGGAGCCAGAAGGCCCCGAGACTCAAGCAGCCAACTCAACCTCCGGCTCACCATGTGTTCAAGCAACTTGCAAAGAACATTGGTGAGGCTAATGGGGCGGTAGCATCCACCTCCAGTGGGTTCTTGTCAGGGTTCAACATGGGGATTATGATGCTTTCCCGCCATTGCGACGGGAACTTACCCTCAACTCAGATACAGTTGGAAAGGTCTAGGAGGCGTCACTGGTAGTCCACAGAGAGGTGTTTGAGCATCTGATAGTGGATGCGATCTGGCCCAGGAGCCATATCAGGGCAAGTGGCTACGGCACTTTGAAATTCCCACTCACTGAACGGAGCATTGTACGATTCAGGGTGGCACACATGAAATGAAATGCTCTGACGTTCCAACCGCTCTTTCAGGGAGCAGAAGGCCAATGGGTAATTTGCAGAAGCAGAACTTTGAGCAAAATGCGGTATGCTGACGGGGGTCCGATGGCCATAAAGTCACCTAATCCTGGAGAGTTACGGAGGCCAATGGTGGAGACATACCTTTCCCAGCACTCCTGCTTGCGTTGGCGAATGAGGCGGCGGGCTCGCGCATGGAGCCGTTTAAAAGCAATGAGGTGTGCCAATGAGAGATGCCACTTGTGACGCTGGAGTGCCCGCCTGCAATCTTTTAATCGCCTCAGCGATCTCGGGCGACCACCAAGGAACAGTCCTCTGCTGAGGGGACCTAGAAGAACAAGGAATGGCAGATTCTGCGTGCTGGTGGTGACCGAGTGAACCACTGCATCAATGGCATCATTGGAAAGAGGCTCAATAGTGGCAATGAAGGTGAACAAGTCCTAGTCAGTCTTATTCATAGCCCATCTGCAGGGGCGCCCAGAAGAGTGACACTGCGGCAGTGACAGAAAGATTGGAAAGTGGTCACTACTGCACAAGTCGTCATGCACACTCCATTGGACAGATGGTAACAGGCTAGGGCTGCAGATCGAAAGGTCGATGGCTGAGTATGTGCCGTGCGCCACACTGAAATGTGTGAAGGCACCAGTATTTAAAAGAGAAAGGTCGAGCTGTGCCAACAATTGCTCAATGATACTGGCAGACAAGGTAGCAGCAATTGGGCTATCAGTGCAGCCAGGACATGCTGTGGGACATCACCATCTGGTGGAAGATAGAGACCGCAGACAGTAACAGCCTAGGGCATCCATATCTGAACAGCGACAGCCTCTAAAGGTATTTGCAGAGGGACAGGCGCACTGTAAAGAGAGTGAAGGGCATAGATGCAGACTATACCAGATACCCTGTCATAAGCTGCCTGGTTCTTATAATAACCCCGACAGCCATGGAGGGCAGGGGTTCGCATCACCAGAAACCAAGTTTCCTGAAGAGCAATGCAGAGGAAAGGGTGAAGGCTGAGAAGTTGTTGGAGCTCAGCAAGATGGTGGAAAAAACTGCTGCAGTTCCGCTGGAGGATGACACTGTCCATGGCTGAGAAAGGAGTGAGGGGTCCGAGGAGGCAAATTACGCTGCTTGGTCACCTGCTACCACTGATGAAGTATCGACGGGAGCAACATCTATCATGTCTGAGGGACCAGTGAGATCTAGGTCCTCAGCAGATGCCAGAATCTTCACAGCATCCTCAGACGCAGAGCTTATAGGTAGCGGTGGAGTGGGTGCCATCGTAATTTCCTTGGTCTTAGGGGTCTTCGATTTCGATTTCTCACACTGTTCCTTTGGTTGCCCTTGCTGAGAGGGCTTCCTTGAATAAGTCCCTGGGACTGAAGAGGACCGTGAAGCTCTACGACCAGCTACCTGGGCCTTCTTCACCCCCAAGAGGGTGTCTGGTTTGCCACTGGTAGGAACCTGAGAAGGGAGTGACCCAAGGGATCCCTTCCTAGCGAGAGAAGCCGAAGAAGACTTACGCTTCTCTGACTTAGAAGTGGGGGCTGGTGTTCCCGATGGTTGAGGGGGTGGGGGGGGGGGGGGGTGCTGCTCCCGAGGTAGGTGGTGCAGGAGCAACAGGGTGGGAAGTGCCCCGCCCCCCCCCCCCCCCCCCCACCATCAAGGGGTCAAGCATGGTCCTTCGCCTCTGAGAGCTGACTGTATGTGGTGCAACGGATGGAGCAGTAACAGGAGTGACAGTGGCAGCACAAGATGACATCATGCGCACGGGATGATCTCGTTCAAATTTTCGTTTAGCCTCAGTGTAGGTCAGTCGGTCCAGGGTCTCTTATTCCATTATTTTCCATTCCTTCTGTAGAATCTTACAGTCCAGCGAACAAGGGGGATGGTGCTCTCTGCAGTTGACACAGATGGGAGGCGGGGCTCATGGAGTATCAGGATAGGATGGACCACCACAACTGCGACATATGAGGCTGGAAGCACAGCGGGAAGAAATATGGCCGAACTTCCAACACTTGAAGCACCGCATTGGGGGAGGAATATATGGCTTGACATCACAGCAGTAGACCATCACCTTCACCTTCTCGGATAATGTGTCACCCTTGAATGCCAAGATGAAGGTACTGGTGGCAACCTGATTATTCCTCGGACCCTGGTGGAAGCGCCGGATGAAAGGGACACCTCGTCGCTCTAAGCTAGCACGCAGCTCGTCATCCGACTGTAAAAGAAGGTCCCTGTGGAAGATAATGCCCTGGACCATATTTAAGCTTATATGGGGTGTGATAGTAACAGAAACATCCCCCAGTTTCTTACCAGCGAGTAATGCCGGTGACTGGGCAGAGGATGCTGTTTTTATCAAGACTGACCCAGACCGCATTTTTGACAAGCCCTGCACCTCCTCAAACTTGTCCTCTAAATGCTCTACAAAGAACTGTGGTTTAATGGACACAAAGGATTCCCCATCAGCTCTCATACCGACTAGATACCGGGGTGAATACGTCTCGCTGTCATTCATAGCCTTTTGTTCCTCCCATGGTGAAGCCTACAATGTGAACTAAAATCTTGGTTGAGATGACAAACATAAGTAGCATGGCCCAAAGTCAAGTCTACATTAGGTTTGATGGTGACAATTCAGTTATGGATTCGTGACGCCAACAAATTTGAAAATCTTACTTGTGATAACAAAACTGATCTATAGCTTAGCTGGAGTTCCGTATTAACTTGGAAACTGACAAGTATCATTATATAATAGAAACACCAAGATGTGGAAAAAGCAGAAAATGAAAACTCAGTGCTCAATTACTTACAGTGTGTATCTGTGCCAGCATAGAATTGCTTTGTGAAAATTCTATATGATATCACACTAGCACCTAGTAAGTAAATACTTATTCCCCACAGTTGAGGTGAAAACGTTGCATCACTGGCTACACAAATCAGCTGTTCTACCATTATAGTTTTCCACAACTGCTTACAGCAGGCACTGCCAGCATACACACACAATGTATACATACAAGCCTGCACACATCTTCATCTTTCATAAAACTATAATGTTAAAATTATTCTCAATAGCAAGTACTTAAATCCTATCTTCCGACGTGCGTGGTTAATTCAGCACTGGCATATGAACGGAAAAGAGCCAGCCACTGACACATCTCAATATCTATTTCGAGAGGAGTTATGACATTACACAAACTTGCACCACACTCGTCCTACTATCAGACAAATCAAAGGCACCTCCACAGCTAATTGAGGAATGCCCTCTTGTTTGCCAATAAAGTGCAACTAACTAAAATGTAGCACATCTTAAGTGGTGTGTTGTAAACAACGCGTACTGGAGAGGCTTCTTCCTGGAGGAGCAATCGGTGTGTTAACAGGGACCACTCTATTCAGAGTCACATGAGAGCTACTTCACAACTCCAGCCAGTCTGTCTCCTACAAACACAAAAAGGCATCTGACAGTGTTAACTCCAATGTGCTGCTTAATGCTCTAAAGAATTTGAAAGTAGTTTAAAAACTGTAGGAAAATCCTTTATCAGTTTGGTGCACAAGAACCAAATGACACTAATGGGGAAAGAGAAAAAAGGAACTAGAGGGACTAAGGAGTAAGTCAAAGATTCAATTTGTCACCACTGCATACTTATGAAAAAGGTAATTACATAATTTCAAATCCAAAAGACCCATGGTATTAAAATAAATTGATTTTTTTTTATTTTTTTATTTTTTTATTTTTTATTTTTTTTTTTTTGCAGAGTTTAGTTTGAAGTGTGGCAACTACACATCAGACACCTAAACCTCACTGACTGAGTATAAGACCTGACGAGAGGCATATGAGATGTGACACTGTTGCTGAATGCTGCACAAATCCTCAAGAAATTGATGAAACAAGGAAAGCATATTGAGAAAAACAAAAGAGGAATTTACTTCACTGAAGAGAAACTGAACAGATGTAGTGGGCATTTATGATAACTCATGTCAGAAGACAGCACACATACTGGCAAATAAAATGGCAAGTCCATGAAAGATTGTCATTAAACTATCCTGCTGCCCATCACAAGGTTGAGGAGAAAAATCAGATACATGCACAGGTTGAAAGTGTCAATAAAAGAAAGTGCTAATCCTAAATTTACAAAGGTTTAGTCTCATCTCATCACAAGTTGCATTTTTGAATGTACCACATGCTGATAAACAAATAGATCTATATGCACGGCAAGAAATCACTGACCACTACACCACAAATTATTTAATCCTCTTATATTTATGCTCATTTCTCGGCTTCCTTTTTATCAATTTGACTAATATTCATGATTCACAGGTGTAAGATAAAAGGAGCACACACACTAATTGAAAACTCTCCCCCCTCCCCTACCACTGGTGTTTTAGTCTTTATGACAAAGTTTCTTACAAATGTCCTCCTCCTACTTTTATATGGGTGAAGATCTCGGGCTTAATATCCCTTAATATCCCTCAGTTCTTCAATAACTGACAAAGGTAGAGAGACTCTTCAAGTGTGTGTAATGCAATTGTGCAGATGTAGTAGGCCAGTGCACTTTAGCTCCAAACAGTTTTAATTCAGTTACTCAAAATGACAATTTCTAAATTTTTATGTGATAAAAGTAAAAGCAAAATGTAACAACTTAAAGCTTGGTCTCCATTCTAAGCATTGCTTCTTTGTGAAATCCCTTTTTTATGTTAGTGCTCATCACACGGTTACTCTGGTCCTGTTGATATTATTTATTGCCTCAACGTTACTTGGAAACACTTTTTCAATCTTTTTTTTGTGTGTGACGATGTTTTGGCTCCCTCTAGCATAAAAACATTTTACCACATTATTTTTTGACTATAACCATCATTATTTTCTCTTCAAAGACAATTCAGTCAACTAATGGCACTGTTTTAGTAGGCTTGTGGCATTTCCGACTACAGTTTGTCCACGATAAGTTGACAATCTGTACAGTACCATTGCAAATGGTGGAATGTGTGCCTTGCAACTGTGTTAAGACTGATATGGAAGGAGGGAATGGTGCAATGAAGGGACGGCAGCAGCTGCTTGCAGCACTGCTGGCACCTTTAAACATGGTTTGTGCCTTTCAGTGTATACACTAATACTTCACACCTATGAGCTTCTTAACATTGGCAGCTGTTGGAGACAAATGTCTTTCAACTAGTGCCAATTTTCTTTCTGACTGGTAGCACCAGTAAATTTGTCAAGTTACTGTGGACAAACTGCACTTTTAATCAGGCACAGTATAAATATTTTTGGAACAGAAAAATTATCATCTGCCTTTGAATTAGACAAATCTGCATGTGTTCCACAATCACTTCATAAGGCAACAATAAAAAAGTTATTCTCTTTCATTTTCTGTCAAAAGTCACTGAACTGAATTATCTTTCAACCCAAACATTGCCACTTTAACATGCAAAAATGTTTGTAAAAACTAAGACATTGTGTTAAACAGTGGAATCTCAGACTAGACATAGTTAACAAAATATATTCTTTTGTCACCTAATCACTGCCATATATGCATCATACAGACAAAAAATACATTCATAAAGCATTTATATCATATGCTGTTATACGTATGTGAAACATTAGGAAACAACAGTAGAGTACTTATATGATGACGTAGGAGAGGCGAGTATTTCGGCTTGTGATCCATAGAAGGTCCTCGTCATATAGCAGGTATGTTATGTGTATGTGAGAAAAATCAGCCATTTCATTTGGAATTTAATGAATGACCATTTAAAGAGAAGGCACAAATGTTACTCCATTATGAAACATTTTTTTGTGAAGTATGTGTTCTGAAAGAATTACATGAGTGAAAACATACGAATAAAGTTGGACCAGTTGAGATTAGCATTTGGACAACACCTATTTACTTTTCCTTTTCTGGGAAGTGCTAGCAAGAATGACATTATGTCTTCATTATTTCTCGTTTGCACTTTTCTACTGGAAATAATTATGAGTACTAATGTTGTTTGGTATAGTTTCTCACTGCTTGGCTGTGCTATAATAAATGCATGTCCAATAACTAGTCTGCACTTGTGAACAGTTGATACTTATTTAAATTTTAGAGTACTAAAACAGCCATTTGCACTCTCTTCATTATATTGGGGTAAAGAATGGTTCACCTGTAAAGAGACTGCATATGGGACGTTGGTGCGACCTATTCTCAAATACTGCTCAAGTGTTTGAGATCCATACCAAGTCGGATTAAAGGAAGAAATCGAAGTATTACAGAGGTGGGCTGCTGGATTTGTTAGTGATAGGTTTGAAGAACATGTGAGTGTTACGGAGATGCTTCGGAAACTCAGATGGGAATCCCTGGAGGTAACGGGACAGTCTTCTGAGAAACATTGTTGAGAAAATTTAGAATACCGGTATTTGAAGCTGACTGTCTAATGATTCTACTGCCAGCAACATACACTGTGCATGAAGACCATGAAGATAAGAGAAATTAGGGCATATATGAAGGTATATAGACATACATTTTCCCCTCGCTCTATTTGCAAGTGGAACAAGAAACGAAATGACTCGTAGTGATACAGGGTACCCTCCGCCATGCATTGTACGGTGGCTTGCAGAGTACCTATATAGATGCAGATGTAAATGGTTGGATTTCAATAGCTGTTGCAGTAATTCAAACTATGGTTTGAGTTACTATTGATGCATTACTCACTAGATTGTCTCCTCTTTCAATAGGTTTCCAATGTTATTGCAGAAATGTCTAAGGTTTTGGTGGAAGGAAATGCTAGCATACAAGAGCCTTTTTATGTTAGGTATGCATGGAAAGGCCTAACTCGAAAGAAAGAAGATCCATCCGACAAGAAGATCAGGAGACTGCTGGGATAACGACAACAGAACAGTCGCTAGCTAAAACTGTGAGAACTGTTCAAGAATTATACACAAATCTGGGAGCTTTCAAGGAATTATCACTCAACTTACAAAGACATCTCTCATTAGAGACTGAAATGTGCATATAATAATTTTCTCAATCAGTTCTTTCTTCCACAGCATTTTCTTAAGCACTTTTCAAACAAAATGTTTGCAATATTGTGTGATACATCCATAGTCCTACATGGATACAATTCAGCTAAATTAGTTCAATAAGATAGTCCAAGAGATTTGGGGAAGTTATATGGATAAACAATCAGGTTCATTGCTGGAAAATTTAGAATTCAAGCATTATAAGCTTAACCTAAAATGTTCACATTTAAAGTCTCGTATCAGCGATATGGAATCTACTTTCTTCTGCCATTTGTTTAATAAAAGAACAGGTACACTTCTATAATTTGCAAGGAACTTTACAGATGTGTGATTAAAGCACGTTCCAATTGGGGTCAAATATTTACAGGCTGTTGTGAAATTCAGCCTGTATAAATATCTGATGTCGATTACTCAAAATAATGAAACAAACTCTTAGTGAGCCCAGCATTATTTAAGTAGAATGTTTATTATAACACACACACACACACACACACACACACACACACACACACACACACACACACACACACAGAGAGAGAGAGAGAGAGAGAGAGAGAGAGAGAATGTATTGTGATGTCCATCATTCGCTTGAAAGTGGCAGCACTGAATGTCACAAATTTCTTCGAATGAGACACTTTTACACTTATAGTGTGACATTCTAAATTAAGGGAAAAGCACAATAGTATTTTTGATAGCTGCAGCACTGACATCAAACCATTGCATAGACTTAAAAAAGGTGTTAGCTAATAACAGATATGAAGCTATACCTGATATGTAACGATTTCACTGAACCAACACACACATCATTTTGACACAAGTATGATTCAGATGTGACCAATGTCATTTCTTTAGAATGTGTGCTCACCAATACAAAAAACAGACACATACAGTATCTACATCTACATTCTGTGAACTACTGTGAAGTGCGTGGCAAAGGGTAAATGCCACTGTACCAGTTATTAGGGCTTTTTCCCATTCCATTCACATACGGATCACAGGAAATGCCTCTGTGTATGCTGTAATTAATTTAACCTTTTCTGTTCCTTCAGAACTTACAGATTATAAGTCCAGAGACATACCAATAAACATTATAACAGACAGCAAGCAAAGGGAGCAGATGTATTACACATCACAGCCGTTAGCACCATGTAAATAGAAAACAGAATGTGCCCAGCATCAAGAATCAAATTCTCATGTAGATCATGGTATATTACCAACAATAGCTCACATGATTGTTGGCATCCAGGAAAGTGGGTATACCCAACAGAGATGGATATCCAAATATAGAACAGCAGAAGTAATTGTTAAAATAAACATATATCTGGAAGTATATCTTCCGTCAATTATGTCATGCAAGCCACAAATCAGTATATAGGACATTGGAGACAGTTAGTACTAAATACAGTCTACTGCAATAGTTCAATAGCTTTCAATTTACATCTTCATTCCATGAGGTAGTCCTAAACATTGTCTTGCATTACTAGATATGCAAATGGCTGCACACAAAGGAGGACAGATGTCAACATTCAAGGACCTGAAGTACTGGGTCAGATAAACAAGGATAGAGCAGGAAATTGAGTATTACATTTTTGAAGAACCGTTCACTGCATTTGATTGTAATGATTTAGAGAAACAGTGCAAAACCTAAACCAAGCTTTATGGAGATTCGAAATCTGAAACTGATTCCACATTCAAGTCTAGTGCCTTAATCACTTAATAAAAAAATAATAAATGTACTTTTGTATTTGTTAAACAACAAATGTTTCAAGCTTCCAAGGGATTACTACTCTTTCCCAGGATGATATGTCAGTAGGTTCCCATATAGTGGCACCCTCTGCCAAACTGAAATTCTTATTTTTTTTGTGCATCTGTCAAATGTTTAATGGCATAACATCTGAACCAAGTGCTCTCTCATGACTACATGTCATGACTGATATTTCTAATATGAGGCACACTGTTCATGACAAACTCTTATGCCTGTGCACATTTTTCTACAGGCCTGCTATGTGAAGCAGACAGAGATAACTCCACCTACTTTTTATCTTCAAAGGCTAGACAAGCAATGCTCAGACTGGAGTCTCTGCAATAGACTTGAAATGTTTTTGTTTGCAAATTTTGCCGAACAATATTAAAAACAAGGACTTAGCTAGTCTATGCCATTGCTAAATAAGCTGCTTGTTGTGTGACTAGTGCAGTGACAAAGCCCACAGCATTTGGACAATTCAGTAACAAGGTATTAAAGTGACAGAATAGCATATGGTTAGCACCTCATCAAGATTCTCTCACTGAATTTTAACAATAGATCCTCAAATCATATGCCCTGATTACATATTATGGTCTAGGTTAGACAGATGGATACACATTTCGACAATATCATAGTGCACTTTTTTTTCCTAAACCTTTTTGTTTCTTTCATTTCAGTCAAAGCAAGTAGGTTTACGGAGGTAGCTAACTAACTACCATAGCATTATTACCCAGACACACTGGCAGCATATTTGCATCTTTGTAATTCGTATGTAGCTAATTTGATAGGCTACAGGCTGTTTACATTATGGTAAGTACCATGAACATCTCAGGGTTGTAGTTTCTGAAATACAGTTTGCCTTCTGTAAAATGTTGCATGTTGTGAGTGCATGTTGATGACATTAAAGGTGGCTTATGTTAACAACAATCAAACAACTGAATAGAATTATTATATTTACATTAATGTTTTCATAACCTGACTGTTGTTACGTTTGTGATATGTAAGCAGAACATAGCTGGAAAGTAATCTATTGGAGTAACTAGTCAACAGAATTTATATCTATAAATGAGGATCAGAACACTACTTTTAGATATGCTGATCAAATGCATAATTCATGTCAATATGTGCTGAGTCTCTATGCCATAACTCAATTAACTTGCTCAATCCAACGAATGCTGTGCCACAACAATAATTTACAGTAAAGAATAATAGATTACTTGCATTTATGCTTACCAAGAAACACAGTTTTGGCCAGTTGTGAATGAAATATCTGTAAGTATATATGGAATATGGTTCCGACAAGTCTTTCTGAATAAGCCTCATAATATCAGGCATTTGCAGCTCCGATTTGTAAGATACATATGCAACATCTCCACTTCCAGTTTCTGATGTTACATCACTCATACTTTCGTTCTTATGTTCACCATTTTCACATGATTTACCTATACTGTCTTCATGACTATTTACACAATTTGATTCAGTCGAACTGTCTGTACTTGCACTATTCCGACGCTCATTTTCACATTTATCACAATGACTAGACGAGTGCTCTGATTTCACTGTTTTTTCGATTGACGCAGTCTTCTGTTCAATCTCTCCTGCTCTGGGTATATCAATATTAACAGATAAACCATTAACGATACCGTTCACACCCTGACCACCCTTCAGGTTTAATTTTTCTTTGAAATGAGAACAAAGTTGTGCTGCGCCTCTTCCTTCTTCGTCCGATGACATCTTTTGCGCTGAAAGCATGATGGTCAAGTTGCAGTTCGTGTCTTCTGCTGCTATTTTAGAATCATCCAAGGCTTGCAGGCAATTAAATTCGGACCTCGTCGCACCTGGGCAAATTGGTGACTGAACTTGTGGTGCAACAGGCCCGTCCGATTCCATGATTTCTGCATTGCTGCCCATACTTGAAACGAAAACTTGCTAACGCGGAAACTTTATGTCATGCCACACGGGCATATATTAATTGAGGTTACAAACTATGAAACATCGTATGTACAACATTAAAAAAAAGTTACTCGCTACTACTGTACAGAAAACTATACACACAATTCACGACTTACAACCATCTTGGATTTTGCGCAATGGGTTAGGCAATGCGTTCATGATTTCGATGTCACATCACACTTTAAAAATTTTCACCATATCCAGACTGTAAGAAGGCCTTTCGTGTAGAACACAGCTATTTCAGGATGCTGCATTATTCAATAATTTATCTTTGAACTACTTTTTGACGTCACTGTAAAGAAAATATTAGTGCGCAAAGACGAAAGATTTCCATTGCAAGTTACTATTACGCAGTTTTTAAAGCTCTTTTAGGCTTTATCCACCGTTTGTAGTGTACTTTGAATGTATTCCATGGAAAATAGAGACAAATTTGCTATTACAACATTCACGTTTTAAAACAGTACCACTGTGCAAGGTCAACGCAGGGACGAAAACTTTATGTGTTATGTTGGCTGGCATGGGTGCAAAGATTTCCAGAGCTATTAATAACTGTGATGGTAAGTCGGGAGTACTCGTATTTCCTACATAAATCAGATCATTAATTTGTTATCACAAATTAAAGCGGGCACTTCATGCTACTATGCTGCTTGTGATGGTTACTTACGACCTCTATAAGTTTTTATGCGGTCGCAGATGTTTATATTTCCTGTTGTAGTCGTGTTTTATCTTTGGTGTATCAAATAGGTTGCATAATCGGTGAACGCATGTGCCCACTGGCTGACTCCAGAGAAGTGTGAGAGAATGAGCCCGAATGTTATTTAACTAGGTAAAAATACTGTACCTTTTATGCATGAGAACTAAAAGAAAGCCCCAGTGAAACATTAATAATATTTGCATAATAAAGTTTTAAATGACGACTGTAAATTGCTGTACGTGATCTAATTGTGGTCTGTGTACTGCATACCGGACAATGGGTACTGCGATTATTGTGCCAGATTTGTTGCAGTGGCGGATGAGAAGTAAATATCATTTACTAGTTTCTGAAGTCACTTCTACTGTTTTAAAACCGCTATAGTTTCTCACAATTATGTTAGTGAGGTAGATCGAGCATTTCCATTCATTTTGATTTAACCACTATCACAGTCATTACAGGTGATGTTTATAATGGGTGTTCCACGTGTAAGGGTCCCTATGGGAATGAACCTAGTGACTGGAAAAAAGATCACAGTTTACACCTGGGTACGAGAAGGGTTACGGAAGCTATCCACAGAACTACTGTGCAGTTTCATTTACGTCTATCTGTTGTAGTAGCCTAGAACATATTCTGAGCACAGACATACTGAGTTATAGTGAACAATATCATCTCAGTGAGAACCAGTCTAGATTCGAACTTTTACTATGCGAAACCCAAGCCGCACTTTTATTGTGTGACATCTTGAAAGCTGTGGATCAACACTAATCGGATGGATTCATTGTATCATCAGTTTATTAGATATAGACACTAGGTTACGCTTAGCTGGCTTTAAGGACAAATAGTAAATAGTCCTTGTGCAGATTAACATTCGAAGATTCCTTTGTATTGTGTTGATGTATAAGTTACATTTACTCACTCCACATCCCTGAATGTTGTCCTACATGGTGGGTTCCATGGACACAGTGAAAAAATGGATGACATGCACAATACAAACTGTGGTAGGGATGGAAAAGGATTCTAGCTGTGTTATTTTGTGAATTTGGAAGACGAGATGGGGATTTGTAACATCACTCGCCAAACGTGAGTTCAGTGCCTTAACCATCACCAACTTCACGTGGTTAGTGAAATATCTCAAACAGAATGACATTGTTGTGCTGACCTGCTTGGATTCAAAATGCACTAGTCATGGGAAACCCAACTCCTGCTTTTCTCACATGACATCTTGATTTCTGAAATTGACTCACTGACATACTTACTAATTATCAAAAGTATTATTGTGTTAACGGGTGAAGTTTGTAACTGGATTGAGGCTATCTTGGTAGAGAGAACTCGGCACATTATCTTGAATGTAGAATCATTGACTGCTGTAAAAGTACCCTTAGGCACGGCCCAGGGAAGTATGTTTGGGTGCTTGTCGTTCATGTTGTATATTAATGACCTTGCAGATACTATTAATAATGCATGCTGAATAGAAAGTCTTCTGCTCAGTCTGTTAAAGTCCTTTTCTGAAAGATCACAGCATGTACCTCAACTTAAAATTCACCGTTAAGTGACTGTACATTGGAAGAATAGCATATTTACTCTTCCTGGAAGAATAGCATATTTACTCTTCAGAATAACCAGTTCTTAAAGATAATTGATAATAATCACATAAGGCCTCTAAGAGTATTATACTTACATTACCCTTTAAATTATTGTAGCATACAGGGAAAACAGTTAACGCCAAGTCCCATCATTCATCATCAAAGCAATAAAATTAAGTAACTTGCTGTGAAGCCATAGTTCAAGTTGAGATGATTGCTGTGGAAAAGCAACCCGTGGAATTAGGACATAACGGAAGACATCAGAAAACTGGAGGTACTGCAAGAACATCCAAATAAACAAAGTCAAATAAACACAGCCTAAATTCAAGTAGGGACCAGATAAGAAAGAAGCAAGGCTGGTAACGTTAATTAAGCATAGACTGCTCAGGGAGATAACACATCAAACTGAGCTGAACTGGCTGGACACTGTTCAGAGACCGCAGGGGAAATGGCAAATGTGCAGAGCCACAGAACAGCCAAGATGTGTGTACAGATTAGAAGGATGGAAAGAGGCTTTACAGTGTTAACGAACTAATCCTCCAACAAGCAAGGAGATGAACACAGTGAGATCTAAAGACACTGAGTAAAGAATGTGCTTCTTGGAACCAATAAACTGCCTATTCAAGCATTCAAAATTAGCCAAAAGGTTTTTATGACATAAATCCATCTGGACGTTGAGTATTTCTTCAGGAAATTATTTCAGTGAGAGAGAAATTTCCAATTCCTGCAAAATATTAATTGTATTGCACGCGCTTTCTCGATGAAGTATCTGCACATTAGAGTGGAGACCTGTAATTGAGTTTACAGTTTCCTGTATGTGGGTACTTAAGGCTGATTGGTTGTTATTGTGCTCCTTGCAATGTATCAGAAAATTTCTGTCAGTTAGACAAATATACCTTGAACTACACCCGTCACATTTAATGACAAACACTCCAGGAGATTTATAACTTTCAAATCTCGACTTTTGCCTGTGTCTGAGCCTCTGACCATTATTTCTAGAATTGAAGTAGGCAGGAACTGTGTTCTTAGAACTCAGTGTTTTCCAGTCCTCCTTTCAATGTTGCCATAGTAAGGTATAAGTGTAGTATCGGGGTCCAAATTCAACTTTAGCTGACAAAGTGGGATGATAGCTGGTCAGATATGCAAGTGTGTCACAGTTAATAGTGTTATTCTTAGTCTCATGAAACTAATCACTTCACTGTGTTATACCCTGAGAAAGCATCTGTCGTTTGCCTAAAGACGAGAGGTGGCTCATTCTGCAATCTTCATTCATTGTTTTAGAGAATTATAGTTTGGGGCCTGCACCTAACATAATTCCAACAAAGTGTGTACCCAGCAGAAATGAGCAGTGAGAATATTGTGCAAAGTAGGTAACCACACATCTTGTAGAAGTTTTGTAAGGATTGTAGAATTCATACACTCACTTCCCTAAACATCTACTCGTTAATTGTTTATTTACCCATTATAAGAATCAGTTTGAAGCGAACTTTGATTGACTGTCACAATAAGAGACAAAAAAATAATTTTCATGTGGATTTTGTCTCCTGGTTCAGGCTTCAGAATTGAAAGATATTCAACAAGCACCCTATTAATATAAAGCAAGTGCTTGGAATATCAGCCAATTCAAAATACGGTTAAAACATATCTGATTAGCTACGCTCTTGTTAGTTACCTGGCAAGTAGCAGTGTTTGTATGCACTGAGGTGACAAAAGTCATGGGTAGCAATATGCACATATACAGATGGCAGTAGAATCACAAATATGAGGTATAACAGAGCAGCGCACTGGCTGAGCAGTCATTTGTACTCATGTACACATGACAGTAATTAACGTACTTTGAACGCGGAGTAGTAGCTAGAGCTAGACGCATGGGACCTTCCCTTTTGGAAATTGTTAGGGCATCTGATATTACGAGATCCACAGTGTTACAGATGTGCCGAGAATACAAAATTTCAGGCATTACTGTTCACCACGGACAACGAAGTGGCTGATGACCTTCACTTAATTACCGAGAGCTATGGTGTTTGTATGGAGTTGTCAGTGCTAACAGACAAGCAATGTTGCATGAAGTAACCACAGAATGAGTATACAACAAATGTATCCATTAGGGCAGTGCGACGAAATTTGGTGTTGATGGCTATGGCAGCAGATGACCAACACGAGCGCCCTTGCTAACAGCACGACATCACCTGCAGTGCCTCTCCTGAGCTCGTGACCGTGTTGGTTAGACCCTACACAACTGGAAAACCAGAGCCTGATTGGATGAGTCCTGATTTCAGTTGGTAAGAACTGATGGTGGGGTTTGAATGTGGCGCAGACCCCTAAGAAGCCATGGACCCAAGTTTTCAACAAGGTTCTGTGCAAGCTGATGGTGGCTCCACAGTGGTGTGGGCTGTGTTTATGTGGAATGGAATGGGTTCTCTGATCCAAGTGAACCAATCATTTACTGGAAACGTTTGTGTTTGGCTACTTGGAGACCATATGATGCCATTCATGGACTCGCATGTTCCCAACCAGTGGTGGAATTTTCAAGGATGACAGTGCACCCTGTCACTGCGATAGAGTTGTTCGCAGTTGGTTTGAAGAACATTCTGGACAAGTCGAGCGAATGAGTTTGCCACACAGATCACCCAACATTAATACCATCAAACATTTATGGGACATAATCGTGAGATCTGTTTGTGCGTAAACTCCTGCACTGACAACACTTTCACAGCTATGCATGTGGGTAGAGGCAGCATGGCTCAATATTTCTTCAGGATACTGTCAACGACTTGTTGAGTTCATGCCATGTTGAGTTGCTGCACTACACTGGGCAAAAGGGAGGTCTGACATGATATTAGGAAGTATCCCATGACTTTCATCGCTTCAGTGTAAAGCTTTGTGACAGGTAATTTAGTACTGTGAACGAACTGAGTATTGACAGTTTTGGAAATCATTGTCTTTGAAAATTACCATTGTCATTGAGTAAGTATTAGCATCTAATTGCAGATAAACCTCAGCCATATACTGAGGTGGCAAAAGTGGCACAGCACTCCCAACCTTTCCCCGAAATAGTAGCTTTCGTTCTAATTTACTTGATTAAATTTAGGTAGTGTAAATGTGGTGATAGTTTATTGCTAATACAGCATACAGATTAAAGTTCTTTGTCTTTTCTTAATGTATACCTTGACTCGTTCTAGTTCCTAAATGCTCTGTTTCTGGCGGTTTCCGGTGGGTGTCAGTGTGGAACTGGTGTGCAAGACTCACACTCCCCCTTGGCTGTTAAACTTACTTGGAGTTGTTTCGCTGATCTTCTTTTCAGGATAGCTGGCTACGATGTCCTGCACAACTTCTTCTCTGAAGATAAGCTGCTACTTTGGAGGAATTTTTTATGCTTTTAAAATAACTCCTTACACTCGAGAATACTTTGCACTCAGGCTCACTGTATTTTCATCACACAAAACTGTTTTTATACAACTAAGACATTTTTTTATAAGCTCGACACCTTCCGGTCCATCAAAAACTACCACATTCATTTTTCCCTAAATACAGTGTACAGATCTCTCCAAGTTTAACAAGACAAGTGTCCGGACATTACGAAAGTAAGAATGAATGATTAAGTAGCCTAATTATCTCTTCTCTGCTTTTAACACCATTCAAATGTTCGCACAATAATGTTTGACGTCGCACTGCCACGATTACTCCTTGTACTGGACATGTAACTTCTTAGGCGGGCTCGGCGACTACCTGCCCGCGCTGATCATCCGTCCGATACACATCCATCCTGCACACACATAATTGTGGTGCAGTAGACACAGTTCTACTTTGCCACACTCATCTCTAAAATAACGCATGTTCAAGACAGTGGAAATATAAGGGCCCTAGAATTTACCCCGAAATTCTCGAAGCCCTACGTATTCCTCCCTGTAGCCCAAACACACGATATTGTATTCATATAATATTCATTTATGTTTCCATCAATTTGTATAACATTTTTGTAGCTATCGGGTACTTCATATATAGCTCTTTCCTTTTCCATGTTAATACAGTTGTAATCATGGACCTTATAAACAATGTAAACTTTGTAAGGACAGGAATCTTTCTGTTCCCTTTCCAATTGTAAATTCTAAGTGTGCATTACCCAAGCATATGCTGTTGTTTGCTCTTACTTCGTGTACTACTTTTTCTAAGTATGGATTTATTCAACACCCTTTACAATCTGGAGGAACTCTGGGTAAATAAAGGTGTTCTTTTCAACACATCTAACTTCACACAAACATAACAATGCGAGTGGAAATGAGAATTGAAACTTACTAGAATAATCTCTAGAAAATGTGTGATTTTTGTCATGATAGTGCCCCTTTTCTTTATGCACAGTACCTATACCTCACATACGAGTTGATACTATGAAAGCACTTCCTCCTCCTGTTTTGGTAAATACACTCCTTTAAACAAATGCCTAATATACTATGGTACAGATCGATCCCCTTCTTGGTGCCCCTTCTCACACAGTGTATGTCAGCCTTTCTTGGGTCTGCCTACCTGCCCTTTTCCATCCAATCAATGCTGGGTGCTCACTCCTCCTCCTTCCTGAGTAGGTTTCATAGTCCATTGACCTAGCATACATCTTTATCTACCCTAGAATTCAAATACCTCTTAGAGAAATTAACATCTTACTTCACTCCTTACACTCGCTTCTCAATACTTTCTTTAACCCTTTAGAGTCCTCCATTACTCTTCCAGTCCTGTGTTCCCAATTGACACCACACTTGGAAATATTATATATAATATCTCTCTCTCTCTCTCTCTCTCTCTCTCTCTCTCACACACACACACACACACACACACACACTCACTCACTCACTCACTCTCCTACTTATTCTCTGCTTGACCCATCATCCTAACAAGGGAACCTCCCCATCGCACCCCCCCTCAGATTTAGTTATAACTTGGCACAGTGGATAGGCCTTGATAAACTGAACACAGATCAATTGAGAAAACAGGAAGAAGTTGTGTGGAACTGTGAACAAATAAGCAAAATATACAAACTGGTCATCAGTCTTGGCCACATAGGCAACGTAAAGGAGAACGTGAGCTCAGGAGCGCCGTGGTCCCATGGTAGAGTGAGCAGCTGCAGAAGGAGAGGTCCTTGGTTCAAGTCTTCCAACGAGTGAAAATTTTACTGTCTTTATTTTTGCATGGTTATTATCTGTCCGTTCATTCATTGACGTCTCTGTTGACTGTAATAAGTTTAGTGTCTGTGTTTTGCGACCGCATCTCAAAACCGTGCGATTAGTAGACGAAAGGACGTGCCTCTCCAAGGGGAACCGAAAACATTTGATCGCAAGTTCATAGGTCAACCGATTCCTCCACAGGAAAACACATCTGATATATTCTATACGACACTGGTGACGGCATGTGCGTCATATGACAGGAATATGTTGTCGACCCACCTAACTTGTACACTTGCCGAATGGGTAAAGAGATTCTTCTACCTTGCCCGATTTAGGTTTTCTTGTGGATGTGATTATCACTCCCAAAAAAGTGATGAAAATGTAAGAGTTTGTCACATAAACTGAAAATAAAAAATTAAAGTTTTCACTCGATGGAAGATTTGAACCAAGGACCTTTCGTTCCACAGCTGCTCACGTTACCACGAGACCACGGCGCCGCTGCCGTCCCAGCGTCCTTAATGTTGCCTATCTTGCCATGAACTACTCAGTTTGTATATTTTGCTTATTTTTTCACAGTTCCGCACAACTTCTTCCTGTTTTCTCAATTGATCTGTGTTCAGTTTTTCAAGGCCTATCCACTGTGCCAACTTATAACTAAATCTGAGGGGGGTGCGATGGGGAGGTTCCCTTGTAAGTATACGATGTAGCATAACGAACCACAATATGTTCCTCCTCCTCTCATGTACACATACAGTGTAATACTGTCATCATCACCATAAATACTCTTAGCTCTTACATATAAAAGTATATCCCTGTACATACCTTTACGTGATGTAGAACTGTCACCTCACATAACCAGGTGTGCATACCTATCACTATGTGCACACTTTTCTCCCTCCAACACATGACTGTTTCCACATTATCTTAAACTGTACCCTTCCTGTTTGTGTCTCTGTTTTTCATTGTGTGTATGCGTATGGGTAGTCATGTAGCCTGATACTTCGGCCAGCTTATGGAAAATAAGTCGAAGGTTATAGAAAACCACGGAAATTGAGAAGGACTTCAGCAATGGAAGTGTATACATAAGGACAGAGGGAAAGATAGACTGGTACTCAAAAGAGAAGTAAAAAAGGAAAAAGTAGAAATTGTTGCTAAGATGGATGAAGTGAAAGAAGATAGCCCCAAAGACAGGAAACCCTTCCCACCAGCCTTCCCCAGGATCCCCACTTTGCCAGTACTTGGTGAGAAGCCGGAGGAGGTATGATGTGAAACGTCTCCTGCAGAACAGACATTCTCACCTTCACCTTTGAAGTCCCCGAAGAAAGATCTTAGCAACTCCTATGGAATGGTGAGTGGTGTGTGTGTGTGTGTGTGTGTGTGTGTGTGTAGTGTTAACCTTGTGTACCTACACTACCCACCCCTTTCAAAATCGATACAAACCCTCCTCCTATCTCACCAAAAAGGTATAAAGTATTCTATAAAAATAGAAAATTATATGCTGTAATCAAATACTTGTTCAGCTAGTCACTTCACACTATATCGTTCTTAGAGAAACTACTGTTTTTCATTTTATGTCATCGAGATAGCACTCCACTTACCACCAGACCATTTTTCTGTTTGAGCCATATTATGTCTGGAAATCACTGGTTATTCATGATTCCCTAAATTAGTCACAATCGTGTTGTCATGTTCAGTCACTTAAATACTAATATGATTGGGTAGTTTAAGAGGTTATGGATAGATTACAGAATAGTCGAAGATTTGAAGGGAATTCGAATTAGGAAAACTAATGTGGAAGTAACACTGAACCCAACTCAGGAACCGATGGTCATCACTCCACACATTGTGGAATGTTAACATCCCTGGAGTATATACCACTTTATGTCCTTAACATTATATTTCCCTTTTGCTCCTCCAGTTGTAGGGTCCACTAAAAATAAGGTTTTTGGGTGGATCACCGATTGTACTCGGTAAGGCGCCACATACTTTTGAAAAAATTTATGCGTTTCTTTTTTCGGGGCAGTGCTCTGAAGATTTTGTTTTACTAAGACGAGGTCAGCAACCTTATACTGAGGTTCTATAGCCTGCTCGTTATGCCTGCCTACTCGCTGTTGTGCTCTCTTAATTAAGTTCTTAGCAACTATCGTTTGATTCAGTTGGTAATCGGTAATAGGTTGTTCTGCCCAAGTAAAACATTTAATAAGTGGTTCACGTACAAAGGGTTTACCTAATACTTCCAAGGGTGTTAGTCCAGTTGATAAATTTGGTAACTAATCTAAAATAAGCTTGAAATCTTTAATTTTTGTCGCCCATGAGGCACTACATGTTTTAACAGGGTCTGCAAAACAAGATGACTGAATGAAAAGTGAAAAGTGTATTGTTAACAGGCCTGTGTTTTTAACAAACGGCATGCACTGTGTTGTGCAGTGTTTGAGCATTTAAAAAGTATCATATTTTATAGCATTTTCTACTGTCAGTGACTGGTCTCCTGCTTGAAAGTTTGTCTTTTACATTTTGTGTGTGTTTCTTCCTAATAAAAATTTTTTTTGGCCCGCTATGTTTAGTTACTTCTTGATCCATTTCTAATATTTTATCTTCTAAAGAGGAAAACTTTGATATGTGTTGAACTCCACAACTGTTTTTCAGTTAAAGATTGTTGGTAGAGGATGCAGCCAGTCACAGAAACTTTTAAAAAGCTTTATTTCAATACAACAATTGGATTTGAGCTATTATACCTAACTTCAGAAGGCTATGCTTATTTAACTACATTATTACATTTGTCAGTAGGTGTAACTATTCAAAGAGGAGCACAATAGCCTAAAACCACTCGTAGCATGGAAATAAAAAGTATTTGTGGCTGATTATGCTCTTCACTATCATTTCATAATTTGTTAGATATAATGTTTATATAACTAAACCAAACCCTTAATCTAAGATAGATTAACCATAGAACTTTTTCAGTAGCGTATTTATAATTTGCAGCAGAAGAAAATATCACAAGCTCTAGTAATCATATTTTCCTGTAATATGAATATCTCTTATGTAATGTTCATAATGTTCATCACGCCAGTGAAAATAAACAGAAACAAGCATAAGTTCTTTATTGTTGCCAGCTCCTTGATGCACGTGCCTCCCCCTCCCCTGAGAGAGAGAGAGAGAGAGAGAGAGAGAGAGAGAGAGAGAGAGAGAGAGAGAGAGAGAGTGTGTGTGTGTGTGGAGTTCCCAGCTTTCTTGTATACAAAAATAACTGAACTGGTAGTTTCAGTAGTTTACTGCAGCATCACTTCATAAAATCAACAGTGTCATCCTGCAGTCTCATAAACATCCTGCGTTAATGCACCGACGATCGTGAGGTATATTTTTACCACTGGTCTCTGTTGCTTCTTACATGTTGCCTCATCTCTTTTGTACTTCACCCACCTCTTCAATCCACTTTGATCATTTCGTGTGTCACAGATTTTGAATCTCTTTTAAGTAGTACCATGATTCCTTGGTTTTCGGAATATCATTCCATATCAATTGCTGTTAACCTCCATGGGTTAATAGCAGTTGCTGAACGAATTTTGCAGTAAAACAGTAGCTTATGCTTCTGCAGTCAGGATCTACAAAGTTATATCAAAAAGGTGGCAGAAAGTGGGGTAGGAGTACTTGTTATCAAGATCAGAATAGTACTCCTTTATTTTATGTATTGGTCTGTGTCAATGGTGTACCAATTCAGAAGCAGTGATCACAATTCAGTCAATTGTCACTCATTTCCTAGCCAGCGTGTGCAGTATTGTGCCCCTTCGTGGTTCAGCACTATTTGTGTCTGTACACAGCATCATAATTCTAAGCCGTTTGCAATTAATTTGCAGGTCTTTGGGCTGCTTTTCAGCGGGATATAAATGTAGTTTTGTCTTGTGTAATGCAGGTACTGCTGACGGTAGGCTATATGCATCATGAGAGTCCCAGAAATAATTAAATAAAACTAGCACTTGTTGTCCAGCTTGTATGAGAGAGAGAGAGAGAGTGGGTATGAGTATTTGCAAACTGCATTGCAACACATCTACAAAACATTCCAGCAGATGATTCTTCTGAACTTGATTTATGGGAGTACAGAATCATTTGTTTGAGAAGGTTAAGATTTCTTACCCCGGCATACTGTAGGTGAGCTGAGGAACTCAGACCATTAGTAGTTAATCTAATGACATTTACACTGATGATAAGATTAACCTTTACCATTATTCTGTTTATTTTAGTATTATTTATTGCAGCATCTACATCTATAACCACAAACATACTTCGCAAGCTACTGTATGGTAAGTAGCGGAGGATACCTTGTACCACCACTAGTCATTTTCTTCCCTATGGAAAGAAGGAAAAATGACTGTGTCTGTGACTTTGTACGAGCCCAAATTTCTCTTATTGTACTTTTGTGGTCCTTACTTGGAATGTACATTGAGGGCAATAGAATCATTCTGCAGCCTATAGGTAACATTGAGCAATCCTACCAGTAACAAATGTAGCAGAATGCTCTTGAATTGCTTCCATGTCTTCCTTCTGTTGATCCTGGTGGGGATCTAAATGGGTTGCACTAGTGATCTATATGTAATATCCTTTGAAGATGAGCTACACTTCACTAAAGCTCTCCCAGTAAATCAAAGTCAACTGTTCATCTTCCCTAATACCATCCTCACATGCTCGTTCCATTTCATATTGCTTTGCGACATTATCCCTAGATATTTAATCAACATGGCGTTGTCAAGCAGCAAGCCACTAATACGGGATAAGAATATTACAGAATTGCTTTTCCTACTCATTAATTACATTTTTCTATATTTGGAGTAACCTGCCATTTGACACACCAAGCAGAAATCATGTATAAGTCATCCTGTATCCTTAAGATCCATCTGGCTGTTTCTCCTTTTAGTTTCTGTGATATATATTTGTTGGTTGTGCAGGTTATCAGCCCACAGCCCTTGAGTGTCCTCGTGGGGCTGCCACCTCATGGCCTGGACACCTGCCACAGTTTTATTTCAGGGCCTTACCCCTTAGATAGTTTGTCTTCACCACGACTACAGAATGCTATCCACCCCTTTGCAATAAGGCCTATGTGCATCACTGTTGCCCTGGTTTCCAAGGATCTTCCGCTGTCCACATTAGGAGACTGTGCCTGCTGTCACACAATCTCAGAAAGGAGAAGAAAAGGAAGGGAGAGTAAAGGATAGAATAGAATATGATAGGACAGGGCAGTACACTAGACGGGACTTTGTGAGACACACTTCATCTGGATCCTCTATGGAGACCTATCCGGTGTGGGAGGCCCTGCCGGTAGTTAGACTACCGCCGGTATAGCCCTCCACTTCATTGGATCACGCAAACCCCTTCGCCCTCAAGGACCCCCTGAGGGGGCCGTATCAGTATTGTTTGTAGTATATCTTGAACAAATACTTCTTTAGATAAAAATGTTGTTGTTGTTTCCACAGGAAGCAAAACCAACTCGTTAAATACATGACAATAGAAAAGTTAATCACATTACATGATACACTACAGTTGCATTACCCATTCTTTACTTTTATTGATATTTATGTTGTTTCAAGGTAGTATCCCTTCCATTCAACTGATCCTCTAAGTCTTTTCATATGTCTCACAGAATTACTACATCATAGGAAAACCTAAAAAGTCATGTGGTGAAGGGTTTAACAATCAAATGTTTTAGCTATTTCGGGTTGTACGGCTGTGGTCCATGAAACTTTTCTATTTCAAATATTTTGTCCACAGCTGCATGGGACATCATCTCAGGTGCTCCTGGCTCCACTGAGTCTTGCTGACTAATGGCTTTGGTGTTGCAGAGCTACATAAGTATTGCAGGAAAGTGCGAAGTCATAGTTTACACATGACCAAAAGAGAGAATCCTTGTTAGAGATAAAACTTAAGCATCAATTGTTGTCTGTCAGAGATAAAACATGTCTGTCGATTGTTGTCTTCTGAGGATAAAGCTTATCTCTCAATTATGTAGCTCCATTATCCATTTATGTTGCTGAGTTTCACGAGTTCTTCTTTTCTGTCAAAATTATCCCCTTGTTTACATATTTCGATGGCCTCTGTATATGGGGTGTATCGGGAGAAATGGACAGTATTTCGTTGGTATGATTGGAACAATTGTGCGAAGCCTGAAAGACAAGTAAACATGGGCTCCAAGACATCCTTAAGAGCTATGAGCACTTCATCTTCGCTTCTGTGAAACACATCCTTTACTGTGCAAGTGCTCATATCTCTTAAGGTATGCATTTCAAAGCCCACATTTAAAAGGCTTTTCTGCTTCAGCTGATTGTTCCTGTCTTATTCCTGAATATTGTCCATTCCTCCTGATACACAATCTGTAGCTGTGAATAATAATCATTCTAGATCAAATTTCGGATTCAGAAAATTTCACTTCATGATTTCCTGACTGAAGAATGTGTACATGGAATTTTATGTACCCTGCATGCTGACAGAGGAGGACATTTATCCTTTGCAAGTTGGAGTGTTTGTTATATTTTCTTACCTTTTTTTTTATTGGTGACTTAAAAAAGAGAAGAGAAACTGAGTTATTGCATTTTTGTATTTTATCATTGCCCTGTGGCCTACTATTCTTTGGTCGTAGAGTCCTGTTTACTTCTTTTCCCGAAGGCAGTCTGCAATACTCGACAGAACCAAGAGCACATCTGAAGATGTACAATGTAGCTCTGGATGGAATGCTTGGAATGGGAATGTTTCATGGACCTGGAAGACTCTCTAGCAGCTGAAACATCAAAATTTTGTTTCTTTCTTTTTCTTTTTACCCCATTGTTGTTGTTACTACTATTCCTACTACTACTACTACTACTACAGCTACTGCTACTAGTCTTACTCTTGTTACTGTTACTAGCTGTGCCCCACAGTTGAGGGTCTGTGTTTATTCCAATCTTCTGACAATACATAACCCCCTTCCTTCCCTCTCTCTGTCCAGCTCCTGTCCATCTCCTCTCCCACCCTCATCTGTGTCCATGTGCTACGACCCCTTCCCCCTTCATCTGTTCCCATCATGTCCTTCCCCCTCTCTGCTTGTGCATCTCCTCTTTCCCTTTCATTTGCATTTTATCACCCCCACAACAATAGAATGCTGATGGTGTTTACTCACAGTATTTCTTTTCATCTCATAACTAAGATGGATATCAAATTAGTTTGAAATAATTTCAGGGGTTTAGGCGAAGCTTTTGATCCATGGCTTTCCCTATGTGTGCACATGCCAGATATATTTCACATGTGTTTAACATATTTCACACACGATTGTTCACATATTTCACTTGTGTCACTAGCAAATTTTATCCTGTAGTCACAGCTCAATGTTTGATGACTTACCTCCTGAATTGTGTATCATCCAATAAAATAATTTTGTGGTACGTCCAGTGGAATATGTGGCTACTGTGTGTCTTATGTGTTGTGTGTAGAGTTGGTACTAAAGAAGTAATAAATTGAAATGTCATGAGGCAGTTTTTCCTCCATCTCAGTATTTGACGTCATATCTCCTGAACTATGTATTGTACAGTGATATTTTTTGAAGGTACATTGACTAACATATGTGGATCCTGTTTGTGAAATTGTGTTGGGAATAGAGTTAGTAGCAAAGAAGTAACAATTTTAAATGTCGTACACGATGCAGGAGTTTTCCACGCGTCTCAGCATTTATCATGTCACATCTCCTTAATTATGTGTTGTAGAATACGATTTTGCTGGTACATTCGGTGGTATAGTGAACACTGTCTGCAAAGTATGTTGCGAATACAGTTAGTAGTAAACAAGTAATAGATAAAAACATCATGCTTCATGCAGCAGTTTAACTACATGAACAGTGAAAATGTAGTAATCAATAAAACTTTTTTCCTTTCATCTTCTTGTCAGTGAGAAAAAAAATTGTGTAGGTTTCGTACTAAGTGTAAAGTCTGTTGCAAATCACTGAGTGAGTGGTCCCCATTCTCAAATATTGGATGAATAAAGTACAGGTATTCGCATGTCGTGGGCCACACTTCTTTTTCACCTTTCCCCTTTCGATAGGTGTATGAAGGTTGCCTATGTATTAATTCAGGATGTAAGCTATCTCCATTCCAAATTTAATCCATATCCATCCAGCAGTTTGTGTGGGCGCGCACACACACACACACACACACACACACACACACACACACACACACACATTTTGCATTTATAATAGATACATAATACTATTGTTTCATCCCTGCTGGACCACCCAATGAAGGAAAAAAAGGGCATTTTCAGAGTTTCATTTTAAATTGTATTTGTGCCCATGTTCTTTCATTTTCTGAGATTGATCTCTCTTTTCTATCATCAAACCAAGTTGGTACAGTTTCCGTGGGTTGTTCTGACAGGCCAACTGCCCGGTCATGAATTTTATGACTTAAAAATTTTTCAATATAATAAATGAATAGCACCAGTTTGCTCTTGTTCTACAATGTTGTAGAATATTTATTATAATGTTGTTCTACCAAGAACTGACATGACCGAAGATTCTGTTAATATGACAAAAAATTTCAGTCTGGTGTATGAAATTGTGAGATTCCTGCTTCCTTCTGGTCTTGTTTCATTGCACCAATCTGTTTTATTACTTTAGTTTTAGCCTCTCTGTGACTTCCATAGAATTCCACGACTTAAGTAATTAATGTGGTTGGTTCCATTCCTTTAATATTCCAATAGAATTTTAGCCATGTGTGGGTGTTTTTTATCTGAATCAGTTTCATTGTGTGCTCTTAGTGTGCGAGTTCCTTGTTTAGAATAATTTGGACCTAAGATTTTTTGTTACTTTCCATTTTCTCTTTCAAATTTCTTTGGTGTCTTTCTGTTTCAAATATGTGTTTCAGTACCATAAAGAAACACTCTAGTTTGATGAATGTGTTGTTGTGTCTTAGTTTTGTGTTCTTTGAGATGCATTTTTTTTGTTGTAAATATGTTTTGTATGCTTGAAAGCTGTTTCCTTTCTGTGATATCAGATTTCATAACGAATCTTTGTCTCTGCCTAAATACACTCTACTAATAAATAAAAATAAAGAGTAGGAGGAGAGAGAAGATGCGCCACAAAGGAAATATCCGAATAGGATGGAAATTTGTAGATGTGATGTACATGCACAGACAGACAAATTATTACAATTTCAGATGAACTGAATGATTTATTCAAGAGAAAGAGCTTCACAAACTGAGCAAGTTGGTCCACATCTGACCCTTATGCAGGCAATTATTCAGCTGGGCACTGAATGATAGAGTTGTTGGATGTCTTCCTTGGGTATATTGTGCCAAATTCTGTTCAGTTGACATGTTGGATCATCAGAATCCGGAGGTGGTTGGAGAGCCTTGCTCATAATGCTCCAAACGTTCTCAATTGGGGTAGGTTCTGGCTACCTTGCTGGCCTAGGAAAGATTTGGGAAACACAAAGACAAGCAGCAGAAACTCTCGCCCTGTGTGGGTGGGCGTTGCCTTGCTAAAATAACAGGGTGTGAATATCCTTGACATACTGCTGTGCTGAAGTGTGCAATGGATGACTACCAAATGGATCCTGCTACGAAAAGAAATGGCACTGCGTGCCATCACTGCCAGTTGTCGGGCATTACGGTGGTCGACAATAGAGTTGATATCCCTCTGCTGTCCGGTGTTTCTCCTGACATGCCTTCACCCATCATTGACGCTCAGTTCGGAATGGGACTCATCACTAGACACAATTGTATTCTGGTCAATGAGATTTCAGGCCGAAGACATGTCTGGAGATGCTCGAGACAGCAGTAGGATACTGACCGAATGTCGTGCACCGTACGGCCTGACAGCCTGGAGTGATGGTTTGCAGTGCCATTTCATTTCATAGCAGGACCCCTTTGTTTGTCATCTGCAGCACCCTTACATCACAGTGGTATGTCAACAATATCCTGCACCCCATTATGTTACCCTTCATGCCAAGCCATTCTGGACTTATATTTTCCCTTTCCCTGTTGCTTCATAACCCGAGTTGTGAGTAACTGAATCTCCTTTCCCTTCTTCCCTTTCTTTCCCCTCTCTCCTCCCCGATGAAGGAACATTTGTTCCGAAAGCTAGGAACGTAAATTTTCAGTTCTGTTTTATTTGTATCTGTCGGCTGTACTGAGCTGAGGTAAGTACTGGCCAGCCCCTCTATCTCTTTGTTAGTATTTGTTGGACTTATATTTCAGCAAGATAATGCCCACCCGCACATGGTGAGAGTTTCTACTGCATGTCTTTGTGCATGCGAAACCTTACCTTGGTCAGGAAGGTTGTCGTATCTCTCCCCAGTTGAGAATGTTCGGAGTGTTATGGGTAGATCCCTCTAACCAGCTCGGGAGTTTGCGAATCTAATGCTCACATTGAACAGAATTTGGTACAATATCCCTCAGGACATCCAGTGATGCTATCAATCGGTGCAAAGCCGAAAAACTGATTGCATAAGAACCAGAGGCAGACCAATGCATTATTGACTTGCTCAATTTGTGAAGCTTTCTCTTGAATAAATCATCCAAATTTTCTGAAATTGTAGTCATTTATTTGTTGTCTATAAATGTACATCACATATAGGTTTTAGAATTTTGGGTGCCTTGTGTGTGTGTGTGTGTGTGTGTGTGTGTGTGTGTGTGTGTTCAGAATGATTCCTAGTATGTAATTATTTTGCTGAAATTTTCAGCTTTGAACTTCATTTCCTTAATGACATCACTGTTCATATGTTCTGTCTTTCCTTACTTAATGTAGATGATAGCTGGGAAATGGAATAACTGGATAGCATCGTTATGTAACTTTTTTTTTTCTTTTTTTATTTTATTTTATTTTTTTTTAATTTGTGTAAGCTGGTGAGGTAGTTTAAAAGCGTTCACAATAATCATAATAGACAATGTCTACATTTAATTTGAAAACACTATCAGTAAATAGCATATGTGTCTTCAAACAAAATGCTTGTATTTAACATAATTTAGTGACAAATATAAAGTATTTGTTAAAAAAAATCGTCAGTTGGATAGTACTCAGTTTACAAGTTGCATCTTCTGACAAATAGCTGAAAAGTGCTCATTTTAAGTAACACTTGTTTTACACAAGATTGGTTGCAGATTCTGCCTCCTGGCTTTAACATGTAGCACACAGTTCCAAGAGTTCAGGTTGCTACAGAAATACACAAGTGTGTTCCACTGGCCTCTAAAAATACATATTCAGGCTATTATTGGAGCCAAGAATTAATTGAACTCCTCATCCTTCTAACACGTGGCATATAAGTGACACACTGTTGGCTTGTATTCAAGGGCTGTTTTTTGCACAACTGTGAACGATGTTGGTTTTTGCATTGACATGTGCTATCCAGAGGTGCTTCATCTTGTGTGTGTGTGTGTGTGTGTGTGTGTGTGTGTGTGTGTGTGTGTGTGTGTGTGTGAGAGAGAGAGAGAGAGAGAGAGAGAGAGAGAGAGAGAGAGAGAGAGAGAGAGAGGGGGGGGGGGGGAGGGGGAAGAGGAATAGGGGGAGTGTCAGTCTCAGAATAGGCTTTACTCCCACGCTCTTGGCTGTTTATTAACCTTGAGAGCCCATTCATACTATTGCTGGCTGTGACTAGACTAGTTCCACAGTGTGGGAGGAATTGCAAAGATGGGGGGGGGGGGGGAGGAGGAGTAGGAGTAGGAGTAGGAGGAGTTGTGTGTGAGAGAAATGCAGTGGGAGTTCTGTTTGCATGAGTTTAAATACCTTTGTGTAATGCAGTGCTTCTATGGAGCTGTGTGACAACTCTTGTACTTCTATATTTCTTAGAGGCTCCTAACATTTTTTCTGAATTATTTTAGAATTTGTGACACCAGAGTCGTTTTTTTGTGCAGAAGAGCAGTGTGTACTATATCTGTGTCTTGTTGATTACTTGAGATTTTGGTTCTAATCAGTTATGACATTAGCTGGAAGTGGTGTATTCTCAATGCTCACAACAGAGACTCTCCCAGTTACTGTCAATCACTTCAGTCAGTGTCCTAATATTCTGTGAATTAAGTTCCACAGCTGTTTTCATTGTCAGATACTTTGAAACTTATCAGTGCTATTCTACACGAGATTTCAGTGAGAAGCTTCCAGTCTGATTGCAGGTACGTATGACTTTAGAATGTGACAAGCTAACAAACACTACAGGATGAACCCAAACTCTGCTGAGAAAATTTTGGAGGTTGTTCAGGGACAGTTTCTGAGTATTTTGCTATAAGTAACACCTAATCTCTGCTGGCTTATTACATAGTTATTGCATTTCTTGTGATCTGTTGCCCCAGTTTATCTCTGTGTCTATATCACATCAAAAATATCTGTACAACAGTGAAAATGTTGAAATTATGCATTGTATATGTTGTTTGGAAACAAATTTTCTCTAGTCACTCAAGGTACTGGCTGTTGACAGTGCTATTGCCTACAACTCACTTTCAGTACTGATTGGATCTGTCTCAAGTTTGTTTTTCCGGCAGTGTTAGTTGTACATTAACAGTGATACCCAGCAGTATGGATAGGTTTTTAGATGAAGAGCACAGTTCACAAGACGCAATTGCTAGAACTGCAACAACTGTGGAAGCAGTGTGCCAGACTCCTGGAACTGTAAGGCAGTTTTCAGTAGTCTTCTGTGTTCGTGGTGGTCAACATATCTTTAAGGCAAAAGCTCTCCATTTGTTAAGTACTGCCCTGTTTACTGACAGAACAGTCTGAACATCTGTGATATAATGGTGCAATGAAATGTAACTTTATGGCACTTATACTGCCGATAAAGTAATTCTTACATAAATCTGCTTTGTGTGTTTTAGGTTTTGGTGATTTTGTATTACAATCTTTCTCACTGGAAGGTATTTTCACACATACATGAATAATTAGAACAAAAAACCCAATAAAAAGTCACCCTTACCTTATTGCTCTGTGATGAGCTACTGGAGACCCAGAATACCTTATACTGTAATACTCAGAAAATATTGCTTAATGGAATCTGAAATGTTCTTGGTGTTTGGGTTTGTTCCGTGTACAAGGTGTAATGAAAAAGGAAAGGGCATTTTTTAATTTTGCGGACTTTTATGTATCAGATTTTCAATCCTTTTTTATCTTGCTGGCACACATGTTCCTGATGATGTATGCATTTTCAGCTGTTTTGAATATTTAGTTTATTGTTAACAGTCAAAAAGGTTTTATACATTGTCGAGTGCTTGAAAAACAGAATAAAGTGCAGCACTGCATTCGAAATGCTGACTGTGGGTTTTAACGAATCTATTATAAATAAGACAAGAGTTTACGAGTAGTATAAGTGTTTCAAAGAGAATTGAGAAGACGTTGGAGATGATGACTGTTCTGGATGCCCTAAGACATAAATTACTAACAACAATGAGGAAGAAGTAAAGAAAATGGTTCTGTAAAATTGCTGAATCAATGTCAGAGAGTTTGTTGGTGATGCCAGCATATCCTTTTGGTCAGGCCAAGCAATTTTTTCAGATGTTTTGGACATGAAACACACAGTAGTAAAGTTTGTTCTGAAATTGTTGAATTTTGACTGAAAACGGCGTTTCATAGACATCATTCAGGAATTGCTGAATGAATGACAATGATCCAGATCTTATAACGAAAGTTGTAGCAAGTGACGAAACATGGGTATGATGTCAAAACCGAGGTCCAGTCGTCCCAATGGATACTGAGACCAAAAAAATTCAGCAAGTTTGATCACGTGTAGAGGTACTTCTCATTGTTTTATTCGATTACAATGAAATGGTTTAACATGAGTTCGTGCCTTATGGTCATATGGTCAATAAGGAATATTACCTGGAAGTTATGTGCCATTTGCGTGAAGCAATGCAAAGAAAAGGCCAGAACTGTGGCAAAAATACTTGTGGAAATTGCATCATGATAATGCTCTCTGCTCACTCCTCAATGCTTGTTTGTGATTGTTTGCGAGAGAGCGCGGGGGGGGGGGGGGGAACAACAACTCTTACGTTGTCTCTGCCACCGTATACACTGGACATAGCCCTCTGTGACTTCTTCGTGTTTCCGAAGCTGAGGAGAACCATGAAAGGACATTAATTTGTCTCGGTCGATAAGAGAAAAACAGAATCATTGAATTCCATAACGAAAAGTGAGTTTCAGAAGTGCTTCCAAGATTGGAAAAAGCACTGGCACAGGTTTATTATATCTGAGAGGAATGTCTTTGAAGGGAACAAAGTTATTTTTGATGAGTAAATAAAGAATCTTTAATAAAAACAAAAATTCTTGTTCCTTTTTTGTCACACCTTGTATTCCACCTAACAAAATTGAATAATATTACAATGTAGTGAAACTGCACACACTTATTCAAATTAAGTGCAGGCGAAAAACTGAATAGCTTGGTGCACTGATTTCTCATTACAGGAATCACATTCATCTGGCCATCTGGATATGTGTTTTCCTTGATTTCTCTAAACAAAATAAGGCTGATTCCAGATTGGTTCCTTTTAAAAGACAATGGCTGACTTCCTCCATCTTTGTTCAGTCAAAGCTAGTACTCCATCTTAATTGCCTAGTCATGAAAGTGATTGTAAATGCTGAGCTTTCATTTTTTCTGAGTATGTAAAAGATGGTAACTCATTTAATTTTGATGCAGTATTCAGGAAACAATTTTATATACATGCAGATACTGCAATGCAAGACAATTGTGAGGGTACAAAGTAAGGTAGGCTGGATGCTAAGCTGAGTATAACATTCTCTTTGTGTCAGAATCATCAGTGATAGAACAGTGTGGCAGACAAGGGTGGGAAGAAAATAGTTGTGGCTTTGTTAATGGATCAGTCCTGAAAATATAAAGTTATTTCAAACAATGGAAAGTGCACAGTTGATACATCAACATGTTAGCAAAAGGATATATTGCTACTCATTGTAAAGATGACCTGTTTAGCTGCAGACAGGCACAACAAAAAGAACATTAAAATTATTTAATATCTATTAGGAGCGTCTAACAGGCCCATTGCTTATTGCTGCGACAGCGACAACCACAGCATATGACAGCAGTAACGTATGCACTATGACCTCTGTACAGTGAGATCAACATCATAGAGAATTTGTAATTTGCATGCCCATCATTTGATATAGATATACATAATATAACACTGGTGATAAGCCCTAAGCCCAAATACCACCCTGGCAATTAAGTACTTTACATGTAGCTCAAGGTGTTAACAAGATGGCTTTTAACAAAAAATAAATTTGATCATTAATGTAGATTTTTGGCAAGTTCAAAATATGATCTCACATTGTGTAACTGAGATACTAGCATTTTCCTGCCTACAACTAGAAACTGCCTTCAGAATTGATCGGTTTGATACCAAAAATAAAATACTGTTCAGATATACTTAAGTTTGCCCTATTTTTTCTGTTTCTGTCTAGAGGATTACTGTTAACTGTAAATATTGCTGAGGTACTTAGGAGTCCAGCACCCATTGACAAATAAATCACATTTACTGCTTTACAGCTTTCGTTTTCTACAGTCAGTCCATGTTGTAAGAACAACACCTTAGTGATAACCTTGGCTAGTTCAGTCATATAGAATACTCTGCATCATACACCAACACATCTTATTTGTTGTGCTTCCAAGCATCATGGCATGAACTTTTGTGGCAGCTCTCGCTAATGATTTTGTATTTTACATTCTATAAGTTTTTCATACAAAATCCTTAAGACATTGAATGGCTTTTTAAAATGGTTTGTTTAAGTAAACATATAGCTTACGTATTTTAATGGAAGTGCCATAGAAAAGTATACTTGTTTTGATTGAGGTGGGTGTAGTTCCAATATTTTTTCTGAGAAATTTTCGTAATTACACATATTGTAGTTATGTATTTTGTTTTACAGATTGTAACTAGTCATAATAGCTTCAAATATTTATGAAAAAGAATATTTATTATGTTATTTTGCTTTAATTTGACAGATTACCTTGATTTGAAATATACGTTAAATTTCCAGTTGAGAATTAATTTTTGAATAGTATAAAATTTAAAATACAAGATATTAAACAAAAATGATTAAGAAAGAAGATAGTTAGTAGTCCATTCAAATTCAATGAAATCATTATTCACATGATAATTATTATCAAATTATTCAAAGTGGATCGCTATTTTTGTCTAATTTTGGCATTAAATGAATAATCTATGCATGAGTAAATGGCAGTAAAGCAGTAACATTTCTGAGTAAGCAGTGTTAGAGAACTGAGAAATTGCCAAAACACAACCTAAATCTAACTTTGTGGATCCTTTTCTTCATTAAAATATTGTATTTTGTTCTTCATTAAAACTATTGTGATACAGTATTCAGCTTTCTTACAAGCATCAACAAAATTTTTAGACTTAGCCATTGGTCAGTAAGAGTTAAGTGTCTTGCAATTATGGGTGGTCCTGGTGGTTTAATACTTGGTAAGAATCTTTCTTTTACTGTTTGTAGCAGAATAAGTAAGCACTTTGGTAGCAAATATTATGTTTTTCTGCCAAAAGTGGCAAGTGCATTGTAGTTACTGAATGCTTCACTGTCTAAATTAATTTTTCTTCTACTTTTCACGGCACTTCCCCATGGGTAATTTCACATGTAATGGATACTGTGGTTTTGAAGTTGACATCACGAAAGTTTGGACTGATGATGGCCACGAGTATGGCCGTTGGCGCCGATGAAAGATGTCCATGCAAACAAACATATTACTTAAAATCCTTTGCAAAGATACTCAGAATTAAATAGTCATATTGAGGAATGTGCTAATTGCTCCTTCCTAAAACCCTTGGTCCATAGTAGGAACGTTGGCTAATACTAAATAAGAATTTGAAATAGGCATTCTAATCTTGGTGTCTTCGCATAGAATAAAGAGAACCTCTCCACCCATAAGATGGTATGGATTGATGTGGTTTGATTAAAAGAAGACATATAACGTATTCAGAGGTATGCAAGCAATTCAGAAATATGCTGTGATATTGTAATGTTATAAAAATGCCCTGTGAATTTGTATGCAATTCCTGGAGGGAAGACTACATTCTTATGGTGAAATATTATAAAAAATCATTCAATGAGTTAATATTTGTGACAGACTGCAAAAATTAAACTGCCTTGGGTATATCACCAAGGACAGTAAGTACAGAGGTATACAGTTATTTTTTTCTTGCTCAGTTGTGAGTGGAACAGGAAAGTTAATGACTTAGCAGTGTTATGAAATTTCTTTGTGCAGTGTACTGTGGTTTGTGAAGTATGGATTTAGATGTAAATAAATTGTGGTTTGGATATGCAGTTTTACGAATGGGGTAAATTTCAGAGGTATGAAAACAATCCATAGAAGATGTAACCATTTGAGGATAAAAGGCTAACATATTGTGGAAAAAGTGTGTTTGGTTGCTGTGGTATTACTCATGTCACCAGCTAGTTTGTTATTAATTGGTTTATCTGAACAGATAATCATCCTTTTTTAGGACCTTGTCATACAATACATTCTTCAGTAGCTATTTTGATAATTTTCGTATAAATACTCCATGAATTGTTCAGAAAGATTTATAGTGTCTGTCAAATGACAGAAGACTGCAATCATCACATCTCACTTGGTAACACTAAGTATAAACTCAGAATTGGGAACGGCAGATTAATTCATTTGTTTTAATAGGATTACAGGCAATGTCATGTCAGCCCTTGTTTATTCTTATGACAATATGCTACTCCAGTGTAGGCCAGTATTACAGGAAGCTTCCCTGTCATGCCTATACAGGTATTTCCTTTCGCAAACTTACTGTGATTCCTGTGCAGTTTTGGAGACGCATCATCCATTGGCCTGGTTCTCCATACGCAAATCAATATATAAGTATAAAGCAGACTGTATGTATGTCTGTGTGTCCAGCACTTCCCTTACTACTGGATCAGTTTCATCCAAATCTGGCATACAAATGGCAAACTTCATGAGTATCAGCACTGTCTTGTTTATATCCTCCTAGCTCCAATTGGAATGGATATACGGGCAACAAACCTATTTTTAGCCATTGCCATATAGGCTGCCCTGCATTGCAGGAATGTTGTCAGAGTAGTATACGCTTCCATTATCGCTCTCTTTTGCAGGGGATACACGTGTGGTTGGCCAAAGTGAGGGGGCAAGGGTAAGAATAAGTATAGAGGGGGGGATGAACAAAGAAGGGAGCAAGAGGGCATGGATTGGGAGAGGGGCAGAAGGGGTGGATAGTGTCAGGGGGCAGGAGGGAATGGATTGGGAGAGGAGAGCAGGAGGAGTGGGACTTTGGTAGAGAGGGCAGGATGAGATGGACATAGAGAGGGGGATGAGGACAAGACGGACAGGGAGAGAAGGGGAGGATGAAATGGGCAAGGAGAGGGGGGGGGGAGACAGGCTGAGAAGGAGATGGGGTGGAGGGATGGGCAGTGTAGGCTGCAGACAAGAGAGGGGGGAGAAAATGGGGGGGGGGAGAGGGGTGTAGGAGATGGACATAAGGGGAGGAGAAGATGGACAGAAAGAACGTGGAGAAGATGGACAGAAAGAATGTGGAAGTAGGAGATGGGCAGAGAGGGGAGACGAGAAGGTTTGCAGTGGTGGGGAGAAGAGGAGATGGGTAGAGAGTGGGCTGTAGAGGAGAAGGGCAGAGATGGAGGAGGAGGAGATGGACCAAGAGAGGAGGAGGAAGAGACATGTGCATCATATGTGACATACACAAGTGCAGACAAAACTTTGAGGAAAAGGCTAGTAAGCAATAAATCCACACAATAGCTGTTGTTTCCTTTATAATAATTTGTTTCATTGTTCTTTTGTTCACGTGTATCGTTCGTTAGCAAGGAATATGTATGGATATGTATCACTCTTCCAGAGTGGTGTGTGACACAATTATTCCCATTGCATTGCATAGGATGCACTGTGTTTTCAATTGTGGATCAGGCAATGCTACTTGTATACACTGTTCAGTCAGTTGACATGTCTTGTTGTGTTATTAATGCTCAGACCGTGCATGCATTTCCATTTTACACCACTGTAACGCTGTGCAAATATTCGACTGCCCCTGTGATGCACAGAACATTGAAGATCTGACATGCAGTGGTCACTTGCCATCTTCAGATTCAGACTGTGGTTGCAGTGGTCTGACACTGGTGCATTTGGCACGTCAGTATGTGGACAGTCTCACTGCAACTGATCCCAGTACCCAAACTTACAAACTTGGATGACAGTCAGAGGAATTCAAACCAGCCTCTCCGTCTCCCTCCATTCAGTTGAATCGGGCGACATTTCCCACGTCCAAAACTTGGATTGGGAGGAAATGTTTAAGTTTAGTACAAGAAACAAGTTTGTGGCACCTTAGGATGAGAAATGTAATATCAGCAATATGTCTAGAAGTCTACGATCTGAAATCACTACTTTACTGGGAACCACTAGTTTTGAAAAACTTAAAAATAAAAATTTATTAATAATTAATTGAATGTCACATTACATTAAGTATGCTCTGTGGCAGTCTTGGTATTTCAGCCTCTTGCTTGTACTTAAATTGCAGCATGTCATGCATGCAAAATCTGTTTCGGTCATTTTAGGCCTAAATTACTCCCTTTGTCAGAAAAGTTCCAGGACAGTTTTTTCTGGGTTTGCAAAAACTAAAAAGAACCAAATACTGCTTTGTGTTACCTGGTATGTGTGCATCCTTGAAATAACATTGGCCATGTTTCCATGCAAACTCACTAGATTGCATGGCTGTGCTTAGCAACTCACTGCTTGGGTTCTTGGTGCATTAGCTGTGGTGACACAATTAATGCTGATTGTTGAGCAAAGAGTGAACGTTAAGTTCTGCATCAAGCTCAGGAAAACCTCTAGTGAAATGTGGATGATGATTAAGCAAGCATATGGAAACAAGGCACTTTCAAGAAATTGGGCTTTTGAGTGGCGCAGTAGGTTTTGCGAAGGCAGACATTCGGTGTGAGACGATCGCAGAGCTGGTAGCCCATCTGCAGCATGTACCGATGCAAACATGGAGCATATAAGGCTGTTATTGCAAGAAGACTGTCATGTAACTGTGCGTGTAATATCAGAAGAACTTAATTTGAATCGTGATGTGTGTCATAAAATGTTATGTAAAGATTTAGGGAAACAGAAACTTAATGCAAAACTAGTCCCTCACACACCAACAGACGAACAGAAAGAGGAAAGATGAAGAATTTGTGATGAACTACTGGATGGAGCCAGATGTGATCACAGACTTCTTGCTGGGAATAATAGTTGGTGCTACCAGTATGACCCTCACACAAAGCTTCAGTGCTGAATGGCAGAGTCGTAGATTGCCAGCCTTGGAAAAAGTCAAATGACAACCTTCGAGAACAAAGACAATGTTGATCACATTATTATATAGTAAAGGACTAGCTCACCACGAATATGTTCCTCCAGGTCAAACAGTGGACCAAACTCTTTACACCAAAGTCTCAAAATGTTTGCGACAAACAATTCGATGTTGCCGCCTTGATTTGGGCATTCTCGAGACTGGTTTCTACTGCACGACAATGCAGAAGCCCATACTGCTTGACCTGCTTCTGAGTACCTGGCCAGACATTCTGTTATCGCCATTCCACATCCGCCATATTTGCCCAACCTCTCGCCTTGTGATTTTTTCCTTGTTTTCGTGAGTGAAAAGGCGACTGGAAGGAAAGCTTCGTCAAAATATTGCAGACATCCAGTGGGCTGTGACAGATGAGCTATGAAGCATCACAGCTGAAAATTTCCTTGTTTGCTCCAAGACCTCCAGAATCGTTGACAACTGTGTTTAGTTAGCCAAGGGGCTACTTTGATAGGAGCTAGGATCAAATTGTTCATTCAAGTGAGAAAGGTGGTATATGTTCATTTTGATGCTTCAAGTTACTGTAGTTGATCTTTCTTGGATTGTAGTTGATCTTTCTTGGATTGTGGTAGGCACGCATTAACTGTCTGAGAATTATTGCTTCTGCTTACTGATATTTTTATACGAATACGGTGGCGATTCTGTTGTATGCAGGGGTTTGCAAATATGGTGTATGTGTTTCCAATTTTTAGTTCTTTATGTGCTCAAGAGTATAGTATTCTAAAATTTGTGTGTGTGTCATTTCATCTATGTGGAATGGCAGTCGTAGAAGGTTAATTGACACATCTGTTTTGCTGAATTTATTTGGAGTTGTGTAGAGTGTTTGTAATCTTACTTTTCACTGCCCCTACAAATCATCTTGAGTATGTAACAGGACATTTCTCAGTTAATCTCTTGTATTTGTGAAACTTGTTTCATTATTTCAGTAACTGAGAAAAGAGTGTACAATACTTGCCATCTTAGAATGGATTTTCCTTGACTTCACCAAAAACTGACAAAGAAGATTGGATGCACTGTGACAGAACTATCAGCCACTGTTATCGGGCAACCTCTGCTGACCACTGTTAGTGCCACTTTGTATGCAACCTAAGGGCTGTAGGTACCCCAAGATGGATACGACAGAAGTATGCATTACTTTTTGGTAGTGACAACAGAGTCGGTCTGTCTGTATGTCGTCTGCATAGTTGTATTTTCGTCAACAGCGACTTCCTCGAGACCATTCTGGGTGTGTGCTGGCTTCGTACTTCGATTTTTTGGGTCCTGATTATGATGTCAAAGATTTTCGTGGTTTATCATAAGTCATTCATTCGTGCTGTATGCACCTAACATTTCAGGTGTCCTTTCTATGCAGTGAAACTGAATCATTCCATCTGGTAATATAATTCTTCTGAAGTTTTTGTGCATCCAGGTATCTGAATATTTTCCATAATATCTGACATTCATTATTAACTAGCGACATGCCCCAGCTTTGCACAGGTAGCACTAAGTATCTACAGCCAGATGAGTTGTTGCCATACAAGTAATAAATTATATACAGAAACCTTCTTCTCGAACCTGTATATTAATGAAAACAGTATCAAAATCACTGTAGTAGTTTCCGAACTTAGCCTTCACACACAGACAGAAAAATTTGTTAGTGGTTTAATTTATAATATGTATAGAAGATGAAGTGTAGGTGTGAGAGTTTCTGGTAATAATAAAATCGTGTGGCCCAATGACCTGGTACAAGTCCTTCAGTTGAGCACCACTTTTTGGCCACTTGCATGTCCCTAACTTACAGTTTAATGTGGAATCTGAAACAAGTGTTGTCTCTGGCGAATCTCCACAACATTGAGAAATGAATGCTAGATTAAAAGGCAACTGAAACATCTGTATTGAGACCAGTATTCAAACCTGCGACCTCCCGATTTCCAGACACGTGCTTTGCTACTAGACCACCAATCTTCTGGTTGAGCTTCGCTGCTCCCTGAAGTTGCATTGCTGTTTACTGCTGTTCCCGTTAGGTACCACCTCGTCTGTAGCAGACGGGCCGATAGGTGCCATCATTGCCAAAAGATGTCACTCCAAATGCCAATTAAATGTGGAATATATATTGCATACTCATCATTACCTAGAGGTTATACACTGAAGCCCCAAAGAAGCTGGTATAGGCATGCATATTCACATACAAAGGTATGTAAGTAGGCAGAATAAAGTGCTGTGGTAGGCAATGCCTATGTAAGACAACAAATGTCTGGCACAGTTGTTAGGTCGGTCACTGCTGCTACAATGGCAGGTTATCAAGATTTAAGTGAGTTTGAACGCAGTGTTACAGTCAGCGCGAGTTTGAATGCAGTGTTACAGTCACTACTCAAGCGATGGGTCACAGCATCTCCGAGGTAGTGATGAAGTGGGAATTTTCATGTATGACCATGTCACGAGTGCACCGTGAATATCAAGAATCCAGTAAAACATCAAATCTCCGACATTGCTGTGGCTGGATAAAGAACCTGCAAGAATGGGTCTAGCGACTCCAGAAGAGAATCGTTCAGCATGACAGAAGTGCAACTCTTCTGCAAACTTTTGCAGTTTCAGTGCTGGGCCATCAACAAGTGTCAGCGTGCAAACCATTCAATGAAACATCATTTTATGGGCTTTTGGAGCTGAAGGCCAACTAGTGTACCATTGATGACTGCACAATACAAGCTTTATGCCTCACCTGGGCACGTCAACACAGACATTGGTCTGCTGATGACTAGAAACATGTTGCCTTTCAAATTGTATTGAGCAGATGGACATGTGTGAGTATGGAGACAACCTCATGAATCCATGGACCCTGGGTGTCAGCAGGGGACTGTTCAGGCTGGTGGAGGCTCTTTAATGGTGTGCGCGTGAGCAGTTGGAGTGATATGGGACCCCTGATACTTCTAGATATCAGTCAGGTGTACCAGTTTCTTTGGCTCTTTAGTGTGAATTATACAAGTGATCCTTCCTTGTGAACAAGTCTGTCTATTAGTGGGGGGAACTTTAATTTATAATATGAAAACTGGAACTTTAATAGTGACAACAATTTATTTACGACTTACAAAAAGCAAATACATGTTGCTAAGTTTTACTGTGCTTCAAAGTAGTCACCAGAATTGTGTATAACCCATTGCTAAAAACTATAGGGAATTTAAAGAAGCTGGATGATCCACGGAAAAACAAGTACTAGATGTTTTTTTAGACACGTTTATTTTATTCCCCATTAAATGTTTCAGGCTCTACCCATCTTCAGATGACCTGGGAAAAGTACAGTAATAAATATAAAATTATGTGTTGTACATAAAACAAGTGTTTCTTAAATAAGCAATTTAGTTGCTATGTATTTGCACAACTATTATTTTTGATAGAAAAATACATACCATTTTATGTAAGTGTTAAATGTAACTCTTACAGGTACATCACATATTGTCAGGAAAACCATAAAGTTAAACAAAATAGCAGTAGTAACGAGGTATGATGAGCTAACATGGGCAAAACTTCCAGTGGAATGAGAGGAACAGTCTCATGTTCCTGTTATCAACAGATTGCAAGAGTATAGCGGTGCTACTTTACGTCATTATTTCATTGTTATCATTAGTTGCATATTTGTCCATAATAAAAGTCAATGTTAAAAATGATAAGGCCTACATGAAATAAAATATATATTTACAAATTTTAAGTGCTAGTCATGCCAACATATTAGGGAAAAAAACAATATGTAGAAGGATCTTTTTAAATATATTTATACACAGCTTAGTTTTTTTTTATGTAAAATAGATAACACAAGAAATCTGCACGTAATGTGATTAATGCAAAATAACAGGACAAGTATTTCTGTTTAATTACAGTCCCTTACAATGCTATAAGAACAAAATAGTAAAATATGTAACTAAAGTAGATAATTTTTTTTCTTTTTTATTCGGGAGAATTGTGTGGAGATGTAGGGTAGTAGACGTTCAGCAACACAGCTTATTTATTTATTTTCTTTTATTCACAAGCAGTTCAAAAAAACAACTTCCGAAGGTTCGCTCGTTAATTATAAGGTTGGGAGCTGACAGACCTTTGGTATAGACTTCAAGGTCCTTGAGAATATCTAAAATGTAGCCTTTTTGTTTAGAGTGTAGTATGGAAACCCTGTTTTCGGTTGTCTTGAGTTGGTGATTCTGCTCTTTCAAATGATAACCCAGCATACTACTTTTACTCATGTAACTGTGTTCTCTGAACCTTATCTTAAACACTCTCTGTTTGCCCAGTGTAGAAGTTCTTGCAAGATCCACATTTAATTTTGTAGACTCCTCCATTACAAAATTTGTGCTGTGGCACATGTAGACTGTGATGCCGTAGCTTCCATAGTTTATTTATTTGAAAACGATCCTGGATCTTAAATTTTTTAAATGCATTGGCTATGTTTTTTCTGAAACAGGGCCAATGTGTGGTAGTGAAATATGTTCGACTGCTATTTTATTTTCATCTTTGTTTCTTTCTACTTTTTAAAGTATTTTTCCCCAAGTACCTGATTGCTGTTTCTGCAGAGTCATTTGCTAACCCAACTTGAATAATTGTGCTAACTTCCCTCTCTACTGTTTCTTTGTCCAAGCCTAGTTGTTCTAGCCCATAAAACATAGATACAAAGCATTCCACCTGAGATGCTGGGTGGCCGAAAACTTTGTGTGAGTGTCTTTTAATTGCATCTGCCTGCAACTTAACGTATTTTCTTTGAGGTAAGTAGCAATCTACCTTTTCCTACATTGTTGATATTCCTACCTCGAGTTTCCATCTTTTGGTACAAAGTGGGCTTGTTTATGCACATCTGAATGACATGAATCATTTGGAATAATCAAATCTGATACTGTTGGCTTATGGAAGACATCATACCATATTTTTGAATCTCCTTTAGTGGTCATGAGATCTAGGAAGTTGAGAAATCCCTCCTTTTCAAATTCAGTGGGAACTTCATATTATCATGCATAGAGTTTAGAATATGAGCAAGTTCCTGGACTTCATCATGGCTGCCTGATGATGAAAATGAAAATGCCGTCAACATGCCTACAGTATAAATATTTTTGACACGACTCTGTGTGGTTACTAAAAAATGAATGAATGATCTGGAAAATAAATTTTTTAATGCCAACAAAGAGTTATATCAAAAATATTTTTCTATTGTAGGTACAAATGTGTAACTAATAATAATGATGATGAAATGACCGCTTAGTCACAATTCCTATTGAATGGAGGTTTGCTTAGCAGGCACAAGAGGCCATTCCTATCATTTCACTCTTTCAAGTTTTGTCCATGTTAAGCCATCATATATAGTTACTGCTCCTATTTTGTTTAACTTCATGGTTTTCCTGATGATTTTTGATTTACTTGTCAAAGTTATATTTAACTTTTATGTAAAATATTATGTATTCTTGTAACAAAAATAATTGTGTGCAAATATGTTGCAAATATATTGCTTATTTAAGACACTTGATTTTTTGTCTACACCATGTAACTTTATATTTATTATTGTATTTTTGTCGGGTTACCTAAAGATAGGCCAACAGCCTTGCTGCAGCGATAACACCAGTTCCCATCAGATCACAGAAATTAAGCGCTGTCGGGCTGGGCTAGCACTGGCATGGGTGACCGGTCTGCCGAATGCTGTTGGCAAGCGGGGTGCATTCAGCCATTGTGAGGCAAACTAAGGAGCTACTTTATTGTGAAGTAGCAGCTTCGGTCTCATAAACTGACATATGGCCGGGAGAGTGGTGTGCGGACCACATGGCCCTCCTCATCCACATCCAGTGATGCATCTGGGCTGAGGATGACATGGGGACTGATCGGTACAGTTGGGCCTTCATGGCCTGTTTGGGCACAGTTTAGTTTTAGTTTGTCATCTGAAGATAGGCATAGCCCGAAAAGTGTAATGAGGAATAAAATAAATGAGTCCAAAGAAGATCTGGTATCTCTTTTTCTGTCATCATCCAGCTTTTTAAAATTCTGTATACTTTTTGTGATTGTGATGGTCACACACCTCTAGCAAGATTTTCTGACAAATTTACGACAGCTCATTGCTGGCAATGTGGAAATCATAGGATACCCGTAGCAGTGCCAGTAGTATTGATAGTTTGAGCAGAGTCGTGTGTTGCCCAGTAAGTCTCTGTAACAGTTCTGGAGCAAGTGCCATGAAGTGCTTCTTTCTATTTAGGAATGAAATTGAAGTCACAAGGGCTTATGTCTGGGTAGTGTGATAGGTGGTACACCACTTTCCAGACACAGTCACAACTTGCACCATATGTGCTCGAGTGTTGTGTTGCAAAATGATGGGTGGGTTCTGCAGAAAATGTTGTCGCTTCTTTCTCTAAGCTGTTCATTTCCAAGACACAGCCTGTGACCAGCTTCGAGAAGGAAACAGTGATACTTTCTGCAGGACTCACTCATTGTTTTCCAGGACAATGCTCAGGCGATTATGGCACAAGTTGTGACTGATTTGTTTGATTGGTGGGCTAGAAAGTGCTGTACCATCCACCACACTCCCCAGACTTTAGCCCTGGTGACTTTGATTCATAAATAGCGATAAGCACTTTATCTCATTCCCTTTAGAACTGTTACAGAAATTCATCGGACAACAGATCAATCCATTCAAATTATCAACACAACTTGTGCTGCTAAGGGTATCCAGCATCTTCCACAATGCTGTAAACAGATTATATACAGTGCTGGAGACTATTCTGAAGGACAGGGGAACGTGTAAACATGTGTCTGTCGTGTAACAATATTATGAAAAGGAAAGTTGCTGCTCATTATATAGCGGAGATGCTGAGTTGCAGATAGGCACAGCACAGCAAAAAGACTGACACCAATAAAGCTTTCATCCATTAAGGCCTTTGTCAACAATAGATGCACACACACACAAACGCAACTCACATATACGACTGCAGTCTCAGGCATCTGAAACTGTGTGTGTGTGTGTGTGTGTGTGTGTGTGTGTGTGTGTGTGTGTGTGTGTGTGTACACGTCTATTGTTGACAAAAGCCTTAATGGCTGGAAGCTTTATTTGTGACAGTCTTTTTGTTCTGCCTGTCTGTGACTCAGCATCTCGGCTATATGGTGAGTAGCAACTTTCCTTTTCATAATATTATTACATTCCATCCTGGATTTTCCTTTGTTTGTATCTGTTGTGTATAACTTGTAATTAATAGGTGCCACTATTAAAGTTTGCTCAGGTGCATAGTGTGATCCTTGGTGTATGTGTGTTTTATAATTGCATAGTTGGGCTTGATGGATAGAGATTTCCTGCTATAAACATTCCAGATGATCATGAAGGCTTTGGGCAGTGCCTGAGTTTTGTTTGTCATTGTTAATGTTCTCAGTAATTTCGCCTAAGTAGTAGAAGTGTGTATTATTGTTGTTGATACTGATGCTGTTATGATGATGATGATGATGATGATCATCATCATCATCGTCAACAACTACGGTATTAACTGTATGATGAGATCTTTTATTCGATTGGCTGTTGATGGACCACTGCTTTATCTTTCGCGAACAGTGTCGTTTGTTATGAGTGTGTAGGCAAGTTGTGTATGATTAGTACTTTTAATGTTGGCGTCCGGAAACTGGAGTCAGTACTGTTTCTTGAAGCAACCCTTCAGATATCCTCATCAGGCTGAGTGCACATTATTCTACTCTCTTCAATCGATGAAAAACCTTTGTAGTACTGGGAAGTGAACCTAGGTTCTCCACATGGCAGCCAAGCTGCTGATCCTCAACTGCAGAGGAGGACAGATGATGATGATGATGATGATATCTGTAGTTATGTTTGTCAAAATATTGCTGCCTGTCACCTTTAATTTATGTTAAGATTTTTTTTTTTTTTTTTTAATTTGACTATCTTAGCTATCACACTAAATGAAAGTACTGCAGACACTAATTTAATTAGATGATGAGTGGTTGCAAAACTCTACTATCATTACTGGCCTCTCGGATTAAAATGTGTAATGTTTTTCTTCTCAGTAATGTCTTTTCCGACGAGAGAGGATCGAAAGCGCTGCTGGGATTCACGTGACCGCTACTGGGAGTGTCTCGACGAGAACAAGGACGATAAGGAGCTGTGTATAAAGCAGAGGCAGTTCTACGAGAAGAGCTGCCCAGCACAGTGGGTGAGTAGATGATTACAGTTGTGTACCCAAATGCATGTTGCCTGTTGATCTCTGTTCTGTACTTGGCTTTTTCCTGCCAAGAGCTCAATTGTACATGCACTCCATGTTGTAAGATTTATTGATACTCCATAAAGGACTTTACGAAATGAAGACTGTGCAGCATAGCAGGAGCAGAGTTGTCAACAGGGTTTTGAAGCAGGTATTCAGTTGATATTACTACAGGCTCCCGTGGTCTTAGGGTAGCATCTTTGACTACTGATGTATACATTCTTCATCCTGGGTCCAATCTCAGTTCCTGCTTCAGTTTTGAATAAAAACCAAAGACTTAAAGTATAATGAGATACGCCCATTATGCCAGTGGCCTTCTTAGTGAGGTTGGAAGAGCAGTTAGACATTCATGCCACCCTCTTGCCCTTTGTGTGGGAAACTGCCCCTAAAGGCAGATAACTCATCAATGGGCAATGGCATCAGGGTGTATGAGGATGCAGAAGGCAATGAAAACCACTGCATTAAAGAAACATAATATGGCCTGTAATTTGGTGTTGTGTGACACACAAATAACCTAGAATAAGGAAAAAGGAGGGTGAGGGTGGAGAGAATCTGTATAGTTTAACATGTACCAAAGTTAGTGTCCACTCCCTAATGAATGAGACAGGAACTGAAATTGAGAATAGCAAACCAAAAGCTGAAATGCTTAACTCCATTTTCAAATGTTCCTTTAAAGAGGAAAACCCAGGAGAAGTGCCATGAATGAAGTAAGTATTAGTGTCAGTGGTGTTGAGAAACAACTGAAATTGTTAAAGTTGAACAAAGGTCCAGGCCCCGGTGGAATCCCTTTCAGGTTTGATACAGAATTTACAGCTGAGGTAGCCACTCTTCTAACTATCGTAGAACCCGTAGAAAAAATAACAGGTCACACCTGTCTACAACAAGGCTAGTAGAAGTGATCCACAAAATTACTGTTCAATGTCCTTGACATCGATTTGTTGTAGGATCTTAGAACATATTCTAAGCTCAAACATAATTAGGTATCTTGAACACAATGACCTCTTCAGTGCTAACCAACATGGATTTCAAAACATCGATCGTGTGAAACCCAACTCGCACTTTTCTCACACGACATACTAAAATCTTTGGACCAAGGCAACCAGGTAGATACAGTATTTCTTGATTTCTGAAAAGCATTTGAGTTGATACCACACCTACATTTATTGTCGAAAGTACAATCATATGGTGTATCAGGTAAAAATTGTGACTGTGTTGAGGACTTTTAGGTAGGGAAGACACAACACGTTATCTTGAGTGGAGAGTCATCATCACACATTTGCCCCAAGGAAATGTGTTGGGACCCTTGCTGTTCATGTTGTATATTAATGACTTTGCAGACAATATTAATAGTAAAATCAGAATTTTTCTAAATGATGCAGTTATCTATAATGAAGTGCTATCTGAAAGAAGATGCATAAATATTCAGTGAGATCTTGATAAGATTTCAAAGTAGTGCAGAGATTGGCAAATTACTCTAAATGTTCAGAAATGTAAAATTATGCACTTCACAAAATGAAGAAGAAAAAATGTATCCTGTTGCTATAGTATCAATCCCTCACTGTTAGAATCAGCAAACTCATAAAAATACCTGGGTGTAACACTTCAGAGGGATATGAAATTGGATGGTCTCATAGGTTCAGTTGTGGGTAAAGCAGGTAGTAGACTTCGATTTATTGGTAGAATACTGTGGAAGTACAGTCAGTCTACAAAGGAGGTTGCTTACGAATCACCCGTGTGACAGTTGTAGAATATTGCTCAAGTATGTGGGACCCATACAAGATAGGACTGTCAAGGGATATTGAATGTATACAGAGAAGGGCAGCACGAATGGTCACAGGTTTGTTTAATCCGTGAGCAAATGTCACAGTGACACTGAAGGAACTGAACTGGAAGACTCTTGAAGATAGATGTAAACTGCCATGAGAAAATCTATTAACCACGTTTCAAGAACTGGCTTTAACTAATTACTCTAGGAATATAATACGACACCCTATGTATCGCTTACATAGGGATTGTGGGGATAAGAATAGAATAATTATTGCATGCACGTGACATTCAGTCAGTCATTCTTCCTGTGCTCCGTACATGAGTGGAAGAGGAAGAAACCCTAATAACAGGTACAGTGGGATCTACCCTCTTCCATGCACTTCATGGTGATATAGCTGTAGCTGTTACACCATAAATGTGCTGAAGATTCCAGCATGAATTTTGACTACAACAGAGCTGATCTGAAACTTCGAAACACAACCCTATGGCTGTGGCTAAGCCATGTCTCCATAGTTCATGTTTGGATATAGTCGATAGAGCGTTTTCTGCAAAAGGCATAGGCCTCAGGTGTGAGCCCTGGTCTGGTACACAGTTTTAGCCTGGCAGGAAGTTTAATGCTAAAAATTTGATTTTAAAAATCTTAAATAGGTTCTGCAATGTTCCCTATAGTTGGCAAAATGCTTGTCTACATGCATCCGACCACCCAAAGGCAGGGGTAGGAACATTGAGGCTCTCTTGGCACAGCAGGACATTTGCCTCCTTAACACTGGTGCTCCCATATATTTTAGCTTGACTCATGGCACAGACTCTGCCATTGACCTCTCTTTTAGTAGCCCAGGTCTTTTTCCATACTCCAGTTGGAGGGTCCACGACGACCTCTGTGGTAGCGACCACTTTCCTATCCTGGTTTTTCTTCTTTAATCCCAACCCCCTGACCAGCTGCCACGATGATCTCTTCGTGGAGCTGATTGAGCAGCCTACACCTCAGCTACTATGGCCATTGTTCTGCTTCCTGGTGACATTGATTTGGCAGTGGACGAGGTCACTATGGCCATTGTTTCTGCTGCCAAGGCAACTGTCCCCTGTTCTTCAAGTAACCTAAGGCGCAAGTCAGTCCCTTCGTGGACACCAGAGATTGCAGAAGCTATCCGGGACCGCCGGTGAGCCCTGCAACGACACCAGCGTCATCCTTCCCTAGAGAATCTGGTTGCCTTTAAACAGCTGTGGGCCCGGGCTCGGCAGTTAATCCAGTGGAGCAAGCAGGCCTGCTGGGAACGATATGTTGCCACCATAGGTTCTCGCACATTTTTGGGCATCCAACCATGGTTTTCAGTTCTCGGCCTCTAAGACCCGAGTGATGCATTTCTGTCATCGTCGAACGGTCCACCTCCATCCAGAGCTCTACCTTGCCAATGAACTCCTTCGTATTGAGGAGACGCATCACTTTCTTGGCATGCTGTTTGATGCTCAGCTCTCTTCGGCACCTCATCTTCGCGAGCTTAAACAACGGTCCTAGCAGCACCTCAACATCCTTCAGTGCCTCAGCCACACCATTTGAGGGGCTGCACGAACAACCCTCCTACAGCTCTATAAGGCCTTAGTCCAGTCCCGTCTCGACTACTCAGCTGCACCTTCAACGTTGCAGAGCCTCGACACGATTCTCCATTGTGGCGTCAGACTGGTGACAGGTGCCTTCTGCGCTAGTCTGGTGACTAGCCTTCTTGTAGAAGCTGGAATCCCTCCCCTATGATTCCGCCGACAACAGTTGCTTGCATCATACATTGGCCGCGTCCATGCCTCGCCCGACCACCCAAACTGCAGGCTCCTTTTTCCATCTTCTGCACTCCCCTCCTCACGACGGCAGCCTAGGTCGGGTCTCCCGATCGCTGTCCACGTTCGTTCCCTTCTCTCGTCACTCGAGTCCTTTCCCCTTCCTCCATCCTTCCAGCCCTTTTCTCCTACCCCTCCTTGGTCCCTCCCTTGCTTGCGGCTTTGCTTGGATTTGTCCTGTGACTCCAAGTCCTCCGTTCCACCTGCCAGTCTTCGTCAACAATTCATGGCTCTTCTTGCCTCGTTTTGCGATGCTGATGTAGTCTACACCGACGGTTCTGTGGTTGATGGACACGCTGGCTTTGCTCTCATCCACGGCGACTACGTTGAGCAGCATACCCTGCCTTGTGGGAGCAGTGTTTTCACTGCGGAGCTGGTTGCTCTTTATCGTGCACTTGCCCACCTTTCCTCCTGCCCTGCGGAGTCATTTGTCATATGCAGTGACTCCCTGAGTGGACTGCAAGCACTCGACCAGTGTTTTTCTCGGGACCCTTTGGTGTGCGGTATTCAAGATGCTGTTTTTGCTCTCGCCGAGTGTGGTCTTTCAGTGACGTTTGTGTGGACCCCGGGCCACATCGGCATTCCAGGAAATGAATGTGTCAATCGGTTGGCCAAGCAGGCCACCACTTCGCCACCCGTGGAGTGTGGTCTCATGGAAAGAGACCTCCGGTCAGGCCTACATCGCAAGGTCCGCAATGTCTGGAGCTCTGTATGGTCTGTCTTGAACACGCCAAATAAGCTCCGCACGGTAAAGTCGTCCACGGCCGTATGGAACTCATCCTTGAGGAGCACGCGTAGGGTCTCAGTTGTTCTCTGCCGTCTCCGAATTGGACATACGCGGTTGACCCACAGCTATCTCCTTCACCATGAGAACCCGCCCAAGTGTCGCTGAGATGCGGGGCTGACAGTGGTCCATTTTCTGATGGACTGCCCCCTTTTAGACCCCTTGCGGCAGTCCTTTAATTTACCAGCTGCACTTTCTTTAATTTTAGGTGACGATGCCTCTATAGCTGACCCAGTTTTACGTTTTATCTGTGCAGCTGGGTTTTATCACTCGCTCTAGTGTGGGCGCTCTCGCATGATTTCTCAGGCTACACCCACTCCAGCGACCTTTAATTGTGACGTGGTTACCAAAATAGTGTCTTTTATGGTAACAAGTTGTGTTGGTACCTATATAAATGCTTTCCAGCTGGAGGTTTTTCATTTGTAGTTGAGTGGTTGACCTTTTACCTGATCCATCAACCTCTGTAGTCTGTTTTACTCTAGTCAACTCTTTGCCCTGCTCCTTTTGAGTGTCCTCTATTTTGTGTTATTGCGGTGTTCATTTTAGCTCTGTACCCCTTGGTGTACTCTCCCTCTGGGTACAGAGTTATGCTTTTACTGTATAGGCCTTTTACAAGTATGTCTGTTTGGAACAGGGGACTGATGACCTCAATGTTTAGCCCCTATCAAACCCCAAAACCAACCAACCAGCCCAAAGGCGGGGATGGACAAACAGATGATGTGTGTACGGTGTAGCAGTCAGGATGGAGTTAACGCGAATGTATGGCACTGGTCGAGAATCCGCTGCCGGAGGTGGCTGAGAGGCTCGTGTATGTGCAGAATGTGTGCCTTAAGGATCCCCAGGTTGCATAGCCGACTGGTCCATGGTTGCATAGCTGAAGGGAGCCTGCACTCTATAATAGGGCAGCATTGGAATAACCTGTTCTATGGTACACATCATAAGTAAAAACAGCAACTAATAAATTAATATTAGATTCAGTCTACTTGTGAATCTTTCACTAGTCCCACAATTTAGTGACATTTGTCCATTACTGTCTCCACATCATATCTTGCAGCTGTAATTTATTCTCATGATGTCAGTTACAGTAAGTTTAATATGATATATTTTGTTTATTACACACTTAATTTGAAATCAGTTTTCTTTCTCCTTTCACCTGAATATTTCCTTGCAGTTCTAAAGCTAATTAAAAGCTAGTAACTTTTTTACCCAAGAGGTTTACAGGGACTGAAATGTTCACTTGCAACTCACATCCTACATCACTGCTCTCTGATAAACATATGAAATATTGTGCTGTGTACAAAGTCAAGTAATATTCTGACTGTTTTCACCTGTGATTATTAGTTTTACTTAAAAATTGCCTTAGATGTTTATATATCCATTAATATAGTTTGAGAACTCTTAATGAAAATTTGTTCAAATACCTCACAAGTTTGTGCACCAGTAGGATGAAATGCTATTTCTCCTTGTGCTTCACAAAATTGTTAAATTTTATTGAAGCTATAGCTAGTTTTTGTTGTTAGTTCATAGTTCTTGCATAATTCCAGTCATATTGTGCAATTCAAATGTCACGTGATTGCTAACGCAGCACTCAGTATTGTACCAAGCCTTGCAGTATATTTAGAATTCTCTGATACAGAGGAGATGTTGAGTTGAAGACAGACAGAACAAAAAGGCTGCTATTCATTTAAGTCTTTTGGCCAAAAGGTAGAAAACACACACACACACACACACACACACACACACACACACACACACACACACACACGTACACAAGCCCAACTTGCACAAACATGTCTCTGGCCACTGAGTCCGGGATCAGTGACCAGAGGTAGTGGTTTTTGTGTGTGTGTGTGTGTGTGTGTGTGTGTGTGTGTGTTTGCTTGCTTGCTTGCTTGCTTGCTTGCCTTTCTGAAGAAGACTTTGACCGAAAGCTATGTGTAACAGTCTTTTCGTTTTGTCAGTCTGCAAGTCAATGTGTTGTCTTTATGGTGAGCTGACAAGTCAATGTGTTGTCTTTATGGTGAGTAGCAATCTATTCTTTTCCTAATATTGTTGATATTTCAGCCTGTAGTTTCCATTGTTTGACAGTTTAAACAATGTCACACATAGCCCAAAACTCTTCTTTAAATCAGAGTAAAAGACTAATGTGATACAGAAATAAATTAATTGCCCAAAAATTTGTGCTTGGAACTGTTATAAAAACTTCAGCCAGCATGTGGGTTTCAAGAAGTAGTAAACAGTGTGTGTGTTTATGACCCATTAACTGAAAACTATTATTTAGCATCTCACAATTAATTTGAACATACATATTAAAAGATTTGAAGAAAGTTAATCGGCACTTACCAAATTAATTCATCAACACAAATAAAATAAAATATGGTTTCTGGATGAGGCCTTTGTATAGCTGAATTTATTTTTTAAAATAAATAAATACCTGGGCACGAGTGATTAAAACAACTACTTACAAGTGGTGCAGTATTGCTCTTCATTTTTCAGGGTTGCCACAGGTTCTGGAAATCAAGGAATATCAGGGAATTTCAAATGTGTCAGGGAAATCAGGGTAATTTGGAAAAAAAAGGAGAAATCTCGTCGTCGTCTCAGTAGATGAAATGATTTGTTTACCGGGATGTCGCGCATCGTCACTGGTTGGGTGCAGCCGAGCACATGTTCTTTTTCTCTACTTCCTCATTACTACTGCTTCTCCCCTTCCTACCACACCCCTAAGCTTTCAGTCAGTGCTGCCACCACTTCTCGCCGCCAGACTAGCAGCTGCTGACGAGAGGCAGGGAGGTGTGAGGAGTCATTTGTTTGGATCTGATTCTCACACTGTAGATGCAGCGGCTGGAGATGAGTTGTGTCTGAGTGGTTGTGTGAATGTAAAGGCCATCGCCAAAAGTTTAGTTGTGAGAGTGTGATTGTCTTTTCTGTGTGCTTGTTTGAAGCTCAGCAATCATCTTTATTTGGAGTTGCTACCTATCCTCATTATATTGATATTGATTCTCTAAATATTTGAACAAGTTATCTGTTGCATTGATCACCATGGTCCCATTTCATCAACATGCTGCCTGGGACTCCTGAATAGCTGGCCATACGAGTGGATGTCCACTACAGACTGAAACCGCAGGCCATTTCTGCAGGAATCTCTAACAGATCAGGCCTGCTGATCTGAAGGCCTTAGTTTCCCACTAATATGCAGGTCCTGCCCATCAGATCTAGTCACACCGAAATGCCCGCTGGCCGGGCCTCTTTGTGTGTGGCATTATGAAGCACGTTTTTGTGTTTTATCCATAGACCCTGGACTGCAATGCTCCTCGGCAGGATAGAGGCCACGTACGGTGGATTTCAGAAACTGTGGCTCTCTCTCCACAAATATGTTGTACAGTGCAGCATTTTATAGACATTTTATCTGTTCTGGTTCATTTTGGCACTTCACAAGTAGTTTACTATTAGAAAGTATGGATGATAATAAGAAGAAAGTTGTGGCAGTTGCTGTCGTTTTGTACCAACAATAATGAATGTAGCAGAACAAACATTTTACTGGTGGCCACCTATATCATTCGTTTACACAAATCTTCCCTGCCTTCTACATTTTATTCAAGAGGCAGATTTCTCTCTGAAGTTATTTCTGAAATTATTGAAAGTATTTTAAATCTGTCTTGTGACTACAAGGAAATACATATTTTTGCCGTCAAATGTGTGTTGTTGTATTGAAATAAAATAATATCAGTGGTCTTAATGAAACACACATACCAATTGGCTTGCTTTCTCCACCTAAAAACAGTTAATTAAAAAATATATTGATGTTAGCACTTAAGACTTTTGCTCACATTAGGAAACGCTGTCTGCTTGCATATTTTATTTAGACAATGTAAGATTTTTGCTCACAGTAGGAAACAATCTGCTTGCAAGTTTTATTGGGATATTTTCTCATTCAACACTATTGTTTTTTGTACTGTAGGTGCAAAGATGGATTTCCAATTTACATCTTTACTTACCCTTGAGATCTCAAAATTTGTCAGGGAAAAATGCTAAAACTCGTCTGGAAATATCAGTGAATTTCACTTGGGGAACCCTATTTATATCCTACAGTTGTGGGGGAACATTGGTGTTTCTGGGAAGCAGATGAAAGAAATAGTGTCTAAATGAGTTCTGTTTTCACTCCAGTTCTCATTGCACCATGTAGGATCATTTCCATACATAATGATTTCTTACCTTCTCTTTATTGCTTATACTGTGAATTTAAACAATATCATCATTGAGTACAGTTCAAGTGTAGAGTTCCAGTCTGCTATATTATTCTGAATGCAGTATTTGTGGTAAAGATTTTCGTGAATAACAAAATCACTATTCCCCCCAGGGGGTCGACAATTCTTTTGTGGATACATGCGTAGTGAGCACAGGACCTCGAGCTAGTGTGGCCCTCTTTCTTTTCCGGGCTGCATACCTTCCTTTTCCACATCTTCCCCCTCCCCCTCCCCCCAACCTCTCCCCTCCCCCGTCACCTCCGCCTTTTCCCTTCCCCTTCTTCCCCTCTGGGAGTATGTTTGGGAGTATGTTTAGTGCCTAAGTCCGGAGACAGACGCTTGAAACTGTAAAATAGTCTCTCTTCTTCGCTTTCTCTCCTGGCAAGTCTCTGTCCTTCCTTTGTCCTTCTCTTTTCCTTACCTCTTCTCTTTACCCTCTTCTCTTACCCTCTTCTCTTTACCCTCTTCTCCGCTGCGGCGTTTGAGACCTCTCTTCTTTCCTTTCCTTTCTCTTTTTTCCTCCCTGTGCATGTCCGAAGGCCGATCCACGCATTCCCACTCATAGCCAGTGATGGGGTAACGCGTAATTCCCTGCCCTGGGTAGACAGGTAGGACACGTACGTACCCCCTGGTAATGGCCGGGCCCAGGGTGGGGTGGTTACCCGAGCTGGTACCCTCCGAAAGTGCCGATTAGTCCCTCCGTATGTTTCTCTGGAGGTTTGACCTGAGGTGTGAATAATCACCTAAGGGGGGAGTGCCCTCATAGAGGGGCCCCACAAGGAAGGAGCACGCCATCAGAGACGCCGGTAATCATGGGGGATACTTCCGCAATGGTTTCCTCATCATCTACTATGTCTGCTCACAAGTGAAAGTTAAATTAGTCTCAGCCATGGACAATTCTTCCATCAGTGCCATAGTTCCTTGTTTCTCAGTTGGTCGAAGGTCAAGATTTTTCCACAATCAACCCTTTCATTATTCAGAAAGGTGTCAACGCAATGGCAGGTCCTGTAAAGTCTTGTTCCCGATTACGAAATGGCACCTTGTTGTTAGAAACAGTCAGTGCCATACAGGCACAAAAATTGCTGCGTACTTCACTGCTACAAACCTTTCCTATTGGGATGGAAGCACCCCGCGCTTTAAAATCATCACGTGGGGTGGTTTATACACACTCCCTCGACGGATTGTCCGACGAGGAAATTCAAAACTACCTGTCTGACCTGGGCGTAACGGCTGTTCATCGAGTCATGAAAAGGGTTCCAACCCATACTGTCTTCTTGACATTTGACAGAGTTCAACTTCCATCGAACATAAAAGCCGGCTGTGAGATAATTTCTGTTCACCCTTACATCCCAAACCCTGCGCATTGCTATCAGTGTCAGCGGTTCAGTCATACCAGCCAGTCATGTTCCAATCCGACCAAATGCGTTACTTGTGGCAAGGATGGCCATGAGGGTGCTTGTCCACCTCCATCCCCTCGTTGCATCAACTGTATGGGTGACCACACTGCTTCTTCTAGAGATTGCCCCATTTTCAAAGACGAACTGCTCATTCAGGAAATCAGAGTGACGGAAAAGGTTTCGACCTTTGCTGCTTGAAAGCTATTCGCCAGTCGAAAGCATACTGTGCCTCACGCAGGTAACTACAGCACTGTCCTTCCCTCTCCTCGGCCTACAGAGGAGGCAGCCAGGCAGACTTGTGATCTCACCTTCAATACCACAGTCATCAGATCGACCAGCACAAAGATCGCCCGTTCAACCTCCCCACTATCACCTGCTCACTCTACGGCTCACCTTTCATCGGGTTCTGCTAAATCACGAGGCCCAAAATCAGACACCTGGACTTCCAAAAAAGAGCCTACTCGTGAAGATTTTTTACGTACCCTGACTTCACAACCATCGATTCCTCCCTCATCTCAACACCCTGTTTCCAAGAAGGCTAATAAGAAACCCAGTTCCTCTCCTTCTCCGCCATGGCGTGTCTCATCTACAGCACCACCTGGCGGTAACCGCCCTTGGCCATCTTCTGTGTTGCCAAGGCGCACAGCTATTGGCCGATCAACCATCCGATCGCTGGTGGCAGGAGCTGCTCCCAAACAACCTATGGATCAGGATCTTCTGCCTTCGGCTGAATGTCGTTCCAACTGTCAGCCGCCGCCTCCGAGCAGTCGTTGAGTTGCGGGCAGCCTCGGCCCGATTCTTCCCATTTCTGTCCACCCTATGTCCATTATCAATTGGAATATCCGCGGCATTTGCGCCAATCGGGATGAATTGTCTCTCTTCTTACGATCCTACTGGCCGGTCATCTTCTGTCTTCAGGAAACAAACCTGCGTCCCCACAATCGCTTTGTTTTTCTTCATTTTCAGTCAGTACGATTTGATCTCCCCTCTATTGATGGCACTCCAGCACATGGAGGACTCATGATTCTTCTCCATGATACTGTTCATTATCACCCAATTGCCTTAAACAGTTCCTTCCAAGCTGTTGCTGTCCGTCTTTCCTTTTCTGGATACACCTTCTCTCTTTGTACTGTATACATTCCATAATCCACACAAATGGCAAGAGCTGGTCTCCTTCATCTTCTTGGTCAGCTACCGCCCCCCTATTTGCTGGTTTGGGACTTCAATACCCACCATCCGCTTTAGGGATCTTCGCGTCCTTGTCCGCGTGGCTCACTATTGATAGACGTCTTCCACCAAGCGGATCTTGTTTGCCTCACCACTGGGGACCCTACATTTTTGTCTGCCTCCACAACAAATTTCTCTCATTTGGACCTTTCGGTCGGTACTGTTCCGCTAGCTCGGCGTTTTGAATGGTTCACTCTTGGTGATACACAATCGAGTGACCACTTTCCATATGTCCTTAGATTGCAGCCACAACTGCCGTATATGTGCCTGAGACGCTGGAAGTTTGCTCAAGCTGATTGGACACTTTTTTCATGTCTAGTGACATTCGATGACAGTCGCTTTCCTAGCGTCAACAATGAGGTCACTCATATTACAGAAGTTATTCTTACAGCTGCGGAACGTTCAATATCTCGCACCTCTGATTTGCCCCGGCACCCCCCAGGTCCTTGGTGGAACGAGGCATGTCGTGACGCAATGCGTGAGCAGCGACATGCTCTTCGCGTTTTCCGCCACCATCCTACTTTGGCCAACTGTATCTGCTATAAGCAGTTACGTGCGCGATGCCATCGCATCATCCACGATAGCAAGAAGGCAAGCTGGGACTTCTTTACTAGCTCATTTAACACCTTCACTCCCTCCTCGGAAGTTTGGAGTCGGATTCGACGGTTATCTGGCATGCCTAGTTTCTTCCCTGGGCTTACTGTCGTGCATGATACCTTAGTGGACCCTGTCGCAATTTCTAACTCATTGGGTCAACATTTTGCTGAAATTTCAAGCTCTTCAAATTACCTGCCAGCTTTTCTCCCGAAGAAACGTGCAGTGGAAGTGCAACCTCTTGCTTTCTCCTCTCAAAATCATGAAAGCTATAATACTATTTTCTCCGTGTGGGAACTCTAACACGCACTCTCTTCTTCTTGCTCTTCCGCCGCAGGTCCGGATGGTATCCACATCCAAATGTTGCTGCATTTATCGTACCATAGTCTGCGCTACCTCCTTCGCGTTTATAATTTGGACCGACAGTACTTTTCCCAGAAGATGGCGGGAAGCTATCATCATTCCTGCTCCTAAACCTGGAAAGGACAAACATCTCCCCTCTAGCTATTGCCCCATTTCTCTTACGAGTAGTGTGTGTAAGGTTTTGGAGAGTATGGTGAATTGCCGTTTAGCCTGGTGGTTGAGTCCCGAAGTCTCTTAACACTTGCCCAATGCGGTTTCCGAAAGCATCATTCTGTCGTTGACAATTTTGTTGCTCTCTCCACTTATATCATGAACAATTTTCTCAGGAAACGCCAAACCGTAGCAATATTGTTTGATCTGGAGAGAGCGTATGATACCTGTTGGAGGACAGGCATCCTCCGCACCCTGTTCTCTTGGGGCTTTCGAGGTCGGCTGTCCCTTTTTCTTCATGAATTTATGGCAGAGCGCACGTTTAAAGTGCGTGTGAACACTACTTTCTCCCATACTTTCTCCCAAGAAAACGGGGTACCCCAGGGCTCTGTGCTAAGTGTTGTACTGTTCGCCATTGGCAGAAATCCAATTATGGACTGTCTCCTTCTCAATGTCTCAAGCTCCCTTATTGTAGACGATTTTGCGATCTGCTACAGATCTCAACGGACCAACCTTCTTGAACGACATCTTCAAGGATGTCTCGATCACCTTCACTCTTGGAACATCAAAACCGGCTTCCGCTTTTCTCCCAGTAAGACCGCTTTCCCTACATCTAGGCCCTGTCAACCTTCCGTTCACGGACATCGCTAAATTCTTGGGTCTTATGTTTGACAGAAAACTGTGCTGGTCCTTCAACGTTTCCTGTTATTTGGCTTGCTGTCTGCAATCCCTCAACACCCTCCTTGTCCTGAATGGTACCTCATGGGGAGTGGACCGAGTGGTCTTTCTCCGCCTTTATTGCATCTTAGTGCGCTCGAAATTAGACTATGGAAGCATAGTTTACTCCTCTGTTCGACTGTCTATCCTTCGGCGTTTAGACTCTGTCCACCACCGTGGATTACGTTTAGCGTCTGGAGCTTTTTACACCAGCCCTGTGGAAAGCCTTTATGCTGAGACTGCTGAACCTCCGCTGTGCAATAGGCAAGCTGTCCTCCTGAGTCGTTATGCTAGCCATCTGTCTTCCATGCCTGCTAACCCAGCCCATGACCTTTTTTTCGACGCCTCCTTGGATTTAGGGTATGCAGGCCGCCTTTCCTCTCTACTACCACTGGGAGTCCGCTTCCATTAACTGCTAGGTTCTCTTTCCTTCCACTTTCCTAAAACTTTCTTGACAACTTGGGGTACAGCACTACCTTGTCTCCGGCCCCGGACCTGCCTGCTCCGTGAACTTTGTCAGTTTCCCAAGGATGGTACCCCTTCTCTTGTTTATGGTCGGGCATTTGCTGCTCTCTGCGCACAAATGAATGATGCCACATTTATATATACTGATGGCTCAAAAACATCATTTGGTGTTGGGAGTGCCTATATTGTTAGCAACACCACTAATCGATTTCGGCTTCGCGACCAGTGTTCAGTTTTTACTGCGGAGCTTTACACTGTTCTCCAGGCTGTCCAATACATCCGTCGCCATCAGCGGATACAGTATATTATATGCTCAGATTCGCTCAGCTCTCTCCTCAGTCTCCAAGCTCTCTACCCTGTCCACCCTCCGGTCCACCAGATTCAGGACTGCCTGCGCTTGCTCCACTTGGGGGGTGTCTCTATGGCGTTCTTCTGGATCCCAGTAAATGTTGGTATTTGTGGAAACGAGGCAGCCAATATAGTGGCCAAGGCTGCAGTCTCTCTTCTTCAGCCTGCTGTTCGCATGGTTCCCTTCGCGGATCTGCGGAGTGTTTTATGTTGTCGTGTTGCTCTTTTATGGCACGGACATTGGTCGACACTTCCCAATAATAAATTGCGTGACGTGAAAGCTCTTCTCTTGTGCTAGGACCTCTTCCTCCTGAACTCGTCCTCGGGAGGAGGTAATCTTAACTAGACTCCGGATAGGGCACTGTCTTTTTAGCCATCGACATCTTTTGAGTGGCGATCCTCTCCCGCTTTGTCCCCACTGCTCTCAACTGTGGACGGTGAGACACCTTTTACTTGAGTGCCCGTATTTTACCCCATTACGCACCCATCTACAGCTGTCGCCTGATATATCTTCCATTTTAGCAGATGATACGCACTCATCCGATCGCATTCTCGAGTTTATTAGCGTCAGTGAGATGACGTCAGTCATTTGAAGTTTTGGGGACAAACAACCCCCTTCTATAGTGGTTTTTTAAGCTTTCCTTCTGTTTTTAGTTTCCCCACTTTTTTTGAGTTTCGCTCCCATTGCTGCTGGTTTCCAGTTTGGTTTTTTTACCTTTTCCTAAGTCTCAGACCGGGCGCTAATGACTGTAGCAGTTTTGCGCCCTAAAACCATAACACACAAAAAAAAATAAAATAAAATAAATATCACTATTCAACAAACCACGCTTTTCACTAGCATTTATTCTTTAATATGTACATCAATTGATGAATGCCATTATGTAAACAAACAGGAACATTCATAGTTCTTACAAAATTGTTAACTTCGCTTTTAATAGAGAGCTGGAAACATTAAGTTTTTATCAAGCCCTAACATATTACGCTACTGTTTGCTGAATGGGAAGTATTGTTGTCTGAATTGCAAAACTGAACAATCTGTATCAACTCAACAACTATCCTCAATCATCTGTCAACAACTACCACTCCATGACTGCTCCTGCCTTGTTTCATGGTTTTGTGTGTAGTCTTAAATTGGACCAGGTTGGTACCAATAATTTGATTAAAAAGAGATATTTAAATAGGCTTATTTCATTCAGTTTGTGGTTATATAATTTTAAATGGCAAAGGACTTGGAAGAGTAGCTGAATGGAAAGGATAATGTATTGAAAACAAGTTATAAAATGAACATCAACAAAAGTAAAACAAGTGTAATGAAGTAGTCAAATAAAATCAGGAAACGCTGACGGAAGTAGAGTAGGAAATGAGGGACTAAAGCTAATAGATGAATTGTGCTATTTGGGCAGCAAATTAACTGATGGTTGCAGAAATTGAGAGGATATAGAATGTGAATGGCAATAGCAAAACAAACATTTCTAAAAAGGGAGATTTGTTAACATTGAATACAAATTTACATATTAGGAATTCTTTTCTAAAGGTATTTGTCTGGAGTGAGCCTTGTCACGTAGTGAAATGTGAACTATAAACAGTGTGGACAAGAAGAGAATAGAAGGTTTTGATGTGGTGCTACAGGAGAATGCTGAAGATTAATTGGGTAGGTTGAGTAACTAATGAAGGGGTACTGATCCAAACTGCGGAAAAGAGAAATGTATGCCACGATCTAACTAAAACAAGGAATTGGTTGATAGGACACGTCTAAGACATCAAAGAACACTCAATTTGGTAATAGGGTTAAGTGTGTGGAATAAAAATTGTAGAGAGAGGCATAGGCATGCATACAGCAAGACTTATTTCACATCAACCCGGCAGCCGACAAGCCGGTATTTTTGCCAACATGGGACCTACCGCCTCTTCACACACAGCCAGCAGCTGCACGGCATACCATAACCGTTCTTTCATGTCTTGTGCATATTCAGTTGACCTCGACAACAAATGGAGCACGACCAGCTATTAGCATGGTATCTCTTGTACTGACATTTGAAAAACAGTAGAAGAAGAAGAGTACATTGGGTCCATCCACTCAGTATGAGAAGAGACGAAGTGGGTGCATTCTTTGTTCTTTTTGAGAACTTAAGGGGAGATGAAAACAAGTTTTTTATTTATTTTCAGATGAGTTTATAAACTTTTGACGATATACATGCACGAATGAAGAGATCCATTCAACTCATTAATACATCCTTCCGAGAATGTATCCAGCCTATACAAATGTTGGCAATTACAGTCAGCCACGCGGGGTAGCCGCACAGTCCTAGGCACCTTCTCACGGTCCGTGCTACTCCCGTCGGAGGTTCGAGTCCTCCCTCGGGCGTGTGTGTGTGTGTGTGTGTGTGTGTGTGTGTGTGTGTGTGTGTTGTCCATAGCGTAAGTTAGTTTAAGTTAGATTAAGTAGTGTGTAGTCTTGGGGACCGATGACCTCAACAATTTGGTCCCATAAGACCTTACCACAAATTTCCAAATTCCAATTACAGTCATGTGAGTGGGAAAGAAAACAGTAGCTAAAATTTAAAAAAAAAAAGGTTATTATCCTAAAGGATGTATAGTTTTGCTATGACCTTAAACAAAACATCGGTTAAATATTTACATAATCAGTAAAGTAGTCAGATATGTATGCCAAGCTATTTGGTCTCTGAGTTATGAATGTGTGCCTCTACCCACCAAAGACAAGTCTGAAAACATTGCTGAAAAATTTGAGCAAAGAGCAAATTTTCATCACTGTGTTGAAGCTGTAGATGGAAAGTACATTCATATCGTCCATCCATGACCCATGTAACTCATTGTACTACAGTTAAAAAGGATGTTTATCTGTAGTGTTGTCAGCTGTGGCTGACTCTGACTATAGATTTATCAACGTAGATATCAGCAGTTATGGTAAAGAGAGTGGCTCTACTTTATTTAAAGAATGTTCTTTGTGGGAATCACTGATGAAAATAACTGTTAATTCCTGAAGACAGGTGCCTTCAGACTACAGTAAGTCCAAAGGTACCTTATTTTTTTATTGATGATGAAGCGTTTAGACTGCATCAACACCTTCTACAACCATACTCTGGGCACAAATTAACAGTTACTAAAAGAGTGTTCAGTTATCCCCTGTCAAGAGCCCAGAGGTACGTAGAATGTTCATTTTGAATACTGACTAATAAATGGAGGATTTTCCACAGAGCTATAAATTTAAAACCCGATTTTGCTCTTGATAATGTCAAGGAGTGTGTTGTTTTTGCACAGTGCCATTGTTAAAAAACAAAGGTACAGCCCCGAGGATACTCTGTCAATAACTGGACTTGAAAGTATAACAAGAAGTGAATGTGTACGTGGGGGAATTGGGGGAATTTCTTCCAGTAATGTACGAAAAATGATGATGAATTATTTTATGACACTGGAGGAATCTGTGAAATGACGGTTATCTAAAATTTAATGTGCCACTGACGTAATTTTTTTATTGTACTTACCATAGTCATCTCTGTGTTTGTCACACATCCATTCATAGCCTTCGTTCAGTTCTTTGCAAACTTCTATCCATGCATTCTGTGTTTGTATTCTGTTCTTATAAGTACCTAAAGTCTTTTCCCACAAAACTGGTCGTTCGTGAACTAATGTCATAAGGATTTCGATACCAATTTCTGCCTTGAGTAGAAATCTCCACAACAGATTGAACGATCAACAAAGCAAAAAACAACTGGCCGGCACACGATAGTTGTCAGTTACGTGTGTAGCGCTTTACTGTTCTGCATGTCCCACCACCTGCGCCGGTATTTCCGCACGGCACTGACATCGAGCTGACATAGTGGGGGCCGCCAGCATCCCTCAGCCTCGTCCCGGCTGTCGGCTGTCGATCAGCCGGCCACGTCGTCTGTCGGCCAGGTGTGAAATGTCCCGTAAGCGCCACACCCTCACAGCTGGCTAGACGGCTGCCGGGTGCTGGGTGCCGGGTAGATGTGAAATAAGCCTAAGTAGATTGAAATGTCTGTAGGTTGCAGTAATTATGGGGAGATGGAGAGGCGTACAAAGAACAGACTAGCATGGTGAGTTGCATCAAACCTGTCTTCGGACTGAATATAACAACAACAACAACAACAACAACAATTATTGATAACTGAGTATTTGGCTCTACGCAACAGCTAGGTCGTATTGTTTTCAACTCCAATTGATGGTAAAAGTTTGGACCTTGACTTGCTCTTGTCTAAGGATGTTCTTGTCGCAGAATGTTGGTGACTTTTGAGTTTTCCTTTTGTATTACTGAGCCAGGTGGTGATGTGGTTATGGTGCACTGGATTTGCATTCGTGTAGAAGAGGGGTCAAATGCAGATTTGAGTTTACTTCACTTAAGTGAAGATGAACGCCAAGAGGTGTCCATTGAAGTTGACATACCCAGTTTCCTTCCCCATAATGTTCTTATCCAAACTTGTGCTCCATGTCTACTTATCTTGTTATCAGTTGAATGTTAAACATTAATCTTCCTTCCTTTCTTCCCTCCTTTTGTGCTGTAGTGCTACAGTAGCATTACTATTCTGACATAATTTGTGATGCAAGAAGATAATCCGCAGAGTTATAAGAGGCTGCTACTTACTTAGAGGCTGAGCTGGTAGTACGTCTCACCAAACTCTCATCATTGTTTTGGCGGATGTTATAAGAGGAGACGAAGAGCGAAGAAGAATAGTGTCCTAACAAGGAAGAAAATTGTTCTGTGCGACACTGGACTAATGCTTTGCTGCAACTGACCAGCACAGAAACTGTCTAGTTTCTGCGCTCTTTACTAATCAGCCAGCCAGTTCAGCCTTTAGGTAAGTGCCAGTTCTTATGCTGTAGTATATTTAATACAGCAAGCTCCCCATTACCAGGGTTAATTCAGACCAGAGACTGCACAGATAATCAAAAATACACCTATTCTCATTGGAATCTTCTGTTTACTTTTTTCACAAAAGGTGCTATATGTCACATATGAAAGCCCACTTCATTACTTACACAATACTCACAGGAAACTGGCAGTTTTTTTACAAAATTATGCTTTATATACACAGTATTCTTTCATTTCACTTTTGGAAAATAATCATCCAATTTTTTTGTGTTTCTGTTTGTCATTCACTGTTGCTTAAGGACAGCTCTCATGTTTCAAGCAGTAAGAACAGTGGTATAGTCAAACGAATTTTGTGCTATGCACTATAATAAATCATATTACAGTGCCTCAGTGTGCCCGATAACAGGTCCTTTGATTGCCTCGCCTTCACTCTCTTCATCTACCAAACACACTGGTTCACAATATATGCATCAGGTAGCTATTCAAATCCCAGTTCATAGGCATTGATGTTGAACCACATCTGCACAACCAGAAATTTTTATTCTAAATTAGGGTATTGATTTAATTATAACAAATTACTTCCAGCTTCCTCCCCTCCCCCCACCCCACCCCACCCCACCCCACCCCACCCCCACCCCCAGATTGCCGAACTCTGTGTGGGTAATCTAGAAGCTGAATAATGTGCACCTGGGTAATTGGGAGCTTGCTGCATTTACTTTGTAGCCTCTAACCTGATTACCACCTCTGATTTTCATTATGTAACTTACAGATGCAAGTGTTAGAATAGTAACTATTATGTAATACATTTCGTGAGTCCTTGCTGTTGATTTTTATTGACACGTATATAGGGTGGCTATAATTAAACTGTCACCACTTGATGGCCCCCATGAAAAATAAGTGATTGAGGCACAGTGAAACTTCGTGGAAACATTTCTAAGGACAAGTGGAAGACAAATAACAAAAAAACCATTGAAATACACACATTTTAATTTCCACATGAGAGGGTAACATTTTTAATGTTGCTGAATGTGATGATTATCTGCATCCATGACAATCAGAAACCACACTAGAGATTCCATTTTCCAATTGTTTGCAGTGCTTTCCGAATGATGGACAGTGGAATGGTCAGTTGTCGTGACACATCTTGTGCACCGCTCAAAGAGCGCACATTGCATACAGCATTCTCAGCTGTGGCAGTGGTAACTTCTTCAATTATATGTGGTGCAATTGGGCATTGGCCTTTCACAGGAGCATTTCCGAAATCAGCAGTTGAAATTAACTTCCAAATCATACTCTTCAACATTGTTACGGAGAAAGGACCTATCCGTATTCCGTTGTTGCATCGATACTTGTGGAGAGCAGCACTACCGTTGCTGTTGGTTTGATGAAACAGCTTTATGATCAAACCCTGCTCACATTGTCCAGACCCATGTTGACTGTCTGCAACTGTAATGCACAATGATGCATGTATTTCAATCCTACGTTGGTGTATCAGTGCTTGGATCTAATGGCAAGTCACGACAGTAAGACTACTAACAATGCAAATCGTGCAGCACACTGTCTGATTGTCATTTCTGTGATGTAAGGTACCCACTGGTGTGTATAGTTTTCCTTCTGCACTGGCTCAAGCAGAGAAAATGTTTAATTATAACCACACTGTATATAGTGCAGCCTGTGCGTATGATGTTAAGTTGCTGCTAGAAATGTATTGCATCTCAATAACCCTAATTAAATAACATATGTAGACAAATTGTGCAAAGAATAGTAATTGTAGAATGCTATACTGATGAATTGTACTGACACAATTTAGGGCTCTTTCATTGATTCTGTACATTCTTCATATCATTTCAGTTGCTCCTGGTCATTACTTATTATCAATGTTATTGTGCATTGTACTGTATTCTCTTTGTTGCTGTTTGCCACTACCCATGACCCTCTATTTTGCTTTGTATTTTGTTACTTTTAGTCAAAATTTCCTTGGAAATCTATGTACAGTTTATCTGTAATGTAATTGTAGCTCAATTCATCTGTTGCTCTCTGCCCCTATCAAGCCCAAAATTTTTTTGCATTCTGCATACAGTAGTTCAGTTTGCAACCTTTAATTATTCTCAAAACAAAAGGAAAAAATAACATTTTATTAGCAAAGTGTAGTCTTAGATTATGTGGCTTGCAGTTTTTTGCCGGCCGCTGTGGCCGAGCGGTTCTAGGAACTTCAGTCCGGAACCGCGCTGCTGCTACGGTCACAGGTTCGAATCCTGCCTCGGGCATGGGTGTGTGTGAGGACCTTAGGTTAGTTAGGTTTAATTAGTTCTAAGTCTAGAGGACTGATGACATCAGATGTTAAGTCCCATAGTGCTTAGAGCCATTTGAACCATTTGCAGTTTTTCTAGTGAATGAGTTTTACGAAATTAGCTCACCAGTAGCACTCCATAAAGAAATGACACTGTTCCTACGTAAATTTTTGTTCGCTGCATAGTGTTTTTATTCAAAATTCAGTTTCCTGTTAATGTACATATGTTCCATTTAGCAAATCCTGTATATGTGAGTGGTTGTCCATACTCGTACCATTGTCTGTAATCCACTAAGGATTTTTGAGTGTACTAATAGTATTGAAGGCAAATTTAATTGAGAAAAGTAATTGCCAGAGTTCCTCACCAAGCAAATTGTGTAGTACAGCCAATAGTATTGCCCTTTTAGGCCTCTCACTAATACAGTTCCATTTCAGTAAAAAGCAGGAAACCCCCCTTGTCACTGAGCGAGACAGCGCAGTGGTTAGCTCATTGGACTCGCATTTGGGAGGACAACGGTTCAATCCCATGTCCGACCATCCCGATTTAGGTTTTCGCTGATTTCCCTAAATAGCTTCAGGTATATGCCGGGATGGTTCCTTTGACAGGGCCCAGCTGAATTCCTTCCCCATCCTTCCCTAATCCGACAAGACTGATGACCTCGCTGTTTGGTCCCTTCCCCCTAAATCAACCAAACCCATCCCCCTTGTCACCTAGTACCACCCAAGCCTTGAATGCCTCAATAGCACAGAAAGAAGTCATCAGAATAATCCATATATAATGAAAGAAGAACGGGGGACGTGTTATCAGAGATTAAGTCCAGGCCTTGAACTTGAATTGAATTGAATTTTTACTCTGCCAAGACTATGACTTCTTCAGCCTGAACCCTAAAATGACAATGAAACTCACTCCCCTTCCACCCCCTAACCCCCAATCATCACCAACACTCACTTGTCACTCTCCACTGCCCTCACAAACTGTGAAATATCCGAGTGAAACTTTTTAACATTCCCAAACCATTATCCCTACCCACCTGCGCAATTGTCTCTGCTGTAAAGCCTACCCCATGCATGCACCATTACTTCTGGGGCTGCGTCCTACATAAAGGACAGAAGCGATCGACAGTGCGTGACAGCTTCAAGCAACAAAACACATCCGCAGATATAGTTATGGAAATGTCCTACGTGAGCGACATCTGTGTCATTGCCTGTCTCCCGCTGCAACTGGCGACATTTGAATTCAATCGTGTTTGAAGCTTGTAACCGCAGCACGCGTGACAGAGTGCGACAGCCCTTCCCCCCCCCCCCCCCCCCCCCCCCCCCGAGCAAAGCAGTGGAGCGGATTTGACGGCAGCCATGAAATACTTCTACGATTTTAAGAAAACTATTGAGTGAAAAAATTTGATTCTTCCATGTCTTATAGGTTGATATCTTTAAACGATAAAGGTCTGAATTTATTTTCATTATTCATCATCGTTACTGTGCTGCACGAAATTGGGTACATGTCTACATGAAATTTTTAAGTATTTTTAGTGGTAAAATCACATTGTGTAGACTTTCTGTGTAGTTCATTTAAGGCCATACATTATTGCATATGAAATGTAACCAATATATCTAAACTGTGTTTAAAGTTGAGACCAGAATGATATCTCTTTGTATTCTTGAGATATTGGTTGTTATATGCACGAACGGGTCGCTCACGGCGTGTCCAAACCTTTCCTGTGCTTTGGGAATCAAGTGGTTTTAAAAATCATCGTATCTCATAAGCGATTGAAGATATCGAAACGATGATTTTTGGAAATGACAGCACGCAGAAAGGAATATTTTATCATATGATTAACACTTGATACGTTTTTGTAAGCGCGTGAGCTGAGGAAAAACAAGATCCCCTATAAATTACATCATGAGGTTTTGTCCAAATTTTCATAGCCAAACAAAGGGACTGAAACAAGTAAACCGGGTATCAAAGTGACCAGTGTGACGCCTAGATTTGCTTGAAAATATTTAACTACTTGACAGTAATCAGGCTAATTAACGAAAACGAAAACTAATGAGTTGAGGAAAAATCGAAATATTTCACGAAAAGCTGCTGCCAAGCTATGTAAATGAAGTGTCAAAAATTTCATCTGTTCAAGGTCTAACTGTTTTGCACATAAAAAGATACATTGGTGTGGTATTGAAATTTCAAAAAGGCTTCCTTTCAATCAAGTACGTTAGGAAGGCAAATGAGGAGTTGGTGAGATCATGCTTTCCGAATAAAACTTGAAAATAAAAAATGAAAGAAATCAGTCAAATATGCTATGAAATGATTTGTGTAAAAGAAATAAGTAGACCAGAGAAACATTCTATGTGCCTTTGAGTAATGAGGTGTACCAAACGTTTCCTTAATATTTTTTATTTCATACTTTTAGACAAATCATTACACAAAATGTTTCACTTTCTTATCAAAAATTTTCTATGCTTTACTTTTACACACTGTTTAGACCATTTGAAATGCTTGGCCTTAACACTGACCGCTGATGAATTACGCTCGCAACATCAAATATCTGTAAAATTTCATGGTTAATTGTAATTTATTAGGAATTTAATGTGTGTGATATACTGGGATAAGTGTGTACACGTATAAAGATCAAGTTCTTTGGCAAAACCTTAAAAATGTACTTAGCGATGCAGTGTAAACAGTATGCATAAAACTTAGTATACAGAATTGTAACTGAGTGAGTTAAGATATAAGAAAAACCTGGAATCGAACCCACGACCTTTCACATGCATGTAATCACCTATTGAAACGCTACTGCTACACCACAACTAGCTATATATTGGTACCAAGAAGATCATGCAGTACTATGTTCTTAAGACCAGTCACGGAAGATGAATTGCGGAAAACTATACAGAAACTGAAGTCCAAGAAATCAGCTGGTGATGATGAAATATCAAATCATGTAATAAAGCTGGTATGTGAGGAGATAATAACACCACTGCTGAACATAGCAAACTGTTCTTTCAGAGATGCAATTTTTCCAGAAAAACTGAAGATAACGAAGGTAGTGCCAGTGTACAAGAAAGGGTGTAAGGATGATCCCAACAACTACAGACCAGTTTCACTGATATCAGGTTTCTCAAAAATCCTAGAAATGCTTATGTATACCAGATTAGTTAACTATTTGGACAAACATAACATTCTCATGACCTCACAACATGGTTTCAGAAAGGGTAAATCTACAGAATCAGCAATTGTCAGTCTAACAGAATACATTTTACAGTCCTTAGATGAGAAAAAGGTTGTCTCTGCAATGTTTCTGGATCTTTCAAAGGCATTTGACACCATTGACCATGAAATGCTGATACAAAAATTAAGCAACTATGGCATTCGGGGGCAACCAGGTGAATGGATAAAATCATACTTGTGCAACCGCAAGCAGTATGTATCATTAGGAAACTCATACCAATCAGAAACCCAATCCATCAAATATGGAGTGCCGCAGGGTTCGGTAATGGGGCCATTGTTATTTAATGTGTTTGTTAATGATATAGGTGTTGAGGAGGAAGAAAAGAAAATATTGTATGCTGATGACATGACAATACTAAATAGTGACCAAAATATGGAACAGCTGGAGAGAAGAGCATACATATCTGCAAATGTCACAGCTCAATGGCTGTTGGAAAATGAACTGGTTATAAATCTAAAAAAGACTATGTATGCAGTGTTTAAAAACAAGGAAAAGGCTGTAGACATGGATTTAGAGGTTGACGGAACAAGGCTGGAAGAAGTAGAATCTGCTAGATTCTTAGGTATTCTTGTGGATAATGAACTGAAATGGAAAAAACATATTAATAATGTCTGTAAGAAACTGAGCTCTGTCATATTCTTAATGATGCAGCTATCACAGTATTCAGACAAGAACCTTCTGTGTACAGTGTATCATGGACTTTTCGAACCATACTTACAGTATGGAGTGACGGTGTGGGGAAACTCAAACAAACAAGAGACAAAACGAGTGTTCACATTACAAAAAAAAGCAATTAGGACCATTTTAAGAAGAAAGACCTCTGAAACATGCAGAAACTGTTTCAAGAATTTAGGTATCTTAACTTTTTCATCATTATATATATACAAAACAATAATGTACATCACAAAAGGTAGTGAGGACTGGATTACAAATGCTAGTGTACACACCCACAATACAAGAAAGAAGAATGAAGTACGGAGCATACCCCACCGACTGGCAATGCTAGAAAAAGGACCCCAGTACTCTGGTATCAGACTACTAAGAAGTCTGCCCAAAACCTTGCAAGATAGTGTACTTCACAATGAATTTACAAAGAAACTTAAAGACTATCTCATTGAAAAAGAGTTTTACAGTGTTGCAGAATACTTATGCCATTAAATTTGTATATATTGTTACTCATTATCAGTGATGTAAAAATGTAAGCTAAAGGTGTAGAAAAATAATTGATAAAGAATTTTAATACTTTGACATGTCCTATATTACACGTACATTTACTGTACATGATGTAATCTTACAGGATCAAATAAAATTCAATTCAATTCAATATCAAGCTGTGTATTTAGGAGAGTTAGTCATGTAGTCAGTTATTCTTATGCATTTATTGGCTGTTAGAAGTTCTTGATCATGTAAAAAACATTCGTATTTAATTTATTGAGGAGATAGTTGAATGCTGCTCTGTTCATTCATGTGTATTCGAAGAATTTGTCTGGTGATCTTCGTAGTTGGTGATATTTATGAAATTGTCCATTGAGATTCCACCTTTTATATATTTCATGCACAACATTCCTTTTTGCTTTATTTTCTTAAGTAAACTTAATTTTGTAGCCTTACTCTCCAGCTACGGTATTCTATAGTTTAGGAGAGCCGTTTTACAGAAACAGCTGGTTGTCTTTAAGCAGCCATCTTGTAGCATGACTTGGTCGCTCGGATGCAGGACACCCGAGTTTTTCGCCCGATTCTGCTGCTTGTCACTGGAATGTCATGTATCCAGAAGTCACTCGCTGTTGGTCGCTTCTGTTGCTCATGTAGGACACGGCCTTATTCCATCCTAACTGTTGGTAGATCCTACAAAATCAAGGGCAGAGCAACTTGTGAAACCATGCATGTTGTTTATTGAGTAACTTTGTTCACTGCATGGTGGCTATATAGGCATGACTGCCAATAAATTGACTGAGCACATGAATGGACACACAAGAAATGTCCACCTTGGGGGACACACAAGAAATGTCCACCTTGGGGACACCAAGTTTCCAGTTGCTGAGCAGCATGCTTCACAGCATGACTAAAGAGACAAAGTGCCAGCTAATGCTACACTACAGAGTCATAAGGAACCTCTTACCTGAACTTAAGTTTCCTTGAAATCCAGAGATGGGACCTTGCTCTCCAACAAGTCCTTGCATTGTGACACCCTATTAGACTTAAAATGTGTACAAGTGTGAAATTTGGATTTTTTGCCTAAAAACATATTAAGTTCAGAAGAATAATAAATAGTGCTTTATTCAAAATATGCTCCATCATTTGATATAGATTTTTCCCACCTTTCGGGCAATTTGTGGATGCCACACCATAAAAGTTTTCCCCTTTTTCTGCGAACCATTCATTGAGTCACTTTTCACATCTTTGTTATAATCAAAGTGCTGCTCAGCAAGTGTGTGACCTGTCGATGCAAACAATGGTAATCGGAAGGAGCCACATCTGGTGAGTAAGCCACATGGGTTAGAACTTCCCAACCCCAAGTACTTCCAACGTGTCACAAACTGGTTTTGCCGTATGTGATGGAGATTTTTCATGAAGAGAAATGACTTTGCGTTGTCGCTTTCGGTATTGTCGCCTTTTTTCGAGCAGCTAATTGTTCAGATCGGTCAGTTGTTGTGGGCAGCCCAAGTTTTCACAGCTCATAACAGACATTGCCCCTGTGGTCCCACCAAACACAGAGCATCCCTTTTCTGCCAAAGCGATTTGCTCTTGCAGTTGAGGTGGATGGTATGCTTGGGTCTACCCATGAATTTTTGCGCTTGGAATTCTCAAAATAAATCCTGTTTTCATTCCCTGTAACTATACAATGCAAAAATTACTTCCTTTTGTACTGAGTGAGCAAACTGTCTCATGTGTTTTTGGCTTTTCCATATGCCTATCTTTCAACTCATGTGGTACCCATCTACTGGTCTTCTGAATCTTTCCCATCACTCATAGCCAATTGGAAACAGCTTGTTGACTTAACGACCAATTGCTCAGTAATTTGCTTTTGTGTTTACCAATCATCTTCGTTCAACAGTGCTTCCGTTTCCACATCTTCATTCTTTTTTTTATGTTCCTTCTTTGCAACATCAAAGTCACCATTTTTGAAATCCTAAATCCGTAGTTCACATATATCTTGTGATGGAGCATGTGCACCATAAGCTTCTCAAAGTAATTGGTATGATTCAGCAGCAGTTTTCTTCAAATGAAAACAAAACATTAATGCTGTCCACAAATGTTCCTTGTTCGGTATAAATTTCAACATACTGAACACAACATCACAACACTATGCACACACTTTTCCAATTTCTCAATTGTGTGCGCCTCACACTTGTTAATGACACAACAAAATGGCACAGTGTCAAATTTTTATAGCACCAACTGCATTTGTGTGAGATTGTTCTCTGAAATCCACATTTCGTATTTGTACACTTGGTAATCCCCATTAACACAGCCCCTACCCCCTTCTTCTTTCATAACACTTTTTAATATTGTTAGGGTTCCATACCTCAGTTTGTTAAAACAGAACCTCTGTAGAGTCACTTTGTGGCCTGTCTGTTAGGACACTTTTCGCTAAGGAAGGAATGGAGGTATCAAGTATTTATGTCAAATACTGAGGTCCACAGGATCGTGGTGGTGTAAAAAATTTGGGCTTCTGAGTCAGTGCGTCCAAAGAAATTGCCATTTATGTCACACATTTTGATACTCGCAAACTCAGTCATCAAAATCTATAGATGAACTACCTACATACGTAATTAATTTTGTACGGAACCCTCAGAGTGCTAGGTCTACTTGCACTTGTCCATTTTTGTCCTAGTTCTTAATTGCTGTATTCATTTCTCTTCTGCTAATCTGTCTTATCTGTCTTTACTTCTCACTCTGTCTTTATCATTCCCAGCACAGTTCCTACCAATGGACCAACTCTGAGCTACTGTCTCTGACACATCCTCCTTCATCTTCGCCTACCCTCGCGCTCACTGCAGATGAGTGCTTCTCATCATGATGCCTGAGTGTTCTCCCATTCATTTTTAACCTCCCCAACATATCCCTCTCTTCTTCTTGAGACTAGAGCTAATAGTTCCAAAAGCTACAAAATGTGTCATTTTTATACCTATCGGCAGCACTATGCATTTCACATAGTGAAGATAAGTGCTTCGAAGTGCCAATACATTGTTTTATTTGTACCTTAATCTAGTAGCATATAAACACCCAGCAGAAAATTGCAAATATGTCTTCAAAATTTTGTGTTGTTTATAAAATGTTGATACAGTCATGTTTTTTAATGTGTTTCAGGTGCAACACTTTGACAGAAAACGCAACTACCTGAAGTTCAAAGAGAGAATCGAGAAAGAAGGGTACGAACCAGTTAATGAAAAGTGATGCTGACATCATAAATGCAATTGCTTAGATGTTGTGATCTGAAATGTTGGTTCAATCCTGTTAAACAGATCAGGGAGGGCAAGTTTGCTCATCAGTTATGTTCTGAAACATTGCCAGCATCTTAGTTCTGTATGATAAATAGTACTCGTATCAAATCGGGAAGGGTGTTGGGGTTGGTAGTTGTCCCCATAGAGAAGACTGTGCCACTTTACATCCATTGTGAGCAAAACTCAATTTGTGAAGGTCCACCTACACATAGAAATGAAAGAGAACAATATTTTGATTTGGGAGATATTAGATCTTACTTGGCAAATGGAACAGTGATAGGATAGGCCATGAAAAGCATTCAGACGTAAATATGGGACCAACTTATGCTTGGTTGGGAAGTGGTGTAACAGAAACAGTCGTGAGATAGATTTGAAATGAAACTGTTATGTCACTAGTCATTTCTAGTCTGGTTAGTGTGTGCTTGTTTTGCCCATTAGGAATGTGAGGATCAATTTATTTGTTAATATGAGATGGTTTTTCAGAAACAAGTGCCATTTTTCATGCTGTTGTGGGAGATGATAGTACAGGGCAATTCAAATGAATATAGTGACTACAAACAGTTACAGTTATTTAAAGCGTAGCAATTCGTCAATAATAATTACAGAGAATGTAAAAAAATGTTCAAGTTTTTTATATAATTATGTTTGATATGTCTTCCGTTGGGTACAAGGTCAATATTTAAGTGATAATGCATTTCAAGTCATACATTCAAAGCACATTTGTAGTCACCAATGAGAGCACATTTGAAATGTGCATTTTCAGTTCTGGAATTGTTTTTGGAAAAAGAGGTATACACGTGCATTTTCAGTTCTGGAATTGTTTTTGGAAAAAGAGGTATATACGTGAGGTCTTTAACGTAACTCCATTAAAATAAATACATGGATGTCATGTCCAGAGATCTAAGTGACCAAGAGCAGAACACAGCATTGTTGTGTCCTGTACAACCAATCAAACAATTTAGAAATGTTTGAAATCCATACCACGATGTAGTGGTGCTCTATCTTGCTGAAGGATCTAATCAGTGGAAATCTTCTCTCCACTGTGATGACTGAATGGGAGTTGTTAAATTCTAACATGTAGAATGCATTCCGTAGGGGACCCACCATTTACACTTACGACACAAAACATTTCAAGTACATATCACAAGGCATGTACCAGTTTTCAGTTCACAGCACTTGGCTAAAAATCGGAATTTTGAACTAGTTTTACATTCTCTATAATTCTTGACAATTAATCGCTATATTCATTTTGAATTGCCCTGTAGTTACTGAGCTTTTTAAGAAAGTACATTGTTTCTTTTGTGCCAAGTGAAACTTGCAGCACTCTTTAAACCACAATAGAAAGCTGATAACATTTGGAATATATTTTTTACGCACACACGTTTAATTTTTAATGTTAGCCCTTATGTGAAATGTGTAATTTAAGCACAACTTTTTATGTAGGTGACATTAATTCTTCTTTATATAGCTGGAATCTGCTAGTAAAGGAAGGTGTGGAATTGGCAGTGCATGAATATATAATGTAAGTTTGTGTCAGAATTCAAAACACAAGGAGCACCTATTGTTAACTTTATATACAGTGAATTTATTTAAGCAATATCAAATGGATCTCACTTTAGTAAACATTTTTATGCTATTGTGATGGCAAATGTATGTCAGATATTCTGTATGCTTTGTCAGAAAAGCATACACGTATACATTCTAAAGAAGTTTATGTATAAATTGATTTATCATAAAGTACTATCAAGAAAGTAATTTTTTTTACATTGTGGCAGAGCAGTTTGAAGAAAATGTATTGTGTTGTGTTGGGACTTCATTCAGTCATGGAAATCTGTTAATACTGATGCTCTTTGCTAAAATTATCATCTGTCATTTGCATGTTAATATGGCAGACATGTTAGATAACAGCCATTGTCTAAACAAACATCATTAGTTCCTGTATAACCAGAACATGAATAAAACTGCTTCTCTAGTTGCTCTTTTGTTTTATTTTTTACCTTGAAGAAGAACACACATCTTAATGGCACATTGTTGCTCTTCTTAATAAAGAGTACATGTGGCTACTTTCTTAATGCCTCCTCATTTAATATGTTTATCTTTTATTTTGCAGTTAGTGTAGCTCTATCTACAATTTCCTGGTTTTATATGCTTTCATCGATTACTAAGTCATGTAATTTATCAAATACATAAGATATAACCAGGTTTTCAGCTTCATGGCCAGTTACTAATATGCTTTGAATGAAATGTATGCTTTTACTTCTTTTCTTGCTTACTAAAAGACATCATGTAACTTATGTATACTACATGTTAGTGTAGCTGACTTTAGACTTCTTAATCTTAAATTAAGAAGGCTTTTTGTGTATTCTACTGGATCACAATGAGAAGTACAATACACTATACCTTAATCAAAATAACAAAGCTATTGACAGTGGAACATGGGAGGAGGCAATGTTGCCAGTTCACACGTCTATGTACACAATTTGACTAGGTAGCAACAGCTGGGCATTTCAGTTCTGGATAAATCCACATTTCTTTCATTGTGATACTGTTTTGCATTGCATGGTGGTAATAATCTTATACTTTTCTGAACACTTTTACAACTTGTTAAGACATTCAGCTGTGTAAAATGAATGTGCAGCTTAGAGAAACAGTGCATATAACAAAAAGCAATCACCATTATTACACTACCAGCCATAAATGTTGTCTGCATTGACTGTGGCAACTGATTCCTGGGGTAGCATAGAAGATGTGACTAACCTCATTTGGTTACTTTTTTATGGTAACTGTCCCAGGTAAACAACTCTGTTTCAGTCACTTCGTTATTCTGATGCAGATATAGCTAGCAAATGAGTTTTGTAACACACACATATCGTCTTCTGGTGGCAAAGTGAGTTGATTTTGGATTGGGGCTATTTATACAATACAGCACAGCAAACAAGAATTTATGGAGAAACAGGTACCCAAAAATTCCTGAACTAAAAAAAATGGAAAGGCAAAAGGCTGCAGAAGAACTGACTCTTTGCTCATGTTGAAAAGTTTACAGAGATACAATCCTCCCTACTTTGTAAAAGGAGGGGGGGGGGGGGGGGGGGAGAGAGAGAGAGAGAGAGAGGGAGGAGTGGAAGAGAGGCACTATAGTGCCCAATATTACTGATGAAAGATATTTATCAATGGGTAGGGGCTAACAGATAATATTTTGGAATGTGAATGTATATGGCAGAAAATTTGGAGACATCACATTTTCATGTAAAATCCAAGTGGAGAGCAAGCAGTTGTACATCACATTGTGAGAGTATAGATGTGGAGACAGTTACCCAAATGAAGAATAAAAATGAATAAAAATTATTTGTATTTAGGATGAATTGCAGCTTCATTGAAATCATTTAAAATGTAAAGGCAGGCATTTCATAAGTGCTCTGTGGAAAGTAATTAAACAAAAACATAATTGGAGGTAATTCTTTAAGAAAATGCAGTCATTATTAAATTATTGCTTTTTATGTCAATACAAAATACTTGTCAACAGATCTCTATTTTTAATGTTGTTCCAATCTTCAGTCCAAAGTTCCTGTTTGAACCCACTTACTGTATTTGAGTGTTGGTCTTGATATCTGTAATTATGTTGTACATAAAATCACAAAGTGTAACAAACGCAGAGTCAAATAACAAATTGCTCCTTCTTTACTAGAATCAAAAGTTAGTCAGTAATCTCAGTGATAAAGAACCAAAGATATATTTTAATGTTACAGAAGACAGCTGTGCACAGAGTGAACACGTTATTAATGTGGTGTCACCGCCAGACACCACACTTGCTAGGTTGTAGCCTTTAAATCGGCCGCGGTCCGTTAGTATACGCCGGACCACACGCCACCACACGGCAGGTCTAGAGAGACATACTAGCACTCGCCCCAGTTGTACAGCCGACTTAGCCAGAGATGGATCACTGATAACTGCGCTCTCATTTGCCGAGACGATAGTTAGCATAGCCTTTCAGCTACGTCATGTGCTACGACCTAGCAAGGTGCCATAGCATTTGATATTGAGATTATAACATGTACCGTCAAGAGCGATGTACACCAGTTGTGGATTAAAGTTAAGTATTATATCAACTACGTACTTTATTTGCTACTATTAATTCCCTTAACTGTTCCAGACCTTGCGCCAGTCAGCGTGTAATTAAACGCGTGCATTTCGGCCTCCTCTAGCAACACAGTGTTGGCTCTTCTGCCAACACTTCAATTAACATGGAAACTTTTACTGTATGATCATCAAACATGGTAGCATTAATGTCCAGAGTATGGGGTGCACGATTTCCATACATCACACTGCCACCGTCCAGTTCTAACTATGGCCACCAGGTGCCGTGATCAGTCATCATGATTCATAGTCTCACACACCTGACCAGTTGCAGTGCAATTGGTGCACTTGTTGACGTGTCAGTGTGAGCTTGGACAAAAAGAGCAGGACATTGTTGGTGAAGCTTTATTATTAAAACAACAGTAATACTGTCACTGCACTTCGAGAATATCACTGGCTGAAACAATTATGGAATGGTCCTCTTACTGCACCTACTGTGTGGAGCTTGATGAAGCAGTTCATATGCATCGCTCCAGGAAGAGACTGAGGACCGATTGCATCACAGATGGTTGATGAAATTGCTGTTGCTACGGCAGACAACACTCACTGCAATTTCTGATCATCAGACAGGGTGTGTGCTGTGTCACAACAGTTGAACATCATGTGTTCCACTGTACCGAAGGTGCTTTGAACGATTCTGAAATGATATCTGTACAAGATCTGTATTGTACAGCAACTTGTGTCATAGGATGCACAACTACCTGTTGACTTCGCTCTCCACTTTCTCGCAAGGGTTGAAGTTGACAAGGGCTGGCCCTGGACTGTCCTATGGACAGACAAAGCTCATTTTTCTCTGACAGCTGAGGCGAATACACAGAATTTTAGAGTGTGGGGATCTTCACTTCCAGTCACTGTGCATGAAGTTCCTCTTTGTGGTGAAATTATTGGCCCATTCTTTTTGAACAGGTTGGCACTCAAGGGCCAAAGGTACGCAATGTAACTGGCTGGCATTACTGTGTTATGCTTCGCCAGCATGTCATACCTGCTATGCAGGAGAGAGACACATTGAACTCGCGTATAGTTTTTGCGCTAGATGGGCCCCCACTGCACATCGCTAGTGAAGTTCACCTGCGTCTCCGAAACACATTTGGAAACAATCGAATTATCAGCGAATTGTTTACAAATACTTGGCTGCACGATCACCTGATCTCACTTCCTGTGATTTCTGGATGTGGGGCTACCTGAAATACAGGGTTTTACCTAGGAAGATTCACACGTGCTGATCCCAGGTGCAGCATATCAAGAGAGGTAGCTAGCATACCTACAGACATGCTTCGTTCTGCTGTGCAGAATGCAATCCTGGGCTTTCAGACTCTTCTGGACACTGATGGGCACCATATTGAGTGCCTTTTGAAGCAGTAATGAATAGTACAGTACATAATGGTATGATGTACCATAGCACCACATTAAAACAGTTTCAATTGAATTGATTCTGCATTATTTCTTGTCCCCATGCCCTTGAAACTAATGCTACCAAGTTTGGTACTCGTACGGTAATTTGTTTCTGTGTAATAAAGTGTTACATTGGAAAAGTTGAATTATTGCTACCCGGTACATCTTTGGTTCCCACATTATTAATATTGAAAATAAGACCACCACTATTCAAAATAACAAGCTCACTGTTGTCAATAGATCTCCTCCAATTCTGTCAATCACCCGGCTGACTATTCCTTGCTGATGTAGGATGTGTCCTATCAAATGATACCTTCTTTTACTCAAATTGTCTGTTAAATTCAGTTCAGTAAATATTCATTAGTCATCTAATCTATGCCTGTAATCTTCAACCTTCTTCTATAGCACATTTCAAAAGCTTCTATTCTCTCGTTATGTAAACCATTTATCATTCATATTTCCCTTCCGTACAAGGTTACATTGCAGAAAAAAATGTGAGTTATCCACAACAGACTTTCTAACACTTGCATTTATTTTCAGTGGTAACAAATTTCTCTTTTTCTGAAACCTTTTTCATGCTGTTGTCAGTCAGCATTTTATATACTTTCTACTTCTGCAATCATCACTTATTTTGGTGCCCAAGTAACAAAACTCATCTACTATTTTTAATGTCTGATTTCCTAATCTAATCTTCTCAGCATCACCTCTATTACACTTGTTTTACTTTTTTAATGTTCATTTTATAATCTCTTCTCTGTTCTATTCAGCTGCTCTTCCAAGTTTGTTTGCCATCTACAACCGAATTCCAGTTTCATTGGCAAACCACAAACTTTTTCTTTGTTCTCCCAGAATTTTAATTTCCTTTTCAAATTTCTCACTAGTTTCCTTTATTGCTTGCTCAGTCTACAAATTGAATGCTGTTAGGAGTAGGCTACAACCATGTCCACTTACGTCAGAATTAGTGCTTCCCTTTCATGTTATTAGTGTACAGATTGAATGCCATTGGGGATAGGCTACAACCCTGCCTCCTTTCCTTTCATGTCCTTGGACTCTTATACCTGTAGTTTTCTGTACAAGTTGTAGTTAATTCTTCGCTCTCTGAGTTTTATTCTTGCTACCTTCAGAATTTCAAAGTGTGTAGTCCAGTCAACATTATCAGAAGTTTTCTCTAAATCAGTAAATGCTATAATCATCTTTAAATATTTTCAGTCTGCATTGTAGGGTCAATATCGTTACACGTATTTCTACATTTCTCTGGATCCAAACAGATATTATCTTCTCTGCCATAGGTTTCTATCAGTCACCTGTAAGTTATTTGTTTCAGTTTGTTTCAACTATGACTAATATTCACACATCAAGACTTACCTGTTTTGGCATTGGGATCATTATAATCTCCTTGGAGTCTTGGTATTTTGCCTGTCGTATATCTTGTAAATCACAGAGTACCATAGTTTAGTGATGGATGGGTCTTCCAAGGACTGTAGAAATTCTGAAGAAAATGTCATCTATTCCAGGCACCTTCTTTCGACATGATTTCTTTCAGTGCTTTGTCAAATTATTTTTTCCATCTTCACCTGTTTCCATTTCCATATATAGTCTTTCTAGTTTGTTTCTTTTAGTTAGCGTGTCTACATATTCCTGACACCTTTCAGCCTTTAGGAAGAACATGGACTAGGAGAATAGAATTAAAGGGAAAGCTGTGTGCTAGAATTATGAATAGAGCACAGTTTAATCATTGCAAATATTTGGTTTTAGGGGTCATGAGAGAAGGTTGTATATAGTGGAGAAATGTGGAGGTACTGAAAGGTTCCAGATTAAGTATATAATGGTAGAACGGGATTTTGAAACCATGTTTTAAACAGCCAAACATGTCCAGTAGCAGTTGTAGATTCTGGCCATAGTTGACTGGATTTGAACTGCAGCTTACAACTTGAAAAAATAATACAGAAAGAGGAAGTTAAGGAATTGAAACCTGGATAAAGTAAAGGAACCATTGGTTGTGGAAGATTTCAACAGGAGAATTAGGAAACAAGTCACTGATACAGGGGAGACAAACGAGTAGCTTTGAGAGATTAAATAGTGAAATCAATAAAGGATCAAATAGTTAAAAGGAAAAAGTGCAATAGATATCCTTCGGGTTACCAAGGGTGTGTGCCAATTTACTTTGGCTACAGTAAAAGTGTGCTACTGTATTGTGGTACAGGGATTTCACTGTGTACCAGGATGGTAGACATGAACGAATCAATAAACAAAGATGACAAAATACTGACGATAGAATGACAATATTATGAAAAGGGTAAATTGCTACTCACCTCATAGTGGAGGTGTTTGAGTCGCAGACGGGCACAACAAAAAGATTGCTAAACAAGTAAGGTTTCAGCCAAGATGTCTCATTCTGAAGTAAACTAACACACACACACACACACACACACACAACCAACCAATATGTCTGCTACCAAGGCCAGACTGCGAGAAGCGGTGTATGAAGGGAAAAGTAATCTGGGTCGAGGGAGTATGGAGGAGGCTGGGGCTGGATGGGGACGGATAGCAGGGTAGGAGTGGAGGACAGAAAAGTGCTGCTTGTGGGAGCAAGGAGGGACATTAAGGGGAGAGGGTAGGGCAGGGCAGCTAGATGCAGAAGAGAGGTCTGTCTAACCTATTCTCTGCAGCTAGCTGCCCTGCCCCCTCCCTACCGTGTCCTAGTATGCTCCAATACGCAGCTCTTTAACATTCCTCACCCCTACACTGCTATCCCTCCCCATCCCCACCTCAGCGTCCTCCTGATCCATACCACCCAGATTGCTTCTCCCATCGTGTATTGTTGCTCGCAGTCTGGCCATAGTGACCAGAGACTGTGGTCGCACTTTGTGTGTGTGTGTGTGTGTGTGTGTGTGTGTGTGTGTGTGTGTGTGTTTGTTTCTCTACTTCAGAAGGAGACATTTTGGCCACAAGCTTACTTGTTTAGCAGTCTTTTTGTTGTGCCTGTCTGCAACTCAATATCTCCACTGTATGGTGAGTAGCAGTCTCTCCTTTTCATACTATTGTCCTTATTCCATCATAGAACGAAGGGACTGAAATCAGAGGAAAGACACTGGTATACTTAGCCTATGCAGACGACATCTGTTTACTCTATAGGTCTGAAGAGGAGTTGGAGCAAATGACCACAGCATTGAAGGAAACTGCCAGCAAATTTGGGCTAGATATAAATGAAGCCAAGAGAGAGTACCTCGTTATCATGTGTGGTCAAAGTCAGATTGCAGGTCATCTACAATCACTGCAAGTGGGAGACCAATCCTACAAGACAGTGCTTGAATTTAAATACCTAGGGGCACTTTTCACTGAGAACTCGTCATGTGAAGCAGAGATCAATGCCAAAATACAAGCAGGAAACCAATCTTACCACGGCCCAGCACAACTGCTTCAGTCCAGATATCTCACCAGACAGTTCAAGTTTTGACTACACAAAACCCTGATCCAGCCTGTTGTTCTATGTGGCTGTGAGACATTGAGTATCTGGAAACAGGACTTCCATAAGCTCCTCCTTTTTGAGAGAAAAGTATTTCGGAAGATGTTCTATCTGTTTCTGGATGCAGACACGGGAATGGGGGGATCAGACACAACCAAGAGTTTGAGGAACTCTACCAGCAGCCCAACATAGCAGGAGCTGTCAAAGCCAAATGAATGCAGGGGGCCGGCCATATGGCCTGGATGGAAGATCACAGATGGCCTCGGAAGCTCCTGGATTTCACACCTACAAGAAAGAGGCCCCCAGGTAGACCCAAGAAGCATTGGAGGGACTCCATGAAGATTTAAACCAAGCATCAATAGATGTGGACGGATGGCGGATAGCAGCAGTGGAAGAGAAGATTCATTGTTTGGCGATAACACACATAGATAAAATAAGTAATATCGAGGAATTTAACTGAAGAAAAAATAAATTTGTGGCACAACTTAATTAAAAGAAGGGAGCAGTTGTTAGTCCATCGAGGAATTGTCAGTTTAGTAATGGAGGCAACTGTGTGTGGGAGAGGAGGAGGGGGGTTGAAAATTGTGGAGGAAGACCAAGGTTTAAATACAGTAAGCAACTTCAATTGGATAAAGGTTGCAGAAGTAATGCAAAGATGAAGAGACTAACATAGTGTGTGGCATCAAACCGTTTTTCAGACTGATAACAACAACAACAATAATATATATGTGGTCCATAGTGTTTTCTGTCATCAAAAATGAGCAATTAAAGTGGATGATGTGACACTACACGATCTGTGTATGAATGAAAGCTGCTGTTAGCCCATCGTATTGCAGGTACTGGAGAAGTGGCACACTGAAATTGACACTCCATGTTGTCAATGTGGGACTCATATTACAGAAGGCTGTTGTTGGCTGTCATACGACTCTAGTGGTAAGATCATTGTGGATCAAGAGTCATAATATTTGAACTTGTGAAATGTTTATAAATTACCCAGGGCCATGTAATAAACATGTACTCTCAGACATGTGAAACTTAAAATTACAAAAGACCACTAACTACTTAAAAAAACTAAAACATGCTGTCAAAGAAATATAAAAACCAAAAATAATTGCTGAAGAATGAAAGGTAGACTAATACATTCACCAACAATAAATGACAAGGCAAATACAGGTACAGAAAAATATCTCTATCTGTTGTCAATACATTTGTGAAAATTTGGCAGACTGAGTTGAAGAAAATCTTAAATAGATGTGCGAACATCAGTGGGCTTACAAGGGACAGATGCTTTTGAGGATGTCCATTAAGTTTGGAGTCACCAATCCACCACAGATTATTGAACTGGTAGTATAAAGATATGTGACAAGATAATTATTTACATCCAGTAATTTTCATCTATGCCCAATAAAAACCAAATTTACAGTGCAAAATTAAATAAGTAAAGCAATATTAAGATTGAAAAAAAATTAAAGCACATGCAAAAAAAGTTGCATATTATATGAAGAGAACTTTGTTGCATTTTCTTTGCAGACAACAGAAAGAGTGAATGAGTGAGAGATTGAACTTAATGTCTTAAGAACTTTTGCATAAAATAAAACAATGGAAAATCCAGGGTGGAATTACGGCAGTATTAGAAAAAGGATAGATTGCTACTCACTATACAGAGGAGTTGTGAGTCACAGACAGGTGCAACTAAGAGACTGCTAAACAAGTAAGATTTCGGTCAGAAGGCTGCCTCCTGAAATAGACAAAAAAAAAAAAAAAAAAAAAAACCTACACCCACACACCGTCCTCCATCTCTGGTTGCAGAGGTCTGGCTTTGGTGGCTGGAGATGGTGGTTTTTGTGTGTGTGTGTGTGTGTGTGTGTGTGTGTGTGTGTAGGGGGGAGTGTGCTTGCATGTGTGTTATCTACTTCAGAAGAAAGCCTTTTGACTGAAAGCTTACTTGTTTCCTTTTTGTTGTGCCTATCTGTGACTCTGCCTAAAATAAGACATTTTGTTAATGACCAAAATTCATTCACACTTTAAATAACCAATAAAGGTAGAAAATAAGATCAAATATGTAGTAGAAATTTAAGGGACTGTTTAGGGTAAATAAAACAGATTAAGAGTTCCAAAAGTTGGGAAGTATATGTGGTGTGACTTAGAATATTTACAAGAAGAAGAAAAGTCTGTGTGTGTGTGTGTATGTGTGTGTGTGTGTGTGTGTGTATGTGTGTGTGTGTGTGAGAGAGAGAGAGAGAGAGAGAGAGAGAGAGAATGCAAAAACTAAAGCATTACAAAAATGTGAAGCCACAATGCATGCCTAATACATTAGACACGGTGAAAAGGAAAATTTTTAGGAAAATAATTTGGTGATAAATAACGTCAAGTGTTCTTCCAGCATCATTAATTCCCAAGAGTCCATAGAATATAGTTTACTGAGTTTAGGGAAATAGGCAAGAGATACTAGTAGACTGCAGTATTGAGTTGTTTACTGAGTTTAGGAAAATAGACAAGAGGTACTAGCAGACTGCAGTTTTGAGGTGTTCTGGGAAGTGAACGCAGAAATTTGATTTGTGGAAACTCTTCCACCTAATCTCCAAACCTGAGTTTATGCGCTATCCATTTTGATTTAACTTTCATTTTTAATCCATCAGAAAACATTTGCCCTTTTTTTAGAGTGAGATATTTATGAGGCAATAAAAGACTTTGTAAAAACTACAGAGAAATAACCCTTATGAGTCATACAGCCAAGATTTTTGAAAGAATTTTACTAAATTGATTATGGATTAAAAATAAATAAAGATAAGAGTGAAGTAATGGTATTTGGAAGAGAGAAAGGGATCGACGGAAATATTACCTTGAATGGAGAACCCCTCAAAGTGGTAGAAAGTTTCACTTATTTAGGGAGTGAAATATCTAAGGCTGGAAGAATAACCAACGAAGTTAATAGGAGGTTACAGAAGGGAGGCAATTTCTACCAAACAATAAAACGCCTGATTTGGAATAAGGAAGTTTCAGAAAAAGCTAAACTCCTTATGTATAAGAATTATTACTTCCCTATTGTCACCTATGGTGGAGAAACATGGACAATGACAGAAAGGGACTGGAGCAGACTGCAAGCAGGGAAAATGAAATTTCTCAGAGCAGTTAAGGGAAAAACAAGAATGGACAGAGTAAGGAATGTAGAGATTAGAAAGGACCTTAAACAAGAAAGTACGAGAGAAGAAATTGGAAAAAAGAGATTAAGATGGTATGGGCATGTTAAGAGGATGCATGGGCAGACACTCCACAAAATTATGGAAGATCTAAAGATGGATGGAAAAAGACCAAGAGGGTGCCCAAGAACACGGTGGAAAATGGGAGTGAGAATATCTGTGGAAAGGAGAGGTGTGATCTGGCAGCAAGTGGAGGAAGAAAAGTGGTGGGAGGACCGAGCCAAGTGGAGAGGACTCGTCAGCACCCAGACCCGGCAGTAGCTGGAGCGGAATCCAGATATAGATGGATAGATATTTATCAGGGAATAATTTAACATTTTAAGATTCCAATTAACTTTTTATTTAATGACTGAAAAAAAACTATTTGATAAAATGTGTGTCTGCTAGGATAGGTTGTACACATCATCCCTGCTGTCCTGTGACAGAAGTGGGACAGATACACAGTCATAACAGAATAACATGAAACTACATTTTTAGTGTACTCATACTGATTGTAACCACACACTTAACAGCAAAAGATGTGAGTGGCCATTGGCAATAAGCTGATCAGCCAGAACATTAGGACCATTGACCTACTAACGATATAAACCCATCCACACAATAGCAGCATCACCTGGCTAGGAATGACTGCTAGTCAGACACATGCACGGTGCATGTAGTACCAGTGGGTGTGCTGTCTGTATGTAGAATAGGGAAGTTGCGAAATCTATCTGAGTTTGACCGAGGGCACATTGTGATGGCCTGGACGATCAGCATGAGCACTTCAGAAATTGTACGTGTCGGGTGTTCGAGGAGTGGTGGGTGAGTGTCTTCAGCACATAGGAAAACTAAGAGGTTGGGGTGTCACCCCTTATTATGGATGTCAGATATTGTAGGCTGGGCAGACTGGTAAAACAGCACAGGCAGTGAACTGTGGTGGGACTAACATCAGACTTGAATGATGGGTAGAGTACAAGTTTAGCTGAACACACAGTGCACCGAACACTCCTAATAATGGGCCTTTGTGTCATGTGCCAATGTTAACATCGTGAGGGAAACTACAACTGAAATAGGCATGTGACCATTGGCACTGGACATTAGCACACTGGCAGAGTGTTGCATGGTTTGATGAATCCTGATACTTTCTTCATAATGCCGATGGGAGGGCGCGAATCGCTTATCTTCTATGGGAACAGCTTCTTGACAACTTTACTGTGGATTAGAGATGAACTGTGGAACATTCACATGGACATCCATGGGTCCATTAGAGCTTATGCAAGGCACCACGATGGCCAAGAAGTATTGTAAACTGGTTTCAGACCATGAACACCCTTTCATGACAAGCATTTTTCAGCAAGATAATGCACCATGTCACAAGGCCAGGGCCGTGATGGAGTGCTTCAAGCAACACAATGGCTCGTTCCAATTGGTGTGTTTGTCCGCTCCTGGTAGCTGAGTGGTCAGCGCAACGGAATGTCGTACCTAACGGCCCGGGTTCGATTCCCGTTCGGGTCGGAGTTTTTCTCCACTCAGGGATTGGGTGTTGTGTTGTCCTCTTCATCATCATTTCATCCCCATCAACATGCAAGTTGCCGACGTGGTGTCAACTCGAAAGACTTGCACCAGACGAACGGTCTACCTGATGGGAGGGCCTAGCCACACGGCATTTCCATTGATGTGTTGTCCCTCCAACTTGCCAGATCTGAACCCAATCGAACACATGTGGAATGTGATTGAACATGACATCAGAGCTCATCGCTCCCCTCCCCAGAATTTACAAGAATTAGATGACTTGTGTGTTCAGATGTGGTGCCAACTCACTCCAGCAACCTACCAAGGCCTCATTGCTTCCATGCCATGACACGTTCCTGATGTTATCTGTGACAAAGGTGGACATACTGGCTATTACGTAGATGGTCATAATGTTCTGGCTGATCAGTGTAAACAAAAGGTAGGATGGTCAATATTGAGTTTTTATAGTGGTTTCTCCTACATAATGTGCTACAGCTAGAAGAAAACTGTACAGAATCCTGGGCATAAGTATGAGACAAGACATTTAGAGTCCTCACCAATAGAAATATAACAGGTGCTGAATATAGTAAAGATATAACAACCAATATTGAGACACACAAATACTTGTTAATCATTCTAAAACTGTTCTAAAAATCTGAATGTCAACAATATTTCTTTTAGGAGAACATTGCCAAAACAGCAAGTTCGCAAGGGATGGCAAATCTCAGTTCTTTAGCTCCCAATCAGCAAAAGTTAGAAGACTTCGGACACATAGTATATCTGCCTCAGCACACACCAGTTATTGAAAACCAGCAATACTTCAGTGCAGTAGCAGGCACAAACTGTTGCCCTTTGTGAAAGATGAAACTTTTTAGGTAATAATGCACAAGACATTTCAAGAGGATTGGTAATTGTTTCAGATGGTTATAGTATGGACAGTTTTGGTATAAGAAGCCGTACAAACTTGAGGACCGATTTTGGTGGATTTGAAATTAGAGCTGTCTGACGGTTATATGTTAAAAATATCTCATAAACTGTTCGAAAATGCATGGTTAACTTTCTGAAGTAGTACAGTGATGGAAAAAATGTTTTACATAAACATTTATGAAGTTTCATCACCAATTTTAAAAGAATTTCAAACTCTTTTTTGCTGTACTGTATGTGCATCTTTTGGAAAATTATTGTTTACTTTAATGAAGGTAGCCCAGTACATAATGAGAAAGACCAGTTTGTATCTTGTGTTTACTTAATGGGGTAAGGTTGTTAGACCAGTGAATGCACCTGTGAGACTGATCCATCAGTCAGAGAATGTTAGATTTAAATGCGGTGTTCTGTTACAAAAATGAAAGAACTTGCCCAGCTATGTATCTGTAGCAAGGTCTAAAATTAGTGTGGCACCTCTTTGTATGTATCATTTACAAGGTTTCCATAATTCATTAGACCCATTTAACTGATTTTTCACAAACTGCACCATGGGTGTATAGGGAAGAAATGTAGGTAATTTCTCTCCACAATTATGTGTGAATTTCATCATGTTACTAGGTGTTATTGATTCTGTCACTCATGGAAGTTACCTCATCAGTCACTTTTTTAATAGAATTAATCAGTGATTACAAGTTATCCAGGGACAAAATTCCAATCTCTGAGCTTGATCAATTGTATGAAAGTGTTGCCCTTGTCCACAAAACGAACACAATTCATAGTGATGTAACATAATATTCTTTGTACTTTTGCATGTGGAACAGTGATGCCTGTTGAGTTATTTGCATTCTTGTGATAGGAGAATGTCCTACTGTCAGGAATGGCTTCTACTCCATCCACATTTGGTTCAGCTCAATGCTTAAAAAAAGATATTCTGATAACTGCTCCAACTTCTCAGAGTATGTTGCAAACACAAGTAAATACTCTTCCACTCAGTTCTCTGCAGTTAGAAAACTGTCTATGTTATTCTTCACAAGTAGTTGAGAGCATTTCTGTCCCAAATGATATCACCTAATACCATCTTGGCATATTCAGCACGTGTAATGTTCCATTCATTCATTATTTCACGTATCACATTCCATATATCCAATTGTAAAAAAGAACCTTCAGGGGGATATGGATCAAGTAATGCTTTACATTAAGCATGGATTAAGTAATGGTACACATGAACACGCAGAACCTGCCATTGCCGGCTACTTCTGTAAAGTATACTAATAAGAGATTATCACTAGGAGACAATGAAAGAATCAGCCAACTGGTTGCATAACACAGGTTTAATAGAACTTGAGCTGGGTTTTGATAATTATAAAATTGTCTTCTTTGGAAGAAGATACTAACACTTGTTACATATTGTGTTGAAAAGGTATGCTAGAATAAAGCCACTTGGCTCTTCTGAAGTTGTAGTTCACCTTAAAAACAATAAAATAACAAATCATGGTCAACAAATAAAAATAGTGTGAACTTCACAGGTAAAACTTGCCAACTCGAAGTGAACTACAACTTCACAAGAGCCAAATTGCTTTATTCTAAGCTGCCTTTTCAACCAGTATGTAACAAGTATATCAATCTCCTTCTGAAGAAGATATTTTATAAGTATCAAAACCTAGGCAAAGCACTCCAATAAACCTGTTTTACACATCTGGCTGGCTGATTCCTTCATCCATTTCCAGACTGTTGCTGTACATTTGCTCTTCATAGCTATTTTCAAGATTTTAAAACAAGTTTTTACTAGGGCTAGTCTACTCAGACTGATGACTGTAATCATAATAATAATTAGTATTAGACGTCTTCTGGCATTGTTGAGTGCCCAATTTCAATGTTTCTCTTTTGTCCCATTGATCCTCACTTAACTCTCATCATCTCAATGCTCATACCATTTCTCTTTTCCCAAGTTTTCCTTGGCCTTCCATGTTTTCTGTGTTTCGGTGGTATCCACAGCATAATCTTCAGAGGTAGCCTTATTAATTGCTTCCGTTCAATGTCAGTTGTTAATGACTCTTCTATGCCCATTCATAATCGAACATCTTTGGTACTTATATTAGCTCTTCTGGATATTCCCAATCACTATCTGAACACATCCTCATTTTATTCTCTGCAACTCTTCGTGTGTTTGCCCCATACAACAAGGAACTTTGAAGTAGACTTTCTTTCCTATATCACTTCTCCAAAGTACTCCTTTTATACACGAGTTCAGTCTTGTATCCTGAGTTATTTATTTTTTAATATCTTGATCATATTTACCTGTGGTGTCAAATTCTGCTCCTAGATACATGTAATTACTGCAAGCTGTAACTTCTTCTTTATCGAGTTGGTTGCTAGATAGATCTACCATTATTGGGAGATATTTTGTTTTCTCGATGTTAAGTTCCAAGCACCATCATTTACACTGTTTCTGTGGTTTTCATGTCTTCTATTCTAGATTATCTTTTTCTTTGGCAAATGTGAGATGATCATCCACAAATTACTCAAACTAAGTACTTCTAAATTACTTTATATATGTTTATGTATGTTAGGAAAAAATAGCTTCTATGAAAGAACCACTGTCCTCCTCCTCCTCCTCCTCCTCCTCCACTACTCTCATACTTCAACAAAGCATTTATGTAACATTACACAGACCACTAACAGCTGCCTAAGTGCTGGCAAAATCAGGACCTGTCTAATGCCAATAATAAAGAGAAGTGGGTAGTGAGGTATTTTTTTTTCTTTATTTTTAAATATTTGGAAATTTTCAGATTGGAGCCTGATGTCTACTGGCAAAAGGCTTAGATTTTTGCACCAGAACAAAAAATTCCATTCTGGATCCTAGAGAGACATCATAATCTATATGGAAATTTTTTCTACTCCTAGTATTGTAGCCGTGAATTGCTGAGCTCTTCCAAAATTCACCATTGTTTTTAACTGCAAATACCATCAGGGAGTATATTTATTGGCATATCTACAATATCTGTCATCTGTTTCACTCACACTTCCGTTAGTGTGTCAGGCAGCATATGTCAGCCTCAAGCAGGTGTGACAGCTGTGACTATGCAAACTGAAACTAATTGAAGTGGCACAATCTTGGGTTCACTTTCTGGAAATCACCACACAGCCACCCAGATGCAGTTTCCTGAAATCATTTGAGGCAAATTAAAAAATGGTTCAGTTGCAAATGGTCCAACTGATTTCCTTCCCCAGCTTTGTCCAGTTTGAGCATATGCTTTGTCTCCATGACCACATCATTAATGGGATTTGTAAACTATAACTTTCTTTTCTTGAAAATTAATGATGTGTTTATCATGTACACCTGCAGAAATTTATCTGCGGCACGAGGAAGGGGGGGGGGGGGGGCGCACAACTCTAAGTTTGCTATTTTTGGTTTAAAGGAATTGGGCACCTCCAAGACATGTCATGCCACAAGAAATAAGCTAATGTAATGCTACAAATGGCTAAACAAGAGAAACTTCCTGGCAGATTAAAACTGTGTGCCCGACCGAGACTCGAACTCGGGACCTTTGCCTTTCGCGGGCAAGAGCACTTGCCCGCGAAAGGCAAAGGTCCCGAGTTCGAGTCTCGGTCGGGCACACAGTTTTAATCTGCCAGGAAGTTTCATATCAGCGCACACTCCGCTGCAGAGTGAAAATCTCATTCTGGCTAAACAAGAGGTTTAATGACATCCCTGCAAAAGGTGAAATTCTCCAGGATCAGAGTCAAATGAAAATAATTAATACTTGGTTTTCAATAACACTCTTTTCCTTCTTGGATTTTCAAAAACAGCAACCATATATCATACATCAAAATTGGACTTCCTCTATTACTTCATTTTTCTGTTTATTACCACTTTGATTTTCAACATTTCAATACTTACTTTCTCCTTTAATGGAAACAAATTATTGTTTTATCTTCTAACTTCCCTAAATAAAATCATTCTTCTATTTCTGGATATTGGTGAACATTTATTACATATATGCGAATACATACAATGGGTACTAGCAGTAGTGAAATTCATACTAAGCTAGCAGTTTTACATATAACATGTATTTTTGGTTAGTATCGTTGTCTTGCGTCTTCAGAAGTATATCATGAAGTCACACTCTGAGATAGTCCTTAGTGCTCTGTACAGTGTTTGTAGCTCCTTGCAGCACTTTCTTTGATGTAGGGATTTCTGGTGTCAAATTCATCTGCCAGCCAAGGTGAATGACAAACAAATAACAAAATGCAAAGCACAACAATATTTGAACATGTATAGGATATCATCTACATATAAACAACAACTTTTTGGATTATTCTTGTCCTTTTTAATGATTATTAAAATTATAAAGCAATCAGTTGTACACACACACTTGCTCATATAATAATGATGGTGAAGCACCTCTAATAGTTATGAGAAACATCATGAATTTAATTCAGCTTACGTTCCTGTAACACCAGGCGAGTTACGGGGACATAGGATATATTTGCAGCGGGAGTTTCCACCTGCACAATTCGGAAAAGTGGGTACTGGTAAGAAGGATCCAGATGATGCAGGCTGTGAAGCAGTCATTGAGTGCTGCACATTGTATTGTATAGAATGTTCAGCAACTGGGTAGTCCAGCTGTCTCCTGGCCACACTTTGTCAGTGGCCATTCATGCTGATAGACGGGTTGTTAGTCATTGTGCTCACATAGAAAGCAATACAGTGATTGCAGCTTAGTATGCAGGTCACATAACTTCTTTCACAGGTGGCCCTGTATTTCATGGAATAGGAGATAACTGTGACATGACTGGAATAGGCAGTACGGGGGGAGAATGTATGGGACAGGTCTTGCATCTAAGTGTATTGCAGGGATGAACCAGGTGAGGGGTTTGGGATTCTGGGTGCTTAGGAAGGATTCCTCTGGATGGTCCACGAATAGCAAGCCATTCAGGTGTCCACTGCTTTACCGTAGATTTGTTTGCCTTCAAAGAAGAATTAATTTTGGGTTAAGACATTGCTGGTCATGATGACCAGGAAGGAGTGTGTAGGTTTGAAACCACTAGGGCAGTGGGGAAGGTAGTGTTCAATAGTGGCAAGACCGTGGGCATTAGGGGTGTTAGTGTAGAGAGAGACGGCATCAACAGTGACAAGCAGGTGCCTTATGGTAAAGGAACAGGAACTGTGGAGAGTTGGTGGAAGGAATGGTTGGTGCCTTTTTATATAGGAGGATAGGTTGCAGGTAATAGGTTGGAGGTGTTGGTCCACAAGAGCACTGATTCTCTCAGTGGGGCCACAGTAACTGGCCATAATGAGGTGCCCTGAGTGGACAAGTTTATGGACTTCAGGAAGCATATAGAAAGGAATGCAGGAAGTGGTAGGGGAGAGGAGAGAGAGAGAGAGAGATTCTGGGGAGGTGCCCTGGGGTGGACCTAAGGATTTAAGGAGAGACTGGAGATCCTGTTGGATATCTGGAATTGGGTCACTGTGGCAAGGTTTGTAAGGGGAAAAATGTGACAGACAGCTGCGGAGTCTCTCTCTGGCAGGTAATCCCTGCAGTTGAAAACCATAATCATGGAGTCTTTGTCAGCAAGTAGAATTATAAGGTTATAAGGTCATGATCAATTTTCCTGCTCTTTAACCATGACTTCACCAATGCATCCCCCCCCCTTCCCTCCCCCCCTCCCCTGCCATCTCTTCCCTTATTCTAGAACAAACGTACTGATCTCAGCAAATCCATATACATCTGCTGTGTCCTCTCTTCAGACATATTCATCCACCGACCTGCTTCTCACTATTATTATCATTTTCTTTATTTTTCTCTTTGATCTCATTATTGTGTTTTGATGTCATTTTTTGTTCATTTTTACCATTCACTATCGGCCCTGCTCCCTCAGGTTGCACCTTTTCCGCCCATACTTCGTCTGCTCCATTCCACTTGTGAGTTTTTCCCACATAATTTTATGTATTTTAAGAGTTTCTCTCATGTTTATGTATTTTTTTATCCTCCACTGTGGATCCTTGCTCCTTACATCTACAACAATACAGAAAAGTTTCCCTATCCCAGCCAGAACCCAGCCTGACATAATGTTCCAGCTAGCTCATGGAATCCCCCCAAATGGCCTGACCATCAAATTACCTGTCTATAACTGAAAACCCCTCCTTCCGCAATGACAGTGTATTCAAATTCAATCAGTCAATAGCCCTCACCGACCCACTCCTGCAAACCATCAAAATCAGGCCTAAACCTTCTTGCAATGCCTCCTGTCTATCTGTAACATTCTCCTGCTCTGCAGTCCAAAATTCCTTCATCCCATCTCTCAAGTTGAAATTAGGGTAGAATAAATAATGCAACCCCAGAAAACTATCCAACCTGTTCACCTGCTACTCCCACCTTGCACTGCCACTATCCACCACATCTACAAGAGCATGTAAACTCCTCCACATTCTCTCATAGCCGAGAGACACTATCTTGTAGACTGCTACATTTACCACACCCTCAAAAACTCCCTCCATCACCATACTGAACCTAGGACCTAAACAGACCTGAAACACAATCATGAACCTTTCTTCCAAAAGCCTTAGTTCCACAGATGTATCACGCTTTCCCAGAGGCCTTACCTTTTGTCCCACTGTCAAATTTAATTGTGCTGTACTTTTTGAAGACCTTTTTTCTTCTCCCAGACCCTGCAGTGGAAACGCCTTTTCTGCCCTCAACCCTACTAATGAGACTCAACCCAAAATGAATATTGAATCCTACCTGATTCAGTTCACTCTTCCACACAACCATGATCCACCCCCACTGCTCCATAATCACCCTGTTAACTAGCAAGAATTTCTTAACTGGAATCTTGCCTTGCCATCATTCCCCAAATCTATCTTTCTGCAGAAAGAATCACAATCCACCACCAAAAAACTGATCCGAACCTTACACTCCTACCTGCCAACAAAGGCTCCACCACCGTGGTTCTGAACAGAGGGATTATCTGGCAAAGGGATTCCATCAGCTCTCAAAAGTCAATAAACCCAACCACGCAGGACACCCAGTTGGGGCTGGTTACTGTGCCCCCACTGAGAGAATCAATGCTCTTGTGGACCAGCACATTCAACTTGTTACTGTAACCTATTCTCTTACATAAAAGACACCAACCATTTTCTCCACTTACTCTCCACAGTTCGTGTTCCTTTACTACATGGTGCTCTGCTCACCACTATTGATGCCACCTCACTCCACACTGACATCCTCAATGCCCATGACCTTGCCACAAATGAACACTAACTTTCCTAATGCCCAACTGACTCCAAATTTATAACCTTCTTCCTGGTCACTATGACCAACTATATCCTCACCCACAATTCTCCTTTGAAGGCATCACATACGAACAAATCTGTGACACAGTAATGGTCACCCACAGGACACCATCCTATGCCAACCTACTGATGGACCATCTAGAGGAATCCTTCCTAACCACCCAGTATCTGAAACCTCGCACCTGGCTTAGATTAACTGATGACACCTTAGTAATCTGGACTGAGGGTGAGGACACACTATCCACATTCCTCAAGAACTTCAGTGCCTTTGCCCCCATTTGCTTCACCTGTTCCTCCTCAACCCAACAAGCCATCTTCCACTATGTTGGCCAACTCACCAAGAAGGATACATCAGTACCTCCATGATATCAAACCTCCCAACCAGCAGCAATACCTCCACTTCAAGAGCTGCAATCCATTTTATAGCACGAAGTCCCTTCTATACAGCCTAGCCATCTATAGCGAACACATCTGCACTGACAAGAAGTCCCTCTCCAATATATCGAGAGTCTCACTGAGGCCTTCACAGACAGAAATTATCCTCCCAATCTTGTACAGAACCATATCACCCTTCCTTGTCTCTCCAGTCACCTGCCACATCCCACATACCCAGTGTCCAGCCACTAAGAAGCAACCCCCTTGGGCGTCAGTACCACCCAAGACTGGAGCAACTGAATCACAGTCTCTGGCAGGGTTTTGGCTATATCTTGTCATGCACTGAAATGAGTATTATCCTACCCACTATCCCCCCCACCTTCTCCCCCACTGTGGTTCTCCTCTATGCACCAAACCTACGCTGTCCATCCCTACTCGACCCTTACCCTCAACCTCTTGCCTCAGGATTCATATCCCTGCCGTAAACCTAGATGCAAGACCTGTCCCATAAATCCTCCCCCAACCACATTCTGCTGTCCGGTCACAGGCATCTCCCATCCCATCAAAGGCAGAGCCACCCGTGGAAACAGTCATGTAATCTCCAAATTAACTTGCAATCACTGTGGTGCTTTGTACATGAGCATGACGACTAAGAAGCTGTCTGTCAGTATGAATGGCCACTGAGAAAGTGTGACAAGGGGACTTCTGGACCACCCAATGACTGAACATGCTGCCCAAAACCATGTGCTTCACTTCAATTACTGCTTCACAGCCTGTACCATCTGGATCCTTCCTACTAACATCTGCTTTTCTGAACTCGCCCTGAAATATATGCTCCACAGCCTTGTATTCCACCAATACACCTACTAGTCTTATTCACCTTTCTACCTCTTCCCTTTTCCACTCCACTCTTCTTGTTCCTAACCTCCTGACAGCACCTAGCAGCCCTACCCTGTTCCCACCGGATCCCTGCATTCTTCCACAAGCAACATTACACCTTCCCACACCTTTCTATCACCTCCGTCGCCGCTGCAGGCCTCTTCCTTACCCCCACCATGTGACTGCTGCTCCTGTCAGGTGCATTTATGACTCTCAGCAAACAGAGAAAGTGGTCGTGTGCATGTGAGTTGTGCTTGTGTGAATGTGTATGTGCTTTCTACTTCAGGAGGTGGTTTTTTGGCAGAAAGTTTAAATGTATAGCAATGTTTTCATTGTGCCTGTCTGCTTCTCAATGTATTCTCTATATTATGATGAGAAGCAATCTGTCCTTTTCATAATACTGTTGTTATTCCATCCTGGACTTTCCTTTCTTTGAGTGTTATTCATATACATAGTCTATGTCAGTTCCCAACAACATTGGAAAAAAAGCTGTAATCCACCCACTTGCAGTCTTTGAAATAAAAATCAGTGGCAAGGGAAGAAGTGATTATGTGTGTCAACTGTCTTCAGGGTTGCCACCAGTATACACAGGAAAGGCCTCAGCCACAGACTGAGACACTTTTTCTGTTGAAGTTACAAAATATATGGATCGATTGAGGTCTTTTCATGGAAGCACATCACATTATTCCCAAAGAGATTATTCTGGTAATAACACATTTGCCTCTAAATTATGACAGAGACCCTTTCAATATGGAGAGATCCGACATCAGCACTTTTGCAACTTTGCAGCAGAAGCTCGCCGCACTCTTTTTCTGATATGAGTTATCGTAATTTGTTGAGGGGACATTCAACTGAGAAATGATAATGTTCTGAAGTTAATTTAAATTTCTACTTTTCACTAAAAGAATATTACCATCTGAATTTTTCCTTATCTCTCTTCCACTTTGGATTATTTTTAATTTCCTGTCTAGTGTTTGTCTATTCTCTCCGTTCCTATGGAGCGCAGTGTTCACGGCTTACTGTCAAATAAATTAGCCGAAGTACAGTTCTCGAGAGGGATCATTCTTTCACATGTAAGGGCATCTATAAAGATTACAGTTCCCAATTTACTGAAAAATGGATGGTGTGACAAACAGAAAAATGAGAGGAGTACAAATAAAGGTTGACATTGTACTGAATATGTATAAGATGGGTGATAACAGCCCAGAGAGACAAAGTAGATTTCTCTTGTATCTGCTGAAATATCACTTTGAAGGCTACCAGATGTGGAGGTGGATACAGCCCTAATACTACAGGGTGTTACAAAAAGGTACAGCCAAACTTTCAGGAAACATTCCTCACACACAAATAAAGAAAAGATGTTATGTGGACATGTGTCCGGAAACACTTAATGTCCATGTTAGAACTCATTTTAGTTTCATCAGTATGTACTGTACTTCTTCGATTCACCGCCAGTTGGCCCAATTGAAGGAAGGTAATGTTGACTTCGGTGCTTGTGTTGACATGCGACTCATTGCTCTACAGTACATTTGGGCAGGCATTGTTGGACATGTCTTGATTGGGCCCCATGTTCTTCCACCTACGCTCAATGGAGCACGTTATCATGATTTCATACAGGATACTCCACCTGTGCTGCTAGAACATGTGCCTTTACAAGTACGACACAACATGTGGTTCATGCACGATGGAGCTCCTGCACATTTCAGTCAAAGTGTTCGTACGCTTCTCAACAACAGATTCGGTGACCGATTGATTGGTAGAGGCGGACCAATTCCATGGCCTCCATGCTCTCCTGACCTCAACCCTCTTGACTTTCATTTATGGGGGCATTTGAAAGCTCTTGTCTACGGAACCCCGTTACCAAATGTAGAGACTCTTCATGCTCGTATTGTGGACATCTGTGATACAATACGCCATTCTCCAGGGCTGCATCAGCGCATCAGGGATTCCATGCGACGGAGGGTGGATGCATGTATCCTCGCTAACGGAGGACATTTTGAACATTTCCTGTAACAAAGTGTTTGAAGTCATGCTGGTACGTTCTGTTGCTGTGTGTTTCCATTCCATGATTAATGTGATTTGAAGAGAAGTAATAAAATGAGCTCTAACATGGAAAGTAAGTGTTTCCGGACACATGTCTACATAACATATTTTCTTTCTTTGTGTGTGAGGAATGTTTCCTGAAAGTTTGGCCGTACCTTCTTGTAACACCCTGTATATGCTTTAAAATGCAAACAATAGTAGCCTAAATGACCATTTTGTTGTATGTTTCAGAGTGAAGGAATTTACCAGTTTCAGATTAAGTAATTTAATGTTATAAATAACCATAATGTACTATACTAAAATGAACCAGTTCTAATGCTGAGAGATCCAAAGTTAGGATATAATAGGAAAAATTAGTATTGCAGAGGGATTGTCTTCTTTAGAAAGGAAAACTTTTATTTTTTTTTATTTTTTTTTAGGAAAGTCATAGTTTTTTTAACACCACAACTCTGTTTAGTTTCTTCGTTTCATTGTAAGTTCATGTGTACATGAAAGGAGAGCATCTTTGGTGTTGGAAAGGAGCCAGTGGCACAAATGTAAGTAAAAATTTTAAACTGTTCTTGAGGTTTATATGAATGGCTGAATTGAAAGAACAGCTTTGGACAAACAGTTTTAAACCTGTCATAATTGATCATTGCAGTAGACAGCTGGGCAAAGAATAAAATAATAAAAGAAAAATCATCTTTGCAACCAGGAAATTGTTTAAAGCCATACCAAGTGGTTTTTATAGTTGCTATGCTACCATTGTTTGTTAAAATTAAGTTTATAATATGCACTGATGCTTAAAATAGTTAACTTCTAAGTAACAGTATACACTATGTGTGGCAAAAGAATGATTACTAGCTATCAATATTGGAACAATCTGTGAGATGTAAAGAGTGGAACAAAACGTACTAGAAACAAAATCAAATTTCAGTTTTTTTTTTTTTTTTAGAGAAAATTTTCCTACTCTTTGAGGAAATGATAGATATGAGAACAGTTACAGAAACGATTTAAAAGTTATGTAGGAAAGGAGAAGTTACAATAGATACACTTAGTGCAGAATAACACATAAAAACAAAGATGATGTGACTTTCCAAACGAAAGCGCTGGCAGGTCGATAGACACACAAACAAACACAAACATACACACAAAATTCTAGCTTTCGCAACAAACGGTTGCTTCGTCAGGAAAGAGGGAAGGAGAGGGAAAGATGAAAGGAAGTGGGTTTTAAGGGAGAGGGTAAGGAGTCATTCCAATCCCAGGAGCGGAAAGACTTACCTTAGGGGGAAAAAAGGACGGGTATACACTCGCACACACACACACATATCCATCCACACATATACAGACACAAACAGACATATTTATGTCTACTTCAATTTTGAAAATGACCTTTCTCAACTACTGCATATTTTTTAAAGAAAAAGAAAGAGAGAAAAAACAACAGTTTCTGATTTTTTATGAGTCCTAGTTTGGAAGAAACAAAGTATGCAAGAAATTGCCTTTCCATGAAATCTGACTCAATTCAGGCCTCCAAAATTCTGTTAATGATTCTTTCAACTGTCTTCGCACTCTTGCCAACTTAAGTGCCACTGGGAATATGATGTGAGAAGTGAATACAAAATAATTTTGTCAACTTCTTTAATGATTATTAGAAGGTCTGTGCCACACTATTAAAGCAGAGACTTTATCTTTTCTTTTTAATTTTTGTGGTGTGGCCCCTAGACTGAAGCCTAGGTTGCCTGCACATAAATGTGAACTAGATTTTGGAACACTTCAGTTGTGAAAGGGTGGTGCCTTGTCAGTCTGAAAGTATGGGCTACATGCAATCTGATTCGACAGTAGTTTCCTGTCTTGTCTGTTGGTGAAAGACTTACATCTTCACAATTTGTTGAAAAGTATACAGACACTTATTAGTGAATGTTAATGTAGGGAGCATCCACCCCTCACCTGCTCTGCTCGGGACACTTTTCAGTGAGGTGTCTGAATGTACAATATGTGATCAAAAGTATCCAGACACCTCCAAAAACATACATTTTTCATATTAGGTGCATTGTGCTGCCACCTACTGCCAGATACTCCAAATCAGTAACCTCAGTAGTCATTAGACATCATGAGAGAACAGAATGGGGCACTCGGTGGAACTCATGGACTTCGTACGTGGTCAGGTGATTGGGTGTCACTTGTGTCACACGTCTGTATGTGAGATTTCCACCCTTCTAAACATCCCAGGTCAACCTCATCTGTTGACTGAGAGATCGCTGACAGTTGAAGAGGGTCAGAATGTGTAATAGGCAGACATCTATCCAGACCATCACACAGGAATTCCAAACTGCATCAGGATCCAGTGCAAGTACTATGACAGTTAGGCAGGAGTTGAGAAAACTTGGATTTCATGGTCGAGCGGCTGCTCATAAGCGACACATCATGCCAGTATATGCCATACGATACCTTACTTGGTGTAAGGAGGGTAAACATTGGACAATTGAACAGTGGAAAAATGTGTGGAGTGATGAATCACGGTACACAGTGTGGCAATCCGATGGCAGGGTGTGGGTACGGCAAATGCCCAGTGAATGTCATCTGCCAGTTTGTGTAGTGCCAACAGTAAAATCTGGAGGTGGTGGTGTTATGGTGTGGTCATGTTTTTCATGGGGGAGGCTTGCACTCCTTGTTGTTTGGCATGGCACTATCACAGCACAGGCCAACATTGATGTTTTAAGCACCTTTTTGCTTCCCACTGTTGAGCAATTCAGGGATGGCGATTGCATCTTTCAACACAATCGAGCACCGCCTGTGGGGGTTTGGGTGTACGACAATAACATCCCTGTAATGGACTGGCCTGCACAGAGTCGTGACCTGAATGCTACAGAATACCTTTGGGGTGATTTGGAAGGCCGACTTCATGCCAGGCCTCACCGACCGACATCGATACCTCTCCTCAGTGCAGCAATCTGTGAAGTATGGGCTACCATTCCCCCAAGGAACCTTGCAGCAGCTGATTGAATGTCTGCAAGAGTGGAAGCTGTCATCAAGGCTAAGGGTGGGCCAGTACCATATTGAATTCCAGCATTACCAATTTAGGGTGCCATGAACTTGTAAGTCATTTTCAGCCAGGTGTCCGGATACTTTTGATCAGATAGTGTATGTAGTGAAATGGCAGCACATTCATCCCGCCATGATCTGGAACGAAGTAAATGTTCTGACTCATCCCAAAGTCTTCCATTCAGTTGTCATGACTGTAGGCAGGACAGTTTATTTCAGGAATGTTTTTGTCCACAAAAAATACCTCACAGATTCTGCCTTATGATAGGGTGTGTTGTCATGCTGGTAGAAACAATCATCGTCTCCAAACTGTTCCCCTACATACAAGGTACACAATTCTGTAAAATGTGGCTCATCCTTCCGCATTTAGCATTTTCTTAAGTGCAACAAGGAGACCACATCCTAACCGTGAATAATAAGATAGTACCATAATACCACCTAATCCGTACTTCACCGTTGCCACTTCACATGATGGCAGGTAACATTCCCCAGGAGTTTGCCTAACCCAAACCCTTCCATCAGATTGCTACAGTGGACAGCACGATTAATCAGTCCGAAACACTCGTTTCCAGTTACGCACTGTCCAGTGGCGTCACTTAGCCCTGGCTTCAGAAATGTGAGGCTTTTGAGGAGCTGCGCAACCATTGTACACTGTTCCTTTTAATTCTGTACACACAGTCATTGTGCTGGCTGGATTGCTGGTAGCATAGGAACTTACAAAGTGGGCTCTCCTGCTGATTTCATGTAATTATTTACAACCACCTTCCACAATGCTCAAAAGCCCCTCTGGCAGTAAATGAGGTCTCCATCTCTTGGTTTAGCTGTGGTTGTTCCTTAGCATTTCCACTCTACTGTCACATCACCAATAGCCATCTTAGACAGCTTTAGAAAGGCTAAAATTTCACTGATAGATTTGTTAGTCAGGTGACATCCAATGACTGGTCAATGTTGGAAGTCATTGAGCTTCTGTCGTTACTATTTCTGTGCTGACAATTCAATACTCCCTGCCTTCTTTTATACTGGTGGGCCCATCTCTCATGACCAATAGTGGTCTCATCCACTTTACATACGAATGCCCTGATACTTTTGATCAGACGGTGTCCGTATGTACGAGGATGGTTTGAAAAGTTCTGGGAACGGAATAGAAAAAAAGTACTTACATCACTGGAACATTTTTATTTTTCAGTGCAGTCTCCTTGTACATTAATGCACTTGGTCCAACGATGTTCCAGTGCCTTGATCCCATATTGTAAATGAGTTTTCTCCAGGCCTGCAAAATAGTTGTCAACTCCGGCTATCAATTCTTTGTTTGAAGTGAATCTTCGTCCACGAAGAAAAATATTCAATTTTGAGAATATATGGAAGTCTGATGAAGCCATATCAGGTGAATAAGATGGGTGTGGCAACAGTTCATACCTACCTTTGTGTAATTTTGCCATAACGACAGCACATGTCTGCAGGCGCTCACCGAGAGTTGCGGCACCCGTCTTGCAGATAATTTTTTCATTTATAATTCTTCAGTTAAAATGTGATATACCCTTTCAGGTGACATCTGGCAAGTGTGAGCAATTTCACGCACTTTCAGTCGGTGATCCTCCGTGACCATTTTGTGTACTTTTCCAATGATTTCTGGAGTAGTGACACGTCTTGACCAACCACTGCCCAGATCGTCATCCGAGCTCTCTTGACTGGTTACAGGTTTGCTTGACCCTTAGAGAAATGTCACAGAAATGTTAAAAAAATCTGATTTGGCAGGTACTCTAAGACATAAGGTAATTAGTTGGTTAGTTAGTGTTCATATCCCATGAATCATTTTGCATGATAAATTGTGATGATGTGGAATGAGTCATTTTACATTCTTGTTGCAAATTAATTTGAAAATGTGGCTACATGCGGAACATCTATAATCTTTTTTTAAGTATACAGAAGTGAGATAGTAATTTCTGCCCACCATTTTTTACACATTACAGTAATAGAAATTCATCTACAGAATAGAAGGACTGTCAAAGAAAAATTTTTTCACAATATTGTGAAAAGATAATTGCTACTCACCATATAGCAGGGATGCTGAGTAGCATATAGATACAACAAAAAGACTGTCAGAAAGTGAGCTTGTCTGTCGACTGACAGAGACCGCTGACAGTTGAAGAGGGTCAGAACGTGTAATAGGCAGACATCTATCCAGACCATCACACAGGAATTCCAAACTGCATCACGATCCACAGCAATTACTATGACAGTTGGGCGGTAGGTGAGATAACTTGGATTTCATGGTCGAGCGGCTGCTCATAAGCCACACGTCACACACTGGGAAATGCCATACGATGCCTCACTTGGTGTAAGGAGTGTAAACACTAAACAACTGAACAGTGGAAAAATGTTGTGTGGAGTGATGAATCGTGGTACACAGTGTAGTGATCCGATGGCATGATGTAAGTATGGTGAATGCCCGGTGAATGTCATCTGCCAATGTGTGTAGTGCCAACAGTAAAATTCGGATGCTGTGGTGTTACGGTGTGGTCATGTTTTTCATCGAGGGGGCTTACACCCCTTGTTGTTTTGCGTGGCACTATCACAGCACAGGCCTACATTGATGTTCTAAGCACCTTCTTGCTTCCCACTGTTGAAGAGCTATTCGGTGATGGGGACTGCATCTTTCAACACGATAGAACACCTGTTCATAATGCACCAACTGTAGCGGAGTGGTTACATGACAATAATATCCCTTAATGGACTGGCCTGCACAGAGTCCTGACCTGAATCGTATAGAATACCTTTGGGATGTTTTGGAATGCCGACTTCATGCCAGGCCTCACCGACTGACATCAATACCTCTCCTCAGTGCAGTACTCCTTGAAGAATGGGCTGCCATTCCCCAAGAAACCTTCCAGCACCTGACTGAACATATGCCTGCGAGAATGGAAGCTGCGATCGAGGCTAAGGGTGGGCCAACACCATATTGAATTCCAGCATTACCAATGGTGGGCGCCACGAACTTGTAAGTGATTTTCATCTAGGTGTCCGGATACTTTTGATCACATAATGTACTATTTGTCCTCCAAAATATCAATGGTACTCCATATCTCCAGGTCTAGCACTCCCCCTTCCCCATCTACTAACTACTGTATGGACACTCTTGCATGAAATTGAAACTCAATTTTAATGCTTAATGAAATGAGATGGGCTAACAGGAAGTGGTAATGGGAAAACTGAGGCAGTCTGGAAACTGCAAAATAATCTTTGCTAGACATGAATATTAATACTAAGCAAGCATGATGTTATCTTAAGGATTCGTTTTGATCCAATGATATTATCCAATCTTCCACAAACAAAAACTTCTCAGTGTTCAAATTCATATTTACAAATAAAAGTAAGTGTAGCAAGTTAAATAAAAATAGTGTTGAAGAAAATGTTTTAAAGATACAAGAAAAACCACAAGATTTAATTATTTTTCTGTGTAATGAGAAAGATTTGAAGAAAGTAGTTGAAGATATTACAAAAACGATATGAAAGGCAGTATATACATGCTTGTATGCAAGTGCACGTATTTATACACTATCTCAAGAAAGGATTTGTTCTAAAGGATACCAAGTTTTCTTTCTCTTTTGTGAGTGCATGTCAATGACTAAATGTCTCTGCATTTGGCAAGCGGTGTCCTTTAGTTCTAAATTATTTACATTCTGCCAAAACTTTCCTAATTTATTTTTTGTTTTTAAAAGAGTTGCAGATAGTTAACACCCATAACTGTAGGAAATTTAGTAGAATGGCTTCGACGTCTACATACACACTTTGCAAACACCTGTGAAGTGTATGGAGGAGGGTACCTGACATGGTACCACCTACCGGCTAGTTGTGTATGGAGCACTGGAAGAATGTCTGCTTATATGCCTCTGTGCATACCATTATTAGTCCAATATTGTGTTTTCATTGTCCCTATGGGACTGACGCATAGAGGACTGAAAAATGTCTCTATATCCCTCATTTACTGCAGCTTCGTGTAATTTTATATGTAGACTTTCGTGAGACAATGTGAATCTGTCTTCAGAGGTTCCCCAAAATAGGTTTCTTCATGTTCCTGTGACACACTGTCATGGAATGAACATACCTGTGCCACCATTCTTTGTAAACATTTAATATCCCCTATCAATCATATTTCGTACAAATGCCACACACTTGAGTAGTATTTTAAGATAGGACACACAAGTGATTTGACAGCAGTCTGCTTTGTAGACTGACTGTATTTTCCCAGTACCTTGCCAATGAACTGAAGTCTGTCACCTGCTTTACCTATGAGTGAGCCTATGTGGTCATTACATTTCATATCGCTACAAAGTGCTACACGAAGGTACTTGCGTGAGTAGACTGATTCTAACAGTGATTCTCTGTTACTGTAGTCATCAGTTACTATATTATTTTTTGTTTTGTAAAGTGCATAATAAGTACATTTCTGTATGTTTAAAGCAAGTTGTCAGACCATGGACCACTTTGAAATCTTGTCAAGATCTGATTGAATATTTCTGCATGTTTTCCAGATAGTACTTAATTATAGGTTACTCTGTCATCTGCAAAAAGTCTAAGGTTGCTTTTAATGTGGGATGCCAGCTCATTAACATACAACATGAACAGCAACAGCTCCATAATCACTGTTTTTTTTTAAATCCGTGCTCGTTGGTATGGAGGGAGATACCTCATTATGTTTGCTCTCAGGCTAATCCGGGAGAAAAAAAATTGCATCTTCAAAAAATAATTAATGCAGAGTAATGAAATTTTAGGGATACATTCGTCTGGGTAATATATTTAAGTGATTAACATTGAAATATCACAGGTTAATATGGCTCAAATGGTTCTGAGCACTACGGGACTTAACATGTGAGGTCATCAGTCCCCTAGAACTTAGAGCTACTTAAACTTAACTAACCTAAGGACATCACACACATCCATGCCCGAGGCAGGATTCGAACCTGCGACCATAGCGGTCACGCGGTTCCAGACTGAAGCGCCTAGAACCGCTCGGCCACAATGGCCGACAGGTTAATATAGACACTAGATAAGCCATTGGAAAAGTTGTATGGGTGCCGGATCTCATTTTGTGGGAAGAAGAACCATGTCTGTTGCAATTTGTTGGTCAATACAGAGATGGTTACTGCTGTCTGTGGATGACACTGGAGTTGTCATCTGATGATGTCCCATACAAGGTAGAATCCAAAATTTTCAGGTCTGGTGCTACCATCTGGAAAGTAGGAATAGTAGATCTTTGCCGGGCTAGGTGGCAAGAGCTGCATATCTGATGAGTCAGTGTGCGAAGTGGCATTCAGCTGGGAGGGCATGTTGCATGTCCACAGTGATATTTGTAATACCCTGTGTTTGGTGTGTGGCGATTTTACTTTGGATCTGCAAACAGAACAGCGCATGTGTATCAAATTCTGTGTGAATCTTTGGAAAAGTGCTGTGGAGACCCTTGCAATGATTCAATAAGTGTTTGGGGAACAGAGCATGAGCCGTATGTGTGTGTTTGAGTGGCATTCTCGGTTCAGGGCCAGCCGTACAGATGACAAAGATGATGCTCACACTGGAAGGGCTGTTAGCCGCACAACGCCAGACATTGTTGCCAAACTTCAGCAATTGGTTCATGTGGATCAACGTTGAAGCGTTTGAGACCTTGCGGATGAAGTGGGTATTGGGTATGGGACATGTCAAGGAATGTTGGCTGATGAATTGGGCTTTTTTTTTTTTAATGGTTTTAGGGCACAAAACTGCTATGGTCATTACCACCTGGTCTGTGACTTAGAAAAAGCTAAAAAAACGAAACTGTAAACCAGCAGCAATGGCAGCAAAAGTCAAAAAAGTGGGGAAACCAAAAACAGAAGGAAAGCTTAAAAACCATTATAGAAGGGGGTTGTTTGTCCCCAAAAAGAGCTTCAAATGACTGACATCATCTCACGGGCACTAATGAACTCTAGAACACGATCGGCTGATTGCGTGCCATCTGCTAAAATGGAGGATATATCAGACGACAGCTGTAGTCGGGTGCGTAATGGAGTAAAATAGGGGCATTCAAGTAAAAGGTGTCTCACCGTCCAAAGTTGAGAGCAGTGAGGACAATGAGGGAGAGGATCGCCGCTTAAAAGATGTCGATGGCTAAAAAGACAGTGCACTATCCAGAGTCTAGTTAAAACTACCTAAAGGATAAGGTGTGGTTTGTTGAATAGTGATTTTTTGTGTGTGTGTGTGTGTGTGTGTGTGTGTGTGTGTGTGTGTGTTTGTGTTATAGTTTTAGAGCGCAAAACTGCTACAGTCATTAGCGCCCAGTCTGTGACTTAGGAAAAGGTAAAAAAAAAACAAACTGGAAATCAGCAGCAGTGGGAGCGAAACTCAAAAATTGGGGAAACTAAAAACAGAAGGAAAGCTTAAAAAACTACTATAAAAGGGGGATTTTTTGTCCCCAAAAAGAACTTCAAATGACTGACGTTATCTCACTGACGCTAATAAACTCGAGAATGTGACTGGCTGAGAGCGTATCATCTGCTAAAATGGAAAATATATCAGGCGACAGCTGTAGACAGGTGCGTAATGGAGTAAAATAGCGGCACTCAAGTAAAAGGTGTCTCACTAACCACAGTTGAGAGCAGTCCGGACAGAGTGGGGGAGGATCGCTGCTTAAAAGATGTCGATGGCTAAAAAGACAATACCCTATCTGGAGTCTAGTTAAAGTTACCTCCTCCCGACGACGAGTTCAGGAGGAAGAGGTCCAAGCACAGGGAAGAGCTTTCACGTCCCGTAATTTATTATTGGGAAGTGTCGACCAATGTGCATGCCATAAAAGAGCAACACGACAACATGCATCATGTCACTGCAAAATTTGTGCCAAGGATCTCGACTGCCGAAGTGTGCATGGACCTCCATCAGACTGCATCTGATGATCCAACCTTCTTGTCCACCAGTGACAAGAGCTGGATATGACCCAGAGACAAACCAAGAATTGTCCCAGGGGAAGAGCCCGGGCTGTCCAAGACCCAAAAAAGTGAGACTGGTGAAGAGCAAAGTGAAGAACATGACCATTGTTTTCCTTGATGCCAAGGGAATTGTGCACAAATAATTCGTTCCACCCAACCAAACAGTGAATTCCATGTACTACTGTGACATTTTGCGATGGCTCTGTGAAAACGTGCGGCGACAACAGCCCGAACTTTGGCATCGAGGAAACTGGCTGCTGCATCACGACAACGTGCCCTGTTACACGTCCTTGCTCACCAGGACCTTTTTGGCAAAAAACAACACAGTGGTTGTACTCCACCCACAGTACTCACCAGATTTGGCACCTCGTGACTTCACGCTATTCCCAAAACTGAAACCCGAGGCCGTCAGTTCAACAGTCTAGAGAGGATTCGAGAAGCATCGCTGGCGGTGATAGATACCGTCAAAGAACAGGACTTCCAGAAAATGTTTGACCAGTGGCAGAAGTGCTGGGACTGGTGTGTACGTGCAGATGGGAACTACTTCGAGGGTGACGGTGACCATTAGTCCAAAGGTAAGGTTTTCAACAGACGGTAGCTCCAGTCCCGAAAAGTTTGGATAGCACCTCATATGTGCTCAACTGGAGACAGATTTGGTGATCGAGCAGGCCGAGGCAACACGTTGACACTCTGTAGATGTTGGGTTACAGCAGGAGTAGTGAGAGAGCGTTATCCTGTTGAAAACACCCACTGGAATTCTGTTCACAAATGACATCATAACAGATTGAATCACCAGGTTGACATACAAATTTCCAGACAGGGTCTGTGGGATAACTGTGAGACTGCTTCTGCTGTCATACTAAATTGTACCCCATACCATAAATCTAGGTGTAGGTTCAGTGTGTCTAGCACACAGACAAGTCAGTTGCAGGCCTTCAACCATCCTGCTACTAACTGACACACTGCCGGTACTGGCACTGTGGCAGAACCGGCATTCACCAGAAAACGCAACAGAGTTCCATACTTCCCTCCAATGATCACTGGCATGACACCACTGAAATCACCTGTGGCAGTGGTTTGGGATGCACACTACAGGACATCCGGTTCAGAGCTGTCCTCGAAGTAACCGATCTGTAACAGTTCATTCTGCCACTGCGGTGCCGACTGCTGCTCGGATTGCTGCTGCCGGTGCAGCACTGTGCAACAGAGCCGTACACTGACCCCGACAATCTTCCCTCTCAGTAGTGCCACACGGCTGTCCGAGCCCTGTCTTCTTGCGACCACCACTGTCAGCAATTGTGTACAGTGGATACATCCCTGCCAAGTCTTTCTGTAATATCACAGAAGGAACATCCAGCTTTTGTAGTCCTGTTACACGACCTCATTCTAACTCTGTCAGGTGTCGGTAATGGTGCCTTTCTCGTCTTAAGACAGTCTTGATTGATATTGACTCATCATCCAATCTCAAAGGTAACTAATGCTCATGACCATTACAGCATTTATTTAAAGCAAATCTAATTTGCATCCTCATAGTGGCAATGCTAGCATCACTGTTATGCCACTGGCTCAAAATCTGAATAGACATCATCTTTCAGATGTAGAAACCACGCCTACCAACTTACGTTTATGTTGCACAGCTCCTGCTTGGTGCTCCAACTTTTTTCCCTTAGTGTAAGTTTTATGATTCTAGAACAGATGGATGTCAATGAAATTGCTTGGTTGTTTAGTAGATCACTTTCTGCTACCTTTCTTGTAGACAGCTGTGATCTGTGTTGTACACAGTTCTCTGTTCAAGGCATCGACAATATGGACAGTTAAAATAAGGTCTAACTCTGTTGCAAGATCTGTATAGAATCTCAGACAGATTCCATTGCTGTGGAACCTTATTTAATTTCGATTCTAACTGTTTCTCAACATGACCATTGATGACGATCACGGTCATAACCTTAATCCGTTTTTTTCAAATTCTAATACTTTTTCAAGATATTCCGTTAAGTAAGGTGGCACAGTGTTAGGACACTGACCACATATTCGAGAAGATGACTATTCGAATCACTGACAGGTCATCCTGATTTCAGTTTCTGAAATTTTTTAAATCACTTGATATGAATGATGGGATGGTTCGTTCAGAAGGGCACAGCCAATTTCCATCTCCATCCTTCCCCAATCCAGGCGTTTGCTCCATCTCTAATGATCTCATTGTCAATGGCATGTTATATCCTAATCTTCCTTCCTTCCTTGATACATAATAAGTGCACAGAGCATACATTTTGTCAAAGCTTAACTGTAATATTTTTCCTAGATATGATAGGATGTTTCACAGAAATGGATATATTTTCTAACATATCAAATTATTGCTGTGTACTAATCATGGGACGGAAATAGTACAGAACTCTTCAAGAGGTGATTACCAGCTAACTAGTATTGGTAACTCAGGGGCAGGGCTTAGTCACATTGCCTGCAGTTTATGCTACTTGGAGAGGAATTTTGGGAAAAACATCATGCAATAAAATAGGCAGAGTGAGTAAGACTAGATCTTTTTAGAGTAAATTTGGTGGGAAAACAAAGCTGTTGCATAAATATAGATACATTTAAAACATCTACTAGCATAACAGAATACTGCAGCTTAGACAAAGCTACAGATATTAAATGAAATGCATATAGTGTCTTCCTTCAGTGCATCAGAAGCTCCCATATCCGTATCAGAAAATGAAAGGATGGATGAATTTTTAACAGATTTCTTGAGCATATCAGAACATCACATGGAAATCGCTGGAACAGAACAAATTTGTCTTGATAGACATACACTAATACTATTCTACTACAGAATCCACATGAAGAAAAGGGGGGTGGCTATACATCCAAGAAAATAAAGTCCCAGGCCCTTCAGGATAACAAATGTGATGGCCAGCTTTCTGAATGCTATGCCACAGTATAGGATTAGGGAATGCACAAGCTTGTTGTTGGCCCACTGACAGTTTACGGACCACTGGCAGGAAGTATCTTCAGGTTTATAACACAGCTGGAAACATTTTGATAATGTTATACATTCTTATTTGGACAATAAATGTTCATTGAGACATTAATGTTGACTTAATGTCAGATAGTATTGATCGAGGGCACCTAGAGTAGTTTATGTCCAGCTTTGGATTCTTTTGCGCAGTAAAATTTCTGACGATGATTGAAGGACATTGTGCAACAGCTATTGACAATTTGTTTTTGTGCACAACAAACTGTAGTGATTTAGCTGTAAAACCAATAGTCAGTGGGTTATTTGATAATGATAGTCAAATATTAAGAATGATGTATACTGACCAGTTAAGTAACAGATCTTAGAAGAAAAGCGTTATATCACAGAATTGTAAACAATGACTGAATCACAATATTTAAAGAGCAATCATGTTAAGGACTCAGAGTGAAATTTGTAAAGCCGACTGTATTGCTGGATAACTTAACTCTTTTTTAAAACACATTCCTGCAGCACTTTGAGACTCGCTTCCCCTCAAATAAATAAGGACAAAATTGAACAGAATCAAGGATAAGTGATCTATAACTTATGAAGTTAAAGTATCTCGTGCTAGGAAGAGAGAGCTCTATCTAATTCAAAGGACAAGGACAAACCAAGATTCAAATTCCATTGTCAGCAGTATTGTGAAAGCCTCCAGCCTGTCATTAAGCAGGCAAAACTCATTTATTTTGCCTAAAAAATAGAATATAAACTCCAAGAATAAGGCAAAAGCCAACAAAAACAGTGACCTAAATGAAACGGAGGCCCCAGAAAATAGCTCTGGAGAAATAGTAGCACTTTCAAATCATTGGTCACCAAATTCCATAATTACTTCATCACAGTGCCAGCAAAAACTGCACTCAGTAATAAACATTAGTCTGACTTTTTTGACACCAGATGCATCACTGAAAGACATTAGATTAAGAATTACAGCCAGTAGTCACAGTCCTCACCCATTCAGCCCCCTCCCTGTTCCCATTCCAGCACTACACAGCCATCTTTTCTCTGCCACACCCAGACTTTTAATTTCTTTTTGTTTCTCTCCTTTCTGCTACTCACCCCCTCCCCCCTCCACACCTTCTCTCCTGCCCTCCGTCTAAACTGCAACACTTCACTGTCTGCCACTCCCACCATACTATCCCCCCCCCCTCCCCACCCCAGCCTCCTCCTTACTCCCACCCAGTTGCCACTCCCGTCATGCACTGGTGCTGCTGCTCGCAGTGTGGTTTCAGTTTTCTGAGACTGCAGACATGTGTGTGTGTGTGTGTGTGTGTGTGTGTGTAAGGGCCGAAAGCTATAATTGTGTGAATCTTTTTGTTGTGCCTATCACAACTCAGCATCTCCACTATGTGGTGAGTGGCAACTTTCCTTCTCTGGTATTGGTACAATCTTTTTTTAAAAAAGAAATAATTGAAATAATTGGTTTGGTAAAAGCGAAAAGTGTCTCTATCACGATAGATGTAGCTCTTAGGGTAGTAATGCAATTTGCTGCCAATACGTGGCTTTTGGGAGTGTCATGTCTCATAACTCTATGAGCCTCTGCCTACAGGATAGGGTATGTTGGTACTTCATTCAAGAGAACTTATAGTGCGCAGTGGCAGTTGACACCTGGTAGTCAAAATACTTATCTAGAGCTGCAATGATGTCCGGGAAAGGAACTGATTCAGGCTGACTAGGGGGAGGGGGGGGGGGGGGGAAGCTTGAGGCAAGTGTACTAGACTGACACAAGGCAAAAAATGTGATTTTTGAACATCACCCAAAATTTTGCAGGGCACAAAGTGCTGAAACAGTTGCAGTTTGTATTTGACCCACTGCTGCCATTATCATCAGCCTCAGTTACATGTCAAACCAGGGCTAGCTGTGAGAGTCGTTGGTCCTCCAACAGCAGTTCCACTGTGTCCATCAGTTTGTGAATTGCACTGACTCAAACTGAAGAAGATTGTCTAACAATAGAGATTCCTCATGCTGGACAGTAGACATGTTGAAAAAGAATAAGCTTCAAGTTATGATGAGATGCACAAAAGTAAGATAATTATAAAGGAGCTCCCCAAAAACTTAAAATGCCATCCATTTCTGAAGCCAAAAACAATTTATGAAAGCCCCCCCGCCCCCTCCACCATTGGAGGCTGTAAGACACAGAAATGGAAATTGAGTGTGTGGCACTGCCCCTCTGTCTAAATACTTGCGCATGTGGAAGTACCACAGTATGAGGGAACTGAAACCAGTACAAGAACTAGTCTCTGTTGCCTCTAATTTGTTGTATCCACGAATGGAGGTACAACAAATAATAGAAGGCACAAGTAAGCAACACAGCTTATTTCTCCACAGGCAAAGATAGAAGAAAAATATACATAACTTTGGTGGCTGAGCTAAGTGCTGCAGCTAGGACTGTGTGTAACAAAGTCTGTGGACAAATCTAGGGTAGAAGTCAAGACGAGGTCAATCCGAGTGGTGAAACACGGAGGGAGCAACGATAGCGCAGTTCGAACCGAGACTGCTGGACTGTGGTGCCAAGTGCACTCACAGATCCCCAGTGGTGCTCGAACTTGCCTGCCGTCAGTGAGTCTGCTTTGGCGTAGCAAACATAATTGGAGCAGCATCAACACGTAACTATTTCATGAGCGTATGCCAGCCAGTTTTGCTACAGTACTGCAGAGGCAACTATGCATGGGGGCCGTGCCTGCACTGTCCAGCTGGGCAGCATGCAAGTGAACTGGAGACAGCTGGCCATCAGCTGTGTGGTGTGTGACTGCGGGCACCTGGTGGCAGGCATCATGGTGCAGACATTGATGATACCATGTCAACTCAAAATTTAGCACAGACATCAAAGTGATATGATTTTAACAGTTTCCACAATGAAACGTTATCTTGAAATCTGGCAGAAAATTCAAACAGATTCTGGGCATATGTAAAGTATGTTAGCAGCAAGACACAGTCAATGTCTTCTCCGTGCAATAGCAATGGAAATACCGTCGATGGCAGTGCTGCAAAAGCAGAGTTACTAAATATGGCCTTTCAGAGTTCCTTCACCAAAGAAGACAAAGTAAATATTTAGGAATTCACATTGAGAACAGCTGCCAATATGAGTAACTTACAAGTAGATATAGTTAAAGTAGTGAAGCAACTTAAATCACTCAATAAAAGCAAGTGTTTTGGTCCAGACTGTTTACCATTTAGGTTTCTTTCAGAATATGCTGTTGAAATAGCTCCATACTTAACAATCGTATACAACCACTTGCTCGATGAAAGTCCATACCCAAAGACTGGAAAGCTACACAGGTCACACCAATATTCAAGAAAGGTAGTAGGAGTAATCTAATAAATTATTGACCCATATCATTATCATCAGTATGCAGCAGGATTTTGGAACATGTATTGTGTTCGAACATTATGAATTATCTCAAAGAGAATGGTCTATTGACACACAGTCAACATGGACATAGAAAACATCATTCTTGTGAAACCCAACAAGCTCTTTACACACACAAAGTGTTGAGTGCTATTGACAACGGATTTCAAATTGATTCCATATTTCTAGGTTTCCAAAAGGCTTATTGTTGTAACTTCAAGTTGAACAAATATATTTCAAGGACGACGCAATACATGAAAGTCACAGAACAAGTAAACAGAGTAAGATGTGTGTACACTTTGACAGTCAAATCATAACTGAGTCTGAGTCTAGCGGCCGCTGGCTGGCTGGCCGCTTAGGTGGCGCTGCTGCTGCACGGCTGGCAGACAGCGCCGCATGTAGAGGACGCGCGTAATTGCACACTTTGAAAGATCGGCAAGTCACAATACTTATACTGAAATTGCGTACTTATGGAATATTGTCTCAGTTATGTTACTGGATTCATGATTTCCTGTCAGAGAGATCACAGTTCTTAGTAAGTGATGGAAAGCCATCGAGTAAAACAGAAGTGATTTCTGGCATTCCCTGAGGTAGTGTTATAGGCCCTCTGCTGTTCCTTATCTAGATAAACAATTTAGGAGACAATCTGAGCAGCTATCTTAGGTTGTTTTCTGATGAGGCTGTCAATTATTGACTAGTAAACTCATAAGAATATCAAAACAAATTGCAAAACAATTTAGGAAAGATATCTGAATGGTGCAAAAATTGGTACTTGACTCTAAATGATGAAAAATGTGAGGTCATGCACAAGAGTACTAAAAGGACTCCATTAAACTTTGGTTACAGGATAAATCAGTCTAATCTAAAGGCTATAAATTCAACTAAACACAATTATGAACAATTTAAATTGGAAAGAACACACAGAAAATGTTGTGGGGAAGATAAACCAAAGACTGCATTTTATTGACAGAACACTTAAAAAATGCAACAGATCTACTGAAGTGACTGCCTACACTATGCTTGTCCATCCTCTTTAAAAGTCCTGCTACATGGTCTGGGATCCTTACCAGATAGGATTAACAAAGTATATCAAGAAAGTTCAAAGAAGAGCAGCATGTTCTGTATTATCACGAGATAGGGCAGAGAGTCATGGACGTAACACAGGATTTGGGATGGACACTATTAAGACATCATTTTTCGTTGCAGCAGAATTTTGTCACGAAATTTCAATCACCAACTTTCTCCTTCGAGTGCGAAAATATTTTGTTGATGCTGACCTACATAGGGAGAAATGATCATCATAATAAAATAAGGGAAATCAGAGCTCGAACAGAAAGGGGTAGGTGTTCATTTTTTCCATGCATTGTTCAAGAGTGGAATAATAGAGAATTATAGTGAAGGTGGTTTGGAGAACCCTCTGCCAGGTATTAAGTGATTTGCAGAGTATCCATGTAGATGTAGATGTAGATGTAGATGATCTATATTCCATGTTGTAGCTTTCTTTCTAATTTGCTCAAGTACATTCACTTAACATAAACATGAACAGCATTGTTAATACAGTGTCCAGGTTATGTTTTTATGGTTTCCTTGTCTATTTTTAATGTGTAATTTGACTCTTCCACATCGCTGAATGTTCTCTTTCCTGATAAGATACGTGGAACATGATGAATGAGTACATCTCTCCATGCTAGTCTATCCTCGTCAAGCCTCTTCATCTTTGCATTACTATTACAGCCTACGTCCATTTGAACCTCCTTGCTGTATTCAGACCATAGTCTCTCTTTACTACAGTTTTTCCCCCTCGCCCCCTCTCATCACCTATGAAGATAATTCCTTGGTGCTGCAGAATGTGTCCTATCAATTGGTACTTTCTTTTAATGAATTTGTGGTGTACCTCTTTTTTTTATCCCCAATTCAATTCAGTTCCTCCTCATGAGCTATTTGATCCACCCACATAATTTTTAGCATTCTTCAGTAGCACCACATTTCAAAAACTTTTATTCTCTTCTTGCCTGAACTGCAGATAGTCCACATTTCATTTCTTAACAAGTGCGAGGCTACATTCCCAACAGATACCTTCTGAAGAAACTTCCCAAAACTGAAATTTATATTACATGTGTTTACAAATCTCTCTTTTTGTGAAATGCTTTTTCTTTTATTGTCAGTCTACTTTTAGTACACACTCTGCTTCAGCCATCATCTGTTATTTTGCTCCTCAAATAGTAAAACTCATCTACTATTTTTAGTGTCTCATTTTCAAATCTGAGTCCTTCATTCTGTAAATAATTAATGTTAGCATTTTACAACCATGACTTGTTAAACTAATGCTCAGTAATATCATAAACATTTTGTTTGGAATTGGAATTATGACGTTCCACTTGAAGTCTGAGTAAATTTCACCTTTCTCAAATATCTTAAACACCAGATGGAATACTTTGTCATAATATGTTATACCAAGGATGTCAGTAATTCTGAGAGACATCTCATGCTCTGGTTCCTTGTTTCAAATTGTTTTTTCTCGTCTTTGTCTAAATGTTCCTCCCTTTCCACAACAATGTCTTCAAGTTTGTTTCCTTTGTATATATCTTACCTATAACCCCTTCCATCCTACTGCCTACCCTTGTGTACTTAACACTAGCTTCTCACCTCACCTCTTGACATTCTTACAGCTGCTTCTCCTTTCTCAAAACCTTTCTTTAATTTTATTTTCGACAGCATCTATCTTACCAGTAGTCATGCATGCTTCCACAGCCATGCATTCTTTCAAGCCATTCCTGTCTTGTCATTCAACGCTACTTTTTATTTTCTTTTATCTGCTTGAGTTGCTGGATTTTCATATTTTCTTTTTTGTGATTTCCTTGTCTATTGTTAATGTATATTGTGACTCTTTCACATCTGTGAATGTTCTTGTGTGTTATCCAACGATTTCTACTTGGATTTGTCGTTTTACCTATTTAATCCTGTGCTGCAATAACGATTTCATCTCTAAAACCAGCCCATTCATCTTCTAACATATTGACATAATGCTCCTTCTGAAACTCTCAGCAACCAGTGGTTCTTTCAATGTATCCAGGTACCATCTCCTTAGTTTCCTACCATTTTGCAGTTTTTTTAGTTTTATTCTCTCACTCATAACCTCTAAGCTGTGGTCACAGGCTACATTTACCTCTGGAAATGTTTTGAAATTTGAATTCTCTGTCTTACCATCATGCTGGGCTTGTACTGAGGACTGTTTGAAGACATTTCAAAAGAGTCACTTTTTATTAACAAAACCAAAACTCTGTCATAGTGTCCTTGGATGAATATCCACACAACTGCATAGAACAGAAATATCGGACCTATGATGTTGTCCATGATGTGCCTACATGATTCAAGAGTTGTGGTAGATGGCAGCGTGAAGACCTGGGATGTTACTGGGCCTGTACTGCAGGCTTGTGACGGGTGAATACCAGGACGAACTGGGCCAGGTCTGCCGAAGTGGAGTGCTGGGACAAAATGACTGGTACTTCCAACTGACGGCGCTGGGATGAACTGCTGATGTAGCTGTACAGAACTGCTGGTACTGCTGATTTGAGGCACAGAGCGTTACTAGACATTCAGACCACAGGCAGGGCTGACGGCACCGCAGACAGGCTTGGCAACAACACTAGGGTTGGCCACGACAGGGACAGTGCTGACAGGAGTGTCACTGGCGATAAGAGAGTCAGTTGCAGATGCCATCACAGTTGTGGGTTGGGTCGAGAGTAGTGGTAGTGCTGCCATAGAACTCTGAGAACTATACATGGAGTGCCACATGGCACAACATCAACATTCTTAACAACCTGACTGAAGGGGCCCAGCTTGCCATGCACATGACTTATTGATGCCCTGTTTGGACTCTGTTTTTGAACAAGCTCACTTGAACATTATGAAAAAGACTGACCAACATTACATAAGGATGTGGCACGCATATTGCTCACCCGGAGGTGACTGACACGACGAAAATGTACATTTAACCATTCCACCAATAAATCGTAGTCTAGTTCTCCATGTGTGAATCAGGGAAAAACTGACAACAAATACAAACAATTCATGTACCTGTGCTGGCAAGAAAATGAGCATTACGTTGCATAACTTTGATGCCGTAAGCCGTGAAATGCAACTCCAGTTGTTGACAGTACCGGTATCAGTCTTCTTTCTGCCTGTCAAACACTCTAAAAGATAGTGTAGATGTGGGAGTAGTGTGACAAGATGTGGCTGTAGTAGCCAAAACCTGAGTAAGCTGAATTACACTCTTTAACAACTTCTGAGTTTGCTGGTCCTGCCAGTGAACAACTTGAGATACTAACAGCTCTGACAATGAGCCAGACATTATGATACACTTGAAATCATAAACCGTATGTGAGAACACCTCCAGCAATTGAGAAACTTTAACTCTTCAAAAATGAAAACAATGTAGACCAGCACCGGGCATCAGAATTCACACTGGTACATATGGTAATTATGTGAACTATGCAGAAAGGACTGCATCTGACATTAAAATGTTCCCAGGTGGAAGAATCATGAATGTGAAGAACATTGCACTCTGACTGGGGGAACAGGACAGGCGGAAAAAAAAGTACTGTCTCAGCAACACTAACTAGCACACTTTGAACAACATCAAAACATAAGCTGCTCTGGCAAACAATCCAATACACAAAAAAAACTCTAAAACCAGACAAAGAAAGAATGCTGAAATACAAACCTTTGAGAGACAATAATGACAGACTGCACTGTTACTTTATTGCCATTGAAGTATGACAGGTGGGAGGAGAGAAGACAACAGAAACAACATACTTTAATACATGTGCACATACACTCATCATCACTGACGTATGGTAGATGAGGGGAGAGAAAATGAGGTCAGATACACGTGTCCCACACGGGAGAGACAGATGTCTTGCCAATGAAGACTGGCAGATATAGAATAACACTGAAAAGGCTTTTGATCTCATCGCCATTCACAAATTGCTCATACTGAGGAATGATCAAAGACACTTTATAAGAGTAACTGTTCATTAACAAAACCAAAACTCAGTTATGATGTCTTTGGATGAATACCCACACAACTAAATACAACAGAAATGCCTCCCTTGTGACATCTGTGACGTGCCACACGACAAACCTCAGAGCCTTGGCCGGTGGTGGCATGAAGTCCTGGGATGTTAGTGGGCCGCTGCTGCCAGCATGTGATGGCTGACTTACAGCCAGTGCTTACCAAGATGCACTGGACTCTGCCCCTGTGGAGTGCTGAGACAAAGCTGCCGGCATTGTCGACTTGTAACACTTGAGAATGAATTGCTCACATGGCCGGACAGAGCTGCTAGTACTGCCAACTTGAGGTGCAGGGCATAACTGACTTGGCACGGTCTGGCAGTGGCCCAAATAGTCGGGCGCAGATGGGTATCTGCGTGGCAGTATGAGGGCACGTGACTTGGCGTAGCAAATTAGTGCCCTGCCAACAGGAACGCTGCTCGTAGGTGGGGTTGGTGCCCCCAGACGCTATGGAGGTGACATGTAACACCGAGGTAACAGCCCAGGCCATAAGAGGAAAGTATCTTGGTGTTTATGAGAGCAATTTACTCATGTTCTACCGGCAGGGTGACTGACTGCACAGCCTGCCTGGTGTGCGGAGGAATTGACTACCCGGGGGATGCAATAATATCGCCTATCTGAAATGTTGCGGTGTCTCCAGGACTATTTCACATGTGCCTTTCATGTTTCTTAAATCAGATGCAATAGTTCAATTTTGCTTTGTACAAAATGCTACTAGATGGCTGTCCCTTTCATTACTTTGTAATCAGTATTGTCCTGAGATTTTTCATTCTCTCATTTTCTCCACTATCAAATTCCAGTCCCCCGCCATAATTAAATTCAGTGGAAGAAATTTTATTTGCATGGCTGCATGCCTGAACTATAATGGACTATACATAATTAAATTATTTTCTCAATTAACAATCTGAATAATTTATTTTATCTTGTCAGACTTCTTTTCAATTTCTTCATATTTGGAGCTAACAGGCACATAATCTTGTACTACTGTAGAGAGAGTTGCAATGAAAATAATCAATTTTTGACAGTATAATGTAATTGGATAGGTAAACAACTCTACTCATCAAGTGGTGGCAGGAGAACACACACATAAAAGAAGATTATAATTATGCAAGCTTTCAGAGCCAGTGACTCCTCCAATCACCTATACGAGCCCTGTAACTGGCAAAACATAATCTATCAAACAGAAAGACACCTGTGAAATGACATGTCATATACCAGGTGTAAACACTGCTCAGCCTTTTACATCAGTATGACTACCACCAAGTTATCAGTTAGGATGAATCGCATAGGCAGAGGGTATAATATCCTGTTGCAGACTGTGCTCTACAACATGACAGTCACGACCTCAGTGCCTGTTTCACCACATGTGCCATCAAGATTCTTTCCCCAGACACCAGTTTCTCAGAACTCCACAGGTGGGGGCTAGCACCACAACATACCTTTGGTTCTTGCCACCCATCTGGCCTTAGTTTACGTTGATTTCTTCCATCTCAGCATTTCTTCACAGTAACTGCTCCGTTCTTCACTCTATTGTAATTTTCTACATCTTTCATTTTCTGACCTGCCTATTTTTCAGCGTCTCCCTCCCACCTCTGTTATGTACAATGCACTTTGCTTTTCACTCTTATAATCTCGTGCACGATGTTTTAGCGGTAATTTCTGTCTTGCATATTAATCCTGTCTTTCTCCTTTATGCTCTCAGGTTTTCAAATCTTGTCCATTGAAGTCTCCAACAATCAGTCTTTCCTTCTCATCCCATCCAATAAGTCTCCCCTGACGTGCAGTTCTGCGTGACTGTTTCAAAATCCACCCCTTTTCATAAGGTTGTCCAGTCCTTTCCCTTCACCCCTCTTCCTTCTCATTCAACCCTTCTGCCATAAGAAGGAGCCATTGGCTCCAAAAGCTTGCACAAGTATAACATTCTTTTATGTGTGTGTTCTCCTGTTGCCGCTGCGTAAATAGATTTTTTTTATCTATCCAGTTACATTATACTACAGCGAGTGTTGGCTTTATGTATATGTTGGCTACTGTAATTTTTCACTATGCTATTCATAGTAGCTCATCTGGATTCCAGTTTTCTTGTTCATTATTAGACCATCTTGTGCATTACACCTATTTGATTTTGTATTTACAAACCTGTCTCAATTGACTAGAAGTCTTGTTTTTTATGCTATCGCACTTCACTAATTCTCAGTGTATCTAACTTCAAACAATTCATTTCTCATTTCTTGCACCTACCTACACATTAAGGAATCTACTATTCCATGTTCTAACCTGTATACTTCCATATTTGTCTTTCTTGATGGATCCGAGAGCTGTGAATTGGAGACTGTTTTACCAAAGAGGATGTCGTTATCATTAAGCCATACAGTGGAGCTGCATATCATTTCGAAATACAATACCTGTAGTTTGCCCTTGCTTTCAGCTGTTCACAGTACCAACACAGAAAAACAATGTTGTCTAGTGTCACAAGGCCAGAGCAATCAATTATACAGACTGTTGCTCCAGCAACTACTGAAAATGCTGCTGCTCCTCTTGAGGGACCACAGATTAGACCGCCCTCTGCACAGATACCCCTCCAATGTGGTTGCACCTAAAGTACAGCTTATTTGTATCAGTGATGCATGCAAGCCACCCCAGCTTCACGAAGTCCATTGTTCATGAGGGTTTTGTGAACTATAATTAAGATTTTAGCATCAAGCAAAAAATGAGGACAGTCAGCCACTCATTTACAGATAAACATTGGATAGCAATTGTGTGAATTTAAGGCCTAGAAATGTCCATTACTTCTTAATTATCTTGTATTTTTAGTGCCCCCCCCCCTGCTCTCTCTCTCTCTCTCTCTCTCTCTCTCTCTCTCACACACACACACACACACACACACACACACACACACACACACACACACGCCCCACCCCTCCCTCAAGTTTGTGTTTTTTACCATTACCATATTAACACACATTGTGCCACTTGTTGTCACAATTATATTCCCCATCTCTCATCCCATCATGCCATACAACCATACTCCTGCCATGGAGTGAAAGTTTGGATGCAGATTTCTGATTTTTTGTTTTCATCCTAGTGTTTTCATTACTGCAATAATTGCAGTAATCGTATCAGTACATTGATGTTAAACTTCTAACCACCCCCCCCCCCCAAATTACTCTTTAGTAAGGACAGGGACAAAAAAATTGTCTATCACATTATGAAAGGGCTTGTTTGGACCCAGACATTACCAGAGTCTTCATCCTTAGGTTGCCGTTAAAACAGCTTTGACCACAATGCAGTTATCATCACATGCCATTCACTATACACCTGTGTATGATATTTGGATTACAATATTTAAAGCTGATGGTTCAAAATTAATGACAACTGTCTACAGTGATCAGAGAAAATGGCTGTCTATAGACGAAACAGTTCACAGCCAATAGTCGTGCAAGCAAAATGGTTACAAGTCTACACAAATGAATTCTGTACTAGGTATTGCTTCTCTCATGTTGAGGACTACAGAGCGAGCAATAGGAACAAAACAGCAGCACACCTACCAAGTCTCAGGCTAAAGATATTGGACACTAAGGACACTATGTTAAAGAAGAGCTAAAGTGACAAATAAGTGAATTAAATACTCAAACCAAAGAAGATGCTAATCTCTCTATTCCATTGTTAGAGACTGGACTAGAAAAGGCTATACAAGACTTCAAGTGAGAATGGCTGCTTCACTTGATGGGACATTCCCAGCTTTCATAAACCACCTGGGATAATGTGCTAGAAACTGGTTGCAACAGTCCTACATAAATATTTTGAACACTGGCCAAGTTTATAGCCTGTTAAAGATTTCCGAAATACTTGCCATTCCAAATTGAGGAAAACCGCAGGATGGCCGAACAAGCCATTGCCCTATAGCACTGCTAAGAGTCTGCTGTAACTTATTAGAAAGGCTGATCTTTAACAGAATTTACAAACATACCAATAAGGCTGTCCCTTCCTACCAAGCAGGGTTCTGTGCAGGGCATAGCTGTTATGAGCAAGTTCTGGCCTTAAACCTGTATATTGAGCTTCTAGCCTTGTCTAGTGATTAAATGACATGAGATTTTGAACAAATAATCCTGGGCCATTGCCAAATGAAATGACTGCTGATGTGCTGCTGGTGTACCTGTATGTACTCTAGCTGCCAGCTGGGATATCACTTATAGTATCAACATTTTTACCATGTGATGTAGCTGAAAGCCCAAGAACATTTTATTAATGTTACTGCCATGAGAGTCTACATTCTTACCATAAATGCAGTGTGAGTAGATTACTGTTAATCAAAATTTGTTGTTAGTAGACTGTACAGAAGTTGGTTGATTGGTTGGTTTGGGGGTAGGGGACCAATCATTGAGGTCATCAGTCCCATCAGATTAGGGAAGGATGGAGAACAAAATCAACCATGCCCTTTCAAGGGAACCATCCTGACATTTTCCTGAAGTGATTTGGGGAAATCACAGAAAACCTAAATCAGGTTGGCCAAAAGTGGATTTGAACTGTCATCCTCCAAAATGCGAATCCAATGTGCTAACCACTGCACCATCTTGCTCGGTGCTGTTAGTAGACTGTAGAGAAGTATCCTGCAGTGGCTGCTGCTGCCTGTTAGTGTACAACTTGACTCTGTCCACATCCCTGAAGACTTTCCTTCACGATGAGGTTTGCAGAACAGGATGCGTAAATGGATGAATGAATGCTTATGTTTCCAACATGTGATAGTGAATCTGATTTCTCAGAAACAGTATCCTACATGATGAGAACCAAAAATTGTAAGAGAGGTAAATAAACAGAAGTGAGATAGATTTTACAAACCATGAAAAAGTTACTTAGTAATTGGAAACAACAGACAGAGAATCTGACACATGAATAGGGAGGACACAGCATGTTATCTTGGATGGAGAGTCATCTTCAGATATAGAAGTAGCCTTGTGTGTGCCCCAGGGGAGTGTGTTGGGACACTTGCTGTTTATGTTGTACATTAAAGAACTTGTAGACAATATTAATAGTAGAATCAGGCTTTTTGCAGATAATACAGTTATCTATAATGAAGTACTGTCTGAAAGAAGCTGCATATATATTCAGTGAGATCTTGATAAGATTTCAAAGTGGTGCAGAGCTTGGCAACTTGCTCTAAATGTTCAGAAATGCAAAATTGTACACTTCACAAAATGAAGAAACCTAGCATCCTATGACTATAATATCAATGAGTCACTGTTGGAATATGATTGGTTCTAGAATATTGCTTAATTGTGTGGGACCCATACTAGATAGGACTAACAGGGGATATTGAATGTATACAGAGACGAGCAATGCAAATGGTTACAGGTTTATTTAATCTCTGTGAGACTGTCACAGAGGTACTGAAGGAACTGAACTGGAAGAGTCTTGAAGATAGGTGTAAGCTATCCTGAGAAAGTCTATAACAAAGTTTCAAGAACCAGCTGTAAATGATTACTCATGGAATATGCTATGACCCCACCATGTATCGCTCACTTATGGATTGTGAGGATAAGATTAGAATAATTATTGCAGACACAGAGGCATTCAAATGATCATTCTTCCTGCACTTCATGTTTGAATGGATAAGGAAGAAACTCTAATGACTGGTACAATAGGATGTACCCTCTGCCAAGCACCTCACAGACGTTTGCAGAGTCTAGATAAAGAAGTAGATGTAGAATAAATGTGTTGCTAAGTAAGTGCAACCCTTTATGTACTCTCTACAGTAGATTTGGGGTTTATTAATGTTGAGGGGGAAGGGAGGGAGCAGGTTACTTGTTAGTTTCAGATGTTGCAGGCTTTGATTTCAGTCCCTGTAAAAGTTTATCTTCCTGTTTAATCTATGTTTATCACATTGCTTTTTTTTCCCCTATGCAAACTCTTAGGTGCCACATTGTTATACTGTAATACCAGTTTGATGCCACATCATTATTTTTGTGTATTTAATTGCCTTGAGGGGCTTAATCTTATTGCTAGCATTTTTTGTATATATGAAATTTAATTAATACCATAGAAGTTCTTTGGTTAGCTTTATTTTGTCCGTCCATTGTAGTTTATCAGCCTGCACATACTCAGCAGGTATTACAAATATTACTAGTGCTTCTGTCAGATGACTTCTTGAACACCATGGATCGAAGTAAGTGCAATATTTCTTGCCTTCCAAAAAGCTTTTGATCTGGTAGCACATCAATGTTTAACAACAAAATACAGTTATACGGGGTATCAAACAAAATTTGTATTTGAAAATTCAGGATTGAATACGGGAAATATTGTGAAAAGGATGGATTGCTACTCACCACATACTGGAGATGTTGAGTTGCAGACAGGCACACCTTCTCCCCCATTTGCTTCACCTGGTCCTGCTCGACCAAACAAGCCACCACCCTTGATGTTGACCTCCAATTCAAAGACGATTACATCAGTACCTCCATTCATATCGAACTTATCCACCACTAGCAACTCCTGCCCTTTGACAGCTGCCACCCAATCTATATCAAGAAATACCTTCCATAAAACGTAGCCACCCATGATGACTATGTCTGTAGTGACAAGCAGTCCCTCTCAAAACATACCAGGGTCTCACTGAGGTCGTCACAGACTGAAATTACCCAACCTTGTACAGAAACAGATTTTGCGTGCCTTATCTCTCCAGTCACCCACCAGCCCCCAAAGTTCCATAGTCTGGCCACAAAGGAGCATTTTCTTCATGGCTCAGTACCAACCATGACTAGAGCAACTGAATCACATTCTGTGCCAGGGTCTCAACTACCTCTCGTCATGCCCTGAAATGAGGAAAGTCTGCTTCACTTTCCTTCCCACCTCTCCCACAGCAGTATTCTGCCACCCAACAAACCTACCCAATATCCTCGTCTGTTCCTACTCGACCCCTGCTACCAACCTTTTGTCTCGTGTTTCATATCCCTGTAATAGACCTAGGTGGAAGACCTGCCCCATACATTTTCCCACCACCACCTACTCAACTCCGGTCACAGGCATCATCTATCCCATCAAAGGCAGGGATATCTGTAAAACAAATCACGTGCTCTACAAGCTAGGCTGCAAACACTGTGCTTCATTCTACGTGGGCATGACAACTAACATGCATTCTATCCACATGACTGCCCATCAACAACCTGTGGCCAAGAAATAGCTGTACCACCCTGCTGCTGAGCATGCTGTGCAACACAACATTCTTCATTTCAATGACTGCTTCACAGCCTGTGCCATCTGGATCCTTCCTACCAATACCAACTTTTCTGAATTGCACAGGTGGGAAATCTATCTACAATATATCATACATTCCCATAACCCTCCTGGACTCAATCTTCATTAGTCACTGTTCTACACCCACCTATCCCCTTCTCTCTTCCCACTTCAGCACTAAACAGCCCTCTATTCCACTAATTCACCCACAGTATTTTTATTTTTACTTCTCTTCTGTTCCACTGCCACCACTCCCCCCCCCCCCCCCCCCTCTTCCCCTGCCTCCATCTAACCTCCCAACTGCACCTAGCTGCCATACCCTGTCTCCATCTCTCCATCTCATCCCTGTCCCTGTACGCTTCCAGAAGGAGCACTACACCTTCCCGCACCCCTATTCTGCTCTCCCCCCCCCCCCCTCCCTGTTCCAGCCTCCTCCTTACTCCCGCCACCCAAATTGCTTCTCCCATCATATGCAGCTGCTCACAACCTAGCTTCGGTAACCAGACACTGTGCTCATGTGTGTGTGAGTTACATTTGTGTGAGTGCTTTTGTGTATGTTATCTAAATTGGAAGAAGGCCTTTTTGGCTGAAAGTTTACTTGCTTGACAGTCTTTTTGTTGTGCCTACCTGCAACTCAACGTCTGCACTATATGGTGAAGTATTTCTTCTGTTACCCATGGTTTCTTCACAGTTACCTTCTTTGTACCTATGTTTATCTCCCCAGCTTCTGTGATTGCCCTCTTTTGAGATGTTCATTCCTCTTCAACTGAACTGTGTACTGAGCTATTCCTTGAGGCAGTATGCATAGCCATGGAGAAGTTCAAGTGTATCTTTTCATTCCTTAGTACTTTCATGTCCCACTTTTTTGTGCATTGATTCTTCCTGACTAGTCTATTAAACTTCAGCCTGCTCTTCATCACTACAAAATTGTGATCTGAGTCTATATCTGCTACTGGGTATGCCTTACAATCCAGTATCTGATTTCAGAATCTCTTCCTGACAATGACGTAATCTACCTGAAATCTTCCCATGTCTCCTGGCCTTTGCCAAGAATACCTCCTCCTCTTGTGATTCTTGAACGGATTATTCACTTTTACTAGCTGAAGTTTATTGCAGAGTTCAATTAGTCTTTTTCCTTTCTCTTTCCTAGTACCACACCCATGTTGTCCAGTAACCTTACCATCTACACCTCCCACTACAACCGTTTTCCAGTCCCCCGTGACTGTTAGATTTCCATATTTCTTAATGAACTTAATTACCCATTCAACATCCTCATATATTTTCTCTGTCTCTTCATCTTCTGCTTCCAACTTCAGCATGTATACCTTTGCTATCATTGTCGGTGTTGGTTTGCCGTTGATTCTGATGAGAACAACCCTATCATGGAACTGTTTGCAGTAACTCAATCTCTGCCCTCCCTTCCTATTCATAACGAACCCTGCTACCATTATACTGTTTTTTGCTGCAGTTGATATTAGCCTATTACTCATCTGATGATAAATCCTTGTCTTCTTTCCATTTCATTTCCCTGACTCCCACAATTTATAGAGTGAGTCTTAGCAATTGCCTTTTCAGATATTCTAGCTTCCCTATTATATTCAAACTTCTGACATTCTGCACCCTGACTTATAGAATGTTATCCTTTCATTGGTTATTCAATCTTCTTCTCATGGTCACCTTCTTCTTGGCAGTCCCCTCCCAGAGATGCGAATAGGTGACTATTCCAGGATCTCTTGCCAATGGAGAGATCATATTGACACTTTTCAGTTACAGGCCACATCTCCTGTGGATACATATTATGTGACTTTAATGTAGTGGTTTACATTGTCTCCTGCATCCTCAGGCCATTGATCACTGTTGCTCCCTAGGGGCAGTTTCCCACCTCAAGTGTCCCCTGAACCTGTCTTCTCCTCTGCCCCCTTTGTCAAGATACTTGGCAGAACTAAGATAACTTATTATGCCGGAAATCTTCAGCTACCATTACTGATGATTTTTTTAAAATCAAAATTTAAGCAGTGGCAGGGTTCAGATCTGAAGCAGAGTACACATGTGATTAAAATCAAGGATGCCACCCCTAGACCACAGGTGCTAACGATGACATACTGTCCATAAAAAGATGTGCAAATATTTAGTCAGATCTGGCTAAGTGTTCAAAGGGATACTACAATTGGTTACTTGATTTAGATGTTCAGAAATGTAAAATTGTGCACTTCACAAAACAAAGAAGTACTATCCAATGACCAGAATGTCAGTCACATTGGAATATTCTTAAAAATCTTGCGTGTAACATTTTTTAGAGATATAAATGGAATGACATAGGCACAGTCGTACATTAAATAGATGACACTTCAGTTCATCGTCAGTGTACTGGGAAATGCAGTCAGTCTTCAAAGGGGAGGACAGTCATGGATTTGTCTGACTGATGGCTGAGTGTCACACAAATGCTAAGCAACTTGAGTTGGGAGACTCTTGAAGACAGACGCAAACTATCCCACCAGAGCCTCCTCACAAAATTTCAAGAACCAACATGAATTGAAAAATATAGATATTTGTTTTCAGCTCCTTACATATAAATCCAGTAAGAAACGTGAAAAGAAAATTAGACTAATTACATCATGTACAGAGTAATTTAAGCACTCATTCTTCCTGTGCTCCTTACGTGATTGGAATGGTAAAAAAATCGTAATATGTGGTATTTGCATTGCACTTCACAATCGTTTGCTTGGTAGGTGTGTAGATGTAGATATAGATCAATAATTTTTATTTTCTACCATAAAGTGTCTTTAGTATACTACAAAGTCAGAAAAACAAATAAATTCCCAAAGCCATTACTACCTGTCTGAAGGCAGTTTTCGATGAAAAGAGAGAAAGACTGAAAGTCTGCATTAAACTGTAATTTATCAGTGCAGAAGATGTCACATTCTTATTTGGTATTTCAGTGAAGTAAGTGCTAGCAGAATATAAATAATTTATGAGTAAAGGAGACAATTCACCGGATAATAGGACCATTGAGTCATCGACAAAACTGAACTAGCTTTCAGACATATCCTTTAATGAGCTAGAGTATTCTCTCTCTCTCTCTCTCTCTCTCTCTCTCTCTCTCTCTCTCTCTCTCTCTCTCCCCCCCCCCCCCCTCCCTCCCTCCTACTATTTGGTGAGTTGTACCCTTTACACCTGATCTGTCATTTTGATAACAGTCTGGCTTAAATAAAGAAAGTAAACCTTTAGTCAAACATGGGATCCATGTTTGGATTAGAAACTGTTCTAGATTATCCTTATTACATTTACTGTGGTTTCCATAAATGAATTAAGACCAGTGCTAAGTGGGATTCCTTTAACCACACCATAACTAATTATTTTTGATACCCTTTTGAATTCAGTTAGTACTCCAATCAGGATGACATCATTTGCAAACAGTCACTGAACCCTCCATGAAAAAATACAGTAAGCAGAAGTGAAATAAGTTAAGCCTGCCCAGCTAGTTTGCATACTGGTACAGAAACAGCAAAATGGGTTATGGGTATGTGTTGAACTATAGTGATATCTACACTGAAGAGCCAAAGAGACGGGTACACCTGCCTAATATGGTGCAGGGCACCTGCGAGCACAAAGAGGTGCTGCATCATGATGTGGCATGGACTTGACTAATGTCTCAAGTGCTGGAGGGAATTGACACCATAAATCCTGCAGGGCTGTCCACAAATCTGTTAAGAGTACAAGAGGGTGGAGATCTCTTCTGAACAGCATGTTGCAAGACTTCCCAGATATGCTCAATAATGTTCATGTCTGGGGAGTTTGGTGGCCAGCAGAAGTGTTTAAACTCAGAAGGGTGTTCCTGGAGCTACTCTGTAGCAATTCTGGACGTGTGGGGTGTCACATTTTCCTGCCGGAATTGCCCAAGTCTGTCGGAATGCACAATGGACATGATTGGATGCAGGTGATCAGACAGGATGCTTATGCACGTGCCACCTGTCAGAGATGTATCTAGACATATCAGGAGTCCCATATCACTCCAACTGCACATGCCCCACATCATTACAGAGCCTCCACCCAGCTTGAACAGTTCCCTGCTGACTTGTAAGGTCCATGGATTCATGAGGTTGTCTCCATACCCGTACACATCCATTCACTCAATACAATTTGAAATGAGCCTCTTCAACCAGGCGACATGTTTTCAGTCATCAATAGTCCAGTGTCGGTGCTGGCAGGCCCAGGCGAGGCGTAAAGCTTTGTGTCATGCAGTCATCAATGGTACACGAGTGGGCCTACGGCTCTGAAAGCCCGTATCAATGATGTTTCGTTGAATGATTCAGGTGCTGACACTTGTTGATGGCCCAGCAGTGAAATATGCAGCAATTTGCAGAAGTGTTGCACTTCTGTCATGTTGACTGATCCTCAGCAGTCATCGTTGGTCCCATTCTTGCATAATCTTGTTCCGGCTGCAGTTATGTCAAAGATTTGATGTTTTACCTGATTTCTGATGTTCATGGTACATTTGTGAAATGGTTGTACAGGGAAATCCCCACTTCTTCACTACCTCAGAGATGCTGTGTCCCATCGCTTGTGCGCTGACTATAACACCACATTCAAACTCACTTAAATCTTGATAACCTGCCATTGTAGCAGCAGTAACCGATCTAACAATTGTGTCAGACACTTGTTGTCTTATATAGGCATTGCCGACTGCAGCACTGTCTTCTGCCAGTTTACATATCTCTGTATTTGAATATGCATACCTATATCAGTTCCTTTGGCACTTCAGTGTAGCTTCTAACCAAAATACAGACTACTTTATTTTTGTGAACTCCTTAGAGTAGTTTCATATAGAAAAGGGAAACAGTCACATTCTTATGCTAAATCACATTATAATGTCAACATTTGGAAAACAAAAATTCTATTGAAGTTTTAAACTGACTCATGTTTCAGGATTACACCCAGTGCCCCAACAGTAGCTGTCTCCTCTCACTCACAGACCGTGCAGACCCACAGGATCTATAAACAATTGGTGAGCTTATAAAACTATTGGTTCCATAAGTAACTTCCAAAGCACTGTAATATGAAAAACTGATTTATGTGAAGCAAACAGTTATTAACAATATTTTAAAACTTGCTTTCAAATCTAATAATTACAGCACAGACCATATTAACTCATTTATGAAGTAAAACAGATAGTAATGCTGCTAAATAGAACTGATTAGCCTACCAAATTTAAGTCATTTGTGCATGTTTTTTATCTCTGGCTATTGAGAGACTTGTACAAGGTGTGATAAGAAAGTAATGAGAATTTTTTAATTTTACAGGCTTTTCAATATTTTTTGTCTTGTTGGTACACATGTTCCTATTGTATGCTTGCATTTTCAGTTGTTTTGAATATTTAATTAGTTGTTGACAATTGGAAAGGTTATACATGTTGTCAGGTGCTTGACAAACTCTTAGTTTCAAAAGAAAATGGATCAAAGAATTTACATTAAATTCTCCTTGAAAAATGGGTATGAGTAACAAAAGGGTTTCCTAAGGGTATAAATATGTTATAGAGGGTCAAGGAGACGTAAAGATGGTGGCCACCCTGGATGCCGTAGCACCAGTTACCAAGACAGTGTGAAAGAAGTAAAGAAAATGGTACTGGAAAATCCCCAATTCATCATCAGAGATGTTGCTGATGATGTGGGTGTATCCTCTGGCTTGTGTCAAGGAATTTTTTTTTTTTTTTTTTTTTAGTTTTTGGACACGAAACATGTAGCAGCAAAGTTTGTTGTGATACTGTTGAAATTTGACCGAAAACAGTGTTATATAGGCATCGCTGAGGAATTGCTGAATGAAGTCAACAATGATCCAGAATTTCTAAAGAAGTTTATAACAGGTAACAAAATAAGCACAGCATTGAAACCAAGGCTCAACCATCCCAATGGGAACTACTGGAGAAGCCAATACTGAAAAAAAATTTACAATTTTGATCACATGTGTAGGTTTTTCTCACCGTTTTGTTAGATTGCAGTGGGCTAGTGCATCATGAGTTCTTGCCTTATGGTCATATGGTTAATATGGAATACCACCTGGAAGTCATGTGCCATTTGTGTTATATCCTCTTTAGTTTGGCCATTGTCAATTATTTTTCTGCACAAACAGCAAAACCCATCTACAACTTTTTGTGTCTCATGTTTTGTAATGTAGTTGACTAAGATCATCTAATTTAATTGGTATAAACTCCATTTCTCTCATCCTACTTTCGTAGATGTCCATTTGTAACCTCTTTTCAACACTGTCCCTTTAATTCAGTTACAATAGTATCACCAAACCTCAAAGTTCTTCTATCTTCTCCCACAATTTTGATCTGTTTTTCAAATGTCTACTTCCTAGCTTGCTCAATGTCCAGAAGTAGTAATATCTGGGATGGACTACAATTTGTCCTATTCCCTTTGCAATAATGTTTGCCTTTCATGTCCTTTGACTCTTATAACTGCAGTCTTGTTTTTGCACAGTTTGTGTGTAACCTTTGGTTCCCTGCATTTTATTCATGCTGTCTACAGAATTTCGAAGGGTGTATACTAGTCAAAAATTGTCAAAAACTTTGTCTGAGTTGATAAATCCTGTAAAGGTAGGTTTTCCTACATTGAAAGACAAATAAGATAGTGTGTGCATGGTTTGATAATTATGGACTGCTATTGGTTCCAGCTATTGTGGCAGCGAACTGATCGAGCGTGATGACTGCCTCAGTGTCAAGGGTGGATGCTGTGCAGAAACCACTCCTATGGTTTCGTGAGCATGGTGTTTCTGGAAGCTGCACTCCTATTCCATCAGAAATTCTTATGGTAAGAACAACTCATTCATTTATTCACACATATTCTACTCCACACACTCCCATATAACTGTTAATCTTCAAGGATATGGCAAACTGTGGTACCAGGGTACCTATAGATAAAGAAAAGCAACTGTGGTTGTCAAAGTTTCCTGTGAAAATGGTTGTGCATGTTATATAAGTCAGACCAAAACAGTTTTCAAAAACACTTTTGAGCACATACTATTGCATTTAGACAATACCACTGTGACAAAATGTCCATAGCCACAGACATACAGGACTCAGTTCACAAAATACATGAAATAGATAACCCTCAATGTCCTGTGCACCACAGTGTAGAGAAAAAAGCTCACTCTGCTAGAAGAACTGAAAATTTATCAAAGAAAATTTGAAGCTGAATTATGTAGCTACTACATTTTCCAGCAAATGTGCTTATACATATCTATTAAATTCTTAACCATTTTTTCAAGGACCGAGAATGCTAGCTATATTTTTTTATTAACTAGCTGTAAGTAACCACTTCTTTCTTTTCCATTTGTTTTCTGAATTGAGAAAAAAGTGAAAATAATCAGCCTATTTGCATAACATCTAACATACACAAAGTAGATTGTTAGGGAGTAAATTTGGTGTTTTGTATTTGGGTTCAAAGATGAACATGTTTTGTGGTTGTCCAACAAACAAACAAACAAACTCAATATAGTAGTGTGTGTGAAAAACATGATTCTTTTAAATCCACCCCACAATATTAGAATGTTTGCCCTTGCACTTTATTGATAGTCATACAGTAAGCAGATTTTACCAGAAAATGGAGACTTTTGAAGTTGAAATTAATTCAGATGAGTGGAATTGGTGATGTGAATACTGACTTGCCATTTTACTTTACTGTTAATATGTCTACTTCTATTATTTTGTTTTGGAGCTGTTTCATGTGACATACTGTGAACAATAAGCAAATTCAGGACTTCAGTTGAGAAATTTACACTTTTGTCTTGGTTCAACATTTTATCAGGAGGTTTAAACAATGTTTCACTTAATATTTGAGTGAATTAGTCTTTTTTGTTGTAAATGTTTGCTCTCTCTTGCATTTCTGTCTGGAAGTAGGTGCACTAGTCCTCTGTCATTATTATGCTGCACAGCCCCTTGGTTAAGCCAGTTTTGCCAGAGTGCCGGTCAATACAATGTGGGTCATATACAAGCTGGGTTGTAGAACATTCAGGAATATTCTAGAAGCTTGGAAAACATTTGTTAACACTTGAAAATATGCATAAGAGCTTGAGAAAAATGCAGAAAAATCTTGAATCTTTTCTCTCTAAAAATAAGTTGAGCCAAAAGAAAAAGAAAATGTCCTGGTGGCAATGACAATGTGATGGCGACCTCTTCAGACATTGGTGTCTCCACAGTGGCAACAACCATTGTAACGGACAACAGGGAAATTGAGGGTAGTGTCAGCCATAAAAATCATTGATTGACTGTGTGTAGTTTTGACAGTATGGTCAACTACACACACAAACCCATTAATTCTTATAAACATACCAGCTGTGCTCATTCACACTTTGCTGTTGCTCACATCTCCTTAAATGAAAAAGAAAGAAAAGAGAAAGCACACTTTTATAATGTGTGTGGTAATTGGATACACGTCCTAATCTTATTCTCTCCCCAGTCTCTGTCCCTCTCCCCCTGCTCCTTTCTTTGTCCGTTTGCTCTTGCTACCCTCTCCCCCCCCCCTTTCCTGCCCCCCTCTCCCCATCCATCTCCTCCTTCCCGTTTTGTATACCCAACTGCCCCTACTCCCTTCCTTCCTTCCTTCCTTCCTTCCTTCCTTCCTTCCTTCCTTCCGTTCTCTGTCTCCATTTCTTCCCACTCATCTGACCATCTCCTCATCCCCTCTCACTCTGACCTTGAGGTGGTTTATAGTTATTGCAAATTCAGCTTCTGGTCAATGGAGATTTGAGATTTTGAAGTAGCAAACATCTAGGTTTTTACTTATATAGGTACTGTAAATTTTTATAATTGCAAATCTCTGGAAGTTTTCGAGTGAATGCTTTGAAATTTTGACACAACATTGCACTGGAATATGCATGTGTTTTTATATACCTATTTTTTAATATATATAATACACAATTTTTTATAAATTTGATAATAGGGAAATGTTACAAAAAAATCTCAAAAGTTATTTCTCTATGTAAAAGAAATAGATACATAGAAACACACCTCTATCAGAATGCAATGTTGTGGCAAAATTTCAAAACAATTTCTCAAGAACTTTCAGAGACCCAAAATTTTGAACAAACGAACGCTTACATTTGTATTTATATAGATATCAATATTTTTTAACCATATAGTAAAGTTTGTGGCACAACTTGACTAGAGGAAGGGATCGATTGGTAGGACATGTTCTGAGCCATCAAGGGATCACCAATATAGTATTGGAGGGCAGCATGGATGGTAAAAATCGTAGAGGGAGACCATGAGATGAATACGCCAAACAGATTCAGAAGGATGTAGGTTGCAGTAGGTACTGGGAGATGAAGAAGCTTGCACAGGATAGAGTAGCATGGAGAGCTGCATCAGACCAGTCTCAGGACTGAAGACCACAACAACAACAATATTTTTTATGTGTCTTAGCTTGTGTGGAGCCATTTGAACCAAAGCTTCTCAGTCATGGAAGGAGTCACTACATTACATAACTCATAATACTGTGATAAAAAGCCGGCTGGAGTGGCCTAGCGGTTCTAAGCGCTACAGTCTAGCACTGTGCGACCACTATGGTCGCAGGTTCGAATCCTGCCTCAGGCATGGATGTGTGTGATGTCCTTAGGTTAGTTAGGTTTAAGTAGTTCTAAGTTCTAGGAGACTGATGACCACAGCAGTTAAGTCCCATAGTGCTCAGAGCCATTTGAACCATTTTTTGTGATAAAAATTGGAAACAGAAATACGAAAAATTAAAAGAAAGATTTGCAGTAGAACATAAAAATGAATAACATATTACAGAGAAGGGCTATGTGGAAATCCTGTACAAAATAAAACAAGTATGCTAAAAGGCAGCCTTTCAACATAAATTTGAAAATCTGGGATGTATATCACAAGTTTTTCAGTTCTGCAGAAAGTGTATGGAACAAAACCTCCAGATTGATGAAATCCTTTCTGTTATTATAGTTCAGTTAAGCAAGTGTGCCATCTCTGAAACATGCATAACTATACAGTATAGCAGCAATGAAATTCCTGGATGGAATAATACATAAAAGATAAGTAGGCAACTACTCACCTAGAGCCGACTGATGCGTGGCACATAGAAACATGCCACTGAAAACAACATTTGTACTGACTTTCAAGCTCTTTCTCTTTCTCTAGTAAAAGTATACACAACCACACAGACAGCCAAATGCATACACCTGCAGCTATTGCGAGACTGACTGCACAGTCTCACTGCATCCTTGAGCCTGTGCATTTGGGTTTCTGGGTGATTGTGTGTGTATATGTGTGTAATAGAGAAAGAGCTCAAAAATTAAGGTGAATACTGTTTTCTATTGCATGTTTCTACATGCTACACATCAGTCTATAGGTGAGTGGTGGTCTTTCCTTTATTTCTCACTTCATAGCAGTTCAGTATCTTGTGTAAAGGTTGTATCTTCAAATATAATAAGCAGCTTTAAAGTAATATCCTTGTATGTAAATTTGTGTCAGTGGTTCACATGTTACCCTTCCACTGTGTAGCACACTTAGGTTAAGCGTTATTATTTGGTAATATGTTGTGCTGATCAATTAAGGAACTACAATTATTTCTGGAGCTTCTTCTTCTTCTTCTTCTTCTTCTTCTTCTTCCTCCTTTTTCTTCTTCCCCCTGCCTACCTTCAGTGTCATAACATTCCTGTAATGGAATAATTTTGTGGAGCAATGCACCTAAAGTGTATTGAGTATTTATTTCACAGAAACAAACAGTTCCTCTTTTTCCTGTCCTTTTCCCGTGTCTTCACAGTACTGGCAGGTTAAACTGTATTTGACAGTGTTAGTGGTAAAGGGGCCAGATGCCCTTCATGTCGCCAGCCCTTTGAAATGTTTACAAATTGTGTAACTTAGGTGGATGTGGGTACCAGCCTTGTATTCACTTACGTGGATGTGGGAAACTGCCTAAAAATAAAATCTGACCTGACTGGCTCTCAGACCCTTATTGTTGCTGCATTCTACTAGTAAAACTTTCCTACAACATTGATAACAATCTGAAATAGAAATACTTACATTCACAATTGAAACTCTTTAGGGCAATAATTTATTTAGAAATGCACCTTTGCAAACCATCAACAGAATAGAAAGAAAGTGATGTCTGACAGAAACAGTCACCCTTTGGTTTTGAAAATGGAATTCTTGTTTCATAAACCACTTAACTTCTGTGCGTTGAAAATTATGGTACCAGTGAAGTTAACTCCAATTTACACAAACAATAGACTTTTTAAAATCATAATGTATCTCTTTCATGTGTCGTATTATTCATGTTGACTTTGGCATTGCTTTCATACTGTTTCCTTATAACATAGCATACAAGAGTAAATATGTGGTACAAAGTGGTGGTAAGCATAAAAGAAGGAAAGAGCTCTTAAATGGTATTATATGACAAAAAAGTAGTAATAACTGATACCAGAACTTCAGATCTCTGTATTTGTAGGTGTGACATTTGCCATGCATCTACCAAGTCACCTTACAGGAAGTTTAATATTGTACTGTTAAAAACAACATTAGTCTTAGAGGAGTGTCATACACATATTAATGGGTTTGGAATGAGTGTAAGTTTTGCTTCCAGACTTGCATCTGTTGAAAATACTGGTAAAATGTAACAGAGTCCTCTACGAAACCTGTAGCATGTCCATTTTGACATATGCATGTGAAAAATGAACCACTAGCAGTGAAGACATCATAAGAATCCAGGCAGCTGAGATGAGGTTTGTTCAGAGCATGATCAGAAACAGCCCAAGTTGTAAGATAGCAAGACAAAGTAACCTTGCAGTGACTGAGATGCTGTAGACATATGCAACCCATGGATGCTTATAGGCTACCGAGAGTACTGTATGATTTGAAACGCAGAGATGAAGGACTGGTAGGAAGACCAAGACTCAAGTATAAGGAAATGATGGACTCTGACATTGAGCAGACACATCATACCTGGAACCGCATCAAAGAAGGAGAGAAGTTTAAAGACCGTTATCTTTGGAAAAGCCTCTTTTGCTGACCCATTGAATGAGGTGGAACGATGTGGGATGATAATGACTTATATCTGTTGAAATATGCTGGTGCAGTTGACAGATTGCTGCCACTCCCTTAGAAAGATAAATGTACTCAATCCTGGCAATGCACATTTACACAATTTAATAAATTCAAGAAACTTATGATAATGATCAAAGCAGAAGAAATTAATTAAAATTTGTGCTGTGGCCAGGACTCATACTCAGGTCTTCTTGCTTGCTAGGCAGAAATGATAATCATTACACCACCACAACACAATGATCAACATTGCTGCTCGAACTAGTCAAGCTGAGTGTCCTCCCCAATACAAACTTCAGTTCATATCTCCAGCTCATTTTCCCTTAGTTGTCACTACTGTCATTATAAGATCCAAGAAAATTGTTGAAACTCTTTTCTTATTATTTCAGTCACAACTTAAATTTGTCTCAAGTGGACTATGAACCTACAGACAATATTAATAATATCTCCAGTCTTTTTGCAGATGGTGCAGTTATCGGTAATGAATTACTATCTGAGAAAATCTATGCAAATACCCAGTCAGATCTTATTAAGATTTCAAAATAGTGCAAATATTGGCAACTTGTTTCAAATGTTCAAAAATGTAAACATGTGCATTTCATAAAGCACAGAAAATTAGTATCCTATGACTATGGTATCAATGAGTCACAATCGGAATCGGTCAGATTATACAAATATGCGGATGTAACAATTTGTAGACATGTGAAATGGGATGATAACAAAGCTAAGTCATAGGTAAGGCAGGTGGCAGGCTTTGGTTCATTGTCAGGATACTGGGAAAATGCAGTCAGGGTTCAAAGGAGACTGCTTACAAAGTTACCTGTGTGTCCCATCTTAGAGTATCAAATAGAAGTGTGTGGAACCAATACCAAATAGGATTAACAGAAGAATTAAATGTATACAAAGAAGGGTGACAGACTGTCAAAAGGGAGCATCATGAAAATGCTGAAAAACCGGGATTGGAAACTGTTGAAGATATATGCTGATTATCCTACAAAAGCCTGCTTATGAAGTTTGAATAACTGATATTAAATAAAGAATCTAGAGATATTTTTCATCTCATGTGTATTGCTCCTGTAGGGACTGTGAAGACAAAATTAGACTGGCAGATTAAAACTGTGTGCTGAACTGAGACTCGAACTCGGGACATCCCCCAGACTGTGACTAAGCCATGTCTCCACAATATCCTTTCTGCCAGGAGTGCTAGTTCTGCAGCATTTGCAGGAGAGCTTCTGTGAAGTTTGGAAGGTAGGAGACGAGATATGGTAGAAGTGAAGCTGTGAGGATGGGTCGTGCTTGGGTAGCTCAGATGGTAGAGCACTTGCCCATGAAAGGCAAAGGTCCTGAGTTCAAGTCTTGGTGTGGCACACAGTTTTTATCTGCCAGGAAGTTTCATATCAGCGCACATTCCGCTGCAGAGTGAAAATCTTATTCTGGAAGTACAGCTTGTATTTTGTACACAACCACAGTCTAAAAAATAGCTGGAAGGAAGTTTTTGTTCCAAGTGCCATTGATACTGAGGCATAACATTTTATTTGTGATAGTACAAATACAGAAATGAAGCATTAGATTTTTAACTAGTGGTATTGTGAACAAAAGCCACTTCTCTTATATTTTAAATTTTGGAACTCCTGAGGGAAGCACATCTTGGCAGAAAGACCATGTGCCATCTACCAACACATGTTTGAAAGATTTTCTCCATGGTTTGGCATTTGCAACAGAGTACCGAGAACACAATAACACTGAAAACCCATTTTGTGAAACAATTTCACTTAGATCATTTTCATTTCTACTCTTCACAAGTATTAAGTGACTGGCAGGCATGTGCTTATACTTCTTTTCTTGCCTCTCTCATCAAACCTTTGTCTCTTCATTCCTCATACTTCAAGAAGCACAATGGATTCACAGATTTGCTTCAGAGTGTCTAACCTCACCTGCTTTCTTAAACTCAGTTAATTCTTGTCCTAACATGCTCTACAGTTATCACACGCTCCAGTTGTGACAGTGGGGGAAAATAATAATAATAATTGAACACGTGAAGGGTAGTTACTATAGATAAGTATTCTCAATTAAATGAGAAGAATAGTTTTCTGCATATGTGAATTTGTCATCTTCCCATATGATGTCATTCTTCTTAGTGGCACAATTATCGAGTCACTGATTCCTCACTACAAGAGATTATAGAGTTCACAGATACTTTCATAAACAAAATGTTTCAATGCCATTCCTCATCTATATCTTATCTTTTATTCTTCTTGACACTGGTACTTTTTAATAACTTTTAGTTTTACACAAAAATACATGTCCTCTGCTCAGGGTTCAGAACAGAATTGCCACAAAAAATCACATGGAGTCAGAGCTTGGCAATGTCCCTCTCAAGACACTGGATATTTTATAAAATAATAATACTTCTCCATAAAATTTGTTTTCACCATCAACCATCTCATTAGTGTAATTTTTTGGTGGGATTTAAACTTCTACATACAGGTAATTTTAATGTACATGCCATGAATTGCAAAAGACTTTAATTTGACTTTGATGCACCGATGCCGACATTTAAGAATAATATTTATTAGGACATAATTATATCAGTACTGTTTAGTAATACAGGAAATGTTAGCCTTTGCTTTAAATACATAAAGAGAAAATTACACTAATGAGCTGGTTGGTGGTGAAGGCAAATTGTATGAAGAAAAATTATTATTTAATGAAATATTCAATGAATTGAGAGGGAAATTGCTGAGCTCTCACTACATGTAACATTTCTGCAGTAATTCTGTTCTGAACCCTGAGCAGAGGAGATATATTGTATATTTTTATAGTAAGTGAAACAATCCATATTTTTTTAATGAATAAATGTACAAATGCAGGCAAAATTCTAAAGGTAAATAGCACATGTATGGTCTTAGTACAAATTTCAACTTGTGTTAGCAATATAGATCTGACTTGAAGGCACTTGTTGTACACTGAAGCAAATATGACAAAAATTTCTTGTTTCATTACCAAGGGAGTAGAAAGAAGTTGATGCAGTATTGCACAATATGAGTTAGCAGAATGCTTCTTTCTGATATAATATGGCTGTTGTGAGTGCAAGAGATGCTACATTTATGAATGAATGTTCTTTTCTTTTCAGAAAATATTGGCTGTTAGGTGTTCAGATGGGTGTCCCCCTCCAGAACTGGTAGAAGTTTCACATCATCTGCTGGCACGGTTGGCCACAAACCCCAAAGTTGATGCAACAGAAGTACGCCTGCAAATATCAACTGCTTTGTGTTCCACACTTCATAAACTACAGGAACTGCAGCAATTTGAAGACTGTGCTTCGAAAATACTAGAAAGGTAATTTTGGTTTAAAGTAGTGGTGTGGATGTGAAATTGCCACTGTAGATTTTTATAACTATATATTTCTTCTTGTCAAGTAACACTGTTGATTTCCTAGTCCAACAATTTACGAAATGAGCTTCTTGTAACATTAGGACTGAAGTATACATGTATAAACTATCAAAAAAACCTCTAAAAATGTGTTATTCCAATAGAAAAAATTAAATTAGTAGTAAAAAACTCTTAGCTGATCCCAAGAAGTAAGAAACCTAATATTTCAAAAATACTATGGTAACATTCAAAAACACACACACAGATACACTAATTTAGTAGGCATAATTTATTTCCTCTTTATCTGCAGTAATTTGAGACAGTTATTTCTTATATTAAATAAACTTCTTATTACAGACAGACAAACTCACACTGAGACAAAATAATGTTTATGATCATTAGTGTGTGAAAGGTTGTCTGAGTTTGGCATTTCAATCATAATGCAACTGAACCCCAGTGGCACTAATAGCAGACACAAACTTGCTTTGAAGACTGGTGATAGGTTAAATGCTGAAATAAATGGAAGGTAATTGATAAAATATACCAAACATGTAATGGAAATTGTGAGTCTTGTTGTTTATGTTAATTTATTGATATGGCCACATGGGTAGTAATAACAATGTACTAAGCATCAACTACATTATAGATCAAACTTACATTCATCCTACATCTCATTATATATATTTTCTGCTTTATGGGGCTGTGGTTGTATGACTTCATTTCGTACATTCTGCAGTCATTCATTAATGTCGCCAGTTCTCGTCTATGTTTATAAACCTTAATGCATCAGTCTCATCACATGAGAGACTTTTTTACTTTTGACATCCTCTTACAGAAGTTAATATTATGGTTGTTAGTAACTGCAAATCCAGTTGATGTTCTGTATTTCATTTTTGGAACCAGGATAAAAACTAAGCAGGCTACTTAACCATACCATGAGAATGTACTTAATTCGTTAGACAATGAATTGCAGGCTACTGTATATTCCAGGATCTGTCAAAGGCATTTGACTATGTGATTCACAATATTCTTTTATATCTAAAAACAAAGATGATGTGACTTACCGAATGAAAGCGCTGGCAGGTCGATAGACACAAAAACAAACACAAACACACACACAAAATTCTAGCTTTCGCAACCAACGGTTGCCTCGTCAGGAATTCTTTTAAGTTAATAAGAATATTATGGTGAACTGGAGACAGGAGACGAAGACTGTTGATAGGAATGAGTCCTGTATTAATCTAGTAGTCAGCATCCAAATGGGAACTAATAGCATGTGGTTTCTCGCATGATTTATCTTAGGGTATTTACTTTTTCTAGTACGTATTAGTGAGCTTTTATCAGTAACATTACTAGATGCCAAGATTGCTCTGTTTGCAGGTGGTATAAAGGTTGCAATAAGTGACAAATCAAATATAGTTATAGAAGGAGTAGTTAATGATGAATGTATTTCCCTGGTATTCTACTGTGAACTGCAATCTACCACTTTCTATGTCATCATCTCATTTCATATCCCTACAATTTGTTACATCAAGTTATTTGTATGGGTTAATTAACTGTGAGTCATTGATATTACACTCTCAGCATACTACTTTTTCATTTTGTAAAGTGCCCAGTTTTAAATTTCGGAACATTAAAAGGAAATAGCCAACCTTTGCACCAGTGAATCAAGACCTGGCTGAATATTTGTACAGCTTCTTTTTAGTCAGTACTTCATTACAGATAACTGCATCATCTGCAAAAAATCCGATGTTACAATTAATATTGCCTGCAAGGTCATTATTGTGCATCATGAACAGCAAAGGTTCCAACACACTTTCCTAGGGGACAAACAAAGTTACTTCTACGTCTGTCGAGCGATGTCCATCTGAGATAACTTGCAACTTATCCAAAAATCAAGTTAGGTTTCACCCAGTTGATGTTTTCAGAATTCATGCTGGTTGGCATGGAGGAGATCATTCCGTTCAAGATTACAATGTCATCAGCATACCTCAAAGTTTTTATTTCTTCTCCATGGATTTTAATACCTACTCTGAATTTTTCTTTTGTTTCCTTCACTGCTTGCTCAATATACAGATTGAATAACATCGGCGAGAGGCTACAACCCTGTCTCACTCCCTTCCCAACCACTGCTTCCCTTTCATGGCCCTCGACTGTTATAACTGCCATCTGGTTTCTATACAAATTGTAAATAGCCTTTCGCTCCCTGTATTTTACCCCTGCCACCTTCAGAATTTGAAAGAGAGTATTCCAGACAACATTGTCAAAAGCTTTCTCTAAGTCTACAAATGCTGGAAATGTAGTTTTGCCTTTCCTTAATCTAGCTTCTAAGATAAGTCGTAATGTCAGTATTGCCTCACGTGTTCCAATATTTCTATGGAATCCAAACTGATCTTCCCTGAGGTCGGCTTCTACTAGTTTTTCCATTCGTCTGTAAAGAATTCGCGTTAGTATTTTGCAGCCGTGACTTATTAAACTGATGGTTCGCTAATTTTCACATCTTTCAACACCTGCTTTCTTTGGGATTGGAATTATTATATTCTTCTTGAAGTCTGAGGGTATTTTGCCTCTTCATACATCTTGCTCACCAGATGGTAGAGTTTTGTCAGGACTGTCTCTCCCAAGGCTATCAGTTGTTCTAATGGAATGTTGTCTACTCCCGGGGCCTTGTTTCGACTCAGGTCTTTCAGTGCTCTGTCAAACTCTTCAGGCAGTATCATATCTCCCATTTCATCTTCATCTACATCCTCTTCCATTTCCATAATACTGTCCTCAAGTACATCACCCTTGTATAGACCCTCTATATACTTCCACCTTTCTGCTTTCCCTTCTTTGCTTAGAACTGGGTTTCCATCTGAGCTCTTGATATTCGTACAAATGGTTCTCTTTTCTCCAAAGGTCTCCTTAATTTTCCTGTAGGCAGTATCTGTCTTACCCCTAGTGAGATAAGCCTCTACATCCTTACATTTGTCCTTTAGCCTTCCCTGCTTAGCCATTTTGCACTTCCTGTCGATCTCATTTTTGAGACGTTTGTATTCCTTTTTCCTGCTTCATTTACTGCATTTTTATATTTTCTCCTTTCATCACATAAATTCAATATATCTTCTGTTACCCAAGGATTTCTGCTAGCCCTCGTCTTTTTACCTACTTTATCCTCTGCTGCCTTCACTACTTCATCCCTCAAAGCTACCCATTCTTCTTCTACTGTATTTCTTTCCCCCATTCCTGTCAATTGTTCCCTTATGCTCTCCCTGAAACTCTGTACAACCTCTGGTTTAGTCAGTTTATCCAGGTTCCATCTCCTTAACTTCCCACCTTTTTGCAGTTTCTTCAGTTTTAATCTACAGTTCATAACAAATAGATTGTGGTCAGAGTCCACATCTGCCCCTGGAAATGTCTTACAATTTAAAACCTTTTTCCTAAATTTCTGTCTTACCATTATATAATCTATCTAAAACCTGTCAGTATCTCCAGGATTCTTCCATGTATACAACTTTCTTTTATGATTCTTGAACCAAGTGTTAGCTATGATTAAGTTGTGCTCTGCGCAAAATTCTACCAGGTGGCTTCCTCTTTCATTTCTTACCCCCAATCCATATTCACCTACTACATTTCCTTCTCTTCCTTTTGCTACTACCGAATTCCAGTCACCCATGACTATTAAATTTTCATCTCCCTTCACTATCTGAATAATTTCTCTTATTTCATCATACATTTCTTCAATTTCTTCGTCATCTGCAGAGCTATTTTACATATAAACTTGTACTACTGTAGTAGACATGGGCTTTGTTTCTATCTTGGCCACAATAATGCATTCACTATGCTGTTTGTAGTAGCTTACCTGCACTCCTATTTTTTTATTCATTATTAAACCTACTCCTGTATTACCCCTATTTGATTTTGTATTTATAACCCTGTATTCTCCTGACCAAAAGTCTTGTTCCTCCTGCCACCAAACTTCACTATTCCCACTATATCTAACTGTAACCTATCCATTTCCCTTTTTAAATTTTCTAGCCTACCTGCCCAATTAAGGGATCTGACATTCCACACTCCGATCCATAGAATGCCAGTTTTCTTTCTCCTGATAACGACGTCCTCCTGAGTAGTCCTCGCCCGGAGATATATATGGGGGACTATTTCACCTCCGGAATATTTTACCCAAGAGGATGCCATCATCATTTAACCATACAGTAAAGCTGCGTGCCCTCGGGAAGAATTAGTTGTTGATTAGTGTTGATTAGAAGGAGGCCAATTGAGGGCCTGCAGCCAGCCTGTCTGCTTGCTAGACACGCTGCACCTACACCTGGAGTTATGGGCTGTGATGTGGTTTTCTATGACAGCAGGAGCACTCTCATGGCTATCCCATGTATCCTGACAGCAGATTTGTATGTCAGTCTGGTGATTCAACTTGCTGTTCTGCTATTCATGAACATTCCAAGAGGTGTTTTCCAGCTGGCTAACACTTGCCCACATACCACTGTTGTAACCCAACAGGTCTACAGAGTTTCAACTTGATGCCTTGGCCTGCTCAATCACCAGGTCTGTCTACATCTGAGCACATGAGGGACAGCCAGAATTAATCATCACAATAAGACTCAGTTTTTACAGTTTCTAACTCACAATTCAACAAGAACTGATATTTTGATCAGACAGAATGGGCATATTACAAGCGAGATGGAACAGTTCAAGTTCCTAGGTGTTCGGATAGATAGTAAGCTGTTGTAGAAAGCCCGTGTTCAGGATCTTGTTCAGAAACTAAATGCTGCTTTATTTACCATTAGAACAGTATCTGAAATAAGTGACAGTTCAACACGAAGGGTAGTCTACTTCGCATATTTTCATACGCTTATGTCGTATGGTATTATTTTTCGGGGTAATTCTTCTGATTCAAAAAGGGTATTTTTGGCTCAAAAATGGGCTGTTTGAGCTATATGTGGTGTAAGTTTGAGAACCTCTTGTCGACCCCTATTCAATAGTCTGGGAATTCTGACATTGCCCTCACAGTATATATTTTCTTTAATGTCGTTTGTTGTTAGCAATATTAGCTTATTCTCAAGAGTTAGCAGCTTTCACTCAGTTAATACTAGGCAGAAATCAAATCTGCATGTGGAATGCACTTCTTTGACTTTTGTGCAGAAAGGAGTGCGCTATTCTGCTGCATCCATTTTCAATAAGCTACCACAAGAACTCAAAAATCTTAGCAGTAGCCCAAATGCTTTTAAGTCTAAACTGAAGAGTTTCCTCATGCTCATTCCTTCTATTCTATCGAGGAGCTCCTGGAAGAGCTGAAAAATTAAGCAAATTCCAGTGTTACATTGTTGATCTTCTTTATTTAAACGTACGAATTGTCGCCTGAATGCGTTTCTTGTATTTCATTTTATCTGTTTCTACTATCGTGTTATAATTTCATGTATTGACTCGTTCCATGACCATGGGATCTGACATTCCACACTCCGATCCATAGAATGCCAGTTTTCTTTCTCCTGATAACGACGTCCTCCTGAGTAGTCCTCGCCCGGAGATATATATGGGGGACTATTTCACCTCCGGAATATTTTACCCAAGAGGATGCCATCATCATTTAACCATACAGTAAAGCTGCGTGCCCTCGGGAAGAATTAGTTGTTGATTAGTGTTGATTAGAAGGAGGCCAATTGAGGGCCTGCAGCCAGCCTGTCTGCTTGCTAGACACGCTGCACCTACACCTGGAGTTATGGGTCCCATGGAACAATAAATAAATAAATAAAATAAAATAAATTGAACGACTGAGAGGGACGGGCATGGAACTCCATTCCATAAACTGACATCCAGCACCTCCACAACACAATGCATGCATGTAGGCATGCTTGCGTTCAGCATTCTGACAGTTACAGTGGTACAATCTCTTATCATGTTTACAATAACCTGTGATCTTGCAATGTTGGTCTTTTAAAAATGTTACCTAGACAAATTTATTCCCAAAATTTCATTACTCGACTCAGAGGACACCGCCTTAACGTAGCACTGTGCGTGCGGGTGAGGAGCTTTGCATGCTCTGGATCCAGAGGGCTATGCTGGTGGTAGTGCAGCTACCGGCAGGGTCACCCATGCCGGACAGGCCGAAGGTGGGGAGCCAGACCAAGTGTGTCCCTCAACGACCTATCAAGAACCTGCCTCCTATCCTTTTCCTATCCCTAGCCCATCCTTTTTCTTTTCTTTCCCATTTATCCCCACTTAACCGGTGCTGGCAGTTAAACCACATATAGGGGTGTGGAGGAAAGGCCAAGCCCACATGCTGAACATCTGGCACATCATCACTGCCTGGGCGATAAGGTGGCAGCACCACCAAGGCAATTGGAAGTGGTGGGCCAATCACCTGCCCTTCTTAAATAATCTGATTACTGAAACTGAGAGAAGACTACATTAATTATTTTTTGGTGCTGTGTTCCATCAATGTAGTTAAAAAGAGGGTTTGCAAAGAATGATGGGATAAGTTATTATGCAAATGTTACAAATATCTGCTGTGACATCATTTGCAGTACATTCTGTCACACATTCAGATGAAGTAAAAGGAATAGTGTTGTGTACATAGTTCCGCATAGTCAGCACATAGACAACTTTCCCACTGGAGCGCGCCCCGCTAAGCACAACAGCGCAGGCGCAGTGCTCGTCCGTCTCCGCACTGCGAGATGGCGCTGTCTTAGAGACGGACCAAATTCTGCTTCCGCCGATCTGCTTATTAATATGTAACGCAGCCAATGAGACTGCTGCTAACGTAGAACCTTTTCTCCTCATGGATCACACTCACGCAGTGATACCTGAACGCTCAAGGCATTATTACGAGTGTACAGACCTCCGATTTGTCAGTCTGCATCAGTCTGCATTAGTCTGCATTTGTCTGTACCAGTCTATAGTCAAGTTTCAGTCTGCACCTAATAAGATTACCATATTCCTGTACATAGCTATGAAGATAAATGAATAGACACTTTGTCAAGTATCAGAGATATGTGAGAATAAGATTAACGTACCAAGACCAAAGGAATTTCAGATTGTCAATTGTAAACAGCATCCAGAATCAAGTTAAATAATGTCTATATTTTTTATTATTTTAATAAATGTGTGTTAAAATTAATCAAGTTCTGTTTAAAGTGGGTCACCATCAATCTGCTACTCTAAGCGTGCAAGTGGCATTTGTATCGTTTGACCTAACGGCAGAAGATAAACACGCCACGATAAGACCACGAGACATATTGCTGACACTCGTCTACTTCGTTAGAGCGATCAGTCAAATAATCTGATGGTGTGTGTACCGAAGGTCTTACAGTACGCACACCACAAATAGTTAGCAGTTATTTTCAAATACACATTGTGATAAGTGAATTTTACTTCTAAGTATCTGCCATCATGTTTCTATCAGCTGCCATTTTCATTCTGGGCACAGAAGTCTAGTGAATGATTCCCGTGTGCAAAAGGAGTCTGGGATTCCAATTCTATCCATGTACTCATGTCATTGATCATTTGATTTGTTCTTTTACAGCTTTTAATCCTTTAATGTTTTTATCATCATTTCAGTTAGTTGACAGACCACATTTTTAATGAAAACCATACTTTAAGGAGTCCAACCTGGACCTGCCACCACAAAGAATTACTGAAGGCAAAGGAACAGCAATGTCACTCTCAAGTTATTAATTCCTTTCCAAATAATCTTTATTTTACCTAACATTTGTCGCATCTAATATGGAGTCCGCTTTTCAAGATTTGGCTAATGTTATATTTTGTTATTTACCTCTTTGACGAGATGCCTTTCCTGATGTCACAGTTATCAAGGTAACCTGAGGAAGGGAAGTCATGTCCCCCAACTCTCTATGAATCATGTAGACTTTTTTCTGAATACCATCATATTTTAACTGTTTGTATACTGTTTTCTCTGAGGTGGAATTTGGTGACCAGCCCAGCATTTGCTTAAATAAGCATGGGAGACTGCCTGTAACCCACATTGAAGTTGATCAGTGTACCAGCTCACCGTTGTTAATCCACTACACGGATTCAACCTGGATCTGGCTTACCTTCCTGTGTCACCAGCTAGCATGCTGCACATTGCACTAGATGACCAGACTCTACTCCTAAAATCTTACTGAGTGAGGTGGCGCAGTTGTTAGCACACTGGACTCGCATTCGGGAGGGCAATGGTTCAAACCTGCATCCAGCCATCCTGATTTAGTTTTTCCGTGATTTCCCTAAATTACCTCAGGCAAATGTTGGGATGGCTCTTTTGAAAGGGCGTATCAGACTTCCCTCCCCATCCTTCCCTGATCCGATGGGTCAGATGACCTCACTGTTTGGTCTGCTTCCCCAAACCAGTCAACCAACCGACCCAATTTCTGTCCAACATCAGCCACTTCATAAGTAGAATCTGTTTATACTATGATTTAAATTTTTACATGGAGATCATTTTCAGGTACATGCCATTAATTGTAAAAGACTTTAATTTGACCTTAGTGATACAGCACCAACATTTTCATGAACAGTTTTTGAGAATAATAGAATTTTAGTTATGTCCAGTTACTGATAGTAATTATTTTGCAAATCTTTCAATAATTATTGAAAATGAATGTGTATGTGATATACTTTAGATTTTATTATATAAAATCTGAGTAGAACTTCAAGAATGTAACAGAATGACAGGATCTTTCACATGTAAACATAATAATTAAATTTGACTTCAAAAATTGACAATTATTACTGTGACAGAGTGAACTGTCAGTTAATACAGGAAATGCTATTCTACTCATTAAGTATGTAGGAAGAAAATGATCAAACATGTATTTTATGTTTGCAAAAAGTAAATGAAACAAATCATATTTTATAAATGAATAAATATACAATGCAAGCAAAGTCTAAAAATACTTTGTAGCTACTCATGTGTCGATTAGATTAAATTGCCAGCTAGTGTTACGTAATGGAGAACTGACTAGAGGGATCATACTGTATACTAAAATGGTGTATTGTTCTTCATTAAAATGAATGTGATACAATGTACTCTTTCATTATAAGCTGGAGAAGACCCCTGCTGCACCGGGAACTTTACTACATACTTATGATCAAGATCACAAAACACACTGAAATATTTTCTCTTTCTCACCCTCTGTGCCACACAAAATTATTTTATCCTCCAAAGAAGAGGGGGACTATTTGCACAAAACTAAATTATAAGAATGAAAGTAAGATCCAAACAGTAAAGTCTGCATACAGAACACTCAATTGTGGAGTTCCCCAAGGAAGTATACTTGGACCATTCTTGTTTATAGTATATATTAATGATATAACACAGCCACAAAACCCCAAACTAGTGAACTATGCTGATGATACATCTTTTATTAGCTGGGGCTGTACAAAGCGGGTAGCATTCCAAAGCAACAAAGAGAACATTGAAATGATCACAGAATGTCTAACTGTGAATAAGCTTACACTGAATAAGGACAATACTGTAGTAATAAAGTTCTTGCTACATTTTAATAATACTCATACTCAGTGGGAGATACGATACTGCGTGAAGAGTTTGACAGAGCACTGAAAGACCTGAGTCGAAACAAGGCCCCCGGAGTAGACAATATTCCATTGGAACTACTGACGGCCGTGGGAGAGCCAGTCCTGACAAAACTCTACCATCTGGTGAGCAAGATGTATGAAACAGGCGAAATACCCTCAGACTTCAAGAAGAATATAATAATTCCAATCCCAAAGAAAGCAGGTGCTGACAGATGTGAAAATTACCGAACTATCAGCTTAATAAGTCACAGCTGCAAAATACTAACACGAATTCTTTACAGACGAATGGAAAAACTAGTAGAAGCCAACCTCGGGGAAGATCAGTTTGGATTCCGTAGAAACACTGGAACACGTGAGGCAATACTGACCTTACGACTTATCTTAGAAGAAAGATTAAGGAAAGGCAAACCTACGTTTCTAGCATTTGTAGACTTAGAGAAAGCTTTTGACAATGTTGACGGGAATACTCTCTTTCAAATTCTAAAGGTGGCAGGGGTAAAATACAGGGAGCGAAAGGCTATTTACAATTTGTACAGAAACCAGATGGCAGTTATAAGAGTCGAGGGACATGAAAGGGAAGCAGTGGTTGGGAAGGGAGTAAGACAGGGTTGTAGCCTCTCCCCGATGTTGTTCAATCTGTATATTGAGCAAGCAGTAAAGGAAACAAAAGAAAAATTCGGAGTAGGTATTAAAATTCATGGAGAAGAAATAAAAACTTTGAGGTTCGCTGATGACATTGTAATTCTGTCAGAGACAGCAAAGGACTTGGAAGAGCAGTTGAATGGAATGGACAGTGTCTTGAAAGGAGGATATAAGATGAACATCAACAAAAGCAAAACAAGGATAATGGAATGTAGTCTAATTAAGTCGGGTGATGCTGAGGGAATTAAATTAGGAAATGAGGCACTTAAAGTAGTAAAGGAGTTTTGCTATTTGGGTAGCAAAATAACTGATGATGGTCGAAGTAGAGAGGATATAAAATGTAGGCTGGCAATGGCAAGGAAAGCGTTTCTGAAGAAGAGAAATTTGTTAACATCCAGTATTGATTTAAGTGTCAGGAAGTCATTTCTGAAAGTATTCGTATGGAGTGTAGCCATGTATGGAAGTGAAACATGGGCGATAAATAGTTTGGACAAGAAGAGAATAGAAGCTTTCAAAATGTGGTGCTACAGAAGAATGCTGAAGATTAGATGGGTAGATCACATAACTAATGAGGAAGTATTGAATAGGATTGGGGAGAAGAGAAGTTTGTGGCACAACTTGACCAGAAGAAGGGATCGGTTGGTAGGACATGTTCTGAGGCATCAAGGGATCACCAATTTAGTATTGGAGGGCAGCGTGGAGGGTAAAAATCGTAGAGGGAGACCAAGAGATGAATACACTAAGCAGATTCAGAAGGATGTAGGTTGCAGTAGATACTGGGAGATGTAAAAGCTTGCACAGGATAGAGTAGCATGGAGAGCTGCATCAAACCAGTCTCAGGACTGAAGACCACAACAACAACAACATACTCAATCACTTTCTACAGTTGAAACATCTGACAAACATAAGTTTTTAGGCATGTTGATTGATGAACATCTCACTTGGAAAGAGCATATCGGCTCCACCTGTAAAAAGGTTTCTAGTAATATTTACTCACTAAAATGCCTTGCAAATATAATAGCTCCCCTTGTCCTTAAACAAGTGTATTATGGGTTAATACACTCACACCTACAATATGGGATCGAGGGCTGGGGTGGGGCACCCACTGTCTATATGGATCGCATTTGCAGGCTTCAAAAGAGAGCACTTAGGATAATTGCTGATACAAGCAAACGCCAGTCCTGTAGGGGCTATTTCAAAAATTATAAATTACTGACTGTGTACTCACTGTATGTATTTAAGACCATAATGTTTGTAAAAGAGAACGAGGAAAATAGTGTAAAGAACAGTGACACCCATAATTACAATACTCGAGCCAAAAGTGAATATCATAGGATACAGACTAACAAGAAAGTTACAGCCCACAGTCCATATGTAACTGGGAGACAATTCTATAATAAGTTGCCAAAAAATATAAAGCAACTCCAAGGCAATCTTTTCAAGGACAAATTGAAAAATATGTTAATAGAAAGATGTTTATACTCATTAAAAGAATTCTGAGCTGTAGTACTGCTAGTTTATTCTTTTACATACTGCAGTATATTAGTGGAGGTATTGTTATAATTGGCTAATTTTATGTATATAATCATTATATGTATGGAGTGATATATAATGTGCTCATGTGTTTATAACATTATTGCAGGGAATGATATACAATGTGCTACTTGATGTATATATTCATTCTTGGAATGACATGATATTGATATAATTGTACAAAAAATAACAATGTCCAAGACTGTAAAGTTAACATGGACAAATAAATATTATTATTATTATGACAGCTGTCTCTGAATTAGTTGTGTATTGGTATATGTCATACACATTTAAAATATTGTAAATGAAGTAATGGTGTTTAGTTACTCAAATCTCTCTTTCAGATGTCTGCTGCCAAAATGGGATGGCAGAACCATACCCACAGATGAGCTGATTAAGGGTTCTGATAATGCTGCAATCAGTGTAAATGACATAGACAATTTTAGGCTGATGTTGTGTCATGGTGTTGTGCAGAGTGGCCTTGTTGTAAGTACAAATATACTCAGAATAACAAATAAAATCTCAAGCTCTTGTAACTATAAAATTGTTCAATTGTTGTGTGTGTGTGTGTGGGGGGGGGGGGGGGGGGGGCAGACAGAAGCTAGAGAAAGACTATAGTTAAAATAGGAGCAGGATAGTCACTTCGTGGGAGACACAAGAAGGTGAAATAATGGGGGATATAACAGTTAGATTCTATTTTTATAGTCTCAACAATGATACTGAGGGAACCAATAGGTCAATAAAAATCAGGAAATAAATCACAGGTTCCTGAATGAAGTAAAAGATAAAATGACAGAAATGGGTGCTGTATCTCATTATTGCTTCAGTTTCCCCATTGACTTTTTCGTAATCAGTGGTTTTTAGTGCTTTCATCTACTCTCTTCTGTTGTTGTATTTGAATCTTTTCTTTCTCTCAGGAAGAAACTGTTCTTTATTTCCAGAAATTTTAGACTGAAAGATAGTTTTCTTTTTGGCATGCTTGTCAAATGCACCCTTGGTGCAAATAGTCTTTGTTTCTGGTGATCAGCTATGGCTTTTTATTGTCACATAGTGCCTTTCCATTTATTTAACTCTCATGTTTTGTATTATTATTTGCCTGTATTTTATTAGACACAGAACTGGTAAATATTTTCTTAGTTTTGCTCTTTTCTTGCTTCCATTTGACATGAAGTACATGAGCATCACCACTACTAGGACTGCCCCTTGAAAAATATGGCTGTACTGTTGGCAAAGTATATTTCATTGTGAAAATATGTGATCCTGTATGTTTTCTCGTTAAAGTATATTCAGCATTCATAATTCTAGATACAATTAACACAGCATTGTGACTGTTTTCATAAGACAAGTGCTGTATAACATCACCACATTCCAGTGTTGGAAGCAGCAATGCCAGAGATAAAACTGAAATTCTACACTTTGGTGGCAGTATGTAATGGTCCTGGATTCTAGTCAGTCATCACCATTTCAGTCCAATGTCACAAAAAAAGTCACACAGCCTCTGGCACATTCATATTTATAAAAGTATTACAATCAGCTCGAAACATAACATTGCTGTTTAGTTTATTTAAAATTAAACTTTTTATTTTTACAATAATTTTACATTAATATTTTCTCTGCACATTGCCTGATTCATCATATTTCCTTGAAAATTCATATTTTTTATTACAGTCTTCAAAAAGACTGCTTAAAATTCAAATATGGTATATTGGTTCTCATTTTCTGAAATGTCATCAATTATTCTGTTAATATCGGGCTTCAGTAATCATCAACATGCATAAAATGATTTAATAATCCATGAAATTTACAATGAATTTTGATTTTATATAAAAGTCACAATTTATGTTCAGTTTTAGAATTTGTATTATGTAAACAACAGCGGCCCAAAATTTAATTAGGTGTTATTAATTTCACAAGTTACAAAATCTAACTATAAAATGAAGCAAAATCCTTTAAAAAGCAGTCATAAGTGTCCTTTATCTACTCAACACCATACAACAATGACTAAATCCAAAAAAGACAAACTATAAATCGAAATGCATGTATCAGATGCTACTCTAATTATTTGTGTCATATATTGCATTATAACTAGGCTTGGGTATTACATTTCAACATGTAGCATTTCCAACATACTTTTTTCCTGTTTCAGCCATCCTTGAGTGAAGATGTGATTGCATTAGCATTGACATTCTTGGAGCAGATATGCATATACCCGTCATCTTTAACCAGAATGGCTGTGCGGACAGTGACAAAATTTTTAACAGTGTACAAAGATCTGTGTGTGCAGAACCACTCATCACTAGTGAAGAATAAAATAAATGACTTTGCAAAACTGGCAGCACAGGTCTGGGCAGCTCCCGCACATTCTCCGAGGGACAACGCAGAACTCTTGGTAGCTGCAATACGAGCAGGTGTGGCTTTCTCCATCTCTGGACTTTGTACCTGTTTATTTATAAGTTAACATATGGCAATAAATCCTCAACTACATTGTCACAAAAGTGAAATTGCACTTTGGTAGCGTAGCCTGGGGCCAGGACCCCCTTCATCCGTGCAGCTGCACCCATACCTGTGCCCTCCCCCACACATCTCCCCTTCCTCTGTTGCACCTCCGCCTCCCAGCACACTCCTGCATGTCTTTGCAGGTGCTCCTGCCATATTCCTGTCCTGTGCCCCTGCCTCACTCCCTCTAGCTGTCACCTGCCTCCTTTGACCACTGAGCGAGGTGGCGCAGTGGTTAGACACTGGACTCACATTCGGTAGGACGACTGTTCAATCCTGCGTCCGGCCATCCTGATTTAGGTTTTCCGTGATTTCCCTAAATCGCTCCAGGCAAATGCCGGGATGGTTCCTTTCAAAGGGCATGGCCGACTTCCTTCCCCGTCCTTCCCTAATCCGATGAGACTGATGGCCTTGCTGTCTGGTCTCCTTCCCCAAAACAACCCAACCCTCCTTCAGCCATCCCACTTGCCCCCTGCCTCCGGCCTCTCTTCACCTGCTCCACCTGGTGTGACCCCTCACACAATTTGGACAGCATAGCTGCATTGTCAGCACTGTGTGGTCAGCTGGGACAGTGTAGGGTAACCATACAGTGCCTCCACTGTTCAGTTACTTTCACTCCTTAAATTATATTTTTATTACATTATAGTAACTGTGCTGCTGCTTAAAATGATCCACAACACAAGCATATTATATAATGTATTAGACTTTCCACTTAAAATTATTTGAAAGCATATAATCATGGTTGTATGCAAATGTAATAAAAAATTTAAAGAAGGTAAATGGGTTTAAATCATCCCTGTTGCACACCCTTTCTCAGTTTGACAGTTTGTTAAACTGCATCAAACCAGTGAAGACTGGCTAAAATTTACAGACGCGCGAAATTTGGCACGGACTTCAATGCGAGATGCCTTTAATATGTTCCACAACGAAACATTGTCTCGAAATTTGGTAGAAAATCCGAAGAAATTTTGGTCATATGCAAAGTACACAAGTGGCAAGATACAGTCAATACCTTCACTGCGCGGTGCCAATGGTACTGTTACCGACGACTGTGCCGCTAAAGTGGAGTTATTGAACACAGTTTTCCAAAATTTCTTCACCAGGAAAGACAAATGGAATATTCCAGAATTTGAAACATGAACAGCTGCTAGCATGAGTTTCTTAGGAGTAGATACCTTAGGGGTTGTGAAGCAACTCAAATCGCTTGATATGGGCAAGTCTTCAGGTCTAGATTGTATACCAATTAGGTTCCTTTCAGATTACGCTGATACAATAGCTCCCTACTTAGCAATCATATGCAACCACTTGCTCACCGATAGATCTGTACCTACAGATTGGAAAATTGCGCAGGTCGCACCAGTGTTTAAGAAGGGTAGTAGGAGTAATCCATCGAACTACAGACCTATATCATTGACGTCAGTTTGCAGTAGGGTTTTGGAGCATATACTGTATTCAAACATTATTAATCACCTTGAAGGGAACGATCTATTGATACGTAATCAGCATGGTTTCAGAAAACATCGTTCTTGTGCAATGCAGCTAGCTCTTTATTCGCACGAAGTAGTGGCTGCTATCGACAGGGGATCTCATGTTGATTCCGTATTTCGAGATTTCCGGAAAGATTTGACACGGTTCCTCACAAGCGACTTCTAATCAAGCTGCGAGCCTATGGGATATCATCTCAGTTGTGTGACTGGATTCGTGATTTCCTGTCAGGAAGGCCGCAGTTCGTAGTAATAGACGGCAAATCATCTAGTAAAACTGAAGTGATATCAGGTGTTCCCCAGGGAAGCGTCCTGAGACCTCTGCTGTTCCTGATCTATATAAATGACCTGGGTGACAATCTGAGCAGTTCTCGTAGGTTGTTCGCAGATGATGCTGCAATTTACTGTCTAGTAAGGTCATCCGAAGACCAATACCAGTTGCGAAGCAATTTAGAAAAGATTGCTGTATGGTGTGGCAGGTGGCAGTTGATGCTAAATATCGAAAAGTGTGAGGTGATCCACATGAGTTCCAAAAGAAATCTGTTGGAATTTGATTACTCTATAAATAGTACAATTCTCAAGGCTGTCAATTCAACTACATACCTGGGTGTTAAAATTGTGAACAACTTCAGTTGGAAAGACCACTTAGATAATATTGGGGGGAAGGTGAGCCAAAGGTTGTGTTTCATTGGCAGGACACTTAGAAGATGCAATAAGTCCACTAAAGAGACAACTTACACCACACTCGTTCGTCCTCTGTTAGAATATTGCTGTGCAGTGTGGGATCCTTACCAGGTGGGGTTTACAGAGGACATCGAAAGGGTGCAAAAAAAGGGCAGCTCGTTTTGTATTATCACGTAATAGGGGAGAGAGTGTGGCAGTTATGATATGCAAGTTGGGATGGAAGTCATTAAAGCAAAGACGTTTTTCGTCACAGCGAGATCTATTTACGAAATTTCAGTCACCAACTTTCTCTTCTGAATGTGAAAATATTTTGTTGAGCCCAACCTACATAGGTAGGAATGATCATCAAAATAAAATAAGAGAAATCAGAGCTCGAACAGAAAGGTTTAGGTGTTCGTTTTTCCTGCGTGCTGTTCGGGAAGGGAATTGTAGAGAAATAGTATGATTGTGGTTCGATGAACCCTCTGCCAAGCACTTAAATGTGAATTGCAGAGTAATCATGTAGATGTAGATGTAGATGTAGATGTAGATCAAAAATGAACTCCAATGTGTCATTACTAATTTTCTTATTTGTTCAAAGTAGTTGTATTTTGTGCTGATGTACTTGTGTACATCACCACGTTTACTTCCTTCATTTTGTTGTGACTCAAAACATGTGATTAATTTAAAAAGATATAAAGAATATATTGTCATGGTGCACAAACATGTCATGACATCAACCATTAAATTTTGGGTGTGCAACCGTACAAACTTTATTAGTTGTAACGTTTTGGCCATATGAGGGTGTATACCCCCTGGGACAACCGAGAAAAACCCAACAATTTTTTCATCCAGGAGAAAACTGGGATAAACCTGGGAATTTTTCGGATTTCTGGGAATGTTTCATTATTTTAGATTTCAGTTAAATTTTTGCGATGTTGACTGGTAACAACAGATATTCTAACAAAGAATATTACTATATCCCACTACTGCAGAATAATACTGCAACAATAAAAAATAAACGAGAGATAAATACCAAAATAAAACTTGAGCTGCAAAGGAAATGCACCATTTACAACACCACAACACCGTGCACACGCAAATATCTACCAACAGCAAAATGTGCCAAAGGCCTTAGGATGAAGACTATGCAATGCTTCGTAACAACAAACTGCTTCACAACTGTTTACATTAGTATATTAGAACAAATAAGCCCTCGGTCAGAAATATTAAGTCAAAATTGACCAGGTTTCGATGCTACTATGAGCGTCATCTTCAGAATTAGACTAACTGTTCTAAAACATATTAGGTATATATTACGTTAATAAAATTAAAGTTTGTACTGACTGGAAAAGATGTAGTACTTACAAGTCACATATTAAAAAAGATCTAAGCTGGAGAGGCGACGTCAGGAATAGTTGTGAGATGGTGAGCCGCTAAAGGCTGCTCGTACTGTGAACAAGGGTTGCAACAAGACTGAGGTCCCACTTTAGAAAGTGTGGGCAAGTAAACGTGGTGTTGCTTCGAGCACCATCTAGTAGCCGCAGAAACAACTAGGCTACTGTACATTCAAAATTAGACACATGAAATTGTGATGCAGCTGATTCAGGCATAACGTAACACTAATAATAATAGGATGAAGTTACATATTTATATGCTTTAAATAAAGGTACATTTTGTAATGTAAGAAACGTTAGTTATGACATACAAGAAAACAGCAAAGATGTGACATGAAAACAACATTTCGGTGATCTGCATGAGGAAATCTGAATCAAAGATCAAGCAATGGCTTTACACAGTCGAAAAAGTTTTTATTTCGCAGCTGCAGCTGTTCATTGAGAATAAGCCATCATGACAAGAGAGATGTTTGAAAATCTCCAATTCCTCGAAGACATCTAACCTACGCCCCTTCTTCTTGGTATTCAGAATATTGTATGCCACAGATGCATACTCTTTGCCACCAGTGAATGTCACTGGCACCTTTTTATCAGTTGTGTAGAATGGTAGAATGTGTAATATAGCTTCAGTCTGTTGGTTCACTCAGAAGATTGCTGGAATTTGTATGGCTGAAATATTAGAAGAAGAAGAAATAGAGTTTACATAGCTGCAGTCCCAAAATTTAATGGATGCACAATAACATGGTTCTCTATTGCCTACTTATTGCTCTTTTACATAACAACCATATTCTGTTTGAGTGTCCTTAATACAAGATATGAACAGGAAGCAGAGACCGTTGCACTCTCTGTTTGTAAAAGAACACGCAAATGATGACGGGGAAAATTTAGTAGAAATTCGTGTGTCTATAAAAAGACTGATCTGCCAAGCACACAATAATGACTACTATCGTACCCTAGCAAGAGATCTTGCCTAGGACCCAAAGCATTCTGGTCCTATGTAAAGTTGCTATGCAGTTCGAAGGCTTCTATCCAATAATTCATTGACCAATCTGATGAGTCAATAGAAGGCAGTGGAAGGAAGGTCAAAGTTTACAGATATTGAGGACATAGTACTAGGCATCTCTAGTGTAGAGAAGTAACTGAAAGATTTGACAACATACAAGTTACTAGATCTGGATGGAATTCCAATTCAGTTTTAAAGAGAGACCTCTGCAGATTTGGGCCATTACTTAACTTGAATTTATCATGAATCTGTTGTCCTGCACAAAGTCCCAAGCAGCTGGAAAAGTGCAGGTGGGTCCTGTATATAAGAAGGGTAAAAGAATGGCTCCCTAAATTACAGACCAATATCTTAACATTAGTTTGTTACATAATTCTTGAAGGTATTCTCTGTCTGAGTGTAATAAATTTCCTTGAGATAGAAAAGTTCCTGTCCACAAATCAGCACTAATTTAAAAGGCATCATTCATGCCAAACTCGCCTTACCCTTTTCTCACACAATATTCTGTGAACCACGGATAAAGGACAATAGGCAGATTCCATATTCATCAAATTTCCAGAAGTTGTTTGACACAATGCCCCACTACAGTCTGTTAATGAAGTTATGAGCATACAGAATAGATTCCCAGATATGTGAATGGTTCGAAAGACTTCTGATGTAATAGAATGCAATACATTGTTCTCTATAGCAAGTGTTCATCAGACACAAGGGTATAGTTGAGAGTGCCCGAGGGAAGGGTGATAGGACTGTCCTTATTTTCTATATATGTGTATGGGCATTGCTGCAGCATACGAGGTGTGACAATAAAGTAATGAGACTGATTTGAGAAAAATGTTGCTTACCATTTTAGTCAAGTTTAGTGTTGTCTCTGTCAAATTAGTTCCCTTCTGATTGCACACGTTTTTTCCAGCACTTCTGCCATTGATGGTAATGTTTCTGGAACTCATCTTCTGTAATATCCTCCAAGAACCTCGTCACTGCTTTTTGGACATCTTGTGTTGTTTGAAAATGGTGTCCCTTGACCGCCGTTTTGACTCCTGGAAATAGAAAAAGGTTGCACGGAGCGATATCTGGTGAATAAGGTGGCTGTGGTAGTACTGAAATTTGTTTTGAGTTTAAAAATTGCTGTACTAACAGAGCAGTATGGAATGGCGCATTATCGTGATGCAGAATCCAATTATCAGCAATGTTGGCACGGACACGAACTCTTTTATGAAGTCTTTCTAAAATTTCTTTGTAGTAATATTGGTTAACTGTTTGTCCAGGAGGCACCCACTCTTTATGAACAATTCCCTTGGAATCAAAGAAGCACACAAGCACGCATTTCAATTTTGACTTTGACATGCGAGATTTTTTTGGTTTGGGTTATCCCTTTGAGCACCATTGCGAACTTTGGCATTTTGTCTCTGGATCGTACTGAATAAACCAACTTTCATCACCAGTGATAACACAGCTCAACTATTCTGGATTGATTTCCGTTTGTTCTAACAGATCAACTGCCACATTTTTCTGTGTTTCTCGCTTTTGTGGTGTGAGGTTTTTGGGGACCATTTTTGCACAAATCTGTCTCATACCAAGATCTTCAGTTATTATTAGACGAACTGTTTCTCAGTTGATGTTCAGTTCTTCTGCAGTCATTTTCACGGATAATCTTTGCTCAGTTCATACGAGTTCACGCACCCTGGCCAAGTTGACATCCGTCGTGAGGTTGATGGTCGTCCACTGCGGTCTTCATCTTCAACATTCATTCTCCCTTCACTAAACACTTTATGTCAACAAAAAACTTGAGCTCTTGAGATAACCTCCTCTCCAAAAGCCTTCTGAAGCTTACCGTAAGTTGTTGTCATGTTTTCACCCAATTTAACGCAAAAAGAAATGGCATACTGTTGTGCAATATTCTGCAGTTCCATTTCCGTAACGAGAGACACAAACACATGTTAACTTATTACAGCACAACTCATGACTGAGCAGTTGCATCGACGTGCCACTTGGACTAGAAGCAGCTTATAGACCAAGGTCAAAGATATTGTGCCTACGCAAGCCTACAGGGTTGCCACATCTTGCAAAAAAAATCAGTCTCATTACTTTAGTGTTGCACCTCGTATACACTGATGAGCCAAAACATTATGATCAGCTGTTTAATAGCTTCTTTGTGTATCTTTCAAACAAGATACAAAAATGATTCTGCATATCAGAGATCCAACAGTTTGCTGGTAGGTTTGTGGAAGTATGTGGCATGAGTTGTCTACACACTGATTTGCATATATGGTGACGGCATCCGATAACAACTCAGATGGATTCTGTAGGATTTATATGAGGTAAATTTGGTCACTGAGACATCAGTGTAAGTTCACTATAATGCTGCTGAAACCACTATAGCACTGTTCTGGCTCCAAGACACAGACAGATATACTGCGGAAAGATGACATCACTGTAGGGAAAGACATAAAGCATGAAGGGATGCAGGTGGTTCGCAGCTCTCAGTGTGTCTTTGATTACTACCACAAGTCCCATGCAAGTGCAGGAGAATGTCTCCCAAGGCATAAGACTGCTCACACCAGCCTTTTTCCATGGCATGCTGCACGTTTCGAGCCACTGTTCACCCAGTGACGGCATTTGTGGAGATGACTATTGACCTAGTGTAGCAAAAAGGTGATTCACCCGAACAGCAGACACATTTCAATTGATCATTGGTCGAATCCAGATGGTCTCATTCCCTCTTGAATTGTAATTGATGATGTTTTTTGGTCAATGTGTGAACACATAAGGATGATCTGCTGCAAAGTTCCTTTTTCAACAACATATGATGAACAATGTGCTCCAAAACACATGTGCGTGCACAAGAATTGTACTCTATTGGCAGAGATGCCACAGATCACCATATATCCTACTGTAGAGAGCAGACATGCCTTGAAACCATATGTTCTGTGACAAGTTGGTGGATGTCCATCCATTTAGCATCTAGTGGCATTTACACTGTCCATCTACATTTTTAGTAGATGCTCACAACAGAAGCAAGTGAACATTTGACCAGATTTACCATTTTTGAGATACTTGTTCACAGGCTCAGCATAATAGTTGTAGTGTTGGCAGAAGCGCCAACACTGTTTTGCTAGAGGAGGCCGAAATGCACACGTTTAATTACATGCTGACTGGCATGAGGTCTGGAACAGGACAATATCTTGAGAATTGCAAATAAAGTACGTAGATGATGTAATACTTAACTTTAATCCACAATTGTAGAACATCTCTCTTGATGATACATGCTTCACATAATAAATATCAATTGAATACGGCGCCTTGCTAGGTCGTAGCAAATGTAGCTGAAGGCTATGCTAACTATCGTCTCGGCAAATGAGAGCGTATTTGTCAGTGTAGCTTTGCTAGCAAAGTCGGCTGTACAACTGGGGGGAGTGCCAGTACATCTCTCTAGACCTGCCATGTGGTGGTGCTCGGTCTGCTATCACTGACAGTGGCGACACGCGGGTCCGACGTATACTAATGCACCGCGGCCGATTTAAAGGCTACCACCTAGCAAGTGTGGTGTCTGGCGGTGACACCACAATAATAATCTGCCCATTGTCAAAATCGCTTACCTCAATGGATTTTCGCATTTGCAGCCCACATCTTCACTAGGGTGATACCTCATCTGTGTCTGCTCCGCTTACATACCTTTGTTACCATGTCATGTGACTGTAACACCACAAGGTGGCACCCAATGCCCCAATAGACAGTGGTCATAATGTTTTGGCTTATTAGTGAATGTACAGTATCACATATTGATGCCACACCACAGGCGTCATGAAGTTGGCAATAGAATTGCAAGTTTCTGTCAGGGATCTGGCAGACCAAATGGTGCATGCCCGCTGAGCCGTGCCTCTGTATCACTAGTGCCCTCTGCAACCACAATACAGGATGGCCGGCAGTAATCACTCGGCCCACTCCTGCTTGGAGCTTCTTCACTATGTGATGCCATGAAGATGTCTCCTAGCTATGACTCTGACACCATTGTTCATGATTATGTTCAGAGAGCCTCATCCTTGTTGCTTTGGATGAGCTGGACTCTGCCTCTTGTTGCTTTATTTGTAATGAGTCTTCTTTCACTTGGAGAAACACAAAATAAGTAAATCTTGTGTTTGTTGTGTTAACTTGTTCACTAATCATTTCTGCTCCTATCCAGCTTCCTACAACAACAATTGTAGCCCACCTCTCCTTACTGTTGCATACGAAGTCATACACAATATCCACTGTAGCGCAACTCCAATGTTGGTATATAAGCACAAACATGTAGACAATGGATTGGTGTGGTATTCGTGTCTTCCCAATGTACTGGGTGATCAAAAAGTCAGTATAAATTTGAAAACTTAATAAACCACGGAATAATGTAGATAGAGAGGTAAAAATTGACACACATGCTTGGAATGATATAGGGTTTTATTAGAACAAAAAAAAAACTAAGTTCACAAAATGTCCGACAGATGGCGCTGGACAGCAAAAACATCAGTGACTGCGCATGACAATCGTGTATAAAATGAGCTGTAATGAAGGAGAGAGAGAATCAGATACACCAGCAGTCGTAGCATGTTGACGTTACCTGAAAAGGCACTTTTAGTGAAGCTGTATTATCAGAATGGGGAATGTGCTAGTTCAGCATCACGATCCTATCGCCATAGGAAGGGGATTCGAACAGGTAAAGGTCCGTTGACAAATGCAGCTGTGGCGAGAATGATTTCGAAGTTCAAAGCCACGGATTGTTTAGATGATAGACCCGTAGTGGCCGACCGGGCACAAGGCCTAATGCTGCTCAGACAGTTCAGGAAGAAATGGAGACTGTAGCAGGTTCGTCTATGCACAGGGAAGTCAACGCTCGTGCAGTCGCATGTCACACTGGGATTCCATACACTACTGTTTGGTTGGCACTTAGGCGTGCCCTCCGATGCTATCCGTACAAAATCCATCGGCATCATGAACTGTTACCTGGCAATTTAGTGAAGTGGAGGGCATTTGTGGTGTGGGTGTTTCAAAAGATAGCAGAAGATGACGATTGGTTGAGTAACGTGTTGTGGACCGACGAAGCTCATTTCATGCTCCGAGGGTCTGTCAACACCCACAACTGCAGAATTTGGGCTACTGAAAATCCTAGAACTGTCATCAAAACTCCATTGCATGACGAGAAAGTCATGGTATGGGTTGGATTTACCACATCTACCGTTATCGGGCCTTTTTTCTTCAAGGAATTGCGCGATTCTGGTTTTGTAACTGCTACTGTGATGGGTGAGAGGTACGCCGATATGTTACAGAATCGCATCATCCCCAGCCTGGCTGATAAACACCTTCGGAACGTACGATGTTTATGCAGGATGGCGCTCCACCCTATATTGCTAGATGCGTGAAAGATCTCTTGTGCGTGTCGTTTGGTGATGATCGTGTGCTCAGCCGCCACTTTTGTCATGCTTGGCCTCCCAGGTCCCCAGACCTCAGACCGTGCGATTATTGGTTTTGGGGGTTATCTGAAGTCGCAAGTGTATCGTGATCGACCAACATCTCTAGGGATGCTGAAAGACAACATCCTACGCCAATGCCTCACCATAACTCCGGACACGCTTTACAGTGCTGTTCACATTATTATTCCTCAACTACAGCTATTGTTGAGGAATGATGGTGGACATATTGAGCATTTCCTGTAAAGAACATCGTCTTTGCTTTGTCTTACTTTGTTATGCTAATTATTGCTATTCCAATCAGATGAAGCGCCATCTGTCAGACATTTTTTGAACTTTTGTATTTTTTTGGTTCTAATAAAACTCCATGTCATTACAAGCATGTGTCTCAATTTGTACCTCTCTATCTACATTATTCCGTGATTTATTCAGTTTTCAAATTTATGCTGACTTTTTGATCACCCGGTATGTGCAGTAATTGGAGAAATGTGAACTATGGTGACATTCTTACTAAATGTGTCCAAAAAGGAGCAACCTGCTGTTAATCTTTTCTTGACTGCTGAAGTACAAACACCGATAGACGTCCATCAGAGAATGAAGAACATGTATAGGACAGCACGTCTGTCGAAAACCAACTGCGACGAGGGGGGCTACTGCTTCCTGTTAATGCAAGTCCCCACATCACAAATGCAGAAATTATGCCAACTCAAGTGGGGGACACTTCAGCACTTGCCCTATAGTCCTCATGTCTCCCAATGTGATTATGGTATCTTTCGTCCCTTAAAAAAGGCCTCAAAGTGTTCACAGTTCCTGACAGACAAGGGTGGCCAGCAGGCAGTTATAGGCTTCTTCACACAGCAAGACACGGTGGTGTTCCAAACAGGTATCTTCAACCTGGTGTGCCTCAATGCTCATGACAATTTTGCCTGATTGGCATACTGATTCTGGTCTGTATGGCCTTTAAATGGAAGCTTTTTTATTTCCACTTATACAAAAATGATCTGAAGGACAGGGTGAGCAGCAATCTGCAACCATTTTCTGATGAAACTGTGATGTATGGGGAGGTTCATCATTGGGAGACTGCAAGAGAATAAAAGATGACTTGACAAAATTTCTTGTCGGTGTGCAGAACGGCAGCTAGCTCTAGAAGCAGAAAATAGTTAGTTAATGTGTATGAACAGGAAAAACAATCCTGTAACAAATACAGCTTCAACAGTGAACTGTTCATAACACCCTTGTGCATTACATATCTGTGTTTAATTGCAAAGTGATGTGAAATGAAATGAGCAAGTAAGGACAGTAGTAGGGAACGTGAATGGTTAACTTAGGTTTGTTGGAAGAATTTGAGGAAAGTGCAGCTCATCTATAAAGGTGACTGCATATAGAACACTAGTTTGGTCCATTCTTGAATACTGCTCGAGTGTTTGGGATCCCAAACTGGTTGGATTAAAGAGGGATTTAACATCCCGTCGACATCAAGGTTAATAGAGAGTTGAATTAAAGAAAGACATTGAAGCAATTCCTAGGCAGGCTGTCAGAATTATTACTGTTACATTCAGTCAACATTTGAGTATTATCGAGATGCTTCATGAAGTCAAGTAAGAATCTCTGGATGGAAGACAATGCTCTTTTTGTGGAAACACGATCGACAAAACTTAGAGAACCAGCATTTGAAGGTGACTGTAGACTGATTCCACTGCTGCCAGTTTACATTTCACATAATGATCATGAAACGGAGGTAAGAAAAATTAGGGCTCATATGTAAGGATATAGGCAGTCGTTTTTCCCTTGCTCTATGTGTGAGTGGAATAGGAAAGGAAATGACTAGTAGTGGCATAAGGTAAGCTTTGCCATGCACCGTATGGTGTCTTATGGAGTGTGTATGTAGGTGTTGATGTAGAAGTGGTTTACGACTAAAGCCAAATGTAAAGTGTTGTAACATGATTCACGTTTTCCGTCGCACTTCACATAGTGTAGACCGGGGAACTGCCTGAGTTGTTGTTCCGCCAGCAGAGGGTGCGGCCAAATTCTCCCATGCCCTCTAGTGGACGGGACTTTACTTGCAGCAACTACTGTCCATGACGCGCCGTGCTGATGTGCGCCTCCCGCGATCTTTCTGGTGGCTACTGCATAAAGTATGCACATGTTTCCTTGAGTATGTCAAAAATGGAAGGAAAAAGTTGACTCACTGCATAGTCTGTCATAGGATGAGAAGAAGCATGGTGTGCATGCTGTTCCCTTTGTATATTAATGACTTTGCAGACAACAGTGTGGTGATATTTTTCTCATTTTTGCAGCCAGATTGTGCAATCATCTAGAAAATATTTCCACTGTCTTACCTCTCTGCCATCTTCAGGTGAGAATGCTGTTTGCTTATCTCACCAGAACTGATTTATATTGTGTCCAGATGATTGCATGGTCCAGCTGCAGGCTTGAGAAGAAGATTTTGAGTTAATATGGTGGGAAAGATCCAATTAACATATACTATGCTGACTGGTTGCTAATAACAGATCTTGGGAGTTCCATAGAAATGCTGTATTGAATCCAAACTCTTTATTATGCATTTCAGGTGCGGCCCATCACCAGACAGTCTGCTAAAAAATACATACATTGTGAGCAAAAAATATTTCAAGACCCAAGCATTAAGGCAAAATAAGTGACAGACAAATTTACAGAATACATAACAGTGTACTATAAAAAAGTTGTGTAAGCACTGGCATATAGTGCATAACATTTCATGGAGAAAAGTGTAATGGTTGAACATGAAAACTACATTGAACAAATCATGCTAACCAGAGTGAAGTAAACTAAAATCCCACCAGACGGTGTGCTGAACTTAACACACCAGACAATGTCAAATACAAGAAAAATTACAGATAGTAACAAAAAGGCTACAATTAGCCATGCATGACAACAAATATCATCAAACTTCAAAGCATTAATAGGACAAACTACATAGTACAGTGTAATACATTAAATACATATGTATTAAAAGGCATTAACAAATCATAATAGTAGCTTATACAGTCTATGCAATTCAAACTATAGTCAGGGATACAATGTGTGGAGGGAAGAAGTTAATTTATAAAAAAAATATTTTAACACAAGCACAAAGATTCAAATTTGAAGTCATACAATAAAACTATAGGAATTAATCATAAAACAATTAGTGAAAAAGCTGCTACACAGGAGCATGCTGCATTCAGAGTAGCATGACTGCAGTCCTTGACCTCATTTTTTAGAATGAAAAACCAAAATATATTTCACACAATAATCAAAACTGATGAAAGTACATAGGCAAATAGCAATCTCAGTAGGATCTCCTTGCATATAAAATCAGTGTGAGCAAAAATTACAAGGACAGCAATTAAAAAAATTATTAGCAAACCATCAAATCTTTGTTAAAAAGCACGAAAAGAAGGAGCACTGTGCTCAGATTGGCAATACCCAGTCATCAGTTATATTTATACATAATAACATGAGACAGACTACAGCCAATAAAATTCTGTCAGGCAAACTAGGAAAGCTAGACACACATTTTTTTTTATGAAGGGTCATATGGGCACCCCAAAAACCAGTATCCATTCATGTAGAAATAATTCAGTGAAACAAACAGAAGTGTGATAAATGAGAGACGTGAAGGCAGCAGCCCTAAGTGAGATCATTAAAGTAACGCATCATCAAAGATATTAAAAAAACAATTTGTGTTGCTCACAGTCTCCTAGTTAACTATAGTGCTGGGATCTAATTTGTGGTGCACATACACTTAGAGTTCCTTAAGGCTATCAAGTTCCCTACCCTTAGGTGGGTGTATGATTTTTGAATCTTCATTCGTTGATGGTAGAACATAGCCTTTTGTTTTTAAATGTCAGCTGAGTGCGCTATTGTAACTTCTGTATATGTGCTCTCTAAACCTTGTTATGGACTTCCTTTTTACTTTTCTTTGTTATGTACATTGGTATGTATTCTGTAAATTTGTCTGCCTTACTGTGTGGGTCGTGAAATATTTTAGTCACATGAAGTATCTATTTTAGGTTCTACATCTACATCTATATTTAAACAGATACTCTATAAATCATACTTAAGTGCCTGGCAGTTGATTCATCAAACCACTTTCACAATGTTTCTCTGTTGTTAGTCTCGAACAGCATCCAGAAAAAATGAACACCTATAGCTTTCTGTGTGAGTTTTGATTCCCTTATTTTTGTATGATGATCATTTCTCACCATGTAGGTTGGTGCCAACAAAATATTTTTGCATTCAGAGGAGAAAGTTTGTGATTGAAATTTTGTGAGAAGATTCCACCGCAAAGAAAAATGCTTTTGTTTTAATGATGTCCCCCCAAATCCTGTATCACATCAGTGACACACTCTCCTCTGTTTCACGGTAATATAAAACATGTTCCTCTTCTTTGAACTTTCTCGGTGTACTCTGTTAATCCTATCTGGTAAAGATCCCAGACCGTATACCAGTACTCCAGAAGATGGCAGATAAGGTTAGTTGTAGGCAGTCTATGCAGTAGACGTGTTACATTTTCTACGTGTTCTGCCAATAAAATGCAGCCTTTAGTTTGAATTCCCAGCTGCATATTCTGTGTGTTCATTCCAATTTAAATTGTTTGTAATTGTAGTTTCCAGGTATTCAGTTGAATTTACGCACTTTAGATTTGTCCGATTTAATGTGTAACCATAGCTTAACGGATTCCTTTTAGCATTCATGTGGATGACCTCACACTTTCCATTATTTATGGTCATCTGCCAATTTTCACACCCTACAGATATCTTATGTAAATCATTTTACAATTTGTTTACTGTAGTAGACGATAAATGACAGCATTGTCTGAAAACAACCTAAGGTGGCTGCCTTATCTCCTAAATCGTTTTTGTAGATAAGGAATAACAGAGGACCTATAACACAACCTTGGGGAATGCCAGAAATAACTTCTGTTGTATTCGATGACTTTCCATCAATTACTGCGAACAGTGACCTCTCTGGCAGGAAATCACAAATCCAGTCACACAACTGAGATGATATTCCACAAGCATGTAATTTCACTACAAGCCACTTGTATAGTACAGTATCAAAGGCCTTATGGAAATCTAGAAAATGGAATCAGTTTGAAATCTGTTGTCAATAGCACTCAACACTTCATGTGAATAAAGAGCTTGTTATGTTTCAGAAGAACAGTGTTTTCTGTATTCATGTTGACTGTGTGTCAACAGACCGTTCTCTTCAAGGTACTTAACACAATATATGTTCCAAAATCCTGCTGAATATCAATGTTAGTGTTATTAGTCTGTAATTTAGTGGATTACTCCTATTGCCTTTCTTTGATACTGAACAGTTGTACATGAGTGTTAAGTATGGAGCTATTACACCAGTACACTCTGAAGGTAACATAATCTATATACAGTCTGGACCAGAAGACTTGCTTTTATTAAGTGATTTAAGTTGCTTCACTACTCCAAGGATATGTACTTCTAGTTACTCATGTATACGTATATGTTTATTGGATTAACCTCATGCACAACTTCAAGTAGCAGTTGCAGTGTTGGGAAATTCCACATAGTCATAATATTAATAGTAGCCTCAGACATTCTGCAGATTATGCAATTGTCTGTAATGAAATGCTACCTGAAAAAAAGCTGTACAAATGTGCAACCAGATCTTGATGTGCTTTCAAAGTAGTGCAGGGATTGGCAATTTGTATATTATAATGTAAAATTATTTACTTCAAAATATTCTGGATGATGGTCATACTAGTAAACCCTTTTGCTGCTGCTTGGATTTTCCTGCAGTTCTGTGGATGTCCAAATGCATCCTAAGCCACTGACTCTCATTGCTGCAGACAAATTACTTCCATGACTCACCGAATAAAAATGTTTTGAGTATTTATCATACACCATATGTGCCTCATTGCATGCTATCATTTGCATAGAACCTCATTTTGATATCTTGAATCATTTATGAGATGTGATGATTGTTATGACCACATGATTTGTGATTTGAAAGGATGGCAATGGGCGCATTGCGTGAGACTGATTTTTGGATATGAAACCCATTAACTTGAGAACAAAATGAGATAGTGTTCTGCTCTCAATTTTAAATAATTTTTTTATATCTTATCCATATTTCCTTCACTGCAATGTGTGAATCCATCCAATATGGTCATGAGCTGAGGAGAGGTGATGCAGTGACATCATGCTGTTAGCAAAGGCACTCATGTCAGTTGTCTGCTGCCACAGCCCATTAACATACATTCATGGTATGTCCCACATCTATTTCTATGGCTATTTCATGCAGTGTTGCTTCTCTGTTAGCACTGACATCTCTACGCAAACACCACTGCTCTCAGTTGTTAAGTGAAGGCTGTCAGCCACTGCATTGTCCTTGGTAAGAGGTAATGCTTGAAATTTGGTATTCTTGGCACACTTTTGACACTGTGGATCATGAAATATCGAATTCCCTATCGATTTCTGAAATGGAATATTCAATGTGTCTATCTCTGACTACCATTCTACATTCAAAGTCTGTTAATTCCCATGATTTTTGTCACATCACTGTAATCTGTTAAGGAGAAGATGTATTGAGATTCTGGTGTAGTAATTATTATTATTATTTCCTTCCCCTCCCATCTCCTCTCCGAGGTCTGTTTGAGATCTGGCCCATTGCAGAACCACCACTCTTTGCAGCCAGATGCCAAACCCATAGTAAAAGTCAGTGCCTGTATGATGATTGCTAGAATTATGATAATTTTGTTCTTGTTCCAGGTGACTTGAATGCAGATAAGCTGCTGTGTGAAGCACTGAATGCACACTGGGGCTACCGTGCTACACTGCTCACAGTTGCTGCTTTGCTGCCTCTGTGCACCAAAGATGTGGTCAGTATAAACCATGTGACTGTTATTTTAGAACATGTTGGATTGATTTTAGCTACCATGTTACTGGCTAGCACAGTTGCAAACTACCCATATCATCATTCGAGAGGCAAAATTCCAGTACTGCCAACACACATGCATAAAAACTAGGAAATTATTCCTGAATTTTGGAACTAACAGTTCCTTCCTTGGTGAGGAGAGAGTAATAAGATGTGGAAGGTTAAAAGCAAGGCACAGTTCACTCAAAACCCCAACATGAAAGTGACCTACATGTCGTGAATATAAGGGCAAACAAGATCATTGTGGCAGATTAAAACTATGTCCCAGATTGGGACTTGAACCAGGGACCTTTCACTTTTGTGGGTAAGTTCTCTACTGACAGAGCTATCTGAGCACATTACATGACTCACACTCCTACTCATACTTCTGACAGTATGCCTCTGTTATCATCCAAACTACTCTGAAGTTCTCTGGCATATCTTGTGGTGGGACTAGCATCTGTGGAAGAAATAGTGTGAAGAAATTCATTCTGGAAATGATCCCCCAGACTGAAGCTAAACTATTTATTTCCAGTTTCCTTTCTTTTAGGTGTGCTAGTGCTGCAAGGTATGCAGGAGAACTGTGAAGTTTGGAAGCTAGGAGAGATACCAGTGGATGTAAAGCTATGATGCCAGATCATTGAGTTTTGCTTGGGTTATTCAGTCAATAGAGCATTTGCCCATGAAAGGCAGTGGCACCAGGTTCATACCCCAGTCTTGCACAGTTTTAATCAGTCATGAAGAAGTTTCAAATCAGCACGTACTCCATGGAAGAGTGAAAATTTGTTCTGAAAGATCTGTGTTGTTCTTGTTCTTGGATCTCAGGAGCTTACTGGCTGTGTGTTCTCTGATGGGTATGTAAAGCAATTGTGGCAGTGGAAACTGTTTCATAATTATTGGCAAACTACTGCTAGAGCAGGTGTTTATTTGAGTAGCCATTCTTTTCTTCTGAGCCTAATTTTTTTGGCACTGGTGTTCTAAGCGTCCAGGTCTTCACAAATGGGTTTATGCCGTGTTTGTCGATTATGTGCAGTAGCCTCACAGACTTCTATCAGGTTTTTTTGTGTGTTGCATTTCGGGATATCTTTATACCTTTTACACTGACCTCTTGATATTTTAATTGGTGAACAATATCCGAGAATCAATTGAACAAGGAATTTGCAAGGGATTCCTTTGCAGGAGAGTTACAGTTCCTTAATACGGCTACACTTACCTGACATTCCACCTTAATTGTTCCAGACAGGCATTCCTAGATTCTAGATGGTTGTGAATGATTCTGTTGATTTTCTGGTTACATACAGAAACCAGTTGTTATTGACAGTGGCATCCATTCCATTATTTCTGAAATCTAGTTCCTTATGCAGTCATTTGCTTGTCAACATTTCATAATTGTTTTCCCAAGCCACCCGTACAGTCCACATATGTGCATGTGACTTGGACTGCCAAACCTGTTTCACATTATTTCTAATTTCAAAATAGGCTGGTGGTACTGAATGTCATACATTGTGTTTTTGTTTTTGTAAATTTTTATTATTTTTAAAGAATGGCATCACAAAACCACCAAAAGCTGTCTTATTGTGTGTTTATTTAGAGATGGCCTATCTCGGTCAAGTAACCATCTTTAAGTCACAGATAACTTTACACGTATACGGGGTGATTCGGCTGCCCCTACCAATGTCATTTTATGCAAGCCACAATGTTATATTGGGCATTCAACAACCACATGCAAGATTTTTACATTCTCTGAGTTGCTATATGCAAACTATTAGTCCTACAGAAAAAATGGATAAGGCTTTTTGTAGGAAATTTAGTGGAGTTGGATTTTGTGCTGGGATATGTTTTTGCTAGAAGCCACAGTTTTTGAGCTATTCAAATAAAATGTACAAAAGTGACCTTCGATGCATCCTGACTCTCACACTGGGCCCCACTGTCCAGTACTACTTCTATTATGTTGTTTATGACACTCCCTCCTACCACTGTACAAAAAGTTGCAAGTGCACGATTTATTTCCCATGTTTGACCTTTTTTGGTCATGACTGGCCTTGCTAAACAACTGGCTTTGTTGAGCAATTACACACTGTAAAATTTATGTTGGTGTAAATTTTACCTAACAGTTTTGTGAATTTTAACAGTGTAAAATAAACAGTTACATCACTGTATTTATCAGGCCTTCTGACTGTTAAGCTAGTGTGTTTGTAAAGGTTAAGTTTGGACCTAATTTCAACATAATTTACAAAAGTTGTTTTTCTTTCATTACCCTCATGGTTACATTAAAATTAATATCGTTAATGAAATAGCCTATTACGCTGATAGCATAATTCCCCAATCAACAGTGGCCCAGAAAGGTAAAATACTGGAAATAGTTTGTGTAGTCAAAATGTTTTGTACAATGATAGAACAGAGCATCATGAACAACAAACTAGAAATCCTGACTGGTGGGATGAGCACGTGGGGGAGGGGGGAGTGGGGAGTAGGTGCGTTTCGAGGTGACTTTCATACATTTTTCTCTAATAACTGAAAACAGTGGCCTCCAGTGAAAACATGTCCAAGCACAAAATTTAACTACATTAAATTTGCTACAAAAATGTCCCATTCATTTTTTTCTGTAGGACTAATAGTTTGCGCATACTGGCCGAGAGAATAAGAAAACTTCATGCACGGTTTTTGAAGGCCGGAAATATCATTGTGTGTTGCATAAAATGACATCAGTAGGGGCAGATGAATCATCCTGTATAATTGTGATCAGCGCTCATTACATACTTTATGTCAAGGGTATAAAGCTATGTGTGTCTTTAAGGTGATCTTGACCATCTTTGTTGGTTGCTTTATGATGTCATTTTTTAAATACATTGAAGCTGTTCAGCACTGTTTAAGAAAATATTTTGTTACTGGTTTCTGATAAGTAGTCTCTAAAATTAATACACTGCCTGACAAAAAAAGTGAAGTGCCTAGAAGACATGGTTGGATGTCAATGTAACTTTATCCAAATATACACCATCAGTGGGCATATAAATGATTTAGAGTTGCATCTCTCTCTGACAGGTAGGATGGCCACCAGATTGCACTGGTATTGTTCACATTTGGCATTGTTACCATGCCTGGTAGGGTATATAATGGGTGTGAACAGTGTCGGATGTTGAGTGACCATCATGAAGGACTCAGAGATGCTGCATGCTCGTGTGAGACACTGTTACCACCACCAGACAGAATTTTTAAGGGACCTCACTCTCAGTCAACATTTGACTGGCTGGCCAGATTTTGAAATATGCGGATTTGTGAAGCATTTAAACATTTGAATGTGACTGTGGCTCCACAACGAATATATTGTGCACTGAGTGTAATGTAGCCCCTCCACATCTGCGTCCACTGTCTGAAAATAAATGAACTGGGTGTCTGGATGTCTTTATAGGTAATTGTTCTCTCTGTAGAATTGGAAGAGCTCTAGTGAGTACTCCACGATGGTCGAGAAATGAGTCCCCCCTCTTCCTTTATCTCAAAACCTTCTGAAAAACAGCTGTTCCCCGTGATGTTCTTGAATAAACCTATTGTGGCCCAGATGTGGTTAGTGTGACAATCACATTTTCTAGCAAGGAGACTTGATCTTCCTCAACCAATCACTGCAGTGCAGTACACATTCTGTTCTCTGACAAAACTACACACAGTGCCTGGAGGTCCTGCAGCCAAACCCCCAGTGCATTTCAAAAGATGAGGGAAGCTTCCTAGTGAAAACAAGCTCCATCTCATCCATAAAATGATTTAGTGGGCGCCGTTTTGCCAGGGTGCGGCAGCAACTAAGAAACGCAACATCCGGAGACATTCGTCATCCCAAGGTACACTGTTCTCATAATAAACACATTAGCTGGGTGCCAGTGCGACACCACTTTACCTGGACCCAAACACAGAATAAGGAGACCAGACTCCCACACTGTCGCTAATAAAGCAGTTAGGCCAGCAGCAGGATGCCTGGCACTGCTAGTTTCTAAAGAAGTTTCATTTCACATTCAGCCTCGGCGTTCCCACCCTTTCACTTGGCCACTAGTGGAACGAGGCTGGCTGCAAGAATGGCGGCCCATAAGCCAGTGCCCTGCCAGGCCCATAGCCCGTTTCAGTGACTCCAAAGGAATCTGTGAACTGTCTTGCTGCTCAGAGAAATTTCTAAAGCTGCCCCTAATGCAATGGTCACCTCCGGCGTCCAAAACTCTGTATCTATAGCTGAGTATGATTCTACTACTACTATTCAAGTCATGCAAGTACTGTGAGATCAATCAGTGGTTTAACCTAACCCTAATTGTTCATCAGATTAATATCAATCAGTGAAAATTTAGATACACCAAAGGCAAATGAAATTGTATGATAATCAATAAAACAAAATGAATAGGGAGGTGCCAGTCAGGTATTACCACAACAGTGGCCTGCCCAGAAGTGTGACTGGGAAGTGTGGTGTACTGATGAATGGCATTGCATCATATTCACCAGTGAATCACAGTTCTCCACTATCCTGGACGAACATTGTTGCTAAATATAGTTATGACCTGGGGAGTGGTCATATTCTCACTATGTTTTGGAGAGGCACAGCAGTGGTACTCTTGTTGTCACAGTGTGGGGAGCTACATGGTATGATTTAAGGCCACATCTGTTACTAATTGAGGAAACTATGATTGCAAAACTGTATGTCACAAACATTGTGCATCTTCGTCTGTTGCCACTTAGTAAATTAATCGCCTTCATTTACTTCCGGTATGATGGACGTGGAAGAATATGGGCAAATTTTAAACACATTGTAAATCACGCATTGGAGAAGTATGTACCAAAAAAGTGGATTACGGATGGAAAAGACCTACCGTGGTTTAACAGCGCAGTTTGGAGAATGCTCAGGAAGCAAAGACAGTTGTACTTGCGGTACAAGAAAGATTGGGAGAATGAGGGCAGGCAAAAGTTAGTAGAGATTCGTGCTACTGTAAAAATAATGATGCACAAAGCATACAACCACTACCACCGTCATACCTTAGCAAAAGATCTTACTGAAAACTCAAGGAAATTCTGGTCTTACGTAAAATCGGTAAGTGGATCGAAGGCTTCCATCCACTCACTCACTGATCAGTCAGGCCTGGCAACGGAAGACAGCAAAACGAAAGCTGAAATTTTAAATTTAGCATTTGAGAAATCTTTCATGCAGGAGGATGGTACAAACATACCGCCGTTTGAGTCTCGTACAGATTCCCGTATGGAGGACATGGTGATAGACATCCCTGGGGTTGTGAAGCAGCTGAATGGGTTGCAAATAAACAAATCGCCAGGTCCTGATGGAATTCCAGTTAAGTTTTACAGAGAGTGCTCTACTGCACTGGCTCCTTACTTAGCTTGCATTTATCGTGAATCTCTCGTCCAATGTAAAGTCCCGAGCGACTGGAAAAAAGTGCAGGTGATGCCTGTATATAAGAAGGGTAGAAGAATGGATCCTCAAAATTACAGACCAATATCCTTGATTCTCAAACATATTCTCAATTCGAATATAATGAATTTCTTTGAGACAGAGAAGTTGCTGTCCATGCATCAGCACGACTTTAGAAAGCATCGCTCCTGCGAAACGCAACTCGCCCTTTTTTCACATGATATCTTGCGAACCATGGATGAAGGGTATCAGACGGATGCCATATTCCTTGACTTCCAGAAATCGTTTGACTTGGTGCCCCACTGCAGACTCCTAACTAAGTTATGAGCATATGGGATTGGTTCCCAAATATGTGAGTGGCTTGAAGACTTCTTAAGTAATAGAACCCAGTACGTTGTCTTCGATGGTGAGTGTTCATCGGAGGTGAGGGTATCTTCTGGAGTGCCCCAGGGAAGTGTGGTAGGTCCGCTGTTGTATTCTATCTACATAAATGATCTTTTGGATAGGGTGGATAGCAATGTGCGGCTCTTTGCTGATGATGCTGTAGTGTACGGGAAGGTGTCGTCGTCATTGAATGACTGTAGGAGGATACAAGATGACTTGGACAGGATTTGTGATTGGTGTAAAGAATGGCAGCTAACTCTAAATATACATAAATGTAAATTAATGGAGATGAATATGAAAAAGAATCCCATAATGTTGAAATACTCCATTAGTAGTGTAGCGCTTGACACAGTCACGTCAATTAAATATTTGGGCGTAACATTGCAGAGTGATATGAAGTGGAACAAGCATGTAATGGCAGTTGTGGGGAAGGTGGATAGTCGTCTTTGGTTCATTGGTAGAATTTTGCGAAGATGTGGTTCATCTGTAAAGGAGATCACTTAAAAAACACTAATACGACCTATTCTTGAGTACTGCTCAAGCGTTTTGGAACCCTATCAGGTCAGATTGAGGGAGGACATAGAAGCAATTCAGAGGCGGGTTGCTAGATTTGTTACTGGTTGGTTTGAGCATCGTGCGAGTGTTACAGAAATGCTCCAGGAATTCAGGTGGGAGTCTCTGGAGGAAAGGAGGTGTTCTTTTCATGAATCACAACTGAGGAAATTTAGAGAACCATCATTAGAGGCTGACTGCAGTACAATTTTACTGCCGCCAACTTATATTTCACAGAAAGACCACAAAGATAAGATAAGAGAGATTAGGGCTTGTACAGAGGCATATAGGCAGTCATTTTTCCCTCATTCTGTTTGGGAGTGGAACAAGGAGAGAAGATGCTAGTTGTCATACGAGGTACCCTCCGCCAGGCACCGTATGGTGCATTGCGGAGTATGTATGTAGATGTAGATGTAGATTGTATCATGGTGCCAGTTTACAACAAGAAAATGTTCACCCACACATGGTGATTTTCTCTATGAACTGTTGATTGATGTTGAGGTACTCCTGTATCCAGCAAGATCCCCAGATCTGTCCCTGAGAGAAAGCGTGTGGGACCAGCTCAGACATCAACTTCATCCCAGTGAAAATATTGGGGATATTGAGGACCAGTTACGACAGTTGTGGGCCGGCTTACCTCGAGAGAGGATACAGTGGCTGTATGACATCCTTCACAACTGAACCAGTGCTTGCATCCAGACCAGAGGGCATACAGTGTCATACTGATAAGTGTTCTCTTACTGTCAAGTTTTTTGTAAATCTGACACTATTTTATTATTACTGAAGTAATATCACACACCCTCTTAACCCATTACGTTTCATTTCATTGCCTCCTGCCTTTCTGGCTATTCCACTGTGCTTGTCAGACATACACGCATTAAAAAAACTTTTGCATCACCTCAATTCCCAGAACTCCTGAAGACAGACGCTGACTGTTGGATATTGTACCACAGCCACAGTCCCTTTGACTGATGAGAGATGTCACTAAACCTGCCCAAAGATGTAAACAACCATTCATGAGCAGCACCTATTAGACGGAGCTGATCAGTTCCAGTTATTCCACCAGGAAGGAGGTACACGGCTTGTGTTGTCTGTAGTTCAACCATGCCTAGACTGTCAATACCGTGGTTTGATTTCACGCACATTGTTACTTTGTGCCAGCAAGGGCTCTCAACAAGGGAAGTATTCAGGTGTCTCAGAGTGAACCAAAACAATGTTGTTCGGACATGGAGGAGATACAGAGAGACAGGAACTGTCAATGACATGCCTCACTCAGACCACCCCAGGGCTACTATTGCAGTGGATGACCACTGCCTATGGATTATGGCTTGGAGGAACCCTGACAGCAATGCCACCATGTTGAATAATGCTTTTCGTGCAGCCACAGGACATCCTGTTACAACTCAAACTGTGCACAATAGGATGCGTGATGCGCAACTTCACTCCCAATGTCCATGGCGAGGTCCATCTTTACAACCATGACACTATGCACCGCGGTACAGATGTGGCCCAACAACATGCCGAATGGACTGCTCAGGTTTGGCATCATGTTCATCCGCTGTTGAGTATCGCATGTGCCTTCAACCAGACAATCATCGGAGATGTGTTTGGGGGCAACCTGGTCAGGCTGAATGCCTTAGACACACTGTCCAGTGAGTGCAGCAAGGAGGAGGTTCCCTGCTGTCTTGGGGTGGCATTATGTGGGGCCATCGTATGCTGCTGGTGGTCATGGAAGGCACCGTAATGGCTATATGATACTTGAATGCCATCCTCCAATCAATAGTACAATCATATAGGCAGCATATTGGCAAGGCATTCATCTTCATGGATGACAATTCGCGTCCCCATCACCCACACCTTGTGAATAACTTCCTTCAGGATTACGACATTACTCAACTGTAGTGGCCAGCATGTTCTCCAGACATGAACACTATTGAACATGCCTGTGATTGATTGAAAAGGGCTGTTTATGGATGATGTGACCCACCAACAACTCCGAGGGATCTATGCCGAATCACTGTTGAGGAGTGGAACAGTCTGGACCAACAGTGCCTTGATGAACTTGTGGATAGTACGCCACGACGAATACAGGCATGCATTAATGCAAGAGGACATGCTACTTGGTATTAGAGGTACTGGTGTGTACAGCGATCTGGACCAGCACTTCTGAAGGTCTCGCTCTATGGTGGTACAACATGAAATGTGTGGGTTTCATGAGCAAAAAAAAATGGCGAAAATGATGTTTATGTTGATCTCTATCTCAATTTTCTGTACAGGTTGTGGAACTCTCAGAACTGAGGTGATGCAGAACTTGTTTTGATGTGTGTATTTTGTATCGTACCCTTTGGGTATTAATATTTTATTTCCATTGAATTGATAAAGTAATAACCTGACAAACTGTTATAAATGTGCATCTTACCTTTCAGGTTTCAGAAAGCAGTGCAAAGATTGTGGAGATGTTGTTGTCGTCTCTCGACAGCCCGACGCTCGCGTCTGCTGGTGCTGATGCTTATCGAGCCTATGTCGGCCTGCTGCCAGGTGTGGAACTGTGGTGGGAGCAGTTCTCTCTGTACGTTTTAAGGATATTGCAGAACCATGATCCAGAGAAGTATGTGTTATTTCTGAGTGACACTCCTCACCATATAGCTCTTGTATAATGAACAAAACAAAGTTACAGACTAGAAAAAGTGATGCGTGACAGTCTAACAGAACTAAATGTATTATAATGTTCATTTTTGATTAATGGTGCCAATGATCATAAAGATGTTAACACTGAATTTCTTGTTATGTCACCTTTCTGATCACTATGTGGAAATTGTTTTGACAGGTAGTAATACATTTTCAAATTGTCATTGCAGCCTTTCCCCCTGCACTTAAATCTTCAAATTTTTTAAGGTAGCAGGGATCAAATCCAGGAAGCAAATGCTTTTACAGAAACCATACTGCAGTTATAAGAGTCACATCCTGTGAAAGGGAGCAGTAGTTGATAAGTGAGTGAGACAGGGTTGTAGCCTATTCCCAAGTTATCCAGTGTGTACATGAAGCAAACAGTAAAAAATTGTTTCAAAAATTCAAAAGGGAATTAAAGTCGAGGGAGAAGAAATAAAATCATTGAGATTTGCTGATAAAATTGTAATTTTGTCAGAGGAAGGAAAGAACTTGCAAGACTAGCTGAATGGAGTGTATAGTGTTGGATGCAAGGTGCCTCATTTGATTTGAGCTCAGAATAAATTCTAGGGATCTAAAACTAACAGATGTTAATGTGACAGGACAGTAGTATCGTGGATCATTTCTGTTACCCTTCTTGTAGACATTTGTGACCTGCACTTTTTTTCAAAGCACTGGGCACTGTTTTTGGTTAAAGTGAATTATGGTATATTATGTTTACAATGAGAGCTAACTCACCTGCAAATTCTGTATAATATCTGACAGGGATCCCATCAGCCTCAGAACCTTGTCTAGTTTTAACATTTTTAATTTTTTCTCTCAGTGTCACTATGCCTAATGGATCCTTTGTATCATATACAACTGTTTCCGATTTAACTTTTGTTATTAGCATGTGCGCAGTTCATATTCTCTAAATATTCAGAAGTTTTCCCATGGTATCTGTTTGTCTTGTCATGTACAGTAGAGAAGTTGTTTGTTGAAGTTCATTGTGGCTGGATTCAGCTCTGTGTTACATTACCAAGGAGAAGTTTCAAACATGGTTAAACAAACCTTGAAGCCAATGTTGCATGGAATGCACAAAGAATTCTGTGATGGCAAAGCACACACCCATGTCTGATCTGCAAAAACTCCCTTACATAGTATTGCTTAATTTGAGAGATGGAAAAGAAGATGAGGGAAGAATAGTTGATTGTTACTTGACATGAGAAGCAGTAAACAAATGCTACATAGTCGTCCAACTAGTAGTTGGTCAAGATGCACTACATCTTTATGATGTAAAAATAAAAAAGCTAGCACACTTCACTTACATTCACTTCATAATGTGTTATGGGATCATTTTTGGAATAACTCATCAAGCCAAGCTTAAGTTTTCTGATAATGGAGGCTGTGACATTGGGATCACAGGTATACTTCTAACTTTGTACATCTTTAGTAGGTCATTAAACTGACATAATGAGCAAGTAGTAAGATGCAGTACTCTGGCAATTCTGAGAAAGTCACAAGAGAAGTTTACATGTCTATTATGTAACTGATGTACCTGTGCGAAGGTGCCAATTGTAAGCAGTCACTGTGGGCAAGCGGTTAGCACTCGTGTTTTGCAAGTGGGTTGTAGACAAGAAGGTGGTTTGAATCCAGCTACATTCTAATTTTCAATCTACATTTTTTTTTTCCTCACTGGTCACATTATTTAATTTATATGACACTTGAGAGGTAATATAATGGAAAAAAACCATGCATTTTCATGAAGTTGTAGTGAACTCCCTATGTGATTTGACTATTTACTATTTGTAATTAAGTTTTCAAGGACGAGGGACAAACTTGGAAAGTCCAACTCAAACCTCAATAAATAATGATGTAAGTGATGTTATTCACAATCAGTAATATAGTAAGTCACAATGTGCCAGACCACAAGATTAATAATGTACAATTACTCGTAGGATGTGCCCTTAACATCACTCGTTGCAGGATGGTATTTGTCATACAGACATGGAAAACATAAATTGAAACTTGATGCAAATACACACATTGTTTTCATTGTACTATAACTGAAATTTCATAGAAATTAAATAATATGACCTGTGATAAGGGAAAAAAAGACTAATATTTATGTTTGAGCAGGAGTCGAACTGTCACTGCCTACATGTTCATCTTACGAAGCTCAAACACTAATTACTTGACCACCATGAACTTAGATGTTTGGTGCTTACACACAGATGCATAAGGCACATAACAGATATACAAAATTTCTCTTGTGATTTTCTTGGAATTGGTAGGGTAGTGCACCTTACTACTTGTACATAATGTTGTTTTAATGGCCTACTGGAGGCGTACAAAGCTTGAAGTAAATCTGTGATCCCGATGTCGTGGCCTCCCCTTCTGAGTCCTCGTGAATTATTTGTAGTGTGAACTTGATAACACTAGGTAGAGGCCTCTTCAAAGACCTGGGGATACTATATACTGCTTCCTAATGTAAAAGCGAAGCACCACAGTGACACGGTCAGAAGTCACTGTAACTTCATATGTGTACCCAACGTCAGTGGTATGTAAGTGATTACAGTTGCCATTCTCCGTGATGGGTAAGATGGCCACTAGTGTGTGTTAGTGTTGTTCATGTTTAGTGTCATTACCAGGACCAGTAGGCTATGTAAGAGGCACGAATAGCATCAGAAGCTGAATGACTGCTGTAAAGGACCAGAGATGCCATGTACCCATGTGAGTCAGTGTTATTGGCACCTGACAGAGTTTGGAAGAGATCTCATTGCCAATCCCTATTTAAATGGGTGGTCAAATTGTGACATAATAATTTTGTGGAGCATTTAGATATGACCATGGCCAATGATGCACTGCATGGGTAAATGAATGCACGTGTACTTGTTGTGAATGTTCTGGATGACCCAATCTGATCACACATAGGAAGATCACTATAATATGAACCAAGCACACCGTAAGCTCTTCATGTCTACGCCTGTCATATGACTACAAATAAGTCCCTGCAAAATTCTGTGTCATATGGAGACTAGCAACAGCTGGAGTAGGGAATTACTGTCCCGTGTGTAGGCTGCAGTTGACACCACAGTGGAAACCACTGTATTTGGAGTGGTGTAGTGACCGGGAGTCATGGACTGCTGATGAATGTCATTGCATTATGTTAAGGGTTGAATCATAGCTCTGCACTATCCCAGACGATCACCGTCGCTCTGTGTAGAGATCTGGGGAGATATCCCGTTCCTCCAGTGTGTCTGAGGGGCACAGCAGCATTGCTCCTGGAGTGGAAAAAGCTATTGGATATGCCAAGAATATGGGAAAAGATAGATTGCTACTTTCTGTAAACATGACACGTTAAGCTGCAGACACTCACAATTAAAAGACGCCTACACATAAGCTTTCAGGCACATCCTTTATCAGAAAAAGAGAAACATACACAATTGATTGACACAACCAAGCACACTTCAAACACACATGACTGCCAGCTCTGGCAGCTCAGGCCAGAATGCCAGAATGGTATGTCATGCACATTACAAGTTACCTCTTGTGTGATGGTATCGTGGTGCCATTTTTCAACAGGACAATGCTCATCCACACTCGACATGTGTCTGCGTGATGTTGATATGTCCTCTGATAGAACATGTGTGAGACCAGCTCAGATGTCAACTCTGTCTCAGAGCCAATATCCAGGATATCAACGACCAGTTACAATGGTTGCAGGCCATCTTGTATCAGCAGAGTACAATGGCTTTATGACAACCTTCACAGCCAAATCAGATCATGCATCCTGGCCACACAGGTGCTATGTCATGCTGATAAGTGTGCTCAAACTGCCAAGTTCTTTGTAAATTTGTATGAGTACTTCATTTTTTTTATTTCAGGCAGAGTTTTTACCCCCTAAATGAATTTGTTATGATGATGATGATGATGATAATAATAATAATAATAATAATAATAATAATATGGCATAATATATCTCTTCTTCAGACCAGCTGCTCAGTGCACAGAATCAATACTGGGTATAAGAATAACATTCACAATTATTTAAAGTTCCTTTGGTGCAGAAAGATGTCCATTATTTAGGGAAACACACTTCAATAACTTTCGAGCAGCCATAAAAAGTTAAACTACCAATAAAATTCAGTTTAAGAGGCAACTTGAGGATTTATTGGTGGCCAACTCTTCTACTTCATTAATGAGTTTCATAGTAAAATCAATTGATTTGTGTATATTATTAACAATTTCAATTAACATTAGTATTACGTAAAATCTGACTTCTGTATATCTTCAACACATCAAAGTTATCAGTGTAATTAAGTGTTGTAAAGCAGTTTTCTTATGATGATGGTTGAGTTCAATAGCCTAAGAATAATCATATACATCTCAGTTTATTGTTACAAATATAATAGGGAAACATTCCACGCGGGAAACATTCCACTTAATGATATGAATATAACAGGGAAACAATATTGTTAGTTTCATGTTTTGTAACAAGTTTGTTATTACCTCTTAAATGAAATTCTATACCTGTAATAAGTGTTTTGACTTATTCCACATCGATGAGGACCATCGCAGTTAGTATATGTGGTAAGGATCTCTCTCTCTCTCTCTCTCTCTCTCTCTCTCTCTCTCTCTCTCCCCCTCACACATGCACACACATTCTATGTATGTCTTATGTACTGCTGTTTTGTGACATGTTCTAAATCCTTAAGGATCTGTTCACTATGGGTCAATGGAACAAAAGGAACATCTAATCTAATTCTCCTATAACTGACCACGAAAGCCAAGTGAGAGGTGAGAGAAATGCTAGAGCTTACCATCTCCAATAGGATCATGTGTAACAAATCTCTCTCATATTTATATCCATATTCAGGTGACAACAGTTTTTATGGCTGAATTGAAGGAAATATTTGTCCATACCCTGAATCAGGAGAGACACACAGCAGGCCAAAAAATTGTTCTTGATGTCAACATGCAACCTGTTACCCTTGGTTATATTGTTTCTATTTCAGCAATTACAGTATTTTCAGGTATGTACATGTATCTTACCATTCTTGATTACAAGAGCTGTAATTTTTTTCAGATGGGTTTTAGTGACTGACAACATGTCTGCAGATGTTTGTGAACTTTTAAATGATGGTTTCTCAAATGTGTTGATTATGCCGTCTTGATGTGCACCGCATCACATGTCTCTACTTGACAGCAGTTGTAATCTGTATTCCATGGCCACCAGCTCTAAATGTGGTTTACATGAACATACAATTCTAGGTCAGAAACTGTATTGAAATTTTTGTTGAAAGTTGTATTACAAAGAATCAGTTATTTGTAATGCAGTGAAAATATGTGATATTGAGTTTTTATTTCAGTTATATTGTATTTATAATAAAATTGAAAGCTGTTTCAATTTCTATAGTTCTTTTCTTTTCCTTTTGTATTCGTCTTTCCTAAAACTTGATTTTTATCATATGTTCCCCTTGTTCCTCGGCTGCTGTCACCAAATTACGGTTATTGGTGATGGTGGATCACAGTGGGTCAGAAATTGTCAGTTCATATGTGCATGATGGAAAACCTGATAAGTAAGGATAGTAAAGGAAATTTTATGTAGCTTCTTATGACTAGCTAGTGTTAAATTTCAAAGTACCCTACAGTATAGGAGAAACAGTTTATACAATACTCTGACGAAAGTTATTTGCCTCTATGGGGATGTTAGCCATGGGAATTCTGCTGATATCTTCTTCTTAAAAGAAATATACTGTGCTATATTCTCTCTCTTTTATTTTGATTCCTGTATTTAATTATGCAAACACTACATAATAACCATTACCCTGTTCTCAAGTAAATTGTATGCCTGTATATGTGCAACCCTCAGTACTGACTGTACACAGAAGGAGCAAAACTAATTGCTTTACAATGGCCAGTTTGATGTCATGGAATATTAGTTGATGACTGTTTTTCAATTTTGAATTGTGCACATAATTATTGAGGCTTTCATGGCTACTTGTTGACATATTGCATGTTGTCTCCTGTCTTTGGTTCTGCAACCAACATTTGTGTAATGATTCTTCTGATGTTTCACCAGCATGAGTGGCTGGCATTGTTAAAGATTCACCCACTATTGCTGGTGGGAGACAGAAGTTGAGCCAACATCTAAGAGCATTTTCCTGGTAATTATCACTGTGAATTCCCTCTTGTTACTAGCAACAGTTGTTCACTGCAGCATGAGAATCTAGGATCAATTTACGTTGAGGCTTTGTTCTTTCTTAAGTGTATGTCTGAAAGAGCAGACAATGTTGACAATCCACAGCTATACAAAATGCTTCAAAATTAATTCCTTGGCATTAGCTGTATTTGGTATAGATCTGCTCCCCATTGGGTTCTAAATCTACACTTAATAGAGCTAATTTCAAGCTGTATCATGTATAAATCTGCTACACATAGGATAATAGATTTAGACATAGTTACAGGTAAATTTTGTGATAACGATAATTTCAACAATAAGATAAAATTAGCTGTTTTTAGGGAACTAACGTGAAATCACTGATTTTTGCAAAATATCATGAAATTTGTAATCTTACCTTATAAAAATGTTACAAATCTGAGGACGGTTGTAGAATGTTAAAATTGCGTACACTGAAACAGTAAAAAATAACATAAAATTTGACATAAAATAACATCCAATTTAGAAAAAAAGCCAGAGAATTTGTGAAAGAAAAGTACCACAAAATCTGGAAAAAAACTGGAAAAAACACCAAAAAATACCAAATTTGGCAAGAACCACAGAATTTGACAAAAACACTGAAAACCATTGAATTTGGCATAAAAAAACACAGAATGTGGCAAAAATAACAAAGAATTTGGCAAAATTAGAACTAATTTTGTAAAATAACAATGAATCTGCCCAATAATAACACTGAATTTGGCAAAAATGGTAATATCAACATATAGCATTGATTCTGCCTAGAATAGACTCCAAATTTGGCAAAAAACGACACCGACTTTGGAACAAGAGTAACATTGAATGCGGGGAAAAAAAATGCAAATTTGGCAAAAAGATAATGAATTTATCAAAAACAGCAGCTAATTTGGTAAATATTACAACAAATCTGGCAAAAAATAAAACCGACTTTCGCAAATAATAGCATCACATTTGGCAAAAAATAGCACCGAGTTTGACAAAAAACAACACCAAGCTTGGCCATAAAATAAAATAAATTCTTCCTGCCCCTGTCTGCACCTAATACAGCTGATGTCAAGGAATTCACAGCCATTGAATTAATTTTGAAATCCTTTCTTGTTAAAATTGTTGTCAAGTTTGTGAATTTCTATGACACCCTTGAACAAGCAGGCAAGGTGGCTCTTCTCCAGTGTGAGAACCCATGTGTCAACGAATTTTATTCCGTGGTCGCTCACACACAGTGAGTACTTTGCCACAGCCAATTTCTCCACCTGTCTCAGCCCCAATACTGTTTATGCTTGGTAATCTCGATATTGATGGATCGTACAGTCATTCCAACAAACATTTTTCCACATGTCCATGATATGTAGTATATTCCCAATGATACAAATGCTTTTCCTTTTGTCCTTTGCTGATCTGAGACATTTTGTGATGTTTTAGGTTGGTTTGCATATAGTCTGTATGCTGTGTTTGCACAACATACAGCCAATTCTGTCTGCCACCAACATCTACTTCTACGTCTACATTTTGCAAACTGCCATAAAGTGCATGGTAGAGGATATGCCCCATTGTACCAGTTATTAAGGTTTCTTCCCTTTCCATTCAAGTATAGAGCATGGGAAGAATGATTGTTTGATTGCCTCTGTGCAAGCTGCAATTATTGTAATCTTGTCCTCATGATTCCTGTGTAAGCTATAGTATATTCCTAGAGACCTCATTTAAAGCTGGTTCTCAAAACTTCATTAACAGGGTCACACGAGTGATTTATGAGCAATCTCATTTGTAGACTGATTGCACTTGTCTAGTACTCTACCAATAAACCAGCCTACCACCTGCTTTATCCAAGACTGAGTCTGTATGATCATTCCATTTCATATCCCTGTTAAGTGTTACACCCAGGTATTTGTATTAACTAGCCAATTTGAATTGCAACTCATTGATGTTATAACCATAGGCTACTGTGTTTTTTTCATTTTGTGAAGTGCACAATCTTACATTTCTGAACATTTAAAGCAAGTTGCCGGTCTTTGCATTACTTTGAAATCTTTACAAGATCTGACTGAATATCTATGCAGCGTCTTTCAAGCAGTACTGCATTATAGATAACTGCAGCATCTGCAAAAAGTCTGAGATTAATATTGTCCACAAAGGATTGTATGGCTGAAAGGCCAAACTTGACATTTCTTCTTTCAGTGTGTCACTTCATGAGTGTTAGGTTTTATCATACTTTTTATATACCTGTTCGCCAGAATGCAGTCCAGGTTGTAACAAGAGAGGAGAAAACTTCAAGATAAATAGATCTGGTGCTCGTATGGTACAGTGAATGACCATTGCAGGAAATAATGAGGTACCACAGCTGTAATGACCAGGGAAAAGGCCTCAGATGCTCACGCAACACATACATCTCCAGCTGTTGTCTCATCTCCAGTCCACCACCAGCTGCGGAGGCTGAATTTTTGACAGTGCCAGCCACTTGTGCTGATGAAACGTCAGATACTGTAAATCATTAAACAAATCTTGGCCAAAGGTCCTGATATTAAAGCCAATGGGTAATACATATTGGATCATGTCATTACACTGGGGCAAGCTCCTGGCTTACTATGAGGGTCATTCAATAATTAAAGAGACAATTTACACTGGGGCAAGCTCCTGGCTTACTATGAGGGTTATTCAATAATTAAAGAGACAAATTGGTCTGCGGAAAAAGCTGTTTGTGGGGCAAGTTTGTTGCTTTTATGGCTTTAAGTTGGCATCACTGGGATGAGCCCCGATCAGGTGATGTATCAACATTGTTTTGTTTATAACCTCACTTGAAATGTCCACATTAGTTGAACAACGTTTTGTTATTTGTTCTTTTACTTGCTGAAGGTGAGAAACCAGTGAATATATACTGTAGAATGTCTTTTATAGTGAAGGTTGTATGAATCGTGCAAATTTTTACAAGTGGGTGGAGAAGTTCAAAAATGGTCACCACTCAGTGACTGACGAACACCGTTCTGGCTGACCAATTGCAGTTTTAACTGCCTCACTTTAACGTCAAATTGATGACATTATTCTTGCCGACTGTCATGTGACTGTGGAAATGATAATTTATAAGGTTCAAGTGAGTACTTTTACAGTTCATAACGTTATCTGTAACAAGTTGATGTACCGCAAAACACGTGCAGGATGGGTCCCAATGGAGGTGACGCGGCTGCACAAGGAAACAAGGTTGAGAGTGTGCACAGAGCTAAATGCTTTGAAAGAGAAGCTGAGCATTAACTTGTGATGAAACTTGGTTTCACTATTATGAGACAGAATCAAAAAGACAAAACATGGAGTGGAAGCACACCAACTCACCTGTCAAGAAAAAATTCAGAACCCAAGTATCAGCAGGAAAAGTCATGTTGACAGTGTTGTGAGATGCTGAAAGTCTAGTTTTTTGTGATTATCTCAAAGACCAGCATACAATGAACAGCCAATACTAGACAGATTTGCTTTTAAACAAGCTGAAGCCAGCCGTGAGAGAGAGACTTTGTGGATCTCAGAGGAGACGTGTGATTCTCTAGCAAGACAACCCACGTCTCATATTGCTCAATTAACCCATAAAACCATTGGCAAAATGGGCTGGGAAGTATTTTTTTCATCCCCCTTACCGACCTGGCTTAGCACTCCATTTGTTTGGTGCACTGATGGAGACGTTACATGGGAAGAGGTTCCAGGACAACAAGGACGCGAAAAAGTTTGTGGGAAATTGGTTCAAATATCAATACAAAGAGCTCTCTGCAACCGGAATGAAAAAGCTTGTAGCCCATTGGAACAAGTGCATAAATGTTCAAGGGGGTTATGTTGAAAAGTAGAAAAAGTATTCTTTTGTAAAAATAAATGCTTTTTTCTCCAGACCAATTTGTCTCTTTAATTATTGAATGACCCTCATATATCAATATAAGTTTGCAACAGATATGAAGAATAATATATTTGATGAATAATTTAAACAATGGGAAAATGTCATTCAGGTGTGCATAAATTATTAACCTGCTTCCTATCTAACAAAGGAAACTCAAGGTAGGAATATCAACAATGTAGGAAAAGATAGGTAGCTACTTACCATAAAGAAGACACACAAAGTTGCAGACAGGCACACTGTCGATGATTAATTTAGATTTTCATCAGTTTTGAAATGCAGTCTTCTGTTCTGTAACTGAGATAGCATTTTTCTATCCATATTTGCAAGATGCTTGCAGAATGAACCAGTTGAAAACAAATAATAATAATACTGTTCAAATATACTTATCTTAGTCTTAAATATTTTCTTCTGTTGTCATCTAGTGATTCACTGTTCCTGTAAATATTGCTAAGATTCAACAATCTCTAACACCCACTCATTAATAAATCACATTTTCTGTTGCTGTTTCAGTAGCTGTATTATTAACTGTTACAGGTTTGTGTATAACGTAATAACAGTACTAACAACTTTGACCAGTTGACAATCGTGCACTTTTCATCAGCACATCCTACCTCTCAGACACCAACAGAATTCAAACATTACACTGCTTTCATGACATCATTCACTAATAATTTCATGTGCTGCAAACTATTATTGGTTCATACAAATTTGTTATGACAGTAAATTATTTTTTATATGTCATGTTTAAGTAAAGACTAAAATATTTTCATTCTCAGAATTTGAATACAACTGTCATAAAAGATAAGTCTACAAGTTTTGACTCAAATGGCTCTAGTACCAATGTTTTTTCATGTAATTTTCTTTAGTATATCTATATTTATTTTGTTTTACAAACTGTAGTTAGCCTAGCCATAATAACTACCATAATGACTACAAAGAATAGCTAATATGACTATAAACAACAATGGTAATGTTATTTTCCATTAATTTGTTAAACTATGTTTTTTTTTAAGTTTATGAGAAATTGACAATAGGCAATTAATTTTTTTAATAATACAAGACATTAAATATGGAATACTGAACAAATGTCATTGAGGAAGAAGATAATAATTAGCACATTCAGGTTCAAACAATCTTAAAATTTGCAGAAAATGTAATGCTCTCTAAAAAATAGTATATATAAAATTTTTGACAGATTTAATGGTAAATCATCATTTTGGTATAATTTTGCTGTTAAATGAATAGCTACTCTATGAGTAAAGGACAGTAACAAAATAATATACATATGTAGAGAGAGTCACAGTAATAAGAAATTGCACGTATACATCCAGATCCAAATAAGTGGATTGTGTTGTTCATTGAAATGGTGGATCAGGTTCTACATTAGAATGAGTGTGGTGCAGTGTCCACTTTCATTACAAAGCTCACTCAAAACAGTGAACTCAGTAACACTGGATGTGCAGTTTACTATACACATGTAGTTACACTCAGCCAGAAAGCAATAACAGTGCAGCTCTTGTGTATTCTTGTGAAACATATCTAACAAATGCTGATTTGTGAGGTCTGAAATGGGTGCTACTGTGAATGTGCCCATAACTAACTGAACATATTTGTTTAGTTCAAAAAATTGCACTGTCGTAGCAAACCAGATATGTGACAATTCTGACATGGTGAGAGGACACATCTCTAATAACATGTCACCTATGGTCACAAAGTTAATAAGTGTTTATGATACTTTTCTTGGTAATTTTGAAGAATGTTTGCCTATCGAAGCCCCGGACTCCAAACAATAGATATAGAACGTGTGACTGTAATCAGTCATGCAACTGTGGTGGCAGGCATTATGAGCATGTTTATACGGCAATCACAAAAGACGAGCATTGCTAAAATACTTGTAATTAGAAATGAAATGACTAACCTCACTCATCGTCGATGATGTCATCATAAGAAAGTCCATTTAATGTGTATGCTATGGGAAGCATTCCCTTTTTGCTGACACCTGGGTAGACTCTGGCAGTTTCACACAAAAATATGGATAGTGTGTCACATGTGTCAACTTTTCCTTGCAACCTCAAATTATGGAAATACATATACTGAAACAAACACAGTTCCTCTATTTCTCCTGGACGCCCTTTTCTTTTAATGGAAGATTTCACTGATTTCCACAGACACACAATGTTCTACCTGTGCACACTGGGTTCATCAAAAGTCACGAACTCTACAGAGTGGTGACGAACTTGTGGTTGAATCCTTCTGCTTTCAGTGTCTTGTAGCACTGAAAGCCATCTGTAATCACTTTGCTACCAGGCAATATAAAGTGCTTTATCAAACCAACTAAAGTTACCTTGCCTCTGGGCAACCCTCTTACCACAAAGCACTTCTGGGACTCTTGTTCTATACCATCAAATACCCGAATACGTTTGATTTTATTCTTTAAAGGTCATCCTCTCTGGTTTTTCCTTCTTGCTATGTGCAATTTATCCAGTTCGACAACTTTATTCGGTCCACCGATTGGTACAATGTCATTCATCACTATTACATAACACCCTTCCCTGCAAAACCCGAAATAGTCACACACGATATTACGAGGTAAGTCAGTTTCGATGCTGTTGCTTGCAAGGTGTAGTCCCTAATCCAGCAAGATACAAGAATTACACTGGTCTGGATTGATAATTTGGAATTGTCAAACCGTGTACTCTTCCGGACAGTTGTTCATTTACCACAGTGAAATTCGTTTAATACAATGAAATTGTAAAGATATTTCACTATCAGAACTCTTCTTATGAACTTTTATAGACTCCTCCCCACCACAGTCTACACAGTTCCTCCATTCATCATCCAGCATTAGTCCATATTTCTGACAAAAATTCAAACAATTTTCTACATTGCATAAGCGTGGAATTAGATTCTTCCACCTGAGACAGTGAACCAAAGAAATGTCTGCAATACCAGACATCCCACTCACTATCAACATAAATCATTTGAGTTTACCTGGCAACAACTCACAAATAATTTATCATAACGCTCGCCACCACAGTCACGTGATCGATTTACAATTGTGCGTTTGATATCTATCATTTGGAGCCCACGGCTTCAATAGGCAAACGTTCCTGGAAATTAGCCATTTCTTCGTGTCAGAATACAGCTCATATTTGGAAAAGAATGATTTTCACTAATATGACGTAATACATATTTTTCTAGCTGGGCCGTATTTGCGGGCATGCTATCTTGGTTGCTGTGTTGGGGCCTGCACCTCAAAAATTGAAAAATCACTTTGTCATAAAAGAAATATATGTAATTTTTTATATAAACTTATTTCAGCTGAATTTTTCAGTTGCCAGCTAAAGTGAATTAAATCAGCATTGTCTTCGCTTTGTAAAATTCCCAGTGATGCTTGGGTGATTGCATGGCATATCAGGTGGCAAAATCATCAACACTATTACAAAAAGTTAGTAGTTCAATTATGGCAATTTGAAGTGAGTTTGCTTCTTTCATACATTATTTCATCCAAACCAGGGCCCAATATGCTTGTATTTATTGTTGCCAGATGCAAATTATTGAACTCTTGAAGCTTGAGATAATTTTATCCGGTAACCAGATATTGTGAGAAAGTATTGCATTTTAATTTAAAGTGTTTCCTCTCTGTTCATGTTTCTGTATTTTTACTGGTAACCTTTTCGGATCACATGTTCATAGGGTTTCAGTTCACCTTCTTGTATTTCCTACTAACTTTTCTTTTACACTCCATATGTTTTGTTAATATTTTTCTTGACAATCTACAGCTGCCGAAATATTTTTCCGGCAGAAATTTTCCTATGTCACACATGGGTAGTATACCTACACTCAAAACAGCTGATGCTAAAAGAACTCACAATTCAGTGAATATATTTTGAAAAATATTTCAACAGCTGTAGGATTGTCAAGAAAAATATGTATCATAAGCCTTGGGGAATGCATACAATGGCAATAATAACAACAGTCTCGATTTCTCATAGTTTCAACTCTCCCTGTTGTGGAAATACAAGTAAAGTTGTGAGTTTAAGAAGTGAACAGATTAGACTCTGATGTGACAGCGTGACATGTGGAAGTTTGGGTCAATAGAGGCGTGCATAGATAGCTTGATTGATTAGAGCCCTACCGCACTGGGGTGCCACGGCATGTCTGCTGGCGGAGATGCCAACTAAAACTGTAAGTATCACTGCAGACAACAAATAATTAGCTACTGACTATACGGGTCATGGAAATCTTTTTCTTTTGGTGAGATTAATTTCCTTAAAACAGTGACTTTTTCCATCAGTTAATCTTGAGAGATCCCCATTACCTCATCAAATGAACAGAATGACATTCTCTGGATGCTGGAAAATTTAGCATTGTAGTTTCTTAAATCATTACAAAGCATGTCAAATAACCTGCGAATGTCATGATCAGCAGTGAAGGGATGTGCCCAGAACTACTTCTTCTTCATTCCCTTTTTATTTCAAACTTGCACACAAAATTGTAGCCTTCTGCCTTGAAGGCATTCCCCTGGCATATCTGCTGGCATCTTGTACTGCCAGACCTGAAGAAGCCAGCAGACCTGCCACAGTGCCCCAGTGCAGTAGGGTCCTTAAACTGACCACTTACAGAAAGTGGGAAATCTGGGCTTGAGTCCCAGTCCATCACAAATCTTCCTATGTCACTGTTGGGTAGCATAGCTATAGCTGAGAATTTAGAATTTTAAAAAATATTGAAAAAATTTGAAAAATAGCTCATTTTTGTTATCAACATGTCTCATTCTGTGTGTTCTTTTACATCTTTTGATACTTTGTAGTATATATACTCTGCATTTGTGCATTGTTTGCTTCATATTTACCACCCACAATTCATTTCTGTATATCATTGTTGGTAAAGCAACAGTCTTGTGAAACATTAATCATATATATTTGAGGCTTTATTTATGTCAGAAGGAAAATTCATTCAACAAAACTATGAAACAATGAGATGCTATTAGTGCACAATACTTACCTTCAGCAGGCCAAAATATGTTCACATATCAGCCGGTCATCCCACAGGTATTGCTAAGCCTATGAGCTGCATTTTGAGTATCTTTATCACATTCAAATCTTTATCGCGCCTAAGTATCTTATTTTTTCTGTTTATGTTTTTTACCAACAATTTTAGTCCACAAGCAATGTTAACTATAGAATCCAAGATTTTAGTTTTCTGAACTAAACTTCTCAGGTTATGTTTGTATGATATTTTAGTCAACGCACAAAAAATCATCTACAAGTAATTTCTTTCCTCAGAAGCAGTGTAAGGTTGTCAGCATAAGGAAATGCTTTCAGAATTAATTTTCTCTCTGCAGCTGGTTTGAAATTTGTAAAGTAATGCTTTTAATGCTAACATATCAACAACAGTACCCCACTGTTTACTGTAAAATGCTGTCTCTGAATATCATCATAAATATAGATATCAGGTAGGATAGGGAATAAACTACATCCTTAGCAAAAGACTAAAATAACCTTACCAAGTTAACATGTGAGGCCATCATACTTTTACCAAGTGTATTATGACCCATTTTGTATTATGTATTTAGGAAATTTGTCTGATGATGATTGTGATGTAACTGATACCAGTAATCATCAGGGAGCAGTCGGTAACTGGTACTACCTGTTAAAAACACAGCGCCTCCATTCACTAGTTTCTTATATGTAATTGGTAACATTAATTTATGCTTTTGCCAAGATTATTTTATAATTCTGAGAAAAGTATGTAACTGTTGCTGTTATGATCCATTTTATGCTATGCATTTCAAAAACTGATGTAATCAAGATACATATAGATAACTTGTAATTTTGTATGTGTATTTGGACACTTAGCCATTTAACCACACTAACTTACATTTACTGACATTTGAAGCACACTGCTGTTCATCATACCAAACAGAAATTCCACCAATGTTATCCTGAATGATCCGATAATTACTTGATATAGAGAATCTCTGTGCAAAACAGCATCTTCAGTAGCCTTGATTGCTGCTTATCTTATCTGACACATAATTTTTGTATATGAATAAATAAGGGAAAACTGAAAGCTGCAAGGAATATGTAGAACAGCTATACAAGGGAAATGAAATTAAATATAGTATTATAGAAAGAGAAGGGGAAGTAGATGAAGATGAGAGGGGAGATATGATACTACAACCAAGGCCATCTGTATCCTTCCCTCCACCACCACATTCTCTGAACCAGGCAGATCACAACACAACCTTTGCTCCTATAATTATCCTGGCCTCAATCTCCAGGAACCCACAACCCTATGCCATCCACCCAAGAGTTTTCCCTTCTCTGTCCTCTCACCCTCTCTGAAATTTATATCTCAGTGTCACCTTCAGTGTGCACCACTCCCCACTGGCTCTGACAACCACACATCACATGCCTAGCCCATGTTCAAACCATCCCATCTCTTATATCTAGTCAGCAACTGGCTCCTCCTGCCAAGCCATTTGGCACTCATCCCCATTCCATCACCCTACCTCCTGTTTCTCACTCCCTCTAACCATCCCACATGAACCCCCCCCCCCTCCTCTCTCTCTCCACCACCACCACCACAACCTAGACATCCTACTAAAATGCAGAATTTTGCATCCAACTGGCTCCATGCAGAGGCATAGCTGTTTGTGTTTTTTCTCCTTCAAAAGTATTTACGTACTATGAGAAGAATGCAAAAGAGAACACTGAAAAACCTAAGCCAAAACAAGGCCCCTGAAGTAGACGACATTCCCTCAAAACTGTTAAGATCCTTGGGAATGTCAGCAGTGATAAAACTGTTCTACCTGGTATGCAGTATAGATGAGACAGGTGACTTACACTCAGACTTCAAGAAGAACATAATAATTCCAGCAGAGGATGTGCTGTAAGAATAATTCACATCTGCATAGTTCAGAGAAGCTGGTGGTGAAGAGAAGGATCCTGTCAGCTGTATGTTGTGCTATCTGGCACTCAATTTGTTCTTGACAACAGTTTGACTGTGGCCATTCATCCTGACCGACATCTGGTTGGTAGTCATAGTTGCTTGGTTGATTTGGGGGAGAAAATCAAACAGTGAGGTCATCAGATTAGTGAAGTAAATTGCCCATGCCCTTTCAAAGGAAACATACTGGCATTTGCCTGAAGCAATTTAGGAAAATCATGGAAAACCTGAATCAGGATGGCCATATGCAGACTTGAACTGTCATCCTCCAAAATGCAAATCCAGTGTGCTAACCACTGCGCTACCTCATTCAGTTTGATAGTCATAGTGACATGAAAGGCTGTGCAGTGGTTGCAGCAGAGTTGGTATGTGACATGTCTGCCTCCACAGGTGACCTGGCCTCTGACGGGCTAGAAAAACCTATGGCAGGGCTAGAGTAGGAGGCGCTGGGTGGGTGGACAGGGCAGTTCTTGCACCTGACTCTGCCATCGGGATATAATCCCTGTGGCAAGAAGTTGAGAGTGGGAGTGGCATAGATATGGACTAGGATGTTGTGTCGGTTGAGTGGGCAATAGAACACCACTTCAGGAGGAGTAGGAGGGATCTTGGGCAGGATGTCCCTCATTTCAGGTCAGGATGAGAGAGAATCAAAGTCTTGGTGAAGGATATGGTTTAGTTGTTCCAATCTGGGTTGATGAGAGGGGCCACTCCTTTGCAGAATATTCTTGGCGGTGGTGGGAGGATTGGTGTTATTTGAGGATATGGTAGGGGAAATTTGTTTGTGGACTATATCTGGGGGTAATTGCCTGTGTGTGGAAGCTTTTGTGAGGCCTTCAGCACACTGGTCAAGGGAGTTTTCATCACTACAGATATATTGTCCATGTGAGGCTAGGCTGTATGGGGGGGGGGGGGGGGATTTTTTGGTGTGGAAGGAATGCCAACTATTGAATCACCACCAATATCTGCACTTTGACAGCTGCTATGGCTTCCACAGCAAAAATATCCGTCCCATACAACCTAGCCACCTATGGACAATGTACATGCAGTGTTGACAACTTCCTTACCTCCCTCCGAGTTACAAGCCACATGCCCCCAGCACCTCTCCCAGCCTCCTACCTCTCTCTCCTCTAACCATCCCACCCGTCACTACCCTCATTACAACCAGCCCACCTGCTGCAAAAGAGCATTTGCACTGTTACACTTGTGGGCAACCATGTGGGGGCATAGGTTTGTGTGTGTGTGTGTGTGTGTGTGTGTGTGTGTGTGTGTGTGTGTGTGGCTGGTTTGTGTTTGCATATTTTACTCTATCTTGTAAAGGGACAAATCTGATAATTAGCAAGTTTTCAAACAATGGAAACTCCAGGTAGTAATATCAACAGTGGGAAAAGACAGATTTCTACTTACCATAAAGAAGTCACATCAAGTTACAACCTTCATCAGTGAAAGAGAGACACACACCATTCAAACACGTTCAAACAAGTACACCTTATGCACACACGACCACCAACTCCAACATCTTGCACCAGAATGAAACATCACTTGGGATGCAAGCAGCAATCTGGAGGGGTTGGGAAGGGGAAGGGATGGTGTAGGGGTGGGGAGAGAGATGAACACAGTCTGGTGGAGTGCGCAGACACTAGAATGCCAACAGGCACAACATCAGGAGGTTGTGGGGTGGGGAGGTGGGAAAAAAGGAGCAAAAAAGGAGAGCAGTGGGAAAAGAGGGGGAGATGCATCGGCAGAGGGCTGAAAATAAACAGGGTGGGAGATGAGAATGGGGAGGAGGTGGTAGGACAGAGAGGGTGGAAACTGTTGGGTGGAGTGTGTGCAGACAATATGTTACCATAGGTTGAGGCCAGAATAATTAAGAGTGGAGAATATGTGATAAGGATAACTCCCATCTGCGCGGTTCAGAAAAGCTGGTGGTGGAGGGAAGCATCCAGATGGCTCACGTAGTGAAACACCCATTGAAATCCAGTGTGCTGTGCTCAGCTGCATGTTGCAGCACAGGGTGGCCTACTTTGTTCTTGGCCACAGTTTGGCGGTGGTCTTTCATCCTGGAGGACAGCTGGTTGGTAATCATACCAAAATAAAAAGCTGTGCAATGGTTCCTGCTGGTAAATGACCTGTGTGCTTTCACAGGTGGCCTGGTCCCTGATGGGGTAGGGTGGACCTGTGACAGGACTGGAATAGGAAGTGATGAGTGGGTTGATTGGGCAGGTTCTGCCCTTGGTTCTTCCACAAGGATACAGTCCTTGTGGCAAGGGATTGGGATTGGGAGTGGCATAGGGATGTACTAGTATGTTGTAGAGGTTGGATGGGTGACTTAACACCATTTTAGGAAGGGGGACAGTATCTCAGGTAGGTGTCCCTCATTTCAGGGCATGATAATCAAAGCCATGGTAAAGGACCCCAGTCTGGGATGGTACTGGCTGATGAAGGGGACAGTCCTTTGTGGCTGGTTCTTGGGGATGGTGAGAAGATTGGGGGTGTGAGGGGCAATGGCATGGAGATCTGTTTGTGAACTAGATCTAGGGGATAGTGCCTGTCTGTGAAGGTCTTGATGAGACCTTTGGCATACTGAGCTAGGGAATTTTTGTCACTGCAGATATGCGATCCTCAGGTGTCCTGGATGTATGGGAGTGATATTTTTTCGTGTGAAAGGGATTGGATCCGTCAAAATGCAGGTACTGTTGGTGGTTGGTGGATTTAATGTGGACACAGGCGCGGATGAGAGGAGGAGGTCAACACCTAGGAAGGAGGTTGAGGAGGACCATGTGAAGTGTATGGGAGAGGAGGTGTGGAGGTTGTGAAGGAACAAAGATAAGATGTCTGGGCCCTGAGTCCATATCATGAAGCCATCATCCATGAATCTGAATCAGATTAGGGGTTTGGTGTTTTGGGAGGTTAGAAAGGTCTTCTCTAGATGACCCATAAAAAGGTTGGCATAGGAGAGTGCCATATGGCTACCCATGGCTGTGCCTCAGATTTGTTTATACCTTCCCTTCAAATGAAAAGTAGTTGTGAGCTAGAATAAAGTCAGTAAGGTGTATAAGGAATGAGGTAGTGGGCTTGGAGTCTGAAGGATGTCAGGAAAGGTAGTATTCAATAGCTGCAAGACCATGGGCATGTGGGATGTTGGTATATAGGGAGGTGGGATCAACAGTGATGAGTAGGAATCCAGGAGGTAAAGGGATGGGAATGATTGAGAGTCAGTGAAGGAAATGGTTGGGGTCTTGGATGTGGAAGGCTAGATTACAGGCAATTTTTTGGAGGTGTTGGTCAACTTTATCAGCTGTAACCTATCCGATCATTTGCTTGATTTGCTCACAAGATTGTATAGTATAGGTAGACAGAAGTGTTTTTGATAATTATTAACTGTGTTGACAGCTATAATCAATTTCATTTTCCTGAACATAAATGTTTATATTTATTCTGCCCAATATATGCCACATTGTCACAGCAATTTGAGCTGCAGACTGAATATGAACATTATTTCATCAGCTCTTCATTCACACAAACTTACAGTTCTACAGCTAAATCAATGATTTTCAACAACATTTCATATACTATTCTATCTATATCCAAATCCCACTCCAGCTACTGCCGGGTCTGGATGCTGACGAGTCCTCTCCATTTAGCTCGGTCCTCCCGCCACTTTTCTTCCTCCACTTGCTGCCAGGTCACACCTCTCCTTTCTACAGATATTCTCACTCCCATTTTCCACCATGTTCTTGGATGCCCTCTAGGTCTTTTCCCATCTCGATTGTGGCACCATACACAATCATTAATCCGGCTCCAGGGAGGTAGGGTCCCCTTCCTTATTACTCCACTGGGGTAATTCCTGTCTGGCGCGTCCACATCGCGCGGGGTGGGCATCCTACGCTTCAGTAGGCTGGAGTGCTAGGATGGCTAAGTTCAGGCACGGACCCAATCCCGTGGGGTATGACACGGAACTCATGCCCAGGGTTACGGGTGAAAACCTTAATGGCAGCTACAGTGGAGAAGGAAGACTTCAGAACGGCGTAGCTGGCAGATGAGGCAACCCTCGTTTCTGGGGATTAAATGAGAAGGGAACCACTGCCTTGTGGTGTAGGAGAAACTCCAAAGGCTAAGGGAGACAACCCCAACAGAAAATCCTTTCTTGCATTAGGCGTACCAAGCCAGTAGGAAAGTCTTCATATATTGCTTTCAAAACACAGACGAGCCTCATATGTGATTATCACTTTAATTTCCATTATACATATTCATATTCAGTCACTGTGGTAATATGTGGTTAATCTCAGGCATATAGTGTAGACTTTCTCCTTAGAAAACATTGAAAACAACCATTAAAAAGAAATTCTAAATACATTCAAAGCTTGCTAGGTGCTTTAGTGCCACTGCACTGTGATGGAGCTGTATATTCTCTGTGTTTCCTTAGCCACATGGTAGGGCCACTTGCCTGTCGGCCTGCTACAGCGAATGCACACCCTTGGGATGGCGAATGAGTAAATTGGTGGTCACAAGCATCTGCACTGCGTGCAAAGCGAGTGATTAGGGACAAATGCCACTCCAGTGGGTTCACAATATAGAATTCAGTGCTCTAGCATGGGACCACTCAGGGCCAGGATTAAGTTATTAATCTTTTAATTTGTTTGATGCTCTCCTCCATCTTTCCTATCTTCTGCTAGCTTTTTTATCTCTATGTAACTACTACATCAAACTGCATTTATAATCTTATACACTCTGGTCTGTGTCTGCCTGTACTGTTTCTCACCTCTGCCGCTTCCTCCAATGGTAGCGAATGTCCCACTGCCTCATTTCTAGGAAGGTTCTTTCATAGGCTTGTTTTCTTACCTATCCTTTTTAAATCATTTTTGTTTCATGCTGTATCTCTCACTGAACTGTTAATATCAAAGAATGGAAAATCCAGGATGGAATGGCAGAGTATTATAAAAAGGAAAGTTGCTACCCACCATATAGCAGAGTTGCTGTGTTTGCAGATAGGCACAACAAAAAGACTGTCACACTATAAGTTTTTGAGAGAGAGAGAGAGAGAGAGAGAGAGAGAGAGAGAGAGAGAGAGAGAGAGAGTCTGCCGTCTATTTTCGACAAAGACCTTGTCGACCAAAAGCTTATAGTGTGACAGTCTTTTTGTTGTGCCTATCTGCAAACACAGCATCCCTGCAATATGGTGAGTAGCAACTTTCCTTTTCATAATATTGTTAACTGTTAATATTCTTCAATAGCACAATGTTTCAAGTGCTTACAATTTCTTCCTTTCCAGAACTTCTTCTTAAGCCGCCACCTCCTCGTGAAGCTTGATGACCTACAAAGCTAGCTCTGATCTTGACTTGCAATATGCAAAGCTGATATAAAATGTATGATCAGAAGTGTCTGCATACTCCAGTGTAATGTTGAACTGATGACTAGATGTCACAAGAGGCAAGACCCACCAGTATAAAAGAAGGCGTGGAGTGGTGTGTTGTCCATATAGAAGTAGTAACAGGAGAATGGTGTGGTCGGTGACTTTGAATGTGATCTAGTCCCTGAGTAAGAAATACACACATCAAAAAAAGTTTTGCATCACCTTGTTTCCGAGAGTTCTGGAACCTGTATAGAAAAATTGGAATAGAGATCAACATAAACATCATTTCCACCATTTTTATTGCTCATGAAAACCACACATTGCATGTTGTACCACCATACAGTGAGACCTTCAGAGGTGGTGGTCCAGATTACTGTACACATCGGTACATCAGTACCCAGTAGCACGTCCTCTTGCACTGATGCATGGCTGTATTCATCGTGGCATACTATCCAGAAGTTCATCGGGGCACTGTCGGTCCTGATTGTCCCACTCCTCAATAGCAATTTGGCGTAGATCCCTCAGGGAGGTTGGTGGGTCACATCACCCATAAACAGCCCTTTTCAATCTATCCCAGGCATGTCGATAGGGTTCATGTATGGAGAATGTGCTGGCCACTCTAGTTGAGTGATGTCGTCATCCTGAAGGAAGTCATTCACAAGATGTGCATGATGGGGGAACGAATTGCCATCCACAAAGATGAATGCCTCACCAGTATGCTGCAGATATGGCTGCACTATCGGTTGGAGGATGGCATTCACATATCGTACAGCTGTTACGGCACCTGCTGTGACCTCCAGTGGCATACGTCGCCTCCACATAATGCCACGCGAAAAATCAGGGATCCTCCACCTTGCTGCCCAAGCTGGATAGTGCAGCATTCGTCTCAAACGATTGTCTGGTTGGAGGCACATGCGACACTCATTAGTGAAGAGAACATGATACCAATCCTGAGCGGTCCATTCGGCATGTTGTTGTGTTGTTGGCCCATCTGTACTGCACTGCATGGTGTCGTTGCTGTGAAGATGGACCTTGCCACGGATGTCAGGAGTGAAGTTGCGCATCATGCATCCCATTGTGCGCAGTTTGAGTCACAACATGACATCCTGTGGCTGCTTGAAAAGCACGATTCAACATGGTGGTGTTGCTGTCAGGTCCCTCTGAGCCACAATCCGTAGGTAGCGGTCATCCACTGCAGTAGTAGCCCTTGGGTGGCCTGAGCGAGGCACGTCATCGATAGTTCCTGTCTCTCTGTATCTCCTCCATGTCCAAACAACATCCCACTTTGTTCACTCTGAGATACCTGGATGCTTTCCTTTTTGAGAGGCCTTCCTGGCAAAAAATAACAATGCAAACGTGATCGAACCGCGGTATTTACCGTCTAGACACGGTTAAACTACAGACAACATGAGCCGTGTACTTCCTTCCTGGTGGAATGACTGGAACTGATCAGCTCTCAGACTGTCTCTGTCTAATAGGCATCGCTCATACATGGTCGTTTACATCTTTGGGAAGGTTTAGTGACATCTCTGAACAGACAAATGGACTGCGTCTGTGATACAATATCCACTGTCAACGTTTATCTTCAGGAGTTCTGGTAACCGGGATGATGCAAAACATTTTTTGATGTGTGTACACAAGAGACATTTCAGCCCTTCTAAAGGTGTCCAACTCAACTCTTGGTGACGTGAAAGTGAAAGGGAAATGTGACATGAAGGAACAACCACGGCTAAACTGAAATCAAGCAGACCTTACGTACTGACGGACAGGGACCATCAAGCGTTGTGGAGGGTGGTTGTAAAAAATGATATCAACAGAAGGAATCACTTGTGAGTTCCAACATGCTACAAGCAGACCAGCTAGCACAATGACTGTGCATAGGTAGTTATAAAGAATGGCACGCAGTGGTCAAGCTACTCCTCATAAGCCACATATTTCTGTAGTTGACGATAGGTGACACTTCAGCTGGTGAACAGTGGACATGGTTAGTGGATGCCTAGAAATGAGTGCTTTGGAGCAATAAATCATACTGTACACTGTAGCAATCTAATGAAAGACTTTGGGTGTAATTCATGTCTGGGAAAAGTTACCTGCGACCATGTTAAGTGCCGACAGTGACATACAGAGGAGGTGGTGGCAGGTCTTTTTCGTGGTTTGTGTGTGATACCTTTTTTGAGCTTAAGAAAACTCTAAAAGCAAAATGGTGTGAACATATTCAGCAACACCGTATGCCGCTTAGAATGTAAGAATAATTCAGAGACATTGATTCTTTGTATCAGCATGACAAAGCACCCTGTGACAAAGCAGACAATCTTTATCGACAGTGACATTCGTGAAACGGACTGGCCACGCGGGGTCCTGACCTGAACCCAATGGAATGCCTTTCAGATGAGTTAAAGTGTCAACTTCACTCTGGACCTTAGTGTCCAAAATCACTACTTCTTTGGTTTTGGCTCTTGAGCAAGAATGGCCTGCCATTCCTCCAGACATTCAGGCACCTCACTGAATGTGTCCCCAGCAGAGTTGAAACAGTAATAAAAGTAAATTAGACACACCCCGTAGTAATGTCCACTAATGAGTATTTGGATACTTTCGATCAGACAGTGTACAATTGAACCATTTTCAAATGTCTTTCAGCCACAAGTTTCTCCATCATTCAGTAGAGATTTTGCCCTGTATCCTCAGTATTACAAGCTGTAACATTTTCATGATGTAGTGTTTAGTGTTCCGATATTACGACAACAGATCCCTGGGTGACATTATATGTTGGTGATGCATTTCTCACCAACTGAAGCTGCCAAGGTTTCTAACCCTGGATCCTGAACTGCAAGAAATTCATAAATTATAATGACTTAAGATAACCACTGAGAAAACTGAATCTGTGATATGTGAACCTCAGACTAGCAGCATCGCAAAGAAACAATCATTCACCAAGACTGCACAGTTTAAATAGCTCTGGCCTCTTACTGCTTCAGATGGTGGAGACAGTACCAGATGCTCGAGTAGAAGTCGATGTGGCACCGCTCAAATGGTGCAAAACCAGTAGAGTACTTTGTGACAAAATAGTATTGACTATCTTAAGGGGAAAATTTATAGATTTGTCATCTGCTATACATCTCAGAATGTTGGGTAACAGTGACAAAACATGAAGCACTGTGTGGAATGGAAATGAAAATACTGCACTGGTCTATGGGTCTCACAAAGCTAAACAATGAGAAAAATAATGAGCAAAGGAACAGATGAGAATGATTGCAACCACCAACAAGTAAAGAGAAGATGGATAAGGTGGTATGGGCACATTACCAGAAGCAATGACAATCAGTGGCAAAAACTGCTGCCCCATTATGGCCTGAGAGGAAGTCGGTCCCGTGACCATCCAAACAAGCAATAGCAAGATGAGCTCTCAAGGAGAACGTGCAAGTAACAGCCTTCAAAGGAAGTGCTTGTCAGAAAGATGTGGTGAAAAGCAACTATAATGTAACATTCCTTACTGACACAACAAAAAGTGAAAGGAACATCTAAATAAGACAAAAATGACACAATGTGTCAAGAAAGATTTGCTTCAGGAAGGACACATTACAACTCCGGTGGCACAGTGTGGTTACTACTTTAACACACACCAAATTGAGATTGATTATCATATTGTGTGTCATCACCTTCATTACTCTCCATGAGCCATTCCTCTTTAGCTTTGCTTTTTGGTTATTGGGTCCTGATGACTATTGTACATCATCATTGTTTGAAAGCATTTTGACCATGTAACTTGAAGATGATTTCCACATAAAAGGTGATAATGAGTATTAAATTAAACTTTGTAGAGAATGTACAGGTTCAACTTTGTCTGAGGCCTGTTCAAAAAAATCCCGAGACTTTTGTCCACAAAATTTTTCTATGCTTACCTTTTACTTAATGTGCATGGTCTCCTCTATAATGCTCTCCTCCACAATTGATACACCACTCTCAAAGCTGTTTCCACTTCCAGAAGCAGTCTTGGTACACCTTTTGCTGGTTCACATGAATTGCCATCTGCAAATTTTCTTTTATGTCATTTATCATTGTAAATCCTCCTCAATTCAACATCTCAACATCACAACCATAGACCCATGTCTCATCACCAGTTATGCTTCTCTTAAGGAACATCTTGTTTTCATTTGCATGATTGAAAAGCTCTTCACAGATTGCAAATCGAAGGTCTTCGTGATCTTGATTCATAAGCCATAGGACCAACTTGGAAGCAACACAAAGCGTTCCCAGATGCTGTGTCAGGATTTCATGATATGGTCCAACTGAAATGTTACATTGTCTGCAATCTCTCTGTCAGTCATTCTTCGAGTGATAGGCACAGTTTTGTTGACGTTCTTGACATGAATGTTGTCTGTAGACGCCGAAGGGTGTCCTGAACGAGGGTTATCATTAACTTCCGTCCGTCCATTTTTAAACCATGTGAACCATCTGTAACACCAAGTATGGCTTAAGAACTCATCACTGTAGGCTTTCTGCATCATTTGGTGTGCCTCTGTAAAGATTTTCTGGAGTTTCACTCAAAAGTTAATGGAGATGCGTTGCTCCCGTAATGTTGCCATCTCGAAATTCGCAGACTGTGCGACACAATTTTCTACTCAATACTGCACTGAATGATAGCTAACAGACATACAACAGCAAAACTTCCAGCAGTTACACATTAAACACAGGCTTGAGCAGGGATGCCAACCACATTTTGCTCCAACACACCATTGGTGTGAAATTACAAATGTTCTGGAATTTTTTGAACAGACCTCTTATGTATGTGACATGATAAGCTAATAGTCATTCTGCTCCCAAATAATAAGTCTACCATCATGATACATCTTTCTGGGACATAAGACTCATACAATGGAATTAATGTATGCTTGTTAAAGGGAATCTACAAATGATTGTAGGCTTATTGAGCAGAGAAATGATAATTGTTATTCAATAAATGAGAAAGTACATGGAGCCCAATACACATATCTTTGATTTCTTTGCAAGAGAATATGAAGTGACTATTAGAGGAGGAAGTCTTTGCTTCACAACTTCTGATTTAGAAAAAAATTATTCTTGACTTTCTCGTGTACACAGTCTGTGGGTTACAACCAATATTAGTTCTGTTATACATAACATTATATTCATTTTCAATTAGGTGGTTCTAAGATAAAGTACTTATTTCATTATGATTAATAAAAGGTAAAATGTAGTACATCTTTTGCAAGATACATTTCACATCCAAGGAATCATCAGTGTGAAACACTAGCTAGGAAAGAGGAAGAATCGGTAAATGTTCAGATTGCTCACAGCATTTTAAGCATTGAGATTCCACCTTGTGTCCAGTGGCACCCCAAAAGCCACTACTGCTAAGTGATTTCTAGGCTTTCGTATCTTCGTGTATTGGACTGAACAGATAGTTTCATTTTATCTTCTCCAATTCTTCAGTTGAAATTTATTGCCATTTTCGTGCTTAATACACTTTAAAACAGACTGACCATTCATGGCAATTGTTGTGCTATGACACTTTTGAATCATTGAATAACTGTTGCATGATAAAGTTTCATTAAACATTGTTTACCTTATAAAGGTAATCTATTTGAGTTTGAATTTAAACTTTTACATGCAAGTAATTGTATATTTGTACAGTATATTATGAAAGATCTTGTATATGACTTTAGTGGTACCAATACCAACATTCTTACAAAAATGAAAGAAATTTAATTATATCAAATTATTGACATTATTAAACAGTTCTCAATGTTTCAGTAATCAATAATAATAGTTACAAATGTGCAACAATTTATATTTTGTACAGTAATTTCATATTAACTTTCATGTAGTTCATTATATGAGAAACTCTTTTCAGTTTACAACACAATTTATCACATAGTGTTTTGTGTCTATACACATGTATACTCAATACAAATGACCTGCTACTGACAGGCAACAAAACCTTGATCCTGGGTATGTGGTTCTTGAGTAAACCTATGTCACAATGTTCAGTTTCATCACACTACATTTGCCTTGTTTGCCACCACCCCAGTTCATGGCAGACAGCATCAAATGATTGACATGGAGAGGAGCACCTTTTCTCTACACGTACATCAACACTCTGCAGTGGACCTCAAGTCATGCAGTGGAGGGTACCCCATACCACTACTAGTAATTTCCTTTCCTCTTTCACTCACAAACAGAATGGTCCCTACATGCAATGTATGTTGGAGAATTTTTCTGCAATCAACTTCAAATGCCAGTTCTTCAAATTTTCTCAGTACTGTTCCTCAGAAAGAATGTCATCTTCCCTCCAGGGATTCCCATTTGATTTCCCGAAGCTTCTGTGTGACACTTTCATGTTATTCAAACCTACCATTAACAAACCTAGCAGCCCATCCCTGAATTGGTGTGATACCTTACCTTACTTTAATCCAACCTGGTACAGATACCAAACACTCAAGCAGACTCAAGAGTAAGTTGCACCAACATCCTACATGTGGTCTCCTTTACAGATGGGCTGTACTTTCCCAGAATTCTCCCAATAAAGTTGACCATTCACCTTTCCTACCTCAATCCTCATACGCATATTCCATTTCATATCACTTTGAAATGTTACGCCCAGATATTTAAATGACTTGACTGTGTCAATCAGGACACTACTAATGCTGTATCCAAACATTATGGGTTTGTTTTTCCTGCCCATCTGCATTAACTTACATTTTTCTACATTTAGAGGTAGGTGCCTTTTTTCACACCAACTACAAATTATGTCTAAGTCATCTTGTATCCCCTAAAGTCACTAAACTTTGACATCTTCCCATACATCAGAGCATCATCAGTAAACAACTGCAGATTGCTGCCCACCCTCTCAGCCAGATCATTTATGTAAACAAGAAATAATAGTGATCCTGTCACACCTCCCTGGGGCACTCCTGATGATAACATTGTCTCTGATGAAGACTTGCCATCGAGAACAACATACTGGGCTCTATTACTTAAGGAGTCTTCGAGCCACTCTGATATCTAGGAACCTATTCTGTGTGCTCATACCTTCATTAACAATCTCCAGTGAGGTACCATGTCAAATGCTTTTTGGAAATGTAGAAATTTGGAATCTGCCTGTTGCCCTTCATCCATAGTTTGCAGTATATTTCATGAGAAAAGGGCAAGCTGAATTTCACATGAGTGATGCTTTCTAAAACCATGTTGATCTGTGGATGTAATTTATTATATATGAACTGAGAATATGTTCAAGGATTCTTGAGCAAATCATTGTTAGGGTTATTGGTCTGTAATTTTGCAGGTCCATCCTTTTTCCATTCTTGTACACAGTGGTCACCAACAAGTTTTTCCATTCACTTGGGACTTTGTGCTGGGAAAGAGATTTATGATAAATGTAAGCTAAGTAAGGGGCCAGTGCCATAGAGTACTCTTTGAAAAACTGAATTGGGATTCCATCTGGACCTGCTGACTTGGATGCTTGTTACTATGTCATCCATATGGGAATCTGTTTGATGGTCAAACAACTGTATGTTTGTTTGATTCTCCTGCATGAACAATGTCTTGAATGTGAAATTTAATACTCTGGCTTTTGTTTTGATGTCTTCAACTGCCACACCATACAGGTCAACAAGTGACTGGATGGAAGCCCTAGAGCCATATAGTGATTTTACATAGGACCATAATTTCCTCGAGTTCTCTGTAAGATCTTTTACTAAGGTATGACAGTGGTAGTTGTTGTATGCTTCATGCATAGATATTTTCACAGATGGTTACCTCTCTCCTAACGTTTGCTTGTTATCATTTGCGCATTCTCTTTTGAACCAAGGGCTCAACAGATTCTGCTTCCTCAGCATTCTCCAAATCTTTTTGCTAAACCATGGCGGGTCTTTTTCATTCTTAATCCACTTACTAAGGCAATCAATTCTACAGACCACAATTTACAATGTGGTTAAACTTTGCACATAATTCCTTTATGTCAGTCCTACTGGAAATAAGTGATGCCATTTCACTACCTAAGTGAGATGCTAACAACTACTTATCTGCTCTTTCTAGCAGAAATACTCTCCTAGCCATCTTAACTGATTTATTACATCTACATCTACGTGATTACTCTGCTTTTCACAATAAAGTGCCTGGCAGAGGGTTCAGTGGAGCACCTTCATGCTGTCTCTCTACCGTTCCACTATCGAATGGCACTTGAGAAAAATGAGCACCTAAATTTTTCTGTGTGAGCCCAAGTTCCTCTTATTTTATTGTGATGATCATTTCTCCCTATGTACGTGGGTGCCAACAGAATGTTTTCGCCATCGGAGGAGAAAACTGTTGATTGAAATTTCATGAGATCCCATCGCAACGAAAATCGCCTTTGTTTTAATGATTGCCACTCCAATTCACGTATCATGTCTTTGACACTATCTCCTCTATTTCATAATAATACAAAACTAGCTGCCCTTCTTTGTACCTTTTTGATGTCATCCGTCAGTCCCACCTGATGCGGATCCCACACCGCACAACAATACTCCAGAATAGGGCAGACACGCGTAGTGTAAGCAGTCTCTTTGGTATACATGTTGCACCTTCTAAGTGTTCTGCCAATGAATCACAATCTTTGGTTTGCTTTACCCACAATATTATCTATGTGATCGTTCCAATTTAGGTTATTTGTAATTGTAATTCCTAAGTATTTAGTTGAATTTACATCCCTCAGATTTGTGTGGCTTATTACGTAATCAAAATTTACCTGATTTCTTTTAGTACTCTTGTGAATAACTTCACACTTTTCTTTATTCAGGGTCAATTTCCACTTTTTGCGCCATACAGATATCTTATCTAAATCATTTTGCTAGTCGTTTTGATCATCTGATGACTTTACAAGATGGTAAATGATGGCATCATCTGCAAACAATCTAAGATTGCTACTGATATTGTCTCCTATGTCGTTAATATAGATCAGGAACAATAGAGAGCCTATAACACTTCCTTGTGGAATGCTGGATATTACTTCTCTTTTACTCGATGACTTTTCATCTATTACTACGAACTGTGACCTTTCTGACAGGAAACCATGAATCCAGTCGCACAACTGAGGCGATACTCCGTAGGCACACAGTTTGGTTAGAAGACGCTTGTGAGGAGTGGTGTTGAAAGCCTTCTGGAAATCTAAAAATATATAATCAATTTGACATCCCCTGTCGATAGCACTTATTGCTTCATGAGTATAAAGAGCTAGTTGTGTTTGACAAGAACGATATTTTCTGAAACCGTGCTGACTGTGTGTCAATAAATCATTTTCCTCGAGGTACTTCATAATGTTCAAATACAGTTTATGTTCTAAAACCCTACTGCAAATTGACATTAGTGATATAGACCTGTAAGTCAGCGGATTACTCCTACTTCCCGTTTTGGCTATCGATGTGATTTGAGCAATTTTCCAATCTTTAGGTATGGATCTTTCTGTGAGTGAGTGGTTGTATATAATTGCTAAATATGGAGCTATTTTATCAGCATACTCTGAGAGGAACCTGGCTGGTATACAATCTGGACCGGAGGCCTTGCTTTTATTAAGTGATTTAAGCTGCTTTGTTACACCAAGGATATCTACTTCTATGTTTCTCATCTTGGCAGCTGTTCTTGATTGGAATTCAGGAATATTTACTTCGTCTTCTTTGGTGAAGGAGTTTCGCAAAACCATGTTTAATAACCCTGCTTTAATGGCACTGTCATCAGTGACTTCACCATTGTTATCACGCAGTGAAGGCATTGATTGTGTCTTGCCACTGGTGTGCTTTATGTATGACCAGAAACTCTTTGGGTTTTCTGCCAGATTTCGAGACAGAATTTCATTGTGGAAATTATTAAAAGCATCTCGCATTGAAGTATGCGCTATATTTCAAACTTCTGTAAAACTTTTCCAATCTTGGGGATTTTGCATTCTTTTGAATTTGGCATGCTATCATAACCATGGTTGCAATGACATCATGATTATTAACCCCATTTCTATACCAACATTGCAATGCTTTCAAACCACACCAACACTGTGAAGAGCAGTGAATTGTCTGCTATGCCTACCTGGACTGTGTTCTCATTGCATAGTCTGAACACATATACTGTGGCATATCTATCTACCGTTTCACACATGTATCACTGTTGCAATGACATACCATGTTAGAGTGAAAATGTCATAACATGAATAAAGTCAATGTGGTCTAAGAATGGTGTCTTTGGGTACTAATCATAATGCCCTGAACCCCATGTTTGTTTTGAGCAGATGCTTGAACTATAACTAATGATTGTCAGCAATGGCAGGTAAAGATACCTGGTACAAGCAGTCACTCTCATTCTGCCAGTAGCCTTGTCCAAGAAGATAAAGGAGGAGACAGAGTTTCAAGGCATCCTCTTGCTCTATGGGTGGGAAACTGCCTCTAAAAGGAGGAGGAATCAGAAATGGCCAATGGAATGAGGATGTAGAAGACAACGGAAGCCACTGGCAATCCACTGGACATATGGCCTTAATGAAAAAAGTTTGATGATGATCTCTCCATTGGAAAAAGTTTCCATCCGCCATTCAGATCTTTGGGACAGGACTGCCAAGAGGGAGGTAACCATGAGAAAATAATTGAATAACCAGTACAAGGGTAGCATTTTACAAGTTGTAGCATCGAATGGCAGAAGTTTGAATGTGATAGGGAACCTAGAAAATCAAAAAAGAAAAATTCAGATGCTTAATCTAGATACAGTGGGGGACCAGTGAATTGAAATGGAAAGAATATAAGAATTTGTGGAGTGTGAATATAGGTTAATACCAACAGCAGCAGCAGAAAATGGTATAATGAGAGTAGTACTCTTAGACTGAATAATAACAATGGTCTACTACTATTTTGAATCTGGTGCTTTAGATATTAATACCTATGTGATTTTGGTACCTTTAGAAGTCGAGTATAATGTAGGATTTAACAACACCACGTAGAGGAAGCACTGAGCAGAAGGCAGGCAGTGGTAAAAGTAGAGAGAGCTATCAGATAAAACACTCCTTCAGATTTAGAAATACACACATATGTTCATACACACACAACTCAGACACACATGACCATTGTCATCTACGGGCACTGAGGCCCAATTTCAGTGAGTAGTGGTTTCGGCTAGGATGGGTAATGCTGGTACAGAAGGGGTTGGGGGTGGGGAGGACGGATAGCTGGGTAGGGGTGGCTGATGATGCTTTAGTGCTACCAGTGGGAGTGTGGAGAGGTGTGGCACAGACAGGGTGAGATGGCTGCTAGGCACAGCATTGGGCAGCTGTGTGCGTGTTTGTGGGGGAGGGGGGGAGGGGGGGGGGGAGGGGGGAGGTGGGGGGTGCGGAGGGAGAGAAGGGAGAAGCAGAGAAGGTAAAAGGACTACGCAGGTGCATTTGGTGCATAGAAGGCAAGTGTGAGGCTGGGGTGATAGTGCAGAAGGGAATGAGAGACAGGTGGAGGTAGGAACTCATGAAGGTTAAGCAAAAAGGATATGTTGTAAGGAGCGTTTCTGCTCACAAAATTCAGAAAAATCTGGTGGGGTGGATCCAGATGACACAGTCTGTAAAGCAGTTGATGAAGTCAAACATACCATTTTTTGCACACCATGCTCGGCAACTGGGTGGCCTATCTGTCTCTCTTCCAGGGATTTGGCTGTGCCCATTTGTGTGGGAAGACAGCTTAATTGCAGTCGTGCCCACATAGAGTGTTCATAGTGATTGCATCAAAGTTGGTAGACCCCATGGCAGCTTTCACAGTTAGTCCTTCTTTCAATGGGTAGGAGATGGCTGTGACAGGACTGGAGTAGGTGGTAGTGGGAAGATGTATTGGATAGATCTTGCATATACATCTGCTGCAGGGATATGGATCGTGGAGCAAAGTGTTGGGAGCAGGGTTGGAATAGAGGAACAAGAATTTTGCCAGCTACGAAGGCTGAATACCGTTGGGGGAGAGATGAAATGGGCAGTGTGGAGAAAATTTCTTATTTCAATGTACAAGAGCTGGTCAACATCCTGATGGAGCATATGATTCACTTGCACTATGCCTTGCACGTACCGAGTCATGAGGGTGTCAGTTTTTTGTGGCTGTTCAGCAGGTATGTGGTGGAGGGTAAGTTACTAGGGAGACATCACATGGGAGATATGATTCTGGACCAAGTATGGAGTGTCATTTCAGTCTTTGAAGGCCTTAGTGAGACCTTCAGCATATTTCAAGAGGGACCACTAGTTACAGCAAATGTGACAACCACAGATGGCTAGGATGTATGGAAGGGACTTCTTGGTGTTGAATAGGTGGCAGTTCCTGATATGGAAGTAGTTAGTGAGAATCATGTTTGATGTGGATAGAGGTACTGATAGAACCATCCTTGAGGTGGAGGTCAAAATCAAGCAAGGTGGCTTGTTAGGCTGAAGAGGACTACACAAAGTGACTAGGGGAAAAGTGTTGAGTTTCCAAAGGAATGTGGATATGCGATCCTAATCTGTGATCCAAATTGTGAAAATATAATTGTTGAATATGAACCAGATATTGAGTGTGAGATTCTGAGTTACTAGAAAGGACTGCTCCAGATGACCCACAAATAAGTTAGTGCCCTGTGGATGCCTGTGGTTGTACTGTGGATTTGTTTTTAGATTATGTCTTCAAAACATGAAGTAATTGGGGGAGGGGGGGGGGGGGGGTGGATACAGTTGATCATGGTGACCAGGAAAAAGATTGTAACTTTAGAATCAGTTGGGTGTTAGGAAAGTTTATGTTCAGTGGTAGGCAGGCCATTGGCATTGGGGATTTTAGTGTAAAGGGAAGTGCTGTCAACACTGATTAGCAGGGCACTGAGTGCTAAAGGAAAAGGAAATGTGCATAGTTGATGGAGGAAATGGTTGGTGTCTTTTTTTCTATAGGACAGGTTACACATAATAGGCTGAAGGTGTTGGACCACAAAGGTGGAAATTCTCCCTATGGGGGTGCAGTACCCAGCGAGAATGAGGCATCATGGGTGGTTTGGTCTGTGTGTTTTAGGAAGCATTAAGAAGGCAAGAGTGGTGGAGAGAGAATGGAGATAGAATCACAGAGAGGTTCTGGGATGGACCTAGGGATTTAAGGAGTGACTGGACATTAAACTGGATTTCAAGAATGGGCTCATTGTGGGCAGGCTTGTAGGTGAACATGTCTGGTAGCTGATGGAGTCTCTCCACCAGGTAATTCCTGCAGCACATAACCCCAGAGGTAAAGCCTTTGGGTGACAGGTAGGATTATAAGGTTGGGTTCAGTCTTCAAGTGTTGGTTTGCTGTTCTTTCTGTGGATGTGAGGTTGGTTTCCTTGTTGAGGGATTTGGGGAAATTGATGAGGCAATGCTGGAGGTTAGTAAGTTTGTGAAAGTTGTCTGGCAGTGTTGCATGAGGAAAGAAAGTGGATCACAGTTAGATCAAGGAATTAACTGAGTAAAATAGGCCTCAATATTGGTTTTGGGTTGAGTATAACTGATAGAGTTCCAGCATGATCTCCAGTAGCTTCTCAAATCCCATTACCCATACCAGAACCTCTCCACCGAGTCTGTCTTGCATTAATGGCCACTACCAAATTGGGGCCAAAAGACAGTTAGACCACCAGGTTATCAAATGTACAACATAACACATTGTGCTTGACTTCAATGTCTGCTTGACAGCCTGTGCCATTTGGACTCTTCCTACACACACCAAGTTTTCTGAATTGCGCAGATGGTATCTCTTCCTAAAATGTATGCACCATTCTTGTAACATCCCTGGCCCCAACCTTCACTAGCGTCTGTCCCCATTCCAGCCTCACATGTGCCTGCTATCCTATCAGGCATCAGTATCCAAAGATGACAGTGGTCATGTGCGTGTTTTTTACATCTGAAGAAAGACTAGTCTGATAGCTTTGCTACTTCAAAATGTGCCTGTCTGCTGGTCAACACCTCCTCTGTGGCATGAGTAGCAATCTTTCCCCTTTGTATTGTTGTTGATCCATCCTGGATTGTGGGTTAGAATGGATCAATTTGGCCACAGGACAACCTGGGTTCAATTCCTGGTAGCTCTCCAGATTTTTTCTGAGGTAGGGAGATCCGGAATGGTGTTCTCTTCGCCTCATGAGGCAAAATGAGAAGCAGTGGCAACGCAATCATCAGGATTCCTCTATTGAAAAAACAGCTGAAGGAATTTGTGACAAGTCCCACAATCATAGATCGCTCCTTGTACTGCCTTGGGGGCAGGAGTTGGCTGGTCAGAACAGGCTTAAGACATAATACTTGAATAGTGTTAATGTTATCTTACATTAAATGAAGTCATTAGTTCTCTGCCTAATATTAAGTTAAGACTTTTGGAGAGTTTTGCTAAGTCTCTTGACAAAAATGGGATGGCTTTCAATCATTTGAAAGACTTTTTCCTAAGATCAGTGAAGCCTTATTGAGAGAAAATGTGTTTATTGGGCCAAAAATTAGATAATTGTTGATCAATGAGACCTTTGATACTACATCTACATCTACATACGTACTCTCCAAGTTACCATATGGCACATGGCAGTGCCTCTCTTATCTTGTCTGCTTGGTTCTTTCTCAAAATGTACATTATGTATTCTGCAGTCAGCCAGAAATGCTGAATCTCCAAATTTTCTCAATAGTGTTTTGTGAAAACAACATAATCTTCCTTCCAGGGGTTCCCATTTGAGATCATAAAGTGCCTCCATAATACTCGTATGTTGACCAAACCTATCAGAAAGAAATCCAGCAGCATGGCTATGAATTGGTTTTATGTCTTGCGGTTCCCAGTCACTCAAGCAGGATTCAAAAATGTGTCACATTAGTGTTCTATATTCAGTCTCCTTTACAAATAAGGTGCATTTTCCTAGAATTCTTGCAATAACTTCCCTACTGTTGACCTCATGTGCTTGTTCCATTTCATGTCATTTTCCAATGCTACACTTAGATATTTAACTGATGTGACTTTGTCAAGCTACACACCACTAATACTGTCCTTGAACATTACAGAATTGTTTCTGCTGCTCATCAACATTAATTTAGCAAGCTGCAATTCTGTTTAAGCCATTCCATATCCTCCTACAGTTACAGCATGATCAGCAAACAGTAACAGAATGCTACTCATCCATTCTGTCAGATTATTTACTGTGTATTGAGAACAAGATTAGTCCTGCCATGTATCCCTGTGGCACCCATGACAACAGTCTTTTCTGTCATGAACATTTCTTGTCCAGACCAACATACTTAGTTTTGTTACTTAAGAAGTCTTCAAGCCACTCACTCATGACTTTTGAGTTACATGTTTGAATTTTTTTAAAAGCCATTGTTGACTGTTTTTTCAGAAACAGGAGAGAAACTCAACTTAAAAAAGAAATCTTGCAAAATTTGGGTGGTAATTCAAATTATGGTTATTGTTTTGGTTCCTCTGACCTGGGATTCTGGGTGACTTCCCTGAACTTTGTCCCTTGTCCTAAACTACTCCAGTCCTTTTAATTCACCTCTCTTTCTTACCCTTCAACCCTTGTGCCAGAAGAAGAAAGCTTGCATATCTAAAACCTATTTTTGTATATGTGTTGTCCTGCCTCTGCATGGTGAGTAGATTTTTTATCTATCCAATTATTTGGTTTTATTAATATTCACCACATATTAGAAAAAAATTGATACAATGTTGTTGTTATTCTGAATCTCAGAAATGTGATAAGATAGAAGAAATCTTGTTACGCCTCTTAATTCAACATCCCAAATTTATTTGAATCCGCCCATCTAAAAACTGTTGTTGTGGTCTTCAGTCCTGAGACTGGTTTGATGCAGCTCTCCATGCTACTCCATCCTGTGCAAGCTTTTTCATCTCCCAGTACCTACTGCAACCTACATCCTTCTGAATCTGCTTAGTGTATTCATCTATTGGTCTCCCTCTACGATTTTTACCCTCCACGCTGCCCTCCAATATTAAATTGGTGATTCCTTGATGCCTCAGAACATGTCCTACCAACCGATCCCTTCTTCTGGTCAAGCTGTGCCACAAACTTCTCTTCTCCCCAATCCTATTCAATACTTCCTCATTAGTTATGTGATCTGCCCATCTAATCTTCAGCATTCTTCTATAGCACCACATTTCGAAAGCTTCTATTCTCTTCTTGTCCAAACTATTTATCGTCCATGTTTCACTTCCATACATGGCTACACTCCATACGAATACTTTCAGAAATGACTTCCTGACACTTAAATCAATACTGGATGTTAACAAATTTCTCTTCTTCAGAAACGCTTTCCTTGCCATTGCCAGCCTACATTTTATATCCTCTCTACTTCGACCATCATCAGTTATTTTTCTCCCCAAATAGCAAAACTCCTTAACTACTTTAAGTGCCTCATTTCCTAATCTAATTCCCTCAGCATCACCCGACTTAATTAGACTACATTCCATTATCCTTGTTTTGCTTTTATGATGTTCATCTTATATCCTCCTTTCAAGACACTGTCCATTCCATTCAACTGCTCTTCCAAGTCCTTTGCTGTCTCTGACAGAATTTCAATGTCATCGGCGAACCTCAAAGTTTTTATTTCTTCTCCATGAATTTTAATACCTACTCCGAATTTTTCTTTTGTTTCCTTTACTGCTTGCTCAATATACAGATTGAACAACATCGGGGAGAGGCTACAACCCTGTCTTACTCCCTTCCCAACCACTGCTTCCCTTTCATGTCCCTCGACTCTTATAACTGCCATCTGGTTTCTGTACAAATTGTAAATAACCTTTCGCTCCCTGTATTTTACCCCTGCCACCTTTAGAATTTGAAAGAGAGTATTCCAGTCAACATTGTCAAAAGCTTTCTCTAAGTCTACAAATGCTAGAAACGTAGGTTTGCCTTTCCTTAATCTTTCTTCTAAGATAAGTCGTAAGGTCAGTATTGCCTCACGTGTTCCACTGTTTCTACGGAATCCAAACTGATCTTCCCCGAGGTTGGCTTCTACTAGTTTTTCCATTTGTCTGTAAAGAATTCGTGTTAGTATTTTGCAGCTGTGACTTATTAAGCTGATAGTTCGGTAATTTTCACATCTGTCAACACCTGCTTTCTTTGGGATTGGAATTATTATATTCTTCTTGAAGTCTGAGGGTATTTCACCTGTTTCATACATCTTGCTCACCAGATGGTAGAGTTTTGTCAGGACTGGCTCTCCCACGGCCGTCAGTAGTTCCAATGGAATATTGTCTACTCCGGGGGCCTTGTTTCGACTCAGGTCTTTCAGTGCTCTGTCAAACTCTTCACGCAGTATCGTATCTCCCATTTCATCTTCATCTACATCCTCTTCCATTTCCATAATATTGTCCTCAAGTACATCGCCCTTGTATAGACCCTCTATATACTCCTTCCACCTTTCTGCTTTCCCTTCTTTGCTTAGAACTGGGTTTCCATCCGAGCTCTTGATATTCATACAAGTTGTTCTCTTATCTCAAAAGGTCTCTTTAATTTTCCTGTAGGCGGTATCTATCTTACCCCTAGTGAGATAGGCCTCTACATCCTTACATTTGTCCTCTAGCCATCCCTGCTTAGCCATTTTGCACTTCCTGTCGATCTCATTTTTGAGATGTTTGTATTCCTTTTTGCCAGTTTCACTTACTGCATTTTTATATTTTCTCCTTTCATCAATTAAATTCAATATTTCTTCTGTTACCCAAGGATTTCTACTAGCCCTCGTCTTTTTACCTACTTGATCCTCTGCTGCCTTCACTACTTCATCCCTCAAAGCTACCCATTCTTCTTCTACTGTATTTATTTCCCCCATTCCTGTCAATTGCTCCCTTATGCTCTCCCTGAATCTCTGTACAACCTCTGGTTCTTTTAGTTTATCCAGGTCCCATCTCCTTAAATTCCCACCTTTTTGCAGTTTCTTCAGTTTTAATCTACAGGTCATAACCAATAGATTGTGGTCAGAGTCCACATCTGCCCCTGGAAATGTCTTACAATTTAAAACCTGGTTCCTAAATCTCTGTCTTACCATTATATAATCTATCTGATACCTTTTAGTATCTCCAGGGTTCTTCCATGTATACAACCTTCTTTCATGATTCTAAAAACTAGGCATAGAAAAAATGTTTCTGAGTGCCAATTTTTCCAGTGTCTCTGACCTCATCCAACTGATATATCAGTGTGGCTTCACGTAATATTAAAATAATAGTTTTGTTTGAATAAGAAGTGAACTGTTTTGTGTATGAATTGTTTATTTGGATTTCTATTTTGTTGCAGTACTGGGCTGCGAAACCTCTTAGTCCATTGGCTTCCTCTGAGTCTACGAGCTTTTCCTGGGCTTTTTGATGAAATCTATTATCCAGAAACACACAACCTTTCCCTAAGAGGAGCAGTTGGAACGATACGGATTGCTTTAAGAGAGGGAAATGTGAGTATTTATTATCCATATTACTGCCTCATTTTTCGTTTTAGGAAAGATGAGTTTATAAATCTTAAAGTGGGTAAAGAACTTTTTCATTCTGTAAGGTAAGGATCATATATGTAAACAAGTAACAGTATCTACACACTCTTTTAGAATTTCTTGATATGACATAATTACCAAATTGCTGGTTATGCAACTGAGTTGAGTCTTTGATGTTCTGGCTACAGGACAACCATATTGTCTCAACAGTCATTGATTCATTCATTCATTCCATCATTCATCAGGAGAACCTTCAGGGATTCAGAAAAAGCAAGGCTTTTCATCAACAAAAAACAAGGAAATCATGGAAACTTCGCCTGTCTACCATATTAACAATAAACAGTCAGTGTACTACTGAACACCATTCATGCTAATGTCAACTAAATTTAATCAAGGAAATTAGAATGAAAGTTGTTACTTTGAAAACATCAGCTGCCTCCTCAGTTTTAATGCACAGCTGCTGTTTATCTACTGTTAGTAACTTAATATTTTCAGAATGAAATTTTCACTGTGCAGCAAAGTTTCAACTTAATATTTACTCACTTACAATGATACAAAGGAAGCATTGATATACATCTGTAAATTGTATGTAAACACTGAGTCATGGTTACAATAAGTTATTGCTTATCATGTAGCTTTACAGTGAACGTTGCTACTTGCCATGTAGCTAACAAAACTTTTTAATCTCTGAATGTAGATAACAGGGTAAATTGTAGAATGAGTGGTTAATGAGGTATGTTTTTAATTTTCTGTATCTTCCTGACTGCCTCAATTCTTCACTTTCAGTATGTCATGCGAGAAAAGTGCAAGTTGGATTTCACATGATCAGTGTTTTCAGAATCCATGCTGGTTGGCATGGAGCAGGTCATTCTATTCGAGATACCGCATTGCATTTGTGCTCACAATATGTTCTAAAATTCTAAAACAAATGGATGTCAACAATATTGAATGATAGTTTTGTGGATCACATGTACAGCCTACACATACATCCATGCTCTGTGAACCACTGTGAGGTGTGTGGAAGGGGATGCGCCCCACCGTAACAGCTAATAGGGTTTCCTCCTGCTTCATTCATGTATAGAGTGTGGGAATAATGACTGTTTAAATGCCTCTTTGTGTATTGTAAGTAATTTAATCTTGTCTTGTAGTATATCCTACAGTCATCATGTTAAGCCTGTTCTTGACTCTTTGTAGGTAGGTTTTCTCGGGGTAGTTTGCACCTATCTTAAAGTGTCTGCCATTTCAGTATTTTTTCCCCTAGCATCTCTATGTCTCTTTCCCACAGGTCAAACAAACCAGTGACCATTTTTGCTGTCCTTCTCTGTATAAATTCAATCTCCCCTATTAGTCTTATGTGGCACAGGTCCCACACAGTCTACCAATGCTCTAGGCAGGTCTCACAAGTTATTTTTAACCAATCTTCTTTGTAGAGTATTTCTGTAGGATTACCAAACGAGAAAGCGCTGGTATGTTGATAGACACAATAAGAAACACACCCACAAATATTCAAGCTTTCACAACCCAAGGTTGCTTCATCAGGAAAGAGGGAAGGAGAGGGAAAGACGAAAGGATGTGGGTTTTAAGAGAGGGTAAGGAGTCATTCCAATCCCATGAGCGGAAAGACTTGCCTTAGGGGGAAAAAGGGACAGGTATACACTCGCACACACACACACATATCCATCCACACATATACAGACACAAGCAGACATATGTAAAGGCAAAGAGTTTGGCCTCGACTGACATCTCTGCCCAAACTCTTTGCCTTTACATATGTCTGCTTGTGTCTGTATATGTGCGGATGGATATGTGTGTGTGTGTGTGTGTGTGTGTGTGTGTGTGTGTGTGTATACCTGCCCCTTTTTCCCCCTAAGGCAAGTCTTTCCACTCCCGGGATTGGAATGACTCCTTACCCTCTCCCTTAAAACCCACGTCCTTTCGTCTTTCCCTCTCCTTCCCTCTTTGGGGTTGTGAAAGCTTGAAATTTGTGTTTGTGTTTGTGTTTGTCATAGTCTCTATCAACATACCAACACTTTTGTTTGGTAAGTTACAGCATCAATCCAATCACAAATTTTCCTTTATATCCCATATAATCATATTGTTGTTAATAAGCATAGATGTGGTGCAGTGCTGCATCTACCTGACGGTCTTGATCGAAAGTTTTCGGTATGTCAGATGAGAAACATGCGAATTGCATTTCACATGATCGATGTTTTTGGAATCCATGCTAGTTGCCATGAAAGAGGTCATTCTGTTCAAGATACATCATTTATATTTCAACTCAAAATATGGTCTGAGATTCTACAACAAATGGATGCTAAGAGTATTGTAAGTCAGTTTTGTGGAGCACTTCTGCTATCCCTCTTGTAGACTGTATTTTCTTCAGATTACTTGGCATAGTTTTTTGTTCAAGGGATCTATGGTGGATTATAGTTAAAGGATGGGCTAACACAGCTGTACATTCAGTGTAAAAACTGATAGGGATACCACTGCTCTGGAGCTTTGTTCAGTTTAATGATTTCAGCTGTTTCTCCACACCACAAGTGATCTTTGCTTTCTTCCGACCACTGGGCACAGCTTTTTGCTTGAGGGATCTACATTAGATTACGGTTAAAAGAGGGACTAACTCAGCTGCAAATTCAATACAGTTTGTGAGAGCAATTCCACTGGGCCCAGGAGCTAGCTCACCAAAACAATTACAAGCAGAAGTGAGGATTAAAAGGGCATTTGAGCCACGCAGCCACTTGATTCTGTATGTACACAAATTATCCTCAGATTAAAGTCATTTTAATTGCCAAAAAGTGCCCTAGGAACAAACAGGGATCAAAATCTGACAATTCCTTCATTTTTACGAAGCCCCTCAATTATTGAGTAACTTACTCTTGTACAGTACTTGGAAATAAAATTTTTAACGCAAAAGTAGTTTGCTCATTTAGAGTCTGATGGATATTTTTTCTGGTAGGAGTTGTGAAATTCATGTGATAAGTGGAAGAAAGCAGATGTGTATTAGTGTAATGACATTTCACGGTTATCTTCTTTTCTTTTGTCCCCAACTTGAGACACTAATGCCTATTTGTTGAATGTATAATGATATGATCAATCTGGATACAAGAAAAATCAGTTATTCATCATTCTTGTGCCTCATCCATCTCTAACAACTTCATCAGTGATGAGAAACTGTTACCTAAATTTGTTTCATTGTTATTTTTCACATTCAGCTACAGCATATCATGCATTTTCAAGAATCCAATGTCACTCCTGCGTGTGAATACTTGTACATCCTTACTTTGCAAATCACCATGCAGGTGGTCACAGAGGTTATTTTTTACCTTTATACCTTCATAACTACCCTCTTTCCTGAATGTGTCACATATTTTGCATGTGAAAATTAGTGTTGGTGAGCCTTCTCATAAGCTTAAATCTCTCTCATTTTACCTTCATAGTCTTTTCAAGAGATGTGTGTAGGAGGATGCAATATATTGTTCAACTCTTCTTGCAATACATCCTCTTGAAATTTCAACAGTAAACTGCACCATGATGCACAACATTTCTCTTGTAGCATCTGTACAGCATCTGTATGATGCTTACACACACGCCAAGTGATGAAACATGCTGCTGTTCTTTGTATCTTTTCTCTTTCCTCTATTAATCCTACCTAATAACAGTTCCAAACTGAGAAACAATACTCATGTATTAACTGAACAAGAGTTTTGTAAGTTACCGCATTGGTAGATGGACTACACTTCCTAAGGATTCTTCCAATGAATCTTAGCCTGGCATATTCCTTTCAAACAATTATTTTTATGTGGCTGCCCCACTTGAAATATTCCTGTGTGTATATTGCCAGATATTAAATGGCTACATTTCCAGTGATAGTTTGATAATCATGTAATCAAACAATAAGAGGTTTTTCAAACCTTGCACCTAGTATCAATTCTATGCAGGTCTATCTGCTGTTTACTACACTTTTATAAAACACAAACTACTCTTTACTCAGCGTCATTATCCAGACAAAGCCTAATGAAGCTTCTGACATTTGTACATACCAAAAACCAAACAGTAGTGTAAATCCACAATCTTTTATTACCTGCCATTTAAAATCTTTTGTGTTCTGAAACTAAATATTGAGAGTGAAGTTTCATGTTAGCTAAATTATGGACAATAATATTCATTGTAATCAAGTTTTTACTAATTCATTGTGTAGATAACTGCTATTATTAATAAAAACCAGTTTATGACTGTTAATTATTACTGGAATTTATAACAGTGGTCTATGTCTGTTAATGTAAACCTTAAGGTTTTCAGTCGGGGCAGTCAACAGTAGTTTGCATCTTAATTCTTTGACAGCTTGCTGAAAAACTGAGAAAACACAGTAAAGAATTACATACTTCATTTGTAGATGTCAAGAAAACTTACAATCACATATGTTGCAAGAGGCTGTTCCTCTGTCTAAAAGATTTTGAATGTGATAGAAGCTCATCAACACAGTAAAGATCTGCCTGAGTGAAACACACAGTACGAAGGATGATGGGACACTGACTTACAGGTGACTTTGAAATTTGACAAGTCTTAGGCAGTGATATGGCTTATTTCCTATTCTGTTCAGTTTTCTCTTTGGGAAGATCATGCATGAGACTTATAAACAGAACTCTTAAGGGATGCAAATTGAAGGGAAGAATCTGGCTTATGTAGTTTGTGTGGGTGATATCTGTGTAATCAGTAGATCAGAAGAGGAATTGAAACAAATGGGCAAAGAACTGGACATGGCTGCCACAAAATTTAGGCTACTCATGAACAAAGCCAAACCAAATTACCTTGTTATGACTCATTTACAAGGTCAGAACACTGAACAGCTACTGTCACTGCAAGCTGGAGACTAGTTGTACAAGAGAGTTGACAAATTTAAATACCTGAAACTGCTTTTCATGGAGGACTCACCGTACGAAGTAGGGATCAACACTGATCCTTCTACAGCACAACACAGCTGCTTTTATACAGGTGCCTCTTGATACAGTTCAAAATTCAGCTGTAAAAAACCCTTATCCAACCCACATGGAATATCTGGAAGAAAGACTTTCATGAACTCCTTGTATTTGAGAGCAAAGTGCTGGAGAAGGTCTTTGGTCTGCTGTTGGCTGCAAACATTGGTGAATGGGGGATCAGAGAATATCATGAGCTAAACAAACTGTACCAAGATGCCAGTATAGCAGCAGGAATCATAAGCTGGAAGTGACTGCAGTTGACTGGACATGTGGCTCGAATGGAAGACAACAGGTAGCCATGGAAGCTCCTGGATGTCATCCTCATTGGTAGGAAACTAATGGGAAGAAGAAAGAAAGAGGTCAAGGTATGGCCTCCATGAAGATGTGCAACTGGTTGGATGGTGGGTGGCAGCGATGGATAGAAGACAATGGAAAGGAAACTTGTGACAGGGAGCAGTCTATTGGGCCCAATTGCATGAAAGTAAAAGTAAAAGTTGTGTAATTTATATCTCAATCTGTTCCAGATCTATGAAGATTTTCCATTTGTTGTGTCTAGACAAGACAGCCTCGAAACAATGAGAGGAAGCCGAAAGGCACGCGCTTAAACTCACGCAGGCTGGCGTGAGGTCTGAAACAGGATACGTAATGAATGCTATAAAGAAAAGTACATAGCTTCTGGAATACATTTGTAGAACATAGCTCTTGATGATACATTAATAGAATCTCAATATCAATTGAATACGGCGCCTTGCTAGGTCGTAGCAAATGTAGCTGAAGGCTATGCTAACTATCGTCTCGGCAAATGAGAGCGTATTTGTCAGTGAACCGTTCCTTGCAAAGTCAGCTGTACAACTGGGGCGAGCGCTAGGACGTCTCTCTAGACCTGCCGTGTGGTGGCGCTCAGTCTGCAATTACTGACAGTGGCGACACGCGGGTCCGGCGTATACTAATGGACCGCAGCCGATTTAAAGGCTACCACCTAGCAAGTGTGGTGTCTGGCGGTGACACCACACCATTTGTGATCAGATCTATGAAACATGATGAATGTTTGTAATCCTACAACAATTCTTTCCATGCTTCCCAAAATGGCATTTGCTGTCCATTCAATCTATAAAGCATCCAGGATCATCTTTATGCTTCACTCTCTGTCACCCCCTGGGGTCACATCCCTGTGGAACACCCAGGTGCAAAACCTGTCTGATACACCCATCCAGTATGTCCTACTCCATTCCCATCTCAGGCTTATGCTATCCCCCCTGTGAAAGCACTCATGGCATATACCAGCTCTGGTGCATTTTCTTCACAGCGTTTTATATGGGCATGACCTCTTACCAGCTTTTCACCAAATGAATGGCCACTGCCAAACTGTGGTCAAGAGGAGAGTTGACTACTTATTTGGCAGAACACATTGCTGAGAACAACTTTGCTCAGTTTCAGTGGCTGCTTCACAATCCATGTCATCTGGATCCTTCCGCCAAACACCAGCTTTTCTGATCTACATAGGTGGGAGTTGTCATTGTAACATATCCTTCATACCAAGCAAGATGGTGCACTGCTAACACACTTGACCCACATTTGGGAGGAGAGCAGTTGAAATCCTTGTCCAGTCATCAAGATTTTGATTTGTCATAATTTCCCTAAATTGGTCAAGGAGGATACTGGGATGGTTCCTTTGAAATGGGCACAGTCAATTTCCTTCCCCATTCTGAGCTTGTGCTGGACCTCTAATGACCTGGTTGACAGTTCTAATCTTTCTTGCTGCTAACACCCTGCCCTGTACCCATCTCCACCGCCAGCCCAGTACCCCAACTTCACTCATCATATGCCTGCACCTTTTCCCTGCAATTATCGCTCCCTCTATTCTGCCTCCCCCTCCCAATCCACTCCCCCATGTCAACATCATCATTCACTGCACTAACTGATCAGTGCCCATGTTGCATCCCTGCCCTATGCAGCTTCTACATCCCTGCCAGTCATCAGTCAGCTTTCTGCAACTTTCCCTCCTGCTCGCCAACTATTTTTTTCCCTTGGCCACTCCATCCAATAGAACCCCTCACTATAGTCAAAAAGCAGAACTGTTGGGCTGATATAATGTATTCAGACGCCAAAAGGTTGCCGTAAATGTGTGTTACGTGTAGCCTGTAGCTCGGTGCAGAATTCCCTAAAAAGGTACAAAGCTCTCAATCTCATTCATGTGTCCTCTGATGACTTAATACCTCTACTATTCATGGAGTTGTTACTTTTATGCTTAAATTATTTGCATTTCATAAGGACTTTCCAAACTACAAACATGATGATGCATTATCTAATTAAATTTTGTACAAAATAATTTATGTATTAGCCTACTTTGTTTGGCTCCCACATTGGGTACCCATAGCAAATCTAAAGCTCATGTGATGTTCAAGTGTTAGACCTGTTTCTCTGGTTTCTAGATGATGCTGGATGACTTGTGGAATGAGCCAACAATTAGTATTGTGGAGGATGCCCTCAACAACAGCAATCCTACCATCCGCTCAGACGCCATCTCGGCAGTCTGCTACGTGGGCCGGCCTCGCAAGAATCCCGTATCTTCAGCACACCTCTTGCTCAAATTGGAGCGGAGGGAGGCAGCTGTAATGTCGTTCCTCATCTCAAACTCCTGTTGTGACTGCGGACCTCTCAGGGAAGCAATCCTGGCTGGTGTGGGGACATTGTTGGAAGGCTTGCAGTTAGCTTGTGTTGACAGTGTTAGGAAGAAGAGAGGTTTGTGTACAAAAATTAATATATAAGCTTTCACCATTGTTGAGTTGTTGGAGCAAAACCTCAGTTGCTTGTGTTCAAGCACCATTGTTCATTATACAGAGTGACGAAGAATTCATTCATTCGGACTTCGCAGTGCAGTTCCACTATGAAAATGTCTCTCACAAAATTTCATCCTGTGCATATTTTGGGAAGTAAATGGTCATTAAATATTGGCAGTCTGGCAACACTGTAATCACATCTATGGTAACTATCTCTGTCAGCAAACAGAGTAGTGCTGTGAAGTTGGTGCAGTGGATAGTGCTTTGGGTTAGTGTCCGGGAGGTTGAGGGTTCGATTCTGGATCAAGAGTTATTTGTCTTTATTTACTAAAAGTAGCCTATGTGATGTGGTATCTGGCATCTTAATCATCATAGAGCGATTACAATGGGTATTCTACAACATATTTTAGATTAGATTAGATTCAGTTTTTGTTCCATAGACCCAAAAATGAGATGATTCTCGTGGATGTGGAACATGTCAGAGAGTATAACATAAAAACATAAACCATTTGAATATAATATTTACTACCCTGATCATTTCTCAGGAGATTGTCAAAATAGGTGAATACAATGCGGTAAACTGGAACAGCTAATATTTACAGAATTAACACGCTGTCAGAATGAAACATTGTTATGCACTATTAATAAATTTAAAATCATACACAAAATATGAATCTTGACTGTTGTGACCAAGTTCTGTCAGAACTGAAATCTAAAAGATATTTTTACTTTAGCTTGCTTAACAGTTCCTGATAAGATATACATCTATAGAGTAAAACGAGTTGCCTATCAAAAAGTCTTTCAAACTCTATTTAAACCATGCTTTATCTGAAACCAAGTTTTTAATGGTTTGCAGTTACACACTCAAACACAGAAATGGAAGTAGAAATGGTTAGTTTTTAAAAAAGCCGTTTGCATATCATGGATGTGAATTGTTTCATACCACTCCATCTACTAGATTACAAACCTGTTTTCTGCATATTCTCTCCCAATGGTCCCAAAGCTTGTTGCTAGCCCTACTGGTGTTGTAAGACCCTAACTAAATGTAGTGGGTCTGAAAGTGGCAAGAATAATAGTTGGTATTAGTCAATGGGACCATTGGGGGAGGGTATCAACAAAACAAGTTGGAATCTAGTAGATGCAGTGGTGCAGAACAATTCGTATCCACAATGTACCAAACGTTTCTTTAAATGCTGACCAATGAAAAATGATTGTATTTCCATTTCTGTGTTCATAGTATGTACCTGCGAATGTTTTGTTGAAGACAAGACACTACAGCATGACAGAGGCAATTACCATACACATGATTACAGTGTTGGCAGATTGCCAATTTTTAATGTCCATCTATTGCCTGAAATATGCGCAGGACGAAATTTTGTGAGAGACATTTTTGCATTGCCAGTATGTGAGGAATCATGCCACAGAGTCAGAGTGCACAAATTTTTCTTCACTCTATACGTGGTATGAATCAGCCAAGCTTTCCACTGAAGTATGCAGTAGTATCACATGTCTGCAAATGTGGAAGAAATATTTCTTTTTAAAATTCAGTCTTGATCACACCACGTATGTTACAAGAACATAGGTGACCGGTTTCGGTCATATCACATGACCACCTATGTTCTTGTAACATACGTGGTGTGATTTTGAAAAATGTGAATAGTGAGTGTATTAGCTTTAAAATTTGGAAAAGGAAGTGTCAAAAAAAGTCAGTTGTAATTATCAACAGTGTTTGAGATTTTAATGGTGAGAAAACAAAAAATGAATTAAGAGATTGGTATTTCTTTTCTACAGGCATGGTAATGTTTCTGGCTTAAAGTAACATTCCAAATAACTGAAGACTTATGTTGTTGCAGGTGATGCTCTCATTTGGAAGTATACTGGAAAGTTTCTGAGTGACTTGCACTCTTTCATCATATTGGGCCTAGCACCAGGTGAAGGGAACTATCAACGAAGAATACTATGCATAAGACTCCTGTCTGCCATTTTCAATGTGTTTGCATCAGCTTTTGATGAAAAATCAAATGAGGTAATGACACATAAACACATCTAAAAATGTGTAAGTTTTCTCTGAACTTTTCCACTTTTCTGAGACAGTCTCACTGCATGTTAAACATAAGAGAGTACAGCAGTATTGATCTTAAATCACCACATCTCCAGCTGCAACACCGATTGAAAATTTGAATAATCTATTACCTTGATAGAAACTTCATCAACAGGATACTATTGACCTATTATTGGAAATTGTGAAATTGAGACATCCACTGTCCACAAGTGCCAAGGCTTTACTTGCAACTGATAATGTTGTTCTATATAATCTTTTAAGTTAACTTTTAACAGAAACCAGTATAAGTGGGATCTTTTATATCTTAATAACTGATCATAGAACAATCTTATTGTTTTATTGATTGTCTGCTGAATAATTTGTAGAGTTCACCTGTTGACTATTCAACGTGTATTTCTTGAAAGACTGCTATATCTGATTATAATAACAATATACAGAATAGAAGATAAGCAACTGATCTCTAATTATAGGCCAGTCTCCCTCCTTCCTGTATTCTCAAAAACTTTTTAGAAAATAGTTTCCTACAGAATACCGAATTGGCTTTCTGAGAATAATCTCTAAACTGCAGGTCACATTTGCATTCCACAGATGCTTCTCTACTGAGAGTGTAGTATATTAAACATTAAATATGGTGTCACAAGGTGCAGTGCTTAGCTGGCTCCTGTTCTTTGCATACATAAATGATTTAATGGAAACATTGGAGGTATTCTCAAAAACTGTTTGCTGATAACACAAGTACACTGATAAAGGGCACAGTCATATCCGTTCTGAACACACCCAGGAGAATAGTCGAACAGGTGTGCAATTGGTTTATAGTTAACAACTTAATCCTTAATTCTACAAAAACTCCTATTATTATTTAATTGTTTAGGTAAAAAATCTACTCACCAAGCTGTAGCAGAACACATGGATAAGAGACTATTGTGATTAGCAAGATTTTGGATGCAGTGGCTCCTTCTTCAGACAGAAAGGCTGAAGGGAAAGGAAGAAGGGTGAAGGGAAAGGAATGGAAAGGTCTAGGAAAATGGGTAGATTTTGGGAAAGTCACCCAGAACTGCTGGTCAGGGGAGACTTACCATACAAGGTGAGAAGGAAAGACTGATTGCTAGGGACTGTAATGGATGATATTTGAAAACCTGAGAGCTTAAAGTGGATGGCAGGGTAATCTGCAAGAGAGAGATTACTACTAAAACATCATGCATGAGTTAATAAGAGTGAGAAGCTAAGTGCATTGTACGTAACAGAAGTGGGAGGGGACAGTGAAAAATAGGTGTGAAAGACAATGAAAGATGTAGAAAACTAAAATGGAGTGAAGCAAAGAGTAAATACAGTGAAGAAAGGCTGAGACAGAAGAAAGTAATGTAAATTAAGGCCAGGTGGGTGGCGAGAACCAGGGACATATTGTAGTGCTAGTCCCCACCTGTGGAATTCTGAGAAACTGATGTCTGGGGGAAGATCCAGATGGTGCTTGTGGTGAAACAGGTGCTGAGGTCACGAATGTCATGCCTCGGATGCCAAGGCTGTATGGGAGGGAACATTTGACATAGAAAGGATGACAACTGTCAAAATGTAAGTATTGTTGTTTGTTGTTAGGTTTAATGTGGGCAGAAGTGTGTGGCTGGCCTTTGGCAAGCACAAGATTAACATCAAGGAAAGTGGCATGGAATTTGGAATAGGACCATGTGAAATTTAATTGGGAGAAGGTATTCAGAGATTCCAGGAATTTTAGCAGGTCAGCCTCATCATGAGTCCATATGGTAAAGATGTCATCAATGTATCTAGACCAAACCAGAGGCTGAAAACTAATGGATCCCAGGAAAGCCCCTTCCAAGTGAGTCTTGAGAAGGTTGGCATAAGAAGGAGCCATCCTGGTTCCCATGGCCATACCCCTGATCTGTTTGTATGTCTGCCCCTCAAAGGTGAAGTAGCTGTTGTAAGTATAAACTTGATTAAGGTGAGTAGGAAGGATATAATAGGTTTGGAATCAGGTGGGTGCTGACTGAGGAAATGTTCAGCAGCAGACCAACCATGTATGTGTGGGATGTTGGTATAGAGGGAGGTGACATCAGTGGTGACACGTAAGGTGTGTGGTGGCAGTGGGACAGGCAAGGATTTCAGACAATCTAAGGAATGGTTGATATCTTTGATGTCTGTCATTTATCTTGATGACATTTGGATCGTAGACCCTACTCAGGAGGAGAATTTATAGACCTTAAGTCAGTTTTCCAATGCATCTAGAGATTGGCCTTTGTTGCAAGCTGGAAATGCTCAGTTTTTTCCTTTCAAAAGATGCATTTTTTAGGTCATGTGCTTAGTAAAGATGCTCTCTTCCCTACAGATGAACATATCATCATCAATTTGCCAGCACCCAAGGACATGGAAGAGCTCAAGTCTTCTTAGAGTGAGATTGCAGGTGTTGATCAACTAAGGCAGATATATGTTTGGTGGGTGCTTTGAAGCCAGCAATTATAGGATGGCCAGGATGATTCAGTTTGTGGACCTTAGGAAGAAGGTAAAAAGTGGGGGTGCATGGTTTGAGTGAGGTGAGAAGTTCTATAGATTGAGGTGTTAGTCCTTGTGAGGGGCCTGAGGTTTTAAGGAGGGGCTGTAGGTCAGTTTGAATCACAGGGATGGGATCTTGATGGCAGATGCTGTGTGCAGAGCTGTCAGACAGCTGGCGTAGACCTTCACTAACGTACTCCTTTTGGTCAAGTACTATGGTGGTAGATCCTTTGTCTGCTGGCAGGATAATGATGGAATCATCAGCTTTTAGGGAATGTAGATCCTGCAGTTCTGTTGTAGGGACTTGAAGAAAGTTGGTAAGGCAGTGTTGGGTATGAGGAATTCTTGGAAGGCTTGGAAGGGATGACTTTGAGGTGGTGGTGGTGGATCAAGTTGGGATCATGGTCTGAACTGTTCAAGGGAGGATTCAAATTCAGGTTTGCTGTTGAATTTTCTTGGTCCTCATCACCCCCTTTGGGCTTTACCAGTTTAATCACTTTCCTTTAGGAATCTTGTCTGTGCCTGGAATTTATCAATGGTATTTGTGACAGTTGATTCAGGATCTCCCCCATTTTGTCATTTTTCTTGAAATTTGGCTCATAGACCCTACTCAGGAGGAACATTTACAGAACCTTAATTCAGTTTTACATTGCATCTAGAGATTGGCCTTTGTTGCAAGCTGGAAATTCTCAGTTTTTTCCTTTCCGAAGATTCATTTTTTAGGTCACGTGCTTAGTAAAGATGGTCTCTTCCCTACAGACGAACATATCATCATCAATTTGCCAGCACCCAAGACCCTGAAAGATCTCAATTATTGTTAGAGTGAGAGTTTTTAGTATGCTCAATTCATTCCCCAGGCCATGCTGTTCTGCAAGTCTCTTAACTGATTTTGCCAAAAAGGCTTTAAGTGTGTCTGGTCTACGGATTGTCAATGGGCTATTCACTCCCTCAGGCAATGTTTTTACTCTGCTCCCTGTCTGGCATCATTTACACTGGGTAAGCCTTTAACCCTTGCATGTGATGTGTCCTGTGGCATTGGTGCACTCCTGTCCCATTGGAACCTAGACAACACTGAACAGCCCATCATTTATGCCTCAAAGACATTTTCCACTGTGTAGCATAATTATTCATAGGTGGAAAAGGAGTTAGAAAGTTTCACAGGTTCCTTTATGGAGTGAGGTTGCTTCTCATCACTGACCACAAGCTGTTGGTTTCCTTATTTCAACCTCATTCCAAGCTGCCAGATACAACTCCTCCACTAGTCAGAGTGATGGATCCTCTTTCCCAGTAACTAGTGTTACCATGTTGGATGATGCTTGAAGCAAGCCCTGTTTGATTTTCCATTTACAGCATGCAGAGTCATGATCGCATTGTCCACTGACTCTCTTTTTGGAAAAAACATATTGGCTGTCCAGTTGGGCTTGCTCGAGCTGGTCTCCTCAGGTGTGGTTCAGGCATATCATATGTTTTTTCTCCGATTTGATTGGCTCACTGTTGTCCTTGAGGTCCTCCTGCTTGCCACAAAGGAACAATGCTGTCAAATGGTTGTCACGCTGGTGTTGCAGCCTCGCATACTGCAGTTGCTACATACGTACTGGGGTATGACTTATATGAAGGCGTTGGCATTATGTCACATCTACTGAATGGTCGTGACTTGTAACATCTGGAGTGGCCTTGCGAGTCCTGTGAACAGAACCAGATTGCACCAGTTGTCTCCTTGACCACTCCCAGAACACCCCTGAGACAGGGTGCATGTCAATTTCAGTGCTCCATTTATGGACAGCATGCAGCTGTTGGTGTTCGATGCAATGTCCAGTTTTCCTCACCTAGCCAGACTGTTGTCCAATTTTCTGTACATAGTGAAGCTATCCTCCATGTTATAGACTGTCACTGTTCATGCATTGTTGATTGTTTTTTCCATAGAGGGATCCCCTCAGACCCCCATGTTTGATAGCAGCAGGTAGATTGTACCATGTGAGTTTGAAGACTTTTGCAGCCACAGTGGCATCCAGGATCTGATTACCATCATGTTTCACCTGGGTTATAACTCAGAAGTGGACTTCTTTATGTGTACGTTCAGGATCCAAAGAAGAAGTCTGTGTCTGTCTCTTCCCACGATGTGTTGTCGAGTTTTGTGGCTACATACCAGGCAACATCAGTCATCAGGTTCAGCCTGACAGAACGTTTGCATGGGTGCCAGCCACAGGGTCTCCTGGATATGTTGTAGCATGAGATGCATGCCACGAACAACTATGGGCCACCACATTTTCCCCAGGGCTGCTCAATGTTTTGTGTTTTGGCTGGCAGCAGGGGTGGCTGCCAGGTGTCATGGTGAGCCACAAAGGTTGGCATTTGTTTATGGTTGGTATTGTAGGGGAGCAGTTGACTTTCTATGCCAATCAGATGGGACTACACCTATTGAGGAATTGCTGTTATGGCTTTCTGTTCAGGCGAGCAACAGGTTAAATCATGATGCTGTTCCAGAGGGGGAATTCCCAATTGCCACAGTGCACCCTGTTGTAATCCGTCCATGCCTTCTGCAGCCTCATTCTCCAGTGAGGCTCATGCGTCTGCCTGCTGAGGTGGAGCCTTTTCATTTCATCTCATCCCCTCCCCTTCTAAAACCTTGCTCCCTTCATTAATGGAGGTAGTCTCATCCCCACTGACCCCAAAAGGCAGGTCATTGCCACAGCCTCCATGTACTTCCAGCCTTCTGGGGGAGTCGGCAGTGTTGACATTGCCTCTGCTGCTGTGTTCTCCGGCACTCTCTCTCTTTTTCTGCCAGAGGCTGTGGCCCAATCCTGGCCACTTTTTGGCCTTGCATGGCCTTATCAGGGGCAAAGGATTTAGTACCCCACTAACACATTGAGATGGATGCAGATGAACTGGCAAGGGTAGCACAACAGAGTAGGCCAGAAACCTGCCAGGGAGTGTGCATGCATCGAGTAGTATAGGAAGACCCGCTGATGTAAGTTTTTACATGTGGGTATACATAAGTGGAGCAGGCCAGCACTCACACTGCATTCATCCACTGTGGGTGTCAGCTTTCACTTTGTGCTTAGTCATTAGCTGCCTGCACTAGATGCGTGCTGAGTTATTGCCACACACATCTCTACATGGTTTCGGATGCTCTACTTGCTGTAGCTCAACATATGTGTGGTGTTCGTTTCCTCTCTTGGGTTTCTTTTTCCGGTTGTTACCTAGCCACTGCTGACCTGTGAACTATGCCTGTGCAGATACTAAAAGCTGGATTGTCAACGAGTAAGGTGGCAACCTGGGGAGAGGTCTCATTTTTCCAATGTTTTTATAGGCACTGCAGTATTACTTCTGGCATCATGGTGTGTGGAGCCATGGGTATGAATTTAGGACACATCTGGTAGTGACTGAGGAATCTCTGACAGTGCAGCAGTATGTCACAGACATCCTGCATCCTCAAGTTTTACCTGTTATATGATGGTATTGGAGTGCCATGTTTCAACAGTGCAGTTTTCACCTATATATCACACGTGTGTCTATGAACTATCTGCATGATGCTGCAGTACTCACACGGGCAGCAACATCCCCATATCTGTCCTCAACAGAATATGTGTGTGACTACCTCAGATCCCAATTCTGTCCCATTGTCAGTATCCAGGACATGAGATTACAACAACCTTCCAAACTGAATTAGTGCTTTCATCCAGACCAGAGAGGGTACTATGCCATACTGATAAGTGGGCTCAGACAGACAAGTTCTTTGTAAATTGGAATCCTTAACATAACCACTGTAATAACATCACTTACTATCTCAACCTATTAACTTTCTTTTCCTCCTCCTGTTCTGGGTGCTTCACTATTTTTACCAGACAGTGCAGCTTAATGCTAATGGCAGGATGGTGCCTTTGAAAAGGATGCAATCAGTTTCTTTCTTTCCCTGCTGCACGGGATTAGCCGAGCGGTTTAAGGCGCTGCAGTCATGGACTGAGCGACTGGTCCCGGCAGAGGTTTGAGTCCTCCCTCGGGCATGGGTGTATGTGTTTGTCCTTAGGATAATTTAGGTTAAGTAGTGTGTAGGTTTAGGGACTGATGACCTTAGCCGTTAAGTCCCATAAGATTTCACAGACATTTGAACATTTGAAGTTTCTTTCCCCAGCCTGAGCTTGCATTCCATCTCTCATGGCCTTATCATTGACAGGACATTAAATCCCAGTCTTCACTTCTTTTATACCACCTCAAAAATAATTTTCTATCATACCACTGTATGAAGTTTGAGGTGTTACATTTTGTTCCTAGCTAAAACTGACTGTGTCTTCTTTCATTAGACATTCACCACAGCTACTGTAATTTTGATTAGGTAACACCTACATAATTTCCAAAAACAAAATTATATTTTGATATAATAAAGTTTAGGCTGTGTTTACCTCTCAGTCTGAGGTATTATTTCAACAGTATACATTACCCCTTTAAATTATATTAATATTTTGTTGTCCAATGCCTCCTCTATCTGGTGAGCAACAACGTATCATGACTCATAAATGTAGAAATGTTTTGGACATAATGAGACTGTCACAGTAGATCATAATAAATTAAAATACTTTAAACATTCCGTACAGAAAACCAATCCACTGCTAGAATTGACTACATTAAAATAATATTTCTACTCATCAATTAATCAATTAGAATTTTTTAAGCAAAAACACGCTTGTAAGTAAATTAATTATGGGAACACAAAGGATATACATATCAATATTATGAAAAGAAAAGTTGCCACTCACCATATAGCGGAGGTGCTGAGTTGCAGATAGGCGTAACGAAAAGACTGTCACAAATAAAGCTTTCAGCCAGTAAGAAGTCATTTATGTGAGTTGCTTTTGCATGAGTGTGTGTGTCTACTTTTAAATGTGCCTGTCTGCTACTCAGCACCTCCTTTATGTGCTGACTAGTAGATTATCCTAATTTTTATTGTTATTCCATCCTGGATGTACATTTTTGAACACGATGTTGCTTTCTGAAGATCTGTTCACAATAATCATTCCACAAAATATTTTGGGACCATACACTTTTGTTCATATAATGTCCTGTCTTTATGGACATAAATGGGCCAAACAGCAAACTTGGCATCCAGTAGGTGCAGCCACCACAGTTTGCTGTGGACATCACAGTATTATACTCGATTTTATTTTATATGAAACAAACCATTTGAAATACACCTGAATACATAGACTCATCTGTTAGCTCCATTTATTAAATTTTATCAGAATGCAGACCTGAGTTTTGCACTTTTAATCAGTCAGGGGTAAAGAAACACCTTGGTAGCCTTGCTTCACTGTAATTTCTCCACACATGTGATTCCTGAAATATGTAGGAATGTAAATGGACTAAAATGATGGTAATGCTCTTTTTCTTAATATTAGGCACAGTGAAACATATATGAACTCCAAGATACTTTTTCATAGAAAGCTGGTAACAGGTGTGTGTTAAACATCATTCTCATAACAAATTTTCTTCACATTCAAAAGTCAGTTATCTGTCTTCTTAAAAATGTGGCTTTGGTTTGTTTGTTTCAGGTCTTGTCAAGGCTAAAAGAGGAAGGAAACTGGAAATTTAGTTCGCTGGATGTCTGCAATCTTTTAGCTTATATTCTGTGTGAAGATGTCTCTAGTGATATTACTGAAGCATCTGCTGAGATTTTGGTAAGTATGTGGTGAAACTATACCAGTGCTATTCTCCAACTTCACTTTTCTGTACACACACACACACACACACACACAGGTTTGTGTTTGTTTGTGTGTCTATCAACATGCCAGTGCTTTCTTTTGGTAAGTCACATCATCTTTGTTTATAGATATATTTTTCCTATGTGGAATGATGTAACTTACCAAACGAAAGCGTTGGCATGTTGATAGACACACAAACAAACACAAACACACACAAAATTCAAGCTTTCACAACCAACGGTTGCTTCATCAGGAAAGAGGGAAGGAGAGGGAAAGACGAAAGGATGTGGGTTTTAAGGGAGAGGGTAAGGAGTCATTCCAATCCCGGAAGCGGAAAGACTTACCTTAGGGGGAAAAAAGGACAGGTATACACTCGCACACACACACATATCCATCCGCACATATACAGACATATATATTGTATATGTGTGGATGGATATGTGTGTGTCTGCATGTGTATACCTGTCCCTCTCTCCCCCTAAGGTAAGTCTTTCCGCTTCCAGGACTGGAATGACTCCTTACCTTCTCCCTTAAAACCACATCCTTTTGTCTTTCCCTCTCCTTCCCTCTTTCCTGATGAAGCAACCGTTGGTTGCGAAAGCTTGAATTTTGTGTGTGTGTTTGTGTTAAATTTGGCCAACACATACATCTATGTTTCATATTAAAAAAATTACAAAAGTTATCAACAGCTATATGCTGAGTTGGTATCTTTACTGCTTCCATAATTCGTATTCCACTCAAGAGTGTCCAAAATAATACCAAAATTGGTTACTATGCACAATTAAAAACACACACAGCTCAATAATTCCTAATGTATAAATTAATTTTTTGAAAATCCTGCCCTCAGCTTTATCTCACTCTTCAGCTCTTCTGTAGTGTCAGTGAATTTTTTGAGATGATTTTTGTAATGTCAATGGTTTTTCTTATATATATGTAATTCAGTTAATTTCGTTAGTGTGACTAAGACATTGTGAACCTGAGTGGGAGGGGGTAGGCGAAAAACACACACACACACACACACACACACACACACACACACACACACACACATACACCAGGCAGTCATGCCTAGAGCAACATTCTGTACCAACCAACAACCATGTTATCCCCTGTCATGTGGCATCTTTTGGATTTAGTATGGGGATGAGGTTGGGGGCATGGATTAACCGCATCATCTTCGAGCTGTTTTCAGCTTTCTTGACCTTGGAGCCACTACTTCTCACTCAATAGGTTCTCAGCTGGCATCATAAGTCTGAAAATACCCTGTTCCACTCCTCCCACCAATGGAAAAAAAATCTAGTTATAAAATGTAGCAAAATTCTGTATTTAGGAACAATAGTACTTCTGGTGTCACCGCCAGACGCCACACTTGCTAGGTGGTAGCTTTTAAATCGGCCGCGGTCCGGTAGTATAAGTCGGACCCGCGTGTCGCCACTGTCAGTGATCGCAGACCGAGCGCCACCACACGGCAGGTCTAGAGAGACATACTAGCACTCGCCCCAGTTGTACAACCGACTTTGCAAGGAAAGGTTCACTGACAAATACGCTCTCATTTGCCGAGACGATAGTTGGCATGGCCTTCAGCTGAGTCAATTGCTACGACCTAGCAAGGCGCCATCACCAAGTTATATTGAGATGATAATACTGTATCAACAAGACCAATGTTCACCAATTGTGGATTAAAGTTAAGTATTCCAGAAGCTACGTACTTTTCTTTATAGCATTCATTACATATCCTGTTTCAGACCTCACGCCAGCCTGCGTGAGTTTAAGCGCGCGCCTTTCGGCTTCCTCTCATTGTGTCTAGGCTGTCTTGCCTAGACACAACAGTACTCATTATCTAAACTCAGAACCATAAGACAATGCCAAAATTGGGAAAAGACATGCAACAAATGGGAAATCAGGCATGTAACATGTGCTGCAGTAATTCTTTGTAGCACATACTGCATTATAACTGGCTGACGCAGTTACATTTAACCTTATGTAAGACTGGACTTCAAAAAGTAAGTTACACTCGTGGTCCCATATAAAGATGTTTTCACAACAAGAGTGGTGCATTGTCAGTGTTTGGATAACAGGTACATCACAGTTTTGGTGTGAAATGATGTGGCAACTGGAAATGTACTCCATTGTTGAAGTACATTGGACAGTACAATTCTAAATTGCACACAGATTCACTGTGAAATTCTGGCAGTGGATGGATCAAATATAATGTTACATTTAGTCAACGTGAAATGGTGCCAACAATTCAGCTGAGCCCACACCAACATGATGTTGATTAGGAAGAAAAGCCATCAACATCGAACACAGGTGACAATGTCCAGGCAGTCTAGGAACTGATACACACCAGTCTCAGCTTTTCTGATGACAAGAAAGTTTGCACAGCTGATTTCTACTGTCAAGGAACCCAATGATTTGTTGTTTACAGAGACTTGGCGACTATGTTGTACGGTAGTGTCATGTAACTATGTCATCTGGAAGTGTAGTGCGCCATTTGATAAAAACTACTTGCCTCGCAATAATAATGTATAACATATATTTTGAGCTCCATGCATATCTCTTCTTGAATTAACTGGATCAGATACACACAAGAGCAATTGAATTTCTTGCTGACAGTATCAAGAGTATTATGAAAAGGTTAGACTGCTACTCACAATGTAGAGGAGCCATTAAGAAGTGGACAGGCACAATGAAAATTGCAGATGACTTCTCCCATGAGGCACAATTGCAGTCTATAGTCCCGTCCACAACTCAGTGTGTGTGTGTGTGTGTGTGTGTGTGTGTGTGTGTGTGTGGGGAGGCCTTTTGGCTGATAGATGTATAGTAGTTATTTCATAGTGCCCTTCTGCAAATTGACTTTACGTTGTTTGTTGACAGTTTCAGTGTGTCATAGCATGGCCTTCAGGAGATGTGAAAACATTCTTATCAAGGACCACTCAAACCACCTCCCACAACTCTGTTGAGATTGGTGTAAGCTGGATACAATATACAGACTTCCTCAGTAAAATTATGGTCAGATAACATGGGGCCTCCACAATCACTCTTATATTTTAGGAGATACTCAAAGCATTCTGCCATAATGTACTAGCAGTTACATAGAACCTCATTTTCTGAGACCTTTGTATTTTTTGGAGAAATCCTTTTTTGAGCTATGGAGTAGATGCAGATACACAGCTGCATGCCGGTACTGCAGCTCTACAGTTCAACTGCAGTGAGGCTTTGTGGCAGGTGGAGTGGACAAGGGAGATGCAGATCACATGTGGTGTGCTGTGGGTGAATAAATGGGTGCAGGTCACTCTCGTCAACAATATTTTTGTTACAAAGACTGAAAGAATGCAAGTGCTGTTTTTTCTATGCTGTGGATGCTGAACTTAGAAATGAAATCAGTTTTTGGTTATTGGCTCAGTTTTCTTATGACACACTACCCTCTGCCTATTGGAATCTTTGAAAACGTTGCATATTAGTTTTTCTACTGTGGCTTAACTTAAACATTCTGCAGACTTACTGAAATATTTACAGGGAATTACCACACATAACAGTCACTTCATAAATCTACATCCAGGAAATGAAGATGGTTTGACAGCACTGCCAATGAGTGATGCTTAAACACATAAACTCATGTCGTGTTTGTTTCCACTTGCATCTCAGCATCAAGAATTCTGACAATTGTTGGAAGTGACTCCTTATTCCACTAAGTTAATGAAACTTTGTGCTTTGTGTTAATTCAGAAGAGGACAGAAGTGGAAATACTCCATACCTGTGTAAAAAGTGTAGTTTTTTATTGTTATATCTGTAGATAGTTAGCTCTGAAATTGCAAAAACTTAATCCTCTTATGAAGAAGTGCTAAGAATTTTATTTTGGGTGTAAGGTTGAGGACAGGTACAAGAACTGTTCCCTCCCCCCGCCCCCTTCCCCCATCCCTCCGACACACACACACACACACACACACACACACACACACACCACACACACACACACACACACACACACACACACACACACACACACACACACACACAGAAACAAATTTATACTTTATTATGTGACCAGGAGCCAACATGCATCTTGTGTCCATGTGTTTGTAACTCTCGCTGTCATCAGAAATCTTTGCTGCAAAATGATCTTTGACCAAAACCAGAAATGCTGCTCAGGCAGTGGCATCAGTGAGTTTGTGCAGTGCATGATGACAGTGACATGGAAAATGCATTCAGGAGGGGGAGACAGAATAGAGGCATGGAAGATTATGGAGAAGAAAGTGTTGCTGTAGGATGCATGAAGCTGGGTTGTGGGATAGGGGAGGAGATATGTGTGGGGCAAGGCCTAACAGATGGTGAGACAAGGAGGATTACAAGATCAGAGGTCATGTTCTGAGGATAACTCCCATCAGTAGTTCAGGGAAGCTGATGTTGTACCATAGGATCCAGATATCATGAGTTGTGAAGTAAATATTGAAACAGAGCATGTTGTTTTCAGCAGTGTATTATGCTGCTGGGTGGCTAACTCTGCTCTTGGCCACTGTTTGGCAGTGTCCATTTGTTTGGCTGGACAACTGGTCAGTGGTTGTCCTAAGAAATTCCAGCAGAGCTGGTATACACCGAGGTGACAAAAGTCATAGGATAGCCATGTGTCCATATAAAGATGGTAGTAATAAAAGGGGAGTGCTCTAGTACTCAGGTGATTTGTGTGAAAAGGTGTCTTATGTGATTTGGCTGCACAATGAGAATTAACAGGCTCGGAATGCTGAATGGTAGTTGGAGCTAGACACATGGGACATTCTATTTTTGAAATTGTTAGGGAATTCAATATTCCAAGATCCACAGCACCAAGAGTCTGCCAAGAATACCAAATTTCAGGTTTTATCTCCACAACAGACAGTGAAGTGGTCGATGGCTTTCACTGACCGAGAGCAACAGCATTTGTGTAGAGTTGTCACTGCTAATAGACAAGCAATACTGCATGAAATAACCACATAAATCAGTATGGGACATACAATGAATGTATCTGTTAGGACAACGTGGTGAAATTTGGTATTAATCTGCTATGGCTGCAGACAAATAACATGAGTGCCTTTGCTGACAGTATGACATCGCTTGCATTGCCTCTCCTGAGCTCATGAGTACATCTGTTGGACCCTATGTGACTGGCAAAAATGTGACCTTGACAGATGAGTCCCAGTTTCAGTTGGTAAGAGCTGAGGGTAGGTTTTGAGTGAGGTGCAGACCCCACGAAGCCGTGGACCCAAGCTGTCAACAAGACATTGTGCAAGCTGGCAGTAGTTCCACAGCGATCTGGGCTGTGTTTATGTGGAATGCACTGGAGCCTCTGGTCCATCTGAACCAATCATTGACTCGAAATGGTTATGTTCTGGTACTTGGATACCATTTGCAGCCATTCATGGACTTCATATTCCCAAACAATGATGAAATTTTTGTGGATGACATTGTGCCATGTTACAAGGCTGCAGTTAATCACAACTGGTTTGAAGAACATTCTGAAAAATTCAAGTGAATGATTTCACCACCCAGACTGCCCAACATGAATCCCATTGAACATTTATGGTACATAATGCAGCAGGCAAAAAGGAATACAAACGTCTCAAAAATGAGATCGACAGGAAGTGCAAAATGGCTAAGCAGGGACCTTACATCCCGGAAGGTTTACCAGAAGATATGTCATCCGGTCGTGAAAGCCTTCATACTATAAACAGGGATGGCTAGAGGACAAATGTAAGGATGTAGAGGCTTATCTCACTAGGGGTAAGATAGATACTGCCTACAGGGAAATTAAAGAGACCTTTGGAGAAAAGAGAACCACTTGCATGAATATCAAGAGCTCAGATGGAAACTCAGTTCTAAGCAAAGAAGGGAAAGCCGAAAGGTGGAAGGAGTATGTAGAGGGCCTATACAGGGGTGATGTTCTTGAGGACAATATTATGGAAATGGAAGAGGATGTAGATGAAGATGAAATGGGAGATATGATACTGTGTGAAGAATTTGACAGAACACTGAAAGACTGAGTCGAAACAAGGCCCCAGGAGTAGACTACATTCCATTAGAACTACTGACAGCCTTGGGAGAGCCAGTCCTGACAAAACTCTACCATCTGGTGAGCAAGATGTATGAGGCAGGCGAAATTCCCTCAGACTTCAAGAAGAATATAATAATTCCAATCTCAAAGAAAGCAGGTGTTGACAGATGTGAAAATTACCGAACTATCAGTTTAATAAGTCACAGCTGCAAAATACTAATGCGAATTCTTTACAGACGAATGGAAAAACTGATAGAAGCTGACCTCGAGGATGATCAGTTTGGATTCCGTAGAAATGTTGGAACACGTGAGGCAATACTGACCCTACAACTTATCTTAGAAGAAAGATTAAGGAAAGGCAAACCTACGTTTCTAGCATTTGTAGACTTAGAGAAAGCTTTTGACAATGTTGACTGGAATACTCTCATTCAAATTCTGAAGGTGGCAGGTGTAAAATACAGGGAGCGAAAGGCTATTTACAATTTGTACAAAAAGCAGATGACAGTTATAAGAGTCGAGGGATATGAAAGGGAAGCAGTGGTTGGGAAGGGAATGAGACAGGGTTGTAGCCTCTCCCCGATGCTATTCAATCTGTATATTGAGCAAGCAGCAAAGGAAGCAAAAGAAAAGTTTGTAGTAGGTATTAAAATCCATGGAGAAGAAATAAAAACTTTGAGGTTCGCCAATGACGTAATTCTGTCAGAGACAGCAAAGGACTTGGAAGAGCAGTTGAATGGAATGGACAGTGTCTTGAAAGGAGGGTATAAGATGAACATTAACAAAAGCAAAACGAAGATAATGGAATGTAGTCGAATTAAGTTGGGTGATGATGAGGGAATTAGATTAGGAAATGAGACACTTAAAGTAGTAAAGGAGTTTTGCTATTTGGGGAGCAAAATAACTGATGATGGTCGAAGTAGAGAGGATATAAAATGAAGACTGGCAATGGCAAGGAAAGCATTTCTGAAGAAGAGAAATTTGTTAACATCGAGTATAGATTTAAGTGTCAGGAAGTCGTTTCTGAAAGTATTTGTATGGAGTGTAGCCATGTATGGAAGTTAAACATGGATGATAAATAGTTTAGACAAGAAGAGAATAGAAGCTTTCGAAATGTGGTGCTACAGAAGAATGCAGAAGGTTAGATGGGTAGATCACATAACTAATGAGGAGGTACTGAATAGAATTGGGGAGAAGAGGAGTTTGTGGCACAACTTGACTAGAAGAAGGGATCGGTTGGTAGGACGTGTTCTGAGGCATAAAGGGATCACCAATTTAGTACTGGAGGGCAGCATGGAGGGTAAAAATCGTAGAGGGAGACCAAGAGATGACTACACTAAGCAAATTCAGAAGGATGTAGGCTGCAGTAGGTACTGGGAGATGAAATAGCTTGCACAGGATGGAGTAGCATGGAGAGCTGCATCAAACCAGTCTCAGGACTGAAGACCACAACAACAATGGAGAGATCAGTTCATACACAAAATCCTACATTGGCAATACTTTTGTAATTATGGCAGTATGGTTCAGTATTTCTGTAGGGAACTTCCAGCAACTTGTTTACTCCATGCCATGTCAAGTTGCTGTACAATGCCAGGCAAAAGGAGGTCTGACATCAAATAAGAAGGTATCATGTGGCTATTGTCAACTGACTGTAAGATGTGGCTTGTCTCATAAGTCAAGTCTATTACAAGACTGCTGCCTCTCCCTCTGAGCTATCAGCCACTCTCCCACACCCATACTCCCTCTCTCCAATTACTTTCTCCCTTGTCCAGTCCACCTGCCACAAAGCCTCACTGCAGTTGAATTGTAGAGCTGCAGTACCGGCATGCAGCTGTGTATCTGCATCTACTCCATAGCTCAAAAAAGGATTTCTCCAAAAAATACAAAGATCTCAGTTTTATTTATATACCTTGTGGTTACTCAGGACCTCCACTATTTGGTGAGTTGCTGCCTTCACTCCTCAAATTATTTACATTCTCACAGTTTCCGTTACCCGATCAATTACTCATGAGTGCATTCTTAATTTCTCTTTGATGAACCATTCATACATATTGCTGTATTTTTCATTTTGGGTGATTATAGCCATGTTTTTATTTGAAAGAGTGTGTGTGAAAATATAGCACAAATATTCCACTAAATTTTGTAAAAATAAAAAATGCATTTTCATTTGCAGAAATCCCAGTTTCGCCCTGGTACAGTGAACTCACAACACCGCCCCTGCCACCTGACCTGTGCCGCCCTGAGCTGTACGAGGAGCGTACTTTTCCACTGCACACAGAATGCACCTGTGGCCTTCTCTGTGGTTGCTTCCTGGCTTGGAGTAACTGGTACAATCTGCAAGAATTGCCTTTGTTCAGAATATGGCAACAAACATCTAACAGGTATGAGACAGCCCAGTGTCTGTTAGATTCAGTTAGACTAGAGACTTGCAGGCAGTTCCATCCGAAAAGAGTGAGATTCCTAGGTGTGTGTTTGTTGTCTGAAGACTTGAGATCAAATACGAACATGTCTGATCTGACAAACAAATCATGTCTGGATAAGCAAAGCACTAAAATTGTATGGAATTGAATTAAATAAGTGCACAAAAACTTCTGTATATGAGCCACCTTTAATCACTTTTGCAAGAGGACGTTTGAATGAACAAGGCATGTATACTTAATTATTTGTATCAAAGGAAAATTCAGCAAAGAAAATTAATCAATTATGACACAGAATTGATGGTCAGTGTTGCCTTCATGAGGCAGTCCCAGGTTTTTGAAGTAATAGTTCCTTCTTCAGGGAGGAGAGAAAGAGAGAGAGAGAGAGAGACAAGTAGGGGAAAATTAAAAAGGAATGTTAGTTCACTCAGACTCACCTGTAGTGAGAATGAGGACACCTGATAATGAATGGTCAGCTGTCAGAGAGGGTAAGTCAGAGACGGTACATTGCTAAATGCTGTGAGCTTTATTCCTGATTTTCTTTTGTTGGGCTGAATTCCATACAGAATCTTGTGCTTCTCTCAACAGTAAATGCTTCAGTGTATATTGTCTTTGTGAATATTTGAATGAAGCACCATTGAATCAAAGTCTGCATAGATCAGGGGTACGGACCCATATAACAAGGTTCATTTAACTTATGCTGTTCGTAAAATATTTAATGTCATAGAATTATTAATTTCTAAATATTTTTTATGTCTCTGATAGTTTTTGTTAATGAAAAAATGAATGGTAATGTACTACCTCAAGGAAAATTCATAAAATGCACCAGAACTCATGTAAAATTACTGGTCTGTATCCAAAAATTTGCATAGGTTCATTTGCAAAAATGAGTTTGATACCTGTATCTCAGTACTCAATAATGTTATAATAATGGCTTCTGTTATGATTCCATTGAGACTGTTCATCAAAGTGAAAATTGATCGTTATATGTGACATATACATTGCTGGGTTTCATCTCAGGATCTCTGGCCAATGTTTGTTTAATAATTTTTGTGGTGTTTCGTTGTCAAGAGTGGCTGGCATTGTCAAATATTCAGCCTCCATTGCTTTGAGCTCAAACTGCCAACAGCAGTATTGTGTGAATCTTTGACAATGCCAGTGACATGTTTTTGCAAAATGTCAGAAAAGTCATTAAACTAATGTTGGCTGAAGATCGAGAAGCAAAATCCAGTATGTCAACAAATAGCCATGCACACTTAAATGATTCTGTAGATCATACATACGTGTATCATATCAAAAAGTATCTAAAGTGAAGTAGATGCCTCACCCTAAATGTGGGGTTTGAGGAAGCCATGCTACCCCAAGAACACAGTGGCCAGATGTTTGGAATTCCCTTGCTCTCTATTCAATTGGAGGACCTTGTTGGCTCAAATTGAAACTGAGTGTAAGCTCTCCCTCCAAAAAACCCATCTGTTACTAGTGCTATCCTTAACACAATGATTTTTGTGGACTTCTGTTAAACACCTTGTATAGTAATGGCATTGGCATATGTTTTTGAGATTGATCTTCCTGATTTCATTGTGTGGCTGCCTGAAAGTAAGAGAATATATTTGCTCCTCAATGATGGAAGACTTTATGGGCCAAAATAAGTTTCTTTAAAGCTTTCTGAAGATTGTTCTTATTTCTAGTATTGATTCCATGAAATGAGCTGCTGGGTTCGAAAAATAATATTTTTAGTGACAAATTTCATTAAGGAATAAATGTATTGGGAAAAAGTAACTAGTATCCCCAGGTCCCTAAACAGGCCTCCACAGGATGTTCTTGATTTCACTGGACTTGCATTCAGGAGGACGATGTTTCAAACTTGTGCCTGGCCATCCTGATTTAGGATTTCCCTAAATCACTTCAGGCAAATGCTGGGATGGTTCCTTTGAAAGTGGATGGCTGATTTCCTTTCCCATCCTTTCCTAATCCAAAATTGTGCTCTGTCTCTAATGACCTTGTTATTGACAGCACATTAAACACTGATCTCCTCATCCTGCTTGAGTTCACACTATAAATAATTCTTATTACATGTTTTTGAACTCAGAAAACTATAGCTTGTTTGCTGTCATTAATTTTCATTTCTCCCAATTTCATTCAATATCTCCTCATTAGTTATTTGATCTACCCATATACTTTTCAACATTCTCCAGTAGCAAACTGAAAAGAGGGGGTGATTTATGAGACTTATCTATAAGTTCACTACCCAAAAAAACATTTTCAGAATTAATAATTTTAGAAATAATTAGCTCAACAAGGTGTGTCTTGGAGCAGAAAAGCTATACCATGTCACCACATGACAGGGATAGAAGTAGCAATGTTAGTGATTAATCTGTAATATGTAGCTTTCATAGCAAATAGTGATGTTCTAGGATCTTTTGTAAGACAAAATTACGTCAGATGGTTTCAGTTTGAGATTGTTATACCAGAGAAAAAAATACAGTCATCCATCACTATTTCAGTCTGAAACCACAAGAAAGCCCACATGACTTCCATAGCATTCCAGTTTATACAAGTTGTCTAGTTCATTTATAATCTGTTCTTACTGCAAAAATTTTACATTTATTTAACATAGAATATTTCTTGGCTTCCCCTTTTTAACTTCAACATTACATTTTCTGTTACATAATTACAGTAACACTACTTAAAATTCAAATTGAGTACACTGGTTTTCATTTTCTGAAATGTCATTAATTAGTCTACTAATATGAAGTTTCAACACTCACCCACATAAATTTGGGAGTTTAATGTGGAGATAAATTCATAATCAATTTTAGTTTTGTGTAGAAGTCACAGTTCATGTAAAATTTTAGAATTTTTCAGTCTGGAAACAATGAGCTTCTCCATACTTCCCTATTTTTATTAGACATTGTTAATATTGCCTATTACAAAATTAAATAAAAATCCTTTAATATCAATTCAGTGATGCCGTGATATTTATGTCAAATTTTATGCTTGTTTCATTGATTATGAAAAAGCTTTTGAGACTGTTCAGCATGACAACTTATCCACATCTTAGGTGACAGGCTGGATGGTTGTGACATCTGATTTCCTGGAAATCTGTACTGGTAGCAAACTGCTAGTGTGTGGGTTGATGGTTAGCTGTCAGAAACAATATTGATTATGGTAGAAGATCACCATGGCAGCATTCTCTTTTCATTTCTTTTCAACATCTGTTCTGAAAATATTTTCCAAGATGCTCTTTCTGGAAAGAGTCGAGGAATGGTAGTTAATGAAGTTATCATCAATAACATTAGATATGCTGATGACACTGTCTTACTTGCAGCCAGGGTGGATGATCTGCAAGAACTACTAAATGCTGGGACAGAAGAGAACTATGACCTGAGGTTTTGTTTAAATTTCAGTAAGACATAGTGGATGGTTGTCAGCAGAATCTGAAGTGGAAGCCAGAGTCCTCTCGTATTTGGTAATGGTAAGATTGAAAGGGTTTCATCATGTAAAAATTTGAGGTGTCAAGTGAATGGTATCAGAGTCCTCTCTCAAGAAATTCACTGCAGAATTGAACAGTCTAGAAGTTCTTTCAGGTAATGAAGAAAGTTCTGACTAGCCATGACATAAGTATTAAATTTTACACATGACTGCTTTGAAGCTACGTGTTAAGTATGCTACTCTATGGAGTTGAGTCATAGACACTTACTGTAATATTAGGTAAGGAATTGGTGACATTTGAAATGTTGGCATCTCAAAAGATATTAAGAATACCGTGGACAGATAAATCCACAAATGTGGCAGTACTGTGGCATATGAATGAAGATTTATAAATCCTCAATACCAAGTCAAGAGAAGAAAATACAAATATGTTGTCCATATAATTCACAATAACACATACAACTTGTTTCAACAAATACTTCAAGGAAATATTGATAGCAGACATAGTCTGCAACATAGAAGATTATCCTGGTTAAAGAACTTAAGCCACTGGCTCAGACTGAACACAGAAAACAGGTCATAAAAGTCATGGGCTAACAACATACCATGTTACTGATTGTCATTGTTCTTGGAGGACAGCATTTACAGCAGAAGAGGAAGAAAGAGAAGAAGAAGAACAATGACAAGTATCCATTATCCAGTCAAAACCATATGCCAATGCTAAAAACCTGAAAATACAAGCAATAAATCAAAAAATAAACATGTATGAAGCCTTAAACTAATTTCATATATCTCATACTACGTTATAACCTAGCCAAGGCAGATACACTTCAGATGCCTTGGTTATTTTTATTGACATTTTAGAGTTTAAATCTCATAATCTATAGTGTATATTTCATTGTTTTAGTTGTTACTGTAAGTGATTTGAAAAATAACTATGTATTAATACCAGCAATTATGGAAATTATCTGTTTAATTCTTTGCAGGAGAGGACACCTGGCAGTTGATATCACTGCTGAAACAAGAAGCAATTTTCCAGTGGAAAAATTTACTTACAGATTTGATTACAGGAGCAAAGAATGGAGACCTTGTACACAGTGTGCTTACTTCAGTGGCGACAGTTTCACACCTCCTCGGTCCTGAAGATGCACTAGAAATGCTCTTATTCATAGAAATGGCAAAAGGCCACATGCTCCACGTTCTGGAATCAGAATCTCTAGGTCAGTTCCCTAGAATGTTATTTTCCTCTACTCTAAGCATCCAATACATAATTTCAGATTTGTCTTGTGCAAACAGATTGCTCTTAAACAGTCTGACAACTTAAGTCACAATATGCTATGTAATGCACCTCTTTCTCCAGGGAACAAATATTAATTATTATCAGTACTAGTATATTAAGCTACAAATTTTCATTTTAAACCTGCTGTGGTCTCCCTGTGTGCCTAGTCGACCACACGTCCCCGTCATGCTGTTCGCTCTAACAACAGAGTACATACAGGGTTGAAGACATGGAGAAAGATAGGTATCATCACAATTTGAATTTAGAGTAATATAACTTTCTTACCTTTATTGGTCATTATTGCACGCTCGTCGTCCAGTGATGAATCTCACCATCCGCTGTTTGTTAAATCAATTTGAGGTCTAGGGTGTATATTTTGCTGCATAAAAACTGACACATAGTTAAACTTCCAACTTTTATTTTATAAATGCTGATCATGACGATATTCAATAATTTTCAATGTAACAGCTTTTCCAATACATCATTTCGTTCCCTCTATCCTTGACCTTCTCATAGCATGCGTATTACAAGACGTCTCAACACCAACTGCCCATTGTCTCTACACCCACCAACAACCAGCTCCTGTTCACAGAGCTTACAAACTGTGCAGTACTGCCAGCCTTGGTTGTATATTGATATTTTACACATCACACGTATACGTATATGAAAAACATAGTATGAAAAATGAAAAGTGTTTATAATATAGTTCTGTGGCAATATACCTCATTATTGTCATCATATTAACAGTTTTGTAACAAAATAATAATATTTCACTTTATGTTTACGTAGTTAAAGTTCACTTGCTCCTTCAAGTTGATTGACGGCACTGCACACCTCGCCAGCCGGTGGTATCGGTAGTTTCAGTAGTCCGTTAAATTACGACTAGGAACACAGTGTTAAACAGGTTAGCACTAAAATCATCACACACTGAAGTAGTAGAATGTAGTTGTATATTTTTGTATTGAGAGTATCTACTGGGTGAACTTGAACAAGAAAATCTTGTAAAATGGATGCATTATTTCCCACTTAAGCTGTATCTATTTAGATTCCTTCTTCATTCCACGCCTAGTTTTGCACATACTGTACTATATGTGCACCAACTATATGTCAAACCATTGAAAAGAATAAAATTTGCAAACAAAAATGAACATAAGCACATCGCGTGAACACACAGCCTTTTATATGCGTATGGCACCTTATCCTGTCAAAAAGCTTGATAATGGTTTGCTGCTGCCACTGTTGTTGTTTTCAGTCCAAAGACTGATTTGACACAGTTCTCCATCTACTCTATCCTGTGCGAGCCTCTTCATCACTGAATAACTACTGCACTCTACATCCTCCTGAATCTGCTTACTGTATTCATCTCTTGGTCACAATTTTTATCCCTCCTACTTCCTTCTTGTACTAAATTGGTGATCCCATGATGTCTCAGATATCAACCAATCCTGTCTTCTAGTCTGGTTGTGCCACAAATTTCTTTTCTCACCAATTCTGTTCAGTACACCTCCTCTTTAGTTAGGTGATCTATGTACTTAATCTTCAGCATTCATCTGTAGCACCACAGTTAAAAAGCTTCTATTATCTTCTTGTTTATTGTCCAACATTTCACTGACATATATGACTGCATTCTACACAGAAAAGAATTCCTAACACTTTAGTCTATATTTGATGTTAACAAATTTCTCTTTTTGAGAAATGCTGTTCTTGCCATTGCCAGCCTACACTTGATATCCTCTCTACTTTGGCCATCATCAGTTACTTTGCTCCCCAAATAGTAAAACTCACCCACTACTTTAAGTGTCTCATTCCCTAATGCAGTTTCCATATCATCAACTGATTTAATTCGACTACATTCCATTATCCCCATTTTGCTTTTGTTGATGTTCTTCTTTTATCCTCCTCTCAAGACACTCTCCATTCCATTCAGTCACTCATCCATGTCTTTTGCTGTCTCTGACAAAATTACCTTGTCCTTAGCAAACCTCTAGGTTTTTATTTCTTCTCCCTGGACTTTCAATTCCTACTCAAAATTTTTCTTTGGTTTTCTTTACTGCTTGCTCAGTGTACAGATTGAATAGCATCAGGCAGAGGCTATAACCCAATCCCACTCCCTTCTCACCCACTGCTTCCCTGTCATGCCACCTGACTCGTAAAAATGCCATCTGATTTCTATACAACTTGTAAATAGCCTTTTGCTCTAGTTAACATTGTCAAAAGCTTTCTCTTCATCTATAGATGCTATAAACTAGGTCTGTCTTTTCTCAATCTATCTTCTAAGATAAGTCATAGGGTCAGTACTGCCTCATGTTTTCCAACATTTCTATGGAATCCAAACTGATCTTCCCCCCAGGTTGGTTCTACCAGTTCTACCATTTGTCTGTAAAGAATACAGGTTAGTATATTCCAACCATGCCTTATTAAATGAATTGCAATTACTACAATCTTCTTGAAGTCTGAGGGTATTTTTCCTGTCTCATATATCATGTGCACCAGGTGGAAGAGTTTTGTCATGGCTGGCTCTCCCAAGGCTATCACTACTTATGATGGAATGTCATCTACTTGTTTCAATTTAGCTCCTTCAGAGCTCTGTCAAATTCTTGTCACAGTATCATATCTCCCATCCAATTTTCATCTACATCCTCTTCCATTTCTGTAATATTGCCTTCAAGTTCAACTCCCTTGTATAGATTCTATATATATACTCCTTCCACCTTTCAGCGTAAAAGTGAAAACTGGTTGTGGAATGAAGATGAAGTGTAAATAAGTACAGCTTAGTTGGGAAAATGTTGTGTACATTTTAAAAAAAAATTACAGATGTAAAGCCTGTAAAGTGCAACCAACAAAATGTACAACATGGAAGACTCCAGTTTCTCATTAGAGCCTGCATACAGATACAAATATATTTGGATGTGGTTGCCGTCACTACTGAAACTGCTCTGCATAGCATTGTGGTGCTGCTCTTCTATTGCATTCAGTGAACCTGTACATGAGGTGCATGTCTGCCAACTTTTCACCAGTAACCCTATCTGTATGCTGTGTTCACATGTAACTAACTGTGCCAGAAAAACAAACACAAGATAGAACTGAGCAGTACTGAGTGCAAGTTTGATGGCAAAGAGTAAAGTGGGAACAACAAAGGAGGTACAGTACCTGTATGTACACAGAGAAAAAAATATTTTATAACATAAGAACATAAAAAAAAGGTCACAAGATTTATATTTTCTGATTTTCCAAGTACAGTAAAACCACAAAAAGGCAAATGCAGGCCAAAAGAGGCAGAACACCACACACATAGACTTTACATAAATACCAATGTAAATGTTTGCACATGCTAATGGGAACAAATTCTCAAAACATGCATTAAAAATGTAATAAGTGCAGAGTCTTATTATTTAAATCACAAAATGGGCTTTGCTGTTGTCAATGGTAAGTACCGTGAGTGAATGGAATAAGTTTGTTTCCAAGCAAGGCATACAGCCCTTACCACCAATGTTTTTAGTGATGTGCAGATATCTTGAGCACAATACAGATACAGAGATAAATGGTGATAAGAAATCAAATCAAATGCAATTACTCTGTAATCAGCCACTAGATACCATAGGTCCCTTGCACCAGTGTACTCAGAAAATATCCCTCTACAATCTACAAAATTCTGTTTGTGGAGTTCAGTTCATCCTACATATATGTAGACTAAAAAAGAAAAATTGTTATAAAAACAAATCTACAATTGAAGACAGGCATAAACTTTTCTACTCACCATCCAGCATCAGTGACAAGAATGCACAATCAATCATGTAAAACTCTGAGTTTTTGGAACCAGAAATTTTTTCATCTGGCAAAATAGAAGAAAGAGTTAAAGGAGACAAGATTAATTACAAACTAATTAGAAAAGTCACACTCTTTCTTACTGAAACATTACTCCTACTAGGTACGTAGAAGGGTGTCAGCAAATTAAGAAAATTCTGTTTGGAGACTTTGAAATGTTCTGGGCTGATTCTACAGCTACATCGACATACATGTCCGCAAGCTGCTATATGATGTATAATCATGGGTGCCATGTACTACTACTAATCATTTCCTTACCTATTCCACTCATAAATGGAGTCAGGGAAAAATCATTATCTATATGCCTCCATACAAGCCCTAATTTCCCTTATTGTGCCTGTGTGACCCTTACGCAAAATGTACATCGACTGTATTAGAATCATTTTGCAGTCAGCTCCAGATGCCTGTTCTGTAATTTTTTCTCAATAGTGTTGCATGAAAAGAACATCTTCCCTCCATGGATTCTCATTTGAGTTGACACAGCACTTGCATGAGACTTGTGTGTCGATGAAACCTACTGGTAACAAGTCTAACAGCAGCCTTCTGAATTGTTTTGATGACCTTGTGGGGTTCATAACACTTGAGCAGTGCTCAAGAATGGGTCACAATAGCATTCTGTGATCGAATGCCTTTGTAGATGAGCTACACTTTCCTGAAACACTCCCAGTCCACTGAAGTAGACCAACTGCCTTCCCTACCACCATTATGTGCTATCTCCATTTCATGTTGCTTTGCAGTGCTACAACTAAATATTCAATCAATGTGACTGTGTAAAGCAGAACACCACTAGTACTATATTCAAACATTATGGGATTGGTTTTCATAATCTTCTGCATTAACTTACATTTTTCTACACATAAAGCAAGCTGCCATTCATTACACTGAACAGAAATTCTGCATAGGTTTTCCTGTGTTCATTTACAGTTACTCAATGATGATACTTTGCTGTATACTACAGTGTCATCAGCAAACAGTCACACATTGTTGCCTACCCTGTCCCTCAGATCATTCAATTACATAGAGAATAAGAACACTCTTATCACATTTGCCTGAGCACTCCTGATGATACCCTAGTCCCTCATGCACACTCACCATAAAGTTCTATTACTTCAGAAGCCTTCAAGCCACTCACATATTTGTTAACAGTTTGCGGCAGTGCACCATGTCAAACACTTTCTGGAAATGTAGGAATATGGAAGCTGCCTTCTGCCCTTCATTCATAATTTTCAAGATATTGTGTGAGAAAAGGGCAAGCTGAGTTTTGCAAGAGTGATGCATTCTAAATATGTGCTGATTTGTGGACAAAAAGTTTTCTATCTCAACGAAATTTATTGCATTAAAACTTATAAATAATATGTTCAAGAATTAGCATACTGATGTTAAGGATGTGGGTCTGTCCATTCTTTTGCCCTTCTTATTTACAGGAATGTTCAGAAATGTGAAACTGTGCCCTTCACAAAATGCAGAAAGTAGTATCCCATGATTATAATATCAATGTGTCGCATTCGGAGTCTGCCAGCTCTTTCCAATAGCGGCGTGTAACTGTTTATAGGGATATGAAATAGAATGCTCAGTTAAGCTCAGTCATAGGTAAAACAGGTGGCAGACTTCAGGTCATTGGCAGGATGCTGCAGAAGTAGAGTCAGCCCACAAAACGAGAGTGCTTACAAACCACTTGTGTGTCCTGTCGTAGAACATTGCTCAAGTGTGTGGGATCCATACCATATAGGACTAACAGGAGATACTGAACATATATAAGGAAGGGGGACAGGAATGATCACAGGTTTGTTTTAACTCATAGGATGGTGTCACAGAATTCTGAATAACTATAATTGGCAGACACTTGGAAATAAATTCATATTATTCCCTGAGTGCCAACTTCAGGAAGCAGTATTAAATGAAGAATATGGAGATATTCTTCAGCCCCACACAGATCATTCCTGTAGGGGCTGTAGACTAATTATGGTACATACAGAGACAATGAAGTAGCCGCTCTTTTCTCATTCCATAAACGATCAGACTGTAGGAAACCGAAAGATGTTTTACTATACTGGTACCTTTTGCCATGCACTTCACAGTGGTTTACCAGCCAGGTTGGGGATTTTCTCTACGTGGGAACTGGGTGTTTGTGTAGTCCTCATCATTTCATTGTCATTCAAGAACTGGGGAGATTGGAAAGTGAAAAAATTGGGAATTTGTATGGGTGCTGAAGGCCATGCCATTGAGCACCCTGAAAACCAAAATCATCATCATCATCATCATCATCACAGTGGTTTTCAGAATATGTAGAGGGCATGGACAAAATGTGGAAACCAAGCGTAACACATTACCATGCTTGATATGGCGTAGGAAGGCCATTGGGATTCTAAACAGCTTCCAGTCATCTCAGAATGGATAAATACAGGTCCTGTATGATTTTCAGTGGATTCTTATAACATTCTTCCTGCAAAGTAACACCAAGTTATGGTAACAACGATGGAAGTGGATAGTGATCACAAACCCTTCTCTCTAAAGTAGACCACAAAGGCTCAATAACATTGAGATCTGGTGACTGTGGTGGCAAGGGGAGATGAAAAAATTCATCCTCGGCTCACAAGACCAGTCCCAGATGATGTGAGCTGTATGAACAGGGGATCTATCATCTTGGAAAACAGTATCACCATTAGGGAACAAACATAGTACCATGGGATGGACCTGATGAGCCAGAATGGTTGTGTAATTATTGGCAGTAACCCATCTTCGCAGAACAGCCACAGAGCCATGAAATACCACAATATGACTGCCCAAATCATCACCAAACCCCTGCCATATTTCACTCTTGGGGCATAAAATTTGCCAGAAGGTGGAAACAGTGTGAAAAAAGACTCATCCAACCATATGACATCCTTCCATTGCTCCATAATCTAATTTTTATGACTTTGGCTCTGTGTTTTCCTGTTATGGGCACTTGCTCCATTTATCAGTGGTTCTGAAACACCAGTTCATTTTGGAGTTCCCTGCTTATGTAGTTACCATCATGTTGTCTCAGTATTTACTGGGTTCCGGAGTGCAACATTCAGTTCTGAAGCAACTTTTGCTCCTGTCATCCTCTTATTTTTCATCAAAGTCCTCTTCAGTGACTGTCCATCATGATCATTTGAAACACACTTTTCGTCTGTGTTCTAACTTAGTGGATGGTGCTATTCTGCTTTCCTCGTATGTGATGTAAATCTTTGATATGGTGCCTCTTGAAACCTCTCAAAACGCTTAACACTTTGGGTGCCTTGGTTACAGAAGCAACCACCATATGAGCACCAACAGTTTGCCCAAGTTCAAATCCACTTAACTCCAAAATAATGCAGTCGCAACTACACACAACTCTGTTCTGACCCTGACTGACAGCCATTACCTACAAACAAATCTAGGGTATGGCTATGGGCACCCGCATAGCACCATCCTATGCCAACCTATTCATGGGCCATCTAGAGGAATCCTTCCTAAAAACCCAGAATCCTAAACCCCTCATTTGGTTCAGATTCATTGATAACATCTTTGCTGTCTGGATCGAAGGTAAGGAAACCCTATTCACATTCCTCCAGAACCTCAAGAACTTCTCCCCCATTTGCTTCACCTTGTCCTACTCAACCCAACAAGCTACCTTCCTAGATGTTGACCTCCACCTCAGAGAAGCCTACATCAGTACCTCTGCCCATATCAAACCTACTAACCACCAGCAATACCCCCACTTCGACAGCTGCCGCCCATTCCATACCAAGAAGTCCCTTCCATACAGCCTAGCCACCCGTGGTCATCGTATCTGCATTGATGAGCAGTCCCTCTCAAAATATACCGAGGGTCTCACTGAAGCCTTCACTGACCGTAATTATCCTCCCAACCTTGTACAAAAACAAATCTCCCGTGCTTTATCTTTCCCGTCTCCCACCACTTCCCAAAGTCCCACAGTCCAGCCACAGAGGAGCATTCCCCTTGTAACTCAGTACCATCTGTTACTGGAGCAACTGAATTACATTCTCCGCCAGTGTTTTGATTACCTCTCGTCATGCCCTGGAATGAAAAATTTCCTGCCCACTATTCTTCCCACCTCTCCTACACTGCTATTCCGCCATCCAACTGAAGTACATTCTCCGCCATTGTTTTGATTACCTCTCGTCATGCCCTGAAATGAAAAATTTCCTGCCCACTATCCTTCCCACCTCTCCTACACTGGTATTCCGCCGTCCACCGAACCTACACAATATACTCGTCCATCCTTACACAACCCCTGCTCCCTATCCCTTACTTCATGGCTCATACCCCTGTAACAGACCTAGCTGCAAGACCTGTCCCATACATCCTCCTACCACCACCTACTGCAGTCCAGTCACTAACATCACCTGTCCCATCAAAGGCAGGCCTAGCTGTGAAACCAGTCATGTGATTTGCAAGCTAAGCTTAACCACTGTGCTGCATTCTATGCAGCCATGACAACCAACAAGCTGTCTGTCCACATGAATGGCCATCGGCAAACTGTGGCTAAAAAACAAGTGGACCACCCTGTTGCTGAACACGCTGCCAAATATGGTATCCCTCATCTCAGTGACTGCTTCACAGCCTGTGCCCTATGGATCCTTCACACCAACTCCAGCTTTTTTGAATTGCGGAGATGGGAACTTTCCCTGCAATATATCCTACATTCCCGTATCCCTCCTGGCCTTAATCTTCGTTAGTCGCTGTCCACTCCCATCCAGCCCCCTTCCTATTCCAATTCCAGCATTACACAGCCGTCATTTCACCACCACACCCAGTCTTTTAATGACTTTTTATTTCTCTCCTTTCCACTACTTAGCCCCACCTCCTCCCCTCCCCTCCTTCTCTCCTGCCCACCATCTAAACTGCAGCACTTCACTGTTCGCAACCCCCTCACCCCCACCAATCTATCCCTCCCCATTCTGCCTCCTCCTTAACCCCACCCAGTCGTCACTCCCATCATGCACTGGTGCTGCTGCTCGCAGTGTGGTTTCATCTGTCTGAGACTGCAGATGTGTGTGCAAGTTGCGTTTGCATGAGTGTGTGTGTGTGTGTGTGTGTGTGTGTGTGTGTGTGTGTGTGTGTGTGTGTGTATTGCTTTCAAAGGCATTATTGGCTAACAGCTATAATTGTGTGAATCCATTTGCTGTGCCTATCGTGACTTAGCATCTCCACTATATGGTGAGTAGCAACTTTCCTTCTCTAATATTGTTACATTACATCCTGGATTTTCTATTGTTTTGCATTTAGATTATGAGTGTTATGATACTAATAAACCACAATTTACAACGTGTACTGACATGCAAATGTAAGAATCCTTAGTTCCCTGAAGTATCTTCTGCAAGATGTGTGGTTATCAATGTTATATAATATTCTTATTGCACAGTTGTGTGGAATTAATACTTTTTTGACATTACCTGTAATTCTGCAGAAGGTTGTACCACAAGACAGAACTGAGTGAAACTATGCTAGCTATTTTTTCTGCAGGTCAACACAATGAGAGAGATTTCTGGGTGCAAAACAGGCAGAATTCAGCCTTTTGGTTAACTAGTCCATGCACTGGTTCCATCTCAGTCTATTATAAATCTGGATACTCTAACATTTCTCTTATTAGTATTATATTGAAATTATCAAAATTATAACAATACTTAGCATGACTTAGCATGAATACTTACTTTGTGGAGAAATAAAAGATTGAAGTTAGCACTGCTCATAGTTTGAAACTGTGATTAAAGAAACTGAAATTACCTAGCTTCTGTTCATTGTTGACTCAGTCAATTTTGTTGTTGGCACAGTTTAACCAGTGGTAAGATCCTGCTTCCAAAACAGATTTGAGGATTTCAACTTTTCAACAGAAATTTGTTAAATGAAATCTTACAGGCTGTTTTGTATTCTTTTACATATTTTTGTTAGTAGTCCTCTATGATTACCACATCCAGTTAAAACAAGTTCCAGAGTAGAACACCATAACATCATGCTCTACACAATACTAGTACATCAAAAACAGGTCTGACACAATCTCATTTCTTCCTGGCAAGACCACAACAACTGACTCCAAATGTATAGTTATCAGTCACATCACAGACAAAAACAAGTAATATATATTTCATGTACAACTTATTTTTGATTTACTATTTCAGATTGTGTCAATAATCAATATCAGGAATGATTTTTTTCCCTCTGTAGCAGTGTGTGCTGTAATTTGAAACTTCCTGGAAGATTAAAACTATGTACTGGATGGGAACTTGAGCCTGGCACCTTTGTTTTTTGTGGGAAATTTCTCTACCACTTGAGCTATCCAGGCACAAGTCATGACAGAACTTCTGCATACCTTAAGGGATTAGCAATCCAGGAGTAAAGGATACCACAGAAACATGGCTTAGCCACAGTCTGAGGGATTGTTTCTGGAATGAATTTTCTCTCCACTGAAGAATGTGCTCTGATTTGAAACTTTATGACAGATTAAAACAATGTACTGGACTGGAAATCAAGTGTGGGTAGGAGATAATCTACAAGTGAAGGTGGGTTTTGAGTCCTGATCCAGTGCACAGTTTTAATTTGTCAGGAACTTTCAAATCAATACCAATACTGATAATAATAATAATAATAATAATAGCACTAGTAATAATAGTGTACAGTAACACAAATACACAAAATTTGCACAACAGTTTTGAAATATGTAATTTGAATGAAAACAGTTGCATGTATGTATTTCAAGTATTAATAATATCTGCATTATAAATATAGGTCTAAAATATGTCATTCTGCAAGAAGCTTTATTATCTGACAATATAATGTAATAAGTGTATCATGTTACCAAACAACAGGAGCACACAATTTACCAGTTTCATTTTGATACCCGGAAATGTCACTACAAAGGGTGGTTTTGCAGAATGGATGCAAACTGCAGGAACCAATCCCTGAGGAGATAAGGATCAGAAAAGCTATCATGGGCACATTTCCAGAAAGGCATTCCAAAGGAGGTACACCCATAAGATCTTTGATAATGTAGGTTTCAGTGATTGAAAGCACACTTGAGAACACACCAGGCAAATAGTAATATTCTGCCTGTACTTGTGTCTTAGGTGTATGGAGGCAGTGAACCATCAACACCTGTTCAGTTTCAGCATGTGGACAGATATTATTGATGATCAGCTCATGGTAGCAGTCGTGCTCGCAGAAAGCCTCACAGATGAGGCATACCTGCAGTTCCTGTGCGTGATTGTGCCTCTGCTACTGGAAGACATGCCTTTGGTGGTACAAAGCTACTACATGATGGTGCTCCAGATCACTGCCCTCTTGAGTTTGCAGTACTAGTACAGACGGAACATTCCTGCTTAGTGAATGTGTTACCTTGAAGTCTGCACTGTCAAGATCTCCACCTTCAAGTGGGTGTACTTGCTGTGGAACATATTTCCAGCCATATGTCCATATAATCTTTTCTGCTCCTTTTCCTCTCAGGAATCATTTCCCACAGTTTGTCAGTGTATATGCATTGATACCTCCTTTTCATACTGTGAGCCATTTTTGTTTATTTCGACTTGATAAATATGAGTTTTTATAAGTGTAAGGGTTAAATTATTAGCTGTGAGCCAGTTGTAGGCCTGTTCCAGTATTCTTGCGGCTGTGTATGTTGTCATTATGTTTGGGCCCTTAACTGATATAGTTGTGTCATCAGCAACATTACAGTTTCTGCAGACTCCTTATGGTTCTGGATAAATCACACTAAAACTACAATAATCACCATTATCACATAAGATGAACTCATGGAAAAGAATTGCTTAGAAGTTCTGAAAGACTGGTAACTGGACACTTATCTCCCATCTCTGCGAGTGCTAATATTCATTTCTGACTTTCATATTACACTAAAGTAATGTATCAAATTAGCAAAATCAGATCCAGTTCTGTAAACATTATAACAATATTCTGAGAAGGAAAGTTGCTACTCACCATATAGCAAAGATACTTAGTCGCAGATAGGCACAACAAAAAGATTTTCACACTTAAAGCTTTCGGCCAATGGCCTTTGTCAACAATAGACACACATACATACACACACACACACTCAAGCAAATGCATCTCACACACATGATTGGAATCTGAGGCAACTAAAACCACACTAAACATTATGATTGATTGAAACTTCCTGCCAGGTAAAAACAGCATGCCAGACCAAAACTCGAACTCAGGGCCTTTACCTGTTATCATAGATTATTTCCCATTTTTATTTGACATTGTATATATATTAAAATGAATAAATATTTAGAGAAAATTAATGTGGCTGCTGGTTAAGCAAAGAGAATTACTTATAAACTGGGTTATTGCAGCTGAATATGTCTGCTCATTGGTGTTACAGGCAAAATATCATCCTCTCCCAACACTGTGGATGCTGTATTGTGCACATCTCCTGATGAACTGTATGTAGAGAGCCAGCATCTAGCAGAGGACATGCAATATGCAATACACTGTGTGTGGCTGAATCTCAAGGTATTGTAATTTTGCACATCTGATTAATACAGTTCCCACTTTCAGAAAAACTCAGAAGAACCTCCTCATCACCTGGCCTCGAATGCATCAATCTCTGTAACATCCTAGTCAATTCTTATGACATTCACACACCACTGAGCCTACACTCAGGTTCCTATCTGTGGAACTGCCCTATTGTACAACCCACCTCATGGACCCATCCACTACCATGTACTTCAGACCCACCACTAGTAAATCCTATAGTATCAAAAGCAGAGCAGCTTGCAAAACCACATACATTGTTAATCAGCTTACTTGGTCCACCGTATAGTGTTTTATAGTGGATTTTTCAATATGAATGCAATATTATTTATTATTTTATGAGTTTGCTAGTTGAGTACCCTGCAGTGCGCTATTCGTCCACGAGACTCAGAGGGCCATAGACACGGGTTCCCAGGTAGATGCTGTGTTTCTTGACTTCCACAAGGCATTCGATACACTTCCCCACAGTTGTTTAATGAACAAAGTAAGAGCATATGGACTATCAGACCAATTGTGTGATTGGATTGAAGAGTTCCTAGATAACAGAACGCAACATGTCATTCTCAATGGAGAGAAGTCTTCCGAAGTAAGAGTGACTTCAGGTGTGTGTTGTAGGACCGTTGCTATTCACAATATACATAAATGACCTTGTGGATGACTTCGGAAGTTCACTGAGGCTTTTTGCGGATGATGCTGTGGTATATCGAGAGGCTGTAATAATGGAAAATTGTACTGAAATGCAGGAGGATCTGCAGCGAATTGACGCATGGTGCAGGGAATGGCAATTGAATCTCAATGTAGACAAGTGTAATGTGCTGTGAATTCATAGAAAGAAAGATCCCATATCATTTAGCTACAATATAGCAGGTCAGCAACTGGAAGCAGTTAATTCCATAAATTATCTGGGAGTACACATTAGGAGTGATTTAAAATGGAATGATCATATAAAGTTGATCGTTGGTAAAGCAGATGCCAGACTGAGATACACTGGAAGAATCATAAGTAAATGCAATCCAAAAAGAAAGGAAGTAGGTTACAGTACGCTTGTTCGCCCACTGCTTGAATACTGCCCATCATTGTGGGATCCGTACCAGATAGGGTTGATAGAAGAGATAGAGAAGATCCAACGGAGAGCGGCGCTTCGTTACAGGATCATTTAGTAATCACGAAAGCGTTACGGAGATGATAGATAAACTCCAGTGGAAGACTCTGCAGGAGAGATGCTCAGTAGCTCGGTACAGGCTTTTGTTGAAGTTTCAAGAACATACCTTCACCGAGGAGTCAAGCAGTATATTGCTCCCTCCTACGTATATCTCGCGGAGAGACCATGAGGATAAAATCAGAGAGATTAGAGCCCACTCAGAGGCATACCGACAATCCTTCTTTCCACGAACAATACGGGACTGGAATAGAAGGGAGAACCGATAGAGGTACCCAAGGTACCCTCCGTCACACACTGTCAGGTGGCTTGCAGAGTATGAATGTAGATGTAGATGTATTTATTCCAATTCTTTTAGTCCATCTTCTTCCCCCTTCTCGCTATCCATACCCTCCACCAACCACTCTCTGTCCATTTCCTCATGCGTCTCTTCCTGTCCACCTGTTACTCCCTCCTTACTCTGGCCATCTGCCCTTCCCTCCACCCCTCTGTCCCCCTCCTCCTCCCCCTTCAGTCCATCTTCTCCTCCCCTCTCAATCCATCAACTCCTGTCCCCTATGAGTCCATCTCCTACTGCCCCCTATCGCCTTCTCAACCCATCTATCTGCTCCCCTATCCCTCTCTTGTCCATGTCCTCCTCCCTCATTTCCTCCTTCTCCAACTGTGTCTGTCCCTCTTCTCTTCCCTGTCTCTGTGCACCTCCTGTTCTCCATCTCTGTCCATTTCCTCTTCCCTCCTACCAAAATTCATCTCCTCCTCCCACTTTTAAAATACATCTCCTCCTCCCCCCTCTCACTGCCCACCTCCTCCTTTTCTCTTTCTGCATCCCTTTTCTTCTCTCTCTCTATCTGCCCATCTCCTTTCCCACATGTTCTACATCTACATCTACATCCATACTCCGCAAGCCACCTGACGGTGTGTGGCGGAGGGTACCTTGAGTACCTCTATTGGTTCTCCCTTCTATTCCAGTCTTGTATTGTTCGTGGAAAGAAGGATTGTCAGTATGCCTCTGTGTGGGCTCTAATCTCTCTGATTTTATCCTCATGGTCTCTCCGCGAGATATACGTAGGAGGGAGCAATATACTGCTTGACTCCTTGGTGAAGGTATGTTCTCGAAACTTCAACAAAAGCCCGTACCGAGCTACTGAGCGTCTCTCCTGCAGAGTCTTCTACTGGAGTTTATCTATCATCTCCGTAACACTTTCGTGATTACTAAATGATCCTGTAATGAAGTGTGCTGCTCTCCATTGGATCTTCTCTATCTCTTCTATCAACCCTATCTGGTACGGATCCCACACTGCTGAGCAGTATTCAAGCAGTGGGCAAACAAGCGTACTGTAACCTACTTCCTTTGTTTTCAGATTGCATTTCCTTAGGTTTCTTCCAATGAATCTCAGTCTGGCATCTGCTTTACCAACAATCAACTTTATATGATCATTCCATTTTAAATCACTCCTAGTGCATACTCCCAGATAATTTATGGAATTAACTGCTTCCAGTTGCTGACCTGTTATATTGTAGCTAAATGCTAAGGGATCTTTCTTTCTATGTATTCACAGCTCATTACACTTGTCTACATTGAGATTCAATTGTTTGTGTCCATGTCTATCCTTGTCCTCCATCCCCCTTCCTCCTGTCTCTCTCTGTCCATCTCTTCCTACCTTTTCTCTCCATGTTCTCACTCCAACCACAAATAGGAGATAGTAAGTAAAGTGTACAACAAGTTTGGCTGAAATCAGTCAAGAGGCTTCGGAGGTTTCCTTCTACTCGTGGCTATGTCTGCATATGTACCTGCCACATATATTTAATACTTTTTGTGCAGATTTGTGCACAAATTTTACCTATATCTCTGGAGACTTCCACTGTGCGCTTTCATTTTCGTGCAGCTCCATGTTTATGATGTCATAGCTCCTGGTATATTTGCAGTACAATAGTATACTTTTGCAGGTGCATTCAGTAGCATATGTGGATGCTGTCTGCAAAATATCTTGTGAATAGAGTTGGGTGCAAAGAAGTAATAAATTTAAATGTCATAAATGATGCAGCAATTTTTCATGCAATTATGTACAATGTCATATCTCCTGAATTATGTCTCATAGAATGACATAATTTTTCAGATACATTCAGTGGTATTTGTAAATACTGTATGAAAAATGTGTTGCGAATACAGTTAGTAGTAAAGGAGCAATAAATTAAAACATCATGCTTGATGTGGCTGTTTTACTGCATGAACAGTGAAAACCTAGTAAGTGATAAACTTTCTTCCTTTCATTAATTTGTAGGGCATGTCACCAAGAAAAAGTTTTGTAAAGTTTTGAAATAATGTGTAAAGTTTTGCAAGTCACTAAGTACTCTCAATGTCAAATATTGTGCGTATAAAATCTGGGTGTCTGCACATCGTGATCTACACTTCATTTCACTCCCCCAACCCTTTGAGAGGTAGATGGTTCTTATCAGCACAGCAATTCTTTCCATATAGCAAGTGATATGTGTACCTAGTTTGGTTAAAATCTGTCTGGTGGTTTTATATGTGTGGATTTAACTGGACAAGATTATGCCTTCAGGTACTTCTTACATGTAACCAGACTTCCTCAGTGAGTAAATCTTAGAATGTGTATGGTACATGAGCCATGTATAATATCAATAATAACAGTAATAATAATAATAATAATAATAATAATAATAGTAATAATAATATGTGGAATTTAAGCACTATTAGTCTCATTAACAATAAGCAATTTCCCCATTATATTCTTTTTGTATGCGAGTAGGCACATCTAACAGAAACCTATGACAAGAGTACAGAAGTAATCAACTGCAGAAGTTGTCTGATCAGAGGAAGAACAAGAGATAATAGGGTAAGAATAGCAGATAAGGCAGAGAGAAGAAAAGTGAAATAGAAAGAGAAGATAAAAGTATAGAGAGGGAAGCTTTGAAAATGATAAAAGATAAAACTTTAATCTCCTCTTGAATGCAGTATGGATTTTGGTAGGACGCAGCTTACAGGCTAAATTGGCCATCCAGGGTGGCCGAGCGGTTCTAGGCGCTACAGTCTGGAACAGCGCGACCGCTACGGTTGCAGGTTCGAATCCTGCCTCGGGCATGGATGTGTGTGATGTCCCTAGGTTAGTTAGGTTTAAGTAGTTCTAGGGGACTGATGACCTCAGAAGTTAAGTCCCATAGTGCTTAGAGGCATTGGAATCATTGCCTAAATTGGAAGACTGAAACTGTGTGCCAGATGAAGACTCAGACTTGGGACATTTGCCTTTCACGGGCAATTGCTCTATTGACTGAGCTACCAAAATGCAACTCACCGCCCATCCTCACAACTTTTCTCAGTTTTCACACAGTTTTAATCTGCCAGGAAGTTTCATATCAGTGCACACTCCACTGCAGAGTGTACATTTCATACAGGCTAAAGTGTTCAATAATCATATGGTTGAAAGGGAGAAGGATACTGGAGCTAGTCTCAAGCAAAGATATAGCCATGATGCTGGATGTATCTAGTTTCATACTAGAGTTGTGGAATGATGATAGGTATGTGATATATGAGGAGGCGTGTTGAGGGCATGAATGACTGAAAAACTGATAACATAAACAGAGCATTTGAAAATCATGCTGCGTGTCTGTTTGCATCCAACCAAACTGATCTACTGTTTACTGCTATTCACATTTGTGCCATTTAAATCTGATCAAGTAAATTAGAAAGGAAGCTGCTACCTCGAAAACAGATGCTGCCTACTGCATTACACAACATACGTCCTGTTTATCTACTACTAGCCTTTTTCCAGTGACTTTGCTCATGTACACATTCCACACCTATATTGCACACACCATCTCTTCCCCCCTCTCTTTGTCTATCTCTTCCTCTCCTGTCTCTCCTTCCATCTTGTTCTCCTACCTTTATCACTCCATCTCCTCCATCCCACTCTATCTGCCTTTCCATATTATCATCTCCTCTCTCTGTCTATTTCTTCCTTCCCCTAATTCTCACCATATCTTCCAAGCCTCCATCTCTCCATATTCTCTTCCATCTCTCTATGTCCATCTCACCTTCCTCTTATTCATTTTGCATCTAAACCTACACGCCTTCCACCTACCTCTTGCATCCTTCCCTCTCTGTCCATCACCTTCTCCCCTATCTCTATCTGTCTCTCTCCTCATATCTCCTACCTCTATCTCATTCTTCCCCATCCCCTCCCACCAGTCTCATTATCTATCTCCCCCGCCCCCCCTCTCTCCTCTCTCTGCTCAGCCATGGCCATTGCACGTGTAGCCCCTGTGAGGCATGCTAATACCTGTTCTCTCTCTCTCTCTCTCTGCCCATCTTCTCCCACTCTCTGTCCATATCATCTCCCCTCCCCCCCCCCCCCCCAACTACTCTGTATCCATATCCTCCTTACTCCTCTGCTCTCTCTGTCCATCTCATATCCTCCACACTGTCTATGTATATATGTATACATCCACATCACTCCTCCTGTCTCTCCATCACCTTGTCCCACACTCTATCTGTCCCTCCCCTGCTGCCACCTCTCTCTTTGACCATCCCCTTCTGACCCCTCTTTCTCTATCTATCTCAAACTGCCCCCCACCCCTGCTCTCTCCATTCCCTCTCTATCCATCCCAACCCTCCCCCAGCTGTGCCAGTAAGCTAACTTTGCTGCGAAACAAGTTGATAGTGCAGGTCAGTACTACTCCCACAACACGCCAGTCGTGCTGGCAGCCTAAATCATTTGTTTGCCCCTGGTGTGTAGGCTGCCCAGCAATTCAAGTCGATAAGGCTGTCCAATATCACACCTGTTATAAGGGGTAACCTACACGCTGGGGGCTGGAAAAACCTTTCTCGTCCCTGAAGTGTAGGTCGCCCTGCAAAGCAGCTCGATAATGCAAGCCTACACTATTCCTACAAAACATGCCTATTGTGCAGGGCAGCCTACATGGCAGGTGCTGGAAAAACACATTCACCAAAATCACTGCTCCTATTGGAGCTAGGAGATCATAAATGACACAGTGCTGATACTCATGAAGTTTGCTGTTCGTGTACCAAATATGGTTGAAATTGATCGAAAGATTTGGGAGGAGCCCCCAGACTGACATAAATACACAATGGTATTTTTTTTAGAACATTATTACTTGTCGTACAGCTTTGTAACAAAAACTACTAGTTGACACGTGGTTAATGGAATCTTTCAACATCTGTGAATCTAAATATTCATATAACTATTGAAATAGTGGCTAATGAGGTATATTTTTTAATTTTCTTTTGAGCTGGTAGGTTTCCCATTTTCTTGTTTTATATCAGACAAGTGCTTGTAGAATAGCTTGCCATCAAAGTACGTAACTCCACTCTGAAACTTGGAGTAGGAGGCAAAGTCCACTTGAAAATTATTTTTTTGTGTTGTCTTGTGGCCATGTAAACCACAGTTTAGCTGATACTGATTTTTATTATCACCAGCAAAAACCATGTAGGGTTAAATGCATTCAGAAATGAGTGTAAGAATTCCAACATCCTTAAAAAGGTGTGAGATGTGCACTTGCCTCCTTTACACAATATTCTTACTGCTTGCTTCTGCTGAACAAACGTACTATTTGTTTGAGGTTCGCTGCCCCAGGAGACAATTGCATAAGATAAGCCAATGAATGAAAATATGCAAAATAATCCAACATTCTGTAGAACTTTCTGTAGGTAACTATGGCTGGAGCTGTTAGATAATTTGGAAGAAAAAGCATACTTTATCCATCAGCTGTACAACTGTATGTTTATTCTCTACCAGTTTTGATTATTACAATCATCTTCACAGGAGAAAAACAGGGTACTGCAAATGTATGTTTGAACCACTGATGTATGCTGTTTTTGTCCTGTGTAGATGATTGTACTAATCAAAACTGGTTGATAAAAACAATATACATCAAATGTATGTTTGAACCATTGATGTACCTTGTTTTTCTCCTATGGAGATGATTGTATTAATTGAAAATGGTCAAGAATAAACATACCATTGTACAGCTAATGACACAGATATGCTTTTTCCAAACAACAGTCCTGTCTTTAGGTCAACACAGTGAGAGATGCTTCAAAGGACTTAACAAGATGAACTGAACTTCATGATTAGTTTATTTCATTTTACTTTGTTATGTAGCTGCATATCAAGGACTGTGCTTCATGGAGTGTATGAAAATTAATGTCTACTTCTGGTGTTAAATGATCATTACTGCATGTTTGAAACTGTGTAGTTTGTTTCTTTGTAAGAGTAACGCTTTAACTTTTAGCTACGAATAACATGTAGGCCTGTTCAACTATCATTTGCACTGTGCCTGCTGAGGTTGAGTTTGTCAACTACAAGGCAGATATCAGGGCTTATTGTAAAGCTAAATGACATATAGAAGTGGCTTGTAAACAAACATCCATTGTTACAGGTGTAGAGGAATAATTTCGTTGGAAAATACAAATTTAGCTACAAATATGTTATAAACAGCAAAGATTTAGTATAACTGAGGAAGCAGATGTAGATGTGGATGTAGATGTCAAAGTAGTGTCTTTCCTTGCAATGTACTTGCTTACATTCAGCTGATGAAAGGACAGATAGTGTTATGCAGTACAGTCAATGTTTATTGGTAATTCATTTTACAGATTAATTTTCTATGATTTCCTTGTCTTGTATTAATGTATACCTTGATGCATTCCACATTACTGAAGGGGGGAGCTTGATGAACGAACGAATGAATGAATAACACAGGGAGGGGAATCAGGGTTGTCGATGCACTGAGGAAGTTCTTTTGTTGGGTTCCAATAGGATGTGAATAGGTGACATTAGGAAACATGTGAGGAATATTGCTGTGGATTGATAAATAATGTAGTGCATGGACAAGATAGAGGTGTTTATCCAGCAGTGGATATCAAATGATCGATATGTAGAAAAATGAGCATATACGCAATTGTCTGGAAGTAGTGTCATCTTTATTACAAAAAGCACTGGAATCCAGGTACATGCACATCTCATTTGTAGCTGCTAGCCCAGCCAATAAAATTTAATCAGTATGGAATGTTATTCCAAGATGCACTGGTAAAGAAGCCATAGATGAAATTAAATTAAAGAAAGGAACATGATTAATAATTTCTTGAGAACTCAACAAAATTTGTTAACATAAGTAGGATTAAAACCGTAGACAGAATTATAATTAATTTTCAGGTGAACTATAAGGAAGTGTGTTGGAAACCTTGCTGTTCATGTTTTGTGTTAATGACCTGGCAGACAATATTAGTAATGTAGATCTTTTTCCAAATTATGTAATTATCTACGATAAATTGCTATCCAAAGAAGGAAGCACAAGTATGCACTCTCAATAAGACTTCAAAGTATATGGTTATATTTTATCTTACTTTAACTGTATTTCATTATTATTATGTTTCTGATACCTCAATTCCATTAATTTAGTCAATAAATGTCATTACAATGTTTGCTCATTAAGTTACATAAGTTCGCATATGCATCAGGAGTTAGTATCGGATACTGCAATATGGTCTGCATTTCACTCTTTATGTGTTGTTTCATTCTGTTACTTCACAAAAACACACACACAACATGCAGATATATATTTGTTTGCACTGAACAAAATATACATGTTTTTTGTCTGAAGTGTGGATTATGGCCTGGAACTTCTTCCAGAAATCACTCCACCTCCATCGGAAGACATTTGCAATTGTATACACTACATCCCTAAATTTTTGTCTTACATCTGCCACAGTGTCATGAAACACAGCTTTGTTAAAGATCATCTGATCCCAATAATTGACCATTTCCCTCTGTGAATGGTACTTTACAACAGCAAGATCATGTACTCAACTTATATACTGACAAGGAAGTATCAACAGCTCACTTGCAAGATATCATCCTCAGCAATCAATTCCGCTTGAAAATTTGGGCCATAATATTGAAGGCACAAAGTTATGACTGGCTGCATGGAGAGCTCTTAAACTTTGTGTGCACTGGCTGCTTTCACTTGCTCCACCCCACTGCAGATGCCAGTGTTCATAATGTTAGCAAAGATACAAGTGGTAGTACTTTGTTTATTGTGTCAAAGTATGTGGTTTGTAACCTGTAGTTGGAGACAGAGATCATTCTGCTTTGAAAATTTTATGTTATGATTCACAAATGCAGTGTATATTAATGAAATGATAGTATTTTATTAAAGAATAATGTTATTTAATTACTAATATCACTATTGTGTATTATTTTATTTGGATAAAAAGCTGAAATTGTAAAACTGAAGTACATTTGCAGGAATTGCACTGTTCTTCAACTTGACTGCCATGATTAAATTGATAATCAAAAATCATCAACACCATTTCTTCAGTTGCTGATGTTTATTCATACAATGTGTATATATTTTCAGAAGGTCATAACTGTGTAATATCACAATTATGGTCCAAATTTTCATGTGGGATCAATTGCTGGGTCCGATATCTTCCAAGTGTGCTATTTTCTCCTTAAAATATGAGGTCAAGGTGGGGATGTTGCCTTGCAAGTCATGACGAGACTTATCTTTCTGTGCATTTCAGTAAGAGAAAATGAGTGGTTGAGAAGGAAGTAACCACAGCGCCACTGTTCTCAGACTCATCATACTTGCGGAACTATGGCGGGGAGGCATCGAGGCAGTACAGAACTGATGTTATAGCGGCGTCTTGATTTAGAAAGTATGCAGCCTGCAACATTAAACCCATACTCTGATCCCTAACAGGCAGTTACTGGAAGTCAGAGCCAACTCTTTCAACCACTATACAAAACAAACATGTGGCCACTGTGCATGTTGACGTCATAGATCGTGCTACATCTCACTGGCTACACTTTACTGTTTGACATGATGCCCTGTAACAAATACTATTTCTTGCCATGTAGATAACAGTGCTTTCAATCCCTGAATCTATGTACTAGGAGTACAAAAAGTCTGGGAACACTTTCAATTATTTATTGCATAAGAACCAAACATTGTACAGATATCATACATATGTCATTTAGAAGAGAAACCCTGAAATCTTTTGTTTCATGTATACTGCCACAGCATAGTTTGGTATTTTGTCGATACTCAGCACTAGTCACAAACGTGATGAGTTCAGGTGCGGAGTGAGCTTTCTGTGTGTTGGAGTTCAACGAAAACAATTGTGCTACCACTGTTCAACTGATGTTTAGAATTGAGTACAGTAAGAAGCCACCAAAAAGGAAGGCCATTTACCACTGGCACAACAAATTCATTACAATGGGTTGCTTGTGCCTGACAAAGAGAAGTGGACATCCCAGTGTGAGTGAAGTGAATGTGAAGCAAGTATGAGAGACATTCATAAGGAGTCCAAAGAAATTGGTGCGTCGTGCATCCTGTGAACTCGAAGTGGCTCCAATGACAGTGTGGAAAGTCCTGGAACAGAACCTGTCTATGAAACCATTCAAATTGGAGCTAGTGCAGAAGCTCAATTATGATGACAAAGACAAGCATTTTGAGTTTTGTTCGCAGTTGCAACAATTGAATGAGGATGGGGATGGCATTTTTGATCGCTTAATTTTTAGTAATGAAGCCACTTTTCACACTAATGGGAAAGTAAACAGGCATAATTGTCAAATCTGAGGTACAAAACATCCACACGAATGCACTGAATTTGAGCACAATTCCCCAAAGGTAAATGATTTTTGTGCCTTGTCATGTTGAAAACTGTACAGGCGATTCTTCTTTGCCGACAGCACTGTCACTGACTATTCCTACTTGAACATGTTGCAGCAATGGCTGATGCCTCAAATGCAATCAGACTCTCCATTCATCTTTCAGCAGGATGGGGCTCCACCCCATTTGCATCAATTGACTGTGCTTCATAAGGGGACAGCTGTTTCATGAAATGGCTTCCCCGATCATCAGATCTCACTCCGTGTGACTTTTTTCTGTGAGGACACATTAAAGATTTGGTGTATGTACTGCCCCTACCATGTGATGTAGCAGAGCTCCAGGAGAGAATACGGGACACGACTGCCACAGATGATGATGCCATGTTGGGACGGGTATGGCAAGAATTCGATTACCGTATTGACATCTGCTGGGTCACTCATGGTTTGCATATCAAATGTTTGTAAAAGAAACTTTCAGAGTTTCTCTTCAAAGTGCAATATGTATGACATCTGTACAATGTTTAGTTCCTGTGCAATAAATAATTGAAAGCATTCCCAGACTTTATGTACACCATGTATTAAGTTAATTTGAGAAATAGTGGCTAATGAAGTACGTTTTCAATTTTCTTTTGAATTGGTATGGATTTTCAATCTTTTAATTTGTGAGATGGGAGCTTGTTGAATATCTTATCACCAGAGTATATGACTCAAATTTGAAACTTGAACAAGAGGCAAAGTCTACACGAAAATTATTTTTGGGTCTTATATTGTCATTGTGCAAATCACAGTTCACCTGAATGATTTTTATCAGCAACAAAAACCAATAAGAAATAAATCTGTTGGGAAGTAAGTGTGAGAATTCCAAGATCCTTCCATCAAATGGATAATTTATATCTAAATAATGTTGATGATAATAGTGATGATAATAACTAATGAATAAACTTAAAATGATTACCCTGACTGCAGGCTTTCTGTGATCTCGCACTCAAACTCAGTGAAACTGAGGCAGTATCATCGAGCAGTGACGCATCAGATCGCTGTGTGTCTGTAGTCGTGGATATCCTGTTGAGGTGCAGCAATGCCGGAGTCGAAGAGACTGCAGCGGCAGTCCTCGGTCAGATGGTGCGAGTTTCCACACAGCTCCAAAGAAATGGGTAAGCATCTCTATGATTTGTACATGCCACAAAACATAAATTCTCATATCGTGATCTACACTGAGGTGACAAAAGTAATGGGATAGCAGTTGTACATATAAACATGGCAGTAGAATCACGTACACATGGTATAAAAGGGAAGTGCATTGGCAGAAGTATTGTGTACACAGGGTATAAAAGGTCAGTGCATTGGCAGAGCTGTCATCTGTACTCAGGTGGTTTGTGTGTAACATTTTCTGATGTGATTATGCCCGCACTGTGGGAATTAACAGACTTTGAAAGCAGAATGGTAGATGGGGCTAAATACATTTGACATTCCATTTTGGAAATCATTAACACATTCAATATTATGAGATCTACAGTGTCAAGAGTGTGCTGAGAATACCACATTTCAGGCATTACCTCTCACCAGTGATAACACAGTGACCAACAGCCTGGACATAACAATCTAGAGCTGTTAGAGTTGTCATTGCTACCAGAGAAGCAACATTGCAGAAATTGATGTGTGTCATATGACGAATGTATCCATTTGGACAGGTGGCAAAATGTGGTGTTAATGGGCTACGGCAGCAGATGGTCGATGTCAGTGCCTTTGTAACAGCATGACACCATCTGCAGTGCTTCTACATCTACATCTACATCTACGTCTACATTCATACTCCGCAAGCCACCTGACGGTGTGTGGCGACTTGTGACCATATCGCTTGGATCCTAGATGATTGGAAAACCGTGGCACCATCAGATGAGCTCCGATTTCAGTTGCTAAGGGCTGATAGCTGGGTTCAAGTGTGGTGCAGACCCCATGAACCCATGGATCCAGGTTGTTAACAAGGCACTTTGCAAGCTGGTGGTGCATCCATAATGGCATGGGCTGTGTTTACATGAAATGGGTTGCATCCTCTGGTCCAGCTGAACTGCTCTTTGAGTGGAAAAGGTTATGGTTGGGTACTTAGAGACCATCTGCAGTCATTCATGGACTTCACGTACCTGAACAATGACGAAATTATTATGGATGATAATGCACCATATCACCAAGCCACAACTGTTTGCAATTTGTTTGAAAAACATTCTGGACAATATGAGTGAATCATTTGCCCACTCAGATTGCCCAATGTGAATGCCATAATGACATCAAACATTTATGGGACACAGTTGAGAGGTCAGTTTGTGCATAAAATTCTGCACCAGGCACACTTTAGCAGTTAGGGACAACTATAAAGGCAGCATGGATCAATATTTATTCAGGGGACTTCCAATATATAGTTGAGTCCATGCCACATTGAGTTCCTGTACTATGCGAGGCAAAAGGAGGTCTGACACAATATTAGGAGTTATCCAATGACTTTTGTCACTTCAGTGTACATGTTCATCTACACATGTACATTGCAAGTCACCTCACAGTGCGTGGGGGAGGTTACTTCTGGCACCACTCTGTTTACGCTCCTTTACTGTTCCATTCACAAACGTCATGTGTGGAGAATGATAGCCAGTAAAATTTCTCTGATTTTCTCATTGTGTTCACTTTGAGGGACATGTATGTGAAGAAGAAATAAGTTGCCCTAATTCTTCTTAAATTTAACACATTCGGAACAGCTAAAGTAAACTCTGCAATGCACGCTTCTCTTGTAGTGTCTGCCACAGGAATTTGTTTAGCATTTTGTAATGCTTTCACACAGATTAAAGAATCCTGTAATGAAACAAGATGATCTTTGTTAAATCCCCCTTATCTAGTCTATTAATCTAGCTGGTAATGTCCTGATGCTAATGAACAGTATTTAGTTTTTTCTAAGCCACTCCTTTGATGGATGCATTGGGTTTAAAATCTCAGAATATTTAAATGTAAAGTAAAATACTACATTATTAGCTACTCTTTGTACAGTTCATCAGATTACTTGGACTCAAAATGTGAAGTCAGGGCAGCTGTAATACATTATCTGATCAAAAGTATTCAGACACCTATTAGTGAACAGTAATGTGGTGTGTGTCACCCCTTCACCTTTATGACAGCTTGAATTGTACTGGGGACACTTTCAGTGAAGCGTCTGAATGTCTGTGGAAGAATGGCAACCCATTTTTTCCTCAAGAACCAAACCTGAAGAAAGTAGTGACGCTGGGACTGTGGAGCACAGTTGACATTCTAACTCATTCCACAGTTGTTCAGTACTCTGAGTTGGCCAATCCATTTCAGGAATGTTATTGCCTACAAAACTTGCCTCACAGATGCTGTTTTATGAGAGGGCTGATACAGTCATCTCTCTGAACTGTTCCTCTACTGTATGCAGTTCGCAATGCTGTAAAATGTGTTGAAATCCTTCAAAATTTAGTGTTTTCATAAGTGCAATAAGGGGACCACACCATAACCATGAAAAACACTTCCGTAACGTAACACCACATCCTGCGTACTTCACGGTGATCACAAATAACGTTCTCCTGGTATACCCCACCTAAACACTTCCATTGTATTGCCATGGGTGTAAAATGTTCATCACTCCAAATCACTCACTTGTTTCCAGTCATCCACTATCCAGTGGCATCACACTTTACATCACCTCAAGCATCACTTAGCAATGACTACAAAAACCTGTGGCTTATGAGGAGCTGCTCTACCACTGTACCACATTGTGTTCAACTCATTACCCATAGTCATTGCCATAGCCTGATTGCTAGTAACTCTTTAGAACTCACTAGTGATTCCTTCCACTGATTTCATTCAATTTTTTCCAACACTCCTCTTCAGTGCTTGACAGTCCCTGTATATTAGTATATGAGGTCTACCTGGTCTCAGTTTAGCTGAGCTTGTTCCTTTGCATTCTCACTTCAAAGTCAAATTACAGCACCTATAGAAGATTTGAAATATCCCTGACAGATTTGTTTCTGGGGTGACATGTCTGGTCCACATTCAAAGTCATTGAGCTCTGCTGACCAATCCGTTCTGCTCTTATTGCTTCTCTACTGGCAACACAATACCCCACGTCTCACTCTGGTGAATCCATCTCTCACATCATCTGGTGGCCACTTCCACATTACATAGGGGTGTCCACACACTTTTTTTATGGCTGCCCGAGTGTGGCAACCATAATTTGGATATGGAGTAGGACGTGACCAGGTGGTGACTAAAATCTGGTGGCAGGAAAATGATTAGTGACAAATAAGCACCAGCTAGTATAAAACAGTTACTTAGCTTTATTGACAGCGAAGAGTGTACCATAGATACAGTTCCAATTAGTGTCCAAAGAATATTCCTGATTCGTGGCCTAAGTCGTTATACAATACTGAATCACACAACAAGCTACCTAACCAGACAATGAACGATGGCACTGTCAACTGCAACGAGCTGTCGGCAACACTTCCTGACTCAGGGCCAGTGCTCCTGTTATATTGTGTAGCCAGAGGGCACTGTAGGCCCCAGCTCAGCAATGGCGCGACGTCTTCAGTCGGCTTCAACGCCACGTGCCACCGGCAGTCGCGATGGGAAACTGTGGCAACCGATGCGACTGCAGGACATGTGCAATATTCGGTTGGGTCTGCGGATACAACATTCCTCCCTCCTTGAAAGGCCACCGAGACGTCAGGTGCTGCCAGGGTCTGACGACGAAGGGGGGGGGGGGGGGGGGGGGGGGGAGGGTGGCTACTGTGAGACGACGGACCAAGACCGGGTGGCGTCTACTCCCGCATCCTGGCATTCACCCTGCACTGAAGCCAAAACAACCCCAAGGATGCAACGCACAGCAGCCACGATGGACCCAACACTTAATGCACCTGGATGCTCGAGGACGATGATGAAGCCTTGGGCGGTGGCGAAGATGACCCAGGAGAAGAGGCAGTGATGGAGTCCCAGCTAGGAAGAGCCATAGGGCGGGCTGGACCAGCCCAGACAACTGTATCGACTTCCATCGGGGAAAGCTCCTGCAGCGACGACAGCTGCGAGGGCGGGGTCGATGAGGGATGCCCGCCATCCAGGAACCGGGGCAAGTCCACCTGTGGGTCTGCAACCGGGAAGCCTGCGGAAGTGTCGCTAGCACGGCAAAGCCGTAGCTGATTGTGGTGGTGGCGCTGCAAGCCGACAGGGGTGGAAACAAGAAATATGTGGGAACCCAACTGCCGGACGATGGTACCCTGCCCCCCAGCGGTGGCGGCCGACAAACAACCTGCAATACACAGGAGTGTTAGGCGCAAATCAATCATGCAGCCGCAGCGGTGCTGGCGTATGCAGTGGCGGGTGCAGCAGGGTGAGCAAAGTTCTGTTGCGATGGCCATGAAACAACTCTGCCAGCGACGGGCCAACACAAGGCTGCGAATGATAAGATGAAAGGAATGTGAGCAAAGCTTGGTCTCTTGTGTGGGTGACGCAAAGTGTGCTTATCTGTTGTTTAAAAATATGGACAAACTGCTCAGCCTCACCATTGGACTGAGGGTGGAAAGGAGCACTTGTGAGATGACCAATCCCATCATCGTCGCCACTTTTATGGCTGCCCAGGCATGGCAACCATAATTTGGATATGTAGTAGGACGTGACCAGGTTGTGACTAAAATCTGGTGGCAGGAAAACGATTAGTGACAAATAAGCACCAGCTAGTATAAAACAGTTGCTTAGCTTTATTGACAGCAAAGAGTGTACCATAGATACAGTTCCAATTAGTGTCCAAAGAATATTCCTGATTCGTGGCCTGGTCATTATACAATACTGAACCACACAGCGAACCAGCTAACCAGACAATGAACGACGGCACTGACGACTGCAACGAGCTGTCTGTAAGACTCCCTGACTCAGGGCCAGCGCTCCTGTTATATCATGTAGCCAGAGGGTGCTGTAGGCCTCAGCTCAGCAATGGCGCGACGTCTTCAGTCGGCTTCAACGCCACGCGCCACCGGCGGTCGCGATGGGAAACTGTGGCAACCAATGCAACTGCAGGACATGTGCAATATTCGGTTAGGTCCACAGATACAACAACTTTTGCTCAGGTAGTGTATTTGTATAAGATCGGTCTTGACTTTGTCAGTGTGTAGACAGCTAATGGTGGTTTGTCTAAAGTTGAAATGCTGTGTTTGAAGTATTAGATAACAACAACAACTGAGTAGTATAGGAGGAATAGCAATGGCGTTTTATAAAGGTGTTCTTCAGCTAACATACATGTGTGAAGCAATCTAGCAGTAATTCCCAGAATTATCCATTTGAGTTGATTAGTTCTGGTCACAGTTTGTGGTTAGTGTACTTTACAGATGCAGCCAGCAGTGCTGTCTTCTGACTGTGAACGTATAACTTGAATCATTCTACATCCTTCATGTTGGAATTGATGGAACACAATGTGTGAATGATGAATGACACATATATAAGTGCATACACTATCCTACCTTTTGGAATTATTAGTTCTTTCATCGTGGTCACTTTTGCTTTTATTTGTGTCTATTGGTAGTACGTAGTACTACATGTTTGATCTCTGAAAGGTAAATACTAATCAACAATCCTGTCTCATAATGTATTTATTGTCTCGAGAGAATTTGTAGTTATGTGGATAAAAAATTAGCCACCAAAATATTATAACTGTTTGCTCTAACAGAAGAAAATTATCTGTTTCAAGTACAGCAGTGTAGTCCTCTTTCATTCTAATGGTGAGTGAATGTACTGAGTACCTCATGTGAACATATTTCTTCTAGGGTAACTTCTCTTAATCTCTCTCTCTCTTTCTCTGTCTCTCTCTCTCTTTCTCTCTCTTCCACCATTCATCCCATGATTTGGTAGTGTAATAGCAGCAATAATAACAGTAGAAGTAGTAGTAGTAGTAGTAGTAGTAACAGCAGTAATTTTATTCATCCGTAGATCACTTTTCAAGGATACTGAACTTGACGTAGTACTTTTTAGGCTGACAAAATAACTTAATTCATATATACGGGAATTTGCATACTTCATCAAGAGTAGTGACTGGTGTATTGTGACGAGCCAGTTGCTCAGCAACCGTTGAACAGAAGTTTTCTGTTGGTGAGAGATCTTGAGAATGTGCTGGCCAGGGCAGCAATCAAACATTTTCTGTATCCAGAAAGGCCCGTACAGGACCTGCAACATGCGGTTGTGCATTATCCTGCTGAAATGTAGGGTTTCACAGGGATCTAATGAAGGGTAGAGCCACGGGTTGTAACACATCTGAAATGTAACATCCACTGTTCAAAGTGCCATCAATGCGAACAAGAGGTGACCGAGACGTGTAACAGTGGCACCTCATACCATCACGTCGGGTGATACGGCAGTATGGCAATGACGAATACACACCTCCAATGTGCATTTACCGCTATATCGCCAAACATGGATGCGACTAACATGATGCTGTAAACAGAACCTGAATTCATCCGAAAAAATGACGTTTTGCCATTCATGCACCCAGATTCGTCGTTGACTACAACATCACGGGTGCTCCTGCCTGTGATGCAGAATCAAGGATAACTGCAGCCATGGTCTCTGAGCTGATAGTCCATGCTGCTGAAAATGTCGTCAAACTGTTCATGCAGATGGTTGTTGTCTTGCAAACGTCCCCATCTATTGACTCAGGGATTGAAACACGGCTGCACGATCCATTACAGCCACATTGATAAGATGCCTGTCATCTCGACTGCTAGTGATACAAGGCCGTTGGGATCCAGCACGGCGTTCCGTATTACCCTCCTGAACCCACCGATTCCATATTCTGCTAACAGTCATTGGATCTTGACCAACACGAGGAGCAATGTCGCGATAGGATAAACCGCAATCACAATAGACTACAATCTGACCATTATCAAAGTCGGAAAATTGATGTTACACATTTCTCCTCTTTACACGAGGCATCACAACAACGTTTCACCAGGCAACGCCGGTCAACTGCTGTTTGTGTATGAGAAATTGGTTGGAAACTTTCCTCATGTCAGCACGTTGTAGGTGTCGCCACCGGCACCAACCTTGTGTGAATGCTCTGAAAAGCTAATCATTTGTATATCACAGCATCTTCTTCCTGTCAGTTAAATTTTGCATCTGTAGCATGTCATCTTTGTGGTGTAGCAGTTTTAATGGCCAGTAGTGTAATTAAACTTTCACTACTTGAGACAGCCCCCATGAAAAACGAGTGATGGTAGGACAATGAATCTTTGTGTAAACATTTGTAAGGACATGTGGAAGATAAATAACATATAAACCACCCAAAGAAACACATTTTGATTGCCACCTGAGAGGATAACATTTATTAATTAGGTACCATGTTTACACTGCAGGTCATAAATGTTGCTCAATGTGATGAACATCTGTATCCACAACAGCAACACTTTTCAAATGGTAGGCCATGGAACATTCAGCTGTTGTAACACAGCTTGTGCACTGCTTGAAGATCACACATTGCATCCAGCATTCTGTCATGATAACAGTAACTTCTTCAACAGTTCGTCCTGCAATTAGGCGTTGGTCTCTCTCAGGAGCAATTCCCAAATCACCAGTTAACTCAAACTTCCAAATTGTGTTCTTTGACCCCAGTGTGGAAAGAGGACCTCTCTGTTTTTCTTTAACACATTAGTACTCATGAAGAGCACAGCACTATTGCTGTTGTTTTCATAAAACAGCCTTACTATTAAAGTCCTGTTCACCTAGTCCAGGTCCATGTTGACAGTCTGCAACTGTAATGCACACTGACACACCAGTACTGTTACTTGATGGCAGCTCACCTGCTAGCAACCAAATCCTGCAGCACACAGCCTGGATGTCATTCCTATGAAGTTCGGTACCTGTATAATAAATAGTTTTCCATCTACACTGATTCAAGTAGCAGAAGTTTAATTATAAACATCCTGTGCAGTAGTGTTTTGCAAAGAAGTTATTTAATAATGTAATACTAGTGTTACACTGTCAATTCATTTCCCACTCCCAGTCACTGCGCACGCTACACAGTCTATGTACACATTATTTCATAATGTGGCTCTACACATACTAACAGTTCACTCAGGACCGTAGTGATGATGGCTGGTGTCTGTTCTGTGTATTACAACTTCCCATTCACTAACTGGGAAAACTGAGTTGCTATCCCTCTGTAATAACTGAGGTGTCAGGAAAACAAGAGTAAGGTTTTACTATTATGCCTTGCATCACTTTGGAAGACTGTTTTTCCACAAAATAAAGAAAGAGAAGGAAAAATACATAGTTTGAAGGCATTATATGAAATGATATATGTTGTATTAATGTCATTATTATTTGTATTTGTTACATTTTTTACCAAATCCCTACTCTCTATTGTCTAAGTAACCCTTGAATGTATAGAATGTATTGCTTAACAGGTACATTGTAACTGTCTTTTTAAATAAGTTTGTTTTAGTAATTTCCCTAATCTCTCTAAGCAATTTACTGTACAGTCTTAGTCCTTGTTATAAAATGCTGTTTTGAGTCATATGTGAGATTCTGTATTCTGGTGCAAAGTTCTAAATGAGCTCTTGTCTGAAGTAAAGGAAGCAAATGAGAATCCCCATAACTTCAAAATAAAATTAAAAGAATATCACCATTCTTTCTTCAAATTACATGGTTATGGAGGTTTAAGGACTGAAGATTTCTGTTGGGAGCATCATAACCAGCAATGCTTAGTATAAACAAATTTCTATTCTTTAACATATTGACTGCCATCCGTCAGAAACACCAGTGTACTTATACAAATAATAATCAAGCAGTAGTTTGTAAGAGATAACTATTTTCTATAATAGAAGAAACAGCAACTTTTTTTCAAAGTAATTGCTTTGCTGATAATTTTACTATATTTAATTTAGCCTCTGTGATTACAGATAGTATGTATCAGTTCAACATTAATTAGAGTTGTCATCAACCTGAAGATAGGCTAGAACACAAAAATTCTTCAATAAGAATACTCCTATTGCAAGTGGTATGCTCTTTATTGCCTCCAGCCATCTCTTACCTCATCCTTACAACAGCATGTAGATCAATAATTAATTAATTATTTTGTAAACCTCATATACACACATCATAAGACTGTTTGCTGAAAATCTCCTCATACCTTGTAAAATATGAAAATTGGTTAGACATTGTATGTATGTTTTATCCTCATCAAGATAAGTGATCATTCTTTTTTCTTAATTTTGCTGTAGCATTTCTATTATTGGTCTTTGTTGAATAATGACTCAAACAACGATCCTTGTAACAAAAAGGTTTAAGGTTCTGCAAAATCATGTATTTGATTAAACGAACAATCTTATTCTGCTTGATTCAATACTTCTGTGAATACTGTAATTTCCATCTTCATTAATATGTGGACACTACATTGTACACATTAACCAATACTGCATTACATGTCATAGTCCAATCAATTCTAGGAATAACTATCACAAGATTACATATAAATAAATAAAAATTTTAAAAAAAGCTGTATATTATGAGAGCCCAGGGATGACACTTATGAGTCACTAAATTTTTTGGGGCACCTACAACAAATGAACAATAGGCTTACCAAAAAGATCTTCTCATTGATTAAAAGCTCCAAGACTGGAAGCCTGTGGCTTAATGAAGTACTAAAGGAGTTGGATTCGGCTGGGACCTCTGATCTGGAGGTAGAAGATCATTCCCAATTTTGTGCTATGGTAGACTCATGGACCCTACCACCTAGAGTCCCTGAACATCGGAAGCTCCTTTCTCAGGAGAGAGAGGAGAAATTATCAGCAGTGCTCAAGACATATTTGGAATGGAAGAGAGCATCAAATAAGAATGAGTCATAAGTGCTCCTTAGTAGGCTTAAATCAATAATAATAATAATAATTATGTCTGTATAAATTTTGTTACTTCCAATGTAAATTTTTAGTGTAGCTGATATCAAGTGCAATAGTTACCTTTATGACTTGTGTGGTATCAATAACAACATAATCCTGGATAGTTTATAAGAAAATATTCCAAATTAAAAATTAAAAAAACTATTTTAATTATAACATACTGACTAATTCTGGTTACCAAAAAATTATAGTTATAAGACAAAATTTATATAAATGATAGCCTCCCCTAGATCGAATGTATTATACTAGGATTTTCAAAAAAATTGCAATCCAGGCTTTCTTGGTAACAGCTTTGAAAATCTCAATATTTCAAACACTTTTTTCTAAGTTTTTATGTATTTTTTCAAGCATTATATGTGATGTTGTAATCGTTACAGCTTATCAAAAACTTAGCATTTGTAACAACATTGCAGAAGCACATGACAACAGTCTAAATGCCAAAGATGACATCCTTCAATAAATTGTCCTCAAAATATGTTGAGAATTTATTCAAAAGTTCATGAGTAAATAATATATGAAGACAAGCAAAGTTTTAAAAATGTGTAGTAACTATAATCATATAGTCTTAATATAAATGCTAGTTTCAAGTGACAAAAATCTGACATAAAGTGTCATGTTTTCATTAAAACAGTGTATTGGGTTCTTCATTAAAGTGACGTCCAGTTTTACTATACACTTAACCAAACAATCCAGCCAGTTATGGGGTGGGGTCAGGTGTAAAAAAGAAAGGGGGGAGGTTGGTTATACAGATAAAATGAACAACACTGTGAGACTTGACACACACAACCCCTTTTTTTAGGTAAAAGAAACTGTAAGCACCAGGAAAAAATGCTAGTACTCCCCTAGTGTTGAGCATTTTGTTTTGTAGTTTGACACTTTTCCATTTAAAAAATTCCGGAAGAATTATGCACTTAAAGTAAATAAAATACATGATAAAAACAGAACTAGCATTTGTGCAATTAATAGCTGCAGTTTACAAGAAGTACATTAGTTCACTATCATGTGTATTCACATGCAGATAATTTATTTATTTATTTATATACTTGTTCCATAGATCTGTACATGTGAGCAAGTCACTCAGATGTGGAACGTGTCAATATACATAACAAAATACATAGAATAAAGACATTGATATAGTATTAATAACAGTGCACAAAAGTCATACTTATTAGCTTAAGAACTAGTCAACATAAATGTGAAGATAGAGTTTCATATTTAGGGCATTGTTGCATTTATTTTAACCTTGAACAGTAATCAAAACTTCCCACTTTGGGTTTAAAAGTGACCCAAAAATGGAACTGAGAAAAACAGGAATTTTTACATTAGGGCATTGTTACATTAGTTTAACAGTAAACAGTGTCAAAAAAATTTAAAAACATCTTTCCAATCTGGGTTTTACTTATTTCTCTGAAAGAATTCCTCTAGTGAATAAAGTGAGGTCTCAAGTAAATAATTTTTCAAGCTACGTTTAAATACTGATGTACTACTCCTTATACTTTTGATGCTGTTGGGTAGGGAATTGAAAATTTTTGTTCCAGCGTACTTTACCCCTTTCTGAATAAGTGTCAAGTTCTTTAACTCACAGTGGAAATCCTCTTTTCTTCTGGTGTTATGTTCATGATGTAGGCAATTCGTTTCATACAGAGTGGGGTTATTTATTATGAAGCACATCAGTGAATATATGTACTGAGATGTTGCTGTCAGTATTTCAAGTTGTTTAAAAAGATTTCGACATGAGGTTCGTGGGGGGTACACCACAAATGATTCTTATTGCTCTTTTTTGTGCTGTGAGGATTTTCTTTGCGGCAGGTGTATTGCCCCAGAAGATGATGCCATAACTCATGACTGAATGAAAATAGCCAAAGTAAGCTGACTTTGAGATGGTAATGTCATTGAAGCGTGACAAAATAATACACTGTACAGCCAAAGACACTGGTACACCTGCCTAATATTGTGTAGCGCCCCCATGAGCACACAGAAGTGCTGCAGCATGATACGGCATGGACTCGACTAACGTCTGAGGTAGTGTTGGGGGAAATTGACACCATGAATCCTGCAGGGCTGTCCATAAATCTGTAAGAGTACAAGGGGGTGAATATCTCTTTTGAACAGCATGTTGCAAGGTATCCCACATATACACAAAAATGTTCATGTCTGGGTAGTTTGGTGGCCAGTGGGAGTATTTAAACTCGGAAGAGTGTTCCTGGAACCACTCTGTAGCAATTCTGGACATTTGGGGTGTCGCTTGTCCTGCTAGAATTGCCCAAATCCATCAGAATGCACAATGGACATGAATGGATGTAGGTGAGCAGACAGAATGCTTTTGTAAGTGTCACCTGTCAGAATCATATCTAGACATATCAGGGGTCCAACTACATATGCCCCACACCATTACAGAGCCTCCACCAGCTTGAAAAGTCCCCTGCTGACATGTAGGGTCCATGAAATCATGAGGTTGTCTCCATACCTGCACACATCCATCTGCTCGATATAGTTAGAAATGAGACTCATCCAACCAGGCAACATATTTCCAGTCATCCACAGTTCAATGTCAGTATTGATGGGCCCAGGTGAGGTGTAAAGCTTTGTGTCATGCAGTCATCAAAGGTACACGAGTGGGCCTTCATCTCCAAAAGCCCATATTGATGATGTTTCATTGAATGGTTTGCACGCTGGCACTTGTTGATAGCCCAGCACTGAAATCTGCAGCAATTTGCAGAAGGGTTGCAATTCTGCCATGTTGAACAATTCTCTTGAGTCATCATTGGTCCTGTGCGCAGTGATGTTGGAGATTTGATGTTTTGCCTGAATCCTGATATTCATGGTACACTCACGAAATGGTTGTACAAAAAATGCCACTTTATCACAGCACCATATTCGCCCAGTTTACATAACTTTGTATTTGAAAATGGATGCCTATACCAGTTTCTTTGGTGCTTCAGTATATTTCTTATCAGCTTGCTCGCTAAATATCCTTTTAAAGTGAGGACTTATCAACAAATGTATCAGATTCATTTGCTTCAGTCTCTCCTCAATAAGAAATACGGTTTCCTTAAGTTGCCCTACCTCCATCTCTCCTTGCAGCCTATTATTAAAATAAGCCAAATCTTGTATATTATCATTATTTTCAGTATTATTTTCATTCAGACAGGTCATGTTTCCTTTTTTTATTATTCAGTTTTCTTTCTTTCTATAAAATATTGTGTGCATTTTGATACATTCTATGATATATCTCATCTGGAGGAATGTAAAATATGATACATTTTATATCATTACCCTTGCAGCTGCAGAAAAGTGAAATAACTGACTGATTTCTCATAGCATAGGTTTATTTTGAGTTGGATGTGTCCTTTGTTTTTATTATATCATAGATTTTAATAGTAATGTTGAGATCAAATAATGTAATTTAAACACAGTGTTATTTACTTTTTTACTTGTTAATAGGAATTGTCGAAGGCCAAATGTGGAACAGGCAGTTAGGAAACAGTTACTGCAATGTCTGGATTTACTTCAAAACTCCAAAATAACAGCAACACGTCGCTCACCTGGGCTGCCCCTCGTGATCAATAAAGTTGCTGTTGCAGATTGCCGTCCAGATAAGGTGAGTAACAATGCTGGTGCTTACACTGATGATCCAAAAGATTAAGTCTACATATTTAATAGTGTTTTGGTCCACCTTTGATAAACTAGACAGCAATGATTCTGTGTGATATGGATCAACAAGTCCTCAGCAGCAGTCTGGAGGTACGTGGAACTACACTCCTGGAAATTGAAATAAGAACACCGTGAATTCATTGTCCCAGGAAGGGGAAACTTTATTGACACATTCCTGGGGTCAGATACATCACATGATCACACTGACAGAACCACAGGCACATAGACACAGGCAACAGAGCATGCACAATGTTGGCACTAGTACAGTGTATATCCACCTATCGCAGCAATGCAGGCTGCTATTCTACCATGGAGACGATCGTAGAGATGCTGGATGTAGTCCTGTGGAACGGCTTGCCATGCCATTTCCACCTGGCGCCTCAATTGGACCAGCGTTCGTGCTGGACGTGCAGACCGCATGAGACGACGCTTCATCCAGTCCCAAACATGCTCAATGGGGGACAGATCCGGAGATCTTGCTGGCCAGGGTAGTTGACTTACACCTTCTGGAGCACGTTGGGTGGCACGGGATACATGCGGACGTGCATTGTCCTGTTGGAACAGGAAGTTCCCTTGCCGGTCTAGGAATGGTAGAACGATGGGTTTGATGACGGTTTGGATGTACCGTGCACTATTCAGTGTCCCCTCGACGATCACCAGTGGTGTATGGCCAGTGTAGGAGATCGCTCCCCACACCATGATGCCGGGTGTTGGCCCTGTGTGCCTCGGTCGTATGCAGTCCTGATTGTGGCGCTCACCTGCACGGTGCCAAACACGCATACGACCATCATTGGCACCAAGGCAGAAGCGACTCTCATCGCTGAAGACGACACGTCTCCATTCGTCCCTCCATTCACGCCTGTCGCGACACCACTGGAGGCGGGCTGCACGATGTTGGGGCGTGAGCGGAAGACGGCCTAACGGTGTGCGGGACCGTAGCCCAGCTTCATGGAGACGGTTGCGAATGGTCCTCGCCGATACCCCAGGAGCAACAATGTCCCTAATTTGCTGGGAAGTGGCGGTGCGGTCCCCTACGGCACTGCGTAGGATCCTACGGTCTTGGCGTGCATCCGTGCGTCGCTGCGGTCCGGTCCCAGGTCGACGGGCACGTGCACCTTCCGCCGACCACTGGCGATAACATCGATGTACTGTGGAGACCTCACGCCCCACGTGTTGAGCAATTCGACGGTACGTCCACCCGGCCTCCCGCATGCTCACTATACGCCCTCGCTCAAAGTACGTCAACTGCACATACGGTTCACATCCACGCTGTCGCGGCATGCTACCAGTGTTAAAGACTGCGATGGAGCTCCGTATGCCACGGCAAACTGGCTGACACTGACGGCGGCGGTGCACAAATGCTGCGCAGCTAGTGCCATTCGACGGCCAACACCGCGGTTCCTGGTGTGTCCGCTGTGCCGTGCATGTGATCATTGCTTGTACAGCCCTCTCGCAGTGTCCGGAGCAAGTATGGTGGGTCTGACACACCGGTGTCAATGTGTTCTTTTTTCCATTTCCAGGAGTGTATATGTCTACACAAAGATCACACAATTCCCATAGATTATGTGCCAGTAGTTTGTGGATGCAGAATTGCTGCCCAATAGTATCCAAGATGTGGTCCATTGGATTCAGGCCAGGCAAATTATCTACCACTGCAAATTATTGAAGTAGATAGCTTCTGTAACTTCATATGGGTAGAAATTATACTTGACAACTTGAATACATTAACAATTGTTTACTTTTACCAACTCCCACCTCAGATGATACAGTTGCTGAACAGTTCAAAGAAAGCATGAATCTCATTGGAAATAGGTACCTCACTAATATAGTTATACACTGAAGTGCCAAAGAAACTGGTATAGGCATGTGTATTCAAATACAGAGATATGTAAACAGGCAACACCTATAAAAGACAACAAGTACCTGGAGCAGTTGTTAAATCACTTACTGCTGCTACAAGATTTAAGTGAATTTGAATGTGGTGTTACAGTCCATGTATGAGTGATGGGACACAGCATCTACGAGTAGCAATGAAGTGGGGATTTTCCCATTCAACCATTTCACAATTGTACCATGAATATCAGGAATCCAGTAAAATATCAAATCTTTGACATCGCTGTGGTCAGAAAAATATCTTGCAAGAATGGGACCAACAGCAACTGAAGAGAATCGTTCGGCTTGACAGAAGTGCAACCCTTCTGCAAGTTTCTGCAGATTTCAATGCTGGGACATCAACAAGTGTCAGTTTGTGAACCATTCAACAAAACATCATTGATATGGGCTTTCGGAGCTGAAGGCCCACTCGTGTACCTTTACCCCTCGCCTGAGACCATCAACACAAACACTGGAAAACTCTTCCGAGTTTAAACACTTTGATGGCCACCAAACTCCCCAGACATGAACATTATTGAGCACATCTGGATGCCTTGGAACGTGGTGTTCAGAAGAAATCTCCACCCCCTCGAACTCTTACAGATTTGTGAACAGTGCTGCAGGATTCATGGTGTCAATTCCCCCAACACTACTTCAAATATTAGCTGAGTCCATGCCACCTTTCTTAGGCTCTTCAGTGTTGTTTGTGGTGACACCAGTCTATCATCAAATATGTCAGCAAAAAACATGTTTAAAGCTGGTGGTAGGCATAAAATGTTATTGGAATAAATTCTCAGAAAATTATTTTGAATAACTAGTCAGGAGCCCACTCTAAGTGTAAATGGTTGCAAAAACATACTTGACCTCTTTGCAACATATTATCCTGAGCAAACAGGGATTAGTAACCACAAGGTTGTTGTAGTGAGTCTAAATACCATAACATCAAAATCCACCAAAAGTAAACACAAAACACATCTATTTAAATAAGCAGATAAAAATTTGCTTGATACCTTCCTAAGAGCTACAGTCTCCAGTTACAGTCTCCAGTCCTTCCAATCTGACTGTGTAACTGTAGAGCAGATGTGGTTCAAATTATAAGAAACGGTATCGATGGCAGTTGAGAGATGTATACCAAACAAACTAATAAGACACGGTACTGATCCTGCATGGTACATAAAACAATTGAGAATCTTGTTGTGGAAGCAAAGAAAAAATCATGCCAAGTTGAAAAGAACTCACAACCCCCAAGACTGGCAAAATTTTACAGAAACATGAAATTCAGCATGAATTTCAATGTGAGATGCTTTTAATAGTTTCCACAGCAAAACTGTCTCAAAATCTGGCAGAAAATCCAAAGAGATTCTGGTCATACACCAGCAGAAATACGTGATCAGTATAAACAAAGATGATGGACTTACCAAACAAAAGTGCTGGCAGGTCGATAGACACACAAACAAACACAAACATACACACAAAATTCTAGCTTTCGCAACCAATGGTTGCTTCGTCAGGAAAGAGGGAAGGAGGGGAAAGATGAAAGGATGCTCCTTCCCTCTTATATATGAATATAATAGAGGGAAACATTCCACATGGGAAAAATATATCTAAAAACAAAGATGATGTGACTTACCAAACAAAAGCACTGGCAGGTCGATAGACACACACACAAACACAAACATACACACAAAATTCAAGCTTTCGCAACCAACGGTTGCTTCATCAGGAAAGAGGGAAGGAGAGGGAAAGACGAAAGGATGTGGGTTTTAAGGGAGAGGGTAAGGAGTCATTCCAATCCCGGGAGCGGAAAGACTTACCTTAGGGGGAAAAAAGGACGGGTATACTCTCGCACACACACACATATCCATCCACACATATACAGACACAAGCAGACATATTTAAAGACAAAGAGTTTGGGCAGAGATGTCAGTCGAGGCAGAAGTGCAGAGGCAAAGATATTGTTGAATGACAGGTGAGGTATGAGTGGCGGCAACTTGAAATTAGCGGAGATTGAGGCCTGGTGGATAACGGGAAGAGAGGATATATTGAAGAGCAAGTTCCCATCTCCGGAGTTCGGATAGGTTGGTGTTAGTGGGAAGTATCCAGATAACCCGGACGGTGTATCACTGTGCCAAGATGTGCTGGCCGTGCACCAAGGCATGTTTAGCCACAGGGTGATCCTCATTACCAACAAACACTGTCTGCCTGTGTCCATTCATGCAAATGGACAGTTTGTTACTGGTCATTCCCACATAGAATGCGTCACAGTGTAGGCAGGTCAGTTGGTAGATCACGTGGATGCTCTCACACGTGGCTCTGCCTTTGATCGTGTACACCTTCCGGGTTACAGGACTGGAGTAGGTGGTGGTGGGAGGGTGCATGGGACAGGTTTTACACCGGGGGTGGTTACAAGGATAGGAGCCAGAGGGTAGGGAAGGTGGTTTGGGGATTTCATAGGGATGAACTAAGAGGTTACGAAGGTTAGGTGGACGGCGGAAAGACACTCTTGGTGGAGTGGGGAGGATTTCATGAAGGATGGATCTCATTTCAGGGCAGGATTTGAGAAAGTCGTATCCCTGCTGGAGATCCACATTCAGAGTCTGGTCCAGTCCCGGAAAGTATCCTGTCACAAGTGGGGCACTTTTGTGGTTCTTCTGTGGGGGATTCTGGGTTCGAGGGGATGAGGAAGTGGCTCTGGTTATTTGCTTCTGTACCAGGTCGGGAAGGTAGTTGCGAGATGCGAAAGCTGTTGTCAGGTTGTTGGTGTAATGGTTCAGGGATTCCGGACTGGAGCAGATTCGTTTGCATGAACCATTACACCAACAACCTGACAACAGCTTTCGCATCTCGCAACTACCCTCCCGACCTGGTACAGAAGCAAATAACCAGAGCCACTTCCTCATCCCCTCGAACCCAGAATCCCCCACAGAAGAACCACAAAAGTGCCCCACTTGTGACAGGATACTTTCCGGGACTGGACCAGACTCTGAATGTGGCTCTCCAGCAGGGATACGACTTCCTCAAATCCTGCCCTGAAATGAGATCCATCCTTCATGAAATCCTCCCCACTCCACCAAGAGTGTCTTTCCGCCGTCCACCTAACCTTCGTAACCTCTTAGTTCATCCCTATAAAATCCCCAAACCACCTTCCCTACCCTCTGGCTCCTACCCTTGTAACCGACCCCGGTGTAAAACCTGTCCCATGCACCCTCCCACCACCACCTACTCCAGTCCTGTAACCCGGAAGGTGTACACGATCAAAGGCAGAGCCACGTGTGAGAGCACCCACAAGATCTACCAAATGACCTGCCTACACTGTGACGCATTCAATGTGGGAATGACAAGTAAAAAACTGTCCATTTGCATGAATGGACACAGGCAGACAGTATTTGTTGGTAATGAGGATCACCCTGTGGCTAAACATGCCTTGGTGCACGGCCAGCACATCTTGGCACAGTGTTACACCGTTCGGGTTATCTGGATACTTCCCACTAACACCAACCTATCCGAACTCCGGAGATGGGAACTTGCTCTTCAATATATCCTCTCTTCCCATTATCCACCAGGCCTCAATCTCCGCTAATTTCAAGTTGCCGCCACTCATACCTCACCTGTCATTCAACAATATCTTTGCCTCTGCACTTCTGCCTCGACTGACATCTCTGCCCAAACTCTTTGTCTTTAAATATGTCTGCTTGTGTCTGTATATGTGTGGATGGATATGTGTGTGTGTGCGAGTGTATACCCGTCCTTTTTTCCCCCTAAGGTAAATCTTTCCGCTCCCGGGATTGGAATGACTCCTTACCCTCTCCCTTAAAACCCACTTCCTTTCGTCTTTCCCTCTCCTTCCCTCTTTCCTGATGAAGCAACAGTTTGTTGTGAAAGCTTGAATTTTGTGTGTATGTTTGTGTTTGTTTGTGTGTCTGTCGACATGCCAGCGCTTTCGTTTGGTAAGTCACATCATATTAATAGGGAAACATTCCACGTGAGAAAAATATATCTAAAAACAAAGAAGATGTCACTTACCAAACGTAAACGCTGGCACGTCGATAGACACACAAACAAACACAAACATACACACAAAATTCAAGCTTTTGCAACAAACCGTTGCCTCATCAGGAAAGAGGGAAGGAGAGGGAAAGACAAAAGGATGTGGGTTTTAAGGGAGAGGGTAAGGAGTCATTCCGAGGTGGCTCAACTTGATGTTAAACTGGTGGTCATAAATTTTTCGTTTGCAGCATATGTAAATCTGTGTGTGTGTGTGTGTGTGTGTGAGAGAGAGAGAGAGAGAGAGAGAGAGAGAGAGAGAGAGAGAGGAGATACATTTGTAGATTTTCTTTTCAGCTGCTCCTGCAGTTGGCAGCTTCCAGGCTTACTGAGATAGCATCCCAGGAGCTGCCAAATTATTCATTATCTGGAGAGAAGCAACTGGCGGTTCCTGATGCATTTGACCTGCCACAGATGAGAGCTATTTTGTGCTTGGCCGCTCTGATAAGAGATGCTGGACTGTGGATTGGCATGACCCCTTACATAGAGCCCATCACTTTCCTTTGCATTACCAGAATTACTGATTGCTCTGCATGGCCTATCAGGTACAGCCTTTATTATTTCAGTTGATGACTATGTTTGGCTTACAATTGCAGATTGGATATTCTAAACTCCCTCTTATCTTTGCTATAAACAATAACCATTATGTTATTAATTTGTAAACTTCACAACTACCTCCTTTGAAATGCTTTGTGATCAGTTCCCACTCACATTGAGATGAAATAAGAGGAAAAGTTAGAAATTATATTAACATTTGTGTTATAATAAATGAATATTCTTTCTGCCTGATGTCTGCAACTATGTTTCCATAAGTCATGATTTTTGTTGTTGACCTGTGGTCTTAAGTGGTGATTCTTCACTGCAGAAAGTATTTTTGGGTTCAGATTCACTTTTTATATGAGGGTCATTCTAAATGTAAAAAACATTTGTTTCTTGAGATCGTTTTATTTGAGATAATGAAAGAAAATTTATTTTACAACATATTTTGATATCTTAGCTATTTTTCTATGCATTTAAGCATTTGTTGTAGCAATCCATGGGCCTTCTTATACCTTATTATTAGTTTCCACCATATTTTTGAACCAGTCACTATGTCCTCTGCAGTTCATTTCATTTTTATAGTTCTTTCTAGCATGCACACACACATGTATGCAAGCCCAAAAATACACACACACACACACACACACACACACACACACACAGAGAGAGAGAGAGAGAGAGAGAGAGAGAGAGAGAGAGGCAGACACATACACAGACAGATGGAGACAGGGAGTTTGCAATGGAAGCTTTCAGTGTCTGATGCTTACCTTCCTCAACCATAAAATCTACACTATAATAACATTTGCTTTTTAAGTACTTTTCAGTGTTTTTCTCTGCAGTTTTTAGTTTGTTGCCCTTGAATTTGGATCAAGTTTATTGCTACACTTCAAAGCCATTTTACACAAGCTAAGTCTGTGACAAGGCATCATGTATTCTGATGTTTCATAAACATGTGTAAAAGAATTTACTTTGAAAAGTTGTTGGTTTCTTAGTTCAAAGAGGAGTATTTCATAAATGAACACTCAGGGAATTGTCATCAGGTCAAGGCTTTCAATAATGGTTTACAAGCTTGCTTGTTGTTTATTCTCTTCATAACTCTGATGATTTATACTGTAGCTTGTACACTCTGAGCAGGTTTGTGTTTTCAAGACCCCAAAGAATTATGCCTTATCCAGCAACTGATATAAAATATGCACGATATAAATTTTCTTAACAGTTAAATGGCTCTGAGCACTATGGGACTTAACCTAAGGACGTCACACACATCCATGCCCGAGGCAGGATTCGAACCTGTGACCGTAGCGGTCTCGCGGTTCCAGACCTAGCGCCTAGAACCGCTCGGCCACTCCGGCCGGCAACAGTTAAATCAGTTACATTATTTAGAACTCTTATTGTTTATATAAAACTGTTTTATTGCTTCACTAAGCAATGAATACAATCAGTCTATAACAAGTTTTTGCTTAAAATAACTCTAATTAATTTAACAGTGTCTGCAGCAATCACCTCTTTGTCCAAATAATTTAACTCTGATGTATATTCAGCAGCTTGTTTGGTCCTGAAATGTACTATTTGTGTTCTGTAAGGTTCAGTTCCATAGCATTAATATTTATACAGGTTTCAAATTCTTTAAGAGTTTGTTTATTATTGTGTGCTAGTTCTTTGTTGATCTTGTAGAAAACTACTGCTTTTGAGTCATCTGTATGCAGAATTCTTTCTGAGGTTATTGTAAATGGCATTTATGTATGAGGAACAATCAGAAATTATTTACAGTAGTAAGTTTTTGTACCTTATTTATCAATGAACATAAGTGAATACACATGGGATCTCTTGTTATACTCCCAATTCATGTTAATACAATGCTGCCAGCTTCCTGGCAGCTTCATTATTGTATCACAGAACTGTTGTATGGAGGTGCTAAGCATCCACTTGTGGACAGCTGCTTGCATTTCTTCATTGTTGCCGAACCTCTTACCTCGCAATGTTTCCTTCACGTTATTGATAAAGCATAATCAGATGGAGCAAGACCCAATATGGTGGCTGTGGCACAACAGTGAAGACCAGTGATGTCAGCTCTGCAGTCACGGCATTGCTAGTGTGGGGCCACAAATTGTTGTGCTGAAGGAGCACTCCTTTTGACCAGTTAGCCTGTCTCCTTTGCTGAATCTTGTGTCTAAATTGTGTAAAGGCATTGCAGAACACCCTGCTGTTGGCTGTTGTTCTTTGTGGAAGCCAGTCCACAAGTGTCAAGAGAGACAGAGATCATCTGGTTGCCTGCAGATTGAAACTCTCAGGATGTTTCCGTCACATGGACTGGAATTTCTTCTCAGATGTATGGTAGCAACACCATGACTCATCACCAGTTTCTCCAAAAAAATGTGGATGTTCCTTCTTCATTTGCAATTGTTGACAACAGACTTCAGTTCTGTTCTCCTTCTGGGCCTGGGTCAAGTCCCATTGAACCCCGTGTACACACACCTTTTACGTACTGGTATCCAAGTTGTCACAAATAATGGAGTGCAGGGTTGTACAGTCAAGGCCTATTCCAGTTCATCAAAGGTTAAGCACCTATCAGTCATAATCAGTGTTCCCTGGAGTCCGCAGTGTTGTCAGATGACCAGTACTTACATTATTGTATGCAAATTCCATTCTAATAGCGAACCCAGCAATCCAGTTGTAAACAGCCTTTTGTTTAGAAGTTCCTTGGCCGTACACCTCAGTTAGCTGTTCACAAATATCTATTTTTTGGCTCTTTGTTTTCACAAGAACCATGCGGTCCATCTTTGTCCATGATAGTCACCTCCCATCTTGTCCATAGCTTTCTCTGCTTAACATCAAATGAGCACTGTGCTTTCACTATACACACTGTTCATAACTGCATCTAGTGTCTATTTGGTGTAGTAGAATCAGATCACTGTCCTATACGAGGACATACCCGTAGTTTGCATGGTATTTGTAAAACAATGTGATTTTAAACCATTTCTGAATGCCATTCATAATACAGGAGCAGTAATGGACCTAGCATGAATCCTTGGGATATGCCTGTTTGTGTCTCCTTCCAATTAGAACAGGCTCTCTCACCTTTTGTTGTATAACTACTGTATGTTTCCTATTTTTGAGATAGAATGAGAACCAGCTGAAAGATTTTCCGTGAAAACCATAAGCAGGCATCTTGTGCAGCAGCAGTCAAATGCCTTAGTGAGGTAACAAAAGATACCAGACTCATACAGCTTGTTATCAAGACTTTTGCTTATGTTAGTGGATAGTTCATTAATAGAATAAGATTTTCACTCTGCAGCAGAGTGTGCACTGGTATGAAACTTCCTGGCAGATAAAAACTGTGTGCCAGACTGAAATTCAAACTTGGGATCTTTGTCTTTCACGGGCAAGTGGTCTACAGGTAGAGGCAAAGGTCCCGAGTTCGAGTCTCGGTCCAGCCCACAGTTTTAATCTGCCAGGAAATTTAATATCAGCGCACACTCCACTGCAGAGTGAAAATCTCATTCAGAAAACATCCCCCTGGCTGTGGCTAAGCCATGTCTCTGCAATATCCTTTCTTCCAGGAGTGCTAGTTCTGTAAAGTTCACAGGAGAGCTTCTGTGAAGTTTGGAAGGTAGGAGACAAGGTACTGGCAGGAGTAAAGCTGTGAGGATGGGATGTGAGTTGTGCTTGGTACCTCAATTGGTAGAGCACTTCCCCGGGAAAGGCAAAGGTTCCGAGTTTGAGTTTTGGTCCAGCACACAGTTTTAATCTGCCAGGAAGTTTTAGTTCATTTTGCACAGTACTTAGCCCCTTACTAAATCCATACTGATTATTCAGAATAATGTTATGAGTTTTGTTATACATTTCTAATTCATTACAAACTGTTCACTCAAATATTTTAGAAAAAAGACTTAATGGTATTGATACCAGGAAGAAATTTCATTCATCTTGTCTGCCCCTTCTGTGCATGAGTAACATTCCTGTGAATTTCACCCTGTTGTGTAGAAGCAGCCCTCCAGCCCTCATCAAATGACAGATTTACTATAAGGCAGAGTTTAGATGCTATATTATATCATCATGGTTTTATTATTTTTGTTTGAATTTCATCGCACACCCACAGATTTAAGATTATTTAAAATGAATCTTCTGGTGCTGCCACCTCATGACATGAGTAAATTGAAATTCTCCATACCTGTGTTGCATTATGTTGGGAGGAGAAAAGTCATCCACATTATTTCAAGTTGTAAGGTACCTGTTGAATTCTTCACAGATCTGGGTGGAGCTTGTAACAGTTTCTCCATCACTTTCTAATGTAGAGTTAAAATGATTATTTTTTCTCAGCACCTACAGCAGTCTTGACACTTTGCTGTACAACTTTCGAATTGTTTGTGGCATTTGAGATGAATGTACTGTTCGCCATTTTTTCCTATTTAACAACACTTTCAGATGTTCTTTTGTAACTGTTAACATATGTGAGAAACTCTGCATCATGGTCGTTCTTTGCGTCCATGTGCAGTTTCCTCTTTCTATTGCTAGAGATCTTTATGCCTTCAGTTATTTGTGAGTTTGTTTTAATGGTTCTATGATGTGCTGTTATGAAGTGGTAATTTTCATTGAATATACTTATGAATTCTGATACAAAAGCATTGTAGTTAGTACACTGACAGAAAAGAATCATAGACCAATAAATAATTGATTTAGAGTAATGAAATATTGGGAGCATATTTGTCAAGGTAACCTATTTAAGTGATTAACATTGCAAGATCACAAGTCAATGTAAGCACAACATAAGCCATTGCAAATGTGTAACCACAAGAATGTTGAATGCAGACATGTGTGCATTGTGTTGTACAGGTGCCACATGTCAGGAAATGTCAAACATAGAAAATGTAAAAGTAGGTGTGCCTCAGGGATCTGTACTGGACCCCTTCCTGTTTCTGATAATGATCAATGACCTCCCCTCGTTTATTAGATCCACCACTGTATTACATACAGATGATACGACTTTTCTTCATAGCAGTAACAATCTTAATGATCTTAAAACCTGTGCTGAAAATACACTCACTCATGCAGCATATTGGTTCAGAGCAAATGGTTTCCTGCTAAGTGAAAATAAAACTCAGCAGATAATCTTCACTCTAAGAGACAAGCCACTATCTGATGACCCTAGTTCTGTTAAATTCCTGGGAGTTTATTTAGACAAAAAGTAGTAAGCTATCTAGAGTAATTAATTTATTAAGACAACTCAGAAATTGTGTACCTGAATCATACATCAGATCATCTTATTTTGCATTTTTCCAAAGTATAATATCCTATGACATTATCTTGTGGGGTAACTGTAGTCATATACATGACATCCTATTATTTCAGAAGAAAGCCATTAGGATAATTACAAATTCTTCACATAAGGCTCACTGCAAACCCTTATTTACTAAACAAAATATTATGACAGTAATAAACCTCTATATATACAATGTCTTAATCTTTATGAAGAAGAACCTACAAGATGTGAAACTTAGAGAAAATGTACGTTGTTACAACACAAGAAGCATCAAACACATATACACCTTACCACAGATTATCAAAATCAATAAATAGCTATGAAGTCACAGGGCGCAAACTATTTAATAAGCTGCCACATGCTATACAGGATCTTCCTGAACATACATTCAAAGAAAGACTGCATGAATGGTTTATTGCCCACCCGTTCTATGATATCAATGAATTCTTCAACTGTAAAATGCAGTAATCCAACAGATGACCCACTGTACATTTATTGTAATATAAGCTAGAATATTTCAGTAGTCGATACCTTATCACACTGTATTATAAATTGAATCTTCATTTTGATGTTGTCAATTGCTTTCATGGCCTAAAGACAATAAAATTTTTATTATTATTATTATTATTATTATGCAGTTCAATGCCTGTTGCACTTGGTCAGTGAATACATGGATGGTTAATGTTAGTTGTGGATGATGCTGCAGTGGTCATCCGATGATGTGCTCGATAGAAGACAGATCTGGTGATGAAGTAGGCCAAGGTAACATGTCGACATTCTGTACAGCATGTTGGGTTACAACAGCAATATGTGGGCAAGCGTTATCCTCTTGGAAAACACCCTCTGGAATGCTGTTCATGAATGGCAGCTCAGCTGGCCAAATCACCCAACTGATGTGCAAATTTGCAGTCAGGGTATGTGGGGTAATGATAATAGTGCTCCTGCTTCCCTGCAAAATCACACCCTGGACCATAACTCCAGGTGTAGGTCCAGTGTGTCTAGCATGCAGACAGGTTGGTTGCTGGCCCTCAACTGTCCTCCTCCTAACCAATTCACAGCCATCACTGGCAGTGAGGTAGAACCAGCTTTCATCAGGAAACACAACAGACTTCCAACCTACCCTCCAATGAGCTCTCATTTGACACCACTGAAGTCGCAAATGGCAGTTGTTTGGGGTCAGTGGAATGCTTGCTACAGGGTGTCTGAGTCAAAGACGTTCTTGAAGTAACTGATTTGTAACAGCATGCTATGCCTCTGTGGTGCTAACTGCTGCAGATGCAGTACATTGCACCAAAACCATACACCAAACACAATGGTCTTCCTTCTCGGTAGTGCCACGTGGCCATCTGGAGCTCCGTCTTATTGCGACCAGACATTCTTGTGGCATAACTGGCAGCAGTCGTGTACAGTGGTTACATTCCTGGCAAGACTTTCTGCAGTATCACAGAAGGAACATCCAGCTTCTTCTTTGTCACCTTAAAGGCACTGTTGAATAACTTTAACTCAACCCGCCCAGTCTCAACAGTAAGTAATGCTAGTGACTGCTACAGCATGTTGTTGTTGTTGTTGTTGTTGTTGTTGTTGTGGTCTTCAGTCCTGAGACTGGTTTGATGCAGCTCTCCATGCCTACAGCATGTATTTAAAGCAAATCTGATTTGCATCCTCTTAGTGGTGCTACCAGTGCCACACTTGAGTGTCTAGTGTGAAATTTGGATAGATATCTTTCAGATGTAGAAACACGGCTGTCAACTTTTGTTTATGTCACACAACTCCTTCTTGGTGTAGCGGATTTTTTTTTCCATCACTGTACTTATTGAACACTGATCTCTGAGTGACCAAGAAGTTTCATAAATCCACATTTCATTGACTGGTGTTCCTGACTCTTTTCACTTTATAGGTTTTATCTCAAACTGGCATTTAAACAGAAATGGATGCATGGTCAGGTATCCTCAAGCCTAAAATCAACTTTTTGTAGTGCCATAATTTATACTGCTACAATATTATCTGCACAGCTTGTAGAAAACTCTGTTACTCTAGGGAATTTGCTAAAATTTAGTATTTGGCCATTTGTAGATAACAAGCCCTTCAGTGAAATGGCAAACCTTGATCAGCTCTTATATGTATGTTGAAGTCAGCACAAATAATGCCCTTCATTTGTTTTACTTGTACTGTCCAGTAATATAATTCCATATGAGAACAGGAAATGAAGATATGGAAAATAAACCAACACTGTTTTATTTTGGTCAGCTCAATGACAGATACTGCTAAGGAAACAACACACTGAACTGCACTTATTTTTTAGTTTGTCCATGTGTTGAATCCACTTTAATTTGTTATTCAGCAGGACCCCAAAGAACTTTAAAAAGTTTGTTTCAATCATTGTACAACCAGTAAAGTTTACATTTGTTGATAACTGGTCATTATTTCTTGACTGAAATTGAATAATCTGTGCCTTTGTGAGATTATGAGTTAAACTGCTGCTGTGAAACTGTTGCAGTCTTTTTCAGTTATCATCTGAACTGTGTCTGGTAAGCTTTCATTTTGCCTTTGAGTATGTCTATGTCATTAGTAAACATTACCTTACATGTTTGGAACTGTCCTTTAAAGTTAGTAGTGAAAGGTCATTTATGTACATTAGAAACAAAAGCTCAAACATATGAGGTATCTTGAGCAGAATGACATTCTCAGTGCCAACCAGCACATGACAATCTGAAAGCTTTGGATCAAGGAAACTAGGTAGATGCAGTGTTTCTTGATTTCTGTAAAGCATTTGGCTCAGTACCGCACCTATGCTTATTGTCAAAAGTACGATCATATGGGGTACCAAGTGAAATCTGTGACTGGGTTGAGAACTTATTGCTAAGGAGGACACAGCATGTTATCTTGGATGGAGAGTCATCATCAGATGTACAATTAACTTTGGCTGTGATCCAGGGAAGTGTGTTGGGACCCTTGCTGTTCATGTTGTACATTAATGATCTTGCAGACAATGTTAATAGTAAAATCAAGTTTTTGCAGGTAATGCAGTTATCTATAATTAAATACTATCTGAAAGAAGCTGCATAAATATTCAGCTATCTCTTGGTAAGATTTAAACATGGTTCTGAGATTGTCAACTTACTCTAAATGTTCATAAATGTAAAATTTTGCACTTCACAACATGGAAAAACATTGTATCCTATGACTATAATATCAATGAGTCATTGTTGGAATTGAAAAACTCATACAAATACCTGGGCATAACACTGTGTAGGGATACGTAATGGAATGATGACATAGGTTCAGTCATGGGAAGAGCAGGTGGTAGATTTCAGTTTATTGGTGGAATACTGGGCAAGTGCAATCAATGCACAAAAGAGATTGCTTGTAAATCACTCATGAGACTGGTTCTAGAATATTGCTCAAGAGTGATGGATTAACAGGGGATATTGGATGTATAAAGAGAAGGGCAGCATGAACAGTCACATGTTTGTTTAACCCACCGGGGAGTGTCACAGAGATACAGAAGGAACTGTTCTGGCAGACTCTTGAAAACAGACATAACCTATCCTGAGAAAGTCTGTTAATAAAGTTTCAAAACCTGGCTTTAAATGATTACTCTAGGGATATACTATAACCCCTGACACATCACTCAGGGATCGTGAGGATAAGATCAGAATAATTACTGTATGGACAGAGGCATTCAGACAATGATTCTTCCTGCACTCCATACATGAATGGAACAGAAAGAAACCATAATAACGGATACAATTGGATCTACCCTCTGCCATGCACCTCATGGTGTTTTGCAGAATATAGATGTAGATGTAGATGTGAAGATGGCACACTACTGAGCCTTGAAGGAATGCCTATGTCACTATGAGATAAGTGTCATGCCTGTGACTGTCTTCTGTCATGATGGCAAGACTCCAGAGATGCAAGAGAGATACCATTAATGCCACAACACTTTAGTTTACTAAGTAGAATTTTGTGATCCACACAAAGTGCCATTACAAATCCTTGTAAGGATACCACTATTGACACTGATATTAACAGCTTATTTCTGGCATCTAGAATTTTACTGGTATTCTAGAAGGTTGTCAACATTAGAGTATCCCTGCCAATAGCTGGGGATTCACTAGTAGGCTGTGTGCATCTTTAGTGAGTGGTCAAATGTGATGATCAGGCTATGATCCAGGTGCCTGGGTAAAAAGACAATTTTTAAAGAAAGGAACAGTTTACAAACAATAATAATAATAATAGGTACAAGAATCAGGTGCCAAGGAGATAATATAGAATTCATGGAAAGTACTTTTTCTAAAATAATTGTGAAGAATTACGATATACTGTCAGCTGAAGATCTTGGGATGGTGTGTGTATGGCATCCATTTGTAATACATGGACAAATAATTTCCATGTATAAAATCTTGTAGTCAAAACAATTCTTATACACAGCAGTATGAAGCAATAAAGTTATTAATATTTTTCCAATGCAAACTTATTGAGATAAACTGATCTGCATCGCTCTGCAGCAAGTTTCTGTTGAAATGAATGAGACTAATTAGGGCTCATGTAATTGCTCTCATTAAAATAAACATTTGAATTACTTTTATTGAACAGTTATTGAATATAGTTATCTATTAATAACCCAAGCGGGCTTGTAAATAGAAGATACAAACATATCAATATGTGTAACATCGCCATGACTGACGAGGTCACCTGATATCACAGACCGCTGTAAGGAGTACAGCTATGTTTGACATTGTAACGTATTGATATTGTATTCCTTACTAATTGCTGACTTCTGAAACTTTTGAATCAGAGCATGGCTTTTCTCTAGGGAGCACGTCTTGTTGTATGATGGCAACAATATCCTAGCGCTAGAAGCCACACACCATCTCAATGTGGCAGGAGAGTTGTTGGGCTTCAGTAAGGAGAGAATTATTTGAAGAAATCTGCTAGGAAGTATAATTAAGAGCAGATAGTGTTATGGCAGTTCATAGGAGAAAGGTGTTTGAGTAATTCAGTTATTTTGTGGAAAGACACATGGGATTAGTTGTGAGACTTATGGCTGAAATAGTAACATGTTTGTGAATCAGTAATTCTTGTGGAGAAACATATTGACAGTAGAACATAAATAAAAAGACTTCTGTGATCAGGGATTACCTGTTTAAATAATGTGCAAATGCTACTTAGCAGTATTTACTTCAGTATGCATGCGAAACAAGCTTAACTGTCAAAACAAGAATGGGTGAGTTTCGGCCTAGTTAGAGAAATGTATTATGTGCCTAAAAGGACAATAAAACAAAGTAATTCAGGGAAAGAGGAGTATATTTCCATCAATTTCTTCTCAGTTTATTTTTAGATTATTTTTGCAGCTATCAGACTATCAGAGTTGGGTATGGGGGCTTTACATAGAGAACTTGGTCCATTATGAAATAAACCTGGTCATGTCTCTAATATAAATACATGTCTCTCATACTTTTCAAACAATGGAAACTCTAGTAGAAATATCAATAGTGTAGGAAAAGATAGCTTGCTACTTACCATAAAGATGACATGCCAAGTTGCACACAGGCACAATTAAAAGACACTTACACGTAAGCACACTTTACACACACATGACCACCAACTCTGGCGCTCAGACCAGTTGGCAGTCATGTGTGTGTGAGGTGTGCTTGATTGTGTGAATGAATGGTGCGTGTTTCTCTTTTTCTGACCAAGGCAATGGCCGAAAGCATATGTGTAAGCATCTATCAATTTTGGCTATCTGCAACTTAGCGTGTCGTCTTTACAGTAAGCAGCGATCTATCTTCTCTTAGACTTTTCAAATATCAATGATAGTCCATTGGAAATGGAAAAAGTCACTTTGAAATAATAACTGTACAAGTCAAATGACTTTGTTTTATTGTCCCTTTTGCACATAAAACTCTTTCCTAATAATGCCAAAGCTCATCCATTTATTGTTAACAGTTATGTTTGTTTTATATTCACAATGAAGTGACCATTGTCACATTGCATTTCCCAGTTAATTAAATAGATAATCACTGATCACAGAACCCTTTACATTTATATTCTAGTATCCATATGTTCCTCCATAACAATTACTGATTCACAAACACGATACTGTTTCAACCTTAACTCTCATAATTATCCCTACACAACTTTCCATGAAATGACTGAATTACATAAACACATTTCTGCTATGATGAAACATAACACTTTCACCTCTTAACTATCTTTCTACCAAATTCTTCATACAATTTATCTGTGATGTAGCTGGGTGGGACCACTTTGTGTGAAAGCCCAACAATTCTCTTTGTGTACACCAGATCAGCACATGACCACTAGTACTGTTGCCATAGTACAGCAAATCAGAGAAAAAGCATGCTCCACTTTGAAAGCTCCAGAAACCAGTGATAAGTAAGGAGTACAATATTGATACATCACAACATCACAGATAACAGTACTTCTTACACCCGTCACATGAAATTTCATAGTGGGTGAATAGAAGGCAATCCTGTAGCTGGCTCAACTCAGAATTTCCTTCACTAGCTGCTATTATCCTACTTTGATTGCTGCTGCAGTTAACTCAGACCAGATTGGGCTTGTCTTCGGACAGTGGCTGTCGTGATTTCTGATTTACTGCATGACCAGAGTCATGGGCCTGTTATTTGCATTTCTCAAGCTGATATAACATTTCTCTATTTGATGACCCTGCAGCTTCCATCAGTGTAAGACTTATTTTGAACTACACTTAATATTATAATTGGAATACGCATGCACCACTAAGTAGTTGGGCTCAAACTTACATCGATTTCAATTGGGAACTTTTACTGTTTGGCGTTATAATGTGAACAATTTAATATTTTATTATAGAATGCTACTACGTCTTCCCTAAATGTTTGTTGGCTTTAACATGAGGGCTGCCACACAAATTACATGGTGCAGAGTGGAGAGTGGTTGTAGATATGCATTTTTATTGGAAAGCCACCTACATTTCTGATGTAATGAACCACTTAACTCATCCATTTGCTAAACATTTATCAACATAATATACAGAGTTTAATGGTATAAGTGCAGATATTTTTACTGGTGACTGAGGACAGTCTAGTGTACAATATTACTTCAGTTTTTAATTCATGTGCAGACTAATAATTGTAGCTATTAGGAGCAGTATGTTTTTAAGTTGTTTATTACCTCCAGGTACATATGGCAAAGGCAAGCTATTAATGCCCACTCTCCCCTGGGCAGCAGGTAAGGTGTTGACATGTAGACACACAGTCACAAAAAGTTTAGTCTATACTGACAACCATAGTCCACTTACTTGTGCAGTTACAATTGCACAGAAAACATTAGGCCATAAAGTTTGTGACCTGTTTGTGGGAAGACTGTTTATCGCAGAGAAAAAACAACTCACATGCTGATATGTGTGCATATTACAACATATAAAAATATTTCTACTGATATGTGTTATACCCCATACATATTTGAAATTAAAAGAGGGACTCTCAATACTTAAGACGTGACTCTATAATGGGGAAATGCTAAGATGAAAACATTTAGACACAATGAACATCAATAGTTTCTGCAACAGCAACACTGAGAATGCATGTTCTATCACTACAGGAATGCGTGCCAGCAGCTGCTGACTGCCATCAGCTCCAAGATCGCCCCAGCCAGCGGCAGTAGCCTCGAGTCCCTGGTTCGGCAGTACCCCAGCCTGGGGCTCCGTATCCTGGACACCCTCAGGGGAGACTGGCAGAGCCTCCCACAGCAAGCCGCCCTCCTGCCTGCCCTTATGCTCCTCCTGCAGGTCTCTGCTCACGGCACCTGTCCCCACAGCCTCGGAAAAATGCAGGTCGGTTCTCATACACACCGTATAATTTTATTCGATAAAAAGTTACAGTCCATAAAAAGTATTTCTAGTTAAAAACTTCACATGTATGTTCTGTGTTTATGTCTGCTCGGTATTTTGTCAAACATTAGCAACAAATAAGAAGAAATGGTTAGAATATCCGTGACATTTATTAACCCTGTCACTGTGCATTTACGCTCAGCGGCTCCCGCCATGTGCGCGCTATTTTCACCCGGTGCATATATATACGACTGTAGCAGTCTACCGTTATTATTGAGATAAAAATGAGACACAAAATCCAGTATTGTCGGTGTAAATTGTTTCCTTTTTTTAAAATATTTGTTCAGAAAGTCTTATTTTGTTCAAAAAAGGTACTTTGTTAAGAGAAAAAAATACAAAACATATTACATTAGTAATACTTTAAAGTGTGATATCTCTCGAAACAAAAATTCAAACATAAAGGCACATTACATTTTACACAAATGTATCTTGTGTCACTTCATTTATCATGTTTTGCACATACAATACACCTTCTCTGGGCAGCCTTCTTCTTTGAAGTTCCTGGGATTATCGAGATAAAGTGGCGCTCGGTTAGGCGTAAGGGATTGTCACCATCAGCCGATCTCCTTCCACATCGTCCCTCTGTTTGCATTTTGTGGTGAATCTCTAGGATCTCCTTGATAAGTTTCTGTTGAAAATCAGATACTGAAATATTTTGTCGTGTTTGAGTTTTATATAATGCATGTGCATTGAGCAGAGACAGATCCACCAAATGAAAAAATACTTTTTATACCATTTTACAGTTTTTTGTACACATTCTACTGAACTTAGCATCATGTCGCTCCTGTCGACGGCCCCCATATTTTCAGTGTAGCTTACGATGCAAGCTGGTTTTGTTTTTGGTTCATTCATGGTTCTGTCAATTTTGTCAGTTGCTGTAATTTCGCTTGTGTGAAGAGTTGAAAGCATCCTCACTTCCCGCTTGTCCTGCCACTTCAGAGCAAGAAGTTTATCTGTTGACATAAACTCGATCTCGCCTTTTTTTTTTTTTTTTTTTTTTTTGATAAAGCACGCATGCCTCTCCGGTTTGTTCTCACAGTTCCACAGGCATTAGTCATTCTGTCATGCAAATAAGAAAATAACATTGGGCTAGTGTATCAATTGTCAACATATAATGTGTGACCTTTACCAAGGTAACGTTCAAGTAAAGTGAGAACAATGCTTCCAGGTATTCCAACATTTATACCAAAGTCAGTTTCTTTTTGTACCTCTGTTGCTGCACTCACATAAATAATAAAGTCAAGAATATAACCAGTTTCACAATCACATAACACAAAAAAGTTTACACCAAATCTGTGGTGTTCGGAAGGAATGTACTGCTTGAAGAAGACACGACCTTTGAAGAGAACTAAACTTTTGTCAATGCACAAATTTTTAAAAGGATAGAAAGCACCTGAAAATACTTTTCCTAAGTGATCCACAATTCGACATAATTTCCAGATTTTGTCATCTCCAGGGTCCTTACTGTTATCAGCAAAATGTAACATCCTAAGTAACAGAAGATATCTATCTCTCGGCATGATTTGCGCAAACATTGGAGTAGACAGTAACTGATCATTGGTCCAATAACTGTTTATTTCGTTTTTTATCACTTGAGCCATCAGAAAATTTACAGCAAGGAAGCAGTAAACTTCGTCACTGTGTTTTTCCAACGTCGCAGTCTTGAATTTTCACTGGCATCATTGCAAAGGTGTTCATAATATAAATTACATTTCTCAGATATGTAGCTCACAATTTCTTGGCTAAAAAAAACTTGGAAGCAGTCGTATACAGTACATAAATCATCCAAATTGACAATTTTGCAACCGGAACCACTATTATCAAAATTATACACTTTAGAGTCCAAATCAGAGTCTTTCCATCTAAAATCAACTGTTTTGTGTCTCTTAGGAGATTTTTCAGGTGTACGCTCAGGCTATTCTTTGGAGTCGGAGAAAGAATCGACAATAACATCAAAATCTGGATCTGTATTCAACATTTGTTGGTTCACAAATATTTTTTATATTTGTGGTGACAGATTTATCTGCCAGTTCGTCGTCGTCATTATCCGTCCACCCATAATCAGCTGGACTGGGCATGATGATGTCCTCGTCGTTGCTTTGGTTTAGAATACCCAGCAGCTCATCGTCTGTAAATGGACGGTAACATCGCGCCATTTTATTCGGTAATGCGGAAACAGCCGCACACAAACTAGGTAATATAGCGATATGAATGAACTCAGCAGGAAGAGAATTCAGCTTTCAATAGTCATTCAGGTATTTCCTAGTATTCCAACAATTAAACTGCATACTGGTGCAACAATTACCTCCGACTCGCTGGCCCGATTGTCGGCGTTATATGTAACTATACGACTGTAGCAGGGAACCGCTGTAAGTATTTTTTATAGCAAATAGTATATATACGTCTGGAGCACTGAAATGATTAGCGTATATTTACGTCTGGAGCAGTGAAAGGGTAAAAATATGTGTCAGTTTAACTTAACTTCTGCTCATAATCCATTCAATTGTAGCATAATATTTGGTGCAGGTTTTAGTTTAATGGTATAATACTCTTGCTTGCAAATTTCTTTTCATATTTTAGAATTCAACTTTCCACATTCCATTATCACACTCTATACAGTTCTTCTCTCAGAACAACAGACTGATGCAAGATCAGACTTACTACTTTTACAAGCGCATGCCTGACATAACACTCTTTCGCACCAAGTAACTGACTTCAGAGATATTACATTATAAAGTTACTCCAGTGGTTATAATGTTTACATTTTGAGAGAAAAGAATTTCACTTACAACTCATTTTTAATTTGGGACTTAAGATTGTTTCAATAATCAATATTAATACTAATAATAATAGTCATTGTATCTTGTTACAAAAATAAGCAAAATGAAAGATTAAGGAAAGGCAAACCTACATTTCTAGCATTTGTAGACTTAGAGAAAACTTTTGACAATGTTGACCGGAATACTCTCTTTCAAATTCTAAAGGTGGCAGGGGTAAAATACAGGGAGCGAAAGGCTATTTACAATTTGTACAGAAACCAGATGGCAGTTATAAGAGTCGAGGGACATGAAAGGGAAGCAGTGGTTGGGAAGGGAGTAAGACAGGGTTGTAGCCTCTCCCCGATGTTGTTCAATCTGTATATTGAGCAAGCAGTAAAGGAAACAAAAGAAAAATTAGGAGTAGGTATTAAAATTCATGGAGAAGAAATAAAAACTTTGAGGTTCGCCGATGACATTGTAATTCTGTCAGAGACAGCAAAGGACTTGGAAGAGCAGTTGAATGGAATGGACAGTGTCTTGAAAGGAGGATATAAGATGAACATCAACAAAAGCAAAACAAGGATAATGGAATGTAGTCTAATTAAGTCGGGTGATGCTGAGGAAATTAGATTAGGAAATGAGGCACTTAAAGTAGTAAAGGAGTTTTGCTATTTGGGGAGCAAAATAACTGATGATGGTCGAAGTAGAGAGGATATAAAATGTAGGCTGGCAATGGCAAGGAAAGCGTTTCTGAAGAAGAGAAATTTGTTAACATCCAGTATTGATTTAAGTGTCAGGAAGTCATTTCTGAAAGTATTCGTATGGAGTGTAGCCATGTATGGAAGTGAAACATGGACGATAAATAGTTTGGACAAGAAGAGAATAGAAGCTCTCGAAATGTGGTGCTACAGAAGAATGCTGAAGATTAGATGGATAGATCGCATAACTAATGAGGAAGTATTGAATAGGATTGGGGAGAAGAGAAGTTTGTGGCACAGCTTGACCAGAAGAAGGGATCGGTTGGTAGGACATGTTCTGAGGCATCAAGGGATCACCAATTTAGTATTGGAGGGCAGCGTGGAGGGTAAAAATCGTAGAGGGAGACCAATAGATGAATACACTAAGCAGATTCAGAAGGATGTAGGTTGCAGTAGGTACTGGGAGATGAAAAAGCTTGCACAGGATAGAGTAGCATGGAGAGCTGCATCAAACCAGTCTCAGGACTGAAGACCACAACAACAACATGTACAGCAATCTTGAAATAATATCATTTGAGTGAAAATAATTTTTATATGTGCATTTTATGTTGACACACGTGAATGTCATTAAATAATATTTACATTGTAAATACAGATGTGAAAAAGGTTGCTGTATCAGAAGTTTTATGGGAGCATGTTGTTTGTGAGTGCAGTGTATCATGTTCTTCAATAAAGAATGATAGTGTATCACTGGGTAATTTCATTATAGTGTCTAATTTTCCTGGCAATTACTTTATACAGAGAGGAGGTGCAGCATGACAGTCATCAGTGGATGTAGAGTCATTGCCAGATGTAGAAGTTACTTCACATGTGCTGCATGGAAATGTGTTGGGTCCCTTGCTGTTCATATTGTATATTCATCACTTTGCATGCAGTAATAGTAGTAACCTCAAACTTCTTGCTGATGGTGCTGTTGTCAACAGAAAAGCTCTGCCTCAAAAAGCTGCACAAATATTCAGTTGGATCTTTATAAAATTTCAAAGTGGCACAAAGGTTGGGAAGTTACTTTAACTTTCGAAGTATGTAAAACTGTGCACTTCAGAAATTGGAAAAAATGTAATATCCTATGACTACAATATCAATGAATCACAACTGGAATTGGTCAACCGATACAAATACATGGATGTAACAATTTGTGAGGATACTAGATGGAACAATCACATAGGCTAATCCCTAGGTAATGTGGGTGGGAGACTTCAGTTCATTGGTAGGGATACTGGAAAAATGCATTCTGCCTACAAAATAAATTGCTTATGGAGCACTTATGTGACCCATCCTAGAGTATTGCTCAAGTGTGTGGACCCATACCAGATGGGACTAACAGGGGGTATAACAGACAAGAGCAGCACAATGGACTCCACTTTGTTTTGCCCATGAGAGAGTATCACACAGATGCTGATGAAGCTGAACTGGCAGATGCTTGAAAACAAATGCAAACCAACCTGAGAAAGCCTTCTGACAATTTTCAAGAGCCAGCTTTAAATGAACTTTAGGAATATATGAGTATTACAATCCCATATGTATCATTACCATAGAGATCATGAGAACAAGAAAATGGCGCCGATAGGAAAGTGTAGTGACGCTTCTCTCTCGTTAAAAAGGCAAAAAATGAACAGTTCTTCGTGTAGAGAATGTAAAAAGCGTGTGATGAAGGGTATTCTGTGTATCAAATGCAACTTCTGGTTACACGAAAAGTGCGCGAAAGTAAATCTAAAGTTCGTCAGCGATGATTTTCCGTGGACATGTCACGGTTGTTTACGTGACGAAACGGCCGATCTTGTAAGTGCAGTTGATACAAAAAACGAAATTATAAAGTTACTACGAAGTGACATTGAGGCATTAAAAACCGAACTTTCAACCATCAAGAAAGAAAACGATACATTAATACAAGAAAAGAAGTCCTGTGTGTGTAAAAGCCAACAAACGGAAAAGCAAGAAGATCGCGAAAATACGAATGACCGATCGTACTTTAAAAACAACATTTCAAGTGTTCCCGTTGATGTCTCGGTAAACTCAGTAAGCCAAAAACCGGAAGATAAATATAAATGGAAGGTGGTGACATACAGCAAAAGGAAAAACAAGGCGACAGATACGCAACAAAAGGAAAATGACTTTTTAATAATTGGCGATTCGCTGCTGAAGAATATCGCTGTCCCCAATTGCAAGATCGATGTACGACCTGGCATTAGAACGCATCAACTCGGTAAACATTTTAAAAATATGGTAAATGCAAGACAAGATACTACAGAACCAGATTCTGAAACCAGACATAACTATAATGGGGTGTTTATACATGTTGGGACGAATTCGTTAAGGAGCAGCAGTGAGGAAGAAATGGCAAGCGAAACAAGAAACATGATCCGTACTGCAAGAAATATGTATGCAGGATCTCGTCTGATACTTAGCGGAATCATAAACAGAAGGTCGGTGAGTGAAAAATATATCGCCAAAATAAACTGTGCTCTTAAAGAACAATGTGATCGTCTTGGGGCAATTTTTATAGACCCAAACAAATTCCTATGTAAAAACTCACTAGCGAAGGATGGCTTGCATTTAAATAGACTGGGGTCTGTAACGTTCAGCAGAATGTTTGCAGATGTCTGCAAAATCATTAGATGCAAGGGAAACTAATATGGCCTGAAGGGGATGAAAAATCATACACTCCAGCTGGAAAAGAAAAATATAAGCACCATACAAAAAAAGACGATACTAAAGAATTTGCCCCAGAATACAGCTCACAACATGTAAACCAACAAAATAAAAATTACATAAAAGTACTTCATCAAAATATTCAATACTTTGGTAACAAAAAATTAGAAGCAGAAGTACTCCTGAGTGAAGTAAGACCAGACATATTATGCATAAGTGAACATGGACTAACTGAAAGTAAAATACATAATGTGGCAGTAAAGGACTACAAACTAGCTAGTTACTTCTGCAGATCTAAATATAAGGGTGGTGGCGTTTGTATATATATTAAAACAGGTACTCTTTCAAAGAATGTAAACAGTGAAGCTGCTACATTTCCCATAGCTAGAGAAAAAGACTTTGAAGTTACTGGTATAGTGGCAGAAGATTTTAGAGTGTTTTGTGTGTACAGGTCACCATGTGGCAATATTAGCATCTTTCTAAAAAAAGTTGCTAGCTTATTGAGAATGAATATGAAGAGAAATCTTATTATATGTGGAGACTTCAACATTGACATGGGAAAAGACACAAAAATAAGACAGGATTTTGAAGAATTGTTAATACAGCATAACATGAAAGTGACAATAACTGCACCAACAAGAGTGACTTCACAAAGTGAGACAATTATTGACAACATAATTACTAATATGTGTAACTATGAGTCACATGTAGTTCAGACAGAAATATCTGATCATCATGGACAACTAATCAGCTTTTGCAGAAGTAATGACACAGTATCAGAACCAAAACAAACAACCAAAGAAATTAGGATCATCAGTGAACAAAATATCAACATCTTTAGAACAATGTTAAGTAAGGAAACCTGGAATGAAATCCTACAGGCCCAGAGTGTAAATGAAAAATATGATGCATTTATTTCAACAATTAAGTACCATTTTAACGTAGCATTTCCCAAAGTAAAGAGACAAGAAAGGCATCAAGATCAAACACAGTGGATTACGAGTGAAATACTAGAACAGCGAAGGAAGCTTCAGGATGTGAGACGGATGGGCGAAGCTGAAAACTATAAAGTGTTAAAAAAGAAGTATAGAAAAACAATAAGAGAAGCGAAAGCAAGAGCAATTGACACCACTATAGCGAACTCAAAAAACAAGGCAAAGGCAGCTTGGAAGGCAATCAATGCTGAAAGAAAGGAAAAAGATGGGTCAAACAAAGAAGAAGGTATTAGGTCAATTAAAGTAGACAACACAGTGGTCACAGATGGTATGGAAATAGCAAACATACTGAATAATAACTATATCAGTGTAGTAGAAAACCTAAAATTGGAAAGAAATAGTCAAAAACAGAAGGGTATTAAGGTACCAAGAAGATCATGCAGTACTATGTTCTTAAGACCAGTCACGGAAGATGAATTGCGGAAAACTATACAGAAACTGAAGTCCAAGAAATCAGCTGGTGATGATGAAATATCAAATCATGTAATAAAGCTGGTATGTGAGGAGATAATAACACCACTGCTGAACATAGCAAACTGTTCTTTCAGAGATGCAATTTTTCCAGAAAAACTGAAGATAACGAAGGTAGTGCCAGTGTACAAGAAAGGGTGTAAGGATGATCCCAACAACTACAGACCAGTTTCACTGATATCAGGTTTCTCAAAAATCCTAGAAATGCTTATGTATACCAGATTAGTTAACTATTTGGACAAACATAACATTCTCATGACCTCACAACATGGTTTCAGAAAGGGTAAATCTACAGAATCAGCAATTGTCAGTCTAACAGAATACATTTTACAGTCCTTAGATGAGAAAAAGGTTGTCTCTGCAATGTTTCTGGATCTTTCAAAGGCATTTGACACCATTGACCATGAAATGCTGATACAAAAATTAAGCAACTATGGCATTCGGGGGCAACCAGGTGAATGGATAAAATCATACTTGTGCAACCGCAAGCAGTATGTATCATTAGGAAACTCATACCAATCAGAAACCCAATCCATCAAATATGGAGTGCCGCAGGGTTCGGTAATGGGGCCATTGTTATTTAATGTATTTGTTAATGATATAGGTGTTGAGGAGGAAGAAAAGAAAATATTGTATGCTGATGACATGACAATACTAAATAGTGACCAAAATATGGAACAGCTTGAGAGAAGAGCATACATATCTGCAAATGTCACAGCTCAATGGCTGTTGGAAAATGAACTGGTTATAAATCTAAAAAAGACTATGTATGCAGTGTTTAAAAACAAGGAAAAGGCTGTAGACATGGATTTAGAGGTTGACGGAACAAGGCTGGAAGAAGTAGAATCTGCTAGATTCTTAGGTATTCTTGTGGATAATGAACTGAAATGGAAAAAACATATTAATAATGTCTGTAAGAAACTGAGCTCTGTCATATTCTTAATGATGCAGCTATCACAGTATTCAGACAAGAACCTTCTGTGTACAGTGTATCATGGACTTTTCGAACCATACTTACAGTATGGAGTGACGGTGTGGGGAAACTCAAACAAACAAGAGACAAAACGAGTGTTCACATTACAAAAAAAAGCAATTAGGACCATTTTAAGAAGAAAGACCTCTGAAACATGCAGAAACTGTTTCAAGAATTTAGGTATCTTAACTTTTTCATCATTATATATATACAAAACAATAATGTACATCACAAAAGGTAGTGAGGACTGGATTACAAATGCTAGTGTACACACCCACAATACAAGAAAGAAGAATGAAGTACGGAGCATACCCCACCGACTGGCAATGCTAGAAAAAGGACCCCAGTACTCTGGTATCAGACTACTAAGAAGTCTGCCCAAAACCTTGCAAGATAGTGTACTTCACAATGAATTTACAAAGAAACTTAAAGACTATCTCATTGAAAAAGAGTTTTACAGTGTTGCAGAATACTTATGCCATTAAATTTGTATATATTGTTACTCATTATCAGTGATGTAAAAATGTAAGCTAAAGGTGTAGAAAAATAATTGATAAAGAATTTTAATACTTTGACATGTCCTATATTACACGTACATTTACTGTACATGATGTAATCTTACAGGATCAAATAAAATTCAATTCAATTCAATTCAATTCCAATTACAGTGGTCACAGAGGTGTTTAATCAATCATTCTTCACACACTCCATTCATAAATGGAACAGGAAGAAGCCCTAATAACTAGTACAATCATGAGTTCCCTCTGCCACACACTTCACAGTGGTTTGTGGGGTGTGGATGCAGATATACATCTTCCAGTTCAGTTTCCTCAACATTTCCATGACACTCTCCCATTGGTGAACAAACCTGTGACCATTCATGCTGCCCTTCTTTGTACATACTCAATATCCCATATAAGTCCTATTTGATATGAGTCCCACATACTACAGCAATATCGTACGTAGATGTAGATGAAGGCTAGATTACAGTTGTACTTTATAGCCGTTGTGCACTTGAGGCTGTTGGCTCATCTCTAGCTGTTTAAAAAATGTGACTTACACTTGTCTTTCAGGTAGCAGAGGAGTTTTGCCACGCTCTGTTCAGAGTGGTGACAAGTAGCCGAGTGCACGCAGTGCGCCGTGTGGCAGCCAAGGCTTACACAAACCTTACACCAGTAGAGGATATTGTGTGTCATGTGGACCAAATAGTGAAGCAGCTGGAGATACAGCATAAAGACCGGCAAACTGGTGGCGTGTATGACACAAATAACCAGTTGCACGGCCTGTTACTGGTCCTGCGAGGCCTACTGGGAACACCGAAATGGGCAGAGAATGATTGCACAGGTAGAATAAAAACTGAATTAGTGCACATTGTGGGGAAACTGTCTGAAGGTAAGTTACTGAAACAGAATCATTATTTTCTATCTCTTTTGATGTGTACTGACACCCTTTAGCACCAGTCATAGGTATTAATGACCATACACTACAGGGTTATTTGTAAATACCTGTGGGGTTTTGGAAGACAGCACATATCAGTGGACAGAGACTGTCTCCAAGGTGCTCAATGTGGACACCATTTGTGATGCAGTAAATGTCAATACGTGCATGCAACTCATTGAAGACACTGTTGCTCCTACCTGGGAGGCACAAAAACGGAAGTTTGCTTTGGTAACATGTTCATTGGGCTGCCTATGTACAAGCACAAAATAATTTAATGAGACTTTATGAAGGTAATGCTTCGTCTACATGTTCTGACATTCCTGCCCCCTAGTGGTGCACTCTGTGACTACAATACAACACTTTTCTGTATGCAGGTCATCTTTGTGCAGTCATCTTCTGAAACCACAGCAGTTCTTATGATTAATCCTGTAACTAATTTACTGAACTGCCAATTATCTTCCTTTGTGTCATTCTCTTTCTAAGGACCATTTTGCCATTATTAAGTATGTTTTAGTGATTTTTAAAATAATCACTCACACTGTTTTGGGACTTGATTTTCATGTTTATATGTTTATTATCATTATCAAACACAATGATGATTAGCTGACCATTAATCTTCACAAACTGCATACGGCTGATTGGTAAACTCACATATAGGTGGCAGTTGCATTTATACATTGCTGTAGCTCACCACGGAACTTTACAAGATTGGTGTGGGGTGCTGACTCACTGTAAATATAATGCTGACTGATATAGTGTTGGTACTTGTTGAATGCTAACCACAGATTGGCTGTAATTTTAGCAGTTTACATCCATTACCCTTAAAGGTACTGCAGGCTGGACCATTAGAGGGTCAGGAATTTTGCAGCGAACCGGGTCTAATGTATATATCTTGGGAGGGGGGGTTCCTGTTCCTGTGTTTGATTTACAAGCAAATGAAAACTCCTGAAAAACTTTGTCAGAACTGAGAGACAGGAACTATATCACAGAGAAAAATATGAAAGCCTAATATGTTTATCATAAGTGAGAAATAGAGACTGCAAGGTCTGGGAAACTGACAACAGCTAGTAGAGTGGTGTGCTGATCCCGTGCCCCTCCATACAACATCTAAATTATGTGATTAGCAGAGGATGACATGACAGCATGTCAGTAATTAATGCCATTAGAATCAGTACACAGAACTTTAGCTTTTAGTACATGTATAGATGTACATTATTATGTGTACACATGATAAACAAAATGTCATGCTCAACACATGCAGTGTATCCATGCCACAGACTGTGGGTTTGTGTGCAATACCTGTTTAAAGAATCACAAAGCACATTTATCACAAAATGTTAAACAATGGAAAATACAGGTTGCAATAATGACAGTATTATGGAAAGGATAGATTGCTACTCACCATGTAGAGGAGATGCTGAGTTGCAGACATGCACAACAAAAAGACTGCCTATGCAATTGAGCTTTTGGTCACAGGGCCATCTTCAAAAGTGAAAAACACATGCAGATTAACACAAACACAACTCTCTCACACTTGACCAATGTCTCTGGTCACTGAGGCCACAGCAGCCAGAGACAGTGGATCTGTGTGTGTTTTCTGATTTACAAGATGGTTTTGTACCCAAAAGCTCAAAGATAGAGCAGTCTTTTTGTTGTACCTGTCTGTAAATCATTGTCTCCTTTATATGGTGAGTAGCAGTCTATCCTTTCCATAATATTGGCAGAATCCAAAGTTACTACTTTTTATCTCCTGAATAAATTTTTATCCTGCAGTGGAGTTTGTAATGATTTGAAACTTCCTGGCAGATTAAAACTGTGTGCCAGACCACAACTCGAATCTGGGATCTTTGTCTTTCTCGGGCAAGTGATCTACTGCCTGAGCTATCCAAACATGACTCTTGACCTGCCCTCACAGCTTTGCTTCTGCCAGTTTATGCTTGGATAGCTCTGTTGGTACTGCACTTGCCCACAAGAGGCAAAGGCATCAGGTTCAAGTCCCAATCTGGGACACAGTTTTAATCTCCCAGGAAGTTTCAGATCAGCACACACTCCACTGCAGAGTGAAAATTCATTCTGGAAAAAATCCCACAGACTGTGCCTAAGCCATGTCTCAGGAGGATCCTTTCTTTCAGGAGTGCTAGTCCCACTAGGTACGTAGGAGAATTTCTGTGGATATTAGAAGGTAGGAGATGAGGTGCTAACAGAAGTAAAGGTGTGAGGCTAGGTTGTGAATCATGCTTGGATAGCTCAGTTGGTAGAGCATTAGTTTGTGAAAGACAAGGACTAAGTTTGAGTCACAGTCCAGCAAACAATTATTACATTTTGGTTAGGAACTTGGAAAACAGAAAAACTATAGAATATAGATACGCATTGGATACAGACAGTTTTTCGATTAATAGTTAGCAGTATGCCCTTAAATTGGTACAAACGAAGGTTCTGTTTCTTCAGGTGGCAGTTTGAGTGTGCACTGCCTTTTTAAAAGCCCACCAATATTTTTTCTAGAGACAGATTAGAAGTAAATTGATCAAGAACTTCCAAGATTTTTGCTAACACTTCCCTGTTATATGTTACATATATTTAAAAATATATAGCTTATGTTCATCTGAACACTTATTAAAGTAACATGTAAAAAGTTGAAGTAAATTGGCCAACTAATTTTGTAAATTGGTCAAGAACTTTTTGAGATTTTTGGTGACAACATTTCCCCTATATAGCATATGTCTATTTGGCTGTTCATTCGACCATTGAGTAAAAATTTGAAAAAAATTGTTCAGGTACTTTTAGAGAGTTTCTATACGATGGCACTTCAGTAGGTATATAAAAACAAGTGCATATTCAAATGCAATGTTGTGTCAAAATTTCAAAACAATTGGTGAAGAACTTTCAGAGATTTAAGATTTTGAACAAACAAACATTTACATTTTTATTTATACAGATACAGTATACAGGTTAAGTTTCTGTGAGATCTTTCTCTTGTGTTACTGTATACCTTGACTCATTCCATATCCTAAGAGCTTCTTCTCCTTGATGAGATTTGCAGAACACAATGGATGAATGAATGAATGAATCAGTGTCAATCAACTGCTCTTCCAGTGCCCTTGCTGTCGATGATAGAATTACGGTGTGATCGGTGAACCCCAAAGTTTTTATTTCTTCTCCCTCAACTTTAATTACAGCTTACTTGATGTACTTAAATATCAAAAATTATGTTTTCAAACAGTGATGTATACATTATTAGTATGTCTTTTATATGCTTCATAATTTCATATCAAATTTAATTACTAATGTCCACAATTTAAAATGATGTGCATGGTAGTTGCATACAAAAACAGGAATGAGCATATACTTTGCAAGGAAGGTGCGGAAAGCAATGTACAGTAATATGTAAATCTGAGTAACCTTACAGTTCATAGTATGTTGGTATCAGACAGTTCAGAATCTTTTGTTGTGTCATTTACCTGTAAATCTGTACTTGGACATAATCCTTCAAAACCATTTTACTAGCATCAGCTATACTTAGCTACTTGCAGTTATATGATTTTAATTATACCAAACATTTTTGGTACAATATACATAATCTAGTGAGTTTGTGTATGAGTGTAAGGCTATAAAACACTTCCTGACAAAAAAAGTAAAGCACCCAGGTTGGATGTCGGTGTAACTTCATACATACGGAGGTTCCATTGAATGGTATGTAAATGATCACAAATATTTTACGGAGACGGTATTGTACAGCTTTACTGATACAAAGCTGTATCAGTTAATTTTATTAGAGACAGTTGATTCTGGTTAGGATCTGTCCATCATTAGGTCTATAGTACCAAATAAGAACAAAAATACATATAATAAGGTGTGAAACATTAAGGTATGTAGCTGTTACATGAAAGGACATTAAATGCACCATGTCTCATATTAATGTTAGAAAGTATTTGCAAAAAAAAAAATTCAGCTATGCATTTCCATAATTAGAATGACAATGATGGAACAATTATATATGATAATTGTTAATTCAATTATGCATAGGCATAGCTGAGACGTTTTTATACGTACTTTTTAACATTAATAGGAGATGTGATGCATTTAGTGAATTTTCATGTAACAGCTATGTACTTTGATTAAACAATGCAAAATCCAGGATGGAATGTAACAATACCAGAGAAGGAAAGTTGATACTCACCATATAGCAGAGATGCTGAGTCGCGATAGGTGCAACAAAAAGATTCACACAATTGTAGCTTTCGGACATTAAGGCCTTTGTCAGCAGTAGACACACATATATACACACACACACACACACACACACACACACACACACACACACACATGCAAACCCAACTTGCACACACATCTGCAGTCTCAGAGAACTGAAACCACACTAAGAGAGAAGATGTGGAGGGAGGAGGGGGTAAGTAGTGGAAAGGAGAGAAATAGAAAGAAAAGAAATTAAAAGACTGGGTGTGGTGGTGAAATGATGGCTGTGTAATGCTGGAATGGGAACAGGAAAGGGGCTGGGTGGGTGAGGACAGTGACTAACTAAGGTTGAGGCCAGGAGGGTTACAGGAATGTAGGCTGTATTGCAGGGAAAGTTCCTACCTGCGCAATTCAGAAAAGCTGGTGTTTGTGGGAAGGATCCACATGGCACAGGCTGTGAAGCATTCATTGAGATGAGGGATATCATGTTTGGCATTATGTTCAGCAACAGGGTGGTCCACTTGTTTTTTGGCCACAGTTTGTCGGTGGCTGTTCATGTGGACAGACAGCTTGTTGGTTGTCATGCCTACATAGAATGCACCACAGTGGTTGCAGCTTAGCTTGTAAATCACATGATTGGTTTCACAGGTAGCCCTGCCTTTGAAGGCGTAGTTGATGTTAGTGACCGGACTCGAGTAGGCGGTGGTAGGAGGATGTATGAGATAGGTCTTGTATCTAGATCTATTACAGGGGTATGAGCCATGAGGTAAGGGACTAGGAGCAGTGGTTGTGTAAGGATGGACAAGTATATTGTGCAGGTTCAGTGGACAGCGGAATACCACAGTAGGAGAGGTGGGAGGATAGTGGGCATGACATTTCTCATTTCAGGGCACAACGAGAGGTAATTGAAACCCTGGCGGAGAATGTAATTCAGTTGCTCCAGTCCTGGATGGTACTGAGCTCTGAGGGGAATGCTCCTCTGTGGCCAGACTGTGGGACCTTGGGAGGTGGTGGGCGACTGGAAAGATAAGGCATGGGAGATTTGTTTTTGTACAAGGATGCAAGGATAATTACGGTCAGTGAAGGCTTCAGTGACACCCTCAGTATACACTCCTGGAAATGGAAAAAAGAACACATTGACACCGGTGTGTCAGACCCACCATACTTGCTCCGGACACTACGAGAGGGCTGTACAAGCAATGATCACACGCACGGCACAGCGGACACACCAGGAACCGCGGTGTTGGCCGTCGAATGGCGCTAGCTGCGCAGCATTTGTGCACCACCGCCGTCAGTGTCAGCCAGTTTGCCATGGCATACGGAGCTCCATCGCAGTCTTTAACACTGGTAGCATGTCGCGACAGCGTGGACGTGAACCGTATGTGCAGTTGACGGACTTTGAGCGAGGGCGTATAGTGGGCATGCGGGAGGCCGGGTGGACGTACCGCCGAATTGCTCAACACGTGGGGCGTGAGGTCTCCACAGTACATCGATGTTGTCGCCAGTGGTCGGCGGAAGGTGCACGTGCCCGTCGACCTGGGACCGGACCGCAGCGACGCACGGATGCACGCCAAGACCGTAGGATCCTACGCAGTGCCGTAGGGGACCGCACCGCCACTTCCTAGCAAATTAGGGACACTGTTGCTCCTGGGGTATCGGCGAGGACCATTCGCAACCGTCTCCATGAAGCTGGGCTACGGTCCCGCACACCATTAGGCCGTCTTCCGCTCACGCCCCAACATCGTGCAGCCCGCCTCCAGTGGTGTCGCGACAGGCGTGAATGGAGGGACGAATGGAGACGTGTCGTCTTCAGCGATGAGAGTCGCTTCTGCCTTGGTGCCAATGATGGTCGTATGCGTGTTTGGCGCCGTGCAGGTGAGCGCCACAATCAGGACTGCATACGACCGAGGCACACAGGGCCAACACCCGGCATCATGGTGTGGGGAGCGATCTCCTACACTGGCCGTACACCACTGGTGATCGTCGAGGGGACACTGAATAGTGCACGGTACATCCAAACCGTCATCGAACCCATCGTTCTACCATTCCTAGACCGGCAAGGGAACTTGCTGTTCCAACAGGACAATGCACGTCCGCATGTATCCTGTGCCACCCAACGTGCTCTAGAAGGTGTAAGTCAACTACCCTGGCCAGCAAGATCTCCAGATCTGTCCCCCATTGAGCATGTTTGGGACTGGATGAAGCGTCGTCTCACGCGGTCTGCACGTCCAGCACGAACGCTGGTCCAACTGAGGCGCCAGGTGGAAATGGCATGGCAAGCCGTTCCACAGGACTACATCCAGCATCTCTACGATCGTCTCCATGTGAGAATAGCAGCCTGCATTGCTGCGAAAGGTGGATATACACTGTACTAGTGCCGACATTGTGCATGCTCTGTTGCCTGTGTCTATGTGCCTGTGGTTCTGTCAGTGTGATCATGTGATGTATCTGACCCCAGGAATGTGTCAATAAAGTTTCCCCTTCCTGGGACAATGAATTCACGGTGTTCTTATTTCAATTTCCAGGAGTGTATTTTGAGAGGGACTGCTTGTCACTGTAGATGCAATGACCATGGGTGGCTAGGCTGTAAGGAAGGGACTTCTTGGTATGGACTGGGTGGCAGTTGAAGTGGAGGTGTTGCTGGTGCTTAGTAGGTTTGATATGGATGGAGGTTCTGATGTAACCATCTTTGAGGCAGAGCTCAATGTCTAGGAAGGTGGCTTGTTGGGTTGAGTAGGACCAGGTGAAGCAAATGGGGGAGAAGTTGTTGAGGTTCTGGAGGAATGTGAATAAGGTGTCCTCACCTTCAATCCAGATAACAAAGATGTCATCAATGAATTTGAACCATGTGAGGGTTTTAGGATTCTGGGTTTTTAGGAAGGATTCCTCTAGATGGCCCATGAATAGGTTAGCGTAGGATGGTGCCATGCGGGCGTCCATAGACATCCTGCAGATTTGTTTGTAGGTTATTCCTTCAAAGGAAAAGTAATTGTGGGTGAGGATATAGTTGGTCATGGAGACTAGGAAGGAGGTTGTTGGTTTTGAATTCATAGGGCATCTGGAAAGGTAGTATTCGATAGCAGTAATGCCATGGGCATTAGGAATGTTAATGTACAGGGGGGTGGCATCAATAGTGACGAGCAGGGCACCATGTAATAAAGCGACAGAAACTGTGGAGAGTCAGTCAAGGAAATGGTTGGTATCTTTTATATTGGAGGATAGGCTCCAGGTAATAGGTTGAAGGTGTTTGTCCATGAGAGCAGAGATTCTCTCAGTAGGGGCACAGTAACCGGCCACAATGGGGCGTCCTGGGTGGTTGGGTTTATGGACTTCAGGAAGCATGTAGAAGGTGGGAGTGTGGAGAGTGGTAGGGGTAAGTAGAGAGATGGACTCTGGGGAGAGGTTCTAGGATGGTCCTAAGGTTTTGAGTAGTGACTGGAGATCTTGCTGGATTACTGGAATGGGATCTCTGTGGCATGGTTTGTAGGTGGAAGTATCTGACAGCTGATGGAATCCTTCTGTCATGTAATACTTGTGGTTCAAAACAACGGTGGTGGAGCCTTCGTCTGCAGGTAGGATTATAAGGTCGGAATCAGTTTTTAGATGGTAGACAGCAGCTCTTTCTGCAGATGTAAGGTTAGTTTGCATGTTGAGGGATTTGGGGAATGATGGTGAGGCAAGGTTTGAGGTTAAGAAATTCTGGAAAGTTAACAGGGGGTGGTTTGGAGGCAGTGGGGGTGGATATGGGTTGGATGGAGGAGTGAACTGAGTTAGGCAAGGTTCAATATTGGTCCCTGGTTGAGTCTGATTGGTCTGGTTGGTGGCAGAAAGTGTTTCCACTGTAGGGACTGGGAGAAGGAGAGAAGGTCTTTAACTAGTCCTGCATGGTTGCATTTGGGAGTGGGGCAAAAGGTGAGGCCTTTGGATAGGACTGATACTTCTGTGGGACTAAAGCTTCTGGAGAAAAGGTTCATAATTGTGTTTTGGATCTGTTTAGGTTCTGGGTTCTGTGTGGTGGTGGGAGGGAGTCTTGGAGGGTGGGGTAAGTGTAGTAGGTGTGCGAGGCAGAGTTTTTCATCTATGAGGGGCATGGGGGAGGTTTGGAGGTTGTTGTAGAAGTGGTGGAGAGTGGTACTTCAAGGTGGGAATAGGAAGTGAGCAGGATGGAGAGCTTTTTCAGGTGGTTGTGTGCATGTTGCTCAAGTTCCTGCGGGGCAAGAGTTTTGGTGTGTGTTATGGGTTCCAGGAATTTGGGATTATATAGCAGGAGAATTTTGCGAATGGACAGAAGGTACTGAAAGGAGGATTGAGCTTGGTTGATACGGTTTTGCAGGACTATGTTGGTGAGGGCTAAGGATTGGCGGAATCTGAACAGGTGAAGGTCACTGTGGAAGGAAGGGTGGCAACCAGAGATGGGTAATTTTCTTAAATCCCTCCAGTCCTCTGCCTTCCCCTTCAACTCTTTAAGTTAAACCTTTGTGTGTGTGTGTGTGTGTGTGTGTGTGTGTGTGTGTGTGTGTGTGTGTGTGTGTGTGTGTGTGTGTGCACGCTATGTAGACTTTTTTGTCCATCCAATTACATTATACTTGGTTATGTGTATTTTTTTTTATTTGATACAGCAGACTTGATGATGGTTCAAATGGCTCTGAGCACTATGGGACTTAACTGCTGAGGTCATCAGTCCCCTAGAACTTAGAACTACTTAAACCTAACTAACCTAAGGACATCACACACATCCATGCCCGAGGCAGGATTCGAACCTGCGACCGTAGCAGTCGCACGGTTCCGAACTGCAGCGCCTAGAACTGCTCGGCCACCGCGGCCGGCAGTTGATGATGGTCTGATCCTAGACTGAAACTAATCATCTCTGATAAAATATATAATGAAAATGATAGTTTTTACTCATGATAGAGTGGAGATGCTGAGTCACTGAAAGGTACAACAAAAAGACTCTCTGAAAGTTAGCTTTTGACCAAGAAGTCCTTAGTCAAAAGTAGACAACATACACATATGCACACACTCATGCAAACGCAACTCCACGCGTATGACCACAGTCATGCCATTTATGTTGTGATGTTGACAGCAGTCTACACATGAGACAGTAATTCCCTAGTCCACCTGCTGCTAGTCTCTGACCAACAGTCTGGGATGACGCAGAGTGTTGCAGGGTTCCATTGCTTGTTCTCAGATGGCAGATGTAGAGTGCACGATATGGTGATCCTCTGTCGTGGTTGCCAGACACAGTTGACAGAAACCTTTATAACAAGTATGGGTACCTTAATGTTCACGTGCAGTCCAACGATGGGCCACTGTTAAATCCGTATGCATGAACTGGCAATGACATGTGCTATACATGTGTAGCAGCAGAAATGCATACTACACAAGCTCTGTCCATGGCAATGTGATTCTGGTTTTCTTTGGGTACCCCCTCATATGTCACAGATGTCCTGCACTCTCACGCAACAGTATTATGGTTCCATTTTTCAACAAGACAATTTTTGTACACACTTGGCATTTTATTGACATATTCCTGTGCCCAGCAGATCTCCACACTTTTGTTGATAGAACGTGTGTAGACCCACTGAGTTGTAAACTCTGTCCGAGTACTGCTATTCGATATATCGAGGACAGTTAGAATAGTTGTGGGACAGCTTGCCTCGGGAGAGGTACAAAAGCCTTGTAACACCCTTCCTGACTGAATCAGTGCATGCATCTGGGCCAGAGTTGGTGCAATGTAATACTGATAAGTATGCCCATACTGCCAGTTTTTTTGTAAATTTGACACAATTTTTTAATCACTGAAATGACATCATACAACCTCCCAAACCATGAAGTTTCCATTTGTTTCCTCCTCTCCTTCTGTGTGCTTCACTTGTTTTGTCAGGCAGAGTATTTTATATTTTAAAAACATTGTACTTTATTGAATGTTGTATCAATGTTGTTAGTGTGGTATGTTTCTACAGATAAGACTGTACCGTGGCCTTGCCGTCAGATTTGTGAAGAAATATGGCAGCATGCGTCTCCGCCTGAAATTTGCAAACAAGCTACTTGCATAACAGAGGAGACACTAAACATGCTGAAAACAGAACTGCAGTACAGGCCGCAGATTGGTCTGCATGCATGGGCAAAGTCTAGACTTACACAATCCTGCAGTTGTACCAACCTCTCGGAAATGAGGAAGTCGGTATATTTAATGTGGAAAGAGCAAAAAGATGGTACATTGGGTTTAAATGAAATATTTGGAGATGCTATTTGTAGCATGGGATGTAGATTGGTTGAATTTGAATATGAAAGTGTAATGAATGAGCTAGTTATGCAAGTCGCTTCTCTCATGGATGCAGCTGAGGAAGAAGTGAGGTATGATAAGGTTTCTAATAAGTTGTTCCTGTTTGTAGTTATTCATTTGACATTAACTTAATTTTCTGTCAGCATTTTTCAGAATGTGGCAACAATATTAAATAGAAAACACTCTCCTGATTTTCTCCAAAATATTATTCATTTTGTCACAAAATGGCTTTCAGTTTAGCAGGCCATCATCACGTGACAACTGAATGTCACAACAATGATAAAATGACATGCTGCTTAGACAGGTGTTACTTATACTAATACCAAAGATACACAAAATGATGAGATATTAATTGAACAGATGGGAAAAAGGAAATTTTATTTTTAAACTGCTGTTAAATGCAAAAATTGCTTTCCATTTTTTGTTACTTGTGACGATTTCTGTATTCAATAAACATATAATAATTTTGTAAACAATCTGTATGTGATCCTTTAATGTATCTTCTGTATGAATAACATCTTTGTAAGCTGCATATCATTTTGTCTGTTATTGCAACATTCTGCTGTGCCGTGACAATGGCCTATGAAAGGTAAAAGCCAGTTTGTGACCATATAAATAGTATTTTAGAAAATATCAGGAAACTGTTTCCTATTTAATACTGTCTGGATTGAGAAAGTGGAACAGTGATGACCATGGCAGCCTGAAAATAAGAAGAGGTAAAAGAAATGTGCAATCTGTGCCGCTGAATTAACCTATTCACTGCATTAAATTTTTCAGAAGGCTGGACCCCATCATCACGTGTGGTGAGGTGAATAATTAAACATTTACTGTAAATTCATAACCAAGATAGGTCAACAGTGACAATTTTTAGAACCTTACATTGAAACAGAAGAAGAAAACATAATCCATGTATGAGCAAGCCAGATTTTATGCATTCTGTGTGCCTAATAACATGTACAGCTCAAAATAAACTCGTGTAGTAGAGTGCTTCTGGGTGTTTTGCTGAGTTGTTATTTCCATTTTATGCACAATATTTTGACTATCTAACCAGCCATCTTCGTCAAATGCTACAAGTTTTGCTGTTATGGATACTCGCTGCTTGGACTCCAACCAGGCTAAGCTTGAGTTCAGGTAACAAACAACTGCAAATCTCATAGAATTTAAAGGAGATAGCTGGATCAGTTGTTGTAATATTGTGGATAAAATGCAAACAACAATTTGGCACAACATCTGGAAGCACACTATTAATTATTCAAGCTGAGTGAGCCTCCAGAGACAACTTAAACTTGTGTAAATGGTCCAACATAACCTAGTGGTAGAAATGGGTCACCTTACTCATGACCTTCCATCAAACTTTTGGCAAATGTTACATTTTCTTTACACTTGGTGATGGTAAACAGCCTCCTGAAGTACATAATGTAGTGAACAAATCAATTTGGTAGCTGAGCTTGAACATTACTATTCTCACTGTGTGTATCAAAATGAAAACTGTTGATTTGTACCACAGTTCTGAACACATTAAACTGTAGATCCACCTGTAAGTGGCTGGATGTGTCAACTCAGGAAGCCAAGAGTGTACCACTTCCACTAGCACCATGCCTAGTAAAGCAATGGTGTCGAACCCGAATGTTGGGTTGTGAACAACTTTACCTTACACTATCTGTCCAAAAAGTTCTGAGACTGATTTTATTCCTGGCATATAAGCGATGTCAGCACACTGACAACCATGGCAGCTTGAACTAACAATTACAAACAACAACAAAATCAAACAGTTGGAGGTCTAGGTTGGAATATCAAAAATATTATGAAAAGGATAGTTTGCTAATCACTGTTGGGTTGCAGACAGGCACAGTTGAAAGACTGTTACACTTTGTAGTATTTGGCCAAAGCTTTCTTCAGAAAGGAAAAAACACACCTATGCACTCAAGCAAGCACACCTCAGCACACATGACTGCTATCTCCACCCATTCTGGAGATAGATTCTAGCTGGAGTGGCTTAAGACAGTGATCATGTGTGCTGAGATGTGCTTGCTTGTGTGAATGTACATATTGTTTCCCTATTGAAGAAGGTTCTGGCCAAAAGCCAGTGTCATCGTAACTGCCGTCTGCTTCACATCTGCTGTGCAGCGAGCTACGTTAACTTAAGTATTAACTGTATTTTTCTTACTTGTCACGTCTTCTTCCATGTGTTTTTGCTTTTAGGAAGCTTTAATTTTCGAGTACTAATAATAGTGTTCCATAGATTTTGTGTTTATTTTGAATACAGTCAGAGAGAGTCTCTTTAGTCAGCTGTAGTGCCAGTAGTGCTAGTGTTTGTTTTGAATGCAGTCCAGAGACAGGTAGTGCTTATTTTCATTGTTTTCAACAAGAAGTGTCTATTAACCACAGTTTAGTCAGCTATCAGCCACCTTTAGTGAATTAGCAGTCTAGTTAAAAGTTGATTAACTCTCTACAGTAAATTGTTGACTTCTTAGGATGAATAGGATGTGTGACTGCTGTGTACGGATGCAGGAGGAGCTGGCCACTGTTCGCGAACAGCTGAACGTGTTGATGGCCGCAGTCAGCCATCTTCAGGCTGCTGCCTCGGAGTGTAGCGGCAGTGGGGAGTCTGGTGCGTTACATGGTACACCCCAGGTGTTACATGCTTCACCCACAGTCCCTGCTGTCAAGACATCTTCACGGGTACTGGGCGCGATTGGGCCACCCTCTCCCCAAGGGGAGTGGCGGGTTCAGCAGTGTTCACGGCGCATGAGGCGGAGGGTCAATGTGGAGGCTGGCTGTCATGCGCTCTGCCTGTGAGTGAACATGTTGCCACTCCTTCAGCAAGGTCCGAGCAGGCACATGGGGGGAGGGGTTTATTAGTGATTGGGAGCTCCAATGTTAAGCGGGTGATGGCGCCCTTAGGGAAATAGCGGAAAGGTCGGGGAAAAGGCCAGTATTCACTCTGTCTGTTTGCCGGGGGTCTGTTTGCCGGGGGGTCTCATCCGAGATATGGAGGAGGCCCTTCCATTGGGGATAGAGAGCACTGGGTGCACCCGACTGCAAATTGTTGCTCATATCAGCACCAATGACTCTTGCTGTCTGGGTTCAGAGGTCATCCTCAGTTCATGCAGGCAGTTGGCGGAGTTGGTGAAGGTGGAAAGCCTTGCTCGCGGGGTGGAATCTGAGCTAACTATTTGTAATATCGTTCCCAGAACTGATCACGGTCCTCTGATTTGGAGCCAAGTGAAAGGCTTAAACCAGAGGCTCAGACAATTCTGCGGATATCTGGTGTGAAAATTTCTCGACCTCCGCTATCGGGTGGAGAAATGTAGGGTCCCCCTGAATAGGTCAGGTGTGCACTACACACAGGAAGCGGCTACAAGGGTAGCGGAGTACGTGTGGAGTGCACATGTGGGTTTTTTAGGTTAGAGAATTCCCTCCCTAGGCCCAACAAGACACCACCTGAGATGCGACAGGGTAATAGTAGGCAAAATGCAACAGGGAATAACAATATTAATGTGGTAATAGTAAACTGCAGGAGCATCACAATGCCCACATAGTACTAGGGACAGAAAGTTGGCTGAAACCAGATGTAAACAGTAATGAAATTCTAAACTCAGATTGGAATGTGTACCGCAGAGGCAGGCTGGACAGTGAATGGGGAGGCATGTTTATAGCAATAAAAAGTGCAATAGTATTGAAGGAAATTGTTGGAGATCCGAAATGTGAAATAATTTGGGTGAAGGTCATGGTTAAAGCAGGCCCAAACCTGGTGATTGGATGTCTCTATAGGCCCTCTGGCTCAGCTGTTGTTGTGGCAGAGCGCCTGAAGGAATATTTGGAAAGTATTTCGAGTAGATTTCCCGACCATGTTATAGATATGAGTGGAGATTTTAATTTGCCGGATATAGACTGGAAGACTCAAACGTTTGTAATGGGTGGCAGGGACAAGGAATCCAGTGAAATTTTTTTAAGTGCATTATCTGAAAACTATGTTGAGCAGTTAAACAGAGAACTGACTTGTGGCAATAACATGTTAGACCTTCTGGTGACAAACAGACCTGAACTATTTGAAACAGTTAACACAGAACAGGGAATCAGCGATCATAAAGCGATTACTGCATCGATGATTTCAGTCATAAATAGAAATATTAAAAAAGGTAGGAAGATTTTTTGGACTAGCAAAAGTGACAAAAAGCAGATTTCAGAGTACCTGACGGCTCAACACAAAAGTTTTGTCTCACATACATATAGTGTTGAGGTGTCAGTGTACAAAGTTCAAAACCATTGTACAATATGCATTAGATGAGTATGTGCCAAGCAAGATCATAAGAGATGGGAAAGAGCCACTGTGGTACAACCGAGTTAGAAAACTGCTGCAGAAGCAAAGGGAATGTCACAGCAAACATAAACATAGCCAAAGCCTTGCAGACAAAGAAAAATTACACGAAGCGAAATGGGAGGGCTATGCAAGAGGCACTCAATGAATTCGAAAGTAAAGTTCTATGTACTGATTTGGCAGAAAATCCCAAGAAATTTTGGTCTTATGTCAAAGCGGTAGGTGGATCAAAACAAAATGTCCAGACACTCTGTGACCAAAATGGTACTGAAACAGAGGGTGACAGACTAAATGCCGAAACACTAAATGTCTTTATCCAAAGCTGTTTCACAGGGGAAGACTGTACTGTAGTTCCTTCTCTAGATTGTCGCACAGATGACAAAATGGTAGATATCGAAATAGACGACAGAGGGATAGAGAAACAATTAAAATCGCTCAAAAGAGGAAAGGCCGCTGGACCTGATGGGATACCACTTCGATTTTACACAGAGTACGCGAAGGAACTTGCCCCCTTCTTGCAGCGGTGTACCGTAGGACTCTAGAAGAGCGTAGCGTTCCAAAGGATTGGAAAAGGGCACAGGTCATCCCCGTTTTCAAGAAGGGAGATGGAGAAAAGAGGCGGCAGGGAGAGGGTTGGGGCAGCATCTAGTGACTTGCGAGAGGGTGGGGAGCTGTCTGTGGGCTAGCTAGGGGTACAGGTAGAGGGGGCAGGTGGCAGATGGCTGGGCATGCAATTTCATAGACTAAGGTGTGAGATAGCAGCACACAACTAGCTGATGTGGAGAGTCGTGATGTTGTGCTGTGCTGCATGTTGTACCACTGGGTGGTCCACTTTATTTTTGGCAACAATTTGACAGTGGCCATTCATTCTAGTTGACAGTTGGTTGGTTGTCATACCAATGTAAAATATTGAACAATAGTTGCAGCAGAGCTGGTCTGTAACACGGCTGCTATCCTGTTCCATGAAAGGGTGGGCCACCCATGAAAGCTAAATACTTCCCCCAACTCCCTCCCTGCCTCCTGCCTCTCTCCATCACTCACCCCACCCCACACCCCCACCTCACACAGTACACTCATTGTGGATCACGAAAGAGGTGGCAGTTGACTGAGCACAATGTAGGTAGGGAGACAGGTGTGTGTGTGTGTGTGTGTGTGTGTGTGTGTGTGTGTGTGTGTATTTCCTCTCCTTTATTCCTAAATAATTTGTAATGCATAATGGAGCTCACTTCCCCCTGTGGCCCTTGGACCTTGCCGTTGGTGGGGAGGCTTGCGTGCCTCAACGATACAGATAGCCGTACCGTAGGTGCAACCACAATGGAAGGGTATCTGTTGAGAGGCCAGACAAACATGTGGTTCTTGAAGAGGGGCAGCAGCCTTTTCAGTAGTTGCAGGGGCAACAGTCTGGATGATTGACTGATCTGGCCTTGCAACACTAACCAAAATAGCCTTGCTGTTCTCGTACTGCGAACGGCTGAAAGCAAGGGGAAACTACAGCCGTAATTTTTCCCAAGGGCATGCAGCTTTACTGTATGATTACATGATGATGGCGTCCTCTTGGGTAAAATAATCCGGAGGTAAAATAGTCCCCCATTCGGATCTCCGGGTGGGGACTACTCAAGAGGACCTCGTTATCAAGAGAAAGAAAACTGGCGTTCTAAGGATCGGAGCGTGGAATGTCAGATCCCTTAATCAGGCAGGTAGGTTAGAAAATTTAAAAAGGGAAATGGATAGGTTAAAGTTAGATATAGTGGGAATTAGTGAAGTTCGGTGGCAGGAGGAACAAGACTTCTGGTCAGGTGAATACAGGGTTATAAATACAAAATCAAATAGGGGTAATGCAGGAGTAGGTTTAATAATGAATAAAAAAATGGGTGTACGGGTAAGCTACTACAAACAACATAGTGAACACATTATTGTGGCCAAGATAGACACGATGCCCATGCCTACTACAGTAGTACAAGTTTATATGCCAACTAGCTCTGCAGATGACGAAGAAATTGATGAAATGTATGATGAGATAAAAGAAATTATTCAGGTAGTGAAGGGAGATGAAAATTTAATAGTCATGGGTGACTGGAATTCGTCAGTAGGAAAAGGGAGAGAAGGAAACATAGTAGGTGAATATGGATTGGGGCTAAGAAATGAAAGAGGAAGCCGCCTGGTAGAATTTTGCACAGAGCATAACTTAATCATAGCTAATACTTGGTTTAGGAATCATGAAAGAAGGTTGTATACATGGAAGAACCCAGCAGATACTAAAAGGTATCAGTTAGATTATATAATGGTAAGACAGAGATTTAGGAACCAGGTTTAAATTGTAAGACATTTCCAGGGGCAGATGTGCACTCTGACCACAATCTATTGGTTATGAACTGTAGATTAAAACTGAAGAAACTGCAAAAAGGTGGGAATTTAAGGAGATGGGACCTGGATAAACTAAAAGAACCAGAGGTTGTACAGAGATTCAGGGAGAGCATAAGGGAACAATTGACAGGAATGGGGGAAAGAAATACAGTAGAAGAAGAATGGGTAGCTTTGAGGGACGAAATAGTGACGGCAGCAGAGGATCAAATAGGTAAAAAGACGAGGGCTAGTAGAAACCCTTGAGTAACAGAAGAAATATTGAATTTAATTGATGAAACGAGAAAGTATAAAAATGCAGTAAATGAAGCAGACAAAAAGGAATACAAACATCTCAAAAATGAGATCGACAGGAAGTGCAAAATGGCTAAGCAGGGATGGCTAGAGGACAAATGTAAGGATGTAGAGGCTTATCTTACTAGGGGTAAGATAGATACTGCCTACAGGAAAATTAAAGAGACCTTTGGAGAAAGGAGAACCGCTTGCATGAATATCAAGAGCTTTGATGGAAACTGAGTTCTAAGCAAAGAAGGGAAAGCAGAAAGGTGGAAGGAGTATACAGAGGGCCTATACAAGGGCGATGTACTTGAGGACAATGTTATGGAAATGGAAGAGGATGTAGATGAAGATGAAATGGGAGATACAATACTGCGTGAAGAGTTTGACAGAGCACTGAAAGACCTGAGTCAAAACAAGGCCCCGGGAATAGACAACATTCCATTAGAACTACTGACGGCCTTCGGAGAACCAGTCATGACAAAACTCTACCATCTGGTGAGCAAGATGTATGAGACAGGCGAAATACCCTCAGACTTCAAGAAGTATATAATAATTCCAATCCCAAAGAAAGCAGGTGTTGACAGATGTGAAAATTACCAAACTATCAGTTTAATAAGTCACAGCTGCAAAATACTAACGCGAATTCTTTACAGATGAATGGAAAAACTGATAGAAGCCGACCTTGGGGAAAATCAGTTTGGATTCCGTAGAAATGTTGGAACACGTGAGGCAATACTGACCCTATGACTTATCTTAGAAGAAAGATTAAGAAAAGTCAAACCTACATTTCTAGCATTTGTAGACTTAGAGAAAGCTTTTGACAATGTTGATTGGAATACTCTCTTTCAAATTCTAAAGGTGGCAGGGGTAAAATACAGAGAGGAAAGTCTATTTACAATTTGTACAGAAACTAGATAGCAGTTATAAGAGTCGAGGGGTATGAAAGGGAAGCAGTGGCTGGGAAGGGAGTGAGACAGGGTTGTAGCCTATCCCCGATGTTATTCAATCTGTATATTGAGCAAGCAATAAAGGAAACAAAAGAAAAGTTCAGAGTAGGTATTAAAATCCATGGAGAAGAAATAAAAACTTTGAGGTTCACCGATGACATTGTAATTCTGTCAGAGACAGCAAAGGACTTGGAAGAGCAGTTGAACGGAATGGACAGTGTCTTGAAAGGAGGGTATAAGATGAACATCAACAAAAGCAAAACGAGGATAATGGAATGTAGTTGAATTAAATCGGGTGATGCTGAGGGAATTAGATTAGGAAATGAGACACTTAAAGTAGTAAAGGAGTTTTGCTATTTGGGGAGCAAAATAACTGATGATGGTCGAAGTAGAGAGGATATAAAATGTAGACTGGCAATGGCAAGGAAAGCGTTTCTGAAGAAGAAAAATTTGTTAACGTCGAGTATAGATTTAAATGTAAGGAAGTCATTTCTGAAAGTATTTATATGGAGTGTAGCAATGTATGGAAGTGAAACGTGGACGATAAATAGCTTAGACAAGTAGAGAATAGAAGCTTTTGAAATGTGGTGCTACAGAAGAATGCTGAAGATTAGATGGGTTGATCACATAACTAATGAGGAGGTATTGAAAAGAATTGGGGAGAAGAGGAGGTTGTGGCACAACTTGACTAGAAGAAGGGATCGATTGGTAGACATGTTCTGAGACATCGAGGGATCACCAATTTAGTACTGGAGGGCAGTGTGGAGGGTAAAAATCATAGAGGGAGACCAAGAGATGAATACACTAAGCAGATTCAGAAGGATGTAGGTTGCAGTAGGTACTGGGAGATGAAGAAACTTGCACAGGATAGAGTAGCATGGAGAGCTGCATCAAACCAGTCTCAGGACTGAAGACCACAACAACAACAACAACAACAACGGAGCTCAGACATGTGGATATAGTTTGCAGAATTTATGGTTTGTCCAGGTTCAAAAAATCAATCAGAATGCAACCCTGTGCTTCCCAGCAGAATTTTTCCACCAGATGAGACTGTCATAGCTTTCATCTTTGATAGTGAATCTGAGTGCTGCCATCCTTTTGTCTGGCATTTTGTTTCAGGCTTGTAATGATGGAACCACTTTTCATCACCTGTCACAATGTTCATCAAAAAACCATCACCTTCATTTTGAAATCTCTGATGAAGGTTTTGAGTGATTATTCTTTTCTCAAGTTTGTAGTCTTTGGTCAATAGATGTAGGACCCATTGAGTACAAAAATTTTGATAACATAAACTTTGAATCATTTCTTGGGCTCCTCTGTGTCTTGCTGCAAGTTCTGCTATGATTTCATTCACTGTGACACACCTGTCTTCTCTTATGAGCTCATCAACAGTTTCCTTGATGCCTTCCCTGGAGGCAGTTCAATGACAACCACTGCAAGCCATATCTTTGATACTTGTATTTCCATCTTTGAAACGTTTCACCCATCTTGTAACACAGCTGGTGCCCATTCAAATATCCCCATAGGAACAGTAAAGGCTGAGGTGAATTTCAGAACCAAATTTTCCTTCTTTAACAGAGAATTCAGTGACTGGTCGCTATTGAAATGAAACATTGGTTTCGGCTGTTTTGGCAGTACTAACTGTGGTCGGTGACAGAGGCTAATGATATTATAATAAGTGACACGAAATGTAAAGTCTGCAGGTAATTTTTGTTGCGTTGTTCGAACTGGAATTTTAACACTAGGTTGTTCACAGCTTTCTATATTGCCCCCTTATTAACATAAATTTTGTAACACACTAATGGATATTCCTGGATGGAACAATACATAAAAATACGCGAAAGGCGACCACTCACCTACAGCAGAATGATGCGTGGAGCACCAGAGATATGTAACAGGAAACAGCATTCACACTAGGTTTCAAGCTCTTTCTCTTTTTCTAGTAAAAGTGCACATATTCATACACACAACCATATACACCCCCAAATTCACACTCCTGTGGTTGTGGTGTGACTGCCCACGGCAGTGCACATTTGGAAATGTATGCAGTTGTGTATATGAATGTGCGATAGAAAAAGAGCAAGAGCTTGAACACTAGTGTGAATGCTGTTTCCTCTTGCATGTCTCTGTGCTGCACAGATCTGTCTGCTAGAGGGTGAGCAGTTGCCTTTCCCGTACTTTAGGTATAATAGGCAGCTTATGTGGATTATGAGTGCTCCCACAAATTCAGTAGTGGCAAAGACTGACTATCATTGATGTTTATTTAATGAGTGCCAGATGATGACAGAAAATTATGTGATGAAAACCATATACTGAGTACTGGATGTGCACTGATTGATAACTAATTATAGGTACTGTTTTATGAGATGGATGTTGAAATGTGCTTTGGGATTTCAAAATTGTATGAAGAATAGGCTGTGTCAATTGAGAAACAAAACAGTTTTTAGCAGGATTGATGTTTGACGTGCTCAAGGTTTACAGATACTGTAAATTTAGAATATTTCTTTAAACAAAATATTTCTTTGTGAACTATTTATACTATAGTCCGCCTCAACAGCTGAGTGGTCAGTGTGATGGGATGCCATGCTAAGGGGCCCAGTTTTGATTTTCGGCTGGGTTGGAGATTTTCTCCACTCAAGGGTTGGGTGTCATGTTGTATTTATTATCATCATCTCATCACCATCGACACGCAAGTCGCTGAAGTGGTGTCAACTCAAAAGACGTGCACCAGGTGACTGGTCTACTCGATGGGAGGCCATAGCCACACAACATTTCATTTTCATTTATACTATTGAATGTGTAATTCTTTGAGTTGTTGGGCTGCATCGCATTTCTTGTATACAGCCAATGTTTTGATTCCTCTATTGGGGTCTCCTTCAGGATATTGTGGCTTCCACAGTTGACTGAACACTGTTAAAGACAAGTATCTTCTTCTCTTATAAAAGGGAGTTTACCTGTGCCCAAAATTATTCTTCTCACTGCAACCAAGTAAAATATGTTCTTACTTTTGTTTCTTTCTCCTTTTCTCCCTTATTTTTTTTATTTGCAGACATTACAAACTAGAGAAAACATAGGTCATTTACTGGTAACGACACAAGTCACAAGTTTATCCTTATTTATTTGTGACACAATATGGCAGGTTTCTGTTGTACTGTTCTTTGCAGTAAAAGAAAACATGAGTACAGTAAATAAATTAATACCTCAGTGTAAAAACATACTTGCCTCATGCTAGAAGCATGACTCGAACCCTGAGCCCCGAGTGCTTAAGTCGTGCAGATAAGCATAGCGCCATACCAATGTGAATACTTGACTTGGCTTGGGAATATCAGGTGTGTCAGACTGACAGGCATAACCACTGCACATGCGATGAGGTATGTCGTCATATGATGTGATGTATTCGACATCTGTCATTGACTTTTGGAATATTACCCAACATTTGTGCAGCCACATGAGTCTTATATTAACTTACTTGTCTCAATGTCATCTACGTTGAAATCCTACAATCTGTATAGATTTACTGGATGAATAAAGTATTTGAATTTGAATGTGCAAAATAACTGTCGTTTTCGAAAGCACCATTGTAGCATTTGCCATATGTGATTTAGGAATGGAACAGAAAACTTAAATACTAAAACTAAATAACAGAACATAAATTTGAATTCTTTGCCCCTCCAGAATGAAAATCTGGTGCTTAACTATTACACCACTTAACTCAGTGAAATGTGACGGGAATACTCATTTGGGAAGGGTGGGCAGGGCAGGTGGAGGGGAGGGGGGGGGGGGGGGGGGGAGGGGAGGAACAGAGCAGGGGGGAGGGATGTGCAAGAGTGTGATTGAGAGAAATGATCTGGAATATTAACAAAGTGTGGAAACTGAGGACCAAAATTATAATCATGGTAAAAGGAGAGAAGACCTACAAGTGTAAGAAGGGGAAGGAGAAGATGAAACCACGGCAAAGGATGGACAGAGGCACTTGGAAGACGAGTACTACTGACAATTTTATCACAATGGTTGTGAAATCAAAGGAATCATCATACCCCGAGCTCAAACTTAATGAGGTACATGGAACAGAATGTCCTCTTCCATGCCATCTGACATGAATTCAGAAAACATGATTACAAAATTGGCACATTCCAATGAAAAATTTCCTCTTGCTCTGCCCTATCACCCCCTCCCAATTCACATCTCCACTTCACCTTCATCGTGCACTGCTCCCCACCTGTTCTAACATTTGTACCTAACTCAACAAAGGATTCTTTCTTAAAGCTAGCAAGTTTTTCTTCTCTTTTATGTGTGTGTCTGTCAACAACTCATTGCTTCTGCTTTTCAGTAAGTGGTCTCCTTTACTCCCAAAGTATTTAAATTCTACCAGAACTTCCCTAATACAATCACAGAGTTAAGTCAGGTGAACTTTGGGGCCACTGAAAAAGAGGAGAGTCACAACAGGTATGCTGAGGCAGTTCTGCATCGAGATAACCACGGAAATCTGAAGCAAGTACAGTGTACCGCTTCCATGTCGCAATATGAAGTCCCCACTATCTTACTGTAAATGCGACCCAAGGCATTGTGGCAGCATGTCCAGTTATAAGAAGGTAGTCACAGTTTCCTCTGCAAAGAAAAATGATCCACTAACTTTTGAAGAGGTTAGGGCATATAGGACATTAACTTCGGATAAGTCACGAATACGTTCCACAACCTTGTGTGGATGTTTATTTGATCTTCTCTATCTCTTCTATTAATCCTACCTGGCAATGGTCCCATACTGATGAATGACACTCAAGAATTAGTTGAACAAGTGTTTTGTAAGGCACTCCTTTCATGAATGAATTATACTTTGTTAGTATTCCCCCAGTGAATCTCAGCATGGCAACTGCTTTTCTTACTGTTTGTTTCAAGTGGTCATTCCATTTTAGGAGGCTACTGCTAGGTATTTTACAACATTTACTGTTTCCAGTGATTTGCTGACCATTGTGTAACTAAACAGTAGTGAATATCTTCACATGTTTATGCACAGTAAGTTACATTTATTTACATTCAGGGTCAACTGCCAGTTCCTGGAGTGATCATCGATTCTCTGTAGGTCTTTGTGCATTTTGCTACAGTTTTCCAGCATTGCTACTGTCCTATAAACATGAGCCAAATAGCCTCCCTGAGACTCCAACATTATGCATTACATCGACATGACAAAACTCATGGTTGACCGATTTGGGAGGAGGTGAGGGGGGAGGGGGGAACCAAACAGTGAGGTCAACGGTCCCATCAGATTACAGATTAGGAAGGGATGGTGAAGGAAGTCAGTCATGCCATTTCAAAGGACCCATCCTGACATTTGCCTGAAGTGATTTAGGGAAATCACAGGAAACCTAAATCAGGATGGACGGACACAGGTTTGAACTGTCATCCTCCCAAATGGAAGTCCAGTGAACTAACCCCTGCACCACATCGTTTGGTACAAAAGTTATGGTATAGCAATATACATATGGTTGTACTATAGAGAATGTATAAAAGGGCAGTGCATTGGCAGAGATGTCACTGATACTCAGATGATTCATGTCAAAAGGTTTCTGATGTGCTTATGACCACACAAAGGGAATTAACAGACTTTGAACACGGAATGGTAGTTTGAGCTAGGCACTTGGCATGTTCCATTTCGGAAATTTTCAGGGAATCCAATATTATGAGGTCCACAGCGTTGAGAGTGTGTCAAGAATACCAAATTTCAGGCATTACCTCTCACTGCAGACAATGCAGTAACTGACGGCCTTCACTTAACGATTGAGAGTAGCAATATTTCTGTACAGTTGTCATTGCTTATGGACAAGCAACACTGTGTGAAATAACTGCAGAAATGATTGTGGGATGTATATCCCTTAGGGTAGTGTGGTTGAATCTGGCATTAATGGGCTAAAGCAGATGAGTGACACGAGTACCTTTGCTAACAGCACAGCATCACCTCTCCTGGGCTCGTGAGCATATTGGTTGGACCATAGATGACTGGAAAACTGTGGCCTGCTCAGATGATTTCTGATTTCAGGTGATAAGAGCTGGTTGTAGGATTCAAGTGTGGTGCAGACCTCACAAAGCTAAGGACCCAGGTTGACAACCAGGAACTGTGCAAGCTGATGGTGACCCCATAATGATGTGGACTGTGTTTATGTAGAATGGACTGGGTCCTCTGGTCCAACTGAACCAATCATTGATTGGAAATGAGTATGTTCAGCTACTTGGAGACCACATGGAGCCATTCATGTACTTCATTGAAAGTTTTTATTTATGTCCTTTAAATTCTTTCTCACGCATTTACATGCTCTACCCCAGATTATAATCGCATGCTGTTGTGTGCTGGAGAACTGGGCAAAGTATACTATTCAAAGAGTCTTGGAGCTTGCTTTGTGTGCAAGTAAACATAGGTTGCAACATACATTCTTCAGTGTCAGATTTGTTTCTGTTATGTGTATATCTGCCATTTAAAATCACATTGAAGCCATATACTAAAATTTTGTTTCCAGGGAGAGTGTAGTTCCTCTGGGGTTCATTGTCACAGAAGTGTCAGAGATTTCCTCCTTCAAACTGAAGTCCAGAAAAGATATATTTATTATTAGCTTATTTCCTTCAGCCAGTCATTTACATCTATATATGTTGCTTGTAGTTGTCATGAGGTTTCCTTTTTAAGAAGGATTATTATCATTCTCTATTGCTTTACAGAATTATATTCTGGGCAGTGTATCTACATCTACATGGATACTCTGCAAATCACATTTAAGTGCCTGGCAGAGGGTTCATTGAACCACCTTCACAATTTTTTGTTATTCCAATCTCATATAGCGTGCAGAAAGAATGAACACCTACATCTTTCTGTATGACCTCTGATTTCCCTTATTTTATCATGGTGATAGTTCCTCCCTATGTAGGTCAGTGTCAACAAAATATTTTTGCATTTGGAGGAGAAAGTTGGTGATAGGGATTTCATGAGAAGATTCCGCTGCAACGAAAAACGCCTTTCTTTTAATGATGTCCAGCACAAATCCTGTATCATTTCTGTGACACTCTCTACCATATTTCACAATAATACAAAATGTGCTGCCTTTCTTTGAACTTTTTTGATGTACTCCGTCAGTCCTATCTGGTAAGGATCCCACACCATGCAGCACTATTCTAAAAGAGGACGGACAAGCATAGTGTAGACAGTCTCCTTAGTAGGTCTCTTACATTTCCTAAGTGTCCTGCCAATAAAACACAGTCTTTGGTTAGCCTTCCCCACAATATTTTCTATGTGTTTCTTCCAATTAAGTTGTTTGTAATTGTAATACCTAGGTATTTAGTTGAATTTACGGCTTTTAGATTAGACTGATTTATTGTGTAACTGAAGTTTAACGAGTTCTTTTTAGCACTCATGTGGATTACCTCGCACTTTTCATTATTTAGGGTCAGCTGCCACTTTTCGCACCATTCAGATATCTTTTCTAAATTGTTTTGCAATTTGTTTTGATCTTCTGATGACTTTATTAGTCGATAAATGACAGTGTCATCTGCAAACAACTGAAGAGGGCTGCTCAGATTGTCTCCCAAATCGTTTATATAGATAAGGAACAGCAAAGAGCCTATAACACTAACCCAGGGAAAGCCAGAAATCACTTCTGTTTTACTTGATGACTTTCCATCAATTACTACGAACTGTGACTTCTCTGACAGGAAATCATGAATCCAGTCAAATAACTAAGATGATATTCTATAAGCACACAATTTCGCTCTGAGCTGCTTGTGTGGTACAATGTCAAAAACCTTCGGAATATTAACAGTACATAACATGTTTATTCAGTAGAAGTGAGCAGTCAGAATATTATGCAAAATAGTCACACAACATGCAGAAGCATTTTTGAGGATCTTGGAATTTGTACACTCACTTCCCAATACATTTACTTCTGCTAACAAATATCAGTGTCAACTGAACAGTGATTTACACAGCCACAGCACAAGACACAAAAATAATTTTTCAAAATGTACCTTGCTGGTAAGATACTCAACAAGTCCTCACCTCATATAAAGAAAGAAATTGGGAATCCCTGCCAATTCAAAATACAATTAAAATATTTCTCATTAGATACATGACAAGTAGCAGAGTCTTGTTTTAAAGCTTTGTGATAAGTAGTTGTGTATTATAAACAGTCCTTGTATACACAGATGTAAAAAATATTTTCATTGAAAATGGTCAGTGTAATTAAGTAAATATTAATCCAGTAATAACAGATAAACAGCAGCTGTAAATTAAAACTGCTTTTCTTCAAATTAGCTGCTTTATTAACAATATACTGGATTAAATTTAGATGGTATAAGTGTGAACAGCATTAAGCAGTATGGTTGTGGTGGTTCTTTATGTATTGGTATTTATATGTTATGAAATTTTGGAATTAGTGTTATTTAGTGTGCTTCACTACTGGAAAATTAAATACGTCAGTGACTCAGTTGTGGTACTTCTCACAGTTAGTTTGCCCGACATGATGTTTTTTATATTAAATACACCACCAACATAAAAAATTCCAGATATATAACTGTATATCACTAAATTAAAGTTGATTTTTGTAATTTTTTTTTACTTTTATGAAAATGCAATGCTAAGGAGATTCTTGCAATTTCGTTAAGCGGGGATTGAACAAATTTACTAAACTCACTTTACTCAAATATGATTCAGTACTGGAAAAACTCACCACCTTTACTGTTTCAAAGGAAGAACCACTAATCAAGAGAATTCTCCTACATTTACATTTATTTTTACTTGTCAACATTAGTGAATACTAGGATATTTATTACAACTCTGTGCCGTTATCATTTAGAAAAATGGCGCTGACCTCTGCACCAATGTTCCCCTATAAAATTTGCATAAAGTATTGAAATTTATCACTTCATGAAAATAGGAGCTGTTACAGAAAAACATTAGCGACACTTGTAAGTAATAATTGATTATATTTAGGCTAAATAGTACATGAAACTTAAACATTTTTGTTCCTCATCACAAAATGGCTTCTTACACTACACAGAAACAAAAGGGAAGAGAGAGAGAGAGAGAGATTTTTTCCCCCAAAAGAACAGAGATTGCAGTTACATTCACAGATCATATTAATTGACTACTGAGTCTTTGTTATTTTTCTGCGATAATATTTATTTCATTATGACGTCAGTTTTGGTATATTTGTGAAGTTAGTCAATGGTGATTAATTGTGATTAATACAGTACAGGATTTTTGTTTTTTTTAAATGTACATCTTGATGTCTCAGTGAAGGTTCTCCTTCTTGATGAGATGTGCAAAACACTATCATTGGATGAATGAACCAATTTTCTTCTCTATACATGTCCAATCCAAACATACGGTCCTCATCTATAACCCTCAAAATGACATTGTGCACACATGCTTGTGTGCACATGAGACAGTGTGTGTATTGTTCTGAACAATCTCTAGTTAACATACTGTACTGATTTATTCACCAAACCTCTTATTGACTCTTCATGAGGTATATTGCTGGTTATTATCTTAAATGTCAAAAAGAAAGAAGTGGACTAGTTAGAAATATTTATGATATTCTCATTAAGATAAGTAATGTTTTCAGTTTCTACTTATCTTTTGTGCTCTTAAGTTTTTTATCACTCATTTTTGTAAAACTTTGCTTAGTTGAGTAGGTTGATTATTACTGCTGCAAGTGGATTTCCAGGTTCTTGTCTCTTCACATATTTGATTAAATGAAGAGTTTCATTTCTGCTTCTACAATTCTTCAATTGACATACCTTACAATTTCCATCATTAATACATTTCAGATTGTAACAAATTATATTATCAACAGTAGCTCAAGTCAGTCACACGCACATCTCTAAACATACTACTTGTCAACAAAAAGCCATATGGTGAGCGCCCAAAGATGATATTGTGAGTCACTAAATGACTCATGTTATAATTAACTTCTTAACACAACTTTCATTAAACATCAAGCACCTTTTAGTATAATCTATTTAAACACAAGTACTTTTATATTTGTACAATATATTATGAAAAACTTTATATTTATCTTTGTTGGTGCCAGTATCAATGTTTTTACAGAAATAAAATAATTTTTATTACATTCAGTTTGCAATCTAGCTTACCATATAGTATTATGATCAATTTTGTTCAAGAAAAAGTGTGATTTTTACTACAGTGACTTCATAATTGTACTTATATTACTTACTCTCTTAATACAGAAAATATTTCATGTCCAGTTTCACCATAACTCTAATAAAAAGAAAAATTTTGATAACTGAGCTACACAATAATCAAAATCTTTTGTATGTGTCTATCCATTGCTTAGCATGGCAAATGGCTGTCATTTGTTTTACCTATATTATAGTTTTCTTAACATTTCTCATAAATGTAGCAACTGGTGGTATTTTTCAGATATGCTTTGTACAAGCTGATTGTCTTGGGATTATCAGCTGGTAGATGTCCCCCCTACAGGAAACACATCATCAGGCATGACTATTTTAATCAGTTCGACTCAACAGGAATTCTAAGAGATTTGCAGTAAGTAAGACGCAAAGCACCACGTATTGTTCACTGTAGATAAATGTAGGTGGAAATCTGGTGAATATGTGAGGGAAAAATACGTTTGAGAGAAGATTTTCATAAATAAGTTGGAATGATGATGACATGTGTTTGCGTGTAATGTTGTTACATACTATCATAGGAACTGTGTTCACACAAGAGTGGTTACTCATAATGTCACATCAACATATTTTTTTCAACAATGGAAAATCCAGGATGGACTGTAACAGTATTATGAAAAGGATAGTTGCTACTCACCATATAGTGGAGAGGCCGAGTCACAGATAGGCGCAACAAAAAGTCTGTCTGAAAGTTAGCTTTCGGCCAACAAGGCCTTTGTCAGAGATAGTGTGTGGACACACACACACACACACACACACACACACACACACACACACACACACATATATACACGCGCACACACGTGATCATAGTCTCTGGACGCTGAGGCCACACTGCATTTTTGGATATTCACCATTCTATTGTTCCTAGTTTTCGATGCATGTAATACAGCCAATACATGCTAAATTCAAGTGATTTAGACTTTTAAACTTTTTAAGATGGAAAAAGGATAGCTTAATTTATTTAGTCTCATGCCGATGTGACCATCCATTAAAAGTATTTTTGTACCAATATTTTTTAAAAAATGTTTGCTAATTGTGTTTTTTTTTATATTAACACACTAAATTAAAAAAAGAAAATTATAATGATCTGTGTGCGGCCAAAAATTGCAAAGTTACCTTTAAGTGTTTGCTGACTGGAACTGTCTATCTCATTACCATATTTCGTTTTTCTGTTCTTTCTTTTATTAGCATTAGTAAATAATTCTTGTCCATTGTAGATGTATTAGAATATTGCACCTGTTGAAACTGAAGGTAATTTATTATGAATTTGCTGCAGCCAGTTGCTTTTATAGATATTTATTTTTCCATGATGACGTTTCAAGGTTTCTGGCATTCCATCTTCAGATGATTTAATTTGTTTACATGCCATGAACATTTTTCTTTATTAATAGGATTGGAGCATTTTGCAGTGGAAGATTTTAAGACAAATATTGTAAAACATCGTAAGTAAAGAAACGATCTTCTTGATTCATAAATAAATGTAAACATCTGAAAGTACAATGAAAAAGAAATGAATATATTCTCAAAGACAATAGTTTCTTGGTGTGGCATGTTGGGAAATGGCTGCCATTCAAATCGGGTGTGTTACATTATATGCATTAATGTCAGAGCCACTGTAGTTTTGACTATGTGCACTAAGAGTACTGCTGTCTCATCATGTCACTTGTTGAGCCAGTGTGCAAACTTAAGTAAATATGTGAATCAGGCCCATGGGTCACTAAAGGCTGCCTAGTCCTGTTGTAAGGAGTCCATTACTTGTTTTCGGATGGCAGGTGCACATGTGAATGGGTTACAATGTGCTTGGTGCACAGTATGACATTCCTCCTTTGTGATGGCCAGAATTGGTGAACTTGAACCTAGACGACCATTGTGTCTTCCCATGCAGTCCAACATTAAGTCACTGTTACATCCAAACACCACACAAAACTTGATATTGCACAATTGGACCCATCAGCCAGATGAGGCTCACAATGAGGCCTCTTTCAAACTCTGTCAGGTGCTGATAATAGATAATGCTGTCTCACACATGTATATAGCATCTCCTTAGCCTTTGCAGTAATCACTCAACATCTGATGCTGTTCATGACCCTACCCGGTCTGGTAACAACACTAAACAGGAACAAGACAAATGCACTTTGGTGTTTGTTCTACCTGTCACAAAGAACAAAAATTCAATGTTAAGTGATTATGTTAAACAATTTTAATATACATATAAGAGGGGTATATAAAAATTTATTTATTTTGTGCAAGCAGAGAGACTCATCTAGTGTGTAGTGTGGCAGTGTGGGTTGCCAATCAATAAATATTAATTAACTTTTTTTTTTTTTTTTTTTTTTTTTTTTTTTTTTTTTTTTTTTTTTCTCTAAATTTTGCACTAGTGAGAGGTGTGATCGAACTCAGCAATGCATTGGCGAACCTCAATCCTGTGTGCAGTGCATTTTTTTAAAATACAGTCTGGTTCTGTTATTTATGAGATGAAACAGATGTTTGTTAAAAAAACAAAATATATCAAGACAGTACATAAAGGAGCACAGTATGTAAACATAAAGGCATATAACACACTACTAGTGATTGGTATTGGTATCTTTACTAACTTAAACATCTTAAACTGTTGTGTAACTCGCTGTTATCTTTAGAGAATTTTTGTAATATTGTATAATACTTTTGAATTGTGATGCATTTGAAGTGTACTACATGAATGGAAAAGGGTCATAGAATGGAGAAGATATTGACCAATAGATGACATCAGGATATATTCAGCATACCGCAAAATGAAAAGGATGATATGGAAGGGGAAAGAATTTAAGACCCAGAATTTGCCATGAAAGACTTGGCCATGGAACAGAACAAATGTCAATGATGACAGTGACCTTTGTTTTATGGGCATTAGGCCATGGTCTTTATAGCCTCTAATGATGTCTCCTGCATTAGGACATTAGGAGACCAAACATTGGCCACAGAAACATGCTACAGACGATGATGTAACACACATCTAACAAAAATCATCAAGAACAGAAACATTGGCTGTGAAAGCCTGCACTGGATGATTAAAATGCTGATGATATGAACATAGTATCTGAAAATTTGCACAAAATAAGGGAAAGGCAAGAACTCACTTACAGGTGACATGTGTGGCATATAGAAACATGCAAGAGAAAACTATTTATAGTATCTTTCAAGCTTGTGCTCTTTCTCTAGTAGAAGCAAGAGTTCCTATATCTAGGTGCAAGGGGCAGCCACCCACCCCCCTGCTAGCTCCCAGGAACGGAAAAAAATGTATATTTGAATGTTTTTCTTTAAAAAAATGATTTAAAAGCTGCTGTTATGTAGGTTTTTTAATGGTGTTGGAACTGGAACATTTTTATGCCTACTTATGAGTGAATATTCATCTTCCAATGTATTAAAAATGCACCATATTTCAGCTCTAGGAACCCCCTCCCCACACACTACCATAAGGGCACCCTTTGTGTAGAAGTACACACATTCACACACACAGACACCTAAAAACATATTGCTGTGACCGTGGTGAGACTGATTTTTGGTTATTAAAAGCTGTTGGAGGTGGGAAGGGGTAAGGAAGGAAGCAGGAAGTGAGGAGGGGCAAGTGGGATAGACCAAGGCAGGTCTTTCCACAGATGACTCAGTGGCTCCACAACAAGATGAAAGGAGTTAGAAGGTAGAGCATATAAGAGGTAGAGAGAGAGAGAAAGGGAAGTGAGGGGAGGAAAGCAGAGGATGATGGTGATGGAGAGTGAGAATGAGGGAGGGGGGGGGGGGGGGGGAGAGAGAGAGAGAGAGAGAGAATGCAACAACAGGGAGGAGGAATAGAATAGAACAGAATCTTTACTGTCACATGGCATGTCGTATACAATCATTGGATTGAAACATTGGTGACTCATCAATGAATACTGTAGTATGTCTACAAAGGTGTATACAAAAACATCATATATTAAAAGAAAGTGCATGCAAGCTAAATACACATTGCATTCATTCCTCTTTCTTAAATTTTTCCACACTGTTTTCTTCCTAAATATTTTTCATTTTCTGTTTCTATAGTACCTAAATATGGAGATACATAATAATAACACATACCTCCATTAAAATACAATGTACGTCCACAAAGTAAGTTTCATTTGATTATATAAAACAAACGTGTACAGATACAGAAAAAAATTTTTGGTACAAAAATCTACAACTGTTAAATTACTTTTCTACATAGCTTCTGAAATTTTGTAGGCACTTGTCATAGCATAGCACAAGTTTTTGTATTCCTTCTTCACAGAAGGTTGCCGCCTGTGTATTCAACCATGCAGTAACATGTTCTTTCAGCTTGTCATCATCGTTGAAGTGTTGTCAGATTTTAGGTGTAAGAAGAGATGAAAGTCACTAGGAGCAACGTTTGGGCCGTACGAAAGATGATCAAATGCATCCCAGTGAAATTCCCGTAAGAGTTGTTTGGTCACATTCGCCATCTGAGGTTGGGCATTATTGTGGAAAGAAACGACACCTTTTGACAGTAATCCTCGGCACTTGTTCTGTATTGCGCAGTGCAATTTCTTACTGGTCTCACAGTAAACATGTACAGTGATTGTTTGGCCTCGTGGTAAGGAATCAACCAGCAAAATGCCTTTTCTGCCCCAAAAAAATGGTGCACATGAATTTTGGAGGTGTTAAGATTTGCTTAGGCTTAACCTTCATTGGGGATGAAGTGTGCCTCCATTCCATTGATTGTCGTTTTGTTTCAGGGGTGTCATACGATACCCAAGTTTCATCCCCCGTGACTATCCGAGAAAGAAACCCATCGCCTTCTTCATTGTAGAGTGTCAAAAACTGAAGAGCACTGCCTATCCGTTGTTTTTTGTGTTGTTCAGTATTAATTTTGGGTACCCAATGTGAGCATAGTTTTCGAAAATTTTTATTTTTCAGTAACAATTTCATGAATTAGTGATCATGAGATTTGCGGAACTTCCACAGCAAGGGCACTAAGTGTAAACTTATGGTTGTGCTTAGTCTTCTCTTCAGTTGTGTGAACCAGTTGATCAGTAGCCACAGACAGGTGTCCACTTCATTCTTCATTGTACACTTGATCACATCCTTCATTGAACAGTCTGACCCATCTTCTAACCACTGAATCACTCATAGCATTTTGTCCGTAAACCTCGCAGATTTGCTGATGAATTTCCTTTGGTTTAACTTTCTTTTCATTTAGAAAATGAATCACAGATCTGATTTCACACATGGCGACATTTTCAATTACAGCTGACATTATAAAGAAGCACTACAAAGCATTGTGTCGGCAGCAGCAATCTGAAAATGGCATACATGTCTTCTCCTTGTGTCAGAGTAACTGCCGCTCATGCTCGGAACTGCGATTGTAGCACAGCCGTGGATAGAAATAGAAACAGAACTTACTTTGTGGATGATCCTCGTAGAACACACACACATGCAGAGATGATAATGTAGAAAAAAAGAACAGAACAAAATAATTAATATCAGCTACTTGTCTGGGTGGGGGTAAGGAGGAAGCTGGGGTGGTGAGGGGGAGGGCTATTATGGTGGGGTGGTGGACAGGGAAGTGCTGCAGGCTGGAGGGATGGCATGGGAGAGGTGGGGAGAGAGGCAGGGAGTGGCAGAAAGGAGAGAAATAAAAAGACTGGGTGTGGTGGTGGAATGATGGCCATGTAGTGCTGGAATGGGAATGGGGAAGGGACTGGATGGCTAAGGACAGTGACTAACGAAGGTTGAGGCCAGGAGGGTTACGGGAACGTAGGATGAATTCCAGGGAAAGTTCCCACCTGTGCAGTTCAAAAAAGCTGGTGTTGGTGGGAAGGAAGCATGTGCCACAGGCTGTGAAGCAGGCATTGAAATGATGGATATCATGTTTGGCAGTGTTTAGCAACAGGGTGGTCCACTTGTTTCTTGACCACAGTTTGTCAGTGGCCATTAACGTGGACAGACAGCTTGTTGGTTGTCATGCCTACATAGAATGCAGCACACTGGTTGCAGCTTCACAGGTAGCCCTGTCTCTGATGGGATAGGTGATGTTAGTGACCAAACTGGAGCAGGTGGTGGTGGGAGGAGGTATGGGACAAGTCTTCAATCTAGGTATATTACAGGTGTATGAGCCATGAGGTAAGGGATTGGTAGCAGGGGTTGTGTAAGGATGGACAAGTATATTGTGTAGGTTTGGTGGATGGTGGAATACCACTGTGGGAAGGGTGAGAAGGATAGTGGGCAGGACATTTCTCATTTCAGGGTATGACGAGAGGTAATCGAAACCCTGGCAAAGAATGTAATTCAGTTGCTCCAGTCCTGGGTGGTACTGAGTTGGGGAATGCTCCTCTGTGACCAGACGGTGGGACTTTGGAGGGTGGTGGAAGACTGGAAAGATAAGGCACGGGAGATTTGTTTTTGTACAAGGTTGGGAGGATAATTATGATCTGTGAAGGCTTCAGTGAGACCCTTGGTATATTTTGAGAGGGGCCACTCATCTCTGCAGATGCGATGACCACTTGTGGCTAGGCTGCACAGAAGGGACTTCTTGGTATGGAATGGGTGGAAGCTGTTGAAGTGGAGGTATTGCTGGTGGTTAGTAGGTTTGATATGGACAGTGGTATAGGTGTAGCCATCTCTGAGGTGGAGGTCAACATCTGGGAAGGTGGCTTGTTGGGTGGAGTAGGACCTGGTGAAGCAAATGGGGGAGAAGTTGTTGTGGTTCTGGAGGAATGTGGATAGAGTGTCCTCACCTTCAATCCAGATAAAAAAGATGTCCCCATTGAATCTGAACCAGGTGAGGGGCTTAGAATTCTGGGTTTTTAGGAAGGATTCCTCTAGATGGGCCATGAATAGGTTGGCATAGGATGGTGCCATGCAGATGCCCATAGCAGGATTTGTTTGTAGGTAATGCCTTCAAAGGAGAAGTAATTGTCGGTAAGGATATAATTGGTCATGGCAGCTAGGAAGGAGGTTGTTGGTTTGGAACCTGTCAGATGTTGGGAACGGTAGTGTTCTATAGTAGTAAGGCCATGGGCATTAGGAATGTTAGTGTACAGGGAGGATAATTACGATCTGTGAAGGCTTCAGTGAGACCCTTGGTATATTTTGAGAGGGACCGCTCATCTCTGCAGATGCGATGACCACTTGTGGCTAGGCTGTACACAAGGGACTTATTGGTGTGGAATGGGTGGAAGCTGTCAAAGTGTAGGTATTGCTAGTGGTTAGTAGGTTTGATATGGACAGTGGTATAGATGTAGCCATCTTTGAGGCGTGACGAGCAGGGCACCGAGTGGTAAAGGGACAGGAACTGTGGAGAGTCATTGGAGGAAATAATTGGTATCTTTATGTAGAAGGGTAGGTTCCAAGTAATAGGTTGAAGGTGTTGGTCTATGAGAGCAGAGATTCTCTCAGTGGGGTCACAGTAATCAGCCACAATGGTGTGTCCTGGGTGGTTAGGTTTATGGAATTTAGGAGGCATGTAGAAGGTAGGAGCATAAGGAGTGGTAGGGGTGAGCAGAGAGATGGACTCTGGGGAGGGGTTCTGGAATAGGCCTAAGGATTTGAGTAGTGACTGGAGATCCCGCTGGATTACTGGGATAGGGTCACTGTGGCAAGGTTTGTAGGTGGAAGTATCTGACAGCTGGTGGAGTCCTTCTGCAGGGTAATCCTTGCAGTTCAAAACAACAGTGGTGGAGCCTTTGTCCACAGGTAGGATTATAAGGCCGGGATCAGATCGTAGATGGTGGACTGCGGTTCTTTCTGAGGATGTAAGGTTAGTTTGCATGTTGAGGGATTTGGGGAATGATGGTGAGGCAAGGTTTGAGGTTAAGAAATCCTGGAAAGTTTACAGGGGTGGTTTAGGGGCAGTTCAGGTGGATCACGGTTGGATGGAAGAGTGAACTGAGTTAGGCAAGGTTCAATATTCATCTTTAGTTGAGTCTGATTGGTAGGGTTGTTGGCGAAAAAAGTGTTTCCACTGTAGGGACTGGGAGAAGGTCTTCAACAAGTCCTGCGTGATTGAATTTGGGAGTGAGACAAAAGATGAGGCTTCTGGAGAATAGGTTTATGACTGTGTTGCAGGTCAGTTTAGGTTCTGGATTCTGTGTCGTGGTGGGAGGGAGTTTTTGGGGTGGGGTAAATGTAGTACTTCTGCAAGATAGGGTTTGTCAGCTGTGAGAGGACATGGCGGAGGTTTGGTGGTTTTTGTAGAGGTGGTGGACAGTGGTATTCCAAGACAGGAGCAGGAAGTGAGCAGGATGCAGTGCTTTTAGAAGTGGCAGTGTGCATGTTGTCGAAGTTCCTGCAGGGCAAGAGTTTCAATGTGTGTTATCAGTTCCAGGAATTTGGGATTGCATAGCAAGAGAATTTTGTGAATGGAGATAAGGTACTTCAAGGAGGTTCAGGCTTGGTTGATATGGTTTTGTAGGACTATGTAGGTGAGGGCAAAGGATTGACGGAATCTTAACAGGTGGAGGTCATTGTGGAAGGAGGGGTGGCAGTGAGAGATGGGTAATTTGATCGTAAGGCTATCAGGGGGTTTCCATGAGCCAAGCAACAGTGCAGGAACAGTATATGGGATTGGGATCTGACTAGGGATGAGGAATCTTTTCTGTATTGATGCAGGTGGAAGGAGCAAGGATCCATGGTGCTCGAAAAAATGCGAAAAATTACGTAAATAATGTAGAATTACATTCGAAAAGTTTTGCAAAAATACACCCAAATAAATGTGAAAATTCATGAAAAAGATTAAATGGATGCAAAAGGTAGAAGCAAAATGAAATCTCATGGAGTTGACGATAGCAAAAGGCGAAAACTCAAAAAATTTGGCAAGTAGTCAAAAGGATCAAAGTAAAGGATAACTAATAAAATATATGTTTATTACTGTGGGTATCAGGTATGTGGGTGGATGAGAAGAAGGGGGATGGCAGATGTGACTGGATGAGATAGAATTAGTGGGTGTGAACTGGGATAGAATTGAGAAAGTGTAGGGGGTGGGGAAGGGCCAGCCGCTGTGGCCAAGCGGTTTTAGGCGCTTCAGTCTGGAACCGCACGGCCGCTACAGTCACAGGTTCGAATCCTGCCTTGGGCATGGATGTGTGTGATGTCCTTAGGTTAGTTAGGTTTAAGTAGGTCTAAGTTCTAGGGGACTGATGACCTCAGATGTTAAGTCCCATAATGCTCAGAGCCATTTGAACCATTTGGTGCGGAAGGGTTCATAAGATGAGACACAAGATTGTGTGGCACCGGAAAGGTGCAGGAGTTAACACACAAAAATGTGGGAAATGATGTAGGGAGAGTGATAAAATTGAAATATAGGATTGGCAGGAGTAATGTGGGATGTAATATGCTACACCACCAATCAGCGTGGTCTTGTAGCCGTCCGTCGTGCGCCTCCGAGATGTTTGATACACTGTGGCTCATAAGTAGAGCATGCAGTGTGGTTGGTAAGGTGACAAGAGAAACAAAGGAAAGAGGAGAAAGAAGGATGGACATTGAGTATAGTGATGCAAAAGAAAATAGTAACAAAGGAAAACAGCCCTCCTCTAGTGGTATTCTGCCATCCATGAACCTACACAATATAATCATCCATCCATACACAACCCCTGCTCCCAATCCCTTATCTCATGACTCATACCCCTGTAACAGACCTAGATGCAAGACCTGTCCCATACAAACTCCTACCACCACCTACTCCAGTCAGTTCACTAACATCACCTATCCCATCAAAGGCAGGGTACATGTGAAACCAGTCCTGTGATCTACAAGCTAAGCTGCAACCACTGTGCTGCATTCTATGTAAACATGACAACCATCAAGCTGTCTATCCGCATGAATGGCCACTGACAAACTGTGGCCAAGAAACTAGTGGACTACACTGTTGCTGAACATGCTGCCAAACTTGATATCATTTCAATGACTGCTTCACAATCTGTGCCAAATGGATCCTTCCCACCAACACCAGCTTTTCTGAATTGCACAGGTGGGAACTTTCCCTGCAATACATCCTATGTTCCCGTAACCCTCCTGGCCTCAACCTTTGTTAGTCACTGTCCTCTGCCGTCCAGTCCCTTCCCTGTTCCCATTCCAGCACTACACAGCTGTCACTCTACCACCACCCCTAGTCTTTTTATTTCTCTACTTTTGCAGTACTGCCTCCACCCCCCACCCCCACCCCCACCGGTCCCCATCTCTCCCGTGCCATCCGCCTAGCCTGCAGCACTTAACTGTTCACCAACCCCATCATACTATCCCTCCCCCTCCCCAGCACAGCCTCCTCCTTAGCCCCACCCAGTCGCCACTCCCATCATGCACTGGTGCTGCTGCCCACAGCGTGGTGTCAATTGCCTGAGCTTGCAGTCGTGTATGTGAGTTGCATTTTCATGAGTGTTTGTGTATGTGTATGTGTGTTTATTGTTGATGAAGGCCTTGATGGCCGAAAGCTTTAATTGTGAGAGTCTTTTTGTTGTGCCTATCTGCGACTCGGCATCTCCGCTATATAGTGAGTTGCAACATAAACATTTTTACTCATACTGTGCTTCAAGAACCAGGTATCCATCACTGTAAAGAGACCAGAATTAACCTAAATGTCAAAAAATAATCGATGTAAACTGTCTAAGCACCTGAAGATGAGCCCCCAGGGCTTGAAATGGATTTTACATTGAAATAAAATCACAATTGTGACTAAAGGCAGTTGTTCTTTATTTTACAAAAGTAATACAGTCATGGAAGAAAAGTGACAGAAATGGATAAAATTAAGTAAAAATCATTTTTCTGACTAGCTCTACATCCTAATGATACTCTCACATTGTGGGTGTGGATCACAAAATAAAATCATTAAAGAAATAACAAATGTGCTATGTAGAAAAAAAAACTTCTTGTCAATATGCACAAGTTCAGATTTTATAATTTGTGATGCATACTGTATAGAAAACATGACAGTGGTACTTTGTATTACTTTGAATTATTACTTGTGGTGAGTGAAATGTATCAGTGACTGTTCATAAGCTATTACTTTTATTGCTAACTTACTCAATAGCTGTCATTACTAGGTTGTTTTTGGTGCCACTTAAAACTTTCTGTCAGAGAAGTCTTAACACTCTCAGTGCTTAAGTTATCTAATCAGGTCTACTTGTGGTTTGCAGCTAACAGTTAAGCCCTAATCTTATGAAGACGTATATTATGCAGTTACATAATAAGCAATCTGTTGTAACTCTATAGTTAACACTGTTGTTCAACAAGAGGCTGAAGAATTTCTTCCACTGACATATTGGCTGTATATTGAACCTAGGAAGAAAACACGTAGAGTACCACACTTGTTGCCAAGTATCTTGCAACGTTGTACAGACACAATATCAGAAATAATACCAACCAAGTTTTGTTCTGCTTCCACATGAAAAGATTCATAGTCATAGTGAATGAAGTACAGATTAGTACAAAGTCTGATAACTATAGAATACACCAATGCACAGTCTTGTAGGAGAGCATATAAGAAGCAGGAAAACATATGAGACCAAGGGCCCCGTGCACTGAGCTTGTACTGGGCTGTTGTGCAGACAGCACGACACTTGCTGTGCCGTCTGTCCAGTTTTGAGACAACATTGTTAGGCCAGCCGTGGAGGCACTTGCATCATGCACTGTTTGATTATGCACACTCATGCTGTAGGGTTATGAGGCAATAATAATATTTCAGCACCAGAAACAGACATCAATAGTCATGCATTAAGTGAAATGTGTAAAATTTCTGCAGAGTCCGATTGGGTGAGTTAAAAGGAAATCCACAACCAGATAAACTTATCAAGAATCTCATTTCGGCATCTTATGTCCTTAAAAGCATCTTAATGAAAAGAGTAGTGGCTTATTTTGCCTATTTCCGCTACTTGTTTTATGCAATTATCTACATCTACATCCATACTCCGCAAGCCACCTGACGGTGCGTGGCTTGTCATTTGGGACAGTGCACGTAAAGTACACAAAGTACTTGTTTAGTAGAAGTGAGCAGTGAGGATATTGCAGAAGAATTTGTAAGGATATTGGAATTCTTACACGCACTTCCCAATGCATTTACTCCTTAATGGCTTTTGTTGTTAATGATAAAAATCATTTTCAGCAGGGCTGGGACCCACACTCACAATACAATTTTCATGTACAGCTTGCCTCATTGTTTAGGGTTCAGAACCATCAAAAGAAATTCAACAAGTACCCATCTCACATAAAGTAATAATTGGGCATCTGTACCACTTCAAAAGAAAATTAAAAACATTCCTCATTAGTCACTATTTCTACAAATTATATCAATATCTAAATTCATGGATTGATCAGTTCTGGTATCTACATGGCAAGTGGTAATGTACTGTAAATAGGACTGTCTTAGAAAAGTAGCAGTGTAAAAAATTCTTTAGTACACAGCTATGAAACTAGAAACCAATACAATGTGCATCTAGAGAGGAAAAATAAAGTTAAAACTCAGCAGAGCTTGTTGTACAATGCCGTTAAACTATATAATAAATTACCCCAAAAAATAAAAGATATTGACACAATCGGACAGTTCAAAACAAAGCTAAAAAATTTTTTATCAAATAAAAGTTATTACGCAGTAACGGACTATCTGAATTAAAACATGTAGTGTAATTAAGGTAGCCTGCATTGTAATACATGAGGAAATAATTATAATATGAAATCCAGAATTGTACAGTACTATAAGAAAATTACAAATTACATAAGGATATAAAACTAATTTAAGATACATCAAAAATGTGTGTAAATACTAATTTTATATGTATAATTGTAGGTATATTGTATTGTATATGATTTTGCTGACGAAATCCACACAATGTAAATTGTTAAATGGATTAATAAAGAAATCAATCAATCAAGTAATATTAAGTCACCAATAGCAGGTTAACAGCAGCTATCTAGTATAACTGAGGAGGCAGTAGTTTTAATTTACTTAACTAAATTTAGCTGTCTTAAAAATGAATAGCATGAAACATCACAGTAATAGTTTGCTCTTAATACAGTTTACGGATTAAATTCCTGTCCTTCGCTTGTCATTTGTTAACATATACCTTGACTAGTTTCCACATTGCTGAAGGTTCTTCTTCTTGAAAGAATCTATGTAACACAATGAATGAATGAGTGAATTATGAAGGGCTCACAATAAGTAATGCAATACATCTTTTTCTCATCCAATTTCAGATTAAAAAATGTGGAATTTGTTGTGTAGCATCGCGGAATATTCCCACTTCAGCCCCTATAATTTCATGAAGTTCCAATAGGTGGTAGCACTATATGTAGCCTTCAAAATGGCATCTGTAACAGAGATGCATTCCAAACAGAGAGTTGTCATTAAGTTTCTTCTGGCAGAAATTAGAGCAGCACAGATATTCATAAGCACTTTCAGAATGTCTACAGAGACCTGACAGTGAACAAAAGCATGGTCAGTCATTGGGCAAGATGTCTGTCATTTTTGCCACAAGGCCACACAGACCTGTCCAATCTCTCACGTGCCGCCCAACCACACATAGCTGTGATTCCTGCAATGTTGGAATGTGGGGACACTCTCATTTGTGGTGATCAACAAATGACAATCAATTACCTTGCTTCTCAGCTGGATATCTCTGTTGGTAGTACTGACGTGCTTGTCCACCAGTTAGGCTTCTGAAAGGTGTGTGCCCACTGGGCTCTTTGCCACTTAACAAAACCCCATAAAGAACAATGAAGGACCAGCTATGTGGAATTGCTAACATGTCATGTGGTTGATCATGACCATTTTTTGTCAAACTTCATCACCACTGATGAAAGAGAGATTCATCACTTTGAATCAGAAACAAAATGGAATTCATGGAGTGCTGCTACACCACCTCTCCTCCAAAGAAATAATTCAAAGCCAGTAAAGTCAAGGCGATGGTCTTCTGGAAGTCTGAAGGGCTTCTGTGATATGTCCTCCTTCATGATGCAACAATCATCTCTCGAGTGTATTATGTACCCTCAGGAAATTGAAGAAATTACTTCCACATGTTTGTCACGACAAAAATGCAAACAAACTTCACCTTCTCCATCACAACACAAGGCCTCCTAAGAGGAGCTCACAAAACTTCATTGGACTGTTCTTGCTCACCCACCCTACAGCCTGCATCTCACACTTTCCGACTTCCACCTGTCTGACCCAGTGAAGGATGCACTCCTGGATGATGGGAAGCTTATTGATGGAGTAACACACTGGCTCTGACATGTAGCAGCAGAGTGGTACCATGTAGAATATAGACCCTCCCAATATGGTGGCATAGGGCTGTTGCATTGAATGGAGATTATGTTGAGAAATAGGGTTTAGTAGCCAAATAATGGGGAATAATATGATGTATTGGAATCCTGAATGAAACCAAACTACTTTCAGAAAATAAATAAATAAATGTTGCATTATTTATTGAATGACCCTCATATTGTGTCTCGTGTAGAGGTTGTTCTTATATTAAAATTCTTGTAGGTGTACAAGCAGTGGAATGCAGGCAGCTGCAATACACCTCCTGAGTTGTGTACTGGCTGCTTCTGCAAAACACAGTGGACCAGGGAGTCAAAGACTTCAGGAGCTACTCATGGTAGCAAATGTCGTGTCACAAATTGTCACCAATCCTACCAGCAATGAAGAATTGCGGAAAGGAGTCGCTGATGGACTTTGTTTGCTTGTGCCAGTGTTACCATTATTCAGCATATCCTGTACAGATGCAAAATACATGCTTCTACATTCACAAGTATGTATATTTTTCTCTCTGTCTGTTGTGTGGTATAATCAATTACCTTGTACTTGGAACACACACCAATCTCCATTCTCTCCTCCTGGTGTAGGTTTTTGTACTTTAGTCCTGTAAAATGTTTGGAAATAGGGCTCTAATTCTGAAAGATAAACACTTCAGCTCTTTCTTTATTTTTAATTATTTATTTTATCTATGTTGGTCATTTCAACAACTTATTTCATGAAGCAGACATGTTTTGTTTGAAACATTATCTATCATTTCAATGTAAAAGATGTTCACAACAGAAAATAAAAATTCATTGTGTCAGGAGACTATCACATCCAATAAAATATATTAAACAATTGTTTTTGTGTAGTCCTTCTTTAGCTTGTTCTGGCACTAGATTGCAGAAAGTGTAGAATATATGTAATTAAAACGTTACAATTTCCTAGTTTTGTGTTTATATACACATCTATATTTCATAAGTAAACCAAGTGCAAAGTAGCAAACAATGCTCCAGAGTCCAGTGTATTCCTGTCAGATGCTGTACAGAATGTGCAGCTGGTTAGCTCCCATTTTAACAATAATATACTATAAATCAGTTGAGAAAAAAAATGGTGCCCAATGATTAGAAGAAAGCACAGGTCACACGTCTACAAGAAGGGTAGTAGAAGTGATCCACAAAACTGCCATCCTTTGTCACTGATGGTCATTGGTTGTAGAATTCTGGAACATGTTCTGAACTCAAACATAATGAGTTATCTTGAACAGAGTGACTTCCCCCATGCCAACCACAACATATTCTGAAAACATCAGTTGTTTGAAACCAAACTTCCATTTTTCTCACATGACATCCTAAAAAGTCCCATATCAAGTCCATGAGGTAGATGCAGTATTTTTAATTTCCAAAAAGCATTTGACTTGGTACCAGACCAACAGTTATTGACAAAAGTACAGCTACATTTGGTATCATAAAAAATATGTGAATGGTTTGAGTTTTTCTTGGTAATTAGAACAGAACATGCTATCTCAGATAGAGAGTCATTGACAGAAGTACAAGTAACTTAAGGTATGCCCCAGACAAGTACGATGATGTGATGATGGTGATGTTTGGTCTGTGGGGTGCTAAACTGCACGCTTATCGGCACCCATACAAATTCCCAACCTTTGCTCACTCCAATCTCTCCACTTCCACGAATGATGATGACATGATGAGGCAGGTGAAAATACCTGATCCCACCGGGAATCAAACCCGGGACCCCGCACTCGGGAACCAAGAACGCGACTGCAAGAACACGAGCTGCGGACCAGACAAGTGCGCTGGGGGCCTTGTTGTTCATGTTGTATTAATGACATGGCAGGCAATATTAATGGTACCAATAACCTAAGATGTTTTGGGGATGTTGCCGTTATATGAAGTGAAGTACACTCTGAAAAAAGCTGCACAAATATCCAGTCAGTTCTAGACAAGAGTTCGAAGTGATGCAAAGCTTTGCAAATGGTTTTAAATTTTCAGGAATGTAAAACTGTGCTCTGCACAAAATGGAGAAAAGTAGTGTCCTATTATTGTGTCTGCATCTACATCTGCATTCACACTCCACAAGCCACCATATGGTGCATGGCAGAGGGTACTTTGTACTACTACAAGTCATTTCCTTTCCTGTTCCACTCGCAAATAGAGTGAGGGAAACATGACTGTAAGTCTCTGTACAAGCCCTAACTTCGCACATCTCATCTCTGTGTGTCCCACAAAAAATGAATGTTGGTGGCAGTTGAATCATTCTTCCGTTAGCTTCAAATGCTGACACTCTAAATTCTCTCAATAATGTTCCTCGAAAAGAATGTCATTTTCCTTTCAGGGATTCACACTTTACTTCATGAAGCATCTCTGCAATACTTGCATGTTGATGAAACATTTCCACCTCTGCAGCAATAAAATTACAAATAAATTAAAGTGGATTACCCAGGGCATAAAAATTTTCAGTGTAAGGAAATGGCAACTGCACAGAGAATTAAAGTGTAATAAAGATATTGATTTCATTGGATATGTTATTCTCTATGAAACCATATGTAAAAGAGTTGTCAATGCAACAAAACAGCTGGGAAATAATGGGCTAGTTTGAAACCATAAAAATAAGACAAAGCCTATGTGGTCAAATTCTTCATAGATGTAGATGTAACAGATTATCACAATCAAGTAAATCCCTTTGGCCCAAATGAAAACTCTGAAAGCTTTACAATTTTTTTAAATTTTCTGTGGAAGATGTAGAAAATGCTATACTAACATTAAAGAACAAGACATCTGCAGGTTGGGATGGAATATCCATCCAAGTTGTTAAAGTGGTACACAATAAAATTGCAAACCCAAATAGCTCAAATAATAAAGCAATGTTTTGAAGAGGGCTGTTTCCCAGAGGTACGGAAATGTGTTTTAGTCAAACCACTATTCAAGAAGGGACCAAGAGAGATCATGGGAAATTATCATCCTATCCTAGTTGTCCCAGTCATATCTAAAATATCTGAAAAACTTGTTGTTGTCCAAATCTAAAACTGGATTGCAAAATATTCTATTAATCTAAACAATCAACTGGTTTTAGTAGGGAAAATCTCTACAGATAAAGTGAACAGTTTCATTGAGAAAATAAGTACATCATTAAACAAGAGAAATAAAGTGGCAGGAATTTTCTGCGACCTAACAAAGACATTGGATTCTGTAAACCACGCGTTGCTTACTTACAAACTTCGAAAGTACAGCATTAGCACCAGTGCCCTACAAAGGCTTGAATCTTAGTTACCAAACAGAAAACAAAGAGTTAGCATCTCTTTAAATGACGCAAGGTTTTTTTTTTCTGACTTGAAAAAAGTATCTCAGGGTATTCCACAAGGTTCAATATTAGGCCCAGTCCTATTTCTCTTCTATGTTGATAACTTACCGTTAAATATCAGTTCCGTTCACAGATGCCATTAAATATCAGCTCCTCATCAGTTCCGTTTGCAGATGATGCTTCTGTTGTAGTTGAAAATCAGGATTCGGAAAAAAATTCCCAAATCTGTGATCAGTACCCTCAGTACCTTAGAAACTTGGTTTCATGTAAATGGGTTGAATCTAAACATATCTAAGACCCACTTGATACAATTCAAAACCAAACAGTCAAAATGTGAACAGATTAAGATTGTTCACAACGACCAAGATATAGAAGAAACTACATGCCCAGGGACCTCAATACATGGGAATGAAAACTTGTAATAAATTAAAAGTGAACAATTTAATGCAGATGAATTTAGGTCCCCTTAAAAGAAAGCTATATGAAGTACTTACACTAAAATGTTAATTTTCAGTGGATGAATTCAAGCAGGATGAACTGGAAATTTGAGCTGCATACTATGTGTTTCATACTCTAAGAAATATCATTACAGTGTTATTATTTATTTTAGTGCTATTATTTATTAGTGTCTAATTCATTGTAACTGTATTATAAATTTTTGACATGTCTCCTTTACACAAACCAAATGGATTACAAATGACGTCATGAGCTGCATGAACCACAAATCTGCAATTTGTCTGCCACCCACTTCGCTTCCTCATTCCACCAATTTGTTCTATTCTTCCTTGTATCTGCTGCTACATTCCCACATATGTCTTCTGCTGACTGTAGAAATATTGATTTCCATCTAATCCAAATGACATTCATATCGTCATCCTCGTCAATTCTACTTTGAAGCCTGGTCATCACCAAGTCTGCATATTAAGGTTATTTTCTCTTCCTTCTGAAATTCCTTCAGTTTAATCGACTTGAGTTTTTTGGTTTTATGTTTAGCTTGTTTCCTGAACCTAGTTTTCATCACCAATAGCTTATGATTTGTAGCTAGTTCTGGTCCTTGTATAGACTTCACATACATGATGTTACTTCATATATCTTGGGGATGTATAAAGTAACCTATAATGCAGAATGAGATTTTCACTCTGCAATGGAGTGTGCACTGACATGAAACTTCTGTCCGAGACTTGAACTCGGGACCTTTGCCTTTCACGGGCAAGTGCTCTACCTTCTGAGCTACCCAAGCACAACTCACGCCCCATCCTCACAGCTTTACTTCTGCCAGTATCTCATCTCTTACCTTCCAAATTTTACAGAAGCTCTCCTGCGAACCTTGCAGAACTACCACTCCTGAAAGAAAGGATATTGTGGAGACATGGCTTAGCCACAGCCTCAGGGATGTTTCCAGAATGAGATTTTCACTCTGCAGTGGAGTGTGCACTGATGTGAAACTTCCTGGCAGATTAAACTGTGTGCCGGACCAAGACTCGAACTCGAGACCTTTGCATTTCAAAACCCAAAGATCCCAAGTTCGAGTCTCAGTGCAGCACACAGTTTTATGGCTCTCTCTGGTCTGTGGTCTGAGTGATTTGGCATTCCTTTTTAACCTTTCACAGTCTGCCTCTCTTCTCTCTCTGAGGAAGTAACTAATGGCTCCAAAACCTAGGATGGTGTCATGTACATTTAGGTGTGCCTATTCCCACTTCTGATGTTCCACATTCTCCATTTAAGTATAGGTCAGCAATTCTATCTCATAATTATGCAGTTGTTATCATTTCTAACCATTTGGAAATGTACACTATGTGATCAAAAGTATTTGGACACTTTACAGAAATGACTTACAAGTTCGTGGTTCCCTCCATCAGTAATGCTGGAATTCAATATGGTGTTAGCCCACCCTTAGCCTTGATGACAGCTTCCATTCTCACATGCATATGTTCAGTCGGGTGCTGGAAGATTTGTTCAGGAATGGCAGCTCATTCTTCACGGAGTGCTGAACTGAGGAAAGTTGGCATTCCAAAACATACCCAAGGTGTTCTATAGGATTCAGGTCAGAACTCTGTGCAAGCCAGTCCATTACAGGGAAGTTATTGTCATGTAACCATTCTGCCACAGGCCATGCGTTATGAACAGGTGCTCGATCATGTTGAAAGATGCAGCCGCCATCCACAAACTGCTCTTCAACATTCGGAAGCAAGAAGGTGCTTGAAACATCATTGTGGGCCTGTGCTGTGATAGTGCCCCAAGGGGTGCAAGCACCCACCATGAAAAACACGACCACACCATAACACCACCGCCTCTGAATTTTACTGTTGGCACTACACACACGGGCAGATGACGTTCATGGGGCATTCACCATACCCACACCTTGCCATCGGATTGCCACATTGTGTACCATTGTACCGTGAGTCATCACTCTACACAACGTTTTTCCACTGTTCAGTTGTCCAATGTTTGTGCTCTTTACACCCAGCGAGGCATCATTTGGAATTTACTGGCATGATGTGTGGCTTACGAGCAACTGCTTGACCATGAAATCCAAGTTTTCTCAGTTCCACCTAACTGTCATAGTAATTGCAGTGGATCCTGATGCAGTTAATAATTCCTGTGTGATGTTCTGGATAGATGTCTGCCTATTACACATTAAGGACCCTCTTCAACTGTCAGTAGTCTCTGTCAGTCAACAGACAAGGTCAGCCTGTACACTCCTGTGCTGTACATGTCCCTTCACGTTTCCACTTCACTATCACATCAGAAACAGTGAACCTAGGGATGTTTAGGAGTGTAGAAATCTTGCATACAGACATATGATACAAGTGACACCCAATTAGCAGGCCACATTCGAAGTCCATGAGTTCTGCAGAGCTCCCCATTCTGCTCTCTCATGATGCCTAATGACCACTGTGGTTACTGATATGGGGTACCCGGCTGTAGGTGGCAGCACAGTGCACCTGATATGAAAAACGTATGTTTTTAGTGGTGTCCAGATACTTTTGATCACATAGTGTAGCAAGTGACAGATAAAATACAGTTTACTGAATGGCTGATTTGCTTAAGGTTTGAAAAAAAATTCATTCCAAAGCATAAACGAACCGTGATAGCAAGTTAAAGTTATTTGCTATCTGATCAAAAGTAGCCAGTCACCTATTAGTGCACTTTAATATAGGGTGTGTCCACCCCTTCACCTTTGTGATAGTTTTTATTCTGCTGTAAACACTTTCAGTGATTTGCCTGAATGTGTGTGGAAGAATGGTAGTCTGTTCTTCCTCAACACCTGAAACCATAGAATGTAGTGGTGCTATATGGTGGGGTCTGGAGTGAAGCCAATGTTCTAATTCTTCCCAAAGGTGTTCCATTGGGTTCAGGTTGAGATTCTAGACAGGACAATCAATTTCAGGAATGTTATTATCCACAAAGCACTACCTCACAGATGCTGCTTTATGGCAGGGTGCATACAAACAAACATTGCTCCAAATTGTTTCTCTACTGTGCATAGTACTCATTGCTGTAAAATGTGTTTGTGACCTTCTACGCTTAGTGTCTTCTTAAACACAGTAATGGGACCACAACCTAACCAAGTAAAACACCCCCATACCATTGTAGTGGTTAATAAAAAAGAAAAAGAGAAGAAAAGAAAAGGTTGAAAATGTGGGAAGAAATGGTGAATAAAAAGGGGGTTTTAAAATCGTTAATGACCGTGAAAAAGGGAAAGAATGAAATGCAAATCCAACTTCGTATTACAGAAAAGCTATCGGACTTCACGATTCGGAAAGCTATTGTTGGGGTGGTCCTTGTGGCGTTTCTGAGCAAGAGTCAAACCAATTTCCACTACAAAAATTATTTGAAAGAGAACAGAGAATAACAAAATGTGATTAACAGGGGGAAATGGCGTACATAAGAGTTCATTCATTACCAATTTAATATGTCTTCTCTTGTGCAGCGTCCAGGTCTTGTTATTCAACAATCTCCTGCTTCATTTGTGCATGAAAAAGTCGTAGCTGCTCCAAAATCTTGCAGTAAATTTCATCGTCCAGGTATTACTAATGTCTACGAATGAATACCATCTTGATATTGAATGCAATGTATTTTACGGCTGTTTCCATCTTCCACATTTCACACAAGCTTCCACAATACTATATGTCTGCACATCAATAAGTTTTTACGTCTTAATTTATTTATTTATTTATTTATCTTACAGCTCGAAACATGTATTTAACATGCATGGGCAATGTTATAATAATTACATTCAGATTATTGATACACAATATAAATAGATTACATGCTACTAAGTAAAATATCATTGAATTATATTTAATATAGCATTCCTGAGGTCAAATCATGTCAGCACCATACTGTATGGGCACTTCAATACAAGCCATTTTTTTAACTCGTTTTTAAAAATTCTACCAGAAAGCTGTTTCAGGTTGTTTGGCAGAGAATTATAAAATATTGCTCCCTTAATGAATGGGGTATTTGTTGTTAGATTCAATCGTCTGCTCACCATATGAAAGTCTGATTTTTGTCTTGTATTGTAATCATGGATTTCCATATTCCTGTTTGTCACTTTTTTGTCTTTTTTCACTAGTAATATTGATTGAAACATATATACTGCATAGATAGTCATAATATTAAACTTAATAAACAGGTTTTTACATGAAGTTCTGGGTCTTACTTTTGCCATAGTTCTTATTACTCTTTTCTGCAATACAAATATCCTTTTTATATTGTATTGGCTACACCCACCCCACAATACAATTCCATAAGATAGATGGGGATACACCAACCCAAAATACGCTATTTTTATTGCTTCTATATCTAAATATTGAACTAATCTCCTTAGTAAATACAGACTAGATGTTATTTTACCACAGACATGATCTATTTGCTGATTCCATGAAAGCCTGTCATCTATATATATCCCCAGAAATTTACATTCTGAACAGGTATTTTCCTGAATGTCCTCATTTAGAAAAGTATTTTTATTTGAACTACTTGTCTTAAAATAAATTAAATTAGTTTTGTTAATATTGACCCTCAGGTTTTCTTTTTCAAAATGTGTTTGGGCTTTTTCAACAAAATTCTGTACCACTGAATTTAGGTCATCATTACTACGTGCCCAGCAAACCCCAGAGGTGTCATCAGCATACATAGTAATACGATGACTGGTGTCTAATACTTTTGGGAAATCATTCACGTAGCAAATAAACAAGAAGGGGCCCAAGATAGAGCCTTGTGGCACACCAAAATTTATGTTCCTTATCTTTGATCTTCTTTTTGCAATTACCTCTCCATTATCATACACAACTTCTGTGCATTGTTGTCTATCTTTAAGGTAAGATTCTATTAAGAGCAACAGTTTCCCACTGACACCATTATAAGCAAGTTTACTTAAAAGAGCGCCATGATGGACTCTGTCAAACGCTTTGGAAAGATCTAAAAACACTCCTGCTGTTTCGTATCCCTCATTTATTTTCTCCATCAGACAGTGTACAAACTGTACTGCTGCAGATATGGTGCTCCGACCACTTCTAAAGCCGTGTTGGAAATCTCCTATTAAGTTATTCATATTATAGTGCTCAATTAAGATTTCTAGCATTATTTTTTCAATTAATTTACCAAACACTGACGTTAAGGCAACTGGTCTGTAGTTCTGTGGTTGTTTTCTTTCCCCTTTTTTATATAAAGGTTTAACTAAAGCAAGTTTCAGTTTCTTCGGAAACACACCTTCTTCAAGTACACAATTTATTAGATGGACTAACGGTCTGGCTAACTCACCCTTGCATTTTTTCAGTAGAAAAGGAGAGAATTCATCCCATCCAGCTGATCTTTTATTTTTTAAGTTGTCAATTAGCTCTGTTACGTCCTTGATGGTTACTGTAGGTAGCATACAAGAGTCCCTTTCCTTTTCCTTATCATATTTAAACGGCCTCTCCTGTTTCATGCAAGTATCATTTTCAATAGCATCTATAAAGTAATCATTAAATATATTGCTAACTATATAAGGATCAGAAAAATTATCATTATGTATACTTAACTCTATATTATTAATTTTAGTTTTTGAATCAGTGTTCCTCATATCATTAACTACTGCCCAGCACGACTTTGAGACACAGTCAGAATTTCGGATCTGTTTACTAATATGTTCTACTTTCCTTCTCCTTACTTCCTTGCGATACTCATATTTATATTTTTTATAATCCTCTTTATATGAATCAAGACTGGTTTCTCTGTGTAGCTTATACATATACTCCATTCCTTCTTTGAGTCTTTTCGTTTTTTCATCAAGTTTTACATGTTTGACTATTGGAGGTTTATTTTTATTTACATTCATCTTCTTTGCCGGGATAGTAATATCAATATGTCTAGTTAAAATTTTTAAAAATACTTCCCATTTGCTGTCAACTCCCCTTTCTCTATAAACTGATTCCCAAGATTCTTGACCCAAAGTATTCTTTAGCAAGGTGATGTTGTATTCAGAAAATAATCTTCTATTCTCAAATTTTTTGTTTTGTTTAAGTTTATTAAGACAACCAATCACTAATAATTGTCCTAGATGATCAGATATGTGCCCGTTTACAGTCTGTGCCGAAACAACATTTTCATAATTGGTCATCACATGATCTATGGAACTGCTGCTTGACTCAGTTATTCTAGTGGGCACATGACCAAGTAGATCTTTAATATCATAGGATCTTATGCAGTCTTGTAAACCTTTGCATTCCTGGCTGTTGCTTAGTGTGTTTATATTAAAGTCTCCTAACATTACAATATTTACTGTATTGCCACCCTTGCTTAGCTTCCCCAATACACTATCCAGTGCTTCCAGGAAAACCTCGAGATTACCAGAAGGGGCTCGATATATACCTAGCACAATAAGTGGGACGGATACAATCATTAACTTAATTATCACTGCTTCAAAGTCTTTCTCGATACAATAATCCTTAACCCATGATACGTTTTCTACAGAACTTATTAGGTTACATTTCCTTACGTAAGTAGCAACACCCCCTCCTTTATGTTCTGTTCTACAAAAAAACGATGTAAGATTATACTCCTGTAACTTATAATACTGAATATTATGGTTAGCTTTCTGATGCTCTGTAACCATGATTACATGTGGAGCTAGATCTGTAACTAAGGCCTCAAATACATCGATTTTGTTACCTAAGCCCTCAACATTATAATGTAAAAATGATACATTGGTACAATCATGAGAGGATATATCCTTCTCAAGGTTAACATTATCACACAAATTGATAGTTTCTAAATTGGGAACACTGAGGGACTTTTTTATCCTAAAAAATCAACAGTCTTGACACTGCAGTGAGGAATTATTTCGGTTTGCTTGCTCTGCAGGCATATATAATTATCACTTCCGTCTTTCGTGTGTATGACATCTGAGGTACAAGGTATCACATTTGAATTATCGCATTTTGTTTCCTCAATAGCTCTGTTGATGTCAGTTGCTAGAGTATTCTTGCCCAGACGATTAAGATGTAGTCCATGTACAGAGAAGCTGCTTCTTTGATAACTGTTAAGGTCCAGCAGTCTCACATTTTTTAACTTGGAGCAGAAATGTTTTAATTTTTTATTTGTAGATCGGATTTCTCGGTTCACACACGACCAGTCAGGCAGATCAAATCTCGCCGGAATATTTGACAAGATCACATTTGTATGGGACAACATCATTAACATAACAATCAACTTTTTAATAAATGAACTGGCCTCGTTGCAATAAACGTCATTTGAACCTGCTATAATAACAACGACATCACTTTCTGTAAAATCGGTGCAGTCGTTGTTTACAGAGCTTGTTACATCAACAAACTTCGCCCCTGGTTTAATAACGGATGAAATGCGCACGTTTTCTGTGGTCGAGTTAGACATACAATCTGAAATATTGCGTGCATGACTATCTCCGTAAATTTTAACATTCTTTTTAGACTGAAATTGAGCTTGTTTAACCTTAGGACCACTTTTTGTAGTTTTGGTGACACTACTTGCATTTGCAGTTGCACTTTCACACGTGGTTTTCAATTCTTGTTGTTGTTTTGTTTTATGTATTTCACCCACATCGGACTGTTTTTCAACTATTAATCTAGAATTTTCTTCCTTTAAACATAGTATTTCAGTTTTTAATGCCTGAATGTCCTTTTGAAGTAATTTAATCAGACCAAGACTAACAAATAAGTTTTTACGTCTGAATCATACCAAGAGTAGTGAATAAATGAAGTTAAGCTTTCGCTCTCAAGAGACAATAGCCGGTAGAAAACAAAAAGAGTTACAATTTTGGTACCTTCATTTTCTTATAAATATTTTCTCTGCTGTCAAGCACTCATACAGCTGCGACGGTATAATTTATATCTGACAGAACGAGTGTAGCGCGGCGAAATTCAAAGTCCCGCTACACCATACTGCCATCTGCTCTGCACTTCACTGCTGGCACTACGTGATGGGAGGTAATGTTCTCCTGGCATTTTCCAGACCCAAATTGTTCAATCAGATTGCCCCACAGTATAATGTGATTCATCACTCCAAATGACTCATTTCCTGTCATTCACTGTCCAGTGGCATCATTCTTTACACCACCTCAAGCATCAGTTAGCACTGACTACAGAAATATGAGGTCTGTTCAAAAAATTCTGGAACTTTGCCCACAAAATTTTTCTACGCTAACCTTTTACTTATTGTGCATGATCTCCTTTGAAATACTCTCCTCAACAATTGATTCACCTCTCTCAATGCTGTTTCCACTTTCGGAAGCAGTCTCAGTACAGCTCTCGCTGGATCACGCGAATTTTCCTTTATCTCATCTATCATTGCAAATCTTCATCCTTTCATTCGGATTTTGAACTTTGGAAATAAAAAAAGTCTGTAGGGGCCAGGTCTGGAGAGTATGGGGGATGATGCAGCACAGTGATTTTGTTTTTTGTGCAGTAGTCACACATCAAGAGGGAGGAATAGGCAGGTGCATTATCATGATGCAAGAGCCATGATTTTCTTGCGACATTTCAGACCGTTTCCTTCTCTCATTTTCTTGCAGGCATCACAACTCGTCCTGATAGTATCATTGATTAACAGTTTGTCCCTGTGGCATCAGTTCATGATGAACTAATCCTTCAAAGTTAAAGAGAACTATCAGCATAGCTCTGACATTTGACCTAACCTGGTGAGCCTTTTTTTGATCTTGGAGAACCTCTCCCGCCCCATTGTGAAGATTGAACTTAGTCTCAACATCACTACTGTAGACCCAAATCTCATCACCATTATGATTCTCTTAAGGAACATCTCATTCTCATTTGTGCGATCCCAAAGCTCTTCACAGATTGCGAGGTGAAGGTCTCTCTAGTTTTGACTCACGAGTCATGGGACGTACTTGGTTGCAACACGATGCGTTCCAAGATGCTGTGTCAGGTTTTCATGACATGATCAAACAGAAGTGCTACATTCTTCCGCAATTTCTATGACAGTCAGTCTTCAGTTGGCATGCACAGTTTTACTAATCTTCCTGACACGAGTGTTGTCAGTAGACGTCGAAGGGCGTCCTGAATGAGAGTCATCATTAACTTCTGTCCAGCCATTTTCAAACCGTATGAACAATTTGTAACATTGAATACAACTTAAGCACTTATCACCATAGGCTTCCTGCATCATTTTGTGTGTATCTGTAAAGGTTTTCTTGAGATTCACACAAAATTTAATGCAGACACATTGCTCCTCGAACTTTGCCATCCGAAATTCCCAAACTGTGTGACACAACATTCTACTCGATACAGCACTGAAAAATGACTAGCAGACATATGACAATAAAACTTCTGGCTGTTACACATTAAACATATGTGTGTGTAGGCATGCCAAACCTTTTGCTCCAACACATGATTGGCACGAAATTATGAATGTTCCAGAATTTTTTTAACAGACCTCGTACACGGTTTACAATAAGCTGTTCGACCATTCTTCCTCACTCTTTCTGACACCCTAACTGTAGTTATTGTGCAAGCTGTAGTTTTGGTAGCACTACCCACGAGTGACTTCTTGCACTGATTTCAAGTGATTCTTTACAACCATCCTCCACAGTGCTCAGTGGTCCCTGTCTGTCGCATATAAAGTCTGCCTGGATATGGTTTAGCTTTGGTTGTTCCTTCATGTTTCCACTTCATAGTCACGTCACAGACAGTTGACTTTGGCAGCTATAGAATGGTTGAAGTGTGTCGGTAGACGTCGAAGGGCATCCTGAACGAGAGTCACCATTAACTTCCGTCCAGCCATTTTTAAACTGTATGAATGATTTGTAACACTGAATACAGCTTAAGCCCTCATCACCATAGACTTCCTGCATCATTTGGTGTCTACATATGACTGTTGTACTACATATGACTCTGAAAGTCAGTGAGCTCTGGTGGGCAACCTGTTGTGCTATTCTGCTTCTCTACTGACAACACTGTACTCCCCACCTCTTTTTATACTGGCATGACCATCTCTCCTGATATTTAGTGGTCCATACCCCACATTTGATATGAGTGTCTGGTTACTTCTGATTGGATAGTGTGTGTCTGATGCTCATTGAGTAACTACTTTTGTTCAGCACACTACATATAGTTTTTTCATGACATCCTGGATGAGTTTTCATTGGGTTGGAGGAAGCAGAGGAACCAGACTCTGCTGACCAAAGCCCAACACATAGACAGATGCGGGCAGAGTGACAGCGCTGGGGAAATGTGCAGCATTTTCCTTGTGCAGTGCTGGCTCTATGCATGTACTTACTGGTTCGGCACAGCACGACAATCGGTTCATAATTGGTACAGTACACACGAGTACTGTAATGCCAGATTGCCAATGTCAGCTGCAACTGAATGTGAAATACTGGTCTATGAAGTCAACTGACTTCTACCAGATTCAGCTGATTCAGAAGTAGATAGCCTTAATCCAGGATGTTGTGAATAAGCCATAACTGCTAGATACTGACACAGGCTTTTGTTGTCAGGGCTATCAGTTGAACAGATTTTTCACTGCCACCTTCTCTCACAGTACAATGCTTGCAGCACTTTTAAGGGTTTTTGACCAAAAACATTTTTCATTGTTACATGGTACTAAAATATAGCTTCCTCTGTGTTACTGAATATTTTATGTCAGACAGGTGTATAACTGTATTGTATTTGGCAGGTGAAACTTCTCCAGGATGAAGATCCAGATGTTCGTTTGGCTGCAGCTAATATTTTTCCTAATGCAACTGCTTACACTGCACTCCAGAATATACTCTCATCAAGGTTTGTGAGTGACAACTGCAGTTGTTTAATAATTAATTATTTTTGTGTAGGCTCTTAAACTAAAGTATTACAAAGTATTTGCACAGATGCACATCTGCAGCTGGGAAACATATTTATAGAATAAAAATCGACTTCAGTTGCCAGTAATTTTCTTAATTTATTACATGAGTGGTTTTGAAGCTTAAAGGTTCATCTTCAGGTGCCACCAACTGTGAACAAGAGGAGGGGCTACAAATGTACAAGTTCCGTGGGGCTGACATACTAAAATGAAAGCCACTGTTGTGGAAAGTGGTGTACTCACAAAATTATGAGAACATAAATGTGAGGTGGTCAGACGGGCCAGTCATGGGAGGACACACCCACATCAAACAAATGCACGGGACTGGAACAAAAATACTAACTTTGGAGAGGGTTTCAGACAGAAATGGAAATAATAACATAAATAAATAGGTAACTGAACTCATGCTGAGGGCCAGCAACCACAGCGTCCGCCTGGACAGCATGACACAGAAGTGACTGGTGCAAATGGCCCAGAAGCCAGCTGATCGTGGTGGTGGAAGCCATTGATGTAGGACCCAGTGAGGTGGGAAACTTCAGCAAATAGCCACAAAAGAGTGGGCAACTGGGATTGACTGGTCCATTCACTTACATAATTGTGGTTCACGATATCAGTACGCACTAGAACTACAAATATAAGAATAATAAAATAACATATGAATGTGGAGAATTTGCAAAAGTGCCTAAAAGCCAACTTGACAGAGTACATCAGATTAAAGAGAGACAAGATAAAAATGCAACTAAAACAGTGGGTATGGATGATGTATAAAATTATATCTAAAAATTAAGTGATAAGACAATGGGAGGTCATGTATGGTAGGAGAATGATGCAAAATGTTAGAATGGGAACTCATGTAATGACTCATCCTTATTGAGGAAAAACATCTCGGTACAAAAAGCTTAGTTAAACTGAAAATCTGGCTGCTGTGGCCGAGCGGTTCTAGGTGCTTCAGTCCAGAACCATGCGGCTACTACGGTCGCAGTTTCGAATCCTGCCTCGGGCATGGATGTGTGTGATTCCTTAGGTTAGTTAAGTTTAAGTAATTCTAAGTCTAGGGGACTGATGACCTCAGATGTTAAGTCCCATAGTGCTTAGATCCATTTGAACCAATAAACTTAAAATTATAAACACAGCAATCCTGTGGAAGCCCAGGTTAATGTCCCTCAGAGTATAGTACTGCCTCGCCTGCCCTGCATCTGTGTAGCTGTGCATGTCTTGAGAAGCCAGTCATCTCAGTGATGGTATATCCTGGCACAACCATCAACCTGATGTAATCAGAGCCGGCCACAGTGGCCGAGCAGTTCTAGGCGCTTCAGCTTGGAACCGCGCGACCGCTATGTTCGCAGGTTCGAATCCTTCCTCTGGCATGGATGTGTGCGATGTCCTTAGGTTAGTTAGGTTTAAGTAGTTCTAAGTTCTAGGGGACTGATGACCTCAGAAGTTAAGTCCCATAGTGCTCAGAGCCATCTGAACCATTTGATGTAATCAGAAACGTGATTCATCCGGCCAAGCGACACATTTCTGTTGCTCCATTTGTGGCACTTCTGTCAGTAGACTGATTCCCTGATACACTTGTTTACTTTCTTTACCATGTCGCATGCCCACATCAACAGCAAGTGGCTTTTGACCTCGAGACAGGCAGTGGTCATAATGTTCTGGGTCATCAGTGTTCTCCTACAATGAGGCAACCAGTATTTCTGTTAAAACAGATAGAAATGTTGACCTAAAAGGTTAGAAGAAGGAATGTATTCCCTCCCTTCTGAAAAATGTCTTTCTCTGCCTCATTGTTAGTGTCCCTTTCATCATCCAGTTGTGACACCTCTTCAGTGTGGAACTATGTCAGACGTCTTTATAGGATGTTTATGACTCACAGTGGTGTATGAGTTGGCTTTCATGCAGCACTGACTTATCTCACACAATTTCTTCCAAATTCTTGCTGATTTTCTATTGATACTTTGTTAATTCATTATATGTCTTATCAAGACTAACTTGTTTAAGGGTTTTGCAATTTTCAGGTGATCCTGCAATGATGGTGCAACTTTTCATAAAAATGTATGCTATAAGTATGTTGCTTACATCTATATTGTAATACAGAATTATATGACTTTTGTATGTGGAAGTAGTTACTTGTTTTACATCTCAGAGATTATGATGTATATTACCTGTTATATCCTGGAGTGTCTTTTTGACTAACTCTCAGTGCTATTGGTAACATTTATAATAGCATTTATGTATGTTTGACAGTTTTCTATAGTAATGTTTATACACTTACAACGAATTTTACTTGCAGAAAATCAGCAATAATAGGTAAATTAAAAGGATAGTATAACTATAACTTTTTGTTTCTTCTACGAAGATATTTGTGTTGGGTATTCGATTTTCTTTTACTTGTCATGAAATGCCGGAAATTTACCCTCTTTCTTTTAGAGTGTCAATAAAGATTCCTAGATATTTTGTATGCTTTAGTTCTGTTTGTCATTCAGAATTTGGTTTGGGTGTGCACCTGTGTTGTTGCAAATTTCCTGTTCTTCTATGATATTCACTGTATGTCCCTTGGGTACCATGTGTTCCTTGAACATTATACTGACATTTCTACCCCTTTGTCCGATGTAGAATGTGTTGCAATCATTGCAAGAGGTTTTCTATATTTATGGATTCTAGATATTAGGGTTTCTTGCTTTTTGTGATGGTAACTGTTATTTTCAAGTTATTGTTAGTATGAGTGCTAGTTTTACCTTTTTTTTATATATGGACTGTACAGGTTTCTTGAAATCTGGCTAATATATGGAGCTGTGACATGGACTGGTTTATTTGTGATTCCTTCCTCTCTTTTTTGTATTATTTCTCCATATGTGTTTTTTTTTTTTTTTTTTTTTTTTTTTTTTTTTTTTTTTTTTTTTTTTTTTTTTTTTTTTGGCTGAGTGTGCTGTTCATATAGTCGGAGCACCAGCTCAATGCTTTCAACTGCACAATGGTGCTCAGACCGTACGAGCAGCCAAAAACTCACAACATATAAGGGGTGATCAAAAAGTTTCCATTCAAAGGCTGTATAGTCCAGAATCAATATGCCTATCAGGAAAAATCTCCATGGCCATTGAGGAAATCATCCTACTGATGCCCCATGTTGAAGAAACACACTTGGTAAAACACAGTGTACTGCTGCAGGAAGAAGACCATAACTGCCTGCTGCACATCTTCATTCAGCAGGAATTGTCAACCAGTCAAGGCCTTTTTTAGAGGACTGAAGGCATGTTAACCACATGGGTAGAGATCCACGCTATTGGACAGATGCTCGAGTATCTCCCACTTTAGTTGGCTTAACTTCTGCGTTACGACATTTCCAGTTGGGGACACACTTTATCACAAAACAACAGCACCCCCATCGCATAGAACTTAGTGCACCATTCCACAACATTTGTTTTGACTGACATGCTGCCCCATACTCATTCTTCATTCTCCAGTGGAGGTCTACCAGTGTTTGTCCTTTAGCAACCAAGAAAAGAATAACAGCATGCCAATCATGTTTGGGTGCATTTTGTAATAATGTCACCATAGTTCCCATTTCTGCATTTACTACATGCATGTTGGAGAGACACAAACTCCACTATAATTCCTCGCTTACATGTCAGTGCTTATTGTGCACATTTGAGTTGTGCTATGTTGCATATATCCTGCAGCAACATCCTTAAACAGAAGCTTCTTGATCGCCCTCTTATTCATAGATAAATAATGCTAGAAAAGGACGAAGGAATCACAAATAAACTAGCCTATGTCACAGCACCAAACATTGGCCAAATTTTGAGTAAACTGAACAGTCTGTATGGGGATGCAGGCTTTCTTGGTCAATTTCGATGATAAAGTCTTCTCAGGTTATCAGCTGAGTCAAAGTGATGTTATGCAGCAATGTTTCAAAAAGTTTCCTAGTCATCATCTTTGCCAGAATATGACGAGTAGGAAACTTGTCACAATAGTGCTGCATAATGACACCTTGGCTTGCTTGATAACCTGAATGAACAGTCTATGTCAGTAGCCTGAGACTGCAGTTGTGTGTGTGAGTTGTGTTTGTATGAGTGTGTGTGTGTGTGTGTGTGTGTGTGTGTGTGTGTGTGTGTGTGTGTGTGTGTGTGAGAGAGAGAGAGAGAGAGAGAGAGAGAGAGAGAGAGAGAGAGAGTGTCTATTGTTGAAGAAGGCCTTAATGGCTGAAAACTAAAATTGTGTGAGTCTCTTTTTGTTGTGCCTATCTGTGACTCAGCATCTCCACTATATGGTGAGTAGCAACTTCCCTTCTCATAATATTGTTACATTCCATCCTGAATTTTCCATTGTTTAAAATGCTATAAAAATTTTACATAGGGTACCCAAAGAATACGCAATCAACGTCCTGGAAGAACTAGATATTTACACCCAGGCAAATGCATATCCAAACCAAATCCTAAATGAACAAACAAAACTAAAGCATAAAAATGTATAGCAAATTTTAATGACATCATAAAAGAAAAAAAAATTTCAGCACTTCATGACACATAAGAGACAATAGAACAGTCAACACAAATATCTTTGTATGAGAAACAAAAATTATAGATACATGATATTGTGATTTACTTACTACTGCTAATTTTCTGCATAAAATTCCTTTTTGAAACGTATAAGCATTACTGGAGAAAACTGTCAAACATACATAAGTGCTATACAAGATGATTCAAAAGTAACTGCATGCACTTCATGGATGTAACATATACATCAAAATAAGAGTAAAATGTTAAATAAAGTTTGTCTACAATTCCTTTATTTCTTAGTTATCATGTATAATGTCAGTTGTGGCAAGCATTACATCATGGCCCAGTGTGTTGTGTTTGCCTGTATATCAACTGGTGTTGCTTTGTACACCCCTCTACACGGCTCGGTTGATTCTGGAATGAAGTGCCTTTGTTTACTTGACTTCAGTGTGGTCCGTTGTACTCTATGGCACTGTTGTAGTGTAGTGGCACCAAACCTGCTATCAATAGTTCACAGACTGCAGTCGTTGTGTATGGTATAGTGACATACTCATATGTTGAATACATAATATGCACCTGCTTTATGGCACAGTAGAAAGAAATTCACGAGCAGCAAGGCAAGAGTATATGGAAGTATCTCCAAACAGAAAAATACGAAACCATCAGACTCTCACAACTGTGAACAGGTGTTTAAGGGTATATGGCATTTGTGGTGCACCATGGTTAGGTTGGCATCAATTGTACGGAAATGGTAGATGAAGATCCGACTATAAGTACTCACCATATAAATTTCACTGTAAGGGTACTCAAACAACTGTATGGTACCTGCTTCAGAAACAGCAATTCCACTCACTTTACCTGCAGGAGGTACAGGAGCTTGTAACATGTACGTGCGGGCATAGACTTCTACTTTTGGGGCTGTCTCAAGAAGCTCATGCATGGTATTCAATTGAGAACATATCACACAGCAGCAAAGTAAAAATGGCTGTGCAGAATGAGATGAATAGAGCCTACAACATTCTGAGAGTGGTAAGAAATTGGGCATGTCACTGTCTTTGTCTACATGGACACCATTTTGAACATATTATCGAATAAATGTATATACATAGCTGTGTTGAATTTTGGATCCCTTCATGTTATTGCTTTCTGAGAATAATTACGTTCAGATTGTTTGTGCTGCACTTGTGATTCATACTCTACTGGTACTGCACAACTCTGAAATAAAGCAATTTGAGACAAAACTTTATTTAACATTTCACACTTATTTTGATGCCCACTTTACACTTACAAAGTGTGTACAGTTATTTTTGAATCACAGTGTATAAATGCTATTATAAATGTAATCAATAGCACTGAGAGATAATAAAAAAGATGGTCCAGCACAAAAGCAAAAGATGGCGGAAAGTGAAGTTAGCAGATTATGTGAAACATGTAAGAAAATAGTGAAACAAATGGACATAAGTGTGATTTGTGGGTTATGGTGTGGGAATTTGTTTCACAGTGAATGTGTTGAACTTACCAACAGTGAAGTTCACCTGGTACATAGTTCAAAAGGAAAAATTAAGTTCTGCTGTGGTGCATGTGAAGTTAGTTTACACAAAGGACCTTTGAAAATGGCATCTACAGCAAAATATCAACAGCTTGTCACTGGAACCAGTCATAGCAGCATTGAAAAAGTGAAGGTAGGTGACGATATAACAATTAGTGATGAATGCAAAAGTTCTGATATGCAAGACAACTCACGAAAACAACCCTGTAAAGGACGTGGAGTTGAACTGCTGGAAATAGAAAACAGTGCTTGTGATGTAAATAATACGAAAAACCACCTGAGATTAACCAGTGGAGTTGAAGGTTTAACAAAAATAGTAAATCAACTAATAAAAGACAGTTCAAAAATGAGAATACAGCTCAGTACAGTGATCGCCACAAACTGTAGATTAGGAAAGCTAGCATCACATCTGACAATATCATCTCGCAAAAAAAAAGTGGAAAACCCCGAAAAAATATCACACTGATTGCTAAAAATAGCAACAATAAAGTCTAATAGCAAATCTAGGGTCAACTACTGAGCCTGTAACACACGGCCCTGCTCCATTTATTCAAAATTCGAATGTAAGTTCATCACAACCTCCTGTATTACTTGAAAAACAAACTGAGTGTGCAAATGAAAAAAAAAAAAATTAACCACAATAGGAGAGTTGGAACAAATAAACGATAGTGAATCAATAACCCACAGTGTAAACCAGAATCTCTGTGTGAATACTACCAGTATTTCTGCTTACAAAACAAAAACAGGGCAAGAAAACATTGCAACAACAACAGATGCATGTAACAAATCGGAACAAACAAATAGGCCTACCAATAAAGAGCTTACAGTCCATGAAGTGACAGAAGATCGATGTGTTAGCAATACTTCTTTGAACAATTCGAAAATTGGAGCCAGTATAAATGAAACCAGTCCCTACATCTTAGCCAGACCTTCAGATGAGAAACCTTCACCCAATATAGATACAAATTGGCGTGATGTACAGTGTAGGAAAAGAACTTTTCGATCTACAGATCAGCAAGTATCATTCACAACACGAAAACAACAAACCAACAACATACACAAATCGAAGCAGAATGCATCTGTACAACCAAAAATGCTGTATGCAACTGCACTAAAGAAAAGTGTAGAGGAAGAAAGACCTCAAGCATCTGCCATAGCATCAGTCAGAAATTGAAGTACTAGAGAAAGAAAAAAATCAGATAACAGGCACTGGTGAAGAACAAGGAATGCTACATGGCAAGAAAAGAGCATGGTTTCATTTAGGAAAAGTGAAAAACAGCACAACAACTGAAAATGTAACCAAATTCCTTGAGAAAATCTTTCCAGGATATAGCAACTTCCATGTAGAAAAACTGGAAACAAAGGGTGTGAACAGCAGCTTCAAGATTGGTGTGGACTTCCATCTAAAGGACAAGGTGATGGACACAACACTATGGCCAAAGAATATTGTTGTCAGGAGTTTTTTATTCTGGAGATCGACCAGTCCCCCAGTAAAATAGTGTCTGAAATAAAAACCCAAGGCCCCATAATATCTCACAGAAGTAACAGTAGAGATGATAGTTATATGCCCATAGTTACAGCAGTTTTTAATATACAGTGTTTAAGAACCAAGGTGGACCTTCTCTCATTCTTTGTAGAAGTCAAACCAGATGCTTTATGTATCTGTGAACACTGGTTAGATGAAGCAGAAGGTAACTATTACAGGGCCATTGAATATTTGGACATGGTAAATTCATGGTATCAAACTACTACAATTCATGGTGGTGTATCTTTATATGCAACCAATACTCTTAGGGTAAAGGAAATAGACTTTAAAAAATTTTCCACAGACCTAGATCTAGAATTAGTTTCACTAGTGTTAACAGATATTGACCTTATTATTGTCTCTGTGTACCACTCACCAGATGGTAATTTTGAAAACTTCATTGCACAAATGGAAACCTGTTTGTCCTACCTAACATGGCTTAAATCTAAAACTGCACTGTGTGGAGATTTCAACATACATACAGGTGATGGAAGCACTAAAGAGAGAGTCTTCATGACTTTGATAAATAGCTATGGGCTGTTTGTTGCAAACTGACTGCCAACAAGAGGTGATGCCTGCCTAGACACAGTTATCACTAACCTCAGTATCTGGGACTATAATATCAGTGTAGTTGAACCAATGATTGCTGACCATAGTGCATTAGTAATAAGTATGAAATGCTCGAGTCAACTGCAACCAAGCTCATGGCACTCCAGTTACGCATTTAGTAAAAGGATCATAAAAGAAGAAAGACAACTGGCAGCAAAAAATTGCAGGAATGGGGTCCAGTGCCTCATTCGAATGTCTGTTCCAATCATTAAAAGCTAAATTTGATGATTTCTTTCCAGAAATCCACAAGAAGGATCCTACAGGCAAAGCTAAAGGAAGGGACAAACCTGCTACAAGGAAGATGTGGTATACCCCTGAGCTAAACAAATTAAAATGCATTGTGCTAATTTTCAGGGACTGTATGAAAACAGCTAGAGATCTCCCATCTAGAGACCTGCTTCATTGTAACTATGTAAGAAACAAACGAATTTACAGAAAGAAAGTGGAGAAGGCAAAAAAGAGATACAATGACAGGTTCATTAAAGAGGCTCACAATCCGTGCAAAGCAGCTTGGAATCTGGTAAACGAGTGCAGAAAAAAACCCACCTCAGCCTTAAATTCCAGTAGCCCTGATGCCTTCAATCAGTACTTTGTTAGGATAGTGAAAGATACTATTAATGAAATACCTGACTCAGGCTTAGTCCCCACAAGTCACATGAGAAACATAACCAGTAGCACTTTTGCAAACTGGAAGGAAGTGCACCCTAAGGATACTGTAAAAATAGTTAAGTCATACAAGAACTCAGAGAGTGAAGACATCTATGGTATGTCTTGCACAATGCTGAAGAAAATTATTCTAGAGTTTGCTCAACCATTATCTATAGCAATTAACAAATGCTTATCCTCTGGTATCTTCCCAAAATTTCTTAAGCTAGCATGGACAGTACCAATCTACAAAAAAGGTGACCCGTGTGAAGTGTCCAGCTACAGACCAATTTCTATCATTCCTAATCTAGATAAAGTTATGGAGTCTGTTATGAAACTCCAGTTACAGAATTATTTTGAAGTAAATAAGCTCTTCCAGGACACACAGCATGGTTTTCGCAAGGGAAAGTCAACATTTACGGCAGCACTGGACTTAACCAGAAAAATAAGACAAACTCTCGAAGACAGAGAAAGTGTGGCACTGACACTCTATGATCTTAGCAAGGCATTTGACTGCGTTTCCCACAAGATACTGCACAATAAATTGAAGTGTTACAGTGTCGGAGGTGTTGTTCTGGCAACTTTTCAGTCTTTGGAAAACAGGAGACAAGTGGTATCAATTCATGGAGCAACATCACAAGAACAAAAGCTGGAATATGAAGTACCCAAAGGGTCCATCATAGGGCCTCTCCTGTTCCTTATTTATGTCAATGATATGGGTTATAACAACAATATGTTGCAGTTTGCTGATGACACCACCCTTTTTGCCAAAGGAAGAGCTGCTGCAGAATCACTCCAAAAAACAGATGTACTCTTCCAAAACATTAAAGAATGGTTCATCAAAAATAAAATGAAAATGAATGAAGAAAAAACACAGCACCTGATATGCACCCTTAACAACATCGGATTCAATGATAATATGGAGGCTGTCAAGCTGTTGGGCTTCATGATAGACAGGAAACTAACAATGAACAAACACACAGTGTACGTGTGCTCCAAGCTCTCCCACATAATATACCTTCTGAGGAGGTTAAAAGGTGTATTGAGAGACCAATATCTCGTAACAGTATATTATGCCCTATTCCACAGCAACATCAATTATGGCCTACTGTTATGGGGACATTCTGCAGGTTGTAAGGATGTGCTAATTCTACAGAAAAAAGCTCTCAGAATAATCATATCAAGCAAAAGACCGGAGCACTGCAGGCCTATATTCAAGCAGTTAGGAATTATGACAGTCTTCAGCCAGTATGTGTTTTTATGTCTCATCAGCATGAAAGAAAACCAAGGAGTCTTCAGCATGAGGCAAGATATACACAATCATAATACCCGTAACAAGAGGAGCCTCGAAATACCCAGGTGTCGACTGACGGGAATGCAAGACAGCTTTCCAGTGGTTGCCCTAAAGATGTTCAACTCACTGCCTCAAGAAGTGCAATCCCTGCCGCTAGGAACATTCAGAAGGGGAGTAGCACGGACCTGAAAGAATGCCCATTGTACTCCATTGGTAAATTCTTTGATAGTGACCAAAGTAAATGGGAAACAAATATTGTTTCTATTAAGTACAAATGTCTTAATTTTGTGAATATTTTTTTAAATGTATTTATGTAATTAATCTTGATGCAACTTCCTGGCAGATTAAAACTGTGTGCCCGACCGAGACTCAAACTCGGGACCTTTGCCTTTCGCGGGCAAGTGCTCTACCATCTGAGCTACCGAAGCACGACTCATGCCCGGTACTCACAGCCTTACTTCTGCCAGTATCTCATCTCCTACCTTCCAAACTTTACAGAAGCTCTCCGACGAACCTTGCAGAACTAGCACTCCTGAAAGAAAGGATAACGCGGAGACATGGCTTAGCCGCAGCCTGGGGGATGTTTCCAGAATGAGATTTTCACTCTGCAGCGGAGTGTGTGCTGATATGAAACTTCCTGGCAGATTAAAACTGTGTGCCCGACCGAGACTCGAACTCGGGACCTTTGCCTTTCGCGGGCAAGTGCTCTACCATCTGAGCTACCGAAGCACGACTCACACCCGGTACTCACAGCCTTACTTCTGCCTGTATCTCGTCTCCTACCTTCCAAACTTTACAGAAACTCTCCTGCGAACCTTGCAGAACTAGCACGAGTTCGAGTCTTGGTCGGGCACACAGTTTTAACCAGCTAGGAAATTTCATATCAGCGCACGCTCCGCTGCAGAGTGAAAATCTCATTCTGGAAACATCCCCCAGGCTGTGGCTAAGCCATGTCTCCGCATTATCCTTTCTTTCAGGAATGCTAGTTCTGCAAGGTTCGCAGGAGAGCTTCTGTAAAGTTTGGAAGGTAGGAGACGAGATACTGGCAGAAGTAAGGCTGTGAGTACCGGGCGTGAGTTGTGCTTCGGTAGCTCGGATGGTAGAGCACTTGCCCGCGAAAGGCAAAGGTCCCGAGTTCAAGTCTCGGTCGGGCACACAGTTTTAATCTGCCAGGAAGTTTCATATCAGCGCACACTCCGCTGCAGAGTGAAAATCTCATTCTGGAATCTTGATGCAGTCTGTCCAGTCATGACTGGTAAACGAAACAGATCTGGTAATAAAGTAATAAAGTAATATAAATCATATCATTTGAGACACAGAACAAGTAACTACTAACATATATGTAGGCCATAAAATTCTATAAAAATACAGATATACGCAACATACTTTTGACATACATTTTACAGAAAATTGTACCATAATTGCAGGAGCACGTGAAAATTGCAAAAATGCTGAAACAGGCATGTTGTGACAGAGACACAATGAATTAATAAAGCGTCAGTAAAACAGCAGCAAAATCTTGTAAGAATTTATGTAATATGTCATTCTTCAATTGAATATGCACTGTAGGCGCATCAGAAAGGAAATTGACTTACTTGCTTGTGGCTCCTCTTGGAGACAGGTCTTTCAATCAAAAAGTCTATACAGCTCAACGTCATACTTAGCACGAGTCATGAAATGTCTCCAATATATAATACAATTCTGTTCTTTCTAATAATATTATTTTTTAAACATTTCAATATGAAATATGCCTTTACGTATACTTGATATAATTTTTAGAGTCAAAAACCTAATTGATCTAAGTACCAACATTACGCAATTGGTGATATGTTCTTCCACAGAATCTACGTGCTGATGCCTATGTGGAGGCATAGAATTCGAGTGTAACCTCATATTCCCTGTACTTCTCTGTGGCACCAAAAGATGTTGCCACCATTAGATCGAGAGTTACCTGCACACCATTATGGCCCAGTTTGAAACCTACACGTTACTGGAAAGCAGTTTTCTGATCTTTCAATTAATTATTCCTCATTGATTTTTGTTTTTTGTAAAATGTTCATCCAGGCTCTCCGTTCATCAAAAAATGCGGAGGAGAAACAGAAAAAGGAACTGTAACATGAGTCAGACCCTATCAAAAGTAGGATGATTTTGCTTTTGTATGTTTTATCTTGTTACTAATGGTATCTTTGACACCGTAGAACTTGAGTTCATGTGTCTGGTCAAATCACGATTTTTCTGTGATGTGAAAGTCCTCAAATTCCAAATGTGGAACACTCTCAAAGTGCTGTTACTACTGCTAGGCAATCTTGATGTTGCTCGGGTTTAGATCTGGCTTGGCTAAGCTTCTTTGATTTTGATGGTGCCTCAATAAAATATGTAGTCAATTTGAGGCTAGGCTATTAGCCTGGATTCGTGGCTGCTTGACACAAAAAAAGACCTGAGAGATTTTTATGCAGGCTGATCAATAAATAATGCCCCACAATTTTTTTCTCAGAAAATGCTTATTCATAAGGGTTTGAATCTGGTGACAATGTCAGTCAACATTTCTTTTACACACACTATTTTTCTACACTGTCACTTTCATGTTCTATGGCTGTTTGCCAGCATGTTGTGAGAGCATATTTCCCCTGCTGGTAAATTCTCTTGTTCTGTGCTTGTAGCCATGTTTTCATTGCAGGAAATACACTCTCATTATCTTCAAAGTGTGCCTGAGTGGAGAATCCTTAAGTGCCTCAAGGCCACCTGGTTGAGCTATATAGTGGGTGAGGCAGTGACATCCGATCCAATCTGACGATGTGTTCCTGCATCCCAGCCACGCATTACGGTGTTGGATCAAGATTTCTTTTAGATTACTATCAAGTGGAACAAGCTGGAAACAGTTCTTGAGTTTGTTTAGAGTCTTCTCACATGCCTGTGAATTAATGGTCAACCCATTTGGCAACACATTCAAGCCAGTGGTGCAATTGGTATCCGAAAAGACTGTGATTGTGACTTTGCCAGCAGAGAGAGCTGCCTCACATTTCTTCTTTTTTGGTGATTGAAGGTGGTGTCATTCCAGTAGTTGTAGAGCCAGTTCCCCAGTTGTGATGCATCGGTCCGCACAAATAATGGCACCTGCATGATTCGCTGTATGGGGAGCAATGTCTATGACAGGGGTCCCAAACATGGCATATTGTGGAGCTCAGTTTCTGCGCTTTCCAATGCTTTAGTTCTCTTTGTACCCAACAGTACTCCTAACACCTGCATCATTACCCTACACACACACGAATTTTGAACTAATAGACACAAATGTTACGAGTCCACAATGTTCTATGTCCATGCCTGGTTTATTCTTAACATTGACTGTCACTCTCTGACTGACACACACAGAAGTTACGGTTACTACAAGCCACACCACAAGTTGGGAAATAGGGCCAAATTTCTAGTAGTCTACGGTCGAGTTGAGATTTTCACAAATGTTTTATTCATATCTTACAGAAACTAGCAGTACGGCAATAAACAGCCTCTCAAACACGCCACTAACAGCAATCAAGTAGTTTATAGCAATACAACAATTTTAAAAAAAATTAAAAAAAAAAACAGAAGCTAGCAGTATGGCAATAAACAACCTTTTAAAACACGCCGCTAATGGCAATCAAGTAATTTATAGCAATACAACAGTTAAAAAAAAAATTTTAAAAGCACAGAAGCTAGCAGTATGGCAATAAACTACCTTTTAAAATGCACCGCTAATGCCAATCAAAGTAATTTATAGCAATACAATAATTTTAAAAAAATTAAAGAACATTAGTAAACAGGTACTAAAGTAAATACAGAACTTTGTTAATAAAGTACGGTGTGGTAGTGAAGCTACCAACACTGCCATTAAAAAAATTACACAGGTCTAGCAAACACGATTAATGGCAATAAAAAGAATTTACAAACTTGGAGGAATTTTAAAAAATTTTAAACAAAAGTGTCCTGGAATTTCATTAGAACATAACAGATATGACGGACCCGTGTAAGGTGGCCACAAATCACCCACTCAGGGATGCTCAGGCTAGACAGAATACTGACCAATTTAAATATGCCCGTAAACACAATTCCCACTCTCAGGCTGGTCACTGCACCAACTTTTAGCCAGCGAAAACTTGTTATAAGAGCTTAACTTGCTGACAGAATTAGAGTAACCTCATGCAAGGAAACATTACACGACACAGTCCTGAATGAGCGATCACATGATCAACCAACAAGAAGCATGAATTTACTCATAACCCACAACAGAATAGCGAAACAATTAAACTGCCAAAACTACACCTCCCATCAGACAGTAACTAGAGGAAAGATCACTGTCTTCAATTACACTGGTGCCAGGGGCAGGAAACCCGGTCGCCGGAGGCCACAAGGCAGAAGAGACACTGGTTATACAAATTATTACTTAATGATTAAACCTTCCATGAACTTAACTTGCAATTATGCTCAAACAGGCAGTACACGACCTCCGATGACAAGGATCCACACATCAGACCGCGCACGCGTCGCCAGCGTACCCAACATGCCACGGTCACGTGACAACATGCTCTGTCACCGGAGTTCACGTCTTCTCTGCAATGTTGATGGGTAGTGACCGCTCCTTCATGTTAGGTGTCTCCTTTTAACTCCAGTGTTGAAATGGAGGATTTAAAGAAGCTTGTTAATGTCCCACCAAGGCGAAATGGACAGCAACTACTCGTGGGGCGATTCTGTATACAACCAACACGCGGGGAACTCTTCCGTCAACTCAACCCACTTGTTACACACAACCGACAAACATCACGTGGCGTCTCGGTACAACCGACCATGCCTGCTTCGCGTGGGAGAGCCACACTGCCCTCCCGTGTCCACCACACCCTCTGGGCGCAACCCCCTTACTTCCGCACCACCATGCGAGGTTACCACCAGTCAAAGATCTCACTTCCTCTATAGCAGTTTCTCGAAAGCAAAAACGCAGATACCAATAGCAGAGGGAAAAGACAACCAAGCAGCCACTTAATGACAGACAACATATCAAACAAACATGTCAGGGGAAGAAAAGGAAAACCAATGCAATCTAAACACAAGGTGTAGCACGAGTCGATACATGGCTCAACCTCCCCCTCTTTAAACTGGAAGCATAGCTTCCCAAACCCTACAAGAGAAATGTTCACCTCAACTTAACCTGACTGAGATGAACTCGATACTGCTTTCCCGCTTGATTGTCCCGAACTAAGAGATTCACTGGACCCAATTGTTTCTCAATGGTACATGGCCCAATAAAACGCGGAGTCAATTTTCCCAGCCTGTTGACTCGTGCGTCTCTCCCCGGGTAATTACGAATATTAACTTGATCACCAGGCTTGTCCTGAAACTGACACCGACCCTGGTTATAATGAACGGCTTGTCTGTTATGAGCAGTGAGAATATTACGCCTGGCCCTACCCCAGTTTTCTTTAATAAGGTGGGGAGTAATAACTGCCGGAATTAGGTCTTGAATCTTCCACAAATTAGTAAGGGGAGAATTAACAGGAAAAGTAAACATCAGAGAAGCAGGGGTTGCCTTGATGGATTCATGACACGCGGTGTTAAAGGCGAAACTAATCCACCAGATATTTGAATCCCACTTCCTAAGAGAATCCTGATGGTAAATAATAAGAGCAGATTTCAAATTGTGGTTCACCCTTTCCGCAAAAGATTCCTGAAGATAATATGGAGTTGTGGTAATATGCTTTATCCCGTTCTGGAAGGTAAATGTTCTAAACTGAACCGAACAAAAAGCGGGAGCGTTATCGCTAACCAATTGTTTAGGCAGTCTGAATACATTGAAGATGTTGAGTAAATGGACAATGGTAGTGACAGCATTTACATTTCGACTTTGTATAAGCCAAGTAAACCTAGAAAAGACATCGATCACTACCAGAATATACCGATTACCCTGCTTGGTCCAGGGTAACAGACCCACATAGTCGATGTACAATTTGTCCATTGGGTAAGCCTCACACTCCGAACTGAGCAACCCTTGCCCCAATGAATTACTAGGCTTAGCAATACAGCATTCCCGACACTGTGCTACCATCCATCTTATATCTCGCTCCATACGAGGCCAAGTGAGAAATTCCTTCACTTTCTGTCATGTCTTATAGGTGCCTAAATGTCCCCCGAGAACAGATTGATGAAAATACTGAAACACTGGTCGTACTAAGATTGCTGGTAAAGAAATTCTAAGTTTCCGACCGTCTCTCGCTTTTTTACACAGAACCCATTTGTTCACAACATAGGGGCCTACCTCCTTGCCCACTTTCAGCCTTCTCCTAATGTGACCAAGGTTAGGGTCCTGTTCCTGTTGCATATGTAGATCAACGAAAAGCTGGGGAATCTCTGCTAACACCGTACAACTAAAATCCTCTTCCCCACTCTCCTGATTGTGATCAACTCTGGGTGAACTATCAAACATCTGACTTAGCATGTCGGCCATGACATTGCCAGTTCCCCTGATATGTTTGACAGTAAATTGAAAGGCAGAAATTCACACAGCCCACCTCGCGATTCTCCCTGTTTTACGTGGGCAAGCCAAAACCCAACTCAGGGCCTGATTATCAGTTTCAAGATCGAAGGGTCGATGCTCCAAATAGAATCGATACTTTTCTAAAGCAAAGAGGACCGCCAACACCTCGCACTCATACACTGAATACTTGAGTTTGGCATTCGTTAACCGGCGTGACGCATACGCTAGCGATTGCCTCTGCCCGTCCCCTTCTTGGAGAAGAACCGCAGAAACCCCAGAGTTAGAAGCATCAGATTGCACAATAAACCTTTTACTAAAATCAGGAATGCCCAATACCGAAGGATTGGCAATGGCTTCTTTTATCTTGTCAAAGGCCGCCTGGTGTGTGGTTCCTTGGTGTGCAGTTCCCTATTCAAACTTAACTCCCTTCCAACGAAGTTCGTTAAGGGGTGCCGCCAATTGAGCGAAGTGGGGGACAAAGCGCCTAAAATAATTAGCCATGCCAATAAATCTGGCAATTCCCCTTTTATCTCTAGGGAGCAGTAGTGTTCTTAAGGCCTTTGTATGGTCCTAGTCAATACATATACTTCGGCCCGATACCAGGTGTCCCAAAAATGAGACCTGCGGACGAGCGAAGGTGACCTTTTTGGGTTTGACTGTCAAACCAGCACTCTGCAGTCTAATGAATACTGGCCGGTTATATTCAAGATGTTCTTCAAATGACTTACTAGAGATGACCAAGTCGTCTAAATAGTTATACACACAAACCAACTTCAAATCACCTAAGACATTGTCCAACAATCGCGTCAATACAGCTCCCCCGGTAGCGAGACCAAAGGGAACCCTATTAAATTCAAACAGGTTCCAATCTCGAATGAAATTTTCACTCTACAGCAGAGTGTGCGCTGATATGAAACTTCCTGGCAGATTAAAACTGTGTGCTGGACCGAGACTCGAACTTGGGGTCCCGAGTTCGAGTCTCAGTCCGGCACACAGTTTTAATCTGCCAGGAAGTTTCAGATTCCAATATGTGCAAAAGGCGGTAACATGCTTACAGTGCTCCGTTAGAGGAATTTGGTAATATGCCTGATTAAGATTAAGGACCGTGAACCAATTTGCACCCACAAACCAAGTGAACGAATTATGAAGGTCGGGAAGAGGAACCGACTCCAACACCACCTTGTTATTCAGGCGACGATAATCAACAACAACTGTGAAGTCCCGTCCCCCCACCCCACCTTGATCCTTGGGCATGAGGAACACCGGAGACACGTAGGACAAAGTCGAGGGTCTAATGTCTCCCTCTTCGAGCATTTTAGATATTTTAGACCTCAAAACCTTGACCTTAGGTGGTGACAAACTAACAGGAATCGGGTCACTAAGGTGAATCTTATACTGAAGAACTTTGGTAACTCCTAGGCAATCACAGACAAGCTGGGGAAAATCAGCTAACAACCTACCAAGATGAGAAGCCTGCTCCACCGAGAGGTGCCCCAGATCAAACTTGCCTGCTTCGACTGCCAAGGTCTTAGGACCCGCGCATTGCACCCGCTGCTTACATTCACAAAAACCAAACTTCAGTTCAGGCTTAAACGTAAATAAAAAGGTATGCCCTGCACAATCCAAAACCAAACAAGTTTTATTAATAAAGTCACACCTCAGAATCAAGTTAGCCGTCAATCCTTTCACCAAGGCAAAACATATGGGCCAAGAAAATTCTCTCACGGACAAACCCCCACGAACCCATCCTTGCAGAGGTAACAGCTGCCCATCAGCCAAACGACATCACTGAACCATTGATGGAATCAATCTAAGGCGAGTAATATGTGCAACTCCAAGTACCAATCTAAATTCAACATGGAAATAGAACTTCCGGAATCCAACATCCCTCAGACAGGCTCACCTCCCACACTACAGCAAATATATGGCAACGGGGAGATCAGGGCAGCAATCACTCGGGCACACCTGGCTCGATAACTCCGAATTCCTCTTTTACCAACAACCTGATGTCATCTGTTAGCTCTCAGCATTCGAGGAGCACTACATTCCCTAACAAAATGCCCTACGCTTCCACATCTGAAACGTCATCGATCCTCCTGCTTATTCACATCGCTGGAAATCCCCCGGCTCTCCTTAACCTGTAGATCAGTTTGAGATAATTGCTTCCTACCCTCATCGAGCGGCCGGTTCTCAAGAGACAATGCTGAGATACTACCCACAGCCTCATCCAACTCCTGCCAATTGACAGGATGCTGCCTGAAGACGAAATCAGATTTATCCACTGCTCGCATGCCTCTTAAAACTATCAAAACCGGTTCTTCCTCTGGAAGCCCTATTAACAATGCCGATGATGCTAACCTGACTCTATCAACATACTATTGCAACCCCTCGTCCTTCCGTTACATACGCCAAATATAATTACACTCCAGCTGTTGCTGAGTCCTCTGGTTAATTTTTTATCAATGACCCACTGCCTTAACTGAGTTAAAGAGAAACCTCCTTCCATTGCTTGTGAGATAAATTACCTTAACTCATCTCCCGCTAACGGATACAAGAGCCCCAAAATCAGCTGATGAGAAACTCTAAATGCTTGTGCATGCTGTTTGAGCCAAACCAACAACTACAAGAAATCTTCTACTTGTTCAAGATGATCTATACTTAACTCCCTGATATCCTTAAACAAATACATGATCAGATTAGCTAACTTGGAATACACCGCCTGACCTGCACTCACAGAGTCACAACCACCCTCACGACTCATCCCATCGCGAAACTCTAATTCCTCTCTTCCCTCAGGGAGTCCCTTTCTTAGTTCCAAACAAGCAAGATCAAGTTTCAATGCACTTATTCTCTCCTGCAACACCACCCACGACTGCTCATCTGAGCCACTTAATTCAACTGACCCTAAATCATGTACCCGATTACCGAGGTGAGCTAACTGCGCCCTCACCCTATCTAATTGCCTACCACTAGGCTGAGCATCTTCGAAGAAGGATGTAGTATCTCTGAGATGATCAAGCACCTCACCCAAGAGTTTTGCTGCTGCCTTACACTCACCAATCACTTCCAGCGTGATGACCACCGGAGACGAAAGTGCAGACCGTAAATGCGCTGACAGCTACGAAACACTTCCTTCCGTGGGCTGCTGTCGGATGGCCAATTCATCCAAAAAATGTTCCCTCTTCAACAAGTTTATTCCCGGGCACTTTCGCGGTTCCATAATTACTAGGACGCTAAAACAGAACAAACTAATCAACTTTTGCACCACACAAAGATATCAGACAATGAAACAATTTCTCGAACTCGACAGTAAGCAACTGACCAAGAGACCGTAACCACGCTCCGCTACCAGTGCTGACGCACACAGTGGTTATGGTTACTACAAGCCACACCACAAGTTGGGAAATGGGGCCAAATTTCTAGTAGTTTACTGTCGAGTTGAGATTTTCACAAATGTTTTATTCGTATCTTACAGAAACTAGCAGTACGGCAGTAAACAGCCTTTTAAACACGCCGCTAACGGCAATGAAGTAATTTATAACAATACAACAATTTTTAAAAAAATTTTAAAAAAATACAGAAGCTAGCAGTATGGCACTAAACAACCTTTTAAAACACACCACTAATGCCAATCAAAGTAATTTATAGCAATACAACAATTTAAAAAAATTTAAAGAATATTAGTAAACAGGCTACTAAAGTAAATACAGAACTTTGTTAATAAAGTATGGTGAGGTAGTGAAGCTACCAACACCGCCATTAAAAAAAATTAAACAGGTCTCAGTGAACACACGATTAATGGCAATAAAAGGAATTTACAAACTTGGAGGAATTTTAAAAAATTTTAAACAAAAGTGTCCTGGAATATTATTAGAACATAACAGATATGACGGACCCGTGTAAGGTGGCCACAAATCACCCACTCAGGGATGCTCAGGCTAGACAGAATACTGACCAATTTATATACACCCGTAAACACAATTGCCACTCTCAGGCTGGTCACTGCACTGACTTTTTGCCAGCGAAAACTTGTTATAAGATGGCTTAACTTGCTGACAGAATTAGAGCTAACCTTGTGCAAGGAAACATTACACGACACAGTCCTGAATGAGCGACCACATGATCAACCAACAAGAAGCATGAATTTACTCATAACCCACAACAGAATAGCAAAACAATTAAACTGCCAAAACTACACCTCCCATCAGACAGTAACTAGAGGAGGAGGAAAGATCACTGTCTTCAATTACACCGGTGCCAGGGACAGGAAACCCGGTCACTGGAGGCCACAAGGCAGAAGAGACGCTGGTTACACAAATTATTACTTAATGATTAAACCTTCCATGAATTTAACTTACAATTATGCTTGAACAGGCAGTACATGACCTCCGATGACAAGGATCCACACATCCAACTGCGTACACGTCGCCAGTGTACCCAGCACGCCACAATCATGCAACAACACGCTCTGTCACCGGAGTTCACGTCTTCTCTGCAACATTGACGGGTAGTGACCGCTCCTTCATGTTAGGTGTCTTCTTTTAACTCCAGTGTTGAAGTGGAGGATTTAAAGAAGCTTTGTTAATGTCCCACCAAGGTGAAATGAACAGCAACTACTCGTGGGACGATTCTGTATACAACCAACACGTGGGGAGCTCTTCCGTCAACTCAACCCACTCTTTGTACACAACCGACATGCATCACGTTGCGACTCGGTACAACCGACCACGCCTGCTTCACGCTGGAGAGCCACCACATGAGGTTACCACCAGTCAAAGATCTCACTTCCTCCATAGCAGTTTCCCAGAAGCAAAAACGCAGATATCGATAGCATAGGGAAAAGACAACCAAGCAGCCACTTAATGACAGACAACATCTCAAACATGTCAGGGGAAGAAAATGAAAACCAATGCAATCTAAACACAAGGTGTAGCACGAGTCGATACACGGCTCACCGACTTTTTACTTTCCTTTTAAGTGCACAATCACCTCCTGCACCATGACATCACTGGTGCCAGAGCTCCTAAACGTAGCAGAAGAGTTGCGTATTTCAGAGCTTCTTGTACTGGTTTCTTCCATAACTCTTTGCCCACAAGGCAAAGATTCTTTACCACTATCAGTGTTGCCAACATTATTACACACACACTCACAAGCATTAGCATACAGACCATTATCTCCAACAGATTTGTCAAATAGGTGACCTGAGAGTACACTGGGATGCACATTACCTTCAGGAATATTATCTCATACTAAATTCCTAGTATTCACAGCATCAGTTAGATCATTGATGAAATTATTCATCTTTTCTTTTGAACAAAAGTAACATTCTTAAACAGTCTTTGTAAACATAAAGTTCAAAATTCCTCCAACAAAAACAGATGACCCATGAAGAGCATGTTGGGACCCCAATTGACCCTGAGTAGTAATTGATATCTTGTCAACTGACTTATAAAGAGTTCCACGTGACCGCCTTCTCCTCCTGTAACAACATGGCATCCCTCCAATGGTTTGCACATGCAGCTGCACGACGACTGCAGCCATCTTTCCAGATTCATTACTTATATAGCTGTGGCTTACATGTAACCACTTCCAGTAGAGAACTTTATTAATTCTTATACTACTTTGTAAAATCAGCTACAGTTTTTACTTTTGCACAACAACCATCACCTTTAACCCATACAAAAATAGACTCAGTCTCATTAGGCTTACAAAGATTACGAGTCCTTACAGCTAGTGGCATACTAGAACTGAAGTATGGCATTCCAAAGTCCCTGTTAAAAACTTCTGATGTTTGAAATGTGCCATAAGCTTGTCACAGGCATTGAAAGATTCAAGGTCCAGCTTATCCTTAACATTGTGGCAGTTATCCACCAACATAACTAAAATAAGAAGTAACATTCTTAAAATGGAACACAGTGGCCAAATGCCTTCATGTAACAACTTGGAGCAGTGGCATTTGCATAGATTTGTCTGTGCTAACAGACAAGCAACACTGCATGAAGTAACCACAGAAATCAATGTGGGACATATGCCAAATGTACCCATTAGGACACAGTGGTGAAATTAGGCATTAGTGGATTACATCAGCAGGCGACTGACACTAGTGCCTTTGCTAACAGCATGGCATCACCTGTAGTACCTCTCCTGGGCTCGTGACCACATTTGGACCCTACATGACTGTAAAACCATGGCCTCGTCAGATGAGTCCCAATTTTAGTTGTTGTGAGGTGACAGTAGGGTTTGAGTGTGGTTCAGACCATATGAAACAATGCACCCGCATTGTCAACAAGGTATTGTACAAGGTGGTGGTGGCTCCATAATTGTGTGTGCTGTGTTTACATAAATGGTTCTCTGGATGTTCAACTACTTGGAGACAATATGCAGCCATTCATAGACATCATGTTCCCAAGCAATGATGCAATTTTTATGGATGGCAATATGCCAAGTCACCAGGTCAAAGTTGTTCACAGTTCCTTCAAATAATTCTGAACCATTGGAGTGAATTATTTGGCTATCCATATTACCTGACATGAACCCCAACAATATCAAAAGTTCAGTTCATGCACAGCATCCTGCATCTGCAACACTTTAGCAATTATGGATGGTTATAGAGGTAGTATGCCTCAATATTTTTGAACGAAATTTCCAGTGACTTGTTGAGTCCATGCCGCATCAAGGTGCTGCAATATGCTGGGCAAAACGAGGTCGAACAGGATATTAGGACGTGTCTCATAACTTTTGTCACTTCAGTGATTTCCGGCGTGGTTTCAGAAGAGGTCGAAGTACCAAGTCAGCAACTGTACAATTTGTCCATTATATACTTAAAAAATAAATGAAAAGTCCCAAGCAGTGGGTGTATTCCTGGCCCTCTCCAAAGCTTTTAATAGAGCACATCATGATATCCTCTTATCAAAAATTGTGATGAGTGGAGTCACTGAAAAACTTGTGCAGTTGCTAGAAACATATTTGAAAAGGTAGACAACTGCGAACAGAAATTACACATGGTAAGGATAAATACTGGAGAGGAAATGGTCAAGAATAAGAAATATACATGTTGGTGTTCCCCAGGGCTCAATTTTAGGTCAATTTCTATTCATATGTTATGTAAATGATTTCCCAAGTTCTCTAGATAATATGCATACTGATGGGATATCTGGTGTCTGTTTTGCAGGCAGTGAGCTCAACCTAACTGAAGAGATTCAAAACTTTATTGAAATGGCTAGAGCTCACTTTCAGAGAGACAACTTGAAAGTCAATATAGGAATAACAAATGTTATTCACTTTAAACCGTTTTTCAAATAGGCAAAATGTTGTGATCAATAAGATTATATCAGAAACCCATTTGTATGTAAATTTTTGGGTTTATACACAGATGACTAACTTTTGTGGAAGCAGCAAGTTGAGTATGTCAGAAAAAATCCAGTCTATATGTATTAAGGAGATTATCACCATACATTAATTCTGACACCCTAAGGTCTGTATATTTTGGATTACTGTACACTTTCTTGTGTAATGGAATAGTACTGGGACTTGCTACACTAATATGAAAAGGGTTTTTGTAATGCAGAAGAGGGCCTTGAGAATCATAGCAAAAGTAAAACAATGAACATACTGCACAAGCCTATTCTCTACATTAAATTGTCTCACAGTAATTGCCATGTATAAGCTGGAAACCATCATGCTAGTGAAAGAACAAGAAGTATGGAAATTCACAACCATGATACAAGGCACAAAACTGACTTTCACATGGTTAAGAGAACATTATCTTTAACAGCAGAAAGCCCCTACGTCAAAGGAACTGTTTTTTATAATTTGTAACCAGATTAAGTTAAGATGTTGTCAGGGGATACTTTTAAAAAGTGACTCAAACAACAGTTTATCCAAGAATGCCCATATAGCTCGGATTTAACATGAATAGTGTTGTAAGAAACAATCATGTAGTAGAAACATTTATAGTAATTATAAGATATTGTAAAATATTTGTAATTGCAAAGAGTTTATACATTGTTAACAATGCCATGCATGTAAAATTACATGTAGGAACAGACAGTAAATAAAAAGCTTCCTGCTCTCTGTGATTTTTCCATAGCTGTGCCTTAATGGAAAATATTAAAATATTTTACAGCTTTCTGACAAATACATTTGGCTCAGCCCTAGTAGCATATACAAAGGTGTTGGATTGGTTATGCTGCTTTGATGACAATTATTTCATTCCTCCATCGACAACAGTAAGAAACCCTTTTCTTGAGGCAGCAGCAGATATGTTTGAAGAGCCTTCAGTTGTCATCAGACAACTGGAACAAGCTAGTAATGACTTCATAATATGCTGTGAACAAAGTGATCTGGAAGCTATTAGACACAAAATTAACATACAGGAGATATCTGAAAATTCTCTGTCCAAACTGAAAGAAAATTCAGGTAAGTGCTTTCAGAATCACCACTAAAAACTCTCATTGATGTTAAATGTCCTATTTATTGTGTGTATCGATATTAGTTCAAATTGCTTTTCTCATTTAATTTAATTGCAACTGTTGAATTTTGAAGGGTTACTGCACATGTGATTGTTCCACAGGTTAAAACTGTATTCTTTCACTATGATGAGGAACAAGTCAGTTAGTTTACAATTATGATACATTTTCCCATCAAACTGTATTTGAAATTCTGTGACTGATCGTTGAAAATTAACTTCATGAAAGAGTAAATATACTGTGAGTCTCTTTCTAGTATGCCCAACTGTATTACGCACTATGTACAAGAGGACCTAGTGTGGAAGTCATATATTATCTTTATCACACAATTTTGTAGAATGCATCAGCAAAAGAGAACTATTCCAGCTTCTTGGGTGTATGATGGCAGATATTTTTAGGTACAGGATGATTCAGATACCCTGTTTTCTTCAGACATTTCCCCATCTGTTTAAGTATCATAACTCCATTTTCACCCAAAGTAATTTTGAAACAGTCCTCATTAAATGATGTATAGTCTGTTTTCATAGTTACATTAATTACAGAGGTATCAGTATCAACTTCACTTTTTCAAATGAAATAATAGTGATTTCTGCTGCTAGTATCATAGTTATAAAAGAAACAAATTCAACAGCATTTCACTCTTCAAAATATGGGTAGGATTTATCTGTCTTGAATATGAAACCAATTACTGTCTTATGTGGAAGTTCATGTTGTTATACAGAACAGTTGCGTCAGGCTGACAGGGCTCTCCAACTTGACAAAGTTAAGAATTCTGCTTACAAAAATAGAATAGTACAAATAAGTTTAATTGGAAACTGATACTAATCATACTTGACTACATGTGCCTGAACTAACACAAAAACTGGAAGGCAATGGAGGTGGCATCTAAGGATCATTCAGCACTTAACCACAGCAACAATTCTGGTCTTATTTCTGCCAGAATTTTGAAAGAAAGGTGTACATCATAAATTGAATGTATCTGCAAAACACAGGATTTCAATATAAATATTATTAAATAATAACTTTGTGTTATCACTTTAATGTTGAGATACACACTTACATTGCAAAATTAAACCAGTAACAGTAACATGAAAATCACAAAGGAATGTGGTCATAAACACTTCCCTAAATTCCATCTATATCATCAAGTATTCAAAATACCCACCACCTACTTCAATACACATTTGCTCTCACTCATTCAAGGACTTATGTGTGAACTGAAGAGAGTCCTCTGATCTCATTGTAAACGCTGCAATATGGCTGTGCTTTAAATGCTATTTGGTTGTTGGAACTTCTGCATAAACTTCATGATTGAATTTACCCTTGAGGAGAAGGTACATCGGCATCAAACTGAGTGAACATATGGACCAACTGATTATGCCTTTACATCCAATCTTACCAGAAAAGAACTCTGTGAACACCTTCATAGCCACATGCGAGAGCACACATTATGATGGTAAAACATAACATTTACATATCTGATGTGGTGCTCTCTCTAGGAGAATTGGTAGCACTTTGGTAGGGAATTGTACATATATTTTACCCATTAAGGTTTCTTCAATAAAGTAAGGACTAATCTCGTAGTCTTAAATAATCCTACACCAAACGTTCGCATTTACACTCAATCTGCCGTAGATTTTCAGTGTCCCAATAATGCATATTTTCTACATTCAGCGTTTCATGAGTGTTAAAAGTGGCTTCATCAACAAAGAGAATTCTTCAAAGAAAGAACATATAGTCCTAATGTTGCATCGGAACCGAGTGCCAGAATTCTGCGACAACAGCACTAGGCTGACTTATTCCAGTGGAACTCGCAATTTCTCTTGAGCTAACATGTGGATTATGAGCAACAGCTGACAGAACATTCATTATGATTATTCCAGGCTTCTTTTTCCTTACCCTCTGTGCAGTTTTCCAGTGCTATTCCAATATCAGTTTTTGCACATCCACTGAATTGCCGTTCTCACTGGACACCATCTGTTGGGATACATTCTCCATAAGTAAGTAGCATATCTAGTTTACCCCAGTCTGTGAAATAAGTTTACTTTTTAAACAAATCACTGCTCAACACATGTAAACAGTGGAGACAATGAAAGCTACATTTCCTCTGTGCCCCCTTTATGCTGGTACTGCAGTGGTGCAATTCACTGTTTCCTAATTATCCGACATGATGTATTTTGCTATGAAATCATGAACTTCCACATAAGACAGCAATCAATTTTATGTGGAAAACAGATAAATCCTAACTTCTGAATATTTTAATTGCTCTGAAACTAGTAATCAGATTTTGAACAGTGAAACACTGTCGACTTTTTTCTCTTTTAAAACTATGGTACTACCAGCACAAATTACTAATTTCCAATTTAAAAAACTGAAGTTGGCACCAACATCTCTTTAATTAATGTAGCTATATGGACCCAGGACATACTTCCTTTAGTGAGTTCTTTTCCACAATTCATCTGGATGGAAAATGGTTCCAAAAATGCTTGAAGTGAACAACTTTGCAGAAACACCCTATACAACAAGAACAAGATGAGTTCAGTGTCAATCTCTGTGGTACAGCATTATCAATTACTCCCCGCTGGCTGCGGTGGCCGAGCGGTTTTAGGCGCTTCAGTCCGGAACCGCGTGACTGCTACGGTCGCAGGTTCGAATCCTGCCTCGGGCATGGATGTGTGTGATGCCCTTAGCTTAGTTAGGTTTAAGTAGTTTTAAGTTCTAGGGGACTGATGACCTCACATGTTAAGACCCATAGTGCTCAGAGCCATTTGAATTACTCCCCCATCTGGAGATGTTCATTGTGTACACTCTCTTCGGTTTCTTAATATGACAGTCGATATTATTTTAGTTAAATAGAATGGAAATCTGTTATCAGTGAGATCTTCTTCTGTAGTGCTACAGCCCTTGGTAAGCCTTGACTTCTTCAGCTACAGTATTTTCCGCCATGCTTGCCAGTTTTTTGCAGCTCTTTTCCTTCTCCAGAGCCCACATGAATGAAATCTTATATTACATCACCTTTCATCAATTTATCTCCTTCTAGTTATCCCTTTATGTCTAGTAGCATGGATCACACTTTTCAGCATTTTATTTTATATTCTGTCCTCTACTATTCTCTTCATATCTCCTATCCATTATATTTGTTGCAATTTGAAAAAGTTGTACTATATCTTTTCCTTGTAATAATGCTTGCAGTACAGTGTACTTTTTGAGCAACGTTTCTTAAACTATTTTTGTCATTATTTGTCAGTGTCCATACCTCTGATTCATACGTGAAACCTGATGAACTGGGCAGTTATACAGGGTGAGACGGAACTCCACGAATACACTTTCAGTGGTGATAGTATCGACCAAATCAAGGAAAAAATGTCCAGTAAACATGGGCTCTAAAGTGCATACCTTAAGAGCTGTGAGCACTTGTTCACCTTTGCTACTGTGAACGACATCTCTTCCACTGAACAAGAGCTCATAGATCTTATAGTGTGCATTTAAGAGTCCATGTTTACCAGACTACCACTTCTGGAAGTTTGTCTGTAGAGTTTTGGTTCATCCTGCATACAAAGAGTTTCGGTCTTCTCATAAGAAGGCTGTTTCTGAAGAGTTTTGGATTTCAAAATTAAGCTCTGTTTTCTGTTTGTATCCTTTCCATTATAACCTTTCCAATCCTGTTATCACTTGATCAATGAAATCTCTTATACCATAATACCTCATTGTGCAAGTTTACGTGTTTCAGTTAATGCTGATAAAGATTTATCTGAAAGTTGCAGTGTTCTCAACCCGATTTATGTACCTCTCAATGACTCAACTACACAGTGATTTGTTATGTTTACTCCTTCCACCATTTATTTTATTGTAACATGTTTACATGATCCCCTTAAAACAGATGTCGGTATAAGTCTCCTACATCACGTTTGTTTGTCTTATTATTTTTCATGCAGTCCCTGAGGTACAGTCAATCGCATTGGCAGCTATAGCAAATAAACTGGAAGCCCTGGCCAGTGCACTGTGGCAGATGGGATGTGACAGTGTGGAACTGGAACCGTTACTGGAACTGAGTCAGAGTGCCAGGCAGCTGCTTCTGCCAACAAATGTATAGCAGCATCAGTTAGCTCCTGGTGTTCTCGCCTATGGTAAACATTAATCTCCACAAACAGTTCTCTTAGGTGATAAGAAATACTGTTCATCTTGCTGGTGAATATTTTTCTTTGAGAGCACATTCGATTTTGTATCAATGTCTTACTGAGATTAATCTTTGTGGTTGTGCAGTGTACAAACTTGCATACGTATGCTCGTAAACTGTGTACATTTTAACATAATCAAACAATGGAAAGTCCAGGATGGAATAAACAACAATATCAAAAGGGCAGGTTGCTTCTCACAACACAGAGTAGGTGCTGAGTCACAGACAGACACAATGAAAAATAATGCTGGAAATATTTTAGCTTTCAGACAAAGCCCATCTTCAGAAGCTGAAAACTCACAGACATTCACACAACCACAGCTCACATATACACAGCCATTGTATCTGGGTGCTAAGGCCCAAAACAGACTGCAGACAGTGGCTGTGTGTGTGTTGGGTTTTTTCTACTTCTGAAGAAGGAATTTGTCCAAAATCTGAAATATTTCTAGCATTCTTTCTCATTGTGAACACCAGTGACTCAATGCCTCCTTTATGTGGCGAATGGTAATATTTCTTTTTCATGCTGTTATTATGTTTCAACATAATGGGAGACAAGGAACATGAAATGTTAACATTTCTTAAATATGATCAGAATTTGCATTAGACTCACATTTAAAAGAATGTACATGTGGACAAAACATTGAAAAAACAGTGTTGAGTCATTAAAGGCATGTTATATTCAGATTATGAATAAAACCCAAACAAGGAATGTAATCTCATGTAATTTTATTATGGAATAATTGATCTTTTGTGAAAATGTACAGAACAGTGTCCTAAATGTCTGTCCTTAGAGGGACATTGTTTTTAATTACACAGCTTAAAACTTTAAATAACTGGATAATAACAGTATAAATATGCATATGAGAAAAGGCCATTACTCATCAGACAGCTGGGAAAACTGGAATACACACACACACACACACACACACACACACACACACACACACACAAAAAAAAAAAAAAAAAACACGCGCACGTGCACGCCAAAAAAGAGATACAACTTGAAAGTTAGTGAACACTGTTTTCTTTTATGTGTGTCTGTGCATCACACATCAATCTACCATAGGGGACTGGTTGCCTCTTTCCCTTATTTTACGTATTGTTTATTGATGTTAAATTTGTTTGCTTTAGTATTAACATACAGACCAACTGACTCAACAGTCTTTCTTTGATGCTACCGTTGTTTATTGTCAACACTGCAGTAGAATTTTAGTAACTTCTTAGAACTTATTACCTATACACTCTGTATTTTCAATCTTTTTATTATTTCTCCTCTCCCAAGCATTTAAAGCAGCTCCTTTACTGTAAATGTATGCTTGTTATGTTTTTCAGTTTCATGTTCAACTTTAGAATGTTACACCATTTAAAAATTACTTTTTCATTAATTTTACAACATCCCATAAACTGTCAGAATGGTAATCACCAAATGTTTTTGTATCTGCAAGAAAAGAATTTTATTAAAAGAGCAACGCTAGACCTTTTCGTGAGTGGCTTCTAGTTTATTATTTAGTAAACTGACACTGCATTATGGAGCCAAGTTTCTAAGAAAGACTCTCATATTTTCTCAAAACACAGGACCATTGATGGTACTTTTATAAATTAAGGTGCTTTGAATTTCATGAGCAAGTAAGATGAAGCTTCTCTAAATCTCACCCTCAAGAAGAGGGCCCAATTGAGGTGTCACACTATGTCAACATTTTTAACTTGCACATTCTGTTCCTATATATCGATGAGCAGTTGTAATGATGTGTACTCATCAGTCAGTTTTGTTTTGATTTGTTTTTGAAAAACAAAAGTGCTATATATTTCAAAGGCACATCTACATAAAAAGGAAATGTACATTTGTTTTTGTGTTCTAGTAATTTGAAGCATATTTTCCTCAATTTGATTAAATTCTTTTATAAGAAAGTAAAGTGAAAGTACTGTAACTGACCAGAACATGTTTTCAACTAATTTGTATCTCTAGTAGTAAATTATTTTTAATGCATTCCATAAATAAAAAGGATTCTGGTAAACTTGTTTGTGATTGGATCTTTGGCTACTTTGTGCCCCTGCCATTGTGTGCCCAGAGTACCCTGCCTCCTTTCCAAAGTCTCCTTTATCCTCTTTGTCGGAGAAACGTGCAAGTTCCAAATGATGGGTAAAGTCTTTTTCTGCTTTTGGTAAGGAAGACAGCTTAAATATGTGGTGAATTCCAAGTTTTATAATGTATTCCTTCTTCTTGAACGAGAGTTCAACTTTTGGTCCAGTATACATTGTATCCATCATTTGAGTAACAAATGAAAATAATGTGCCTGACCAGGACTGGAACATATATACTTGTCTTTCTGGGCTGTATTATTCCAACTGCAGCATTCAAGTACACATCACAGACAAACTATGGGCTTCAGCTAATCACTGCCTTCTTTATGTTGTATGCAACTTCATACACAATGGTAGGGAGTGATGGGCTACAAAGTGGTGCTGCAAATGTCATCATATGGAAGTGGACAGGAGCAGAAATGATTAGCAAACAAGTTAACACAGTAAACAGAATATATTCTTAACTTGTATTTCTTCAAGTGTACAAAGACTCATTAAAAATAATACAGCAAGAATTGGAGTCCATTTCATACAATAGCAACAAGAGTGAGACTGTCTGAATTAAAGCACAAACAATGATGTCAGAGCCATGTCTAGGTGGCGTCTGCATAGCATCATGTAGTGAAGTGATTCCAATTGTGAGAGGACCATCTGGCCGTTCAGCAGGTGTGCTCCAATCAGTCCACCGGATGCTCCACAATTGCTGTCAGTGTCTGATGGAATGATGCAATTGTGTTGCCACCTTCGATGCCCGTGGGGTAGTATCGATATGTGACACCATACTTTACACTCATTACAAACTTTACAGTGGCTCTTCATGATTCTGTGGGCTTGCTTTGTCTAGAGAAGACTGAATCTCAGCAACAGAAACGAAATTATTTTATACTTACTGTGGTGGATACTGTGTATACTCTACCTAGTGTAAAAGACCTTCATCTTGTTACAATGCTGAGACTGTGGTGGTCTCAGGTAGAAATAAAGTCATCACTACACATGCAGTACCTACTGCAATGAGAAAGGCTGTTTTAGTTTACATCAGCAGTTAAGAAGCAAGAGACCATACAAAGACATGCGGCCATTGGAACCTACAGTGCAAGAAGGTAGAGCCCTATAAAAAAACTGAGCCTTGAACAGGCGAAGAGCTCAGAAAATAAATTTCCAGTTGTGAATATGACAAAATTATGCGATCACAGCAGTAGCAGCAGAAGAAGAACCCAAAGGAGTCAGGGTAGCAAACTTTAAAAGGGTACTTGACAAATAGACTGATTTGAAAAAAGAGGAAATTGAGGTAGATATCAAACCAGATAATATCTCATGGGTGCAATGATGGAATCATTCCAGAATGAACTTCCACTCTGCTCCATAGTTTGCATGGAGTTTAAACTTCTAAATGTGGGATATTTGATTTTTGTCAGCAAGTGCTCTACCAGCTGAGCTGTCCAGGCACAATTTATGACACCCCGTCACAACTTTACATCCGCCAATACCTCACCCCTACCTTCCAAACTTCACAAAAAATCACCTGTATACCTTGCATGACCAGCACTCTTGGAAGAAAGAATACTGTGGAAATGAAGCTTAGCCACAGCTTAAGTGCATTGCTTCCATAATGTATTTTCATTCTTAAGCAGAGTGTGCACCAATTTGAGACTTCCTGAAAGATTAAAACTGCATGTCAGACTGGGACTTAAACATGCAACCTTTGCCTTTTACAGGCAAGTGTTCTACCAACAGGACTGTCCAAGTATGACTTGTGACCTACCCTAGACTATGGCTACACCATGTTTCCAAAGTATCACTTCTTCCAGGAGAGCTGTACTGGTGGATGTAAAGCTGTAAGGGAGTGTCAAAAGTTGTAGTCAGACAGATCAGTCAGTAGAGCACTTCTCTGCAAATGGCAAAAGTCCCAGGTTCATGTCCTGGTCCATCACATAGATTTAATTTCCAAGGAAGTTTGATAGAATCGTACAATTGAGACTAGAAGAGTAAGGTATTCTAATGACAGTACTCAAGCACATGGCTTTGTTGTTAGAATGTAACCTACAACAAGAACTTTATCAGTATAAAAGAAGAAGGAATATTACAGTTCTAACATCCTATTCACATTAAGCCCACTGGATGGAGAGCATGGACTAAGTTGACCTAGATGGTGAAGGAAATTGGCTGTGATTTTGTTGTATAAACCATTCTGGCAGTAACCCACAATAATCATGTAAGTTGTAGACAACTTCTCTCTTGAGTGTAAGTACAACCTAGCTTTTCCTTGTAAACTAAAATAAAATTTCTTTGTATTGAGGACTACAGCAGTCAACAGATGAAGATTCTCAGGGTGAGACAACCTTGGCTGGTTGGGCTGCCCACCTGTTGCTAAGGCTACAGTCACAGTTGTCGCAACAGTCACCATACACCAATGCCAAAGGTCACCCAATAACATCAACCAACAGCTGGTCACAGTGTGCCCACACTTCATCAGTGTGTGCCAGGATCAAGGAGTTCAGAATCCATTGTAACATGATGAGTACTGTACACTCTTTCCTCAGTTACTGAAATAACCAGACAAGGCTTACAATTATATAAGAGGAAGAGAGAAACAGTCTACTGCATATTCGAGGTGGTTTGTGGTGACATAGAAACCAAAATTACAGAAACTGCATTATGTCAAAGCAACTCAGCCAGACAGACATAGGCTGTATCAGTTGACCTCCAATGACTGTCATTCATCATATGTGTGAAAGACAAACATAAATTTTAGAATACAATACACTGAATGCCCAGTAATATGACGGGCCAAGTTGGATACAATGAATGGTGCAATGCAACATTCTAGAAGCTAGATCAATACCAGATTTTGCATGATTTTAAAATGTTATTGCATGAGTTCTTTCTCTAAGCTAGGTTGTGCAGTATAAAATCATCAAGAATTGTAAAAGTCAAGAGTGATGTAATTGGCACTGTCAAGTTCAAAATTGTGTAAACAAACACCCATATTCACAAAAATCTTTTACTTAAAATTATGCTATCAAAAAGTAACTACTCAGTTTAATTATATCTAGAGCAGCAAGCTGTTTGAATTGTTGTTGTTGTTGTGGTCTTCAGTCCATAGACTGGTTTGATGCAGCTCTCCACGCAACTCTATCCTGTGCAAGCTTCTTCATCTCCCAGTACCTACTGCAGCCTACATCCTTCTGAATCTGTTTAGTGCATTCATCTCTTGGTCTCCCTCTATGATTTTTACCCTCCGTGCTGCCCTCCAATACTAAATTGGTGATCCCTTGATGCCTCAGAATATGTCCTACCAATCGATCCCTTCTTCTAGTCAAGTTGTGCCACAAGCTCCTCTTCTCCCCAATTCTGTTCAGTACCTCCTCATTAGTTTCATGATCTACCCATCTTCACCGTCCTTCTGTAACACCACATTTCGAAAGCTTCTATTCTCTTTTTGTATAAACTATTTATCATCCACATTTCAATTCCATACATGGCTACACTCCATGCAAATACTTTCAGAAAAGACTTCCTGATACTTAAATCTATACACGATGTTAACAAATTTCTCTTCTTCAGAAACACTTTCCTTGCCATTGCCAGTCTACATTTTATATCCTCTCTACTTCAACCATCATCAGTTATTTTGCCCCCCAAATAGCAAAACTCCTTTACTACTTTAAGCATCTCATCTCCTAATATAATACCCTCAGCATCACCCGATTCAATTCAACTAAATTCCATTATCCTAGTTTTGCTTTTGTTGATGTTCATCTTATATCCTCCTTTCAAGACACTGTCCATTCCGTTCAGCTGCTCTTCCAGGTTCTTTGCTGTCTCTGACAGAATTACAATGTCATCGGTGAACCTCAAGGTTTTAATTTCTTCTCCATGGATTTTAATTCCTACTCCGAATTTTTCTTTTGTGTCCTTTACTGCTTGCTCAATATACAGATTGAATGACATCGGGGATAGGCTACAACCCCGTCTCACTCCCTTCCCAACAACTGCTTCCCTTTCATGCCCCTTGACTCTTATAACTGTGATCTGGTTTCTGTACAAATTGTAAATGGCCTTTCGCTCCCTGTATTTTACCCCTGCCACCTACAGAATTTGAAAGAGAGTATTCCACTCAATATTGTCCAAAGCTTTCTGTAAGTCTACATATGCTAGAAACGTAGGTTTGCCTTTTTTAAATCTATTTTCTAAGATAAGTCATAGGGTCAGTATTGCCTCACGTGTTCCAACATTTCTGTGGAATCCAAACTGACCTTCCCCGAGGTCGGCTTCTACCAGTTTTTCCATTCGTCTGTAAAGAATTCGTGTTAGTATTTTGCAGCTGTTGCTTATTAAACTAATAAATAGTTCAGTAATTTTCACATCTGTCAACACCTGCTTTCTTTGGGATTGGAATTATTATATTCTTCTTGAAGTCTGAGGGTATTTCGCCTGCCTCATACATCTAGCTCACCAGATGGTAGAGTTTTGTCAGGGCTGGCTCTCCCAAGGCTATCAGTAGTTCTAATGGAATGTTGTCTACTCCCGGGGCCTTGTTTCGACTTAGGTCTTTCAGTGCTCTGTCAAACTCTTCACACAATATCGTATCTCCCATTTCATCTTCATCTACATCCTCCTCCATTACCATAATATTGTCCTCAAGAACATCACCCTTGTATAGACCCTCTATATACTCCTTCCACCTTTCTGCTTTCCCTTCTTTGCTTAGAACTGGGTTTCTATCTGAGCTCTTGATATTCATGCATGTGGTTCTCCTTTCTCCAAAGGTCTCTTTAATTTTCCTGTAGGCAGTATCTATCTTACCCCTACTGATATATGCCTCTACGTCCTTACATTTGTCCTCTAGTCATCCCTGCTTAGCCAATTTGCACTTCCTGTCAGTCTCATTTTTGAGTCGCTTGTATTCCTTTTTGCCTGCTTCATTTATTGCATTTTTGTATTTTCTCCTTTCATCAATTAAATTCAGTATCTCTTCTGTTATCCAAGGGTTTCTACTAGCCCTCGTCTTTTTACCTACTTGATCCTCTGCTGCCTTCACTATTTCATCTCTCAAAGCTACCCATTCTTCTTCTACTTTATTTCTTTCCCCCATTCCTGTCAATTGTTCCCTAATGCTCTCCCTGAAACTCTCTACAACCTCTGGTTCTGTCAGTTTATCCAGGTCCCACCTCCTTAAATCCCCACCTTTTTGCAGTTTCTTCAGTTTTAATCTACAGTTCATAACCAATAGATTGTGGTCAGAGTCCACATCTGCCCCTGGAAAAGTCTTACAATTTAAAACCTGGTTCCTAAATCTCTCTTTGAATGTCAGTAAATAAATGAAATATGTAATTAGTATATAAATTAAAATTATTTTCACATCATTGTTAGCAAAATGCAAAATATATTTTATCACTTTTTAACATCAAAATATACTTCCATTTAAATTCTGGCCAAAAAAACTTATTATTGTATTTTGTAGTAACAAAAGTTTTGCAGAATTTGCCAATGTTCTATAAATCTCAACTGTAATTTAAGTGTTGATCATGTCCAAACAGTGTAATGAAAAACAGTGATTGACTTTATGTGCTTACATGGAATGGCTGCACCTGCCAGTCACTCAGTCAGTTGGCTGCTGCATGCACATCAAAAGATACTTAGAGTCCATGTCACTAAAACTTGTGTTTTTATTATGTCTTTATGAATCTTTCTGAATTCATATTTTGTTCTGTGCGAAGAAGTGTCTGTAATAAATGCCAAAAAAGTTAGTTGCCTGCCTGGGGTTGTCAACATTATTTACAGAACCCTTTCACACATAGGACTAGCTGTTAAAAAGGTTTGTCACTTGAGTTTAGTACTTATGTACTGGCATAAGCTGTCGCCAGCACACCGGTCGGCAAAGATGTAGCATGAATATCGATAGCAGCGAATCGACCAAGCACGCCTATCACGAGAGAGGCCAGAGACAGGCTCGCAAACAACACACCATCAATGCCCTCTTGGCTGCAAGTATTTAGACTACCACTGCTGACCGTAATGTCCGACTCACTCAGTCACTGATCAACTATGTCATGCTGCTGCCTAGCATCATTCATTTGCAGTTTGGGCAGTGGTGGTGGTTAGTGTTTAATGTCCCGTCGACAACAAGGTCATTAGAGACGGAACGCAAGCTCAGGTTAGGGAATGATTGGGAAAGAAATCGGCCATGCCCTTTCAAAGGAACCATCCCGGAATTTTCCTGAAACGATTTAGGGAAATCACGGAAAACCTAAATCAGGATGGCTGGAGACGGGATTGAACCGTCGTCCTCCCGAATGCGAGTCCATGCAGTTTGGGCTCTGGTCACGTCTCGAGCTACGACAGTACATAACGTCAGATTATAGCAAGATTACTGATATTGTCTGCAAGAGGACTATTACGGATGAGTTTGCACCACAACACATGGACTCTATTAAAGTTAAGTAGCAGCCATTTTTTTCATGTAAATAAAGAACCATGTTAATCTTCATGTGCATTTATGTTGTAGAAAGAGGATACCAGACACCCATAACAACCTCCTCTCCCTTGCCTCCTTGACACAAGATGCTACATTTTAAATACTGAATCACTTATTAGTTACATAACGTGTGGAATATCGCTGCCTAAACCACTGACAAGTTGCAAAACATACAACACATTTGCAAACCACCTTATAGCAGAATCACCAGCTTACTGGCATAAAAACACCAGTAAGCAGTAATAATTTGTAACAGCCCAGAAAAGATCCACTAAGGTAACTTCAAGCATCAAAACCGACATACACCACCTTTTTTACATGAACACACAATTTTTTGGGGTTACCATCTGGGACTAAAATTTCTGATACAGTAATTCATTCGCCTCAATGGGCAATGAATCCACCACATTCACTGCGGATGAGCAATTAATCCACCCTCCTGCTGGAATCTCAAAGTGGCCAGCATTGAGGACATGGACAGGGACTGCAGTTAGGTTGCGCTAGTTGGGAATGTGGGTCGGCCAAGAGGCATGGTTGGTTGGTTGGTTGGTTTGAAGGTGGAAGAAGGGACCAAACTACGAGGTCATCAGTCCCTTGTTCCTAATAAAACAATGCCACAAGTGTGAGAATAAAACAGACGAAACATATAAAACGGAAAGAAAGGAAAAGCCACAAGAACTAACGGAAGGCAACGAATACTAAAAGAAACAAAAGAGGACAAGAAAACAACAGAGAGATGCTAGAAAAAGAAGAGAGTAAAACATGAAAGCAGATTACAGTGGCTGGCCAACCTCGAGAATAAAAAGGAAAAGCCAGCCACTCTGCAATACATTAAAACCTCCATCCTAAGAGCACTAGGGTGGAGGACACAGAGGGACAAAGGACCTACATAGAAGTATAAAACCCACTCTCACAGATAAAATGTAAAACTAAAGCTGCTGTGGAGGCACTGTTGCCCAACACCAAGGCAGGGTGCTGGGAAAGTTAAAAGTCTGCCACAGAGCGGCTAAAAGTGGGCAGTCCAGCAAGAGGTGGACGACTGTCATTTGGGAGCCACAGTGACACTGAGGTGGGTCCTCGCGATGGAGTAGGTAACAGTGCATTAGCCACATAAGGCCAATGTGGAGCCGGCAGAGGACAACTGATTCCCTGCGAGAGGCCTGCATGGAAGACTTCCACACATTCATAGTCTCCTTAATGACACACAGTTTGTTGTGCATGCTGTTATGCTGTTCCATCTCCCAAAGCTGGAAAACCCTGTGGTGTAAGACAGAGCGCAGGTCAGCTTCAGAGATGCCTATCTCCAGAAGCGGTTTCCGCGTTGCCTGTTTGGTCAGCCTGTCGGCAAGTTCATTGCCGGGGGATTCCGACATGTCCTGCAGTCCACACAAACATCACAGAATGGCGGGAGTGTTCCAGGGCATAGATGGACTCCTGAATGGACGCTACCAGAGGGTGGCGAGGGTAGCACTCCCCGACAGCTTGTAGGCTGCTCAATGAGTCAGTATACAGGAGAAATGACTCGCCAGGGCACGAGCGAATGTACTCAAGAGCATAAGATATGGCCATCAGCTCTGCAGTGAAAACACTGCAGCCAAGTAGCAAGGAGTGCTGCTCAATATGTCCTCCATGAATGTATGTGAAGCCTACGTGACCATCAGCCATTGAGCCGTCAGTGTAAACCACTTCAGAGCCCCAGAACATGTCAAGAATCGAGAGGAAGTGTCAGCAGGAGCTGCAGGGTTAACAAAGTCCTTAGGACCATGTGCAAGGTCCAGACAAAGCTGCAGCCAAGGCGTACACCATGGAGGTGTATGTGGACAGACCACAAGTAGAGGTGGTAAAGGGAAGGAATCCAGTTCAGAGAGATGGGACCGCGCACGAACCACAATGTCTGGAAAAGGCTGTTCGGATGGCAGACTCGATGGACACAAGATTATCAGTGGTACAGTGATCCTGGCGGAAGTTGCCCTGACATGGAGCCAGCAAGCCACGTGACTCCAGGACACAACCCAACTGCCGACATACTATACGTTCCAGTAGCTTACAAAGAATGTTGGTGAGGCTGACAGGCTGATAGCTATCCACATCAAGTGGGTTTTTACCGGGTTTGAGCACCAGAATGATGGTGCTCTCCCGCCATTGCGATGGAAAGATGCCATCACACCAGATCCGATTGAAGATGACAAGAAGATGTCACTTGTAGTCAGATAAGAGATGTTTAATCATCTGTCATCTGGCTGTGAATGCGATCAGGCCTAGGAGTTGTGTCGAGGCAATGTGCAAGGGCACTGAGGAGCTCCCACTCTGTAAATGGGGCATTATAAAATTCACTGCAGTGTGTAGTGAATGAGAGGACATTTCCTTCCAGCCACTGTTTGAGTGTGCGAAGGCTGGGGGGTAATTCTCTGATGCAGAGGCTCGAGCAAAGTGCTCGGCAATCATGTTTGCGTCAGTACATAACTCACCATTTATGGGGCCTGGTACCCGAAAGGACATATGAACTTTGCCCAGACTTGGGAAGGTGACGAGTGGCACCAAATGGTGGAGACTTATCTCTCCCAACACTCCTTCTTCCATTGTTTGATAAGGTAGCAAACACGGGCACAGAGCCGTTTAAAGGCTATGAGGTGCTCCAGAAAAGGGTGCCACTTATGGTGTTGTAGAGCTAGCCGACGCTCCTTAATTGCTCCAGCAACTTCCGGCTACCACCAAGGGACTGCCTTACACCTCGGGCACCCTAAAGAGCGAGGGATCGTGTTTTCTGCTGCAAAAACAATTGTGCTAGTCACCCGCTCAACCATCACATCGATGTTACCGTGTGGGGGATATTCAGCGGCGACAGCAGAGGTGAAAGTTCTCCAGTCCACCTTGTTCAAAGCCTATCTGGGCCGGCATCCATGTGCCTGATGCTGGGGCAGTGACAGGAAGATGGGAAAATAGTCACTACTACACAGGTCGTCATGTGCTCTCCAGCGGATAGATGGGAGAAGTCCTGGGCTGCAAATTGATAAATCAATGGCTGAGTAACTACCATGAGCCACACTGAAATGTGTGGTGGCCCCAGTATTTAAGAGGCAGAGGTCGAATTGCGACAGTAAAGTTTCGACATCTCTGCCTCGGACAGTAAGCATGGTACCACCCCACAAGGGGTTATGGGCATTAAAATCTCCCAGAAGTAGGAAAGGTTTAGGGGGTTGATCAATCAGTGCATATAATACATTCAGTGGTACTGAACCATCTGGAGGAAGATATACATTGCAGACAGTTATTTCCTGTGTCATCCTTATTCTGACAGCCACAGCTTCAAGAGGGGTTTGAAGGGGCACATGTTCACTACACACCGAGTTTAGAACATAAACGCAAACTCCATCTGACACTCAATTATAGTCGCTACGGTTCCTGTAATATCCCTTATAGCTGTGGAGGGCAGGGGTCCACATTGCTGGGAACCAGGTTTCCTGGAGAGCATTGTAGATTTCAGGTGTAAAGCTTAACAGTTGCAGTAGCTCAGCCACAATTCCACTGGAGGATGACATCATGAGACTGGGAAGACATGGAACATTCAATCAGGCAGTTTACGCCTCGGAGTCACCTGCTGCCATTGATTTATTGCCTGAGCAGTTTATATCCATTGTGTCTGAGGGTCTGGCGAGATATAGGTCCTCAGCAGACACCAAAATCTCCACCCCATCCTCAGCTGCAGAGCTTGTAGGTAGCAGTGGTATGGGTGTCACCGCAATTGCCTTGGCCTAAGGGGTTTTCTTTTTGGATTTCTCTCGCTGCTCCTTGGGTTTCCCTGGCTGGGAGGACTTCACTGGCTCAGTCTCTGGGACTGAGGATGAGCATGAAGCCCTACAACCAGCTGCTTTTGGGCTCTACAGCCACTGGCGGGTGTCGTCTTTCCCACTAGAAGAAACCTGGGAAGGGAGTGACCCAACAGACCCCTTCCTAGTGAGAGAAGCCGAAGAAGACTTATGCTTCTTCGGCTTACAAGTGGGGGTGCACGTCCCCCGAGGGTTGGGGGGGGGGGGGGGGTGTTGCTCCTGAAGTAGGTGGTGCAGGAGCAACAGGGAGGGAAATGCCCCCCACCATCGAGGGGGCAGATGTAGTCTTCCGGCTCTGAGAGGTGACCTGAGTTGGCGGAGCTGGTGGTGACAGAAATGTTGTAGCGGCGGCGTAAGACGATGTCATACGCACAAGATGCAGGCAATCAAATTTTCTCTTAGCCTCAGTGTAGGTCACTCTGTCCAGGGTCTTGTACTCCATGATTTTCCTTTCTTTCTGGAGAATCCTCCAATCAGGTGAGCAAGGTGAATGGTGCTCTCTGCAGTTGACACAGATGGGAGGCGGGGCACATGGAGTATTGGGATGTGATGGGTGCCTGCAATTTCGGCATGCGATGCTGGAAGTACAGCAGGAAGACATGGGCACTTAAAGCACTGCATTGGAGGAGGGATATAGGGCTTTTTACATCACACCAGTAGACCATCACCTTGACCTTCTTGGTCAATGTACCACCCTCAAAGGTCAAGATGAAGGTACCGGTGGCAACCTGATCAACCTTCGGACCCCGGTGGACACGCCGGACAAAATGTACACCTCGCCGCTCTAAATTGGCGTACAGCTCATCGTCGGACTGCAAAAGAAGGTCTCTGTGAAATATGATACCCTGGACCATATTTAAGCTCTTATGGGGCCTGATGGTTACAGAAACATCCCACAGCTTGTCACACACGAGTAACTCCCATAACTGGGCAGAGGATGCTGTTTTGATCAAGGCTGACCCAGATCTCATTTTGGACAAGCACTCCACCTCCCCAAACTTGTCCTCTAAATGCTCAACAAAAAACTGAAGCTTCACCATCATGAAAGATTCCCCATCAGCTCTCGAACATACAAGGTACCAGTGCAAATAAGACCCACTGCCATCCTTAGCCTGATGTTCCTCCCATGGTGTGGCCAGGGAGGGGAACAATTTTGGGTCATACTTCTGTGCTATGAATTGAGCTCGTGATCGCTTAGAGACTGCTAGTGTTTCACCACCAGCAAGAGATGATGGACTACACTTCATTGCATGTCATCTGCTCTGATACCACCCACTCCGACCAGGGGCTCTCCCCACGGGCGCCACCCAGCCGCAGCAAAGGCCACCTGGCAGGATGGCCATTGCCGGGAATCCCGATGCTCCATGGGGATGGGCATCTACCCCTTTGTATACGTGGGGAGTAAATGGCGCAGGCATCAGCAGAGCGATCCCTGTGTGTTCAGGGGGCTACAACCAACAGGGTACACAGCGGCCCCACCACAACGGACTTGCTACCGTACTGGATATCAGGTGCAAAGAAGTCCACGGTCATCGTCGACTCAGAAATCGACACTGCAAAGTGCATGGTGGAAAACGCACCCAGGAAGGTGTCCTCACCTAAGAGATGGAGAATGGGCAGGACTGCAATGCGACGACGAAAAAGTGCACGATGGACACGATGCACCTTGTAAGACGCCCTTCCCCAATTGGCTCGCTCTTTCGAAAAATTTTGAAGAATGGAGGTCAAACACTACAGGGGACCATCACATAAAGGCCAAAACATGTGAAACTCCTTTTTGTTGCCTCGTATGACAGGCAGGAATACCTCAGGCCTATTCTAGCCCCCGGACCCGGAGGGGGGCAAGAGGCATGCTGAGATAGTCCATCCAGTAACAGTAAACACTGTGTCTGTGTGGCACGGTAATTATCACAACTGCCTAATAAGCAGGAGATCCAGGGTTTGAATTCCAGTATGGCCCACATTTTCCCTTCTTGCCACTGATGCCACACAAAGTCCTGATGCAGCTGATATCAATGGTTCCTTCACTTTCCTTTCCTTTCTCCCCCACCTTCCTTCAACCTACATAATATATTATACACTAATTTTCTCTTTGATGCTGTGTGGTTAGTGTGAACTAAAAATTATCATAAGCATCTCAATGTATTGTAAATTAACATGTCTTGTGACAAGTTTGTTATTTCTTCTTACATTAAAAGACCTCCATCTGTCCAATGGCCAGCTTCACACGTCCGTCCACATCAAACCCACCAACAAGCAACAGTACCTCCATTATGACAGCTGCCACCCATTCCACATCAAACGGTCCCTTCCCTACAGCTGAGGTCTTCGTGGCAAATGAATCTGCTCCAGTCCGGAATCCCTGAACCATTACACCAACAACCTGAAAACAGCTTTCACATCCTGCAACTACCCTCCCGATCTGGTACAGAAGCAAATAACCAGAGCCACTTTCTCATCCCCTCAAACCCAGAACCTCCCACAGAAGAACCCCAAAAGTGCCCCACTTGTGACAGGATACTTTCCGGGACTGGATCAGACTCTGAATGTGGCTCTCCAGCAGGGATACGACTTCCTCAAATCCTGCCCGGAAATGAGATCCATCCTGCATGAAATCCTCCCCACTCCACCAAGAGTGTCTTTCCGCCGTCCACCTAACCTTCATAACCTCTTAGTTCATCCCTATGAAATCCCCAATCCACCTTCCCTACTCTCTGGCTCCTACCCTTCTAACCGCACCCAGTGTAAAACCTGTCTCATGCACCCTTCCACCACCACCTACTCCAGTCCTGTAACCTGGAAGGTGTACACGATCAAAGGCAGAGCCGCGTGTGAAAGCACCCACATGATTTACCAACTGACCTGCCTACACTGTGAAGCTTTCTATGTGGGAATGACCAGCAACAAACTGTCCATTCGCATGAATGGACACAGGCAGACAGTGTTTGTTGGTAATGAGGATCACCCTGTGGCTAAACATGCCTTGGTGCACGCCCAGCACATCTTGGCACAGTGTTACACCGTCCGGGTTATGTGGATACTTCCCACTAACACCAACCTGTCAGAACTCCGGAGATGGGAACTTGCCCTTCAGTATATCCTCTCTTCTCGTTATCCGCCAGGCCTCAACCTCCGCTAATTTCAAGTTGCCGCCACTCATACCTCACCTGTCTTTCAACAACACCTTTGCCTCTGTACTTCCGCCTCGACTGACATCTCTGTCCAAACTCTTTGCCTTTACAAATGTCTGCTTGTGGCTGTGTATGTGCGGATGGATATGTGTGTGTGTGTGTGTGTGTGTGTGTGTGTGGATGTGTGTGTGTGTGTGTGTGTGTGTGTGTGTGTGTATATCTGTCCTTTTTTCCCCCTAAGGTAAGTCTTTCCGCTCCAGGGATTGGAATGACTCCTTACCCTCTCTCCTAAAACCCACATCCTTTCGTCTTTCCCTCTCCTTTCCTTTTCCTGATGAAGCAACCATTGGTTGCGAAAGCTTGAATTTTGTGTGTATGTTTGTGTGTCTATCATCCTGCCAGCACTTTCATTTGTTAAGTCACATCATCTTTATATATATATATATATATATATATATATATATATATATATATATATATATATATATATATATATATATATAATAGAAGGAAACTTTCCACGTGGGAAAAAATATATTTAGAAAACAAAGATGATGTGACTTACCAAATGAAAGTGCTGGCACGTCGATAGACACACAAACATACACACAAAATTCTAGCTTTCGCAACCAACGGTTGCCTCGTCAGGAAAGAGGGAAGGAGAGGGAAAGACGAAAGGATTTGGGTTTTAAGGGAGAGGGTAAGGAGTCATTCCAATCCCGGGAGCGGAAAGACTTACCTTAGGGGGAAAAAGGACGGGTATACACTCGCACACACACACACACATATCCATCCACACATATACAGACACAAATATGTCTGCTTGTGTCTGTATGTGTGTGGATGGATATGTGTGTGTGTGCGAGTGTATACCCGTCCTTTTTTCCCCCTAAGGTAAGTCTTTCCACTCCTGGGATTGGAATGACTCCTTACCCTCTCCCTTAAAACCCACTTCCTTTCATCTTTCCATCTCCTTCCCTCTTTCCTGATGAGGCAACAGTTTGTTGCGAAAGCTTGAATTTTGTGTGTATGTTTGTGTTTGTTTGTGTGTCTATCGACGTGCCAGCGCTTTCGTATGGTGAGTCACATCATCTTTGTTTTTAGATATATTTTTCCCATGTGGAATGTTTCCCTCCATTAATATATATATATAAACAATCCACGTGGGAAAAATATATCTAAAAGCAAAGATGATGTAACTTACGAAACGAAACTGCTGGCACATCGATAGACACACAAACAAACACAAACATACACACAAAATTCTAGCTTTCGCAACCAACGGTTGCTTTGTCAGGAAAGAGGGAAGGATAGGGAAAGACGAAAGGATGTGGGTTTTAAGGGAGAGGGTAATGAGTCATTCCAATCCCGGGAGCGGAAAGACTCACCTTAGGGGGAAAAAAGGACGGGTATACTCTTGCACACACACACACACATATCCATCCACACATATACAGACACAAGCAGGTCTGTGGTTAGCCGCTTCCCACAGGTTTTAACGTCATTATTTCTTCGTCAGACAATTGTTAGCCTCATTCTCATAATCTGCCACCACAAAACCACTCCTTTTAATACATTTACACGTAGTTTTTTCGCAATTTTCCGGAATTTCTCCACCCTTTAACGTGTTTTGGCGGCAACACAACCACCTAACCTTTATGCACATCGTTGTCTACCAACCCAGGTTCACCACAGGATCTACACAGCCCAGCTTTAACCAACACTTTTTCACCTTTTTTGACACCAGATCTCCAGTTGCTTTCTAGTTCACCTTTATCTCTCCCCACATATATATTTTTTTCATTTTCATTTCAGCCTCATGTTACACTTTCCACCTTCTAATACCATGTCACCCACACAACACCCCCACAACGACCCCATTAAGGGGATACGGAATCACCTATCCCCGCAATGTTAATATATGCCTACTATAGGGAACATTTTCTCACAAACTACTGGAGACAGAGAGGTAAAAATTTTACTGTATGTGCATTCATATGTTACAACAATACTGAAACAACAGTTTATTGTCAAAGTATTTTCTTACAGAGATATTGTACATTTATTTCTAAGTAAATTTTTTCCATCGCTTTTTACTAGACTATCACCCCTAAGTCTTTTGTAAATCAAGTAATTAAAAAATCGTTGTTTCAGTATGTAATAGGGACCTATGTCACTACGTCATAAAAATTTCAGACTTCTAGGTTGACCAGTACCTGAGATAATGTTCCTAGATGAAGTAAAAAGTAAACTTACGGGAAACGGAGAAAGAAGATTAAAACATTCCTGATCCGTAGCTAATACCCCCTTCACAGTCTTCATAATCATCTTCAAGTCTTCTTTTGGCACCCCTCTGCACCTGTCTTGCTTTTTTCACTAATGTCTTGATTATATTATCAGCATGCCTTAGTCTGTGCTGATCTAAAAAGAACATAGCACGTACCGTACGGGAACCAACACACATACCCAACTTTTGAAGGACCTGGCATTTAGTTATATTTCCAAGATTGAAGGTTGCCACAGCATCATACACACCAAAATGTAGTGTATTAATTCCGACAAACACTGTTTTTGGGAGACGATGCCATATCACACTATTCAAGCACTCGTTGGGGTTCTGCGTTTTTCCGTGAAGACATTTCATCAGAAGACTTCTGTCAGCCAGATCTCTGAAAATGGGCTTTATTTCTGCCATGATGGCTGATGGTAGACTGTGGTGGTGAATGTATTTCTCTCCTGTTGTTAGTCCCCTATTGTATTTACACCAGCTGTTTTCACCTTTGGGGCACAAACCATGTTGTGGATGCTCATCCGTGGATGCGGTGTGGAAATATAAAGCCCATATAGCTCTCCTCATTTCTTCAAGATTGCCTGTATTTTGCCTGATTGCAAGGCCATAGCAGTTCTGAATGTGGTCTATTATGGAATCAGTCAATCTTCCTCTGCCATCCAAGGTTTTCCCATCATCTAGTTTTTTCCCTTTCATAACTGATTTTAACCTTCTCAGCCTGGCACCCATTCTCTTCTGCACATGTCCTATACATTCAAGTTTGCTTATATTTACACTGTTCCCATATGGTTTGCTTTCCAAAACTTCTTTGAATGCTTTAGAGTCACCATCTCCCAGATATTTGACATAGCGAACATTATACCACTGTGAAGAGCGATGAAAAATTTTCTTCACCCCAGCAACCTCCATGCCACCACTACTACCATAATAATTAGCAATACAGTCATCACTGTGTTCATTTTTCAGCCTGCCTGTGCACCTACAGTATTTAGACATTATTGCAACATCAATAACCTTGCCAGTATCAACACTAGTTGCTGTTACAACACCATTGTTGGAGGTGTGGCCCCTTTTCTGCCACGTGCCATCAAACGCCACTGTGAGGTCACGACTGCCGTCATTTTCTTCCACTGCTTCTTCCACAGCAACCTGCATTGACTTCTGTGCTACATCTTCAACTGCAGATCCTAGTACATAATTGTAAGCTTCAAACTTTGAAGGTGCACTTGGAAGATTTAGAACACCACATAGCATATGCTTTGCCCTTACCAATTGCTCGCAATCCATAAACTAACCTAATATTTACACTATAAAGTTCAGTTTTCTTGTATCCATTATTTACAGTTACTGAAACCGAACTTGGAAACTTACAGCTGTATTTACAAACACTGCATATTAAATTAAACTGGGCAGCCAGGCCAACATGGGATTCTACTTTCAGAGAAACGTTTCCATGACATTTTTTGCAGCACAAACTGTTTTCAAGAGCTTCACACAATATATTCGTATCAATGAGTTCAAAAACTTCATTCCCTCTATCAAGTAAATTATATTTCTCTTCCAAATCTCTTAGTTTTTTATGGGAAGCACTGTTTTCATTTGGTGTAAGTTCGTTCGGCAAATCAGTAATAAGTGGATTCACATTTTCCAACAGTGATGATGATGAACTGCTTTGCTTTGCTAATGAATCATTATTTCTTTTCTTTTGCCAGTTCACACACTTTTTAAATACTTTTGCTTTAGCTCTAGGCATTTTCACTGCGAAAAATGAAGCACTAAATACGAAATAACTCAACAACAACTACTTTCTTATATCACACTGTTCACAAAACAGTCCCGCCACAAAGTCAAAGAGTAACTTGAGGAAACCAGAGAGAAACATTTTCGGGCAACTAGTGTATAAATAGTCGCTGGAAACCGGGATATTTGAATTCATGTCACTTTAAAGGTACTGCCAAAAAGTTCATGGTCAGCCACGAGAGACGTGAATAACTAAAGCGCAATACCCGATCTCACAAATATATAAAAATAAAATAGTTATAATTGTAGTAGAGCTATGTATGATACGTCATTTTAAAGAGGAAACATGGCAGAATATAATACGCCAATAAAAAAAAATTCGATTTTTTAACCCAAAATCCGATTCCGTATCCCCTTAAGTTTTATTTACATTCCCTCCGCAAACATGACTTCGCCCTAGCCAGATTACGCTCCCATATTTTATTTTCTCAGGCTTGTCTGACATTTGGCATTACCCCCAAAGGCTTCACACTTAAAGTTCCCATGTCTGGCTGCAACCCTTCCTTCCATCAGTCCCTATACCAGTTCCAAACTGAACAATCCATTGCCCTCACCGACCTAATCCTTCACCTACACATCAACTCAGCCAATGAATACACCCGTCAACTCCTATCCTTAATAAAAGTCCTCAATCTTTCCTCTCCCGCATCCATGCCGGCTGTTCAAAGCATCCTCCTACAAGCCAACCACAAACTAGAACAGCATGCCACCCTCCACCTCAAAAAATTATCCAATCTCCTGGTTTCCCACCTCCGGAAAGGCAACTCACTCACCCTTCACAAGCTTTCCAGCAAACCTCAACCTCCTCTCATTGCACACAAACCGTCTCTCCCATCTACTCAATCTCCCACTTCCAGCTCCACTCCCTCCAAAACCTCAAAATTCCAATCAACGCAATCTGGAACCACAACACCCCAATTCAGTAGTTAACCTTTCCTCCAAACCTCTCTCCCAATCCGAAACCTCTGTCCTATCCAAAGGCCCCACTCCCAGATTCAACCAAACAGCCCTCGTCAAAGATTTACTGTCCTACACTCGTACTCTCTGCTGGAAATATCACTTTGCCACGAAGAAAAATGATCCTAATCCTACTGCTAATGATCCAACACCCCAAGATACTATCCAAATTGAACCCTGCCTGGAACAGTTCCGTCCTCCGTCACAGCGGGACCCACCTCCTCTTCCTCAAAATCACCTTCTCCAAACCTTCCAGGAATTTCTGACTTCCAGCCTTGCTTCTCAATCCTTCTTAAAAAACCTTAATCCTACTCCCAACATCACCACTGCTGAAGCCCAAGCTATCCGTGATCTGAAGGCTGACCGATCCATCGTCATTCTTCCGGCGGACAAGGGTTCCAGACCGTGGTACTTGATCGTCGGGAGTATGTGGCTGAGGGACTGCGTCAGCTTTCAGACAACACCACATACGAAGTTTGCCAAGGTAATCCCATTCCTGATGTCCAGGTGGAGCGTCAAGGAATCCTCAGAACCTTAGGCCCCCTACGAAACCTTTCACCTGACTCCATCAACCTCCTGACCCCACCGACACCTCGCACCCCTACCTTCTACCTTCTTCCTAAAATTAACAAACCCAATCATCCCGGCCGCCCCATTGCAGCTGGTTACTAAGCCCCCACAGAACGTATCTCTGCCTACGTAGATCAACACCTTCAACCCATTACATGCAGTCTCCCATCCTTCATCAAAGACACCAACCACTTTCTCGAACGCCTGGAATCCTTACCCAATCTATTACCCCAGAAACCATCCTTGTAACCATTGATGCCACTTCCTTATACACAAATATTCCGCACGTCCAGGGCCTCACTGCGATGGAGCACTTCCTTTCACGCCGATCACCTGCCACCCTACCTAAAACCTCTTTCCTCATTACCTTAGCCAGCTTCATCCTGACCCACAACTTCTTCACTTTCGAAGGCCAGGCATACCAACAATTAAAGGGAACAGCCATGGGTACCAGGATTGCCCCCTCATACGCCAACCTATTCATGGGTCGCTTAGAGGAAGCATTCTTGGTTACCCAGGCCTGCCAACCCAAAGTTTGGTACAGATTTATTGATGACATCTTCATGATCTGGACTCACAGTGAAGAAGAACTCCAGAATTTCCTCTCCAACCTCAACTCCTTTGGTTCCATCAGATTCACCTGGTCCTACTCCAAATCCCATGCCACTTTCCTTGACGTTGACCTCCATCTGTCCAATGGCCAGCTTCACACGTCCGTCCACATCAAACCCACCAACAAGCAACAGTACCTCCATTATAACAGCTGCCACCCATTCCACATCAAACGGTCCCTTCCCTACAGCCTAGGTCTTCGTGGCAAACGAATCTGCTCCAGTCTGGAATCCCTGAACCATTACACCAACAACCTGAAAACAGCTTTCACATCCTGCAACTACCCTCCCGACCTGGTACAGAAGCAAATAACCAGAGCCACTTCCTCATCCCCTCAAACCAAGAACCTCCCACAGAAGAACCACAAAAGTGCCCCACTTGTGACAGGATACTTTCCAGGACTGGATCAGACTCTGAATGTGGCTCTCCAGCAGGGATACGACTTCCTCAAATCCTGCCCGGAAATGAGATCCATCCTTCATTAAATCCTCCCCACTCCACCAAGAGTGTCTTTCCACCATCCACCTAACCTTCGTAACATCTTAGTTCATCCCTATGAAATCCCCAAACCACCTTCCTTACCCTCTGGCTCCTACCCTTCTAACCACCCCCAGTGTAAAACCTGTCCAATGCACCCTCCCACCACCACTTACTCCAGTCCTGTAACCCGGAAGGTGTACATGATCAAAGGCAGAGCCACATGTGGAAGCACCCAAGTGATTTACCAACTGACCTGCCTACACTGTGAAGCTTTCTATGTGGGAATGACCAGCAACAAACTGTCCATTTGCATGAATGGACACAGGCAGACAGTGTTTGTTGGTAATGAGGATCACCCTGTGGCTAAACATGCCTTGGTGCACGCCCAGCACATCTTGGCACAGTGTTACACCGTCCGGGTTATGTGGATACTTCCCACTAACACCAACCTGTCAGAACTCCGGAGATGGGAACTTGCCCTTCAGTATATCCTCTCTTCTCGTTATCCGCCAGGCCTCAATCTCCGCTAATTTCAATTTGCTGCCGCTCATACCTCACCTGTCTTTCAACAACATCTTTGCCTTTGTACTTCCGCCTCGACTGACATCTCTGCCCAAACTCTTTGCCTTTACAAATGTCTGCTTGTGTCTGTGTATGTGCGGATGGATATATGTGTATGTGCGAGTGTATACCTGTCCTTTTTTCCCCCTAAGGTAAGTCTTTCCGCTCCCGGGATTGGAATGACTCCTTACCCTCTCCCTTAAAACCCACATCCTTTCGTCTTTCCCTCTCCTTCCCTCTTTCCTGATGAGGCAACAGTTTGTTGCGAAAGCTTGAATTTTGTGTGTATGTATGTGTTTGTTTGTGTTTCTATCGACCTGCCAGCGCTTTCGTATGGTAAGTCACATCATCTTTGTTTTTAAATATATTTTTCCCGCGTGGAATGTTTCCCTATTATATTCATATCATATATATGTGTGTGTGTGTGTGTGGAAGGAACATTAGCATATCTCTCTATTTAACTACTGGCTACAGGTCTATGGAACAAAAAGTACATTTATTCTTGTTTAATGTAATATGACTTGGTTGTGATTTGTTTCCTTTACACCTTCCATTATTTCTGTTGTACCAAAGACTTCCCATTATTAGTTTATTTACACTGAAAAGCTTTTGTGCTGTTTTCACATAGCATGGCTAAGATTTTATTACAGCATTAATGATCACTGTATTCTGTAAATTTTTCACTGAATATTGGACAGTTAGTATGAATCTATTGGAAATATATATAAATAAAAGACTATTTACAATGGAAAGTGGTTTCACATGAGACATTTACCTCTCACTTCAACAGCTGCCATCCATTCCACAACAACAAGCCCCTTCCATACAGCCTAGCCACTTGTGGCTGTCGCATCTGTAGTGATGAGTGGTCCCTCTTTAAATATGCTAAGGGTCTCACTGAAGCCCTCACAGACCGTGATTATCCTCCCAGACTTGTACCCAAACAGATCTCCCATGCCTTGTCTCTCCAGTCAACCACCACCTCCCAAAGTCCCACCATCCAGCCAAAGAGGAGCATTCCCTTCATGACACAGTACCACCCATGACTGGAGCAATCACATTCTCTGTCAGGATTTCGAATACCTCTTGTGGTGCCCTGAAATGAGGAATGTCCTACCCACTAGCCTTCCCATCCCTCCCACAGTGGTATTTCACTGCCCAACCAAGCTACACAATATCCTCATCCATCCATACACAACCCCTGCTCCCAACACCTTGACTCATGGCTTGCATCCCTGTAATAGACAAAGATTCAAGACCTGTCCCATACATCCTCCCATCACCACCACCACCTACTCCAGTCTGGTCACAAGCATCACCTATCCCACCAAAGGCATGGCCACCTGTGAAACCAGTCATGTGATCTACAAGCTAAGCTGCAACCAGTGTGTTATATTCTATGTGGGCATGACAACCAACAAGCTGTCTGTCCACATGAATGACCACCGACAAACTGTGGCAAAGAAATTGCTGCAAACCACCCAACATGATGTTCTTCATTTCAATGACAGTCTCACAGCCTGTATCATTTGGCACCTTCCCACCAACACTAGCTTTTTTGAATTGTGCAAGTGGGAACTCTCCTTGCAATATATCCTATGTTCCCATAGCCCTCTTGGCCTCAACCTTTGTTAGTCATTGGTCTTACCCAGCTAGCCCCTTTCCTGTTTCCATTCCAAAACTACACAGCCTTCTGTTCCACCAACGCACCCACACTCTTTTTGTTTCCCACTACCCCCCCTTCCCCAGACCCCTCTTGCTCTCCATCTAGCCTCCCGACTGCACCTAGCTGCCCTACCCTCTCTCCACATTGTCCCTGTACGCTCCCACAAGCAGCACTTTACTGTCCCCCACCCTTACCCTGCTAACTATCTATCCTCTCCCCACACTAGCCTCCTCCTTCTCCCTCCCCCTCCCCCCCCCCCCTCTCCCATCTGGTTGACTCTCCCATCGGGCGCTGCTGCTTCCAATCTGGCCTCAAGAGCCAGAGACTGTGATTATGTGTGTGTGAGTTGCATTTTTGTGTGTTGTGTGTGTGTGTGTGTGTGTGTGTGTGTGTGTGTGGTGTGTGTGTGTGTTTTCCCAACAAATGCCTTATTGGCCAAAATCTCACTCTCTGATAGTCTTTTTGTTGTGCCTATCTGTGATTCAGCATCTCCACTATATGGTTTATTTTATTTTTTTATTTACACATCAAGTTCTGTAGGACCATGTGAAGATGGTATCTGTTACCGAAAGAACAGATACCATCCATAGGACCAAATCGAGTAGCAAATCTCCAAGGTCATGGAACATGTCAGTACATGAAATTAAAAAATAAAAGTAATAACAGATAAAAATAAAATGTTTATGAACCAAAAAAAAGTCAATATATAAGTTTAAGTAAGAGCAATCAACAATACAACAACAATCAGCTTTCTTTTTCAAGCAACTCCTTGACAGAATAGGAGTGACCCATGAGAAAACTCTTCAATTTTGATTTGAAAGCGCACAGATTACTGCTAAGATTTTTGAATCCGAGTGGTAGCATACTGAAAATGGATGCAGCAGCATACTGCACACCTTTCTGCACAAGAGTTAAGGAAGTCCGATCCAAATGCAGGTTTGATTTCTGCCGAGTATTAACTGAGTGAAAGCTGATTATTCTTGGGAATAAGCTAATATTGTTAACAAGACGTAACAGTAAGGAATTTATATATTGAGAAGCTAATGTCAAAATACCCGAATCATGAACAGGGGTCGATGAGAGGTTCGTGGCAGCCTCGCCAGCAGCTAAGTCCCATTCAAGGTCACCTGCCTAGCGAGCAACCAAGAGCGGCACTGCCACCAAAACAAAAAGTGAATACATTTTTTCAATAAAAAAAGGGAGGGGGATCAGGATTAGAGATAAGGAAAGGACAAAACACACTTTATTGTCTATAATAAATCTTACAATCACCGTTGATCTTTATTTTACAATTGCCATTGCCGACTTTACCCCACAAAAACAAGTACTCATCAGCATTTGACTTCTTCTTCCTTCTCATAGTCAAAACAAATGGCATGCTTGGAACAAGAGTACCATAAGGCTGTTTAGCCAACAGTCCTGTAGTCTCAGCAATACTCCAAGTCTTCCAAGCCAAAATGTTAGCATCTGGAAATGCTTCAAGGCCACCATAATCTGCTTGGTTGTCCCATACAACAGCAAGTGTCAGCCATGTACTACCTCCGAACACTACTTGTACATCACAAGTAAAGTTCAGATGCAATCCACGAAAAACATTTGGACCTCCAATCAATTGCTCTTTATTAAACTGCCCAGCCAAGTCAATATCAATCACCTTCAAACTGCGATACACAGGCACACTGAGCCGCCAGCGACGACGCCATGCGCGTCGCAGAGTCTTAACTGTGATTTAGCATTAGTTTATTTTCTACAAGCCATGAACTTATGGTACTCTTGTTCAAAGCATGCCATTTGTTTTGACTACAAGAAGGAAGAAGAAGTTAAATGCCGATGAGTACTTGTTTTTGTGGGCTAAAGTCAGCAATGGCAATTGTAAAATAAAGATCAACGGTGACCACTTATTGCCGGAACAGCCCGTTCCTGAGCCAAAAATATCCTTTTAGAATGGGAAGAGTTACCCCAGAATATAATACCATATAACATAAGTGAATGAAAATAAGCAAAGTAGACTCATTTTCGTGTTGAATGATCACTCACTTCAGATACCATTCAAATAGTAAAAATGGCAGGATTAAGCCTTCGAACAAGATCCTGAATGTGGGGTTTCCACAACAGCTTACTATCTATCTGAACATGTAGAAATTTGAACTGTTCAGTTTCACTAATCATATGCCCATTCTGTGAAATTAAAATGTCAGGTTTTGTTGAATTGTTTGTTAGAAACTGTAAAAACTGAGTCTTAACTGTGATTTAGTGTTAGTTTATATTCTACAAGCCATGACCTTATGTCATGAACTGCACTATTTGAAACTGAGCCAATGTTGCACACAATATCCTTTATTACCAAGCTAGTGTCATCAGCAAACAGAAAAATTTTAGATTTATCCGTAATACTAGAGGGCACATCATTTATATAAATAAGGAACAGGAGTGGCCCCAACACTGATCCCTGGGGCACCCCTTACTTGACCGTACCCCACTCAAACCCCACATCACAGCCATTCTCAACATTGTGAATAATAACCTTTTGCTGTCTGTTGCTAAAGTAAGAGGTGAACCAATTGTGAGCTACTCCCTGTATTCCGTAATGGTCCAACTTCTGGAGCAATATTTTGTGATCAACACAATCAACCGCCTTAGTTAAATCAAAAAATATGCCTAGCATTCGAAACCTTTTGTTTAACCCATCCAGTACCACACAGCGAAAAGAGAATATGGCATTTTCAGTTGTTAAGCAATGTCTAAAGCTGAATTGCATGTTTGATAGCAAATCGTGTGATATAAAATGATCAATTATCCTTACATACACAGCCTTTTCAATAACTTTAGCAAACACTGATGGCATAGAAATAGGTCTAAAATTGTCTACATTACCCCTTTCCCTCTTTTTATAAAGCGGCTTTACTACTGAGTACTTTAATCGTTCAGGAAACTGACCATTCCTAAAGGAAAAATTACAAATATGGCTAAATACAGGGGTAACATGTGCAGCACAGTACTTTAATATTCTGCTAGGCACTCCATCATAACCATGAGAGTCCTTAGTCTTCAGTAATTTAATTATTGACTCAATCTCCCCCTTGTCTGTATCACAGAGGAGTATTTCAGACATTGATCTCTGAAAGGCATTTGCCATGGAAGTTATATGATTCCCTGTAGAAGCTAAATTTTTATTTAATTCATCAGCAATTCTCAGAAATTGATTGTTAAATACTATACATGTATCTGATTTATCAGTAACAGAAATAATTTTACTGCAAACTGACTTTATATCATCGACCTTGTGCTGCTGACCAGACACTTCCTTCACAACTGAGCATATAGTTTTAATTTTATCCTGTGAATTAGCTATTATATTTGCATACCACATACTCGTTGCCTTCCTAAAATTTTTAAGCAGCTTACAATACCGTTTGTAATGGGCTACTGTAGTTTGGTTGTGACTACTTCTAACATTTTGATATAATTCCCACTTTGTTGTATATGATATCCTTATCCCTCCAGTCAGCCACCCGGGCTGCCTATTACTGCTAGTACCCCATTTAGAATCTTCTAAGAGAAAGCAAATCTCAGAGAGCATGAGAAATGTGTTTAAGAAAGTGTTATATTTATCATCTATGTTATCGGCACTATAAACATCCTGCCATTCTTGTTCCTTGACAAGGTTTAAAAAACTCTCAATTGCCTTTGGATTAACTTTCCTACATAGTTTGTAATTAAATGTGACACTTCTTTGAGTACAAAGCCTTTTAGTGTTAACATTTGTGGATCATAGTCTGAAAGGCCATTCACGCTATTACTAACAGAATGCCCATCTAATAATGAAGAATGAATAAAAATATTGTCTATGGCTGTGCTACGATCATATGAATTTAGATCTACCAACATCCTTTTTCTTGCACCATCATACACAAAATTTATATTGAAGTCACCACATATAACTAATTTCTGGTACTTCCTACAAAGTGAATCAAGAGGCCTCTCTAGCTTAAGCAGAAATGCTCTTAAGTTGGAGTTAGGGGACCTGTAAACACCAATTAGAAGTTTAGTTTCACTAAAATCAACTGCCTCTGCACAACATTCAAATATCTGTTCAGTGCTAGTAGCAGTTATCCTTTTCATAATATTGTTACAGTCCATCCTGGATTTTCCATTGTTTCATAAAATTGTTTACATTCATCACTAAGGTACTGAAATTTGGAATCGCATGTCAATCCATGCAAATGAGCAATTGATGTTCCTTAACAATGCCCCCTTTTCTGAAAGGAACTGAAAAATTTGTGCCTTGAACAGCTACATGAATTAGTGAGTCATAATATTCTGCTTACGTATTAATCAATTGAAAACATGTTAATGAACTAAAGTCTACTTCTGGATTAGGTTTCCATATAAATCTTTAAATGTCTGCACCAGAATGTGCAAGCAGAAAAGCTTTCTGCTTTGTGTCACCTGTCATTCCATGGGCAACGAAGTGCTGTTCTTACCTGGTGATGTAGTTTAGCCACAGCTTCCCCCACTGTCATTATGAATCGTAGGGACTACCGGGCGGAAGGCCTTTGCCAGTTGTGTAACTCCTCACCTATAAAATCTGCCAGAGTGACCCTGTCCCAGATGTCCAACATAGCCTTAAATCCCTGCTTAAAGCCTTAGGTCCTTCCCTGAATCCATTTCCCTTTTCATCCTATGACACTATGCACATCCACCTTCTACATGCTCCCCGAGTGCAAAAGCCAACAAGCTTGCATGCTCCACGATAACTGGTTATTGTGTTCCCAATGAAGGGATTTCGGCTGTCAGACCAACACCTTCAATCTACTGCTCGAAATCTAGCCTCTCACATCAAATATAGCAACCCTTCCTTCATTGACTCTCTATCATCTCCAACCCTTTACTTCCTGGATCCATACTTGTCACTATTGGCTTCACTTATCTGTACACCAGCAACCCTTATGTCCATGGTCTTGCCGGTATTGAACATTACCTCACCCAATGTCCTTCAGACTCCAAACCCACTACCTCGTTCCTCATACACATTGTTAACTATATCCTAACGCATAACTACTTCTCCTTTGAAGGGAAGGTATACAAAGTAATCTGGGGAACAGACAAGGACACCCACAAGGCACCCTCTCAAGCCAACCCGTTTATGTGCCATCTAGATGAAACCTTCCTGGCCTCCCAAAATGCCAAACCCGTGGTCTGGTTCAGATTCATTCATAATATCTTCATGATCTGATCTCAGGGCCAGGAGAGTCAATCCTCATTCCTTCAAAACCCCAACACCTTCCTCTCAATTACTTCACTTCTTCCTCCTCAACCCAGCATGTTGCCTTCCTGGACATTGACTTCCTCCCAAGATCCTTCCCATACCTCCTAAGGTGGTCTTCCATTGCCCACCCAACCTCCACAACATCCCCTTGCCAAAGGGATCACGACCCTGTGGAAGACCTAGGTGTAATACCTGCCCAATCCACCCACCCAGCACTTCCTATTCCAGTCCTCTCATAAGCTTATCCCACCCTATTAGAGGCTGGCTCACCTTTAAAAGCAGCCATGTCATGTACCAGCTCTGCTCTGCAATCATTTTACAGTTTTTTATGTTGGTATGACTACCAACCTGCTGTCCACCAGCAGACTATGGCCAAGAACAAAGTGGACCATCCTGTGATACAACTTGCAGCTGTATATAAAATGCTTGATTTCAATGGCTGCTTCACAAACTGGACTACCTGGATCCTCCCCTCCACCACCAGCTTCTCTGAGCTGTGCAGATGGGAGTTATGCTTGCAAGATATTCTCCACTCCTAAATTCATCCCGGCCTCAACCTACAGTAACCTACTGCCCCCACACCCCACCCAACTGTTTCTGCACCCTGTGTCCTGTCACCTTCTCACAATTCGCCTCCCCTAGCCCTCACTGTGTGCTGCTCTCTGCCAGTACACCCACCCATATTTTCCTCTTCACTGCCCCTTCGTTCTGCTCCATTTTTTCCCTTCGCTGCCTCCCCCACAGCCTCCTGACACTGCATCTGGAAGCCCTGTCCTGCCAGCTCTAGTCCCTACACACGCCACCAGGCAGCACTGATTCCTTCTATGTGGTCCTTGTCTCTTATAAAGGGCCTAAAGGATGCTGCTTTCTCGGATAGCTATACAACAATTCAAGCAAATCATATTAACGGTTTTTATTATAATAAAGTAGATTGACAATATTTAACTTTGGTTTACAATGAGTTGTCACAAGTGGTGGGCGACGTGCAAATAATCAATGTCCTTTACTATAGACAATGTCCATACAAGCAATTCATATAAGGCACAAGTCTCAGTATAACAGTTAGTATATCGGCACTACTAGTGTGCATCTTCTACTGTGCTGGTCTGATAGTGCCGGTCTACTCCTGTGCGGCCGAGGCTGGCAGGAGCAGTGCTTATATTCCCTTCATATAGAGGCCGCTCCTGTCATGGTGCAGTCCTAGTCAGCAGCCTATTGGCTGACTTTGTCTCATAGACTTCTCTGCTCTTATCTTCTTCATCTCCTTTCCCACCCCTCCAGATTGTCAGATTGTTGCTCCAATTCCATGCATTTCTGTTGCATTCTGCCTGGTGATAGCAGTCGCGTGTGCGTGTGTGATTTCTGTTGCATTCTGCCTGGTGATAGCAGTCGCGTGTGTGTGTGTGTGTGTGTGTGTGTGTGTGTGTGTGTGTAACATTGACATGAATGAAAAGCAATATGCCATATTTTTCATGTTTACCTTGGTAACATGAAGACAAGGAAATATTATTTCAAAAATTACAGGAAACTGATCTTGTCTGTATTCCAGATCTGTTGCAAGAAGTCACAAAATATTTTCTGCAAATAGAATATGCTGGTATTATCTATAGATATAAGTTTGTAAATGGTCACTGCAGCTGAATAAACAACATGCAGGCTTTATACGTCAAGTATCTCATATTCAAATCCATGTGAATTTCTTTTTTTCCACTGCCTTAAGAGACACATTCTTCTGCTTCAATCATTTGTTGTCCATGAAGCCCTCCATCGTGTTATATGAAACACATTTAGATGATGAGCTGCTAATTTTCCAAGGAAGATGCAACAGAGCTTTGGCTATAAAATAAAGAGTCACTTTTGGTGGAGAATGACCTTCCGGTAGTTTAATACTTGAATCTACTACTTTTATTTGGCATAATAAGTGAGAATAAATTCATACAGCTTCATTGTTATTACACAGTATCAGACTGACAGTCTGTTACAAGAAGTTAGGTCTGCGATGGTATCATTCGCTCTGTAATAGCCAATGACAGTATATTAGCAAGTTCAAAAACATCCACCACATCACTTTCAGTCAAGTCATGTTATTTGTGTGGCATGTCTCATTATCAATGAGCTATTCATGACTGTGTCATTGCTGTTGTGGAGGAACTCAATTTGACGGTGCCAGAGGCCAGGGCACGGCATGGCGTACCTGACTGCACTGCACGACAATGGATAAAATGTTATTCAGCTACTAGAGACTCCAATAAGTGTGCAGGAACTGCACTTTGACATGTAACAACACCAGGCCATTATAATGAAATTGCCAGCACATCACAGCAAAATTCTTTTTTAAACATGGTGCAGTTGAAACATACTATTATGTTTCTCAGGTTGGTGGACATGGTTCAGCACCGGCTTCTGGTTGTCGGACTACTTTGCAAATATGCGGTCATCACAGAGACACTTTTTGATGATCATCACCTACTGGTTAGTATAGGCTAAGGACAATGTCAATTGTGGCTGGTGGAATGTGATTTTTTCTGATAAATCAATAAATGATTGTTTAGAATGAGTATACAAACCACAAGGTGTCCGTTTTGATCCCAAATACATCTGTGTCATCTCACATTACCCTGTGTCAGTGGCAGTGGGCTGGATGTGTTCCCATGGACTTGGAATGCTTCACAGGATAGATGATTGACTGGGTGCAGCCCCATGTATCCATGTTATGAGTAATATTATGGTCACACTAGTTCAACAACTGTAACCTGAAGCAGTAATCTGCTTCCAGGAGACCAGTCTCCTATAGGCCTACACGTCATGGCTGGTGCAAGAGTGGTTTGCAGAACAAAATGAGATTTCTCGATTGGCCTCCTCCTGCATTAAATCCTAACTGAAAATAATGGGCTCCACACCACGAACATGTCATGATCTTTGGAATGTCATCCTAGCTGCTAGGGAAGAGCTGGCAGGGGAGAAAATGAGGGATTTATTACCCACCTGAAATGCTCCCTTCCTCCCAGATTGCAGTCAGTCACCGAAGTTGAATGTATTAGGAAGGGATATAAAGTGGTAAAGCAGTCATATGCTGTGTCTTTTTGAGGACCAAAATAATTTCAAGAACCTTGAACTATTTGTTCTATTAATTTCATGATTAAACAAATTAATGCAGTAGTGGAAAAAAAAAGGGGGAAGAAGATTGCACAAGCCAGACAAGAACTAAACCTTGTGCCAGACAGCAGCTTACTAAACCACTGACTATTCCACTGAGCTACAAATACATACGCTACAGCTGCTAACATTTAGATTCCTCTTACTACTCTGAACTTCACATCTCAAAATGTAGTGCCTTTACTAGATGTGTAATACTACAAATGTTGTGGCACAGTTTTCTTTTAGGGTTTTTGAGGGTGTCTCCTTATACTAAGAGTCAAAAAGATGTTAAATCTTTAACTACATGCACAGCTACATGTATTCTTCACTTTTATGAGCGGATCTGTACAACTCATAATGGGATTGTGGGATTGGGCCTGCGTAACATGGGGGGTAAATCATCTTTCACCCACAGCAAATTTTTGTGCTATCAGGTGTACATCTAAGGTACAGTATATTAGTAGCACTGATGCACTCTTATTTGATGAAGTATGGTTTTGCTGAGATGGTAAATAATGTTGTGGATGAGTTATCAGTTTTTGGGAAGTGTGGGAGAGGAGCCTCATAGACGTTGACAGGCAGAAAAGACAATAATTTATGAACACACAACCTGATTTATAACTTAATTTATTTTTGAGGTGTGAGTTTTAACCACAGGTTGTGACAATGCAATGGTCACTTTTGACATATGAAAGTAATATGTTGCCCCCCCCCCCTTTTTTTCATAGCTATTTTCCACAGCAGCTACTATAATCAATTATCACTGGTTTTTCCCTCTTAAGATTGCTGGAATTAAAGAGTATTTTTTGCAATATGTGTTTTGCTTTTGTTTATCAAGCATTTTCTATGGCCATTCTGCAAATATGGATACATAATCTGTGTCTACATGTTGGTATTTATAAATTAAAAATAGTATTTCCTTATAAAATCAGAGTACAATTTACTTACAGTGTTTTCACTTCCTGTTTACATGTTCTACAAACCACTGCTTTTTCCTATGTTGTTGGCAGAGGTCGAGATTGGAAGAAAATTGGTTGCTCAAGTGTAACATGCAAAATTGCTATACTATTTCTCTTTTGATGTTTTAAAGAAGTGAAGTGAGGTTGGGAGGGGGGAGACAAAAATGTCAAAGTGAAACTGCAACCAAGTTTCTTTTGACCTCAATCTCCGCTAACAATGAGGGATGAAGCAGTGGTTTGCAGAAAGTGTAAACAAGGTGCACAAATCCTGTCGGTAAACTGTACACCAATTTTATAAGGAAAAACTATTTTTAATCTATAAAAGCCAAAATGTAGGAACATATTACACATTCACATGGTCACATATCCAGAATGACCATTCCTTGCTTTACAAATAAAAACAAAACGGTCTGGTGCAAAACTTTTAATTGCAGTAAGTTTAAGACAGACAACCAATAACTGACAATCTTCATTGTTTTGTTTTCAAAGGACCACATAGATGAGAGTTTTATAGGTGCTGATAGCACATATTTTTGTGAAATATTTCTGTGTGAATTGAAATGGGAGTGAAATGAGATAGCAGCTGAGAGTTGATGGTTTGCATACTTTTCTTTCTCAAGCCTGAATGAAACTCAATACTTTCCACACTGATGGGAGGTATCTCTACCAGAGATGCCATTTTCTAGATGGCCTATGGCTGTGCATCTGAACAGGACTTTGAAGTTTTTATTTGTTGAGGTTCTAATAACTATAAAAAAAGTGGCCTTATAAGTCTTACCCTAAACGTCAAAATACCTGTGCTGATACCTTACGCCGTTATGTGAGTACACTGTTGACAAAAGGCCAAGTATATCGATTACGTTCCCAGAGGCGAAGTCACTCAAAGACGTTTTAAGTAATAGAACCCAGTATATTGTCCTCAATGGTGAGTGTTCATCACAGATAAGGGTACTGTTAGGAGTGCCCCTGGGAAGTGTGATAGACTACTCTTATTCTCTATATAAATAAATGATCTGGAGAATAGGCACAGCAATTTACGGCTATTTGCTGATGATGCTGTGCTGTATGGGAAAATGTCATTGTTGAGTGTCAGTATGTAGTACAAGAGGACATAGGCAGAATTTCTAGTTGGTATGATGAATGGCAGGTTGCTCTAAATGTAGGAAAAAAAGTAAATTAATGAGGATGAGTAGGATAAACAATCCTGTAATGTTCAAATGCAGCAGTAGTAGTGTGCTGCATAAAACATTCACATCATTTAAATATCTACCTGTAATGTTGAAAAGTGATATGAAATGGAATGATCGCATCAGACTGGTTGTCGAGAAGCTGAAAGCTCGACTTAATTTTATTGGAGAATTTTGGGGACGTGTAGCTCATATATAAATGAGACAGCATATAGAATGCTACTGCAACCCACTGTTGAGAGCTGCTCCAGAGTTTGAGACCCCACCACGTCAGAGTAATGGAAGACATCGGAGCAATTCACAGGCAGGCCATTAGTTTTGTTACTAGTGGATTCAACCAGCACACAAGCATTTTGGAAATGCTTCATGATTTCAAATGGGAAACACTGGATGGAAGGTGAAGCTCTTTTCGCAAGGCACTTTTGCAGATATTTAGGGAACCAACATTTGAGGCCAACTGCAGATCGATTCTATTGCCACAAACATACTAAGATGAGAGAAATTAGAGCTTGTACAGTGGCTCATCGGAAGCCATTTCTCCCTTGCTTGATTTGCAAGTAGAACAGTAAAGGAAATAACTACTAGCGCTTGGTACTCTCCACCATGCACCATACAGTGGCTTTGGAGTACATACGTAGACAGAGATGTAGATGTATTTGTTGCAGCCGATATTTGTTTATATCAAATAGCATGGAAAAAACCCTGATCTTCACTTCAAAAATACTACTGGTAGTAACCACAGGCCTCCATCATTTCCTAGTGCCCAACACAAGAACATTATGTAATGTCAATATCCCTAAATATGGAACCACCAATCATGTGAATGTCTCAACCTTCACACAGACTAATGTAAAAGCAGCTGGCAATGTGATGCATATGATAGCTTCAAACAAAAATTATGTAATGTAATTTGAAACACACAAATAACCACAACCAGTCACTTTTATCAACCTTTCAGTTGTGCTCCAGAGGGTTTACCCTGATGGGAGAATAATTATCCAAAACCCATCTTGTAAAGATAAAGAATTATGACCGGTTACAGTTATTAGTATACATCAACTGATATCCGGCTGCCTCAGTTAGACTTAAGCTAAAATATGGTAATAGTTACATAATGGACCCCTTGCATTATTCGTAGTTTATGTACAAAACATGTACATATTATGTATCAAAATAGAGGGTGATTATAATTAGAGTTACACTTTCAAACCACTGTAGAAATAGCACCTCTGGGGAGAATGACATCAAATTGCAACGAAATATTATCTGAGAAGGGGAAAACATAAGGCAAAAGAAAAATAAATAGTTACAAAATGTAGCAATAGATGGCACTGTAAGCATCATAATTTAATAGTGGTCAATTACATATGACAAATGAATCATACAACAATGCCTAAGATACACATTTGACATTAAACAAACTGTATTACTCAGTGTGCATGGGTGTACAGGTGTCATACAGTTAGTTCTGAAAGTCCATCCACCATGGCAAGGTCATATCACATCAGATGGGAAAAATTGGCTTTCTATTGTCCTGAGACCACAAACTGCATAAAAAGCATCACTCACGTCAGTTTTTAATCGTCCCGAGGCCAAAAATTGCATAAAAAAGCATCAATCAAATCGGTTTTTAATTTTCCTGAGGCTAAAAACCACATAAAAAGCATCAATCATGTTGGTTTTTAATTGTCCTGAGCCCAAAAGCCACATAAAAGCATCAATCAAAATCAAATCAGATTATTAATTTCCAAGTGACTGGTGCAAAACGTGTTCAATATGCTGCCCACCATTTTCTGCAACAAGTTGAAATCGAGAAACAACATTTTCCACAAACGATCAAGGTGTTTCCAGGGTCACATTCAAAGCAGCTAAGTTTGCAGTCAGAAAACTGAACACAACATCTTTCAGATGGCCCCACAGCCAGAAGTCACATGGATTAAGGTACGTGATTGGGATGGCCAGGCTGTAGGGAAATGGTGGCTGATAATTCTAGCATTTCCGAAATGGTGCTTCAGCAGCTGCTTAACTGAATTTTCAGTGTGCGGAGGTGCGCCATCTTGCATAAAAATGATCTCATCCCCACTGTTGGAGAGCTGGAATGATGTGGTTGTGCAAAAGACACTCATAACACTTACCAGTGACAGTACAGGTAACAGGACCGGAAGCACCAGTCTCTTTGAAAAAATATGGCACTAATGATAAATGATGCAGTAAACCCGCACCACACAGTGAATTCCAGGATGAAGTGGTACTGGTTGATTTGCGTGTGGATTTTCCGTTGCCTATATTTGACAATTCAGTGTACTGACATATCCTGTCAGATGGAAGTGGGCTTCGTCTGTCCAAAAGACCTTCCACGGCCAATTATTGTCCACTTGTAAGCGAGCAAGAAATTCTAAAGCAAAGGTCTCTGGTGCTGGCAGGTCAACAGGAAACAACTCACACACGTAGGTAATTTTGAATGGATAGCAAAGAAGGAGAAGGATGTTTCATAGGATTTTATACGCCATGCTCACAGGTACGTCCAATGTTTGGGCAATTCTCCGTGACTACACGTTTGCACACCACCACTCGTCTCCTCCTGCATTGCTGCGGCCACTGCTTCCACTGACATCGAATCACTTCATTTCCTCCCTCTACCAGCTTGCATACCAAAATAACCCATCTTTTCAAATTTCCAAAATTTTCTCCAGACCCACGGCACTCATCAGACCAACGCCTTTTTTCAAACCCTTCAGTGTCCAGAACTTCCGCAGAGAGACGTGTACACATCACCATTCTTGTAATACAGCTTTACAAGCAGAGCCCAATTCTGCATTGAGACAGTCCTGGCGAATGTCGTAGATGGGAAAGGAGGAAAAGCCACATACTCCGCGTATTTATATCAACTATAATGGTTCGTCTGCATGACAGGTGTTTTCATTTACGTATTCTGACACACACAGTGCATTTATTGATCAATTTTCACACTATTTTTTTCTTCTGTCATACATTTTCCCCCTTCTCCAATAATATTCCGTTGCAATTTGATGTCATTCTGACCAGTGGTGTCATTTCTACAGCATTTTGAAAGTTTAACTCCAATTATAATCACCCTGTACTTTGTGACTGTCCTTTACTTAATATAGGTTCACTGAATTTATCTTGTCATTTTAGCTTTTGTAAGAAAATCTGCAAATTAAAAATGGGAAAAAGAGTGTTAAATATGGTGTGAATGTAGATGCCAGGCTGTGCTACAGATAAATCCGTTATCACAAACTGTGTTCCGCATCCAAACTCACTGGCTCTGCTAACACACAATCCAGTTATCACCTTGCAAGCAACTCTAGACCTTGGGCTATGCTACACATCTGTGTCACTGCAGCCAATGTTTTGGGGGGAGGGAGGGGGTGGAGGATGGTGAGAGGGGAGGGGGTTTCACTATCACTCTCTAGTCTAAAATATTTACTACGCGTAAATATAATAGAAAGAAACATTCCACATGGGAAAAATATATTAAAAAAACAAAGATGCTGTGACTTACCAAACGAGAAAGTGCAGGTAGATAGACACAATAAAAAACACACACACACAAATTCCAAGCTTTCGCAACCCACGGTTGCTTCATCAGAGAAGAGGGAAGGAGAGGGAAAGACGAAAGGATGTGGGTTTTAAGGGAGAGGGTAAGGAGTCATTCCATTCCCAGGAGTGGAAAGACTTACCTTAGGGGGAAAAAAGGGACAGGTATACACTCGCACACACACACATATCCATCCACACGGTGTGTGTGTGTGTGTGTGTGTGTGTGTGTGTGTGTGTGTGTGTGTGGGCGCGCGCACGCGTGCGAGTGTATATCTGTCCCTTTTTCCCCCCTAAGGTAAGTCTTTCCGCTCCCGGGATTGGAATGACTCCTTACCCTCTCCCTTAAAACCCACATCCTTTCGTCTTTCCCTCTCCTTCCCTCTTTCCTGATGAAGCAACCATGGGTTGCAAAAGCTTGAAATTTGTGTGCGTGTTTGTGTTTTTTATTGTGTCTATCTACCAGTGCTTTCTCGTTTGGTAAGTCACAGCATATTTACTACGTGTGTTAGAGATGATGCTCATTTATCATTCGCAGTCAATGTTTCAGTATATTTTACAATGACAGATGCAGATAACAGTCATATCCATGCGGTTTGGTGGCTAATTACAGTCTATAAATCCAAAGGTCTGGGGTTCCTCCTTTAGTCATGCCTTGGATTTTTTCTGCCCCTTAGTGCTACTTTCACTGCTGGCAATGATTTGTTGATGTGAAAAATGCCATTAAATTGTAGGTCACTGTGTATGGGAAACTGCATTCAAAGGTCAGAGGAAAGATGAAGGCACAACACCGCCAACAAGAACATGCATATAGCATACCGTTATTACAATAAGTTCCGACATTTGACAGTTCACATGCTGCCAGCCCATGCCAAGGGTACTACACTAAAATCACCAATGCTCCACACTATGTTCTATGGTTACTGATGCCACAAGAACAGGGAGTAGTGTACCAACTAAACTGTTGTCAGCATGGCAAGAAAAGCTGGCTTCACATTACTATAACCAAAGAAACAGCAGTATCTCCACTGCTCTAAGCTAGACATCAAAACTTATTTTAATGACACTTTGCGGAAGCACTGGGGTGCTGAAGCCAACCTTAGGGTTGATTTCACTTTTATCTTATACAAGATCACATTAAAATTAATGACAATAGATGCAAAAAAAAATACAAATTTGCAAATTTGTCAAGAAGTTCTTGAACAGATTATTCCAGCATTCATATACAGCAAGTTACACAAAATTTTCCCTTTTAAAAGCCCTTCCTGCCAAATGCAAATATGAAACAACTGTCTATCATTGGTGTGTTTCGAGGAAATCAGCCTACACGTCAGACTCTGACTTCACCTTCCTTTTGCTCCATACGTATGGTATTAATGTCACATTGCAACTAACGTAACATAGATAAATATTTTGTTGTATGTTTGTTCCACACACATCAACACCATCAACAAACAAAAAGATAACAATGCAAAATTATATATAAAATTTATAGTGAGAATAGGTGAGCTAATCTTAACACAGAGAATTTGAATCAATGTACCTCATACAATTCCTGTTTGCAACTGTCTTGTCATACAAAGGTTTGTTACAGTTATATGTGATGTGCAGCAGTAATATAAATGGTATGCCTTATTTAATATAGGCTAAATGGTTTACATTATTCCACGGTTTACCACATTATATAGTTTTAAGATTTTACCACAGCACTAACAAATGATCGGTTTATATCAATAATGAATATATTTATGTTGACAAATATACACAAACATGAAAACATATAAACACCGTTTGGACGTGAAAAAGACGTCAGTTTCACATTATGTCCTGAGCAAATTTCGTAACGTCATCTAGGCAAATTGATATTATATGACGACCTGGCACCATCACCAAACCTAGCACTCGTGGCTCGTCCATATTTACAGTATCTGAAAAATTGAATTCTTTTTAGTTGGGCGTAATTGAGCACTCGTAAATTACTCAGTTGCATTTTTAGGGCTATTACCTTCAGGTTTCAGATATTCGCTGCACGAGCCAAGAATTACGTTACCGTCTCGGTCTGTACATAGAAAGACGCCAACCAAAACCCTTCCATCAGTCATTTCAATTTTTAGATTTTTGTTAAGCCAACTCCACAGCTTCTGTTTACCTGGTGTATCCAGGTTAGGTGGTGTACTCTGAGAAAACAGAATTTCTTAACATGCATAGCAGCGAAGAAAATATATAAGTTTAATTTACGATTTTGGCTTTAATTCTACCTTTTTCTCTCCATCCATGTCTGTAAACATCTATCCGATTTTTTTTTTCCTTTTCTTATTACAAATTCATCATTAACAGAATGATGACAGCCTGTGTCCGAAATATACAAGTGTTTTTCGTTCACGAAAACATAAACATATTCTATTGACAAATGAGTAACATTTCCAAAGCGTTCATTTTTAAGAGATGGAAATTAAACCAGAGAGACATCGAACTCATTTTCTCAACTTCTTTCGATTCACTATAGAAAAACTTATGCATCGATATGAAAAATTCACTCGTTGATAGCAAATAAAAAAATATGAAATATCATTGCTTCAGATATTGTAGTCGTTCTCCCTAAAAATAAATAACATTTGATTTAAATCTGAGAGGATAAAGTGAAATGTCTTCTGCGTTTAGATTCATTGATTGAAGCTAAATAAATGCAGCACACAACGCGCACCTGCAGCTGTGTGGCTATCTAATATCTATCGTTAAAAATAAACAATAATATCTTAATTTTAAAACTGGGTGTTCCGTTTCATTTACAAAGTTACAATGTCGCTTCAAGATGTTGAGGGAAGAGATGATACTGCGACAGAAGAAGATGGGTCATCTTATAATAAGGTAGTTGAAGACACTCGTAAACAATCAAACAATGTCAGATTTTGCGTATTTGTCGGGTTATTCAGCAATGTATCGCTTAGTTTGGCATGTCTGTCTAACAAAAACTATGTTCAACGTGTTTAGCTTAAATTTTGATTGACGGCCAATGCCCCAGACAGTTTGACTGCTTACGTCTGTTGTCAAACAGAGCAAGTTGCTTGCCAGACTTCGAAGGTCCTGCACCTTACGAATGTTGTTTTGACGCATATTTTGAACTATAAGGAATTTTTGTTGCAGTTTATCCCTTCGTATCGCGAATTTCCGTAATTGTCAAAGAATTGTGAAGCTTTGATTGTAAGACGAGGTGCTCCTAGTGTGATTGGAACAAATTCAATAAATTATCGAGCTTTAATAAAAAAAAAAAATTGTGTGATGACATGAATTGGTGTTCATGTACCCATCCAAACGTGGGTAGTGAGTAGCAAAATTAACCAGTGTTGACATTGTTTCAGATTGTTGATTGGCTAAATGAGGCGTCTGTGACGTCAGAGACCACTACAAAAACAGAAATACTGTCGAAAGTACAGGAAATTATAGTAAAAAAAGAACCAGGCTTACTGAACAGCTTCCTGGACGAGGTGATCGCCTTCCAAAGCGATCGGAATAGTGATGTTAGAAGACTCGTCGTTGGAATTATAGAGGAAGCAGTGTGAGTCTTGTCTTTCGATATTTTAAATTACATGTGAAAGTATATGTTGTCAGATGTATTCTTACCTGTGACCGAAGCTTGCGCCCCCCCCCCCCCCCCCCCCCCAAGGACATACGAATCACTTAAAACCACTGTCACAAATTGCTTACATTGTGTTAGCTCCCTGTAGTTTGTGTTATCATGTTTAATTTTTTTTATATGTTAATGAAATAATGAATTAGAAAGTATTAAAGATATTGAAAGTAGTTACTGGCATTAAATTTTTTTATTTTTGTTAGCTATATTTGAATGTCTTTCTTTGTGCATGATGGAACTTTGCAAACTATTTAGGTTGTGAAGATTGTTCAGTCTTCCCAGGTATTGGATGTTTTCAGGGCTAAAAATTAAATAAATATAAAATTTTTGTCTCTCAACTTGCTATGAAATCTTGACTTGAGGTATCTCAAACTGAATGACCTCCTTCAAGCCAAACAGCACGGCTTTCGAAAACATTGATCATGTGAAACCGAACTCGCACTTTCCTCATACAATGTTCTGAAAGCTTTCTATCAAGCCAGTAAGATAATTGTACAGATTTCTTGATTACTGAAAAGCATTTGATTCTGTACCACACCTATGCTTATTGTCAAAGTATGATTATATGTGACTGGATTGAGAACATTTTGGTAGGGAGGATGCAGCATGTTATTTTGGATGGAGAGTCCTCCTTAGATGTAGAAGTAACTGCAGATGTGCCCCAGGAAAGTGTGTTGCGACCCTAGCTGTTTATGTTGTATATCAGTGACCATGATAAGATTTCGAAGTAGTGAAAAGACTGACAACACTCAAACATGTAGAATTGTGCACTCCTCCCCCCCCCCCCCCCCCCCCACACCAAAAAAAGAAAAAAAAAATCTAATGAATATATCAGTGGGTCACAGCTGGAATCGTCTAACTTGTACAAATACCTTGGTGTAACACTTTGTAGGGATAAGAAATGGAATGATAACATAGGCTTAGTCACGAGTAAAACGGGGTAGACTTCAGTTTATTGGTAGAATACTGGGAAATGGAATCAGTCTACAAAGGAGATTGCTTACAAATCACTAGTGCAACCTATTCCAAATTATTGTCCAAGTATGTGGGACATATACTAAATAGGACTAACAGGGGACATTGAATATGTACAGAGAAAGGGAGCACGAATGGTCACAGATTTGATTGATCCGTGGGAGAGTGTCACGGAGGTACTAAAGAAACTGTACCAACAGACTCCTGAAGAGAGGTGTAAACTATCCCAAGAAAGTCTTCTAACAACGTTTCAAGGACCAGTTCTAAATGAGGGCTCTAGGAATATACTAACAACACCCTCTGTATTGCTCACATGGGGATCGTGAACATAAATTCAGAATAATTACTGCGAGCACCGAGGCATTCAGTCATTCTTCCCCTATTCTGTATATGAATGGAACAGGAAGAAGCCAGACCCTCTGCCATGAACTTCACTTTGGTTTGCAGGGTATAGATGCAGAGGTAGATAGATGACTAAAATCACTTCCCATTCATAAACTCACGCCATCATTTGATGAGAGGGTACTGCTAGATGACACTGTGTATTTGTTTATGAATCAGCCAGAAGGAAGTAATTTGTAATTTGCAGTTTTGCTATTATGGAGAAATAGTGACATTGCTGACATTCACTTTCTCATATACAACTTTCTTTCCTTTTTCTTTTTAAAGTTTTAAATTGTATATAAAAACAAAGATGAGGTGACTTACTGAACGAAAGCGTTGGCAGGTCGATAGAAACACAAACAAACACAAACATACACACAAAATTCAAGCTTTCGCAACAAACTGTTGCCTCATCAGGAAAGAGGGAAGGAGAGGGGAAGACGAAAGGAAGTGGGTTTTAAATTTATACTTGTATAACAAAGTGGAAAAAGTTAATGCAGATTAGAGAGATTTTTCTTGTGTTCATTACATTGTATCTATTCTTGTTTCCTGAATTAGTGTTATAAAAGTTTGCAGAAAAATATCGTCACTCACTTGTATTTTACTGACATGCTTTACTGCTCTAGTTAAACTCTTCATTCACTTCTTACAGCCTTGGGAGAGGCTATCTGATAAAAGATCTTTGGATTTGTCAGTCTTATGCAGATGGTATCTGATTTTGATCTAGAGTTTAAATTTTCTGCAGTTTCACTTTACTTTAAACATTTTTGGAAGGTGACTATTAACAGCAGCCAAGTAATGTATAAAATGCATGTTTGGCCATCAGCTGCTTTTCATTTTAACGTAAATATTGACCTTCTTCATTCAGACTATCTTCTCGGATTAGGGTTAAAGCAGCTGTGTGGTATACTGGCATTCGTGACATGCTCTACATATAGTACGCGCCATTCTTTAAGGGGAGTTGGAATGCCGGAAAATGGAAAAAATTCACATTTTCAGTTTTTAACCTTATAACTTAATTTGAAATTTTCTGCTTAAAATGGTGCAAAATTTGTTAAGAAATTCCAATTGGAAGTATTTTTATTTAATTTTTCAAAATTACATGTGCGCCCAGCAAAGTTACCCATCTTGTGATTTGTACACATTTAAATCTTCGCATTTCCGAAAACATTACATATAGAAGGCTGTGGATTTCACTCTTCAGTTGTAGAATCTTTGATCCTTCCATAGGTACCATTGTTTTTACGACTAGCTGTGTTTATTGTTCAGTTTTTGATCTGTGAGTGTTTGTTTTGAGCCTCGAGTTTAGTTTGTCGCTCATTTGGAGTTTGTTATCTGTCTTGTTTTGACTTTCAGTGGTGAGTGCGTAGTTTCTACGATGCCTAGGAGTGCATCATTATTTAAAAAGCGAAAGTTTCGCGGTAATAGATTTACAAATAACGTTTGTTCAAGTGATTCTGCTTCAGCACCTGTTGATGCTGGTGAAAGTTCTGACGTTTGTACAGCTGAGATGTGTGAAGGAGACACGCCCACCAGTGCATCAAAAAAGAAGTTATCAAACTGTGCAAGTGAAATTACAGATGAAGCTTCTAATGAACAATATGTTTTAGTCGACTTTCCTGTTTTTACTGAGTTTATGAAGAAATGTTTGTGTTGTAATCTTTGTGGAGGTTCTTTTGATATGAACATAACAAAATCTATAGGACTTTCCTGCAAAATTGCTATAGTTTGTGCCAGTTGTGAAAATGAGACCTGTTTTTGGAGCTCTAAAACATGCAGTAGCAATTTGTTTGAGAGTAATATCAGGCTAATGTATGCAATGAGAGCAATTGGTAAAGGACATACTGCTGCTCAAACATTTTGTGCCATAATGAATCTTCCACCTCCACCTGCTAAAATTGACAATTACACTGAAGTGATAGGAGATGCTGTTCAGTCTGTAGCAGATTTATCAATGAAAGCTGCTGCCAGTGAAGCAAAATATATAAATGAAGGAAACCCAGATATCCCTGTTGCTTTTGATGGAACCTGGCAGAAAAGGGGTCACACATCCAAAAATGCTGTTGCTACTGTTACTAGTGTGGACAGCGGTAAAGTTTTGGACTATGAAGTGCTCACTAAACATTGTTACCATTGTGCATCTGGTAAGATAGAAGCAGCTCACATATGTAGCAAGAATTATGAAGGTACGAGTGGAGGCATGGAGGCTGCCGCTGCTGTGAAAATGTTTAGCAGATCAGAAAAAGAACGGGGAGTATTTTACACAAAATTCCTTGGAGATGGGGACTCCAAGGCATACAAAAGTGTTACAGAATCCATGCCATATGTCAATAAGACAATAACTAAACTAGAATGTGTCGGTCATGTTCAGAAACGAATGGGCACTCGTCTAAGGAAACTGAAACAGAATCTGAAGGACAAAATTTTGTCAGATGGTAAAACCATTAGAGGTCGCCTGTCAGATAAAATTATAAATGAATTACAACAATACTATGGTATGGCAATAAGAAATAATGCAAATAATTTGCAGGAAATGAGACAAGCTGTATGGGCCACATATTTACATCGATCATCAACTGATGATAATCCTCAACATTTTGCTTGTCCAGATGGTCCTCAGTCATGGTGCAATTATAGAAAATCTCAAGCTACTGGGGATCCTTATCACCATAAAAATTATATTCCATTGGCTGTTATGGAAGTAATTAAACCAATATATAGAGACTTGGGGCATCCTGATCTTCTGCGAAAATGTCTTCATGGTTGTACCCAGAATCAAAACGAGTCGTTCAACAACCTCATTTGGACTCGTGTACCTAAGAATGTATTTGTTGGGATAAAAACATTGAAATGGGGAGTCAGTGATGCTGTTATTTCATTCAATGATGGTCATATGGGTAGGCTAAAGGTCATGGCAAGGCTCGGCATTGCTCCTGGTATCAACACCATCAGAGGTCTTCAGCTTCTGGACAGCGTGCGAGTAAGGAAGGCTCAGTATGCAGCTGAATTTAATACAAAAAAAGCAAGGGCAGCAAGGAGAAGAAAGCTTCTAGGTGAAGAAGAAGAACTAGAAGATGACCCTGATTACTCTGCTGGACACTTTTGATAATAGAATAAAAGGTATTTGTGAATTTTCATAATAAATTACTTTAATCGCATTTTCTGGCATTTGACATTTTTAGTGTTACATGTACCTTTATCTCATAAACCACTCAACCAACAACATTCAAATTTTCAGAAATGCTGCAAAACAGTTCAAAGAGGCCACTGAACTAGAATCATGACAAGAACTGGCTTATTCTCTGAACTAGGGAAGTTTATGTTATACTTTTTCCAATAAAAAATGGCTTAATGGTAAAAAATTCATAAATACTATACCAACAAAAAGAAAACATTGGTTCTAGTTCAGTGGGCTCACAATATATGCTGAAAACCTCTGCCAGAATTTCAAAGTTCTGAAGATAATAGTTCCAAAGAAAAAGGTACACAAAGTTAGCAAATTTAACATTGGCGAGATAGGGCATTCCAACTCCCCTTAAGTAATGGCACATGTGATTTTGTAGCATACGCTGTTCTAACTTTAGTCCATGAAGATGGTCTTTGACTGAAACCGTTGATATTTACGTTTTAAATTTTTTTAAAAAGCGGCTGATTGTCAAAAGTGCATTTTGTACATCACTTTGAGAGTGTGTGGGACATCTGCTTTAAACTTGTTATATCCCATGTAAGCTCCAACGAAAAAAGTGCGAGGGGGAGTAAGGCAGAAATCCATGTTTTTGATTAGTTTTCCATGTGGAATAGTTGGAAAGCAATGTAGGAAATTGTTTATGTAAAAGTAATGCTTCATAAATAGTCCAGGATGTACCTTTGTAGAGAATAGTATAACATGTAATGGATTTCCCACTAGTTCCTACATCAAAACACATGCTCTACAAACCACTGTGAAGTTCGTGCCGGAGGGAACTTATCGTGGCACCGCACATTCCAGTTGCATACGGAGCGCTGGTAGAGTGATGCCTTTGTGCATGTTGGAGTTACTGTAATTGTCATTGCAGATTATGCACTAGTGAGATGGGAAGAGCTGAAGAATATTTTTAGTTTTGTAAGCATGTCTTTATAAGATAATTTGTGCCTGTGTTAAAGACTCTGCCAATTCATATTTCTCAACTTTTCTGTGGCATTGTCGTGTGACCATTTGTATTACCCCTCTTTGTAGACATTCAGTATACCTTATTTGGTGTAGGTTTCTCACGCTCTAGTAGTAATCTAAAACTGTAGACAGAAATATTTTGTAAAAAGTTTCCTGATGAAGAATCAAAGGCTGCTACCCATCTATCTTATATCTAACTGAGCCTCTGTGTTAATTCCAGTCCATGTCAATGGAGATTATTAACTCTTTGATTACTGCAGGTGTGCTCTCTACATTCTGTTCAGTCACTTTGTTGTTGCTGTACTGCTTGCCTAATGCTGCTACCTGTGCAGTGATATGGCGTTCTGGCCGCAATGAAATACTTGTCCAATTCTAAGAAAATTTTTCAGTGAAAAAATTTATTTTTGCACTTCTTACAGTCTAATATTTTTTTCTTGATAAAGGAATGAATTTCTTTTGTTGTTCATCATAGTTAATGTGCTGCAACAAATTAAGTGAAGCATTGCATGAAATTTTAGAGAATTTGTAGAGGTAAAGACGCATAGCGTAAACTTTGCATTTGGTGGATTTGAGCTGAGTCAGTGCTGTGTATTAAACGTACACAAGATACAAAAATATTATTTAAAGTTGAGAGCAGAACAATCTCATATCATTCTCAAGTTACTGGATTTTATAGTTGGTGGACAGTTGCATGTGATGCCTCCATTTCCCTCACTGCACATCTGGAATCATGTTGGTATAATAATCATATTTGGTGGAGCATAGCATTAACTCATCCAAAGCAGTCCAAGGGCTAAACTCAGGAATTTCTGAGAGCTGCCACATTGCTATTGTGACTCATTGATATTGTAATCATATGATACTGATCCCGTTTTGCCATGAGCATTTTTGTATATTTAAGGGAAGTTGCCAATTGTTCTACCACTTCAAAATCTTATTACATGATATTTCTGCAGTTTTATCCCCCCAGACAGTACTTTGTTATAGACAGTGTATCTGCAAAATGTCCGAAGTATCTTTTATTATTGCTTACCAGGTATTTTATATAAAACACTAACAACAAGCACTCGACACACTTCCCTGGGAACACATCAGAAGTTACTTCTATTGCTGTTGATGACTCTCCATCCAAGATATTGTGCTGCTTCTAGTGAGTTCCAGTAACAAACAATGCAGCAGGCAGTTGTACATTGTGAAATATAAGCAGGTTGCAGACATGATTCAGATGCATTGTTCATTCACTCTGTCATCTTGTTTGATATGTTCGTTTGTGACCATTTGTTTCTTATCTCAGATTACTTTTCTTGTTCAGATCCTGTTTTATCATCTGTACTGTTTGGTGCTAAAGTTTTGGGGTGTTCCTACAGAACCAAGAGCCAATTGGGGTCCTCCAGTAGTTAAGACTACTTTTTTGTTTTATTTATTTATTCTGAAGACTAGTGTCACACTCCAAACTAGTCTTACCTTGTGCAAGCCTTTTCATATCCACTCTCTACCCGACCTTCCTCCTCCTAACTAACAGTTCCTTTTTGCCTCAAGATTTGCCCTTGCACCTGATCCCATCCTTCAGTCAGGTTGTGGTTTGTGCCATAAATTTCTTTTCTTCCCAGTTCAAATCAATTCCTCGTTAGTTATTGGATCTACCCATCTAATCCTCAGCTTCTGCCATAACACCACATTTCAAAAGCACTCTTTAGCATCCACGTTTCACTTTAGTCAAAAGCTATACTCAGAGAAATGCCTTCAAGAAAAACTTCCTAACATTTAAATTTAAAACCAGTGTTAACAACTTTCTCTTTTCCATAGCTTTCCTCACGATTGCAGGCCTGTATTTCATATTGTCTCTACTTTTGCCATCATTAGTTATTTTACCCACTAGGTGCGCGAGAGCTATCCTTTTCATAATATTATTATTGTTGCTCCAGTCTGGATCTCCCATTGTTTTATTTTGCAGCAGGCAAGGATGCGTAAACCAAAAGTGGATCTTCTTTTTTTAAAATGTGGTACAATAAAAGCAAAAGTCAAGTTGTTGTTGTTGTTGTTGTTGTCTTCGGTTCTGAGACTGGTTTGATGCAGCTCTCCATGCAACTCTATCCTGTGTAAGCTTCTTCATCTCCCAGTACCTACTGCAACCTACATCCTTCTGAATCTGCTTAGTGTATTCATCTCTTGGTCTCCCTCTACGATTTTTACCCTCCACACTGCCCTCCAATGCTAAATTTGTGATCCTTTGATGCCTCAAAACATGTCCTACCAACCGATCCCTTCTTCTGGTCAAGTTGTGCCACAAACTTCTCTTCTCCCCAGTCCTATTCAATACTTCCTCATTAGTTATGTGATCTACCCATCTAATCTTCAGCATTCTTCTGTAGCACCACATTTCGAAAGCTTCTATTCTCTTCTTGTCCAAACTGGTTATCGTCCATGTTTCACTTCCATACATGGCTACACTCCATACAAATACTTTCAGAAATGACTTCCTGACTCTTAAATCAATGCTTGATGTTAACAAATTTCTCTTCTTCAGAAGCGCTTTCCTTGCTATTGCCAGTCTACATTTTATATCCTCTCTACTTCGACCATCATCAGTTATTTTGCTCCCCAAATAGCAAAACTCCTTTACTACTTTAAGTGCCTCATTTCCTAATCTAATTCCCTCAGCATCACCCGACTTAGACTACATTCCATTATCCTTGTTTTGCTTTTGCTGATGTTCATCTTATATCCTCCTTTCAAGACACTGTCCATTCCATTCAGCTGCTCTTCCAAGTCCTTTGCTGTCTTTGACAGAATTACAATGTCATCAGTGAACTTCAAAGTTTTTATTTCTTCTCCATGGATTTTAATACCTACTCCAAATTTTTCTTTTGTTTCCTTTACTACTTGCTCAATATACAGATTGAATAACATTGGGGATAGGCTACAACCCCGTCTCACTCCCTTCCCAACAACTGCTTCCCTTTCATGTCCCTCGACTCTTATAACTGCCATCTGGTTTCTGTACAAATTGTAAATGGCCTTTCGCTCCCTGTATTTTACCCCTGCCACCTTCAGAATTTGAAAGGGAGTATTCCTGTCAACATTGTCAAAAGCTTTCTCTAAGTCTACAAATGCCAGAAACGTAGGTTTGCCTTTCCTTAATCTTTCTTCTAAGATAATTCGTAGGGTCAGTATTGCCTCACGTGTTCCAACATTTCTGTGGAATCCAGGTCAGCTTCTACCTGTTTTTCCATTCGTCTGTAAAGAATTCATGTTAGTATTTAGCAGCCGTTGATTATTAAACTAATAGTTCAGTAATTTTCACATCTGTCAACACCTGCTTTCTTTGGGATTTGAATTATTATATTCAAGTAGAAAATTAAATGCTATTGTTTCATTTTGCAATAAGGCATTGTGTGTGTGTGTGTGTGTGTGTGTGTGTGTGTGTGTGTGTGAGTGAGAATTTTATTTTGTACAAACATTAAATAAAAACAAGAGTTTATTTTTATTGAATAAACTATAATGTAATGTTTGTTAATGAATACAGAATATTACAGTAAGTTTGGCAGATTTGCATGCTAAGCACTTGTCTACTGATGGTTATGGTTTGCAAATGTTTGCCAGCCGGAGTGGCCGAGCGGTTCTAGGTGCTTCAGTCTGGAACCGTGCTACTGCTACGGGTGCAGGTTCGAATCCTGCCTCGGGCATGGTTGTGTGAGATGTCCTTAGGTTAGTAAGGTTTAAGTAGTTCTAAGTTCTAGGGGACTGATGACCTCAGAAGTTAAGTCCCATAGTGCTCAGAGCCATTTGAACCATTTTTTGCAAATGTTTTGCACCAAAAAGAGCTTGGAAAATTTCTGACCTTTAGAAATATAATTTAAGTGGATAGATAAGAAAGTCTACTCCGCAAGCAGCAGCAGGATGACACACATTCAAAAGGTGTTAAGTATACAAGCTTTTGGAGACAGAGGATTTTTCTGGTAGAACAATTCAAGGGAATGACGAGGGGTTAATTGAAATCAAGGTAAATGTATCACAAGCAGCTACGGAAAGGTGGCAGGAAACATGGATAACTTTGAGACTGCTGAACTTGCAGTGGTGGGCCTGCCTAATGGGCAGGACACCTCGTAACAAAATTTATTTGGGTGGTAATGTGAAGCTGGTCACTGCACATCCCTCTTTAAGGCACTGTTTGACAAGGTGACGTTATTGTTTTAGGAAAAAGGATTCGAATGTGCTGCCGCGCGTGGCGCCGAGCCTGTTGTTGCTGCTGCAGGACGGGAGCGCTCAGGTCCAGAAGCGTGTGGTGCAGGCGGCCGCACAGGTGTACCGGGCGGCACTAGCTTGGCTCGCAGACGCCCATACCAGCCACGAGGTACTCGAAGCCACCTGGAACGCAATAACTGCAATCAAGGCGCAGATTGTTTACCTTGTGGACTGCGAGAATGATGGGTAAGTGGCATGTCGTATCTTTCTTTTCTGAATATTAATCACTTACTTAATTACTTACTCTTACTTACTTACTCTTACTTACTTAATTAGTTACTTTTGCTTAATGTCAGCATAACTGTAAGACATTGAGGGTAGGGAGGAGTTGATTTGAAACTTCCTTGCGGATTAAAGCTGTGGGCTAGACCAGGACTCGAACGAACCCTTTACCTTTTCCTTTTGTGGGCGTGTAGTCTGACTGAGCTCTCCAGCAACTAAATTGTGACCTGGCTTTTCAGTTTTACTTCCTATCGTCTAAAATTCACAAAAGTTCTCCTACATAACATGATGGACTTGGGAGTTCTTGTCTGACACACTCTGTTAATCTTCCAGGAAGTTACCAAAACACGTAAAATATTTACCGTGAAAAGAAAGAAGGAAATATTGGTATACGGTGTTGTCAGAAACTTTTCACCTCTCTCATTGATACTAGTACTTTATGTTAATGAGAATGCACTTGAATGGTAACGATTCCACATTATGGAATTACTTTACAGACAACACTTCCCAAGACCCAGTAACATGTCATCAGTAATAAGTTTCCAAAACATGAACAGAAATTTCAGTTTAGTTTGTTATTTGCATGTTCAGTGAATCGTAATTGTGGCTTCTTGCAGTTATAATATATGGCTGCATGTTGACCATTTACACAATTGCATTGAGCTACAGTTTTGTTCTCCATGCTGTTATTTATTCAGAAATTCTTCAATTGAGGAGGAGCTGTCGAACATAAATATTTATGAGAGTCACTGTTTGTAACTGTGATGGACTGTTGGCAAACTTCATTAGGAAAGGTGAATGTACTGTGAGGCTGGTATTAGTGTACCTGACTGTGTAAGGATATATGTGGCCCAAGTTGTGAAGCGGTAATTGAAATTGAGTGTGTTACGTTCAGCTGCACTTTGTGCCACAGGGTGGTCCATTTTTCTCTTGGCCACACATATACAAGGGACATTTCATAAATGTAAAAGTTGGTATTACTATGGATTGTTTGATGCAAAAACAATGAAAATTACATCAAACGTAGTTGGGAGCTTAAGAGAGAAGCACATTTATTTTTTTTATTTATTTTAATTTCCCCCTCCCCCACCCCACCGCTGTGTACTATAACGTAAGATTGGCGAGAAGTAGGAATGGAGCCTGCTGGGGTCTGTTACTGTGACTGTTGAAGACCAGAGGTCATACATCAAGAATGAAACTTTGTGGCAAAAATCCGATAAAGGTGCATAGTGTTAAAAGTGAGGTTTGTGGTTAGTTCACTTGTGACCATAGTACAGTTTCAAGTTGTGTTAATCATTTTTGTGGTCGTAGTATGGGCATGTACAGTAATCAAAGACCCGGAATTCAAGAAATGTCAGCACATGAACAAAGTTTGAAACTTGTTGCAGATGCTCTTGATGATCGCAGGGGGGATTGTGAGGAACTCTCTGAAGCTGTGGCAATTCTTCCAACATCAGTATTCCGTATTCTGACAAACAGTTTGAAGAAGAGGAAAAATTTCTACGAAATGAATCCCACATTGCTTGATTGCTGAAGAGAAGCAGAAACACGTGGACATTGCAACTTTGCTCATTAGATGATTCGACCATGAAGATCAAGGATTCCTGAGTCGAATTGTCACTTTTGATGAAATGTGGATTAGGAACTTTGAACAAGACTTGAAATCACAGTCCAATGAGTGGTGAACTTCAGATTCTCGAAATACAAAAAAATTTAGACACGCTCATTCAAAGCTCAAGCAAATGATGATTTTTACATACGATCGTTAAGGGATCATAAAGACAGTCCCATATGAAACAAGTGTCTCAACAGTGTATTATTGGAACTTCATGCAAAACCTGCACAGAAAGATGCAGAAAACCCTCAGTTGCTGACGGCTGGGCCACTCATTCACCTTGATAGTGCTGGCCCGCACGTGCTCCCTCTCTCTCTCGTGTTACGACAAAGGCTACGGCCAAAAATTTAGTTGTGAGAATGTGATTGTCTTTTCTACGTGCCTGTCTGCAACTTGGCGATCATCTTCACAGTGTGCTGTTATCTATCCTCATTAGTATTGATTTTCAGAGTATTCACACAAGTTATCTGTTGCATGGATTGATCACTGTGGTCTCATTTCATCAGCATGGTGTCAGTGACATGTAAATAGCTGGCCACACCAATGGACTTCCATGATGGGCCAAAACCGCAGGCCATTTCTGTGAGTATCTCTAACAGATTGGGCCTGCCAAACTGAAGTCCATCATTTCTCACAAATGTGCAGGCACTGCCCGTCAGATCTAATCTCACTGGTCTGCCTGCAGGACAGGTCTGTTGGCTGGCCTGAGGCCACGGGCAATGGATTTCAGGAACTGCAACTGTCTCACTGCAAGAACATTGTACAGTGCAACATTTTATAGACATTTTATTTATTCTAGTACATTTTGGCACTTTGAAAGTAGATTACGTATTAGAAAGTGTGGTCGATAAGAGGAAGAAAATAGTCAGTCGCTGGCAATTTGTACACTATGTACTCATATATCTCGTGAAAGAAAAACCACACAATACCTGTAAAATAATAGACGTAACACAGTGGGCAATTACTGACGATAACTAACATGGTAGAACCAACATTTTATATTGCAGTCACCTATAGTGTTGGTTTCCACAACCCTTCCCTGCTTTGCACACTTTTTTTCAAGAGTTCTACTTTTTTGAGGTTATTTCTGAAATCAGTGAAGAGATCTGTCTTGCGATTCCAATCAAATATGTATTTTTGTTGCCGAATATGTTTCATTTTATTGAAATAAAATAACATCTGTGGTTTTAATGAAACATATATAACGTTGACTTGCTTTCTCCATCAAAAAGTTCGTTGCAAAAGATGTTAATGTTGGTACTTAAGATTTTCACTCACATGTTTACAAATAGAGAAGTCCTTGCATTTTTTTGCCAACTTGTGTCATTACTTACCCTTGAAATCTCAATTTGTCCCTCCCAGAGGGCCAACAGCTCTTTTGGTGGGTACGTGAGAGGTGCACATGGGTCCCTGAGCTATTGCAGCCTTTGTTTTCTGGGCTGCTTCTCCTTCCCTGTCTTCCTTCCTTTTCTGTTGCCCTTTCCATTCGTTCTCTTGGTGTTCTTTGTCGGCCTGGCTATCCTCGTGAGTTTGCTTTGTCTTGTGGTTTTGGTTGGTTGCTTTTCTTACTCCTTTTTGGCTTTTCTTTTTCATCCCCCTCAGGCATTTGACCTCCATCTTTAAATTTGAAATCTGTAGTGCGGGCCAGATAGGGAAGAATTCCCTTCCTAGTGTCTTTGGCGTGGATTCCCACCCCCCCCCCCCCCTTTTTCTCTCCTCTCCTCTCCTCTCCGCTCCCTTCCCCCCTTTCCCCTCCCTCCCAGCCAAAACATTTTCGCCTCCTTGCTAGGTCACCAGCTCGGTAGCCAGTCCATGTAGTGGGGCTGTTATGTACCCATCTGGCTGAGCCCCATGGTACCACAGGGTTCACACTTCTGGTACCTATGCCGTGAATGCCTCGTGCAAGCCTAGGAGTGGTTGTCCATCTTTTCGGGGCATTGGAGCTCCTGGCAGCAACCGTAGTGCCAGGTGGTCGTTGCTGTGGCTGTGTGGTGCCCACAAGGCAAGCCCCTTCTTGAAGTGGGTGGTAACAGGGCCAACGTTTGGCACATGAAAAGTGTTAAACTCTCTGGCTGTTCTACTGTGGCCGCCTCTCTTCCTATACATAGTTCTGTCTCAGTTCCTGTTCCTGCTTTTCCAGCCGTACACTCCTTGGATACACCCTGGGAGGAGGGCAAGATGTGTTGGCTTGGGGCAAGACCCTTCCTACGGTTCCTAGTCTGTACTGGGACCAACATGGAGACTTTTGCCTCCACCAAACCCCTTTTCTTTGTGGAACATACTGAGGAAAAGTTCGGTGAAGTAGAGTCATTAAGCAATGTAGGCTCTGGCTCTCTCCTTATAAAGACAACTTCTGCCAGTCACCCAGTCTCCCTCTGTGCCTGCGACCGTTTAGGAAACAACTCCTGTGACTATTGCTCCTCACAGGTCACTCAAGATGTAATTTTCCATAGACACGTTGTCCTTGAGTTTGATGAGCTTACGGCTAATCTGGAGCGACATGGCGTTCATTTCATCCAGCATGTCCAGAAAGGCCTTAAGGACCGTGGTGTAGACACAGCACTTTAATCATGGAATTTGAGGGGGATACCCTAGCCAAGAAAGTCAAGGTAATGGTGTACAGATGCAATGTGAAACCATACATTCCACCTCCCATGCGTTGCTTCCATTGCCTCAAGTTCAGCCACTTGTACTCATGATGCGATGACACTCCCATCTGTGGTGACTTTGGCTGCCATCTTCATGTTGCGAGCTGTTACATCCCACCGCCTTACTGTGTAAACTGCTCTTGTCTCCATTCTCCCCACTCACTGGAGTTTCCAGTGTACATGAAGGAAGAAAGAATTCAGGAAATAAAGACCCTTGACCATCGCAGCTACTTTGAAGCCCAGAAGAAATTTGACAGACTTCCCCATGTAAATCTCTCCTCCACCTATGCGTCAGTTACGCCTTTCCCTCCTCACCCCTCCCCCTTACCACCATCCTGCCCCCCTTCCATTTTCTCACCCTCAGTGGCTCTCGTCTCTTCCCTTCCTGGAATTGCTGCTGCTCCTCCTCCTCCTCCTCCTCGGACAGGGAAAACGTCCTCTTCTATGGTTCCTGCTAGGGATGGGGCTCCGTATCGGAACACCCCGCCCCAGCATTCTCAGGACAGGAAGCTTGCACCCTCGGGCCAGAGGAGAGATCTGCGCTCCAAGAGCCCCAAAGCCACTCACTCACTCACACTCTGTCTGATCCTGACACTACTGCCGCCTATCTCTTTACTGATAATGCCTCCTCCCTGCCTGCCTGCCTGCCTGCCTGCCTGCCAGCCAAGGGAGGAGGAAGAGGAAGAGGACAAGTAGTAGTGCAAGTCAAATGACAATTCTTCCCCAGCCACTTGGAGGGTTTGGCCCTTCCACCTCATCCTGAATCGGACCCAGTTTTTATGCTTGTCACCCCCATCCTCATTGGCGAAGACCACCAACCAAGTGACTCGACATCCCCTCAGCTTCATTATGTCTCACATAGTCTCTCACCACACAATAATCCAGTGGAATTGCAACGGATATTATCGCCATCTCCCGGAAATATAACCCCTTGCTTCCTCCTACTCTTCATTCTGTCTTGCTCTTCAAGAAACTTACTTTCATGATGACCATTCTCTAAAGTTTCGTGATATTGAGTGTTCTGTCAGAACCGTGCTGGCCCCGGGATAGCTTCTGGAGGGGTCCGCACTTTGGTTCACACTAATGTCATTAGTGATTGGATCCCTCTTCATACCCACCTGGAAGCGATAGCAGTTAGAGTACAGATGACTGCGGCAATCACTGTTTGCAATGTCTACCTCCCTCCAGGTAGGCCACTTCCTTATGTTGAACTGTCTACCTTAATACAGAAACTGCTGCCCCCGTATCTCCTCCTTGGCGACTTCAATGCACACCACCCCTATAGAAGAGTGCCACTTTGTTGGGTAGGGGTCTTCTTTACTTGACCAGCTTACTGCAGACTTTGATTTGTATCTCCTTAGTGACAGTTTCCCTACCCACTTCAGTGCTGCCCATGGAACCTTTACTGCTCTCTAACTCACAGTCTCTCCCCTGCTCTCTTGGCTTGCCTACATTGGTCACTCCGTGATCTTTGTGACGGTGACCACTTTCCAGTGATCCTTTCTTTCCCCTGCCACTGACAAGCAGATGGGCTCCCACACTGGGCATTCTGCAGGGCCAGTTGATCTTTATATATGTCTGCTGTGCACTTCACCGGTTGGAATGCACCTCACCTCCCTCTGGTGGATCTCCATTCACTGAAATGCGCCCATGTATTTCGTCTCACACCCGCTGTTGGATGGTGCCTAGACCATGGAGTTGGACAGACATATGCTAGTGTCCTAAGGTCTGTTGCCCCTATGGTCTTCCAGCGTCTTGTACATTCCATCCTTGCAGAGTTCCAGGGGCTACTATCTTCTACAGTGATGGCTCTAAAACAAGAGATAAAGCGGGATATGCTTTCACGTCTCCCACTGACTTAGAACACGACTTATTGATGGAATCGTGTAGTGTGTTCATAGTAGAGCTGCTAGCCATTACCAAGGCTCTCAATTTTGTTACTCAGGTCTCTTTCCACAGTTTTTAATATGTACCTACTCATTGAGCAGACTGCTACTCTCGTCATCCTTTGGTCTCTGCTTTCCATGACCTTCTCTTCTTCCTTAGCCATGCTGCCTGCTGGGTTCTCTTTCTCAGAGTCCCAATTCATGGGTATCCCACTGAATGAATGGGCTGACTGTTTGGCTAGATAAGCTGACACTTGTGCTCCATTCTCTTTCATCACTCGAGATGTGGATATGCATATCTATGTCAAATCTCTCTCTGCCCGAAAATGGAATGATGTTTGGTGCACTACTGCTCTCAGTAATAAACTCCGCGCACTCAAGGAGACTGCTGCGCTTTGGTGCTCCCTCGACGGATTGTCCGACGAGGCAATTCAGAACTACCTGTCTGACCAGGGCGTAACGGCTTTCCAACCCGTACTGTCTTCTTGACATTTGACAGAGTTCAGCTTCCATCGAACATAAAAGCGGGCTATGAGATAATTTCCGTTCGCCCTTACATTCCAAACCCTACGCATTGCTATTGGTGTCAGCATTTCAATCATACCAGCCAGTCATGTTCCAATCCAGCCAAATGCGTTACATGTGGCAAGGATGCCCATGAGGGTGCTTTTCCGCCACCATCACCTCGTTGCATCAACTGTATGGGTGACCATGCTGCTTCGTCTAGAGATTGCCCCATTTTCAAAGATGAAAGGCCCATTCAGGAAATCAGAGTGAACATATCGACCTTTGCTGCTCGAAAGCTATTTGCCAGTCGAAAGCCCACTGTGCCTCGCGGAGGTAAATACAGCACTGTCGTTGCCTCTCCTAGGCCTACAAAGGAGGCAGCCATGCAAACTTGTGATCTCACCTTTAGTGCCACAGTCGTCAGATGGGCTAGCGCAAAGATCACCCGTTCCACCTCCCCACTATCACTTACTCACTCTATGGCTCACCCTTCATCGGGTTCTGCTAAATCACGAGCCCCAACATCAGACACCCGAACTTCCAAAAAAGAGCATACTCGTGAAGATTTTTACATACTCCGACTTCACAACCTTCGATTCCTCCCTCATCTCAACATCCTGTTTCCAAGAAGGCTAAAAAGAAACCCAGTTCCTCTCCTTCTCTGCCACGGCGTGTCTCATGTACAGCACCACCTGGCGGTAACTGCCCTCGGCTGTCTTCTGTGTTGCCAAGGCGCACTGCTGGCAGCCGATCAACCCTCCAATCGCTGATGGCAGGAGCTGCTCCTGAACAACCTATGGATCAGGATCTTCTGCCTTCGGCTGAATGTCATTCCACGCTGTCAGCCGCCGGCTCTGAGCAATCGTCGCTTTGAGAGCAACCTTGGTCACATTCTTCCCTTTTGTCAACCCTATTTTCATTATCCATTCGAATATCTGCGACATTTGAGCCACACAGGATAAATTGTTGATCCTCTTACGATCCTACTCGCCGGTCATCTTCTGTCTTCAGGAATCAAAGCTGCGTCCCCATGATCGCTTTGTTTTCCCTCATTTTCAGTCAGTCTGATTTGGTCTCCCCTCTGTTTATGGCACTCCAGCACATGGAGGACTCGTGATTCTTCTCCATGATACTGTCCATTATCACCTAATCCCCTTAAACAGTTCCTTCCAAGCTACTGCTGTCCATCTTTCCCTTTCTGGATACACCTTCTCTCTTTGTACTGTATACATTCCATCGCCCACACCCATGGCAAGAGCTGATCTCCTTCATCTTCTTGGTCAGTTTGCGCCCCCCTATTTGCTGGTTGGGGACTTCAATTCCCACCACCTGCTTTGAGGATCTCCGCGTCCTTGTCTGCGTGGCTCACTATTGATAGAAGTCTTCCAAGTTGATCTTGTTTGCCTCAACACTGGGGACCCTACATTTTTGTCTGCCTCAATGACAAATTTCTCTCATTTGGACCTTTCGGTCGGTACTGTTTCGCTAGCTCGGCGCTTTGAATGGTTCGCTCTTGCTGATACACATTCTAGTAACCACTTTCCATGTGTCCTTAGATTGCAGCCACAACTGTCATGTATGCGCCCGCGACACTGGAAGTTTGCCCAAGCCGATTGGACACTTTTTTCATCTCTAGCAACATTCGATGACCGTCACTTTCCTAGTGTCGACAATGAGATCACTCATATTACAGAAGTTATCCTTACAGCTGCGGTTCGTTCAATACCTCGCACCTCCGATTTGCCCCAGTGCCGCCCAGTTCCTTGGTGGAACAAGGCATGCCGTGATGCAATACGTGAACGGCGAAATGCTATTCACGTTTTCCGCCACCATCCTACTTTGGCCAACTGTATCCGCTATAAGCAGTTCTGTGCACGATGCCGTTGCGGCATCCGCGATAGCAAGAAGGCAAGCTGAGACTTCTTTGCTAGCTCATTTAACACCTTCACTCCCTCCTCAGAAGTTTGGAGTCTGATTCGACGGTTATCTGGTGCACCTAGTTTCTCCCCGGTCTCTGGGCTCACTGTCATGCATGATACCTTAGTGGACACCATCGCAATTTCTAACTCATTGGGTCAACACTTTGCTGAGATTTCAAGCTCTTCAAATTACCCGCCAGCTTTTCTCCCGAAGAAACATGCAGTGGAAGTACGACCTCTTGCTTTCTCCTCTCAAAATCGCGAAAGCTATAATACTGTTTTCTCCATGGAGGAACTCCAACACGCACTCTTTTCTTCTCGCTCTTCCGCCACAGGACCAGATGGTATCCACATCCAAATGTTGCTGGATTTATTATACCATTGTCTGCACTACCTCCTTCGCCTTTATAATTTGGACTGACAGTACTTTTCCCAGAAGGTTGCGGGAAGCTACCGTCATTCCTGTTCCGAAACCTGGAAAGGACAAACATCTCCCCTCTAGCTATCGCCCTATTTCTCTCATGAGTAGTGTATGTAAGGTTTTGGAGCGTATGTTGAATTGCGTTTAGACTAGTGGCTGGAGTTCAGAAGTCTTTTAACACCTGCCCAATGCGGTTTTCGAAAACATCGTTCTGCTGTTGACAGTCTTGTTGCTCTCTCCACGTATATAATGAACAATTTTCTCAGGAAATGCCAAACGGTAGCAATATTTTTTGATGTGGGGGGAGCATACGATACCTGCACACTGTTCTCTTGGGGATTTCGAGGTCGGCTGCCCCTATTTCTTCGTGAATTTGTGACAGAGCGCACATTTAAAGTGCGGGTGAACACTACTTTCTCCAAAGAAAACGGGGTACCCCAGGACTCCGTGTTAAGTGTTGTACTGTTTGCCATTGCCATAAATCCAATTATGGATTGTCTCCTTCACGATGTCTCGGGCTAACTATTTGTGGACAATTTTGCGATCTACTACAGCTCTCAACGGACCAGCCTTCTTGAAGGACGTCTTCAAGGATGTCTCGATCGCCTCCACTCTTGGACCATCAAAACCGGCTTCTGCTTATCTTCCAGTAAGACCGTTTGTCAATTTTTGGCGTCGTACGGAGTTTCTTCTACCTTCCCTACATCTAGACCCTGTCAACCTTCTGTATGAGGCCATCGTTAAATTCTTGGGTCTTATGTTTGACAGAAAACTGTGCTGGTCCTCCCATGTTTCCTATCTTTCGGCTCGCTGTCTGCGATCCCTAAACACCCTCCATGTCCTGAATGGTACCTCATGGGGAGTGGACCGAGTGGTCCTTCTCTGCCTCTATTGCACCTTAGTGCACCTGAAATTGGACTATGGAAGCGTAGTTTACTCCTCTGCTCGGCCATCTATCTTTCGGCGTCTCAACTCTGTCCACCACTGTGGATTATGTTTAGCGTCTGGAGCTTTTTACACCAGCCCTGTGGAAAGCCTTTATGCTGAGACTGCTGAACCTCAGCTGTCCAGTCGGCGAGCTGTCCTTCCGAGTAGTTACGCTAGCCATCTGTCTTCCATGCCTGCTAACCCGGCCCATGACCTTTTTTTCGACTCTTCCTTGGATTTAGGGTATGCAGGCTGCCCTTCCTCTCTACTACCACCGGGAGTCCGCTTCCGTCAACTGCTACATTCTCTTTCCTAAAACTTCCTTGACAACTTGGGGTACAGCACCACCTTGGCTCTGGCCCCAGACCTGCCTGCTCCGTGACCTTTGTCAGTTTCCCAAGGATGGTACCCTTTCTCTCGTTTATCGTCGGGCAATTGCTGCTCTATGCGCACAAATGAAGGATGCCACATTTATTTACACTGATGGCTCAAAAACATCATTTGATGTTGGGAGTGCCTATATTGTTGGTGACACCCATAATCGATTTTGGCATCCCGAACAGTGTTCAGTTTTTACTGCAGAGTTTTACGCTGTTCTCCAGGCTGTCCAATACATCTGTCGCCATCGGCAGATGCAGTATATTATATGCTCCAATTCGCTCAGCTCTCCCCTCAGTCTCGGAGCTCTCTACCCTGTCCACCCTGTGGTCCACCAGATTCAGGACTGTGCCTACATTTGCTCCACTTGGGTGCATCTCTGTGGCGTACCTCTGGATCCCAGGACATGTTGATACATGTGGGAGTGAGGCGACCGGTATAGCGGCCAAGGCTGCAGTCTCTCTTCTTCAGTCTGCTGTTCGCATGGTTCCCTTTGCCAATCTGCGGAGTGTTTTATGTCGTCATGTTGCTCTTTTGTGGCATGCACATTGGTCGACACTTCCCAATAATGAATTACGGGATGTGAAAGCTCTTCCCTGTACTTGGGCCTCTTCCTCCTGAACTCGTCGCCGGGAGGAGGTAATTTTAACTAGACTTCGGATAGGGCACTGCCTTGTTAGCCAGTGCCCGTCTACAGCTGTCGCCTGATATCTTCCATTTTAGCAGATGACATCCGCTCAGCCGATCGCGCTCTTGTGTTTATTAGTATCAGTGAGCTGTCAGTCATTTGAAGCTCTTTTTGGGGACAAACAACCCCCCTTTTATAGTGGTTTTTTAAGCTTTCCTTTTTTTTAGTTTCCCCACTTTTTAGTTTAGCTCCCATTGCTGCTGGTTTCCAGTTTTCTTTTTTTAACCTTTTCCTAAGTCACAGACGGGTTGCTAATGACTGTAGCAGTTTTGCGCCCTAAAACCATAACAAAAAAAAAGAAAAGAGAAATTCTCTGATTGGTCAAAACATTCTATGTACTGTCTGCTGTGAGCTTGAGAGCTGCCTGGTAGAATTATGGGCATGCGAGTGCAACATGGTAAAGAAAGTACATAAGCAGAGCAGAGATGAATGAGGAATCATTCTAGTGATGACATGGGCCACAAATGGGGGAATTCCACTGAAGTAACTTTCTTTGACAAATAAAAAAATAGTCGTGGCCCAGCACCTGGGAACAAGCACTTTGGAAATGGCAAAACTGGTTGGCTGTACACATGCATCTATAGAAAGTAATCGAAGCACAGTGAAAAGACAAGCAGGCGACAAGATGTTGGATGTCAAAGTCTCAGCACAGAAAGTGATTGAAGGCTTGGCTGGTCTGTAAATCGGGATAGGTCGTGGTCTGTGGCAGTTCTGACGACAGAGTACAGTGCTGGTGCTGGCACAAGTGTTTCAAAGAATACCGTTCATCACTATTTAGCATGGGATCCACAGCAGAAGACTCCTATGTCGCACCAGTATTGTCGGTTGTTTGCAGTTAGCATGGGATAAGAGAGATTAGACCCTGGATCAGTGGAAAAGTGTCACCTGGTTGGTTGAATTTTGTTTCCTGGTACATTAGGTCAATGGCTGCATCTGGATATGCTGTCAGCCAGGCGAATGGCTGTTCAAAATACGCAGCTCATTGAGGGACATTCACGTGGACTTCCAAGGAATTTGTGGTAGTGGGCGAAAGCAGTGAGACAACTGGGTAATACATAATCATCATTAGACCATAAGCATACCTACTAAGGTTGATTGAAAAGTAATGCCTACACCTTCATTAATTGGGTTTGGATGGGAATATTTTAATAAATCAAATGCAGAAATATTCCTCAGAATGTGGTCTTTAATTACCAATATTCATCTTTCCACATAATCACCAGCCAATTGGATACATTTGTGCCAACGATGAACCTGTTTTCTGAAGCCGCCACGGAAGAAGTTGACACTCTGTTTCCGCAACCACTGTCTCACAGTTCTGTCATAATTGTCTATCCACGTTTCGTCTCCTGTCACAGTTGAATGGAGAAAGGCGTCACCTTCATTTTCGTAACGTGAGAGGAGTTCCTGGCAGATTTCAAGTCTGTGCACTTTCATTTCATGAGGAAGCATCCGGGGTACCCATTGTGCACAGATCCTCAGATAGCCAAGCAAAGCAATAATGTGACCCACACGTCCTTGTGAAATGCCGATTGTGCTTGCAATTTCTTTCTGAGAGATACGACAATCGTCCTGAATCAATCTGTCAGCATTTTCTTTGCGAACACGGTGGTTTCTGTCAGACGACGTCCAACCCTTTGTCACACAGGTCAGATGGTCCCGTCTCAACATCTTTAAACTTACTTGTGCAATGAAGCACAGTAAGCACAGTACTCACATCAACACAATCACCATCAACTGCTTTCATTTTCTGATGAATCTCTTTAGGGGTGACACCTTCTGCTGTCAAGAATTCAATGACTGCACATTCCTTAAATCACATTGACCTACCATCTGCGCAAGGTTCCATACTTAACACTGTAGCAACAACCATTCAGTGGTAAGGCTTTCCGCCAACTGGAGCTGTAAAGAAGGGGTTATGGAACAAGCCAGTATGTGCCGCATACCAGTGCTGCCAACTGTTGAAGAGTTATGAAAGTTGAGGCATTACTTTCCAGTCAACCCTTGTACATGCTTTGATTTCTTCCTTGATGGCAGTAGCATATTCCAGTAGTATAACTGTGTTAAAAGGGCATAATCACCTACACACACTGCAGGACATTGGCTGCAAGTAAACTGAAAACAATGGAAAATGAAACTATTAGCTTCCGAGCTAACAGATTTCTGGCTATCTGCTCTGTGCACCTGGTATCTTGAGGTTGTTGTTATTATGTTAAATACTTAATATTCCCACATGATTGAAACAAAAACATTATTACATCATTGCACATATTCATTATATTTGTTTCCTTGACATGTTCCAACTCATAATGTTTAATGTGAATATGATCAATGAATATGATTAATGTGAATATGATCAAGTGACTAAAATAATTTGTGCATATATGTGTGTAAATCTATTTTTTGATAAACCTGCAGTATTCGTACGCATGCTGTGAAGTTCCTGGAGAATGTTGTCCTCCTGCAGACATATCCAGAACCTGATGGCATGGTGCGTAGAGATGACTTCTCTCTAGAAGATGTACCAATGACACTTAAAATAGCAAGAAGAAGAAAACTGGAGGAAGAGGCCTTGTAAGTAAATCTCACAGCATTTCCCTCTGTGCCGTTTTGTGTGTGTGTGTGTGTGTGTGTGTGTGTGTGTGTGTGTGTGTGTGTGTGTGTTCTTTAGCTTCTGAATTAATAGTTTCTAAGACAAGAGTGCATGTTCTGTGGGCACTGAATGGACAGACCAGTTACTATATTGGTGTAAGATGTACAGGCTACTGATGTAAGTACTTTAGGAGAAAAAAACTGTTTCAAAAGCTAAAGAAACAGTTACCTCACTTTGTTCATTGATTAACATCTCATCAATAAATTCTCATTATTGTGTTGTAGCTGAGAGATTTTTTTTTCTTCCAACTGTATTCACATTGTTTTAGATTTTCATATATCTGGGAACCTATTCCAAATACCTTCATTAACATTCTGTAGTTGTGCATCATATTGAATGTTACCTGGAAAGTAAATTTATTTTTGCACACCGTTGTTGTCAGCACTCGCTTGGAGCTGTGAGGTACTATGAGAAGCAGGAGAGCTTCTGTAAAGTTTGGAAGGTAGGAGACGAGATACTGGCAGAAGTAAAGCTGTGAGTACCAGGCGTGAGTCGTGCTTCGGTAGCTCAGTTAGTAGAGCACTTGCCCGCGAAAGGCAAAGGTCCCGAGTTCGAGTCTCGGTCAGGCACACAGTTTTAATCTGCCAGGAAGTTTCAACAACCACCTCGTAATTCTTGCCACATTTGAAAAAAAAATAAAAAAAATTACGATAACAGCAAAGAAGAGAAATAATGTAATTTTGGTGCTAGAAATTCATTGCCTCTTGTCATCTCTCATTGTGTACGTAAAATTGTTGTCTGTCACATTGGTTACGCAAAACTTGACGCATTGCCAATGTGCGAGAAGTAGAGAAACACAACTGCGACTGGCGCTGACCCTTATCTGTGCTTCGGTTGTATGTTATCGGCTATACTGGGAGCAGTGCCTGCTTAAATGCTGAATTTAAATTCCTGTGTGGTATTTACCTTTTTACATATTGAACAGTGTGCGTCACGATTGAGTTTTGCTGATGGCTTCTGTCTTGAATCTCTCTGTTGTCAGGATGGTTTTCGAGCTGCTCCTGAACTTTCATGGATCCCCTCACATCAGCAGTGTTAACCTCATGACGTGCATGGGGTCCTTGACACTCATAGCAAAGATGCGACCACAACTTTTCATGGGGAAAGTCATCAATGCATTTGAGAAGTTGCACCGTAAGCTACATAATTATTATAATTGACTTAGACCTGTAAAGTGATCTGAACTGCATATGATTTGTTTTTTTCAAAGTTTAGTGAAAAATGATTGACCAGAAACGTTGCTTGATTTACTATTTATCACAATGTTTGCATCATGTGCAAACACACCAGACTTTGCATCTGGAAATGTCATTGAAGTTACACTATTTGCCATGTGATAGATGTGTACAAAATCAATATTCTTGACATGTATCAGAAGTGTTCACTGGCAAATATATACTTTTTAATCGTGTTTTTGAGCAAAGGGATCTGAACCCATTGTTTGTAATTTCTTTACAGAAAACCTTCCACCGACATTGTCAAAGTCGCAAGTTAGTTCGGTGAGCAAGCACCTGAAAATCCAGTTGCTGAATCTACTGAAACAGCCATCTTCTGTAGAGTTCCACAACAACATTACTGCCTTGCTGGCTGAACTGGGTGCTACTCACCAGGAGGTAATGTATCAGTCTTATGTGAAAAATGTCCTGCTAAGAGAACATGTTTGTTGTCCAAAAGCTACATATCACCCACATAGAAATGATTCTAGTGCAATGTATGAAAGGTTATGGGTTTGATGGCTAGTCATTTGTAAATTAAAATCATTCATTCGTCAGGGCTATCACCCCTCTTGTTGTCTGGCTACTACCAGTGCTTGCTTGCCTGCTTCCTCAAGTTTTCACAGGAATGGGAGTCGGTAGCTGATGTGACCATAGAGAGGGGAAGATTGCCATCATGTAGTGACAGCAGGCCACACTTTTATTTTAGGAGGCAGTCTTACTAATGGCAGTTGTCAGTTTTACTCCAGACAAAGTGGACAGAGATGACACTCAGAACATTGAGTTGAAATTGGCAATAGACACAGCAAGAACAGCATAAATACTTCAGGCAAGGATTTCTTCTGGAAAAAATGTATGACGATTCCTCTTTCCAATAGTGGATGTGTTGTGAAGTACATGATAGGTTAAAATTGCGTGCTCGTCCTCGAGTTGAATTTAGACTGGTGGCTTCCCTGAACACTGTTCTCGTCAGTGCATCTATGCAAATGTAACTCGCTGCTTCAGGTCTGCCACTATTTCTCTACTTCCAATTCTGTAAGTGCCATTCATGAGCTGGCAAGAGTAAAAGTTAAGGGTCCAGCATCTAGTCCATTTTAAACTACAAGTAGTTCCAGACGTATTCATTGTAATGGTCACCTTTTAGCCACCTCAGTTCTGAGCTTAATTTTATACGTGAAAAGTTTGTCAATGATAATTGCCTTGTTCTAGGACAAAATAAGATTAAATTCTTATTATGCCAAAACCATTTGCTTTGTGTGTTTTTTGACCTTGAAAAAGCATACAACATTACTTGGAGGCACATCCTTTGCCAACATCCTTGTCACTTCTTATCCAATCCTTCCTTGAGGACCAACACTTTAGATATTGTGTTGGTGACCTCATATCTGACTCTGTTAAACACAATGGGGTCCCCCAAGGCAGTGTACTCAGGGTCACATTGTCTGCCTTTGCTATCAATAGCATTTCCTCCGCAGTCAGCAGCCCTGTCAAATGCTCTTTGTTTGTGGATGAATTTGCTGTCTTACACTCTTCCTCCACTCTTACAGTGATGATGAGGCAACTGCGGCTCACCGTCAGGCGGCTGGAAACTTGACCCAAGGCAACTTGTTTTCGGTTTTCACCAGAGAAGACTACTTGTGTCAATTTTAAATGTGCTTGTCAAAGTTTTAACCAACCAGTGTTCACAGTGGAGAACATTTTATGTTTTCAGGAAATTGTGCCCTATTTGGGTTTATTATTTGACTTGAAATTAACTTGGCTCCCACCCCTGAAAGACCCTACAAACAAAGGGCTTCCAGTCACTGAATATTTTGAAATGCCTTAGCAGAAAAGCATGGTCCTGCCTCCTGCAGTTTTATAGGGCATTTGTTCGATCACATTTAGATTATGGCAGCGTGGTCTATGGATAACCTTGTATTTCCTACCTGAAGGTGTTAGTGTCCACCATGAGGACGTTTGGATATCAACTAGAGCCTTTCAGACCGGTCCAGTTCAGCGTTTGTTGCGTGCAGAGGCTGGTGAACCACCACTCTGGATTCCACGATGTATCCTTTTGGCTCAACGGGCACTGAAAATCTGTGTCGTCTCAGTCATTGGCATTAAGTGGTCCAACCCAACGCTGAATGGCCATTCAGGAATGGGCCCATGTGACCAACCCATTCGGGGTACGTGCTACTGACTTTTAAAAAGTTCTGGATCTATCATATCTCTGAATACACAGCCGATGGACTGCTTTGCTGCCTTGGTTTCTTCAGAGATGCAAAGTGATTTTTAGCTTGATGTGGTACAAGAAAACTTGTACTTCAGATTACATTTTTATAACTTTTTTCTTCCATTTTTAAGTACGTACTACTGTTGTATCACACGGGTCCCAGGAAGAGAATATCCTCAGTCGTTCCACTGTTTTCTCTGATAGGGTACTCAAAGTGTGTCTTCTGGAACATTTTACAAATTTTCTAGTACAGTTTACAAATTATGATGTGGAGTTATGACATTATGACGACATGCAGAGGATTCAGACATCACCATACATGTTTTTTTGGTCTGTTCAGTCCCCTAGTGCACTATAAGCACTTCACCAAATGTAACCAGTAGACCAGTTGATTCACGTGATCCATGACTCCTTGCAGTGGCTCCAACACCATGACAACATGTTTTGCTGGGTACCTGGCCACATTGGGATATAGGAAATGGCATGTTGACAAACTGCCCAAGGTGGTGTGTCAGGATGGTGTTGTCTGTGAATATCCCATCCTGCTGCATGCTGCCATCTCATTTTCTGACACACGTCATGCGTCAGTGGGAGACAATGGTTGAAGGTGACAGAAAAACAAACCGTGGTCACTCAAATTGACCACACAGCCATGGCGTCCATCATGTCATCTTCACTGCCAGAAGAAATTTTTGCTTACCAGGCTTTGCATTGAACATAGTCCTTTAGCACTTGATTTCCACCTCCAGCGGGAGGATCCACCACTCTGTGAGGTTTATGATGTGCCACTTTCAGTTCAGCATACGTTGGCAATGTGTCTCTTCTATACTGTTAAGACTCTGAAACATTTGTTAGCAGCAGTCACAGTGGCTGAGCCAAAGACTGAGACGGCGTGGAGTTTTACAACTATTTATTGAACTTTCTTTATAATTGCTCCCTCGTCGTCACTGCCCAGCCCTGCGGATCCCTCTGCCGGGCTGCTACTGTGCAGATTCTCCGACAATGTGCGCAACGCGCGCCGCTGATCGCATTCGGGAGCCTCAGGCCACCAGTGATCCGCTGAAGCCAGGATGCCCTTGTGGTTGAGATGAACTCATCGCCGCTCACCGCCCCAGTATGAGCACGCCCACAGAGCCGTGTCACCGTGAGGTCAGCTGCCTACACCTACTGGAAACGGTGGCTGGGAAGACGTTGTCCGTGAGGTCCCTTCATGGACAGACCATGCGCCGAGGGGCCAGGTTGCCGTGAAGTCAGGACATCAGTCTCTGGTGGTGCCTGTGACCGAGACAGCGCTGTGGCCGGTCCCGCTGGAAGTTCTCACTGTAGTTAGTCAGCCATGGTGCCGACCAAACTCGGGCCGATCTCCAGAGCTGAAGTTGACATCTGGCGGCGAACGGATGACTCCTGTGAGCTGCAACAGACTTCCAGAATCATCACCTACGAAGATTGAACTTTTGGACACGGACCGTGTCCGTCCTTAGATCCAAACTGCTTCCTAATGGCTTCTGTCTTTTGCTGCCTGCACTCCACTATTTATATCCGGCAGGAGGGCGTTTTTTACCCTTGGTACCTTTTTGTTAACACTCCCGCAGTATATTGCAGCATAACTTAGCGTGCTGGCCTCACTTCCCCTTACACAGCACTCTCCAGGCTTTGCTCGGCACTCGGTCCGTGTGCGTCCTTGCGTCAGTCTGTTGGTAGACTGCTGCTGTCAGCAAGGCTATCTGTGCCTGCCTACTTTGCAACGCCTTGGTCGCCGGCATGCCTCTGTTTTGCCATTCTCCACTGTGTGAAGCAACTCTTACTACATGTGGCCGCAACAATACTGATATCAGAGCAGCCCTCAATATCGATGGCTATCTACTCACCATCCTCGCTTATATTTATTCCACAGTTAAAAGAGTGGTGAAATGTTGTGAACTGTTAGGCCTCATCCCTAAATTGATGTGGAAGAGAGGCAGACTTTAATCCATTGTAAACTGCTCCGCATGTGGGGACAACAGTCATCTGCACCTTTCAGAATGTCAAGCTGACTTTTTGTCAGGGTGCTGATTACAGTGATGTTGAGTGCCCCTCACATAAATAATAATAACAACAACAACAACCATCAAAATAGGATTAAAATACTAAATTTATATAATTAGTATGAAATGCCAAAATTTTAGAACATGTTCAAAGTAATACTTTTTATGTTGGAAAGTAACTGAAATATTATGAAAATCGTGCCACTAGAATGTGAAAGTAGAAGTTATTCTGTAGTCTTAATGCTACTTTGAAAGGGGGTGGGTGGAGTAGGTGTTTGCTTACTCAATTGTTGTATTGAAATAAAACAATCACTTCTTTGATAGTGGAGGGTATATTAGCATGTTAAAGAATCTGCTAAAATCATCCTAATCCAAAATTACTAAACACAAACAGAAATTACTTTCATTTCTCAAATACGTGCTGACAGTGCAGTAAACAGTTTTCTTTAAGCAGGTGCTGCCACCTACTTGAACCATGCCCGAAGCAATATGTGAAGTACAGCAAGTGCATGGCATAAATTATATATTACAATCAGGCATAGTGAGGTTAGCTCATTCCCTGAACTAGACCAAATAAAATTTGGGCGTAGTACGTATGCTGCATGAGGACGCAGGACGTTAGACTTTCTTCACGGAACTTGCTACACGAAAGGTTTGGAATACCATTTATCTTGGAGCGAATGTTACAAAATGATTGTGTATGTAGTGGGTGTTGGTAAAATTCAACTGACTTTCACATTCAGTAATTGTTTGGTGTTTAATAATGGTTGCAGAACTGAAACATAGACTTGTAAGTATTTGGATGCTTTCTTGTAATGGGCCACACATACCCACATTAACTTGTCCCAGTACAGTGAAATATGAAAGTGCTTCTGCCATCTCTGACATAAATATGTCTTTACCTTTGTCATTGATATTGACAGAAATCACTAGTAAAATGAGTTAATGCCAAAACATGAAATATGTGTGAGAATTCTTGATGAGCCATTGAATTTGAAGTTGTTCAGTGACTAATTAGCTGATGTATTTTTAGCTTTCACTTCACATTTTCTTTTTCCCGCTCAGTGGATCTTCTGTTCCACAGCAGAGACTCAGGTAGGCATGCATGACTTGTGACCTACCCTCACAGCTATACTTCCACCATAAGTAAAACTGGGATGGTGGTTCGTGAATTTTGCCTGCAGGGCTCAGTCTGTAAGAACGTTGCCCACCAAAGGCAAGGTACCATGTTTGAGTCCCCACCTGCCAGACAGTTTAAATTTTTCTGGAAGCATCAAACAAACATTTCTCTTGTAAATCTGTCGAATTATAAAAGTTATGGAAATGGTTGAATTCTATGGTCATAAATCAGGAAAACTAGTTAATTTCTACAAGGAAGTTGATGCTGCTGGGACTAAGGAAAAGACAGATGAGGGCCAAAATAAGAAGAAACATACTTCATTGTGTGTGTTTATATATGTATGTGTGTTGTGCGCGTGCGCATGCCAAGTGTCTGCCCAGTAAACATACTTGAAATATGTAATTTTATTGTAGGTGATGCGGGCATTCCCCCACCCAGAGGAACTGCGGCGCCGACAGAAAAGAGTGGCACAGATGGCCCCAGATTTGACCCCACCGTCCAGCAAGAAATCTCGCCTCAAAGTCGAATATGAGGAAGAGGCTTCAGAAGATGACGAGACCGTGCAGGTACGAATACAGCGAACAGCAATTTCCCCCCCCCCCCCCCCCCTTCCTAAAACAAATGGTCTGATGTGAGCATGATGAACATTTCTAGCAATATCTACATCTATATTCTGCTGGCTGCATTAATGTGTGGCAAAGAGTACTTTGTCCCACAGTATTTTCTTTTCTTCCCTGTTATGTTGATGTGGGAACAATGTTCTTGATCAGAATAATGTATCCGTCGGAAGACTGGTTTGATGCAGCTGTCTGCACCGGACTTTTCTGCTAGAACCTCTTCATCTGTTTATAGCTTCTGAACTTGTGTACTGTAGTTAACCTGTCATCTCCCTCCACAATTTCTACTCCCCACCTCCCCTCCACGACCAGATTGGCTTTTCCTTGATACCTGAAATAACTTTGCGATTTTTCCATTACACTTCACCATGGTGTGCAATGCCTGTTTCGTAGTGTTAGCCATTGGATGTGGATGAGCACCTGGGCTTAGTAAATAAACTCTTGATGAAATGCTTTCTTCATTTTAGAATTGCTTTTTTCTCTTCTATTAGTGGTACTTATTAAAATCTTCACACTGATGAAGACTACTTGAGAATGAATTTGACAAATACAAATGTACAAGGATCATTCAATAAGTAAAGCCCAACATTTAAAAAAAAAAAAAAAAAAAAGAAAAGAAAAGCCATTAACACACATAGACAAATGTCCTTTTTGGTGCTTCACATTTGATGTTTGATTTGTGCACCGGTGAAGTTCTACACCGTTCTGGAAGATGGCAGAGCCGTAGTGCAGCATCAGAATGGTGTCTGCATACAACTCACGTTACAAGCACGTGCTGTTATTGAATTCTTGTGTCCAGAAAAAGAAACCATGGTGAACATTCATAAACGTTTCTCTGCAGTGCATCGCAATACAGCACTTGAGAGGAGTACTGTTGGGTGAAGAAAGTTACAGCCTCAGGAAATGCTCCATGATCAGCCTTGCTCGGGACATCATGTCACAACCACTGCTCCAGACATGCAGAATTGTGCGGATTCCTTTATTCGTACCGACCAGTGCATCAAAACTCAGCAATTGGCTCTATAGTTGTCAGTCAGCATTGGAAGTGCGTCTGCCATGACTGAGACTCTCAGATATTCAAAGAGGTGCTCACAGTGGACCACAAGATTCAGAGAAAGACAATTTCATGTGAATTGTTGGAGTGTTTTGAGACCAACGGAGAGGCCTTTCTGTCACGGTTTGTTACGGAGGATGAAAGCTGGGTGCACCACTTTGCACCAGAAACAAAAAGGCAGCTCACGGAGTGGAATCATCCTCATTCACTATAAAAGAAGGAATATTAGATAACCCCCTCTGCCAGAAAAGTCATAGTGACAGTCTTCTGGGATTGTGATGGCGTCATTATCATGGATATGATGCCAAGAAGGTGAACCATCAATTCAGAGGCAAATGTGATGACTCTGAATAAACTGAAGAACTCTTTCTGACATTTTCGGTCGACAAGAATAAAGCAAAATCTTGCTCAAACACAGTAATGCACATCCACACACAAGTCTGAGAACCCGGGAACACATTGCCAAATTGGTTTGGATATCATTGCCTCATCCACCTTACAGTCCAGACCTGGCACCTTCGGGCATCTATCTCTTTGTACCGCTCAAAGATTCTCGATGGGGGACACACTTTGAAGATGACAAGAGTATCGGTCATGCAGTGAAAACGTGGCTACACCTACAGGACAGAAGCTTTTACCAGCAGGGAATACATGCTCTTCCACAACATTGGTGTACGGCCTTAGAACGTGATAGAGACTCCGTAGATAAATAGGACAGGGGCAAGACGTGTCGATATATATTGTCAGCAAATTCTGACTCTTAACATTAAATATGTTCCGAGGGAAAAAATGTGGGGCGTTACTCATTGAACGACCGGTGTTCAATGAGATTTTCTCTCTCTCCTCTCCTCTTCTCTCCTCTCTCTCACTCTTTCATATGTTGATCTATTATAATCGATTGTTCAAGCGGGGGCAGAACACACACACACACATGTAAAATAAAAGACAGTTGTAACTGGCAAGCTTTCAGAGCCAGTGTGGCTCCTTCTGACTGAGAGTCACTGGCTCTGAGAGCTTGCCAGTTACAAGTGTGTGTGTGTGTGTGTGTGTGTGTGTGTGTGTGTGTGTGTGTGTGTGTGTGTTTTCTGCTACTGCTTGGTGAGTAGATTTTTATCCATCCAATTAAATAATTTTTTCAGTGGTTTAATTTCATTGCAGGCGTCATCGGGGAATAAGTGAATTAGCGCATATATTACTTCTATTTTATACAACCATGATGAATGGAATCAGTCTTGCATTATTGCTGGGAAATATTAGACAGAAGGTGCAGTATCAATATTGTGTATCACTTGCCCACAATGTTGTAACCATTTGTTTTGGGAGCTCATTATTGTAATTATTGCTCCAAAGTAAATATATTGTCTCAAGAAAGTTTTTGAAAATAATCTATTAGAATGTAGTGTTACTTAGACACTACATCATGGCAGTTGGCTGCAAGTATAAATAATTGAGGATTCAACAGCCGTTAGAGGGGAGAAGAGAGGGGTAGGGAGGATGTCACGAATCCCTGTTGCAGGGCAGCAAACCTATACCCACATTTTGTGCTGCAGTGAAAGCAGATCTATTGCTACAAATTGTGTAACAGTTATCATAAATTATATGAAATTACAGTTCTTATTTCTGATAGAAAACTAATGTAATTAAATATATACATCATTTACATACTGCATGAAACAGTTTGATGATTTATATTAGTCACTTTCCCGGTCTCACTCGGCCGTGTCAGTAGCTGAAGACTGGTTATCAGCTATATCTGTGCAGACTAAGCTTTCAAGTTCCGCTGTGTCTGTATTAGATGAGTCCTCAATAGAGTAATTAGCATGTATTAATTGTCAGTTCCAATTTCCATTATGCCATCGCACCTCCTGTAATCGTGCTCCACCTCTTGCACTTTTCTTCAGTACCCTTCCCAGTCATTTTGGAGTGAATGAATTGAAGGGTTGGCTATAAGTTTTTTGAGACTGGCTGCAGACATGTCACCAGAGTTGTGCTCTCTCATTCACTGTTTAATTTTTGCCCGTACAAGTTCATTTGCATTCAGTTCACAATTGTTCAGCAGCAGGCAAACCACGATGTGGTTAACCAGTTCGTCTACTGCGTAGTCTTTTCACTGGGTGTATTCGCCTGCACCAGAGCACACAGCTCAGCATTTGTCAAGTTGTCATTATGTTTAACTTTACTTTTATGCAGCTGAACTCTCTTATCACCACCCTTGGATAGTATATTGAAGGAGTTTTGTCCACTTGCCTACAGTGATAATACACGTTGTCCATATCAATAACAGAATCTGGCAGAATATTTGGGAGCACCATATAGTGAAGATGCTGAGTCGCAGATACGCACAACAAAAAGACTGTCACAAATAAAGCTTTTGGCCATAAAGTCCTTTGTAAAAAAAAAAAAACACACACACACACACACACACACACACACACACACACACACACACACACACACACACACACAGAGAGAGAGAGAGAGAGAGAGAGAGAGAGAGAGAGAGAGAGAGAGAGAGATATCCCATTGACTTGATTAAAGTTTTTAATGAGGATCTGGCCCATCTCAAGTTTGTCTTCTCGTGCAGCACTGGAAGAAGTTTTGCCATGCTAGGAAGTATTTTCTGTTGTGCTTAGATTTCTGCTATGCTGTTCCTTATAACTAATTTACTGAAGTCGTCAGCTTCTTCTTAAGTATCACTGTGTCTCATCCTGAGTGAACAAAATAAAAATAACTTAACAGCTGCCTAGTTGGAAGAATTGTCAAATATAAACAGCTGTACACTAGTACAGTACAAATTAGGGCTAAAACTGATCTTTTCTTTCTTGGACTACCAGGCACTTCTTCTGGATGAGAGCTTGTGGGCTTTCTAAACCTATCTAGGAGTTGAAACAACTTTGCCAATGTAAATGGCAGCTCTCTTTCTGGCCCAAGTGATAGGGTGTAGCAGTTTTTTTTGCTTTCCTTTTCCACCTCGCAGCACTCCAGCACAATATGCATAATGTTACGAGCACCACTTCATACTGCAAATCTCCCTTTCCTTTTAGGGATAGTGGGAGTTGTATATAAGCCGTCTGATGGGCCTGGAACAGTGTCTTGACTCATTTCAAAATAAGAGACGAGCAACAAGCAATGCACAACACAAAGTGGACAACACATGAGCATTCGGTAGTGGTTGGCAGTGCTGTAAAAGTGGTGGAACAGGCCAGAGCTCCACCAGGAACTTCAGCAACTATAGACCAAAACACCAACACCTGAAACTGCCATGATATAGTGTCTGAGCAATAGGAAGAGTGATGTCTGTTGTTAAAATGCTAAAAGTAAATATGACCTTCATTATCGTGCATTAAAATAGGCTTTATCTCGAGAGTGGGACCAATAATGCTGGTAATTTGATGGAGAGCCGAAAGTTTTTTGTAAACAAGTACTATTTCATACAGGAAATGTCAATTTTAAGCAGTACAAAAGAATTATAGCAAACTGTGTTATCTAGCCAGTAAACTTGTTTCCAGTGCATGCAGAACAGGTGATGTAAGAGGTGTCTAAGTAACAATTTTTTTAATAAGCTGTGATTATTTGTATTACACATTGTAACAGAGTTCTATATGGGCAGGCTCGAACACTTACTGAAATTTGATATGCAACATTATGCAGTGGTGTATACTATCTAAAATTAAGAGGGCATTGTAATTAGGTGTCATTCTTAGTTTCCTAGGGACGGAAACTTTGGTATTGCAAAACAGTCCATAAGGAAACGTGACTGAGTTGGCTGTGTGCATGAGATATCAGAGATCGTTGCGAACTGCAGTAAAATCAAAAAGTTTCTTTTCAAGAAAGTATGAGCATCATATGTTCAGTTCAAGACTTTCTGCCATACATTTTTACAGAAATACATAATTATGAAGTGGCTCTACTGGGATGACCTTTGCCCATTGTTACCATGAACATTTACCATACCCAACAGCACGAGTCTCACTATAATCTACAAAGTAGAGTGAAGTAAAAGAATTGCTGCATTACATATCTGAAGAGTGTGGACAGTTTTATGGTGAACTTTGTGTATGGCCACTAGGTGAAAATGAAACATTTTGTGATTTTCCACAAAGTCACACTGGTTCTGGTTGATAGGGTTGGCAGCTAGAAATTTTGTAGACAATATAAATACTTGTTCTTGTTTTCAGTCCTAAGGCTGATTAGATGCAGCTCTTCATGCTAGTGTATCATGTGCAAGCCTTATCATCTCTACCGTAGCTACTGTTACGTACATCCATGTCAACCTACTTAAGGTGGTCACGCATTGGTCTCCCTCTAAAATTTAAACCCCCCACTCTTTCTTCCATTAATGAATTGAAGATTCCGTGATGATTCGAAATGTCATACCAAACACTCCCTTCTTTTAATCCAGTTGTGCCATATATTTCATTTTTCCCCAATATGATCCAGTACTTCCATTATAATTAATCAATCTACCCATCTAATCTTCAGCATTCTGCTGTAGTACCACCTTTGGAGTGTATTCCATTCTTGGCTGAACTGTTTTTGTTCATATTTCACCTCTTAATGCAGCTACACTCCAGACAAATATACACTACTGGCCATTAAAATTGCTACACCAAGAAGAAATGCAGATGATAAACATGTATTCATTGGACAAATATATTATACTAGAACTGACATGTGATTACATTTTCACGCAATTTGGGTGCATAGATCCTGAGAAATCAGTACCCAGAACAACCACCTCTGGCTGTAATAAAGGCCTTGAAATGCTTGAGCATTGAGTCACAGACCTTGGATGGCGTGTACAGGTACAACTGCCCATGCAGCTTCAACGCAATACCACAGTGACTGGCGTATTGTGGTATAGTGACTGGTGTATTGTGACGAGCCAGTTACTCAGCTACCATTGACCAGATGTTTTCAATTGGTGAGAGAGCTGGAGAATGTGCTGGCCAGGACAGCAGTCTAACGTTTTCTGTACCCAGAAAGGCCCGAACAGGACCTGCAACATGCAGTCGTGCATTATCCTGCTGAAATGTAGGGTTTTGCTGGGATCGAATGAAGGATAGAACCATGGGTCATAACACATCTGAAATGTAACGTCCACTGTTCAATGTGCCGTCAATGCAAACAAGAGGTGATAGACATGTAACCAATGTCACCCCATACCATCACACCGGGTGATACGCCAGTATGGCGATGACGAATACACGCTTCCAATGTGCATTCACCGCGATGTAGCCAAACATGCATGCGACCATCATGATGCTGTAAACAGAACCTAGATTCATCTGAAAAAATGTTTTGCCATTCGTACACCCAGGTTCGTTGTTGAGTACACCATCGTAGTCACTCCTGTCTGTGATGCAGCGTCAAGGGTACCCCAGCCATGGTCTCAGAGCTGATAGTCCATGCTGCTGCAAACGTCGTCTAACTGTTCATGCAGATGGTTGTTGTCTTGCAAACGGGGGGGGAGAGGGGAGGGGGGGACAGAGAGAGACAGAGAGAGAGTTTTTTTTTTGTGTTGTGTGTGTGTGTGTGTGTGTGTGTGTGTGTGTGTGTGTGTGTGTGTGTGTGTGTGTGTGTGTGTGTGTGTGTGTGTTTTGTAGTCAACATTGTCAAAAACTTTGTCTACAAATGCTGCAGACATACCGTATTTACTCGAATCTAAGCCACACCTGAAAAATGAGACTCGAAATAAAGGGAAAAAAAAATTCCCGAATCTAAGCCGCACCTGAAATTTGCGACTCGAAATTCAAGGGGAGAGAAAAGTTTTAGGCCGCACCTCCAAATCGAAACGAAGTTGGTCCATTGTAATATGAGACACAATTCACGTCGAATGAATGACGATACAGCGACAGTAGTTTGGTTCGAGTCGTAAGCTTAGCAGTTAAGCTTTACCAGGTAGCCATTGCTATGCGTCAGGCGCTCCGTCCGTATTTATGCGAGTACCATTCCTTTTTCACGTGCTCTGTCTGGTTTGAATTGATTGCTTATTTTGCTTTGATCTGATAAGTGCCGTTTTCTTTGTTATAGGTGTTCACGTCATCCTAAGCTGAAAATGCATTACTGTACTGTCATGCATTGTTTGTCGCATTCTGACAGTGCGTGTTTACGGCCTGTCGCCGCTCGCGGCACGGCTTGCTTTTGTGCGCGCTACCGCCGCTTACAATTAAAAAAAAAAAAAAAAAAAAAAAAAAAAAAAAAAAAAAAAAAAAAAAAAAAAAAGAGTGAGGGAATCGTCTCATTAGCGAAACAATGGCAAGAGACTGCTATTTGTTGTTACTTACACTGCTGCTTTCTTTGATAATGATCAACAAGAACCAAATAATAGACTGCGTATTTCAGAACATGTTCTGAACAAGAGTTCGGCGAAAATTTTTCTCCGTTTGAAAATCTTTGCGGCCGCTTCTGTAGTACATCAAATTCTGCACAGAAATTAGTCATCTTAGATTTAAAAATCTGGTCAGTTGCCATACTTCATTTCTGTCTGTATCACATTAGGCATAAGAATAATACAAATATAAACATGACACGATACGTATATTCTTCCGCGTTTGCTGTTGTCTCACTCTAGTTTCGTAGTTTATTAGGCAGGATTTAAATGAGATAGCAGCAAACGCCAAAGAATACATGGCAAAATGTTTATATTCGATTATTCTTATGGTGAAGAGAATACTGCATGTGATTCACATTTCACCAGGTTCCTATTAGCAACCAACTCTTCTCACTGGTAGGAAAAAATTCAGAACGTAGAGTTGGCGATATTTGACAAACATCCTAAACAGTCTTGCCAGTCGGATTTTCGTAGTACATTGAAATTCTGCTACAATCAAAGATGAACAATACGGAATTTGTATTTACTTCGTTGGATAATGTATGAAAATGCAGTGGTCGAAACTCGGGGCGGAGAAAAAAAAAGCTCATCTTCCACCTTTTTTTTTTTTTTTTTTTTTTTTTTTTTTTTTTTTTTTTTTTTTTTTTTTTTTAACTGACGCAGAGGTTTTGGCGAAAGTATTTATCTTTGTGCCTACAAAGCATACCTGTGTAGCGCTACATATATTCGACAGCAGAAGTTATAGTTGTAGCGGCACCTACCAACATTTTTCAGAACTTCCGCTTGCTTTGCACTCGATTCTAAGCCGCAGGCGGTTTTTTGGATTACAAAAATCAGAAAAAAAATGCGGCTTAGATTCGAGTAAATACGGTAGGTTTTCTAAATCGTGCAGTCAGTATTGCATTCCATGTCCTGCATTTCTCCAGGACCAAAATGGATTTTCTCAGATACCAGCCTCTGCCAATTTCTTCATTCTTCAACAAATAATTCATGTCTGTATGTTGTAAAGTAGTTTTTTAAAACATGAAACTTTCCTCGCTTGAAAGGCGCTCAACTGAGGCCCTTCCTTTTAGTATGCGCAAATAACTTTGCAGGCAAGGATTCCATGAGAGATTAGGAATGATTTAAGATAGATGGAGGAAAAATGTCAAAAAAGTGGAAATTTTTAATGAGAAAATACGTTCAAGAAGTTGGTTGTAATATTTCCCAGCGATTGAAAATTTCGGTAACATGAATGATAATGGGACTTGTATGCTTGTTATAAACTTCTGCTTTTTACTGGAGTGGTATGTAACATTGATTTCTGGAAGGGAATGGGAGGTATTTGTGAGCGCAGGTGGCAAAAATGGGTTTGTGGCAAATGTATTGTTAATATTTAAAGTCTAGGACAGAATATTGTGGTTATGCTTATAGAACGTTAAAAGTTAATCCATTACTTGTCTCTCTCTCTCTCTCTCTCTCTCTCTCTCTCTCTCTCTCTCTCTCTCTCTCTCTCTCTTTTTTAAAAAAAAAAAATGTGAAATGATTCAGTGGTTTTCAAGAAGCTCTGTATTTTGTTTCACAATGCTGTGCTCTTTTTGTCACCAAGGAAAGATTTGGCTCGCCTTATATGACCAGTCATTTTTTTCTGTTACCTCCTTAAATAAATCTTATTTAAATCGACTCTTTAATTTGCACTGCAGTGAAACCGTATTTAAGAAAGTAGGCTGTTACATTGGAATTAGATAGGGTACTTGAAATGCGAAGAAACGGTATCTTATTATAAAGTCAAGTGAGCCTCTCATTAGTGGAGACCTTGGGTTCGAAATGAAATAACTGTTGACAGAATGACGGAACAATTCATTGTCAGCCAACTATGCTATTGACAGTGAGAGTAATAATGTAAGCAGCAGTGATCCCTCATAAGCCACTGAAGACAGCTGTCGACAGCAGTATCACTCCATGAGTGGCCTTCCTCTGACATTATGGCTGTGTGCTGTTCAGTGACCTAATTTCTTCCACAGCAGCACACAGCCTCCTCCTCACTTGCAGTCTCCCAAGTGCTGCTGCTGCTTTCTACCCCTTATACACATCTCTCTGCTCTTGCTACACCTTGCTGACTATGTTATATGTAACTTCAGTAATATCACACAGTATTATTGTAAAGAATGTTTAGGGTCTACTTATGTGATCAGTGAAGATAGACAGCATGCTGTCTTTAGTCAGTCATACATAAGCATGAGGAAATGTGAAACAAAAATGAGCAAATGAAATGACCTGTGCAAGATTAAAACCTTTAGGATTTATTCATGTTACAGGTTGTGAACTCGGAACCCACAGTGGAACCTGTCTCTACGGTGCCTGCTCCAATTATTTCTTCAGAAGAAGTCATAGATGCTGCAGAGAAATATATCCTAGAGCGTCTGACACCAGAAGTTGCCACGCAGCTCGTCATCCAAAATATGGTAAATGTTAATTAGTACTATAATCTTCAGATGTTGCTAATACCAAATCATTGAGTCTTTACAGATTGTTTTCTGTAGGGTGTGTGGAAACTGTAAAACGAGTTAAGACACACACAGATGGATAAAAATTGTTGTTTGTCCACTCTCCACTCGTGACTAGCACAGTGTAAGCTGTGCCTAATAATCATATGAGGTATTCTCTGAAATGATATGCACTTTTCAGTGACTCGAAGTTTCAGGTAGACTTGGTGATTCATTCAGATGGGTCGACGGACAGTTCACAATGTTCATGATGCCATGGGATTTTTTTCCAGTTGTTTCAGTATTACAAAGTGTGGGTTTATTACAGTTAAGTTTCCATTAAACATAAAATGTTGCAATCAGTACCTGTATTTTAAACTTTTTTTGTGTTATGTTTCAAATTGTATTTTGCTCTTTGCCTTTGCATTTTAAAGTGTTGCTTTGAACACTGAACATTATATTTTTCATTAGCACTTTGTGCTGTGTGTTTTTTATCTGTAGTGTTGTCATGTAGGTCGCCGTGTTTTGGGCAGTTGAGCTCAAGCACGGCATCCTATTAGTGTCTATAATATCATTTTGTGATTTTTTGACAATGGAAAATCCAGAATTGAATGTAACAATATTGTTACATTTTGTAATTTTTGATTCCCTGTGGAAGAACTTGTCACCAGTGACACATTTTTTCCCCTTATTTATGTTTTTTTAAGTTATAAGCTATATGTGTTTTTTAAACACTTTTTGCATGACACTGTTTCAGATTTTGTTGCACATTGGGAAAGAAACACATTACTTAGTGAGCCTTTATTGTGTGCTTTTATAGCCTAATTCATAAATTAGTAATAGTAGGATGTACAGTGTGTGTACCTGCAGTGTGCAAACACAAGAAGAGCTGGCTGCAGTTCGTGAACAGCTGAATATGCTGTTGGCTGCAGTCGGAATCTGTTGAGGTGACAGAGGATCTGGCTTGTCATGAGGCACCTAATGTGTTGCTAGTCCTCCCCCCTCCCTCATAGAATCTGCTACCAAGGCAATTTGCAGGGCACTCATCACAGGAGATCCACAGAGTGAGTGGCAGGTTGTAATCCATTTGTATCATTCAGTGTCAAAGTGGAAGCTGTCCATCTGGCCTTGCCCACTTAACTTGTGAGTAGACAAGTGACTGTCCCCTTCAGAAGGGTCAGAGCAAACATGTGAGGGGTGGGTTTTTCCATTTATCAGGAGCTCCAATGTCACTCGTGTTATGGAGTCCATTAGGGAAGTAGTGTTGAAGCCTGGAAAGAAGTCTAATGTGTGATCAGTATGTCTTCCAGGAGGGCATCATCTGAGATGTGGAGGCGGCTCTGTCTGTGTTATTGAGGGTTCAGTCATCTGCAGATTGTAGCTTGTGGTGGCACCAGTGACACCCATCACTTGCATTCTGAGACCGTCAATAGTTTGTGTGGGTGGCTGGTGTAAGTGGTGAAGGCTGCTGTCTTTGCTCTTGGGATGCAAACAGAGCTCACAGTTTGCAGTAATGTACTTGAAATCGATCAGGCTCCTTCGTTTTGGAGTCTGGTGGATCTGTTTTGTTAGTTTTGGCTGCAGATTTCTGTACGTACATTATGAGACGGAGAGTTGTATGATGCCCCTTGGTAAGTCAGATGCACTACACAAAAGGAAGCAGCTACTTGGATAGCAGAATACTTGTTGTGAACTTGGAGGTTTTTTAAAGTAGGTGTTAGATGTCCTCTTGGTGAATGCTCACCATCCAGTATGCAACGAGCAAAATCAGATCAAATACAAAACAAGACACTTTGACTGTCAGAATTTTAACAGTGATGGCCAAAGCATTTGTAACAAAGTTCCCGAATTTACTACACTCCTGGAAAGGTGTTGTGCTCAAATTATTCTCTGAATGGAGAGCTGGGTGAAACCAAAACTAGTACTGAAATATTTAACTAGTCATGGAAAATATATCTAAAAGAAAGACTAGGTATCTTTAGAAGGGGAATGTTCTTCACAGCTTACAAAAATTGTTCATGGAGGTTGAAATTCAGTCTAAGAAATTATCTGGATGCGAGTAACTAACATAGGGAAGTTTAAGGTAATTGTGGAACATTTTTATGGGCCATCCAATTTCAGCCACTTTACTTGGACAGTGAAGGAACATAATTTAGTTCCAATGTTACGGACCTGGAGGAATTATAGACAGAGTTTAAGCTGACTGTAAATTGCACTATGGAGAAGTATGTGCTGAGTAAGTGGATTAAGGACAGAAAAGACCCACCATGGTTTGATAACAAAATTCATAAAATGCTGAGGAAATCAGCGACTCTTGCGCTCCTGGTTAAAAAAAAACTCTGTAATGTCAACAGGCCAAAGTCAGTAGAAACTCGTGCTTATGTGAAGAGTTTGATGTGCAAAGCATATGACTGCTTCCACCAACACATCGTAGAGAAAGATCTTGCCAAGAAACTAAGAAAATTCTGGTCCTGCATAAAATCACTAAGTAGATCGGAGGCATCTGTCCAGTCGCTCATCAACTGGCCTGTTATGGCAATAAAAGGCAGCAAAATAGAAGATGACGTTCTATATTTCACGGTTAAGAAATCATTCACTATGGAGGATTGTATGACATACTGTTGTTTGACTGTTTCTCATTCTCCTACATGGAGGTCATAGTGTGTATCTCTGACACAGAAGCAACTAAAAAAGTTGAAAACAAATAAGTCGCCAGGTTCGTATGGAATTCCAATGATCTACAGAGAGTTCTGTATAGCTTTGGCAACTTACTTGGCTTGCATTTACATGAAATCTCTCGCCCAGTGCAAAGTCCCAAGCGACTGGAAAAAAATTCAGACGACTCCCAAATATTAGAAGAGTAAAAGTTCGGACCTGTAAAATTACAGACCAATATACTTAACATTGGTTTGCTGTAGAATTGTTGAGCATATTTTAAGTGTGAGTATGAGAGATTTCCTTCAGATAGAAAAGCTTTTGTCCACAAATAAACACTGATTTAGAAAACATCACTTGTGCGAGACATGGTGTGCCCTTTTGTTGTAAAATATCTTGTGAAACATGGGTGGAGGGCAACAGGTCGGTTAAATATTCCTAGATATCTGGAAAGCATTTGACGTGATGCCCCACTGCAGAATGTTAATGAACATCTTAGCATATGGAATAGATTCCCAGATATTTGAGTGGGTCAAAGCCTTCATGAGCAATAGAACCCAGTGTTCCCTGGAGACAAAAGATCCCTTGGGAAATAGGGTAGGACTGTTCTTGTTATCTTTATACATAAATGATTTGAGGGATGGGCTGAGTAGTAAATTGCTGGTGACGCTATATATAGTATACAGGAAAGCGTTGTCGTTGAGTGACTATAGAGGGATGTAATATGACTTTGACAGCATTTCTGTTTGGCGTGATGGATGGCAGCTTGCTCTAAAGGTAGAAAAATGTAAGTTAATGTAGATGAGTAGAAAAATCATGTAATGTATGAATACAGTAGTGGTGGTGCACTGGTTGACACAATGACTGTCAATTAGATATCTGTGTGTAATGTTGGAAAGCAATAAGTGGAATGAGCACATAGGGATGGCAGTAGGGAAGGCGAACGGCCAGCTTCACCTTATTGAGAGAATTTTAGAAAAGTTTAGCTCACCTATAAAGGACATTGCATATGTAACACTAGTGTGACCTATTTTTGAGTACTGCTAGACTGTTTGGGATTCCTTCCAGGTCAGATTAAATGAAGGTGCCAATCCATTTCAGAGGCATGCTGCTAGATTTGTTACCGATGGGCTTGATAAACACGAGTGTTCTGGAGGGGCTTCATAAACTCGGAGGAATCTCTGGAGGGAAGAAGACATTCTTTTCATGAAATACTAGTCAGAAAATTCAGAGAAATGGCATTTGCAACTGTTGACCAATAGAATAAACTGCGCCCCCCCCCCCCCCCCCCGTGTACATTTAGAGTAAGGGTCGCAAAAACAAGAGAAATTAGGGCATGTATGGAGGTGTATGGAAAAGTGATTCCCCCCCCCCCCCTCCCCCTCTCCATTTGTGAGTGGAACAAGAAAGTTACTAGTAGCAGTATGGTAGGTGGAGTATGTATGCAGGTGTTGTCTCCCAGAATACGCTTTGAACATTGCACATTTCATTAGTGTGGTGCTACGTGCAGTTGTCTTTCACATTGGTCGGTTTGGTTGTTTCATTGAGATCAGAGATAGCATCCCACTGGTGTCATTAACAAAGAAATTTCACACCATGTTTTCATAGTTTTCTTATTTGTTAAGTTTAATTAAGCAGTGTCTTGCTCCCTTCCTTGTACATTTTTACAGTTTTTATTACTAAGGTTTTATTGTTATGGTGTCATAGTTTACAGTTCCTCTAATTGTATTGTAATTAGAATGGCATGAACTATTGCATTTAATAGGTTGTTAAAGTTTGTCATGTAGTATTGCTGTAAACAAAGTTGTTATTATTTGTGATCATTGCATGCTATTCATAGTACGGATGGAGTGTTGTATTAGCAACTGATATAAAACAACTGGTGATTGATATTTTGTCTTAATGGAATGACTGATGACTATGATGCTATGAAATGAATATATTATTAGCCATAATTTTTATAGTTACTTTCATTGTAATAAAAATGCCTTCCCCTCTTCCTATACTTTTTTTAGTTGACTCTTACAATACTGGTGTCTATCACAATCTGTGTACATGGAACTGTTTGTAATTTTATTGTTAATGAAAGTTCATATTCTTGATATAAATAAAATAGAAAGAAACATTCCACATGGGAAAATATATTAAAAACAAAGATTCCATGACTTACCAAACGGGAAAGTGCTGGTAGGTAGATACAATAAAAACACACAAAATTTCAACCTTTCGCAACCACGGTTGCTTCGTCGGGAAAGAGGGAAGGAGAGGGAAACCCACATCCTTTCATCTTTCCCTCTCCTTCCCTCTTTCCTGACGAAGCAACCGTGGGTTGCGAAAGCTTGAAATTTTGTGTGTGTGTTTGTGTGTTTTTATTGTGCCTATCTACCAGCGCTTTCCCGTTTGGTAAGTCATGGAATCTTTATATTAAAAACAAAGTTCATATTCTTTTTATAAAAGAAAATCTATATGATGTCAGTTAAATAAGTTTCAGTAAGCTTTGTCAATAACAGTTCAGCATATCATTGTAAGCATACGGTAATAAATGCCACCGGCCACCAAAATTGTGTACATTGTGCCATGTTGTACAGCTTCTCAGTTTGGGCTCGAGGATCTGCCAGGATGTAGTAATATGTGACCTAAGACTCTGTATTATTTTGAACAAGTGCGTGTTATTAGATTCACGACATTGTTGGATTTTTTTTTTCTCTCTCTTGTATTGTTTGCACCACAGATCTGATGATATGAACACCATAAAATATTAGATTTCGTGAAAATTATATTGGTGACGTAGATGATTGTAATTCCATCCAGTACAAAATTAAGAGTTGTGGCTGTTATACTTACCCCCCTTTAGTAGCACAAGGAAGTATTAGATTGTTGTGAGATGTCATTAAGCTCAAAGAGCAGTGTTCTGTTTGATCCTAAAATCTTTTCAGGAATGTTTTTACTCGGTGTTTATACATACAGTAAAACCTCTTTTTAACAAATCTGGGGACCCAAATATTTTTTCCTTAGGTCAGGGTTTTGCCAGGGTACATGGAGTGACCCAAAATTCCAATTCAAGCATGTTTAGGTGATTAAATTGCTATATAATTACAAAATTACCAATATAATGCACTACACATTTAAGCACAGTAGATGAAAATTAATAAACTCTTCACTGAACACATTCTTTTTCTTTTTTTTTTTCCTCCCCCCCCCCCCCCCTCCCTCCCTCTCTAAATAAAGAAGTAATGTTTGTTTTGTTCTTCTAGCATACTGCAGAGAGTCATCGCTTCAGCTTGTTAATATAAGTAAGAATTATTCATCTGCATTATGAGAAAAATAAATTCATGACCGTATCAACTGATTTCATAAGAGCAGTGAAACTTGATGCAATGCTGTCATTTTTTCTTCTTCTTTTTCACTGTCGCTGCCAGCTCCTATCTTTGTACCTTCATAAGCATATAACTTGCATAAATCTCTGGCATGAAATTTAGAGCATTGTCATCACAAAAATGTGCTGGAATCTCACATTTTCACAAATGTCAGTTTTGCTCCTCCATCCTTCTTCTGGAACAATGTTGTCTTCAGCTGCAACTTATATACTGCAACCAGCCTTTGTGAAACAGTTTAACATTGTATGTTGTGTTACAGAATTTTAGGCAGCAGCAGACACATTCGTACCCTGTACATGGCGGAGTCTCATCACTTCCTTCCTCTCAAAGAATAAAATTGATTTCTGTGCATATGCTACACTGTATTTGTCCTTATAATTGTATCATGCTGGGGTCCAGAGGCTGCAGATGACTTGTGCAGTTCAGAGGAAGGAACACAACCTTCACAGTTCTCAGAAATTGTCACCCTGTAAAGTACAGAGCATAAGTCCAATTCCTTCTTGCTGCACCCATCTTGGTATCTGAATGCTTGAGAAATTCATAAGGATTTCTATTGTTTCCAGGGTTTGCTGTTGTACTCTGAACTAAAACATAATGTTTTTATGTTTTGGAAACACCTGGAGATTAATAGAATAGGCAGCCTTTCTTTAATTTTATTTTTTAACTTTGTGGCATTTTCTCATTAAATGGGATATGATTTTGTAGTATGTAAACTAGAAAAGTCACTAGCTTCATCAGCATTGGAAATGTATCAGAACGCTTAGCAATGTAATGATCTTCCAATAGTTCATGCTTTTTATGACCAGAGCCTCACTTTCTCCACTTACACTTCGGAACGACAGAGTATGGTGTTTTTTTTAAAAAACTTTTAACCAGCCGTTGATCCACTGAAATTTTCAGTATCGATATCGAAAACAATTTCACGAACTCTCTCTTGTAGTATGTTTCCACATATAGGAATACTTCCTGTTCTCAATCCTTGAAACTACATCAGAAGAATATTTTCCAATCATTAAATTTAGACGTATGAATATTCCTGCTTTCTGGATCAATATGAATAGTTAGTTTTGACATTTAGGAACACTTCCTTATTTTTGAACATGCTACACATGTAGACGGCATGTAATCGTATTTCATCGCCATGTGTGAAATATTTTTGTTAAGATTGTCATTGACGTTGCAGATGATCGTCTTCTTTCTCTGTTTGCAGACCGTAACTCCACAAAAGTAAAGTTCATAACTTCGACAATCCAATAAACTAACAACTACACTTTTTATGCTTCATAATTATAATGACTGTGACATCACGTCACATGGAAATTGATTTCCGATTCTTTCAACGAATCTACGGGTATCACTGTAAGAGAAGTAGAGTTATTGACTACGATCTACATGCCTGTCAACTGGTTGAATCGTTTACTATTTACTGTGTCACACAACAGTAGATACAACCCATGTGAAATGAAATTGAAAGAAATTGGTAACCATTTGACATGTTAGAAATTACGTAAAAACTGGATTTCAATTTGCAAAATGTTTCGCGTCTATTCCTTAAAAGCAGACTTTTTCTTAAAGAGGGGGTTTGTTAAAAGCTGGGAGAAATAATGTTATCCTTATGGGAATTTTGCCAAGACTGTTGGAAATACTCATAAAAAGCGGGATTTCCTTAAAAGAAGGTTCAATAATTCAGGGTTTTACTGTAATTATACAGTGATGGTGTGCAAATCCTCACATACACGGCGATATTTTAACAAATTGTCAGATTTCCTGGTTCAGAGACGCCAAAAAGAGCAATATGTATGTTGCTCTGTTTTCTTAGCTATCTATCTAGGTAATAGTCACACCTGGGAACATCATACAGTTGAGATAAAAAAAAAAAAAAAAAAAAAAAACCTTGGCTGCATTCAGCCATTTGGACAGTTTCACTTCTTGGAGCCATCTGTGTAAAATTCTGGTAACTCTGTGTACTAATATTGTATCATTGTGTTACATGCTTATTTGTTGATGTGCTTGAATGATGATGCAAGATTCTTCTCTTTGTAAAACAGTTTTGTCTCATCAATCACCATCATAACACAAAAAGGAATGCTGATGTTTTCATGTCTTAAACAGTTTATTTCTGGTATAAAAAAAGTATACAGTACAGTAGAATTAACACCCATAATTCTCTGCCATGTGGCATTAAGTCTGAACAGTAACAATCCTCTGTCTAAGAATAAAATACATATTTACTTGATAGAACTTATTTAATCCATAGATGAATTTTTTCAAGAGAAACAGATACTGTATTTATTCGTCTTCTCTCTTTGTTTACTGTTGGTTTCCAAGGTGTGTGAGAAAAGTAATGAGACTAACAAAACTGCGAGTGATCTGGCAATGCTGCGTTCTACTTGGGTAGACCAATCTATTTGTCCCTTCCTGATGTTCAGAGTTTCACCTCAGTGAAATTATTTTTGTTGTGTTATGAAAATGGAACAGTGGAATTTAGAGCAATGTTATGGCATCAAGTTTTGCATTCGCTTGGGGAATAGTTGAGTGCTACTTTTGAAAAGTAGAGACAGGCCTATGGGGAATATTCCTTATCAAGAGCACTAGTTTTTTGCCAGCACAGATAATGTTTTTGTAAGCCCGACAACACATTGAAGATGAACCTCACTCAGGAAACCTTCACTGTCAAAAACCAATGAAAATATTGAATGCGTAGTGCTGTTGTGAAATCAGACCTCTGTTTAACAATAGGAACAAACTCTCAGCCAAATGTATTACAAGGGAAAAGGGTGGATATTGAGACCAGATATTGCAGAAAAGTGGATGATGCATCATAAAAATACCCAATGTCTCACAGCCACCTCCATCACGGAATTTTTTACCTCGAAAAGCATTCCTGGTATTCCACAGCTTCCCCCACCCCCCTGTTTTTTTACCTGATATGAACACTTGTGAATTTTCTCTTTTCATGAAATTGAGAAATGCCTTAAAAGGACATCATTTTGGAACTCTGGAGAACATTCAAAAGAATATGATGACATGCGATCTGAAGTTTTCCTGGCGTATTTCCAATTTGAACAGTTCTCGGGTATCCGACCGGGTAGCGTCGTAATTTTTCCACAATATTTCGGCAGATGTACGCGCTGCCATCTTCAGATGGTTCCTGACGAATGCTGTGCTGTTCCTCTCAGCGCCTTATATATGATAGCCGTTACCCCCTCCACAGTTCCTCTCCCGGTGTCTTTGGTGCGGCTGGTGCAGCAGCTACAGGAGGTGGTGGGGGAAGCGGTGCCTGGTTCTGAACTGGGGTCTGCAGTCTCCCTGCTGCCGCCGTCGTGGGTGGTCCTCGATCTGTGGGACTGCATCTTTCTCTCCAGGCTGATGCAGGGTTCCAAGCCTGACTAAGTTGAAGGCCGCTGTCTTTATTAATTAGATTGTCCTGTAGTCGGATTTCGATGGTCTCTTTAGTAACACAGTCCCAGAAGTAAGATTGACAGAGACGATAAAAAATAAGTCTCTTTACTTTTCTCACAGATCTCATATGTCTTATTTTGTCACACAACTGAATATAACAATTACAGAATTGATATTCACGCATATTATTTCTTTGTACATTGTTCCAATTTTTTTGTCATCAACTGTTTTTGCTACGTTCATTAAATTGACTCTGAAAATTCTTGAAATGCTGAATTAAGTTCCCATATAGTAGACTGATCTATGGCGTATAAACACAACAGATATCAGTATTCACACTAGCTTTCCAGCTTGTTTTTTTTTTCTCTAACAGAATTACACGTGCACGTCCATGACAAGGTTCTTTCACGTTGTTTTCTATGTAATTATAAAGTTAATATTTTCATTTGTTACATATTGCATCCTTGCATAACAGTTACAGGATGGCAGTTAAAATCCATATCTTGCTATCGAAATTTGTTTTTTCTATGGTTTCCTTAAATAAAAAAATACAGAACAGTTCCATTGAAAAAGGCAGTCAATTTCCTTCACAGTTCTCATTGGAGCTTGCAAGCCACAATATGTGCATGCCACAAATGGCCCTCCTGAAAATCTGTATAAATAAAAAAATAAAATTCATATATACATTTTAACAATAGCAAAAGTGTTCTGAAGTATCAGAAGATATGTAGAACCTCTCTAAAACTAAATATCTTAGAAATACATTGGTCAGTATTTCTATTGCTTTCTGATAACATTAAGTACTATTTCAATACAATTTTCAAACTAATGGATTTCGTGAATGTATGTGGTTGTATGATAATTTGTGTAGCTACCGCCACAGTAGCTTACCTTCAGTACCCTTAGGGCTGTTTGTATGAAGCAGCGTAGTTCAGTCAGCAGAGAAACAGACATTGATTGAGCTGAACATGGGAATCTACATTGTATAAATGTTAATCTCAGATTTTCTCCTTAATTATGCTTGATTTTGAATAGTAAAATTTTGTAGATAGTCTGCTGCAGTGGCACTAAAAAAAATATACACATTTTGTTTACCACTCCCCCACAGCTGAAATTCAGAATTATTTTTCTTAAAGTTAGGATAAGGATAATATTGGCAATGCAAATAATGGATATTGCTGTAAGAATTCTTGGAGGTGACTTGCAATTGAAGTGAAAACGTTGAGGCAGTGCATAGACACTTAGTGGCAGAGTAAGAAAGTGAAATTAAGTATTTTCGGTGAATGGTAGAGGGTACAGTGTTACACAGCAACCAATGATGATCAAATGTCTCACAAAAATGCTCTCTAGGCCTCAGTAGCAGGAACTCCACAGTTTGTATTAAATTTTGAACTACTTGCTTAAAGCGCTATGACAACCACACACACACAGTGATGGAAAAAAATATTAAGTCAATTAGCATACACAATTATTGACCAATAAGTATATGAAATTCTCTCAGGCGTTCAGTGGTAGTGTGCTGGACTTACGGTTAGATCCCAGAGAAATCTGAAGGTCTGAGGAAGGCAAGAGTGTACCACATCTCAGAGGATGTGTCCATTAAATCACTGGTGGCCAAACCAATCTTTGAGTTGAAGAGATCTCTGCCTAAGCAGACAATGCAGATGTAAACCTCTGCCACTATCTGCTAGTTTCCTCTGTGCATAAAGCAGCATAAATCTATTGGCAGTGATGTCGTGTATCCTTACTTCGTCCCAGCAAAATTCTGATAGCCTGATGTGACAACACATCACCACCAGCTCTGCCTCACTACCGAATGGTTAGTCCCAGGTACCTATGAAATTATCAACTGCCAAACAACACATTCTCTAACATATTGGTTATAAGGAGGATGACGACAACACGTTTGGCAATACATGTAACGACATTCCTCTCAACAGCGAGTGGTTCGCCTTCCGTAATGTTCGCACATGCATTGACAGTGTGTTGACGCATGTTGTCACGCATTGTCGGTGGATCAAGATACAAATATCCTTCAACTTTCCCCACAGAAAGAAATCCAGGGACATCAGATTTGGTGAATGTGCGGGTCGTGGTATGGTGTTTCGACAACCAATCCACTTGTCATGAAATAAGCTATTCAATACCGCTTCGACTACATGCGAGCTATGTGCCGGAGATCCATCATGTTGGAAGAACATCGCCATTCTGTCATGCAGTGAAACATCTTGTAGTAATACTGGTAGAACATTACATAGGAAAGTAGCATACATTGCACCATTTCAATTGCCATCGATATAATGGGGGCCAATTATACTTCCTCTCATAATGCCGCACCATACATTAACCCACCAAGGTCGCTGATGCTCCACTTGTCGCAGCCATCGTGGATTTTCGGTTGCCCAATAGTGCATATTACGCCGGTTTACGTTACCGCTGTTGGTGAATGACACTTCGTTGCATAATAGAACGTGTGCAAAAAATCTGTCATCGTCCCATAATTTCTCTTGTGCCCAGTGGCAGAACTGTACACAACGTTCAAAGTCGTCGCCATGCAATTCCTGGTGCTTATAAATATGGTACAGGTGCAATCGATGTTGATGTAGCATTCTCAACACCGACGTTTTTTAGATTACCAATTCTCATGCAATTTGTCTGCTACTGATGTGCGGATTAGCTGTGACAGCAGCTAAAACACCAACTTGGGCATCATCATTTGTTGCAGGTCATGGTTGACGTTTCACACATGGCTGAACACTTCCTGTTTCCTTAAATAACGTAAATTTCCGGCGAATGGTCCAGACACTTGGATGATGTCGTCCAGGATACCGGGCAGCATACATAGCACACGCCCGTTGGGCATTTTGATCACAATAGCCATACATCAACACGGTATCGACCTTTTTCGCAATTGGTAAATGGTGCATTGTAACATGGGTAATGTATCACGAAGCAAATACAGTTTGCAGTGGCGGAATGTTACGTGATACCGCATACTTATATGTTTGTGACTATTACAGCGCCATCTATCACAGAGCAAAAAAGGTGTTCCAACTAAAACATACATATTTCTTTACATACTACACAAATATGTAATAAAAAAGGATCTTCCTGTTTAAAAAAAAAATGCAGTCGATATCTGTGTGACCTATGGCAGCACCATCTAGCGGGCCAACTATAGCATCATCTGATTTCCACTTCAAGCTAGACGAGTTTCGTTCTTTGTAGTTTTTTCGTTTGATGCTTATTTCGAGAGATATTTGGCCCGGTCACTATCAATGGACCACCCTGTATAAGAATGCTCGCATGGTGTGCTTATGCCCCTACGTGGTGCTGGCTGGCTGGAATAATAGTGCCAATGCTATTTTTTCAGCAGGTGAACTGGTTGCTGTGGGGGCAGTGTGAAGTGAGATGGGAGAGGGAGTGGGGGTTGGTGGTTAGCAACTCGGTGGAGTGGTAGTTATATGGGCCGGCATGATTATAGCAGCTGGTAGGAAGCACCACTCACTGAAGGCATTATGGGGATGTGAATTTGGAGGGAGTGACAGGATGGAGGAAGGGTAAACTTTTGGGTAGAGGTGCAGAGACAGTGGTTTACCTGACATTGAGTCCAGCAGAGAAATTTGAGAATTTTCTTCTGCTTGTTTTCTTCCTCCTGTACAACACAAAACCTTCAGTAATAAACGCTGTGTGTGTGTGTGTGTGTGTGTGTGTGTGTGTGTGTGTGTGTGTGTGTGTGTGTGTGTGTGTGTGTGTGTGTTTGTCATAACACTAATATCTGCACTTGAAGCACAATAGATGTGACGGTAGTAGATTTTGTGGTGTATCTTAGTGCATCTCCTGTTAATTTAAATAGACCTTAGATCACACTCAATTGATGACAGCAGATTTGTGAACTGGGTTAATTTTCTGAACTAAGATCAAAATTCTCATTTATACAATCGAGCATTAGTAATTTACAGTTTTCCAAAATTGATTTTCCTTTAATAGAATTATTATGTAATTTTCATGCATTAAATGTGTCGCTTTTATGTTCCAGATGAAGCTGCCTGATGCTGTTCCGCCATCATTCTGTGCCGAGTACAAACCTATCCCGAATGCAGGCTCACCTGTGCAAATCAAAATGCTGTGTCGCATGCTCGCCCAGCTGCTGTGTGACGCAGGAATGGATCCCAATGGGGGCCATAGTAAACAGCCTAAGGTACAGTAGCTAAATGACAGTTACTGTTATCTTCCTCCTTAACTGTGGATATTAAATTCATTTGTTTTGTGTGGATTCACTTCGTCACTCCACTCAGTAAGCATCAGGACAAGTAACTGTAAGGAATTTCTGGAAGCTTACTCCCCTCTCCCCTCCCAACAGAGACTACAGAGCTGCTGTCCAATACTTAAAAAATATGCTTTGTTTGTCAGGCTGCATACATCCTGAACATTTGTCGATAGAGCATTAATTCTTAACAATTTCATCTGCTGGCTATTATCCCTTTCCTCTTCTGCAGCTCGCACTGTAAGTCCATTTCCTTAGGACTTATTATTTTCCACAGGAACTTGTGCTCAAACTTCTTGGCTTCTCTCATTCCATCATTTCCCATTGTTCTGACATATTCATTTGCATATATACATTCTGCTTTGATCATTGTGTTACAGTACCTGAATTCAGCTTTTCTCAAGATTGTCTTTTTCTTGTATAGGATGCTTGTCCTATATGTAAACTGGCACCCGTCTTCTCTCTCCTGCTGTTGTCAGCTTATTTTTAAATAGTTTCCATGTGTCTTATTTCATTGAGGTATCTAAAACTGTCCACTTTTTTCTGTTTCACCATACTCTATGGTTAGGAGATAAAACACTGTTCATATGTCATTTATGTTTGACAGAAATCTGGATGCCAGCTTTTTCTGCTTGTTCCTTAAGAATGTTTGTTCACAGCTGTCTCTGTGTTTCGTGACAGTATTACCAGATCATCGTCCAATGCAAGGCATTTTACTCTAATGCTGTTCTTTCAATCTTCATTGCGAACTTTGGTAACTCTTTCCCAGCTATTTACTTTCCCCATTCTTGGGTGACATTCTCTGACACACAATTGAGGAGAAGCCCTGTCAGACCCCAGTTTTAAATTAAAACTCTTTGGAGAGCCCTGCCATGAATTTTGATTTTTAGTGTGTTTGTGTTAGTTTGCATGATAATTTCCTTTGTTTTGGGTCCACTATGAATTCTGTCAAAATGTCAAACGATACTCCCCAATCGACCAAATTTAGGCTTTGTTAAAGTCAACAAAGACCACTACCGTATCTCTTATGTCTAAAAATAGTTTCATTGGATGGTGAAAACAATTAAATAATATCTTTTGCTTCGGCAGTTTGCAGTTGCAAGTGTTAAGACTTTCCTGTTTCGGGGAGACACATTTTCTAGCATTAACTTGCAGTGCATTAATGAAAATAATGTATATGAATAAGTGTGTGAAATGTATTTTGAATAAATTTTTTACAAATGATGTTCAACATTAGCTTCTGCTTTGGTTTGTAAACAGTGCTTTATGCAGAATTGTCATGATATTTAGCTATTAACTTGTTGGGTTCTCCATTCACTCTATTGTCCATGCAATGTGTTAGATTCATTTTTTTTTTTCCACTTGCAAAAAAAAAAAAAAAAAAAAAAAAAAAAAAAAAAAAAAAAAAAAAAAAAGGGTTACATTGGTTTCCAGTAGCATTCTGAACATTTCTGTACAAATAAATGTTTTATTCTGGTGCTATTGTGAAGCAGTGGTAATGTTTATTTATGTAAATTTGATAATACATCATATTACTATAGTAATGTCAGCAATACACCACTGTGTGTTGTTGATGTGGAAATGTTTGTGCAAGCTGCTGTCTTTTGCAAAAAGTAAAAGTGCTCATAGCTCTTAAGGTGTGCATTTTAGAGCCCATCTTCCCTAGATATTTCTTTCTTGTTTTGGTCCAAACTACTGAAAGTTTGTCATTGAAGTTCTGGTTCACGCTGTATAGGCCATATATAATGTGCAATTGAAGTGTGTAAGAATGTGCACTTTGCAGAACTGTATTAAGAAAGTAGTATCTTATATTTCAATAGAAAATGGCTTTGAGAGTGTTCATGTGAATTGTTTACTAAATGACAATGCCTGTACATTGTACTTAATGTGAAAATTGGAACCCATTTCCTTTATTATTTAAAGCAGCTGATAAAGACCCACTTCACTTGGTCATATGTTCCTCTATTTTTCTGAAAACTTTCCAGATCACTAGAAAACATTTGAGAACATTGCAAAATTAACTATTAAAAAAATCATAAAACTGATATTAGTCACTCACAAGTACTCTTGAATGCCCAAAAATACTTTTAAGTGCTCTTAAATCCACACAATTTTTCAACAATAACTTAATTTGAAATATAGTTTACTGTCACTCACTCATTATTTCTTTATAGAACACAGAGAACATTCGAGAATATTCTAAAACATCCAGAACTTTCATAAATAATATTAGAGAATGTTAAAGAGAACTCTGGAACTTCTGTTTGTTTGTTGCCAATGAAATACACTTGCAAAAATTGATAAGATTCATTTGGCATTCATATGACCCCCCCCCCCCCCCCCCCTCTGGTATACTGTAATTGAAAACACACAGGACTAAGAAACTGAAACTTCCTGGCAGATTAAAACTGTGTGCCCGACCGAGACTCGAACTCGTGAGTCATGCTTCGGTAGCCCAAATGGTAGAGCACTTGCCCGCGAAAGGCAAAGGTCCCGAGTTCGAGTCTCGGTCGGGCACACAGTTTTAATCTGTCAGGAAGTTTCATATCAGCGCACACTCCGCTGCAGAGTGAAAATCTCATCCTGGAAACATAGGACTAAATTGATGTTCTTCACTGCTTATGGACGAACCAGCAAATGATATCATTTCAAAACAAGCTTTATATACTCTTGAACATTGCAGAATTTGTCTCTTTTTATTCTGGAATTTCTGAAGTCAGGCTGTAATTCTGGTAGTGGCACCTCTATTGGTGCCAGTCAAATTTTTCCACTCATGCAACACATTCATGATGTTTCTCTAATGACATTCCTAGTGCCATGGAACCGACACACTTGATCCATTTATCAGGACAACATGTTTGTGTCTGTTGTATGCTTAAGTGGGATCGTAATGGAATGATCTGTCTGCCAAACTATAATCTCTTTCTTCTGCTTTGCACGTCTTGTACACTAATGTTCTTGTTCTTGTACTTCTGATGATTGCCTTTCTTGAACTTCTCATTGCACCCCTACTTAGTTCGTCATAATCTTGTTTCTTCAGCGGTTACTTTACATCAGTTTGCTGAGTGTCTCACTCAATTTTCTTCTCTAATTTTTTCTCTGTTTCCTCTCTGTCTATTCATTCTTTTAGGTTGTGAACATATATGCACTTCTCACCCGTGATCTCTTTCGTTTCTTGCGTTCTGTCTCCTCCTTTCAGTTCACCAGTGGCAAGATCGTCTCTCTTATGTATTGAAACCCTGTTAAATATTAATCTTACTTAACACATTAAAATTTCACTTAATACACTGTTCACTCTCTTACACAATTCACTTTCACTAAATTTATTTCACTTTCTGTCATTTTCACTTTTCCTTTATCCATTCTAATCGATGTCTGAAAATATGACACGTGTGTCGTGTTGTCGCCTGCATACACACTTCTGCGATGGAGCATACCACCACCAGCATAACAGGATAATGGAACATTCTCAAGCAGTGTAGGACAGTCTGGAAGATTCTAGAACATGCTAGAAGATTCTATAACATTGTAGGATACCATGTGACATAATTCAGCATTCTGGCAGCCACTTTGTAGTGGCAACTGTTATTACAGGGAACAAGTAAAGGCTTGGCATCTTGCAATACATAGATCACTTAAAATCAACCCATAACATTGATTGCCAGCTGCTTCATTGCCTTCTCCTCTTTGAAATCCTCTTTTGATGTCCATATCTTCAAAAACAATCCCTCCAATTTCAAGCAGAAACCTCCTTTATGGATGGGGGATGTAGGTCTAGAGGGAAACATTCCACGCGGGAAAAATATATTTAAAAAGAAAGATGATGTGACTTACCATACGAAAGCGCTGGCAGGTCGAGGTCGATAGATCGACCTGCCAGCGCTTTCTGTTTACTGTAATTATGTACAGTACATTGATTACAAGGAAACAGAACAGCTGGCCATGACAGTTTAGAGTATCTAACACTTGCGGTGGAAATATTTAAACCAGTAAATAATAATCCCAACCTCTTGAACTAAATGCTTCTTCTGTAATTGGAAAAGGGGGCTGATGGTGATGTTTGGAATAGGTGCCAGCACACTTGGATCTTAAGTTGAGAGGCACCCATCGTAATGATTCATGTAATATCCATATACAACTATAAAAATTGATTTATGTATATGTGCGTGTGTATGTTCCACATCTCCTCCTAGACCACCGGACCAATTTCAACCAAACTTTTTGTACAAATTGCTTACTGTCAGGCAACAATCACTTTGTGGGTAAGAATCACCTACCTATAGTAGTTTGGGAGATATGACGTCATAAACACTGAGATATGTGAAAAACTGCCACATTGTGCATGATGTTTAAATTTATTACTTCTTTGTTACTAACTCTATTCAGAACACATTTTGCAGACAGTATCCAACATGCTGCTGAGTATACCTACAAAGTTATATCATTGTAGACACAGATCAGGAGACATGATGTCATAAACATAGAGATGCATGAAATAATGCCACATAATGCATGATGTTTTAGTACCATTACTACAAAGTCACTTCTACAGCTGACTCAACTTAAAGAGATCCCCGACAGTAGCAGCATTCATTTTTTGTTTTCATTTCTAATAGAAAATTGGCAAAATTAATACCTGGGCATTGCAGTTGGTCCCCCCTCCCCCAGCTAGTTGTTGTTAAAGTGCACCTAGTGAATTGCTTAATATCGTCCGTTCCTTACATGTCACTGGTTTTGGAGAGCTCCCGAAAAAGAGAATTAGCACAACAGTGGAAATATTGCATGCAAAATTGAATTGTCAAATCATCAACAAACAAAAAAATTGCTTTTATTGTGTAAGATTTGAGGAAGCATTTGACCTTGCAGATGGAAATAGATGATGGTCCCCTAGAAAAAGATGTGAAGCCATCTCTCACCTCGGTGATGACGGAGATGATGGACAAGGAAAAAGAAATGCAGCAGGCAAAAGCTTCTCAGCAGTCTGGAACGGTTACTGTGAAGGTGAGTTGAATTCATTCTCACTGTTTGGGTAACTGTTTGTACTGCGTCAAAGATTGGAGATTTTGGTGTATAGTGTAAGAATAATTGTAGCTATGTACTAAATGTGCAAAAGTCACAAAGGAGTGAAAAAACTACCTCATGTTCCATCGAAGAAGGCTTGCAAGAAACACTGAGTACGTTTTATAACAACAGTAAATAAAAACCGAAACGAGTTCTCCTCAAGAAATGGCATAAGACATGGGTGCCAATCTTCAGTGATTCCTTATGTTCGTTTGTTCATTCATTCTTCTTTCATCATTCACACATCATATTCTGCAAATTCCATCATGAAGGAAAGCCTTCAGGGACATAGATAAATTCAAGTTATCCAGTAACAGACAGTAGCAACCACTGTTGGATTCTTCTGTAAAGTATTCTGACAACAAACTGACTAGTGCTAATCTACTCAAACTGATAATTACAATAATTACTCCTACATCACTTTACATGGAGCCTCATTTGTGAATGCGCATTGATCTTTACTTCTAGTTCTTTATATTTCAGCATCAAGCAAAAGAAGGCTGAGGCGTTTTTTGAAAATGAGTTGAAATTTTACAGTTGACCAAACTGTAATCATTCTGACAGATTTAAACTGTTTGTGGACTTGTTGAACCCAGATGTTCCCTCTCTGGGGCAATTCTATTCCAGTGTGCTTCATACTTGCCTCAAATGTGTAACCCCAGTGTAATATAAAGCAGAACTGCTCTTATGTACTCTTCGTAAATCTTTTGATGATGGAAGTGAGGCTGACATAAGTATCACTTTTACTGCATTTAGATACTAAAGTATAAGATAAAAGCTACAGTAAACTATTAAGATAATGGATTAGATGTACTATCGGTATAAATAAGTCATAAAAGTACAAAGCAAACATTTAAAAAAGGCAGGACATTCGCTGTTTCACAATAGAGACGGCAGTGTTCAAAGCTTTTCTATTACAGTACGTTGTCATGAACTCTGCTGAAGACGTTTATTATACAGCCAGTAATGGCTTAGTATTTTTTTGTTTAATGTTTAGATGTCTTCTAATTGTATGTGTTCTTTTGAAATTTATTTTTATCGAATGTAGGTTCCAAAGCAGCGTGTTCGCACACTGAAGCTGTCTGAAATTACAAAACCTCTCACGACCGAGACCTGTGGAAACATGATGCGGGCTGCCGTGAAGCGCATTCTGAAGGCGGAACGTGCTGCAGCTGTGGGCGGAGTTATGCCTGTCCGAAGCAAAATAATCTCTACACTTGCTGTGACTTTCAATACTGATGTTAGAGATGGTGAGACATGGGCAAATTATAGCTTTAAGTGGTCAAATATTTTATTGTTACCAATAACCAGCTTCCTAAGCAACTGTACACATCTACTATTACATGTGCATTTCTGCTCCACCTTTCTACACTCCATTGACTTCGAGCGAAACGGATTAGGGTTTCAAAAGAAATGAATATTAGTAGTGTACATTGTTAACAGAAGAAAATTGTAAATCTAACTTTGATACTCAATTGTTAATAACTGGAGAAGACTAGATTGTAAAGAGAGCGGGGATTAAAATTAGAATGACAAAGTTCATAAGACACCAACAGTAGAAATTTCTAAATCATCAGGATGGAAGCAGTAAACAAAAATGGGGAACACAAGCACTTATTTTTAGCTGATTGATGTGTGGTGTACACAAATGATTAACAGCCCCAAGAGACTTGTAGCTTTCTAACCCCTCTCCCCCCACCCTCTCCCCCCCACCCTCTCCCCCCCACCCTCTCCCCCCACCCTCTCCCCCCCACCCTCTCCCCCCACCCTCTCCCCCCACCCTCTCCCCCCACCCTCTCCCCCCACCCTTTCCCCCCACCCTTTCCCCCCACCCTCTCCCCCCCCACCCTCTCCCCCCCCCACCCTCTCCCCCCCCCACCCTCTCCCCCCCACCCTCTCCCCCCCACCCTCTCCCCCCCACCCTCTCCCCCCCACCCTCTCCCCCCACCCTCTCCCCCCCACCCTCTCCCCCCCACCCTCTCCCCCCCACCCTCTCCCCCCCACCCTCTCCCCCCCACCCTCTCCCCCCCCACCCCCTCCCCCTCACCCTTTCCCCCCCACCTTCTCCCCCCCCACCCTCTCCCCCCCCACCCTCTCCCCCCCCACCCTCTCCCCCCCACCCTCTCCCCCCCCCACCCTCTCCCCCCCCCACCCTCTCCCCCCCACCCTCTCCCCCCCACCCTCTCCCCCCCCACCCTCTCCCCCCCCACCCTCTCCCCCCCCCACCCTCTCCCCCCCACCCTCTCCCCCCCACCCTCTCCCCCCCACCCTCTCCCCCCCACCCTCTCCCCCCCGCCCTCTCCCCCCCCGCCCTCTCCCCCCCCGCCCTCTCCCCCCCCGCCCTCTCCCCCCCCGCCCTCTCTCCCCCCCGCCCTCTCTCCCCCCGCCCTCTCTCCCCCCGCCCTCTCTCCCCCCGCCCTCTCTCCCCCCGCCCTCTCTCCCCCCGCCCTCTCTCCCCCCGCCCTCTCTCCCCCCGCCCTCTCTCCCCCCGCCCTCTCTCCCCCCGCCCTCTCTCCCCCCGCCCTCTCTCCCCCCGCCCTCTCTCCCCCCGCCCTCTCTCCCCCCCGCCCTCTCTCCCCCCGCCCTCTCTCCCCCCGCCCTCTCTCCCCCCGCCCTCTCTCCCCCCGCCCTCTCTCCCCCCGCCCTCTCTCCCCCCCGCCCTCTCTCCCCCCGCCCTCTCTCCCCCCGCCCTCTCTCCCCCCGCCCTCTCTCCCCCCGCCCTCTCCCCCCCCGCCCTCTCCCCCCCCGCCCTCTCCCCCCCCGCCCTCTCCCCCCCCGCCCTCTCCCCCCCCGCCCTCTCTCCCCCCGCCCTCTCTCCCCCCGCCCTCTCTCCCCCTCTCCCCCCCACCCTCTCCCCCCCACCCTCTCCCCCCCACCCTCTCCCCCCCACCCTCTCCCACCCCCACCATCTCCCCCCACCCTCTCCCCCCTCTCTCCCCTCTCCCCCCACCCTCTGCCCCCCACCCTCTGCCCCCCACCCTCTGCCCCCCACCCTCTGCCCCCCACCCTCTGCCCCCCACCCTCTGCCCCCCACCCTCTGCCCCCCACCCTCTGCCCCCCACCCTCTGCCCCCCACCCTCTGCCCCCCACCCTCTGCCCCCCACCCTCTGCCCCCCACCCTCTGCCCCCCACCCTCTGCCCCCCACCCTCTGCCCCCCACCCTCTGCCCCCCTCTCTCCCCCCTCCCCCTGTCCTCCCCTCTCCCCCCTCTCTCCCCCTGTCCTCCCCTCTCCCCCCCTCTCCCCCCCTCTCACTCCACCCCTACACACACCCTCACTCCCCTCCTCACTCCCCTCCTCACTCCCCCCTCTCTCTCACCCCTCTCTCCCCCTCTCTCACCCCCCTCTCACACACCCCCCTCACTCCACCCCTCACACACCCCCTCACTCCACCCCTCACTCCACCCCTCTCCCTCTCCCCCCTCTACCCTCTCTGTACCCCCCCCTCTCCCCCCCATCTCCCCCCTCTCCCCCATCTCTCCCCCCCATCTCCCCCCCTCTCCCCCCCTCTCCCCCATCTCCCCCCTGTCACCCCCCTCCCCCCTCTACCACTCTCTCCTCCCTCTCTCTCCCCCCCCCAGAAAACATGTAGCATGCAATTTGTTACTAAGAGTCATGAAGTGTTGCCTCGATGGAATTCCACCTCAACATTTGTATCTCCGTAATTGATAATAACTGAGCACATGTCATATGGACTGTTTTATTTAGATTAGCCCATACTACCACCTCATAAAATATGTACTATTTCCCCTTAAACAGGCTGCATAACAATGAAATGTTATTTACAAAGAGCTTCAATGTTCCCCCGAGGCAGTACATCTAGTCTTTGTAAGGATGAGTGTGTGGATTGGTTACATATGTTTTGTATTTCTAATTGAAATTCATATTTTGGAAAAAAAAATTGTTTTGTCGCCGTTTGATACCCGCATATAATACGTGAAACAAACAAAAAACCTGTAGAAGCCGTCTAAAAATGGTAGTGCATCTGCTACAATCAAAAATTTCTGGTCATTTAAGAAAAGAATACTGGCAAATTTAATTACTATGGGAGAAGTGCTGGTAAATGTGTTATTTGTTAGGAAAAAAGACATCACCGAGTCATTGTATGTGAAACATAAGCTGTCTTATATCGGGGGAAATTTAAAATATCCATCTCGGAAACGGAGATGCTATAGCTGATTCTTTCATAATAGGAAATTTAAAATATCCATCTCGGAAACGGAGATGCTATAGCTGATTCTTTCATAATATCGTAGATGCAGCTTACTTGTCAAGGGTTCATACTCGCCATTTAACCGCAATGAGCTTCTAGGTTGTTCAGTAGTTACCTGTACTCTTAATCTTCTCTTGCGTGATTTAGCATTGTCTTAAAAAGCATGACTGAAGAGGTTGTAGACTTACTGACCTCTCAGAGTAGTGTCTCTGAATCTCCTCCTCCTCCAGTGGCCATTTGTTGATTGCCTGGAGCTTTGAGTGATTTTTATAACTTTACAAAACACTATCAAAGTAGATTTTCATTTTGTACTTCTTTATTTTTGTAGCTGCATTCGCTGGTGATATACTTTAAAAATTAACCTTTGCACTTGTAAGAAGTCTGATCAGTAAACCACATAGACTTTGATGAGTCTAAATTATACTGATAGGTAATAATATATAGTCTGCACCCAAATTTGCTATTGGAGATTTACAGAAGTCACCATATACATTTGACTGTACTCTATCGTAGCTTGGCGCAGACAGTGTTTAAAGAATTGACTGTGTAGTTGTGACTGACTTGGAACTTCACATGATGCTAAACACAGGCTGACCGTATACATTTGTGCTCTACTGTAGCTCATCACAGGATGACTTGGGCATTGAGTACAGCGCCTGTACTGGGTGCTACACAAAGAGTGGTCAATATCAGGTATATAATGGGAACAATAATTTGAAGCAAAATAATTTAGTACCCATAGGCTCCAAAATTTATGCCTCTAGAGCTATGAGCACTTATTCATCTTTGATACTGGGAAACAAATCTCTTCTTCTGCAAGCTATCTGTTTTCCTTATTTTGGGAGGAAGGAGTATGGGTGAAAACAACAGAAAATTGTCAAGTAAATATGGGCTCTAAAGTGAATATCTTATGAGCTATGGGCAGTTGTTCAGTAGAAGTGACATGTTTTACAGTACCAAAACTTGTAAGGTACACTCTTAGAGACCGTATTTACTTCAGTTTTTCCTTGTTTTGATCCATACTCGACCTCTCAAAATATGGAAAGCAAAGAACTTGCAGAGAAGAGATTTGCTTCACAGTGTTGAAGATATAGTGCTCATAGCACTCAAGGTGTGCACTTTAGAACCTGTGTTTACTGGACTTTTTTGCAGTGAATGATAGTTTCTGTCATATCCCTGAATATTGACCGTTCCTTCCTGGGGCACCCATTATGAAGACGTATGTAGGACAGTTAACACAAAATGTTAAAATACAAAGTTATTACAATCAAATCATTATCATCCAATAACACACCTCATGTAATGAAAGATTGTGACATAGGTGACTTGTCAGCTCTAACAGTATGTGCAGATTAATGATATTAATCTAAGGTTATGTAATTGATTAATCTAAGGTTATAATGCATATGGTGTTACTTCTACAGACAACTATTTTTTAAATAGTTAGCATTAAAAAAAAAAAAGTCTGTGTTGGGAGAGGTGTGGGGGTGGCGCACTCTTGGTGTGGACATTAGATTTAGCTTTCCAAATAGAGGTTTGCAGTGTTGTTTCTTTTTTGCTCCCACAGTGGCTTGGATGACCTTTTTCTGTAGTCTAAAAGATTTGGCTGGATTTGTTTCCTCAGAGCCCCAGAAAATTATACTGTATCTATCGATTGAAACTAAAGTGTATAATCTAGTGTTTCTAATGCTAAACTGGCGATATTACATAAGACAATCATGACAAACGAGACTGTTTAATCAACTTTGTACAGTGTCCACATGCTTGCACTCTTATGTATTTTTACTTAGTAGTACACCAAGGCATTTGACGCACTTTGCAATGTCCAATGTTTTATTCATGTAGTATATTTCACGTATACATTGTGCATGCAGATCATTTTGTGATGAAATGAACAGTTACTGTTTTTGCAAAGATTAATTTCAAATTATTATTTTTGGCATATGCCCATTTTTGCTAAGTGCATATTCAATATGGTGGATTATCTCTTCACCAGTTTTGCTGAAGACTATCGCTGTCAAGTCGTCTGCATAGAGAATGGTATCAGACGTAGGCTGCTGTGCCATACCAGTGACCTGATACAAAAATAGTTGTGACCTTAATCTTGAAGCTTGTTGAATGCCAAATTGTTTCTCCAGCTAAGCAAAAAATTTCTTGCTACTGTAAATGAACAAGTATTCTTAGTTTTCTATTTGCTAAATACCATGACATCCAACACAGAAAACCAGTCAGTTTGTGGAGGTGCATTCACATACCCCCCCCCCCCCCCAAAAAAAAATAACACACACACACACACTCACTTTCTATTAACAAGATATCCAATAACTTGAGTGACCAATTCATTTATTTCATAGATTGTGCTGCAGCCTGTTCTGAAACTATAATGATTGCGTAAAATAATGCTGTGGGATGAATTATGATTTTCAGTCTAATCAGATGCAGCTCTTTCAAATATTTTTGAGGAAATTGGTAACAGAGAAATAGGCCTATAGTTCCCCTTTTCGTCTAGTTTGCCCTTTTAAATGAAGTGACCAAAGTTCAGGATATTTTAGATGATGATGAAAACATCCCTTGCCAGAAGACTGGTTGATTATGAGGGAGAGTGGATGTAAAATATTATGACAAACTATTCTTATAATTCTAGTGAGAATCTCATCCCAATCTAAATAATATAATTTTTAGGGACATTAAATTACAACATAAAAGCCAGGAGAGTAGAAAATATAGATGTACATTAGACAGAGAAGCTGTTTTGATTAATAATTTGCTTAAAATTCTTAAAAAGGTACAAATGTTAGATTCTATATAACGTAGCAGAATTTTATACATGCACTTGGTAATTTATCGAGGCTCACCAAGAATTTTCCTGAGCCTCAAATTTTCATATTTCATGAACTAATATGTTACACAAGTAGAGTTAGATATTTCTGTAAAAAGGTAAATTAGAACTACAATATCGTGACCCTGAACTTCCTGAAGGATTACATTCTAAGATTTGAAAATTCTGGAAAACAACAGTCCTGAATAAAGCTAACTTTTTAATCATGCAGTTAAGAAAAGATATCTTCATATGAAAGAAGAGTGAAAGTTTTTAGCTGGGGCTTAGTGATGGAGTGCTAGTGGTTTTAGTGAATTTTAAATTTTTGAATATTTCATTTAAGAAAATATTTATGCATGACTTGTTAACACTGTTATCAGTTATCTGTTAACTATATTTTGAATAATGGTTTGGTAAATACAGCTTGGATAAGAGTTCGGAGGTCTCATATCTGCATAGTGTACGTATGGAATAGAGGATAGAAAATAAAAGAAATTATTTTCGTGTAGGAGTGCTGTACAGGAAGTGGAGCAAATATTCCGCCTTGCTGTGTTTCGAGATGCTCCAGTGTAATTCCTTTGAGCTGCATTATAGCCCAGGAACCTTTGTTGCCTGATACTATAGGGTGTTTCTCTGTTTCATATGTATATCTTTCCTCTTTATCCGCATAAAGATGACCCGCTGTGCTGCAGACAGTTTCCACATTATAGCTTTTGGCCAAGGCCTTCTTCAGTAAAGAAAACACACACCTCCTGCACACAAGCAATCACACCTCATGCACACATGACCGCTACCATCAGAGCTGTGGTAGCAATCGTTAACCTGAAGCTACAATGTGTAACTTCTCATTGTGCCTGTGTGCAACTCAACAGGTTGTCTTTTTTCGTCATTCCTGTAATTCATTCACAGCATTCTAATTAACTGAAAAGTAGATTCAGCATTAGACTGTTTTAACCCATGTAAATACAGGGTTATTCTAAATTATGGACCCATTTTCAAAACTTCGTATTTATTCAAGTACAAATCCAAAATGAAGAAGCTTTATATCAACAAAAAGAGGAAGTTCGAAAGTATTTTTTTTTTTCATAATGTTTAATATCAGTTTAATAAATTTGATAGTTTGTTATTAATTAGTTTTAATAATTATTTAATAATTAGAGATGTGATCAATGTGGCCACCGTTAGGTGCATGGAAAACATCGACACAGTAGCCACACACACAGAAGCATATCTGCCATTACTGAGTTCAAGGCAACAGTGATCAGATTCCACAGATTGTTCAGAATGGTTGGTAGAGGCGGAATGTAAACAGCTTCCTATTGCCACACAAACTCTACCGGCCACTTCTGAAGCCATCACCGACCGCCAAAAACTTTGAAACTTCCTCTTTTCACTGATATAAAGTATCTTCATTTTGGATTTGTACTTGAATGCGTATGAGTTTTTGAAAATGGTTCCATCATTTACAATAACCCTGTATTTATAGTATTTTCCATCTATTATTGCACTCAGTCTACATTCCTTAAAGTGTGCTTTGGTTCTTTGTAATAGACTCATCGTGTCTGAAATATTCCTGTGTTTGATTATTTACAGTTGTACTGGAATTCCTCCTCGAAGACATCAGAGGTAGGATAGACCTGGCATTTGCATGGCTTTATGAAGAGTACAGCTTCATGCAGGGCTTTAGCCGCCTGCCACCATTTATAAAACGTGAGGAGACACCCGAGCATCGGTACGACAAGCTTTTGTGTTCTCTGGTGAAGTCACTTGGTGATCGCCCAGGCCAGGAAGGCAAAGATGGCTCGTGAGTTTTTGCCAACAGTTTTCTTATCGTACAGTCTTTAATACTTTGTAGTAGTGGCTCATATTGCTGACTTTGTTTCATGTCATTCCATCTGTGATAATACACCAGTTGTTTGAGAATACAATTCACCACAGGTATTTACAGCAAAGGATAGGAGGCTGATTTAATATGAAAGAGCGGAATAGAGGTATTACAAAGCTAGACTTGGAGGTCTTTGTCAAAAATAGACAAAAAACACACACACACACAACCACAGTCTCTGAAGCTGCCAGAGACTGTTTTTTTTTTTTGTGTGTGTGTGTGTGTGTGTGTGTGTGTGTGTGTGTGTGTGTGTGTGTGTGTGTGTACAGGCCTTGTTGGCTGAAAGCTAGTTTTCTGACAGTCTTTTAGTTGTGCCTATCTGCAACTCAGCCTTGCAAATCTTCCTATGGAAGATTTTAAGGAAAATGCTCTTTGCCTGATGACATTAAAACTTGTGTGTTTTCTTAGATATGCGGTTGATGCCTTTGTTGTTGGCCTTATGGAAGTGACGATTCAAACAGCTTTTTGAGACACCTGAGTTCAGACAACCTAAATATTTGTTTCACAATGGAGGTGGAAAAAGACGCTACTTTACCTTCCTTGTGTTGGTCAGGGGGAAGGGGAGGGTACATCGCAACATGCCAGTTTGTAAGAAGCAAACCTACACTGATTTGTTTATACAGGCTAGTAATTGTCACAATCCGGCTCAGTGTGAAATAGTACTTCATACCTTGATTTATCATATCAGACCCAGAAGGTTTTTCAGCTGAGCTGTATCACCTCGATGTTACCTTTCGTCAGACTGGGTATAGTGAGAGACAAATAGGAGAAGTGTCATGCTGTTAGCCAATAAACCAGACCCTACCCTTGTTTTCTTGTGACTTGAGTGATTTTACTATGGGAAATTGAGAAAATATCTCTCTAAACAATTATTAGGATAGCACAAATAAATACCTTTTATTATTATGAATTTCTCTTTCTACACTTGATAGCGGAATTTTCACATCAAATATATCCTTTACATAAAGTGAAAGTATCACGATGGTAGGAATTATCATATATCATCATAGATACGTGAGTATTTTACTGCTACAAAAATTATCTCTGGTATGGCTATTAAATATTTGCTTTCTGGCTCAAAATAAATTGAAAATTTTTTAAATTCGGAAATATTACTTTGTCAGGCTCAAATCAGAGTTGATCCAAACTTCTGCTAGTGTGGTTTTACGTAAAGATAGATTTTCAGCAATCAAAGATAACTGTGCTGTGTTAACTGAAAATCAGATTTTGTGAATAACTTTAACGTGCAGGTTGTTCAGAATGTAGAGTACGAGAAGTTAAAAGTAATTTTAAGCTACTTTTGGAATTACGTTGAAATACCACATAAGCTTCCACTTGTACAAAGCATTGGCCACATTTATGTAAATTGTAAGGGGAGGAAAAGGTTTCAGTTCCAAAGCAAAAATAAATTTTTAAAATTCAACTCTGGTAACTATTATTTAATGATAATTCAAGTTACATGAAGAGACAGCAAGCCTCTATACATTGAATGACATACAGAGCAACGAACACAAGACAACACAAGAGCTAAGCAATAAGATAAGAAAGACAAGCGATCATAGAGAGAGAGACTGTGGCGGCTTTCCTTTATATAGTATTTCATGGAATCTTTATATGTCACCAAGAAATCTAAAGTTTCAGTACAATACTTGTGATAAATATTCTTTGTTAAGCGATATCAGTGTAATTTTTTTTTCACTAATTAGAGGCATCACACTGACCATAAATTGAATGAGTGATGAGGACAACGAGGTAGCACTAAAGCCTACAGCTTTTTTGTAGCTTACACATGTAGCATTTACAACAGCTTTGGTTGTATTGTTTGGAAATGCAATGTGATTTGTGTTGATTACCATCCAAAATTAGGGTTCTTTTAGGTTCTGACTGTTAGCAGCACCGTTGCCAGTTCTCACCTGTGTAGTGCTAATGGCAGCAGGTGTAACCAGTAGCTGTTTATATTGCTGCAACAATCCTGAGGCATTGCTGTGGAGATGACTTACAAAATTGCATTATGTGGTAGCTTGAGATAGGCACACCCAGCCCACTATAGCTGGTGGGATCTTCTTACTCTTGACTCAATTATGAATTAAGGTCCTTTTGGGATCTGAAATGGGTGACCTCAGTTTACGTAATGTGTGTGTCTACCATGTCCTGTGCAGTTGTGACGTTTCATATATTGGTTCAGTTCCTCAGGACCAGGGAGGACCAGTATATAGATCCTAAAACTCATACATGCTTAAAAGGGCTGTGCAGATCTGCAATTGCAGAATGTTGCCTGGGTATTGGTCATCCGATGAAATATAAAGCAAATTCCGGATGCACTTCCAGTCTTTTGGAAAGTTTGGTGAAGGAAGCTGTTCAGGTGAAAATAGCGAGTGACTTTATAGATGGAGGTGGATATTTTTGCTTAAATTCTGTCTGTAATACTGCTCTCACTGTGATAAAACAGGTGGACAGACTTAGTACAACTTGCTAACCCATTATCAAGTTCTATTTCACTATTACTAATGGCTGATGTTGTTTCTTCACTTGTGTAATGGTGCTAGCTGTTCGAAATGTGTGTTGTCTCCGAAAATTCTGTCACCTGTGAATTATGTGCTGCAATTTACTTTGTATGTGCAAAATTTAAAATCGGTAGACATTCATAATGAACTTTTTGGAGTATATGGCAAGAAAACTGTGGGTGATAGTGCTGTACAGAAGTGGTGAGATTTTTCAGGAAGGTTGGACAGTCATTCACATTGAAAAAGTGGGCAACCGGCTGCTTTGAGGAATGAACATATTGCAAAGATTGATAACAGAATTGGAGAAAATCATGAGCTCATGACTACAAACTCACCAGTTGCTTTCTCTTAGATATTGTGGACAGTGTCGTACAAACTTGTGACTCATAATTTTGGCTATCACAAATTTTGTTTATGATGGGATCCCAAAGCTTCTGATTATCTCTGCAAAATGAAGAGGTTGGGAGCCACATTAATGTTCCTGATAGGTTCATGGGGAAGAAGACGAATTTGTTGATCATATTTTGATGGGATGAAATAAAGGTTGCAAACGTCAATCAGGAGAGACAAAATCAGTTGCTGCAGTTGACCCACATAAGCCTGCAAAATGCCACCACAAATTTCCTGCACAAAACCTGATAACTTGTTTTTGAAACAGAAATGGAGTACTCCATATGGATATTATGGAAGGAGGCACTACAGTAAATCAGAATGGCTAGACACACAGCAGTTTGAAGATAATGAGGCATTAAAGGATCATCAAAACACACGTAGGTGGCAAAATTGTAAAATGATGTTATTGTAAAACTTGTTCCTCAGTATTATGAGTGCTTTAATGTAGGGAGAAGTAATACAGAAAATAGTTGGTAGTTGTAACTTCAAAATTGTATGTATTAAAAAACATCTTTATCTACTGGAGTTTTTTGGAAATTAATGGAACTTGTTTCCAGCATAGCCCCAGTATATTCCAGCAAAAAATTACCAAATTTAAAATTATGAAGTGAAGTGTATTATACAACGGCAACTGTAATTGTATACCTATGCTCATCTGTTACAGTCTTTATATGGTGTAAACTTCTAGCTGTAGAGAAATTATATATATTTTTTAGCTTCCTAATGTAGTACTGTAATTTTGTGTGCATAGAAATGTAGAATATGTTAATGAGGTATTACATATATGAGGGATGTTCAGTAAGTAATGCAACAGATTTTTTTCTCAACCAATTTTGATTTAAAAAATTGTAATGTTGTTTAGACATCCTCAGATGTTTCCTTGGTGTGTCATTTCTAGTAACTCCATCAGATGGCAGTGCTATAACCAGTGGCAGCTCGTAGGTATGCATTCTGGGTGTTCACAAATTTTTAAATTCAAATAAATATCAGTGTGTGGGGGAGAAGCTCTCCCCGATGTTATTAAATCTGTATATTGAGCAAGCAATAAAGGAAACAAAAGAAAAATTCGGAGTCGGTATTAAAATCCATGGAGAAGAAATAAAAACTTTGAGGTTTGCCGATGACATTGAAATTATGTCAGACAGCAAAGGACTTGGAAGAGCAGTTGAACAGAATGGACAGTGTCTTGAAAGGAGGATATAAGATGAACATCAACAAAAGCAAAACAAGGATAATGGAATGTAATCGAGTTAACTCGGGTGATGGTGAGGGAATTAGATTAGGAAATGAGACACTTAAAGTAGTAAAGGAGTTTTGCTATTTGGGGAGCAAAATAACTGATGATGGTCGAAGTAGAGAGGATATAAAACGTAGACTGGCAATGGCAAGGAAAGTGTTTCTGAAGAAGAGAAATTTGTTAACATCCAGTATTGATTTAAGTGTCAGGAAGTCATTTCTGAAAGTATTTGTATGGAGTGTAGCCATGTATGGAAGTGAAACATGGACGATAACTAGTTTGGACAAGAAGAGAATAGAAGCTTTCGAAATGTGGTGCTACAGAAGAATGCTGAAGATTAGATGGGTAGATCACATAACTAATGAGGAGGTATTGAACAGAATTGGGGAGAAGAGGAGTTTGTGGCACAACTTGACTAGAAGAAGGGACCAGTTGGTAGGACATGGTCTGAGGCATCAGGGGATCACAAATTTAGCATTGGAGGGCAGCGTGGAGGGTAAAAATCGCAGAGGGAGACCAAGAGATGAATACACGAAGCAGATTCAGAAGGATGTAGGGTGCAGTACGTACTGGGAGATGAAGCAGCTTGCACAGGATAGAGTAGCATGGAGAGCTGCATCAAACAAGTCTCAGGACTGAAGACAACAACAACAACAACAACAACAACAACAACAGTGTGTGAAATTAATAGCAACTGCTGTTTAACATTTATGATTATCAACATATTTATACAACTTCAGCCACTGTTAGTAATAGTAATAGTAATAATAATAATAATAATAATAATAATAATAACTAGCCAAGAATAAAGAGAAGACATGGGTGAATGAGGAGTGTGAAGAAGCACTAATATAAAGAGCTCAAAAATGTAGAAAATGGAGATGTTTGAAAAAAGAGGAAGACCTTGAGCAATTCAGACAACAAAGAAAAAAAACATCAAAAATAATCCAGAAAATCAAAAGAAACTTTGAAAATTCTCAGCTTATTGAAATAGAAGAAAATTTTACCAAGAATAATACTAGAAATTTTTACCAAACTTAAACACATACGTAAAAGATATCAGGCACCAAGTATTTATTTGAAAGATGAAAATGATAAAATGGGATTAAATAACAAAGAAGATTGTGAAATTTTAGCAAAATTTTTTGAAAAACTGTTAAACTGTCCAGTTCAACAGATAAATTGGAATTTCCAGTGACACCTCAAAATCTAGAGGAAGATTTCCCACCAATGGAAGAAATTCATGAAGCCATCAAAACACTCAAAAACAATAAAGCATGTGGTGAAGACTCCATTACAGTAGAATTATTGAAGTGGTCAGAACCAAAAATCATAAAGGATCTACAACAGCTTCTTGAGAACATTTGGAAAACGGAAAAGATTCCAGTTGAATGGAAAACAGCATTAATCCACCTGCTACATAAAAATGGAGACAAACAAAATGTCAATAATTACAGAGGAGTGTCACTTCTGCCAGTGGCATACAAAATATTATCAAAAATTCTCCTGAACATAGTAGACAAACAACTGGGAGAATATCATAGTGGTTTTCAAAAGGGAAGATCCTGCGCAGAACAAATTTTTAGCTTAAAGTCATTAATTTGCCATAGAATGTTAACCAACAAACCAACAATATTGTCATCTATTGATTTAAAGAAAGCATTTGATTGTATAGACAGAGAAACAATAGATAAGGTCATTAGAGAAATTGGTGTTAAATCAAAATTAGCAAATATAATTCATGAAACACTAACAGGTACAATATCTAAAGTCAAATTTATGTGAGAAGTATCTCAGCCATTTAAAATAAAAACTGGTGTTAGAGAAGGTGATAGTTTATCACCTTTACTGTTTCATTGTGTTCTATAATAAATTGTAAGGATCTGGAATTCGGAACAAAATTGAAGCAATAACTTTGGGAAGGAAAACAAATGGCATTAAGGTAAACTGCTTGGCTTTTGCAGATGATTTTGCAATACTTTCAGAAAACCTGACAGAAGCAGTTATTCAGATAAACCTTCTGGAAAAAATAGCAAACAGAACTGGTTTCAAAATTTCAGCTGAAAAAACTAAATTCATGACAAATATAAAAAATGTGCCAAAATTCATAGAAACACAAATAGGTAAAATAGAGCGAGTAAATAAATTTAAATATCTTGGAGAGTGTATACAACAGAATGGACTAGAAAAATCTGCAATAGATGTAAGAATTAATAAAATGGAAAGAGCATATGGTTTGACCAAAAATGTTTACAACAAGAAATGTATGTCTAGAAAAACAAAACTAAAACACTACACCACAGTGGTACGACCAGAATGTTTATATGGATCTGAATGACTACCGATGAATTACAAGATGGACAGACTAGAGGTACTGGAAAGGAGGATTATTAGAAAAATAATGGGCACAATAAAAACTGCAGGTGGTTGGAAATTTAGTAGTAATGAGGAGATCTACAAAAATATAGAGAAAATATCTAAAGTAATGGCCTAAGGCAGGTTAACCTTTTTCGGACACCTCTGCCGAAGGGGTGGAAATAGACTAACAAAACAAATACTCCTATATTTCTGGAAGAAGAAATTGACAGTAGCATGGATTACAGAACTAAGGAAAGATCTAGAAAGAAACATAATCAAAGAATCAGAAATAACAGAAAGAAAATGTTTTAAAAATAAAATACCAAATTTGGAAGGATTTCAAAGCAGGAGAAATAAAAAATTGAGAACAACATGGACATAAGAAAGGAAGAGACTTCATGGGGAGAAAATGAGGGAGTACTGGAAAAATAGGAAACAACAACAAAGGAACAAGAGCAACTGAAGTTGTTAACATGATCCTAGTTGGCCAATACGATTGTAAAAAATAATAATAATAATAATACACATAACTTGTCTGAGGAAAAGGAAGAATGGTTTTGTGGAATTTTGTTGTTTTGTACATAATGAAGTACAGTTTATGGCAAGAACAACATGATGCTTAAGCTTTTGCTATTGTCCTTTTCACATTTTTGTGTAAGTGGAAGTTTTCATGGTCTCCCCCCCCCCCCCCCCCCTCGCGAACAAATGTACAAGATCTCTTAATTCAGCTGTTATTTAATGAATTAACTTCCTGGCTGAAAATCAGGAATTCTGTCATTGTATCCGCACAACAGCTAATGCTTATTGCACACTTCTTTGTTAAATGTTCACTTGTAGTCACGCTTATTTGATTTTGTCGCTTTCTCAGGCAACACATCTGGTCTGGGAGGCCCCACTTCCCTAGTGGGTAACGTTTCCTGTTAATTTTCTTTTCTGTTAGCACTTAATACAGGTTCAACGGAATTCATGTTGACACTGCACAGGAAAACCGATTCCTCCACAGTAAACAACCAACTCCAAACACAAATTGCCATTTGCGGAAAGTGTTAAATTCAAGTACTACCATCTACCAATGAGGTCACTTGAATAGAATACACATGAGGTGCTGAGAACCATAAGTGCCTAAAGCACACCGTTTTCGACCCCCCATATTTAAGTGAATAGCAGAGAAACCAGTGAGACAGCTGTTCGTAAATATTCAGTTGTATGTCCAATGTGGGCCTGCAGTATAGATAAATCTGATCCACCAAAAGATCAACAGATTTCAGAAGCACGAATAAATGTTATAGCCTCACAATTGAAGATTATGCGCTCTGTGGTTCTCAGCACCTCAAATGGATTACTGTATGATAAAATCCAAATCTTAACGTACTATATCTCATTCAGAATCCCAAAAAATAGGTTTTTCTATGAGTATAACTATAACACACAGTGATGCCCAGTCTAATTTTACTATATAGCAAGTGAATTGTCATATACATAGTGTGCTATCACCTAGCAAGATTTATGCCAAGCGAACGTGGATAAAAGTCTGCTACCTGGTAGCATTGGTGGAAACTTGATATTGAGGGATAGCAGTGCATGCTGTGAACCATGCACATTATTGATCAAATCCCTATGTATTTGGCCCATAAGGCAATTAAATCACGCCAGTTGCGCGTGCATAGAAGCTCCTTAAAACGTGCACAAGTGAAAGAGTGCTCGTGACCCTAATGCCAAGTTTCACTGAGTCTAGAGGAGCAATGTAGAACAATGTGATAGATTTAGTGTTGTGTATTTCAGATTACTGCCTCTACATTGCATTTAACAGCATTCAAGGAAAAATAACCAATAAATCCACAGGAAGAAGCATGTGTCATCAACCGAATGAAGAAGAGGAAATCTATCTGATCCCCCACATGTAGGTTTGCAGCACAGAGCTGTGATACGTGCAGTTGCGACCCACAGATACACTTATTCGGTGTAATCAAGGAATAACACTCGAGCAATTCAGTGCTCATCTTGACATCTTTGTTCATAGGGCTGAAACTTGTCCACCATTAACATATTCAAAGGTTTGTACGTGTTGGGTTTGTCGAAGTTTAATAGAAAATCATAAAGAGGAAAGAAGGATCATCAGTGTTGCTCTTAGAGGTTGGGTGTGATGATTTCTTTTTGAACATTGTCACAGACAATGAAATGTAGATTTACCTCTTTGAAACTAAAAGAAAAGGGAAGTAAACAGCATGGTACCACACATCGTCTCCTTTGTAGAAACAGTAGCTCAAAACCACACCCGCAGCTGGTAAAGTCAAGGCTACATCATTCTTAGGCTCCAAAGGATCTCCATCACGGTAAAACAATTAACTCCGAAGTCTTAGTAAATTAAAGAAATGATTATATTGTGTTTGTTGTAACACATATGTGAATGTTCTCTTTCTTCATGATACACAAGACTGTGCACCCAAAAGGAGATCACTAAACTACAGTGGACTGCTATTCCTCATCCGCACTACACCCTGGATCTCACATCATTCGATTTCCATCTCTGTGGCCTTCTGAAGAATGGACTCTGTGGGGAGAACTACAGCAATGTTGGCGAAGCTATTGCTGCACCAAGAACCTGGCTGAGAAACAGGCCATTGGGGTGGTACCATGACAGCATAGGGGCTTCACATTAAGGGAGCATAAGTCGATATAATTAAAAAACGGATATTATGTTGGAAAAATAGAGTTTTATGAATTGGGGAACAACACGGTGTATTTATATCATGACTAAAACTGACTGCTTTGAGAAAAAAGTATTGCATTACGTATTAAACGACCCTCATATTGTCATCTCGACTTGATCTGTACATATCCGATACCTTGTATACAAGCTGCCTTGCCCAGTAACTGACACACAAGTTGCTTATGTATATAAGAGGACCAATGAAATGTACAGGTTGTTATTCCGGCTGTTCCTCGAGGCTCCACTGGTGACGGATGAGGCGGTGGACGTTCTGCGGAGGATCTGTGGAGACCGGAGCCGCGCCGCGGCCGGCATCTCCCTGCTCCAGGAGCTGGTCGTGCGACGGCCTCCGAGGAAAATTGTCTTCCTGAATGCTCTCCTGATGCACACAGCCCACGAGGAGCCAGAGGTTTGTATCGTGTCATTTCATGAACCACCTGCATCTACAGAAATGAATTTAAAATGTGGGCAACCTGATCTTGTGTATAGCTTACACTGAGGTGTACACTCCGCTTGTATGTGTAAATGAATGGAGTGATGTGCCATAAAGTCGTAGCTAGTCGTAATGAGTAATTTTTAAATCAAAATTTACCAGTCCAGCTCCAGTTTTGTTGCACTATGCCAGAAGAATTAATTCACATGTAGAATATGTCGCCATTGTCTATGGCATTGTGCCCTGGGGGTTCAGAATGAAAACGGATGTACAGGAAAATTATGAGTCGTTGGATGGAGCATCTCTTGGAGTTTAAATTTGTAATATGTGCTGTTGCGTAGTTTCAGAATGCACTAGGCACGTCAGAAAATAGCACGTAATGGAGCAATACTTGCATTTGGTGTCCTCGAATTTGCTAAATGTGAGACAGTTGTGACGATTCAGTGATTAAATACCAGATATCAGATGAAAGCTTCAACAGACAAAACTGTACATGGGTGGTACAAAACACTCCATGTGATTGGCTGCCTATGTGATTCAAAAAGAAAACAGGGCGGCGGGGACCAGCAGCAGATGAGGTGGTGCAAGTGCGGGAATTCTTCATCAGGAGTGTGAAGAAAGAGATGTATGTGTGAGATGACACTGCAGATACCCCAGTTGACTGTCTACTCAAATATCTACTTGTAAAACCATACCTGCCACAGTTGTTCCATGCACTGGCTATTGGGGGCAATGGGCTTTGTTCTGATTTCTGCATTGACTTGCAGTGGCTGCTGGAGAAAGGCGGTTTTTCGCAGCGTTTGGTTTTCGGTGTAGAAGCCACGTTTTGTGTGTCAAGAAAGATGAATTGTCACAACATGCGTCTTTGAGCCACAGGACATTCACACAGGATCGTGTAATGCATTTGTGATTCACCTAAAGTTCACGTCTTATGTGCCATATCTTCTTAAAGTTTGCATAGAAAACTGTTATTAGTTTTGTGTAGCTGGACATGCTGCAACAATGGCTTATGCCACAATTACAGGAACACAGTAGAGACTGCTGCCACAATGCAGTACTTCACCACTTTTTGATTTGCCATTGTTACATTCCTCTCGATCAGTAGCCCCCAAGATCACCTGACTTAATTCCATATTATTTCTTCTAAAGGGGTTATGGCGGAGATCACATGTTCCTGCTTCCGTTGTCACATAATTTGAGATTTGCAAGGGAGGATAATTAATGTGGTCACTGATATCCACAATGATGTGTTGGAACATGACTGTCAGTAGTTTGACTGTCATATTGATGTGATCTCTCCTGTTTTCTTGGTGCTGTCGAAGAATGGTGTGCTTCTAAGCATTCTACCAAGTTGTTGTGGGCATTTTATGCACAATATTTTGACAACTGACCCAGTTGTCCTCATCAGTGCTGTGAGTTTTGCTGTCATGTGTACCTGCTGCTTAGTCTCCTATGAGTATGTGAACCGTTGTTGGGCTCACACTACTATTTATAGCCAGTTTGATTCCTGGTGCCCACTACAACCTTTGATGCTCTTTCCTTTTTCAGAGCTTCCACTGACATTTCATGTAACACAAATTCTTCCTCTATTTTACAACTGTGGTGGATGAAATGGCATTGGGATCTTAACAGAGTGAGTGCTGGAACCCCAAGCCTTGTTAAAATTGAACCACCATCCCTGTTTGTCAAGTATTATGACATCCTTACTTCAATAGACTACTTATTGTAATTTTATGTGGCTCACTGGCCTGATGCAAGCCTTTCAATTGGATGGCACATTGGCAACTTGTGTGTCACTAACCTATCTCTGTTATCCAACTGGGGAAAGGGGTCCTAAAGTTTAATGTGAAATCAGAACGACTTGTCGTTTCTGGTGACTCTTTACATTGTTGAGAGGTGAAGGGCTAGATTAAAATGCAGACTGAAAAATCCAAGGTCTGACCAGGATTTGATCCCATGAACTCTTGATTTCCAGTCAAGTGCTTTACCGCTAGACCACAAGGCATGAAACAAGACAGTTTCCTTAATCGTGTTGTTCCAGAAACTTTGCGTTTGTACCACAGTACTGGTCTCATCGTAATCGATTCTGTGATTATTTTGAAGTAGTGCTCAGTGACAGCTAATGTGCTTGGTTGTTATAGTTGGTTGTGTCATTGGCGTCTCGTGCATCTCTCATTAACTGTTCCAATAATCTGCCCTATGTAACACATTAACCTGAAATGCAGTACACATCTTGCCTTTGGAGACTGAGATCATCTTTAATGTTGCAAAGAATACCTTTTATCTTAGTTGAAGGGAGCAAGGGTTCTTGATTTTGTCTGCATTGTTAGTTAAGTTTGGTGTTCTAAGAACCGGATCTTCGGAACAATATAACAATATATGCAGGTGTTGTAATTCCATCCTTGTCCAAAAGTGTTAGAGCTCTGTGGACCAAAGTCCTTAGCATCGAATTTCTTTGTGAAGGATGGCGATGGCTGGAAATTTGGACGAGTTGTGGTGTGATATTATTGATGACTAGGGCAGCAGTGGAGGAAGGCAGTGGCAGTAGCAACGTGGAGGCTTCACTTGAGAACAGGAAATGAGAAACTGTCAAATGATGGCTCCACTCGTCTTATCTCTGCATCAAGTGAGGCAACAGGAATCACATCCTTAGATTCCTTCACTCATTTATGCCTTGAATGTACCTTTCCAAGAACTAAATATTAAGAAAGTAAAATAATCAGACCAAAGAAAAAATGAAAATAAAAATGGTTCAGCCCACAGGAGATAACATGATATTACTGTGCAACACTGCCTCCAGCCTCAGTTTGGGGAGAAAGTCAATTCCAAAATTTCTTCAGGTATGTTGTATTCAACTGGAACTACTTGTCAATTATTAGATCACGTAGTACTACCAAACTGTGGGGATTTTGATTGCTACATTTCGCTTGCAGTTCCAAATAGCCTCACATGTTTTGTATGGAATTAAGACCTGCCGGTTCAATATTGTAGGTGCAATGAATGTCAGTGTGTTCTTAAAATTGTGAAAAGTGTGCGCTCCCCTGTGAGTGCAACTGTTGCCATCTTAGAAGTTGAGATCATCGACAGCATACTTGTGAAGACATGAAAAGGGGGGGGGGGGGCGGCAGCAGGTAGTTGCTGAGAATACTGAATAAAAATCATGTTAACAGTAACCTGAAAGAGTGGGCCCAAATCATGGTATGGAAAACACCCCAAAACATCACAGAACCACCTCCAGTCTTAACTATAGCCTCTACACACTACGGTTTAAATGTCTTATCGGGCTATCGTTCACTTGACACCTTGCATAATATGAAACGAGGCCAAGTTGTGATTCGTCGGATCAAATTAGATGCTGTCAGTCAGCTACTGCAGTTTCTGTATTGTTGGACACATTGAAGAAGTGCAGCTTCACACTGAGCACTGAGGTGATAATAGTCATGGGATATCTCCTAATATCAAGTTGGACGTCCTTTTGTCTGTCATAGTGCACCAACTCGATGTGGCACAGATTCAGTAAGTCATTACAAGTACCCTGCAGAAATATTATGCCACAATGCCTCTATAGTCGTCCATAATTGCGAAAGTGTCACTGGTTCAGGATTTTGTGCACGAACTGTCCTCTCGATTATATTCCATAAATGTTCTATGAGATGCACGTTGGGTGGTCTGGGAGGCCAGATCATTTGCTTGAATTGTTCAGAATGTTGTTCAAATCAGTCACAAACAATTGTGGTCCAATGATAAATTGAAGTCCATGAGTGGCTGCAAATAGTCTCAAAGTAGCTGAACATAACCATTGCCAGTCAATGATCGATTCAGTTGTACCGATGGACCCAGTCCATTCAATGTAAACACAGCTCACACCATTAGGGAGCCACGGCCAGCTTGCACAGTGCCTTGTTGTCAGCTTGGATCCGAGGCTTTATGGGGTCCACACCACACTCGAACCCTACCATCAGCTTTTACCAATTTAAATTGGAACTCATCTAACCAGGCCACAGTTTTCCAGTAGTATAGGGACCAACTGATATCATCACAAGCCAAGGAGATTCGCTGCAGGCAATGTTGTGCTTTTAGCAAAGGCACTTGGGTTGATAGTCTGTCATAGCCCGTTAACACCAAATTTCACCACACTGTCCTAACACGTGCGTTATTCGTACGTCCCACATTGATTTCTGTGGTTATTTCATGCAGTGTAACTAATCAGTTAGCACTGACAACTTGATGCAAACGCTGCTGCTTTTGGTCGTTAACTGGAGGTAGTCAGCCACTGAGGTAATGGTTGAAAATTGCTATTTTCGGCACACTCTTGACACTGTGGGATATCAATTTCTGAAATGAAATGCCCAATGCGTGTAGCTCCAACTACCATTCTGCGTTCAAAGTCTATTAATTCCCATTGTGCCGCCATAATCGCATCGGAAAGCTTTTCGTGTGAATCACATGAGCATAAATGACAGCTTCGCCAATGCAGATCCCTTTTATACCGTGGGTACATGACACTACCACCATCTGTATATGTGCAAATTGCTATCCTGTGACTTTCATTATCCCATTGCATGTGTCGCTGTGAGAAGTGGTCTTTGTGAGGTACTAGACTCCAAATGTATATTGGATCCAAATTCATTCCTGAAGTTTGCTTAGAAACTGGTTGAAATGGACCTGCGTACTCTGATATCGACAATTTCAGTTCGGCTTGAAGCAGGTATGAGACTTGCCTCTGTGCCTTGTTGGTTAGGATATTTTCACACCGCCACTGCTCTTACTCAGTGTTATCTGGCTGAAAATGCTGTACCAGTCCTTATACACACATTATACAGTCTGCATTGATACGCCAACAAATGGGATCTCCTTTCTCCCATTCTGTTACATTCAACCATCTTGCTGTGCCAGTTCTATACAATTGAGTCGCATGTACACAACACTTTGCTGTCATGTCCTGTATCAGTGGTGAAAGGTCTTGTAACCACTATGTATCAGTTGTACACTATCTACAGTGCTCCAAAGCACCATTGTGCTCTTTTAATTGGGAGGCTAATATTTTGTCCAGTAAGCTCAGTTGTTCAATCAGATTATTATATGGATCCTGCAACCAAGGAAGGGACTGTTGAGATACTATTTGTGTGTGGTATGTTGGGTCATTGAGATATTTTGGAAAGCTTGATAACTGTAAAATGCAAATGAAGGGATTGCTTGTTGATATGATGGGTCTGAGTGAAATTACAATGCCTATGGATGTAGATCTTCAGAGCAATGACTACAAAGTAATTTTCTGAATATATTAAAAACCAGAGTAATGAGACTAACAAGAGAGTTTGGCAAGTAAGTAAAGTATTATTTTCAGTGCAGTGATAGAATAGTCTTGGTAAAACTGGAGATTTAGCTTGTTGTCCTGAATACTATTAAAGTTTACATCCCAACTACTGGACCAGCAGACAAAGAAGCAGAGAAAATATGTAAGCAGTTAGAGGTAGTAATGGGCCAGGACAAAGGGAATATTTTAATTATTGGTGACTGGAAGGCAGTACAGTATTTGGAAAATTTGGACTGGGAAAAAGATTGGTTGTGTCAGGATTATGGAGAAAAGATGTGTTGCATCAGGATTACAGGCAGATACCAAATTGATCACATTTTTGTAGAACAACCTAATCAAACAGTGTAAGACGTATCCTGGTGCTGATAGTTTGTGTGACCACAGCCCCATCTGCATGAAAGCCAATCTTGTATGAGAAGAAAATAAGAAGAACCAAGTCCAGGCTAAGACATAGCATGACTATACTTATGAATGAGGATTCCAGAATAGAATTTAAAAATTCTATACAGTAGAGGTTGAATAAATTGGCAACCAATACAATACATGACTAATAGAACAGACTGAAAAATATGACTATAGAAACTACAGAGCAAATGCCAACACCACTATGATTTCATGGATACACGGTTCCGTTGAGCTGATTGAGGAAAGAATGCTGTTCAGAAATGCTAAGAGTGACAGAGGTGAAGCAGATTAAGTGGCTAAAATGTTGTAGTAAAAACTAAAATAAAACCTAAGGAAGTATAAATTGAGGAACAGTGATAAAAAGGAAGGAAATGTGATGAGAGGATGTGAAGAAAAAACCTACCATCCAGTTCAGACATTTTTAAGAATGAAAGGCACAAGAGGACTCAGTGAAAACCAGGGGTGCCCTGTGTATTACATACAATAACGAATTAACGCAGCACGGCTATACATACACATTTATTTGGTATAAAGGGCTTGGAATTAATTATTAGTTAATTGCTGAGGCTGCAGATATATCATAAGGTAAACTTGCACCAAAAATACTTGGAGAAGAATTCAGTAAAGCTGTTGAGGAATTAAAGGTAAAAAGCATCCTTGACATGTTGCAGTAACTAGAGAAATGCTAGAAGCCTTATGCAATAAAACAGTTAACTTTGTATATGAGTTCATCAGTGATATGTATGAAAAGCCAGGAACATCTGAAGAATTAAAAAATTTTGTTGTACATAAAATAAGTCCGCAACTTGTGGTCTTGCGGTAGCGTATTGCTTCCCACGCAGGGGGTCCCGGGTTCGATGCCCGGCAACGTCAGGGATATTTCCTACCTCGAGATGACTGGGTATTGTTGTGTCATCTTGATCATCATCGTTCACCCCCATTACAGTTGGATGAAGGCAATGGCAAACCACCTGCGCAAGGTCCTTGCCTAGTACAGCGGTGTGGGTCTCCCGCATCGTCTCGTACGCTCCTCGGAGTATGGGACATCATCATCATCATCATCACATAAAATAAGAAAAGGCAACCGCTCACCTATAACAGATTGATGCATGGATCACTGAAAACGACATTCGCACTAGCTTTCGAGCACTAGCATTCTGGCCACACCCCCAGGGGCTCAGCATACATTTGCTGCATGTGGGCTTGGCGACCCTGGCTTCCTGAGCAGGGAACTGCTAAGTGCCACCACCAGTCCTCTGTTATTGTAAGCTCCGGGCACGCTTCAGCGGCCACTGTGCGGTGCGGCGCGGCAGTGGAATGTTGTGTATTTCAGAGAATGGGGGCCTTGGCTTCACCGCCTGGACAACGAAGAAGATACATGCCTCTGTACAAAAACCCTGAACCTCAGTGTGCTACAAGCTGATGAGGTAAATGGCTGTTGAGGTAAAACAGTCATCCCTATGAAAAAGTCTCATCAAACTACTGTTCCTGGTGGGACGAGTGCACAGTCAGGTAGTACTTACACCCACTCACAGAGAGTGCTTGGTCAGTCCTCCTTAGAAGTAGTCTCAGAATTGTAGTAACAAGGCATTAGTGTACCATACACCTTTTTTGTAATCAAGAGAATAGGGGAGCCTTTGAGAAGGCCACCCCTTTGTTTATTCACCAGGCATTGGAGGGTATTGCTAGGTCTCTTAAAATTATCATTCAACTTCATAACAGAACACTTCTTGTTGATAATGCTAATTGAAACCAAGTATCTAAGCTTCTGGGATATAAAGCCTTAGGTGACCACCCAGTCAAGTCTGGGGGTGCATAACACCCTTACCTTTGGTAAAGGCTTGGTTACCTGTTCTGATATAATGAAGATGTACCCCACAGAGTTTGGTGAAGGATGGAAAAATTAGGATGTCCCGAAAGTGCAGAACTGTATGAAGAGAGTCAATGGTGCGTTGGAAAAATCTGCAACATTTATTAAAACGTTTAGTAGTCCAGAATTATCTTAACATATCCCTACAGGCTGTGTCCATCTTTATGTTCACCTGTTCGTTCCTAACCCAATGCGATACTTCAGGTGTCAAAGATTTGACCATACCACCAAGGGATGTAGTGGGAAGGATACGGGTGCAAATTGTGGAGGCTCAGCTTGTGAATCGGACAATTCTTGTACATTTCCTCCGAAATGTATAAACTGCTCCGGAGGTCACACAGTATGGAGCAGAAAGTGTAAGGTTTACAACAAGGAAAGGAAAATACAAGTGTTGAAACTCAAGAGGTGCATACGCTATGGTGAAGGTACGAAAGATTTCAAAGCTATGCAACCTCTGGTTTTGCTACTTCTTTTGCATCAGCCCTTAAGAAGCCAATCGCCAAGTGTGATGCCTTCTCACAAACACAGACCACAGATTCAAGTATGAGCACATGCACTTGTTGGTGTACCTGTGGAGGAAATGCTACATTTGAAACAGAAATCATTCGGAAGCCATCAGCAATGGGCTTACCACCTAAGCCACATGCCACTGCCCACCATCAGAAGCCTACTAGCTGTCCCCTCAACCCAAGCAACCAACTCCTTCCGTAAGAAAGGAAAAAGTCTTCAAAAAGTAGTTCAAAGTCGAAGAAAGTGGCAGTTAAACCTACCGGTCGGCGAGCTCTCTCCCTCACAGGTGGAAACTATGCTCTTAAGGATTGGACTTCCAATTGGAGGAACCAGAAAGCCGGGAACCAGCTAATATTCCCCCAGACCTTCCGGCTAAATCACCGCCTCTGAGGGAGAAAGACAAGACCAACCATCACTAATCATTGGCTCCCTCAGGAACTTCTGTGTTGCAGTGGAATTTAAATGGATACAAAATCACGTTTGGAAGTAATACAGCTCCTGGTCCAGGAGAAACCGTTCTGCATCTCCTTACAAGAAACTCATTTTAGAGTCACTAACACATCTGTGTTATGGGGTAACCACCCCTACAGGAATGCTGTTTTCTGTTTTGTGTGTCTGTGCTCCACATGCAGATTCGCTATGATGAATGGTTGCTTTTCTGTAAATTTACATATTGCTCCAGCCAGGAATTTCCATTACTGTTAAAAATTAAGTTCTGTTATGAATACCTAAAACAACCACATCAGACAAGTGTGAAGATCATAATAAAGCAAGCTTCCTATGCTACATTTAATAGATGTTGGTGAGCATCAGAAGTGACAGAATCTCGCACAAAACCTCCTCGAAGATCAATTTGGATTCAGGAAGGATGAGGAACTAGAGAAGTAATAATTTACTTAAGAAAGCTGTATGAATAAATGCTCACGATTTATAGACTCTCATTTGTGGGTGTATTTGATTTCAATAAAGCTTTTGGCAATGTACATTATGTGACAAAATGTACTCGAACACCTGGCTGAAAATGACTTACAAATCTGTGGCGCCCTCAATTGGCAATGCTGGAATTCAATATGGTGTTGGCCCACCCTTAGCCCTGATGACAGCTTCCACTAATGCAGGCATACGTTCAGTCAGGTGCTGGAAGGTTTATTTGGGAACGGCAGCCCATTCTTCACGGAGGAGAGGTATCGAGGTTGGCCGGCGTGGCCTGGCACGTAATCAGTGTTCCAAAACATCCGAAAGATGTTCCATATGATACAGGCCAGGACTCTGTGCAGGCCAGTCCATTACAGGGATGTTATTGTCGTGTGACCAATCCACCACAGACCGTGCATTATGAACAGGTGCTCGATCGTGTTGAAAGGTACAATCGCCATCCCCAAATTGCTCTTCAACAGTGGGAAGCAAGAAGGTGCTTGAAACATCAATATAGACCTGTGCTGTGATAGTGCCACACAAAACAACAAGGGTTGCAAGCTCCCCTCTGTGAAAAATGCAACCACACCATAACACCACCACCTCCAAATTTTACTGTTGGCACTACCCATGCTAGCAGATGACGTTCACTGGCATTCGCCATATGTACACCCTGCCATCGAATCGCTACATTGTGTTCTCTGATTCGTCACTCCACACAACGTTTTTCCACTGTTCAATCGTCCAATGTTTACGCTCCTTGCATCAAACAGGGCATAGTTTGACATTTACCGGCATGATGTGTGGCTTATGAGCAGCCACTCATCCGTGACCTCCACGTTTTCTCACCTCCTGCCTAACTGTGCTTGCAGTGGATCCTGGTGCAGTTTGTAATTCCTATGTGATGGTCTGGATAGATATCTTCCTATTACACATTACGACCCTCTCCAACTGTCTGCAGTCTCTGTCAGTCAACAGATGAGGTCGGCCTGTACGCTTTTGTGCTGTCCCTTCACGTTTCCACTTCACCATCACTTCGGAAACAGCAGACCTAGGGATGTTTAGGAGTGTGGAAATATTGTGTACAGATGTATGACACAAGTGACACCCAATCACCTGACCACGTTAAAAGTCCGTGAGTTCCACGGAGCATCCCATTCTGCTCTCTCATGATGTCTAATGACTACCGAGGTCGCTGGTATGGAGTACCTGACAGTATGTGGCAGCACAATGCACCTAATATGAAAAACATATGTTTTTTGGAGGTATCCGGGTACTTTAAATCACATAGTGTGTATTGGCTTAAGATGATGGAAGTTCTAAGGTGTATTATGGTAGATTACAGAGTTGGGGAAAATAACTGAGCAGCTTTTCATGAATTATTCAGAAGTTATCAAAATAAGATAGCAAAACATAACTTGTGAGAATGTATAAAGATGTTGTCCCTTCCTGTTTAATTTATACAGTGGAGATATAATATAAACATGTAGTGGTACATATCAGGAGGGAACAGCTACAAAAGGGAAAACATAAAAATGCTTAGATTTTTATGAAAAGAATAGTTGCTATTCATCATACAGCAGAGATTGTGAATCGCAGGTAGGCACAACAAAAAGAGTGTGTGTGTTGGGGGGGGGGGGGGGGGTCTATTTTTGATGAAGGCCTTGTTGGCCTTACTTTCTGACAGTCATTTTGTTGTGCCTATCTGGGACTTAGCATCATCTCCCCTATATTATGAGTAGCAACTATCCATTTCATAATATTTTCTTATTCTATCCTGAATTTTCCATTCTTAGATTATTATTCTTATATATGTTAATATAATTGGAACACAGCCTTCTAAAGGCCTAGGAGTCATGCACAAGGTGTATGAAAACATATAATATGAAAATAAAAAGCAGAAACTGAAATTTTGGTACCTTTGAGTATCTTCAAATGATAGGACCTGCCTGAAAGTGAAAGTAAAGTTGTGGAAACTAAAACAGCTTTCAATAAAATGAGGTAATAGCTAACAAAGCAATCTTACAAACAGGTCGCTCTTCAGTTTTGTTAACATGTGCATGATTTGAAGGTCCGTCACAGGCATTTATATTACTGAACGGGTATCAGGGGGCAACAAAAATTTGGTTTTCAGTATTTCATGTGATTATTGGCCTAATTTAAAAATTGAAAATGCCATCATACTCTCCCCATAAAGATGTATAATCTTATGGTAAAGATTTAACACAGTGAGTCAGGTAACAAAATTAGGTGCACGAATTACACAGCTTCCAACAAACTTTACACACAATTTCAAACCTTCGTAAATCTTTTTTCTTGCTCAATCCCACCCCAAAATGATAAAAACAGTTTAGCGCTTACTATGTTTTCGCTGTTCGTGCAGTAAACTTGAGCATCAGGCACAATGTTTCAATTTGTTACTTATTTACCAGTAATTTCATTTGCAAAACATTTTGCAGATGGTACCCACATATACATTGCAGACACTTGCAAAATTATGTAATTGTAAGAAAGGCAGCTCAGAAGGAAGGATGACATAAACATTGAGATGAATGAAAAACCAGCTTTCACTTAAAATAGTGCAAATTATGCAGACTATACTCATCTAGTGTTTGGTAATGAGACCACTTAGCTACTTCCAACAAACTTTAGACACAATTTTGAACTTCTGTGAACTCTTTCTTTCTTATTAATGTCAAATATTGAACACATTAACTTGTTCGTGAAGTAATCATAAGTTTGAAGCAGTTTATGTAAGGGAGCTCAACCCGTTAAAAAATCAGGGGTTGACTGGTCAGTTTCCAAAATCAGTGACGCACTGCTAAAAAAAACTCTGAAATATAAATTGCAGATTTTTTCCAGTACCGTTACGTGAAAAACTTTTCTAGCATTTTAACAGAGTACCCAGTATCCGAGTCTTCTAAATGTATAGTTACTGTCTCAATTCTCACTCGTAGCACCTGCTTTATTTTTTAATAAAAGTAACATTTTTTTTACTTTTTTATTTTAATCACTGGTGGTGTGAAAATGTGAGTATTGTCACCAAATCAAAATTTGGTACTCAAATCCAAATCAGAAAATAAATTCCTTTTCTTATGTCAATAGATTGACCAGTATTATTGATATATGGGTGTGCTTGTATGCATCCCCCCCCCCCCTCCTCCTCCCACTCCTCTCCATTTACGAATAAGACAGTTTGCATTTCTGTATCAAATTTTAATTCATTTTCTTGAGATTTATAAAAAAATTGAAATATGTTATCTTTATTTAAAAAGATTGTTATAAATGAGTTAGCTAGCATTTTCATTTGATAACAAATACAGAAAAACAAAGAAAGATACTGCTTGTGAGGTGAATTGTGCAAGTGGGAACTGTCCCTGCAACATACCGTATTTACTCGAATCTAAGCCGCACTTTTTTTCCGGTTTTTGTAACCAAAAAAACCGCCTACGGCTTAGAATCGAGTGCAAAGTAAGCGGAAGTTCTGAAAAATGTTGGTAGGTGCCGCCACAACTAACTTCTGCCGTCGAATATATGTAGCGCTATACAGGCATGCAGATAAATACTGGGGGCAAAACCTCTGCGTCAGTAAAAAAAATTTAAAAAAAAAGGTGGAAGACGAGCTTTTTTCTCCGCCCCGAGTTTCAACCACTTCATTTTCATACATTATCCAACGAAGTAAATACAAATTCCGTATTGTTCATCTTTGAATGTAGCAGCATTTCAATGTGCTACGAAAATCCGACTGGCAAGACCGTTTGGGATGTTTGTCAACATGGCCAACTCTACGTTCTGAATTTTTTCCTACCTGTGAGAAGGGATGGTTGCTAATAGGAACTTTTATGAATTGTGAATCACACGCAGTATTCTCTTCGCCATAAGAATAATACAAATATAAACATTTTGCCATGTATTCTTTCGTGTTTGCTGCTATGTCATTTAAATCCTTTCTGCCCAATAAACTACGAAACTTGAGTGCGACAACAGCAAACGCGGAAGAATATGCATATCATATCATGTTTATATTCGTATTATTCTTATGCCTAATAATGATACAGTCAGAATTGAAGCACGGGAATTGACTAGATTTTTAAATCTAAGATGACTCTAATTTCTGTGCAGAATATAATTACTAAAGAGGCGTCTGCAAAGATTTTCAAACGGAGCAAAGTTTTCGCTAAACTCTCGTTCAGAACATCTTGCATCATACGCAGCCTATTATTTGGTTCTTGTTGATCATTATCAAAGAAAGCAGCAGTGTAAGTAACATCAAATAGCAGTCTCTTGCCATTGTTTCGCTAATGAGACGATTCCTCTCTCTTCTTTTTTTTTAAATCGTAAGCGGTGGTAGCGTGCACAAAAGCAACTCATGCCGCGAGGGGTGACAGGCCGTAAACACTCATTATCAGAATGCGACGAACAATGCGTGACACAGTACAGTAATGCATTTTCAGCTTAGAGTGACGTAAACACCTATAACAAAGAGAACGGCACTTATCAGATGAAAGAAAAATAAGCAATCAATTCAAACCAGATGAAGCACGTGAAAAAGGAAGGGTACCCGTATAAATACGGACGGAGCGCCTGACGCATAGCAATGCCTACCTGGTAAAGCTTAACTGCTAAGCTTACGACAACCAAACTACTGTAGCTGTATCGTCCTTTATTCGACCTAAATTGTGTCTCATATTACAATTGACCAACATTGTTTCGAGTTGGAGGTGTGGCCTAAAACTTTTCTCTCTGCTTCGAGTCTCAAACTTCAGGTGCGACTTAGATTCGGAAAAATTTTTTTCCTTGATTTCGAGTCTCATTGTTCAGGTGCGGTTTAGATTCGAGTGCGGCTTAGATTCGAGTAAATACGGTATCCTTCGTTGCTGTAATTCCCCTGGTATAAAACTTTGTTGATCCCTGTATGCCACCTACTTATCTCCTTCCCTGCACCCACTCCAGTATTACACGTCTTCTATTCCACCAACACAGCTACAATTTATTTTCTCATCCTTACTTCTATCCTTATTACTGTGAAGCTGCATCATTGTCTGCTAGGAACAGAATGGAGCATTTGCACATTCCTTGTGATTTTTGGCAGACCTATCCTGGGCTGTGGCTCTATAGAGGCTGTGCTATCCTGCATGTCCACTGAGGTAGTTCAACATTTGGTTACTAGACTGTTCTTTGTGAAGATGATTCTAAACAGTGTGTAACAACAAAGAAAGGTGGGGGTGCTTGCCCTCATTTTATAAATGCTTGTGCATATTTTTAGGAAGCTGTATAGATGTGCTGTGATCAGCAACACAACATAATTGTTCAAAAGCTGAAAAATGCATTGCACGAGACAGTGACAGTTTTGGGCATAAATCACAATGGGAACTGGTCAGTAAAATGCAACAAGTGAACAATCTGTTAAACCAACCAGCATGACTTCCTCATTTTGATGTGCAATTCTATGTCTAACCACCTGGCAGGATCTACCATTCTCTTATTCTGCTACCTAGTCACCCAAACCTAGTTACTAGTTTCATATTCTCTCCACTCAGATTCGTTTTCTATTTGCAATTGATCCTGGCTGTTTCAGATAATTGTGACTTGAAAATCTTCACATACAGAGGGTAGGTTTGTATGATGATTCTCTTTCGGAATGGTTTGTACTGTTCTCTCTTGATGCACTCGTGCTGAATGAAAAGCAATGATGAGAATATTTTAACAAATCAAGCACAGAGATAATCCTCAGAATATGCTCTTTAATTATCAGTATTCGCTTTTGCCCATGTTAACAGACAATTAGATATGCTTCATCCAACAATTAAATAGTTTTCTGAAACGCATGGAAAAAATAACACTGTTGCTGCCACCAACCCCACAGCTCTCATCTCCATCAGATTTATAATGTGCCCTTGCAGACCTCCTTCCATTGTCAGAAGCAGATGCAAGTCAGATTGTGCCAAATCTAGGCTGTATATAGGATACCATATAGTGGTGAACTTGAGTCTCTGAAATCGTGCTGTGGTGGTAATGTCTGGTGTGTGTGGTTTGGCATTGTCACCTTGAAGGAAAGCATTTGCATTTTGCATTTGGACTCACATTAGTCATCATACCGAAGCTTTCAGCACTGTGATGTAACTGTCTGAATTGCCTAGTGTTCCATATTGAAGACCAACATTGCAGTCGCGGACTGTTAAACTGTTTGTCACAGAAGTCAGACGTTCCCTCCGAGTTTAAATTCTAGTGGACCAATGGTGCACAGTGCTCTCTTCAACAGAGTCACCATAAACAGCTCATTTACTGATGAATTTTCACTGGGACGACACATTATGCTGTCAAGAATTCAGTTACAACATGTTGCATAATTTGGTTTGACTAGCCACCTTATCAAGGTTCCATTATTTATGCTGTAACAGTATTACAGTCCACTGATAAGGTAAAGCCATTACTTTTTCTTGTGAAAAAATGCATTTAATATAATGTATCTACATATCAGTTGTCTCTCTTTTGTGACAGTTATAACTTAATGGTTTACTTCATTGTGTTCAACCAAGTATATATTTTTTCCATTTTTGCACAATATTTAGACTACCGACCCAGTCATCTTGTTCCAGTGCTGTGAGTTACACCATTATTTGTATTTGCTATCTTGACTCCGACCAGACTGTGAAGTACTGTTATTTATAGCTGATTTCAACTCCCCACTGATGGTCATTCATTTTTCACAGCCTGCACTGTTCCGTGAAAACACACATTCTCTAAATACTTCTTAGCTCTGGTGGAGGTGATGGGTGCTGAGATCTTAGCACACTGAATGCCAGAGCCTAAACGTTCTTTCAGTTGTAACCTATATCCCAGTTTGTTGGGTGTTTGAATATACACTCCTGGAAATGGAAAAAAGAACACATTGACACCGGTGTGTCAGACCCACCATACTTGCTCCGGACACTGCGAGAGGGCTGTACAAGCAATGATCACACGCACGGCACAGCGGACACACCAGGAACCGTGGTGTTGGCCGTCGAATGGCGCTAGCTGCGCAGCATTTGTGCACCGCCGCCGTCAGTGTCAGCCAGTTTGCCGTGGCATACGGAGCTCCATCGCAGTCTTTAACACTGGTAGCATGCCGCGACAGCGTGGACGTGAACCGTATGTGCAGTTGACGGACTTTGAGCGAGGGCGTATAGTGGGCATGCGGGAGGCCGGGTGGACGTACCGCCGAATTGCTCAACACGTGGGGCGTGAGGTCTCCACAGTACATCGATGTTGTCGCCTGTGGTCGGCGGAAGGTGCACGTGCCCGTCGACCTGGGACCGGACCGCAGCGACGCACGGATGCACGCCAAGACCGTAGGATCCTACGCAGTGCCGTAGGGGACCGCACCGCCACTTCCCAGCAAATTAGGGGCACTGTTGCTCCTGGGGTATCGGCGAGGACCATTCGCAACCGTCTCCATGAAGCTGGGCTACGGTCCCGCACACCATTAGGCCGTCTTCCGCTCACGCTCCAACATCGTGCAGCCCGCCTCCAGTGGTGTCGCGACAGGCGTGAATGGAGGGACGAATGGAGACGTGTCGTCTTCAGCGATGAGAGTCGCTTCTGCCTTGGTGCCAATGATGGTCGTATGCGTGTTTGGCGCCGTGCAGGTGAGCGCCACAATCAGGACTGCATACGACCGAGGCACACAGGGCCAACACCCGGCATCATGGTGTGGGGAGCGATCTCCTACACTGGCCGTACACCACTGGTGATCGTCGAGGGGACACTGAATAGTGCACGGTACATCCAAACCGTCATCGAACCCATCGTTCTACCATTCCTAGACCGGCAAGGGAACTTCCTGTTCCAACAGGACAATGCACGTCCGCATGTATCCCGTGCCACCCAACGTGCTCTAGAAGGTGTAAGTCAACTACCCTGGCCAGCAAGATCCAAGATCTCCGGATCTGTCCCCCATTGAGCATGTTTGGGACTGGATGAAGCATCGTCTCACGCGGTCTGCACGTCCAGCACGAACGCTGGTCCAACTGAGGCGCCAGGTGGAAATGGCATGGCAAGCTGTTCCACAGGACTACATCCAGCATCTCTACGATCGTCTCCATGGGAGAATAGCAGCTTGCATTGCTGCGAAAGGTGGATATACACTGTACTAGTGCCGACATTGTGCATGCTCTGTTGCCTGTGTCTATGTGCCTGTGGTTCTGTCAGTGTGATCATGTGATGTATCTGACCCCAGGAATGTGTCAATAAAGTTTCCCCTTCCTGGGACAATGAATTCACGGTGTTCTTATTTCAATTTCCAGGAGTGTATTTATTTTTATAGTATCCTCAATTATGCTGTTCCAGAAACTTTGCATTTGCACCACAGTACTGCTCTTGTCGTATTTCACTTTGTGGTTATATTTGAGGCAGTACTTGGCAACAGCTGGTCTGCTATGTTGCTTTAGTTGAGGGTGTCACTGATGTTCCGTGTCTCTCTCCTCAACTGTTCTAATAGTCTACCCCACATAATACATGCCACATTTGCACAGAATGTGGTATTCTGTGGCTTTTGGAGACCTAGATTGCCTTTAACGTTGCAAAGAAGACTTTATTGATGGCAGCGAAATACACTGAATGCCAGCTTTCCGTAGGCATCTACTGGTCTTTCTGAATATTGAGTCGGCATAAGTAAATAGTGCTTCTTGGCTTCTCTTTATCTTTCTTTTCAACCTCTTTCTCAGGTGTTCTTGATTTTGACTGGAATACCTGCTCAGTTTGACGACCCACTCACTTGTCGTTGCTTTCATTGTCTGAAAGTATTAGAGCTCTGTGGACACGAGTCTTTAGTACTGAATTTCTTTGTGATGGATGGTAGTGTCTCAAGGTTTGGAGACAGAGTGCTTTGTGTGTGGTTATTCTGCGTACACTGTGACGTGTGAATCAATTCACTCTTTTCTTAATTAACACACTGAAGAAAGGTAGAGACTGACAATAGTTCAGTCCAGATGGAGTCCAGGCACCGAGTACATGTCACAGCATGACCGCCAGCACCTGAAGAAGATGACAGTCATCAGGGTTGGGATTCTTCTGGAAAACACACACACACACACACACACACTACTTTGCCTTTAAAGTGGCATCTGTAATAGAGGAGCATTTCAAGCAGAAAACTGTCGTAGAGTTTCTTTTGGCAGAAAAGCATAGCATCGCAGATATTCATAGTGCAGAATGTCTGCGGAGACCTGGCAGTGAAGCACAGTGCTTTATTGTGTGAGGTGTGTGTTATCTTCGCAACAAGGTCACATAAATGTGTCAGAGCTCCTGCGTACCTGCCAGCCAGCCAGCCAGCCAGCCACACACAGCTGTGACACCTGCAATGTGTTCATCATCACAAAAATACAAACCAACTTCTATTTCTCAATGACAGCACAAGTCCTCACACGAGTCTGCGCACATGAGAGAAGCTCACAAAACATCTTTGGACTGTTCTTCCTCATCCACCCTACAGCCCAGATCCTGCACCTTTCGACTTCCTTGTGTTTGGCCCAATGAAGTACGCACTATGTGGGAAGCAGTCCATAAAGGATGGGGATGTTATTGATGCAGCAAGATATCTGCTTTGACATCGACCAGTAGAGTGGTGCCATGCACGCATACAGGCCCTCCCAGTAGGGTAGCATAAGGCAATTGGTCGGAACAGAGATTATGTTGTAAAATAGGGTTTGGCAGCCAAAAGAGTGAGGAATAGTATGGTGTCTCACCACCTGCACACAATCTCACCACTCCCTTCCCTTTTACCCTGAAATTCTCTCAAGGGTCTATTTTTTTCTGTCATCTGCCTCCCCACCCCCTCATGAAGTGGAAATGCAAACCAATCTGACAGCCTGGAAGTCCGCTATTAATCAATCATGCTGAGAGAACCGATATATCAATTGCTAGAATGTGTTCTGATCACTGTACAGGTTCGAACGAGGGCTCTGGATGCCGTTACGCAGCTCTATGAGCGTGGGGAGCTGCGATCAATCATCGAGGAGTATGCAATGCTGTACTTGAGCTTCCTCCGCCTGCCGAGCCCACCTGATGTGCTGTTCGGACCGGACCGCGGCCGCCAGAAGTCGACAATACCTGTAATAGAGTGCCGAAGTACGACCGGTGAAGTTGCAGCGACTCCCTGGAGCGAAGAGGCCGTGCGTGCCTGCCTGTACCTGTACCTCGCACTGCTGCCGCTGAATGAGGAGATGATTCACGAGTGAGTGGCTGGCAAAGCTGCCTTTTCTAACTGCTTAGTACTTCGGCAAGCCCTGAGGGAAGAGCATACATTTGTATCAATACGTGCTAGTGTTTCTTATCCTGTAGTTTCCTTATTCGTGGATAGTACACAGCAGATAAAATCCCATGTTCTTTCTATAGAGTATAAACTTGGTGTTGTTCTCTACATATTCATTCACCCTTTAGTGAGACAAATTTCTTCTGGTGATGGACAACTTGGCAGAAACCTCAGCTCGAGAAATCTGTATTTTCACTGTTCAGGAAATGTTTGCACATTGATAGCCACGTTGCCGTCATTGTGCAAATGCCTGCCATAAAATGGTCTCTTCATCTGAGGAAAGGTAAAGCAGTCCTGGAAAATGCATTGGGTGAGGCAGTTTGATAGCCCAAAGAAGGGGTGTGTGTGTGTGTGTGTGTGTGTGTGTGTGTGTGTGTGTGTGTGTGTGTGTTCCTGTACATAATGAGATAGGGGTTGTTGTGGACCAAAGGCAGATTGCTGCAATGCTTCATCTTGAGAATTTGCAATGCTTCATCTTGAGAATTTGCAATGCTTCATCTTGAGAATTTGATGTTAGGCTCCTGTGATGATGAGCATAAACTATCAGCAGCACGATGTGGCAGTTCCGAAAACACTTAATAACCTAGGCCAACCTAGCCCCCCCGCCCCCCCCCCCCCCTTCCCCCCGAGGACAGCTCCACTCGGCTTGCTATGAAATGAGCGCTGGGGTCCTTTCCTTGAGGCAAAATAGGACAAGGGCACCAGGCTACCAAGCTGCAGCAAAAAAAAAAATACTGTACTCTACCTGCAGTCAGACCAGTAACCCAGCCATGCGCATATACCACAAAATAACAAGATTTTAAACATGGCTGCAGCAGCAACTGTTAAAATTCTTCACAATAAAGGATGGCAGCCAAAAACAGTTGCAGGATAGAATTTTTTTATTAAAATTCTTGACCAAGGTTTCGGTACATATAAATATACCTTCATCAGAAGTAAAACTTCTAAAATTACATCATGCACTGGAGAATAATAAAACAATTATGCCAAAAGGCGTCGTCAATAATTAAAATATCATCTCCATTTGTACAACATGTGTAATGGGCACAGGATCAAAGGCTGCCATCCTTTATTGTGAACAAAATAACAATTTAAAAAAATCAAGAAGAACCATGCAAATAATTCCTAAATCAGAGAACTAGAGCCACTTTTGGTTGTCTTGAATAATATTTTGAAATTGGTGAAAACCTGTTCTCTTATAATACTAAGGTAAGAAAGGCATAAAATGCTAAATGCCAAATAGTATGAACTCTTAACAGAATAAGTAGGTCATATTAGGAACTATGTAAATGATTTTATCAAGATTAGCAAAGAATTGGTCTGATGGAGGTTGTCAGCAAGTAGCCAACTTAGAGTTAACATCTACACTGGATCCACATTTGCATTAATACTCAACAAAGTACACAAGTGCACTCCCTCCCACTTCTGCTTGACTTGTAATCCATTTGTGAGAAGAATGAGTGTTGACAAACGTCTGTGTGAGTTCATATCTCTGATTTTGCTGTCATGGTCTTTTGTGATGTATAAGGGGATAAGTAATGCTATGCTTGCTGGTTTGTAAGGTGGGTAATGCAAAAATTAATGCTATGTTTTATTTTGTCTGTAGTTTGTTTGTGTGGAGAGGGGGGGGATATCTGGAAACTATTTGCAGTGCCTGCTTGCAGACTGGCCAGAGTGTACGTGCAGACGGCAGCGGACATGAAGCGAACCATCCTGCGCTTGCTGGAGCAGCCGGTCAGAGGGATGGGCATGGACTCCCCGCAGCTGCTCCGGCTGGTGGAGGAGTGCCCCAAGGGTGCTGAGACGCTCGTCACCCGCGTCATCCACATCCTCACCGAAAAGAGTTAGTGCAGACTCTTTAACTTCTCACTGTCTGTTGTCGAATGTGCTAGTGTAGACTGTGTGACTTGTTGTGTTTGTTGTGGTCTTCTTTCGTGCAGTTCTCCTAGTTCGTCTGTTTTGTAAACCTCTTCATTCTGTCATAATCAGTACAACTTGCAGATCACAAACTTTATCTTGGCCCCTCTGGGATTTTTGAAAGTCAGCTGACTGCACTGGAATGTTTACACTTGTTGCCAATCTTGGCTGTGTAACAGTATTGTACGATGGTGGTCTAATAAGTAGCCGGCCTGACCAAGAGATGGCAGTCATTGTTGAAAAATATCTCTGGATTAGAAAGTATACAATCTATGAAGCGTATGTTTAAAGTTTGAAAATGCCACATTGTTTAGTATTTGTTTGGCACCCATCAATAGTGAACATTGTGAGTGAACTTGTAGAAATGGACAAAATTGGTCATCATTATGTGATACAATATTTTCTTTTGAAAGGCCTCGGCACGACCGATATTAAAGCTGAGGTAGATTCTGCTTTGGAATAGTGTGCTCCTTCGTTGACAACAGTAAAATATTGGCTAGCTGAGTTCAGACGAGGTGTACGAGCTGTTAAGACGAGCATTGCAGGAGTTGACCAAATGAGGTGATGACTCCAGAAATGGTGAAGAAACTCCACAAAGCGGTACTGGATGATCGTCAACTGAAAGTGCACGAGCTAGCAGACATAGCAGTCATTTCAAAAATTGTGGTACATCGCATATTATTTGAAAATTTGGTTATGAGAAAACTGTCTGCAAGGTTTGTGCCGCTTTTGCTCTCAATTGAGCTAAAACAGTGTCGTGAAGATGTTTCAATCGGGTGTTTAGCGAATTTTCACAGCAACAAAGCTGATTTTGTCCCCCACCCCCCCCCCCCCCCCCCCCCCCCTTCCTTCCCCGTTTCATGGATGAAATCTGGGTCCACCATTTCACACCCGAAAGAAAAGAATAATCAAAACAGTGGACACACGTTGGAGAACCGACTCCAAAGAAGGCTAATGCCGTTTCGTCTGCAGGCAAGGTCATGGCGTTGTTTTTTTGGAATGTGTGTGGGATAATTTTCATTGACTACCTTGACAATGGGAAAATTATCAACAGCGAGTATTATGCGGACTTATTGCAACGTTTGCCGAATAAATCGAGTAAAAATTTCCCATTCGGCCAAGAAGAAAGTGTTGTTTCTTCAGGACAATGCACCATCTCACAAGTCCATTATTGCAATGGCCAAAATTAATGGATTAAATGCTTGTGAATACATTGTGGGAGTATACAGTGATCAACATTATTACAAATATTTACTATCAAAAACAGTCTTGATCACAAATTAATTATTCTGGTGACTGGTTTCGACCACAACTGTGGTCTTCTTCAGACCAATGAGTAAGAACATCCTCCTGGTGGTTCTTACTCATTCATCGGAAGATGACCACAGTTGTGGTCGAAACCGGTCACCAGAATAAATAATTTGTGATCAAGACTGTTTTTGATAGCAAGTAATGGATTAAAGTTTGAATTGCTACCTCATGCACCCTATTCGCCAGATTTAGCCCCCTCGGAATAATTTCTGTCACCAAACTTGAAAAAATGTCTCGAAGGTTGAAGATTTTCAACAAATTAAGATGTTATGTCGGCAGTTAATGGCTGTTTTGAGGGGTTAGACAGTTCTCATTATTAAAAGGATATTGAACTTACTGAACATCGCTGTGAAAAATGTCTAGAGCTGAAAGGAAATTATGTTGCAAAATAAATGATACCACACTTGTATGCTGTAGCAGTAAGTAGCCATTGTGAATGTAGTGTTGATCCTTGTGCAGTGTTGTGAGTAGTGACTGTTGATAATGAATGAAGAGGCTCAATCTGGTCCTTCTAGCAACTTGCCATCGACTTTCGTGTCACTTCTGTGACGTGTTAACCCATTACATGTTTGTTTCTTTTCTAAGCTAGAAGGTAGCTGTTCTGAGAGGAGGTGGTGTGCAGTCTGTACACCCACTCGAATCTGCTTACTGTAGTCAAGTATTGATATACCTTTACAATTTTTGGTCCCTCACATTTCCCTCCATTACCAAACTCTGATCCCTTGATGCCTCAGGCTATGGCTTCTTTCTTCAGTTTGATTCTGTACCTTAGATCTTCGCATCAAATCTTCAACATTCTCCAAAAACTTGTATTCTCTTGTTGTCTGCAGTGTTTATTGTCCACATTTCACTTCCATACAAGGCTATGCTCCAAACAGATACCTGCAAAAAGCTTTCTAATACTTAAATTTAAATTTGATGTAGCCAGTCCACATTTTGCTTCCTATCTACTTCAGCCACAATCAGTTGCTTTCTTGCTTAACAGTTATTTTTCTGCCAAAGTAACAAAAGAGTACTACTACTTTTAGTGCCTAATTCCCTAATAAAATTTGGTCAGCATCATCTTAAATAATTCAACTACCTTCTATTACCTTAAATTTGCATTTGTTGAAGGTCATCTAACAGCCATTTTTAAGGAGAAGAAATGAAAGGTGTGACGTCTTTCAGCAACATTGATGTGAATTGTTATTTGGATTGCAAAATAAGTGACAACGATTGAAATAGAGGGGGGTATAGCAAGTAGACTGTCAACAACAAGAAAATAATTTCCGAAAGAGAAAAATTTGTTAAAATCAAACATAGATATGAGTGCTCTGAAGTCTTTCCTTAGGATACTTGTATGGAGACTAACTTGTACAGAAATGAAATGTGGAAAATAATAGTTCAGACAAGAAGAGAATATAAGCTTCCAAAATGTGGAACAGAAGATCACTTAAAAATTAGATAAGTAGCTTAAATAATTTCTGATAGGTGCTGAATCGAGTTGGAAAAAAAGGAATCTGTGGCAGAATGTGACTAAAAAAAGAATTGATTGGTAAGACCGATCCTGAGGCTTCCATGAATCATCTGCTTTGTAATTGGAAATAGTGTGGGTGGTGAAAATTGTAGAGGGGTATAAAAACTTGAATACAGTAGGCAGGTTCAAATCAGTGTAGGCTGAAGTAGTTATGAAGATGTTTTTCAGAGGATGGGGTACCATGGAGAGCTTCATCGGACTGTAGGCAGAAACACAGCAATATGTTTCTACAGTTCAAATTTTCATTAATTTCAGTAAATGAATCCAAAGCAACCAACAAGTTGCAATAAAAGTTGTTTTCAAGCAAGCCTTCATGCACTCATGCAAAGTGCTGTGTTGTGCAGTGACAGTGCAGTGTCATGTGTGAATAGCAAGTGAACCGCAGTCGAGTAGTTCTAATCTTTACGACCAGGAGTGCTGCATTGCATAAGCCGAAGGTCATAAACACGCTCCCGTGTAAACCAAAAGGCATGATTATGGTGGTCTTTAATGTGTCTTCTGTGGCTACAGGTATCTGGGTGTAAGCATTTGTGCAGTCAAAGACTGTAAACATGGTGGCTTCATGTAACACACAATTGAAGTCCCGGAACAGCAGTACAGGGTATCTGTATGGAACTATTGGAGAGATAAGTGTGTGATAGTGCCACACGGGCACCAGGCTCCAGCTTTCTTTAGCACCAAGTGCAATGCTGAGAATCACGGTCTGTTAGGTGGTCCTATTATGTCCTCCTGTTACATCGACTCAAATTCTGGCTCCACAATAGTTAAGCAGTCTGGAGCCAAATGTCTAAGTCTGCACACCATTATTTAATATGGTGTAATGTATCGTGTGGTATGCGTCTGGGTGGTTTGGTCAGATTCCGGTAGTCACTCAGTAATACAACATACTCACTCACCACTGGAAATCTTCATTGACTTGGCACTGCATATTACTACACTGTGGTGGAAGCTGGTAACGCCAAGGCCAGTCACACTGTGCACCAAACAGGCATTTACCATGTCAGTTAGCAGCCGGTAGTGAGCCGGAGACCTGTTCTGATAACGGCATCTGTGATGATGTCCGTGATGGTGAAATCACACACATATGGGCAGCACAGTTAGAAGTTAAGCTCTAACCATAGATTGCCGTACATTGCAATTGAAGAGTTGTTAATAGCTGTCAGATGAAAAGTGGTCGGTGGCTGACAATGAGGCGTAGACACTAGAGGCGATATACTCGGTCCTAGCCAATGTCTACCAGGAATTTTGTGCCGAAACTGTGATCGGTTACAAACATGTGCTTGGAGGATGTTGGGCAGTCAGTTGTGCCTATTACCGACTGCCAGCCGCATTTGGGAACGAACAAGATCGTGAACACTTCTTCGCCTGATCACCAACCCAGCAATGGGACCGACATAAGTGTGTCGGTCAACTGAGTCGTCGGCAGACCTAGTCCTCGAATATAGTCAGTATCGTCCTCTACTGTTTTTGGCACCATCACGTTATAACAGTTGGGGCACAACATTTTGACTTTCGCCACAAGCCAGTCGTCATCTACTGGTGTTACTACTTATGTGGTTCCCAGAATGAAATTTTCACTCTGCAGCGGAGTGTGTGCTGATCTGAAACTTCCTGGTGGAGCAAAACTTTGTGCCGGACCAAGGCTCGAACTGGAGCCTTTTCCTTTCACAGGCAAGTGCTCTACCAACTGAACTACCCAAGCACGACTCACAACCCGTCCCCGCAGCTTTACTTGAGCCAGTACCTAGTCTCCTACCTTCCAAACTTCACAGGGGTTTCACAGGAGAGGTTCTGTGAAGTTTGGAAGGTAGGAGATGAGGTACTGGCAGGAGTAAAGCTGTGGGTATGGGTCATGAGTCGTGCTTGGGTAGCTCAGTTGGTAGAGCACGTGCCCACGAAAGGCAAAGGTCCTGAGTTTGAGTCTTAGTCTTAGTCTGGCACACAGTTATGATCTGCCTGAAAGTTTCACTTATGTGGTTGCTTCACAGTTATCTGTTGCTATTACTGCACTTACCTATGTGGGCGCAATTGCATCTTGAATGTGGTCAGCTAGCTCCACAGTGGCAGCCAGCAGCGTGTCCATCTGCGAGGCAATTTGCCTCGATCAGTGATGGTAAACTGCTACTCCATAGTGTGTGTAGCAAGCTACTGTGCCATTGTAAACATCTACTGTGTAGATGCTGCAGTTACTGCAGTGGCTTTATCACCGATCTCTTCCTGTGTTAGCACTTGGCTAATGCAACTTTCCAGGGAGATGGTGTGTTGTACCTCAGCTGCGTCTGTGGTCCAATTGAATTACGATAAGAGCAAACTTACTCACTTTGGTCTTTACTTCCACACAACAGAAAATATCATATATCATAAAACAGAACCAAAAGAATGCAAAGTAGTACTTACAAAATTTTATACTGGAAATACACCAAATAGTGAAGAAGCATTCTGACATTTGTTCAGTGAAAATATGCTTTCAGCACGCACTTTATGCATTCTAAAATATGTGTTCCCGTTGATTAAGACTTGTCAGGTAATTCTGTATCAGTTTTTATTCCTTTGGTTATGTTTTATGATATATGTGATACTCTCACCGCTTTATGGTGATCTAGTCTCTGTATGATGCAAAATTTTGACGTGTATGTTTCTAAGTTTGTAGTTATCGCTTTTACACTGTTTTCAGGTTAAATGTTGACCCCCCCTTCCAAAGAAGATGGGTTTACATGTGTTGAAAGTATGGTAAAAGATTGAATAAAACCATATTTTGTTGCAAATTGTTGGCTGCTTTGGATTCATTTACTGATCTCTGACTGTTGCTGAGGTACAGCCGGGTTAAAAATATTTTTAAAAACCTTTCATCAATATGTATACCCAAAATATTTAACATTCTATTCTGTTTACTAATCCAGTTCACAGGCTACATTTATTGTTTCTTATTGTTCTATTTCTTGTAAATATGGTGTGTGGTAATTGCATTTTTAAATAAATGATTGATCCGATCCTATGGTGAGAGATCAAGCACTGATATTATTTTTGCTGACTGTATCTTGTTTCATTTTAATGCATTGTATGCTGATGAAGTGGCCTCTTATTTTCAGCACCGCCAAGTGCAGAGCTGGTGGCTCGTGTTCGAGAACTGTACCACACCCGCGTGTCAGACGTGAGATTCCTGATTCCTGTTCTGAATGGTCTCAGCAAGAAGGAGGTGATCGCTGCTCTGCCCAAGCTCATCAAGCTCAACCCCGTTGTTGTCAAGGAGGTTTTCAACAGGTTGCAAGTTTGAAAACTAGTAGTTGACGATATTTTAGCATTCCCATTGCTTCAAAATATATTGAAAATTAATAATTCTATGAAAACTATTTAGCTGCCAAAAACAACATGCCTGTGCTTGAATTGGCAGTGTTAACACGTTCAACAGTGGCCTCTTTGCACCTGCTACTTGGCCGTGAAATGACATCATTCTGAGTTGCTTCTAAATGACATTGCAAAATACAGAAATGTTATAGGAATATGAAGTTATTTTAAAATACACTTAAAATAGATAAAATAATTGGAACAAGAAACACATAAAAATTGTGAAAAAATTTTACAAATTGAATAGTTTCTATCTACATCCACAAAAATAGTACAGTAATATTTAAAGGTAGATGCATTTAACTGATAATATTTTGTGTGTTTCCGATGTAGTTAATATTGCTATGGTAATCATGGAAGCATTTTGGAACGTAGTCCAATTGACAGTATAATGCACAATAAGTTACAGCTTGCAAATCCTCACTGTGAAAACAGGTCTGTTGATCAATAATTAGCAACTTTTGGCAACTAGAGGCTGCGCATGTGCACAGAGTTTATATTTGTATTGTATTTACATTTCTTTGTTGCAATGTTACCAGAATACCAGCTTGTTTCGGTTTTGGCGTGTCAAATCGTGCAGTGGACAAAGAAACTGAACATTGGCAGTTGTGCCGATCGTCAAGTTTTGCCCAGAATTGCTGACTTTTTGTGCACGCAAACACACGCGCAAACACACACGCGCAAACACACACGCGCAAACACACACACGCGCGCGCACACACACACACACACACACACACACACACACGAGGAAACAGCTTCTACAGATGGTGGCTGATGGTAGTCTGTACCATTGTCTGAATAGAGAAAGAACATGTATATCAAATGGAAATGAAGATGTGAGCATTGCTTATAGTACAAAACACGAGAACGAACTACTCAATTTACAGACAACGGAAACACAGACATACTCTATTCAACAGTGGTACTGTCATCTGAAGAGAACGAATCTTCTCTGTCAGTATCTTCTGTTTCTGATCCTGGATCTCCATGTAAAATATCAAGGATCTCGGTCTCTTGTCAGCTTGCTACACACTGCTTTTACCTTCATAAACACCAGTGAATGAACTACAGATGTGTATGTCATACTTCTTCCAATTGCCACTAGGTTTAGAAAACTGATAAGTGCAGTCTTCTGGGAACAGAACAAGGTACTACCTCCACATGAAATAGCTTCCATGCCGTGCTAAATGACCTTCAAGGAGTCGATAGGCACTAGCCCGTAAGGGATACATTGGAAGGTTGTAAACTGCCAAGGCAAGAGTGCACGTATGGCTTATGTACGCCATACTAACTGTTGAAGAAATAATAGGCTATTTTTATACATTGTGAATTTACACTGATATTTGGTGCAAGATTAACATGTCAGGTATTTTTGTTCATAACTTGACACCATTTGATTCAAACTTTTTAATGTCATAAGTAGGTGAAAATCTGTTGTAAATATTCTAAAATGGTAACCATGTACTTAGTGCTTATTAAAATGCCAAATTCCTGAAAAGCCTACTGTTAGAATGAAAAAATATACACATATCTGGATGTTCGCTAAACGGTTCTCAGATACTGCATTAAGTGGTTGCTATCAGTTACATTACAATCTGAGTGAAACATGGTTGGGAGTGGAGTTCATGTCCTTGTTTGGCAATCCAATTTATATTTTCTGTGGTTTAAGTGTGTCACTTCAACGAAGTTATCTGATGTTCCCTACCAAAGGCCACCAAATCCATCCTTCAGCATCTTTCTTCACCTGAACTATCTATTCTCAAGTCATACTTTTTTTCTTACTTCATAATTTTATTTTTCACCTGTATAAATATTGCTCACCAGTTACACTAGTGATTTGGAACATAGACTTGCAACATAGCTTTTACTTTCTGTTCAGAGAAATCAATATTTGTTTGCTGTTATTGATTATAGATGGTTCCAAACTTTCCTGAGATATATAAAAGGGATATGTGTGTGTTTCGAAATGTCTCAAAAATGCACATCTTTTGGCATATACCGTCAAAAGTGATTGACATCTAAAAGGAGTAGTTCACTTGAGAAATCATTTCATAAATATGAAGATTATTTGTTGGTATGTAAAGCTAAGTGGAATGGTGCGGCTCTGGACTTTTATTCCTGTCTGGTGATCTAGCATCATGTGTTCTCTGGATTCCCAGAATAATTAACATGAATGTCGGGGTTGCTTCCTAAAGTAGGCCTTTTTGTCCTTGTTCAGTTCTTAGTATCGGATTGTTGTGCTGTCATGGAGATATTAAATTCCTTATTTTCAGAACATAACTTGAGTGAGTTATGATGATTTCTAATGTGTTCAGTATCCTGCAATGTGCATAATTTTTACCACCCGTTAAGAGTGAGGCCAAACTTTATGATAAAAAAGTATGTGAAGATAGTGAGGTACTTAGTCAACATGAGATTCAACACTAACATTTCATTTCACACATCAGTACCACAGCTAGGATGATATCTACAATCAGCTGCATTATTAGAGTTTACATGCTGAGTAATATTATTGTCCATTTGATGTGCGTATTGGGTACTTCACGCTAAAATTGATGTGTTAGGTACTTTTCATTCACACTGTTGTTCTACAATTGTTGGAGGCACATTTTTTGTTCAATTCACTTGCAGTGGTATGTACTCAAATTGTAGGAATTTTCATACATTTGTGTTCAAATGTATGAACATAACTTTCCCAAAAGCGGGACTTGAGGAGCAAGGTAGTCCATTTTGTTAGAATTTTACCAGTGCTGGTCCTCTAATACCACTGCAGTTAAGTCTATACTGTGTGGGGGTCAACAATATTATTGTGTGTTCATAATTTGGATCCTTTGCATAAATGTGGAACGTAGCTTGCCACTGTCACTGGACTTGTCCTGTAAACAGCATTAGTATGAAGGCATGAATCACTATCCTTCATCAGGCAACACTTTTTAATGACACCCTAGCTCACTGAGTTCACTATTGTTTTCAGAATGTTGTTTTTGTTGGTACGTGGATTTAGTTTGACCCCATTTAAGATTACTTACTGCTGCATTTGCAGTTTTCCTGGAGAGATAAAAATGAAGTAAAACTTTTGTTTCAGGTTGCTCGGCACACATACGGAATCGCCTAGTCACATGTCTCCACTTACACCAGCTGAATTGCTCATAGCTCTGCACAGCATAGATCCTTCAAAGTGTGAACTAAAGACTGTGATAAAGGGTGAGTATCAGCTCCATTTAGATATCTCTTCTGTGTCTAGTATTTGACTAACTCTTGCCAAGCCACAGTGCTACAGCTATCTCAGTATTCAATATCTGCAGTGTATATCTAAATGTACACATACCATTGTACACCGTAAGCCACTGTATGGTGTGTTGTCAAAGGTATACAGTGTTCCCCTCCCTGCTCCATTCAGAGTTGGTGCCCAGAAAATGGATTGTTGGCGCCCCAAATTTCTCTTAATTTTTCCCTTGAGGTCATTATGGATTATGCAGTCAGGTGGAAAAGGGGGGGGAGGGGGGGGGTTGGAATGTTATGTTCTTCTTTACTCATGTTGAATGTGTACTCTTACATTTTGAGACAGAGGTTCTTCACAATGGGCAGTGCTTTTCCATAGTGTAACCATTAAATTGACTTGGTAAGGGTCCCAGACTACAGAGGGAATGGCCACATGGATCGAGTCGCTATGTCATGGATTGTGTGGCCCCTCGCGCCAGAGGCACGAGTTCTCTGTCTTAGCATTAGTCAGTTTAAATAGTGTGCAAGTCTAGGGACCTCAGCAGTTTGGTCCTTTAGGAATACACACACACACACACACACACACACACACACACACACACACACACACACTGCGAGACAATAGTCCATATGTTGTCAAACAAGGGATATGTAAACAATCCCCAATGTGGATGAATTACACCTGTAACACTCCTGTTCACCTTGTTGTAATTTTTCATGTGTCCAGAACTGCTGCACAGGTCAGTCTTATCACAAAATTTGTGCGCCAGTGCTTACCTATATTAATTGAAACTTAAGGATGTGGACAATTATTCAAGGTCACTACCTGAATGGTGAACATAAATTTATCTGAGCTGTGTCGATTTAATAGGCAATGGACTTCAATAAAACTATAGTTTTTATAAAATAACGTAAAATGATACTGCTTACCATACCAAGATTAAAGAGTGCCCTCTGTGAACATCAATTACATTCATGAATGTGGGAGCATTCCTGACTACCTGCTATGCAGCAAGCACACTCTCATTCTCTCTGCCAATTTGCACCAGTGTGTACCCTGTGCAGCCGGCACTGTTGGCTTCTAAAAATAGGAACTATTGCTGTCAGATATATTATGGACAGAATTTCTGGTCAGTATTTACCATAAGGGGGTGAAACGTGTATTGGACAGAATTTCTGGTCAGTATTTACCATAAGGGGGTGAAATGTGTATTACTGCTGACGGGTGTGTAAAAGTAAAAGTTATATGCAACCTAGATATCAGAAGTATTTGTTCCTTCCTCAGAGGGGGAACGACAGGTAAAAAGGATGAGAGGAACCCAATTGTAGTAGTCAATAGTTGCAGTGGTGTGTAGCTGTTCTGTAATGATGTACCTGCTTAACATTAACAGGCATACAGTAGTAAATAAATAAATAAAATTACAATTGAGTACTGTTGTAAGCATGTTATGTTCACACACTGTAGAATTCTTCTGAAAAATCTTACACAGTTTCGTAAACTGATCCTCTGTGGTTGTGTGTGCATGTGCGGTGGGGGGGTCGTGAATTATAAGTAACCTTAACGGGAAGTAGTGTTGTCAGTTATTGGAATTGAATATCAGTTATGGCAATAAATCGATAGTGAATAGTCAGCGGGTTAGTGGGGCATATCACTGTGCAGATAAACTGAAGGGTGTTTGATAAACCATTCCCTATTTTAAATTGCTGTAAATTTATTGTTTTCTTTGGCTACTGACAAACTAACAGGACTGGCTTTCGCTTCCAGTTCCAGTTCATCTGAGGTTCTCATTTTATGTTAGTGCACCTTTTCCTTTGCCCATTCCTGCAGGAAAAAGGCAGAAGATATTAGGTGTGGACTGGAAACGGGCCACTTTTGTGGCCTGGGAAATGGTCGAGCAATCACTCGTGAACATCATTTGATAAATGTGGGGCTGCACTGTGCTACTTAAAGTGAAGTTGTCCCACTGCTGACCACACACAGTCTTGAAACATTTCTCCATACAATTTGCCATTATTCGTTGTGCACGAAAGAAAAGAACCAACAGTGGAAGACAAAATAATTCCTCACTGCTTTGCTACCCTCAGGCATCTGTCCACATTTCTGACAGAAGCGTGCGGATTTTCATTTGACCGATGTGATACCATTGGCTGTTGAGAAACCTGTTAACATGAAAAGCTGACCTGACCAGACAGATTATGTATAGATCTTCGCTATAGAGAGTGAACAGACTGAAAATGGTTAAAAAAATTACAATAATAGCCCTTCTCTCCAGCTAGTCATATTTTCTATCTTACCAGATTACAAGAAATGCCAGATGATTGGCACTGTCACTGTAAAATAACATAAAATGTGGGCTGTGGAATATTTTGAAGGTCTTCTGCAGGATCAATAATCGACATGACCAATTTCTTTATGGCTCTATCCTTTGAGATCGTGTTTACCGGTCTGCAATAACATTTTTCTGTCCCCTGGGAGGGGAGGTAAGGGGGTAAGGTTTGGGGAAAACAAACACTTATGTAAGAAAGAAGTTACATATTATCTGTAAGCTGGCCATTGGTTGATGTGTAGGCTGGATTCTATTGTAATAAAAATTCATACCATTTACTTTAGGTGGTAACTGAGTCTTCATCTCTCCTTTTATTATGCATATACAAAACATGAGCATGAAACATTAAATGTTCTCCTTGTGACATCTGTCCTTCACTTTCTGTAGTACTTTTGTACTAGTGTGCAGTTTGTGGGTCCCACAAAGTTTCCTTGAAATCTGTCTCTTTGTTTTGCAGCTACCTCATTGTGCTTCTCAGAGAAGCAAGCCTACAGCCAAGAAGTTCTGGCAGTAGTACTGCAGCATCTTATGGAAATGACTCCACTTCCCACGTTGCTGATGAGGACTGTCATACAGTCACTGTCCCTGTATCCTCGTCTCATTGGTTTCGTTATGAACATCCTGCAGAGACTGATCCTAAAACAGGTAAACATGTGCTACTGTGAGGAACAGTATTGTGTATCGTCGTAATGCACAACAGGTTCTATATGCCCCAGAACAACCGGGAAAAACCCGGAAATTTTTCATTTTTTTAGTCTTAAGTTAAATTTTTGTTATTTTGACTGGTAAGAACTGATAAACAGCAAAATGTGTCAAAGCTTTTAGGACGAAGACTGTGGAATACCTCATAACAACAAACTGCTACCGATGAGTGTGACGTCATACCTGTTGACATTAAATTCATCTGAGCAGTTGCCTGCGGACTCGAGCGCATGCGCAGTTCAGTTGCGTGGGCAGTACCTTCTCCCACCTCTGGCTACTTGAACTGTGAGTTTTCCTGTATCAGCAGTAGCAACAAGCAGCCAGATGCGACCCGTAACAATTTTTCTGGCACACCCAAACTGTCAGATTTGTACATGCACCTAGCAGTCTGGGTTGCAGTGTGGAGGGATTAGCCACCACGTAAGCAGTGTTTACGTTTAGTGATTTTGCTGTTTCCTCTTCGTTTACACTTCTCACATCAAATGAAAAATAAACATATTTCTGTGGTTGGGAGCTATCAAGTGAATTAAACTACATTCGCATAATTACGGATGGCTAACATGTGCTATTAGTTTGTTTTCTGATTTTATTTTACTTCCACGTTTTTGGCAGTCAGGCACTTTGCAGAACAATGAAGTTATTTTTGTCAGTTTGCTAAATAAAGGTGGCTTTTATTAATATTTTCCCCAGAGGCAGCCAATTTATTAGAAACAAAGTGTTTCATTCCACATTATTGGCTAGTTTCAACTGTTCACTGAATTTAGAGTCCACATTTTCATTGTCTGGCATGTATGCCATAATAAAGAACTAAACATGAGATAATAAAGTACTGGTACTCCATGAAAATTTACATCCCAAAAATCACACCGAAAAGCTTAATATCAGGTTGGGGCCCACTTCATTGTGAATCTGGACATACGAATTTGCGCTTTTAGCTGAATTATGCATTTTAGTTGGTTAAGAAATAGCAATGTGCTTGGAGTATCCTATTTCTTTTATGACATCGTGTAAGATCTCTTAATGCTATTATGTATCAATGTATGGGCTTTCTACATTGTCATAGTTGCCCAAGCACAGTAATGCCTGTTTTCTGGCACGCTCGAGCAACTGCTGAAACGAAGCTATTTCTAACAGGTTGCGGAAAATATTGCAAATGGTGGTTTGAGAAGCTTTAGTTTCAGAGTAAATTTCCTTTTGCGCAAGTTGAATTATTTTACGTGTGAGAATGTTGGATGATTGCTTAAATCTCTCATTTAAAACTTAACACATTGAGGACTAGCCACCAAGAAGAACTTAGACCAGACATGAATGTCATTATTTAAAATTTTACTGGCACATTTGTTTGATGTATCTTGAAGTGTAACACATGCAAAAAAAGACCATATTATAGGTGAAAGCTTAGATTTTATTGTAGCTTATTAATATTCAAGACCAATATTATAAGTGAAAGCTTAACTAACCATTAACTTTTCCTGTTTGTGTCTTCACACCACTTAACAGTGATGTTGCTGTTGACTGGCTACGTCACGTGTCGTATGCTCTGAATATCTGCTGTCACTAGCTGGCGAGATCACATGACATTAGTGCATTTCAATCTTGACTTCAATACTTTAGAAACTAACGTGCTGTTTCAAATCTATACTTTCGTAATATTAATACAAAAATATGCAGTGTATCATAATGTGAAGATGTTGCTGCACATCACAGATCCTTCCAAAACTATAGGCTGAGCTTTTCATTCTCTGAAGTTTCACACTGGTATATAAAACCTTTACCAGTCAAAGGATTGATATTTTTACAGCTCCAATGGAAAGTATACGGTCACTTATCATGGAAAAAGTGTATTTTTCACTTGGAGGAAGTGTATTTTCACGTGGGGGGGGGGGGGGGGGGGGGGAGTGCATTCTTATCTGGGAATTTTTTCTCTTGGCCATGTGTACACCCTGAAACAGCATTACTCTAATATTTCTACTTATCCTTCACTGTACAAAAAGTCACTCCATCAGTATTAGCCAAAATTTTTTAAAAACAAGACGAAACCTGACAGCCCATGCACGTTCCAACACCGGCTGCATGTGAGCAAAAATAGATTGCGGAATTGGGAAGCCGGCAACCAGAAGCAGATTTCCAGAATCAATTTTGAAGTGTTTACATGGCCTCCCAGAAGCGGTATTGGGAGATCAGTTTATGAAATCGAGTTTTGGGAGACCCATATAAATGTGGGGAGTATCTGCTGTCATCGACTGTAGAGATCACGTGACATGGGCTATGATTGGCTTACAAAAGCGCATCACAATCTCAATTTCAATGCTTCGGAAACTAATGTTCTGTGTTTGGTGGAATTCAACTACAGTGAAACCTCGCTTTTACACTTTTCAAGGGACTTCAAAAATTTGGTGTAAAATGTGGGAAATAATGTTTTAAACTGTAAAAGTTATATATAGGATACTCCCTTGCACTTTGTGTATGTTATACATACATAACTGTCATCAAAAGACTTGTCAGGGAATTTGTTTATTATCTAATGAAAGTTTATTATCAAATAAAAACTGCTGATGTAACTGAAACTGATAACTGCCTGAGAAGTAGGAATGTTTGACTTAATTTCATATGTCATATCCTATGTTTTTGAAAGCCTGCAGCTGTCATTCAGTATTTAAATAATGAAATACTGCACTAGTTACGTATTTTTTCATGCTTAGTACAACACATTTTGAGAATTTTTTCTCCTTATCAAATGCAAATATGTAAATAAGTGTTTTTTTTTAATGATGTTTGAATATGTGTTATTCTTTGTCTCTTCCACTGTAGTCGTCTTTTTAAGGTTATCAGGTACCGTGCCTCATCAGTCATGTAGAAAACCACACACTCACACAAACTATCACTCAAATTGTTTGTTTGTGTAACATCACAAAAAATACATATATAATACTGCACTTGACACCAAGAACAAATTGTCAAAACATGTTTTACTCAGCATGAATTAAATGCGTAACCGGCGCAGTGTTTTAACAAAAAACATTTGAGCAACACAAAGTGAATGACAGCGTCAGCTAGCGCTCCAAGTGGCCATATGCCGAAACATGCTAAATATGGTTTGACAAAGGTGTCACGACGATCACAACAAACACAAAACTGTGTTTGTGCAGTAGAGTGAGTTTGGAAATGGTTGTGATTGGTCCTGGTATCTTAATTTGAACGAGTTTCTCACATCAGCCAACATACCAAGTAGAGCTTGGCAGCAGCAGGAGATACGGCACGAATTGTTCCAACTTTTAAACGTTTACCGGTTTAAATCAGCTGAGTAGGGTGGCCTGGTGTCAAGAAACTTAAACACGTAACATTTGAAAACACTACTGGACAGCCAATATCGTGCTAGTGTCATTTTTTCTCCACAAACATTTTTTTCGTTATGCGTAAATCGCGGGAAAACTATAAATATGTTGACGCAAAATCAGGTGCAAATTAACATTGTGGGCATAGGAAATTTGACAGGCCTGATAAAAAAATGTCGTAAACAGCAGGAGAACGTTAATTCCGGGAACGTAAAAGTGGGGTTATACTGTATATACTTTCATAATACAAAAATATACAGTGTACATGTTGCTGTAAATCAGCAATCTTTCCAAAATTAATTCTGTTCTGTGATGAGGGCGGCTTTTGTTATGGCTGTACTGTTGGTGCACATGCTAAGAGATGACATTCTGCCAATATGATATACTTATCATCTTATATTTCAAAAACTGTTAGGTGAAAAAAAAATTGTTTTCTGTTGTATTCATTCGATAAGGAGCTAAATTTCTTTTCACTATCTGTCATCCCTACTGCGCTGTATCAAATTAAATAAAACATTGCACATAATTTTGAAGAGTTTGCAGAGGTAGAAATGCATTGCATAAACTTTGTGTATGGTTGGTTTTAGCTCGTACATTCAAGTGAATGAAATGTACCGAGTGATCAAAAAGTCAGTATAAATTTGGAAACTTAATAAACCACGGAATAATGTAGATAGAGAGGTAAAAATTGACACACTTGCTTGGAATGACATAGGGGTTTTATTACAACCACAAAAAAACATCCCATATTGCTAGCCGCGTGAAAGATCTCTTGCGCGTGTCGTTTGGTGATGGTGTGCTCAGCTGCCACTTCAGTCATGCTTGGTCTCCCAAGTTCCCAGACCTCAGTCCGTGCGATTATTGGCTTTGGGGTTACCTGAAGTCGCAAGTGTATCGTGATCGACCGACATCTCTAGGGATGCTGAAAAACAACATCCAACGCCAATGCCTCACCATAACTCCGGACATGTTTTACAGTGCTGTTCACAACATTATTCTTCGACTACAGCTATTGTTGAGGAATCATGGTAGACATATTGAGCATTTCCTGTAAAGAACATCATCTTTGCTTTGTCTTACTTTGTTATGCTAATTATTGCTATTCTGATCACATGAAGCACCATCTGTCGGACATTTTTTGAGCGTTTGAATTTTTTTTTTTGTTCGAATAAAACCCCATGTCATTCCAAACATGTGTGTCAAGTTGTACCTCTCTATCTACATTATTCCGTGATTTATTCAGTTCTCAAATTTATACTAACTTTTTGATCACCCAGTAAATAAGGTATCAGAATCTTAAATAAACGTAATAGCAAAATGATATCTTGCTACATTTTCAAGTTATTGGGTTTTATACCTGACCAGCAGGGGCTCGCGTGCAACACGCCCATTCCCATCCTTATGCATCACGAATCCTGTGGTCATAACAATTGTCATATATCATAAACGATTCATGATATCAAAACAAAGGTTTTTGCAAATGATAGCCTGCAATGAGGCACATATGTTGTATGATGAATACTCGAACCTTTTTTATTATTTACCAAGACCTGGAAGTAATTTGTCTGTCACAGTGAGAGGTTTGCAAAGCGGGACACATACAGATGTCCACAGCATTGTTGGAAAATCCAAACGGAGCACACATACATGCCCACAGCAGCAAAGGAGTTAAGATTGCAGTGAGCAGAGAACTGTAAAGATTTCAACGTGGATTGATGGAAATTTGTCGCCTGATGAAATGAATTGTGTTTCTCGGTATACCAATTAGATGGTAGTGCCTGACTACACTGTTATCCAGTTTAACAGCTGTTCAAAATGTTCACTGTGTCACAGACACAGGCCAGTGGAAGCAGTAATATGCTATGGGGGATATTCACCAGGACTCCATTGAATTTGTGGTAGCATTCAAACCACCATGACAACTGTGGACTAAATGAACATGCTTGATGTATTATCTGACAGCAGTGGCACCTTCCAACAAGATAACTCTGTCATGAGACCAGAATTGTGCTACAATGGTTTGAGGATCATGGTAGTGAACTCGTGTTGATGTCTTCGCCGCCAGATTCAGTGCATTTAATTTACAGGAATTGCATACCCTGTGCATTTGCATCTGGTGCCTCATACCTCTGCAAACCCACAGAGGACCTGTCAGTTCCATGCCATGCAGAATCATTGTTGTATTGCATTCCAAAGTTGGATCAGCACGCCACTGAGCATGAGGTCATTATGTTTTTTCATCAGTGTATTTTTACAAAATAAGGAAGTTTTGCAATTAATTTGAAATGCAGTTACAGTTGCAAAATGTAAAAACTTTGAGTGTGGTTAGCTGCAATGAGACAGATAAGCACAGATAACAGTGAGTGACTATATTTGTAACGACATCCTTTTTGTGTGGTGAAAGCAGGTTATTTACATGCTGTTTTATATTGACAGTGGTGGAAAATAAAATGAGAAAGAAAAGTGCGGCCAAATTCAAAAAGCAAAAATACTTCTTAAAAATAAAAATGAAAAAGCAATCTTTGGCACTAACTAAAAAAATGAGAGATATTTGTTTGAAAAAATAAAATGTAGTCATTCTCAAGCAGAGTGATCAATTTATCTATATGTTGTCTGGCTTTTGTAAGTGGTGCATTACACATATATTTCACTATCTTCTGAGAAGCTGCAAATCACTTTGTGAAGAGTTATCACCAGTGCTACAAAAATTAGAGATAAAAAAATACCCTGACAACAAAATGTCCCAGTTAATCTCATGTGTAACCAATAATAAAAGCTTTATGCAGGAGTCTTACGTAACTGTATTCGTAGTGCACTTGTAAATTACATAAATAAGCAATAAAATCTTTAGGGCATTTTCTAGCATCTCTTTTCCAATGATAATAGTGAAAATAATAAATGCTCTCATTCGAACAGGTATGGAAACAGAAGAAAGTGTGGGAGGGCTTCATAAAGTGCTGCCAGCGAACAAAGCCACAGAGCTTCCAAGTCCTACTGCAGCTACCACCCGCACAGCTGAGTGACGTTTTCCAAGTTTCACCCGACTTGAGACAACCTCTGCTTGCACACGTCACGGCCTTCACCGATAATCAGGTTAGTGATTTTTTTGAGGCCTAACAAGGCATTGTGATAGTTAGGTTTGGATAGTAACTGCAGCAAGCCACTTCGCAAACTTTTGGTAGATTTTATTATCCCGTTAGCCAGCATTAGAGTCACTGCGGGCTGTCTGCAATGGACAACCATTGGAACCTTATTCTGCAGGCCATCTGCAGATAGTCTCAGGGCTTGTGGTAACATCAGAGGATCCAGAAGCTTGCAAGATACACACTGTGAAAGTATCCGCTTTATGGCAATGTGGAATCATGGCTTTCAGGCATAGGAAGACAATTTTCTTTGTACAAACATTCTAAATAAGCAGTTCCGACACAAATCAGCTGTTACTACATAATCATCAGTTTTCAGAATTCATATTAATAAAGTGCCCCCTCCCTCAACACACACACACACACACACACACACACACACACACACACACACACAGATTTAAGTGTCTCAAATCATTTTTCCTTTCACTTTCTGGAACAGAAAAAGTCACACAGAGAAAGATCTGGTGAGTAGGTTGGACGTTCCAAAACGGCAATGTCATGCTTAGCCAAAAACAACTTGGCAGGTGACAGGTTCTTGGGCAACATTACTAAATACTTTCTCTCCTCATGTTAAATCTGTCGAACTGAATCCTGTCGATCTGTACAATATCAACAGCAACACGAATACTCGACCAACAGCTTTTTTGGATTAAACCTCCAATTTTTTCAATATTTTCATTTGTTGTTGACATTGAGGGTCTCCTAAATATGATTAATCTTAAGTCTCTTGTCATCCCTTTTTGAGCCATTTATATCACTCAAAAGTGGAACGCATGAAAGACATTAATCGTTGTGTCCTTGATTCAATAAAGAATGGGCCTCTGGTTCTTTGTGGTAGTCGTTTCAAGTTTCACTCAATATTTTGCATTAATCAGTTGCTCTTCGAAAAAATTTTCAGCAAGTTGTGGATACACAGTCCGATACAAATGAATGCCACTCTCTGAGTGAGGGGTCAGCAGGTGAATGGATAGTGGGAATGGAGAGGAGAGATGTGACATGACTCAGCAATGTAGGCCATCACCTAGAGGCCTGCACTGTTCACCTGTGGGTTTTTTTATTTTTTTAAATTTATTTTTTTTTAAGGTTATTTATTTATTTTTTTAAGGTTGGGTTATTATTTTGCCACACAAATGCACACACAGTCGTGTATTGTGTTTTAGCCTATTAATAACTACTTTGTTTTAAATATCCGTCAGTAACTGCCTTTGCCTTGAGTCCTCAGCTTCCATCCTATATTTGCATCAGATTACTCACCTGCCCAACCTTCACACCATGTTTCTTGGTCCATGTCTTTTCTCTGCCTTCTCAGCTGTCCATTGCCCTCTTTTACAACCCTTGCCCTCTCCGCCCTTTCCAACATTTCACCTGTTCGTTAAAAAGAAATTTAAATCCTGAGTGCTCAACATCTGGTATTATATTTTGTGCACTGTCTTTAACACCATCCCTTCCACCCCTACTCTGGCCCCCCTACTCCTTCCCCAGGCCAATTAAGGACCATATCAATATACCTGTTTGTTTATTTTTCCCTTAATCTTTCTCCAAAAGTCTACTTTTCTCAGAATGAGTTCTTTTCCTCCCATCTGACCATTTTACTCCAATTATTTTTCTCTTTTTAACATTATCCATTATGAATGAGGATAATGGTTGTTATGTTCGTCCAGTGGTAATTGGTAGCACTCAACTATATTTTTGCTTCTTTTTCTGTTTGTTTTATCTTCCCGAAAACCATTGAGTTTCTTTATTTCTAGCCTGAATTTGTCTCTGAGTAAGGTCTCTTGTTCAATCTGCATTTCTTCTAAGTTCTTTTTTGTCTTGCCACCCACCCACCCATTTTCTGTGTGTATATTCCAGTTTTGGAAGAATATACACTCCTGGAAATTGAAATAAGAACACCGTGAATTCATTGTCCCAGGAAGGGGAAACTTTATTGACACATTCCTGGGGTCAGATACATCACATGATCACACTGACAGAACCACAGGCACATAGACACAGGCAACAGAGCATGCACAATGTCGGCACTAGTACAGTGTATATCCACCTTTCGCAGCAATGCAGGCTGCTATTCTCCCATGGAGACGATCGTAGAGATGCTGGATGTAGTCCTGTGGAACGGCTTGCCATGCTATTTCCACCTGGCGCCTCAGTTGGACCAGCGTTCGTGCTGGACATGCAGAATGCGTGAGACGACGCTTCATCCAGTCCCAAACATGCTCAGTGGGGGACAGATCCGGAGATCTTGCTGGCCAGGGTAGTTGACTTACACCTTCTAGAGCACGTTGGGTGGCACAGGATACATGCGGACGTGCATTGTCCTGTTGGAACAGGAAGTTCCCTTGCCGGTCTAGGAATGGTAGAACGATGGGTTCGATGACGGTTTGGATGTACCGTGCACTATTCAGTGTCCCCTCGACGATCACCAGTGGTGTACGGCCAGTGTAGGAGATCGCTCCCCACACCATGATGCTGGGTGTTGGCCCTGTGTGCCTCGGTCGTATGCAGTCCTGATTGTGGCGCTCACCTGCACGGCGCCAAACACGCATACGACCATCATTGGCACCAAGGCAGAAGCGACTCTCATCGCTGAAGACGACACGTCTCCACTCGTCCCTCCATTCACACCTGTCGCGACACCACTGGAGGCGGGCTGCACGATGTTGGGGCGTGAGCGGAAGACGGCCTAACGGTGTGCGGGACCGTAGCCCAGCTTCATGGAGACGGTTGCGAATGGTCCTCGCCGATACCCCAGGAGCAACAGTGTCCCTAATTTGCTGGGAAGTGGCGGTGCGGTCCCCTACGGCACTGCGTAGGATCCTACGGTCTTGGCGTGCATCCGTGCGTCGCTGCGGTCCGGTCCCAGGTCGACGGGCACGTGCACCTTCTGCCGACCACTGGCGACAACATCGATGTACTGTGGAGACCTCACGCCCCACGTGTTGAGCAATTCGGCGGTACGTCCACCCGGCCTCCCGCATGCCCACTATACGCCCTCGCTCAAAGTCCGTCAACTGCACATACGGTTCACGTCCACGCTGTCGCGGCATGCTACCAGTGTTAAAGACTGCGATGGAGCTCCGTATGCCACGGCAAACTGGCTGACACTGACAGCGGCGGTGCACAAATGCTGCGCAGCTAGCGCTATTCGACGGCCAACACCGCGGTTCCTGGTGTGTCCGCTGTGCCATGCGTGTGGTCATTGCTTGTACAGCCCTCTCGCAGTGTCCGGAGCAAGTATGGTGGGTCTGACACACCGGTGTCAATGTGTTCTTTTTTCCATTTCCAGGAGTGTATGATTTTTTTTCCTTGTTAATCTGTCTTCGTTCTTACTCTCTAGATGTTCATAGAGTGTAGCATGTCTTTTCGTGATCTCATCTGCTGTTTTAGGGCAGAATAAGTATTATTAATCCCCCCCCCTCCAAACCCAATTGCCATCGGTGTTCTTGTCTGGACCTAATATTTTTCACAGAATTTTCATTTCTGTCTTTTCCAAATCTTCTAATGCCACTTTACATCCACATTAAAGTAGTGTTTCCAAGCCACAAAGCGTTTCTGATTTTATAACTATTACATTGTCTTAATGTAACAGCTTCAGAAAAACGTTGTTACTGTACCAATTTCTCACTTTCATATATGCTTTTTTTTTTATTCAGGTCTGATTTTAATTGCTTCATTTTTCACTTTTTATGTTTATATTTTCACCTAGATATTTAAAGTTGTATATATTCCTGATGTTACCGTATTCGGTTTTCAAAATTCTTGGCGAGTTGCTTTCATACAATATTTGTATATTTCCTTTTCAGCTGTCTCCATCAGGACTTCGTCTTATCTTTGCGTTCTCTAAGTTTTTTTACAAATCTTTTCAGTGTAGTTTTGAGTGATAAGGTAAAATGTATGCGACTCATCTTTTACTTGTTTCAGCGTGCTCACATCCCCAAATCCATTATGGATGTTCTCTTGGGCAGTAAGCGGACATCAAACGATGAGTATGACGTCGATACAGAAGCTGTAAGTGTACACAAACATGTAATGTTATCTTTATAGACTATGACAAAATAGATGTTGGATTGCACATCATTGTTCATATTTTTGACACTCTGTCCCTTCATTATTAGTTCTGAGAGCTTTTAAAGCCATTTTATGTACCTTTTATTGCTGTAAATCTTCTGTTACCAAGTAAATTAACTTGGCAACATTTCTTCATTTTTGTGCTTATTCTTGCTCTTGAGTTCCACTTGTGTGTCTAACATGTTAAAATGCAAGTTGTATTTGTTTAATCATCAGTATTTGAAATATTGAACAAACAGTTATTCCGTTTGTATGGTCGTGCTGTTTGTTGCAATGTTGTAAGTACAATTATGATCAATAAGGCAGAGGAATTCAGGTGAGGTAAATGCAGACAAATAAACAAAATTTTTGAATTAAGGGTTCATTTCATATATGGGACAGCATACAATAACAGCTAAAATCATGCGATACCAGTTTCAGGATGTGTGATGCAGTATTTGGAATATATACATAAGACATTTCTTCTTACTGTTCAACTGTTTGTGGATTTCATTGCTTAGCCTACCATGTTCCTTGGATGAGGATTTCCCTGTTTTACTGGGACCCCTGCAACTGTTACCTTGAAATCAACAAGGAGCATGTAATTGTTATTTCTCCTTCTCCTTAATAGCCAGCTGTTCATGTGAACTAGATCAAAGAATATATTCAGGTACCTTTTTTTTTTTTCTTTTTTTTTTTTCCATCCAGGTTGAATTTTCTAATATCCAAGCACAGAATAAATTGACATAGCCCAATGTACACATTGTAGATCATCACAGAGTGTGGACAAAATATCATTTTGTATTCTTTTTCATTCCTGAAAAGCCTCTTCTTTTCGCCTTCTGGTTTGGCTCTAACATACATTGACAAAATGTTGACTACTATGATGTCAAACCAGAACCAGGAGACTACTGACAACTGTGTACCATCTGCTGTTGCTACCTTTTCTTCCATGCCGTCTTGATCATTCTTCTTCATTTCTGCCCCCTTAGGTAAAATGCAACAAGGTAGTTGATTGGTCTGGACTCACCCTAGTAATCATATGTCTTGCTTGTGCAAAAACCTTTCCAAGGGTACACGAGTGATCCAGTTACTTGAAAATAACTTGTCACTCGCACGTCATGAGACTGGTTGTGTAAGACGCACAATAGTATTGCTGCTAGCTCCTAGATCCACAGTGCCAGGTATTGAAACAGTACTCTGAGCTCTAGTGTAAATTTCATAATTGTGGCTGAATAATCTGTTAACCCACAGATAAGAATTCTTGTTTTCGGTATTTGCCACAGTGTTTCACGCTGTCGGTCTGCTGTGGGCAGATTTTGAACAGTTTGTCACAGTTGAGTTCACTAGTGGGGACTAGATTCCTGTTGTCACAGAAAAGTATGAAATGTTTTATTTCTTTCCAGCTGTTAAAACTAATTATGTCGCTCACAGCAGGGTGGCAAAGATCTTTACACCAATACTGTCTTGTTGCTGGGAGTTTAATAACAGACTTAAACAAGGCCGCACCAAAAAATTGTTCAGTTTTGTCTGCACTAACATTTACACATTTATTGGGTTGCGTAACAAGTAAGATTGTTTGAGTATGTACTGCATGATGTCTTTAGTAAAGAAATATTGGAAATATTCTACTGGATGATGATAGGAAAAACTCTGCTAATAGCTGAAGTGTCGAGTTCCAATATTTCCTGAGGGAGAACAGTGTTTCCGTTGAATTTCATTGCACCATCCCTTCTGTCAAATGCCCTGTGATTCTATGTATTGTGGGTTTCCCCACCTTAGTTGAAGGTTTTGTATTTTGTTGCAGTACTGTAATCCTATCTGCAAGAGGAATGTTGTCAAGGCTACAATCATCAGTAGGCCTGATCTTGCTGTCATCTTTGGTTTCTGATGTCACAGTTATCTTTTCTCTTGTATTATAACTCTTATATCTAATATCGTCACTATCTGACAACAAAAAACAAGATTACCCATTTTTGCAGATTTCTATAGACATTGTTTTGTCATCTGACATATCAGGAGGCTTTAGGACGAAGATCGTGTAATACTTCATAACAACAAACTGTTTAAAATGAGTGTGACATCACAACTGTTTACATTTCTAACATGCCACGGCAAAATATTGCGAATGGTGGTTTGAGAAGCATTACATTCAAAGTAAATTTCCTTCAACGCAAGATGAATTATGTTGTGTATGAGAGTGTGCGATAAATTTCTTAAATCGTGGAGTGTTTTAATCTCATTCAAAACTTCACTCTTTGAGGACCGATTTTGGACGCAGTAGACAAGCCCTCTGTGCCATTATTTAAAACTTACCAGCACATTTGTGTTTGATTTGTCTTGAATTGTCATAACTGCAGAGTTGCTGTGTTTGTCTCTTTCAGAGGTCACCCTCAGACTTGACAATTGACATCAAAGAAGAGCCAGAGGACTACAACAGCAGGTCAGAACCGGCACCCCCTGGGTTGGAATAGTGGTCAGCTCATGGTCCGATTTTCGGATCTGAAGTTTATCCAAACTCTTATTAGGGCCCTTGTGGGGACACTACTGCCATGATATGGTAAAAAAAGGATTCGGATGAATGTGAATGGAGGCAGTCTGCTGTGTGAACTGTGCTCAAGATGGGAATAAGATAAATGAGGCAGGAAATTCAGGAATTACAACAAAGCAAAAGTGGTAATTGTGGACAGTTGGTGACAGTGCCAACACATACTGGAAAGATGACACGGCTTTTACTCATAATGGTGGACAGATGTGTAATGGTGTGTGTTGACACTGTTGTAGTTCTTGTTGCCGCTGTTGTCCAATATTAATTGCATAGTTGTATGAAGGAATTTTTGTGTCAAGAATGCTGGTCATGTTTCAGTGTTAAATCAGTTACACTGATAAAATTCTATGTAAATATTTAATGTAAATATTGTCATACAATATGACTTGAATATTTTTCTTGTTTTAACTGTGTCAGTGTTTATTGCACAGTCATTGTCATTTATATGTAACATGCAAATACACAGTGTACAAAATTGACATAGAAGAATATATATTAAAATGTTGAAGTTGGATGACAATGTTGGATAGGTCAGTCTTCATTCATTCATTTTCATATGGTGCTCTGCAAATTCCATTATGAAGGAGATCCTTAAAGGATGTTGGACGAACTGTATAATTCTTCAAACAAATGTATTGCACAGTTGCCATCACTCATGCGACCAAACCTAGAACATTGTTTCAAGTTTGTGGGACCCGTACCAGATAGGACTAACGGGATATTAAATGTAAAAAAAGAACGGCAGCACAAATGTTCACAGGTTTATTTAATCTGTGGGAGAGTATCAGAGAGATACTGGAGGAAGTGAACTGGCAGACTCTTGAAGACAGATGTAAACTATCCCAAAAAAGCCCATTAACAAAGTTTCAACAACCAGCTTTAAATGGTTGCTCTACAGATATACTACAACCCCCTACGTGTCACACACATACGTATTGTTAGAATAAGATTAGAATAATTACTGCATGCACAGAGACATTCAGTCAATCATTCTTCCCATGCTACATATGTGAATGGAACAGGAAGAAACCCAAATAACTAGTAAAATAGGATGTACCCTCTGCTACCATGCACCTCACAGTGGTTTGCAGATAATAGATGTAGACAGTCATAGGTTCATTCACCTATGAGGAAATTATTCTGTAACATAGCTCACTTCCAAGTGAATTAAATGTTTCTTGAGACCTACCATGATTTCAGTGACTGTCTCTGGGAAGAACATTTACTGCTTTTCATTTACTACTACTTGGAGCTTACACAAAGTCTGCACAATACAGGATGTCTCATAGAACAACACTAATTGAAAAATAATTGTATTAAAAATACTTTCAGTCCAAGTCATTGTTGCAACATAGCATTTTCTCCTTGTCTGTTCTTTTAAGGCATCTATCCAAACCCCCATCCCCTCCCCAGCAGCAGCCAGTATGTGTGGCCCGCACCCGTTGGCCAAAGTTGGCTGGTGGGGACCCTTAAATCTGTGTCGTGTGAGTTTACCAGCCTTGCTGGCTTTCGGCCGAGCCTGGGTGTGACAGTAGTGAGGTGGACCTTCATAAGCTTGGCTGGGTCTGAGCACAATGTACAGATGGTGGATGGCTACAAGTAAAGAATAGAAATTCCCCAAAAGGGTTCTGGTGCTTGACCCAGCTTTTTATGTATGTATGTATGTATGTCAGACTGCTGAAAGTATCATGTTGCAGCTATGGAATATCACTCATAAATACTACTGGGGAAAGTACTAAAATTGAATCTGATGGACCTATGTAGTTAGTAAGGATATCAAATTTTATGTCACAAGATTGATGTAGCACCGCACAACACTGTACGTTCTCTAGTTTTGTGCAGATAACAAGACAAATGTACAAACAATGTTATAACAAATGTAGAAAGAAATATGTGTGGAATATGGCTTTACTGTATATCAGATTGCGAAGGGATATTGTTAAATGCGAACAACACAAATACATTAGAATTACTACTGATACTCATATTAAAGTTTTCGGATCACAACTCTGTGTAATTGTGATTCAGCTTCCTGTCCCTCTTTACAAATGTTGATGGAGCTTTTGTGAGCTTTATCAATCTAGTTGCTAGTGTTTTTAATAAGTTATGTGATTGTGTGGTGCCCGTTCTTTTGAACATGTCCGAAATCTCAGACATCGTGCGGAATCCACAGCTATGATGCCAAACATTCATATAATTCTTCTCAGTGAACAATAAATCCACAACCTTCAGTGCAGATGCACATATCCAAAAAATTAGTGAGCATGGGGCGTGAACAGGGACTGCAGATAGTTGGCACCAGGCGGGAACATGATTTAGGTGCGTGCTGAGATAGTTTGCACATTTCCAATAAACACTGTGTTTGGATGGCACAGTGGTTAAGACTGCTGCATAGAAAGCAGGAGATCCCAGCTTCAAGTTCTGGTCTGGCACATATTTTCACTCATCACTGCTGATTCCATGTGAAGTCCTGACGCAGTGGATATCATTAGTTCCTTCCCTTTCCTTTTCTTTCCTTTCCCTCGTCCCCCAACCACTTTCAATTACATAATTTTTAATAAGTATTTCCTGAAAGTATTAAGAGACACAAGGAGAAACCAAGCAGCAGTAATCATAGACGTTTCTATTAGTGGTTCACACATGACCTCAAAGAATTAATAACTTAGGTAATGCATCCCTGACAAATCGAAGAACATTGAAGAAGACAGAGTTCATTACCTTCAACGAAAGAGAAGGTTCGAAACTGAAATTAAAGAAACAGAAACAAAAGGCAAATGATAACATCAATAACTATAATTCAGATTGCAAAACAAATGCAATGCTGATTAGAGAGTTACAAAGTCATAACTCTGTAATACCAGTAGAACTATTTGTGATACTAACAACTATAAATCAGACACTAATAAACATCTAGAAAATAGATAGTTATTCATATCTTGTAACAACCATCAAACATTGAAGTGAACATAAGCTGCTGCCACTGATGTTGCAGTAGCTATAGGAAAATGCAGCTACTCAGAGTTGGAAGATTTGTAAGCTCTACACTTACAAATAGCATGTATTACGTAAGAAGTCAGAAAATGTTAATAAAACAAGGTTTTTGTGTTAAAAAAAAAAAAAAAAAAAAGGTGTTTTGAATTGCACGGCTGGGGATCAGAAGATAGAACTAATAGAACCCTGGCCTTGACCTTCTGCCACATTGCAACAGATAGTCGAGACTCTGCTATAGTTGTCCCTCGACATAAAAAATTAGACAAGTCATAAGGTAATAACTACTGTACAGTTCGTATATTAATTATCATTCAGGGAAAATTCATCTATACTGAAATCTATTGAAAGTGTTTTGACAATACTTGGTGCCTTTGAATCAAACTCAGCTGCTAATGCCCTGCTAATTGATCTGAACCAGGCATTTGACTGTGTGTGTCATCAAATTGTAACAGATAAACTGAGGTACAATGGCGTTCAGGATTCAGAACTCTTGTATAGAATCATATCTTGACAGTAGGAAGCAGAATGTACACTTTAATGATACATGCTCTGGATTCCTAAATATTTCAGGAGATGTGGTTCTATGCTGGCTCCCTCACTGTTTATAATTTATACTGATGTCCTACCTAATATGATGTCATGAAATATATTCTGTATGCTGATGATGCCATTAACTGCAACTGGTAATGACAGAGAGAACCTAAATGAACAAAAAGCCAACTAAAGAATTTCCAGTACCTGGTCTGAAGAATTAGCCTGAAAAGTGTAATTTTTAGTTTATGCTATACTAACAATTGTCAGACTTATTTTTTTTTTAATTTATTTGCTAGCTGACAAACCCACCATTTCTTGGGTATTCATTTTGCCAATTTTCCATTAGAAGCAATAACAAAAAATGAACTGTGTTTGTATAGTGAAGTACCAAAAAAATTTCATTTCCATTTATTCGTGAACACACATTTGAAATTATGAAGCAGTCATACAAAGAATTATGCATAATGTACAAATTTCCAAGTACAGTATCCAAATTAAGAAACAGTACACCATACAGTTTCTGTATGCTGTGTGCGTCTGCTTCATGTGTGTACAACGCAATTTTGTAAACGTGTCAATGCCTCTTCATAGATGGACAGGGTGATTTCCCCCCCCCCCCCCCCCCCCCCCCCCCCCGCTGGGTACAAACTCTAGGGATTGATCAATAAGAGGAAATGTAACAAAAAAGGTCTAATGAACTTATGTCTGGAAATGCATTTTTCCATGCTAGAGACCATTTATTCAGTCATACTTTGTTACAGAGGCTGTGGTCTTCTGCAGTTACAGTATGCATGGTTTCCTAGTAGAGGGTGGTACTGTTCCTCATGTCATGTCCTAATGCCCTCTGAGTCACTTCTCTTCCTGACTCACCTTGTAGTGCATGATACAGCATTGTACACAATGGTTCCATATTTGAATCGAGAGCTCATTGATATGGTACTTACTTACGAAAAAGCAAATGGCAACAGGTAGCAGGCAGCAAGGTTGTATCAGGAGACCTATCCACGCCAACAACCACCACAGCGTTCAATTTTTGCGACAGTGTTTTGCCATTATAAAGGACGTACCCGAAGTGTTCAGACACCAGACTTGAAGAAAAGAGTGATCAGCAATATGGAAGGCAACTGCAATGTCAGTACCAGGCAGTTGGCCCTCCAGTACAGGGTAAGCCAGACGACAGTGTGGAACATTTTCCATGACAATTGTTGCTACCCTTATCACTTACAGTGTATGCAGTGCTTACTAGCAACAGATTTTCCACGTCGGGAGCAGTTTTATCACTGGTTTCTTCACCAGGCAACCACTATTCTGGGATTTGTGTCATCCATCCTATTCACTTTACGCGGAGTGGTATCTTCAACTTTCATAAATGTTATCTGTGGGATAGTATGCAGAACCCGCATGGTATGGTGATAGCAAATCATCAGCATTGGTGCAGTCGGAATGTGTGGGCTGGGATAATTGGCGTCCGTTTTTTGGCACCACTCTTCCTTCCACATTGCATAACGGACCAGAACTATAGGCGTTTCTTCTAGGTGACTTTGTCTCCCCTGCTGGAAGAAGTGACATTGATGTTTCAAGGGGTTATGTGGCTGCTAAATGATGGTGCTTCAGCCCATTTTGCCATTAACGTCCAGACACATCTCAGTCGTGTCTTCCTTGATTGACGGATTGGATGAGGCGGTTTAGTTGCATGACCTGCTCGTTCACCAGAACTCAACTTATGAGACTTCTGGTTATAGCGTCATCTCAAAAGTGTCGTGTATGCATAGCCCATTCCAGATGTGTAGACACTGGACCAGTGTATTTATGCTGTGTATGACACTTTTCAGATGGAGCCTAGCCAATGTAAACACATGCCACAGCATGTACATACATGTGTTGGGACACATGAAAACCATTTACAACACATACTGTAATTGTGGTTGCATGGTACAGTGCATATTATTTTGTGGTCTCTGTAAGAACATATGATTGAATAAATGGTCTCTAGCATGGAAACCACGCATTTCTGGACATAAGTTCATTAGACCTTTTTTGTCCTGTAACCTCTCATTGATCAATCCCTGGAGTTTGTACACAGTGGAAAAAAATTACCATGTATAGACAATTATCGTTTTGCCTACAGCCATTTGCACTCTACTGTTGAAAGCTGTCAAAAGTGCTGCCTGGTGTCAGGGACTTCCTTTAGTTAAGTCGACTGTGAGTACGTCTCAGTAGTAAAGAATAAATTTATTAGAACTTTATGCATGACGTGGCATTTTTTTTCGTCAGTGCTTATGACATCGTATCTTTTGAACCGTTTGTCATTCAGTGATATGTTTATGTAGGTACATTCAGTAGCATATGTGCATACTATCAGTGAAATATGTTGTGAATAGAGTTAGTAGCAAAGAAGTAACAAATTTAAACGTCATGCATGATGTGGCAGTTTTTCATGCATCTGAGTGTTTATGATGACATACCTCCTGAACTATGCTAAGTAAGTGGCTCTTACCCCCAAAGCGATTGTTGCCTAACAGTAAGGGGAATGTGTACCAATTATGGTTGAAATTGGTCTAGTGGTTTAGGAAGAGATATGGAGCACACACACGCTTATATACCTACATTTTTATAATATTTATGGATTTATACTGATCCGATTGGGCCCTCAGGCTCTTTTTTACACCAGGCAAGGATTTCACACATAAAGGAGTTGTTTTATGTTGTAGTTACCTAAGAAAAAACTATTTCAATATTATAAATGTATTAAAGTATTTGTGTGGCTATAGTGCCAATGTGAGGAAGTAATACTGTCTGTGAAATACAGAAGTTAATACTGGCAGTACTTCTGCTACTGTCACTAATAATAATAATGCTGATGACATTGACAATAACAACATTAAAGGTAGTGGCAAATATGAAAAGAATTTATTTATAGATGTATAAAATAGATGTCTGATATACCGAGTTCTGGAGAAAGGAAATTTAAGTAGACTGCACCAGCTAAGAATACTGGGAAATGAGGGAGATCTGGTTGGGAAGGAGGATGTACAAGGGCAACAATTGCATACAGGAACAGTGGTAATCCTTATCACTGCTTCAGTAGCTATGTTTTTAACTGTCTTCTGAAGCTGGAGATGTTTTCTAATTCTCTAATATAATGTGGGAGGTTATTCCAGAGTTGGGTTCCTGCTACAGACAAGTAGTTCAAGAAACTGGCTTAATTATGGAATGGGACAGAAAGGATTTTGCTCTCATGGGAATAGGTGTTTCTGCCATGTTCAGACAAGAACATTACGGTCAAGGGAGAGAGATTGGGAGAAATGTGTGTGGTAAGACAGTAGAGAAGCCAGAGATATTCGCAGCCAGGATAGCTGTGCATATGATGGTGAAATATTATCAAAGAGTCGAACATTACAGATATAATACACACATGCATTTCCAGTTACCAGAGCTTTCCTGAGAAAGACCTTGCAGGATAACATCACTGTGAGCAACAATTGGAAGGATAAGTGTAAAAGTTTCTTTTCCAGGTAAAGAGGGAAAACCTTTTTATATTTTTGTAGGGTACGGAAAGATGCTGAGGCCTTCATGCGCATTACAGTTATGTGCTCAGTCCAATTTACACTGAACTGCCGAAGAAATTGGTATATGCACACATATTCAAATGCAGGGATATGTAAACAGCCAGAATATGGCACTGTGGTCGGCAACACCTATATGAGGCAACAAGTGTCTGTCGCGGCTATTAGATCAGTTACTGCTGCCAGAATGGCAGGTTATCAAGATTTAAGTAAGTCTGAACATGGTGCTATAGTCAGCACACAAGCGATGGGACAGCATCTCTCAGGTAGCGATGAAGTGGGGATTTTCCCGTACGACCATTTCACGAGTGCACGGTGAATATCAGGAATCCGGTAAAACATCAAATGTTCAACATCGCTGTTGCTGGAAAAAGATACTGCAAGAATGGGACCAAAGATGACTGAAGAGACTCATTCAACGTGACAGAAGTGCAATCCTTCCACAAATTGTGCAGATTTCAGTGCTGGGCCATCAAAAAGTCTCAGTGTGTGAACCATTCAATGAAACATTATCGATATGGGCTTTTGGAGCTGAAGACCCTCTCGTGTACCCTTGATGACTGCACAACGTGCCTCGCCTGGTCCCGTCAACACTGAAATTGGGCTGTTCTTGACTGGAAACATGTTGACTGGTCGGTCGTGTCTTCATTTCAAATTGTATCGAACAGATGGGTGTGTACGGGCATGAAGACAACCATCTGAATCCATGGACCCTGCTTGTCACAGGAGACTGTTCAAGCTGGTGGAGGTTCTGGAATGGTGTGGTGTGGTGTGTGTGTGTGCAGTTGGAGTGACATGGGACCCCTGATATGTCTAGATATGACTCTGATACATGACATGTATGTAAGCATCCTGTTCAATCACCTGCATTCATTCATGTCCATTGTGCATTCTGATGGACTTGGCAATTCCAGCAGGACAATGCGACACCCCACACATCCAGAGCTGCTACAGAGTGGCTCCAGGAACACTTCTTTTGGCCACAAAATTCTCCAGACATGAACATCATTGAGCATATCTGGGATGCCTTGCAGTGTGCTGTTCAGAAGAGATTTCCACTCCTTCGTACTCTTACAGCTTATGGACAGCCCTGCAGGATTCATGGTGTCAAGTTCCTCCAGCACTACTTCAGACATTAGTCGAGTCCATGCCACATGTTGTGGCACTTCTGCATGCCTGCAGGGGCCCTGCAAGATATTAGGCAGGTTTACCAGTTTCTTTGGTTCTTCAGTGTAGATTTTCATCTTTTATTACTCCTAAACTCTTTGCTGGAGGAGAGAATTTGACATTTGTCCCATTTAGGGTTATGGGTTGTAGGGATTCCTGATATTTCAGGCTACTGAGCCTCAAATGACCAACCAGTACCACTGGTTTTTGGATGGGTTAAGTTTTAACCTTACATCCTGCACCCATTTTGACAGTGTAAACAAGTCGGTGCTGAGATTGTCAGCAGCTGTGTTCAAGTTTATTGGTTTTGCACTCCAATACAACTGGAGGTCATAAGCATACATGTGATGTTTGCAATAGGTCAAGGCTGATGACGCATCATTGATATACAATGAAAAGAGTGTAGGACCTATTACCATTGAGCGAGGTGGCGCAGTGGTTAGCACACTGGACTCATATTCGGGAGGACGACGGTTCAAACCCGCATCCAGCCATCCTGATTTAGGTTATCCTTGATTTCCCTAAATCAGTTCAGGCAAATGCCCAGATGGTTCCTTTGAAAGGGCATGGCCGACTTCCTTCCCCAATCCTTCCCTAATCCGATGAGACCAATTACCTCGCTATTTGGCTCCTTCCCCCAAATAAATAAATCAATCAATCAACCAACCAACCTGTTATCAAATCCTTGTGGGTACCTGATACTACTTGCCTCCATTGTGATTTTATAGTGCTGGACATGACACATTGATAGTGGGACATCTGGTATGGGCGAACCATTACATGATTGTCACTTCTTGTGTATCCATCTGTAACCCTTATTAAAACAATTGTGCTGTGATGATGTTTACGGAAACCCGGTTAATATTCGTCTTGTAGGTTGTTTGTTGTTATGTAGTTTGTTAGTTGATTGTGGACCATAACTGAAGACTAGAAGTGGCAAATGCTGAATCTTCCAAATATAATTATTTAGGAAAATGTGAAAAAACCTTATGGACTTTATACACACATCAAAAAAAGTTTTGCATCACCTCCGAGAGTTCTGGAACTTGTACAGAAGACTGGAATAGATATCAACATAAACATCATTTCTGCCCTTTTTATTGCTCATGAAAACCACACATTGCGTGTTGTACCACCATACAGCGAGACCTTCAGAGGTGGTGGCCCAGATTTCTGTACACACTGGTACCTCTAATACCCAGTAGCACATCACCCTGCATTGATGCATGCTTGCATTCATCATGGCGTACTATCCACAATTTTATCTAGGCACTGTCGGTCCAGATTGTCCCACACCTCAACGGCAATTCGGTGTTGATCGCTCAAGTGGTTGGTGGGTCACGTCATCTGTAAACAACCATTTTCAGCCCATCCCAGACATGTTCAATCGGGTTCATGTCTGGAGAACTTGCTGGCCACTCTAGTCGAATGATGTCGTTATCCTGAAGGATGTCATTCACAAGATGTGCACACTGGGGGTGCGAATTGTTGTCCATGAAGACGAATGCCTCGCCAATATGCTGCCGATATGGTTGCACTAGCAGTTGGAGGATGTCATTCGTGTATCGTACAGCCCTTACGGCGCTTTCCGTGACTACCAGCAGCATACGTCGGCCCAACGTAATCCCATCCCAAAACAGCAGGGAACCTCCACCTTGCTGCACTCGCTGGACAGTGTGTCTAAAGGATTCAGCCTGACCAGTTTGCCTCCAAACACATCTCCGACAGTTGTCTGGTTGAAGGTATATGTGACACTTCATCGGTGAAGAGAACGTGATGCCAATCGTGAGCGGTCCATTCGGCATGTTGTTGGACACATCTGTACAGTGCTGCATGGTGTCGTGGTTGCATAGATGGATGCCGGGAGCGAGGTTGCACATCATGCAGGTTATTACGCACAGTTTGAGTCGTAACATGACGTCCTGTGACATTATTCAACATTGTGTCATTGCTGTCAGGGTTCCTCTGAGCCATAATCCGTAGGTAGTGGTTATCCACTGCAGTAGTAGCCCTCGGGCAGCCTGAACAAGGCATGTCATCGATACTTCCTGTCTCTCTGTATCTCCTCCATGTCTGAACAACATCGCTTTGGTTCACTCCGAGATGCCTGGACACTTCCCTTGTTGAGAGCCCTTCCTGGCACAGAGTAACAGTGCGGACTCGATCGAACTGCGGTATTGACCGTATAGGCATGGTGGAACTACATGCAACATGAATCACACATCACCCTGGTAAATCCAAACGACACCTCGCTTGTTGTAACGAGCATAAACATTGGGCGATTAAACAGTGGAAAATCGATGTATGGAGTGACGAATCATGGTACACAATGTGGCTATCCGATGGCAGGGTGTGGGTATGGCGAGTACCCGGTGAACATCATCTGCCAGCGTGTGTAGTGCCAACAGTAAAATTTGGAGCAGTGGCGTTATGGTATGGTCATGTTTTTCATGGAGGGGGCTTGCACCCATTGTTTTGCATGGCACAATCACAGCACAGGCCTACATTAATGTTTTAAGCACCCTCTTGCTTCCCACTGTTCAAGAGTAATTCAGGGATGAAAGAGTAATTCAGGGATGGCGATTGCATCTTTCAGCACAATCGAGCACCTGTTCATAATGCACAGTCTGTGGCGGAGTGGTTACATGACAATAACATCCCTGTAATGGACTGGCCTGCACAGAGTCCTGACCTGCAGAACACCTTTGGGACGTTTTGGAACGCCGACTTCATGCCGTGCCTCACCGACTGATATCAGTACCTCTCCTCAGTGCAGCACTCCGTGAAGAATGGGCTGTCATTCACCAAGAAACCTTCCAGCACCTGAGTGAACATATGCCTGTGAGAGTGGAAGCTGTCATCAAGGCTAAGGGTGGCCCAACACCATACTGAATTACAGCATTACCAATGGAGGGCACCACGAACTTTTAAATCATTTTCAGCCAAGTGTCCGGATGCTTTTGATTGCATAGTGTAGGTCATAGCGTGTTTATTGTGTCACATGTTCCTTAATTTTTTTCGAACCCTAATCAAGGTGACTTCTACCAACTATCCTAGTCTTTTATCAATGATTCTTGTTAGTATGTTACAACTGAGACTCGTTAAATTCATTGTCAGTAGTACTCACCCCTACCAGTTGGGGTGTACCAGTGAGGATTTTTCCACTTCCTCAATATATGTTGAAATATGCTATATAATATGTTACAATTTTTATTGTAATAATTATTTAATATAAAAGTAAACACCGTCAAAACAGGCCTAGGCTCAACGGTACAGCCTGGTTGCTGTGTCACCCTCAGCCCTTAGGCATCACCAAATGCAGATATTGAGGGGCATGTGGTCAGCATACCGCTCTCCCAGCCACTGTCAGTTTTCGTTACTGGTGGCACTACTTCTCAATTGAGTAGCTCTTCAATTGGCCTCACAAGGGCTGAGTGCACCTCGCTTGCCAAAAGCACTTGAAAGACGTGAACAGTGACCCATCCAAGTGCTACCCAAGCCCGACAGCACTTAACTTCATTGATGTGAAGGGGAATCATTGTTACCACTGTGCCAAGGCCATTGGACCAATTATTTAATATAAAGAACTTTGTTGCATGAGTGATGCAGACTGGGCAAGAGCTGATAGCTGTTCGTCATGCACAGTGGGGAACTCGCATCTCCACTGGGTCAACAGACTTCCGCTGCAAGAAGAAGTACAAAGCTGTGCCAAATCTCCTGTGGCAATTATTGAAAATAATGATGCTGTGGGAGCCAGCACTGGCACAAACAAGGAAGGTCAGAAGTTGCAATGGCCAATGGCAGGAATCCAAAATCATCTTTACAAAACACTTTCTGATTAACAGAAAACTTTATTTCTAAAAAGAAAAGAAACTGAACTTCTCTTGGATCGTGTGGTCACTGTGCCTCCTATACACAAGTACTTTATTCTCTATTACTACTCGCAGAATCCGGGCTAAGTAACGTCTTCCTATTAAGGCCTGGCCGGACAGATCCGGCCTGCCGCTGTGACAGACGGCGCAGCGGGTGGCAGGGCCCGTCAGCAACCAGGGACGCCACACAGGCAACGGTCAGTCGGCCGGCCGCAGCGACTCTTGATGCATCATCTGTTACGTTACACTGTGGAAGGGGCCGAACCCCATTATTAAGCTTGCAGGTGTACCGCGATTGTGATGGCGTTAGATGATTTGGAAGCTTCACGCGGGACACGTTATCTTTGTGCGAGTCCAAGATGTTGGGTGCACGACATTAATAGCAAGAGAGAAAGCTTAGGAGAATACCATCGTCTGTGTATTGATCTAGTGTCTGACGAAGATAGGTTCTTCAAATATTTTCGCATGTCACGAGAATGTTTCGAGGAACTGCATCACCTGGTTAAAAGGCAGCACCGAGAAGTGCGGAATGAACTGGAGAAAGCCAATTGATACAAGGCACAGACTAGCCATTTGTTTGAGGTAAGTTTTACCATTTGTGGCCTCTTTGTGCATCAAACAGAAGTCATATAAATTATTCCATTTCAGTTTTGCTGTATCATATGAAAGGTTTGGCAGAAGAAAGTGCTATCCCACAACATAGTTACTAGTGGAGTGATAAATTTATCTTCATTGTTTACGAATACAGCAAATGATAGTAACATCCAGTTCCGTATGTCCCGCTAGAGAGAACTTTCTACTTAATAGATTGTTTTGTTTCATTGTATTCATAACATTGTCATTGAATTTAAACAAACATATCTTTGGTCATTAACTTATCTATTCATTCTGTCGGCATAATTTATTTTAATCTTTTCCAGATACTTGACTACAGGCGATAGTCACCAGACCATAGCTTTTTCTTTTCGGTTAGGACGTTCAAAAGTTTCGGAAATTGTGAAATAAGTGTGCCAAGCAATATGGATGGTTCTACAGCCCAAGTATTTACGTACTCCTACAACAGAGATGTGGAAGAAATCTGAAGAAGGATTTCTAGAACTTTGGGGGTTTCCAAACTGCCTTGGAAGCATAGACGGAAAGCTTATCAAGTTAAAATGCCCAAAGGATAGTGGATCCCAGTTCTTCAGTAAAAAACAATTCTTTTCGCTACTTCTCCTGGCGATCGTTGATCCATACTACGAGTTTACAATAGTTGATATTGGAAGTTATGGACATCACAGTGACAACACTATTTCTGAGAATTCAGCTTTCTATCAAGAGTATAGCGAGGGCAAAAGTAGTCTACCTCCAAATCAAGATCACATGTATCATACAAAAAGTTGTATTGTCTCACCTCCTCTATAAGTCTTTCTGTGTCTATGATGCATGCACTACGAGATGCAAGACAGAAACCGCCTCACACCGCTGCTTCTAGTGTGACCACAGAGCAGTTGAGTGCGCCAACAGAGGCAAGCAGCCGCTGCGGCTTGCGGCTGCGGTTCAAGGCCACAGGCCAGACGGCCAGGCCGCATTCTGCCTAGCCAGGCCTTTACTCAGTACTGGTGCTCTCGAAGTCTGTGACCGAATTGGGGCCACCCAGCAATAAGTGGCTGGTTGAATCAGCTTTGACAGGGGGTGCTGAATTCTGTTTTCTTGGAGGTGTGGCACTACCTGCTCAATCCGTTGGCAAGCAGGTTAACGGTTTCTTGATGCCGTTTCTCAGTGCTGCACTGGTCAGTGTGCATTCGGTGCTGTAGGATTGCACATTCCTCCCCCCAAAATGCCACACCATTGTCGAGAAGGGAGCCATCTTACAATAACATGGGGAAGGCATGAAGCAGGGTGACATGTGGAGCCGGGAGCCACAAATGGCACTGACACTGAGCCGGCAGCCGCGCTCTGATATGCGTCCTGCACTCTGAGGGGGATGTCGGTTGGAAAGCTGCCGAAAGGGCTCCCACACTCTACCTAAGCCAGTCCAGCAAAAAACCGAGAGGGTGGCAACAACAATGGTGAGGGTGATGATGACGACGACAGTTCTGGGTTCGTGGCAGACGCCGGAATGAGATCTGAGAAGTTGAGTTGGTGCAGCAGTGAATGTAATGCGTCCATCTTCGTGGGTTCCACAGGCAGTGCCGGAGAGGTACTCAGGTGTGGCTGGGCCGGTCGCAAGATCACGTTAGGATGCAAATCTGGGGACAGAAAGTCTGCGGAAGAACTTCACAAACGGCAAGCACGAATCTGATCCTAATGGCTGTGCAGCAACTCAGCAGGAGCTTGTTCTCTCCCAGTGCCTGGTGTGACCAAAAACTCTGAAAAGAATAGATTCATTATGGTCAAAGCAATACTTGTGGAGCGTGGGAGGTGCTGTGTGCTGCAGTGGGTGCAGCAACTGGAGCAGTGTGCAGCGATGCTGGCCGTGTAAAAGCTCTGCCGGTGATGGACCGTCACAGGGCTAGGAAAGGTATGTTGCAAGGAAGAGCAGCAGTGGGAGGCATGTAGTTTGTTCACCTGTTTCTTGAACGTTTGCACCAGTCATTCAGGTTCTTCATTCAACTGAGGAATGAAACACAGCATTGGTAAGGCAACTGATGCCATTGGCTGTACAAAACTGTTCAAAGTGTTGATCCATAAGCTGTGGTCTGTTGTCTGTAACCAGCTGTTCAGGCAAATCAAAAAATAAATGACAAAGCCTGAATAGTACTATATGACATAGTCGAGTTCATGGTCACTGCAAATGGATATTTGCTAAAAGAGTCCACAACAATAAGCGAACGAGTGTACCAAAAGGGACTAGCAAAGCCAATATGCGCTCATTGCCACGGTGACTGATACTTTGGCCAAGCGATAGGGTCCATAGATTCTCAGCAAAAGGGCGATACTGAGATATCATCTGCTCAATGTGGCCATCCACAACCGGTCAAGTACAGTGCCGACATGCTATCTGTTTTGTGTGTACAATTTCCCAGTGTTCTTGGTGGAGCTATTGCAACGCATCTTTTTGCAACATTTTAAGAATAAGCACACGCAATTGTCTAGTTCTTTTTGCAATAAAATCACGCCGTGCTGGACAGAGATGCTATGCTGGCGAGCAAAATATTTGTCCACAAAAGAATTTTGAATGTTCTTTATTGAATGAGGCCAAGCAGTATGGAAGTAGTGCAACAAAAGATTCAAGTCAGGGTCTGCTTCTGTAGCCTGAACAATTTTTCTGTAGTGGAGAGGAAAAGTCTGTAGACGTTCAGTGTCCTGCACATCGATCTGACAACAAGATGTGGCAGTAGCATTGAATTCAGAATCAGGACTAACAGGAAGGTGAGAAAGGGCGTCAGCATTTGCACGCTTCGACATGGGCCAGGACAATAAGTCATACAGATACTCTGACAATAACGAAGCCCAATGTTGCAGCTTCTGAGTCAAGCACGGCGGAACCGATCTTGACAGATGAAACAAAGATTGAAGTGGCTTATGGTCCGTCACTTGGTAAAACTTCTGACCAAACAGATAAGGTCAATAACTTGGAAGCAGAAGCAATCGGCTTGTCCTGTGAACCAAAGCTGTGCGAGAGCTCTGATTCTGTACGAAGAAGTGTCCACTGCCAAAACCACAGGATTAGCAGGATCAAAATGAACAAGGCATCTGTCACTCAACATGACATTTTTAAGATTCTGGAATGCATCCTGACGTTCTTTGGTCCTAACAAAAGGCACAGTCTTCCAGTGCAAACGATGCAACAGCGCAGTGATCTGGGCTCCATTGGGTGTAAACCGGATATAATATGTCAACTTCCAGAGAAATGACTGCAATTCTGTCACATTCCATGGGGCAGGTAGGTTCTGGATGGCCAGCAAATGTGATTGAAGGAGATGAACATCTTGTCTATTAAGTATATTATGACCTAAGTGCTGAATTTCAGTCCGAAAAAAGGCACATTATCCAGGTAACACCTCAAACCTGCAGCTAAAAGTACTTGAATAAGCGTACAATGGTCACTGATATGTTCATCAGATGTGTGGCTGACACCACAATATTGTCCAAGTAATTTGATCAGACTGGAACTTTTGCACCAAGTTCTAAGTAATGTTGTAATATGGCAGGCACAAAAGCATTGCCAAAGCATAAGAGCAAAAATTTGAACAACCCTAAATGTATATTGATCACAAACACTTTCTGAGATTCCTCATCTAGTAGAATTTGCAAACACATATCACATAAGTCAGTCTGAAAAGCAACAGCCTACACAAAGTTTCTCCATTAATTCTTCAGGGTGAGGCAATGGATAAGTATCAATCATTCATTGTTTGTGGATTCACAGTGGATTTTGAGTCAACACGAAGATGAAGTCTTCCTGAAGGCTTTGGTAAGATTAGTAAGGGAGAAGTCCATTTACTAGCCTGGATAGGAGCAATAACACCATTGTCTTGCCATTCTTTAAGTTCACTTGCAGATTTGTCTCTAAGTGCATGAGGAACAGGATGTGACCAATAAAACATAGGTTGCACATTGTCCTTCATTGTAATGTGTGACACAAATTTATTTGCTCAGTAAAGTCATTCAGAAAATAAATCAGGAAACTCCTGAATTAAATAAGTAACACTGTCCTTCAGGTTGAAAGCAGAAACAGAAAGTACATCATCCTAAATACAAAAACCAAAAAAATCTAATCCAGAAATATTTTCACATTCTTGCAAATGCACAATTGTACACATCACTATTCTGGTGTGACACTGGAATGTGGCAGGCAAACTACATGTACCAAGCACTGGAATGTCCTGACCATTATATGCAGTAAGTTGTGTGCAAGATTTTGTCAACTGTGGCGAGAGAGGCACGATTAAGCAATGTAATGGAAGCGCCAGTATCTAACTGAAGCCGCACACTGCATTTGGCAATGACTTAGTTCACCAACAGTTTTCCGACTGTCGTTGCACAGTGCTTGGGCAGGGTGAAGGCACATCCTGAATTTAATCATTACTATAATAGTACAGGTAGCTGGTTTGGAAAAAAACTACATTCACTGAGTGAGAAGACACTCTGCACTTACGTGAGAGAATGTGGGTAGAGTTCTTTTTTATGTTGCAAACACACAGACCGCACGTGACCTGGCTTTCCAGAAAAAAAAGCAAGTCGCATTCCACGAAGGGCAGTTTATGTCTTTTATGCATGTAAAAACAGTGGGGCCATGATTTCACAGCAGACCCGTGCACCGACACTTGATTCAGACCACAGCGCAGTGGCCTATTTGTGCATGGTAGTCAGTCTTAAGGCTGTACAAGTTTGTCACTTTGCATTGCACTGGAGTGTGCATCAGCTGCATCCAAAAATACTCTACATGTGGACTCTCTGGTTAATTTGCTGTACAGTTAATGTGACTGGAATGTTAAGCAAATATGTAGTCAAAATAACAATAAAGTGCATTAATTTACACACCAGAAATATGCATTAATATACCATCAGTGAGATGGTATATCCTCTCCTGAAGATACGTCTAACACACACTTAAGTGCGAAGAAATCTGCAACTGCAGACTACACTTTCTCTGCAGTTTGTGTCACCAATGCTTATAATTTCACTTGTGATCTCTCGGGATCTCACACCTTGTGCTACAGTTGTAGAATGGTGGCCGACTTTTGATGTGCAAGAAGAGATACTGAGGACAGCAGTGATTATGAGACCAATGGATAACATGCAGCATATCTTAGTTACATGGCCTGTCCAGTCATATCCAGTACAAGAGGAGTAACTTCATTACATAACGGATTGTTACACTGACATCTTACATACGTGGGTTATCTTAACTACTATACCACAGAAGTGAAGATTCAGCAAACCTTAAGATGGAACTAGGTCCTGTTTTATTATAAGTGCAAATATTTTCCTGAATTTTTGGATTTCATTTGACAAGGCCAATTTCCAACAAACATTCTGTGACAGTTCATTCTAGCTTATAAAGTAATCCAAAATTATGTTGAAGCCATTTATTGTTTCTGGAGAGGGTAAGTGTATACCATTGAAGCACATAGGAGGAAATGTTTCATGAAAATTTTTGGTGGTCATCATTTCATGAATGAGGATGCCCTGTAACTTCTTAGTGTTTATTTGAAGCTGCAGTACTTGTACACATTGTGACACTGAGTGAAGAGTAACATCATATCTGACAACACAACAGCAGTGATACTAAATGCAGCAAGAAAATCAATAGCCCTACAGCTGAAACATGATGGATTCCTGAGAACACGTCTTCCTATGATCAGTTCTTCAATCCACAGATGCTTCAATGATACAATTTTTAAGGCGGGCATTGAAATATGGTATTACACTGTTTGAGACATTCAACTTTTACTTTTACAGAAGTAATCTCTCAAAGAGCCTTGCTAAAACCCACAAATTTGAATGCTGCAGCACAATTGTTCAGGAATTGATTTTAATTTATCTTTACTGCCATCAAAAGACTGGGGAATTACCCTAACAGCTTCTGTAATAGGAATAAAGCACTTTGCCTGCCCTACAACATCAGAAGAAAATCTCTTACTAACCATGCCCGGGGGGGGTTGGGGGGGGGGGGGGTGGGGGGGGAAGTTGAGAGAGATATATTTTGTGGAGGCAAGATGCTCTCATTTGTTGTGGAACCAGTGATTCCCTCAGAACAGGATTCTGGGTGTCAAATGTGAAATACAAGCAGCCTCTGGCCGCTATTCCACAATGCGATGGCAGAAATCAAGAATTAAAGTGTTCTTAGACGTGGGCTATCAATATCATTTATTTAAGTTCATAGTTACATCGTGGTTTAACATGATTGTCGTGGCAGTTCCCATTTGGTCAGAGACTAGTACGTATAGTCTTTTGTACACGTGTGTCTGAGTATAGTTGCATTGGAGTAGTACTACTGTGGTCATTTCAACATGCAGATTGAATCATCACTGGAAATATTGATTCTGTTATTGACTGTAGACATTTCCATCAGGTTTTACTCCTTTCTGTAGGGCATCCCTGGCAGATTATTTCATTTAAAGTATATGATTTCAATGCTTGTGCATTTCTGCTGGTGTGCCAGGACGAGCAGTGTTGATTTTGATCCTAATGGGATTTTCAAATATGAAGCTGTATTATCACGAATATAAGGTATTTGAATGAGGTTGGAATGGTTGGTATTTGGAGTCAGCGTACATTCCGCCTTTGTATAGTTTTTGAAACTAGTATCCCATACAGAATGCTCTAACAGGGAAGAGAAAGTTTCTGGATGTTGTGGGTTGCTCTGTGTGGTAGCCTAGAGTTTGTGGTACAACTTACATGCTAAATTTGTTGGAGAGGCCCTAAGGCCCTAGATAAATAGGAATTGGTGATATAGCATAGGTAGCACGCTGTGTCATAAGATGCAACTCTGAACCAAAGGAACAATTAACATGAATCACTGATAGTATTATATCCACTTCAGAGATGTCTGGGGCAAGTGTCCATTTCATGGTAACCTCTGTGGAAAGAACAGATGGTAGAGGCCAGTTCCTGAAGAGGCGTAGAGTTTATTAATCATGGTAATTGAGGGGGTGCTTGTAAGCAGTGATGTACTGTATCAACATTCTTCCAATACAGTCATTATTTACTGGCATTGTAAGTAAGTACTCAATAACTGAACAGCTTCATTTGAACAAAATCTGTAATAAGTACTCTACTGGGTGGAGAATAAAATATTGTTGAGCAGTATGCACATTTACCTTTAGTCTAAGGTATATCAAGAGAGTGAAGGTTTATGAAAGAGAACAGCGGAACATCAATTTATTAGCTGACGTCGCAGCAGGAGATCAACCATGCCTCTCTCCAGCCTACACCAGAGAGTGACTAGGAACAAAGCTTTCATGTAAATTTAAGTATCAGAATGTTTTACAACATGGGTTTTCTTAGTAGAAGTTTTTCTTGTGTGATTATCCTGCAGTGTAGGAATTTATGTCACAGATTAAGTTGTGATAAATATTATTTTAATAGATGTTAACTACTAGTAGTATTAGTTTTAAGTGAGTTCTTAGTAAAGGGAGGCTACATTGGAGGAGAATTATAATATGCATTTTCACATTTGATTGTGGGACAGTTCTTATAAATAGATCAGAGTGTGAAGGCGTACTTGGAACAGCTTATTGGAAGACTAAAGAAAGGATAGGAGGAGTTAAAGGAAAGTCTATAGGAGGATAAAAGGGATATAGAGATGTTACATTCTGATTTTCATAGTAAACATGAAGATGTAAACAATAGAGTGTCTGCTGTTGAAGTAAAACCGGGTGAACTGGCGTCACTATCCGGTGAAATGGAAAAAGCCAAAAAGTCACAGGAAATGTTGGTCAGCTAATTGTTTAAGGACATCTCTGCTCAAGAGATAAGAGGTAGTCAAAGGGTTCAGACCCAAATTAATGAACTAGGAAATATTATGGTCTCTCAAATAGACAAGATCCAAAGGTTGGTTCTTGAGAAGTTGATGAACACTATTCACAGTCTAAATGCCATCACTTTTTAAGGTAACAGAAGTGTGTCTACAAGCAAACCTTGAGTAATTAATAGAAGTTACATAACTTCAACTCCTTCCAGTAAGGTAAGTAGTTGTTGTCCTGAGAGTGGTGGACAGGCCCACTGATCATACCAGTCAACATCAGACTGCTACATTCAAGAATGGCTGATGGGATATTGTGCAGGAACTGAAGTTATTTTCCACGGTTTACACACAGCAGTTCTTTGCACCCAATAAGTTTTCTAAAGTCTGTTCAAGGAGCTGTACTTTCCTTCTCAGGTATCTATAAGAGTATGAGGTACATTGTAAGTCATTTGGAGGAAGATGGTTTACAGTGAGCACTATAAGTTTTGAACCAGTTTACCATTGTCCAAGATTTCTCTACAGCATTTAACGCCAAATGCTGGTCTGACAGTTCACAAAGAAAACTGAGATTAGAATTATTTGGGGCGCAGAGATAATACATTAACTGGGGTGGTTTCAGGAATTTTGTTGAGTACCATTTGAACCAAGCTTTGTACCTGGATGAGCCCATAAAGGAGTTACATATAATTGAAGTGTTAATAACACATTTGCTTGATAGAGTGTGAGAACGTTTGGTGGGTGACAGGTGGACTCAGGCTCAACCTCTGTTAGAACTGCCAGACCAGTTGGCTTATTTAAATAAAGATAAAGCAGAAACTAACTAGTATATCTAACTGGGCAGAAGTAAATGGAAATGAAAACAGCTTTAGTAAAGGAAAAAGTAAGGGGTAAAGGAGGAACAAATTACCCACAATGGGTATCGAAATCTGAGGTACTCGAAACAGAGAAATAGAAGAGGATGGAATGACTTGTCGATAATTACAATAGTAATGATATAGTAATAACAATCACAGCAACAATAATCATAATAGTAACCATCCTAATGGCAATAGTAGTAATACAAACTATAATAATCAGAAATGTGGTAGTTAAGTACACTGTAAGTTGTAACGATTCATGTTGAATGTTACTTAAGTATCTTCTGCCTGGTCCGTTGATGAATGAATGTGAAATTTTCATGCTTTACAAAATTTTATTCATATTAATTGACATTTAAGTACACTGTAAGTTGTAACGATTCATGTTGAATGTTACTTAAGTATCTTCTGCCTGGTCCATTGATGAATGAATGTGAAATTTTCATGCTTTACAAAATTTTATTCATATTAATTGACATTTAAGTACACTGTAAGTTGTAACGATTCATGTTGAATGTTACTTAAGTATCTTCTGCCTGGTCCATTGATGAATGAATGTGAAATTTTCATGCTTTACAAAATTTTATTCATATTAATTGACATTTAAGTACACTGTAAGTTGTAACGATTCATGTTGAATGTTACTTAAGTATCTTCTGCCTGGTCCATTGATGAATGAATGTGAAATTTTCATGCTTTACAAAATTTTATTCATATTAATTGACATCTGAACTGCACACAAATCATGTAAACAAAACACAGACTTCACAGATCTCTTTCACTTCCAAACAGACTCTTCAGCAGACTCATCAACAACTAACTGACCCCCTCACAGCCTCACTGCTTTCCCTTCTATAGAATTTTAACAATTGCTCACAAAATATTCCATTATTAATTTTGTATAATTTGAACGTTTCAATTAAAATTTACAAAACGTAAAGAAACTGATGTTACCGCCAAATAAGGTATAAAATACAATATTTAAATAACAATCTACTCTTGTAATATCTTTAGTTTTCCATAAGAAAATCATTCTGAACTTTAATACTATACAAGAGACATTATTGTAATTAGTTACGTAATTCATTACAGTTTGGATTTGGTTACTAATGTGTAATGGTATTACAAATCTTGTGCTTTATCCAACTGCATACGAGAAAGTTACAAATCAAGCCTCTAATTCTAAAATTGCATAAAACTGTGAGATGCAAACAGTTGGAGAGTTAATTTGAAGTGTAATTACAAGGACTATTAATTGCAGAGGAAGACATAAAAATAAATAACAAATGAAAATGCATCGCTAGCTAATAACTTTCAAACTGTTTCTCAAGATAATGAGGTTCTTTGTATTAAATCATTACTCGATTGTAATTATGGTAATTAGAGGCGCCAACACTTCCACAGTATTTTATTATCTGTTGCTTTTTATTTATTCCTTCAATTTTTTGATTAATCATTTAATTTCACATTTCTATATAATTTTGTTAATGACAACAATCTCTTAATAATGATGACACTATATGTTTTTTCAGAACCTTCTATTTGCTTTCACAATGAATATCAAGTATTATTAGTAAATTGGACAGAATGATATACGTATAGACACACATACAAGTCCCTAGAAAGCACTAAATTGTCCGACAATTATCTGGATGCATATAAAAAAAGGTGGAATCAGACATTTCATATGAATTTTGGGGAGGCTGTATCATTATAAAGTGATAATGTCATGATGAAGAAGGTCATAGAGAATGTAAAAGCCATTCTTATGCCTAGTGAATCGCAAATTTATAACGGTTTTAAAAATGCTTTCCTCAAATGTGAAGTTCATCAAGCTTTCGATAAGGGATTACTTATGGAAGCAGAAGGAAAGGAGATGAACATCTCAATACTGGTGGTATAAGGGTTTATTGAGAATCAGATGGTGGAGTTTCATTTGGACACTGGAAGCCAAGTGAGCTTATTGTCAAAAGAAATATGGGAGAAGAATAGAAGGAATTTTAGATACCTAGCTTTCCCACTGACTAATATGCAGATGGTCGATTTAACTGACACTGATGGTAAAAAGGCAGGAAACGTTTCAAATTTCTGGGATAATGATACAACAGACAGTGCTGATTGTAGCTGACGTTAACGTTGTATATTGTTTGGTATGGATGACATTAACTTATCTATATTGTTATGTATAGACTGAATAGTCAGCTATGGTGTATTACTAGGCTTACCATGAGAGCATAACGCACATATACATTATTGTGATCATCAGGTCTGTGTTATGTGGAATAAGGGACAATTAGAATCTGATTCTGATGAGAAGTTGAAAAGTAGGAAGGTAAAGTTAGATAGAAATATAGGCTTGATGGGTGAAGAAAACACACAAAGAGTAATTTGAATCGATAGAAGTATCAGTTTGGAAAGTTAGGTCAAAGAGAAATGTAATGGGCCATCAGGATATGTTAATGGGAGAGAGATCAGCTGGTAAAGGTACTGAAATGAAACGATAAATCTTTCAGTGATAAACCAGGGGTATGCGAAGGATATGTATCTAAACTTAAGATAAAGCCAGACAACAATTTTTGAAGACTCCCTACCTCATTGCTTGAGACATATGTGAGCAGTGAGGAAAGAGATAAATCGGGTGGTTAGTTGGAAAATCCTATAGAGGTCTGATGGGAAATTTTGGTTAGGTTTCACAACGCTAAGTATTTAAGAACTGTATAGCTCACAGAGGACTACTGGCAAGTGCTGTTTGCATATGTTTGATGGAAGGTGTTAACAGTTTATAAAGTTTTACCATTCATCCTTAATGTACCAGTGGCTGAATTTATTTGTGCACTTGATTTGGTATTAGAGAACAAGTTATTAGAGAAGGTACTCATTTTTGTTGAGGATGTTATGATATTGGCAAAGAACTTGGAAGACCATATAACATTACTGGAAAAATTGTTGAGAATATTAAATGGACGGGGAATAACTATCAAGTTTTCAAAAACGTATTTTGGATGGAGTGAAATAAACTTTCTGGCACATATAGCAAGATAACAAGCTATTAATCCTCGACCCAAAAAGATAGAGGGAATTAGAAAATGTCCACTGTCTAAGAATCAGATGCAGCTAAAATATTCCCCAGGTTTAGTAGGATTTCACCGAAGGGACATACCAAGTCAAATCATGAACTGTTGCAACCAAATAAATCTCATTTTTCATAGAGTGTGGAGCGTCAGGAACAGTGGAAAGCTTCAAAATGCAAACTTAGCTATTCCAAGATTTTCAGACATCTGAATTCTGAGAAAACGAAATCTGTATGCCCGTTATTGCTTCTGAATATGTAACTGACTGTCCAGGAGTATGAGGAAGAAAGAGAGAAAAGCTAACAACTTTAAGTTTTGGTAGCAGTATGAAAACTCCTGTGAGAGAAGCTATTCTACTGCTGAAAAGGAAACCTTGGCTGTAGTTTGGGCAGTTAAGAAGTTATTCTATAAACATAAAGTAATTTTTTGTTCAGACCACAGGCCAATAAAGTTTTTAATTGTGAGTAAATTACTGTATAGGAGATTGATTCACTGGACACTTTTCCTACAAGAGAAATGCAATACTGTAACTAATTAATTTTTTTTTACAGTTTACTATTTCATATCTAAGAACTCATCTACTCAGTAGAAGGAGTTGTCATTCAGAAATTCTTTTAATTTGCTTTTAAATGTTGGTTGGCTATATGTCAGACTTTTAATACTATTTGTCAAATAACCAAAGATTTTTGTGGCAACATAATTCACCCCCTTTCTGTGCCAAAGTGAGATTTAATCCAGCAAAATGAATGTCATCCTTTCTTCTAGTGTTGTAGCTATGCACTTCACTGTTATTTTTGAATTGGGATGGGTTATTAATGACAATCCATCCAAGATAACTTTGCTGTGTCGTCCATAACACGAAAACCACTAACTGGTCACAAGTTTTGTTTCATACTCCATACGATCCCATGTTCGATAATAATTGTAAGTGTGGTACTGAGTCATATGCTTTATTGAGGTAAAGAAATAGTGCAACCCTCTGACAGCCTCGATCTGTTGACAGGTGAGAAAGTGTGAGTCTGAGTTTACGTGAGTGATCCTTCCAAAATCAGTGCTGTTCAACATCTAGGGTGTCATTCTGTTCATGCCATTCATTCATTGATTATAACAAAGCATGCCAAGCTTATATTGATATCAATTGCCATACCAGATTTTCCTTGCACATATAAGTCTGACACATCTGCACTAAAAGAACTTTGAAATACTTTTAAATGAAAGCTCCTCATCAATGTTTTAGTCTGTGGCTGATTACGCAGTACATGAATGCCATCATTTGTATGGCTGTATAGAGATGCTGAAGTATGAGAAGCTCTTTATCTGCAGTCTTTATTGCTTACAGCTATGAAACAGGTTACTTTGCTGACACAAAGTATCCAGTTTTTTCTCGCAAAATACAGACAGCAAATTTCAGTTAATTGACGAAACAGTAACTCACCCAATAGACATACAGTTAATAATGACTATTTATTTGATTTATGGACCAAAACAGTGAATTTTATTTCCTGTAGTTTCATGTATTTCATTACCTCCTCCCTTGCACGATTTTGACTGATGTGTATCACATTTGGTGTGGAGAGTCATGAAATCTGCAGTGTTCTCTTGTGTTTACATCTGATGATCTGGCTCCTGCTTCAAGTGCAACTTTGTCTTTCAACAGTGTTAGTCTGACTATGGATAGTAGACATGACAACAAAATCAGGACAGAAATATTATTTTTTGCATGTAGTGTCTTTTAATTCTGTTTTACTGCAAAGTGGAACTATGGCGCATATTTCTGTGTGGACTGCTTGGCTAGCTCAAGGTTTTGTAGCTGAATTTTCCAACTGTTGAGAAACATTACATAACATTGCTACTCTATTGTAATTTGTAAGACAGGTAACTTGCTAGTACCTCGTAGTTACCAGCACTACCCTCTTTGACAATTCAGACTTTTGATGATAACGTTTCATCATTCATTTTGACAAACTGCTAAGTTCTTTCTAACTGTATAGCAATTTAAAAAAATTATAAGTGTCATTGCTTTATAATCCTTTGGAGTGGAGTACCATTCACATGTCGTATGATGTGCTCAGTTTTCTAGCTGAACTGTGTACACAAGTTCGCAAAGCAGTTTTACATTTCCTGCAAGCCACAGTTTGGTATTCTATAAAATTTGCATGCTGGCGTCCACTTTCAGCCATAGGGGTTTTACATATTTATTATTTTTGACACTATTTATTTTTCTCAGAAGTGCGTTGTCATATATGACTTACAATTATGTTACATCAAGTACTATAGTATATTTAGTTTTTTATACAAAAAAGTTTATGTAACGTATTTTAATATAATGTAGGTTTTAAGTAAAAACAAGAAACATAATAGATATAAAATACATAAGGATAGAAGACATAATAAAAACAAAAGGCATGTTAAAAACAAAAGAAATAATTGAGTGAAATATATATTTGTTTGTGGATTGTTAGAATTTTCACAGTAAGTATCGAGAGTGATTTTCTTTATTGTTATACGTATATTTTGGTAATCTGTTGTATATATCAGATTCCAATTGTAGGTGTTTTACAAATTTTTTTTTAGTAGTGTACATTTATAGGCAGTGTTGCGTCTCTTCTTTGCGTATTTTCAATTTTGGTTGACCTTTTTATTTGTTAACTGATCCTGAGAGGGGGTGATTGGTTTTGTCAGGTGTTTGGTGTTGTTTAGATTGTTTGTTTGTTTCTTATGTTGGTGTATTTTGTGTGTGTGTTTAATCTGTTATTCTTTCATCAAGGTGAGTTGGTGATGTTGTGTTTTCATTTAGGGGCTGCAGGATTGGGATGAGGTCAGGGAATGTTTTGGCTATGTTTTGGGCTATTGTGCATGAGGGTGGTATGTATTTGTACTTAGGTTTTCTTTTTTCCCTTCCATTTATGGTGATAATATTCTCCATGTCTGGCCTGGTGTGGAGTATGTGTTTTCCATACCTCACCCTGAGTTTGGCCATTCTGGTTTGTAGTTGTTCTATGCCTGAGCTTGTGTACACTTCATTGCTGGGGGATGTGGGAGGTAACTGGGTGATGCTGTGTATAAGTAGTCTTTCTTTTTTATAGAGTTTTTCTGCTATGTCGGCCTGTATTCTCCTGAGTGGGTAGACTGCATACTCCAATATTGGTCTTATGAACGTTTTATACGTATGTAGGGCTGTTTCATCGCTGCAGCATGGAAGCGCCCTTGCACCTGTCTTATTAAGTCTTGTCTTAGTTGTGTTTTGTTTAGTAAGTGATTCAGAAGTATTTTCCCATTAAGGTGTTGGTCTAGGTGTACTCCAAGGTATCTGGCTGAGTTGTTCAGTGTAAGGGGCATGTTCGATAGTGATAGCTGGATGTCGTTGTCGTCTTGCTGTCGTTTTTTGATCAAATGCCTGAGTTTGAAGAGAACTGTTTGTGTTTCGTTGGGGTTGGTGCGAATTCACCATTTGGTCATCCATTGTTCTGGTCTTGTGAGGTAGTTGTTTGTCTTTTGTTGTACGGTGCTTGCTTTCAGTTCTGTGCACCAGTAGGCTGTATCGTCTGCATACAGACCTATGGTTTCTGTACATGTCCTAACTATGGGGATGTCAGCGGTATATAGTGTATATACTAAGGGGAATAGTATTCCTCCTTGAGGTACCACTGCTTGTGGTGTGAAAGCTCCGAATTTTCCTGTTCCTACGTGTATGATGCCAGTTCTGTCAGTTAGGTAGGCTTTTATTATTCTTATCATTTTTGTTGGGAGTCCTACTTCAGATAATTTATATAGCAGGCCATTGTGCCACAGTTTGGCAAAGGCACACTCGATGTCCAGAAGGTCAGAGAGTTTACAGTGTCCTTTGTTGAAGCCTTTCGCTATGCTGATAGTCAGTTTCAAAAGGGAGTCATTGGTCAAGTGCTTCTGCCGAAAACCTGCCAGTATTGGGGGGATTAATCCTTTGTCGTCTGTGTATTTTCGTATCCTGTCTGTCAATATGCATTCATATGTCTTTCCTATTACGTCAAGTAGTGATATTGGTCTATATGAACGAGGGTCAGTCCTGGGTTTGTCGGGTTTGAGGATCATGATGGTTCTACTGGTTTTCTAATTTGTCGGTAGCATTTCGTGATTCATGTAGAAGTTGTAGATGAGGGATAGTATGGGGATAAGGATATGTGATGGGGCTTTTTGGGAGTGGAGTTGTTGGATACCATTTTCTCCAGGGACAGAGTTTCCTCCTGTGTAGATTGCGTCTTCTATTTCGGTCTCTGTTATGTCTCTAGTGAGGGCTAGTTGTTTTTATGTGTCGCTCGTGGGGGTTGCTAGTATTTGTGGCAGTTGGGATTCTACATGTTGTCTAAATTGTTCGCCAAAATTGTCGTCAGCTGGGTATGAGTAAACTTCTTGTAACACCTGTTTAAATGCTTCAGCCTGTTCTTTGTGGGCGGTCGTTGGTTCCTTGTTTACCAGCAGGGTGGATTGACTGATCTTTCGTTGTACTGTTAATGTTTTGAATCTGTTCCAGAATTTTCTGCCCTCTCTGTAATTTAGCTGAGCACATGTGTCGTCCCACTGTTGTTGTCTGTGTGTTGAAATGATACTCTTGACCCTGGCATTTAATCTCTTCCACTGTCGTTTCAGGTGTGGTTTGTCTCCTCGTCTCATTTGTCTTTGTAGTTGTTTTTTTCTGTGGGATAAGGTTTAACGCTTCTGGGGGGATGTAGGGTTTCCAGTTCTCTATTGTTTTTGTGGGTATCACTTCTGTTATGGCTGTTTGGAGGGCCGATTCGAGTCTGTTGGCAACATGTTGTAGCTTGTCTGTGTCTGTGATGCTGATGGGGGCGGTTAGTTCTTCTGTTAGCATGTCTTGATATTTGTCAAGTCCACATTTATGGTTCTGCTAGTTGGGTGCGAGGGTTGTGTTGCTGTTGTTGAGAATATGATGGGGAGATGATCGCTCGTGATGGAGTCGCCTACTTTTGTTTCTGTTAAGGTGTCGTCGAGGTCTGGGCTGTAGACGATGTGGTCTGGGTTTGATGTGTCTTGAAGCCTATGAAGGTGGGCTCGTTGAATGGTAGTCTGAGTATGAGTGTGATAGTTAGGTCGAATAGTAGTCTGCCGTTTCTGTTGTCTAGTCTGTCTTCTAGACTGTGATGTCTGGCGTTCAGATCTGCCATTAGGATTGTGTGGTTTTGTGTGACGACGTGTTGGATGAATTGTGTTGGTAGTGCTGTACCTGGTGAGTTGTACATACATACTGCTTTGAGGGTTCTCCTGTTCCTGTCTGTGATCTTAATTATTATGGCCTCTAGGTTATCATACGCCTGTGGGAGTGCAATTTCCTTAGCTGTTATGGTGTTGTTTACGTAAATTGCAATGCCTCCCTTTCCATCTTGCCTGTCTTTACAGAAGGTGGTATATCTCACGAAGTCACATTTGTCTCTGTCATGCAGCAATTGCAGCAATGTGAATGTTCTGTTGGTGGAGTGTGTGCATGAGGACAGACCGTTTACTTTTTATCCCTTGTTCATTTGCAAAGAGGAGATTTAGGTGGTTTCTTTCGTTCGTGATATCCATAGTGGAGAGAGAGAGAGAGAGAGAGAGAGAGAGAGAGTGTGTGCGTGTGTGTGTGTGTGTGTGTGTGTGTGTGTGTGTGTGTGTGTGTGTGTGTTAGTTCTTACTGTTGTTCTTGTCTTTTGGCACTACTTTCCTGCTGTGGGTGTTGCAGTGTGGAGTGGTGGAGGGGAGGAGGGTGCAGTGAGGTGGAGTGGTGGGGGGTGTTTGTATTTAAATGTTCAGTATCTGTGTAGCTTACAGGTCCCATGCCTCTGTGATGGTGACATGCAGTGTGGTTCTTACTTGTGTTGCTATCATTCCCCTCTCAAGGATCTTTCAGAGAGGCTCAGTCGATAGCTTTCTTTATGTGCTCGCATCAGTCTTGAGGAGGTTGACCCAAATGGTGGTCATCAGAATTATAAGATCGTTTTTGAAGACAATATGGTTAGCTGAGACAGATTCACCATTCTCATCCTTTTTTGTGGGTGGGTGATCTGGCCCATTCATTGTCTTGATCGGGGCACGGGCTTCAGTGCTAGTTGGTTCCTCGGGCCTGCGGGGGGTATTTATAGGATAAGGTGGAGTGCGTTCCTGAGCAGTCTGCGCACTTTTCTTCCCTGAGGCTGCATTGTGAGAGGCTGTGTTGCCCACCACAGCTACAGCATTTAGCTTGTTGTGCACATTTTGTGATGAGGTGCTCAAAGGATAAACATCGGCCACATTGTGCTGGTTGGGGAGGGGGGTGACTTACTCCATCCTTTTAAACCTGTGGACCGCACCATTGCACATGCGGCCAAAGATACAGGCGCCAGAGATGTTTATTAGTGGCACAGAGGTATCACATATGCGTGGAATTAGATCTATGGCTGCGCGATCGATCCACACAGTGACACTGATGTATCATTGTGAGCTGCACTGTCATGACATCTTTGTGAGTTTATTACAGAAAATGTCAGATTCCATGATTTATCTAGGCTGAAGCCACTATATCTGTTAATTAAATTCGTCGTCAACCAAATCTGAAGATGGCTGGACGGTATTCAGCCAAAATATTAGAAGAAGAAGTCGTATTTATGCAGCTGCATGCCCGAAATTTTTTGGAACAGTCTTTGCACCGCGAAAAGGTGAAGATTCACACAATTTGGTAGTGTGACTGCTGGGAAAACGAGGGCACTGTCGGCAGTGGCGCCTGTCCAACCAGAGTTGTTGCATGATGGTTGTGTGGCAGCCCCTGCAGATGCTCTGCAAACATGACACTGAGCTGAGGGAAAGGCAGTGAAAATGGACAGAAGGACAGTCTGAAAAGAGCATAAATTTTCTGTAGCACCTTGTAGTGTGAGAGTGTAGTTCCATGTTACCCTATACATGCTAATACGTCTTATAACTCCAACACTGCAGTTGTGTGTGTCATGTATGATTAGAAGTTGTTGTACAGTTACTTTTACTTAAATTAAAATGACAATACTATTTCAGATTATAAATACATAGCATCACTTTAATATTGCTAGCAACGTCACATTGTAATTAAACACACTAGCTATTGAACCATGTGTACTGCAGACACACGAGTAAATACAGTTTGACATCAGGCCAAATATGGTGTGAGTATTGTTAATAATGCCACATTGTGACTATAATCACAAATTATTGCACCATCTTCATGGCAGACATGCAAATAAATTTGACCTCAGGTTTGAAGATGTTTTCTCACTATATAGATTATACGCCAGTAACATGGGTATGATGAAATTTAAGATTGTTTCATGTAGTAATGAACATGCTCCTATTGAGTACTTTTCAGTAACTGAATATTGTAGATACCTGGTATTTATTAGTAACGGAGTATTTTTGATTTCTGTGGAGTTTTCACGAATGGAATCTTGCTTCTGATGACACACATTACTTTGTAGACATCTGTATTATTGCTCTTGTTCTGATGTTCATGTACTTTGTAAGTATGAGTACAAAAATGACTACAGGAGTAACTCTTTTGTGTTCTTTATTTTAACAATTACGAGAATTCATCCTTTTCACCGTACTCCACAGACTAGCCTCATATTAGCATACCTGTCAGCTGGTGGTGGTTGTACTGCCTGGCGACGTCCAGCGGGGTTCTACCCCAGTCATCTGTGGCCCTCCTATTAGCTCCTGCCTCTAGCAGTGTCGTCACCACCTCTGCGTGGCCGTAGTATGCCGCATCATGCAGCGGCGTCCACCCGTCATCATCTCTGATGTTGGGGTCGGCAGAGGACGCCACCAGCACCTCCACCACAGCTGTGTGGCCATTCTGTGCGGCGTAGTGGAGAGGCGTCTTCTGCCAGTAGTTCCTGGCATCCACCACTGCACCAGCCTCCACCAGACTCCTCACTGCCTTTGTGTGTCCCCTGTTTGCTGCCCAGTGCAGGGCAGTGCTCCTGATATTGTCCCCCGTCCCCACGTCTGTACCAACGGCGAGTAGCTCCTCCAGCTCTTCCACTGTCCCCTGCTTAGCTGCCTCTATCAGCCTCCTGCCCTTCTCCTCTGCAGAAAGACTCCTGCACAAAACAGAGACATTCTCACAATTTTTCTCCAAACACATACACTTTATGAAAGAAACGATCTCAGAAGCAGAACTTCAACCTCTGGAAACAATTGAATCTACCGTTCTCTCTCTTCTATGTTACAGAATAATGGAAAGTCTTGGTATGTTAAGGAACAGATTCACAGTGGTATTGTACTTTCAAAGTCTTCATTCACTCGCCACTATAATTACTACATTCCACCTGTAAAACAAGTCCTCACATTTTGTCACACTGATTCATGACGGTGGCTTCCTTTAAGCTCAGCATAAAGCCGTTAAGCATGAAATGATAAGCTGTCAACAGGCATTGATATACATCAATGAGAACAGTTGAAAATGTGTGCCCCGACTGGGACTCGAGCCCCGATCTCCTGCTTACATAGCAGACGCTCTATCCATCTGAGTCACCGAGGGCACAGAGGACAGTGCGACTGCAGGGATTTATCCCTTGCATGTTCCCCGTGAGACTCACCAACTTAATGTCCACACACTGCATTCGTAGTGTCCCTGCCCATTACACTCATTACTCACAGCAGACAATATTACCATCCCGTAAGAGTTCGGGCAATGCGTGTGCATCCAGCACAGAAGAAGAAGGTCAATGGCCGGTTAGCCTTAACTATATGAAGATGGTATCTGTTCCTTTGGACATATGTGTGGACATTAAGTTGGGAATGTGGGTCTCACGGGGAGCATGCAAGGAACAAATCCCTGCAGTCACACTATCCTCTGTGCCCTCGGTGGCTCAGATGGATAGAGCATCTGCCATGTAAGCAGCAGATCCCGGGTTCAAGTCCCTGTCGGGGCACACATTTTCAACTGCTCCTGTCAATGTATATCAACTCCTGTCGACAGGTTAGGGTCTTGATTTAATTATTATTTCATTCTAAGAAAGCTGCATGGTCACCGATGGTATCTGTTCTTTTGGACATGTCCAAAAGAACAGATACCATCTCCATATAACTGTTAAGCAGTCGTAGTCCTCCACTAAAAAGAGATATCACGTACAATCACTAGTAGCCTTCTGACAGTTGCAAATGCAACACAAAAAACTAATTACATCTTCAAGTACTTAAAGAATATCTACTTAGACAAGGCAGAAAGAAATTTAGTACTGTTAATCGCAAATGTTTGACAGCATCCTAATCAAATAGAGGAAGGTACTCTTTACTCAGAAGTCATTAGGTCAAAATATTTCATGTATAGCAATGACACTACCTCGACTTTTCTATACCTCTACACTAATGCATGCTCATCCACAAGTGCTCACCTTTACAGATAAATGTGCTTGCGTCACAACACGCACATACACATGCAGTCAGTTGCACATACACACTTACTTCGAACCGAAATTCTTGTGGCTGCAATGTGTTTGAGGGCAATGGTAAAACATGCAGGATATGAGAGTAAACTAAAGACTGATGCTTTTTTCAAGATTAACGTTCAAAATTCAGTTCCAAGTAAATCTTGACATTACGGACACTATCGATCTTACACAGCTGATGTACAAATGAGAAACTCACCATGTCATTTGCATGTGACAGTCTCACTACAATTAGTCTAATAGACAAACAATGAGTTACATGTGGTCTGGAGTAAAATATAGGAAAATATTTATAAAGTAAAGGCACTTAAGAACAAATTCATTTTATCATTCTGCCAAGTGACATACCTCACCTGATAAATTCAGTATCGATTAAATACTCTTATTTTTCTATAAATAAAGGGGGTTTCAAAATGAGTATCGCCACTTGAATGATTTGCAGCATTTATCACATTCAGTTTACAATTATAAATAATATATCAAATGAAATAGCAACTCAAAGATGTTCACTGCAGTGACAAAAGTCATGGGACAGCAATATATACATATACAGATGGTGGTACATAGTGTAGGTAAGACATAAAAAGGGCAGTGCATTGGTGGGGCTGTCGTTTTTATTCAGGTGATTCTTGTCAAAATGTTTCCTACATGATTGTTGCTCCCCAATGGGAATTTACAAGCTTTCAACAAAGAATAGTAGTTGAAGCTAGACACATGGGACATTCCATTCTGGCAATTGTTAGGGAATTCAATATTCCATAATCCGAAGTGTCAAGAATGTGCCGAGAATACCAAATTTCCTCTCACCATGGACAACGCAGTGGCTTATGGCCTTCACTTAACAACCGAGAGCAGTGGCGTTTCCATAGAGTTGTCAGTGTTAACAGATAAGCAATACTATGTGAAAGAACCGCAGAAACCAGTGCAGGATATACGACGAACATATCCTTCAGGACAATGTAGCAGATGACTGACTTGAGTGTCATTGCTAAATCACGACATCGCCTGCAGTGCCTCTCCAGGGCTCATGATTGTGTGGGTTGGACCCTAGACGACTGGAAAACTGTGGCCTTGTCAGATGAGTAGCGATATGTGCTGGTAAGAGCTGATCGTAGTTTTCGAGAGTGGCGCATACTGCATGAAGCCTTTGACCCAAATTGTCAATAAGGTACTGTGCAAGCTAGTGGTGGTTCTATAATGGTGTGGGCTATGTTTACGTGGAATCTACTGGATCCTCTGCATGTTCGACTACTTGCTGCTATTCATAGCTGTAATGTATCCAAACAACAATGGAATTTTTATGGAGAACAGTGCACCATGTCACCAGGTCACAGTTGTTCGTGATTGGTTTGAAGAACATTCTGATCAGTTGGAGTGAATCATGTGGACACCCAGTGTGCCCAACATGAATCCCATCGAACATGTTTGGGGCATAATAGAGAGGACAGTTCATGTACAAAATCCTGCACTGGCAGCACTTTTGGAATTATGGACGGCTATGGAGGCAGCATGGCTCAAAATCTCTGCAGGGGACTTCCAACGACTTGTTGACTCCATGCTACATCGAATTGCTGAACTATGCTGGGCAAAGGGAAGTCCAACACGATATTAGGAGGTATCCCGTGCCTTTTGTCATCCCAGTGTATACCTGTGCCCATGCATATGTACTGTTTCCTGTGTCTTCTGTTAGAAAGCTTTGGTAGCAAAGATGCCGACTAGTGAAAAAACATTTTTGGGTTTTACAGATAGCAAGAGCTGAATCTGTTGCTACAGTGCAACATCCATTCCGTTTTAAGTTCTTTTGTAATTCACCAAGTGATAATAATATCCATAGATGGTATTATCAGTTTGGAGACATTGTATGTCTTTCCAAAGATCAGTTTGGACAGCTAGTCATGAATTAACAATTCCAGCGACTTCTGTGTGGAGACTTTTAAGAGATTCATACTGCTGTGTCCTTATCGTTTGCAGTTGCTACAAGATCTAAAGCGTACAGCCTACAGTTTATGACCAAGATTGCAAGTGAAATGTTGCTGCATGACTATAAATAATTTCTCCATCGTGCCATCTATGATAATGAATTGACACGCATAACATCCATATATCCTCATCTGGAGGGGAGGGGGTCATAAAATCGCTACAGCATAGTACTGTTGTAACAAGACTCCCTTAAATTGAATATTATTGTGCCATATCCTGACAGAATCTTCTTGGGTCTTTTCTTTTCAGTGAAGCAACTGTAACTGGCGTTTCTCATATGGAAATGCCATGTGGCTAGGGCCTCCCGTCGGGTAGACCGTTCGCCTGGTGCAAGTCTATCGAGTTGACGCCACTTCGGCGACTTGCTTGTCGATGGGGATGAAATGATGATGATAAGGACAACACAACACCCAGTCCCTGAGCAGAGAAAATCTCCGACCCAGCCGGGAATTGAACCCGGACCGTTAGGTATGACATTCCGTCGCACTGACCACTCAGCTACCAGGGCAGACATTTCTTACATTAATGTGCTATACCTATGGCACATTCCTCAGTTAGAAGAAGCTAAACCACAGAACTTTATTTAGCAGCAAGATGATGTGCCCCCTCACTGGTATCTACCTACATCTCTGTCTATATAGTTACTCTGCAATAATTCACAATTAAGTGCCTGGCAGAGGGTTCATCAAACCACATTCGATCTGTTTCTCTTCTGTTCCACTCTGGAAAAGCGCGTGGGGAAAACAAACAATTTAATCTTTTCGTGCGAGCTCTAATCTCTTTTATTGTATTATGATGATCATTTCTTCCTATGTAGGTGGACGCCAGTAAAATATTTTCTCACTCTGGGGAGAAAGTTTGTGATTAAAGTTACAGGAGGATATCCTGCTGCAACAAAAAATAACTTTGTTTTAATGGTTGCCAACACACCTCATTTATCATATCCATGGGACTCCAATGATACAAAATGAGTTGCACTTCTTTGAGCTTTTTCAATGTCCTCCATTAATGCTATGTGATGCAGATCCCACACTGCCCAACAGTACTCCAGAAGAAGGTGGTCAAGCGAAGAGTAAGAAAACTTTTTGGCAGACCTGTTACCTTTCTGGGGTGTTCTACCAATAAATCAGAGCCTTTGGCTTACTTTCCCCACAACAATATCTGTGTGATCTTTCCAATTTAAGCTACTTGTAACTGTAGTCCTTAAGTACCTAGTTGATTTTACAGCCTTTACCTTTGTGTGATTTGCTGTGTAACCAAAATTTAGCGGATTCCTCTTAGTGCTTATGTGGATGACTTAACACTTTCATTATTAGAGTCAATGTCAATTGTCACACCATACAGATACCTTGACAAAATCATTTAGCAATTGGTGTTGATCATCTGATGGCTTTGCACGACGGTAAGTGACGGCATTATCTCCAAACATTCTAAGAGACCTGTCAGATTGCTTCCCAAATCGTGTATGTAGATCAGGAGCAGTAGAGGGCCTATTGCACTTCCTCGGGGAACGCCAGATATTAATTCTGTTTTACTCTACGACTTTCCGACAACTGCTGTGAACTGTGACCTTTCTGATAGGAACTCACCAATTCAGTCGCACAACTGAAACGATACTTCATAGGGATGCTATTTCATTAGAAGTTGCTTGTAAGGAATGGAATCAAAGCCTTCTCGAAATTTAAAAATATTGGATATCCTCTATTGATATGACTTATTACTTCAAAAGTATAATGAACTACTTGTGTTTCACATTTAGATATTTTCCGAACCCGTGTTGCCTTTTTGTCAATAACTCATTTTCTTTGAGTTAACTCATGATGTTCAAAAACAGTATATGTTCAAAAATCCTTCAGCAAATCCACGTTAGCGTATCGGTCTGTAATTCGGTGGATTACTTCTATTTCCTTTCTTGGGTATTGGTACGAATTTTGCAACTTTACAGTTTTTAGGTGTGGGTCTTTCAAAGAGAGAGCGGTTGTACATGATTGCTAAATATGGAGCTGTTGTGTCAGCATACTCTGAAAGGAACCTCACTGGCATACAGTCTGAACCAGAGGCTTTGCCTTCATTATGTGATTTAAGCTGCTTTGCTACACAGAGGATATCTACTCCTAAGTTACTCTCTTCAGCAGGTGTTGTTGTTTCGGAATCTAGACTATTTCTTTCGACTTCTTCAGTGAAGGAATTTTGGAAACTCTGTTAAGTAACTATAGTTTACTGGCACTGTCATCAGTAGCTTCACGCAGTGAAGGTGTTCATTGCGTCTTGCCGCTATTGTACTTTTAAATACGACCAGAATCTCTTTGGGATTTCTGCCACATTTAGAGACAGGATCTCACTGTGGAAACAGTTAAAAGTGTCTCACACTGAAGTTTGCATTAAATTTAGAGCTTCTGTAAGTCTTCGGCAATCTTGGGGATTTTGCGTGCTTATAAATTTAGCATGAATTTCTCGGTGCTTCTGTGACAGTGTTCTGACCTGTTTTATTCACCATGGTGCACTGCTGTCTATACTGCTTCTTTGAATTTAAATCACATCTGGTCTCTGTTAGGAAGGCGCCAAGCGAATTTTTATCTGCTCTTTTTTAATAGATGTATTTTGCATTATTTGGTAGGTTGGGGTGTCACAGTTTTCAGTCTCTTTTTAACTTCGATGCGGTCACCAATCACTGTTTTCTTCATGATGCTCCCTATTTGCTCAGGATGTTTGTTGCCAAGAGGTCAAGTATGTTTTCGCAGCCATTAAAGCTTCGAGTGGGGTCTTGAACTAATTGTTCAAAATAATTTTCTGAGAATGCATTCTGTACCATTTTGGGCATTTTACGCTTACTGCCAACTTTAAACGTGTGTTTCACCAACATGTTGAAGATAAATTGAAGTCATCACCAACTATAAGTGTACAAATAAGGTACCTACTTGAAATGACACTCAAGTTTTCTTTGAACTGTCCAGCAACTGAATCATCTGAATTGGGGGTCAGTAAAAGGAACCAGTTATCAGTTTATTCCAGTTGTCAGGTTTAGCCTCTACCCATACCAAGTTTCAGGGAGTATGTACTTCAATTACACTACAAGACTGCAATAAATGCCCCACAACTATCTGTACTTAATCTACCCTTTCAGAAACAGTTACCTCCTTTGAAAAATTTTGGTTGAATTTATTTCCAGCTTTAGTGAGCTTTCCGTACATATAACCATTGGAGCTTCAGTGCTTTCTATTAGCGCATGTAGCTCTGGTTGTTTTCCAACACAGCTACAACGATTTATAACTACAGTAACGATTGTTGCTAGATCTACTTTCTTGTGGTTTCCCTGCATCATTTTAGACTGACGCCCTTCCTGTTTCCCAAGACCCTCTAATTAGAAAATAGCCCCAGTCTCCTCCAAACAGCCTCCACTACATGTGCAGCGGCTCCCCTTAGTTTAGCGGACCCCTGACCTGTTAAACAGAATCCTGAAAACCTATCACACAACGGCATGAGTGAGAATTTTTCTTTGCCACTTCACGTGTCCACAACACCACCAGTGAGCATCATTATGCGATATCTTCAGTAGATGTACATTTTCAATGTAGTCGTACCATGAGCATTTGTCTAAGTACAATAACAGGCAAGTATTGTGCACATCCAAAGTCTTCACCTACCTAAAATTAAGGTTTGACCTCTGGATCTCTTTGGGAATCACATAATTTAAATACTTTCCTTAGGAGTGAGATGAATCAGACTAATTAGCTACACTGTTGAACCAAAACGCTATGACCACATGCTTAATAGCTTCTTTGTCTGCTTTTGGAATGAAATACATCACTGTTGCTGTGTATCAAGGATTAGACAGTGTGTTGGTTGGTTTGTGGAGGTATGTGGCTTTAGATGTCTACGCACATGTCATGTAATTTGTGTAAGTAATGGGCCACTGATCTGCATACGCTGTGATGGCACCCTACAGCAACCCAGATGGGTTCTGTAGGATTTAAATCAGCTGAATTTGGTCGCCAATTCATCAACGAGAGTTCACTATAACATTCCTCAAACCACTGTATCACGGTTCTGACCCTGAGACACAGACAATTATAATGCTGAAAAATGACATCGCCATTGGGGATGTAGGTAATTCGCAGCTGTCAGCTGTCTTCGATTACTACCACAAGTCCCATGAAAGTGCAGGAGAATGTCTCCCATGGCATGACGCTGCTCCCACCAGCCTGTGTCAGTGGCACGCTATATGTTTTAAACTGACGTTCACCTTGACAACAGCATTTGTAGAGAAGGCCATCGACCCAGTGTAACAAAAAATGTGATTCACCTAAAGATCCGATACGTTTCCACTGATCAATGGTCGGGTCCTGATGGTCCCACTGCATTCATAATTGGCGATATCGTTGGGTCAACATGTGAGCACATAGCGGTATTGTGCTGTGGATCTCCATATTCAACAAAGTACAATAAACGGTGTGCTCTGAAACACTTGTGCATGCACCAGAGATGCTACAGATTACCATCTATCATGCTATACAGAGCCGACAAGCCTCCAAACCCTGCGCTCTGTGAAGAGTCATGGATGTCCAACCATTTAATGCCTAGTGGTAGTTTCACTGCCTTTCTACCTCTTTCTGTAGATGATCACGACAGTAGCACATGAACATTTGACCACCTTCATCGTTTTCGAGATTCTCGTTCACATGCTCTGCATAATAATAATCTGCCCTTTGTAAAAGTCGCTTCTCTCGGTAGATTTCCCCATTTGCAACTGAAGTCTTCGGTAGTGTGATCCCCAGTTGCGCTTACACTTTTTTGTTACCGTGTCACATGCCCGCAACGCCACCAGTGTTGTGGTGGGGGATGGTCATGATGTTTTGGCTTATCAGTGTGTGTATTATCTACAGAAACTGTTTTTTCTGTTTTATGTCATGGAGAGTAAAAACATATTCACTAGCAAAAAGCCTGATGCCATGCCACTATGCGCCTCCCATCCCTTAAAAGTGCAGATGTTTTACAGATTACTTTATCTCTAAAAAAAACTGCTTTCCCTTCCACAACAGCTGCATTATATACTGTGTCGTAACCAAGAATTAAGTTGTTTTTTTTTTGCATTATTTTAAGAAAATTGTATGTAATTCACTGTGTAGAGATACTCTTAGAGAGCTTGTATTTTTACTTATACTCTTTAGATTTAAAGTTGTCGACATTACTGTAGTTTTCCATAGCATTTAACTTTTTTGCAAGATCTTCTGTTAGCCCCTACAACCGTCTACTGCCAAACAAAGAGCAAAGTCTTTACTTTCTTCGCCCTGTACACCGTTATTCTTATTAGTACTATGTCTACATCATCATTCTCAAAATACTTCTGCTCGCTAATGTGATTTTCTTATTTCATTATCAACAAAATTTTTGCACTGTTTCCAGCTATTGACCCCCTTCATTTTATTTTCCACTTTAACGTTTTTATTTACTCTTCTGGTTGTTCACTTTTTGCTATTCACAGTTTTTGATAATGCATTATCTTACCTTGAGCGTTTCCTTTGTTTTTCATTAAATCCTTAAACATTACAATCTAGATTATACTGAAATTAGATGCAATGATCCATTAGCTTTATAATATGATTATGCACAAAATGGAGCAACACAAATAACTCCTAATAATTTACATGGACAACTCGGACGTTACTATCAGTTTGAAATTTTTAAAAACTAGTAATGGATTTAAGAACTACAGTTGCTGATGAAATGAAAGACTATTACATAATAACTAAGGATATATTAGTTGATTATCTGAAGGATGAAAGTAGTATAGAACAAAATAAATGTCAACAACTGTTAATAGAGCCTGAAAATAAATTAAAATTGGGATATGAACAAAAACAACAACTCACTGTACAAGTAGAAGAACAGAAAGCAAACAGTATAAATCTACACCAAGTAAGAAAAAATATCCAAAACAGAACTCAATGATATCATCTGCATGATCACCACAGACTAACCAAAAAAAGATCATTTCTTTAACGATGGTGGAACACCAAGCAAGTTAATCAAATCTAGATTATCTACAAACAACTCTGGGTAGCATCCAGACAATAATTTTTGTTATGTGCACACCAAACAGTGCATCAATTACACAGTGATTGAAGAAAAATTTTAAATCTGGTTTTACGCGCTTCAGGTCTGAAGAAGGCAAAGAACTATACAATATGAAATTTCATGACATAAAATATTACATAGATAGTTTTTTGATGTAAAAAATTAATTACTTTAGAAACATGATAACAGTAATGAAGAAACTGAAAATAGGTTATATGACAATATTCTCATACCAGCAGAACATGTTCAGTGTATTACTATCACTCAAGAATGCACTACTACAGCAAACAATAAGATGGTTAATAAGACTGTGGTAGACGGTCTGACTAGAGATGAACTAGACCCCAATTATTTCTGTAATCTACAAAGAATATTCTGATAAAAATAATGTTTTATAAAAATATTAGAAGAACTTCTAGAATCAAAAGGATATAAAATTAAGGGAAAAAAATGATGTGGAATCAATATTTTAAAAGAAGTTAACTAATCACAAAATTTGTCTCCAGTCATAAAAGTAAATTCAACTACTATTTTTTTACAACACTTATTTTTCTATTGTGTTTCACCTGTCTAAAGCAAATGTATGCTAGCCTTCCACCTTTCATCAATGTTTTTTATAGTGGTATCATTATCATTATAAAGCTACAAAATTTTTCTTTGAAAAGTGTTGTGGTAACAGTTTTTGCATTGTGTTCTCAGTTTTGCTAATAAGATTACTTAATTCATTGTTTGTTAACTGCATCATAATAGTTTGCAGTATCTTTTGTATGTACTAATCTTTTATCTTTAAAATGGAGATATCCTGTAGTTTTCAAAAATTTTAACTAATCCTTTCTTAAATTGTTTGAGTAAATTTCCCACTTTTGGTTCAATTGCTTCAAGAATACTACCTAATTTCTTTTTTGATTTTGCTAACTCATTTTTTATTTTTTATTCTAAAGACTTAAATTCTTCAGATTTTATTTTAATTATTTTATTTTTCCCAGTATTTTTCGCATTTTATCATATTTCCAAAATTGTTCATTTATCAGACTCAAAATTTCATCTAGCATGTAGTTATGTAACAATGCTTTTAAAACAAATAGACACAAATGACCACACATTACTTCATTAAAATTTGTATTTGCTGTCCATTATACAACAACTCACTTGAACCACAAGATATTTAAACAATTCTTCGAGAATATTTCTTCCAAATAAATCAAACACAAACTTTTTATCACTGTTCTTAGACCAGCATATCCTAAGGGTGCCAACATTATCAGAAAAATCTAAATTAAATATTCCAGAGTCAAAGTTTTTGGTTTATAAGGTAATTCATCATCCAGTAAAATAATACCAAAATGCCTCATTTTTATTTGTTTCACAACATTTCTTATGCATTGCAATACCTGTCAATTACTTTTTGGATTTTTTTTCCCCCTTCTCCATTGCAAGATTGTGTCTTTTTTACTCTTCTGATTCTTTATCAACTTTCTTCTTATTTATGACAACATTTTCAACAGCAGCTGCTCCTCCAGCCATTGAGCCAGCAGCGGCCAGAAATGGTAATGCAGCCAGCAACAGAGGAAGGAATCCACCTTCATGTTTTGTTAGATTAGAACCTTCTTTCTTTTTTGATAGAAATTCAATAATCTTAGCATGACAGGTATGTCTAGTGTTATGAGCAAATTTCTACCAGTTTTTTGTTCTTTTTTAATTTTTTTGAGTAGGCTAAAAAGATTATCATAATATGCATTGGTTCATTATTGAGTTTAATTTTGATTGAATTAGCTTTAGTCTTGCCACTAGATAGCACAGAATAATTATTGCTGATATTATTCATTTATATAGATAAACAATTTATGAGGATGAATATTTGTTTACAATCCTCAGCTATTTTCATCTCATCTAGTCCCATTCCCAATTTTTGTTTACCATACATTATTGCTCTAACTGCAGTTGCTGCAACTTTTTCACCAAACCAAGCATCAGAACTGCGCATTCTGTCTTTTGCAGCTAACTGAAGTTTCTTATCTGCTTCATGCCTTTTCTCTAAAACTTTATTGTCTTGGTATGCAATATCATGGTTTTTGCAAGCTTCATATAATGGATTAATTCCTTTACCTCATCTAGCTAACCTTTCATCTAATTTGGTTCCAGTACCATAAAATCTATAGCCAGGTAGATGGATTTTGAATAATAGTCTATTGATTAATATGTTTACTAATCCTTTACCATGCTTTTCACCCTTTCAAAATGTGTTGATGTTGTTGAGAAACCTGATCAAGTATGGAATATCCTTGGATTGATGGTGATGAAATCATCGAATTTAATCATTAACTTTTGTGTTATTCCTACTTTTTCATTAAGGTAATTTTTACTTTCTGTTAATTCTACTCCATGAATTACTGCTAATCTATCGATTAATTCACACACATCACACATCTAGATATATTCAACCATTTTTGCTGTAAACTTTTTTTTTATCAAACCTTCACATTCTGTCTCATCTGATTCTGAAGGATCTGAACTTGATTCTACTTGTTTTAATTTTGCAAAATAGACATAAACAATTTCTTTTCTCAAATTAATATATTTAATACATTTAGTTGATTCTTATCAGAATATAGTGCTCCTGAATGGAACAAAACACTCCATAATATGATAAATCATTACTCATACCATCCATAGTAATCTATTTTTAGTTAAATGGTTCATCATTTCATCTGTAGTGTCATAGGGCTTTTCACCAGTTGTTAATTTATCTTATCTGAATTCAACTGGCAAAACACCAATACATTTAAAGTAGCTGACAGCTCTAAATCCAAAAACTTTATCTTCACAATAGTTGATAGTTCAACAATGTTATGCTTATAATTATTTTTTAAGGTTTTGTTCTTTATCTTTTATTTTTTTAATATCCTGTTCTTTTTCCCCTCTTCATATTTATTCAATGCATCCTGCATTTAAGATTCACTTAATGTATAATCACATTGTTTAATTGGTGGTATACTATTAAATTTTTCAAAATATTGTGATAAGGAACCATTTGTTTTTCAGCTTGTCTGGTTCCTTTAATAGCATCTATACATTATCACCTAAACCTTCAATTTCTAGTTTTACTTGTTAGATTTCATCAGTAACTGGTTGCTGGTTGATATTCTTTGTTATATTTCTCATATTCAGGTGAAAATCTGGGACACAGCATGTATCAAAAACTGACACACATGAACCAATACACACACAAACTATCAAGTCACTGCCCAAGACAGAAAAAAAGTGTGATTAATACACTCGTAACATGAGCAATACAAATATGTGAGCCACAGCACCTCAGACGCGAAATGAAACACCTGGAAAGAGGGTGACAGACAAAATTGGCTGTATATTGCGCATACACGGCGTGAAGACTATTCAAAAACCAACAAAGAAGATTGAAGAGTTTCTTAGATTGGAAAAAGGAGAAAAGGGACCCACTTACAATGTCGGGAATATACCACATACCATACACATGTAGAGAAGTTTATGTTGGAATGACTGGACGATCAATCAACACCAAGATCACAGAATATAAAGGACTTTGCAGGTTGGAGCAGGTGGAGAAATCGGCCGTGGCAAAGTACACATTGTGTGAGGCCAACCACATAGTAAAATTCGCCTTAAAATTCTCATAGTAAAATTCTGGCTGTGGAGAAGAGCTATCACATCCGTTCGTTCAGAGAAGTTATAGAAATATACAAACATGAGAACAGCTTCGAATCCTGAACTTCCTGAACTTCTGTGCTGCAGAGAATGAACATTGCAAGTAGCAAGAGGAGAACTACACCAGAAATGATCGTGGAGAAGCCCTTGGACGTTGGCATGCCCGGTATATATAGTCTGTGGCCACGAGTTCAGCTCCAGTCCACCATCAGCAATGGAGTGTGAAGCTTTGACAATGCCAGACGCTCATGAAATGTCAGAAAAATTATCAGACAAATGTTGGTTGAAGAACCCTACACAGAAGCCAACAGGCGGTTTACATAACATTGCTGGGTATAAATATTTAAACACTAGATTTCATGAAAAAATTTGTGTCGAGCTCAATAACAATTTAAAAATGATTTTGCCAAACAGATATTATAAATTAATTATTGGTTGGGAACTTAGACTTTATGAAGATGTTAATATTAAGCTGCAGTACAAGAAAATAAATAAACTTAAAAATAACGATAGTAAATTCCATGAATTGGAATTTTTAGTGTGAATGCAAGTGGTGCTAAATTCCATTAAAATTTTTACGTAATCTTCCTTACTTTACATGAAGAGAAAAATATATTGATTGCTAAAGATTTTTATGCTTTATTCTATATGACATTTCAGGCAATGTGAAGCCATCATCTGAAAATTATTCAAAAACATAAAAAAAACATTAGTAAAATAAATAAACAAAATAAAATGAAAACTAAAATATATATTATACCTAAAATTGGTCATTTCTCTGCTAATTTACTTATTTATTTTTCTTAGAACTGAGGTGAATGGGTCAAAAGAAAGTAGTCTCATGGAAAAGCCCTTAAGTGCAGTTAACATGCCTAGTTATTACTAATAATATCAGCGTAAGTGTCCTGTTTCATCCATAATTATCAGACATGGTTGGTGAACTTCAATTGTATACCTATGCTGCATGAGGCATTTAAATATGTATTTGATCTGCAGGCCATACAGAACAGAGGTTGACCATCCTAGTTAATAAAGCTTGAGATTCCTGATTCAGTGTACAGTACAGGAGGGAATATGTTTTCTTAAGTCCAGTGAAACATGTCTTACTCCATTATCTATGATAAAATACTTGTTTTTCTCCCATACTCTCCTTGAATAGTTACAGAGCCTCTCATGTTATACAATAGCGTGTTGTATTCTCCTCTGATTAATTCTAAAAGCATGTAAAATCCTCTTACTGTTGCTAGTTCTGGGCCCATATAAGTATTATTTAGGTGCCGATTGGAATGTATTTTGCTTTAACATTAACTGCAATGGCAACTAAGTCATCTGGCAACTGTACCAATTCACTGTTGCATAACAGTATTTTTTCATAAAATCAAAGTCAAGTACTGACACCTGCTACCATTGGTCACTGATTTCTAAAAAGAAAGGTGAACTGTACAACGGATTTGCACAGAAACTGCTCCATGATGAATAAAAAATACCTGACACAGCTACAAAACTCTGTGAGCTACAGGTGCTTTTTTACAACTGGTGAGACGTGTGCTGCTGCAGACATCTACACTCAGCCACGCCAGCAACTAGACTGCCTGGATATCGAGATTATCGTAAACAGCCACCTTAATCGCTAGGGTGTCTACAGGTCTCACTCTTACATTTACTGAGGCTGACATTTTCGTGAATGATTTCCAAGTGCTGCTGCCAGAAAGTCTCGCGTGTATCTCTAGTAGTAGGATGAGCCACGTATTTCCACTGATACTGTTCCTCCAGTGGTGCTATTCCCAAACACCTTATGGGACATGTCGGTCTAGTGTTTTGAAAACAAAGGTGGCATTGTAAGGGACAAGTGAAGCTTCAGCCAGGTGTGAATGTATGCTGAGGGGGCCTAATCATCAAGGTGACTGCTTGTGATAAGCAAGAAATCTGCAAATGAGTTCCTATATGGCACAAATTTTCAGTGGTCACAGCATATAGAAGTGCCTGAGAAAGTGATTTAAAAAAGAATATACAAAATTCATACATTTAAACACATACACTTCCCAACATGACATATCCTTATTGCACTGTTGCATATAATTTTATATGTCTTTCCCTTCTCATTATACCTTCAAAATTTCTTTCTGAATACTGCCAGAGACATTAAAGTTTTGTGTTAACATAACATCAAAGTATTATATAGCTGCAACGCACCAAAATTCCTTTCCAAATCCAGTCCTTCCGGAATTAATTTGGACAGAAGGAAACGATCATTGAGGCAGAAATCACATTCAACACACAAATACATTAACTATCCTCAGGGTGGAATCTAATTCTGTTGCATCTTTCTCAAGTAACTGCATTGAGTGACTCATTTGTGTTCTGAACTTAACTATATGTCACACTGCAAACCCATGAATGCAGAGAATCACTTTGATCCTTGCCTCCTCAAACATTACAGTTTATAAAAGAAATAACTACATATCAATATAATGGAAGGAAACATTCCACGTGGGAAAAATTATATATAAAAAAAACAAAGATGAGGTGACTTACCGAACAAAAGCGCTGGCAGGTCGATAGACACACAAACAAACACAAACATACACACAAAATTCAAGCTTTCGCAACAAACTGTTGCCTCATCAGGAAAGAGGGAAGGAGAGGGGAAGACGAAAGGAAGTGGGTTTTAAGGGAGAGGGTAAGGAGTCATTCCAATCCCGGGAGCGGAAAGACTTACCTTAGGGGGAAAAAAGGACAGGTATACACTCGCACACACGCACATATCCATCCACACATACAGACACAAGCAGACATATTTTTAAATATGTCTGCTTGTGTCTGTATGTGTGGATGGATATGTGCGTGTGTGCGAGTGTATACCTGTCCTTTTTTCCCCCTAAGGTAAGTCTTTCCGCTCCCGGGATTGGAATGACTCCTTACCCTCTCCCTTAAAACCCACTTCCTTTCGTCTTCCCCTCTCCTTCCCTCTTTCCTGATGAGGCAACAGTTTGTTGCGAAAGCTTGAATTTTGTGTGTATGTTTGTGTTTGTTTGTGTGTCTATCGACCTGCCAGCGCTTTTGTTCGGTAAGTCACCTCATCTTTGTTTTTTTATATATAAATAACTACATATTCATGATATCTGTAGCTCACCTATATAAAAAATACAGTAAAGTGACATTTGGCCATTACACTCAGTTAACATACCCATATGTTGTATTGTGAATGTGGTTAACATACAGAGTGTACATAATGTCCAGGAAAACTTTCAATTATTTATTGCACAAGAACTAACCATTGTACAGATGTCATACATATTGCAGTTTGAAGATATACTCTGAAGGTTTTTTTACAAACATTCGATATGCGAACCATGGGTGACCGGCAGATGTCAATATGGTAATTGAAATCTTGCCATACCCGTCCCAACATGGCATCATTGAATGTGGCAGTTGCTTCCCGTATCCTCTCCTGGAGCTCTGCCACATCATGTGGCAGATGTGGTACATACACCAGATCACCAGATCTTTAATGTGTCCCCACAGAAAAAAGTCACACAGGGTGAGATCTGGTGATCGGGGAGGACATTTGATGAAACAACTGTCCCCTTCTTTAGCACAGCCGATCTATTGATGTGGCAGCGCCGTGTTCATGTACCCACGAACTTCACAATGAAAATGGGGTGGAGCCCCATCCTGCTGAAAGACGAACAGAGACTCTGATTGCATTTGAGGCATCAGCAATTGCTGAAACATGACCAAGTAGGAATATCCAGTGACAGAGCTCCTGTCGAAGAATAATGGCCCGTACAGTTTTTGAAGTGACGAGGCACAAAAAACGTTTACCTTTGGGGAATCACACTCAAATTCAATGCATTTTTGTGGATGCTTTGTACCCAGATTCGACAATTATGCCTGTTCACTTTCCCATTAGTGTGAAAAGTGGCTTCATCGCTAAAAATTAAGCGTTCAAGGATGGCATCCCCATACTCATTCAGTTGTTGCAACTGCGGACAAGACTCAAAACGCTTGTCTTTGTCGTCGTCATTGAGCTTTTGCGTTAGCGCCAATTTGAATTGTTTCACAGATAGCTTCTGTCGCAGGAATTCCCACACTGCCATTGGAGGCATTTCGAGTTCACAGGATGCACGACGCATGGATTTCTTTGGACTCCTTATGAATGTCTCTTGTACGCACTCCACATTCACTTCACTCATACTTGGATGTCCACTTCTCTTTGCTGGACACAAGCAACCTGTCGTAACGACTTTGTTGTGCCGGTGGTAAATGGCCTTCCTTGTTGGTGGCTTCTTACCATACCTGGTTCTAAACATCTGTTGAACAGCCGTAGCACTCTCATTTTTGCCAAACTCTAACACACAGGAAGCTCGCTCTGCACCTGAACTCGCCATGTTTATGACTAGCGCTGACTATCACCAAATAACCAAACCACGCTGAGGCACTATACATGAAAAAAACCTTTCAGGGTTTGTTTTCAAAATGACATATGTATTATATCTGCACAATGTTTGGTTCTTGTGCAATAAATAATTGAAAGTGTTCCCACACTTTACGTACACCCTGTATACATGCAGTGTAGGAACTCACCACAAGAGGCAGAGAGCGGTGACATTAGGTGGTGACGTGCAGCAGGGAGTCGCAGGCGTGGCAGCTGTGCTAGGTGTCCGGTCCTCATCGCTTTGCTCACTGTGGGGCTGAGTGGTGGGTTTGCTGTTGCTGTTGCTGTCCGGTGAGCTGCTGAGAGAGAGATACTGCTTGAGAAAATGTAGTCACACGGAGGACAGTGCGCAGCTTACAACGGGCAACCCTGCTGAGGGATTGTTCACACACAACTAACAGAACGGACACAGCCAATGAAAATAGCGGGTCTGCTGATATCTAATCTGTTTACACACAGCATCTATTAAATTCCCCAGACCAATAGCTTAACATATCACACAAGAATTTGTACAAATAGAAGCACAAACAAAAGGCCCATACAAGGGTCAATGCTTATATTGGAGTGAAAAGACATTCATTGGACATCACAGTTTCAATACATAAATCACGCAAGAAGGAGAATAGTAACAACCCTTTAATGTATGTAATGTGGTACTATGACCATCAGATGTTGTTTGTAGCTGATGTGTTATGAACAGGTTTGTAGGAGTGCTAGAAATCTCTTTGTGTTACATCGTGCCTGGTGCATCTAAGAATGACATCTAAATAAATGCAAAATATGAGGAACTGGGAGACAAATATATGAATTAAACCAGTGATGTGTTGTTGTGGAAAGTCGACAGCATGTACAATGTCTCTTCCTGACACTATTGTTGGCCCAGAAAAGGCCCAGCGACGATCGCGTGCAGTGAGAGCACAAGACAATTGGCACCAGTTCTGCACTGGGACCAGGATGACATCACTGTCAATCGACACACGACCCAGGATTAGCCTTGACCTATGGACACGTGACGAGCAGCCCAGCGGATGCGTGGTAGTCAGCACTGGGGAAGGCGGATGTAGCGACACAAAAGAAAGTGACCTCAGTGTCTGTGCGCAGCATGAGATACATGAAGGCGACCCACTGTTCCATTGCCAGGACACTAGCGACAGCCGAGATGTCATTTCCGTCTTTCCCCTCACTAGTCGACTAGTTGCTGTCCCCCCCCCCCCCCCCCTCCCCCCCCCCCCCCCCCCCCCCATGAACCATGGACCTTGCCATTGGTGGGGAGGCTTGCGTGTCTCAGCGATACAGATGGCCGTACCGTAGGTACAACCACAATGGAGGGGTATCTGTTGAGAGGCCAGACAAACGTGTGGTTCCTGAAGAGGGGCAGCAGCCTTTTCAATAGCTGCAGGGGCAACAGTCTGGATGATACCTGATTTGGCCTTGTAACACTAACCAAAATGGCCTTGCTGTGCTGGTATTGCGAACTGCTGAAAGCAAGGGGAAACTACGGCCGTAATTTTTCCCGAGGGCATGCAGCTTTACTGTATGGTTAAATGATGATGGCGTCCTCTTGGGTAAAATATTCCAGAGGCAAAATAGTCCCCCATTCGGATCTCCGGGTGGGGGCTACTCAAGAGGACATCGTTATCAGGAGAAAGAAAACTTCAAGATTTTAAACATGGCTGCAGCAGCAACTGTTAAAATTCTTCACAATAAAGGATGGCAGAGAGAACTCAATTTTCTTGATCTGAAACTTAAGTTATCGGGTAACACCATTAGCTTCGACATTTTCCGTAAAGAAACTTTTTCTGATAATATTATTCCAGCAGATTCCTGTCATCCCCAAACTCATAAGATCGCCTTTTTTCATTCTGCAGTTCATCGCGCTGTGAGCACACCTTTAGCACAGAATTGTTTTGAAAATGAAATATTTTTATTAAAATCAATAGCCACTAACAATGGATACGACCCTAAATTAATTGACCAAATTGCTAAGAAAAAAACAGCTGTAAAATTTTCTACTTTAGGAGATAACAGGGCAAAAAACTATGAAAGTAATAACTTTATTTCTATTCCATTTTTAGGGAACGTTTCATATAAGATTAAAAGACTTTTACAGAAACAATACGGTTATAGAGTTGCTTTTTCCGTAAATAATAGCCTCAAACGTAGAGTTATTCATAATATTGGAGCACGAGAAGAACTCAGCACTAAGTCCGGTGTATACAAAATTACTTGTAACGACTGCCCAAACTATTACATAGGGCAGACAGGTAGACCCATTAAAGTTAGGTATAAAGAACACAAGTTAGGTAAAAATGGGGAAAACGTATATAATTCCACCTTTGCTGAACATCTATGGCTCTTACAGCACACGCCAAGAGAACTGGACGACGTAGAGCTGCTTCATGAAGCTGATAAAGGTGACAAACTAGACTTGCTCGAAGAATTAGAGATTTTCAAGCATCTGTCTCTAAAAGATGGTTTTGTTCTTAATGAACAGGTGCAGCTTCGAAACAAAAATTTTTTAGACAGTTTCAAACCCCTCATTGCCTTAATGTAATATAGTCTGGCTGACTAGGAGTTATTTTCTTGCTTGTTGATGCCGGTGAAATGCGCTTTTCCTATCTTGTTGGGATCTACATATTGTGATGTTTGTTAATTATGAATTTCAATGTGTATGTGTGGTTAAATGACTACTATGTTTTATTCATACAGACAGATGGTTTGTTTTATTATAACATTTTGGTTGTTTCGCTAGTATGTATTTCACTGCCTACTTTACGCGAGACTCTCGCGCATTACAGTAGTGCCCTCTCTCGTTAGATGCGCTATGTATGTATTTATGGATTGTAATATGCGCGAGTCTGGCACATGCAAGTGCCCTCTCTCGGCGAAACAATCTACCTTAGTGCCTTCACACTCGTGTCTCAACAGTTCATAGGCGAAGTAACATTGTTAAACTGTTCGCTTTGATCCTGTACCCATTACACATGTTGTACAAATGGAGATGATATTTTAATCACTGACGACGCCTTTTGGCATAATTGTTTCATTATTCTCCAGTGCATGATGTAAATTTAGTAAGTACTAAAGATTGTGTGCCTGTATTACTTTAGCAATTTCACCGTTATTTAAGCTTCTGTTTCTCACTTTCGTTGATATGGCTTTTCTAATGAATGTGTCTTTCTATTCAGGAAATGTACTTCTGATGAAGGTATATTTATATGTACCGAAACCTTGGTCAAGAATTTTAATAAAAAAAATTCTATCCTGCAACTGTTTTTGGCTGCCATCCTTTATTGTGAAGAAAGAAAACTGCCGTTCTACGGCTCAAAGCATGGAATGTCAGATCCCTTAATCAGGCAGGTAGGTTAGAAAATTTTAAAAAGGGAAATGGATAGGTTGAAGTTAGATATAGTGGGAATTAGTGAAGCTCGGTGGCAGGAGGACCAAGACTTTTGGTCAGGTGAATACAGGGTTATAAATACAAAATCAAATAGGGGTATTGCAGGAGTAGGCTGAATAATGAATAAAAAAAATAGGAGTGCGGGTAAGCTAATACAAACAACATAGTGAACGCATTATTGTGGTCAAGATAGACACGAAGCCCATGCCTACTACAGTAGTACAAGTTTATATGCCAACTAGCTCTGCAGATGATGAAGACATTGATGAAATGTATGATGAGATAAAAGAAATTATTCAGGTAGTGAAGGGAGATGAAAATTTAATAGTCATGGGTGACTGGAATTCGAGAGTAGGAAAAGGGAGAGAAGGAAACACAGTAGGTGAATATGGATTGGGGGTAAGAAATGAAAGAGGAAGCCGCCTGGTAGAATTTTGCACAGAGCATAGCTTAATCATAGTTAACACTTGGTTCAAGAATTTTAAAAGAAGGTTGTATACATGGAAGAATCCTGGAGATACTAGAAGATATCAGATAGATTATATAATGGTAAGACAGAAAATTAGGAACCAGGTTTTAAATTGTAAGACATTTCCAGGGGCAGATGTGGACTCTGACCACAATCAATTGGTTATGAACTGTAGATTAAAACTGAAAAAACTGCAAAAAGGTGGGAATTCAAGGAGATGGGACCTGGATAAACTGACTAAACCATAGGTTGTACAGAGTTTCAGGGAGAGCATAAGGGAACAATTGACAGGAATGAGGGAAAGAAATACAGTAGAAGAAGAATGGGTAGCTGTGAGGGATGAAGTAGTGAAGGCAGCAGAGGATCAAGTAGGAGAAAGGCCGAGGGCTAGTATAAATCCTTGGGTAACAGAAGAAATATTGAATTTAATTGATCAAAGGAGGAAATGTAAAAATGCAGTAAATAAAGCAGGCAAAAAGGAATACAAACGTCTCAAAAATGAGATCGACAGGAAGTGCAAAATGGCTAAGCAGGGATGGCTAGAGGACAAATGTAAGGATGTAGAGGCTTATCTCACTAGGGGTAAGATAGACACAGCCTACAGGAAAATTAAAGAGACCTTTGGAGAAAAGAGAACCATTTGTATGAAGATCAAAAGCTCAGATGGAAACCCAGTTCTAAGCAAAGAAGGGAAAGCAGAAAGGTGGAAGGAGTATATAGAGGCTCTATACAAGGGCGATGTACTTGAGGATAATATTATGGAAATGTAAGAGGATGTAGATGAAAATGAAATGGGAGATATGATACTGCGTGAAGAGTTTGACACAGCGCTAAAAGACCTGAGTCAAAACAAGGCCCCGGGAGTAGACAACATTCCATTAGAACTATTGACGGCCTTGGGAGAGCCAGTCCTAACAAAACTCTACCATCTGGTGAGCAAGATGTATGAGACAGGTGAAATACCCTCAGACACCAAGAAGAATATAATAATTCCAATCCCAAAAAAGCAGGTGTTGACAGATGTGAAAATTACCGAACTGTCAGTTTAATAAGTCACAGCTGCAAAATACTAACATGAATTCTTTACAGACTAATGGAAAAACTGGTAGAAGCCGACCTTGGGGAAGATCAGTTTGGATATCGTAGAAATATTGGAACACGTGAGGAAATACTGACCTTACGACTTATCTTAGAAGAAAAATTAAGGAAAGGCAAACCTATATTTCTAGCATTTGTAGACTTAGAGAAAGCTTTTGACAATGTTGACTGGAATACTCTCTTTCAAATTCTAAAGGTGGCAGGGGTAAAATACTGGGAGCGAAAGGCTATTTACAATTTGTACAGAAACCAGATGGCAGTTATAAGAGTCGAGGGGTATGAAAAGGAAGCAGTGGTTGGGAAGGGAGTGAGACAGGGTTGAAGTCTACCCCGATGTTATTCAATCTGTATATTGAGCAAGCAGTAAAGGAAACAAAAGAAAAATTCAGAACAGGTATTAAAATCCATGGATAAGAAATAAAAACTTTGAGGTTCACCGATGACATTGTAATTCTGTCAGAGACAGAAAAGGACTTGGAAGAGCAGTTGAACGGAATGGACAGTGTCTTGAAAGGAGGATATAAGATGAACATCAACAAAAGCAAATCGAGGATAATGGAATGTAGTCGAATTAAATTGGGTGATGCTGAGGGAATTAGATTAGGAAATGACACACTTAAAGTAGTAAAGGAGTTTTGCTATTTAGGGAGCAAAATAACTGATGATGGTCGAAGTAGAGAGGATATAAAATGTAAACTGGCAATGGTAAGGAAAGCGTTTCTGAAGAAGAGAAATTTGTTAACATCGAGTATAGATTTAAGTGTCAGGAAGTCGTTTCTGAAAGTATTTGTATGGAGTGTAGCCATGTATGGAAGTGAAACATGGACGATAAATAGTTGGGACAAGAAGAGAATAGAAGCTTTCGAAATGTGGTGCTACAGAAGAATGCTGAAGATTAGATGGGTAGATCACGTAACTAATGAGGAGGTATTGAATAGAATTGGGGAGAAGAGGAGTTTGTGGCACAGAACATGTCCTACCGGTTAGTAGGACATGTTCTGACGCATCAAGGGATCACAAATTTAGCATTGGAGGGCAGCGTGGAGGGTAAAAATCGTAGAGGGAGACCAAGAGATGAATACACTAAGCAGATTCAGAAGGATGTAGGTTGCTGTAAGTACTGGGAGATGAAGAAGCTTGCACAGGATAGAGTAGTATGGAGAGCTGCATCAAACCAGTCTCAGGACTGAAGACCACAATCAATAGTATCAATAGTATCCGGACAACTGGCTGATAATGACTTATAAGTTCATGGCACCCTCCATCGGTAATGCTGGAATTCAGTATGGTATTGGCCCAACCTTAGCCTTGATGACAGCTTCCACTCTCTCAGGCATATGTTCAATCAGGTGCTAGAAGATTTCTTGGGGAATGGCAGCCCATTCTTCACAGAGTGCTGCATAGTGCATTCACGTATTATACAGCCGTTACGGCATCTTCCATGACCACCAGAGGCGTACGTCGGCCCCACATAATGCCACCCCAAAATAGCAGGGAACCTCCACCTTGCTGCACTCGCTGGACAGTGTGTCTAAGGCGTTCAGCCGGACTGGGTTGAACTCATCTCTGACGATTGCCTGGTTGAAGTCATATCCGACACTCATCAGAGTAGAGAACGTGATACTAATCTTGAGGAGTCCACTCGTCATGTTGTTGGGCCCATCTGTACCACGCTACATGGTGTCATGGTTGCAAAGTGGACCTCGCCATGGATGTCAGGAGTGAAGTTGCGCATAATGCAGCCTATTGCGCACAATTTAAGTCACAACACGACGTCCTGTGGCTGCACGAAAAGCATTATTCAACCTGGTGGCGTTGCTGTCAGGGTTCCTCCGAGCCATAATCCATAGGTAGCAGTCATCCACTGCAGTAGTAGCCCTCTGGTGGCTTGAGCGAGGCATGTCATTGACAGCTGCTGTCTCTCGGTATCTCCTCCATGACCGAACAACATCGCTTTGGTTCACTTCGAGATGCTTCGAGACTTTCCTTGTTGAGAGCCCTTCCTGGGACAAAGTAACAATGCGAATTCGATTGAACTGCGGTATTGACCGTCTAGGCATGGTTGAACTACAGACAACACGAGCCATGTACCTCCTTCCTGGTGGAGTGACTGGAACTGATCAGCTGTCAGATCCCCTATGTCTAATAGGCGCTGCTCATGCACACTTGTTTACATCTTTGGGTGGGTTTATTGACATATCTGAACAGTCAAAGAGACTGTGTCTGTGATACAATACCCACAATCAACGTCTATCTTCAGGAGTTCTCGGAACTGGGGTGATGCAAAAATTTTTTTGATGTGTGTATATGTATTTACGGGGTGCACTCAACCTCGTGATGCCAATTGAGGAGCTCCTCGACCGAATAATAGCGGCTCCAGTCAAAGAAAACCATCGTAACAACCGGGAGAGCAGTGTGCTGACCACACGCCCCTCCTATCCCCATCCTCAGCTGAGGATGACACAGCGGTCGGATAGTGCCGATGGGCCACTTGTGGCCTGATGACGGTGTGCTTTTTTTATATGTATTTACCCTTGACGATTGATCAGAGGTTACCACTCCACTAAAATTGGTTTCATTATTATATCTAGTGTAACCACATTCTTCAGTTTACCATCATAAAATTTCCTGAGGAATGAAGGATAATGGAAGGATGGATATGTTTGGATGGGCACATGGCAGTATGGACTGAAGTGCCAGTGCGAAAATAGTTTGAGACAAGTGTCGATACAGGACACTAGAAAGAGTATAAAACAACACAAAAACTAAAAGGAACAAAATATACAGAACTATGTGTGTACTCAAACAGAAGCACGAAACAAAGTATTACGCTAATATTTAAACATTAACAAATCAAGAAGAAATTGGTAGGAGTTAAAATAATATGGTAGAAGGACCTGGCTGGCTGACCACCACAATAAAAAAGGAGGAGCCAGCCACACCACAACACACAAGGACCCGACACATCACTAAACTTTAAAACCTTAGTCACACCTGTCGTATCATCAGCTAAAATAGAGGACAGATCCCCATCGACAATTGCTTCCGCCCTTGCATCGTGGTGTAAAATGCTCTCTGTTAAAATATGGTGTACAGAGATTTGCACACCAAAAGCATCGCAAAACAGGGGTTCCTCTCACCATAGTAAAATGCCATGTGTAAGAGAGCAGTGCCCCTATTCGAAGACGTATGAGGGGTCACTTTATCCCACCCGAGCAACTTGCAACAGGAACGGTGCAGTCGGGTAGTTGACTTCACCAGTTGCAGCTTACTGGTTATCACCGCCAGCCATTCCTCACCCCACAACCTTATGCACTCCCCGTGTAGTGCAGAAATAGCAGCCTGCAGGGGAATAGGACACTGTGCTACATCCCGTCCTCTGCAGGCCTCCTTGGCAGCCTGATCAGCCTGTTCATTTCCCCGTGTCTCTACACGCTCTTGCACCCAACAGAATGACACTAGCTTTCTCTGCCGTTGCAGCAAGTATCAGCTGGACCAACTTCTCAGCTGGGTTCTTTAACGACTGTAAGGGAATCTAAGCAGATGAGAAATGTTTTGCCCTGAATATGTCGCATCTGCTCCAGAGCCTTTGGGATCATCTGGGGCTCCGCTGAGAAAACGGTATACTAATAACGAAGGCGAATTCTGATTACATGGTCAGGGAACACTACAGAGCAGCCAAGGGAATTCCCTTGTTTGGAGCGATGAGTGTACGCTACTGTAAAATGGTGATGTATATCTAAAATGTTAAAAAACAGAGATTGAAATGTAAGATTGGGTGTACTTTCTTTCTTAACATTGGTAAAGTCTGAGCTTCTGGAGGAGTCAAGGTGGGAATCTGCTCCAACCATAATCGAAAACATAAGACTGGCTACGCCCATCTCTAAAAGGCAATCCTGTGCATGAATCACATAGGTTGCTGGTAACGTAAAAGCCTTTCCATTAGACGCTGAGCAACAAATGTATGCAGGTGTGTATGGTGTGGATAGTGTTTTATATGCCTGGTGCACCATACGCAGTCGTCGCCTGACGTGAAGTGGTGGTTCAGCAGCTTATGCACAGAGGCTTGGTATTGGGTTTGTTCTGAAAGCCCCAGTGACCAACAGAATCTCTTCATGATGCACCATGTCCAACATCTCTAAAGAAGAGGGTCTCGGAGACCCGTAGACCGTGCATCCATAATCTAAGTGTGATGACACAAATGCTCTGTAACACCCAAGCAGACAAGTCCTATCTTTTCCTCATGTTACTGTGGCTTAGACATCTTAAAATACAGAGAGCCGTAAGGGACTATTTCTTCAGATTCTTAAGTTTCGGCAACCGTGTAAATTTACAGCCAAATATGAGGCCCAGAAACCTTGCGGTTTGTTTAAAATCAAGAACAGTATCCCTCATCCTCAACTAAGGAAGGTTTAAAATGGAACAAGAACAGTTAAAAACAACACACACGGACTTCTCAGTTGAAACTTAAAACCACTCTTCTGTGCCAATTCAGCCAAATGTCGAAGAGTTCATTGGAACTGGTGTGCTGTTGTTGCAAGGCTTGAAGAAGAACAAAACACAGAGAAGTAATCCACAAACAAAGAATACTGGACAGGACTTTGCACAAGTAATATAAAGCTGTTAATAGCTATGGGAAAGACAGACAGACTTAAAACACAACCTTAAGGAACACCGTTCTTCTGCTCAAACCGATCAAAACAGGACGTCAACGACTCGGTATCTAAAATACTGTGGCGAGAGAAATGGCCGAATAAAAATGGGAAGACATCCAAGAAAACCTAATTTGTGTAGCTGCTTGAGGATAAGATGCCTCCAAGTAGCATCGTAGGCCTTCTCGATGTCAAAAGATATACAAACAGTCCTGTTGGATGAACGTCCGCAACTGAGCATTATATCAGAGGCTGAAAATACCGCTTCAGTTGTAAATTTATTTTATTATCACACGACCGGTTTCGGGCCCTCATAAGCCCATCCTCAGTTGTCACAACTGTGCTGTGGCCCCCGAGCACCGCAGTGGATGTGTGCTGGGCTCTCAGGGGCCGCAGAACAATTGCAACACCTGAGGATGAGCTTATGAGGGCCCGAAACCGGTCGTGCGATAATAAAATAAATTTACAACTGAAGCGGTATTTTCAACCTTTGATCAGAAGATATACCTAAAAGGTGCTGCTGGCGCAGGGAAGCATGTTGTATAGCTGCCTCCATGAGGGACAGGTTATCAAAGGTGGAGCAATGCCTCCTGTAGCCACAGTGAAAGTGACTAAGCCATTGCTTGGATTCTAAAATACAGACAAGACAGCAGTTGACCATCCACTCCAACACAAATATAGCTAGTGATGACAACACTATGATAATTACTTGGGTACATATGATCTTTCCCAGGTTTTAAATTGGGAGAATCAGTATGATTGGAAATACTGAGATAGGGGTTACATAAGGCAATGCACTCAGCATATTTCTGTAGAGACTCAAAAAAACCATGATTTCACATAGAAAGTAGATAAAGTCAATTGCGTCTTCTGCCAGTGAGGAGAAGTTACAGGCAAATGTCTGGAAGCTGAAAGGTAATCAGACACCATTTTTGTTTGCTTGTGTGTGTGTGTGTGTGTGTGTGTGTGTGTGTGTGTGTGTGTGTGTGTGTGTGTGTGTGTCTTAAATCAGTGCTCAATAATATGAAGTTACTGTTATGTTTGGAGGGAAATATTATGAAATGTAGGAATTCCATTACTTTTGTCTGTGCAATACAGCTCGAATGTTTTGAGAAAGGAGCCATGTTACTTAAGTCACTTGACAGACATTTTTTGTCATACGTTAACAACTGTGAACTATGGGTGGAGTTTGGATGATAGTGAACTATACATGGAAATTATGAGTGTAGCTAATGATGGAGATTTGAAAATCTGTTCGAACCATGTAACATGTAACAGCAGTGTTGAACAGTAGCAACTGTTTGAGATGCCCAGGTGCTAAATGATGACTGTTTCACCAAAAGTGTGGCACTTCCGAGATTTAACAGTTGTAGTTTACCATTGAGACAACTTTAAGCTCATAGTGGCCAGTCAGGGGATAGAAATGTGAAGATATATGGGAGAATGATATTGTGACAAGCATGCAGACTACTTCCATGCATAAGTGTGTGAACCCTGAGGCCATGACTAAGGTGATGGTAAGGATTTCTGGAGTGGATCCTATTTCAGTTCTTAAAAGCATTGGTGAACAATATTTCTGAAACTAAAAGTAATTTTCGATAATATGATGTCTTGAAAAGAAAGGTATGATGATAAGTGTTATGTTTGGAGTGAATCATTATGAAATATTATCTCAAAGACAAGAATTCTAATTAGTCATACAGCTCATTAAGTGGTGTGTAAATATCCAAATATATCTGAAAAATAAAGGAAACATATGGTAACTCCTAGGCACTAGACATGTAGAAAGTATTTGTACTGTGATACAGTATTTAACATAAGATGGTAGGATTTAAAGGCTTCATAACTATTGACATCCATCGCACTCAATTCCGAGGGAATGGTCATCCCACAACCGTGATGTAATCCAGGACAGAAAGGAGGTCAGCATCAGGCATAATAGCATCACTGTTTCTTATTGTAGATGTAGATTTCAGCTAACAGTTCAGCTATCGTCAGGGTGTTATAGGTAGTCATGTTAATGTAACTGTAATGACACTTATTCCAATTTAACTAAAGCATGTACAATCATTACGAGTCCAATACATTTCAATTTAGAGATTCGATGAACCTGTTATGAGAGGTCGATGAAAGCATCATAGGGCATTAGAAATTGCTAATTAAAAGCTTTCAAATGCAGATGAGCCCCTATTTCAGTTGGTGAGAGCTGATGGTAGGGTTCGAGTGTGGCGTAGACCCCGCAAAGCCATGGCTCAAATGGCTCTAAGCACTATGGGACTTAACATCTCAGGTCATCAGCCCTCTAGACTTAGAACTACTTAAACCTAACCAACCTAAGAACATCACCCATATCCAGACCCGAGGCAGGATTCAAACCTGCAACTGAAGTGCCTACAACTGCTCGGCCACAGCAGCCAGCTAATTAAAAGCAAATGTGAACAACATTTCTGAATCTAAAAGTAATTTTCGATAATATGACGTCTTGTAAAGAAAGTTATAATATATCTGACTACACAGGCATAAACTATATGATCAAAAGTGTCCCAACATCCCAAAAACATAGGTTTTTCATATTAGGTGCATCGTGCTGCCACCTACTGGCTGGTACTCCATATCAGCGACATCAGTATTCATTAGGTATCGTGAGAGAGCAGAATGGAGTGCTATGCAGAACTCACAGACTTCGAAAATGGTCAGGTGACTGGGTATCACTTGTGTCTTACATCTGTACATGAGATTTCCACACTCCTAAACATCCCTAGGTCCATTGCTTCTGATATGATATGAAGGGGAAACATGAAGGGAGATGTACAGCACAAAAGCGTAAAGGCCAACCTCATCTGTTGACTGGCAGAGACCGCTGACAGTTGAAGAGGGTCGTAATGTGTAATAGGCAGATATCTGTCTAGACCATCACACAGGAATTCCCAACTGCATCAGAATCCACTGCAAGCACTATGACAGTTAGGTAGGAGGTGAGAAATCTTGGACGTCATGGTCAAGCGGCTGCTCTTAAGCCACACATCACACCAGTAAATGTCGAACGACGCCTCGCTTGGTGTAAGGATTGTAAACATTGGACGACTGAACATTGGAAAATCGCTGAGTGGAGAGACGAATAACGGTGCACAATGTGGCGATCCAACAGCAGGGTGTGGGTATGGCAAATTCCCGGTGAACGTCATCTGCCAGCATGTTTGATGCCAACAGTAAAATTCGGAGGTGTTGGTGTTCCGGTGCGGTCATGTTTTTCATGAAGTGCGCTTGCACCCCATATTGTTTTGCATGGCATTATCACAGCACAGGCCTACATTGATGTTTGAGCATCTTATTGCTTCCCACCGTTGAAGAGCATTTTGGGGATGGCGACTGCATCTTTCAACGCGATCAAGCATCTATTCATAATGCACGGCCTGTGATGGAGTTGTTACATGACAATAACATCCCTGTAATGGATTAGCCTGCACAGAGCCCTGAAGTGAATCCTATTGAATACCTTTGGGATGTTTTGGAACGCCGACTTCGTGCCAGACCTCACCAACTGACATCGATACCTCTTCTCAGTGCTGCACTCCATGAAGAATGCACTTTTGCTCGGTAAGTCACATCATCTGTGTTTTTAATATGTGTGTGTGTGTGTTGTGTACGTAGTTCTGCGTAGTTAGTGCGTACACAACTTTCCCACTTGAGCACTCCCCATTAAGCACAACAGCGCAGGCGCAGCGCTCGTCTGTCTCCGCACTACGAGATGGCGCAGCCTTAGAGACGGACCAAATTCTGCTTCCGCCAATCCACGTATAAATATCTAACGCAGCCAATGAGATTGCTGCTAACATATAACCTTTTCTCCTCACGGATCACACTCGCGCAGTGATACCTGAATGCGCCTAATAAGATTATCATATTCCTGTACATAGCCATGAAGATAAATGTATGGACACTTTGTCAAGTATCAGAGATGTGTGAGAATAAGATTAACGTACGAAGACAAAAGGATTTCAGATTGTCAATTGTAAACAGCATCCAGAATCAAATTACGTAGTGTCTATAGTTTTTATTATTTTAATAAATGTGTGTGAAAATTAATCAAGTTCTGTTTAAAGTTGGTCACCGTCAATCTGCTACTCTAAGCGTGCAAGTGGCATTTCTATTGTCTGACCTAACGGCAGAAGATAAACACGCCACAATAAGACCACGAGACATATTGCTGACACTCGCCTACTTCGTTAGAGCGACAAGTCAAATAATCTGATGGTGTGTGTACCGAAGGTCTTACGATATGGACACCACAATATATATCAGTCTTGGACAGCGACTGTTGTTGTTGTGGTCTTCAGTCCTGAGACTGGTTTGATGCAGCTCTCCATGCTACTTTATCCTGTGCAAGCTTCTTCATCTCCCAGTACTTACTGCAACCTACTTCCTTCTGAATCTGCTTAGTGTATTCATCTCTTGGTCTCCCTCTACGATTTTTACCCCCACGCTGCCGTCCAATACAGTTACACTTATTCGAATTTACCTAAAACATGTACAAGCACTACTAGTTCAAGCATTTCCTTTGGAGATTCGATGAATCTATTATGAGAGGTTGATGGAAGAATCACGAGGCAACAGAAAATGGATGTCAATGACGGTGTACTTGACTATACAGCCATATCTAATGAAACTCCACGAGAGACATGCCGCGTGGGATTAGCCGTGCGGTCTAAGGCGCTGCAGTCACGGACTGTGCATCTGGTACCGGCAGAGGTTAGAGTCTTCCCTCGGGCACGGATGTGTGTGTTTGTCCTTAGGATAATTTGGGTTATGTAGCGTGTAAGCTTAGGGATTGATGACCTTAGCAGTTAAGTCCCATAAGATTTCACACACATTTTTTGAGAGATATTGTAGCCTCACATGTATAACTGAGCTATACAGATGAGTTTCTTCCACACTTACCTGGTTTCCGTCGGTGGCTGTGAAACGAGGCGAGTTAACTCCGCAACAGATTGTGGGTGGTCGGCCACAGCATCAGCCCAGCCCCGCGTGGCCATCACACGGGGCAAGTGGGCCTTTACAAAGGCAACAGCATCGCGCCTGAGGCTGTCGGAGTTGTGCCTCATCGCGAGGACAGCTGTGGCAGCAGCAGTCTCGACAGACAGCTGTGTGGCCACCTGCTGCTCGCACTCTGCCTTCAGAGCAGACAGGCCGTACCTGTCAGCGGCAGCCAGCAGGTGGGGTGCGAGCGCCGGCAGCTGGGGAGCCCGCAGTGTGTACAAGTAGGCCAGCAGCTGGCGCAGCACCGCGCCCTCCACGCCCGGCACGCTGATATGGCCGCCGCCGGCCTCCTGCAACATGGCAGCCAACACGGGGCTCCTCGCGGTCAGGACGGCCCTGTGCGCCGCCAGACGAGTCTCGCCCGCCACCAGAGTCACCACGGCGCCGTCCCCGGCGTCCAGGAGGGTGGCTAGGTCCACGGCTGAGGTCTCCATACCTTCCGGAACTCGATCCACTGTGAATGATTCTGAAAAACGGTGCCACTCGTATAATACTCTCAAGTACCCCTTATTGAACTTTGGAAGGTGAAGCGAATGTGAACACAAACCACACATAATGCTGTGGGTGTAGGGGAGGAGAGTATAAGATAGCTGATAAGCCGACTGGAGTGGCCGAGCGGTTCTAGGCACTACAGTCTGGAACTGTGCGACAGCTACGATCGCAGGTTCGAATCCTGCCTCGGACATGGATGTGTGTGATGTCCTTATGTTAGTTAGGTTTTATTAGTTCTAAGTTCTAGGGGACTGATGACCTCAGAAGTTCAGTCCCATAGTGCTCAGAGCCATTTGAACTATTTAGAATAGCTGATAAACCTGGACAGCATGGCTACAAACTTTTCACAGGCACCAGTCTGCTGGCAAATACAAACATCAAAAAATGTTTTGCTTCACCCCAGTTCCCAGAATTCCTGAAGATAGACGTTGACTGTGGACATTGTATCACAGACACAGTCCCTTTGTTCAGATATGCCACTAATACCCCCACAGATGTAAACAACAAAACACGAGCAGTGCCTATTAGACAGAGGGGGTCCGACAGCCGATCAGTTCCAGTCATTCCACCAGGAAGGAGATACACGGCTCTTGTTGCCTGTAGTTCAGCCGTGCCCTGACAGTCAATACCACGCTTCGATAGCGTCCGCATTGTTACTTTGTGCCAGGGAGGGCTCTCAACATGGGAAGTGTCCAGGTGTCTCAAAGTGAACCAAAGCGATGTTGTTCAGACATGGAGGAGATACGGAGAGACAGGAACTGTCGATGACATGCTGCCCAAGGGCTACTACTGCAGTGGATGACCGCTACCTATGGATTATGGCTCGGAGGAACCCTGACAGCAACGCCACCATGTTGAATAATGCTTTTCGTGCAGCCACAGGACGTCGTGTTATGACTCAAACTGTGCGCAATAGGCTGCACGATGCGCAACTTCACACCCAGCGTCCACGGCGAGATCCATCTTTGAAACCACGACACCGTGCAGCGTGGTACAGATGGGCCCAACAATATTCCGAATGGACTGCCACAGGATTGGCATCACGTTCTCTTCACCGATGAGTGTCGGATATGCCTTCAACCAGACAATCGTCGCTGACGTGTTTGGAGGCAACCCAGTCAGGCTGAATGTCTTCGACATCAGCGAGTGCAGTAAGGTGGAGGTTCCCTACTGTTTTAGGGTGGAATTATGTGGAGGCGACTTATGCCGCTGGTGGTCGTAGAAGACTCCATAATGGCTGTATGATACCTGAATGCCATCCTCCGATCAATAGTGCAACCATATTGGCAGTGTATTGGCGAGGCATTCGTCTCCATGGACGACAATTCGCACTCCCATCATGCACGTTTGTGAATGACTTCCTTCGGGATAATGATATCACTCGACTAGAGTGGCCAGCATGTTCTCCAGACATGAATCCTATCGAAAGTGCCTGGGATAGACTGAAAAGTGCTGTTTATGGATGACGTGACCCACCAACCACTCTGAGGGATTTACGCCAAATCACCATTGAGGAGTGGGACAATCTGGATCAACAGTGCCTTGATGAACTTGTGGATAGTATGCCACGACAAATACAGGCATGCATCAACGCAAGAGGACGTGCTACTGGGTATTAAAGGTACTGTTGTGTACAGCAGGCTGTTCCAGCTCGTCGGCTCCGTTGTGGGCCACGGAGCGCTCACTGCTCCGGGGAGCCGTGTCGCTCACTGTGACCATTCATTTGGGCCGGCACGTGGCACGGCTGGCTGAGGCAGGTGCCAAGGCAAGCGTTTTGATGCGCCAGCTGCGTCTTACAAGATCGACAACCTCATACTCTTAGCTGCTAAGACGTTGGTGACATGCTACACCAGGAAATACGATGTTCAGGAAATAAATAAGGAACAACTGTTTTACAAGGAATCACATACTAAATTTATCGGGCCTTTGCAGCTTGACATTTTCTTTTTGTTACAAGATCGGAAATATCAGACGTCAAAGTGTTCGCAGCGTTAAGGCGGAGGATGGCCTTCATTGTTGCATCCTGAAGAAACGATCGTTCCTTACTTTTTACTCTTTTCATTGCTGAGAAAATCTGCTCACAACAATGCGTAGATCCAAACATGCACTTCATCTGAGCGGCATTGTTGTGAAGCTTTGGAAATGTTTTTTGCTGTAATGAACGATACCATCGTGACAAATCCATCGTGTTGTAGTACCTCTCTTTCAACAAAGTTGAATTTTGCAAATCAATAATCTCTAATTGAAGTGACGATGACAATTCATGCTACACCAGAAACTGAAACTGAAACAGAAACTGAAAAAGGAGTGCTGAACACCTTAAGTTCCATTTCCAAACTAGTGAGGTCTCGGAATCGTGTTTCAAACGACGTGATGAGCTGCTTTAACTTTGCTTGGTAATCGCGGAAAGTAGTACCTTCACATAGTTTTAAAGATGCAAGACGATTGAAGAACGTTAAATGTCCATTACTGATATGCCTCTCAAATAAACGTAACTTTTCCATGAACGTTTTGATCTGGTCGTGCATGTCAACGATTAGCTGCCCTTTGCCCTGCAATGACAGATTTAAATTATTCAGATGCATAGTTATGTCAGCTAGGAACGCCAGGTCTGATATCTATTTTATATCTTTCAGACAACGCATTTCTTCCCCTTTCATTTCGATAAAAAGGGATATTTCCTCACGAATGGCAAAGAAAACATCAAGAACTTTTCCCCGACAGCCAACGAACTGTACTGTGGTAGGTATACCCCCATACTCCACTTCCATATCTTTCAGGAATCCTTTGAATTGGCGATGATTCATACCGTGACGCCGCACAAAATTCACACACTTCACGACATCTTTCATTACGCCACCTAGCTCTCCGTTTCGGCACACAGTGCCTCTTGGTGAATAAAACAATGAAGAGTCAAAATGTCTTTCCCGAATTCGTCCCTGAGTTTATTTTTCAAACGAGAATCAAAACCTTGGTGACATCCGATCATTTGTGGTGCACCGTCTGTCGCTACAGAATGGAGCTTATCCCACGGCAAATTCATATTGTCCACTGATTCACAAACAGCTTCAAAAATGTCACGTCCTGTTGCGGTGTAAACGAGTGGTACCACATCCAAGAGTTCTTCAGTTACTTGCAGCTCCATGTCGACACCACGCACAAAGACTGCAAGCTGAGCACAGTCCGATATGTCGGTGCTTTCGTCAAGCGCTAGCGAAAATGCAACAAATCTCTTTGCGTTTTTCCTGACCTGTGTCTCTAAATCCGCTGCCGTGTCCAGGATTCGACGAGACATTGTTTGCTTCGACAGGCAAACCCCTTCAATTGCCTGCACCTCCTTTGGAAACAAACATACTGCAACTGCTACCATGCACGATTTTACGAGTGGTCCCACCGAAAACGGCTTTCCACTCGTCGCAATGATGTGAGCGACCCTGTAGCTTGCTCGAATTGCAGATTCAGTAGTGTATTCTCCGCTCTCATTCAGCTGAAAATTATAAACGCATCACAGAAAACGAACTATGTTGCATGTTTTCATACCCTCCGTATTACGAAACCGTTTTTAAACTTACGTTTCCAGGTATGTTGTTCTTAAGTTTGGCTACCAGTTCTCTGCGTGCAACGCCTCCTACGTGATCGTAGTGCGCTGCGTGAGGACGTGTATAATGTCGTTGCATATTGTACCTCTTCGCATAATTAAATACTTTATGAATTACAAGACACTGCGAACGACCATCCCTCTCAATAGAGGTACAGGGCTCCCGCAGCTAGTCATAGCTGCCATTGAACACGTATTATTGCGTCAGTTGCGGCTTCATGCGGCCAGGGGGCAGTGAGATGGCTTTCCCCTTCACGCGGGCTCCGAGCTGCCGCAATGAGCGCTCCGGAGCGCTCCGGCTCCCTGGAGCTCGGTTGGAACAGCCTGTTGTACAGCAATCTGGACCACCACCTCTGAAGGTCTCGCGTTATGGTGGTACAACATGCAATGTGTGGTTTTCGTGAGCAATAAAAAGGGCGGAAATGATGTTTATGTTGATCTCTATTCCAATTTTGTGTACAGGTTCCAAAACTCTCGGAACTGAGGTGATGCAGAACTTTTTTATGTGTGTATCACATGTATTAAGCCATTGAACTATGTTTCTTTGCTAAACTACATACCTACCACATACAGCTGGTAGTGAAACAGGTAACCACTGAGGTGACAAAAGTCATGGCTTAACAGTATACGCATTACAGATGGCGGCAGTATCGTGTACACAAGGTTTAAAAGCCAGTTAATTCGGAGAGGTGTCATTTGTACTCAGGTGATTCATGTGAAAATATTTCCGACGTTATGGTAACTGCACGACGGGAAGTAAAAGACTTTGAATGCGGAATGATAGTTGGAGTTAGACACTTGGAACACTCCATTTCGAAAATTGTTGTTGTTGTTGTTGTTGTGGTCTTCAGTCCTGAGACTGGTTTGATGCAGCTCTCCATGCTACTCTATCCTGTGCATGCTTCTTCATCTCCCAGCACCTACTGCAGCCTACATCCTTCTGAATCTGCTTAGTGTATTCATCTCATGGTCTCCCTCTACGATTTTTACCCTCAACGCTGCCCTCCAACACTAAATTGATGATCCCTCGATGTCTCAGAACATGTCCTACCAACCGATCCCTTCTTCTAGTCAAGTTGTGCCACAAGCTCCTCTCCTCCCCAATTCTATTCAATACCTCCTCATTAGTTATGTGATCTATCCATCTAATCTTCAGCATTCTTCTGTAGCTCCACATTTCGAAAGCTTCTATTCTCTTCTTGTCTAAACTATTTATCGTCCACGTTTCACTTCCATACATGCCTACACTCCATACAAATACTTTCAGAAACGACTTCCTGACATTTAAATCTATACTCGATGTTAACAAATTTTTCTTCTTCAGAAACGCTTTCCTTGCCACTGCCAGTCTACATTTTATATCTTCTCTACTTCGACCATCATCAGCTATTTTGCCCCCCAAATAGCAAAACTCCTTTACTACTTTAAGTGTCTCATTTCCTAATCTAATTCTCTCAGCATCACCCGACTTAATTCGACTACATTCCATTATCCTCGTTTTGCTTTTGTTGATGTTCATCTTATACCCTCCTTTCAAGACACTGTCCATTCCGTTCAACTGTTCTTCCAAGTCCTTTGCTGTCTCTGACAGAATTACAATGTCATCGGCGAACCTCAAGGTTTTATTTTTCTTCTCCATGGATTTTAATACCTACTCCAAACTTTTCTTTTGTTTCACTTAGTGCTTCCTCGATATACATATTGAATAACATCGGGGATAGGCTACAACCCTGTCTCACTCCCTTCCCAACCACTGCTTCCCTTTCATACCCATCGACTCTTATAACTGCCAACTGGTTTCTGTACAAATTGTAAATAGCCTTTCGCTCCCTGTATTTTACCCCTGCCACCTTCAGAATTTGAAAGAGAGTATTCGAATCAACATTGTCAAAAGCTTTCTCTAAGTCTACAAATGCTAGAAACGTAGGTTTGCCTTTCCTTAATCTTTCTTCTAAGATGTCGTAGGGTCAGTATTGCCTCACGTGTTCCAACATTTCTACAGAATCCAAACTGATCTTCCCCGAGGTCGGCTTCTATCAGTTTTTCCATTCATCTCGAAAGAATTCGCGTTAGTATTTTGCAGCTGTGACTTATTAAACTGATAGTTCAGTAATTTTCACATCTGTCAACACCTGCTTTCTTTGGGATTGGAATTATTATATTCTTCTTGTAGTCTGAGGGTATTTCGCCTGTCTCATACATCTTGCTCACCAGATGGTAGAGTTTTGTCAGGACTGGCTCTCCCAAGGCTGTCAGTAGTTCTAATGGAATTTTGTCTATTCCGGGGGCCTTGTTTCGACTCAGGTCTTTCAGTGCTCTGTCAAACTCTTCACGCAGTATCATATCTCCCATTTCTTCTTCATCTACATCCTCTTCTATTTCCATAATATTGTCCTCAAGTACATCGCCCTTGTATGGGCCCTCTATATACTCCTTCCACCTTTCTGCTTTCCCTTCTTTGCTTAGAACTGAGTTTCCATCTGAGCTCTTGATATTCATGCAAGTGCTTCTCCTTTCTCCAAAGGTCTCTTTAATTTTCCTGTAGGCAGTATCTATCTTACCCCTAGTGAGATAAGCCTCTACATCCTTACATTTGTCCTCTAACCATACCTGATTAGCCATTTTGCAATTCCTGTCGATCTCATTTTTGAGACGTTTGTATTCCTTTTTGCCTGCTTCATTTGCTGCATTTTTATATTTTCTCCTTTGATCAATTAAATTCAATATTTCTTCTGTTACCCAAGGGTTTCTGCTAGTCCTCGTCTTTTTATCTATTTGATCCTCTGCTGCCTTCACTATTTCATCCCTCAAAGCTACCCATTCTCCTTCTAGTGTATTTCTTTCCCCCATTTCTGTCGATTGTTCCCTTATGCTCTTCCTGAAACTCTGTACAATCTCTGGTTCTTTCAGTTTATCCAGGTCCCATCTCCTTAAATTCCCACCTTTTTGCAGTTTCTTCAGTTTTAACCTGCAGTTCATAACCAGTAGATTGTGGTCAGAGTCCACATCTGCCCCTGGAAATGTCTTACAATTTGAAACCTGGTTCCTAAATTTCTGTCTTACAATTATATAATCTATCTGATAACGAAAATCGTTAGGGAATTCCATATTTCGCATTCCACAGTGTCAAGAGTGTGCTGAGATTACCAAATTTCAGGCATTGTCTCTCACCACAGATAATGCGGATGTCGACGGCCTTCACTTAACGACTGAGAGCACAGCCATTTGCGTGGAGTTGTCAGTGCTAACAGATAAGCAACACTGCGCGGAATAACCGCAGGTATTAAAGTGAGATAAATGATGAACATATCCATTAGGACAGTGCGGTGGAATTTGGCGTTAATGGGCTACGGCAGCAAACTCGAGTACCTTTGCTATCAGCATCACATTGCCTGGAGAGCCTCTCCTGGGCTCGTTACTATATCGGTTGGACCCTAGATGTCTGGATAACCGTGGATTGGTCAGATGAGCCGCTATTTCAGTTGGTGAGAGCTGATGGTAGGGTTCGAGTGTGGCGTAGACCCCGTAAAGCCATGGACCCAAGTTGTCAAGGCAGTATGCAGGCTGTTGGTAGCTCCATAATGGTGTGGGTCGTGTTACATGGATTGTGGATCCAAACAAACCAATCATTGACTGGAAATGGTTAATTTTGGCTGCCTGGAGACCATTTGCAGCCATTCATGAATTTCGTTCTTCCGAATAACTATGTAATTTTTATGGGTACAACATGCCATGTCTCTGGTCCACATGTGCTTGCAATTGGTTTCAAGAACATTCTCGATATTTCGAGCGAATAATTTGGTCATCCAGACAGCCCAACACGGATCTCATCGAATATTTGTGGGACATAATCGAGAGGATAGTTCATGCACAAAATCATGCGCTGGCAATACTTTAGCAATTATGGAGCGATATAGAGGCAGTATTGCTCAATATTACAGGAGCGGAATTGCAACGACTTGATGTGTCCATGCCACGGTGTGATGATGCACTACACCCTGCAAAAGGAAACACTTACCTGGCTTGTCTGTTTTTACGTAATGGATTGTGACTTCAGGACCAGATTCTGAAAAAGATATTGGTAGAAATGTGAATGAAAACATTAAACTCCTGCTTCATTAATCACTGCAAAATTGTCATTAGTTACGATGCTGAGACTTATCTACAAAAAAGGTGCATTCTTTACCTGTAACGGAGTCTGTGCCATTGTAATTTGTTGCTATGACTGTTGCCAGAAAAATGCAGATAAGCCAACTTATGGTCCTGCAGAACATAATGCAAGGACGTAGGCGTTGCGCCAAGTGAAGAACTTCCCTCACAATATCTTCATCAATTTTGGACACTTATGAAAAACCTGTAATTTATTGAATCACTATATATTTTCTTTCTACAAGCTACTATTGTAAATTAACATTTCAGTCAACCTTGGATTATACAATTTAGCAAGTCTGATACCACTTCGTTCTCCCATATATATGATTTAGCAACGTTACTTACTTTAAATGTATCCGAAACCGTTTAAGACATCGTAATTCTGTTTACATCCGATTAGTTGTTAGAAAGTGTTCTTTAAACGGCGAGTATTCTTTTGTCATACCTATATTTATTGCAGAGAGACCGGTATAAAGTACTCTTTTCCAGCTGGAACTGTGCTGTAAGACATTAAGAGTTGATTTTTCTGGCAAAGGGAGAGAGGCATGGGTGTGTGTCTTGCACGTAGCACGTGCAAGCACAGGACAGCGGGTGGTGGGGGTAACTATGGTTTTTTAGGAATATAATGGCGCTAATGAGCGCTGACTCGAATATGGCTGATGCAGTCTTCAAAACATGCTACGATGAAACCGAAAACACTACAGAGAAGGTGGCGACGAGAAATGATCGTTCCGACAGGGATCATGATTTTGCGATCATTATTACAACAGTTAAGAATGTCTGTGGTTATGTACATTATGACAGCCCATAGAAAAACAATTACTAACACAGACTTTGATCAATCATAGCATAACACGCATCAGTTGCTAGTTAATGTAAGCAGACATGTAAAAAATGGCATTTCATGTATTTTACTTGGTCTAAAAATACAACTGATTTTACATGGCTAGTATTATTGTGTAAATGTGTCACTGTTTTGAATCTGCCACAGATGTACACAGTAAGAAGATTGAGTTCCCCACTTCCATCGCTTATCATCTCAGGTTTTAAAGATTTAAACTTAATGGTATAAGAATGGCAACTTGATAAATGACAAGGAAAGAATTGTAGAAAGATGGAAAGAATACTTCTCAGAACTGTTGAATCGCCCAGACCAAGATGAGATATTACCTGCAAACACTACGGAGGAAAGGAAAGATGAATAAGAATGGGAAGTTAGTGAATAAGACGTGAAGATCGCAATCAAAGGACTCAGAAACAACAATGCCCCAGGGGAGGACAGAATAACATCAGAATTAATCAAGGAGGGAGATGAGAGCTTACACTATATAAACTGATTCAGTTCCTATGGGAGGTGATGACACTGCCAGAATACTGGAAACTGACTATAATATATGCCCAATATACAATATAATGTGGTAACTACAGAGGAAACAGCTTGTTGAATGTAACGTATAAGGTGCTGTCCATCATTATCCTCAGAAAATCGCAACCTACAGCAGTACCAAGCTGGCTTTCGACCAAACCGATTGACAATAGATCACATTTCTCACTAGGACAATTATTTGAAAAACACTGGGAATATGATGAAGATATCTACAGCCTGTTCGTCGATTTTCAACGTGCATATGCCAGCATTCACAGGAACAGACTATACAATGCAATGCGTGACTTCAGAATCTCTGAGAAGCTAGTGAGAATGGTGCAAGCTTGTATGGAAGGGTCAAAGGCAGCAGTACGCTTTTGAGGAGCCACATCAGAAACATTCGAGATTGAGAGAGGCCTCACATATGGGGATGCTCTCTCGTGTGTTCTGTTCAATGTCATCTTAGAGCAAGTAATAAAAGAGTGTAGGCAACAGGAGTGGGCTGGAGTAGAGGTTGACTGTAACTTGTAGATGACATAGTACTACTAAGTGAATAAAAGCACGAGTTGAAAGAAATGTACCAGAAAATGGACAATTATGCACGGAAGGTAGGGCTCAAAGTGAATCGAGGCAAAACAGAGTTCATGCAATTAGGAAGAAGACAAGAGCAGAAAGTATTTCTTGAGATAGATGGCAAGAGGTTCAAGAGAGTACAGCAGTTCAAATATTTGTGATCTTGGTTTACCACGGACGACAACATAAAAATGGACATCAAGGAAAGAATAGCATTGGGAATGAAATGCACGCATTCCCTCAGAGAGACGCTCAGCTCTAACTCGATCTCAGTGAACACTAACGTGAAAATCTACAGCACAGTGATATGCCCAGCAGTAATGTACGGTTGAAAACATGCAGCATGACTAAGCGAGAAAAGGAAAATCTTACTATATGAAAGAAGAGTAAAGAGAAAGTATGGGGACCAGTTTTAGATAACGGAGAATGGAGGAAAAGCGAGGAAATCTACCTGCTGATGCGACAACCAACTATCCTACAGAAAATAAAGAGCAAAAGAATGCAATGGGTGGGCCGTGTAGCCCGTATGCCAGATGGAAGACAGGCGAAGATGGTAGTAGCGGGGAAACCAAACACCAAACGCCCCATTGGATGACCGAGGCAGCGCTGGATGGACGACCTAGCGAAGGATCTAGCAGCCTTCGGAATTGAAGACACCTGGAGGAACCGGGCACAAAACAGGAAAGAATGGAGGCAGTTTGTGGAAGCAGCGCATGGTCTGCAGGGCCTGTGATCGCTGAATATCTATCTATCTATCAATGGTATTTAATAGTTTACTGATTATGCAAATGAGCACTAGAAGAAAATGCTAAATAAATAATAAATGGAACACGCTATGTAAAAGCTGTAAGCACAAATGAACAGAGGGCAGTAGCATGCTCCTATTAACCTGGCCTCTTCGAGTCTTATAACTGTACTTAGAACGTGCGATTTTATTCATATCTTACGTACATTGTATAGCATATGCTTTGAGAGGTAACAAAATGACCATAATGAATGAAAGATTACCAACTTTCTCTTTGTGTAAATCGTTTCTCAGACGTACACTTTAACTTAGTGCGGCCACTGAGGTTTGATCGCCATTCACTGATATTTCAGTAATATTATCAAATATTTGAGTTTTTAATTACAATCCCATTGTGTCAGTGAACAATGTTACCTTGACGGGATTTATTTATTAAATTCATTTTCAATAGTTCACTAAATTACAAACAATTCTGCCGGAGGAACACCTGCAACTAACCATTCCAGAAGAGATTGAAAATATTGCCTCAGTTGTAAGTTTGAAGATCATGATGGATTTCGGGCAATTACATGCTTATCGTGTGTGATAGTGAAAATAAACAAGAAACAGAAGCCAATAATAACATTTATACGCATTCGTACACATGAAGCCAGCCGCAGTGGCCGAGCGGTTCTAGGCGTGTCAGTCCGGAACCGTGTTGCTGCTACGGTTGCAGGTTCGAATCTTGGCTCGGGTATGGATGTGTGTGTTGTACTTAGGTTTAAGTAGTTCTAAGTTCTAGGACACTGATCACCTGAGATGTTAAGTCCCATAGTGCTCAGAGCCATTTGAACCATTTGAAGTACACATGACAGAAAAAAGTACCATATAACACTATTCACAAATAGTGTTCGGGTTGGGCGCTGTAATATGTAAGTCAGTGGAAAAGTGATGACTGGTTTGCTTGGCGCCCAACTGCGCGGTCATCAGCGCCCAGACAAAGTCCCAATTTTTACACAGTCCAATCCAGCCCCTGTCACGAGTGATGATTATGATGAAGATGAAATGGTGAGGACAATACAAACACACAGTCCCCAGGCACAGAAAATCACCAACCCGGCCAAGAATCGAACCTGGAACCCCGTGATGCAGAGGTAGCCACGCTAGCCACTAGACCACAAGCTGCGGACAATGGGAAAGTGACAGCAGACGATACAATGAACGACTGTCGGGATAATGAAGTATAGAAAGAGCCCCAGTACACTGCGACTCCGAGCGCCGCTTTGGAAAGTATAAGACATGGCGTGCCACCAGCGAGCGCAGAGTGCGGAGTGGCGTACATGAAGGAGGAAGGAAACTGGTAAACCAGATTGGCAAAAGTACAGCCATCTGTTGACGGGAAGAAGAACGCGGGACCAACGAGCCCGGCCGTTCACAATTCGGATTACTGATTTGTATGAAAAAGGAAAAAACATGACAAGAAACAGAAGCCAATAATAACTTTTACACGCCATCTCAAAATCCTCGCACAAACGAAAAAATGGCTGACATCGAAATAAGTGTCCCAGGAATAGAAAAGCAACTGGAATCACTCAACAGAGGAAAGTCCACTGGACCTGACGGGATACCAATTCGATTCTACACAGAGTACGCGAAAGAACTTGCCGCCGCCCCCCCCCCCCCCCCCCCCCCTTCTAACAGCCGTGTACCGCAAGTCTCTAGAGGAACGGAAGGTTCCAAATGATTGGAAAAGAGCACACGTAGTCCCAGTCTTCAAGAAGGGTTGTCGAGCAGATGCGCAAAACTATAGATCTATATCTCTGACGTCGATCTGTTGTAGAATTATAGAACATGTTTTTCGCTCGCGTATCATGTCATTTCTGGAAACCCAGAATCTACTCTGTAGGAATCAACATGAATTCCGGAAACAGCGATCGTGTGAGACCCAACTCGCTTTATTTGTTCATGAGACCCAGAAAATATTAGATACAGGCTCCGATGTAGATGCCATTTTTCTTGACTTCCGGAAGGCGTTCGATACAGTTCCGCACTGTCACCTGAAAAAGTAAGAGCCTACGGAATATCAGACCAGCCGTGTGGCTGGATCGAAGAGTTTTTAGCAAACAGAACACAGCATGTTGTTCTCAATGGAGAGACGTCTACAGACGTTAAAGTAACCTCTGGCGTGCCACAGGGGAGTGTTTTGGGACCATTGCTTTTCACAATATATATAAATGACCTAGCAGATAGTGTCAGAAGTTCCATGCGGCTTTTCGCGGATGATGCTGTAGTATACAGAGAAGTTGCAGCATTAGAAAATTGTAGCGAAATGCAGGAAGATCTGCAGCGGATAGGCACTTGGTGTAGGGAGTGGCAACTGACCCTTAACATAGACAAATGTAATGTATTGCGAATACATAGAAAGAAGGATCCTTTATTGTATGATTATATGATAGCAGAACAAACACTGGTAGCACTTACTTCTGTAAAATATCTGGGAGTATGCGTGCGGAACGATTTGAAGTGGAATGATCATATAAAGTTAATTGTTGGTAAGGCGGGTGCCAGTTTGAGATTCATTGGGAGAGTCTTTAGAAAATGTAGTCCATCAACAAAAGAGGTGGCTTACAAAACACTCGTTCGACCTATACTTGAGTATTGCTCATCAGTGTGGGATCCGTACCAGATCGGGTTGACGGAGGAGATAGAGAAGATCCAAAGAAGAGCGGCGCGTTTCGTCACAGGGTTATTTGGTAACCGTGATAGCGTTACGGAGATGTTAAACAAACTCAAGTGGCAGACTCTGCAAGAGAGGCGCTCTGCATCGCGGTGTAGCTTGCTCACGAGGTTTCGAGAGGGTGCGTTTCTGGATGAGGTATCGAATATATTGCTTCCCCCTACTTATACCTCCCGAGGAGATCACGAATGTAAAATTAGAGAGATTCGAGCGCGCACGGAGGCTTTCCGGCAGTCGTTCTTCCCGCGAACCATGCGCGACTGGAACAGGAAAGGGAGGTTATGACAGTGGCACGTAAAGTGCCCTCCGCCACACACCATTGGGTGGCTTGCGGAGTATAAATGTAGATGTAGACAAAAAATTATATGAAAAACGTCAAGATTACATTGTGAATGCAAAGGAACATATTGAAACAGGGGCAGTAGAGAACTGTAGCAAAACTCCTAACTGGGAGACGGCGACTTAAATCTTATACATGTAACAGTTAAACTAAATGAATTTTTTTTCCATGAGTGGCACGCAAATTTTAATTTGGTGGGAAAGCAGACGGCAACGTGGAATACAATGCCATAGTTATGGGCTAAAAGAACATACACATGAGCCACACCTAATAAAAAAAACATCTTTCTACTAAGGAAAATGGAAAGTAGCTAAACCTTAGAGTACTCACTGTGAAAAACCCCTAGAGGTCCAGGCTGGGAATCTTGCACATGAAATAGCACGTGTGTTTACAACAGGATAACGTCGGCCCTTTAACCCCAAACATCGATAAGTGTACGTGTATTTCATCGACGGGGCATTTATCAGAGTTGGATGGTATAAACAGAAATAGCAGACCACACGTGGTAGGTAATAGGAGCACATACTTATGGAAGATCGAGGCAGCAGCAGGAGAAATCAGCTTCGTACAGAGGTAATCACCCTGTTGCAGCTGCCAACAACTAGGAGTTGGAATGAAGTGAACATGCAGAACTGTTTCCAGACTTTTATTTTCCATCATCTGCACCACAACCGAGTCTGCAGACACGTCCTTTGAAGCATTGGTGTGAGACATTGAATTGTTTCCAGACTTCAAGTTTCCCCATATTCTTTGCACTCTGCACTCATAGTCTCGTATAGCTACGAAACGAGGGTTAGCATACTTTCAACTATCTAGTTCTATTACTTTCATGCTCTTCCAATCCGAAATCCATGCATGTAGATCATCAGAAAGAGGGAAATTCGCAGGAATTTTTTGTAGGTTAATGGATATTACACATATAAAATCAAACCACACCTTGTTATGATAGCAATATGAGCATACACATAACGAAACAAATCGGGAAAAAATGACCCGAAAATCGGTAAAATATTACTAAAATCAACATAAAATACATATAAATGGGGAAGATACGACAAAATGCGGGAAAATTGTAGGAGAATGAGAGAGTACTTCGATGTCTGCTTAGTGCAGGAAAATTCTTGTACGTGGGAATGAGTGTGTGATAGCAACAGAAATACGAGAACAAAATCGAAATGGGAGCACTGGGGCCCAGGGATACAGTAAAGTAATCGTGGACAACGATAAGACAGCTGTAATAGACTGTTTAACAAATTTGTATATGTCAGATCGCAAGCCGACCTGCAATCACAAAGTTATCTGTAGTCACCCATCTTAACAGATTTTTGCAAAGTGCCTGGACATTTGACTACAAAAAACTTTTGCATCCTCCTCGGTTGAAGATTGTTGTATTACCAGGTTTGGGGCTGCGATGTACAAGTACTGAGCAGATCCCGTGTTTGACCCTTTGCAATACTGCCTAAGTGTTTTAAACTGTAACAAACCGCATTTACAATGTATTTCTCTGTACTCTCTATCAATCACAACCATGTGGTCTTGCTAACAGTTACCTTACAGGGCAGTTGCCTATGGTTTTTTTTAAAAAAAAAAGTTCAGCAGTATGTCTACTGAGGTGGTAGGACACCTACAGAAGTTGACTGGTGAACTGGATGATCTAGAAAGTTGTTCTGGATGTGAGTAAGAGCGCTATCTACCTGCAGTCCGTAACAGAAAATCTCTCCACATCACAACCAGCAGAGGACTTCCAAAGCATGTGTGACGACTCATGTCCATCAGACCGATGGAAAACCTGTTTCAAAATGGCTCTGAGCACTATGGGACTTAACATCTGAGGTCATCAGTCCCCTAGAACTTAGAACTACTTACACCTAAGGACAGCACACGACGCCCAGTCATCACGAGGCAGAGAAAATCCCTAACCCCGCCGGGAATCGAACCCGTGAACCCGGGCGTAGGAAGGGAGAACGCTACCGCACGACCACGAGCTGCGGACGGAAAACCTGTTTCGGCGCCTTCCTTTAAACGAAGATGCATGCGAAGTATACCATTCCCTGGTCACATTTTCGACATGGATCGAGTAGTCGTTTTCATACCTACTTTGATTCTAGGACACTGACAAAGATTTGTGAGGTATTGCAGACCCTGTATATACATAAGCTTGACGGTTGTTTTGTGTCTGTGCGTGTGTGTGAAAAGAAGGCATTGTGTTCAGAGATTTAGTGCAGCATGTCCACCAAATCGATGGAAAACCTGTTTCAGCATACGAAATATACCATTTCCTGGTCACATTTTGGACATGAATAGAGTCGTCGTTTTCATAACTACTTTGATTCTAATTCACTGACAGACGTTTGTGAGATACTGCAAACAATGTGTGTACATCTGCTTGATAGTTGTGCTGTATACAGAGTTTGTGCAGCATGGCGTTTAATTTCACGTGTCAATCACCGCTGCTATGCATTTGTCTGTTTGCCAATAAGATGATTTTTCCGGTGCTGGCGACCATTTTATAGAACAGATGGGAGCACAGCATAGTTTCTGGATGTGAACAGTGGTCACTATACATCTCCAGAAAGCTATATTGTACGTGTGTCACAAAGATTATGTTTTTCTTTGGTGTAGAAGGAAGTAGTTTTACCATCTTAAAGCTTGGCACCGAAGTCAGAAGGATAAAAAACTTGCAGGGTGGATGTATGTTACGTGTTAGACATATATGTCTTGCATTAGAGTATTAAGAGCATTGCACTCCGCATGACTAATATTTCGCAAATTACGAGGGCTATCCACAAAGTACATTACGTTTTGGAATTAAAAATTAATAAAGTATTGGAAATTTTTTTTATTATATAGAGATGAAAGCCACACTTAAATACTACTTTTCTACATAGTTGCCATTTAAATTAAGGCACTTATCGTAGCGATGGACGAGCTTGGAAATTCCTTCGTCGTAAAATTCGGCCGCCTGCGCCTTCAACCACGTGGTTACCTCTTCTTGAAGCTGTGCGTCGTCATCAAAACGCTGCATAGCCAACCACTTCTTCATTGCTGGGAATAAGTGGAAGTCGCTCGGTGCCAGGTCGGGACTGTACGGAGGATGAGGAAACAACTCCCACTTAAAAGATTCGAGAACTTCACGAGTGGCATTTGCCGTGTGGGCCCGGGCGTTGTCGTGAATCAGCAAGATCTTTGAGCCCAACTTTCCCCTGCGCTTGTTTTGTATTGCTCTTCTGAGGTTGTGCAGAGTTTGGCAATACCTTTGAGAGTTTATTGTAGTGCCTCTTTCCAGGAAATCCACAAAAATCACACCTTTTCTGTCCCAAAAGAGGTAACCACGAATTTTACGACGAAGGAATTTTCAAGCTCGTCCATCGCTACGGTAAGTGCCATAATTTAAATGGTAACTGTGTAGAAAAGTAGCATTTAAGTGTTGCTTTTATCTGTATATAATAAAAAAAATTCCAATACTTTATTTATTTTTAATTTCAAAACGTAATGTACTTTGTGGATAGCCCTCGTACATGACTTTAACATTATAGAGTGTTTAAGTGCAGAACCGTACAACCTTAGGAGTGCATGGGTTTATGTTCTATGAGCGTTTTTTTCTTGCCAATACCTGTTTGGTACTGACCCCAATACGAGAACAATACTCTAGTATCGATAGCACAGTTGATTTGCGGAAATGTTTCAAACACCGTCCATCTGGACCTCCATTTTGCATAAACCGCTTGTTTCTGCTTAACCAGTTGTTATATCACCACAAGACTCTCATATCTACTCTACACCAATAAGGTGTGCTAACCTCCTCGACATGCACGCATCTGGAAAGGTCTTGTGCACTTGGATAGGTGCTGTAAGATAGGTGCAGAACAGTCTTTGCTCAACAGCAGTTACGGACTCTGTTCACTCTCTTTCCTTCACGAGACATGAAATGTAGAATGTACTTCTGGTCAGTTGGAAATTAAATCGGCGACACTGTTGCAAACAGCGTTGGTCAAAGACAATGCAGGAAGATCTTTCACTCTCCAACTTTATCCTATGAATGCAAGAATACTCTGACTCCCATCCTATTGAGAAAAGATGGCCAATCGTAGTGATAAATTTCGCACTATCATCGAAGTGCTAGAAATATGTAAATAACCTAAAAGCATTGGTATAAGTCGCTGTCTGGTATACTTCAGTGTATTTGTCTGAGAATTAACCATGAATTAATGTACTGCATTCACAATCTAGTAAATGTTACTCACTAAGTAGCGAAAATCTGGTGTAGAGATGATACAGAAACTGGGTAGCATGCTGTCGTGCCATTGGCTGGCGTTAAAACTACGGAAGAACTGGTAAAATTGCTAAAATTGATTGCACTATGTCCCATATTGACTGTGTCTTTCCCATCCCGTTCGTCCACTGGTACGCTGTTGATTGATGATGAGGTCCCATACTCCAAGGAGTGTAGTGGACGATGCAGGAGACCCGCACCGCTGTACTAGGCAAGGTCTAGTGGAGGTGGTTTGCCATTGCATTCCTACGACCGTAATGGGGATGAATGATGATGATGAAGACGACACAACAGCACCCAGTCATCTCGAGGCAGGAAAAATCCCTGACCCTGCCGGGAATCGAACCCGGGACCCCCTGCGCCGGAAGCGAGAACGGTACCACAAGACCACGAGCTGCCGACAGTCGGCAACAGAAACCAAAACATTGCATTGAAACAAGCGTTCAGTTCATAGTGCTGTGGAATGTGGGGAAAAACCGCAAATTGGCATTCCTAAGAAGAAGAACAACACCAAAAATGGAACAGGAGCGTAATATGTAAGAAATTGACCACGCAACCTGCCACTGATGATGCCTCGCAGAAAATAAAGGCGAAACACGTATGGCACTAAAATTGTGTTTTATTCAGTTGCTTCAGATGGTCCATAAGTAAAAATTATCAATATACCGCAATAAAACGACAATCAATGCGCAAGCGCCTTACGTTCAGCACTGTTAGCGCTCTCTACCAAGTACACCAGTCATCGCACAAACCTCATCAAATCCGACAAGCTTACGGGACATGTTTCGAACACATACAACGAGTAACAGTGATAAATACTGCCAATTAAATTATGCTGAGAGACGCAGTAGACATTAACGAACATAACTGATGCGAAACGATATGCGAAAGCATCAGAAAGACTGCTGCGCTACAAGTCTTGTAATAAATTCGGAAAAAAGTCGGTCCTTTCTTTAGTTTGCCTCATTTTTAAAGTGATACGCACAGCACACCGCACGCTGATGCAAGAAATGCGTAGAGACTTACGAAAAACGTCCCGCGCCGCAGCAGCCAGTACTGTATGCAGTGCAGTGGTAGTCGGTCGCGAGTTTCGCCTTTTTGTCCTTATATGCCAGGCAGCGGCTGGCGCCTCCCACCTATTCTGTCCACAGCCTCCCCACTCCCCCAGAATCCCCGCCCCCTGACCGCAGCGATACTTGCACACGTCTGACGTTCGTAGTATCCCTGCACAGGACCGGCTGTACGATCTCGAGATAAATCCAGGGCTAGCTAACCGAGGAATAGGCCAATCACGAGAGTGTGCGTCGTACGTCGCCATTTTATTTCTCGTTTCTTTTTCCCGGAATAGCGTTCATGCCCTGTTAAGTTGGCAACAACTGAAGAGTACTCTGGGTATTTTAACAAATGTCATTTCATGTTGTTTACTTAGCCGTCGTCTGCAGAAATAGCGTGGCAAGCATGAGTGATAAGCGTTCGAGATCGAAAAACTTTTTGCATGAGGACACTATGACGCTCGTAGACACTAAACTGGTAGGGTTCTTACATGTATAACGATCTATCTTGAATTTAGTTAAATGATCAGATATTTGTTATCTGACCGCTAAGAGATCTTACTAGATTTCCGAATAAAGCATGGGAAAAAGTTTGAAACTGTTTCCATTCACAAACAGCTTCACATAGATCGACAGATCAGCTACAACAGACTTACGATTATTATTATCATTTAAAGAACGAGACACGTAAATATTATCAACACGAAAGTAAGCAGAGGCCACAGATTGGTGGTGCCTCATATGTGGAATGCAAGTTACAGATTGTGTGCAATGAAGTACACGATTTGGTAAAGTTTTCAACAGAAGGACGTCACAGAGTTCGATTCGAATACAACATTTCTAGACGAAGTATTCGATTAAATGTTGCTGTATGGTAAAATTGTAAGTAGGTGCATAATATAGAAGCAACTGTGAAATGCGATCTGCTTTGTGAAATAGGTGGTCATTTCAGTCTCTCCAATAAACTGACAATACAGACATCTTGGAGACTGACTGCCTAGCTTGCTGCTGTATTTACCTCTTACAATTAGAATGATTAATTCATTACAGCAGCAAAGGCTGTTCTATACAAAATTTCCTTCTTGAATTATTGAACACTATTTGTGCATCCACTTCTGAAGTTCTTGGACATATATAAATTCTGATTATTAATTATGTTGAGGGTATCAATGAGAAATAAGATGGCAACATTTACAATAACAAATCATTATTTTTTTATAATCCTGGGGTAGAAATGTACTATGGCACATATCTCACCTGAAATGTTTGAGGAACAGCAATTATTTCACAAATATTTTGGCTTGTGCAGTCATCTCTAGCAGCTATGTGTAATCTGAGAGGGAAAGAGGAAGTAACTGGAGGTGTGACTCCCACACTGTGTTCTTCCTTCTTTTCTGGTCATTTCACCTTCGAACCGTCAGTTTTGTTTCCAGAATAAAAATAGCTGTTCTCAAATGAGAAAGAATTAGCAGTGCTGCAGATGGTGCTGCTTCAAATGTAGCTTGAGAAGAACCAGAGAAGGGAGGAACAATTGTATTGGTTAAAAAAGCCATAAAGCTCAAAAATTGAATCAGACAATAAAAATTAAAACAAAAGATTTCAGAATAAACATATATTAATCCATATTCATTTGCTTCTTTTCTTTTCTTGTAACTGCACAAGAGAACTTAAATAATTTTAAAAAGAATGTCTTTTGTGTGTGGCCGTGCGGTTCTAGGCGCTGCAGTCTGGAACCGCGAGACCGCTACGGTCGCAGGTTCGAATCTTGCCTCGGGCATGGAAGTGTGTGATGTCCTTAGGTTAGTTGGGTTTAACTAGTTCTAAGTTATAGGGGACTAATGACCTCAGAAGTTGAGTCCCATAGTGCTCAGAGCCAATGTCTTTTGTGTATGCTGTCCAATGTCATACACGTCATTTTAATAATCATGCTGGCTGTCTCCTTGCCAATACCAATGAAGTCTCCAATGGTCAAAGAAACTACCAGAGATAAAATATTTTGAGTGTCTACAGGGTGGTCCATTGATCGTGACCGGGCCAAACATCTCACGAAATAAGCGTCAAACGAAAAAACTACAAAGCACGAAACTTTTGTTGCTTGAAGGGGGAAACCAGATGGCGCTATGGTTGGCCCGCTAGATGGCGCTGCCATAGGTCAAACGGATATCAACTGCGTTTTTTTTTGTTTTTTTTTTTTTTTAATAGAAACTCCCATTTTTATTACATATTCGTGTAGAACGTAAAGAAATATGAATGTTTTAGTTGGACCACTTTTTTCGCTTTGTGATAGATGGCGGTGCAATTGCTAACCAAGAGGCCACTGCCTAGCGAAATCATTACAGAAGAGTAACAGGAATAGGAAGACAGAGTCAATGCTCCTACGCCAGCGCTCCCGGTTGAGCCCCACCGCTGTCATACCGTATGCGTGGGCGATAACTATATTAAAGTACGCAGGCTTTTAGTCGCACGTCCATTGTTTCACTTTAGCTCTCTATTTACTTGTACACAGCTGAACGTGTTTACGACGTGTAGTGTGTAAGATGTTGTGCACCATGCCGCCCGTAAAAAGAAACGTCGTTTCGTGGATAGCTGACCATCCTGGAACATTTACATATGACGAAATTGTTTTATATTGTCGAGTTTGCGAGTAAAACATTTCGTGCAAAAAAACGTTTCAAACAGACCAGCATGTCAAGACAAGTCTTCATATAGCAGGAATGCAGAAGAAAGGACGTACAACAACTTCTGACAACAGCAAGTTGCAGTAGCAGAGATTTGTCCAAAGGTAACCAAAACAGATGGTTTAACATGGATCTATGTGAATCATTCATTGCAAGCAATATTCCTCTTCACAAAGTTACAAACCCTATCCTCAAAGGCTTCCTGTGCAAATATTGCTTAAATCAAAATATACCAGATGAATCAACATTGCGTAAAATTTACATACCGACAATTTATGTAAATGTTCTGAAAGATACGCAGTGAACTCAAAAACAGCATTATCTGGATTTCAGTTGACAAAACTACAGACTGTTATGGCCGTTACATTGCAAATTTAATTGTTGGTGCTCTAAAAGAACAGCCTTCTTCTTCCTATCTAGCGACCTGCAAAGAATTTGAAAAAGTAAATCATTCTACGATCGCCAGATTTGTGAATGAGGGTATTAGAAATATATTTCCAGAATCTTCTGCGGATGAAATGGTGTTTGTGTTTATTTCAGATGCTGCTCCCTATATGATCAAAGCAGGAAAAGCCCTCGGAGTATTATATACCAATTTGACTCATGTGACGTGCTTTGCTCATGGAGTACGTCACCTTGCTGAAGAAGTAAATTCCACGTTTGTGAATGTAAATAAACTGATTTCATCTACAAAGGAAGTGTTTCTAAAGGCTCTGCTCAAATCAAGACGTACAAAGAAAAACTACCAAATGTGCCTTTACCTCCCGAACCAGTGGTAACTCGTTGGCGTACGTTGGTCGAAACTGTGTGAACATTTTGGTGCCGTTAGAGGGGTAGTAAACGATTTCGACAGTGCGGAGGCTTTGGCACTTTGCCAGTGCAGGAAGTTTTTCATGATTCCGGTATTAAAAGACTTTGCTGTCATTAGCACTCATTATTTACCATCTACCTGCAATTATTAAAAAGCTCGAAACTCAAAGTTTGGCGTGGAATGAATCTATTCAGTTAATGAAGAAAAATAGTCTAGTGAGCTATTGATTGCCGGAGGTATTCCCAAGAAAACTCACAGAAGAGTCTGGAAACATTTTAACAATACCCCAGGCTTTGAACCCTTGTCCTAATTGACAGTTTTATTAATGGGATGGGTGAAATTTTAACAGAAACAGTAAGTGCCACATTGCACCCAAATTCAAATACTGCCCAGTTGCCTCAGTTGATGTAGAACTGTCCTTTTCTGCTCATAAAAATGTTTTGAGTGATCGAAGACACAATCTTACTAATGAACATATGTAACAGTACCGGGTCGCTTATGTTTACAATAATAGGAAAATGTAAAATAAATTGTAAATGATGCTTTGGTCCAATAGTATTAATTAAAAGTTAATGCTGTTCAAAAAATTCATGACTGTATGTCTTTTTTTTTTTTTAATATTACGGAGTTTTTGAGCATTCCCCTCTGTGTGCGATATATCTCGAAGTTGGTTCTGTACATATCGACTGTTTCATTGCGATTCACTCGCATCGCATCCACTTGTTACCGACAACAATAGCAAAGAAGGAACAGTTCTGGAAACACAGTATACGTCTCCATTTTGCAAATTTTTAGAAAATAATCCCAGAAAGGTCCCCTTCTTAACCTCTATCAGAAAGTATTCATAAAATGATGTCAGCGTTCTACAGGTACCGATTTCTTGCGTGGCCCGCGCTCATCCTCGTAACTGATATGCACAGGTTCGGCTTTGAGATATATTGCACGCAGTATATACCATGCTTTTTATTATTTGATCTTGCATATTTCGACACTTTTCAGGCATTTTTAAGCATTTTTATACACATTAGCATGCATATTTTAAGGTTTTTATGGTGCATATAATCCGGTGTCTACTGATATTTATACCAACAGCTCTGCTGCTGTCATGTGTGCCTCAAATGGTTCAAATGGCTCTGAGCACTATGGGACATAACATCGGAGGTCATCAGTCCCCTAGAACTCAGAACTACTTAAACCTAACTAACCTAAGGACATGACACACATCCATGCCCGAGGCAGGATTCGAACCTGCGACTGTAGCTGCAGCGCAGTTCCAGACTGAAGTGCCCAGAACCGCTCGGCCACAGCGGCCGGCTGTTACTCTCACTCTGTGTTTTATATCTCCTCTGTTTCAGACACCTACCGTTTTACGTACCCTCAGCCCACAAAAATTTATTATACACACACAAAAAAAAGTTTTGCATCACCCCAGTTCTCAGAACTTCATAAGACAGACGTTGACTGTGGATATTGCATCACAGATACAATCCCTATGACTGTTCAGAGATGTCACTAAACGCACCCAAAAATGTAAATAACCATGCCTGAGCAGCGCCTATTAGGCGGAGGGGGTCCGACAGCAGATCAGTTCCAGTCATTCCACCAGGAAGGAGGTACGCGACTCGTGTTGTCTGTAGTTCAACCATGCCTAGATGCTCAATACTGCGGTTCAATCGCGTCCGCATTGTTACTTCGTGCCAGGAAGGGCAGTCAACATGGGAAGTGTCCAGTCATCTCAGAGTGAACCAGAGCGATGTTGTTCGGACATGATGGAGATAAAGACAGAAACTGTCGATGTTATGCCTCGCCCAGGCCGCCCGAGAGCTCCTACTGCAGCGGATGGCCGCTACCTACGGATTATGGCTCGGAGAAACCCTGACAGCAACGCTACCATGTTGAATAATGCTTTTCGTGCAGCCACAGGACGTTGTGTTACGACTCAAACTGTGCGCAGTAGGATGCATGACGCGCAACTTCACTCCTGACGTCCATGGCGAGGTCCACTTCGCAACCACGACACCATGCAGAGTGGTACAGATGGGCCCAACAACATGCCGAATGCACTGCTCAGGATTGCCATCACGTACTCTTCACCGATGAGTGTCGCATATGATTTCAACCAGACAATCGTTGCAGACGTGTTTGGAGGCAAGCTGGTCAGGCTGAACGCCTTAGGCACACTGTCCAGCGAGTGCAGCAAGGTGGACGTTCCCTGCTGTTTTGGGGTGGCATTATGTGGGGCCGACATACGCCGCTGGTGGTCATGGAATGCGCCGTAACGGCTCTACGATACGTGACTGCCATCCTGCGACCGATAGTGCAACCATATCGGTAGCATATTGGCGAGGCATTCGTCTTCATGGACGACAATTCGCGCCCCCATTGTTCACATCTGGTGAATGACTTCCTTCAGGATAACGACATCGCTCGACTAGAGTGGCCAGCATATCTGCAGACATGAACACTATCGAAAATACCTGGGATAGATTGAAAAGGCTCTTTATGGATAACATGACCCACCAACCACTCTGAGGGATCCACGCCGAATCGCCGTTGAGGACAGAGACAATCTGGACCAACAGTGCCTTGATGATCTTGTGAATAGTATTCCACGACGAATACAGGCACGCATCAATGCAAGACGACATGATACTGGGTATTAGAGGTACCAGTGTGCACAGAAATCTGGACCACCATCTCAGAAGGTCTCACTGTATTGTGGCACAACATGCAATGTGTGGTTCTCATGAGCAATAAAAAGAGCGGAGATGATGTTTATGTTGATCTCTTTTCCAATATTCTGTACAGGTTCTGGAACTCTCGGAACCGATGTGATGCAAAATTTTTTTTTATGTGTATAATCCAAATGGTCAGGGTGCTGGAATGAAATATTGCCCTTTTCATACTTAGTTTATTACAAAGCCAACACGCGAATTTCCAGAATCAGGATATAGATCAAATTACAAAAAAAAAAAAAAAAAAAAAAAAAAAAAACACTAAACAAAATACATGGTGTAAGATGATGTTGATTGACTGGAAAAATTATCAAAGTGGATGGGGGTCAATTAAAACTATGCCTCCTTGATATAATATCAAAAACGCTTTCTGACTGTTTAAGAGGTACTGACCGAGATCGTGAAGCGCTAGCTGATCATAGGTTGGATGAAATACAGGGCTGCAGGTCAGATGGACTCACTGCAGTGAAGACTCCTCAGACAAAGGTTGCTAATAGTCCAGGGCTGCCGACAAGCTCACCATTGAAATGCCCAATGGCCACAGGCGCACTACTGCAAAGGTCACGGAGTCCCAGCCGGGACACCGAAAACACCGAGACTGTCCTCTATGGCGGCTCTCTGCCAATTTGCGAAGCGTACAGCGTACCTCGACCGAACTGCTCAGGCCGTCCTCTACGGTGGACATCCATCAAACGCCACAGAAATATCTCCTCTCTTCCCACCTCCACACCAAACCCACGTGGAGTCGCCGAACACTGTCCCCTCCAATGGCTAAACTGGTCGCACAAATTGCGACATTGGCATACTTACAACGCCGCGCCAGAATTCCCGCCTAGACACAGCATAGCGCTATTCTTCCAATGAGAAAGTTTGCCGCTCAAATCTCTGCTCTCCCCAGCTAAACTTGGGGCCTGAGAAACGCGCATGCAGTCCACGCTTGCGGCGGACAATGCTCCCCTTCCCAGAGCAAATCATAAAGCTCGGCGGCCGTCTGTCGGTTCCACACTCGAGGTGGACAATGCACCTCCGGAATGTAGGCCGCTGACCATTGTCCTGGTGAAGACCGGGCCACCCTCGTGAGCCGGCTTTATGGCGAGAGGTGACCGTCTGCGCTCGCAAGCAATGTGGTCACGCTTTTGTAGAAGCCGGAAGAGCCTACAGCTGTTTAACTTCTGCTGCCCTGGCCATGTCTCCCTCCGATCCTCGCTGACACAGAAAATATCTAGTGCCACAATTATTATTACTAGTTACAAAAGTTTCATTCGCTGTCATAGTTACTCTTCCTGATGGCTCACTACTTAGCTGAATGGCTGCAGTGCCTCTGTAGGGACTACATAATTAACAAAGGGTGAAAGATGGCGTGGCCAAAGGGTCGCCAGCTTTCAGCTTTACTGCCCAAATGGCAAAACTCTTCTACAGCCTTCAGAGTTTCGTTTGCTAATCTAACAACTCAGCATTCCCTGATTTAATTTGACTACATTCTGTTATCTATGTTTTACTTTCGTTGATTGCTGTCTAATAATCAACTTTCAAGACACAGGACATTAATTTTAGCTGTTGATCCAAGTCATTTCTGTTTGTGACAAAACTGCAATGTCATCTATAATATTGAAAGTTTCTATTTCTTCTACCCGTATTTTAATTATCGTTCCGAATTTCTCCGTAGTTTCCTTCACTGCTTCCTCAGTGTGCTGATTGAATAACAGTTGAGATAGGTTACAACCTTATCTCACTCTCTTCTCAACAATGTCTGTCCTTTCCCACCCCTCGACTCTTACAACTGCTGCAGTCTGGTTTCTGTACAAGTTGTAAATAAATGTTCGATCTCTGTATATTTCGCTTACTACCTTCAAATTTTCAAAGGCTGTAGTCCAATAAACTCGGTCAGAAACTTTGCATTAAGTCGCGAAAGTAGATTTGTCTTTCTGTAACATATCGTCTAGGGCAACTAGTATCGTCAATATTGCCTGGCAAGTTCCTACATTTCTCTGGAACATAGCCCGATCTTTTCCGAAGTCGACTTCTACCACCTTTTCCAGTCATCTGTAAATAATTCGTGTCAATAACTTGCCGCCACGCTTTTTTAAACTGATAGTTCAGTAGTATTTAATTCTGTCAGCGCCTGCCTTCTTTGGAATTGGAATTGTTGCATTCCTCCTGAGATCTGAGGCTGCTTTGGCTGTCTCATACACCGTGCACACAACGTGGAATAGTTTTGTTGTGTCTGGCTCTCCACAGTATCTGAGGTAATTCTGAGAGGGTGTCGCCTACTGCAGGGGTCTTATTCACTGCTCCGCCAAATTATTCTCTCACTAACGTATCATTCTGTCGTCGAGTTACTCCTACTTTATATTCCTTTTGTTTAAAGCAGCTGTTCACCGAGATACATGTTCACTTCACTTTAGAGCCGTTGTGTGTTCAGCACAGTAATTCCGTCTTCTACTCACGTCTATTCTCAATTACGTTTGTTTTGTTTTCTGTACCACCCCTGCATCTCTCCGTTGCTCCCTGAATAACATCCAGTTGTTTATGGTTTTCAGATGAAAACTCCGTGCTGTACTGCCATAATTCATAACTCATTCTGCAAGATGGTTGTAAACTACTATTTCAGACTCAACCACGGTTTAGTGCTGAAAACCCAGCTAATATTACCAATAGCTCTCTGTACCATATATTTTTTTTCTATTTATTTATTCCATACGCCGTCTAGACGTTGTCTTCAATTGACTTAATTCCAAAATATACGAGAATTATTTAAATGACTTTAATGTTAATTTACACTGTTTCATTGTTGATGTAATCATTATATGGATCTGACAGCTTCCCCAAGGGATGCTACGAATAGTTCTGCTGATATGGAGTTCTCCACGCGTTGTTGCTACTCCTACTGTCTTACTGCCCTGATGAAATGCCATGCAGACTGTGTCACTGACATCTTCGTATACTTTTCAGAATACTAACACAGGCTGGATCAGTTTCTTCTCCCCCAAAGGCAAACAGTACAGGTACTGGTGAAACTGAGTCTAAAATCTATGAAGGCCAGAAAAAAGTGTCAGTTCACAGTCCTTTATTCGGCAATTACGTCGACGGCTTGCAACTAGTATCATTTCGAAATGCAGCTTGTTGCGTGGGTCTTTAAAGTGCAGTGTTCTTCTTTTGTAAGCACTGAATGTAATTGTAGTGTGATGTGGACAACTGGCTGAAAATGACTTACAAGTTAGTGGCACCCTCCATCGGTAATGCTGGAATTCAATATGGTGTTGACCCATCCTTAGCCTTGATGACAGCTTCCAATCGCTCAGGCTTACGTTCAATCAAGTGCTGGAAGGTTTCTTGGGGAATGGCAGCCCGTTCTTCACGGAGTGCTGCGCTGAGGAGAGGTATCGGTGTCGGTCGGTGAGGCCTGGCACGAAGTCGGCGTTCCAAAACATCCCAAAGGTGTCCTGTAGGATCCAGGTCAGGACTTTGTGCAGGCCAGTCCGTTACAAGGATGTTATTGTCCTGTGACCACTACGCCACAGGCCGTGTATTATGAACAGGTGCTCGATCGTGTTGAAAGATACAATCGCCATACCTGAATTGTTCTTCAACAGTGGGAAGCAAGAAGGTGCTTAAAACATCAGTGTAGGCCTGTGCTGTGATAGGGCCACGCAAAACAACCAGGGGTGAAAAGCCCCCTCCACGAAAAACATGACCACACCATAACACCACAGCCCCCCAATTTTACTGTTGGCACTGTTGTGGACTGGCAAGACAGCCAATCCACAGTGACGGGTAACCGAAAGGCACGCGCTTAAACTCACGCAGGCTGGCGTGAGGTCTGAAACAGGATACGTAATGAATGCTATAAAGAAAAGTACGTAGCTGCTGGAATACTTAACTTTAATCCACAATTGGTGAACATTGGTCTTGTTGATACAGTATATGCGTCATTAGATACATAGCAAAGGATAATTAGCGCCTTGCTAGGTCGTAGCAATTGACTTAGCTGAAGGCTATGCTAACTATCGTCTCGGCAAATGAGAGCGTAATTGTCAGTGAACCTTTCCTAGCAATGTCGGCTGTACAACTGGGGCGAGTGCTAGTCTCTCTAGACCGGCCGTGTGGCGGCGCTCGGTCTGCAATCACTGACAGTGGCGACACGCGGGTCCGTCGTATACTAGCGGACCGCGGCCGATTTAAAGGCTACCACCTAGCAAGTGTGGTGTCTGGCGGTGACACCACAGGCACTACACACGCTGGCAGGCGACGTTCACTGGGCATTCGCCATACCCACACCCTGCCATCGGATCCCTGAGTCGTCACTCCACACAACGTTTTTTCACTGTTCAATCGTCCAATGCTTAAGCTCCTTATACCAAGCGAGGCGTCGTTTGGCGTTTACCAGCATGATGTGTGGCTTATGAGCAGCCGCTCAACCATTAAATCCAAGTTTTCTCACTTCCCACCTAATTGTCATAGTACCAGGTGATCAAAAAGTCAGTATAAATTTGAAAACCGAATAAATCACGGAATAATGTAAATAGAGAGGTACAAATTGACACACATGCTTGGAATGACATGGAGTTTTATTAGAACCGAAAAATACAAAAGTTCAAAAAATGTCCGATAGATGGCGCTTCATCTGATCAGAATAGCAATAATTAGCTTAACAAAGTAAGACAAAGCAAAGATAATGTTCTTTACAGGAAATGATCAATATGTCCACCATCATTCGTCTACAACAGCTGTAGCCGAGGAATAATGTTGTGAACAACACTGTAAAGCATGTCCGGAGTTACGGTGAGGCATTGGCGTCGGATGTTGTCTTTCAGCATCCCTAGAGATGTCGGTCGATCACGATACACTTGCGACTTCAGGTAACCGCAAAGCCAATAATCTCACGGACTGGGGACCTGGGAGGCCAAGCATGACGAAAGTGGCGGCTGAGCACACGATCATCACCAAACGGCGCGCAAGAGATCTTTCACGCGTCTAGCAATATGGGGTGGAGCGACATCCTGCATACACATCGTACGTGCCAGCAGGTGTTTACCAGCCAGGCTGGGGATGATAAGATTCTGTAACATATCGGCGTACCTCTCACCCGTCACGGTAGCAGTTTTGCTGTCCAGCGCCATCTGTCGGACATTTTGTGAACTTTGATTTTTTTTATTTTTTTTTATTTATTTATTTTTTTTTGTACTAATAAAACCCCATGTCATTCCAAGCATGTGTGTCAATTTTTACCTCTCTGTCTATATTATTCCGTGGTTTATTAAGTTTTTAAATTTATACTGACTTTTTGATCACCCGGTACTTGCAGTGGATCCTGATGCAGTCTGGAATTCCTATTACACATTACGACCCTCTCCAACTGTCGGCGATCTCTGTCAGCCAACAGACGAGGTCGGCCTGTGTGCTTTTGTGCTGTACGTGTTCCTTCACGTTTCCATTTCACTATCATATCCGAAACAGTGGGCCTAGGGATGTTTAGAAGCGTGGAAATCTGGCATACAGACGTATGACACAAGTGACACCCAATCACCTGACCACGTTCGAAGTCGTGAGTTCCGCGGGGCGCCCCGTTCTGCTCTCTTACGATGTCGAAAGTCTACTGAGGTCGGTGATATGGAGTACCTGACAGCAGGTAGCAGCACAATGCACCTAACATAAAAAAAAGTATGCTTTTGGGGTTGCCCAGATACTTTTGATGTCATAGTGTAGATATAGTGGAAATGATGCTGACACGTGAGTAATTGCTTATGTATTCATTGTATCCTTTTCTGTAGCGAAAGACAATTACAGCACTGTGGGAAATATTTGCCTCAAGGGCATTCTGCAAATACCTTTTCCAGCATTATTTTTTTTGCGATTTCTATTGAAACATTATCATTTCCTGGCGTCTTTTCTTTCTCCACGCCACGATGTCTTAATTCACACAACGTGGCGTTACTTCCAGAATGTCATTATAATCATTTTACGTCCTTTCGAAGACTGTTTATTTACGTTAGCGCATCGTCTTACGTTCCTGTTATCCTGTGCTTAATATTCTTTACTCTTAATTAATAATTGCCTTGTTATGTTGTAGATTTTGTTTTCTTTTGCCTTATTCATTCATGCTACGTCTTCTACTCTTTGCCTAAGTTAGTCTGTTAAATAATTTGTCATTTCGTCTGTTAAATAATGTGTCATTTCCAAAATTTTTATCTCGCTGTTATATGCAAGTAAACGGCTTTTTACTAATTATGCTTAACTTGTAGCTTAATTGAATCTGTTGTGACTGGAAACCTTATTTCTATGAAATTATACTTGTAAAAATTACGGTTTTTATTATTTTGCTGTAAAAGTATATTTAGTAATGTGGTGTCACCGCCAGACACCACACTTGCTAGGTGGTAGCTTTAAATCGGCCGCGGTCCATTAGTACATGTCGGACCCGCGTGTCGCCACTGTCAGTGATCGCAGACCGAGCGCCACCACACGGCAGGTCTCGAGAGACGGACTAGCACTCGCCCCAGTTGTACGGACGACTTCGCTAGCGATGCACACTGACGAAGCCTCGCTCATTTGCAGAGCAGATAGTTAGAATAGCCTTCAGCTAAGTCAATGGCTACCACCTAGCAAGGCGCCATTAGTAACATTGCATGTATCTACAGAGTCTCACTTGTATCGTCAAGAGCGATGTACAACAATGATGGATTAAATTTCAGTATTCCAGCAGCTACGTACTTTTCTTTATAGCATTCATTACGTATCCTGTTTCAGACCTATCTCTAGCCTGCGTGGGTTAACGCGTGCATATCGGCTTCCTCACTCAGGTAGTGTTCGTAGTGTTGGCTAACTGCTAACACTACAAGTAAGACGTAGCGAAATTTCAAAAATCCGGATACTTTTCCAGGTAAAATGTTTTGAACCAAATAAATTAAATTTTCATAAATGAACGAACTTCATATAGTGAAAGCGATTAAATACAGTGACGTGAAATTACTGAATGTTTGTGTAATAAATATGGTGTTCTTACGATTCCTCCCTCCCCTCCTTGCGGGGTTCCTTTCGTAGAAGAACGGTAAAAGAATCATTTATCCTCGGTTTCGTAACTTGTTTGCAATTCATTGACCAGCTGCACGAGTGAGTCATTATCTGTCATGAATGCATTGATTTGCCGGGTCACAGGTCTAGGACTTCGGCTCGGCGGCGATAAGGCGAGCCCCGCTCTCTCCAAAGCGGCGAGGTCTGACGTCATGCGGACAAAGCGGACGCGTCCGCCGCGGTTCTGCAAGGGAAACTTCCCCATCGCACCCCCCTCAGATTTGACGGCACGATGGCCCAGTGGATAGACCGTTAAAAACTGAACTCGGATCAAGCGTGAAAACAGGAAGAAGGTGTACTAAACTGTGAAAAAAGAAGCAAAATAGAAGTAGTGAACGGTCGAAATTTTACAAGTGCAACACCGAGAGACACTGAATAACCATGGCATCGTGGTAAAGTACACACGGTGTTGGACTGTCAACCGGACGAGCCGTATTTATTTCCATTTTCTTTCAACATTATGTACTGTCCGTCCGGTGATTGAAATGTTAGTTCTCTTTCTGTAGTCTCGGCAGTTGTCATACTATACATTGGTTATAGAGTATGAGTCATGCGGTAAGAATACGGTACCGTCGCAAGTAAACGTAATGAGTAGTGAAAACAGCGAGATACCACATAGACATCTAACAGAAACGAGAACAGCAAATAAACTGAAGTCGATTAAGTTACAACGAAGGAATTCAAGAGTCAAAACTACCAAAACGGAACGCAACTTCAAAAACGTTAAAAACATATGTTTTGACAGATCACAGAGAAGCCAGAGAAGCTGTGTGATTGTGAAACTGCTGTGTTCATTTGTTGCAGCTTATGTGACAAACGTCTATGTTTTCATCATTTCGTTGGGAGTGATAACATTCACATTCATGCGAGCACCTGCATCGGACAAGGAGACATATTTCACTCACTTACCAGTCGTACAAATTACACCACTGGCCATTAAAATTGCTACACCATGAAGATGACGTGCTACAGACGCGAAATTTAACCGACAGGAAGAAGATGCTGTGATATTCAAATGATTACCTTTTCAGAGAATTCACACAAGGCTGGCGCCGGTGGCGACACCTACAACGTGCTGACATGAGCAAAGTTTCCAACCGATTTCTCATACACAAACGGCAGCTGACCGGCGTTGCCTGGTGAAACGTTGTTGTGATGCCTCGTGTAAGGAATAGAAATGCGTACCATCACGTTTACGACATTGATAAAGGTCGGATTGTAGCCTATCGCGATTGCGGTTTATCGTATCGCGACATTGCTGATTGCGTTGCTCGAGATCCAATGACTGTTAGCAGAACATGGAATCAGTGGGTTCAGGAGGGTAATACGGAACACCGCGCTGGGTCCCAACGGCCTCGTATCACTAGCACTAGAGATGAAAGGCATCTTATCCGCATGGCTGTAACGGATCGTGCAACCACGTCTCGATCTCTGAGTCAACAGATGGGGGACTTTTGCAAGACAACAACCATCTGCACGAACAGTTCGACGACGTTTGCAGCAGCATGGACTATCAGCTTTTTTTTTTTTTTCATTTTGTTCAGTATAGTTCGTTGCGTTTGGTCTGTGCGGACGTCACATGGCGTCCGTTCAAGTTGATCGTTGATTCCTTTACTCATTTATTTTTATTACAGAGGACAATCGGCCCTCTGACCGAACACGCTGAGCTACCGTGCCGGCAGCCGCTCGGAGACCATGGCTGCGGTTACCCTTGACGCTGCAATACAGACAGGAACGCCTGCGAAGGTGTACTCAACGACGAACCTGGTTGCACGAATGGCAAAACGTAACTTTTTCGGATGAATCCAGGTTCTATTTACAGCATCATGATGGTCGCATCCGTGTTTGGCGACATCGCGGTGAACGCACATTGGAAGCGTGTATTCGTCTTTGCCATACTGGCGTATCACCCGGCGTGTTGGTATGGGGTGCCATTGGTTACACGTCTCGGTCACCTCTTGTTCTCATTGACGGCACTTTGAACAGTGGACGTTACATTTCAGATGTGTTACGACCCGTGGCTCTACCCTTCATTCGATCCCTGCGAAACCCTACATTTCAGCAGAATAATGCACGACCGCATGTTGCAGGTCCTGTACGGGCCTTTCTGGATACAGAAAATGTTCGACTGCTGCCCTGGCCAGCACATTCTCCAGATCTCTCACCAATTGCAAACGTCTGGTCAATGGTGGCCGAGCAACTGGCTCGTCACAATACACCAGTCACTACTCTTGGTGGACTGTGGTATCGCGTTGAAGCTGCATGGGCAGTTGTACACGCCATCCAAGCTCTGTTTGACTCAATGCCCAGGCGTATAAAGGCTGATATTACTGCCCGAGGGGGTTGTTCTGGGTACTGATTTCTCAGGATCTATCCGCCCAAATTTCGTGAGAATGTAATCACATGTCAGTTCTGGTATAATATATTTGTCCAATGATTACCCGTTTATCATCTACATTTCTTCTTGGTGTAGCAATTTTAATGGCCAGTAGTGTAAGTGCGTCCGTAAGAGATTCATCTCGTATGAGCCACGTACTGTCATTAATGCCGCGTATGACACACCAGACGTGTTTACCGGTGGAGAATTCGGTTGTCTTGTGGTTGATTGGTTTGGGGTAGGGGAGCTAACAGTAAAGTCATCGACTCCATTGCATTAGAGAAGGATGGGCAAGGAAGTCGGCCGTATCCTTCCAAAGGAACCATCCTGGCATTTGCCTGAAGCGATTAAGGAAATCACGGAAAACCTAAATCGGGATGGCCAGGTTGACCTGTGGCCATGTCATCAAACGTTTGCGGTTTCCATTCGAAAGCCACTTCAAAAATGGCTCTGAGCACTATGGGACTTAACATCTATGGTCATCAGTCCCCTAGAACTTAGAACTACTTAAACCTAACTAAGGACATCACACACATCCATGCCCGTGGCAGGATTCGAATCTGCGACCGCAGCAGCGCGGTTCCGGACCGAAGCGCCTAGAACCGCTCGGCCACAGAGGCCGGCAAAGCCATTTCCTTTCGGCTGCTAATAGAGTAGTTGTGCGAATCAGCTGTCATTGTAGGTCCCTTCCCCACAGCTCGCTTTTGCAAACGGACGTTACACCACGACTCAGACACAAATTTGAATACCCGCTTGGCAGTCCAGCACTTAACCACAATGCCGATTTCGCCTTTTTTTTCACAGTTCAGTTCACCTTCTTCCTGTTTTCATGCTTGATCAGTTTTTGTCAGGTTATTTACTGGGTCATTTTATCACTAACTCTGTGAGGGGGATGCGATGGGGAGCTTCCCTTGTGAGAATCTGAGCACGCCTTGACTCCACGGCGTGTTTTGAAACATAACATAACAAGAAAATGTTCAAATGTGTGTGAAATCTTACGGGACTTAACTGCTAAGGTCATCAGTCCCTAAGCTTACACACTACTTAACCTAAATTATCCTAAGGACAAACACACACACTCATTCCTGAGGGAGGACTCGAACCTCCGCTGCGATCAGCCGCACATAACATAACATCAAGAAATGAGATCATATTATTAACGCTGTGCTAACGAAAACTCTAATCGCAAAAAGCGTAAGAACAGCTCTAAAACTGAAACAAGAACAAGAGGAAAGATATTCCCACCACTACAAACCGTATCACAGACAAATCCTTTCCAACTCTTATGTTACGACAAAATTCCTTTCTTCTGATTCAGTCCATCGTTCCCTAATTCTGCCACTCAAAATCTCCACGATCAGTGTTTTTTTTTAATTTATCCAGATGTTATACAAAAAAAAGCCGTAACTTTGTGCAATTTCTTCAGTTTTAATCTGGAGAAATAAAACGATATATGGCATTACGGGCGATGAGACCACGTCTGGGTGTATGCAGCTACCTGATGAAATTTTTCCTATTTGATACCTGTGCCGCGACTTCTACATCTTTGTGATGAAAACGACAAGAAGTGATTGGGACAACACTAACACCCAGTCCCCTAGTGATGAAAACTTGTCACCCAGCTGATAACCGGACACCATGAGGCTAACCATCATGACACGAGAAAATTGCAGTTCATACCCAACAAAATATGGTGACAGTCCTTAAGTTCCAGTAAAAATATTTTGGCTTGTGTAATATGGTTCCAAAGTTTCTGTCTTATAACGTAGTGTATCTGAAACCTTGTGGTCTCTCTGGGTCTCTTCTACGAATGTAACCTTCTTTCATGGTCCTTAAAGCAAGTGTTGCCAACGTTTCATCTACAGTCAGTTTCACAAGAAAGTGTGCGCCATGATTTTAAATGTAACGTCCGCAGCGACATCTCTGGTAGTGATTCGAATCTGTAATCAATGCGCTTTTGCACAGTGTATAGATAAACAGTGTGAGAGTTGAACGTTTTGTTTTATCGGTTGCAGTTTAAGATTAGTGCGAAATGTGCTATATTTATCAAAAATGCCTTATGAGGTCCGTTAAGAAGTTATTTGATTCGAACGAGTCAAACTGGGTGCTTCAGGAGAATAATGATCTGACACATCGCAGCCGTCTCTGTACATCGTGGAAGCGAGACAATCGGGTGTCCACGCTGGATTGGCCTGCATTGTCTCCGCATGCAAATCCGAACGAAAACGTTTGGTCGTATATTAAGATGAAACCTTAAGGAAAGCCTATATGTACTCTGAAGCAACTGTCATATAAAATCAGGACGATATGGAGATCGTTACCGAAAGAATATGCAGTAAATCTCGTGAAAAGCATTCCAGAAAGATACCAAACTATAATAGATAACGGCGGCGATTTTATTAACTGTTAGGCCATTGCGCAACTAGCTGGGTTGGGTTGTTTGGGAGAAGAGACCAAACAGCTAGGTCATCGGCCTCATCGAATTAGGGAAGGACAGGGAAGGATGTCGGCTGTGCCCTTTCAAAGGAACCATCCCGGCATTTGCCCGGATCGGTTTAGGAAAATCACGGAAAACCTAAATCAGGATGGCCTCCCAAATGCGAGCCCTTTGTGCTAACCACTGTGCCACCTGCCTCAGTGCGCAGTTTGTAATAACACATATTATCATGTAAACCTATATTCATAATAGTGCCTTTTACTTCATACAGATAACAGTGTACACCTTCTTGTGGAACTGACTGTGTGCTCTGTACAAAATTCGCCAAATTCCCCTTTCATTCCTTTCCTGCAGGGGCAACTGTATTCCACACGTGGCTATGTTTTTTCAATTAGCACTCGGGGGCACCTTAGGTTATAGTTCAAGAAACCATTATACCCAATTAGTTTCATTCTATAATAACCACTTAGGTGAGGAATGTGTGGGTTTATGGCATGTGTGACACGCATCCAATTAGAGGATGTTCTCCTGTTTAAAGATTGTGTCTCAATGATTTTGCAATAAACGCTGCAGGAAGGGTCATTTGTATTACACACATATTTGTGTTCCCTACACATACACTAGAGGTTACTTTAGCTTAGAGTGCAGTACAGTGAGAAACACATACACTTAGTACAATACATCGTTACGAGTTAGCAGCAGAAAATCAGAATTTTGTGATCCAATAATGAGTTAAAGGACATTGTCCTGCTGGTGCACTGTGTCTGTTTGACTGCAATAAACGCTGTTGAAAGCGCCTGCTGCATTCTCCACACATGTGTGATCCCTCAACGAACGCTAGGAGATACTTTCTGTTACAGCTCAGCACCACTTGACATTCAAAGCTGGTTTTGCACATCACCAACAATTAGGTGATGAACGTCTGAGGTTGAGGACTGTGTGATTCAGTAGTGTGTAAACTGGTGTAGTCAAGCTGAATGTTTATGTTCCACTGATTTAGCAAGAAAGGCTGCTTTAAGTGCTAGCTGTATTCGTCACACTCGCCACACTTCTATATTCCCTTAACAAGCTCTAGGAATTGCATTATGTACCAGTTATATGGTACTCAAAGTCGGTTACTACCAGTTAAGTGAACAACATCTGAGATTCTCGAGCTGTGTGAGCTATTAAGAATAAATGGGCATTGTCCTGCTGGAATATTATGGCTCACTGTTTTTGCAGGAAGTGTTGCACGACTGGCCATCTGTATTTTCCAAACTTGTGTGTTTCCTTTACAAACACTAAGGGGTACCATAGGTTATATTTCAGCACGAACCTCTAATCATTATTTTTATTCTTCATTGGTACCAGTAAGCTGAAAAAGTGTGCAATTGAAGACTTCGTGAGTAGGAGGACAAAGTTCATATGGCCCCACTCTGCGCTCTTGCCATATTTACTCAAGATGGCGGATCCAAGATGGCGGCGATAGATATGGCAACATCGCAGTGACGTAATGGTGGGAAGTTCAAATTTTGGCTGGAAAATAGGTCAATTGAGTTACCACCAGCAACCTAAACTTTCCCCTCCGCTCTTCCCTCCTTGCCCCTCCCTCTCCCCCAGAAAATGGTGGGCAAAAAGGTCAATTAGGCCACCTCCTCTTACCTAAGAAAATGGCGGGAAAATATGTCACTTCAGCTACCTCCACTAACCTAAGTCAGCTGGTCACCACCTCTTCCTTGGAATTGGTGGGAAAAGGACTGAGTCTGTGGTGGGTTGCTCAATAGGATGGACATATGTCGCTATTTTGAATGCAGTGTTTATTTAAACAATTTGAGTTGACATACTAGCACAATCCAGTGTGTTCACCATGAGGTCCAAAGTCCAACTGACCTAGTACACAGTACTGCCACCAGAGGGTCCGTCTTCCCATGGCGGTCTGGGGAAAATTGGTGGGAAAAGGACACAGTATAAGTCTCGGTGGTATACTGACTTCACATGTAAATGTGTAAATAACAGCCAAGTGTCCCTCTGGTTGCGCAATAGAAATCTTTTGCAATGCTTCCCAGAATGACACAGGGTTGATTGTTCCTAGTGATCCTGTCCATTACATATCAGCCCCTTCTCAGAGTTCATAAAGTGTCGCAGAAATAGTTAGCGGCCACTTCTGTGGGAGCTTTGGTGATGTCTCAGCTTCTCAGCATGGAAATTCTTATCCTAACAGGACCTCTTCACAAAATAGCCCAGAATAACACTGAATGCATTCTTCCTGATGGTCCTAACGAGGCACACCATCCATCATGTGTTACCCTTCCTGGAAAACATGAATTCCTGCCTTTAACAAATATCTTCGATATGGCAAACGTTCTCACCGCCATGTAGAGGCTCCTATTCCCAGCACAAAAGATGTCTTGTGAATGAATGGAGCATTCTTGGCTCTTACTGAATTTACCCATCAAATTACTGATGCTGCTGGTGTGGAAGCACTATCCGCCTTTTTCTTTCTGCAGGCCAGACTTCCAGCGGCAAAACTATTTTGTACAGGTTGCCATATTGCATTAACAGTTAAACCCTGCAAAAGCGGCCTACAGATCGTCAAATATAGAAAAACACTTCCTCAATTACACTGCTCTGCCACTGACGACTGAAACTTGCATATTTCAGTCTGAAACCGATCTCCATGTACGATATCGATGTAGTAAACACACATTTTGTATCCTGCGCCATACAAAATCACCACTTTTGCATCCTACACATACTTATCGACCATCAGACACTCGTACATATACCGTGTAGAATTTTGTACAAAGGCTGGGTCGATTCCTCTCGACACAAAGGCGTTATTCAAAAATGGTTCAAATGGCTCTGAGCACTAGGGGGCTTAACATCTGAGGTCATCAGTCCCCTAGAACTTAGAACTACTTAAACCTAACTAACCTAAAGACAGCACAAACATCCATGCCCGAGGGAGGATTCGAACCTGCGACCTGCAACCTAGAGCCGCTCGGCCACAATGGCCCCTACCTGCTTGCTAAAGCCATCTCCAGACCCTGGGATTACAAGAACATACGTATTTTCACATGGATTACCAGAATATCATACAATTTTCGCGATACTTTTCGATATCAAGCACGTACCAATTGCTTGCACGGTATAATTCTGAAGATATAGACTGGAAATTATTTCTCTAGAAGCCGAAACTTTAGTGAGCTGCAGCATGCTGTGAGCCACTGAATAACTAGAAACTTACCTCGTCTGCGAAGACCTTTACGTGAAAACTCGAAAAAAATAGACGAAACTGATATTTCCACTCGCAAATACTGATGTCGGTGATACAACAGATTCCAAATCATCCTTATAATTAACAAAGTAACTAAGGTGTTATCATGTCTAGAGAAACAGCAAACGTGTCTTCCACCCGTCTTTGACCTGCTAGATGCACACAACACACACCACAATCGATGTTCTCTCAACCAAATAAAGATGGGAACTGTGCAGAAGCAGTCAACTGGACAATATACATGGGAGGGAATAAGGGTCCAGTGCAAACACAAGTCCATATTGGATCTTCTCAAATTTCCATGGAGTACACAGATGATCACGAAGGCTGTCCAACACATACTGAGTATTGGTTCGCTATTCAACCGTCTAGAGGGCGACACGCTTAGGTCAGCAACATTTCTGGGCTCCAACTGGTCTTGGAATTAGAACGGCTCCTGGCATTAGTGGGAAACACGAATCATTCCCCCCTACACGCCACCGACTCTGCGCGCCACACAACCCGAGACAGAATCGTCCTAGGACACTGATGACATATATATCTGATAATTGTACTTACAGTTAAATGTTACGATCATGGTCTCAATCGGATGACATTCGACAATGAGAAAAGTATTGGAAATATCCCTGCTGACGGCTGTAGCTGTGGAAATAGAGATATCTGTATCATTCTTGTAACTTGACTTATTTTCCCAGATAAAAATCTTTCATTTCCTTTGCTATCGCAATTTCCATGTCAAATCCATACCTTCCTTATGACTGGACATAGTCATTGTCTTTGCACACGTCGGAACATGCACAAACACACACACACACACACACACACACACACACACACACACACACACACTTTATAAGCTTGACGCTCAAGGTGAACCTATCATGCATCCCCTATTACTGAGTATCATACTTCACCAATAGCTGATTGCTGGTTATACAAAACAATACTGAGCGAAAATCAGTGATGGGTGGACATATCTTATAACTTTTTCCTGTGAGTGGTACCACTTTGCCGTAATCGTCTTACAAGCTGCCAGGTGTTAAAATCACGATCGCAAGGACGATGTTACTGTCACAATTGGTCTTGGTTCGACCAGCGCACACAAGTATCCATGCTAAAAGCTATACTGGCTTTATGAATCGAGGTATGGCTTTATCTCCAAATGAAGTGGTTTTTCCAGACAAATATTGTGAAACTGAATATAGATGGTGATCACCGGATCAGTATATTATCAGACCAACAGTGCAGTTACACGCCCCCGACAAGTTTAAGCTCTCAATAAAATCACTGAATTTAGAAACTGATTAGGCAAAGGAACATGGTGTTAAGCCAGTCCCTAAATAAGTTGTTCAAAAATAAGTCCTTCCTCTCTCCAGCCATTGTTCACAGAGTGAGTCCTTCTCCCACCATTTTTCCCCAGACCACCATGGGACGATAGCACCCTCTAGTGGCAATATTGTGTACTAGGTCAGTTGGACACTGGACCTAATGGTGAACACACTGAACTAAGCTACTATGACAACTCAAATTGTTTAAACAAACACTGCATGCAAAATAAAGACTTATGTCCATACTATCAAGCAGCCCACCACAGGCTGAGTCCTTTTCCTGCCAATTTCTAAGGAAGAGAGGGTGGTCAGATGACTTTGATTAGCGGAAGGAGCTGAATAGAGCTATTTTCCCGCCATTTTCTTAGGTAAGAGGAGATGGCCCAATTGACCATGTTTTCCCGCTATTTTCTGGTGGAGGGAGATAAGGGGAGGGGAGAAGGAAGAGAGGGGGTAGGTTAGTGATGGCAGCCCAGTTGACATATTTTTTCGCCAAAATTTGAACTTCCCGCCATGACGCCATTACGACGTTGCCGTGTCTATTGCTGCCATCTTGGATCCGCCATCTTGAAGAAATTTGGCAAGAATGCAGAGTGGGACCATACAAACCACAGTCTACTATAACAGTCGCGACACTTCGCCTCGATTTTGTTGCCTACAGCGCCAGCAGCGCCCCAAGCGGCTGGTAGGTTACACTGTGAGTTCGGCGCGATCGTGAAGGAGAATAGTGGTTGTTTATTTTGATTTTTACAATGGCTTTTACTGGCGGGAGCGTTTGTAGCGCAATAAATTGCACCAACAACAGAAAGAAGACACCAAAGCTGTCTTTTTTTAGGTTTCCTAAGGATCCTGAGAGGTATAACCATCATGTTACTAAACTGTATCGTCAGGATTCACTTGCAAACTATATGTGTATAAATGATGAATGTTTCGTTTTAGGAGCAGAAAATGGCTTGTTAATAGCAGGCGAGAAGACCTCATGAAGAAAGACCCAGTGTACCTGTATAGTAATATTAGGTTTTGTTCGCTACATTTCGAACAAAACCAGTTCATGAACGCAGACAACAACAAACTCGTGTGGAATGCAGTACCCACCCTGTTTGACATTCCAAATAAGCCACCTCAGCTGACGATGAAGAGGAAACTGCCACAAAGATTCGACAGTCAATCTAAAGCAGTAAAACAGTCCTATGACACAGAAGCAGCTGGTTCAGCTCACCATGTATCAGTGCCAGATTCGTGTGAATCGTCAACACAGACCTGCTTTGACGATGAAGTGGTTAGATTAAGTGCAGCTGTTCGTGTCTTGCAAAAGCGTGTGAAGTGTCAGAATGTGCAAATCGCTAGACTTCGAGCGAAACTGCTGTTAATCAAGTTATTTGTTAAAGTGAGACTCGTTTACAGGCTGAAATATTGGAATCAAGACGTAGTTTCTAACAACAAGAAAGCAAATAAGAAACTGAAGAAGTTGGCTCATTTGGGCTGCTGATTTCTTTGGTATGTATTTCGTTCACTTCTGTTGTTAGTCACTTAATTTCCCTTGCTTCTTTCGTGTGATGACATTATTTTGTCAGCACCTTCTTCACTGACAGATTGTTTGAAAATTATACAAATATTTGGTTTTTCGTGAAATGTAGTGTAATCAGCTCATTATAGTGTTTTCAGCATATTCTTCCCACTATTTGGCAGTTGCTTGTCCCACTTAGAATAATAAAAAGATGAAGGTCGTACTTGTGGCAACAGGCGAAAATGACAAACAAACGCAGTAGGCCTACAGAACGATAAACGAGCTGTCGATCGTTTTTGCAAGTAGAGGTACATGTCTGTGCTTCTGACATGTGAATCTGTGTGTTTATATTCTTTTGATATGAACGTGGTAAGCTGCAATTCTGTCCAATGTCACAAGTGTTTCTTCACGAATGTGTTGTAGCTTGCCACTCTATTCATGATTTTTGTCCGTGCTGGCGCTTATTTTAGAATCATTTTTAGAAACATATATGCCTTCTGATACCACAAAAACCCTTGGAGGCAAGAAAATAACTCAAATAATGCGGAAATTACGTAGGAAATGGATGTAAACAAACATTATGCTTACGACGCGTCTGACGTTCACCTTACCTACCGCTTGGAGCGCTACTGTCGCTCCATCTGTCAAACGGCAACAACTTTTACAGCAGTGAGTGTCGCGACTGTTGAGAAGGAAGAGAGGGGGTAGGTTAGTGATGGCAGCCCAGTTGACATATTTTTTCGCCAAAATTTGAACTTCCCGCCATGACGCCATTACGACGTTGCCGTGTCTATTGCTGCCATCTTGGATCCGCCATCTTGAAGAAATTTGGCAAGAATGCAGAGTGGGACCATACAAACTATGTCCTACTACTTTCATGTACCAGTAATTAGTAAAGTGGTGTTGTCCAGTTGCAAATTAAATGACATTGCTTCTGAAAGATATACTGTAGGTAGAGGCAGTTGTGTTCTCCACTTTGTTTTGTATTACCTTTTAGTACAGTCCATTTATATTTATGTGACTACTGTGCAGTTCGCTGCTCTTTCTTCCTGGCAGGCTTTTCCTCAATGTGCTGTCCATCTTTGATAATGTACGTCACTATATGTTCCTGAAGACCATCTGGTATTGTCGGATATGTGATGTGGCAATGAGTAAAGGTATGGTGTCCTGCACGAAATTTACGTCCCACTGCTTTTGTAAGAAACTGTGTAGATATTGCTGGCTTTATTCTCCACACTTCCTTCTTCTCTCAACAAACTATAGCTGTTAGTCTAGATTGTGGTTCACTTCAGCATGAGACCCAAACTGAGTAGTGTTCATAACTGTCAGTTACGTGGAGAATTCCTGGTATAGTGGACTGTGTGACACAATAACGTGTAAATGGGCATTTTCCTGCAGGAACAAGGTGCCCTATTGCTTAACCAAGAATAGCTGCAGTATGTACTTTCTGCATTGGCCACAACTGTGTGTCTGCTCTAGACATGCTTTGCGTTCCTTTAGGTTACAGTTCACCACAACAAGACACTCAAATTAGATACTCTTCGTCACTTTCAGTTACCTGAAGAACGTCTGGTGTGGAGAAATGTATGACTGGGTAAAGAGTAAAAGGGCATACTCATGCTGAAAGATGATGATCTATTGATTTACCAAGAATCTTCATTTAGTTCTGGCTGTAATCTACACAGTTCTGTGTTCCCACAAGAAACATTAAGTGTTACTTAAGCGGAACACCTGAGCAAAGCATGATATTCAAGGTTGGGTACCAACAGGTAGCTGAACATCAAGACTTATGGAGACATGTGACTCGGCAATGAATGAAGGGACATTGTCTTGCTGGAAGGTTATGTCTCATTCATTCCGGAAGAAATTCTGAAAACAGAGCCGGCTGTAGTGTCCACATTTCCCTTAATAAATACTATGAGATAATTGTACCCTTCTTCCCTATCAGTCAAGTGGGAAACTGTCTGGGATTGTCGTCTTAGTTTTGTCAGTAATGAGTAAATTCGTATTGTTTTGTGTTGGAAGATTTTGTTCCTCTGATTTTGCAAGACACGGTGTAGTAGAGGACAGCTGATACTCCACAATTCCGTGTTCGCTGAACAAAGTCTAGGGGCTACTGTAAGTTACAGTTCAACTTAACGTGATTCCTAAATTTGTTACTGTACATCATTATCAGATAGCTACAGATCATCTAGAGTTGTGGACATTGTGAGGATTAATGAGTAAAAAGACATTGTCCTATCAGAATTTTATGTGCCATTAATTTTGCAAAAAACGAATAAGATATTGCCGGCAGCATACCTCACAAAACAAAAGAAGTTATTTTAGATTATAGTTCAGCACAACATGAGACCCAAATATGATGTTCTTCATCGGCTGGAGAATGTCGGGGAATGTTTTGTGTGTGTGTGTGTGTGTGTGTGTGTGTGTGTGTGTGTGTGTGTGTGTGTGAGAGAGAGAGAGAGAGAGAGAGAGAGAGAGAGAAAATGAATAAGAGTTGTTTTTCTGGAAGATAACGTCTCTTTCATTTAGCAAGAATAGTATTCACAACAGTAGTGTGTTCCCTAATGACACGCTTTGAATTTCTTCACGTTGCATTTCAGCACTTTGAGTGCAGTACATTCTTACCAATTTACTGATCACTTAGGATTTTGGACCTTATGAAACAGTATAAGCAAAGGTGACGTTGCTGGCTTTAATATTATGACCCACTAAATTTCCGAGAATATTTTCATGTAGGACCACACATTATTCTTTTCTCAACGTACACTGGGGGTTACTTCAGGTTATCGTTCACCACATAGTGATACCCAAATTTTGTACTCTTCCTAGTTACCAAATACCTGAAGAACTTCAGGGGTTATGGACTACGTGATCCACGATTGAGAAAAGCATCGTTTTTCTGCTGGAAGATATTCTCCCTCAACAACAGTTCTGCATAACATGAAAACCAAATGTAGTACTGCCATTCAGCTGTAGAAAGTCAGGGATTGTGGGTTGTGTAACCCAATATTGAGTATAGGGATATTATCCTGCTGGAAGATTATGGTCCTTTGATTTTGAAGAAACGTTGCAGTGTCTCCCAGTTGTATTGGCCACAATAATGTGATCACTCAACAAAGCTGGGGGATCCTTTCGTTACAGTTCCAGACAACGTGATACCCAAATCTGGTTGCGTACATCATTCAGGTCAGCTGAAGAATGAGTAATATTGTGGCCTGTGTGATCCAGTTATGAGAAAAGGAGAATTGTCGTACTGGAATGTGTGTCACATGGATTTTGCAAGACATGCTGCAGACATTCCTGGCTGTATTCTCCAAGTTCTTTCTTCACTAAGCAAACAGTAGAAGTTACTTTCGGTTAGAGGTAGCACATCGTGATACCTGAAGTTGTTTACTATGTGTTAGGTAGATAATATCTGGGACTGTGGATACTGTGACAAAGTAATAAGTATAGGGGTGATGCCTTATTGGATGATTACATCCCACTGTTTTCCAAGAAACATTGCAAACGTGGAGGATTGTATTCTCAACACTTGTGTAACCTGGAGTGTCTGTTGATGGAACACACAGGTGTTGTTTCAGATAACACTTCAGCACAACATGATACCCAAGTTTCGTACTTGCCACCACATCCAAATAGATAAAATTACAGGACTGCCGACTATGCCACCAAACAAGAGTGAAGGCCGCTGTCGTGGTGGGAGATTGTGTCGCACAGAATTTGCAAGAAATGCTGCAAGAAGGGCCTTTTCTTATGCTAACACATCTGAATTCCTTCATCAAACATTAGAGGGTACTTCAGAATACAATTCAGCAAATCACGATACGGAAATTTGGTGCAATACAACATTATCAATCAGCCGACAAATACCACAGATTCTTGACTGTGTGATCTAGTACTGAATAACGGACCTTGGCCTGCTGGGAATCATTCCCATTTCTTTTTGCAATAAATGCTGCACAACTCTCCCCTTTTTGTGTTCCATCAACAAGCGCTAAAGTTTACTTTAGGATATAGTTCAGCACCTGAACCTGGTCCTGTTCACGTAACAAACAGCTGAAGACCTTCTGGGCTGTTGAGCTGCGTTTCCCAGTAATGAGTAATGGGGCACTATCCAGGAGGAAGTTACTGTAACACTGATAAACATGTGACCCTGAACTGTTTCTGGGTATGTTCACCATATTTGTCTCTTTCTTCAACAGATGCTAGGGATTATTTTACAGTATACTTCTGATCAACATGATACCGAAATTTGATACTGTTCATCACTTTCAGTTACCTGTAGAACACCTTGCTGACTGTGTGCAAATTTGAGAAAAACTACTTTGTCCCGCTGGATGTAAATGTCCGATTTATTTTCCGAGATTTGCTGGAGACTGGGCTGGCTGTTATCTCCACACCTCTGAGTGCTCTCAGCAAGAACAAGTGATACTTTAGCTAGTGAACGGCCAGTTCCATAGATCATTTTAACTATTTCTATGGAAATTATGTGGAAAAGAGTCAGTTTACAGAACATGTGTACATGATTACTGGAAACATTAATGAATACATTAGTTTTCTAAATCGTGCCCATGCAACGCACTTAAAACAGTAGTTTTTTCTGTTTAGCTATCAATTTTAAAATTAAATTCATCCATGGAATAGAAAAAGTTGTCAAGGAGAAATGATTTTAGGTTAGATTTAAAATTTGCTTTGCTACCTGTCAGACATTCAATGTTATTGGGCAAGTGATTAAAAAATATTGGTGCTTTGTTCCTTTCTGAGCCATTGACGATTTAGCAGTTGGTAATAAAGATGATTTTTCCCTCTAGTGTTGTGTGTATGGACCACATTGTTCTTTTTAAATTGTGATGGATGATTTATGACGAATTACATTAGTGATTATGTATATACTGTCACGGGGCAGTTTAAACGCCTTCCTTCAAGAGGTATCTAAATGACGTCTGTGGATGAATGCCACATATTACCCTTACTGCTTGCTTTTGTGCAGCAAATACTTTCCTTCTATGTGCTGGGTTACCCCAGAAAGTTATTCCATAAGATATCATTGAGTGGATACACACAAAATATATCTTGGCATTTAATTTGTTTGTTTCCAAGATTAGCAGTTATACAAAGAGCAAACGGAGGTGAACGTAATTGTTTCGGAAACTCAGTTTTATGCTTTTTTTTTTTTTTTTTTTTTTTTTCCGTCAATATGTACACCCAAAAATTGGGAGCATTCTACCATTTTTACTGACCCCTGCTCATGTGCTACATCCATTTTTGGTATGACACCATTTGCTGTACGGAACTTAATATAGTCTATTTTCTAAGAATTGCTTAATAATTCTTTGAGTAATATCATTTACTGTGTTTTATGTTGATTTCTCTCTAATGGGATTCATTACAACACTAGTATCATGTGCAACAAGTACCATTTCTGCTTGCTGAGCGTTAAGTGGAAGGTCATTCACACATACTGTGAGTTGACAAAAGCCACAGGTTACCTCCAAACATCGTGTCAGACCTTCTTTTTCCCAGCAGCTCGACGTGGCATGGACTGCAGAAATTTGAGTCATACTGCCTCTATATCCATCCATAATTGCCAAAACATAAACAGTGCATGATTCTGTCCTTTAACTCTACTCTCAATTATGTCCCATAAATGTTCAATGGGCTACATGTTGGGCTATCTGGGTGACCAAATCATTGGCTCGAATTGTCCAGAATGTTCTTCAAAACAATCGCGAGTGATTGTGGCCATCTGACATGGTGCATTATCATCCATAAAAATTCCATCATTGTTCGGAAACATGAAGTTCATGAATGGCTGCAAATGGTCATCCAGTAGCCAAACATAACCATTTCCAGTCAATGATTGGTTTAGTTGGACTCAAGGAGCCAGTCCATACCATTTAAACACAGCTCGCACCATTATGGAATCACCAACAACTTGCATACTGCCTTGTTGACAACATGGGTCCACGGCTTCATGGGGTCTGTGCCACTCTAGAAACCTACCATCAGTTCTTGTTGTTGTTGTTGTTGTTGTTGTGGTCTTCAGTCCTGAGACTGGTTTGATGCAGCTCTTATCAACTGAAATTGGGATTCAGCTGACATGGCCATAGTTTCCCAGTTGTCTAGCATCCAATCGACATGGTCACGACCACAGGAGAGGCGCTGCAGGCGATGTCGTGCTGTTAGCAAAGGCACTCGCGTCGGTCATCTGCTGCCACAGCCCATTAACACCGCATTTTGCCACACTGTCCTAATGGATATGTTCGTCGTATGTCCCACATTGATTTCTGCAGTTACTTCACACAGTGTTGCTTCCCTGTTAGCACTGACAACTCTAACCAAACGAGTAGTGAGTACACTGAGTGCACTTGGCACGTTTTTAATGCATAATCTTTGTACAAATTAATTATATTATGTTATAAATATAGAATTAATTTAAAAATTTCATTTTGGTGTATCAAATTCAGTGATTGATGGTCATCCAACACTAAATTACAGAGCAAAAATTCTAGATATGCCACTCGAGCTCTCACAGTAGTGTTCTCACTTCCTGAGCATGGAGTCCTGGGTTCGATTCCCGGCAGGGTCATTGATTTTCACCTACCCTGAGATAACGTTGTGTGTTGTTGTGGCGTCTTCATCATCATCATTCATCCTCATTACAGTTGGAGGAAGGCAATGGCAAACCACCTCCATTCGGACCCTGCAGCGTGGCTCTCCTGCATCGTTCCCCTATGCTCTGTCAAGCAGCATGGGACTTCATTTCCATTTACATGTATAGTTATTTGGCCTTATTCTAATTGTATCTTTTCTTTCACTTCATCCTCAGTTAATCTTATCATGAATTTGCCATTCAACTTTTGAAGGTTCTCATAATTTAAAGTGAAACCTTTTACCTTCATTACAGTGCTTTTATCATTTGTCTAAAATAATAGGCCTAAGTTTTAGATCCAATTGAAGCCCAGTTTGTTATCCATTTATTATCTCCTAATTCATCTGTTCATTCACCTAATGTGCATCTTTGTCCACAGTGTTTATAGCATCATCGGTGTATATTACAATGTCTGTATCAAAATATATATCAGCTTCTTCTAACTTGTCTAATGAATTTAGACATATCTTAGCAGCAGCTGGCCGGAGTGGCCGAGCGGTTCTAGGCGCTACAGTCTGGAACCGCGCGACTGCTACGGTCGCAGGTTCGAATCCTGCCTTGGGCATGGATGTGTGTGATGTCCTTAGATTAGTTAGGTTTAAGTAGTTCTAAGTTCTAGAGGACTGATGACCACAGCAGTTGAGTCCCATAGTGCTCAGAGCCATTTTAGCAGCAGCTATTTAACTTGGCTTTTCTTTTGTCTTCATACAGCCTTTCACATAATTTTTAAATAGTATGTTGCTTTTATTTCTAAAATTCAACGCTTGGTACATGCCTTAAATTTTATGTCCTTTTTCTATAGATTTAATTACTTCATCAGTTGGCCAGATTCCAATAAAACTTCTTTTACTATTGTGATTACATATATTTATTTCCTCTTCTCCAATTTACACATAACGGAAACAACAGGCTTCATTTTATCAATTTTTATTTGCACTGGATGATACAATCCTATATGTGCCACTGCTTTAAATTTTGTAAGCTGACACCATTTTCTAGTATAACAGCTTGATTTATATATTTTTATTGGATGATCTACAGGGTAATAATCATAATAGTGTATAGCTGGATTATTACAGAGATATGAGGCCATCTTTGGTTTTTTAAAATGGAACCCTATATTAAATTTTAGTGTAACATGATGGGCTTAAAAAGACGATTTCAAATACATGTATATCATAATATTTAGGCGAATAGTTATTGAGACACAGATATGTTCTCACATCATGTTCGTCCTTCGAAGCGGCGTTGTCCAATGCGACCTTTCCTGTTGTGTAGAGTACATGCTAAATGTCGCAAGTCTGTCCTTACACAAACACGCCCATTTGCCCAACAATAGTAATACATACTGCAATATTTTGTGCAAAAATTAACTGATGACATCGCACAAATATTATTCAGTTATTTGACAACTGTGATACCAAAATAGTAGACAACATACAGTATTAAAATATTACAAGATGTTAATTCATTTTAAGTAACAGAAATACAAATTTAAACGAGGAGGCCCTTATCGGTCACAATTATTTCATACTTTTTTTATTTGAAAATAATTACTATTGATCACAATACAAAGCAAATACACACAAAGATGCAAAATACATACTGACATGATACAAAACTTTACTGAAGCACGTGCTCCAAACGCTTCCCCTCTGCTGCAATGCAAATTTGTAGTCGCCGTTCGAATGATTTGTGAATGGCTGGGAGGGTGTCACGTGAGATATCAGCACACACTCCGATGATATGTTGCTTCGTATCATCTGGCGTAGCTGGTGTTTGATCATACACTTTATGTTTGATTGCCCCCCCCCCCCCCCCCCAAAAAAGAGGGGTCAAATCAGGAGACCAGGATGACCACTTCACTTCAGCATGTCATCCTATCCAACAATCCGGGAACTTTTCATTTAACAGCTCTGTAGCCACACGGGAAGAATGAACAGGACAGCCGTCATGTTGAACCACATGCACTGACGCGTAGTTAGTGGTACCTCTTCCAGCAAAATGGGCAGAACGTTTCGCAGGAACTGTGCATAGTTATTGCCATTTACTATGTCGCACCATACGTTAACACTCCACAGTTGCTGATGCTGGACCTGTCGAAGCCAATGAGGGTTCTCTATTGACCAGTAATGCATATTATACAAATTGACATTACCGTGGTTGGTGAAAGTCGCTTCATCAGTAAAAAGCACCCGTTTAAAAAACATTGGATCATCTTACGGGCACTGACGCCTGACGTCATTCAAAATCCACACCGGAGAGTGCTTGATGTAATGAGAGGTGAAACGGGTGAAATCTATGCCGGTGCAATATGCATAGAACACATTCCAAGGTGATAAGTCGCAACAAAATAGTAGGGTCGTTATGCACCAACGGTACAACGCCCTCTTCATGTACCTCGCAAGTTGCAGTTGTCTGCCTTGTCCACTGTAAGGCGTTCCATGATCCTGATTCAAGCAGTTTCTTGAAAATACGTGTAGGACGCTCATGATGAGGATACAGCTCTCTATATCGCTTTACTGCACTAACAGCAGTTGTTCTGCTTTCACCACACATTAGAAGCATGTCTAACTTTTCTTCATTGGTGGATATGTCTGCTGCAGGAAACTGTGACAGAAATGCAATGTCTCATTACCCCAGCAGCACATTTATACCCTTCTCTCCAGCTACCTTGTGCATCGCCTTGCGGCATTATCGAGAAGTAGGAAAACAACACCTTCCCTGTTAAGTTCCTCAGTAGTCAAAAGGAAAGGTCGTATTGGACAACGCCGCTTCGAAGGACGAATACAATACTGCGTCTCAAAAACTATTCGCCTAAATATTGTGATATACACATATTTGAAACTGTCTTTTTAAGCCCTTCATGTTATGCAAAAATTTAACATAGGTTCCATTTAAAAACACCAAAGATGGCCTCATATCTCTGTAATAAAAAAGAGCACAAACCTGAACTGCGATGTATTCAAGTAGCCCCGGTCCCTCCAATGCACTGTCCAAACGGCATCTTTGTATCTATTACGGTTGGAGAGATACAAGGGGTGTTATGACTTAGCTGCCTCACCCTGTGTGTGTGTGTGTGTGTGTGTGTGTGTGTGTGTGTGTGTGTGTATTTACTTCTGACCAAAAGCTATATTGTGACAGTCTTCTCGTTGTGCCTATCTGCGACACATCTCGGCTATATGGTGAATAGCAAATTTCCTTTTCACAATATTGAAACATACACACATTCATACAAGAAGCAAACGTCAGACACTCAACTGCCACCATTGGCAGCTCCACCTGGGAATTTATAATTGTAACAGTCGTTTGTTGTGTCTGTCTGCAACTCAACTCATCATCTTTACAGTGAGCAGCAATCTTTCCTATACCCAATACCATTGCTTCACAAAATTTGTGATACAAAAGGTTTGTATTATTTGAAGAAGGCTATTCAGTGCTCAACATAGGTCAAGAAGCATCTCTCTGCACCTCAGTGGTGAGGTGCCACAGTATGGAGCTATACGTCATGGGGTCAACCATCATTCAGCCCTAGGATTTTTATCTGTCACTTACCATTTCTTACACCTGCAGGCAATGTGAAAACCTCTGAATTGCACTGTGGTTAAGGGCTGATGTTAATCCGTAGGTCCCCACGTTACTGGCTCGCTCAGTCCGTATGAAAGAGGGGGGGGGGGGGGGGAGGGAGGGAGGCAATGGCACACCACATCCAACAGGACCACGCCCAGAAATCACTGTAGCGTTCATACCCACCTTCAGGGCAATGGTAACTTTTACCCCTTACCACTTCAGAACCACTACTGGCCAGTTTAAAAATAAATTGCATGTTTATCAAGTTGAGAAAATTTTGAATAATCTTGATAAAGATACAAGTTAGGAATTTCAAACCATATAATCCTTTTTAACTGATTATATTATGTTCCTAACACTCTTACACTCAGTGGAATGTATACTTTATGAGGACACTGGATAACGGGCACCACAAAAAATTATTACATCAGTACAATATAAATAAAAACAAATTATATTAAACAGTTTTATTACAAGGAGAATTCGGTGATAAATAAATACAATTCTTAATAACTTCTGGACGGGGTCATTTCACAAGACCACGTGTCTTCATCTTGACAGATTTGACAAGCTGTGATAATGTTGTGTCCTTCTGATTGGTATTACTTTGACGTAACTTCACCTCCTCCTGAAATTCAACACAAGCAATTAAAACATGCTACGTATCGCACACAATTAAGTGTACAAAAAAGTAATTAAGTTGGACATTCAGAATAGAATAATATATTCCTAAGAAGGTAATACTGGCCACCTTGATAATACAGTACAAACATCAACAAGTGTTCAGTCTGTACATGGGAGGACTCTCAAACTGATATCAATTTTCTACTTTCATCATTATATATAATGCACAAGTCTCATAGGCTATAATTTTAATTTTAGAGACTGTGAAAAAAATTACTTCAGAAGAACAATTTTTAATAAAAATGAATAATGCTGGGCATTTTTATACACCGCCCAAAAAAAAAGTGGGTACCCCAGAAGAGGTAGACAAAACAATACTGAACTTCAAGGATTGACATAGTATGTGATGTTATTTCAGTAATTAAATAATTGAGTCCTCTCCAGAACTTGGCAATACAAGCCCTCTTACTAATAAAATTTTGCACCCATTCCGGTCTAGATGCACGCACTGATTCAGTTGTGAAAGGTGTCCTAAAGCTGCGGTATCCTCCCCTGACGTAAGTTGGCCCACAACTGTCATAACTGGTCCTCAATATCTCAGATAGTATTGCTGGGACAGAATTGGCGCCCGAGCTGGTCCCACACGTGACCTATCGTGGACATATCTGGGGCTCTCACTGGCCACGGGAGTACCTTAACATCACACAGACAGTTCGTAGAGACACGTGCCACCCACGGACGAGAACCGTCCTGCGGAAAGTGGCAGCATGACAGTCCTGCGGAAAATGGCAGCACAATACTGTCAGACAGGAGGTAGCACATGAAGCCAGACGATGTCTGTAATGTACTGTTGTGCTGTCACGAGTTCCCTCAGTCACTACCAGCCCAGACCTGAGATCGTACCTGACAGCTTCCTCTCAGCAAGACACCAGGTTCAGCATCACTGTGCCTTTCCAAAATACTGGAAGAACAGAATCTCTCCCCAGATCAGCACCGATTGTCGTGAGGCGTAGCCCAGAATGGTGATTCGTCCCCGAATGCAGTGCACTGCCATTTGTCGACAATCAAATCTTCCCGGTTACGACACCACCCAAACGTGACCATTCGTGCTGAGGTGTTAACAGCAGCCTACGTGTGGGGTAGTAACTCCCTAGTCCGGCTGCTACCAGACTCTGACCAGCGGTGTAGGTTGACACAGCTCACTGCACGGAGTGCTCTACTCATTCTCAGATAGCGCTCGGTCTACGGTGCGGCACTCCTACCCTGGGGCATCCAATGCACTCGACCGGAACCTTGCCTGCCCTAACTTACCCGTGCAGTCCAATATTGGGCCACTGTCACATCCAAACGTCCTACAAATGTGAATATTGCAAGATTGGACCAGCCGGCAAAGAGGAGATCCACTACGACACCCCTTTCAGGCTCTGTCAGGAGGCAATGTACTGTCTCACACGAGTACGTGACTCCTCCTCATCTTTTGCAGATATCACTCGATATCTGACACCGTTTACACCCCCTACATACCGTACTGAGTCTGGTAACAACACTAAACACAACCAACACTAATGCTCCGTGATGACTTTCCTACCTGCCCCAGAGAATTGTAGCTGCAAATCATTTGCACACTCTTGACAGTATGTACATGTATGAACTTACACTGACATCGGAAGTGTCTACTGGGTGCTTCACTTTTTGTCAGTCTGTTTATATAATTAACCATGAAGCTGCTAAACAGTTATTGTTCTGCAGTTAATTTCAACAGTATGTTACAGTGCGGCACACATTAAAATTTTAAAATGTCGTACAGCACATATCCATAAATGTCCATTTTGTACACTAACTTAGTGCTGTCAAAGTAAGTGAGCCGAGAGTACAGCAAGCCATCACCTAATTGTGAACACATCTGTGCTATGCCAAAATGTGGCTCACTTTGTTTTAAAATTTTAAAATCTGCCAGATGTAGAGTAAAAATTAGCTGCAGAACAGACTAAAAAAGGAGGTAAAAACACACACACACACACACACACACACACACACACACACACACGGTGTTCAGGAGGAATGTCACATAATTTGTAAGGTGATTCTACATAGGAAAATAAACCAAAAAAGTCCTATGAACATGCATCCAATTTTTTATTGTTAAGGAACTGGAGCATGTTGAAGACTACACACATCCATTAATGAATATGAAGACAAGTGTGAATATTACTTTCCAAAATGCTGCACAGGCACTGTGGTGGGCAGAATAACGATGAGGCACCCTACAAGAGGTGTGGGGGTTCTCCAATAGATGGCAGCACTGTGATGTTGCACAGATGCAAGCGTACCCAGTGTGCAATCGTGGGTCGGAACAGTGAACTGTTGTGAGGTCTCGTGTGTGTGTCATTTGTTTATTGAATAAGCCCATTGTATCCACGAATACCAACATGCTGCTATGTTCACCCATATAGAATATGCAGACACGTTGCTCGTGTACTGGCACTGTAATGGCAGTGCCCGTGTGGCTATGACAGAATACCAGAGATGCTTCCCTAATCGGTGAACCCCCTGTGACAGGGTACTTCATTGGGTTTTTCGAACATTGTGTTAATCCGGAACACGACCCTGGGGCTGCTTGAAGGGGAACGTGCAAGCTACACGGTGGATACGCGTGTTCACTTGTCGCTCGCATCACCAATGACACCGTTGCCCACATTAAAACCTGCCGAGACGACATTCGATGGGGAACACGACATACCTTCCGATATACTGTCGAGTGCTGTGAGATGGTGTGGAATTTTTTGAACGTGTCATGTAGAATGGCTCAATTGTCTGTCTCACCATTATTTTATCCACTACAGCACTAATGCAGCATTTTGATAACTAACATTCACATTTGTCTTCATAATCATAAACGGATCGTGTAGTCTTCAACCAGCTCCAGTCTGTAATGACTGAAAATCGGACACATATTCGTAGGACCTTTATGGTTTATTTTCACCTGTACAATCACATCACAAATTGAAACAAGTAATTGAACAGAAGACACGTGTGGCTGCAAATGTTGGGAAACACCCCAAATTTGGATTATGAATGTTGAACACGTAACATCACTAGATGATGTACCTCTCCACATGTGCAGCAGCTGGGCTCGGCAAACCTATCCTCACCAATGCATTAACATTAAAAATATACTGTATTGGAGATATATCTATGAAAAGGTGATGTAACTTACCAAACGAAAGCATTGATATGTTGATAGAGACACTAACAAACACAAACACACACACAAAATTCAAGCTTTCGCAACCTATGGTTGCTTCATCAGGAAAGAGGGAAGGAGAGGGAAAGACGAAAGGATGTGGGTTTTAAGGGAGAGGGTAAGGAGTCATTCCAATCCCGGGAGCGGAAAGACTTACCTTATGGGGAAAAGGGGACAGGTATAAACTTGCGCGCACACACACACACACACACACACACACACACACACACACACACATATCCATCCACACATATACAGACACAAGCAGACATACGTAAAGGCCACTTCTACTTGGCCTTTACACATGTCTGCTTGTGTCTGTATATGTGCGGGCAGTACTGCGGATGGAGATATCGACTTCGCCGCGGCCGAGTACAATTCGCCGACGATCAGATGACAACAGAAGGAAGCCTACTCGGAAGATAGAAGAGCAGCTCTCGCCCACTCGGTCACAGACAGTCGTCCGGGTGTGACTCGGACGGGGAACATTGCTCAGTGAACTCTTAGAAGTGGACAGACCTTTGTTGTAAATTGCATTTCCTTGGTAATGTGAAGTTTATGTACAATTATTTGCCCTCATCCATTGTGGCCCTTTTTTTACATATTATGTTATATGCAGTGTTGCAGACTTAATCATTCAACAAACCACAAAGATAAGTAAACCTTTTTAACTCATTTGTGTTACTTTGTTACTAATTTGTCGGAGTATTATACAATCTTTGTTCTCCTATCCTGTTACCTGACCCTGGGGCACAGCTGTCTAATGGTGGGAGGGAGAAATCATCTTAGCAGTATCCTGCACCAGAAGCCGTTTCACGACCTCTCAAACTCTGCCTACCGCAACCGTGGCAATTCGGCCTCCGCAGCGTAACGATGGTGGTTTACAAACTTGCCAACGGGGGCTTTACAAAAAAGTTACTTTGGGTTTTGGAGGCAGTATTAAAATTAACAATCAATCTTGTAAGGCTATTACATGCTCTTAAAGTTATCTAGAATTTTCAAAAGTGAAAAGTTGTAATTTTTTGACACTGACGTAATGTTAGCTCAGAGATTTGAGTTACTAGTTGCACCCATCACTGATTGGTTGCGCATGCTAATATCACTGGTTGTTTTAGCAGTGGACAACAACAACAACTATATGCCGAGCTGTGAAAAATACATTACTGCTTGAGATTATGAGCACATTTATCTATCACAGTTATGCAATTACTGCCCACTAGTCATATTAAACGAGAGCCTGCTAGGATTAAGTATTTCTTCTGAAGAGGCGACCGTGATATGACCCGATCAGTATGGGTGGAACAGTTCACAAAATTCTCTTAAATTTATGGCCTTAGCCGGATAACCTAGTGAGTGTGAAGACTAGTTAGCCGCTAAGAGCGTTGAAAGACTGAACAGAAAAAAAAAAGAGAAGAAGAAGAGACTGGTATTCATATTTTCTATAGGAACAATAGTTTGCATGTTGCGAGGAATGGAAAAATCAAAGATTATTAAAAGCAGCACTTTAATGGTTCAAAATTGATGTTTACTGTTAAAAGTGGATTGTGAATGGACATTAAATGTATGTACCACGTCTAAGCGCAGTAGAGGCGTGTTGAGTGATAAATTGTTTTCTCGGGGTGTAAGAGGGTGGAGATGGGCGGGAGTGGATGGTAGCAATGTGAGGCAAGTGTAGGTTCCCGGATTGTGGTCATGTAATTCCCTCCTTTATAGGTCTGCAATCTGAAGGTCGAGCAGGTGACTGGAAATTCTGTCTGCGCTACTACACCACAAAAAGCAACAACAGGGTGGTTCACAAAGTTAAACCGACCCTCTGCAGCAAGCTGTTTGAAGATGTGTCCAGGGGTTGTTTGTGGAAAATAAAGTGCATTAACATTACATGGAAACAGATATGAGCTGCTAAAATATTAATGCAAGCAATGCATATGAGCAGGATCTACATAAATCCTTGCACACTGCTCTACTTTGGGAAAGAGGAAACTGATTCTTAGTCATCCTGTAGGACAGTCATAGTGTTCTTCCAGAAAAGGAAACTTTTTATATCATGAGTGCTGCTCCGTTTTCAGTTTACAGACAAACTATACCACCTTAGAACTTCACCGAGTACATGTTTATACAGTGGTGTAATTTTCATTTTATTAAGCTAGTACTTATTTGCTGTAGTGGCAGTTGTTAAGTAAAATATGTTCTTGTAAACAACGGCTGTGAAGTGTTAAATATATGTGATGTTGCCAATGACCTTCCTAGTGTTTGTGGAAAAGGGAATGGACTGGCAAATGTGGTAGCTTGCAGCTGTTTTTGACATTATATTGCAAAGCTTTGTAATTATGCTGTCACTCAGTGGTGAATTAACGAGTGAGCAGAAAGTTAATGCCGTTCCACACCATTAATTGTGTTACTGATGATGGGCTGAATAAATCTGTTCCATTCAGGAACTGCTTGCACTTTTAGAGTGGGCTACACTGAGTGGAGACACTAAGCACACATCTGCAGAATGGGTGTGAATATGTCTGATGGAATGGGACTGATCATGTTCAAGTGTAGAACAGTAATCTGCCTATAATGCATTTCCTGATTTATGCTGAAATATATGAAGTTCCACAATAGTTGGGTGACCAAAGTCTGTTGCAGAAGCAAACTTTTAACCTCTTCAGATGTTAGGAGATATAAAGCTGGGGTGAGGAATCTGGTATTCCTCACGCAGTAAAAAGTATTCCAGCCAGTGATAGTGGGGACAATAAAACACACTGTCAAATACATACTGATAGTGTGTTACACTTGGTACAGGATTTTCAGTGTGGTTGACAGCTCAAGTTGTTGAGCATTTTTACACAATAGCTCACTTAACAACTGCAAATAAGTACTCATTTAATAAACTAAAATAGCTCCACTGTATAAACATTAGCCCTGCGATGTTATTTTGCCCACTCGCATAAGACAAATAGACAGAAAATGATGAGGATGAATAGTCAGTATGCAAAATAAAAAGCGAGCAGTGTTTACAATGGCGGACGTCACCTTTACTGGAAGAACACTACAGCTGCCAAATAGGATGACTAAGAATCGGTTTCCCCACTAGTAAGAACAGTGTGCAGAGATTTATACAGGTTCTGCCCATAAGCATCTCTCCCATTAGCATTATTAGTAAGTCATATCTGTATCCCATGTAGTGTTAATGCACTTCGTTTAAAATAAACACCCCTCAGGCATGCCTCTTCACTGCACCTGGTTCATAAGATGCAGTAAACTTGATGAAACATCCTGTAGTGGGGTGGACAGTGTGTGCAATCACCTGCTCAGTCTTCAGTTTCCAGACCTATGAAGGACAGAACTGTACGACCGCAATCCAGTGAACTACCTTCCCTCGTGCTTTTACTCTCCATCTTGTTTCATCCCGAGAAAACAATTTATCCCTTAATATGAATCTACCGCACTTAGACATGGTACACACATTGAATATTTGTTTTTAAACCACTTTGTTTAAAGATAAGCATTAATTTCACACTGTTAAAACAATATTTTTAATGATCTATAATTTTTTCATCCCCTGCTTTGCAGAAACTATTATACCTAGAGAAAAAATGAATAGTATCTTTTTTGTAGTATATTTAACATAGTTTAATCTTGTACTGGGAAACAATTTCACTTTTACAGGGGTAAAATAGGGGACGAAACGCTTTTTGAAAATATGTCGCTATTGAGGCTAGAGCTTCAAAACTGGTATTTGATTTCCATATCAGAAATAAAATATATATTTATATTTCAGCATTTTTGTAAATTCAACTACTAAAGAGGTAAAATAGTGTCCAAAAAGTTTTTTGAATATAAATTATTAAAGGTCTACTAAAGCATTTTTTAAGATAAATCTCTGGAAATTGGTATCTGACTTTTTGGTTACAAATAAAAAATACTTGTTTTAGTGTTTTTGCAAGTTCAACCCCCTAAAGGAATGAAAGGGGGATGAAAAGTTTTATGAAATTATTTCATTATGAAAATTTGCATTTGGCTTCTCTGTTAGATATAAAAGAGATACATGTTTCACTTCTTTTGGAAATTCATCCCCTAAGGGAGTGAAATAGGAGATGAAAATTTTTACACAGATATTTCTTTCTGTTAAAAATTTTTCTAAAGCAAACTCTATCTAAATTGATATTTCGCTTCTTGGTTAGATATAAAGAAGAGTCTCTTAGGGGATGAAAGTTTCTATGGAAATATCACCACACGAAAGCAAAAGCAATGATTAACTGTTGTAATGCTGTACAGAGACAATACCAGAAGTAACAACAACCCAGTTTTATTCTGCTTCCACATGAAGAGGTCAACAATAACACTAAATTTAGTATAGAATAGTACAGTCTCATAACTACAGAACACATCAATATACAGTCTTGTAGGTGAGCATACAATAAGCAAATAAACATAAGTAAGGCACAGGGCCCAGTGCAGCAAGATTATATTGGGATGCTGTGCACACAGCATATTTCCAGGAGCAGAACTGGCTGAAGGAATGTTTAGTTAATAGCAATGTCTATGCACTCAACAGGTTTAAGGTTAAGAAATATTTTCAGAGATTTTGAGAATGTAGAGACATATCACTGAGATAGGGTCTGCAGTGCCCCTTCTCGTGCTACGTAAAAGGCTCGTGTTATGCCATCTCAGTGAGGAGCTGTCAAAAAAATTGAAAATATAAAAAGCAAGTGCCAGTGTGCCTCCTAAATAACAAAGTGCACAATAGTAGCGTGTGAGCGAGTTCAAACAGAGCACAATGATTTGACGGGTTGACTTCTATGCCCATCTCCTGCTGCGGTCAAATTATCACACGAGGACATTCTCGCTCGTACGATGCCTGCTGTTACAACAGTGATGTTTGTTGGTGGAACCAGTGGAAGAAGAGGGTTGTAGCTGGTGATGAATGGGTACTCACCGGGCAATATGACCACAGTGTGGTGTAGCATTTATACTGTGAGGAGCTGCAAAGCTTCATCCACAGTGTTGGCACACAATGCAAGCACTGCAGAATGTGTGGGCTTTTCCACACAACTCATTTGTTCACCCATTGTATTCCATGAACCCATTGGTGACAGAGAGCATTTAAGGTTGTGAAACAAGTCAAGCAATACATTAATAAACAGAAACAGTCACAACAAATTATAACTAGTGTCCGTCTGCTCACACTTGTAATGTTACTTCTAGATTGAAGAATATATACTATTTGTGCACTTTAGTGTATTACTTGACAAAGTTAACCACAGAGCCAAGCATGACGGGACCTAAGCTGGTCACCTGACTAGGTACAGCTATGTTCCCGTTTAAGTAACGGGCATTTTTACCTCACAGTGCAACCGAGTAAAGTGAGAGCGAGAAATGACAACACAGGTGGCCATCCCAGCTCATTGTCAACAAAAGTTTACTAAATGATTAATGGAAAATCTCATATGAGATGTGAAACAAATACTAACAAAGAGATAGAGGGGCTGGCCAGTACTTACCTCAGCTCAGTACAGCCGATAGATACACATAAAACAGAACCGAAAATTTACGTTCCTAGCTTTCGGAACAAATGTTCCTTCATCGGGGAGGAGAGAGGGGAAAGAAAGGGAAGAAGGGAAAGGAGATTCAGTTACTCACAACCCAGGTTATGAAGCAACAGGGAAAGGAAAATAGGGAGGGTAGCAAGGATGGAGACATGGTTGTCAGAGGGAAGCCAAAGATATTCTACTGTAAGTACTGTGCCAGCTTCAAACCAAAGAGGATGCATACAGAAGTAAAGAAGAATAAAGATAAACACAACTATGTAGGATGAAAAAATGCGTGAATGGCTAAAGAGGAAAGGGAAAGAGGAGAAGACTGAAGAGTAAATGGGATTGAGGTTGTTTAACGTAGGTTCAGTCCAGGGGGATGGCGGGATGAAAGGATGTGTTGGAGTGCAAGTTCCCATCTCCGCAGTTCAGAGGGACTCGTGTTGGGTGGGAGAAGCCAAATGGCACATACGGTGTAGCAGGTTCCTAGGTCCCTAGAATTATGCTGGAGGGCATGCTCCGCTACTGGGTACTGGGCATCTCCTAGGCGGACAGTTCGTCTGTGTCCGTTCATGCGCTCAGCCAGTTTAGTTGTTGTCATGCCTATGTAAAAGGCTGTGCAGTGCAGGCATGTCAGTTGATAAATGACATGTGTAGTTACACACGTAGCCCTGCCTCGAATTGTGTATGTTTTACCAGTAGCGGGGCTGGAGTAGGTGGTTGTGGGGGGATGCACGGGGCAGGTTTTGCAGCGGGGTCGGTTACAGGGGTAGGAACCGCTGGGTGGAGAAGGTAGTCTGGGAATATTGTAAGGTTTAACAAGGATGTTACGGACGTTAGGGGGGCGACGAAAGGCAACTCTGGGTGGTGTGGGGAGAATTTTGTCAAGGGATGATCTCATTTCAGGGGTTGACTTGAGAAAGTCATATCCGTGGCGGAGTAATTTGTTGATGTTTTCGAGGCCAGGATAATATTGGGTGACAAGGGGGATGCTTCTGTGTGGTCTCGGGGTAGGAACATTGTTGTTGGATGGGGAGGAATGTATTGCTCGGGAAATCTGTTTGTGGACAAGGTCTGCGGGATAGTTGTGGGAGAGGAAAGCATTGGTCAGGTTATTGGTGTAATTAAGTTTACTGGCAGAAAGAAGGAGAAAGAAGTGACAGTGGTGACAGAACATAGTAGCAAAATGTTAAAAACTATTAAGTCGACAGCAGCATATTATGGAAGGAGGGGTACTGTGCCAAGTGGGATAGGATTTGAGTATCTATCCCAAAGCGCACACTATAAATACCCCATTAACAATATGAACAAATGTGTTGATAGGCATCAATTTATGTGATATTAGAAAAGGAATTAATTAAGATTTAATATACTTTATGTGTTTGAAATTCTTTCTGAAGGTGTCTGCCTTGAGTGTAGTCTTGTGTGGAAGAGAAAAGTGGGCATTAATCAGTTCAAATGAGAAGCATTTGAAATGTGATGTTAAAGAAGAATGCTGAAGATTAGATGGGTACATTGAATACCTGGTGATGATGTCCTGAAACAAACTGGGGAAAATGAAATTTATTGCACAACTTTACTAAAATAAGGGAAAGGAATCGTCAATTTGGTAATTGAGGGAACCATGGAGGAGGAAGGGGGGGGGGGGGGGGGGGGATTGTAGAGGCAGACCGAACAATGAATGGAGTAAGCAGGTTCAAAGGGATGTGGGCTGCAGCAATTATGCAGAGATGAAGAGGCTGGTGCAGGATACATTAGTGTGGAGAGCTGCATCAAACCAGTTTTCGGACTGAAGACTGCAACAACAAAAAGAATGAACAATACAAAGGAATACCAGCCTTGACAAAACATCACAACTTTTCGCACACAAAGCTGGATTTTATGGGCAACAGAAAATCTGAGGAAAACTATCCTGTCAATGGGATTTTGTAGAAACAGTGTCAATAAAAGAGTCATCACCTGTGAATGAGACGACATTTAAAAAAAAAAGACTGTATAAAAAAATTGAACTTCACACTTAAAGCAGATAGTGGTTTGCTCAGCTGAAACATGGGGTCACACATATTAGAGTTTGTGCAGGACAAGGTAACCAATGCGCAATGACCAATGTTTGGCCAAAGTGCTGGGCGAGTTCATTCATTTGTTTGGAAGGGGAGTCTGACAGTGTTTGCCACATTTTGGCCCGTTGGCAATGACAGAATCGAAGTGCACGCCATGCAATCTTTCTCAAATGATTTTACACAAACTATTCAGTAAAAAAACTCATTTTTGCATTACTTATAGCTTTATATGTCAGGTTCATGCCTATTTGCCCATCATATCATTAATGGTCATAGTTATTGCGACATCTACACAGAAGTAACACACTGCGCAAAATTAAAAAAAGGCTGCAATGAAAAGGGCCACCAAGATTTTGCATTTGGTGCAAATTACATAATATGTTGCAGTGTATAAATGGCAAATGATAGCACACAAAGAAGAGAGTATTTTACCATATGGTTATTATGCAAAATTTCACTATCTCCCATGTTAGTTAACTAACTACAGACTTTTTCGACGAAAAAACGTAATTTTTAGGGGCCACTAATAGCTGGTGAAACGTGAAATGCTATGGGTTTTGGAACACTTAAGTGAAGACCTTGCAGGTTTATTCTGTACCGAGGATGTGCTTTTCCCCTCAGTTCCTCATTTAATAAATGTAATAAAACACCGTCTCAAATTCCCTCGCAATTGCCTCTGTACAACATATCAGAGAGGCAACACTGTGTAAACTCCACTGTGTTTTGGCAAAAAAAAAAAAGCAAGTTTTAAAATGGCAACAAGAGAAATGGTAGATTTTGCTCTAAATTCACCACTCATGATGTTTCTCTGAAAGTTACAAATGGTTAACATGCAAAGCGAAATTATATCGCTGCCATTTCGGCGAAATTCTTTTTAGATATTAATCAAAGCACAGGTGACAGATCTTTTTGAATGGTCACCATGCAAGTGTGTGTGTGTGTAGTGGCTCCACTTAACATTTACAAAAAAATGTGAGGGTAGGCTTCAGTTTAGAGTGGCACTTCGCATTTCCCCTACAGCACCTGCCCGTAACCCCCACCACTACCGCTCTCCCCACACGTGCCCTGCCGACTACACATCCACCGGCCACAGTATGCTGCACGGGCTCTACACTGTGAAGAAATGTTGCCACTGCGATAGTGTGTAATGTCAAACACAAGTGGTGGGCACTGTTTAATTGTTACGCTATGCAGGGCACTGAAGTATAGATACACAGCATGTAACAGAATCCACTTGAAAAAAGTGTATGCTTTTAAATACTTGCTCTCCCTGTTTCTCTGGCATGAATACGACAATACTGCCACCATGGCCTTGCCTTCAGTTTGCTTTGCAGGGTAACATATAATCTGAAGTTCATTTTACTTGCATGTGACATTTTACTTCAATACGTATTATTGTTTCTGTGCTCTCTCAGCTTTATTAATCTCTGCTGTAACTGTTACACAAGATTATCTGGAGACAAACCTGAGGGGTGTACTTCTTCTTTTGTTTATATCACTATATTGTTTGCCAATATATGTGCTAGTACTACGATATCAGAAAACAAATTACTTACCTCATCATCCTCTTGATGCCTCCTTTCCAGTTTTGCTTTTCGCAGAGCTTCCATGCCTTTCGTTTGTTTGTAATGAGGATCTGTTGGGTCGATATTGTAGTGGTGGGATGAGAACAGAGCAGAAAACCTCTCATCATTTACATTCACCTGGAAAATACACATACCAACTGAGAAATGATATTTGGAGGAGGGAAGGGGGGAGAGCTTATCTCCCGTTCCTAATCACTGTTAGAGCTTCCCGTGCGATATTAAAATTAAGGCAGCTACATCTGTAGTAACAAACTATTCTATATAAAACTTTATGAAAGGAAGTTTGTTTCATATTTTTTAAAATAATGTCTGTTGTTACGGAAACATTTCTGTCTGAGAAGTTTTTCCATTACAGTTTCAGACAGGCATAACACACTGCAGTTGTTTCCTGATGATACTATGGTGTACATTAAGGTGTCAAAGTTGAGTGACCGCAGAAAGATACAAGACGACAGAGACAAAATTTCCAGTTGGTGTGATGAATGGCAGCTAGCTCTAAATGTGGAAAAATGTAAGTTAATGTGGATGAGTAGGAAAATCAAACCTGTAATGTTCAGATATAGTATTATTAGTGTCCTGCCTGACACAGTTAAATCATTTAAATATCTGGGCACAATGTTACAAAGCGATATGAGGTGGAACAGGCATGTGAGAACTGTGGTAGGGAAGGCTAATGGTCGACTTTGGTTTACTGGTAGAATTTTAGGAAAGAGACCGCATATAGGATACTATTGCGAGATATTCTTGGCTACTGCTCGAGTATTTGGGATATGTACCAGGTCAGATTGAAGACAGACATCGAAGCAATGCAGAGGTGGCCTGCTAGATTTGTTACCAGTAGTTTCAAACAACACATAAAGTGTTACAGAGATGCTTCGGGAACTCAAAGGGCAATCCCTAGAGCGAAGGCGATGTTCTTTTCGAGAAACACCACTGAGAAAATTTACAGAACAGGCATTTGAAGCTGAATGCCAAACGATTCTACTGCCACCAACATACATTATGTGTTAAGGACTACAAAGATAAGATACGAGAAATTAAGACTCATACGGAGGTATACAGTCATTTTTCCCTTGCTCTATTTGCGAGTGGAATAGGAAAGAAAATGACAAGTAGTGGTATGGGGTACCCTTCACCATGCACCATACGGTGGCTTGCAGAACATTAGGAAATGGAAAATGATCCAAGTGCCACTACTTCAAAGAGGGCATTTTCAGTGCTACTGTATTCCCACTACTCTGTTGCATGTCTCTAGATTTGATATTGGTGCCAAACCATGGAAAAAGTATTTCAAACGTGCATTAGTAGATGGCGCATAATCTCTGTGCCAACGTGTGCTCCCCTCTGGAGATTCAAAATTTAAACGATATGAGAAGAGGTTTTTTGTTGATTACAGTTTTACTAATTACAATCCTGTACTTTTATTATCATAAATATAACATAGTGCCTCAGTATTAATGGTATTTGAAACAAATACTTTCTCCCTGCCATTTTGTCAAAAACTTACATTTTTGTGACTGTGGCTACTTGCAAAAAAGCTTTACCAGTTATGAACCAACAGGTTCACGTTTAGATGGCTGTTCACATTTATATTACATTTGTTGCTGTTTACAATAGTTCTTCAGGGAAAAAAAGAGCAGCCAATAACTAGTGTAGACAATAACAAACAACAACTGTCATATAGATGTGAGCAGCCATTTGGAGATGCACGTATCAGTTCATAACTGGTAACAGCACTGTTCGTGTAAATACATAGTATTATTAACAGTTGCTGGTTGCTGTTTTCTCCTTTACAAGAATCAATTTGTAAAAAATTTCTTATCGACATGTAGAACCATCAGTTTCCTGAATGGCACTTAGAATGTTTTTAATATAGTATTTATTTTTGTGGTGATGCAGTGAGCAGCACAATTCTGTAGTATCAGAATACCTTCTTAGTTTTTTGGGCCCAAATCAATTATGTTCAAACAGAGACATATAGTTCTTTTTTTTCATTCTCCTGACAAATATCTGATTTGCCACACACAATGTTTTCCATTTTCACTCTTCAAATAATTAAGTGTTTCATGTAACTGTATGTGAAACTGTGTCTTCTAGTACATTTCATTTACAGTACAAAAAAATAAAAGAAAGACTCAGTATCTGTCCAACAGATTGAAACTGTGTGCCAAACTGAAACTCGAACACAGAACCTCACTTCTGCAAATGAAGCTCTCACCGACAGAGCAATCTAGGTATGACCCAAAAGCCACCCTCGCAGTTTAAGTTCTGCCATGTAGCCACTGTCACTTTCCAAACTTAACAGAAGCTCTCTGGCATATTTGGCAATACTAGTACTTCTGTAGACAATCCCCTCAGAAGAGGCTATTCCAATGCTGCCCCTGGAATGAGGGCACCTGCACCCCTGCCCTTGCCCACCCCTAACTGCACACGTGAGCAGGAGCAGGTAGTATAGGCTACCCACCAAACTGCCATATTGCATACGTCCTGCACACGCGTGAGCCGTTCGGCTGCCCCTACCCGAAGTGCAGTGCCTGTCGAGTACAGTCATTCACGTAACAGGCCAGCTTGAGACTGCCCGTACATCAGCCTTTTGACATTTCTCTGCAGTATCCTTATCCAGGAGGGCTAGTCCTGTGAAGCGTGCAGGAAGACTTCTGTGAAGCTCAGAAAGTAGGAGATGAGATACCAGCAGAAATGAAGATGTGAGGGTCACTAACCGTACCTCTGTCGGAAAGCGAGGTTCTGGGTTTGTATCTCGATCGCCACACAATTTTAGCTTGTGGAAATTTAAACAATACTGCACAATAGCTGAGGTAAGCTATTATGCAGTCTGCGCAGTTTCCAGATTTCTATCAGTTCTGAGCTAGGGAGCCAAAACAGAGAAAATGTGCTGATCTAGTAACTTACATAATGTGGCTTAGCGCTTTACTGTAAATACAGTCAAAAGAAACTTAAAAACTCAAGTGTAACTGTTCAAATATTTCAAGAAGGAAGCTATTAAGAGCATTAACTGGGATTTGACAGTCTGACAGCAAGGAAATACAATCAATGTGCTACAACCTGACAAAGCCTAAAATATACAGTTACAGTAATTGTAATTGAATAGATAAAAAAGTATTACAGTTTGCAAGCTTTCAAAACCAGTGGCTCTTTTTCTTCTGGAAGAAGTGCTGAAGAGGAAGGAAGAGGGGTGAAGGAAAAAGGACTGGTGAGGTTTAGGAAAAGGGGTATAGTTCGAAAAGTTTCCCAAAACAACGGGCCAGGGGAGACTTACCAGACGGGATGAGAAGGAAGGATTGACTGCTGGTGACTGCATCAGACAAGATCTGTAAACCTGAGAGCTTAAAGGTGGAAGATATGATAATATGCAAGACAGAGATTACTGCTAAAACTTCATGCACGAGTTAATAAGAACAAAAAGCTAAGTGCATTGTATGTGACAGAGCTTGGACAGGGACAGCGAAAAATAGACAGGTCAGAAAATGAAGGATATAGAAAACTGAATGGGAACGAAGAAAGGAATAATTCCTGTGATGAGATGCTGAGACTGAAGAAATTAATGTAAATTAAGGCCACGTGGGTGGTGAGAATCAAGGACATGTTGTAGCGCCAGTTCCCACCAATGGAGTTCTCTGCAACAGAATATTGGGTGATGCCAGTATACACCCTCTGCCTATGCCCATTCATCCTGATAACTTGGTGGTAGTCATGCTGATGTAAAAGGTCAAACAATGTTTACATTACAGCTGGTATATGAAATGTGTCATTTCACAGGTGGCTCTCCATTTGATAGTTAACATTTTGTCATTTACAAGGCTGTTATAGGTGGTGGCAGAAGGTGAATAGCCCCCCCCCCCCCCATACATTGTCTGTCAGCTCCCAAACCTATGACATCCATCTTGACCTTAATCAACTTTATACTTATCAACAACTACTTCAGCTACGAGGGGCAGACATACAAACAGATCAGGGGTACAGCCATGGGAACCAGGATGGCTTCCTCCTATGCCAACCTTACCATGGGCCACTTGGAGGGGGCTTTTCTGCGATCCACAAGTCTTCGGCCCCTGGTTTGCTTTAGATACATTGAAGACATCCTAGCCATATGGACTCTTGGTGAGGCTGACCTGTTGAGATTCCTGGAATCTCTACATATATTTCCACAATTAAATTTCACATGGTCCTATACCAAATCCAATGCCTTTCCTTGATATTGATCTCATCCTGACCAAAGGTTCATATTAAACTTATGAACAAACAACAGTGCTTACATTTTGATACATATTGCCTTTTCCATGTCAGGCATTCCCTCTCATATAGGTGAGGTCCATTCTGTCCAAGATTTTGCCCTCCATGCCTAGAATAGCTTCTAATCGCCCTCTCAAGTATCCTTTTCAGATCCTATGCTTCTTCTGTACTTGTCTCCCTACACTATGGCTCCTACCCCTATGACCATCCTCACTGCAAGACTTGCCCTATTCACCCTCCTACCACAACCTATACAAGAGCTGTAGCTGGCAAAACGTATGCTATCTGAGGGAGAGACACATGTGAAACGACAAATGTCATTACCATCTGTCGTGTAAAAGTTGTTTGGCCTTTTATATAGGTGTGACTATCACCAAGTTATCAGTTAGGATGAATAGGCATAGACAGAGGTTACATACTGGTAACACCTAATATCCTGTTTCAGAGCATGCTCAACAAAATGACAGTCGTGACTCAGTGCCTGTTTCTCCACATGTGGCATTGGATTCTTCACCCAGACACCAGTTGTCAGAACTCCGCAGGTGGGAACTGACACCACCACACGTACTTGGTTCTTGCCACCCATTTGGCCTTAATTTACATTAATTTCTTCAGTCTCAGCATTTCTTCACAGTACTAGTAATTTCCTCACTCCCTTTTAGTTATCTACATCTTTCATTTTCTGACCTGTCTATTTTTCGCTGTCCTCCTCCCACCTCTATCACATACAATGCACTTAGTTTTACGGCCTTATTAAATAAACTATTTAGCAGTAATATCTGTCTCCCATACTGTCCAATCTTCTACCTTTAAGCTCACAGATTTTCAAATCTCATCTGGTCCAGTCCCCAACAATCGGTCTTCCCTCCTCGTCGTGTCCGGTAATTCTCCCCTGACCCAGGGTTCTGGGTGACTTTTCAAAATTCTACTCCTCTTCCTGCCCCTTCAACCCTTCTGCCAGAAGAGGGAGCCACTGCCTCCAAAAGCTTGCAACTCTAATACCTTTTCTACGTGTGTTCTGTTGCCGCTTGGTGAGTAGATTTTTTTATCTATTCAATTATGTGCATTTTTAAAAATTGATTATTTTTATTTGTAAATTACAATAATTGGTTTATTAACTCCATTAATTGTTCACTGAAATCTTAAATTCCAAATTTTCAACCAATAGCTTTAATATTTTTTTTTTCCACCCCCCATGAACCATGGACCTTGCCGTTGGTGGGGAGGCTTGCGTGCCTCAGCGATACAGATAGCCGTACCGTAGGTGCAACCACAACGGAGGGGTATCTGTTGAGAGGCCAGACAAACGTGTGGTTCCTGAAGAGGGGCAGCAGCCTTTTCAGTAGTTGCAAGGGCAACAGTCTGGATGATTGACTGATCTGGCCTTGTAACAATAACCAAAACGGCCTTGCTGTGCTGGTACTGCGAACGGCTGAAAGCAAGGGGAAACTACAGCCGTAATTTTTCCCGAGGGCATGCAGCTTTACTGTATGATTACATGATGATAGCGTCCTCTTGGGTAAAATATTCCGGAGGTAAAATAGTCCCCCATTCGGATCTCCGGGTGGGGACTACTCAAGAGGACGTCGTTATCAGGAGAAAGAAAACTGGCGTTCTACGGATCGGAGCGTGGAATGTCAGATCCCTTAATCGGGCAGGTAGGTTAGAAAATTTAAAAAGGGAAATGGATAGGTTGAAGTTAGATATAGTGGGAATTAGTGAAGTTCGGTGGCAGGAGGAACAAGACTTCTGGTCAGGTGACTACAGGGTTATAAACACAAAATCAAATAGGGGTAATGCAGGAGTAGGTTTAATAATGAATAGGAAAATAGGAATGCGGGTAAGCTACTACAAACAGCATAGTGAACGCATTATTGTGGCCAAGATAGATACGAAGCCCACACCTACTACAGTAGTACAAGTTTATATGCCAACTAGCTCTGCAGATGACGAAGAAATTGAAGAAATGTATGATGAAATAAAAGAAATTATTCAGATTGTGAAGGGAGACGAAAATTTAATAGTCATGGGTGACTGGAATTCAAGTGTAGGAAAAGGGAGAGAAGGAAACATAGTAGGTGAATATGGATTGGGGGACAGAAATGAAAGAGGAAGCCGCCTGGTTGAATTTTGCACAGAGCACAACATAATCATAACTAACACTTGGTTTAAGAATCATGAAAGAAGGTTGTATACATGGAAGAACCCTGGAGATACTAAAAGGTATCAGATAGATTATATAATGGTAAGACAGAGATTTAGGAACCAGGTTTTAAATTGTAAGACATTTCCAGGGGCAGATGTGGACTCTGACCACAATCTATTGGTTATGACCTGTAGATTAAAACTGAAGAAACTGCAAAAAGGTGGGAATTTAAGGAGATGGGACCTGGATAAACTAAAAGAACCAGAGGTTGTACAGAGATTCAGGGAGAGCATAAGGGAGCAATTGACAGGAATGGGGGAAATAAATACAGTAGAAGAAGAATGGGTAGCTTTGAGGGATGAAGTAGTGAAGGCAGCAGAGGATCAAGTAGGTAAAAAGACGAGGGCTAGTAGAAATCCTTGGGTAACAGAAGAAATATTGAATTTAATTGATGAAAGGAGAAAATATAAAAATGCAGTAAGTGAAACAGGCAAAAAGGAATACAAACGTCTCAAAAATGAGATCGTCAGGAAGTGCAAAATGGCTAAGCAGGGATGGCTAGAGGACAAATGTAAGAATGTAGAGGCCTATCTCACTAGGGGTAAGATAGATACCGCCTACAGGAAAATTAAAGAGACCTTTGGAGATAAGAGAACGACTTGTATGAATATCAAGAGCTCAGATGGAAACCCAGTTCTAAGCAAAGAAGGGAAAGCAGAAAGGTGGAAGGAGTATATAGAGGGTCTATACAAGGGCGATGTACTTCAGGACAATATTATGGAAATGGAAGAGGATGTAGATGAAGATGAAATGGGAGATATGATACTGCGTGAAGAGTTTGACAGAGCACTGAAAGACCTGAGTCGAAACAAGACCCCCGGAGTAGACAATATTCCATTGGAACTACTGACGGCCGTGGGAGAGCCAGTCCTGACAAAACTCTACCATCTGGTGAGCAAGATGTATGAAACAGGCGAAATACCCTCAGACTTCAAGAAGAATATAATAATTCCAATCCCAAAGAAAGCAGGTGTTGACAGATGTGAAAATTACCGAACTATCAGCTTAATAAGTCACAGCTGCAAAATACTAACACGAATTCTTTACAGACGAATGGAAAAACTAGTAGAAGCCAACCTCGGGGAAGATCAGTTTGGATTCCGTAGAAACACTGGAACACGTGAGGCAATACTGACCTTACGACTTATCTTAGAAGAAAGATTAAGGAAAGGCAAACCTACGTTTCTAGCATTTGTAGACTTAGAGAAAGCTTTTGACAATGTTGACTGGAATACTCTCTTTCAAATTCTAAAGGTGACAGGGGTAAAATACAGGGAGCGAAAAGCTATTTACAATTTGTACAGAAAGCAGATGGCAGTTATAAGAGTCGAGGGACATGAAAGGGAAGCAGTGGTTGGGAAGGGGGTAAGACAGGGTTGTAGCCTCTCCCCGATGTTGTTCAATCTGTATATTGAGCAAGCAGTAAAGGAAACAAAAGAAAAATTTGGAGTAGGTATTAAAATTCATGGAGAAGAAATAAAAACTTTGAGGTTCGCCGATGACATTGTAATTCTGTCAGAGACAGCAAAGGACTTGGAAGAGCAGTTGAACGGAATGGACAGTGTCTTGAAAGGAGGATATAAGATGAACATCAACAAAAGCAAAACAAGGATAATGGAATGTAGTCTAATTAAGTCGGGTGATGCTGATGGAATTAGATTAGGAAATGAGGCACTTAAAGTAGTAAAGGAGTTTTGCTATTTGGGGAGCAAAATAACTGATGATGGTCGAAGTAGAGAGGATATAAAATGTAGGCTGGCAATGGCAAGGAAAGCGTTTCTGAAGAAGAGAAATTTGTTAACATCCAGTATTGATTTAAGTGTCAGGAAGTCATTTCTGAAAGTATTGGTATGGAGTGTAGCCATGTATGGAAGTGAAACATGGGCGATAAATAGTTTGGACAAGAAGAGAATAGAAGCTTTCGAAATGTGGTGCTACAGAAGAATGCTGAAGATTAGATGGGTAGATCACATAACTAATGAGGAAGTATTGAATAGGATTGGGGAGAAGAGAAGTTTGTGGCACAACTTGACCAGAAGAAGGGATCGGTTGGTAGGACATGTTCTGAGGCATCAAGGGATCACCAATTTAGTATTGGAGGGCAGCGTGGAGGGTAAAAATCGTAGAGGGAGACCAAGAGATGAATACACTAAGCAGATTCAGAAGGATGTCGGTTGCAGTAGGTACTGGGAGATGAAAAAGCTTGCACAGGATAGAGTAGCATGGAGAGCTGCATCAAACCAGTCTCAGGACTGAAGACCACAACAACAACAACAACAACAGCTTTAATTTCTCAATTAGAACAACATACTTATGCCACCACCTATTCAAGTGTTGGCATTTGTCAACCGATTATCTTGCTGAAAAGCTACATGCAAAATTGTGTTTAATACAAATTTACCTGGAAATCATCCTCTGTATTGGCAAGTTGTTCCTCTTTCTTGGCTTTCTTTCCTAGTTTCTTCTTCTTTCTCTTCTTTTTGCTGCCAGATTCCGCTTCTTGAATAGATTTTAAACTGAAATGCTTCTTACTCTCCTGGCCACTATCTTCCAGCATTAGAAGCTCCAATTCAGCCTAGACAATATACTTATGGTTAGGGGACATTAATGAGAAACTTATACTTGTCGTTACATATTTTTCACAAGCACTGTGCATGTGCATCACTAACCCACATCCCAACACGCACGCACACAAGAAACATTCCACGTGGGGAAAATATATATACAAAACAAAGTTGCTGTGACTTACCAAACGAGAAAGCGCTGGTAGATAGACAATAAAAAACACACAAACACACACACAAATTTCAAGCTTTCACAACCTAAGGTTGCTTCATCAGGAAAGAGGGAAGGAGAGGGAAAGATGAAAGGATGTGGGTTTTAAGGGAGAGGGTAAGGAGTCATTCCAATCCCGGGAGCAGAAAGACTTACCTTAGGGGGAAAAAAGGACAGGTATACACTCACGCACACACGCAAATATCCATCCGCACGTATACAGATACAGGCAGACATATGTAAAGGCAAAGAGGTTGGGCAGAGATGTCAGTCGACTGACTCGCACACACACACATATCCATCCGCACATATGTCTGCCTGTGTCTGTATATGTGCGGATGTGTGTGTGTGTGTGTGTGTGTGTGTGTGTGTGTGTGTGTGTGTGTGTGTACGCGCGGGCTAGTGTATACCTGTCCTTTTTTCCCCCATAAGGTAAGTTTTTCTGCTCCCAGGTTTGGAATGACTCCTTACCCTCTCCCTTAAAACCCACATCCTTTCGTCTTTCCCTCTCCTTCCCTCTCTCCTGATGAAGCAACCTTAGGTTGGGAAAGCTTGAAATTTGTGTGTGTGTTTTTTATTGTGTCTATCTACCAGCACTTTCTCGTTTGGTAAGTCACAGCACCTCAAAAAAGAGGAGGAGAGGTGATGTGCTGGCCCTTAACTACGTTGCCTCAGACTCGAGAGTTGAAATATTAAAAGTTGTGGCTGGTTTCATTGTCTAGAGTCTGGGATATGTAGTTGATTGTCTAGAGTCTGGGATATGTAGTTGCCGCATTACAGGCCAAATACTGCTGAGTCTACAATATACAATCTGAATATACACGTGAATCGAATGGTCGAAGGTTCCTATCACTCGGTAGTTGCGAATTTTGAATGCAACAGAGAGATTTATAAATGAAAGATTGCAATTAAATAAAATCTGCAGGTACTATTTTTAACAACTTCAAATGATGAGTACGATAGCAGAAGTACGTTTAAGAATGCCATTTATTACTGTAAAACTCTTATTGGTGTCGATGGTCCAGCAATTAAATAAAATATAAGTTGAATAACAGGGAAACAATAGATTCCTACTTCACATAATTAGTTACGAACAACAACATAGCTCACAAGATATTCACTTCTAAACGCATACTACTACTTCACTGCACGGAAATCTCACAAGTGCACAAGTCAACACTACGAAATATTTCTATCTCCTGCGACCACGTGCAAACTGCTCCACTCTCCCAAGTCTTTCCTGCGACCTTACATCGCCGCTTCCCGTCCGGCACTCTCCCGTGTCCTGTGCGACCCGATCGTCGTGCCGTCCTGTTCAGTACCCTCCTGTGTCAAGGGCCACCCGATGCTCCTCCCTCTCTTCCATACAGTCTCCCCAATAACGAGTGCTGTGATTGGCTAGAGCGCTCCTGCCATTTCTCCGAGCCAACACACACTCTCAAACATATTGAAACACATTCAAAATACTGGATTTACATTTGTATAACTTAAATTTAAATAAATATTCCTTCAGCTGGACCGTAAACACGTTCTAACATCCATTATAAACCCATAAACAAATCAAATAAACTTATATCAAAGGAATAGAAACAAAAGCAGGCCAGTAGCCAAATGTCTCTGTGCTTTCTAAACCACAGTAAATATTTGACCAATTTCTTCACGACTAGTATATATTGGATATAAACAAAGACATAGACAAATAAATATATTTATAAGCATGCTGCTACCATTTTTTTGTGTAACTGTGGAGTACTTGTGGCCTGATGTGACCAATAGTAATCGTCCACTTTGACCTCCAATAACTCGTGTACTATTCAAGTTACATGCCTGTAATTCACACCAATTTAGGTTTACACTAACAGCTTTCTAAAGACACATCGATCAACAAAATCAGATGAACAATTTAGATTTTGGAAATTCATTACTGGGTGTTACTTGTAAGATTTATAGTCAGATACTAAACTTTAAACTAATAAAGATATTGAAAATCTGATTACATCATCAGAATCGTCATGCAAATAATGGTAATGTACATGTTTCCTTTTAAGGTATCACGATTCCCCTAGCTATTATTAGCTTCTACATGAGCTGTGAAATGTCTGCTATTACGGTTTCACAAAGTCCACCACCTTCGGCACTCCCAGCATACACAGCTCCTTCATCGACACAAAGCACAGTCCTCGACACTGTGTCAACATGGAATTCCCAGCCACACGGTTGGCCTGGAACACATGCTGGGGCTGCCCCTCTTGCTCCGGCCGATGCTCGGCACCACGCGGTTGCCGAGGAGTCCCGGCTTGGCGAGCGCCCATGCAGCCGTGCCAACTCCGAACTCGGAACATTTTCAGGGTGCCACAACTTGTCCGTTACCCCACAAGTGACAGGTCGTGCAGCTGTCACTGCACAGATAATAGGGCGTGTGACCCCAGACGTGTCAACAAGAACTGCTGTGAACTTGTTATTAGCAGTGGGACTATAGGTAGGTACAACTCTAGCCTGTCTTCCATTCACGCTACAGTATTGACATACACAGTCGTGACTGGTGCTGTCAAAGGATAACTTGGAAGATGCAATTGCACACCACCGTCTTCCACAAAGAAAGCAGATGCCTGCACGCAAGTGATAGTCATTTGTGCATATGACATAGACCTGTTAAGTGCTGTCTCATTGAGTGGATTTGTCCGAGACACACTGAAAAAGCTACAACTCTCGTTCACCTTTTATGTTTCTGGAGGGGAGGCTAAGCAATGCTCAGTACATGCAGAATGTTGTTAGACCTGTTCTTTTGCCATTCTTGCGACGAGAAGGTCATGTGTTGTTCCCACAGGACAATGCTACCGCACACCCACCCCTGAAACTCAATGTGCTGTGCAATACATGAAACAACTTCCTTGGCCAACACAATCTCTGGACTTGTCTCCAATCGAGCATGTGCAGGATACAATGGGACGAGAAATGGCTTGTGTGACTCGTCAACCAAAAATTCTTACACAATTATATGAACAGGTCTAGCAGTCGTGGCATAATGTATTCCAGGACAGTATATGCTATATGCACAATTGACTGGATGCCAAAGTCAGAGCCTGTGGAGGCTACACCATGCACTAATATGTGTGTTTCAGCATGGGCTGATACCTGGCATCTCTGAACCACTTGTGCTACTGATCTTTAAATGTAATTATTCGATATACTCCATATGCACCGTTTCAACAATAAATCTTGAGTGAATTGGAAACTTCCAAAAGGGGTAATTTTTTTCTGGCAGTGTATATTCTAATTTTTTTGTTTCCTCGAACCACTGCGCAGTCCAGTGCAGTAAACTAATAAAATCAAGAGTCAAAGGAACACCCTACGTTCTAGAAGACAATTATTCAAGGGCAGAAACCCATTCACTCAAAATATTTTTCTCAAAGCACTACTTTTCCTCCTTACTTCGACTCCATACAGACAATGTCTCAGGGAAAGGACTAAATAACGAAAAATTTAACAAGTAATGCAAGGTGTGAATATGATATAATTACCTTTCTTCGTTTTTCTTCTTCATCATCGTCGTCATTATCATCACCACCATCTTGCCGTTTCCTTTTCTTTTTCTTATTTTCCTTTGGCACTGTATCCTCCAGTTCCTCCTTAAAATACGGATCACTCATGTCTATATCTGAGGGAATTTCATCATCACTGAAAGGTACAGCTTCTCCATTCTCCTCCTGAAATGTAAAAAACATAAAGAGCATTAATTCACAATTACTACGATTCATCCCATTGTCTTTATATCATTACTATATTACTTATTCAAGCACAGAAACTACTCCATCTGCACTAGACTTCCGGTGATACAAATGGGTTGTTTTCACAAAAGAGAGGGCCATAATTCCATAGACACCAAGTGAAATGCTTAGAAGACATGCAGGCTTAAAAGATAGAATGTGTATCATCTTTTGCTAAGTATGTGTAAATATATCGTCATATTTCTTTATAATTTTAAGAAAAATGTATCACAAGTCTCAAAGGTGATTGCAGTGAGCAGATGACAAGTCCAAGGCTGAAATAGCAAATGAATGGTTGAATTCCCTTTAGCAGTCAAACAGCAAAACACAGTGGAACATACTACAATAAGATTCAAAAATATTGTTACTTTTTTATACTTTATGTGCTATTCTTTTTGGCTGAACTTATATTTTTTACTTGCACTGACAGTTCTTGGACAGCAGTGGCAAGGAATTCAGTTTTAGATTATATAGCGAATGCTAAAGTGAAAGCCCCCCTATAACTGGGACCGTTAATCCAAAGATCAGAAGTCAAGAGTGTACCACTTCCAACAGGATTGTGCACTGTGCTGTTTAAACCAATCTGCTGATTGGTGAGAGCTTTACCTTTGCCTCAACAGTATAAAACACTCTCAGCCATTTTAGAGGTGTGGTTTCTTTTTAGCTTTTGATAACTTCACTGACTATTTTCTTTTAATTTGCCAAAATTTCTGCATTAGATTTTAAACCAAAAATGGAATATCATGCAGTGAGGCGACGATAATTCAGGATAGGCATTTCGGGATGTCACTACATTAGTACCTAAGCTAAAATTCAGTGTCCTCAAGTAAAATAGTGAGAAGATGATGATCAAGGAGAGAAAAATATTAATTTTGGATATTGGTATTTGAAACTGTAAAATCACTATTAAAATCATTTATACATAACTTTTTGGATGGACACAAAGATGTAAATCTACACCTACATGGCTAGTCTGCATCTGACGAAGTGCCTGGCAGAGGGTTCATCACCTTCAAGCTATTTCTCTATTGTGAGGAGAAACAAACACTTAAATCTTTCCATGTGAGCTCTGATTTATTTTATTACAGTGATCATTTCTCCTAATGTATTTGGGCACCAACAAAATACTTTTGCACTCCTTCCTGCTGCAACAAAAAAGTCCTTTCTTTTAATGATTGCCACCCAAATTCACTTATCATATCCGTGACACTCATTCCCCTATTTCTCAATAATACAAAATAAGCTGCCCTTCTTTGAACTTTTTCAATGTCCTCTGTCAATCCTATCTGATGCGGATGCCTCCTCACACAGCGATACTCCAGAAGAGGGTGGACAAGTGTAGTGTAGCCAGTCTCTTTAGTAGACCTGTTGCATTTTCTAAGTGTTCTCTCAATCAATCATAGTTTTTTGTTTGCCTTCCACATAAAATTATCTATGTAATCATTCCAATTTAAATTATACATAATTGTACTCGCTAACTATTTAGTTGAATTTGTATGATTAATCATGTAACCAAAATTTAGCAGATTTTTTTTTTTTTTTTTAGTACCCAGGTGGATGTCTTCACACTTTTAATTATTTAGAGTCATTTTCCATTTTTTGCATGCACTGATACCTCATCAAAATCATTTTTGAATTGGTTTTGATCATCTGATGACTTTATGAAATAGTAAATACAGCATCATCTCCAAACAATCTAAGAGGGCTGCTCAAATCATTTTTATAGATCAGGAACAGCATAGGGCTTATAACACTCCCTTGAGGAACACCAGATATAATTTCTGTTTTACTCAATTTTCCATCAATTACTATGAATTGTGACCATTTTGACAGGAAATTGCAAATCCAGTCACGCAACTGAGATGATACTGCATATGAATGTATTTCCATTAGAAGTGGCTAAGCCCTCTGGAAATATAAAAATATGGAATTCACTTGTGAGGCCAACTGATAGCACTTATTACTTCAGCTGAATAAAGAGCTTGTTGTGTTTCATAAAAAAAATATTTTGTGAATCCATGTTAGCTATCTGTAGTAAACTGCTTTCATTGAGGCAATTCACCGCACGTTCCAAAATCCTATGGCAAATTGACGTTAGTGACATAGATCTTTAATTCAGCAGATTATTCCTATTTCCCTTCTTTTCTTTTTTGCTTCCACAATAGTGTTACGACCTGTTTTGTGTACCATGGAGGAATCAGTACCATCATTTATGAATTTATTTGGTATATATCCCTCAACAGCCATCATCATCATCAATACTATTTCTTTGAATTTAAACCACATCTGGTGTACGGGCTACGTACCTGATCAAATCTTTCATGTCTGATAAGCTCACATACATACTACAGTACTAGTCACCTGCTCAAAAGAGCACACTGGTATCTTTGGATCGGTGTAGAACTGGTACCAGTTGGTTACATGGCCCTACAATAGTGGTGTGTCAGCTGTGAAGTGGTGCTTATTGACAGTTGGCAGTACGGAATCATTGCTCTAAGGTGTGGTGATGTGGCAGACTGGAGCTATCACAGATGGGCAAATGAAGTTGCCCGATTTGTTAGTGCATTAGTGTGGATCATCCAACGTATCCTGCAAGGCATGGTGTACCACTCACAGCTGTAAAACACGGAGTACGAACAGTGGCCATAAAAAGAGCCTAACTGACAGGAAACAGAGACGAATCAGGCCTTGTCAATGACAATCTCTTACAAACTCAACAGCAATTGCAGATCCATCTTGTGCAGTTTCTGAATGAACATTGCAATGAGAACTGCGTGCAACAGACATTTGGAGTCATGTACCTTGAAAAAGGTGATTTCTACGAGTGACGCATTAAGCTGCATGTCTTCAGTGAGCCAGACTGGAAGTGTGTATCGTGGTCTGATAGAGTCACAACTTTTCTCTCTTCTCAAACAGTGCAAAGCACTGAGTGTATCAACTTTTACCCCATAATTTGTAGGAGGGTGCTGTGTTATCTTGGGAGTAATTTTTGTATCACGACTTGGGCCCACTCATTTTGATTAGTGTGGACATGAACAAGGATGATTAATTCAATATTAGCAGTGATCAAGTGCTGATCTTGCCTCTACATCTTCACCACAAATATGTTGTGAACATTTCCATCTTCCCAGGTGGCGAAAGCTGTGTTCACAGAGCTGCCAGCATACATTCCCGGATGACGAACATCCAGTGACCTTATGGCATCTCGACTGGTTAGCTAAATCACCCAGTTGCAATCCTATCAAAATTGTCCGAGGCTATTTGGAAGTATGGGTTGAATGTAACACTCAGTATCTTTGCAATTTCGTAGCTCTAGAGATGTGGTTCCCAACCTGGCAGTAATTACCCCCTAAGAGGGGGCAAAATTCAGTCGTGAAACTAAATTATTTCCAAAAGATTATTACTATTGTCGTAATTTTCAAAGACTCTAATACTGATTATATAAGTTATCAATAATTACTTTTTCTCATTTAGTAGCATTATGCAGTAGAAATTATGTGTTCCTCACATTACGTAACAAACGCTAAATATCTCAAGAAAGTGTCTTCTCCGAGTTGTAGATAGTACCAGTAGTTCATTACTCATTTTGAAACAGGTAAATGAATTAATTAACAGCATGAACCAGAACCTGCAGTAGTTCATTACTCATTTCAAAACAGATAAATGAATTAATTGACAGCATGAAATAGTAGTAACTACACAAAGGCAACTATAGCACTGTATACAGTATTATTATTATTATTATTATTATCACTAGTGGCTGCAGCCAGTCATAAAGCATTGACAGACTGCAGTCTTCCAATTTCAGCCAGTTCAGAAGTAAGGAGTGCAGCAATCAAGTTATTTATGAACAGTAGGGATAGTGCACACATTTTAACTTCATTGATTTGAAATCGGTCTGCAGTGTGCAGGTCAAGCAAGTGTTTGCAATGGAAAGGACTAATGCAGGGGCAGTGTGATTTGTAACAAGTGTCTACCCTCACTGTGAATAGTTGGATAGCTAGCTTTTTTACCTGAGAAAGAGTTGTGGGTAGCACTTGCAATGCCCCTTGAATTGCTTTGTCATTCATTCTAAAACACACACACACACACACACACACACACACACACACACAAACAAAATGTCATTCATCTTTCATAATTTTAAAAATGTAAGTGTTCCAAGAAAAGTCTTTCATTCTACAGTTCAGTTAGGTGTTAATGTTGCTGATAATGTGTTTTCACGTGTGCACAGAAAAGCTGAAGGAACTTCTAGTCCCTCTTTCTATCTGAGCTGAGACCATTATCAAGATGGAGGCAATGTTAAACAGTTTTAGCATGATGTCCCTGGGGCACCCAATTTCTTCTCCGGTCTGCATATTTTCTGAGGATAATAAGAGGGTCATTCAATAATTAAAGAGACAAATTGGTCTGGGGAAAAAAACTGTTAGTATGGCAAGTTCGCTACTTTTATGGCTTTAAGTTGGCATCGCTGAGATGCGCCCTGAGCAGCTGATGTATCAGCATTGTTTGGTTTACAAGCTCAAAAATACATTTCAAGATGGCGAGTCTGCTTGAAACGTCCACATTATTTGAACAATGTTCTGTTACTCGTTTCTTACTTGCTGAAGGCAATCAGTGAATATGTACTGCAGAATGGCTAAAGTTCATTTTGAAGGTTTATGAATTGTGCAAATTTTTACAAGTGGGTAGAGCAGTTCAGAAATTGTTGCGACTTAGTGGCTGACAAATACCGTTCTGGCTGAGCAGTTGCAGTTTCAACTACCTCACTTGAAAGTCAAATTGGTGAAATTATTCGTGCTGGCTGCCATATGACAGTGGAAATTACAGTTGATAAGGCTCAACTTAGTACTGGTACAGTTCATAACATTATCTGTAACAAACTGAAGTACCACAAAACATATCCAAGATGGGTCCCACCGGAGTTGATGCGGCTACACAACGAAACAAGGTTGAGAGTGAGCACAGAGCTAAAGGAACATTATGAAAGAGATGGTGAGCACTTCCTCAACAAAATTTTAACTTGTGATGAAACTTGGGTTCACTATTATGAACCAGAATCAAAAAGACAAAGCATGCAGTGGAAGCACACCAACTCAACTGTCAATAAAAAATTCAAAACCCAAGCATCAGCAGGAAAAGTCATGTTGACAGTATTTTGGAGTGTTGAAGGTCCTGTTTTTGTGATTATCTTGAAAAGCAGCATACAATGAACACCCAATACTACGTGGATTTGCTTTTAGACAAGGTGAAGCCAGCCACGAGAGAGAGACATCGTGGATCTCAGAGGAGAGGTGTGACTCTCCAACAAGACAACGTATGTCCTCATATTGCTCAACTAAACCGTGAAACCAACAACAAAATGGGCTGGGAAGTACTGCCCCATCCCCCTTACAGTCCTAATCTAGCACCTAGTGATTTCCATTTGTCTGGTGCACTGAAGGAGGCATTACGTGGGATGAGGCTTCAGGACAATGAAGACGTGAAAAGTTTGTGGGAAACTGGTTCAAACATCGAGATAAAGATTTCTTTGCAGCCAGAATAAAAAGGCTCGTAGCTTGTCGGAACAAGTGCGTAAATGTTCAAGGGGATCATGTTGACACGAAGAAAAAGTATTGTTTTGTAAAAATAAACACTTTTTTCTCCAGACCAATTTGTCTCTTTATTTACTGAACGACCCTCGTATGGATCTACTTCTATTTACGTGTTCTTGTTATACCATAATTAGCTCAATGCTGTAATGAATGACTGACAAAAACATGACGAATATAAACACAGACGCAAGCTGAGGCCAGACCTGATGGCTCTGCTGCTTCAATTTCTTTCTCTCCTCCCTGCGCTGCCTCCTCTTCTCGCGCTTCTTGGCGAGCATCTCCTCGAAAGGCGTGGCCTGGCTGCCACCCGACTTGAGCCGTTCTTTCACCAGCTTCTCCGTCTTCTCCTTCAGACCCAGCCCCCACGTCACTTCCATCTGGACGTCCTCTGCCCTCTTTTTCTTGGCCTGTTCCTGACGCTCGGCCTCCTCCACTAGCAGTTTGTACCGCGACAACATGTCACCGTTCTTCGACTGTTCTTCTTCTGATGCTACGAAAAAGAGAGATAAATTATTTAAAATGAGAGAAACTACAGTGGTTCCAAAGATGAATACTTAAGGAAAACCACATTTCTTGTCATTAAAACTGCAACACCTGGAAATACTACAAATGAAATCTTGATAGCACATGTTTATAATATAGTAGGAGGAGCACGATATTTTTAGGATATTTGGGCATACACACGGTGTAAAATTTAACACACAGAGCTGCCATCTCTGGCAGCAAAAAGGGCCCTAACGCAGCTGGGCATACAGTCAAACTGAGCTGGGATGAGATGAATATGTCATACCATGCCAGTCACAGTGTCTAGTCGGTGGTGGCATGACAATCTCTCAGCAACTCACAACCAGATGTTTTCTCTGTCTGAGAGATCTGGAGAACATCCTGGTCAGGGCAACTGTTTAACATCCTCTGTATTGAAGGAGGTCAGGATAGAATGGGCAACACACGACCTTGCATTATTTCGTCACAAGATGTCACAGAGAACTCATAGATAGGGCACAGTCACCATCATCATTATCATCTTGGACAGTTTCCAGCCTCTGGCCAGGTCTGTGTGGAACATGGCCTCTCCACCATCTTCTGTCTCGCCAACATCTCTCCGTCTTCTCCTTTCTTCTGGACGCATTCCTCTACTCTTTTTGGCCATCTGTCTCTCGATCTTCCTCTTGGTCTCTTTCCTTCCACTTTCATCTCATGTATCCTCCTGTGTATCCTCTTCTCTTCCATTCTCTTAACGTGTCCATACCATCTCAGCCTCAATTTCTCTATCTCCTCCTGTAATGTTTCCACCTTCATTAACTCTCTGATCCTCTCATTTCTTAACCTGTCTATCTTTGTCACTCCAATACTGTTCCTCAAGAATTTCATCTCGCTAGATTGTACTTTGCTTTTCTCTCTTCCTTTCACAACCCAGGTTTCGGATCCACATGTCAGGATCGGGACACAGTATGACTGGTGTATAACCTTTTTACTGATTTGGGGTACATCCTTGCTCCATCTCAGGCTTCTGACACTCTTCCGAAATGCTTCTGCCTTTCCTTGCCATTTTTTCCATCTTCCTAAGTACTTGAAACTCTCCACTCTCCTCAATCATTCCCCACCAATTGTTATTCCAGTTGTTCCTCTCTCCTTCTTTGTTGTTGTGATAATCATCTTACTCTTACTTATACTAAATTTCATCCCACATGTCCAACTGTTCTTGTACTTCCACCTCCTTATTCCCCCAAATCATCAGATCATTTGCAAACACCACAGCTTTCAAATGGCTCTGAGCACTATGGGACTTAAGTTCTGAGGTCATCAGTCCCCTAGAACTTAGAACTACTTAAACCTAACTAACCTAAGAACATCACAACATCCATGCCCGAGGCAGGATTCGAACCTGCAACCGTAGCGGTCGTGCGGTTCCAGACTGTAGTGCCTAGAACCGCTCGGCCACTTCGGTCAGCTCCATAGCTTTCATCTTCCTTTCACCAATTACTTGTACTCATTATACCATCCACCACTACAATGAAGAGTAATGGTGAAAGTGTACTTCCCTGCCTCAAGCCATTCTTCTGTTCAAGCCAAGCTGATCTCTCTCCTCCCACTTCCACACAGCTCACACTTCCATGGTACATTTCCCTTATCCTCCAAATAATATGTTTTGCTACTCCTCTCTTCCACACTTTGCTTCTACGTACACTATCATACGCTTTTTTAATGTCCAGGAAGGTGATTAGTAGATCTGTTCCATATTCATAGTGCTGTTCCTGCAGATGTCTTACAACAAAAATTAGATCCACCATGAACCTTCCTGTTCTGAAGCCATATTGCTCTTCTCTCATTCTTCCTTCTAATTTTGCCAAAATTTGAGCTCCCAAAATATTCTCAAAAATCTTAGCACAATGACTCGTCAATGTTATCCCCCAATAGTTCTTGCACTCTTTTCTATTTCCCTTCTTAAAGATCGGGACAATTATTCCCTTCTTCCAGTATTCTGGGATCATCTTCTGTCTCCACACAATTTTCATTACTTTATATAGCCATTGTATCCCCACCTCTCCTGCTGCTCTCACCATCTCTATACTTGGCTCATCCAGACCTTAAATACATCAGAAATGTAATAGCTGCTGCCCATATTACCAGCAGTGAGAACTATAGGTACGTGTGTTGTCTAACCAATCGGTCAGATACTAGGTCCGTATGATGACAAGTTCAGTGTGCCAACATTTGTTCTCTTCAGAGCCTCCACAGACAGATATGTCCATAGTCATACCGTACATGGAACCAGGACTCTGAAAAGACAATGCAGTGCCACTACTGCATCAACTGTTGTCATCCCTCCGCACAACCGTCAGCCCAACTCTCCCCACTGCTGCAGCACAGGAAGGTGCAAGAATCACCACCATGGTGCTCCTGATGCCATCACACAGACTGTGTCGATACTTGTCTTGCTCCAAATTAGCCCATTTCCTGAAACAATGTACACGATGTTGCTGTAAGATTCTACACGGATAAGTATATATTATGTCCTTCCTCTCGGCCACCAGTCATGTGGGACCGCTGAAATTCCGCACAACAATGAGTACAGCCCTCCCGAACTCGGCCACTACATATTTGAAAGTGCCGTCATAAGCTGACCGATATGAGCACCTGTATCGCTGAACGATGAACTGTAGTCTCGAAAGACCACAATCCTCTCACTGTCAGGCCCCGGCACATGCTGTCAGATGTTTCTCCTTCTTACACAAAAAATGCTGTCAGATGTTTCTCCTTCTTACACAAGTCATAACACAATCTCAAAAACAACTAATGATCAAATGCCATTTCTGAATGAGTAACTTACTGTGAGATCTCTTTCACATTCAAAATGAGGACGGCACTACTCTTACCCACTTTGTGAGGCTGCATTAAAATATTAACTGTTTGCATACGCTAGCACATCAGTTTGATATTTCTTGTATGCTGCCTTCATGGTGTTGCAATTTATTGGACGACAGTGTATTATAACCTTGACAGAAACTTCCTGGCAGATTAAAACTGTGTGCCGGACCGAGACTCGAACGCGGGACCTTTGCCTTTCGCAAGCAAGCGCTCTACCAACTGAGCTACCCAAGTATGACTCACGCCCCGTCCTCACAGCTTTACTTCTGCCAGTACCTCGCCTCCTACCTTCCAAACTTTACAGAAGCTCTCCTGCGAACCTTGCAGTTCTGTAGTTCTGAAAGGTTCGCAGGAGAGCTTCTGTAAAGTTTGGAAGGTAGGAGATGAGGTACTGGCTGTGAAGACGGGGCGTGAGTCGTGCTTGGGTAGCTCAGTTGGTAGAGCGCTTGCCTGCGAAAGGCAAAGGTCCCGAGTTCGAGTCTCAGTCCGACACACAGTTTTAATCTGCCAGGAAGTTTCATATCAGCGCACACTCTGCTGCAGAGTGAAAATCTCAACCTTGACAGAAGTTGCAAGTATATGTGAGCACAGGATTTGTGCTAATTTTACATATACTTACACTCCCCTTTCACTTGCACAGCTGTTTTGTGGGATATGGTATCTAAGAAAAATACACTATTTATTTAGCAAAACAGAGCAGTAAGAATATTATGTTATGTAGATTATCATACATTTTGTGGAGGTCTCCTCAAATATTCTGTAACTCTTATTCTCTCATTCCAGCAGATTTATTCCGTGACAGTATGTGTAGCTAATGATAAAAATCAGCTTCAGATGGACTCTTATTTACACAACCATAATATCAATTAGTATAGCTCAAGAAATTTTTCACATTTTAATGTAATACTGTGGAAATGCCACTGAAATTAACAAAATCATCACACACCTGTTGTCGCCAATTTTCACTTCAGTATCATTCGACATGCCCCCACCCGAGGACAACAACCAACCACTCAGTTAGTCAACACGGACTACATCCCACCTTTTATTAAGTTTTATAACACATCTGCTGACCACTTAATCACTGGTTACACAATCTCCGTAGGCCTCACATGATTGGCGACAACTGTAGGCTACTTCCATGTATGTTGCATTTAAGAAGCAAAATAAGACCAGAGTTCATAAACTGTCAATCAATCAATCATCTTCAACATTTTAAAAAGGACACAACAATTCTTTGAAAGCAATGTGAAATAAGATGAACATCAACTAAAGCAAAACATGGGTAATGGATGACAATGACAATGATCATGTTACTTTAGTGCATGCGTTCGTAGCATTTTTGTTTTGCATTTTGGTGTTCCAGTTGCTATGGGTTTACTTACCAACTGTAATATTTTTATTTGTCTTTCACCACAGCTGTTTCAGTTGACACGTTGTCATTTTCTCACTTGGAGATGGTGAGTGGTCTGTGGACGCTAAAAAATGGGAGTGCCGTGTGGAGAAATCAGAACATTTCTCACATATTATTCTGTTTGACTTCAATAAAGGGATGACAGCAGCCAGAGGCATTTCCGCTATATATGGGCACAATGCCACTGGACACATGGCAAGAAAATGACTTTCTCACTTTGAGGAGGATCGTTTTGACACTAGTGACTCTCCACATTCAGGAAGGTTTTAGAGGTTTCATGAACACCATTTAAGCACATTAATTCATAATGATCCACATCAGTGTACCTGAGAACTGGCAAATGTGATGAACTGAGATCTCATTCCACTAACATGCACCATTTGCATGCAATAGTGGAGATTCAAATATCAGGAGTATATGTATAACATGCTGTAAGCCACAGTCACAAAAATCAGCAGGTGGCCTGATGTGCATCCCGCTTGCTCATCATGGATTGGTTCATGAACAACACCAACCATTCCTATCCCGTGTCATTACTGGTGACAAGAAATGGTGTCTATGCTAGCATAAAGAAAAGAAAGGAATGGTTGAACCCAAACAAAGCAGCAACTCTTCATACAAAGACCTGCGAGCATCCACAAACGATAATGTTATGTATCGGGTGCATCTCTCTGTTGAACAATCTTTAAGGAACTTCCTTATCAGATGAAAATGCATTCCAAACATAGCTTGACAAATTATTCACCTCAAAACCACGTGATTTCTACTCACTGAATTTAAAAGTTACCCCAGCATTGGCAGGCTTTAGTAAATAATGAAGGAGACCATATTATTTGTGACTAAAGTCTCTGTTATGTGTATCTATTGTGTTTATTAAACTTATGGAAAAACACTATGAACTTACACACCAATGCAATATATGGTGTTGAGTGCACAACACCTGGGTCTTGAGTAACCACATGGAGATCTAACAGGTGAGTATCGTTAAAAGAAATCCACTCTGCTAAAAAAATAAAGTACTGAATTCTGTACACCATAGGCACCACAAACATATGGATCCATGCGTAAGAGGGTTACGTCCTACACAGAGTCAACTGTAGAGGAAATAAATCAGGTGATGCTGCAGCAAAAGTATTCGACAGCCTCCTGTTTAATGTAAAGCACAACATCGATAATCTCTACTAATTTAAATGAAAATTAAAAATATACTTCATTAGCTGCTCTTTGTACAAATGATCTGAATATTCAGATTCGGGGATTGAAAATTTCAGTTAGCCGCATGTCAAGTAGCAGTGTTTGATATAAAGCCACACCATGTGATCGAAAGTATCTGGACACCTGGCTAAAAATGACTTACAAGTTTGTGGCACCCTCCATCAGTAATGCTGAAATTCATTATGGTGTTGCCTGGATCCTGATGCAGTTTGGAATTCATGTGTGATGGTCTGGATAAATGTCTGCCTATTACACATTACAACCCTCTTCAACTGTTGGCGGTCTCTTTCAGTCAAGAGACGAGGTCGTCCTATACACTTTTGTGCTGTATATTTACCTTCACATTTCCACTTCACTATCACATTGGAAACAGTGGACCTAGGGATGTTTAGGAGTGAGGAACTCTCATGTACAGATGTGTGACACAAGTAACACCCAATCACCTGACCACATTCAAAGTCCATGAGTTCTGCGGAGTGCCTCATTCTGCTCTCTCATGATGTCTAATGACTACTGAAATTGCTGATATGGAGTACCTGGCAGCACAATGCACCTAATATGAAAAACGTATGTTTTTGGGGGTGTCCACATACTTTTGATTAGATAGTATACACGATAAATAATAATGTTCGATAAATAGGATTCATTATTTAGAGACATGAAAATATTTTCTTTGAAAAATAACTATGTAAAAAGTATATAATTAAGCTACTAATAGCAGCTATATACTATAACTGAAGAGGCAGTGGCCTTTTCCTAACTACCAACTTTCATTATAATTTACTTGATTAAATGTAAACACCAGAAGTGTGAATAGCATTAAGCAGTAAAGTGATAGATTATCGTTAATACAGTGTACCCACACTTTAGGTTTCTGTGTGTTCCTTGTCTTTTGAGAATGTATATTAATTAAATACGAGGGCGGTTCAGAAAGTAACCTCCGATTGGTCACAGTGCGGGTTGTGGGGGGAGTAGCGATGCCATCTGTGCATTCACGCACTCAACAGGTCAGTCGGCATCAAGCCGTGGTCGAGTGAACGTCGTACCTGCGCTAGTTTAGTTTTTGTGGCAGTTTGAAATGTGTGCTGCAATAGAAAACCCCGCCAAATGTGAAGTGCGTGCTGTCATAAGGTTTTTTACAGCCAAAGGATATTCTGCAGCAGCTATTCATCGTGAGCTTTGTGCCGTGTACGGACCAAGAGTTATGAGTGAAGGAGTTGTCCGTGAATGGGTACGTTTATTTAAAAGTGGACGAGAAAACGTTCATGATGAAGAGAGGAGTGGTAGACCATCATTGGTGACTGACGAACTTGTTCAGACAGTTGATGCAAAAGGTCGTGAAAATCGACGTTTCTCAATGTCGGAGTTGTCTACTGGTTTTCCACAGATTTCTAAGACTCTCTTGTACGAGATAGTGACAGCAAGATTGGGTTACCGTAAGTTCTGTGCACGATGGGTGCCCAAAATTCTTACCGACCACCACAAAACTCAAAGAATGGCCTCTGCATTAGACTTTCTGTCAAGTTATGAGGACGAAGGAGAACCATTGTTAAACAGAATTGTGACCGGTGACGAAACCTGGATTAAGTACGTGAACCCTGAGACAAAAGAACAATCAAAGATGTGGGCACATTCAAATTCGCCTACCAAACCAAGAAAAGCCTCGCAAGATTTTTCTGCCAGAAAACTGATGGCAACGGTGTTTTGGGATGCCAAAGGGGTGTTGTTGGTTGAATTCATGGAACGTGGTACGACCATTAATCAAGACGTGTACTGTGAAACAATAAAAAAGTTACGACGGGCTATACAGAACAAACGCCGTGGTATGCTGACTTCTGGTATCGTTTTTTTGCACGATAACGCCCGTCCTCACTCTGCTCGCAGAACAACGGCCCTTCTTGAGTCCTTCAAGTGGGACGTTATCAACCATCCACCTTACAGCCCAGACCTGGCGCCAAGTGATTATCACCTCTTCATGCATTTGAAGAAATGGCTCGGGTCACAGCGGTTTGATGACGACGAAGAGCTCAAAGATGCGGTCACAGGCTGGCTCCAGGCACAAGCAGGTGATTTTTATGCAGAAGGAATTTCAAAGCTTGTGAAGAGATACGATAAGTGCCTCAATCGCTATGGAGACTATGTAGAAAAATAGTGCAAAGATGTAGTTGTAAGATGTATATATTAAAATATTTTTATTTAACTTGGTGTATTTTTTTAAATCAACCGGAGGTTTCTTTCTGAACGGCCCTCGTAATTATTAATTAATTAATGACCTCATCACTGATTAATATATTACACCTCATTTAACTTCGTCCATACAGAAGACATAAAAACTGCACTACTCACACAATTCGTCCTCTTCCGCGTTATGTTGGTCATCTCGTTCCTCCTCATCTGATCCTGATGATGCAAGGTACGCACGCAGGTCGGCATCGTCGATTTCATCTATATTTTTTACCGTCTGTAGTTTCCGTGTGATATCGACTCGTTGAGGGTCCGTTTCATCCCATGTGAGCTCAACTTTGGCTTGTTGCAAAGCTGTGTTAGTAAACAGCTTGGGTGCATACTTCCCAGGTTCCGGTAAGCTGTCACAGCTGTCTCGTGGCTCCTGAGAAACCACCATAGGATTAGTCTCTGTACAAACATTAATTACAAGAAAACATAGCTTCTAAATTCAAATATTACAGTACAATTTTCAACTGCAAAGTCCACTAATAAAGATTATGATTTTATACATTGTCCATCACATTAACGGGGCCAGCTGTCAAAAGCTTGAATAACCACCTTTTGCAATGCAGACCACAACAAGAAGTGCAGGAAAAAAGAGTCTGTGAGGTCATGGAAGGTACCAGCAGGGATATGGAGCTGTGCCGATTCCAGTGCCATGGCTGCTAATGACCCACAGAACAACAGCCCAATCGAGGTTGCTCCACAGATTCCCTGCTGGATATAAATTTGGGGAGTTTGGTGGCCAGGGAAGTACGGTAAGCTCATCCCGGTGCTTTTCCAACCACATACGTACACCGCAAGCTATGTGACACGTTGCACTGTTCTGCTGGTACATGTCATCATGTTGGCGAAACACAAACTGCTAGTAGGAGAGGTCACGGTCTCCAAGGATGATGCTTACTTGTGTTCATCCACTGCCAGAATGACTAAGTCACCCAGGGAATGCCACAAAAATATTCCCTAGATCGTAGCACTCTCTCCTCCAGCTTGGACACTTCCAATGACGGTTGCAGGGTGTTTGCTTTCACACATTTCGCACTATTTGTGCCAGCAGCCATCTGTCTGACGGAGCATAAAACGAGATTCATCTGAAAAGGTCACACGCTGCCAATCAGTGGATGTCCTGTTCATACCAGCGTGTAAATTCCAGCCTCTATTGCCAATGAACAGCAGTCAGCACGGGCGTACGAACCGGGTGGCTTCTGCGGACGCGACAATGTTCGGTGAATGGTAGTTGAGGAAACACTGTTGCTAGACCCTTGATTCATCTGGCTGGTCACTTGCTCAACATTTGCATTTCTATTCACCCGTACACATCACCCCTGACATCTAGGGCCTGATGTGTACCACAGTTACCTCGGTGCCAGTTTTGGATAGTGCCATTTTGCCGTGAACGGTATATTTTAATCACGGTGGCACGTGAACATTTTTCAAACTTAAGCCATTGGCACACGGACCGCGCTGTCGAATGTTAACGTTGAGCATGCCAAGCTCAACGTGCTGCTGAACACTCAGGAACGATACGACTTGTGCATATGGTACAAGGGACCCAACGTGGTATAAGCGATCACAACGCACTCCAGAGGCAGTTGAGGGATGTTTCTAGTTTGTAAAGCACACTGTTTACTCAACGGGTGACCGTAAAATTCCCACGTTAGCCCTACTAAACGCACATTTCCTCCATCATCCACGAAAAGGAAAGTACCATGTCCAATCAATAAGGACACAGGCTTATAAAAGTTGCATTACAAACAGTGCGGTACAAATTTGCAATACTTGTCCGCATAAGATAAACATTATTTCATCACTCCCACATTTTAGTAAAAGCCGAACGTCAGTCTTACTAGATCACTGTTCCTACCCAGTAGCAGAATCTTTGCAACATGTGAATTACGAATCGAAAAAGAAAAAGGAGCAAATTTTTTTTTTATACAAGTAGCGCAAGCTGTCCTGTAGATTAAGCCAATTGAACAAAGTCACCCCTCAAAAAAAAATGTGAACTTATATTTACATAACATCAAATATTATAATATATACTTATATTAAACTAATGATAACATATCAGAATCTAATAAAAGCGCGAATGTTAGGGAAAAATAAAAAAATTAGGTTTTGACAAGACACGAACCACCGCCCCAACCAACAACTACATGCAGAATACTGACGCTACTCATTACCAACAACATGTCTTCCACTCCTAATCATATTATGTTAGCCCTTTCTGAAAACCTTAATCGTAGATATGTTACTAATTGAAATTTAATTATAACAAATTGTACCAAGAACAATGTGTTTTGGGTGTATATTCAGTGTGCTGCTGTCTTCAAATAGCCTACTCTCATAATACGTAAGTTACAATAATTCTTTTGCTACGAATATGATGTTTCTCATATTGGAATGAATCAAACTGTTAACAACAGGTTTTTCAGTGAGTCTCAATTTGCAGGTGCTCAGAAACGGCATATATACATATAGGCTTGCAATGAATGCCAATATGGTGCCTCACAACTCCGTTCTGAAGGGAAACGGCGTGCGTGTGACGTAGGTGGCGCTATGCCATCTCATTGGTCAACGCTCAGATGCATGCTCAGAATATCTGACATGCCAGCTATTGCTCTGCACGTTCGGAAGACTCCCGAACGTGCTATTCCACGCTATGACGTCAGAAACTTGGCACGCTCAACGCCCAACGTTTCGGATGCACGGTCCGTGTGCTGATGGCTTTAGCCACTTTGGAAATGCTTCTGCCCTTGGCCTGATAGCAAATGATCGTACCCTTTTGGACATCAAATAAATCGCTCCATTTCCACATCGCAACGATTGTCCCGACACGCTTTATATACCCTCCACTGCTAGGGGTGTTGCCTGCTGTCTGCGAGTCGTTACTGAATGTTGACATTAAACATTGGTGGTGGTCACATTAATGTGACTGTATTGTGTAGCCAGATCAAATATGCAAAGGCAACAAGCAATCTCTGCCTACCAAAACCCAACACGTGGACAACCGCAGAAAGAGTGGTGATCCTGTTACTACTGTGCTTACTGGTTTGGCACAGCACAGCATAACTATCACTTCCTAACAGCTACAATACACACAGTTACTGTGTCATTAGATCACCAACATTGGCAGCAGCTAGACACAAAACACACATTGCCTGAAGTCATCTTACTTCCACAGGCTTCAGCCAATTCGAAACTAGAGAGTTCTCGTTCAGGACATTGCAAACAAACTAAACAGGGGTATTTCTTGCAACATGAATACACCAAATACTTGACATATGTATCAACCTTCCTAACATTTTCCACAATTCAGCAAGGAAAGAGGTCAGTGTTTTGTTGCGTGGCTTCACTACAGCAGTTTCCATTCTCGCACCTACCCTACTATTGCTAGTCTACGTGCCAACAGATACAGAAATGTGCCACAGATTTATATATAAATTGCCTACTACAGAAATTATTTGCTGAAAATTAATGAAATTTTCATGCAGACATTTATCATGTTTAAATTTTTCAATGTAAGGTAACCTTGAACACAAGGTCTAACACCATGATCTATTCCCTCGTGCGTTCTGCATTTCCATTATAAGACACAGCTTCAAACGTACCTTTGCAAGTTGTCTTTATCTTTTCAAAGTCTAAATAAACAATAAATGAATTATGCACTGAAAAATCTGTTAACCTTCTAAATTTTTCATTATCACGTCTAACACATAGCTTCAAACAGTTTCTGCCCTTTAGTACTAGCTATATGTGGTAATGGAGATGGAACTACAGTGTCCTAAAAACAATATGTGTCTTTGCATTTAGCATATCATTTGCTGGACTCTGCTGTTAATATAAGCACCATGAAACATCTGCATTATATTGGTCTACTCAAATTTTCCAAAACACTGACAAGAATTATTTACAGAAGAATGGAAAGACTGGTAAAAGCCTACCTCAAGGGATATCATTTTGGGTTCCGAAGAAATATAGGAACACGCGAGGCAATACTGATGCTGCAAATTATCTTAGAACAGGGCTTAACAACTGGCCAGTTTTGAGCGCGAGTACTCGCGTCTGCTGAGGCACGTGCTCGCGAGCAGGTGCAAGGTCGCGGAGTAGGGATGGAGGGGAGGGAGGGGAAATGCACGCGCACGTTTGAACAGGGCCGCAGCGTGCCTATTGAATTCGCGCCGACTGTGTAACGTTTAAAGTACTACGATCAGCTCTTAACAGTCACTTCGCTGGTTAAGAATCATGTGAAGTCGCCGTTGTGTAACCCCAACCATGCTTTCGCAGCTCAACCCCCACTGGGAGGAATTGTACCTGTTTACAGAAAAAGATGGTGTTGCAAAATGTTTAGTATGTCACAAAACGCTGAATTCTTTTACGAAATTTAATTTGCAGCGACATTATATGTCGTACCACGCGAAAGACTACGGATGTGGAAAATGTGATGGACCAGATCGTGCACAGGAAGTTATTAAACTTAAAAGGAAGCTATCCGAAGAAGATCTGGACGACGAAGAAAAATCAACTGAGGCAGCTCTCAGAGTGGGTTACAAAATTGCTTTGCTTTTAGCAAAATCCCTGCGCCCCTTAACTGATGGCGATTTAATAAAAGAATGTTTGGTAGTTGCAGCGGAATATTTGTGTCCATCTCAAGTTGAACAGTTTCAGATTGTGCCATTATCTACCATGACCATTATGCGTCGCATACAGGACATGGCAGACGACGTCCAGAGCCAGCTTGCAAATATCTGTAAAGATTTTATGGCGTATTCTCTAGCTCTGGACGAAGGTGTTGATATCACTGGAACAGCGCAGCTTGCCATATTTATTAGAGGTGTTAATAGAGATCTTCAGGTGAGGGAGGAGCTCCTCGATGTAGTAGCCATGAAGAACACTACAACCGGAGGTTGAAGAAAGTGTTGAAAATATAGGATTGTCGTGGAATTCTTTAGTTTCAGTGTCTACAGATGGTAGAGGCATACACTAAGCTAATAAAATTATGTGGCACGTGTACATTCTCCTTTATTTGTTTCATTTGTCGCAGTAATAATTCGTGAGTGATATCCCTGCAGGTGGCCGCGGATTTGCATCAACTGGCGGCAGCTGTTGTGTGCCCCACGTGACTCTCCCCACTCTCCGCTCTGGTCTGGTAGTGGGGGTAGCGTGCTCGCGCTGCTCCGTGCTCGCGCCTTGCTGCTCAAAGCTTGCTCTGCGAGCACGTATGTTGTGAAGCCCTGTCTTAGAAGATAGGTTCAGGATGGATGTGACACTACCAATGAGGTAGATTTTTAAAGTACTGGACGACAGACCTAAGGTCTCCAGTAAATGGTTCAAGGGAGTATAACAACTTTAAAGACTTCCATGGTAAGCTGAAATAGAACGGTGGCTAAACACAGGAGAGAAAGTATGTCGCTGGCGAGAGAATGAAATGCTTTTGAGCTGCAATAAGTCTTTCAAAAATGGCTTATAATTATTTGTTGTGGTCTCTAATATTTGTACATATGAATGAGTGAGTGAGAGAGAGAGAGAGAGAGAGAGAGAGAGAGAGAAAGAGAGAGAGAGAGAGAGAGAGAGAGAGAGAGAAAGAGAGAGAGAGAGAGAGAGAGAGAGATATGTCCTAAAAGTAGAGACTATTACAAATGGTATAAGAGAACACAGATACCTGGTCAAATGTCATGTCATCAGGTACAAACCGGAGATCGAGCTTTGTAGCAGAGCTCTCGTACTCCAGGCCATCACACTCATTGTAAACGTGTTCAGCAGTAGCTACACTGTCGCACTCGGCAATGGCATAGAAGTACTTCAGCCTATTCAACTGATAACGCCGTAGCTTCTCCATGTGGTAACGTCTGCCCTCCTCTGCCTGTAACAATAGGAATGAGCAATATAAATAATTTACTTCTTCAAAAATATTACATCCGCCATGTATAGTGTGCAAATGTTAAAAGCTAAGAGGGAAAAAATATCCTTTTTTTGCCACTCATTTCATTAATCATATATTTTAATGATCAATGTTTTGGGTTATTAGCCCACTGCCTAGAACTGCTGACAAAGATTGTAACACTAAAATTGATATCACCTATACGTATCTCAATAACTTTTTTGTCTGCTTTTACTTAATGAGATATCTGTATAACCATGTTCTTTGATCTAACATCTATGTAAATGTTTTCCGAATAATTTAAGTCAATAGAATTACTATATGTATGTCACTTTAAAAGCAACGTTCTGCAAAAGCACTGAAACGTTAAAGCTATAGATGTACCACCTGTTCGTGCATATGGTAACTAGGATTATAATCATACAAAACATGGAGGGAAGTCCCTCCGTTACAAAACTCGCATGGTGGGAATAAAAAAAGGTGGATTTGGCAGTTGAACTGCAAAGCTCCTTTGTGGCAAGAGATAGTTGGTCGCTAGCATGCAAAGTTTTCACAACATCTTGTATGCCGAGTGAAGCAAAATTATTTAATATAGCCTCCAACGTGGAAGAATTTGGGCTCATTATTCACGTCAGACATTGGTACAAAGCTATGTACTACAAAAATTAGCTGGCTTTTTGAGCTGCCTCAGCCACTACCTATGTCTCAAATAATCAGTTGCATAGTCATACTGTATAATTACATGGGCCAGTTATATGGTTTCTAATTCAATAATAAGTTTGTGTTCTTTAAACTTTGTGTTGAGCACCCATATTTTATCCTAAGTCATTTATGAAAGCAGGATCCTTTTCCAAGTGCTACAGTATTTGCAAGTATCCTAATTTATAGAAGTAAAAAAATTGCTTTCTTTAACTACATTAAAAAACTTTGTGTTATAAATTTCATACTTTTTCAGTTAGCCTTGTTTCGCAAGTACTCTAAATGTTATTTATAAATAGTTAAAGTTATGCCAAAGTACAATTGAAAATTAACTTTTCTGACTTAACATACAGGTGTTAAGTTATATGAAAACCCAGTTGTTCCCAAAATGTTTTTTATATTCCATCTATGTCATTCACGCCATACCAGTGGTACAATGCTTGCTAAAGTGTGCTACTGTTTTGTACCATATTTGCAAAACAGAATTTCAGTATCATGTAAAGTCATTTCCAACACTTATGCATCTTTATGAACAGTGCTGTCTTAAAGAGTCTATCACTCCAGTTCCTTCACTGCCTCTGCGGATTAAACAAACCTGTGACCATTCGTGCTGCCCTTCTCTGTATATGTTCAATATCCCTTGTTAGTCCTCCCTGCACAGGTCCGACACACTTGAGCCATATTCTAGAACTGGTCGCGCAAGTGATTTGTAAGTAATCTCTTCTGTAGACTGATTGCACTTCCCCAGTATTCTAACAATAAACTGAAGTCTACCACCTGCTTTACTCATGACCGATCTCCATGATGCTTTCAAACTCTCCTCATTTACAATACTTACAGCGGGTCAGTAGTGCATTTATCAGCACAGCGGTCTAAATTGAGGCTTCCTATAAACCACATACCATGGTGACTCATCAATATTCTTTCTGATTACTGCATCAAGGAAAGGGAGGCAGTCACCCTTATTTGCCTCTGTCACAAAGTGAATATTTGGGTGGGTGGAGCACAGGAGTTTGAGAATGACATGCTAATTTCCACTGCAGTTAGACCACATAAAGCTACAATATTTTAAAACTGTGTACTCAATAGCTCGTTGCTCAAACTCCTCCATCAGGTTGGCGACTTTCTCTCTTCAAATGATTTCCCTCAGATTTCCAGGTTCAAATTCCCAATTTTTCTGAATGTTTTTTGTTGTGTGTTGGAGCAAGATTTACTTCCCTAGTTTTCAAGGCTGCATGTGAAGTTTGCACTGTCATTTATTAGTAATTATTCCACTTTCAACTAGGACTGAAAATAAAATATATAGGAAGCTGATGATTTTTGTTGTTAGTCGAATATATTGTGAGGTTTAATTGCAATAATTTCTAATACACAAATTTAATATATTTTACTCTAAAAACTTCATTTACTCTGAGAAAACTCATACAGTCCAAAGTCAAAATAGAAGAGTAGGCATGTCACAGCATCCAACACTGTGAGAAAGTCAGCAAAAATACTGGTTTCCACTAAAATTTATAAAACAGACCCAAAGTACAAATACTCAATACTAACTTACCAAAACATGTGTCTTCAAATAAGGATCCCTATTTACATATTTTTAATTAAAACATGCTTCTGTGAGAAAGATGAACTCACTGGTCTCACACACACATCACACACTGTCACTCTCACAATCGTGCACTGGGAAACTGACCTTGAGTCAAAAACCCACTGACAATAATGAAGATTCCTGGGATCAATGAACATGCTATTGTAAACATAGTCAAGCAAAAATCATTACAAGAATTCAGTGTACTTTGTAACAGGTGTAGGACAGTACAGAATAAATGCCCTCCTCTATATGAATTTGAGGTATACAAGGTTCTGTGTACATGTGGTAATGTCTATAATGAAACTAAAAGTGTGATACTAGCCTGAAGGAACACAAAAATCTTTCCTGGTTAGGAAAAGCTGACAAATCGGCTGAAGCAGAGCATGCTCCTCAGTCGTGAAACCATGAAGAGAAGTCCACCAAAAGTAAATATCCGATCTACAGTGAAAAACTACTATCCACAGCTATATAGAAAAGCCACCAAAATATATAAACATTGGGACAATTTTAACAGAGAAGAAGAAGTCATGACAGTTGGTGATATAGAGACAGAGTCTCTATAGAATCAATAGATAATTTTTACCTTTGACACCAATTATCTCTGCAGATCATGTATAAATTACCAAGCCCCCTTTTCACAGTAATCACCTCTCTCTTCAGAGGTGGTCCTGGGACCACTGACTCTGCCAACTGATGTCCAATGCAGCTCTGGTTTAGGAACAACGAAGTTTCATGGACCATGACCATACAATCCAGAAATGTCACCAGCAATTAAGGCAACTGGTCATGAAAGCCTTCATTGTAATTTAATGCACTTCATCTTCTTACATTACTCAAGTCCACAACTGATCATTTGTGAAGCACAATCTTGAATGTATTTGTAACAAAAAGACAAAGTAAATTTTTAAACAATGGAAAGTCCAGGTTGGAATATTAACAAACATGAAAAGGATAGATTGTTATTCACTGTAAAGATAACACACTGAGTTGCAGACAAGCACAACAAAAAGACTGTTACACACTAACATTTTGACCAAAGCCTTCTTCACAAAAAAAGGTAAACACACACACACATTCACACACTGGTCGATCTGGCCAGACTGCAACTCTTGCACTGAACGAAAGCAGAAATCCAGAGTGGGGCAGAAAAAAAGAGAGGAATAGCAGGGCGTAGGTGGGTGGGTGGGTGGGTTGGAGAGTAAATGGACCAGACTACTGCCACCTGTTGAGCACTAGTGGTTTCAGTGTCCACTGGTTTGGAGGCTCTAGGGAGATCTAGGTCCTCGCGGGACACTTGGATCTCCACTTCATCCTCACAATTGGAGCCTGCCAGAAGCAGCAATGTGTGGGCCACCAGGATCTCTCACTTCTTGATAGGTTTCTTCTTTCAGTCCTCTCACTTTTCTTATGGTTTCATGGGCTGGGAGGGCGTCTCTGAGTTTGTCTCAGGAACTGATGATGATCAGGAAGCCCAATGAAGGGGACAGACATAGTCTGGTGGCCCTGAACGCCCACAGTAGGAGGCAGAACTGATGGGGATGCTGTTTTGATAAAGGGTGATGTTGTCATAACTGCAACACAGGATGACGTTATGTCTACAGTATTAAAATGGATTTTTTTTTTCCGCTTCTGTATACATCAGCCTATCCAGTGTCTTATATTCCATTATCTTACTCTCTTTCTGATAAATGGTGCAGTCTGGTGAAGAGAGGGAATGATGCTCTCCACAGCTGACACAAATGGGAGGATGGGCACAAAGGACATTTGTATGTGATGGATGTCCACACTCCCTACATTTGGTGTTCGTTTTACACCGAGAGGACATGTGCCCAAATTCTAAAATTTGAAGCACCACATTGGGGGAGGAAAATAGGGTTTAATGTCACTCTGGTAGACCATCAACTTGACCTTTTCAGGTGACATATCACCCTTGAAGGCCAAGATAGAGGCACCGGTAGCAAACCTGTTGTCCTCAGGTCCCTTATACACATGCCTGATGAAGTGGACACCTCGTTGCTGTAGGTTAGCGTACAACTCGTCATTGGACTGCAAGAAGGGATCTCCATGGAATATAATCCCCTGGACTATATTTAAGCTCTTATGGGGGGTGATGGAGACCGGAACATCACCCAGCTTGTCACAGCAATGCATGCAACTGGACAGGGGATTCTGTTTGTACCAATACGACCCATTTCTCATTTTCGATATTCCCGCCACTTCTCTGAACTTTTCCCGTAAGTTCTTGACAAAAAACAGAGGCTTTGTTAGTAGAAAAGATTCCCAATCAGGCCTGTCGCAACCTAAATATTTGGGAGAATACATCTCACCTTGATCCTTACCCCTGTGTTCCCCCCCATGGGGTAGCAAGGGAGGGAATGATTTGGGGTTATATCTGTCAGCATTAAATTGGCCTTTTCCACACTTAAGGGACTGCTGGGACCAGTCAACCAAGAACATCAGATAACTTCATGCACTTCACTGTGGGTCATCTGCCCTGATGCCACCCACTCAGATCAAGGGTTCTCCCCACGGATGCCACCAGCCACAGCAAAGGCCACCTGGTGCGATGACCATTGTTGGGAGTCCTGATGCCCCAAGAAGATGGGCACCTGTTCCTTGGTATACGTAGGGAGTTTGCAGTTCAGGCATCAGCAGTGAGATCCCTGTGTTCAGGGGGCTACGACTAAGAGGGTACACGATGACCCCTCCACGACAGACTGACTACCGAGCTGGACATTGGGTGCAAAGATATCCAATACTGTCATGGGGGCAAAAGAGGACAGCAAAGAACAGAAGTGGATAATGTATCTCATAAGGTGTCCTCACCCAAATAGCTGGATTGCAGATGGAGTTGCAGAGCCATAGCAGTAAGAGGTGAAGAAGGTTTAAACACATGATGATATACGATGCACCATGTAGGGCACCATATAGGACACTTCGGAAAAACTTGGAAGGTGTGGAGGTCAAACCCTAGGCAGGAATACCTCGGGCCTATTCTGAATCCCAAACCCGCAAGGGATGGTATGGTTGAAGGGAGAGAAGAGTGCTGTCTGGCAGAGTGTTCAGGGATTAGAAGATGGCACTAAAAGGGTGCCAGGCTTAGCATAGGGGCAGTGGAGGAGGGGCGTGGGAGGGGAGGGGGGGAGCAGGAGTGAGGAGCAGAAAAAGAGAAAAAGTGAGGAGCAGAAAAAGAGAAAAAGAGAGGAGCAGAAAAGGAGAGGAGAAGAGGAGAAAAGGAGAGGAGAAAAGGAGAGGAGGAGAGGAGAAGAGGAGAAGAGGAGAAAAGGAGAGGAGAAAATGGGAGGAGGAGAGGAGAAGAGGAGAAGAGGAGAGGAGAAAAGGAGAGGAGAAAAAAAAGAGGTGGAGAAAAAAAGAGGTCGAGAAAAAAAGAGGAGCAGAAAAAAAGAGGAGCAGAGAGGAGGAAAGACTGGGCAATGCACTGGCAAAGAGTGGCGCACAGTGAGGATGAGGGGGTGTGATCAGGGAGTTGGTGATAGGAGAGGGGGTGGAAACTGTTGGGTGGAGTTTAGGAACATTAGGTTACTGTATGTGCGGTTGGGATAATTTCAGGAGTGGAGAATGTGTAGGGAGGTGGGAGGATTAGGGATGTGGGAGCATATGGCACAGGAAATCTTTTTGTGGACTAGGTCTGCGAGACAGTAGTTGTCTGTGGAGGCCTCGGTGAGCCTTTAAGCATGCTAGGCAAGGGAGTTCTTGTCATTGCAGATACACCATGCTGGGTGACCCGGTTGTACAGAAGGGTTTTTTTTGTGTGGAAGGAATGGGAGCTGCCAAAATGCAGATACTGTTGGTGATTGGTGGGTTTAATGTGGATAGCAGTGTTGATGGAGCCACGGGGAGGAGGAGGCCAACATCCAGGAAGTTGCACGCTCGGTGAAGGAGGACCAGGTGAAGCGGATGGGAGAGGTGTTGAGGTTGTGAAGAGATGAGGATAGGGTGTCTTCGCTCCGAGTCCAGATCACAAAGATATCAGTAATGACCATGAACCAGACCAGGGGCTTGGGGTTTTGTATACAAACAATTCCATGGCAGAGCCATGGGCATTGACATGGCACCCTCCTATGCCAACCTGTTTACGGGCCACCTCGAGGAAATGTTCCTAGTCTCTCAAAATCCTAAACCTGGCCTGGTTCATGTTGTATGATGATATCTCCATGATTTGTACTCCTCATTCCTTCACAACCTGAACACTTTCTCTCTCATTCACTTCAGCTCATCCTCCTCAATGAAGTATGCCACCTACCTGGACATTGACCTCCTCTCTCTGTCGGCTCTATTCACACCACTGTCCACATTAAAAACAACCAATCACAAACAGTACTGCATTTTGACAGCTCCCACCCCTCCCACATCAAAAAGTCCCTCCTACACAAGCTGGCTATGTGGGAATGGTTCATCTACAGTGACAAGAACTCTCTTGCCCAATATGTTGAAGGTCTCATCAAGGCCTTAACAGACAGCCTTCAACCATCTGCAAATAGATTTCCTATGTCATAACTCCACACACCCTCAAATCCTCCCACCACCACCACCACCACCACCACCACCACCACCACCAAGCAGCAGCTACACAGCAGCACTCCTCCATCATCCAGTACCATCCTGGATTGGAACAACTGAACCACACCTTCGTCAGGGCTACCATCATGTTCTGAAATGGGGAACATCCTTCCCACAATCCCTCCCAACCCTCCTAAAGTGGAGAATGTGTTGTAACGTGTTCTAGTCCATTCCTATGCCACTTCCAAACCCTTGTCAAAAGGATCATATCCCTGTGAAAGATCCAGGTGGAAAATCTGCCCAATCCACCCACCCAGTACTTTCTATTCCTGTCTTGTCATACGTTTATCCTACCCATCAGAGGCCAGGCCACCTATGGAAGCAGTCATGTCATATATGAGCTCTGCTGCATTCATTACACAGTTCTATTATTTGTATGACTGTCAATCAGCTTTCTAAAAGGATGAATGGCCACCACCAAACTGTGACCAAGAGCAAACTGAACCACCCTGTGACACAACATGCAGCTGAATGTAGCATGCTTGATTTAATAGCTGCTTCACAACCTGAGCCATCTGGATCCTCCCCTCCACAACCTACTTTCCTGAATTATGCATATGGGAGTTATCCTTATAACATGTGCTTCTCTCCTGAAATTATGCATCTCAACATACAATAATCTAATGTCCTCATACAAGAATTTCTGCCACCTCTGCCCTATAATCGCATCCCAACTCACATTCCCTCACTCTCATTATGTACTGCTCTTTGCCAACATGCTCACCAGTCTTTTCTCCTCTCCTTTTCCACCCTCCCACACTCCACTCCCCCCTCCTCCACAGGCGTCCGATGTGACGTTTGGCAGCCTTGTCCGTACACCTTCCAGACACTGCTCACTTCGCTTTATAGCACTCTTCCACACAACCCTCCCTCATACTCTGCTATCCCTTCCTCTTCCCTGCCTCACTCCAGAATGCTGCTTTCGTTCAGCACGACAGTTGCAGTCTGGCCAGAGTGGACGGAGATAGCAGTCCTGTGTGTGTGTGTGTGTGTGTGTGTGTGTGTGTGTGTGTGTGTGTGTGTGTGTGTGTGAGGGGGGAGGGGGGAGAGGGAGAGAGAGGGAGTCGGGGGGCTCTGCTTTTTTGCGTGTTTTTTTTTTTTTTTTTTTGGGCGCAAAATTTCTATGGTCATTAGCGCCCGGCCCGTGACTTAGGAAACAGTAAAAAGCCGAAATTGAAGCAATGGAAACGAAAGTCATAAAATTGGAGAAACTAAAAGCAGAAGGAAGGCTTAAAAATCCACTACAGAAAGGGGTTGGTTGTCCCCAAAAAAAGCTTCAAATGACTGACGTCATTTCACTGGCACTAATAAACTTGAGAACGCGGTCGGCTGAGTGCGTGTCATCTGCTAAAATCGACGATATATCAGGCGAAAGCTGTAGACGGGAGCGTAACGGATTAAAATAGGGGCACTCAATTAAAAGGTGTCTTACCGTCCACAGCTGAGAGCAGTGGGGACAGAGTAGGGGAGGATTGCCGCTTAAAAGATGTCGATGGCTAAAAAGACAGTGCCCTATCCGGAGTCTAGTTAAAATTACCTCCTCCCGACAACGCGTTCGGGAGGAAGAGGTCCAAGCACAAGGAAGAGCATTCATGTTCCGCAATTTATTATGGGTAAGTGTCGACCAATGCGTGTGCCATAAATGAACAACACATCGACATAGAACGCTCCGTAGATCGGCGAAGGGAATCGATTGAATAGCTGGCCGAGGAAGAGAGACTGCAGCCTCGGCTGCAATATCGGCCGCCTCATTTCCACAGATACCAACATGTCCCGGGAGCCAGAGGAATGCCACCGAGACGCCCCCCCAGGTGGAGCAAGCGCAGACACTCCTGAATCCGGTGGACCAGAGGGTGCACAGGATAAAGAGCTTGGAGACTGAGGAGAGAGCTGAGAGAATCTGAGCAGATAACGTACTGTATCCGCTGATGGCGGCGGATGTAGTGGACAGCCTGGAGAACAGCGTAAAGCTCCGCAGTATAAACCGAACACTGGTCGGGAAGCCGAAAGTGATTTGGGGTGTCGCCAACAATATAGACACTCCCTACACCTAACGATGTTTTCGAGCCGTCGGTGTAAATAAATGTGGCGTCCGTCATTTGTGCACATAGAGCAGCAAATGCCCGACGATAAACAAGTGAAGGGGTACCATCCTTGGGAAATCGACAAAGGTCACGGAGCAGGCAGATCCGGGGACGGAACCAAGGCGGTGCTGTACCCCAAGTTGTCAAGAAGGTTTTAGGAAAGCGGAAGGAAAGAGAATGGAGCAGTTGATGGAAGCGGACTCCCAGTGGTAGTAGGGAGGAGGGGCGGCCTGCATACCCTACATCAAAGGAGGTGTCGAAACAAATGTCATGGTCTGGATTAGCGGGCATGGAAGACAGATGGCTAGCATAACGACTCAGAAGGACTGCTCGCCGATTGGACAGCGGAGGTTCAGCAGTCTCAGCATAAAGGCTTTCCACAGGGCTAGTGTAAAAAGCTCCAGGCACTAAACGTAATCCACGGTGGTGGATAGAGTCGAGACGCCGAAGAATAGACGGCCGAGCAGAGGAGTAGACTATGCTTCCATAGTCCAATTTCGAGCGCACTAAGGCGCGATAGAGGCGGAGAAGGACCACTCGGTCCGCTCCCCAGGAGGTACCAGTCAGGACACGGAGGGTGTTAAGGGATCGCAGACAGCGAGCCGAAAGATAGGAAACGTGGGAGAACCAGCACAGTTTTCTGTCAAACATAAGACCCAAGAATTTAGTGACGTCTGAAAACGGAAGGTTGACAGGACCTAAATGTAAGGAGGGCGGAAGAAACTCCTTACGTCGCCAAAAATTAACACAAACGGTCTTACTGGGAGAAAAACGGAAGCCGGTTTCGATGCTCCAAGAGTGGAGGCGATCGAGACATCCTTGAAGACATCGTTCAAGAAGGCTGGTCCGTTGAGAGCTGTAGTAGATCGCAAAATCGTCCACAAAGAGGGAGCCCGAGACATCACGAAGGAGACAATCCATAATTGGATTGATGGCAATGGCAAACAGTACAACACTCAGCACGGAGCCCTGGGGTACCCCGTTTTCTTGGGAGAAAGTACGGGAGAGAATAGTGTTCACCCGCACCCTAAATGTATGCTCGGCCATAAATTCGCAAAGAAAAAGGGGCAGCCGACCTCGAAAGCCCCAAGAGAACAGTGTGCGGAGGATGCCTGTCCTCCAACAGGTATCATATGCTCTCTCCAGATCAAAAAATATTGCTACTGTTAGGCGTTTCTGGAGAAAATTGTTCATGATATAAGTGGAGAGAGCAACAAGATGGTCAACTGCAGAACGATGCTTTCGGAATCCGCATTGGGCAGGTGTTAAAAGACTGCGGGATTCCAGCCACCACGCTAAATGGTAATTCACCATACACTCCAAAACCTTACAGACACTACTCGTGAGAGAAATGGGGCGATAGCTAGAGGGGAGATGTTTGTCCTTTCCAGGTTTCGGAACAGGAACGACGATAGCTTCCCGCCATCGTCTGGGAAAAGTACTGTCGGTCCAAATTCGATTATAAAGGCGAAGGAGGTAATGCAGACTATGGGTTGATAAATGCAGCAACATTTGGATGTGGATACCATCCGGTCCTGGGGCGGAGGAGCAGGAAGAAGAGAGTGCATGTTGGAGTTCCCGCAAGGAGAAAACAGTATTGTAGCTTTCGCGATTTTGAGAGGAGAAAGCAAGAGGTCGCACTTCCGCTGCACGTTTCTTCGGGAGAAACGCTGGCGGGTAATTTGAAGAGCTCGAAATCTCAGCAAAGTGCTGACCCAACAAGTTAGAAATTGCGACGGGGTCCACTAATGTGTCATGCGCAACAGTGAGCCCAGAGACTGGGGAGAAACTAGGCGCGCCTGAGAACCGTCGAAGCCGACTCCAAACTTCCGAGGAGGGAGTGAAGGTGTTAAATGAGCAAATACAGAATTTCCAGCTTGCCTTCTTGCTATCGCGGACGACACGACGGCATCGCGCTTGGAACTGCTTATAGCGGATACAGTTGGCCAAAGTAGGATGGTGGCGGAAACTGCGGAGAGCACGTCGCCGCTCACGTATTGCATCACGGCATGCCTCGTTCCACCAAGGAACTGGGGGGCGCCGGGGCAATTCGGAGGTGCGTGGTATTGAATGTTCCGCAGCTGTAAGAATAACGTCGGTAATATGTGTGACCTCATCGTCGACGCTGGGAAAGTGACGGTCATCGAATGTCGCTAGAGACAAAAAAAGTGTCCAATCGGCTTGGGCAAACTTCCAGTGTCGCGGGCGCATGTAGGGCAGTTGAGGCTGCAGTCTAAGGACACATGGAAAGTGGTCACTCGAGTGTGTATCATCAAGGGTGAACCATTCGAAGTGCCGAACTAGCGGAGCAGTACCGACCGCAAGGTCCAAATGAGATAAATTTGTCGTGGAGGCAGATAAAAATGTAGGGACCCCAGTGTTGAGGCAAACTAGATCTGGTTGGTGGAAGATGTCTAGCAATAGTGAGCCACGTGGACAAGGATGAGGAGATCCCCAAAGCGGGTGGTGGGCGTTGAAGTCCCCAACCAGCAAATATGGGGGTGGAAGCTGACCAAGAAGATGAAGGAGATCAGCTCGTGCCATTGGTGTGGACGATGGAATGTATACAGTACAAAGAGAGAACATGTATCCGGAAAGGGAAAGACGGACGGCGACAGCTTGGAAGGAAGTGTTTAAATGGATTGGGTGATAATGGAGAGTTTCATGGAGAAGAATCATGAGTCCTCCATGTGCTGGAGTGCCTTCAACAGAGGGGAGATCATATCGGACGGACTGAAAATGAGGGAGAACAAAGCGGTCATGGGGACGCAGCTTCGTTTCCTGAAGACAGAAGATGACCGGCGAGTAGGATCGTAAGAGGATTGACAATTCATCCCGATTGGCTCGAATACCGCGGATATTCCAGTGGATAATGGACATAGGGTGAACAGAAAATGGAGGAATGTGACCAAGGTCGCTGTCAACTCAACGACTGCTCTGAGCTTGCGACCGACAGCATGGAATGGCATTCAGCCGAAGGCAGAAGATCCTGATCCATAGGTTGGTCAGGAGCAGCTCCTGCCACCAGCGATCGGCTGGTTGATCGGCCGCCAGCAGTGCGCCTCGGCGACACAGAAGACGGCCGAGGGCGATTTACGCCAGGTGGTGCTGTAGATGGGACACGCCTTGGCGGAGAAGGAGAGGAACTGGGTTTCTTTGTAGCCTTCTTGGAAGTGTGATGTTTAGAGGAAGGAGGAACCGATGGTTGGGAAGTTGCCGTACGTAAAAACTCTTCACGAGTATGCTCTTTTTTCGAAGTCTTGGTGTCTGACTTGTGGGCTCGAGATTTAGCAGAACTCGACAAAGGGTGAGCCAGAGAGTGGGCAGGCGAAAGTGGTGAGGTTGAACGGGCAATCTTTGCGCTGGCCGATCTGACGACCGTGGCACTAAAGGTGAGGTCGCAAGTCTGCGTGGCCGCCTCCTTTGTTGGCCGAGGAGAAGCAAGGACAGTGCTGTATTTTCCTTTCTGAGGCACGGTGGGCTGTCGACTGGCGAATAATTTTCGAGCAGCAAAGGTCGACACCTTTTCCTTTACTCTAATTTCCTGGATGAGCTTTTCGTCCTTAAAAACGGGACAATCTCGAGCGGAAGCAGCGTGGTCACCCATACAGTTGATGCAGCGAGGGGACAAGCACCTTCATGGGCATCCTTGCCACACGTAACACATTTGGCCGGATTGGAACAGGACTGGCTGGTGTGATTGAACCGCTCACACTGATAGCAACGTGTAGGGTTTGGGACGTAAGGGCGAACGGAAATTATCTCATAGCCTGCTTTGATTTTCGATGGGAGTTGAACTTTGTCAAATGTCAAGAAGACAATGCGGGTTGGAATGGTGTTCGTGTCAACCCTTTTCATAACCCTATGAACAGCCGTTACGCCCTGGTCAGACAGGTAGTGCTGAATTTCTTCGTCAGACAATCCATCGAGGGAGCGTGTATAAACGACTCCACGCGAGGAATTTAAAGTACGGTGCGGTTCCACCTGGACAGGGAAGGTGTGTAGTAGTGAGGTACGCAGCAATTTTTGTGCCTGGAGGGCACTGACTGTTTCTAACAACAGGGTGCCATTCCGTAATCTGGAACAAGACTTTACAGGACCTGCAATTGCGTCGACACCTTTCTGAATAATGAAAGGGTTGACTGTGGAGAAGTCGTGACCGTCGTCAGACCGAGAAACAACAAGGAACTGTGGCAACGATGGAAGAACTGACTGTGGCTGAGAGTCAGTGAACTTACGTTTGTGAGCAGACATAGTGGAAGGTGAGGAAACCATTGCGGAAGAATCCCCCATGATTACCGGAGTCTCCGATGGCGCACTCCTCCCTTGTGGGGGCCTTCTCTGAGGGCACTCCCGCCTTAGGTGATTGTTCACACCTCAGGTCACACCTCCCGACAAACGGACGGAGGGACCAATCGGCACTTTCGGAAGGTATCAGCTCAGGTAATCACCCCTCCCAGGGCCTGGCCATTACCAGGGGGTACGTACGTGTCCTACCTGTCTACCCGGGGCGGGGAATTACGCGTTACCCCGTCACCGGCTATGCATGGATGTGCGTGGGTCGGCCTTCAGACACGCACAGGGAGGACGAAAGAGAAAGGGAAAGGGAAAGAAGAAAGGTCTCAAACGCCGCAGCGGAGAGAAGGGTAAAGAGAAGAGAAGAGGTAAGGAAAAGAGAAGGACAAAGGAAGGATGAAGACATACAAGCAAGGAAGGCGAAGAATGCCATACATTTACAAGCGTCCGCCTCCGGACGTAGGCACAAACCATACTCCCAGAGGGGGAGAAAGGGAAGGAAAGAGCCAGAGGTGAGGGGGGGGGGGGGGGGGGGGTGAAGATGGGGGATGGGGAAGGATGCGGAAAGGGAAGGTATGCAGCCCGGAAAGGAAGGAAGGCCACATTAGCTCGGGGTCCCGTGCTCGCTACGCACTTAGCCACAAAAGAGTTGTGGATCCCCTGTGTGTGTGTGTGTGTGTGTGTGTGTGTGTGTGTGTGTGTGTGTGTGTGTTTTTCTTTCTTCTTTGAAGAAGGCTTTTGCCGAAAGCTTAGTATGTAACAATATTTTCATTGTGCCTGTCTGCAACCCAACATATTGTCTTTACAGTGAGTAGCTATCTAGCTTTCTCATAATTGTTGTAAAATTTTTTTTGTGAACAAACAGTCCAACTTTCACCAAAGCCTCCCACAACTCCCTGAAGTGTCCCTTACTTTCCCAGTAAATTTCATTCCCTGAGGATTCCCAATTTTCCAAACATGTCCCCACCCTGTCCATATAAAGATTAGCAACAATAAGGGACAATTGACTTCCTGTGAACACACTATCAGTCTCTTCATAAAACTGGATATTAAATAAAAAGTATGTGGTAGTTAACATGTAGGAACAACTTTAGTTCAGTCACTGAACTTAGCTTCAATTAGTTTAATAACTTGATCAGTGGGACACACCAGCTAATAGCTACCACATCGAAGTTCACTAAAAATTTTTCCTCGCATGGTTGTGTTTCAACCAACATGAGAAAATCTGGCATGAACTAATGTGCATCAGCTTATAAGTCTTACTTACTTCATCCTCATCCTTATCTTCAAGTGTGCTTTCTTCTTCATCACTATTTGCTTTCTTGTTTTCACAGAGTTCTAAAGGTCCTTTCACTTCTTCTTCCTTCATACGCTGTAGGCCAAATTCTGAAGTGTAAATCTGCAATTTAACAGAAAAATATATTAAAATTTTTTTGTTAATAATTTTCATGCAGACGCAATGCAAATGTTCTGTAACTGATGGGAGTACAACAAAAGACAACTGTGTTTATATGCACACCTCTGTAACGTAAGGTCAATGCAGACAGAAACCGGTTTATATTTGGAATTACACAATTTACACAGCTGACTCTGAAAACTGTAACACTGTGAAGTAAGTATAAGTACTGGGTGCAATCTAGTTGCTTATGTTTTTGTTGTTGTGGTCTTCAGTGCAATGAGTGGTTTGCAGCAGCTCTCCACAACAGTAAATTGTGCGAGTTCTTTATCCCTATATAACTACTGAAGCCTACATCCACTTGAGCCTGCTATAGTGTTAGGTCCCTCTGTGCAATATTTAACCTCCCTTTTCTCCACCCATTATCAAATTGCTAATTCCTTGATCAACAGGATGTTTTCTATCCTTCCCTTAAATTTGTGTTACCTTCAATTCGATTCAGTATCTCTTTATCAGTGATTTGGACTACCTGTCTGATGTTCAGCATTATTCTGTAGCATCACATTTCAGAAGCTGTTATTGTCCTCTTTTCCTTACTGTTTATCCTCCAGGTTTCACATCCTTACAGGGCTACACAACAGAAAAGATTTCCTAACATCTAAATTTAGATAAATTTCGCTTTTTCATAAATGCATTTCTTGCTGCTACCAGTCTGTACTTTATATCCTCTTTACTTCAGCCATCATCAGTTATTTTGCTGTCCAAATAGCAAAATGCATCTGCTATTTCTAATCCATTCCATTCAACTGATCTTCCAATTCCTCTACTGTCTCTGAGAGAATAACAAGGTCACTGGCAACTCATAAAGTTTTTATTTCTTTTCCCTCCCCAAATTTCTCCTGGGTTTCCTTTGTTGCTTGATCAGTGAACACACTGAACAATGTCAGGGATAGCCAACGCGCATGTCTCATTCCCTTCTGAGCTACTGCTTCCCATTCATATTCTTCGACTTTTATAACTGCAGTCTGGTTTCTGCACAAGTTGTACACAGTCCTTCACTTTCTGTAGTTTATGCAAGTCACCTTCAGAATTTTAAAGAATGCAACTGAGGTACATACAATGGGTGTCTCAGGAAGGAACGGTCAAAGTTTAGGGATATGACAGGAACGATCATTTGAAGCAAAAAATGTCCAGTAAACATGGGCTTAAAAAGCATACATAGACAGCTATCACTTCTTCATCTCTGATAATATGAGACAAATCTCTCCTATTGCAAGCTCTTTACTTTCCATATTCTGAGAGGTGGCAGTAAGGACCAAAATAAGAAAAAAAGCCTAGTAAACATGGACTCTAAGGTGTATACCTTAAGAGTAATGAGCACTTATTTGTCTTTGCTACTGTGAAAAACACATCTCTTCTACAGAAGAACTGCTCAAAGCTCTTACAATAACCAGACAATTTGTTCTTGATTGGTCCATACTACCTCCTCCGAGAATAAGGGAAGCAGCAGAAGAGATTTTTTTTTCATAGAATTGAAGAGAAAGAAGTGCTCATAGTTCTTAACATATGTGTTTTACAGCCCATGTACACTACATTTTTCTGACTCGAATGATCGTTCCTGCGACATCTCTGAATACTGACCATTCCTCCTGGGGCATTCTGTAGAAATCATTTCATCGGAAAATTGTTGCACAGTTCAAAACATCTTCAGACCATCAATAGGGGTAGGGTAGCGTAACAGAATATTTCCTGTAACATCGATGTCTTCCCTCCTGAGCAACATCTGGTGAACATTTACAACTTTATTTTAACACATCTTATTAAATGCATATGGATATATGAAACTATTAAAATACTTTGTGTTGTTTACTGTTAGAGGCTGGGTGTACGAGTATGTGACATTGTATTTCTGTTGATACAGCAGTACAGGTCATTACATCTTTGCTGGCCGCCACAGCCCACGGCAAGATTCTGACTAAATCGTCAAGAACCTTCTTGCACATTAATATAAGGAATATGTCAAGAATATATGTAATGAAACATCATTACATGTTTGAATTCCACAATATTATGTTCTTGCAGAGACTACAGGTAGCAGACATGACATGACATTGCGCATTGCTACTACTATTATCTATTGCAATAAAAACAATCTCAGGGTTGATGAAGTATTAAAATTTAAATTGAGAGGAGTATTTATGTTACCTACAAACCCTTTTCTAAAGTGCGTCAAGATAAAAGATCAATTATCATTCAATGTTTGAAAAATTATATAATTAAAAAATGCATCAAAATAACTTCCAGAAAATATAAGAAGAATTATATTGTACACAACTGATTCTGAAAAATAAAACATTCAGAAGCAATGATCTGCAACACACCACAATAACAGGACATTAGAAGAGCAGGCCGCTAATAAGGGATTTAGAGGTGGCGTGCAGGTACGCCCAACAGCACCCTCTTTTGTTTGACTGGACAGCAATGCTCAATGCGTGTGGAGCCGACATATGAAGCAGAAATGTGTGAACAAGTACAACTGTTCCTCACCAACATCACAGGGTGGAATATAGGCATGTGAGTGCATTTGAATGGGGTGGAGTGATTGGTCTTCTAGTGTTCTGTCGTTTCGTGACACTGTGGTTTGTACGGGACACACTGCTTCAAAAGTGAGGTGTATGCAGAACCAATGGACAGAAGGAGACTGTACACAGTGCCGACTGGGTACTGGACAACACAATGTGACCACAGCACGAGACAACTGCCATTTTGTCCACTTGGGCATAATGGACAGAACACCATCATCCACATGGCTGATGCAACACTGGATCACTGCAATAGATGTGGACACATCTGTGTCGATGATTCAACGCCATCCTCTGCAAGTTGGACTGGTAATGTGTCGGCTTTCATTGACCAGAACTCTCTAGCAATGAAGCACGCGATCTCGTCTCCTGCATCTGAACAGCTACTGCCATTTCATGTCACGACATCTAGCAGCTCTGATTGCAGCATGTGGTGGCACTACTCCGTACTGGATTTCCACAGTCACATTGCATGTACCAGTCTGTATGTTAATCATTCGTGTAGTTTCATGTCCCTAATCTGTGGTATAAATATCACAGTGATAATATATCTCAGTCTTGGTGTTCCACTTTTTCCAAACAGTAGTGTACGAGAACAATGGAAAAGAAAAAAAATGTGTTAGATAATCATCAGTTTGGATATAGGAAAGGTATAGCCACCAGAGGGGCTGTTCAGACATTGCAGTTGATAACGGAAGCAAGGCTAAAGAAAAATCAAGACACGTTCAAATGATTTGTCAACCTGGAAAAGGTGTTTAACAATGTCAAATGGTGCAAGATGTTTGAAAATTGTGAGAGAAATACGGGTAAGTTATAGAGAAAGATGAGTAATATACAGTATGTACCAAATGTACCAATACGTACAAGAGCCAAGAGGGAACAATAAGAGTGGAAGACAAGAATACAGTCTTTTTTCCCCTATTGTTCAACTTGTACATCAAAAAAGCAATAATGGAGATAAAAGAAAGGTTCGAGGGTGGGATTAATATTCGAAGTCAAAGTATATCAATGATAAGATTTGCTTCCTCTATTTTCTTCTATCTTTAGAAGATCACAGGATCTGCTGAATGGAATGAACAGTCTGATAAGTACAGAAAACAGGTTGAGAATAAACCAAAGAAAAACAAAAGTAATGAGAAGTAGTGGAAATGACAACAGCGACAAACTTCATATCGTGATAAGAGCTCAAGAAGTAGATGAGGTTATGAAATTCTGCTACCTAGATAACAAAATAACACATGACAGATGGAGTGAGGAGGACATAAAAAACAGACCAGCACTGGCAAAAAGTGGCATTCCTGGCCAAGAGAAGTATGCTACTTTTGAACACAGGCCTCAATTTGAAAAAGAAATTTCTGAGAATGTATATTTGGAGCACAGCACTGTGTGGTAGTGAGTCATGGACTGTGGGAAAACTGGAACAGAGGAGAATCAAAGCATATGAGACGTGGTATTACAGAAGAATGTTGAAAACTGAGTGGACTTATAAAGTAGGGAATGACGAGGTTCTCCACAGAACCGACAAGGAAAGGAATATATAGAAAACACTGACAAAAAGAAGGGACAAGCTTGTAGGACATCTGTCAAGACATCACGGAATAACTTCCATGGAAGCTGTTAGAGGGTAAAAACTGTACAGGAAGACAGAGATTGGAATACATACAGCAGATAATTGAGGATGTATGTTGCAAATGCTACTCTGAGATGAAGAGGTTAGCAAAAGAGAGAAAATCATGACGGGCCACATCATCAAACCAGTAAGAAGACTGATAACTCATAAAAAAAATTAATTGCATAAAATGTTCAAAATCAGCGTAACAAAGTTTTATCTATGAACATTGAAACACTTTGTCTCTGGTGTATCTCTCCACGATTTTGCTTTTAACAACATGAAAAATTACAAGCTAGAAGAATTTAATTTATGAAAATTTTCTCTCTTCTCAACTAAAACAGTGTTAGAACTTGCAACAAAATAAAAATAAACCAAAATCTTAAACTAAAAAAAAAAATCGTTTAAAAGAGAGAAATATGAGAATTTCTGTCATTTTTGTGTGTTGCTCCATGGCCATACAAGATATAAAGTGTGAACATCCAATACAATGTGATGAAAGACCTTAGTCACATATTGTATGGGAACAGTGCAATGTGTCAAAACATAGCAGGACGCCAAAGAGAAGAGAACAGAAGAAGAATAAGGAAGAAATATAGTAACTTAATGGAGTAAGACTGAGTTATGCTATTTTTCTCTGTGGATGCCGAGAACTGTTCACATTCACGGCCATCCTTCATACTGCCCAGGTGCAGAGTTTGCCTACACAGAAGCGGATCTTCCATGCAACCATTGAAGAAGCTGAATGAAGAACAGGCAAATTCAAATCTACAACAACCTTCACCAACAGCACACAATGAAACTTCTTCATAACAGTCAGATTAGAGCAACTGCAATGAGATCACATCTGCTACTGCTACCAACATTGAGGCCAGACATCGTTTTGAAAAATCCAGTGGTCATTTTCGAAAAAGCACTGAAAAATAATTTTTTAATAGTGATATTTATTATCACAGAATGTGTAAGTAAACAGAGGGAACAGTAATTTTGACTGTAGTGACCAGTGTAAGATGAACAGAAAATTAATAATAATATTGATCAGTATATAAAAGTAACTAAAACTATACTAAAATGGAATCTTAGCAAACACCAGGATTAAGTGTCCAACTTCAGAATCAGATTCACGAGTATCTACAGGAAAAGGACCAATTATAAGAGAGAGAAAAAATAACAGAAGATTTATCTAATTTTAAAGTCCAACTTTCAGAAGAAATTTATGATAAAAGTAAAAATCTAAGACAAGAATTACATTAACACAGATGTAGTTAGGAGAAATCACTGAATCTATAGAAGAAGTCATACTTAAACTATAAAGAGGAGGAATCCTTTCCACCCTAAAATATGAAATAGGTAAGAAGAAAAAGTGCTTGAATCCCTGAAGCTGCAAGGTGAGCTATATAACAAAATAATAATAATAATAAAAAAAAGAAACAATTAGCGATTAGTTGCCACACGCAATAAAGGGAGTTTGACTAGCCCGGATAGCTGTGTATGTTGAAGCGCCGCTTCCACGATGGGGAGGTGTGCCGAATTTGGATCGAATCCAACTGGCAGATTAATGACGAGGGCCGGTGTGCTGTCCAGTCTGAATGTGGATTTATGCAGTTTCCCATATCCAAGTAGGTGACTAACAAGCTACTACTCAAGTCCCACCTCAGTTCCATGACTTGCAAACTATCACTCATTTTCGCATGAATAACAATGCACACTGACAGTTGGGTTACACATATTTATCACGAGAATAACTGGTTGGTAGCAGGTGGGCATCTGGCCACCTATTACAGTAACTATGCCAAATCCATTCCTAACCATGCTAATTCTGCATTGATGAAAGACAAAGATCTACACACTCGAAGTGGGAAATTATCTGGCCAAGTAGAAAAAGCAGAAGGGCCACTCCTAGAAATGAGAAGAGCTATCCCTGATTTTTAGTCTCCCCAGAACATGAAGTGCAGGCCAAAGATCTTGAGATTTTTGTGCAGGATGTCAACCCCCCTCCCCTTATCCTAGGTCACCCTATTAGCTATCTACCATTTACTGTCAAATTAAAACCAGACTTTGTCACTTTTGTTATATCTATTTTAAGAACATGCCCGTATCATCATTGCTTCCTAATACTGTACAATATTATTCTTTCTATACTGTCTTGTAGATATTTTGATGTACTTTTTAATTATATCATTCTTCAAATATTAAATGGTAATCAGCATTTTATTGTGATGAATTTTCAAAAGGGTAAGCGAATAAAATAAATGCTCCTCTCAAATTAAATTCCAGTGCTAATTCATCATTGAGATCAAAGCCTAATAACTGGTACAATCAGATATACCCTCTGTGATTGCGCTCCACAGCAGTTTGCAGAGTGTAGATGAAGATGTACATGTGGATGCAGTGGACAATCATACTACAACCTGTGCAGCATATGTCTTCATACCCGGTAACCCCATTAACTACTTATACCATTTACACAACTACAGGCTGACAGTAAAATATATATACTTTACTTAAATCATCCACCCAGAGCAATCCGTGAACTATAATAATCTATCTATTGTAGCCAATAAATGTCCCCTTCCCTCATGACGTCAATCTTTTCATTATCAAACAACAATGGTTCTCATCATATTTTTCAGTGACTGTGACAATATCATATACTGCCACGATTTATTATTGAACTATACAAGCAACACAGTGTTGGACAAGACCAGAAGCAGTTCTGAAGTGCTAGCTTCTCAAAATGTTTCATCCACAGCTACTCTCTGGTCCTTTGACACCTATCAAGATACTCCCCATAACTCAAACATCTATTCCAATCCTATCCATTTATTACACCTCTCTCCACACGCAAAATTAGTCACAACTTTATCCCCAAATCAGTCCACCAGTAAAAGATTTACAACAATATAAAACAACTCTTCCCTACCTAAAATTAACAGTCAGTAAAGGAACTATAAAAGTACAGAAAAAGTTCATTTACACTTTCTTGTTATATTGACTGTTGACCTCTAGTCAGGAACACCGTGAATTTTCAATTACAATGATTCCCACAGGATAGCCATTGTTTCCTGAAAAGTGGTTTTCCTGTATTTTACACAGTTTCTCACTATTTATGCTCTTGTCATTGTTAGTATGTTTATGTTTTACTTGATAGTAATGACTATTCCTTAGACCTTCCTTTCCTATTTCACCAATTATGTTTTTATAATTTCTCTGTTAGATCTAGAATGTTCATCTTTTGTAGTGTTTAGTATGTCTAATTGCTCCAAGTAGTTTAGGACAGAATTTACTTTATTCCACTCTTTTCTGATCATTTTCTCCCTGGCATATGAGCGCATTTGGCTAATGCTACCATCATGAGACAATCTGCACTAATAGGTTCATGTAAAACTTCCATTTGGGTAAGGTGGCTGTCAAAATATTTCATGTACCCACTCTGGATTTTCTATAAGGGCAAGCAGTTCAAGGCTCAATTTTTGCTGCTCATGCTGAGCATTAATTCCCTACAAACTGTCTGTGAAAGTCCTCTCAACTCAGAAAACCTTTCACATGTAATACCCCATTTAGCTGCTTCATGTTTTATGTTTTCAGACAGGCAATGCATCCTCAAATGTTCTAAGAAAAATAATTGGGTGAGCTGTACCCTAGGGTTTGAATCCTGCAAAATGGTTAGCTTAATGACTGCCACTTTTGATCGAGAATCCCTCCCCCCCAATCCTTGGTAGCCTTCAGCCTTGCTAATAAAACTTCTGCCTTTAATTCTATTTCCAGTACCAAGTTTAAGTGTCTGCAATTCTTTCTCCCTGATTGGCAATATTTCTATGCCCATTAGGACCTGTCTCTAGCTCCAGCATAGCACCAGTGCAATGAGACTCAGCACTAAGCAACACCAGCCTCCTGAAGATGACAGACAGAAGCACTGTCAAAATATTGCATCAACCTGACCTGAAGACCTGCTGCAAGCTCGAGAAGAGTACAATAAATTATATACTTTTTTAAACCTTTATGTAGATTTTTACTTGGCACATTTTATTGACTCTGTAATGATTCTTTGTCTGCTCTTTAGATTCTGAAGACAACCACCAGCTGGTTGAAACTGGTTAAGGTATTGTGAAATGCACATATGACTATGTCATGTAAAATATAAAAACATAAAAGAAAAAAATAGTAAACATCTGGCAGTGGCCTAAAGTAGTGCACAAGTTCACTGATGTGCAAACTAGATGCACACCTCCAAAATGTGGCACCGCACCGTAGCTCCATCAGCTAATAAACACGAGTACGCACCGTAACTTTTTCGACTGCGCCGCCAGTTTTTGGGAGGAATGATGACAACAGCACCAGCAGGTCCTGAGCACGCACCCTGTCCCAGTCCATATTGCAGATCGCTATCCTCCGAGTCGCCTCTTGGGTCGTGTCCGCATCCTTATCCAGCTCTCCCCAGTCGTGTTCCACATCTTCTGAGTCATCGGAAGCACCTGTCAGAGCGAAGCTAGGTTCAGGAGTTTGGCAATGATCACTGACAACAAGGAAAAATTTGATACAAACCGATGAGTACAGAATTATGATCTCAAGTATCAATAAATTACACTGTCTGATCAAATGTGGAATGGACCACTACACGTCACGAGAAATGGATCTATTGGTATAAAAGGAAGTGGGGAGAAGATTATTGTCTGCAGAGAAGTGGCTAAGCGATTTTGAACACAAACTAGTCATTACACGTCACCTGAGTAACAAAGCCATCAGGGATATTTTAACCTTTCTAAAGCTGCCCGTACAACTTTTGGTAACGCGACTGTGAAGTAAAAATGCAAAGAAATCGCCACGGCTAAACCGAGATGAGGCAGACATAGCGCACAGACAGACAGAGACTGTCTACCATTCCACAGGGTGTTTGTACAAAAACACAGTAAATCAGCAGAAGGAATCACTTGTGAGTTCCAAAGTGCTACCGGGAGTCCAGCTAGCACAATGACTGTGAGTAGGAAGTTAAAAAAAAATGGAGTAAGAAGATAGAGCAGCTCCTCATAAACAACACGGTTTGGTAGTTGAAACAAAACGACACTTGAGGTGGTGAATAGAGTGATACTTCTGGACAGTGGATGATTGGAAACTGATCTGAGTGACAAACCACACTGTACCCTGCGGCAGTCCGATGGAGGGGTTCGAGTTTGGTGAATGCCCGGAGAACGTCACCTGCCAACACGTGCATTGCCAACAGTGAAGAATTGGGAAAGTGGTGTAACGTATAGGAATGTTGCTCACAGTTATGGCGTGGTTTCCCTAGTGCACTTAAGAAAACCTAAATGCAGAAGGATACAAACACACTTTACAGCACTGTATACTTTGAACAAGAGAGGAACAGTTTGGAGACAGTGATTGATTGTATTGGTGTGACATTGCACCCTCTCTAAAGCAGCATCTGTGAGGCAATGGTTTGTGGACAATAACATTCCTCAATTGAACTGGTCTGCACAGAGTGCCAATTTGAACTGAACAGAACACCTCATTGAAAGAGTCTCCAGTAGAGTTCAAGTCGTCAAAGGCGAAGGATGGACACACCTAGTGATATGGGCCGGGCAAATGCCCGGTGGACAGGACATTTAAAAACGGGCATTTGTCCAGGAATTTTCCCAAAGCAGTTTCAAATGCCCAAAATCTGAGCATTCACAAAAAATTACTTCAGTACTTTTTAAACTTTTTACTGCTTGAATGTACAGTTTACAAATTAAAATAAGAGATGGGACAGTACTACCAACATCAAAAGTTAGTAAATGTTTACACTTAAACATAAGTATGAGCATTCACAAAAAATTACTTCAGTACTTTTTAAACTTTTTACTGCTTGAATGTACAGTTTACAAATTAAAATAAGAGATGGGACAGTACTACCAACATCAAAAGTTAGTAAATGTTTACACTTAAACATAAGTATGTCGTTAATTGCCTTTAAAACTAAGACCAAAAGAAAAGAAGAGTTCTGCTCTTCACTCTTAGTCTCTCTACCTAGCGACCCCCCCCCCCCCCCACACACACACACACACACACACACACACACAGCTGTTGAATGATAAGCTTTGTAACATAACATACATTGCAATCCGTTAGTTATTATTATTTTCGATTATTAAAGAGAGTGTTTTGAACTTGAGTTCCTTTATGATGATTATTTATGTTTTTTCTGAGCCCAAATTTTCTTCATGTGTTCACTGTGTTGTTTCTTTCGCTCCACTGTCCATTTGCACCCTGGTGTCAAATTTATGTTTTTTGATGATGTTCTTGAATTCAGCTCTATTTTCTGCATCGTTTACTGTTATGTGTGCTTGTCTGAGGTCCTCTTCAACTTCTTTTATCCATTTTGTTTCTCCCCTGCCTGAGTTGATGACTTTAAGACTTTGCTTTGTAATTCTGTTTTCATTCATCCTGTGGATATGTCTGTAGAACTGCATTCTTCTTTTCCTTATTGTATCCGTAATCTTGCCTGTGTGTTTATATAATTCTGATGTTGGTCTCTTCTTCCAGATTCCTTGCTCTTGTATCGGGCCAAAAATTTTCCTGAGAATTTTCCTTTCTTGTTTCTCTATTTCTTTGACTTTAGTTTGCCCACCTATTTGTGTTGTTTCAGATGCATGCAGTGCCTCCGGAAGTACGACAGTGTTGTAGTGCCTCAATTTTGCGTTAAGGATATGGACTTTTTGTTATAATAGTTCCATGTGAGTTTATATGCTTTCTGTACTTTTTTTATTCTTTCCTCATTGGCCTTTAGGTTGATCCCTGATGGCTGGATGATTCCTCCCAGGTATTTAAAATGTGGTACTTGTATGATTTTCCCATGGGTTGTCACAGTAGGCAATTTGTCTTGTGGCACTCTTTCTATGTACTGGGTTTTCTCATACGAGATTTGCAGGCTAGTTCTTTGTGCAATTTTGTGTCACTTCTCTACGGCGTTAGTAGCTTCTTTTCTATTATTTGTGAGGATTGCAAGGTCATCAGCAAAAGCTAAACACTTCACATTGAATCTATTATATTTTCTAATGCCAATTTGGATTCCTTTGATAGCAAAATTATTATTAATATTATTATTATTATTATTATTATTATTAGTGTTTCTTGATCATAAATATATTCTTAAATGTTAAACTGTTTTCAGTAGAGGGGGCAGGGTGGAGGGAGGAGGGGGGAGGGAGATTTATCGCCAGGCAGGCATATTGACATTTGAAGCAGACTATAGTTTTCTGTTCTGTTCCTTTCTTTACCTACTTGCGTATGACTGCACTGCTGCAAAGATAAATTGAGAATACTAATATAAAAAAAGATTTAATAACAAAGAATCGACATCCCAGACATTGGAACCATTTCGATTCCGCTGCTAGTCAATTCCTACAGAATTGACGAATCATGAAATCGGCACGACACATCCCTAATTAAAATCATTCTGTGTAAACCTTTTTTACTCTAATTTTTTTGCAGTAGCATAGTACAAGTAAAAATACTGCCTATAGGCTAGCTACTTAATATAAACTTTACATTATTTCAAAAATTACTTTTAAATTTGAGTCTTTTTTTTTCTTTTTTTATTAGGTACTATCCCACGAATTGACCTCATTAAAGATGTAAAGATGTTTAGCTTCATTTACAGTCCAGTTTATTTCCCCAAATAACTCCCCCTGAGTCTCAAGCAACTTCTTGAACTTGATTATCCAAAACCTACAGAAACAGTGTTGCGAAACACCTCTTCCAATACAATATATCAGCTTAATTTTTTTTATAATTGCCACTTATCAATTAACCTTTAAAATGCATAAATGCCCAGGCATTTATAAATTTTGGGCACTTTCCCAGACATTTATCCTGTGAATTTGCCCGAACTTATTTGAGGGTTGGAACGTAAATAGTGGTTAACTATTTATTCACAACCGATACAAAAGAGTTAGATGTTTGCATCTGTTATTGTCCTTCAAAGCAGTCACCAGCTTTGCGCAGAACCCGTTGCCAGCGATGTGGAAGGCGTAGTATACCGTTAGCAGAGACTGTTCTGTATGGTGCAAATGGAGCGGTCTACTGCCTGTCGAATCTCTGGAACACTTCTGAAGTGAATGCCATGAAGTGGTTCCTTCATCTTCGGAATCAAATCAAAGTCACAAGGACTTAAGTCCAGGGAATATGGTGGATGGTACAGTACTTCCCAGTCCTATCGACTGAATGGAGCCGCCGCTGCTTGCACTGTATGCATCCGTGCATTGTCGTGCAAAATGATGGACGGGTTGGGCAGAAAGTGTCGCCGCTTCTTTCACAAAGCTGGTCACAGGTGATGCTCCAAAAACAAACAGTAATATTGTGCATTGACGGTCTTCCATGGGGGAATGTAATGCGTTAGCATAACGGCATCACAGTCATATACGAGACTCTACATAACTTTAGACCGTTCCATTCGCACAATCAACAGAACAGGCTCTGCTAATGGTATACTTTGTCTTCCACATCATTGGCAACAGGTTCTACACAACACTGGTGACTACTTTGAAGGACAGTAACAGGTGCAAACACGTAACTCTTTTGTATCGGTTGTGAATAAATAGTTGCCACTATTTAAGCTCCAACCCTCGTAAAACCCCAGACATTTTATAACACAAGACACAGCCCATATTAAGCTGTCAGAATATTTTTAAACTGTCAGTGTATACTGCAGAAATATACAAAAGAAAAACAAATTTTATGACAAAACTCTTTCGAAAAGGAGTAACAATTTGAAACAGTCTAGTTCATTGTCAGACTGGTATAGTAAGGAGATGGGTGTGCAATGCATTCTGCACAGAGAGAGACGGAGAACACTTTGCTGCAGCGACAGTGTTCTCCTGCCTCTGTGCCACGCCACGTGCTCCAACCATTGCCTATACCGATAATTGACAGCACTGAGTCACAGTTTCTGTTACTGATTCTCCCTATAAACATTTATAAACTGATAAATCTATCGCTGTTGTCCATTAATGTGGTACTCTGTGTGTTTGCTTTATTCCACCCGAAACATATACAACAGTGACCAAGTATCTTCACCACAACTAAACTAACACTAAACAGGTGCTACATATGATGTCTGTGCAAAAGGTTCCAGAACATTCGTGATTTCGTCCAAATGGTGTGTTTGAGCGAAATGCAGTTGGCATCCCTGCACACACCTGTGTTTAACGTGTAACTTCCAGAAGTTTCACTGTTGTATGTCTGTTAGTTATTGTTGAGTGCTGTACTGAGCAGAATGTTGTGTCACACAGTTTGCAAATTTTGAGATGGCAGCGTTGCAGGAGCAATGTGTCTGCATTAAATTTTGCGTGGAACTCAAGAAAATCTTTCAGAGAGACACCAAATCATGCAGGAAGCCTACTGTGATGAGTGCTTAAGCCTTACTCAGTGTTACAAATGGTTCACACGGTTTAGAAATGGCTGGATGCAAGTTAAAGATGACTCTCGTTCAGGATACCCTCAGCATCTTCTGACAACACTCACGTCTGAAACATCAACAAAATTGTGTATGCCAATCAAAGACTGACTGACTGAGAGATTGCAGAGGACTTAAACATTTCAGTTGGATCAGGTCATGAAATTCCTTAAACAGTATCTTGGAATGCATTGTGTTGCCACCAAGTTCGCCCCATGGCTCATGAGTCAAGACACTCTGTGAAGAGCTTCTGGATCACCCAAATGAGAACAAGATGTTCCTAAGAGAATCATAACTGGTGATGAGACATGGGTCTGCAGTTATGATGTTCAGATTTCACGAGACGTAGGTCTACGGTTACAATGTCCAGACTACGCTTCAATCTTTGCAATGGGTTGTGAAAGGATCTCCAAAACAAAACAAAAAGAGCTCGTCAGATCAGGCCAAATGTCAAAGCCGTGCTGATTATTTTCTTTGACTCTGCAGGATTAGTTCATCACGAATTTGTGCAGCAGGGACAAACTGATTATCAACGGTACTATTGGGACGTGTTCTGATGCCTGCGAGAAAATGTGCGAAGGAAATGGCCTGAAATGTGGTGAGACAATTCGTGGCTCTTGCAGCACGATAATGCACTCACAAATTAATCCCTGTTGGTGCATGACTACTACACAAAAAATGAAAGCACTGTGATGCCTCATCCTCCATACTCTCCAGATCTGGTCCTTGTGGACTTTTTTTAATTTCCAAAGTTGAAAATCCCATTGAAAGTACAAAAATTTCCAATTACAGACAAAATAACAGAAAATTCACAGATGGCGCTTCGCAGGATCCAACAAGAGGTGTACCAAGACTGCTTGCAGGAGTGGAAATAGCATTAGGAGCGGTGTATCAACTGTGGAGGAGAGTATTTCAAAGGAGGCGTGCACAATTAATAAAAGGGAAGTGTAGAAAAAATTTGGGGCCGAAGTTGTAGAATTTTTTGAACAGACCTCATATTCTACACGCACACTGAAGTGCACGCTACACACAAGACACGGGAGAATGATGCCACTGTCTGGGGTGTTGCATAGTACACTACCACACAACCCACCTTCTTAGATGCACAGCTTTCTAATTTATCTCTGGGATGTTAACATTCAAAATCGCAGCTGCATGTTTGTAGGTTTTCCCCTATTTCTGCTATTACCAGCATTTTTATAACTTCATAAGAAACAGTGATTTTTTAAAAACAAATAAATAAAAGTTTACTTGGTGATATGATCACTATACATCAACTATAATAAATATGTTGCAAGGGTTAGAAATACAATGGACTCTTTGTTAAATCCAAGCCCCTACAATGCCACAGAAGATAAGTGAGACAAGTGTCTCCAAACTGAAGCCACCATTTGCTGGCACAAATGTAAATAACGGCCTTGTGATTTGAAGGGTATGACAGACAACAGACGAAAACTGAAGAATAAAATAAAAGCGTATTTACTTCACAACTCCTCCTGAGTAATCAAATCTGTCTTAAACCTGTTCTTAAATGATTACAGCTTCCTACTTTGCTGTATTAGATCTACACAAAAAAATGGGAATGTACAGATATCTATTCAAGAATGTAGCGTTCCTTTCTGACAAGTAGGAACAAAAATATGGTATGTTATCCATTCGAGGTGGTGACATGAAACTTACGAAGTGGCAAGTAGTGAGATTATTTTATCATTTGCTAAGTTTTTACTTTTGACTTTTTAATATTTCCTTACAATCTCCTGTGTCCGTCTTGTGGGTTTACTTTCAGTCTAAAACTTATTTTTGTATGGCACAATTTTATCTACCTTCATTTCCACAACTTTACAGTATTTTTCCATCAATCCGCTTGGATTTAAATAATTGAAATCTCGAATATAACTTGAACCAGGCATTCCACTGTCATACTCATTCCTAACAGGGATGCAGAGAACGTAATTTGCATCTCTTAAGACATTGTGTATGCAATGTTTTATCAGACATTTGACATAATTTACAAAGTGCAAACACAGTGCTGCCTAAGAAATGGCAGCTCTTTCCCTGTTCACTATGGGAGAGCTACAATAGTGCCAGTGAGCTGTCTCATTGCTTTTAGTAAGTCTATGGATAAATCGTGACAGCAATGGGGCTAAGTTTCCCTTCACTTTATGAACTGTTTAGATGTTGCAATCTGCTCACAAAGTCCATACTTAAAACTATGGTTGACAAGAGACAAAGAAAAGAAGGTTAATGTTTAGTATCTAGTCAACGTTAATTTCATCAAGCACAGAGAGTTGCTTAGCTGCAGATGGATGGGGGTAGCAATCAGCAACGACATTCCTTGAGTTCCGGAAAGCGTTTGACTCGGTGCCCCACTGCAGACTCCTAACCAAGGTACGAGCATATGGGATTGGTTCCCAAATATGTGAGTGGCTCGAAGACTTCTTAAGTAATAGAACCCAGTACGTTGTCCTCGATGGTGAGTGTTCATTGGAGGTGAGGGTATCATCTGGAGTGCACCAGGGAAGTGTGGTAGGTCCGCTGTTGTTTTCTATCTACATAAAAGATCTTTCGGATAGGGTGGATAGCAATGTGCGGCTGTTTGCTGATGATGCTGTGGTGTACGGGAAGGTGTCATTGTTGAGTGACTGTAGGGGGATACAAGATGACTTGGACAGCATTTGTGACTGGTGTAAAGAATGGCAGCTAACTCTAAATATAGATAAATGTAAATTAATGCAGATGAATAGGAAAAAAAATCCCGTAATGTTTGAATACTCCATTAGTAGTGTACCGCTTGACACAGTCACATCGATTAAATATTAGGGTGTAACATTGCAGAGCAATATGAAGTGGGACAAGCATGTAATGGCAGTTGTGGGGAAGGCAGATAGTTGTCTTCGGTTCATTGGTAGAATTTTGGGAAGATGTGGTTCATCTGTAAAGGAGACCGCTTCTAAAACACTAATATGACCTATTCTTGAGTACTGCTCAAGTGTTTGGGATCGCTATCAGGTAGGATTGTGGGAGGACATAGAAGCAATTCAGAGGCGGGCTGCTAGATTTGTTACTCGTAGGTTTGACCATCACGCAAGTGTTACGGAAATGCTTCAGGAACTCGGGTAGAAGTCTCTGGAGGAAAGGAGGTGTTCTTTTCGTGAATCGCTGCTGAGGAAATTTAGAGAACCAGCATTTGAGGCTGACTGCAGTACAATTTTACTGCTGCCAACTTACACTTCCCCCCCCATCAACCATGGACCTTGCCGTTGGTGGGGAGGCTTGCGTGCCTCAGCGATACAGATAGCCGTACCGTAGGTGCAACCACAATGGAGGGGTATCTGTTGAGAGGCCAGACAAACGTGTGGTTCCTGAAGAGGGGCAGCAGCCTTTTCAGTAGTTGCAAGGGCAACAGTCTGGATGATTGACTGATCTGGCCTTGTAACAATAACCAAAACGGCCTTCCCGTGCTGGTACTGCGAACGGCTGAAAGCAAGGGGAAACTACGGCCGTAATTTTTCCCGAGGGCATGCAGCTTTACTGTATGATTACATGATGATGGCGTCCTCTTGGGTAAAATATTCCGGAGGTAAAATAGTCCCCCATTCGGATCTCCGGGCGGGGACTACTCAAGAGGATGTCGTTATCAGGAGAAAGAAAACTGGCGTTCTACGGATCGGAGCGTGGAATGTCAGATCCCTTAATCGGGCAGGTAGGTTAGAAAATTTAAAAAGGGAAATGGATAGGTTGAAGTTAGATATAGTGGGAATTAGTGAAGTTCGGTGGCAGGAGGAACAAGACTTCTGGTCAGGTGACTACAGGGTTATAAACACAAAATCAAATAGGGGTAATGCAGGAGTAGGTTTAATAATGAATAGGAAAATAGGAATGCGGGTAAGCTACTACAAACAGCATAGTGAACGCATTATTGTGGCCAAGATAGATACGAAGCCCACACCTACTACAGTAGTACAAGTTTATATGCCAACTAGCTCTGCAGATGACGAAGAAATTGAAGAAATGTATGATGAAATAAAAGAAATTATTCAGATTGTGAAGGGAGACGAAAATTTAATAGTCATGGGTGACTGGAATTCGAGTGTAGGAAAAGGGAGAGAAGGAAACATAGTAGGTGAATATGGATTGGGGGACAGAAATGAAAGAGGCAGCCGCCTGGTAGAATTTTGCACAGAGCACAACATAATCATAACTAACACTTGGTTTAAGAATCATGAAAGAAGGTTGTATACATGGAAGAACCCTGGAGATACTAAAAGGTATCAGATAGATTATATAATGGTAAGACAGAGATTTAGGAACTAGGTTTTAAATTGTAAGACATTTCCAGGGGCAGATGTGGACTCTGACCACAATCTATTGGTTATGACCTGTAGATTAAAACGGAAGAAACTGCAAAAAGGTGGGAATTTAAGGAGATGGGACCTGGATAAACTAAAAGAACCAGAGGTTGTACAGAGATTCAGGGAGAGCATAAGGGAGCAATTGACAGGAATGGGAGAAATAAATACAGTAGAAGAAGAATGGGTAGCTTTGAGGGATGAAGTAGTGAAGGCAGCAGAGGATCAAGTAGGTAAAAAGACGAGGGCTAGTAGAAATCCTTGGGTAACAGAAGAAATATTGAATTTAATTGATGAAATGAGAAAATATAAAAATGCAGTAAGTGAAACAGGGAAAAAGGAATACAAACGTCTCAAAAATGAGATCGACAGGAAGTGCAAAATGGCTAAGCAGGGATGGCTAGAGGACAAATGTAAGGATGTAGAGGCCTATCTCACTAGGGGTAAGATAGATACCGCCTACAGGAAAATTAAAGAGACCTTTGGAGATAAGAGAATGACTTGTATGAATATCAAGAGCTCAGATGGAAACCCAGTTCTAAGCAAAGAAGGGAAGGCAGAAAGGTGGAAGGAGTATATAGAGGGTTTATACAAGGGCGATGTACTTGAGGACAATATTATGGAAATGGAAGAGGATGTAGATGAAGATGAAATGGGAGATATGATACTGCGAGAAGAGTTTGACAGAGCACTGAAAGACCTGAGTCGAAACAAAGCCCCCGGAGTAGACAATATTCCATTGGAACTACTGACGGCCGTGGGAGAGCCAGTCCTGACAAAACTCTACCATCTGGTGAGGAAGATGTATGAGACAGGCGAAATACCCTCAGACTTCAAGAAGAATATAATAAATCCAATCCCAAAGAAAGCAGGTGTTGACAGATGTGAAAATTACCGAACTATCAGTTTAATAAGTCACAGCTGCAAAATACTAACGCGAATTCTTTACAGACGAATGGAAAAACTAGTAGAAGCCAACCTCGGGGAAGATCAGTTTGGATTCCGTAGAAACACTGGAACACGTAAGGCAATACTGATCTTACGACTTATCTTAGAAGAAAGATTAAGGAAAGGCAAACCTATGTTTCTAGCATTTGTAGACTTAGAGAAAGCTTTTGACAATGTTGACTGGAATACTCTCTTTCAAATTCTAAAGGTGGCAGGGGTAAAATACAGGGAGCGAAAGGCTATTTACAATTTGTACAGAAACCAGATGGCAGTTATAAGAGTCGAGGGACATGAAAGGGAAGCAGTGGTTGGGAAGGAAGTAAGACAGGGTCGTAGCCTCTCCCCGATGTTGTTCAATCTGTATATTGAGCAAGCAGTAAAGGAAACAAAAGAAAAATTCGGAGTAGGTATTAAAATTCATGGAGAAGAAATAAAAACTTTGAGGTTCGCCGATGACATTGTAATTCTGTCAGAGACAGCAAAGGACTTGGAAGAGCAGTTGAATGGAATGGACAGTGTCTTGAAAGGAGGATACAAGATGAACATCAACAAAAGCAAAACAAGGATAATGGAATGTAGTCTAATTAAGTCGGGTGATGCTGAGGGAATTAGATTAGGAAATGAGGCACTTAAAGTAGTAAAGGAGTTTTGCTATTTGGGGAGCAAAATAACTGATGATGGTCAAAGTAGAGAGGATATAAAATGTAGGCTGGCAATGGCAAGGAAAGCGTTTCTGAAGAAGAGAAATTTGTTAACATCCAGTATTGATTTAAGTGTCAGGAAGTCATTTCTGAAAGTATTCGTATGGAGTGTAGCCATGTATGGAAGTGAAACATGGGCGATAAATAGTTTGGACAAGAAGAGAATAGAAGCTTTCGAAATGTGGTGCTACAGAAGAATGCTGAAGATTAGATGGGTAGATCACATAACTAATGAGGAAGTATTGAATAGGACTGGGGAGAAGAGAAGTTTGTGGCACAACTTGACCAGAAGAAGGGATCGGTTGGTAGGACATGTTCTGAGGCATCAAGGGATCACCAATTTAGTATTGGAGGGCAGCGTGGAGGGTAAAAATCGTAGAGGGAGACCAAGAGATGAATACACTAAGCAGATTCAGAAGGATGTAGGTTGCAGTAGGTACTGGGAGATGAAAAAGCTTGCACAGGATAGAGTAGCATGGAGAGCTGCATCAAACCAGTCTCAGGACTGAAGACCACAACAACAACAACTTACACTTCACGAAAAGACCACAAAGATAAGATAAGAGAGATTAGGGCTCGTACAGAGGCACATAGGCAATCATTTTTCCCTCGTTCTGTTTGGGAGTGGAACAGGGAAAGAAGATGCTAGTTGTAGTACAAGGTACCCTCCACCAAGCACCGTATGGTGGATTGTGGATTATGTATGTAGATGTAGACATTGATATCAAACATAAGATCATGGTCTCCAGAACAAATCTTTCACTCTGTAGTGGAGTGTGCTCTCTGTTTGGAAACTTCCCAGCACATTAAAACCACGTGCTAGACCAGGAGTCAAACGTGGGACCTTTGTCTCTTGTAGTGGAGTACTTCAGTGACTGAGCTAGCTGGGCAAGAACTGTAATCTGCCCTCACATTCACACCTGCTAGTGCCTCAACCAGATCACAACGTAATACAATATTTACTGGTAACACTAAAAAGCAGTTGCACTGACAGTCAATATGCAGAAAGAGAAAGGAAAAATAAGGCAGGAAGACACACAGCTGGAAACTGTAGATCAGTAAAAACATCTCAGGTGCAACATTTCAAGCGGTAACAGTATCAGCGTGACATAAACAGAACACAAGATCAAAAACCGAACTGAAAAGGCATCTAATTTCTACCATCAAGTTTAGAAACTACTCTGGAATGAACAAGTCCCCTTAAGATCAGAATAGACCCTCCTTCTGTCATACTTTATCCCCATAACAACTTACAGCCTAGAAAATTGCACAACAATCAGACAGGTTGACAACAGACTATGAGCCACAGAAATAAGGTACTGCAAATAATGACCAAGAAAACTTGGAAGCATGGGGTAAGAATTGAAAAAAATAAGGAAAGAAGCTGGAGTGCACACATTGTTGAAAGAAACAGTAACAAGGGTCTGTTAGAAATGGTCTGGGTGCATCAAACAAATGGATAAGGGAAGGTTAGCAGAACAATGACTTCACACAGAAGTTATTGATAGAAGACTACCAGAAAGACAAGGAAGAGATGGCTGGACAAAGTGAAGGAGGACGAAGGAACAAAAGCAGTCAGATGGGATACAGTCCTGACAGAAGAATGCTACATGGACACACACAAGTGGAGAGTATTTGTAAACCACACCTGAGCAATGGAGTGGAAAACTGATGACAGTGACTAAGCAGTTATACGAAATGGAATGATAACAAAAATCAGAATTGGTGAAGGTAAACTGAAGCCTTAGATTTGTTAGAAGGTTCTTGTGAAGGGCCAGTGCATCTGTAAACGAAATTGCAACAAGATGTTAGGGTGATTAATTCTGGTTTCTTGTTCCAGTGTATTAATCAAGTAATACTGACAACAGACATCCAACAAATTCTAGTACACTGCTAGTATTGTAACAAGTTGGCATAGTCCATACGAAAATGTAACACAACTGTTCAGGGAACTTAAATGCGGATCCTCGGAAGAAAGACAAAGTGTATCTTGCTAAGCCCAATTGGCTGAATTCAGAAAACCAATAATTAAAGAAGACTGTGCGACAATTGTGCTGCCACCGACAAATGTTTCCAAAATCTGTAGAATTTCCTCTGCATGACAGCACAGAGAGTTGTTTTCAGAATGAATCTTTCCCCGTGCAGTTGTGTGTGTGTGTGTGTGTGTGTGTGTGTGTGTGTGTGTAAACCCATCACAGGTGTTGCCAGTTATCCACAGTATTCTTTCTTCCAGGAGTATTAGTCCTACAAGGCATGCAGGAGAACTTCTGAGAAGTTTAGAATGTAGGAGATGAGATACTGCTGGAAGTAAACCTGTACGGGTGGATCGTGAGTCACATTTGGATAGTTCAGTCAGCAGAGCACTTGCAAAAGTCTGAGGTTCATGTCCCAGTCTGGCACACAGTTTTAATCTGACAGGAAGTGTCAAATTGCTGCACATTCCGCTGCAGAGTGAAAATTCATTCCAGAAACAATCCCCTAGGCTGTGGCTTGGCCATTTCTCTGTAATATTCTTTCTGCTAGAAGTACTGGTCCCACAAGGTATTTCTGGGAAGTCCATAAAGTAGGAATTCCCGCGACGTTCATAAAGTAGGAAAGAGGTACTAGCAGATTTGAAGCTGCGAGGGAGGGTCACGAGTCGTGCATGGATATCTCAGTCAGTAAGACCACCGCCTGAGGAAGGCAAAGGTTCCAGGTTAGAGTCCTGGTCCAGCACGTGGTTTACGTCTGCTAGCATATTTTAGAAAAATCCTGGTATTCACACAAAGAGATTTGGTAAAAAATAAATTAGCTGCAAAAGGGTTTTTACTGCACTACTGCCAATGTCTTTTGCGTCACCACCTTTCCTAAGGCTACAGTTCAGGTGCAGCCTCACTGCTGGTACATCACTAGTCACACAAGGATCTCGTCGCCTGCCAGGACCCTTTACCCTGCTCTGGTTCACGTCATTAGTCGAGTGGATTACTTGTGATGTGTAAAGCAAAAACAACATGCTTTGCATAGTACGAAGACACTAGTAGTGGTACGTTTGTGACAAAAATGTGCTTATTGACAATGAGAAAAAAGAGGAGGTATGGATGCACCATTTGAATGTAAACTGGTCATACATCAGACTCTTTCGCACACACTAACAACAGCTTGAAAATTATAAGAGTGCTTTTTCAGATAGTTACGAATGCTGCAACAAATTTTCCACTGTTTCATATGATACGAGAGCAACAATTAGAAAACAACTGATTGTTAGCAAAGGCACTGTTCTTTACAACAAATATTCAACACTTCGAGGGACAATGTTGTGAATAGCATTGTACAGCATATCAATCGATACAGTGAGAAATTCCCATCTGTAGTCGTCTTTCTGCGTCCCTAATGGGGTCCGACAATTGGGAAAGATTTGGACTTCGAGTAACCCCACAACCAATAACCATGCAGAGGGACCTGGGAGGACGAGTGTGACGGAAGTAGCGGTTTAGCACGCGATCCTCACTAAATGATGTGCACGAGAGACCTTTCATACATATAACAATACTGTGTGGAGCACCATCCTGACTCCCTCTCTCACTACAGATCATTTTATACTCAGTTCTCATGCAGTGTCATTGACGTGTTGTCATTCAGTGCCATGTGTTGGCCAGTTTTTGCACTCATTTCTGGTTTCCATGTTCTTTTAGTCATGTGTGTCAATCTTTACCAATCCACCTACAATGTTCCATGAATTAGTACATTTTAATATGTTAATAGACTTTTAGGTCACCCTGTATATCACAACAGACAAGTTGCAAAGTTTCAAGTAGCAGTACGAAGTGAGAAATATACTACAGCCCCCCACATGCTGCTCTTGCAGGGAGCACAAAGACAAGATTAAACTAATTAAAACTTGCAGAGAGGTATTAAAGCAGTAATTTTGCCTGTGCTCCGTGCACAAGTGGAACAGGAACAAATCTTAATGAGAAGTACCCTCTGCCATGCACTTGACAGTGGTTTGTAGAGCATGGATGTAGGTGGAGATGTAAATGTATGATGGGTGAAAACTGCATAAACAAAAAACCATTCGCTAAACAACGCTGCTGCTAGTGACATCGATGCAGGCAATCGTAGCTCAAGTTCCAGGATGGGCAGCGATGGTTGCAGCTAAAAACCCAGACCAGCTCAATGTCCTTGCCTGGCAATAATCAGAGTGAACAGTGGGGTGTGCAGTGGTGGTGCAGGTTATATGTAGCAGTAAAACTCAGTGGACTTACTTCATCAGCACCAAGCCACGCCAGTAAGTTACAGGAAGCAAGGTTGCAGCATAAATTCACCCTAAAACTATCATCCCATCAGCTATGCGAAACTGACGCTTCGCCCACCTGAGTGTCTTAAGATTAACTGCAGAGGAAGACAGAGTACACAGTTCACAAAGAAATTTTAATTAAAGGTGTCACAGTCAAAAGAGTGTGGTGTAATATATCAATTTGGTAAAGTGATGTGTTACCCAATGTCTACAAAGCCAATGACCAAGCAAGGTGGCGCAGTGGTTAGCACACTGGACTTCCATCTGGGAGAACAATTCAAGTCTGCACCACATCATCCATATTTAGGTTTTTCGTGATTTCTCTAAATTGATTCTGGCAAATGATAGAATGATTCCTTTTAAAGGACACAGACAATTTCCTTCTCTGTCTTTCCTTCTCCATCTTTGAAACAGTAACCTTGATGTCGACAAGACATTAAACCCTAATCTTCCTTCCTTCAAAGCCAACAAATGATGATCACAATAGTTGAAACCATCTATTCATAAAATAGTTCGGAATCAACAACCGTTTGGAGGTTTTTGTGATTGCTTTAGTATGTGAACTGATATGAGAAGATTTCACACATCTTCAATGTGGGAAAGTCTGACTAGAGTTTACTACGAGTTGTAGCGACTGTGGTGTCTTGCATTTGTTCCGTGATCCAGCATTTCAGCTTGGTGAAGCGAGGTGTGCCACCAAATACAAAGTACCCCTGACATTGGGTATGATGTCATGGAAAACATGAAATATCTCAAGAACTATCAAATAGTTGCTTTTGTCAAACACTAGATCTCTTTCTGTACTGTCTAAGCTGAATGTTCAAACCACGAATGTACATGCAGTATTCCATCACATTAAGTAATTATGTCAGAAGATGTAATATACTCTGCTTCGAAGCAGAAATAGTTTCTGTTATTTTGTAGAAAGTTGGAAATAGTTCAATACTTAAAGATTTCAGTACAAGATTAACTGCAGAGGAAGACAGAGTACACAGTTCACAAAGAAATTTTAATTAAAGGTGTCACAGTCAAAAGTTATGAAGGTAACAACAACTTTCAATCTGAACAAACATATACATTTCTACAGGGAACTTTGCATTCTGGTGAATGCGACAGCCACAGTAAATTGCCACTAAAAATCGATAAATTTTGGACAAGTAGAGTTATGTTACAAGAAAGTTAAAAAGACTTTGGTATTTCAAAACAGAAAATTTTCAACTATCATCGTTGATGTCACTGACAACCAAGTCGACAGCAGAAAACTACGATGAAATGCCCGAGTTGTTATGAGCACTACAAATTAACAATTTTGAGAAGAAATACTCCATCGATAAATACTAATCAAACTGGTCGAAAACAATGACATCCACGCAAGGTCTCGAACTCTGAAGATCAGTGGATGAGACTACAAAGGACTATGACTGTTTCATCAGATCCAAAAATACAGCACTGCCGTGGGCACAAATGTCAGCTGCGCACCTATCGACAGCAGTCCAGTTCACCAAGCACAGCAATCCAGCTTCCTGTCATTCATGTGACACTATGAGGCACGGGGTAAGAAACGCTGCTTGTAAAAAGTACTGCTGGCAGCATACAGAATCTTGAGCACCTTCCTCCAGCCCACCTTCGCTGCCTGTTAGGTCGTGAGGGACTTTTTCCCCCACTTTTTTTGGAAATGAAGCATTCTTTCTATGGACCTTCTTTACCAACAAAAGCAATGTAATTCCAAAAAGAGAAATTTGGATTCATTCAGTCCAAATTATAAAAATCTATAAGCAAGGTATCTAACAAGTAAAACCAATAGGAAAAACATGTAAACAAAGAGGCAGTTACATCAAATGTTCTTGCTCTACATGCTGCATGATTCCAATCTCTCAATTCATTTTCTCTTTTACTTGCCCTAAAACTTACAAATCAAAGTTTTACTGTAGTTTTTAAAACATTTCCACAAAATAAGAAAGTTCCTTACTCATACCTTCACTTTCAGAATCATCATCCAAAGAGCTATCAGAAAGCAGAACACCTTCACCACGAGCATAGTCAACGGTCATATCGTGGAGTTTATCTTTAATCTTATCTGACAAATTTACATCTGCGCTCAGTTTGTCATTCCCATCCACACTACTAACATCCTCATTTTCTCCTTGCAGTTCTGGGCTGCTATCCGATTCATCGTACGTAGATTTACGTAGTGCAGCTTTTTCTTTAATACCATTTTCTTCACTCCTCTTTTTCTTCTGTTTGGTTTTCTTTAATTTTTCTTTAGACTTAACAATTTGCTCATCACTTTCTGAGTCAGACACTTCATCACTGGACGAGATATCGTAGTAACGTTTCAGATCTTCTGCTGACGACGTGTTCGTTGGGCGGCCTCTTTTATCAATTGTGTACTTCACTTTGAACCTTTTGTCTTTGAACATGGACTGAAATCTTTTGTCAATTTTCACTTTTCTCTCATATTTCGGTATTCTCCTGAATCGAGGATCCTTCACAATATGGGCAAATCGGCTGTCTTGAAGTATTTCGTCCATTTTTGCAGTTACCTGAAAATAACAACATAAAAACTTTAAACAACAAGGTGATGTTTACAATACAATAATAGACATCTAACACAACAGATAAGACTTTACAATACAATTAACTGAACAATCCCTTATTACACATGGTGGGGACTAGTGTAGCAGAGGATACAACCCGTCGGCTTTGGACAATGACGTCACAAGTCGCCAAACGAGAACCGATTCTTCTTAGTGTTGTAGCTCCCTTCAGTAGCTGATAAGTGTTTTTTGGCTTTTAAAAAAAAAAAAAAAATCTCACGAGATAGAATAAACAGATCCACTTTATTAAGCAATCAGTAAAAAAACGAAACTGAAACATAACATCAAAAGCGAAAATGTAAACTGCTCTCTGGCGACTTGTGACGTCATTGTCCAAAGCCGACGGGTTGTATCCCCTGCTACACTAGACCCACATGGTGTCCCAAATAACGCTAACAAACTTTAAGGGCAGGTTCCTTACACCAAAATTAAGAAAAAAGTGTCCAGTAAACAATTCTTGGGATACAAACAGGCTGTCATGTGCTGCATTATCTACAACAGAAGCAGAATATCAGCATGTGGATACTAAATACAACTTTATACAACAATTTTACAATGAAGAACATACTGATGTTCACTACATTAGCTCCAAGGAATAAGTGGTAGGCAGACATCTCACAAAATGAATTAAGACTGTACAGTCTCATGATAGGGGTAATGTAATTGGGAGATACTTGATGCTTTAATGTTTATGCTTGTGGTCTATTGCTAAGTAAGTGCCATTTTTAGAAATCCTCCGATATTTCTGTTAGACAGACCCTAACTTTTCCAGTATATAAACAAATGACAACAGTCTGTTTAACTGTGCATAAATGTTTTGTTTGAGGCATTACATAAAAATAGCAGCTGAGTAAGAGGCTTTCTTCAAAGTAGTTGTTTTCCTCTTGACATATGTATATGAAGTAATCTATAAGAAATTACCACACTTTGTATGAAGCATACTTTGTTCAAAATGCTTTACAGATGTAGGTGGCAGTGGTTGCTTCTTCCTCTTAATGTATAAACTGACTTGTTCCACACCCATGCAGGCTCTCCTTCATGATGAGACTTACAGAAAACAGTATGTGGGTGAATGAATGAGTAAATGGATTGCAATGAATGAATTACTTAATAGGCCTACTACACAACAGCCACCAGCAGTACATTGTGTAGTGCTACGTCTAACTTCCTCAATTTCCAATTTGTACACAAAAAGAGTGAAGTTACCAGTAACAAATGTATTAGCTAAAAGTTTTTCATAGTCATCTCATAAGATACATGCAGGATTAAGTATTATGTTCCTCGACTTCTCATAATTAGGATTATCAGACCAATAATATTTAGGCTAGCCGTTACGCCACAGGTGGCTGGGTCCAGTTAATTGGTAGGATATTGTGAAATGCAGTCTAAAAACAATATTATTTACAAAACACTAATGTGGACTATCCTAGAATATTGCTCATATGTGTGGCGCTCATAACACATAGGATTAACTGGGGATGTTGAACGTCTACAAAAGGCATGGTTTAGATTAATAACTGGAGATTAGTGTTCCCTCCCAACTCAGGAGATCAAAGTGAACCATCGAGTAGGAAATGTGTGCAGGCTTGCAGACAACTTAATGAACGAGTTATGAATACAGAATTAGGAAATTGGTTATAGTATTTATAGCGTCACATAAAATTTTCGTCGAAAACGAGTGTCAGAATAGTGGGTGTTGAGGGTAGGCCTACAGGGTTTAGAGTACAAATTTACATCTCAACGACCGGGTGACACTTGCTGTTTTTGTGCCTACTTAACGATTGACTGTGGGGAGAAAAGAAACCGTGTTGGGTCTCGGCTGCATATTGCTGATTCCAATAGCACACAGTTTTATTCGCATTTCATTTCCCTATCAATTGCTTTCGGAGTGCTCTGACAACTGTACACAACCGCTGTTTACTATTGTCACATGTACATATTGACTGTGTGAATCCACGTTCCTGTACCAGCAGTTGCACTATGCAAATCGGACCGGCAAAAAATTTCTAATGCAGAAGTGCAATCTACTTTACCTTTAAAATCTCGTGATACGTGACACCGTTGGGCAGACCAACAGTTAAAACAGAACCCTTCCAGCTATTTAAAACACGCACACAACCATATACACACAATTAACACGAGTTTTTAAGTGCACAAAGACCGATAACAACACACGTGCACCTTCGGTTTCACTGCGTTGACTGCACACGAGTATATTCGTAGTAAGGCGTGAAATCCTGTGTTAGTTCTATTAGTTGTGAGATTAATCTCTAAAATACAATTTTACTGTGGACTACTCTAAATACATAAAACGATGTCCATAATGTTGGTAATGTGTTTTCGTATTGTGTCGAATTACTCAAACGTTGGTAACACCAACACTTCAATGCCGCATTCACTTATTACCGGCGCCAATTAATTGGAAGTCCGTATGTATATGACTGTTTCTAGCAGGCGTTACCCTCCCGGCGATAAATTTGGATATTGTTTTGTGCGTTGACAACTGAACGTGATATAAAGTTGTTTATAGTAGATGACTGAGTCCGATGAGGTGCCGAGTTCGAATAGCCCCACGTGGTGGAGTTAATTTAGTGGTTGTGTAGGGCAGACACTTGTTTAGACGTTTATTGATGTATGGGCTGTTGCCAAACTACGATCTCAGGCTTTGCGACAAATGTTGTGGGGAGACGTGTGTGACACCCTCTAAGAAGGCCACCAATGTCAACTGCCTTTTTCAGTTATACTGCACAAAACGCAAATGAAGGACTTCCATCAGGAAAACACTTCGTTTGATATTTTCAAGTTGACCACCAAGAAGAGTATCATTATAGTACCGTGCTATATAAAAGAAAACACGTTACAAGCCATTGCGTCAGAAACTGAAGTGTCAGTGAATACTGTCGGAGACTACTATGGTTTTAGTCGTGAGATGTGCTACGCTATTGTCACGAATGGAAGTATACCAGTGGTGAGAACAAGGTTGTAGAAGTTGATGAGTCACATATTGCCAATGGAAAGTATGGGAGAGGAAACAGAACATGTATGGGTTTTCGGAGGTACTGAAGGGGGATCTAGGTGTTGCTTTACACTTCGAGTACACTCTACGGGTAACAAAACTTCAGTGCCCCTTATAAATCACTTCATTTTTCTAGGAAGCAAAGTTATACCTGACAGCCTGTCTGGCTAGCCACGCGATCTAACACACTGCATCCCAAGCGGGAAGGCGTGCCGGTCCCTGGCACCAATCCGCCAGGGGGATTCATGTCGAGGTCCGGTATACCGGCCAGTCTGTTGATGGTTTTTAATGCGGTTTTCTATCTACCTCAGCGAATGTGGGCTGGTTCCCCTTATTCCGCCTCAGATACACAGTGTCAGCGACTGCTGCACAGACACTGTTTCCATGTGTGCGTACAGCGTACACCATAATTATTTTGCCACATTCGTCTGATATGAGAGGTTCCCAGGGGGGGGGGGGGGGTCCACTAAGGGGCCGAACCGCAGACTAACCCTGGATTCGATGTGGGGCGGCGGTGGGGTGTGTGGACTGCTGTGATCTGTTGTGGGGTTGTGAACCACTGAGGGCTATGGCGGGATGGAGCCTCTCCATCGTTTCTAGGTCCCCAGTTTAATACATACGTACATATACCTGGCAGCTGGAACTCTTACAAAACTCTGAAAAAGGAATTTGTCTCTTCCAACGCTCCATCGATGCACACATAGAATAATGTGGGACAGAGCAAACCTTTGAAATCATAAGAGTGAGGGCAGAGCAAGAGATCGAGACGAACTATATATTTACCAACATCAGTATCTCTATTTTACAGTTTACCATTTCTGGCAAAATTGTTGCATGTGAGACTCTGTCAATATTTTTGAGGGACGTAACTATCAAGAGTGTATCCCCACTGTGGAGAAAGAGAGTTGCTTCTGGCTCCCTACACCACTTGTGAAAGTGTTCACACTGAAGGTTTGGCTGGCAAGTACAGTATGTGAAATTACTAGTTTCCTTTATAAATAACTTCGTTATAAAATATTCTTCATTTGTCTTCGTTCAAGCAGCTGCCAGCGAGCTCCTGTGCATGTGCAGAGCTGAAATCGCACATAAGCAGCGCCTTCTCCCACTTCTGGATACTTGGGACTGAGGCTGTTTGCTGTATGCACAGTGAGATCATGCAGCCAGCCTCTATTCGTAAAAATTTTTTTGGCGCACCGAAGCTGCCAGACCACACATCCACACTTGCCCTGAGTTGTCGCAGCTAGAGTGGGGGTAGACTCCATCTGATCCATGTTTTGTTTGTGGTGAGTACTTTAGTGTTTTGGAAGCTGCTGCAGTTCCCATTTTTGACTGTTTCATATTTACCCATCATCGTTAATTGTTAGGTAAGCATTTTACTTGTATAAGTGCAAAAGAACTGCAATTGGTTGAAACTTGAAACTTATGAGTGCCATTTATTCCAGATGTCCAGCGAATCAGAATAGGATTTTCTGTCGAGTAACAAGGAGTTGGAAGTGTTACATCGTACCAAAAGATAAAAAAAAAGAAATGAAAAACGAAAATTATTTCGAGAATGAGGTGCTGCAGTACAGGGGGCACTGAAGTGATGGCATATTTTCGTGTTTGGCGGCATATGGCAGAGGAGTTTAGTGAAAAATTCAGTAACTTTAGACATCATCTGGCAGGGGGAAACGAGAACCTCCTTCCACTACAGCACATTCTCTTCATTTTTGCGGTTTTCCAGTCATGAAGTGGTAAGCTTTTGAGACGTGACAGGCACATTTAACATCTTTATTGGCTTTTTGCACCATGTCATAGAAAGAGAAGTTGAGGAGCAGGCGCTATAAAATGGCCTTCTGCCGAGGAAAGGACACAAATTGAGACCAATGTCCGGGGAAATAGTATGCCTGGTGTGACTGGGGCAATCCACAGTACTCTAATTAGAAGAGACGGTTCTCCAAAACATCCCCAGTCATATCTTCATCCGAAAAACTGTTTTTCCATGCAGTTATAAATAGCTTGTGGTCACAACCGACGGATTCTGGACTTAATTGTCGGTTTTATAAGTTCTGTTCATGATGAGAGTGTGTTCAGCCGTCAACACTTTGCCAAGAGTTTAAGCAGAGCAAACACCAAACACAGGTTTCTATGTCATCCTATATAGCTGCACATTCACAGTGCACCATGTGGGCAGTTAGCGAAAGTCACACCAAGAGGCAATGGCCTCTCTTTGGACTGGGAAACGCTGGAGGTTCTCCGATGCAGTGAAATAGTTGCTGACTGGAATGGGGCAAGCCAGAAGCGAGGCTGGTGAGGCACGACCGGTGGGCCAAGAGAAATGGCTGGGAACAAGTGGTGTGCTCGGTGGCCTGAGCAAGCAATGTTACTGCTGAAGTATCAGTTCTTGATTGGAAAATGTGATAGCTGGATTTGTGGTGGTGTGAGCAGTATAGAACCACCATTTGAATTAAGGTATGATTGTACTGTGCCTCTGCTGAGAGTATACTGAAGAAGCCTCTTGGAACACTTCGCCTCTGTTTGTTACAGTCTGTATCTTGTGAAATACTGAGCACTATCTGTGACACAGAGAAAAAGTGCTGAATTTAATGGGGGTCAGTAGTTCAGAATGTGTCAGTGGTATTTTAAAAGGAACACTAAAGGCATCCCTGTAAGCCGCCAGAGTTGCAGACTATGGTTTCTATAATAGTTTCTGTAGCAGTCTGACACTACCAACACTGTTACATGTGCTTGCATATTATTTGTTAAGTTGGTGAAACATTGTTGTTTACAGTGTGTAACATATGCCTATCACAGGTTAATGAAACCAGTGATGAGGTACTATGGATATGAGGCCCAATGAACTCCATGCAATTTTGCTTCTATAAAAGGAAAACATGCCATGTACATGTTCTATAATGCTGAATTATTCGATGGGATAGTGGGAGCAGTTGATGCATGTTGCAATAGAAGGGAAGCATTATTTTGTTTTCATTATAGATTTCTGTATTTCTGTAAAAAGGCTGTGAAAGGTGTTCATCTACTGAGGCCCAAAGAGGATAAATCCAAACGATTGTGTTAAGGTTTTATAAAAGTAACAATTTTGGATTTTCTATTTTTTGTTTTTACAGCTTCTTGTCTTAATAACATCCTGTTAAGTCTTTCATTATCAAAAACTATATTATAGAAGTTATGGTTCGGAAACCGTTTTTTTTAATAAGATTTTGCTGCAGCAATTTCGTTTTTAGTAGCTTCATCCAGTCAGTCATTCTTATATTAACTAGGAGTCACTACATTATACTAATTATGCTATTCAAGGTTGGGGTGACAACTGTGTAATTTGATCAATAAATTTGACCTCATATTGTATACTCAATCAATCAACTCCACAGTTAATTATCTTTGGGCCCAACACCCTGCTTTGATTACAGCAGTAACGCATGTTTTTTAGCACTTGAAAGTAGAACTGTGGCAGCTGCCTGAATGAACCTACAGTAAACAAGGCCAATTTAACAGCCTGTCACAGCACCATCATGTTATGACACTAACACACCATGCTGTATTCACACTGTCCATCATGTCAGACCAATTCAGCTCTTATGATCTCAACTCTCATAGTTGTCTTCAACTGTTTTCTTGTCATATGGTTTGCAGCTTAAAGGGATAGCTTCTGTAGCAGATGAGGAAGACAGAACTGCGAAACAACACAAAAAGCAGCGTTGGTATGAAAAAGTATGTCACTACATGGTAGAGAAGGGGAACTTCACACACACTACAAAAGAGCGTGACGAAGAGGAATCTGAGTTTTATAAATATTTAGGAATGTCAAAGAACAAATTCTTTCATTTGCTATGCGAAATTTCACCTAGAATTACTAAAAGGATCACAGTGTTACCAGCACACCCCATGAACTATTGATTTGCTTAGTGTTAAGTTCAGCTCCGAATCCAGTGCATACTTTAGTGCGACAGTCACTTCTCCCTCAATATATTTACCTTCAAGATTTGTTGGTTTCCTTTATATTTTGCATCTGGCTTTTAATAGTTCCAAGTCCTTATTTGTACTGTGGTTAGCTACTGAAATTACTTAAATATTGACAACCGGTGCCTGCAAACCTGTTTGACATACAGTCCTCAGAGCTACTAAATAATAAATAAGCCTGCCACAAATACATATTTAAACAAACACGTCTAATGTGTTGTGTGATGTATACTGCACAAAAAAAGCATTTTGTAACTCCTGCAGTATCTGACGTTTTCAGTCTATTTCTCTATCAAAAATTACAAATGCCTGACAACATACAAATAAACTCCACTTGCTAATCAGTCTAATTCTAGCCACAGCACTTTTTTCATTTCAAGCTGCAGCCACATTGCAATCCATTTCATTTTAAAATGTTTAAACCGATATGTACAAAAAGCTACTTTGTCAATATAGTTGAGAGCAAATGATTTCTAAGTACTTTTGAAAATCCATATTCACAAGTGATAATTACAACACATTTGTGAAAAGGTTTAAGATTTATAAGTTATAGAGTGCAGCAATCAGTCGTCCCCCTTTTGCAGGTTTTATTTGGCAAATCCAGATTTCGGCTAATGCCTAGCCATTATCAATGCACTATTTTCTAGCCACGATGCATGTCTGTCCCCTGTTGTTCAGGCGTTAGTCACATTTCTTTGAATACTACTTGACAGAATTATTCAAATATCTGTGACTGACGCCCGAACATTCATCGAGACTAGAAAATAGTGCATTGATAATTGCTAGGCACTAGCCAAAATCTGGATTTGCCAAATAAAACCTGCAAAAAAAGGACAACTGATTGATGCAATCTGTAATTTATAAATCATATCACAGTCGCTGAGTGCACCCACTTTTCTAATATAAGGCAACCTGATGAAAATTTAAGATGTTAAGGAATTAGACCTCACATACACTTTATTTGTTCCACAATGCTTCTTCCCTGACAAGTGTTTGAGTACATCCTATCGCTTATGTTGTTCAGTTCAGGCTGCTGCGTCACTGTTTCGATTAATCTTTCGTCATGTTACCAAAAGAATAACGAAACGAAATTGTTTATAACAAATAACGAATAAGAAATGAACTATGGAGGATGAACGCACGGCTGTGTATCAAGGGGAAATGAGCTTGGGGGTCATGAGGTCATCAACAGACGACGACGTTAGCCGCAAAAACTTTCTTCCCGGGCAAGCTTGACGGCACTGTGACGTGATGTTACACTGTGTGATGGTGAGTATGGATGCCGTCATTTGAAATGCTTTGCGGAATGTTTTCCATATTTGCTGTCTCGAGAATCGGGCGTTTGGTGTACATTTGTCAGAGGCAGGCCACGACTTCGATATGCAATGTCTTCTGGAAATTACGCAAAAAGTACATTCGGCGGAACGAAACGGAATATCAAAACTTTCCACATTATATTCAGATGTCGGCATTCACACGAGCTACCAATGAAACGAAATGGAACAGAATGGAATGGGACAGCAAGGTCAAGGTTTTACCGTTGACGTTGCTGAGTGAGATGGTGTCCCCATCTGTTAACACAGCAGATTGATCTATTCGCCAGTTCATGCTGTCCGTCACGTCGTGTCAATTCAATTCAAGTCACATGGTCTCAAGTCGTGTGGCTATCAGCCTCATGTCCAATAGTGGCAGTGATCTTGGGGTGCATCCTTTTTTGTGACTTTTCCCGTCTTTTCTGGTTAAGACTTGTGACACATGCTCATGATCCAACATTTGAAAGCTCCTCACTCCAATTATCGTTGCGAAAGTCGTCTGAGGCCTTTCCGTGCGTGCTAGGTATCAATCCCTTGAAGGACTTTGAGTGTATCGTTCACGGGTCAGATGTGGCCCATGAACCTTCACTCTCTCGCCTCCTTGGTATTTTCTGTCGCTCTCGCGCCAGTTGCGATCCTATTGCCGTTCGTTTTGCCGCCACTGAATTGATTCCAATTTCCCTGTCGGTCAGAGTTGGGTCTTCTACTATGGTCGCAGGTTCGAATCCTGCCTCGGCCATGGATGTGTGTGATGTCCTTAGGTTAGTTAGGTTTAAGTAGTTCTACGTTTTAGGGGACTGATGACCTCAGATGTTAAGTCCCATAGTGCTCAGAGCCATTTTGGGTCTTCTATTCTCTTGCCTTCTGTACAGTGCTTCTCACTCGTTCCTCCTCTCATTATTTCTGTGTTGCTCTTCTGGTTCCTTTTTCTTCCTATCGCGTTCTTTGATTCAAATATTAGCTGAAGTTGGGATAAGAAGCTTTTAAATGTTTAGATGCTGTCTCTTCTTTCACCCACCAGAGCCTGCAAGTCGTCCCTGGCGGTTTGGAAAAATAGAATTTAATTATTTCGCTCTCACTCCAGGGTGTGTACAGGAAATGAGTTTTCTTCAGCTAGCCCTACAACTTTTTCGATGGAATCTTATAACCACACGACTCAAAATCCCGCCACAAAATGATTTCTCGCGTCATCCTCTCTCGAATTTCTCAGGACCATTAGATTCCCAGAAAGGGGTCCTTAAATTTTTGGTATGTACGGCAAGTGGTCGCTATTCTGCGCATTTTCTCTGCTTCCTGTCCTTCTAAGTGACTGCAGATGAGTACTAATTTTGCCTCTAATGGTTATGGCATGAGCAATGTATTACTGTATTGGGACAGCCATATCTTTGGGTGCCGAGGGCTGGAACTGTCTCTGTAATTTTGAATTTTCAGCGCCGACAGAAACTGCTTGTAATCGAATGTCGATTCCGCATTCATGCTTGTAGTCGTTCTGGACTCAGACACTCTAGGCTGCTCCCCATGTTCCGAAAGTTCATATCTTGTATTCATACCAATCTGTCCTACACTTTCGCGGTAATCGCACTCCGCATTGCATCTCCTCATCGGTGTGCTATTGTGTGGAACTTTACTCTCCGTTCCATGGTAAGTGGCATGTGTCGTGCGCCCCTTTAGCGACGCGTGCGGCGAGGTTGCCGCCAGAGACGTGATTTCGTGTACCCCTTCACAATTGCTGATCAATGTGTGCCTACGAGGTCCTTCAGCTGTTCGATCCTTTGTTGGGATCTGGCAACTGCACTGAGACCCTGTATTGGAAGTGATGACAACGTCATACAGTTAGCATTTGCAGTGTGTCTAGCTAGTCTGGCACAATTATTTGCTAGTTAGCTAATTTCTTAACTGCTGTCGCTTCTATTCTGGTAAATCCGTTCTCCATCTTCACCCTTCATGCAGTCTGGTTAGATTTTATGTCAATCTTGCCTACTTCTGTTGCACAAACGTGGAACTTGACCGTGTTCTGTGCTAATTCTTTAAATCTTGTTTCGCTCCTTATTCTCACGTCCTTTACTTGTCGATCCTACAGCTGACGCAACATGGGATTCTCATTCTGCAAATGGATGATAGCGTCAACTTGTCTGTTAAACGCAACCACTTGTTCTTCCCCAGTCAGGTCGTTAGTTACCTTCAAAGCCTCCTGCACATTTCCTACAGTCCTGCTCTCGTTTGCACTCGCTGCTTTCTCCTCTGTGGGTTAGTGTGTCATCTCAACCCCAGATAAATTTTCGTCCCTGTCATGTGAATTCTTCTCTGTCTTATTGTATATTAATCAACTCTCGATTTTTTCTAATTTAGCGTTACTGGTTAGCATTCACATAAAATTTGCACATGATACCAAAGAAATAATCCGAAAACTACGTTTAATATCACACACAAAACTAACACAGCACAATATCTGCACAATTGAAACCCACCCACAGCCATCAGTCCATCAGCCACAAGATGGTACGTGGTGCAGAAACCACAACACAGTTACGTCTACAGTACAAAAAATAATAAATAGATAAAAGAATTAGCTAAATCAGAATGAAAGAAACATATCTATTAAGAAATTCGCGCTTGCAGGGTATTCCATTGCAGAATTAAGAAAAAGGAAAAAAAATTGATATTTCAATTAATTACTACTGCTTCTTGGCGTCTTTATAAGAGTTGTTATCAATGGTACGGTCGCCATACTATGAAAGGTTGGCTCATGGCAAAATGAAACTACTCCCCTGATTTGAATAAAACCTGTATCTCAGTGTTGTGAATATACACACCACCCCCAGGAATTGTCACGCTTCCTATCAGATTCAAGCATGGCAGAATGCATAAGAATCTGTTTGACCCCGTCTTTAATAACAATTCATGGGCTGACCCCTTTAACTAATTTACAATATGCTATATTGTATAATCTCTCCCAAAATGTGGTAAAGTACAGGATATCCTAATGTGGTTCTATAAATTACTGAAATGGCAATGAGATAAGCATCACAATAAGATGATTTAATACACAAACGAATCCAGTCTTCCGTATTATTACAATACATGACTATTCCAATAGATTACAACTACTGCATATTTCCATGAATAATTAGTTGGCAACAAATGACCGTAGTCCCCTTTCCTCTACTGTGAGTGGGCTGATTATCCTAACAGGTTACTAATTCCATAACTTGTGGTACAGTGATCGAGTAACAGGACTCAACTGTAAAATCTCAAATGCAAATCTGCTGTGGGCAGTGTGGGGGTTGGCATGACTCTAGGGGTGTCAAATTAACTGAGTCCCTACTTTGTTGGAGCTGTTAAATATTTTACCAAACGTGATGATTCATGCGGAGTCAGCTGTCAGCGATGGGCTGCGCTACAGATTGCAGTCAGAGATGTTGACTAGTCCTGAGGGCAATATTCTGATAAGATATGATATCGAACCTGAGTTACGCTGACCAGCAATCCCAACTAGCATTTACAAAAAAACTTTGTGCTGGCCAACAAGACCGTGAATACTCTTAATCCTACTGATCTCCGGTCTCTGCTTCACGTCTTCTCTCTCTGGCAGTCTGCAATAGAGGTGCTGTAAAAAAAAGTTTTTCTGTATTTCCGAAAACATTAGAATGCACTAATCCCACCAAGACGCACAGTTGCCAACACTGGGTGGTTGTGAGTCTTAGTGACAATTACAACTGTACAAATCACTGCACACAATCCCTTGAGGAACATTATGAAAAATCCTACTCAAACTGAGAGACATGCCGCCAAAAGCTAGCGACGCCTTGTTATGTCAGCAAGCGTCGTCCACTGTCAACCAATCAGGTTGTTCCTTGTTCCTTTGATGCGCATGTGAGAAGACCACTGTCTGGGAAACATAACTAACATAGCAAAATATTGAGTGCACGTGTGGCACCCACTTGGTGGGTACCCCGTTGTCACTGAGCCGCGATGCCACATACAAAGCTTATATGCCGTGGCATCATGTTGGCGGATTCCACACAATTCATTTAAGAGAATGTTAAATACAGCTCATACAGCTGGAACTTCCAATGAATCAATAGGATACAGTAAAAAAGACAGGAAACATTTTTGCCAAAAAGTCAAGGATCTACTTTCTTTCTTACAAGATAGAAAATCATTGTTCTTAAACCTCTTAGTATCTTCTATTGTAGGTGCTTTTACTTTTTGATGTAGCATGATGACAGAATGGAACTATATCATGTAATCATAGTTGGAGATTTACACTAAAAAAATGAAAAAATAACGTTACAAAATGTAAATTTAGGTATATTGTAATGGCACTAAAACTTCGACCACTACATAAACTGGCTTCCAACAAGGGGAAAGTTTTGTCATTAACTGCCCATTATTCATAATTTTGTTTCAAATTCCCATATCTTGCTGCTTTGAGGCACTGCTTTTCTAAATTAAAGAAACCTTTGTTTAGTATTACGTTTAAAGTTGTAGAATGGTATCAAAAGCAGCTGGCTATAGACATACCAGCAGAACGCATTAGTGATTAGTGTGTGCTGTATGTTATGTGAATGTGGTTATCATTTCAAGTACTATTTAAATTGTGAGTGTTTGTGTCCCATTCTCTGTGTCATTCATGTTGTCTCAGCATTTCCTACCTACATTGTGTTGATCTTATTGTTGCCCTATTTTGGGTGATATTAGTGTTAAGTATGTTGTTTAATACGACAAAGCAGTGAAAGTGATGAATGAATTTAGCTGATTTTATGAAGGCAGTGGTAAACAAAGAAGAGTTCAGAGGAACAAGATTGGAAACTAATCGTACTATGGAGAGTTCTGACACAACTGAAATAGATCATAGTGAGAGAAGGGAGGTGATAACGAGGAAACAAGGGAGCCGAAAAATCTATTAGAAAACGAGATGTTAATGCTGTTGTATTCAGTGTTGAAGGACAATGTACACTGCACACAGGCACAACTAATAGAGCACATAAATACAGAACTTACAGAGGTTTGGAAAGCTTTGTCTAATGACTTCAGACCAATGTGGAAAGAATCTAATCGCAAATTTGTGGAAGAAAATGGTGTCACAGAAGATGCAATGGATGATGTGCACCACCGTTCCTCACATGTAACTAGTGATGCAAAGAATGAGCAACAATCAGAAAGCCACGGTGGTCTAGCGATTCTAGGCGCTAAGTCCGGAACCACGTGACTGCTACAGTCGCAGGTTTGAATCCTGCCTCGGCCATGGATGTGTGTGATGTCCTTAGGTTAGTTAGGTTTAAGTAGTTCTAACTTCTAGGGGACTGATGACCACAGCTGTTAAGTCCCATAGTGCTCAGAGCCATTTGAACCATTTGAACAATCAGAAAACATGTGAATAGTATTGAGATAAGATGCAGATGAGCACATAATCAGCGACGTATGTGAAGTTATCACTTATAGTGTAGCTGTATTTGAAGAGGCCTATAATTATGCTAATGTTGCGTTACATCAGGAGACTGCTCTGTCATTGCAGGAAGCAGTTGTGCAGCAATAAGAAGCTGTAGAAAGAGAGAGAAGCAACCCTGCTACAATATGCATCAGTATTGGCTTGCCAGGAATTTTTAGAAGTCAGACACCTCGATTGGGAGAGGGTGAGGTCATAGTGTCGCATGTTTCGATACAATTACCAAAAGCATTATTTTGATGCAGTGTCAGAGAAGTACTGCTCACAGATTTTAGATTTTTAAGTGATGCAGGGGACGTGAGAAATATGAGGTCAGGGAAAAGATGTTAATGGTAGGGACGCACTCACTTCAGGAAACACAACTGCAGATTCATTTCTGAATACAAGAAGGAGCGATTTAACATCAAGTATAAAATCAGATATAGAGAGCATGAATAAGACATTGACCAGCGGATAATGAAATTTGTTAAGAATGAACTGGAAAACGGAGTCGGATGGGGGTGTGATGTAGGAGAGTTTTTTAGTAGTTTTGCGCTAACTGAAGCTTTTGAGAAGTGTGAAAAATGCAAGAGAAAAAGTTATGACATGAATTTGTTGACTGGACTTCAAACTGAGGATCAATTCAAGCAACAAGACGGGAATAACTTTAAGAGCAAATATTTATTCAGACAGGACAGCAGCAAATATATGTAATTGAGCTAGGTGTGTTGTAATTAATTTATGTATGATGACGTTTAGTGTTAGTGTTTGATAAGTAAATGGCATGATAATTTATTAAGATAATAATATCTATAGTCTATTTCCAAATGTGAGAAATGTGAAAGAGTAGTGTAGCATTAGAACACATGTGATAGAATGTAGGAATGATAGACAAGGAAAGATAGTACCAGATTTGACATAATCTACACTCCTGGAAATGGAAAAAAGAACACATTGACACCGGTGTGTCAGACCAACCATACTTGCTCCGGACACTGCGAGAGGGCTGTACAAGCAATGATCACACGCACGGCACAGCGGACACACCAGGAACCGCGGTGTTGGCCGTCGAATGGCGATAGCTGCGCAGCATTTGTGCACCGCCGCCGTCAGTGTCAGCCAGTTTGCCGTGGCATACGGAGCTCCATCGCAGTCTTTAACACTGGTAGCATGCCGCGACAGCATGGACGTGAACCGTATGTGCAGTTGACGGACTTTGAGCGAGGGCGTATAGTGGGCATGCGGGAGGCCGGGTGGACGTACCGCCGAATTGCTCAACACGTGGGGCGTGAGGTCTCCACAGTACATCGATGTTGTCGCCAGTGGTCGGCGGAAGGTGCACGTGCCCGTCGACCTGGGACCGGACCGCAGCGACGCACGGATGCACGCCAAGACCGTAGGATCCTACGCAGTGCCGTAGGGGACCGCACCGCCACTTCCCAGCAAAATAGGGACACTGTTGCTCCTGGGGTATCGGCGAGGACCATTCGCAACCGTCTCCATGAAGCTGGGCTACGGTCCCACACACCGTTAGGCTGTCTTCCGCTCACGTCCCAACATCGTGCAGCCCGCCTCCAGTGGTGTCGCGACAGGCGTGAATGGAGGGACGAATGGAGACGTGTCGTCTTCAGCGATGAGAGTCGCTTCTGCCTTGGTGCCAATGATGGTCGTATGCGTGTTTGGCGCCGTGCAGGTGAGCGCCACAATCAGGACTGCATACGACCGAGGCACACAGGGCCAACACCCGGCATCATGGTGTGGGGAGCGATCTCCTACACTGGCCGTACACCACTGGTGATCGTCGAGGGGACACTGAATAGTGCACGGTACATCCAAACCGTCATCGAACCCATCGTTCTACCATTCCTAGACCGGCAAGGGAACTTGCTGTTCCAACAGGACAATGCACGTCCGCATGTATCCCGTGCCACCCAACGTGCTCTAGAAGGTGTAAGTCAACTACCCTGGCCAGCAAGATCTCCGGATCTGTCCTCCATTGAGCATGTCTGGGACTGGATGAAGCGTCGTCTCACGCGGTCTGCACGTCCAGCACGAACGCTGGTCCAACTGAGGCGCCAGGTGGAAATGGCATGGCAAGCCGTTCCACAGGACTACATCCAGCATCTCTACGATCGTCTCCATGGGAGAATAGCAGCCTGCATTGCTGCGAAAGGTGGATATACACTGTACTAGTGCCGACATTGTGCATGCTCTGTTGCCTGTGTCTATGTGCCTGTGGTTCTGTCAGTGTGATCATGTGATGTATCTGACCCCAGGAATGTGTCAATAGAGTTTCCCCTTCCTGGGACAATGAATTCACGGTGTTCTTATTTCAATTTCCAGGAGTGTATCTGTAAATATGGAAGTGGTCTATTACTATAATTTTTTTCGTGGAGTGTTGGTGAAATAAGCAATGTAAGAGGAAGATAGCTTTCAAAGGGCATCATCATTGTCAATATTTAATGAAGGTACATGGTACAAGGCAGAAGGTTCATAAGTTCAAAGATTTTAGTGGTGGACCAATGAGGTTCATAGCTCGAAGATTGCTGCATAAAAGGAGAGTGCAGGACATTTACTATTAGTATATAGCCCAAGTCATTGTGACAGACAGTATGAACAACAAAGTTTAAAAGTGAAAATACAATGCAAAGGTCATTGAATGCAAAAGGAGCTTTTTCACATACTTTCACATGGTGACTGTTCTTGTGCTTAGCAACAAGTGTTAACAATGACTGAATTTCTATGTATAGCGATTGAAATATATAGGCGAATTATTTGGCCACCTCGAATTCGTAGGAGATAAGGAATATTTGTCTGTGTGGCTGAACACTAACCAGCTGGTGAATAGCGCACTGTGGTCATTCCAAGGTGTTGGCATAGTCAGAAATGGCTAAACCCCAGAACATGTGGATGACAGCTGTTCATTTAGAAGAAGGACAGGCAAAGCACAGAAATGGCGTAGTGTAAGACAGTCTGGAACACAACTACTTACAACTCTTAGAAATTCTGTAATAAATCACAGTTCAATAATAAAGCAAATCTGAATGCATCAGCGAGCTCAGCAAAATGAGGCACATCCAATGAAACAATAATATCAATAACTCAAAAAGTAGAGAAGTTAATATTTTACAGTAATTAAACATTTTCATAATGAATCGTAGAATTAACAGTTTTAAAATGCTTCTGCAATTTCCGCAAATGATATCTCAGTTGCTTCTTTTTCATTACACGTATGTTTGTCAGAACAGCGTATCCTCCTCAGAAACACAGCAACTGAAGGCAGCAGGAATGCCTCATATCTTCTCATACTCCTGTAGCTAAATAATAAGTTTTTATTTTTACCAATAAGTTTATTTAAATATAATTACAGTCGATACTAAAAACCATGGTAATTTAAGAAGTGGTCGATCCCCTGTGTTGCTTCTGCCAAGCAAACATAAATAATTGTTTAAATAATATTTAAAGACATTTTGTTGTCTTTTAATGTGAGTGCACAGGCGAGAGAATGCTAGTTTATTTATTTATGAACAACCCTTTATTTACATTTATTGTGGATTATCTGAGTGTGACTGAACGTTTACAACAATTCTTTATTTAAATATTGTTGTAATATATTTGTTTAATGTATAAAGTGATCACATTGTGGTCAAATCATGTCTGTAGAACATAAGAAAAATATGCTTTGGTGGGGATGGCCTTCTGCCAGTGAAAGTTAGAAGAGATTAAACACTACTGGAATCAAGCGGAGACAGACACTTTTTGAGTTGCACACTCAAAGCAGCAATTCAGGACACTTCTGCGTTGGAGATGGTGGAAAACAGACCTCTCTGTGGTAACATGTATTATTCAGTCATGCCGTTGATTGACTGTGGACAGTGAATGGCTGGTGCAATATTTTAACTTTTAAAGGGATTCGGACTTTTGCAAAATCTGAATGTGAAGGACTTTAATTTTCTGCTTGCATTCCAGACCTGAGAATAGACAGACTATGTATTTCTACTCTTTATCTTCCTGTGTTGTTGAGTAAATTGTAATATTGAGCTGTGGATTATTTTAGCTGGCGAATAATTCGTGTATTGTGATCATGAATTGGACTTAGATTTTCAGGTGATTTGAATGACTATTTAGTTTCTAGATTCTGCTACCGTTCTTACAAAGCACTTAACGCAATTTCATTGCATTTTATAAGGTTACTTGCTGTCTGCACAGTAACTGATTATTGCAGGACCACTTACTATTTGTTTAAGATTTACATTCTTGAATGAGCATTATGCAACAAATCCACATCAGTTACAGATGTTAGAATAGAACCTTCTTAATTATTCATTTATCTTTGATATAATATTTCTGTTTATTTTATTAATTTGCTGTTCTTACTGCTGCAGGGTTACATCATCACGTTGTTATTTTAAGCGAGTTAGCATTCAGGCATGAAAGCAGACGTGTATGCGTCATCACTTGGAAAGTGCCAAACTGTTCTTTTTGGAGCTGTGCATAGTCCAATTACTTAAGCTGCGAGCAAAATCAGGTAAAGTTGTAATAGGTTTCCTCATATCAGATGCTGGTTAGAGAAGCTTCCCAGTAGCAGAATATCCATCATCTAACACGGCATGCGCATTATTATATTTATTTTCCTTAAAGTGTCTTTACATGAATGAATTTCTTCATTTCCAGTGCTAATCGATATGTTTCGGTTCCTTGTCTATATATGAGTACCTGAGACACATGCATAATACGAGGGTAAGTCAATTATTATAAGCAGTTATAAAATTTTATTGTAATCAAATAGGAAACTTACATGAACATCATTTTTTGACATAGTCTCTGTGCATTTCAATGCACTTGGTTCATCATTGTACAAGCTTCCTGATACTCTCATAGAAGAAGGTTCTCGGTTGAGCTGCAAGCGCATACGAGGTGCGACAATAAAGTAATGAGATTGAATTTCTTTGCAAGATGTGGCAACTCTGCAGGCTCACGTAGGCACAATATCTTTGACCTCGGTCTATAAGCTGCTTCTAGTCCAAGCAGCCCATCGATGCAACTGTCAGTCATGAGTTGTGTCTCTCGTCACGGAAATGGAACCGTATAATAATGCGCAACGGTATGCCATTTCTTTTTGCGTTGAATTGGGTGAAAACGCAACGACAACTTACAGCAATCTTCAGAAGGCTTTTGGAGAGGAGGTTATGTCAAGAGCTCAAGTTTTTCGTTGGCGTAAAGTGTTTAGTGAAGGCAGAACGAATGTTGAAGGTGAAAACCTCAATAGACGATCATCAACATCATGGACGGATGTCAACTTGGCCAGGGTGCATGAACTCGTATGATCTGATCAAAGATTATCTGTGAAAATGATTGCAGAAGAACTGAACATCAATTGAGAAACGGTTCGTCTAATATTAACTGAAGATCTTCGTATGAGAAAGCTTTGTGCAAAAATGGTCCCTAAAAATCTCACACCACAACAGCGAGAAACACAGAAAAATGTGATAGCCGATCTGGTAGAGCAAACGGAAATCGATCCAGAATTGTTGAGCCATGTTACCACTGGTGATGAAAGTTGGTTTTTTCAGTGCGATCCAGAGACAAAACGCCAAAGTTCGCAATGGTGCTCAAAGGGATCACCCAGACCAAAAAAAAGCTCGTATGTCAAAGTCAAAAGTGAAATGCAAGCTTGTGTGCTTCTTTGATTCCAAGGGAATTGTTCATAGAGATTGGGTGGCTCCTGGACAAACAACTAACCAATATTACCACAAAGATATTTTAGAAAGACTTCGTAAAATAGTTCTTCATGTCCGTGCCAACATTGCATCACGATAATGCGCTATCCCATACTGCTCTGTCAGTACAGCAATTTTTAACCTCAAAACAAATTTCAGTACTATCACAGCCACCTTATTCACCAGATATCGCTCCATGCGACTTTTTTCTGTTTCCAAGAGTCAAAACGGCGGTCAAGGGACATCATTTTCAAACAACACAAGATGTCCAAAAAGTTGTGACAAGGGTCTTGGACGATATTACAGAAGATGAGTTCCAGAAATGCTACCATCAATGGCAGAAGTGCTGGAAAAAGTGTGTGCAGTCAGAAGGGAACTACTTTGAAGGAGACACCACTGAACTTGACTAAAGGGTAAGCAACATTTTTTTTCACATCAGTCTCATTACTTTATTGTCGTACCTCGTACACTGCTTCTTTCGCTGTTTCGTCAAAGGCAAATCGACGGCCCCTTAATGCCTGTTTGAGTGGACCAAACAAATGATAGTCAGATGGGGCAAGATCGGGACTATTGGAGGATGATCCAGTACTTCAAATTTGAGTTTCTGGAGCGTTTCAGCAGTGAGGGCAGCAGTATGCGGACAGGCATTGTCGTGCAGCAACACAACGCCTTTTGACAGCAATCCTCGGCGTTTGCTTCGAATTGCAGGCTTTAGCCTGGCAGTAAGCATCTCACTGTAATGTACACTGTTTATTGTTGTGCTCCTTTCCCCATAATGTTACAGTACTGGACCTTTTGCATCCCAGAAATCCGTAAGCATCAGTTTTCCAGCGGACGATTGGATCTTGAAGTTTTTCTTGCACAGCGAATTTGGATGTTTCCATTCCATTCTCTGCCGTTTACTCTCTGGCTCGTAATGATGGATCCATATTTCGTCACCAGTAATGATTCTGTCTAATAAGTTGTCCCCTTCGTTACCATATCGATCCAAACGTTTTTTGCATATGCCCAAGCGCATTTGTTTATACAACTGTGTGAGTTGTTTTGTGATCCATCTTGCTCAAACTTTATGAAACCCATGCCTTTTGTGGGTGATTTTGTAGGCAGAACCGTGACTAATTTGTAGACGACGTGCCACTTCGCCAGTAGTTAATGATGCGCCTCTTCGTCAGTTGTTAATCGTCTGTCTAAGAGAATGATTTCACGTGAACGCTCAATGGTTTCTTCATTTGTAGCGGTAAACGGTCGTCCGGCTCCTTCATCATGTGTAATACTTGTGCGATCATTTTGGAATTTTTCAATCCATTCATAGACACTCCGTTGTGACAAAACCCTTTTCCCATACTGTACCGAAAGTCTTCGATGAATTTCGGCCCCTGATACGCCTTCCGACCACAAGAAACAGCTCATTGGACGTTGCTCTTCTTTGGTGCAAATAGACAGCGGAGCAGCCATGATTAACAGCATGGCAGCGATAACGAGACTGCCGGCCAGAGTGGCCGAGCGGTTCTAGGCGCTACAGCCTGGAACCGCGCGACCGCTATGGTCGCAGGTTGGAATCCTGCCTCGCGCATGGATGTGTGTGATGTCCTTAGGTTAGTTAGGTTTAAATAGTTCTTAGTTCTAGTGGACTTATTACCTCAGAATTTAAGTCCCATAGTGCTCAGAGCCATTTGATAACGAAACTACCCTAGCAGCTTGAAAATTGCGAAGATATAACAACAAATAAACAAAGCATGCGTCATCAACGTAAAACGACAGTACTAAAAACTAAATTCCTCCAGAACAGGCCATGAAGGCCCAAAGGTACCGTTTCATCCTCAGCCCACAGGTGTCACTGGATGCAGATATGGAGGGGCATGTGGTCAGTGTGGTGTCACCGCCAGACACCACACTTGCTAGGTGGTAGTTTAAATCGGCCGCGGTCCATTTAGAACATGTCGGACCCGCGTGTCGCCACTGTGTGATTGCAGACCTCGCGTCACCACAAGGCAGGTCTCGAGATACGGACGAGCACTCGCCCCAGTTGTACGACGACATTGCTAGCGACAATACGGACGAAGCCTTCCTCTCATTTGCCGAGAGACAGTTAGAATAGCCTTCTGCTAAGTCCATGGCTACGAACTAGCAAGGCGCCATTAGTCTTACATAGTTTGAGCATTATAGTATAAATGTCTCAAGAAGAACGCTGTAGTCATCAACTAATAAAGTTAAGTATAAAGCAGCTACGTACTTTTCTTGCTACCATTCAATAGTTATCCTGTTCCAGAATTCACGCCCGTCGGCATGTGTGTACGCGTGCCTTTCTTTCGGCTACTTCAGTGTGGCGTAACAGTCTTGTTACGTCACAACAGTCAGCACACCGCTCTCCAGTCCGTATGTCAGTTTCCGAGACCAGAGCCACTACTTCTCAACCAAGTAGCTCTTCAGTTTGCCTCAGAAGGGCTGAGTGCACCTGGTCACCCATCCAAGTGCTAGCCCAGCCCGACAGGCTTAACTTCGGTGATCTGACGGGGACCAGTGTTACCACTGCTGCAAGACCGTTGGCAACGACAGTACTACCAGAATAAACTAATATATAACCAAACTGCGGATAATAATTGCCGTACCCTCGTATTTTGATTCAGATGTAAACCTCACGTCGACTTAGGGTCACGGAAATAGCACAGATTCTTGATGTCCAACTGAGTATGTGTATATTCTTTCTATGGTTTTAATTTATTTCTGTGAAATTTGCTAAGGAAAATAATGCTTGCTGCAAATGCCTTTTAGCAGCTGCAACTTCTCTCCTACTCAGCGGAGTATGGGTAAAAGCGTACAAAATTGTAAGATTATAGCAAAGGAGGAAGAGATGGTGACAAATGGAAGGGACACAGGATACCTGTTCTTAAGTAGCGCCATGGAGCTTGCCCAGTACAGGAATTCCACACACAGTGGAGTGTGCATGTAGTCGTTGAGCCGTGGGAACTGTGGGTGTACAAAACATTTCACAAAGATGATGAACAATGATTTAAGTGAGTGGAGAAGAATGTGAACCACCTGCCGATGTGTGGGCATGCCCAGGGACACAGCTCTGGTGGACGCCAGGGGGTCGTCTTTGAGATACTTGTTGTGCAAAGAGAAAGGGGAAGACCTCCTGTCGTTGAGCGAGATATGATACTAGGTTGCTGAATGCATTCCATCACGTCACCAATATGAGATACCCAGCTCTGCGCACGCTCACTTTTTTCCCACCTGTCGGCTACATGCCACAACTAATCCTTCTCAAGCTGCCTGTAGTGCATATTCGTCTGTGCCAGTATCATCATGATCACCACCTTGTAAAAATGCACTTCATCTGCCGTCTAAGTCTGTCAGTCAGTTCTGTTTGTGTCATAGCAACCACCTTTTGAACACACAGGTAACGACTCTGATGTTTTCGTGACTGATGTTGGGCGAATTATTATTCTCTTTTCTTATATATAAATGTAATCTGTAATTTTATTTGACACATTGGCGTATTGCTTCAAGAAATAAATATTCAATAATCCCAACTGGCATTACCGATCATTTTACTTAATATGCAAATGCCGCACTCAGTTACAGTTTGAGATATTTGCTTCATCACTACTTAATATACAAATGCCACAATGAAGGACAATTTTATGTATATCGTAACGGCTTTAAAATTTCGAGCACTACAACTTCAGCTAGATTACATTCCATGATTTACCTACTGAACAAAAGGTATGGAAAAAAATTACAAAAACGATGTTTAAATTGAGGTTTGAGCGTAATGAACACAGGCACACTTTTCATTGCTCAAAGAATATTCAGGTATCTTAAACCCAACAACTACAGATGAGATTAACGGTGCGAAGAAGAAAATCGTAATGTTGAAGCTTATAGTGACACTGATCACGGTGAGGACATAAGAACAAGACGACCAACAAGTGGCACCCTACTCAAGTTCCATGGACGCAAATTTTGTGGAAAAGTGTGGTAAGTTAGTGTATTGCTCTTTCTTCAGTGGAGGCAGAATACAAGACCAGTTCAAAAATTTTCGGAACATTCGTAACTTCACGCTAATTGTGTGTTGGCGCGAAATGCAGTTCGGATGCCTACACAGGCCTGTATTCAATATGTAACTTCCGGAAGTTTCATTGTTGTATGTCTGTTAGTTATTTTTCACTGGTGGATTGAGTAAACGTTGTATCACACAGTGTGCGAATTTCGACATGGAAGCTTTAGAGGGGCATCGCGTCTGCATTACATATTGCGTGAGACTCACGAAAACCTTTACATACTCGTAGATACGCAAAGTGCTGCAGGAAGCCTACGGTGATGAGTGCTTAAGTAATACTCGGTTTTACGTATGGTTTACAAGGTTTAAAAATGGCCAGATGGAAGTTGAAGATGACCGTCGTTCAGGACGCCATTTGGCGTCTACTGACGACGCTCATGTCAGGAACGTCAACGAAATTATGCGTGCCAATCGAACACTGACTTTCCAAGAGATTGCAGAAGAATGTAGCATTTCAGTTGGATCATGTCACGAAATCCTGGCACAGCATCTTGAAATGCATATTGTTGCAGCCAGGTTCGTTCCACGGCTCATGGTTCAAGACCAGAAATACCTTCGCCTCGCAATCTGTGAAGAGCTGTTGGATCGCACAATGAGAACAAGATGTTCCTAAAGAGAATCATAACTGGTGATGAGACGTAGATCTATGATTGTGATGTTGAGACCAAGTTTCAATCTTCACAATGGATTGGGTAAGTTTCTCCAACACCTAAAAAAAGGTCAGGTCAAATTTCAAAGCCATGCTGATAGTTTTTTTTTTTTTTTTTTTTTACTTTGAAGCATTAACTCATTAACAAATTGTGCCACAAGGACAAACTGTTAATCTATGGTACATGTTACGACGCCTGCGAGAAAATTTCAGAACGAAACGGCCTGAAATGTGGCGAGATAATTCATGGGTCTTGCACCACGATAATGCACCCGCACATTCATACCTGTTGGTGCGTGACTGTTGCACTAAAAACGAAATCACTGCACTACCTCATCCTCCGTACTCCCCAGACTTGGCTCCTGCCGACTTTTTTATTTCCAAAGTTGAAAACTCCGTTGAAAGGACGAAGATTTGCAACAATAGACGAGATAAAAGAAAATCCTCAGACGGCGTTTCGCGCGATCTAGCAAGAGAGTATTTCGAACGAGACCATGCACAATACGTAAGGTAAGGGTAGAACAATTTTGTGGACAGAGTTCCGAAATTTTTTGAACAGACCTCGTATGTGACTGCAAGTGAAGCTTGTAAATCATTTCTGTGGTTAGATCAGCTTCTGAAAGAAATTGCAGCTGTTGATGTCTGCTCCTATTTTGCATATAGATAGCCTAAATGCTATAAAATTTATAAGAGCGGGATTTTATGGTCAAAACACATGGAGACAAGGTATCATTACACACATCAGCTAGTAGATGAGCCCCGGACCTTGCCATTGGTGGGAAGGCTTGCATGCCTCAGCGTACAGCAATAGTAACAAAGAGTTACCTGTTGAAAGTCCAGACAAATGTGTGGTTCCTGAAGAGGGACAGCAGCCTTTTCAGTTGTTGCAGGGGCAACAGTCTGGATGATTGACTAAACTGCCCGTGTAACATCAACCAAATCAGCATTGCTGTGCTGGTACTGCAAATGGCTGAAAGCAAGGGAAAACTGCAGCTGTTATTTTTCCCGAGAGCATGCAGCTTTACTGTATCGTTTGAAGCGGAACTTGTTCCATATTTTTCTCAATAAATTCCCGTACAGAAGAATTATAGCGAGAGTAATTTTACTTTGCAGAAATAAATCAGTGGTTAACGAGCAGGAGAGAATGGACCAAACAATGTTTATTCATTTATGGATTGATTTTATTTCGAGCGTTCCACGTTCCCCTGCATCCTCCCCCTTATGTGATCTGGACGGTATGAATGAGAAATTTTCTGAAGTAGCAGAAAGCTTTGGTCAGAGGTCATAGCATTACAAGAGTAGAGTGGCTCTGTGGTAGGATAGTACCAACCCCCTAAACGCGAACACGTTTGGCAAAGAAGGTGAGCAAGTCAAGCCAGAGAGGTCGTGAATGCACGAGTATTGGCTCTGTTAGGTTGGCGAAACACACCCTCCATCACCTTTTTAACGAGCAATAGTTAGGCGATGTGGCTGCAGGTCACCCTGTTCCTGGTTCAAATGGCTCTGAGCACTATGCGACTTAACTTCTGAGGTCATCAGTCGCCTAGAACTTAGAACTAATTAAACCTAACTAACCTAAGGACATCACACACATCCATGCCTGAGGCAGGATTCGAACCTGAGACCGTAGCAGTCGCTCGGTTCCAGAATATAGCGCCTAGAACCGCACGGCAACTACGGTCGGCATTTGTTCCTGGGTAGCGGTGCTGGACAGTCGTGGAGACGCAGCTCTCGATTTTGGTAATGTTAACAAAGGTATTACAGTGTTTCAAATCTGCTCGTTAAAAAGGTCCAGATGTTGAAATCAGGTGTGAGATTATCACTAAACCTCCATAAGGGTGTTTATTGTCGTATTTTAGTCAAATTTCGGTAAGAACTTTGCGTTTGTGTCTTGGTCAGACCAAGCACCATGGGCCTTAAGCTCACGGCCGTGTTATTGCTGTGTACTTAACGGAAGTTAACTCATTTAATGTATTTTAATGTGGTCTTTCTTTTAGAGATATATTTTGGGGGATCTTTTTTTATTTTCCGAATGTTTTCTTTGTGTACTTGATTTCCCACCATGTGGTCGGTTAGAGCAACCACCACATTGCTAAAGTGCAGTTTCGGTCTGAAAATGTGTAGTAGACGAATGAAAAACCATACGGTGGTGGGTGAGCGTAAAATAGGGAAGGAATAATCTTGTATGTCAGTATTTTTTGCGTTTCTTTTGTCTACCGCAACTAGGCCACGTGTGTGGAATAGCATTAATGTGATAATTAGTTGACGTTTCTTGTTCCCCCCATAACTATTTGATTTGCTGACAATGTAGCCCGTTACATAAAATATACGGTTAAGCTCTTGTATCTAGGAAAGATCATATTTTAATGCCCAATGATGGAGCAAAAACTTGCAAAATTTTCCCGCCATCTGATAGAAAATGTTCTTCCCCACAGCTCAGTAATGTGGTGCTGTTTCTGAACGCAACATTAAACCAAAATTTGCAGTCACAGTCAAATGCATCACTTGCTGCCCCCTCTTCAGCTTACATTTTAATCAAAACTGAAACATTTAGGCAGATACTCTTCCGCCCTGAGCGAGTTCACTAGTAGTGTCTTTGCTGAACTTGTCCTGCTTGACCTATAACAATTAAATGTAATAATCATGGGTTCAGTTATAATTGCATGCCTGCATAAAATTCCATTGAAGCCAGGTCTGCGTTCCCCTCTCCTTTTCCATAATTATGTGGCGAAAGCAAACCATGTTAACTAGAGAGATAGTTGTGATGATGTATATTCCAACAGATACATGGCTAATTGTTGAAATGCCGTCGCTAGAGAATAAATATCACTTAATCTATACCGTCAACTGACTATTTCCTCCCTTCATCATAAAGAATAGGTGAAAGTCACTACCACAGTCGAATGCTGGGTCATGAAAGTAAATAAAAGCTCAATGCTGCCTGTTAAGCCATTTATAGGTGCCTTCTGTAGTGGTTCTAAAAACATTGCGTTATCCATTGCGTAGATTTCTATCAGTAGGTTAAACCCACCTGCTAGAAATTATTACGAGGTGCATTCAAGTTCTAAGGCCTCCGATTTTTTTTCTAATTAACTACTCACCCGAAATCGATGAAACTGGCGTTACTTCTCGACGCAATCGCCCTGCAGACGTACACATTTTTCACAATGCTGACGCCATGATTCCATGGCAGCGGCGAAGGCTTCTTTAGGAGTCTGTTTTGACCACTGGAAAATCACTGAGGCAATAGCAGCAGTGCTGGTGAATGTGCGACCACGGAGAGTGTCTTTCATTGTTGGAAAAAGCCAAAAGTCACTAGGAGCCAGGTCAGGTGAGTATGGAGCATGAGGAATCACTTCAAAGTTGTTATCACGAAGAAACTGTTGTGTAACGTTAGCTCGATGTGCGGGTGCGTTGTCTTGGTGAAACAGCACACGCGCAGCCCTTCCCCAACGTTTTTGTTGCAGTGCAGGAAGGAATTTGTTCTTCAAAACATTTTTGTAGGATGCACCTGTTACCGTAGTGCCCTTTGGAACGCAATGGGTAAGGATTACGCCTTCGCTGTCCCAGAACATGGACACCATCATTTTTTCAGCACTGGCGGTTACCCGAAATTTTTTTGGTGGCAGTGAATCTGTGTGCTTCCATTGAGCTGACTAGCGCTTTGTTTCTGGATTGAAAAATGGCATCCACGTCTCATCCATTGTCACAACCGACGAAAAGAAAGTCCCATTCATGCTGTCGTTGCGCGTCAACATTGCTTGGCAACATGCCACACGGGAAGCCATGTGGTCGTCCGTCAGCATTCGTGGCACCCACCTGGATGACACTTTTCGCATTTTCAGGTCGTCATGCAGGACTGTGTGCACAGAACCCACAGAAATGCCAACTCTGGAGGCAATCTGTTCAACAGTCATTCGGCGATCCCCCAAAACAATTCTCTCCACTTTCTCGATCATGTCATCAGACCGGCTTGTGCGAGCCCGAGGTTGTTTCGGTTTGTTGTCACACAATGTTCTGCCTTCATTAAACTGTCGCACCCATGAATGCACTTTCGACACATCCATAACTCCATCACCACATGTCTCCTTCAACTGTCGATGAATTTCAATTGGTTTCACACCACGCAAATTCAGAAAACGAATGATTGCACGCTGTTCAAGTAAGGGAAACGTCGCCATTTTAAGTATTTAAAACAGTTCTCATTCTCGCCGCTGGCGGTAAAATTTCATCTGCCGTACGGTGCTGCCATCTCTGGGACGTATTGACAATGAACGCGGCCTCATTTTAAAACAATGCACATGTTTCTATCTCTTTCCAGTCCGGGGAAAAAAAATCGGAGGCCTTAGAACTTGAATGCACCTCGTAATACCCCAACAGTAACTCGCTGGACCACACGAATCTGTTAAAACATTACTACAGAGAATAGCTTGCAGGAATGTAGGATATGACAAGCGAGAGTAATCTTCCTAAGAGGTCGAACATTAGCTATACCACTGATAGCAGAAGGATACATTGTAGATTAAATGATAATGGCGTTTTCCTGGGTGAAATATTCCAGAGGTAAAATAGTCCCCCTATTCGGATCTCTGGGTGAGGACTACTCAGTAGGACGTCGTTATTAGGGGAAACAAAACTCGCGTTCTACAGATCAGAGTATGGACAGTCAGATCCCTTAATCGATCAGGTAGGTTAGAAAATTTAAAAAGTGAGATGGTTAAAGTTTAGGTTAAATTTAGATATAGTGGGAATTAGTGAAGTTCGGTGGCAGGAGGAACAGGACTTTTGATCACGTGAATACAGGGTTATAAATACAAAATCAAATAGGAGTAATGCAACAGTAGACACAGTAATGAATAGAAAGACAGGAACAAGATAAGCTCCTATGAACAGTATAGTGAACGCAATATTGTAGCCAATATAGACACAGAACCCACACCACCACAGTAGCAGAAATTTATCTGCTAACTAGCTCTGTACATGATGACACAATTGAAGAAATGTATGGGATTAAAGAAATCATTCAATAGTGAAGGGAGACGAAGATGTAATCGTTATGGGGGACTGGAATTATATAGTAGAAAAACGAAGAGAAGGGAATTGCATATGAACTGGAGGAAGTAATGAAAGAGGAAACCACCCAGTAGAATTCGCAAAAGCATAATTTAATCACAACTAACACTTGATTTAAGAATTGTGAAAGAAGGTTGTGTACATGGAAGCGACCTGGAGACTCCAAGAGGTTTAGGGTTGATTATATAATGGTAAGACAGAAATTTCGAAAATAGGTTTTAAATTATAAGACATTTCCAGGGGCAGATGTGGACTCTGACCACAATTTATTAGCTATGAACTGTAGGTTAAAGGTGGAGAAACTGCAAAAGGTAGGAATTTGAGGAGATGGAACCTGAGTAAAATGACAGAACCAGAGGTTGTAGAGAGTTTCATGGAGAGCATAAGGGAACGATTGACAGGAACAGGGGAAAGGAATACGGTAAAAGAAGAACAGGTAGCTTTGGGAGATGAAATAGTGAAGGCAGCAAAGGATCAAGTAGTTTAAAAGATGAGGGCTAGTAGAAATCCTTTGGTGGCACAAGAGATATTGAATTTAGCCAAAGAAAGTAGAAGATATAAAAATTCAGTAAATGAAGCAGGCAAAAGCGAATAGAAATGTTTAAAAAATGAGATTGACAGGAAGTGCAAAATAACGAAGCAGGGATGGACCAGAGGACAAAGGTAAGGATTTAGAAGCAGATTTCAGTTGGGGGAAAGACAAATACTGCCTACAGGAAAATGAAAAAGACCTTTGGGGAAAAGAGAACGACCTATATGTACATCAAGAACTCTGATAGAAAACCAGTCCTACACAAAGAAGGGAAAGTAGAAAAATGGAAAGAGTGTATGGAGCGCCTCTACAAGGGAGATGTACTTGAGAGAATATTATGGAAATTGAAGAGAACATTGATGAAGGTGAGATGGGAGGTATGATACTGCGTGAAGAATTTGACAGAGTACTGAAAGATCTAAGCTGAAACAAGGCTGCAGGACAATACCACATTTAGTTAGAACTACTGCTAGCTTTGGGAGAGCCATCCATGACAGAACACTTCCATCTAGTGAGCAAGATGTACCAGATAGGCGAAATACCCACAGACTTCAAGAAGATTATAATAATTTCAGTTTCAAAGAAAGCCGGTGCTGACATGTGTGAAAATTACCGAACAATCAGTTTAATAAATCACACTTGCAAAATACTAACATGAATTATTTACACAATGATGGAAAAACTGGTAGAAACTGTCCTCAGGGAAGATGAGTTTGGATTCTGGGGAAATGTAGGAACATGAAAGCCAATACTGAGCCAACGAATCTTCATAGTGGATAGGTTAAGGACACGCAAATCTACATTTATATCATATGTAGACTTAGAGAAAACTTTTGACACTGTTGACTGAAATATTTGTTTCATATTCTAAACGTGGCAGCGGTAAAATACAGAGAGCAAAGGGCTAGTTGCAATTTGTACAGAAACCAGATGGCAGTTAAAAGAGCCTAGGAGCTGAAAGGGAAGCATTAGTTGAGAAAGAAGTGAGACAGAGTTGTAGCCTATCCCTGATATTATTCAATCTGTATATTGATCAGGCAGTAAAGGAAACACAGCAAAAATTGGAAATGAAATTAAAGCTTATAGAGAAGAAATAAAAACTTTGAGATTTGTCAGTGATATTGTAATTCTGTCAGAGATTGCAATCGACTTACAAGAGCGGTTGAATGAAATGGACAGTGGCTTGAAAGGAGGATATAAGGTGAACGTCAACAGAAGCAAAACAAGGGTATGGGAATGTAGACATATTTAATCAGCTGATGCTGTGGGAATTAGATTAGAAAATGAGACACTTAAAGCAATAGATGATTTTTGCTATTTGGGCAGCAATATAACTGACGATGGTCGAAGTAGGGAGGTTATATAATTTGTAGACTGGCTATGGTAAGAAAAGCAATTCTGAAGAAGAGAAACATCGAGTGTAGATTTAAGTCTCACAAAGTCTTTTCTGGAAGTTTTGCCTAACTAAAAGATGGCTGCGACGAAATATCATGAGAATGGACAACAGGAATATTTTTCAGTTCTGAACACACCTCAGCCTATTACATCGCATATTGACAAAGAAGTCGAAGCCAAAAATAAGTAAAGAATTCTTTATCTCTTAGAGACTGGATGGATTTTTTTTTGCCTTATTACAATATGGCGGACTATGCAGATTAAAAGAATCTGCAGGCACTCCGAGAGTACATGTTCTAAGATCAGAGACCTACCTCCAGGCAGTACGGAGATAATTGGTAACATGTAAATGTTATCATAGGGAGAGACTCTGATAGTTACAACACAAGATGAGTAGTGAATATCTCTAACACATTGTATGGTTAAAGTATTTAAGCATAATTCTAAGAATATGAAATGGGATAATGATGTATCAGCCTTAGAAAAGGCAAATAACAGCCATAGGGTTGGGACAACTATTGGAAAGTGCTGCTCAGTGTGTACAAGAGAGTTGTGTGACCAATTCTAGAGTGATGTTCCAGAGTTTGTTGTCGACATCAAGTAGCAATGGCAGTAGAAATCGAAATATTAAGAGATGTGCTGCTAGTGCAGACCATATAAAAATAGCAGAAATGTTCATAGAATTTAAATAGGAATACTTGGAAGAAAGATAAAGTAGTTCTCCCAAAACCTGTTGGGTGTATTTAGAGAACATGTATTTGAAGGAGGTTATGGGACCGTTATGCTACCTTCTTATACATCCTGTGTTAAAAATCATGAGAAAATAAAAAGATAAAGATGAGTACTTAGGCACATAGCCAATCATTCTCCCTTGCTCAATGCTCAAATAGACTAGACCAGAAATTCTGCAGTATTGGCACGAACTGCTCTTCTATATACATAAAGCAGTGACTTCTAAAGTATCTATGAAAGTGTAGAGTAGAACACAATAAGTAGTTCAGTGGACAGCTCAATATTATCCTTTCTAAACGTAAGTGGAAAAATATTTGCCGATACTAGATCTGCAGTAACTGATTGCTAAGTTACATCCACCCATATTCAATATTCCTAATTCAGTGGTCCAGCTGTTGTGAATGAGTACTGTGAGGTATTAGGGGTTGTAACATCGCACAGTGTGTGTGTGTATGTGTGTGTGTGTCTGTGTGTGTCTGGAAGTGTAACTTGACATCAGCAGAGACGATAAGAAGTAGGAAAGACTGTCTTTTTCTAGTCAGGATAGTGTGGCTACGTGACTGGTAACAAAATGCTGGAATGGAAAAAGCCCAGGTCAGAGGGGTGTGAGTAAACCCACCTTACGGCATGTGGCGGAAGCTACCCCATACCACTAATAGTCATTCCTTTCTTGTCTCACTCGCATACAAAACGAGGCAAAAACAATTATTTGTATGCCTCCAAATGACAATTGGTTTATCATATCTTATCTTCGTGGTCTGTACACAATGTATGTTGGAGGCAACAGAATCATTTTGCAGTCAGCTTCAAATGCCGGTTCTCTAAATTTTCTGAATAGTGTTTCTCGAAAAGAATGTCGCCTTCCCTCCAGGGATTCCCACTTGACTTCCTGAAGCACTTGTGTGTTGTTTGAACCTGCCAGTAACAAACGTAGCATCCCACCTCTGAATTGCTTCGGTGTCTTCCATTAACCTGACCTGGTACGGATCCCAAACACCCGAACAGCGGCCAAGAATAGGTAGCACTAACGTCCTATATGCGGTTTCTTTTAGAGACGTACCACTTTTTCCTAGAATTTTCCCTATAAATAGGGTGATTCGAAAACTACTGAGGGAGCAGAGCCTATTGCACACTCAGCTCAAAAGAGAGAGCGCAAATGACGACAAGCAAAGGATAATAGAGATTTGTGCGACTGTGAAAAGATCTATGCGCAAAGCATACACTTACTACAACCTCCGTACTTTAGCAAAAGGTCTGGCAGAGAACCGAAGATAAGGCTTCCATCCAGCCACATATTCGCCAGTCTGGTGTGGCAGTTGAAGATAGCAAAACAAAAGCCAACGTTTTAAATTTCACGTTCAAGAAATCTTCATGCAGGAGAATCGTATAAACAAATGGTCGTTTGACCTTCGAATAGACTCCCATATGGACGACATGGTAATAAGCATCCCTGGCGTAGAAGGAGTTGAAACCTAATGACATCAGGTCCAGATGGAATATGAATTCGGTTTTTCGAACTCTATGGTACTGATCTCTTACTTAGCTGCCATTTGTCGCGAATCTCACGCGCAGCTCAAAATCCCAAGCGACTGAAAAAAGCGCAGATGATCCCTGTGTATAAGAAGGCCAGAAGAACGGATCCGCAAAATTACAGACCAATATCCCTATCATTGGTTTGCTGTGCAATTGTTGAACATATTCTCAGTTCGAATACATTAAATTTTCTTGAGACCGAGAAGCTTACGTCCGCGAAACAGCATGGTTTTAGAAAGCATCGCTCATGCGAAACTCAGCGTCTCCTTTCTCACATAATGTACTGCGAACTCAGGATGAGGACAACAGGCAGATTCCATATTTCTAGATTTCCAGAAAGCATCTGACATGGTGCTCCATTGCAGGTGGTTAAAGAAGATACGAGCATATGGAATAGGTTCACAGGTATGTGAGTGGCTTGAAATCTTCTTAAGTTATAGGACCCGGTGACCCAGTATTTGGTCCTCGACGGCAGTTGTTCGTCAGAGGCTAGGGAAGTGATAGGGCCATTATTATGCTCTATATACATAAATGATTTGGCAGAGAGGGTGAGCAGCAATATACAGTTGTTTGCTGATAATGCTGTAGCGTGCAGTAAGGTGTCGAAGTTGAGTGACTATAGGAGGATGCAAGATGGCTTAGAGAAAAGTTCTAGTTTGTTTGATGAATTGCAGCTAGCGCTAAATGTAGAAAAATGTACGTTAATGCGGATGTGTAGCAAAAAACAAACCCATAATGTACGATTACGTTAGTCGTTTCTTGTTTGACACAGTTATGTCATTTAAATATATGGGCATAATGTTGCAAAGCAATATGAAATGGACGAGCATGTGAGGATTATGACAGGAAAGGTGAACAGTCTACTTCAGTTTATTGGGAGAATACTAGGAAAGTGAGTTTCAAATGGCTCTGAGCACTATGGGACTTAACATCTGAGATCATCAGTCCCCTAGAACTTAGAACTACTTAAACCTAACCAACCTAAGGACATCACACACATCCATGCCTGAGGCAGGATTCGAACCTGCGACTGTAGCAGTCGCATGGTTCCGGACTGAAGTGCCTATAACCGCTCGGCCACCATGGCCAGCCAAAGTGTGTTTCATCTACAAAGGAGACCACATATGGAAGTTCCAATCAGCTCTGCTAGAGATTTGCTGGAGAATTGTTGAATGCAGTTCATCTATACAAATCAGAAGCTCATTAATATTATTCCCCTAATATGTGATGCAGTGTTGACTCAGCTCACATAGATATTCAGCAATAGACAAACATAACACCTAAGAACATGAACAAACTCAAAATTCGTCTGGTTTATTGCTGAATATATTTTTAACAGCTGAGGGTCCCATTTTTTTTTTCAACTACAACAATTGACCCACTAACCTTCCATGACTACTACCCAGCATCAGGAATTTCTTCTTCTTTGTTATTTTCTTAAAACCGTTGGCTTCCTAGTGAAACCTATTGGCTACATGTACATCTACTGGAGACACTTCCTGAGTGAGGTAGCAGGGTATAGACAGCTAATGACAAAATTATCCTGCTGTCACTTCCGACATCTGTTTAACCTGCTCCCTAGTGAACCTTTCTAGTTCTTTCCTAATACCCTCTAGCTCCATTTTAAAGGCCACTATTTTTCCTTCCTGTCCAGTTCTTATTATGTTTCGTGCACAGACACTATAATACAATTGAAGAGTCTCGCTTATACAATTCTGTATGTCTCTACATCACCCCCTCCCAAATGAAGTCATCTATCATAACAGTTGAAATACGTTTCAGAACTAAATTTCCTACGACTTTGTACTCATGTTTGTTTGCAAACAGTATAGCAACCTGGACCAAATAATTTAAGTCTGTTCTTGTACACTACAGTTAGATTTTATTCAAACATGCAACCTTGAAGGACTCCAAGGAACTGGTCAGTACTTAAGTTATATAGAACGTTGGGGTAAAAGTTATTAAATAAAATGGAAATGAAGTGCAGCTGTATGGAAATTTATCGTTCTCTCTGTTGTGGAAATCTAGATATGTGCTTACAAAATATGGAATTCAAATTATATTTTAAAAAATACAAATCATGAAATAAGTCTGTAAATATTTAACTATATGTAATGTATAAATACAGAACAAAATCCCCTTTAATACAGTACTTAATACTTGTGAAAATATGCCTTTATCTGAGCTCACAAAATTATGAAAGCTACATTACGTAAAGCATAAATATTTTTGTTCTCTGTGATATTAATGTCTTTTACTACAAGGACTTGAAATAGTCCTCTGACATTCTAGTAATGTAAATTGCAACCACACAAGAACGCTTTTTGTAAAATATATTCCTCATTGATAATGGTTGCTTTTCCGCTGGGAGTAGGAAAGGAGTACATAATAATTTATCTAATATAATTTCACCAACATAGAGATATACTTTCATTTTTCAGAAAATAAACTATATTACAAAAACTGTTTCATGTTCTTCCTTCAATAGCATATATGTCTTCATTCAGTTTCAACTATTTTTTACTATATTTTTCTTTTTTGTGATCTTTTAAGAAAGGAGGAGATTAACGAGTTAAGTGGGCCAGGAAGAATGTGGACTAAATCATATCTGAATGACTGAAAGCTGGAGGTTTTGTTTAATATTACAAACGAAACATCGATTTCATTTAAACTGTGGAGTCCTACAGCAATCTGTTCTTGGTCCCTTTTTGTTCCTTATTTACACTAACGATGTGCCACTGTGTGCTAGTTTTGAGACTATTTTTCACTTTCTGCTGATGGCACAACCATAGTAGTAAGCAAAATAGTCAACAATAATCTAGAGGCAACAAAAATACCGATGCTGATGACATTCTAAAGATGTTTGATTAAAAAGAGCTCTTTGTAAATGTGGAAAAACACAGTTCATTTGTTTCTATCTGATCAAACAATTGCAGCGTGAGGTTAACAGCGATGATCAATAATCAGTGAGTACGAAATCTTTGTGTTTCTGGATCTACACATTGACAATAATCTACTTAGACTGACCATATTCTTCAACTCAAAACAAAGCTTAGTTCACCCTCTTATGCTGTCAATATTTTGATATTGCTGCTAAAAAAACTGCAACCTTAAGTTACTTCAACTCACTAGTGTCTTGTGGCATTATATTTTGTGGGAACCACCCTCTGGTGACCAAACTTTTCACCATTCAAAAGGGAGTAATTAGTGTCATGTGCATGGTAGATGTGCTTTATTAGCAAGAATTACACTCTGTGCAAATCAAACACTTAATTTACAGTCACACTACCAGAACAAAGATAGGCCCACATTTCAAAATAAAGAACCCTACAATCGTGCAGAATGAAGTGTAATAAAGTGTTCAGTGCTCTGTCTCTTCCAATTAAATCTGTGGTCATTAAACTGTCAAAATTTAAACCGTTTTTTAACCAGTTCCATACAGAAAAACCTGTACATATTTTAGATGAATACCTAAACCAGCAGAAATAATTTGTCTCTAATCTACTCGAACCTACAGTAACAAAATGCTCATGAACTTTGTTTCATAATGAGGAAACTCAAGGGGGAAGCAGCCTGATGTCAACCACTTTGACAGCGACCTACACAGTTATTTAAAATAACATTGTCTACTGTTATTTGCTATCAGTTCAGTTTTAAATCTCACTGCTTGCTCTTTATTTTTCTCTATTTTCCTTTCACCATCTGTTAACTTGTCTTATTAGGTCATGTTGCATTCACAATGTTACGTTCAAAGTGTTAATTATCCTCTGTATTGTGCTGTTGTTGACGGAACAGCTCTTTATTTTATATTTTTTATATTCTATGAACCTTAAAACAATGTTTGAAGCAATCTTTGGAAAATACATTTTTCGACTTGTTCTCCCGGGTGTCTCTCCTAAGAGTTGTCAGGCGCGTTTTCTCTTGCTTTGTGGCAGATATTTAGAATTTGTTTTTAACAATTCATAGCTTGAGACAGTTCAGACAAATACTGCTCATTGCATTTTTTATGCGATTCCCAGTACCGACGAAAATTGTCTGTTTGTTTCCCCTTACAAAAAAATTACTTTCAAAGAAGAATTTTACATATCCATTCGACAGAGAGATGTCAAATTAGTCTGATGTGATATTCATTTTTCAATTTCTAGTCCAATTTGGGACCACGATATCGAATATTCCGCTTTAAAAATAATTTTGTTCGTTTCTGTCGTCATTAGGCGCTACAGGAAGTTGTAATGAACAACATTTGTTTGAGTTGACTCCAGCAAAATTTTACAAAAACTAAATTGCAAATTTAAGTTGAAATACCAGAGAAAATTCAGCTAACATCTGTTACGAGGGACGCCCTATGTATCCAAGTGAATCACACGTTAACAAGATGCACAGGATCTGAAATAAATAAACTGAATATTGAAATCATCTAAGATTTCGGAAATGACTGTAAGTGTGCTTGCATGCATCAAAACTGGAAAAATACAAAAGAATAATTTAATTTACAGTCATTGTGTTCTTCCTTAGGTAGTATGCTTAATATCTATGTAACTTTCATGTTCCATTCATCTTCTTCCTCTCCTAAATCATCAGTTTGTTGAAGATGTGTTTCCTGTGACCTTTTTTTTTGAGTCTTCTAACTGGTTCGATGCAATGAGTCACGAATTCCTGTCCCCCTTCAGCCTTCTCATCTCAGAGTAGCGCTGCAGCCTACATCCAATCACTGTCGTCCCCTTCATTTTTACACTCAACAGCTCCCTCTAATACCACGGAAATGATTCCCTGCTGTCTTAACACACGTACTGTCATCTTGTCCCATATTCTTGCCATGTTTTCCATGTGTTCCTTTCCTTTCTGGCTCTGCAGAGAACCTCCTTATCCTAATAGTCCACCTAATTTTCAATATATTTCTATAGCATCACGTCCATAGTTCGGTACCATACTCCAGATGTGTATTCTCAGAAGTTTCTTCCTCAAACTGAGGCATATGTCACTCATCATGAAAGTAAAATGGGGCCTGAAATCTAGAAATTTTCGTTAATTAACGTGGATTCCAGTGTTTTAGAGCTAATTGAAAGGCAAATTTTGCAAAATCTTCATTGGGTTTCATATTGATCTACATTCCTAACTGGTTCATAGTAATTATATGTTATTGTACAACACATGTGAACTTAATTTATGTGGAATGACATCATCAATTCCTGGTAAATTGAGTGTATGTAGCTGCACTCATTTTGCGAGTAAAATAACAATATCTGCATCAGAATGAATGAGTCCAACATGAAAGAATTGCTGTGACTTTTTGTCTGATTCCAATCTCAAGACATGTAACACACTTGTACTCATAACAATTTATATTTTTGGGACCATTCACTGTGTTTAAAGAAGTTGATGCAGTCTGTAATAATTTTTTATTTTGTGACTGATTCAGCGATATATTTATTCATCCACAGAACAATATACATTGTATGGAAATCGAAAACTGGTTATACAATATTTCTTATTAAAATAAAAATTACTTTTACAGTATTTATATGTCCTATACTAGGTTCTGCTTTTCTAACCATCATAAATTGTTACATAGTACAATGTTCGTGAACATTAAGCTAGAGTCTATGGTGATTTTAAAATTTAGCCTTTGGCTCAAGGTGTGGGGATCATTTGCATCTTTTATTTCCTGTAGCAGTCTACTTTCCAATTTTTTCCGTAGTATAATACACTAATCCGAGTATTTGACTTGTTTATTCTGTTTTGGGGTAAACATATTCTGGATTAGGTTTCTTGGTTAGGTATTGCGCTGTTTATGATGTACAGATTAATATTTTTTCCTTATATACATTATGCTGTGATGTATGCAGTTACAAGGTACTATCGGAATTTCTAGCTTTTGAATTATTATTTACAGTGGGGCCTTGTTACTACTATTTGTACAGCTCTTTCATGTAGGTTGAATTTAGTCTGTATGTTCCCAGCATTTATTCCCCAAAAAATTATCCCATAACTGCAGATTGGATGCATACATGCAAATCAGGCTACTTTGAGGCATGAAGTGCTGCATACTGGTGCGTAACACAGTGAGGATGGCTTCTTTGCCAACATTCTCACATATTCTGTCGATTTCAGTTGATGGTCTCCAGTCATCCCCAAGAATTTGGTATCAATCTAGTACATCATTTTTTGCTACCAGTAAACTATCCTTTGGATTTTTATTTGGTCAGAAGTTTATACAGTTCATCTTTTTCACATTTAAAGTTACTCTATTCTTTAATGACCAGTTGTGGATCCCTCTGAAAGTTTCATTGTATTTTTCTGCTAACCGAATTGAATTTTTATCTGTAATCTATGGTGCTGTCATCAGCATACAGTATTTTTTCTTCACACATGACACTATGTGGGAAATCATTTATATATATAAAGAAGAGGACTGGGCTCAATATACTTTCCTGGGGGACGCCTATTATTATATATTTCGGATCTGATACGTTTTTACTACTAATATTTTAGAAATATGGGAGCTTTCAGCAATTTGCATCTGGTTTTCCACGTTGACTTAATTCAATTCTGTGCTGTACCTCTCATTCCTAATTTTCTAGTCTGTGTAGTAAGATTCTGTGGTCAACGGTGTCAAATGCCTGTGATAGATCCAAACAAATGCCTGCTGCGAGTGCAACTTGAGGAAACTGTTCTATAGCTGACCGAGTCCTTGTTGTGGGCCTGAAACAGAATTTTTCATATCAGGCAAGGTCGTATTTATTTAGATACTGCATTAGTCTATTTTTCATTATGGTTTCTACGAGTATGTTTTGGAAACACAAGATAATGGTTCCATGGTTATATATTGTTATGTGTATGAGGTACAGATTAAGATTTTTTCTTATATATGCAGATTAGGTTGTTATAGACGTAGTCACAAGAAACTATACGAATTTCTAGCTTTTTCAATAATTCTTTACAGTGTGTCCTGTTACTACTATTTGTTACTATTTAGACAGCTCTTTTCTATGGCTTGAAAATATCTGTATGTTCCCCAAAACATTATCCCATAAGTGAAAATTGAATACAAGGCATAACACACTGAGGATATCTTCTTTGCCAAAATTTTCGTGTTCTGTCGATTTCAACTGACAGTCTACACTCCATCATTCACCGTATGGTGGCTTGCAGAGTATCTATGTAGATTTAGATAATAAAGAAATTTGTCTGTGGTCTTATACATTTTCTGCAACACCATTTTATAGTATTGGTATTTCGGATATTCAGGAAAGATTCATTAATCGTTATTGTTAATGAGGTTTTTGTGTTGTTTATACATTTCTTAAGGACGCTGTCCAGGATGCCTTATAACCCTGTGTTATTGTTTATTGTTTAACCGGTGTATTACCTCTGCCATCTCTTTCTCTATTGTTGGAAAGAGCACCGTTGAGTGCTGATTCTGGTGGTATAGAACGTAGGTGCCTGGAAATTTTTTTGCAGTTTCTTAGCAATGACACTGTTGTATACCATCATGAAATTTTTGGTGCATTTGGGTTGAACATCTTTGTTGTTAATATGAGTTTCCAGATGTTTTTGTCCAACATTTGCTGTCTCCTATTTGATTGTGTTGCAGATTGCATTGCCTTTGTTATCTGCATTCATTAATGTTTTACTGTTTGCAACCTTATTTTTTATTTTGCAGCTAGCAATACCTTTCTATACGTTCTCCCGTAAATTTTGCATAATTCTGAAAAATTGGATCAGTCTGGCTATTTTTGATGAATGTGATAGTGGTTAGAGTTTCAGAGGATTTTTTTTGGTATTCTGATCAGTTGTATACTGTTTTCGAAGCTCCAATGAAATGTTCTTGGAAATTCTTCCTCAAATTTTTGTGTAAATACTCTCACAAACCTATTAAACATTTTGTTTGCATTTGATTCTTCATGTTCTTCATGTTGTAGCTGGAATGAGAACTGACATACGTTTGCTTTCAATATAGCAAGCTTTTCTATATAAATCCTTGCTTTTAATATCTGACAGAGGTGATCTGATAGGCCTAGACTTCGAACAAGTAACTTGGAGTGCTTTATTTCTATGTCTGTTGCACATTATCTATTATTGAGGAAGATTGTTAGCCCACTCTAGTTGGACAGTATGTGAGTGACACCATGGTATAGCTACAGATAATATTCAAGTATGTATTGCTAACTTCATCTGGTTTCATTGTGTTGGTATTTAAATCCCCACATATGAGAGTGTTCATTTTTGGACTAGATACTTTGTCCTAGATCTGATTGAGCTTTAAGGAAAAAAATGTCCAGATTACCACTAGGTGTCATACACAAACAAAATACAATTAATTTTTTTCGACATGTTGTTTTCTGTTATTTCAACCACTGATAACTGAAAATATTTGTCTTATTTACTGCTAGAAGTCTTTTTTCTGATTTTTAATGTAACACCTTTTTCCCCTTTAATGCTTGAACCCCCACATTCCATGGAAATTCTCCTACAGGAACAGGCCAGGTCATATGATGTGAATGCAAAACATACAATTTCATTTTCCTAACACCAATGTTCAACTGTACATACAATGGTACTATCTAGTGTTTGCAGTTCTAATTCTAGTTGTTGAAGTTCTAATTCTAGTTCTTGAACTTTATTCTTTATGGATTGTATATTTTGATGAAATACTGCTAAACATTTAGTTCTTCATATTATGGTGCTTGTTACACTACACACTTCATTTGCAGTTGTGTCCTCTTCTTCTATATGTTGTTTTCCTACATCTTCTAATGCTGTTGTTGCTGTTCATGTAGCTGTGAGTGCAGACAGACTTACAGTAGTATTCTCTTCTCCTGTTGGTGGTGTTTCAGTGTATTGTACTGCCTTTGTTGTTGCTGTGAGTGCAGATGGGAATCCAGTGACAGTATCCTCGTCTGCTGGATCAGCTCATAAAAAAGGAGTTTGCAGGCCTATGACGGCCTTAGTTGTGCATGCTATTTCATGCCTTTTATTCTGATGACAGTGCAACAGTGTCACAGTTCTCATTTCTATGATGAACACTTCCCAGAATCACGGTAATTCTATGACTGAGTAATGATTTGTCCCTTTTATTCAGATACATGCCATGTGCCATAAAGTGTTTTCTTTCCAGATCATCTATTCTGAAGAAAGAAGCATTTAGATTGGACTGGCAGAAGCGTCTTTAAGTCATGTTGGCCTTTTGGATCTCTTTGTTTATAACAGAAGATTCCATAAGGTCATGCCTGTGTGGTATGCCTATCACAATCGCCTTTTGACCATCTATTTTACATAATCTGTCTCTCAGAGCTGTGGTGACAATTTTGAGTTCCGTTTCGTACACATCATTTGCACCACCTAGAATCATGAGACATTGATTTTGAACTCACGATCTTTGTTTTTACAGTCGTTTCGAGAATTTCTGCAATCCAGCTCCAAGTTTCACAATGCTGGTAATATTTGCATCCTGCTGGTAGTTAAGCATTCCTGTAATCCCCCTACCGTGACTCTTACCAAGCAGAACTGTGTTAATATTATTTCTTTTTTGATTTCAGTGTCGTTGATAAACTGTTGTATATCTTTCTTTTACGACAGTAGAGTTCTACTAACTGTGACCTAGCTGGGGCTTTGAGCATTTTGTTATTAGCTATCCAGATTGGTGTATTTGATTTGATTTTTATGTCTCAATAGCTTTAGATTCGTCGACTAAAAAAATTTCGGGCTCTATTTTATGAAGAAAGCTTGAGTGCGTCTGAAGCAGATTTAGATGTTCGATCTCGGTGTGGTGGTTTCCAAGTATTTTACCATACATCCCAGCAGCATGACGTGTTCTTTTGATGTTTTCAAGTGTTCTTGAAATTCTTCCAGCACTTTAAGTTCACAGGTGGTATTGAGCGTTTCGTCTGAATTTTGTGATTGTGAGAGTATTGAAGAGCGATCTGTTTTGTTAAAACCATTCAAAAGCCAATATAGCACAAAAAATATTTCTTCTATTCAAGACTATAGGTTTCAACAGTCTTGGCTGTCGTTTTCAGGTCTTAAACTTTTTTGTGATAAAATATGTTCGTTTTACGCTGAGCCTCATGTTATATGTCAGAGCTTTATCCACTTGATATCTTGCGACTGAGGCTCAGCTTAAAATGAACATATTTTTTTTAAAAAAAAGTCCAAGATCTAAAGATGACAGCTAAGACTATTGAAACCGGTTGCCTTGAATAAGAAATATATTTTATACGATCTTCGCTTTTGAATGGTTTTTAACAATTGCGCCTTTCAGTCGTGGCAAAACAACCGGTGCACTTCGTCCCACACTCACACAATATATTGTGTCAATCTGTTTTCGCGAAGCAATGCGAATGATACCATTTATACATAACTGAGCGTATACAGACGACTCTTGACGCGAGTTTATTGCATAATACGCACTTTACTGATACTAAATAATCTTGACTTACGGCGCGATTGACTACAACTTCTATACACGACACCATCGTGACCACCTGACCTTATCCTGTTCTGTGTTTTACAGTTAAATGTAATATGGAATGTTTATTTGGCTAAAATTTGATTGTTGTATTGATACTACTTGCGATAGCCCTACATTTTTAACATACAATAGGCATGCGGAAGTGAAAATCATTATCTGTGTGCACGCTAAACTTGCGTACTGATGGTCATAAGATCTTTGACTAAAGTGATCCAAAATGCCGCTGCCTGTTTTTGGATTATATGTCTGTTGTATATTTATATGAAGTGCGCTGTTCAGATTTGAATTGTTTATTGCTTAAAGAGTGCGGTTTCTGTTAGATAAATAGTGCTTTAGTGTAACAGCGTAGCAAGGGTGGTACAAGGAAATATGTAACCGCTGCAGTTTAAAAACTGACAGGTAAGAATATTTGTGTACGACTGAATGAGAATGGTGGGTTACATATATTGATGTGTATTTATGTATTCTGTGTTAAAATTGTTTTTCAGCATTTCTGTTTCCTGCTGTCATAAACACCCCCCTGTTTGGCCCAATTTTGTTGATATTGTAACATGTTATGTACAGTGTTGAAATTCGCTGTGTTTACTTGGCTCAGTGTTACATATAATTCGTTCCATACTTTAGCAGACCGTCGGCTTTCTTTTTCTCGGTTTAATTTTACCGAAGTATTCAAAGTGTTATACATTTTTGTAACTATTTAATGCAGCAGTTATTCATTACAAACTGTTGTTTATGAATGAATCCGAAAACATTTTCGGAATGCAGTAATTCCTGGTGAAGGTTAGATCGGAGCTGACTTTAGAACACCATTTTTGTTTGGAGATTTCGTCTTTCATTGTGAAAAAAATTTTTTTCTGTTGTTGGCATAAGTTGCGTGGTGGACTACCTGAATTTTCGTAATTTGTATGCGGTTGTGTGTGCATGGTATCCATCAAAATACTCGTGGGAGACGTCCCCATTATCTGATACACAGTTTTCTGAATTCACTGTGATATGTGGTTTTTTAATGAAAAGTGCGTTAAGTATGATGTGAACGTGGGCATTAGGCGACGTTGCATGTCGCTCCGTTACGACAACCTTTATTTCGGAATCACGTTCGTTGGTTTTGGCAACTTACAACCAGATTATGAACTTTGAACCTAAACCAAACCGCAGGCAACAGTGCAGATCAGTCTGTCAAGACAACCCAAATTTAGGGTGGGGGAGGGGGTTGGAAGTACCAGTATCACACCCGGGATGTGTTATTGAGCAACCTAATATAATATAATTTTCATATTGGAAATAATATACCCAAATTCTTTGTTGCATGTATGTGTTAAATCACATTTTTGACACTGTAAACACTAAATAATTGTACTACACTGTTTTCGCCTGTGAAATTATGAGAAGTGACATTTTGTGATCAGTGGTTGATAAAAGATGTCTTTTTAAATAGAAATCGTTTTAATTGGGAGGTGCAGCACTAAGCATTTATTTGTCCTTTGTTTTTAGTGTTATTAAAACAGTTGCAGGTTATATGTTCAGCAATGGAAAATAAGTTGAAAGTGAGTGTGTTTTAAGATGTAACAGTTTTTAATTCATTATGTTTTGTGCCCTATAATGGGATGCATCATAATTGAGGAACAAATTGTTTATTCCACAGGAATGTGTAATACAGATAACATGTGGTGTCAACTCTAGATCCTCTTTGAATAGTTTTGCATACTGATATGACTTCACAGTACATTCGCTGCCTTGTGGAGTTTGTTGTTAATAGTCAGTTATAAATACAGTATGAGATGATTTTCTCTGCCCTTCACTCAGCCATAGTGTGGTGAGTTAGATGTTCAGCCATAAATATTCTTAACCCTGTACCCAATCAACAATGGAAAATCCAGGATGGAATGAACATTATTATGGACAGGAAGGTTGCTGCTCACCATATAGCGGAGATGCTGAGTTGCATATAGGCACAACAAAAAGACTGTCCCAAATACAGCTTTCAGGCATTAGGGCCTTTGTCAACAATAAATGATACACACACACACACACACACACACAGTGTGTGGATTGAGACTGCAGTCGTGTGTGTGTGTGTGTGTGTGTGTGTGTGTGTGTGTGTGTGTGTGTGTGTGTGTGTGTACTGTTGACGAACTCCCTAGTGGTCAAAAGCTTTATTTGTGACAGTCCTTTCATTGTGCTTATATGCAACTCAGCATCTCCACTATATGATGATGTGTGGCAACTTTCCTTTTCATAACAACACTGTAACCAGTAATATGAAGAATTTAACACTGTCATCCTTTTTCATTTCTGGGATGAAAACTTTGTAGTTCTGTTTCAAACAGAACTTGTTTCTAGAAACATTTTTATACAATGGAGGAAATTTGTAAAAGACAGGTAGTTATTTGTAGGGAAAGTGTGTTTATTTACGTATTTGAGATTGCCTTATTGTTCCCATACAGTTTACAAGAAAGCCGAATAAAATACATTTTCATTTTACCATTAACAAATTTAAAGAAACAAGACAATCTTGGGGGTGGATAGTGCACTTATGAATGCTTGTCAGAATACCCTAATGTATGCAGTAAATGGATCACTACTATGACCTAGTATTTAATCGAACCTCAATTATTGTTAGTAACAAAGCAAAACATAATACGTTCTCATTTTACCATTAGCCAATTTAAAGAAACCTTAGGGGTGGAAGTTGGTATTAGGGCACTTATGAATTCTTGTCAGAATAACCTAATGTATACAGTAAATAGGTCACACCTATGACCTAATATTTCATTGAACCTGAATTCTTATTAGTAACTGTGAAAATACGCTTTAGGTATTGATTGTATAAGGGCAGTGATCTTTTCTTCCGAGACTGAGGTCCACTCCAATCAAATTGCAGTATTCAGCTTGGCCACTGTGTCAGACTGTCGTCCATTGTGATAAACACGTTGTGCTAGGATTCCCATTGTATTCTCCATAGGATTTAAATCCTGAGTTCTCGATGGCCAGCTCAAGAGTAGATTTTTTTTTTTTTATATGTATCTTGGAACCACAAATTAGTTTTGGCATTCCTGTGAACTTCAGCATTATTGTGTTGGAATAGTAGATTATCATTGTCAGATTCCTCATACATATGGATAAATTGAATTTCCTGCATTCCTGTATAATCATCAGACTTCATTTTGTGTTGTAGCCGTGATGTTGGATGTATCTTTAACACAAAATGCTGCCCAGATCATAATGCCTCCACAGCTAAAATTTCTACTCGTCCAACCGTTTTTTTCTGTGTGGATGTCATGCTAGTAATACTGGAAACAATCTGGCCCATCCAAAACAAACTTCTTATCAATGAAAATTGCTTTGTTCCCTTCTACGGTCCATGACATATGTTCTTCTGCCTTGTTATGCATTTTGTTTAAAGATATAGAGCCATTTCTTGAATGCTTGGATTTGCCTAATGTAGCTGGAAGTGACCAATAACTGCAAATCAGCCATGATTTGAGAGGAACACAAGCCATTGACTTTTGCTCTTCGTAGAACCAGACGCATATCTGATGCTGACAATTTTATGCCCAGTCATATTTGCCTTTTTTACCATACTGTGCACCCCGTCTAACAAAATTATCAATAACACAACTCCAACACCACAATTTCGTAGCAATCTGGTGATTAGACATATCCATTTCTTTGTACACTTTCATACTTGCTTGCTCTTCGTCTGATAGAGGCTTTCCTCATGGTATTATCTTAATAACTCCCATTAAGACATTAGCAGACATGTTTCCAAACTGAAACTGTAGTGAACTGTTGACATTCACCACTGTGTGCGTCATCTAGCAAAGCTGCCTGAAAAATAACGCCTCCATCTTTGTAACTCTTCAACAGTTGGCAGCATTCGTATGCGGAAGGTACTGGGTTGTTCTGTAGCCTCTTCCCTACAGCTCCAGTTGGCGGGAAGCCTTAGCATTGAACGGTTGTATTGTTACTGTGTATGGAACCCTGTGCAGGCGGTCGGTCAGTGCGATTTAAGCAACGTGCAGTCATTGAATTCTTGACAGCAGAAGGTGTCACCCCAAAGGAGAGTCATCAGAGAATGAAAGCAGTTGGATGTGAGTACTGTGCGTTGTTGGGCGAGTAAATTTAAAGATGTAGAGGTGGGAACATCTGACCTGCATGACAAACAGTTGGATGGCCTGTGACGGCAACCACCAAGTTTCATGAGCAAAATGTTGACAGATAGATTCAACACAATTGGCATTTCACAAGAACATGTGGGTCACATTATTACTTTGCTTGGCTATTGGAAGATCTGTGCACGATGGGTACACTGGATGCTGACTCCTGAAATGAAAGCACACCGAGCTGAAATTTGTCAGGAACTCCTCTCACGTTACGAGTATGAAGGTGATGCCTTCTCCATTCAATTGTGATAGGCGACGAAATGTGGGTTCACCGTTATGATCCGGAGACGAAATGTCAGTCTATGGAACATCGACACACAGACTCGCCCAGAAAAACAAATTCGAGACGCAGCCCTCAGCTGGAAAAATCATGGCCATGGTGTTCCGGGACACAGATGGTGTTATCCATGTTGATTTCCTTGGTCATTGCCGCAACAATAAATTCAGATCGTTAAATCGCAGCACTGCGAACTCTGAAACGGCATCTAACAAGGATCTGAAAGAAAAAGGGAAATGTTTTCCTGCAGTATGACAATGCCAAACCACACACTTCACGTGCCACCACAGCAGAACTTCAGAGACTGAATCTCACCACCATACGGCATCCTCCATACAGTCCAGATTTAGCACCATCTGACTTCCATCTGTTCCCGATATTGAAAGATGATCTGCGGGGACAACATTATGCTTCTGATGAAGACGTCGAGAGAACGGTGAGACCTTGGTTGCGGAAACAGTGTGTTGACTTCTTCCGTGACAGCTTCAGAAAACTTGTTCATCGGTGGCAGAAATGTATCCAATTGGCTGGTGATTATTTGGAAAAGTGAATATTGGTCATTAAAGATCACATTCTATAGATTATTTGTGCATTTGGTTTATTAAAACATCCCCACCCAAACCCAGTTAATGAAGGTGGAGGCATTACTTTTCATTCAACCTTCACATACTGTGCAATTTATTCTGGCTTTATAGGTCAAATGAAGTTTTCAATACTAGCTTTTGGAGTGAGTTGTTTCATGGACTACTTCTAGCTGTATAGGTCAAGTGAAATTTCCAATACCAGTTACAGAGTGAGTTATTGTTTCGTGGTACTGTGGACATTGTTTCATCTGCATGTCGAGTGAAACTTCAGATTCCAGGATTTTGCGGATTTATTTGTGTCATGGTATTGCAGAGCTCAGTTACTCTATTAAGTTTATTTGAAGTTGGCGATACCAGTTCTATGGATTTTGTACAATGTTGGCTTGCTCGATTTTTGTGACGTTTTTGTTTGGGAATGTAATTTATATTATGAACATCATTTATTTTATTTGACCCCATCCAAAACCCCCTAATTCTCGTGGCTGTCTGGTTGGTTTCATGTCCTGTTTAAAAGATTTTGATTATATTTTGTGTAATAGAATTTTTTTTTTTTTTTCCTCGCTCTGCTCACATCTTTAATGTGCGGCATCATGGTCACCTTATTTTATTACGTAAGGGTGAAATGGCACTGTCCACCACATTGATGACGTCCTGGGTCAAACTTCTGGTGTTTTCCATTAGAAGAGTGCAATGTTGTGAGGTAACAAGTGAAAAACAATAATTTCTTCTCATCACAGTTCCAGCTCTGTAAATCATGTCATATAATCTTGTATTCAGTGCATGTGATGGTGGCTGAGTATACAATTCTGCATTCATTAGCTTTGCAAATTATTCATATTTCAGTTGGCACCGCAAACCTTACTTCCATTGAACAACATTTGTCAGTTATATACCATTTTCTCTATGATATTTGTGCAAACTGAATTAAGAGCTAGAGATTGAATAACATACCCACAAATATTGGAGGTTATCTACATCTGCATACATACTCTGCAGATCACTGTATGGTGTATGATACCTTGCACCACTACTAGTAATTTTCTTCCCCATTACACCCACAAATGGAGTGGAGACAGTACCTTGTACCACTACTGGTAATATCCTTTCCTATTCCAGTTGCAGACTGAGTGAGGGAGAAATGACTATATGCGTGTCTCCATATGAGCCCTAATTTCTCTTATCTTGTCCTTATGTTCCTTATGCAAAATGTACATTCACGAGCAGAATCATTGTATAGTCAGCTGAAATTGTCTATTCTGTGAATTTCCTCTGTAACGTTTCACACAAAGAACATTGTCTTCCCTCTACGATGGCAAACTGCGTTTATTATAACAGTTGCACGCACAGTGTCATCGTGTTCTTCGGGATAGCAAAAAAGCTAGCTGGATTTCCTTTACTAGTTCTTTTAACACTTTCACTCCCTCTTCCATTGTGTGGGCCAATCTCTGACGGCTCTCTGGGTCCATTTCACAAGTTCCGTCCTGACAGTAGCGGACAATGTCATATTGGACCCTATTGCTATCTCCAACATCATGGGCCGCAATTTTCCCGAGATTTCGAGCCCCACACACTATTGCGCTGCCTTCCTCCATTGGCATTGAATAGAGGATGCTCATGCAATACTCTTCTCTTCCAGAATTGTGAGTGCTGCAATGCCATCTTTACTATGAGGGAGCTAGATTGTGCTCTCACTTCATCCTGATCCTCTGCCCCAGAGCTGTACGATGATAACATTCAGATGTTGCAGAACCTTTCTCACATGAGCAAGCACTCTCTCCTTCATGCATACAAATGTATCTGGGCAGAGGGCACATTTCCCAGATGCTGGTGGGAAGCAACTGTCCTACTCGTTCCTAAGTCCAGTGAGGACAAACACCTTCCTTCTAGTTATCACCCCATTTCTCTCACCAGCTTTGTTAGCAAGGTTATGGAATATATGCTTAAAGCCCAGCTGATATTGTGGCTAGAGTCTTGCAATTTACCGACCACTGCACAGTGCAGATTTCGAGCACGCTGTTCTGCAGTTGACCATCTTGTCACTTTTTCAACCCATGTCATGAATGGTTTTCTGTGGAAATACCAGACTGTGGCCATGTTTTTCGATTTGGAGAAAGACTGCGACACCTGCTGGAAGGCTGATGTCCTCCGTACTCTCTGCATGTGGGGCTTCCATGGCTGCAAACCTCGTTTCCTTCAGGAAGACCAGTATCAGTTGCAAAGCGATTTAGAAAAGATTGCTGTATGATGTGGCAGGTGGCAGTTGACGCTAAATAACGAAAAGTGTGAGGTGATCCACACGAGTTCCAAAAGAAATCCGTTGGAATTCGATTACTCGATAAATAGTACAATTGTCAAGGCTGTCAATTCAACTAAGTACCTGGGTGTAAAAAATTACGAACAACTTCAGTTGGAAAGACCACATAGATAATATTGTGGGGAAGGCGAGCCAAAGGTTGTGTTTCATTGGCAGGACACTTAGAAGATGCATTAAGTCCACTAAAGAGACATCTTACACTACACTCGATCGACCTCTGTTAGAATATTGCTGCGCGGTGATGGAGGACATCGAAAGGGTGCAAAAAAAGGGCAGCTCGTTTTGTATTATCACGTAATAGGGGAGGGAGTGTGGCAGATATGATACACGAGTTGGGATGGAAGTCATTAAAGCAAATACGTTTTTTCTCGCGGCGAGATCTATTTACGAAATTTTCAGTCACCAACTTTCTCTTCCAAATGCGAAAATATTTTGTTGAGCCCAACCTACATAGGTAGGAATGATCATCAAAATAAAATAAGAGAAATCAGAGCTCGAACAGAAAGGTTTAGGTGTTCATTTTTCCCGCGCACACTGTTCGGGGATGGAATGGTAGGGAGATAGTATGATTGTGGTTTGATGAACCCTCTGCCAAGCACTTAAATGTGAATTGCAGAGTAATAATGTAGATGTAGATGTAGAATTTTTAAAAGAGCGAGTTTTCAAGGTATGTGTGGGTTCTGCCTTGTTGGACACCTTAATCCAAGAAAGCAGTGTGCCTTAGGGTTCATTCCTGTGCATTGTCCTCTTTGCTATCTCTGTTGGCCCTATAATGGCCTGTCTCCCACTGGGCATCTCCGGCTCCCTTTTCATTGACGATTTTAGGATCTTTTGCAGTTCTCCATGGACTTGTCTCCTCAAGTGGCGTCCTCAGTGATACCTCAGTCGTCTTTACTCATGAAGCATCGACAATGGCTTTCGCTTTTCCACTGACAAAACTGTTTGTTGAATTTGTGACAGCACAGTTGGTTTCGTCCAATGTCTTTATATCTTGGGTCTGTTGCTCTTCTGTTTGTCGTAATCACGAAATTTCTGGGGCTCATTCTCGATAGGAAACTTTCATTGTTCTCCCACATATCTTGCCTGGCCACCCACTGTGCGCTGTTCCTCAATGTCCTGCATGCCAGCGGTACTTCGTGGGGATCAGGTAGGACTACCATCCTCCATTTGAACCGTTCCTTTGCCCGTTCAAAACTAGACTATTGGTATTTAGTTTATGCATCTGCGAGTCTGTCCCTCTTACACTGTTTTAATACTATCCACCATCTTGGCATCCATTTAGCCACTGCTGCCTTTTACACTAGCCCGGTTGAGTGTCTCTTTGCAGAGACTGCTGAACTACTGCAGTCATACCACTGCGATTTCCTCCTCAGCAGGTACACATGCCATTTTTCCACCATGCATGGCTACCCATCCTATGCCTCCTTCGTCTATGACTCCTTTGATTGCCAGTATGTTACCTCCTGAAGTTTGCTTTCGGTTCTTGCTCCGGTAGCTTAACTTCATGCTATCTGCCACTTTCTCAGTGGGTGTGAACCCTTCACCACCTTTGCTTCATGTGGTGGTCCGTGTTCATCTTGGCCTTCATTTGCCAGCATGTGATGTCACTTGGGCATCACCACTGGTCCTCTCTTTATGGGAACAAGCTTCGTGTTGTTAAGCCTCTCCGCCTCTCCTACCAACTTGGACTACCTCCCCTCGGCTCTCTCGCCATGAGATCATTTTAGCTAGGTTGCATATTGGGCATTGTCTTTTAGCCATCACCATTTGTTAAGTGGTGCTCCCCCACCACTTTGTGCTCATTGCACTCGACCTTTGACGGTTCGTCATTTCCTTATGGAATGCCCTTTTTTAACCACTTACGTTCTCATTGATGTTTGCCGTGTGAGTTATCAGCTGTTTTAGCGAATGACACGCAGGCTGTTGACCGCATTTTACTTTTTATCCATCATAACGTAGGACATTTAATCTTTAGTTCAGGACCTCCGTTTCTCTATGCTGTATTTTATGAACCTGTCTCCAAGTATCTGTTTTTAGCTGTCCTTCCTTCCATCGATTGGGCTTAATGTGTTGTCATTTTTAATTCCTTTTTTTGTCTTCATGTTCTATGGTTCTGAAATGGGCACATATGACCCTAGTTGTTTTTGCTCCCTAAAATGAAACAAAACAAAAACAATTGTATTCCCTCCAGGGATTCCCATGTGAGTTCACAAAGCATTTCCGCAACACTCATGTGATGATCGAATGTACAGGTAACAAATCCAGATGCATGCTTTTGAATTGCTCCGAAGTATAGCTCTCCGAATAAACCTAAGTCAACCATTCGCCTTCCCTACTACCGCCCTTACCTGCTTGTTCCATTTCATATTGATTGCAGCACTACACCTGTATATTTAACCAACATCAATCAGTGCACTTCTAACACTGTATTTGAACATTGCAGGATTGTTTTTCCTATTCATCTGCATTAACTTACATTTTTGTACATTGGGAGCAAATTGCAGTTCATCACCCCTAATGCAAATTTTGTCTAAGTTATCCTGTGCCCTTCTCCAGCCATTCAATGACAGTAATTTCCCTTATACTACAGAGTCATCAGTGAACAATTGCAGATTGTGCTCTCCTATCCATGAGATCATTTATATTTATAGAGACAGGAGCACTTCCCTGGGACACTCCTGACACCACCATTGTCTGTGATAAACATTCACTGTCAACGGCAACATACTGATTTCAGTTACTTAAAAAGTCTTTGATCCACTGACATGTCTGGGGTCCATACACTTGGACCTTCGCTAACAGTCCGTACTGGGGCACTGTGTCAAACACTTTCTGGAAATCTAGGAATAAGGAATCTGCCTGTTGCGCTTCATGGTTTGCAGGATATTGTGTGAGAAAAGAGCAAGCTGATTTTCATGCACACAATGCTTTGTAAATCCATACTGGTTTGCGGACAGTAGTTTTCAGTCACAAGGAAGTTTAATATATTCGAACTTAGAATGTGTTCAAGAATTCTGCAGCATACTAGGTTAAGGTTATTCTGTGAAAACAAATTGGTCTTATGTCTGGACCTGGTAACTTATTTATGTTCAACTGTTTCTATTGCTTATCAACACCAGGGATGCCTGTTTCTATGTCGTCCTTACAAGAGTCTATCTGGTGGTCAAATGATAGCAAGTCTGTTCAGTCCTCCTTTGTGAATGATTTTTCAGACATGCAGTTTATGACTTTGGCTTTTGTTTTACTGCGTTCTATAGCCACAGCAGACTGGTCAATGAGTGACTGGATAGAAGCCTTCAATCTGCTTAGTGATTTTATGTAGGACCAGAATTTTCTTAGGTTCTCAGCAAAGTCCTTCATTAATGTAAGTTATTGTAGGCTTAGTGCATCGATCATCCTCAGATAGGAGAGAGCAATAGGATTTCTTACTTTGATGTGTGTCTGTTGGCAGTAAACAGTGTTTCAATTCTGGAAGCTAAATACTGGGTAGCAGCTCTTGTCTCATAATTGTTAGTTTTCTTAGTTGAATTATCCATTTTGATTAAAAAGTTTCACTTCTATAGTGTCCTGTGTGTCCATGTTACCTGGGACAAACAAAACAGAGCAAGCGGCAACAAGACCATTCTTGTATAAAGGAAAAGAACGCAAATTTAGTGTATATGATTCCTGCTTCATGTATAGACAAACATCTTAAGAATTTCTTGTTTGAAGAAGATAGTCTCTATTTTCCAGCTTCTGTGAGGTATTCTTTTAAGCTATAGAGAGAAGGTGACATTAAGTAACATCAAAAATTTTGTTCTGAATGTGAATGTGTTTTCTGTGCATTTTATCCTGTGTGCTAGTTCATTGTTTGAAATGTTCTCAACAACTGAGGGATCCTTTTTAGTTAATTCAAGGCATTTATTACATAGCTAATAATCATCTTTGTTTCTTGTATTGCATGTGACTATATAACTGAACAGTACATTTTTTCAGTTGTTAATTTGCTGCAGAAATATGTCGCGAGTGGTTAAGTCATGATGATAAGTTCATTGAATTTATTTCTGCACATTTGTCTTGGGGGCAGGTTTGCAATACATCTGACAGTCTTTTTCAGAAGCTTCAGTAACCTATGTGTCAGGTGTGCCATAAATACCTGCAGATTAATACTTGTAAGTGTTTCATTTATGTGACTGGTTTGATCAATTTATCCTTTATGGTGTAATCAGACAGTACAGAGATATTTAACTTCTTAATGCACATAACTTACAGTTCCATTGACAGACGGCACCAGGAACTGACCATTTGCAGATACATCTGCATTTAATAACAGTATGCCAATGATACAGTCCTTCTGTACAGAGCACTGTGATCTGTTAACAATTTTGGACATGTATACCTAGGTTGTCTACCAAGTGATTTATGTATATTATGGTGAATGTACCAGCTTGAACCTCTATCCTGGGTAAATATGGTAGTTTTAACATCTGAGTCTTTCCAGTCTTGTTTTGTTTCACATAGCAACCTATAACACTAAATCGTGACATACGTCATAAAGAAGACAAACAAAACCTACAATCACAGAATCAGCAACAAATGAAGTATTCAGAATCATCACTGATTGCTTCTCGGTAAATAGCCTGTCACTTAATCTAGGAAAACCACATCATACTCAATTCTGCAGAGTGGAAGATATAGTTAATAACAATTCTGCACGAGGGAAAGGAAATACTTGAAACTTGATTGTTTAAAAGTCCTGGGCATGCATATTTATTATAACTCGAATTGGAAATACCGGTCTCTGATTGTGAAACACATTATTGTCAAGTTTTTTGCTCTGGAAAGTGTAAAAGCAGGCGAAATCCTCAGGAGATTGAACAGCCAAGGGAGACAGAGTTTGAGGATGTTCAGTATTTGCTTGGCCCGAGCAGTTCGTGGACGTTCACGAGCACATTCAGAATGAGGGCTGCATTCATACACTCCTCCACCAACAGCAGCAACATTCACCATGTTTCAGCAGCTTCTTGAGGGTGAGAGGTATTTTGATGGTTGCTGAGATTGCAGGTAAGGTTGGAATAAGTTAAGGCAGCACATTTGTCGTTATCTTAGATGAGCTAGGCTTCAGGATGGTTTCCTCACCTTTTGGCAACTCATTAGAAATTGAACAATTTGCAGGTGTTGTAAAAACTGTTGGCTAGATTTCAGGAGGAGGGTGACTCATCTCTGACTCACATTATCGCCTGTGATGGAGCATGGGTCCATCATTACATCACCTTGAATCAAAATAAGCAAGCAGATAATGGAGAAAGGAGGGGTAGCATGGATCATTGAAAGTGAAGTCGTAGCTGTCAGCCGGCAAGGTCAGGGCAAATGCCCCCCCCCCCCCCCCCCCCCCCCCCCTCCCCCAAGTGGCGTGGCTTGTCACATTTCGATATTTTGCACAGGCATCTGACAATAAATGCTGCATATTACTGTGATGGTTTGAGTGAGGTTAAATAGGCATATCTCCAAAAACAACTTATCAGTGAGAGAAGTGATTCTTCTGCCAGACTACACATGGCCCCACAAAGCAGCCCTAATAAAACAAAAATGGGACAACTTGTGTGGGAAACACTTGAACTCTATGTCTTGACCCCAGACCAATTTGCTGGCAACTGTTGTGCCTGTGATCTGTCATAGCTTCCTTGAGTGGTCCAAAGGTTCATCATGGTGGATTGAAGCCTGTATGCACTGTTGGCTGCATACAGAATCGACTTCATTCTACGAAGCGGGATGTAAGTCACCTATCCAGTGGAAAAAATTTGTTTTGGAAGGAGAGTTGGTATATTTAGAAAAATTACCCGTGTGTGTGCTTTTATTGCCAATTAAAAATATTAAAAAAAGGTCTCATTTATATTTGATTCATTCTCGTACTATAGACCTTCATGAATGCTTGACTTCAGGAACATTTGGTGAATACAGCATCAGAAACTTGGCTTCCTTCCTTCCTTCTTTGTACTTGTACAGAATAATTTTGTGAAGGAGTTGCACACACAGATACAAAACATTCGTTGCACAGAAACATTTTGAAGGGATAAAATCTGGTGTCAATTCTCAAACTTCATGTTTGCAACTGTTTAAAATGATTGTTGTGAAGAATCGGACACTATTTGGTAATAATAGAGGCATTCATGAATATAACACTAAGAACAAAACTAACCTCTACTAGCCACAGCTTAACCTTACTGTTGCACAGAAATGTAAAGTTAGCTGTCAGAAAAGTATTTGACCACTTTCGTTCTGAATTGAAATTGCTGGCAGATAAAGTAAGTTTCAACAACAATGACAACAAAATTTTTCTTAACATCTCCTTCCGATTCACAGATTGATGTCTGAATTGACAGTGTGATATGGTTGTATTAACGGATAGCAAATTTAACTTTAAATTAAGATTAAAACAAAACCAAATCCAGTTAAGTAAATGACTTGCATGTATCTATATTTTCACAAAGAAAATTGTGACCCTAGTGAAATGTTCCATATCAGGGCGAGATGTGTCTAATGTGATTCACGGGAGATGGAAGGGGACTGACTCATGTATAAAGCTCTTTATTTTTGAATTGTTAAGGATTTATTTCCACCATGAAAAATGATCTGGCATCTGGTCTTTAGAGAATATTTATGGTCCACAGGAAGCACAAATCAGCCATAATTGTTCATTGGCAACAGGAACTGCTGTACACCATGAATGCTAGTCCATAATTGTCATTTGTGATATTGTAATACATTTGAAATTTGGTGCAGATGATGCAGTTGTTTACTGACTCACAATTTCCTTATGCACTATAAAATTATGAGGTGTGGACCATGTCCATCACACATTTAAAATTTTTTATCTTTGCTGTAGGACACTTTTTTCCGAGATCCGCATTAATAGAACACGTCATGTCATTATTCAGAACGTACTTTTACGACTCACATTGCCTACAGCTTCTCTCCGTGGGAAGAAATGGAGGGGAGGGAGAGTTTACACAGTATGAGGTTCGTCCTGATATGTCCACCTCCTACATTAACTTTCCAGACAGGTTAAAAAGAAATTAGACTTAATCACATTTACACCCTTGCTTTCCATGAGTAATGTTCTTGTTGACTGATCTAGCCAGACACACTTCATGGCCTGATTTATGGTTTCAAACTTTCATTACGTATAGCTTCTTCTTCCCCAGTATTCTTATACCTTAACCGCTGAGTTAGTCTTGTATCTCTAATGGCCTTTGTCGGAGTGATGCTTAACTTTAATTTCCCTTTCTTCCACAGAAGCTGTTTGTACTTACCTGGATGGGAGAAATAATATGGTGCATGGGGGGAGGGTTCTTTTTGGTGGAGGGGGGGGGGGGGGAAGAGAGTTTCATTTTGGACAGTTTTACATAATCGCATCAATCTTGGAGATGTGTGTTAGAGCATCAAACCACTTTTTTTGTACCCATGCTGTTGGAATTTACTGTACAGTCTGTTATGCTGACCATCTGGTAATTCTTTTTTCGTCATCCACAAGGATGCACTGTTTGGAGAGAGATTGAATATGGTCACAATAAGGGGAATATTACTGGCACCCAGATTAATCCTGTATAAAGTGTTACGAAACTGTTTCGTGTAAAAAATCTGATATTTATCAGGAGAATGAAAGAATAATGTGTATCTATTTGTATGTAAATGATTTGTATCCAAAAAATTAAGAAGATAATCAGATACTGCATAATTATGCTGCTCACTGCATCACTGCAAAAAATAGTGAGACAAATTAGTAAATTTAATACTTCATTAAGAATGTGTTAAGTGCCATGCCAGGAAATTGACTGATTTTAAAGAAGGCTGATACAAGTTGATTCTTGCAGGGAAGAAAACAGCAGCCAGCCACTGTTAATAATGCCTTTTTTTCCCAAAAATAGCGCCATTACAGTTTTCAGGTTGAAAGGTTCATCTTCCGACAGCTGTTCACATTTGTTATTGTTTGCATTCTTTGTTAGCTTTTTTATGCAACAACTAATGTAAACAACATCAAATGTAATATAAACGTGAAAAGGCATTTGAAAAAACTGGTAACAGTCCTTTTTTGCTTAAATAATTATCATTATTAACAGTGGTTAGTTGCTATTTTCTTATTTACAACAATCAACTTCTATTTCATACACAGCAACAGTCTCAAAAATGTCAGTTTTTGACAAAACAGCATTTTATTTGTGTTGAAATACAGCATTAGGTTTTTAACGAATCAAACTGTAGTCAACAAAAACCACTTCTCATTTCTTCTAAATTTTGGATCTCCAGAGGAAGCACAACTTGGCCCAGAGATCATGCACGATCTACTAATGAATGTTCAAGTGACTTTCTCCGTGGTTTGGCTTCTGGATAAAGTCTAAGGATGAGCAACAGTGTACTGAGAACAAAACCGTTTTGAAAAAACATTTTTTTTTCTTTTTTTTTCTTTTCTTTTTTTTTTTTTTTTTTGAAAAAGTGGCTCTTTCAACCTTTTCCATTCCCGCTCTTCAGTTCTTGTTATGAATGGCTGTGAAATGCTACTGGCTATTATCTTGCATCAGAATAATGCTTTTGCAGATATGCCATGCAGTTACATAGAGGTTTTCAAACATAGTTTGCACAGCATGTGACTTGACACATTTGCATCAGTGTTAGTGCCTTGTGTTCACTAACACCACCTCTTGTCTGCCCTCCTGTTGGGTGTCTGAATAACATCAGAATGTTCTGTTTTATTGATAACAAAAGTACTCAGTTTTATTGATAACAAAGAGTACCTGTGCTCGATTGACTGATAGTGACTTAAGTGGCACAACTATGTCTTAACCCCTCCCCCCGTCCTGATAGAGCTCTGTGACACATCTTTTGCATTAAACTGTGTCAGTGTGAGATTAGTGCAGCAACTCAATATTTGTTAGTATCATTTGCTCACAGTACTTCTTTTTAACAACAACAGTTTCATCCAAAATTATTCGGAAAGTAGAACATAAGCATTGGTGATTTGAATTGGTTGTTTTTTTCAATGACTACATCAACTCAACATAAATTACTCCTCAGTTAGGTTCAGTGGAAAATATTGGTTTCCTTCTCAAACAATTACTCATATACCGATTCAGTCGCTTTTCTTTCTTATTACAAACTGAACTTTTGAATTTGGAGTTATTATGTGTCACAATTCAGTCCCAGGTATCTTCCAGCTATGCTCCATCACTGAAGCAAAGTGTGTGTGGTTGGTGATACATACTGATGCATACTGTGCCAGATGAGTGGCATGTTTCCTTAGGTCCTCCTACTGATGAAATATACTCGCAAATTAAAACTGTAAAATTAGGTGTAGTAGGTAAAAGCTCTGATATTGTGAGCTACTTTTATTTTTATTTGTCTTTGGTGAGTCGTACTGAAGGATGAAGTGCAACTTCAGGATGGCACAGCATTTGCAGCAACTTTGCAGGAGGAAATATCTGCTTGACACTGACGGTTTCAGTGTATAAGAAACACCATTCACACTGACAGCTAACATCAGGACCCTGATGACAATATATGCCTTCCATTTATAGTTCCGCAATTTGCCATTTGCTTGCCGGGAATATTGAGTTGGCATCCCTTCGTAATGATTGAAAAAAATGGAGTCAGCATCCCTTCATAATGATTGTGACATTTGTTCTGCCCCCCCCCCCCCCCCCCCCCCCCCGCGCTCTCTCTCTCTCTCTCACACACACACACACACACACACACACACACACACACACACACAAACTCTTTGCATACCTTGCATATTTTTGCAGTTGAATACCTCATTCTTTTCTGTGTTACACAAAGGCTGAACCTTGCAGCCAAAATCGACAATGTTTGTAGGACAGTTGAGATGGAGAAATAAAAAGAAACAGTCACTTATATATGTTATGGCAGCTCAATCTCCTGGAAAATCAGTTGGCAATTTTTTACAGTGTCCATTGCATTTCACTCTTATCATCTTGAAGCTCTAATGCAATGATTTTCCTAAAGAGAAAAGCTTCTGTCCATAAATCAGCATAGCTTTTAAAGGAATTGTTGGTATGAGAGAGCTTGTTCTTTTCACACAGTATGTACTTTGTACTATGTACAAAGGCAGATTGGTAATTCTCTATGCCTAGATTTCTGGAAAGCATACACAGTGTAGACAATTGACATAGGTCCAAATGTAAGGAATGGTTTCTCAGATATGTTTTTATTCATTCTTTGTGGTCCAATGATCCAGTCACAACCAGGGAGAGTGCTCAGTAAGACAGAACGAATGTGAAGGTATGCGTTACCAGAAGACAAGAAATTCATAGAAACTTGAACTTCATGTTGCATTAACAACAAACCACCATATGGCTTAATACCATTTGTGACTATTCCAGATAAATGTAAGCCAGTAAATTAGAGAGAAAGCTGCTGCTTTGAAAAAAAAAAAAAGTTGCTGTTCAAATGGTGTTAAATGACTGCTGTTTATGTTATATTGGTAGCTTAATTACTGTTAAATGACTGCTGTTTATGTTATATTGGTAGCTTAATTACTCTGGTGTTTTGAGAAGAAAATAGTGATCTGCACCTGTAAATACTGAATCCTGATTTCAGAACTCTATTATTTTTTGAGCTGACTTAAACTGAACACTGAAACAGTGGAAAGTTTATCTACAACAGTATGAAAAGGATAGATTGCTACTCATCGTAAAGATGACACGATGGGTTGCAGATGTGCATGATGAAAAGGCAGTCTCTTCATGATGCCTATCTTCAACTCAACATGTCATCTTTACTGTGAGTAACAGTCTATGCTTTTGATAACATTGTTGACTGCACTGAACACAGTTACTTGCCATGTACCTGCAGTATCGTTAGTTGTTGAAATGCTGGGAAAGTGACCCTGTCCTCTTCTTCTTCTTCTTCTTCTTCTTCTTCTTCTTCTTCTTCCTCTTCCTCCGGAGTAGTGACAGGTGACAAGGCGTGGCTTTTCAGGTATGATCCTGAATCTCGGGTGGGGGATGGGAATTTTGTCACGCTGCCCTAAGGATATTGCCAATGGCACTGTCTAGGAAGCCTGTGTGGACTTGTGGATGAAGCAGTGGCAGCGATACATAGGTGCAGAAGAAATGAGCTTTGAAGACTTTTAAGGGTTTGTATTTTAAAAAGCAATAAATTTCCTTAAAGAATAATTTTTGGAACAGACCCAGTAAAACTGTTTGGTATTGACACTTTGGCATATGGAAAAGTGTCTCATTGAAAGACAGAAGAGGGGTTCAGGATGACTTGATCAGAAATCGTGTTCATTGCGATGGGTGGCAGCTTGTTTTTAATGAGTAAAACTCAAGAGTTTACTGCCACTGATTATGAGAAATTAACTCACTCATATCCATTAAATATCTAGGCTTAACTTTGCAACTAGAAGCATACTGGGCGAATGGAGAAAGTACAAATCAAACTATTATATAAGGGAAAAGGAGACACAGGAAACCCAAATGCTTACAGAGGAACAGCATTAGAATCTATGCCACCGGAACTCCTAGCGGAAATCCTTACCAAAAGGCAGGCAGAGCAGCTCGAACTCCTCCTACCGGAGAAGCAGTTCAGTTTTAGGAGGGGATGGTCAACGACCGTGGCAGTAGAAAACCTGATGGAACAAATTAAACAGTGATAGGGAGACCTGAAGGAAAACTATATGTGGTTTTTGTTGACTACTCAAAAGCCATCGACCTGGTCAACAGAAAAGTTTTAATAGACAAGCTGGAGGAACTAATTGGAAGAACGAGTACAATGGCCCTGATATCGAATATACTGGCAGAAAACCATATACAGATTGGTGATGGAATAGGCATATCTAACTGGCTGCCACAGACGAACGGCGTCCTCCGAGGCGATCCACTCAGCCCTATGCTGTTTAACATCCCCATGCACGGTGTCACATATACGATGATGACACGGCCATCGCAGCGACAGATATAGACAAACTACAAGTAGAGCTAAACACATTAAGTGAATGGGCGGGACGAAACGCCATCACGATAAACGAAGAGAAGACGCAGTTGGTAGTGTTCAGGAAAGGAGGAAGACTCACTGAAGCAGAGAACATAAAGTGCAATGGAAAACCACTCAAGAGGGTTAACAATTTCAAATATCTAGGCATCACAATCCAAACAAAAGGAAATAGTTTCAGACTACGTATAAGATCTAGAGCAGTGGTGGCCACTAGAGCTGTGAATGAAATCGGAAACATCACTCAACTATTGATCACCACAGCTATAGACCTGTTTAGGCTAAAGGTACTGCCTGTACTGATGTATGGCCTAGTATCAGTGGGAGAATACCTCACATACAAACAGCTTGAAGAATTGGAGCGAGTAAAGGCTACATACGTGAAGAGAATTTTAGGCGTCTCGCAGAACTCAAGATCGAGGCTAGTGTACGAGCTTACCAGGGAGACTTCCTCACAGAGGATCTATGATGCGAGCTCATACTCCCAGCCAGTGCCAATTTCAAACAGCTTCTACAAGATCTCCAGGAGAAGAGAAACAACATACCAGAGGACTTGTATGCAACGTCTGCTATGCAAGACAGGACCTGGATGGAAACTAACCATGAAATGTGGCACATGGCGATGAGACTGGCAACACACAATTTTCACCACAAGGTGTGTTGTAACAAATCCGTTTCACAAACCAAATACCATATTATCGAATGCAGGAATAGACAGAAATCCTTCATAGCTTATAGCAAAGACAAGTAATGTGAATGTAAACCTTTGCACAGCATGACTGCATTTCCAATAAATAAAACTTTGCAAAATGACATGAAATGGAACAATTGCTTGTCAGTTGTTGGAAAAATGAGTGACTGACTACAGTTTATTGAGAAGTTGTGAGTAAACTTTATGCACCTGTAAAGGAGACTGCATATAGAATGATTGATGGACACAGTCTTAAGGTCTGCTCGAATGTTTGGCATCTCCACTCAGTAGTATTAAAGGAAGTCGTTGAAACAATTTAGAGGTCTTACAGGGAAGTTGTCAGTAAGTTCACTTACACAGCTGAGTGGTCAGCATAGACTGTAGCACTGTTGATAATATATTGACATATCAATATTTTTTCCAAAAAATATAGATATGTGTTGGCAATATTTTTTTCCCTCAATATATCGATATCGAAATGGCAATATTTAGTGCTGATATTTTTATTTTATATTTTTCCGCAGTTTTCAGTAAATAGGCATATATGAAATTGTAGTAGAACTTTTTGAGCTCCCATCATGCCCAGTCTTACTCTTTGACTGTGTTAACCAAGTATAGGTGGTACACAGAAGTAGTCAGATTGCAGTAGATGGTGGTGGTGTGAATGGAATAACAAGGTTTCCGATGTGGAGAAATAGCACACCAGTTGCATTAAAAACAATTTTATTATGCCACTTACATGTGGGTACCATTGTTAGCAAAGAGGATATCGCCAAGTATGAACATGTATCGTTTTCCTTTCAATTCTTGCTCTAAGGGAAATAAGCAGGCTGCTAGCTTGTTGACATACAGAATATCTACTAATAAATCAAATACTTATTTTTATAGGCTGGAATGTCGATATTTTTTTCGTTGGTGTATCAGTACTATTTTTCTGAGGTACTGAGGGCTGATAACGATATTTTTTTAAAATATTGATATATTGGATTCCTGATTTTTTAAAAAAATATTGACAGATGTAGTAGATGCCTGCCATGTGGAGAACCCGGGTTCGATTCACAGTACACTTTCTTGGTGGAAGCATTGGTACGGGTTGTTCTTAGTCTCATGATGCCAATCGAGGAGCTGCTTGATCGACTTGTAGCAACTCCATGATCCGAATAGTCTGCAAAATGGCCAGGAGAGTGGGGTGCCGAATACGTGCCCCTCCGTACCGCATCCGCATGACGCTGCAAAGCAGAGGTTGACATGACAGCCAGTAGACATCCCTTGTACCTTCACGGCCTGGACGAGGAGCTCATTAAAAATTCAGTCAGTGTGCTAGTGTTAATGGAAGTGCTCTTAAGACATTAGATGGAACTACTTGGAGGGAAGGAGACAATCATTCGTGACATACTATGGAGGAAGGTTAGAGAACCACCATTTGCAACAGGCAGCAGAAAGGTTCTGCTGCCTCCTATGTTCAGCTTTCGTAAGGGAGATAAGCTTTGTACAGTGGCATACAAGCTACCATTTTCCCATACTCCATTTATGAGTGGAACAGGAAAGGGAATAGCTAGCAACTGTACAATGTATCTCCGTACACATATATTCAGAGACAAGTCAAAAAATTATGATCAATGCCTATTATGAGACTGTGTGTTGCCTGATGTTGTTGCAGGAAAGTGAAGCTGTAAGAAGAGTATATAAGTGAAACTGAGATGAATGAGGAATTATTGCAGCAACAGTACAAGCTGCAAATGGAGAAAGCCATATTTAATGGTGGGAGCAGATGAGCATATGCTGCTAGTAATGTACTTTAACATTAATAGAGGTTTCTCCTACTCATTGGCATTAAACTTTGATTTTTATACACTTAAAAAATGCTGCCATTCATCGCAATAAACAGAATTTCTCTACCGAGTAATCCTGAATCACCCTACTGCTTTCAATGACGACACTTTCTCGTACACTGAAGTGTCGTCACCAAATAGTTTTACTGGATCCGCCCAAAAGTTTGAAAAATATTTTTATAGAGGTTTATTGCTTTCTAACGTACAAAAACTTAATAATCTTCAACGCCGATATCTTCTGCACCCATGCATCTTCGCCAAGCAGTCCTCATAGGCTTCGTGGAAGGTCTCACCGGGAAACTGCTTAAGGCAGTGTGACAAAAATCCTCCGCTCCGTCAGTCTGTGATTTAAGGATGTACCCAAAAATTCAAGTCTTGTTGCCTGTTACTACGATGGCCAAAAAATTTGGTCACTTTTCCAGCATTTCCAACAACTAACGACTCTTCGGCATACGGATTTCCTTCTTGTCATTGTGCACCACATTTGGAACCATCTTTACTGAAACCTTTCTCCTACCTAATTTGTCTCTGATGTAAGCAGATTGTTATGGCCAGAAGCTTGGGAATGAGCATCTGGGAATTGATAATTCTGGACGATTGTTCGCCTGCTTCTATGCAAACTGGTGAAGGACAGTGAAGCCACAAGTAGGTGGCAAGCACTTCATACCAGAATGTTCAGGTAGGGGGGGTAGCTTGTCCGCTCTGTAAAGCAGAATAGGCAGTAATATGTGGCATATCTGATGGCAGAGTATGTTGCTGGTGCAGGTTCCAGATCAGACGACCTCTACACGTTCCCATGTTGACACGACAATTTTTTCAGTTATGATTGCAGTGGCACGGGATCATCAAGGTTGGACTGTGGATAGAGGGAAATGTGTCACCTGGTCAGATGAAGCACGTTACAGCACATCGACAGTCGTGTCCAGATACACTGTCATTCAGGCAAGTGTAGGCTCAAATTGTACACTGTGCCACGGGTGCTGGCAAAGGAAACGATTACTGTGAGGGCTATTCACCTAGATTTCAGTATGACCTGTGGCAGTAATCAGTAGTACCATGATAGCTGTGGACTAGGGGAACATTATTGTGGACCACATGCTTCCCTTCATGCTTGGTTTTTCTGTCCATGGTGATAGCATCTTCCACTGGAACAACTGTCCGTATAACAAGAACAGGATGGTTCTACAAAGATGTGAGAGCATGATAATGAACTCTCATTCATTTTGTGGCTACCAATCTCACCAGATCAGAACTGGTGGGAACACACCTGAGACACTATTGACTCCAGCTCCACACCCACAATCAATTGGCCCATAATTTACAAGAATTGTGTGACCAAGGCATAGATATCTGGTGCCAAATGTGTACCCAGGGCCTGCTGACACTATGATTTATTGCATTCCAGATGTGGAGCGACATGCTCTTATGTGAATGGTCATAATGTTTTGCCCCATCATTGTAGGTGGAAGTGTTAAAGATGATCTGTAGCTCCAAAAACTCGATGTATGCTGCTTTGGTTGCTAGCACGGCATGTATTTTGTATGGCAGACTATTAGAACAGTTGAGGAACGGTAAAATATGCACCAGTCACATCCGTGGCTGCAACAGCCAAACATTAGCTGTTACAAAGCTCTGTAACATCATTGTGAAGCAAGATGAGAAGGTGTGTATTGCGGTATAAGCTCCAGATTTCTTCGTCACTGTTGTTAAGGAAGCTGTCACCAAGCTGTCTCCATAAGAATCTTGTGAAATCTATGGCTATTGAGAAAGTAGGGAACGTTTCCGCCTGACGCTGCTAAGCGTTTGCCGATCGCATGTATTTTTTTATGTGCGTGCTCGGCAGCTCAGTCAGCAACCATCCGTGACAGCGGGAACGTCTCTGCATTTCTGTTTTTTTTCCCCCCCTCCCCCGAATTTGAAATGTGCGCTGCAATCAAAAATCCTGCCAGTTGTGAGGAGCATTCTGTAATATGGTTTTTGTTGGCAAAAATCCTAAAACCTATAGAAATTTATCGTGAACTGTGCGAGGTGTACGGAAACAATGTAATGGGTGAACGTTCCATCTGGAAATGGGCCATTTGGTTTAAAAATGGCCAAACCAACATTCCTGATGAAGAGAAGAGTGGATGCCCAAGTATTGTGACTGATGATCTTGTCACTAAAGTTGGTGAAACAATTTTGAAAACTGTGCTTCACAATAACAGTGCATTCGCTTTCTTTTCCACAAGTTTCGCGGTCTTTCTTGTTTGAAATTTTTACTCAAAAGCAAGGCTACCGCAAATTTTGTCCGTGATTGGTGCCCAAAATGCTTACAGAGCACCATAATGACCAGCAATGGATCGAATCGTAACTGGTGACGAGACTTGGGTGAAAAATGCCAATTGCGAGACAAAATTACAGTCCATGGAGTGGGACACACAAGGTCTCCCAAAAACAAAGAAAATGTTTGCAAACCTTGTCAGCAAGGAAGTTGATGGCGACAGTGTTTTGGGATATGCCAGGTGTGCTTCTTATGGATGTTCTTGAACGTGGAGCAACCATAAATTCTGCCTGGTACTGTCATTTTTCACAGCCTTAGAAGGGCAGTTCAAAACAAACGCCGAGGAAAGCTGACGTCCAAAATTTTGTTTTTTGCCCAACCTCACATGGCAGACTGCACTAAAGAACTCCTTGATTCATTCAAATGCAAAATTTTCCCTCATCCGCCCTACAGCCCTGATCTTGCACAAAGGTAAAGAAATGGCTTGCAACGCAGCGCTTTGATGACAACGTGGAACTCCAGATGGGCGTGACTCACTGGCTGAAGTCTCAGGCGGCAGAATTTATGATGGTCTTTCATAGCTTGTCCACCACTATGATAAGTGCCTCAATGTGTTTGGTGTCTGTGTGGATAGGTAGTATGTCAGTCGCTCTTTCAGATGTATATAATAAAAAGTATTTCCTGTACTTTTTTTTTTTTAAATGCCAAAACGTTCCCTACTTTCTGAATAGCCCTCGTATCTTTTATATTGTAAATAAAAATGTAAGTATTCATTTGTTCAACATTGTATATCTCCAAAAGTTCTTCAAATTACCATGAAACTTTGAGTCACTGCTGCATTCAAATGTGCACGTGTTTTTATATACTTGCTGGAGTGTTACATAATGTACAAATATATATGTAAGAATTGTAGGGGAAATCTATAAAAAATTGTAAATATTTGTTTTTTCATAATATTAAATCTCCAAAAGTTCTTCACAAATTGCTCTGAAATTTTGACACAACATAGCCTTCAAATATGTGTGTTTTTGTACTTTTTTTAAAAAAAATGTGTAATACATAAAGGGGGAATGTTATTACCAAACATCTAAAAGTTTTTGACCTATCTACTTCATATTTTTATACAGTACCCTAAGGAATATTCAGACAGACATAGCCTATATATTTTTAATACATATGAAATATATAAACAGCTAAATGTAGTTACCAAATATCTCAGAAAGTACTCCACCGATTTACTTCAAATTTTTTCATTTTACAGTGAAACATTGTTGGCAAACAGGAAGATATATTTATGGCTTATCGGCACATGATAGGAATGCTACAGATTCAGAATTTGCAGTAACTATAACAATGGCTCAGAGTGGTGAAGAGGAGATGGATGGAGAGGTGGGAGGAAACTGACAGAAAGTGGGAAGGAGGAAATGGGCAGAGAGAGAGAAGGGGGGGGGGGGGGAGGAGGAGGAGGAGGAGGAGGAGGAGGAGATGAGGATACATATCCAATCCCCATACATATTAGAAATGTGTGCTCTCTCTTTTCTTTCTTTTTCACTTAATGAGACAGAGCTACAGCAAGTTGAGTGTGGAAACAGCTGGTAAACAATAAAAAGCTACAGAAGCTATCTAACCAAAACCTAATTATGTGCTTACAAATGTTTAACCAAGTTAATGTTTCCATCTCACAGTCTGATTGGAGTCCACACTGTGAGTACACATAACAACACACCCACAGCTCGTGAATGTCAGCCATTGAAATTTTGTACATTAAACGGAAACAACTAGCCTGAACATACGTAACCTCACTATTAATCAACTGTGCTGGGAGAACTTGAGTTATGGTGTAACCCAGGTTTGGTATCTGATACTCAGTTTATTACTGCTATGATGTCCACACTTCTAATTGGTATTCTTTTGTTTGGCACTGGTAGGACTGATTCCGAACATATTGCGTGTCACTGGTGGTCTGTCGAGGTCCTCGGGAGAGTGTACATCCTCAAGTTTAACTAATCTCATCATCAGTTCCCGTGAGATCTCAGTCCTGTCTCTCTATTTTCTCGAAGTTTTGAGGATGTACTGTCAAACCCATTTATATGAGTGGTCCTTTTCTATAAGATTATCTTTGTGCTATTTATTTTATTATGCACCCTTTTTTGTGGTCTCTCTCCACTGCATAACAAATTTCTTTACTATGTTGTAAGTAATTATTTGTTATAACTATTTATACATTTTTGAATAATGTTCTTTTAATCCATTGTTGTTTGTGCTATTTCAATCTACCACCAAAAAAAAACAGGTTTTGACTGTATGGAGCAAAATTTCTTTTGTGTTTATTTATTTATTGATATTTTCTTGAATACTTAGCATTTTCCTTTACATGATAGGAAGCAAAACAATTTCTGACGTGTAATGTGAGCCCACGAGGCTTATGTGTCAAATATGTTGTCCTAATTTTTTTTTGTTTTTGTAACATACATGGTGCCTTCGTCATTCATCTTTGTTGGTTTTGGAGATTTGTGTTGGCTGGAGCAGCTTTAGCTGCCCTGAAAATCTATTGGCTGAATCTACTTCAGATTTTTACACATTACCCTAAGGAACATTCAGACAGACGGCGTATATATTTTAAATAAATATGAAATATATAAAGGGTTAAACATAGTTACCAAAAATCTCAAAAAGTACCCCACCGATTTACTTCAAATTTTTACATATTACAGTGAAACGTTCACATTAGATCTCAATCTTGTCTCTCTATTTTCCCAAAGTTTTGAAGATGTACTGTCAAATCCATTTATATTGCATTTTCATGTTGATACAGTGTGAACTTGTTATCTGAAGCACATTTAAACATGTATAACACCGCTTTTTTCTACAGTTTTATAGTTTTCCCCTATGTAAGGTAGTAACTAAGGAATCGGTCTGCGCAATCTGTTCCCATCATGTATTTGTTATAATCCAGTACAGCTTCAGGGTTTTGACTCATGCGATTGGTTTTTCTGTACATTTTTTGTGTGTCCAAAAAATTGGCATTATATATGGTAGAAATTATTCGTATCATTTTTGTCTTCAATGCTCTCTGTAATTGTGCCAGTACTTCACAATTTTTTTTATATTTAGTTCCAAATAAATTTAATTTTGCATTCTTTAACATTGTTGGAAATCTGCCGTTTAGTCACATCATTCCATAAACCCGAATTTTCTTTGTAAGCAAATGTTCTACAAGTTCTGCACGGTTGCAGTAACATGTGTCATTAGTTTCATCACTGTCTCCTTTAAAGGCTGTTAAATGGTAGAGTATATTTTCAAACTATGGAAAATCCAGATGGAATGTTACAATATTATGAGAAGGAAAGTTGTCACTCACCATATAGCATAGATGCTGACTCACAGATAGGCACAACAAAAAGACTCTCACAATTACAGCTTTTGGCCATTAAGGCCTTCGTCAACAATACACACGCGCGTGCGCACACACACACACACACACACACACACACACACACGTAAACGCAACTCGCACACAAACCTGCAGTCTAAGGCATCTGAAACCATACTGTGTTTGAGAATTGTGCTGTAATTGTGAGAGTCTCTTTGTTGTGCCTGTCTGCGACTCAGTGTCTCCACTATATGGTGAGTGTCCACTTTCCTTCTCATAATATTATAGAGTATATTTTGAAAGAGGAAATACATCCCATTATTAAACTGCACAGCATCTGGAAGAGTATGCCATATTTTGTAACTTTCTATGGGCTATAAATTTTGAAATGTCGTTGTTCATGTCAAGATATCATTCCTTCATTGATAAAAATATTTTGACCAAGATTAAATTTTTTTTAAACTTCTTAGACACATAATCAGTTGTAGTTTGCACCTTGAAGAGTCAATCGGTGTTGTCCTGTTTATTATTGGTATCTTAAAAATGCTAATATTCATTGAAATCTGTTATGAGACATCATTTTGCAAAATATTGATGGTTTCCAATAACAGATTTGTTTACCAATAATTGTCCACCTTTGGTTTTTTTATGATTCCCATCAGAATAGCAAACCCAAAACATTTTCTAAGTTTGGCTGCCTTCACATCTACAAACTTGACACTTTTGTTATTTGGCTTCCTCCCTAAAAATAATTTAGTGACATCCTCAATCTTCTGTATATTGCTGGGAAATATGTTAAGACCCAGAAATCCTTCAGTTTCATTATTGGTCTTCGATAAATCAACATCTGATCACTCACATTGTGATCTTCGTTTGATTCTTCCGTATCACTTGGCCACGATAGTGTTTGTTGAATTCTCCATGTACATATTTCAGAGTCATTAGAAGATTCTGCTTCACTCTATTTTTCTGGTGATGTAATGTCTTCTACCTCTTTGCAAACCCCGAATTCAACTGGAATATCAAACAATGTGTCAGTACATTCATCATATATACCTGTGTCTTCTCCTTCGTTTGCCCTTATCAAAGAGCATGAGTTTTTATAAAAACAGTGTGCTGAAATGTCTGTACCTTATTGTCCCTTGACGCTGAACACATGGAGTATTGGTGTTTGTTTGATAGTGTTGATCATGGCACCACAGTTGTGTCACCAGTGCTTGCCAGCTTTTTCTGTGCACGACACAAATTTGGTGCCAGTGGTATTTGCGTGACACAAACATTGTGCCAGCAGCGTCTGCCCGATAGATGTTCGCATGACACCAACATAGTTCCCCCAGACAGCATTGTGTTAAAATCACTGTGACCAGAGTTGAAATTGGAATGCTTGCACCAAAATCATAAAACTAGTGTACACTGAAATACATTTTTGGTGCTGTCACTTGAACTGTGGTACATGGAAAAGTGGAAAAAAATTACTATCTGCAACATCCGATAAAGACAAATTGGTCATTTATAAAATTTCACTGTTAAGAAACATTTTTCTGGTTGGTTATCAAGTCTGCACTTTATATTATCTCTATTTTGGCCATCAACTGGTATTTTGTAACCCAAATAACAAAGCCCATTATCTCCTTTTTGTGTTGATTTCCTAATCTAATTCCCACACCATTACCTGATTTAATTTGACTGCCCACCATTATTCTTGTTTTTACTTTGTTGGTGCTCATCCTACATCATCTTTTCAAGACACTATCCATTGTGTTCAACTGATCTTCCAAGTCCTTTGCTGTCTCTTGACAAACTGTTATCTATATTTAGATTAAAATTACTTAATAGTTGACACTTCATGGCCCAGTGCTGGTTTCCTCCTATCAGAGCACTGTCATGCCCGAACTGTTCGCCATTGCCAAACTGCAACATGCCACAACAGTTGGTCAGTTTATGTTGCCCGGCTTTCTTTCTTGTTATGTTCAGATCCTGACTCATGGGTTTGACTCTATAGTTTCGTATTTCATTACACATGGTAGCCACCACACACACACACACACACACACGGTTCCAATGATATACACACATTTCATGCACAACACTAACAAAATACTACTGGATCCTTCCAAACACTTGATGCAGTTCAGTGTCACATATCCTAAGAAAGTTCATTATCAAAATTTCAAGAACTGGCTTTAAATGTTGGCTCTAGAAATATACTACAGCCCCCTATGTATTGCTGACATAGGGATCATGAGAACAAGATTAGAATAATTATTGCATTCACAGAGGCATTCAATCAATCATTCTTTCCTCATTCCATACATGAATGCAATAGGAAGAAACTTTAATAACTGGTACATACCCTCTGCCATGAACCTTACAGTGGTTTGCAGAGTATAGATGTAGATGTGAAGCTAAATTTTTAAAGGCCATAAATCATCGTTGCCATGGGAATATACGTATCATAAATGAACAGTTGTATGCATAGTAATGTCGTAGTGCAATGGTTAGCACATTAATCTGTTGTGCAGAAGGTCATAAGTTTGAAGCTTGTGAAATACAGCAGTTTTTAAATTTCTAAATCCAAACAAAATACTTACATTTTATTTTTATTCAATTAATTGAGTTAAACATATTTTTTTAAAAAATTTATAATACTTTGTGTGTCATTTTCATTATCACTTTGCACTTATTTTTTCTTCCTACCATGCTTTTTTTCATTTGAAATATGCCGGCTTCATCTATAATGTACAGTAAAGTTCTAACAAGGACTGCTTGTCAGTTGGTAAAGCAGCGTTACGTGTAACTCGTGTGAGGATAGTCTCAGCCAACCACTAAAAGACAGTGAGAAATTACAATTTGTTTTTTAGTGCTCAGACTGAAATTTTTCTGTCTTGAGTTTGCCCGTAGAGGTTAACTTTAGTGACTGTGAACAAAGCAGTCATGATTTTAGTTCTGCCATTGATTGCTAACTGCCATTTTCTTGGATACATTGCACATTGCAAGATTGTGGTTCAGCTTAGGACATCAGTTTAAATTCAGGACTACAAATCACACCCCGTTGACAGAGTATCTCGCATTTGTGTCATACCTTGTGCCGGCTGCTTCCAACATTGTTCCATGTTACACGTTAACAGTATTTGCAAAGTGGCATGCTGTGTTGGTGGTTCACCCGTAACAGAGCGGTATGTGGCAGCTGATTTGGCAACTCTGTAGTTGAAAGTGACAGACGTCAACTATCAAGTGATTCTAATCAGACTGTAGCAAATTCCAAAGAGTGTGGCAGTAATCACTGTCAAAAGGTTTCCCTAAATTGCTATACAGACCCACAATCTTTTCTAGCTAGCACTACATTTAATTTCAATTTCACAGTTTCAGATCGACAGTAGAAAAGCACAGTTCCAGCTGGGGAACCTGCGGAGTCAGTTTCAGCAGGAGGGTGGGGGAGGTGAAGAGATGGATCTGGTGACTGGGGAGGGCCAAGATGCCCTCCCAGTCTTGGAGGGGGAGGTCTCGTCCTCGACGAGCGACGAGAGGGGGGCGGCGGGACCCGACCCCCTGGTGCCACCTCCGGAGGCCGGCGAACAGATGGTGGTGTCCGAAGCCGGAGTGTTTCCCCAGCAGGGTTTGGAGGAGCAGGAGGTGGAAGAGGAAGTGCTGGATGGCTCGGTGATGGGTGACGTCGTAAGCGGGGTGCCGTCGCTGTCGCCGGACACGTCCGAATCTGCTCTCGAGTTGTTGTGCCAGCCATTTGAGCCCGGCCAGAGTGGTTTAGGTGATCTTACGGTAAGTCATTTTCATAAACGTACATGTATTGCAATTGAATGTCACATAATACGATATATGATGTATTACTCACTATTTCCGAGACTACTCGCAGGAGGGTGGTTGATCCGAGTATCTATTTCGACAGAAAACTTTTTAAGATAATGGGTATTCACTTGTTTCTGGTCTCCGCCAATATTAACTTTCAGTACTCGGACAGTTTGGTGTCCGTATGGGTCTTGTGTAAATGTTTTCATGTTCTATGACCACGTGCAGAAGAAATCCACTGCCCAGGAGTGATATAATTTCATTTTCTATTAAGTAGTATTACTGAAGAATGCAGTGTCGTCTGCTAGTTAAAAGTTTACAAAGTCATTACAAACTGAGGCTATTTGACTTCTGTTGGAACTGCTACTCCAGTGAGACACTACGTTGAGAGGTTTCTTTGAGTGAATGATTAGTAATTCACTTTTTCACACATTGTTGAGGAAGTAACATTAACTGAATTTTCCATATTGTTTGCTCTTGAAACGGATTTTTAGCTTCTTAGGCCATGGTCCAGTGATAACTGTACACACAAAATGAAACGTGAATTTGATAGAGTGGACTAAGCGTAGTGTACTGCTCTTCTCACCCCCCCCCCCTCTCTCTCTCTCTCTCTCTCTCTCTCTCTCTCTCTCTCTCTCTCTCTCTCACACACAAAATATGGTACCAAATCGTTGCTACTAAAGATACAAATTCAAATTTATCAAAGGAAAAAAAGTTACTTCTCTCAAAGGTCTAATTGTTGTTATGGTACTAGTAAGAGGCGCTGTATGTATCGATTAATATTGAGACATATGTAATGAAGGAGTAAAATCATACAGCAAATTTATGAGACTGTACAGCCCTTTATTTATGAGACAAGTGCTAGGTAATTTCGGTATAGCGGGAGTATGCCACCAACCAATCCTTTGAATATATGTGCATTTTAAGGAATGTTCATCTGCTGATAAAACATGTGTATGACAGTTTAAGTGATTTTTTTTTTTTATTTATTTTTTTTTTCCCCCAAACGGTTGTGCTTATTTCAAAATTAGTCACAGTAGGAATCTATACAATACAAGGAATAAAAAATAGGACACCAAAAAGAAAAAGCTGAAGAATTTCATCCCTAAAAGTTATCAAAATGTAGTCTTTATTACTAAAATGCTAACCTGGTACCAGTTGCAGCTTAAGGGCAACAAAAATTCAATTTTCACTATTTCACGTAATTATTAACCAAATTTAAAATGCTTTCATAATCTATTAATAAAGAGTGTATCAACACAGTATTTGAGAATGAGAGTGCTTAGTGACTTCCAACAAATTTACTCATAATTTCAAACCTTTACGAAACTTTTTCTTGTTAACACCCCGCACAAAATTATGAAAGGAAAACTAGGTATCACTTAATATAGTTTTGCTGTGCATACAGTCGGACTTCAAGCATCAGGCATGATATTTTGATATATTTTACTTTACAAACTTTATTTGTAACACAGTTTGCAGACAGTATCCGTGTATACCACTGAATGTACCTGCAGAGTTCTATCATTGTGTGACACATAGCTCTGGAGATATGACATCGTAAACCCCGAGACGTGTGGAAAACTGGCTTTTGGTTAAAACAGAGCACAAATTACTGATTTTATATTCATCCAGTATTTCATGACGACGGCACTTAGTGACTTCTAACAAACTTAAAGCGTAATGTCAAACTGTTCCTGAACTTGTTCTTGCTTGCACACATAAAGGCAGATATTCAACGCATTAACTCATTTTTAAAGTAAATCGCCTGTTTCAAACTGTTTTATATACAGGAGTTCAATTCAGTAAAAAAGCGGGGTTTACTGGTTTAAAACTATGTTGCCTTTCTGTGACACTTTTATCGATTTGGAGTGCTTCGAATGGTGTTATCTTCCCGCTTTTCATAACAGCATGTACAACATGTGGATCTGTGTTGTACCAGTGGTTTTGTGTTAGAAGATCTTTTGTAAAGCAGAAAGATGTCATTACCCAAAGTAGCTGATGTAGATAATCATATGACACAGAATGCTGGCTTACAGTTAAATGACCAAACACTACTTTCTGTTTTCTTTCTGTTACATTAAGTTTTAGGTATGCAAATGTTACATTACAACAGTAAATTCGAATATATTTTTCATATTTTGTTAAATATAATGATTTCTGTGTAAAGTAAAAAAGTAATTCTCTCTTGTGTAACCATTGTGTATCTCGTCATTTACTGTAATGGTATGAGTAATATCTGTGTAAGTCGCATGTTCTGTAGCTGTGGTTGTCACATAGGGTCATCAGTTGGTGATGGCCAAAGAAGCTGAAAGCTGTTTCGTGATCAACTTCCAAAGTGTTTCCATTTTAGTATTATTAACGAAGTGTCGGTGGTGTCCTCCAGCATGGTATTGCCTGTACTTTCATTGTGACAGTTTGATGCCATGTGAAATGCTCTTGAAACATGTTGTATTCATACATTTACAAATACTATTTCTTGGCATGCTCATTTTTGTAATGTGATTGGTTGAATACCTCTTACTTGGTCATTTATTGTTCTCGCAATTTCCCCCACTGCTTTGCCAGGATTCGTGCTTGGACTTCATTGTGCACCTGCAACCTGAATGTCAGGTAAGTGTGAGGTATTATACCTTTCCGTATGTGTACAGAAATAGACTGAGTCTGAAACAGATATGAAAAAGAATGTTATGTATGTTTGTTTGGTGAATATTTATTCCGTAGTCGTGCTGCATGTGACATTTGTAAATTCTTTAGAGGGTGAAGTGTCCACATCCGTTAATGTACCTGAGAATGACCGCACACTCGAAGCTTGCTAATACTACTTAATAAGAGACTCATTTAAACTAATAGTCCAGTGGAAATGATGTGATGCCTACTGTTAATCTGCTTCTTCAAGAAGACAATTTTTTATACACAGATTATGTACAGCGAATCACAGGAAGTAATAGTTCCCTTGGAAACGCACGCGCGCGCGCGCACACACACACACACACACACACACACACACACACACACACACACACTTATGGAGATGCATATCTCTTGCACAATTCAGTGTTCTTCAAAGTTTATCTGATGACTCGCACAGTAGCATAGAACACTGTAGATTTGGTTAGGAAGTACGTGAATACAAACCACACTTTGTGTATCTGTTTACTTACAGTTCATTCACTGAAAGCACAATGGCCGATGGAGCGGTGTGTGAAACAGTACCACCTTAGGCAGACACACAATTCTGTGGGATAGCCAAACCCTGACAGTAGCTAACAGCAAAGTTCATATCAGAACCCGGAAGAAAACCTCATAGGATGGTGTTGTCATCAATAGATACGAGGGAGAGCTAGCTGTAAACACCACCTGGTTGCAACAAGTGAGGCAGTGCCTGTCAATGTGGCCACTAAATCTGTCTTAAGTGTTTTGCCACACGACCTGACTCTGGCGGGCGTATCCTTTCGTGCTATACCTAGCAGACGCGGCGAACTTACGTGTAATTATGTTGATCAATTTGTCATATTGTGAGGTTACATAAGTCCATTTGGAAGAATTCATTTAATTTTCATTAGAAATGGATCAAGAAAAACAAAGTATAAGATGTTAAAAAAGTGAAGAGAAGTAAAAGCCAATTTAAGTCTAGGATATGGGGAGAGAGACAAGAAGCAAAAAGCTGTCAGGAGTTATGGTGGACCAACCAAGATACATATTATAATAATAAAAGGAAGAGGAAAAAATCAAATATGGTAGGTAAAAAAACAGGTTAGATATGTTGCTTCTCATTTCAGATCCTAAGCAGGAAAACACAAAGCATAAGGAAGCCAGTTAATTGTATCAAAGGAAAATTTAATTAAGAAAACTGGTTAATTTCAGGCAGAATTGCTATCAACGATTTACCTTCAGGGGGTGATTTGTGTAATACTACCAATATGCTCACAAACTGTCTCATCAAAATATCCGGGCTCTCCTATGTAAAGCAGAAATGTCACAAGAGCCGGACCTGCCAGTTTAAATGAGGCGGGGAGTAGTGTTGTCAGTAACAGTGCAGTGTGTGTCAGTCAGGAGAGCCCCGTGACTTTGAACGTTGGCCAGTGATTGGATATCCCCTGATAACAAATCTGCCAGGGGCATTTCAGGCCTGCAAAGCTGCCAGAGTCGACTGTCGGTGATGTGGTTACAAAGTCGAAATGCGAAGGAACAATTGCAGCTAACCAGAGACCGAGCAGAGACCGTGTAAGGATAGACAGGAACTGTCAGTCATTGCAAACTGTTGTAAGAAATCGCATAAAGAATTCGTGAGGCAGTTACAAAGAACGGGGTACAGTGTTACATTGCTGTTTTCTTCTGTCCAGCTGGTCCACATGAACCTTCTCCAGAGCTATATTTACATCACTTCTATGTGCTTTCTGTCCATTTTTAACGGTGTCCAGATTTCACAACCATTGCTTTAAAATAACCGATAGTTAAAAATGTGCATATCATATGTTCAGCATTTTCAGCAGTTTTGAAAAAAAAGTTGAACTTAAAAGGCAAAAAACAAAACTTAAATAGTAAGAAAATAAAAATTGAGGACATATGAACATAGATTGAAAAAAAAATTTGATAATTTAGTTATTTATGCATCCTAGTTACAAAAGGCAACTGATGCAGCGTGGAAAATATTGTAACAGCTAAACATGCCTTCAATGAACAAAGCTGTTTAGTACTGAAAAAATAAAAATGATTTGTCAAGAAGTTCGTCTGATGTGCCTTTGTATGTGGCTGTGAAAGCTGTGTCGTGTAACTGTTTTTAAATTTTTTAAAATTGTACATTTAATCATCCTTGAATTGGCAACTGGTGAACTAGTGGCTGTGCTTATGTTAGACAACTAAGCCCATTGTCTGGGGCTTGATCTGTAAGTGTTCGTTATTTCTTTTGGCATAATGCTTAGTATATGTTAAAAAAGTTGGCCCATCATTCACACTCAGAGCTAAACCTTAGGATCTGCTGTAACTGGCTGGGTGTGATAGTTTCCAGTTTAGAAGCAGCAAAGGGTGTACCACTGACGGTTCTCAGTAAAGTGTTCAAAACAACTTTTTGTCAAGCAATACTTTAGTTGTAAGTAAATGCCACTCTCCTGCTCTGAACGCATTTTATAACAACATCTTTTACATTTGGCTACTCGTCATTTAAAGTACGTGTTGTGTGTGAGCACCCCCTGTCACTTATTTATGACAGGTGGAGGGCCCTTCAGTGGAAGTAGCGACCGTGGAGGAGCTACTGTCGGAGGACGGCTGCAACATTGACCCAGTGCTGGTGGGTGATGGCGCTCTGGATGATGAGAGTGTCCTCATCAGCACCACTGTGGGGGAGGCAGAGCTGGCAATACTGCAATGGGGCGAGGGCGACGACCAGGCCTGCGAGGAGGTGGTGGCTACAGCCGGTGCCATTCCTACCATTGGCTCAGATGCACTCCTCTCCGACGACTCTCAGCAGTCACTATCGAGCCAGCTGCTCGGGCGGGGAGACGAGGATGGTGATCCGGCGGTAGTTGCTGCCGGTATCCGGCATATGTCCGGACTTCCACCAGACAGCACTACTGCCCCAGAAGCCAACAACAACACGTGAGTAGCCAGTTTGCTCAAATACTGGGTTTAAGATTTTTTAAATCATTGTATTGACCAACAATTGTATTGTGTAACAACTTGAATTCCTCTTCTTTTTGTTGTTGTTTCTATTATTATAACACTCCTTCGTCTTCTCTCCATGTTGACTGTTCCTTCCTTCTATCTCTGTTGTTCCTGATTTTATATTTTTCTTTCCTTGAAAGCCTTATAAATTTAGTATTTTATCCTTAAAAAGTTTCTTATTGTTATTAGCATTTTTTTATGTTTTTATTTCTTTCTATTTTTATTTCTTTCTATTTTTATTTCTTTCTATTTTTATTTCTTTCTATTCTTTTCTTGTGTCTGTAATCTGTGCTATCATTGTCTGTTTCCAGAGATACAGAAATATTTGTTTCATTAGCTTGTACTCATTTGTTTAAGCATCCCCATAAGACTTCTGACTGGTTTAATGCAGCCTGCCATACTTCCCTCTCCTGTGCCAACCTCTTCATCTAATCCATCCAATGTTTTCAGTTATCAGTTGGATGTATTCCTATCTAGGTCCCCTATACTTTTTATCTCCTAAAGCTCCGTCAGGAGCCAGGAATGTTGTTGCTTGATTTCTTAACACGCACCCTATCATCCTATTCCATCTTCCTACTGATATTTTTCACATATTTGGCAAACAAGCTCTGTATTCCTTATCTTACCAGCCCACCTAACTTTCAGCACCATTCTATAACACCACATCTTGTACACTTTGACTTCCTTCTTTTGCAGTTTCATCACAGGCTGTGAATCACTTGCATACAATCCTGTGCTCCAGACGTTCATTTCAGAAATTCTGACCTCAAATGATACTAGCAGCCTTCTTTAAGTCAGGAATGTCTTCTTTGCCTCTGTTAGTTTACTTGTACATCTTCCTTGCTTTTTAGTCATGTTTTATTTTGCTTCCATGGTAGCAGAATACCTACACTTCATAAGCCTCATGGTCCCCAATTTTGATGTTAAGTTTCTCACTTTTTTTTCTGCTATACCTCATTACTTTCTTTGGTCTCTCAATCCATTTTCTGTAAAGTGTTCATTTCTTTCACTAAATCCTACAATTTTTCCTCACATTCACTGAAAGTAGAAATGTCACGAGTGAATCTTACTGGTATCCCTTCAGCCTGAATTGCAATCTCACTTGTAAACCTTTCTTTTTCCTCTCTCATTGCTTATTTGATATATAAATTGAAAGTAGGAGCAGAAGACTTCATCTTGTTGTATACTTATTTTCATCTAAGTACTTTTTCTCGGTCTTCTATTTATGTTCCCTCCTTGTGTTTAGTAAACATAGTATATTACTAATATTTCTGGTGCGTTTACTTTTCCTAAAGCCAAACTGATAATGGTCTGAAAGACACTGGGTTTTCCTTTTAGTCTTTGTGTATAATATTTTTGCCACACACACCTTTCCTTTTCAAACAATGGAAAATCCAGGATGAAATGGAACAGTATTATGAGAAGGAAAGTTCCTACTCACCATATAGCGGAGATGGTGGGTCGCAGATAGGCGCAACTATATAGCTTTTGGTCATTAAGGCCTTCATCAGCAATACACACGTGCGCACGCACACACACACACACACACACACACACACACACACACACACACACACACACACACACACCACAGTGTGGTTTCAGTTGCCTGAGACTGCAATCTGTGCGTGTGTGTGCAAGTGCACGCGCGCGCATGGATGCGTGTGTGCGCACGCGTGTATGTCTGTCTATTGTTGATGAAGGCCTTAACGGGCAAAAGCTAAAATTGTGAGTGTCTTTTTGTTGTGCCTATCTGCGACTCAGTTTTCCTTTTGAAGTTTCTGTATAATATTCGTGCCAGTATCTACATGTACATCCATACTCTGCAAACCATCGTGAAATGCATGGCAGAGGGTCATGGGTCAGGCATACCTGTGAACATCAGTGCTGCCCTTCTCTGTATATGTTCAGTATCCCCTGTTAATCCTGTCCCGCTCACTTAGTAATATGATGCATGACCTCATAAGCTAGTTGTGCAATAGTTCACACACTTATCTGCTCTTGCTCTTTCTGGGCATTGTGGATGATATTTTTCTGAAAGTCTAATGGTGTACCTCCAGTCTCTCAGGCTCTACAGACCAACTTGAATAGTCATTTGGTTATCTTTTCCTCCAACGATTTTTTAAATTCCAAAGGAATGGTATCAATGCCTTCCACCATATTGGATCACAAGTATTCTAATTCCCTGATGAACTCTAATAGGAATCCCCTGTGTCTTCGATGTCGACGTCTTAATTCTTCTTCTATCATATTATGCCAGTTCCTCCCCCTCGTAGAGGCCTGCAGGGTACTGTTTCCACATGTTTGTCCTCAACTCGACTTTTAACAGTGGAATTCCTGTGTCACTCTCATAGCATTGTTACCTTTGACTTTGTCACAGATGATGATGTAGACTTTTTTGTGTGCTGTATCTGTTCTTCTGACAATCTTTCCTTCTCCATTTTCTTCCCATTATTACTGCAGTCATTTCACCTTGACTTCCCTGCACTCCCTATTTATTTCATTCCTAAGCAAATAATACTGCTGTATTCCTGTTTTTTTTTTCTGTACATTTTTGTTTTGTACATCCTTCTTTTGTCAATCAGTCAAAATACACCTTCTGTACTCCTGGGGCATCGTGTGGTGGAGTGGGGTCTCCTTGCGATGTGCTTACATCACCATGCAATATCTCCTGGGAGACTGCAGTGCTGTGCACCACACCATGGAGTCCCTCCTGGAGAAGTTCTATGCCATGTACTTCTCAACAGTTGAAGTAGATATTTGGGATTTGATGTAAAACGTTTAGTCAGTCAGATTTTGATGTTTATTCCACCTGAAAAATATATTAAAGTTGTCAAATGAATGTTTTGATTTTTTTATCAGTTAATGCATGAATAGAACACAAAGCCGTTAAAGAATACATGGGCTTTCTATTAGTAGCTTGGAAACCACCGTAAGAAGATTTTTTTGTGGTTTTTCAAGGTTTTCATCTGACTGACACTGGGGTCTAACTGCAAGAAGTTTCACTTCTTCTGAACAAACCCTTACAAAAAGTGTAATAATCTTGTAGATGAATATTTTGATGGCAGCGGAGCAGTTATAAAAAAAGAAGTTATTCTTTTTATAAAAATGTAAAGGGTGCTCATTCCTTATACACTAAACAGTGGCGTGTCGAACACCCAGTGCATGCACAACCATGGAGGTATGTGGAGTATCCTGAGCATTGAGCACAATTAAAGTGAAGCTCTGATCAAATACAATTATGTTGCATTTCTTGTTTTTCCAGCACTCAACTGTCACAAGGCATGCCAAACTATACTCCCACTTCCCCTCCCCCCGTCCATCCCCATCTCCCCTCTTCCCAAATGCAATTGCTCCTGAGTCTATATATTTGTGTAATGTTGTTGTTGTTGTGGTCTTCAGTCCTTAGACTGGTTTGATGCAGCTCTCCATGCTACTCTATCCTGTGCAAGCTTCTTCATCTCCCAGTACTTACTGCAACCTGCATCCTTCTGAATATGCTTAGTGTAGTCATCTCTTGGTCTCCCTCTATGATTTTTACCCTCCACGCTGCCCTCCAATGCTAAATTTGTGATCCCTTGATGCCTCAGACCACATCCTACCAACTTGTCCCTTCTTCTTCTCAAGTTGTGCCACAAACTCCTCTTCTCTCCAATTCTACTCAGTACCTCCTCATTAGTTATGTGATCTACCCATCTAATTTTCAGCATTCTCCTGTAGCACCACATTTCGAAAGCTTCTATTCTCTTCTTGTCCAAACTATTTATCGTCCATGTTTCACTTCCATACATGGCTACACTCCATACAAATACTTTCAGAAACGACTTCCTGACACTTAAATCTATATTCGATGTTAACAAATTTCTCTTCTTCAGAAACGCTTTCCTTGCCATTGCCAGTCTACATTTTATATCCTCTCTACTTCAACCATCATCAGTTATTTTGCTCCCCTAATAGCAAAACTTTGAGTGTCTCATTTCCTAATCTAATTCCCTCAGCATCAACCGACTTAATTCGACTACATTCCATTATCCTCGTTTTGCTTTTGTTGATGTTCATCTTATATCCTCCTTTCAAGACACTCACTGTCCATTCCGTTCAACTGCTCTTCCAAGTCCTTTGCTGTCTCTGACAGTATTAATTACAATGTCATCGGCGAACCTCAGAGTTTTTATTTCTTCTCCATGGATTTTAATACCTACTCCGAATTTTTCTTTTGTTTCCTTTACTGCTTGCTCAATATACAGATTGAATAAAATTGGGGAGAGGCTACAAAACTGTCTCACTCCCTTCCCAACCACTGCTTCCCTTTCGTGTGCCTCGTCTCTTATAACTGCCATCTGGTTTCTGTACAAATTGTAAATAGCCTTTCACTGTATTTTACCCCTGCCACCTTCAGAATTGGAAAGAGAGTATTCCAGCCAAGATTGTCTAAAGCTTTCTCTAACTCTACAAATGCTAGAAACGTAGGTTTGCCTTTCCTTAATCTAGCTTCTAAAATAAGTCGTAAGGTCAGTATTGCCTCACGTGTTCCGACATTTCTGCAGAATCCAAACTGATCTTCCCCGAGGTTGGCTTCTACCAGTTTTTCCATTTGTCTGTAAAGAATTCTTGTTAGTATTTTGCAGCTGTGACTTATTAAACTGGTAGTTCGGTAATTTTCACTTCTGTCAACACCTGCTTTCTTTGGGATTGGAACTGTTATATTCTCCTTGCAGTCTGAGGGTATTTCACGTGTCTCATACATCCTGCTCACCAGATGGTAGAGTTTTGTCAGGACTGGCTCTCCCAAGGCTGTCAGTAGTTCTAATGGAATGTTGTCTACTCCCGGGGCATTGTTTCGACTCAGGTCTTTCAGTGCTCTGTCAAACTCTTCACGCAGTATGTATCTCCCATTTCATTTTCATCCTCTTCCATTTCCATAATATTGTCCTCAAGTACATTGCCCTTGTATAGACCCTCTATATACTCCTTCCATCTTTCTGCTTTCCCTTCTTTGCATAGAACTGGGTTTCCATCTGAGCTCTTGATATTCATACAAGTGGCTCTCTTTTCTCCAAAGATCTCTTTAATTTTCCTGTAGGCAGTATCTATCTTACCCCTAGTGAGATAAGCCTCTACATCCTTACATTTGTCCTCTAGCCATCCCTGCTTAGCCATTTAGCACTCCCTGTCGATCTCATTTTTGAGACGTTTGTATTCCTTTTTGCCTGCTTCATTTACTACATTTTTATATTTTCTCCTTTCATCAGTTAAATTCAATATTTCTTCTGTCACCCAAGAATTTCTACTAGCCCTCGTCTTTTTACCTACTTGATCCTCTGCTGCCTTCACTACTTCATCCCTCAGAGCTACCCATTCTTCTTCTACTGTATTTCTTTCCCCCATTCCTGTCAATTGTTCCCTTATGCTCTCCCTGAAACTCTCTACAACCTCTGGTTCTTTAAGTTTATCCAGGTCCCATCTCCTTAAATTCCCACATTTTTGCAGTTTCTTCAGTTTTAATCTACAGTTCATAACCAATAGATTGTGGTCAGAGTCCTCATCTACCTCTGGAAATGTCTTACAATTTAAAACCTGGTTCCTAAATCTCTGTCTTACCGTTGTATAATGTATCTGACACCTTCTAATATCTCCAGGATTCTTCCATGTATACAACCTTCTTTTATGATTCTTGAACCAAGTGTTATCTATGATTATGTTATGCTCTGTGCAAAATTCTACCAGGCAGCTTCCTCTTTCATTTCTTACCCCCAATCCATATTCACCTACTATGTTTCCTTCTCTCCATTTTCCTACTCTCGAATTCCAGTCACCCATGACTTTGTGTATAGAATCATATAATAATAGATTAGTCTATGAAACAGATGTTGTCAAGAAAGTAAAATTAGGTCTACTTTATAAAAGTATTGTTATCTGTCAATTTTTAGTCTTTTTACATGTTCAATGGGCCATACTCATGACAGCTCACCATGATGTAGGCCATGTCTGTAGATTTACATACAAGATACATTTTCTCTGTGAAAACATGGCTAAATGATGGCTTTTTACAGACTTGCATTTTTTAGAAAATTATCTTATTCTACAAAAAAATAGAAAATGTAAGATGGAATCTATGATTTTTGTTAATCTAAAAAAAGTGCTCTAACCACATACATACTTAGTTCTCAGATATTCATTTGTGGATTAGGAACACCAACCAGGGATAATTTCATTATATGTTTGTCAGGTCTCCAGCCTGGTCATACATTCGTTTTCACATGAATTTTCAATGTTCCATATGGTCACCATCTTCAGGTGAGATCGCTATTCACTAAACCTCGCCAGAACTGATTCCTGCCATGAACAGTTGCACTTATATTCATCTTGGAGAACTAACGTGCCTTCTAGGTAAATTCTTGCTGCTGCCTCATGATGCAAAGTGAACATACAGCGCATCTGTGATGAAAGCTGTGAGAAACTGTGAATCACTACAGTGTATACGCCTCTGCCACCCTAGTGAAAGACTGTTGTTTAATTTGAGACAGAACATGATTCCACATTTTACTTAAAGAATAACTCTCATCTCTATTTATAAATATTATCTACCACTAATTTCAGTCGATTCCTATAAGGTAGGGTCCCAATAGTGGGACACTGCACCAACTACCTGTGTCTCACTGTACATTATTCTGTGTCCACAAGTTATGCAGTGCTCCTCCACCACAGATTCCTCAGGTTGTAGTAATTGTGTGTAGCACAATGGCAAGGGATTCTGTAAATGCCGCTCTCTCTTAGTCCTGAAATACACTTTAATATTATGTCTTTGTAAAATCCATCGTATCCTTGAAGGTATGCTACCTTCATATGGTAGGAGAGCAATTGAGCTATATACGTTTTCTGCTGGTTTTGGCAAAGGTCAGTGTAGCCATTTTGTCAGTGTAGCCATTGTGCATGTACACAAGCTTAAAGTTTCTCTATACAAGATGGCATCAGCTTCCCTCACAAACATCCTCAATGTCCCTATATGTTGGATGCTAACTTCTTGCATTGGGACTGTGTCTTAAAGGAGTTGATTGAAATTAGACTGGCATATAAAATTATAAATAGAGACGAGAGCTTCCTGTAAGGAATCCTGTTTTATCTTAAAAAAACAACGGTCCTTAACTCAGACAAGGAGGCACATACTCCATAGTGATTCATCGTTTCAGCCAGCTTTCACCGCTGGATCGCTGTGCCTTCACTTAGTGTTATGGGGCAACAACAATAATTTCTCTCACAGGCACTGTTGGTTTTCTGCATTGTATAAAACTGTTGTTCGTGGCAGCAATCAGTTATGGTGAGATTTAGCAGACAGCATTCTCACCTGAAGATGAAGATGGTCCATAGAAAAATCAAGTCGAGATGACAGAACAGTCTGGCTGCTGACCCGACAAGAATGCAATGAATTAATTCTTAGGGAAAGTCAGTACATTCACAGGGATGATTTCAATTTGTTTTTAAAATTTCTCATTATTGGCCAGCAGTTTTAATTCACAAGGGAGGCTATCACACATTTTTATGACCACATATATTGTTCCTTTCTTTGCAATAGTACAGTTCCGTTGTTTATAGTGACTATTTTTGTTACTGTAATCGAATTAAAATTACTTGATGATTGACATCTGTTACTTGGCACTACAATGTTGCCACATCATCTACCACTCGGTTAAAGGCTATACACAAAACCAGCCGGTCACTTCACAAGTACTAAAATGCTGTTCTTGTAATGCGGAGCACTCTTGGAAGCTGCTGCCATCAGTTATGACAGGAATGTGAGATGCTCTGTCGGTAGCTGATTTTAAATGACCAGTGACTGAACTGAGCCAATCAACACGTTTTGTAACTCTGAATTTACACTTGTGTCGTAACCTAACCACAACCTCTAGATGTGCAACATATCCAAGAAAATGAAGGTCAGTCTGCGGCAGAACTACTAATCGTGCTTGCTTTGCTCACGGTGACTAAAGCTGATCTGTATGAGCAAACTCGAGACAGAAAAAAATTCAGCTTCAGTGCTAAAAGCGAATCGTAACATCTCACTTTTGGTGTGGAAGCTGACACGGTACCAACTGATAAGTGGTCCTGGTTGGAAGTCATTTACGAGTTACAGGTGACACCAGCACATTCTAAATGAAAAAAGAATGATAGAGAGAAAAACAAAAGCAAATAAAGTCACTACAATTATGAAAATGCTGTGACAAATGACTAAAAATAAAAGAAATTACACTGAAACCAATTAACTGAAAATAATAATAAATATTATTGATAATAAAAATGTTGATAAAGATTTAAAAATAGAAAAGATATCATCCGAAGAGATTTAAACCCATGGCCTTCTGTCTCCCAGACTGTATCTTTACCACTGTATCTTTACCACTACGCTATTTAAGACCCTCAGATTATAGTGTTATGTCTATAGAACCAGTTGCAACAATCATTTGCTGCCTACGGTTTCACACCATATCAAGTTTACCTACTATAAGCCGATCTCTGTGATGACAATTATCAAATATGTGAAATGGAATTGCATCTAGTGCAAAAGGATCATCCAGTAGTCTTTGGCTAGTGGTGTGTATGAAATTTGTATTATTTTGTAACCATTGTTTTGTGTTTGCTGTTTTGTGTGTGTTTATCACTGTAATAAAATGTGAAATAAAAGAGCTGGACCCAGGATTTGGGATCCAAACACAACAAGAAAAAAAAAAGCCAGACAAGGAACGGGAATGAACTGACCATTTGTTGTGGCAGTTTGTCAATGGCAAACAGTTTGGGTGTGATGTTGAGTGCTCTAATCGGAGGAAGATACCTCCAACACGTGAAATGTCACCCATCAAATAATTTTAAGCGGACTATAGTACTCAGTTCACAAATGCTACTATTATTTTAAAATTGTGTCTAAGTCTTCAAAACAAACTTCATAACAGAACAGATCTGTTGTGACACTGTTTGTATGCCTTAATTTTTAAACAGTTGCCTGCGTGAAGTGTGTAGCATTTTTCTATGCAATAATACTTTGTGAAACTTCCTGACAGATTAAAACTGTGTGCCGGACCGAGACTTGAACTTGGGGCCTTTGCCTTTCGTGGGCAAGTGCTCTACCAATTGAGCTACTCAAGCATGACACACACCCTGTCCTCACAGCTTTACTCCTGCCAGTATCTCGTCTCCTACCTTCCAAACTTCACAGAAGCTATCCTGCAAACCTCCGTTGCAGAGTGAAAATCTCATTCTGGAAACATCCCCCAGGCTGTGGCTAGGGCATGTCTCCGCAGTATCCTTTCTTCCAAGAGTGCTAGTTCTGCGAGGTTCGCAGGAGAGCTTCTGTGAAGTTTGGAAGGTAGGAGACGAGATACTGGCAGAAGTAAAGCAGTGAGGACGGGGCGTGAGTCGTGCTTGGGTAACTCAGTTGGTAGAGCACTTGCCCGCAGAAAGCAAAGGTCCTGAGTTCTCGTTCCGGTACACAATTTTAATCTGCCAATAAGTTTCATATCAGTGCACACTCCGCTTCAGAGTGAAAATCTCATTCTGGAATAATAATTTGTGTCTGTGCTTGGAATTGCCCCACAAAATTAATCCATGTGACCAGTGAATGGAAATTTGCAGAGTAAGCTAATTTTCTAATAATTTCATCACCAGGCTCAGCATTTGCGTGTAGAACCAATATTTCTGGACTCGAGAAGATCTTTGATGTGTGGTTTCCAAGATCTGATTGATATGCACATCCAAGAATTTTAAACAATGAATTTACACACAACAAACTCTCAGTTATTTAATGCATTTGCAAAACAAGCATCATGTCAGATTTGCAAGTTTGCCACATAACTTACACGTAACATGCCAGATACAACAGGTTGAAAATTATCATCTTTTAGTGACTAGGCAAAGGTACAGGGTACAATCTTCACATTTACCTGAAGACAACATGAGAAAAATGGAAAAATATTTTAAGAATGACCAGCAATGGAACAGTGTCCTATACACCTTCTGGTGGTAAAGTGAGTGTCATATGCATAAGGGTGTATTATAATGAAAATATTTGATCTAATTATGAGAGTAAACTCCAGGCTGAGATTTTTATTATTTTCTCCACAATCTATGACCTATGCACAAGTAATCTGCAAATTTAATAACCCACAACTGGATATTTGGGAACTTGCTGATTTACCTTTCCCCTGTCCTTTTAGGTCACTAGATAAATGTTCAAAGGTTGTTACGATGATCCTCAAAAATTTGTTTTTGTGCCTTAATCTGTGAAAATAATTATTTATGTGAACCTCTGTTGATTTTTTAAAAAGGGCTTCTGCTGATCCTATGTTAACAGGATCGAACGTTCACTGTTGGAGATATTTGCTACCGAAGAAGTGGTCTCGACAACTGGCAATGGGAGTGACGAAGGCTCTGCATCTGGCTCTGTGTCCCCTCTGGTGTCGACGAGCCACCAGCTACCAATTTCGGGAGGAGTTTCCACCACCACCTTGCGTCCTTCAGCTGCATCATCACGGGTTTCAGCATTGCTGTGTGACCAATCTGCAAACTCGGGTAATCATCTTTGTGCTGTTATTAGTGCTCAGTTGCTTCTGAAAGGAAGTTGTTTTTACAGAAATGTTAACAGGATACTCCACATAACTGCTCATAAGTAAAAAAGTGAAATGCATTTTTGTATGAGTGTCTTTTACACACTTACTGGAATACCATTTTGGGACCTTATACCTACTTCGAAAACATTTTTTTGTTGCTATTGTAAAAAGTACTGTGCATATGTGACTCTCAGTTTCAGTTAACCCATGTCTTCCCAGTGTTCGCTACATGCAACATGAAGCTTTCAATAATAACCCCCCCCCAAGGGGTAAACTAATTGTGAAATATAGAAAAGTGTTGTCAGCGAACACGTGAATGGCTTTTAAAATGTGCGTGATGCATTTTGTATAATAAATTTATTTTCGCTGCATTTTGTGAAGTTAAACTTCATGTTGTGTGTACACCATACTGGGAAGAAATAGGTTAGCGGCAGTTAAATTCTTATGTGGAAGAAGAAAGAGAATGTACAGTAAAATCCCCTTTTTACACTATTCAGTGGACTGACCCAAAAATGTGTAAAATACGGGAAAGCATAGGAAACAGAACAAGCAAAAATGGATAAATTACTCTTACTGTTGTTCTCTTTATATTGTTCAAAATATGTAATTTAAACATTTTGAGTTTTTTCTATTTAAAAAATCTGAAATAAATGTTTTTGTTTCTTGCTAACAGCAATTGGTTTTGCTTGTGTCTCCACAATATACAGTCATAAAGGCTGTGGCTGAGTGCTCTCTCTCTCTCTCTCACACACACACACACACACACACACACACACACACTCAAAGTGCGTAGGCTTCTCTCTTCCTTCTGTTGTACAGTGGTGTGAGTAAAACACAGACGTAAGTCTTTCATGAAGCCACATTAAAAAAGATACTCATTTTTTTAGTGTGAGACTTTTGACTGATAATCATTATAAAATTATGGTAAATTTATGGTAAATAAAACTTGTAAGACAATATTGGTTAAAATACTAAAGTTGACAGTCTTCATAAACAGAGAACAATAGGCACAAAATCTACCACTTATTGACAATAAGTTGGTCACTTAGTTTGGGGACATTATGGGGGAGAAAGAGAGTGGAAATCGGAGAATCTCGAATCTCTAACATCAAGTCGTACCAATCTAAGACTGCATGCCTAGTACAGATTAGCGTATTTCACACAGAAGTAACTAATTAATGAAAGCTCATTATAGAGATGGCTGTCTTCAAAAGTGGTTTGAATAAGTGGCTGTGAAATTAAATTAAAGCTTTTGCAATACAACACAATGAGCAAAAGGAAGATTTTTACTAGAGTCGCTATTGTCAGATTGTGCTTATCATCAAGGCAGTGACTCATCATGCTTTACTACTCTTTCAAGCACTGCCAACCTATAATACAGGCTGCAGTGACCCGACACACCGACAGTGAAAATCACGCTTGCCACGCTAATGTTGTTTTACACGATCAATAACTTTGCATATAGTCTGCATTTTCTGCTTTGTTTCGAGGCTGACTTTGAAAAGGAATACGAAGCACTGTGTGGAGGTATCTGTATGAAAACCAGTGTTAAAGTTCATAATAGCATCAAAGGAAACTTAAATTTGGGAAATGTTGTAATACGGAATCATTAATAATAATGGGAAAGGACAGTTAGGACACTGCAGTTGTGTGTGCCTGTGGCAGTACTGAAATTTTTGTGTGCTGAAAGTAAAAAGTAGTACTGAGCAGCAATTCTGTCTCACAATTTTACAGTTTTCTCAAGTGAAATTCCTCGTGTATAATATAAGGATTCCACAGAACATAAAGGTTCACAAGAATGATTTTAAGCACTTTTTGTACATTCTGTGACGATGTGCGGAATCGTTAATGGTGGGAAGACATCGTGAGTGTGCTGTTCATTTCTAAACACTATTCAGTTAAATTTTGTTTGAATAAACTTGAAACTTCATCACTAGAATTGTTATGAATCTGCGTAGCTTTGCCAAAGACTGCTTTTGATATGTAATCTTTTGCCCCCCTTATCTCTACAGTTCACTCACCCTTAATAGTACACTGCCTGACAAAAAACGTGAGACACCCAGCAGACACAGTCTGTTGTCAACGTAACTTTGCGCACGTACACGCTGTCGACAATATGTAAATGAGTAGAGTTAAAATTGTCTATGACACGTAGAACAGCCAACAGAGTGCATTAGTGTTTTTTGTATTTAGGTTTGTTGCCAGGCCTGTAGGGCATGCAAGGACTACGAACAGAGAAAGGTGTCGAGTGGTCACTGTGAAGGACATGGAGGTGCCGCATACTTGTGTGAAAGGGACCTCACTGTTAGCGTCAATTTCGACGGTCAGTCTAATCGTGCAGTATCCAGATTTGTGGGGCATTCTGGTGCAACAGTGGTCAGATGTTCTGCACCAGAATGTGAGGGCAGGCATACTCAATGTCGAGGATCCGGCACGAGGGAGGATCGTCATATTGTGTGGGAGCACATCGTAACCCTTTCGTGTCTGCACCGGCCCCTCAGGAAAGTAATGGACGGCCAGCTATATGAGATAGGACACAAAAATGGTGTTTCAGCACATCTGAAGGAAGTTAAACCAGGTATTGCCATCATAGGTTGCATTTGCCATCTGATTAATCTTGCAGTTGAAAAGGAGCTGGAAGATTACCATTACAGTGGATGAGATCCTTGGTATATTTTATTTCTTAAAGCAGAGTGTCAAAAGAAAATAATGCTTTTAGAAATTTCAGAACTTGTGCGGTAAAGAAGCAAAGAAAATTCTGAAGCATGTATGTACCAGGTGGTTATCTTTAGGCAGATGTTTTATAGACAACTGGATCAGTAGGATACGCTTCGTTCTTTCTTCAAGGAGGAAATAATATTCTAACGTTTCTGACTTAAAGTGTGAGTGTGAATCTGGGTTATTTCGGTTTATTCCTCCAAACCACTTCCACTTCTTTACGAGGTGACTTACTTGGAATTTGAAGCCACTGTTCTTTACTGGATAGCCGGCTGCTGGAAAAACTCTTGACTTCTTCTCCATCGAATAACGCTAGGTACAGGAATTTTTAGACTCTTTCTACTTATGATATAAGTAGATATACAAACTTTGGTTTTCGTCAGTTAACGATGTATTTGACTGTCATACACAATAAAACTCTCACTTTCAGCTTAAATATATAACTTCTGGTAAGTCTCTCCTACAGTCGAACGTCTGAAACAAATTAAATTACAGTTAAGAAAAGTTATGGTATCAAAGCCATCTGTCTTTTAACATAAATCAGAAAATAAGTCTTGCCTGTAGCAAGGTTATGACAAAAGTTTTTAAGAGCTCTTTTTCAACTGTCTTTGTTTTAATAACAATAGTCAACAACCCAATAAGCACAGAGCTACATATAAACTCCACGGTTCTTCCTTACACACTCACTAAAACATCTATGGATTGCCCAACAGGTAATTGTTGGTGCCGTTCGTCCGCCGTGTCTACTTTCTTCCCACAACTGATTTTAAACATGCACACCCAAACGTGATGCACAGTAGGTAGTATTATACCATCCCACACTCATATCCATAATATCATGTGTTCGAGATGGTGGAAGGCTGAGTGGTTCTATAGTTTACACAGCAATTCTCAAATCACTACAATATTATGTACCCAAAACATTTCCACAAGCTTGACATCTTTCAGAATACCTAGCGTTGGACAAAGTGGATCCAAAAAGTGTCAGAGGAAGAGAATTCTTCATTCTGATTCTGCACATGCTCCTAAAAGAGTAGCATATTCTTCTAAATGTAACAAACCTGTACTAAAAAGTAAGACTTCTGCTACAGCATGCGAGGAAAAATTGTTTATGTTCCTGTCATCAAACTTGAACAGTGCCTTTTGCACTTCCCTTCACATGACTATTCTTGTACTTGACAAATTGAATGCTGCCCGTCAGTCTTTGCCCCCCCCCCCCCCCCCCCAAATTCACTTTTTATTAGAACCTCTAATGCATTTGCTAAAACAGTTGATCACCAAGTTTTTTAAGCCCAAAATTGTCGAAAGCTCATCATTGCTTGAAGTTGAGTACTGCTTGATTCAGAATCAAAGAAGCAATGATGAGTTAAGTTATTGGCATTCAGACTTCAAACATAGTGAATGGTCTCTAGGTTACAGATAAATCTCTCTTCTTTTCATCAGTGAGGAACTACTTTTGAACTGCCTGTGACTACATAATTGTCAGGCTTCCACTGAAGGATGAGGTAGTAAAGCATGCTCAAGTTGCTAGGTTAGACAAATTGAATATGCTGTTTTCTTCAATTCGGTACAAACACCCCCCCCCCCCTCTCCCCACCTCCCCCCCCCCCCTCCTGCCCCTGGAAAAGTTTCACGTCATGTTATGCAAGGAAGAGAATGAAACTACAGATGATGTAGTTAATGAGGTTCAGAAGACGTTCACAGCTATTCAAGTGGATGACACTTTGGCTGCAAATGATTCCATGTTGAACTGATGGACTTATTAAATTTAACTGAATTTCTAGGGTAATGTTATCTATTCTCATCATACCACATAGCAGAATGTCAATGTGTTTTCAGTATTGTGAAGAAAAAATAGAAGAGAGTTCAGATCATCTGTGTCCATTGAATCTCTGGAGTCTATTTCTATTTTGAAAACCAGAAATTCTGGTCCCTGTTATGAAAAACATTTTCTCAAGACTTTTTGCAAGAAGCTATGATTATAAAGGCGAACTGGCATGTGATTTGCGGTGTGGGTTATATTATTTCTTGCCTGTGTTACATTAAAAAAGTTTTATTGTGTAAAGCCTTTTTCAGTTATTGCATGTCTGCTTAATTTATCAAGGAAGTCCTGTTATGTACGCTCCAAACAAGTATTCACCAGGGCTGCTCCTGTTTAACATGGATTTCTTCTTGATCCCTATGTTCACCTACAAATCATTGGCCTATGATGTCATTAGATGCGACTTATTTGATGTATCCTATTTAAAGCATGAACTATTGTATTTTGCAACCCAGAAGTATTATTATTTTTGTCAGGCTGGGATATGTCAAAAATCATTAGATTTTTTGTCGTGTGTGGGTTTTACTGATTGTCCTTTTCAAAAGTTGGCAGGTACGATACTGATAAGTGAGTTCATACTGTCACATTCTTTGTAAACAGAAGTTGATTTTTTAATCACAACTACATCTTCATCTTTACTCTGCAAACCACTGTGAGGTGCATAGGAAAGGGCACATACCATTGTACCATTTATTAGGATTTCTTCCTGTTCCATTCATGTATGGAGTGCAGAAAGAATGATTGTTTGAATGCCTCTGTGCCTGCAGTAATTATTCTAATGTTACTCTCACAATCCCTGTGTGAGCAATACGTAGAGGGTTGTAGTATATCCCTAGTATAATCATTTAAAGCCACTTCTTGAAAATTTGTTTATAGCTAACGTCAGTCTTCAAGAGTCTGTCAGTTCAGGCAATATTCTAGAACTGGTCACACGAGTGATTTGTAAGCACTTTTGTAGACTGACTGCACTTCCCCAGTATTCTTCCAATAAACCAAAGTCTACCACTTGCTTTACCCATGGCTGAACCTCCACACCAGTAATATCACATGTCATCTCTGAATCCGTGAATTTTCGTTTCCTTTTCCTCCTTCCTTTCTGAAGTCTCCAAATTGTTGGCAGTGCACTTTTCACAGATAAGAAGTTGTGTCTATAGAGTTTGTAAACTACAAAAAGTAATTTGGAATGCCCTGACGCAGCGCCAACAGTTCCACTTCTGCCGAAAATGAAATAACACACAATACTAAACTGCCTCAGTGGGCTGTGGAATTTTGCTTTGCATCCGCTGGTGGCATGCTGCGGTAATCTGGGGATTCCAGCTTTTCTTTGTGATCTTTCTTGCTTATAATATTTCACACTGCTGTGTTTTTATGCATGGCTTTATGAAACTATTAGAATTCATAAAAAATAGCCTAAATCATTTATTGACGAGTAATTTCATTACCTCTGCACCACTACTTTCACACTTGTACCTGTCATTAGATCAGTTCTTAAAACTAAAACCAGAAACCAACAAGAGTTATTGAGGCTTCAAGTAAATTAACTTTCATGCAGGATGTGGCACTTTCTGTAGAAAAACCAATCTGTTGATGTTTATAACCTAAATCTTAAAGCCAAGTATATTTGTGTTACTTTTTCACACCTCACTTTGTCCAGTTGTACTCTTAAGTCTTCTTTCCAGTCTGTTGATAACAAGTTTCTGTTTAGCGAACAGTACAGTGCCAGTATTAAAAACACTCCTATAAAGTTACATATTGTAATTGTAGTCATTCTCTTCTTTTTTCTTTTTAGGAATTGTCCAGCGACCACTTAGACAGAGCCAAGAAGTGTACATATCAGTTTTGCCAGGACAGTCTGATAACTCTGTCTCAGGTACGAGAGATGAGAATGTTGTGCAGCAATTGCCAACGTCTGAGACTCGAGATGGTCAGTGCACCCAGTCAGGGACACGAGACAACGAACTCGGTGCACAGCAGATTGAAACTGGTGAATGCAGCCAGTCCGGTATTGCACAGGGTGCGCCAGGAAGCAGTTCTGCTGATAGCCTGAATGCTGTTAGCACACCTTCTGTGAGAATCTCTGAATCGGCCCAGGCGGACGAGTGTACACAGTCGAGAGCGATGGACGCAGATGCGGCAGTAAACACGAATGTCGAAGTTCCGCAGGCAGAAGAATGTACGCAGTCTGGAATACCGAGAGGAATGATGAGGGTCCCCGAATTGGTTCGAGAAGAGAGTAGTGACACCGGCAGAGCTGGAGACACTCAGGGAGACGAATGCACTCAGTCTGAGGTGTCCGCCACAGAATCGAGGAGCAGACACGATTCCGACGGCTCATCGGAGCACTATGGTGGAAGAGAATCCCACGAAGCGGTCACAGAGAGTAGCGAACACGTAGTACGGATTGCCGCTGAGCCGAGCGAGCCTTTTGTAAGCAGTGTCAGGATGCCAGAGGTGCCAGATGTATCGAATACTGTAGCAGAACCCAGTGGAGTCGGCCGGGATGAGGTGGTGCAGAGTGCGGCGGCAGAATCGAGCGAAGGAGGAGAGATCGTGCGGAGGATGGCCGAACCAAGCAGTGAGACTGAATTGTTAAGAACAAGGCCCAGTAACCGGCAAGATAGTGCGATCTGCAGTGCACTTCAGGAGCAGCCCAGCAGTTCGGGTCGGAGGAGAGATTTTGTAGAATCAGTTCAAGATTACAGCCAAGTTGAGTGCTCTACAGGAAAGAGGCCACGTACTGGAGAATCGAGCCCAGATAGTCGTATTTCACAGAGCTCGTCATCAGTAGTTAAGAGAGACAATGTGTCTTCGAGTGGCAACAGACAGTTTACAGGAAGTAAAGGCAGAAGTGGAGATGTACCGTCTACACCGAGGTCTGGGGTCTCTAGTACGTCTACTACATCATCTGGAAGAGGTCAGGGTGGGGCCGGGATATCTAGCAGCTCTTCGGCACACAAACTTCCGTCTGGCACCAGAGCTGGCCCTTCGTCTACAGAGGGCGGCACGAGGCACCATGGTGCTGGGCCTTCTGGCGTACGAGAAACTTCGGAAGCTTATGCAAAGTTGTCTTCACCTGTTGGAAGTTCAAGAAGCGACATCAAAGTTCCTGGAGTTTCAGGTAACGTGAGGCACAAAGGGAGTGGCGGAATAGATGGAGAGAATCGAGGAAATGCTGCAGGGAAGCCACAGGTGGCACAGGGAGCTTCCCAGAGCAGTAGCTCACTCGCTAGGTCACAACCTCATGTTCAGAGGACAGAATCTCCTTCAGAACGAGCCACATTAAATCCGCAAGCTACAGGCGTACTAAAGCTGCCTTCTAAGAGGCCTCTGACTGTGGAAGATTCTAGTGGACCATCAGAAGTGAAGCGGCGCCTGTCCAGTGAAACTGCTGCCGGGCCTACAGTGCCCTTGCTGTCGATACCACTGCCTCCTGAGCAGGGAACTTTATCGAAAACTTCACAAAATGTGCAGTCGGCAGCAAAAGTGGCGGTTGTACCTACAGATAGAGCTAGGCCTCCAGTGCCCTCACCACGACCTCAGATTTCAACCATTCAGCCACCAGTGTCTGCACACAGTAGTACAATGCCTTCACCGGCACCGAGATTTTCTGTGAAGGGGCCAGAACTACCCGCTTCGCATAAACCGATTTCGTTCACCTTGTCAAAAACTGGTCTGAAGAAAACAGTGGAACACCCAACAGGTGAAAGTGGCAGCTCTGCACAATCTGCAGCAAGATTACCTGAGAGAGCATCCACTTTCCAGAAGAAAAAGGCTGCAGATCAACCAGAAGAGCCTGAGGCATTGAAGCCTGGAGCTTCTGACAGAGATCCCTCAGAGCAGAATAAAAGAGAAATAGAACAGACTGATGAGAATGAGACCCATAGGACTGGAGTTTCTGGAAGTAGTGAGCAAACCCCAGAGAAAAAATTGGAAAATGTTGTGGAAACAATTGAAGTATCTGAAATTCCTTTGCCTGCTGGCATTCCAGCACCTCGTGAACTTAAGGTACAAGCTGCTCCACCACCTGCTTCAGAATCTACTTTTCATAATGTCACTGATGTTGCAAGCGTTCCTCTTCCACCAGAAAAGCCGGTTTCTGGAAAGAAAGATGTTTCACTGTCACTGGATCTTGTCCCGTCGCTCGACGTGTCTGTAGAAGAGATTCCCATACCAGGAGAAACTGGGGAGGGTACAGAGCCAAGTTCAGCAACTGTAAAACAGGGAGAGAGATCGCCAACGGGTAGAACCTCACAGGCAGAAAACTCATCTTCTCAAACAGAAGGGAAGGTACTATCTCGGCTATCTAGTCCCTTTGACTTGGCTCCATATGACATTCCGTTGCCACCAGTAGAAAAACACACTTCTCTTTCCTCCTCTCTGGCTAAGCCACAGTTGGGGGAAGCTGGGGCTGAACTCCAGAGTCCAGCAAAACCGTCTACAACACCAGAATATAAACAGTCATCAGATGAAAAATTGGAAAGTGTTGCAGAATCAGATGAGCCCGGTCCTTCATCGAACCAGGTAAAAATGAACATTTTGCAGTCTGCAGAAACTGAGGTGAAATCACCAAGTGCAACTAACTTGCAAACTGTAGATAAATCTTCAGCTGCAGTTCCAAAAACTAAGGTGGATAGTAGACACACACCTAGTGATACAAGCAGCGCAGCTTCAAAATCGGATACAACTGCTAGTGTAATTGATGGAGATGGCAAACAGAATCCAAATCTCAGCACCGAGGTCTCGCAGCCCTCTGCTCCATTGACAGAAACTGTTCCTAGTGTTGAGCCCTCACAAGATGACTTGCAAAAAACCTCTTCGGAACTGCGATCATTAAAATCTGTTTTACCAGAAGTGAAGCCAGTTGCTAAGCTGAGGCCTGTTTCATCCAACACTCCAGCAGTCGAAGAACCGGGCATCGGAATTGACAGTGACAGCAGAGACTCTCCACAAATAGCAACTCGTGAAACTGCCTCACCACCACCTGCAGCTGACGAGTATGTCAGTTTATGTCAAACAGAAAACACTAGCTCTCCCATAGAGGAAAAGAAGAACAATATCCCTTCTGAGGGAGAGAAATCGGTGGAGGATAATGCCGGGATCCAAATTGATACTGAGGCTAAAGAAGTAACTCTCCTTCAAAGCACCACCAAAGCGAGTACTTCTGTCTGTTCCACACAACGGTTAGAAAATTCATCTGTTGGTGAACGCCTCCCTGCAGATCAGAACCTTGCCGAGGACTCCGAGAAGAGAAAGGTGCCATTTGTAAAGGCCGATGTCAATTTAGAGCAGCCCATTTCAGATCCTACGCCTGGAGTACTCAAGACTAGGAAAGATGACTGCCAGACTTCCCCATTGGCACCTGCCCATGCCAGTAGTGTGCCAAAATCAGCTGTTTCCTCAGAATCAAAATTAGCCAATTCAGGTGACATAGTGAACAGAGAGGTTACACCAAGAAGTGAGTTGCCCATTGGAGCTCCAGCCAGTCAAGTTGTATCTCATCCTCCTTTAGAGGAAACTGCAGTGCAGAAAAGAGAGCCTGCATCAGAGGAGCCTCAAGCTGAGAAGCAGTTCGATTCTTCTATGGCCCCATCTTCTGAAGGAAGTGAAAGAGAGAGGTTTTCAGACCTAAAAGATGAGCAAACAGAGGGACCAGACAACACTGTTAAAGATGACTCGAAAGGTAACACTGTGGAAGTGCAGATGATGCCAGAAAAGCCGGAGGAGAGTATGAAGCTGGTCGCACCTGTCGAAATGGCTGTGGGGCAGGACTCCCGTCTGGAAAAGAGCTCGAAAGATTGTACCTCAGGGAAGAGTGTAAAAGTGCAAGAGGATAAGCAGAAACAAAGTGAAGATTCATTAGCTGCAACGTCTGCTCAAAATGACACTAATTCTGAAACTGAATTACAAAGTCAAGCTGAGGTGAAGCCTGCCCCACAGCAGGAGAATTTGGAAAGCCAGAAGGAAACATCTGCACAAAGCTCATTTCATGAAGCAGTCGGCAAGGGTGCAGTCTCAGCAGCCAGTCAAGAAGTGTCGAAAAAAGCTATGGTGGAACTGTCTGTGGCAGAGAAGACACTTCAACGCATGCAGCCTATTAGGGACAATTCAGGCCCTGCTGTGAAGGAGACAAAAGTTGAGATGCCTGCTCCACTGACGTCTTCACCACAGATGCGAAAACCTGCAAATGTAGACATGAAGAGACTTGGCGTCCCGAAGAAAATGCCGGAAAATAACTTGGCAGCTGTTGCGGCAGAGAAGAATTTGGCCTCTATAACAGATTTGGGCAAGGGAAGAGGTCAGAAAATGGACATGCCAACTTCAGAAAGAAAGCTGAAATCAGTTCACATCCGTGGGTCTTCACCTTCTGCTGTACTGAGTGCAGATGCGAAAACAAAGATCCAGAAAATTGGTATTCAGAGGACTCCATCTGATGCCTCATCTTCAAAAGCAACTGTTGAAACTCCCACAACTTCACAAACGACTACAAAGTTGGAAGTGCAAGGTAAAGCTGAACCCACTACAGCACAGACGACTCCAAAATTGAAAGTGGTAGGTAGGCCTGAAGTGGTGAAAACCCCTTCTAGCCCTTCTGTACCCAAACGAGCAACAGATAGTCACAGCAGCTCGTCTGTAACTGTGAAGAAAGAGGTTTCGAGGTCATCGACAGGAGCTTCGCAGTCGTCAAAAGTAGGGATGATGGCTGTCAAGGTTCCTCCATTTCGAGAACAGATCAGAAGAACACAAACCGAGCAACATGTAAAGCAATCATCTAGTGGTGTTTTGAAGTTACCTCTTAGTGGTTCACCCTCTAAAACATCACAGGTTCAGACCTCATCAAAAGTGCCACCACCTGAGGGTTCGGTACCACCGAGTGGCCAGTTATCATTGAGTCCGGCTCCAAGTAGATTACCACCTGTGCAACCGCAAGGTCTTAAGTCAGCAGTGGATAAAACTCGACAAACGCCAGTGGTGAAGAAAATAAGTTTTGGGACTCCACCTTCTTTGGCAGAAAAGAAAAAGTTAACAAATCTCCCTTTCCAGTCTGTTGGAAACACTAGTGCAGGGGCCTCCTCAGCACTGAAGGGGCTTGTCACTAAACCTGTTGGGGGCAGCGACAAGAGCCAGAAAATAAATTTCGGAAAGAAAGAACCCACAGAAGAGAGGACGGAAGTGAGCGGTGAACGTCAGCTGTCTGTAGACAAAAAAATTGGCACATATGTACCGAAAAAAAGTACGCCGTCATGTGTATTGGTCCGTAAAAGCCCTTCAGTTCCAGAAATGAAAGAAATTGTGCCAGAAAGTTACTCGCCATTAAAAAAGTCTGTATCCATGACTGATTTCTCGTCCAGTGCAGCACGAGAAGAAAATCCAGATGTGCAGAGATTTGCAGAAGTAGGTGGTGGTGCTAAGAAGCCATCAATCCGTAGTTTACACAGTGACACAACAGCTGCCAAGCAGTCAGATGTGAAATTCTCATTTAAGGAGAAACAGGCGTCGCCATCTAAGGCTGCACCCTCACTCTCGCAGCCGAGTTGTATTAAAACTGCTGAGAAGCGGAAGAGTGCGGGAGATGGGGTCAGTGTTCAAGGCAGTGATAGTGCAAAAGTAGCAAAAGTGGTCTCAACTGTGCCCAAAGCACAAGGTACTGTGAAGGTGCAGATGTTTGGAATGAAGCAGAAAACTTTGGAAACCCCTTCAGTGTTAGGTGTCGAAAAAGAGTCGCAGAGTAAGTTCTTGAAGGAAGACTTGAAAGATTCCTCAGAAAAATGTGATACTCAACAGGTATCTAGTGAAGAAGCTACTGAAACAGCCAGTCTCACCCAAAAACCAGAAACTCTAGTAACATCACCTGCCAAGGAGCTTAAGACTGGTGTGGAAACAGGAGTCAGCAAGGTTTTTAAAGAAAAAGATGCACTGGAGGAAATAGCTATGGGGGAACAGTTTCTTCCTTCATCAGTCACTGAAACAAAACCAGCTGATGTGGACCCTGTGTGTCTGGACATATCACAAAATGTTACAGACAGAAAAGCCACTACCATTGTAAAACCACAAGTTACTGTAAAAGGAGAGAAACTTTTTGAAAGCTTGTCCAAGGAAAAGAAAATTGTTACTGCTGAAATAAGTAGAACAGAGCACCACTCAGTAACTAAGAAATCTCCGTTCAAATCACAAGTTGTAGAGCCATCTGTTACAAAGCTGCTGACAGCTGATGCAGAAAGGCTTCAAAGTACATCAGCTGCAAATACAGGATCATTTTTAAATAAACAGAAGCCCTCTATTGTTGCACCTAGAGCTCTGAAACAGTTGATGGATGCTTATGGTGATGAGGAGTCACAGGATTCTGAAGAGCTTTCTGAAATATATTCAGAGAAATCAAGCTCTTATGGCCAATCAATTGAAGAAAAGGTCTCTGACAAAATTTCTCAAGACTTTGCATACAAGTTGGTTGAGAAATCTGTCAAAGTAGATGCAACTTCATCTCAAAAAATTCAGAGTGTACAAGGGAGTAAAGGAACAGAAGAGGGCGAAAACATCTCGACCAGTCCTGGACCTAAGTCCTCCATTGATTTACTGGAAGGTAGGGTTATACAAGGAGCACCAGTTGTCTCCCAAGCATTACTGCCTTTGGAACAGAAACAAAAAACCGATGGTGTGCCGAAGGCAAAAAGGCAGCTTCCTGAAAAAGTTGCAGTAAATAAATCGGGTACAATTAGTTCTGTACTCCCAGCTTCAAGTATCAGTAAAGAGAAGGATAAAACATCACAGCAGGATAAAGTGGAGATCAGTGAGGTCACTGTAGATATAGATTGCCCGTCCACAAGTTCATTGGAAGCATCACCAACTATTGGTAAAAGGAAACCACCGTCAACTGTAATTGAGAGTGAATCAGATGTTTTGCAGAAAATGTCAGCATTTAATGAGCAGGCAAATGTCTCTTCTCCAATAGTTGAAAGTAAGGAACCTAAAAAAACAAAACTTTCAGTGGCAGGTGCAAAAGAAACTGATGAAGCTGTGTCAAAAAAAACACAAAATATACAACCCTCTGCAATGGATAATACAGACATTATGTTGACAGAACCCTCAAAGACAGACATTTCTAAATCAGCTGATAAAATGCAACCAGAGTTGATTGACAGCAAGGGACAGGAAGACAAAACGAAGTCAAGTGTGGTGGTGTTTGAAGACATATCTCCATTAGTTGAAGAATTGGTTAAAAAGGCTGTAGCTGAAAAGAAGGATCCTGAATCAAATTTAAAAATTATCTCAGAAACTCTTGGAGATAAGAAAGAGCACGCTGTAGTAAAAGAAAAGAATACTGAGGGTTCTGATGCTCCTTCTGATAATAGAAAAGTGCCAGAGACAGTAAAGGTGACATCAAAGGAGAAATCAGAAAAGGGTCCGAAAGAAAACAAGGAGAAAACTCCAATGCCACAGAATGACAATGAAACAGGAACTTCACCATCTGAGGCAGATGTTAAATCAAAGACTTCAGAGCAATCTAGTAAATGTGACACAAAAGTAAGTGAAGCTGAAACAGTGAGTGCAGGAGCGGGTCAACCTAAGGAGATAGTTCCAGAACCAACTCGAGAATCATCTGAAGAAACAGACTGCAGGAAAAGTACTTCAGTGGTGACATCTGTCAAACAAAAATGTGAAACTTCAGCATCAGTACCTGAACGTAAATGTTCCACAGATGGACCAAAGGCACCTCCAAGGCGCACTGAACCAAAGGCTAGCACGATACATGCAGAACAATGTTTCCCTCAGATAATGGAACAGAAAACTGAGCCTTTGAAAAGAAAGCAAACAGTTGTTGAGAAGCTGCAGAAAGCTGCTGTTGTGGAAGCAAAAGGCGCAATAAAACGACCTGAAATGAGGCTCAGTGTTCAGTCTGTGAAGGAGGAAACTGAAATTAATTCCAGAGCCAGGAAGGAAATGCTGAGCACACTAGTGCAAGCTAATGAATCACATAAAAGTCCTCCAGAAACAGAGAATGTGCAAATGAAAGAAGAAACTAGAGAGCCATTGCCAGCAACAGAAGCAAAGGACACTGTTATCAAAGCTGAAATGAAACATAGTGCTCATCCTACAGGTAGAAAGCTGACTCTTCCACTGGAAGAAACAGAAAGTCATTCTGCAGATGCTAAAGAAAAACTGAGTACTCTGTCTCCAACAGGTAAAGTGGAGAGAATTCCATCAGGGCCTGCTGATAGAGAAGCTAAAGCTAATCTAAAACCATTGCCACCAAAAACTGAATCGCTTGCTCCTGAAGCTGAATTAAAATCAGTTGAACAATCACAAGAAGAGAAGTGGCCAGCATCCCCAACCAAAGTTGAAATTAGGTCTGCTATCACCATGGAAAAATTGAGAGTGTTACCAGCCCAAACTATTGAAAAAATTCCACAAAAGAGTATGGATGTGAGAATGGAAGCAATTCAGAATGCAACTAAAGAAAAAATATTTGGGTCTGAATTAAAAACTGATGCTGTGCCTGTGGAGCAAAAGAGGGCAATGGTGGCACGGAAAAGTGAAATTAGTCATTTCGTTGCCAAAGAAAATGTTAGCACCTTACCAGCGATAGATGCAACAGAAAAAAAATTGCCAAAAATCTCTGGCACTAAAGTAATTGAAGGGAAGCAAAAACCAATTTACACAGAGGTAAAATCAACTGTACCTAAACTTGAATTGAAACCAAAAGGGCATCATGAAAAGATTCAGATGCCTCAGTCATCAAAACCAGGCGTTCTTAAGTCTGGATCAGTGAAGGAAAATCCTATAACAATATCACATGCAAGCAAAATGGGGAAAATTTCATCTGAAAGTTCTGATACTGAAATGGCCAAAGAAAAACAGACATCTGTTCCAAAACAGGTTAAAGCATCAGTGCCCAGTTCTGAATTAAAATCTGCTGCACTGCACAAAAAAGAAGAGGTGGAATCTTCCTCCAAAAAGAAAACAGAAACTAAGTCTGATACTGTTGAGGAGAAAGCAAGTCTGTCATTGATGAAAGCTCTCAGCACAGATTCTGTAGACAGAGTTGAAAACAACTCAGTTATACAAACCACAGAAGTTTCTGAGAAGCTTGATAATGTTTCTCTAACAGTAAGACCACCCGTTTTGTCACCATCAGAACAGAGAAAACCACAAACTGGTGAAAAAGAAATAATTAAACAGAAGAATGGCTCAAAGGAGCAAAGGGAGAAAGAAGACAAGACTGAGAGTCAAATACCAGCTGCCATTAAAGAAGATTCTTTGAGTGTAACTGTAGGCTCAAAAGATCCAGAGTTAATTTCTTCTCTGACAAATCTGAATGTTACCTCTACAAGCAAAATAGATAATAAGGGGATGCCTTTGGTTAAGGACGGGGGTAGTTCAGAAATAAGTACATCAGAAACTCTTGTTGTCTGTTCAGAGGACGTTTCACATAAAGTCATGCCGGAGGTGTCTGCTAAGAAAATTGAAACAGAGCAAGGTGCTAGTATGAAAGAACGGCAAATAACAGGGTCTTCAGTGTCAAGCTGGAAACCAGTTGCTTCAAAAGGGGTTTCTGATCTTCATGAGTTAACTGAGACAGAAAGAGTGGAGAAGCTTCTGCCCAAAACAGAGGAAGAAAAGTTAGTTCCAGATAGTGTGAGGGGTGAAGCAACAAAGCCTGCAACAAATCTTGCAGCTCTCAAGGGAAAGCCACAAACTTCCAAAGAAACAGAAACAATAACTGAATATGCTCAAGCGACCAACACGACAGCTGTTGAGGACAGAATGAAGACCAAACCTGAAGACATTTGTGGTGGTCAAGAGAAATCGGTGAAAATGTCAGAGGATGTAACTGCCGTGTTGTCTTCAAAGGAGTCTTTGAATAAAGAAAGATTGAAGGATGCTGCAGAGAAACTTAAAGTTGAAACTAAATTAGAGGAAAAGAAAGGTGAAAGAAGTAAAATAGAAGAGACGGTGTTGAAAACAAAGGAAGATGACAATGTCTCAAAGTCTGATGAGAAATCTGCTGAAGCAAAGTATGATGACAAAGGAGATTTTAAGTTAAGATATGCTGAGGTTAAACATTCAGCATCTGGCCCACTTATGGTAAATACAGACGTCTGTGTTACTAAAGATAAGAAACAGACCACAAATGAGACAGAGACGATAACCATCACAAAGAATGAAAAAGCAGATGTAGTGAAAGGTAAGCCTAGTGTGTTGAAGGTATTTGCAGGGAAAAAGTTTCTACAGGAAAGTGTTGTGACTGAAAAAAGTGATGAAAAAGAAGATACTGATTCTCATGAAACAAGTGATGACTTGAAATTTGTTGACAAACATGAGGAAGTCACCACAGGTGATGAAAAGGCTTTAGAAGTGTTAAAACCTTCGCCTGAAGCTTCTGTTGTAGTTGAGAAAGCTGAGGGTAAGCGTTTTCTGTTGGACAATGTGCCCAAAGTTGATACTGAAGAGAAACTGAAGCACTCTGAAAAAACCCTAAAGAAGGTTGTAAGCTTAGAGGAGGCTCTGCCATCAGATGAAGGTCAAGAAAAGAAAACAGATTCACACATGAAGGATTCCAAGTTGGTGGGTGAAGAGAAATTGACAGATACTTCAATTTTGAAGGATACAGAGAGCACTGGTAAGCAAGTTGACACAGCAGTAACAAAGTCTGATTCATCACTTGAACACAGTGGAAGCAAAGCAGATAAGTCTGGGAAGAAGTCAGTCAATGAGAAGGAAATTGCTCGAGAAGAATCACTCGATCGAGCACAGTTGGCCAAAAATAAAAAAGGCTTTGTACAAACTAAAGAGCCTGTGAGTAGGAAACAGGAAGAGGATAAATTGAGGAAGAAACCAGCTGATGAGAAGGAAGATGCTCAACAACTTGGACCTCATCGTACTGCTGAAAATAAACAGAAAGAGGATAAATTAGCAAAGAAATTGATAGACCAGAAGGAATATTCTCAGGAACTCAGACCGGAACAAGCCACTGAAAATAAACAGGAAGAGGATAAGCCAGAAAAGAAACCAGTCGACAAGAAAAAAGGTGACCAAGAACTCACGCCAGATCGCACCACTGAAAATAAACAGGAAGAGAAAGACAAATTGGGAAAGAAACTAGTTGACAAGAAGGAAATTAATCAAGAACTCAAAGATCAGGCTATTGAAAATAAACAGGAAGAGGATAAGCCAGCAAAGAAGCCAGCTGACAAGAAAAAAGGTGACAAAGAAGTCAGACCAGATCAGATCAGTGATGACAAACAGGAAGAGGGGGGCAAATCGATAAAGAAACCAGTCAGCAAGGAGGAAGTTAGTCAAAGACCAGTTCAGGCTACTGAAGATAAACAGCAAGGTGACAGGTCAGTAAAGAAACCGGCTGACAAGAAAAAAGGCGACCAAGAGATCAGACCTGGTCAAGCCACTGAAAATAAACAGGAAGAGGAGGACAAATTGGAAAAGAAACCGGTTGACAAGAGGGAATTTAGTCAAGAACTCGGAGAAGATCAGGCTACTGGAACAAAAAGGCTAGAGGGTAAGTCAGGAAAGAAACCAGCTGACAACAAGAAAGGCAACCAAGAACTCAGGGTAGATTATATCCCTGAAAATAAACATGAAGGGAAGGACAAATCTACAAAGAAACCAATTGACAAGGAGGAAGTCATTCAAGAACTCGGAGAAAATCACACTACTGAAAGTGAACAAAAAGTGAATACGTCAGTAAAGAAACCAGTTGACGAGAAAAAAGGTGAACAAGATCTCAGACCAGATCAGATCACTGAAAATAAACAGGAAGAGGAGGACAAATCGATAAAGAAACCAGTTGACAAGGAGGAAATTAGTCATGAACTCGAACAAGATCAGGCAACTGAAAATAGGCAGCAAGTGGGTGAGTCAGTGAAGAAACCAGTTGATAAGAAAAAATGTGGCCAAGAACTCGGAGTTGATCACACCACTGGAAGTAAACAGGAAGAGGAGGACAAATTGGGAAAGAAAACAGTTGACAAGAAGGAAATTAGTCAAGAACTCGGACAAAATCAGACAAATGAAAATAAACAGCAAGAGGGTAAGTCAGTAAAGAAACCAGTTGACAAGGAAAAAAGTGATCAGGAACTCAGACCAGATCAGATCAGTGAAAATAAACGGGAAGAGGCGGCCAAGTCAATAGAGAGACCCCTTGATGAGGAAGAAGGTAGTGAAGCACTCAGACCAGATCAGGTTACTGAAAATAAACAAGTAGTAGTTAAGTCAGTAAAGGAACCAGTTGATAAGAAGCAAGGTGACCGAGAATTCAGACCAGATGAGATTACTGAAAATAAAATAGAAGAGCAGAAGTCAGGAAAGGAACCAACTTACAAGAACAAAGGTGACCAGAAACTCAGATCAGATCATACTACTGAAAATAAACAGGAGGAAGAGGAGAAATCGAGAAAGAAATCAGTCGACAAGGAGGAAGATAGTCAAGAAGCCAGACCTGATCAGGCTGCTGTGAATAAACCGCAAGAGGAAAAGTCAGTAAAAAAACCAGTAGACAAGAAAAAAGGTGACCGAGAACTCAGACCAGGTCAGACCACCGAAAACAAACAGGATGAGCAGGAAAAATTGAGAAAGAGACCAATTCACAAGGCGGAATTTAGTCAAGAGCTCAGTCAAAGTGATGCTATTGAAAATAGACTGGAAGAGAATAAAAAAGTAAAGAAACAGCTTGGCAGGAAAAAAGGTGAACAGGAGCTTGGACCAGATCAGACCACAGAAAAGAAGCGAGAAGAGGAGAACAAATCGGGAAAGAAACCAGTTGAAAAGAAGGAAGGTAGTCAAGAATTCAGACAATATCAGGCTACTGAAAATAAACAGGAAGAAGCAAAGTCAGTAAAAAAACCACTTGACAGGAAAAAAGGTGACCAAGAAATTGGACCACATCAAGCTACTGAAAATAAACAAGAGGAGGAAGAGAAAATGAAAAAGAAAGCAGTTGACAAGAAGGAAGTTAGTCAAGAATTAAGACGAGATCAGGCTACTGAAAATGAACATGAGGAGAACAAGTCACCTAAGAAACCACTTGAAGGGAAAAGAGGTGACCGTAAACTCAGACCAGATCAGACCACTGAATACGTACAGGAAGAGGCCAACGAATCAGGAAAGAAACTGGTTGACAAGAAGGAAATTAGTCAAGAACTCGAACAAGATCAGGCTACTGAAAAGAGACAGAAAGAGGATAAGTCAGGAAAGAAACGAGTTGACAAGAAAAATGATGACCAAGAACTAATACCAGATGAGAGCAATGAGAATAAACAGGAAGAGGAGGACAAATTAATAAAGAAATCAGTTGACAAAAAGAAAGTTGGTCAAAAACTCAGACGGGATCAGGTTACTGAAAACAAACAGGAAGAAGATATGTCAGGAAAGAAACCAATTGACAAGAAGGAAAATGCCCGAGACTTTGTATTAGATAAGGCTGCTGAAAATAAAAAAGCTGCTGCAGACAGTCATGCATCTCTGAGTAGTCAAAAAGAAGGGGAGGGTAAGTCAGCGAAAAAACCTCATGACAAGGAAGAAATTGCTCGAGAACTTGAACCAGCTCAGTCTGTCAAAATTAAAAAATCCACTGGAGATATTGATGTATCTTTGGATAGTTCACAGGAAGTGGGGACACCTGCGATTTCTCTCAGCAAAACTGAATCTCACGATGCGAAAAGTAAGTCCGTGAAAACAATTCCTGCAAAAGATGTGGAAATCAAAGAGCAGGGAAAGGAACTTATTATTGAGACAGACAAACAGGATGCTGCTGTGGAATCTGATGGCAATATCTCCACTTCTGTTTCAAAGGTCAGTGTTCCAGAAGTCCAGGCACTTGAAAAATCTGAAACTGGGCGGAGCCCTTCACCGACAAAATCATCTCTAAAACGTAGAAGAGATAGATCTCACAGTGAACCGATAGACAAGGATAGTAAAGGTGATGATGAGAAGCCAAGTGCAAAACTGTTGAAGACAGACAGTTCAGCATCACAAGAGAAAATAATCTTGAGAGTGAGAACGCAAAGTCTCTCTTCTGACGGAGACAGCAGAAAATCACCCATGGACCCAGCCACATATTCTCCAAAATCTGCAGCAAGTACAGGGAACAAAAGTGCCGAAGAACCTACAGTTCCGAAGCTGACAATAAAAATACCGAAAGCCGACGATACTGTGGCAAGTCTGAAAACGGAGAAGTCCGAAAGGAGCAGTCCGAAACATCAAAAACAGGTGGATCTGGAAACTGTTCATAGTGAGCTATCTGCTGAAGAAAGTAAGAGAGGGAAAGTAGCGTTAAAGATAAGTATACCAGCAGAAAAACCATCTGAAGAATGCAGGCAGTCACCAAAATTAGAGAAACTAACCATTAAGATACCTAAGCAAGGAGAAGGAAAACATTCTGAACCGTATATTGACTCACCCAGGTCAAGAGAGGAAGGGAGGGTGGAAAAATTGACACTGAAAAAGGTGAAAGGTCACTTTTCACCTGTTACAAAAGATGATAGTCTGCAAGGAGAATCTAAAACTGAAAAATTTCACAAAAAAGTGCCAAAAAGTGATGGGGCCAGTGTATCATTTGCAGAGGAAGAGAATAAGGAAGTGGGAACTAATGATGGCGGACTGCTGCTACAAATTGCGAAAGTAGCAGATGTAAAGCAGATGAGTAGTAATCTTCCAGAAGCATCAGTTGAGGGAGAACCGAAGGTGGAAAAGTTAACACCGAAAGTAACGACTGAGGCAAAAATGTTGGAAGCTACCAGTACTGATGCTACTGCAAAAGAAATAGTTAAAACAGAAAAAGTAATTACAAAACCCTTGAAGTCAGCTGATAGCATAGCAATTGAAGCAACAGCAGAAACTGAAGAACCCCAAGTAGACAAATCCTCATCAAAAACAAGAAAAGCAGCACAAGCATGTCCCACAGTTTTGGCAACAGAGACAAAAGACGATGAAATTGCAATAGAAAAACCCTCGCAAAAAATGTTGAAACAGAGAGAAACCTCTGCATCTCCTGCAGCAGAAATTGAAGAAGGAAGGAAAATGGAGAAATTGACTCTGAAGTTTTCTAAAGACTTGGAAAGCAAGAGCAGCTTTAGAGTTTCCTCTCCTGTTCCAAAGGAAGATGGAGGGAAAATTGAGAAACTCTCACCAAAAGTGACAAGAGCATCAGAGACAAGTGCGACTTCTAGTGCTCAGAAGCGGCATGAGACTGAAGTGCAGCACGGAAATTCTGATAAGAATAAGCGTCCAAAATTACAGACGCACAGTGAAGCTACAATGGTTAAAGACTCTGAAAGACAAGAAGAAATGCATGTTGAGAATTTACCATTAAAAGGTAGAGGAGCCTCTGGGACAAGTACTGTCAAAGGCAAACACCCACTGGTGCAAAAGGACTCTCCTAAGAAGGAAAATGTCACTGCTCGTCCGGCATCGCCACATAAGGTGAAGGACAAACATAGAAAATTGAGTACAGAAGCTGAAACTACTGGAGATGACAAAGGAATGAAGTTGGTGTCGGCTGCTGTAAAAATAGAGGAATCAGTTACAGAAATTTCTGTGGCAACTTCATCTTCCAAAGAATATGAAGAACGTGAAGAAACTTCAGAAAAGCTGCCTACAAATTTGGAAGCACCAGTTGAAGAAAGTGGAAAGCACGAGGTCTCATCATTCGAGGAAATTGGAGGAGGAAATCGAGAGGACACGAGGGAGCCAGATCTTTTGACACTGATTTCTAAACAAGAATCTGAACATACCCTAATGTCACAGTTACCGGTGATAATAGATGTCAGAAGTGAACAGGAAACGGGATCACTGTCATCTGTCGATGACGTGCAAAGTATTGGAAGACTCTCAGATTCACAAGATTTTGATGTCATAGAATCTGAAGAAGTCGTACGAGGCACAAACAAACAGAAGGGAACAGAAGTTTCAGAAACAAAAGAGCGCCAGGGCTCCAGAGCCGGCGTAAGTGACAGCCATGTACACGAATCGTCAGCCCGCAAGAGAAGTGTGTCACCTCTGCAGTCTATCCTCAAAGAAGCACTTGCAAGAGAACAACCTGTTACATCGGTAGCTCATTCTGAACGATCTAAAGCTTCCCTTGTGAAGGGTGAAAAAGTAAGTACTTCTTCCTCAGAAAGAAAAGTGGCAAAGGAACAGGTTCCAGCTAAAGGGGCAAAGATGGCAGGAGAAGTCAGTAAATCGGTGCATGTCAGCAGTGCAGCTAGCCGTGAAATAAAGAGTGGTGATGGCACACAATCTAAACTGGAAATTTTCGAAGTTAAGAGTGGAGCGCTCCATAGTCGAGATAGGGTAGCTGCCAGACAGAAACGGGCAAGCTCAGGTGAGCAGATACTAGAGCGGGAAGTGAGAGTGCAAAAGCTTAACCCGAAGCAAAAAGCTCTTCTGTCTCCAAAGCAGAAGCAGAGTGCTTCAGCAATGGAACTCGGTGACTCTACATCCTCGAGAGCTGAACACTCCAGCAATCTTGAGAAAATGGCACCAAGACTGCCGACGGCGGATATACCCAAGTTGCTGAAGATACCAGTGAGTATATTAATTGGATATATGAATTGTAGACTATAAGTGTAAATGTGGTCTGTAGTTGCGCGCGCGCGCGCGCGCGCGCGCGCGCGCACACACACACACACACACACACACACACACACACACACTGATTTGATACATACAAATATCTGGAGCATGATGAGGGCTACATAGGGGATTGAATCGAGATACTGCCACATAATGGATTGAGTCGATATACTGGTTGCAGGTAGTTTTGAGTGTGTGTTACGTAAAAAGGACCAGTCAGAACCACCTCAGTTTTCAAAGTATTGAGATGTCTGCCTGTATGTTGCTTCAGAGTTTTAAATCTACATACTTCAGAAAGCTATTTTTGGACTTGCACACAGAAATTTGAATAGTGATGTTATGAAAAAGTGCTCATAGCTCGTCACGTATGCACTTTGGATCTCAGGTTTACTGCATGCTTTTTTCTTGTGATGGTTTATACTGCCACTTCGTAAAAAATGTAAAGCAAAGAGCTTGTAGTAGAAGAGATTTATTTCACAGTATTGAAGATGTAGTAGTGCTCATAGCTCTAAAGGTATCCTTTTTGGAGCCTATGTTTAATAGACTTTTTGCTTCGGATGCTCATTCCTCATCCTCATTATTATTGTGACATTTAACCCCCAAGGGCATGAGTAAGTTTTGTATTCATTGTTTCATGGAAAATAAACAGTCTGTCATGTTGAGAAGTTTCTTATCATGCGTGAAACTCATTCTGTGTCAGTTCATCAAGATTGCCGATAGAAAGCTGGGCTGGCCAGTGTGGCAGAGTGGTTCTAGGCACTTCAATCTGGAACCGCGCGACAGCTATGGTCGCAGGTTCGAATCCTGCCTCGGGCATGGATTTGTGTGACGTCCTTAGGTTAGTTAGGTTTAAGTAGTTCTAAGTTCTAGGGAACTGATGACCTCAGATGTTAAGTCCCATAGTGCTCAGAGCCATTTTTTTAGAAAGCTGGTACGAAAATATTGTCGTATCATAACCTTCCAGATATGTTCTGTGGGTGACAAATCGGGGCAGTGGGCAGGCAAATCAGGGCTCTGTACTTTATTCGAGGCATTTCAGGTGTGAACTGCAGTGTGGGGTGGCACATTATCCTCCTGGATTATGCCATTTAGTGTCCTGATTGTGAAGGGTCCAACAAACTTTACCATTAACTTTTTATACCTGGGATTCACAGTCATGTAGAACTTTATAAAAGACATCATATTTACGCCAGCGACTGTAACAGTTTCTTTATTTCATGGTTGCAGTTTTGGCCTTAGGCCATTATCAAGTGAAGCTGAAAAATACCGAATTTTTTTTTAATTATTTAACAAAATCGTTGTGTATCTTGATATTCAGCCGATTACGCAGAATGAAAAGTGCAATTGCATAAGCATGTTACTTACATGTTATATACCTACAAGTACACAGGTGGTCTGTTGATAGTGACCGGGCCAAATATGTCATGAAATAAGCATCAAACGAAAAAACTACAAAGAACGAAACTCATCTAGCTTGAAGGGGGAAACCATATGGCGCTATGGTTGGTCCAATAGATGGCACTACCATAGGTCAAATGGATATCAACTGTGTTTTTAAAAAAATAGGAACCCCCCATTCTTTATTACATATTCATGTAGTACATAAAGAAATATGAATGTTTTAGTTGGACCACTTTTTTAGCTTTGTGATAGATGGCGCTGTAATAGTCACGAACACTTAAGTACGTGGTATCTCATAACATTCCGCCAGTGTGGACGATATTTGCTTCGTGATACATTTCCCGTGTTAAAATGGACCGTTTACCAGTTGCGGAAAAGGTCGATATCGTGTTGATGTACGGCTATTCTGATCACAAAGCCCAACGGGCGTGTGCTATGTATGCTGCTCGGTATCCTGGACGACATCATCCAAGTGTCTGGACCGTTCGCTGAATAGTTACGTTATTTAAGGAAACAGGAAGTGTTCAGCCACATGTGAAACGTCAGCCACTACCTGCAACAAATGATGATGCCCAAGTAGGTGTTTTAGCTGCTGTCACGGCTAATCCGCACATCAGTAGCAGACAAATTGTGCGAGAATCGGGAATCGCAAAAACGTCGGTGTTCAGAATGCTACATCAACATCGATTGCACCCGTACCGTATTTCTATGCATCAGGAATTGCATGGCAAGGACTTTGAACGTCGTGTACAGTTCTGCCTCTGGGCACAAGAGAAATTACGAGACGATGATAGATTATTTACACGCGTTCTATTTAGCAATGAAGCGTCATTCTTCAACAGCAGTAATGTAAACCGGCATAATATTCACTATTGGGCAACGGAAAACCCATGATGGCTGCGACAAGTGGAACATCAGCGACCTTGGCGGCATTATGGGAGGAAGGATAATTGGCCCCCATTTTATCGATGGCAATCTAAATGGTGCAGTGTATGCTGATTTCCTACATAATGTTCTACCGATGTTACTACAAGATGTTTCACTGCATGACAGAATGGCGATGTACTTCCAACATGATGGATGTCTGGCACATAGCTCGCGTGCGGTTGAAGCGGTATTGAATTGCATATTTCATGACAGGTGGATTGGTCGTCGAAGCACCTTACCATGGCCCGCACGTTCACTGCATCTGATGTCCCCAGGTTTCTTTTTGTGGGGAAATTTGAAGGGTATTTGCTATTGCGATCCACCGACAACGCCTGCAACATGCATCAGCGCATTGTCAATGCATGTGCAAACATTACGGAAGGCGAACTACTCGCTGTTGAGAGGAAAGTCTTTACACGTATTGCCAAATGCATTGAGGTTGACGGACATCATTTTGAGCATTTATTGCATTAATGTGGTATTTGCAGGTAATCACGCTGTAACAGCATGCGTTCTCATAAATTATAAATTCACAAAGGTACACTATCACATTGGAACAACCGAAATAAAATGTTCAAACGTACCTACATTCTGTATTTTAATTTAAAAACCTACCTGTTACCAACTGTTTGTCTAAAATTGTGAGCCGTCTGTTTGTGACTATTACAGCGCCACCTATCACAAAGTGAAAAAAGTGGTCCAGCTAAAAAATTCATATTTCTTGATGCACTACACGAATATGTAATAAAAAATGGGGGTTCCTATTTAAAAAAAAAAAAGAAAAGAAAAAAAAAAACACACACACACACACACACACACACACACACACACACACACACACAGTTGATTCTGTTTGACCTATGGCAGCACCATCTAGCGGGCCAACCATAGCACCATCTGGTTTCACCCTTCAAGCTAGACAAGTTTCGTTCTTTGTAGTTTTTTCGTTTGATGCTTATTTCTTGAGATATTTGGCCCGGCCATGGTCATATATAACGGTGTATATACTTTATGTATGTAAAATGATGAATAACGATGTATTCCTTTATGTAAGTAAAACGGTGATCAATCTCCATGTGTTTTATGTACGATGTATAAAAAATGGGTTACCTAAGATATTATAGTGGCGCAATGAGGGCGCACACTAAGCTTCCTAGTACAGTCACTGGATGGAAATGGTGCTCCACACAGAGCAAAACAATATCTGTAATCTGTTTACACACCAAAACGGCTACCAGTAGCCTGTAAACAGTAATGTGCCGCTGCAGTTTAGTGCACATGTGACTAGTGATGAGCTAACGAACATGAGTGTCTACAGACTATGTTGTTTTATGACATACGGATATGTGTGCTCACACTATGTAACAGCGTCACCAATGTATTTAATAGTAGTGACAAAGACATGTAAATGTGTCAGCTCGTTTTAGGTTAACATGGCCTAATAGCCATAACATGTAATTATTACGCAATTGCATTTTTCATTTTGTGTTATCAGCCAAATACCAAGATACACAACGATTTTGTTAAATAGTTTAAAAACATTCTGTATTTTTTAGCTTCACTTGATAATGGCCTAAGGCTGAAATTTCAATCATGAATTATAGAAAGTGTTAACAGTCACTGGTGTAAATGTGCTGTCTTAAAAAAGAAAGAAAAACTTTACCATTGTTGCCACACATTGGCGAACAGTCAGCTCGGCTTCAACAATTACCGAATCAGTTGTGTTGCTATATCCTTTCACTAGCTCCTCTACTACGACAAACAGAAGTTAGATTCATTACTGAATACTGCAGAATGCCACGTGATGACCCAGTTTAGTGTGATTCTGCACCATGTAGTCCTTGTGTATGCAGTTCATGCTTGCACTGTTCTCCAAAGATTATGCTGTGATCACTTGAAGATGCTATAATGGGAGTTTAACCAGTTTACTTTGTTGTGGGGTTTCTTGTCTGCAAACTTTTTAGTTTGGGAATGAAATTTTAATTTGTGAAATAGAAATGTCAAAGTTCTCTTTATTTGTCGTCTTGTAAACATATTGAAATTGGATTGTTGTATGATGCTCGAATTTAAAAAATATGCGGTTTGTTAGACTGATAATAGTTAAAAAACTATATAACTTTAAATAATGGCCAACATAAATCCCTAGGGTTTGCATTATACAGATTTATAATAATTATTTTTGTAGTGCTAATATTCTTTTTATATTATGTGGATTCCTCCAGAAGATCCGTATGTTAAAGCAGATTCAAAGTAGCCATTGTGGGCCACTCTACTGGAATCAATGTTAATTGCAGAATGTTGTTGTTGCAAAAGCAAGACTTCAGTGTTTTGCAAATTCATGTATATGTAAGGTCTGTGACAGATTTTTTTCAGCAACTTGAAAGTCCTCTGATATTGTAATTGTTTGGTTTTCAATAGTATCAGTATTTCAGTAAGATAAAAAATGTATATAATTGTCTAAATTAGTAGGATTTGATTGCAACGTTTGAAAGAAATTGAAGATTAAATCCTTTGTGATAAGTTTTGGAAGGGAGAGTAGCTCAAAGGAAACAGACACAAATCTTCTTTTCTGTACGACCATCCTCTGCTTTTATGACAGGTGCAAAAGACCGTTGTGTGTTGGGCTCTACACAGCTGAACTGTTTCAGGGAAGACAGAAGAGACTCACCGGTTCTTTGTTGTCATCACCACCGCCAGCAAACCAGAATCAGCAATCTACTGTGAAAGTGATAGAACTGGGTGATATCGATGACAGTGAGTCACCATCGACCAGGAAAAAGAGAGAGTCTGATCTGGAGAGTATAGAAACCGCACGCACAACCACTCCTATAGCCAGGAAGCTCTCGCGCTCGTCTAGGTCCTCTGTCGAATCTGTTGAAGACACCTCTCCTAGTAAGAAGGTGAGTAATCCAGAGTGGTGCCTGTTGTTACTTCATACCATTTATATTGTCTAAGTACCCTGACAGGAAAAAATTGTAACACCAAAAAATAATTAATGTAAATTGATGAAATTTCGGGAATACATTTGTGTAGGTGACATATTTAAGTGATGAACATTGCAAGATCACAGATTAATGTAAGGGCAAGATAAGGCATTGTTGTTGTTGTTGTTGTTGTTGTGGTCTTCAGTCCTGAGACTGGTTTGATGCAGCTCTCCATGCTACTCTATCCTGTGCAAGCTTTTCCATCTCCCAGTACCTACTGCAACCTACATCCTTCTGAATCTGCTTAGTGTATTCATCTCTTGGTCTCCCTCTACGATTTTTACCCTCCACGTTGCCCTCCAATACTAAATTGGTGATCCCTTGATGCCTCAGAACATGTCCTACCAACCGATCCCTTCTTCTGGTCAAGTTGTGCCACAAACTTCTCTTCTCCCCAATCCTATTCAATACTTCCTCATTAGTTATGTGATTTACCCATCTAATCTTCAGCATTCTTCTGTAGCACCACATTTCGAAAGCTTCTATTCTCTTATTGTCCAAACTATTTATTGTCCATGTTTCACTTCCATACATGGCTACACTCCATACGAATACTTTCAGAAATGACTTCCTGACTCTTAAATCAATACTGGATGTTAACAAATTTCTCTTCTTCAGAAACGCTTTCCTTGCCATTGCCAGCCTACATTTTATATCCTCTCTACTTCGACCATCATCAGTTATTTTGCTCCCCAAATAGCAACTCATCTACTACTTTAAGTGACTTGCTTCCTAATCTAATACCCTCAGCATCACCCGACTTAATTAGACTACATTCCATTATCCTTGTTTTGCTTTTGTTGATGTTCATCTTATACCCTCCTTTCAAGACACTGTCCATTCCATTCAACTGCTCTTCCAAGTCCTTTGCTGTCTCTGACAGAATTACAATGTCATCGGCAAACCTCAAAGTTTTTATTTCTTCTCCATGAATTTTAATACCTACTCCAAATTTTTGTTTTGTTTCATTTACTGCTTGCTCAATATACAGATTGAACAACATCGGGGAGAGGCTACAACCCTGTCTTACTCCCTTCCCAACCACTGCTTCCCTTTCATGTCCCTCGACTCTTATAACTGCCATCTGGTTTCTGTACAAATTGTAAATAGCCTTTCGCTCCCTGTATTTTACCGCTGCCACCTTTAGAATTTGAAAGAGAGTATTCCAGTCAACATTGTCAAAAGCATTGTAAATGTGAAATGCTGGTACATTAATAACTGATGTAACTGCTAGAAAGTTGAATGCAAACATGTGTGCATTATGTTGTATGGGTGCCGGATGTCAGTTTGTGGGCTGGAGTTCCATGCCTGTTGCACTTGGTCAATACAGGTAAGGTTAACGCTGTTTGTGGATGATAATGGCGTCGTCGTCCGATGATGTCCCGTATGTGCTTGATTGGAGACAGATCTTGTGATTTAGCAGGCAAAGGCTGTATGTTTACACTCTACAGCATGTTGGATTACGACTGTGGTATGTGGTCAAGTGTTATCCTGTTGGAAAATACCTCTGGGATGCTGTTTGTGAATGGCAGTACAACAGATTGAACCACCAGACAGGTGTACAAATTAGCAGTCAAGGTGTGTGGAATAACAACGAGAGTGCTCCTCACTTCATAAGAAATTGCACCCCAAACCATAACTCCAGGTGTAGGTCCAGTACGCGGATTGGTTGCAGGCCCTCAACTGGACTCGTGCCAACCAACAGAAGATCGTCACTGGAACCAAGGGAGAACCAGCTTTCCTCAGGGAACACAACAAACCTTCACCCTACCCTCCAACCACTGAAGTCACAAATGATGGTTGTTTGGGGTTGGTGGAACGCACGCTACAGGCATCTGGCGAATTTAAAATTGCGCTGGCAGTTTCATGCTGTTGTTGTTTACAGAAAAGTGATGTGTAGTTTTCAGTCTGTTTTTGATAGATGAGAAAATGTGTGTTCATGACACAAGTAAATAAGAATACAAAATATGAACTGGCTTAACTAATATTGGTACCATAAGTAAGTGTCGTGCACAGCAAGCATAGACTATTGTAAGGAGGAGAGGAACACAGTGATCAGTCGCAATCCCTTTGGTTTTTTATTAGTCTTGCACATCCAGATTTCAGCTGTAAATAACCATCATGAATGCATTAGAGTGAGTTATAATCCAACAAACCCACAGCAGTACTTTACTGGTGTATAGGCAGAAGGAAACTGACTATACACCAGTAAAGGTGTATGGTGACATGTACTGCTGCAAGTTTGTTGAATTGTAACTTACTCAGATGCCCTGAAGATAGTTACTTACAGCAGAAATCTGGAATTACGAGAATAATAATAATAATAATAATAATAATAATAATAATAATAATTAAAAACAATGGGATTGCAACTGATTGCTATGTTCCTAGCCTTGCTTATGAAATGCCTTGTTTTTGCGTACTATCTTAATGCCTAAATTATATTGGCAAGAACTGGTTGAATTAAAACCTCTTCACCCAATACTATGGAGTAAATGCACACAGACATCAGACATAATGCTGTCAGCAACAAGAGTGTCAGTCATAGGTAAAACTTTATGCATCTTAAGAATATAATGTAGCAAGTGCTGAGTTAGCAAATCCACAGTACTTATGAATTATGTGGTTATGTATTAAATTGGATGTCTTATACTGGAATGCCAGGCAGATAAAAATTAGAACAATAATTCCTCTGGTAGCACAGATTAATTTTTCAGCTGGAATCCCTCATGTCAATTGTGCAGGTTGTTCGCAAATTGTATTTCCACAGCTTGACAAATTCCAAGATTTGTACATCACATACAAGCCACATTCATCCCTTTACTCACTCTAACAAGGTACCGACAGAAAATAAAAATTCCTGTTTCAAACTGAAAAATGTATGTAACTTGGACTATTACGAACAAAAAAACATATTTACGTAACTTAGACTATTACGAACAAAAAACATATTTACGTAAGTTAGACTATTACGAACAAAAAACATATTAATGTACTATTTAGCAATGAAGAGTTAAGTTTGTCTTTCAGTGATTTTGATGTGTTGGTTTGTTGTTAAGTGATTTTGATCTATTGGGAAATTGCTTTTTATGGGAAGTTATAAAATTTAGATTGTAGGTAATTTTGAATATTTCTTAACTTTTTTAAGTTATAGCCCTGAAACTCATACAGCAATTAACTATTGTCATTCTAGAAGATCATATAAAATTTTGTAACTGTTAGTATATGAGAAATGACTGTATTAATTTACAGGTTGCTATGTGATTTAAACAATCTGCAAAGACCAGCAGAGCTGACAGATGACAGCTTTTCAGAATGCATTCTGTTGGACATCTGGCCATTAAAATTTATGTTACAGCTTTGCAATTGTCAGTGCATATCACTATGCAACAGTTAGACATGAAAAATTCTTACAAGAATGCATCTCACCACATCCACATAAAATTTTCATGTCACTGGCCAGGACCGGTGAATACTTCAAGAACCAAAAAATGTGACAAATGCGATTTTCACACGGTTAAGCAACCGTCTTCACGTGACAGCCACTTTCCTCTTTGTTGACCGATGGCCTCATAGGAGCACGTTTTGTCCTCCACGATGAAGTCCGACAAACAATCCACGTCCATATCAGCTGCCTTACCAAAGTTCTGGGATGCGTGTATGTGCTACTCTTCTGCTCAGATGTCAGCAGATGTGGAGCAGACTTTACACACTCACAACTTCACACTTCTAAATTGTCAATCGTGAAACTGTAGATGGTGTGTACAGCAATATTGAATCACCTGTGATGATTTTGACCCTGTTTCATCAGTTTCTTTTAAGTAGTTGCCATTCAAAGTTCACATTTTCAACTTTATCCATTTTCAGAAGCTTCTGTTTCCTTCTTCTGTGTAGTGTTGATTTCCACGTTTAACTCCATTTTAACATTAAATTCAGACATTACTTCTATGTATTAGATGTTAACGAATTTCTCTTTTTCAACAGAGTCTTTATTGCTATTGTAAGCCTGAAGTTTATATCTTCTCAAGGCTTTTCAGTTTCTGCTTTGACTTGCAGACAGCAAGACCCTTCTACTACTTTAAATGTCTCATTTCTTATTCTAATTTCCTCAGTGTCAGCTGACCAAATTCCGTTACATGTGTTTTAACGTAATTGATGTTCATGTCTTATAACCTCTTTTAACTTTAATTATATTTCAAAATTTCTACTTGCTTTTATTTCTGCTTGCTCAAGGTACAGAGTGAATAATATCCAGTAAAGGCTACAACCTCGTGCCGGTCCCTTTTCAGCTACTGCTTCCCAATCATGCCTTTTGACTAGTAGATGCAGTGGAGTTCCCGTACAGATTGTAAATAAGATTTCGCTGCCTGTATTTTATCCCCACTACTTCCAAATGTCAGAGATTGTAGTCCAGTCAGCAATGTCAAAAGCCTTATTTAAATTTACAAATGGGATAAATGTAAGTTTACATTTCTTCAACCTATCTTTTAAGATAAATCCTAGGATCAGTGCGGCCCTCACAAGTTTCTACATTTCTCCTGCTCAGGAACTTGGTGCAGTGCAGGAGAGCTTGCAGTCCAGCATATGTTTTTAATACATTATTTTGTGACATTTTAACTGAGCACGACAACTCTACAGCTGTCTTTATGGATGGGTCAAAATGGGGGCTCCATTGGATGCTCTGTTGTTTTTCCTGAGCATGTCCCCATGGTCCAACTGCCTTGAGACTTCACTGTCTTGATGCAGAATTATATGCTATATATGTAAAGTGATGGTGGATGGGAGAGAAAAGAAAGGAAAGGAAAGGGAAGGGAAGAGTTTACTGATGTCAGCTGCATAGGGAAAATATGCAGAATCAGTGGCGACAAGTGAAAATGTGTAACAGACCGAGATTTGAAAGCAGGATCTCCTGCTTACTAAACAGGTGCGTTAACCACTGTACCATCTGGGACACAGTGTTATCGCAAATGTGTGGACTATCTTGGCATACCTCTCAGACATGTCTGAAAGAACAGACACTATGCATTCATAGAATTATTTGGGATCTTGTGGGCACTGGAGCAGATCAGATGTGCTTCAGGTAGTAAATTCCTTGTCTGTTCAGATTCTCTGATTGCTTCAAATACTAAATTCCTTGTCTGTTCTGATTCTTTGAGTGCCTTTCACTCTTTACAACGCCTGGACACAGCAGGTAAAGTAGTTCAGAATATCCAGGACACCCTGCTGTAATAACTACAATGGCTGGGGAAGTAGGTGTCTTTCTTCTAAGTACCGTGGCACAGAAGTATTGTGGGCTACAATAGAGCAGACATTGTATCCAAGGAGACATGTCGTAATCCTCAGTTATTTCAGTGTGCCCTCCACCTGCATGCTCGCCGTTGTGGAACAGAGTCGTGCGTCAATGAGAAAACACGTGGCTGGAAGTGACTGATAATAAGCTGCACCTAGTAAAGCCTACAATGCAGCTGTGGCGTACTTCCTTTCAGCCACGAAGATGGGATCAGGTCCTCCTTACTTCTCTTTGCATAGGCCACAGTCCTCTGGTGTGTGGCTTCTTGCATTGATGTGACGACCCTCCAGTGTGTGGTGCTTTTGGCATGCAAACAAGTGTGTTTTATTTTCGGACCAGAGAGAAGTGGCAGCTCTGCCTTTATTTTAAGTGACATTCAAATGAATGTGGTGATACTTTAAAGGTTTTGTGACTTGTCCAGCTTGTTTCCAAAAATTTTAGAGAATTTTTCTAAATTGCTGACAGGATGATAGGCTGAGCCTTGATTTTTCTAAGTGGTCAGCTAGTCACATTTCCCTGTGCCTTTCTTTTAGCTTTTCTGTGGTTTTACTTCTGTTTTAATTCCATGCCCAGCACCTTTCACCCTTCTCCAGAGTGATTGTGTGGATCAACTTGAGGTGGCGGTGAGTGAATGAGAGTCATTTTATAGGTTTCCTTTTCATTGTGTATTTATCCACAACTGTTTTTTTTTAAATATGCATAAGGGCACTGATAACCTGGGAATTGAGCACCCATAAGCTCCAAACACACACACACACACACACACACACACACACACACACACACACACACAGGTCAGTAATCTTTGACTATAACTGGGCCGCTGAAACATATCACTTCAAGTTCACACCACAAGCGCTGTAAAGTTGGTGGTATGATTGACAAACAAGTGAGGAACATGACGCACTGCATCTACTGAAGCAGTTACAGAACAGCAAAAAAACCTGGTTCCAGCATCAATGATACCACATTGTTATATGTTGTGTGCAACTGCCTGCTTCTGCGTTGTGCTGTGTTACTGCCTTGACTGGAGTTTCTGTTTATTAAAGAATGTCATCAAAACAACTTTATTCACCAAGTGACAGTCCATTGCACTATGGAATGCCATCAAATAGTCAGGCTTTGGAATTGCTATGAAGGAAGTATGCGTTTCATGAGCAAGAAATAGAATTTGTTTCTGTTCATGGGTATGCTTTGGTTCCTACTGATAAAATCTTAGACCGTACCTCAAAGACTCTAGGACTTGGTCAAAGAACTGTTTCAAGAAAAGGGATGCTACTTCAGGACTTGCAAGATACCGAAATAAACAGTGTGGGGCAAAGCTCCGGTGGAGAAAGCATTGTGTTTTTAAGTACTCGTGGAAAGAAAAAAAAGCAGCAGCATCAGTTACCAATCATGATTCATTCCAAACCAATGCTATTCATTGGCACATTTCGGATATTATAATAGAAAGGAATACTCAACAGTAGTGAAGTTGCTAATTCCATTAAAAGAATGTGAATTTTTCTCAGGGGGGACCACATCACTGAAAATGGTATTAAAAAGTATGGACTTCCACTTAAAAAAGTTAGATGGATGACTGTGCTCTGTTAAATTCTTCTTGCATGTTAGAGCTCATTTTCTAGTTCTCTTCGTAATCACATAAATTGTGAAGGACACACAGGAAAAGGATGTATCAGCACAGTATGAAACACTTTCCTAAATGAAATGTTCAAAATGCCTCTGATTGCAAAGATACATGCACCAACCCACCATCGACTAAACAGCTGGATGCTACGTCCTTGATGGTAGTAGAGCAATGATGCTAACCTTATGTCTACACAAGCAGTGAAATGAGTTATACATCACCATCACCTTCATTCCACTTGAACAGCAAATGCGAACAGTGAACGTGAAGGTGCTTTTACATCTGTGCGCCTTGCAGCTAGGCGTTGTGCGGCTGTAGTTTGCCTCACATGGAAGTAGAGGTGCCAGTGTGAACACAGGTGTGAATGGAATCAATTTCATGCACATGTTGAGGGAGAGGCATGCACCTACACCCACGTGCCTCTACTTACGTGTGGGATAAGCACAGTCACATAGCGACTAGCCACAAGGTACACAGGTGTAAACGCACCTTAAGAATTACACCTTACTGTAAATTGTAACCAAACATAACACAGAGCGTATTTTGAATATTTCATGCAAGAACACATTTCATGTAATGCTAGTGCATTATGTTTGTGTGTGTTTCCTACGACTAATGTGTTTATGAAGAGAAGTAGAAAATGAGCTTGATACGGAAATAAAATGTTTCCAGACCCATGTTAAGATAAAATGTTTCCTTTTGTATGTCTGAGGAATGTTTCCTGAAAGTTCAATCGTACATTTTTGTTACACCTGTATGTCACATTCAAACCATTACAAAACTCATTTTCAGCTGTTGAGTTTTTGTTCATGGTATGCAAGGTATGCTTGCAAACTAAGATTTTTTGGGGCACAGAGTTTGCTCACATCGTCAATATTTTCTTCCATGGATCTGTCACATCATTCACCTGTTAAGATTTGGTTGCTTGTTCATCCAGTTGGCACAATTTGTAAACCAGTTACATGCTTACTTTATAACTTTTTTACACTATGTTGTTAAAGATGCCAGTTTGAAACTTTGGTGCATTCTTTTGACAGTTGCGCCTGGAAACAGAAGCAGGCTCACCGCCTCCCGCCAGCTCAGCTCCCCACAAACGACAGTCCCTGTCGCCGGCAGCAGCACATGTGCCTGTGAAGAGGCAGCGGGGATCCTCCGGACCTTCTGGCGACACTCCAGACGAGCCCCTGGAAGTGGTCCCTCCTGCTGCAGGTGTGGAACGCCTCCGTGCTGTACTGGGTCCTGACATGTCTATCAGTCTGGCGGGCCATAGGACACCCACGCACGACGAGTCCTCCGGTGCTTCGTCTGAGGATGTACAGATAATAGAGGTGGTGGAAAGGCAGCCGCTCAAACCACCCCAACCGCCCCCAGTTGATGCCTTTGATGACAATAGCTCACAGGTACATGAACTATCTAGATATGTGAAATTTATATGATCTGTATTTGGAAATAAGAAATATATTAAACAAATTGGGGAAAAACACAGTGCTTCAGTTGTAATTTGTTTGTTTGTCTGGTAAGCTGAATGCGTATTGGTTGCATTGGTCTTACGCTGATTCGCACTGAACATCAATGGAACAGAAGGTAACATTGCCTTCAAATGAAGGCGTGTGTAGGTTCAGTGGGTGGTGGAATACCACTGTGGAATGGATGGGAGATATAGTGGGTAGAACATTACTCATTTTGGGGCACAGCGAGAAGTAGTCGAAACCCTGGCGGAAAACACAATTCAGTTGCTCCAGTGCTGGGTGGTACTGAGTTACGAGGGGAATGCTCCTCCGTGGCCAGACAGTTAAGACTTTAACAAGTGATGGGTGACCGGAGAGGTAAGGCACAGGAGATCTGTTTTTGTACAAGATTTGGAGAGTAATTATAGTCTGTGAAGACCTCCGTGAGACACTAGGTATATGTTGACTGCTCATCTCTACAGATGCAACGGCCACGGGTTGGTAGGCTGCATGGAAGGGACTTCTCGATAAGGAAAGGGTCAAAGTGGAAGTATTGCTGGAGGTTGGTAGGTTTGATGTAGCAATCTTGGAAGTGGAGGTCAACATCGAGAAAATTGGCTTGTTTGGATGAGGAGGAGCAGGTGAATTGAGTAGCGGAGAAAGTGTTGAGGTTCTGGAGGAATGTGGATAAGGTGTCCTCACCCTTGTTGTATATCATGGAGAAGTCATCAGTGAATCTGAACAAGGTGAGGGGTTTGGAATTTTAGGTAGTCTGAAAGCATTCCTCTATATGGCCCGTGAATAGGTTGGCACAGGATAGTGCGATGTGGGTGCCCATATCTTACCCTGGATTTGTTTGTAGGTGCTGCCTTCAAAGGAGAAGTAGATATAGGGATGTTAGTGTAAAGGGAGATGGCATCAGTGGTGACGAGCAGGGAACCATGTGGTAAAGGAAAGAGAGCTGTCGAGAGTCCGTGGAGGAAATGGTTGGTATCTTTTATACAGGAGGATATGTTCCTGGTAAGAGGATGAAGGTGTTGGTCTACAAAAGCAGAGATTTTCTCAGTGGAGGTGCTGGGTGGTTGGGCTTGTGGACTTTAGGAAGCATGTAGAAGGTGTAAGCATGGGGAGTGGGAGGGGTGAGGAGAGAGATGGACTCCGGAGAGAAGTTCTGGGATGGAGTCACTGTGACTGGGTTTGTAGGTGGATGAATTGACAGCTGGTGGAGTCTTTCTGCAAGTTAATCTTTATGGTTCAAAACAGCATTGGTGGAGCCTTCGTCAGGAGGTAGAATTATAAGGTCGGGGTCAGTTTTTATGTGGTGTATTGTAATTCTGTCTGTGGATGTAAGGTTAGCTTGCGTGATGAGGGATTTGGGGAATGATGATGATGATGCAAGGTAACACAGGTTAAGAAATTCTGGAATGTTAATAGCGAATGATCTGGGGGCAGTGGGGGTGGATCACGTTTGAATGGAGGAGTGAACTGAGTTAGGCAGAGTTTAGCATTGGTCTTTGGATGAGTCTGATTGGCAGGGCTGGTGGTAAAAAAGTGTTTCCACTGTAGGGGCTGGGAATAGAACGACGACAGAATTTGGGAGTGGGGCAAAAGGTGAGGCGTGCTTAAGGCTTTTGGAGAATAGGTTAATGATTGTGTTTTGGTCTGGTTACGTTCAGAATTCAGTTTGTTGGTGGGAGTGAGTTTTTGGGGGTGGGATAAATGTAGTAGGTCTGCAAGGCAGGGTTTGTCAGCTTTGATGAGATGTGGGGGAGGTTTGGAGGTTGTTGTAGAGGTGGTGCATAGTGGTAGTCCAAGGTGAGAATAGGAAGTGAATAGGGTGGAGAGTTTTTGTAGGTGGCGTTTTGCATGCTGCTCTAGTTCCTGGATGGCAAGAGTTTCAATATCTATTATGGGATCCAGGAAAGGGTTTGCAGCTAGAGATGGGTAATTAGATTGGTAAGGCCATTTTGGGGTTCCATGAGCCAAACGACAATTTAGGAACAGTATGTGGGACTGAGTTCTGGCTGGAACTTCTTACCTTGTTGCAGATGGGAGGAGCAAGGATTCATGGTGGTGGATAAAAATGCGTAAAAATATTTTAATAACATGAAATATGTCTGAAAAATTTCGCACAAATACACCAAAACAGATGGAAAAAATCACGAAAAGGATGAAATCGATGAAGTATGGGGAAATCTGAGGGAGTAGGCGATTGTGAAAGACAAAAACTAACTGAAATCGATGTGAAAACACTAGAAGATCAAAGAAAAAAATAAGTAAAACTATTGTAATGTGGGTTACTGGTTCATGGGTGGGTATGTGCGAAGAAGGGGGTGGCAGATGTGAATAGATTAGGTGATGTTATTACGTGCGAACTGGAATAGAGAGGAGAAGAGGTGGGAAGGGGGTGAGGATGATATACAAGTTCATGTGGCACAGGAAGGTATAAAAAATATGTGAGAGTACACAGTTAGAGTGATCAATTTGAAGTTCTAGGATTAATGATATTGACAGGAGTAATGTGGGATATGAGATGCTGTTGTGTACAGCAGAGATGGTTAATAGAATGTGGCTCGCAAATAGAGCGTGCAGTGTGGTTTGGAAGGCAAAGCTATTGGCTAAACAGGCCTTCATCAGAATACATACATACATACACACACACACACACACACACACACACACACACACACACACACACAAATAAATGCAACTCGCACACCCAGGCCAGACTGCAAGCAGCAGAACATGATGGGAGAAGTAAGCCAAGTGTTGGGGGGGGGGGGGGGGGGGGGGGCTGCTAAAGTGCTGAAGTGCTGCTTGTGGGAGCATACAGGAATGAGGTGGAGAGAGGGTAGGGCAATTAGGTGCAGCCGGGAGGTTAGATGGAAGGGGGGGGGGGGGGGGAGGCAGGGGGAGCAGCAGAAGAGGATAGAAGTAAAAAGACAGTGAGTGTGTTGGTGGAATAGAGGGCTGTGTAGTGCTGGAATGGGAACAAGGAAGGGGATAGATCTGTAAAGGACAATGATTAACGAAGGTTGAGGCCAGGAGGGTTATGGGCACCTGTGCAGTTCAGAAAACCTGATGTTGGGGAGAAGAATCCAGATGGTACAGGTTGTGAAGCAGTCATTGAAATGAAGAACATAGCATTGGACACCGTGCTCAGCAATTCAGTGGTCCAACTGTTGGCCACAGTTTGTCGGTGACCATTCATTCAGACAGACAGCTTGTTGGTTGTCATGCCCAGGTAGGATGCAGCATAGTGTTTGCAGCTTAGTTTGTAGATCAAATGACTAATTTCAAAGGTAACCTTGCCTTTGATGGGTTAGATTATGCGTGTGACCGAACTGGAGTAGGTAGTGCTGGGAGGATGTGTATCCTACCCCCTATCCTTCGCATCCCTCCCACAGTATCCTTGGCCATACCTATACAATCCCTGCTCCCAACCCCTTGCATCATGGCTCATACATCCTCCCACCACCATCTACTCCAGTCTGGTCACAATCACCACGTGTCCCATCAAAGGCAGAGCTACCTGTGAAGCCTTTGAAGCTGAAGGCTTTATTTGACAGTCTTTTTGTTGTGCCTATCTGTGACTCAGCATCTCAGCTATAAGGTGAGTTGTAACTGTCCGTTTCATGATATTGTCAATATTCCATCCTGGCTTTTCCATTGTACAATAATAAAATACATAAATAAGTAATCATTCCTGCAGAAAGGTAAGATGCCTATCTATTAACCTACATTCAAGAATGAATCCCTGCCTTACTGCGCCTTTGTTGTTATGGAAATAGGAAGCCTACCATACAAATTTCTTATTATGAAACGCAGCTTAACTGAGCGTAGGTTACACTTGGCTCGATGTCAGGTGAGCTCACTCTCTGTGCAGGATGCCTGTAGTATTTGTGCCAGTTCATTTTATTTTTTTACATGTTACAGCTTTTTTGAAACAAATACAATATGTACAAATGCTGCATTCATCGAAACCAGAGTTCACATCAGTCCTGCTTGTTAATATGTACCTGAATTGTTTAATCTATGAGATCTGTTCAAAAAATTCAGGAACTTTGTCCACAAATTTTTTCTACTCTTACCTTTCACTTATTGTGCATGGTCTCTTTCGAAACACTCTCATCCAAAATTGATACCCCACTCCTAACGCCATTTCCACTTCCAGAAGTAGTCTTGGTATGCCTCTTGCTGGTTTGCGCAAAGTGCCGTCTGCGAATTTTCTTTAATCTCGCCTGTCGTTGCAAATCTTTGTTCTTTCAACAGGGTTTTTAACTTTGGAAATAAAAAAAGTCGACAGGGGCCAGGTCTGGATAGTATGGTGGATAAGACTACACAGTGATTTGGTTTTTTGTGCAGTAGTCATGCACCAAGAAGGATGGACGTGTGGGTGTGTTATCGTGATGCAAGAGCCATGAATTGTCTCGCCATATTTCAGGCCGTTTCATTCTCAAAGTTTCTCACAGGAGTCGCAAGTCCCAGTAGTACCATCGATTAACAGTTTGCCTCTGTGGCACAAATTCTTGGTGGACTAATCCTTCAAAGTGAAAGAAAACTCTCAGCATGGCTTTGACATTTGACCTGACCTGACAAGCTTTTTTTGGTTTTGGAGAACCTTTCCCAATCCATTGTGAAGATTGAACCTCGGTCTCAACATCATAACTGCAGACCCGCATCTCATCACCAGTTACGATTCTCTTAAGGAACATCTCGTTTTCATTTTTGTGATCCAAAAGCTCTTCACAGATTGCGAAGCAAAGGTCTTTCTTGTCTTGACTCGAGAGTCGTGAGTTGAACTTGGCGACAACGTGATGTATTCCAAGATGCTGTGTGAGCATTTCATGACATAATCCATCTGAAATGTTCATTCTTTTGCAACCGCTCGGACCGTCAGTCTTCAATTGGCTCACACAATTTTGTTAACATTCATGACACGAGTGTTGTTGGTAGATGTTGAAGGGCATCTTCAATTAGTGTCACCTTTCACTTCCATCTGGCCATTTTTAAACCACGTGAACCATTTGTGACACCGAGTAGGCTTCCTGAATCATTTGGTGTGTTCCTGTAAAGGTTTTCTTGAGTTTCATGCAAAATTTAATTCAGGTACGTTGCTCCTCTAACTCTGCCATCTCAAAATTCACGAACTGCACAATACAATGTTCTACCCAGTACAGCACTGAACAATAACTAACAGGCATACCACAATGAAACTTCCAGCAGTTACACATTAAACACAAGCATGCGCAAGGATGCCAACTGCATTTCACTCCAACACATTGTTGACACGAAATTACAAATGTTCTGTAATTTTTTGAACAGACCTTGTATATATAAACTGTGCCACTAGGTCATAATTTCTAAATGATAATGCAGATTCTATACCAGAGTGAACTACTTGCTTAAGTGAGGAGGAGGAGACACTTAATACTGTTTAACCCTTCACTGTCACTCTTTTAGCCCCATAATGAAATTTGCGACTACTGCTTGTACTAGTTTTTCATAGGAACAAATTACCGACTTCTATCACTTATAAATTTTTGCCTGCATCATTCCAAAACTCGTGTAATTCACAGGGTATACATAAAGTTTGGGAACACTTTGAATTATTTATTGCACAAGAATTTTGTACAGATGTCATACATATTGCATTTTGAAGAGAGAGACTGAAAGTTAGTTAGTTAGTGTTTTTTTTTTTTTTTTTTTTTTTTTTTTTTTTTTTTTTTTTTTTTTTTTTTAACAAACATTTCATATATGAACCAAGAGTGACCCAGCAGACATCAATATGGTAATCAAATTCTTGCCATACCTGTCCCAGCATGGCATCGTCGACTGTGGCAGACGCTTCCCGTATTCTCTCCTGGAGCTCTGCTATATCACGTGGTACTGGCGGTACATACAGCAGACCTTTAATGTGTCCTCACAGAAAAAAGTCACACAGAGTGAGATTTGGTGATCCGGGAGACTATCTCGTGAAACAGCTATCCCCGTCTGTACCACAGCCGATCCATCGATGTGGCAGCTCCGTGTTCAGCTACTCACGAACTTCACGATTAAAATGGGGGTGGGGCCCTATCCTGCTGGGGGGTGGGGCCCTATCCTGCTGAAAGATGGAACAGATTGTCCGATTGCATGTGAGGCATCAGCCATTGCTGCAACATATCCAAGTAGGAACATCCAGTGACAGTGCTTTCAACGAAGAAGAATGGCCCATACAGTTTTCGACATGACGAGGCACGAGAAACATTTACCTTTGGGAATCACGCTCAAATTCAATGCATTCGTGTGGATGCTTTGTACCCCAGATTCACTTTCCCATTAGTGTGAAAAGTGGCTTCATCACTAAAAATTAAGCGATCAACAATGCCATCCCAGTCTTTGTTCAGTTGTTGTAACTGCGAACAAAGCTCAAAACGCTTGTCTTTGTCGTCGTCATTTAGCTTCTGCACTAGCTCCCATTTGAATGGTTTCATAGACAGCTTCTGTCTCAGGACGTTCCGCTCTGTTATTGGAGCCATTTCGAGTTCATGGGATGCACGATGCATCGACTTCTTTGGACTCCTCATGAATGTGTCTCATACGCGCTCCACATTCACGTCACTCACACTGGGATGTCCACTTCTCTTTGCCGGGCACAAGCAACCTGTTGTAACGAATTTGTTGTGCCAGTGATAAATGGCCTTCCTTGTTGCTGGCTTCTTACTGTACTTGGCTCTAAACGTCCGTTGAAAAGCTGTAGCACACTTGTTTTTGTAGAACTGCAAGACACAGAGAGCTCACTCCGCACCTGAACTCCATTTTTGCGACTAGCGCGGACTATCGGCAAATTACCAAACTATGCTGTGGTAGTATACATGGAGAAGAAAAAAAAAAACTGAGTAGTTATTATCTGCTGAGTAGTTATCTGAGATTGTCCCTTGTAGGAAATAGACACTCTCCCTTGAACCTTATCAATATATCATACCTCCTACAGCTCTGACATAGCTCTTTTCATTTATTTTCATTTTTATTTTTATTTTATTTTATTTAATTTCATAATTTGTTGCAGTGTTTTCATTTTAATTTTTCTTGTCAGTACCCTTTACTGTTGCTGAGGCAGTCACTTGAACAATTTTATCTTTAGTACCATCTGATGTTCAGTTCTCTCAAAATAAATGTAAAGTTCAGAGGTAGAGCTAATTAGACTTCTTCAACCTTAAGTTGGTAGGATGCAGAAAGAGGGTTATCCAGAGAGGAACAAAGAGATTTCTTCTGCCAATTGCTGCACGATGAATGAGAGCCTCTGTGACTGTAAATTTGCTTGGAAGAATATACAATCATATAATCACACACGTTTTACCTCATATAAACAAAACCTTAATATAGCGTGATTAATAATTGAGATATCCTGATTTGCACTGTAAAATTTTCACTGTAAGTGAAATATGGCAGAGCTTATGTGAGTACCAGTACTAATATTACAAGCATTTTGTTGTAGGATGTGATCATTGTCGAAGAGGTGGGCACACCAATGCCACCAGCTCGTATGCCAGAAATGCCGACACGTGGTGGTAAGAGAATGAGAGGCCGACCTCGGCGAATGAGTGTGCAGCCCACGAGCCCTGTCTCGCGCCACCACGAGGAGCCGGTGCTGCCACCTGCCCAGCAAGTCCCAGATCCCGGCTTGACGGCCTCCGGAAGGCCAAAAAGGTCGTGCCGTGGCCGTGAGCTTCCTTTCGTCGAAAAGAAGAAGACCCGTGCTAGAGGTGGTAAGTATCAGTACGTAGTTTTTGTGGGTCAACTGAGCCTACTGATACCGGAGGTCAGCTTACAATATCCTAGATGTCATGATATGCCGGTCTGTAGTGCAGCCTGAGGGCTCTTTTGGGTTGAAAGGTGACCATTTTGCTGTGTATTTGCAAAGCGATATCAAAGGATTTGGTGAATCCACTTTTGCTGTAACATTTTCTTTCATTCCTGCAACTTTGACTCATTGAAGCCAACACATTTTAAAAATATGGGTGAGGCTGACCTGCTTGAACATCTAGATCCCATAATTTTCCATGTACAGTTTCTCGATTTTTTCCCCCTTGTTCCTGTGTGTGTTTGTGTGTTCCTCATATGACTGGATTCCTCAGTAGAACTGTAGCTAAAGTATCGTCCACTAGGTGAGCGGACATGCTGGGGAAATGTACACTTTTTTTTCTATTATTCTTTATGGTGCCACATTTCAGTCTACACAATCTCAGTTGAATCAATGTTGCAAGGTGTTGGACTGATGAAGAAATTAGTCACAAGTTATCTCGTAAGTTTGAGGATAGTGATACTGATTGAATGAAAGATGTTGTTGTGGATGAGGGAGGTGTGGACTGCCTACATGTACGTGATTACGCTGCAACTCCCTGTGAAGTATTTGGCAAAGGACTCTTAGAACCTTTTTCAGACTTTTACTCAACTGTTTTACTCTTGAATAGCACTTAGTAAAAATAAACTCCTAAGCTTGGGATTAGCCGAGCGGTCTAAGGCGCTGCAGGCATGGACTGTGCGCTGGTCCCGGCGGAGGTTCGAGTCCTCCCTCGGGCATGGGTGTGTGTGTTTGTCCTTAGGATAATTTACGTTAAGTAGTGTGTAAGTTGATGACCTTTGCAGTTAAGTTCCATAAGATTACACACACACACACACACACACACACACACACACACACACACATACACACACACACTTTCTGTGCAAGCTCTGATTTCTCTTATTATCTCTTACATATAGATATCTTCGGTGTAGCGAAGCAGCTTAAATTACTTAATAAAGGCAAATAATCCGGTCCAGGCAATATACCAATTAAGTTCCTCTCAGATTACACTGGGACAGTAGCTCCAGACTTCGCAATCACATACGACTCACTTAATGAAATATCAGTACCAAAATGCTGGTCACACCAATACTCAGGAAAAGAAATAGGAATAGTCCAATGAATTACAGACTCGTGTCACTGACATCGATTTGGAACATACACTTTGTTCAGACATTATATCATGAATTCAGAAAATATTGTTCTTGTGAAACACAGCTAGCTCTTTATTCATAAAAAGTAATGAGTGCTATCAACAGGGGTCTCAGATTGATTGAGAAATTTACAATCTCCAGAAAGCTTTGACACCATTCCTCACAACAGACTTCTAGTCAAATTATGTGTCTGTGAAGTATCGCTTCAGTTATAGGACTGGATTCATGATTTCCTGTTGTAATAATCTACGGAAAATCAAGTAAAACAGAAGTGACATCTGGTGTTCCGAAGGAAGTGTTATGAGCTCTACTGTTCCTGAGCAGCCCTGTTATATTGTTTGCAGATGATACTGTCATTTACAGTCTAGTAGCATCATCATAAGATAGAGACCAATTGCAAAATGACTTAGACATGATATCTGTACGCTGCAAAAAGTCGCAGTGGCCTCTGAATAAATAAAAGTATTAGGTTATCCATATATGTACAAAAAGAAATCCATTAAATTTTGATCATACAATAAATCACACAAATTTAAAGGCTGTCAATTTATCTAAATAACTAGGAATTATAATTACAAACAACTCAAATACTAACAATCACATGGCTAATGTTGTGGGAAAGGCAAACCATAGACTGTGTTTTAGTGGCAGATTATTTAGAAGATGCAACATGTCTACTTAGAGAGACTGCCTACACTATGCTTTTCCACCCTCTGCTAGAGTATTACTGTGTGATACGGGATCCTTACCAGATGGAGGACATCAAAAAAGTCCTAAGCAGGGCAGCTCGTTTTGTATTATTGTGTTTTAGGGAGAAAGTGTTACGTACAGGTGAGTTGAGTGTGGCAGTCATTAAAACAAAGGTGTTTTTCATTGCAAGATCTTTTCATTAAATTTCAATCCCCAACTTTCTCCTCAGAGTGTGAAAATATTTTATTGCCAGTGGCCTAAACAGGGAGAAATGATCATTGTAATATGATAACAGAAATTGGGGCTTGTATAAAAAGATATGTGTGTTCATTTTTACCATGTGCTGTTAGTTTGGAACAGTAGAACAATAGTCTAAAATTGGTTTAGAGAACCCTTTTCCAGGCACTTCATTTTGAATTGCAGAGTACTCATGTAAGTACTCATGTAGGTGTAGATACAGTGGTCACTTCATGCAATCGGGGGAGAAATTTGGTGATTTACTTCATGAAAAGTTCTCACCCCAATGAAAATGCCTTTGTTTTAATGTTTGGTGTCCCAGCTCACTTATCATATCCTTGAATATATAATTTAAGTACAAACATTGACCCAAGTTGAACCAAAATTTATATAGAATTGAACATTTCAACTGAAATACAAAAGTTGTGAGGAGGCAGGATTCATTACAGCTCGCAGCTGACATTATTTATCAACATATTCTTCATCGTTACAGATCGAGCGGCCCCTCGTAAAGCTGTACCACCTATTTGATCATCCATTTAATATCTGTACAAACTGATACATATAATTTAGAAAGAAAAAGTGTTAATAGGTCTTTGCTTTGCAGGCGGTCGCAGACGCAGAGGTGACACACTCACAGATCATCGTCCAGGTGGTCTGTCTGAGTTTGCACGCAGCTTCTCTGGGTCTCTCTCTCCAACCAGCATCTCTGGTGCTATTCCACACGAAATGTTACCACAGCCGGCGAAGAAGAGCTTCACGTTGGGTGACAAGTCTCCTTCCGGGCTATCCAGGTCGGGTGCTATTCCACAAGAAACGTTGCCGGAGCCGGTGAAGAAGAGCTTTGCATTAGGCGAGAAGTCTCCTCCCACACTACCCAGGTCCAGTGCTATTGCACGTGAAGCGTTACCAGAGCCGGGGAAGAAGAGCTTTGCATTGGGCGAGAAGTCACCTCCTGCGCTACTCAGGTCGCCTCCTGGCCTGCAGTCTCCTCCGAGGGTGAAGTCCCCTGAACCCAAGTCACCCCCATCGAAGCACCAGAAGGCAGGGCCAGGAAAGAAGTCCGCCGCCACTGCTAGGCGAGCGTCACTGGTGGCTGCAGAAAAGGAGCCACTACCAGCAGATTCCAAGGCAGTCACTGAAACGACTCGAAGAAGGTCAACAGAGACGAGGGAAATGCAGCCTGCGGACAGAGAGCCGACTGCAGCAACTCCAGATGTGATCGTCGAACCTCGCACCCCTGAGCCTACTGTTGAACCTACGGCAACTGCACAGAGTGTATCTCTTGTACCATCAGGACCACCATCACCGATGCAGGTGACTCTCTCTCTCTCTCTCTCTCTCTCTCTCTATATATATATATATATATATATATACATATATATATATATATATATATATATATATATATATACATATATATATATATATATATGAATATAATAGAGGGAAACATTCCACGTGGGAAAAATATATCTAAAAAGAAAGATGATGAAACTTACCAAACAAAAGCGCTGGCAGGTCGATAGACACACAAACAAACACAAACATACACACAAAATTCTAGCTTTCGCAACCTATGGTTGCCTCGTCAGGAAAGAGGGAAGGAGAAGGAAAGATAAAAGGATATGGGTTTTAAGGGAGAGGGTAAGGAGTCATTCCAATCCCGGGAGCGGAAAGACTTACCTTAGGGGGAAAAAAGGACAGGTATACACTCGCACACACACACATATCCATCCACACATACACAGACACAAGCAGACATTTGTAAAGGCAAAGAGTTTGGGCAGAGACCTGCCAGCGCTTTCATTTGGTGAGTCACTACATCTTTGTTTTTTGATATATATAAAATAGAGGGAAACATTCCACATGGGAAAAATATATTTAAAAACAAAGATGATGTGACTTACCATACGAAAGCGCTGGCAGGTCCATAGAAACACAAACAGGCAGATACATACACACAAAATTCAAGCTTTCGCAACAAACTGTTGCCTCATCAGGAAAGAGGGAAGGAGAGCGAAAGACGAAAGGAAGTTGGTTTTAAGGGAGAGGGTAAGGAGTCATTCCAATCCCGGGAGCGGAAAGACTTACCTTAGGGGGAAAAAAGGACAGGTATACACTCGCATACACACACATATCCATCCGCACATACACAGACACAGGCAGACATTTGTAAAGGCAAAGAGTATGGGCAGAGATGTCAGTCGAGGTGGAAGCAAAGAGCAAAGATGTTCTTGAAAGACAGGTGAGGTATGACTGGCGGCAACTTGAAATTAGCGGAGGTTGAGGCCTGGCGGATAACGAGAAGAGAGGATATACTGAAGGGCAAGTTCCCATCTCCGGAATTCTGACAGGTTGGTGTTAGTGGGAAGTATCCAGATAACCCGGACGGTGTAACACTGTGCCAAGATGTGCTGGCCGTGCACCAAGGCATGTTCAGCCACAGGGTGATCCTCATTACCAACAAACACTGTCTGCCTGTGTCCATTCATGCGAATGGACAGTCTGTTGCTGGTCATTCCCACATAGAAAGCTTCACAGTGTAGGAAGGTCAGTTGATAAATCACGTGGGTGCTTTCACACGTGGCTCTGCCTTTGATCGGTTACAGGACTGGAGTAGGTGGTGGTGGGAGGGTGCATGCTACAGGTTTTACACCGGGGTGGTTACAAGGGTAGGAGCCAGAGGGTAGGGAAGGTGGTTTTCCGGCCGACAAGGGTTCCACGACAGTGGTACTTGATCGTCGGGAGTATGTGGCTGAGGGACTGCGTCAGCTTTCAGACAACACCACATACAAAGTTTGCCAAAGTAATCCCATTCTTGATGTCCAGGTGGAGCTTCAAGGAATCCTCAGAACCTTAGGCCCCTTACAAAACCTTTCACCTGACTACATCAACCTCCTGACCCCAGCGACTCCCCACACCCCTACCTTCTACCTTCTTCCTAAAATTCACAAACCCAATCATCCCGGCCGCCCCATTGTAGCCGGTTACCAAGCCCCCACAGAACGTATCTCTGCCTACGTAGATCAACACCTTCAACCCATTACATGCAGTCTCCCATCCTTCATCAAAGACACAAACCACTTTCTCGAACACCTGGAATCCTTACGCAGTCTGTTACCCCCGGAAACCATCCTTGTAACCATTGATGCCACTTCCTTATACACAAATATTCCGCACGTCCAGGGCCTCGCTGCGATGGAGCACTTTCTTTCATGCCGATCACCTGCCACCCTACCTAAAACCTCTTTCCTCATTACCTTAGCCAGCTTCATCCTGACCCACAACTTCTTCACTTTTGAAGGCCAGACATACCAACAAAGGGAACAGCCATGGGTACCAGGATGGCCCCCTTGTACGCCAACCTATTCATGGGTCGCTTAGAGGAAGCCTTCTTGGTTACCCAGGCCAGCAAACCCAAAGTTTGGTACAGATTTATTGATGACATCTTCATGATCTGGACTTACAGTGAAGAAGAACTCCAGAATTTCCTCTCCAACCTCAACTCCTTTGGTTCCATCAGATTCACCTGGTCCTACTCTAAATCCCATGCCACTTTCCTTGACGTTGACCTCCATCTGTCCAATGGCCAGCTTCACACGTCTGTCCACATCAAACCCACCAACAAGCAACAGCACCTCCATTATGACAGCTGCCACCCATTCCACTTCAAACGGTCCCTTCCCTACAGCCTAGGTCTTCGTGGCAAATGAATCTGCTCCAGTCCAGAATCCCTGAACCATTACATCAACAACCTGAAAACAGCTTTCGCATCCCGCAACTACCCTCCCGACCCGGTACAGAAGCAAATAACCAAAGCCACTTCCTCATCCCTTCAAACCCAGAACCTCCCACAGAAGAACCCCAAAAGTGCCCCACTTGTGACAGGATACTTTCCGGGACTGGATCAGACTCTGAATGTGGTTCTCCAGCAGGGATACGACTTCCTCAAATCCTGCCCTGAAATGAGATCCATCCTTCATGAAATCCTCCCCACTCCACCAAGAGTGTCTTTCCGCCATCCACCTAACCTTCGTAACCTGTTAGTTCATCCCTATGAAATCCCCAAACCACCTTCCCTACCCTCTGGCTCCTACCCTTGTAACCGACCCCGGTGTAAAACCTGTCCCATGCACCCTCCCACCACCACCTACTCCAGTCCTGTAACCCTGAAGGTGTACACGATCAAAGGCAGAGCCACGTGTGAAAGCACCCACGTGATTTACCAACTGACCTGCCTACACTGTGAAGCTTTCTATGTGGGAATGACCAGCAACAAACTGTCCTTTCTGATGAATGGACACAGGCAGACAGTGTTTGTTGGTAATGAGGCTCACCCTGTGGCTAAACATGCCTTGGTGCACGGCCAGCACATCTTGGCACAGTGTTACACCGTCCGGGTTATCTGGATACTTCCCACTAACACCAACCTGTCACAACTCCGGAGATGGGAACTTGCCCTTCAGTATATCCTCTCTTCCCGTTATCCGCCAGGCCTCAGCCTCTGCTAATTTCAAGTTGCCGCCACTCATACCTCACCTGTCTATCAACAACATCTTTGCCTCTGTACTTCCGCCTTGACTGACATCTCTGCCCATACTTTTTGCCTTTACAAATGTCTGCTTTTGACTGTGTATGTGCGGATGGATATGTGTGTGTGTGCGAGTGTATACCTGTCCTTTTTTCCCCCTAAGGTAAGTCATTCCGCTCTTGGGATTGGAATGACTCCTTACCCTCTCCCTTAAAACCCAGATCCTTTTGTCTTTCCCTCTCCTTCCCTCTTTCCTGATGAAGCAACCGTTTGTTGCTAAAGCTTGAATTTTGTGTGTATGTTTGTGTTTGTTTGTGTGTCTAACGACCTGCCAGCGCTTTCGTTTGGTACGTCACATCATCTTTGTTTTTTTTTTATATAATTACACTGACATAATCAACTTGCACTGACATGACAAATGTCATGGGATACAGATGGCAGTAGTATTGCATACACAAGGTATAAAAGTGCAGCGCATTATCGGAGCTGTTAACTGATTCACATGAAAAGGCTTCCAACATGATGTTGGCCTCACAGTAGGATTTAACAGAGTTTGAATGTGGAGTGGTAGTTGGAGCTAGACACCTGGTACATTCCATTTTGGGAATTCCATATTCCAAGAACCACTGCGTCAAGAGAACGCCCCGAATACCAAATTTCAGGCATTACCTCTCATCACGGGCAACCCAGTCTCCGACAGCCTTCACTTAATGACAGAGAGCAGCAGCATTTGTGTAGAGTTCGCAGTGCTAACAGACAAGCAACACTGTGTGCAGTAACTGCAGAAATCAATGTAAGACATACGATGAATGTATGTGTTAGGGCAATGCGGCAAAATTTGGTGTTGGTGAGCTATGGCAGCAGACGACTGACTTACTTTTGTTAACAACATGACATTGCCTGCAGCATCTCTCCTAGGCTTGTGACCATATTGGTTGGACCCTAGACTGCAAAACAGTAGCTTGTTCAGATGAGTCTAGATTTCAGTAGGGTGGTGCAGACCACACGAATCCATGGACCCAAGTTGTCAACAAGGTGATTTGCAAACTGCTGCTGGCTCCATAGTGGTGTGTGCTGTGTTTACAGAAGTAGACTGGGTCCTCCACTTCAATTGAACTGACCATATTATGTTCTACCCACTCGTCTAATACAGGGTGCCTAGGATCGCTAGACAACAATTCAAGCAAATCATATTAATGGAGTTTACAGTAAGTTAAATTAACAATGCTTAACTTTGCGTATTGACAAAGGTGTGTCGCAAGCAAATGGCGACATGCAGATAATCAATGTCCTTCGGGATATAAAATTTCTTTGCAAGCAAAACAGTACAGCTCATAAATCATTGCTGTAGCATTTGTATGACGGCTCATCTTCCACTCTGGCCTCGGCTAGGTGGTGCGGCGCTAATATTCTCTTTGTTAAGAGGCCGCTCCTGTCTTGGTATCTTCCTAGATAGGGGTTTGTGAGTGTACTATTGGCTGACGTTGTCTCACAGCCCTCTCTGCTCTTCCGTTCTTGATCGTCGCGCTTGCACTTGTCATTATACTGGAACATCCCCTCCCACCCCCACCCCCATCCCCACCACCACCTAAGCCTTCAGAAAATAATTCCGGGAATTCTTTCAGCAAGCTAGCTACAGTTTCAGCAAGATAGCTACACTGTCTTTTTGCATGCAGTGCAGACACTGACAACACATTGTCCTGAATGTTAAAACCAAACAAATCAAATGAATCAAGACCATATATATTCTCACAATCGCATGATTCTAGTGCCATAAAACTCACTGTTCACATATGCAAGCGATACGTGGCAGGCAAAGTACATTTTCCGAAAACGGAATTGTCTCGTCCATTATAAGCCGTCAGGTTGTGCTAGTTTTAGACGTGTGTGGGGAGCCTAACATTTCATATGTGTGACGATTCAGCGATGTAACAAAGGTGCCTGTGTCCAACTGAAAATTCACACATTTTCCACTAAGATGCAAATGAACAAAAAATTTGTTGGACTGGCGTAGCACTGAAGAAACTGCTCACTTGCTAGTTTTGCTAATGCCTGTTGCAGGCTTTGAATATACTGCATTAATGACATGGGCCTTGCGACTAGATTTTTGTGTGTGTACCAAATTCTTATGTTTGTTCCGTTGCAAACATATGGATTGTACATGTCCTTTCTTGCCACAAGCATAAAACACTGTGCTTATTGGGAGGTGCAGTCTTGGCGTTTGTGCTGTGAATAACACGAGGCATGACTTAATTCTGTTCGCCTGTGGAGCCGCATGTTTACCGAGCTGCTTATGCGGTGTGCAGAGTTGTTTATGCGGTGTGGCAAGCGAAAGCTGCTGCTGCTGAATGGGCCGGTCGCAAACAAGGGACTCGTCCTGACAAATTGCCGGCTGCTCAGATTTATCGGCTGAGAGGGCACGTGAATCGTACTGATCTAGTGTTTGCACTACTTGCAGAAATGATGGATCGGACTATTTCAAAATCTGTTCTCTTAGTTTGACATCAGTTACATCGTACAGGATCGCATCACACAACGTAACTTCTGAATATAAAGCATCACAAGCACATTTGAATTTGCATTTCCTTATCATACCCAGCAAATTTGTTACCCACTCGTGTTAATTTTGTTCTGACCACGTTTTACAATTAAAGAATTGATATCTAGCTGCTACCATATTTGCTTGTTGGTCTCAATAGTTTGTTAGCGAATCTTCAACCTGATCATACGAAAGTTCCCCTGGAGTGGTGTGAGGAAACAATTTCTGAGTGAATCTGAACACTGCATTTCCTACCATGGACACTAAATAGGGGAGTTCCACAGTGCCAGGTATGTTGTGAGCAATTATGTGGGCTTCAAGCTGTTGCAACCACTCGAGCCATTCCTATTCTTGTTCATGAAACTGGTGAAAAGGCAGTATAGCACGTGGCGCTGCTGTGTGTGTTGCTTGTGCTGCATTAGTAGTTTGGTTAGCCAGAAACTGCCATACCGTGTGTGGCAGCGAGGGTATTTGCTGGCTCTGAAACTGAAACATCTGCATTAGCTGCATTGCATCGCATTGCAGCTGTGGTTAATGAGCAGGGAGTGGGATAGGTGGGATGGGCATGTTGGAAGAGACAGATGCAAGAAACAGACAAGGCATGCAAGAAAAATAAGTACAAAAGCAAATAAAATTTCTGCAACACCCACCTGAAAACACTCTTTAGCAAAAACATGGTAAGAGACTGTTTAAGCAAGTAAACACCCTTGCAAAGAAAAGACAAACGAGAATTATGGCACCAGCAATACACAAAAGAAAATTCCGTGGCCCCGAGGCGCAGGGAATTTTTTTTTTAAATCCTCGTCATCAATTATTGCGTTCTGCCCACTTGTCTAATATAGGGTACCTAGGAAGCTGTTTTCTCAGATCACTAGACAACGATTCAAGCAGATCAAATTAATGGAGTGGAAAGTTGCCGCTCACCATGTAGCGGAGATGCCAATTCGTGATAGGCAGGAGTTTATTATAGTAAGTTAAATTAACAATACTTAACATTGCATATTCACAATGGTGTGTTGCAAGCAAATAGCAACATGCAAATAACGACTGTTCTTTGGTATATACAGTTTCATTGCAAGCAAAAGAATACAGTTCACAAGTCACTGCTGTAGTGTTTGTATGATGGCTCATCTTCCACTCTGGCATCAGCGCTTATATTGTCGAGGCCACGCCTATCTTGGTGTCATCCTAGATTGGGATTTACCATCGTACTATTGGCTGTCATTGTCTCAGAACCCCCTCTCTGCTCTTCCATTCTTGAACGTCGTGCCAGCACTTGTCGTTATGCTGGAACAGATCATTGACTGGAAATGGTTATTTTTGGCTAATTGGAGGTCATTTGCAACCATTCATAGTTGTCGTGTTCCCAAACAATGATAGAATTTTTATGGATGTCAATGCACCATGTCACTGGGCATAAATTGTTTGCGAGCAGTTTGAAGAACGTGTCGGTCAGTTTGAGCAAATGATTTGGCCACCCAGTACCTGATGTGAATCCCATCAGACATTTATGGGACATAATAGAGAGGTCAGTTTGTGCACAGAATCCTGCACCGGAAACACTTTCGCAATTATGGATATCTGTAGAGGCAGCACGGCTCAGTATTTCTTGATGAGTTCATTCCACATTGAGTTGCTGCAGTACGTCGGGCAAAAGGTGGTCTAACACGATATTAGTAGGTATCCCATGACTGTCGTCACGTCAGTGTATCTTTGTGTATTCCGATAAGCACTGGAACAGAAATAGCTGTTTCAAATTAAAAGTTAAAATATTGGTTGTAAATACAGATATCCCAAATCGAATGAAGTTCTTTTCTGATGACATTTTCATTGTGTATCCAAAAATAGATGGGGGAAATTACCTCTGACTTTCACTCAACCCAGGGGATGTGCTAAGAATTGTGTCCAGCAAAAATATTTCTTAGTATAAAAGTGAACTCGCAAGAGAGGTTTATTTGAATGTTAGTGCAGGTTTTCCACAGTCATGGATGGAAACAGTGGTGTCGTGAACTCCATATGGTGCACTGGTTTACATGTACCACTTGGTAGACACTGGATGTCAGACAAGTTCGACATGCTTTGGTCTAAAGAACTTTGCACTTCCACAGCCCCAGTTTAAACCACTATATTGCAACATATTGATTATAGTTGAAGGTGTCTCAGACAAATCTCGGCATCCCAGTGTGCTAGCTTTGAGGAACAGCGTCACAGGCATTAATTGTGATACATTACGCCATGTGTGTACTATAGACTTAGATAAAAGGCTGCTAATTCGTGCTAAAGGGGATACGGTGAATAATTGTGTTCTGTGTCCCATTTAAAAAATTATTTGTAGCATGTAATATTTTGTTAGGAAAATTTTGTTTAAAGAAACTGTTAATTTTTTCCATATTTTAATGAGGCCCGTTGTTCATTATCTTATTGTAAATGATTTTCTGGTCTAGTTTCAAACATATTCTATTAATATATTAAACATAACCGTTGGCAGTGTCTGCAATATCAATGATATTCATTCCAAGAATTTTCTAGGTATAATAAGACAAAATTTGTGATTATGTAAATATTTTTCTAGTAATATTTTGAAAAATATTAGGAAATGTTTCCTATTTAAAATTGTAGTCATTTAATATTCATAGTTTTTTCAATAAATTAAAGCCAGAGTCTCAAATACCTTTCATGGAGTATCGCTTTTACTTGACTCATGACTCAAAGAATGAAAAACTATTATTTGCTTTAGTCTGCAGTTGGGATTTTACTTTTTAAACGACTGTTGATTTTGATAATCAGGCCATCCACAGACTCACAGTCGACGAACCTGCTTAACCGAGTAGGAGCATCATTATTTTATCTTTATAGTGATGCATCGGCTCAGGTAATCGGGTTTGACAGTGGTGTACAAGGGGATTGCCTGGTGATCAAAACCTGTACTCATTTGACAAAAGTACAACTGTAAATTAAATTTTTTTACCAATTTTGTCGACCACTGTTCCATATAACTGTGTGTCGGGAATAGATAATATAACTGTAAAAATGTTTTTAGCTAGACATACATTGGTTTACAGGCTCCACCAATGGCAAGCGAGCCTCCATCACCGTGTCCTGCTCCGAGTACAGTGCAGGTGTTCGAAGAAGAGACGCGCATGAGTGCCGAGGGTGCAGTAGTTGGGAGAATGGCAGAGCCTGAGAGTGCAGAAGGCAGTCGGGCTCAGTCTCCGGTGCAGATCCCTGACAAGATCCCTGTGGCCAAGACACCAGGTAAGTGGAACTTTTCTGTCTCTAGCCGTATGCCACTGTCTGAGGATCTGAACACATGTTGTATATAGGGCCGCTTCCTCCCATTCATAAAATTGTGTGATCTAGTTAGTTATTGAGTAAACATGGGTGCTGTATTACCTGGCAAAGCGAATTGTAGACCTGACCACATTAGCTTCATGTTTACACCCAAAAAACAGAGATGGAAGAGAAGGGCAATGTGCACTCTGGTGTTCTTGCAAGTGGAATGCAGCCACATGCTACGTGTCTATACATCAATGCCCTGTGTAGCACAGGCGACCCACACTTTTGTTTGAGAATATTTTTTGTACATTATCTGTGTGATAACATTTGTTCACGTATGTGTCGGAATCAGTGTTTCATCTGAAGAAACCACTGGCAGTTTTTATTCTGATATTTCATTGTTTTGTAAAAATGTAATTTTGTGCATGTATTTCAAAACTGTGTTCTCTCACATGCACACGCCTTATTCTGGTACCTTTTAACCCATTACTGGCCAAAACTCTATCGGATCATTTTTTGCAAACTTTTATATTTAAATATGTTACATTGAGTGATTAATTGAATAAAAAGTTGTTTTGAAAATTTTCAGTTTATTAGAACAAAAACTACAGACCGTCCCATTTTTGGGACATTGGCCAAATGTGCTATCCAAATTCACAACCTTATTCTCCATGCATAATATTGTAAGAAACAACACAGACAATAAATAAAGAATGTTTTAATATTATTGAATGTCTATTCAGTATGAAATGAAGCAAAACACTTGTCATGTACACCAACATTGCACCTATCACAATTTTTTTTTTCCTTGCAGTAAGCACATCTCTTCTGCATTTTACTTGGCACAATGAAATGCTTTCCTGGATCTAGCCGTACATCCATGCCCACCCGTCCTCCCGTTAATTTGCTTCCTTGTGGTCCTCTGCGTTTTGCTACTGATCCTGTTTCCTTTGATAGGTAAAACAATACTATTCTCCGTCGGACATCCAAAAGTGAGAGCACGCCATGTGTTTACTACGCAGATATCTATCATCTGTGTGAATAATGGCCGCCACCATTTCTTTGATCTTATCCTCGTCCTATAAAGTGATATCTGCTTGTCCAGTAGATCTACGCCACCCATATGGGCATTGTATTCTTCAATGAGATGTGGTATTGTAACAGATATTTCCATTTTCTTTGCCCGTGAGTATCTTCTAGTAGAACTCAGAGGAGTAACAGTGCTGTAATTTGTTGCTACACATACTAGTTTGTTGTCACTCCATTTCACAACCAGAAGTTCATTCTCTTTGTCAAACATGTAGTGATAGAATCCTCGTTCCTTTTCTTTTGCCATTCTTTTCGAGTCTTTCACAGACATCCATCTGTTCATAACAAACACGCCCAGACAACTAAATCACAGCTCATTGTCGTCAAGGAACTACCAGCAGACATACTGTGTTGCCAAGTGCGAGAATGAAAAATCGGCAAATGTATAATTTTCCTGACATGAAGTACTTAGAAAAAAGTTATTTATTTTACATTTACAGGCATTATAGCAGTTAGTTGAACCTACAGGTGCAACAATAAAGGCTAAAAGCTCCATTGCTTACGTAGAAATAAGTAAAATATACACGTCCCAAAAAAAGGGACAGTGACCAGTAATGGGTTAAAACAAAATCTTATGCACAGAACAATTTTTTTGCCATTCTAGTATTGAAGTCCAATTCTCCGTGACAAAAGCTTTCAAGTTTTCACCAAGTCTGTATTTGTTTGTATTCTTCCCAACATAGCAGAAATTGCTGCCTCCCAAAAAACACATATATCCGTATCAGTGGGATATTTATTGTGAGTGCTATGCTTTTTCTTTCCTCTTTGCAGTCTTTAATGTTCCTGATGTTCCTTGCTTTGAGTATGCTCATTTTTTGACGTATTGAATTGCCAGTGAGCCATGTATCTTAGTAAGTGACCTTCCTGGAACCCAGGCCATGGTACTCTGTCTTCAACATGTAGCACAGGGGCATTCAAACAATCATGCTTCCTATGCTCTGTATGTGAATGAAATGGGAAGAAACCCTGACAACTGGTATAGTTGGACGTACCCTCTGCCATGTACCACATGGTGGTTTGCAGAGTATATATGTAGATGTGGATGTAGGTGCAGAACAACATTAACGATTAACATTGTGATGCTGGCACAAATATAAATAAAAATGCACATATACATCTAACAAAGGTGTTGAAACATGCTGTGTTTCAATTTTCTGCAGCAGCACAATTTAACAGATAAAACAAAAGAATAGGAGCACTAGAAACACAACTGTTCAGAGCTTAAATAAAAATAACGCTGCATAAAAAATACAGTATTCCAATGTGAAGGAGATGCATTGGGATGCTCCCGTGATTGAATTACATATGACAGACTGTAGATATCAGCAATGTAGTAAGCGAACATCGCAACACCAGGTTCTACTTAGTATAACAAGCTGAACACAGGCATAATGTCTTCCTCTGAATAATTAAGCCACATTCAAGCCTGTTGCCATTGTTGCAAGGCATTCTGTGTGGCCACGCAGTACAATTCAGAAGGCAAAGTTTGAGGTCATTGTGGAAGTTGTGGATTTTCTGGCTTCTTTAACAAGGGTATCAACTTCTTTGTTATGAATTATGCTGCAGCAAGATTTAAACCACAGAAATTCTATCATCTCTACTTGGATTTCACACTGGACGCATTGCCAAATGATTACCAAGATGCCTTAGAGATTGTAAAACTGACATAGAATCAGGTAAAACGAGGACTATGGAAACCTGAAGGGAGCCAATAAATTTTAAGGCTTCTAATGTCACTACAGCTCCCGCAGAGAAAACCAGTTTCCTTTGACAGTTGAAACAGTTTCGAGACTTATGTTTGTGGGCAGAGACATGCACATCCATTTTCTCTTTCTCTCTCAATGTGTGGAGCCAGCAGTACACACGTACAAAAAAATGCAACCATTACTTCAGTTTCACCATTTTGTTGACAGGGAATTGGAAACTTTTTTAAATTCCTTAAAATTTTTACTTTTTATTGTCAACAGTTACAGTATTTATATCAGGTGACTAGTTTCGAACTTTACAGGTTGATTTTCAAGCCTGGCCTGGTGCGGCTGCACTGACAGTACCTGGTCTTGATACTAAACGTCAAAGTGACAACACATGCTTCATAATGCTTGCAGAATGAATGCCACAATACACATGTGCCTCTTACCAAATCAAAACTTTAATTTTAACTTGGTATGTGGCGTGTATGGACTGTGTTTTGAAACTAGGTTTTTTGTTTGCTCTAGCTAGACAAATAATTGGCTGTGAGAATGAGCAGACTAAAAAATAAACCTAGCAAACACTGACATGCACAATTTCTCTCCCAACAGGTGCCGAAGGAGTTGGTGAAGAATCTCAGGGCAGTGTGATCAGCACAGCGACAACTGAAAGTGTGAAAAAGAAGAATCGTATGGAGGTGTGTGACGCAGAAATGTAAGTAAAATGTGTGTTCGCAGCTATCTTCGTATACACATGCACAGGCATTTGTAGTGTTTCTTAAGAGACTTAAAATTGGGTACATTAAACATTGTGAGACTGGCACTTACACACACTTAATTCCTTGCTCTTTTGCAACTGCTTGCAGCCTATATGTTATACCCTATAATACTGGATGCCTCTTTAAGCACGAGGCTGTGTGTCTTTTGAGGTTTTTATTTTATTGAGGTTCTAGTATTGGTACCACAGCTTCTTACACATCCTCTGTCTCAAATCATAATATGTATGTGCACACCTAATACCATTAGGCATAAACACACACACTCGATATGCTTCCCTAAACCTGTGTATCAATTCTTCTCATTTCGGCTTTGACAAGTACTATAATTGCAGCTGGTCCATTTATCCTGTTACCATAGAAAGTCAAGGCAAGGTGTTCAATCCTTTGGTCTGAATTGGATACGAGGGATGCAAGCCTCAAAGATTCTGGATAGTATCTTTAAATAATTAAAAAAAATGCTTATGCAGACAAAATTTTATTCAGAATGTTATTTTACTCTTCCGTTTACGAAATGTTTGATGTATTACATTTTTTACCATACTTGGAAAATATTGAACTTCAACTTGAATATTATCATCAGCCTTAGGCTCCGAACTACTAACCAATATACCAACGTAAAATTGATTACTCTGAAATACAGTATTTTATGCCTCACATTTACTGTCTATATCTCTCCAGTCTGTTACATCGTCTACTGTCACTGACTTGGTAGGTTTATTATACATAACAAACTCGTATGCGTTTTTACCAGTCTATTTGTGCCAAGGCACCCCAGAAGCGTCAAATCCTTGACAACTAAATTGTCCCAATTTATTGCTGACACACAATCTTACTTTTTCCATAGAACCAGATTCTTCAAAAAATTTCCTCCATGTCTGACCGTCATTTGTTGTTCTGTCCATCCTAAAATTAGAACTTTACACATATGCCTGGACTTTAACAATTACATTCCGGTACTTATTTTTAAAAAATTTAGTTCATCCTTAACATTGTAATGCCTAAATGCAGGAAATTTCACAGCGTATGAATCAAATTGGCCTGGTAGCTTCTCGGTTTTACCGCTGTAGCTGAACTTGACATTAAATGTTTCGACAAACTGCATTTTCCACCGACAAATTTTCCCAAACAAATGGATATTGTAATCCTATGCCTATAATGTGTCCATCATATCAGTCTGCGAACTGTCGGACATAATTTCACCCGACGAAATATCCCATATTCCATTGGGGAACACACAGGTGATGATGTATCCATCTCTTCTGTAACATATATACAATGTCCAGTGTGACAGTTAGCGTGTGCTACTAAAAGCCTAGACAACAAATCTTCATCTCTGATTGCCATCTCATTTTAAACAAAATTTACCAAACACCTAGGCGTAGTTGATAGGCTGGGTTGGTTTTTTGACATTTACAGTAACAGGCCAAACTTCAACAATTTTCTGTAATATACCAACAGATTGGTTCCATTTAGACTACTCAAATTCCTCAAATATGACCAAATGGCAATCAAGATTACAGCTGCTCTCTCTTTTTCACTTATATTTCTTGTCTTTTTCTGTCTCTTAAATGTACCAGGCAACAAAATCGTCCTTCCTTTCCAGTACTGTTAATGAACAAGATCCAGAATAAAAATTGGTCACACAACACGTTTCAAAATGGTGTGATTGTAAAGCGCAATGTACTATATTACTGTATTAAAAATGCACTGAGGTGACAGAAGTCATGGGATACCTCCTTATATGGTGCCAGATCCCCTTTTCCCCAGTGTAGTTGAACAAATCTATGTGGCATGGAATCGAAAAGCCATTGGAATTCTCCTGCAGAAATATTGAGCCATGCTGTCCCTAAAGCCGCCCATAGCTGTGAAAGTGTTTCCGATGAGAATTTTGTGCATGAACTGACCTCTTGATTATATCCCATGTTGGCTTATCTGTGTGGCCAAATCATTTGTTCTAATTGTGCAGAATGTTCTTCAAACCATTTCCGAACATTTGTGCCAAGGTGGAAGGTGCATTGTCATCCGTGAAAATTCTGTCATTGTTTGAGAGCATGAAGTCCATGAATGGCTGCAAATGGTCTCCAAGTAGCTGAACATAGTCATTTACAGTCAATGATTCATGTAAACACAATCCACACCATTATGGAGCCACCACCAGCTTGCACAGTGTGTTGCTGACAACTTGGGTCCACGAGTTAGTGGGGTCCACAACACACTCAAACCCTACGATCACCTCGTACCAACTGAAATCGGGACTCGTCTGACCAGGCGACGGTTCTCCAACTGATATGGTTACGAGCCCAGGAGAGGTGCCACAGGTGATATGGTGTTAGCAAAAGCACTTGTCAGTCATCTGCTGCCATAGCCCATTAACTCCAGATTTTGCTACACTGTCCTAACATATCATTCGTTGTATGTCCCACATTGATTTCTGTTGTTATTTCATGCAGTGTTGCTTGTCTGTTAGCGCTGACAGCTCTACACAAACACTGCTGCTCTCGGTTGTTATGTGAAGGCCATCAGTCACAGTGTTCTCCGCGGTGAGAGGTAATGCCTGAAATGTGGTATTTGTGGCACACTCTCGACACTGCGGATCACGCAATATTGAGTTCCCTATTGATTTTCAAAAGGAAATGTTCTTTGCATCTAGCTCCAATTACCATTCCACAGTCAGTCTGTTAATTCCCACGGGGCAGTCATAACCACACCGGAAACCTTTCCACACGAATCACCTGAATACGGATGCACTGTCCTTGTATACCTTGTGTGTGCAATAACAGGGTGTATACGACCCGGGACAACCTGGAGATCTGGGAAAAAGCCGGGAATTTTTTCATCCAGAAGAAAACCGGGAAAAACCTGGGAATTTCTTAGAATTTCGGGCATTTTTCATTGTTTTAGTTTTCTGTTAAATTTTTGTAGTTTTGACTGGTAAGAACTGATACTCTTAACAAAGGATACTACTGTATCCTGTACTGCAGAATAATACTTCAACAATAAAACATAAACGAGAGAAAAAAAGCAAAATAACTTAAATTGCAAAGGAAATGCGCCACATACAAAAATGGCACACAGTGCTCATGCAAATGTCTGCCAACAGCAAAATGTGTCAAAGGCTTTAGAAAGACTATGCAATGCTTCATAACAACAAATTGCCTCCGATGAGCATGAAGTCACAACGGTTTACATTAGATTCATTTTAGCAGTTACGAGTGGGCTCATGCACATGCACAGTTGAGTCACGTTTGAGTAGTAGATTCTCCTGCTTCTGGCTACAGGAATCTGTGCAAGCAGTCGCAGCAAGCAGCTAGATGCTACCGGGTAAAGGGGGCGCCAAATTCATATTCTTGTAGGGAAAAAAACTTGTTTCGCAAAGCGCCTAGCATCCAGCGCACATTGGTCCATCGATTATTCATATGATTTTGAAACGCATCCCTGTTGGTTTTTGAACATTCTTGAACACATCTTAAGTTGATTTCTGAATGAATCATAAGTTTATTTTTGAATGCGTGCATAGTTTACGTGATGTGTCTGTCAGGAGAATCTTCGTCGCACCTAGAAATAAACTTTCCGCAGACAAAAGGGGACAGGGCTATACGAGCTGAGCGGAGTAAAGCCGAACGGATGAATGCCAATCACTGTCTGATTATGTGGTTGATGGGTTTGCGAATGATGAGCATTGTTATAATTACTAGCGAAATTCATAGATTCAGACTACCAGAGTGGAAATAAACGACTAACAGGAATAACAGGTGAGAAAGATTACGTATTATCTTCTCGGTGTGTCCAAGAAAATGAAACTTTGACAGAAAATTTTTGGCCAGCTCACTACAGGACCAGTTGTACAGTCCCCAGCTAGCAGCCGCTTAAGTTCTATTCTGGAAGCAACACAGAAAACGTGTTGTACGAACATGTAACAACACCTAACCGGAGAATAATTGTGGGATAACTAAACCTGTGATTCTGACAGGGTTAGTGAAGTTAATTGGCGAACAAATTTTGACAATGACAGGAATAGCTACAGCATTGGTGATGACAAGATTGTTTGTTCGAACGAGGAAGGAGAAGAAACGGTGACGTCACACAAATTATGGAATAATAAGACGATTCCGATTTTATAAAAAAATTTCATAATACTACTTTTCAAGCTCATGCTTGAGAAACTGGTGCATATGAATGAAATGTGAAACTATTTTCTAACATAAAGCTTTTTGCTTGTAGTAGGCGTAATAGTCATTTGATATTGGTACTTCGTGAATTATATTCTGTCGTGTTATAAAAATGACCATTTGTGCCAAAACAGTCTCGTTTATTTGGCTTGTGTTACAAAATTGCTACAATATTAGAAAGTCCTATTTTGTTTAATTCAGCACAGAGTGACAAAATAGACTTAACCGGATACAGAAACTACACCAGTCTTGGGTATTACTTGTATTAACAGATTTTTCAGTATTATATAACGACATTTTGATTTTTCATGTAGGAAAACGTTTGAAGAACTTTGAGGTAATAGACTCTTTCTCAGAAAGGAAAGCATGCCATGTGAAGCTGTAGCAAGATTAGAGAGAAAAAAATGCTAGGAGCTAAGGATTTAAGAAATGTGTACTTTCTTGCTTGTCTCTTGTCTTTATTGGTTTTATGTATCCTATATTTAATTTTATGTCACACAAAACAGCAACGTATTAGCTAATAGGCAATAAAGAGTGCAAATTTTCTGAAGCGTTCTTGTTCTCCCGATTACAAATAATCCCATCCCCAAATAAACCGGCCGATTGGGAGCTGGAGAGGCACCACAGGACATTAAAATTTCCACTGTCCTGAATATAGTTTGATGACATCTTTTACAAAATATACATGTTTTAATTCCACAGAGCGAAATACAGTGACGTGTGATAGAAGAATGCTGTCTGAAGAGGCTTGGCACTGCACTTTGACACACTTTGCACTTTGAACAAATAACATGTCTTACATTTCTTCGAACACATATGTTTTAGGTTTCAGCCTTTTCAGAAAGATGTGCGCTACAAGATGAACATATTTTTGAAAATTCGATTTTTTTCAGTATTTACCCGGTCAGCAAATATCGTAGATTCGGGGCTGATGCGTAGAGCAGTGTGAGTTATAGTGGGTAGTCTCCACGTGACCCGTGTTTACATTTAGTGATTTTGCTGTTTACCCTTCGTTCACTCTCACGTCAAATGAAAACAAAACGGAAATCTGTGGCTGGGAGCTATTAAGTGAATTAAAATATGTTCACATAATTACGGAAGGCTAACATATGTTTTAGTTTCAGATTTTATTTTATTTTCACCTTTCAGACAGTCAAGCGTTAATCGCCTTGCAGAACAATTTAGTTATTTTTGTCTGTTTGATAAAGAAATTTGACTTTTATTAAACCACAGAGGCAGTCAATGTATTTGAAACGAAATGTGTAATTCCACAGTACTGGCTAGTTTCAACTGTTTGCTGCATTTCAAGGGTATGTATGGCATTATGCCATAATAAAGAACCAAACATGATATAATACAGTACTGATGATCCAAGAAAATTTACATCCCGAAGATAGTAACTGTTCCGAAAGAACAAATACCAATGATGACCATGCAGCTTCTCTAGAAAGAAATGATAATTAATCGAAACCCTCAGCTGCCAACAGGTGTTGTTGATATACCTCAATGGAGACAGATGAACCTGTGTGCCCTGACCGGGACTCGAACCCGGGATCTCCTGCTTACATGGCAGATGCTCTAGCCATCTGAGCCACCGAGGGCACAGAGGATAGCGCGACTGCAGGGACATATTCCTTGTACGCTTCCCGTGAGAACCACATTCCCAACTGTCCATAACCTACATTTGTAATGTTCCTAAAGGATATTTGCCCATTCACTCATTACTCGCGCGATCTAAGGTGACGATTCCCGTAAGAGTTTGAGCAAAGTGTGCGCATTCGCACAGGAGGAGGTCAGTGGCCGGGTAGCCTTTCACTATACAGTCAGCTATACAGAGCGTTTGACTCTCATTTAAAAATCAACTCTTTGATCATGAGCCATTTAGACGAATTTCGAACCCTGAAGATCAGACCTGTACGTCATTATTAAAAATTTTACTGGTATATTTGTGTGATATATCTTAAAGTGTAACACTTGCAAAAAAGATCAACATTATATGCAAAAGCTTAGCTTCTCTTGCAGCTGATTAACCTTAGAGACCAATATTATATGTGAAAGCTGTGCTTTTCTTGTAGCGATACTATGTATATTAATTTAAACTATTGACTTTCCCTGTTTGTGTGTTCATGCTACTTACCAGTGATGTTGCTGTTGACTGACTACGTCACGTGTCCTATGCTCTGAATATCCGCTGTCATCGGCTGGTGAGATCACTACGACTATGACTGGGTTATAAAAGCGCATTGCAATCTCGATTTCAATGATTCGGATAGTAGAATACGGCGTTTGATGGAATTCCAATGTATACTTTCGTAATACGAAAATACGCAACGTACATGTTGCTGCACACCAAAGATATTTGCAATACGTATCTTTTTCCCTGAGTTTCGTTTTCTAAAGTGCCGGAAAATTCTGTGTCTGTGTATAAAACCATAACCATTCAAAGGGTTGATGAGTTTTGCAGTTCCGAGGGAAAATATACTGTCACTTAACACAGAGAAAGTGTTTTTTCATGCGGGAGAAAGTGTATTTTTAACCGGGAAATCCGTACAAAATCCAGGAATTTATTTTCCTTGTCCGCGTATACGCCCTGGATAATACCACCTTCTGTATATGTGTATATGGCTATCCCGTGACTTTTGTCACCTCAGTGTATGCCACTAATACAAAAGTTGTAATTGTAAGGACGGAAGTAACTCGACACAATAAAAACATCTTGTTGTGGTCTGCTGTAGGAAGAGAGGTTTTGATGTAGATCTCTATGACTGTCCTGTGCAACCCTATTCATCTCTGCATGACTACTGCAGCCTGCATCCATTTGACACAGCTTAGTTTAGACAAGACTGTGTCTCCCTCCACAATTACATGTGTGTGAAAATACTGTGAGCACTCTGTTACATGTTCCACCATCTATCTTTGCAGCAAGGTGTTCACAGTGGATCAGATAGCGGAGTACCAGTGGCCAGAAAAGTCTGGCGATCACTTGATGATTCAAGAGCAAATCTCCGAGTACCTCGGTATAAAGTCATTCAAGCGAAAATATCCTGACCTTCAGCGACGTCCCATAGATGCCGAAGAGAAGACCTACCTTCGTGACAAAGGGCTTGTCTCCGAAAACATGTGTGACATGGGTAAGTGGATATGTTTATCTATTAATGGAGAAGGAATCATTTGCCATCATGTTTTTATATAAATTTTTGTGAAGTAGATCAACAGATAAAAACTTGTCAGTAGTTCAACTTTGAAACGAGGTATGTTTGACTGCTAACATATCACCCCAAATATTTATTGGAATAATGTTATGAGAAGGACAAATTGCTACTCACCATGTAATGAAGATGTCGAGTTGCAGACAGACGAAAAGACTGCTAAACAACTAAGCATTCGGCCAAAAGGCCTTCTTCAGAATTAGACGGCATACACCCACATAATCACATAAACGCAACTCTCACACACGTGTGTGACCACTGTCTCTGGCTGCTGAGGCCAGACATTATTGCATCCTGGATTTTCTATTGTTGGTAAAATATTTTGTTTTAGTAAATTAGTCACTGCCACATTGCGGGAATCGTACATTTTATTTGCTTCCTACAATAAACACAAACCTCCTTTTTTAATATTGTCAACACTTGTCCTCATATAAAGATCTTTTTCAGATTCCTCTTCTATTTTAATTTACCTACATTTTTTAACAAGCCTAGATATTTGCTATTATATATTCTTATAAATACAATTTCAAGGCGAAATTTCTGAACCATTCAAAATCAAAACAGGAGTTCAACAAGGAGATGGACTGCCCCCAATTCTCTTTAACTTGGTTGTGGATAAAATAGTAAAAACATGGGAAAGCACATTAAAAATTAGAGGCACAAAGGGTATAAGGATGAGCCAAGGAAAGAACAAATTTGAAGTGAAATGTTTAGCCTTTGCAGACGATATGGCATTGATAACTGAAAACCAAACAGACGCAACAGTTATGCTTGATCTGTTACACGAGATTGCTGAAAAACTGGGCTAAAAATATCCTATGAAAAAACAGAGTATATAGAACACAAACATAATTACAAAAATACAGAAAAGATCACAGATACAATGAGGAAGAGACGGCTAAAATTGTGTGGACATTTAAACACAATGGAAGAAACATGGATTACAAAGAAAATTTTTAATTACATTACTAATCTGAAAAAAACTGTAGGATGGATAGAAACAGTAAAGAAAGACGCCAATATAATAGGTGTTACAGGAGAAATAATATGTGACAGTAATTACTTCAGGCTACTGATAGAAAACGCAAACTATGAAGAAGATGAGCCAAAACCTCTACCCAAGAGAGTGCGGACAGATGAGCAGAGACGAGTAGTTGGCAAGATAATGAAGAAATACTGGGAAGAACGGAAGAAAAAGAAACCCCATAAGTCTTAAGTTGTATGTGGTCCATAGCTGGCCAAGTTCATAAATAAAAATAAATGAATACAGTTAAAGAGAGAAAGTAAAAACTAAATTTTTTATGTTCAGATACAGTTGTTAACGCAGTGAAATAGCAAATGTATAATACTGAACTGATACCGTACATATAACAGAAGTTATTGTTTCATTTACATTTAATTGTCTTTATTGTTGACCTGCTATGGGGCACCAAATTCTTTTGTGAGTGATAACACCAGGCATATTCTTTGTTGGTCTGGGGTCAGAATAACCCCACAATAACTCGTACTTTTCATACGAGATGAGTAAATGGAATCCTGTCACAGGAAATACTACATGTTGACAACTTGGTGGCAATTAGAACCCTATGCTGCTTCAATTCTCACCCAAAATAAACTTTAGTTTATGTCATATCTTTTGGTGTGCTTTACAGTAAAACTTCACCCCATTCCCACAGTGCATGCGCATGCACGCACGTGCGCGCGTGTGTGTGTGTGTGTGTGTGTGTGTGTGTGTGTGTGTGTGTGTGTCCTTTCTTTTTCCCCACATGCACACGCGTGCAAGATAATGCCTTGTTTATTGGGTGTGGAGTGACTGACTGAGGTTTGTGGAGTCGGAACTGATGATCTGCAGACAAAACAGATCAGTCTTACCCAAAGAAATGGCCATAGTGATTCTTCAGTTGCAGAAGGTAGATTTTAGCAGCTTAAATGGGGGGGGGGGATGGAATTATGACTCCTCCCCATCTCTGGTCCCACCTTGGACGGAGAGACAGACAGAAAGAAATAGAACTAAAACTATTTATTATGGATCTGGCATGTTGTAGAACTGTTGGAGATCCCTTTATAGTAACAAAACTGTTATTCTTTTGAAACATATGAGGACAGTTTCCTGCGAGGTTAAAGCTGTCTGTTGGACTGGGATTCGAATCTTTGTTGCTTTTTTCAGGCGTATGTTCTATTGACTGATCTATCCACTCACAACTCACAATCTGTCCTCACAGCTTTATTTCCGCCAGTCCCTCATCTTCTAACTTCCAAACACCAAAGAAGTTTTCCTGCATACCTTATGGGACTAGTAGTCCTGGAAGAAAGCGTATTGCAGAGAAATAGCTGAGCTGTAGCCTAGAGGATAGTTTCCAGACTGAATTTTCTGTCTGCAACAGATTGGGCACTGGTTTGAAACTTCCTGGTTGATCAAGGCAGTTCTGATCTGCCAGAAAGTTTTGTCCATTCTGCTACAGATATAAAAATTCATTCTGGATTTTGAGGGGAAGTTTGGAAACGATCAGATTAGAAAAGATGAGAATGCATCTCTGAAAGTCAAAACATCAGCTGAACAAAATAAGCACATACGGAATAGCAGAGCAACTGTATTGTTGGATTAAAGAGTTTGCAGCAAACATGTCATTCTCAACGAAGAGAAATCTTTGGGAGTATGGGTCGTTTGATCTTACCTGGAGGGAATGTCGTAGGATCGTAACGTTTCAGAATAATTATAAATGACTTAATGGATAACATTGGAAGCTCTAACAAGCTTTTCACGGATGATGCTGTTTTGTACAGAGAAGCCGCAATGTTAGAAAATTGTAGTGAAGTACGACATGCAGAGGATCGATACTCGATGCAGGGATTGGCAGTTTATCCTCAACATAAACAAATACAGTGGATTACACATAAGTAGGCAGAAAGACCCATTATTGTATTATTACATTATTGCCAAACGTTTGCCGGTAGCAGTCACATCCATAAAACATCTAGGAATATACATATTGTGCGATTTAGATTATGTGTATAATGCAATTTAGAGTGGGACGGCCACATAAACGTAATCATAGCTAAGGGAGATGCCAGACTGAGATTCAGTGGAAGAATCCTCGGGAAATATCCACCTAAAAAGACACGGACTATCCAAAAAAAGAGAACACGGTTTGTAGCATGTTCATTTAGTAAGTAAACTTAAAAGCGTCTCGGAGTTGCACAGCCAACTCCAGTGTCTGATGCTAAGAGAGAAGCATTCTACGTAAAGGTGTGGTTTACTATTGAAATATACACACGTAAAAAAAAAAAAGTTTTGCATCACCTCAGTTCAGAGAGTTCCGGATCCTGTACAGAAAATTGGAATAGAGATCAACATAAACATCATTTCCACCTCTTTTTTTTTTAACCACACATTGCATGTTGTACCACCACACAGGGAGACCTTCAGAGGTGGTGGTCCAGATTGCTGTACACACCAGTATCTCTAGTACCCAGTAGCATATCCCCTTGCATTAATGCATGCCTGTATTCATTGTGGCATACTATCCACAAGTTCATCAAGGCACTGTTGGTCCAGATTGTCCCACTTCCCAACAAAGATTCGTCGTAGATCCCTCAGAGTGGTTGGTGGGGCACGTCAGCCATAAACAGCCCTTTTCAATCTGTCCAAGGCATGGTCGATAGGGTTTGTGTCTGGAGTACATGCTGGGCACTCCAGTCAAGCGATGTCGTTATCCTGAAGGAAATCATTCACAAGATGTGCACGATGGGGACACAAATTGTCGCCCACAAAGATGAATGCCTCACCAGTGTGCTGCTGATATGGTTGCACTATCGGTCGGAGAATGGCTTTCACGCATCGTACAGCTGCTACAGCACCTTCCATGACCACCAGCGGTGTACATCGGCCCCACATAATGCCACTCCAAAACAGCAGGGAACCCCCACCTTGCTGCACTCGCTGGACAGTGTGTCTGAGGCGTTCAGACTGACCGTGTTGCCTCCTAACATGTCTCCGCCGATTGTCTGGTCCACGCATATGCAACACTCATCGGTGAAGAGAACATGAGATCAGTCCTGAGCGGTCCATTTGGCATGTTGTTGTGCCCATCTACTGCGCTGCACGGTATCGTGGTTGGAAAGATTGACCTCACCATGGACGTTGGGAGTGAAGTTGTGCATCACACAGTTTGAGTCATAACATGACGTCCTCTGGTTGCACAAAAAGCATTAATCAACATGGTGGCATTGCTGTCAGGATTCCTCTGAGCCATAATCCGTAGGTAGTGGTCATCCACTGCAGTAATAGCCCTTGGGCGGCCTGAGCGAGGCATGTCATCGACAGTTCCTGTCTCTCTATCTCCTCCATGTGCGAACAACATTGCTTTGCTTCACACTAAGACGCCTGGACACTTCCTTTGTTGAGAGCCCTCCCTGGCACAGAGTAACAATGAGGATGCAATCGAACTACAGTATTGACTGTCTAGGCATGGTTGAAGTACAGACAACACGAGCCGTGTACCTCCTTCCTGGTGGAATGACTGGAAGTGATTGGCTGTCGGACCTACTCCATCTAACAGACGTTGCTCATGCATTGTTGTTTACATCGTTGGTTTGTTCTAGTGACATCTCTGGACAGTCAGTGGGACTGTGTCTGTGATACAATATCCACAGTCAACATCTATCGTCAGGAGTTCTGGGAATTGGGGAGATGCAAAACTTTTTGTGATGTGTTTATTTCTAGGAGAGTCAGCCGATATATTGCTTCGTCATACATATATACCTTGAGAAAATACCAGGAATGCAAAATTAGAGAGATTTGAGCTCATAAGGAAGTTTATCAACAACTGTTCTTGCTGCAAACCATTCATGCTGAAAAAAAGGGGTAAGTGCCAGTGGTACACAAAGTACCTTCTACTACACACTGTAAATGGCGTATGGATGAAGATTCAAACATGGAAACTCCAGGTTGGAATACCCACAGTATTAGGAAAATGATAAATTGCTGCTCTCTGTAAAAATGACCCAGTATAAAGACTGTTACACATTATAGCTTTTTGCCAAAGCCTTTTTCAGTGAAGAAAACACACACTCATTCTCACAAGAAAGCATACCTCATACACATGACCACTCCCACAGGCAGCTGTGCCCAATTCTGGTTGGAGCTGCTGGCAGTAGCAGTCATGTGAGCTTGCTTGTGTGTGTGTGTGTGTGTGTGTGTGTGTGTGTGTGTGTGTGTGTGTGTTTGTTTTCTTTGCTGAAGAAGGCCTTGGCCGACGGCTATAACATGTGATGGTCTTTTTGTTGTGTCTGTCTAGAACTCAACAGGTCATATGGATGTAAATGCTAACCAAACACAGGCACCTTAAAATTGTGCTCAACTGGAAGACATATTAGTCACCCTCACTCCCCATAAAAGTCCTTTTATGGCTCAATATATCATATCTCAACATCTGACACTTCAGACTGATGATTAATCACAAGCTGTGGTGAAATAATGAGGCGTTCATTTCATCCATTCCATTCTGAGAGGTTCGAATTACATCAGGGTATTGAAGGATGCCTTCATCCCTGCTTTTTTAAGGGAATGTTCCTCGCAGGAAGGGTGAAGTTATAGTACACAGGAATTGTGTTAAACTTTACATTCCCCTTTCCGTTGGCCGCTGTGGCCGAGTGGTTCTAGGCACTTCAGTCCGGAACCACGCGACTGCTATGGTCGCAGGTTCGAATTCTGCCTCAGGCATGGATGTGTGTGATGTCCTTAGGTTACTTAGGTTTATGTAGTTCTAAGTCTAGGGGACTGATGACCTCAGATGTTAAGTCCCATAGTGCTTAGAGCCATTTGAACCATTCCCCTTTCCGTGAGATGTTTTGGAACTTACATACTGGTTGGAAGGATGTAGTGTTAGTAATATGTAGTAGAGGCTGTCTCTGGTGTTATTAGTCAGTTTTGAATCGTTGCTCACCTTAGTAACATACACTGCTATAAATGGAAAGTATCACACCACGAAACATCTATCCAGTATTCAAATTTGTGAAGATGATCATCACATATTGCTTATGCAGTGAGTAAACTTTCATTCTGTTCAGGAATGATGTCCAACATCGGTGTCAGTATGAAATATGATGCAGTAGCCATGAATACACTCTTGCAATCATTGTGAGATGCAAGAAAACTGTTTCCAAATGTCATATTGAGGTGTTTCTCGCCGTGTACGGAACACGTGGTGTGTCAGTTCACAAAAATGCTTGCTGCTGTCTCTAGGAGAAAAATCAGGTGACCAGGCAGACCACTACATTCCCCTAGCTGTTTGTGGTGTTAACTGCAGTGTGGAGTCTTCCTGTATCCTACTCAAGTACGTCATTGGTGCTCTGGTCACGAAGGCTATGGCAATAGATTTTGCCAGTCTTCCCACATGGTGAGCATTCTGCCTCCCTCCCCCCATCCTCTAACAACTGCCAAATCAGTCCTGTCATCGAACACTCAGCTCTGCACATTGTGATGCTCTGTGAACTCAAACGTGAAGCCTCTGTGGGAAGATGATGTTCTTTTTGTGAAACACTCTTTCAGAGGCGTGCAGACAGTCATTTTTATGTCACTCCATTTGTGAGTAGAGCATGGAAGAGATTGACCAGTGGTGGTACAATGTGCTCTCCACCATGTACTGTATGGTGGCTTACGGATTGTTTGGAGAGGTTACAGGTCTCGAGAATTGCTGCTTCCTGTGAACTTTCGCCAGATTTCTTACGAATGTATCGGTGTCAATCTGACCGCTGTAAACGGAAATGAGACTCATTACCGAGCACTCCTACTGCCACTCAGTATCGCATTTGACTCTGACTCTACTGCATGCTAGTCTTTGTTGTCTGTGGAACAGTGCCAGCAGTACACGATGCATGCAACTTGATATCTTGACCCAGCTTCCCATAATCTGATCCCGATGTTTTACGGTGACACACTGCCTGTAGCTCTGCCCTGATTTCAGCTTCTTTGATATGTGTACTTGTCAAAAACAGCCAGACAATCCTATGACCCTTTCGTGGTGCAGTTGTTTGTGCCACACTATTGTCCTATGTTTGTCTCATCAGCAGTTTTCTGCAGTAATTGACTGCAGACAACTATCTTCGCGACCTTTTGTTGATGTGTCCCCCGTCCCAGTGATTTGAGTTTTCTCAAAGTCTGGCAGATGCCCATAAGATGCATTAAGCACAGCTTTGGGCATGCTGTGTTCTGATTTTCATCTGAGACATTCCATTAACTCAATGGCATAATGTACTGGCACCATTATTCATCTGTTGGAATGACTTTTTTCTTTACTGAAAATACTAAAAATAAGCTCGTGTAAGGATGAAATGTTAATCAGCATACCACATAGACATGGAAGTACTGGGGTATGCTTGACAGCATTCAGCCAGGGTGTCGGCAGTGTTATTGTCTTCAATCAAAAGGTCGCTTTGATGCAGCTCTCCTTGCTGCTGTATCCTGTGCGAGCCTTTTCATAACTGTTGCAACTTATATCCATTTGAACCTGCTTACTGTAGTCATTGCCTGGTCTACCTCTAAAACTTCTACCAGCTTCCATACCTCAGCATGTGTCTTACTGACTGATCCCTTTTTTTACTAGAGTAGTGCAATATATTTCTTTTTTACCCAATTTCATTTGGTATCACCTCATTAGTCTTCTGCTCTTCCCGTCTAATCTTTAAAATTCTCCTGCAGCACCACATTTCAAAAACTTGTGTTCTCTAGTCTGCACTGTTATTGTCCACACTTCACTTCCATACGAGATTACACTCCAGACAAGGGCATTCAGAACAGACTGTGCCTAATATTGGAATTTATGTTCGGTGTTAACAAAGATGTGGACCATGAAAACTAGTGACAAGATCCAGACTGATTCCTCCAAGATGTAGTGTTGAAGGAAGATGCACGTATCATTGGCAGAGAGAACAACCAATGCTTCTATTATAGAAGAACTTAGCATCAAAAGTAGTTTATCCTCTTGTGCCAAAGCTACTTCCAGTTCCTTTGGCACATTTTGGGAAAAGGGGTGGATACTTTAGGAAAGACCATCTTGCAATGCAGAATTGTAGGCAAAAGACCACGAGGAAAGGCAGCGAGCATGTGGTCGGGTTAAGTGAAGAAGATTACGGGTCATTATATTAAGAAGAGCTAAAGATAGGTGTGGGTGGAAACGTCTAGTTGAAGATTCAGTTACTTGATAAATGAATGTAGATGAGATGATGATGATGATGATGATGATGATAACGACGACAAGTATCCTCCTCTTCCTCCTCCTCTTCCTTTCCACTGAGTTTCTCCCCAGCGTCTCTCTTGCGGACAGACAGTAGCTTTTTTCAGAGTATCACCTATATTTCTAATTTGCTTGATTAAATTTAGGCAGCGTAAACATGTATAGCCTTGAGCAATATAGTGATTGATTATTGTTAATATACTATAGAGATTAATTTCCTATGTTTTGCTTGTGTTGTGTTGATGTATACTGTGACACATTCCACATCTCTGAAAGTTCTCCCATGATGAGGTCTATGTAACACAATGAATGTGTGTACACTACGGTTACCCCAAGTTTTATTACCAAGACAGTTGCCAAATGCCTATAATTGATAGTTTGCATTTGGGTTTTGTAATATTTCAGATTGTGAAATCTGCTCTCTTTGGCTTCCCATAGGTCTAACTGCAGTACTCTCGTCAGAAGTGTTGGATATCATGTACACAGATTTCCAGGACAAGTACGAAGAGTATCGCCGATATCTTCGCGATCGCCAGGCAAAGGAACTTAGCTCTAGGCAGAAAGGTAAGCAGACTTTTCTGTGTATTGTAATAGTAACTTCTTATATTTAATATGTAGTTCTATGTGCAACCAGTTTACAAAGGAATTTTCGTACAAAACACTCATGCGACCTGTCCTATAATATTGCTCGATTGGCAAAGTACTGATACCAAAATGACCAAAGTGGAATATTCAATGTATACAAAGAACAACACAATAATTTTCACAGGTTTGTTTGACCCGTGGGAGATGCTGAAAATACTGAACTCACAGGCACTTAAAGATAGACGCAAACTATCCCATGAAAGCCTACTTACAAAACTTCAAAAATCAGTGTTAAATGAAGACTATAGTAATATACTACAACCTCTATATACCACCTCTGTAGGGTTCCCAGAGACTAGTCCAAACTAATTACAACCTTCAGAGAGGCATGTAAGCTATATTTCTTCGTGCACCTCATATCCAAACAGAATGGGAAGAATTCCTGATAAGTGCTACAGTGAGAAGTACCCTCAGCCATGCACTTATGTGCTTTTCATGAGCAGTAGATCTAGGTATAAATTTAGAATTTAGATGAAACCCTCATCCATTAGTTTGTTAATGCTTATATAGACCATAAGATAAAACAGGTCCAACCTGGAAGTTGAATTTCAGTGTTGGATTTTATTACTTGTACTCTGATCTTATCCTTCGAATTGAGTATGTCTCTTTTGGCAATGCTATTTCAATCAGTTTTCTACAACCTTTCCTCACTTTTGTTCCCATTATGCTTTATATTACTGCTGCAATCAGTTCAAGGATGGAATATACATGTCCAGATAACTGTGCGTGTTAATGTTCTGCTTCTCGGACGGGGCAGTGCGCTGGCCCCAAATCAAATCTGCCCAGTTGCTTAATGATGAGGGTAAGTGTGCCAGCCAATGTAGATGTCTTTTTCAGGCAGTTTTGCACATCCCACTAGGTGAATAGCGGGCTGGTACCCAAGTCCTGCCTCAGTTACACAATTCACGCACACACTCTGTCTTGGGAAAAGGGGGGGGGTCTTAATGGGGTGGTGACAGGCCACCCATTAAATTGACCATGGTAAATCTGTTCATAACTATGCTAAACCTGCATCGATGCGGGATAAAGACATGAGAACAAGAAGAATGCAGTGAAGGAATGGATTACTTTCTTGTATGATAAATTTAGCATTGAGATGGCATTTGAGGTGGAATGAAATGTGAGAAGACACATGCAAATGTTCCTGCTGTAACAAAGAAATGTTATTACCTTTTTAGAAAACCATTAGTTATATTTATTTTATGTAATGCATCAATAATACATTTATGGTCAGCACTTTCATGGGCAGTGACGACTTTATATTTTCACTTTCATAGGTAGCTGGCCATCTTCGTTTATACACAACAGTGTTGACAGCATCACATGTTTGTATATTTTCGGTATTTGTTACACTATGTGATCAAAAGTATCGGAACACCCCCCAAAACATACGTTTTTCATATTAGGTGCATTGTGCTGCCACCTACTGTCAGGTACTCCATATCAACGACCTCAGTAGTCATTAGACATTGTGAGAGAGCAGAACTGGGAGCTCTGTGGAACTCACGGACTTCGAACGTGGTCAGGTGATTGAGTGTCACTTGTCTCATACGTCTGTACACTAGATTTCCACACTCCGAAACATCCCTAGGTCCACTGTTTCCGATGTGATAGTAGAGTGGAAATGTGAAGGGACACATACAGCACAAAAGCGTACAGGCAGACCTCGTCTGTGAACTGACAAAGACCACCGACAGTTGAAGAGAGTCGTAATGTGTAATAGGCAGACATCTATCCAGACCATCGCACAGTAATTCCAAACTGCATCTGGATCAACTGCAAGTACTATGACAGTTAGGCGGGAGGTGAGAAAACATGGATTTCATGATCGAGCGCCTGCTCATAAGCCACAAATCACACCAGTAAATGCTAAACGATGCCTTGCTTGGTGTAAGAAGCTTAAACATTGGACGACTGAACAGTGGAAAAATGTTGTGTGGAGTGATGAATCATAGTACACATTGTGGCGATCTGATGGCAGGGTGTGGGTATGGCGAATGCTGGTGAACGTCATCGGGGGGTGTGAGTAGTGCCAACAGTAAAATTCAGAGGCAGTGGTGTTATGGTGTGGTTGTGTCTTTCATGGAGGTGGCTTGCTTATTGTTTTGCATGGCACTATACTAGCACAGGCCTACATTGATGTTTTAAGCACCTTCTTGCTTTCCACTGTTGAAGAGCATTTTGGGGGTGGTGACTGCATCTTTCAACACGGTCAAGCACCTGTTCATAATGCACGGCCTGTGGCGGAGTGGTTACATCACAATAAAATCCCTGTAATGGACTGGCCTGCACAGAGTCCTGACCTGAATCTGCGAAGAATGTGCTGCCAATTCCCAAGGAGCCTTCCAGCACCTGATTGAATGTATACCTCCAAGAGTGGAAGCTGTCACAAAGGCTGGGAGTGGGTCAGCACCATATTGAATTCCAGCATTGCCAATGGAGGGCGCCATGAACTTGTAAATCATTTTGAGCCAGGTGTCCGGATACTTTTGATCACATAGTGTACATGACCTCTTCATTTTAAAACTCCTGAAGAAGCAGCCTTTTATGAAACACATTTTAAGCACCTACGTGGCTAGTGCTTACTACAGTCTGTTGATACAGATGATGAAAAAATTATAAATTTTGGAAAAATGTCTTTTGTTTCCCACTGATTAAAGTAACCTAATAATAAAATTTTGAATGCTTGCATGTTCGTCAATCAATGCCAAGAAAGTGATCAAGAGACTCCGATAGGAAATGTCGCAGGAAGAAACTTAACTATATTCTGTCTATATTGTTGTTAAAGTAAGAAAAGTTCAGAATTGTGCATCAAGGTAGGAGGAACTGAGAGCAATCTTGAGTTAAATCTTCTGTGGTTTCCCTGAACCATTTGATCCAGCTCCCAAGATGATACCTTGAACAAGACAGTGGTCAAGTTTCCTTGTCCAGTGAAGGTGTTGCTCTGTCCTTAATAACACTGATACTGACTGACTTCAAAAATCTGCCTCTTCTTTTTTCGGCCGTCTGAACGTCTTAGTCCGAGTTCCTTTAATGTGTTTCCAAAGGTCGTCTGTTAAATACGTGAAAATAGTAGAACATTTTTTATGAATGTGTGTCTTCTGTTGCAGCAATGTCCTCTCTTGTAGGTACCGGGAATCGGCAGCAGGACACCAAGGAGAAAGCTGTCCAGTCTGCAGCTGAATGGAATGCCACATTCAATCGTGGTCGCCGCGACCAGCGCCGTTGCTGCTTTGATCTGCAGACGTTCACCATCCACTACCCGCATAATCGTGCAGTGAAAATGGTTCCGAAAGATGTTCCCAAAATTGGATATTACCCAGTTGCGCTCATTCCTGGACAGTATACTGATTATTATAAGAGGTCTGTCTGTGTACAGTTTCCCCATTGTACTCCTTTCCTTTCAGAAACATGCTTGAATCATTAATATCCTGACAATTCCCATAATCAGGGAATTGTCAATTATATACCATACAGTTATAAGGAGACTTAAACACGAATAGATACCATCATTTTAATGCGAAGTCATTGCTCCGTGGGCTGCTTTATTCATATAGAGAACAAATAATTATGTTGGTTGCAAAAAATGAACTCATTTTCAGGCACTTCTTAGTGACTAAAATCTCGATGCCAGCTTAATTGGGTTAATAAAGAATAATTATGCCAAAGCAATATTAGTCGCCTTCAGTGGCGCAACAGTTTAAGTTTACAATGGACCTTGTTGTCTAATAGATGAAGATCGTGAAACATGAATCTGTTGTGCTGGTGATGGTGGATATGAGGTCCAGTAGTAATCTTGGCTTGATAAATTTTAAATAAATGCTCAGGAGCACTGTCAAAATTTTAGTCATCATCAAGTTCCTGAAATTGGTGTAATCCCTAGAGCATTGAGTGTATAGAAGATGTTAACTGTCTTTCTTTTGAAATATTAACCCTCTTAATACTTCTTTAATCTGTCTGGAATCTATAATTCAATAGCGCAATGTCAGTGCTACAAGGGACATAACCCAGTGTGTCTGATTTCTGTTTTTAAATTGATAATTAATGTTTGAGTAGCACTGTGTAATTATGTTCAGAGGCAGTTTATGCCACAACTGATATTACCTGTGGTCCTGCCGCTGATGAGATAGAATAAGCCTGTGATGAGACTGTAGTTAGACTGGAGTTATCAGTAATGAAATACTACCTGAAAGAAGCAATATATATATATATATATATATATATATAATAGAGGGAAACATTCCACGTAGGAAAAATATATCTAAAAACAAAGATGATGTGACTTACCAAATGAAAGTGCTGGCAGGTCGACAGACACACAAACAAACACAAACATACACACAAAATTCAAGCTTTCGCAACAAACTGTTGCCTCATCAGGAAAGAGGGAAGGAGAGGGAAAAGACGAAAGGATGTGGGTTTTAAGGGAAAGGGTAAGGAGTCATTCCAATCCCTGGAGCGGAAAGACTTACCTTAGGGGGGGGAAAAAGGAAGGGTATACACTCGCGCGCACACACACACACACATCCATCCACACACATCCATCCACACATATACAGACACAAGCGGACATATTGGTCTTTAAATATGTCCGCTTGTGTCTGTATATGTGTGGATGGATATGTGTGTGTGTGTGTGTGTGTGTGTGTGTGTGTGTGTGTGTGTGTGTGTGTGTGCGTGCGCGAGTGTATACCCGTCCTTTTTTCCCCCAAGGTAAGTCTTTCCGCTCCCGAGATTGGAATGACTCCTTACCCTCTCCCTTAAAACCCTAATCCTTCCGTCTTTCCCTCTCCTTCCCTCTTTCCTGACGAGGCAACCGTTGGTTGCGAAAGCTAGAATTTTGTGTGTATGTATGTGTCTGTTTGTGTTTCTATCGACCTGCCAGCGCTTTCGTATGGTAAGTCACATCATCTTTGTTTTTAAATATATCTTTCCCATGTGGAATGTTTCCCTCTATTTTTATATATATATATATATATATATATATATCTGTGTGTGTGTGTGTGTGTGTGTGTGTGTGTGTGTGTGTGTCTGCTTGTGTCTGTATGTGTGGATGGATATGTGTGTGTGTGTGTGTGTGTGTGTGTGTGCGCGCGAGTGTATACCTGTTCTTTTTTTCCCCCTAAGGTAAGTCTTTCCACTCCCACGATTGGAATGACTCCTTACCCTCACCCTTAAAACCCACTTCCTTTCGTCTTTCCCTCTCCTTCCCTCTTTCCTGATGAGGCAACAGTTTGTTGCGAAAGCTTGAATTTTGTGTGTATGTTTTGTGTTTGTTTGTGTGTCTATCGACCTGCCAGCGCTTTCGTTCGGTAAGTCACCTCATCTTTGTTTTTTGTATGAGAGAGAGAGAGAGGGGGGGGGGGGACATTCCACATGGGAAAAATTATGTATACAGGGTGTTTCAAAAATGACCGGTATATTTGAAACGGCAATAAAAACTAAACGAGCAGCGATAGAAATACACCGTTTGTTGCAATATGCTTGGGACAACAGTACATTTTCAGGCAGACAAACTTTCGAAATTACAGTAGTTACAATTTTCAACAACAGATGGCGCTGCGGTCTGGGAAACTCTATAGTACGATATTTTCCACATATCCACCATGCGTAGCAATAATATGGCGTAGTCTCTGAATGAAATTACCCGAAACCTTTGACAACGTGTCTGGCGGAATGGCTTCACATGCAGATGAGATGTACTGCTTCAGCTGTTCAATTGTTTCTGGATTCTGGCGGTACACCTGGTCTTTCAAGTGTCCCCACAGAAAGAAGTCACAGGGGTTCATGTCTGGCGAATACGGAGGCCAATCCACGCCGCCTCCTGTTTGTTTCGGATAGCCCAAAGCAATCACACGATCATCGAAATATTCATTCAGGAAATTAAAGACGTCGGGCGTGCGATGTGGCCAGGCACCATCTTGCATAAACCACGAGGTGTTCGCAGTGTCGTCTAAGGCAGTTTGTACCGCCACAAATTCACGAAGCATGTCCAGATAGCGTGATGCAGTAATCGTTTCGGATCTGAAAAATGGGCCAATGATTCCTTTGGAAGAAATGGCGGCCCAGACCAGTACTTTTTGAGGATGCAGGGACGATGGGACTGCAACATGGGGCTTTTCGGTTCCCCATATGCGCCAGTTCTGTTTATTGACGAAGCCGTCCAGGTAAAAATAAGCTTCGTCAGTAAACCAAATGCTGCCCACATGCATATCGCCGTCATCAATCCTGTGCACTATATCGTTAGCGAATGTCTCTCGTGCAGCAATGGTAGCGGCGCTGAGGGGTTGCCGCGTTTGAATTTTGTATGGATAGAGGTGTAAACTCTGGCGCATGAGACGATACGTGGACGTTGGCGTCATTTGGACCGCAGCTGCAACATGGCGAACGGAAACCCGAGGCCGCTGTTGGATCACCTGCTGCACTAGCTGCGCGTTGCCCTCTGTGGTTGCCGTACGCGGTCGCCCTACCTTTCCAGCACGTTCATCCGTCACGTTCCCAGTCCGTTGAAATTTTTCAAACAGGTCCTTTATTGTATCGCTTTTCGGTCCTTTGGTTACATTAAACCTCCGTTGAAAACTTCGTCTTGTTGCAACAACACTGTGTTCTAGGTGGTGGAATTCCAACACCATGTTGTCTACAGCACACTTGCACGTTGTGAACAGCACACGCTTACAGCAGAAAGACGACGTACAGAATGGCGCACCCACAGACTGCGTTGTCTTCTATATCTTTCACATCACTTGCAGCGCCATCTGTTGTTGAAAATTGTAACTACTGTAATTTCGAAAGTTTGTCCGCCTGAAAATGTACTGTTGTCCCAAGCATATTGCAACAAACGGTGTATTTCTATCGCTGCTCGTTTAGTTTTTATTGCCGTTTCAAATATACCGGTCATTTTTGAAACACCCTGTAAAAACAAAGATGAGGTGACTTACCGAACGAAAGCGCTGGCAGGTCGATAGACACACAAACATATATATAGTTATAATAGAGGGAAACATTCCACGTAGGAAATACACTCCTGGAAATTGAAATAAGAACACCGTGAATTCATTGTCCCAGGAAGGGGAAACTTTATTGACACATTCCTGGGGTCAGATACATCACATGATCACACTGACAGAACCACAGGCACATAGACACAGGCAACAGAGCATGCACAATGTCGGCACTAGTACAGTGTATATCCACCTTTCGCAGCAATGCAGGCTGCTATTCTCCCATGGAGACGATCGTAGAGATGCTGGATGTAGTCCTGTGGAACGGCTTGCCATGCCATTTCCACCTGGCGCCTCAGTTGGACCAGCGTTCGTGCTGGACGTGCAGACCGCGTGAGACGACGCTTCATCCAGTCCCAAACATGCTCAATGGGGGACAGATCCGGAGATCTTGCTGGCCAGGGTAGTTGACTTACACCTTCTAGAGCACGTTGGGTGGCACGGGATACATGCGGACGTGCATTGTCCTGTTGGAACAGCAAGTTCCCTTGCCGGTCTAGGAATGGTAGAACGATGGGTTCGATGACGGTTTGGATGTACCGTGCACTATTCAGTGTCCCCTCGATGATCACCAGTGGTGTACAGCCAGTGTAGGAGATCGCTCCCCACACCATGATGCCGGGTGTTGGCCCTGTGTGCCTCGGTCGTATGCAGTCCTGATTGTGGCGCTCACCTGCACGGCGCCAAACACGCATACGACCATCATTGGCACCAAGGCAGAAGCGACTCTCATCGCTGAAGACGACACGTCTCCATTCGTCCCTCCATTCACGCCTGTCGCGACACCACTGGAGGCGGGCTGCACGATGTTGGGACGTGAGCGGAAGACGGCCTAACGGTGTGCGGGACCGTAGCCCAGCTTCATGGAGACGGTTGCGAATGGTCCTCGCCGATACCCCAGGAGCAACAGTGTCCCTAATTTGCTGGGAAGTGGCGGTGCGGTCCCCTACGGCACTGCGTAGGATCCTACGGTCTTGGCGTGCATCCGTGCGTCGTTGCGGTCCGGTCCCAGGTCGACGGGCACGTGCACCTTCCGCCGACCACTGGCCACAACATCGATGTACTGTGGAGACCTCACGCCCCACGTGTTGAGCAATTCGGCGGTACGTCCACCCGGCCTCCCGCATGCCCACTATACGCCCTCGCTCAAAGTCCGTCAACTGCACATACGGTTCACGTCCACGCTGTCGCGGCACGCTACCAGTGTTAAAGACTACGATGGAGCTCCGTATGCCACGGCAAACTGGCTGACACTGACGGCGGCGGTGCACAAATGCTGCGCAGCTAGCGCCATTCGACGGCCAACACCGCGGTTCCTGGTGTGTCCGCTGTGCCGTGCGTGTGATCATTGCTTGTACAGCCCTCTCGCAGTGTCCGGAGCAAGTATGGTGGGACTGACACACCGGTGGCAATGTGTTCTTTTTTCCATTTCCAGGAGTGTATATATCTAAAAACAAAGATGATGTGACTTACCAAATGAAAGTGCTGGCAGGTCGACAGACACACAAACAAACACAAACATACACACAAAATTCAAGCTTTCGCAACAAACTGTTGCCTCATCAGGAAAGAGGGAAGGAGAGGGAAAAGACGAAAGGATGTGGGTTTTAAGGGAGAGGGTAAGGAGTCATTCCAATCCCAGGAGCGGAAAGACTTACCTTAGGGGGAAAAAAGGACGGGTATACACTCGCGCACACACATTGTCTTTAAATATGTCTGCTTGTGTCTGTATATGTGTGGATGGATATGTGTGTGTGTGTGAGTGTATACCCATCCTTTTTTCGCCCTAAGGTAAGTCTTTCCGCTCCTGGGATTGGAATGACTCCTTACCCTCTCCCTTAAAACCCACATCCTTTCGTCTTTCCCTCTCCTTCCCTCTTTCCTGATGAGGCAACAGTTTGTTGCGAAAGCTTGAATTTTGTGTGTATGTTTGTGTTTGTTTGTGTGTCTGTCGACCTGCCAGCACTTTCATTTGGTAAGTCACATCATCTTTGTTTTTTTTATTTTTATATATATATATATATATCGACCTGCCAGCGCTTTTGTTCGGTAAGTCACCTCATCTTTGTTTTTATATATATTCAGACAAATATTGATAAGATTTCAAAGTGGTGCAAAGATTGACAACTTGCTTCAAATGTTCAGAAATGTAAACTTTGCACTTCGCAAAACAAAAAAAACAAAAATGTAGTATCCTATGACAATGATATCAGTGAGTCACAGTTGGAAACGGCTAACTCATACAAATACATGGGTGTAACACTTTATGAAAGTAAATGTTCATAGAGTCTCAGTTGTGCGTAAAGCCGGCAGTAGACTTCAGTGAACTGGTAGGCTCTCAAGTTTCAAGAACCATCTTTAAATGATGATTCTATAAATATACTACAACCTCCTGCATGAGTGAGGCATAAGGATGGAACAGGATATTGTGTAGATTTTTTGGGGGGATGGTACGCCTTTCCAGCTGTTCTTGGGTATTATAAGAAGACAAAGTGTATAAGATGATATGGTGCAGAAAATCTGGCAAGTCTGGGTCTGTGAAGACCTTAGTGAGACCTCGAGCAGAATTCTCGTCACTGCAGGTGCAGTGTCCCCCAGTGGCCAAACTATAAGGTAGTGATTTTTTTGGCCTGAAAGGGATGTCAGCCGGCAAAATACAGGTTCTGTTGATGGTTAGTGGGATTGTTGTGAATGAAACCATCAGAGAGGTGAAAATCAACGTTCAGAAATGTCTGAGGAGGACAAGGCGAAGCCAATGGGAGAGAAGGTGTTTCTGCTATGGAGCAGTGAGTATTTGGTGTCTTGGCCCTGGCTCCAGACCATGAAGTTATTATCAGTGAACCTGAACCAGACAAGGGTTTGGAATTTTAGGTGTCAAGTAAAGTTTCCTCTGGATGGTTCATAGACAGATTGGCATACAAGAGTGCCATGAGGGTGCCCATGGCGGTGCAGCAGATTTGTCTGTTCATCTTTCACTCAAAGGAGAGGTAACTAATATGTGTTCTTATTGGGGAGAACTATTTTGAACACAACTCCTTGATGGGAACTGTTTATAGCAAGCTGAATCAGCTTTAAACTTGTTTGGTGTTGGGTTTGTTCTATATTACTAGACAATTAACTCAGTACCAGCTTCAGGTAGCCTATCTAATGGCTTCCGGGCCAAACAAAAAAATTTGATTTTCAGTATTTTGCATAATTATTGACTGAATTTAAAAATTTAAAACTCTGTCATAATCTGCTTATTGAGAGGTGTCATTTTATGTTAAAAGTTTAACACAGTGAGACAAGTTTTACAGTTTGAAACTGTCTGTGTCTAGAGGCAGTGTAACTGAATGGCATGCAAATACTCGGGCAATATTCAACAGCATTTGAGACTGAGAGCACTTAGCACCTGCTGACAAACCTTTACAGAACTTTATCTCACTGACTTCCTCCATAAATTGATGAATGGAAAAAGTTTATTGGCTACTATATTTTCGCTGTACATCTATTAAAACTCCAGCATCAGTAAATGCATTTTAATTTATTACTTCTTTTGTACTATCTCTATTCATAACACATTTTGCGAGATATGACACCATAAACATCAAGATGCGTAAAAACTGCCTTTTGCCTAAAATGGAGTGCAAATTACTGAGACTATATTCATCCTGTGTTTCATAGTAAAAGGACTTAGTGACTTCCAACAATTGGTAAACATAATTTCAAACCTTTTCTAAACTTTTTCAAATTTACGTCCTTCACATCAGTTGTTTATACATTTACTCATTTGTGAAGTAATGAAACACTCGAAACTTTTTAATGTGGATGTTCAAGTCTTCAAAGACTCAGCAGTTTACTGTTTAAGAAATGGGACAAAAAGGAGATGCAGAAAATAACAGGGAAAGGAAAATGGTGGTCAGGTTCCAGGACAAACAGAGATGAAAAGGTAAAAGCAGCAAATAAAGTTGAGAAGACAGATTTTGTATGAGAAATGAGAGTAGGGAATCTGGTGGAGGGTAAGTTCCCTTCTCCAGAGTTCAGAGAACCTAGTATGAGATGGGAGGATTAGTATTGCCCATAACGGGCACTCAGATCCCACGAGTCAATGCTGTAGAGCATGTTCAGAAACTGGGAGCTGAGCGTCCCAAAGGTGGCCTGTTCTTCTATGTCCTTTATGTGCTCATCCACTTTATTGGCAGTCGTCCATATATAAAAATGCTGTGTTGTGGACAAAAGTTAGTTGATAATGTATGTGCTTTTGCACATAACTCTCCTTCAGTTTGTAGGATTTATCAGTGGTGGGGCTAGAGTAGTCAGCGGTGGGTGGGTGCACAAGGCGTGTTTTTATGGCTGATATAATTGCAGGAACATTGGGGTTGAGCTGATGGTCTGGAAATACCCTACAGCTTGACTAGGATGTTACGGATGTTAAGAAACTCACAGAAGGCAACAGTGGGCCATGTGGAGGACACTGCCATGCGCAGGATCTCAATTTCTTTTTTTACCAGTAAACGCCTGATTCTTTAAGAAACCAAACTGTCATGTTTAAAACCGCTTCAAACGTCAGATTGCTTTAAAAATAAGTTAATGTATTAAATATTTGACATTAAGAATACAGGTAAAATACAGGGAGCGAAAGGCTATTTACAATTTGTACAGAAACCAGATGGCAGTTATAAGAGTCGAGGGACATGAAAGGGAAGCAGTGGTTGGGAAGGGAGTAAGACAGGGTTGTAGCCTCTCCCCGATGTTGTTCAATCTGTATATTGAGCAAGCAGTAAAGGAAACAAAACAAAAATTAGGAGTAGGTATTAAAATTCATGGAGAAGAAATAAAAACTTTGAGGTTCGCCGATGACATTGTAATTCTGTCAGAAACAGCAAACGACTTGGAAGAGCAGTTGAATGGAATGGACAGTGTCTTGAAAGGAGGATATAAGATGAACATCAACAAAAGCAAAACAAGGATAATGGAATGTAGTCTAATTAAGTCGGGTGATGCTGAGGGTATTAGATTAGGAAGCAAGTCACTTAAAGTAGTAGATGAGTTTTGCTATTTGGGGAGCAAAATAACTGATGATGGTCGAATTAGAGAGGATTTAAAATGTAGGCCGGCAATGGCAAGGAAAGCATTTCTGAAGAAGAGAAATTTGTTAACATCCAGTATTGATTTAAGTGTCAGGAAGTCATTTCTGAAAGTATTCGTATGGAGTGTAGCCATGTATGGAAGTGAAACATGGACGATAAATGGTTTGGACAAGAAGAGAATAGAAGCTTTCAAAATGTGGTGCTACAGAAGAATGCTGAAGATTAGATGGGTAGATCACATAACTAATGAGGAAGTATTGAATAGAATTGGGGAGAAGAGAAGTTTGTGGCACAACTTGACCAGAAGAAGGGATCGGTTGGTAGGACATGTTCTGAGGCCTCAAGGGATCACCAATTTAGTATTGGAGGGCAGCGTGGAGGGTAAAAATCGTAGAGGGAGACCAAGAGATGAATACACTAAGCAGATTCAGAAGGATGTAGGTTGCAGTAGGTACTGGGAGATGAAAAAGCTTGCACAGGATAGAGTAGCATGGAGAGCTGCATCAAACCAGTCTCAGGACTGAAGACAACAACAACAACAACAACAACAAGAATACAAGTGGGGAAAGGTTTAAAATTATGCTTAAAGTTCATGGGGAGTCGCTAAGTGCTCTCATTATCAACCACTACATGTATATAGTCTGGGTTAATTGCACTCTGTTTTAAGCATAAATTAGTTTTTCGCACATCTGAATATTTATGGTAACATATCTCCTGAACTAGGGGTTGTACAATGATACAAATTTGCATGTGTATTCTGTGATATATGCAGATACTGTCTACAAAGTGTGTTGCTATTGAATTTAGTAGTAAAGAAGTAACAAATTAAAATGTCATGCCAGATGTTGGAGTTTTTCTATGCACCATTTTAAGCAGAAGCTAGGGTCTGGCGATGTACTTGAGGACAATATTATGGAAATGGAAGAGGATGTAGATGAAGATGAAATGGGAGATACAATACTGTGTGAAGAGTTTGACAGTGCACTGAAAGACCTGAGTCGAAACAAGGCCCCAGGAGTAGACAACAATCCATTAGAACTACTGACGGGCTTGGGAGAGCCAGTCCTGACAAAACTCTACCATCTGGTGAGCCAGATGTATGAGACAGGCGAAATACCCTCAGACTTCAGGAAGAATATAATAATTCCGATCCCAAAGAAAGCAGGTGTTGACAGATGAGAAAATTACTGAACTATCAGTTTAATAAGTCACAGCAGCAAAATACTAACGCCAATTCTTTACAGACGAATGGAAAAACTGGTAGAAGCCGACCTCAGGGAAGATCAGTTTGGATTCCGTAGAAATGTTGGAACAAGTGAGGCAATACTGATCTTACGACTCATCTTAGAAAAAAGATTAAGGAAAGGCAAACCTACGTATCTAGCATTTGCAGACTTAGAGAAAGCTTTCTTTTGACAATGTTGACTGGAATACTCTCATTCAAATTCTGACGGTGGCAGGGGTAAAATACAGGGAGCGAAGGGCTATTTACAATTTGTACAGAAACCAGATGGCAGTTATAAGAGTCGAGGGACATGAAAGGGAAGCAGTGGTTGGGAAGGGAGTCAGACAGGGTTGTAGCCTCTCCCTTATGTTATTCAATCTGTATATTGAGCAAGCAGTAAAGAAAACAAAAGAAAAATTTGGAGTAGTTATTAAAATCCACGGAGAAGAAATAAAAACATTGAGGTTCGCCAATGACATTGTAATTCTGTCAGAGACAGCAAACGACTTGGAAGAGCAGTTGAACGGAATGGACAGGGTCTTAAAAGGAGGATATAAGATGAACATCAACAAAAGCAATATGAGAATAATGGAATGTAGTCGAATTAAGTTGATTGATGCTGAGGGAATTAGATTACGAAATGAGACTTTTAAGGTAGTAAAGGAGTTTTGCTATTTGGGGAGCAAAATAACTGATGATGGTCGAAGTAGAGAGGATATAAAATGTAGGCCGGCAATGGCAAGGAAAGCGTTTCTGAAGAAGAGAAATTTGTTAACATCCAGTATTGATTTAAGTGTCAGGAAGTCTTTCTGAAAGTATTCGTATGGAGTGTAGCCATGTATGGAAGTGAAACATGGACAATAAATAGCTTGGACAAGAAGAGAATAGAAGCTTTCAAAATGTGGTGCTACAGAAGAATGCTGAAGATTAGATGGGTAGATCACATAACTAATGAGGAGGTATTGAATAGAATTGGGGAGAAGAGCAGTTTGTGGCATAACTTGACAAGAAGAAGGGACAGGTTGGTAGGACATGTTCTGAGGCATCGAGGGATCACAAATTTAGCATTGGAGGGCAGAGTGGAGTGTAAAAATCGTAGAGGGAGACCAAGAGATGAATACACTAAGCAGATTCGTCGCAGGTTTGAATCCTCCCTCGGGCATGGATGTGTGTGATGTCCTGAGGTTAGTTAAGTTTAAGTAGTTCTAAGTTCTAGGGGACTGATGACCTCAGCAGTTAAGTCCCATAGTGCTCAGAGCCATTTGAACTAAGCAGATTCAGAAGAATGTAGGTTGCAGTAAGTACTGGGAGATGAAGAAGCTTGCGCAGGTTAGGGTAGCATGGAGAGCTGCATCAAACCAGTCTCAGGACTGAAGACAACAACAACAACAAGTTTTTCATGCATCTAGATGTCTATGATGACATACCTCCTGAACTGTGTGTTGTTCAATGATACAATTTTTCAGGTTCATTCAGCGGTATTTCTGGATACTGTGTGCGAACTGTGCTACGAATAGAGGCGACAGTAAAGGAGTAATAAATTAAGACATCACATGTGATTCTGGAGTTTTATTGCATGAACTTTTCTCTCTTTTGTCATGTTGTCGGGGATCTTGGCGAGAAAAAGTTTTATGGAGGTTTGAGGTTACGTGTAAAGTTAATTGGAAGTAACTAAGTGCTCACGTTCTGAAATCTCGTGCGATTCAAGTCCAGGTATTCGTTTGCTGTCAGTCACACTGCCTTGGGACAAACACCCAGTTTGTAACTGTAATACTTATCTTACTGTGTAATACTTTCAGGATTATGCCCCTTAATGAGTAGGTTATAACAAAATTTTAAATTTGGTCAGTGATTACGAGAAATGTTGAAAATCAAATTTTTGTTGCCTCTGGAAGCCGTTAAATAGCAGCCAGCAACTGGTATTGCTTTCTGGGATAGTCATAATATAGATGCCAAAATGTGACTGGCACACTGTATGTGTTGCTTGTATTGAAAAAAGTTTAACTGTAAATGCAGGTTGGCAGTATTTAATTGTGAATGCTCGTTTTTCAATTTGCAGCTATACACCTGCGGAGCTCCGCTACTTCCCTCTCAACACGGTGCTGTACGGTCCGCTGAAGCCCAACGAACGACACCAGGAGCCTCTGCCAGGCTCTGGCGGTGGCGGCTCAGATGGGAGCCAGTCCGATTCCGACGATTCCAGCTCCTCTTCAGATTCGAGGTCAGTACAGGCTGTGACTTCGTATTGCAAGCAAGGTTTCACGCTCATTTCAGTCTCCTCCATTAAGACCTCTCGCCGCCATTGCTTCATTGACATCGTCTTTCCGGCATCTCACAGGTCTACCACTCTTTCTTCTTTGATGTGGAATCCATTGCCATGCATGTTTCGGCCGTCTTGTGTCTCGCATATGCTGTAAGTGACCATACCAGAGTAGGTGCTTCCTTTCTATGTAGTCCAGGATTGCTCTTTCAACATTCATAACCTCTCTGACCCTATCATTTCTAATACGATCATGCCTGGAACATCCACAACTCCGTACTCAGAAATCCATCTCGATAGGCAGCAGGCTATCTTTCTGCCTCGGAGTTAATTCCCGCAACTCTGCACCATATGTTGTGATAATTTCAATACTTGTGTGGTAGATTGTATGTTTTGTTCTGCGCATTATGTTTTTGCTCCAGAGAATACCATTTAGTTGTTCTATGGCTCACTTTCCCTGGCCACTTTTATTGTTTATATCATCCATACTTCTACCATTTGACGACAGTGTCACTCCCAGGTACTGAAAATTAGGACACCCTTTAATAGTATCAGCACCGAGTTGTAAGTCGTTAACAGCATTTTCTCCCACTTTCAGATATTGTGTTTTAGATACATTTATGACAAGACCCTATATTTCATATCTTCTTTTAATTTGCAGAGCATGTAATTTGCATCTTTCTCATCTCCAGCTACTAACAATTAGTCGTCAGCAAAAATTAAGGTGAACAAAATCTCATCGTCTATGGGGATACCCATTCCTCCTCATTTCCTTTTCCAGGACTTTAGTGCCACCTCTAGGTAAATCTTAAAGAATGTAGGGGCGAGTGCGCATTCCTGGTGTACTCCCTTTGTCACCTAAAACTCTTGAGACAGTTGATTTCTCGCTTTTACCATTGCCGTACAACCTTGGCAGAGGAGTCTGACGGCTTTCACATAGCTCAGTGACACGCTATTATCAATTAGACTTGTTCATAGCTTGTTCTGTGGAACTGTGTCATAAGGTTTCTGGAGACCTACAAAGACAAGGTGGGTCGTAAGGCCTCTTGCTGTCCTTTTCTCCATTAGGTTTTTGAGGGTAAATATTCCCATCAGTACAGGAGTGACCGATCTGAATCCATTTTGGTCTTCAGATTCGGTAATTTCTTCTTCTTCTATCCTCTTTTTAGGATACTGCCATAGACTCTCGCCACGGATGGCATCACACTAATACCATGATAGTTTGCACAATTTCTCCTGTTGCCTTTCTTAAATATTGATGTAATTGTTGCCTTTTTCCACTCCTTTGCAGCTTCGTCACCTCGAAGGCTTTTGTCAAAAATCACTGCCAATACCTCAAGAGTTCTGACGGTGCTGCTTTTAACCAGTTCTATATAAATTAATCCTGGACCTGGTGACTTTCTATTTTTCATGGCATTAATTTCATTTCGGACTTTCTTCGGGGCTGTCGGTATAATATTATTACTGATTTCAATGTCTGGTGGGTTCTCAGTGAATGCTGCTCTGTTCTCAGTTAGTAGTCCGTGGTAGTGTTGTACCCATTCCTGCATGCTTTATACATCAGTCAGAAAATATTCCAGGTTGACTCTGCTTCGTTAATCAGGTTGATGACGTGTCTTTACAGCATGGAAAATGAGGAATTCTCTCGCAAATTTAATCAAGGAAATCTTGACAATTCTGAGAGGTTCTAGGTGGAGTTGAACTGTTCGTTGATGGAAAGAAATGTCCTGAACCATTCTGTTAAACTCTCTCTCTCTCTCTCTCTCTCTCTCTCTCTCTCTCTCTCTCTCTCTCTCTCTCTCTCTATCAGTTTGACAAAAATAAAACAATGGAAACTACAGGTTGGAATGTCAACACTATTAGGAAAAGGATAGATTGCTACTGACCCTAAAGATGACCCATTGAGTGCAGACAAACAAAACAAAAAAACCATTACACTTATAGCTTTCAGCCAAATTCTTCTTTGGCAAACAACACACACATATTCGCACAGGTCAGCACACACACACACACACACACACACACACACACACACACACACACACACACGACCATGGTAGTCTTTTGGTTGTGCCAGTCTGCAGCTCAAAGGGTCATCTTTATGGTGAGTAGCAATCTATTCTTTTCCTAATGTTGTTGACAACAGTTTGAAGCATGTTTTTACATGGATTTCTCATATACGTAAGGTTATTGCACAGTGAATGGCACAGCACGGCGCAGAATGGTGACAGATGAAGGCATCGAAGGAATTTTCAGGCACAGCTGTAGTTTACATCTTAACAAAACCATTGATTGAAAATCCTAGCTGAACTTGGAATAATCACTACTAAACTATGTGTGCAGCTGTGAAAACCAGTACATGAACCTTGCCATCAAATACAACAGTGGTCAATCCATGGAAATTTGAAATTTCAACCAGTAAAAATCTGGAAATATAGGGAAACTGTTTCGATTAATCAAAGTCGTCACCACAGTAGTAGTGTTATTGAATTGCTGCTGCCTTAAGGGTTACATGCAAACCTGCTTCAAGTCATCTTTTCAGAACTATTATTATGGTTATTAGTTGTATTATTGTAATCATCATCACTATTCAATTTGAAATGCAAAATCTTTTTACCAGGTATTGAAACAGTAACAACATGACTAGACATGAGATCTTTTTGAAGTAGTCTAACCTTGAGTGCAACAGGGATAAGAGAAAAGAAGTTCCAGTGTTGAAGAGAAGGAAAAGGCGCTCCAAATCCTGGCGTTTAGGATACCTGACAAACAGAATGTGTTTCTGTAGTTTCTTTAACTTCTCTTCGTCATATGTACTGCTTACCCTCTCTTCCCTGTTTCTTGCCTTTCCTCTTCTGCTGGTGTAACATTTTATATAAAAATATTTCATTAGCAAAACACAATACGATTTATGTTTATGTCAGCCCACGATTAATTGCAATGTAAACTGGTATTCCTAACATGAGACAAAAATAATCTTCAAAAACAATTTTAATTTATTTATATTTGCCTTGTTGCTTCAGTATAAATCACATGTGCATTAGGTAGAAGTGTCAAATTCCAAAAGAAAAATATATTTCATGAAATAGAAAATTTGTTGTTAAAATGTGTCTCCAGTAAAAATTCAGTTAAGTTGTTGTGGTCTTCAGTCCAAAGACTGGTTTGATGCAACTCTCCATGCTACTCTATCCTGTGCAGGCCTCTTCGTTACCGAGTAATTTCTGCAACCTACATCCTTCTGAATTTGCTTAGTGTATTCATCTCTTGGTCTCCCTCTAAGATGTTTACCCTCCACGCTTCCCTCCAGTAGTAATTTGGTGATCCCTTGATGTTTCGAATGTGTCCTACCAACCGATCCCTTCTTCTAGTCTGCTTGTGCCACAAATTCCTCTTCTCCCCAGTTCTGTTCAGTACCTCCTCATTAGTTATGTCATCTACCCATCTAATCTTCTGCATTCTTCTGTACCACTAGATTTCAAAAGCTTCTATTCTCTTCTTCTCTAAAATGTTTATTGTCCATGTTTAACATCCATTCATGGCCACACTCCATACAAATACTTTCAGAAATGACTTCCTGACACTTAAATCTATACCCGATGTTAACAAATTTCTCTCCTTCAGAAATGCTTACATTGCCATTGCCAGTCTACATTTTATATCCTCTCTACTTTGACCATTCTTGGTTCTTTTGCTGCCCAAATAGCAAAATTCATCAACTACTTTAAGCCTCTCATTTCCTAATCTAATTCCCTCAGTATAGCCTAATTTGACTAAATTCCATTATCCTCGTTTTGCTTTTGTTGATGTTCATCTTATATCCTCCTTTCAAGACCCTGTCCATTCCGTTCAGCTGCTCTTCCAGGTCCTTTGCTGTGTCTGACAGGATTACAATATCATTGGCGAACCTCAAAGTTTTTATTTCTTCTCTATGGATTTTAATTCCTATTCCGAATTTTTCTTTTGTTTCCTTTATTGCTTGCTCAATATACAGATTGAATAACATTGGGGATAGGCTACAAAACTGGCTCACTCCCTTCCCAACCACTGCTTCCCTTTCATGTCCCTCGGCTCTTATAACTGCCTTCTGGTTTCTGTGTTAAATTATAAATAGCTTTTCATTCTCTGTATTTTACTCCTGCCACCTTCAGAATTTGAAACAGAGTATTCTAGTTAACGTTGTCAAAAGCTTACTATAAGTCTGCAAATGCTAGAAATGCAGGTTTGCCTTTCCTTAACCTAGCTTCTAAGATAAGTCGTAAGGTCAGTATCGCCTCGTGTGTTCCTACATTTCTACAGAATCCAAATTGATCTATCCTGAGGTCGGTTCTACCAGATTTTCCATTCACCTGTAAAGAATTTGTGTCAGCATTGTGCAACTGTGACTTATTAAACTGATAGTTCGGTAATTTTCGATTGATAAAATTAGTAAATTATGAGACAGAATTGCTTCAGGCAGTGAAATGTGTCCTAGTGCTGACAGACCCAGAAAAGTAAAAGGAGACACTTCTCAGCTTTTGAACTATTAGTTCTTTCCTCAGCAAGGAGAGAAGAGTTAAATAGAAACGACATACCATTTAGACCCCAGTACGGGAGGAGTGACAAAAGTCTGGCCAGCAATTCTCATAATTTATTGAAATGTGTGTCATTCACAGTTCTGGAGCTGTTGCAGTTTTGAATATTGTGGAGTTGAGTATATCCTGATAAACCTTGACTTATTCACTGTTAGTTTTAGATATCTACCTGTAGTATTATTTTCAACAAACATAAAAAGTCTGTTGTCAGCTGCACAGGAAAACCTTTACTTGGTTCACTTTACCGATTTCGACAGATTAAACTGTCATCTTCAGAGGCAAAATAGGCCCAAATCATTGATAAGCCATTGTAAAAAAAGGCCATTTTTATGTTGGCTTACCAATGATTTAGGCCTATTTCACTTCTGAAGATGACAGCTTAAACAAATGAAACCAGATAAAGGTTTTCTTGTGCAACTGACAGCTGACTTCTTATCTTTGTTGAAATATTTGAACATGCTGAACTACACCTATGAACAACATCATAAATTATTATTTTGTGATCCATATCTAATTACATCTTCAGTCGTATGTAAATGCTGTTGGAAATGTGTTGATTATCTTTGCTGCTATTGTAAACATTCTAAGTATTGATTATTTTAAGGAGCGGTGATTTTCAGCTTTTATAGCAAAACACTTTTTTTAACAAAGCGCTAAAGACCCAAATATTCCTGCCTTAAATGGGAACTTTGCTTGAGAACATGTAAAGGTTGACCCAGTGATATAAACGCTATTTTATTATTAGTGTTATTATTATTATTAACTTGATTGGCCACATTGGGCCACTTTAGTCATTCCATGTTCACTTTCTCTTTGAAGATTGGACTACTTGCATCTTGCGCTCAGCCCACTTTTTCATTCATTGCTAAGTGCTATTTTATCACAGAATTACCAGTACACTGTGCCAAAAATTTAAATGCAGTAAATATATAATTATTACACTTTTTGCTGAACACATACTCTTTGTCTTCTTTTTTATTTTGTTTAAACTATTGCATCATAGGAAATAGATTATATGGAGACTAGTTATTGGAATTAAAAGGGAAGAAATATTATGTGGCAAATTTGTATGTTAAAACGCAGCAGATAATTAAAAAAAGCTTGTAGCTCTTGTTGCAAAATTAATTTAATGATTACAAACATTTTTGACAGATGGATGTGACGCGACTTCCGCATCATCCATTGGTTACAGGCCCCCTATACCATGCTCTACCTCCACCTCTTTCACTGTAGGGCTTCTTCTTTTAGCCACCTTATATCCCCGGATGTGTTAGCTTTCTCAGTCACTTTGCCAATAGAGTAATGGTACATGAAATATGTGTTTCTCAAGGTTTTCCCTCCCTCATAACAGCTTCGGGAATGGTATTTTCAGACATCCTTTTTACACGATCAGCATATTATATCTACCTGCTTTTTACAATATTCATAATCTGATATCTTTTCATTATATTGTAAGTTTCTTTCTTCGTCCTTTGCTGTCATTTGTCTCCATCTTTATAACAAGTTTGAAGATTCTCCTCATCACCTTTGTTTCAAAGATATCAAGTTCCTTCTAGCCATCTCCCTATGTACACTACTGGCCATTAAAATTGCTACACCACGAAGATGACGTGCTACAGATGCGAAATTTAACTGATAGGAAGAAGATGCTGTGATGTGCAAATCATTAGCTTTTCAGAGCATTCACACAAGGTTGGCGCAGGTGGCGACACCTACAACGTGCTGACATAAGGAAAGTTTCCAAACGATTTCTCATACACAAACAGCAGTTGTCCGGCGTTGCCTGGTGAAACATTGTTGTGATGCCTCATGTGCGGAGGAGAAATGCGTACCATCACATTTCCGACTTTAATAAAGATCAGATTGTAGCCTATCGCGATTGTGGTTAATCGTATCGTGACATTGCTGCTCGCGTTGGTCGAGATCCAATGACTGTTAGCAGAATATGGAATCGGTGGGTTCAGGAGGGTAATACGAAACGCCGTGCTGAAACCCAACGGCCTCGTATCACTAGCAGTAGAGATGACAGACATCTTATCCACATGGCTGTAATGGATCATGCAGCCACGTCTAGATCCCCGAGTCAACAGATGGAGACGTTTGCAAGACGACCACCATCTGCACGAACAGTTCGACGACGTTTGCAGCAGCATAGACTACCGTATTTACTCGAATCTAAGCCGCACTCGAATCTAAGCCGCACCTGAAAAATGAGACTCGAAATAAAGGAAAAAAAAAATTTCCCGAATCTAAGACGCACCTGAAATTTGAGACTCGAAATTCAATGGGAGAGAAAAGTTTTAGGCCGCACCTCCAAAACAAAACAAAGTTGGGCCATTGTAATATGAGACACAATTAAGGTCGAATGAATGACGATACAGCTACAGTAGTTTGGTTCGAGTCGTAAGCTTAGCAGTTAAGCTTTACCAGGTAGCCATTGCTATGCGTCAGGCGCTCCATCCGTATTTATACGGGTACCCTTCCTTTTTCACGTGCTTCGTCTGGTTTGAATCGATTGCTTATTTTGCTTTGATCTGATAAGTGCCATTTTCTTTTTTATAGGTGTTTACGTCACTCTAAGCTGAAGATGCATCACTGTACTGTGTCGTGCATTGTTTGTCGCATTCTGATAGTGCGTGTTTACGGCCTGTCGCCGCTCGCGGCAAGGCTTGTTTTTGTGCGCGCTACCGCTGCTTACAATAAAGAGGAATCGTCTCATTAGCGAAACAATGGCAAGAGACTGCTATTTGTTGTTACACTGCTGCTTTCTTTGATAATGATCAAGAAGAACCAAATAATAGACTGCGTATGATAAAACATGTTCTGAACGAGAGTTAGCTGAAAATTTTTCTGTGTTTGAAAATCTTTGCAGCCGCTTCTTTAGTACATCAAATTCTGCACAGAAATTAGAGCCATCTTAGATTTAAAAATCTAGTCAGTTGCCATGCTTCATTTCTCACTGTATCACTATTAGGCATAAGAATAATACGAATATAAACATAATACGTATATTCTTCCGCATTTGCTGTTGTCTCACTCTAGTTTCGTAGTTTATTAGGCAGACAGGATTTAAATGAGATAGCAGCAAACACGAAAGAATACATGGCAAAATGTTTATATTCGTATTATACTTATGGTGAAGAGAATACTGCATGTGATTCACATTTCATCAGGCTCCTATTAGCAACCATCTCTTCTCACAGGTAGGAAAAAATTCAGAACGTAGAGTTAGCCATATTGACAAACATCCCAAACAGTCTTGCCAGTCGGATTTTCGCAGTACATTGAAATCCTGCTACATTAGAAGATGAACAATACGGAATTTGTATTTACTTCGTTGGATAATGTATGAAAATGCAGTGGTCGAAACTCGGGGCGGAGAAAAAAAGCTCGTCTTCCACCATTTTTAATTTATTTACTGACACAGAGGTTTTGGCGACAGTATTTATCTTTGTGCCTACAAAGCATGCCTGTGTAGCGCTACATATATTCGACGGCAGAAGTTACTTGTGGCGGCACCTACCAACATTTTTCAGAACATCTGCTTGCTTCGCACTCGATTCTAAGCCGCAGGCGGTTTTTTGGATTACAAAAACCGGAAAAAAAAGTGCGGCTTAGATTCGAGTAAATACGGTATCAGCTCGGAGACCATGGAGCGGTTACCCTTGAAGCTGTATCACAGGCAGGAGCACCTGCGATGGTGTACTCAACGGTGAACTTGGGTGCACGAATGGCAAAACATCAATTTTTCGGATGAATCTAGGTTCTGAGTACAGCATCAGGATGGTTGCATCCAAGTTTGGCAACATAGCGTTGAACGCACATTGGAAGTGTGTATTCGTCATCGCCATACTGGCGTATCAACCGGTGTGATGGTATGGGGCGCCATTGGTTACTCGTCTCAGTCGCCTGTTCTTCGCATTGACGGCACTTTGAACAGTGGATGTTACATTTCAGATGTGTTACGACCCGTGGCTCTACCCTTCATTCGATCCCTGCGAAACCCTACATTTCAGCAGGATAATGCATGACTGCATGTTGCAGGTCCTGTACGGGCCTTTCTGGATACAGAAAATGTTCGACTGCTGTCCTGGCCAGCACATTCTCCAGATGTCTCACCAATTGAAAATGTCTGGTCAATGGTGGCCGAGCAACTGGCTCGTCACAATATGCCAGTCACTGCTCTTGATGAACTGTGGTATTGTGTTGAAGCTGCATGGGCAGCTGTACATGTACACGCCATCCAAGCTCTGTTTGACTCAATGCCCAGGCATATCAAGGCCGCTATTACGGCCAGAGGTGGTTGTTGTGGGTACTGATTTCTCAGGATCTATGCACCCAAATTGCGTGAAAATGTAATCACATGTCAGTTCTAGTATAATATACTTGTCCAATGAATACCCATTTATCATCTGCATTTCTTCTTGGTGTAGAAATTTTAATGGCCAGTAGTGTATTCAAGATATAGATAATTAGACAAATGTGTTGTAGACCATAATCTGTGTTCTAGATAACAGTGCTTTATACCTCGGGCTTTTAACAAACTGAATAAAAAAAGTTTCTCTTGCTTGTGTTTTCTCCTTTAAATTGAGCCCAATGCATTGTGTGTGTGAATTTGTCCACATATGTGAATCTTAGCCTGCAGTTGGTCGGATTTTGCCGTGCTTCATTCTTGACATTAACATGTATTCGATCTTATCTTTGTAGACCTGCAGGTCTGCTTTTACGGCATGTACCTTGCTTTTCAGTTTGTGTTTTAACTTTGCTTGTCACTGTGATATCATCTGCTTGTGATGTCTGTGTGATTGTGTACTGTTGTTTATCGGCATGCCTAATGATCCCATGTTACACTAGATTAAACAAAAGTAGATATTTTGCATGCAAATATACATATATACTCTGCAAGCCACCTTATGATGTGTGGCAGTGGTTGTGTCTGATACCACTATATGAAACCCTTCCTCTGCTCTAGTTTAGAACGGAGTATGGGAGAAATGTGTGTTGCTAAACATTTGAGCTCTTATTTTTCTTACCATGGTTATTTTGTGAGATGTAATTTGTATGTTTCCTGTCTATTCTTGGGATGTATGCTTTCAGTATTCCAACAATAACCCTGTCTGTGATGCACAACACTTCTCTTTTAGTGCTTGTCTTTGAAATTCACTGAGTATGTATGTAATGCTTTTGCACTGAGTCTCATGACGAGTTGTGCCACTATTTGTTATGCCCCCCCCCCCCCTCCCTCTCTCTCTCTCTCTCTCTCTCTCTCTCTCTCTCTCTCTCTCTCTCTCTCTCTCGCTCTCTCTCTCTCCTCCCCCTCCCAAGACTTAGGTTATTAAATAGGATCCGTTGGTTGTTGTGTACCATTTCAATGCAGATATGTTGTTATAAATGTCAGAAAATACATTTCTACATCAGCCGACTGCAAGTTGTCTGATTGCATGTGGCGGAGGTATTTCTGATATCACTATCCCTCCACCCTCTTCCTTCACCCCTCCCTGTTCCATTCACAAATTGTGTACGAGAAGAATGACACTTGGTAAAGATCTGTATTAGCTCTAATTTCTCAGATTTCTTTGTCATGGTCATTTTTTGCGAGCTGTATGTGGGATGAAGTAACATGTTGTTTTGCCCTTCCCAGAAAGTGCTTTCTCAAAATTTCAATAGTAAATCTCTCTGTAGTGCATAGTGCTTCTGTTGGAACATTGGAGCATCAGCAACTGAAGTTCGTTGAGAATCTCCATAATGCTCTTGCGCTGACTAAACGATCCTGTTATGAAACGTGCCATTCTTTGTTGGATCTTCTCCCTCTCTTCTGTCAGTCCTCCCTGGTAATGGTTGCAGATAGATGAACACTACTCAAGAACAGATTGAACAAGTCTCCTTGTAAGCCTCTTCTTTAGTGAATGAATTACATTTCCTTGAGATTCTTCCTGTGAAACTAAGTCTAGCATCTGCTTTTCCCGCTATTTGCTTTACTTGGTCATTCCATTTACGGTCACTCCAGATAGATACTCGTAGATATTTTACAGCGGTTAGGGATTCCAGAAATTTGTCATTAGTAGTGTAGTTGTACAGTAGTATATTTCTTTCCCTACATTTATTTGTATTTAGTGTCAACTGCCAGTCCCTGCACCATTCGTCAACCCCTTGCAGGTACTTCTGCAAATTGTTACTGTTTTCTAGCACTGCTAACTTTTTGTAGACAACCGCACCGTCTGCGAAAAGCCTCAAAGGGCATCCATTGCCTTCTGATAGGTCATACATATACCTTGTAAACAGCAACTATGGCAATAGAATGAAATTCTTTTCTCTTATTGGTAATTGATTGGTAAGAAACTTTCAGAAATTTTGCTCAAAACTAATGATAGTGAATTCTCTTACTGTTCCGTTTAGTATAGGAACTGTGTAAAAGTATTTAATAGAATTTTCATTTATTCTTGATTCACTGTGTTACATGGGCCCTCTCACACATTTGTTTTCCTTTAGTAGCAGCTCTTCGAGTGACGGGAGCCAGGATTCGGACGACAGTGGATCTGAAGCTGGTGATGTGGTAGACCGAACGGACGATAAGAAGCCTGCGGTGTCGGACGATAATGCAGGCGGCGGCACGCCTACAGTCAACGGGACCGTCATCAAGGTCGAAGATGCGGCAGAGCTGAGGGACGCGACTGCCCGGTGCAAAGTGTGTGGCGGCGACCGCAACCGCAATATCAAGACGGGCCGGCCGGAGCCTCTGGTCCACTGTGCGAGCTGCACACAGAGCGGTAGGTCGCTTGTCGTGCGTCTCACCAGGTGACAGTCACTCGACTCCCGGGTGGGCCCCGTTGCCACTGGGGGTACACAGCAGACATCGTAGACGGACAGTCTGGAGGCTAGTTTGGCATTTGCAGAAGGCAGGACATTGCAGATGACTGCTTCTTCAATCATTTTACACTACTTATTTTATAGGTCACCACACACTCTCGATATTAGCCTAGCTAGCTAGTTTCATTGAAATGGACAGCAGAATTCCAGACAGTGAATCTCTCCATTTAGGGATGAAAGAAAAAGATTTTCAGTATACAAGTTTATGCGTAATACGTGAAAAAAAACTATCCAGTATTCACTACCAGATGACACAGCGGTGTCCTGTTCATTTCAACAGTGGGCTGCCGTTGCCTGTAAGAGCACTATAAGACTGAAGATAATGTGTAGACAATCTTACGTGCAATGGTGATGCCACTAGAAATTTGAGGAATTTGCTTTATTTTTTTGTATGTTGTTTTATTTTCATGCGTTTATGATTTAGTTTATCTAAAATTAGACACACATTCAGTAGTATACATTGTAATTGACAGGGGGGAAAGGAAAAATAGATTGGTATCTGGTGAAAGTGGTGTCATTGTGTATTAAAGGGCTTTTTTTTTTAGAGCTGTTCAGGAAAGACTGTATTGGAGCTCACTCTTACGCCATTCCACAATCTTCTTCCCATCTTGTACTTTACCAGTGATCTTTGCAAGCTGATAGATGGTTTCTTTTCCCTTACATATTTACATTTGTCTTTTGACTTAATACCTCCAATTTATTTATTCATAACTGACTTTTGGTACAACCAGAAGTAATGCTTTGTTTTGTTTATTACAATTTCTTTATAGAAGACATTGTTTGGTTTGCTCTAATTTGTATTGTTTTTTAATTACATCATGGAAGAAACTAGGATGTGCAACTTTTTGCTTGTGAAGGTTCAAATGATCATTTGCTTTCTTGCCTCGGCAAGGTTAGCAGACAGTGGTGCAATTTTACTGAATACGATACTTTTCTAAAGTAGTACATTGAATGAGATGTGATACGTGCATTTAGTGAACTTTAAAATATTACACCTATGACATGGTCTCTCTTTGTAACAGAAATAATTTGTTTTAGTTACTGTCAAAATCGTAAATAATGTTATATTTCCAAAAATTGTTACCATTTTATGAAGCAGACAGCATTTGTTTCATTGAGGATGCATGCTAGGTAAACAAAGATAATTGTTAAGATCACACATGTCAGTTGTCCAGCAGTATTAATAACAAAATTTTGAAATTACGTAAGAATGTAGAAGAAATACTACTGATGAATGTTAAGTAAATTTTTGATAGATTCCATAACATCAGAAATGGCTCGTCATCATAGACACTTAAGTAGTTGATGCAAAGTATCAATTGGTGTCCAAGTATTGACGATCAGAAAATAATATTAATGTTTCATTTTGTTTGTGTTGGTGCTTCTCAGTACATAACTAGCAGTTATAGGGATAACTTCAATTGTAAATGTGTCATAGGCTTAGCAAAGTACCAGATACAAACATGGAATTACACCAGTTTTTACATCGTGTCCTTTAATAACCAGTGACACTTTCTACATTATGTGAAAACTTTATTAATGAGTATACAATAGTACATTTTGTACATCATATGCGTTGCATGCCTCAATTTAATTGACATGCAGACTGTGAATTGAACTGATTGTGCTGATAGTAGATTACAAAGAATTAAAGCACATTGCACTGTTCACTTTTGCACGTGACTTAATGCTTAAACACTAATTTCTATTTATGTTATCATCATGGTGCTGTTCATTAGTAGTTGGAACTGCTTAAGTATCATTAATGATGCTTCTTGTTAAATAACATCTTAATGGCTTTACTTTGTTAGAAGCATTTTGTATTTAGCTGTGGAATCTGATAAAGTATGTGCATTTTAGAGATTGGTTTTGCTAGTATGGCCGTAGCTTCTTGTAATTGCTGCGAATACTTTGTTGACATGGAATTTGTAAGCAGTATGTCAGTGCAAGTTTTTAATCATTTTTGAAGCAGTCTTTTTTTTTTGAGAACAACAACAATTGTTACAGCTTTTTAGTCCTGTGAATTCTCTTAAAAATTACTCCAGATCACAGAGATTTTTTTCCTTTCATTTCATGGCTCTTTTATTTCTATATTGTGTGTGCTGTGTGTTTTATGTCGTACTTAAAGTTGACTTGATGTATTTTCAATCAGTTGACATTACGCCGGATTGAGTTTTCTAGTTATTTCTGTGTTGTTCAATTAGAGACGGCAACTATGAATCTTTTTCATCATAAGCCATATTATTTTGATGTTAATTTAATTTACTTTAACAGACTTTTATTTTGGGCTTGTGCTGTTCTCTATCCTCTTCATCAGTGGATGTTTGTGAAAAAATTTACATATTCTTTATTATTTATGTTATTTTATTTTCATTCATTTGTTTGTAAATATTTTTGGTGTAAATATATATACTTTCCTGAAGTGGCCGTTGACAGTCATTATTATGTTTTATCCCTCACAGAGCTTCTATCTCGTGTTTAGTTGTATTGCTTTAAAATTTCCCTCCTATGTATGGCTCTGAAAAACTTTCTCTAGCTTATGTTCATCAGAAAATTAAAATTTGCAGACAGCTCTGTGTAGTTCATGATTGCAGAATAATAAAAAGAATCACCTCCATTTTCAGACACTGCCTTTTATATATACACTCCTGGAAATGGAAAAAAGAACACATTGACACCGGTGTGTCAGACCCACCATACTTGCTCCGGACACTGCGAGAGAGCTGTACAAGCAATGATCACACGCACGGCACAGCGGACACACCAGGAACCGCGGTGTTGGCCGTCGAATGGCGCTAGCTGCGCAGCATTTGTGCACCGCCGCCGTCAGTGTCAGCCAGTTTGCCGTGGCATACGGAGCTCCATCGCAGTCTTTAGCACTGGTAGCATGCCGCGACAGCGTGGACGTGAACCGTATGTGCAGTTGACGGACTTTGAGCGAGGGGTATAGTGGGCATGCGGGAGGCCGGGTGGACGTACCGCCGAATTGCTCAACACGTGTGGCGTCAGGTCTCCACAGTACATCGATGTTGTCGCCAGTGGTCGGCGGAAGGTGCACGTGCCCGTCGACCTGGGACCGGACCGCAGCGACGCACGGATGCACGCCAAGACCGTAGGATCCTACGCAGTGCCGTAGGGGACCGCACCGCCACTTCCCAGCATATTAGGGACACTGTTGCTCCTGGGGTACCGGCGAGGACCATTCGCAACCGTCTCCATGAAGCTGGGCTACGGTCCCGCACACCGTTAGGCCGTCTTCCGCTCACGCCCCAACATCGTACAGCCCGCCTCCAGTGGTGTCGCGACAGGCGTGAATGGAGGGACGAATGGAGACGTGTCGTCTTCAGCGATGAGAGTCGCTTCTGCCTTGGTGCCAATGATGGTCGTATGCGTGTTTGGCGCCGTGCAGGTGAGCGCCACAATCAGGACTGCATACGACCGAGGCACACAGGGCCAACACCCGGCATCATGGTGTGGGGAGCGATCTCCTACACTGGCCGTACACCACTGGTGATCGTCGAGGCGACACTGAATAGTGCACGGTACATCCAAACCGTCATCGAACCCATCGTTCTACCATTCCTAGACCGGCAAGGGAACTTGCTGTTCCAACAGGACAATGCACGTCCGCATGTATTCCGTGCCACCCAACGTGCTCTAGAAGGTGTAAGTCAACTACCCTGGCCAGCAAGATCTCCGGATCTGTCCCCCATTGAGCATGTTTGGGACTGGATGAAGCGTCGTCTCACGCGGTCTGCACGTCCAGCACGAACGCTGGTCCAACTGAGGCGCCAGGTGGAAATGGCATGGCAAGCCGTTCCACAGGACTACATCCAGCATCTCTACGATCGTCTCCGTGGGAGAATAGCAGCCTGCATTGCTGCGAAAGGTGGATATACACTGTACTAGTGCCGACATTGTGCATGCTCAGTTGCCTGTGTCTATGAGCCTGTGGTTCTGTCAGTGTGATCATGTGATGTATCTGACCCCAGGAATGTGTCAATAAAGTTTCCCCTTCCTGGGACAATGAATTCACGGTGTTCTTATTTCAATTTCCAGGAGTGTATATAAAAACAAAGATGATGTGACTTACCAAATGAAAGTGCTGGCAGGTCGACAGACACACAAACATACACACAAAATTCAAGCTTTCGCAACAAACTGTTGCCTCATCAGGAAAGAGGGAAGGAGAGGGAAAGACGAAAGGAAGTGGGTTTTAAGGGAGAGGATAAGGAGTCATTCCAATCCCGGGAGCGGAAAGACTTACCTTAGGGGGAAAAAAGGACGGGTATACACTCGCACACACACACACACACACACGTATCCATCCACACATATACAGACACTATATATATATATATATATATATATATCATCAAAATTAATTTTCCACAAATGAAGCCAGGACGTAAAAAGTTCTGAAAGGTAATAGTTTCAATACTGGTATTCCAGCTGTAAGTTAATGACTCAGTCACACGGTACATTAATTCAGGTTGTAATCGCATACAGTTTTTTGTACCTCTGTTTTTATTTGGAGATTTTTTTTATTTTATTCGTCAACAATATTCATTAATTACTAAATCGAGTGAATCAAGCTTTTTGTCAATGTGAAATAGTCTGCTGCAATGGTCCAGCTCACTAAAGATATAGAAAGAAATGATTTGTAGATTGACAGACTGCAAAAAATAAATGTAGCAATGGACCACTTTTATCCATCCATAATAATTTAAGTTGAGCAGTAGCATCCTTTGAGCTTACGAATGTAGAATGCTGAAACTTGTGTGGTGCACTGAGAGAAAATCAGTTTATAGTTCAGGTGCCCTTATGCATCACCTGAGGAGAAGCTTGCATAAATGTTAATGTACCAGTTACGGGGGTACATATAGTTCAATGTGACTCTGAGCCACAGCGCAACTGTGCATTTATCACATTAAAATTTTTTTAGTGATGGTGAAAGAAGTGATATGTTACAGATAAAAATCCTAGGATTAACCAGAGATGAAACCTGGAGCTTTAGATCCATAGTCCGATCTTTACCGCTGAGTAGTTGAGCCATGCTAATGGACTGATGCATAGAATTATGTCTTCTGATTAGGGCCCAGTACATGTGTTACATGGGGAGCTGTGCAACAGTGTTTAGTGTTGTCCACATTTTGTTTCAAGCAATGTGAGTTGGTGGTTAAAACACTTCTCCACTCCTTCCATTCTCCTTCTCCCTTTGCGTCTCCTCCCTCCTTTCGTCTCTCTCCCACTACAACCCATTCACCATTTTTCAAGATCCCCCCCCCCCCTCTCTCTCCACACACACACACACACACACACACACACACACACACACAGGATCCAATTTAAAACATTCTAAATGTCAAGTCACACATTTTTATCTCTTTCTGTAAATAACTCATTTGTAAAAATAAGTGGAATGTGTTCTGATTCCACAGATTCATCTTATTACTGAAAAAAAAAGCAGAGTATTTTAACTAGTAGTAATAGGAGACATGGATATTGTAGGAAATGAAGGGTCAGGTGTAGCAGCCAAGGAGGTATGTCGCAATGCTCTGTTAATTCAGTATGCCATCCCCATGCATGCTATTGCCTCACTGTTGAAATACACGGTCTTGCATCAATGGGAGGAGCGTCGGCTCAAAGTGAGAGATAATAAGCTGCATTTATTAAAGGCCACAATGCGCCGCGGCGTACCTCCTTTCAGCGATGTTGACGGGACGAGATCCTCCTTACGCATATTCGCATAGGCCACAGCCCTAAGACACGTTGGCTTCTTGCTCTGATGCTCTGACAAGAGGACCCTCCAGTGTGTGTTGCTTGTGGCGCACAGATCACTGTTCAACTCATTTCATTAGACAGTCTTTTATTTTCTGGCCAGGGAGCTGCAGATTTGCCAATAGATCTACCTTCCATTTTAAGTAACGCTCAAAAGAATATGGTGAGACTTTTAAGGTTTTGTGATTTTCCCAACTTATTTTCAAAAATTTTACAGAGATGTTTTTAACTTGTTAAAAAGGTGAATGGCTCACCCAAGTTTTTGTTGTGGTCAGCCAGGCATTTCCCAGTGTCTTTCTTTTAGCTCTCCTGTGGTTTTACTTCCGTTTTAATCCCAGGTATAGCACCTTTCACCCTTTCTCAATTGTTGTAAGGCGTGTGAGATAGAGTGGTTATGTGAATGAATGTGAGCGAGGTGGGAGTGAGTTCACCTCCTCACCGTGTGATAATTTTCATAATTTTATCCACATTTGCTTCTTTTAATATGCATAAGGATCCACAATCTTCCCATTGAGCGCCTGTAAGCTCCAAACGTACACATTAATTAGTGGTACTGTAATTGACAAAAAAATTTCATTTCTTTTACATTTTTTAGCATGAGAATAACAAAATTAATTTTGCAAAATATTGTTTTCAATATTGACTTTTGTTTCATACATAACACCATTCTCGGAATTAGATATTCCGAAGTTTAGTGTACGCTATTGAGGAAGAAATGACAACATCGTCGAAGTCTTTTTGTTTTGCAACTGATGAACATGGCTGATATTTCAGATGAAGTATAGCATCTCACACATCATCCATAGCCTCTCCTCTTTTTGAGAAGTTTTTGAGATAAGTGAGTACAAGGGTGTTTGATCATACTGCATTTAGAGATCATACATGCCAAATTAACAGCAGCTTTTCAGTAGCAGCTTTAAAAATAAGTAGTGCTTGGCAAAAGACCATGCATCATCTAGTTATGAATGTGTGGAACATTTTCTTCACTATTTGACATTTGGAATGAGTCTAGGGACATGCAGCAGAGCATCAAGAAGACAGTAACACTGAGAATGTGTTTTGAAAGAAACTGCACTTTGAACTGGTTTCATTTCCACTCTTTAATTGCTTATTGGTCACCAGTGAACCATTTCATGTTTGTAACCATCATCATTATCACCCTACTTTATTTTTTCTTTAGTGAAATAGTATTGTACATATTTTAAAACACATTTAGCACTCTGTTATACAGCAATTGTTTCTCTAGAATATGATCATGAAATTTCACGTACAAATACCCACGTACTGAGCGAGGTCTTAATGTTGTTAGCATGCTGTCAGGTGGAGCCGGATTGTTGCCACTATCCAGTCATGCAGATTATTATTCTGAGGTATCTTAAATCTGTTTGAAGTGGTCACATCTGTGTGTTCCATCTCCAGCAGCAGTAGGACATTTGCCGTAAGTTTCTTGCTGTTCAGAGATATCAGGAACTGCATGAATCGCATACATAGAGGGTGATTTTTTCCACCATGTACAAACTCCAGGGATTTGATACATGAGAAGAGACAGAACATATAAGGTCTAATGTACTTATGTCTGGAAATGCATGGTTTCCATACTAGAGACCATCTATTCAATCATATATTGTTACAGAGTCTGTGGTCTAATACGTACTATACCATGCAGCCACAGTTACAGTATGTGTTGAAAATGGTTTCCATGTACCTCAGGACTTGCATGTATGCACTGCAGCATGCTCCGTCTCAAATGTTCACATCAGCCAGGCTGCATCCGAGCAGTGTCAAAGGCGACATACACTGCTCCATTGTCTCCACATCTGGAATGATCTCTGCATTCATGATACTTTTTGAGATGGCCCCATAACCAGATATCACATGATTTGAGATCTGGTGAATGAGCAGGACATGCAACTGGACACCCTCGGCTGATCTGTCGACCAGGGAAGACACGATTGAGGTGCGTCCAGACGTTAATGGCAAAGTGGGCTGGAGCGCTGTCATTTAGTAGCCACGTAACCCTTCGAATCACCAATGGGACTTCTTCCAGCTGGGGAGGCAAAGCCATGCACAAGAAATGCCGATAGTTCTGCCTGTTAGGCGACGTGGGAGGAATGCACTGATGCAGAGGACTCACTGCCATGGGGGTTCTGCATACTATCCGACAGTCGACTGTTATGAAAGTTGAAGATACCACTCTGTGTAAAAGTGGCCTCATCTGTGAATAAGATAGGTTACACAAATCCCAGAATTGTGGTTGCCTGTTGAAGAAACCAGTGACAAAACTGCTCTCAATATGGAAAGTCTGTTACTAGTAAGCCCTGCACACACTTTAAGTGATAAGGGTAGTGATAATTGTTATGGAGAATGTTCCACACTGGCCATCTGTCTAGTACTGACACAGCAGTTGCCTTCCACAGCATTAATCGCATGTTCCTCCAAGTTTGGTGTCCGAACATTTCAGGTAAGTCCTTCATGATTTCCTGCTTCCCAAAACGACTCCGTCTCAGACAAATGGCGAAACACTGTTGCAAACACTGAATTCTGTGGCTGTTGTCAGTGGGGATAGGTCTCCTGATACAACCTTGCTGCCTGCCACCTGTTGCCATTTGCCTTTCTCAAATACAGTGTGTAGAATGCTGTATCACATCCACTACAATGTGAGTCAGAAAGAGAAGTGTATCGGACACCACATTACCAATTACTGTGGCAGGAGAGGGCACTAGGGCTTGACGTATGAAGAACAGTGCCACCATCTACGAGGAAATCATGAATACTGTAACTGTGGCTGCATGGTACAGCACATATTAGACTGCAGTCTCTATACCAAAGTATGATTTAATAAATGGTCTCTAGCATGGAAATCATGCATTTCCGGACAGAAGTTCATTGGACCTTTTTTGTTCCGTATCCTCTCATCAATCAATCCGTAGAGTTTGAACACAGAGGAAAAACCCACTCTGTTCATTAGGATAAGATCAAACAATGGAAACTTCTGGTAGGAATATCAACATTGTAGAAAAAGACAGATTGCAACATCGTAAAGAAGACATGTCAAGTTGCAGACAGGCACAATTAAGACACACAAGCTTTCGGCCACAGCCTTCATCACACCTCACAAGCACATGACTGCCAACTCCTGCATCTCAGGCCTACTCACCGTAAAGATGGCCCATTGAGTTGGAGATGGACACAACGAAAAGACTCTAATATATAATAGTTTTCAGCCAAAGCCTTCTTCAGCAAATAAAATGCACTCAGAAATAAGTGCAAGTCATGCACATGTGACCACTACCACAAACATCTCAGACCAGAAGACGACTGTCATGTGAATAGCAATTTGTAGTGGGGTGAGGAAGGGTGAAGAATAGCAGAGTCAGGTGGGAGGAGAGAAGAGCAGTATCTTGTGGGGCATGCAGGGCCTAGAGACCGGTAGGCGCAATGTCAGGAGGTAGGGTGCAGGGAAAAGGGAAGGACAGGCAGGTGAATCGGCAGAGGGCGGCTACAGAGAGTGTTGGGGAATGTGAAAAGGAAGGAGGTGATAGAACGAGGGGGTGGAAACTACTGAGTGGAGGATGTGGGAGCAGTATGTTACCGTAGGTTGAGGCCAGGATAATTTTGGGATCAGAGAATGTGCTGTGAAGATAACAGACATTGCACATTTCAGAAAAGCTGGTGGTGGAGGAGAGGAGCCAGATGGCCCAGGTTGTGAAGCAACCTTTGAAATTAAACATGTTGTGTTCAGCTGCATACTGTACCACAGGATGGTCCACTTTGCTCCTGGCTACAGTTTGGCAGTGGCCATCCACCCTGATGGACAACTAGTCGTACCAATGTAAAAGTCTGTGCAGTGGTCACTGCTGAGCTGGTATACAACATGGCTGCTGTCACAGTTGGTCCGGCCTCTGATAGGGTAGAATACACCTGTGATAGCCCTGCAGAGGAAGTGCTGAGTGGGTGGATTCCACAGGTCTCGCGCATGGGGCTTCTACAGGTATATGATTCCTGTGGCAAGACTTTGGGCTTGGGAGAGGCATAGGGATGGATATGGTGTTGTGGAGGTTGGGCGAGTACATAACAGCACTTTAGGAGGGGGGGATCCTGGGTAGGATGTCAGATAATTAGTCCTGACGCAGGATGTGGTTCAGCTGTTGCAGTCCTGGGTGGTATTGGGTGATGAAGGGGGCACTCTTTTGTTGCTGGCTCTTGTGGGTGGTGGAAGGATTGTGGGTGGTGGGAATGGATCAGGAAATCTGTTTGCAGACCAGGTCCGGGGAGTCGTGTCTGTCTGTGAAGGCCTTGGTGAGATCCAGCATATGGGGCAAGGAAGTTATTGTCACTGTCAATGCTGTATGACAGGGATATTTTACATCTACATCTACATTTATACTCCGCAAGCCACCCAACGGTGTGTGGCGGAGGGCACTTTACGTGCCACTGTCATTTTGATGTGGAAGGGGTGGCAGCTGTCCAAATGTAGGTGCTGTTGGTGGGTTTAATTTGGACATAGGGGTGGATGGAGCCATTAGAGAGGAGGAGGAGGTCAGCGTCTAAGATGATGGCGTGCTGGATTGAGGATGACCAGGTGAAGCAGATAGGAGAGACAATGTTGAGGTTGTGAAGGAATGAGGATAAGCTTTCTTGGTCCTGAGTCCAGATGATGAAGATATGGTCAATAAGCCTGTACGAAAACAGGGTTTTGGGATTTTAGGAGGCTAGGACACTTTGCTCCAGAAGGCCCATAAACAACAATGTAGGGAAAGATAGATTGCTACTTACGATAAAGAAGACACATTAAGTTGCAGACAGATACAGGATGTGCCATGTGAGTGCCCATGGCTTGTGCTCTGGTTTCATTTGTGTACCTTATCTTCAAAGGAGAAATAGTTTTCTGTTAGAATAAAGTTGGTTAGGTGAATGATGAATGAGGTAGTGCGTTTGGAGTCTGAAGAACATTGTAAAAAGTTGTTTTCAATTTTGACAAGACCATGGATATGAGGGATGTTGATGTCCAGGGAAGTGGCATTAACAGTGACCACTGGGGAACTAGGAGTTAAAGAGCTGGGAATGGTGGAAAGCTGGTGAAGGAAGAGGTTTGTGTCTTTGGCATGAGAGGCTAGATTATAGGCAATTGGCTTGAGGTGTTGGTCAATATTTCTAAATATTCAGGATGTTTAAAATAAAAGTGCGCCATACAAATAGAAATAAAATTTTATAAACATATACCTGAAAGATAATGCTTATTGAAGAAATTGGCCATGTTACTTGCACTGAAAACATTCAATACTCTATAAATCAAACATACTCTATACTATGTAAAGATTCATGGCACTATAGCAGTACTACAGGACAGGCCACACAGGTATCTTTTTTGCAGGTTCCTTTACAAATTCACTACACTTTCCCAGAACCCCTTCTACAAAACAAGTCTTCTGTTCACCTTCCCTACTATTGATTTTATGTATTTCTCCCATTTTATATTGTTTTGTAACATCCATATTATTGAAGAGCTAACATGGTGCATAGGCACATTCCCAGTTGCCTGTCTCTATCTAACAGCTTGCAGGGGCAACAGTAATATGATTTTTAATAATTGCATAATTATTTTCTGTAGGTAAAATGCTGTCAAAATCTACGCAAAAATCTAATGTTGAAGGTTTAACACAGTGAGACAAGAATTCCAAGTTATGTTCACCCATTATTTGATAGTGAGGGCACTTGCAACAAACTTTACACACAATTTCAAACCTTTTCTTGTAGACCCCCCCCCTCCTCCCCCCCCCTCCCTCCACCTCACACACACACACACACACACACACACACATTAAACCACAAAATGATGAAAGATGAAAAGTTCATCACTTATTATGGGGGTGGTTTGATAAGTCTGGTAAATTTCCGTGGAAGAATGGAACATTTTTGTTGAGCCTTATAAAGAATTTCAACAATGTTTAGCATACAGTTCATTACTGACAGCCGTCTGAATCGGTCAGTGAGTCGACTGTGATTAAAAATGGAGAAAACGGAATTTCATGCTGTTGTTAAACATTTTCATTTGGAGGATTATACTGCTGCACAAATAAAAACAGAATTGTGGACCCTGCACCATCATTAAAGACCATTTGCTTTTGGCTTAATGATTTTTAAATGTGGTTGGACGAGCACCACAGACAAAGTATGCTCAGTCCATCCAAATGAGGTCACCAGAAAGGAAACCATGACATGGTAATACAAGACCGCTGAATAAAAATTCACGAGATTGCTGAGACTTAGGCATCTCCACTGAGCAAGTGCATAATCTCCCTGCTTGGATAATTGGCTACGAATAAACTGTCAGTGAAGTGTGCTGCAATTGCTCAGAGGTGACCAAAAGCTCAATTGACAGCATTTCACTGGAACGTCTGGCAATGTTTAATTGCAGTCCGAAAGATATTTTGCTCTGGTTTGTGACTGTTGATGAAACGTGGATCCATCATCACACATCAGAGTCAAAACAGCAGTCAAAACAATGGACAAAGGCTGATAAAAGTGCTCCGAAGAAGACAAAAACCGTTTTCTCATCTGACAAAGTGATGGCCATTGTTTCTTTAGATTCCCAAGAAATAAACCTCATAGAGTATTTGGAAAAAAGCATAACCATAACTGGACCTTATTATGCTTCATTGTTGGATGGTTTGAAACTTGTGTTAACTGAAAAGAGGCCCAGGTTGACAGGCAAAAAAGTGCACTTTCACCAAGATAATGCACCATCCCATGCATCAGCTATAACAATGGCAAAAGTGCATGAATTAGGCTTTGAATCGATTCCATCTGCCCTGTTCACCAGATTTAGCCCTAAGCTGCTACTTCCTGTTCCCTAAATCGAAACTTTGGTTTGCTAAGAAGAAATTTTTATGAACTGAGAAAGTGATAGTTGCAGTCAAGGAGTATTTTGCAGAGTCTAACAGAACCTATTTTTCTGTTGGGATGAATAAGCTGGAGGATCACTGGACCATGTTTATATCTCTCAAAGGAGACTATATCGAGAAGTAAGGTGAGTTTTTTTTGTTTCATACCGAACCATCCTCGTACATTTTCATTGTTGGAGCAGTAAACTGCCACATCAGACATTATATTTTAAAGTATTACATCTTTACTGCTATATTTGCAACATATTTGCATACACTGTCCACATATACCACTGAAAATGCCTGCAAAAGTGTACCTTTGTACTGCAACAGTATTATGAAAAGGATAGATTGCTATTCACCCTGTAAAGGAGACATCAAGATGCAGACAGGCACCTCGAAAAGGCTGTTGTACATTTAAGCTTTTGGCCAGAAGGCCTTCCTCAGAATTAGAAAAACACACACACACACACAAAACACTATCTCTGGCTACTGTGGTCGGACTCAATGGCTCCACTATATGGTAAGTAGCAATCAATCCTTTTCATTATACTGTTGTTACTCCATCCTGGATTTGCCATTGTATCATTGTACAACACACAGTTAAGGATGTATAATGTCATAAACTTTGACATGCATGAAAAATAGCTTTTGCTGGAGATGGGACCGCAAATTAACCGGACTATATACATTTGTTGAGTAATCAGAAGTTTGAAACTATTTTATACATGGGAGTTCAATTGTTTGAAAGACCAGGGCTTTACTGTTTATACAAAAGTATATGGCTAGCCATTAGAACTGCAACCATATAAATATGGTATGTAACATGTCAAATTTGCAATAAGCGTACTGCACTCATATATGCAGATGAGTAGCATTTCAGTGGACCTGCACAAATTAGGTAGGCTGTACAGTGCCTACATTCTGTTGGTGTAAGAAAAGATTGTGCAGTACCTTTCTCATTCAAAAATTGCGTTTTAATTTTCTGTGAGAAAATCACATGATGTCTTGTGTAAGAAATAGGAAAGCCTACTGCCATATGACAGATGAGACTGGTTTATCAATCGCCATGCTCATTTTAGAGCAAATATGGAATTGACCAGTTCAGGAGGGCCATATTAAAGCAGGATCATGACGGCCGTACAGGAGTAGTGCCCAAGAAGACAGACATATTCACTCAGTTGGGCAGGATCCTACAGCCACATTATATACCTCAAGGCAGGTAGTGAGAAAATTGTTTATACTGTCAGTATGACATCTGGAGCAACATGAATTGTCAGCGTGCCAACCATCGTTGTGGCTTCCCTGATGTGGTAGCAGGGATGTGCCCCGACAGTGGTGCGTTCGATGATAGCACTGGACACACAAGCAGAACCACATTGCTTTTTCAGATGATTGATAGCCTATAGCCCTGTTCTGTATCGTTTGGTCACTCTGCTGATTGGTTCTGTATGTTAGTGCACTGAGCGGTAGAGCTACTGCAACCTAGCCTCCGTGTAATGCTGTAAACTATTTTGTAGCGAGTCGGTGCAGGTACTGAGTTGGACCTTTTGCTGTGTTGCTGTCTCTCCCCAAGACAGCCAATGAATAATAAGTGACCACAGTGGTGGGCATGTTCACCCAACAACTGCACACCTGGCAAGGCACACCGCAGCACGCACAGGGTCACACACTTGATGCGGCCAGCTGACTCAACTTCTGGACACGCTATTCCCATTATTGTTTCCGGAAAGTGCATTTACAGTGAATAAAATATTATATTAATGGAGTGGAAATGTCAGAAGAAAATGAGAAGGTTAGGATGTTCACACCTCAGGGACACTGAAGTGGCTTTGCGTATTGCTACTGTGCATCTGTTGTTTGTGTATGCTATATTTGAAGCAAGACTAGCAACCAGGATGCAGAAATACACTTCCTTATTGACTGGTTTTGACCAGTACGTATGGCTTTCCTGAGACTAACAGCCTGTGTTAAAAATTGTAGCCATTTGGCCACAACTGAGAATCTCCGCAGCTTCGTCAATGCACCTCGAGATGCTCGAATGACTCATGGCAGCTGAAATGTTCAACTGATTTAGTCAGTTCAGGACTTGCGAAACAAATGTTCTTTCAGGTGCAATGGGATGGCTGTAGCTTTGTGATGGACTCCTATGCACAGCTGCAGTTCCTCAAGCAAGTTACTGGTCACCTCCCAGCTCAATCTGTACCTCGACAAAAATTTGCTCTCGGGCATTTCAGATGGGTTCGTCTTGTCACGCAGATTATGTTGCCAAATTGCATGGCACTGTATTTCCTCAAGCCGCCTTCATCACATTGTTTTCTTCTTAATAGCACCATGTGAACCTTGTCCATTTCCATAATTTGTGGCTGAATAACAACATTTGTAAACTCACTTTCCACCTGGATGCATCCCAGTGAATCTTCAGTAAAATTTAATCACTAAATCCAAAACTAAAAATCACTCAATACTTATAAAATAACAAAATATCTCCACAGTCGAAGCACACTGAACTGAACAAACAATTCAACTGCCACCCCACCATCTCTCGGTAAGTAGATGAACAGTCAGCAGGTGGACCGGTTGTTAACAGGCCTCGGGAATGTACAGAATATCCACTTTGGCTACCGAACTGGAAATCGTGTCTCTATGAGGCTAACCTACAGAACCAATTGGTACAGATGATACAGAGTGGGGCTGCTGGGCACAGCACCACAGTGGATATATCTATGTGAGGAGGCTCTGAGGAGAACAGACACTGCCAGATTGCTTTTGCCATTGCCACGCAATCCCAGCAGCTGTCATGATGGTGGGTACACAATCACCACTGGTTCCCATAGATGATAATTCAGACAGCAGACATTACATTTCTGACATTTTAAGGCCAGTGGCTACACCTTGTCATCCGTGACATTATCTTTCAACAAGATAATGCGAGTTTGAATGTTGCCTGAGCTGTCCTGACCGGATGGTGTTTGACTGACAGCAAATTCTCCAGATCTCTCACTCATTGGAAACGTTTCTTGATTAGCTGGTGAGATACTGGCATGCCCCCACTCGGCAGACTTCTGGTGTGGAATCGGTACCTACCCTTATCTGCCATCTGACTTCAATTTGACTCAATGGCCAGCCAGGTTAGAGCCATTGTTGTTGCCAAAAGTGACAGTTCTATGAATTAAATTTTGTCTCCTGTACACGTCTAATCACCTAGAAATTTAATCGTGTTTTCTTCCGATTATACTGTATTCATACGATAAGCAAAATTTTGATATTTGCTATCACTCCTGGTGTTGCAATTTTAAAGAACAGCATTATATTTTGGTCCTTCTGCCTGATTCCTGTTCCTGCATCTGTCGACATGTAGAATGAGTTGTCATTCTGTAGATGGGGTAACGGCCAGTATTTGCATTATTGGTGATATTTGTTTTACGGATGTTATGCCACGGTCTGAGGCATAATTCTGTGCCTAACATTTCTTCTTCCAGTTCTGGAGACATCATCAGAGCTTCAATGACTCAGAAACCGATTACAGTCTCAGGCAAGCTCGGCAAGCCAAATTCTGGTGATGTCTCCAGCACTGGAAGACTGAAATGTTAGGTAGAGAATTTGCCTTGCACAGAGGGCTAATGCGCATAAAACAAATATCGTCAGTAACATAGGAAACAATTTTGTTCCAGAACTTCATCAGAAATGACATAGTCTCATTACGAGGGGTATTTGAAAAGTCCATGCAAAAATAAAAACTACTTACATGTTTGGGGTAAACTTTTTTATTTTTTGACATAGTCTCCTTTTAGACTTATACGCCTCGTCCAACTCTGTTTTAATTTGTTGATCCCTTCCGAATAATAGGATTTGTCCAAGTCTGCAAAATAGCTATTAGTTGCTGCAATCACTTCCTCATTTGAATAAAATCTTTGGCCCACCAGTCATTGCTTCAAATTGGGGAACAAATAGTAGTCCGAGGGAGCCAAGTCTGGAGAATAGAGAGGATGTGAAACGAGTTGAAATCTTGTTTCCATTAATTTTGTGACCACAACTGCTGAGGTTGGTGCTGGTGCATTGTCATGATGGAAAAGGACATTTTTGCGGTCCAGTCACCGGCGTTTTTCTTGCAGCTAGGTTTTCAAACGCTCCAATAACAATGAATAATATGCACCTGTAATAGTTTTACCCTATTCCAGATAGTCGATAAGAATTATCCCTTGCGAATCCCAAAAGACAGTCGCCATAAACTTTCCGGCCGAAGGACTGGCCTTCGCTTTTTTTGGTGCAGATCTTCCCTTGGTAACCCATTGTTTAGATTGTTGTTGTTTGGTCTCAGGAATATAGTAATGTATCCATGTTTCATCCACAGTGATGAAACGACGCTTGGAGTCCTGCGGATTCTTCCTGAACAGCTGCAAACCATCCTTGCAACTCTTCACACGATTCCATTTTTGGTCAAGAGTGAACAATCGCGGAACCAATTGTGCGGATAGCTGTCTCATGTCCAAATGTTTATGCAAAATATTATGTACCCGTTCATTCGAGATGCCCACAGCACTAGCAATCTCACGCACCTTAACTCTTCTGTCATCTGTCACCATATCATGGATTTTATCAATTATTTCTGGCGTAGTAACCTCCACAGGGCGTCCAGAACGTTCAGCATCACTTGTGCCCATATGGCCACTCCAAAAATATTGAAACCACTCATAAACTGTTCTAACTGAAGGTGCAGAGTCACCGTAATGTTTATCAAGCTTCTCTTTTGTCTCCTGAGGCGTTTTGCCTTTCATAAAGTAATGTTTAATCACCACACGAAATTCTTCTTCGTCCATTTTTTGACAATCACTCGACTTCCTTGATTCACATGAATGCCAAGCACAAATAAATAGACCAGTATGGCTGAAACTTGCTGTGCATTCTTTCCAAAGGTACTACTAATTAAACATGACCTCAATAAGCGCCAATGGTGCCATCTCTCGGACTTTGCACGGAATTTTCAAAAGCCTCTCATTTCTTAGTATAAAACAATCCCAAATGAAATCACATTTACAATTTTAAATGCGAACATTTTTAGGTTAGGCTTTACCGTGACTGTTACTGACATTAAATGAAACAACAAGTTTACTGTTACCAGTCACCGTTTTATTTTTTCCACGACGCGTTTCGAAGGTTTGTTTACAAATGTGGCAGTATACATGTGAAGTGTTACGACAGAAAAAGGAACCTGTGACCACTGGAGGCAGTGCCACAAGTTCCTCCAAATGTTGTAACACAACACACACACATATGTAATATTAACTAATGTAAATCCACCCGATGATGGAGGTTTAAACCTTCGAAATGCGTCGTGGAAAAAATAAAACGGTGACTGGTAACAGTAAACTTGTTGTTTCATTTAACACATTTATAATATTTGATCAAAAGTGTCCAGACCCCCCCCCCCCTTTCTCTTCCCCTCATGTAATGCAAAATTGACCACTAGATGTCACAAGAAGCACAACGGCCAGTATAAAAGGAGATGATGAGTATTGCAGCAGCAGGATGGGTCTGTCAGGAGAACTCAGTGACTTCTAACACGGTCTAGTCATCGGATGGCACCTGAATAACAAATGCATCATGGATATTTCAACCTGTGCAATGTTGCCTAAGTCGACTATTGATGATGTTATTGTGAAATGAAAACACAGCTAAACCAAAACCACACAGACCTCATGAAAACACAGCTAAACCAAAACCACACAGACCTCACGTACTGACAGACAGGAACCATTGAGCACTGCAGAGAGTGGTAAAAAAAAATAGCATGTAGTCAGCAGAAGGAACCACTTGTGAGCCTCAGAGTGCTACCAGCAACCTTTTAGCACAGTGAATGTACACTACTGGCCATTAAAATTGCTACACCACGAAGATGACGTGCTACAGACGCGAAATTTAACCCACAGGAAGAAGATGCTGTGATATGCAAATGATTAGCTTTTCAGAGCATTCACACGAGGTTGGCGCCGGTGGTGACACTTACAATGTGCTGACATGAGGAAAGTTTCCAACTAATTTCTCATACACAAACAGCAGTTGACCAGCGTTGCCTGGTGAAACGTTATTGTGATGCTTCGTGTAAGGAGGAGAAATGCGTATCATCACATTTCCGACTTTGATAAAGGTCAGATTGTAGCCTATCGAGATTGTGGTTAATTGTATTTTGACATTGCTGCTCGCGTTGGTCGAGATCCAATGACTGTTAGCAGAATATGGAATCGGTGGGTTCAGGAGGGTAATATGGAACACCATGCTGGATCCCAATGGCCTCGTATCACTAGCAGTCGAGATGACAGACATCTTATCTGCATGGCTGTAATGGATCGTGCAGCCACGTCTCAATCCCTGAGTCGACAGATGGGGACGTTTATAAGACAATAACCATATGCATGAACAGTTCAATGACGTTTTGCAGCAGCACGGACTATCAGCTCGGAGACCGTGGCTGCAGTTACCCTTGACACTGCATCAAAGACAGGAGTGCCTGTGATGGTGCACTCAACGACGAACCTGGGTGCACAAATGGCAAAACGTCATTTATTCGGATGAATCCAGGTTCTGTTTACAGCATCATGATGGTCGCATCCGTGTTTGGCGACATCGCGGTGAACGCACATTGGAAGCGTGTATTCGTCATCGCCATACTGGCGTATCACCCAGCGTGATGGTATGGGGTTCCATTGGTTACACGTCTCAGTCACCTCTTGTTCACATTGACAGCACTTTGAACAGTGGACGTTACATTTCAGATGTGTTACGACCCGTGGCTCTACCCTTCATTCGATCCCTGCGAAACCCTACATTTCGGCAGGATAATGCACAACCGCATGTTGCAGGTCCTGTATGGGCCTTTCTGGATACAGAAAATGTTCGACTGCTGCCCTGGCAGGCACATTCTCCAGATCTCTCACCAACTGAAAGCGTCTGGTCAATGGTGGCCGAGCAACTGGCTCGTCACAATACACCAGTCACTACTCTTGATGAACTGTGGTATCGTGTTGAAGCTGCATGGGCAGCTGTACCTGTACACGCCATCCAAGCTCTGTTTGACTCAATACCCAAGCGTATCAAGGCCGTTATTACGGCCAGAGGTGGTTGTCCTGGGTACTGATTTCTCAGGATCTATGCCCCCAAATTGTGTGAAAATGTAGTCACATGTCAGTTCTAGTATAATATATTTGTCCAATGAATACCCGTTTATCATCTGCATTTCTTCTTGGTGTAGCAATTTTAATGGCCGGTAGTGCATGTAGGAAGCCAAAAATAATGGGGCTAGAACAGTCGAGCAGCTCCTCAAAAGCCTCACATTTCTGTACTCAGTGCTAGGTGAAGCTTGAGCTAGTGTTAAGAGCAAGTGGATGAGTGGAAACAAGTGTTTTGGAGTGACGAATCATGCTGTGGTAATCCTATGGAAAGTTTTGGGTTTAGCAAATGCATGGAGAACGTTACCTGCCATTGTGTATAGTGCCAACAGTGAAGTACGGAGGATACGAATTACAGTACGGAGTTGCCTTTTTGTGGTTAGGATATGAATATGTTTTATAGCATTGTGTGTCCATACAGTAGAGAAACAGTTTGGAGACTACTATCGATTGTATTGTTATGACGATGCTCCCTGTCGTAAAGCGTCATTTGTGAGGCAGTGGTTTGTGGACAGTAACATTCCTGAAATGAACTGGCCTGCATAAAGTCCCAACCTGGTTCCGATAGAACACCTTTGTGATTAGTTAGAATATCTCTTTCACACCTGAATCCAATGTCCAACTTCATTACCTTCTCTGGTTTAGGCTTTTGAAGTCAAACGGACTACCATCCCTCCACAGACATTCAGACGCCCGATCAAAAGTGTCCCCGGTCAAATTCGAGCCATCGTGAAGGCGAAGGAGGGGGGCAACCCGTATAAATGTCCACTAATGGATGTCCAGTTACTTTTGAGCAGGTAGTGTACATAATGCCATTATTGTTGCTAAAATTTTGCAGTAGGAACGAAAGTGCAGAGCCTTAAGACAGTACATTTGTTTGTTTCCAGTTTATTGTTACACATTGAAATAATAATAAATATAGATCTGAAATAAAATTATCACAACAAATCTGTCTCGATACAGTAAAGCACTGTATCAAACATTATGTATTATTTTTTAAGGAAAGTGAAATCTTCCTCCACTAGTGGTATTATCAGTCTAAATCTTCAGAACTGGTCACTCTGGAGTTTTCCATGCAGTTTTCTTTACAGGTGACTACATATGCCCACTGCCTTCCTTAAAAGTCGTGTACTCCATTTGATTTCCCTACTACTGACTGACCAATAAGTCAGTTTGTTTATTAGACAGGGTCTCGCATTTGCAAGGATGACAGTTTGAATCTCCATCCGATTGTCCAGATTTAGGTATTCTATTTTTTCTCTAAACTGTTTAAGGCCAAAGATGGGATGGTTCTGAAAAGTACACAGCTGATTTCCTTTTCCAATTTCATCACATGATCCGTGTCTGAAGACCTCACTGTCAATGAGAGATTAAACCCTATTCTCACTTTCCTTTTACTGCTGATTTTACACATTCTTCCCATTTCATATTGTCAATAATATTACACCAAGTTTTTTCTTCCTTTTATAGGCTCTAGATGATGGAAACTAATCTTGTAGTATGGTGCTACCAGCTGCTTCCACTTTCTTGACGACATTGTTGTGCTTTCTTTACATTTAAACAGAGCTGTCATTCAGTGGATGTGTTGTAGAACATTTGCATTTAAAACCTTGTCGGAAATGTACTGGTCTGATCACCTGAGTGTAAGGTTTATATATAAAACATTTCTGAATTACACTTACATGTGTGTTATCAGTACTGCCATCATTTCACGGCTTTCAAAAGGTGTGAGTTGTTAACACTCTCTCTCTCTCTCTCTCTCTCTGTGTTCTTTGCACTTCATTTTTACACGATAAAGTAAAAATGATGATCTCGAATAAAATCGTCACTGAGGAAAATGTACTGTGCTTAAGCATTGCACAGCAAACTTTAACTACTTTTTTTTAAGGTAAGTGAAGTTTTCCACCACTAATGATGATGTTCACCTAAATTTCTTCTAAATTGTAATCAAATACACAACACTACATAAATAAAAATTACATTATATGAATGTACACATCCGAAAGAATAGACACCATACAGAATCCACAGGTGTTATACATGATATGTAAATTCAAGGTGGAGAGGGGAAGAAAGAAAAGGAAAGGGAGGGATCACTGCTGCCAGCTGCATTGGGACATTATGCGGAATTGACGGCAACAAATGAAAATGTGTACCGGACCGGGATTCGAACCTGGGGTCTCCTGCTTACTAGGCAGATGTGGTAACCACTGTGCCATCTGAGACACAGTACTATCACAACTGCACAGACTATCTCAGCTCTCCACACTCCCATCGAGTGCCACCTGTCCTCAGCCCGTCCATTTCCTCCGTATTCGCTCTTCTGAGATTCCCAAAGCAGGTCACACATATTTGTGCATCCACACTGAAGAATTATCCATGTTTTTCATTTCAGTATCAATAATATCAACAAAATTATGGAAAGGCTAGATTGCTATGCTTCATAAGAATGACAAGTTGAGTTGCAGACAAGTACAAGGAAGGGATAGCAGAGTATCGGTGAGGGGAGAGGAGAATGCCATCTGGCAGTGTGTACAGGGCCTAGATGGTACCAGGCACAAAAGTGGGAGGCTGAGGGGAGGGAGAGAAAGGGAAAACAAAGGATGGTGGAAAGGAAGAGAGCAGAGAAGATGAAAAGACCAATGGATACACTGGCAGAGAGGAGGGAACAATGGAGACGAGAGGAGGTGACAGGACAGAGGAGGCAGAAACAGATGGGTGAAGGGTGTGGGGGCAACAGGTTACCAAAGGCTGATGCCAGGATGATTTTGGGAACAGAGAGTTTATTGTGAGGATAACTCCCATGTGTGCAGTTGAGAGAAGTTGGAGATGGAGTGGAGGATCCAGATGGCCCAGGTTGTGAAGCAGCTACTGAAATCTAGTACAGTTTCAGAAAATCAGGGAATTTCAAACATATCAGGGAAATTAAAAAAAAAAAACTGGGAAAATCTTGTTTTTATCTCAGTAGATGAAAGGCTTCGTTTACTGAGGAGTCGTGCATCATCATTGGCTAGGTGCAGCAGAGTACATGTTCCATTTCCCTACTCCCTCATTACACCACTGCTCTCCTTCCTACCATTCCCTTCAGCTTGCCATCAATGCTGCCACCGTTCCTTGCCACTAGCCTAGCAGCTGCCAAAAAGAGGCAGGGATGCATGAGAAGTGGTTTGTTTGGATCTGATTCTCAGAGACAGCAGTATGGGTGCGTGAGTTGTGTGTGAGTGATTGTGTGAATGTGCATGTGCTCTCGTTTTCTGAACAAAACTATGGCTGAAAATTTAGTTGTGGGAGCATAAGTGCCTGTCTGTTCCTCAGCAATCATCTTGATGGTGGGTTGCCACCTACCCTCATTATTATTGATTCTCAGAGTACTTGAACAAATTATCTGTTGTGTGGCTTGATCACCGTGGTCTCATTTCATCCACATGTTGTCTATGGGTAATGAATAGCTAACCACACAAGTGGATTTCTGCCAATGTCTGTAATGGATTGTGCCTGCTGATTTGAAGCCATTCGGTTCCCACTAATGTGCAGACCCCGCCTGTCGGACCTAGTCTCACTGGTCTCCCTGCAGGCTGGGTCTGTTTGTGTGTGGTGTAAAACAGCAGATTTTCATGGTTTATCCACAGACTCAGGACTGCAGTGCTCATCAGCACGCCAGAGACCACAGGTGATGGATTTCAGAAATTGCGACTGTCTCATTGCAAGTACATTGTACGGTGTGGCATTTTATAGAAATTTTATTTGTTCTAGTATATTTTGGCACTTCAAAAGTAGTTTATATGTAGGAAAGTATGGACGTTAAGAAGAAGAAAATTGTGTCAGTCGCTAACGGTTTGCACGCTATGTACTCATAGATTTCTGGAAAGAAAAATCACAGAATACCTGTAAAATAATATATGTAACGCAGTGGACAATATCCGACAATAATGAACATTGCAGTCACCTACAGTGTTGGTTTACACAATTCTTCCCCACCTTATACACTTCTTTCAAGAGTCCTACTTTTTTATGAGGTTATTTCTGAAATCAGTAAAGGTATTTTAAATCTGTCTTGCGACCACAAGGAAATCCATATTTTTGTCACCAAATGTGTTTTGTTTTATTGAAATAAAATATCATCAGTGGTCTAAATGAAAAACATATACTATTTGGTTTGCGTTCTCCACCTAAAAACAGTTCATTAGAAAAGGTGTTGATGTTAGTACATAATATTTTTGCTCATATCAGGAAATGTCATGTGTTTGCAAGTTTTTGTTAGATATTTCCTCATTTGCACTATTGTTTCGTATACTGTAGCTGCAAAGACAGACTGTTAACTTACGTCTTAACTCACCCTTGAGATATCAAAATGTGTCAGGAAAAAATGTCAAAAATTGTCTGGAAATCAGGGAAATATCAGGGAATTTCACTCAGGGAAACTTGTGACAACCCTGATTATGTGCAGCTGCATGCTGTACCACAGGGAGGTGTACTTTACTCATGGTGACAGTTTGGCGGTGGCCTTTCATCCTGGTGCACAGCTGGTTTGTAGCACTAGCAGAGCTGGTATAGGACACGTCTGCTTTCACAGATGGCCTGGCCTTTGACAGGGTAAGATAGACCTGTGACAGGACTGGATTGGGGAGTGCTGAGGGAATGGATTGTGCAGGTCTTGCAGCAAATCTTTCACAAGGGAAAGATCCTTGTGTCAAGGGGTTGGGATTGGGAGTGGCACGGGAATGGACTAGGGTGTAGGGTGGGCAATGGAACACTACTTTCAGAGTGGTGAGAGAGATCTTGGATAGGATGTTACTCATACCAATCCATGATGATAGATAATCAAAGCTCTGACAAAGGATGTGGTTCAGTTGTTCCAGTCTGAGGTGGTATGGGTGATGAAAGGGGCATTCCGTTGTAGCTGGTTCTTGGATGTGTTGGTGGGTAAACATTTGAAAGTTTGGGTCTGGCTGTGATTCGTGCACAGATAGCAAAAGCAGTTAAGGCAAGAGTTTGTGTAAAGTGGGAAATCTGGGTTTGAGCCCTGGTTCAGCAAAAACGTCCATTGTTGTCATTCCAATATACAGTTGAAGGTGGTTCATATTTGCAACTGCAAATACATTTTCCCTATGTCATGAAAATGTTTAGAAAATCACAAATTATCCTGCAAAAGCCTGCTTACAAACTTTTGAGAACCGGTATTATGTGAAGAATCTAGAGATATTCTTCAGTCTCCTACATATAGCTCCTATAGTGACCAAGAAGTCTAATAACAACAATTAGACTAATTACAGCATGCACAGGGACACTGAAGCTCTCATTCTTCCTTCTCTCTATACACAACTGGAGCGGGTAGAAACCCTTAAATGTGCTATTGTGCCAAGTACGCTGTGCCATGCCCTTCTTAGAGGTTTGCAGTGTATCTATATAGATCTGAATAACCTTCATGGACTTCACAAAGGCATATGACTCCATCAACAGACAGACTCTTGTTAGGACCCTGAAGAACAGAGGACTTGATGGAACTACACAAGAACTCATAAAAGAAATTCTGACAGACACAAAAGCAAGGGTGAGCTTCAGAGGAGCACTGTCAGAAGAATTTGAGATTAAGACTGGTGTTAAACAGGGTGATGGATTGTCACCATTGTTGTTCAATATAGCACTGGACAAAATGATCAGGCAGTGGAGAGCAATAAACGAGGAAATGGGAATACCAAAGACCCATGTGGGGGACAAAAAGGACAACAGGGCTCAAGTGGACTGCCTAGCCTTTGCAGATGACATAGCAATAGTAAGTGAGACGGAAGAAGATGCAAAGACACAACACGACAACTTAAGTAAGGTAGCCAGGAAGGTGGGACTGAGGATCACCTATAATAAGACAAAGACATTAAACACCACTGCAAACTGAGAAACACCAGAAGGCATTGTGCTAATAGTGGACAAATTTAAATACCTGGGAGAATTTATAACAGGAAGGAACGGGAGCAAGGACGGAATAACAAGGAGGATAAAGAAGATGAGGTCAGCCTTCTGCAAGACGAGAGAGATGTACAATAAAAAGAATATATCCACAGAGGCAAAGATAAGCCACTACAAGGCAACAGTGAGGAATGCAGTATTATATGCTGCTGAGACGATGACACTAGGAAGAAATGGGGCAGAACAACTACAGAAAGAAGAGAGAAAAATACTAGGCCCCAAAAGAGGTGGATGCGAAGACCTAGGGAAGAATTGTACCGGAACATGAGAACAATATCCGGGGAAATCAGACTCAAAAGGGCAAGGTTTGCTGGGCATGTAGTTAGGATGAGCATGGACAGAATGACGAAGAGAGTGTGGGAAACAACAGGGAGGACAAGGGGAAAGACAGGAACCAAGTGGATTGTTGAACTTCGGAAGGACTGGTTGGAATTGGGGATCAAGGTCAAAGGAAAGGAAAATTGGAGGAACAAATATACACCGACAAATATGCCGGAGATCAATGACAGAGAAGAATACAGGAAAAGATTAGAACGTCACAAGTGGAGCTGCCAGGAGAAACGGAAACTGAAGATCTCGGAAGAAGAGCGGGAGAGGAGAAGAGAAAGAATGAAGAGGTTCTGGGAGAAGAAGAGGAAAATGCAGTCCACAAAGGGGCTACCCGTAGTCCTACAGAGGCCGTAATGCAAGAAGAAGAAGATATAGATTTGAATGTTTGTCTATGTGATGACAGAGGTGTCTTCAGATACAGTTCCCACTCAGTGACAGCTACAGGTTTTTCTGGAAACTCACCTTTACGGACCTGTTATTATATTCTCTTGTCAGAAATGCATTCAGCAAAAACTATCTGAGACACTAAAAACCTGTCGCAACAAATTGAGTAAAACATGAAAAGTTTTCTGCAAAGCTGGTTTCAACCACTGACGCATACTACAAACTTTTTCTGGAAGAACCTACAGGCCAAACACCTTCAAACTACAGGGTAAGAAACTGGAGTTTGCCAGCTGCTGAGGAGATCCAGCAACAAATCAACTTATGTTCTGCAGCAAAATTCTGTTGACTCATGAGAAGTGTGAAGGAGAAGGGAGAACTTAAAAGACTGCTTTGTTCTTACAAAATGTCATATGAGTCTGGAAGTTCCAACTTCAGAGTCACTTTGCACTATAAATCAGTTCAATAGAACATGAGAATTGTTTGTGCTTATGCTTCTGCAAGATAGCAGTTGTAGTGGATCACTCTTTAAGAAAATACTGAATGCAATTCTGTGCCAATATCTCTGTCATCACATGGATAAATAGTTTTTGAGATATACGATTTTCAACACTCTGGTAGAAGTTTGTTGAAACTTGGGCCATCAGGCATTGGGTAAGCAGACCCACTTCTTCCGTAATGGCAGCTGTCAATTAGCATTAAACTGTGAGGTTTGTTAACATAAACATGCTCTTTCAATTAATCCCACAAGAAAAAGTCACAGGTGGACAAGTGTGGCGATCTCTGTGGCCATAGCAGCTCACTAAAATGAGAAATGAAGTGTCCAAGAAATTTGTTTCTTGCAATGGCCACAGATACATGTGCAGTGCGCTGATGTTCTCCTCCCTGTTGAAAGTGAACTCTCCTTATGTCTATCTATCTCTGCAATTCTGACAAAAATAACATGTTCAGAGTGTGACGTAACATTCACGCCTATGTTGTCCTCCTCAAGAGAATAAGGGCCAGTTGCACCATCAGCTATACGGCACACCAAATGGTCACGTGTGGTATGAAGACTTTTCCATAAACTACACAAGGCTGTTCAGGGGACCAAACCTTATAGTTCTCTTTTCAAGCTGGTCCATTTAAATAAAAATGTGCTTCCTCATTTTCTAAACACTATTGCATTTGAGTCATCTTCAAAGATCGCATGCACACGCACAGCAAAATCTTCTCATTGTTGGAAATCCCAGTCTGTGGTCTGCTGAACAACCAGCATTCCATACAGATGGAATTTTAAACCCAAACCAAACATTTTTCTCACAGACTTTCGCCTCATCCATAGAAATTATGCACGTTGACATGCGGATCATCTCATATGCCAGACAGCTCCTTTCCTCACAGTCGCATGTTTTCAGGTGTTCTCACTTTCTCATTACAAGTTGGCACTTCTTAAGAATGTTTCCTGTTGTTCTGGAAACTGTATCCCATCATTGGATCATATTACAATTCAGAGCTGTGCAATTAAAATGCAGTGAAGTATCTGCCACTTTCCAACATTAGTGTGAGCATTTAGGACAAAAGTACATGGTGCGGACGTGGGCCTCATCCCCGGTTCCACTGCTTTTGAAATAACAGAATTGAAGTGAATGACAGCAGTGTACTAGTTGGTCTAAAATTATCAATTTTCTCATAGGTCACCCTGCATAATAAAAGAAGCCCTTACATCGTAATATTTGGAAACACACTTAACAGACTGTGCCTTGTAGCCTAGCAGAGTTTGAACATTAATCATTGTGAAGTTAAGGTGGGCACGGTGGACACTTATGACATTGCTCTGTATACTGATTCACTGAGTGCCGTATATTACAGCTGCTAGTGTGGATATGTACGGACAAACCTCGCAACTGTGTGGCAGCCAGTTACCGTGTGACTGTGCATGAGGAGTAATCAGCTGAACGCATGTGAGAATTTAACCATTTGATGTGGCTGGATGCTAGGCGATTTCATTAATTCGTGTCACTCAGAGTTAATGCCTTTGAATGTTCTCCTGTATTGTGTCTAGCTCTTGTAACAGTTAAGAAGGCTGTGATAATAATAATCACGTTTAAGATACTAAAAAAATAAGATACATGGAAAAGCAAAAAAGACTAAAACAGAGGAAAGGACGGAGTGAGTGACGGTGACAAAAATGATGATATTTGTGCTTCAGAAATGACAGTAAGCAACAGACGTCCGCAAGCATCCCATGTGCGAATGTAACATTCATAAAAGGAAACAAATACTAAAATGACATATGTCACAGGTTGTGCCACTTTTCTTGTACGGCTGACAGTTTTGAGACTGGCTGTAGTGTGTGTGTGTGACAGTGGTAAGTTACTGCACAGCTCTGAATTAATGTGCAGAGGGTGGACAAAAATCGTGACACATTGTCATGCCTAATATGGTGTAGCAAACTTTTGGCATTCAAAAGTGCTTCCAGTCATCTCAAAATGGATAAATACAGTTACTGTATGGTTTTCAAGGGAGTCTTTATCATCCTGCAAAATAATTCCAAATTCGGGTAACAATGCTACGGAGGGTAGTAATCGCACACCCTTATTTTCAAAGTAGACCCTGAAGGCTCAGTAACACTGAGGTCTGGTGATTGTGGTGGCCTGGGGAGGTGTGACAGTTCATCCTCCTGCTCACAAAACCAGTCCCAGATGATGCAAGCTGCGTGAACACGGCCCCTGTAGCCTCGGGACACGTCAGCATCGTTGGGGAACAAACATTATACAGTGCAATGGACCTGATCGGCCAAAATGGTCACATAATCATTGACAGGACAAGTAATGTGACCTCAAAGAGTAAACATTGGGCATGTGGAATACCGTAATATATGACTTCCCAAATTGTCGCCAAACCACCACCGTGTTTCACTCTTACAGAAACTCACAGAAAAGTTGGAATCACTATGAAATGAGACTCACCTGACCAAGTAACATCCTTCTATTGCTCCGTAGTCCAGGTTTCGTGGCTTTGGCACTACATTTTCCTGTAACAGACACTTGCGTGACATTTGCACAGACATAGAGCTCCCTTCCTGTTGTTTTGATGCTGACTGAGTTCGAAAGTGTGGCATTCACTTCAGCAGTGACATTTGCAGCTGTTGTCCTCTTATTTTTAGTCACAATCCTCTTCAGTGGTTGTCTGTCACACTCACTTGACACACACTTTCGTCCATGCCATGACTTAGCAGACGGTGTTTTTTGGCTTTCTGTGTATGCGGTATAAATCTTCGATACGGTGCCTCTTGTTGTTGTGGTCTTTAGTCCTGAGACTGGTTTGAAGCAGCTCTCCGTGCTACTCTATCCTGTGCAAGCTTCTTCATCTCCCAGTACATACTGCAACCTACAACCTTCTGAATCTGCTTAGTGTATTAATCTCTCAGTCTCCCTCTATGATTTATATCCTCCACGCTGCCCTCCAATACTAAATTGGTGGTCCCTTGATGCCTCAAATCATGTCCTAACAACCAGTCCCTTCTTCATGTCAAGTTGTGCGACAAACTCCTCTTCTCCCCTATTCTATTCAATACCTCCTCATTAGTTATGTGATCTACCCATCTAATCTATGCATTCTTCTGTAGCACCACATTTCGAAAGCTTCTATTATCTTCTTGTCCAAACTATTTATCGTCCATGTTTCACTTCCATACAAATACTTTGAGAAAAGACTTCCTGATACTTAAATCTATACTCTTCCTCCATTCCATTCAACTGCTCTTCCAAGTCCTTTGCTGTCTCTGACAGAATTACGATGTCATTGGTGAACCTCAAAGTTTTTATTTCTTCTCCATGGATTTTAATACCTACTCTAATTTTTTTCTTTTGTTTCCTTTACTGCTTGCTCAATATACAGATTGAATAACATCAGGGAGAGGCTACAACCCTGTCTCACTCCCTTCCCAACCACTGCTTCCCTTTCATGTCCCTCGACTCGTAACTGCCATATGGTTTCTGTGCAAATTGTAAATAGCCTTTCGCTCCCTGTATTTTACCCCGGCCACCTTCAGAATTTGAAAGAGAGTATTCCAGTCAATATTGTCAAAAGCTTTCTCTAAGTCTACAAATGCTAGAAACATAGGTTTGCCTTTCCTTAATCTATTTTCTATGATAAGTTGTAAGGTCAATATTGCCTCCCGTGTTCCAACATTTCTACGGAATCCAAACTGATCTTCCCCAGTGTCAGCTTGTACCAATTTTTCCATTCATCTGTAAAGAATTCATGTTAATATTTTACGGCCGTGACTTATTAAACTGATAGTTCGGTAATTTTCACATCTGTCAACACCTGTTTTCTTTGGGATTGGAATTATTATATTCTTCTTGAAGTGTGAGGGTATTTCGCCTGTCTCATACATCTTGCTCAACAGATGGTCGAGTTTTGTCAGGACTGGCTCTCCCAAGGCTGTCAGTAGTTCTAATGGAATGTTGTCTACTCCCGGGGCCTTGTTTCGACTCGGGTCTTTCAGTGCTCTGTCAAACTCTTCATGCAGTATCATATCTCCCATATCATATTCATCTACATACTCTTCCCTTTCCATAATATTATCCTCAAATACATTACCCTTGTATAGACCCTCTATATACTCCTTCCACCTTTCTGCTTTCCCGTGTTTGCTTAGAACTGGGTTTCCATCTGATCTCTTGATGTTCATACAAGTGGTTCTCTTTTCTCCAAAGGTCTCTTTAATTTTCCTGTAGGTAGCTCTATCTTATCCCTAATGAGATAAGCCTCTACATCTGTACATTTGTCCTCTACCCATCCTTGCTTAGTCATTTTGCACTTCCTGTCAATCTCATTTGTGAGACGTTTTGCGGCGGCGCGGTACTTTCTCCGTCCCTCTACGACGGACCTGCACCTACCCGTGAACATTGTCTCAGCAGATCATCAGTAGGAAAGCCGAGTGAAACCTACTGAACTTTGATGTGAACCAGGCTGCAATTAAAGTCACTAATCTACATTTCAGGAGAAACACAAAATGAAAGGTTGGAAATTTTGTCCTCAATTAATATATTTTGAAACTTAGGTGAACAAGTATCACTGCCAAGCCCGTTTTAGTCTTAACACAGTCACTCATAACCCCTTTCACTCACATTAGCAAGTTTACGGTGTTGCATTTCCCGAAAACGTAATAGCTACAAAAATACTGATTGTTTTTGATTGAGAATGCTCGCCAAATATTAAGTCTGCCGGTACCAAATGCGGTCACAATTTTTAGCCACCAACCTGCTCAATACGCCACACAGAATTTATGTCTTTTCTCATCACAAAATTCACTTAAAAATTCCAAAATTTCTACACACACATCGGAATAATTATGCCGTCACTTTCCAACATTTCTGCTGTATGAAACACTGCTAGATCCGGCAACTTATCGTTTCCATCGGAACTACTACTGCACACGTCCGATCTCTTTCATGGCTAGGTTTCGACTCTTCTCTAGAATACTCTAAGTCTTCTCTACCAGCAGAGAAAGGCGTGCGAAGAATATTGCTTTACCATTGGTCAGTTTACTTAACAGCCAATAGCAAAACAACACTCTCCCGCATCAATCCGCGCTTTTCATCCATAACCAATCGCAAAATAGTAAACCTCACGACTGCACTTTTTACCAACGTAATTATCTAATATACTGAAGTTTTGTTTATGCATAAAGTTATTTACTATTGTTATTTATACCTGAATTAACTTTCCCTTTACCATAAACTTACTTTACAAAACTATTCTTCAAAAATGTCCTTTGTCCATATCCATACTTCTTCGAAATGTTCCCACACTCAATCCTACTACATAACTCATTAAACAGTTATCTTCATATTAACCTTAAACCACACTCATGCATCATTCATACTGCTAAAACATATTTATAACATTTTACATACACATAAAAGACAATAACACTTTATGAAAATACTAGAACAGTTTATGAAAAACATTCTATTACTTTAGTGCACTCTACTGGGCACAATCGAAACTAAATCACTCCCCTATCCAATACTGTCCTCTATCGGCTGATACATAAACTACTTGTGCGTCCAGTCTCGCATCACCATCTGCCACTATCCAGGTCTGAGACACATCTCCCACTTAACCACCTCCAAGGCAGGATCGTTATACGGCGCTACGCCTCAGTTTGTACTCCTTTTTGCCTGCTTCATTTACTGCATTTTTGTATTTTCTCCTTTCATCAATTAAATTCAATATTTCTTCTGTTACCCTACAATTTCTGCTAGCCCTCGTCTTTTTACCTACTTGATCCTCTGCTGCCTTTACTACTTCATCCCTCTAAGCTACCCATTCTTCTTCCCTCTTAAAGCACCAAATATTGGCTACCTCAATTTTGGAAACACCCAGCGTAGAAGGACTGACAGTTTGTCTGGATGCCAATTCACTTAGCTTTGACTTAATGCACTTACAGTGATACAGAATATGTTCTGAGCATGACTGACACTTGCAACGTGTTGAGGACTCTGAACAGGTGCCATTCATGGTCAAATACAACAGTGTCGCCTGCCAGCTTGGCTATCATATGCATTTACACTGATAGGACAAAAGTCACTTGATAGCAATACAGACGTACACAGTCAGCAGTAGTATCGTGTACACGAGGTATAAAAGGACATTGTATTGGTGGAACTGTCATTGGTACTCATCTGAAAAGATTTCTGACATTATTATGGCCACACAACAGGGGTTGGCAGACTCTGAAAGTGGAATAGTACTTGGAGCTAGACACATGGGACATTCCGTTTCGGAAATCGTTAACGAACTCGATATTTTGTGATCCACAGTGTCGAGAGTGTGCTGAGATACCAAATTACAGACATTACCTCTCACCGTACACAAGAAAGTGTCCGACGGCCTTCACTTAATGATGGAGGGCAGTGGCATTTGCGTAGAGTAGTCAGCAGTAACAGACGAACAACAGTGTGTTAAATAACTGCAGAAACGAATGTGGGACATACAATGAATGTATCTGTTAGGACAGTGTGGTGAAGTTTGGCGTTAATGTGCTACAGCAGCAGAAGACTGACGTGAGCACCTTCGCTAACAGATTGACATCTCCTGCAGCACCTCTCCTGGACTCGTGACTGTATTTCGTGGACATTAGATGACTCAAAAACTGTGGCCCGGTCAGATAAGTCCCAATTTCAGTTGGTAAGAGCTGACGGTAGGGTTTGAGTGTGGCGCAGACTCTGAGGAGTTGCGGATTTGAGTTGTCAACAAGGCACTGTGCAAGCTGGTGGTAGCTCCATAATGAAGTGGGCTGTGTTTATGTAGAATTGACTGGGTCCTCTGGTCCAACTGAACTGATTGTTGACTGGAAGGGGTCAGGTTCAGCTACTCGGAGATTATTTGCAGCCATTTGTGGACTTCACATTCCCAAACAATGATGCACCATGTCAGTGGGCCATAACGGTTCATTATTCTTTTGAAAAACATTCTGGACGGTTCGAGCGAAAGATTTGTCTACCCAGGTTGCCCGACACGAATCCCATTGAACGTTTGTGTGACATAAAAGAGAGGTCAATTTGTGCAAAAAAATCCTGCACTGGCAACAATTTAACTATTATGGATGGCTGTAGAGACAACATGGCTTAGTATTTTTGCTAGAGACTTCCAACAAGTTGTTGAGTCCATGTCACATTGAATGTGCACTGTGCTGGGCAAAAGGAGGCCCAACACGATATTAGGAGGTACCCTGTGACTTTTGTCACATCATTGTATGTTCAAGCACGTGTTTCTCATAGTGTTTCCATATTTTTGTCCAATGCCTTTGTATTTATCATTTATACAGGAAAGTGCGATAGTATGAGATGCCCTCATAAAGTTTTTATTATATGTTCCAAAAAATCTCATTACGAACATGAACGTTGATATTCACCTTTCAATGTGAGCATTTTTCCCAATGGTGGATGATTCATTGGAATCTCAGTTGTAAAAGTCTGCAGTTTGGCTATTCAGGAAACATTTCACCTCGAAGATCACCTCATCATCATTGTTGAAATGGCTACTGTGCAAATGTTTCCTCATCCGAGGAAAGAGGAGTAAGTTACTGGGTGCCATGTCAGGAGAATATGGAGATATGGCACAATCTGACAGCCCAACAAAGCAGCTTTTGTGACTGTGCTTCATGCAGAATCAGCTGGGACTTTGTCATGGAGCTAAAACACTCCCTCAGATGGCTTCCCATGACGCCTCCCATAACCTCAGAAGATTTCAGTGGTATGCACCTGTGATGGTTTGTCCCTGAAGAGCACAAACTGTTAGCACCACCCTGTGGAAGTCCCAAATAGTGCAGAGCATCACCTCACCCACTGATGCAATAAAATAGGACACCTACAGCTTTCTTTTGATGTTATTTGTTATATGGCTACCAGTTTCAGTAACTCAGTACACCATCTCCAGGTGTTAACTGATGCTGAGAGGGTTAACTCCAGTCACATACACAAATCCATCAGTAGCCAACATCTGTGGACAGGTTTCCATAGACCATAATGATGATGTTGTCTCTCCAACCATCGACTACCAACCCAGTGATGGCTGGGTCTTTCTCACTTCTGGCGGTGATGAGTCCACACACTTCCACTGTGTGCTTTCTCCTTTGTCTTGGGGTCATAGTGACATACACAGTACTCAACTGTGGTGATTAGGCAGCTAAAGAAATTATCTGGATTGGACAGGCCTGACATAGCTGCAAAATTTCTGTTGCTATATGGGTACAGTGGGCTTTTTGAAATGGGTGTGACTGGTTGTGGAACCCGGGGAGTGAGGAGGGGTTTGTATGCAAGATGTTGAAAAGTGATCCATCATTGATTTTTGCCATTTCCACTATTGTCTTGGCTGTGATATGTCAGTCTTCTAACACCAAGGCTTCCACTCATCTTGCAATTGTGGTGGTATTGCAGACTGTGTCGCAATCACACAGCGTACAACAAGCGTCCGCACTCAGATTCATAAGATAACTTTTAATGACCAGATGCAATTACACTGATCAGATTATTCGAGAATATTTGTATCCTAATCAGCTCAAGTAACCTGTTGCAACTGTTCAGCATCAGTTACATCTTCAAGATGTAATAGTAATATGTTAACTTTTTGTATATTATTTATACTTTGTACTTCTGCATGCAATATGCACGATCTCTCTCGAGACATTTTTAATGTTGCAAATCCTATGATCTACAGATCAGTGGCACAAACTCTTCTAATATTACTAGTGAGCGATATTTAAGTTGAATCTTGTGAAATTATTGTAAACTTGATTTAACATTTCTTTCATTTCTGTGGTGAAGAGTGCAACTATCACAGTAGCATTTCTACTTTTAACTAATCTCGAATTATTTATAGACCATTCTTTCTCAACTCAGATAATATTTTAGGCTAATATGACATAATCTTTCACTATAACTTTCAGTCTCAGTATACCCAGTTTACAAAGACGACATGTAACCGCATTGTGGTAATTTCCTGTAGGCAAAATATCAGTCAGTTTTTCAGATTAAATCCTCTTGTTTCAGTTGAGTAGGTTAAAACTTCCTTCAAAATAAATACTTTGGAAATAAAATTCACAATTGGGGTATATACATTTCCAACAAGTCTGTCTCGATGTTTTAGTTCAAAATGGTTGTACACTGTTGCAGATAACCACTTAAATCAAACATTCACATTTATGAAGTGTGTTTGTGTCTGAATATCAACACAGAGTGACTTCATTTTACAAACAGAACATTTTTCATTTCAATAAAAACAATGTAAATTCATATTTTAACAAGAGGCACAAGACGTGGCCATAGTGACAGCAGCTGCTTCTCCCAGTATGTGGCTGTCAGTCGAGTGACAACGATGTCCAGATTCTTAGCTTACAGCACCTGCATCAGGAACTATATTGCCCTCATGTCTGCTTCTGCACAACTGAGAAACAAACACAAACAAACCACACACTATTTTATGACATAAGGTATCTCATTCTATAAATTATTAGCGTCACTTACCATATGTTGTTGTGCACTTTCGAATCAGGATGTGCTGGTCACCTGTATAAATATCAGTTCACATCCCTAGTTCTCTACAGGAAGAGGGTCTGCCACTTTTTTCTTCATCCTTCAGACTTACCAGAGCACCATCTAACCATTGTGCCATATGATGGTGGACTGTTGCTGTACACTTGCACCAGTTCATCATGGACTGTTGCAGGGATTGTGTCCCCCCAAATGCAGAAAATAAATTATCGCACAATGCTGCACTTTATCAAAGAGCTGTGCCTGTTTGTTTTGGCTCCTTTACTGGTACGCTTTGATACTGTGGTACAAGGATTTCAATGTGTACCAGGACTGCACAAAAAGTAAAAATTAGCTACATAACTTTATTTTTTCAAGGTGATAATTAAAATTTTATGGCTCCTTTCAAACAACAGTGAACAGGAGCATTATCTCACTTTATGTGAATAAAATAGTGTAACAAATTATGTCTTTTATGGAAACAATATTTTCATTGTTATTTTAAATACTTTTATTTCCAGGCATTTCTCTATGCTCCCCCTTTTAGCTGGATAGTCCGCACCAGATTCATTTACTTTCTGTAGTGTTATGAGCATGCTAAATCGTTACACATGTGTTAATTTACTTTGGTTGCTTCCATACATCTATGTAATGAATGCTCTCTTTTGAAATGACTCTCTTACTTCATTGAATAAGGAGTAGGCGAGGCAATTTTGCCTGGTCTGTTTACCAAGTGTAGGAAAGTGGTCATTTTGAAATAATCATTGCATCTTTTTAAGCAACTAGTATTTGTATATTATTATTTTACACTCACATAATTTGTGTCATTCAAGACAAGAGGAGCAATAAAATGATTAAATAATTCTGGCAATTAGTTTCTCAGTTTTTTTAAGCTGCCTTTAACATTATAGAGTACAATAGCCTAATCTTTGCCAAAGCATTGAATTTAACCACTGCAGATTCTTGTATGCTTGCTAACAACATTGCCTTTGGTACAACAAATTGCAGTATTCCCTCTTTTTTATTTAATTTTATTGGGATTTTGTCTACATACTGTGTAGCCTACACAATATTATATTGGTGGCATCCATGATCTTTACAACAAAGTTATATTAGTACAGACAGATCATGTAGTAGCAGATATTTATGAGTGTAGGCTACAATCTCAGTTTCCTCAGGTGAAGAACTAGTTATCATGTATGTGTGTCAGGACAGTTTTTGTCAGAGCTGTGTAAAATATGTGTACACTTACATTAAATTCAAATCTTTCTTTACACTTTACTTTCTACAGCACAATAGGTTGAATCATTAAACATGCAGTTCATACCAAGGGTACTCTTACAGAAAAATTCTTGCAATTTGATTTCATTTCTTTATCAGTATTCTTAACATCCACTGTCAACAAATAGCTCTGTTATCTTATAGAATGGGTATTACAGTAAAAAAGCATACATATGAATAATAAATGTTTAACGATATACTCACCACAAAACTCAGAACGTATAAAAGAAGGTTGTGTGCCAGTGCTAAAAGTATCGTAATGGGGGCATCAAGTTTTACCTTATAGGTGACACTAGTGTTGGGAATGTTTCCTTCAAATATTATTTTTACATAATTATAAAAAGATGGATTGTCTTGAAGACATAAATATTCAAAGTCAGATCATAAAACTATGACTTAAAGCAGTATAATTCCTTATTTCTCAAATTGGCTATTCAAATGGTGCCAATTAGTCCATGTGAAGTTCTCCAAGGTAACAAGTATTCATTAAATCTGCTACACAGTAACATCTATATAACAGCAGCATGAACTTTGGTATTATTTAAATTTTTTTACATAAGCTTGATGTTGCTGTTATAAAAGTAGTACTTGCTGTTACAGTTAAGCACATATGATATAAAACTGTGCCATGTGAACTAAAGCACAGTCAAACAATACATTTAAACCTGTAAAAATCATAAAGAATAAAACAACCTATTATTATATTAATATATCTAAAAACAAAGATGATGTAACTTATTTTTATTATTATATTAAAATATTTTGGAACGCAGCTCCATCTTGTGGAGGCAGCAGCAACTTGTCCCCCCAAGGTAGGTTGTTTGGAGCACACCAGCGGGAGCTCTGCCAGCCTAGCGGATGTGAGACAGGTTGTGGCCCACCCCTTCACAGGAGAGCATGCCATTCTTGAAAAATGCCGAACAACCAGTAAGGGGTGGAATAATTCAAAATTGTATGTGACACTCTTTTTTTGTGGCTGAAAATATCTATGTCGTCAAACATGTTTAAGCCGTGTTTCTTTTGAGCTCTGTGCAATAATTCCATGCTTTCAGTTATCTTACCTAACTTGAACTTCTGAGTGCACTACTATCCTCATTTGAGGAGTGATTTCTAAAGCTTGTCATGAATTTTCTTCCAAATTGTCGTATATGAAATGTATCACAATCACTGCAGCTTATTTTGTGCGCTCCTGAGTTACTGTACGTGTCACACCTGTTCCCAACTTTGTGGCATAATGTATTTCCCAGTTTCTCTCTAGTTTGAAAGTCTATAGTGACATTAGCTTTCTCGAAGTTGTGAGCAATGCTTTCTGAATGCGAACCACTAAATGTTAATGTTGCATATCTTTTATTATTCTGATGCCTCCTTGGTAGAGTACTTTTTCTGTAGTTAATTTTCATGTAATTTGATGAAGCTATGTGTTTGCTTCACCTCTTTGCATAATTATTTGAAACTTTTTCTCAACTTTGTTCTCATCCAAATGTAATTTCAAGATTATATGTATCATAAACCTGAAGAAGGCATACTTATATCTTTTGGGGGTTCACGGTGACACCACGTCATATAATCTCACTGACAATCAATCTTGCACCACAATGAACTACCTTCGATATTGACTGTGTATAGTTAGTACTCATCTTGGTCTCAAATCATGGAGATGTGCTTTGCTATTATGTACCATTTGAGCAGTAAAGTAATATTATCCCATACGGTATCATGTTGTACATTATCTGCACCATACCTTACTGTATGGATCCACATTGGTGACCCACGTTTATTGTCAATTATGGCAAATAGACACTGAACCAGATACTACACATCAACAATGCAGCCATTGTGAACCCAAGGGTGGCCTGCCTTTTAGCTTCCTTGGGCCACATCGGAAGATGATAAGTATTTTTGGGCCATACATAATATGCTTAACACTAACAATAACCACTGAGGTGGGGGAAAAAAAAGGATAGACCAATGAGAAAAGAGCATAACATGAGTTTCAAATTGAAAATGTTCAATTGATCATAACCTTAAACAAACTGAATTTTATGGAATTTTTTTGTTTACTGATCGTATGCTAGATGTTCACTTCCTGAACTGCACTGATGCTTGCTTTGGGCTGCATGCAGCCCACTGACTGCAGGTTGGACATGTCTGCAAGATTACCACCTTGATGATACAGGAGCCAGACCACAACACACCCACACCCAACCCGTCTGGCTTGGACACACCAATCAATTTGAAGCCCAAAAGACGTCGCCCACAACGGGCAGTCATATGGGTGCATCTTATCACATCATAATTGACCCACAGCAATCACCTTTCCCCAGGGTTTCGCACTTTGTCTCCACAGCAGATTATCTTTGGTGTTGACTGAACATAGTTAGTATGCTCTATGGCCCTGAACCATGCAGATGCGCTTTGCTGATGTGTAACATTTGAGCAATAAAGCAATATTATTCTGTTTCATATCACATTGTACGTTACCTACAGCATACCCCACCGTACAGATCCAGAGGCTAATTGGCTCCATCTGAATAGGTAATTTGACAAGTATGGAACTATACTCATTTAAATCATGGTTTTATAATTCAGCTATGAATGTTTTTGTTTCGATCTATCTTTTTGTAAGTACACAACAGCCAAATAACAGCCAAAACATCATAATAGATAGAGAACTTTTTAAAAATATTTAAATCAAGCTGTCCTGATTAGGTGTAGATTGTACTGATACACAACCTTCTGTTATAAGTTCTAAACTTTTTAGTGAGTGTATCATTAAAAAGATGTTTTACTTTATTATCTTTTGTTGGCTTATTGTTGTATAACAAATGCCTTTGTCTCTTTATGTTCCTTTTGTCTTAATTGTAGATATCTGATGACAGCGGTAGCCAAAATTTCATGATAGACAAAGAAATTTTAATAAGCGATCTAGATGGTTGTTTCACAAAATATTCAAAATGATCATAAATTCATACAGGAAATTCAGTTCCTATATTATTAATTTAGAAATTACTGTGATATAAATAGTGGAAACTATCTATATAAAAAAATACAGTCTATATTTGTTCATGAAAATAGAACAACAAGGTCAAATAACTTTTCGAAATAGTGTCCCTCTCTCTAATTTAGTTGGCTACATTTAGCTGCAGTAATCACAAATGGTATTAATCTGTATGGTGATTGTGTTTTGTTACTGCAGTGTATAGGTAAAGTTTGTACATTTTTCTTGTGCTTTGTTAATGTATCCCGTGACTAATTCCATATTGCTGAAGGTTCTCCTCCTTGGTAGCATCTATGATGGAACTTGACGAATGAATGAATGACTAAATGATTGAAACTGAGTGTGCAGTATTCTGACACATACGACACTAAGCCAGATAGCTGCCAAATGGATGAACACGTTACTAAAACTGTCATCTTCACAACTGACAGCTTGGCTCCAGAAATTGTGACGCATATCTTCCATTGTACACTGTCTTTGCCATTGACTATTGACTTGGTGTTGAAAATAACTCCAAAGTATTTGGGATTAGTATCTTGCTTAAGAACCATATCTTTCTATAAGCTTCCTTCAGCTGTTGTGAATAAGGTAAGCAGAAAACTACATTTTGGTAGTGTTTGGCTTAACTTTACCTTTTGTGTAGCACTATTGGGTCTGCCTCCATAGCCAAGTGGTCAATCAAACAGACCCTCATGCTGATAACTCAGGCTCAATTCCTGGTACTGCCAGGGATTTTTCCTTAATGGGACGACTGGACTGGGTTACACTCAGCCTTGCAATGCCAGTTGAGGAGCTACCCGATTGAGGAGTAGTAGCTCCAAGGTCGAAACATCGACAACAGCTGGGAGTGCGGTGTGCTGACCCTGTGGCCATGCAGACTGCATCCGATAATGGATGAATGAAGATGACATCGTGATCAGTTAACTATCATGTGATCTTCAGGGCCTGATTGTGTGGTTTTCTTTTTTTGTAGTGCTAATGGAAGTTTTCAAGTGCTGCAGGAAGTCATTATTTCACCTCCTCAAATGTGTTCTCATGTGCAGTGATGTGCCGTAACATTAGGACCACTGCCAATGGTGAGATTGAATGCTGCCTTGTCTCATTACAGACACATGACATGATAAGGGAAGTATAAGAAGGAAGGAAGATTTGATTTAACATTCCATTAACATTATGGTCATCAGAGACGGAGTACAAGTTCGGATTGCATCAAGAATGGAGAAGGAAATTGGCCATTCCCTTTCAAAGGAGCCATCCTGGTATTTGCCTAGAGCGATTTAGAGAAATCACGGAAAACCTAAATGTGGGTGGCTGGACACAGGTTTGAGCCGTAGTCCTCCCGAATGCAAGCCCAGTGTGCTAACCCATTGCACCACCTAACTCAGTTGTAAGGAAAGTATACAGGTGGAGCAAAGCTTAAGGAGGAGTAATTTTAGCAATGACACGGGCCACAAGTGGGGAAACCCTACGACAAAGCAACTTTGAGAGAAGGCAGATTGGCATATTCTGATGGCTGGAAATGAGCTAGTTGGAAATGGTGAAGCCAGTCAGTAGTTCACATGCTGCTGTCAGGAGCATCTATAAAAAGTGGTTGAAGGGTGGTGAAACCATGAGTAGACAAGACGTTGGAAGTACAGGGCTCATCACGGAATGTGGATGTTGGAGGCTTGCCAGCTCTGTAAAGCGTGATAGGCAGCAATGTGTGGCAGATCTGATGCCAGTGCAGGCACAGGTGTTTCAGAGCACATAATTCAGTGCACATGTTTGAAAGTGGGGCTCCTCAGCAGACACTTTGATTGTGTGCCCGTGTTGACATCATTATTTATGACTGCAGAGGGCATGGTCAAGTGTTATCTGTATTCTGCCACTGCTAATTTGTAGCTAGATTAAAAGCTATAGCTGAAAAGGTTTAGGAACCATAATACAATACCTGAGGACCTCTTTTTGATTTACCGTGCTGATGTACCAGACTTATTCTTGTCGTCGTCTTCATCTCTGTAGACTGAAATCTTGGGGCTAAAAATGTCTGTCCGAACTATCTCTTGAGTCCACAAAATAAGAGATATAGCTTCTTCATCAAATCTTATATATTAACTGAATGTTACAGCAGGAAACACTTCTTTTAATACATTTCTGTTTGTTAAATATCAAATATTATTACTGATTTGTATAAACCTATGAAGGTGCCAAATGTACAGATGCTTATGTCATGCATGTCACAGTGGTTTTGCAGAGTATGGATGTAGATGTAGATGTAGATGTTAATCTCCTGCAACCCCATTATTACTTATTTATTTCTTGTTCTGTTTGCCATTTTCAGGCAGCAGTTGACTCGGCTGAGATACGGCATGTTTTAATTGAGTGTATTTCATATTTTTATATGACAACCTGAGGACAAACCTGGTTCTCCCAAAGGACCTGCCCTCTATTTTAAATGGCAATTAGATGAGTGTGGTTCATGTTTTAAGATTTTGTGTGTTCTAAGGACTCCTGCCCGAATACCGGATTTGAGATTTTGGTGTGTCGCAGAGTGCCTTGGTCACCCATCATTTCCAAGAAGCGTATTTACTCGAATCTAAGCCGCACTTTTTTCCGGTTTTTGTAATCCAAAAAGCACCTGCGGCTTAGAATCGAGTGCAAAGTAAGCGGAAGTTCTGAAAAATGTTGGCAGGTGCCGCCACAACTAACTTCTGCTGTTGAATATATGTAGCGCTACACAGGCATGCTTTGCAGGCACAAAGATAAATACTGGCGCCAAAACCTCTGCATCAGTAAAAAAAAAAAAAAAAAAAAAAAAAGGTGGAAGACGAGCTTTTCTCTCTGCCCCGAGTTTCGACCACTGCATTTTCATACATTATCCAATGAAGTAAATACAAATTCCGTATTGTTCATATTCAAATGTAGCAGCCTTTCAATGTACTGCGAAAATCCGACTGGCAAGACTATTTGGGATGTTTGTCAATATGGCCAACTCTACGTTCTGAATTTTTTCCCACCTGTGACAAGAGATCGTTGCTAATAGCAACTTTTATGAATTGTGGATCACATGCAGTATTCTCTTCACCATAAGAATAATACGAATGTAAACATTTTGCCGTGTATTCCTATGTGTTTCCTGCTATCTCATTTAAATCCTGTCTTCCTAATAAACTACGAAACTAGAGTGAGACAACAGCAAACGCGGAAGAATATACATATCATGTCATGTTTATATTCGTATTATTCCTATGCTGAATAGTGATACAATCGGAAATGAAGCACGGCAACTGAATAGATTTTTAAACCTAAGATGACTTTAATTTCTGAGCAGAATGTAATGTACTAAAGAGGTGTCTGCAAAAATTTTCAAACGGAGAAAAATTTTCGCTTAACTTTCGTTCAGAACATCTATCATATGCAGTCTATTATTTGATTCTTGTTGATCATTATCAAAGAAAGCGGCAGTCTAAGTAACAACAAATAGCAGTCTCTTGCCATTGTTTCGCTAATGAGATGATTCATCTCTCTTTTTTTTTTTAAATTGTAAGCGGTGGTAGCGTGCACAAAAGCAAACCATGCCGCGAGTGGCAGCAGGCCATAAACACGCACTATCTGAATGCGACAAACAATGCATGACACAGTACAGTAATGCATTTTGAGCTTAGAGCGACGGAAACACCTATAACAAAGCGAACGGCACTTATCAAACCAAAGAAAAATAAGCAATCAATTCAAACCAGACGAAGCACGTGAAAAAGGCTCTCTAGTAGAAATACGGACGGAGTGCCTGATGTATAGCAATGACTACGTGGTAAAGCTTAACTGCTAGGTTTACCACACGCACCAAACTACTGTAGCTGTGTTGTCATTCATTCGACCGAAATTATCTTGTATTACAATGGACCAACTTTGTTTCGGCTTGGAGGTGCGGTCTAAAACGTTTCTCCCCCTTGAATTTCGAGTCTCAATTTTCAGGTGCATCGGGAAAATTTTTTTTCCTTGATTTCGAGTCTCATTTTTCAGGTGCGGCTTAGATTCGGGTAAATACGGTAGTCACCCAGCCTGCTCTCTTTCAAATGTCTCTGTGCTGGTATTTTATACTTGATTTCATGTACAGTTATTCTGCCATTTTTATCTACATTTTTGGATGATTTTTTATGACTCTCCCAATGTCAGTGTTGTATTTTAAATTCTTGTTTGTTGACACTGCTTTTTTTAAAATATGTCATCTACTTTTTTTTTTAAAAAAAAAAAAAAAAAAAAAACCTTCATCTCTGTATTTTCATACAAGGGCAATGATAACCTTGGCATTTAGCACCCTAAAACACTTAACAGTAAATAACTAGTTTGAATGAGGACAGACCATGGAACTGTCTAGCCACTATCATATGGTGCCAGATGTAAAACTTACAACAAGAAGTTATGTGTAGAGTTAGTATAACTCTGGTCAGATTGGTAACTTGTGGTCATTCACATGAACTAACACAGTAGAAGAAGAATGGGTAGCTCTGAGGGACGAAGTAGTGAAGGCAGCTGAGGATCAAGTAGGTAAAAAGATGAGGGCTAGTAGAAATCCTTGGGTAACAGAAGAAATAGTGAATTTAATTGATGAAAGGAGAAAATATAAAAATGCAGTAAATGAAGCAGGCAAAAAGGAATACAAACGTCTCAAAAATGAGATCAACAGGAAGTGCAAAATGGCTAAGCAGGGATGGCTAGAGAAAAAATGTAAGGAAGTAGAGGTTTATCTCACTAGGGGCAAGATAGATACTGCCTACAGGAAAATTAGAGAGACCTTTGGAGAAAAGAGAGACACTTGTATGAATATCAAGAGCTCAGATGGAAACCCAGTTCTAAGCAAAGAAGGGAAAGCAGAAAAGTGGAAGGAGTACATAGAGGGTCTATACAAGGGAAATGTAGTAGAGGACAATATTACGGAAATGGAAGGGGATGTAGGTGAAGATGAAATGGGAGATACGATATTGCGTGAAGAGTTTGACAGAGCACTGAAAGACCTGAGTCGAAATAAGGCCCCGGGAGTAGACAACATTCCATTAGAACTACTGATAGCCTTAGGCGAGCCAGTCCTGACAAAACTCTACCATCTGGTGAGCCAGATGTATGAGACAGGCAAAATACCCTCAGACTTCAAGAAGAATATAATAATTCCAATCCCAAAGAAAGCAGATGTTGACAGATGTGAAAATTACCAACCTAACAGTCGTGGCTGCAAAATACTTATGCGAATTCTTTACAGATGAATGGAAAAACTGGTAGAAGCGAACCTCGGGGAAGATCAGTTTGGATTCCGTAGAAATATTGGAACACGTGAGGCAATACTGATGCTAGAACTTATCTTAGAAAGTAGATTAAGGAGAGGCAAACCTATGTTTCTAGCATTTGTAGACTTAGAGCTTTTGACAATGTTGACTGGAATACTCTCTTTCAAATTCTGAAGGTGGCGGGGGTAAAATACAGGGAGCGAAAGGCTATTTACAATTTGTACAGAAACCAGATGGCAGTTATAAGAGTCGAGGGGCATGAAAGGGAAGCAGTGGTTAGGAAGGGAGTAAGACAGGGTTGTAGCCTCTCCCCAATGTTATTCAACCTGTATATTGAACAAGCAGTAAAGGAAACAAAAGAAAAATTCAGAGTAGGTATTAAAATCCATGGAGAAGAAATAAAAACTTTGAGGTTTGGCGATGACATTGTAGTTCTGTCAGAGACAACAAAGGACTTGGAAGAGTAGTTGAACGGAATGGACAGTGTCTTGAAAGGGGGATATAAGATGAACATCAACAAAAGCAAAATGTATATCATGGAACGTAGTCGAATTAAGTCAGGTGATGCTGAGGGAATTTGATTAGGAAATGAGATGCTTAAAGTAGTAAATGAGTTTTGCTATTTGGGGAGCAAACTAACTGCTGATGGTCGAAGTAGAGCGGATATAAAATGTAGACTGGCAACGGCAAGGAAAGCGTTTCTGAAGAAGAGAAATTTGTTAAAATCGAGTATAGATTAAGTGTCAGGAAGTCGTTTCTGAAAGTATTTGTATGGAGTGTAGCCATGTATAGAAGTGAAACATGGATGATAAATACTTTGGACAAGAAGAGAATAGAAGCTTTCGAAATGTGGTGCTACAGAAGAATGCTGAAGATTAGATGGGTAGATCACATAACTAATGAGGAGGTATTGAATAGAATTGGGGAGAAGGGGAGTTTGTGGCAGAACTTGACTAGAAGAAGGGACCGGTTGGAAGGACAAGTTCTGAGGCATCAGGGGATCACAAATTTAGCATTGGAGGGCAGCGTGGAGGGTAAAAATCGTAGAGGGAGACCATGAGATGAATACACTAAGCAGATTCAGAAGGATGTAGGTTGCAGTAAGTACTGAGACATGAAGAAGCTTGCGCAGGATAGAGTAGCATGGAGAGCTGCATCAAATCAGTCTCAGGACTGAAGACCACAACAACAGCAACAACAACAACAACAACACTTGAAAAAATCACAAATAGCCAAAATCAGCCAGTGATGAAAAGTAAACAAAAATTGCTGTTGAAGTGGTAAAGTGGTCATTTCACAGATATTGGACAACTGTGTTACCTGCCTAGGGCCATACCTAGGGCACGGTGAGATAGCCCCTAGCTAACAGCACAGACACAAGGAGAACGCAAAAAATGACCGAAGAAACAAGAAAGAAAGATGGGTTAAGAATAAATTGAGAGAAGTACGTGAGTTCTCCTATCCCTTGTATTCCTTCCTACAGCCTGCCAGGGGAAGCCTTTCCTTCGTACATGATTGGAAAAGACACACTGTTGTGTCTCTAACATCTTCTCATCCAAATAGCAACGTAAAGAAGTGAACAGTAGCAAAAAATGTCGCTAATGTGATGTATGTGGTAACAGTGCATGTGGTTTACACAGCTGCTGTCTACACAACTAGCTCATGTTCAACAGCAGAGTTCTAGTTGCTCCTTTACTCAGTTATTTTAGGATCTCAAAAGCTAGTGGGGGTTGCTGAAGAAAATGTGCTATCAGACAGAAGGCTTCTGATTTTTGTTGGCCGAGGGCTGGAGTGAGATGCTATAGTGGGGAAGCAAGCAGAAACGCGTTGGAGATGCCTAGTTTACTTGCCCCTCTAATCACTTCCTTTCTTACCCAGGTTTTGGTAGCTATGATCTGCTGTGCTAATAAAAAAAATATAAAGGATAAGTTTTCTGTGGCTCATTAACAATATTATGGGAATTGTTAGTAATCGTGCCTATAGACACTGTTCACCTAAGTTTAGTCCTCGTGTAAAAAAGCGTAAAAAAGAAGTTGCTAAACTACTAATACAGATCCTTTTCTTTTATTCCTAGTTAATGACTTATGCACTATTAATAATTTCTGAATAGCAGATAGAGCAGTACCATAATCATTGTGCAGTTTGGTAGCCGCCATCTTTATAGAATTTGTAATTTATTTAATACAATGATAAATTTAATGTTTTGTGTACTGTACTTTTGATCAATACAGTTAATTTAAGTAATTTTTTTAGTAACCCTGTAGTTTTATTACATCCAGTTACAAAATTATGAAATTTGCCAAATCTGACAGAAAAAATTGCAGAAATACACTATCTGTGCTCCATGCAAAATGGAAGCTGGTGCCTTTCTGCTTCCTTTGTGTAATCAGATAACTCATAACTGAGGGACTCCTTTGCATGTTGCCATGTCAGCCACTTAACTGAGGTTTTGTGAGTATATTTAGTCTGTACAATCAGCAAGGTGTCAAGAAAACCAAAGTGAAATCTGGAAAAAGAATTAAAATTCAGGAAGAATATATTCATCTACATCTATACTCTGCAAACCACCATGAGGTGCATGGCAGAGGGTATGACACATGGTACCAGTTACTAGGGTTTCTTCCTGTTCCATTCACATGTTGTTGTTGTGGTCTTCAGTCTTGAGACAGGTTTGATGCAGCTCTCCATGCTACTCTATCCTGTGCAAACTTCTTCATCTCCCAGTACCTATTGCAATCTACAACCTTCTGAATCTGCTTAGTGTATTCATCTTTTGGTCTCCCTCTGCAATTTTTATCCTCCAAGTTGCCCTCCAATGCTAAATTTGTGATCCCTTGATGCCTCGGAATGTGTCCTCCCAACTGGTCCCTTCTTCTTGTCAAGTTGTGCCACAAACTCCTCTTCTCCCCAATTGTATTCAATACCTCCTTGTTATTTATCTGATCTACCCATCTAATCTTCAGCGTTCTTCTGTGCCACCACAATTTGAAAGCTTCTATTCTCTTCTTGTCCAAACTATTTATCGTCCATGTTTCACTTCCATACATGGCTACACTCCATACAAATACTTTCAGAAACGACTTCCTGACACTTAATCTATACTCGATGTTAACAAATTTCTCTTCTTCAGAAACGCTTTCCTTGCCGTTGCCAGTCTACATTTTATATCCGCTCTACTTCGACCATCATCAGTTAGTTTGCTCCCCAAATAGCAAAACTCATTTACTACTTTAAGCATCTCATTTCCTAATCAAATTCCCTCAGCATCACCTGACTTAATTCGACTACATTCCATGATATACATTTTGCTTTTGTTGATGTTCATCTTATATCCTCCTTTCAAGACACTGTCCATTCCGTTCAACTGCTCTTCCAAGTCCTTTGCTGTCTCTGACAGAATTACAATGTCATCGGTGAACCTCAAAGTTTTTATCTCCTCTCCATGGATTTTAATACCTACTCTGAATTTTTCTTTTGTTGCCTTTACTGCTTGCTCAACATACAGATTGAATAGCATTGGGGAGAGGCTACAACCTTGTCTCACTCCCTTCCCAACCACTGCTTCCCTTTCATGCCCCTCGACTCCTATAACTGCCATCTGGTTTCTGTACAAATTGTAAATAGCCTTTCGCTCCCTGTATTTTACCCCTGCCATCTTTAGAATTTGAAAGAGAGCATTCCATTCACATATGGAGTGCAAGAAGAATAATTGTCTGAATGCCTCTGTGTGTGCAGTAATTGTTCTAATCTTACCCTCATGACCCCTGTGTGAATGATGCATAGGGCATTCCTAGAGTAATCATTTAAAGTCAGTTCTTGTAACTTTGTTAATAGACTTTCTCGGGATGGTTTACATCTGTCTTCAAGAGTCTGCCAGTTCAGTTCCTTCAGTATCTCTGTGACACTCTCCCATGGATTAAACAAACCTGTGACCATTCATGTTGCCATTCTCTGTATACGTTCAATATCCCCTGTTACTCCTGACTGGTACGGGTCCTGCACACCTGAGCGCCATCCTAGAACCGGTCGCACAAGTGACTCATAAGCAGTCTCCTTTGTAGACCAATTGCACTTCCACAGAATTCTACCAATAAACCAAAGTCTGCCATCTGCTTTACCTGCAACTGAACCTATGTAATATTTCATATCCCTACAAAGTGTTACACCCAGGCATGTGTATGAGTTGGCTGATTCCAGCAGCGAGTCATTGATATTATGGTCATAGGATACTACGTTTTTTTCATTTTGTGGAGTGCACAATTTTACGTTTCTGAACATTTAGAGCAAGTTGCCAATCTCTGCACAACGTTGAATTCTTATCAAGATCTTACTGAATATTTATGCAGCATTCCTCAGATAGTACTTCATTATAGATAACTGCATTATCTGCAAAACACATGATTCTACTGTTAATAGTGTGTACAGAGTCATTACTATATGACGTGAATGGCATGGGTCACAACACACTTCCCTGGGACACACCCGAAGTTACGTCTACATCTGATGATGGCTCTCCATCCGAGGAAACATGCTGTATCCTCTCTACCAAAAAGTTCTCAATCCAGTCACAAATTTAACTCGATGCCCCATATGACCATACTTTTGACAATAAGCATAGGTGTGATACTGAGTCAAATGCTTTTCGGAAATCAAGAAACACTGCATCTTTCTGGCTGCCTTGATCCAAAGCTTTCAGTAATGTAATGCGAGAAAAGTGCAAGTTGTGTTCCACACAATCAATGTTTTTGAAATCTGTGCCGGTCGGCATTGAGGAGGTTATTCTGTTTGAAGTAGCTCATTATGTTTGAGCTCAGAATATGTTCTAGGATCCTGCAACTAATATAAATATTGCAATATAAACTGCTCAATAAAAAAGTGAAGCAGTCACAAGGGGAGGAGGAAACAAACTGGAACTTCGAGGGCTGAGAGGGTATATGACGTTATTTCATTGACTACAAAGTTGAGTCAAAGTTATAAAGGACTTAGAGTATGAGCCCACTTATTAGTACAGAATTGCACCACCACTGGTCTGGATGCATGCACTGATTTGATTGGAAAGGGTATCATAAGGCTATTGTATCACCTCCTGAGTCATGCTTGTCCATAAGTGTCGTAAATGGTCCTCGATATCATGGATATCGATACTGGCCCCACACGTATTCTATTGGGAACAGATCTGAGGATCTTACAGGCAACAGAAGTACCTCAATATCACTTAGACAGCTCATAGAGACATACGTCATCTGTAGATGTGCATTGTCATGTTCAAAAAATGGCATCACCCGTATTGTCACATGAGAGGTAATACGTGAGACAAGGCACCATTCCAAACACAGCCATTTGCTCATGTGAAATGCAGCTTGCCCTTTTCTCACATGATATACTGAGAACTGTGGGTGAGGGGCAACAGTCATTCATTCATTCATTCATTTTTTTATTGGTCCATTTGATTCATTACATACTTAAACAGTACATTGAATATAGTACTAGTCAAAATTGCAAAAGGAGCAGAAACACACACACACACACACACACACACACACACACACAGAGAGAGAGAGAGAGAGAGAGAGAGAGAGAGAGAGAGAGAGAGAGAGAGAGCATGACAAAATTAATTACAGATAACAATCATAAATTACAAGTGACAAATATGGCAATTTGAATTTAACCATTATTACATAATCATTGTTTACAAGGCTATTTTTCGTAATTTAAAAATTCTTTTACAGAGGAAAAACATTTTTCCACTAGAAGTGACTTAAGATTATGTTTAAAAAAAATTTATGTTGCTGTGATTTTGAATCACTGGGTAGGCTGTTATATAGCTGAACTGTTATCTGTGATACACTTTTTTGGTACAGTGCTGTTCTACACTGTGACATGTGGATATTATTTATGTTTCTTGTGTTGTGACTGTGTATATGCTTATTTTGTTGAAGAAGTCCAGTTTGGTTTAAAAGACACTCACTTGTGAACAGGATACACTCATATATGTAAAGGCTCATTATTTTCATCTGGATGAAATGCGGTCTACGTGTTTCCAGTTTTCTTAGGTTGCAGATAGCCCTCATTGCTCTTTTCTGCATCCTAAAGATCTTTATGCTGATGGCTGAATTTCCCCAGAAGATTAGCCCATATCAAAGTAGTGCATGGAAGTATGCATAATACGCCTGAATTATTGTTGACTTGCTTGCACTTTTATTTAACACACGCAGAGCATAACAAGCTTTTGAAAGTTTTTTCTCAAGCTCTTTTATATGACAGCCCCATATTAAATTATCTTGTACCCATAGGCCTAGAACCTTAGTGTCAGTAACCGAGTTCAGTAACGTATTTTCAAGGTATGGTACTGTAACAAAGTGTTGCACATGTGGAAAAGAGTGGAAATTCATAAAGACAGTTTTTTCTTTGTTTATTATTATTTTATTTTTTCGAAACCAGTTAGTAATTTGGAACATTACAGTATCTATTTCTACTTCCAATGAGATTTTGTCAGCAGCTCTTATTAATATGCTGGTGTCATCAGCAAATAAAATTAGTTTTCCCAATTTAATAAAGTCATTTATATCACCAATATAAAGGAGGAACAGTAGAGGTCCTAAGACAGAACCTTGTGGCACTCTGTACTTACATTTTTCTAAATTGAAAGCATTTGACACAGTACCCCATTGCAGGCTGTTAATGAAGGTACGAGCATATGGAATAAGTTCACAGATATGTGAGTGGCTGAAAGATTCTGGAATTATAGAACCCAGTACGTTGTCCTCGATGGCAAGTGTTCATCAGAGACAAGGATATCATCAGGAGTGCCCCAGAGAAGAGTGACAGGACTGCTGTTGTTCTCTACATACATAAATGATTTGGCAGACAGTTGCAATCTGCAGTTGTTTGCTGATGATGCCACTGTGTATGGTAAGTGTCAAAGTGACAAAAACTGGGGCCTAAGCCCCAGGCGTATGCACTGGATATACACCACAGTGGTTAGACCTAGGATTTCCTATGGGGCCATAGTATGGTGGAAGAAGGTAGAACAGCGGGTTGCTGCTAAAGAGCTTGCTAAGGTGCAGAGATTGGCCTGCTTAGCCATAACGGGTGGAATTGGCAACACACCAACCACTGGAATGGAAGCCATGCTGGACATGCCTCCACTTCACCTTTGGGTTAAGATGGAGGCAGCAGCTGGGGCATACAGACTTAAAACTGGGTCTCATTTTGATATCCAGAATCACACACTAACATAGTGAGTGAGGTAAGGCTGGGGAAATGCCCACTGACTATATAATAACTCCTAACTGCTTCGACAAGCCTTACAACATAATAATTGGAAGTAGGGGTCAGTGGGAGAAAACAGTTCGACACCATACAGGGGACGTCGTTTGGTTCACCGATGGTTCAAAAACAGATCAAGGCGTTGGGGCAGGGTTGCACAGAGTTCAGCCAAGACTGGAGAGGAGCATCTCTCTAGGGAAACTGGCCTCTGTATTCCAAGCTGAAATTACTGCAATCAGGGCATGTGTGGAGGAGAATATGAGTAGGTGCTACAATTATCCTAGCATCTACATCTATTCAGACAGCCAGGCAGCCCTGAAATCATTGGCAGCTCCTGCAACAAGATCTAAGATTGTTGCAGATTGCCACAGGGCTCTGGTGGAGCTAGGGGGAAGCAATGGGGTGTACCTAGTGTGGGTCCCTGGCCACTCAGGGATCTGTGGCAATGAACAAGCCGATAGATTGGCTAGGATGGGGGCAACAACTCCATTTATTGGACCGGAACCTGTCTTGGCAATCACCAAAGCTATGATCAAATTAAAACTATGGAACTGGCTTAGGAAACAGCATGTAGGATACTGGACAAAGGTCGATAAACAAAAACAGCCCAAGCCATGTTTTAAAAGAAGCTCTGTAATCGTGGGATTGAACAGGAAAGAGATCAAACTCATGACTGGACTGATGACCGGCCATGGGAACTTCAAAAAATACCTACACACAATGGGTATAATGGAAGAGGACCCTAAATTTAGGATCTGTGATGAGGGTGAAGAAACTGCATCACACCTAATCTTTGAATGCATGGCATTGGAGAGTAAAAGATACAGAATCTTCGGGACAACTAGACCTGAAGAAATTGTGTCTATCAAAAAACTGGTAGAGGGATTCCTTGCACTATTTAAGGGCACTGGTTGACATTACTTGATACACAGGGAGCGATACCGCACAATACACCTAGTTTCAGTGCGGGCAGTGGCGGGTTAGACCTAAGCTGTTTTAGCTCTCCTGTTAAAATCAAATCAATTAAAACCAAGTGTCGAAGTTGAGTGACTGTAGGGAGATACAAGATGACTTAGACAAAATTTCCAGTTGATGTGGAAAAATGTAATTTAATGCATATGAGTTGGAAGATCAAACCTGTGATGTTTGGATATGGTATTACTAACATCCTACTCGACACAGTCAGTTCATTTAAATATCTGGGCATAACGGGGCAATGTGATACAAGGTGGAACGAGCATGTGAGGACTGTGGTAGGGAAGCCAAATGGTTGACTTCAGTTTATTGTGAAAATTTTAGAAAAAACTGGTTCATCTGTAAAGGAGACTGCATACAGGACACTGGTGCAAACTATTCTCGAGTACGGCTCGAGTGTTTGGGATCTGTACCAGGTCAGATTGAAGTAATACATCAAAGCAATTCAGAGTCAGGCTGCTAGATTTGTTAGCAGTAGGTTTCAAAAACATGTAAGTGTTATGGAGATGCTTTGGGAACTCAAATGGGAATCCCTGGAGGGAAGGCAATGTTCTTTTCAAGAAAGACTATTGAAAAAATTTAGAGAACCAGCATTCGAATCTGCTACCGAATGATTCTACTGCCACCAACGTATATTGCACATAAAGGCCTCAAAGATAAGATACTAGAAATTAGGACTCATACCGAGGCATATATACAGTCATTTTTCCCTCGCTCTGTTTGTGAGTGGAATGGGAAAGGAAATTACAAGTAGTGGTACAGGGTACCCTCCACCACATAACGTATGGTGTCTTGCGTAGTATCTGTGTAGATGTAGATGTCAATTTGTGTTCTGCTGCCAGTGGTAGCCTATACACGGGATGGTAATTCCCTGGTTCAGCTACTCAAGATGATGCAGAATGTTTCAGGGGGTTCATTGCTTGTTCTTGGTTGGTGGGAACTGATGTGAAGGGGTTACAGTGCACTCGATTCTCAAGATTATGATCCTCACTTTTGGTAGCGATATGTGATCGACCAAAACCTTACGATGAGCCTGCCTACTCTCACATTTCTATCAGTGCAACATCGGGCCACCATCACATCCGAATGCCCCGCAAATCGGAATATTGCACAATCTGATCAGCGGGTCAAATGGACACTCACAGTGATGCCGTTTCAAACTCTGTCAGGTACTGATAAGCCTGTCTCATGCACGTACACATTCTCTTCACTCTGATCACTCTACATCTGACACTGTTCATGCCCCTTTTATATCCTACTCAGCACAGTAACTATACTGAATACAAACAACACTAATGCACTCTTGTGACCTTTCCACTTCCCACAGAAATCTGCAGCTCTAATCATTTACATGGTGTATACTTGTATGAAGCAAAATTCACATCAGCCCAAGTCTTCTGGGCACTTCACTGTTTTCCTCAGGTACTATAAAAATGTTAAGGTTTGCTGATGACATTGTAAGTCTGTCAGAGATGGCGAAGGATTTAGAAAAGCAGTTGAATGGAAAAGATAGTGTCTTCAAAAGAGATTATATAACGAACATCCAGAAAAGTAAAATTTAGTGAAATTAAGTAAGACAGTGCTGAAGGGATTGGAGTAGGAAATGATAAAGTAAAAATAGTAGATGAGTCTTGTGATTTGGACAGAAAGGTAACTGATATTGGCAGAAGGAAGGAAGATATAAAATGCAGACTGCTTATACTGATGAAAGTATTTTTTGAAAAAGAGAAATTTGTTAACATTGAATATAAATTTAAGTGTCTGGAAGTCTTCTCTGCAGATATTTTTATGGAATGTAACCTAGTACAGAAGTGGAACATGGCCAAGCAGACAGTTCAGACGGAAAGAGATTAAAACTGTTGAAATATTGTACTACAGAAGAAAATTGAAGACTAGATAAGTAGATCAAAAAACTAATGAGGAGGTATTGAACTCAATTGGGAAAAAGAAATGTATGTCAAATCTTGACTAAAAGAATGGGCAGTTGGTAGGGCACATTCTGAGGCATGAAGGAATCGTCATTTTTGTAGTGGTTGGAGGGGACAGGGTTAAAAATTGTAGAGGGAGGACAAGCCTTGACTACAGTAAGCAGGCTCAGATGTAGACAGATCACACCTGTCTACAAGAACGGTAGTAGAAGTGATAAAAAAAACTACCATCCAATATCCTTGACATTGATTTGTTGTAGAATCTTATAACATTTTCTGAGCTCAAACATAATGAGGTATCTTGAACAGAATGACCTCTGCAATGCCAACCAGCACGGATTTCGAAAACATCAATCTTGTGAAACACAACTTGCACTTTTCTTTCATGACATTACTGAAAGCTTTGGATCGAGGCAACCAGGAAGATGCAGTGTTTCTTGATTTCTGAAAAGCATTTGACTAATTGTCAAAAGTATGATCATATTGGGTAGCAAATGAAATGTGTGACTGGATTGAGGACTTTTAGTAGGGAGGATACAGCATGTTATCTTGTATGGAGAGTCATCGTGAGATGTAGAAGTAACTTCGGGTGTGTCCCAGGGAAGTGTGCTGTAACCCTTGCTGTTCATGTTGTATATTAATGACTTTGTACACACTATTAATAGTAACATCATGTGTTTTGCAGGTGGTGCAGTTATCTATAATGATGTACTGTCTGAGAGAAGCTGCACAAATATTTAGTCAGATCTTGATAAGATTTCAAAGTGGCGTAGAGACTGGCAGCTTGCTTTAAATGTCCAGAAATGTAAAATTGTACACTTCACAAAATGAAAACATATAATATCCTTTGACTATAATACCAATGACTCACTGCTGGAATTAGCCAACTCATACAAATGCCTAGGTGTAACACTTTGTAGGGATATGAAATGGAATGATCACATAGGTTGACTTTTGGGTAAAGCAGGTGTCAGACGTCGGTTTATTGGTAGAATACTGCGAAAGTGCAACCAGTCTACAAAGGAGATTGCTTGCAAGTCATTCCTGTGACCGGTTCTAGAATATTGCTCAAGTGTGTAGGACCCATACCTGATAGGACTAACAGGGGCCATTGAATTTACATAGAGAAGGGCAGCACGAACTGTCACAAGTTTGTTTAATCTATGGGAGAGTGTCACACTGATACTGAAGAAACTGAACTGGAAGACTTCTGAAGATAAATGTAAACTACCCCGAGAAAGTCTGTTAACAATGTTTCAAGAACTGGCTTTATACTTGATGGAACTGGAAGAAACCCTAATAACTGGTACAATTGGAAATACCTTGTGCCGTGCACCTCATAATGGTAGATGTAGAGGTATTTAGGTTGCAATAGTTATGATGACTACCATGGAAAGTTACATCTCTTTGGACTGAACACCACCACCACCACAATAACAACAGCAACAATAACAGAAGATGACCATTGTGCACACCCTGTTTTGTGAAATTAGTTCTGGTATTTTTATTTTTTATTTATTTGGTATGTGTATTCCATGGATCCATACATGCGAGTGATTCGCCTGGATGTGGAACGTGTCAATACAATTGTAAAAATCCAATTAATGCTACAGAATAGTAATATAATACAATGATATAGATATTAATAAGTATCACTTTTTCTCATTTACAAGCTGTCAATTAACTAGTATAGCATTTCACACTATAACATTAACACTATAACATTAACATAATATCATATCATCCATCTAATAACTAAGAGACTAAATAGATCTATTATTAAGGGAGTGCATTACTTCTGGAAAAGAATTCATTTAAGGAGTACAGTGGATGGTCAAGCACGTATTTTCTTAACGTACCTTTGAACAGCATTTCATTTTCTCTTGTACATTTAATATAATCAGGCAATGCATTAAGAGTCTTTATAGCAGCATACTTTACTCCCTTCCATACAAGTGATAAATTTTTTAGTTCGATGTGTAGATCATCCTTACCTCTAGTATTGTAGTATGGTATGAACAATTTGTTTCATACTGAGCATAGTCTTTATTAGCTACATTCATCAGAGAGTGTATGTACTGACATGTTGTGGTCAGTATATGTAACTGTGTGAAAAGTTTTTACATGAGGTTCGTGGAGGTACCCCACACATGATTCTGACTGCCCTCTTCTGAGCAGTTAAGATTTTTTTTGAGGCTGGTGAATTACCCCAGAAGATTATTCCATAACTCATTAATGAGTGAAAGTATCCAAAGTAAGCTGATTTTAAAATGTTGATGTCTCCAAAATTAAATTCTTAAACCAAAAGTTGCCTTTTAGAATAAGGGACACATGCTGTTCCCAGTTGAGCCTACTGTCAATGTGAACCCCCAGGAATTTAGTGGAGTGCACCTGTTCTAGTTCCTGGTTGTCATGAGCAATTGCTATATTTTCTAGAGTTTTAGCTTTTGTGTGGAACTGTATAAAATTAGTTTTTTTAATATTAACTGAAAGAGAATTAATTGAAAACCAATCTGTAACTTCTCTGAGTGTATCATTAACATCAGTCTCCAGATCAGCAGTAGACGTACCATCTACTACAATGCTTGTATCGTCAGCAAACATTGCAAATTCACAATTTTTAGTAATGGACAGGGGTAAATCATTAACATATATTAAAAACAGCAAGGGTCCAAAAACAGAGTCCTGGGGAAATCCATGCTAAATTTTGCCCCATTCAGAATCCGCTCGATTAGAAGATCCTTTGTTGCAGCCATTTAGAACCACCTTTTGTTTCCTGTCTTTAAAATATGATTTTAGCCAGTTACCTATAGGCCCCTTGATTTTGTAATGATAGGCTTTCTCCAAGAGATCTTGTGGTTTACACAATCAAAGGCCTTGGAAAGATCATAGAAGACACCAACTGGTGTAGATGACAAAGAAATTGAAGAAATGTATGATGAGATAAAAGAAATTATTCAGATAGTGAAGGGAGACAAAAATTTAATAGTCATGGGTGACTGGAATTCGATAGTAGGAAAAGGAAGAGAAGGAAACATAGTAGGTGAATATGGATTGGGGTAAAGAAATGAAAGAGGAAGCCGCCTGGTAGAATTTTGCACAGAGCAGAACTTAATCATAGCTAACACTTGGTTCAAGAATCAGAAAAGAAGATTGTATACATGGAAGAAGCCTGGAGATACTGACAGGTTTCAGATAGATTCTATAATGGTAAGACAGAGACTTAGGAGCCAGGTTATAAATTGTAGGACATTTCCTGGGGCAGATGTGGACTCTGACCACAATCTGTTCATTATGAACTGTAGATTAAACCTGAAGAAACTGCAAAAAGGTGGGAATTTAAGCAGATGGGTCCTGGATAAACTGACTAAACCAGAGGTTGTACAGAGTTTCAGGGAGACCATAAGGGAACAACTGACAAGAATGGGAGAAAGAAATACAGTAGAACAAGAATGGGTAGCTTTGAGGGATGAAGTAGTGAAGGCAGCAGAGGATCAAGTAGGTAAAAAGACGAGGGCTAGTATAAATCCTTGGGTGGCAGAAGAAATATTGAACTTAATTGATGAAAGAATAAATTATAAAAATGCAGTAAATGAAGCAGGCAAAAAGGAATACAAATGTCTCAAAAATGACATCGGCAGGAAGTGCAAAATGGCTAAGCAGGGATGGCTAAAGGACAAATGTAAGGATGTAGAGGCTTATTTCACTAGGGGTAAGATGGATACTGCCTACAGGAAAATTAAAGAGACCTTTGGAGAAAAGAGAACCACTTGCATGAATATCAATAGCTCAGATGGAAACCCAGTTCTAAGCAAAGAAGGCAAAGCAGAAAGGTGGAAGGAGCATATAGAGTGCCTATACAAGGGCAATGTACTTCAGGGCAATATTGTGGAAATGGAAGAGGATGTAGATGAAGATGAAATGGGAGATATGAAGAGTTTGACAGAGCACTGAAAGACCTAACTCAAAACAAGGCTCCGGGAGTAGACAACATTCGATTAGAACTACTGACAGGCTTGAGATAGCCAGTCCTGACAAAATTCTGCCATTTGTTGAGCAAAATGTATGAGACAGGCGAAATACCCTCAGACTTCAAGAAGAATATAATAATTCCAATCCCAAAGAAAGGAGGTGTTGACAGATGTGAAAATTACCGAACTATAAGTTTAATATGCCATGGCTGCAAAATACTAACACAAATTCTTTACAGACAAATGGAAAAACTGGTAGAAGCCGACCTTGGGGAACATCAGTTTGGATTCCGTAGAAATGTTGGAACACGAGTGCAATACTGACCCTACGACTTGTCTTAGAAAATAGATTAAGCAAAGGCAAACCTACATTTCTAGCATTTGTAGACTTAGAGAAAGCTTTTGAAAATGTTGACTGGAATACTCTCTTTCACATTCTGAAGGTAGCAGGGGTAAAATACAGGGAGCGAAAGGCTATTTACAACTTGTACAGAAACCAGATGGCAGTTATAAGAGTCGAGGGACATGAAAGGGAAGCAGTGGTTGGGAAGGGAGTGAGACAGGGTTTTAGCCTCTCCCCAATGTTATTCAATCTGTATATTGAGCAAGCAGTAAAGGAAACAAACAAAAAGATCGGAGGAGGTATTAAAATCCATGGAGAAGAAATAAAAACTTTGAGATTCACTGATGACATCGTAATTCTGTCAGAGACAGCAAAGGACTTGGAAGAGCAGTTGAATGGAATGGACAGTGTCCTGAAAGGAGGGTATAAGATGAACAAAACACAAGCAAAACGAGGATAATGGAATGTAGTCGAATTAAGTCGGGTGATGCTGAGGGAATTAGATTAGGAAATGAGACACTTAAAGTAGTAAAGGAGTTTGGCTATTTGGGGAGCAAAGTAACTGATGATGGTCGAAGTAGAGAAGCTATAAAATGTAGACTGGCAATGGCAAGGAAAGCATTTCTGAAGAAGGGAAATTTGTTAACATCGAGTATAGATTTAAATGTCAGGAAGTCGTTTCTGAAAGTATTTGTATGGAGTGTAGCCATGTATGGAAGTGAAACATGGACAATGAATAGTTTGGACAAGAATAGAATAGAAACTTTCGAAATATGGTGCTACAGAAGAATGCTGAAGATTAGATGGGTAGATCACATAACTAATGAGGAGGTATTGAATAGAATTGGGGAGAAGAGGAGTTTGTGGCACAACTTGACTAGAAGAAGGGATCGGTTGGTAGAACATGTTCTGAGGCATCAAGGGATCACCAATTTAGTATTGGAGGGCAGCATGGAGGGTAAAAATCGTAGAGGGAGACCTAGAGATGAATACACTAAGCAGGATCAGAAGGATGTAGGTACTGGTAGATGAAGCAGCGTGCACAGGATAGAGTAGCATGGAGAGCTGCATCAAACCAGTCTCAGGACTGAAGACCACAACAACAAAACAATATGGCACGCTCTGCGGAAACCCCTTTTTGAAAACTAATCTGTCTGTGGTTAGTAATATTAAGTTTATCAAGATGTGCCACAATCCTATTATACACTGCCCTTTCAAGAACCTTTGAAAATTTTTTTAAGAGAGAGACAGTATGATAATTTTTGACATCTGTAGCATCACCAGACTTGAAAAGGGGTCTTGCAATGGCATATTTTATTCTCTCTGGAACAACTCCCTCATAAAGAGACGTTTTGCAAATGTGAGCAAGTACTACACTTACATAATTACTGCAGGCTTTCAAAAGTTTTTTACCTGAAGATCCTTTACTTTTCAATGACTGAATTATTTTTTTTATTTGATTAACAGTTATGGGTGTTACATTTATAACATTAAAACATTGTGGGAGGTTAAGTTTCAGAATATCTGCAGCTTCCCTTAGGTCACCACTGCAACCTATTTGAGAAGTGACAGTTAGAAAGTGGTTGTTAAATGTGTCTGCTATCTGTTTACTATCAGTTATTTCCAAATCGTTAATTTTTAGGACAGCAGTTTTTACATTGTCAGATGGTGCAGTATCTGTTTATTACATTCCAAATCATTCTGATTTTATTATTTGAATAATTAATTTCAGATGGTATGCACATACTTTTAGATTTTTTAATGACTTTAGTTAAGATTTTACAGTATGTCCTATAATAGTTCATCTGGATGGGATTATTGGATTGTCTGGATATTATATACAGTTCTCTTTTTCTCTGGCATGATATTTTTATGCCCTTGGTGAGCCATGGTTTTTTGCTTGATTGCGTGTTCTGTAGTCTGCAGATCTTTTTTGGAAAGGCACTTTCAAGTATACCTGATAATTCATCAGCAAATAAATTATATTTTGTATTAACATCACTTGCAAGATGAACATACATCCAGTCAGTCTCCCAAATGCATAATTTCAAGTTTTGGATGTTTTCCTCATTCATGTTTCTAATGGTTTTCCATTGTGCACCAGCTTTGCTCTGATTTGTATTAAAGTTGTTAATTGTGAGTATTTGCCTATCATGATCAGAGAGACCATTTATGACTTTTTCAACTCTGATGTGATGAGTTCTACTCATATCTACAAAGACATTGTCTATTAGAGTGCTGGAAGTGGCAGTGGTTCTTGTGGGAAAACTGACAGTGGAGACAAGATTGTAGGTATGCATTAAATTTGCAAACTCTGTCACTATAATGTTCCTATTATTCCTTGTGAGATACAATAGCACAGAATCTAATTGTTTCATGAACACTTTAAAATTACCAGATGGAGCCCTGTATACTGTTACAATTACCAGTTTCTTGTTAGCTTCTACTATTTCTGTGACACATGCCTCAAAGTCTTTCTCTACACAATATTTCTCTACATCTATTGTATTAAAGGACAGGCTGTTTTTCACATAAATAGCTGCCCCAACTTTGCACATATGCTTTCTACAAAATGAGGTTGCTAATACATAGTTTGGAATATTGAGCATTTCGATGCCAAAAGTGACATGGTGTTCTGTCAGACACAGAATATGAGCGCAATTTGCACCTGTTGGTTCATCAATATTTACAATAAATTGGTCTAACTTACAGAGCAGGCTTTGAATATTTTGGTGAAAAATTTTGAGCTTATTTTTAATTATATGATTGGTTGTGGTGCTGCCACTGTTGGGACTGAGTTTTATTTCTTTTGACATACCAGTATTACAGGAACAGTTTTCTGCAGGGAAGGGGGAGCTGTTGTGCTGGTAACACCCACATTATTTGTTATTAACTGCATTACTTACATTCTGATTGGAACCTTCCTTCTTCTGCCCCAGTACCATAAAAAAATCCCCATTTGCAGCTGAGGCTTTCTTAATCTCAGGCACATCCTATGTGGAGCAGTTGCAGTCACTAATGTGCCCTTTTTTGTCATAGAGGATGGGTCTCCTGTTAGTGAGGTTTCTATACTGTCAGCCTGTACACTTGATCCTGTGGGTGTTGGTGTTGCTGTTTCTGCTACTGATGACCATTCTTCCTCCTTAAATACTGCTGCTGCTTCACAAGTTGGTAGTGGACTGACTTTTCCTACTTGAGTTGTAATTGCTGGTGCTATCTTGCTTTTGTATAAAAGACCTGTTTGTGTTGATTCCCGTACAGGTGCTGCTGCTTATGAAGTCTTCCCTTCAGCTATTCAATTAGTTTTGAAAGAGTATTTTGATGACACTGTCTGTATTTCTTCCAGTGGTACAGTTTCAATGGGCACAGGTGCTTTTGGTGTGATTGGAGGAGTGGTGTTTTCAAATAGTTTGAATGTTTCTGCTAATAGTGTTTTAGCGAGTACACGTTTTCCTAGAACAAACAAAAAAAAACCCCTCCACGCCCACACTGGCATGATGGCCAACTCAAAAAGTCTAATGCCATCTCTGCATAAGGGTTAGTTTTCACTAAAGTGAGGTGTCACAGGATGTGGGTACTGCGATGTTTGTGTACGTCTGGTTAAGGTTAACCATTAATATGCACTCATCTGGAGACAGATTGGGTCGAAGTCGAACGAAGGGTAGCGGTTTGAAGGGCACAGGAAAAAAAGTGCCAAGTGAAGAGCCAAGGGAAAAAAACCTCTGCGATACTGTGGTAAGAGCAGTAGCGGATGTCTTGCTGCCTGCGATAGGTCGTGCAAGGGTAGGCTTTGTTAGTAGTGGGTATCATGCAAATCAATACCTTTGACATTGTGCGGTGATGTTGCTCAGAGGCTGCTGTTGGGCGCCGGTATGATTTGCAGGTGGTGCAGTCGTGTAGGAGCTGCATATCCCCAGACGGGAGCTGCGTACATCATCAGAGGTCTAATCAGTGTCATGTATATGGACCTCGACACCCTCCTATTCAGTGTACTTTCGCTGTTGAGCATTGGGTAGACCTGTTTGAGCCTCACGTGCGCTTTGTTGGCAACGTACTTGATGTGGTCTCCCCATGTAAGTTTCAGGTCCAGCCAGACACCTAGGTATCTGATTTTCTCTCGGAAACATATTGGGAGTGTATGTAATGTTATCAGTCTACTGTGTTGATGCTTCGCAGTAGTTTCTGTCTGCATGCAAACAGAACTGCTTCGCACTTGTCGACATTTACTTTAATACGCCATCGCTGCAACCAAGGCTCAGCTCTTCTGAGTGCTGTCTGTATTCGTGAATTAATGTTCGATGGTTTCCAGTCTTGCACAAGGATGGCGGTGTCATCCGCGTAGATGGCTAACGTCGTGTTTTGTGTTGCTGGGAAGTCATTAATGTACAGGTTGAACAAGATGGGCCCTAGGATGCTTCCTTGGGGTACTCCAGCTTGGATACCATGTTGTGTTGATTGTTTATGCTGCACATTAGTGTTGAAACATCTGTTCATGAGATATGAGTGTATGAGACGTACGAGTCTGTCTGGGAAACCAGCTTTGCTTAGTTTGCGTATGAGGCCGTTGTGCTAGAGACGGTCAAAAGCCTTTTCAATGTCCAGGAACACAGCCCCTGTGGCTTTGTTCATGTTGTAGCCGTGTGTTATATGTTTGACTACGTGGAGGAGTTGTTGTGTTGTCAAGTGGTGATTCCTAAAACCGAATTGCTCCGGTCTTAGAGTGTCATGTGGCGATGCAGTGCCTAGTGATACATTTTAATACTACCTTCTCAACAATCTTGCTGAGCGAACACAGCAGACTGATGGGTCGGTAATTTTGTGGGAGGGAGTGGTCTTTCCCTGGCTTCCTGAACATCAGGATCTGGGCCGCCTTCCAAAACTCGAGGAAGTGTTGGTGTTTTAGGATGGCATTCGTTAAGTGTGTAAGGTATTCTACGGCTTTATCTGTGAACTCCTGGAGGACACAGTTTTGAATGCCATCAGGCCTAGGGGTTTTCCTAGCATTGGTGTGATTTCATTTGTGCTAGTGCGTCTAATTTCGTTGCGCAAGGGCTGGGCTACAAGTCGTGTAACCTCCTGGTCCATTTCAAGTGGGAATACTGGGCCTGAGGAAGCCAGATTCAGCATGAAAGACGCTGCGAGTGTTGTGGCCATAAGCTCTGCCTTCTCCATCGTGGAGTAGGCTGGGCTGTCTGGTCCGTGTAGCTTGGGAATGTAATGTTTCTCCCTGGTGAAGTGTCTGGCTAACTTCCACACGCCAGGAGATGTGGTATCTAGCCCAGCGAGTTTCTGTCCCCATTGTTCATTTTTGAATGTTTGTATTTTATCCCGTATTATGCCCTGGAGTCTGTTGACATGCGCCTGGTACGCTGCCAGTATCTCCTGAGATAAGGCCCTGGATCTCCTGGGCCAGGGCCGTCAAATGTTGTCTTGATGCTGTATATGGAATGGCGTCAGTCATTGCCTCTTGGACGGCAGTTGTGAGAGCTTCCACAGCCTCATCAATTTGCTGCATGTTGTTAATTTCATGGGTGTCAGGAATATAACTATCAAGTGTTTCCTTGAACAGTGTCTAATTTGCACGCCTGTAGTTCAGTATCCTGCGTGGTCCAATGTCCTGCAGTGTTTCTTCCATGTGCAGTATTATGGGCATGTAGTCTGAGTCCAGATCATTTTCAACCGTAAGGTTGAGTGTGCATGTGATGCCCTTTATGAGGGCTATGTCTAACATGTCAGGCCTGTGTAGGCACGAACGTGGGAATGTTCGGCCCAAGTATAATGTAGTTTCGACCTAGTGTGCGTTCGTATAGTTTCTTGCCGTTGGAGGTTCGTATTCATGAGTTCCAATCGGGGTGCTTTGTGTTTAGGTCTCCAGCGGCGATTACCCGCGGTGCTATGTTGAGTACTGTGCTGATATCGCGTGTTACTATGTTTTTAGGAGGATTGTACATCAATACCAGTGCAGTGTTAGCTCCTTTGAACTTGACCCTGACGGCTGTGACCTCTAGTCTTTCAAGCGCAGGGAGCTCGATGTTTGTGTGTTCTATGTCTGTGTGTATGATGATTGCTGTGCCGCCTCCTCTCCTGCCATCCGCTCGGTCGGTATGATAGACGCAATACCCTGTGATGTTTAGCTGTTTGCGAGGTGTAAGCAGTGCTTCGTTCACGAGAGCGAATCGGATACCCTTTTGCTCCATGAACGCGGCCATTTCAGCTTTTTTGTATGTGATCTCGTTGGCATTCCAAAACAGGATCTGTGAGTTTGTGTTAGCGTCTGCGTTTTGGGGCTGGTGTGGCATATTATCCATGTAGTAGTGTAAAAAGTGGCGTGACAATGGCTTGGAAGCTAGTCCAGTTGAGCGTGCTCGACGTGAACTGCATGAAGAGTTGTGAGACACACCCCATAATCTTTGTGACTACTTCGGTGGTCGTGAGTCCAGGGAATAATGTCTCCATTATTCTCCAGAATGTTGATGTAATGTTGGGCGTGTTGGCCTGTGTGTTGGTGGTCGTGTTAGTGGCCACTTGTGCCTGTGTTGGCGCCTGGTGAGGGCTGGCTTGTGTGTCAGCTGTTCGTGTGATGGTTGTGGACATCTGTGTATTCACTGTGGTAAGAGAGTGTGTCGTGTGGGTTGTCGAGTTGGTGTCCGGATTGTGTTCGAGAGGATTGGTGTCCTGTTGCCTGTGTACTTGATGTGGTGTGGTCGTGTTCCTCCCGTTTCGATTGTATCTCCTTCTCCTCCTCTGATGCTTGGTCATCCCTGTATTGGTGCGTCTTCTGTTGCCTGTGGTGGGCTGCAGTCCACGATCTCAGTGGGTAGGGTGGTGTTGTTACTGGTGTCGTGTGGTGTACCCGATGCTGGTGTGGTGTTAGGTATTAAGTGTGTCTGTTGTGTGTATGTTGCTGGGGTGTTTGTTGTGTGTGTCTTGAGCTCTGGGGCTCCTCTGACCATCCCGAACTGCTGGGGCTGCCAACAACCACTCCAGCAGAGGATGTTCCACCTATTACTGGGTGTGGGGGCGGTTTCGAAACTGTGATGGCGGTAGGTTTGGCATATTTAGCTATTTTGCGCCTCAGAGCTGCTTTGTATGCAACGCACCCCCTGTTGTTTGCTGGATGGGCAGCACCACAGTTGACGCACTTCTGAGGTGCTGTGTTGGGGAGTTTGTACTGTTGGGTCATGTGACCGCCAGTGCAAATGCGACAGCAGGGACGAGACCACATCGGATACCCATGTGTGCAAAGCACTGGCAGTTGTGGCATTGTTGGGGGGTGCACGGCGTATTGTATATCTCTACACTGATGACCATATGAAGAAACAATTTTAACTTCAACAGGTCTCGGGACTTGGCCGTGTCGGCCAATTCCGCCATGTAGTTGTGCAATGGTCTTGCTGTGCCGAACTCTGTCATTCGATTTACCCGAATGCACTCCCGTCCGAGAGCGGGGAGTTCTTTGTGTACTGTTTCGATTGGGGGGGTTTGTGAATCTATCCCCTTTATCACGTACTGCTGTGTCTTTTCAAGGACTGTTCTGTACGTGAAATGCTCTACCTTCCTTTCTTTAAGAAATTCTAGCAGATTTGAATAGTCTGTCTTGTTTGCCATGTACAGTGTGGCATGTTCCCCGGTGAGTTTCGAGTAGTATGTTGTGGGGTTGTGTTTCTTACTAAATTCTTTGTTTAGGAGACTAAGGTCTCCATAGTTGTGTATGATGACTGGTGAGAAGCCAGTCGCGGATTTGTTTGAGTTGTACATAGCTGATTGTGAGTTTGTGAGTGCTGCAGTCGCAGGGTTGTTCGTGTTGGTCCCTGTGTTGCCATTGTTGTTAATTTATGGTGTAGTTGGAGTTGGCAACAGCACTCAATGGTTGCCTCGCGAGTTTGTGGGCTCACTTGTTTGCATGTTTGGTGGCTGTTTGCGTTGCGGACTGACCTGCTGCCATGGTCCATCTTCTGTGTTATTTGTGTCCTCTGTCGGCTCTGGCTCCAATTCTATCAGTGCCTGGGCCGCTGAAGGTGAAAGAGGGGGCATATCTTTCGAGTTTTCAGCAGGCGCTTGTGTGTGTGGTGTGAGTGTTGCTCTTTGTGAGGTTCACTGCCGATCAGCAGTGCGATCAGCTCTTGCTGATCTGCATCTGCTTGTCCTTCAAGGCGACTGCCTCTTGGAGGGTGGACAGTGGGACGGAAATGCTGGTGGGAGTAGCTGGCATTCCCGCCTCTTGAGCTGCAGCTTTGCTGCGGGTTAATGGTGGGGAATCACAGGAAAGATCAGACATCTTTGCTGCTTGGAGGAATTTTATTCGGATAGGGAAGGATGTACTACAATGTTGTTCTTTTTACAACACTACAATTATTGCTTTTTTTCAGTGAAAGTGCAGTGTATTGTGTCCCTGAGGAAGAGGGGAGTCCCTATGACTTATCTGCGCAGCACAAGAGAGCGCAGATAGAAGAGAGCGGCCTACAGTGCATGGAGTTATCCGATGTGAACGGGCCCTTGACACTGAGATACCCTACCAAAGAACAGGAGCATCCCACAGGGGAGGTTTGCAACCGGAGTTGCGAGACGTTGAGCCACAGCTCTTGCCGCTTAGCACCTGGAAGCGTTAAGTGGCTTGCGCTGGTTCGTGGCGTTCAGAAGAGCATTACCGGCAGCTACGCCAGGTGCAGAGAGCAGCGTTCCGCTCGGTTCAGCTGCTCGACTGCTCCTGGCCAGTTCCTGTGCATTCCATGTCGAGTAAACTGGTTTCTCTCTTCGGAATTACTGTCCAAAAACTTCAGGTCCTTGAATGCTTTGCATACCTTTTGAAACATTCTGTTTGTGAATTTCATTTCATTGTTTACACATGAGTTGTTTATTAGGTCATGTCTGTGTGGGATGTTAATGACGATTGTTTTTCTTGGCAAGATTCTTTCCAGTGCATTTCGTAATGCTGTGATTGCATGTTTCGACTCATTTTTATAAATACCGTTAGCTGCAGTAATAATTACACATACATCATTTGGTTGAGGGTTTAAATCTTGACTGTGTATTCTATAATGCTTTTCCATCAATGTAACTGTATAGACAGATGAGAGAGGAGAACTAACTTGAAATGTGCAGGTCACACGACCTGCCTCAACCTCACCGTGGACATGGTGCCTCACATTCGTCGCTACGACTGGCAGTGCACCGACTGCAAGATATGCATCCAGTGCAAGGACCCTGCCGATGAGGATAAGATGCTCTTCTGTGACATGTGCGACCGTGGGTATGTAACAGAAATCAATCTCCCCTCATTCTTTTCAAATCTCCAATCTTTTCAGTTCTGCCATCTGCCCTCCATATTTTATTTCTGCTTTCTGGATGATCTGAAACATATATTGGAATTAATAACGCCTGCTCTTGAAACAATGCAGGCTGCACCTTTTTTTTACCACGTCCACACTATACTGAGTACAATTAGATACAAAATGTGAGCACACTTTTGTTTAGATCCAATCTCTATGACCACTACAGGAATGAGAAGCCTAAGTAACCTTTTTTATTGTCCTCCTTCCATTGGTGACAAATGAAAATGAGTCGGCAATTGAGATATATTAATTTATTGATGCCCAGACATCTTGTATTGTGTTTCCACAAATATATAGGGCAGACAACAACACGTTAAGTAAGCAGTAAAAAAAGTTTTCCAAACAGATAAGCATTTGCGCAAAAATTTATAGTATTTGCTACACTGGAGTACCATCTATTTTAAGCAGCAAATAAATGAAAATAGACATCAAAACTGTGCACACTTGTTCTGCCAAAAACAATAGTGACTATGAGATATATGAGGGTTGTAACTTAAATAGTGGCAATTATTTATTCACAACCAATACAAAAGAATTACATGTTTGCACCTGTTACTGTCCTTCAAAGCAGTCACCAAGGTTGTGCAGAACCCGTTGCCAGCGATGTGGAAGATGTAGTATACCGTTAGCAGAGCCTGTTCTGTTGATGGTGTGAATGGAGTGGTGTGCTGCCTGTCGTATCTCTGGAACAGTTCTGAAGGGAATGCTGCGAAGTGATTCCTTCATCTTCGGAATCAAATCAAAGTCACAAGGACTTAAATCATATTACTGTTCATTTTTGGACCACCACCTGGAACCAGCTTTGCGAAAGAAGCGGCAATGCTTTCTGCGCAACCTACCCATCATTTTCCACGACAATGCACAGGCGCATATAGCACAAGCTGTGGCTGCTCTTTTCAGTCGATGGGACTGGGAAGTACTGTACCATCCACCATACTCCCCAGACTTAACTCCTTGTGACTTTGATTTGATTCTGAAGATGAAGGAACCACTCTGCGGCATTCGCTTCAGAACTGTTCCAGAGATTCGATAGGCGGTAGACCTCTCCATTCACACCATCAACAGAACAGGCTCTACTACAGTGTTTGGAGGTACACATGGCTGACACTGGCTGTTGTATGGGGCAACCAGGCAGATTATGGTGGCCTTGAAGCCTTTCCAGATGCTAACATTTTGGCTTGGAAGACGTGGAGTATTGCTGAGACTACAGGACTGTTGGCTAAACAGCCTTATGGTACTCTTGTTCCAAGCATGCCATTTGTATTGTCTACTAGAAGAAAGAAGAAGTTAAATGCTGATGGGTACCTGTTTTTGTGGGCGAAAGTCGGGAATGGCAATTGTAAAATAAAGATCAACGGTGACTGTATGTTTTACTATAGACAATAAAGTGTGTTATGTCCTTTCCTTATCTATATTCCTTATCTCCCTCCACTTTTTTTAAAAAAAAATGTATTCACTTTTTGTTTTGGTGGCATTGCCGGTCTTCGTTGCTCGCTAGGTGGGTGACTTTGAATGGGACTTAGCCGCTGGACGAGGCTGCCTGAGACGCGGGCCCTAGTATTACTAGGCCCGCGTTGCTCTAAAATTCATTTCCGGTTGCGCAGTCGGGTGTGATAAGGCGCGCTGCGAGCGCTTGGTGACCAGAAGATGTGCTGCTAATGGTATACTGTGCCTTCCACATCACTGGCAATGGGTTCTACACAACGCTGGTGACTACTTTGGAGGACAGTAACAGGTGCAAACATGTAACTCTTTCGTACCAGTTGTGAATAAATAGTTGCCACTATTTAAGTTCCAACCCTTGTAGAAAAGACAAAAGACACAGTGGCTGTATACACAAAAATATAAATAATAATACTAATACATTAATAGATTATTATATACATATAAATACAGGCATATTATTTCTTTATTTGGTGTATGAACTTTATAGTTAAACAGCTGTACAGGATATCAAGCAACTAGAATACTGTAAATAAAAAAAAATAAATAAATAGCAGTAGCACTATTGACCACTGTGTACACAATATAAACTTCCAGTCACATTAATGTGACCAACTGTCGGAAGCCTGAATAACCACCTTTTGGAGCATTGACTCTGAAAAACATGCAAGAAGAGAGTCTGTGATGTTCTGGAAGGGACCGACAGCAATATGGAGCTGTGCCAACTCCAGCACTGAGACCAGCTATGCTAAGTTTCTCAGTTGAGACACCATGGTGCGAACAGCCCGATTTTCCATTGTACCTTCCAGATTGATGAAATCACCCAGGGAAAACCATGAAAACATTCCCCAGCCTGGATCCTTCCAACGATTGCTGCAGAATGTTTGCCATCTGTCTGATGGAGCAAAAAACCGTATTAATTTTAAAATGACACCTGTCACCACTCAGTTGCCATCCAATTGTGGAATTGGTGGGCAAATTCCAGCCTTCATTGCTGAACAACACCAGTCAGCATGGACGCACGAGCCAGGCGCTTGCTGCGGAGGCCCGTACGCAACAACGTTCACTGAACGGTTATTGAGGAGACACTGTTGGTAGCTACATGGTTCATCTGAGTGGTCAGTTGCTCAACAGTTGCATGTCTGTTCGCCTGTTCACATATCGATATCTGTCATTGACCACTATCATCTATGGCCTGTGGTGCAGTGCATTTGCCCGGTGCCAGTTTTGTATAGCGCCATTTTGCCACTACTTTAACCACAGCAGCATGCAAACATTTTACAAAATTAGCTGTTTTGGTAACGCTTTCACCCTTGGCCCAAAAGCCAATGATCATGTCATTTTGGACGTCACATAAATTGCTCCATTTGTGCATTATGACAACAAATGCACTGTTTTCCGCATCCCCCTGACCTGCCTTATATACCCTCCACTGCTAGTGCTGCCCCTTGCTCTCCATTGGTGATTACTGCACACTAAAAATGGGCACGAGTGGTGGTCACATTAATGTGTCTGAACCATGTATTTAGAACTTAGTTTTCTTAAAATTTATGGATGAGGTCATATAGTCAATGCGAGTTTGCCTTCAGATACTTGTAAATGGAACAAAAAGTGTATTTCATTAACAGTTCCCTTTCTTGTGCCCTGGAGGTATTGCTTTTAATTAAAATTTTGATTGATATCAAAAGAACCATGAATTAAAAAAATAAAGAAGCAAACACTACATTACAACCATGAAACTAAATGGATTGTGTTAAGTCACGGGTGAGGTAGGTGTGAGATATTACACTGTAAAGACTTAAGTTTTCATTAAATTTAACACAGTTAACAAAATGGATTACTGACAACTAAGTTCATGAGTAGATAAATTTACTGTGCAGTTGTGGTTAGTATTCCCAATCGTTTCAACACATGCCTGCAAGATTTATGTGTATGAACTGCAATTGTCGTTCTAATTGTCTTCTTATGTGCAGTGAACACTTTTGTGCCGAAGTGAGACTGGCCTGTAGAGATTGAAAATGGTTCCCTGGTAGTAACTGTAGCAACTTCGCCATGTTAACAGATTTTGTGCACTCAGATTAGTGTGAAAGATGTCAAGAGATAGGTAAACAGAATCATAAACATACCTAAAGTGTGTGAAATAGAAGAAGTTCTACTTCAACTGCCTCCCATTTTTACTTTGTATTTTATTTCTTGATACTTAAAAATTAGTCACAGTGCCAAAATTCTGCATCCTTTTATGTCTCTTATTGCTTTTATTGTCATCAGTTCTTGGGGTAAACTGTGGGTAATCATTCTGAACAGGGGATGTTGAATGAATTTTTTGATTGTCAACTGGACACAGTTTGCAGAACCCAAACCTTGGAAATACGTATTCTCATTGGCAGTGGCTTGATGTGCTCATTATTAAGCTGCAGAATATATGCAAGTAGGCAGAACTAAATATGCACAAGAGGTCTTTAAAATTTACAATGACAGATTCAAGTCTGCCAGTCAGTTCAAGTACCTGGGAAATTGGTACAGTTGTTTTTTTGAAGTACCCATTGATGTAAATGAAAGGATTTCTGCTGGCTCCAGATGTCTATGTGCTCTGAAAAATACATTCATGTGTAAAGCAGTATCACATTTTGCAAAAATGGAGGTATACAATGCCGTTACATGCCCCATTGTCCTCCACAGTTCAGAAAGCTGTACACTAACTAAAAAGGAGATGCAAAAACTTGTAACATATGATGAGAAGAATTTTGGGCCCCTTTGATAGCAGAGATATTTGAAATGCAAGAAATAATAGTGAAATTTGTCAGATTATGAACTAGCCCACTGTTTCACAGTATCAGAAGAGAGAGAGTTCCAGTGAGCAGGTCACATAATCTGTATGCCAGAGACTTGACTGCCTAAGCAAGTTTTCATTGCCCAAATTACAACAGAATATCCCTGGGCAGACCAAGAACAGTGGGAAGGTGACATAATTAAGGATGTGAAAGCTATGAGTGTAGTCAATTGGGAGGAACAGCAATAGAAAGAATGCATAATTATGGTGTACAGGGCTCTTGACCACTGGATAAGCATGTAAGAATATTAAGCTTTCTGGACCAATACTTTTATCTATGACCATTAAAGAAAAGTGAGGGGAAAAAGAAAAAGATAAGAAAAATGTCAATGTTGTGATAAGTGAAAGTATTTTTGCCTCTTGTATAACTTTTCATTTTCCTCTTTGACTGTGTGCGAATCTGAAATAGTGAACTTCTACTTTTATTGTGCATTATCACTGATCATATTGTAACTTTCCAAATATTCAGTTTGAGTGATTAAATATAATCTCTTCAATCAACTTTATCACTTTATAAGTTTATTATTTTAATTGTGAAAATCTGAGCCCCTGTGTACTTCTCGTGCTTACAACATTAATGTTTCTTTCTATTGCACAACAAATATGTGATTTGCTGTTCTGTGATGCTCATCCGTCCATCAAGCTGCTTTTTTAATCTTCAGTGTGTAACAAGATTTTCTTACCAAAATGTGGTTTGAATGTTAATTATTTTGTCCTTCATGGGTTGCCAATTCATTTTGATTACACATAAGAAAACCCAAAAGCTTTCAGCCAAGATAAGAAAGAAGATTGACTAAAATAGAAAACATACATTAATTTTCCTTTTAGAAGAAAAAACATGTTTTATGTGGTGTGAAGTTAACAAATTTGTGTTTTTAGAAAAGTATTTTCTATCTTTGCCTGCAAAATGTTCCCCAACATTTCTTTGTTATTAGAGAAGAAGGAACTTGGGGTGTGAATAGCAGCCTAGTAATACCTCTACATGGCTGTCTTGCGCTTTCATTTGTGCAAATAAAGTCATTTTTCATAAGTATTAATCATGATATTTAAGATATTTAAATATTATGTGAACTTAAAGAGCTAGGATTGATAGAACACAGAATCTTATTATAAGAATTATACCTCTGTTCATTCTAGAACATGTCACAGAGACCTCCACAGAAACATTGGTATTTTGACAAGTACTTCACATTTTATTTATTCATTAATGTCCTTTGTTGTACCAATATTCCTCTTTTCTCAAAAGATAGTGCAAAATTAAGCAATACTAAGACAGAAACAATATTTAAAAAGATTTAAAATGGTCAAAATTAGGACAGAAGGGAGCTAGATACATGGATACACATACATTTAGCAACCTGAAAGAGCATGTTGAATGTTTTGTGAGTAACTTGATGGAGTTTATGATTGAATTAAAGAACTTTCTGTTGCACAACTGTTTCTATTGCATTAAACAGGACTTGCATGGAGTCATTTCATTATATTGCACATAAAACTGTAGATCTCTGACTTATTTCCACATCACACAGTCCTGAGCGGTGCAGCTGTTCCTTCAAATGTGGGGTTGCTGTTAAATAAGTGTAACAGCAATTTGACCATGTCCTTCCCACATTGGTCTCCTGGACTCCATTACCAAAGCTGTGATTACTGCTTCAAGTTCAAATACTACTCTTTCTTTTGCACCATACTGCAGGGATGAACTTTATATACCAGTTGTTAAGACCTTCATATGGACCAACAACTCGTATGTTGTGTTAATATCTCAAATGACAAGACCAACCTCATTCTCAAACATTTCAGCATCATTGAATAGAATTTATGGCAAGTCTGTACATCTCTATGGCAGGATAGTATTACACAGAATGCTTACACTATGTCCAAGTAGGTATTTTGTCCCACTAACTCATTGTGACTACTGTCCGTGCTGAAGATGCATGTCACATCTCAGTATGGCTCTCACCAACCCACAACATCTGAATATTTATATTAGAAGTAATATTTTACATTATTATTCTCTTACCACATAAATTATCTTCATTGCGAGTATCATTTGTCGGTAACAAGACATAAGGATATGCCTCACTTGCCTGGAGTAATACTTGTCACTACACCTATTCTTCAGAATCCATGGAACATGACTGAAGTAGTGTTACACTGTGTGAACCTATGTCTTGTTGTGCTGAACCCACACAATTTTTGGAAATTTCTCATTTCTTTACTGCTTCCTGGTATTTCAAAGCTATACTAAAGGTTGCAGTTGACAAATGGCTCTCACACAGGCAGTTTATTATTATCATTTGCATCATTTACAACAACAAAATTGTTATACATATTTAATCAAAAAGTAGACATGTACAACTATTGACACCATATAAACATTCAACTCCTTAGATTACACACAAATGTCAGAAAACTTGATTCAGTGGAGCTCATCTTTGGATACTTCATGTACACTCTTGGTACCACCAGGGAAATATCTGAATATCACCATAGTCACATGTACCGTCAGTGCAAAACCCCTGCTTGTGAATGTTGTATTTTCACATAAACTGTACCGACATCTCCCTAGGATGATGAAAACCTGGGCCTTTAACACTTGGGTTGTCAATAAGTTTGTGGTTCTAGTTTTTCATAGCTTGCTACTGAAGTTTCCATTCAGCATCCTGGTTGAACCGAGTGCAGAGCATTTGAATTCCTTCTCCATATGCTAGTGTTGTGGATTTTGGTAATTTCCTAGTCTGCAAGAATAAAGCTTTGTGAAAAGTTTGTATTTTTTGGAAACTTGGTAGGGATTGTAGAGAGCCACCTTTCAATGAAGATGAGTTGGACAGATGTTTGTTAGTAATTGTAGCCAGCATGTGGATGTAGTCTGACTGTGCCATTAATGGTTCCCATAACTACATTAATATGCAGGTCAAGTTTCTTCATGTGAGCACTGTGGTGTAATATTCTGCTACAGATTATGCCAACACAAGGGATGCTCAGTAGATGACTGATGTATTTGCTCGGCCTGTATTAACTGCCAGCTTCATCACCAGGCTTCTTAACTGTGTTGGAGAGCTGTTTATGATATGTCAGTAATCTGTCTAATGCCTTGTCATTATATTTTACAATGGCAAGAGGGCCAAACTGTAGCCTGATCTTTGCTGATGCTGCATGATTAAGGGGGTAGAAAAGACATGCTTCTGTTTTAGGAACTTCAGGTTTACATCACCATGTCTTAAAAATATTGATTAAGTGTAGCGAGGCTATTTATTAGGTGTTCTTCACGATCAGAGAGATCATCACTTTGATATGAAATTTCAAGGAGATCAGCACATTGGAATTTCTGGCAGATCAAGTTTGACAGATTTGCAGCATGGAGATTGAATAACCCCAAAGCCTTGATACAAACCGTCATTGAGTACGTGCCATCTGCTCTTCATTTTGCCATGGTGTACTTTAAGGTGTCAGTTGCTCAAAATGTTGTAAGAGGTTACTCAGGGTTGTATGAAGTACTGTTCTCAGAAATTTCAATATTAGATCCTCACAACACACCATGCCATAAGTTGCTGACATGTCAATGGAAACTACCCTGGTCTTGAGTTTCTTCAGTAGCCTGATTCTGTGTGAGTAGTCAAGGAGAGCACTTGCTCACAGCAGCTGCTACTAGGTCTAAATCCAGCTTGTTCAGACGATACCACAGAACTAATTTTGTCATGCATTTGTTGTAAGATCCTTCTTTGCAAGAGTTTGTAACCACAACTAAGAAGAGAGACTGAGTGAACGTGTTCTGCAGGTGTTCCTTTTTTCTCTGGCTTTTTGTTGACAGTAACTTTAGTACTCTATGATACCGACTACTGAGCTGATTATAGCTTGGCAAATACATTTAGAACAGATGTATCATAGAAAAATTCACGCTGACAAAGAATATCAACATTTTAGTACATGTGGTACATGACATTTCTTTTTATTCACAACTGATGAAATATTTTCTGTCAATCCTCCTGTTTCTGTGAGACACAGGATGCCCATCAGTGTTGGCTCATGAAGTTAGGACCCAAGATATCTCACTGAACCTTTTTTTAAGCCTGAAACTGCTGTTTGAGTTTTTATAGCCTCCTATAATGTCTCCAGCGTTAGAAGACAACATATTAGGCACTTACATGTGCCTCAGACTATGGCCTAATTCCCATAAAACAAAAATCATCAAAGAAAACAGCTGCTAACAACAAAATATTGATCCACAGAGTGCATATCAGTTGTATTTTTGTGTTCTCAGAGAAACTCTTGTACCCGTATGTCATTATACAGATAGATAGGTAGATATTCAGCAATCACAGGCCCTGCAGACTACACGCTGCTTCCACAAACTGCCTCCAATCCTTCCAGTTTTGTGCCCGGTTCCTCCAGGTGTCTTCAATTCCCAGGGCTGCTCGGTCCTTGGCCAGGTTGTCCATCCAACGCTGCCTTGGTCGTCCAGTGGGGCGTTTGGTGTTTGGTTTCCCCACTAGCGCCATCTTCGCCTGCCATCCACCTGGCATATGGGCTACATGGCCCACCCATTGTATTCTTTTGGTCTTTATCTTTTGCTCATCTTGGTTGTCACATCAGAAGGTATATTTCCTTGTTTTTCCTCCTCCTCCATTCTCCATTATCTAAAACTGGTCCCCATATCCTCCTCATATCCAAACATTGCATTATATCTACAACAACAGTTGCCAAAGTTCACATTTCATCAGAAAGGAACCCAAGAAATTTCCAGAGTGAGAGTAAAGTGGAAGGTGAAATACTAGTGTTTCTGCAAGATAAGCCAATTGAATGTATGGTCTTGTATAACCTCAACTGTGCGGACAATGTACATGGGGCTTATAATGATGACAATATATTCTTAAGAAGTGTAAGTGATATTGAAACAGTTGTCAAGCCATGTAGTTCATCGTCCTTATCAGACAGGGAGCCACAGATCCCATCTCCAGTGCATCATAGTAAAGAACAATAGTTGCCCAAGTGTCTGATACTAAACGTACTTATATATGTGGAAGATCATCCACAGCATAGTAAAAAATCAGTTATGAACAGATTTGAAATAAGTTTGCAGCAGTATGACTGAGTAATGCAAAATAAATAAATAAATAAATAAATAAAAAGGGCACAAAAACTGGTGTTTGTGCATTTCAAGGATGCTCAATACAATTTACAGAATGTGCATGATAGTGACCTACTACATGCACATCAAATTGCACACAACTTAGACTACAATGATTTCAAGGGAACAGTGGATTGTTGCATAATTTCAAACAGTGCTACAGAATTGGAAGGCATAAGATAATGAAATTTCAAACAAAGCATCAACTTGGCAATGCACAGCTGCAGGATTGGCCCAAGAATTTATGGAGGAGATAAACAAACTTGTCCCATCATTCAGTAACGAATTTATTTTCAACTCAGACTAGTCAGGATTTGGAGAGGAAATGCATATGAAAGGAACCCTGGAAACTAGAGGTACAAGGAGAGTTGTATCAAGACCAGCTAACATCAATGCCTTAATGTGTTGATATGCAATTATGCTGACTGTTAATCTGGATGGTAAATTATCTGGAAAGTTATTTATTGTACTGTGAGAAGTTGGAGATGCTCTGCCCCCTACGATTCTTTCTCGTGTGTATGACCTTGCAAGGACAGTAGGGAATAGTTATGTCACAGCAAGCAAGAGTGGGAAAATGGACATAAGAGAACTACTACTGTGGTATGATCACTGCTTTTGGCCAATAGTTGGATGTAATAACTTGCCTTACTTAATTCCTGGTAGGCGTATAAAAATCATACGCCTTTCGGGCAAACTACCCATCTTGAAAAGTGTGTGACATTGCAATTCATACCACCTGGAACTACTGAACAAATTCAGCCTTTGGATGTTTATTTTTTCTGTGCCTGTGAGACATATTATTGAACTATCTGCAGCTACATCTTAAACGATAACCAGTTTCATGATAAACTCCATGACAGACTGTTTTGCATTTGGTTGCATGCCATCACATTCCATTAATTCTCACCATTTCGTTACACCAATATGATTCCATATGCATTCGTGAAGAGTGGATACCTAATTGAATGTCCTGTGTGGTCTGTAACTCCCAAGGAATTCACCTTTGATCTTGATGGTGTGAATCTTTGTGATCACAGTGGTGCAACATTTTCCATTAGATGTTCATGGTGCAAGTTAATGGTTTGTTTTGAACATTTCTCGAATCTCGACAGTGTCCATTTTGTGAAGTGTAAAATGTACATCCCATAGAAGGTTGATATCTGCATCTCCCAGACACTCATTTTCTGTTGCCCTCCTGTTGCACACGTTGGGTCATTAGCAGCTGACATTTTTCCTGTCATAAGTGTTAACACAACACTTTCAAATGAACCTTACTAAAGATTGAACTTGGGACCTCACACTCAAGGGGTTCCTTGTAAGTGCATTTCCAAAGGTGCAGTATGTGGTGCTACTGAAAGAAAGCAGAGTGCTAAATAATTTCAGTTCATTTTCTGGGTTATGCATGTTCTGAATCTTTCTATGAAAACTCTGATGAAAGTGAACAATTTTTTGTCAATAAATGATGAAACACATTTCTGAATGTATATGTCACAATGAAAGACATTTAAATAAAATTTACAAATGTCAGTAGTTAGAAGATCATTCTCTTGAAGTGTTTAACTCATTTAAATGATTTGTTATACCAGTGAGAGAATCTTTGTGCACATGCTGGAACAAGGTACAAAAGCTGTGTAATGTCGCCATCTGGTGCCTACTGTGTGCACTTGCTTAGTGGGCAGTTGCAGGCATGATGGGACATCCTGTCCTATATGCTTCCATTACATCAATTATCTTTTTGACTGAGGATCACACACTGAAGTGCCAAAGAAACTGGTATAGACATGTGTATTGAAATACGAGATATGCAAACAGGCAAAATACAATGCTGTGGTCGGCTACACCTATGCAAGACGACAAGTGTCTGGTGCAGTTGTTAGATCAGTTACTGCTACTACAATGGCAGGTTATCAAGATTTAAGTGAGTTTGAATGTGGTGTTGCAGTCGGTACACGAGCGATGGGACACAGCATCTCTGAGGTAGCGATGAAGTGGGAATTTTTTCGTACGACCATTTTGCGAGTGTACTGTGAATATCAGAAATTCAGAAAACATCAAATCTCCAACATTGCTGCTTCCAGAAAAAGATCCTGCAAGAACAGGACCAATGACAACTGAAGAGCATTGTTTAATGTGACAAAAGTGCAAACCATTTGCAAATTGCTGCAGATTTCAGTGTTGGGTCATCAACAAGTGTCAGCATGCAAACCATTCAATGAAACACCATTGATATGGGCTTTTGGAGCTGAAGGTCTGTTCATGTACCCTTAACTGCACGACACAAAGCTTTACACCTCGACTGGGCTTGTCAACACTGATATTGGACTGTTGGTGACTTGATACACGTTGGCTGGTTGGAGGTGTCTTGTTTCAAATTTTATCAAGTGGATGGATGTGTACAGGTATGGAGACAACGTCATGAATCCATTACCCTGGATGTCAGCAGGGGACTGTTCAAGTCTTTTTTTTTGGGAGGGGGGCCTCTGTAATGATGCAGAGTGTGTGCAGTTGGAGTGATATAGGACCACTGATACGTCTGGATAGGACTCTGACAGGTGACACGTACATAAGCATCCTGTCTGATCATCTGCATCCATTCGTGTCCTTTGTGCATTCTGACAGACTTAGACAAATCCAGCAGGACAATGTGACACCCCGCACATCCAGAATTGCTACAGAGTGGCTCTAGGAACACTTTTCTGCATTTAAACACTTCTGCTGGCCACCAACCTCCCCAGACATGAACATTATTGAGCATATCTGGGATGCCTTGCTATGCGTTGTTCAGAAGTGATCTCCACCCCCTCATACTCTTACAGATTTATGGAACTCCTTGCAGGATTCATGGTGTCAATACCCTCCAGCACTAGTGCAGACATTAGTTGAGCCCATGCCACATCACGCTGTGGCACTTCGGCATGCTCACAAGATCCGTACATGATATTAGGCAGGTGTACCACTTTCTTTGGCTCTTCAGTGTAGCTTGAAACATCAATTATGTTGCATGTAATTATTCCTTAGGTCCAATCACAGATCTCCATTACATTATATGCATCATGTTCTATGGGTCCCATTACAGAGTTCATTATATAACCTGTATTCAGTAGGCTGCTAGAATAGCAGTATCCAGTATGTGGAAGGTAAATATGCATCTTCTATTTAAGCACAATACAAATGAAATCTCTTAAAGTTAAAATATTGTAATATTATAGTGGCAATATAAATCAAGTGATGCTTTTGACAATAATATAAGAGCCCTTAGTGACAAGAGGCTAAAGCAGGTTTAAAGATCTCTGTTGAGAAGATAACCCATATATGTCAAATACCAAGATAGCTACTAGAAGGATGACATTAAAAATAGGGCACATTCAGAAGTTATAGAGAGATTTAAATATGTATGATAATGGGTAGAAACTGGCCTCACAGAAAAGAAGCCATTGGAGCATTAATAAACAAAATGATTTTAGCATGTGAACTCGCTATAAATATTTACAACAAGAATCTTTTGATCAATGCAAAATCAAGTCATTACCAGACAGTGATCCACCCAAAGCACATTATACAAAACACAAAATGTAAACCTTCGAAATATGTTATAACTTAGGAGGCTAAAATGTATGGAAAGAAGGATCTCAGCAGGATACTGGGATCTCAAAGAACACAAGATGGTCAGTATAGAAGACAAGTGCACCAAGAACTGTATACCCGAGTACAGACGATCCCAGACACCATCAGGAGAAGTAGAACCATGTTCTTCAGACATATCCTTGAAATGGACCAGGACAGAAATAGAACCAGAACAAAAACATCAAGGACAGAAGAGTGAAGAAAGTTGTGAAGTATGAGAATGAAGAAGACCAGAAGAAATGAAGCTATTCTGAATGAATGTGGTTTTCAGATGCCCAAAATGGAATGAATAAGGAGGAGGAGATAAGAACCCCTGTGGAGACACTGTTCAGCACTATGGAAGGAGCTCCTTAACTGTCTCTAAAACTCCATTATATGACCAGCGAGACAGTTAAGTGTTCTAACAAATTGTTGAATACATACTTATGTATCTGGCTCCTCTCTTTTACAAAGATTGTAACTTAAAAACAACAATGACACACAAGTAATGTTAAGACTTTCATTCAGAAGTCATTATAACCAGTTTCAGACAAAAAAAAAATTTATTGGCTCATTTTATGAGTGCTTATTGTTGCAGCAGCTGGCCAAAGTGGCCATGCGGTTCTAGTCGCTGCAGTCTGGAACCGCGAGACCGCTACGGTCGCAGGTTCGAATCCTGCCTCGGGTATGGATGTGTGTGATGTCCTTAGGTTAGTTAGGTTTAAGTAGTTCTAAGTTCTAGGGGACTAATGACCTCAGAAGTTGAGTCCCATAGTGCTCAGAGCCATTTGAACCATTTTGTTGCAGCACTGTGGTGTATGTTTCTGCTGCAGTTGTCATATATTTTGTCACTCAGGAACATAAACCACTACATAATCACTCTATATTTCGCATTTCTGAACAATATATACCACGATGCCTTGGTATCTCCACACTAAGTGAGCACAAAAAGAAGCCTCAACAAAGTAAGTCTGCAACTGCCAATTGAAGATGGATTTTTGTATCTGAGACTGGTTTGGTGATGTGAATAAAAAAGTTGTTCCCATTTTAAAATTATACAAAGCGTGTTTTTTAAGAAAGGTCAATTTGAACATAAGTACACAACGAAAAGTTATTTCAAAAAAGTAAATTTATTTTCAGAAAGTACACATTTCACTCTATTTTTCAACATAGTTGCCAAGTTTGTTGAAAATGTATCATATCTCTCAACCAATTTTAAAATGCCCTATTCATAAAAACTTGCTGCCTGCTCCGATAACCAAGAGTTCACTGCCATTTTCACGCCGTCATCATCATTGTAAGGGTTGCCACTGAGGTGTTGTTTGAGGTGGAGGAACAGATGGTAATCACTCGACGCAAGATGAGGACTGTAGGCTGGGTGGTCTAAAACTTCCCAGCCAAAACTGTCCAATAAATTGTCGGTCTGACCTGCAGTGTGAGGTCTTGCATTATCATGGAGAAGGACAATTCCCTTTGTCAGCATGCCGCGTCTTTTGTTTTGAATCGTTCTGCTAGCTTTCTGAGGGTTTGGCAGTATGCTTCTTCATTGATAGTGTTTCCTCATTGCATGAAGTTGACCAACAAAACACTATGCCATCCCAAAACACCAACACGATGATTTTGCGCTGTGACAGAGTCTGATTGGCCTTCACCTTTACAGGCGAGTGTGTGTGTCTTCATTCCATGCTCTGTTGGTTTGATTCAGGCGTGATATGCGAAACCCACGTTTCATCTCCAGTTACAATCTGACTCAAGAAGACGTCACCTTCTTCGTGATAATGAGTCAAGAATTTCATCATACACTCAAATCTTTGGTTTTTGTGGTCCTCTGTTAGTAGTTTTGAGACCCAGCAGGAGCACAGTTTCCTAAACTTTAGGTGTTCAGAAACAGTGTTGTAAAGCACTGATCTCGACATGTCAGGAAATTCATTTGAGAGACCTGTTATTGTGAAGCGCCTGTTCTCACAAATCCTCGCTTCAACTAAAGTCATCAAATTGTCTGTAATCAGAGAAGGGCGACCGGAGCAGTCCTCATCAAGGACATTGTCATGGCCATCTTTGAATTCTCGTACCCACTTACGCACTTTGCTTTCACTCATAACAGTATCAATGTACACTTCGCAAATCTGTTGATGAATATCTGCATCAGACAGATTCCTCACTGACAAAAACTGTAGCACTGAGTGAACCTCACACACATCGGGCGAGTTGATAGTCTTAAACATTCTGAATGCACAGAACAGAACCATACAGGTTAGCTACAGAGCTGAAACTGAGCACAGTTGTTCCTGAGGCATGCCGGTACACGACACACACACTCGTTGCAGTATGCATGCGAACTACTAATGTCTGCAACAAAACAGACCTTACTTAATGTGGTGTGCATACTGTAAGACCTTCAGTACACACACCATCAGATTATTTGACTTGTCGCTCTAACGAAGTAGGCGAGTGTCAGCAATATGTCTTATGGTCTTATTGTGGCGTGTTTATCTTCTGCCATTAGGTCAGATGATAGAAATGCCACTTGCACGCTTAGAGTAGCCGATTGACGGTGACCAACTTTAAACAGAACTTGATTAATTTTCACACACATTTATTAAAATAATAACAAGCATAAAAATTACTTAACTTGGTTCTGGATGCTATTTACAATTGACAATCTGAAGTTCCTTTGGTATTGGTATGTTAATCTTATTCTCACATATATCTCTGATACTCGACAAAAGTGTCTATACATTTATCTTCATGGCTATGTACAGGAATATGGTAATCTTATTAGGCGCAGACTGAAACTTGACTATAGACTGGTACAGACAAATGTAGAACTCGTACAGACTGGCACAGACTAATGCGAACTGTTACAGACTGGTGCAGACAAATGCAGACTGACTAATCGGAGGTCTGTACACTCGTTATAATACCTCGCGCGTTCATGTATCACTGCGCAAGTGTGATCTGCGAGGAGAAAAGGTTGTACGTAAGCAGCAATCTCATTGGCTGCGTTATGTATTAATACACAGATCGGCGGAAGCAGAATTCGGTCCATCTCTATGGCAGCACCATCTCGTAGTGCGGAGATGGACGAGCACTGTGCCTGCGCTGTTGTGCTTAGTGGGGCGCGCTCTTGTGGGAAAGTTGTGTACGCGCTGACTACGCGGAACTATGTACACGACACTTAAAAAACACGCCTCATACACTGAAGTGAGAGAAGTCATGGGATACTTCCTGATATTGTGTCAGATCTCCTTATGCCCTGTATAGTGTAATAACTTGGAAGTACCTCTAATACCAAGTAGTAGGTCATCTTGCATTGATGCATGCCTGTATTCGTCATGGCATACTGTCCACAAGTTCATCAAGGTACTGTTGATTCAGACTGTCCCATTCCTCAACGGCGATTCGGCATAGACCCCTCTGCATGGTTGGTGGGTCATGTCATCCGTAAACAGCCTTCTCCAATCTATCCCAGGCATGTTCGATAGGTTTCATGTCTGAAGAACATGCTGGCCACTCTAGTCGAGTAATGTCGTTATCCTGAAGGAAGTCCTTCACAAGATGCGCATGATGGGGGCACAAATTGTCATCCATGAAGATCAGTGCCTCGCATTCAGCCTGGTCGGGTTGCCTCCAAACACATCTCCGACGATTGTCTGGTTGAAGGCATATGTGACACTCATTGGTGAAGAGAACATGATGCCAATCCTGAGCAGTCCATTCGGCATGTTGTTGGGCCCATCTGTACCGCCCTGCATGGTGTCGTGGTTGCAAAGATGGACCTTGCCATGGATGTTGGAAGTGAAGTTGCGTATCATGCAGCCTATTGCGCACAGTATGAGTCATAAGACGATGTCCTGTGGTTGCACGAAAAGCATTATTCAATATGGTGGCGTTGCTGTCAGGTTCCTCCAAGCCATAATCCATAGGTAGCAGTCACCCACTGCAGTAGCAGCCCTCGGGCGGCCTGAGCGAGGTATGTTGTGGACAGTTCATGTCTCTCTGTATCTCCTCCATGTCCGAACAACATTGCTTTGGTTCATTCTGCGACACTTGGACACTTCCCTTGTTGAGAGCCCTTCCTGGCACAAGGTAACAATGCAGATGTGATTGAACCATGATATTGACCATCTAGGCATTGTTGAACTACAGGCAACATAAGTCCTGTACCACCTTCCTGGTGGGATGACTGGAACTGATCGGCTGTCAGACCCCCTCCATCTAATAGACACTGCTCGTGCGTGGTTGTTTATATCTTTGGGCAGATTTAGTGACATCTCTGAACAGTCAAAGGGACTGTGTCTGTGATACAATATCCACAGTCAAAGTCTATCTTCAGGAGTTCTGGGAACTGGGGTGATGCAAAACTTTTTTTGTTGTGTGTATATCGCCCCTGATGGCAATTGCTGATGCTAGGGACAAGTTTCAGAGAACATAGCTTAGCATGCTAATTTCAGCAATGGCATTCACAGGAACTGCTTGAAGGCACGCAGTACATCCTCAGTGTGCATTCGCAATTGTATCAGCAGTGACACGAATCTAGTTCCGAGTCTTATTCCATTATCACAACAGTTTCGTATGCTAGCTGCTTCGTATGACAACAAGGAAGAAATACAGACAGGTGAAGTCATGGACCTGGGTGGCCAGGTCACAGAACCACTCCAGCCGATCCGTTGATTCCTGCTGGTGACTCTCAAATGATTCAACACAGTAAATCTCAAATGGGCTGACACCCCATCGTGCTGCCAGTGCATCCTTTGTCTAACATTCTCAGGTACATCTGTCCCTTCACAGAATAGTTTTGAATATCAACACACATTCCCAGTCAATGACATGGGCACAACAGCTTACGTCAGCATCACTAACAAAATGTTCTCTAACATTACAATTAGATTTTGGAGACCATATGCTTCTTATCAAAATATGTTTGTTTTGATGTTCTCTACTGCCTGTAATAATTTTAGAGAATAGTTTCAGTTACCTTTATAGTGTTTGCCAAATTAAGATATTACAGTGACTGCAGGTATCACATTTACTGTGTGGGGCTACGGCGTGTGCCGAGTGGACGCTGGCATTGCAAGGAGTGCTCCATCTGTGGCTCTTGTGGAGCGCTGACTCCTGCTGGCAATGTTGACCCGACTACCACAAACAACGGCTCCAGTGCTTCTGTAATAGTGAACCCACAGTGGCAGCACGAGGTAAGTCGGATGTCAAGAATACTAAGCTAAGTCAATGTGTGAGAATTGGTGTAGGAGAGCAAGGAAGGGTCAGTTAAGTACATGATTACCTGTACCCACATTCATTCATTCACTCACTCACTCACTCACTCACTCACTGCTTGGCAGAACATGACAAAATAATAAATAGGAAACACTTGCAAATGTTCTAAAGAGTTATACTTGGTCATGAACCAGGTTTCAGCTTCTTAGGCCATTGTTGTTAGGGACAGTGATTTAAGAAGCCGAAAGCAGGTTTGTGACCAAATACATATACATTGCAGGAAAAATAATGCAACATCTTCAAGGACTGCGTTCAATGGCACCAGCGCAAGTATGTGCATACTGAGGGGTTGTAGTGTTAGTGATAAGTTTCTCACGATCATTGGTGATCGGACGGCACTGACGAGGCCTGTCTGTGCACCCTCTGTTTTGACTCTGCAGGCAGTAACTGTGCTGAGTTTAGAGGTGAATGTCTGCAACATTCATTCTAGGGTACAACTGTGCTCCAGTGGCAAATACATACTCCTGTTGAACCGCTTCAGCCATTTAAACAGGGTTGCATTGTGGATGTGCAGGAAGCTGGAGGGACATAGGAAAGTACTGCTGCACATGTCAGGCAATATCTATTGGTGGTGTGTTGCTGCTTTTAACAGTGGCCTGCCGACCAGGTTCTGGATGTCCACATTGTACAATGCACACCGAGACTGACACATTGTGCAAGCAGCAGTGGCCTATTGAACATCATCCAGGGATGAAATCTGAGCACACAATGCAACAGCTGTGTCATCAGGGACCATTGGGAATTGTCTGGCTTCCAGCAGTATTAAAATCACATGTGCCTCTGGCAAGGCTACCACGGACACCAGGAAACCAACAAGCATGGCTACTCTGGTGTCACAAAGAAGTTGACTGGAGAATGGAATGGCTCGATTGTCTTCATTGATGAGAGAGGGTACTGTCCATATGCAAGTGTAAGGTGTACCTAGACTAAGGTGTAAGGTGTAAGATGTACCTAGACTAAAACTCCCAACAAATCTGATAAGGGTCAGGCAGTACGTAGATGATCTAAACCAGCTTTATAAAGCTACTACTATGTAGGTTTTCAAGGAAAAATTCAATAGGGCCAAGCAAACTTTTAAAACTGAAATTGTGAATCTAAGGAAGCAGATTAACAGCAGAACAATAGAACACTCTGACAACATAAGCAAAGCATCTTGGAAGCTGATAGACAAATACCAAAAAGGTCCCAAGATGAACATGGAACCAATCAGCGTAAGACATGATGGTAACATTATAAAAAACCCAGATACTATATGTAATATTCTTAATAACTACTACATTTCTGGTGAACAATCAACACATATTACAGATTCACAGATAGAGATCCGGTGTCATCTCACCCAGTGTACCGAATCTGAATTTGTGGAAGTGAATGAGCAAGAGGTTCGCAGGGCAATATACATGCTAAAGAAAAAATTTTTATCTGGATGGGATGGCATATCCAATGCTATTACTATAGCATGCTTAAAAGAAATTTCTAAACCTCTTACTCACCTGATTAATTGCAGCATTAGAGAAAACATGTATCCAACGATTCTAAAAATGAGTGTAGTGAAACCAGTGTATAAAAAGGGAAGTGAGGAAGAAGTCTCCAACTATAGACCAATATCATTAATTCCCACTTTTAGTAAGACATTCAAAAGCATTATCCTTTCTCAGCTTTTTCACAAAACATAAACTCCTTGTAGATTCACAGCATGGCTTCACAAAAAGAGCAAAGTACAACCACAGCAGTTACACAATTCATCCATGAAGTTTACTGTCTGTTGGACCAGAAGATGCAGACGGCAGGTATATTTTTGGACCTGACAAGAGCATTTGATACTGTAAACCATAGGGTACTTCTTAAAAAGCTAAAATCTTATAGTATTGGGAATCAAGCCATGAATCTTCTAACCACGTACCTGTTAAATCGTAAGCAAAGCACTAAATTGTCATACAAACTAGATAATAAAATCATGAACTCCCAGTCCACCGGTGAACCTGTATTACGAGGTGTACCACAGGGCTCAATCCTTGGACCCTTTCTCTTCCTTATATATATTAACGACATTGCACAACCCATTAACTCCCATATTGTAAGCTATGCAGATGACACGTCAATCTTATTCTATGGGAGCGAATCTAAAGAGCTAGAATCTCTTGCTACTAGTGGTGTAACTCAAGTAACAAAATACTTCAATGATCAGGGACTCAAGGTGAATGTCACCAAATCTCAACTACTGACATTTAAAACAGTTAGTTCTCATCACAACAATATGAATAGTGGGTGTAATATCTCTGCAGCAGAAAATGGTAACTGTACATTCCTGGGTGTATATGTTGATGAAAATTTGCGGTGGACATACCACATGAATTTCGTGTGCAGAAAAGTCAGTAGTGCCATATATCTCCTCAGCCAACTCGCAAAGATAGTTCCTAGCCAAGCACTGAAATTAGTATATTATGGAACACTTTACCCTTTCTCAATTACAGAATTGAACTATGGGGCTGTGCAGCTGATTTTCATTTAAAAAGAATACTACTACTACATAAAAGAGCAATAAGACTTATACATGGGGTGGGATATAGAGATTCATGTCGTGAAGTGTTTGTGCAGCATGAATATCTGACAATATATTCTCTGTACATCTTCAAAGTAGTTGTATTTTTTATAAGTCAACCAACAGAAGCTATCAAGGGCAGTGATGTACACGATCACAACACTAGAACAAAGTGTAACTATTTCCGTAACAGAACAACATTAAAAATGACTGATAGAAGTCCGTATATCAGTAGTTTGATTTGGTATAACAAGCTACCAAACTCTCTAAGAACGTACACGGGAAATGTTTTTAAAACAAAATTAAAATCTTTTCTAATAGAAAAATGTTTATATTCTTTCAATGAATTTTAAGATAGTGATTGTAACATGAGGCATTAGCATATCAGTTGTAATGTGATAAATGTAAAAAATAGACATAAGAAGCAACAACTACAGAATATAGTGTATTTTATAAGTATAAATATAACCATAGTATTAAGCCTGACGTTTGCAAAAGCCATCATTACGATGGCTCCACACAAAGAAAATGTAAATAAATAAATAAAGAAATAAATAAACATATATGCTGTAGACCTGGTGAGCTGCCTGTTCCAGAGTGCATTCACCCACAATACACAGGTCCCAACCCAGGCTTCCCTGGGGAGGGGGGGGGGGGGGGAGGGGGGGGGGGGGAGCATCAGTTACAACTCGTGGTCACATGGTCACACCTGGCATTTCTACAGGGTAAAGTAACCAGTGCCCTCTACATTGCTACTACCTTTCCTTTGACAGGAAGGTGATGTGCTTTTTCAGGAGGACAGTGCACTTCCATATACGGCTGCATTGATGCAATGTGCTCTTCGTGGTGTAAAACAGTTGTCCCGGATAGCAAGATCACCAGATCTCTCACCAGTTGAACATGTATGGATCATGATGAAGTGGGAACTTATTCATTCTCCAGGGGGCCTGCAAGAACCATTGCTGAATTGCAACAAAAGGCATAAGGTGCTAGGGGCAATCTTTCTCAGGCACAAGATTCTGGGGACAGTCTATCACAGGATTCCATTCAGCAGCTTTACGATCGTTTGCATGTGAGAACACACAACTGTGTTGCCACCAGAGGATGATAACTGTGTGTTGATGTGCCTGTTTTGGCACCTTTTACTGTGAGATGTGTGTTTCATTTGGTCTGAATTTGTTATCATATATTTCTACAATGATGGAATATTGATCACATCACTTGTTAATAAAATGACCTCGTCCTTGTGAGAGTTGCATTTTTTTCCAGCAGTGTAATTTTGCAAAACATTATGGTGTTGTTTCCTGTTTATTATATACCCCCATTTAATGTGAGGAGTCTTAAATGACAACCAGAGAAAAAACATACGCAGCTGCTAAAATTTCTTCATTCTCTAAAACACTGGCCATTGTAACCTCCATAATATTCATAAGCTTGTCAGCTGGAGTGAGTTACCCACAGTGATATTGACATAATACATGTTGAATTGTTGCTGTTGTGGGCTTCAGGCCAGATATTGGTTTGATACAGCCTCCCACATTAGTTCATCCTCTGCAGCATCTCCACCTCTGATAGATGTTGCAGCCTACGTCCACTAAAACCTGGCTACTGTAGTTGAGCCTAGTGGTCTCTTTATAATTCTTACCCACACCATTCCCTCACTTATCAAACTGAGTGTTCCTGGAAGACTCTTTTCTCTCTGTGTGATTCAGTATCTCTTCATTAATTAAACAATCTTCCCATTGTATCTTTAGCATTCTTCTGTAGCACCACACTTCAAAAGCTTCTGTTGACTTCTTGTCTGAATTGTTCATTTTCTGTGTTTCACTTCCGCACAAGGCTGCATCAGACAATCATTTAACTTATATTGTAGGAAAAGATAGATTCCTACTTACCGTAAAGAAGACACGTCCAGTCGCAGGCACATTTAAAGATACTCACATGAAGACATTCACATGTAACTTTCATCCACAGCCTCCATCAGTAAAAACACACACACACACACACACACACACACACACACACACACACACAAGCAAGCAAGCAAGCACACCTTACGCACACATGGCCACCAACTCAAGTATCTCAGGCTGGAGTCTTCTTTATGGTAAATAGCAATCTATCTTTTCCTGTGTTGTTGGTATTCCTACGTGGAGTTTCCATTGTTCAATTTAACTTATATTCATATTTATATTTATATTAGGTGTTAAAATAGTTCTCTTTTTCAGAAACATCAAACACTTTCACTAAATATTTCCTAACACTTACTTTATATTAAGCGTTAAAATATTTCTTTTTTTTAAACACTTCACTTGCTATCGCCAGTCCTCATTTTTTATCCTTTCCATTTCTGATATTTTCCATTATTTTGGTACCCAAATAGAAAAAAATCCATCTACTACTCTCAGTGTCTGATTTCCTAATCTAATTTCCTCAGCATCGCCTGACTTAATTCGACTACACTCCATTAGCATTATTTCACTTTTGTTGATATTCATCTTATAACCTCATTTGAAGACACTATCTATTACTTTCAACTCATATTCCAAGTCCTTTGCCATCACTGACAGAATTACAATCCTACTGATAAACCACGATGTTTTTTTATTTCTCTCTCTAAATTTTAATTCCCTTTCCAGATTTCTCATTAAGTTTCTCTCTTGCTCATTGCACAAATTGAATGACATGGGGGCTAGGCTACAATGCTGTATCACTCCCTTCTAAACCCATACTTCCTTTCCATGCCCTCCAGTCTTTATGATCTGGTTTCTGTAACAGTTGTAGATAATGTTTTGTTCCTTGCATTTTATCCTTGCTATCTTCAGAATTTTAAAAAGTGTATTCTAGTTTAGACGGTCAAAAGCTTTCTTGAAATATACAAGTAGTACATATAGATTTGCCTTTTTTCAACCTATCTTCTAAGATAAGTCATAGACTAGTATTGCCTTTCAGATTCCAAATTAATCTTGCACAGGGTCAGTTTCCTTGTGTTCTTCCATTTTTCTGTAAATAATGTGTGTTAGTTTTTTCTACCACTATGGCCTGTTAAACTGATGGTTTAGTAGTATCCACACATACCAGAACCTGCATTTTTTGGAACTGGTATTGTTATGTTCTTCTTGGAGTCTGAGGATATTCCATGTACCTCATGTTCATCCCATGTGGAATGTTTCTGTCATGGTTGGTTCTCTCTTTATGGTATATCTTAAAAGTTGAACATCGTGCAAGGAATTGGGTTGGTGAAATGTCACACTTAATCAGATCCTAAGCTAGATTAATGTGAGTTATAATGCAAACTGATAGAAGTTGGCCATAACAGTGCCATGTATTGTTATGTCAGAAACATAAAGGTGAAGATGCAGTCTTTGTTAATACAGGTAGACATGGGTCAGAGGAGGCAACAGCCACCATACTCGATAAGGTTACCAGAAAACATGGTAAGATTGCTTGGCAGAACCAGTGGACTGCTACTGCCTGGTACCTGCGTATCAGTTCAGATTGTCATAACGATTTGTCATAGTTCTAGTTCTGCTTAATTATGATGATTTAGTAATCCATTTCACTAAACGGCCAGTAGTGACAACATTGAAAACTACTGACCAATCATTTTAACTCCAATCTTAATTAAAGTGCTAGTAAAAAGTGTTGCACTGAGATTAAAAAAATGTTGTTGTGAAGAAAAAGATTACTAGAAACACAGCATGGTTTCAGAGAAAGGTCAGTCACCATTATGTGCCTTATGACAAAACTTATGGTATTTGCGGAATCTCTTACAATCATGCTTACTAGCACAAACTGAACACAAAGAGGCTAGCTTATTAAGAAGCACATCTCTGGACCACCTATGGTAAAAATTGGTATGCCCCAGTGACCAGTTCTGGGATCCTTGTTGTTCATAAAGTACACTGCCTGACAAGATAGGTGAAGCACCAAGAAGACGTGATTGGATAGTAAGTTTGTACATGTACACACCATTGGCAAGTACATACATGATTAGAGATGTATTTCTTTATGATAGGAAGAAAACTAGAGAGCATTAGTACAAGGGAAGATAATTTTATTACCAAAAAGACACAAATGAACTTACGTCTTTTATGTATTGTTCTACATAATCACCAACATTCCAACACATTTCTCCCATTGTGGTAACAGTTCCAATATGCTCTGTTCATAGGAGTCCATTTGGTTGGAGTTTAGCCATCTGCAGATGTGATTTCACTTACGTATGTGTTGCAAAGTGTTGGCCAGCCAGGAATTTCTTCCTGGGACCAAACAGACATACGTTCAATGATGCAATGTCAAGACTCTATGGTGGATGCTGGAACACCTCCCACCCAAATTTAATGTTTTTCTCATGAACAAGAATAGCAGCTTGGGGACGAGCATTGCCATGAAGAAATTTGACACCATCATCATTAATGTTGTGGCATTTGTCGTGAAGGGCATGACACAACTTAACCAAAGTTTGAATGTACACTGCAGCATTCACAGCGGTCTTGTGTTCAGTAAAATCCAACGATAACAGAGCATGCATATCCCAGAGCACTGTCACAAGCACTTTCAGGCAGATTCAATCACTCTGAAGTTTTTTCATATTTGGGGATCAGCATGTTTCCATTTCATAGAGACGTGCTTGGTTTTGGGTGTGTAGTAGTACACCTGTACATGAAATGTATTTGTAGTTGTGAATATGGGCTACCGTCAGCTGTGTGATGGAATGATGACAATGAAAATATGCACAGGACTGGGACTTGAACCCGGATTTCCCACTTACTGCGAGCTGTCACCTTCCCATTTGGCTACCCAAGCATGAAATTTGGCTCTGCCTAGAGCCAATCTTTCGGATGTCATCAACCATGTGTCTACAACCTGTACTCGTACATCTGTTATTAATATTCCCAGACAGGGGAGACATTTTATTTGAAAGTCACTTGCCTGGTATCGGTGTATAAATATGATATTGCGGTGTCTTTGTTATTCTGAATTTCAATGCAGTGTTCCTTCGGACATGCATGGGGCAAGTGAGCATATTTTTTGCAATGATTCAAGGAAGCTATTTTTATTGTACTAAAATTGTGACTATTTTTAATTTTTGATAATTTTATTTTTCTGATTTTTACCAAAAAACTATGGTGGTAAATAAGAGCTTTCCAATACCATTTTATGAGCTGCTGTAGGTTGCCATTACACAGTCTTCAAAAGTCCCTTAATGACACTAAATATCTGTTGAAGCCCACTTGCTATGCCCCAGATTTGAAAATTCAGTATTTCTGTTTGTTCATACTATTATCTCAATGCACAGTAAGTCACAGTAGTAGATAAGCAGAAATGAAGCAATGTGTTCCAACTTCACTAACGACAGCAGTTGTGATCTCACAGCAAATTGAAACTGATTGTTGTACCAGTTTTTGTACAACTGATACAGCATATTCCCACAAGATGATAGACATATCTAGAGGTGATAAGACCTGTTCCAATGAGTGTAGTAAAACAATTGTGTTGATGGTAAATACACTTCCCACACTCCACAAACAGAAATATTAATTTTTTTTTAAGTATACTGGAGGGCTGGTTTAAGGCTCAAGCAAGACAAGCCACAAACTGAGGTGGCATGCTGAAAGGGGCACCAGAGCAGCAACAACATTAAGATTTCTACATAAGACATGTCAAAATTAGTAGGAGCCACTTGTGGCACCAAGCTGAGGGGGGCGCCCAAGTGCAAGATGTTTATACAGTGCATATCACAATTAGTAGTGAAAATTTATGCTACTAGTTTCCACTGCAAGAAGGCAAAAGGGATGATTGGGGGGACACCAAATGATAAGTTGCTTATGTGGATAAGTGTTCCCAATTTGGTCCTGAGTATACTTCACATGCCTTGTGGAAAAATTACTCTGGTAGTTAGCATACTTCCCACTGGCCTTTAAAACAACATTATTTGGTGACACATAAATTTCTCATGGCCACTAAAAGGCACAAGAGAGAGTTCACAACAGTTAAAAGCTTTATTTCACAACAAGCAGAAACTACAGTGACTGAAGTGTACAGAGATGGTAAGGTGGATTTCTGCGAATGCAGCAAATAAATACAGTTGATGGTAAATGTACTTCTCATTGCCCCTGAAAAAGGTAACTTTGTAGGTTAATACCCTACCTGTCCCCACAGTCGTCAGTTAACCTAAGAGAGGGACCATCTGTCTGTGAAATGTCTATAGTTTGTTTCATGTCTAATCATATTTTAACTGTTTATGTATTAAATTAGCTGAGGCACAGATTGGGGATCAGACCAGAAATTGCCTGCATGAATGGAAAACCATCTAAAAACCACACACTGGCTGACAAGTGTACCAAACTAAAGGTTGCACTATAACATAACCATTAGACATGACATCACAGTCAACCTTCAGATACCGAGCCTTGGGCAAACTCATTGCTTGAAATTACAATGAATACAGCCAGCCTGATGTAAAGTTTAGATTATTTAGTATGTCACATTTATTTGGACTCATTGTTCTTTACATATGCTGCACCCCTGCTGACACATAATGAGTCTCCTATTGTTATTTAAGACAGCTCTTTAACTAGCCATTTTATGCTTAAACTTAATATTTTCATGTGTTTGTTGAAGTTGGTTTTCTTTCTTTCAGTACAAGAAAGGAGAGAAAGGCACTAGAGTCTATGCTCAGACACTTTGTGTCCCATGCTCCAAGTAAGTACAAGTTTATTCCAACAGCTGCTAAGGAACTAGTCTTCATGTATATCATTATTGTTAGATAAGCAATAATTTATTTACTCAAAATTATGCATTGCAATAGCAATTAATTAATCAGTGAACTGCTGAACTGTACCTGTATTTAACATAGTCTTTAAAAGCTTTCATTACCAATGAAGTAGACTGAGAAATTATTTCCTTTTCTATAAAAATAAGGTGGTAAAAAAATTGGTAGCTGTTTTTAAAAAGTTGCTTGAAATTTTTTTAGTTTCTCAATTGAAGTAGGTTAATATTTTTAAGTTCTTTTAGAAACAAGATAATCTCAAATTATTTTGCTTATTGGTTAATGTAGGTTAATATTTTTAAGTTCTTTTAGAAATCAGATAATATCAAATTATTTTGCTTATTGGGAAATTACACAGCTTTTATTGTTCTTTCTCCAGATAGATAAAATGGGCAAGATTTGCTGGACTTTCTGTACAATGCTGAATGTGAAGCTTTCTTATTCTAATATAAAATTTGCTGTCAGGTATAGCTGTTATAGCTACTTCTGGAACAGCTGAATTTTTTATGAAAGAATGACATTTTGTTGTCAGAGAATGTGATTGATTAAATTGTTAACATGTTATTTTCATTTGATAGAATCCCAAAAAGCTTCTACATGTTTGTTGATGTTGTCTATGCTGGCTATCATAACTGAAAGAGAAGAAAAGAAAGAAAAAATATATTATGTTTCACCATTTGTTCTCTCCATTATGACAATATATTAAATGACTTTGTGATTACCATTTACTGCTTTTATTGTACAGGTATAAAAAACTTATTATTTATGTATTCTTCTATACATAGGATTGACAGAAATATTGTAGGCTACTTTTTCTTTCATTCTTTCTCTTTTGGTTTTAGTGTGGTCAGGGTAGGATGATACCAGTTAATATTTTGAGATGTTTTGTGATTGTGTCAAATGAAAATAAAATGTTAATATATAAAACTCAAACCAAATCCCTACTTTTTGCAGTGCCACCATTACTGCAGTCTCCATTCTCTGCTTGTCTTAATTGTCTTACCCATTCCACCTTCATCTCCTTCATAAATATTTAGCAGGTTGCCATACAGAACAGTTCTGCACGAGCAGACATTTTTAACCGTACTTCTTTGTCAGCCCGCTTCCAACTGCACTGCAGTTCTCCATATCTAGATGTTAAGGGTCCCAGATGACCTGATCTTCTTTCCAACTTTTTAGAGGTTCCTATCTCTGTCTAGGCTCTCTTCCTGCTTGCTGACTGTTCAGGATTTGAAACCATAAGCTAAGAAACAGCAAAATTATTTTGTCATTGAAGGAGAAAGAGCTGTCTCTCTCTGCCCCTTTCTCATTCAAAAGCTCCTTCTATAGTAGTGAATAGCTATATTTATTACATCCCACTACAGTCAGGTCTATGAATGCCTGGGTAGCTAGTCAGATGTTGCGTGCAATGGTCCCAGTTTTAATATGAAAACATCTGAGAGTGTGTTTTTAGTAAGAGTTACCATTAGAGCTATACTGTCAGCTGAAAATTCTGTTATGATAAATGTTGTGTTTAAATAAAAACAAGGAGGAAGTCTGGTAAAATGCATAAATTACTATTTATTGAGTTATCTAAAGTGTAAGGAAACATCAGGAGACATAGAAGAGAACTTCAAATTTTCAATAAAGAAAGAAGATTGCAAAAATTTAAAAATTCAGGTTAGTTATCTGTTCACAAGGCAGCAATTTGACCATAGTATGAAAAGAGGAGTTAGAGTTTCCATGACAGCCATCTGCATATGAACCATGAAAATTTTCACTTGGAGGTGGGCATTCATGTGCCTTTCAGGATTTATGGCTTACCCATGCAGGATTTGTTTTCATCTGTGAGGCATTGATTTATGTAGTCCTGTCTCATTGTTTCATACTGTATTATGTAATGAACCTCATTTTTTAGAAAAAGCTTCAGATCTTAAAATTTTCCACTTCTTTCGATTGTTACCAAAAGGAAGAGAAAGGTTTACAACTTTCAGAACCAGTATTTTCTTTTCCCTCCAAAATGAAGGAAAGGATTGAAGGAATAGAGTCATTAGACTAAGGTAAGATAGGAATTAACAGTGAAATGATAACAACAGCCAAAGTTTGGATACCCGACAAGCTAGGGATGGCAGATAGGACAATTTGAGAACTAAAGCAAGGAAGTTCAAATGAAACCAGAGGCATAGCTAAAACCAAAATGGTTCAGCATTGGAGAAAATTAAAATAAAACACAAATGATGAAAAGAAAGAGCAATAAAATAAATACTGAAAGAAAGGAAGATAAATTTTGTGCATCTGCTCCTTCAAGAACATGTGTTTTATTGAACACCAACTAAGTACGAGGGTTGACTGAAAAGTAATGCCTCCACCTTTGTAACTCTTCAACAGTTGGCAGCATTGGTATGTGGCAGGTACTGGCTTGTTCCGTAGTCTCTTCTCTACAGCTCCAGTTGGTGGGAAGCCTTATCATTCAATGGTTGTGTTGTTACAATGTAAAGTATGGAACCCTATTGAATTCTTGACAGCAGAAGGTGTCACCCCAAAGGAGAATCATCAAAGAATGAAAGCAGTTTATGGTGACTGTGTTGATGTGAGCATTGTGCATCATTGGTCAAGTAAATTTAAAGATATTGAGGTGGGGACATCTGACCTGCATGACAAACAAAGATTTGGACATCCTGTGACAGCAACCACCGAGTTTCACAACCAAAATGTTGACAGATTGATTCAGGATGATCATCGTATCACTCAGAGTGAAACTGCAAGCACAATTGGCATCTCACAAGAACGTGTGGGTCACATTATTGCTTCAGAGACTGAATCTCACCACCACACGGCATCCTCCATACAGATGACACTAGCATAATTATAAGTGATGATAAAAAATCATTAACCACCACAACTGATATAGTCCTGAAATATATTCAACATTGGTTTAATGCTAATTAGTTAACACTTAATCTAAGTAAAACAAATTATATACAGTATGGCAAGCAACTCAAGATATGGACCTCCAGTTAAAACTAATGGATAAGAAGATAGAGAGTGTACAATCCACAAAGTTTTTGGGCATGCACATTGATCAAAACTTAAGCTGGAAACACCATCTCAAGTACTTATCCCACAGGCTCAATTCGGCATGTTTTGCATTGAGGATATTATCTTGAGTATGCAGCACAGACTGTATTAGACTAGTGTATTTTGCCTACTTTCAGTCCATCGTGTCATACGGCATAGTGTTCTGGGGTAAAACTAAATCAAGCTTAACAGATATCTTCAAATTTCAGAAAAGAGCTATACGAATCATAACACGTAACTCTCCAAGAACTCATTGTAGGCCCCTTTTCAAAGAACTGCAAATACTCACAATACCATCACTGTATATTTTTAAAAGCATTCTGTGTACAAGAGCACATATGAAAAATCTACATACAAATGAGGACTGCCATAATTATAATACTAGAACTCATAAGAATTTGTATGTAGAAAGGGTAAGGACAACACAAACCCAAAAGCATGTAAGTTATTTTGGAATAAAACTCTACAATGCTCTGCCAGTGTACATGAAGGCAATAATAGATGAAGTAAAATTTAAGACTGAGCTTAAAAATTACGTTTTAAGCAAAACTTTCTATGACATAGATGAGTACTTTGATTGTGTGTAAATTTATTGCCAAAAATTTTAATTTATATGTCTAAATTTGTACTTTTAAAAAAAGGCCTTGAAAGTGATATTCCATTATATGTCTGTAGTACTTGTACTAGTATGATAACGTTGTTGTGACAATTCCTACATCATGTAAATGATATACAGGAAGATAATAAATGAAATGAAATGAAAAATGAAAGTTCAGATTTGATACTGTCTGACTTCTATCTGTTCCCGATAATGAAAGATGATCTGCAGTGACATCATTATGCTTCTGATGAAGATGTTGAGAGAACTGTGAGGCTGTGGCTGAGGAAACAGAGTGTCGACTTCTTCCGTGACAGCTTCAGAAAACTTGTTCATTATTGGCAGAAATGTATCCAATCGGCTGGTGATTATGTGGAAAAGTGAATATTGGCAATTAAAGATCGCATTCTAAGGATTATTTCTGCATTGTATTTGTTAAAATATTGCCATCCAAACCCAATTAATGAAGGTGGAGGCATTACTTTTCATTCAACCCTCATATAAAGAGATCACAGAAAAATTACATCCTGATTGTGCTGGAACCAAACAGAAACAAAAACTTCTAGAGATGGATACCTCTTGGTGATAAAAGTACCCTGGAGATTTGTTGAATAAGTCAAACATTAGTTCTGGAGAATACTGTAACTTAATCAGACTGGAAAGTACCCTAATATGAACCAATCTCTCAGTGCACTCACGGTAGCTCACATGCAGTGGAACAGAATATGGAGACTGCACTGCATCGCATTATGAAAATAGACATGACCATATGTGAGCCAAACATTCATGGCCAGGAATAGTAGAAACCAAATAAATATCGAGAAAATAGCCAAATTATAAATCAGTCCACATTGGCAAGCTGAGACAAGGGAGACTGGGATGGTGTGTGACAATCCTTATATCTGCCACTGTGGTTTAACCGAGTGACCTGGTGGCACCAGTGGATGTATCCCTCCTCACTGCACTGAGCGACCTCACTGGAAGTACAAGTAATTACATCAGTCAATTTGTCGATACGTCCGGTGGGATTACAAGATAAATAAATGTGAACAAGTTGTAATATGATAGCAGGAATGTGGGAGTAGGGGGCAAGGATAAGAAGAGGATTGTTTATTTTTTATTTATTTATTTATTTTACTATCCATCTTTAGGCATTAAAAATGCAATTGATGTCATCATTTGTGTACATATACAGTTTACATAACTAACAGAAATGGTGTAATGTATTGTAGATCATTATTGTCTAATAAGATACAAAAATTTGTCCTTGATGCTGCACAAGGTATTTGCATTATATTGACATGTATAAGTTTAATCTAAGTGAAACTATACTAATACCGGTACTTAAGATCATCTTTAGTGCACATTATAAACACTTCTATTGTATAAAAAGCTTTTTCTCTAAGCCATTTCTTTGTGACACTTTTAAACTCATTCAGTGTCACATTACGTGCCTCTATTGGCAACATGTTAAATAGTTTTACTCCCATGTACCTGTAACTATCTTGAGTTTTCTTTAGTCTAACAACTGGGATGTCAATTTGCTGTTTTATAAGTGTGTCATGGTGATGGATAGATTGTCGTAGTTTGTGACTGTGTTGGTTTTCTATTGTGTGTATCAGACAACTTAGTATAAAGAGGGCTGCAGCTGTTAGTATTTTTAGATTTTTGAAATATGGTCTACAAGACTCGTTATTTCTGACTCCATGGATGCATCTGACTATCTTCTTTTGCCAAATGAAAACTTGTTTTGCTCTGCGTGAGTTTCCCCACAACAAAGTGGCATATGTTAAATGGGTGTGGAAAAAGGCATAGTATGCATTGAGTAATAACTTACCACTAACATGTGACCTTAGTTTACCTAACAAATATGTCACACGTGCTAACTTAGTACAAATATAATCGATATGACTCTTCCATGTTAATTTTGAGTCAAGATGGTTCCCAAGTAGTTTAACTGAGACACAATCAATCTTATCACTCTTAACACACAAGCTAAAGAGAATATTTACAGTTTTATCACGATTTATATGCAAGTCATTGAGTTGGAACCACTTGATGGCTGCTCTGAGATGAGTCTCACTTTCCTTGTTTAATTTTCCTAAGTCTTTCCCTGCTGTAACAAAAGTTGTATCATCTGCATAGAGTGTGGATTTACATAACATGGTGCTGGGCAAGCATTTACATATATTATAAAAAGTAAAGGTCGAAACACAGAGCCTTGTGGTACACCCTGCACGATATCCAAGACATTTGGCCTCGTATTGTTAAAATGAACAATTTGTTTTCTGTTGCTCAGATTTTAATACCATAGCAGTGCAGTTTTTCTAGTAGTATCCTGTGACTGACAGAGTCAAGTGCCTTGCTGAGGTCCACAAGAGTGGCATTAACTGATAATCCTGATTTGAATGATGACAATATATATGAAACAACATATTCAACTGCTTTTGCCGTTGACAGGCCGGACCTGAAGCCATACCGAGAGTCACTAAGAATATTATTCACAGACAGATGTTGACTGATTTGGAGCTGTATGCAATATTCCCTACTTTTGATATGATGCGTACAAGGGAGATTGGACGGTAATTATTAGGAGAAGACTTGTCACCTTTCTTGTGCAGTGCAGTAACGTTTGCCATTTTTAAGGATGAAGGGAAACAGCCACTGACAAACATCCGGTTCATAAGAGAACAGAGTGGATGCGCTATTACATCTGCTATTTTTTTTATTACAAAATTGGAGAGACCATAAATGTCTTATGATTTTGAGTAACTTAATTTTGCTATTGCAGTTTTAATATCTGTTAAAATTTCTGCCATGGACTTGTAGGACTGTAGTGGTCTCTGGATAGGGTGTATTGAAAAAAAATAAACAGAAGCTGACAATGTGTTGTTTTGCTGTTTTGCCTCAGGCTGTGGCACAAGGGACGTTACTGCCAGCTGTGTTGCCGCTGCTTCAACAACCGCCCGGAGGAGGAGCCGGGGCTCATCTGCTGCTCCGTCTGCCAGAAGTGGATGCACGCTGGTACGTCTCTGCTCCTTCTGTGCGTTGCCTTTCTATAAATGCAGATGCGTCCCCACTGTGGGGTGCACCACACCCGGGCAACAGCTGGAGCCTGTGTGCACAGTCCATCACAAAGCTAATTATTAATTTGTACTCAGAGCTGCTATACTAGTTTTATGAGAATCATTCAATAAATAAAGCCCCACAGTTTTTTTCTCAGAACACATTTACTCTTAAGAGTTAGAGGTGGCTTACAAAACACTCGTTCAACCTATACTTGAGTATTGCCATCAGTGTGGGATCCGTACCAGATCGGGTTGACAGAGGAGGTAAAGATCTAAAGAAGAGCGGTGCATTTTGTCACAGGGTTATTTGGTAAGCGTGATAGCGTTACGGAGATGTTTAGCAAACTCAAGCAGCAGACTCTGCAAGAGAGGTGCTCTGCATCACAGTTTAGCTTGCTGTCCAGGTTTTGAGAGGGTGCGCTTCTGGATGAGGTATTGAATATATTGCTTCCTCCTACTTATACCACCCGAGGAGATCACGAATGTAAAATTAGAGAGATTTGAGCGCATACGGAAGCTTTCCGGCAGTTGTTCTTCCCGCGAACCATATGTGAGTGGAACAGGAAAGGGAGGTAATGACAGTAGCACATAAAGTGCCCTCCGCCACACACCATTGGGTGGCTTGCGGAGTATAAATGTAGATGTAGATATAGGTCAACATTTCTCTCACACATACTATTTTTCTACATAGTCTCCACCATGGACTTATGCCAGCATAGTGCAAAAGGATGTATTCCTTGTTGGCAAAAGCTCTTATCCTGTGAATGTAGCCATGTTGTAACTGCACAAATTACCTCTCATCATCTTCAAAGTGTGTCCTATGAAGAGAATCCGTAAATAGATCAAACACGTCAAAGTTTGAGGACAGCAGGTCTGGGCTACAGTGTAGATGTCCAGTATTGTCTGAACCTATATGGCTGTATGTTCCCAGGTTCTAACATTCATGTGTGGGTGTACATTGTGTGTTGAAGAAAGATTTCTTTTGAATTTTTGTCTGGCCAAACACATGAGAAACAGTTTTTGAGTTTGTTCAGAGTCTTTACATATGCCTTTTGTCAGCACATCCACAAGAATGATGCCAAAACTATCCTAAATGGATGATTTATTCAAGAAAAAGAGCCTCACAAATTGAGCACATCAGTAATGCATTTGTACAACATTACTCCTTATTTCATGCAGCTATTCAGGTTGGCATTGATTGAACAGAGTTGTTGGATATCCTGAGGGATATCATACCACATTCTGTCCAGTCGCCATGTTAGGCTGTCAAACTCTCAAGTTTGTTGGAGAGCCCTGATCATAATGTTCTTAATGTCTCAAATGGGGAGAGATCCACCAACTTTGCCAGACAAGATAGAGTTTGACAAGCATGTAGGCTAGCAGTAAAAAATATCGCCACATGAGGGTGGGTGTTACCTTGCTGAAATGTAAGCCCAGGATGGCTGGCCATGAAGTACAACAAAACTGGGCCTCCTGTGGATGACAACTAAAGGGGCCCTGCTGTGGAAACAAATGGCACCCCAGACCATCACTCCTGCTTCTTGGACAGTACGGTGGGTGACAGTCAGGTTGGTATCCCACCGTTGTCCAGAGCATCTCCAGAAAAATGTTTGCTGGTCATTGGGGCTCTATTAAACATTCAAACAGACATATACAATATTTTTTTTAATGAGAGTGTATAGCGTTTCTGTTAGAACTGATTGCAAAATTGAAAATGCTCTGCTGTAATATGGTTTTGTTTCCTTTGTCAGAGGCTGTTTTAATCACAATAGTGGGGAACTGATGCATTAGACAAATTGTTTTCCCATATATTCTTTCTCATTATATTTTATTTTTAACAATATACGGAAAAGATAGAATGCTACTCCCCATAAAGATGACACATTGAGTTGTAGACAGGCACAACAAAAAGACAGTTACATTTAGCTTTCAGCCAAAGCCTTCGTAAGACAAGGAAACACACACATACATTCACACAAACAAACACACGGCCGGAATGGACCTGCCACTTAGAATGGACTCAGCAATATGAAGAAGATGGGGGAGGGGAAGGGATAGCAGGGTATGAGTGCGAGGGAGAGAAGAGTGCTGTCTGGTGGAACATGCAGGGGCTAGATGGATGATGCATGGCAACACTGCCCCCAGGTGCAGCATTGAGAAGTAGGTAGGTGAGGAGGGAGGAGGGGTGGAGCAGGGATGGCAGAAGAAAAGTGGATGTGCTGGCAAGGGCTGGCAGATAGTGAGGGTGAGGGGACAAGAATAGGATCACACAGGGGGTGGTAACTGTTGGGTGAAGGATGTGAGGCAGTAGGTTATGGTAGGTTGAGGCTGGGATTATGTTGGGAGTGGAGAACTTGTTGTAAGGATAACTCATCTCTGTTCAGTTAAGATAAGCTGGTGGCAGGGGAAAGGATCCATATGGCCAGGGTTGTGATGGAGCCATTGAAATCAAGAAGGTTATGTTTAGCTCCATGTCGTGGCACTGGGTAATCGACTTTGCTGTCGGCCTCAGTTTGATGGTGGCCGTTCGTCCTAGTCGACAGCTGGTTGGTAGTCGTTCCAATCTAAAATGCTGTGTAATGTTGGTATCTCACCCTGGAGTTTCCATTGTTACATATTTTTAAGCATTTTTAAACATTTTCACAGAAAACTGGATGTCTGGCTTATTGGCTAATGATTGGAATACTATTATAGAATCTGAATTTGCAGTAACAATAAACAAGGCTCAAGGTCAAAGAGAAGGAGAGGGAGGAGGGGGGGGGGAGGAAGAGGAGATGGACAGAGGGATGGGAGGAAAAGGACGTAGAGAGTGGAAAAGAGGAGCTGGACAGAGTGAAAGAGCAGGAGGAGATGGGCAGAGATGGGTGGCCTGGAGGAGAAAGGGGGGGAGGGGGGGGGGGGGGGGAAGGTGGACAGAGAAAGGGAGGGAGGAGGTGTTGGACAGAGAGAGGGGAAAGGAAGATGAGATGGGCAAGGAGAGGTGGAGGAGAAGATTAGTCTTCAGGTCCAGATTGTATACCGATTAGGTTCCTTTCACATTACACTGGTACAATAGCTCCCTACTTAGCAATCATATACAACCGGTCGCTCACTGATAGATCTGTACCTAGAGATTGGAAAATTGCGCAGGTCGCACCAGTGTTTAAGAAGGGTAGTAGGAGTAATCCATCGAACTACAGACCTATATCATTGACGTCAGTTTGCAGTAGGGTTTTGGAACATATACTGCATTCAAACATTATGAATCACTTTGAAGGGAACAATCTATTGATACGTAATCAGCATAGTTTCAGAAAACATCGTTCTTGTGCAATGCAGCTAGCTTTTTATTCGCACGAAGTAATGGCCCCTATCGACAGGGGGTCTCAAGTTGATTCCGTATTTCTAGATTTCCGGAAAGCTTTTGACATCGTTCCTCACAAGCGACTTCTAATCAAGCTGTGGGCCTATGGGGCATCGTCTCAGTTGTGCGACTGGATTCGTAATTTCCTGTCAGGAAGGTTGCAGTTCATAGCAATAGACGGCAAATCATTGAGTAAAACTGAAGTGATATCAGGTGTTCCCCAGGGAAGCGTCCTGGGACCTCTGCTGTTCCTGATCTATATAAATGACCTGGGTGACAATCTGAGCAGGTCTCTTAGGTTGTTCGCAGATGATGCTGTAATTTACCATCTAGTAAGGTCATCCGAAGACCAGTATCAGTTGCAAAGTGATTTAGAAAAGATTGCTGTATGTTGTGGCAGGTGGCAGTTGACGCTAAATAACGAAAAGTGTGATCCATATGAGCTCCAAAAGAAATCTGATGGAATTCGATTACTTGATAAATAGTACAATTCTCAAGGCTGTCAATTCAACTAAGTACCTGGGTGTTAAAATTACGAACAACTTCAGTTGGAAAGACCACATAGATAATATTGTGGGGAAGGTGAGCCAAAGGTTGCGTTTCATTGGCAGGACACGTAGAAGATGCGACAAGTCCACTAAAGAGACACCTTACACTACACTTGTTCATCCTCTGTTGGAATACTGCTGCACGGTGTGGGATTCTTACCAGCTGGGATTGACGAAGGACATCGAAGGGGTGCAAAGAGGGACAGCTCATTTTATATTATCACGTAATAGGGGAGAGAGTGTGGCAGATATGATACGCCAATTGGGATGGAAGTCATTAAAGCAAAGACGTTTTTCGTCGCGGCAAGATCTATTTACGAAATTTCAGTCACCAACTTTCTCTTCTGAATGCGAAAATATTTTGTTGAGCCCAACCTACATAGGTAGGAATGATCATCAAAATAAAATAAGAGAAATCAGAGCTCGAACAGAAAAGTTTAGGTGTTCATTTTTTCCGCGCGCTGTTCGGGAGTGGAATGGTAGAGAGACAGTATGATTGTGGTTCGATGAACCCTCAGCCAAGCACTTAAATGTGAATTGCAGAGTAATCATGTAGATGTAGATGTAGATGTAGATGCATTTCGCATACATATTAGAAACATGTGCTTTCTCTTTTCTTTCTTTTCCATTTAACCCAACTGAGCCACAGCAATGTGTAACCAGATGCAGCTAGTACAAGGATAAAGTTTAAATGTTTGTACATTTGCTAGACAGTTCGCCCCTGTAGTCAAGTGGCCAGCGTGGCTGTCCACTGTACGGGAGACCCAGGTTCGATTTCTGGCACTGCCAGAGATTTTTCCTTGGTTGGAATACTGGAACAAGGAGCACCCACCCTACTGAAAGCTACTTTGACTGAGCAGTACTGGTGATGAGGTCAAGAAACCTGACAACTGTCAGGAGGCAGTGTGCCAACCACCTGCCCCTGCGTACTGCATCCGATGACACCTTCGACTGAAGGTGACACGGCAGTCAGCAGGATCGATTAGCCTGAAGAGTGTTGCCAGGCACGTCCAACTTAAAGCTCTGGAAATGCTGTTTTCATACTAAAGTATTCACATTGTTTTGTTTCACCACGGTAGTTGACTTGCTACATATTGGAACGTCACACACTGTCACCTTTTCTACCGTGCCAGTCACTTGCAACTGATGATATTCCTGCTACTGAATACAGTTTTTCATTAATCACACAAATTTTCTGTATTTCATCTAATTAAAAACTAAGGAGACCAGCAATCAATTTACATCCTCCTTATCTATTTCCTCCCAGTAATTTCTCTCCTTCTGAAATACTTGGCACTTAGTTTTGAAAGCTGATTCTGCTTCCAACATTTGAACAATTATACTGAATTTTGCAGTTCCCATGAAAGCTTCCATTCCAATTAAATTCATGGTTCAATGTATCAGCTTTTGCTCCAGTAATGTAAATACAATAAGATGTTAGTGAAGAAAAAGGAAGAAAATAAAATAAAATGCACGCCCTAAAACTTTGTATTATCAAGGTTACAGAAAACTGTGATAATGATTTGTGAAATCAGGAAAAAATCTTTGAGATCAGGAAAAAATCTTATGGGATGCCGCAATTTTTAATATCTCTTGTAGCATTGTTGCTCTGGAACTGAAGTCATATTATCCATTGAGGTAAGTGAGAAAGCGTAGAACTAGATCGGAAATCAGTGGATTAACAAGGCTAACAAGACCAGTTTCTCAATACTAGTCTCAACAGAAAAACGTATGAACTGCTTGGAACTTGGCAGACTGTGAATACCAGATAACCAGCAGCCACCCATGACTTTAACCCTATCGGATAATGTAATAGTTATGAAAGACCATGTCAAAGCATTTTTGTGGTATAGGTCTTAATGTATCAGTGGAATATTTATTAGGGTTACCTGACATTGTCACTAGGAGAGTGACCTCTTGTTATGAAAAATATAATTTTCTTGACAAGAAGTTTTATTTGTCTAGATTGCAGTAATTAACAAAGATGATATAACTTTGTAACTTACCAAACGAAAGCGTTGGTATGTTGCTAGAGACACTAACAAACACAAACACACACACAAAATTCATGCTTTTGCAACCCACGGTTGCTTCATCAGGAAAGAGGGAAGGAGAGGGAAAGAAAAAAGGATGTGGGTTTTAAGGGAGAGGGTAAGGAGTCATTCCAATCCCGGGAGCAGAAAGACTTACCTTAGGGGGAAAAAAGGACAGGTATACACTCGTGCACACACACACACATATATCCATCTGCACATATACAGACACAAGCAGACATATGTAAAGACAAAGAGTTTGGGAAGAGATGTCAGTTGAGGCAGAAGTACAGAGGCAAAGATGTTGTTGAATGACAGGTGAGGTATGAGCGGCGGCAACTTGAGATTAGCGGAGGTTGAGGCCTGGTGGGTAACGGGAAGAGAGGATATACTGAAGGGCAAGTTCCCATCCTCGGAGTTCTGATAGGTTGGTGTTGATGGGAAGTATCCAGATAACCTGGACGGTGTAACACTGTGCCAAGATGTGCTGGCCGTGGACCAAGGCATGTTTAGCCACAGGGTGATCCTCATTACCAACAAACACTGTCTGCCTGTGTCCATTCATGCGAATGGACAGTTTGTTGCTGGTCATTCCCACATAGAATGCATCACAGTGTAGGCAGGTCAGTTGCTAAATCACGTGGGTGCTTTCACATGTGGCTCTGCCTTTGATCGTGTACTCCTTCCGGGTTACAGGACTGGAGTAGGTGGTGGTGGGAGGGTGCATGGGTCAGGTTTTATTCCGGGGGTGGTTACAAGGGTAGGAGCCAGAGGATAGGGAAGGTGGTTTGGGTATTTCATAGGGATGATTACTTGCGCAAACAAATAGAGAAAGTAAGATGACAGAAAAGATTTAGAAATGCAACAGTGACAATAACAAACGTAATTGTTGGGTTCAAATTGATGATATGAATATAATAGAGGGAACATTCCATGTGGGAAAAAATATATATAAAAACAAAGGTGATGTAACTTACCAAATGAAAGCATTGGTTTGTTGATAGAGGCACAACAAACACGAACACACACACAAAATTCAGGCATTCGCAACCCACGGTTGCTTCATCAGGAAAGAGGGAAGGAGAGGGAAAGATGAAAGGATGTGGGTTTTAAGGGAGAGGGTAAGGAGTCATTCTAAAGCAGAAAGACTTACCTTAGGGAGCAAAAAGGACAGGTATACACTCGCACACAAACACACAAACACACACACACACACACACACACACACACACACACACACACACACACACACACACATCCATCTGCAAAAATACAGACACAAGCAGACATATGTAAAGGCAAAGAGTTTGGGCAGAGATGTCAGTCAAGGCGGAAGTACAGAGGCAAAGATGTTGTTGAATGACAGGTGATGTATGAGCGGTGGCAACTTGAAATTAGCAGAGGTTGAGGCTTGGTGGGTAACAGGAAGAGAGGATATATTGAAAGGTAAGTTCCCATCTCCAGAGATCTGATAGGTTGGTGTTAGTGGGAAGTATCCACATAACCCGGACGGTGTTAACACTGTGCCAAGATGTGCTGGCCGTGCACCAAGGCATGTTTAGCCACAGGGTGATCCTCATTACCAACAAACACTGTCTGCCTGTGTCCATTCATGCGAATGGACAGTTTGTTGCTGGTCATTCCCACATAGAATGCATCACAGTGTAGGCAGGTCAGTTGGTAAATCATGTGGGTGCTTTCACATGTGGCTCTGCCTTTGATCGTGTACACCTTCCGGGTTACAGGACTGGAGTAGGTGGTGGTGGGAGGGTGCATGGGACAGGTTTTACACCGGGGGTGGTTACAAGGATAGGAGCCAGAGGGTAGGGAAGGTGGTTTGGGGATCCATAGGGATGAACTAACAGGTTACGAAGGTTAGATGGACGGCGGAAAGACACTCTTGGTGGAGTGGGGAGGATTTCATGAAGGATGGATCTCATTTCAGGGCAGGATTTGAGGAAGGCGTATCCCTGCTGGAGAGCCACATTCAGAGTCTGGTCCAGTCCCGGAAAGTATCCTGTCACAAGTAGGGCACTTTTGTGGTCCTTCTGTGGGGGATTCTGGGTTTGAGGGGATGAGGAAGTGGCTGTGGTTATTTGCTTCTGTACCAGGTCGGAAGGATAGTTGCGGGATGCGAAAGCTGTTGTCAGGTTGTTGGTGTAATGGTTCAGCGATTCCGGACTGGAGCAGATTCGTTTGCCACGAAGACCTAGGCTGTAGGGAAGGGACCGTTTGATGTGGAACGGGTGGCAGCTGTCATAATGGAGGTACTGTTGCTTGTTGGTGGGTTTGATGTGGACGGACGTGTGAAGCTGGCCATTGGACAGGTGGAGGTCAACGTCAAGGAAAGTGGCATGGGATTTGGAGTTCTTTTCACTGTGAGTCCAGATCATGAAGATGTCATCAATAAATCTGTACCAAACTTTGGGTTGGCAGGCCTGGGTAACCAAGAAGGCTTCCTCTAAGCGACCCATGAATAGGTTGGCGCACGAGGGGGCCATCCTGGTACCCATGGCTGTTCCCTTTAATTGTTGGTATGTCTGGCCTTCAAAAGTGAAGAAGTTGTGGGTCAGGATGAAGCTGGCTAAGGTAGTGAGGAAAGAGGTTTTAGTAGGGTGGCAGGTGATCGGCATGGCATGAAAGGAAGTGCTCCATCGCAGCGAGGCCCTGGACATGCGGGATATTTGTGTATAAGGAAGTGGCATCAATGGTTACAAGGATGGTTTCCGGGCGTAACAGATTGGGTAACGATTCCAGGCGTTCAAGAAAGTGGTTGGTGTCTTTGATGAAGGATGGGAGACTGCATGTAATGGTTTGAAGGTGTTGATCAACATAGACAGAGATACGTTCTGTGGGGGCTTGGTAACCAGCTACAATGGGGCAGCCAGGATGATTGGGTTTGTGAATTTTAGGAAGAAGGTAGAAGGTAGGGGTGCGGGGTGTCGGTGGGGTCAGGAGGTTGATGGAGTCAGGTGAGAGGTTTTGTAGAGGGCCTAAGGTTCTGAGGATTCCTTGAAGCTCCACCTAGACATCAGGAATGGGATTACCTTGGCAAACTTTGTATGTGGTGTTGTCTGAAAGCTGACACAGTCCCTCAGCCACATACTCCCGACGATCAAGTACCACAGTCGTGGAACCCTTGTCTGCCGGCAGAATGACGATGGATCGGTCAGCCTTCAAATCACATATACAGACACAAGCAGACATGTCTGCTTGTGTCTGTATATGTGTGGATGGATATGTGTGTGTGTGTGCGAGTGTATACCCGTCCTTTTTTCCACCTAAGGTAAGTCTTTCCGCTCCCGGGATTGGAATGACTCCTTACCCTCTCCCTTAAAACCCACTTCCTTTCGTCTTTCCCTCTCCTTCCCTCTTTCCTGATGGGGCAACAGTTTGTTGCGAAAGCTTGAATTTTGTGTGTATGTATGTGTCTGTTTGTGTTTCTATCGACCTGCCAGCGCTTTCGTATGGTTAGTCACATCATCTTTGTTTTTAAATATATTTTTCCCACATGGAATGTTTCCCTCTATTATATATATATATATTTATTACATTACAACTGCCTACCCCAAATATTGTGCCACTCTGTGTAATGCACTACCATCTACTCATGAACATATAGGAGCTCAACTGAAATGTAGATAAAAGCAGTTATGGAAAATCCAACTTTAAAATTATAATAAACCATATCAGAGATGCACATACCTCGCTGGAACAGACACACCACTGTAGAATCATACGATAAGTATTTAATACATAATTGTGTGATAAATACTCACAAAGGTTGCTGATAAAATACATTTGGTACATAAGGCATTACTTGCTCAGTCTGTGTTGACAGCTGATGGCACACTGCCAAGTATTGGCAGCTGACGGCACACTACCAAGCAATAGCCAAACGGACCGTATCATATTATGGAGTACCACCAGAGAGCAGCAGTCTCCTACAGGATAACTTAGGAACATAATATGTACCTATTTTCTGTATTTGTACAATACATACAACGATAACAATAATCCTCAATTTGTTATACAAAATTTTAAAATGAGTTCAAAACAGTTTATTATTATGAGATACAATGCAGCAGTGTCAGTCAGCTGCAACAGATGTAATATTTACAAGCAGACAGTCTAATCACTCAAAATTTTTCAGAATATCATAAAAAATTTCACAAGATTCCCCGATGAAAACCAAGAAATGAAGTGGACTAAACAGGTGACAACAAGGGGCTTTTTGGGAGATGGTTCATTTCTCTTCTCGACAGAATACTGTTTTACATTTATGCAAATATTTACAGTGTTTGTACCTACATTAATAGTATAACAGTAAATTGTAGAAAGAGTTCACACTTAGTGATGGGTATGCTCTATACAGAACATAACTGCCACCGGTGCACAAGAGCTACAGGTTTACATAGAATACATCTACACTGTTCAACACAGTCAGAGACATACTGTTACCATCAGCATGAAAATTGTTTGTTAGTTGATGGTAATGTACAGTTTATCCACAACAAGTGTCTATATACTTTGCGAAAAGGTCAATTTCAATTATGTATATAGCTGTCACCGCCTATGTTAAATGGTATAGATGTATTCTGTATAAATCTGTAGCTTTGTTTGTGGATAACAATTATGTTTTGTCTAGATCATACCTATCAATAAGCATGAACTCTGTCTGTAATTTACTGTTATACTGTTAACATAGCTACGAACACTGAAAATGTTTGCATAAATGTAAAACAGTGTTCTGTCAAGAATGAAATCAACCATATTCCAAAATGCTTCTTGCTGTCACCTGTTTAGTCCACTTCATTTTTTGGTTTTAATTGTAGAATCTTGTGAAATGTTTTTCTTATATTTTGACATGTTTTGAGCGATTAGACTGCTTGTAAACATTGTGTCTGTTACAGCTGACTGCCACTGCCACGTCATATCTCATTATAATAAACTCTTTTGAAATTGTTTTAAAATTTTGTAAAAAAAAGTTTTAATTGCAGATTATTTTTATCACTGCACATATTATACAAACACAGAAAATATGTATGTATTATATGTTCGTATGTAGGAGACTGGTGCCATGTGCTTATGGGCACTCAGTGCTGATGTTATCAATGGGTACTGTTATCTGATGCAGTCATTAGAAGCATTACTTAATACCATATAATTCTGCCCCTGAACTTGACAACCACCTGCATTTGCTTAGGAAGTGAGTCCACAAGGTTTTATAGGTGTATAGCATCCAGGTGAAGCCACCTACTGAGGATTTGATTGCGCAGTTCCACCAAATTGTAGAAGTAGTAGTAATAGTAGTAGTAGTAATAGTAGTAGTAGTAACTTTATTCATCCGTAGATCTCTTTTTACAAGGATATAGGACATGTCAAAGTATTTACAAATTTATCTAAAAACAAAGATGATGTGACTTACCAAATGAAAGTGCTGTCAGGTCGACAGACACACAAACAAACACAAACATACACACAAAATTCAAGCTTTCGCAACAAACTGTTGCCTCATCAGGAAAGAGGGAAGGAGAGGGAAAGACGAAAGGATGTGGGTTTTAAGGGAGAGGGTAAGGAGTCATTCCAATCCCGGGAGCGGAAAGACTTACCTTAGGGGGAAAAAAGGACGGGTATACACTCGCGCACACACACACATATCCATCCACACATATACAGACACAAGCAGACATATTTGAAGACAAAGAGTTTGGGCAAAAATTTACAAATTTAGATCAATTTAAAATAAGCTAATTCGTATACACATATATTTACAGACCTAGTTAGAGGCAATCATTAGATTTGCTCCTGTTATACAATACTTTTTTTAAAAATAACTTATTAAATAATGTAATGCCACATTGTTCACTCATATCTCACTATAAGTCACTTCACACACTATACACACATTGTTTCATAACACTTCACTCACTGCACACACACACACACACACACACACACACACACACACACACACACACACACACTGGGGATCTATAGGCCATTTTTTTGTACTGCAACTTCCCATTTGCTGACCCAAAAAACTGAGTCAGCATCCCTCCATAATGAGTGCGATGTTGAGCTCAGAAAGAGGAAGAGGTGTTAGTATTGTGCTATGCATAGCGTGGAAGTAAGTATTTCTACAAAGGAAAAAAAGACGGTGAAAAAACATAAAGTGAAGGTGTTACATGGAATGTTGAATATATTATAATCATTATTATTATTATTTATTTGTATAACATTTTTTATCAAACCCCTACTCTATTTTAACTAAGTAATCCTTCAGTGTATAAAATGTATTGCATAACAGGTACTTTTTAGCTGCCTTTTTAAATAAGTGTATTTTGGCAATTTCTTTAATCTCTTTTGGTAATTTATTGTGCACTTTTATTCCTTGGTAGAAAATGCTGTTTTGAGTTTTATGTTTATTTTTTCTTGGTAAATGTAAGTTGAGTATATCTCTTGTTGCATGGTCATGGACAGAGCTGTTTGTGCAATAATTACCAATGTTATTTTTGATGTGTACAACTAACTGCTAAATGTATTCACATGGTGCAGTTAAAATCCCCAGTGTTCTGAACAGATCTTTACAATGAGCTCGACTAGTCTTTTTGGTTATTATTCTTGTGGTTCTTTTCTGGAGTTTGAAAACTGTATTCATATTTTGTGCATTTGTTCCCAAAAAAAGAATTCCATTGCTAAGAATTGAGTGTACATATCAATAATATGTAACTAAAAGACACTGCATGTTACACACAGATGATAGGATTCTAAGGGCATAACATGCTGATGACAGTCTGTTTGCAAGTACCTTTGTGTGTTCACACCACTTCAGCTGAGAATCAATATTCATTCCTAGAAATTTTGCATTTCTTACACAGTCTATAGAGGTGCCATCTACATTTAATTTAACATTGTCATTTTTCCTCTTCAATCTGAAATTCATGGCATTATTTTTCTTTATGTTCAATGTTACTTTATTACTTATTGACCGATCATAAACTTCCTTGAGAGTTTCATTTGCTTTCACAGCAAGGAGTTCTCTTGTTTTCTCAGCGACTATGATACTGCTGTCACCAGCGAAGAGGATTTTTTCACCATGAGTAATACTACTGGGAAAGTCATCGCGGTTATAGTTATGTTGACATTGGTCCCACTGGTCCAACATGCCACAGATTTTCTATGGTGTTCAAGTCAGTTCATTTTGCAGCTCAACTGAGATGTAATAGGGTTAGGGAGTGTTCAGCCAAACCAGTCACATATTCTTCCAGCCCGACAAACTTTGCTGTTGTCATCGTAATGTACCTAATGTGAACAACGACCTCTTGCGAGGTGACTGTCTTCAAATGTTCATTGTGTGCTGTAGCTTTCACAATGATCTCTCACTGACAGGTTGAGATTGACCATCATTTATTGCCTACAGCAATTCCTCTTGGGTTTGGAAGTAATTTTGATTCACAAGCCTTGAAACACATCTCTGATACCTCTGTCAGTATCTTATTCCTACCACAATTCTGACATCATGTTTTGTGGCCACACATGTTACACCACTGCTTGTAGAAAAATTTAGCAGTTTGCTGCAAGACACCAGCAAATCCAGCAACTTCACTTGCTCTATGGCCACGAGCACAGCGAAACACAGTTGCCCCTTTGTCACATCCTTACATTTACTTGTGTTTATGTACAGTGTCCATTTGAAACACAAATGCCTCACTGATCACTACTGACTGGTGCTCATGTAGAGACAGTGTGGTTGCAGTTCAGCACATGACTCAGTTGCAGTGCCATCTGTCAAGGTTTAACAATTCACCTGTGCATACGCGCCGGGGTTGACAAATTTTTTTTCGGATGAGCTTATTTTCTCCAAGAACCCAATGAACAATTGTGCATATGTTCAGTACAGCTGCCTTCTGTCGTTGCCAACAGACCAAGGATGGCAGTTTTAGATCTCATTTTGAGATGGCTATGCTGCATGATATTATCACAAGGAGAATGTGGTAATTTGGGCAAAGGAACTTGCTGCCATTAGATATGTATATAAAACAATGGGCCATTTGCAAGTTATGAAAAATATTAAAAACAAAGGGATTGCTTCTCACCAGCAGGGATCATGAGGACATGTTTAGATTAATTACAGCACGAATGGAGGCATTTAAACAAGCATTCTTCCCTTGTTCAGTATGTGAATGCAATAGGAGAAAACCCTAATAATTGGTACAGTGGAATGTAGCCTCTGTCATGCTTTTCACAGTGATTTGTACAGTGTAGATGTAGATGTAGATGTGTACTGACTTCTGTTTCCACATGGCTTTTACTTCATCTGCCAGGCCCTTGTGTTTGACTGTCTTCTCAATGCAGGAGGTTTGCATATTACGGGTGTCGGATTTAGCGATGTCTACAAGGAAAGTGACTCCTTCAGCTTTATTGATCATTGTTATGTCAGGTCTGTTACAATGGGTTGTTTCACCAGTTATTATGCTGCAGTTCCACTGAATGTTGACATTTTTGTTTTTTACAACAAGGATCATTAGACTGGAGGAAAATCTTTCATTAATTGAAAGTGCTGCCCCAACTTGTGGAGAATTATTTTGATCACCTCATCAAATCTTTTCAAAATATTCGACGGGTGCCACAGTTTTACATTGAGATACTGTGTGCTTCGAGAAAGCCCTCAGTTCCTGTTTGCAAATGGGCATGCATCAGTCAATTGTTCTGTACTCGCAAATTGACATTATCCTGGCTGAGATCATTTGCACGTATCCTGTGCAGTTTGTTTAGTCAACCTATTATCTTTGTGTGAATTGAAGGGCTCAGCAGATGAAAGTACTAACCCAGAAGAGCATGTTTTGCTGTTTGTTGCTACTACTGCTTTATGGATTGGTGCATTGCTCTTGTAAAAACAATGCTTCACACTCCAGAGTAGCTTTCTGTACACAGGGCTCTTTTTTCATGTGGGATGGCCCTTTGACAGCTGATACAGGAAGATGGATGCCATACTTCATGAAAATTCACTGTTTCTACCTCTTTGTTTCTTCCAGATCTGTTCTTGTCCAGTTAATGAGGCACAGGAACTACTTAGGTATTAATGGCACTGAAGGTGTTTTTTCCATCTAGGATAAGAAATTCTGCTGATTTATGTAGCTGTGACATGTTTTGTTTTACTGTTTTATGCAATTTTATGCAACAGTCATCTCTCTTGAAGGAGTCCCAAGTACTTGCGAGTGTCAGACTCATTCACAGGTATGATTATGTTCTCATCACTCACCTCAAACCGAGTATCTTGGATCTTGCCCTTCCTTATGTGCACTAGTCCAGGCCAAACAATGTGCTTCTTTCTGGAAAACATTTCTACTGCTTTTAGGAGGTGAGTCATCTGTATTTCAGCTGAAGCATATAGTTTAACATCATCCATGTAGAATATTACTTTTATTATCACTACACTAAACTCTCACTTATGCAGCCCTCAGTAAACTGGCCTCCCAGTAATCCAGACTACATCTAGCATCTAGTCGCTCAAGCATTAATGATGTAGACAACAATGAATTACCATGCACAATAATATTGTAAATTATGATGTTAAACAATGCTCTAAGCATATGAAATCATGGCTTTCTTTACAGTTCAGTCTCACCATGGTAACCCCAAGCAGAAGCTTGAAATTTTTGATAAGTTTTATTGAAGTTGTTCACAGAAAGTCATTGCTGTTGAGTACAATGTTGGATGAGCACTGATTATGATGTTTATAGATGGATCATATAACAATTCAGTGGCAAGGTAATAGAGGAAAAAGTGGTTGCATTTAAAAAAAAAAAAACCAGGCAGCAGCAGTGACAGATACAGAAAAACCTCAAGGAGGTGGCGCTAAAGATATCTTGATCTGCCTTTACTTTTACTGTAATAAAAAATAATCAAGTCACACACAAAGTTTAAGGAAGTTTTATGTAAACGGATTATACACATATACAAGACAATGCCATCTTATGATATAAAAAAGTTACAACTCTGGTTTTCATCCTTAAATGATGAATTCTATGCACCTATTCTTCCTGACAAATTACGTTTTCAATAGGACAATCAATGTCAGGGTGAGTGTCCAGCAGAGTTAAGCCATTAAGTCGATCACTATGTGCCAGAGATAAACATATAAAATACGATGATGTGGACGCACGTGCTACATAGAAAAGTACAGCTTCTCAATAACTCGATTCAGTTGAGTCAACTGATGAAAGAAACAAACAAATAGCATGGGGACTACTGGCGGGGGCGGTATGGGTGGCCACACAAGGGGGGAGGGGCCACACGCCCCCCATATGTATTCACCACTGGGCAGCAGCAACTTGTTTGCAGCAAACAAGGATAGGCTACCAGACTGGAAAAAATGACATGGCGTGCAGCAGCTGACAGTCACCAGGATATGTTGCATAGGTAACAAGAAAGATGTTTAAGGGTTTGTAGTGAAGACACAGGAAGTAATTAATAAAGCACATTTAGCTGCTGATGCCGTGTTCAGTACTGATGAAACTGGCCTCTTTTACTAGATGCTTCCTTTGAAAACATTACCTGCCAAGAATGAGAAGGAAGTCTGAGGGTAGAGACAACAGAAACACTGCATGATGTTAATGACATGTTGTAATGCAAATGAGAGTCATAAATTACCACTCATGCTGACTGCAAAATATCAATATCCACATTGTTTTCAACACAATGACAGAAATACATGAACAGTGGGACACTGTGCTCAGGAGAAAGCACGGATGGACAGAGAAATAGTCTCTTGCTGGTTCCATAAAAAAAAATTTGTACCATCCATACAAAAGAGCTGAGGCAAAACAAGCTTCCTCTGAAAGCTGTCCTTGTAATTGACAGTGCTCCCAGTCGTCCATCTGATGTGACTCTAAAATCCAATGGTATATATTACAAGCATTGTTTCTTCCATCCAATGTCACTATTGACATGCATTTCTTGTCTGTTTGCTGAACTAACCTGAAAAAGATTCTGTTGAGATTACGTTGAAGGTGTGGAAAGTAATCACCTTTCTTGGTGTTGTTTTCCCAAAAGCAGAAGCACAGGATAAGTGGAGAATGCTACCATAATAAAGAGCTGAAGATGTAAATGTGAAAATGTGATTTATTAGTCTCATTACATACATTGTACACATCATATGATCTGTTGTACAGAAGACACATCAAGTTTAGCAAAAATATAATGTATAATGATTTACATAAATTCTTTTTACACTATTTTAAAAATAATGCCAATAAATATAACACTACAAAATTTACTATAAATTAACACTTTACCAATTTCCTTTGTTGTACACAGACAGCACTACAATATTAGCTATAGATTTTTATTGTTCTAAGTGTTAGACCGTCTTCCATGAATTCATCAATGGTGCAGTAACATTTCTCTATTAAAATAGTTTGGAATAAACTTTTCAGCAAACCTAGGTCCATTGTTAATATGCTTCTTCCTTTTAATTTGTTATATATTTTTAGCCCCATGTACAGTGGTGTCTGAGCTTGAAGTTTTCCTTGTGATGAGTACCGTTGTTGTTGTTGTGGTCTTCAGTCCAGAGACTGGTTTGATGCAGCTCTCCATGCTACTCTATCCTGTGCAAGCTTCTTCATCTCCCAGTACCTACTGCAACCTACATCCTTCTGAATCTGCTTAGTGTATTCATCTCTTGGACTCCCTCTACTATTTTACCCTCCACGCTGCCCTCCAATACGAAATTGGTGATCCCTTGATGCCTCAGAACATGTCCTACCAACCGATCCCTTCTTCAAGTCAAGTTGTGCCACAAATTTCTCTTCTCCCCAATTCTTTTCAGTACCTCCTCATTAGTTATGTGATCTACCCATCTAATCTCAGCATTATTCTGTAGCACCACATTTCGAAAGCTTCTATTCTCTTCTTGTCCAAACTATTTATCGTTTATGTTTCACTTCCATTCATGGCTACACTCCATACAAATACTTTGAGAAAAGACTTCCTGATACTTAAATCAATACTCAATGTTAACAAATTTCTGTTCTTCAGAAATGCTTTCCTTGCCATTGCCAGTCTACATTTTATATCCTCTCTACTTTGACTAGCAAAAGTCATTTAATTCTTTAAGTGTCTCATTTCCTAATCTAATTCACTCAGCATCACCCAACTTAATTCGACTACATTCCATTATCCTCATTTTGGCTTTGTTGATGTTCATCTTATATCCTCCTTTCAAGACACTGTCCATTCCGTTCAACTGCTCTTCCGAGTCCTATGCTGTCTGTGACAGAATTACATTGTCATCGGCGAACTTTGAGATATGAAACTGCGACTGTTGTGAAATCAGAGTTGGGAGTCAATGTTAAAAGTGAAGAAACTTCTCAAATTATGTTTCAGGGTGACATTATTGTAAATCATGTTCAAATGTCAATATAGCAAAATCTGACGTAGGCATGACACCCCATCAGGACAATATGATTTTCAGGTATAAAGATGACATACAAAAGATTTGTTTTAAAAAATTCAGAAAAATCACTCAGAAAGATGTGGAAGACATAGTATTATCATTAAAAAACAAAAAATCAGTTGGATGGGCTGGAATACCTTCCATGGTAATCAAGGCAGTATGCCACATTATTTCATGCCTTTGTTTTAGTTCTTTGTTTATACTATTTGCCAGTTTTCTTGCTGCCAGTACCACTTTTTTGAATATAGTCTTATAGCGCTTAACATAAATTACAAAATTAGGGTCTCTATTTACTTTGAGCTCATTGTGCAGCTGTCTTTTTCTGGCACGTGAAATTTTTATGCCTGGTGTAATCCAATTTTGTTTGTTCCTGGCTGATTTGATAGGATTTTGGGGGAAATGTTTCACTGAATGCAGCCAAAAAAACAATTTAGAAATTTATCAAAATTTTGTTGCTTGAATCAAAGTGGTCTAAAGGCCAGCTTATAACACTTAACTGATCACAAAACAACTCTAAATTTTCTTTGCTAAAATTCCTTCTTATATAAGATTCAGATTTTAGTTTCTCTGTTTTGGGGAACTCCATAAACAATGCTGAGTGGTCAGATATCCCTAGGTCTAGGCAAAACTTCCTTGTATCATGAAATTGATAATTTGTAATAATATGCAGGGTTCTGAGTGGAAGTTTTCTCTAGTGCACATAGTAAAGTTTAACTTGAAACCAGATTTTGGATTAAATCGCAAAATTTTTCAATGTCTTTGCTTTCAATTAATGTATTTAAGTTAAAGTCTCCTTCAATCACAATCTTTTTATTGCTTTCTTTTTTAAGTTTATCTAAGAGATATTGAAATTTTTCTAAGAAAAATATAGTAGCAGAACTCTCAGGAATTCTGTAAATTGATATTATCACAGTATTTAAATCACACAGCTCTTCACAATAGCTTTCAAATACATTCTTCATTTAGCTAACTAAAATATTCTTTCACTTTAAAGTTTAAGGAGGTGTGCAGTAAGATACAGGAGCCCCCATGAGATTCGCTTTTTCCTACAGAAGCTGCTGGCAAATTTGAAATTGCTAATTTTATTTACAATGCCTACATGTTCTTTTGTGAGCCAGTGTTCGTTTAAGCAGACTACCTTCATGTTTGCCAATTCAGAAAGTATAATTTGCAGTTCATCAATTTTAAAATAACCTAGATTTGGAGGTTTTTCTGCTAAACAGTTTATATTTAGATGTATCAAGATAGAATTTTTCAGTTTGTTTATACTTTGAAGAGCCTCACTTGTTCCATTATATTTACAGTTCCCATTTTGGATCACCACTTTTGTTTTCTCATCCCTTTCGGAAGTTTTAAGTTCCCCTTGCTTTTAATGATTCTGCGGATGTCTGTGATCATTTTGCTGAAAGTCATTGAACCTAACCTATTCGTAGCGCATCCTTTCCCAGACACTTACCATTTACAAATTTATTTAAGTCAACAAAAATTGCACCCAGTTTGTCGCACTGTCCCCTGATTCCACTGTTTATCTTATTTATATATGTATCACTTACTGACCTGTGTAAAATTGCACTAATGACAATTTTTTAATTTTCAAACACACTTTTTGCTGAGCAGATCAAGTTCTGTGTTTCACTGACTATTTCTGCCTCACTGCTCTTCCAGATGGAATTTATGCCAACATGAATGAAAACACCTTTGTATTTGTCCTTTTTTTTCATTTCCAATTTCAGTTTCACTTCATTTTGAATTTAGAATATTTTGAAAGCGTCTACTGATCTGATGTGATTGGATTCCGGGACGAACATCGATTTCACAGCCTGGAGTTGTAACATTCTTCAGTATGGAGTCGCCAACAATAAGGAAGTCCCTTTTTTCAATCGGTTTTGCTGTGGCATTCCACATTTGCTTTTTTTGTAGGTCACTGTTTCCCGTTTATATTTGTTTAGAGATATTCCGGTGGGTGGGTTTTCTACATTGTTTTTGATCACATTTCGCATGTGTATTTTGAAGGTTTTGGTACTTGGCTGGTGTTTCTCAGAAACCCTGGATTCCATTTCGCTTATTTCTGTTTGATGGATATAACACAAACAGAAATGTTTTTCTTGAATTAATCTATCATTTTCTTTCTTTGTAGTCCGTAATTCGGTTTTCAATGCTTCAATGTCCTTGTGTAGCTGCTTTATAATTTCGTTTTTTGTACCTTCTTTTATTTCTGTTTCACACGCACAGGCCTGTTTTTCCTGTATTAATCTATCTTTTTCTTTTTTTATAGTCACTATTTAGGTATTTAATGCCTCAATGCCCTTTTACAGAAACTTTATAAGTTCGTTTTTTTATTTATAAGATTGACTGTTTCAACTCGTAAACAAACATAGCAAGTCCATGAAATATCATCACTGATGAATTTTAGGTTCACTTCTGTGCACTTTCCATGCATCCAGTAACTGCACTTGACACACAAAATACCCTTCATTACTTGCTTTTCACGTTCTCTACACGAAAAATTGTTTGTTTTTGATGAGAGCAAAGCATTACTACACTTTCCTATTGGCACCAACTTGGCCTATGAGCAGATGTGACCATCAACTGACACAGAGTAGAAGCCAGTATTATATGGGCAAACTAAGTTGACACTCAGTGCTGTAGCTGATGGGAACAACTGTAAATGGGAAATGCATCTAAGGTCACCCCTATCAGCCACCGCACTGAGTGTCAACTCAGTTTGCGCGTATGGTACTGAGTAACAGCCATGAGCCAGTAAATTCAGAGCATCAGGTGCTGACACTTTGTACATTGACATGTACTCCAAGCTCCCAGGAGAGGGAGACCCTAGTGAGGAAGATGATGCTAAGTGGCTGAATGAGGCAAAGATTAAGAGACTCTTCTGAAGTAAGAGTGATTTCAGGTGAGCCGCAGGGGAGTGTTGTAGGACTGTTGCTGTTCACAATATACGAGGGCCGTTCAGAAAGTAACCTCCGGTTGATTTAAAAAAATACACCAAGTTAAATAAAAATATATTAATATATACATCTTACAACTACATCTTTGCACTATTTTTCTACATAGTCTCCATAGCGATTGAGGCACTTATCGTATCTCTTCACAAGCTTTGAAATTCCTTCTGCATAAAAATCACCCGCTTGTGCCTGGAGCCAGCCTGTGACCGCATCTTTGAGCTCTTCGTCGTCATCAAACCGCTGTGACCCGAGCCATTTCTTCAAATGCATGAAGAGGTGATAATCACTTGGCGCCAGGTCTGGACTGTAAGGTGGATGGTTGATAACGTCCCACTTGAAGGACTCAAGAAGGGCCGTTGTTCTGCGAGCAGAGTGAGGATGGGCGTTATCGTGCAAAAAAACGATACCGGAAGTCAGCATACCACGGCGTTTGTTCTGTATAGCCCGTCGTAACTTTTTTATTGTTTCACAGTACACGTCTTGATTAATGGTCGTACCACGTTCCGTGAATTCAACCAACAACACCCCTTTGGCATCCCAAAACACCGTTGCCATCAGTTTTCTGGCAGAAAAATCTTGCGAGGCTTTTCTTGGTTTGGTAGGCGAATTTGAATGTGCCCACATCTTTGATTGTTCTTTTGTCTCAGGGTTCACGTACTTAATCCAGGTTTCGTCACTGGTCATGATTCTGTTTAACAATGGTTCTCCTTCGTCCTCATAACATGACAGAAAGTCTAATGCAGAGGCCATTCTTTGAGTTTTGTGGTGGTCGGTAAGAATTTTGGGCACTCATCGTGCACAGAACTTACGGTAACCCAATCTTGCTGTCACTATCTCGTACAAGAGAGTCTTAGAAATCTGTGGAAAACCAGTAGACAACTCCGACATTGAGAAACGTCGATTTTCACGAACTTTTGCATCAACTGTCTGAACGAGTTCGTCAGTCACCAATGATGGTCTACCACTCCTCTCTTCATCATGAACGTTTTCTCGTCCACTTTTAAATAAATGTACCCATTCACGGACAACTCCTTCACTCATAACTCTTGGTCCGTACACGGCACAAAGCTCACGATGAATAGCTGCTGCAGAATATCCTTTGGCTGTAAAAAACCATATGACAGCACGCACTTCACATTTGGCGGGGTTTTCTATTGCAGCACACATTTCAAACTGCCACAAAAACTAAACTAGCGCAGGTACGACGTTCACTCGACCATGGCTTGATGCCGACTGACCTGTTGAGTGCGTGAACGCACAGATGGCGTCGCTACTCCCCCCACAACCCGCACTGTGACCAATCGGAGGTTACTTTCTGAACCGCCCTCGTACATAAATGACCTTGTGGATAACATCGGAAGTTCACTGAGGCTTTTTGCGGATGATGCTGTGGTATATCGAGAGGTTGTAACAATGGAAAACTGTACTGAAATGCAGGATGATCTGCAACGAATTGACGCATGGTGCAGAGAATGGAAATTGAATCTCAATGTAGACAAGTGTAATGTGCTGCAAATACATAGAAAGAAAGATTCCTTATCATTTAGCTACAATACAGCAGGTCAGCAACTGGAAGCAGTTAATCCCACAAATTATCTGGGAGTAGGCATTAGGAGTGATTTAAAATGGAATGATCATATAAAGTTGATCGTCGGTAAAGCAGATGCCAGACTGAGATTCATGGGAAGAATCCTAAGGAAATGCAATCCGAAAACAAAGGAAGTAGGTTACAGTACACTTGTTCACCCACTGCTTGAATATTGCTCACCAGTGTGGGATCCGTACCAGATAGGGTTGATAGAAGAGATAGAGAAGATCCAACGAAGAGCAGTGTGCTTCGTTACATCTACATCTACATCTACATGACTACTCTGCAATTCACATTTCAGTGCTTGGCAGAGGGTTCATCGAACCACAATCATACTATCTCTCTACCATTCCTCTCCCGAACAGCACATGGGAAAAACAAACAACTAAACCTTTCTGTTCGAGTTCTGATTTCTCTTATTGTATTTTGATGATCATTCCTACCTATGTAGGTTGGGCTCAACAAAATATTTTCGCATTCGGAAGAGAAAGTTGGTGACTGAAATTTCGTAAATAGATCTCGCCGCGATGAAGAACGTCTTTGCTTTAATGACTTCCATCCCAACTCGCATATCATATCTGCCACACTCTCTCCCCTATTATGTGATAATACAAAACAAGCTGCCCTTTTTTGCACCCTTTCGATGTCCTCCGTCAATCCCACCTGGTAAGGATCCCACACCGAGCAGAAATATTCTAACAGAGGACGAATGAGTGTAGTGTAAGGTGTCTCTTTAGTGGACTTGTCGCATCTTCTACGTGTCCTGCCAATGAAACGCAACCTTTGGCTCACCTTCCCCACAATATTATCTATGTGGTCTTTCCAACTGAAGTTGTTCGTAATTTTAACACCCAGGTACTTAGTTGAATTGACAGCCTTGAGAATTGTACTATTTATCGAGTAATCAAATTCCAACGGATTTCTTTTGGAACTCATGTGGATCACCTCACACTTTTCGCTATTTAGCGTCAACTGCCACCTGCCACACCATATAGCAATCTTTTCTAAATCGCTTTGCAACTGATACTGACCTTACTAGACGGTAAATTACACCATCTTCTGCGAACAACCTAAGAGAACTGCTCAGATTGTCACCCAGGTCATTTATATAGATCAGGAACAGCAGAGGTCCCAGGACTCTTCCCTGGGGAACACCTGATATCACTTCAGTTTTACTCGATGATTTGCCGTCTATTACTACGAACTGCGACCTTCCTGACAGGAAATCACAAATCCAGTCGCACAACTGAGACAATACCCCATAGGCCCACAGCTTGATTAGAAGTCGCTTGTGAGGAACAGTGTCAAAAGCTTTCCGGAAATCCAGAAATATGGAATCAACCTGAGATCCCCTGTCGATAGCGGCCATTACTTCGTGTGAATAAAGAGCTAGCTGTGTTGCACAAGAACGATGTTTTCTGAAACCATGCTGATTACGTATCAATAGATCGTTCCCTTCGAGGTGATTCATAATGTTTGAATACAGTATATGTGCCAAAACCGTACTGCAAACTGACGTCAATGTTACAGGATCATTTAGTAATTGTGAAAGCGTTTCAGAGATGATACGTAAACTCCAGTGGAAGACTCTGTAGGAGAGACGCTCAGAAGCTCGGTACGGGCTTTTGTTGAAGTTTCGAGAACATACCTTCACCGAGGAGTCAAGCAGTATGTTGCTTCCTCCTACGTATGTCTTGCGAAGAGACCATGAGGATAAAATCAGAGAGATTAGAGCCCACAAAGAGGCATACCGACAATCTTTCTTTCCACGAACAATACGAGACTGGAATAGAAGGGAGAACTGATAGAGGTACTGCCATCGAGTTTCATCATTGCGACAAGTAAAAGTTCAGGATGTGCTGAAGGATTGTGTTTCTATGAAAATAAATGTATCTTTGGGTTTAATAAAGTACAGGTCCTATGCATTTAAACTAATTTTCAGACACACTCAATAATCTGGCAGTTCTGCTAATCTGGCACCCAGCTGTGGAAGGAATGGCCCAATTAGCAAGGGTCTAGTGTATTACTATTACTTGCTGTGATTTGGTGTGTTCATTAATATCCATCTAATGTTCTATGGTGTTATAGCATAGCGTACTGAATAAAAGCCAAACAAAACTAAAATGTCCCGTTCCAAAGACAATGTGTATTCCTCGCAGTAGCTAACAGGTCCCGATGTTTCTGTTCACAGAGTGCTGTAATGTAGTGCCCCGTGAAGCGAGCCGCATCACGAGTTTCCTGTGCGAGATGTGCCAGGAGAAAGGCCATGCGGGACGTGCCCGCTCCCCGTCGCTCGTCAAGATTCCCCACCCGGGACAGCCATCCTCGGGGCCGGCCCTCTTGCTGGCAGCACCTCTGCGAGCCTGCTGATAGGTAGAGGACAGTGTCGTATCTCCTAGAGGCACTAGTTTACCTGAATGTGGAGTGCCACGGCATCCATCTGTATGACCAGGTCTTTGTATCTTGCCATGAGATGCTACGCTGTAGCGAATGTCACTTTCTTTTTTGTTGTGTGTGCAGAACAAGTGTACTGCCATCTGATTTAAGAAAATGCCTACAAGCTTTAGCCCAGTTTTCTCATCTGTTCTGTAAAATGTTTTTTCTATAAGAGTGCTAGCCACTGCCCATCCTGTACTCAAATTCTGGTCAGTTCTGAACTGTATGATTACTTATCTCTGCAAGAGTGATTATTGCTGAGGATTATAATTTTTCACTGTTGAGCAGTATTTTTTAGTGTCCAATGCTGGAAAGGTGACTGAATTTAGAATGTAAAGTTGGAGTTGTACATCACTCGAATGTAAACTCCAGATGATTTTGAACAAGTTTCTGTGGTAATTATATGTTAATGTGTAGCACCTTTTGAAAGCAGAGAGAGAGAGAGAGAGAGAGAGAGAGAGAGAGCTGTGTGTGTGTGTGTGTGTGTGTGTGTGAGAGAGAGAGAGAGAGAGAGAGAGAGAGAGAATGCATGCATACATGTGTGTGCACAGGTGCAAAGGGAAAGTACAGAGCCTATACTGTTATCTGCAGACTTAGAACTTAATATAAATTTAGTATGTTTATCTTTCATGATATAATGAATTGATATGTGAATTGAGTTAATGTGTGTTGTTTATACGTTATTAAATTTTGATATGAAGTCTGAATCACATTTATATTGCTTAGCCAATCTCATGCTTTCTCTCAGTGGTATGTCAGAAATGTTTGGATAGTGTATAACTTTTAAAGCAATTTTCATTTCAGTTATTGAAATGTCCTATTGTTCCTCTATACAGATTTTTATCATGCTCCTGCTGAGGGAAATTCACCAATATTTACTACTGTATAAATTCTGTTATTAAAATAAGAAATAAAAAGACTGCAAATTAATTCAATGCAAGTGTTTAATTTTGATGTCAGATGTAAAAGGAGGATTGCTCAAAGACGATAATTCCATAGAAATGTTGGAATTGTAGATCAACGCTGAAACAAAATATTTCTGAAATGTGTTTTAATAAGGAGCAACATTTTATTATTACTGGATACCTAAGTCTTAAAATCTGGACAATGAAACTATTATGAACACACAGTAATTTATGATGCTTCTTGTTAGATGGTCTCCTAGCACTAAAGAGAGAGATGTGGTGGCCATATGTGTGTGTGTGTGTGTGTGTGTGTGTGTGTGTGTGTGTGTTAGTTTTCTACATTTGATGAAGAACTTAGTCTGATAGCTGAATATATCTAGCATTCTTTTCCGTCGTGACTCTGTGTGACACAGTACGTCCTCTATGTGGTCAGAAGCAATGTATCTTATCTGATTGTGGTTTTATCTTCCTGGATTTCTTTGATATTAACTATTTGATGGAATATTTTGTGCTTTTCCTTTTTAATCATAGTTTATTATTTGCCAATAATATTTTTTTAATTACATATTGAGGAAAGACTATGAATATATTACTGGAAAATGCTAGCAACCTCTGATCACTCTGAAGAGATATGAAATAGAATAATCACATAGGCTCAGCCATAAGTAAAGCCAGTGGCAGGCTTCAGTTTATAGTCAGTCTATTAAGGAGAGTGTTTACAAATTGCTTCCAGAATATAGCTCAAGTATGTGGGACATGTGCCAAATAGGACACTGAATGCACACAGAAAAGGGCACCACAGTTGGTCACAGTTTTGTTTGATCCTTTGGAGAGTGTCACAGAGATGCTGAAACAAGTGGCCTGGCAGACTCTTGATGATAGATGTAAAATATTTTGAGAAAGCCTACTCACAAAATTTCAAGAACCGTCTTCAAATAATGACTCTAGGAGTGCACTAAAACCCCCTACTAATCACTCTAGTTGGGATGTTGAGGACAAGATTAGGTTGACTACAGCACAAATAAAGGCATGCAAACATTCATTCTTCCTATGCTCCCCACATGGATGGGACAGGAAAAAGCCATAATAACTGGTACAGTGGGATATAGCCTCTGCCGTACACTTCACAGTTTTTTTCAGGGTAATAGATGCAGACAGAAATATAAATTAATGCTAAATACTAAGAAAATGGGGAAAGATAGATACTGCCTACAGGAAAATTACAGAGACCTTTGGAGAAAAGAGAACCACTTGTATGAATATCAAGAGCTCAGATGGAAACCCAGTTCTAAGCAAAGAAGGGAAAGCAGAAAGGTGGAAGGAGTATATAGAGGGCCGATGTACTTGAGGACAATATTATGGAAATGGAAGAGGATGTAGATGAAGATGAAATGGGAGATATAATACTGCATGAAGAGTTTGACAGAGCAATGAAAGACCTAAGTCGAAATAAGGCCCCGGGAGTAGACAACATTCCATTAGAATTCCTGGCAGCCTTGGGAGAGCCATCCCTGACAAAACTCTACTATCTGGTGACCAAGATGTATGAGACAGGTGAAATACCCTCAGATTTCAAGAAGAATATAATAATTCCAATCCCAAAGAAAGCAGGTGTTGACAGATGTGAAAATTACCGAACTATCAGTTTAATAAGTCACGGCTGCAAAATACTAACACAAATTCTTTACAGACGAATGGAAAAATTAGTAGAAGCCGACCTCAGGGAAGATCAATTTGGATTCCGTAGAAATATTGGAACATGTGAGCCAACACAGACCCTACGACTTATCTGAGCTGGAAGTAGAGGAAAGCAAATTGGAAGATCATTAAAGAAATAGATGAAGTAAAGCAATTTCTCAAAGAAACCAAACGAGAGAAACATAAATTTGTAAACCATACATTGAGGCATAACAAAATGGATAATGAACATTCTTGAGGAAAAATAAGGGGTGAAATGGGCACAGATAACACCAGGAAATAAATTTTGAAGATACACAGAGGACACTGAAATACAAGATGTACCGAAACATGAAAAATTGAGCCGGGGATCAAATTATGGTTTCCTCGACCAAGATTAACCTTTGGAATAGGATGGGGTTATTGTCTCTGGTTTTCCAAAAGATACAGCTTTTGTGTTAGATGAGGCAGCATACTATCACTGCCAAGAACACTATACAAGGATAATGAAATTTCCTAATTACATTAACTGATTTTAAATTATTATTATATATTGTTGATAAACAGATGATGAAAATCAAGAAGTTGAGCCTGTAGGTTTTATAACTTTTAATGTATGGTCTTTGGAAGGAAATGGCTTTTGCAAATAGGAAAAACAAAACAGAAGGTGTTAGCAGAAGAGAAAAGTAGTTAAGGTGAAATACAACCTAATGAAAATGACAAGTTTCAGAATTTCCCCAAATTCTCATGCATACAGGATGCCCTCCCAGGTGCATTTCCTCTGGTGTTTCAACAGACGTTTGCAATTTTGTTTTTGTAATGTGTAGCTTGAGTTAACTCGAAAAAATACAGCTCATTGTGGGATGTCCAGTGTCAACAGAAAGTGTTAGTTTCTTTCCTGCCACAAACAAAATTATTTTTAAAGTGGAATTCTGTGTGTGTGTTTGTGGTCCCAAATTAGTCTAGCATGATGTGTGTTTTATCATTGTTTAACAATAAAATAAAAGAATAACCAGTACTCCAGCAGAGCTGCTGCTCGGCCGCATCAGTCAGCATGTGCAAGGATGGTGCTCGTTTGGCTGCATTACTGATTATTCTTCACATTTTACTGTCCTTATTAATACATATCAATAAAGCAAATAGTATAATAGACTAATTTGAGACACTCTATTGAAGAGGCATTTAAAATTCCACTTTAAAAATAATTTTGTTTATAAATGGAAACAAAACCAATTCTTTCCATCAAAACTGGGTGTCATAGGAAAGATGTGAGGAGCAGTATTGTGCGGGATGACTTCAGTTACACACTACAGAAACAAAATTGCAAATAACTGCTGAATCACCAGAGAAAATGTGGCTGATGACTTTTAAGAGGGTTGTTGTTGTTGTCTTCAGTCCTGAGACTGGTTTGATGCAGCTCTCTATGCTACTCTATCCTGTTCAAGCTTCTTCATCTCCCAGTACTTACTGCAACCTACATCCTTGTGAATCTGCTTAGTGTATTCATCTCTTGGTCTCCCTCTACAATTTTTACCCTCCACGCTGCCCTCCAATGCTAAATTTGTGATCCCTTGATGCCTCAGAACATGTCCTACCAACTGGTCCCTTCTTCTTGTCAAGTTGTGCCACAAACTCCTCTCCTCCCCAATTCTGTTCAATACCTCCTCATTAGTTATGTGATCTACCCATTTAATTTTCAGCATTCTTCTGTAGCACCACATTTCAAAAGCTTCTATTCTCTTCTTCTCTAAATTATTTATCGTCCATGTTTCACTTCCATACATGGCTACACTCCATACAAATACTTTCAGAAGTGACTTCCTGACATTTAAATCTATACTCGATGTTAACAAATTTCTCTTCTTCAGAAACGCTTTCCTTGCCATTGCCAGTCTACATTTTATATCCTCTCTACTTCAACCATCATCAGTTACTTTGCTCCCCAAATAGCCAAACTCCTTTACTACTTTAAGTGTCTCATTTCCTAATCTAATTCCCTCAGCATCACCCGACTTAATTTGACTACATTCCATTATCCTTGTTTTGCTTTTGTTGATGTTCATCTTATACCCTCCTTTCAAGACACTACACCTGGCATATGTTTAATTTCATTGTTACAAAGAAAAACGAGAGCTGGATGCAGTGAGGATTGCTCGATACTTCATCTTAAATGTGATGTGTCCTATGGATCACTGTTGCAGTTTTAATTATTATAATAGAGGAGCGAATTTAATGAAGGATTTCTGCAAGCTTTTACAGAAAATTTAAACTCGAACTTAATGAAACTTATATTTCAACAACATTTTTGAGATTCGTAGCGTCCACAGAGGAGAATCACCTGAGATACATACACCATAAAAATAATCAACAATGTAGGGAAAGATAGATTGCTACTTACAGTAAGGAAGACATGTCAAAGTTGCAGACAGGCACAAGTAGAAGACATTCACATATAGCTTTTGGCCTTCATCAGTAAAGCAGTCAAATCAGTAAAACACATTTCCACTTACACATACAGATTGTCTGGGTTAAACATAAGCTTATATAAAATACAGTAACTTGAGACATAATTGAGATATTTAATGGCAGTTTGCTTCTCTGCAAGAATGCAAAATGTTTTCTATGTTTGCTTGTTGCGGCAGCTAATACTGTTCGTGCATGCACACAACTGCTTTGTTCACATAAAACTGTGTCAGTAGCCATTTGGACTCCACAGCGAAAGGTGTTCTTTGTGCTTCCTCAAGAGAGCTAAAATCTGTCACACTGGCACAATGTTGTTTCTGGCATCAGTATGGACTGGAACTGACTGATGATGTGCCCACTTACATAAAAATTGAGAAATGGGATAAGCAGCTTTGGGAAACTGGGAATTTGCTTTTTATGTCAGACACACATTCCAAGAGGATGCTGCTGTTGCATTAATCCGTATGTCCTTCCCCTGCAGAGCCCTCATAAGTTAATCAGACAAGCAAGAAGGCAGTTAGGTACCTCATTTGAGAGTACACAATGTTGTCCATAAAATGTTGTCTCTGTGGAAAAGAAACTGCAGCTTCACCACAAAATGAAGTCTGAGAATAGGTCAGGAAAGAACTCATTAGTGGAGACTATCCTGGCAAAAATGGATGAAATGAGATATTCCTCAGTTTTGTCTGTTTCTCAGTTGATGCTACATCATTCCACATTTCCATCACAATAAACACGCGCATCGGGTACTGAACTCTTCCCCCCCCCCCCCCCCCCCCCCCTCACCCTCTCCCCCTTTGGAGTGGTAGAGTGCAGACGTGACTCTCTGAAAGTGAATGTGTGGTGCAGATTGTTGAAGGACAGGGTTATAGACCCATTTCTTCTCTTGGAGCATACAGTTAATGCAATGATGAACATAGATATGTTGGAGGTGTATGCTGTGCCACAACTTTCTCATGAACTTTCAACAAGATTGCGGCCCCGTACCATTTAGTGAACATTGTGAGGGATTTCTTGGACCACTAGTTCCAAGATCACTGGATAGGTTGAGACAGTCCATTGATTTTTTTCTTTTGGGATTTATCATGCACCAACTGTGCACACAGCAGTTGATGATCTATCAGATCTGTACCATCACATTCGTGCAGCTGTCACAAAAAATACAGTGCTGCAAAATACTTGGAGGGAAGTGGAATACAGATTAGATGTCTGTTGCACCACTAATGGTGCACATATCGAAGTGTATTATCTGTGTGAAACAACATTTTGAGTTACCATACTTGTAGAAGCATTCCATTAGTAATATCTCAATTCTTCTCAAGTTGTTATTTTTATATTATTACACGTTTAATCCGGACACCCCGTATAATAGTGCCTCTACATGTTTCGAACTGGTAAATCAGATGTAGGCCTGTTGCCAAATCACTATAGCTCATCTTTTGGCCTATGGTGTTTGCCAGTAATGTGTTTGTGGAAATAATGTAAGAGATAAGACTCAGACATTATGGCAAACAAGAAAGAAAAAAGAAGTCTTATACCACCGTTAGCTGGTCTAAACTTCCATATCTGAAATAAAGTAAATTATTCAACAGTAGTTGTGAATAAACAAGTTTATGCTGTTTGCTTTGCATCTTCACCATTTATGTTAGCAAACTGGTTTTATTACCCTTAAGGGGGAACACGCATGAAATGTATACTCTTATGTTATCTAACAGTGCGTCTAAAATATTAAAGATGAACAAGTAAAATTTTATGTGGTGGTTAGCAATAGTGTAATGCAATTTGAAATTCAGTTTTCAAAACTTTTTTTCAAACTTAGAAATCACTAAAAAAATATCTATTTTAATACATTGATATTTATTAGTGTTCCTTTTCCACATAACCTGTTACACCAATCACTGCCCTAGTTGAACTGTGTGATGTCTCCATCCATAGAAACAATTATACATAAGCAATTTTGAATATTGTGATAAAAAACATTGTGTAGTGTTTTAAATCTTTTTTGTAGGAATTAGTATAGAGATTTCAGCACTTTTGCCTATGTATCGCATCTTAAAGAAAACATTTATAGCTTTGTGTGTATGTTTGTTGCACTATGAGAAACATGTGGGCCAAATATCAAGGCATTACATCACTCCTGAGAAAAAAGTACACAGTGTCAGAAAACGTAGTTCCTGGGAAAATCAGTTTAAAAGGTAAACTGATATTTTCTTCAATTAGACCTGCTCAGAATGCCCCCGAACAGTACTTAGAATCTTTCTTGTCCTTGAGACCTGACTTCTTTCCTTTTATTTTGTTTCCTTCGCTAGTTCCTGAATAAACAGTTCAGCTCTAGACACATGACAATGGTTAATTTTCTCAAGAATTTAAAGTTAATGCACCACCCCTGAAGCCCAAATACTGCAGCACTTTTAACTCTTTCTCTGTTCCCATGATTGAAAACAATTACAGCATCATATGCTGCAAGCTTTGCAACTGCAGATGATCAAAGTGTTGTCTTGGGGCAATGTCTTTCAGAGACTCATTTGGATTTTGTGTTTTTGCCATGAACACACTTCCTTTGTAGGACACTGTTGTGTACATAGTTCCGCGTAGTCAGCGCATTCACAACTTTCCCACTAGAGCGCGCCCCGCTAAGCACAACAGCGCAGGCGCAGCGCCCGTCCGTCTCTGCACTACGAGATGGTGCTGTCTTAGAGACGGACCAAATTCTGCTTCCGCCGACCCGCCTATTAATATGTAACGCAGCCAATGAGATTGCTGCTAATGTAGAACCTTTTCTCCTTGCGGATCACACTCACGACTCACGCAGTGATACCTGAACGCGCGAGGTATTATAACGAGTGTACAGACCTGCATTTGTCTGCATCAGTCTGTTCCAGTCGGCATTAGTCTGTAGTCAAGTTTCAGCCTGCGCCTAATAAGATTATCATATTCCTGAACATAGCCATTAAGATAAATGTATAGACACTTTGTCAAGTATCAGAGATATGTGAGAATAAGATTAACATACCAAGACCAAGGGAACTTCAGATTGTCAATTGTAAACAGCAGCCAGAATCAAGTTAAGTAATTTCTATGTTTTTATTATTTTAATAAATGTGTGTGAAAATTAATCAAGTTCTGTTTAAAGTTGGTCACCATCAATCTGCTACTCTAAGCGTGCAAGTGGCATTTCTATCGTCTGACCTAACAGCAGAAGATAAACACGCCACGATAAGAACACGAGACATATTGCTGACACTCGCCTACTTCGTTAGAGCGCCAAGTCAAATAATCTGATGGTGTGTGTACCGAAGGTACACGCACACCACAGACACCATTTGTCAGGAACCTAAATGTGGCCTGATAGCATTCATTGCACATTCAGGAATGCATTCCATGTTGGTGTTAAATTGTTATTCAGTAAACATAGTGAAAAGGAGTGTGACCAGAAAACATTGAACAACATCGAAATTTTTTTTTTTATCGCTTCCCATACAATATCAAAAATGAAACTTTGGGAAATAGTTGTAAGTAAATTTTATTACCCCCCCATGAACCATGGACCTTGCCGTTGGTGGGGAGGCTTGCGTGCCTCAGCGATACAGATAGCCGTACCGTAGGTGCAACCACAACGGAGGGGTATCTGTTGAGAGGCCAGACAAACGTGTGGTTCCTGAAGAGGGGCAGCAGCCTTTTCAGTAGTTGCAAGGGCAACAGTCTGGATGATTGACTAATCTGGCCTTGTAACAATAACCAAAACGGCCTTGCTGTGCTGGTACTGCGAACGGCTGAAAGCAAGGGGAAACTACAGCCGTAATTTTACCCGAGGGCATGCAGCTTTACTGTATGATTACATGATGATGGCGTCCTCTTGGGTAAAATATTCCGGAGGTAAAATAGTCCCCCATTCGGATCTCCGGGCGGGGACTACTCAAGAGGATGTCGTTATCAGGAGAAAGAAAACTGGCGTTCTACGGATCGGAGCGTGGAATGTCAGATCCCTTAATCGGGCAGGTAGGTTAGAAAATTTAAAAAGGGAAATGGATAGGTTGAAGTTAGATATAGTGGGAATTAGTGAAGTTCGGTGGCAGGAGGAACAATACTTCTCGTCAGGTGACTACAGGGTTATAAACACAAAATCAAATAGGGGTAATGCAGGAGTAGGTTTAATAATGAATAGGAAAATAGGAATGCGGGTAAGCTACTACAAACAGCATAGTGAACGCATTATTGTGGCCAAGATAGATACGAAGCCCACACCTACTACAGTAGTACAAGTTTATATGCCAACTAGCTCTGCAGATGACGAAGAAATTGAAGAAATGTATGATGAAATAAAAGAAATTATTCAGATTGTGAAGGGAGACGAAAATTTAATAGTCGTGGGTGACTGGAATTCGAGTGTAGGAAAAGGGAGAGAAGGAAACATAGTAGGTGAATATGGATTGGGGGACAGAAATGAAAGAGGAAGCCGGCTGGTAGAATTTTGCACAGAGCACAACATAATCATAACTAACACTTGGTTTAAGAATCATGAAAGAAGGTTGTATACATGGAAGAACCCTGGAGATACTAAAAGGTATCAGATAGATTATATAATGGTAAGACAGAGATTTAGGAACCAGGTTTTAAATTGTAAGACATTTCCAGGGGCAGATGTGGACTCTGACCACAATCTATTGGTTATGACCTGTAGATTAAAACTGAAGAAACTGCAAAAAGGTGGGAATTTAAGGAGATGGGACCTGGATAAACTAAAAGAACCAGAGGTTGTACAGAGATTCAGGGAGAGCATAAGGGAGCAATTGACAGGAATGGGGGAAATAAATACAGTAGAAGAAGAATGGGTAGCTTTGAGGGATGAAGTAGTGAAGGCAGCAGAGGATCAAGTAGGTAAAAAGACGAGGGCTAGTAGAAATCCTTGGGTAACAGAAGAAATATTGAATTTAATTGATGAAAGGAGAAAATATAAAAATGCAGTAAGTGAAACAGGCAAAAAGGAATACAAACGTCTCAAAAATGAGATCGACAGGAAGTGCAAAATGGCTAAGCAGGGATGGCTAGAGAACAAATGTAAGGATGTAGAGGCTTGTCTCACTAGGGATAAGATAGATACTGCCTACAGGAAAATTAAAGAGACCTTTGGAGATAAGAGAACGACTTGTATGAATATCAAGAGCTCGGATGGAAACCCAGTTCTAAGCAAAGAAGGGAAAGCAGAAAGGTGGAAGGAGTATATAGAGGGTCTATACAAGGGCGATGTACTTGAGGACAATATTATGGAAATGGAAGAGGATGTAGATGAAGATGAAATGGGAGATACGATACTGCGTGAAGAGTTTGACAGAGCACTGAAAGACCTGAGTCGAAACAAGGCCCCCGGAGTAGACAATATTCCATTGGAACTACTGACGGCCGTGGGAGAGCCAGTCCTGACAAAACTCTACCAGCTGGTGAGCAAGATGTATGAAACAGGCGAAATACCCTCAGACTTCAAGAAGAATATAATAATTCCAATCCCAAAGAAAGCAGGTGTTGACAGATGTGAAAATTACCGAACTATCAGCTTAATAAGTCACAGCTGCAAAATACTAACACGAATTCTCTACAGACGAGTGGAAAAACTAGTAGAAGCCAACCTCGGGGAAGATCAGTTTGGATTCTGTAGAAACACTGGAACACGTGAGGCAATACTGACCTTACGACTTATCTTAGAAGAAAGATTAAGGAAAGGCAAACCTACGTTTCTAGCATTTGTAGACTTAGAGAAAGCTTTTGACAATGTTGACTGGAATACTCTCTTTCAAATTCTAAAGGTGGCAGGGGTAAAATACAGGGAGCGAAAGGCTATTTACAATTTGTACAGAAACCAGATGGCAGTTATAAGAGTCGAGGGACATGAAAGGGAAGCAGTGGTTGGGAAGGGAGTAAGACGGGGTTGTAGCCTCTCCCCGATGTTGTTCAATCTGTATATTGAGCAAGCAGTAAAGGAAACAAAAGAAAAATTCGGAGTAGGTATTAAAATTCATGGAGAAGAAATAAAAACTTTGAGGTTCGCCGATGACATTGTAATTCTGTCAGAGACAGCAAAGGACTTGGAAGAGCAGTTGAATGGAATGGACAGTGTCTTGAAAGGAGGATATAAGATGAACATCAACAAAAGCAAAACAAGGATAATGGAATGTAGTCTAATTAAGTCGGGTGATGCTGAGGGAATTAGATTAGGAAATGAGGCACTTAAAGTAGTTAAGGAGTTTTGCTATTTGGGGAGCAAAATAACTGATGATGGTCGAAGTAGAGAGGATATAAAATGTAGGCTGGCAATGGCAAGGAAAGCGTTCCTGAAGAAGAGAAATTTGTTAACATCCAGTATTGATTTAAGTGTCAGGAAGTCATTTCTGAAAGTATTCGTATGGAGTGTAGCCATGTATGGAAGTGAAACATGGACGATAAATAGTTTGGACAAGAAGAGAATAGAAGCTTTCGAAATGTGGTGCTATAGAAGAATGCTGAAGATTAGATGGGTAGATCACATAACTAATGAGGAAGTATTGAATAGGATTGGGGAGAAGAGAAGTTTGTGGCACAACTTGACCAGAAGAAGGGATCGGTTGGTAGGACATGTTCTGAGACATCAAGGGATCACCAATTTAGTATTGGAGGGCAGCGTGGAGGGTAAAAATCGTAGAGGGAGACCAAGAGATGAATACACCAAGCAGATTCAGAAGGATATAGGTTGCAGTAGGTACTGGGAGATGAAAAAGCTTGCACAGGATAGAGTATCATGGAGAGCTGCATCAAACCAGTCTCAGGACTGAAGACCACAACAACAACAACAAATTTTATTACCAAATGGAAACCAAATTGAAAAATGAAATTTTTGGGCACAGCAGCACGTGTCACTTCTTAACTGGTTTTCACAGCCATGGCTATGCAAGTCTGTAAAGTACAGTATACTAAAATTTCCACATGAGAGAGAGAGAGAGAGAGAGAGAATAAATAGTTGCACTTTTACAATGTGCACGTTGTACCATATAAATTTAGATACTATATAAATTTGGAATTAAATAAAATGTTCTGAAAATTTCTGTGATGTACTAACTTAATTAATAAATTAAACATATAATCAAGTTCTGGAGAACATTGTATTGGAAGTGATAATTACACCAGCACACAAGATTTCACTAATTTTGAACAAACTTATTAACTGGTAATCATCCAAATTCATGGGACCTGATAAAATTAATTTTGTGAACAATCAAACATATTACAAATAATGATGTTAATACAGAGGCTGAAACTTCAGTCTCACTGGGACAATGAACAATGAGGAGCATCCACAGTGTGCCTTGTGTTTGAAAGTATACTGCCTAGCAAATTAAAATGTCATTTAGAATTTGTTCATAAGAATGATTTAATGAAACCAAGTTCTGATAACAAATTATGTTGTAGAAATGCATTTTTAATCAAATTTTCTCTTTTTCCATTGAGCTGGATGACTCTTTACCAACTGGAAGTTCGTGCCTCTCTCGGTGGTGGAATGCTTCATCAAAATTGCTGTTTGATCATTTTGAATGTTGAACTTTATTGGCTTTGAGTGGTGTACAGTGGTATCAATGTATGCATGGATCACGGTTTGTTTTTTACTCACAGTGTCACAAAAATGTCGGCTATGCTGACAGCTAAGGAGGGTGGCTTTGCCCTCTCCCATGCTCCTTACATGCAGGGGAAGGGGTGCTGGAAAGGAAGAGGTACACTGGTGGAGGTGGGGAGGGAAGGTATTACTATTATACTCTTCTATGCTGGCATCTATATTACTGAATGGCTAAACTGGTTTACAGTATCCGGTCCTAGTTCCATATTGCACATCTAATGCCTTCCGTGAGGAACAAAAATTTTGTTTTCAGTATTTTGCACAAACTGTACTGCAAAACTTGAGGACAAGCTAGATAAAGTAACATAAAATATTAACTACTTGGTGGAAACGAGTGTGCATGAGGGGTCATATGTCATAAAGTGGGAGGGCAGCAAGACTGTAGTGCAAACTGGGTCTGGCCCTACAACACGAGGCAGTTGAAGGATGGGAAATGTGGTGTCACTGCCAGACACCACACTTGCTAGGTGGTAGCCTTTAAATCAGCCGCGGTCCGTTAGTATACATCATACCCGCGTGTCACCACTATCAGTGATTGCAGAACGAGCGCCGCCACACGGCAGGTCTAGAGAGACTCCCTAGCACTAGCCCCAGTTGTACAGCCGACTTTGCTAGCGATGGTTCACTGTCTACATACGTTCTCATTTGCAGAGACGACAGTTTAGCATAGCCTTCAGCTACGTCATTTGCTACGACCTAGCAAGGCGCCATATTCAGTTACTATAATCTGAACAGATAATATTGTGAATCATGTACAGTCAAGAGCGATGTTCATCATTAATGGATTAAAGTTAAGTATCAAACTAATTACGTCCGCTTTCTGAATTCTAATTCCTTGTCATGTTCCAGACCTCACGTCAGTATAGTACTTCCCTCCTCACGCCAGCTGCTTGAGCTAAAACGCGTGCATTTCGGCCTCCTCTAGTAACATAGTGTTGGCTCTTCTGCCAACCCAACAGGAAAAGACAGTGGTTGTCTATCAGCAAGCAGTTACAGTTTACTGTGGTGGTGTTGTTCATTACAACAAGGCCTGGAGACAACATTTGCACGACTTCACACGGGGAAGGAGTGAGGAAAAAGTGTGATAAGCATAGCCAGTAGTTTGGTTTTGATCACAGTATTGTTTCACATGCAGGGGCTGTGTTCCAAACCGCAGGCACTGCAGGAGAGATGGTAGTCGACCACAGTCAATTGCAGCAGCAGATGACCACTATATAGTGCAATGGGCATGAAGGAATCAGTGTCAAACAGTGAGTGCAATTACAACCACATTTAGCAGGACTTAAAAGGCACACAAAGTCACACTCCACAGTGGCACAGTGACTGCACACGAGTGGTCTCTTCGCCTGACAGCCGCCACTCCGTGTCCTGTTGACACCCGTACACCGATGGCACCATTTTTGTCAGTGTCGAAAGCATACCTCTGACTAGTGATTCTGGACGTACAGTCATATGTCGAGGGATGGGGATATACACTGCACTCGAGAACACTGTCAAAACATGATATATTTGAGGATTCAGTGTTACAGTGTGTGGAGGTATAAAGTTGAACACTTACCAGTCAATGTTACTGTAACACTGTACTCCTTCCTCGTGTTTGTCTTTTCGTGGGTGCACTTGGCCCAGACTTAATTTTTATGGATAACGTGTGACTGAATAGTACAGCACGGGTGCGGGAGCTCTCGGGACAGAAGGTATTTGGCAAATGGAGTGGCATGCCCATACTGGTAGAGGAATGGAATGCCCTACCACAGAGCACTGAAAGACCTGAGTCGAAACAAGGCCCCCGAAGTAGACAACACTCCATTAGAACTACTGATGGCCTTGGGAGAGCCAGTCCTGACAAAACTCTACCATCTGGTGAGCAAGATGTACGAGACAGGCGAAATAGCCTCAGACTTCAAGAAAAATATAATAATTCCAATCCCAAAGAAAAGCAGGTGTTGACAGATGTGAAAATTACCGAACTATCAGTTTAATAACTCACAGCTGCAAAACACTAACGCGAATTCTTTACAGACGAATGGAAAAACTAATAGAATCCGACGTCAAGGAAGATCAGTTTGGATTCCGTAGAAATGTTGGAACACGTGAGGCAATACTGACCCTACGACTTACCTTAGAAGCTGGATTAAGGAAAGGGAAACCTACGTTTCTAGCATTTGTAGACTTGGAGAAAGCTTTTGACAATGTTGACTGGAATACTACCTTTCAAATTCTGAGGGTGGCAGGGGTAAAATACAGGGAGCAAAAGGCTATTTACAGTTTGTACATAAACCAGATGGCAGTTATAAGAGTCGAGGGACATGAAAGGGAAGCAGTGGTTGGGAAGGGAGTGAGACAGGGTTGTAGCCTCTCCCCGATGCTATTCAATCTGTATATTGAGCAAGCAGTAAAGGGAACAAAAGAAAAGTTCGGAGTAGTTATTAAAAGCCATGGAGAAAAAATAAAAACTTTGAGGTTTGCTGATGACCTTGTAATTTTATCAGACACAGCAAAGGACTTGGAAGAGCAGTTGAATGGAATGAACAGTGTCTTGAAAGGAGGGTATAAGATGAACATCAATAAAAGCGAAATGAGGATAATGGAATGTAGTCGAATTATGTCAGGTGATGCTAAGGGAATTAGATTAGGAAATGAGACACTTAAAGAAGTAAACGAGTTTTGCTATTTGGGGAGCAAAATAACTGACGATTGTCGAAGTAGAGAGGATATAAAATATAGACTGGCAATGGCAAGGAAATCATTTCTGAAGAAGAGAAATTTGTTAACATCGAGTATACGTTTAAATGTCAGGAAGTAGTTTCTCAAAGTATTTCTATGGAGTGTAGCCATGTATGGAAGTGAAACGAGGGCGATAAATAGTTTAGACAAGAAGAGAAGTTTTCAAAATGTGGTGCTACAGAATAATGCTGAAGATTAGATGGGTAGATCACATAACTAATGTAGAGGAATTGAATAGAATTGGGGAGAAGAGGAGCTTGTGGCACAACTTGACTAGAAGAAGGGATCGGTTGGTAGGACATGTTCTGAGACATCGAGGTATCACCAATTTACTATTGGAGGGCAGCGTGGGGGTAAAAATCGTAGAGGGAGACCAAGAGATGAATACACTAAGCAGATTCAGAAGGATGTAGGCTGCAGTAGGCACTGGGAGATGAAGAAGCTTGCACAGGATAGAGTAGCATGGAGAGCTGCACCAAACCAGTCTCAGGACTGAAGACCACAACAACCACAAAAACTTCTTTACCTTCCTGTGGCTAGCACAGGAGCATGTTGCGGGGCATGCATTGCTGTCTGTGGTGATCACACACCCCACTAAGAACATTTTGTAACCAAAAATTATGGTTACTTCATGTAATTATTGTCTTCAAATAAAAGTGTCATCGCTGTTCGTCTCATTGTGTATTTCTTTCAGTTACCTTCTGCACTATACTGAAATGTAGCCATTCTTTCTACATATGATCCCAAGTTTCAGCATGCTACGTTACTTGGCAGTGACACATCCTACAAAAGTTATTTTGTCCTTAAATTTTGCAAACCAGCGTGATTGCTGACTGAATTTAAAAATGTCATAATCTACTCATTAAGAGGTGTAATCTTATGTTTAAGGTTTAAAACAGTGAGACAAGTATTACAATCAGAAACTGTGTATATGTCTCAAGGCACCCCAAGTAAATACCTAAATTATATTCATCCAGTATTTGAGAATGAGAGTGCTTGATGACTTGCAGTGAACTTTACACAATTTCAGACCTTTTATAAACTTTTACATCAAAAATTTAACATATTTTCTCGTTTGTAAAGTAATCAGAAGTTTGCAACTGATCTACAGGAGGGGGTTCAATTCTTTAATACAGTTGTATTCAATCTGTGTGCCACAGAGTCCTAGTGTGACACAAATGACCATCTGGGGCATCGTGGATTTGTCTCGTGTGTGCTTGCGAAAGACAGTTGTGGGAAATTTCAGTTTATGGTATCGACCTATGTGGCCTCGACAGAGATCCATTCAGACGGTGCCCAGCTCATTTAAGCAAACAAAACTTTGAAGCTGAACTATTGCATGTCACACTTAGTAGCACCGAAGAGTTTTTAAAATTGTCAAGTGGAAGTGAAAAGTGAGAATTTGCCAAGGATAAGAAGGAAAGAAGTAATAAAGATAAGAAACTCGAGTACAGAAAATATGACGATAGCTGCTTGGATTTGGTTTTGTGTGTACTGATGCAAACAATGAAGAGCATACACAGTGTGTTTTGTGTTTGAAAGTATGCTGCCTAACAGATTAAAATGTCATTTAGAATGTGTACATATGAATGACACGATCAAACCGAGGACACATTTTATAGGAAACTGAGTCAAATGAATGAACAGAAATCATTGTTTACCAAGCAGGTGAAAATCTCAAATAAAGCTCTCCCAGTATCTCAAAATTAGCTTACAGAATAGCAAAATGTAAGCAGGCCTATTACAGAAGTTAGTAATTCTACTATGTGATATTGAAATACTGTCCACTAGACTTGCAGAGTCCATGGTAAAACAGCTTTTGCCCATTCCTTTGTGTGACACTACAATTAGTCATCAGATTCAGGATTTACGGGAGGATCTTCGCAAACAAATTGTAGAAAAAATTAGGAGGGGGATTTTGGACTGCAGCTCGATGAGGCCATCGATACCAATAGAGATGCTCATTTAACTTTATATGTGTGATCTGTTGATTAAAATAGTAATGAAATGATGGAAAATGAGTATATTCACTAATGGGGCACAACCTGTGTTGGGGCATTACAGTGGTCTACAGCTCCTGTTGCTCTGTGGATCCATAGTGAAGCACTCGTTTCAAAAGGGTTTATCTGAAACAAGTACTACAGACTGTCATGTGGTGAACTTTATTAAAACTTGTCCTCAGAAAGGTAACACTTGTTAGCTTTTGAGGGGAAATATATTAGAGCGCACTTTTGTACTTAAGTGAGAAGTCCATTCTTACGTGGAAGAAGAAAATAATATCAATGCTAAGTGCTTTCTAGACACTGACTTTCCATCACTGAACAAGTCTCTGCAAGGAAGTGAAACTCATTACACTCACCTTACTGACAAAGTTTCTGGTTTAAAAAATAAAGCTGCTTCTTTGAAAGAGAAAAATGAATGAGGAGGCAGAAATAGACTACTTTCCATGTTTGCAGCATTTTATAAATGAAAATGAGACTGGCCTTACCGCAGATATTTTTTATATAATAGGACATTTATCTGAAATTCATGTTCATTTCGAAAAATACTTTCTTCCTCCTGAGTTCAATACTGCAGGAGAGGAAGAGTTGACAGAACTGTCATCAAATTCTTCACTAAAACTGAAGTTTTCATAAATGACTTCACCAACATTTTGGTATTCAGTAAGAAGAGTTTCCAAGCTCGAGCAAGAAAGTACAGAAGGAATTAATTCCTTTTGCAACTTCCTCTCTTTGCGAGAGTGGGTTTTCGGAAGTGGCTGTTATTAAAACCAAATACAGATCAAGACTTTGTGCGAAGAAGGAAATGTGAGTAGCCGTATCCCATTTGGTACCACAATTTGACAAACTGTGTAATAAGAAGCAAGCTCGAGTGTCACACCTAAGTGGGTAGTATTTTATTCAAAAATTTTTCTAGTAATTATTTCTGTTCTTACAAGGAATCCTACAGGGGAGCTTAGAAAACAATATAGTCGGTTAGGGGAGCCCTGAACTCAAAAAGGTTGAAAATCATAGCTTCAATGAAATGGGGGTGAAGGGAGTTACTGGTGATTAACAAGTTACACATGTACAGCACTGGGGCAGATGTCCTGTCAGAATGATGATATTATCCATTCTTGAAAAAGCAGTGCCATGTTTTTACACAGTAATTTTATCAAGAAACTTAAAATCGAATTCCAAGTCCTAAAGAAGAAAACATGAAAACTAAGTACATAAAAATAAATCTAATTTATTTACACTTTTTAATTGGATCACTCTGGTCAGTTTCAGACCTCAAGTTTATTCCATAGTATTAAATCACCATTCCCATTGTTTACTGATCTTGATCCCTCATCTGGTTTGTGTGTGTGTCTTCCAATTTCCTGATTCAAGCAATGGAGAGTACAGGGTGGAATAACAACAGTATTATGAGAAGGATAGATTGCTACTCACCCTACAAAGGAGACAAGTACTACGAAAATACTGTTATACATTTAAGCAAGCTACACACACACACACACACACACACACACACACACACACACACACACACACACACACGCGACCAATTTCTCCAGCCGCTGTGGTTGGATTGCAAACTATACCACAAGACCCATTGTTGACATTGGTCGCATGTGTGAGTTGTCCTTTTGTGTGTGTGTTCTCTATTTCAGAAAGTCTTTTGGCTGAAACTCGAATGTATAGCAGTCCTTTAGTTGTGCCTGCCTGCAACTCAACATCTCTTCTATATGCTGACTTACCTGATTTAGTTTTTGGAATCTTTTTTGGGTTGAGTTGGGTTGTTTGGAAGAAGAGACCACACAGCGAGGTCATCAGTCTCATCGGATTAGGGAAGGACGGGGTTAAATATCTCTACATTGTTGGTTTTTTGTTGTCATATAGTGATTTTGTTTCTGAGCAGTGGGTCAGTTAATTTTATTTCTGGTTTTTCAGAAAATATTCTGAGGCTGATTTTCTGTGCTATTTTCCAAAGTGATTTAAATTAGAGTTTGTTGAATGTTGTTGGAGAGAATAGGAAGGTCATCTGCAAATGTTGGAAAGCTTAAATTTATATTGTGTTTGGATCTTCCAATTTTGATGTTCTTTGGGTTAACCTGGTACCATTATCTCATTATAAAAGATGTTTCACAATTCTTATTACTGGCTTCTATGGTTTGTAAGGGGTCTTAGTAGATAAAATTTTGATTTAAAAAAATCGTGTCTGGAAGTGTTCTGTGTCAATGTAAAATGAGTTTGAAGATCATATCACTGTCAGTTATCCTGCTTCATGGTACACAGTACACACACAGCAGGGATAATGAGCCCAGACCTGTGTGCTCTACTGGAGCCCATAGCATGGACTGTGTGTCAATTACTTATTGTGGGAATCTCTTCTACTTGACAAAGCATGTACTCATCAATACTAAGACTGTGGTGTATCTGTGGAGTACCTCTCGTTGTGAACGAAACAGTTTCTCTCAGCTGTTGTTCTAGTCGGAGAAAAATTTTACGTGATTTCATAATTACAACAGGGACTGCTGACCACAGCATCTTCCTGCCAGTTTGTGCACATGTCGTGAAGTGGGAGACTTGAAAGTGACTAGATTTTCAAACTTATTTACACACTACATTTCTGGACACAGGTTCCTTATGAAGTCTTCATCTTCTAAGCCCCCTCTACAACCCCTATGAATTGTGAAACATGTTGTACATTCCAATTCTCACTTAAACAGTAGTAGAGGAAGGAGTCCTTCCGTCCTGATCCTGTATTTATGGAGAATGGCTCTAAAAACTCTCCTCTGAACTCTATTTTCAGTATTATGTTGGTTAACACAAGTTCTACTGATCTGATTAATTTTGGGTGGCGTTCGAAATTTCTTACGATTTTCAATATTTAAAGTTTATAGACACATTTATGAGCCTTTTTAAAATGTACATATCTTATACAATAAAAAAGAACTTTTGCGTGATTCACACCAAGTCATCTTCATCAGGCAGCACTCGGATGATCAGCATCTCGTAGAGATAACAGTTACTTTTGAGAACACACTGTCTGATACAGAGAAAGCAGTGGGTATACGACATTTTGTTGGATTGCAGATTATACTGCAGGAATAAGGTGAATGAAAGACATATTCACAGTACAAAAGAGAAGTAAGCATGTATTAAAAGTAATATATATATGTAACCCTAAGGACAAAGCTACATTTTCACATGGTTATGTACGAAAGAGATGTTGAGAAAATGTACATCTTGGAAGAGAAAATATACAAGTTTCTTACACATTGTGGATACAAAAAACATTTTTTAATATGTTATTGAATGTTTTCTTTGTATCTCTTTTATAATGACTAGTATATTAGTAAAAAAATAAAGACAAACAGTACAATGCAATCTTAACAACAATATAAGACAGAATTTATTCACCATTCTGAGTGTCATGTTGCAACTGCCTCCAAGAGACTGCAGGCTGTTATAAAGTGTCTTTGTGAATGCTTAGCATCAACAATTTCAGCACAATATTTTTGGAGACATTACTATGCTCCCTGCTTGAATCCTGAACTGCCAATGTGATACACAAGTTATTATTTATTTCTTTTAAGTAGAGATGACACAGTTTTTCTTTTCCTTCTTTTGAGATGTTGATATTACTGATCTATTGTTTACTGGTTCAACTGCACCCCAATTACATCAGGGAGACTGTCAGCACTACATGAATGGTGAACAATATTGTTTTTGTTCTATTTTTGACGGTAGTACAATAAGTGTATAAATACGTATATGAGACTTGGCAAGATTAATTACAAGTGTCTTTAAGAGTCCCATGAGTCCACAGCACAGAAGTAATAGTGTTACAGAGACATAAAGTGAGTACATATTTGTTCAGTTTTATTATCTGAATTTGGTTGTTGCCTTATCTATTATCATCATCCAATGTAAGATGATGATCAGAAGACTATTCTACTTACATGCTGCTAAGTACAACAGAACTGACTGACTAATGAAGCGCTTAGAATGGGAGGAGATGTGGTAATAGAAAATAAGGGTGCTGATAATTTGTGACCCACATACTAGAAAATACATCTTTTAACGAAGTTTTCAAAAATAAAACTTTATAAAAGATGTCTAGTACATACAAGGCAAGAGGAAAATTTCAATCACAGTCTCAAATTACACATCTTACATGAGCTATATACAGGTCATATGATGCAGTGTCAATAAAAATCATTTAAGTTCTTTTGTTAATACTGAACACGGGTCGCACAATATGCGACAGAGCACATCGTCATCAATTCACATAATTAGAATGTAGTTGAGTAACAATCCCAATCGCTGACATCTGAATTATAAGTATGGCTGTATCCAACTTATCAGCAAATGAAAACAAACATAAATATTGTGCTCATGCTGAACAGTTAACAGAGGGGAAGTTCAGGGCACACATATGCTGGAGTAATTATGGCTTCTTGAACAAATATAATATATGCTATCAGATCACATTACAAAATTACCGTCAGGTACTGAAATATTCAGTGTAAGACATTTCTGCATATGATTTATGAATATGCATCATTACACTACTTTAGACCGAATGGGCAGTTATTTATCAACAATTGAAACTGGAACAATTACAGAAAAAAGTGTCAGCCTTGTTTTGATTGATTCTGTCCAAATAGTTGGAAGAAGCTAGTTGTTCAGTACGGTGCCATGCAACATTATTTCATTAATTCTGTATGCCATTGTTAAAGCAGACATTTTCAGTTGATAGGTATTTGACATTCATTTCACCTCAGTGACGCAAACCATGCATTGCACAATGCATTTGCTGTAATATCAATAGCTAAGCACCAGAAAATCTCACCAATTTGAAAATTACCAACATTTTGTAACAAGGAAAACTCAAAAAGGATTCGACTACAGTAAATACCGATTTTTATGTTCGCCAGACACTCTTCTTTCCTCCCTCCTACTTTTCTTAGTAACTTTCATCACCTGAATAATTAATAGAAGGCGTACAATATAACAACAAACATTTTCAACTGAGAAGAAAATAAGAAAATCCGATGAAATAAAGACTGCATATACAAAGCAAAAATAGCTCATGCCTTAAGTAGCAACTTTAATTCAGTGCCAAGAGAAACTACCACAATATATTCTCCCTCTAAAGTAAATAAATATCACAGTTAATACACTAACTTCGAGACTTGAAATTGGAGAAATTAGCAGTTTTTCAAAAACTACGAAGTTTGCTATAAATTATAAGTCACTGACAGCTTCAGAGTCCAGACATATGAAAACATGAGTTAGTCATATGCCTTATGCTGCTTGATGTAGTGCTTCTTCAGACTTTTCTTTGTAATGCATGAAACGATAAGAGCATTACCTCAAAATTTAAGACCACCAAACCCCAACTCATCACACATCAGATTTCTCACAGGGTACCCAACAGAAAAAAATCACAATTATCTGAGTTCTCTGTTTGAAACTCTCCACACTACCACTTGCAGTGACACGTGGGTACTTCGTAAGTAAACATTCTGTCACACAAATATTTCCAACAACTTACACGCGTGGCCAGCAGCAAGTGTCTCAAGTCCTTCAATCAGCAGTTAACTTAATTATGCTGTGTTCAAGGACTGACAGGCAGTGCTTAAATAAATACAGACAGTTACACCTCGCCTTCAGTCTTTCACACTATGCGGGGTATGTGACACCTGTCACGATGTTCGAGGCCACGCAATCTTGGCGTCTATTCGTTTGTATGCGAACATACAGTGCTTCCCGGCACTAGTCACGTTGCCACGCACGTCCTGAGGGCATTCACTGTCTGCTAGCAATGTCTCTGCAATGAAAAACAAATTTTTAATTAGACAAGCACAAAACAAGGGACACTTACGAATACACATACGTACATTCAACAGTTTGAAGAAATACAGCGGCTAGACATTTTTTGACAGCTTTACTTACAACAAGACATGTTTTGAACTTTCACTTGACTTCATTTACTGTATTTACTCGAATCTAAGCCACACTCGAATCTAAGCCGCACCTGAAAAATGAGACTCGAAATCAAGGGGAAAAAGTTTTCCCGAATCGGCCGCACCTGAAAGAATCGGCCGCACCTGAAATTTGAGACTCGAAATTCAAGGGGAGAGAAAAGTTTTAGGCAGCACCTCCAAATCAAAACAAAGTTGGTCCATTGTAATATGAGACACGATTTAGGTCAAATGAATGATGATACAGCTACAGTAGTTTGGTTCGAGTCGTAAGCTTAGCAGTTAAGCTTTACCAGGTAGCCATTGCTACGCGTCAGGTGCTCCATCCTACTGTACTGTGTCATGCATTATTTGTCGCATTCTGATAATGAGTGTTTACGGCTTGTCGCTGCTCGCGGCATGGCTTGCCTTTGTGCACGCTACCGCCGCTTACAATTTTTTTTAAAAAAAAAAGAGAGAGAGAGGAATCGTCTCATTGGCAAAACAATGGCAAGGGACTGCTATTTGTTGTTACTTACACTGCTGCTTACTTTGATAATGATCAACAAGAACCAAATAATAGACTGTGCAGGATAGATGTTGTGAACGAGAGTTTAGCGAAAATTTTTCTCCGTTTGATAATCTTTGCAGACGCCTCTTTAGTACTTTACATTCTGCACAGAAATTAGAGTCATCTTAGATTTAAAAATCTATTCAATTGCCGTGCTTCATTTCTGACTGTATCACTATTAGGCATAAGAAGAATACGAATATAAACATGACATGATATGTATATTCTTCCGTGTTCGCTGTTGTCTCACTCTAGTTTCGTAGTTTATTAGACAGACAGGATTTAAATGAAATAGCAGCAAACACGAAACAATACATGGCAAAATGTTTATATTAGTATTATTCTTATGGTGAAGAGAATATTGCACGTGATTCACAATTCACGAAAGTTCCTATTAGCAACCATCTCTTCTCACAGGTAGGAAAAAATTCAGAACGTAGAGTTAGCCATATTGACAAACATCCCAAACAGTCTTGCCAGTCGGATTTTCGTAGTACATTGAAATGCTGCTACATTCGAAGATGAACAATACGGAATATGTATTTACTTCATTGGATAATGTGTGAAAATGCAGTGGTCGAAACTCGGGGCAGAGAAAAAAGCTCGTCTTCCATCTTTTTTTAAAAAAATTTATTTACAGACACAGAGGTTTTGGCACCAGTATTTATCTTTGTGCCTGCAAAACATGCCTGTGTAGCGCTAGATATATTCGACGGCAGAAGTTAGTTGTGGCGGCACCTACCAACATTTTTCAGAACTTCCGCTTACTTTGCACTCGATTCTAAGCTACAGGCGGTTTTTTGGATTACAAAAACCGGAAAAAAGTGCGGCTTAGATTCGAGTAAATACGGTAGATCTTCATCAACCCAATGGTTTTGTCGACTGCATTTTATATGATGCAGGTTCCCTGAGCAAAATAACGATTTGTTTGGCGGTCTTGTGTCCTGAGTTGTTATTTAAGTTTAATTAATAGTTAGGTGGATCTACTTTTGTTCTGTAACTTGTGTCCCCTTTTTTTCATTTCTATGCATAGCAAATCCACTTCCAGTTTCACTGCATTTGCCACCTGGTTGGCTTACACCTCTGTCTATTTCTGAAGTCAGTTGTGTTTTCAGACTTAATTAAACTTGTCTCTACAACACAAACAATTGGCTTAATATATACTGTGTGAACTGTAACAAATCATGGTAGGTTACATTAGAGGCAGTCTTTTCTTCTTTATTAATGATGCAAAATGACTATATTATGAATTAACATGAATGATTGTCTAACTACTGGATTAGTGACTAGCTAGCATTAACAGAAATGAGTATGGCAGATCCTACATATAAAAAGTAATATCACATATTTTACATTCATATGCAACTAAAAGTTTAGAAGGAATAAAAAAATAGTAAATGACTTACATTATACAAGTTACTAAATTGTTACATAGGAAACAGGAACAGAAATTATGGTATTTATTATCATTAATTGTGTTTTTCCTAGAGTGTGGTTGATGTGTGAATTGTTTGAGTAATTTTTCAGAAATTTCTTACAAACATTTTGTTGGATCATTCCATTTGATCATTTGGTATGTCATTTGGAGGCGCGTTCTTAGAGAATAAATTTCTATTTCTTGGCATATGTTCATTCTCTTGCCTCTGTTGGTCAGGAGCAGTATTTATAGATTACACACTGTCCCATCTTGAACAACATATAGAGCAAGGTTGTATTTGCTAAGAATTTTTCATTCGAAGAGCATCCATGTGTCTGCAACTCATTACAGTAGACACAACAATTGTTTAGTCATACAGGTGCATGTAACAAATTTAGAAGTTGGTGATATTAAGTCTACATAAACAACTGACTTCAGGAGTAGTTTCTGAATGTATAAGAAACCTGTAGCTTTCTGTATGATTTCCAATACAAACAAATGCGCAAGTGGGTCACAAACTGAATGCTGTGTTGCACGAGCGAAGCTAAAAAGTATGTATAAAGGCAGAGAAAGACGCTGTCAAGTTCCAAAATAACAGTAAGTGTTCCTAACTGTAAATTAAACATAAATGTACGACTCAGGAAACCTGGTAGCAAATGAATTGCTATTTTGCTTAGCACAGATGCAGCATTCAAAATACAGTTGCCAGATAATGTTATACTGACGAATATATAAATGTGTTAAACCAGTTGAAGATGGGCATATATCTATATGAGAAGTGTCCGGTTGCTGTATTTCTTCATGTAATATAATCCTTGCCTGTACAGCTTCACCATCATTATCGTGGATAAAATATGAATATGTACATTCAGTTATGATGCCAATGTTAAACTATTGTACATAACAGATTATTTGTAATTTGAAGTCATGCAACTGTAAAAGAGGATTATAGCTTGTTCATGCAAACTAATGAAAAAATGACTTGGACAGCAACCATTCAGGTACAAGCAGTTTATTCCAATATTTTTGGAGTGAAAGAAATAATCAAAACTTAAGATACGAGTAAAATAATTAGAAGAGTGAAGTATCTAAACTCAACACTTTTGAAAAATATTTAATTTCTTCTCCTATTGCTCAAAGAACTTATTGAATTCTTGTTGTCTTGCCATTACAGAACTAGTGCATATTTATATTATAGTGAAACTGTTCAGTTACAGTTACTGTCAATTTATCCTTGTTCTCCCTGATTCCTACCCTTCCTTCAGTTAACTTTAAAGTGAACTGACGAGAAAATAACTGTTTCAACTGTGGGACATAATTATAATTTCTTGGTAAACAACACAACTTGGTGCTCTGCATGCTTCATCCACAAGTCAAGGCAGTTCATTGTGTTTTGGTAAGATAAATATACCACATCACATGCATCACTCCTGTTGTACCACTTGAAAATACAAAAGTAGTGGCTATTAAAGAAAAATTGAACTCAGTTTTACCAAATTTGAAAATTAATTTACAAGTTACTGAAATATTTGGGAGAAAAAACAAAATTTTTTGTTTTCAGACTACACTTACCTTCACCATCCACCAACTTGAAGAGACCATAATCCTGCGGATTTGTGATGCGCACTTTGTGTGCGATGATCTTGCAGACTTCCCTGGTCGTCATGTGGGGTCGCACGGGTAGTGTCTTGGTGATTATGGATCCGTGCACTTCGTCAGGAACCACCACCTTCAGCACTGACTGCAGTTCCACCTCTGGAGCTATGCCGCTCTGTAAATGGTAGCACATGATGTAACACAAAGCTGTTCTACGCAATTCTCATCTATTTGTGAACTGTCTTTGATTTGTCAAACATTCATGCCAACTCTGATAAGGAAGGACACCATGTACATTTTAACAGTATTGTGTGTTCTGCACAAATGATTCAAGGGTCGGATGTCGGATGTTGTCATGAAATTCTGACAATATTTCACTGGCACAACTGACCAACATCTTCAGGATTGATGAACACATTGCCGAACTGCGAGCAAAGTTCCCTGTTCTCCCGCCCCTTCCCCGAGAATATATAATTTTGACAGCAGTTGTAATATTGATACAGACAAATGAAATGTTACATTCAGATTCATTTGTTCTATGAAACATGAAGTTGGACACTGATGTTGTGAAGCTAATGAAGTATATGTTTATGGGCTATATATGGGTTGTGCAGCAGAAATGAAAGATCTTTCTATATTATTCAACAACATCTAGTGAAGTAGTACCAAGTTTTTTTTACAGCAATTCAAGTCTGTCACAGTCTTTCCACAGGGACACAACCAAAAAATAAAAATAGGTAATAAAGCATATCTACAGAATAAGATGTTTAACAAAGTAAACCACTGAAGAGTGGGAAAGAAGGCTAGGCAGGGAAAGGAACGATGTGTTGCTCAGACCCCCAATGAGAGTGACAAATCTCTCTGCCTACGCTCATCCTCAATGCAAGTTGCTCCATTTCACGGTGGGGTCTGATTGACCTGCCACCTCTTTTTAACCATCCACAACCTTCTCACCTCCCTGAGGAAGGAACTAAGAGTTCCAAAAACTTTGATAGTGAGTGCAATTTTATATGAGTCAACACCTACATCTATGAATATACTCCACAGCCACCTTATGGTGTGTGGTTTGTACCAGTGCAACACCCCCTCCATTTCGTGTTAAGAGTTGTAAACGGTTTGTGAGAAGAATGATTGTTGGTAAGCCTCTATGCAAGTTCAAATTGCTCTCTAATTTTATGTTCATGGTCTTTTATTGACATGTAAAGAGGAAGCAAAATATTGGTTGACTATTATAAGAAAGCACACGAGTGGATGTTTAACAGTAAACCGCACCATGATGCCCAATGGCTCTCTTGCAATGTCTGCTACTCAAGTTTACTGAGCACCATCACAAAGTTTTTGCACTTGCTGAATGAACCCCTGAGAACTGTGCTGCTCTTCTTTCGACCTCATCTATTACCTCTATCAATCCTAACTGGTTCAGATCTAAGATTGATGATCAACATTCAAGTTGAACGAGTGTTTTGTAAGCTACCTCCAGTGTTGATGCACTAAACTCTCTGAGTATTCTCGCAATGACTCACAGTCTAGCATCTGCCCTACCTGCAGTTAGTTTTATGCACACTCCTAGAAATTGTAAGGGTGTGACTGCTTCCAGTGGTTGCTTTGCAATCACGAAAGCATTCTAATGGGTCTTTGTGCACTTTGTTACATTTGTTTATATTAAGGGTCAACTGACAATCCAATCAGATAGCTAGTACAAAATTCTGTGCGCTCTTATTCTGTTCATTTGACGGCAATGCAGAACCGTATCGAATGACTTCCAGAAGTCGAGAAATAGAGCATCGACCTGGGTGCTGGTCTTAACTGCTTTCTGGATTTCGTGGATGAACAGTGCGAGCAGCGTTTCAACAGAATCATCGTTTTCAGAATCCATGTCAATTCCCACAGCGGAGATTTTCAGTCACCGAGAAATGTCGTAAGGTGAGAGCATAAAACAGGTTTGTAAATTCTCCAATGGATTGATTTCACAGATATAGGCCAAAAGTTTTGGTCATATGTTGAATGACCCTTCTGGAATATGGGAATGAGCTGCACAATTATTAGGAGTCAGTGACCTACAGTACACGAATGCCAGAAGAGGATAAAGTTCTTTTGCACATCCTATTTATAAATGTACTAATATCCCATTAGATCCAGTGGCCTTTCTTCCATCAAACGATTTCAGTCATTTTTCTATCCCACGGTCACTTACTTTTATAACAGTAATTTTGACGTTCATGTGAAATTTTAAAGGAGCAGCTGCAGTATGATTTTCCTTTGGCAAATAGTTTTGGAAAAAGGTCTTTAGTGTTTTGGTCTCTGCAGTACTACGCATTTCAGTTCTAAAGATAACCATCAGACGTCAGTCATTTTGTACATCAGATGCAGGTATCTGAAGGTTTACCTGAGGGCAACCGGCAGCAGACGGTGGGGAGCGGCGGAAGCTCTTGAGCACATGAACAGCCGAGCTGAGCGCCGTCAGGTAGTAGCCCGCTTCCCCGGACAGCAGCGACGGCTGCAGCAGGCCCCACATCAGGTCCGCCTCGATCTCAGCCGCCACCTGGTGACAAGCGAGAAGGGCACAGCATTACCACTGGTCCACTGGTGTTGTGAGGTCTACCCTCAGAAAAAGGTGTAGTGAAAGTGTGAAAGTGGGAAGAGTCAGAGAGAAAGAGAGAGAGAGAGAGAGAGAGAGAGAGAGAGAGAGAGAGAGAGAGAGAGAGAGAGAGAGAGTGGGGGGGGGGGGGGGGGGGGATGATTAGTTACCTTCTTTCTTGGTTGTGTATTTATTGATTTATAGTGATCAGAAAGCTGTAGGGGTTGTGCTAAAATATTCCCCTCCTCACCCCTCTTTCCAGTTTGGTGAACTAGGGACCACAGAGGTGTAATATGCCATTCACAGAATGCAGTGGTCCATGTCCTGACATCCATCGGCTGATGAAAGGTGTTTGTGAGTTAAGGCAGCTAGTAAGCAGGAAGCACCCCACTTTCAGGAGCTTTTTAATGGTTTGTGCAGATTGGAATTGTACCGATCCCACGCTATCAGCAATGAGGGCCATGGAGTGGCCAGGGAGGTCGTTTGCTCTGTGAGGCTGCAAGGGAAAGGCATGGAGCAGATGTGACCTCCGTGACACCACAGAAACGTTCACGGCGTTGGTGTTCTGTTTTTACTTTGCTATTGTTCTAAGTATTCTCTGAGACAGCTGGAATGTAATGCACGTGTAGTTGATTCATAAACAGAAGTTAAGAGTTGTACATTACAAGAAATACATCGAGATGAACTTCTCAGAGTGTGTTATCCTACTGGAACACGAGAACTATCTTTCGGCATCTTCGCCACAACCGATCGAAGACCACAGGGAAGAAGCTGTGTCACGGTTCGAGAGTACTTGATAGCAGGACCCACGCAGCATTGGTAGGAACCCTGCGACATGGGGGTACTTTACAGAGAGCACGAGAAAAAGAGAAGCGAGAAACCTAATAAGATAAGGAAATTACGCACCGACTGCTGGACTGTTTCGACAGAGTATTCCTAAATCCCCATTAGGAAAATGAAAACAAGGGAACATTATACCACGCTGTAATGCCCTAAGTGTATCAGCCATACACGTGCTTTTTTATTTCCCATTTAAAATAATAATGCTCGGTAAATTCCATATAAATATTTGCCGAGTGATAGAATTAGTGTGGGCAAGTTGAGGATATTCACGGTATTACTTGTTTTAGAAACTTATTTGATGTCTAGTAATGGCCTGCCACGCAGTAGTTCAACCTGACAGCGGATGAAGCACACGGTCGGAGAAAGTTGACCAGTGACGGATAGCAACATGACAGTGACTCAGATGGCACAAAACCTGCAGAAACAGTTGACGAGAATAACGAAAACACAAATTACATTGTAACGCGTCACGTCTCGGCTCTTATTCTTTTATGCTAGGTTAGATTAAATAATATCGATATGGAACTTAACACTGTTAGATTTACATGAAGGTTAGGCAGTTTTTCTACATGGGGCACAGAGATTGCAAATTTGTGGTTTCAGAATACAATAAAGATATTTTTCTTTAGGAATACTCATTTTCTTTACACAAGGAGAGTATACGAGTGACTTGATGGTGATTTAGTTTTGAATTTATCGTATTGCAGTTAAATTGTGTTGCAGGGAGAGAGAATTATTCTTTGATTGTGCTGCTTAATCTGAAATTGTTATTTGCCTGGAACGGTAGAACTTTTGCTACTTTACGAATTACAAGTGTGTAAGCACTCAAATGCTAAATTTACAACCTCAGTAAGACTTTACGTAATTATCCACTGCACATAACTGGGGATTTTTATGTTAGGCCCCTTTCTGATGGACGATTCACCAAAGCCAGAACTGTAAGAACTATATCATCTCAATGAACTTTTAGCACTCAGGAACAGGAGGTTGGGACAGTTATTAGTCAAACCCAACCTTTCTGTGCCATTAAATATGAGAACTGCCACAATGTGGCAATTTTTCATTCACCGTATTTCTTCATGTTACTTCATACCTGTTCTCTTACTGATTCTGACTTGGAATCCCACCTTAATGTTGTTACTACCACTACCACTACCACTACCACTACCACTACCACAACTACTACAACTACCACCACCACCACTACCACTACCACCACCACCACCACCACCACCACCACCACCACCACCACGACTACTATAGGGGCATGCACAGAAGAAGATGGTGGTGATGTGATTCATAATAGCAAGCATCAGTGTACCATGTCGTGCTCCAGCCAACATCATTTCTGCGGTGTCTGTCTGTAGTGTGCACTTCGGTGACCAAACAGAACATTTAGCATTGATTATAATGTTAGTTTAGATACCGTGAAGCTACTTTGATACTATACTGGTCATTGCAAGCAGCACACGACAAATGTGGCAAGTATAACATTAACAAGTGACAGCAGTAGTTTTATGAGCACAAAAATTTACCTAGAGAAACTTAGAAGCAGAAACAGTGTCTAGTGCTCCCAGAATTTTACGAAAGTCTGGAGTTATTTGTGTTCCAGCCACTTCGAACACACGTTATTTTGTAGTGGGTTGTAGCATAAACACACACACACTGCCGCAGAACGTAATTTGTGCAGGCTAACCGAGAAAGAAGAGCAAAACCGGGCCAACAAGTGACGTGCTCAGTTGCTGCCAAAAGAAAAGAAAAACTTCCGGCCCAGAATTCCGTGGACAAATTTCATGCACGAAAAACAATGGTGACTGTTGTGTGTTGTGGAGAGACTACGGAAGAAAAAAAAGAAAAGATTATTATTAATAGTGACTTGCTCTCGAGCAGACGGACATGTATATTAGTATTGTAGCGTTGAGAAAAAAATGTTATTTAATTTGGTTTAATTCAGTCGTGTGCGAATGCCCTACGAAAGTGTGGGCTTACTGTTTAATGTGGCAGTGAAATGGAATTTTGAATATAGAATATGTTAACAGCAACTGAATTCTGAGAGAGTCTTTATTTGGACAATTTTTTTTAAGGGGGGGGGGGGAGCACAAAACTGCTATGGTCATTAGCGCCCGGTCTGTGAGTTAGGAAATGGTAAAAAATGAAAATGGAAACCAGCAGCAATGGGAACGAAACTCAAAAAATTGGAGAAACTAAAAGCAGAAGGAAAGCTTAAAAATCCACTACAGAAAGGGGTTGGTTGTCCCCAAAAAGAACTTCAAATGACTGACGTCATCTCACTGGCACTAATAAACTCGAGAACGCAATCAGCTGAGCACATGTCATCTGCTAAAATGGACGATATATTAGGCGACAGCTGTAGACGGGCGCGTAACGGAGTAAAATAGGGGCACTCGATTAAAAGGTGTCTTACCGTCCACAGCTGAGAGCAGTGGGGACGGAGTGGGGAGGATCGCCGCTTAAAAGATGTTGATGGCTAAAAAGACAGTGCCCTATCTGGAGTCTAGTTAAAATTACCTCCTCCCGACGACGCGTTCGGGAGGAAGAGGTCCAAGCACAGGGAAAAACTTTCACGTCCCGCAATTTATTATAGGGAAGTGTCGACCAATGTGCGTGCCATAAAAGAACAACACGACGACATAAAACACTCCATAGATCGGCGAAGGGAATCGATCGAATAGCTGGCTGAAGAAGAGAGACTGCAGCCTTGGTCGCTATATCGGCCGCCTCATTTCCACAGATACCAACGTGTCCTGGGAGCCAGAGGAACGCCACCGAGAGGCCCCCCCAAGTGGAGCAAGCGCAGGCAGTCCTGAATCCGGTGGACCAGAGGGTGGACAGGGTAGAGAGCTTGGAGACTGAGGAGAGAGCCGAGAGAATCTGAACAGATAACATACTGTATCCGCTGATGGTGCGGATGTATTGGACAGTCTGGAGAACAGCGTAAAGCTCCGCAGTATAAACCGACCACTGGTCGGGAAGCCGAAATCGATTTGGGGTGTCGCCAACAATATAGGCACTCCCTACACCTAACGATGTTTTCGAGCCATCAGTGTAAATAAACATGGCTTCCTTCATTTGTGCACATATAGCAGCAAATGCCCGACGATAAACAAGTGAAGGGGTACTATCCTTGGGAAATTGAGAAAGGTCACGGAGCAGGCAGATCCGGGGACGGAGCCAAGGCGGTGCTGTACCCCAAATTGTCAAGAAGGTTTTAGGAAAGTGGAAGGAAAGAGAATGGAGCAGTTGACGGAAGCGGACTCCCGGTGGTAGTAGGGACGAAGGGCGGCCTGCATACCCTACATCGAAAGAGGCGTCGAAAAAAATGTCATGGGCCGGATTAACAGGCATGGAAGACAGATGGCTAGCATAATGACTCAGAAGGACCGCTCGCCGATTGGACAGCAGAGGTTCAGCAGTCTCAGCATAAAGGCTTTCCACAGGGCTGGTGTAAAAAGCTACAGACACTAAACGTAATCCACAGTGGTGGATAGAGTCGAGACGCCGAAGAATAGACGGCCGAGCAGAGGAGTAGACTATGCTTCCATAGTCCAATTTCGAGCGCACTAAGGCGCGATAGAGGCGGAGAAGGACCACTCGGTCCGCTCCCCAGGAGGTACCATTCAGGACACTGAGGGTGTTGAGGGATCGCAGATAGCGAGCCGAAAGATAGGAAACGTGAGAGGACCAGCACAGTTTTCTGTCAAACATAAGACCCAAGAATTTAGCGACGTCTGAAAACGGAAGGTTGACAGGTCCGAGATGTAAGGAGGGTGGAAGAAACTCCGGACGACACCAAAAATTAACACAAACGGTCTTACTGGGAGAAGAGCGGAAGCCGATTCCGATGCTCGAAGAGTGGAGGCGATCGAGACATCCTTGAAGACGTCCTTCAAGAAGGCTGGCCCGTTGAGAGCTGTAGAAGATCGCAAAATCGTCCACAAAGAGGGAGCCTGAGACATCGGGAAGGAGACAGTCCATAATTGGATTTATGGCAATGGCAAACAGTACAACACCTAGCACGGAGCCCTGGGGTACCCCGTTTTCTTGGGAGAAAGTACAGGAGAGAGTAGTGTTCACTCGCACTCTAAATGTGCGCTCTGCCATAAATTCGTGAAGAAAAAGTGGCAGCCGACCTCGAAAGCCCCAAGAGAACAGTGTGCGGAGGATGCCTGTCCTCCAACAGGTATCGTATGCTCTCTCCAGATCAAAAAATATTGCTACTGTTCGGCATTTCCGGAGAAAATTGTTCATGATATATGTGGAGAGAGCAACAAGATGGTCAACTGCAGAACAATGCTTTCGGAAACCGCATTGGGCAGGTGTTAAAAGACTGTGGGACTCCAGCCACCAAGCTAAACGGCAATTCACCATACGCTCCAAAACCTTACATACACTACTCGTGAGAGAAATGGGGCGATAGCTAGAGGGGAGATGTTTGTCCTTTCCAGGTTTCGGAACAGGAACGACGACAGCTTCCCGCCATCATCTGAGAAAAGTACTGTCGGTCCAAATTCGATTATAAAGGCGAAGGAGGTAACGCAGACTATGGGTTGATAAATGCAGCAACATTTGGATGTGGATACCATCCGGTCCTGGGGCGGAGGAGCGAGAAGAAGAGAGTGCATGTTGGAGTTCCCGCATGGAGAAAGCAGTATTATAGCTTTTGCGATTTTGAGAGGAGAAAGCAAGAGGTTGCACTTCCGCTGCACGTTTCTTCGGGAGAAACACTGGCGGGTAATTTGAAGAGCTCGAAATCTCAGCGAAGTGTTGACCCAAAGAGTTAGAAATTGCGACGGGGTCCACTAACTTATCGGAGAAACTAGGCGCGCCAGATAACCATCGAATCTGACTCCAAACTTCCGAGGAGGGAGTGAAGGTGTTAAATGAGCTAGTAAAGAAGTCCCAGCTTGCCTTCTTGCTGTCGCGGATGACGCGACGGCATCGCGCATGGGAATGCTTATAGCAGATACAGTTGGCCAAAGTAGGATGGTGGCTGAAAACACGAAGAGCACGTTGCCGCTCACATATTGCGTCACGGCATGCCTCGTTCCACCAAGGAACTGGGGGGCGCCGGGCAATTCGGAGGTGCATGGTATTGAACGTTTCGCAGCTGTAAGAATAACGTCTGTAATATGAGTGACCTCATCGTCGACGCTAGGAAAGTGACGGTCATCGAATGTCGCTAGAAACGAAAAAAGTGTCCAATCGGCTTGGGCAAACTACCAGCGTCTCGGGCACATATAAGGCAGTTGTGGTTGCAATCGAAGGACACATGGAAAGTGGTCACTCGAGTGTGTCATCAGCAAGGGCGAACCATTCGAAGCGCTGAGCTAGCGGAACAGTACCGACCGAAAGGTCCAAATGAGAGAAATTTGTCGTGGAGGCAGACAAAAATGTAGGGTCCCCAGTGTTGAGGCAAACAAGATCCGCTTGGTGGAAGACGTCTAGCAATAGTGAGCCACGCGGACATGGATGTGGAGATCCCCAAAGTGGGTGGTGGGCATTGAAGTCCCCAACCAGCAAATAGGGGGGTGGAAGCTGACCAAGAAGATGAAGGAGATCAGCTCATGTCATTGATGTGGACGATGGAATGTATACAGTACAAAGACAGAAGGTGTATCGAGAAAGGGAAAGACGGACAGTGACTGCTTGGAAGGAAGTGTTTAAAGGGGGGGGGGGGGGGGCTGGAGTGCCTTCAACAGAGGGGAGATCAAATCGGACTGACTGAAAATGGGGGAAGACAAAGCGGTCGTGGGGACGCAGCTTTCTTTCCTGAAGACAGAAGATGACCGGCGAGTAGGATCGTAGGAGGATTGTCAATTTATCCCGATTAGCTCGAATGCCGCGGATATTCCAATGGATAATGGACATAGGGTGGACAGAAAATGGAAGAATGTGACCAAGGTTGCCGTCAACTCAACAACTGTTCAGAGCTTGCGACCAACAGCGTGGAACGGCACTTGATCAGCCGCCAGCAGTGCACCTCGGCGACACAGAAGACGGCCGAGGGCGGTTACCGCCAGGTGGTGCTGTAGATGAGACATGCCGTGGCGGAGAAGGAGATGAACTGGGTTTCTTATTAGCCTTCTTGAAAACATGATGTTTAGATGAAGGAGGAACCGATGGTTGTGAAGTTGGGGTACGTAAAAAATCTTCACGAGTATGCTCTTTTTTGGAAGTCCGGGTGTCTGACTTTTGGGATCGAGATTTAGCAGAACCCGGTGAAGGGTGAGCCATAGATTGAGAGGGCGAAAGTGGGGAGGTTGAATGGGCGATCTTTGCGCTGGCCAATCTAATGACCATGTCACTAAACGTGAGATCACAAGTCTGTGTGACCGCTGTAGCAGGACTTTGAATTTTGCCACGCTGCACTCGTTCCCTCAGATAAAAGTTATACCGTCGCAGCGGTATGAGCGCTCGATGGCAGAGAAAATACTAAAATTGTAACTTTTTTTTGTTTTTCTATCCGTTTCTCTATTGTCTCTAGAGAGCGGAAGCTTAATGCAGATGTGATCTGATTAAGACGAAAAAACTTATTAATGTGTAGACATTGCGGAAGTTGTTATGAAATTCGGAGGATGGAGAGAAGCAACTAAAATAAATTGCATTTAATATCAAGACGGTTATGGATACATTAGAAATTGCAAGATTTCGGAGCAGACTTTCCACTCAGAATTGAAGGAGATTTTTGAAGACCTGGACGCCGCACGAAAGAAGACATGTTAACCTGGTAAAGGATGAACTCTTATCTACGCCATTTCCCCCTGTCAGTTACATTTTGTTAGTCTCTGTTGTTTTTCAATAAGTTTTGTAGTGGAAATTGGTTTAACTTTTGCTCAAAAACGCCACAAGGACCACCCCAACAATAGCTTTTCTGAATCACGAAGTCTGATAGCTTTTCTGTAATATGAAGTCCTATTTGCTTTTCATTCTTTCCCTTTTTCACCGTCATTTATGATTTTAAAACCCCTTTTTATTCACCATTTCTTCCCACCATGTTCAACCCTTTCTTTTATTTTCTTATCTTCTCTTTTTCTCTTTCTCTTTTTTATTAACCACTACACCGCCTCCTTTGTTGGCCGAGGAGAGGCAAGGACAGTGCTGTATTTTCCTGTCTGAGGCACAGTGGGCTTTCGACTTGCGAATAATTTTCGAGCAGCAAAGGTGGACACCTTTTCCTTCATTCTGATTTCCTGAACGAGTTTTTTGTCTTTAAAAATGGGGCAATCTCGAGAGGAAGCAGCGTGGTCACCCATACAGTTAATGCAACGAGGGGATGGAGGTGGACAAGCACCCTCATGGGCATCCTTGCCACACGTAACACATTTGGCCGGGTTGGAACAGGACTCGCTGGTGTGATTGAACCGCTGGCACCGATAGCAACGCGTAGGGTTTGGGACGTAGGGGCGAACGGAAATTACCTCATAGCCCGCTTTTATTTTCGATGGGAGTTGAACTCTGTCAAATGTCAAGAAGACAGTGCGGGTTGGAACGATGTTCGTGTCAACCCTTTTCATAACTCAATGAACAGCCGTTACGCCCTGGTCAGAGAGGTAGTGCTGAATTTCCTCGTCAGACAATTCGTCGAGGGAGTGTGTATAAACGACTCCACGTGAGGAATTTAAAGTGTGGTGCGCTTCAACCCGGACAGAGAAGGTGTGGAGCAGTGAAGTACGCAGCAATTTTTGTGCCTGGAGGGCACTGACTGTTTCTAACAACAAGGTGCCATTCTGTAATCTGGAACAAGACTCTATAGGACCTGCAAATGTGTCAAAACCTTTCTGAGTAATGAAAGGGTTACCGTGGAGAAGTTGTGACCTTCGTCAGACCGAGAAACAACAAGGAACTGTGGCAACGATGGAAGAACTGTCTGTGGCTGAGACTCAGTGAACTTACGCTTGTGAGCAGACATAGTGGAAGATGATGAAACCATTGCGGAAGAATCCCCCATGAGTACCGGCGTCTCCGATGGCGCGCTCCTCCCTTGTGGGGGCCCTCTCTGAGGGCACTCCCGCCTTAGGTGATTGTTCACACCTCACGTCACACCTCCTGACAAACGGACGGAGGGACCAATCGGCACTTTCGGAAGGTATCAGCTCGGGTAATCACCCCTCCTTGGGCCTGGCCGTTACCACGGGGTACGTACATGTCCTACCTGTCTACCCGGGGCGGGGAATTACGCGTTATCCCGTCACCGGCTATGCACGAAAATGCGTGGGTCGGCCTTCAGACACGCACAGGGAGGAAGAAAGTGAAAGGGAAAAACAAAGAAAGGGAAAGGAAAGAAGAGAGGTCTCAAACGCCGCAGCGGAGGAAAGGGTAAAGAGAAGAGGTAAGGAAAAGAGAAGGATAAAGGAAGGATGAAGACATACAAGCAGAGAAGGCGAAGAATGCGTTACATTTATGAGCGTCCGTCTCCGGACGTAGGCACAAACCATACTCCCAGAGGGGGAGAAGGGGAAGGAAAGAGCCAGAGGTGAGGGGAGGGGAGGGGGGGCGAAGATGGGGGATAGGGAAGGATGCAGAAAAGGAAAGTATGCAGCCCGGAAAGGAAGGAGGGTCACATTAGCTCGGGGTCCCGTGCTCGCTACGCACGTATCCACAAAAGAGTTGTGGACCCCCTGGGGGGTTGGACTAGATAATAGGATTTTGGAATAGTAGATGAATTTTCACCTTCTTCAAAACATAGAATTGTCGGAGAAGAGTTTGATGCAAGCAGAAGACGCCGGAGCTGCGGGGAAGCTGAGCCTGTATCCGGCATTCAAATCAGTTCACACTGATAGTCCAAGGAGCGTGGCTCTAAGTTTTAGAGAAGATACAACGGGGCACCACAAGTGGCCCAACATGGCAGTTAATCTATGCACATAAAATTGTATCGCTTCGCTTGTCTATTACACAACACACAGTATTTATCATAATGCAAATTGAGAACAGGCTGTCATATTATCTGCTGCCATAATATTTGTGTATACATGTCTCTCAAAATTATTTCGTCTTTCCCTTTTGCAAAATTTAATGGAACACCTATTTACATAATGTTTTTTTACGGCTAATTGATTTTCTTTCCTTGTATACATTTCTTACAAATAATGCTCATTCAATTTATATTCTGTTGACTTTAACATTTATACCCAAAAAATTGTAACTTCTGTGACAGACGCTTTCTTTGGCACCATTATGTCTTTGCAAATTCCTGTCTTTGTGTACAAATATTTGTGTGGCTGAAATATTTATGTTAGGTGTATGTGTGGCACTCTGGACCAGGCCTATTCAAGAAGCTGCTCGGTGAGCACAAGCACTCACAAGCCGTATGAGAAGTTGGCACTCACAGTAAATAGGGCAGTTAGAAGTCATTTTGTAGCACAGGGGGAAATGCAAACTGAGCACTGACTACAGACGAAATACCATATGTTACATTTGCCACAGCTTCAGAAGCAAGCACATTACTTATAGCTAGGGACCGGTAATGTAGCATCAATTTTTGCCAAAATTCACATTTATTTTTTTTGCAAAATTTGCATCTATTTTTGTCAAAATTCACATATATTTTATTTTTTTGTATATGATCAGATGCACAAATTTAAAAGGTTGTCACATTACATGAATGAAGACAAACAAATGATTAATTCTTTGAAACTCACTGTTAAAAAAGTTCTCATTGGGAGGTTTTTGACTGGAATGTTTGCTTCTGTAAAAACTTCCAATACCTTATTCCTCTGAAATGGCCTTTGTTTTCTTCATTTGGCAGTATTTAAGCTTTCAAAAATGATTGTTCTGTTGAAAAGCAGCAGTATTTTCCCACCAGTTAAGTGAATGCGTCACCGAAATAAGGTGTACATTATGTGTCTTTTCCTGACCAATTTGAAGATTAAAAAATCTGAAGACTACTAATTTTGACCTTTCGTGGGCATTCATGACCCTGCCACCCGTCCTTGACAATGCTACAAATAGAACTGATGCGGCACTTAGTGTAAAAGTAGAAACACACATAGGATAGCTCGATTTTAATGTTAGGGAAACCATCGCAGAAGCAGTGTGTCAGCGCAACTACGTAACAGAATTTTTATCATAATAATACAGCTCACCATTCCCGCCTGCACCAGCACCCAGACGAGCAGCGGCAGGAAATCGTCTGCAGTGAGCATAACTGAACGACCGGCATTTGCTGCTTTCACCTGCAACATAAGAAAAGAATACATGAAATCTTATTAATAAGCTCAGCCATTCTATTATGATCTGGTCAATGTAACTATACTGTGGACCTGTTACATTTCTAAAATGTGCTGGCGGTTCAAAAGGATTGGGACTCAAACTCTGACCTCTGCCATTTTTTGGCAGAATATTTACAGACTGAGCTATCCAGATAAGAAAACTACAAATAGACTATCAAACCTTTTGCCACGTCTTTTCTCCAGGGGTCAAAGTCAAACAAAGAATGTGGAGGAACTCTGTCATATTATATAAATAGGCAAGGAGGGGTCTGGTCTGATTAACAGTTCCCATCAAGCAGTGACTCGTGCAAAACTAGCTCACATGTTGTCCACAAAGCCTGAGGGTCCAGATTCAAATCGCAGTCCGCCACAGTTTTAATGTGTCCGAAGTTATCACTGACTACAGACTGTCAGATACTCGATCCATTCTCACAAATGTTTTCCTTTTCTGTTTCATATTATAAACCGCCTGATGCATGACACTTCCACACATTACATTTTGTCTATAGAGAGCACAAGAATTATCTTATGAACTATGCTTGTGGCAGCATATTTAACTGCAGTCCTTATTCTTAATGAAAACTGTAGACAAACCGACGGTAGCACAACCTTATTTTTAGCACAATTGGATGCATTCTTAACTACAGAAGTCTAACGACTGGGTCATTAGTGTTGGGAAAGAATGAGAAACAAAGCTGGCATCTGGATGACTGGACCAACCTTGCTGTTCCTGTTCCTGTTGCTGCTGTTGAGGTCTTCAGCCTGAAGACTCATTTCATGCATCTCTCCACATTATATCCTACGCGAGCCTCTACATCTCCGAGTAACTACTGCAACCTAAGCCCATTACAACATGCTTACCGAGCGAGGTGGCGCAGTGGTTAGCACACTGGGCTCGCATTCGGGAGGACGACGGTTCAATCCCGTCTCCGGCCATCCTGATTTAGGTTTTCCATGATTTCCCTAAATCGTTTCAGGCAAATGCCGGGATGGTTCCTTTGAAAGGGCACGGCCGATTTCCTTCCCAATCCTTCCCTAACCCGAGCTTGCGCTCCGTCTCTAATGACCACGTTGTCGACGGGACGTTTAACACTAACCACCACCACCACAACATGCTTGCTGTATTCATCCCTCGGCCTCCCCCTACAATTTTTATCCTCCACACTTTCCTCCATTACCAAATTGACAATTATTTTCATGTCACAAGATCTGTCCTATCAAATAATCTGTTCTTTTAGTCCTGTTATTCCACACGTTTCTTTCTTTCTTTCTTTTTTTTTTTGCCAAATTCAATTCAGCGCCTCCTCATTACTTGATCAATCTACCCATTTAATCTACAGCATTCTTTGTAGCACCAACTTTTAAAAAAATCTATTCTCTTCTGGTCTGAACTATTTACTTTCCACATTTCTCTTCCGTACCAGGCTACACTCCTGAGAAACACTGTTTTTCTGGACCGACATGTTGGAAATGAGGGTCACGCTCTTCCAAGTCTTTTGCTGGCTTTAAAAGAATTACAATGTCATCACCAAATCTTAAGTTTTTTAATATGAAGGGCAGTCAAATGAAAACTGAACACTCACCACAACAAGACCACAGAATGTTTCCATTCAAAAGTAATCACCAAACCCATTAAAGACATTTATCCTGATGGGAAACGAGATGATCAATTACCGTTTCGTAAAACATGGCCGGCCACCGACGGATCCTTAACCGCACCCACTCCTGCTGTTCTTTACCCGACTGAGACCAATGTCTATGCACGTCTTTCTTCACGTCGCTGAAGATGTGAAAATCACATGGTGAAAGATCCAATGTTGCAGTGTTTTTCAACGCAATTGCTGAAGTGTAGCCTTCAACTGATTGGCAATGTGGGGGCAAGCATTACCATGCCACATGATGATTCTGTCTGATAGCATTCCTGAGCATTTTGACTATAGGGTGCATCACCATTTCAATAAACTGTATTCATAGCACTGCGCACTGATTTTAATTCCGGCTCGAGGAACTTGAGAAGCAGAGGAAGCGTCCTGTTGCATAACACCACCCATCCCCAATTGGGGTCAGATATAGGGTAGGAGGGAGTGGGGGGTGGCAAACTGGAGTATAAGCACCAGGCGGCAGTTTTAGGGGGTGCCAAATTCGTATTCTTGAAGGGAAAAGTCTCATTGCACAAAGCGCCTAGCATCCGGTGCACTTTAGTCTGTTTATTATTCACGTGATTCTGAAATGCATCCCCGTCGGTTCTTTAACACATTTTAAGTTCATTTCTGAACGAATCTTAAGCTGATTTTTGAATGTGTGCCTAGTGTGATGTCTCGACCAGGGCATCAAAAATAAATAACTTTTCTAGAGACAAATGGGGCAGAGCTATACAAGCTGAGACAAATATACCCGAACACGTGAATGCCAATTGCTGTTTGTTTATGTGGTCGACTGGGTGTGCAAATGATCAGCACTGTTATCATTATTAGTGAAATCTGTAGATTCAGACTACCAGAACGAGGGGAAAGGGGGGGGGGGGGTGGCGGTGCCGGCGGGTGCCGGTATCACATTTTTGCCCCTGCTTATAAATATTGTACATCCGGGCCGCCCCCATGGTGCCTATCAGATGAAGGCTATGCTTCGGCAACTCGGTCGGGAAATAGTGCAAAATCCTCCATACAGCCCACATCTTTCACCGTGTGATTTTCACATCTCTGGCAACCTGAAGAAAGATGTGCACGAACACGGTTTCAGATGGAAGACGAAATGCACGAGTAGGTGTGGTTGTGGATCCGTCAGCAGCCAACTGTGTTCTATAAAATAGGAACTGATCACCTCATCTCCCTGTGGGATATATGTCTCTTAACACATGTTTTGAATGAAACCATTCTGATTTGCTGTTACGGTAGCTGTTCAGTTTTCATTTTACTTCCCCTCATATTTCTCTTGAAACTTTGGTTCTTGCTCCAAATTTCTCCTTGGTTTCCTTTCCTGTTCACTCAATGTAGAGACTGAATAACATCGGGGATAGGCTACAATCCTAACTCACCCCCTTCGCAATTACTAGTTCCCTTTTGTGTCATTCAATGCCTATAATTCCTGTCAGTTTTGTTTAGAAGTTGTAGAGAACCTTTCACTGCCTATTTTTATCCCCTCTACCTTCAGAGTTTCAAGGAGTGTATTCCATTCAATAGTGTGAGAAGCTTTCTCTAAATCTACATATTCTATAAATGTAGGTTTGCATTACTTAACCCATCTTCGAAGAGTAGTTGTTGGGGCAGTACTTTCTCGCGTGATCCTACATTTTTCTGTATGCCAGACTTTTAACAATTTTTCCACTTTTCTTTAAATAATTTGTGTCAGTATTTTGCAACCATGGCTTATCCCTCACTCTTTTCCAAAGAAAAACTTTAATTCCAAGAACTCGGATAGTGACTCCCCTCCACCCTTTGTCAGTACTCATATTTCACTTTATGATGATGAGTACACACAATTTTATAGTTTTCTTAAGTGAATTTTCCTTTTCATACAGTATACCAGGAAGTACAGACAACTAGAAACAAACAGTTTACCGAGGTAAATATGGAAGCGACAGCATCCAGCAGCGCCGCCAGCTTGTCGAGAGGCAGGTCCCTCGACTGCAGGCGGGAGAGGTGGGCAGTCACGGTGGCCAGACCCGCAGCTGTGGGTGGTCGCACCCCGGCACGAACTCCCAGCTCGCGCAGGGAACACGAGCGCGCAGACATTATGGCCGACGCCAGCCTCCGGACCTCCCCGCGCCGCCCGTAGTCGTCGACGAACAGCCGGTAGACGTGGTCGCGCAGCGGCCGTACCACCAGCCTCTGCATCACGCCCTCCAGGATGGCATCCAGGTTCAGGAACTCGTTAGCACGAAGCTGGAGGAAGAAATTCACAGGTCAGTCAGATGACAAACAAAAAATGTCTTTTTGATTCTTTGACGGAAGATGATGATTTCTTCAGATCAAACACTGGTTTGATGCATATCTCCAATCTGCTCTATTCTGTGCAAACCACCTCATCTCTGCATAACTACTGCAACCTACAGCCCTTTGAACCCAATTACTGTAGTCAGGCCTTGGTCTCCCTCTACAAATTTTTACTGTCTCCTTTCATTCCAGCATCAAGTTGATTCCTTTTCCACCAGTGTCATAATCCCCGTGAAAAGCTGCAACTAGTATAAAACCTTACGTGCCTGTAAATACCAACTGTCTCAAGAAAAGACTTGTGACTCAAAAGCTAGCTAATGGAAGAATAAAGACATCTTTGAAAATCACTGTAAAGCAATTGGTAGCAGTATCAATACAAAGCACCCACTAGCATAACCACAGTACCACTATTTTACGTCCACTATTGTAACCACATTAGCAGTATTTTACATCATTACGATTCTTGGAGGTTTCCCAGTGTACCGAGTGTTCCCTAACATTTCAGGACTACAGCCACATAATGTCAGCATCTTGCCACAATATTTTAGCTAACAACCATTCAGTCATTTCAGTTTCACATGGAAGATTACTTGTACATATTGCTACATTTACATCAAAAATTGGCCAGTAGCAATTGCAGAATTGCCCTCTGTTGAATTTAGTGTCCACTGTCAAATATCACTCCAGCCGATGCCAAAAAGAGCACTTGTAAGGGTGATAAAGAGTGAACACCCTCTGTGAAATTGCAGGCTCGCAGAGTAAAAATTCAGGGGTCAGGGGTCAAAATGATAAAATTAATTGTTGCTAGATGTGGCTTTAGGCAAAAAATATAGTAACGAAATCATCAGTCCCATGCCTTATATGGTTGAAACTGAGTCCCAGACGGACCCCTTCATGACAGAAATTTTTGTGGCAGAATAATCTACAGGACGTCCCACGGTGATAAAGCTCAGCTAAGGGTTATTTATCGGGTCACCGAAGGCACGAATGTGGTAACATACTCCACACACGTTTCACGATCTGTGCGTCTGGGGTGTGACCACTGTAGTCTACAGATACAGGAAGGTCATGCAGCAATAACCTATGCGCATGGATCACCACACATATTTTTCATATAAATGTAGCAATGTGCATCACCATTCTCCAGTGTAAAACTCACCTGAGACGGCTGCCATGTTGTCAGGTGGACTATTGTTTCAAGATCTCAACATCATCCGCTGCAATCTCATGCAATTATTTTACACCACTGGTACGAAAAAGGACAGAGTTTTCCGAGAGTCTTACAAAGTTCAACGCAAACAAGCTAACAAGTCACAACAACAAGGAGCAGTACAGTGATAAATCACTCACCTTGACCCTCTCTTTCTCGACTTCCTTCTCAAATTCCCGCTCCCCGTGCTTCACCAGGTAGTTCTTCATGCCAGACATGAACTGCCGCATGTTGCGCATCACGACCTGCGGACTGGTCTCGCGAGACTCGCGTGTGCAAGCGATGAAGTTGTCGACGTTCTGGGCAAACGTGGTGGAGCGGTCGGCGGCGAGGTGCAGGGCGTAGGCCCGGATTGCTGCGCCCCCACCACTGCCGCAGCCCCCCTCGGAGAGAGCGCGTGCGCTGCGCAGCGTGTGCAGCCGCGGGGGAGCTGGAACATGGGAGGCAGGCATCACTGACACTGACATAACAGCAAATCGAAAAGTAGCCAGGTGGGACAGCTGTGCTTGCATTATTGAGTCTGGAATACAATAACAAACTCACAATGAATCTGCTACCTGACACTGTTTATTAAAGACTCTCTCACAACTAGTGCTACTAGTGGATCTATAAGTTACTGCTGATTGTTGTAATTTCTCAGGTTGTTGTGTGTCCATGCAGCGTATGTTTCATTCAAATGCAGTACTGTGAGTACAGTTAGGCTCCTGTAAAATGCTTTACTCGAACCAGGAGAAGATAGCTATAGTTGAGACCTATATCTACTCTCTCTCTCTCTCTCTCTCTCTCTCTCTCTCTCTCTCTCTCTCTCTCGTTCGAAGAAACACATCAAGTGTTCGAGGAAAAACTTCTGAACATCAATATCCCAGAAGAGAGTAGCGTACACAATTTAGTTGAGAAAGGAATACAACAGGTGCTGTTTTGAAGTAAAACTTCTCTTAGGAACATGAGGGCCATCACTGATACTGAAACGGGTACTACAGCGAGTAAAAAAAAATCAGTAAGCAAGTTCTCAACGATCCCGTATTCGATACACATATTTTCATTAAAAATCTTGATGAATTAAAATTGAAACTATACAACTTTTCAACAGTGCAACAATTGAAGGGGACAAGCAAACTGGAATGAATTGATTCCTGCAACTGGCTTCATGAAAACATTTTTGGTGGGCAGACAGACCTGATGTCCAATTTCACATCAGACGAGGCACGGTTTCATCCGTCTGGCCATATTAACTCACAAAACAACAAGTACTGGATGGCAAGAAATCCTCACCAAATTTTCAAGCATCTACTTTGTGATGAGAAAACTGCATTAACTGTATAGTAGGACAATTTATTTTTACTTCATTATCAATACACAAGTTAAACTCATCACTTAAGAAGAATTATCTGCATAATTACCTGACAATGAAAACGAATACAGCTTCTTCTAACAAGTCAGAGTGATGTCTCAGACAGCAAATGCTTCACTGAATCATGTTAATGCAGCTTTCACAAATGAATGAATTGTCGGCAGTGTTCTGTGGTCTCCGTGTTCCCCAGAGTCGTCTGTCTGTTACTTTTTCTTTGGGACTATTTGATGAGAGTTTATGCATTTAGTCTCCACAATACTGATGAACTGGATGTGGAACATTCAACGAGAAATCAATGCAATTGGGGAACAACAACATTTTGCATCAGGCAACTCTCATCACTGGACTGTTGTCCAGGATGACCATCCTCAACATCTTTTGTAACAGTAATGTTGATACATGCAACATTTAAATTATATACCATACATCAAAATTCATTTCAATATAATCTGCTGACACTGCAGCAGTTTAATTTAATTTAATTTTCCTTTACATTCTGTACCACACACAAATATCAGTTTTTAATTTTTGTTCTCTTTTTTATATCCAATATGTACACCACATGCATATATGAAATCTCCAAATCCCTCTTTAAGCTACAATTTCAAAACTTCATCATTCAGTGTATAATTTACAAACCGATGACACTGTCAGTTTAAACAGTTCATGCTGAAATACTTTATTTATTGAAATATTCAGAATTTGCAATTACTGAAACCACACGCACTTGAAAATTTGACCGTGCTGCCATAGTTGGTGTTACAAACGATGCCACGTATGCTCCGACAGCCAACGAGCGTCGAGTATTCTCTGAGCGTTCTGCTGTAGCTACTGTGAGCATTAAACGTGTTTGTAGTGAGTCGCTTAATGAATTTCAATTTCACTTGTTGCGAACTGTCTTTGCCGATTTTGGTAGCAATTGATAAAGTACGTATAAGTAAGCGAAAGACATAATTTGCAGAATATACGCTTTCTTCAAGCGAAAAGCGCACGCACGCACATACTGCAACTCTCGCTCGGAATTGTCAACTGTGCAACCCCCTTCCGTGTCTTGAGATGCGCAAACTGCCATCGTTCGCTCGAGGATCAGACTATAATTGTTTGTTTTACAGTTGACATGCCTTATTTGAGGCCACCATTATTTCTTGCTTTTTCTGAAAACTGTAAAATCACAAAATTTTACCTACTCAAAACTATTGAATCTAGTGTCATCTGGATTTTGATGTTCCAGGAAAGGTAAATTTTACTTCAGTAACATGCAAGTTATTGAAATGTTATGAGTAGAAAATCTGGGTTCTTAAACTCTTTTGCAGTGAACACATGGTGTGTCGTGGGGCTATCACTTTGTTTTTAAAATAATTGAAAAGCCACAATCACTTCAATCGCTTATTAGATGACCGGTTTCAGCACTCTGAAGGTGCCATCATCAGATCTGCATATGGACATCATGGCATATGAGGCAGACCATCTGATAAAATCATTGTCACAACCAATAAAAAATAATAATAACTGCTCTCATGGTCGTTCTTTCCATAAAATATAAAACTGAAGTCACCAGATAAAACTACCACTGCTCGCCTAATACCGGTCGGCATCATCACTGCCCTATTGAGCGCAGGCTTACCTGCTGTGATTCTAGCGGTTCACAACCAGACACTGTCCAAGCAGCGCATACACAGTCCCACAGTATAACCACTCATTACTACTAAAACACAACTTTACTATAACTGCTTGTCACATACCCATGCAAAGCCCACATTTGCGCATACATTTCCTGTACATACTACAATCACTATAAAGTACATCAATTACAAATTAAAAGCATTGAGGCACAGACATTATCCATTAGCACCCTACAAAACTAAGTATTATAATTTGCCTTTATTCATATAAGGACATCAGGAATATGCACACACAAAGCTGTTCATAGCATGACTTAGGTACAATGCGACGAGCGATAAACTATTTTTTTAAACTCTTGTTTGGCTCTGCTAAATCCAAGGAGTAAAAGTGCATGCTCAAAATTTCGCTCGTAACAGTGGAACCTGCTATATGCACTATTTTAGAACATGTAACCAACTGTTCATCAAAATAACTTTACTGCCTAATATGTGCATACGTTCTCTACTTGTCCTGTCTTTCATATTACTATTGAAAAATTAAAAACTGCATATTGATGTGTCCTCAGTGACTAATATGCGACACGTGTTTAGTTTATTCTGAACAACAGCTAAAACTTACAGAGCAGGGGCTCCGTTCCCAGGACCGGCTGAGGTGGTGTGACACTGGTGACGTCCTGAGGCGTCGGCGCAATGCTGCCCCCATTTTCTTTGCGGTCTGAGGTGTGCACGTTCATCCCATTGCTGTTGCTGTTGCTGTTGCCATTCCCCTGACTCGTCGCCACTGTCGGACCCAGTAGACTTTCCCAGCGAGAGCTGTCCCACGGCTCGGAGAATTCCGTCAGTGTATCCTCATCTTGCTGGTGCGACGATCTGCTGCACTCACTAGATGCAAAACCGAGAGGTACTCAGATCCAAACACATAGTGGCAGTCGCTCACTCAGAGTGATCGGGCAGATATAAGCTTCCTTTATTATGTGGAAGCATGCAACAGCCATTTTGTAAACAATTGAAATAGAATAAAATCAGAAGCTACACGTGTGATTCTCAAGTATAGTAGGTGGCAATACAGTTGTAATCGAGCTTACAAGAAAATACACCTTCTGTCCTTTTAATATTTTGTAGCACTGGTATTGCAGCATGTTTTGTCAATGTATATTCATTGGTTTATTTCGACGTTTAGAGACCCATAATTTTTATGCATAGCACAGCTATACAACATTGAGCAACACTTATGTTTGACACTACTACTCACACAGTATAATGGTGATGTCATTTATTAAAGTGTAATGTGTAAAAATTCATATTTTGTCTCAATAAACCACAGGCCACGTTAATTCTGGTGCTTCATTTTTTTAGTAAAATTCTGAACTAGTAGGCTTCTTCTGAAACTGTGTCATCTCGTCCACACACACGACGACTCCTTTACAGTGACACCTCCTAAAATGAAATGCCACAGCAGAAAAATTTTTAATCGAGGAGCCTCACAAGTCCAGTTTTGTGCAACAAAACTTCGAATTTTCGCACAAAACTGGCAGTGGCTATTACTCACACAGTTCATCTCAGCACAGCAATTTCTGTCTAATAATGCAGTTATCCATTATCATCAATGGGATACTTAAGAGGTGTGATTGGAAGGTTTTAAGAATGGATCCACTACTGCTGACTGGTTTGGTGGGCAGGTACACAGAGGGTGGGGAATGAGTCATTGCCTTGTCCTTGAATGCCCTCTGACAGGAAACTGCATTTCCTTTATTCAGTTCATTGTGGCGGCTGGTTGAGTGCAGGTCTGTTAGGGCTTGTTGCCGGATTCTGTATGCGTGAAAATGGACTAAAAACGAAGCAACGAGTTTGTGTGAAATTTTGTTTCAAAACTGGGAAATCAGATTCTGAGGCTTACGAACTATTAAAAACAGCTTTTGGAGATAATTGTTTGAGCCAGTAAATGTTTTTGTCTGGTTCAACAGATTTAAAAATGGCTGCAAATCATTTGAATATGAACCAGGGTCCGGCCCTCCTTCCACCTCAAAAACAAATGAAAATGTTGTGAAAGTCCGTGACTTAGTGCACTCTGATTGTAGACTTACAATTAGGAGATGGCTGATGAACTTAATTGAAGTTTCTATGCAGTTCAGTCAATTTTAACTGAAGATCTGAACATGAGTCGAGTGTCTGCAAAATTCATTCCAAAAGTATTGTCAAGTGACCAGAGACAATAGCGACTTGAAGTGTGCAAAGAATTGATTAATGGGACTAAAAGTGACCCAGATTTGTTAAACGGGGTAATTAAAGGTGACGAACTGTGGGTATGTGGATACGATCCTGAAACCATAGCGCAGTCTTCGTAGTGGAAGACCGAAAAAAGCACGGCAAAGTCAGTCAAAGGTGAAGACAATGCTGGTGATTTTTTTCGATTCTACCGGTATTGTGCATCATGAATTTAGACCTGGAAGACAGACAATTAACCAGGAATATTACGATTTTTTCTTGAAGTGTATTACGGAGAGCGTCCTTAATACACTTCAGGAAAAAAAATTCTAGGAATGTTTCCAAAAGTGGGAACACTGTTGGAGTCTGTGTGTTCAGTCAGAAGGGGACTATTTTGAAGGGGAAGCATCACAGTAGCACGTAAGTACCACCATTGTACAATTACAACTCCATTCTTAAAACTTTCTAACCACACCTCGTATGAACTCAAATTTGCTTCTTCTCCACTGACATAAATCTTTTTATCCCATTCCACACACCATTGTGTCCTTTCTGCCATTAACATTTTGCTTATGTGTTGCATCATGTTTTATGCTTGTGCTATTACTCCTTTCTTTTTTTCAACATTTAATAAATTCAGTGACGTCGACAACAAACCGTGGCAACTATCCACAAAGGCATTTTCTACGATTACTTTCTGGGCTTGGGCATTCTACTCTGAACTGGACTGCAGCCATACCTGCTCACATGACCATGTTGCTTCCCACCACAGCCGGGTCCATGATTCACTTTTTCAGGTAACACTTCCAGGTTTCTAATACACAACATCACAATATCTACAAGAGAGACATGCGTAATTCATTAAATGGAATTATTCTCCTAATTTTCATTAGGGCCTAAGTAATTTATACCGTGGTGTAGTTGTGAAATATAACTCCACAGAGGCAATAGTGTTAAAACAAGGCAAACATAGTGTACACATGAGCCATCCGTGTGTTTCAAATCCTAGAATTCACTAAATATGACTCAACTGTGACATTTCATTAGAGATTTTCAGTTATATACAATGGAGAAAACAACTAATTGATGTCACTACAAGTGGAGCATATTCCTCTGTGCCAAGAACTGTTACTGGTATTGCGTACCTGGACCTGTAGCAACAATGGCTTATCCCACAGTTACACGAAGGCTGTGATGACTTCATTTTGAGTCATGATAATGATCCCACATTATTTTCATTCACACATCTGCAATATTTTTGTTTTAGGCTTTTCCAGACGAATGCACTGCATATGCAGCTCTATTATTCATTGTGTAGGGGAAAAATTATATACCAAGCAGCTACCAATATTTATTTATTTGCAAATCTGTTGGGATATTGTGGATCCATTTCCAAAGCAATAATTTGTTTCACAGTCCTAATAATAAAGTCCATCAATGATCTTTTATAGTATTTTTACTTTGTCAATGTACAGTCTCAAACCACAGCTTCACCATCACCACTTCAGCACATATGTAAAAACGTTTAATGTGGTAGCAACAACTCAAAAGCAAGAATCTGCAAATTTTGTTGAATTTCTTTATATAAGTTAAACAATAACTTCACCAACTAACTTCCAGATGTTGTTCAGGGATACCCTCTGAGTATTTTGGTATAAGGGGCCCATAGAAAATAAATGACTAGTGGTGGTATACAGTATCCTCTGCCACACACCATAAGGTGGGTTGCAGAGTATTGATTAGATGCAGGTGTAGATGTAGACATGGTCTCCAGTGGTTTCTTAAAGAGTTATTGCTTTTCAGTTGGTTCCTTACCCAAATTAGCTTTGTATCTGTACTGCACTGTAAACAATGCACAACAGTGCAAATATTGACAGTATGTTCTGTATGACTTGTTTCTTCATCTGCGGGGCATGTGAAGAGCCTCGTTTGTGATGCTCTGACAATACTCGCATGGCTCTTGTTGTCGGATTATCGCAGTCACACGAGTAGTTCGCCAAAACTAACGAAATTTTCAAGCCTGTAAGACAGTCGATTGTGCATCACTGTATACACTGCAGTAACCAGGGTGGTTGAAATTTTGAACAGTATCTGTAAGGAAACAGTTCTACATTTACTACGTGTTCTATGGTGCACTGGCAGAACAGATTGAACACACTGTGATGAAAGTGTAGGTATTTTGTCTCAGGGGTTTTGCATTAATCTGTGTTGTTTATTGTGTGCTGTATGTTTTGGTTATTGCATATTGCAGGCTTCCTCAATGTCGTGGAGTTATTTTCACGGAAAGAAGGATGGCTGAGGTAGTGAACTGAGTAAATCATAATTATATTATTACTATGCAACAAACTTACACAGACCGAAGGTCCCTTATACCAAAATATTTGATATCCCTGAACAACCTCTGAAAGTGTGAACCGTCACCCTCCCAAATGCGAGTCCAGTGTGCTAACCACTGCGCCACCTCGCTCACTCTGACTAGGAAGCTGTGACCTCAAAATGTACGTTGACACAGTGAAAACACTACTAAGAGACCGTGGACAGAGTTTATTACTAAGGTTTCCATTTTTGCTGTCATTTCAGTTCTGCCATAGACAGCCACTACAGCTACGATGAAACACTTTGTCTCATTCATTTAGGCTTCTAATAATGTCACGTTAGAGCAATTACTGTTGGCAATGAAAAAGATAACAAGCAACCTTGAAAACTGGGACATGTTAATCCAAGCACATACAAGAATGACAATAAGAAGATGAAATACTGATGGCCAATTCCATTCTCTTTTATAACATTGAATACATGTCTATGAGACATGAAGTGCATGTAGTCAACTTAGCCATCAGCATAAGGAGAAGGTTTTTCTTCTTTCTTTCTTTTTTCCTACAGAGCAATTACTAAAAGACACTCGCCTTTGCAATTACTTGCACTTCGCCTGTTGCACTCACATACTCAATTTCTTTTTTAACTGGTCATCAGTACTTTACATTCTTACTGTCATCCTGTACGTGCTTGGATTAACATGTGTCAGTTTTCAAGGGAGCATCTAATCTGACATGGTATCATTAGAATTTTACATTAATGAGATGAATTGCAGCATTGAAGATGGAGTATAACATTCAGAAATTGTTGGCAAATAAATTAACACTGGCAGCAGTTTGGTGAGTAATCTTTTTCATTATACAATACTTGAACAAATGCATCACGTATTTCTTTTCATGCCAATTTTGCATGTAAACTTAAAGCTTCCAATGACTTTCATGTTCATTGTTATTGATAGCAATCATCTGCAGGCCATGTGATGCTTCACTTAGTTGATGAAATTGTCATGGAGACATTACAAGGTGACGGAACTTTCTTATGCTACCTGAAATTATGTTGACATGTATGACAGCAGAACATTAGTAGTGATCCGAGTCCATTAAGTGATGGATAACAACACAGTTTATTTCTCTGTAGCCTTTCGGCATCGAATGCCCAATCCTATGCACCACTAAGCGCATAGTCGCCGTGCCGCTTAAAATTTTGCGCATTTTGATCGTGACAGCTTCTTCGACAACGGAATCCTAGTAGGCAGATGCATGGGATGAGATTTTTGTTTCATCAAGCATAATCATGTCTGTTTCATCAAATGTAATACGAAAAGGATAGAAAGCTAGTGATCAGTAGAGGAGTCATCAAGTGGCAGACAAGTATCCTGAAAAAGACTGCTAGATATTTTTTCTCCATAGCTATCACATTAAGTACTTCAAACACTGGACATGCAGGTTGGAATATCAACAATACTAGGAAAAGCACAGATTGCTATTCACCATAAAGATGACCCACTGAGTTGCAGACAGACATACTGAAAAGAAGATTGTTACACATTACAGATTTCGGCCAACGCCTTCTTGAGCAAAAGCAAAAAACACACACACACACACACACACACACACACACACACACACACACACACACACACAAGCAAGCACATTCCATACATACACATGACAGCTGTCACTGGGAGCTCTGACCGGAATCTGGAATTCTCGTCATAGCTGCTGGCAATAGCAGTCATGCGTATGATATGTGCTTGCTCATGTGAATGTGTGTGCGTTTTTTTTTACAGAAGGCTTTGGCTGAAAGCTATAAAGCTTAACAGTCTTTTTGGTGTACCTGTCTGCAACTAAACTCAATGAGTCATCTTCATGGTGAGTAGCACACTATAATTTTCCTAAGATTAAGTACCCCATTAGAAAATCTTATCCCACACATCTATTTACGGGGTTTCCATCATCAAAGAAACTGTTCAGATCAAAATGTGCAATATCAATTTTAATCAGGAAACTAACTATATTTTTAGTGGTGCATGCAAATGGGTGCTTGATGCTGAAAGGCTATAGAAAAACAGGCCGAGTTATCCAGCACGTAACAGAGTCAGCATTGCTAAATGTTACTCCATCGTAGGCACTGACACAAGCTCTCGTAGCATATGGAAGTTCCACGGCTTTGAAATGTCTCCAAGTGACCAATTAATTAAAATACCGACTGGCTTACAGATAACTCCTGATGAGAGATGAAGTCATGAAAGTTCGAGTTTACATACAAATCTCACACAGATAAAATACACGGAGCACTGACTGAAGCATGTCACTGCATAAAACTACAAAGTCACATCCACAACACTTGGTTGGGCCTGCTTCCCATGACAACTCTGTTCTTCTCGGTAATCTCTGTGTTACATAAAACATCATTTTGTCTTTGTGACTTTAATGCCACACGGTATGAAACGGATTACAAATGCGTCCACAAATAACAACTGTGACATGTGGAGCCAGATAGGCCAACAGTTAGAATGTCATACTCATGTTTGTCTAATAACAAGAGCAGCAACAATGAACACTTTACATTGAGTTTAAAACTTGGAGATAATCTCCTCTGGCTTGGGTCTGCCCTTTGGCAATGTGTCTTGCTGTCATACAAATACATTCTGATATGGTAATGGTATTTTGATAGGATAGTGGCATTTGTGGATGTAAACGGTGGCAATTGCAATTTCAGAAGTAAAAGCTACAAAGTTACTACAAATGGTTTTCTGAATATCATATGGTAATATTTTACTCGTCTACCAAAGTACACACTAGGAAAAATACAAAATATTTTAACAATTAAGTTTATTTGAAACTTTATATGCTAATTGACACATATCATGCTGCACTCGTGCTTCTATCATTCTAATACATTTTTTTTTGTTTACACTTGGAAAGAATGTAAAAAACATGCAGTGATAAAATTTTCTGAAAGAATTTTACTAGCAATGCACCTACACATATCAACAAGTTTATCAGCAGTGTCCAGTGGCATTTGAACGAGCAGAAATATACCATCACCACCAACAACCTTTTTTAATGTTACAGAGTGCTTAGAAAGTCTGTGAGGATAGGGGGCATAGATTAAAAGGTAATCCAAGGAGCAGTCTTACGTGTGTTACTGTACATTAACACCAGCAATACCAATGGGGGAGAGGGCTACTTTATGCCCACCTTTCGTAAATATTGTGATCTAGTGGTCTACTTTGTATTTTGAAATTTTGGGGGAAAATGTTTATTGTTTTTAATGAACTCTTCCACCACATTCTATAATTATTTTAAGTTCTTTCAGTTACACGTAATTCAAAAATTTTAGTGTAGTTGACATCATCATACGGTCTCATCGGTTCATAATAGATGTAACTTTTCACGAGGCATGTCTCATTCACTAAATAACAGCACTAAAAGATATTTTCCAGTTCTGGTCCCTTCTCACACATCAGTATCTCTTTAAAAAGTATGTTGCTAACAAAAGTCAACAACAGTTTACAAAAACTTTTATTTTTTTTTAAATTTATGGTGGTTATAAAGATAAATAACAGCCCACCCCCTTTTAGTAGTTACGTTGTTAAAAATGTGCTGATACTGTGGAAGACAGTGTTTAAAGATATTTTCAGGTTTTGGATCCTACTAGAATGTCAGTATATCTTAAAAAATATGTTGGTAATAAAACTTAACAACTACTTGTTTTTCATAAAGTACCCTCTTGTTGGTAGTACATGTTGTTGAAAATCTTTCTGTAGGTGGTATATGTTATTGAAAATGTGTTGGTATTACTAGGGTTAAGATCAATGCTATACTTTGTGGCTGTGCAGCATAGTTTTTGCAGCGGGTGTTTTATCAGTAATATACTTTTCAGTGTGGGACTGTCTCACAGTTTAAAATAAAACCTCACATCAAGGATAGAGTTACAGGCAACCTTGATCATGACATAATCACACTCTCAAAAGAATTTTACTGAATTGAATATTACATTAGTGGGTCGATTCGGACTCTATCTGTAGGTTTTGTTTCACTTCCCTTGTAAGTTGAGATGATAACTGACCTTCAAAGTTTAGATGGATCATGCGTTTTGAATGTTACACCATCCTGACTGATTAATTTTTCCATCATACATGTCTCTTATAGCACAGTGGACTTGACTCCCTCCACACATCATCCATTCCTGCCAAAACAGTGAGCACCACTTTGAGATTAAAGCATTACTGGGAGCGAAGAATTTGATTGCGAGCAGCTGAGAGATGTCGTTACTCACAGAATTAATCTCCTGAAAGAGGCAAAGTAAAATGGACACTGAACTACAATTAAAAAAAAAAAATGTATAAAGGAATTTCAAACCTGTGAAATTCTGAAAAGGCAAAAGAAGATGAAAGCCTTAAAGGACTATGAGGATGTATATCAAGACAAAAGCTATATGGACAGGCCTTAATAAGACACATCTGGAAGAGAAATAAATATTTTAAGGATGTTGGATGAACATCAACAAAAACAAAATGAGGATAATGGAATTTAGTCGAATTAAGTCGGGTGATGCTGACGGAATTAGATTAGGAAATGAGATACTTAAAGTAGTAAAGGAGTTTTGCTGTTTGGGGAGCAAAATAACTGATGATGGTAGAAGTAGAGCGGATATAAAATGTAGACTGGCAATGACAAGGAAAGCATTTCTGAAGAAGAGAAATTTGTTAACATCGAGTATAGATTTAAATGTCAGGAAGTCGTTTCTGAAAGTATTTGTATGGAGTGTAGCCATGTATGGAAGTGAAACATTGGACGATAAACAGTTTGGACAAGAAGAGAATAGAAGCTTTCGAAATGTGGTGCTACAGAAGAATGCTGAAGATTAGCTGGGTACATCACATAACTAATGAGGAGGTATTGAATAGAAATGGGGAGGAGAGGAGTTTGTGGCACAACTTGACAAGAAGGAGGTACTGGTTGGTAGGACTTGTTCTGAGGCATCAAGGGATCACAAATTTAGCAAAAAATGGCTCTGAGCACTATGGGACTCAACTGCTGAGGTCATTAGTCCCCTAGAACTTAGTTAAACCTAACTAACCTAAGGAAATCACAAACATCCATGACCGAGGCAGGATTCGAACCTGCAACCGTAGCGGTCTTGTGGTTCCAGACTGCAGCACCTTTAACCGCACGGCCACTTCGGCCGGCACAAATTTAGCATTGGAGGGCAGTGTGGAGGGTAAAAATCATAGAGGGAGACCAAGAGATGAATACACTAAGCAGATTCAGAAGGATGTAGGTTACAGTAAGTACTGGGAGATGAAGAAACTTGCACAGGATAGAGTAGCATGGAGAGCTGCATCAAACCAGTCTCAGGACTGAGGACAACAACAACAACAACAAGAATGATGGCCAGATATGTACAAGAATAAAACAGAAGAAAAGTATGTAAGCGAATGACAAACAACTAGCCTAGGATGCATCAGAAAAGAGAGACAGAGGCAAGCAAAAGTGTGTGTCACCTGATAAAGAAGAATAAGATACCTAGCAAACATAAGCACTGCCTGTCGGGAACACAGCAAGCATTGTAATTAATGTTAAGGTAAACAGCCACAGGGGCACATATTGTTTGATTTATTAGGACCAGTTTTGCTCGTAAATGTTAGCATCCTTAGACATTTATTACCCTGGTGGCAACATGCTACACGTTTTAAGCACTGGTCAGTGCAATTGTCTACATGAAGTGGTGTGTTGCAGACCCAGTGGTGTGTTGCAGACCAATTCATGTTGTCAATGCTACAGAGTGGTGCTGTAAACATATAATACGTTGCCATGAATATTTAGGATGCTCACATCTGATGTGCAAAATTGGCACAAATACATCAAATATTGTGTGTCCCTTTAGGTGTTACATTATATTAAGAAAAAGATACTTCTTGCTATATGAACACTTACAAAACATTGCTGAAGACAGAAAAGTAACAGAAACTATCTAACATGGGTAAGGAACATCAAAGACCTAATGTTATGCTGAAACTGGCATAAAATGTGGTAACAAGGAGCACGAGTCCAGTACCTAGTTAGAGGAAATTATGTTCATTTTTGCCACACCTCTAACCCTCCAAAGGAGGGAATGCCTAGTTTTGAAAATCAGTCTTCAGACTAAAGAGCATAACAATAAAAACATATCTTCCAAGTGTCTACTCAAGTGTTATTTCAGAGTGTATCATTTCTCAGTCTTGGTGTAATTTAAGATTCTCACTGAGAGGAAATGTTACAGGTACTTACAACTACAATATAATGCTGCATGCATACCATTTTCATTAAAAGAAGTTAGTGATTTGTCTTACAGTGGTGCCCAACTTCACCAGAAGACAGTGACATACACCTCTACTGAAATTAAATACAGCGTGCTCTTAGTGTTTAATACCAATGCCAGACAAGTGCATCTACAAGAAAGACATTACAAATGTGTCAACGGTCAGGCACCGGTGTCGATTAGAAGCTCAAGTACGTAACTCACATTTCCCTGTCGGGGGTGTGTGAACGGTGGCCGTTCTCGACATTGTCATACGACGAGACCCTGGAGCAGGTTCCGTCCGTGAGGGTGCCCCCTCGAGGGCCACCGGCAAGAGGTGGGGAACCCGAGGGGGGTGCGGAGCCTCCGGAAGTTGACAGCGGGTCCGGGGACAGCCGCAGGCTGGGGAACCTGCGTCCAACCCAACGGCCGTCTCTCACTCCGAGCGCTCGTTCTGGGCGCTTCTCTTACTTCTATTTCTCATCTTCACACAACTCAAAACACGATTCAGAATGTCCTTACAGTGATACCTCCTTGAAGCCTTCTGGTTTTGGTAATTATGTAGAAATCTGCACTAAAAACTATCATATAACATTTTGTCTCCTATGGCATGAGATATCTTAAGATGCTACAGAGGTATTTGTTTGAATCCTCTGATGGTTGCTACTCTAAATGCAGCTGTTCTCACTTTAGAGTACAGGGTAATTCAAAATTAGTATCGTGATTCCAAATGGCCATAACTATTTAAAGCATAATGTTACATCGATAAAAATCAGAGAGAATGTAAAAGAATGTTCACTTTCTTTATATCTTTAACAATAGTTCTGTAAATCCTGTCGGTCATACAGACAACATCTAAGTGATAATCTAATCTAGGCCATAAATTATGAAGCATGTGCAGTCACTGATACAAAGCCACTAGTGATGCAAATTTTGAATTCCAGAATTGGTTTTGACGAAGGGGGCCCATAATCAAGGTCTTTGACATAATCTTGTAAAAGGAAACCCACAGGAGTTAGGTACGCAATGTCAGGTGGCGGCCAAGAGTGGAACTCAGTATCATCACGCCCAGTACAATCTGACAGTTCTGAAGGTGTCAACTTAAAATTGTGCTGGTCAAACTTTTGAACTTTCTTTTACATTCTCTGTCATTTTTATTGATTATGCATTTAATAGTTATGCCCATTTGTAATTGTTATATTGGTACTGAATTGCCCTTTATTCATTTTTCAAAACAACAAATTGACGAATTTAAATATTTGATTGTGACAGATCACATGGAAGGAGACAAAACATCAGGCAGAAAATTACATTCAAACCTAATAGTCATCAGTGAGAAAATAAGCAATGGCCATGAAAAGTTTGATAGTGTATGCAAGAATAAAACGTAAGTCTTCGACAACAAGGCACTTCAGCATCTCTAAGAACCATTCTCCTCCCTCTTCCCCTAATGACTCCACATTGCGAGAGAGAAACTTGACATATAGAGACTGTGCTCTCAGCTACCTCTTTGATGATTCCTACTTTCCTCTGACTGAAGAATGTGCCCAGCTTTTCACTTAGATACAAACAATCCAAATAAAAAATGGGAGACTCACATTATGTGCATTCTCTTCATAGCTAGTCACTTACAGGGATGAAATAGCTTACAACTTAAACACTCCATAACTTGAGTTGACTCCTCCCGAATAGTTAAAATCATCTCCCTGCTATGGACTTGGACACGAGAAAGAGACAGGCACTAACTTGCTACAGCCTCTTTAAGTTCGTTTGCAAAGCACTGATGGACAGCTCAAAAGCAGAAGTACTGTCCACACAATGACAGAATCTTTATCCAAGTCCAACAATGGCGTACATTCTTAACAGATCAAGAGTGTAGTGAAATATTCTTCTATGTCAGAACAGCAGCAAATCATTCTGTGAAAACAGTTCCATTTCTTCTAAATAGGACTGGTAATAATGACTACTACATACTACTCCTGTGTGAGTATACCCAACAGATTTCTCATCTTCATAATAATCTCACATCACCTCATTTAACTACTGTTACACAGATTTTGGGCCCCATATATCTGGATTTGTGGCATCTCACCATCCCTCCCCCGTCTCTTCTTATTTTATTTTTTAAACTTGTGTAAGTTTTTATCACTGCAGATTCGATTTTCATTAAGCAGCAAAATGTATCCCTCGTTTAAGGAAAATGCGCAGATAATACATCACACACACACACACACACACACACACGCGCGCGCTGCTAATAGTGTCTAAGAGCTCCTCCTGCTATCGGAGTGGTTAATCTTCACAGAAGGCTTTTCAGTAACTTCTCAGGCACTCAAGGAAGAATTTGGTTCCATTTCTAATGAAGCACTGTGAAGAGTCCTCAATAGAGACAGAGATTTATGTACGAGTCTGAGAAGTCCAAACCAGCAAATTCACCTCATTTATGTCGAACCACAATGCACGATCCTCATTTTGCGGACAAAGTGTTATAAGAGTGGACTTCAAAAAGTAAGTTACACTTTATTATGGCAGGCCAAGTAACTTTTATTGAATACTGCACAACACTTCAAAGTGACACAGACACATTATATACTTTTCAGCACAGTCATCAAATCTATGTAAATAACAGTTGGAATGTTCTAAGAATCGTTCAGTTCCTCAACAATACAAATCCACTCCTTGGTGATGATGCCATTTGAGAACTACTGTCTGATCATCAACATCATCGTCATCAGAAAATCTCTTTTCCCCCAACTGTTCTTAAAGCTTGTCAAAACATTGGAAATTGCACAGTACAAGATCTGGACTCTATGACACATACTTCCAAAACTCCCATTAAAAACACTGAAAGCTCATGTTGTGTGTCCATGCCATGTGGGGTGTTTTACTGTTGCACAAGAGAACAATGGCCTCACTTAGTTTTCCACACCTCTCATTCTTCATAGCCTTTGCGTACAGGTGACAGTGATCACGGAACCCGGCACGAGCACAATTTCCAATACTGCCGTCGGTCTCGAATGATGGAATAGCACTGCCTATTGAGGGATGCACCTACTGCGCAATGTCTCCAACAGTCACTCTACAATTCCTGCAAATCAGTTTCTCGATTGCCCGGACACTGTCGTCTGTAATACACGTCAATGGCCTTCCTTCCCTGTAGGCATCCCACATGTCTATTCAGCCTCTGACAAGTTATTGGCATCATTTCACTGTGGCTGGACACAACATTGCATTTGGTCCATATACTGCAAGAAATTTCACAGTGAATATGTGCGCCGTTCATATGTTTTGCCCCCAAGAATCATATTGTTGTATGCCTGGTCCGCGTGCCGCGAAATTTGAATCCCCGCCAGATGTCATGGACGTCGAAGACCCACAGAGGTCTCTGTACCATCGCGCCGAAAGGTGTGGCGGCGCGCGCCTCCTGGCCCGCATTTAGAGTGAGGGTATCACAGTGGAACACGTGGTTGCAGCGGCCAATAGCGGCGTCCCCGATCGAGTACTTAAGCGCCTGCCTGTCGCTCAGCCTGCAGTCTAACCTTGCGTATGTCTCAGGACATATCACCTCGCATTAGACAGTGTATTGACTTTCGTGTTTTCTTTACTAGTGGACGTGGTTGTCTTGTTTGGTTTTCGTGACTTTGTTGTCCGTTCTTGTTGTGTCGTAAGTGTCATATACACTGATCAACACCCACATGATAATAAAATTTGCTTTATTGGGTGTAGCCAGGACACCACTTAATTTTGCAACAGATAACCTTCTTAGGAAAATAAAAAGGCTTTTCTCCTGCCCAAAAATTTAGTATCCAAACACGAATATACAACCTTAATAAAATTGGCTTTTATAACTGAACCGATTTTATGTTGCTTGAAGGTGCTCTGTCGATGCTCTCCCACGGATGCCTAGATGGGCGCCGCTTCCGGGTCAAAAACTGGCTTATTGAAGACGGGCACCTGGTCGATCCGGCTGCAACAAGGTTTCCTCCGGGCGGCGGTCCGCGGCGGGTCAAAAGACGCCTGTTTCCGTTCCTGCCGGCTATTTAACCCGGCGGCTCTAGTCTTCCTCTGCGGATTCTGTCATGAGGATTGGCGGCCGTTGGCGATACCCGACTGGCGGATGGTGATTTCATCGTATTACCATCCGCGTCGGAAAAGGGGTCACGCGCGTGCGTATTCCGCGGCTGCTTTCATGTTTGGGGGGAAATGCCTCTAATGCCGGCTGGCGGAATGCACCAGAACTATGTTGCAGGTGCGGCTTATTCTGCAGCAGTAGCTGCCCGTTGTATTTGCGTGGCTGTGCGCACCACAGCAATAAGGTCCTTCATTGGTCGTGTCCGTCCTCTCCCGTTGTGGTGTTGTTCGCAGGCTGCTCCGTTGGTCCCGCCGCGTTTCCGTCACTACAACCCAGCGATTGTTCCGGTCGCCGTTACAACAATATGTGTGTTTAACTCTGGAATATGCTTCCAGTTATGCAATTTCACTCACACAAATGTGATGCATGTGTTATCTGTAGAGCAGCAGAACTGTCTCTGCAGGATATGTACTCTCTTCTGACAAAACTCTCACCTTGTTGCACAAAGGTTTTAGTATGGTATGATACATGTAGCTTGTTTTCTTACATATTCTCTTAACTATCATAAAGAAAAGGGAACTCCAAACCAGTTGGTACAATGCATGACGATGTCTAAAATATTTACATAAGGCACCTACATTAAAAATAAAACTCTAATGACTTTCCCTTCAGCCACAACACACGGAGGAAACACAATTTCTCATATCAACAAAAAGTTTGTGTACCCCCTTCCCCCTCCCCCTCCCCCCCAAGTGCAATGGAATATCGCATAAATCATTTAATAAAACCATCTTGCACTGCTAGGCGGACTAATGATAGTACTCTCTGCAGCACCCAGCCGAGTCAGACATTCACTCTAGCAATCGATGACTTACGGCCAACAACACAACTGAGAAACTAAAATACTAAAACCTTTCAAAGAATAGTTTAGTCACTGACATCTGTAGGAGAGCTGTAACAGAAGTTAGTTACCAAACAAGTCTGACTACTGCCACATGTGGTAAACATAATTTTTTTAATGACCACCACTACAGTCTCCACCTCTTAACATCACTAACAGTGGACTTGGGCACACATAACTACCCAGAAACCTCTGCCTGAATATGAAAATTCCTGGGCCCTGTTCAAAACTTGTCAATTTTATTCATTGATTCGTAAGGTGGCCAACACATTGATTACGTATTCATGTTGTACTTGCATTTAGCTACCATCAGGCACATATCCAGATATGACACACACAATGTATTCAGTAATGTGCAGAGATTTTTGGACACCAAGTTTACAAATCAGTGTTCTTCATCAACTTATGAGATATGCAACAAATAAATGATTAAAGAAGTTTCAAAACCTAAAGTTCATACCAGAGATGCCCTCTCATCTTTGAGAGAATCTTTTGGCAGGTGGCACAGGAAATCATTAGTTTTGGACGGAAAATACAACAGAACAACAATCTGTCTCTTCAAACATTAAATGGACAAATTTAAGTTCTCACATTCGACCCTGGGTTACTACCTATACTATCCACACACTATATTTTCGCAACTTTCCTCTGACGGATACAAAAGAAAGAAACAAATACTTGAAGCATGATGTGTTTGATTCCTAACTTCATTGCTTCTTTCTAAAGACTTCAGTCTCCTTTTTTTTGACAGTTCAGATTTCTTTTCCCACTCAAAAATCAATACTTTCAGTTTTCATTTTCTCACATGCATTTTGCAATCACTTATATCAGGTCAGCTTCCACATCTTTTCTACAAGAAGGAAGTGCTCTGAGTGGACCTGGGCACACATAACTACCCAGAAACCTCTGCCTGAATGTAATGATTCACGCTTTTACTGTTACATACTGTTCCTGTCATATTCAATTTCCATTCATGGCACAATCACCTCCAAAAATAGTCCATGACCTTTCACTTTAGATGCATCTTACTCATATTTAACTTCACAACAATTTTGAACTGTGATTTTAACACAGCACTGTAACATAAATTTGGATGTTTTATGCTTTTTTATCAGGCCATTTCAATAACGAGAAGTTTCTGAACTCAGCCTTGGTTAGCAGACATTTGTAACTTATTTGATACAGATTAAAATTATCTACAATTACATTTGATAGTTGCAGTAACAGGAAATTTATCTGTAAAAAGACTGTCTCGAGAATTAAAAACAATTATAACTTTCAGAGTGACAAACATAAATATAATTTTGTCCTAGGGATTCTACTCATGCAGGTATAAAGCAGTCAAGAAATCATTTATCATTAGACACAATTAACATGACTACAAAATTGTGTGCTTTAGGGTGCTCAGCCGAGCTCTCGGTTCCATTTTTCTGCACAATATTTCAACAGCCAAACCAGTCGCCTCCTTCAAGTGAAGAGAGCTGTGGTAATATGCGTACTCGCTGACTGGACTCCAACTACACCAATGTATTGTTAGGGTTTTGTCTTCATTTATGCTCTTGATACTTTTTCCATTTTCCAAATCTGCACTGTTGTTCCATGAAAGCCACATTCTCTCAGCACTTTTTAGCTCTTGGGACAAGATGGCCAGTGAGATCTTAATAAATTGAGTGCCTGACCCAAAATCTTATTTAAATTGAAGCCACTGTATCAGTTTAGTATGTTTTCTAATGTCTTTCCTATATATTTAATTTTTGTCACTGATGGAACATGGTACACAAACCTGATTTCTGGAGGACTAAAACATCTTTACCATTACAAAGAAAATGTTTAAGCTTTGCTGACAGTAGCGACATACACTGGACAGCACACTTCCAAAGGAGTCTGTGGATACCGCCAGAGATTGGGCCAGCTACAGGCAGATAACAATTCTTGGGATTCTCTTTCTTCTTCACTTTCAACCCTTTCCTCAGGCACTGTCTATTTTTACTGCAATACCAGCTCCATTTTTCAATCTGAGTACAGATCAGTGGGAGCACTATTCACGAGTTGCAATTCTACATCTACATACATCCTCTGCAAACCACTGTGAAGTGCATGGCAGAGTGTACTTGGCAAACATCACACATTGGGTTACTTCCCATTCCAACTGCATATGGAGTGTGGGAAAAATGCTTATGTGGCTGTGTGCATGCTGTACTTGGTCTAATCTTATCTACATGCTCCTTACAGGAGCAATATGTTGAGGGGTGCGTATTACCTCTAGATTCTTGACATAACACACACTCTTGAAATTTTGTAAGCAAGCTTTGTAGGATGATTTGTGTCTATCTTCAAGAGTCTGCCAGTACAGGTTTTTCAAAATTTCTGTGACACTCTGCTCCAAGTCAAACAAACATGTGAACATTTGTGTCACCCTTCTTTACACAAGGGTTGCCCAGAAAGTAATGCACCACATTTTTTTTTCTCAGCCGAAAGCAATGCTATGAATGTGAAATGTTACATATGTATTATTTGAAGTCTCCTGAGAGAGTGCACCAAGTTTCCGTCACTACCGACAGATAGCATAGCTGCAGAACAGTTTGAAAATGGTGTATGTAGGTGATGTACATTACAAGCAATGTGCCGTCATCTAATTTCTCGCTGCAGAGAAAGAAACAGTGGGGAATATTTACAAACGCTTGTGCAAAGTCTACGGAGCACCTGCTGTCGACAAAAGTACAGTTAGTAGGTGGGCATGGAGGGTGAGGTCATCAGAGGGCAGTTCGGTGGAGCTCCACAATTTGCAGTGGTCGGGGAAGCCATCCACGGCTGTCACACCTGACATGTTGCAGCGAGCTGATGTTATCATTTGCGAGGACAGACGCATTTGTGGAAGACATTTTGAAGAAGATAAGGTGGTGATTCACACAGTGAAGCACTGGCTCCACCACCGGGACTAGGATTGGTGCTGACAGGGCATACAGACAGGGCATGGTGCTGGAGGAAGGCCGGAGAACAGGATGGAGATAACATGGAAAAATTCTTTCGTCTGTGTAATTCTCATTACGTTCAATAAAGAATTGTTGGTGATTCTGGGCAACCCTCGTACTATCCCCAATAGTCCCATCTGGTACAGGCACCAAACATTCGAGGAATTTTCTAAGACTGGATGCACAAGCATTTTGTAAGCAGTCATCTTTGTAGAATGACTGCATATTCCCAGATCCTGCCAATGAAGATACATTTGCCACTTGCCATACCTACAACTGATGGTACATTATCAGTCCATTTCAAATCCCTAAAACCTGTTCTGATACTTCGAGGCTCTCCTCATCTGACAGCATTCGAGCTCTATGGACCAGAGCCTTCAGTGTGAAGCTTTTTGTGATGGGTGGTTTCTATTTAAACAAGGCTTGCATCCAGCATTCAGTTTATCAAGATACAGCTGGCGATCTCATCCACCAGAGCTGGCAAACTGAAAGAATGTGCGTTTTACAGAATAACAGTGAAGGCTCTGAAAAAGAAATGACCACCTAAGGGCACAGTGGATGCCGGGTGTCAAAATCAGCTGAAAATAGTGGCATGACATCGCCAGTAATCACAGTGAGGTCTGAGTCCAGGCAGTGAGTAGAAGTAATGACACAGCTCACACCACGAGAAGGCGACAATTGCATTGGTCACTGCAATATCACAGACAAAAATGGAAACCATCCACCAGCCTAGTGAACACTACAAACCAAATTGTTAATCAATCACATGGAGAAAACATCAGACATTGCATGTTTAGGAAGTATAACCCAACACAAATACAGAGTGCATCATATTAGGAGTGCCAACTCACCTCTGGATGATGAGGTCGTGGACAGTGCACGGTGTCACCGAACTGTCCTCCTCCAGAGTGTTCTCCTGCTGCTCCAGCGACGGAAACCTCCTCTCGCGATCGTCTCCGGTAATCGACGGCTCTTCCGTACACTCCTCATCATCGGCTTCGCTCTCACCCCCAGACAGACCTTCCTCTCCATCGTCATCGTTCACTGCAATGCAGGGGCAACATTCTGAACAGTAAGAGAGATTGTCTACTGCCATCATTCAGTATACAAATCACCAAAGTCTAATAGGTTAGTGACACATGTAATACTTCCCCCTCTTTGCTAATTACTTTCTTTAAATAATGAAATAACACTTGCTTTTTAGATGGGATTAGATCACATATAGTTTTTCTTCACAGATCCAAACTGAGGAGGTAATAAAGGATGTACAACAAGTATAAAAAGATAATTAAATTAAAGAACGGAGGGGGGAGAGAGAGAAATGCTAGTGTCCCTTCCACAGACCTCAAGTGAAATGGTTTTCATGTATGTGGAATAAGTCAAAAAAATCTTAAAAACATATTTTCATTTAAGAGTTAGTAACAAACTTGTTACAAAACCACATAAATGAACAATAATGAAAGGTGCATAAATTATTCTTAGGACATTGTAATCACATACTATTAAACAGAAAATAAGTTTATGGTACTTATTTACACTGATTACATTACTGCACTCAAGGTGTGCAAAGGTCAGATTTTAACTAACGTATTATCTGACAATAATAATAATATGCACACATGAATCAGTTCTACTGACAAATACTGAAGTGGAAGGAGTTGGCCACCAATTACTCCATTAGGCTCCTCAAACTGAACTTACTTAGCTGCTAAACTTTTTATGGGCGCTAGCAAGTTACTGAAACTGTGTTTCCTGAATAATGGACACCTTTCTGGATAAAAGTAAATGACTTTACATCCCTATGAATGTTATTCTCATATCTAATATTGGCTCCAATAGCTGAGCTGTTAGTCTGCTTTATTTATGACTCAAGTTCATTCAGGAATATTTTAAAGAGAATCAACATCAGGAAAACTGGTGAATATATTGGTAAGAGCTCTGAAGAAATTAAAATCTATTTGCTGTGAATGTGGTAAAATGCTATATACATAAGTGAAAAACTACATTACTTTGCACTACATCTCACAACTTTAACAAGGTTTGCTACTCCTGAGCATATTTGTGTTTTATCAAGTATCACCATCACATTGCCGTTTACTGCCTGCCTATCACAGCACATCACTTAATTTTCATATATGAGGGTTATAACTTGAATAATGATAACTATTTACTTATAACTGATACAAAACAGATGCATATTTCAAAGTTTTACTGTCTTACAAAGTAGGCATCAGCATTGTATATACGCCATCACTAGTGTGTGGAAGCTGCATGATACCTTTAGAAGTGCCAGCTGTGTTGACGGTTCGGATGGAGCATCTATTTCTTGACGAATCTCTTTAGAAGTTTTGAGGCATATGCCATAAAGTGCTTCCTCCAGCAAAGAAATCAAGTCAAAGTCACAAAGGGTTATGTACAGGGAGTGTGGTGAATGATACAGCACTTACCAGGCCCATCAGTCGAACAAATCAGTCACAACTTGCAATTGTCCACCTGAACATTACCCTGCAAAATGATCAGTGGGTTCCACAGAAACTGTCACTGCTTCTTTCTGAAACCTGGTCACAGGCTGCGTTCCTAAAATGAACACCAATACAGCACACAGGAGGCCTGCTGTTGGGGAACAGTATGCGTTAGGATAACATCATCACAGCCGTACAGAAGAATCATCATAATTTTAACACTAACAGGTTCTGACAAATTTTCTGTCTTCGTGGAGACCCATAATGAGGCTATTTCTTCTGATGGGTATTTCAGGTGTGGCGCTTATGATTTGACCTAAGCCTCCTTCATGTAATGATACATCATCATCATAAACTAAAGGCTATGCCTTGTCAATTTAGCCACGTCCCTCTCTCCATTATCATCCTCTTCAATTCTTCATGCGATTTTATCCCCATATCTTCTTTGATGTTATTAAAATACATTGCTCTTGGCCTGCCTCTTGGTTTTTTTCCCTAAAACTTTTCCTTCAAATACATTCTTTAGGAACTGGTTGTCTCCCATTATGTGCCCTATCATTTTTGATTTTCTTCTTCCTATATAATTTAGCAGCATTCTGTCCTCATTAACTTCTCTTAAGACCTGTTCATTGCTGTCTCTATCTACCCAGCTTTTTTCATCATTCTTCTCCATATCCACATTTTCATTGCTTCCAGTCTCTTTTTCTCTGCCTTTCCCAGAGTCCATGCTTCACATCCATATGTTAAGACACTCCAGACAAAAGTTTTGGCAAACTTTTTCCTACTTTCTAGGCTTGTATGATTGTCTGTTAGTAAATTCCATTTATTTTGGAAAGCTTGCTTTGCCAAGTCTATTATTCTATTTATATCTGTGATACACTTATTGTCGTCAGTGATTGTGCTCCCCAAATAACTGAAGTTCTCAATCTGCTCTGGATCATCATCTAGTTTAATATTAACTTTACCATTTTCTTCTGTCTTCCCTGCTACCATAGTTTTTGTTTTCTTCTTATTTATTTTTAGATTAAATTCTCTTAGGATTTTGACAAATTTTAGCAACATAAACTCCATTTCCTTTACTGAGTCAGCAAGTACTAATATATCATCTGCAAAATGGATACAGTGTACTCGTTCCCCATTAATTTTAATTCCTTTGGTTATTCTTTTCAATTTTTCAATGGTTTTTCCAATAAATAAGTTGAACAAATATAGTGATAATGGGAATCCTTGCCTTACTCCCACCTTGTTTTTGCTTTCTTCTTCACATCATTCACTTCTATCTCTGCTTCCTGCCTTTTATACAGGTTCCAGATTAATCTTCTGTACCTCCAATCAAGATTTATTTCCTTCATTGTTCAGAATAACAATTGCCAATTAACCATGTCCAATGCTTTTTGTAAATCTGTAAAGGTCAAGTAGGTTTTCCTATTAACTCCAATTCGTGTTTCTAATGCCGTCCTCAGAGCTAGTATTGCCCCTCTAGTTCCTTTTCTGCATCTGAAACCAAATTGGTCTTTTTTAGTCGATTTTTTATTATGTTTAACATTATTTTGGAAGTCTGGGGTAGTAAGGAGATAGTTCTACAGTTCTCACAGTCCAGAGCATTTCCTTTTTTTGGGATTATAACTTTTGTGCTGTTAAGCAAATCTGTAGGTGGTTCTTTTCCATCTTCATAGTACTCTTTAATAAGTTTATATAAGTACTCTTTTGTTGATTCTCCAATTTCCTTCAGTATTTCTGCCGGGATGTTATCTGTGCCTTAATGATACAGCATAAGAAATTATCTCCTTGTTGTAAATAGCATTATATGTGGGTACGAGCATCATCAAAGTTTCAACTCACACACATATGAAGACTGTTACAAAATTTATGAGACTGATTTTTGCAACCTCTTCTATTTCATAGCACAGTTACTCTCATCAAAACAGTTTCCTTTGAGTGCACAAAGAGTCGATATATTTGGCTTAGAAGTTGCAAGCTGTTTAGTGCGTCATATGCATCATCACAGATTTTATCTCAGCTAAATTTCTTTTGATGATTACCAGGAGATTCGAACAGTTAATAAATATTCAACACAACACTGTCGATATTAATTTCTAGTTCTTTTAAATTTAATGTTTACAAACATCAGCTGGTAACTTAGTTATTTCCACCCAGAGCAGCAGCTCACATAAGTTCTAAGTAGCCAACCAAAAAGTAACAAGTGACTATTCATTCACAGATAAGTGGTTGAATAATGTATTTTTATTGTAATAATTGTTATACTGGTAACTAAACATAGTGGTGAATTGGCTGTATGGATATTTTGACACAGAAGATAACACAATGACAACTTCGACAGAGTTCGCACTGCTCAAATGCTTGCCCCCTCTGACTGAGTGACATAGAACTTAACACCATGAAAACTGAGTGACTAACACAGCAATGTTTTGACCGCTCAACTACAACTGACTGTGGCTTACTGCACAACACCTAATTGTGCAGGGGGGCACAGAAATTACAAAATATGAAGCTATCACATTTTCAATATTCACACATAAAAATAGGAATCATATTAGGCAGTGAAGTAAAGCTGTTTAACCAAAACTGTGTAAACCAAAAATGCCAAAATGAAAGCTACTGTTTTATAAAGTGGAAGTTTTAATGAACACTGGGATTTTCAAAACTCGCCAAGAAACTAAAACTCGCCAAGAAACTAAAACTCGCCAAGAAACTAAAACTCGCCAAGAAACTAAAACTCGCCAAGAAACTAAAACTCGCCAAGAAACTAAAACTCGCCAAGAAACTAAAACTCGCCAAGAAACTAAAACTCGCCAAGAAACTAAAACTCGCCAAGAAACTAAAACTCGCCAAGAAACTAAAACTCGCCAAGAAACTAAAACTCGCCAAGAAACTAAAACTCGCCAAGAAACTAAAACTCGCCAAGAAACTAAAACTCGCCAAGAAACTTTAAGGATTTTTTACTGGAATATTTCACAGGGTAACATAACAACGAAAACAATCCATTTTTGACAATATAATGTAACTGGATAAATAAAAAGATCTACTCACCAAGCGGCGGCAGAGCACATACATAAAAGAAGGTTGTAATTAGGCCTAATTATAAACTTCTTTTATGTGTGTGTTCTGCCACCGCTTGGTGAGTAGATTTTTTATCTATTCGATTACATCACAGGATAACATCATTCCAAGAAAAGTTATACAGTTTTGGAATCAGTGGAAATATGGCTACAAAATTTTAACACTGGATTCTCCAAGGGATTTCATTTTAAGATTCAAAAATTCTTGAATACATTAACTTTAAATAAGTATCACTTTTTAAATGTACGCTTTTCCGAAAACGTAAGATGCCCATTGGAAAGTGGACGATTAGGGCTTCCAATAATGTGTGTCAATCCAAAAACAAATAATTATTAGTGAGGTCAAATTTTGAAGAGCACGCCATTTTAGTAAATCTTGAATTCAGAATACGTTAAATAAGGGAAAAGCAACCACCTATCTACAGCAAACAGATGAGTGACACACAGAAACATGTAATCAAAAATGGTTTTGACACCAGCTTTTGAGCTCTTGCACTTTTTCTAGTAAAAGTACACACATTCATGCGCAAACAACCCCACAGACACCCAAATGCACTACTGAGGGAGAGGGGGAGGGAGAGGGGGAGGGAGAGGGGGAGGGGGAGGGAGAGGGAGAGGGAGAGGGAGGGAGAGGGAGGGAGGGAGAGGGGGAGAGAGGGAGAGGGGGAGAGAGAGAGAGAGAGCGAGAGCGCAGAGAAGACTGTGTGTGTGTGTGTGTGTGTGTGTGTGTGTGTGTGTGTGTGTGTGTGTGCGCGCGCGCGCGCGCGCGCGCGCGCGTGTGCATGTACATACTAGAAAAATAGCAAGAGATCAAAAGTTAGTGTGGATACCATTTTTGGTTGCATGTTTCTGTGTGCCATACATCAGTCCACTACAGGTGAGCAGTTGCCTTTCCTTATTTTACGTACTTTTCCTTTGCTGTTGTAAATTTATAATATTTCTTTATACAAATTATTCCAAAATAAAGTATTTATACCATTTTCAAGAGTAGTCTAATTAAGAATTTGAAGATTTCATATATTCAAGGTAAATGTTTTAGGTGTGGAATAGGTAACACGAAAAAATTATTTTTCGCAACATTTCAATGTGCTAGTGGTCTGCATACCTATGAACTCCCAGGAGGAGTCGAGTGCCCAGGCTGAAGCAGGTGCCACCGCCCTCTTGGCCGCCCTCCGTCCCCGACCACCTCTCTCTGCCCCCGCAACTGGCCCCTGCCGACGTCGTGCCCAGGGCCGACGCACGTCGTCCGCAGACAGTGCCAGCTCCTCGCTGGAGTCGATCCTCTGCAGCTGCCGAGGGGCTGCAGAGCCGACACCCCTTGCCGCAGCGGTGGACACCAGCGGTGCAGGGTCGGAGTGTCGGTGGGTGGCAGGAACCGGCCCGTGGCGTTGAGGGACACGCCGCTGCAGCCCGAATGCTGCCAGGGGTGATGACTTCACTGCGTCAGCCGGCTCTGCATAGAATGGGCTTCCCTAAGAAATGAGAAACAAATATGTATAAGTATTTGATAATTGAATTATTTCTCATTGGACAGAAAACACAAGCTTATTTTAATACAATGGTATAAGATATTTTACTCAAAGTAGCGTCATTTAGCGGCTACAACTTTTTCCCACTTTTTGGGTAGCATATGGATTCTGCGAGAAAGAAAGTTCAGGTTATTTGTGGAGATCCACTCATGGGACCAGTTTTAAAGTGTGTTAAAAGATGTGAAATGTTGTTCAAAAGGAATGACATGGGACTGAAAACTGGCAATATCTTGTGAATATGGTGGGAGGGAAGGGGGGGAGAGGGGGGGGGCTAAGATGTCCCATCGAAGTACCTGTGAGGATTCCTGCACTCGGTTTGCAACATGTGGTTTGGCACTGTCATGAATCAGAATGACTTTGTCATATGTCTGAGGATATTGCAGACATTTGTCTTTAAGTGCACAATTCAAATTGAGAAAATATGCTTTATAGTGTACAGAACTCACTGCTTTACCAAACTGCATCAACTCGTGGTACACCACACTGATCAGGATGCATTTTGTCACACACCTAAAAATTGTCATCTCAGAATCATTAAAACCAATCTCTCAACAGAGTTTCCAACAGAGTACTTTGTTCGTACACTTCCATTAACAAACAATGGCTTTCCGCAGCAGATTTCTTGACATGAAAGCAGAAAAGTTACACTTCTCATAGATGCCATTCTGTAGGTACAAAACCCAACATGTTACAAGCACTAAATAGATTAGGTTCCTTTCATTCCACTCTAAAGTCACACACAGATCTGAAAGCCTAATGTTTTTAGTGCTAAATAGGTCTTGTGTTGCTGTCCACTATGCTGCACTAGTGCAACTACTGCGCTCTCTTCACCAACAGCAAGAATTAATTCAAGTTCTCGATACTTTATTGCTTACTCATAAAGAGTGTCTCAAGTTGTCGGTACACTGTGAGAACTTTTTTGTATCGGAAGATTTCTCTTAGACTTCCACATTGAAACTCCAAGTTTTCCTGCACCAATTCTTGTTGTATGTGAAAGAAAATTTTACTTTACTGGTTTTCATGGCAACAAATGTGTTTTTTTTATATTGTCAGTTGATTTATTAGTGATTATTCCAAGTTATGTTAGATTTTACAGTTTTATCAATTATTCTGCACGTTATAAGCTCTTTCCCCCTTGGAAATGCCTTCATCACCACCATCCATCTCCATTCCACACCATGCCATTCTCACTGTGCAGTGAATTCATGTACGTGAAAGATCTGCATTGGAACACTTCGAAGATTTGTCACTGGAATATAATATCAATAAACTTTGATAGTTATGACACATCATATTTCAAGCAGGATGTTTTTCACACAACAATCACTGTTAACTTGAAAGATGCGAAGTTTTCATCAAAATTAGTCAAAAAGAATTATTATTATTATTATTATTACATAGTATTCTACCTAGTGGCAGGTCTGTGTCTTCATACAGAGAATTTCTGATGCCAATGTTCCCTATCCTCAGCTTCTTCCTTCAGTCTGCTGTATCTCTTTCCACTTTTCATGTCATCCAAAAGTTGAAGTCTTCTTTTTCCTCGTCCTACTGTTCCTTTAATTTTCCCTCAATGACTTCATGTATGAGCCCTCCGTGTCTACGTACGTGTCCGATTCAGTTGGCCTTCCTCTGAAGAATTGTATTCAGAATGTCTCTCTTCTCTCCTATTGTTCTCAGTGCATGTTATTCATCACCCGATCGGTCCAACTGATCTTCTCCATTCTCCTCCAGCACCACACTTCGAAACTTTCAAGGTATTTTTCTTCCTTTTCTTCTCATGGCCCATACAGTGCAATGATCCAGATGTAGCACTTCACCACTTTCTCATGGCTCCATACAGTGCAATGATCCAGATGTAGCACTTCACCAGTTTCTTTTTTAATTCCAAGCTTAACTTGCTGGTCAGCAGATTCCCTTTTTTATTGAATGCAGTTTTAGCCCTAGTGATTCTTGCTCGAATGTCACTGGTGCACTGGGAATCCTTTGTCACCAAATTTCGCAAGTACTTGAACTGTCTCACATCCTCCAATCCTCGATTGTCGACGGTTATCCTAAAAGGTTTCTCACTTTTTGATATCTGCATCACTTTTTATTTTTGATGTTGATTTCTTTGCCGTATTTCCTTCCAGTTTCGACCAACTAGCTCATCATGTGTTACAGCTGTCTTTGATTTTCAGCAAACACTACCAAGCCACCTGCATACTTGATGGTATTGATGAGGCGTCGTCCTATCCTCAAGTTTCCTCATCCTCTCAAAGCTTCTCTTGCCAGCCATTCCACACACAGGTTGAAGAGACCCGGCGATAGACAACAGCTTTGCCTGAGACTTCTTCCTATTTCCACGCTGTTTGTTTCTCCATAGTTTAGCCATACCTTTACTCTTTGTCCCAGGTACAAGTTTACTCCTATCTCCTTAAGGATGTTCATCCACTTTATCCAGTTGACTCTGTCAGAGGCCTTCTGCCGATCTATATAGCAAACATGCACTCTTCGTTAACAACCAAATCTTTCTCCAGCAATATCCACACCATGCCGATGACGTCTATGGTTTCTTTTCCCTTCCTAAATGCAAACTGGTCCTCTCCTACTACTTCTTCAATTTTGTGTTCCAGCTGTCTGTTGAGTATTCTTGCAATAATCTTTGCTACGTGTGAGATTAAGCTGATTGTTCTGAAATCACTACATTTCTTGGCTTGCTGTTTCTTCTCAAGAGCAACCATTGTGACATCCAAAAAGCCCTGAACATTCCCCAGTTTTTTAAATTTTGTTTATGAGATGCATCAATGCCTTCAAACCCTGTTTTCAGATTTCTTTCAGAAAATCCACCGGCATGTCATCATCTACTGAGGCTCTTCTCCTCTTCGTGACCTTAAATGTCTTCTCTACTTCAGTTGTCAGTACGGTAGGTCCTTCTTTGTCTTTGTCAATCTCTTGCTCTGTCTCTATTTCAACGCCTCGTGGGCGATGTTCCTGATAGTAGAGTTCCTAAATATATAATTTCCATACTTTCAGCACCTCCATTTGTTCAGTAACCATTTATCCTCTAAAGTCTTCTATCCCGAAAGTCCTCACTCCTTTGTTTTATATACCTCTCAGCTCCTTTGTTTTCTGCTACATAAGGTCATGCCTTCCTCTTCTTTGTAGGTCCTCTATTTTGCCACACAGTCCTTCTATATACTTTTCTTTTGCTTTGCCCGTTTCTCTTCTGAGTGCATTGTTAAGTCTTCTATATTCTTTATCATTAACATTTTTACACTTCCTCCTTTCCTCCATCTTTTCCAGCATTTCATTGGTGATCCACAGTTTCCTCGCTCTCTTTGCTTCCTTCCCAACTTCACTCTTTAACGTATTCCATTACAACTGTTTAACATTTCACCATTGCAGAATAGAAGCCTGAATAATCATTGCCGATCAACAAAACATGCATGTACAAATGTGGATCCATATTTATAATTTTTGTGAAATTAAAAACCCACTTTTGCTTTTATGTGAGTGACAAATATACAGCTCGTAGTGATACATCCCACTCCTTGAATGAGAGGTATCACATCCTTAAATATGTATGTCACAAAAAAGATGTTCATGACAGAGTACCCGATAAGTGTTTAGCTCCCCACTGTTGGGAGGTGTTCTAAATTGTAGGTGGTGATACCAGACCTAACGATCCAGTGGCTGCACAGAAGTGAGCAGCAGTCAGATAACCCTACCTGCTGAGTTGGAGATTGGGGTTCTATGGTGTGGGCAGTGTGAAAGAAACAGCTCCATGAAATCTAAGAATGCAAAATGTCAAAGATAATAAATTAATTGTAATTGTTAATTGTCAATTTGAATATCACATCTGTTATGCACGTAGTACGAGTTGGCAGCTGTCCTCATTTATCATATACTGATTGTAATTTTCAAGACAACATAAGAAGACAAATTGAATCTTACTTCTTATTTATGTGGAGGAGTGAATGAGAACAACAAGTTAATTTTAGCAGCTTTATCCGCAGCCTGTAAGGAGGCGAAGTCAGAGCCAAGTTGGAGGAAGAAGGGATACAGATTCAGGGCACAGACTAGCTGGACCCTGATTAATAATATTTAACGGCGACCAAATAGTCTGTAAGTAACTTTCATTTACATAAAAGGGTGTTCAGGTGGCAACTTATTTAAGTGTTTGTTGCTGAGGTGAAGCATAACAAACCACAACACAGCCCAAGTCAACCTGAAACACTTCAATCTATGTGAGAAATTCTCACGTGAATGCTGCACTATGTCACACTCGCAATCGTGCAATTGAAAACAGACTTGGATCCCGAAAACTCACTGACAATTACAAAGATTCCGTAGTTTGGTGATCATACCGGAGTTTACTGAGATTGAGCAACAAATATTACAACTATCGATGTCCATTTTAAAACTCCTCTTACTAAACTCCAAAAGACATTATTTCTTAAGCATAATTTCACAGTGATTTGCAACAAAATGACTGAGAACATTTCTTTCTATCAATGAACACTAACTCCCCTTGGGATCTCTCAGAATTTTATAAGATTTCCATGATTTTTCCAGTGCATTCACTTGCCAGTCCTGAATTTCCAGAGTAACAACTCTGCTGCCTTAGATCCCAGGAGTACAATTTGTCTAATATAACCATCCATAATGTTCCATGAAGATTCAAGATACCACCTGGTTGTCAAAAAGAGAGAGTCTGTAAAGATTGAATATTTTTCCATCTGTTATAAATCTCTTCCTCCTGACCCCCAATCACATTAATCTCACAGCAAATGAGACAGTCAATGGGACTGCAGAAGACACGTAGATTGAATCATTTACTTTTCAATGAGGTAAAATGCATGTAGTAGTAGATATTGTTAAGGAGAACAAAAAGACATATTCAAAGAATAGTATTACTGCAATATCCCTGAATAATGTTGGTTTGAGATTAAGGGTGTTACAGCATAGCAACTTTCAGTCCAAGCTTGAATTTTTGAAACAACTTTCTTGGAAGGCAAGTTATACAATTTTGTTAAGCATTGCAGAAATGATTCTGGGATGAAATGTTGGGATATTGTTATGAAATCTCAACAACTAGTCCATCAGGAAAGCTTTAAGCAACACATTTTTAACCATTCATTTTGCACCAGTACTTTGTGTCATTATGAATGTAATATTTTGCCGCCAAAAACGTATCAAAAAATAGATTGCCATTTAGTAGTACTTCCAAATAGAGCTATTATTTGGAACAGTTGCTCTGGGTGAAAAAGAAGCAATGTAGCTTTCTCACTATTTCATCTTTATAAATACAATGATTTACTGGATGGGTGAGTACAGTGACTGTTCTGTATTTCCAGTTCAGTTCCAGATACAACTTGCAGTGGCTGAAGCAACATATTTTATACATTAGCAAGCAAAAAAATATTTTTCTGCCACTCTACTCCACAAAGACATTTGACGATGTTCACACTCACTCGAGATACAACGTTGTTCGATTATTAATTTGATTTACAAGTAATATTATCCTTCAGTAGTTAGCACGATCATACATACGTAATCTCTTCGAGAGTCAAGCTACAGAGCAAACCCGACTAGACATTTGTCACTAAAAACCCCTAGACTCGATTATACCTGCTTCGGTGGAGGAGGATTGTCATCTGCCGGAGTTGAAGGTGATTGCGCCGGAGATGGCACTTGCGGCTGGGCCGCACCGGTGTTGGTGACGAGTGGGGGCAGCCGAGACTTGGACAGCGAAGGTGCCAGACCCACGGGCGAGGTCAGGGGTGCGAGCCGCTCCAGCAGGTCCGGAGGGGGGCCACCCTCCGGGGAAGAGAAGGGCGACGTCGCAGGGCCTGCCGGCCGGAACGTGGACAGCACGCCCTCTCCTTGCCCCGAGCTCGAGCCGGGGCCCCAGATGTCCTCGTAGTCACTCGCTTTGTCCGCTACGGAACTGCGGTAGTACACAGTTGGCGACTCCAGAATGTCCGATTCCTGAAAAACAAGATACAATATTGACAGTTGCAATGCTTATCGTGTACGTGTACATGCACATGCACATGCACACGCACGCATTCACAGTACAGGCCCATTCCAAATGAATATGACGATTAGAAACGCCGGTAACTATTTAATGGAGAGTGACAGAGTTACAGTGGATGTAGAGAAAGATAAATTTTTTAATGCCACTGCAAGCACAGAGAACCAGAAACCTGTGCACGTGCAGCTATGTGTAAGTGAAAACAGAAATGTTACAAATGAAAACTGTGGATCCTGTGCAGAAGACATTCTGCGTTTTACAATTCAGCAGTTGTTCTGTTATGATACTGCAGAGAATATTTCATCTGTGACGCAACCAAGAACCTCCAAATGTCAACAATATCCACAGGTTGCATTGGCAGTTTGGAGAAACTGGATGACTTGTGGAAAGGAAGAAGCACCGAGAAGGCTAAATGTATCGATAATAGCTGATAGTTTATGTTGTGTTACATTATGAAATAATCAGTGTGCAGCGACTAATATTGAGGAATGAATGAATGAAAAAGTATATTAAGCTTTTTACATTTTTAAATAGTTTCTTTGCAAAACCGAATTGTACACTAAGGATAAACAGCAATGAGGTAGTGCTGTTTTGAACAGACTGGCCTTTTATTCATAAGGGTAGAGGACCCCATCTCCAACCAGTCATCCTTATTTAGGTTTTCCAAGGTTTCCCTAACTGCTTCATGCAAACGCCAGGACTCTAAGGCCATGGCTGACTACCTGTCCCATTCTTGTCGCTGCTGCTGCTACTGCTACTGCTACTACTACTACTACTACTACTACTACTACTGCTACTGGGAGGCTATACTGAAAAGTAATGCTTCCGAAGTTTTTATTCTAGAATAAGATTTTCTTCTCTGTAGTAGAGTGTGCGCTGATATGAAACTTCCTGGCAGATTAAAACTGTGTGCCAGACCGAGACTCGAACTCGGGACCTTTGCCTTTCGCGGGCAAGTGCTCTACCACCTGAGCTATCCAAGCACGGCTAACGCCCTGCCCTCACAGCTTTACTTCCGCCAGTACCTCGTCTCCTACCTTCCAAACTTTACAGAAGCTCTCCTGCGAACCATGCAGGACTAGCACTCCTGAAAGAAAGGATATTGCAGAGACATGGCTCAGCCACAGCCTAGGGGATGTTTCCAGAATGAGATTTTCACTCTGCAGCAGAGTGTGCGCCGATATGAAACTTCCTGGCAGATTAAAACTGTGTGGCTAAGCCATGTCTCCGCAATATCCTTTCTTTCAGGAGTGTTAGTCCTGCATGGTTCGCAGGAGAGCTTCTGTAAAGTTTGGAAGGTAGGAGATGAGGTACTGGCGGAAGTAAAGCTGTGAGGATGGGGCATTAGTTGTGCTTGGGTAGTTCAGGTGGTAGAGCACTAGCCCGTGAAAGGCAAAGGTCCTGAGTTTGAGTCTCGGTCCGGCACAGAGTTTTAATCTGCCAGGAGGTTTCAGTATTTATTCTGTTCTCAATATTGCTTGAGACATTACGTGTCATTCATATTACCCAATCAACCCTCTCAGTTCGCTGGCACAAACTGCAACCCTCTGTTGCTAGACGGTTCCGAATTGTAGGATGTAACGTATCAATGTATAATACAACTACGACGGTGCGGGAGAAACGGCATGCTGTAATCAAGTTTCGAATTTGAAGAGTTCGTCCACACATGGAGCACTCCTTCCAACAATGTCAAACCAGACACGAGTGTTATGACGTCCACAACAATCTGACACCTCGGGTTCAGTATCGTCGATTGTCCTCTATACAGTCCAGACTCGGCCCCATCCAATTTTCATTGTCTAAAAAATGAGTGTTCGTTGCCAGGGTGTCTATTCAATAAACGAATATTTACACATGAAGAATAAAGATATAGAATGTTAATAACGTTCGTTTTATTTAAAAAGATTTAAGAGTTTTCACGTGAAAAATTCTGAGGTGTAAATAACTACAAATTAGAAGATGGGAAATTAATGGGAACAGTAAAGAAGTGTTAATGAAACTAAAATGTGCGAAAATGGGTGAAATGAGGAATGGTAATGTTGACAAAGGGCACAACAGATTGTCACAGTGAGGAACAGATCCCAGTCCTCGGCCTGTGGTACGCGCTGACCTGGTAGTGGTGGGACTCCTTCAAGGACAGCTGCCGGGAGTGGTGGGACCTGGTACCTCCTTTCTTTGTACCGGCCCTCGTTCCCTTCTGTTGCTGTTCCATCAGTGGGGTCGTCGACGTCGGGGAGTTCACCGGGGACAGCGGCGAAGACACCGGTCCTGGCGGGGGGCTCTGGCTGTCCGACAGAGGTCTCTTCGGTGTCACCTAAACAGAGCAACCGATGCTGGTATCAAAACAAAAGCCTTACACTAAATCCCACACATCGGTCATTGCCATAGTGATACAATTGCTTTTTCTTACAAGGAAACCTTAGAGACCGATCCTCTCCAAATTTCTACAAACTTACAGCATTTGAAAATCACTGTCTGGGTATCAATTTGCTAACGCAGTACAAAGCAAAACTCGAAAATTTCTGAGCACCTGCAAGTAAAAAATATTTTTTGCATGTTAACATATTCAATGGTAGGTGAATATGTATTGCAACAGGGATTATACAACTAAAGTTGCTATTTCAAAGCCTGCTCATAGCAATTTTTTTTTTCTTTTAGTTAAATTCCACATTTAATAACAAATGGAGAAGTTCCTTTATAAGTAATGATCAAAATATTGTTAATAGGAATAATGTTTTTTTAACTGCTATTCATGTGAAAAGGCAAGTTTTCACAGTAAAATAACAGTAAATTAACTTTTGGAACAAAAATGAAAAACATCAAATAGAAAATAAATTAATTTTTTTATTTCTGGAAATTGAACAGTATTCATTTAACATTATATGCATTTCTCATTTCTGTATCAAACTTAAATTTAATTTTAATATGACCAATAGTTAAAAAGAAACAGATCTATGCCTGGGACAAATCTTCCTTCGTCACAACAAATTCATCAATTCTCAGGGATGAAAAGAGCAATCCGAATAACTCTGGGGCAACAGCTACCACTTTCAAAGTTCGCCCTGAGATAAAGCTGCATACAGTGTAAGAATCTCAGTGGAATTCAGTGATTTATGTGACACCGTCTTCTACAGTTACTGGCAACCACATCATCAGCATAAGGTCACAACTTTCTAAACTATTTTTGTTCCATCACCTTTTTCACATGCATCTGGGATGGAACTATATTTTATTCCAGTTATTTTGGCTGATAACCTCACAGCCATCTTCAAGATGAGTCACTGACAGGATTTATACCACTCAAAAAAAATAATGTGGATTAAATGTGCATGTGCCGGAGACAACACATCTGGCAATAAGAGTGACAGTCATAGATATAACTAAGCATGTAAGAGTAAAGATAGCAAGCACAAAGTCAGCACATCCTCAGTGTTTACAAATTATGTGTTTTTTTTTATTAAAACTGGATATGGTAGAAAATGACAAATGAGCTGGACAGGAAGAAAAACCAATCTTGAAGTCTTAAGGGAAGTAAACAAAGAGAGAAGATTATTAAAGGAAATGAAGAAGAGAAAAATAAGATTTATTAGGCATGTCATCAAACACAACACTTTAATAATTATTCTTGAGGAGGACATTAGTGTTTAACATCCTGTCGACAACTATGTCATTAGAGACAGAGCACAAGATTGTACTTGGGAAGAAAATCGGCAGTGCCCTTTCAAAGGAACCATCCCAGCATTTGCCTGAAGCAATTTTGGGAAATCAAGGAAAACCTAAATCAAGATGCTTGGATGTGGGTTTGAACAATCATCCTCTCAAATGCGAATCCAGTGTGCTAACAACTGCGCCACCTTGCTTGGTCATTTTCTTTTTTTTTTTTTTCTAGGGAAAATGCTGGGTAAGGAAGGAAGAGGACAGAGAGTGACAATTAGACGGAACTGAAATGAACAGCTCATGACAGAAGAGAGTGGTTGCATTGACAAGGCATTAGCCTTTAGAAACGTATGTATGGTACATAATGGAAGAAACGTATGTACGGTACGTAATGGAATGACTCATTACAATAATTCCTCTGGATTTGCTGACTCTGTGTTTGCTATGTTTTACTATTAGACACATGGTTTTGTCTATAAACTTACACTCTTGTTACTGACAACCTTATCTCTGATGCACTGAAGATGGCTTTAAAGTTACCACCTGAAATAACAGGAAAAAGAAGTATCACATCCTGGATCGCACCCAGAAGATGATGCAATATTCCATCACAAGGAAAACTTGAAAAAATATTTCTTAACTACTGCCATATCCAGTGGTGCTGGTGGAGAAGGTGGTTCTGATGAATACCACATACCACCACCATAGCAACCTTTTTGCGTGGCACAGAAACTCGGATAAGAAAATGCTTGCACAAAGGTAAAAAAAACCAAATGACTGGAAAAACCAGCAATGGAAGTTAAGATATATGGGAGACTAGATCGCGTCAGAAGTGGCCCGATTCCACAAAACAAAACTTAGGTATGAATGATAATGATAATGAATGAAAATGATTGTATCAAAATACAATACGTTTCGAGGACAGTGTTTATCAGAGCAAAGTAGCATGGAGTAACCGAGAAGAAGGTAAGCAGATTGACTGGAATAGGCAACAATGCCTCATGATGATTAGTTGTAATAACATGTTATGTATTTAAAATACCACTAATGTTATCAAACACTAACTAACACACATTCACACAGAGCAAAGGAACTGTTCCAAATAGAGTATAAATTTGAGGAAGTGAAGTAAACTTTGCATGTAGTTCTTTGCAGCCTATAGATTCCAATTTCACATTTCTTGTAAAACCAGAAAAAACTTCAAATATACATATCTTTGGGGCAGTTATAAATAACATAACACATTAGCTATTGACAAAATAGCATTCAGTTCTGTCAATACACTTAAATGTTAGCAAATTGTTATGTCAATACCAAAAGAGAAACTTTTATCATTGGTCTGTTGTGTGAACAGGCAACATGCAAACTGATTTCAGCCAGACAACCGAAGTTTTAAGGTGGATGTCCAAGAAATTAGACATCAAATGAGAAGTATCTTTTTTACATCTTTGGTTTGCGCATAACTTTAGTAGTTACTGTATTTATTTATTTACTTTATTTTTAATTATTAATTAATTAATTAATTTACTTAACCTGGTGAGATCTGTAACTTCAGGTCCATGTCTCCCTTACATCAGACCAGAGTTTTACAAACACAGTACTTTTTCATCAAAGTTCTTTAAAGAAGTGAGAATTTCAAGATGATAAATAGTAATAATTTGAAACAAAGTTTGAATGTATCTCACGGCAATGTGAGTAGCTGAACTGACTAAAAACTAATAGTGTTAGTACATTACTACTATGGAAAACAACAATAACAATACAATAACTGGTGAAAGTAGTAGATTCAGAATGTATGTATCAGTGTACAAGAGTAATATTTTCTGACAGAGAGCACAGAGGAAGACTACGGAAGTCAAAGACTTTGGGGAATGAGGAAGATCTGATAGGAAAGAAAGGTACTAAGTTTCTGTAAACTACAAAACAACAAAGTAAATTACTGTTATTTAGCAGATTTGCCATTTGCTGTCTTTTGAAGCTGGAGACATTATTCAGTTCTGTGTAGTGAGTGATACCATTCTAGAGTTGGATTCCTGTAACTGAATAGACTTTGAGAAAGCAGTTGAGTGATGGAGTGGGACATTGAGGATTTTGCTCTGATGGGAATTGGTGTTTCTGCTGTGCTGTTCAGACAGGAGCACTAAGATATGAGGGACAGTATGCATTGACAAGATGGCAAAGGAGACAAAGAGTATGGAAATCTCTAGCCAGCATAGCCGTACGTGAGATGGTGACATAAGATCATTGAGTCAAATGTTGTAGGTATTTGTAGGTATACAGGGTTATTAATATAGAGTGTGAGGGAGGAGAAGAAAAAAGAAAATTCCCAGATATCATGGTTTTCAAAGTGTTTTAAGTTTTGAATGAGAGTCAAACACTTCGTGGTTCACGAAATCCACTGTACACACTCACATGTAACTTAATACATTTGGGTAAAAGAAAATTTAATTTTAAAGTAATGCTTCTCAAACTATCATTCGCAACATTTTCCCCATAATATGAAGTTTTATTTTGGTGTTATTCTCTTGTTTACATTTCATTGCTGCAATATTATTCTGCAGTTGCAGGCTGAAAAAAATTCTTTGCTAGAGTATCAATTCTTAACAGTTAAAATTACAAAAATTTTACTGAACATGAGAACAATGAAAAATTCCTGGAATTCTAAAAAAACTCCCAGGTTTTTCGTTAGAAAAAAAAATTTGCAGGTTTAGCACTGATTTCAGATTTGCCGGGGCATATATACTCTGTTATACATACCCTTGGATTTCAGAAGACAAAAGTGTGAGAACTACGAGACACACAGAAAAATGCCACATATCAGTGGATACAGCATGTCTCAAAGTTTCAATCTGTAATACATGCTGTGGTATAGTAGTACTGAGCATGCAAGTGTGTGTGAACATGTAGACAAATCATCCACTCCATACAGTCACAGTGAATTAGTTCACACAGGCAGATAGGCAACCCAATAAACACATCTCCAAAGTAGGCTGCTGCTGTGCCTTCTCGGGCAATTCTTATCAGTGACTTCAATGAACTGCACACATGTACTGAAATTTAGTGTGGCAGAAATGGTGCCCTTACTGGGCACCTGTAAAGTAAATTAAAATCTTGGATACAATCTAGCCACTGATAAATGTTTACACTGAAGTGACAAAAGTCAGGGAATACATTCTAGTGTTGTGTCGGAGCTCATTTTGCCCAGTTCAGTCCAGCAATTTGATGTGGCATGGACTCAAAGAGTTATCAGAAATTCCCTGCAGAAATACTGAGCCATGCTGACTGCATAGCTGTCCATAACTGTGGCAGTGTTGCTGGAGCAGCATTTCGTGCACGAACTGACCTCTTAATTATGTATCATGAATTTTGTTTGAACTGTCCAGAATGCAGAACTGTCCAACCGATATGGTCACGAGACCAGGACAAGCACTGCAGGCAATGTCTTGCTGTTAGCAAAGACATTCGCGTTGGTCGTTTGCTGCCATAGCGCATTAATGTTAAATTTTGCCGCACTGTCCTAGTGAATACATTCGACATACATCTCACATTGATTTATGTGGTTATTTCATGCAGTGTAGCTTGTCTGCTAGCACTGACAACTCTACAGAAACGCTGCTGTTCTCGGTCATTAAGTGAAGGCTGTTGGCAATTGTGTTGTCCACGGTGAGATAGAATGCCAGAAATTTGGTATTCTCGGCACACTCTTGACACTGTACATCACAGAATATTGTATTCCCTAACAACCTCAGAAATAGAATGGCCCACGTGTCTAACTCTAACTACCATTCCAGGTTCAAAGTCTATTAATGCCAGCCGTGCAACTATAATCACATCAGACATCTTTTCACACGAATCACCAGAGTACAAATGGCGGCTTCGTCAATGCACTGCCACTTCATACCTCGTGTATGTGATACTACCACCATCTGTATATATGCATATCGCTATTCCACAACATTTGTCATCTCAGCGTATTTCCTGTATGTGTTGTAGGTACACAGTCATCTTCTGGAATCCCAGAGGTACTTATCAATAAGCCTGTACTGTACACAGAAATTTGCCCCCAGTTACAAACGCTCTGAGTTTTCTCGAAAAACATCTTGCAGGGTAACATCACTGTAAAGAACAATTGGATTTTTCTAACACTACTTTTGCAGCCTCAGCTGCTACCTACAGAACTAACTGCTCACCTGCACACAGGACACTTCGACGTGCGCCGGGGGTGTCGTCGAGTTCTGGTTCACGCTAAATGTAACAGTTGTCGTTACGGTGAAGTTGTTTGTAACCGAGACCGACGGTTTGGCCCATCGAGGAGGCGGTGGAGGTGGGGTCTTGCCTCCCGTTGTGGCTGTGCCTGGGCTAATCACAGCAGGAGGGCCAATAGGTGCAGCTGAAAGTGCAACAAACAGCAAATTATTTCACTCTAATGTCATAACTATAACACTCTCAGAGTTAATTCGAATATATGTGTGACCTGCTCTTACTTTTTAACCTTTCCTAACCTACCCTCCTTTCCTCCCCAAGAAATAAAGTTCCAAAACCTGAGTTAGCTTTTATTTTATGCATGTCAATCAGTAGTACAGTCTCCTTGACATTTTAAAATACTAGAACATTTTTATCGTGTGCATCAGAGCCCAGATATTTCTTCTACTCATAATTAATCTAGCAGACTGGATCTCATAAAGTAAAAATTTGGTTGACAATATTTCGTCTGCCAATGTACGAGTTTACTTGGAAGGACACACGGGATATATGCAGCCAAAATCACTAAAAATAATTCTGCTTCTGTCAATTGTGTAATAACCTGAATTTCTTTTTCCCAAAATTCCGCCTCAAGTAAGTTTTGACCTTATTTCTTCACTAATATAAAACCTGCTATGACATATGGTGGCACATCTTGTTTATAATTTGAGATAACTGAAGCACTTTGGAATAAGTTTGTCCTCTCATTCCACCACTCTTTTCTACTATACATTGAAATTGTCAATTAAAAATACAAGGACCTGCACATAAGTAACAGAATTAAAGAATTAACAGAACTACTGTCAGTAGCACAAACCTTATATCCCTGAAAAAATTCATTTTGATTGAACCCCAAGCACTGTAAGTTACAGAGTGATTTGAGGCTGGTCATAACAGTTATTCAGCAATAAAATTTGTACAGTCCACATTTACATTGCACCAAGTCATCACCATCATCATCTTGCAACATCTCTAGCTTCTGGTGAATAAATCAAGGCTGAGAGGTAACTTGTCAAAATCTTATTTGCCAACACTAAATATGTGATGAATAATTTAAAGAAGTTTATATCTACAGGTATGTTACCATACATAATTATGCTCTCACCACATGAAGCTGCAAGAAACCACAAGCTAATAATTCATTTGATTCATTATTATGTAACTAGAATATACCAAATAATGTGAATGACAACTGAGACAATAAGACAAGATCAAAATATGTATCAAATGTTAGTAGAGGTAATTCCTTTGTTGTTTTGAATATTGTCTAAAGTGAATAGTCAACACTACTAAATATATCATACTGTAAGGAATCAAATGGAGGATAAACACCTACACCCCAGAATAAGGGCACGTGCTACAGGCACAAGAGAGGAGTTAGTGATTGCAACCACGATGAATGGGAGAAATTGAAATTTTGAAAGCATACACTGAGTCACAGAATTTAAGAATTTGATGGTTCTACGTATGTACAATCTTTCTCCTGGACTGGTACTAGGCAACTTAGTTTATCTGAGTAAACATATTTTTCCATTAGTTTCTTTTTTTAATAACCTTCTAAATTAGAAACTGGTATGTATTTATTCCTCAGTAGTCAGATGTAATTAATTTATCCTGTTATGCGCCATGTCAAATGCAGAGGACACTTGTTAATGGTCACTTCTTTGGTGTCTTCAATCAGTCATGACACTGTAAATGCAGGAAGTCCACTGCAGTGGGCATTCCGTACTGGTGCTGTGCTCTGCATGCACTTGAAGTCCCAGGATCGAGTGAATCCACCAAAGAAGCAGCCATTAACAGTTATCCACAGCAGTGGACACACACCACAAGGTTATACAAAATGCATCATTACATAAGGGCACCGCCTTTGTACAGTTTTGTATATTTGCATTACATTTACACCTAATACACTTGTTGACATAACTAAATACAGAATAACAGACCTGCAACTTCTGCAGTACATTTCTTTTTACAAATTTTGATTATCTTTATTAAAGTGCACATACTGTCTAAGATTTGAATTTCAGTTAATTTCCTTGTTTTCACCATGTGTAACTTTTGGATTGTCTCTTCTAGTAGTCAAAATATTAATTTAAAGAGTAAAATGGAAGGCACAGAAATTTTGCTTCTGTCATTTACACAGCTTCCGTAATTGAAGTTCCAGTTTAAAAATGCTGTAGAATTGGAGCTACTGCTTCGAATGTCATCAAATTTCCTATCGTTTGTGGGGGAAACGTCACGGAACAAAACAGCATTTAACAAAAATTTGACCAATAGATGGCGCTGTATCTGTCAGACTATTCACACCAACAGATGCCTTGCCCATGACTGTTCCTCAATTTACATCCAAGACACCCAATATGTTGTATCCACGAAAGATCACACACTGCTGATAAAGGCCTTTTACGAGAACAGTGACTGAACCAGTGGCCGGAATTTTTTGCTTCCACGGAAGGGGTCAATGAATGGGCACGGAACATTCTGTGGACAGATGATGACCATTTTCCTCTCCGAGGACATGTCAATACGCAAACTGGCAGAATATGAGCAATGGACAATCTGCACATACATCAACCAGTACCACTTGACTCTGCAGAGGTCACTGTGTGGCACAGGTTGACTCCAGTGTTTATCATACGGCCACGTTTTTTTTCGAGCCGATGAGGCCTGTGGATCCTGTTATCAGTACTGTCACTGGTAAGTGCTACAAGTGTCTTTTGCGCACCGACGTCATTCCGACGCTTCATCCGTGTAGATGTGTGTGCAGGATCTCCTCTACACATTGCACAGCCAGTGAAGCAGCTGCTGCACATGCATTACAGAAATGCTACAATTATCAGCCATCATTTTCCTACAGTCTGGCCGTCCAGATCACCTGATCTGATTTGTGTGACTTCTGGCTGTGGGGTTATCCAAAAGTTGCATTCTGTGCCGAATTTATGGCACACGTTGCACAATGCATTCCGAACGTGACTCCCGAGGCATTCCGATCTGTTGTGGAACACGCTGTTTCTCGATTTCAACTTGTGGCAGAAAATGGTGGATGGCATATTTTATGACACTTGCAGTGTCCTCTATTGCAAGAATTTTCATTAATTTTTGTTCGTCATTTCCCCCTGCATCAGTAATAGGCTGAAATTTGAACATTCAAATTTGACGACATTCTAAGCTGTGGTTCTCTTTCTACAGTTTTTAGAAACTGTAACTTTAATTATGGACATCTTGTAGATTTCAACACTGTATGACACTGCAAGTAAGGATGTCAACATTTATTTTTTAAAGGCTTGGATAGTGGTTTCATAATTATAAATATCTTTTATATAATTATGAGATGAGAGTCATTGCTAAATATATAGAATATCAAGACGGGTGATGCCAGGCAAGCACCATTAAAAAAAGCTGTCTAAAACTGACCTGGAGCTGCAGCACAGACGAGATTCAGGGTGTTTGGTGGGGTGGGCCTGGTCGTTCGGGGTGGCGGGGCTGTGGCTACCGGAGGGCTAGTACTCGTGGGGCTGCCTGCAATCAAATAAGAAGAGGGAACCTGTAACGTACACAATAAAAAGAAGACCGTGTCGGCAACTCTTTCTGGTCCCAGAGAGTAAGATCAATCTGTTTCCACCTGATGTAAACATTATTGGTCACACACTCAATGAAAACCGTAGTGTAAAATTCCTTGGAGTACAGCTGGATAATAATTTATACTGGAAGCACCTCAAACATTAAAAAACTGTTTCTTATTCTTTACGGTTATTTTATTATTCAATGGAGTTTTTTCGATATCACCATTTAAAAAAAGTAATCGAGACGGTCAGTCTAATGTCTGACATCCTTAGAAGCATCTCTCACTGTATTGACCTGCTTATTTTGTACATTTTCACTCCCTGCTTTCTACTGGAATTGTCTTCTAGGGCAGTGCATCAAAAGTAAATTTAAAGATCTCTGAATTGTTACATTAAATTTCAAACACATTTATTCTTTATGGTACTTGTTGCAGGTAATAAAAATCAGTTTTAGCTGAACTGTGATATGCACAGCCACAGCAAAGTAAAATCTGTGGCACAAGCTCGTGACTGGGCTATTAGTCCAACTAAGTACAGCCTTTAATCACAGCAGCACTAAGAGGATTTGGATGGTGAGCCCAGTGCCATAGTAAATTCTCCATACTCAAAGACAAAAAATTAGAACTGTAGCTCTTTCCTCCATGTGTAATGTTCAGAGTGGAGTTAAGCACTCAGTAAATGTTTTCCATAATTTCCCATTCTACACCAAGCAGGAAATTGGGAATTCCTACCAGTTCATAAAAAAATTAAAAATATACTTTATTAACCACTCGTTTAAATTATCTGGATACCTACAAACAGGGAATGAAAGAAAAAGTTCTGTAGCAAGTAGCAATGTTTATTGTAAAGACACACGACAAGAAGTAATGTATTGTAATTAGGACATAGCATTTAAATTTGTATATTTGTATTTCCTTGGAAAAAAAGGCTTTAAATTTGTACACACATATTTCCCTCAGAAAAAAAAGACACAGTGTAATGAAGTACACATTAAGTTACTAATAGCAGGCGAACAGCAGCTCTCTTGTATATCCGAGAAGACATCAGATTTTTTTAAAGTTGCAGTTCTCTTACTAACTTACTCACTTAAGCTTAGACAGCATGTGTGTGTATAGCATTGAGAGTTGTTGTGATAATTTACTGATAAGACTGTATACAGAATAAGTTTCTATGATTTCTTTGTCTCTTGTTAATGTATACTTTGACTTTTTCCTTGTTCCTGGTGGCTCCCCTTCTTGAAAGAATCTACAGAACACAATGAATTAATGAATCAATGAATGCTAATTTACACCTGTGAAAGCTATTAACCATTATAAGCCTCTCAGAAATCTCACTTATATGTAATAGGTAAGATACCATTACTGCTGATTAAAACATCCTGCTATTTCAACTTTTGTTTGCTAAAAATATCACCACACATTCTAACAATTCCACTCAGCTTTAAAAACTTGTCTTATTTTTTGTGACAACACACACAAACACATTTCAAAATGCAGTTACCAATTTTGACCAGCTAGTGGTCATTATCAGACTGTCTACTATGTTGGAGCTTAAGTTCATAGCATTTTTGTTTTGCATGTTGGTATTCCGGTTGCTATGGGTTTATTTATCGACTGTCATTTTTATTTGTAGTTCACTGTTGCTATTTGAGTTTATATATTGCCATTTGTCATCTGGAGAGAGAGAGAGAGAGAGAGAGAGAGAGAGAGAGAGAGAGAGAGAGAGAGAGAGAGAGAAGATGAGGATGCTAGAAAATGGAGTGTTAAATGGAGAAATCTGAACATTTCTGACATATTCTTCTGTTTGAGTTCAATGGAGAGGCGACAGCAGCCGAAGTGGCCAGAAACATTTGTGCTGTGTATGAGGATAGTGCCAATGGTCACAGCACGAAAAAAAAATGGTTCTCTCATTTTAAGAAGGATCCTTTTGGCATTAGTGACGCTCCACACTCTCCGAGACTTTCAGGGCCTCATGAAAATCATTTAAATACATTAATGCACAATGCTTCATGTCTGTTAACTTGAGAACTGGCAAACATAATGAACTGTGATCATGACACCACCATGCGACATTTGCACGCAATGGGGAACGGTCAAGAATCGGGTGTACTGGTAACCCAAGCTCTAAGCCAAAATCATAGAAATCAGCAGGTGGGTGGCCGTACGTGCACCTCTGCTTGCCCACCATCAACTGCTGTGAACAACACTGACTATTCCTATCTTGTATCGTTACTGATGATTAAAAATGGTGTCTTTATGATAACATAATGAAAAGAAAGGAATCAATGGGCCCAAACAAAGCAGCAACCCCACGAACCAAAACCTGCGTGCATCCACAAAAGATTATGTTATGCATCTGGTGGAATGGCAAATGTGTGGTGTACTATGAATTGCTTCCCTGAGGTGCAACCAACACTTCTGACATTTACTGTCAACAACTGAGATGTCTTGTAGATGCAGTCCACGAATAATGACCAGGAAGACTGCATGAAGTCATGCTACTCCACGACAACACCCACCCACATTCTGCTAGACTGACAAAAAACACTATAGAGTAGTTGGTTCTGGAAGTCACTCTGCACTCACCTTATCACCTCATCTTCTACCCTCAGACTGTCACCTTTCTGCTCTCTATCAAACAACCTTCAAGTAATTTCCTTTCTGGATGAAGATGTGGTCCAAACGCAGCTCGATGAGTTCTTCGCCTTAAAACCACATGATTTCTATAGTTGCCGAATATAAAAGTTACTTCAGCTTTGGTAGACTGTTGTAAATAGTGAAAGAGAATATGATGACTAAATTATCTGTTGTGTTTATCAAACTTACGGAAAAATGCTACAAACTTATGCACCACAAAGCAGTGACATAAGGTTTCTATTGCACTGTCAACAAAAACACTGATCCCCATGTTGTCAAAACGACATCTTACGTCACACTGGCTACTCGACATTACATGGTGATAAAGCATTCGTATCAGAATGATACTTTTTCACCACTTCTGACACACACAAACTGCCTGGAGGCATAAAGTTAGCAGTGCGTTGCTGCCGGAGTACTGGTACGCACCACTGTCAGTGGACACCGATGCCCCCTTGAAGGTGGAGAGAGTGTGATGTGGCTGGCCGTCACTGGAGGGGGAGGGCGACAGCGGCGCCAGCTCAAGCACGACGGGCCTCGACTCGCAGGGTCCCAGGACGTCCGACGTCGGCGTGCCTCCGCAGCTGCTGTTCTGCCGGCTCCCTTAGTGTGATTACGTGTCTCTTATTAAATACTGTCTAACTCGCTATCATATATTTGTAATTCACATTATAACAGAACTGGTCAGTGGAATACTTTTTATTTTTTTAGTATAGGCCAATGATACATTATAAATAATAAAGTTTCCACCTGAACCAATAACATTTTGCAAACAGTACTTTTTACTTTCATTTACATCCACACAGGTGGATATGTAAGTTGTTTATGTAGAAATATGCAGTGCTATTTTTCTGGGGAAATGCCGGGGGATGCGTCCCCCTAAACGTTTTCATCAACAGAGTAACTTTTTCACGATGTTGAGAACTTGGAAGATTGCCAAAGAATTATTTCACAGACATAAATTTTTTATTTCATTTTTTCGTGTTGGTAATTGCAATATAAATGATACCAGTGCAGTTTTTGGTGGTAAAAGCGATGTCATTGACTGTTTCAAGCATTTCGAAGCTGCGGTAAATGTTCTCGACAACTGAATTGCTGGCAGCCATTTTGACAAGCGTGCATGTAGTGCCCTCGGCCGCTAATAGAAGGCGACGGTAGTGCTAAACGGATACGCGTACGCTCAAATGCCGAGCTACCGACAGATGGCTCTATTGTCCCGCTACAACGATCCTTCGCAATTCATTGCCATTTTTGTTTTGTTGTTCTTTATTCATTTGCGCTTTCTGTCCCGTTCTTGTCGGTTGTGTGAAGTTTTACAGTGTGTCCTGTCTTTCACTGCAACTTGTAAGTTAAGTTGGAGGTGCGAGATGAGCAGAAAACTAACAAACTGTGTTTCATTTGAGGTGATATCAACTGAAGCGTTCGATACCATATTCTCTTGTATGTTTGAGTGTTTCTCAGTATCGCCTGCTTCATTTGAGCTAAATCAACTGAAGAGTCAGACAACATTTTTTTTGTAGTTCGAAATGTTGATGACGTCACGGCTAAAAGCAGACGGGTGGTATCCCGTGCTTCAGTTATAACTAATTTTCGCTGCATTATATCCAGTGTCAGAGTACCCTCAAACTTTTTTTTTAGAAACAAAGCACTGGAAATATGTATGGAAGACCTAACTGGAAAAAGTATCATAATACCAAAAAATTGTCAAACATATTTTGTAATCTTGAAAACATTACCAATGTCAATTATTACTATAACAATTTTCATAATCACTTACAACATTAATAATGTCTTTTACAAAAAGCAGATCAAAACTATTTATCTACAGTTAAGTATATCTTTGTTCGCTTTGCTTCTCGCAGGACCGAGAGAGTGTGAATTGGGAATTGTGTACATTACATTATTGTTGTTGTTGTTGTTGTTGGTGGTGGTGGTGGTGGTGGTGGTAGCGTTATCACACTCTAACACGTAGTTAAAAATACTCCTCCTGGGGTTGGAAAGAAAACTTCATTACACAATCAGCTATTTAATCAGTTGTTCACCCACCCCTCACAACTTCCTACAAACATTTCCGATAGGTATCACACTAAGCAGATTCAGAAGGATGTAGGTTGCAGTAGGTACTGGGAGATGAAGAAGCTTGCACAGGATAGAGTAGCATGGAGAGCTGCATCAAACCAGTCTCAGGACAGAAGACCACAACAACAACAACAACAACAACAACAACAACAACAACATGTATCACTGACATAAACTTTGAGCTTAGAGTACAGATGGCCAATGCAAAGCTTCAGAAAGCTACAGAAACACAGTCCCCAGCAGAAACACACGTACCGCTCCCGAAGCTGCTGAGGGAGCTGGCACTTGCACTGCTCGGCGATGTCTGGTCGGTCGTGCCAGTGCCGACGCTGACGACGGTGTTGGTCTGCATCCTCTGCACACTCTCCAGTGTGCCGACCACCATCTGTTGTTGTTGCTGCTGCTGCTGGGGATGTTGCTGCTGAGGATGCTGCTGCTGGTGCAGGGAAACTTCAGGAGGGCGGGGGTTTGCCATCGGGTACCGCCAGAACTCTGAAACGTTCAACCGAAAGCTTAGTACGATTCTCAGCATACACCTAAAAGTACTGGGTGATCAAAAAGTCAATATAAATTTGAAAACTTAATAAACCACGGAATAATGTAGATAGCGAGGTACAAATTGACACACATGCTTGGAATGACATGGGGATGGACAACAAAACGTCAGTGACTGCGCTTGACAATCGTATTACAGAATTGCATCATACCCAGCCTGGCTGATAAACACCTGCTGAAAAGTACGATGTTTATGCAGGATGGCGCTCCACCCCATATTGCTAGATGCGTGAAAGATCTCTTGCGCGTGTCGTTTGGTGATGATCGTGTAATCAGCCGCCACTTTCGTCATGCTTGGCCTCCCAGGTCCCCAGACCTCAGTCGGTGCGAATATTGGCTTTGGGGTTACCTGAAGTCGCAAGTGTATCGTGATCGACCGACATCTCTAGGGATGCTGAAAGACGACATCCGACGCCAATGCCTCACCATAACTCCGGACATGCTTTACAGTGCTGTTCACAACATTGTTCCTCGGCTACAGCTATTGTTGAGGAATGATGGTGGACATATTGAGCATTTCCTGTAAAGGACATCATCTTTGTTTTGTCTTACTTTGTTTTCCTAATTATTGTTATTCTGATCAGATGAAGCGCCATCTGTCGGACATTTTTTGAACATTTGTATTTTTTTTTTTTTTTTTTTTTTTTGTTCTAATAAAACCCCATGTCATTCCAACCATGTGTGTCAATTTGTACCTCTCTATCTACATTATTCCGTGATTTATTCAGTTTTCAAATTTATACTGACCTTTTTGATCACCTGGTACATTTCACACAACTTAGGATAACTGTATTGGCCTGAATATAAGCCACATCCGAATATCAGCCACACCATTACTTTTCACAGGGGAGGGGGAGGGGGGGGGGGGAGGAGGAAAGAGGAATATAGTGGAGAAAAATCTGTATTATGTTACCCACCTACAAAAGCTGTGCACAATACAGTGAGACTTTTGCATAATTGCAGCTTTCCTTGATCCATGTCTTTTGAAAGCTTCTTAACTACATATACTGCTCACATAACAAATAGCTGTGAGCTGGAAATTTAGAGTTCCAAAGACAGTTAATCTCCTGTCGCCCTGCCACCAGTGTTGACATTGAATGGTGCGAACCAAATCTAACTCCTCAGTTTGAGAAAAGTACACTTGTCCTTTTGTGTAAATGAGTAGAATCTTGAACATGATAATAGTCACTACCTACATGAAATGTCAACAATGTAAGACAGTTACACTGTTACATCATATACAACAACTAATTTCCAAACTTCAATGAAAGTGTTGATTCTATTTGTAATTAATGAACAAACACTACAGTCGAAGTTTGTAAGATATTAAAATATAGCAGTGTTTGTGGTGCTGCACACATAAGTTGCCCACTAATTTTCCGTTGCTGATTTTGGGAGAAAAAAATCAGCTTACATTCAGGCAAATAGATGTTTTATTGTTCACATAACCTTTGGCAAACTTAAAGTATAAAACTGTGCTGAATAGTTCAACTAATAGATCCAGCAAACAGTTTTTACACTAGTAGGTACGACTATAAAAGAGAAGTTATGTGAGAGAGGGAGCCGTTCATTTTTAGGTCCATCACAATTAGTGATGGTTTTCCTTCTTTATTTTATCTTCTCCTCCCCCTCTTCCAATACTTGTCTTGTTCTGTTAGAAAAGACTAACAATAAAAAGGGAATGCTGGCCTCTGTTACCCCCCCCCCCCCAACCATTTTTTAATGTATCACAACTGTGGTTGTGCACATGGAATAATGTTTAATACTTGTTAAATTGTAACAAAGTTTTCATTAAATGTTACCAAAATGTATTAATTAATTAATTATGTATTAAGGGCTACAAACTTTTCAAACAGGAACAATCTACACAAACTAGACAAGAATGGACTGAGGGTAAAAAATAATGCATATACACATTGCTGTCCTTGTTTTACCAAGTATGTCTTCACAGTTAGATGTGGTTGAAAGACTTACTGCTTCAGACTGGGAGCATATTGTCAAACTGTGGTTGACAGAAGTTGAGGATAATTCTGATAGCAACACCGCAGACAAGATTGGTCACAGACATACTCACCCTGCCCAAGCAATGCAAGGGAAGAAAGCTGCTGCCTGTTCCGTGCCTCCCTCAGAGCTCGAGGTAATGTCAGCTGCACAGGGAGCTCGTCACTGAAACACAAACGGATGCAGAATACGGCAGATGATAAATAAATTAATTCAAAGCAAGCAGTGAAATGGACTCAAAAAATGTTGATTGGACCACCTCCCACAGAAAAATAAGCTCCAGAAGCTTTGATAAACTGATAAATTATTGGACAAGAGGCCGAAAATGCACTGGAAAAAATATTCACAAGGTTCCTCATCCTGTATCTTTAAGGTATATAGTGCAGAAAGGTGATACACAATACATATCAAAAGGAACAGTGAACGGGTTACAACACAAGAAAACATCAAAAATGAAAAGTCTTTTGTGGCTCAAAACGAATACTGCCCATCCACTTCTAAAAACTCATCACTGCGGCCCATTCATTCCTGATACGATTTTTTAATGTATCACAACTATGGTTGTGCACATGGAATAATGTCACACACACACACACACACACACACACACACACACACACACAGGAAATTGTAACAAAGTTTTCATTAAATGTTACCAAAATGTATTAATTAATTAATTATGTACTGAGGGCTACAAACTTCTCAAACAGGAACAATCTACACAAACTAGACAAGAATGGACTGAGGGTAAAAAATAATGCATATAGACATTGCTGTCCATGTTTTAGCAAGTATGTCTTCACAGTTAGATGTGGTTGAAAGACTTACTGCTTCAGACTGGGAGCATAATGTCAAACTGTGGTTGACAGAAGTTGAGGATAATTCTGATAGCAACACCGCAGACACACTTCAGTTCCACTGGCTACTTACTCATTCAAATGTAAACTGAAGTATTGAACCACATAACTTCTATGAATCATTAGTCTGCAACAGAAGTTCTCTAAATTCAACAAGAAATCACAAATTATTTTCCAGTGAAATTAAATCTGGTTCTGTTCTTGATTATCAGTAAATCTCCATACTCAAAGAAAATAATAATTCACATTTCTCAATGACTTACTTTTATTTCCATTCTATTTCTTGCAAGTCCCCTTCTTTTATATATCTATGCTATTGGTTTGGTCTTCAGTCTAGAGACTGGTTTGATGCAGCTCTCCATGCTACTCTATCCTGAGCAAGCTTCTTCATCTCGCAGTACCTACTGCAACCTACATCCTTCTGAATCTGTTTAGTGTATTCATCTCTTGGTCTCCCTCTACGATTTTTACCCTCCACGCTGCCCTCCAATACTAAATTGGTGATCCCCTGACGCCTCAGAATATGCCCTACCAGCTGATCCCTTCTTCTAGTCAAGTTGTGCCACAAATTTCTCTTCTCTCTAATTCTATTCAATACCTCATCATTAGTTATGTGATCTACCCATCTAATCTTCAGCCCTCTTCTGTAGCACCAGATATCGAAAGCTTCTATTCTCTTCTTGTCTAAACTATTTATCGTCCACGTTTCACTTCCATACATGGCTGCACTCCATACAAATACTTTCAGAAACGACTTCGTGACAGTTAAATCTATACTCGATGTTAACAAATTTCTCTTCTTCAGAAACGCTTTCCTTGCCATTGCCAGTCTACGTTTTATATCCTCTCTACTTCGACCGTTGTAAGTTATTTTGCTTCTTTACTATTTTAAGTGTCTCATTTGCTGATCTAATTCCAGCAGCATCACCCGATTTAATTTGACTACATTCCATTATCCTTGTTTTGCTTTTGTTGATGTTCATCTTATATCCTCCTTTCAAAACTCTCTCCATTCCATTCAACTGCTCTTCCAGGTCCTTTGCTGTCTCTGATAGAATTACAATGTCGTCGGCGAACCTCAAAGTTTTTATTTCTTCTCCATGGATTTTAATTCCTACTCCGAATTTTTCTTTTTTTTCCTTTACTGCTTGCTCAATATACAGATTGAATTACATCTAGGATTGGCTACAACCCTGTTCACTCCCTTCTCAATCACTGCTTCCCTTTCATGCTCCTCGACTCTTATAACTGCCATCTGGTTTCAAGAGTATTCCAGTCAACACTGTGAAAAGCTTTCTCTAAGTCTACAAATGCTAGAAACGTAGGTTTGTCTTTCCTTAATATATTTTCTAAGATATGTCATAGGGTCAGTATTGCCCGCGTGTTCCAATATTTCTATGAAGTCCAAACTGATCTTCCTCAAGGTCGCCTTCTACCCGTTTTTCCATTCGTCTGTAAAGAATTCGTGTTAGTATTTTGCAGCCATGGCTTATTATATATCTATAGTGTACCTTGATTCATATATCTTCCTTATGTTATTTTACTCAGTCTTAGACATCTCTTCCCTCTTTTCAAATTTGACATTAACTTGCTCCCTACCCTTTCATCAGCAGAATACTCCCTGCCATTGCTGGGATCTAGTTTTGTAAATGACATAATCTCTGTGACTGAAATAGCTTTCCCTGGTCCTTTGTTACCAAAGCTGTGACCAACCCTGAGGGGCCACCTGTCATAATTTTCAGCACATAACAAGTATGTGATGAAATTATTGCAACAGAAATAATCACTGATGTCCACATAATGGGAAAAAACTGCAGTCTTTCCACAGAGATTAAGTGACTGGTTGCTAAAGATCTTTTGTTTTCCATATTTTTTTTACAATACAATCACATGAGTGTTTCACAACACTATGCCCAATTTTCAAGAGGGAGGAGAGATAGGGTGAAGGGGAGTGGCTCACAGGCACTCTACATGGTGATGTGTGTACACTAGCCATACGTACTTTATCTCCACCTTCTATAACTACTGTAGTGCAGTTGTATGCCTTTTCAAACTAAAATTTTGAATAAAAGTGCCTGTAAAGGATTTTCTACCAGATTCTAAACTTACTTCAAATTTTTTAGTTATACTTAATCCAAAAATGTAAGTCTCCTCCTCCCCCCCTTGCCCAGTAGTAGATGTGACTAAGCACAACAAATGCCTTACTCAATAAATAACAGTTTTGTGGTAATATCATACACCTAGAATCAAATTTATGCGTATGCATAGCAATAATGGTCTCAACAAAGAGGGAAGTATTACCCAACGGAAAATCAAGCAGAACTTAGGCACAAAGGAAGCTCATGCAAGCAAAGGTAGATGTGATAGTCGTCAACAACAGAAAAGGGCAACAAAATTCTAAGAGATACAACAGCGGCAAATTGAGAAAGAAAACAGTTGTACATTCGAAGTATGAAGAAGTTTCCAAAAGAAGTGGTGAATAATTTTTCTCGGGAACTTTTGATTTTAACTATTTCAAATATCTGCAGTATTTAACCATACTGAAGTTTCCTTTTAGTAATAATTTAAGCAGATAATGTTCAAGATATTACGATTCTATAAACTCAAAAAAAAAATGTTTTTGGGAGACAGTGCTAAAAGAGATTTTCGTCTCTGAACCATTAGTATGCTTAAGAAGTTTCTTGTTAACCCATGTGTACAGTGCGCCAATCATAAATAACATTGTCTTGCGCCATTCCATTGTTGTTTTATAATAGCGAGACCGTACCCATTCTTTCATTATTGATTCAGCTATCATAGTGATACGCTACCAGTCAAAATGAGCAGCAGTAATTATATATACGATCAGGGTAAGAAAATTGTGGTGTCACCGCCAGACACCAAACTTGCTAGGCGGTAGCCTATAAATCGGCCGCGGTCCGTTAGTATACGTCGGACCCGCGTGTCGCCACTATCAGTGATTGCAGACCGAGCGCCGCCACACGGCAGGTCTAGAGAGACTTCCTAGCACTCGCTCCAGTTGTACAACCGACTTACTGACAAAATACGCTCTCATTTGCCGAGACGATAGTTAGCATAGCCTTCAGCTACGTCATTTGCTACGACCTAGCAAGGCGCCATTATCAGTTGCTATTGATCTTGTAATTCATGTAGTCAGACCGACGTTCACCATTAATGAATTAAAGTTAAGTATTCCACCAGCTACGTCCGTTTTTCTAAAGTCTAATTTCCCTTTCCTGTTCCAGACCTCACGCCAGCCTGCGTGAGCTAAAACGCGTGCCTTTCGGCTTCCTCTAGTATTCCTGGGTTGGCTCTCCTGCCAATCCACAACAAAAATGACCCAGATTCCGAGCTAGCAGCACAACCCCACAATGAGGCAGTTACCTACGAGCTAATTAATAATCGCATATATTGTTGGCAGGGATTTGATGCAACTGCGTTCTTTAATGCTTCTAGTGTGTCATTTTTGCATGATAACACTTGTACGCAGCAACAGGGTGATGTAATGAAAATTTGGAGCCGAACTCACTGGTGAACAAATGAACACCGACTGGGCTGGGACACACGACCACAATTACACTGTTTTGGTGAAGTACAATGTGCTTTTACGACCTTATTTGTGAAAATACGTGTTATATTTAAGTGTGCTTCACATCTTAACATGATGCTGAGAATGAAAGGGCTTGCCACACGAAAACTTTAGTAAAAACCAACATACGCGCGAAATATGGCGACAAACTAAATTACGTTTGGAGCATAAAATGATAGGTTAACTCCCAACAAAATTTCTCATCAACATCGTTCAGCTGCAGATGACAAGCCACCTGTAATAAATAATGCACAAATGGTCCTGAAAGATCATGCACACCAAGTGTAAAGGTATTAACAAAATGAAACGAATTATTGTTCGAACTAAATATCCATATAACTTTGTAATCATTTAGTAAAAATGTGCAAATTACAATTAAATAAAACTGAAACCCACTGTTGATAGCACAGTGGTGCTGAAACACGTTTGGGAATTTGGAAAAAAGCGGGGTTTCGCATAACTGGCGGACCTTACATCCAACAATATGTACCATAGTGTTTGCAAGTCGTGTTTTTGTGGAACGTTACTTTCGATGGACAAAATAGAAGGCGCGCTAACTAACGTAAGAACAAGGCAACTCAACATTACCTTGCAGCTACCTGGACTGCAACAGATTCCGATAAGTCTCGGAGAAAACGTGCTGTTTTGGAGATATTGGCCTCAAATACAGAAATAATGTTTTGAATAACGGTAAACATCAGCCTTTTGCAGTCCTTGTTTGAAGTGGAAAAGAAGAAATCCGTGTCAACAGTGTGGTGTTCCGATTTGTTTGGAGAATTGTAGGAGGATTTGCATGAAATGCATGCAGGCTGAAAGATATTAAAATTTGATTCGGGACCCCAGAGGAATTCATAAGATAATTACTTCTTCTTGATTTTTAAAATAAAAATTTGGAAAATTTCTCCATTGTTGGAATCATGGGGTGGAATAATTTCTCTAAGGCTGGAACGATGAGTAATAAAGTCTGGTTGCGAACACAATTTGTCATAACCGAAACGTGTTTTTGCATACAGTTATGTTGCGAATTTGAAATACTATCTCCCTGACCATAATCTGTGAGTGAGCAGGGAGGTAACTGCGTGTTGTTATTTTAGCAATACATACAATAAAAATGAACTGCACATTTTGCTGTGTTTAGTTTAGAAAGTGTTTTAAATTCTGCAGTGTTTGAAAAATTCAAATTCTCATGAAGCCTGTTTCCAAGAAGTGTAACGAACAACAGGAAGTCATGAAAATATACCGGTATGCTGAAGCACTGTGGATAGACACGAATGAACAGACCCCGACTTTGTCCGCCACCTGTACCTAATGTTGTCCGATCGGTGGTACTGACACGACCACTGGCTGGTCGGAACTCGTTACAGCATTGTGAAATGTTCGTGTTTACACAACAGTGAGATGACCTTGCAAAACAAAGTGCTATGGCAAACGAATTTGCCGTCCACTGTTGTTAAACTTGTGCCTAGATATCACACGGGTACACTCTAGACAAGCAGAGTTTGCACTTACCAGCACTGTGAGTAGTGTGCGACGAGCGACGGGATGTTGTCGAAGCGGTTGTCGGAGCTCTCGAGCCCGAGGCGGCCGCCGTGTGCCTGCACCAGGTAGTGCTCGATGTAAGGACCCTTGCCCGCCGGCAGCCGCACGGAGATCGCCATCGTGTCAGGCTGACTTGACTGCCGCACCACGAAGTTCTGCAGGCAGAAGCAGGCACAAGCTGTCTGGCGGTCGAATAATCGATCTGTACTGTCTTAAGTCAGAGGTGACCGGCCTTTTATAGCTTAGGCCGGTATTATACTATCAAATTTCTTTGTCAAAGATGTGATCAAATATTCTGTCAAATATATTTGAGAAAGATCTTTGACGTAGCGCCAGAAGGGGAATGTCATCATACTTTTCGTCAAAGTTCAAGGTGGCTGACAACAACAACTTGTTATTAACCGCAGCAGTTGCATGTACCACACTTGCACTGTGTGCATATGCGGAAGAGAAGCGGGGGAAAAATGGAAACATACCTGGGTGAAGCCGTGGGTTTTATGACGACACGGTAAAAGAGTTCAACAAAACTTGTTACATGATCTTATAGTGGAGGACGTCAAGTCGTATATCAATACATTCCTGTATGTGCTTAGTGAAGTGTATCCTCATATCACAAAGCACAATATTAGGCTCACTGTAACAGTTCGATTCCTTGCTACAGGAGAGGGTTGGGTTAGGTTAGGATAGGTCAGGTCAGGTCTCCAATCTTCTTCGCCTATTTTTGTATTCAGGTTGCCTCACGCTGTAAAGCGCCTCATCAGCTTCATATATCTCTATTAATTCTGTAGTTGTCGGCACACACCACTTGTATTTGCCGGCAATGTTTATAAAAACACTACCGACGAAAGAACGCTGCAGCGATGCTACCGCTCCATGTGGTAACATGTCACATTGCAGTGAACAGAAGACAAGCGACTTCTTTGATCAAATCTACAGCGAGGCCCTAGATTTGATCAAATATTGGACGACATTTGACAAAGTTCCCTATTACACCATCAAAGATTTTTGACAAAGAAATTTGATAGTGTAACACCGGCCTTACACGGGCCACATTAGAAGAAGATTTGTATTTTTGGGTCTCACTTAACATACTTAGCACTAGCAATAACAACGGAGAACAAAAAAGGACTGGATCGGATCGACGAGATAATTATCGTGTGGCGGGAGTTTCAAATTGAAAGTAATCTCTTTAGGCCGGTATTACACTATCATATTTCTTTGTCAAAGGTGATATATCGAATATTTATGTCAAACAAATTTAATGGTGTAATAGGGAACTTAGTCAACTCTCGCCTGTCGCCAAATAAATGTGTTCAATTCTTGGGCCTCGCCGTAGATTTGATCATAAAAGTCGTTCGTCTTCTGTTCACCTCAATGTAAAATGTAACCGCTTCAATGTAAAATGTAACCGCTTCGAGCGCTGGCGTCGCTACAGCTATTTGACGTTTCTTCAGTGCGTTTGTAAATATGGCTTCAAAGTTGGTGTGCTTCTTTGACTCTCTCTATTTTTAATAAACTTGCTTCGACTAGGGTTGGCCGAGCGGTTCTAGGCGCTACAGTCTGGCGACCGCTATGGTTCGAATCCTGCCTCGGGCATGGATGTGTGTGATGTCCTTAGGTTGGTTAGGTTTAAGTAGTTCTAAGTTCTAGGGGACTGATGACCCCAGAAGTCAAGTCCAATAGTGCTCAGAGCCATTTGAACCATTTTTGACTAGGGTGGGGGTGAGCAAGTGTCACATCGCATGCTATTAATTATGAGTTGATGGGCAGGGGGAATATGCTGCAGGTGACTTCTTGTCCACAACCACCGCTACAACCAACCACTCCTACGTCTGGAAACATCCGGGCAGCCTTTCAGCAAGCCGAACAGACGATGTGGTCACATTCTAAAACAAAAAAATTCTTTCTTAGGTCTCCACTCTACCTCTGTCTGTTTTTGAACTCTGGATGCCACAAGTTAAAAAGCGCTTCATCTGTTTTTGTAGTTCTTATTAATTTTGTAGTTATTGGAACACTAATCCCATTAATTAAATTATTCCAAAATGAAAATAGTTCTTATTGCCCACATACTATACGAAGCATTTATTTACGTTCACACAGTCTCTCTTCAGTGTTTTATAAATCGCTTCACACGTTTCTGGAATTATTTTGATTAATGTGCAATGTGATATTCGAGTGCTGCGTTGTAAACTAGAGTAGCTCACTCCTGTATCAAGAAGTCACAGTTCGCCTGTCTTCTGCAAATATAGCATTTCTCAACAGAGTATTCTGTTTTGTAATATGAAAGCCACTTTATTGAGCAAATACTGAAATACTCTCTCATCCAATCGTAAGTAATATATATAATACTTGACGTCCTCCACTTGCGCTCTCGTAACAAATTTTGCTGAATGTGACTTCTTCAACTTTTGTAGTCCTGTCTTCCTCAGTTGCGTGTAATATTACGGTATATTGATAATTTTTTGCTGAATGTTTTTATTATCTCGACGTCATACCTATGGCTTCATCCAAGTATGTTTCCTTTTTTCCACCGCTTTTCTTAGAAACACACAAACTATGCAATTGTGGTACTAGCAACTGCAGCGCATAGCGACAAGTTGTTGATCGCCATCTTGAAATTTGACGAAAAAAATATGACGACAGAGTAACACCCCTTTTAAGCACCACGTCAAAGATCTATGTCAAAGAAATTCGATACCGGCCATAAATACCATCGATCTGTACTAGGAGTGGCCGTGCGGTTCTAGGCGCTACAGTCTGGAACCGAGAGACCGCTATGGTCACAGGTTCGAATCCTGCCTCGGGCATGGATGTGTGTGATGTCCTTAGGTTTAATTAGTTCTAAGTTCTAGGCGACTGATGACCTCAGAAGTTAAGTCGCATAGTGCTCAAGCCATTTGAACCATTTTTTTGATCCGTACTAAATCAGGGGTGACCGACCTCTTAGTTTAGCCGGGCCGCATTTGAAGAGAACGAGTAGTTTGGGCCGCATATAACATTAGCACTAACAACAGTGGAGAACAAAAAAAAAAAAATGAATGGACCGACGAGACAATATCATCGTGTAGCGGGAGTTTCAATTGAAAGTTATCATAACTGTACGTAATCGGAATTTTACAGTTTATTTTTATTTATGTTTATTTTTTACCGATCTTGTGACACATGTTCACTTCTTGGGCCGCGCTGATACTAGCTTTGAGCTGCATGCGGCCCGCGGGTTGGTCTCCCCTGGTTTAAATCTCAAATCTGACAAAAATATTACGTGATCTATCAACTTACACTTTTTCTTCCGCCTGGTACTGTCACCTAGTGACAAGCTTCCAGAACTTGGAACAAAATACTACGGACCTTGGAGTGGGAGGAATACATAAAAGGCTAATTCACACTGGCTTTCACGTCAATTCACTTAGCCCAGACCGAAAGGTGAAAGTGGGGTTATTATGAGTTACAATCCGTTACACAAAAAATTAGAGTATGATATCGGAATTGAGGAACTAATAACGATAAAGTTTATTAATGGCCAAGGCAAACTTCGTAACGCACGCTCTTGATCAATTGTGTTGTGAAGTACTGCGAAGTGGAACGTTTCAAAACATCGACTTTCTTTTGCTATCGAAAACATATACTTACACACCAAACAGTATTTATAAAGAAGTAAATATGGCCTGTTTGCGATTATGTTTTTACGTAATTAATAACGTTATAAACAACTTATTTTTTCTCCTTCATTAGAGCTCATTTTTCACTTAATATTTTGTTTAATGAAAATTGACTGAGTGACCTGTGTTCTTATTTCTATGCAACTTAAGCGTCAGCTCTGTTCTGCTATTCTAAAACCCAAATAATATTTCACTTTCAAATATCTGACCTCTTGTGGATGAATATTCAATCGAAAAATTTGAAATGCGTTGTGGAATATTTCGATGTTAAACATCGCTTTTGTGAAAAACTATCTCTTTACACACACTAAGTGTTGAGTGCTATTGACAAGGGATTTAAAATTGATTCCGCATTTCTAGATTTCCGGAAGGCTTTTGACACTGTACCACACAAGCAGCCTGTGGTGAAATTGCGGGCTTATGGAATACCGTCCCCGTTATGTCACTGGATTCGTGATTTCCTGTCAGAGAGGTCACAGATCACAGTAATTGACGGAAAGTCTTCGAGTAAAACAGAAGTGATTTCTGGCGTTCCGCCAGGTAGTGTTATAGGCCCTCTGCTGTTCCTTATCCACGTAAATCATTTGGGAAACAATCTGAACAGCCGTGTTAGGTTGGTTGCTGTCGTTTATCATCTAGTGAAGTCACCAGAATATCCGAAGAAATTGCAAAAAGATTTTGAAAAGATACCTGTATGGCGCGAAAATTGAGAATTGACGCTAAATAATGAAAAGTGTGAGGTCTCCTAATTAGTGCTAAACGGAATCCGTTAAACTTAGATTACCCGATAAATCGGTCAAATCTAAAGGCCGTAAAATGAACTAAATACCTAAGAATTACAATTACGAACAATTTAAATTGGAAAGAACACATATAAAATGTTGTGGGGAAGGCAAACCAAAGACTGCTTTTTATTGCCAGAACACTTAGAAAATACAACAGATCTACTTAAGAGACTGCCTACACAACGCTTGTCCACCCTCATTTGGAGTAGTGCTCCGCGGTCTGGGATCTCACCAGACATGATTAACGGATTGCATCGAGAAAGTTCAAGGAAGAGCAGCGCGTTTTGTACGAGGGTCACTCCAAAAGAAATGCACACTTTCTTTTTTTTTTAATCAATCTCTTATTCTACATGTTTGAAGGTTTTACAGTGTGTAGATACATCCTTTAGCAACAATATATTAATTTTTCCACATAATTTCCATCCCTCTCAACTGCCTTACGCCATCTTGGAATCAGCGCCTGTATATCCGCACGGTAAAATTCTGGACCAACCTGTTTGAGCCACTGTTTGGCAGCGTGCACAAGGGAGTCATCATCTTCAAACCTTGTTCCACGAAGAGAGTCTTTCAGTTTCCCAAAGAGATGATAGTCACTTGGAGCCAGGTCAGGACTGTAAGGCGGGTGTTTCAGCGATGTCCATCAGAGTTTTGTGATCGCTTCCACGGTTTTTTGACTGGCATGTGGCCGTGCATTGTCGTGCAGCACCAAAACATCCTGCTTTTGCTGATGTGCGTCGAACACGACTCAGTCGAGCTTGAAGTTTCTTCAGTGTCGTCACATATGCATCAGAATTTAGGGTGGTTCCACTTGGCATGATGTCCACAAGCAAGAGTCCTTCGGAATCGAAAAACATCGTAGCCATAGCTTTTCCAGCAGAAGGTGTGGTTTTTAATTTTTTTTCTTGGGTGAATTTGCATGATGCTACTCCATTGATTGCCTCTTCGTCTCTGGTGAAAAATGATGGAGCCATGTTTCATCACCTGTCACAATTCTTCCAAGGAATTCATCTCCACCATTCTCGTACTGTTCCAAAAGTTCGCTGCATACCGTTTTTCTTGTTTCTTTGTGAGCCATTGTCAACATCCTGGGAACCCACCTGGCACAAATCTTTCTTAACGCCAACACTTTCAGTATTCTGCAAAAACTTCCTTCCCCTATCCCAAGGTCTCGTAACAATTCGTTCACTGGGATGCGTCTGTCAGCAGTCACCAATTCGTTAACTCTCTGCACATTGTCTGGAGTGTGTGCAGTACGAGACCTGCCGCTGCGAGGACAATCCTCAATATTGCCGTGCCCGCTTTAATCACGTAACCTGCTTGCCCACCGACTAACCGCTGCGAGGACAATCCTCAATATTGCCGTGCCCGCTTTCATCACGTAACCTGCTTGCCCACCGACTAATTGTACTGCGATCGACAGCAGCATCTCCATACACCTTTTTCAACCTCTTGTGGATGTTTCCCACTGTCTCGTTTTCACAGCACAGGAATTCTGTGACAGCACGTTGCTTCTGACGAACGTCAAGTGTAGCAGCCATCTTGGAGACATGCTGTGACGACAACTATCATGGGAACATATTGAACTAAATTTGAAAACAAGCGGGAAGGATGTATCTACACACTGTAAAACTTTCACACATGCAGAGTGAAAACTGTATTTTTACAAAAAGAGTGTGCATTTCTTTTTGAGTGACCCTCGTATCACTGACATGATACAGGATTTGGAGTGGACATCATTATAACAAAGGCGTTTTTCGTTGCGGCGGAATTTTCTCACGAAATTTCAATCACCAGCTATCCACTCCGAATGCGAAAGTATTCTGTTGACGCCGATCTACATGGGGAGAAACGATCATCATAATAAAATCAGGAAAATCAGAGCTCGAACAGAAAGATAGTGTTTGCCGTTTCCGCGCGCTCTTCGAGATTGGAACTATTGTGAAGGTGGTTCGATGAATCCTCTGCCAAGTACTAGAGTGTAATTTGTGGAGTATCCGTGATGGGAAGTGAGGGCCAGAGTGAAATGTCCTTATAGAAGATTGTGAACGATCAAGCTGGAGAAAAAGTGTTTACATACTGGCTGAATGAAGGCAGTAATTTCCATGCCGTGAGTTACGCTCTCTTAAGACTTAAACAGAATTCCTAACTGCAATAGCTTTGGCATAAGAATATAACTCTTAATGAGTATATTATTACCGCATTATAACTTTTTAAATTCGGTCAATAACTGTATGAAATATTGAAAAATACATTTTTGTTGCCCCTGGAAGCCAGGCAGCCTGCGCTGACCGCTTAGCTTTTGATGCATGATCGGAGCATTACGCGTCCCATTGCACTCTGCTTATCTCCTGTTATTTGATTTCTGACCGGGTTCCCGGTTTCGAGCTTACGAAGACCTAGTTTATACTTAAGATCTCATTCACATAATATGATTAGTTCAGTTCAATAGCGGAAAAGTTTACCGTAGGTCGGAAAGGTACATCGTCGGGAAATGCATTTTGCCATATATTAGCTTTATAATTTGCTGCCGTAAATAAAATTAAAATAGAAAGACAGCAGCCTATTCAGAACGCACTTGTGTCAGTTTCATGTTTCTGCACTGAATAATTTGCGAGTTAAACGAAATAACTGTGCACCTGTTTTACGAAAATCAAATCAAATCGACATCATCATCGTTCCAGAAAGGTTACTAATAATTGTTTTTCACTATTTACAGACACTGCTTTGAAACATAACTACATTACTCACGTCAGTAAAGCTGCTGGTTTGTAGACCATTTGTAGTTAGAGTGACGCATACATTTCAGCATACTTCATAGATGTGTGATACCGGTCCATCAAAGCCATTTTAAAATTATATATAGAAAATTTGCACGAGAATAAATGAATCGCATATTTTTAACGTGGATTGACTCAACTGAGGCACATTTGTGGGAAACAAACGAAGCTGTTTAATTTGCATAATAATTTTATATCGCGATCTGTATTTGTATTTTTATGTTACATGATGCAGATGATGTCAGACAAGAGACTGAATTTCTAATGTTATATTTTAGTAATGTAATTAATCAATAAAAACTGGAAACTGATGCTTTAAGAAAAGAAAAACGTAAAATATACTGAAAATGCACACTCCTTTTTATTCACATCAACACTATCTCGATTGCAAACAGTATGACCCGTACAATCCTGTTTGAATATAGTAATATCTCACAATCCAATGACTCGTCGTCTTGGCTGCCGTTCATTACAGACCTCTTCAAAATTTCTTCATAGATACACTCCTGGAAATTGAAATAAGAACACCGTGAATTCATTGTCCCAGGAAGGGGAAACTTTATTGACACATTCCTGGGGTCAGATACATCACTTGATCACACTGACAGAACCACAGGCACATAGACACAGGCAACAGAGCATGCACAATGTCGGCACTAGTACAGTGTATATCCACCTTTCGCAGCAATGCAGGCTGCTATTCTCCCATGGAGACGATCGTAGAGATGCTGGATGTAGTCCTGTGGAATGGCTTGCCATGCCATTTCCACCTGGCGCCTCAGTTGGACCAGCGTTCGTGCTGGACGTGCAGACCACGTGAGACGACGCTTCATCCAGTCCCAAACATGCTCAATGGGGGACAGATCCGGAGATCTTGCTGGCCAGGGTAGTTGACTTACACCTTCTAGAGCACGTTGGGTGGCACGGGATACATGCGGACGTGCATTGTCCTGTTGGAACAGCAAGTTCCCTTGCCGGTCTAGGAATGGTAGAACGATGGGTTCGATGACGGTTTGGATGTACCGTGCACTATTCAGTGTCCCCTCGACGATCACCAGTGGTGTACGGCCAGTGTAGGAGTTCGCTCCCCACACCATGATGCCGGGTGTTGGCCCTGTGTGCCTCGGTCGTATGCAGTCCTGATTGTGGCGCTCACCTGCACGGCGCCAAACACGCATACGACCATCATTGGCACCAAGGCAGAAGCGACTCTCATCGCTGAAGACGACACGTCTCCATTCGTCCCTCCATTCACGCCTGTCGCGACACCACTGGAGGCGGGCTGCACGATGTTGGGGCGTGAGCGGAAGACGGCCTAACGGTGTGTGGGACCGTAGCCCAGCTTCATGGAGACGGTTGCGAATGGTCCTCGCCGATACCCCAGGAGCAACAGTGTCCCTAATTTGCTGGAAAGTGGCGGTGCGGTCCCCTACGGCACTGCGTAGGATCCTACGGTCTTGGCGTACATCCGTGCGTCGCTGCGGTCCGGTCCCAGGTCGACGGGTACGTGCACCTTCCGCCGACCACTGGCGACAACATCGATGTACTGTGGAGACCTCACGCCCCACGTGTTGAGCAATTCGGCGGTACATCCACCCGGCCTCCCGCATGCCCACTATACGCCCTCGCTCAAAGTCCGTCAACTGCACATACGGTTCACGTCCACGCTGTCGCGGCATGCTACCAGTGTTAAAGACTGCGATGGAGCTCCGTATGCCACGGCAAACTGGCTGACACTGACGGTGGCGGTGCACAAATGCTGCGCAGCTAGCGCCATTCGACGGCCAACACCGCGGTTCCTGGTGTGTCCGCTGTGCCGTGCGTGTGATCATTGCTTGTACAGCCCTCTCGCAGTGTCCGGAGCAAGTATGGTGGGTCTGACACACCGGTGTCAATGTGTTCTTTTTTCCATTTCCAGGAGTGTAGTTGCCTTTTTCTAACGCCGAATTCCCTACCACGGTGTAAGGAACTGTGTCCTCTCACTAGAAATTAATGCTAAATTTCCCAGGATTGGTTGAGCACAAGGGAAATCTATAGGTTGTGAGAGTGTAATTCTTATCCTGAATTGAGCAGTTGTCAGAGAACAGACGAAGTTCGGTGTATTCTTGTGCTATACTCTTGGAAGCATTCTTTCCATTTCAAATAATCGGTACACACTACTGCCAGCCAATAGTGCAATGCATGTTTAGGTGCGTGGACAACAAGGTACAACAATCAAAGCAATTTGTAGCATTTTGTTTTCTTCTCAACACCACTGGTAATGCTGTCTAGAGGTGCGAGTAGAAAGTATTACATTATATCCAGCATCGTCAGAGCTGCTACGTGAGCTTTATTTTCAAAGGGCTCTGAGTCACTGCTGATGCCTCTTTACTTTTAAAAGGCCATAAGTCATTGATTGATGCCCCTAAATAAAATTGTATTTCAGAATCCTATAGAATGCACACTATGTGACGGACTAATACCGCTTTAATGTCAGTTTGTGAAGTTACAAATATACCATCTGAAGCAACAGCAAATTAAAAACCACCAGACTACGTACGGATAGATGTCCCTTTAAAACTACACGATTCAAATATTTTGCCACCGTCATGTTATAGCGACAACATAATAATTTACCATACTGATAAAATCACTCTGCAAACAAATATTTAACTCTCACAATCTTAGGCTCCCATGACAGCAAGACCCTACTTATACTCTGTTCAAAATGACCCGAGGCAGCAGCACATGTTGGCGCGGAACAGTGCAGCAACGTCCCACACGCGCCATCTCACATTTCGCTTAACCCGCAAATTATTCAGTGTAGAAACATGAAACTGGCACGAGTACGTTCTGGATAGGCTGTGCTATCTTTTTATTTTAGCTTTATTTACGGCAACAAATTATTACAACAATACATGGGAGTTTGGGAAAACGCGTTTCCCGACGAGAGAACCGAATTTTCAACATACGGCAAACTTTCTCGCTATTGAACTGAACATATTACGTGAACGAAATCTTAAGAATAAATCGTATTTTCATAAGCTCCAAGCCGGGAACAGGATACGAGCAGAGTTAAACGGGGGACGCGTAATGCTCCGCTCATGCGTCAAGAGCTAAGCGGTCACTAGTTTGGTTCAAAAATGGCTCTGAGCACTATGGGAATTAACATCTGAGGTCATCAGTCCCCTAGAACTTAGAACTACTTAAACCTAACTAACCTAAGGACATTACACACATCCATGCCCGAGGCAGGAATCGAACCTGCGACCGTAGCTGTCGCGCGGTTCCAGACTGAAGCGCCTAGAACCGCTCGGCCACTCCGGCCGGCCACTAGTTTGGTTTCATTACTACAAACTGTAATACCTCTTTATATTCTACTAATTATCCCTGCACAATTCTATGACTGAATTACGTTTCCTACTTGACCATCTATATACTCGCAGAATCGATGCGCAAAGTAGTACAGTACTATTACTATTCCATGAGCGCATAATACTCTTTGTAATATTCTCTCTGGTGTGTTGAGAGGACTGCTAGGTTCTTCTCCGTGCCGAATAGCAGCACTGGATAATTGTAATTTTGCTATCGAGATTACTAGAAGAAAGAGATTGAAAATATATTGTATGCTACTCAAGAAAATATATACTGAGTATTTACATCAAAAGTGTGTCAGGAATTTCATTCTAGCCTATATGTATTCTCTAATTGGAAATTTGCACGGAGGCGTCGTTTCGTTGGTAATCAGAGGGGAACTTCCGATGAATTGGAAACGAACCTGCAATTATTAGATCCAAGAGCTCCATTATTTCATCGGATAATTAAACTCTATCAAAGCAAACTCTCCGCTTGTTCTGAGGTTTTCCGACTGGCTACGCAACGCAAGAAAACCAAGACATTTTATTTACACAGGATTGCAGATCGCTTCGAATCATCGAGACTGCGGACAAGGAGAGTCATCGTCCGGTTCTGATTAAATAAGTAAAGCTTAATTACAACTTTCCTGAACGACTGTGATATGGCTGCTTATGAATGAGATCATTAATAAAATACTAACCTTTCCTCCTCACCAGCAACCAATATAAACACAATATTAATTAAAATTATACAAACTGATCGCTACGTTTACAATAATCGCGTTATTATGTTTTCTGATCGTTCTTCTTGCTTACATCTGTCATAAAAAAAATGTTTTGCCTTTAACTTGTAATTACTAAGCGGCAAATCCGGGGCGCGACCGCATTTGCGGGTTCCCTATGTACGGTTTCCAGCGGCAGCAAAAATTTTGTTTTTCAATATATACCCAATTTAAAAACTTAAAATGCGGTCATAATTTACTCGCTAAGAGTCATAGTATTATGCCAAAGGCATTCCAGTTAGGAACAGTTTAACTCACGGCATGGAAATTAACTAGTCTACATTCACTAATTATTTAAGAATGAGAGCACATACCGACTTCCAACAAATTTCAAACCTTTTTTTTAAATTGAGCAGGGTTAATGGTAAGTTCTATTGAGTGGTAAGCTGAGAGCCTAATGACCACGACACGACTCTGAAATTGCAAACAATGGAAGTCATACAGCAACTGCTAACGCGATAGTATTGTCTCATTGCGCACAGCCACGTAAAGCTACAAGCAACTAAGCGATAGGCTCAAGGGACTCGCGGCAATCACTTCTAGAAATGTATCATAATTCGTTAATTAGTAAATACTCTGCATCATAGATTCTAGGGGGGGTGGGGGGAGTCCCCCTTGCGGACACCGATGTTAATGACTACTACACGCGCAAATTAAGTTGACACTTAGCGTCGGGGCTAATGGTAGCGAAAGTCGATTCGTATCTGGGAAACCGTAGTTTGTGGTGGAATAATAGTACCTTAAGCTGCAGCAGTTTAGAGTTATTACTTCCTTGGTCTATCTTCTCTTTGCTTAAGTTGCGACATGAAGACTCACAGGAGGCCTGTGACCATTACAGTAATACTGGGCACATATTTCTCAGCGGCTCATTATACCACTAGTAAAAACAGCACACTAGAGTGAAAGGTAGAGCTGTAAAACTTCCGTAAGCAAATGTAGACTGCCGCAGTTTTCCTTGTAGCCTTTGTCAGTTTACGATCGTATCCGCGTTACCTGTACATTAAGTGTGTTGCACACTCACAGGATTTCACCTCATATCAATAGCTTTGTTTACATATTCGATCAGTGTCTTACTAGTTTCCCCTGTAATCCGGAAGCGGTGAACCACCTAGAAACTGAGTGACGATGTACAGGGTGTATCATAATTAATGGCGTGAACGCATACAATTGAAAGTACACGATACTAGAAGCAAAAAAGTCTCAATATACATAGCGTCGAAAATGCAATTTTTCATCTTCGATACTGTGAAGTAAATCTCTTCTACTGAAAGCTCTTTCCTTTCCATATTTTGGTAAATGGTAATGTGGACCAAAACAAGAAAAAAAAATCCAGTAAAAATGTGCTATAAAATCCATACCTTAAGAGCTTTGCGCACATGCTCATCTTCGATACTTCGAAACACAACTCTTCTAATGAACAATTGCTCATAACTTTTAAGGTATGCATTTTAGAGCAAATGTTTAGTGGACATTTTTTCTTGTTTTGGTCCATACTACTACTTCCCAAAATGTGAAAAGCAAAGAGCTTGCATTAGAAGAGATTTGTTTCACAGTATCGAAGATGAAAAATTGCTCGTAGCCCTTACGGTATCCATTTTCGACCCCATGTTTACTGAGACTTTTTTGCTTCCAGTATCGTATACTTTCAACTGTATGCGTTTACGCCATTAATTATGATACACCCTGTATAAAGGGCTGCGAAACCTACGGAAGGTTTTGATTCTACATAGCTATCCTCCTGTCATTTAAAAATGAACAGTATTAGTAGAGAATTGAAAACACCAATGTTTAATTCAGGTTTTATTCGAAACTGATTTGTAAAGTGAAGCAGAGGGATGTACTAGTAAAAATTAAAAAACCAACAGATTTGCCATATAGTGCAAAAAACGCAATTTAAAAAACGAAAAACCGCAAAACAAAAATATATCAAAAATACCTTCAATAGTTCGTCGAGCTTATATAAAACATGGATCTGTCATTCATAAACAATTTTCGCATTTATCAATAAATCTTGATGATAAACTTTCAATTGAATACAAAATAACAACAATAATTGTTTAATTTTTTTATGTTTGTGCATGTCAACTGTACTTTCATCGAAAGTAATTCCTTTGGTTACATAAAGGCGCGAAAGTTACGTAATCAACTTATTTTTATTACTTATACAATGAAATTTATATTCTAAAAGGACGTGACATACACAATGGACTAACGCTGAATTATGTGCGGTGATTATATGCAAAACGAACTACCAAGCAAACGAAAAAACAGACAGAAGTCGGCGGCTAGATGTTCCTCTCTTACACACTCATTTATGTTTCTTCCCCTTTCGATGCTAACAATACTACCGGTAATCCCGCCAATTACTTCATTTCTGTAAGCAGCAAAAGTTGCCAGACAGGTTGCTAAGAATTTCTGTCCGAAACACGAATAGCAACATATTGTTAACAATCGTTTTCAGATCTTAGAAACAAAACAAAGTGTAAATATTTTTAATTACAGATCACTGATGATGCTTTACCTCGATAAAGCGAAACGCGTCTGATGAAAAAAACACGCATTTTCTTGTAGTTGCAACGATAGAACGAAAATACCCTCAGAAATTGTAAAGCAACTAAGGTCAATATGGCCACACAAATGAAGAATTTACCTAAATATAGTTTTGGTAGAGCACACTTCTTTTTTTTTTACGCGTTTCGGGCGGAGCCCATCAGCAGAGTATCAGATAAAAAAACTTCGAGCCGTGCCAAGTAAAATCTTTCGTATAATTGCTTTCCATTGAGAGACCAAGAGACAGATAAGGTCGCAGAGGAGAACAGAGAGACGGCCGAAATACTTCACGTGTTTTTCCACAACTGTTTCACTAAGGAAGATCGCATTTTAGTTCCTCCTTTAAATCGTTGAAACGACTGATATCGAAATCAAGGCGATGTGTCAGAAAAATAACAGAAATCGCTCAACAGAGCAAAGACCACTGGACTTGAAGGGATACCAATACAATTCTAACTGAGAAAGGAAGTTCCCCATCGCAAACCCTCTCAGGTTTAGTGATAAGATGGTCCAGCAGACAGAACTGAATACAGATGCAAGCACGAAAACAGGAAAACGGTGTAATGAACTGTGAAAAAAGTAGCAAAATAGAAACAGAGAACGGTCCAAGAGCAAAACGTGCAAGATCGACCGAGTTTCAATAGCTATGGCGACATGAATCTACGGTTACGGTGTTGAACTACAAAGGGGGAGATCCGTGTTCAACCCCCCACCCCCTCCCTCATGCCTCTTTTTTTCGCAAAATTATGAGCTGTCCGTCCGGTCACTGACGTCAAACTTGTGGTGTAACGTGCGATTACAACAACGCAGTGTAACGAAGGGATCTCCAGGCATACGTACCTCCTATTTGTTGTACAGGAGTATCACATTTATGACTCTTGCGTTCTGTTTTGGAAGTTTTGACTCTCGAATTCCTTTGTTGTAACACAGTTCACAACTGTTTGTTTGCTGTTCACATTTCTGTAAGAGGTCTATGCGACATCTCGGCTGCCCTCACTTCATCATGTTTACTTGTGACTCGTATTCTGTAATCAATTTATGTAAGTCAGTTGGCAAGACTACAAAAGGAGATCAGACACGTCAATGAACGGACGAACAGTTAATAAATTTCTGAAAAAAAAAAATCATTGGGCACGAGGGAGATTAGAACACTGATCTCCCGTTTGGCAGTCCAACAACGTGACGACACAACCACGACACACTGTTTCTTACAGTTCCCTCAATGATGCACATCTCAAGTTTGGAATGATCATTGTTTCGATTTTCGTTCTTTTTTCGTAGTTCAGTACATCTTTCTTCTGCTTTCATGCTTGGTCTGTGTTCAATTTTTGACGGGCTACCACTGGTGTCATTTTACCGCTAAATCTGAGAGGATTGCGGTGGGGAATTTCCCTTGTGGTATGCGAAAGGTATTGCTCCTCTTCTAGAACAATGTACCGCTGGTCGCCGGAGGAGCGAAGCCAATATCTCTGACAACACGAATTTTGTAACTTGTTTTATGTTCGCATATTGACATTTCTAGAGACCGAAAATCTCATCTGTTGCAATCACATCTTGTGAAATCAGACTGACGGCGTGTTCCTTCAAGAAGGCATTCGATACAGTTCCGCACTGCCACCTGCTGAAAAAAATACGAAAGTATGTAATATCAGACCAGAAGTATGATCGCACTGAAGAATTCCTAGCAAACAGAATACAGCACATCATTCTCAATGGATAGAAGTCTTCAGACGTAAAAGTAACTTCCCCCAAGGGAGTGTTATATAGGGTGTTCGGTACATACTTCTAGGACTTGTAGAGGGGAGTGAGTATATAATATATTGAATATGAACCCTCGTCCAAAAACGAACCGTTTCCATGCTACAGCCGTTTGAAAACACGTTTGCTACGTAGGCATGCAACAGGGTAGTTGTGGAATCTTGCCCACTCGTCTCTTATAGGGTGCCTAGAAAGTTTTTTCTGGGATAGGACAGCATACACTACTGGCCATTAAAATTGCTACACCAAGAAGAAATGCAGATGATAAACGGGTATTCATTGAACAAATATACCAGAACTGACATGTGATTACATTTTCACGCACTTTGGGTGTATAGATCCTGAGAAATCAGTACCCAGAACAACCATCTCTCGCGGTAATAACGGCTTTGATACGCCCGGGCATTGAGTCAAACAGAGCTTGGATGGCGTGTAAAGGTACAGCTGCCCATGCAGCTTCAACACGATACCACAGTTCATCGAAAGTAGTGACTGGAGTATTGTGACGAGCCAGTTGCTCGGCCAACGCTGAACAGACGTTTTCAATTGGTGAGATATCTGGAGAATGTGCTGGCCAGGGCAGCAGTCGAACATTTTCTGTATCCAGAAAGGCCCGTACAGGACCTGCAACATGCGGTCGTGGATTATTGTGCTAAAATGTAGGGTTTCGCAGGGATCGAGTAAAGGATAGTGCCACGAATCGTAACACACATGAAATGTAACGTCCACTGTTCAAAGTGCCGTCAATGCGAACAAGAGGTGACCGAGACGTGTAACCAATGGCACCCCATACCATCACGCCGGGTGATACGCCAGTATGGCGATGACGAATACACGCTTCCAATGTGCGTTCACCGCGATGTCACCAAACACGGATGCGACCATCATGATGCTGTAAACAGAACCTGGATTCATCCGAAAAAATGACGTTTTGCCATTCTTGCACCCAGGTTCGTCGTCGAGTACACCATCGCAGGCGCTCCTGTCTGTGATGCGGCGTCAAGGGTAACCACAGCCACGGTCTCCGAGCTGATAGTCCACGTTGCTGCAAACGTCGTCGAACTGTTCGTGCAGATGGTTGTTGTCTTGCAAACGTTCCCATCTGTTGATTCAGGGATCGAGACGAGACGTGGGTGCACGATCCGTTACAGCCAAGCGGATAAGATGCCTGTCATCTCGACTGCTAGTGATACGAGGCCGTTGGGATCCAGCACGGCGTTCCGTAGTACCCTCCTGAACCAACCGATTCGATATTCTGCTAACAGTCATTGGATCTCGATGAACGCGAGCAGCAGTGTCGCGATACAATAAACCGCAATCGCGATATGCTACAGTCCAACCTTTATCAACGTCGGAAACGTGATGGTACGCATTTCTGCTCCTTACGCGAAGCATAACAACAACGTTTCACCAGGCAACGCCGGTCAACTGCTGTTTGTGTATGAGAAATCGCTTGGAAACTTTCCTCATGTCAGCACGTTGTAGGTGTCGCCACCGGCGCCAACCTTGTGTGAATGCTCTGAAAAGCTAATCATTTGCATATCACAGCATCTGCTTCCTGTCGGTTAAATTTCGCGTCTGTAGTACGTCATCTTCGTTGTGTAGCAATTTCAATCGTTATATTCTATCATCATATCGTCTTAAAATCTGAATATTTTTGTGTTTTTTCTTTCACTTTCTAATGTATTTTTAATTTATTTTTACTTCCACTGTAACTGCTGTTTGTAACATGGAATACGTTTTGTAATCTACATGAAAAGCTGTAACATGAAGTGCGCGTCATTTATGACGGCGGCCGAGTTTAGGTTCGTTCTGCGCATCTGACGTCACAAAACACAGTCAGCCAATGAACAGAGAACGACGTTGCCAGAGCTCGACTGCAGTGCACACCACGGACAAGTGTCTTCAGTTTTAGAAACGTTCAGTCATAAATAAAGTAATTGAACAAAGGAGTGTCTTGATAGCAGACTTTCTTTTATAGAAAGTTTCGAAAAAGCATTCTTTATACCAATTGCTTCATATTCTATTAATTAATTAAACCAAACAAGCAATAAGCCTCCTAATTCAGGCGATAGCAAGGAAAGGTGTTTGTATCATTCTCACTAACCGCTTTTTCGCAATAAAGAACAGCGGCAATTGTTTATTTCCTATTGTACTTCGACGAAACGTGAGTAATTCAGTCATACCAACAATGTTTGTCGGTATTTTGCGTGATATTTTTAAGTCCTCCGAGAGTTGTATTAAATGTCGTGCTGCGTTAGCGTAATGGTTAAATGGCTCTGAGCACTATGGGACTTAACATCTATGGTCATCAGTCCCCTAGAACTTAGTACTACTTAAACCTAACTAACCTAAGGAGATCACAGAACACCCAGTCATCACGAGGCAGAGAAAATCCCTGACCCCGCCGGGAATCGAACCCGGGAACCCGGGCGCGGGAAGCGAGAACGGTACCGCACGACCACGAGCTTTGGACGATAATGGTTAAAGTGTATGGCCGCGAAGCGAAAGGTTCTCTTCAAACCTTGTTCGGTGCTTAATATTTTCTTTATTTAAATACAATATCGAAGAGTCTCACTTCATGAATTTTATTCGTTTGAATGTAATTTTTTGAAAATTCTAACAGCAACTATACGCTATGGACTTTTACCTCTGCAAACTCTTCAAAATTTCGTGCAATGGTTTACTACATCTAATGCTGCACAATAACCGCGTTGAACTTCGAAAAAAATTAAGTCATTTATGGGGAGAAGGTATGAGTGAAGAAGATGTGTAAAATTCAAATTTTTGGGCCAAATAGTATTTGTGAAATCGAATGATAAAGTGTGTCAAAGCAGTCGAAACACCATGTGTCTGCACTGGCGAGCAGTGCAATGATGACAAAATCGCGCACAGCGCGGAATGCGGGGAGCACGTCTCTGTAGCAGCGAAAGGGTTAATCCGGCCGTGGTGGCTTTCCTTCATAAACTGCGCGCTCGCCCCTAAACTATACTATGGCGCTGCTTCTCTTGGCGCGTGCAACTGGCAACGCAGCAATCTCCCGCTTCTGGGCGGGCATGCGCGACCCGCCAAGATAAAAGAATTGAACTATAGCTGTTATAAAATGTATGACAACAGGTCTCTAAATGAGCAATAAATCAACTGAAATGGAATGAGTGATAGGGCGAGAGTGAGCAGAGCACGGACCCCCTCCTCCTTGCCCTGCAGCAGGTGGAAGGCGCCGGCGCGCTGGATGCCGGGCAGGAACCAGACGGGGTGCGTGCGGATGAGGCGCTCCACCAGCCCGATGTCGCACGCCGCCGCCTCCTCGTCCGCCTCGCCGTCGCACTCGTCCGTCTCGTCCAGCTCGTGCGACACGGAGCCCTCACACGACGAGCCCGACGCCGACTCCTGCAATTTAGAGCGACACATTTTTGCACGGTTGCGTTTATTTTGCCACAAAACAGTACAATCGGGTGATAGTAAAGTAGGAACAATACAAAGAATACAAAACGTACACAACTGCAACATGCAAAGGCAGCGTTGCCAGAGTCTGTAAATCGGGGAGTACCAGGGAATTTCAAACACATCTGGGAAATTTGAAAAAAAGAAAGAAACACTGGAAATATTTCGTTTTTGGAATGATAATTAAGTCAAGACCTTAAGCTGTCGACAGGCGTTGATATACATCAACGGGCACAGTTGAAAATGTGTACCCCGACCGAGACTCGAACCCGGAACCTCCTGCTTATATGGGAGACACTCTATCCATTTTTTTTAATCTCATTTTGTTCGCTTTCGTTCGTCGCATCTGCTCGGGGAGGACGTCGTAAGACACCCTTTTAAGGTCATTGTTGATCGATTAACTCAGTTTTTTTTTATTACAGAGGGCATCTAAGCCTCGGATCAAACACGCTGAGCTACCGTGCAGGCATGAAATGATGATGAAAGACACACACCCAGTCATCACGAGGCAGAGAAAAACCTTGACCCCGCGGGAAGCGAGAACGCTACCGCAAGGCCACGAGCTGCGGACTCCATCCGAGCCACCAAGGGCACAGAGGACAGTGCGACTGCAGAGATTTATCCCTTCCACGCTCCCCGTGAGACCCACATTCCCAACTTAATGTCCACACACTACATTCGTTGTGCCCTTCCCCATTACACTCATTATTCGCGGCATACAATCTTACCGAGTCCCGTAAGAGTTCGGGCAATGCGTGTGCATCCAGCACAGAAGAAGGAGGTCAATGTGCGCTTACCGTTAACTATATATGATGATGTATATCAACGCCTGTCGACAACTTAGAGTCTTGATTTAATCATCATTTCATTCTACTACAGTTGCATGGTCACCGATGGTATATGTTCCTTCGCGCATGTCCGACAGAACAGATCTTGTTGTTGTGGACTTCAGTACAGAGACTGGTTTGATGCAGCTCTCCATGCTAATCTATTCTGTGCAAGCTCCTTCATCTCCCAGTACTTACTGCAACCTACATCCTTCTGAATCTGTTCAGTGTATTCATTTCTTGGTATCCCTCTACGATTTTTACCCTTCACGCTGGCCTCCAATACTGAATTGGTGATCCCTTGATGCCTCAGAACATGTCCTACCAACCGATCCCTTCTTCTTGTCAAATTATGCCACAAACTCCCCAATTCTATTCAATACCTCCTCATATGTGATCTACCCATCTAATCTTCAGCATTCTTCTGTAGCACAACATTTCGAAAGCTTCTATTCTCTTCTTGTCCAAACTATTTATCGTCCATGTTTCGCTCCCATACATGGCTACACTCCATACAAATACTTTCAGAAACGACTTCCTGACAAATCTATACTCGATGTTAACAAATTTCTCTTCTTCAGAAACGCTGTCCTTGCCATTGCCAGTCTACATTTTATATCCTCTCTACGTCGACCATCATCAGTTATTTTGCTCCCGAAATAGCAAAACTCCTTTACTACTTTAAGCATCTCATTTCCTAATCTAATTCCTCAGCATCACCCGAGTTAATTCGACTACATTCCATTATCCTCGTTTTCTTTTGTTGATGTTCATCTTATATTCAGATACCATCTTCATATACATATCGTTTTTGTCTCAGTAGATGAAATGGTTTGTTTGCGGTGGCTGTGCGCAGCTGAGTACGTGCGCCGCTTCCCCACTCCCTCATTATTACTGCTTCTCCACTTTCTACCACTCCTCTCAACTAGCAGTCAGTGCTGCCACCACATCTTGCCACTAACCTAGAAGCTGCCGACGACAGACTGGAAGGCGCGAGGGGTGGTTTGTTTGGATCTGATTTTCGGAGAGATCGTTGACGCAGCGGCCGGAGATGGCGGTCATGTATGCGCGAGTTGTGTCTGAGTAACTTCAAATGGTTCAAATGGCTCCGAGCACTATAGGACTTAACTTCTGAGGTCATCAGTCCCCTAGAACTTAGAAGTACTTAAACCTAACTAACCTAAGGACATCACACAGAGTCATGCCCGAGGCAGGATTCGAACCTGCGACTGTAGCTGTCGCGCGGTTCCAGACTGTAGCGCCTAGAACCGCTCGGCCACTCCTGCCGGCGTCTGAGTAACTGTGTGGATGTGCGTATGCTCTTGTTTTCTGACAAAGGATATGATCGAGATTTGTGAGAGTGTGATTTTTCTTTGTGCGGCTCAGCAATCATCCTTACGACGAGTTGCTACCTATCCTCATTATTATTGATTCTCAGAATATCTGAAGAAGTTATCTGTCGCATGGATTGATCACCGCGGTCTCATTTCATCAACATGCTGTCTGTGGCTCGCGAACAGCTGGCTACACGAGTGGATTTCCGCGACGGGCCAAAACCGCCGGCAGTTTCTGTAGATACCTGTAATGGACCGAGGTTACCGATCTGAAGCCACTAAAGTACAGGCCCTGCCGGTTGGATCTAGTCTCACAGATCTGCCCGCAGGTCGGGTCTGTTAGTGTGTAGCGTAATGCAGCGGATTGTCGTGGTTTACTCATGGACCCAGGACTGCAGATCTCTTCAGCAGGTCATGGCTGATGAATTTCAGGAATTGCGACTGTCTTGCCGCAAGTACGTTGTGCAGTGTGGCGTTTTATAGACATAATATTTGTTCTATTACATTGTGGCGCTTCAAAGGTAGATTATTTGTTGGGAAGTGTGGACGATAAGAAGAAGAAAATTGTGGCAGTTTCTGGGGGTTTGTACTTATATACTTCTCGAAAGAAAAATCACACAATACCTGTAAAATGATATAACACAATGGGTAATAACCGACAATAACGAACATAGCAGAACCAACATGTCACGTACGGTCTTAGTTTACACAATATTCTTCCCCTGCTTATACACTTCTTTCAAGAGGCCTACTTTTTTCTCAGGTTACTTCTGAAATCAGTGAAGATATTTTAAATCTGTTTTGCGACTACAAGGAAATGCGTATTTTTGTCTCCAACTGTGTTCCGTTATACGTAATTCTGCAGGCTTTCGTGGCCGTTGTCACTGCTAGCAGTAGTGGACACCATAAGATCCTGATGAAGATCCCAGCAGAGGGGTCGAAACGGCGATCATTTTAATAGAAATATGACGTGGCCTAATAACCCAGAAGATTTTAACTTCAGTGTTTCGTTTTATTGAAATAGCATCAGTGGTCTTAATGAAACACATGTACCATTTGGCTTGCTTTCTCCAGCTAAAAACAGTTGATTACGACAGATGTTTATGTTAGTACTTACGATTTTTGCTCACATCAGGAAATGCCATCTGCTTGCATGCTTTATATATATCCTCGTTTGCACTATTGTTTCTTGTACCGTAGCTCCAAGGACAGGTTGTCAACTTACGTCTTAACTTACCCTCGAGATCTCAAAATTTGTCACGGAATAATCCTAAAACGTCGGGAAATCAGGTACATATCAGGGAATTTCACTTGGAGAAACTTGTGACAATCCTGATAACGGTAGAAAAAAAATGTTCTTTGTTTTACCGACTTAAGGGATTTGCACACACATTCTGACAACAGGTTAATATGCTTAGTAAGCTGTGTGACCACCTCTGGCGGCAATACCGGCATGACAAACGACGGGGCATGCTGTGAATGACGTCATCAATCTCATATTGAGGCAAAAACGCTCGTTCTTCCTGCAGCACTGCTCGCAAGTCTTGCGGAATGGATGATGGACGCTGATGTGGTGCAAACCGTCTCCCTAGTGCATCCCAGACGTGCTGTATGAGATTCAAATTGAAAGAGCGAGCAGGCCACGGCATGATGCGTGCAATATCTTCCATTTGCTGTTTCACAGCAACCACGCGTGCTGTACGAAGTCGAACATTATCGTACAGCAACACGAAGTGTGGGCCCAAACCACTTCGCAACAGCCGCATATGAGATCTCAAGATGTCACGACACCTGACCGCAGTTACACACTGCCGATTCAGCGGTACAATTTTGTGAAGAGGAGTAAGAATGGTCCACGCCGTTAGGGATCATCCTTGATATCTCTTTGCACAATAGTTGGGTCCCGAAATCGTGTTCCACGTGCCCTCAAGATGCGAATCCGTCGAGAATCACTCTCCAGACCAAATCTGGAGTCATTTATGAAAACAACATTCGCCCACTGTCCGACCGTTCAGGTGGCATGACAGCTCCACTCCAGACGTCCCCTTCTGTGAAGACGCGTCAGAGGTATACACACAGCAAGTCTCCGACAGTAAAGGCCACTCTGCCGAAGGCTTCAGCGAACCGTTTGCCTCTCTACGACACGTCCAGTGGATGCTGCGAGGTCACATGCCAGTTGCTGCGCGGTACTAAGGCGGTACCGTCGTGCCCCTGCAGCCCAATTAACGATTCTGTCTTTCTGATGTCACACGTGGTCGGCACCGCCCTGATCTTCCGAATACAGTTTCGATCTCTATAAACTGTCGCCACATCCCAAAAACAACAGAACGATTCACATTAAGCCATCGGGCCCTATCAGTTTGCGTCTGTCCTGCTCCCATTCTTCCCATGGCTTTCCACCGCAGAGTGTCCCTCTGTGATATACTGCAACGTCTGTGACTGTGTACACAACGGTTGTGGATGAGGAACTATCCGACTAACACTATCCCGTTTGGTAGGTGCCCTAACGTCATCGTTGGTGTGGTGGTCCGTTGACAACATTGCTATCTTCCGTGCAGGACACGAACGTACGACAAACAGGTATTTAGATGCCACTTCGCACCACCACCCAGCCCAGAAGCAAGCAGTATTCAACACTCTGTCTTCACGTGCCTTCCGTATCAGCGATGACAACTTGGAATCGGAGTTATTCAATCGACAGGGCTTTTAGGCGGAATATTTATAACGCTAATAAGAATGACGAGGAACCGCCTTCCCACCCCGTCAGGTTACCGTTCGTTTCTGGGGTCACTGACCGCATAAGTAGAATTTTAAAGAAAAATGGTATTCAGACATCTTTCTTTAGTCAAAACAAAGTAAAAGACTTTTTCCGACGGACAACGGATGTACCTGATTACCCCAACAATGCAGGCGTCTATCAACTGCCATGTGGCTACGGCAAAGTGTATATACGCGAAACGGGAAGAACTGTTAAAGAACTCATTAAGGAGCACGAACGGCACATGCGGCTAAAATAAAGTAGAAAATCGGCAGTAGCGGAACATCACGAGTACTGTGGCCCTGACATCGATTTTAATAACGTACGTGTACTGGCTAAAGAAACAAACATTTATAGAAGAAAGGTCCGAGAAGCTGTTGAAATTTCTAAGAATGCATCTAATTTCAATGGAGAGGATCGCTATAGGCTTCCGGCATCGTGGCTCCCCGCCATCAAGGAAGCGAATACGCGACCGCGGTGTGTGAGCGGCATAAACAACGCGCTGCAAGTCACCTCGGCGGACAATAATATTTTGGGTAAACATTCCCCCTCTCTTGCTCTGTCCGTTTCGAATCTAGCCACTGATGACGACCACCCAATAGCGGTAGCAGGCATTTCAACCAATAACCCTTCTCCAGCATAAGTGTGGAACAGTGCCTTTCTATCCAATGACGATGACCGTCAATAGTATCTACAGGAGATGGGCTACCAACGCCCCTCTTCTGTATCAGAGCGGGAATGTTAGCCTATGACTATGGCCCACCAATGGTAGCCATATGAATTTTAACCAATACTATCACTTCTCCAGTACCGCCAAAAACTCCCCCTTTATAAGTGGGCGCGACACTCGTCTCTGACCGTGTTCTAGCAGTAGTGGACACCAAAAGATCCTGAGGAAGATCCCAGCAGAGGGGTCGAAACGTCGAACATTTTAGAAGAAACATGACGCGGCCTAATAACCCAGAAGATTTTAACTTAAGTACGGACATCTGTTGACAGTTTGTATGATTATATCGTGAATTAGACTCCGGACAGGGAAATAATGGTTTGTTGCTTTAATTTTGGACACCCATGTGTTTAGTTCCACCTCCAGGCCGCTGTCCAAATTTGGCGGACACACACACACACACACACACACACACACACACACACACACACACACACACACACACCGCTGCGCACCGCGAAGGGAAGCACACTAACGTGGTATACGTCGACCGCCGTGGTTACTTTGACCACTCATGCACAAAAACTTTCACAGTTTTATGCTGCCTCTCAGTTGGCTGTTTAGTGTACACTTTTTCGTAGTAAACTTCCTTAGTATAGATGGCGCCATGTATCACCAATTTTCTTGCGCAACAGTTCACGGACCTGTAGCGACTTATAACTGTATACGAAAAAGTGTGTCAAAATCAGATCGTGCAAAATCCACTAGCATCACTTAGCAGCAAAATCATCGGTGTTTTCAACTATATCGTATACGCTGAGCTGACAAAAGTCGTGGAATACCTTCTATTACCGTGGCGGACCTCCGAATGCCCGGCCTGGTGCAGAAGCTCGACATGGCATGGACTCAACAAACCGTTCCAAGTAATACGCATAAATACTGCGTCATTCTGCCTCTGCAGCCACGCCGCGCGGGGTGGCGGCGCGGTTTGAGGCGGCATGTCACGGATCGCACGACCCCTCCCGCCGGAGGTTCGAGTCCTCCTCCGGGAATGAGTGTGTGTATTGCTCTTAGCATAAGTTAGCTTAAGTAGTGTGTAAGTCTAGGGACCGATGACCTCAGCAGTTTGGTCACTTAGGTATTCACACACATTTCATTTCTGCAGCCGCCTGTACTTTCCAGAATATTGCCGGCGCAGGATTTTGTGCGCGAACTGACCTCTCAATTATGTCCCAAAAACGTTTGATGAGATTCCTGTCGGGCGATCTGGGCGGCCAAAACATTCGCTCGGACTGTCCAGAATGTACTTCAAACCAGTCGCGAATAATTCTGGCCTGCAGACATGACAACTGTCATCCTAATAGATTTCATCATTGTTTGGGAACATGAAGTTCTTGAATAGCTGCTAACGGTCTCCGAGTCGCCGAACAGAACCGTTTCCAGCCAATGATCGGTTCTTTTGGACCAGAGGACCTCGCCCATTCCATGTAAACATAGCCTACACTACAATGGTGCCACCACCAGCTTGCACAGTGTATTGTTGACAATTTGAGTCCATGGCTTCGTGGGGTCTGCTTCACACTCGAACCCTACAATCAGCTCTCACCGGCTGAAATCAGGACATTTGACAACGTCCTGGTTCTCCAGTCGTCTAGGGTCCAACCGATATGATCATAAGCACAGGAGAGGGGCGGCAGGCGATGTCGTGCTGTTAGCAAAGGCACTTGCGACGGTCGTCTACTGCCATAGCCCATTAACGCCAAATTTCGCCGCCCAGTCATAATGCATATGTTCGACGTACGTCCCACATTGATTTATGCGATTATTTCAAGCAGTGTTGCTTGTCTGCTAGCACTGACAGCTCTACGCAAACGACACAGCTCTATGTCGTTAAGTGAAGGCCGTCGGCCATTGCGTTGTCCGTGGTGAGAGATAATGCCTAAAATTTGGTATCCAAGGCACACTACCTACACTGTGGATCTCGCAGTAGTGAATTCCCAAACAATTTCCGAAATGGCATGTCCCACGCATCTAGCTACACATACCATTCCACGTTCGAAGTCCGATAATTCGTGTTTTGTGGCTATAGTCGTGTCAGCAATCACCAGAGTAAAAATGACAGTTCCGCCAATGCACTGCCCTTTTATACCTCGTGTAAGCGATACTACCGCCATCTGTATATGTGTGAGCCGTAGTAAAATTTGCGGTTTTGAAGAGCGCGCCGCAGCGCGTTGTGTAAGCAGTCGCCGTTTCTGGCGGTGGCGCCGCTGTGGCAGTCGCAGCTTTGGTGTCTCCCTCTGGTGGGAAAGGGGAAAGATTGCCTGTTCACGTGCATTTAAGGGGCGTTATGAGCTCGTCAGGACCCCCCCCCCCCCCCTCCAGTGCACCTCTTGCAATATGCTGATGACACCGCATTCCTCGCCCTCGCTCCTACCCTCTAACGGTCCCAACGCCTTCTCCAGAATCACCTTGACCTTTTTGCTGCATGGTGTAACCAATGGCTCCTGAAACTAAATCCTTCCAAGACCCAGGCAATCATCGTAGGTCGTACCACTCGCTCCTTCCGGCTCCTGGATTTCTCCCTTACTGTCTGCGCACATCCTGTCCGTCTCACCCCCACCCTCACCTACCTTGGCCTCACCATTGACCGTCACCTCACCTGGATCCCTCATCTCCGATCCATCCAATCCAAAGCCCACAACCGCCTCCGCCTCCTCAAACTCCTCTCTGGCCGGACATGGGGGTTGCACCCCTCTACCATCCTCCACACCTACAAATCCTTAATCCGTCCCATCCTCTGTTATGCCAGTCCTGCCTGGATATCTGCCCCCCCCAAATTCTATCAGTCCCTCCAGATCCTTGAGCGTCATGCACTCCGCCTCGCCTTCCGTATCCGCCTCCCGTCCCCCACGCGGATCCTCTATGATCTCATTCCTTTCCCCCATCTGCTCCTCTTCCTCGAACATATCCGCATCCTCTACACCTCCCGCCGTCTTGAACCCCCTCACCCCCTGGTTGCTCCTCTCCTCTCCCATCCTTGCCCCCTGCCACGTCTTCACCGTTGTGTCCCCCCTACCCTCCATCTCTACACCCTCCATCTCCTTTCCCAAGGTGGCTTCCGTCAGCTCCCCCTCCCAGATGATGCCCTCTCTCCCTCCATTTATCCTTCCTATCAACTCTGATCCTCCCTCCCCCTCCTTTCCTCTGTCCTTTCCCTGGGCTCCCTCTTCCCCCCCCCCTTCCGTCCTGTTTCCTCCCCACTACAGCTCTCCCTACCTCCCTTCTCCCCCCCAGTCCTTTTGTATTCCCCTCCTCTGCCTACCCCCGTCCCTGTCGCGTCTGCCCCCTACCCCTCTTATGGGTCGTCATCCTCCATCAGCTCCTTTCCCGGTTCCCCCCCCCCCCTTCGCTTTTACTCTCCTTTCCCCCCTTTTTGTTTTCCCATCTCCTGTCCAGTTTCCCCCCACCAGCTCTCGACTGTGGTGTCACCTTTGCCGACTTTTTCGTGCTGTGTTCTAGTGCCTATTCAGTGTTGTGTTGCGAACAGAAACCATGCTGTCGCTGGGTGTGAATTTTATATACTTTGCGAACAGAATCCAGACTGTCGCCGTGTTTTTTTAACTGTCTATTGTTTTCCCTGTCTGCTCCGTATGTATTTTTATTCGCTTCATCATCCCTCTGTCGCTTGTTTTAATTTCCCCATTTTCTTTTCACCTTGTTACTCACTAAGTCCCCGATTTTATCGCCTGTTTTTTATTATTATTTATTCTCCTGCTCTTTGTCAGAAAATCTGTAGGCTGCAGAGCAGCGTCCTAAGCTGCTGCCAGCCCGCCCCCTTTGGGGGGAATTGAAATTCAATAAAGAAAAAAAAAAAAAAAAAAACTCGTCAGGGGGTCAGTGGGTTTCAGTCAGTCTGTCAGTCTGGGCGTCCAGTCAGTTGGTCAGCCAAGTTAGTCTGGGTCTGTCTCTCGTCCGCATTGGTGAGGCGGTTAGTGTCTGTCTGTCTGTCGTCCGGAGTGCCAGTATGTGTTAGGCCGCCAGTCTGCTCGGGTTTGCTGAGGCAATGGGCATTGGCGGTTGGATCGATCGGTTGGTCGGTCGCGCACTGAGACATAAGATGACGTGTCCGCCAGGAGAGTCGGCGCATGTGAGGTCGCCACGTGAGTCCGGTGGCTGCACCGTATAGCGGGGCGTAGTGGTTTAGCGACCGACACGAGAGCAACAGGAGCCAACCAACGACATCGGTCTGGCCGGGGCGAGCTGCGACGCCGTGAGACGGGAGATGGGCGCGCCTTCCTGTGTATGTTGAAGCTGCTGCCAGCGGACAGTTCGGGAGAGCGTTTTGGGGGTGCTGCGCCAGGTCTTTTTGCCAGAAATCGCAGTTATTAGAAGTTAAGTGATTAGTGATATGTTGTTTCAGTTACTTGTTAAATTCTGCTTGTGTTCTTGGTCAGTCTCTCGTCCCCAGATTGCTCGTCTGTCTCTCGTCCGCATTTGTTAGGCAGTTAGTGTCTGTCTGTCTGTCTGTCTGTCTGTCTGCCGTACGTTAATAGCTGCCTCTGTCATGTTTGTCAGATTCGGTGTGTTAGCGAATTTATTGCTTGAAGTGACGGCAGAATTCTTGAAATATGTTTTTATCTTGCCTATCATCTTGCGAGGTGGTATAAGTGTAATGTAGAGCATGTTGTACATTTTATGTAAGTCTGCATTTTCTGGGTTTTATTTAAATAGTTATTTTTATAAAGTTGCCACCCTTCCACCGTAAGAGTCCTTTTAAAAACAAATTGCACTTTCGGTGGCAAATATTTTCTTAGTTGAGTGTTGTACCATTTCCATCCATAGTTAATGTGTTTGTGTGAGTTGTTAAAATTTTTACTTTAAAGTAATCTGGTGTGTTGCACCAGTGTAGTTTTTCAGAGATCGTTGTGAGCGGCCGTGTTGAAATGGGGCGGAAGCTTCTCAGCCCGATGGCTCCTACTGTAAAAAAAATTTTTATTCTGCCTCTGAATAATTGTAACTTGATATTTAGAGGGTACTTTCTGACTGTAATTTTAAATCTGTTTTTTAAAAGGCTTTTAGGAATAAAATTCACATTTGTTAAATTGTGACTTGGTATTTCGAGTGTGCTTTTCTGCTTATAATTTTAAATCTGTTTTGAAAAAGCTTTTAGGAATAAATTTACATTTGGTAAAGGTAATTTTCCATCAGTTACTTCATGGCAACTACTTCCACGCTCACCTAGTGTGATTAAATGTGTCAATGTTCTTGATGAATCGCCAGCAAATAAAGTAATTCCAGAATGAGATTTTCACTCTGCAGCGGAGTGTGCGCTGATATGAAACTTCCTGGCAGATTAAAACTGTGTGCCCGACCGAGACTCGAACTTGGGACCTTTGCCTTTCGCGGGCAAGTGCTCTACCATCTGAGCTACCGAAGCACGACTCACGCCCGGTCCTCACAGTTTCTATAAAGTTTGGAAGGTAGGAGACGAGATACTGGCAGAAGTAAAGCTGTGAGCACCGGGCGAGAGTCGTGCTTCGGTAGCTAAGATGGTAGAGCACTTGCCCGCGAAAGGCAAAGGTCCCGAGTTCGAGTCTAGGTCGGGCATACAGTTTTAATCTGCCCGGTAGTTTCAAATTAAGTAATTCTTCAAAAAAAAAAAAAAATTTGAAAGTAATTTTATGGTTCAATGTGCATATCGCTATCCCATGACTTTTGCCTCTTCAGTGTGGAAGACACCATGACAGGTGAACATTATTTTTTGCCACTAGTTTTGCTTTTTGTCCAGTGGAATGAGGCCGAGGCCAACTGCAGATGTGGGCATAACGCTGAGCCCGCTGCGATGCGCTGGCTGCCTTGTAATCTACAGTCCGCTGGGGCTCTCCGGCACTGTGCGCTGTTACTGTCAGCATCAGTGTCGCTGTTAGTGCGATTGCTTCCGCCTTTTCACGGCCGGAACAAAAAAGCGTCGGAGTGCGCCCAGAGACGGCGACGCTGCGAGACGCTGTGCAGTCGTGACAAATGACTGCGCGGCGAACAATGGCGGCCAGATTATGACGGGGCTTTCTCATCACGGCGGCGGACACAATGGCGACGATGCCCACGCCAGCTCCAGCTTTTGTTTGGCAACATACGAGCTGCACTCGCCGTTTCCTGTTCCCCGGGCGTACACTTGCAGATTGCGGCCCATCCTCGCTGTCACAAGGGAAAGTTGACAGTTTAGAGGAAGGCGCAATTTTTGCAGTACAGTGGAAGCTCGTTTATAGCGTCTAACGGGGACTGTACGCCATCTGGATTATCGAAAATCCGGAGAATTTTGAATTTCAGAAAAAAATCTGGAACGGTGTGGTTTAGATGCCATAACCACACATGTTATATTTACACTGCCCGACAAAAAAAGTTACACACTCAGAATGAGACGAGAAAACTACATAAAACTTCACAGATTGAGAAGGTTGTTGTTGTTGTTGTTGTTGTTGTGGTCTTCAGTCCAGAGACTGGTTTGATGCAGCTCTCCATGCTACTGTATCCTGTGCAAGCTGCTTCATCTCCTAGTACCCACTGCAACCAGCCCCCGGCTAGCCGCGCGGTCTAACGCGCTGCTTCCCGAGAGGGAAGCGTGCCGGTGCCCGGCACGAGTCCGCCTGGCGGATTAGTGTCGAGGTCCGGTGTGTCGGTTTTTAAGGCGATTTTCCATCTACTTCGGTGAATGCGGGCTGGTTCCTATCATTCCGCCTCAGTTACGCTATGTCGGCGATTGCTGTGCAAACACTGTCTTCACATAAGCATACACCATAATTACCACGCAAACATTTGGGGTTTCACTCGTCTGGTATGAGACGTTCCCGGGAAGGGGGGAGGGTGAGGCGGGATCCACTAGGAGCCGAACCGAACATAAACCCTGGGGTCGGTGTGGGGCGGCGGTGGGGTGGGTGGACTGTTGTGGCCTGTTATGGGGTTGTGAAGCACTGAAGGATACGGCGGGACAAAGCCTCCCCGGTTTAAATACACAATATAATACCTACTGCAACCTACATCCTTCGAAATCCGCTTAGTGTATTCATCTCTTGGTCTCCCTCTACGATTTTTACCCTCCATGCTACCCTCCAATACTAAACTGGTCATCCCTTGATGCCTCAGAAAATGTCCTACCAACCGATCCCTTCTTCAAGTTGTACCACAAATTCCTCTTCTCCCCAATTCTGTTCAGTACCTCCTCATTAGTCACGTGATCTAACCATCTAACCCCCAGCATTCTTCTGTAGCACCACATTTCGAAAGTTTCTATTCTCTTCTTATCTAAACTAGTTATCGTCCATGTTTCACTTCCATACATGGCTTCACTCCATACAAATACTTTCAGAAAAGTGTTCCTGACAAATCTGTACTCGATGTTAAAAAATCTCTCTTCTTTAGAAACGCTTTCCTTGGCATTGCCAATCTACATTTTATATCCTCTCTACTTCGACCATCATCAGTTATTTTCCTCCCCAAATAGCAAAACTACTTTACTACTTTAAGCGTCTCATTTCCTAATCTAATTCCCTCAGCATCACCCGAGTTAATTCGACTACATTCCATTATTCTCTTTTTGCTTTTGTTGATGTTCACCTTACATACGCCTTTCAAGACATTGCCCATTCCATTCAACTGCTCTTCCATGTCCTTTGCTATCTCTGTCAGAATTACCATCTCATCTCATGGGCAAACCTCAAAGTTTTTATTTCTTCTCCATGAATTTTAATTCCAATTTTTCTTTTGTTTCATTTCCTGCTTGCCCAATGTATAGATTCAATAACATCAGGGATAGGCTACAACCCTGTCACTCCCTTCCCAACCACTGCTTCGCTTTCATGTCCCTGCCTTCTGTTGAGAGGGTATGTCACGTTAATTCAGTGATTACAAAATCGAGTGAAACTTACGAACAACTTGGCAATGTGAGCAACTTATCAGTATGACATTGCATCCTGTCTAGCCCGGATGTGTGCACCGATTCAAATGAGAATGGTGTGATAAAGCCGTGGTGTCCTGTCTGGTGGTCCATGTCCTGGATACTGGGACAGAGCTGTCGTGCGAGCTGGACCTGCACGTGTCCTGTCGGGGACAGATGTAAGGCTCCTTGCTGGTCACGGGAATACCTCAGCACCAAGCAAACAGTTCACATATAGGCTGACCCCAGCTTTTGGCCCTTCACACTAAATATGCCCTCCCACTTTTCTCATCTCGGGTATTAGCAGACGATCCTCACATCGTTATGTCAATCATCTTTTCTTCACAAAAGTGGTTTTTTCTGCCCGACTTACGTATATGAATTTCCTTTTGACACGGGAGTCCGTAGGTTAGTGTTGGCAATTGTTTTCCCCTGCTTCCCTTACGATTTGTCTCGTCTTTTGTGCCGTTTTGTTTCCGCTTTTCTTTGTCGTCTTCCCCTTGTGTTGTCCCCACTGTGTCACAATCATGGTAAGGTATGGTATGGTAAGGTGTGGTATGGTATGGGACTCGGGATGGGTCGGCTGCGATGCTTGCACCCCACCATGCATAACGCCTTTGGGTGCCCCATGCTGTCCCTTCCCCTCCCGTCCCTCCTATCCTTTAACCTTCCTGCCGCCCCGACGTTCCTCTTTGCCCACTTTCTTCTCCCATCGACTGTATTGTGCTCTTTGTGTCGTTCCGCCCATCGATTGTTACCTTGGATCGTGGCACTGGTCATGCCACTGTTTGGTTGTGCTCCCCACCCACCAATCAAGCAAGAAACCAATCAACCCTAGATACGCGTGCAATGTCTTGTTGAAAAATAGCACCATGATGCTGTCACTTGAAAGGTAACACATGAGGATGCAGGATGTCCTTCACATACCGTTGTGATATCAAGACCTCCCTCAACCACAACCAGTTGTGACTGGAACCCCATACCGTGACACTCAGAGTAACACCGCTCTGCCGCTCAAAAACATTGGAAAGCAGGACCTCTCCCCAGGTCGCTGACGATGATCATACAGTGCAATGCAGAACCACGAGTCATTGCTGCACACATAGCAATGCCCCAGTGAATGCTTCCCAATCACGGCACCACTCCAAATGCAGACGTCTGTGTTGCGCTGCTATCAGTGGTAATTCCCTTGTCCAGCTACTGCTAGTCTCCAAGAAAAGGTCTGGGGTGACAGAAGGTTGGCCCATTACTTGTTTTCGGATGGCAGGCGCAGATGTGCTTAGTGCAGAACATAGCGATACTCAGACGTGGTCGATCGAAGCCTTGACCAGGAGTATGCTTGCCATCACGTTCCCCGCATTCCGAGGCCATTGTCACATCCGAATGCTACAAAAATCTGGATATTGTTCTAATCAGCCGGCGAAATAGGCCCCCCACAACGAGGTCACTTTCCTTCTCAGTCAGGCGCTGATAACGATGGATAACACAAGTACGCGGCATCTCCGTGTACGGGGTTCGACTCCTGGCTGGGGTGGGTCTGCTCGGGACTGTGTGCGTGTGTTGTCCTCATCGTCATTTCGTTATAACCGACGCGCAAGTCCCCGGCATGGCGTCAAATACAAAAGACTTCCACCTGGCAGACGAATTCCCCAGAAAGGGACTCGCAACGCAAAATGCCTTACGCGTTGAACCGTGGCGCTCGTTACTGTCGCGCCAGTCTCCTGGATGTCCACTATCGATCCTTCGATGTTTCTTATTTTTGCTTGCCTTGTTGTTTCCCGCATTCGCGGGGCGAGTGGCAGTTGACGTTTGCTCTGACGACCTGCTGAGACGCCGCGAGGTACGAGCTCGGAAGCAACCACGTATATGTGGAGTTGGTTGTACGCGGTCTGCCGGTTCAGGATGGAGGATGTGTGTTGGCTGCCTGCCTGTCTGCTCTCCTGATTTTGATCGCCGTGCCTTGCGACCGTCTAGCTTGGGTTGCTGCCTGGTGCATCCTACACGAGCCATACCGGACGTCCAGCAGAAGTTTAGCAGCCTTGTGTTTCTTTTAAAGAAGAGGGACAAATGTATAAGACTTTTTGTAACCAATTTTGGTGGCCTCTTAAGTGTGGTCTTAGCGTTTACACTGCCTTTGGGGAGAGCTAATTCTTTTAAATTTAAATAGTTGAGGTTCCCTGTCCTTTATAATCTTTTGGGGGTTTTATTTGAATTTTCTCTTTCTACATCTACATCCATACTCCGCAAGCCACCTGACTGTGTGGCGGAGGGTCCCCTGAGTACCTCTATCGGTTCTCCCTCCTATTCCAGTCTCGTATTGTTCGTGGAAAGGAGGATTGTCGGTATGCCTCTGTGTGGGCTCTAATCTCTCTGATTTTATCCTCATGGTCTCTTCGCGATATATACGTAGGAGGGAGCAATATACTGCTTGAGTCTTCGGTGAAGGTATGTTCTCGAAACTTTAACAAAAGCCCGTACCGAGCTACTGAGCATCTCTCCTGCAGAGTCTTCCACTGGAGTTTATCTACCATCTCCGTAACGCTTTCGCGATTACTAAATGATCCTGTAATGAAGCGCTTTGCTCTCCGTTGGATCTTCTCTCTCTCTTCTATCAACCCTATCTGGTACGGATCCCACACTACTGAGCAGTATTCCAAGCAGAGGGCGAACAAGCGTACTGTAACCTACTTCCTTTGTTTTCGGATTGCATTTCCTTAGGATTCTACCAATGAATCTCAGTCTGGCATCTGCTTTACCGACGATCAACTTTATATTTTTATTTTAAATCACTCCTAATGCGTACTCCCAGATAATTTATGGAATTAACTGAATCTCAGTCTGGCATCTGCTTTACCGACGATCAACTTTATATTTTTATTTTAAATCACTCCTAATGCGTACTCCCAGATAATTTATGGAATTAACTGCTTCCAGTTGCTGACCTGCTGTTTTGTAGCTAAATGATAAGGGATCTTTCTTTCTATGTATTCGCAGCACTTTACAGTTGTCCACATTGAGATTGAATTGCCATTCCCTGCACCATGCGTCAATTCCTTCAATTCCTCCGGCATTTCAGTACAATTTTCCATTGTTACAACCTGTCGATACACCACAGCATCATCTGCAAAAAGCCTTCCTTGTGCTTGGTTAAATGTTTACTTGTATAGCAGGAAGTGACTCCTGGTTAAAACTCGGAGAAGGTGTTTGATGTTACTGCCGCCTCCGGCATTCCTCTTTTCAATTAAGTGTTGTCATCCCTTCGAGTGACCTGGTGTCACTCCTCGTTAATTAATGCTGGTTTATGTGTACTTAATTTTGAATTGGCCATTTGAATTAATATTTTGGAGCGCAGTATAGCACTAAGGCAACCTCATTGTATACCACCTTGTGCCCCTGTCTAGTACCTTAATTTTCAGTAGCACGAGTTAGCTCCACTACCGTTTTACTGATGTGCTCCCTTCAAAATCTTGTCTTGTGTAAGTTTGCCCCATGTGTGTCTGGGAACACAGAGATGAGCTTTAGTGTGACCTCAGTGCTAGTCAGTTAATGGAATCTTCAATTTGGCTTGGCTTCCACTGAAGAGTTTGAGTGGAGCGTAGTGTGATTTGTTATTCATTTAATTACTGTAAGTTTGTTTATTTAATGGGGAGCAAGACATTTAAAGACTGTTGGTATTAACTCCCCTAGTTGCTGGGTGTTGCTAATTCGTTCCGATTGGCTTACTACTTACTGAATGGCAAGGCTGTTGATTAGTTGGTTACTGCGAGTACAAATTCACGCTATTTATTTGTTGCCAAAATTGTTTCTGTGTCGTGATTCAATCACTAGCTACGTGTTTGAGCTGAATTGATATAAACCTTACGTTGCCTCCTTAAAATTTGTTGCCAGCATAAACCCTTACGAAAACAAAGTTTTGTCACTGCTTATGTTAACCTTTACTGGGAGCAATATTTCATGTAGTTAAATTTTGTCTTAAAATGTGTATTTCTCTGATGTAATAAACGAGCTATAAAAGAAAAAAGCAAAGGGGCCTGGTCCTTCCTATTGTGTCCGGTTTGTAGCACGTATCACGCGTATTTCATTTCACAGCGATCATTCAAAAGCCTACGCTGTCCACGCCCCCTTTTATACCCTACCCGGCCTGGTAACAACTCTAAACGCGAACAGCACTGGTGCACTCTGCTGGCAATGCTACCTGACACAGAGAACCGCAACTCCAATCATCTACATAGCGACCGAAGGTTTGTGTGTGTACAAAGTTACGAGGTATGTTCAAAAAGAAACCGAACTTCTGCTGTATCAGCTTTATTGCTTACCGTACAACATTTTAAGCACTGCCCCCTTCAAAATAGTCCCCTCTACTGGCAATACACCGTTCCCATCGTTTCCTCCAGTTTTGGAACGCCTCCCGGAACACATTTTGTGGGATGGCGTTCAGGTTTCTCGTCGCATTGTCCTGTATCTCTTCTATGGTTTGGAAACGTCGTCCTTTCAACGTGTGTTTCAGTTTGGAAAACAAGGAAAAGTCTCCTGGGGCTAGGTCCGTAGAATACGATGGATGGGACACAACGAGAATGCGGTGTTTTCCAACAGATATCCTTTATCCGTCATATGCAATGCATCAAACTTTCTGTTCATCGACAAATTCGTTCTTCTTGAAGACACTTTATACTCGCAACAAACGAGGGCAATAAATTATTGTACGACTCTACACCGTGACAGGCTCTGATGCATCAATTCCTCAACGAAGTTATGGAGTAGAACAACAAGTATGAATTTTCAACACCTGCGTTAATTCCATTTAACCCTAGATAAAGCGTGTAGTTGGCAGGTATCCTCCCGTCACATTAGTCGTTCGTTTGCAAAACTGTGCGCCAATTTTCGGAGTCGCGTCTTCGAGTAATTAAAAGTTTATTGTTGGTGTTCGGTGTTGTGGCAACAACCCGTCTCTGTTTTCCGTCCACAGTTCGTAAGAAATCACTTACCCTACCAGTAGCGTATTTGCGTGACAGTTGCCAACCGCGCGCTGTATACGTCACAAGTAAAATGATGAAAGTGATCACGAAATTCATCACGTGACTGCAAGTGACCACAACACTCAATCGATACAACAGGTCAGTGACGAGGAAAACAGATCCAATTCGTCTGAACTGAGTGATAAAAAGGCATTCAATTCAGCTGAAAGAATCGTGAAACACGACGGTACACACATGTTTCCCGAAACAGCGTGCATACTCAAGCAAGTAAAGTCATTATCTCCCTGGAAGCGAAGGTAACATTGAATTTTTACCTTAGCAACGAGACTTTGCAAATTATTGTTTGCTATACTAACTTATACATTGAAAACGCTCTTTCAAGATTTACCAGAGATAGTGATGCAAGGTTAATAGATAGCACAGAGATAAGATCTTTCATTGGAATCGTTAATATCATTGGTACGATGCGTTGTCCAAGAAAAAATTGGAAGCATTTGTGGATAACTCTGAGGGCAATGGATTGCAGTGTTTTTTTTTTACTGTTGAATGAGAAGGGATTTCGTTTTCTGTACCGAAGTTTGAATTTTGATGATGTAAATGTGCGTAATTCTCATCAGCTGGAAGATAAAACTAGCTCCAATCAAAGTAGTATTTGAATTTATGGTTAGTAAGTTTAGTGATCTTCTCTCTGTAAGTATATAAAAATCGACGAGCATCTTCTGTCTTTCAGGGGAAATTGCTATTTTATACAGTACATACACAGTAAACCTACAAAACATGGATTACAGATGTTTGCTCTTGTTGATGCTAAAACAGGGTATACAATAAATTTGGAACAATACGCGGGCCAACAGTCTCAAAGAAATTTTGTGTTGAGACTAGTGGAACCTATTTGTGGAACAAATGGGAATGTAACAGGTGATAGCTCATTAAATAGCGTCAAGCTGACCCAGACACTGTTGGAAGAAAAGAAACTCACGTACGTCGGGACGACGGAAACGAATAAGAGGAAGAGAGATTGCTAAAAAAATGCTACCAAATAAGAACAAAGACAGGTACACTATCTGATCAAAAGTATGCGCAGACACTTGTCAGGGGACGTTTATACAGTGTCATCACCTCGCTCTTACGACGGCCTTGAATTCTGCTGGGGACACTTTCGATGAGGTGTCTCAATCTCTGTGGAGCAATGGCAGTCTAAAACGGACAAGGTAGTGATGTCTGTAACGAAGTCGAAATTGTAACTCACCCTAAAGATTTTCTGTTCGGTTCAGATCGGTACTATGGGCAGGCCAGTCCATTTCACGATTGTTAGTGGCCACATATCATGACGTCACAGATGCTGCTTTACGACACGGTGCATTGTCATGCTGAAATAGTCGCCGAACTGTCCCTCTACGGTACGCGGAACACAATCCAGTAATGTTCATTATTTTGATTTGCAGCTCCTTGTGTTGGCCGTGTTTGTAGTTAAAATTGTTGTTCGCCAGTTATGCAAAACACAGTTTTTTCTCAGCACCCAAACATGATTCGGCACCACTGTGCCATCAGTGGGTTTTCGTTTTTATTAATTTTTTATGAGCTTTCTTCTCATTCGTCTCTTCAAGTACAGGTTTCGGTTCTAAAAAGCAAAACTGAAACCGGTACTTGAAGAGACGAATGAGAAGAAAGCTCATAAAAAATTAATAAAAACGAAAACCCACTGATGATGACACAGTGATGCCGAAACATGTTTGGGTACTGAGAAAAAACGGTGTTTTGCATAACTGACGGACCTCAAATCTAACAACAGTAAAATGCCTTCATATCCTTCCGCATTTAGTATTACCTTGAGCGCAATAAGGGGACTGCACCTAATCACAAAAAAACAGCCTGGTCTTAAGCTCTGGTTGTTCCTTGCATTTCCACTTGACAGTCACATCACAGGCGGTCGACTTGGTCGGCTTTCGAAGAACTGAAATGTCCCTTACGGACTTGTTAGTCAGGTGACATCTAGTTACTAGTCCACGTCCGAAGTGACTGAGCTCTCCCGAATTACTCTTTCTGTCGTCACTGCTTCTCTACTGGCAACATGATACTCCCCGCCTCCTCATTTTACACTTGTGTGTCAGCCTCTTGTGACATCTGGTTGTCAATTCCGCATTGCATACGTATGTGCGGGTACTTATGCACAGATAGTGTATCCTCCGTGTTTGTTTCCAGAAACTATTGCACTCTTGTGTCCTATTTCAGAAAGGACAATAGAACTGTACTCATTTTATCGACATCTATCAAGATGATGCAACTGACGAAGATATTGGTGATGACCGGAAACCTGGAACTATCACATTTTACAGTCGTACAGTAACTTGAGTCGATCTGGTGGACTAATTACTTCAAAAATTATCTTGCTACGACCACTAGAGTATGGACGGCTCTGATATTTTTGGATCTTCTGAATGTATGTGCAATTAATGAATTTTGCCTTCTGAAATTCAGTACCAGTTCACCTAAATTGACGCAAAGGAGATTTTTGGAGAACGTCTGGGAAATGATTATTTCACTCAGCTTCAGTTGGAATAAAGGAGGGGCCGACTGTTACTTGGTGTCGAGGAAGAGGGAACGGCCGATCTTGAGAAGCTATTGCGCTCGTGACGAAGTTGTCTTGCCCGTGGATGACGAGGTGGCAAAAATATAAGGTAGTGGTGCTGGAAGTTTTCGGAGTGGCCATATGGGCACAAGTAATGCTCAAAGTGCTGGACGCCCTGTGGAGGTTACGACTCCAGAAAGCGTTGATAAAAATCCATTATATGCTGATGGGTGACAGAAGAGTTAAGGAGCGTGAGATTGCTAGCACTGTGGGCATCTCGAATGAATGGGTACCAAATATTTTGCATAAACATTTGGACATGAGAAAGCTGTCCGCAAGATGGGTTCCGCGCTTGCTCACGCTTGACCAAAAACGGAATTGTGTGAAGTGCTGCAAGGATGCTTTGCAGCTGTTCAGGAAGAATCTGCAGGGCTTTAAACGTCGTTTCGTCACTGCAGATGAAACATGGATACATTACTATACTCCTGAAACCAAACAACAATCTAAACAATGGGTTACCATGGGAGAATCTGCACCAGAAAAGGCAAAGACCACTCCTTCGGCCGGAAAGATTATGGCGACTGTCTTTTGGGATTCGCAAGGGATAATCCTCATCGACTATCTGGAAAAGGGTAAAACTATTACAGGTGCATATTATTCATCGTTATTGGACCGATTGAAAACTGAGCCGCAAGAAAAACGCCGGCGATTAGACAGCAAAAATGTCCTTTTCCATCACGACAATGCAGCAGCACACACCTCAGCAGTTGTGGTAGCAAAATTATTGGAAATAGGATTCCGACTCGTTTCACATCCCCTCTATTCTCCAGACTTGGCTCCCTCGGACTACTATTTGTTCCCCCAATGGCTGGCGGGAGAAATATTTTATTCAAATGAATAGCTGTTTGGCAGACATGGACAATTCCTATTATTGGGAAGGGATCAACAAATTAGAACAGCGGTGGACGAAGTGTATACGTCTAAAAGGAGACAATGTCGAAAAATTAAAAAGGTTTACCCCAAACACGTGAATAGTTTCTATTTTTGCACGGACTTTTCAAACGCCCCTCGCATAACCTATAATTAACATCATGTGAAATTTTCATTACTAAACGATTTTCCTTATTCTAGACATTTTAGTAGATGGCGGACTTAATTTTCTCGATTCGAGGGGTACTCGACGTTACTATCACGTCCGAAAAAAAATATAGTTACGTACTTAATTTCTTGTTAAGTTTCCAGGAAGACAATGGAATCCACTTGCCTCTGTACCACGGTTCAAACCCTCGTCGGGCCATCCAGATTTAGGGTTTCCGTGATTTCCCTAAAACGCTCCAGGCAAATGCCGGGGGGGGTTCCTTTGAGAAGACATGGCCGATTTCCTTCCCCATCCTTGACACAATCCGAGCTTGTGCTCCGCCTCTAACGACCTCGATGTCGACGGGATGTCAAACCCAATCTTCCTTCCTTCCTTCCTCTTAGCGTAGCACGCCGGTACACACACACAAAAAAAGAATTATAGCGCAGCCCAGTGGTAAGGTACAGTATAGAGCGATATGAGAACGCACTTCCGCACGGCGACATTCTTAATGCGTCAGACTTGTCAGTCTCGAGCTGCCGACGACTTCCTCCTCCGTGATGTCATAGCCGGGAGATATTTGGGTAGGGCGTTAGTCACTGAGTCACGGAATTTCCATATGGTACCAGAGATTACGTCGATGTCCGTGACTGAAGAACACTGTTAGCGATACTAATTTCGTCAGATGGTGGATGATTCAGCTGATTTCTCTGGTGTCCATCATCAAGGGCTCCTTTCCATTGACAGCGTGTGTGGTGTCACCGCGAGGCACCACACTGGCTAGGTTGTAGGCTTCAAATCGGCTGCTGTCCGTCAGTACACATCGGACCCGCGAGTCGCCACTGTCGACGCTAGCAGACCGAGCGCTGCCACTCAGCTGGTTTTACGAGGCAAGCTGGCGCACTGCCCACTTCTGCAGCCGACTTTAATATGAATGGTTCGCTTGTTATAGCTTCAGAGATCTCATTTATAGAGACGATAGTTAGCATAGCCTTCAGCTAAGTCAGTAGCTACGACCTTGCCAGGCGCCACATACAGTTTATGCTTTGACAATTGATCTATATGTGTGATGCAATCAGAATTGCAAAGAAGTATTTGCAGTTCAGTCTATAACTGCACTTGTAAATATAATTGTACAAAGTCAATATCGACGTTCAACTGCTGATGCTGAATTAAAGCCAAGTATTTAATTGTATTCCTGGCTACTAACTTTCTAATCACCTAAGATGTTCCAGATACCTCCAGTCAAGTATAGTTCACTGATCCTCACGTCATATTACGTGATCAACGCGTGAAATTAATGGCCACCACTTGCGATCAGGCTAAGAGTGAAATTGCGTGACTTAGCCGGGTCACCCTTTTTCCATGAGGCACATCGTTTTGCCTCATACATAACAGTGTGTATACGCGGATAAGAAAAAACTCCCGGATTTCTCGGTTAAAAATACACTTTCGCCTGGATGAAAATACACTGTATCACTGATGCACACACATTTTTTTCGTGTTAAGTGACAACATACTTTCCACCTTCAATCCTTCAAATGGTAAAGGTTTTACATACCGGCGTAGAGCTTCCCGGCGCTTTAGAAAATAAAACCGAGCAAAAGCAAAGCGGTCTGAAAAGATCATTGATGGAAATGTGTACACTGCATTACGAAAGCATACATACGAATTCCATCAAGTACAACACAATGGTTACCGAAATCGAGATTGCGTTGCGCGATGCACTTTTGTCAGCCAATCATAGCTCATGTCACGTGATCTCGCCAGCCAATGACAGCAGATATTCAAAGTATAGGACTCGTGATGTAGTCAGCCAATAGCAACATCATTGTTATGTAGCGCGAACACACACTAATATCAAAAGTTAAAGGTTTAGATTGATATACATACAGTAGGGCTACAAGAAAAGCTAAGCTTCCACATATAATACAGTCGTCAATATTTTTTGATGCTTTTTTCCGAGGGTGCGATTAGCTAGGATCCTAGCTAAATACTTGTGACAAGTACGATAGTTAATTTTACTGCTGTGCACCAAACATTTCGTGGATTATCTGCCCGAATACATGTTCCGTCGAGTACTTCGACTTTTTCATAGAAAATCCAATTACGTGTGAAAGTGCTCAAGAACTCACCTCGCACTTTTATTAAGGATGATATGTTGAAACTCCCTGGCGCATTAAAACTGTGTGCCGGGCTGGGACTCAAAGTCGGGACCTTTGCGTTTGGCGGGCAAGTGCTCTACCGACTGAGCAACACAAGCACGACTCACGACCCGTCAAAATTAATGAAAACATATTTTTTGGTCCGTCATTTTGGATTAGCCATTATGAATTTTGAAAATCTAATTTCTGATTTGTGTTCAGCACGTCAAAAATATATATCAACATGTTTCCATGCAAATGTAACTAAGAATACATATAATAGCTTTACCTTTCACGAGGAGCAATTTTTCGAAACTGCGTGCAGCATAAAATAAAAACCGTTCAACGTATTAACTTCTACCCTTGACCCAGAAAAAGTAAACACTTTTCTTGGGAGCTTATGCCTATAATATACGAAATTTGTTAATATTAAATTTTTTTGTGAAGCCATAAATAGTGCAACAAAAATTCAAAAATCGAACCCAAAGTTCGAGTTAGCACCATATAGGTATAAGATCCCAAAAATTTAATGTAGTATCGGATAGATGTTATCCATTTTTGATTTCAGATACCTCCTGAGGTACTAACTGTACGCAGTATGCGTATTTCAAACTCGCAAGCCCTTGATCAAACTAAAATTACGGGCCATTTTGTCTTTTTTATCGACAATCTAAAATAAAGTTCAAATTATGATAAACCATAATCCCCAAACAGATTCTTTGCATTCTTTTCATTGTCGCAAAAATATCCAAACTTTGCCAATTTTTTGCTCCTTTGAAGGACAACCTTGTCTGAAGACGAACTCACTTTTACTTGGTTTGACTTCTGTACTTCACCGGTTTTTTTTTTTTTTTTTTTTTTACAGGCACAGCAGTCTACCTCCCAGGAGACTTTTTATGTTGGGTAAAGTGTCAGAAAAAATGTCTTCAGTTTCCATGCCATTGTTTTATTTTGCCATGTTTCCTTATTACAATACAACGGAACACACAGTAGCCTCGTCCCGAGGCGCTTTTTCCCACTGCGTCACACAAGCGACGTCATTCGTTTGTGAACAGCGGCCCCGTTAAATTAACGTCGCATTATAAATTACTGACGGCATAATTTGCTGCTCGCGTAATTACAAAAGGCTAACGCACCAATCAGCTTTTTCAAAGGGACTCGCTGCACGAATAGCCTGGCGCGGCCGATCGTAATAACTGTTCGGGTTGCTACACAAATGTTGGCTCAACAGGAAATTATGTACACTAACAATGCGCAAATAAATCAAAACATGTAAATGCTTCCCGTCAATAACAACCGACAGACTCTGCGTTTTAAGGCCATTACTACGTAACAGTTCGTGCGCTGCAATTTGTTTTAGGTGATCATCGTAGTGTGGATATTGGCTACGTGGACTTTCTGACCCTTTGGAGGTGCCGGAGTTAGTACTTCCGATCAACCAGTTGTGCAATGTGGCGTTTCGACCAGATCCTCCCCCGCTGTTGTGGCTTCTTTTGGCTGTTGGAAAAGCCACGGTTAAAATATTTGCTGTCGAGAAACACCACGCTGACGTCTCGTGTCGCAAATTCCTCGACATCCCGTCATTTTCCACTTTACTGGCACACCCAGCTAAAAAGTAGTCACCCCCAAAATGCATCTTGCTAATAGTGTATACAACGACTACCCTTCAGACCACGCGAAGGCCATAAAACAAGCTTTAGAATGCATGACGGGTACCAATATATTATATACAGATTGTGCCAAATAGGTAAATGACATTGGATATACTTTCCTAGACCGGCAACAAAGGCTTGTAGATTACCAGAGGAGGTAGTAGCCGTTCTAGAAGCACTCAAGTAGGACTATTATCTTAACCGATTCCCGAGCAGCAGTCATGAACTTGCAAAAATCGTTTTGCACAACCACACATCTGCCCACTCGTTTATGAAATTATGCAGCATGTCAGTAGGCCTACGCCACAAAGAAAAAAGCATTAATTTGGATCAAATGCCACAGCGGCATTCGCGGCAACGAAGACGCCGATCAAATGGCTAAACAAGGCACAGCTGGAGGAAAGCTGTGTCATCCAAAGGTACGACACACACACTTCATACGACGACTTAAGAGGACGATAATGAATGACGTAGGATGAGGAATGGAGCATACGATCCAATGCAGGGTTGCCCAAGTGAAATTCCCTGATTTTTCCTGATTTCCAGACAAGTTTTAGCATTTTCACCCTGACAAATTTTGTCATCTCAGGGGTGAGTAAAGACATAGGTTGACAAAAAAAGTCGGTACTTCTGCATTTCTAAACGTGTGAGCAAAAATCTTAAGCACCAACATCAACATTTTTTTTTTGTAATGAACTGTATTTAGATGGAGAAAGCAAGCCAAATTGTATATGTGTTTCATTGAGACCACTGACGTTTTCAATAAAAGAAAACACATTTGGTAACAAAAATATGCATTTCCATGGAGTCGCAAGACAGATTTAAAACACCTTCACTGATTTCAGAAAAAACCTCAGAGAAAAGTTGGCCTCTTGAAAGTGTAGAAGGCGAGGAAGAGTTGTGTAAGACAGTACTATGGCTCTGAGCACTATGGGACTTAACATCTGAGGCCATCAGTCCCCTAGACCTTAGAGCTACTTAAACCAAACTAACCTAAGGACATCACACACATCCATGCCCGAGGCAGGATTCGAACCTGCGGCCGTAGCAGCCGCGTGGTTCCAGACTGACGAGCCTAGAACCGTTCGGCCACACCTGCGAGCAAGACAGTACTATAGGTGACTGCCAATAAAACATTGGTTCTAGTATTTTCGTTATTTTCAGTTATTACTCACTGTGTTACGCCTATTATTTTGGTATTGTGTGTCCGCCTGCTTACCTGACAGGTAATGTGTTTGCCTACCATGCAGCGGGCACGGGTTCAATTCCCGGCCGGATTGTGGTATCATCATTTCATTATCACTGACACATGGAGGCCAATATGGCATCACCTGAACGAAGAATTGCAGCCCGGCGGCCGAACTTCCCTGGATGGGGCCTCGTGGCTATCCATGCCACGCTATCATTTCATTTTACAGGTATTGCGTGATTTTTCTTTCGAGAAATATATGAGTTCATAGCGTAAAAACCGCTAGCCTCTGACACCATTTTCGTCTTCTTATCACCCATACTTTCTAATATACGAGGGTTGGAACTTTAATAGGTGCAACTATTTATTTACAGCTCGTACAAAATAGATACGTGTTTCAAAAAAAAATGGCTCTGAGCACTATGGGACTCAACTGCCGAGGTCATACGTCCCCTAGAACTTAGAACTACTTAAATCTAACTAACCTAAGGACAACACACACATCCATGCCCGAGGCAGGATTCGAACCTGCGACCGTAGCGGTCGCGCGGTTCCAGACTGTAGCGCCAGAACCGCTCGGCCACTAACGGCCGGCAATACGTGTTTCAGAGTTTTAATGACCTTAAACGTAGTCACCAGCATTGTGTATAACCGATAGCCAGCGATGTAGAAGTCGTAGGATACTCTTAGCAGAGCCAGTTGTGTTGACAGTTCGAGCGAATTGCCAGACGAATTTGTAGCAGTTCTGAAGCAAATGCCGTGAAGTGTTTCCTTCGGTTTAGAAATAGTGTTGAACTCACGAGGGCTTAAGTCAGGCGTGTGCAGTAGATGGTATAGCACTTAGCAGGCCCCATCAGTCCAACAAATCAGTAACTGCTTGCACTGTACGTGCTTGAGCATTGTTCTGCAAACTGATAGTCAGGTCCTGCAGAAAGTGTCATCTCTTCTGTCTCTATGCTGTTCATTTTTGGAACACAACCTAAGACCAGCTTTGGTCATAAACTATTTCATTAATATTGACAGCCGGTTTCGGCTTTGCAGTAAAGACACGTAGGCGCATAATTTTTTCATTCAGCATGACTTCTGCATTCGAGCAGCTCTATATAAAGCGCAACACTAATTACAAAATGGTTCAAATGGCTCTGAGCACTATGGGACTTATCATCTGTGGTCATCTCTGAGTCAACAGATGGGGACGTTTGCAAGACAACAACCATCTGCACGAACAGTTCGAAGACGTTTGCAGCAGCATGGACTATGAGCTCGGAGACCACGGCTGCGGTTACCCTTGGCGCTGCATCACAGACAGGAGCGCCTGCGATGGTGTACTCAACGACGAACCTGGGTGCACGAATGGCAAAACGCCATTTTTTCGGATGAATCCAGGTTCTGTTTACAGGATCATGATGGTCGCATCCGTGTTTGGCGACATCGCGGTGAACGCTCATTGGAATCTTGTATTCGTCATCGCCATACTGGCGTATCACCCGGCGTGATGGTATGGGGTGCCATTGGTTACACGTCTCGGTCAGCACTTGCTCGCATTGACGGCACTTTGAACAATGGACGTTACATTTCAGATGTGTTACGACCCGTAGCTCTACCCTCCATTCGATCCCTGCGAAAGCCTACATTTCAGCAGGATAATGCACGACCACATGTTGCAGGTCCTGTACGGGCCTTTCTGGATACAGAAAATGTTCGACTGCTGCCCTGCCCAGCACATTCTCCATATCCCTCTCACCAATTGAAAACGTCTGGTCGATGGTGGCCGAGTAACTGGCTCGTTACAATACGCCAGTCACTACTTTTGATGAACTGTGGTATCGTGTTGAAGCTGCATGGGCAGCTGTACCTGTACACGCCATCCAAGCTGTGTTTGACTCAATGCCCAGGCGTATCAAGGTCGTTATCACGGCCAGAGGTGGTTGTTCTGGGTACTAATTTCTGTATCTATGCAACCAAATTGCGTGAAAATGTAATCACATGTCAGTTCTAGTATAATAAAATTGTCCAATGAATACCCGTTTATCATCTGCATTTCTTCTTGGTGTAGCGATCTTACTGGACAGTAGTGTACTAGATGGACATCTTTGTGCGATTCTCGCTATTCGAGGTCACGCACTTCTCTGGTTAGTGTTACCCCTGACTAATTATGCTGTGTTAAGTGCTTAAGATGTTCACATTAATCGAAGATAAATTTCATACATGAATCGCCTTTTGATATGGTTTCTGAATCAAAATTTGAACATCACACCAGTCATACTATGAACTGCCGAAGCCACGTTCAAATCTATTGTCGAGATAAATATCCATATTGTCACTCCTGGTCAGAAGCAAGAACCTACGGATAACATCAACAAAACAACCTGCATGTATGGAGCGTATACAACTGATTTGCATTCATTCACGACATTATCAGGCCTTTATTTTATGAACAATTGAGTGGTGAGCGGTACTCTCAACTTCTCTTAGACGCACTGCCGCAGATGCTAAAACATGTCCCTCTAGTGGCAGAGACGTTAAATTGACTGCAGGGAGGTGGGTGCCCAGCATGTTTTCTCTCACCAGCTTAGCGCACCTAAAATCGATATAATCCTGGTCGATGGTTTGGTAGAGGAGGGCTCGTTCCTCGGCCAACAAAGTCACCAGGTTGTACTGCAGAAGATTATATCATTCTTGTAGACATCAAACACGCGATATCGTATCTGTATTACGAAACAGGTAAGACGGTGCATAGTCCCAGTTGCACGTTGCCTACCTAACGGCCTCTGGGGGCAACAAAACTTTCTTTTTAGTACTTCATATAATTATTGACCGAATTTAAAAATTCGAAATCCTAACCTATTCATTAAGAGGTATAATCTTAAGTTACAGGTTTAACTGAAATACCAAAATTAAAAAATATTCAAATGTGTGTGAATTCCTAAGGGACCAAACTGTTGAGGTCATCTGTCCGTAGACTTACGCACTACTTAAACTACCTTATGCTAAGAACAACACACACACCCATGCCAGAGAGAGGACTCGAACGTCCGGCGTGAGGGGTAACGCAATCCGTGACATGGCGCCTCTAACCACGCGGCCACTCCGCGCAGCTATTAAAATCTATTAAAATTAGGCGTGCCAATTACCCAGGTTATAACCACAGAGTATTTGAGAACCAGAGCACTTAGCGACTTCCAACATACCTTACACACAACTTTAAACCTTCCCGAATTTGTTTCTCGCTGCACCCCTCATAAAATAATTAAGGAAAAAAATAATTATTTTTCGCTTTTCACGGAACAAAATTCCAGCCTTAGGCACGATGTTTTAATTTATTACCTCTTTAAACTAGCTCTATTTGCAACACATTTTGCAGACAGTAGCCACATATACCACTGAATGAACCTGCGGAAAACTGTACGACACGTAATTCAAGAGACGGTCATAAACATTAAGATACTGAAAAACTAGTTTTTCTTAAACTGGAACGCAAATTCCTGACCATATGCAACCAGTTTTGTGCACGGCAGGTAGATTCTTTGAAGAATCTGGTTGGTTGGTTTGGGGGAAGAGACCAAACAGCGAGGTCATCGGTCTCATTGGATTAGGGAAGGACGGAGAAGGAAGTCGGCCGTGCCCTTTCAAAGGAACCATCCCGGCATTTGCCTGGAGTGATTTAGGGAAATCACGGAAAACCTAAATCAGGATGGCCGGACGCGGGATTGAACCGTCGTCCTCCCGAATGCGAGTCCAGTGTGCTAACCACTGCGCCACCTCGCTCGATAAAGAACCTGGGATGGGACAGTTACTGGTGACAACAGAATTCTCAAAGCATGCATGTCGTTCGCAAATGGAAAGATACAAAGGCTGGCACTAATGTTCTTGAATCATGATGGAAATAATTTTGAAATGAGACTGAAAACTGTCATTTTTTACTCATTTTTTCAAGTTTATTCGAAGTTAAAAGTGTAAGCAAAAGTTTTCTCCTACACTGTACCATTATTCTACAAACTTTATTTTTTTCCATTAAGCGTCATTCAAATAATTAGCTTCAGGAAGAGCTTTGCGACGGCGTCCAAAAAGGCTAAAATATTAAAAAACGATTTAAAGAACAAATGTTCAGCTTCGAGAGCTCTTTTCCTCGGTAGTATATTCCTCCCAGTTTCCATGTGAATTTCTGGAGCTCTTTGCTTTATTTTTTCCAGCAGATTACAGAAATCTAGTGTTCACGATTACATTTACATTTTCTTAGTTTGGCTAAAATGCAATTTTTACCGGAAGAAAACTGGACGCACCGTTTTCGAGAAAAATAGTTGTATGTGCTTCAGACGTTTGTTAACACAGAAAGGAAATTTTAAGTATTCAGAAATCTTTTCTGTAGCTATTTGTTTGAGTGTAGTCTTGTGTTCAAGTGAAGCATGGACCATAAACAGTTCACACGACGAGGAAAAAAAAAAAACTTTAGCAATGTGGCGCTACAGACAATGCAGTAACATGTACGCACAACGACCTGTGTACCGCGAGATTAACATCAATTTTGACATCACAGATAATTTATAATTGACATGCACAGCATTTGATAGATGGACGTAATATGTATCACTGACGATGGGCTCTGTACTCTGAAACTGATACGGCTATTAAATATTTGCATACACCTTACGGTGTTGACGAGATGTCTAATTAATAATATTAATAAAGCGGTACTGAATCGAATTGGGGAGAATTCTTTTTTATCATAATTAGACCAAAACAGGAGATCCACCGACAGGACAACCCAGAGGCATCACGGAGTCGTCAATTTGGAGATGAAGAGTGAAAACAAAAAATTAGTACCCGAGTGTTTTATGAATTCATCTGTTATTTCATCTCGTCCAGTGCTTTGTTTCGTTTAAGTCGTCTATTTCTTCTTTGGCTAGCTCTTTTCGTATTTCTGGGTCCTGTAGGGTTACACATAGGGTTTTTGTTCGCTCTTTTCTCTATATTCTGCACACAGCTGTTCCCCTCCCCCTTTCGTCTTGGCTCAGTAGCTACTACATGTGTTTTGTTCATCGGTTTTTTTATCAGTTTCTCTTCTTTCATAACTAACATGCGCTAATCTTTACATCCAAATAGTTTCGAGTGGTATCTTTTGAGAATCAGCTTGATTGCACGATGAATTTTCCTGTTTTCATTTGATTTGCTAAACTTTTCTTCCAGTTTCCATTTATTACTTCAAAACAAATTATTTATTTTCTTTCGCGCTTTAGAGGCATTGACATTCGCTTCACAAGAAATGAGGTAAAACTATATGACAGGGGTATTACGCTAGTCTAGAATACTTTCACTATAACAGTCAATAGCAACCACCAACAATAGAGGATACCAACGTGGATTTTGAAGAGGTAGATCCACCGTCGATTGATTATATGCAATGAAACGGATTACTGAGAAAAGCTTTGAATATGGCGCTAGATCGCCATGCGCATCAGAGCAACCGTTCCACAGCACTGACCAGGAAACGTAGGGCGGGCGTAAGACAATTTGGATTTCGAAGTAAAATGGTTAAATTAGGAAAATACGCAATACACACAACCGTAAACAGTGAAAGATATATATATATATATATATATATATATATATATATATATATATATATATATATATAGCTATGGCATTAATTAGTAGTAAACAATTTGACAAGAGTAAGTGCTCTCAAATAATTAGGTCAACTAACAGGCAGTCGATCGTGATTTTGCATAAGATTACAACTATACTGAGCGAAACGAGGGTAGACTGCAAATGCATAGAGAGAGATAGAGAGAGAGAGAGAGAGAAAGGGCGAAGTATCAATTGGACTGACTTAAGGAAAGGAGTAAGACAATACTGCTGTCTGTTCCTCTCGTCCTCAGTTTCAGTTTTGAGATTATGTTCAAGCGCTGCCCAATAAACGAAAAGGTAGGACTGTACGTTTGGTGCACAGCACTGTACGGAAGTGAATCAATGACTGCAGAGAAATCCGAAAAAGAAGAGAATCAAAGCATTTGAAATGTGCTGCTATAGGAGGATCTTACAAATTAACTGGGCTGACAAATAGTCAGTTGATCCTCCTAGGCATGGAGCCATAGTCTGGTTTTGTGGGTCACCGTCTTCTACCGTCTCTTCTCTCGCCCCCACCACTCCCCAAAGCTACGGTCGCAGGTTCGAATCCTGCCTCGGGCATGGATGTGTGTGATGTCCTTAGGTTAGTTAGGTTTAATTAGTTCTAAGTTCTAGGCGACTGATAACCTCAGAAGTTAAGTCGCATAGCGCTCAGAGCCATTTGAACTCCCCAAATACAACTTATCCTCAAATACACATTTAACGTGAAACACATGCCTCGGGCTTTAATAATAATAATAATAGAAGTGTATAAAGCTTTAGAATAAACCCTCCTGAGGTTCCAGTCCTCCCTCGGGCATGGATGCATCTGTTGTTCTTAGCATAAGTTAGTTTGAGTAGTGTGTGAGACTAGGGACCGATGACCGCAGCAGTTTCGTCCATTAGGGATTCACACACATTTGAACATTTAGAAGAAATAGTCGGAGTGGCTTAAGAATTTCTGCAGAAAAAAAAACAAATTTTTAACAAAAATTAAAAAAGTGCCGAAATTTCTGTGACAGATATTGGGTAGACAGATAAGGTTAAAAACTTTAATATTTTCCGGAGATGATAAAGAAAAAAATTGGTCTGCGTAAAGGTGCTGTAGGAGAAATTCTAAATAAAATGGGAAGAGCATGGGTATAAGTAAAGAACTTAACAGTAAAAAATGCATGCCTAAGCTGCAAAATTAAGGCTCTGCAATACAATAGTGAGTCGAGCATGTTAATATGCAAACGAATGTCTAGCATTAAAGTATAACTTACGTAAATTGCAAACAGTAAAAAGGTGAATCATTAGAAAAACATTAGGCTCCGGAAAAACTATGGAAGGTTGACAGTTACGAAGTTACGATGAAATTTATCGAAACGCAGAAAACACATCAGAATTAATGAGAAAAAGAAAACTAGTATTTTTGGGCATTTGTATCGAATAAATTGAATCGACTGCCAGACAGGATATTGACCAAAAAGACCTCCGAATGTGTGTGTCAGAAACAAGATGGATCCACAAAGGAAAACAAAAGGATTCAGTTAAAGATAATATAAAAGATGAAGAAACAATTGAAAGAAGTATTTGGAGAAAAAGTACTGAATAAGGAAGAACACAGTAGGAGTGTGAGAAAATCTTGTCTGAAGTGGTCAGAAGACAGGAAAAAAAAACATAGCGAACAGACGAAAGAGTATACGGGAAGAAAAGAAAAGAACGACGACTAAGGAACTGAAACTGGCACCTGGTCCTTGTTTCGCCCGTCTGAAAAGAAGAAAAAAAAGTATATAATACGTTAATGTAATGGGAATGATGTAAAAACATCAGTCAGGTGGTCATGACATGCATGACAGCCAGCCTTCCTCCCCCCCCCCCCCTTTCCCTCCGCCTAATGGATCCGTGCTGTGTCCTCCGCAGAATTGGCGAAGACGGGGAATACGTGGTAAATATTAACAAGGGCCAGGACGATAGCACATGTGTTAAGACATCAGAGACTCGTTTGCGTGATACTAGAGCTAGATGTAGACGACCTAGGGTGGAAGAGGTTCTCGGACATGAAGAGGTTGAAACAGGAGACAAATTAGTGGCGGGCCACATCCAACCAGCCACAACATTGATGACAAAAGATGGAAGAAAAAATACATCAGATGGTCTGAAACCGCCTGAAAGATTTTAATTGTGTCTCGGACCGCGACTCGAGTCTAGGGTCAAGAGTGATAGTCCTGCAAGGTATGCAGGAGATCTTCTGTGAAGTTTGGGAGGTAAGAAAAATTTTGAAATTTGTCATATGTTCCTATGGGACCAAATTGCTGAGGTCGTAGGTCCGTATACATACTACTTAACCTAAACTAAGTTACGCTAAGGGCAAAACACACACACACACACACACACACACACACGAGGGAGGACTCGAACCTCCGACGGAGGGAGACGCACGAACCGTGACAAGGCGCCCCAAACCACGTGGTTACCCCGCGCGGCTGGGAGGTAAGAGATGAGGTACAGAGGGAAGTAAAGCTGTAACAGCATAGTCGGCTGAGGACTTGATCACGAAAGACAGACGTCCTAGATTCGAATCCCGGTCGGGCATACACTTTTAATCTGCTGGGAAGTTGGAAATCAGTGCACACTCCGCTGCAGAGCGAAATCCATTCTGGTGTGGGACTCACCCTGTCGAGAGAGCCGGCGCTGCTGGTGGCGGCGTGTCCGTCGCCGCCCCTGCCGCCCCCCGCCGCCCCCAGCTGCGTGGGCGGCGCCGCCCCCTGCGCAGCCTGCTGGAGCTGGAGCTGACCCACGCCTGGAGCCGCCGCCCTGGACGGCCTTTCGGGCAGGTAGTCCTCCAGCAGGCCATTGCTCGCTGCGTCGCCGGCCCTGTCAACACACAACACCACCACCCTCAGTCGGCTGGCTCTCCGTCACACGGCAGTCGCTACACAAAAACATCTTTAAACGAGCACAGTTCTGAGACTGTGTGTCGAAAGTACAGCGCACATCATTCAAACTCCAACAACACGAAGCATAGCAAAGAACAAAAATTTCATTATTATGAATGTACTGGGTGAGGCAGAGCAACCCTTTTACATGAGAATTCAATTTTTTCAATAAGTAATGTAGATTTATATTTGATTCTTTGAATAGCATCAAATGCAACGTTTAAATCTTATCTTTATACTGATTTAAAGATGATGCCTCGCACAGTGCGTCCATTATTCTCAATACGCTGCGTTAATCGAACACTGAAGTATTAAATGGTTCAAATGGCTCTGAGCACTATGAGACTTAGCTTCTGTGGTCATCAGTCCCCTAGAACTTAGAACTCCTTAAACCTAACTAACCTAAGGACATCACACACAGCCATGCCCGAGACAGGATTCGAACCTGCGACTGTAGCGGTCGCGTTGTTCCAGACTGTAGCGCCTAGAACCGCTCGGCCACCACGGCCGGCACTGAAGTATCGTTCAGAACTTTTCAGCATATAGACGGGTATGATGTTGACTGCGCGACGAATGTTGTTCTTCAAACGAAGCAGAGTTCTAGGGCGATCGTTGTACAGAAATGATTTTAGGGAGGCCCATAAGAAATAGTCGCATGGAGCGTTTTCTGGCGACCGTGCTGGCCAATGTCGATCGCTCCTTTATGAAATTGAAGCGTGCTGAATGTTGCCGCTAAACACTCACTGACACACGCTGGAACAGTACATCTCGCACATCTGTCTGGTTCAGTGATGACACGAAAAAACCCTGAATCGTGTCGACATAGCGGTCAGAGGTCACCGAAACTACCCGTTCGTTTTCTTCAATAAAACACCGACTAGTTATTCCAACTCGCGATAGTGCACACCAAACAGTTACACGTTGTGAATGTGGGGGACGCTGATGAAGTTGACTGGGAGTATCGCGCTCCAGTAGCGCTTGTTGTCGTTATTTACAGATACCGAAAGGTGGAAGTGAGCCTCATTACTGAAGAAACAAGTGAGTCCTAAAGCATTCCAAGAAGCGCCTCACGCGCATTTCCTCGAGCAACGAAATCGCGTGAATTAAATGACTGCCCCACAGCCACTTTGTACGCACGAAATTTTCGTTCTTCATGAAGGATTCGTCTCACAAAACGAGTAGACAACCCAACAGCAGATGCATGTTTGCGGACAGAATTCTGATGAGATCGCAGACTAGAAAGCCTTACAATGTCAATGTTTTGGGGTTGGCCTGGCTGTTCGTAGAAACCCAAGGTTTTTTTTCTTTGTTTTCCGTACCTCAATCGGCAAAAACGGAACCCTTGCAGAATCGCCTTGTTGTCCTTGTTTGTCTGTTCGTCCGTCGGATTGCTAAAAACTCTTTTTCTCAGGAACGGGTACATGTATCAAGTTGAACGTTTGGTCAATTAGTAAGCTGTACGGTCCCTTGGCGGTGTTAAAAATTGAAGCTTCTAAGTTCATGCAATTAAAAGATATGGCCATTTATGTCATATTTTTTGACTCTCGCAAACGCACTCATCGAAATCTATAGGGTACTCCCCGTTCTCCTACAATCATGAAATTGAGCAAAAAGCAAGGTTTCACAGTACAAGTAAAGGATAAAAGCCAGGAGGTAGTAAATCTCTAATTGTATCACTTCAACAAAATATTTGTTATTCTTCAATTTCTCTAGGCATATTTTATGATGAAATAAATCTCGGGTGAACAGTCTGGTATGAGTATGCATAGGACACAATATTTCGGCAATCGACCACGTTGCCATCATCAGCTACCGAAATATGCACAGTCATACAAGGCTGTTCACCCGAGATTTATTTCGTCAACAAAATATTTCTTTTGTCACTTGTTGTAAGACTTCAATCTTGGAATTAAAACATTCTCGGGAGTCTTGGTCTCCGTGGCACCTATATCTTGCGAGCATTAACGTCGACAACAGGCAAAAATCGTCGAGATTCTAGATTCTCAGAATTTATGAACTGTCTGTACACATAATTGAAGCAGCACGCGTGTCATACAAATCAGTAGTTTACCTTAAGTTATTTATGCATGAAACAACAGACTTCCGGCCAGGAATACGACCGCGGGGCGCAATATTGAAATGACAGCAGAATGCACGTCGCGCGGTGATAACTGCGCTACCGTTAGGCCGATATTACACTACCATATTTCTTTGTAATAGACAGTGTCTTGAAAAAGACAGAAGAGAACAAGGATTATGGAGTGCAGCCGAATTAAATGAGGCGATGCAGAAGAAATTAGATTAGGCTATGAGATACTAAAACTAATATTTGGGCAGATGATGGCCGAAGTAGAGCATATAAAATACAGGCTGGCTAAAGCAAGAGAAAAACCGCTGGGAAAAACACGATTTTACCAACACCTACTCGTAATACAAATAGCGTATCTATCTTGAGTATAGGCTTGTACGGTAATGAACGTGGGCGACAGGCAGTTCATATAAGAAGCAGCTTTTGAAACGTGGTGATACAGCAGAATGCTGAAGGTTAGATAGGTAGATCGAGGTACTGAATCGAATTGGAGAAAAAGAAATTGATGTTAGAACTAAAAGAACGAACAGAATACATCCCAAGGAATCAAGGAATCAAGAATTTGATAATGCGTGAGAGAGCGGTGGTGGAATGGAGGGGGGTATGAATGTACGAAAAGAGTAAGCGGGTTCAAATTGGTGTGGGCTGCAATAGTTATTTGGAGATGGTGTGGCTTGCTTATGATAACAGCAACATCGAAGGCTGCATAAAATCACTCTTCAGGCTGAAAACAACAACAACAACAACAACACAGAGCATATAGTCTAATCATCTTATCCATGCAGGTATAATAAGATGATCTGTCATGACGTCACAGACTTGAAGCCGACGTCCGCCATGTTAGTAGCTCCTAACTTAAGCTTCTGTTGGAAGTGTTTTGATGAAAAATGCAAGATCGCATCATGTACAGGTGTACTAATCGTTTTGATTTAGTCTAAAATGTAAAGGAATCACATTCCGTTAGTAAGTGGGCTGGTTCAAGCGATATTTTCTTTTATATACACTAATTTCAGTTGCGCTGGTTAATTTTACTGTAGTTTTAGTACTGTAATTTACTTTAGATTTCCTATCAATACAACTCTATGAGCGTTCTAGTTCAACGCTGAGAGCAGGAAATATTGCAAACCGTCCAGACGTAGAAAACTATGTTCTCAGCATTTTCGGGAGGAGGACATACACGGAACATCAGTTTCGTTGGTTGGTTGGTTGATTGATGTGGAGAAGGGACCAAACAGCGATGTCATCGGTAACATCGTATCAGACAAGGATGGGGAACAAAGTCGGGCGTGCCCTTTAAAAGGAACCATCCCCGCGTTTGCCTGATGCGATTTAGGATAATCACGGAAAACCTCGCGAATCAGTTTCGTCATTCCGTATTGAGGAAATTGTTGAATTGCGAAGACAACCTTTTCCGTAACATACTTCGCTTCTGTGTTATTCGGAACGAGTAAGAATGAGAAAGTGGCATTAACGAGGCAAAACAAACCTTTAAGACCAGAAAAACACCTGGAAAGCCGACCGGTCACGGCCGAGCGGTTCTAGGCGCTTCAGTCTGGAACCGCGCGATAGCTACGGTCGCAGGTTCGAATCCTGCCTCGGGCATGGATGTGTGTCATGTCCTTAGGTTAGTTAGGTTTAAGTAGTTCTGAGTTCTAGGGGACAGATGATGTCAGATGTTAAGTCCCATGGTGCTCAGAGCCATTTGAACACCTGGAAATGCCTTCCTGTTACACTGTCATTCACGAAAGTATTGTAATGTTTACCATTTAAAACAAACAAGTAGCACATGTTAACAGTAGTGTGCTAATGTTTAGGGGCTACTAATATGGCGGCGCCGGCTGCAAAGCAACTTACAGTGTTGTGTCTGTGGCGCCACCTTCCGTCATTATACCTGCAGGTTCTTATCAATGCGTGTAAGCATCCGCAGAGTTTGCGCAGCGCAGTGTTTTTCAGAGCTGCTGCTAGGTGGCAGCACGGTAGCTAGCTTATCAGACACGTACGTCTCGGTGGGTGCCGGCTGCGGCCTTGCTGCGCGTTGCATCGCGGCAGCGGAAGGCGCCGTCAGATAAGGCCGGAGTTGGAGTTAAAAAATAGTTGCGAAAGCCCGCAGAGGCGGCGGCGGCGGCGGCGGCGCCTTGGCCGCGTATGCAGAGTGTGTTGTGGGCTGTGCTGGGTGGCTGTGTCTGTGGAGTTCCCGTTACTCGGCCGCCGGAAGCGTCCCACTCACAGCTGTCTGCGGTCTAAGCAGCACGCGCCTCAGCCCAGCCTCCTCTCCCCGTGCCGTGAGGCCCTTCTTCACTATCAAACTTGTTTGTCAAATTCGCTATCTCGTATCCACACGTTTATCAAACAAGAACGAACCAAGTTTGTAAAATTTAATCTCGCTTTTGAAATAGCTGTGTGTTTCGTGTCGCGAAGTACGGAGTGTTCAAAAAGTCTCTCCGCAGTGCCGTATGATTGTTCGCCTGGCTGGGTTACTTCCCTTCAAGTAGACACTCAACATTCCACTGTTTCGTTTATCTCAGCCAGCGTCAGTAGTATTGTTGGTCTGTGTCGTTACGTGCTGAAATGAAATGATCGTACGGCACTGTTGGCCGCCGAAATTGCAAGTCCTTTTTAGCTGACGCCACCTCGGTGACTTGCGAGTCAATGATGATGAAATTATGATGAAACAAACACAACACCCAGTCATCACGAGGCAAAGAAAATCCCTGACACCGCCGGGAATCGAACCCGGGACGCCCGTGCGCGGGAAGCGAGAACGCTACCCCAAGACCACGAGCTTCGGACCCGTTACGTGCTGACGTGAACGTTTAAGTTTAGTTCCTTTGTCCTGATATTTCCGGCCGTGAAAGTCTACATTTTAGTAGTTCCTTTGTCCGTTTGTTTCGTTTCTGTCACTGTTAAACTGATAACCATTGAAGAACGTGTGTTTTTAGTCGAACAAGTGTTCAGTTTCAGTTCCTCAAACATTTAATTCAGTTTTCCCGGAGACAACTCTCCCACATCGCGATACTGTGCGAGATTTAACAAATTTCGAAGTACGGGTTCAGTGACAGATGCAGCGAGAAGTGGTCGTCCTAGCTATTTCCGATAAAATGTCCACGAGACCGAACAATCAGTAAGAAAACTCGCCCAGGAAATCGATGTTAGTGTCGGAACGGCCCACACAACTGTAAGGAAAAAATTAGAACTTTTCCCATACAAAGTGACAGTCGTGCAAGAACTGAAAAATACTGATCATGGCAAGAGACAGCATTGTCAATGGTTCAAAAATTTCATTCAACAAAATGGAAGGGATATTCTTAATGAAACCTTTTTCACTGATGAGGAGCGGTTTCATTTATGCGGGTACATGGACTCGCAAAATTCTCGTATGTTGAGTACTGCAAATCCATTGTGTATTCATGAGGAACCACTTCATTCTGTGCAAATAGGAGTTTGGATCGCAATTTCTAGACGTAGGATTGTGCGTCCCATATTTTTCAACGAAACAATAAACGCACAACAATACTGCAGTGATATTCTGTACCCATTCCTAGTAGAACTTGCGTTCAGTCAAATACTGAACGGTTATTTTCAACAAGATGGTGCAACCGCGCATACAACTCGCGTTTCAATGTCACTGCTTGCTGATGTTTTTGGTGATCGCATAATTTCACATGGGCTTTGGCCTCCACATTATCGCCTGACCTAACACCACCTGACTTTTTCTTCTGGGGTGCAGCGAAAGCAACTGTCTATAAAAAATCGTCCAAGATCGATCGATGAATTGAAAACTGCAATATCCACTTTCACGGTTTCTGTTACAGAAGAAATGTTACAGCTTGTGTTTGGAAACATGATCAGACGAATTGAATTGTGTATTCAACAATAGGGGGGACACTTTCAACATTCAATGTGAAAATTTGTAAGTAAAAATGAATATTTAGTAAATTAATAACTTGCATTTCACTGAGTTTCATTTCGGTATATGGCACGCGCGGCTAAAATCATACGGCACCGCGGAGAGACTTTTTGAACACCCCGTACAAGATCCATTCACGTTAATGTGATCACCGCCTGATTTCGACTTCGACGTCCAATAATCGCTTACAGATGGTAGGTGGCAGCACTAGCAGTGGAGGGATTATAAAGCGTGTCTGGGGGGAGGGGGGGAGGGAGCGGGAGGGAGGTGGGAGGGAGGGAGGGAGCGGGAGGGAGGGGGGAGGGAGGGAGCGGGAGGGAGGGGGAGGGAGGGAGCGGGAGGGAGGGGGGAGGGAGGGAGCGGGAGGGAGGGGGGAGGGAGGGAGCGGGAGGGAGGGGGGAGGGAGGGAGCGGGAGGGGGGAGGGAGGGAGCGGGAGGGAGGAGGGAGGGAGCGGGAGGGAGGAGGGAGGGAGGGAGCGGGGGGAGGGGGAGGGGGGAGGGGGAGGGGGAGGGGGGAGGGGGAGGGGGGAGGGGGGAGGGGGGAGGGGGGGAGGGACACTGCTGTCGCTGTCGTAGTAACGGAAAAACCGAACGATTCTTCTGATGTCAAAAAAGTTCATGTTTATTGGCATTCAGGCCAAGAGTAGAATAATTTGCGAAACGGCTGAGTTTGTACATCGTTCGCGTGCTGCCATGGTTAAAGCATTTCTTGCATCTTACAAAAATAAAGTTGTGTGTGTGAGTGTGCAACTCAGAGTAACTGTTTACGGCCCCATCCACAACCGTAACCTTATCCTGAGCGCTCTCTGAGTACCTACCAACCAGGTCTCAACGACAATGCGGTGTTTCGTCTGGGCACAATTGTTCGCAGTTGGTTTGAAGAACATTGTGAATAATTCGAGGGAATGATTTCAGCATTAAGATCACTCGACATGAATCACATGGTCCATATGAAGGGCTTATTTCAATAGTGGTACAAGTACATTTTCGTTTATTTTGAGATACAGAGTCCTAAAGTTAAAAGAGCGCTGAAAAATCTGCAGTTAAGATACCAGAAATCAAGCATATGGCTTCTTGCTAGAGAAGAAGCATTATAGGCAGAAAAGTGGAGGTAATGGACTTTTCCACTATTGAAATACGCCCTTCATATGCGGGACCTAAACGAGACACGAGTTCGTGCACAAAATCCTGCACCGTCAAAACTTTCGCAATTACGGACGGCTATAGAGGCAGCGTGGTTCAGTATTCCTGCAGAGGATTTCCAACGACTTGCTGAGTCCACGTCACGTCGATCTGCTGAATTACGCTGGCCAAAAGGAGGTCCGACACGACATTACGAGGTATCCCACGGCTTTCGTCACCTCAGTGGGTATGCATCCACGCAGTGGCGGTCGTGACGTCATCAGACTGCTGACTAAGGTCGCGAAGTCGCGCCGACGTATGCTGTGGAGCGTGAAGAGGGCAAGGGTTGGCGCTGTTTGATTTAGAACAAGGACCCGCAACTTGTCTAATTTCAATCTTTTCTGTTGGAACTGCTATTGTGCTATTGAATTTCTATGGGCACTGTGTAATCCTAGTCTAGCAATTATTAAATATTTCTAAAACCACAGTGTCAGAGAAACGAATTTGGTGGTTTGCCAGCCCTAGTGCATGATCAGCTACTGACCCGCCAGGGTAGTCGCGAGCGCTAACGCGCTGCTTCCTGGACTCGGGTAGGCGCGCCGGCCCCGGATCGAATCCGCCCGGCGGATTAACGACGAAGGCCGGTGTGCCGGCCAACTTGGATGTGGTTTTTCGGCGGTTTTCCACATCCCACTAGGTGAATACCGGGCTGTTCCCTATGTGCCGCCTCACTTACACGGCTCACATACATCTGACCACATTCGCACTATTACATGGATTACACTAGACGCAGACAGTTGGGGTACACTAATTCCTCCCTGGGAGGGGGGGGGGGGGGGTACGGTGTGGCGACAGGAAGGGCATCTGGCCACCCCTTAAAATTAACATGGCACATCCCATTAACCAGCACAGACCCCGCATGTTGGTACTAATGCTTAGACAGAGTTCATGATCTGCTACTGCTGCCTAGGCGACAAATGCTCTAGTGATCCTTGATGCAGGTTTTTCTTTTGTATTTCTTATGTGCACTTCTCCAAGCTTGCCTTGTTCTCTAAGAGAAGTGCACTTAAGAACTAATTTTTAAAAAGTGAGCTGGTCACATCGCGAAAAGAAAAGACAGCAGATGGACGAAGCTAATATTAGAGTGGAGTCCGAGAGAGTATCGGAAGCCTAGAGGAAGACCACCGGACAGAAGGGACAAAGATATCATGAAGATCGCTGGTAGCACCTAGCAGAGAACTGCCGAAGACCATTCCACTTCGAGAGGACCGCTGAAAGCCTACCTGAATCCGCGACTCGAAGAGGTTACGTCATTTAATGATTGAATTGGATGATGATGATGATATGCACTTGGTCGCAAGCATATCATCTACTCCTGCTATGGTACGCGGTGGACGTAGCTTCTATGCAGTGTACAAATATTCGTGCACCTTTCTTGGTGGTTTAAATATCGTATCAATACTGTCTTCTTCGAGTACTTCGCTGTTGCGATCTGTTATAGTTTTTACAAATGGAAGGTAAATTTTCGCTTTAGTTCTTTATTTTTGATTAATATCTCCAGAAATTTTATGGTGTACTGCCCTATTTAACTGCTTGTCAGGGTAGCCATTTCTTATGGAGGCCGTTCTTAAATGTTCGAGCCCGTTCTCCAAATACTGTGGATGCGCTCCTTAGAGACGTATAAAATGGTCAAAGCGTTGTCACTATTGTATTCACGTCTGTTGGACGAAAAATATGAAAACAAACACTCCAAACCGACATTACGTAAGTCACATCCAATGCAAATCTGTAACGCAACCATCTGTGTGGCGTGCTTATAATTATGTATTGTTTATATTTCAGGACACTTAATCTGTTAAAAAACGCACCACATGTTCTAATGGAAGCTCTGAAGATGAATCGTAATGATTCGAAACCGGTAACGGTAGCTTTTGAATAGAGGAATTGAAAATAAATTTGTGGCTGGTTGCCGTCTCAACACTATCAACATTTGTCATCAAATAACAGCCACGGTCTCCAACCATGTCATCATAAGACAAAATTGCATTGTCACTATTTTATTACAATAATTTGTACCTCGCTTCCTACTTACAATTTATGGTGCATATCACACAATGTCTCATTTCCTTCTTGACGTTTGGGGCTTTTAAGTAACAGTGGTGGAGAAAAAACGGTTAACGCTGGAAGCAGTGACTAGGGCTAACTGAACGGGGTGGAGTCATCGTCCAGGTCGTTGCTCCGTCGAGTGTAACAGCACGTGTACGTCGGTATTTAAACGGCAAAGGCGCCGATAAAGCACGCTGTAGCGGCACGGTTACACGCCAGCCTGCCATTAAGCGGCCGCACGCCGCTGGTTCCCTGTTAAAAGAAACCGGCGATCGCATCTCACCGTTATTATTATTATGAACCACATTTGTTATCCGCTGGAGCGTGCTTAGCACTTTAATTCCCAGCCCCAAAATTCGCAATCCGGGTCGGGTACAGCGGCGATCAAATTAACCGGGCCAACTTGTTCTGACACAGAAGCACGTGTTTACTCATTCCGCAGTTTAACAAGTACTGTGTTTCACTCCTTTGTTACCGAGTCAAGCCTATACCACACAACATAAGGGACCTGCCATTCTTTTTTTGCGACGCCAATAGCGTTCAGGTAATACAGTAATGAGCCGCTTTTAACTTGTAATAACATTGAGACAAATGTCACTGTTGTTGTTGTGGTCTTCAGTCCTGAGACTGGTTTGATGTAGCTCTCCATGCTACTCTATCCTCTGCAAGCTTCTTCATCTCCCAGTAACCACTGCAACCTACATCCTTCTGAATCTGCTTAGTGCATTCATCTCTTGGTCTCCCTCTACGATTTTTACCCTCCACGCTGCCCTCCAACACTAAATTGGTGATCCCTTGATGCCTCAAAACATGTCCTACCAACCGATCCCTTCTTCTAGTCAAGTTGTGCCACAAACTTCTCTTCTCCCCCATCCTGTTCAATACCTCCTCATTAGTTACGTGATCTACCCACCTTATCTTCAGCATTCTTCTGTAGCACCACATTTCGAAAGCTTCTATTCTCTTCTTGTCCAAACTGGTTATCGTCCATGTTTCACTTCCATACATGGCTACACTCCATACAAATACTTTCAGAAACGACTTCCTGACACTTAAATCTATACTCGATGTTAACAAATTTCTCTTCTTCAGAAACGATTTCTTTGCCATTGCCAGTCTACATTTTATATCCTCTCTACTTCGACCATCGTCAGTTATTTTGCTCCCTAAATAGCAAAACTCCTTTACTACTTTAAGTGTCTCATTTCCTAATCTAATTCCGTCAGCATCACCCGACTTAATTCAACTACATTCCATTATCCTCGTTTTGCTTTTGTTGATGTTCATCTTATATCCTCCTTTCAAGACACTGTCCATTCCATTCAACTGCTCTTCCAAGTCCTTTGCTGTCTCTGACAGAATTACAATGTCATCGGCGAACCTCAAAGTTTTTACTTCTTCTCCATGAATTTTAATACCTACTCCGAATTTTTCTTTTGTTTCCTTTACTGCCTGCTCAATATACAGATTGAATAACATCGGGGAGAGGCTACAGCCCTGTCTCACTCCCTTCCCAACCACTGCTTCCCTTTCATGTCCCTCGACTCTTATAACTGCCATCTGGTTTCTGTACAAATTGTAAATAGCCTTTCGCTCCCTGTATTTTACCCCTGCCACCTTCAGAATTTGAAAGAGAGTATTGCAGTTAACATTGTCAAAAGTTTTCTCTAAGTCTACAAATGCTAGAAACGTAGGTTTGCCTTTTCTTAATCTTTCTTCTAAGATAAGTCGTAAGGTTAGTATTGCCTCACGTGTTCCAACATTTCTACGGAATCCAAACTGATCTTCCCCGAGGTCCGCTTCTACCAGTTTTTCCATTCGTCTGTGAAGAATTTGCGTTAGTATTTTGCGGCTGTGACTTATTAAACTGATAGTTCGGTAATTTTCACATCTGTCAACACCTGCTTTCTTTGGGATTGGAATTATTATATTCTTCTTGAAGTCTGTGGGTATTTCGCCTGTCTCATACATCTTGCTCACCAGATGGTAGAGATTTGTCATGACTGGCTCTCCCAAGGCCATCAGTAGTTCTAATGGAATGTTGTCTACTCCCGGGGCCTTGTTTCGACTCAGGTCTTTCAGTGCTCTGTCAAACTCTTCACGCAGTATCTTATCTCCCATTTCATCTTCATCTACATCCTCTTCCATTTCCATAATATTGTCCTCAAGTACATCGCCCTTGTATAGACCCTCTATATACTCCTTCCACCTTTCTGCTTTCCCTTCTTTGCTTAGAACTGGGTTGCCATCTGAGCTCTTGATATTCATACAAGTGGTTTTCTTCTCTCCAAAGGTCTCTTTAATTTTCCTGTAGGCAGTATCTATCTTACCCCTAGTGATACAAGCCTCTACATTCTTACATTTGTCCTCTAGCCATCCCTGCTTAGCCATTTTGCACTCCCTGTCGATCTCATTTTTGAGACGTTTGTATTCTTTTTTGCCTGCTTCATTTACTGCATTTTTATATTTTCTCCTTTCATCAATAAAATTCTATATTTCTTCTGTTACCCAAGGATTTCTATTAGTCCTCGTCTTTTTACCTACTTGATGTCACTAGCTAACTGAAAAAGAGCTAGATGTGAGCGGCATGGTCTAGAGTTTCAGAAAAGTCCGCTAGATGTAGCTACCAGCGCATCCTCAATCCCAGCGTGCCTCAACATTGGATAGGGCGTACAGGACCGGGAAACCAGGCTTAACACTTTTGGCCTCGTAAGAAAAACTTTGAGGTTCGCCGATGACATTGTAATTCTATCAGAGACAACAAAGGACTTGGAAGAGCAGTTGACCAGAATGGACAGTGTCTTGAAAGGAGGATATAAAATGAACATCAACAAAAGCAAAACGAGGATCATGGAATGTAGTCGAATTAAGTCAGGTGATGCTGAGGGAATTAGATTAGGAAATGAGACGCTTAAAGTAGTAAAGGAGTTTTGCTATTTGGGGAGCAAAATAACTGATGATGGTAGAAGTAGAGACGATATAAAATGTAGACTGGCAATGGCAAGGAAAGCGTTTCTGAAGAAGAGAAATTTGTTAACATCGACTATAGATTTGTCAGGAAGTCGCTTCTGAAAGTATTTGTATGGAGTGTAGCCATGTATGGAAGTGAAACATGGACGATAAATAGTTTGGACAAGAAGAGAATAGAAGCTTTCGAAATGTGGTTCTACAGAAGAATGCTGAAGATTAGATGGGTAGATCACATAACTAATGATGAAGTATTGAATAGAATTGGGGAGAAGAGGAGTTTGTGGCACAACTTGACAAGAAGAAGGGACCGGTTGGTAGGACATGCTCTGAGGCATCAAGGGGTCACAAATTTAGCATTGGAGGGAAGCGTGGAGGGAAGCGTGGAGGGTAAAAATCGTAGAGGGAGACCAAGAGATGAATACACTACACAGATTCAAAAGGATGTGTGTTGCAGTAAGTACTGGGAGATGAAGCAGCTTGCACAGGATAGGGTAGCATGGAGAGCTGCATCAAACCAGTCCCAGGACTGAAGACCACAACAACAATAAGACCCCTGACTTATCACCATGTGATTTCTTCCTGTGGGGATATTCTAAACAATGTATTTACGTTACTCCCTTACTTCGTGACATTGATGAACTAAAAACCAGAATATCAGCTGCTGTAGCTTCAGTGACAGAAGACACCTTACGCTCAGTTTGGGATGAATTCGGCTATCGGCTAGATGTCGTCCGTGCAATATTGAACATTTATTTATGATGGATTTTTACAAACTTCTGTCTCTTCTGAGTAATTTAGTATGCAATTTTTTGGTGTTAATCCCTTCTTCCTCATAAATAATTCTATTTAAAATCGGGTCATTCTTTTTGGGACCCCCTGTATAATTACAACTGCCATGAACTTAAGCAACGAGAGTTATCAAGTATTTCGTATATCTAATTTTAACCAAGCTCGTTCGCTCCGGTATTAACCAGGCTTTAGACACAACTGGACCTTTTGGTAGAGACGATAAAGCAAATTATCTTGGATGGAGAGTCAGCTACAGACGTCTAAGTAACTTCCAGTTTGCCCCATAGAAGTTTATTGGGTCCTTTGTTGTTGATGTATATTAATGACTTTGCACGCAATATTAATAGTAACCTCAGACTTCTCGTAGTTTATGCAGTTATATATACATATATTTATATATATGAAGTACTGTCTGATAAGAAGCCGCATAAACATTCAGACAGATCTTGACATGAGCCGGCCGCGGTGGCCGTGCGGTCCTAGGCGCTTCAGTCCGGAACCCCGCGACTGCTACGGTCGCAGGTTCGAATCCTGCCTCGGGCATGGATGTGTGTGATGTCCTTAGGTTAGTTAGGTTTAAGTAGTTCTAAGTTCTAGGGGACTGATGACCTCAGGTGTTGAGTCCCATAGTGCTCAGAGCCATTTGAATCATTTTTGAGATCTTGACATAATTTCAAAATTGTGTAAAGATTGCCAAAATGCTTTTAATGTCCAGAAATGTAAACTTATATATTTCAAAAACAAGAAACCTAGTATCCTATGGCATCAGGGAGTCATACACATAAAAAAGTGTAACATTCTGCAGAGACATGAAATGGAACGATCACATAGACTCAATCGTGGAAAAAGCTTCGGTTTATTAATAGAACAGAAAGGAAAAGAAATCGATCTGTAAAGTAGATTGTTTACATATGACGTAGAACCCATCCTAGAACATTGCTCTAGTGTGTGGGACTCGTACCAAATAGGACTAAAAGGGATATTGAACGGATACAGAAAGGGCAGCACGAATGCTCACAGGTTTGTTTGACCCTCGGTAGAGCGTCACAGAGATGTTGAAGGAGCTGAACTGGCAGACACTCGAAAAAAAGAGGTTACTTGGCGGCCGAACTTCCCCGAATGGGGCCTCCGGCCAACGATGCCATACGCTCATTTCATTTTTCATACTATCCCGAGAGAGCCAACTTACAAAGTATCAAGAACCAGCTTTAAACGACGGGTCTAGCAGTCTAGTACAACACTCTACATATTCCTCCCATGAGGACAAGACAAGATTAATTACGCACACATTGAAACAGTCAGTTTTCCCGCGCTCCATACATGAATGGGACGGAAAAAAGTCCAAATAAGTGGTGTAATGGGTAGTATTCTGAGCCAGTAACTTCACAGAGTTTTTTAGACGGAGATGTGGTCGGTATGTAAGATGGTGGCGGTGAAAAAGTAACATACGCAAAGTGACGCCTAAGTCGCTATTTCTAGATTTGCATTTGACACGGTACCCCACTGCAGAATGTTAACGAAGGCATGGGCATACGGAATAGGTTCCCAGATACGAGAGCGGCTCTAATACTTCTTAAATAATAGAATCCAGTATGCTGTCCTCGATGGCAGGTGTTCATCAGAGACCAGGGTCTCGTCAGGAGTGTCCCAGGGAAGTGTGGTAATAGCGCTGTTATTCTCAATATAAACGGTGTTACAAAAAGGTACGGCCAAACTTTCAGGAAACATTCCTCACACATTTAGTTTCGTCAGTATGTACTGTACTTCCTCGATTCACCGCCAGCTGGCCCAATTGAAGGAAGGTAATGTTGACTTCGGTGCTTGTGTTGACATGCGACTCATTGCTCTACAGTACTAGCATCAAGCACATCAGTACGTAGCATCAACAGGTTAGTGTTCATCACGAACGTGGTTTTGCAGTCAGTGCAATGTTTACAAATGCGGAGTTGGCAGATGCCCATTTGATGTATGGATTAGCACGGGGCAATAGCCGTGGCGCGGTACGTTTGTATCGAGACAGATTTCCAGAACGAAGGTGTCCCGACAGGAAGACGTTCGAAGCAATTGATCGGCGTCTTAGGGAGCACGGAACATTCCAGCCTATGACTCGCGACTGGGGAAGACCTAGAACGACGAGGACACCTGCAATGGACGAGGCAATTCTTCGTGCAGTTGACGATAACCCTAATGTCAGCGTCAGAGAAGTTGCTGCTGTACAAGGTAACGTTGACCACGTCACTGTATGGAGAGTGCTACGGGAGAACCAGTTGTTTCCGTACCATGTACAGCGTGTGCAGGCACTATCAGCAGCTGACTGGGCTCCACGGGTACACTTCTGCGAATGGTTCATCCTACAATGTGTCAATCCTCACTTCAGTGCAAATGTTCTCTTTACGGATGAGGCTTCATTCCAACGTGATCAAATTGTAAATTTTCACAATCAACATGTGTGGGCTGACGAGAATCCGCACGCAATTGTGCAATCACGTCATCAACACAGATTTTCTGTGAACGTTTGGGCAGGCATTGTTGGTGATGTCTTGATTGGGCCCCACGTTCTTCCACCTACGCTCAATGGAGCACGTTATCATGATTTCATACGGGATACTCTACCTGAGCTGCTAGAACATGTGCCTTTACAAGTACGACACAACATGTGGTTCATGCACGATGGAGCTCCTGCACGTTTCAGTAGAAGTGTTCGTACGCTTCTCAACAACAGATTCGGTGACCGATGGATTGGTAGAGGTGGACCAATTCCATGGCTTCCACGCTCTCCTGACCTCAACCCTCTTGACTTTCATTTATGGGGGCATTTGAAAGTTCTTGTCTACGCAACCCCGGTACCAAATGTAGAGACTCTTCGTGCTCGTTTTGTGGACGGCTGTGATACAATACGCCATTCTCCAGGGCTGCATCAGCGGATCAGGGATTCCATGCGACGAAGGGTGGATGCATGTATCCTCGCTATCGGAGGACATTTTGAACATTTCCTGTAACAAAGTGTTTGAAGTCACGCTGGTACGTTCTGTTGCTGTGTTTTTCCATTCCATGATTAATGTGATTTGAAGAGAAGTAATAAAATGAGCTCTAACACGGAAAGTAAGCGTTTCCGGACACATGTCCACATAACATCTTTTCTTTCTTTGTGTGTGAGGAATGTTTCCTGAAAGTTTGGCCGTACCTTTTTGTAACACCCTGTATACATAGATGACTTGGCGGACAGGATGGACAGAATCTGCAGTTGTTTGCTGATGATGCTATGATGTAAGGTAAGGTGGCAAAGATAAGCGACTAGAATGACGACTGAGACAAAAATTCTAGTTTGTATGTTCAGTGGTGCTGAAGATTAGATGGCTAGATCACATAACTCATGAGGGGGTATTGAATAGAACTGGGGAGAAGAGATACTTGTGGCACAACTTGACTAGAAGAAAGGGTCGGTTGGTAGGATATGTTCTGAGGCAGCAAGGGATCACCAATTTCGTACTGGAGGGCAGCGTGGAGGGTAAAAATAGCAGAAGGAGACCAAGAAATGAATACACCAAGCAGATTCAGAAGGATCTAGGTTGCAGTAGGTACTGGGAGATGAAGAAGCCTGCACGGGATAGAGTAGCATGGAGAGCTGCATCAAACTAGTGCCTGGAATGAAGATTACTACAACATGTTGAATGGCAGCTAGCTCTACATGTACAGAAATGTAAGTTAGTGGCTTGAGTAGGAAAAACAAACCCTTAATGTTCGGACACGGCATTGGTAGTTTCCTGATTCACACGAGCACGTTATTTAACTCTTTCCAGGCCAAATTTTATGTTGCAATAGAAAAAAAATTAAATTATTATTTCGACTTTTAAATTCTTCTAGCACGACATTAAACATGATTTCAATTTTATAATTACTGCCATTTTGATTTAGATTGTGATTTTTCATTTTAGTTTGAAGTATTGTGCGAGGCCTTCGGCCGTGTATTCAGTTCTTTTTAAGTTTTACATAAAGGCCTTCAGCCCTGTTAAATTAAAATTTTGAAGATTGATTTTATTTTTTTAAAATTTTTTTCTTAAAATTTGTTCTATCTGAAATTGTTTGTAATCCACGCCCTAAGCCGTTAGTTGTTCGATCTGTTATGTGTGGCCTTCAGCCACGGATTTACATGAATCCCTTTCAATAAGGTCTTCAGCCCTGTGTATTCTTTAAACGAGAATTTTTTATAAGAAGCAAGGGGATTATTTTAAATTGTTTGTCTGACTTGGTGTTCAGGCCTTCAGCCGTTGTTTCAAATTCGTTTGTGGTCTTCAGCTGTGCAATAAGTTAATATTTCCAGAATGAGATTTTCACACTGCAGCGGAGTGTGCGCTGATATGAAACTTCCTAGCAGATTAAAACTGTGTGCCCGACCGAGACTCGAACTCGGGACCTTTGCCTTTCGCGGGCAAGTGCTCTACCGACTGAGCTACCGAAGCACGACTCACGCCCGGTACTCACAGCTTTACTTCTGCCAGTACCTCGTCTCCTACCTTCCAAACTTTGCAGAAGCTCTCCTGCGAAACTAGGAGAGCGAAGGTTCGCAAGAGAGCTTCTGTAAAGTTTGGAAGGTAGGAGACGAGGTACTGGCAGAAGTAAAGCTGTGAGTACCAGGCGTGAGTCGTGCTTCGGTAGCTCAGTTGGTAGAGCACTTGCCCGCGAAAGGCAAAGGTCCCGAGTTCGAGTCTCGGTCGGACACACAGTTTTAATCTGCCAGGAAGTTCCAGTTAATATTTCATTAATTAGGCTTTTGGCTGATCAGTTGTTAGTTTAAAAAGGAATTTCTTATTTAGACAAAATTGTTTATTAATGTGTTTTAATTATAGTTGGCCTTCAGATGTGTAGTCTAGGCCTTAAGCTGCAAACTGTTTTCAATTTCATGTTTTTTTTTTAATTTTTACCTTCTATTTTAATTGCTTTTGATTTCTAAGCCACGCCTTAATCCCAGAATGCATCTCAAGTTTTCTTTAACTGGGCCTTCTGCCGTATTGTGTAACTGTGATATTTTAGAGCAATGTGCAAATAAGTGGTTCTTAGAAAAATTAAGTTGCGTGTTGTGATATTCGCTATTTTTGGCTTCATTAAAACAGCAAATAGTAAATACTTTCAGCCAGAAGCAAATACTTGTTTATAAAGAATGATTACTGTATAATAAGGCGTCGCATAGCGACGGTGGAATTTCCTAAATAATGTAATTCGTCGTCCTTGGGCCGCAATACAAACAGAAAAATACGGATAGATATGCGATCCTTCACTATTTTGTTCGCTGGAGAACAAATGAAGCCTTGAGCGAAAAAACTTGTACTGTTTTTCTTAAGTAAGACGGACGCATATTTGCGGCGGTCTGACCTAATTTTTTATTAAATAAATAAAAACGTGTTCCGTCTAAATTTGAGTGAAGTGTAAACAGAAGAACTGTTATAACTTATCGTGACGCCGCACGGGCGACTCAAGAGGACAATGGCTATATAAAAGAGCGCTCAATGGACATGAAACGGACATAAAAATCTACTGTCATTGTAGCACTAAGCTTAAGGTACGACATATGTTTTAGTTATAATAAATATTTGTTCTGGGAATAGTACTGAATCACTTAGCGTGCTCATTCCTATCATCTCCTCAGATTTATTTTCATTTTAATTATGCATTTTGTTAAGATTACAGACACCAAGATCAGCAGTCCAATGTGCGTGTTACAGTTGTTTTTGCGCCCTTAAGAACTTTCTGGTCCCTTAGGAAATTGTTTTGTGATAACAATAACTTCACCACCCGGTATGATAGTATCTACGATCATGAAGTAATCAGAAAGACGATAATGCAATTTCTTAATCAATAGCAAGCTAGCTGTGACTGCTTCAAGCCACGCGGAACTGCAATTAAAGACTATTCACATTTCATAACGCAATATTTTATGACAATGGCCAATGCATGATTCTTACGCCAATTGAGATTGATAAAACGGTAAGCGAAATCTGAAATTCCAACTTTTCGATTGAATAACATCACTTTTATTTTGTTACATCACAATGCTTGATTGTGCAACTCACAGTCGTAACCTTATCCTGCTCGTTCTCTGAGTACCTACCAAACAGGTTTCAGTAAGAACACACTGTCTCTGAATATCACCTGCGCACATTAGTTTGCGTTTCGCTGCTCTGGTGGGAAGCTGCAGAAACAGTCCTTCGAAAGACGCAAAAGGTTGAACTGCGACGGATCACGTGCGCTCGACGTGAAGCGACGCTGCAGTGGGCACGTTTTACGTACACTGCTGGTCACTCAGTTCGCGATGTCCTCGTGCACGGCAGGTGTGCCTCCTCGCCCACGACAAACACACCTCTTCCCCTTCGTCTACGCTCCCGCGTCCCGTTGCTACAGTGAAGGCAGTTAACGAACGGCGGCCACAACTCCGCGCCGTGTCGTGGTAAACATCACAATTAGTGCCGCTGCGGCCTCGTTAAGGCGGGCTGCCGCGCTGTTTGTGTTTCACTGGGTGCCGTACGCTACGGTACGCTTGTCCAAAGGGGCAGCGCACTGTGCAAGACCGGTCAGAGTTGTTTATAGAAACTGACTCACATAATTATTCGGACAGAATGGTGTATTATATTTCACTTCGTAGTCGTAGTAGTAGTAGTAGTAGTAGTAGATATCCTCAGAGTAGTGAAGCAACTTAAATCAGTTAATAAAAGCAAGTCTTCTGGTTCAGGCTGTATACCGGTTAGGTTCCTTTCAGAGTATGCTGATGCAACAGCTCCATGCTTAAAAATCACATACAACCTCTCGCACAACGAAATACACAGAGTGCGTCAAAAAAATGTATACACACTTTGAACTGTCATAGACAATTTATTTCCCGTTCTAAAAGATTAAATATCTGTGAGAAAGTAATGTTATGTTTCTTCAACAGGTGGCAGCAGTGGCAAGGAAGTAACTGTAACATGGCGGACGTGCCTTTGAGCTTTGAAGCGCGGAAGCAGATAAGTGGTACTGGAAGTTTGAGAATGTAGCTGCGGTTCGAAGACATTGGAGAAGTGAGTATGGTACAGAACTACCTTCAAGGTTAACAATTACACGTCTAGGAGACAAATTCGAAATTCGTGGAACCGTGTGTGATGTGCACAAAGGTCGATCAGGGCGACCTCGTACAGCTACAAGTGACGATTCCACAACTGCAGTCTTGGAACTGTTTCAGCGTTCGCCTCAAAAATCTTCAAGGCAAGCGGCACGTGAGAGTAATGTAAGTGCTAGTAGTGTGCTACGCATTCTGAAGAAAGGCAAGTTTCGTGTGTACATTCCAAGGCTGGTGTAACAGCTAAGAGACGACGATCCAGATCGAAGGTCAGAATTTTGTGAATGGGTTCTGGAGATGGTGAGACGTGAACCGGGATTTGTGGGTAGCATAATTTGGTCGGAAGAAGCCCAATTCAAACTCAATGGAACTGTCAATAGGCACAATTGTGTGTACTGGGCTGAAGATAATCCTCACGTTACAGTTGAAAAGGCTGTGAATTTGCCTGGTGTAAATGTGTGGTGTGGTTTGTCTGCAATGGGACTCATTGGGCCTTTCCGCTTTGAAGGTACTGTTACTGGAGAAACGTACCTAACAGTGCTTGCTGACTCCATATTCCCAGCCATTCGTGCATTATACGGTAATGATGAGTTTTATTTCCAACAAGATGGCGCCCCGCCGCACTATCATAGGGACGTACGATCATACATGGATCACAATGTGCCAAGCCAATGGATAGGACGCAGGGGACCAATCGAGTTTCCTGCACGCTCTCCAGACCTCACGCCGCTGGATTTCTTCTTACGGGGCACAGTAAAAGATGAGGTGTACAAACGTAAACCACGTAACCTGGACACACTTTGGAATGAGATTCAGGCGGTGTGCGCAGAAATCTCATTAGACACTTTGGTACGATGTACGGAATCAGTGGTGACTCGTACTCAGAAATGTATTGATGCTGAAGGCCACCAGTTTGAACATTAATCACATTTGCAAGGTACATTTAGTTTTCCAACTGGACTTTAAGCTTTCCATTTCCAGAAATTTAACATTGTAGAACGGAAAATAAATTTTCTATGACGCTTCAAAGTGTGTATACATTTTTTTTGACGCACACTGTATGTACCCAAAGACTGGAAAGTTGCGCAGGTCAGACCAATATTCGGGAAAGGTAGTACGAGTAATCCATTAAATTACAGGCACATTTCCGTATCGTCGATATGCAGCAGAATTTTGCAACATATCTTTTGTTCGAATGTTATGAGTTAAATCGAAGACGACGACCTATTGACACACAGTAACACGGATTTAGAACACATCGTTCTTGTGAAACACAACTAGCTCTAAACTCGCACGAAGTGTTGAGTGATATCGATAAGGAAATTCAAACTGATTCCATATTTCTGGATTTTCGGAAGGCTTTTGACACTGTACCACACAAGCGGTTTGTAGTGAAATTGCGTGGATATTGAATATCGTCTTAGTTATGTGACAGAGAGGCCACAGTTCGTAGAAGTTGATGGAAAGTCATCGAGTAAAACAGAAGTGATTTCAGGCGTTCCCCAAAGCGGTGCTATAAGCCCGTTGCTGTTCCTTATCTATATAAACGATTTGGGAGACAATCTGAGCATACCTCTTAGGTAGTTTGCAGATGACGCTGTCCTTTGTAGAGTAGTAAACTCATCAGAAGATCTAAACAAATTGTACGGTGCGAAAATTGGCAATTGACCCTAAATAACGAAACGTGTGAGGTAGTCCACATGACTGCTGAAAGGAATCCTTTAAACTTCGGCTACACGGTAAATCAATCAAATCTAAAGGCTGTAAATTCAACTACATACATAGGAACTACAATAACGAACAACTTAAATTGGAAGGAGCACACAGAAAATGTTGTGGGGAAGCCAAATCAAAGACTGCGTTTTATCGGCAGAACATTTAGAAATGTAACGGATCTACCAAGACACTGCCTACACTTTTTTATCTGGAGTACTGCTGTGAGGTGTGGGATCCTTACCAAATAGGACTAACGGAGGGCACTGAAAAAGTTCAAGGAAGTTTCGTATTCTCGCGAAATAGGGGAAAGAGTGTCATTGACTTGATACAGCATAGCACTAAAAGAAAGGTGTTCTCGTTGCGGTGAAATCTTCTCACGAAATTTCAATCACCATCTTTTTCCTCCGAATGAGAACATATTCATCCGACCTACAGGGGAAGAAACGGTGATAGTAATAAAATAATGTAAATCAGAGCTCGTACGGACGTATACAGGTGTTCGTTTTTTCCGCGCGCTGTTCGTGATTGGGATAATAGAGAATTATTATCAAGGTGGTTCGATGAACTCTCTGCCAGGCACTTAAGTGCGGTCGATGTAGATGTAGTAATTTCAATAAAAATAAAGCAGTGGTATAAAGTAAATACAAGTTCCTGTAAGGAATGTAAAAACAAATTGTGCCTCGTATACCTAAAGATCACTTCAAATACAGACATAAGAATTAACAAACGCAATCAAAAACAAAACCAATATTGCATAAATTATTTGGACTTCTTTCTTTCTACTTATGGTACAAAAGTTCAGTATGTGGTAGGCATTACTTTAATTTTAATTACTTCTCTGAGACGACTTGGAATGCTCTTGGCTAATTTTCTGGCGCACTCGGCAGATAATTTCTGCCACCCTTCTTGCAGTCTTTTTCAGCTGTTTTCCAGGTGTAATTGGTGCTGTCCTTATTTCTTCATCAAGTTTGTCCGAAAGATTCTCAATTACATTCACGTCTGGCGACTGATGGGGGGGGGGGGGGGGGGGGGGGAGATGAAGCACCGTCCGACAGTTAAACAATAATAACCACATCCTCACATTCCAGCCGTATATTTCGGGTCGTTACCTTGAAAAAACTTAAAATGTTCCCCAATCCCCATGTCACCAATTCTCTTTTGCAAATTGTCCATAAGTTTTCTGAGTTACTGAAAGTGATCCATAAAAACCGATTCATCAACTCCATTCGCCGACGTGCACCGTGCACACCATTATATATCGACCTCCATCCATACTTCACAGTTGCTTTGAAATTTTTCTTTTGAAGCTCAGCATTAGGTAACCGCTAAACCGTTATTGTCCCATCAGACTGAAATACCTTAAATTCACTCTCGTGAATAAATCTAACATCATTCGATCACATGTTGTCGTCTCTAATATGCTCTTTGGCAAACAGCATTCTCTTTTTTTTATTTATCTTACTTTTAAAGGACTTCGTGTCGCAATTATCCCGTGAAAGTTACCTCCTCTGAGCATCCATTCGCGGTGCACTTCCTTTCCGACGTCTTTGAAAATCTCAGTAGTGAGTTTTGGAGCACTTATCTTGGGGCCCTTTCTCGCTTTTTCTGACGATAAAACGCTCTTGTCACGCAGCTATCGTTTTTGGATGTTCCGTATGCGGTAGATTGTCAATCCTATCCTCCTCCCGGAATCGTCTGAGTGTATCGGAAATTGCGCTCTTCTTCAATTGTAACATTTCAGCAATTTTACGACAATTTTTGCCTTTAGCACATGGTGAAAAATTAGCTGCTGTTGGAATGTGCTGTCTCTTCCTTTGCGGCCCATCGTTACTTCAACTCCACACCACCTCACTGTATATTTTGCGTTAACACTGTTCGTGGTTCCTAGACACACGACCCCCACAGGACAACCGAGTGTGTCCGAATAACTTTGTCGACGCACGTTAACGGCGTCCGGAGGTCCCAGGATCACTGCTTCTCTCCTGTTTCATAGACGTAATCACTTTACCGTGGTGCTGACTCTGTCGAACAGGAATATCAACAACTAATTTGCGTGTACACTATTTTCTTTGAACCGTAGGGCCAGTGAGTCGCAAAGGCTATTACTGAGTGTCCGTATAATTATGTGAGTCGGACAACGCAAAGTGGTCTCTACAGGCGTCGATGAATACAGCGTAATTGTGCTGTATTTGTCTAGACAATCACGCGCGCACTAGATTCCGGCACCCAGGTACATGCCGTGTTGTTTGACATAAGCACTGTCGCCTAGCGAACAAAACGGAGCGTACGCAATATCAGACCGGCTCTGTGATTAGTTCAGGAGTTTCTACGAAACAGAGTATCTCTATTTTATATTTTTATGAAGTCTCAAAATCAAATACGGTTAGTTGGGAGTTCGTCGGCATATAGTTAACGCTAACCGGCCATTGACCACCTCCTCCTGTGCGGATTCTCATGTATTGTGCGAACTCTTACGGGACTCGGTAAGACTGTCTGCCGCGAGTAATGAGTGTAGTGGGCAGGAGTACTAAGAATGTAGTGTGTGGACATTACGTTGGGAATGTGGGTCTCACAGGGAGAGTGCAAGGGATAAGTCGGTGCAGTCGCACTATCCTCTGTACCCACGGTGGCTCAGATGGATGCCGGCACGGTAGCTCAGCGTGTTCGGTCAGAGGGTTAGCTGCCCTCTGTAATAAAAAAACTGAGTTAATTGTTCAACGACGAAGTGAAACGGGCGTCTTGCGACGCCCGCCCCGAGCAGATACAACGAACGAAAACGAACAAAATACGATTAAAAAAAAAAAAAAAGGATGGCTAGAGCGTCTGCCATGTAAGCAGGAGATCCCAGGTTCGAGTCCAAGTCGAGGCACACATTTTCAACTAGCCACGTTGATGTATGTCAACGCCTGTCGGCAGCGTAGGATCTCTACTAAATTGTCATTTTATTGTGGGACTATCTGAGTAACACAATACGAATGAAGTTTCAAATATTATCAAATTTATTGAAGAATGAAATTAGGAAGAACCAGTATTAGGACAGACGGCTTAGCTTCTGCAGACGAAAACCTTGGAAATTTGAGGTAAGTTCCTACGGGACCAAACTGCGCAGGTAATCGATCCCTTGACTTACACATTACTTAATCGAACTTACAGTAACTTACGCTAAGGGCAACACACACACACACACACACACACACACACACACACACACACACACACCCGCGCCCGAGCGAGGACTGGAACCTCCGACGTGAACCGTGGCATGGCGCGTCAGACCGCGAGGTTACAACGCGCACCTTTTGCAGACGACCTGGTAGTTCTATGTGAGGACATTCAAACATCACAAAAAGAAATAGAAATTCTTAAAGAAACAGCAGAAAGACCCCAAATATCGGTTGGGGGGAAAAAAGTCCTGACACTCAAAATTCTAAAACTGTAATTCTTGGTAATTCGATACTAAAAATAACTGTTTAAAGTAACTGGTACAAAAAATAACCGTAACTGCGGTATGTGATTCTCCGAAATAACCATTTGGTCGACCTCTGCGAGCGATTGGCAACTACCCACCACTTTACTGCCGTGCCTTCCGTTAGCGGTGGAGGTTGATGTGAAGTCTGATAGCAGTACAACGACATGTACAGTGCTTCGAAGCGACAACAGCGCTCTTTTAAGGGGATGACTTAATGTGTCATCCGGTGAGCTTACATTACGATAGCCCTAAGCCATTCCAGGTGGGTTTTCGTATTACGTTGGACAACTTTACCGAGAGGAACAGACGAGAAGAGACTTATTGTCAAATAACGCAGCACAGGGCACAGGTGTCGCTGGAAGACTGTACGTACGTCATTCGCAGAGATGCGGCCGCCAGAACCTGCGTCGACTCCGCCTGTGGGAAGGTCGCAGTGTCAGCGGCGCTGGTCTGGGGTATTAGTTACGCCTTGTCGGGGGTCGGGTTGCGTGGGAGTGTGCTGTCCTCCGAGACTGCTGGGAACACGCCGCCTAGCCGCACCCGATACACCTTTCTCCGCCACTCACTCAACGGGGCCGTACCAGAGCTGCGCAATTTCTGCTCGCGCTCGGTCGAAATACGATTAACGTGACAAGCCCGTAGAGTATTTCTCGATTCCTCACTTAAAGATGTTCTTGAAACTTTATAAACAGGCTTTCGTAACTGGCATGTCTTCGGGCACCTGCTACTTATCTCAAAGCGTCTGGTCGTTCGCGTTTTTTCAGCATCTCTGTGACGTTCTCGAGCGCGTCAAACAAATCTGTGTGCTTTTCTTCTCTGTATACGTTCAACATCCCCAGCCAATCATACCTGATAAGTGCCCCATACACCTGGCCAATATTCTTGAGTCCCCAGAATGAGATTTTCACTCTGCAGCGGAGCGTGCGCTGATATGAAACTTCCTGGCAGATTAAAACTGTGTGCCGGACCGAGACTCGAACTCGGGACTTTTGCCTTTCGCAGGCAAGTGCTCTACCAACTGAGCTACCCAAGCACAACTCACGACCCGTCCTCACAGCCTCAATTCTGCCAGTACCTCATCTCCTACCTTCCAAACTTCACAGAAGCTCTTCTGCGAATCTTGCATACCTGGCACTCCTGGATATTGCGGAGACATGGCTTAGCCACAGGCTAGGGGATGTTTCCAGAATGAGATTTTCACTCTGCAGCGGAGTGTGCGCTGATATGAAACTTCCTGACAGATTAAAACTGTGAAGTTTGGAAGGTAGGAGACGGAACCGTGCGGAACATTCACGAACGTTTGCCTATGGACCATCTGCTGTCGACAGAAGTACAGTTAGTCGCTGGGCACGGAGGGTGAGGTCTTCAGAAGGCGGTTCGGCAGAGCTCCACGATTTGCAGCGGTCGGGGAGACCATTCACGGCTGTCACACGTGACATGGTGGAGCGAGCTGATGTCATTCGCCGAGAGGCCATTAAAGAAAGCCACTCGTGGAGGGCATTTTTAGGACGATGAGGTGGTGGTTCGCACAGCGAAGCACTGGCTCCGCCACCCCGACAGGGGTTGTCACCGACAGGGCATACACGCCCGGCCTTCTTTCGCGATGGAAGGCCATAAAACGGGATGGAGATTACGTGAAGAACACCACACGTGCTAAAACACCATTGTTTCGTATGTGAAATTCTCTTTATAATTAAGGGGGGTAGGACGTCAAACGGGCCGACTTGGAGCAGGAGAGGCACCACAGTACATTTTAATTTCCACTGTCTATACTTTTACAAGTCAATTAATAAAACTTTGTCAGCATGACCAGGAAGGATTCAGGTTAACACTCGTAGCAGCGGAAGTTCAAAAACATAACAAAATAATTTTTTTCATGTGAAATTTCATCATTTTTCACTTACTATTGGCTGCTTTTGTTGCTATAGGTACACTTTTCTTAATAAGTAAGAGACTGTTCGATGAATTTTGCACAGCATAAAAACCATACTTACAGGTGTTGAAACTCTAGAATCTATTTAATTTATTAAAAAATGAATGAGCTGTTACGTTTAAAACTTTATGTTTAGAAAAAAATCAAATTTTGTAGTTAATTATCTCAATTTTTACCACAGTTTTTAGTAGATTTGGAAAATTCTAGAGTCTCATACACCTGTAAGTATGTTTTGTATGCTGTGCAAAATTCATCAAAGAATCTCTCGTACTTGTGAAGAAAAATGTACCTATAGCAACAAATGGAGCCAACAGTAAGTGAAAAGATGATGAAATTTCATATCTAAAAAATATTTTATTACGTTTTTGCACTTCCACTGCTATGAGTGTGAATCCTGGATCCTTCCTGGTCATGCTGACAAAGTTTTATGAATTTATTTGTAAAAGTAAAGACAGTAGAAAATAAAATGTCCCGTGGTGCCTCTCCTGCTCCAAGTCGGCCCGTTTGACGTCCTACCCCCTTTAAAGAACTTTTGAAAAAAATGCAGTGCATTACTTTCTGGGCAACTCTCGTAAAAGTGAACTACTTTTCTGCGCTTTGTGAAGTGCACAGTATTACAATTCTCATCGTTTCTAAAGAAGGTTGCGAATCTTTCCATCACTTCGAAATCCTCATGAGATCTGCCTGCATATTTGCGCAGTTTTTCTTCGGAGAGTACATCGTTACAGACAACTGCATCACCTAAAAACAGTCTTGAGGTTACTGTTAATAAATCAATGTGGTTAAGGACGTGACAAATTATTGTCAGTTACGTCTGGCGTGTGTGGTGCGTCAGGAAAGACGAGAAAGGAGGTGAAGGGAGAGTGGGTCCATAGACCGCTGGACGCTGGCGGTGCTTTCCCGTCGGCTGTGACGAAATCTCGTTTCCAGGTCCGTGTGTGCAGGGGAAACAGCGGCGTCCCAACTACAAGAGACGGGAGAGCGGGAAAGCAACAACGTGGCGTCTCGAAACTGGGGCAATCCGTCCAGGGAAGCCGAGCCTGACGGAAAGTCAAGAGCACGGAGCGAGCACGGGGAGCAGACGGAACGTGCGCGCTCCGAATATCACGCGCCGGGTGACGGGCAAGCTGCGCAGGGCGCAGGTCGAGCTACACAGGGTACGGGTATCTGTGCATGTCGCCAGGACACACAGACTCCAAAAGTCGTGTGACTATGGTGTGGTTTAAGGTTACAATCGAACACTTTCTCGTGTTTACTTTTCAAGCCTTGTTCGTAAGCTGCGTGTTCTTGTCCATTCAAATTGCAGTAATTTCTTATCAACACTCAAATGTAATGTAATTAGAGTGAAAAGATGCAATTGTTTAAAAAGGAGGGCAAACAGCTTCAAAAAGGAGGACAAAGGAAGAAAAAAAAGAGGACACATCAGACGAGTCAACTGCAGATGAGGATAGCACCCGTCAGCTTTGGACAAGTCACGTGACTGCCGGGAATTACAGGTAAAACTAGTATTTAATTGTTACTGATGGTCAGGTGGTGGTTAACTGAGCAATATAAAAAAAAATTAAAAACATTGATTGTGGTGACAGTGTGGCGTCAATTGTTTTTTCATGTCAACAACACGGAATTGCTTGCAAAGCAATAAACGTAAGACCACCGCAACCAACATCCGAATACAAATAAATTGAATGACTATGAAACAATGAAATAAAACGATGACAGTTAATCTGTCGAGTTATTTCTTACCTTTATTGGCCACTGAGACGAACGTTCCAGCTCCACATATCTTACATTCCGCTTCAAATTCATTTATCGCTTTCTTGAAAGCCGGATATTTGCAGGAAAGGACATCAGAAAATGTACACTTTCGTTTAGGCATAGCCAAATATTTTACGTAACTCGCTCGGTTAAAAATTACACTCACAAATCACACATGCACTACAGGAAGCCAAGCCAATACAAAGCGAAGATACGAAACGAAAATTTTAAATAATCGGTATTTGCATTCGCTTATAGGTCGATCAACGATAATATCTACGATCCTGGCGCCACCTACTAACACCGCCTACGTGCGTGTTTACCGCGAAGGCTGTGCCAATAGTTAAAGTATTTAAGAAAGGAGCAATACATCGGGACGAATTGTAAATTTAACTTTGCGAAAAAGCCGGACACTGTAAAAATCCCCCCGGACCCCGGACAAAGAGCTAAAAAGGAGGACATGTCCGGATTAATCCGGACGTCTGGTCACCCTAAATGTAATTTAAGTACAACGTTCTTTTAACTACAACGTTCTTTTAACTACAACGCTCTTTTAACTACAACGCTCTTTTAACTACAACGCTCTTTTAAACTACGCATGAAAAGAGCGAGTAGTCAACACTTATGCTGTTATTCCGTTTTTCATGCCGCAACCAATGTTCATAACATACGCTACAGAGAAAGACGCTCCGTGCCAGACGAGAATATTGTTGTCTGTCGGGACGTAAGGACTCGGTGGAGAGAACATGAACTGTCGACGAAGGTGACATCCACGAGTGAATGAAAACACCTAAACAGGAACGGCCAGAGTTGTTCTTTTTTTTTACGAGCGGCAGCGATGTAATGAGAAAATAAATAATCATCCTTTGTTTATTAATACGTAACATTATACACACACAAAAGAAAGTTTTGCATCACATCGGTTCCGAGAGTTTCGGAACCTGACAACAAAATTGGAATAGAGATCATCATAAACATCATTTCCGTCCTTTTTATTACTCATGAACACCACACATCGCATTTTGTGCCATCATACAGCGAGACCTTATGAGGTAGTGTCCAGATGGCTGTACACACCGGTACCTCTAATATCCACTAGCACGTCCTCTTGCATTGATGCATGCCTGTATTCGTCGTGGCATACTATCCACAATTTCATCAAGGCACTCTTGGTCCAGGTTGTCCCACTCCTCAACGGCGATTCGGCGTTGATGCCTCAGAGTGGTTGGAGAGCCAAATCGTCCATAAACAGCCCTTTTCAATCTATCCCAGGTATGTTCGATAGGGTTCAGGTCTGTAGAACATGCTGACCACTGTAGTTGTGCAAAGTCGTTAACCAGAAGGAAGTCATTCACAAGATGTGCACGATGGGGGCGCGAATTGAAGTCCGCTAAGACGAATTCCTCGCCAAAATGCTGCCGATATGGTTGCACTATCGGTCGGAGGATGGCATTCGCGCATCGTACAGCCGTTACGGCGCCATCCATGACTACCAGCGGCGTACGTGGGTCCCACAAAATGCCACCCCAAAACATCAGGGAACATCCACCTTGCTGCACTCGCTGAGGTGTTCAGCTGACCGGGTTGCCTCCAAAAACGTCTCCGACGATTGTCTGGTTGAAGGCATATGCGACACTCATCGGTGAAGAGAACGTGATGCCAGTCCTGAGCGGTCCATTTGGCATGTTATTGAGCCCATCTGTACCGCGCTGCATGGTGTCGTAGTTGCAAAGATGGACTTCGCCGTTGACGTGGCGAGTGAAGTCGTGCATCTTGCAGCCTATTGCGCACAGTTTGAGCCGCAACACGACGCCCTGTGGCTGTGCGAAAAGCATTATCCAACGTGGTGGCGTTGCTGTCAGGGTTCCTCCGTCGGTAGCCGTCATCCAATGCGTTAGTAGCCCTTGGGCGGTCTGAAGGTTGATAGGTACGAAACTCATCGAAACGTTGCGACAAGACGACGCCACCACTCGGCTGATAACCCTAGAAGAATTCATCAGTGGAATACGCCGGGAAAGACTGCAATCGCATATATGCGTTCCATTGGCATTTGTACAATTTATATCCGATATCTCGAATCAACTGCGCTTAAAGATTTGCAGAGAGGGCATCTAGCTTGTTTGCGTCAAGTGCCCGCGGGAAGAATCCGTGTGATTTTGAAACTCTCTTTTATTCTCACTGTCTTTTCGAGAGATATAGGAAGAAAGAAATTTATTGCTAGACACTTCTATGGAAGTACGCTTACGGAACTTTAGCAGTAAGCCGAACCGTTATGGGCAACGCCTTCCTTGCCGGCCGCTGTGGCCGTGCGGTTCTAGGCGCTTCAGTCTGGAACTGCGTGACCGCTACGGTCGCAGGTTCGAATCCTGCCTCGGGCATGGATGTGTGTGATGTCCTTAGGTTAGTTACGCTGAAATAGTCCTAAGTTCTAGGGGACTGATGACCACAGATATTAAGTCCCATAGTGCTCAGAGCCATTTTTTCGAACGCCATGTCTCAGCTGGAGATGGATGGGCACTTCCATGAGGCTTACGCACTCACTAAACGAACCTGTAGCGAAACTTGGGGCTCTTATTTGGATCTACTCTAAGAATCTTTTTATGGCTTCGGTCCCTGGGGAGAAATATTCAAGTAACGGTCCAACGAGGGTTTTGTACGTAATCCCTTTCGTTGGTGGACTGCACTTCCTGCGGATTCTACTGGTGTATCTCAGTGCGTCATCTATCTTACCAGCTGTTAGTTTTATGTGGTCACTCCACTTTAAATCACTCCCCTCGCATACTCCCGGATATCTAATGGGATTACTGCTTCCAATACTTCTTTGGCAATCATACCTGTCCATCTATTTACGCGTCCGTCGCGAGTTTTATATAGAACCTCCGACGTGATAAAGTAGTAGTAGTGGTAGTGGTAGTAGTAGTAGTAGTAGTAGTAGATGTTGTTGTTGTTGTTGCATATTTAGGGCGGTCAACACCGAGGTCACCAGCACCCGTACGTTGACTGTGTTAGGCGAATGGGGCCATGGAACTGACCATGAGGATAGTCTAAAACAAAACATAAGATCACATCGCTCGCTTTTACTGTTATTTACATGAACACACACGACTCCTCTGAACAGCACAATGGAGCAAGCGAGTCAAGGCAGGCCATTAAAAACAATGATATCATATCTAGACAGCCACAAAGAGGCAAGTCCATAAAAGAAGATCGGCGGATCACGAAAATCATAACTAGTTGAGCCAATTGTCCTCTAACAGCCTAAAAGCTTCGACCGAAGAGCTTCGGCAGAAGGGAAGACGAAAGACAAAACCGGAAAACACGGGGCACATTTTCAGCTCATTGTCATCTAAAATTGAGGTCAGGACAGTCGGTAAACCAGCTTGTACCCTCTCGTCGTTCCGTAAAATACAATCGGTTAATGTGCGACGAACCGTAATGAGCACACCACATACGTCACAAATAGGCGGTCCTTTACGTCGAAGATGGAAACCATGGGTCAAGTGACTGCGTTCCATTGGTTTAAATGGCTCTGAGCACTATGGGACTTAACATCTGAGGTCATCAGTCCCCTAGACTAAGAACCACTAACCTAAGGACATCACACACATCCATGCCCGAGGCAAGATTCGAACCTGCGACCGTAGCCGCACCGCGGTTCCGGACTGATGTGTTCTATTCGACATCGCGTTAAATAGACCTCATCAGTTATAACTGGCCGGATGGAGGCGCGCCACAACCTCGTAGTCTCTGTTATAGACGACAACTTCTTTCTCACGTAACACCCAGCCACTCTTCCCCCACAAATACGCATGACGAGCCCTCGCAGCAATGACAGCGCGGCGCGCTGAGGCCTACGTTACGTTGCAGTCGGTTACGTCGGAAGTGTACATGCTTCCTCAGCGGCGGCATCGACTAACTAATTTCCACGGATAACCACATGTCCTGGTACCCAGCAGAAGACGGATCACGTGCTTAAAATCGTGCTCGTCCGAATTTGGAAAGCAACACGTCAGCGATTCTGCGAGGTATAGACTCGACGGTCCATTATGTTTACGAAGGAATGTAGCACGAGACCTCTCCGCACAGCTCATAAATGGCTCTGAGCACTATGGGACTCAACGTCTATGGTCATCAGTCCCCTTGAACTTAGAACTACTTAAACCTGACTAACCTAAGGACATCACACAACACCCAGTCATCACGAGGCAGAGAAAATCTCTGACCCCGGCGGGAATCGGGCGCGGGAAGCGAGAACACTACCGCACGACCAGCAAAGCTCACAAAATACACGCAATCTACACTACTGGCCATTAATATTGCTACACCAAGAAGAAATGCAGATGATAAACGGGTATTCATTGGACAAATATATTATACTAGAACTGACATGTGATTACATTTTCACGCAGTTTGGGTGCGTAGTTCCTGAGAAATCAGTACCCAGAACAACCACCTCTGGCCGTAATAACGGCCTTGATACGCCTGGGCATTGAGTCAAACAGAGCTTAGATGGCGTGTACAGGTACAGCTGCCCATGCAGCTTCAAAACAATACCACAGATCATCAAGAGTAGTGACTGGCGTATTGTGACGAGCCAGTTGCTCGGCCACCATTGACCAGACGTTTACAATTAGTGAGAGATCTGGAGAATGTGCTGGCCAGGACAGCAGTCGAACATTTTCTGTATACAGAAAGGCCCGTACAGGACCTGCAACATGCGGTCGTGCATTATCCTGCTGAAATGTAGGGTTTCGCAGGGATCGAATGAAGGGTAGGGCCACGGGTCGTAGCACATCTCAAATATAACGTCCACTGTTCAAAGAGCCGTCATGCGGACAACAGGTGACCGAGACGTGTAACCAATGGTACACCATACCATCACGTCGGGTGATACGCCAGTATTACGATGACGAATACGCGCTTCCAATGTGCGTTGACCGCGATGTCGCCAAACACTGATGCGACCATCATGATGCTGTAAACAGAACCTGGATTCATCCGAAAAAATGACATTTTGCCATTCTTGCACCCAGGTTCGTCGTTGAGTACACCATCGCAGGCGCTCCTGTCTGTGATGCAGCGTCAAGGGTAACCGCAGCCATGGTCTCCGAGCTCATAGTCCGTGCTGCTGCAAACGTCGTCCAACTGTTCGTGCAGATGGTTGTTGTCTTGCATACGTCCCCGTCTGTTGACTTAAGGATCGAGACGTGGCTGCACGATCCGTTACAGCCATGCGGATAAGATGCCTGTCATCTCGACTGCTAGTGATACGAGGCCGTTGGGATCCAGCACGGCGTTCCGTATTACCCTCCTGAACCCAACGATAGCATATTCTGCTAACAGTCATTGGATCTCGACCAATGCGAGAAGCAATGTCGCGATACGATAAACCGCAATCGCGATGGGCTACAATCCGACCTTTATCAAAGTCTGAAACGTGATGGTACGCATTTCTCCTCCTTACATGAGGCATCAAAACAACGTTTCACCAGGCAACGCCGGTCAACTGCTGTTTGTGTATGAGAAATCGGTTGGAAACTTTCCTCATGTCAGCACGTTGTAGGTGTCGCCACCGGCGCCAACCTTGTGTGAATGCTCTGAAAAGGTAATCATTTGCATATCACAGCATCTTCTTCCTGTCGGTTAAATTTCGCGTGTGTAGCACGTCATCCTCGTGGTTTAGCAAATTTAATGGCCAGTAGTGTAGTTTTCGTCAAAGTCGCTTATGTCAGCGGATTTCACCGTTTGTAAGCAGTACCGTCGGTAGAATGATTCCCATTCATATCCGCTGCGCTCCTGCACTGTCTGCCACACGTCAACGTGGCTTTTAGTCTCGCCGTCGGCTGTGGTTCTAATTTTTTGGCTGATCTGTGTGTACGTATGTGGCAGAGTACGCGCAGGAGAAGGTGGCCGATGTGCAGCGACCAATAGTCGTCCAAAGCGCTAAGTGAGCTCATTCGTTTGTTTGGAAGGGGAGGCCGACATAGTCTGCCACCTTGCTGGCCGGTCGGCGATGACAGCATCGAGGCGCATGCCCTGCAATTTTTCCTCTAACTATTTTACAGAATCTACTCAGTAAAACAATTTCATTTTTGCTTTATAATTCAGGTTCATGATGATGTGACCATCATTTCGTTGCGCGAAATTCGAAAAAGTTTGCAATGAAAATTAGGGATTGCATTGATTTTGCGTTTGGTGCATATTACATAATACGTTGCTGAGTATGAAATAAAGCTAACACTGAATTTGGGCGGAGGTCTATCTACCACAAATCTGTCGGACCACACTAATTTGCCATTGTGAGCCTCAGTCACATCATTCCTCATATCTCATCAACAGTTTGAGATGTCGAAATGAGATCTTGGCGAATGGTTATTATGCAAAACTTCATTATCTACTGTGTTATTTCATTAACTACAGACTTTTTCAATGAAAGTATGTAATTTTTAAGGGCCATTGATATTTGGTGAAACGAAATATGCTGGGGGTTTTGGAACAACGTAAGCGCCGGCCGGAGTGGCCGTGCGGTTCCAGGCGCTACAGTCTGGAACCGAGCGTCGCTACGGTCGCAGGTTCGAAACCTGCCTCGGGCATGGATGTGTGTGATGTTCATAGGTTAGTTAGGTTTAATTAGTTCTAAGTTCTAGGCGACTGATGACCACAGAAGTCGCATAGCGCTCATCCATTTCAACCATTTGAAAAACGTAAGTGAAGGCATTACAAACAGGGTGTTACAAAAAGGTACGGCCAAACTTTCAGGAAACATTCCTCACACACAAATAAAGAAAAGATGTTATGTGGAATGTGCCCGGAAACGCTTAATTTCCATGTTAGAGCTCATTTTAGTTTCGTCAGTATGTTCTTCCACCTACACTGAATAGAGCACGTTATCATGATTTCATAGGGGATACTCTACCTGTGCCTTTACAAGTACGACACAACATGTGGTTCATGCACGATGGAGCTCCTGCACATTTCAGTCGAAGTGTTCGTACGCTTCTCAACAACAGATTCGGTGACAGATGGATTGGTAGAGGCGGACCAATTCCATGGCCTCCACGCTCTCCTGACCTCAACCCTCTTGACTTTCATTTATGGGGGCATTTGAAAGCTCTTGTCTACGCAACCCCGGTACCAAATGTAGAGACTCTTCGTGCTCGTATTGTGGACGGCTGTGATACAATACGCCATTCTCCTGGGCTGCATCAGCGCATCAGGGATTCCATGCGACGGAGGGTGGATGCATGTATCCTCGGCTAACGGAGAACATTTTGAACATTTCCTGTAACAAAGTGTTTGAAGTCACGCTGGTACGTTCTGTTGCTGTGTGTTTCCATTCCATGATTAATGTGATTTGAAGAGAATTAATAAAATGAGCTCCAACATGGAAAGTAAGCGTTTCCGGACACATGTCCTCATAACATTTTCTTTCTTTGTGCGTGAGGAATGTTTCCTGAAAATTTGGCCGTACCTTTTTGTAACACCCTGTATACATTTTCGTAGCGAGGAAGTGCTTTTTCGTAAGTTTGTCCTCACTTAATAAACCACTGTTTCAGAATTCTCTCGCAATTATGCCTGCGCAACATGTTGGTAGGGTGTGACTGTGTAGACTTCACTGTGTTTTGACGAAAGAAGTAAATTTGAACATGGCAACACGAGAAATGTGTAGGTTCTGTTCAAAATTTGTTACGACGCTTCTCTGAAAGTCACAACTTGTTAACATAAAGCTAAACGTCGTCCGGATAAGCCTTGGAAGGCCCAACGGCACCGACCGGCCGCCGTGTCATCCTCAGCCCACAGGCGTCACTGGATGCCGATATGGAGGGTTCAAATGGCTCTGAGCACTATGGGACTTAACATCTGTGGTCATCAGTCCCCTAGAACTTAGAACTACTTAAACCTAACTAACCTAAGGACAGCACACACATCCATGCCCGAGGCAGGATTCGACACTGCGACCGTAGCGGTCGCGCGGTTCCAAACTGTAGCGCCCAGAACCGCTCGACCACTCCGGCCGGCACACAGTTTTAATCTGCCAGAAAGTTTCAATGTTTCATCTGTTCTAGTTAAAAATGAACCATCCCCTAGACGGTCACAACAACGACTGACCACTAATGGTGGTATAACCAGCCCCTGGCGCAAGCCCGAAGACACGTTAACGGCGGGAGATTTCTCTCCGTTAAGAGTGAAGTCGCCGCAGCTGCAGGAAGGCGGTGTTGCTCCGCGTCCAATGCGAACTGCCCAAGCGTGACGGGCAGGTGTTGGAGGAGGAGGAAGTGTAGGTGGCTGGAATAGCTGCGTTAACGAGCGCCGCGGCGCGCTTAGCGGTCGCACCAGTTAAGCCGGGTGCGAGAATCGGCGAGCATGTGTCAACAGTAGCCGCTTGACTCACGCCAGTTACGCAACGCCGCACGAGTGAAAACGGGACGGCGCGCCTTTTAGCGAGCCTTACAAGAGCGCCGCCGCCGCAGTTGGCTAACCGCGGGAAGGACCGTGGGCCGTGCCCCAGACGTCAACAGCCCCACAGGCTAGCGCCCTAATGGAGCCCAAATGCCTGCCCCCACCCCTGAACGTCGTACAGAGTCATTGGTCTCCGTAAGGCAGTACTGCACGTCTTCCGTCGTCCTGTTTTGTTTCAGGGATTCAAGCAAAGCCCATTTCACCTGATAAAATTACGGCACAGTGGTATAAACTTGACAGCTGACTCACTTCGTTACAATACACACTACTATGTAGGAATCAACATGGATTCCGGAAACAGCGATCGTGTGAGACCCAACTCGCCTTATTTGTTCATGAGACCCAGAAAATATTAGATACAGGCTCCCAGGTAGATGCTATTTTTCTTGACTTCCGGAAGGCGTTCGATACAGTTCCGCACTGTCGCCTGATAAACAAAGTAAGAGCCTACGGAATATCAGACCAGCTGTGTGGCTGGATTGAAGAGTTTTTAGCAAACAGAACACAGCATGTTGTTATCAATGGAGAGACGTCTACAGACGTTAAAGTAACCTCTGGCGTGCCACAGGGGAGTGTTATGGGACCATTGCTTTTCACAATATATATAAATGACTTAGTAGATAGTGTCGGAAGTTCCATGCGGCTTTTCGCGGATGATGCTGTAGTATACAGAGAAGTTGCAGCATTAGAAAATTGTAGCGAAATGCAGGAAGATCTGCAGCGGATAGGCACTTGGTGCAGGGAGTGGCAACTGACCCTTAACATAGACAAATGTAATGTATTGCGAATACATAGAAAGAAGGATCCTTTATTGTATGATTATATGATAGCGGAACAAACACTGGTAGCAGTTACGTCTGTAAAATATCTGGGAGTATGCGTGCGGAACGATTTGAAGTGGAATGATCATATAAAATTAATTGTTGGTAAGGCGGGTACCAGGTTGAGATTCATTGGGAGAGTGCTTAGAAAATGTAGTCCATCAACAAAGGAGGTGGCTTAGAAACACTCGTTCGACCTATACTTGAGTATTGCTCATCAGTGTGGGATCCGTACCAGATCGGGTTGACGGAAGAGATAGAGAAGATCCAAAGAAGAGCGGCGCGTTTCGTTACCGGGTTATTTGGTAACCGTGATAGCGTTACGGAGATGTTTAATAAACTCAAGTGGCAGACTCTGCAAGAGAGGCGCTCTGCATCGCGGTGTAACTTGCTCGCCAGGTTTCGAGAGGGTGCGTTTCTGGATGAGGTATCGAATATATTGCTTCCCCCTACTTATACCTCCCGAGGAGATCACGAATGTAAAATTAGAGAGATTCGAGCGCGCACGGAGGCTTTCAGACAGTCGTTCTTCCCGCGAACCATACGCGACTGGAACAGGAAAGGGAGGTAATGACAGTGGCACGTAAAGTGGCCTCCGCCACACACCGTTGGGTGGCTTGCGGAGTATCAATGTAGATGTAGATGTAGATCACGATGTACTTCGTAAAACACAATTACAGAAACATAAAGAACCACACGGAGGGAGGGAGGGAGGGAGATGATCTTTTTACAGTCAGTACAAACTTTAATTTTATTGATGTATTATATACTTAATATGTTTTAGAACAGTTAGTCTAATTCTGAAGACGACGCTCATAGTAGCGTGGAAACCTGGTCAATTTTGACTTAACATTTGTGACCGAGGGCTTATTTGTTCTAATATAATGCTGTTTAAGACGCCGCCTTTCTCGAAACCAAATCTCTGACAAGGGAACCTCCACATCGCACCCCCTTCAGATTTAGTTATAAGTTGGCACAGTGGATAGGGCTTGGAAAACTGAACACAGATCAGTCGAGAAAACAGGATAAAGTTATGTGGAACTATGAAAAAAATAAGGAAAATATACAAACTGAGTAGTCTATACGCAAGATAGGCAACATCAAGGATCGTCTGAGTTTAAGAGCGCCGTGGTCCCGTGGTTGCCGTGAGCAGCTGCGGAACGAGACATCTTTGGTTCAAGTCTTCTCTCGAGTGAAAAGTTTAATTTTTTATTTTCAGACAATTATCAAAGTTTAGGCACTCACACATAATCAACTTCGCTCTCCAAAATTCCAGGACATGTGCAGATTTACTTGGACATATGCAGGATTTGACGGTCTATACACGGAAAAATTTGAAAACGTTAAAAACATATGTTTTGACAGAGTACAGAGAAAACTGTGCGACTGTGAAGCTGTTGCATTCATTTGTTGCAGTTTATGTGACAAACTCTTATGTTTTCATCACTTTTTTGGGAGTGATTATCACATCCACAAGAAAACCTAAAACGGGCAAGGTAGAAGAATCTTTTTACCCATTCGCCAAGTGTAAAAGTTAGGTGGATCGACAACATATTCCTGTCATGTGACGCACATGCCGTCACCAGTGTCGTATAGAATATATCAGACGTGTTTTCCTGTGGAGGAATCGGTTGACCTATGACCTTGCGATCAAATGTTTTCGGTTCCCATTGGAGAGGCACGTCCTTTCGTCTACCAATCGCACGGTTTTGCGGTGCGGTCGCAAAACACAGACAGTAAACTTATCACAGTGAACAGAGACGTAAATGAAAGAATGGACAGATCATAACTTTGCAAAAATAAAGAAAGTAAACTTTTTACTCGAGAGAAGACTTGAACCCAGGCCCTCTCGTTCAGCAATTGCTCACGCTAACCACGGAACCACGGCGCTCCTGTGCTCACACCGTCCTTGATGTGACCTACAGGGTGTTTCAAAAATGATCGGTATATTTGAAACGGCAATAAAAACTAAACGAGCAGCGATAGAAATACACCGTTTGTTGCAATATGCTTGGGACAACAGTACATTTTCAGGCGGACAAACTTTCGAAATTACAGTAGTTACAATTTTCAACAACAGATGGCGCTGCAAGTGATGTGAAAGATATAGAAGACAACACAGTCTGTGGGTGCGCCATTCTGTACGTCGTCTTTCTGCTGTAAGCGTGTGCTGTTCACAACGTGCAAGTGTGCTGTAGACAACATGGTTTATTCCTTAGAACAGAGGATTTTTCTGGTGTTGGAATTCCACCGCCTAGAACACAGTGTTGTTGCAACAAGACGAAGTTTTCAACGGAGGTTTGATGTAACCAAAGGACCGAAAAGCGATACAATAAAGGATCTGTTTGAAAAATTTCAACGGACTGGGAACGTGACGGATGAACGTGCTGGAAAGGTAGGGCGACCGCGTACGGCAACCACAGAGGGCAACGCGCAGCTAGTGCAGCAGGTGATCCAACAGTGGCCTCGGGTTTCCGTTCGCCGTGTTGCAGCTGCGGTCCAAATGACGCCAACGTCCACGTATCGTCTCATGCGCCAGAGTTTACACCTCTATTCATACAAAATTCAAACGCGGCAACCCCGCAGCGCCGCTACCATTGCTGCACGAGAGACATTCGCTAACGATATAGTGCACAGGATTGATGACGGCGATATGCATGTGGGCAGCATTTGGTTTACTGACGAAGCTTATTTTTACCTGGACGGCTTCGTCAATAAACAGAACTGGCGCATATGGGGAACCGAAAAGCCCCATGTTGCAGTCCCATCGTCCCTGCATCCTCAAAAAGTACTGGTCTGGGCCGCCATTTCTTCCAAAGGAATCATTGGCCCATTTTTCAGATCCGAAACGATTACTGCATCACGCTATCTGGACATTCTTCGGGAATTTGTGGCGGTACAAACTGCCTTCGACGACACTGCGAACACCTCGTGGTTTATGCAAGATGAAGCCCGGCCACATCGCACGCCCGACGTCTTTAATTTCCTGAATGAACATTTCGATGATCGTGTGATTGCTTTGGGCTATCCGAAACATACAGGAGGCGGCGTGGATTGGCCTCCCTATTCGCCAGACATGAACCCCTGTGACTTCTTTCTGTGGGGACACTTGAAAGACCAGGTGTACCGCCAGAATCCAGAAACAATTGAACAGCTGAAGCAGTACATCTCATCTGCATGTGAAGCCATTCCGCCAGACACGTTGTCAAAGGTTTCGGGTAATTTCATTCAGAGACTACGCCGTATTATTGCTACGCATGGTGGATATGTGGAAAATATCGTACTATAGAGTTTCCCAGACCGCAGCGCCATCTGTTGTTGAAAATTGTAACTACTGTAATTTCGAAAGTTAGTTTGCCTGAAAATATACTGCTGTCCCAAGCATATTGCAACAAACGGTGTATTTCTATCGCTGCTCGTTTAGTTTTTATTGCCGTTTCAAATATACCGGTCATTTTTGAAACACCCTGTATGTTGCCCATGGACTACTCAGTTTGTATACTTTGCTTATTTCTTCATAGTTCCACACAACTTCTTCCTGTTTTCTCGACTGATCTGTGTTCAGTTTTTCAAGGCCTATCCACTGTGCCAAGTTGTAACTAAATCTGAGGGTGGTGCGATGGGGAGGTTCCCTTGTGAGAAACAGGCTATGGTGTGGTCAGTCCAGTGGAATGTTATTAATCAGCAACCTGACTAGGTCCAGAATCGGGGCTAAAAATGTAGGCACGAGTAAAGTGCCTTTGACGGTGGTAGTATAAGGCAAGGCTTGTGGTTCTGCGTAACGTGACGCACTGGCGGCGGCTGCCGGGTGAGTAAGACTGGTCTCAGTGCAGTGCAGTTCAGTGAGGGCTGAGGGCCGCTGCTGACGCGGCGCAGAATTCGCAGAGTCTGGAGACTGGACTCGTGTACGTAGTCGCTAGTCAAGCAGGCAGGGGACGGCCGTGACTCAATGCGGAAGTGCGTGGGCAGCGGAATGGCCGGCCCGGCGCCCTCGTCAGCCGCCCGCCACAGCTCAGAAGCACAGCGGGTGGCGCAAACTGGCGCCGCTGTAGCTAGAGATCTGAGCCGTATCAACCATAGATGAAATTGAAATGGGAGATACGATACTGCGTGAAGAGTTCGACAGAGCACTGCAAGACCTGAGTCGAAACGAGGCCCCGGGAGTAGACAACATTCCATTAGAACTACTGATGGCCTTAGGAGAGCCAGTCCTCACAAAACTCTACCATCTGGTGAGCAAGATGTATGAGACAGGTGAAATACCCTCAGACTTCAAGAAGAATATAATCCCAAAGAAAGCAGGTGTTGACAGATGTGAAAATTACCGAACTATCAGTTTAATAAGGCACAGCTGCAAAATACTAACGCGAATTCTTTACAGACGAATGGAAAGACTGGCAGAAGCTGACCTCGGAGAAGATCAGTTTGGATTCCGTAGAAATGTTGGAACACGTGAGGCAATACTGACCTTACGACTTATCTTAGAAGAAAGATCAAGTAAAGGCAAACCTAAGTTTCTAGCATTTGTAGACTAAGAGAAAGCTTTTGACAATGTTGACTGCAATACTCTCTTTCAAATTCTAAAGGTGGCAGGGGTAAAATACAGGGAGCGAAAGGCTACTTACAATTTGTACATAAACCAGATGGCAGTTATAAGAATCGAGGGACATGAAAGGGAAGCAGTGGTTGGCAAGGGAGTGAGACAGGGTTGTAGCCTCTCCCCGATGCTATTCAACCTGTATATTGAGCAAGCAGTAAAGGAAGCGAAAAAAAAGTTCGGAGTAGGTATTAAAATCCATGGAGAAGAAATAAAAACTTTGAGGTTTGCCGATGACATTGTAATTCTGTCACAGCAAAGGACTTGCAAGAGCAGTTCAACGGAATGGACAGTGTCTTGAAAGGAGGGTATAAGATGAACATCAACAAAAGCAAAACGAGGATAATGGAATGTAGTCGAATTAAATCGGGTGATGATGCGGGAATTAGATTAGGAAATGAGACGCTTAAAGTAGTAAAGGAGGTTTGCTATTTGGGGAGCAAAATAACTGATGATGGTCGAAGTAGAGAGGATATAAAATGTAGACTGGCAATGGCAAGGAAAGCGTTTCTGAAGAAGAGTAATTTGTTATCATCGACTATTGATTTAAGGGTCAGGAAGTCCTTTCTGAAAGTATTTGTATAGAGTGTAGCCATGTAAGGAAGTGAAACATGGACGATAAATAGTTTATACAAGAAGAGAATAGAAGCTTTCGAAATGTGGTGCTACAGAAGAATGCTGAAGATTAGATGGGTAGATCACATAACTAATGAGGAGGTATTGAATGGAATTGGGGAGAAGACGAGTTTGGTTACAACTTGACTAGAAGAAGGGATCGGTTGGTAGGACATGTTCGGAGGCATCAAGGGATCACCAATTTGGTACTGGATGGCAGCGCGGAGGGTAAAAATCGTAGAGGGAGACCAAGATATGAATACACTAAGCAGATTTAGAAGGACGTAGGCTGCAGTAGGTACTGGGAGATGAAAAAGCTTGCACAGGATAGAGTAGCATGGAGAGCTGCATCAAATCAGTCTCAGGACTGAAGACCACAACAACAACAACCAACCACACTGCGGGTACAAATTTTGGAAATTTGTGGTAAGGACTATGGGATCAAACTGCTGAGGTCATCGGTGCTTAGGCTTACACACTACTTAATATAACTTAAACTAAGGACAACACACGCAACTATGTCGGACTGAGGACTCCAGCCTCCGACGGGGGCAGCCGCGTTAACCGTGGCAAGGTGCCTGACACCGCTCGTTCCAGCCGGCTGCGGGGGAAAGCCTGCGCCTGCACACATCATTGTTCTCTTCTGTTCGAATGTAGACTGGCAATGACAAGGAATGCGTTTCTGAAGACGAGAAATTTGTTAACATCGAGTATTGATTTAAGTGTCAGGAAGTCGTTTCTGAAAGTATTTGTATGGAGTGTAGCCATGTATGGAAGTGAAACATGGTCGATAAATACAGGGTGAAAAGTATTTAAACCGATAAACTCTGGGAGGTTGTAGGGGACATAAAAAAATATTTTTCCCTAATGTCATTTTTTCCTATGAGGATTATTTAAACAGTTGGAGGCCGTATTACGCTCTTCAGATGTTAGAGGCCGTATTACGCCCTTCAGTTGTAGGCAACTGCTGTCCACCAGTGTAGTAGTGCATTGTCTCTGTTTACTAATGGAGCGATACGCCTGGAGTGAGTACACTGATATGGTTGGTGCGTACTACGTAGCGCACCACAACGGACGAGCCGCACAGCGGGTTTATCAACAACAATATCCTAATCGCCGTATCCCGCATCATACGACCTTTGGTGCTGTGTACCAACGTCTGCGTGAGACCGGGTCATTTAGCAGATTACCTGGAAAGGGACGCCGTCGCACGGTAAGAACGCTGCAATTTGAGGAAGCTGTCTTGCAGCATGTGGTGCGGGATCCTTCAATCAGCACTCGTGCAATTGCATGTAACATGCGGACGAATCAGACGAATGTAAGAACAGTCCTTTGAGAGCAATTGTTACGTCCATTTCACTTACAGCGTGTCCACAACCTGGAACCAGATGATTATCCACCCAGAGCACAGTTTTCGCAATGGTACCTGGAACAGTGTGAAATGCATCCTCCATTTCCATCCTCTGTGTTGTTTACCGATGAAACAACGTTCGGGCGTGGTGGAGTCTTCAACATGCACAATTCGCATGTTTGAAGTGAGGATAACCCACAGGCCACAGTTACTAGCGCTCATCAAGTGCAGTTCTTCGTTAATGTGTGAGTCGGTGTTGTTGGGGACTGTTCAATTTGGCCGTATCTGCTACCTAGGCCATTAAATGGCAGGCGCTATTACAATTTTCTCGCCAGAGCATTGCCAGAATTGCTGGAAGACGTCTCGCTCCCTAGAAGACAACGTATGTGGTTCCAATATGACGAGGCGCCGGCACATTTCAGTCATCGTGTGCGTCGATTCCTGGACCGACGGTTCCCAGAAACATGGATTGGCAGAGATGGTCCTGAACCATGGCCCGCTCGATCCCCAGATATGTCCCCTCTGGACTTTTTTGTGTGGGGAGAGATACGCAACCTTGTTTACGCAACTCCTGTTGCATCAGAAGAGGATCTGGTTGCCCGGATAGTAGCAGCAGCAGCAGCAGCAGCAGGAACAATTCAGGATACTCCTGGGGTTTCTGCCCGTGTCAGACAGAACATGATCCGACGGTGTAACCTTTGTTTACGTGTCAATGAAGGCATTTTTGAAAATCTACTGTAATTGAAATTGGGTTGTGTTAATGCGTTGTCTCTTGGTCATAAAAAAATGGAAAAGTGTTTGTTGGTTTAATTAATTTGCCGCCAGAGAAACTTTCCTCTACCGGTTTAAATACTGCTCATAGGAAAAAGTGACATTAGAGAAAAATATTTGTTTTGATGTACCCTACAACCCCCCCCCCCCAAGACAGTGTCGGTTTAAATACTTTTCACCCTGTAGTTTGGACAAGAAGCTTTCGAAATGTGGTGCTACAGAAGAATGCTGAAGATTAGATTGGAAGATCACATAACTGATGAGGAGGTATTGAATAGAACTGGGGAGAAGAGGAGTTTGTGGCACAACTTGACAAGAAGACGGGATCGGTTGGTAGGACATGTTCTGAAGCATCAAGGTATCACCAATTTAGTATTGGAGGGCAGCGTGGAGGGTAAAAATCGTAGAGGGAGACCGAGAGATGAACACACTAAGCAGATTCAGGAGGATGTAGGTTGCAGTAGGTACTGGGAGATGAAGCTTGCACAGCATAGAGTAGCATGGAGAGCTGCACCAAACCAGCCTAAGGACTGAAGACCACAACAACAACTGTTCGAATCAAATATTTTTATGTTATATTGTTTTTTTCGCAATTTTCGGTAAATATTTGAAATTGTTCTTTAGAAATTGTAGTAGAACATAATTTTACTTTCACTGTGTGAAGGAGTCATACTAGTTTTTGAATTTCATCCCGTCCAGTCTCTCTCTCTCACTCTGTGCCGGATTTAACAGAAACCATGGCCAGAGTTGTGGAGTTGGGCAGCCAAACCTCATTAGGGATGTCGGACGTGGTAGACTGGGCAGACTGGTAGAACAGGACGGGGGGGGGGGGGGGGGGCGAACTATGGCGGAACTGAAAAATGGTTCAAATGGCTCTCAGCACTATGGGGACTTGACAGCTGAGGTCATCAGTCCCCTAGACTTACTACTTAAACCTAACTAACCTAAGGACATCACACACATCCATGTCCGAGGCAGGATTCGTACCTGCGACCGTAGCAGCAGAGCGGTTCCGGACTGAAGCGCCTAGAACCGCTCGGCTACAGAGGCCGGTGTGGCGGAACTAACATCGGACTTTAATGCTGGGCAGAAGACAAACAAGTGTGTCTGAATACACAGAGCACCGAACACTCCTAGCAATGGGCCTAGGCAGCCGACGACCCGTACTTGTGCCAATGTTAACACCAAGACATCGGGAATTACGACTGAAATAGGCGCGTAACCATTGGCACTAGAAGTTGGTGCAGTGGCAGAGCGTTACACGGTCTGATGAATTCCGGTCGATAAGACGGAGTGAATCCGTCGTCTTGTAGAGGAACAGTTCCTTGACATCTGTACCGCAGGACGGAGACAAGCTGGCAGCGGCTCTGGGTAACATTCACAGGGGTAACATAGGTCCAGTGGAGCTCGTGGAAGGCACCATGACGGCCAAGGAGTATAGAAGACTGGTTGCAGATCACGTCCATCCCTTCATGACGATCATGTGTACCGACGGCAGTAGCACTTTCCAACAAGACAATACGCCTTCTCACAAGGCCGGGAGTGTGATTGGAGGGTTCGAGTAATACAGTGGCGAGTTCAGGTTGAACTCGACAGATCTGAATCCGATTCAACACATGTGGGATGTGATTGAACTTGGCATCAGAGGTCTGCCGCCCCCCCCCCCCCCAAACCTGGAATTCACGGGAATTAGTTAACTCGTGTGTTCAGATGTGGTGCCAACTCCATCCAGCGACCTATCAAGGCCTCATTGCTTCAATGACACGACGCGTCGCCGTTGTGATCCGTGCCAAAGCTGAACATACCGGCACTTAGTTAGGTGGTCATGATGTTCTGGCTGATCCGTGTAGATGTAGACGTAATTAACCAGCGGTATTACGGGAGCAAATGCAGCCGGTCGCTGGTAGTCCTAGAATGGAAGAACTAGCAGATGGGAGAGAATATTTGGGGAATATAGGCGACACAGAAGCTACGCTTATCTTTTAGCTTCTGGTGGTGGTGGTGTAGAGACAGACGGGGCGGAAACCGGGCTTATCTTTAGGACGGACCCCCAACTATGCCAGGAGGAACGCTAGCGACAGCTCGCTTTGACGCCGCCGACTGGGAGTCGTGGCCTTATCTGGCCGTGTGATTTATGGCGCTCTCCAACAGCGACGCAAAAGGTTCGCTCGAACCCGCTGCTGCCATATAAGAGTCATTAACTTTGTTCTCCACTTCCGAGAAACGGGGGCCAACACTGCGCGACGAGAATAACAACCCAATTTCTCCCAACCGTCACCATTTAAGTTCAACGTCCCATAGACAGAGAGAGAGAGAGAGAGAGAGAGAGAGAGAGAGAGAGAGAGAGAGAGAGAGGCCAACCAAAGGTTGTTACGCAGGTACGACCCCCCGCCCCCGCCTCCCCCCCCCCCCAATTCATTGAAGGGACAAGATTTGCGCATTTCTATTATTCTGTGAAAACTGCAGCATTGTACGTAAGCTTCCCCTCGCAACGGCTTAGGTTCCAGCAACAAGAAGAGTTCTCAGATACGCACCACATCTACATCTGCATGTATACTCTGCAAATCACATTTAAGTGCCTGGCAGAGGTTCATCGAACCACCTTCACAACTCTCTATTATTCCAATCTCGTAAAGTGCGCGGAAAGAACGAACACCTATATCTTTCCGTACGACCTCTGATTTTCCTTATTTTATCGTGGTGATCGCTTCTCCCTATGTAGGTCGGTGTCAACAAAATATTTTCGCATTCGGAGGAGAAAGTTGGTGACTGGAATTTCGTAAAGGATTCCGTCGGAACGAAAAACGCCTTTCTTTTAATGATGTCCAGTCCAAATCCTGTATCATTTCTGTGTCACTCTCTCCCATATTTCGCGATAAGACAAAACGTGCTGCCTTTCTTTGAACTTTTTCGATTTACTCTGTCAGTCATCTCTGGTAAGGATTCTACACGGCGCAGCAGTATTATAAAAGAGGACGGAGAAGCGTAGTGTAAGCAGTCTCCTTAGTAGATCTGTTACATTTTCTAAGTCCTGCCAATAAAACACGGTCTTTGATTAGCCTTCCCCACAACATTTTCTACGTGTTCCTTCCAATTTAAGTTGTTCGTAATTGTAACACCTAGGTACTTAGTTGAATTTTCGGCTTTTAGATTAGACTGATTTATCGTGTAACCGAAGTTTAACAAATTCCTTTTAGCACTCACGTGGATGACCTCATACTTTTCGTTATTTAGTGTCAACTGCCAATTTTCGCTCCATTCAGATATCTTTTCTAATTCGTTTCGAAATTTTTTTTATCTTCTGGTGACTTTATTAGTCGATAAACGACAGCGTCATCTGCAAACAACCTCAGACGGCTGCACAGATTGTCTCTTAAATCGTAAGTACATGAGGAACGACAGAGGGCCCATAACACTTCTGTTGTACTCGATGACTTTCCGTCAATTACTACGAACTGTGACCTTTCTGACAGGGAATCACGAATCCAGTCACATAATTGAGACGATATTCCATAAGCACGCAATTTCACTACAAGCCGCTTATGTGGTACAGTGTCAAAAGCCTTCCGGAAATCCATAAACACGGAATCGATCTGAAATGCTTGTCAATAGCACTCAACATTTCATGCAAATAAAGAGAGTTGTGTTCCACAAGAACGATGTTTTCTAAACCCATGTTGACTATGTGACAATAGACAGTTTTCTCGATGTAATTCATAATGTTTTAACACAACATATGTTACAAAATCCTGCTACATATCGACGTTAACGATATGGGCCTGTAATGTAGTGGATTACTCCTACTAACTTTTTTGAATATTGGTATGACCTGCGCAAATTTCCAGTCTTTGGGTACGGATCTTTTGTCGAGCGAAAGGTTGCATATGATTGTTAAGAAGTATGGAGCTAATTTTCTAGATACGGAAGTCACTGTCAACTTAGAAAAATCAGAGTTTGGAAAAACATGAATAAAATTTCTTGGTCAGATAATTTTGTCAGGGGGTACTGAATCAGAGCAATTTGAATCAATTAGGGCAATCCCCTCTTCTACCAGAAAACGCCAAATCCTAAGTTTCCTTCGTTCAGAAAATTTTTATCGCCGTTTTCTAAATAAGAGAATTCTTGTCTCTCTTAAATTACGTTCAGTTACTGGAAAAAACACCATATTGCACTGGGATGAAAAAGGAACCTAATTGGTACACAGTCTGGACCAGAAGACTTGCTTTTATTAAGCGATTTAAGTTGCTTAACTATTCGGGGTTATTTACTTCAACGTTACTCATGTTGGCAGCTGTTCTCGATTCGAATTCTGGAATATTTACTTCGTCTTCTTTTGTGAAGGCATTTCGGAAGGATGTGTTTAGTAACTCTGCTTTTGCAGCACTGTCATCGATAGTATGTCCATTGCTATAGCGCAGAGAAGGCATTGATTGTTTCTTGCCGCTAACATACTTCAGAACGGTGTTCTGTTAACGACAGATCCACGGAGCTCTCTGGAAAAACACCATCAATCCTGCAAATTGAAAACTATTAGCTCTTCCATGAACATGAAGCAATCATTCAGGGTATCGAACAATACAAAACTGCGCAACTTATCTGGGCCAAAAAGCATTTGGAGGCACAGGCAATGAAAAACATTGCCTCACAAAAAAAGTATTGCCTCCACAAGAAGAGCAGCAAACGAAATGAAACTTCAGTCGTCGAGAAGGTATGTGGTGTTATGTCAGTGATTACAAAATCTAGGGGCGTTTGAAAAGTCCGTGCAAAGTCCGAGAGATGGCACCACCGGCGCATACCGAGGTCATATTTAGTTAGTAGCATCTTTGGAAAGAACGCACACCAAGTTTCAGCCATATTGGTCTATTTCTGTGTGTTTGGCATTGGTGTGAATCAAAGAAGTCGAGCGATTGTCAAAAAATGGACGGAAAAGAATTTCGTGTGGTGATGAAACAGAGAAGCTTCATTAACATTACGGTGACGCTGCATCTTCCATTAGAACAGTTTATGAGTGGTTTCAAAATTTTCGGAGTGTCCATTTGTGCACAAGTGATGCTGAACGGTCTGGACGCCCTGTTGACGTTACGACTCCAGAAATCATTGACGAAATCCATGATATGATGATGGATGACAGAAGAGTAAAGATGCGTGAGATTGCTAGTGCTGTGGGCATCTCGAATGAACGGGTACATAATATTTTGCATAAACATTTGGACATCAGAAAGCTATCCGCAAGATGGGCTCACGCTTGACCAAAAACGGAGTCGTGTGAAGTGTTAGTGTTGCAAGGATGGTTTGCAGCTGTTCAGGAAAAATCAGCAGGACTTACAGCGTCGTTTCGTCACTGCGGATGAAACATGGATACATTACTATATTCCTGAGGCCAAAGAACAATGTAAACAATGGGTTACCAAGAGAGAATCTCCTCCAAAAAAAGGCGAATACCATTCCTTCGGTCAGAATGATTATGGCGACTGTCTTTTGGGATTCACAAGGGATAGTCCTCATCGACTATCTGGAAAAGGGTAAAACTATTACATGTGCATATTATTCATCATTACTGGACCGTTTGAAAACCGAGCTGTTTGAAAACCGAGCTGCAAGAATAACGCCGGCGATTGGACTGCAAAAACGTCCTTTTCCTTCACTATAATGCACCAGCACACACCTCAATAGTTGTGGTAGCAGAATTAATGGAAACATGATTCCAACTCGTTTCACATCCCCCCATATTCTCAAGACTTTACTCCCTCGGACTACTGTTTGTTCCCCAATTTGAAGAAATGGCTGGCGGGGCAAAGAGTTTATTCAAACGAGAAGGTGATTGCAGCAACTAATAGCTATTTTGCAGACTTGGACAGTTCCTATTATTCGGAAGGGATCAACAAATTAGAACAATGTTGGACGAAGTGTATAAGTCTAAAATGACACTATGTCGAAAAATAAAAAAAGGTTTACCCCAAACACGTAAGTAGTTTTTATTTTTGCACGGACTTTTAAAACGCCCCTCGTACAAAGAACTTTCCAGTATGAGTCAACTTGTCAATATGATCCTGCATCTACATTCTGGCCAGGACGCATACACTGATTCGGTAGGGATGGGTGTCATGAAGCTATCGTATGCTCTCCTGACGCAAACTGGCATACAACTGTTGACCTGGTCCTTCATATACTGGATACTGGTGCTTGGGCGATATTCAGTCGCAATCCATGCGACTTTTTGCGCCGATTTCCGACTGTTGATGAAACATGGATCCATCATTACACACCAGAGTCAAGAAGGCAGAACAGCGGACAAAGGCTGGTGAAAGCGCACCGAAGACGACCAAAACCATTTTGTCAGCTACTAAGGTGAGGGCAACTATTTTTTTGATTCCCCTGGAATACCCTCCACAGATTAATTCGAAAAAGGTAGAATTATAACTGGAGCCTACTATGCTTCATTGTTGGATCGTCTGAAACTTGCGTTGGCTGAAAGAAGACCAAGGTTGTCACTCAAAGTGCTCTTTCACGAGAATAATGAACAATCCCTCACATCAGCGATAACACTGGCGAAAGTGCATGAATTGGGTTTTGAATTGGTTCCTTATCGACCATATTCACCAGACTTACAATAAGGAGGCCTCGACAGTTGGAACGGGGAAAATATGCTAGTCCGTGATTTGAGAAGTCCCCTATACCTGGAAGGAGCCCGAAACGATGTTACCTGCAAGTTTTGACCGGCACAGACTGCTTTCGAAAGGTGTACAATTAATAGTCGCTTTCGACATTACGAGTACAAGTTGCAGGATGGTATTTTTCGTAAAAAAATGAGAAACATAAAGCTATGTTTCCGCATACGTAAGGTCTTTTGAGGTTTTCCGTGGAAAAACAAACCTCGTTAACATTTTCAGAAACCTCTCTTTCAGCCGATAATTTGGAAGCAAACCATGCATAACGCAGCATTTCCTTAAATAGCGGCGCTGATAATTGGTCTTGCAGTATCGAGTGTACTTTAATAGCGTCTTCACGAGAAGCAATTTCTCGTTCTCTTTCGATTAAATACGAACAATTTTGAACACACGGGCAAGCATACATTCACAGTATCACTTTACGCGTTTGGTCGTTTACTAGTCGATAGTTATGAATATTATATTATTTGTGATAATAAAAAATTGTAGACTGCCAAATAACATTGTAAATTTAAAGTTCATCCGATTACACATATTTTTCCTATTATTTTCTTTACTATTTTTATTACAGTTGATATGACTGTGTTGAAAATAAAAATAAACTGACGAACGGGATTCGATCCAGCGATTACTGGGATTCAACGCCGACCACTCGGCTGCCGCCGCTTCACCGTAAAAATGGCCACGCACAGGTATATATCTGACTACCAAAATTATCTTGCAATTTTCTCAATAACGCTTGAGAAGTACGCGCTACTGCTTACACATTTTGTTGTCCTCACGGAGTACTACGAGTGTTCGAAGTTCGCAGTAAATCCGCGTTCCAAACGTCGTGGCCTACCCTTGTTAGCCGCAAGTGACTTCTTCCTGCTGCCTAATTTGAATCTTTGGCCTGCTGCGAAGGAATTTTCTTCGAATGAGGAAGTGATAGTTGCAGAGTTAGACAAACCTACTTTTCCGATGGTATTAAAATGATAGAGGATCGCTGAAACACGTGCGTATCCCTCAAAGGAGACTATGTCGAGAAGTAAGGTGAGTTGTTTTCGAAACAACTTTTTTTTACCAGACTTATCAAACCACTGTCGTACGTAGATGTAGATAAATTCCCTGCAAGTATTAACCCCACAACTGCTTCCTAGCCAATGTCCCACCTCCTCCGTATGCCGTACCAGGATGTTATGAGACAAGTAGCAAATGGCTCTGAGCACTATGGGACTTAACATCTGTGGTCATCAGTCCCCTAGAACTTAGAACTACTTAAACCTAACTAACCTAAGGACATCACACACATCCATGCCCGAGGCAGGATTCGAACCTGCGACCGTAGCAGTCGCGCGGCACTGGACTGAGCGCCTAGAACCGCTAGACCACCGCGGCCGGCTGAGACAAGTAGCAGCAGTGTTCAAGGAGACGCCGCAGGCGGCTTCCCAAAGCGATGAGCGCACATCGTCCAGGTAGATTTCGTCAGTGCAAGTGGGGCGCGAGTAATGTCGGGTTCAGTTGTAGGGGATCTGTACGGAATGCGGGACACTTGCCCCTTCGTCAGGTAGCGATCCCTCAGGTAAGGGACGCCCTTCCTCGTACTACTTCTGTCCGCTTTCAAACCGCCGTCTCCACATCTTGCTCGATACAACCAGTACGTAAGGGACCTCCTTCTTCGATATCTTGGCCAAATACAGAGCTTCTTTTCGGAAATGGAAATATTTATAACTTTTGGGAAACGAAAGCAATACCGATGATTATGTCAGTATGTAATTAGTTCTGCCAAGTATAAACATAGATCCCTCTGTCTGTACGGTAGCTTCCTTTCACGCTTACTGATTGAGACAGAAACAGCATGGAAGCAAGAAGAAAGGAACGATGTAAAGAGAACGCAAATGTACGCTAATCATTTATTTTTGATCACTGCATTTGTGCCTACTTTAATTACTACAACTGCATGCCCAAAAGACAATAAGGAACGAAGAAATGGGTATGTGAATGTTTGAAAAGAACGACATACTCCATATTAATTTACTCTCTAAAATGCGATATCCCTTGCGGCGAAACATTAGTTAATAATGACTGAAAATACGTTCACTAAATAGAGATAAGAACATCTATGATTGACATGTCATCTAAAGTCGACGTACAATTTTAAAATGTCAGAAATAAGGAAATGAAGTAATACAGAATGCTATGCTTGTACCGTACGTTGTTGTTCTACATTGTTTAGTCTGGTATTTACCGAGTCACAGAGAAAGAGTAGTAGGTTTTGGAGGGAAAAGCCGTAATTGTAATGATCTGCACTACAACAGAAAAAAGAAGCACAACTTAAGGAAAAATAATGTAATGTGTGTTCCAGCTCACAAGCGACATTGAAGCAAATAGTTCCTGTGACTTAGTATGGGCAGAGGTTATATTCGACAACCGGAATAAATAAATAACTGACTCCTTTTACCGAACCCCGGTCTCAGATGAAACAGTTGCTCAACAGTTCAAAGAAAACTTGAGTCTCATCACAAATGGGTGCCCTACTCATACAATTATAGTCGGCAGTGACTTCAATCTACCTTCTGTATGTTGACAAAAATACATTTTCAGACCCTATTGTAGATAGAAAACAACTTCCGTAATTGTTCTAAATGCTTTTTTAAAAATTATTTTGAACAATTAGTTCACGAGGCCATTCAAATTGTAAATGGTTACGAAAACCCACTTGAGCTCTTAGCCACAAATAATCCTGAGCATCACGACGGATACAGCGATTAGTGAAAACACAGTCGTAGCGAGGCTCAATTTCGTAACAAAGAATTTCAACAAAACTAAACGCGAAATATATTTATTTATTAAAGCAACAAAAAATTCGATTGACGTCTTTCTAAGAGACAGTCTCCAATCCTTCCAAACTATGTAAGTGAAGACCATATGTGGCTTAAGTTCAAAGAAATAGTGTCAACAGCACTCGAGAGATTCATACCAAATAAATTAATACTCTCTAGAAATGTGCCGGAAAAATCCAAAGAGATTCTGGTTCTTTGTTAGATAAACTAGCGGAAAGGCTCAGTAAGCGATGAGGAGGAGGAGGAGGAGGAGGAGGAGGAGGGGGGGGAGACAAGGGACCCAACCCTTCGGAACAGGTAAAATCGTGGCAAATGTCCCCACACCTCTGCACGCTACCCGAGACACCTAGACAGTTGCGCCTCCCAGAGGTACAATAGCTTCACTGCACTGCAGTCGGAGCGTTGTAGGCAGACGGAGCCGCCTGTGAGTGGCTGCTACGCTCCAAGGCCCTGGCGCGGCTCCAGCCAGGTACTGCCGGCCTTCACCTTGCCACCCGGCCCTTCCAATCCGCCGCCAGGTCTTGCGTCATGTGCTCAGTCCAGGACTCTCGTACAGTACTTCTCACCCAACCGCTCACACCTGTCTACACCCTGTTATACTGACGATAAACAACTGCAGAATCTGCCGTGCCTCAGACGTCCAGTTGTGCACGGAAGTGTTTCTGATCCGTCGATCACCTCAGGTGAGAGTGTCCGCAGGTTCCAGCATTGCAGTAGTGACTGCTGTGTGCGGCGGGATGGCACGTGGGAGATAGGACAGCAGTGCGCGACCTTGCTGTGATTATGATGATGGTGATGATGATGATGATGATGGTGATGATGATAGACGCCTCACCCAACGATTCACTGTGCTTTTGTTCGCTGGCAAGTATAACGGATCTTTTACGTTGGGATAAATTTATTTTATTTTTTGTTAGATGTTTTCGTTAAGTAGCTGAATAAATCGTAATTAGGAATAATTTAATTAAGCAGAGTAGAAAAGATAAAGTCAAAGAGATGCTCATTGGGCGGTCATTGTAGTAATGTAACGTCATTGCGTTGTTCGGTTGTTAAAACAATTCGTTTGTGTTCCGTTCTGCTGTTCGGTCGTGCGCGTATCTGAAAGGAATTAATTCGGGGACTAGAATAAACTTTCACGTAATAGTTACGATTCGATGTTCCGACAAAAGGGGTTACCGTCAGTGTTAATTTGAATTGTGGGCGACAGGATTAGTTTTGATAGATACGTGAAAACGGACGTAACGATAGTTGTTCGCATATTATACCTGAACGTGACTTTTTATTTAACTAACGATTGCAGGCTCATTAAAAGCTATTATCTCATGATTAGGATCAGTCCCTCTTTCCTCCTAGATAGTGATCATTCATTAACATTTACGTCATAAGAAAAAGGATTTATTAATAAAAGTCATGTTAAATGACAATTATGTGTTATTCCGTTAGTGTGGAACCGACGTAATATCTCTGAAATGACATTGATATGTAATTTGTGTTAAATATTGAACTGAGATAGGAAGTAAACTGAAATTAGTGAACATTTGATACTGAGACTAAAGAAGCAGAAGCGCTTAAGGTCTCTCTTCTCTAAAATGGCAAAATAGGTACGAACTTTAACTCAATGGTCGACATTATGTATTGCAAAGACATTAGCATTTCATACTTATTTTGACGACGCGCTGTTAAACAAAGGAACGTTGAGTCTCTGTACGAGTATTAAAATTAAATCTAAAAACATAATTAATAACGGCGAACTCCGCTTTAACAAACTGTATTGCGTGTCGTCATCGGGCAATAACTGCTCAACCCTCGAGACTTGTGTGTTGAAATTAGAAGCCGGGCATATAAAACACGTGTCGTCATCGGGCAATAACTGCTCAACCCTCGAGACTTGTGTGTTGAAATTAGAAGCCGGGCATATAAAACAAACTTAAAAATCCATTCAAGCTACAATGGAGTCGGCACAACACGACGTGGGCAATTGTACAGGTCTCCGAAGACATTCTGCAAGCGGTTATGAATATTTGCGATGCAATGGTCTTCGGCCAAAAGAAACTCAATGACAGCTCTCTGCTTGGAACGCACCTCTGTTACGGACGCCATTCTCAAGGCTACGTATAGTGGCACCATCTATCTGAACTTCATGAAACGATGGGCGCTCAAGAGGGGAAAATTCCTGCAACAAATTCTGCATTCAACCGAAATTGGTCGGGAAAATATGTTCCATTACTTGCCGAACGCCTCTCGTACTAGTGTTTATTCTAATACAGATGAGTTCCATTATTATACGAGGGTGGTTTGAAAAGTTCTCGGAACGGAATAGAAAAGAAGTACTTTCGTCACTGAAACTTTTTTTTATTTTTCAATGTAGTCACCTTGTAGGTTAATGCACTTGCCCCAGCGATCAGCGCCTTGATCCCATCTCGAAAACGAGTTTCCTCCAGGCCCGCAAAATAGTTGTCAACTACGGCTATCAATTCTTCGTTCGAAGTGATTCTTCGTCCACCAAGAAAAATTTTCAGTTTTGGGAAGAGACGGAGCCATATCAGGTGAATAAGGCGGTTCAAAATGGCTCTAAGCACAATGGGACTTAAACATTTGAGGTCACCAGTCCCCCTAGACTTAGAACTACTTAAACTTTACTAACATAGGGACATCACACACAACCATGCCCGAGTCAGGATTAGAACCTGCGACCATAGCAGCAGCGCGGTTCCGGACTGAAGCGCGTAGAACCACTCGGCCACAGCGGCCGGCGAATAAGGCGTGTGTGGCAACATTTCATACCTTAGAATGAGATTTTCACTCTGCAGCGGAGTGTGCGCTGATATGAAACTTCCTGGAAGATTAAAACTGTGTGCCGGACCGAGACCCGATCTCGAGATCTTTGCCTTTGCCTGGTAGAGTACTTGCCAGCGAAAGGCAAAGGTCCCGAGTTCGAGTATCGGTCCGGCACACAGTTTTAATCTTCCAGGAAGTTTCATTACATACCTTAGTTCGTGTAATTTTGCCATGGCGACGGCACATGTGTGTGAGCGCGCATTTTCTTGATGGAAGATGACTTACTTCCTTGCTAATTCTGGCTTTTTTTTCGCCTATCTTTTGTCGCAATTTGTCCAGAAGGTTCGCACAGTACTCTCCAGTAATTGTTTGCCCAGTGCAGAGATAATCTACGAACAGAATCCACTTCGCATCCCAGAAGACCGATGCCATGACCTTTCCCGCCGAAGGAACTGTCATTGCTTTATATGGTGGCGGAGAATCAGCGCGTTTCCACTGCTTTGACTGTTGTTTTGACTCTGGGGTATGGTAGTGCACCCAAGTTTCATCTGTGGTCACAAACCGACGCAAAAAAATCTTGTTCGTTTCTCCTAAAATGGGCCAAACATTGTTCAGATATGTCCATTTTCATTCGTTTTTGATCCAGTGTCAATAGTCGCGGCATCCATCTTGCAGATAATTTTTTCATGTCCAATTCTTCAGTTAAAATCTGATATACCCTTTCAGATGGCATCTGTCAAGTGTGGGCAGTTTCACGCACTTTCAATCGGTGATCCTCCATGATCATTTTGTGCACTTTTGCAATGATTTCTGGAGCAGTGACACATCTTGGGCGACATATCCCATACATAGACTATGGGATCATCATCTAAGCTATCCATACCAAATTTAAACTCATTTGTCCACTTGGCAACAGTTGAATATGAAGGAGCAGAGTCCTCCAGTGTATTCTGGAAATCTGCATGAACGTCCTTGCTTTCATACTTTTCTTTACGAAGTACTTAATCACTGCTCGAATCTCGTTTCTGCCATCTTCGCAAATGACTACGCGGGAACAACAACAGAGCCACGTCACCGCCACAGCTCTCTTCCAAGAGCACTGACGTGGCACGCGAAAGGGAACAGTCCAATGAATACCGCGTGAACAACTCGTTGCGCTAGCGCTGACTGTTACGCTTTCATACTAAACCGCTGGACCGATTGGAATAAAATTTCGTATGGGCTTAGCTTGAACGCTGAGGAAGAACATAGGCCACTTTAAGATGTCTGTAAATATTTTGTATTACACACTTGAAGAATATTAAGCAAATTAAGGAAAAGCAAGCAGTAAAGGAAACAAAAGAAAAATTCGGAGTAGGAATTAAAATCCATGGAGAAGAAATAAAAACTTTGAGGTTCGCCGATGACATTGTAATTCTGTCAGAGACAGGAAAGGACGCGGAAGAGCAGCTGAACGGAATGGACAGTGTCTTCGAACGAGGATATAAAATGAATATCAACAAAAGCAAAACGAGGATAATGGAATGTAGTCGAATTAAGTCGGGTGATGCTGAGGGAATTAGATTAGGAAATGAGACGCTTAAAGTAGTAAAGGAGGTTTGCTATTTGGGGAGCAAAATAACCGACGATGGTCGAAGTAGAGAGGATATAAAATGTAGACTGGCAATGGCAAGGAAAGCGTTTCTGAATAAGAGAAATTTGTTAACATCGAGTATTGATTTAAGTGTCAGGAAGTCGTTTTTGAAAGTATTTGTATGGAGTCTAGCCATGTATGGAAGTGAAAATAGTTTGGACAAGAAGAGAATAGAAGCCCTCGAAATATGGTGCTACAGAAGAATGCTGAAGATTAGATGGGTAGAAGAGAAATCTGTGGCACAACTTGACTAGGAGAAGGGATCGCTTGGTAGGACATATTATGAGGCATCAAGGGATCAAAAGTTTAGTACTGGAGGGCAGCGTGGAGGGTAAAGTAATAGAAGGAGACCAAGAGATGAACACAGTGAACAGATTCAGAAGGATGTAGGTTGCAGTAGGTACTGGGAGATGAACAAGCTTGCACAGGATAGGGTAGCATGGAGAGCTGCATAAACCAGTCTCTGAACTGAAGACCACAAAAACAACAACAAGGAAAATTCTTAGTCTTACAGGAAGCTATTTACTCTTCGACTTTTGAACTTTATCATATTTCTGAAAATTCTTTTATTGGTTGATATTTTCTACGTAATACGATTCAACGTAATCAATATAATGCTTACTCAGTTCTGACGTGTTTAATCAATACGTCCGTACTAATACCAGTATTATTAATTTCGACAGTGATTCACCCTGTTCGTTTTCACTACTGTAGAGTTAACCGATTCCGACGATATTTGGTATGGAGATGGCTCGAACGCTGGGGAAGGCCATATGCTGCTTGAGAAAGCTGTTATCTATTTGAGTATTGTTAAAATTTTTAAATGTGGTATGCAGGAATGACATGCAGACAACGCCGGCGAGATGATCGGCCACTCTTTCTGTCTATAGATTATTCCGTCACAGCACAAATCCAGTGTTTCTGTGTATGTTGTTCGTGATGAGATCCTGCAGCACCTGGCAAAGCTGGAAGAGTTTTGGTGAACATACAACAACAAAATCGTAAAGTAAGTCCGAGAATCATGTTTAAAACTGTTACTACAAACTATAAATTTTGATTTAGAGCGTAGTTGTAAGAGAGCTCAAGCTGCGAAAGTTTACAGGAATCCATCAAAAATCAGAGCAGTCTCATGTCCGCCGGAACTTGGATATACAACTTCAGCGCGACCTTGAGGGCTACAGAGTCATTAGAACAGTGAAACAGGACCGTCAGGCGTCTCTTACAGCTTCCGAGACGCTGGAAGACTCGCCCCACAAGTATCTCAGTGTGCTATCACCTTGCACGCACTCACTTCGCTGATGAGCTCACGGGTCATGCGCCGGTGGGAGGATGAGTGGCTGGAAGTGACTGACAAAAAGCTCCGTATAGTCAAGCCCACAACGCGTGTGTGGTGTGCTTCCTTTCAGCCCAATCGACGGGACGAGGTTCTCCTCACTCGGCTTCGAATAGGCCACAGCCCTATGGCGCACGGCTTCCTGCTCCGGCGAGAGGACCCTCCAATGTGGGGTGCTTGCGGCGTCCAGGTCACTGTGCGCCACGTTTTATTGGATTGCGTTTTATTTTCTGACCAGCGGGCCGCGGCTGACTTGCCAGCGGACCTGCCGTCTCTTTTAGGCAACACTCGGACGAATGTGGTTAAAGTTTTAAAGTTCTGTGCCCTGTCAAATGTTTTTACAAAGATTTTATGGAGAAGATTTTAATTTGCTCACTGTGTGCCAAGCTCACCCATATTTTATGTAAGTGGCCAGCCAATAACAATTTCCTGTGACGTTCTTACTGCTATGTTTCCCCTTTCCTTAGCTTTTACTTTCTTATGTAGCATTTTCCTTCTTTTCCTGCTTTCTTTGAGTGTGTGCTTTAGTTTTCTTAAGTCTGTCCACATTCATTCCTTTTAATGTGTGTCAGGGCGCTGATGACCTCGATGTTGAGCGCCCATAAGCCCCAACACACCACCACCACCAAGACTCACAACGACTTCTTGTAGCTGGGATTCACAGTCATAAAAAATTTTTTGAAGTACATCATCTTTACGCCAGTGACTGTTATAAGTTTTTATTACACTATTGCAATTTCGGCCTTAGGCCGTTATCAGCACTGGCGTAAAGGCGATGTCCTTCACTCACAACGACATCGTCATATACGGCTGTACGACAAACAGAGGGTCGTACCTTTACATGTGGACGTGGGAGGCTGCATTTTACTACGATGTATTAACTGACTATGTTAATCATAAAGTAGTCACCATTCGGTGATAAATCATAAATGTAGGCACCATAATGCATTTAAATGGAAGGAAGAAACGTTTAGTACATCTTGCTCTGATGGCAAAATCTTACGTTCAAGCTCTAGGTGAGCCAGAGAAACCTGTAAAAACTTTACTTCTGCACGAATGTATGGAATCGAGGCTTTTTTAAACATAATTAGAAAATATAACGCATGCTTTCAGATTAGAAGTACAGCAAAATAATAGAAATACATTCATTGTATGACTACATGTGAAACTGCATGCAATTTTATACACACGTCTCTACACCAGTATTTATACAGACCTCATAAAATAACTTACCATCACTCGTCATAACACTACTGATATGTGAGCGAAGCAGTGGGTAAGAGCTAGTAATACAATAATGAAGAAGGATGAGGACTTGTTTGAATTTTATGCAGATTGTGACAAGTTTCTGAACACAACTCCTTTAAAGATCAGCCCCATCAGCTGGATTAGACTGCCAAGAAATAATTTTCCTGCCATAAAAAGACAGTCATTGAATGACACTGAAATGTGGAGGATCCACAGAGTTTATGAAAGCACAGTGATTCACGTTAGTCACTAGTATGTAGTACTTGCAACGACCATAAGTCCAGATGGAAGCAAAGTTTATTATCTAATTTGAACTTCCTTGATAAGAAGTACCACATATTTTACTACAAAATCTGTGCATAAAATACAAATAACAGCAATTCTCGTTTTGGATAACGTGTGACTTCGTATGTTTTATACATAGAAAATGAGATTTCATAGGCAAAAAACAAGCCAAATTTTTGAAATGTCATGCGGAACACAAAGAATGAGTATGTACCTCCCGTTCCAAGCAGATTCTATAGTGTTGGCGAAAACAAATTCATTGTTCCTTTCGTTCGCCCGAGGAGTTTTCTTTCTCACAGTTACAACCTGCCCCGTATCAATGCCTCAATTGTAGTCAGTGAAATTGTACGTCAGAACTGTTCCGGAGACATCCGCATTCGGGCGCAGAGGCGTCGGTGCGAGAGAACGGCCAGCAATGGGGCGCGGGGCATTATTATCTGCGCGGCTAATAACGCGCTAATCCCGGCTGAATGGCGGCCCCACCTGTCACCGGGGAAGCCCCGAGCAACGGCAGAGACATCGCAACAATGGCGCCGCGGCGAGCGCGCCGCTGCGTCAGCAAAATGGCGGCCGTTGTCTGCGCGCCGGCCATCGCTCATTCACGGCCGCCATTATCTCGCGGGCACACGCGCCGGATTAGGCGCCGACACCTAATTATTACACTGTAGCAATTAATTGTGTCGTGCTCGTGGGCGACGCGCATGCTTTACAGTTTACACGTACTTCGGATCAGTTACAAAGTTTCAATTCGCTATTCATTCCCGCCGAGTTCACCGCTTATTTCATACTCGGATTAACGTGCCGTATCAATTTCGCTCCTATCACAGCAGTACACCGGTTTCGCGGGTTAAAGCGCTGGGCGATAGCTTGCAAGACATGCGTCGAATCCCGCTCACAGGTGGTACCAGGTGATCGTGTGGTGGGTGGCTCTCCAGCGCTGACGCCAAGTCTTGCCAGTGAAAGGGAGAGGGAGAGGAGAGAGAGAGAGAGAGAGAGAGAGAGAGAGAGAGAGAGAGAGAGTCAGTTGCTCGTATACAACTAGAGGTGAGTCGAACTCGTTCATTCCCGTGAACTACTTCATTCATTTCACTCTTTGCCGTGAAGCGTTCAAATGAAGTAGTTCATTCGTGAAGTACGGAAGCCTAGCGAAGTTGCCCACTTCGCCGCTCAGCTGCTGCTACGCTCGCTTCGCCTCGCTCGTACAATAAAGCTTCGTAATACTTCACAATTTTACAATAGATGGCGGAACTATGGAGTAACGTGCACGCAACGTTTTACGCTCTTACAGCGTCTGAGTTATCTTAAATACAGCATGGTCGAAGGGGACAAAGGGCGTTTCTGTCTGTGTCCAAGAGTCTGAACAATTTTATCTTGGACTTTACGTCCGTGAACGGCATCTTGTATTTTAAAAAGTGTTTGGCTCCGTTTATATGTCCACCAACTTTTTTCTCTAATTGTCTTCATTTCTATCTTTTGTGTTTCTCTGCGGCCAAAGAGCGGCGTAGTATGCTGCTGCAGGCCTGCCTGTATACAGGTTTCAAAATGACAATAAAGAAAAAAAAAGGGGGACAAAGGAAAGATAAACAGAGAAGGCTGTCACATATAAAGAAGGTACTACATTTAATCTTGCTCGACATTTTCTGATGAAGCGCCCAAAAAAGTCTTTTATCTGCCAAATGAAACATTATTTGTTGTATTCATGAACTGAAAAATAGGGCTACCAACGAAATGCAGTCCAATTTTATGTTCCTTTTAAAATTTAATCCAAAATAGAATGAGTATGTTTAACACTGTCACAAAGTCTATATATCTACGTTAAGTAATTATTCAGAAGTTTTCCTGTAGATTTTATTTTTGTTGACAATAATAACCCACTAGATTCAAAACGTAAACTGTCACCTGTAGTCACTGGTACGATTTCAGGTAAAATCCCTCTTTCAGTGTTATTAACAAACCTTTCATTTTCATGTTTGCTGTGCGTGCTCACACAGATAGCCACTTCGTTTCTATCTTTAATATTCATTTGTCTTCAAGCGCTGCCAACGGTAGGCTACCCGTAGACGCGAAGTTTAACTGCACAAATAGTCACGGGTAATGATGTCAGCACTGCAGGTAGCAGCTGACGCTGCCTTCTCCTCACCCCACGCCTCCTCCACCCGACCTAAACCTATCGTTCCCCACTAACACCGCGTGATTCGTCGACAGGCGGGACAGGGAGGAGTGAAGCGATGGGAGGAGGAGTGACGTGGGAGAGGGAGAGGGGAAGAGAGTGAGTGAACTAGAAAAAAGTGTGGAGTGTGCTGCCTGTGAGGAGTTTGAACTACCAGTTCATTGAAATTGAATGGTTAGTTCACACTTCACAGGAGTGAAGCGATCATTTGAACTACTCATTCACGAGCTCACCATCAATATACACAACCAACTAGTAACATGGCTCAAAGTAAAAAAACACAACAGAACGGCTTGATGGAGGTGTCGTGTTTGGATTTGCCCCTGGACGCGCTGTGATTGACATGTAACCAACCTCAAAGGGAGTTTTACGTCATGAATTCGTATTAAGGGCTTAAATTTGTTTCCTAATTTCTGAAAAATTAAAATAAATCTCGCCTATGCTCAGTAAATGTCTGTACTTCTTGCTATAGTTGAGAAAACCTTCAGAGGTGCAATTTATAGTACCAGTGGTACGATTTAGAAGACTTGCTTGTAAATTGTAGCAGGTTGCACCTCACCGACTATTGCGTTATATGTTTTAATTGCAGAGAGCTTATTTTCGAAACTTTTTCTGCATTTGAGTCACAGAAATTTATCTCAATAACTTACAGAATCGGTGGATGTGTCATTTTGTAGCAAACAACTTCAAAACTTCAAGTTTCAAGCCATTTTGGTTCGATGTGACTACCATTTACGATGTGGCAACGTGTTTCCAGTTATCAAGAGTCCAATGTCGGTGTTTCTCAGCAGTAATCATTTTTTCCCACACTCGTTGCAGCAAATCGTGCGTAACTTGTGCTGCAATGGCAGTCCGGACTCGCTTTTTCAGGTCGGCTACGTTGTTTGGTTGTGGAGGAAAACAAACACGGCCTCTCCGCCGAACAGATGCTGCAGAGTTTGTTTCATGAAGCCACATCACACAGTGAGCGGGCATCGCACCAGTGAAAGTAGCCATTTTAACTGTGCGCTACGCTCGCGCTCCTGGTGGCAGAAGGGGTACTAATGCGCTACAAAATGACATTGCGACCGAATCTGTAACTTCTCAATAAACTCCCGTATCATTCCAAAGTAATTTTTAGTCACTCTCTATATTAAACTGCGAAAAACGCCGAAAGGGTACAGTTTATAAGATTCCAGCCTGCTTTTTCTGCATCTGCTCCTACAAAACACCTCCAAGACATCGGATATGGATATGTGAAACACGTTGAGCTAGACAAAATTTTCAGTTACACGACACTGTTGTATACTACGCTGAAGCGCCGCAGAAACTGATATGGGCATGCGTATTCAAACACAGAGATGCGTAAATAGGCAGAATACGGCGATGCGATCGAGAACGCGTCAGACAACAAGTATCTTGCACAGTTGTTAGATCGGTCACTGCTTCTGGAATGGGAGGTTATCAACATTTAAGTGAGTTTGGTTCCAAGACTAAGGAATTTATTGCTAGCGCACTCAAGCAGATATAATTTCGATGGATTGCTTACGCGCTGCCTGCGATATGTAAGTTATAAGAGAATCTCAGACCAAAGAGCAGTGTTGGCTGCAGTAGGAACTGTGTAGTAGAGATGGGCAAAACTGTTCTTTTCAGAGATCGGATCAGAACTGTTCACTCCCTGAAATGAATTAGCTCTTTTTCATGACTCACCACTCATTTACAATAGAAAATAAATGGAAGGCACATTGCCCTTTAAACTTGGTTTATTCCACTACTATACCTGTATTTTGATCTTATTTGATCCTATTTTGAAGTAACATAGATAATGAGTAAGAATTTTGTATTGTTTATTGAAATTTCCACGATATGACAAAGTTTTTGATTATTGATTTATTTTGCACTATCGTGGTTTTTTGGGTGATCGGAAAATGTTGTAACTTCAGATTTACATTAACAATATATTTGGCTACAATGTATTAAAATTTCATTAACCTCATACAAATACATCGCAAGCCATATATTTTTAAAGTGAACGTTTCCTTCCGAAGACGCCTAAAATCGCAAAATCCGTACCAGAATAAGAAAAAAACTATAAATTTGACTGTAAAACGAAAGTGCTGCATATAGCCTTACGCAGAATAAAACAAGGAAAATATTGGTGTATCACATTTTGCGATACGTTTATCGGTTCGCTCGTAATTAAAGCGTAAATTCGAGTGTCCATAATAAAAATCCTATAGTAAGAGGAGTCGTCAGGAACCTAATCTAATCAGTTTAAACAAATAAAAATAAAATAAAAACAAATGATGTATACATAACATAATAATGTAATATACGTAGCGGTATTACTACGAAGAACAATATCCAGTAGAGACGAACTCCGATGCAGAGGCGCTGAGTCGAGCGGGTCGAGCCGCGAGCTGTATTACTGCGTGAGCCGAGACCGCAGAGATCAGAGTGACACCTGAGTCGCTTTGCTCAACGCTCTGGCTAGAGTCGAGACGGTGGAGTGAGCGTTGAGCGGGCGATTTCCGAGGGTGGGGGGAGCGGTGAACTCACCCGCTCCGAGACAAATCGTCTGTTCTCTTGCGAGCAGGTTGTTGCAAGTAGTTCCTATGTTATCCGCTAGGTGGCTCTCTGTCCTGTTGCTCGCATCAACTGCCCAGAGGGCAGGACGTGCGACTGAAACGATCGCCGACAGAGTGCGATGCGAAGTCGAGCTGCGCCAGACACTGCGCGCGGCAGACGACGCACAGAGACGGCACGGCATATGTGAAACACAAAATCCAATGGGGCACTGCACAATGCAGGCAGCCAAGGTAGAAGCAGGGCAGAGGCCGGCGCTGGCTGTGTTGTGTGGCGTGCACTGTGCTGTGACCAGCAGAGGCGCAGCTGATATGCTCCGTCTCTCTCTCTCTCTCTCTCTCTCTCTCTCTCTCTCTGCCGTCGGAAACGTTTGGAGCTACCGTTCTTTTTTTCTGAATCACTGATTGTTCACTCCTTTGAAAGATTCAACTCTATGAATTAGTTCAAGAGTGCATCCCCCATCTCTACTGCGTAGCAGTAGGAGTAAGTAGTAGCTAGCAGTCTGGTGTATCGAGTTGGCTGGGCCGGTCGTGGGAGCGATGGCGGTTCCTGAGCGATGTTAAGGTAAAGCAGCCTCGCGCATATGTAGTATTGTTATATCAAGTCCCATGTAAATGTTTTTAAAAAATCTCTTAGTAATAATCTTTCTCATAAAATGTAACTTTTGACGATCATTCAGTTCAATTTAAAGAATTTACTAATTTCTCCAATCCATGGGCATCCCAATTATTGTAAAGAAAAATCAGTTGTTTCTTTTTATACATGACAAATCTATCGGCCAGCATTGCACTGGGATGTGCCAGAAAAGTTTCTTACAGGAGCAGATATATACGCGTTATCCGGCGACTTCATTCAGGTAAGAATTTTCAATTTATTCAGTATGATCTTTCAGGGCCATGACGCAGCACTGCTGACGTCCAAATTTACCAGTTTAGATTCACAGTCAGTCAGTTATTGAAAGGTTATATATGAGTCACATTTTTATTGCGAGGTTACGCTGAATGTGAATGCTATACATATTTTTACTATTGGTAGGTTTCGGAATTTATCTGTTGGGAGGTTACAAGTGGGGACTTTCCCATACGACCATTCACGAGTGTACCGTGAATATCCGGTAACACATCAAATCTCCGACATCGCTGCGGCCAGAAAAAGAACCTGCAAGAACGGGACCAACGACGACAGAAGAGAATCGTTCAACGTGACTAAAGTGCAACCCTTCCGCAAATTTCTGCAGATTTCAATGCTGGGCCGGAACAAGCGTCAGCGTGCGAATCATTCACCGAAACATCATCGATATGGGCTTTCGGAGCCGTAGGCCCACTCGAGTACCCTTGATGACGGCACGGCACAAAGCTTTACGCCGCGTTTGGGCCCGCCAACACCGACATTGGACTGTTGATGACTGGAAACACGTTGCCTCGTCGGACGAGTATCGTTTCAAATTGTATCGAGAGGATGGACGTGTACGGGTATGGAGAAAACCTCGTGAATCCATGGACCCTGGACGTCAGGGGATTGTTCATTCTGGGTTGTTGGGTTGTTTGTGGGAAGAGACCAAACTGCGAGGTCATCGGATCAGGGAAGGAAGTCGGCCGTGCCCTTTCAGAGCAACCATCCCGGCATTTTCCTGGAGCGATTTGGGGAAATCACGGAAAACCTAAATCAGGATGGCCTGACGCGGGATTGAACCGTCGTCCTCCCGAATGCGAGTCCAGTGTGTTCATTCTGGTAGAGGCTCTGTAATGGTGTGGGGCGTGTGCAGTGGGTGTGATATGGGACCCCTGATACATCTAGATACAACTCTGACAGGTGACACGTACCTAAGCCTCGTGCATCCATTCAAGTCTATTGTGCATTCCGACGGACTTGGGACAATTCCAGCAGGACAATGCGACACTCCACACGTCCAGAATTGCTACAGAGTGGCTCCAGAAGCACTCTTCTGAGTTTCAACACTTCCCCAGCCACCAAACTCCCCTTTCATGGACATTATTGAGCATATCTGAGATACCTTGCATCGTGCTATTCAGAAGAGATCTGTACCCCTCGTACTCTTAGGGATTTATGGAGAGCTCTGCAGTATTCATTGTGTCAGTTCCCTCCAGCAGTACTTTAGACGTTAGTCGAGTCCATACCACGTCGTATTGCGGCACTTCTGCGTGCTTCCGGGGGCCCTACACGATATTGCCTAGGTGTACCAGTTTATTTGGCTCTTCAGTGTATAACAAGTAGCCTATTTCAAAAGGCAGTGCAACAAAGATTCTTAGAGAACCCGCGCCGGGACAACGCATGGACCAAGTGTGGGATAGGCCGGTATTACACTATCAAATTTCTTTGACAAAGATTTGATCAAATGTGAGATCAAATATCCCGTCAAATTTGTTTGACAAAGATCTTTGACGTAGCGCTAGAAGGGGTATTACACTGTCATCATATTTTTCGTCATAGTTCAAGATGGCTGACAACAGCAACTTGTTATTAACCGCAGTAGTTGCATGTACCACAATTGCACTGTGTGCACATGCGGAGGAGAAGCGAGGGGAAGAAAAGGAAACATACCTGGGTGAAGCCGTGGGTTTTAAGACGACACGATAAAAGTATTCAACAAAACTTGTTACGTGAGCTTATAGTGGAGGACGTCAAGTCGTACATCTATTACTTAAGAATGGATGAGCACACATTTCTGTATGTGCTCAATAAAGTGTATACTCATATCACAAAGCACAATATTCACTTAAGAACTGCTACATCTGCAGAACACAGGCTCACCGTAACACTCCGATTCCTTGCTACAGGAGAGGGTTGGGTTGGGTTAGGTTGGGTCAGGTCTCCAATGTTCTTAATCTATTTTTGTATTCAGCGTGCCTCACGTTGTAAAGCGCCTCATAAGCTTCATACATCTCTATTAATTTTGTAGTTGTCGGCAAACACCAATTGTATTTACCGGCAAAGTTTATAAAAACACTACAGACGACAATGCTGCAGCGATGCTAGCGCTCCATGTGGTAACATATCACATTGCAGTGAACAGAAGACAAGCGACTTCTTTGATCAAATCTACAGCGAGGCCCTAGATTTGATCAAATATTGGACGACATTTGACAAAGTTCCCTATTACACCATCAAATATCTTTGACAAAGATACTGGACAAAGATATTTGACAAAGAAATTTGATAGTGTAATACCGGCCATAGAAGTAAGCAGTTACACAGCATGGCTACACTGTGCAGTATATACCGGGGCCTGCACTGCGCCCTCGCATCAGGAGCCTAACGCCTGGCCGAGCTGGCGGGATGAGCGGCCATTTCAATAATGCAGACTGCAGGCCAGGGGGCTCGCCCCAATTGCGGCGATGCCATTGTGCGGCGAATTATGGCCAAGATTATCTCATTACGGGCCCGCTCTGGGTCCCTACGTCCCATTCAGCCGCTCTAGGTGGCTCCCCCCTCTCCCGGGCGCTTAGCACTCCCGTCTTCCGCGAACGGCGAACAGACATTGCGGCGACAGCCGGTCCCATTCAAGTAGTAGAGAGTCCCCTGTCCCTCGTATCTACGAGGGTGAGTCAAATGAAAACCTTAAATATTTTTTAAATATTATTTATTGTGCAGAAGTGGTACAAAGTTGTATCACTTTTCAACATAATCTCCCCCGCGCTCAATGCAAGTCCTCCAGCGCTTACGAAGTGCATAAATTCCTTTGGAAAAAAATTCTTTTCGTAGTCCGCGCAAAACAATTCACGCAATTTCTTCCCATTGCGTCTTTGAGTGGTCTATATGGAAATCACTTGGGGCAAGGTCTGGTGAGTATGGTGGATGAGGAAGACACTCACAATGCAGGTCTGTGATTGTTGCAACTGTTGTACGGGCTTTCCATTGTCATGTTGCAAAAGGACACCTGCTGACAGCAAACCACGTCGCTTTGATTTGATTGCAGGCCGCAGATGATTTTTTAGGAGATCTGTGTATGATGCACTGATGACAGTGGTCCCTCTAGGCATGTAATGTTCCAAAATGACGCCTTTTTCGTCCCAAAAGAGAGTCAGCATCACCTTCCCTGCTGATGGTTCTGTTCGAAACTTCTTTGGTTTTGGTGATGAGGAATGGCTCTCTTCGTTTCCGGTTGGGGGAAATGAACCCAGGTTTCGTCCTTCGTAGCGATTCTTGCAAGGAAGCCATCACCTCGTTCAAAGCGCCGAAGAAGTTCTTCACAAGCATCAACACGTCGTTCTCTCACTTCAGGAGTCAGCTGCCGTGGCACCCATCTTGCAGACACTTTGTGAAACTGGAGCACATCTTGCACAATGTGGTGTGCTGACCCATGACTAATCTGTAAACATGCTGCAGTGTCATTCACTGTCACTCGGTGGTTTTCCTTCACTATGGCTTCAGCTGCTGCAATGTTCTGTGGAGTCACAACTCGTTGTGCCTGACGTGGGGGAGGAGCATCTTCCACTGAAGTAGACTTGCTGCTGTGACAAACATGCATCACAGTACTGAATCTTCATTCGTCGATGAATTTCAATAGGTTTCACACCTCCACTACGCAAAAAGCGAATAACAGAATGCTGTTCTTCCCTGGTGCAAGTCGCAAGTGGGGCGGCCATCTTTATACTGATACTGCGACGGTATGTGTGCATCTGCACTATGCTGCCACCTACAGGCCATTTTGCACGCTGTTTGTAGCACGCTTACCAACTTACAGGATAATGGCACGAAATTTCGATTTGTTATTACAAATTTAAGGTTTTCATTTGACTCACATTTGACTCGTACATACTGTCCCACGAGTTCGCATAACCCTCTTGAGACTTTGTACAGTTGCGGAAATAAATTCCCCACTTTGTGCAAGACTTGCAAAAGAATCTGCACCGTGTCATGATATGGGCAAGGATGTCCTAATAATAGCTGCCTGGACAATATATATTTTTTAAGAGTATCGAAATTCTCATTTAAACACGTTGGAAACGTGGTTAATACGTCAGCTCCAAGACGAGAGAATCGTGGATAATATGTGGTTACAGCAAGACAGAGGTTCAGCAGATTTTGCTATTCAGGTGCGTGACTTGGACGGTGAATGGTTTGGGGTGTTCGGCCACAACTGTAATCCCAGAGAAATCGTCACCACCAAGTCCGGACCTCACCACGCTAGGAAACTCATCGCAATGAGTAATCAAGTCCCATGCACCTTAACGTCCGGTAGAGACTGCTCAACAATTTCGCAAATCTGTCGAGGGAGCGTTTCGCAGCTTAACTCCTGAGATGCTCCGGAAGACGTCAAGGAGGGCATGGAGACATAGCGATAGACTTCTCGAACGCACTATGTAGTAAATTCGTAAGGTGACGATAATCTATTTAAATGTTGGGACGTACGCACTGTTGACCAGTAATTCCTACCTGAAAGTACAAATGCTTAGAAACTTTCGAATGATCTTTTAAGATCTGCTGCAACCCATCTCTCAACAACACAGTTCTATTTCAGCTTTCGCGATACTTTTATTTTTTTTCAGGAATTAGGCTGCATACCATGACATCGTCAGAGTTACTTCAAGAAGAGAGGACTTTGAACACAGCTTAGACAGCGATGTCAAGAAAAGAACGTACAGACAGGAGAGAATGGCAGCTTTCGAAGTGTGGGGCAGCATAGAATGCCGAAGATTAGACGAGTACATCGAGTAGCTATTGATGAGGTACTTACGACCCTGAACAAGCAGGAAATAGTTTCAATCGGGCAACTTAGCTAATAGAAGGGATCCTGAGGAATCGACGAATCGTCACTTGACCTTACGTCATCTAAGCACTTAAGATATGGAGTTTTGAAATAATCTACACTCATTCGCTTAAATTACGGATAATGCTAATAGATGGTGAAACAACGCTCTGGTGGGCGGCTTGCGGGTTTAAATCGCCTCGGGGTATGACCATGCGGTGCATTTCACCTGTCGTCGTCGCACGGTCGCGCTGGCAGCAGCCCACACACGCAGAGGTGTGTTGGTGCATGTCAGAGTACGGTGCAGCGAGTAAGTGTGCAGACGTTTTCAGACGAGCTAATGGTGAAAGAGTGTTGAAAAAGGCTCAAAGAACACATATTGACGACGTTATGAGGGATAGAATACTAGGGCGACTGGTAACTGGTCAAACACAGCAGGTCGTAGCACGGGCCCTCCGTGTGCCACAAAGTATGACCAAGATTATGGCAACGATTCCAGCAGACAGGAAACGTGTCCAGGCGCTACGTTACGGGACGTCCACAGTGTACAACACTACAAGAAGACCGATATCTCACCAGCAGTGCCCGCAGACGGCCACGGAGTACTGCAGGTAGCCTTCCTCGGGACCTTACCACAGCCACTGGAACAGTTGTCTCCAGACATACAGTCTACAGACGACTGAACAGACATGGTTTATTCGCCCGCAGACCTGCAAGGTGCATTCCACTGACCCCTGGTCACAGGAGAGCCCATAGAGCCTGGTGTCAAGAACACAGTACGTGGTCATTGGAACACTGGTCCCAGGTCATGTTCACGGACGAGTCCAGGTATAGTCTGAACAGTGATTCTGAACAGTGATTCTCGCCGGGTTTTCATCTGGCGTGACCAGGAACCAGATACCAACCCCTTAATGTCCTTGAAAGGGACCTGTATGGGGGTCGTGGTTTGATGGTGTGGGGTGGGATAATGATTGGTGCACGTACACCCCTGCATGTCGTTGACAGAGCAACTGTAACAGGTCAGGTGTATCGGGACGTCATTTTGCACCAGTATGTCCGCCTTTTCAGGGGTGCAATGGGTCCCACCTTCCTCGTGATGGATGATAACGCACGGCCCCACCGAGCTCCCATCGTGGAGGAGTACCTTGAAACAGAAGATATCAGGCGAATGGAGTGGCCTGCCTAAACCCCATCGAGCACATCTGACATGCTCTCGGTCGACGTATCGCTGCACGTCTTCAAACCGCTAGGACACTTCAGGAGCTCCGACAGGCACTGGTGCAAGAATGGGAGGCTATTCCCCAGCAGCTGCTCTACCAACTGATCCAGAGTATGCCAACCCGTTGTGCGGCCTGTGTACGTGTGCACGGTGATCATATCCCATATCGATATCTGGGCACATGCGCAGGAGTGGCGTTTTGTAGCACATGTGTTTCGGGACGGTTTTCTCAACTTATCACCAATACCGTGGACTTACAGATCTCTGTCGTTTGTGTTCCGTATGTGCCTATGCTATTAGCGCCAGTTTTGTGTAGTGCCATGATGTGTGGCACTAAATTCTGCAATTATCCTTAATTTATGAGCATGAGTGTAGGAAGGCTGTAAGTTACGTCGTTCATTAACGATGAAACGGTATGGCGCACGAACGCATCTTTAGCAGCACGTAGTATAGGAAGCAAACATTGTTGAAATATGTCAAAAATATTAGTCTGCAATAAATTTTACGATTAACGCCCCCGCCTCCCCTGCAACCTCGATTCTGTAAAGAATCAAACCCCTATGTATAAAACAGCTTCAAAGGTCTATTTACTTTGCAAATCAGTTAACAAGTTAAATATTTGACGTTAAGCATGTAAAATCTCTGTAGCTGTAGACGCAAAAACCGAAATTATGTTGGTTTTATTATTTGAGGGTTATTCACCCGTATACTAATGAAAAAGTTTAGAAGAGGTTTGTTAGTATGTTAAAAGTTTGTCGCAAGTGGCGAAGTGCACTCATTCTCAAAATACTGGATGCATTGGGTGAATTGCCGTGGCGTAAGCTGCATAGCATCAAGACACACTCAGTTTCTAACTTTAATACAGGGTAACTCAAAATAGACTACAACATCGGAACAATACAGAATTTTATTGAGATAACTTGAGAATAGGTAGGTGTGTCATTTTGTAGCAAATAGCAAGTTTGATTGGCGTAGTGCGTCAGTACCCCATTCTGCCACCAGGAGCGCCAGCGTAGTGCGCAGTTAAAATGGCTACTTTGATGGATGCGCAGCGTGCTCGCTGTGGGTTTTGTTTCAAGAAACCTCTTTAATTCCACAGATCGATGAAGACTAACCGAGATGGGATCGTGCAACTCCTCATTTCCTCGCGGAAGTTCGAGGTTTCCTCGACAATCGCTTCCCAGGTCGAAGTACATACTGGCCGTGAAAGGCCAGTCAAAAATGTTCAAATGTGTATGAATTCTTAAGGGACCAAAGTGCTGAGGCCATGGGTTCCAGAGACCGCTACTTAAACTAACTTACTAAGAACAACACACACAGCCATTCCCGAGGGAGGACCCGAACCTCCGGCGGGAGGGGCCGCGCAATTCATGACCCTGTGCTAGATTAAACCTTTAACGTGAGGTTATACCTCTTAATGAGTAATTACAACAGCATTTTAATCTTTTTAAATGTGGCCAATAACTGCGCCAAACACAGAAAAAATTTTGTTGCCTCCAAAAGACGTTGATAGGCATCCTGAAACTGAGACATGTAAACGTTTTAGCCATTTAACTATTTGGGGTAATAGGATGACGACGACGACGACGACGACAATGACGACCGACGACGACGACGACAATGATGACGACGACGACGACAATGACGACGACGACGACGACAATGACGACGACGACGACGACGACAATGACGACGACGACGACGACGACGACGACGACGACAATGACGACGACGACGACGACGACGACAATGACGACGACGACGACGACGACGACAATGACGACGACGACAATGACGACGACGACAATGACGACGACAATGACGACGACGACGACAATGATGACGATGACGACGACGACAATGACGACGACGACGACGACGACAATGACGACGATGACGACGACGACAATGACGACGACGACAATGACGACGACGACGACGACGACGACGACGACGACGATGACGACAATGACGATGACGATGACGACGACGACAATGACGATGACGACGACGACGACAATGACGATGACGACGACAATGACGATGACGACGACGACAATGACGATGACGATGACGACAATGACGATGACTACGACGACAATGACGACGACGACAATGACGATGACGACGACGACAATGACGACGACGACGACGAGAATGACGACGACGACGACGACAATGACGACGACGACGACGAGAATGACGACGACGACGACGACAATGACGACGACGACAATGACGATGATGACGACGACGACAATGATGATGACGACGACTGGTTATTTGGGCGCTCCACTGCGCGGTTATCAGTGTCCGTACAAAGGCCGACTTTTTACACAGTCCAGTGTTTTTCACAGCCCAATCTAGCCACTGTCACATTTGATGATGATGAAACGATGAGGAGAACACATACACCCAGTCCCTGAGCAGAGAAAATCCCCGACGCAGCCGGGAATTGAACCCGGGACGAGCTGAAAAACTCATTCAGAATTAATAATAAGATGATTTGTGTATGCCGACTCAAAGTGGAGTTTGCTAGAATTATCCTGCAGTTGCGACCTCCCTTAACAAGCACGCGATGTAGATGTAGCATAACACCGACCTGATACGTCGGTCCTCTCACCGTTTTCCGATGCCTCCTCAAACCGGCGTTCGTTTAGTAACGTTTATACGGAGAACGATAGAGAAGCCATATCCGTAACAAATAATAAGCAAGTCGAGCTGTGTAATGACCTACACCGTCACGGATACAAACCGACGCTTACCACGAACAGAGGAGTGAGTCGGAGCAGGAAGAGAGTGGGTAGCTGGCGCAGCGGCGAGAGAGGCAGGCGGTGACTCACTGTGGCAGAGCTGGAGGCCGACCAGCGGCTGGCTGGCTGGCCGCTCACAGACTTGGCGTTTGGCAGCAGCGGTTCCCGCCAGCTGCCATCACAGCCCAGTCTGCTGCGGTGGCGCTGCGCCGCGAGCAGCAGGTGTCAATCGCAGGGGTGGGGATTCGTCTGTCTGGGGTTTCTCCGGTTACGAAAGCGGACACGGGTTTGTTTACAAAAGTAACGTCTGCTGCTGACACTCAAAATTTTCTCTTATTTATTGCTTGCTCGACGTGTTTCCGCCGCGCGGTTTGAGGCGTCACGTCACGGTCAGCGCGGCCCCTCCCGCCGGAGGTTCGAGTCCTCCATCGGGCATGGGTGTGTGTGTGTCTTGTTATGAGCGTAAGTTAGTTTAAGTAGTGTTTAAATTTAGGGACCGATGACCTAAGCTGTTTGGTCCCTTAGGCATTCAAACACATTTGAACATTTCTGACGTGTTTCCGGAAATAGTTCCTATTTTCAAGTGCGTTTTTCCGTATATTATGGCCTACTGCGAGTTTTTTTGTTGATAAATATTGAAACACACGAAAACGCGTACTCGAAAATTGGAATAATTTCCGGAAAAACAACAACAACAAATTAAAAAATAAAATCGTCACTGGTAGCTGAAACCCATTGTTTTTACAGCTGCAGGCTTCCACTAACCACTTTTAATGGATGAAAACGGCAGATAATGTGACTTGAGGGATGCATACATCCAATGGCTCACAGACTTGCCTCATCTTTCTCATGATTGTAGTACATATTTACACCTACAAAATACTGCCACCTCCTCCAGGTTCTCACTCTATTTTTGGGGAGGAAGGAGGGGAGTGGCTTAGTGCATCCGGCTAAAGCGGCAGAACACAAGTAGAAAATTCTGTTAGCATTTATTAGGTAGGTCGTTAACAAGAACAGCAGGGATCAAAATATACTACGCTCGGGCACACCTGAAGTTACTTCTATCCTTGTCGATGACTCCGCCTTCAAGACATCATTCTGTGGCCTGCCTGTCCTATCATCGGAGACAAGGATATTGTCGAGACTGCCCAGGCAAGTGTGATAGGACTGCTCTTGTTCTCTGCACACACACACACACACACACACACACACACTGTCTGCCGCTATCTACAGTTGTGTACAGAAGAAGGTCGTCATTCAGGCAGTTTAGCAGGATACAGGGTAAATTGTGCAAGTCGTAGCTACAGAATTGTCAAATTCCTCTCGTAACAGATTAATTGCCACCATAATTCAAATACAGAACGAGAATTAAAAATATAGTTGCCAACGATCTAATACGTATGTCAGACCATGTAGACAATATACGCGTCACTCCATAACGACTATTTTGCCTGAACAGACCTACAATGAAAGGGAAGTGGATAAATTTAATACCAGATGGCAGTGACTCTGAAAACTCCTTACAAATACGTCAGTATGTGATTTATACTACGCTGCAGGCACTATGGAATGTAAAGAAATGAATTTTTTTTTTAGATTACCTGATGACATTGTAATTCTGTCAGAGACAGCAAAGAACTTGGAAGGGCAGTTAAACGGAATGGATAGTGTCTTGAACAGAGATTATAAGATGAACGTCAATAAAAGTAAAACAGCAGCAACTGAATGTGGACGAACTAAATCAGGCAATGCTGAAGAAGTTAGACTAACAAGGGGAGGCCGCCAATTGTGAAATTCAGATCCGATTCATACTGCGCATAATAAAAGCTCATGGCCAGAGGTGTAATGTGGCAAAGCACCAAGATGCACTTCTCAGCCGTTCTCGAGAAAATCGACAGTTAAAAGAAACCGTTGCGGTGAAATACTCTCTACGATTAGTAATTTTCTACAGCGTGGTGGTGCAGCGGTAAGCGCTCGGGTTCGTAATCCGAAGGTCGCCGGATCGAATCTCGCTCCATGCAACTTTTTTTTTAGTATTTGTTTTTTGTAATTCATATATATATAATTCCCGGCAATCAGTTGCAACAATTATGCATACAATAAGTTGTTGAAAGTCGTTTGTCGTGGAAATACTGGCGACTTCGAACATCATTATGTTTTCCGCAAACAAAGTTGTATTTCACAAATGTTATTAATTGTCTTCATAATGTTAACCACGTATAGTTAACGGAAGACGTAGAAACGAATACGTATAGCGTAAGTCAAACGTTCGAATTAGAATAGAGACCCCACGAACACAAACTTGCTGTGGCAGGTATGAAATATAAACTCCGTTACTCGCTCGTTACACTTGAAGGGCAGATGTTGAATGGGCCGAAACGAGCCGCCCCATAACAGCGTAGTTGCCTGCTAACTTCGAAAGAAGGTAGATGCGGTCCCTAGCGCAACTTATAACATCGTCGAAAATCAGTGCGGACGGGACAGCTTTGGTATACGCTGTTAAACAAACGGAAAAATGGAGGCGGTACAATTGGAGAGCGATCCGCCTTCACCAACATGCATAAGCAATTCATTAATAGTGTATATATATATATATATATATATACTAATAATAAAAAAATATTGCATGGCGCGAGATTCGATCCGGCGACCTTCGGATTACGAACCCCAGCGCTTACCGCTGCGCTATGACGCTGTAGAAAATCATTAATCGTAGAGAGTATTTCACCGCAACGGTTTCTTTTAACTGTCGATTTTCTCGACAACGGCTGAGAAGTGCATCTTGGTGCTTTGCCACATTACACCTCTGGCCATGAGCTTCTATTATGCGCAGTATGAATCGAATCTGAATTTCACAATTGGCGGCCTCCCCTTGTAAGATATGAGACACTGAAAGCAGTAGATATGTTTTGCTATTTTCACAGTAAAATAAGTGATGATAGGCGAAGTAGAGAACATATAAAATTTATACTTGCAAGAAAAGTGTTTGTGAAGGAGAGAACATTGTTAACATCGAATATGATTGAAACTTCCTGGCAGATTAAAACTGTGTGCCGGACAGAGACTCGAACTCGGACCTTTGCCTTTCGCGGGCAAGTGCTCTACCAACTGAGCTACCCAAGCACGACTCACGCCCCGTCCTCACAGACTTACTTCTGCCAGTACCTCGTCTCCTACCTTCCACGCTTTGCAGAAGCTCTCCTGCGAACCTTGCGGTGACATGGCTTAGCCACAGCCTCGGGGATGTTTCCAGAATGAGGTTCACAGGAGAGCTTCTGTAAAGTTTGGAAGGTTGGAGACAAGGTATTGGCAGAAGTAAAGCTGTGAGGACGGGGCGTGAGTCGTGCTTGGATAGCTCAGATGGTTGCCGGCACGGTAGCTCAGCGTGTTCGGTCAGAGGGTTAGCTGCCCTCTGTAATAAAAAAACTGAGTTCATCGATCAACAACGAACTTAAACGGTTGTCTTACGACGACGTCCGCCCCGAGCAGATGAAACGAACAAAAGCGAACAAAATGAGACAAAAAAAAATGGTAGAGCGCTTGCCCGCGAAAGGCAAAGGTTCCGAGTTCGAGTCTCGGTCCGGCACACAGTTTTAATCTGCCAGGAAGTTTCATATCAGCGCACATTCTGCTGCAGAGTGAAAAATCTCATTCTGGAAACAAGAAACCTGACCACTGACGATGTAGATGCTTTAAAATAAAACGACACGCCATTTTTTTTTTTCAGTTGCTAAAGGCGGCAATTAACCTATACCACATGAATACTGTATTGTACCTCTGAACGCCACAGGCACTGCAATATCTTACTTCACTAATTGGACGGATATTTTGAAAGAATAGATTCTAAACATCAAGGAATGATACATTGGTGGGTAGTGGGGTACAAATTGCACAAGGAGACTAATTTTGAATCCTGCCTTGACGTCAAATATGTGGAGTCTAGGAAACCTGCCTTCTCGGATCGCTATACAACACTGGAACAAATCGTATTAACGAGTTTTATTACGAAATGAACAATGGCAGTCCTTAACTTTGACAATAAAACAGAAGTGTCGCAAGCAAAGGGAGACATGAAAATAAGAAATCTCTTCAGTATATACAATTCCTAATACAAGTGAAGTGATACAGTAGACTCTTCTATTCAGGTGGCTAGTCGTGAAGCTTCTGTAGAAGTGGGCCGCGGCCAGTCGGGTGCGATGCTTCTGTCCTCTTCGCATAGAGGCCGCTGCCGTCGCGTTGTCGTCCTGGAGAGGGGTCGGTCAGCGTGTGATTGGCTGACGTCTTCTCCACACCCCTCTCCGCTCTCTCGTTCCCGACTGGCGTGCCGGCGCTCGACTTTACGCCGGTACAACTAAGAGATGATAACCGTTAGCAGGTTGCAACGTGTGGAGACTGCAACACTTTTTCGGAGATGAAGGGGCTTGCACACTATAGAATAGCGCAGAGATCTGCGATAAAACCAGTATTGAGGGGGAAAGGAAACCAATCAGGCCAACTTGGAGCAGGATGGCACCACAGGACATTTTAATTTCCACTGTCTGCACTTTTACAAATACATTCATAAAACTTTGTTAGCATGCCGAGGGAGGATTCAGGATTCACACTCACAGTACTGGAAGTTCAAGAACATAACAAAAAATTTTTTTTACTTGTGGAATTTCATCATTTTATCACTTACTATTGGCTGCATTTGTTGCTATAGGTACACTTTTCTTCAGAAGTAAGAGATTCTTCGATGAATTTTGCACAGCATACAAACCGTACTTACAGGTGTATGAAAGGCTAGAATTTATTTAATTTATGATTAAATGAATGAGCTGTTACAATTTAAACTTCATGTTTAGAAAAAACTCAAATTTTATAGTTAATTATATCAATATTTACCACAGTTTTTAATAGATTTGAGAGTTTCATACACCTGTAAGTATGGTTTGTATGTTGTGCAAAATGCATCGAAGAATCGCTCTTACTTACGAAGAAAAGCGTACCTATAGCAACAAATGTAGCTAAAAGTAAGTGAAATTTCACAAAAAATTATTTTGTCGTGTTCTTGAACTTCCAATGTTATGAGTGTGAATCCTGAATCCTTCCTGGCCATGCTCACAAAGTTTTATCAATTTATTTGTGACAGTACAGACTGTAGTAGTAGTAGTAGTAGTAGTAGTAGTAGTAGCTTTATTCATCCGCAGATCTCCTTTTACAAGGATATAGGACATGTCAAAGCATTTACGAGTACAAATTTAGATCAATTTAAAATAAGCTAATTCGTACACACATATACTTACAGACTTCTAGTTAGACACAATCATTAGATTTACTCCTAGTATACAATACTTTTTTTTTTAACAAATAACTTATTAAATAATGTAATGCCACATTGTTCACTCATATCTCACTGTCACTGCACACACACACACACACACACACACACACACACACACACACACACACACACCACACACGGCCATTTTCTGTACCGCAACTTCCCATCTGATATCCTGAAAAACTGAGTCAGCATCGCTCCATAATGAGTGAGCTCAGAAAGAGGAAGAGGTGTTACTATTGTGTTATGCATAGCATGGGGGCAAGTATTTCTAGAAAGGACAAAAAAAAAGCAGTGAAGTTGTTATGTGGAATGTTGCATATTTTGTAATCATTATTATTATTGTTATTTATTTGTAAAACATTTTTTTATCAAACCCCTACTCTGTTTTAGCTAAGTAATCCTTCAATGTATAAAATGTATTGCGTAACAGGTACTTTTTAGCTGCCTTTTTTAAATAAGTGTATTTTGGGAATTTCTTTATTCTCTTTTGGTAATTTGTTGTATAGTCTTATTTCTTGGTAGAAAATGCTCTTTTGAGTTTTATGTTTATTTTTCCTTGGCAACTGTAAGTTGAGTCTAGCTCTTGTTCCATGCTCATGTACATAATGTTTCTGCAGTAATTACCAATGTTATTTTTGATGTGTAGAAGTGGCTGGTAAATGTATTTACATCAAACAGTTAAAATCCCCAGTGTTCTGAACAGATCTTTACAATGAGCTCGACTAGTATTTTTGGTTGTTATTCTTATGGTTCTTTTCTGGAGTTTGAGAATTGTGTTCATATTTAGTGCATTTGTTCCCCAAAAAAGAATTCCATAGCTAAGAATTGAGTGTACATTTGAATAATGTGTAACTAAAAGACACTGCATGTTACACACTGATGGTAGGATTCTAAGGGCATAACATGCTGATGACATTCAGTTTGCAAGTACACTACTGGCCATTAAAATTGCTACACCAAGAAGAAATGCAGATGATAAACGGGTATTCATTGGACAAATATATTCTACTAGAACTGACATGTGATTACATTTTCACGCAATTTGGGTGCATAGATCCTGAGAAATCAGTATTCAGAACTTTCACCTCTGGCGTAATAACGGCCTTGATACGCCTGGGCATTGAGTCAAACAGAGCTTGGATGGCGTGCACAGGTACAGCTGCCCATGCAGCTTCAACACGATACCACAGTTCATCAACAGTAGTGACTGGCGTATTGCGACGAGCCAGTTGCTCGGCCACCATTGACCAGACGTTTTCAATTGGTGAGAGATCTGCGGAATGTGCTAGCCAGGGGAGCAGTCGAACATTTTCTGTATCCAGAAAGGTCCGTACAGGACTTGCAACGAGCGGTCGTGCATTATCCTGCTGAAATGTAGGGTTTCGCAGGTATCGAATGGAGGGTAGAGCTACGGGTCGTAACACATCTGAAATGTAACGTCCATTGTTCAAAGTGCCGTCAATGCGAACAAGAGGTGACCGAGACGTGTAACCAATGGCACCCCATACCATCACGCCGGGTGATACGCCAGTATGGCGATGGCGAATACAAGATTGCAATGTGCGTTCACCACGATGTCGCCAAACACGGATGCGACCATCACGATGCTGTAAATAGAACCTGGATTCATCCGAAAAAATGACGTTTTGCCATTCGTGCACCCAGGTTCGTCGTTGAGTGCACCATCGCAGGCGCTCCCGTCTGTCTGTGATGCAACGTCAAGGCTAACCGCAGCCATGGTCTCTGAGCCGCTGCAAATGTCGTCGAACTATTCGTGCAGATGGTGGTTGTCTTGCAAACGGCCCCATCTGTTGACTCAGGGATCGAGACATGGCTGCACGATCCGTTACAGCCATGCGGATAAGATGTCAGTCATCTCGACTGCTAGTGATACGAGGACGTTGGGTTCCAGCACGGCGTTTCGTATTACCCTCCTGAACCCACCGAGTCCATATTCTGCTAACAGTCATTGGATCTCGACCAACGCGAGCAGCAATATCGCGATACGATAAACCGGAATCGCTATAGGCTACAATCCGACCTTTATTAAAGTCGGAAACGTGATGGTACGCATTTCTCCTCCTTACACGAGGCATCACTACAACGTTTCACCAGACAACGCCGGTCAACTGCTGTTTGTGTATGAGAAATCGGTTGGAAACTTTCCTCACGTCAGCACGTTGTAGGTGTCGCCACCGGCGCCAACCTTGTGTGAATGCTGTGAAAAGCTAATCATTTGCATATCACAGCAGCTTCTTCCTGTCGGTTAAATTTCGCGTCTGTAGCACGTCATCTTCGTGGTGAAGCAATTTTAACGGGCAGTAGTGTAGCTTTGTGCGTTCACACCACTTCAACTGAGAATCAACATTCATTCATAGAAATTTTGCATTTGTTACACAGTCTTCAGAGGTGGCATCTACATTTAATTTAACATTGTTATTTTGCCGCATCAAACTGAATTTCATGGCATTGGTTTTCTTTATGTTCAGTGTCACTTTATTACTTATCGACCAATCGTGGTGCTCCTCCAGCTTCAAGTCGGCCCGTCTGACGTCGTACCCCCCTTAAGGACTGACTGAAGAAAAAATCATCAACAACAACTTTAACCATACGAAAATTGTCGATTCTGTAGTTATTTCCCGAGAATCGGAAGTGTGCATTTGGAAAAGGACGTTCTAAGCAGCAGCAGCATCAAAGGTAAGGACAGTGCAACGCTGCTATCTGTGCAGCAACGTACGTGGCTGAAAGTGTGTGGGGGCAATCTGCGCCGAGAGCCCTCCCGTTTTGGGCGGCTGCGACAGGACGTGCGGGGCAGATACGGCACGTGCGTCTGCGATAGGCGCACCAGGCAACCGGGCGACGCGCGCCGCTCAGCACGGGGCGGGAGAAGCACCCAGCCAGCTGGCCGCCCCGCTGCTTGGTGGCTGATGCCGCACCACCGGCTCATCCGCGGCGTCCACCAGAGTCCAACCCAAAGCCGTCGAACGACAACCTCCCAGCGTGCCGAGTTCGATGTGCTGCTGAATGCTCAGTAACGTGGGTCCCATCGCGGTATGCGCGATAGCAACACGCTCCAGCGGCAGTTGTCGGCTGTATCTAGCTCGTACATCACACTGTTGACGGAATGAACTGGCGTCAAATTCCCATATTAGCTCTCCTAAACTTGCACTACTGCCCATTAAAATTGCTACACCACAAAAGATGACGTACTAAAGACGCGAAATTTAACCGACAGGAAGAAGATGCTGTGATATGCAAATGATTAGCTTTTCAGAGCACTCACACAACGTGCTGACATGAGGAGAGTTTCCAACAGATTTAGCATACACAAACAGCAGTTGATCGGCGTTGCCTGGTGAAACGTTGTTGTGATGCCTCTTGTACGGAGGAGAAAACTGTACAATCAATCAAGTTTCCGACTTTGATAAAGGTCGGATTCAAGCCTATCTCGACTGTGGTCTATCGTATCGCGACATTGCTGCTCGCGTTGGTCGAGACCCAATATGGAATCGGTGCGTTCAGGAGGGTAATATGGAACGCCCTGCTGGATCTCAACGGCCTCGTGTCACTAGCAGTCGAGATGATAGGCATCTTATTCGAATGGCTGTAACGGATCGTGCAGCTCGTTTCGATCCCTCAGTCAACAGATGGGGACGTATGCAAGACAACAACCATCTGCACGAACAGTTCGACGACGTATGCAGCAGCATGGACTATCAGCTCGGAGACCGTGGTTGTGGTTACCCTTGACGCTGCATCACAGACAGGAGCGCCTGCGATGGTGTACTCAACGACGAACTTGGGAGCACAAATAGCAAAACGTCATTACTTCAGATGAATCCAGGATCTGTTTATAGCATCATGATGGTCGCATCCGTGTCTGGCGACATCGCGGTGAACGCACATTGGAAGCGTGTATTCGTCATCGCCATACTGGCGTATCACCCGGCGTGATGGTATGGGGTGCCATTGGTTACACGTCTCGGTCACCTCTTGTTCGCACTGACGGAACTTTGAACAGTGGACGTTACATTTCAGATGTCTTACGACCCGTAGCTCTACCCTTCATTCGATCCCTGCCAAACCCTACATTTCAGCAGCATAACACACGACCGCATGTTGCAGGTCCTGTACGCGCCTTCCTGGATACAGAAAATGTTCGACTGCTGCCCTGGCCAGCACATTCTCCACATCTCTCACCAACTGAAAACGTCTGGTCAATAGTAGCCGAGCAACTGGCTCCTCACAATATGCCAGTCACTACTCTTGACGAACTGTGGTATCGCGTTGAAGCCGCATGGGCAGCTGTACCTGTACACGCCACCCAAGCTGTTTGACTCAATGCCCAGACGTATCAAGGCCGTTATTGCGGCCAGAGGTGGTTGTTCTGGGTACTGATTTCTCAGGATCTATGCACCCAAATTGCATGAAAATGTAATCACATGTCAGTTCTAGTATAATACATTTGTCCAATGAATACCCGCCCGTCATCTGCATTTCTTCTTGGTGTAGCAATTTTAATGGCCAGCAGTGTAGATTTCTGCGGATCCCTCGAGGCGCGAGTTCTATTCACACTTATCGCTTTTTTTTTTTCTCCTCCTCCAAACCTCTACTCCGCCTAATCTAAGCAGTCATTCACTGCATAGTGTTCATTGTTTAATCAATTCCTTTTCATTTGCTTTTCAAGTTATTTCGTTTCAGCGAATTCCGTAATCCCCTTGCGCAGTTTACGGCAGAATATCAGCGTCCCGCTATCGCAGGGCGCTAGCCAAAGCGCAAAGTCCACCGGCTTACCTCGATCTGCAAGCGACTGACACCTGATCGCCAGCTCTCTGATCTCTTTTTTCTCCGTACGAAGAAAGCGACAAACTTTCAAAGAAAATCCCGCCGCAAACACAATACGCTGATTAGAATGTCGCCCCCTTTTTATTTGATTCTCCTCTAAGGCAAACGGGGGCAACGGATACCATGTGCGGTTTTACTAGGAACTCCAGGTGCCGACTTCTGAGAGGTAATGGATACTGCTGGCCTTGGTCGGTGCACTGCAACTTCACCTGCTTACAGTGAAGTGCCAACGTTTGAGCTGCGAGCAAACAGCTATGACGTTCTACGACAGCTTAAAAATAATAAATGATAAATACTTTTACAAACTGTTGAATATCGTTCGCGATGGATTATGTAAAGTTCCATTCGAATTGGAGACATTTATTAAATCGCATTGCAGGCAATACTATACGGAGACGTTGCCCTCATGGTCGCCAGAAACAAAATAACCCCACTCCTTCCTTGCTCTGCTGAGCCCTTCCCGCCGCCAATATGTGGCGTCACATGCGCCAAATATAAGGATGCGTTCACTAGCCTACTGCAAATTCAAGTATACCTATGACGACGACAACTACTGATTATACTTAAAAGCACGGTGTAATACGCAGAAGACTTACATCAGTTTCGGCTGTGCGAGACAAATGCATGGGGAAAAAAACTCAACCCGGAAAAGTTCAGAGCGCGCAAATCGGAGTGCAAGAATGGTGGACCATCTAAGGTTGACTTTGGCAAAAATGAATCTGTGCAGTTTGTGAACTTACACAAAATGTTACTGTCATGCCATCATGGATTACACGCACAACATACTTTCCTGTACCCATAACAAAACATGAACCCTATTTCGAGAGAACCGACCTCCTCCGTCTTCCCTTCTACACAGATCGATAATGACAACACTACAATTGAAGGAAATCAGCCCTCGGTCACTATTTTTAACAAATTAACCTGGTCTCGACACTGCTAGGAGTGTCTTCCTCAGAATTTAAATCAAAGAATGGTCTGTATTCTATAACATGGTCACAGAATTATAAATAAAAACATATGATAGAATACAAGTACGGAATCGTCGTGAAAGACTGGCAGTACTTATATGTCATTTATAAAATAATAAGTATGCGAAAAGGGCATTAGTCGCAAAAATATTAAAGATAAAGAAAACTGTGATGGCGAGCCACTAAGGGGTGCTCGTTGCTTGCGTTGGTGCAGGTTGGAAACGGACTGAGGTGCCCGCGTTAACAAATGCGGCCAGGTGAACATGGCACTGCAACGAGCGCGCCATCTAGTAGCCGTAGATACAATTAGGCCACTTCACATTGAAATATAGGCAGAAATGATTATAAATAAACGGTATTTGGTACATAATGGAGAGCAATGTTTGCTTAATAGTAGCATACAACATAACATTTTGTCTACATCAAAGTTTATAACAGCAAGATAAAACATGAAAACATCATTACGAAAATGTAGATAGGACTGAATGACAACTTGTAGAAAGCATTACTGACGTGAAAAGCAGGCAAGAAACATTTGATAACTGAAAAACATAGGACTAGCTTAGAAGGAAAAAAAACATTTCGGCAATCTGCACAAGCAGACTCGAAGTCAGATATCGAGTAAGGGCTTTACACCGTTGAAAAATTTTTTGTTACGTAGCTGTAGCTGTTCGTCAAGGATGAGGCTATGTTTTCGAGCAAAATGCTTGAAAATCTCTAATTCTTATAGAATATCTAGTCTACGCCCTTTCTTTCCAGTGTGCAAAATGTTGCTATCGCAGATGGCTTTAGGAGAAAGACCTGTAATTATCTTCTAATTGTTGTTGTTGTGGTCTTCAGTCCTGAGACTGGTTTGATGCAGCTCTCCATGCTACTCTATCCTGTGCAAGCTTCTTCATCTCCCAGTACCTACTGCAACCTACCTCCTTCTGAATCTGCTTGGTCTCCTTCTACGATTTTTACCCTCCACGCTGCCCTTCAATGCTAAATTGGTGATCCCTTGATGCCTCAGAACATGTCCTACCAATCGATCCCTTCTTCTAGTCAAGTTGTGCCACAAACTTCTCTTCTCCCCAATCCTATTCAACACCACCTCATTAGTTACGTGATCTACCCATCTAATCTTCACCATTCTTCTGTAGCACCACATTTCGAAAGCTTCTATTCTCTTCTTGTCTAAACTATTTAAAGTCCATGTTTCACTTCCATACATGGCTACACTCCATACAAATATTTTCAGACACAACTTCCTGACACTTAAATCTATACTCTATGTTAACAAATTTCTCTTCTTCAGAAACGCTTTCCTTGCCATTGCCAGTCTACATTTTATATCCTCTCTACTTCAACCATCATCAGTTATTTTGCGCCCCAAATAGCAAAACTCCTTTACTACTTTAAGTGTCATTTCCTAATCTAATTCCCTCAGCATTACCCGACTTAATTAGACTACATTCCATGATCTCCCTCAGCATTACCCGACTTAATTAGACTACATTCCATGATCCTCGTTTTGCTTTTGTTGATGTTCATCTGATATCCTCCTTTCAAGACACTATCCATTCCGTTCAACTGCTCTTCCAAGTCCTTTGCTGTATCTGACAGAATTACGATGTCATCGGCGAACCTCAAAGTTTTTATTTCTTCTCCATGAATTTTAATACCTACTCCGAATTTTTCTTTTGTTTCCTTTACTGTTTGGTCAATATACAGATTGAACAACATCGGGGAGAGGCTACAACCCTGTCTTACTCCCTTCCCAACCACTGCTTCCCTTTCATGTCCCTCGACTCTTATAACTGCCATCTGGTTTCTGTACAAATTGTAAATAGCCTTTCGCTCCCTGTATTTTACCCCTGCGACCTTCAGAATTTGAAAGAGAGTATTCCAGTCAACATTGTCGAAAGCTTTCTCTAAGTCTACAAATGCTAGAAACATAGGTTTGCCTTTCCTTAATCTAGCTTCTAAGATAAGTCGTAGGGTCAGTATTGCCTCACGTGTTCTAACATTTCTACGGAATCCAAACTGATCTTCCTCAAGGTCGGCTTCTACTAGTTTTTCCATTCGTCTGTAAAGAATTCGGGTTAGTATTTTGCAGCCATGACTTATTAAACTGATAGTTCGGTAATTTTCACATCTGTCAACATCTGCTTTCTTTGGGATTGGAATTATTATATTTTTCTTGAAGTCTGAGGGTATTTCGCCTGTCTAATACATCTTGCTCACCAGATGGTAGAGTTTTGTCAGAATTGGCTCTCCCGAGGCTATCAGTAGTTCTAATGGAATGTTGTCAACTCCCGGGGCCTTGTTTCGACTCAGGTCTTTCAGTGCTCTGTCAAACTCTTCACGCAGTATCGTATCTCCCATTTCGTCTTCATCTACATCCTCTTCCATTTCGACAATATTGTCCTGAAGTACATCGCCCTTGTATAGACCCGCTATATACTCCTTCCACCTTTCTGCTTTCCCTTCTTTGCTTAGAACTGGGTTTCCATCTCAGCTCTTGATACTCATACAAATGGTTCCCTTTTCTCCAAAGGTCTCTCTAATTTTCCTGTGGGCAGTATCTATCTTACCCCTGGTGAGACAAGCCTCTACATCCTTACATTTGTCCTCTAGCCATGCCTGCTTCGCCATTTTGCACTTCCTGTCGATCTCATTTTTGAGACGTTTGTATTCCTTTTTGCCTGCTTAATTTACTGCATTTTTATATTTTCTCCTTTCATCAGTTAAATTCAATATTTCTTGTGTTACCCAAGGGTTTCTACTAGCAGAAAGCGGAACGTTATCTTAGAACAGAAACCAGAATAAACTACCGAAGTCAGAGGACATGAAAGGGAAGCAGTAGCTGAGAAGGAAGTGAGATAGGATTGCAGCCTATTCTCGATGTTTCCGAATCTGTATACTGTGCGAGCAGTGAAGGGAACAAAGGAGAAACAAGGCAATTAAAGCTCAGGGAAAGGAGGAGATAAGGAGTTAGCGGAATTAAAGCTCTAAGGACAGATCGTCAGTCTCGCTCTGCCGGTAGAGCACGGAAAATGCAATGGTACCAGGTTCGATTGCTGGTCTGGCACACAAATTTAATCTCGCAAGAGGCTTCAAAAAATAAAAAAACTTCCGAGATTTGCCAATGACACTGCAGTTCTGTCGGAAGTGGCAAACGACTCTGCAGAGGAGGTGAGCGGTACGGGCAGCGTCTTGGAAAGAGGTTACGAGATGGACGGCAAGAAATGTGAACGCTCTGAAGCGCAACGCCTGGCTTCCTGCGGGTGAAGAGAGGCAGCGCGAAACTCAGTTGGCCCACTGCGCGCCCATGTAAGGCAATCCCCGAGGTGCGTAGCTGTCCGCCTGTCGGCCGCTGGAGACACGCCGCCGAGCTGCGGTCCAGCCTCGTGTTGTAGGTCGGCGGTGTCGGCTTCCGCACATTGTCCCGGTCACGTCGGCCGTCTGCACGCGCGCCTGTCACGTCCTGCTAGCTCCATCTGTGTTCTCCCTCTCGAACCGGTTCACCCATTCTTCACAGCTGGAACATCTCGTCAACTCTCCGTTTTCGAGAGCCCTGCACTGGTTGTTTGCCTTACTTTCTAACGATTTCGATACAGACGGTATTTCAAAACATTGCGCACAAATTGAAGTAACCGATAAAAGGGTCGAAATACCACTTCGGCATAGCAATTTATTGTCTTCGAAGTAACCGTGAGCCAGTGAAAGCTTCGAACAGTCAGAACAAGGACAATCAATGTACACGCCCGGTAGCAAAGATAATATACTGATTACTGAACAATGTTGTCCATTATACACTGAACAGCCACAGAAACTGGTACACCTGCATAATATCGTGAAGGGCCCCAGCGAACATGCAAAAGTGCTGAAACAAGACCTGGCATGGTTCAAATGGCTATGCGACTTAACATCTGAGGTCATCAGTCCCCTATAACTTAGAACTACGTAAACTAAGGACATCACACACATCCATGCCCGAGGCAGGATTCGAACCTACGACCGTAGCCGTCGCGCGGTTCCAAACTGTAGCGCCTAGAACCGCTCGGCCACATCGGCCGGCAACCTGGCATGGACTCGAATAATGTCTCATGAAGTGCTGGAGGGAACTGACACCATGAATCCTGCAGAGCTGTCCAGAAATGCGTTCGAGTGGGGTGGGCATCTCTTCTGTACAGCACGATGCAAAGCATCCCAGATACGCTCAACAATGTTCATGTCTGGGGAGTTTGGTGCCCAGCGGAAGTGTTTAAACTCCGAAAAGCGTTCCTGGAGCCACTCTGTAGCAATTCGGGACGTGTGGGGTGTCGCGTTGTACTACTGGAATTGCCTGTCGGAATGTACAATGGACATGAATAGACGCAGGTGATCAGACAGGATGTTTACGTACGTGTCACCTGTCAGAGTCGTATATAGACGTATCAGGGTCTACAGAGTCTCCACCAGCTTGAACAGGCCCCTGGTGACATGCAGGGTCCATGGATTCGTGAGGCTGTTTCCATACCCGTACACGTCCATCCGATGGATACAATTTGAAACGAGACTCGTCGACCAGGCAACATGTTTCCAGTCATCAACACTCCAATGTTGACGAGCCCAAGCGAAGCATAAAGCAGGCCGCAGTGGCCGAGCGGTTGTAGGCGCTTCAGTCTGGAACCGCGCGACTGCTACGGTCGCAGGTTCGAATCCTGCCTCGGGCATGGATGTGTGTGATGTCCCTAGGTTAGTTAGGTTTCAGTAGTTCTAAGTTCTAGGGGACTGATGACCTCCCATAATGCTCTGAGCCATTTGAACCATTCGAGGCATAAAGCTTCATGTCGTGCAGTCGTCAAGGGTACACAAGTGGGCAGTCGCCTCTGAAAGCCCATATCGATGATGTTTCGCTGACACTTCTTGAAATCTGCAGCAAGTTGCCGAAGGGTTGCACTTCTGTCACGCTGATCGATTCTCTTCAGTCGTCGTTGGTCCCGTTGTTGCAGGATCTTTTTACGGCCGCAACGATGTCGGAGATTTGGTGTTTTACCGGATTCCTGAAATTCACGGTACATTCGTGACATGGTCTCCACTTCATCGCTGCCTCGTGCGCCGACTATAACACCACGGTCAAACTCACTCAAATCCTGATAACCTACCACTGTATCAGCAGTAACCGATCTAAGAACTGCGCCAGACGCTTGTTGTCTTACATAGGTGTTGTCGACCACAGCGCCGTATTCTGCCTGTTCACATATGTCTGTATTTGAATAGGCATGCCTATACCAGTTTCTTTGGCGCTTCAGGGTAGAAGGGGCTCAGAATGGCGACCGCCGTATTTAATATAGGCATAAAATCTACACAGAAAATTCTGGCGGGCTCTACCAAGTAGAGCAGCATCACATAAAAATTGTCAGTCACTGGCGTGAAATTTTTTTCCATCGGTTACTGGTGTCATGCAATCGAGAGTTTTGATATCCCCCCCCCCCCCCCCTCCACATACACAACAGGAGGGAGAAGGAGGGGGGGGGGTTGAGAAAAAGGAAGTGGTCACGCAGCTGGACCCCTGGGATACTGGTATGTGACACTGAGTACGACATATAGTTGCACAGAAAAGTCTACAGGTGCTCCGTCTAGTTTCATCCACGTCTGACGATGCATGTTAACTGGTACGTTAATTTGTACGCACACACAAACAGTACATTACCCCCGCTGGACTAACGCTACATGTGCATAGATTGTCCTTGTTGTTTGTGATATTCCTAAGCTTTAAATCGCTCTAGACTATTTCCAAGATCATAATTTCCTGTTCGAGAGTTGTTCTATTTCGACTCCTCCACCAACTCGTCCAGCGTGTGCGCAGTATTTTTTATCACACCGCACTGGAGGGGCAGTCATACATTTTTAGTTATCTCCTCGAAAAAATGAAATTATAAAATTAATTTTGGTTGCTTGTCTGCAGCTACGTGCCTGCAGTCCCGGTACACAGCGAATCCCCCGTGCCACAGACTGCAAAACCCCGCTACAGCAGGTAAAACGAAATCGCAGAGCCCACGGATGAGAGTCGATCCATCGTGCTGTGACTTGTAGGAATGTAAGGGAATAAAGCAGAAAGAATCCACGCTCACGTCATTGGAATGTACGGCAAGCTTGCACCATCGTGTGAGACAGCGGTCGCTTCCATCGTCTGAATGACGGAGAACCCGAGTGTCAGACCACTTGTGTGCGAAGAACCGTGAATCGTGGTGAAAGTGTAGGCCCAGATGCTCAAAGACAGAAGTATAACAATGGAGGCGACAGTGGAGAAAGGGAAAATCAGTGATGGACCAGTTCACAACTGGATGCACGACATTCTGAACGCTAGAAAAACTCGCTGGGTTCCGTTACTGCTGACACCCATTCAAGAAACTCGCCGAAGCGAAGCAGCAGCGAAAATGTTGGCAGCCTGTCAGCCCAATCAAGATTTCTTCCTAAGGCGCCTGATCACCACGGACGAATGCTGAGGGTGTCATTAAGATCTCGACACAAAGGTGTGGACAGCTACTCGCGTCATACATCAGAAGGTTTATACGCGTGTCCCCACTGAGACTCGTCAGCTGAATGTTCTCAAGCGTGCTAGGTTGTGTATTGGGAACAGTCTCTTTAGCCATCGCCACTTGTTATGTGGTGATCACCCACCACTTTGTGCTCACCGTCCTCGACCTTTGAAGGTTCGCCATTTTCCGACGGAACGCCCTTTTTATAGCCACTTACGTTCTCATTTATGTGCCGTCTGAGTTATCGGCCGTTTTAGTGAACGACGCTCGGGCTGTGGAGCGCGTTATACTTTTTATCCGCCGTAGCAATATGGCGAAAAACATTTAATCTTTAGTTCAGTGCCTCCGTGGTCTCTATGGCGTATTTTATGGACCTTTCTCAAAGTCCCTGTTTTAAGCTGTCTTTCCTTCCGTCGACTGGGCATAAAGTGTAGTCGCTTTTAGCCCCTTTTTCCTCTTCTTCTTGTTCTTGATTCTGACATGGGCGCGTACGACCCTAGTTGCTTTTGCGCCCTGAAACAAAGCAAATGTAAAACTCTGCTTTTAAAAATTGTTTTGTTTATAACGATAAACAAACCGACGCTTTCCGCCGACACGGGGCGTCTCAAACAAGACGCGACGGGCAACATCTGTCTGGGATGCCCCAGCTACACACTGTAGAAACTAAACTGAGAATATCTGCCGAAACACCGCAGAAAATTCGCCTGACCACTGGCTTTTATAGAGAACAAGAGTGATTCTGTCAAATAGCCCGGTGCTGTTCTGATTATGTCCTTGTCTGTTCATCATTGGCCTTCCATGAACCTAAACATGACTGCCAACAGAGATAAGGAACAGGAACAAGTAGCCAGCAAACGTACAAGGAGAAGGTGCGAGAGAAAATGCAAACTCATGCTGGAGAATTGAAAGTAAGTGTGCAGTAGTATGCTGGGGAGAGAGAGAGAGTATTGGCAGTCAACGAAAGTGTGGTAGAGTTGCAACTGAGGTAGCGTTTCGTTTATCGCTTCCTCTACAAGATGGCTGCAGCTCGTAAAGCGAACGGCACGGCTGCGCTTTTAACGTCCGCTAAGGCACCTGCTGAAGGCTGGGGGCGATAATGTTTACGGTAGGCACCGAGTCCGCTGTTTTCCTGTATAACCTCAGCAATGAGCAGCTTTCACATTCCTACACTCGCCAACACGCCAGCCAACAGGCCCCGTGCAATTACCGCGGATACTGGTACCGTATTCAGACGAGGTATGCTGGCATTTAAGCTGACGCCAGTGCTGTCCTGATCAAGCGTATCTTATAGACGCGTGCTAGTAGCCAGTTCCAATCCCAGAAGCTGGAGAAATTTTAATCAGTGCGAGCACAAATGACGTTTAGTTTCCTGCTCTTGTTGCACTCCCGAAGCAAAAGAAAAACATAGATATTGGAATGCAGTCCGAAATAAATCACGCGAGCCGACAGAATGTTTTAGATTACGCAACGGGACACTAAATGTGGAAGATGAGTTTTGCTGTTCCGACTACAAAAATGTTCACAATTTTTTTTTTTTAAATCCATCTTTTATTCTTGTGGTGTGCGTACTGTATGACCTTCGGTACACACACCATCAGATTATTTGACTTGTCGCTCTAACGAAGTAGGCGAGTGTCAGCAATATGTCTCGTGGTCTTATTGTGGCGTGTTTATCTTCTGCCGTTAGGTCAGACGATAGAAATGCCGCTTGCACGCTTAGAGTAGCAGATTGACGGTGACCGACTTTAAACAGAACTTGATTAATTTTCACACACATTTATTAAAATAATAAAAAGCCATAGAAATTATTTAACTTGGTTCTGGATGCTATTTACAACTGGCAATCTGAAGTTCCTTTGGTGTTGGTACGTTAATCTTATTCTCACATATCGCTGATACTTGACAAAGTGTCTATACATTTCTCTTCATGGCTATGTACAGGAATATGGTAATCTTATTAGGCGCAGACTGAAACTTGACTGCAGACTAATGCAGACTGTTACAGACTGCTGGAGACTAATGCAGACTTGAGTAATCGGAGGTCTGTACACTCGTTATAATACCTCGCGCGTTCATGTATCACTGCGGAAGTGTGATCCGCGAGGAGAAAAGGTTCTACGTTAGCAGCAATCTCATTGGCTGCGTAACATATTAATACGCGGATCGGCGGAAGCAGAATTTGGTCCGTCTATACGGCACAGGCCCCCACAACCGCACTAGTGGTCGACTGTGAAGAGCGGACAAATTGAATAGCTGGCCGGCGGCCATTAGAGTGGTAAACTGACGCGCGGAGTTCGAATGTTTATACACCGCTTTTGGTTATTAAATGCCTTCCCTTGAGTTAGGTCGCAAACATAATGCCTCATTTAAATACGTTACTACAATATACTTTTTAATTTATGAACACACAGCAACTAGTCACTGTTTATGAATTTATCTTACGTACTACATGAAGTCTGCCGTAGCTAAAAGTTATGTACTGTTCCCCTAGCATTTTTCGTAGTTGATTTACGATAGATGTACGCAAAATGCATCAAAATACTCGAAGATTTGCCCACTATATTAATAGATATTTTCTGACTCTACCTTGCTTTAGATTTTATGACGAGAAGTGCGTTATATATGGCATAGTGCTTTGGCAACTCACGGGCAAATTATCAAGTTTCAACCTAACCTAGACCATGAAAACACTACCGATAAGCCAACTTTCTTCAAAATGATCAGAACATGTAAAATGGTATTCTGTCGGACGGAAATCTTGCTTCCTGACAGCGTGTAACCATTTTTGTAACAGCTGTGGTTTTGAGAAAGGAAACCTGCAAATAGATGCACAGACATTATGCTAATACCGTGTTACAAAAACATTTATTAAGCAAGCGCACTGACATACATAACAACTTAAAATATTCACATACGTGTGAAATGTAATATTCGTTCATTTCTCGAATTTATTTGTACAATTAACCGCTGCACAACTCTTCACCATTGTACTTCTTTTGATTGGAACGTACAGACAGTAGAATTACGAGTAACAAATACTGTATGTACGCCCCAACAAATATACAACGTTGAATCAGGGTCTTCATAAACAACAAGACTACACAACACATCAGACTACAACCACTATAATGGCGTCCAGCCGAAGGTTCACATTATCGCGAGACTGCAGCGCCATCAGTGAGTCTAGTCTTTGATACGGCAGCGCCATCTCGTAGTGCGGAGACGGACGAGCGCTGCGCCTGCGCTGTTGTGCTTAGCAGGGTGCGCTCTAGTGGGAAAGTTGTGTACGCGCTGACTACGCGGAACTATGTACACAACAATTTTGTATGTTTGAAGTTTTACAGTGAATAGATACACCCTTTAGGAACAATATTTTCATTTCTCCACTTAATTTCCATTCCTCGGAACTGCCTTACGTCATCTTGGAACCAGCGCCTGTATACCCGCACGATAAAATTCTGGACCAACCTGTTGGAGCCACTGTTTGGCAGCGTGCACAAGGGAGTCATCTTCTTCAAACCTTGTTCCACGAAGAGAGTCTTTCAGTTTTCCAAAGAGATGATAGCCACATGGAGCCAGGTCAGGACTGTAAGGCGGGTGTTTCAGTGTTGTCCATCCGGGTCTTGTGATCGCTTCCATGATTTGTTGACTGCAATGTGGCCGTGCATTGTCGTGCAACAGCAAAACATCCTGCTTTTGCCGATGTGGTCGAGCAAGACTCAGTCGAGCTTGAAGTTTCTTCAGTGTCGTCACATATGCATCAGAATTTATGTTGGTTCCACTTGGCACGATGTCCACAAGCAAAACTTTCAGTATTCTGCAAATACTTCCTACCCCTGCCCCAACGTAGTGTGACAATTCGTTCCCTGTGATGCGTCTGTCAGCAGTCGTTAACTCTCTGCACATTGTCTGGAGTGTGTGCAGTACGAGGCCTGCCGCTGCGAGGGCAATCCTCAATATTGCCGTGCCCGCTTTCATCACGTAACCTGCTTGCGCCCCGACTAACTATACTGCGATCGACAGCAGCATCTCCATACACCAACCTCTTGTGGATGTTTCCCACTGTCTCGTTTTCACAGCACAGGAATTCTATGACAGCACGTGGCTACTGACGAATGTCAAGTGTAGCAGCCACCTTGAAGACATGCTGTGACGGCGCCACTCACAGGAACAGGTTGAACTAAGTTTGAAAACAAGCGGAAGGATGTATCTACACACTGAAACTTTCACACAAGCTGAATGAAAACTGTATTTTTACAAAAATAGTGTGCATTTCTTTTGGAGTGACCTTCGTAAATGATGACGGCCGAAGTAAAATATATTTAAAAGGTGGACAGGCAATAGCAAGAAACGAATTTCTGTGAAAGACGAATTACTAAAATCTACACTATTTTATAAATAAAGGCAAGTCGTCGTTTGACGTTGTTAGCAAAAATGACGAAAAGTTTTTGACCGATTTACTCCAAAGAAGGTCGTATACGTGGAAGAGGCCTGGAGACGCTGGATGGTTCCAGGTAGATTATATAATAGTAAAACAGATTTAGGTTCCAGGTTTTAAATTGTGAGACATTTCCTGCGGCAAATGTGGACTCTGACCACAATTTATTGGTTGTCAACTGTAGATTAAAACTGAAGAAACTGCAAAAAGGTAGCAATTTAAGGAGATGGGATGTGGATAAACAGAAAGAACCAGAGGTTGTAGAGGGTTTCAGAGAGAGAACAGGGGAAAGAAATAATGTAGAAGAAGAATGGGTAGCTCTGAGAGATGAAATAGTAAGGCAGCAGAGAATCAAGTAGGTAAAAATTTCAGGGCTAGTAGAAATCCATGGGTATCAGAAGAGAGATTGAATTTGAAAGAGAAAACATAAAACTGCAGTAAAAGGTGAAAAGGAATACAAACATCTCAAAAGTGCAAAATGGCTGAAAGTGCAAAATGGCTGAAAGTGCAAAATGGCTGAAAGTGCAAAATGGCTGAAAGTGCAAAATGGCTGAAAGTGCAAAATGGCTGAAAGTGCAAAATGGCTGAAAGTGCAAAATGGCTGAAAGTGCAAAATGGCTGAAAGTGCAAAATGGCTGAAAGTGCAAAATGGCTGAAAGTGCAAAATGGCTGAAAGTGCAAAATGGCTGAAAGTGCAAAATGGCTGAAAGTGCAAAATGGCTGAAAGTGCAAAATGGCTGAAAGTGCAAAATGGCTGAAAGTGCAAAATGGCTGAAAGTGCAAAATGGCTGAAAGTGCAAAATGGCTGAAAGTGCAAAATGGCTGAAAGTGCAAAATGGCTGAAAGTGCAAAATGGCTGAAAGTGCAAAATGGCTGAAAGTGCAAAATGGCTGAAAGTGCAAAATGGCTGAAAGTGCAAAATGGCTGAAAGTGCAAAATGGCTGAAAGTGCAAAATGGCTGAAAGTGCAAAATGGCTGAAAGTGCAAAATGGCTGAAAGTGCAAAATGGCTGAAAGTGCAAAATGGCTGAAAGTGCAAAATGGCTGAAAGTGCAAAATGGCTGAAAGTGCAAAATGGCTGAAAGTGCAAAATGGCTGAAAGTGCAAAATGGCTGAAAGTGCAAAATGGCTGAAAGTGCAAAATGGCTGAAAGTGCAAAATGGCTGAAAGTGCAAAATGGCTGAAAGTGCAAAATGGCTGAAAGTGCAAAATGGCTGAAAGTGCAAAATGGCTGAAAGTGCAAAATGGCTGAAAGTGCAAAATGGCTGAAAGTGCAAAATGGCTGAAAGTGCAAAATGGCTGAAAGTGCAAAATGGCTGAAAGTGCAAAATGGCTGAAAGTGCAAAATGGCTGAAAGTGCAAAATGGCTGAAAGTGCAAAATGGCTGAAAGTGCAAAATGGCTGAAAGTGCAAAATGGCTGAAAGTGCAAAATGGCTGAAAGTGCAAAATGGCTGAAAGTGCAAAATGGCTGAAAGTGCAAAATGGCTGAAAGTGCAAAATGGCTGAAAGTGCAAAATGGCTGAAAGTGCAAAATGGCTGAAAGTGCAAAATGGCTGAAAGTGCAAAATGGCTGAAAGTGCAAAATGGCTGAAAGTGCAAAATGGCTGAAAGTGCAAAATGGCTGAAAGTGCAAAATGGCTGAAAGTGCAAAATGGCTGAAAGTGCAAAATGGCTGAAAGTGCAAAATGGCTGAAAGTGCAAAATGGCTGAAAGTGTCGCCAGGAGATTTTAAGGCGTCACAAAGGCCAGTGGACACACCGCTTATTAACGTCCTGTAATACGTGTCCCGATACTTCGGATTACATAGTGTAGGCATCGAAATATGTTTCAGTAAAGAATGGGAAAAAGGGAAAAAATGTGTTTTGCATAAAGAGGAATCCTAATAACCTAAACATAACAGTACTTAATATAACATGGAAAATTTTTTGCGTGAAATTATTTAAAAGCCCGTTGACACGATAACACAAAAAATTGTTTTACGAGCGGTGGCAGGTTCGTGACACGCCCACGGGTCCCTGTAACTTGGGAGCCGCGCGCTCCGCCCATGCTGCAGAGGATAAAAGCGTCGAACGTGAAATACGTACAGCGACTGTCTGGACTGGCGGTTCCACCTGACGGGCGGCAGCGGGAGCGCTAAAGGCGCTGGAGGACCGGTTGGCGAGAGGACGCTGGGCGCCGAGCCAGGACAGGCCAGGGTCTGATTTAGCCACGCGGTCGAAAATTATGTGGCGGGCAGCCTGCAGAAATGTCCCTGCTCTCACCAGGAACCGGCCACATTGCCGGGCGACATGGGCGGTTCGTACATGTGCTAGTATCCACACAAAAACAGCGTCTGTCTGCATTAGGTCTGTTGCTATTTTTAAAAATATCGGGAAATCCGATATTTCGTTATTTAAAGATGTAAGTAGGGTGGATACATCTTTAGATAACGATATAGTTATTATGTGTTGTTATATGTATGTAGGGTGGGTTGTATACGTCGAAGAATCCTGGAGATACTGGATGGTATCAGATAGTTTATATAATGGTAAGACAGAGATTTAGGAAACAGGTTTTAAATTGTAAGACATTTCCAGGGGCAGATGTGGACTCTGACCACAATCTATTGGTTATCAACTGCAGATTAAAACTGAAGAAACTGCAAAAATGTGGGAATTTGAGGAGATGGGGCCTGGATAAACTGAAAGAACCACAGGTTGTACACAGCTTCAGGGAGAGCATTAAGGAACAACTGACAGGAATGGGGGAAAGAAATACAGTGGAATAAGAATGGGTAGCTTTGAGAGATGAAATAGTAAAGGTAGCAGAGGATCAAGTAGGTAAAAAAACGAGGGCTAATAGAAATCCTTGGGTAACATAAGAGACACTAAATTTAATTGATGAAAGGAGAAAATATAAAAATGACTTAAATGAATCAGGCAAAAAGCAATACAAACGTCTCAAAAATGAGATCGACAGGAAGTGCAAAATGGCTAAGCAGGGATGGCTAGAGGACAAATGTAAGGATGTAGAGACTTATCTCATTAGGGGTAAGATACATACTACCTACAGAAAAATTAAGGAGACCATTGGAGAAAAGAGAGCCACTCGTATGAATACCAAGAGCTCAGATGGAAACCCAGTTCTAAGCAAAGAAGGGAAATCAGAAAGGTGGAAGGAGTATATAGAGGGTCTATACAAGGGCGATGTACTTGAGGACAATATTATGGAAATGGAAGAGGATGTACATGAAGATGAAATGGGAGATACGATTCTGCGTGAAGAGTTTGACAGAGCACTGGAAGACCTGAGTCGCAACAAGGCCCCGGGAGTAGACAATATTCCATTAGAACTACTGACGGCCTTGCGAGAGCAAGTCCTGACAAACCTCTACCATCTGGTGAGCAAGATGTATGAGACCGGTGAAATACCCTCAGACTTCATTTTAATAAGTCACAGCTGCAAAATACTAACGCGAATTCTTTACAGACGAATGGAAAAAATGGTAGAAGACCTCGGGGAAGACCAGTTTGGATTCCGTAGAAATGATGAGACATGTGAGGCAATACAGACCTTACGACTTATCTTAGAAGAAAGATTAAGGAAAGGCAAACCTACGTTTCTAGCATTTGTAGACTTAGAGAAAGCTTTTGACAATGTTGACTGGAATACTCTCTTTCAAATTCTGAAGGTCGCAGAGGTAAAATACAGGGAGCGAAAGGCTATTTACAGTTTGTACATAAACCAGATGGCAGTTATAAGAGTCAAGGGGCATGAAAGGAAAGCAGTGGTTAGGAAGGGAGTGAGACAGGGTTGTAGCCTCTCCCTGATGTTATTCAATCTGTATATTGAGCAAGCAGTAAAGGAAACAAAAGAAAAGTTCGGATAGGTATTAAAATCCATGGAGAAGAAATAAAAACTTTGAGGTTCGCCACGACATTGTAATTCTGTCAGAGGCAGCAAGGGAGTTGGAAGAGCAGTTGAACGGAATGGATAGTGTCTTGAAAAGAGGATATAAGATGAACATCAACAAAAGCAAAATGAGGATAATGGAATGTAGTCGAATTAAGTCTGGTGATGCGGAGGGAATTAGATTAGGAAATGAGACACTTAAAGTAGTAAAGGAGTTTTGCTATTTGGGGAGCAAAATAACTGATGATGGTCGAAGTAGAGAGGATATAAAATGTAGACTGGCAATGGCAAGGAAAGCGTTTCTGAACAAGAGAAATTTGTTAACATCGAGTATTGATTTAAGTGTCAGGATGTCGTTTCTGAAAGTATTTGTATGGAGCGAAGCCATGTATGGAAATGAAACATGGACGATAAACAGTTTGTACAAGAAGAGAATAGAATCTTTCGAAATGTGGTGCTACAGAAGAATGTTGAAGATTAGATGGGTAGATTACGTAACTAATGAGGAGGTACTGAACAGAATTGGGGAGAAGAGGAGTTTGATGCACAACTTGACTAGAAGAAGGGATCGATTGGTAGGACATGTTTTGAGGCATCAAAGGATCACAAATTTAGCATTGGAGGGCAGCGTGGAGCATAAAAATCATAGATACCAAGAGATGAATACACTAAGCAGTTTCAGAAGGCTGTAGGATGCAGTAAGTACTGGCAGATGAAGAAGCTTGCACAGGATGGAGTAGCATATAGAGCTGCATCAAACCAGTCTCAGGACTGAAGACCACAAGAAGAAGAAGAAGAAGAAGAAGAAGAAGAAGAACAACAACAACAACAACAACAACATCATGTTGGGTGGAACTTAGAACTACTTAAACCTAACTAACCTAATGACATCACACACATCGATGCCCGAGGCAGGATTCGAACCTGCGACCGTAGCGGTCGCGTCGTTCCAGACTGAAGCGCCTAGAACCGCTCGGCCACCAACGGCCGGCGAGGGAAACAGAGTCGCTTGTGAGTGAGCGGTCTAACGTAACGGTGTCACTGTGTTTTCGAAACAGGAACAACGGAGTTGGATCAAGATTGAATGTGCCAGAGGTCGTACAGCACGACAGTGTCATCAAGGTCTTCAAGAGGCGTACGGGGAATCGGCATTGCCGTACAGAACAGTGGCACGTTGGGTAAAAGCCTTCAACGAAGGTCGGAAAACTGTGGCAGACATGCATCGGGCAGGTCGTCCTAGCGTCTCTGAAGAAGTAGTGCATGCCGTTGCCACGTTAGTGACAATGATCGACGACATACGATTCGTGAGCTCGCTCACGAAACCGGATTAGCGCGTACGACTGTGCATCACATCCTGAAGGAATGCCTGGGCATGCGAAAAATTGCATCACGATGGGTTCCGCGTGACTTGACGGAAATGCAGAAATGGATGCTTTACGACGTTGCTCAGACGCACTTGGAGCGCTATGAGCGCGAAGGAGAGGCTTTGTTACGCCGTATCGTAACACTGGGTGAGACATATGCCACATCGTACGAGCCAAAACTGAAACGTAAATCCAACGAATGGCTTCATTATGGGTCGCCGCGAAAGTCGAAACTGCGTCAGAGCCCCAGTTTGGTGATTCTCGTGTACGACTGTGATGGTGTTATCCTAACGCATTACGTTCCCTCACGGCAGACCGTCAATGCACAGTATTACTGTTCGTTTTTGAATTATCACCTGCGACCAGCTTTGCGGAAGAAGCGGCGACACTTTCTGTGCAACCCACACATCATTTTGCACGACAATGCGCGGGCGCATACAGCGCAAGCTGTGTCTGCTCTGTTCGGCCGATGGGACTGGGAAGTACTGTACCATCCACCATACTCCCCGGGCTTAAGTCCTTGTGAATTTGATTTGATTCCGAATATGAAGGAAGCACCTCGTGGCATTCGCTTCAGAACTGTTCCCGAGATTCGACAGGCAGTAGACCTCTCCATTCGCACCATCAACAGAACAGGCTCCGCTAACGGTATAGTACGCCTTCCACACCGCTGGCAACGGGTGCTACACAGCGCTGGTGACTACTTCGAAGGACAGTAACAGGTGCAAACATGTAACTCTTTTGTATCGGTTGTGAATAAATAGTTGCCACTATTAAGTTCCAACCCTCGTGTTATTGGCACTCGGTCTACCGAAAAATATCGATATATTGTGGGAAAAATATCGACGTACAGGCCTAAAAAGTAGACTGTACATTGTAAATATACTGACGATTTTAGAGCTGTATTTTTAAGTATGGATTTATTATTAGATATTCTGTACATCAACAAGCTAGCAGCCTGCATATTCCCCTTGGAGCAAAAACTTAAAGGAAAACGATGCACGTTCACGTTTGGCCATAACAACTTTGCTAACAATGGTAAATTCACGTAAGTGGCACAGTAAAAGGTTGTAAGTAGGCTGTTTGGGTTTTTATGTTTGTAACGCCACGTAGCGCTCTGTATTAAAATCGCTGACTGCGCTGTGTGCAATCTGTGGCTGGTTGGACTCGTTGTTGGATGTTATTCGCCAGTGCAGTGTGGGGCAGTTGGAGGTGAGCCGCATGTGTCGACGTGGGGAGCAATGTGTGGACGTGAGGAGAGAGATGCCAGAGTTTTGAGATGTTAACATGAGCGGACGATCTGGACGTGTCCGTAAAAAAAAAAAAAAAAAAAAAAAAAAAAAAGGAAATGTGTTAAATACAGTGTTTGTTCTGTGCCAAAATCTTTCATCTGCTAACTATATGCCTATCAGTAGTTAGTGCTTCAGTAGTTAGAATCTTTTATCTAGCTGGCAGTATTGGCGCTTGCTGTATTGCAGTATTTCGAGTAACGAAGTTTTTTGTGAGGTAAGTGATTCATGAATGGCATAGGCTATTGTTACTCAGGGCTATTCTTTTGTAGAGATTATTGAAAGTGAGATTGCGTTACGCTAAAATACTGTGTGTCAGTTTAGTGATGATCACAATAAGTAAAGAGAGAACTGTCTTGAGTACGTTCAGTTTCACTCTGGAGTTTGAAAATCAAGTAACGTAGAAGTTTTACTAGCATAGTCGTTCTTTACATTCAAAGGGGAAGTTTCAACGTGTCCGATGAGTCCGTCGTTCGGTTTTGTCACATATCGGATGTGTTCGGAACAGCACATGTCGATTTCCCTGTTCTTTCATTTCCGCAAACGCTAGCGATTCGGCAGTTGTAGTGTCAAAACTTCGTGGTGAAGTTAAACATTACAGTTTCTGTAGACAGCGCCGAGCGCCGATTACGTCGGCATTTACCCTCTCACGTCTCCGCCTAGAGCAAAGACCAATCTTCTCATTTCGATTTTTGTTTATCATTTTCAGCAAATGTTTTTGAAAAATGATCATATGGCATTGTTGGCCAGGAGGTCCCGTGCGGGGGGAGTTCGGCCGCCGTATTGCAAGTCCTTTTTAGTTGACGCCACTTCGCCGACTTGCGAGTCGGACACACAACACCCAGTCATCTCGGGGCAGATAATATCCCTGACCTCGCAGGGAATCGAACCCGGGACCCCGTGCGCGGGAATGCTGATGTGAAGAAACAGAACAGTAGTTGCGTGAAAAATTGTATTTTTGTTCAAAACTGTATGGGAAATCTGGTTATTCCATTCACACAGCCACCCCGCACTGCAATCGGACATCTGTTTTGTGCCACGTATACTTGCTTCACACAGTCAAATGGTTCAAATGGCTCTGAGCACTATGGGACTCAACTGCTGTGGTCATTAGTCCCCTAGAACTTAGAACTACTTAAACCTAACTAACCTAAGGACATCACACACACCCATGCCCGAGGCAGGATTCGAACCTGCGACCGTAGCAGCAGCGCGGCTCCGGACTGGAGAGCCTAGAACCGCACGGCCACCGCGGCCGGCTTCACACAGTCAAAGAGACGGACTGAACGTGATGGAAGCTCATAAAGTAGCAAGACTTCTTAACAAAGTGAAGGTAAAATTATGTTTACTGCAATTTCAAAAGAACAATTTCAAATATTTAGCGAAAACTGCGAAAAAATATAAAATCAAAATATCGGCACTCGATACTGCCAGTTCGGTATTGATATATTACGAGATATTTCGCACCATACAGATGCCTACACTTCGGTCAGGGCGCCTGAAGATGTATTGTAGCGCTGAAACTGGTCGCTCAACAAAATAACAACTGTAAATTTGGACGGACGTTTGACGGTGTTTTGTTTCGACATTTTTTACAAACAAGGACACCATGTTTCACGGTCACTGTCTCATTTTACCGAGATAATTAAAACATACCTCTGGCATACATTCAGTATCCCCCCGTTAGTCGTAGTCTCATTTTTTGCGACGCATAATTTTCTACATCTACACTACATACATACTTCGCAATCCACCATACGGCGCGTGCCGGAGGGTACCTCGTACTACAACTAGCATCTTGTCTCCCTGTTCCAAATAGAACGAGGGAAAAATGACTGCCTATATGCCTCTGTACGAGCTCTAATCTCTCTTATCTTTGTGGTCTTTCCGCGAAATATTAGTTGGCGGCAGTAAAATTGTACTGTAGTCAGTCTTAAATGCTGGTTCTCTAAACTTCCTCAGTAGCGATTCACGAAAAAAACGCCTCCTTTCCTTCAGAGACTCCCACCCGAGTTCCTGAAGCATTTCCGTAACACTCGCGTGATTATCAAACCCACCAGTAACAAATCTAGCAGCCCGCCTCTGAATTGCTTCTATGTCCTCCCTCAATCCGACCTGATAGGGATCCCAAACGCTCGAGCAGTACTCAAGAATAGGCCGTATTGGTGTTTTATAGGCGGTCTCCTTTACAGATGAACCACATCTTGCCAAAATTCTACGAATGAACCGAAGACGACTATCCGCCTTCCCCACAACTGCCATTACATGCTTGTCCCACTTCATATCGCTCTGCAATGTTACGCCCAAATATTTAATGGACGTGACTGTGTCAAGCGCTACACTACTAATGGAGTATTCAAACATTACGGGATTCTTTTTCCTACTCATCTGTATTAATTTACATTTATCTACATGGTGTTACAAAAAGGTACGGCCAAACATTCCCCACACACAAAGAAAGAAAATATGTTATGTGGACATGTGTCCGGAAACGCTTACTTTCCATGTTAGAGCTCATTTTATTACTTCTTTTCATATGACATTATCCTGGAATGGAAACACACACCAAAAGAACGTACCAGCGTGACTTCAAACACTTTGTTACAGGAAATGTTCGAAATGTCCTCCATTAGCGAGGATACATGCATCCACCCTCCGTCGCATGGAATCCCTGATGCGCTGATGCAGCCCTGGAGAACGGCATATTGTATCACAGCCGTCCACAATACGAACACGAAGAGTCTCTACATTGCACTGAAATGAGGATTGACACATTGTTGGATGAACCATTCGCAGAAGTGTACCCGTGGAGGCCAATCAGCTGCTGATAGTGCCTGCACACGCTGTACATGGTACGGAAACAACTGGTTCTGCCATAGCACTCTCCATACAGTGACGTGGTCAGCGTTACCTTGTACAGCAGCAAGTTCTCTGACGCTGACATTAGGGTTATCGTCAACTGCACGAAGAATTGCCTCGTCCATTGCCGGTGTCCTCGTCGTTCTCGGTCTTTCCCAGTCGTGAGTCATAGGCTGGAATGTTCCGCGCTCCCTAAGACGCCGATCAATTGCTTCGAACGTCTTCCTGTCGGGACATCATCTTTCTGGAAATCTGTCTCGATACAAACGAACCGCGCCACGGCTATTGCCCCGTGCTAATCCATACATCAAATGGGCATCTGCCAACTCCGCATTGGTAAACGTTGCACTGACTGCAAAACCAGGTTCGTGATGAACACTAACCTGTTGATGCTACGTACTGATGTGCTTGATGCTACTAGTACTGTAGAGCAATGAGTCGCATGTCAACACAAGCACCGAAGTCAACATTACCTTCCTTCAATTGGGCCAACTGGCAGTGAATCGAGGAAGTACAGTACATACTGACGAAACTAAAATGAGCTCTAACATGGAAATTAAGCGTTTCCGGACACATATCCACATAACATCTTTTCTTTATTTGTGTGTGACGAATGTTTCCTGAAAGTTTGGCCGTACCTTTTTGTAACACCCTGTATATTTAGAGTTAGCTGTCATTCTGTACACCAATCACAAATCCTGTCCAAGTCATATTGTATCCTCTTACAGTCACTCAACGACGACACCGCCGGCCGAAGTGGCCGTGCGGTTAAAGGCGCTGCAGTCTGGAACCGCAAGACGGCTACGGTCGCAGGTTCGAATCCTGCCTCGGGCATGGATGTTTGTGATGTCCTTAGGTTAGTTAGGTTTAACTAGTTATAAGTTCTAGGGGAGTAATGAGCTCAGCAGTTGAGTCCCATAGTGCTCAGAGCCATTTGAACCATTTGAACGACGACACCTTCCCGTACACCACAGGATCATCAGCAAACAGCCGCAGATTGCTATCCACCCTATCCAAAAGATCATTTATGTAGATAGAAAACAACTGCGGACCTACCACACTTCCCTGGGGCACTCCCGATGATACCCTCACCTCCGAGGAACACTCACCATCGAGGACAACGTACTGGGTTCTATTTTCAATTATCCTCGTGGAAACGTGGTAGAATCTGGCCGCCTCGGTGGTACGGACTATTCGGTGCAGGTGTGTGGCTGCGGGACCAGCGGGCGGCGGACGCGGTCTCGCTTTTCCGCGAACAACATCCGCGTCCCCGAGCGCCAGCGGCTGACCTTGATCGCCTCGCACGGGGGAGAACGGGAGAAAGAGTAAAAATAGAGGAAGCGAGCGGCGGAGGCGGAGGCGAAGCTAGCGCCGCCGCACTGGATCGCTGCCAGCAGCCCGCAGTAACTCCGTCGGCCGGCGCATTCCGCTACGCGTCCCGCCTCTAATTACGAGCCGAGCTGCCTAGCCGCCTAGCTGCTGCTGTGTGGCCTTGGAGCGCTGCGATTCAAGCCGCACACTCCGCGCGTCGACGGCGCGCTGTACCGAGCCAGTCCCACAAGTTCCTCCTTCCTCATTGCCTTTTCCTCCTACCTCACTACGTTCCACGTCGTCGTACTACGTCTCTGACGTCACTTCAGCAGTTACATCTTAAAAGGAATGCGCCAGTCTTATTTATCTGCTTTGGACTGACACTACCAGATACTAACAAGGGAACCTCCCCATCGCACCCCCCCTCAGATTTAGTTATAAGTTGGCACAGTGGATAGGCCCTGAAAAACTGAACACAGATCAATCGAGAAAACAGGAAGAAGTTGTGTGGAACTGTGAAAAAATAAGCAAAATATACAAACTGAGTAGTTCATGGAAACATATGCAACATGAAGGACACTGGGGACGCAGGAGCGCTGTGGTCTCGTGGTAACGTGAGTAGCTGCGGAACGAAAGGTCCTTGGTTCAAATCTTCCATCGAGTGAAAAGTTTAATTTTTTATTTTCAGTTTGTGACAAACTCTTATGTTTTCATCACTTTTTTGGGAGTGATTATCACATCCACAAGAAAACCTAAATCGGGGAAGGTAGAAGAATCTTTTTACCCATTCGCCAAGTGTACAAGTTAGGTGGGTCGACAACATATTTCTGTCATGTGACGCACATGCCGTCACCAGTGTCGTATAGCATATATCAGACGTGTTTTCTTGTGGAGGAATGACCTATGACCTTGCGATCAAATGTTTTCTGTTCCCATTGGAAAGGCACGTCCTTTCGTCTACTAATCGCACGGTTTTGCGACGCGGTCGCAAAACACACACACTTAACTTATTACAGTGAACAGAGACGTCAATGAACGAACGGACAGATAATAACTATGCAAAAATAAAGAAAGTAAAATTTTCACTCGAGGGAAGACTTGAACCAAGGACCTCTCGTTCCGCAGCTGCTCACGCTACCACGGGACCACGGCGATCCTGAACTCATAGTGTCATGCTGTTGCGTATGTGACCTATGGAGTACTCAGTTTGTATATTTTGCTTATTTTTTCATAGTTCCACACAACTTCTTCCTGTTTTCTCAATTGATCTGTGTTCAGTTTATCAAGGCCTATCCACTGTGCCAACTTATAACTAAATCTGAGGGGGGTGCGATGGGGAGGTTCCCTTGTAAGCATGGAAGCGGCAGCTAGATTGTGGAGAAAATACATGACCACAATTATTAAACTACAGTATATGAAATAGAATCGTCGTAACTTCTGAACGGTTTGCCTTGGGACGTTCGTTCTAGGCGCTACAGTCTGGAACCGCGCGGCCGCTACGGTCGTAGGTTCGAATCCTGCCTCGGGCATGGATGTGTGTGATGTCCTTAGGTTAGTTAGGTTTAAGTAGTTCTAAGTTCTAGCGGACTGATGACGTTAGATGTTAAGTCCCATAGTGCTCAGAGCCATTTTTTTGGGACGTTCAAACTGCACAGTTGACTATTATGTGGTTTAGCGACGAAGCCTATTTTCATTTAGATGGGTTCGTCAATAAGAAAAATTGCGGGACTGAGAATCCGCATTTCAGGGTCGAGAAGCCTCTAAATCCTCAACGAGTGACCGTGTGGTGTGCAGCGTCCAGTCACGGAATAATCGGTCCGATATTCCTCGATGGAACGGTGACTACCGAACGCTACGCGAAGGTTTCGGAAGATGATTTCATCGTCATTATCCAAAGCGGCCCTCATTTCGACAAGATGTGCTTTGTGCAAGGCGGAGCTCGACCTCGTCGCAGCAGGAGAGTGTTTGATCAGGAGGAGCACTTTGGCCGCCATATTCTCCCGACCTGAACACATGCGACTCCTTTTTGTGGGGCTATATTAAAGACAAGGTGTACAGCAATAACCACAAAACTATTGGTGAGCTAAAAGCAGCCATCGATGTCCCGCCACTTCAGCGAGTCATGCAGGATTTCGCTATTCGTCTGCGCCGCATAAAAAAAAGAGAAAAAAATAAGAGGGAGAGTTCAAATGTGTGTGAAATCTTATGGGACTTAACTGCTAAGGTCATCGGTCCCTAAGCTTACACGCTACTTAACGTAAATTATCCTAAGGACAAACACACACAGCCATGCCCGAGGGAGGACTCGAACCTTCGCCGGGACCAGCCGCACAGTCCATGACTGCAGCGCCCTAGACCGATCGGCTAATCCCGCGCTGCGCCGCATCACCGCCAATGATGGCAGGCTTATCGAACATGTCATAACCTACATCCGAGTATCTGTAGTGATGTTTACATGTTGAATACAGTCTGTGCACGCCGTAGTTTGTAACTAATTTACGTAAAAAAAGAAGTAAACTGTTTTATACTCTATAGATATGGCACAACGAAACAAAACTGTACCATTCTAGATTTGACTGAAAGTGTCTTAAAGCAGGGGTGCCCAAACCGCGGTCCGCGGGCCGTATTCGGCCCACAGCAAGTATCAATGCGGCTCAAGAAGTGAGCATGTGTCACAGGATCGATTAAAAAAATCCATAAAATTCCGTTTATGTAAAGTTAAGATTCAAATGGTTCAAACGGCTCTAAGCACTATGGGACTTAACATCTGAGGTCATCAGTCCCCTAGACTTAGAACGACTTAAAAGCTAACTAACCTGAGGACATCACACACATCCATGGCCAAGGCAGGATTCGAACCTGCGACCGTAGCAAAAGATAAACTGAATTTTTTCAATCAGAAACGACACTATTCTCTCAGTTTCTTTTGCTCCTTATTTACTGTCACTAGTGTTAGTTAAGTCTAAGTACGTTATATGAGGCCCAGAAATACTCGTCTTCTTCCAGTGTGGCCCAGGCGGGCTAAAAGTCTGGCCACCCTCGCTTATAGTAAAAAGCAAAACGCGCCTGAAACGAGAAAGAGGCTTCTTTTTTTTAAAAAAACTAACACAAATTTACAAACAATCCTGTTGGCACAACATCCGCAACTGAACATTATAGCAGAGGTTGAAAATACCGCTTCAGTTGTATGTTACTTCATTTTCACTCGACCGATTTCGGACTTTTATAAGCCCATCCTCAGGTGTCGTAGCTGTACTGTGGTCCCCGAGCGCCGCGTGTACCAGGCAACCTCTGCTAACACAATGTTTTTATTCCTTCTTCCTTTAATCTTTTAAGGGGGGTAGGACGTCAAACGGGCCGACTTGGAGCAGGAGAGGCACCACAGGACATTTTATTTTCTGCTGTCTATACTTTTACAAATAAATTCATAAAACTTTGTCAGCATGACCAGGATGGATTCAGGATTCACACTCATAGCAGTGGAAGTGCAAAAACATAATAAAATATTTTTTAGATATGAAATTTCATCATTTTTTCACTTACTGTTGGCTCCATTTGTTGCTATAGGTACATTTTTCTTCACAAGTAGCGAGAGATTCTTTGATGAATTTTGCACAGCATACAAAACATACTTACAGGTGTATGAAACTCTAGAATTTTCCAAATCTATTAAAACTATGTTAAAAAGTCAGATAATTAACTACAAAATTTGATTTTTTTAAACATAAAGTTTAAAACGTAACTGCTCATTCATTTTTTCATGAATTAAATAGATTCTAGAGTTTCAGACACCTGTAAGTATGGTTTGTATGCTGTGCAAAATTCGTCGAACAGTCTCTCTTACTTATGAAGAAAAGTGTAGCTATAGCAACAAATGCGGTTAATAGTAAGTGAAAAAATGATGAAATTTCACATGTAGAAAAAATTATTTTGTTATGTTTTTGAACTTCGGCTGCTACGAGAGTGAATCCTGAATCCTTCCTGGTCATGCTGACAAAGTTTTATGAATTTACTTGTAAAAGTATAGACAGTGGAAATTAAAATGTCCTGTGGTGCCTCTCCTGCTCCAAGACGGCCGGTTTGACGTCCTGCCCCCCTTAACGTCATTCAAGACGAAGCAACTACAGTAAGAATTAAACCTCGCGTAATAGCCACGGCGTAGCATACTGCGCAGCTCAGCATGGCAAACGCCCCTGTGAAGTTGGACCAAGAAGGCGCGGACGAAACTACTACGTTGGCGCCACGGGAAGTCCTCTGTGAAAGAAGCGAGGAGCACGTAAGACGAAAATGGCAAGTGCGGATGCGTAGGGGGTAGTCAAGTCCTAGCGGTAAATATCTTCCGTCCCACGGAGTCGTAACTGGGTGGGCCCGTGTGACACCTACGCAAAGGAAGGCCTCGGCGCTTGTTCGTGACGTCACGTCAGCTAGGCACGGCGAACGCCAGGTCTGTTCAGGCATACTCATAATGGTGGTGTCTCCGACACAGCAAAATGTGAAACTATTGGCGGTAGTTGACCAACACACATTGTTCTGAGAGATTTCTGCAGTCAATTAATTGTGCAATTCATTACACTTCTTAACAAATAGTGTACTCCTGAACTTAAATTTCAACCTATTTTAAGGATTGACATACAAAAACAACTTCATGGTCCAGCAGCAACAGAATTCGTGCTTCTTTAACTTATTTGTAAATCTGAGGAAGTTACGTTTGTACTGGGTTGGGTTTACAAGAAACTGTGAACATATTGGTGCTCTTCTTTAGGTATCTTGGTTGACTATGGGGTGAGGAGCACTGAATGTTAATGAAATATCTTGCGATTGTACACGTTGGGGGAGGGGGTGGGGGACAGAAGAAGAGGCAAAAGAGAGATACTTGTTTTATCAAATAAAACTTTTTATGTTATAATGTTTCTCGTTTCAGTTGCAAGAGGGGAATATTTATCTTTTCTAATGTGCATGTTTAAAAAAGTTTAAGCTCAGCAGTATTTTTGAGGTATGAAGCCGTTTTGTTTCCTGTTTAGAATTCCTTTCGTTGAAAACGACTGTAATCGAATGACTGGCAACAGCTGGACATTTAGACATGTAAATTAGTTCACATTTCCAGTGACGATGTCAAACGAAAATAAAGAAATAAATAAAAGAAACGAGTTCATTGTAAGGGGGTCGGGGTAAGTTTCGATAACAAAATGGATCAAGTAAATATAGTTAATTGAATGTAAAATTTCCGAAGCTTGCAATGGGGCAAAGCATCTTGTCATATTGATCTACGTTTGTTGCGACAGGATTCAGTAACACAGAACTATGATCTTCATTTGTAGCTTTACGATAGTAAGAAAATCTTTCATCTAAATAAATGTGCAGAATCCAAAACAATACCAAACAGTTTGTCCAAAAATAAGAGATTTATAGTGATAAGCACGCCCACGCGTTTCTGCCAGCAACAGACCTGGCGTTCGCCGTGCCTAGCTGGCGTGACGTCACCAACAAGCACCGAGGCCTGCCTTTGAGTCGGTGTTGGCCCGTGTCGCCGGCTGAGGCAGTGGAGTGGGCGCCAGCGGACGTGCCTGCTACTTCACTTCTACCGCACGGGCCGGACTCACCTGTGTCCCGGCTCGGCGTACCACCACCACGAGCAGCCGTTGTTGTTCCCGCTGGCCGGGCGGGCGCGCGCTTTCACGGCGGCGACGTCTGCGTCGTCGCTGCCCGCGTGGTGGTGGTGGTTGTTGTTGTTGCTCTCGTCGCAGTTCGCGTCATTGTCCAGCTCCACCAACGGAGGCAGCATGGCGGCCGCACACGCGCACTAACGTACACGATTCACCGAGAGACGACGCCACGCTCAGTGGAATCCCTAAGCCGGCCAACGGACATTCCTTCTAGCCTCTTCCTCCCACGAACGCCAACAGCATACTAATGTTCCTAAAATCAAATGCCAACTTACTACAACAGCAACTTCAGGAAGCTCCAGGGTGAGGGGACAGAGGAGCAGGGGAAGAGACTATGATGATGATGATGATGATGATGATGATTGGTTTGTGGGGCACTCAACTGCGCGGGTATAAGCGCCTGTACAAATTCCCAACCGTTGCTCAGTCCAATCTCGCCACCTGAATGATGATGAAACGATGAGGACAACACAAACACCCAGTCATCTCGAGGCAGGTTAAAATCCCTGACCCCGCTAGGAATCGAACCAGAGACCCCGTGCTCGGGAGGCGAGAACGCGACCGCGAGACCACGCGCTACGGACGGAGAGACGGAACAGTACGTACTCTTAAAACGTCCAGCCGAGCGGTTGATTTCATTTTCATGCGTAACGCAACCACCACCGACCCAGCTATATTCTTCAGGAGAAGAGCTGTATTGTAACGTGTATTCGCTGCTTGAGCTCCAACCAGACTACTTTTTTATCGTGCGATGTCCCTAAAGGTTCCCGTGAACGAGCAAAACGGCTTGTCAAATTCACCCTTATCTAGCTGCGGATTTGTCAGGTAACCACACTTTCAAGCAGACGTGTTGGTATTTTGACAGTAGTGACAGTGGCCACAAATGCAGACAAAGCTATTCTGGCACTGCAGAAGAAGAAGAAGAAGAAGAAGCTGGTCCTGGGAATGGCTTGAGAGATTTACCCAGGAAAACCTGCTAAAGTAAATCTTACTATCAGGACACTAAAATTCATCAACTTTCTTCGAATCGACATGAAACTTTTAATATTTTGTGAAGAACGCCGTGAAGTCAAATTCGCTCTTACCTAACCACGGTTGTGTCAAACGAGAATGTGCGCTTACCGAAAAGTCTGTCTATTTAACCTTACTTTTGAAGCAGGCGCTTTTCTTGTGTGCTATATTCTGACTGCAGTAGGAATGGTTGCAACATTGACTCCAGAGCTCTGTTTGGAGAAGAAGAAAAGAAGATGCTGGTCCAGGAAAATGTTTAAAATGAAAGAGAATTACACACATGAAAATCACTTAAAGGAATTGGTACACTCATACCCTGATAATTACATCAATTTTCCGCAAAGGTACAGCGAAATTTTTAATAACTTGTTCAGAACGTCGTGAAGTCAAATTCGCTCTTATCTAACTAGTTACTTCGCCATCATACTGTAAAAGACCGGCCGGCCGTTTTGTGGCCGAGCGGTTCTAGGCGCTTCAGTCCGGAACCGCGCTGCTGCTACGGTCTCTGGATCGAATCCTGCCTCGGGCACGGATGTGTGTGATGTCCTTAGGTTAGTTAGGTTTAAGTAGTTCTAAGTTCTAGGGAACTGATGACCTCAGATGTTAAGTCCCATACTTCTTAGAGCCTTTTTTAAGACCACATAAGTATGCGAAAACTTACTTATCCTCTTCTGCTTGCTTCTCTAATGACAGCTCAGTAAAATACCACAATGTGGAAATATACAACCCATATTTTCCGTGGAACAACCGAACGTCTTTATTTTATTTTATTGCACTTTCGCTTATATGATGTGTGTACAATACTGATTTTCTTCCCGACCTCTTCCTGTGTAATATATGGCTGGGGACAATTCGATACTGCTACAACATTAGTAATTGCTGGTGCTATTTTGTTTTCATCCTTGACCGCAATTGCCACAGCTGTGGAAACTCACGATACAGTGAGATAAATTTTATTAGAGCTATTTATCACTGAACAAATGCAGCGAAACATCATCAGCACAAACAACATCCGCGATCTTGCCAAATTTGTCTTATTCCTGGTCAACACATGATACACGCACCATATTTGACAAAAACGTGGAACAGTTGTCTACGCGGTCAAATATTTCGCAAACAAAGTAAAATTTGAAGAATTGTTGCATCTTGTACGGGGACCTTAAAGCAGACGTGATAGCAATTGCAGGGTAGCCCATCGCTTTTCAGCCATAGGCGTATGGATATTTTGTTGTGTTGTGGCACAGTTTGTTTATCACATTGGGGATTGCTGGGTTACTGCTGTGTCCACAGCATACATAGTAGAGCACCGGGCGGCCTATGACTCAGGCGCAACACGCTAAGTGCAAAAGACAAACGACTACATATGCATCCGCCTAACGTTACGCAAATAATTCATAAATGGATCTGCCAAATGCGAATCTAGGCAGACACATGGCTCTACTCGCGATAGAAGACAGCCGCGTGAGAATAGTCGGTTTGAAGACAGACGGGACTTCAACAGCCAACAAAATCCAAAACGGACATTGTGCAATTGACGATATTGTGCAATTATTAATCTTAAGTGGTGCATTGCAAGAGAACATTGTGCCACACACTATAGTGGTTAAGAAACTGGACTCTGTTCGCGACACTGAATTACGATCATCCTTCAAAACAGACAAGCTCTATCAATAGTAATTAAAAACAAAAAGCTCTAGTGTAAAATGGTTCTGAAGGCTAACCACAGGTACGTCAGTGTTTCGTGAAGCATTGTGCTTAACATCCCATCAACGTCTATTTAACAAAATAATAATAATAATAATAATAATAATAATACGTTATCAGACGAAATGTGACAGGATGAGGCCTTCTTGTTAGAGAGGACGCAGCACAGGGTGACTTGGCCATTGTGAATGGTCTTGCCTGAAGCCGGAATGTTTTATAGCGGTAGTACGCACCATATGGTCTCTCCGCCATTGTGAGCGGTCTTGCCGTGCAGCCTGAATATTTTATGGCAGATAGCACGCACCACGTGAATTCTTCGCCACTGTGAGTAGTCTCCCTACACTGGAAGTTTTCACCAGACATACCGCCGCACGTGGCCATAATATGTGGACATTTACCATTTTTGTGCAGTGGCTTGTTATGAGCCGGCTACCTCTACATTGTACACTGTATATATATACAGGGTGGTCCACTTATAGTGACCGGGCCACATATCTCACGGAATAAGCATCAAACGAAAAAACTACAAAGAACGAAACTAGTCTTGCTTGAAAGGAGAAACCAGATGGCGCTATGGTTGGCCCGCTAGATGGCTCTGCCATAGGTTAAACGGATATCAACTGCGTTTCTTTTTTTTTAATAGGAACCCACATTTTTACGACATATTCGTGTAGTGCGTAAAGAAATATGAATGTTTTAGTTCGACCACTTTTTTCGCTTCGTGATAGATGGCGCTGTAATAGTCACAAACGTATAAGTACGTGGCATCACGAAACATTCCGCCAGTGCGGACGGTACTTGCCTCGTGATACATTACCCGTGTTAAAATGGACCGTTTACCAATTGCGGAAAAGGTCGATATCGTGTTGATGTACGGCTATTGTGATCAAAATGCCCAACAGGCGTGTGCTATGTATGCTGCTCGGTATCCTGGACGACATCATCCAAATGTCCATACCGTTGGCCGAACAGTTGCGTTATTTAAGGCACATGTGAAACGTCAACCACGACTTGCAACAAATGATGATGCCCAAGTAGGTGTTTTAGCTGCTGTCGCGGCTAATCCGCACATCAGTAGCAGAAAAATTATGCGAAAATCGGGAATCTCAAAAACGTCGGTATTGAGAATGCTACATCATCGATTGCACCCGTACCATATCTCTATGCACCAGGAATTGGATGGCGACGACTACGAACGTCGTTTACAGTTCTGCCACTGAGCACAAGAGAAATTACGGGACGGTGACATTTTTTGCACGCGTTCTATTTAGCGACGAAGCGTCATTCACCAACAGCGGTAACATAAACCGGCATAATATGCACTACTGGGCAACGGAAAATCCACGATGGCTGCGACAAGTGGAACATCAGCGACCTTGGCGGGTTAATGTATGGTGGAAGGATAGTTGGCCCCCATTTTATCGATGGCAATCTAAATGGTGCAATATATGCTGATTTCCTACGTAATGTTCTACCGATGTTACTACAAGATGCTTCATTGCAGGACAGAATGGCGATGTACTTCCAACATGATGGATGTCCGGCACATAGCTCGCGTGCCGTTGAAGCGGTATTGAATAGCATATTTCATGACCGGTGGATTGGTCGTCGAAGCACCATACCATGGCCCGCACGTTCACTGGATCTGACGTCCCCGGATTTCTTTCTGTGGGGAAAGTTGAAGGATATTTGCTATCGTGATCCACCGACAACGCCTGACAACATGCGTCAGCGCATTGTCAATCCATGTGCGAACATTACGGAAGGCGAACTATTCGCTGTTGAGAGGAATGTCGTTACACGTATTGCCAAATACATTGAGGTTGACGGACATCATTTTGAGCATTTATTGCATTAATGTGGTATTTACAGGTAATGACGCTGTAACAGCAGGCGTTCTCAGAAATGGTAAGTTCACAAAGGCGCATGTATCACATTGGAACAACCGAAATAAAATGTTCAAACGTACCTACGTTCTGTATTTTAATTTAAAAAACCTACCTGTTACCAACTGTTCATCTAAAATTATGAGCCATAAGTTTGTGACTATTACAGCGCCATCTATAACAAGGCGAAAAAAGTGGTCCAACTAAAACATTCATATTTCTTTACGTACTACACGAATATGTAATAAAAATGGGGGTTCCTATTTAAAAAACGCAGTTGATATAAGTTTGACCTATGGCAGCGCCATCTAACGGCCCAACCATAGCGCCACCTGGTATTCCCCTTCAAGCTAGACAAGTTTCGTCTTTGTAGTTTTTCGTTTGACGCTTGTTTCGTACGATATTTGGCCCGGACACTATCAATGGACCACCCTGTATATATTACCGAAAAAGAGACGGAAATTTCAGAACCAAAATGCGTCATGGTGCAAACATTTCCTAGTTGCTCTGAAGATCTGTAGACTTGTGGGAATGTAGGCCAGGAACTGTGTGAGAGAAAAAAAGAGGTCAGCCAAACCCACGGTGAGTCGTGTTTAGCAGGTTGGAAAAAAACCCTGGCAGGCGGCCACGGTAAACTCTCGCCAAGGAAAGCGACGCGGATTTCCGCAATGCCTGACAAGTCGGCGCACCCTCTTTCAATCTCTCTCTCTCTCTCTCTCTCTCTCTCTCTCTCTCTCTCTCTCTCACTTCAGTAGCAGAGCGTTTCGTGGCGCGCGATAGTCGGAAACGCAGAAGTGAGGCACGGCTTCCTTCCTTCCTCACAGCTACGTATTCCTTCCGAAAGCACCTGTTGCGCAAACACTGAGAGGTACGAGAGACAACAGCGAGAAAGACGACAAAACCGCCAACAGAGGCTGCGACAAGTGCCTGAACAGGCATCTTGTACTGGAGGCGTGATTATGCCTGCTTTTTCAGTTACAAACACGTCTCACTCTAAACGGTACAGCGGCCAAGGGGATCATTAATGGTGACCCGACTGCGATTTCAAGAACCGAGAGACACACAAGATGTCATTCTTCTCCTTTTATTGATGATGAAAATAGCGAGCGTTCATCACAAAAGGTGAGTGATTTGAGTAAGTGCAACGGATGAATGTCGCCGATGCCGGAGTCTGAGTGAGTAGGCAGTAGCGAGTTTCTCCTCTCACGGCGCTTAGCAGACAGAAAAGGCCTGGCAAAGGCAGCGGCAGCTGATAAAGACCCATGCCTGGGAGCGACAACATCATGGCGAATGTTCCGGCTCAGCGAGAAAAACACATATCATGTGCTTTAACGGCGCATTGGAAATAGACAAGGCACGCAATACATCAAATATCAGGGTATATAATTCCTCTCCCCGCCCCCTCACTCTCTCTCTCTCTCTCTCTCTCTCTCTCTCTCTCTCTCTCTCTCTGCAAATAATACTTAAGTGCCTGGCAGTGAGTTCATTGAACCACCTTCACAATAAGTCTCTATTATTCCATCTCTAATAACGCGCGGAAAAAACGAATAACTATATCTTTCCGTGCCCTCTGATTTCCCTTACTTTATTGTGACGATCGTTTCCCCCTACGTAAGTCAGTGTCATCAAAATATTTTCGCCATCGGAAGAGAAACTCGTTGACTGAAATTTCGTGAGAAGATTCCGTCGCAACGAAAAAATTTTGTTTTAATGATGTCCTCCCCAAATCCTGTATCATTTCAGTGACACTCTCTCCCTTATTCCGCGATAATACAAAACGCGCCGCTCTTCCTTGAACTTTCTCGATGTACTCCGTTAATCCTATCCGGTAAAGACCCCACACCATGCAACAGTACTCCAAAAGAGGCAGTCTCTTGAGTAGATCTATTACACTTTTTAAGTGTTCTTCCAATAAAACGTAGTCTTCGGTCTGCCTTCCCCGCAACATTTTCATTACGACATCGACTGAATTGTTTCCTGCATCCTACGACACGCTTTATATACGAGAGTTGGAACTATAATAGTGGCAACTATTTATTTACAGCTCGTGCAAAATAGATGTGTGTTTCAAAGTTTTACTGTCCTTCAAACTATTCACCAGCATAGTGTATAACCCGTTGCCAACGATGTGACATATAAGGGAACCTCCCCATCGCACCCCCTTCAGATTTAGTTATAAGTTGGCACAGTGGATAGGCCTTGAAAAACTGTACACAGATCAATCGAGAAAACAGGAAGAAGTTGTGTGGAACTATGAAAAAAATTAGTAAAATATACAAACTGAGTAGTCCATGCGCAAGATAGGCAACATCAAGGTGTGAGCTCAGGATCGCCGTGGTCCCGTGGTTAGCGTGAGCAGCTGCGGAACGAGATGTCCTTGGTTCAAGTCTTCCCTCGAGTGTAAAGTTTAATTTCTTATTTTCAGACAATTATCAAAGTTCAGGCACTCACACATAATCAACTTCGCTCTCCAAAATTCCAGGACATGTTCAGATTTGTTTGGACATATGCAGGATTTGACGGTCTGCACACGGAAAAATTTGTAAACGTTAAAAACATATGTTTTGACAGAGCATAGGGAAAACTGTGCGACTGTGAAACTGTTGCATTCATTTGTTGCAGTTTATTTCACAAACTCTTGTGTTTTCATCACTTTTTTGGGAGTGATTATCGCATCCACAAGAAAACCTAAATCGGGTAAGGTAGAAGAATCTTTTTACCCATTCGCCAAGTGTACAAGTTAGGTGGGTCGACAACATATTCCTGTCATGTGACGCACATGCCGTCACCAGTGTCGTATAGAATATATCAGACGTGTTTTCCTGTGGAGGAATCGGTTGTCCTATGACCTTGCAATCAAATGTTTTCCGTTCCCATTGGAGAGGCACGTCCTTTCGTTTACTAATCGCACGGTTTTGTGATGCGGTCGCAAAACACAGATACTAAACTTATTATAGTGAACAGAGACGTCAATGAACGAACGGACAGATCATAACTTTGCGAAAATAAAGAAAGTAAACTTTTCACTCGAGGGAAGACTTGAACCAAGGACCTCTCATTCCGCAGCTGCTCACGCTAACAACGGGACCACGGCGATCCTGAGCTCACTATTCTTGATGTTGCATATCTTGCGCATGGACTACTCACTTTGTATATTTTGCTTATTTTTTTCATAGTTCCCACAACTTCTTCCTGTTTTCTCGATTGATCTGTGTTCAGTTTTTCAAGGCCTATCCACTGTGACAACTTATAACTAAATCTGAGGGGGGTGCGGTGGGGAGGTTCCCTTGTTAGCAGTGCCAGTTGTGTTGACAGTTCGAGCCGTGCGGTCTATTGCCCGACGGATTTGTAGCAGTTCTGAAGCGAATGTCGTGAAGTGTTCCCTTCAGTTTAGGAATCGAGTTGAACTCACGAGGGCTTAAGTCAGGGGAGTGCAGTAGGTGGTATAGCAGTTAGCAGCCCCATCAGTCAAAGAAATCAGCAACAGCTTGCACTGTACGTGCTCGACCATTGTCCTGCAAAATGATGGTCAGGATCTGCAGAAAGTGTCGTCACGTCTGTCTCTAAGCTGGTCATAGGTTGTGTTCCAAAAATGAACGGCATATAGAGACAGATGTGATAACAGAAGTGATGACCATTACGCCAAGTGGCTTCGATGTGTATTGTAGTTACTGGAAACCAATAAGCACGTAAGTCTGGGCACAAAAATTATAAATGCAGGATTGAATGGCAACAGTTTTCAGTAATGAAAAGCATCGTAGCCGATACCGACATCTCTTTCACCGCTAAAATAAATATAGAAAAAAAGGAAGAAAAAAGCTTTTTTTGTGCCAGCACTCCCTATAGAGGGGTGCTGGTCGTACAGACCCTGTGGGCAGTGCAGAAACGTCCGGCTCAAGAGTACAGGCGTGTGGGGCAGTTCCGGCCATGCCATGCCCCCCCCCCCCCCCCCAAATTACGCAACTGCTGCACACGACAAAACTGCCACGCCACGTCACTCACTTTCTCCTCGCTAATTACTACGCGGTCCAGCCAGGAGGCACGCTGCCTGGAAACCGGAACACACACACACACACACACACACACACACACACACACACGAGAGAGCCGGGCAATCCATGACTACGCATATTACCACAGAAGTCCTCACGAACATACAGTGTTACACGGCCTCTAACCATGTACTCGATTCGGCGACGAAGACAGATAGCTCCAGTTTCTTTAGCTATACGATGTCCGGGTGCAGACTGCTGATTAGATCCCATAGCTATACCAAACTGCAGGGATGTGGGTAGTTATATTCCACTCGTTCTTCCACAAAATCGCAATCATTATCTATGGGAATATGATCGATTGATTTAGAGGGCCAGAAACGTATGCGCGCATCCCCGTGAAAGCGAACGTTCTAGTCTTGGAAAACGCAGACGTACAAAAATGGTTCAAATGGCTCTCAGCACAATGGGACTTAACTTCTGAGGTCATCCCCTAACTAACCTAAGGACATCACACACATCCATGCCAGAGGCAGGATTCGAACCTGCGACCGTAACAGTAGCGCGGTTCCAGACTGCAGCGCCTAGAACCGCCCGGCCACTCCGGCCGGTGCAGACGTACACAACATAATCATGAAGATGCACGAGGGGTAACGCAACACTTGTTTCTTCTCGGCCAATTTCGGTAGGAAAAATGCAGAATTTGTTACGGGCCATAATGAAATACTACCGCTTCAGCCTCTACAGTTTCATGGAGTTCTAGTACGTGGCGGTCCTACACGTATGTTTCAAAATGGCGTCGGTGTTTTCGAACCAGAGAGCTGTCATTGGAGTTCCTTTTGCTGGAATACCAGGGAATCGCAGATATTCGTAGGCGCTCGCAGACCGTCTACGGAGATGTGGCAGTGAACAAAAAAAAATGGAAATGTCGTGTGACGAGGGCCTCCCGTCGGGTAGACCGTACGCCTGGTGCAAGTCTTTCGATCTGACGCCACTTCGGCGACTTGCGTGTCGATGGGGAAGAAATGATGATGATTGGGACAACACAACACCCAGTCCCTGAGCGGAGAAAATCACCGACCCAGCAGGGAATCGAACCCGGGCCCTTTGGATTAGCATTCCGTCACGCTGACCACTCAGCTACCGGGGGCGGACAAAAGCGCGGCGAGTCGTTGGGCGAAGCGTCCGCCATCAATGCAAAAAGGTCTGCAAACCTCTCCAGTCTCCTGCGCGGCGGCTGGCCCCACGAAGCTATAATTTGAGCACGTTCGTCACCACATAAATTCGAACGAACTACTACTTCTCCACGACAAAGCAAGGCGCCAAACAAGTCTGCGCACCCGAGAAGAGCTTACAAAATTTGAACTGACTGTTCTTCCTCAGCCACAGTACAGCACGGATCTCGCACCTTCCGACTTACATCTGAGCCAGTGAAGAGTGCACACTGCGGGAAGCAGTACCTGGATGATGGGAAGGTTACTGACGCAGCAAGACCTTTGATCAGACTCGCGTCCAGCGAAGACTGTGTTGGAGAACAGAGTTTTGTAGGCAAAAGGGTTGGGGAATAATCTGGTGTATTCGAATCCTGAATAAAGCCAAATTGCTTTCAGAAAAAATGTATTCCATTACTTCTCTAACTCCCCTCGTAGAAGAAAGCGGTACACCCGCTTACCGAGAATGCTGTGCTTCATGTTCACGGCAAATAAGGCCCAGGTATGGTGCGAGAAACTCCCTCGAGACAAGCACCTCTAGCGTGAACTGTACCCTCCACACACTTCGGCTTGATCGCCTCACTTGGCCGAGGCTGCACTCGGCAACTCGCATTTCCAATGAGGCGAAATGGTGAGCCTATGCGACTCCAGTCACTTACTGTGTTGTTGGCCGTTTGCGGACATAGAGCTATATGTGACGCGGCGGGCAATGGTCTTTTGCGGGGTACCCTAGTCCAAACGTCCACTGCACGGAGTTCCAGTGGAAATATTCGCTCGCTGGTTGATTGTTGTGTTGTGGTCTTCAGTCCTGAGACTGGTTTGATGCAGCTCTCCATGCTACTCTATCCTGTGCAAGCTTCTTCATCTCCCAGTACCTACTGCAGCCTACATCCTTCTGAATCTGCTTAGTGTATTCATCTCTCGGTCTCCCTCTACGAGTTTTACCCTCCACGCTGCCCTCCAATGCTAAATTTGTGATCCCTTGATGCCTCAGAACATGTCCTACCAAACGATCCCCCCTTCTAGTCAAGTTGCGCCACAAACTCCTCTTCTCCCCAATCCTATTCAATACCACCTCATTAGTTATGTGATCTACCCACGTAATCTTCAACATTGTTCTGTAGCAACACATTTCGAAAGCTTCTATTCTCTTCTTGTCTAAACTATTTATCGTCCATGTTTCACTTCCACACATGGCTACACTCCATACAAATACTTTCAGAAACGACTTCCTGACAAATCTATACTCGATGTTAACAAATTTCTCTTCTTCAGAAACGCTTTCCTTGCCATTGACCATCTACATTTTATATCCTCTCTACTCCGACCATCATCAGTTATTTTGCTCCCCAAATAGCAAAACTCCTTTACTACTTTAAGTGTCTCATTTCCTAATCTAATTCTCTCAGCATCACCCGATTTAATTCAACTACATTCCATTATCCTCGTTTTGCTTTTGTAGGTGTTCATCTTATATCCTCCCTTCAAGACACTGTCAATTCCGTTCGATTGCTCTTCCAAGTCCTTTGCTGTCTCTGACAGAATTACAATGTCATCGGTGAACCTCAAAGTTTTTATTTCTTCTCCATGGATTTCAATACCTACTCCGAATTTTTCTTTTGTTTCCTTTACTGATTGCTCAATATACAGATTGAATAACATTGGGGATAGGCTACAACCCTGTCTCACTCCCTTCCCAACCACTGCTTCCTTTTCATGCCCCTTGACTCTTACAACTGCCATCTGGTTTCTGTGCAAATTGTAAATAGCCTATCGCTCCCTGTATTTTACCCCTGCCACCTTCAGAATTTGAAAGAGAGTATTCCAGTTAACGTTGTCAAAAGCTTTCTCTAAGTCTACAAATGCTAGAAACGTAGGTTTGCGTTTCCTTAATCTAGCTTCTAAGATAAGTCGTAGGGTCAGTATTGCCTCACGTGTTCCAATATTTGTACGGAATCCACACTGATCTTCCCCGAGGTCAGCTTCTACTAGTTTTTCCATTCGTCTGTAAAGAATTCGCGTTAGTATTTTGCAGCCGTGACTTATTAAACTGATAGTTCGGCAATTCATGATGACGGAAAACAAGGCCCTGGTATGGTGCGAGAAACTCCCTCGTGACAAGCACCTCTGGCGTGAACTGTACCCTCCACATACTTCGGCTTGAACGCATCACCGGGCCAACGCTGCACTCTCGACACCTCGCAGAGTTTCAAAAGAGGCGAAATGGTGAGTCTTCGGACCACACTATACGACTCAATTACTGTCCACTTTCTGTGTTGTTTAACCGACTGCGCACATACAGCAATACGTGACGCGGCGGGCAATGTCTTTTGCGGGGTACCCTAGTCCTAACGTCCATTGCACGCAGTTCCAATGGAAATGTTCGCTCGCTGGTTGAGATGGACCTCTTATTCACTGCCACCAGCAGTTTCTTCCCGGGTTAGAAACCACCGGCTGTCAATGATGAAGCGTGACAAGCATGCGGCACTGTTGGTTAACATGTTTTTACACCCATTGTTCTTCCACAGTATTACAGGATTCCGACGAACTTATTTCCAGCTTTTGCATGTCCATCCTTTTAGCGGGACGTCTCTGGGACGACGGCCGTTTACTATCGTGACAAAAAATAAAAACACCTACAGCCGTCCTTATGATATAATTTTATTTTGTCGCTACCAGTTTCAACGCCTGAAGAAGCGTTGACACTGGTATTTTTTGTCACGATAAATTATTTCCTGTTGGACTATAGAGCAGCAAGAAAGACCTTCCATCTCCTTCTGTTGGAAGCCAAACATTTCACTTCACTCCATGCTTCCAGAGCTGCTTCTTCCACCAATCTTTTCCGGGTGTTTTTCGGGAGGCCACGTCTAGGTGTTGCTTGTGAGCTGCAATCCATTGTTGCCTTTTCAATACGTCATTGTTGTTGTTTGCGTATTGCGTGATAACTCCACCTGAATTTCCTTTCCTTTATTTGCTCACAGATTGGGCGCTGGTTTGTTATCTCCTACAGTCCGCCATTTGATATTACAAGGAGCATTCCGCATGAAATGCAAAACTTTTTTTCTGAGGGCAGGTTGGTTTTCTTCAGGAATCCAATACACCATATTATTCCCCCCTCTTCTGCCTATAAAACCTCTCTTTTTCAACAATCTCCGTACAACGCGACGGCATTACGCCACATTACATGGAGGGCCCGTATGTCCGCATGGTACCACTCTACTGATTAATGTCGAAGCCAACGTCTTGCTGCATCAATAACCTCCCCATCATCAACGTACGGCATCCCGCAGAAGGAATCCTTCATTGGGCCAAACAGATGTAAGTCAGAAGGTTCAAGATCCGGACTGCAGGGTGGTTGAGGAAGAAGTTTTGTGAGCTGTTTTCGGGTGCGAATACTTGTATGAGGCCTTGCGCCGTCATGGAGAAGGAGAAGTTCGTTTGGATTTTTGTGACGACGAACATGCTGAAGCCGTTTCTGAAATTTCCTGAGAGTAGCACAATACACCCAGTTGATCATTCTACCATGAGGGAGATCATCAAGCAGAATAACCCCTTCAGAGTCCCGTAAAAGAGTCGCCTTGAATTTATTGGCTGAGCGTGCGGGTTCGAAGTTTCTTTTCGGAGGAGAGATGGTCTGGCGCCACTCCATGGATTGCCGTTTTGTTTCCAGTTCGAAAAAGATGAACCCATATTTCATCACCTGTGACGATGTTCAACAAAAATTTGTCACCATCAGCCTCGTAACGTGCAAGCAATTCCGCACAGGTGGTCCTTCATTGCTCTTAACTGCTCATACACCTTTGAGTACCCCAACTACATCTACATTTATAATCCGCAAGCCACCCAACGGTGTGTGGCGGAGGGTACTTTACCTGCCGCTGTCATTACTTCCCTTTTCTGTTCCAGTCGCGTATGGTTCGCGGGAAGAACGACTGCCGGAAAGCCTCCGTGCGCGCTCGAATCTCTCTAATTTTACATTCGTGATCTCCTCGGGAGGTATAAGTAGGGGGAAGCAATATATTCGATACCTCATCCAGAAACGCACCCTCTCGAAACCTGGGCAGCAAGCTACACCGCGATGCAGAGCGCCTCTCTTGCAGAGTCTGCCACTTGAGTTTGCTAAACATCTCCGTAACGCTATCACGCTTACCAAATAACCCTGTGACGAAACGCGCCGCTCCTTTGGATCTTCTCTATCTCCTTTGTCAACCCGTTACGGATCCCACACTGATGAGCAATACTCAAGTATAGTTCGAACGAGTGTTTTGTAAGCCACCTCCTTTGTTGATGGACTACATTTTCTAAGGACTCTCCCAATGAATCTCAACCTGGCACCCGCCTTACTAACAATTAATTTTATATGATCATTCCACTTCAAATCGTTCCGCACGCACACTCCCAGATATTTTACAGAAGTAACTGCTACCAGTGTTTGTTCTGCTATCATATAATCATACAATAAAGGATCTTTATTTCTATGTATTCGCAATACATTACATTTGTCTATGTTAAGGGTCAGTTGCCACTCCCTGGACCTAAGTGCCTATCCGCTGCAGATCTTCCTGCATTTCGCTGCAATTTTCTAATGCTGGAACTTCTCTGTATTTTGCAAAAACAGACATAATGTCTTATGGAATAACAGCAATCAGTGATTTTATAATGTTACTTTAAATCCGTCTTGACTGCAAACTTTTTTATTATTCATATGACCGGTTTCGGTTCATTCAGAACCATCTTCAGATCTGATATTTAAGTTACAGGAGTAACCCGTCCAACTCAGGAACTTTCACATGCTACATGCTATGTGACGTAGCATGTGAAAGTTGCTGAGTTGGACGGGTTACTCCTGTAACTTAAATATCAGATCTGAAGATGGTTCTGAATGAACCGAAACCGGTCATATGAATAATAAAAAAGTTTGCAATCAAGATGGATTTAAAGTAACATTACTTCTCCGTATACTACAGCATCATCCGCGAAAAGCGCATGTTTGATTGTGATCCGTCGATCACCTCGAATGAGAGTGTCCGCACGTTCCAACACTGCAAGAGTCACAGCCGTATGTGGGGGACCCGCACGTGGGAAATCCGACACGTTTGCGATGGTGATAGACGCCTCGCCCTACGACTCCACGTGCTTTTGTTCACTGCCAGGCTTCCGTAAGCACTCTGCAAGCCCCTTCTCCGATGCTCCGTTTTCCCGCCGAAATGAACTCAACGACAGCTCTAGTTGGAACGCATCTCCCTTCCATACACAATTTTGAAGGCTACGTATGGTGCCACCACCCATCGGGACTTCATGAAACTATACGGGCTCAAGCGAGCATATTCCACGATGTCCCACAGCAAATTCCGCATTTTTCCAACCGAAATTGACTGAGGAAAAAAAGGTGTTGCCTTGTTTACTGAAACAGCGTCTCTTGTAGACACGACGGATACTTTGCGCTGCCAACCAACAATCGAGCAACTTCTTTTACGGTGTGGTCACAGTCACGTCCAAACACAACAGTTCCTTTCTGCCGTTCTGTCGGGCCGGCCCTTGTTGCAGGACCGGAGCGTACAGATCACCTCCTCCCACACCGTCTGCAGCGTGTTCTTTTAAGGGGGCGACTACTCTCGTCTAGCGTGCTTATGAGGTAACCCACGATTGCGGACAAAGGTTAGGGAAAACCCTGACATCCCGTGGTGCGGGCTCGAGCCGTAGCGTCGGCTTTGGGAGGTGAGCGTTTGGGTTATCAGCGGTGTGTTGCGAGGCGCAGCACGCGCCAGCCCGTCATCGCACGTTGATGCAATTTCCGGCGTCCCGGCAAAACCGCCGACATCTTTCCCGCTTTTTTTCCCTTCGCATAAGGCAGCTTCTCACGACATATTCATTCTCCGCTCTTTTCGTAAACCAAAGAAGCATTGCAAGCACTCTAACTACACGTAATCAACGTCTTGGGACGGTAGAGTCTTTGTCCGCCATAATCTAAATCTTCACGTAATAACAACTGGTTCTGATTTAACACAACAGCCACTTTAGGCAAGAAAATGAAACTCATTTAAGTTATAGGTCTGTTTTCATACCTTAATCGCACTGAGTTAGTAGGTTTTGTGGGGAATAGATTCTGCCTTCATGTCTGCACTCCCCATCAGTTTCAGCCTTTTCTTCCCATTAACATGTAAAGTTATCGTTTGCGGAAAATTATACACTGATGACCCAAGACGTTATGCCTCCTGCTCACACTGAGATTCAATACCGTCTGGTGGTACGGATGGCGACTAACGCTGAAACAACTAATTTTCGGTTGTATCGGCTTTTTGTACGCTGGTTTAACCGCTCAAAATAATCGGTTCTCGAAATAACCGATTTCGGTTTTTTATTCTTATTATTTTCTGTAATAAAAGTAGCAATATAACGAAGACTGAAGAATTTTGACTCCATCACATTCGAGATAGCCGGCCAGAGTGGCCGAGCGGTTCTAGGTGCTGCGGTCGCAAGTTCTAATCCTGCCTCGGGCATGGATGTATCTGATGTCCTTAGGTTAGTTAGGTTTAAGTAGTTCTAAGTTCTAGGGGACTGATGACCACAGCAGTTAAGTCCCATAGTGCTCAGAGCCATTTGAGCCATTCTGAACATTCGAGATACATAGAATCAAAATATTAAATTAAATGTGCAAATAAAATTTAGTCCATCCGCCGTTCGCTGCTTTTCGAGAAAAGTGGTAAGTGATTGAATACTACAGAAAATCGACAGTATTCTCCCACAGATTCTAATTTTTTGAAACACCACTATTTGGGCATTACGAATAGTTAGTGCTAAGGGTGAAAACTAAGGTTGAATGACTGTTTTTTCCTGTTAATTTGTCCGTTTTCAAAGGCTGCAAGCAGATAAAGGCATAAAGGCTGCAAGCAGATAAAGGCATATCAGCAATTTTATATTTTTTGTTACACTATGAATGAATTATTGTTGAGTTTTTAATTTATTACTGTTACCAAAATTTCCTTCCGCTTTTATTATTACACAAATGAAGCATAGCATTTCACTGCTATGCCACTTCGTAAAAATATTTCCAGACTGGAGTTGGTGCCGTTCTAGAGACTTCTGGCGGCAATAGCGGGAAACTACCGTATAGACCGGTGGGGAGGGGGGGAAAGCAAACACAGCCACGACACCGTTGTCTTAGCAACACTGTACCAATTATACGCCACGTGCTTGTTGCTTGTTTCTGTTGGCACTGTTAATAAAATTGCACTGATCACTTTTCCCATTGTCACAAGGCAATGCAAATTTTACAAATAAAAAATACTCCTTTTTTTAAAAAAAGGTTTATTTCAAAATGAAATATTTTAGCACATCTATCTTTCTTTCTTTCTTTCTTTGGACCTTTCTCCCACTTCAACGCGGCGCCGACCGTGTTATTACGGATTTGACAGTGTTAGCTGCAGAGGGTGGATGGATGCCCTTCCTGCCACCACCTCGAATCCCCCAGGATGTAAGTAGTGTACCCCAACTGTCTACGTCTAGTGTAAGTCATGAATTAGCGTGAACATTTTTCTGGTCCCCACGTTCCGCCTCAGCTACACGACTCACGTGGAACGTGGGGACCAGCCTGGTATTCACCAAGTGGGATGTGGAAAACCGCCTAAAAACCACATCCAGGCTGGCTGGCATACCGGCCCTCTTCGCTAATACGCCGGGCAGATTCTATCCGGGGCCGGCGCGCCTACCCGAGTCCAGGAAGCAGCGCGTTAGCGTTCTCGGCTACCCTGGCGGGTGAAATATTTTACCACATCTACTGTGGCTAATTGATATTTTCGTCTTTTACTCGGTTATTAGTAAAAATAAGAAAATACCTGTTGTAACCGAGACCAAACAAACACAGAAAAATACCGGTTATTCAGAATTAACATATCAAAAAAGGCTCTGAGCACTATGGGACTTAACATCTGTGGTCATCATCCCCAGAACTTAGAACTACTTAAACTTGACTAACCTAAGGACATCACACACATCCAAGCCCGAGGCAGGATTCGAACCTGCGACCGTAGCAGTCGCGCGGTTCCAGACTGAAGCGTCTAGAACCGCTCGGCCACACAGGCCGGCAATTAAAATATAGGTATCTTTTTTTTTTTTAAACCAGTCGGTGTTCCTCATCGCTACTAGGACGGCCATCTTCGGCATTCTTCTGTAACCACACAATACAAAACTTTTCTTGTCTCAACTAATTATCGTCCATGTTTCACTTCTGTACAAGGCTACACTCAAAACAGACTTCCTAATACTTAAATTTACATTATATGTTAAATGTCGCTTTTACTCCAAGCTTGCACGTTATATCCTTTTCACTTCGGCCATCGTAGGTTATTTTAGTGGTCAAACGGCAAAACGCATCTGCTACTCTAAGTGCTTTGTTTCCCCATCTAATTCCCTCACCATCACCGGATTTAATTCGACTTACCCATGTTCTACTTTCGCTGATGTTCATCTCGTGTCCTCCTTTCGAGACACCGTCCATTTCGTGGAGGAGGAAGAGCAGATTAGTGTTTAACGTCTCGCGTACATGGAGCTCATTAGAGACAGCGCAAGTTCGGATTAGGGCAGGATGTGGAAGGAAATCGGTCGTGCCCTTTCAAAGAAACCATCCCGGCATTTGCCAGAAGCGATTTAGGGAAATCACGGAAAACCTAAATCAGGATGGTCGGACGCTGGTTTAAACCGTCGTCCTGTCGAATGCGAGGTCAGTGTGCTAACAACTGCGCCACCTCCTTCGATGGTCCTATCCGCTGAACTCATCTTCCAAGTCCTTTGTTATCTCTGACAACTACAATGTCATCGGCAAACCTCAGAATTTTTATTGGTTCCTCCTGAACAAAGTTTTCTTTAGTTTCCTTTACGTGTTCGTCAAGGTACTGGTTGAATAACATATACTATAGGCTACAACCCTATCACACTTCCTTCTCAACCACTTCTTTCCTTACATGCCCTTCGATTCTAAGAATTGCCATGGTTTTTGAACAAGTTGTAAATAATTTCACCCCAATTATTTTATTCCTGCTACTTTCAGAACCTACAAGAGAGTATTCCAATCAATATGAAGGTGGTACCTGTTCTTTCGGACATGTCCCAAAGAACAGATGCCACCTTCATATATTTAAGGCTAAACAGCAATTCACCTTCTTCTTCTTCTGTGCTGATGCACACGCATTGCCCGAACTCTTACGGGATTCGGTAAGATTGTCTGCCGCGAGTACTGAAGGTAATGAGCAGGGGCACTACGAATGTAGAGTGTGGACATTAAGTTGGGAATGTGGGTCTCACGGGGAGCGTGCAAGGGATAAGTCCCTGCAGTCTCAATATCCTCTGTGCCCTCGGTGGCTCAGATGGCTAGAGCGTCTGCAACGTAAGCAGGTTCGAGTCCTGGTCGGGGCACACATTTTCAACTGTCCCCGTTGATGTATATCACCGCCTATCAGCAGCGTAGGGTCTTGATTTAATTATTTTATTACAGTCATGGTTACAAAGGCTTTCTCCACATCTTCAAATGCTATATGAGCCTACGTGACGCACATCTGGTATCAAAGAGTCGTTTATACCCACTACTTAAACAACAATGTTGGTGTGAATGGGAACAGGCGGTATCGAAAGCTTCGCTTAACTCGATGCGAGATACTTTGAATCATTTTTTCTTGTAATTGAGTCTATTTTTTAAGAGAGAAACTCAATCGAACAATGATTTGAAAAGGATACACGAGACACTCAGGAAGTAATTCTATAGCCCGTTGACAGTTGACGCATGTCACATGCGCTACAGTGTTACCACATCAGCTGTCGGCTACCTCTCGGTTATAGGAGACACACACACAAACAGGACGGGTCACTTCGCAAACGCTGTTAAAAGTGTAGCGGGGAGCAATGCTGGAAGGGGCCGTCGAGAGGTGTGATGGAAATGCGGGATGCTTTGTCGACAGCTGATTTTATTTACGTGACCGATGACCGAACTGCGGCTGACGACGAGTTTCGTAGCGCTAAATAATCCACGTCCCAAACTAAACATTACCTCGTGATGTGCAGTGTGTCCGAGAAAACGGTAGGTCAACAATCTGCGGTAGAATAAAAATCGCGATCGCTTTGTTCGCGGCGACTAAAGCTAACTTCTACGAGCAAACCGAAGCGAGAAAAAAATTAAGTTTCAGCGGTAAAAGCAAACTATAGTGTCTAACTCTAGAACTACCCCCACTATGGCTACACGAACTGACAAATCCTCGTCGGCACTTCGTTGCAGATTATAGGCGACACAGGCAGAGTCCAAACGAGAAGAGAGTCGTAGAAAGAAAAATAAGGGCAAACAAATATATAAATATAAGACCAAAAGTACGATGATGAAAATAACGCGGCAAAAATTAGAAATAAAAAAGTTACATTTAAAACAATTAATTGAATAAAAATAATATTTGCACTCTTATGATTACATTTGTAAATACACTACTGGCCATACAAGGTTGGCGACAGTGGCGACTCCTACAACGTGCTGACATGAGGAAAGTTTCCAACCGATTTCTCGTACACAAACAGCAGTTGACCGGCGTTGCCTGGTGAAACGTTGATGTGATGCCTCGTGTAAGTAGGAGAAATGCGTACCATCACGTTTCCGACTTTGATAAAGGTCGGATTGTAGCCTATCGCGATTGCGGTTTATAGTATCGCGACATTGCTGCTCGCGTTGGTCGCGATCCAATGACTGTTAGCAGAATATGGAATCTGTGGGTTCAGGAGGGTAATACGGAATGCCGTGTTCGATCCCAACGGCCTCGTATCACTAACAGTCGTGATGACAGGCATTTTATCCATATTGCTGTAACGGATCGTGCAGCCACGTCTCGATCCCTGAGTCAACAGATGGGGACGTTTGCAAGACAACAACCATCTGCACGAACAGTTCGACAACGTTTGCAGCAGCATTGACTATCAGCTCGGAGACTATGGCTGCAGTTACCCTTGACGCTGCATCACAGACAGGAGCGCCTGCGATGGTGTACTCAACGACGAACCTGGGTGCACGAATGGCAAGGCGTCAATTTTTCGGATGAATTCAGGTTCTGTTTACAACATCATGATGGTCGCATCCGTGTTTGGCGACATCGCGGTGAACGCATATTGGCGAATCACCTGGCGTGATGGTATGGGGTACCATTGGTTACACGTCTCGGTCACCTCTTGTTCGCATTGACGGCACTTTGAACAATGGACGTTACGTTGTTACGTTTCAGATGTGTTAATACCCGTGGCTCTACCTTTCATTCGATCCCTGCGAAAACCTCCATTTCAGCAGGATAATGCACGACCGCATGTTGCAGGTCCTGTACGGGCCTTTCTGGATACAGAAAATGTTCGACTGCTGCCCTGGCTAGCACATTCTCGAGATCTCTGACCAATTGAAAACGTCTGGTCAATGGTGGCCGAGCAACTGACTCGTCACAATACGCCAGTCACTACTCTTGATGAACTGTGGTATACTGTTGAAGCTGCATGGGCAGCTGTACCTGTACACGCCATCCAAACTGCGTGAAAATGTAATCACATGTCAGTTCTAGTACAATATATTTGTCCAATGAATACCTGTTTATCATCTGCATTTCTTCTTGCTGTAGCAATTTTAATGGCCAGTAGTGTATTGTTTCACTACATTCGACGAGATTCGAACTTACAAAGTTCGAAACGTTAAGGTTTTAGTGTGTATTTGCTAACCATAGCGCTATGACACGACACTGGGTTAACTGGCTGTATTTATGAATGTGGTGACCCAGTCCCCAAGATGGACTTCAAAAATCCGGCTTCATGCAATGCCCTGCGAAGCTTATCTATTGTAAGAACGAATTCTGCGATCGTGGTAACTGTACATATGACGCTGAGTCACACCTTGTGCGGAAGTGTCCGGCCGTGTTTGCCTACTGCGGTGTGTGAAACATGTGTATTTCACTAGTATCGTTGTATCAGTGTGTTGGTTTGGTGTGGTTATCATGTGTGATGAAATACGAAATAAAAGTGTCGGACCCATTATTCGGGATCCAAACACATGAAGAAAAAATGCTCAAAAGGAACTGGAAGTGAACTAACTGTTGTAACATTTTGGCTGAGGTTGAGCGCTATAGTTGGAGGAAAACAGCTACGTGTAAGTGTCAAGTAATTTTAATCGGACTTCAGGCACTGTGTGTAACGAGAAACGGAGCATCTACGTTGATAGATGGAAAGGGGGCGTTCAGAAGCACGTCAGGGCGAAAGACGTCCTCTGAAAGTGGTGAGCGGGACCTTCCGGGTTGAAATATTCCCTCGCGTCTGCGCGCCGCCTCCGAAAATACCTGCGCCAGCAGGCAGACGTTGGCCCGCAGGTTGTCCGTCAGCGCAACGACCTCCACCGCTCACGACCACGCGCTTCAGGAGCGATAACGTCGAGTCTCGACGGGCAGGGCGCCTGTCTAGTAATGCTAGACGTCTCCAGTTTCGAATCACACAAACAAGACTGCCCCAACTAAGACCATCCATTACACGTTTCGGAAGTTAAAACCTCGTTCATAATCGGGTGTATTAGTGTAAATTAATAAAAGATGTACGAGGTATGTCCACAAAGTTCCGTTTGTTTATGTAAAACAAACATGTACTGCTACAGAAAAAATATTTATCGTACAAAAATCTACAACTGAAATTTTCTAGGCGCTTGTCACAGCGTGGCACAAGTTTTTGTATGCCTTCTTCATAGAAGGTTGCCGCTTGCGTATTCAACCATGTGATAACATGATAATTAAATCAAGACCCTACGCTGTCGACAGGCCTTGATATACATCAACGGGGAAATGAAAATGTGTGCCCTGACCGGGCCGCGAGTAATGAGCGTAGTGGCAGGGGCACTGCGAATGTAGTGTGTGGACATTAAGTTGGGAATGTGGGTCTCACGGGGAGCGTGCAAGGGATAAATCCCTGCGAATTATCCTCTGTGCCCTCGGTGGCTCAGATGGATAGAGCGTCTGCCATCTAATCAGGAGATCCCGGGTTCGAGTCTCGGTCGGGGCACACATTTTCAACAGCCTCGTTTGTGTATATCAACGCCTGTCGACAGCGTGGGGTTTAGATATACACTACTGACCATTAAAATTGCTACACCAAGAAGAAATGCAGATGATAAACGGGTATACATTGGACAAATATATTATACTAGAACTGACACGTTATTATATTTTCACGTAATTTGGATGCATAGATCCTGAGAAATCAGTACCCAGAACAACCACCTCTGGCCGTAATAACAGCCTTGATATGCCTAGGCATTGAGTCAAACAGAGCTTGGATGGCGTGTACAGGTACAGCTGCCCATGCAGCTTCAACACGATACCACAGATCATCAAGAGTAATGACTGGCGTATTGTGACGATCCAGTTGCTCGGCCACCATTGACGAGACGTTTTCAATTGGTCAGAGATCTGGAGAATGTGCTGGCCAGGGCAGCAGTCGAACATTTGCTGTATCCAGAAAGGCCCGTACAGGACCTGCAACATGCGGTCGTGCATCATCCTGCTGAAATGTAGGGTTTCACAGGGATCGAATGAATGTAGAGCCACGGATCGTAACACATCTGAAATGTAACGTCCACTGTTCAAAGTGCCGTCAATGCGAACAAGAGGTGACCGAGACGTGTAACCAATGGCACCCCATACCATCACGCCGGTGATACGCCAGTATGGTGATGACGGATACACGCTTCCAATGTGCGTTCACCGCGATGTCGCCAAACACGGATGCGGCCATTATGATGCTGTAAACAGATCCTGGATTCATCCGAAAAAATGACGTTTTGCCATTCGTGCACCCAGGTTCGTCGTTGGGCACACCATCGCAGGCGCTCCTGTCTGTAATGCAGCGTCAAGGATAACCGCAGACACGGTCTCCGAGCTGATAGTCCATACTGCTGCAAACGCCGTCCAACTGTTCGTGCATATGGTTGTCGTCTTGCAAACGTCCCCATCTGTTGACTCAGGGCTCGAGCCGTGGTTGCATGATCCGTTACAGCCATGCGGATAAGATGCCTGTCATCACGACTGCTAGTGGTACGAGGCCGTTGGGATCCAGCACGTATTACCCTCCTGAACCCACCTATTCCATATTCTGCTAGTCATTGGATCTCGACCAACGCGAGCAGCAATGTCGCGATACGATAAACCGCAATCGCGATAGGCTACAATCCGACCTTTATCAAAGTCGGAAACGTGATGGTACGCATTTCTCCTCCTTACACGAGGCATCACAACAGCGTTTCACCAGGCAACGCCGGTCAACTGCTGTTTGTGTATGAGAAATCGGTTGGAAACTTTCCTCATGTCAGCACGTTGTAGGTGTCGCCACCGGCGCCAACCTTGTGTCAATGCTCTGAAAGGCTAATTATTTGCGTATCACCAGCATCTTCTTCCTGTCGGTTAAATTTCGCGTCTGTCGCACGTCATCTTCGTGGCGTAGTAGTTTTAATGGCTAGTAGTGTAATTATCATTTCTTTCTAGAGCGTTACATCTCCATATATGTGGTAACATGTTCTTTCAGCTCTTCATCATCGTTGAAGTGTTGACCATCAAGGACAAATTTTAGGTGTAAGAAGAGATGAAAGTCGCTAGGAGCGAGGTCCGGGCTATACGGAGAATAATCCAACACGTCCCAATGAAATTCCCGTAACAGTTGTTTGGTCGCATTCGCCGTGTGAGGTCGGCATTTTGACAGTAATCCTCAGCGCTTGTTCTATATACCGCGGCGCAATTTCTTAATGGTCTCGCAGCGACCATGTGCAGTGATTGTTTGACCACCTGGTAAGAAATCAATCAGCAAAATGCCTTTTCTGTCCAAAAACCGGTGCACATGACTTCGAGGAGTCAAGATTTGCTTAGGCTTAACCTTCGTTGGGGATGAAGTGTGCCTCCATTCCATTGAGTGCCGTTTTTGTTTCAGCGGTGTCGTACGATACCCAACTTTCATACCTCATCGCTATCCGAAAAAGAAAACCATGGCCTTCTTCATTGTAGCGTGTCAAAAACTGAAGTGCACTGCCGTTTTTTGTGTTATTCAGTAAGAATTTTGGGTACCCAATGTGAGCAAAGTTTTAGAAATTTCAGTTTTTCAGTAGCAATTTCATTAATTAGTGATCGTGAGATTTGCTGAACTTCCATAGCAAGGGCACTAAGTGTAAACTTACGGTTGTGCTCAATCTTCTCTTCAATTGTGTGAACCATTTCATTAGTAACCACAGACGTGTGTCCATTTCGTTCTTCATCGTGTACTTGATTACGTCCTTCATTGAACAGTCTGGCCCATCTTCTAACCATTGAATCACTCGTAGCATTTTGTCCGTAAACTTCGCAGATTTGCCGATGAATTTCCTTTGGTTTAACTTTCTTTGCATTTAGAAAACTAATCACAGATCTGATTTCACACGCGGTGGTATTTTCAGTTACGGCTGACATTATAAATCACACGTCGGCAGCAGCGATCTGAAAATGGCGAACGCGTCTTCTCCTTGAGTCAGAGTAACTGCCGCGCATGCTCGGGTCTGTGATCGTAGCGCTGCCGCGGATAGAAATAGAAACGGAACTTACTTTGTGGTCTACCCTCGCATTTTTCGTGAATAAAACCGTGTAGGTCGCTATGGTACTTTATTTTACTTATAACTTCATTCCAGCTACTCTCATCATCAGATCTGTAAATAAAAGTAAAGGAACATAAGAATGAGAAGTGTTCCTTGTACATCATGCTACAAAAGACGAAAACTTTACAGGTTAAAAAAATTGCAAATTTCTCTCCCCAAAACTTATAACTTGTAAAGACAATGTTCAGTGCCAGGCAGTACAACTTACGCCTAAGCGGGACATCAACTGCCAACCAGGTTCAAATGTTTTTTTTTTTCTTCCAAAGATAAAAGTTCTAGGCGCAAAATGACGATAGTGTGGGGTCGTTTTTCGGTTTCTTTCAGCGCTGATTTATAGATCGACAGCCATACTTTAAAACCACAGTCATTCTAAGTCAAATAACAAGACTTGGTTTAATGAGTACAGTGGCACATTCATAAAATTACCTCTTCCGCTGGCAGCAATACGTTAATGTGGAGTTCACCTAAATATGTCGACAAGTCTTCTTTAACTCTGATAGTTGACGGCCTATCCAGACACAGGATTTACTTAATGACACCGTATGCTGTTTTTCAAGTTCTGAGTTCTGGTGAGTGAACTTTCTTAAAATTTAACTACTTGAAAAGTTTGTAACCCTTGAAATTTTTGTCCTTTTCACCCACATAAAGCACAGGGTGGACAAAATAAAAGTGGCCCTAGAATTATTTCATGCCCCTTAAGACAGGCAACTCAGCTTACATCGTTTGCCCGAGGAGTGCATGATGTAAGTTGGCTTTCCTACTTCCAGGTTTTTTATTTTTCCCACTCTTCATAACAAGACACTTTCATTTATAAGTTCCTTTAATGTGTATTACAGATCTGATAATAGGTAACCTACAGCATTATCTCCACTGCTGACGGTAAGGTATCGAAGTTAAGTGACTGCCGGAGGATACAAGATGAATTAGACAAAATTTATAGTTGGTGTGATGATGTCACCTAAGTCTAAATTTAGAAAAAAATTAAGTTAATGCGAATGAGTAGGGAAAACAAACCCGTAATGTTCGGATACAGCATTAGAAGTGTACTGATTCCCAGTCACGTCGTTTATATACCTGTGTGTAAAGATGCAAGGTGATATGAAATGGAAGGAGCATGTGAGGATTGTGGTAGGGAAAGGGAATGTTCGACTTCGGTTTATTGGGACAATTCTAGTTAAGTGTGGTACATCTATGAAAGAGATCGGACGCTAGTGCGTCCTATTCTTGAGTACTGCTCCAGTGTTTAAGATCCGTAGCAGGACGGATTAAAGGAAGAGATCGAAGCGGTTCAGAAGCGGTCTGATAGATTTGTAACCGGCAGGTTCGATCAACACACAAATGTTACGGACGTGATTGCGAATTCAAATGGGAATCCCTGGAAGGCAGAAGTTCTTTTCGAGGTGCACTATTGAGAAAATTTAGAGAACCGGCAGCATTTGAAGGTGACCGCATAAAGATTCCACTTCTCCAACATACACTGTGATAGATATTCAGCGATCACAGGCCCTGCAGACCACGCGCTGGTTCCAAAAGCTGGCTCCATTCCTTTCTGTTTTGTGCCCGGTTCCTCCAGGTGTCTTCAATTCCCAGGCCTGCTAGGTCCTTCGCTAGGTCGTCCATCCAACGCTGCCTTGGTCGTCCAATGGGGCGTTTGGTGTTTGGTTTCCCCGCTACTGCCATCTTCTCCTGTCTTCCATTCGGCATACGGACTACATGGCCCACCCATTGTATTCTTTTGCACTTTAACTTCTGTAGCATAGTTGGTTGTCGCATCAGAAGGTATTTTTGCTCTTTTTTGCTCCTCCTCCATTCTCCGTTATCTAAAACTGGTCTCCAAATCTTCCTCATTACTCTTCTTTCAAATATTAATAGTTTTTCTATTTCTCGCCTAGTCATGCTCCATGTTTCTGAACCGTACATTACTGCTGGGCATATCACTGTATTGTAGATTTTCATCTTAGTGTTCACTGAGATCGATTTAGTGCCGAGCGTCTCTCTGAGGGATGCATTTCGTTCCCACTGCGATTCTTTCCTTGATGCCCATTTTTATGTTTTTGTCCGTGGTAAATCAAGATCCCAAGTATTTAAACTGTTGTACTCTCTTGAACCTCTTGCCATCTATCTCAAGAAATTCTTCCTGCTCTTGTCTTCTACATAATTGCATGAACTCTGTTTTGTCTTCACTTTGAGCCCTACCTTCTGTGCATAATTGTCCATTTTCTGGCACTTCTTTTTCCACTCGTGCTTTGATTCACTTAGTAGTACTATGTCATCTGCACATGCGAGACAATTTAAGTTTCCGTCCATCTCAACTCCAGCCCACTCCTGTTGCCTACACTCTTTTATTACTTTCTCTAAGATGACATTGAACACAACACTTGAGAGAGCATCCCCTTGTGTGAGTTCTGTCTCAATATCGAATGTTTCTGTTGTGGCTCCTCGGGAACGTATTGCTGCCTTTGGACCTTCCATACCTTGCACCATTCTCAGGGATTCTGAAGTCACGCATTGCATTGTATAGTCTATTCCTGTGGGTGCTGTCATATGCACGTTGAAAATCGACGAACAGGGTTATAGATATCTTTATCATATTCCCAGTGTTTTTCAAACAATTGTCTTAGTGTGAAAATGTGACCTATTGTCGATCGGTTTGGTCGAAAGCCAGCTTGGTACTCTTGTATGTTGTTCTCTATGAATGGTTGCAATTTTCTGAGGATACTGCTGGACAGCTCCTTATACGTTACATTCAACAAGCTGATTCCTCTGCAGTTACCGCATTCCATATCGCTTCCCTTCTTGTATATTGGGCGTTTTCCATTCTTCTCCCATATCAACTGGATCAGTTTATATATCTCTAAGTGTAAGCTCTCGTCTCCCTCCTTGATTAATTCTGATGTTATTCTCTCCTCCCCTGGGACTTTGTTGTTTCTCAGTCCTTTGATTGCGATCTTCACGGCTTCTTCTGCATCTTTCCTTTCCTCCGTAGTGTTTGCAGGTAATATCTCATCTTGGTCTGGGCGATTCAACAGTTCTGAGAAGTATTATTTCCATCTTTCTACACTGTGCGTACGGACAACGAAATTAAGATACGAGAAATGAGTGCTTATACCGAGGCATATAGAAAGTCGTTTTCTCCCCCTCCACAATGCGCCGTACAGTGGACTGCCGAGTATGTATGTAGATGTAGACAGGCAAATTTTAAAGAGGTTTTTCTCAGATCTTTCTGTTCTTTTTACTGCGAACGCTTGACATTTCCTCCCGCCGATATAGCTACCAATTTCACAAGTATGACGAAGCGCAACAAACAGCAGCAGCTTAGTCGGACAAGGTCGCGCTGCTCGACACACCCAAACAAGTTCTCTTTCCGAACAGAATTCCATGCTTGTCACTGATTGGCTGTAGTTTTACAGCCGCAGCTGCACATCGGTGCATTTCAGACCTGTATTTACTTGGAAAACATTTCGCCCGGTTCGATGTACCCTACCCTGCTCTGATCTCACTACCAGTTTTTCCTGCTCCCAGTGTAGTAAGACTTGGGAACGTGATACAATTGGTTATGGGTGACAAAATGTTTTTATATTTTATGCATATTTTTTATATTTTCATACAAAGAAAATATTTTAAAGCTTTTTTCAGAACATAAAAATTCGTAATGAGAAGCAGCACAGCACTTGTTGTAGCTGGGCTTCACAGCCCTAAAATAGTTTTTGAAGATCATCATCTTTACGTCAGCGACTGTTATAAGTTTTTATGACACTATTGCAATTTCGGCCTTAGGCCATTCCCAAGTGCTGATATTACGGCTTTAAGCCATGTCAACACATTTACATGTCGTTGTCAGTACTGTTCAATACACTCGTGACTTTCTTTCACAGTGCGAGCACACGTATTCAAACATCGTAAAACAACATAACTTACAGATTATGTTGTTTTTACGATGTTTGAATACCTGTGTTCGCACAGTGTAACAGCGTCACCAGTGTATTTAACAGTATTGACAACGACATACAAATGTGTCAGCCTACATTACGTTGACATCGCTTAAAGCCGTAATATCAGCACTTGATAATGGCCTAAGGCCGAAATTGCAATAGTGCAATAGTCACCGGCGTAAAGATGTCCTTCAAAATATTAAGAGTTTTGTTTTCCGTGTGCCGCACAAGACAATAGTAAGCCCCCCCCCCCCCCCCCGCTCAACGTGTTCTGGTGTCTATTGTCTTTTTTTTCATCACTTGATAGCGTAATGGTCGTTATTCGCGACCAACTCAGAGACACTGAGTGTCACACGAGCAAGTGTCTGGTGGGCAGACAGGCAGCACCGTACATTTCTGAAAAGAATCGTCGGAAGCAGCAGCAGCTGACTCGTTGCGAGAGGAACTCCCCAACGTTGCCAAGCCTCGGGCGAGAGTAGCTCAAGCGTGTAACATGCAGCTAGCAGCAGGACACAGACAGACAACTGAACGTGTCGCAACCATCCCTCTGCCTCTCGCTGTGTAAGAGGCACAGTTCACCCACCTCCGTTCGCAAATGTCGCTGTCAGCTGCAGTGTAAACACGATAGTAGCGTTCGTAAACATAACGCTAGGAACAAAAATACTCATTCAACAAAATTTCACTGCACCACATACTTACTTATGTACACTATCCGGACACCCCTAAAAACATACGTTTTTCATATTAGGTGCATTGTGCTCCAACTAATGCCAGGTACTCCATATCAGCGAACTCAGTGCTCATTAGACACCGTGAGAGCTGAATGGGCCGCTCCGTGGAACTCACGGACTTCTAACGTGGTCAGGTGATTGGGCGTCACTTGTGTCGTACGTCTGTACGCGAGATTACGACACTCCTAAACATCCCTAGGTACACTGTTTCCGGTGTGATAGTGAAGAGGAAACGTGAAGGGACACGTACAGCACAAAAGCGTACAGGCAGACCTCGTCTGTTGACTGACAGACCGCCGACAGTGGAAGAGGGTCGTAATGTGTAGTAGGCAGACATCTATCCAGAGCATCACACTGGAATTCCAAACTGCATCAGGATCCACTGCAAGTACTATGACAGTTACGCGGGAGGTGAGAAAACTTGAATTACATGGTCATAAGCCACACATCACGCCGGTAAATGCCAAATGACGCCTAGGTTGGTGTTAGGAGCGCAAAAATTAGACGACTGAACAACGGAAAAACGTGTGGAGTGACGAATCACGGCACACAATGTGGCGATCCGATGGCAGGGTGTGGGTATGGCGAACGCCTGGTGAACGTCGTCTGCCAGCGTGTGTAGTGCCAACAGTAAAATTAGGAGGCGGTGGTGTTATGGTGTGGTCGTGTTTTTAATGGAGGGGCCTTGCACCCCTTGTTTTGCGTGGCACTATCACAGCACAGGCCTACACCGATGTTTTAAGTACCTTCTTGCTTCCCACTCTTGAAAAGCAATTCGGGGATGGTGATTTCATCTTTCAGCACGATCAGGCACCAGTTCATAAGGCACGGCCTGTGTCGGGAGTTGTTACACGACAACATCCTTGTCTGAACATCCTTGTCTGAAAGGCCACAGTTCGTAGCAATAGACGCAACGTTATCGAGTAAAACAGAAATAATATCCAGCGTTCCCCAAGGAAGTGTTATAGGCTCTCTGTTGTTCCAGTTCTATATTAACGATATAGGAGACAATCTGAGTAGCCGTCTTAGGTTGTTTGCATATGATGATGTCATTTATCCGGCGTTCCCCAAGGAAGTGTTATAGGCCCTCTATTGTTACAGATCTATATTAACGATATAGGAGACAATCTTTGTAGCCCTCTTAGCTTGTTTGCATATGATGTTGTCATTTACCGTCTTGTAAAGTCATCACATGATCAAAACGAATTGCAAAATGATTTAGATATCTGTATGGTGCGAAAAGTTGCAATTGACCCTGAATAAACAAATGTTAAGTTATTCACATGAGTACTATAAGAAATCCATTAAATTTCGATTATGCGATAAGTCACAGAAGGCTGTAAATTCAACTAAATAGTTAGGAATTACAATTACAAATAACCTAAATTGGAACGATCTCATAGATAAAGTGATCAGAATACTTTCCGAAGCTCTAGGTAGCACCATTCTCCATTACAGTGTTGTGCAGTGCAGTTTTTGTCTATTATAATTATCTGGGCTGTTATGCCGTGGTCGGTTGATGAATTCTGCGTAAATTCCCAACGTTTCGTCCCCGTCTGCGGAGGACATCTTCAAGGGGGTCTCTAGCGAGCCAGTCGGTGTGTCGGACCTTCCATCGAGCTACAGACCCCCTTGAAGATGTCCTCCGCGGACGGGGACGAAACGTTGGGAATTTACACAGAATTCATCAACCGACCACGGCATAACAGCCCGGATAATTATAATGGACATGACATTTCCGGCCGTGAAAGTCTACATTTTAGTGCAGTTTTTATTTAATGCTGGATACAGATGGTGAGAACTTCATCTTTGAAATAATGTGGATTACTTGGAATTGTTTCATGTCCGGAGCTGCGGAACTCATAGTACGAATTTGGCTCTGAGCACTATGGGACTTAACTTCTGAGGTCATCAGTCCCCTAGAACTTAGAACTACTTAAACCTAACTAACCTAAGGACATCACACACATCCATGCCCGAACCAGGATTCGAACCTGCGACCGTAGCGGTCGCGCGGTTCCAGACTGTAGCGCCTAGAACCGCTCGGCCACTCCGGCCGACAGTACGAATTTGGACCAAAATCTCTAACAGATCGCGTATTTTGGGGCCCCATTATGTCTGTTGTACTGGCTATATCACAACAGTCGGGATATTCACGTTAGGCCTCTACTGTGGTCACTTCACCCCAGCCAAATTAGCAGAACTGATTATTAGTGGACTGTAGCGCTGGGAACTGGTGGTTGAGATTATCGCAATTAAATCCAATCGTTCAGCATAAACAGCAGCACCGCCGCAGAAGTAAAGAGCGACGAGTACGTGATCGGAGTGCGAGTTACACGCTCTACATAGGCTTGTAACTGGGACAGCTTCATCCCCGTATTATTTTGACCGGGACTGGAGTGTTACCAGAGCGGAAACTACAACGTCCGGCGCCAGCTCGCGGTCAGTAATTGGGAGCGGGCAATTAAAGACGGGCCGCGCAGCCTACACTTCAGATGCTGAATCAGCTCAACTCGTACGGGCGCCAGCTAGGATGCTCACGGTGGTTCACCTGCCCCTAACTATCGGTTTTATGCAGCCCGCAACGCCCTAAAATACACGCGCAAGATTTTCCTACTCTCTCGCTCGCTATGCGCGAACTATTAGTCCTACAGAAAGAAACTGAACAGGACCTGTTTGTGGTTAGTTCAGTCTTGTAGGGCGACATGATTTCGCTACAGACCGTAGTTTTCGAATTTTTCGAGAAAAAATGTATGAAAATGACCTTCATACACGTTTTTCTCGACTAATTCGAAAATTGTGGCAGCGAAAACTTACCCCAGAAAAAAATCAAACGACATTAAATTATCTGCAAAAAAGTCGAGTTCATTATTTTCTGTAGGACTAATTGTTTGCTTGTAGCGAGCGAGAGAATACGTAATTACCGAGCGTGGTTTTTGAATGTGTTGCGGTTTGCCCAAAATCCATAGGTATGTGCTGCTAAATCGCCCTGTATGTAAAAGGGTCACGGCTGAGGTTGGGGTCCTATGAGACCTCTCTTAGCTGCTGCGCCAGCTACGTTTGGCAAATTTCAGGCGAGTACAAGTTTCTCCCGAAATTCACACAATGGCTCGTGCAGCGTAAAAAAAAGTGATTAAATATTTTGTAAACTGATTTGTCTAAAAGTAAGAACCAGAACACATTAGAGGAACATTTAACACACCTCGTTTACGATCATTCAAAGGTGCATCAAATGTTTCTCTAATCTAATTTATTTCTTACGACGAATCAGTTCAAAAAACATTCGACAAACTTTTTTCAGTTTTTTTTATTTTCATGTTTTGTTCATAAAGCGTGACCTCTTTGACACACTATTTTGCTAGCGTCTTTTGTTCTCGAAATGTCATGAATTTTAATACTTGAATCGAAAGAAGCCATTTACAAAATCAAATACCTGACCAGTGCAACTACACCTTGACGAGATGAACTTTTTCACGGCTCAATTAGCTTCCTAGCCTGTTCTGTTCTCTAACTGCCATAAATTTATTACTTGAATCGAAGGAAGCCCTTCTGAGAGTTGAATATCGCACCAATTAAACTTTTTCTGCGCATTATGACGAGGCTTAGAAGAGAGAAACTTTTTGAGACTTAATTTAGATACGTAAAGCCTTCTTTTTAATTCAATTTTCCCTCAAATCACTAATTATATTTTTCTTAATTACCACGATTACTTTCAAGCAATTAATATTTTTAACCAGACCTCAGGTTAGTCAATTTAGTACCCCATTTTGTCCATTTCCCATTCTTCGTTTGTCTCTGAAAATTCGGGCAAAAATCCATATTGCAGTTTACGGGGAATCTTGTTTTCGTTCGATTAAGACATTTGGCCAAAACGAGGTCCCGTAAAAGCTTATTCGAGTATGCAGACAACAGTCGGGAGAGTTAAACGAATAGCCTATCACGGTAACACAAAGAAAAGGAGCCCTGTCACATACAAACACGTTGCTATTTAAAAGATAAAATCGCCAGATCCAGCTACAGGGGGAAAACGAAAGAATGATGGGTATTTATTAAACTGTGGCTGGAGAATGTGACGTACGTTTCACAATCGACAATTATAGCATTAGAATATTTCGAGAAAGATTGATTGTCAAAAGCCTGGCGAAAATTGAACTTCTGAAGATGGAGACAAAATACATGGAGCGAAAGGTCACCTGCAACTTTTAGAGAAAACAGACAGCAGTTATAATAGAAGAACACGAAAAGGCAGCATTAGCGGACTAGTAAATGAGACAAGATTCTAGCCTATCCGTGACGTCATTCAATCTGTACAATGAATAAGGAGAAATTTGGAAAAGGCGTTATAGTTCAGGGTGAAGAAATAAAAACTTTCTGGTTTGCTGATGGTATTGTAATCCTGTTAGAGACGGCAAGGAGGTTGGGAGAGCAGTGCCGTATGAGAGTACGTAATGCACTTAGGAACGTTGTCGATCATGATCGTCTTGCTTGTGTAGGTGTTATGGTGTGGGGAGACATAACGCTGCAAGGGCATACCGACCTCTAATTCAGTAACACCTTACGCTCACCGTCTGTATAATAACACCACAATTCTGTGGATGATCATACATTTTCTACGTGTTTCACGAAGTTTTACTAGTTGTGCTGAATATTATTCTTGCAAACATATTGTCAAGTTGCAAATGCTATTTGTTATTTAAGAAAGAGAATGCGCATGGAATCTTGTAAGTAGACATGCTGGCCAAGTGTCAAAGAGTGTAATAAATTGTAGGCCGGCCGCGGTGGTCTCGCGGTTCTAGGCGCGCAGTCCGGAACCGTGCGACTGCTACGGTCGCAGGTTCGAATCCTGCCTCGCGCATGGATGTGTGTGATGTCCTTAGGTTAGTTAGGTTTAAGTAGTTCTAAGTTCTACGGGACTGATGACCACGGCAGTTGAGTCCCATAGTGCTCAGATCCATTTTTGTAATAAATTGTAAATGCATTATCGCTGTTCGTGGCGAGCGTGCAAAAAAGAAGTAGCAGTTTTGAGTCGCGAGGAGACGGTTAGCGTCGTTGGTTGTGCGTTTTCGCCGGTGTGGAAATAAAAAGTCTGTTTCCGAAATGCGAAGCAGTGAAAACTGAAATGGTTGTTTTGGCGGATGTTTAATATGGGCAAGCTATGTGTATGGATAATGGAATGTAGTCGAATTAAGTCGGGTGATGCTGAGGGAATTAGATTAGGAAATAAGACAAAGTAGTAAAGGAGTTTTGCTATTTGGGGAGCAAAATAACTGATGATGGTCGAAGTAGAGAGGATATAAAATGTAGACTGGCAATGGCAAGGAAAGCATTTCTGAAGAAGAGAAATTTGTTAACATCGATTACAGATTTGAGTGTGAGGAAGTCGTTTCTGAAAGTATTTGTATGATGCGTAGCCATGTATGGAAGTGAAACATGGACGATAAATAGTTTGGACAAGAAGAGAATAGAAGCTTTCGAAATGTGGTGCTACAGAAGAATGCTGAAGATTAGGTGGGTAGATCACATAACTAATGAGGAAGTATTGAATAGAATTGGGGAGAAGAGGAGTTTGTGGCACAACTTGCAAAAAGGGATTGGTTGGTAGGACATGTTTTGAGGCATCAAGGGATCACAAATTTAGTATTGGAGGGAAGCGTGGAGGGTAAAAATCGTAGAGCGAGACCAAGAGATGAATACATTAAACAGATTCAGAAGGATGTTGGTTGCAGTAGGTACTGGGAGATGAAGAAGCTTGCACAGGATAGGGTAGCATGGACAGCTGCAACAAACCAGTCTCAGGACTGAAGACAAAAACAAAAACAACAACAACAACAAACCAACGGCATCATGAGGTAAAGTAAGATCTAGGCTTTTATAACTAGAAGTTTTATATACTGATATGATCATCTGCCGATGTCTAGAACGGAATTAGAATTATACAGGGTGATTCAAAAAGAATACCACGACTTTAAAAATGTGTATTTAATGAAAGAAACATAATATAACCTTCTGTAATACATCGTTACAAAGAGTATTTAAAAAGGTTTTTCTTCACTCAAAAACAAGTTCAGAGATGTTCAATATGGGCCCCTCCAGACACACGAGCAATATCAACCCGATACTCCAACTCGTTCCACACTCTCTGCAGCATATCAGGCGTAACAGTTTGGATAGCTGCTGTTATTTTTCGTTTCAAATCATCAATGGTGGCTGGGAGAGGTGGCCGAAACACCATATCCTTAACATACCCCCATAAGAAAAAATCGCAGGGGGTAAGATCAGGGCTTCTTGGAGGCCAGTGATAAAGTGCTCTGTCACGGGCTGCCTGGCGGCCGATCCATCGCCTCGGGTAGTTGACGTTCAGGTAGTTACGGACAGATAAGTGCCAATGTGGTGGCGCTTCATCCTGCTGAAATATGAATTGTTGTGCTTCTTGTTCGAGCTGAAGGAACAGCCAATTCTCTAACATCTCCAGTTACAGTAGCACCTTCGAAGAAAAAGGGACCAAAAACTTTATTGGCTGAAATGGCGAACAAATGTACAACTAAATGAAACTTTATAGCTCCCTTAATTCGCCGACAGATAGTGCTTAGCTCTGCCTTTTGTCGTTGCAGAGTTTTAAATTCCTAAAGTTGTGGTATTCTTTTTGAATCACCCTGTATATTAATACCTTCAGCTGCTGACGGGCGTTGATATATATCAGCGGGGACATGTGAAAGTGTGTGCCCCGACCGGGACTCGAACCCCAGATCTCCTGCTTACATGGCAGACGCTCTATCCAACTGAGCCACCGAGGGCACAGAGGATAGTGCGACTGCAGGGACTATCTCGCACACGACCCTCATTCTCACCTTATATGTCCACACACTACATTCGTAGTGTCCCTACCCGACACACTCATTACTCGTAGAAGACATTCTTACCAAGTCCCGTAAGAGTTCGTGGAATATGTGTGCATCCGCACAGAAGGAGGTCATGGCCGGTATTGTCAGAACTATATACTGATATGGATATGGTGTCTGTTGTTTCGGACATGTCCTTGGTTTACGGTAAGATGTCGAAGTTGACTGACTATAGGGAGATATAAGACAACTTAGACAAAATTTCCAGTTAGTGTGATAAATGGCAGATGGTATGAAATGTGGAAAACTGTAAGTTAATGGGAATAAGTAGAAAGGTCAAACCCGTAATGTTCGGGTACAGTATCACTAGTGCCCTGCTTGACAAATGGTCAACACCGGTTTATTAATTTTAGGGAAATTGGTTCACATAGACTGTAGAACGCATGTAGGACGCTGGTGCGACCTTTTATTGAGTACTACTTGACTGTTTGGAATCCGTATCAGGTCGGATTGAGGGAGGACATCATGGCAGTTCAGAGGGGGGCTGCTAGATTTGTTACCGGTAGGTTCGAACAACACGTGTTAGGGAGAGGTTTGGGGAACTCAAATGGGAATCCCTGGAGGAATGGCGACGTTCTTTTCGAGGAACACTATCGAGAAAATTTAGAGAACCAGCCATTTGAAGTTTAGTGGCGATCGCCTACCGTCGCCAACATACATTGCGCGTAAGGACCACGAAGATAAAGATACAAGAAATTAGGGCTCATACTGAGGCATATAGACAGTTGTTTTTCCCTCGCTCTGTTTGCGAGTGGAACAGGAAAGGAAATGAATAGTAGTGGTACAGGGTACCCTCCGGAGTATATATGTAGATGGAACGCCCAAACACAAAAACTCCTTACCACCGTTGTGTGGTGATCACTATTAAGAACCATGCACCGCCTTTTGTGATGTACAGTAAATCATCATAAATAATGGTGACGCCATTGTAATTGTTGTTGTTGTTGTTGTCTTCAGTCCTGAGACTGGTTTGATGCCGCTCTCCATGCTACTCTATCCTGTGCAAGCTGCTTCATCTCTTAGTACTTACTGCTTCCTACATCCTTCTGAATCTGCTTAGTGTATTCATCTCTTGGTCTCCATGATTTTTATCCTCCACGCTGCCCTCCAATGCTCAATTTGTGATCCCTTGATGCCTCAGAACATGTCCTACCAACCAGACCCTTCTTGTTGTCAAGTTGTGCCACAAACTCCTTCTCCCCAATTCTATTCAATACCTCCTCATTAGTTAAGTGGTCTACCCACCTAATCTTCAGCATTCTTCTGTAGCACCACATTTCGAAAGCTTCTATTCTCTTCTTGTCCAAACTATTTATCGTCCATGTTTCACTTCCATACATGGCTACACTCCATACAAATACTTTCAGAAACGACTTCCTGACACTTAAATCAATACTCGATGTTAACAAATTTCTCTTCTTCAGAAACGCTTTCCTTGCCATTGCCAGTCTACATTTTATATCCCCTCTACTTCGACCATCATCAGTTATTTTGCTCCCCAAATAGCAAAACTCCTTTACTACTTTAAGTGTCTCATTTCCTAATCTAATTCCCTCAGCACCACCCGACTTAATTTGACTACATTCCATTATCCTCGTTTTGCGTTTGTTGATGTTCATCTTATATCCTCCTTTCAAGACACTATCCATTCCGTTCAGCTGCTCTTCCAAGTGCTTTGCTGTCTCTGACAGAATTACAATGCCATAGGCGAACCTCAAAGTTTTTATTTCTTCTCCAGGGATTTTAATATCTACTCCGAATTTTTCTTTTGTTTCCTTTACTGCTTGCTCAATATACAGATTGAATAACATCGGGGATAGGCTACAAACCTGTCTCACTCCCTTCCCTTATTAGCTTTCAATAAAAGTGTCATTTCTATTTGTGACACTGTGTATTTCTTTCGATTACCTTTTGTCCTATACTGTATAAGTTCTTCGAGTTCAAGTTTCACTGAGCTATGTTATTTCGCACTGACACATCATGCTAATGTTATTTGCACTTTCAAATTTTGTGTGCATGAAGATGTGTTTAAAAGCGACGAGCAGCCGGTCCAGAACAACTTTGTAATAATTATTTTGACAATAATCGTCGTTGCCATTATCAGAATGAACGCGACGTGTCAGTGTGAAACAACTCGGCCCGCTCGCGTTTCCTCCCGCTGTCGGAACACTGGCTGGGCGGAACTTTTTTTTCTGGGCTGTTGCCTTCCCCGCAGAAAGTATCCGTCCGTGGCAAGCCCCGACTCTGCCGCTACGGCGCGGGACTCTCGGCAAATATTTCTCATCGCAGTCTGGCCAATCCCAGGGGGGTGCGGAACTTTCTCCTGCACTCCCTTCTGCCATCCTCATGAGCCCGGCGCCGCCGAGGGAAGGGAGAACAGCGATCGATCTCTGTCCTTAGTAAAGCAGATACGGCCGACCGGAGCTACTTTACTGGCGTGACGGAGGGGCGCGCGTATCCTTTATCGGATGTCTACTTCCCTAAGATGTATTCAGAAAGCTGTCAACGCGTCGCCACGTTGTCAGAACTATAAAAATGTCACTTAGCTACTTAAATCTCGTTAGCTACTTAAATCTATTCTGTATAGAGACTCTCCGATGTTAATCTGTACACTGGGCAAGCAGTAAGGTAAACCAAAAGAAATATTTGGAATGGGAATTAAAGATCAGTGATAAGAAATAGAAGCCTTGAGATTTAACGATGACACTATAATTCTGCCAGAGAGAGGAGCAGATGAAGGGAATGGACGATGTCTTGAAAGGAGGATATAAGATGAATGTAAACAAAAGCAAAACGAGGATGACGGAATGTAGTCGAATTAAATCAGGTGATGCTGAGGGAATTAGATTAGGAATTGAGACACGTAAAGTATCAGATGAGTTCTGCAATTTGAGCAGCAAAATAACTGACGATGGCCGAAGTAGAGAGGATATAACATGTAGATCGGCCCTGGCAAGAACAGCGTTTCTGAAGAAGAGAAATCTGCTAACGTCGAATATAGATTTAAGTATTGTATGGAGTGTAGCCAAGTATGGAAGTGATACGTGGATGATATACAGGTCAGATAAGAAGAGAAAAGAGGCTTTTGAAATGTGGTGCTACAGAAGAATGCTGAAAGTTATGAGGAGGTACTGAATGGGATTGGGGTCAAAAAAATTGTGGGCATAACCTAATAGAAGGGATTGGTTGACAGGACACATTTTGAGACATCACGGGATCAGCAGTTTAGTTATTGGAGGAAGGTGTGTGTGGGGGGAGGGAGGTAAAACTCTGAGAGAGAAACCAAAAGATCAGTACAAGTAGCAGATTCAGAAGAACGTAGGTTTCAGTCGCTATGCACATGACAGAGTAGCACAGAGAGCTGCATGAAGCAAGTCTTCGGACTAACGACGACAACAACAAAATGCGTATCTGTACTCATTAAACTAAATCCGATCTAAATGAGAATGTTTTCAGCATTTGACTATTACTTCCACAACTGCGATTTCAGACTTATTTACAAGTGCAATACTTCATCCCTCAGTCCTTGTTAAACGCGCCACGAAGAAAACTGCATAAAAGAATAATAGAACAATATTATTGCAACCATACATCAAATAAAAATATTTTATCAATCTCCTCTCTGCACAGATATAAACGGAAGTTCCCTGCTTGCTTCGTTTTGTATGTCCGGGTTAGTCTCAGGGACTAGCGTACAGATTTCGAAACGGTTTTTGGAATTCCCGGCACCGATTTTCTTGAAGGTATCGATATCGGTAACAGCCAAAACTCGTCGAAAATCTCGATTACCGGGATGGATGAACTATGTATATACATAATTAAGTTTGTACGGAACTCTTACTGTTCGAGTATTAACCCCACTTGGCCACTTATTTTCTGTTTCAAACACACCACAACGCATTTGCCACATTATTTTCGCTATCTTTTATGACTGAATCTGTGGCCTTCTGCTAACCGAAGGAGTAGCGCATCTACCGACCGTTTGACGACAATTCGGATATAAGACGCCTAGGGGTTCCACCCGTAGGACCTTGGAGCATATTCTCAGCTCAAACGTAATGAGGTATCTGGAGCAGAAGACCTTTTCCATGCCAACCAGCGTGGACTTTGAAACATCCGTCACGAGAAATCCAACTCGATCTTTTCTCACAACACATCCAGAAAACCATGGATCAAGCCAGTCAGGCTGATACAGTGTTTCATAATTCCCGAAATACGTTTGACTCCATACTGCACGCACACTTACTATCAAAATTACGAACGTATAGGGTTGTTGTTGTTGTTGTTGTTGTCGTCTTCAGTCCTGAGACTGGTTTGATGCCGCTCTCCATGCTACTCTATCCTGTGCAAGCTTCTTCATCTCCCAGTACCTACTGCAGCCTACATCCATCTGAATCTGCTTAGTGTATTCATCTCTTGGTCTCCCTCTGCGACTTTTACCCTCCACGCTGCCCTCCAATATTAAATTTGTGACCCCTTGATGCCTCAGGACATGTCCTACCAACCGATCCCTTCTTCTAGTCAAGTTATGCCACAAACTTCTCTTCTCCCCAATCCTATTCAATACCTCATCATTGGTTATGTGATCTACCCATCTAATCTTCAGCATTCTTCTGTAGAATAGCAAAACTCCTTTACTACTTTAAGTGTCTCATTTCCTAATCTAATACCCTCAGCATCACCCGACTTGAATTCGACTACATTCCATTATCCATCGTATAGGGTATGAAGCGAAATTTGCGACTGGATTCCGGATTTCTTGGCACATAAGACGCAGTATGTTCTTTCGGGTGGACAGTCAATGACAGATTTAAGAGTAGATCTTGGTGTGCCCAACAACGTTTTAGGGTCCTTGGTGTATATTAATCACCTTACAGACAATATTAATAGCTATGTCAGAGTTTTGACGGACGCAGTTGTCTATAATGAAGTAATGTGTGAGAAAAGCTGCACAAATATTCAGCCGGATCAAGGTAAGATTTCAAAGTGGTACATGATTGGCAACTTGTTTTAAATATTCGGAAATGTAAAACTGTGCATTTCGCAAAATGCAGAGAAGTACTATTCTATGACTAGAATATCAATGAGCCACAACTGAAATCGGCGAACTGTGACTAATGCCTTGGTGTAATACAATGGAGAATATGTAATGGAAATGAGTGCATAGGCTCAATCTTAGTGAAAGCATGTGGCAGAGTCTGCTTCACTGCTGGGATACGTACTAGGAAAATGTAATATGTCTACACAGCAGGTTGCTTAAAAAAACACTCCCGCGACCCATCCTAGAATATGGTTCAATTGCGTGGGACCCGTGCCAGATAGAGCTAACAGGAGTTACTGAACATAAACAGAGAAGAGCAGTAAAATGATCACAGGTCCGTTTGATACGCTGTAGAACATCAGGAAGATACTGAAACAACTGCACGCGAAGATAGACGCAAAATATCACGGGGATAGTCTAAGACAGTTTCAAGAAACGGCTCTAATCGAGGAAAATAGGAATATACCGCAACCAGCTATGTACCACTTCTACAGGGATGGCGAAGACATGACTGGAATAATTAGTAGAGCGCGCGCAGAGGATAAGGGAGGAGAATTGCCGGAAACTCAGCTAAACGGCTCATTTCTCCAAGTTTCTGACAAGAATAAAGGTAACTGAGGATCTGCTGGCACGCGATAATTTTGGCTTTACAAAGGCACCATAGAGGCATTTCGGACATTATGCTTGATAATGGAATCAAGACCAGTTCGCAAGATTTGCAGACGCAGAAACAAATTCGCCAATGTAAAATCGTGCTAGATATTGAGAAAAGTAGGGTAAGCTATAGGGAGAGGCTGAAAACACGCAGTATGTAGAGGAACCAAGAATGGAAGACCAGACGGCCGCGGTTGCCGTGCGGTTCTAGGCACTTAAGTCCGGAACCGCGTGACTGCTACGGTCGCAGGTTCGAATCCTACCTCGGGCATGGATGTATGTGACGTCCTTAGGTTAGTTAGGTTTAAGTAGTTCTAAGTTCTAGGGGACTGATCTCAGATGTTGAGTCCCATAGTGCTCAGAGTCATTTGAATGGAAGACCAAGAGGGATGTAAATGTCTTTTACTTTACGGCTATGGTCACAGACCACCGGCTTCGGTCTATAACGTCCATCAACAGGTCTACAGCAAAATATGGGAAGACATAAATACGCTAGCAGATTGCCTGCAGCTTAAAACAATAAAAAGTACTACTGACGTACATATACATTTGTGCGGTTTAAGTATGAAGGGCCATACCTGTTTTATAAAAACAGCATATGCTGTTATTTATATATATTTGACGATGCTGGTGCTGATTTTGTGTTTAATATTTGACCATGCCACTAGGGCTGCAGTACATTAGGACATGTTTTTATAGAACAGGTATGCCTCTTCATACTTAAACCGCACAAATGTATATGTATGTCAGTAGAACTTTTCATTATGATCTGTTTTATTATTTTAAGCTGTAGACAATCTGCTTGCGTATTTATGTCTTCCCATATTTTGCTGTAGACCTGAACATGGTCATTATAGACTGAAACCGGTAGTCTGATGACAAAAAGTTTGTGATCATAGGCTAAAGTAAAGGAAATTTATTATATATTCGAATCACTGTTTCATTCGCCACCACGTCGCAGCTTGTGGAACATGAGCGATGTGCTCGGATTAAAATCGGTAAGACAGGCATCCAGCCTTTCGTCTCTACTGTTAATCTGCACATCGAAGAAGCAATTGCGGAAATGAAAGAAAGGTTCAAAAGTGGGATCAAAAATCACGGTCACAGGACATCAGTGATAAGATTTGCTGATGGCTCTGCTATCCTCAGTGAACGTGAAGAAGAATTGCCTAATGTGTTGAATGAAATGAGCATTGTTTTTTGACACAGTCAAATCTGATGACAAGCGATCTGTTATGTTAAAAAGTGTGGGTAAATTTCCTGCTCAATATCGCTAAAATTCCTTTATTGATTGCTAGTTTCAGCTCACTGACGAGCAATCTTCAGATCTAACATACAGAAAATTGCATAAAAGAGGTGAAGAACAATATCACACATTTTAGCTTCCATTCTATGATATACGCCAGTAAATATTATTACTTAATTCAATGTGTTAGCCAGCAGGCATTACACGTCGTCATAACCTATTGAGCTGAGCCGCTCTTGTACCCTACACACACTGAAAAATTTGATAGATCGTGACGAAAATGAAGACATACAAAGTACGTTTGCTAAATGGTATAACGCTATAAGTTACCTACCTTACATATTGATGAATTCGTTGTCGTTTTCACAAACTGTTAGTACAATATTTCAAACTGTTTGTCACCCTTTCATCTGACCAAATGGAAAAAAAAACAACGCATTGCCTTAATACTGGAAATTTCGGAGTAATTAGGTTAATCGTAATCCTTCATGTGCAACACTAATACAACAAGTAGTTCAACTATTATAATCGTTGCTTGATTTTAGCTATAAATGTGGAAAACTGTAAATGTCAGTTCCATTCTGCATAGTGCGTAATGACAGAACTTTTTTTCTTCAGTCATGCGACTGACATGTTGGTTTGAATCATTAATGCGGCAGAGAGAGAGGTCACGTCAGTGATAATCGAGATAATAGTCCACAAAGTCCCTCTGGATATAGCTGCTGGCTCGTAAAGTGAATGCTTTAAGAGCCCCTGATTGCCCGCGTGGCCGGAAACCAGTTTATTTTTTCCTGGGTAGTCCACTTCAGACAGAACAATTTTCTCCAGCGGTATACATCCGGTACACGTCACTAATGATACGGCGCGAGCCACCCCTGGTCGTCTATTACACTGAAAAAAAGTGTGTGTCCACATGTTCGTCCCTCCCTCGCTCAGAAAATCACGCGCACATTCGGTATTCTACATCTAAACCACGGAAGCCACCTGACGGTATGTGGAGGAGTTTACTTCTTGTACCACTATTCTCCCCCCCCCCCCCCCCCTCCCTCCGCCACTCCTGTTCCACTCGCGATTGGTGTGTGGGAAGAACAAGTGTCTGTAAACCTCCAACGAGCTCTAATTTCTGCGGTTTCCTAGTTGCGGTCGTTTCCCGAGACATATGTGGGAGGAAGTAATATGTTGCCAGACTTCTAGAAACAGACGCTCTTGCAATTTCAAAGATATACCTGTCACTGATGCGCAACGCCTCTTCTGTAGCGTCTGCCACAAGGGTTTGTTGAACATCTACGTAACGCTTTCGCGAGTATTGTATGAACCCGTGACGACATATGCCGATATTCGTTGGCTTTTATTTGTCCCCTGTATCAATCCTGCCAGGTGAGGCTCCCACACTGTGAGCAGTACACAAAAGTCGGTTGAACCAGTGTTCTGCAAGCAAGTAATTTCGCAGACTAATTACAGGTCCTTCAGGTTATTCCTACGAGTCTCAAACATGGCATAAGCCATTTTATTTAGCACAGTAACTGGAAATGCAACAATCACAAATATGTTGCGAGTAAGGCGAATCAAGACTGCGTTTTATTGGTAGAACACTTAGAAGAAGCAACATGCCCACTAAAGAGACTCGCCTGTCCTCTTCTACAGTATAGTTGCTCGGTGTGGGATACTTAACAGATAGGACATCGAAAACGATTAAAGAAGGGTAGCTCGTTCTGTACTATCGCAGAGCCGGGGAAAGAACGACGGATGTAATACGCCAATCGCTAAAACAGGCGTTTTTCGTTGCGGCAGGATCTTCTCACGAAATTTCTATCACCATCTTTCTCCTCCGAATACGAAAATATTTAGCTGGCGCCCACCTACGTAGGGAGAAATGATCACTGTATTAAATGTTTATTTGACACTACAATTGTGAACCAATAGTCACAGCACATAAAATTTTTCTTTAAAAAAGGGGTTACATCACCGGTTTCAACGAACTACGTCCTCATTCTCAAATGAGGAAACATCAGTAAGAAAATACATAATATATTCTCCAACTGATCTTTTACAATTTGGAAGTGACGACGTAGTTCGTTGAAACCAATAATTTAACTCCTTTTTTAAAGAAAAATTTTATGTAATGTGACTATGGCTTCACTATTGTGTCAAATAAAAATTTAACTTATATCATAGCCACATTCCTTTACGACAATTATGTGTGAATGTAAGGTCACTGTACTAAAACAAAAAGAGTACACAACTCGTGCGGAATAACTTAAACGTTCGTGTGTTCGAGAGTGGAACGGTAGAGTAGTCTGAACCCTCAGCCAAGCAATTAATTGTGAATTACAGAGTCTTCAAGGAGACAAAATAAAATTTGCAAAAAAAAAAAAATTAATTTACGGGCATAATATTGAAAACAAGGAGAGAGAGAGAGAGAGAGAGAGAGAGAGAGAGAGAGAGAGAGAGAGATCCCTAAGATCTTATGCCCTGTTCTCATACTAACAGAACACTACTTACAGTGACCACTCAAATAACAAGCTTCTTCCAAACTTACAATATTTACCATATACTTCAAAAGAGAAATACCTATAACTGAAAAGTATTGAAGATTACAATACAATCCGCCAGCTTTGACACTGACGCTAGCAACTAGTACGGCGACTGACATCACACAAGCACGCTTAATTTAACTGATACAGCATCGTGATTCCTGATGGAATATGGAATGTTTTGAGCTGGGGTGTTATTAGCTGGTTCAAAAACAGTACTAATCTGAAAAATAATTTTACCACAATTCAAAAATACGGGTTTTCAGCGTTGTAAATATAGCGACGGAATGCGATGCCAGGACATCTTCGTTGGCTTCGCCTACTCACAACCAAGCTATGAGCTTCTAATCTTGCCTTATCCTCGGGTTGCGCTATAGATCAGCTTTTTGTCACAGTCTTCACTTAAATAAATAATTTATTTTTTGAATCGTCCGACGGCTTTAACAAACCGCGAACAAACTAGTATCTAGTCCTATGACTACGCTACATATCAGTCTGGCACCATAATTTCAATAGTAAAGTATTGTCACTGGTCAAAGCAAAACGGCAGTATCGTAATGTTCAATTCAGTCCTGAAGATTTACTGATACGAATGTTACTAAAAAATCAGTGATGCTACTGTTGACTAGAATGGCAGTTCAGACAGGCACGCTACACCCGCCCTGGATTTAGTTTGGTACACAAGTTCCTAGCATTTTTGCATTGCATGTTAGTATTCCAGTTGCCATAGGTTTATTTATCGATTGCTATTTCTTATTCGTAGTCCAGTTCCTATTTGAGTTTACATACTGTCATTTGAAGATAGTGAATGGACGCTGGAAAATGGGAGTGCCAAGTGGAGAAATCGGAACATTATCGACATATTCTTCTGTCCAAGTTCAACAGAGGGGTGACGCCCGCAGAGGCAGCCAGGAACATTTGTGCCGCGTCGGGATAATGCCATTGGACAGAGCGCGGCGATAAAATGGATTTCTCTCTTAAGGAGAATCGTTTTGCCATTAGTGACTCTCCACATTGAGGATGACCTTCGGGGGTTTGATGAATATGGTTTAAACGCATTAATCCACGTCACTGTACTCGAGAAATTGCAAATGTGAGGAACTGATCGTCGGCCGGAGTGGCCGTGCTGTTCTAGGCGCTACAGTCTGGAACCGAGCGACCGCTACGGTCGCAGGTTCGAACCCTGCATCGGGCATGGATGTGTGTGATGTCCTTAGGTTAGTTAGGTTTAATTAGTTCTAAATTCTAGGCGACTGATGACCTCAGAAGTCGAATAGTGCTCAGAGCCATTTGAACCATTTTTGAGGAACTGATCATTCCACCATCGTGCGACATTTTCATGCAATGGAGAAGGTTAAAAAAATCGAGTGTATGGATACCGCAGCCAAAATAACAAAAATAGGGGGGGGGGGATATGTGCGTCTCTGCTTTCTTATCATCAATTGGCTCGTGAGCAGCACCGACCATTGCTATCCTGTATAATTACTGGTGACGAGAAATGGTGTCTTTATGCTAACACAGGGGAGAGAAAGTAATGGTTGAGCCCAAACGCAGCAGCAAAGCACAAAGGCGTGCACGAATCCATAACAGATAATGTTGAGCATCTAGCGGAATAGCGATGTTGTGGTGTACCACTACACAGAAGTTGGGTTGGGAAGTCATTCCGCACCCACCCCATCTCACACGGTCTTCAACCGTCGGATTTTCACCTCTGCCGCTGTGGCAGATTTAGAAGGATCTGAGTTCCAGTAGTTACTCTTGAGATGAAGAGGCTTATACGGATAGAGCAGCATGGAGAGCTGCGTCAAACCAGTCTTTGGACTGAAGACGATAACGACGACAACAACAACGAACAGTCTAAGTAACTTCCTTTCTGGATGAAAATGTGCTCCGAACATGGCTCGACGAATTCTTCGCCTCAAAAACCACGCGATTTCTACAGTCGCGGAATCGACGTTATCCCAGCATTGGCAGACTTGTAAATAGCACGCAATGAATGTCGTATGCACCAACCTAATACATTGTTTTCACTTAGCTGGTCCATTTCTCCAACTATCCAAAACGCCCACTTCTCTCTCTCTTCGATCAATGCTATTGATAATACTGACTATTCAATCATCATGGTTTCACTAAAATTCCAAGCCAGAAAGAATCAGAAAACTGCAGGAGACAATTATATGCTCACGAGGAATCAATGGAACAAAAGATCCCTATCCATCAACGCAAAATTATGGCACTATTTTCAGAAACAGTACACATACTAAAAACAAAAATCGTTAGGAAAGTTTTGGAACAATAAATAGAAGAAATTTGCACCAAGCAGCCATCAAAGACATACTAGCACACACACACACACACACACACACACACACACACACACACACACACACACACAATAAATGACACGCAGGAAAAGAAGAACACAATATTTTACACACACATTCACAGACTGAATGAAAATAAAACTGCAACAAAAATTCTCGAACTCTTCCATTCAGGCAGGCGCAAATAATGTGGACAAAGGAGTTCAAGATAACACCGGCCAAGGCGTATGGGTTAATGTGTAGATCGCGAAAGATGAATACCGTTAACGAACGCGAATATGAAAACACTAAAGAAGGCCACACAGTTTAAGTCGACGGAAAGGCGGAGGAGCAGGGTTCACGGGAATGAGTGAAAACAGTATGGGAAGTCAAATTTAAATAATGTTTCGTCGATATCGTGCGTAAGCCTACACAGGAAGACGACAGGAAACGAATTAACAGTAACTGGAAAGGAAATTCCCAGCATTCACCTACAGTGACATAAGAAAACCACTAGAAAATTGAAGAAGACAGACCAAGATTCGATCCTGTCCCACCCGGATACGGGTCCAGTGTCCTAACCATAACACTTCCTCCCGGATATGCCCTTTCCAAAGTAGTTTCTATAACGTATTATGGCAGAATGATCATAACACTCCACAGTATCACAGACAAGTATTCACTCCTAACCAGTAAGCAGTTAAAAGAAAGCCAAACATTAATTGGTGCTGCAAGTAATAAGAGTCGTATGTATTGCAATCACGTGTGATACATTAGGTTTGATCAATTTAACTGTGAAAATATGGGACAAATGTTTCAAACTCTGCCTCAAACGATTGATAAATGATAGTCTGCTACCAGTATATGTATGCCTTCGTTCAGTACGCAAACAAACTAGGAACTTGCGCCCATTGTTGGCTCTCGAAATTTGAGTTTATGTGATTAAATGAAAGAAATACGGATTTATCCGTATTCTTACTGCAGGCTTAAAAAAATATATATTAATAAAAATATTCCACTTCTCGATAAACAGAAAAAAAACTTTTTTTTTCCTTTTTTCAATGTGAAATAAATTTCTGTGAGCAAGTATTACGTAACTAAATCATAGGACAGCGTCTTTATGAAAGTTCTTGACATTTCTTAGCTAACACCCGTGGATGAAAATAGCCACGAGATAATTCGACAAAATTCTCTCTCAAACTGGATAGGGCATAATTGTGTCTTTTAACTCTCACAGAACTGTGATATCAATTATGCGCCGTCTAGTTCCCTATGGGTGGTCATTAGTCGAATTAATAACATTACCATTGTACATAATAAACATAAAAAACAACATACCAAAGCAGCTTATTTTTCATGAGGCATTTGAATACTGCGAGCTTTCCCAAATAGCAGCAGCGCCAAGGCGGTTTGTTGTCGGGCGCAAAGTCAACAACAGGTATGTGCGGGGGCTTACAAACAAAAAAAAAAAATGGCAGATCCCACGCAGTGAGCCAATCACACAGTCCTAACACACTTCACTACGCGGATTCGTTGAGAGGACACGTAGTTCCTGTACAGAGACTGAACATAACAACTGGAAACTTGCACAACCGACTCGTATTCCCGTGCGACCGTATTTGTAAACGTGTCAAGCGCGAGGCGGTTCCGTTGGCACTAGCACACACTGCTGTTCACTGGCGTCCGGAAAAGTAACTATGTAGGTGCAGCACACGAGTAACACTGATGTAGACTGCCTCAACGCGGCAGCGTCGCCAGACGGGCGGTGGCCCAGCTGTGAACATGGGCAAGCAGTGGCACCGAACACTCGACACTAAACACGCGCGAGCACATCTTCACCACTCGGCGATCCACGCGACAATAACCTCAAAACGACGTTCGGGAGCAAGTAGTTTCCGCGCTTGCCGACTGCGGCGCTGCCACCGCAGCTCACTCCTGCTACCTGCTGGACACTTGTGAAAGAAAACTCGTCCCGAGACGATACAAACAAGCGAAGAAAACAAACACTTCGCAACTTCTTACTGATGTACGTGGACATCTAAATCATTCTATAATCTGTAAACCACTGTGAAGTGCATAGCGGAGGTTACTTCTCATTGCAGCAGCTATTAGCAGCCTGGGAAGAATGACTGCTCAAACACCCATACGTGCGGTGTAATTACCGGTACGGTCATCCTTGTCTTCGTGACCGCTACGGGAGCTCTACGTTGGGGCTGAAGAAAATCTCCAAGTTTCTTGCTTAAAGTTGGTTCTTGAAACTTTGTGTACGCAATACACAATGCTGCAAAATGTGTTCATATCCTTCTGCATTTTGCGTTTCTTTAAGCGCAATAAGTAGACAGGAAAAAAATCTTTTTATTTTATGGGTAAAATTGGTGTTATTTTTTATTGAAGGCATTCTGTGATACTTTTTGCCAAATTTAGTGCAATTGTGTTGCCAATTTCGTATTTTTGCCTAATTTCTCTGTTTTTTTGTCATCTCCGGTGCTATTTTTTTAGCAATTTCGCAGCTATTTTTGCCAATACTTCTAAAGCTGTCCATGTCGACTGTTAGTGATGTGACTGAAGTGGAAACGCGAAGAAACAACCATAGCTGAACCGAGACCAGGCGGACGAAGGTAAATCGAGTATTGTGGAAGGTATTTCTTTGCCAAATTCGAAAATATTTTTTACCAATTTCGTTGCTAATTTTTGCCTTCCCCTGTTGTTATTCCTGTTTCATTGCTATTTTTTGCCGTATTCGGGTGTTATTTTTTGACGCATTCACGTATTATTTCTTGCCGTATTCGGATGTTCTTTTTTTGCCACATTCGTTGTCATTTTTTGCCAAATTCCGCATTATTTTTTGCCAGTTTCGGTGCCAATTTTTGCTAGATTCAGTGGCACTTTTTTTTCCAGATTCGCTTTTATTCTTTCGCCAATTTAGGTGGTATTTTTGACGCCACATGGCATCGCGGGACATGAAATGTCATTTTTAGGTTATTCACCATAGGGGGAAAAAGAAGGAAGAGCGCAATTTCAGCATACAATAACTATCAGTTACGGATACTGGTAAACTGTTGTCTTCAGATTTATGAATTTTTTTGTACAAAAAAAAGGCAAATTTCGAGATATTTCGTTAAAATCGACGACTTCGAGTTAGCTCGCAAAAAACCGCCAGTACAGCGTTATTTTTAGCTGTTTTGTTTTCGTGAAATTTTCCTGTTCCTAACAAAAAGGGGATCACATCCTAAGTCGCCCCTAACCAGGAAAAACAATCCCATACCGTAACACAATCTCTTCCGTTTACCAATGCTGACACTACCCATGACGGCAGGTAACGTTCTGCCGGCACTCCCCAAATCAAAACCCTTCCATCGCATTGCCACAGGGTACTGCGTGCACTTCAGATCACCCATTTCCATAGCGTGCACCATTTCTCCAAATAATCTCCTCAGACACCTCGAGCGTCGATTAGCACTGACTGTAATATTTGGCTTATGAGGAAGAACTCTACCATCTGTACCCCACTGTTTCTAATTCTCGCCACAGTAGGTGGGCTGCTGGCAGCACTTTGGGACTCAAGAGTTATTCCTTCCACTGATTTCGTGGAATTTTTTTTTTTACAACTACCTTCCACAATGCTCGATTTACCTTCGTCCGCCTGGTCTCGGTTCAGCTCTGGTTGTTTCTTCGCGTTTCCACTTCACAGTCACATCACTAACAGTCGACATGAGAAGCATAGAAGTATTGGAATGCCCGTGGTGGACATTTCTTACTCAGGTGACATCCAATCAGAAGTCTCTTGACCGATCCATTTTGCTCTTACTGCGTCTCTCTAGCGGGTGGGGGAATTTCTACAGGGGACTACATGTTTTCATCATTCGTGACAGTGGCTACATTGGAATGTGTAAAAAAAATGGACAGTGTAAAAACTGGAACTTTGTACGGGCGCTGATGACCGCGCAGTTGAGCGCCCCACAAACATCATCATCATGATCATCATCATCATTTCTAGACGGTAGACCTCTCGTGACATCTATTGGTAAATTCCGTATTCTGTACGGATATTCGGATCCTTTTGATCAGATACTAAATATTAGAAACGTGTGGTCTTTAGATTTCATTATTAATCTACACACACAAACACACACACACACACACACACACACACACACACACACACACACACACACTGCAAGCCACGGTACAATGCAAGGCCGGTCGAGCGGTTCTAGGCGCTACAGTCTGGAACCGCGCGACCGCTACGGTCGCAAATCCTGCCTCGGGCATGGATGTGTGTGGTGTCCTTATGTTAGATAGGTTTAAGTTGCTCTAAGTTCTAGGGGACTGATGACCTCAGATGTTAAGTCCCATAGTGCTCAGAGTCATTTGAACGCGAGGAGCTCGTTCCATTTCGTATCGCTTTGCAACATTATGCCTACATATTTAATCGATATTAATGAGTCAAAGCAGCACCATACCAATGCTGTATTCATTACAAGATTCTTTTTCCTAGTCTCCGCATTAACTTACATTTTTCCTCATTTGGAGGTACTGCTAACTAGAAATTTTGTCTAAGTCGTATCTTCTTACAGTCACTCAACTTTGGCACCTTATCACACACCACAGCGTCATTAGGAAAACAGCCCCCAGATTGCTGCTCAAGCTGTCCGCCAGATCTTCTATCTACATACAAAATAGCTGCGGTCCTATTACACCCCCCCTAGGGCGTCGATGATATCCTTGTCTCTGATGAACACTCGCCGTTGAGGACAGCATACGAAGTTCTACCTGTATTACTTAAAAAGTCTTCGAGCCACTCAGAAATTTGCTAACCTATTCCATATGCTCGGACCTTCGTCAACAGTCTGCATCTTAGAATGGCACTTGTCAACTACCTTGCTGCAGTGCCGTTTCTGCATTACAGCGTGTTATCTTAAAGTAATGGCGTTACGGTACTTTTAATGTGGTTGATTTAATAGTCTTTACCCCGTAAACCTCACAGAAGAAGTTTGCCTAGCTTTGAATGTTCAACGTAGACAATTATATGCGATTAACTTAATTTGGGTTTAGGAAAGGTAAACCCATCAGAGACCTCATTGAACAAGTTTGCCTAGCTTTCAATGTTGAACGGAAACAATTGTATTCAATTAACTTAATTTGGGTTCAGGAAAAGTAAACCCATCAGAGACACGGTTCTGAAGTTGCGCTTGATAACGGAAGCAAGATATGCTGAATGGAACAGAGCCATCTAGATGTGCGCACGCTACGGATTAAGAGTGGACGGCAGAAAGATGAAAGTAATGAGAAATATGAGAAGTGACATTAGCTATAAATCTAAGTGGCATAGGGGACCACCAAGTAGGCGAAGTTAATCAGTTCTGTTACGTAGGTGGTAAAATAACCCATGACGGGCGAAGCAAGCCAGATTAGCAGAGGCAAAGAGGGCATCCTTGGCCAAGAGAATTCTGCTGTAATCCGTTCATCATAAGAATAAACCTGATGTAAACATTGCATTGTGTATTCTTCCGCGTTTGCTGGAACCTCATTGGATTTCCGTTTCACGTGGGACTGCAGCCAAGCTGTCTCGAGTTCTGTCACGTACGATAATAGGTGCACGTGTTGCGCTGTGCCTTACGAGCACATCGACTTAGCGATAATACGGGACAACAGCTTTACCGGCGCACTGAACTTGGACAGCAGTGGCCCGTCAGCTGGTACAGCTAGCCTGCAGTGACGTGGCCAGATGGAGTTCACACGTAAAAAGAGACAAGCAGAATGAAATAATACACTGCCAATCACCCACAATACGCTCCTTAGACGACTAGACGAAAACCTCAACACGTTTTAGTTTTTAGCTAACGTACTATTGTGATTAAAAACAAGAATGATGAAATTTCCTGACTTAACCACGGGGTAATTTTCCTGCATAAGCTTTATGTAACGTAAGATAGTATTGAAGGATTTCACAGTAAAATATTGACGCCACTGAAGGCTGGTGAGCCGGCCGCGGTGGTCTAGCGGTTCTAGGCACTCAGTCCGGAGCCGCGCGACTGCTACGGTCGCAGGTTCGAATCCTGCCTCGGGCATGGATGTGTGTGATGTCCTTAGGTTAGTTAGGTTTAAGTAGTTCTAAGTTCTAGGGGACTGATGACCGTAGATGTTAAGTCCCATAGTGCTCAGAGCCATTTGAACCATTTGAAGGCTGGTGATCTCTTAGCTGCTTCCTTATCCGAAGCCGGCCGCGGTGGCCGTGCGGCTCTGGCGCTACAGTCCGGAATCTCGGGACTGCTACGGTCGCAGGTTCGAATCCTGCCTCGGGCATGGGTGTGTGTGATGCCCTTAGGTTAGTTAGGTTTAAGTAGTTCTAAGTTCTAGGGGACTTATGACCTAAGATGTTGAGTCCCATAGCGCTCAGAGCCATTTGAACCTTATCCGAACCCGAGAAATACATTTCAGTTCTGGAAGCGTCACCTGCTACGTTGATAACGAACCTATTAACAACAGAATCCACGAAGCCAACCAGGCGCAGCATTTTCTCTTCTTTTATGACGAGCCCTTCTATATCCTTCCAGCATTCGTCAGTGACGTGTGAAAAAGCTGCGTGCGTTAGTTCCAGTACGTCTGACAGCTTAACTTCTGGGGCCAAATCCCTCAGCTTGGCTCCAGATCAGTTCTGTTGGGTTCATATTGTAATGGCACAGTAGCAAACGTAAAAATGCAGCATTTGTATGATGTGCTCGATGCTGTGAAAATGATTGTTTTTCATGTTTCTATGATACTTATTTACATCTGTAGTACAAAACGATGTACATAGCCCAAATAAAGAGGATTTAGTTTTTCATTTTCGCCTTAAAATTAAAATGTTATGTTTTCTTAATTTAAGCAACTTCTATTAACAGTATTTTATAAAACTTCGATACTTAAGAATTTGTATTTGAAATGGAAACAGGAATTTCGCGTCCAATATGTGATTAGAAACAAGAAGACGTGCATTATTCACAAAAAAATGATGAGTTTTATAATTACGAGATGTAGTTATCTCAAGTTGAACAAGGAAAAAAAATAACAGCGGTAAGAGTTGAACCTACGCACAAACATCCTCAGTCAGTGAATGTGCCAATACGCTACCGACAGCGCTAGGGGATCAATGACAACGACCTATCAACTGCATTGTATATAACGCTGGGAAAACTTCAGAGCCGATTTTCTCCGTAGATTTATGAAAAACATTAAGAACAGCCTACTTCTCGGCACTTTTTAAACGTGTTCCACGCGCGGATGTTTCACTACAGAACAGAAAGCAACCTCAGCCAGTTTCATACTGCGCATTAACAGCGCGACAATCAGAGCACAACAATGCAGAAGCTGTGACTGTTCACGATTTTTGAAATAAAAGCTACGTAGCTAAAGCGTGATTAACAAAAACGTTGATGGCTGTTAATACATTTCACTATCTTAAAGTTTCTTAACTTAGTAATAAGATATCTAATACATAAGTTGGACCTACTTCCAAGAGCGTAACAACACCAGTGTATGTGTGCTACGACTTCTGACAAATCATCGCGCTTGTGTTTGTTTACATCAGGTTTATTCTTATGATGAACGCTTTATAGTGCCGAACATGGGCCTTAATTTTAAGGAAGGAATTTGCGGGAACGTTCGTTTGGAATACAACATTGTGAATCGTGGATAGTGGGAAAACCGGGAGAATCGAAGGATTTGGGATGTGCTACAGAAAAATGTTGAAAATTACGTGGACTGATAAGGAGTGAAGAGATTCTCCGCAGAAGCGGTAAGGAAAAGCAAATGTGTGTTACGACTACACCTGCACGATAGAGACACAGAGGATAAAAACTGTAGGGGGAGGACAGAGATGGGAATACATTCAACAAATAATCGAGGACGTAGTGTGAAGTGCTACTATCAGACGAATGCGCTGGCTACAGGAGATAAATTTGCAGTGGGCATCGTCAAACCAGTCGGGGGACTGATGACTCAAAAAGAAAGAGAAGTTAGTGTACGTTTTGAAAACGCGGGCGCAATCCGCTGTTGTCAACACTACACGGCGAAAGACTGGTGCACATCATCTTCAGGGATAAGTGTGCCACATTAGTTTAAAGGCGCAGACTTCCGGGCGGACGTCGCTGGTTGTCTGGAGAAATCTTCTCCATTTGGCGTTAATGAAATGTAAGAGTTCTGAAGTTCCGACTTCATAAGCAAGTGTCCTTAGTGATATATGCAATGCATCACTGGCACGGAATTTTTTTTACACAAGTTAAAATATGCAATTGTTAAACCTCATCATCAGAAAGGTGACAAGACAGACATAAATAATTTTCGTCAAATTTCCTTAATGACATCTTTTTCCAGAATATTCGAAAATGTAATACATTCCAGGGTAGCCTCACACACACACACACACACACACACACACACACACACACACACACACACACACATCGAAACAGTTTACTTGGCATATCACAATTTGTATTCCAGACGGGTTGCTCGACTCAGAATGCTATTTATACATTCACTCATCAAATAGTACAAGCCTTAAAAATATATATATATCGGCAAATGGTACTTTTTTGTGATCTTTCCAAGGCGTCCCACTGTGTAGATCGAGTTACTCTCTTAGAAAAAACTCGAATTTTACGGAGCTGATGGCTTTACGCACAGCTGGTCTGAATCATACTTAACAAGTAGATTGCAAAAGGTTGCGCTGAGTAATTCAAACAATGTTGCAAGAGTATCACAAAGCGAGTCCCACAGGGTTCAACTTTGGGTCCACTCCTATTCCTGAAATAGGTGAATGACCTTCCGCTTAACATTTAACGAGCAGAATTGGTAGTTCTTTCAGACTATATTAAGGTTATAATAAACTCCCTTAGAGAAAAGCAGCAGAAGAAATTGTGAATGATGTTTTTACAAAGGGCCGGCCGCGGTGGCCGCGCGGTTCTGGGCGCTACAGTCCGGACCCGCGGGACTGCTACGGTCGCAGGTTCGAATCCTGCCTCGGGCATGGATGAGTGTGATGTCCTTAGGTTAGTTAGGTTTAAGTAGTTCTAAGTTCTAGGGGACTGATTACCTAAGATGTTAAGTTCCATAGTGCTCCGAGCCATTTGAACCATTTTTTTTACAAAGGATTATAAAGTGGTTCTCAGAAAATGGACTCTGGCTAAATTTTGACAAAACACACAATGAAACTTCCTGGCAGATTAAAACTGTGTGCCGGGCCGAGACTCGAACTCGAGACCTTTGCCTTTCGCGGGCAAGTGCTCTACCAACTGAGCTACCCAAGCACGACTCACGCCCTGTCCTCACAGCTTTACTTCTGCCAGTACCTCGTCTCCTACCTTCCAAACTTTACAGATGCTCTCCTGCGAACCTTGCAGAACTAGCACTCCTGAAAGAAAGGATACTGCGGAGACATGGCTTAGCCACAGCCTAGGGGATGTTTCCACAATGAGATTTTCACTCTGCAGCGGGGTTCGAGTCTCGGCCCGGCGCACAGTTTTAATCTGCCAGGAAGTTTCATATCAGCGCACACTCCGCTGCAGAGTGAAAATCTCATTCTGAAATCACACTATGTTCATTTCTGTACAATAAATAAAGTCAACAACTGATGTAGCACATGAGCAGCGGTCAGTAATAGGGTAGAATGCTCTAAATTTTTGGGTGTACATATTGATGAAAACTTGAAGATGCATATTAGTGAGCTTCTCAAAACAATTAAGTTCAGCTACTTTTGCTCTTCGTATATATAGCGAATTAACCTTCTGACATATTTCACATATTTCCACACGATAACGTCTCTTGGAATAATTTTCTGTGGTAGCTCATCACTTAGAAAGAAAGTACTGATTTCACAAAAGCGGGCACCAAGAATAATACGTGATGTTCACCCACGGACGTGTCATGTAGAACTCTTCAAGGAGTTAGGCATTTTAACTGATTATATATATATGAAATTCGTCATAAATAATCCATCACAATTTGAAAAGAACAATGAAGCCCTTACCTACAAAACTAAAGGGAAAGTGACCTCTATTACCCATTATTAAAGCTGTCAGTGGCTCAGAAAGGAGTTCAAAATGCAACAACAGAAATTTATGATCAGTTGCCCAGTTATATAAAATGTCTGGCTGGTAGCAAAATAAGTTTTCATTCTAAATTAAAATCATTTCTCCTGGAAAATTCCTCCTATTCTAGTAACGAATTTCTACTTAGAAAAGTTATGTGTTCATTAACATTATCTTGTATAAATATCCTGTAAATGAATGGTTCCAGATCAGTTCCATAAAAGGATAATTCAAATGATCTGTGGAACACGTAACTAACTGCCTACTCTTAATTCACCGTCAGGTTGTATTTCTCCAGCCTATATTATGAACGATTGTGTGTGGCAGTTATGTAGCTGTGTAAAGATCAGGAGAGATTAGGAAAGTTGAAGGGGTGGTATCATTACCAAGAGAAATATGAGGCACTGAAAGCAAGGCTAGAAATTCAAACTAATGGAGACATATTCAATGCTTCACCCGTCAATTCGGTACGGTGGTAGAACCGTGGGACGTCTAAATTCCTAGGTTTTTCTGTGTGCTGACAAACCTGCGACACGGCTGCGCTGTGTATTACGAAAGAAAACCACTGTAAAATACATGACGGATGAGAGATGCTGTCCAAGGTCAACAAAAGTAAAACTCACCACAACCTCCACCGATTTCTCACCCACGCCTTTCCATCCTCTTATCTCTTCCCCGCAATCCTCTCCAAGTACAGAGACACCATAAGAATCTCGCCTCCTCTTCAACAAACATCCCCCCCTAGTTTATTACCGTTTCACAAACCTTATCGTACCAGCAGCCATAAAAATCATAATGGAAAGTGTGAACCGAGATATCTGGTATAGCTGATAGGGGCGCAGTAAATTTTGTATCAGGGACTCTCGCAAACTCGAGCTGACTGCTGCTTTCCAAGTAGGAATGGACGAGGTGGTAATCATTCTGATAACAGGGCGCGCTTAAATGACGTCATACCCATTCGCAGGAAGGTCAGCGATCAACGTGCCGTCCATGTGGAGCACATCACAGATGAAGCAAAACACGGGAGCAGGCATGGATGGAGATGTCCCCACGGTTAACGTTGTAAGTGGTCCGTAACGGGCGTTTACATGGGCCATACACAATTTACACTATTTGACGAAAACTACACTGACATCTATTCTATATAGCGTGTGTCCATCCTTTGCCTTTATGACGGCTTCAACTCTGCTGCAGACACTTTAGTTCCGGTGGGATGTCTGAAAGTTTGCGGAGGAATGGTGCCCCATTCTTCCTCAAGAGCCGAAACCGGAGAAGGTAGTGATGTTTATATATACTGAAGCGCCAAATACAGAGATATGTAACAGGCTGACAATGGCGCTGCGGTCGGCAACGCCTATATAAGACGACAAGTGTCTGGCGAATTTGTTAGATCGGTTTCTGCTGTTACAGTGGCAGGTTATCAATATTTAAGTGAGTTTGAACACGATGCTATAGTCGGCTCACGAGATCGATGGGTCACAGCATCTCCGAGGTAGCGATGAAGTGAGAATTTTCCCATACGACTATTTAACGAGTGTACCGTGAATATCACGAATCCTATAAAACATCAAATTTCCGACATCGCTGCGGCCGGTAAAGATCCTGCAAGAACGGGACCAACGACGGCTGAATAAAATCGTTCAACGTGACAGAAGTGCAACTCTTCCGCAAACTGTTGCAGATTTCAGTACTCGGCCATCAAGTGTCAGCGTGCGAACCATTGAACGAAACATCGATATGGGCTTTCGGAGAAGAACGCCTCGCCTTGGTCCGCCATCACCGACACCGGATTGTTGATGACTGGAAACATATCGCCTGATCGGACAAGTCTCGATTCAAATCGTATCGAGCGGATGGACGTGTACGGGTATGGAGACAATCTCATGAATCCGTGGACCCTGCATGTCAACAAGGAACTGTTCAATCTGGTGTAGGCTCTGTAATGGTGTGGGGCAGCGCAGTTGGAGCGATTTGGAACTGCTGATACGTCTAGACAAAACTCTTTGACAGGTGACACGTACGTATCCTGTATGATCATCTGCATCCATTCATGTCCACTGTGCATTCCGACGGACTTGATCTATTCCAGCAGGACAATGCGACACCCCACACTTCCAGTATCGCTAAAGATTGGGTCCTGGAACACTCTTCTGAGTTTGAACACTTCTACTGGCCACCAAAACTTCCCAGACATGAACATTATTGACCATATCTGAGATGCCTTGCAACATGCTGTTCAGCAGAGATCTCCACCCCTCGTACTCTTACGCATTTATGGACAGCCCTGAAGCATTCATTGTGTCAGTTTTCTCCAGCACTACTTGAGACATTTGTGGTGTCGCCGCCAGACACCACACTTGCTAGGTGGTAGCCTTTAAATCGGCCGCGGTCCGTTAGTATACGTCGGACCCGCGTGTCGCCACTATCAGTGATTGCAGACCGAGCGCCGCCACACGGCAGGTCTAGAGAGACTCCCTAGCACTCGTCCCAGTTGTACAGCCGACTTTGCTAGCGATGGTGCACTGTCTACATACGCTCTCATTTTCCGAGACGACAGTTCAGCATAGCCTTCAGCTATGTCATTTCCTACGACCTAGTAAGGCGCCATATTCAGTTACTATGTCTTCTGAACAGATAATATTGTGACTCCTGTACCTCAAGGGCGACGTTCATCATTAATGGATTAAAGTTAAGTATCAAACTAATTACGTCCGCTTTCTGAATTCTAATTCCTTGTCATGTTCCAGACCTCACGTCAGTATAGTCCTTCCCTCCTCACGCCAGCCTGCGTGAGCTAAAACGCGTGCAATTTGGCCTCCTCTAGTAACACGGTATTGGCTCTTCTGCCAACAGAACAACATTAGTCGAGAGCATGCCACGTCGTGTTGCGGCACTTCTGTGTGCTCCCGGGGGGTCCTACACGATACTAGGCAGGTGTACCAGTTTCTTCGGCTCGTCAATGAACTTTTTGTGATACCTAGCGTCAATTTCTCGTTACATAGGAGTGTCCAGAGATTTTTGATCAGATAGTGCATACTGCTAACAATACAGCACGCAAACTTTGTCGGCTACGATAGTTGCAGCTACATGTTTGCTAACACTGTCGTTCGCTGTTACTTGGCAATTTTTGTGGAAATACTCTCCCGTGATACAAATGTTTCGCTAACGGCCTTGCTGACCACATGCCCCTCCACATCCCCATCCAGTGACGCCTGTGGGCTGAGGATGACACGGTGGCCGGTCGGTACCGTTGGGCCTTCATGTCCTGTTCGGGAGTAGTTTAGTTTTTTTCAGTTTTAGATACAAATGTTTCGATCAGTTAGTCTACTGCCAAGAAACTGAAGAAAGTGAGTTATAAAGTTAATGGAAAGGACGTCGTTCGGCTTTTATAAAATTGATGTCCAGGCAGTGACATTCAGATTATATAAGCATGCATGTAATACAGACCGGTCAGTCAGTGAGGTTTTGTTCTGAGATTTAGTCCATGCGACACGTGTTTTTGTGTGTTGCAGAGACTGGTTGCAGCACCAGCTTTAGGAAATCGCAGCCTACTCTTGTATGCAACACAACGGACAGAGCGGCTACGCGGGCTGCCTACCTCTGTGGCGGACTTCGCAAACTGTTCAAACAGATTCGGCAAGCAGGACGGGAGGGAGAGGGGGCGTGTGTGACGAACCGGAAACCGACCGAGGGGCCACGGGTCGTGTGGTCATCTGGCCGTGACAGCCAATCACGGCTGTGACCGCTGGTGGGCGGGCGGAGCGAAAGCGGAACGCCGCAACTCGTTACAGAATGAACTGGCGGACTTGCGGACAGGCAGTGTTACAGAATTGAAGATATAATGCGCACAGGGCACGGCGAAGGCTTTCAAGGCTCCAAGACAAACAACCTCCAAGACACTTTTCTTAAAATTTATTTAGGTAAGCGGTTTCGGTCCTTTATGCGTATACCTCGCGTCTATTAATTACCCTACTGGCCATTACAATTGCTACACCAAGAAGAAATGCTGATGATAAACGGGTATTTATTGGACAAATATATTATACTAGAACTGACATGTGATTACATTTTCACGCAATTTGGGTGCATAGATCCTGAGAAATCAGTACCCAGAACAACCACCTCTGGCCGTAATAACGGCCTTGATACGCCTGGGTATTGAGTCAAACAGAGCTTGGATGGCGTGTACAGGTACAGCTGCCAATGCAGCTTCAACACGATACCACAGTTCATCAAGAGTAGTGACTGGCATATTGTGACGAGCCAGTTGCTCGGCTACTATTGACAAGACGTTTTCAATTGCTGAGAGATCTGGAGAATGTGCTGGCAAGGGCAGCAGTCGAACATTTTCTGTATCCAGAAAGGCCCGTACAGGACCTGAAACATGCGATCGTGCATAATCCTGCTGAAATGTAGGGTTTTGCAAGGATCGAATGAAGGGTAGAGCCACAGGTCGTAACACATTTGAAATGTAACGTCCACTGTTTAAAGTGCCGTCAATGCGAACAAGAGGTGACCGAGATGTGTAGCCAATGGCACCCCATACCATCACGCCGGGTGATACGCCAATATGGCGATGACGAATATACGCTTCCAATGTGCGTTCACCGCGATGTCGCCAGACACGGATGCGACCATCATGATGCTGTAAACAGAACCTGGATTCATCTGAAGTAATGACGTTTTGCCATTTGTGCTCCCAGGTTCGTCGTTGAGTACACCATCGCAGGCGCTCCTGTCTGTGATGCAGCGTCAAGGGTAACCGAAGCCATGGTCTCCTAGCTGATAGTCGATGCTGCTGCAAACGTCGTCGAACTGTTCGTGCAGATGGTTGTTGTCTTGCAAACGGCCCCATCTGTTGACTCAGGGATCGAGACGAGACGTGGGTGCACGATCCGTTACAGCCATGCGGATAAGATGTCAGTCATCTCGACTGCTAGTGATACGAGGCCATTTGGATCCAGCAAGTCGTTCCGTATTACCCTCCTGAACCCACCGATTCGATATTCTGCTAACAGTCATTGGATATCGACCAACGCGAGCAGCAATGTCGCAATACGATAAACCGCGATCTCGACAGGCTACAATCCGACCTTTATCAAAGTCGGAAACGTGATGGTACGCATTTCCCCTCCTTACACGAGGTATCACACCAACGTTTCTCCAGGCAACGCCGGTCAACTGCTGTTTATGTATGAGAAATCGGATGGAAACTTTCCTCATGTCAGCACGTTGGAGGTTTCGCCACTGGCGCCAACCTTTTGTGAATGCTCTGAAAAGCTAATCATTTGCATATCACAACATCTTCTTCCTGTCGGTTAAATTTCGCGTCTGTAGCACGTCATCTTCGTGCTGTAGCAATTTTAATGGCCATTAGTGTATTACAGGGGAAAGAAACGGAGGACGAGAGAAACAAAATCGTAATGTGACATAAAAACACAGGGTGTCCACAATGTCCCGCTACTATTTAAAGTAAATCATGAATTATCGAAGCCATAAGGGTGGGGGGGGGGGGGGGGAGTACCACGGACAAAAACGTATAATGAGATGGTAGAAAGACTTTAAAGAGAAAGCCGCTGTCAAAGACTTTGTAGAACTTCTACAGCACGTGTCAAAGGTGCAAACTGCATCCAACGCAGCCCCCGAAAGTCAGTTCATGGTGTGTCACGCAAATTTCAGGGTGCAACGTCAACCGTCCATAACGGTTACCCGTACATGGGCAGAACTGTAGTATCCTCTTCATGTTCTACATTCTACAAACAACGGGTAGGGCACACACTGAAATTCAGTCAAAACAGGAGAAAATCTATTAGATCTGCAAATTTTTTTTTTTTTTTTTTTTTTTTTTTTACAACAAACCAAGATTCTCTCTCTTTTAACGAAGCAGCTTAAATCACTTAATAAAGGCAAGGCCTCCGGTCCAGATTGTATACCAGTCAGGTTCCTCTCAGAGTATGCTGATAAAATAGCTCCATATTTAGCAATTATATACAACTAATCACTTACAGAAAGATCCGTACCAAAAAAACTGGAAAACTGCTCAAGTCACACCAATACCCAAAAAGGGAAGTAGGAGTAATTCGCTGAATTACAGGCTTATATCACTTACGTCGATTTGCAGTAGGGTTTTGGAACATATACTGTATTCGAACATTATGAAGTACCTCGAAGAAAAAGATTTATTGACACAGTCAGCACGGTTTCAGAAAACATCGTTCTTGTGAAACACAACTAGCTCTTTATACTCATGAAGTAATAAGTGCTATCGACAGGGGATGTCAAATTGATTCCATATTTTTAGATTTCCAGAAGGCTTTCGACACCGTTCTTCACAAGCGTCTTCTAACCAAACTGGGTGCCTACAGAGCATCGCCTCAGTTGTGCGACTGGATTTGTGATTTTCTGTCAGAAAGGTCAGAGTTCGTGGTAATAGACGGAAAGTCATCGAGTAAAACAGAAGTAATATCCGGCGTTCCCCAAGGAAGTGTTACAGGCCCTCTATTGTTTCTGATCTATATTAACGACATAGGAGACAATCTGAGTAGCCGTCTCAGATTGTTTGCAGATGACGCTGTCATTTACCGTCTTTTGCAAAACGATTTAGATAAGATATCTGTATGGTGCGAAAAGTGGCAATTGACCCTCAATAAAGAAAAGTGTGAAGTTATTCACATGAGTACTACAAGAAATCAGCTAAATTTCGATTGCGCGATAACTCACACAAATCTGAAGGCTGTAAATTCAACTAAATACTTGGGGATTACGAATAACATAAGTTGGAACGATCACATACATGATATTGTGGGGAGAGCGAACCAAAGACTGAGATTCATTGGCAGAACACTTAGAAGGTGCAACAGGTCTACTAAAGAGACTGATTACACTACTCTTGTCCGCACTATTCTGGAGCATTGCTGTGCAGTGTGGAATCCGCATCAGGTGGGACTGATAGATGACATTGAAAAAATACAAATAAGGGCAGCTCGTTTTGTATTATCGCGAAATAGGGGAGATAGTGTCACAGACATGATACGTGAATTGTAGTGGCAATCACTAAGAGAAAGGCGTTTTTCGTTGCGACTGGATCTTCAAGAAATTTCCATCACCAGTTTTCTCTTCCGATTGCGAAAACATTCAGTTGGCACCCACCTACATACGGAGAAATGATCGTCACGATAAAATAAGACAAACCAGGGTTCGCACAGAAAAATTTAAGTGCTCGTTTTTCCCGCGTGCCATTCGAGAATGGAACGGTAGAGAGACAGCTCGAAGGTGGTTCATTGAACCCTCTGCCAGGCACTTTATTGTGAATAGCAGAGTAGTCACGTAGACGTAAGTGTAATAGTCTGCAACTTATTTTTTCAAATTATAGTAGCACTTTATGGGCAACATGTCTGTTACATACAGAGCCATACGCGGAACAGAAATAAAAATACACAAAGCAAATCACGCCGAATTATCGTGAAGTGCAGGTCGCCAGTTGGCAAGGATTCAGTTAAAACTACATCGTTAAGTAAACTGAACTGCAAAGAAAGTTCCACATGTATCGTCAAGAAGCTGCAACATACCTCACTACCTGGATACAATAAAACCATCTTGATACTAAGTTAACATTTTAAAGTGAAGAACTACGAAAAATAATACTGGCATGGAAAATTTAGGGTGTTACCGGTATAGGTAGAGATATCGTGATCATTGACACCTCAATGTGTACCCATTTTTCTCTGCGTCTAACAATCTTCCTGCACAGCATGTCACATAATTTACTACTGGGTGTTATCTACGCGGCCGTAAATGCGCCACCAAGTGAACTACGCCTGTCGGTACAGACTATCCGCTTTGCGTCCATGCGTCTACACTTCAGTAACTGACCTGCTTCCCAGGGAATTAATGGCTTGCTCTTGCCACACATACGTGGAGATAATAATCAACCTAAAAATATACTGGTTGTTGTTGTTGTTGTTGTTGTTGTTGTCTTCAGTCCTGAGACTGGTTTGATGCAGCTCTCCATGCTACTATATCCTGTGCAAACTTCTTCATCTCCCAGTACCTACTGCAACCTTCTGAATCTGCTTAGTGTATTCATCTCTTGGTCTCCCTCTACGATTTTTACCCTCCACGCTGCCCTCCAGTACTAAATTGGTGATGCTTTTATGCCTCAGAACATGTGCTACCAACCGATCCTTTCTTTTAGTCGTGCCACAAACTCCTCCCCAATTCTACTCAATACCTCATCATTAGTTATGTGATGTACCCATCTAATCTTCAGCATCCTTCTGTAGCACCACATTTCGAATGCTTCTATTCTCTTCTTGTCCGAACTATTTATCGTCCATGTTTCACTTCCATACATGGCTGCACTCCATACAAAAACTTTCAGAAACGACTTCCTGGCACTTAAATCGATACTCGATGTTAATAAATTTCTCTTCTTCAGAAACGCTTTCCTTGCCATTGCCAGTCTATATTTTATATCTTCTCTACGTCGACCATCATCAGTTACTTTGCTATCCAAATAGCAATACTCATCTTTTACTTTAAACGTCTCATTTTTTAATCTAATTCCCTCAGCATCACCCGACTTAATTCGACTACATTCCATTATCATCACGATAAAGGATGACAGCCAAAAACAGTTGCAGGATAAAAATTTATTAAAATTCTTGACCAAGGTTTCGGTACATATAAATATACCTTCATCAGAAGTAAAAAATCTAAAATTACATCATGCAATGGAGATTAATTAAACAATTGTGCCAAAGGCGTCGTCAATAATTAAGACATCGTCTCCACTTGTACAACATGATTATGGGCACAAGGTCAAAGCGAACAGTTTAGCGCCTGTGCCCATAGTCATGTTGTACAAATGGAGATGTCTTAATTATTGACGACGCCTTTGGCACAATTGTTTAATTAATCTCCATTGCATGATGTAATTTTAGAGTTTTTACTTCTGGTGAAGGTATATTTATATGTACCGAAACCTTGGTCAAGAATTTTAGTAAATTTTTATCCTGCAACGGTTTTTGGCTGTCATCCTCTATTGTGAAGAATTTCAACAGTTGCTGTTGCAGCCATGTTTAAAATCTTGACATTCCATTATCCTCGTTTTGCTTTTGTTGATGTTCATCTTATACCCTCCTTTCAAGACACTGTCCATTCCTTACAGCTGCTCTTCTGAGTCCTTTGCTGTCTCTGACAGAATTACAATGTCATCGGCGAACCTCAAAGATTTTATTTCTGCTCCGTGGATTTTAATACCTACTCCGAATTTTTCTTTTGTTTCCTTTATTGCTTGCTCACTATACAGATTGAATAACATCGGGGAGAGGCTACAACCCTGACTGACTCCCTTCCCAACCAATGCTTCCCTTTCGTGCCCCTCGACTCTTATAACTGCCATCTGGTTTCTGTACAAATTGTAAGTAGCCTTTCGCTCCCTGTATTTTACCCCTGCCACCTTTAGAATTTGAAAGAGAGTATTCCAGTCAACATTGTCAATATACCGGTAATCACTTTAATTATTAGTCTGCAGATTAAGTAATTACTGATGTCATGTTGCTCAGTACGATGTCCTCAGTCACCAATAAAAATATCTGCATTTATACCCCTAACATCCCGTATAACGTACAGTTTACATTATCTCCACCCAGGGTGGATGATAAGTTGGGTCGTCCATCATTAGGCGCATTACATATTTTCTGGTTGCTTTTATTTTGCCTACCCTGTACTTAAAATGAAACACCTGTACAGTAACACGATGTAAACAGTCTGATTGTTTCATAAACGACTTAAATACAAAAATGAGAAACATCAGTGTTTAACACTTTCGTGATTAAAATTTATTTTGCTCCTATTTGAAAAGGTCAGAAACTGTCTTCCTTTGTGGTAAATAACACACTTTCACCACCAACGCTGACCGATTTTGAAATTCTTTTATGTGAACCCAGGATTCTGAGAGTGAATTTTTTTATTTTAAAATTATTTTATCAGGATGGGAATTGTAGAGAGAAGTATAACAAATCAATAACAAAACACATTTATTGTCATGACAATGAAAGACGGAAGATGGCTTTGACCACACACCTATGTTCGCTACATTCTGGAGGATATAGTCCCACAAATTATGTACAAACCAGCATAATTACTTATGTGTATAGTAATATTTCAAAATAATGTCTTTGGTGTATAGGAAAACGCAATTAGTTACTTCAGACATTCTTGGAAAGGAGAAGATGGTGATTCGATTTGATTTTCGCGAAACACACTCACTGTGCCACCAACGTATACGAGAATACTCAATAAGTGTCAGACGCGTCAGTTACAGTTCTTTGAAAAAATAGCGCATTGAGAATGGCCGACGAGCGGTTCTAGGCGCTTCAGTCCGGACTAGCGTGACCGCTGCGGTCGCAGGTTCGAATCCTGCCTCGGGCATGAATGTCTTTGATGTCCTTAGGTTAATTAGGTTTAAGTAGTTCTACGTTCTGGGGGGACTGATGACCTCAGATGTTAAGTCCCATAGTGCTCACAGCCTACTAACCGAAATCTGGATTTTCATAATAAAATCTAAAAAGGACGACTGATTGCTACGCACTATAATTTGTAAATCCTCAAAAATTACTTTTTATACAACTTGTGTATCGTTTTGGGGCAGTGGTACTGTTTCTACACACTAAATGGAACTACTGTCCTAGTGAGGATTCAAGTTTCTCTGATTGTGTACACATGGCAATCTGACTTCAAATTCAGTTCCCTAATTTTCTCCTACACCCACTTTTGTTTCTTTTCACACTAGGTAATAAGTAGAAACCGGTCAAGATACCAGTCGTGTGACCACAGGTTCAGAAATGCAATAAAAGATTTTCAGAACTGTTTATCTCCCTATCTAAAACTCAGTGATTGAACACAAGAAACATTTTTTGTCACCGCGCAATACGTTTCGAATCTCGTGCAGACACCACACAGGCTGACAGCAATTAAAGAACAATTGTGTGTCCAATGTCGCCCGTTTTTGCCTGTTACGAAAACAAGCCTACATTCGTGCACGCATAAAATGTATTCGCAGTTGAGAATATATGGAGAACCATCAGCCGTATAATAGAATGACGACAATGAAAATTTGTGCCGAACCGGACTCGAACCCAGATCTCCCGCTTATCGCGAACGGTCTCCTTAACATTTTGGCTATGCGAGCACCACTCACGGCCAGACCCAGACTTCTATGCCGTCGCCAATCACAGCCAAATGGTAAGGCGACCGCTTGCGATACGCGCGAGATCTGGGTTCCAGTCTCGGTTCGGCACAAATTTTCATTGTCGTCAATCCATTATACGGTTGATGGTTGTCCACATTCGCAACTGCGAATACGTTTTATGTAGTTCATAACGGCTGTAATCGCCGCTGTGTCCAAACGAACATTGCATCGTAATTCGGAGTCCGCCCCCACGGTAGCTGAGTGGTCAGCGCGACAGAATGTCAATCCTAAGGGTCCGGGTTCGATCCCCGGCTGGGTCGGAGATTTTCTCCGCTCAGGGACTGGGTGTTGTGTTGTCCTAATCATCATCATTTCATACACACGATGTGGAAGTCGAAGTGGCGTCAAATCGAAAGACTTGCATCCGGCGAACGGTCTACCCGACGGGAGGTCTTAGTCACACGACTTTTTTTTATCGTAATCCGGAATGGCACGGGCCCTGCAATATCGTAAGACTACATTGATTTCCCATTTTAGTCCCTTTAAATGATTTCTACAGGTTCGTAGTATACTTGTGTGTCCCTCAGTCAAACGCATAATGGAATAAGAACAAAAAAGGCAATTTATCAAATGGACAAAAGCTCTCTACACCAGCAATGACAAACGCTACTACATATCTGGTTCGTACTACGGGTCACGCCACACGACGCACAGTAAGTACACGAGTAGAACTTTTCCGATTTACCCCAAAGAGCGCCTTCACCTTCCACGTCCTCCTCGCCCAAGAGTAATAAGACGAAAGACAGAAATGCGACATCGATCATCTGCCTCGCTACGTACACCACTTCTTAACATGAAGAAAGGGACAGCGCCCCCGCCCCCTCTCTCTCTGTCTCTCTCTCTCTCTCTCTCTCTCTCTCTCTCTCTCTCTCTCTCTCTCTCTCTGTGTGTGTGTGTGTGTGTGTGTGTGTGTGTGTGTGTGTGTGTGTGTGTGTGTGTGTGTGTGTGTGTGTGTGAGCCGGCCGCTGTGGCCGAGCGTTTCTAGGCGCTTCAGTCCGGGACCGCGCTGCTACGGTCGCATGTTCGAATCCTGTCTGGGGCGTGGATGTGTGTGATGTCCTCAGCTTAGTTAGGTTTAAGTAGTTCTAAGTTCTAGGGGACTGATGACCTCAGATGTTAAGTCCCATAGTGCTTAGAGTCATTTGAACCATTCTTCTTCCTCGCCGTAAGGAGGACATGGAAGGTAATGAGAGGTAACACACGAGTAAGCAGCATCTGTGTGTTCTTAGTCGTCTCTCAACATTTGGCGCTATTTATATCCTTTATATAACCTACCAGGTTTGGTAACAATACTGAAGACAAATAACAGTAATGCACTCTGCTGGCCGTTGAGAATTGCAGCTCTAATCAGCTAGGTGCATGCCTCTCGCCTCCCCCCCCCCTCTCCTGCCTCCCCCCCCTCCTCCCCAACCATGTCTTCTGGCGCTTGAGATGTTTCGTCAGGCATATAAAGAATGGCAGCATGAAACCTACCGATAGATGCTCGAATGTCAAAAGATATCCTTAAGTCACATTTGTTTTCAGCATCTGTCACAATCTTTGACACTGGTGAAGCCACGATTTCGGCAATTGAATTGGCAAGATACACGGAATGTACACGCTGGAGGAAGCTAACGGTAGATGCGAAAGGACATTGTCGGCGACGTGGCTTTCACCAGGGAGAGCTGCGGCCGAGGTTATCTGCGAAGTTTCCGGTGTTTCCAGTGTACCGTTTACCGATAAGCCGCCACGGGCGTGGGCCGGCAGGGTCGCGGGAGCGCACGTCACGTACCGCAAAACACTGAAGCCGTCCTCACAGCTGACGCGGACGTGACCGTGGGCGCGGACAGGAAATCCAGTCTCGCGAGACACGGTGCCTTCATCACACGGAACGTGCTGCTTGGCGTGATTTACTACTGCAGCGCTCTCTGGCGGCAGATGCCAGCTGTATGTCGCTCGCAAACCGCACCGTTTAGAGCTGCAAAACTACCGTAGGCTGTCCTGAACTCTCATAAGCAAGCGCAGACTTCGGCACTTTTCCTAGTAGCTTTGGTCAGTTCAGGTCGTAGCCGCGTTACCTGTACGTGAGGTGGGTTGCATACCTATACCGCATTACCTCACAACGATCGCTTTCTTTACGTATGCGATCAGTGTCTTACTAGATTCCCATAAAAACCTGAAGGGGTAATCCGTGTAGAAACTAAGTGAATACAGGGTGTTACAAAAAGGTACGGCCAAACTTTCAGGAAACATTCCTCACTCACAAAGAAAGAAAATATGTTATGTGGACATGTGTCCGGAGACGCTTACTTTCCATGTTAGAGCTCATTTCATTACTTCTCTTCAAATCACATTAATCATGGAATGGAAACACACAGCAACAGAACGTACCAGCGTGACTTCAAACACTTTGTTACAGGAAATGTTCAAAATGTCCTCCGTTAGCGAGGATACATGCATCCACCCTCCGTCGCATGGAATCCCTGATGCGCTGATGCAGCCCTGGAGAATGGCGTATTGTATCACAGCCGTCCACAATACGAGCACGAAGAGTCTCTACATTTGGTACCAGGGTTGCGTAGACAAGAGCTTTCAAATGCCCCCATAAATGAAAGTTAAGATGGTTGAGAGCGTGGAGGCCATGGAATTGGTCCGCCTCTACCAATCCATCGGTCACCGAGTCTGTTGTTGAGAAGCATACGAACACTTCGACTGAAATGTGCAGGATCTCCATCGCGCATGAACCACATGTTGTGTCGTACTTGGAAATGCACATGTTCTAGCAGCACAGGTAGAGTATCCCGTATGAAATCACGATAACGTGCTCCATTGAGCGTAGGTGGACGAAACTAAAATGAGCTCTAACATGGAAATTAAGCGTTTCCGGACACATGTCCACATAACATCTTTTCTTTATTTGTGTGTGAGGAATGTTTCCTGAAAGTTTGGCCGTACCTTTTTGTAACACCCCGTATATGTAAAGGGTGGTGCAACATTTTTTGTGTGTAACTTTTTTGTTATACATAGTTATCCTCTTGTCTGTTAGTTAAAAATAAATACTATTTACTGCAATACTGAACTTGTCAATGTTTAATTCAGGTTTTATTCGAAAATTGTTGATTGACGTGCAAAAAAAGGAATGTTGTAGTAAAAATACAAAAAACAAAACAGATTTATCATATAGAGCTACAAAACGCCATTTCCTCAACAAGAGGGTAAAATGAAAAACGCAAAAGAAAAATATATCAAATACCGCTTCTATACTTCGTCGAACATCCACAGCACATGTTTTTGTTGATCATGAACAACTTTCCGATTTATCTGTGATAACAGGAAATTCTTGCCTTCGGTCATGATGAAGAACGTTCTACTGAATACAAAATAGCAACAGTAATTTATATATTTTTCTGTTTGTGAATGCAAACTGTACTTGCATCAAAAGTAACTGCTTTGGATACATAAAAGTGCAGTAGTTAAGCAGTCCAGTAATTTTTATTTCTTACAGAATGCAATTTATATTTGTAAAAACATAAAATACACAATGGACTAACGATGAAGGACGTGCTGTTCTAATTACGTAAAAAACAATCAATCAAACTACAAAAACCAAAGAGAAATCAGCGGCTCCCAGTTTCTCTCCCACACATTCACTTCTTTTTTTCCCCTACGAGTGCTACAAAAACTTCGGTAATGCTACCATCAACTACGACATTTTTATAGGGTACGAAAACTACCGAACCGTGGTTAACTCAATTAAAAGACGTAATTGCTCCTCTTTCCATATACTTGTCAAGCTGTTGTACCTGTACTATACATAAAGAAAAATTTCAATACTCATAAACATGTTATGAGACAGAAATGTAAGATCCATGTCCTGTCAGTAAGGATATCAGCTTATAAAAGTTGACGAAGTCGTAGAAACGCATTCCTGAGAGCGAGCATACTTACATTTACATAACATCGAATATTACAGAAAATATTTGTATTATATTATTAATAAAGATTTACAACCTTTTAAAAATGGCGGAGACAAATGAAAGAAGCAAGACGCAAACCCCTTGCGAGCTACATATTAATTGCACTCGACGTCTCTGCCCTCTACGCTACACTAAACTTGCGTAAGAGGCGAAATTTTATTTTAGCTTACGATGTTCTCAAGGCTTTAATCGCCGATATGTTACTAAATGACATTTACTTATAACAAATCCTACCAAGAACAACGTTTTTTTTGATGAATTCGCCCTGTGCTGTTGCCGTAAAACAGCATACTTTTCGTAACACGCAAATAGGCAAATACGAAAATTCTTTAACCGCCAATATCAAGTTCCCCGTCATTTTATTACAGCGAATTATACCACTAACGATGCATTTTCGAGAGACACTCCTCAGTGTGCTGGTGCTCTGAAATAGCACATATTCAGTAGGCATAAGCTATAATACAAAATGCATCAAATATGAGCTTCAGCTGAAAACTACGAAATACGAGATCTTCAAGTTATTCCCTCTTATTTGGTCAACTTTTCGCAGCACGTCGCAGAAATATCGCAGAGCCTGTTTTGCGTTTCTTCCTTAACGTGAAATAGAAGAAAGTGACGTCACAAAACTGTTACACCGCCTGTGTCAGGATGGTTGGAAGCGATTGCTCACTTCAGCTTGTTCTGATGAAGGAGGCCGTAAGTACCGTAGTAGCAGAAGAACCAATCCGCGTTCTAAAGCACGATCTGCCAGCTGTCGTAAAATGCTATAACTAACTAGCGTTAAGAAAATAAAAAATCAAACTCATAAAACCTACCTCAAATGACGGCCGGCTAATAACACATAAAATACTCATAAAACAAAAGTCATAAAACAATACCTAGCTTAAATATACAGCGCGATACTACGGCGTGTCTTTAATCACATAATTGAATGCTTAGAACATACTAAAGAAGCGTCATCTAGTAAAACAAAAATTTTTACAAAAATATCGTGAGAAATGGAAATAAAATGCTCTCCACACAGAGTGCCAAAACAATACCTAGATTAAATGATTTTATGTTTTATTAGGGGACTATTAATTAGATGTAGCTTTTATGAACGTAGTTTATTATTTGGTTAACGCTAGGTAGTAATATCATTATAAGGTATTTGGCAGATAGTGCCTTCGAGCGCACATAGGTTCTCATGCTGCTACGTTACTTGCGGCTTCTTGCGTATTTACTTTTAAGCCGTCGTAATGCAGCGTATCAGTTGTCCTGTTGCTGTTTGCCAAGAAGCACTGATAACACACTGTGGATGAGCTTGCACATGTTGCTCAGGATTGACGATTGTGGCTATTTGCCAATGTACCGGTTATATTTCGTGTCAATACGTACGATGAAGGCGTGTAAATGTTTCTGTATAAAAGCGAGAAATGTGAACTTGTTTGCTGCAAATAAAGTTTTAGCAAGTGCTGTAATTTGTTTATAGGCGATGGAATGATAATGGACATCGTGTTCGAAATTAGTCACCGCAAATAAGTGATTTTTTCACCACAATCTCGACAGAAATACAAATAATAGTTCCATCTATCCTAATTATCAACACACATACTTATCACAAACCACCATTCACGAGGAGAGAAACACGTTATACACAGCTTGGCTGCAATGAAAAGCATTTTGTACGCTAGTACGCGTTCAGCGATGATCTCTACTGCCACTAACATATTGAGGTACCAGTTACGTGCTGATAACAGCGCTGTAGATAAAACTCACCAGGCAGAGACTAATACTGTAACGAAATAAATATGTGAAAACCAGTGTTAGAGTAGTTAGGAACATGGGCTACACGCACCAGCTACGCGCGTACTGCAAACCCGACGCACTGATTGGACAACGCGCCCGCGGACACCGAACAGCGACCAATTAAATCAGGGCTCGCAAATACAGGAGGTGCGGCCACCGACGATCGGTGAGACAATCAAACGAGACTCAGGCACGCACTGGTACAAATGGAGCAAGCAAATACGTATCCCTTCGACCACAGAATAAAATTCAATAGAACAAATAAATAAACAGTATCCCCGATATACGCATTAATGCGCTCTCTCTCTCTCTCTCTCTCTCTCTCTCTCTCTCTCTCTCTCTCTCACACACACACACACACACACACACACACACACACACTGGCAAAACTACGCTTAAACGAACGAGTTCGTATTTTCAGTTGTTGTATGCGCAGTCTTAGATACTGGACATCATAGGAAATGCTAAACAGGACACGTCAGATGCCGGCCGCGGTGGCCGAGCGGTTTTAGGCGCTCCAATCCGGAACCGCGCGACTGCTACGGTCGCAGGTTCGAATCCTGCTTCGGGCAAGGATGTGTGTGATGTCCTTAGGTTACTTAGGTTTAAGTAGTTCTAAGTTCTAGGGGACTGATGACCTCCGATGTTAAGCGCCATAGTGCTCACAAGGGAACCTCCCCATCGCATCCCCCTCAGATTTAGTTATAAGTTCGCACAGAGGATAGGCCTTGAAAAACTGAACACAGATCAATCGAGAAAACAGGAAGAAGTTGTGTGGAACTATGGAAAAAATAAGCAAAATGTACAAACTGAGTAGTACATGCGCAAGATAGGCAACATCAAGGACAGTGTGAGCTCAGGAGCGCCGTGGTCCCGCCGTAAGCGTGAGCAGCTGCGGAATGAGAGGTCCTTGGTTCAAGTCTTCCCTCGAGTGAAAAGTTTAATTTCTTATTTTCAGACAATTATCAAAGTTCAGGCACTCACACATAATCAACCTCGCTCTCCAAAATTCCAGGACATGTTCAGATTTGCTTGGACATATACAGGATTTGACGGTCTACACACGGAAAATTTTGTAAACGTTAAAAACATATGTTTTGACAGAGCATAGGGAAAACTGTGCGACTGTGAAACTGTTGCATTCATTTGTTGCAGTTTGTGACAAACCCTTATGTTTTCATCACTTTTTTGGGAGTGATTATCACATCTACAAGAAAACCTAAATCGGGCAAGGTAGAAGAATCTTTTTACCCATTCACTAAGTGTACAAGTTAGGTGGGTCGACAAAATATTCCTGTGATGTGACGCACATGCCGTCACCAGTGTCGTATAGAATATATCAGACGTGTTTTCTTGTGGAGGAATCGGTTGACCTATGACCTTGCGATCAAATGCTTTCGATTCCCATTGGAGAGGCACGTCCTTTCGTCTACTAATCGCACGGTTTTGGGGTGCAGTCGCAAAACACATACACTAAACTTATTACAGTGAACAGAGACGTCAATGAACGAACGGACAGATCATAACTTTGCGAAAATAAAGAAAGTAAACTTTTCACTCGAGAGAAGACTTGAACCAAAGATCTCTCGTTCCGCAGCTGCTCTCGCTAACCACGGGACCACGGCGCTCCTGAGCATACACTGTCCTTAATGTTGCCTATCTTGCGCATGGACTACTCAGTTTGTATATTTTGCATATTTTTTTCATAGTTCCACACAACTTCTTCCTGTTTTCTCGATTGATCTGTGTACAGTTTTTCAAGGCCTATCCACTGTGCCAACTTATAACTAAATCTGAGGGGGGTGCGATGGGGAGGTTCCCTTTTCAGAGCCATTTGAACCATACGTCGGATGGCAAGTTGCTAAAAGTACCTAAGGGATTTCCAGGTAAGAGTAAACAGTTAAGAAAAATATGTGGATATCTAATTAATTTTTTATTGTAATCTAACTATTTATACTCCGATTACATATCAAGGGATAACGCTGTAAGGTGAGAGGCCTATAGAATGGAAACATGAAGGGAAGTTGAATGGTCGACTTTTGTTTACTGAGAGAATGCTTGGAAATCCTAGCTCATCTATAAAGCAGAGAGCGTACAAAACACGAAGTACTGTCGAGTGTTTGGGGTCTCTAATAGGTCGGAAGACGTCGAAGAAATTCATCAGAGGCGAACTGCTAGATCTGTTACTGGTAGGTCCGATCAAACGCCGTTATTATAGAGATGCTTCCTGAACTCAAATGGGAATCCTTGGAGGGAAAGTGACATTTTCGCGAATATTTCTTCTTTTGCTTTCCTTCTCCTATCTAGAAACACTAGTGAGAAAATTTAGACAACAGGCTTTTAGTAGTACGACTCTGCTGTTGCCGACGTAGATTTCGCGTAATGAGAGCTTACACATGGCTAGAGACATTAGGGTTCACATCGCGGCTTTTGTGGAATCAGTTTTCTGGCGAACAAAGAACAATTTCCTGTTTGCAGAACGTCATGTTTTTCTGATCTAGAAGGTTCTGTTTCCGTTCTCTCTCTTACCTTAGGGTTTCCCCCTCTTCCTTATCCTTATATTCGTATTCGAAAGCATGCTTCATCAGTAACGATGAGGATAAGATTAGTTTTTAACTTCCCGACGACGAAAAAATCCTTCATTTGCGGTGACTAGTTTCGGACACGACGTACATTATCAAACCATCGCCTATAAACAAATCACAGCACTTGTACAAACAATTTCACATTTCTCGCTTGTATACAGGAACAGTTACTTGCCTTCACTGTACGTATCGACACGTAATATAACCGGTACATTTGCAAACAGTCACAATCGGCGTTCATGAGTAAGATCTACGAGCTCATCCACTGCGTGTTATCAGTGCTTCTTGCCAAACAGCACCAGGATAAAAACAGCTTAAAAGTAAATACGCTAGAGGCAGCAAGTACCGTAGTAACAAGAGAACCTGTCCGCGTTCTAAGACACGATCTGCCAACGGCATCACTAACTAGCGATAATCAAATAATGAATTAAATTCATAAAACCTACATCAAATTGCGGCCGACTAATAAAACACTCACAACACCAAAAGTCATAAAACAATTCCTACATTAAATATACGGCGACATACTACGGCGCATCTTCAGTCACATAATCGAATGCTTAGAACATACTGAAGATGCGCCATGTAGTAAAACAAAAAGTTTTACAGAAATGTAAACAAAATGCTCGTCACAGAAGGTGTCGTAAAACTATAGATTAAATGATTTTATTTTTTATTAGTAGACTACAATTAGATGTAGCGGATATCGCTTCTCCGCACCCCCCCCCCCCCCCCCCACACCTCGGCAGAGGAGTTGATCTCAAACGTTTGTGTATACATTATCCCGGCCAGTTAAGAACCATTCCCTGCCGTGTGAGTCAGGCATAAAACATCTCTGAATCACGTTGTGAATCTAGTCGTGTGAACTAGCACTTAAAAATTGATCGCGTTTTTTCAGAGATATTTCATACACCTTCAACCACGACGGATCCAAAGACATTTTTGTTCTTTTTTATTACTCTGGAGTAAGATAGCAATTGAGTTCCAGACTATTTTTACTAATTTGTTTCCCTGAGTAATTTGATTTAGTTACTTTAGCAGTCTGTATGCATTCGTTGAATCCTATTAAATCCGTTTGTAAAAAGGTTTATCAGCTTCCTTCAATAACCCTTGAATGTTCGCAGATATTATTGTCTATGTACTAGCTGATTATGGAATTTAGTACACACTGGGACGGTCTCGTATATTTCTGTTTTATTGACACAGTTAAGTTCTTAAATTAATGAGAGATGGCACCGGGGGATCAATGAAAGGCGAGTTGATCTTAGTGTGTATTGTTGCGGTATGATAACAGTCAGTACTACATTCCTTCAAAAAATGGTTCAAATGGCTCTGAGAACTACGGGACTTAACAGCTGAGATCATCAGCGCCCTAGACTTAGAACTACTTAAACCTAACTAACCTAAGGACATCACACACATCCATGCCCGAGGCAGGATTCGAACCTGCGACCGTAGCAGCAGCGCGGTTCCGGACTGAAGCGTCTAGAACCGCTCGGTCACAGCGGCCGGCTGGTGTGAGTTTCCCAAATCGTTACAATAAGATCGCTGGACTACAAAGAAACGTTCTGCCCAGTTCATTCGAGAGTGGCAAAGTTCTATTTCTTGCTAGGAATCTAGAAATTGGCTGTTCGTTTATAATGGAGACTGTTTCCAATACGGACATTCTTCATTTCTCGTACATTCTATGGGCGGGGGAGAGGAAGAGAGTGAGATTAAGAGGGACTGGAGTAGTCCTAATTTAGACCCACGCGTAATGAGAGAGCAGCTCACGAGAGAGAGAAGCAAAAACAGCACAACACTGAAACTGTTAGCTGAAAGGGAGGCCATATATGTGACTGAAATTTTGTAGCATCTAAACAATGTCGTATAGCGTGACTCACCTCTCCAAATCACTCGTTTCCAGTGGCGTCGCGTAGGTTTGACTACGGAAATTTGTGGCGTATCAGAAGCTGCTAGACCATCGTGCCCCGTTCTTTTTAATTCCGTGCAGTCGCTGTGCTACCAGGACAACTGGTAGCATTTTGAAACTCACTAGTGATTCTTTCCGCTGATTTCTTATGATTGTTACAGTAAGTCAAATCACACACCACCTTCTGCAACGAACTGTTTTAGATCTGGAAACAGCCGGCCAGTGTGGCCGAGCGGTTCTAGGCGCTTCAGTCTGGAACCGCGCGACCACTACGGTCACAGGTTCCCCTCGGGCATGGATGTGTGTGATGTCCTTAGGTTGGTTAGGTTTAAGTAGTTCTAAGTCTAGGGGACTGATGACCTCAGATGTTAAGTCCCATAGTGCTCAGAGCCATTTTTAGATCTGGAAAGCAAACTATATTGTAAATATGTTTCATTAAAGGCATCTGATGATCTAAAGGTTGTTTTAAATTACCGCTACCAGTCACAAATTTTGTCAACTATTGTATTATTTATTTAGCGACGTGTTTCGAGGGTTAAACCTCATCTTCAGGCTAAATGCCATTACAAAAACAACTTTACAATAAAATCATACCGATATTACATAGTCTTTTCGTAAATGCTATGCACTACAGAACTGTTTGTGATTGTGTTTCCAAGTCACTGCTATATTAGTAACAATTTGTGAACAGTGAGCAAGAGAGCCACGGACATGGAAACACCGCCACACATCACAGCGAGACTGCCACGCCAGAAGAACAAAGATGACCACAGCATTTACGAAAAGACTACGTAACATCAGTATGACCTTATTGTAAAGTTGTTTTGTAATGCCATTTAGCCTGAAGATGACGTTTTAACCCTCGAAACATGTCGCTAAATAAATAAGTAATACAATAGTTGACAAAGTTTGTGACTGGTAGCGCTAATTTAAAAAGAAACCTTTACATATTTCTTGAGACAGTCACGGTCGAAAAATAGTCAAAATGGCTTCAGAATCTGATGTTTTATGTAAAGAAAAGACGGAATCGCGTATGGTGATAAAAATACTTTTTTTGTATTTGTACAGAGACATTTTAAATATCTTTAATATCTTTTAACCACTAGGCCATCTTGTTCTATGACAGTAGCACAGGGGAGTCGGGTCTAGGCGCAGGGATCTCTTGACTTGCTCACGTTACAGATGTTTCATTTCTCTCTTCATCGCATGTTTCACAAAGAGAACATAAATATTATTTCGTCACAAGACTGTGAAAGCTGATTGTTCATCACGTCACTCTTGGAAAAAAGGGAAGCAAAATGAGGTTTTAACATACCGTCGACGACGCGTTCAGTAGGGGGCGGAGAACAAGCTAGAACTGGAGCAGGGTAGGAAAGCAAACCGGCCAGTCCCCTGTTTCAGCAAACATTCCAGCATTAACGTCGAGTGATTCCGCGAAACCATGGAAAAATTTAAATCACGGTGCCGAAACGAGGTTCCGAACCGGTCTACTCAAAGCGCTGTAACGCTCCGTACCACATCTCTCGCTGATCCGAGCTGTCACCTGCAGCAGTTCGTACATGTCAAGAAGTATTACTTACTAGGACTGTGCACAGTACTAAAAGGTAGAATATTTAAAAAATGCTAGGTTCAGACCCCAGCTGAACTATCCTGATTTAAAATCTTTTGTATATGCTGTCTCGCAGCTACAACAAATTGTATGTAATGTAAGTTTATACGTCTATTTGACCAGAGTTGCTATCTACTCTGTTTAGGAATAGTTTCATTTTATGCAGGGTGAAAATGAAGCACACTCAGAACCTGTGAAAAAACATAACACAACAAAGGAATAAATTCCAGCACTGGTGGAAGACATATTTTAAAAAATGCATTTCATGCAACTTATTGTATCATATACAAGAAATATTAAATCCGAATAGTTCAATCGGGATTTCACCCTAGCGGTTTTTTAATACTGCTACGTTTTAGTACTGCGCACAAATAAACTTTCTTGACACGTATTATTTTGTTTATATACATGAGATTGCAGATACGTTTATGATAGCTTGAAAATGAACCATACTCGAAACAAGTGTCGAATAAAATAAGAAAAAAAAGGCAGCTGAGAATACACATACAAAAACGACTTTCATACAATATCCTGACTGGATTTTCAGTGTTTTCCAACAACATCTGCAATGACATCTGGGCTATTTCCTTTAAAAATATTGTCGTCCATTCCCTTTAATTATTTCGTCAAGAAGAGCTACCTACAGCTCACGCTAACAACAGTATCATCGACATAGTGTTAGGTGTCGAAGAAAAAGCTGTAATTCCAGCTTTTTCGTGAGAGCAAATGACAGAAGAAAAAGGTGCTGCACTCAGCCTTTACTGAAAGTGCTCTAATCAGCAGATGCATATTATTACTTCCCGTGTTTTTTGATCATCACATATTCGGCTCCAGTTGGGTGCCTAGTTTTATCATAAACAATCCACAACTGCACGACATTTCTATAAAAATGTGCATGGGCAGTTTAGATTTTCTTGCGATATCGAAAGGGACGAAACCTACAACGGAATAATCTTTATAATGTTATGGAATTATAAAACCCTTAACAGAGCATGATCTACGAAAGAATGGTGAAGGGGATTTACAGAATTGAGAGATTGTTTATGAAAATGAAACGAGAGGGATGTATTCTAAATAATTGTGGAGTACAAGAGGATAATAAGGAAGAAGATAAACAAATACTAATATTTACCAATAGAGTAGAGGAACAGGCATTGAAGAAGACGTTTCAAACGCCTGTCTCGCACTTTCTTTAGCGTCAGATGCTGTTTGTAGAAAACGACCGAATCTTGTCGTTAACTGCACGGGTGAACGCCTTGGGTTTACTTTGTAAAGAGCGTGCGGAGGCTGCCTTTAAATGACTCCGCTGCAAATTGTTGCAGGTAAACAAGTGACGGACTGCTCGCAAACGTGAAACACTTGCAGCCGCGCGTATGATCAGCGACACACGCAGCTGGCTGCAACTGTCACGACTTAACGCTGACGTCAACCGCACCACGACACTACCCACGCGCGACTGACCCGTGCTGCGCGTCTTCTTGGTTGTCGTCTGCGAACTGCAGCATCCGCCGCTAGGATCGCTGCATTCCTACGCACGCGCTGTTTGCCGGCGTCGACGACCAGTAGCGTGCCAGATGTGCTCGGGTGCGGCGTCGTTCCGGTAACACACGAACTGTCTTCGCTTAACATGCACGCCCCGACTGTATACTGCGTCCGACAAGTCCCCGTACCCCTCAACCAACAACGTACTTACAAAGATATACAAAATACGTTGTTGTTCTTGTGGTCTTCAGTCCTGAGACTGGTTTGATGCAGCTCTCCATGCTACTCTATCCTGTACTTACTGCAGCCTACATCCTTCTGAATCTGCTTAGTGTATTCATGTCTCCCTCTACGATTTTTACCCTCCATGCTGCCCTCCAATACTGAATTGGTGATCCCTTTATGCCTCAGAACATGTCCTACCGACCGATCCCTTCTTCTAGTCAAGTTGTGTCACAAACTCCTCCCAAATCCTATTCAATACCTCGTCATTAGTTATGTGATCTACCCATCTAATCTTCAGCATTCTTCTGTAGCACCACATTTCGAAAGCTTCTGTTCTCTTCCTGTCCAAATTATTTATCGTCCATGTTTCACTTCCATACATGGCTGCACTCCATACACATACTTTCAGAAACGACTTCCTGACGTTTAAATCGATGTTAGCAAATTTCTCTTCTTCAGAAACGCTTTCCTTGCCATTGCCAGTCTACATTTTGTATCCTCTCTACCTCGACCAACATCTGTTATTTTGCTCCCCAAATAGCAAAACTCCTTTACTACTTTAAGTGACTCATTTCCTAATCTAATTCCGGCAGCATCACCCGGCTTAATTCTACTACATTCCATTATCCTAGTTTTGCTTTTGTTGATGTTCATCTTATATCTGCCCTTCAAGACACTGTCCATTCCGTTCAACTGCTCTTCCAAGACCTTTGCTGCCTCTGACAGAATTACAATGTCATCGGCGAACCTCAAAGTTTTTATTTCTTCTCCATGGATTTTAATACCTACTCCGAATTTTTCTTTTGTTTCCTTTACTGCTTGCTCAATATACAGTTTGAATAACATGGGGGATAGGCTACAACCCTGTCTCACTCCCTTCCCAACCACTGCTTCCCTTTCATGTCCCTCGACTCATAACTGCCATCTGGTTTCTGTACAAATAGTAAATAACCTTTTGGTCCCTGTATTTTACCCCTGCCACCTTCAGAATTTGAAAGAGAGTATTCCAGTCAACATTGTCAAAAGCTTTCTCCAAGTCTACAAATGCTAGAAACGTAGGTTTGCCTTTCCTTAATCTAGCTTCTGAGATAAGTCGTAGGGTCAGTATTGCCTCACGTGTTCCAATATTTGTACGGAATCCAAACTGATCTTTCCCGATACGTATCCACGACATATGCATGTGCACCATCGTTCGCTATACAGAGATCTGTGCATTTCCCACATCTGTCTATACCTACACTCCGCTAGCCACCTTGCAGTGTGTGGCGAACGGTACTTCTTGTGTACAATTCTTCTCCTTCCTCCCCCCCCCCCCCCCTCCTTGCCTTGCTTGTTCAATTCGCCAATGGTGCTTCGGAAGAACGTCAGCAACTCTCCGTACGAGTTCTAATTTCTCGAAGTTTCTCGTTCTGCTCATTTCGAAAGACAAGGTTGGAATCTTACTTTTCCCGTACCGTACTCTCCTGGAATTTCAACAGTAAACCTCTCCGTGATGAAAAGCGCCTCTCTTGCAGGTCTGCCCCTGCAATTTGTTGAACATTTCCGTAGCACTCTCGCGGCAACTACACGATCCCGTGACGAAACGTGCCGCTGTTACATGGATCTTCTCTACCTATACTTTTAATCCAAACTGGCAAGGACTCCAGACTGAACAGCAGTATTCGAGAATTGTTTTTTTAGCTACTTCGTTCCTTGATGAATTACATTACCTCGCGATACTTCTAATGAATCTCAGCCTGGCATCCGCTTTGCCTGCTATTTATGTGGTCATTGCACTCCTTGATATTATACAAAGGATATTGTTTCCAGCAGTTTATCATCAATAGTGTAGTTATACAGTAACCTGCCGGGGAAGCCGGGAGCGCTAACGCGCTGCTTCCTGGACTCGGGTAGGCGCGCCGGCCCCGGATCGAATCCGCAATGCAGACTAACGAAGAGGGCCGGTGTGCCGGTCAGCCTGGGTGTGGCTTTTAGGCGGTTTTCCTCATCTCGCTAGGTGAATACCGGGCTGGTCCCCACGTTCCGCCACTGGACTCGCATTCGGGAGGACGATGGTTCAATCCCGCGGCCGGCCATCCTGATTTAGGTTTTCCGTGATTTCCCTAAATCGCTCCAGGCAAATGCCGGGATGGTTCCTTTGAAAGGGCATGGCCGACTTCCTTCCGTGATCCGATGAGACCGATGACCTCGCTGTCTGCTCTCCTCCCCCAAACAATCCAATCCAATCCACGTTCTGTCTCAGTTACACGACTCACAGACATTTGAAACACGTTCGTACCATTCCATGGATTACACTAGACACAGACAGTTGGGGTACACACATTCCGTCCCGGGGGGTTGGCGGGGGGGTGGGGGGGGATAAGGCGTGACGACATGAAGAGCATCCGGCCACCCCTTCAAATTAACTCGCCAAATCCGGTAAACCATAACAACAGACCCCGCAAGTCGGGATGAATGCTTGGAAAGAGAAAGTGTAGTTATACAGTAGTGGATCTATACTGGCGTTACAAAGGTCATGGGATACCTCCTAATACCGTATCGAACCTGCTTTTGCGTAGTACAGCAACTCGACACGGCATGAACTGAACATCTTTGCAGAAATATTCGGCCATACTGCATCTACACGCGTCCACAATTACGAAAGCGTTGCCGGTGCAATATTTTGTGCACGAATTGACTTCTCGATTATGTCCCATAAATGTTGGATGGGACGGATGTCGGGCGACCTCGCCAGTCACATCATTCGCTTGATATGTCCACATTGTTCTTCTAACTGGTCACGAACAATCTTCATCCGATGACATGGAAGACTATCATCCACAAAAATTCCATCGTCCACTGGGAGTAGCCGATCATAACTACTACCAGTCAATGATCGGTATAGTTGGACCCGTGGACCAAGAACGTTGCTTGTAAGCACGTCCCACACCATTGTTCAGCCACTACCAGCTAGCACAGTGCCTTTCTGACACATTAGGTCAATGGCTTCGAGGGGCCAGCGCCACATTCGAACCCTACTGTCAGCTCTTACCAACCTGAAATCGAGACTCATCTGAATCGTCTAGGGTCCAACCGATATGGTCACGAGCCCAGGAGGGGTGCTGCAGGCGATGCCAAATTTCGCAGCACTGTCCTACCGGATACGTTCGCCGACATCTCAGATAGATTTCTGCAGCTGTTTCACGCGGTGTTGGTTGTCTGTTAGCGGTGACAACTCTACCCAAACGCCAGTGCTCTCGCTCGGTAAGCAAAGACCGTCGGCCACTGCGGTGCCAGTGGTGTGAGGTAAATTTCTACACTCGGCACACTCTCGACACTGTGGGTCTCGGAATACTGAATTCCCTAACGATTCCCGAAATGGAATGTCCCATATATCTAGCTCCAACTACCATTCCGCGTTCAAAGTATGTTTATACCTGTTGTGCGGCCATAATCACATTGGAAACTCACATGAATCACCTGAGTACAAATGGTGGCTCCGCCAACGCACTGCCCTTTTATACTAGCGCCACTCTACATGTGTTTATCGCTATACCATGACTTGTCGTCTCAGTGTATTTCCTTGTATATGTGCAATACGGTACATTTAATTTAGACCGCATCATTAAATGGTTCGTGAGACATGACAAAGAGTAAAAGAAAACGATTTTTTTCAGTATCCACTTTCGTTGGCGTGTCTTGGTGCGTCGGTTCCTCGCAGAATGGGTGGCCCCAGTACCCATCCGAGTCTATACGTGCACACCTTATACGCTGGCCGCAGAGTTCATATCAATAACGTGTTACGCCGGGGACGCGACGAAATAAGCCATGATAATGTGTCAGGACTGGCGAGGAGTCGGCCGAAGTGGCCGAGCGGTTCTAGGCGCTACAGTCTGGAACCGAGCGACCGCTACGGTCGCAGGTTCGAATCCTGCCTCGGGCATGGATGTGTGTGATGTCCTTAGGTTAGTTAGGTTTAATTAGTCCTAAGTTCTAGGCGACTGATGACCTCAGAAGTTAAGTCGCATAGTGCTCAGAGTCATTTGAACTACAGGCCGCTTGTGTGGTACGGTGTCAAAAGCCTTCTAGAAATCTAGAAATACGGAGTCAATTTGAAATCCCTCGTCAATAGCGCTCAACACTTCGTGCGACTCGCCTTGGCTCCGGCCCCGGACCTGCCTGCTTCGTGACCTTTGTCAGTTACCCAAGGATGGTAGCCCTTCTCTTGTTTATCGTCGGGCATTTGCTGCTCTGTGCGCACAAATGAAGGATGCCACATTTATTTACACTGATGGCTCCAAAACATCGTTTGGTGTTGGGAGTGCCTATATTGTTGGTGACACCCCAAATCGATTTCGGCTTCCCGACCAGTGTTCGGTTTATACTGCGGAGCTTTACGCTCTTCTCCAGCCTGTCCAATACATCCGTCGCCATCAGCAGATACAGTATGTTATCTGCTCAGATTCTCTCAGCTCTCTCCTCAGTCTCCAAGCTCTGTACCCTGTCCACCCTCTGGTCCACCGGATTCAGGACTGTCTGCGCTTGCTCCACTTGGGTGCATCTCTGTAGCGTACCTCTGGATCCCAGGACATGTTGGTATCTGTGGGAATGAGGCGACCGATATAGCGGCCAAGGCTGCAGTCTTTCTTCTTCGGCCAGCTATTCGCACGGTTCCCTTCGCCGATCTGCGGAGTGTTTTATGACGTCGTGTTGCTCTTTTGTGGCACGCACATTGGTCGACACTTCCCAATAATAAATTGCGGGACGTGAAAGCTCTTCCCTGTGCTTGGACCTCTTCCTCCCGAACTCGTCGTCGGGAGGAGGTAATTTTAACTAGACTCCGGATAGGGCACTGTCTTTTTAGCCATCTTTTAAGCGGCAATCTTCCCCCACTTTGTCCCCACTGCTCTCAACTGTGGACGGTGAGACACCTTTTACTTGAGTGCCCCTATTTTTCTCCATCACGCACCTGTCTACAGCTGTCGCCTGATATATCTTCCATTTTAGCAGATGACACGCGCTCAGCCGACCGCGTTCTCGAGTTCATTAGTGCCAGTGAGATGACGTCAGTCATTTGAAGCTCCTTTTGGGGACAAACAACCCCCCTTCTACAGAGGTTTTTTAAGCTTTCCTTCTGTTTTTAGTTTCCCCACTTTTTTGAGTTTTGCTCTCATTACTGCTGGGTCCCAGTTTCGTTTTTCTAGCTTTTCCTAAGTCACAGACCGGGCGCTAATGACCGTAGCAGTTTTGCGCCTTAAACCATAACAAAAAAAAAAGAAAACTTCGTGCGAGTAAAGAGCTAGTGACGCTGGTGATGTCAGACTCTACGCAACCACTCGTTCCCCTTGTCCGACGAATTTCTCCAGCACCTCGGCGTGCCTGGAAAACCTCTGGCTGCGGAGGCGCCGCGGTTTTCCGGTGCCGGCGGCCGCAGACAGGCAGCAACCGCCCCTCACCGTGAAGACGGAGGCCGGGCCGTCTGCGAGACGCGTCCACGTGTCCCGGTCGTGGTGACAGCAGCACGTCCTGCGGCGAGCAGGCGTGACGGGACAGGGCACGGCCGAGGTCACGTGCTCGTTATAAGAGGCGAGGGGAAGCCCCGCCGCAAGGCAGCGCGCCACGGGGGGAACGGGACCGCTTGGACAGCCGCGAGCAGGGCGCTGGCGCAACTACCCGGCATCTGGATTCTCGAGAACACGGCTCACTACCTGGCGTCCCCGCCAGAAAGCGGTATTGACATGGACTCTGTGGCCGGCACAACTCTCTCCATCCTCAACACTTCTCTCAAGAACATGGCGAATTTATTTCTCTGAATTGGGCAGTAGGAGTAATCCACAGGCTCCTATAATTAGCGTCCATATACAAAATGTAGGAGACAGGCGAAATACCCTCAGACTTCAAGAAGAATATAATAATTCCAATCCCAAAGAAAGCAGGTGCTGACAGATGTGAAAATTACCGAACTATCAGTTTAATGCAAAATACTAGCGCGAATTCTTTACAGACGAATGGAAAAACTGGTAGAAGCCGACCTTGGGGAAGATCAGTTTCGATTCCGTAGAATATTGGAACACGTGAGGCAAAACTGACCCTACGGCTTGTCATACAAGATAGATTAAGGAAAGGCAAACATACGTTTCTAGCATTTGTAGACTTAGAGAAAGCTTTTGACAATGTTGACTGGAATACTCTCTTTCAAATTCTGAAGGTGGCAGGGGTAAAATACAGGGACCAAAAGGTTATTTACTATTTGTACAGGAACCAGATGGCAGTTATAAGAGTCGAGGGACATGAAAGGGAAGCAGTGGTTGGGAAGGGAGTGAGACAGGGTTGTTGCCTCTGCTCAATGTTATTCAATCTGTATATTGGGCAAGCAGTGAAGAAATAAAAACTCTGAGGTTCGCGGATTACATTGTAATTCTGTCAGAGACAGCAAAGGACTCAGAAGAGCAGTTGAACGGAATGGATAGTGTCTTGAAAGGAGGATATAAGATGAACATCAACAAAAGCAAAACGAGGATAATGGAATGTAGTCGAATTAAGTCGGGTGATGCTGAGGGAATTAGATTAGGAAATGAGATGCTTAAAGTAGTAAATGAGTTTTGTTATTTGGGGAGCAAAATAACTGATGATGGTCGAAGTAGAGAGGATATAAAATGTAGACTGGCAATGGCAAGGAAAGCGTTTCTTAAGAAGAGAAATTTGTTAACATCGAGTATAGATTTAAGTGTCAGGAAGTCATTTCTCAAAGTATTTGTATGGAGTATAGCCATGTATGGAAGCGAAACTGGGACGATAACTAGTTTGGACAAGAAGAGAATACAAGCTTTGGAAATGTGGTGCTACAGAAGAATGCTGAACACTAGATAGATAGATCATATAACTAATGAGGATTGGGGAGAAGTTTGTGACACAACTTGACTAGGAGAAGGGATCGGTTCGTAGGACATGTTCTGAGGCATCAAGGGATCACCGATTTAGTATTGGAGGGCAGCGTGGACGGTAAAAATCGTAGAGGGACACTAAGAGATGAATATACTAAACAGATACAGAAGGATGTAGGTTGCAGTAGGTACTGGGAGATGAAGAAGCTTGCACAGGATAGAGCAGCATGGAGAGCTGCATCAAACCAGTCTCAGAACTGAAGACGACAACAACAACGACAACAACAACAACAACAACTACATGCAGCAGGATTCTGGAACACACGAGGGTCCCTCCAAAAGAAATATACACTATTTTTGTAAAAATACAGTTTTCATTCTGCATGTGTGAAAGTTTTACAGTGTGTAGATACATCCTTCCCGCTTGTTTTCAAACTTAGTTTAACCTGTTCCCGTGAGTGGCGCCGTCACAGCATGTCTTCAAGATGGCTGCTACACTTGACGTTCGTCGGAAGCAACTTGCTGTGATAGAATTCCTGTGCTGTGAATACGAGACCGTGGGAAACATCCACAACAGGTTCGAAAAGGTGTATGGAGATGCTGCTGTCGATCGCAGTACAGTTAGTCGGTGTGCAAGCAGGTTATGTGATGAAAGCGGACACGGCAATATCGAGGATTGTCATCGCAGCGGCAGGCCTCGTACTGCACACACTCCAGACAATGTGCAGAGAGTTAACGAATTGGTGACTGCTGACAAATGCATCACAGTGAACGAATTGTCACGCTATGTTGGGTTAGGGGAAGGAAGTGTTTGCAGAATACTGAAAGTGTTGGTGTTAAAAAAGGTTTGTGCCAGGTGGGTTCCCAGTATGTTGACAGTGCCTCACAAGGAAACAAGAAAAACGGTATGCAGCGAATTTTTGGAACAGTACGAGAATGGTGGAGATAAATTTCTTGGAAGAATTGTGACAGGTGATGAAACATGGCTCCATCATTTTGTACCAGAGATGAAGACGCAATCAATGGAGTGGCTTCATGCAAATTCACCCAAGAAAAAAAATTCAAAACCACACCTTCTGCTGGAAAAGTTATGGCTAAGATGTTTTTCGATTCCGAAGGACTTTTGCTTGTGGACATCATGCCAAGTGTATCTACCATAAATTCTGATGCATATGTGACGACACTGAAGAAACTTCTAGCTCGACTGAGTCGTGTTCGACCACATCGGCAAAAGCAGGATGTTTTGCTGTTGCACGACAATGCACGGCCACATGTCAGTCCAAAAACCGTGGAAGCGATCACAAAATTCGGATGGACAACACTGAAACACCCGCCTTACAGTCCTGACCTGGCTCCATGTGACTATCATCTCTTTGGGAAACTGAAAGACTCACTTTGTGGAACAAAGTTTGAAGATGATAACTCCCTTGTGCACGCTGCTAAACAGTGGCTCCAACAGGTTGGTCCAGAATTTTATCGTGCGGGTATACAGGCGCTGGTTCCAAGAGGGATGGAAATTGTGGAGCAATGAAAATATTGTTCCTAAAGGATGTATCTACACACTGTAAAACTTTCAAACATGTGGAATAAAAGATAGATTTTAAAAAAAATGGTGTGCATTTCTTTTGGAATGACCCTCGTATATTGTGCTCGAACATTATGAATTAGTTCGGAGAAAACGGTCTATTGACACACAGGCAACACGAATTTAGAAAACATTGTTCTTGTGAAACACAACTACCTCTCTACACGCCACACGAAGCTATTGATTTCATATTGATTCCGTACTTCTGACACTGTACCGCCTGCCAGGTTAGCTGAGAGCGCTGATGCGCTGCTTCTTGGAATCGGGTAGGCGCGCCGGCCCCGGAACGAACCCGCCCGGCGGGTTAACGACGCGGGTCGGTGTGCCGGCCAACCTGGATGTGGTTTTTAGGCGGTTTTCCACATCCCGCTAGGTGAATACCGTGCTGGCCTCATGTCCCGCCTCAACTACACGACTCGCAGACACTTGAAAAACGTCGCACTGTTTCATGGCTTACACTAGACACAGACAGCTGGTGTGCACTACTTCTGCCCCACGGGGTATAGGGTGGATACAACCCCTTAAATTAACCTTACCAAATCCAATGGTAACCATGCCGACCCTGCGTAGATGCCGGACAAGGGCACAAGCAAAAGGAGAAAGACTTCTGACACTGTACCATAGAAGCGGCTTGTAGTGAAATTGTGTGCTTATGGAATATCGTCTCAGTTATGTGACGACATTCATGACTTCCTGTCAGAGAGGTCACAGTTCGTAGTAATTGACGGAAAGTCATCGAGTACAACAGAAGTGTTATGGGCCCTCTGTCGTTCCTCATGTATGTACGATTTACGAGACAATCTGAGCAGCCGTCTTAGGTTATTTGCAGAGGGCGCTGTCGTTTATCGGCTAGTAAAGTCATCGTAAAATTAAAACAAATGGCAAGACGATTTTTCAATCACGAATGCGAAAATATTTTGTTGACGCCGACCTACGTAGGGAGAAACGATCAGTTGACATGTGAAAGATCTAAAAAGTACAATAACTGACACTCAAGTCAAAATCCTGTAACAGAGAACGAAACTGACCTCCTGTTACTCCTGCATATAACAAACCTAATGTGCATCCACTCTATCGAATTTAAAAATGTACATAAAGCACTGACAGCGCAAGTGTAGAACCGTATCCATTAAAGGCTAATGTCATGCAGCGTAAGGCTCAGGTCATACAGCATAATCTTAACTTGCACGATCGTGTTACCACATACTTAATGTACTTTGTATCTCGGTGTTTTCACCAATCAATTGCCTTGTTGTACCAATGGCTGGCCATCAGAATTTCCCATAAACTCATTTTTTAATTAAATGGACTTGCCCCGTTTTTTCCATGGGGTCTACATATCGCTTCGGTCGGATCCCGAAAGTAAAACCTACATTAGCTAAAGGAAATACTGCGAAATTAAACCTTGTATTTTTCAGTATTCTGTTTCTTTTTTGTGGTGCGATGCAAATTTAAATCCGCGAGAGAGGCGCCTGAGCATCTCGTTAAGACAGTAATTTCCAATACCGCCTTATCGGCTCCGTATAGACAACCAGCGACGCCACGAGGTTGTGCAGGGTAGCCAACCTCCGAGAGGCGCAGGGGTCGGCTGCTCCGGCGGCAACACGCGCCGAATTTACGGGTCCAATCTTGGCGGCGCGGCGTGCGCCCCTATGAAACTAATAAATCCAGACGCCGCGGGTTGGCTGCCGTTATTGCGCCAGGGCTACCAACGCCGCAACCTGCGCAAAGCCGCAAGGAAATCTCGGTTCGGTGCGGCTGCGTACCGTATCCTCTGCGACGTTGACTTAATGCTAGGAGAACAGTGGCGCCATTGAGGCCGTCGCAGGCTCTGACTAAATCCCCGCTGGCATCGCGTCTCTTACTTACGACAAAAATGCAGCAGCGCATTAGAACATTCGTCTGCAGTTAAGTCGAGGTGTCACAAAATAGACGGCCGGAGTGGCGGAGAGGTTCTAGGCGCTTCAGTCTGGAATCGCGCGACCACTACGGCCGCAGGTTCGCATCCTGCCTCGGGCATGGATGTGTGTGATGTCCGTAGGTTAGTTAGGTTTAAGTAGTTCTAAGTTCTAGGGGACTGATGACCTCAGAAGTTAAGTTCCATAGTGCTCAGAGCCATTTGAACCATTTTTTGTCACAAAATAACTTCAACCGCTTGTCAGAGACTGGAAAAATGGCCAGGTTCGAGTAGGACACTCACAAGACATAGGTCCCAGAAATTCCAAGACCTTCGAGAACGTTTTAATTCTAAGTCTGAAGTCGGAAGCCGGCCGCGGTGGCCGTGCGGTTCTAGGCGCTGCCGTCCGGAACCGCGGGACTGCTACGGTCGCAGGTTCGAATCCTGCCTCGGGCATGGTTGTGTGTGATGTCCTTGGGTTAGTTAGGTTTAAGTAGTTCTAAGTTCTAGGGGACTGATGACTGATGACCTAAGATGTTAAGTCTCATAGTGCTCAGAGCCATTTGAACCATTTTTTTGAAGTCGGAAAATAAACTACGACAGAAATGTTTTTCGTGTGATGTAATTACAAATTAGCAGCATTCTGGTTTTTTTCCTTTACTTGCTTTGTTAATCCTTAGTTCCTGCCAAATGTTATGACTCTAGGTCAACAGGATGTACTCTACAGGTTATGGTGAGTGGGTTTGCGAGTATCAAAGTATGTGACAAGAATGGTCGTATCCTTCGACAGCAAAGACTTAGAAGCTTACACTTTTTACACTACCAAGGGGCCAAAGACCTTAGTACGTGACATAAACTTCAACTTGATACGTATACTCGATCCTGAGTAAGAGTGTTTTTAACAGTTGGACAGACAGACAGACAGATAGGACAACGAAGTGATCCGATAAGCGTTCCGTTTCACCAAAAAAATCGCTTATCAAATCTCTCTGGAGGGCGGCACGATTTTTCTGAATTATGCGCAAGGGTGATCCAACTCTACTAACTTGTGGTGAAAAATCTTCCAACTTCTTGTATGTCCTTTGGCCGAGAGATCTTTTCAGCCTGTTTGGTGTCATTACTGTTGGATTCTTAGCACCACGCGGGGCTCACGTGTAGCTAAAGGTTATACTTACGGAAGTAACGTAAACTCAGCCCGCCCCGTTGGCCGCGCGGTCTAACGCACGGCTTTCCGGGCGGGAAGGAGCGCCTGGTCCGCGGCGGATTTGTGTCGAGGTCCGGTGAACCGGCCAGTCTTTGGATGGTTTTTAGGCGGTTTTCCATCTGCCTCGGCGAATGCGGGCTGGTTCCACTTATTCCGCCTCAGTTACACTATGTCGGTGATTGCTGCGCAAACAAGTTCTCCACGTACGCGTACACCACCATTACTCTACCACGCAAACATAGGGGTGAGACGTTCCCTAGGGGGTCCACCGGTGGCCGAACCGCACAGTAACCCTGGGTTCGGTGTGGGGAGGCGGAGGGGTGAAGTGGACTGCGATAGTCGTCGTGGGGTTGTGGACCACTGCGGCTGCGGCGGGGACGGAGCCTCTCCGACGTTTCTAGGTCTCCGGTTAACATACAATACAATACAACGTATAATCGAAGAGAGCCAAGTCTTGGGATACTGTAGTGCATCAAAATAGCTAGGAAAAACACTTAATAAAACACTAACTCGTAAGCTGCATCTCTCAAATTGAGCTGCTACTGTCAAAAAGGAGAAACAGCATTCTTAAAAAGCTTGCTGGTACCTCATGGAGAGGCCGTTCGACCTAGACCAACAATTCTCGCACCAGGAAAACAGACGTATAACTATCAGGCAATGCGAATAATTACAGTATGTATTCGGAGCACGAACACCTTATGGCTTCCTGCTCAGCACTATGCCACCTCCAGCTCTAAGAAGAGCAGAAACTGTCCAGAAGGTACACAACAACACTCTGAGGAATCCTCGGCTACCCGTTCCGATTGCAAAAGCATAACGCCTACGCTTGAAATCGAGGAAACCGTCACGGTGCACAGCGAACAGCCTCGTTGGATCCTCTTTCACTCAAAATCCAGTGGAGGCATTCATCTGCGTTCAACAAACATCTAGTTGAGGACTCTTCCATGTGGATGCAAGGATTCCATCTCCCCAGACGTCAATGGAGTATCTTTAACCATACTCTAACCGGACGAGATAGGTGTGGTCACCAAATGCACAACAGGGAATTGGCTGGTTCTGAAAACTGTGGCTGCGAGCCGACCGCTGTGGCCGAGCGGTTCTAGGCAGTCCGGAACCGTGCTGCTGCTACGGTCGCCGGTTCGAATCCTGCCTGCGGCATGGACGTGTGTGCTTTCTTTAGGTTAGTTAGGTTTAAGTAGTTCTAGGTCTAGGGGACTGATGACCTCAGACGTTAAGTCCCACAGTGCTTAGAGCCATTTGAACCATTTTGTGGCTAAGATGCTTCCTTATAGTCAATACGCCATACCGCCACTTCCAGTGTAGGAACCACAGATCTGAAGAAGTGATCGAATGCATCACGCAACTAGATCTGTAACCGTAAGACTGAACGAGCTTGTCATTGTCCACATTTGTCTACATATATTGTGTATGTGTATTTCTTTCCAACATACGTCAAAAATATAAGTTGGGAATTATGATTCAAAAACACGACAAACTAGCCTGTTAATACGGTACCATGAAAAATAATTGTTCATTTCGCAATTACTGTGCAAGCCACCAAAACTGCAACACAAGGAAGGACGGGAAATTGCGAAATTTTACTTACGGTGTACGTACAGATAAATTATCACGATGTCGCGAAAATTGGACGATTTTTTCAAGAGAAAGAGCTTCACAAATCGAGCACTTCAGTAACGTATTGGTCCACCTCTGGCCCTTATGCTAGCAAGTATTCGGCGTGGCGTTGATTGATAAGCGCTGTTGGATTTCCTCCTGACGGATATGGTGCCGAATTCTGTGCAGCTGGCGTATTACATCGACAATATCCCGAGATCGTTGGAGGGCCATGCCCATAATATTGCAAACTTTCTCTGTTGTGGAGAGATTCGGCCAAGGTAGGGTTTTGAAAGCACAAAGACAAGCAGTAGAAACTCTTGCCGATTGCGAGCGGGCATGGTCTTGATGAAATGTAAGCCCATGATGGCTTGCCGTGAAAGACAACAAAACTTGGCGTGGAATATCATCTGTTCTGTAAGGGTGCGGCGGATGACAACCAGAGGGGTCCTGTTACGTAATGAAATGGCACCCCAGTTGGTAATTCCTGGTTGCTGGGTGACACTAAGGTTGGTATCCCACTCCTATCCGAGGCGTGTCCAGACACATCTTCGGCCTGAAGTCTCATTGACTGGAATAAAATTATCTTCAGTGATTATCTTCGAACTGAGCCCCAACGACCAGTGCATGTGACCATCGAAAACGTCTGGAGACACATCATTTGTTTGTCTGTATGTGTGCATCACATCTACCGACTTCAGTCGCATCCGGATTATTCCTAGAGTGTTTATGCAATATAATAGGAAGAGTATATGTTTAAATTTGTTAAGTCATTTGTGGGTATACAGGACGTTAAATTCTTCAGTACACAGAGCTGTTGCCACGTCTGGCAGTAACAACAGCTCTAGCTCCGCTAAGCGTCGAGTCGGACTGAGCTTGGGTGAGAGATACGGGTACATCATTCCATGCTGCTTTAACTGTCTGTCAGAACTGTGGTTACTGGTGGCGTACCAGAATCTCGACAACCCGTCACCAGATGTTTATTCCAGTGGGCGAGAGATCTGCCGAACGTGCTGACCAGGACAAACTCTAACGCCAAATGGTTCAAATGGCTCTGAGCACTATGGGACTTAACTGCTGCGGTCATCAGTCCCCTAGATCTTAGAACTACTTAAACATAACTAACCTAAGGACATCACACACATCCATGCCCGAGGCAGGATTCGAACCTGCGACCGTATCGATCGCACGGTTCCAGACTGTAGCGCCTAGAACCGCTCGGCCACTTCGGCCGGCCAAACTCTAACGCCCTCTGTATCGAGGTTGATCAGACATCAAGGGTAATTTGCGGTGTTGTGTTATCTTGCTCAAAGATAAATGTCACGGAGACCTTTAGGGTAGGCCACTGTAACCTGCTGTAAAACGTCAGAAATATAAAACCTGCGGTCTAATTTAGCGGCTATGTGAGCCGGAGGTGATCATGTTGTGTTCCTGGTGGCATTCCATACCTTCAAGCCATGTGCTGGCCTGGTATGACGATGACGCATGCGATCTCGAAACGTTCGTTTAACTCGGAGCCTCCACACTCAGACAAGTCCATTATGATGCCGTACGCAGAACTGAGACTGGTCTAAAAGGGTGAAGTGGTGGCACTGCTATGTCCCGCGCTGCTAGGTCCTTCTGCTGCCCCGTCAGAGCAGTCGCAGCAATGGTCGCCGAGCTGACAGCATGTGGCGCTCCGGAAGTCGCCGCCTGTCCGAGTTGATACTCATCTTGCTGTGAACAAGCTCATTTCCTGACACACGGTACGTAACATGGCTGCACGATCCTCCACAGTCGAACAATGTTCTGTCCCCTCAGGTGCTAGTCGAGTGGGGCCGCTGAAATGCTGCATGACGTTGAGTGTGGCGCTCACGAAGCCATCTGCCCCATACTGTCACGGATAGAGCCCGAATTTCCACGCAAATGCATGCGTGTATGCATGTTTTGTCCATTTTGAACATTGCACGACTGCTGCCATTCCGACGCTCAGTCCGATCTCTTGGGCAATGGCTGTCGCCATAACTCGCTGGTCTTGACTAATGAGGGCATCAAACCTCATTGGGCAATGATATCGGCCATGCTGTGCGGTGCTCCAGACCGTGTATCATCGGTCAACGATGAAGTCCTTCCTTGAACTGCCACGCCTTGACTGTTGCAATGGACATGGAGTGCCCTCCACACAAGTGTGCCTTTCTTTGATGAATTTCCGTTCCCAGTAGTTCTTCCGCTGTTAAGAAGCGACCTACACAGCTTTGCTCTAATTCTTAAGCCTGTTTTCAGCAGGGCTGAGTGCAGTGGATGGTGGACCGTGTTCGCTCTGTCGTGACATAGGTGTGCGCCTGTGTCCCTCTAGAGCAGCGTTTCCCAAACTGTGTTTCGCGGAACACTGGTGTGAATCAGTACTCCGCGAAAGACTGTTAATGAGATCGCGTTTCTTTTCTTTCGATATTCTGATGGAACTGGAAATGCCGTGTGGCTAGGGCCTCCCGTCGGGCAGACCGTTCGCCTGGTTCAAGTCTTTCGAGTTGACGCCACTTCGGCGACTTGGGTGTCGATGGGGATGAAATGACGATGGTAAGGACAACACAACACCCAGTCCCTGAGCGGAGAAAATCTCCGACCCAGCCGGGAATCAAACCCGGGCCGTTAGGTTGACATGCCGTCGCACTGACCACACAGCTACCCGGGGCGGACTAATATTCTGATGATACTATTTTTTGATTTAATTTTATTATGATTTCTGTGTTATTAGTTTTTTAAAAAATCGAGATAATCACTGAATAAATCCAATTTGCTATTTTTTTAAAAATTTATTAACCTTTTACATAAACAACGTGGGCTATCAAAGCATAAGGAACAGAGGGGAGTGTGGAGCGTCAGCCCTCTTATAGAGGCCAGGCATTACACTGTTGGCAATGGCATTGCGACCCCTGTAGTGGTTTTAAATTTACAGTCTCTGGTTCGTTACTTTTTGAATGCGTCTTTAACATTTGACATCTACACATACATAAGTTTTGTAGTTATTTTTGCCTCATGATGGGTAATTTATTTTCAACTGATTATTACTTTTCATTAATATCTCTGATAAGCTGACCAATAATCATTATGTTCATCGTTAAAATATTACAGTTTAAGATACTATCGAGAAACATTGTACACTACAAAACACCGGGCAGATCAAAATTTAAAAAAATTCTTACATGTAAATACAGAATCAAATTGTCGAAAAGGAGTAATGGGAAACTGTGCTCTCTGCACTGACTCATCAGAACAGCTGTGCAACAGCGAATGAAGATACTCGTCGGACTTGTGAGTACAGTGTTGTCAAATTCACTTTTCTTGTCGTCCGTTTCCTACAGAAAACGTGCGCAGTATAACACTTTGCTGAGAGACAATTTGTATTGTTTGTATGCAAGGAACCGCTCTGTGGATTCCTAGAGAGAGAGAGAGAGAGAGAGACGGGGAGCGGTGTCAGAGGGTGGGGAGGGCTTTCTTCTGGGGAAAATGCAGGCAGGTGTGTTGTGATGAAGTTCCTATTACGCCGTTACTGCACGCCAGGTGAATTGAGTTGTTTCTGTCACTATATTTCTACCGGCAGGGCAGAATTATCAAAGCGGTTGGCTCTGATCAGAAGCGATACATAAAGATCAGAAGGAGAGGATGTATAGGCAGATGAAGCGATGGCGGGGAGAGAGATGGCACAGTAGGGAGCTTCTGCGGCGGCGCAGATTTTATCCGGGAGACAGATGGTCCTTAATTACACGACAGCCGCTCTCTTAACGGCCCACAAGCCAAGGCAGCGAGCTGCCGCTGAAGCACTGCGTGACCCTGGGAGGGCTGGGGTGAACTCTACAAGCATTCGAGGTGCTGCAAGTTATTGCCCTGAGACGACACATACGTGGATCGCCTACGCCACTACATTAAAGTAACAAAGGCTGGCTGGCTGGCTTTGAGCACTATGCAACTTCTGAGGTCATCAGTCGCCTAGAACTTAGAACTAATTAAACCTAACTAACCTAAGGGCATCACACACATCCATGCCCTAGGCAGGATTCGAACCTGCGACCGTAGTGGTCGCGCGGTTCCAGACTGTAGCGCCTAGAACCTCTCGGCTACTCCGGCCGGCAATGTATTTGGCAGTTGTTTGAGGAGTAGCATTACAGAGGCCTTGACCTTCCATCCCAAGTGTACCCCTCATCCCCACTTCCTAAGTAACAATCACCTCTCGATTATATCCCAAAAATGTTCGATGGGATTCATGTCGGGCTATGTCGCTGGCCAAATCATTCGGTCAAACTGTCCACGATGTTCTTCAAACCCATCGCAAACAATTGCGGCCAGGTGACATGCCGCACAGTCATCCATAAAAATTCCATCGTTTTTTGGGAACATGAACCCCAAGAATGGGTGCAAATGGTCTCCACGTAGCGAAACTTAACCATTTCCATTACCGGTTCAGTTGGACCAAGCATTCAGACTGTACTGTGTGAACACAGCTCACACCATCATGGAGCCAACACTAGCTTACACAGTGCCTTGTTGACGACTTGGGTTCATGAATTCATGGGGTCTGTGCCACACTCGAACCATACCATCAGCTCTTACCAACTGAAATCGGGACTCATCTGATCAGACCACGGTTTTCCAGTCATCTAAGGTCCAACCGATATGGTCACTAGTCCTGGAGAGGCACCGCAGGCGAAGTCGTGCCCTCAACAAAAGCATTCGCGTCGGTCATCTGCAGCTGTACCCCATTACGCCAGATTTCGCTGCATAATCCTAACAGATACTTTCGTCGTGCTTACCACATTTATTTCTGTGGCTATTTCGCGCAGTGTTGCTTGTCTGTTAGCCCTGTGCACTCTGCATACACGCCGTTGCTCTAGGTCGTTAAGTGAAAACAACAGTCACTGCGTTGTCACTGGTGTGAGGTTCAAAATGGTTCAAATGGCTCTGAGCACTATGGGACTTAACATCTGAGGTCATCAGTCCCCTAGAACTTAGAACTACTTAAACCTAACTAACCTAAGGACATCACACACATCCATGCCCGAGGCACGATTCGAACCTGCGACTGTAGCGGTCGCGCGGTTCCAGACTAAAGCGCCTAGAACCGCTCGGCCGTGGTTGAGGTAATACCTCGTATTCGGTATTCTTGGGCCACTCTTGACTCTGCAGATCTCGGAATATTGGATTTCCTAACGATTTTCGAAATAGAATGTCCCATGTGTGTAGCTGCAACTGCCATTCCATGCTCAAAATCTGTTAATTCGGTCGTGCAGCCATAATTACATTGGACCTTTTTCACATGAATCACCTGAGCACAAATGACAGCTCCGCCAATACTCCAATCTCTTATAACTTGTTCACGCCATACTACTGCAATCTGTACAAGTGTGTATCGCTATCCCACAGCTTTTGCCACCTCAGTGCATACCTGCATGGTAGTCATACCACTTTGCATATACACTTCTGTGACTGTCTGGATAGTGTCATCTGTGGTTGCTGTCGACAGCATTGCTACCTGATCAGAATCAACCACATGTCGGACCTTGTGAGTAGTAGGGCAAACTTCGTTTTGGCACATTTTGTTAGTGAGGTTTGCCTACATCAGGGGCAGGTATGCACTCATGTACTTAACCTATTGTCCTCCTTTGATTGACAGGTACTTAACCTATTGTCCTCCTTTGATTGACAGGTACTTAACCTGTTGTTACGCTAAAAGGATCGTACCTTTTGAGCCAGGTGGAGTGGCCGAGCGGTTCTAGGCGCTACAGTCTGAAACCGTGCGACTTTTCGAATCCTGCCTCGGGCATGGATGTGTGTGATGTCTTTAGGTTAGTTAGGTTTAAGTAGTTCTAAGTTCTAGGGGACTGATGACCTCATATGATAAGTCCCATAGTGCTCAGAGCCATTTGAACCTACCTTTTGACTGACAGGCACTTAATCTATTTTGCTAAAAGGATCCTTGTAGCAGAACAATAGGTTAAGTACCTGTCGATCAAAGGAGAACAATAGATTAAGTACCTGCCAATCAAAGGAGAACAATAGGTTTGCCCCTGAGTGCATACTTGCCCCTGATGTAGGCAACCCGCACTAACAAAATGTGCCACAACGAAGCTTGTCCTACTTCTCTTGTGGTATAGCAATTTAGACTTTGCACACAAGAACAGTACTGACTGGTGTACTTCGACTTTGGAGTACGTTTCCAACTGCTGCGGCAATTCATTCCCACGTTGCGATGGGCCTGCTATCAGTACCACAGCAGAAGTTTGTCGGCAGCAAATCCAGAACATGTACCCTGTTATGACAATAAGCCACTCCTGCTGTGCAATGGCCTTAGCTTGGAACAACATGTTTAAGTTACTTTTCGAAGCCGCTTCGTACTTTTAGTAATTTCCTGGTCTAACTCCTTCACCTTCACCCGATTTAATTCAATGTGCACCATACGTGAATTTCGTTATTTGCTTTTCTTCCTGCAGCTGGTATTTTAATTACCATCGTACGTCCGACAACTCTATGATCTTCTGCATGTACGACCGTGCTGCAGTTAGTGCGGGTTGTACACTCCTGGAAATTGAAATAAGAACACCGTGAATTCATTGTCCCAGGAAGGGGAAACTTTATTGACACATTCCTGGGGTCAGATACAGCACATGATCACACTGACAGAACCACAGGCACATAGACACAGGCAACAGAGCATGCACAATGTCGGCACTAGTACAGTGTATATCCACCTTTCGCAGCAATGCAGGCTGCTATTCTCCCATGGAGACGATCGTAGAGATGCTGGATGTAGTCCTGTGGAACGGCTTGCCATGCCATTTCCACCTGGCGCCTCAGTTGGACCAGCGTTCGTGCTGGACGTGCAGACCGCGTGAGACGACGCTTCATCCAGTCCCAAACATGCTCAATGGGGGACAGATCCGGAGATCTTGCTGGCCAGGGTAGTTGACTTACACCTTCTAGAGCACGTTGGTTGGCACGGGATACGTGCGGACGTGCATTGTCCTGTTGGAACAGCAAGTTCCCTTGCCGGTCTAGGAATGGTAGAACGATGGGTTCGATGACGGTTTGGATGTACCGTGCACTATTCAGTGTCCCCTCGACGATCACCAGTGGTGTACGGCCAGTGTAGGAGATCGCTCCCCACACCATGATGCCGGGTGTTGGCCCTGTGTGCCTCGGTCATACGCAGTCCTGATTGTGGCGCTCACCTGCACGGCGCCAAACACGCATACGACCATCATTGGCACCAAGGCAGAAGCGACTCTCATCGCTGAAGACGACACGTCTCCATTCGTCCCTCCATTCACGCCTGTCGCGACACCACTGGAGGCGGGCTGCACGATGTTGGGGCGTGAGCGGAAGACGGCCTAACGGTGTGCGGGACCGTAGCGGTCCGGTCCCAGGTCGACAGGCACGTGCACCTTCCGCCGACCACTGGCGACAACATCGATGTACTTTGGAGACCTCACGCCCCACGTGTTGAGCAATTCGGCGGTACGTCCACCCGGCCTCCCGCATGCCCACTATACGCCCTCGCTCAAAGTCCGTCAACTGCACATACGGTTCACGTCCACGCTGTCGCGGCATGCTACCAGTGTTAAAGACTGCGATGGAGCTCCGTATGCCACGGCAAACTGGCTGACACTGACGGCGGCGGTGCACAAATGCTGCGCAGCTAGCGCCATTCGACGGCCAACACCGCGGTTCCTGGTGTGTCCGCTGTGCCGTGCGTGTGATCATTGCTTGTACAGCCCTCTCGCAGTGTCCAGAGCAAGTATGGTGGGTCTGACACACCGGTGTCAATGTGTTCTTTTTTCCATTTCCAGGAGTGTATTAAGACATCGAATTCTCGCTGAAACCGTCTATGCATTAAGTGCACCAACTTGTGGTTACCATCCCGTACAGCTCACAGTTTGTATAACACTGAATGGACGTTCAGTCGTGGGAGGTCGTTGCTTCAAGGTGCTCACTTTTAATTTCGTGGCAGTGTATTCGCCATATCCTTATCACCGAATACAGGTAGTGAAACGGGTTTATAAAAAATATAAGGACTGTAATAAACACAGGTAGGAATTAATTACAAGGTGTACAACTTTGCTTACGCCGTTTTTCCACCAATATTTGAGGCTTTAATGAAACAGATTTGTTACACATGTATCATTCAAAGAATTTTCCATCGCTGGCCACTACTTTCTGGCATCTTTCGGGCAGTGTACGAATCCTACTTCGAAAAAATTGTTGATCTTTTGAAGCGATCCACGAATCGATGCAATTTCTGACTTCTTCATGAGATCGGAAGTGTTGGTCAGCCAGGCCATGCGCCATTGATGTAAACAGGTGATAGTCAGAGGGCGCAATGTCTGGAGAATACGGCAGGTGGGGTAGGGCTTCCCATTTTAACGTTTCCAAGTACGTTTTGACCTCTTTTGAAACGTGGGGTCGAGCGTTGTCGTGCTGCAAAATCACTTTATCGAGCCTCTCGCTGTATTGCGGCCGTTTGTCTTTTAATGCTCTACTGGCTCAAATGGCTCTGAGCACTATGGGACTCAACTGCTGAGGTCATTAGTCCCCTAGAACTTAGAACTAGTTAAACCTAACTAACCTAAGGACATCACAAACATCCATGCCCGAGGCAGGATTCGAACCTGCGACCGTAGCGGTCTTGCGGTTCCAGACTGCAGCGCCTTTAACCGCACGGCCACTTCGGCCGGCAATGCTCTACTCAAACGCATTAATTGCGTTCGATAACGAGCACCTATGATTGTTTCACTTGGTTTTCCGTTATTGCCTCTGAAGCAACTGTTCACAAACGCCGTTCAACGTCTTTTGGATTCAGCTCACACGGGACCCAAGTTCCTTCTTTCTGAATCATGCAAATAGCCTTGAGACGTTTTGAAATGGCTTTCTGTGTCACTCCCACTAATCGTGCCAATTCTTCTCGAGTTCGACGCGAGTCACTCAGCAATGTCTCCAATTCTGCATCCTCGAAAACATTCTCTCTTCCACCACTATGCCGGTCTACGACGTTAAAATCAACGTTCTTGAAGCGCTTAAACCACTCACGACGCCGGCCGGAGTGGCCAAGCGGTTCTAAGCGCTTCAGAACCGCGCTGATGCTACGGTCGCAGGTTGAATCCTGCCTCGGGCGTGGATGTGTGTGGTGTCCTTCGGTTAGTGAGGTTTAACTAGTTCTAAGTTCTAGGGGACTGATGACCTCAGATGTTAAGTCCCATAGTGCTCAGAGCCATTTGAACCACTCACGACACGTTCTCTCACTAATAGCGTCCTTACCATGCGTACTTGAGAGCATTCGTTGAGACTCGGCCGCTGTTTTCGTCAGATTGAAACAAAACAGTAACACCTCCCGCAAATGACGAGAATCAGGCTCTTAAACTGACATTTTCAATCGAGAACAACTTTATGATGCAGACACAAATCGGCTAATGTTTGAATGAGATTATGTTGACCGAGGTCCAAGCTAACTGCCTGACGTCTGCAATCTGTTTCTTTCGACTGTTACTTACCGTTGTCGTCACCTACCGGCAAACCGCGGAAGCAAAGTTGTACACCTTGTAGAAGAAATGCGAGGCGCATCCAGACTTACTGTCTATCCGATGTTGTTTCCTTTAAAACTGGCGTATTTAGCAGCGAAAATTGCGCATCCACAACAGATGTATGACGTGACAAATGCCGGCCAGACTGGTCCTGCCTCGTACCAATACCGCGGCAGCTGTGCCCCGAAATGGTGTCTCTTATTCGTTCTCCCACCGCATGCGAGGTTCGGTCAGTGGTAAGGTTCCTTGATTCACAAAGCACAGTGCCCACCGAAATTCATCGTCAGCTCTGTCAGGTCTACAGGCAAAACCCAGATGGTGCGTCGCTGGTGTAGGCTTTTATCCGAAGGTCGTCAAAGAGTCCACGATGGAGAGGGCAGTGGGCGACCGTCCCCCATCAATGATACCTGGCTGAGCTGGTGCGGCAGCGCATTCTGGAGAACCGTCGCTTCACGATTACGGAGTTCAGCAGCCATTTTCCGCAGATATCGCTATCCTTGTTGCATGAAATTGTTACTAACAAGGGAACCTCCCCATCGCAGCCCCCTCATATTTAGTTATAAGTTGGCACAGTGGATAGGCCTTCAAAAACTGAGCACAGATCAATCGAGAAAACAGGAAGAAGTTGTGTGGAACTATGGAAAAAATAAGGAAAATATACAAACTGAGTAGTCCATGCGCAAGATAGGCAACATCAAGGGTGGTGTGAACTCAGGAGCGCCGTGGTCCCGTGGTTAGCGTGAGCAGCTGCGGAACGAGAGGTCCTTGGTTCAAGTATTCCCTGGAGTGAAAAGTTTAATTTTTTATTTTCAGACAATTATCATAGTTCAAGCACTCACACATAATCAACTTCGCTCTCCAAAATTCCAGGACATGTTCAGATTTGCTTGGACATATGCAGGATTTGACGGTCTGCACACGGAAAAATTTGAAAGCGTTAAAAACATATGTTTTGAGAGAGCACAGGGAAAATTGTGAGACTGCGAAACTGTTGCATTGACTGGTGCAGTTTATGTGACAAACTCTTATGTTTTCATCACTTTTTTGGGAGTGATTATCACATCCACAAGAAAATCTAAATCGGGCAAGGTAGAAGAATCTTTTTACCCATTCGCCAAGAGTACAAGTTACGTGCGTCGACAACATATTCCTGTCATGTGACGCACATGCCGTCACCAGTGTCGTATAGAATATATCAGACGTGTTTTCCTGTGGAGGAATCGGTTGACCTATAACCTTGCGATCAAATGTTTTCGGTTCCCATTGGAGAGGCACGTCCTTTCGTCTACTAATCGCACGGTTTTGCGGTGCGGTCGCAAAACACAGACACTAAACTTATTACAGTGAACAGAGACGTCAATGAACGAACGGACAGATCATAACTTCACGAAAATAAAGAAAGTAAACTTTTCACTCGAGGGAAGACTTGACCCAAGGACCTCTCATTCTGCAGCTGCTTACGCTAACCACGGGACCACGGCGCTCCTGAGCTCAGACTATCCTTGATGTTGCCTATGTTGGGCATGGACTACTCAGTTTGTATATTTTGCTTATTTTTTTCATAGTTCCACACAACTTCTTCCTGTTTTCTCGATTGATCTGTATTCAGTTTTTCAAGGCCTATCCACTGTGCCAAATTATAGCTAAATCTGAGGAGGGTGCGACGGGAGGTTCCCTTGTCAGCTACTGGAGCGAACAATTCCTAGTAATAAAACGAAAACAATGGGACTCCAAGGAAAATACATAGTGAAATCAAAAATTGTTTTAGATAATTCATTTGTAGAACAAACCTGTCGAATCCATTATATAGGCTGTGATGTAAGTTTTGAGTTTGACTCCGATACTGAAAATAATTATTCGAAAATAATTGCCAAGAAGCTTTCTGTGGTCCCATTAGCGTGACACTGGACCATGAAGCACAAAAAGAAACAACCTCGAAATTCTGTAAAGTGATGGCGGCTCGTGTGTTATCCTAAAGAATCGAACGCTGGGTTAACACACACACACACACACACACACACACACACACACACACACACATGACAAAAAACAAACTGTGGTGTGCGTACTGTAAGACCTTCGGTACACAAAGCATCAGATTATTTCACTTGTCGCTCTAACGAAGTAGGCGAGTGTCAGCAATATGTCTCGTGGTCTTATCGTAGCGTGTTTATCTTCTGCCGTTAGGTCAGACGATAGAAATGCCACTTGCACGCTTAGAGTAGACGATTGACGGTGACCAACTTTAAACAGAACTTGATTAATTTTCACACACATTTATTAAAATAATAACAAGCATAGAAATAACTTAACTTGGTTTTGGATGCTATTTACAATTGTCAATCTGAAGTTCCTTTGGTCTTGGTACGTTAATCTTATTCTCACATATCTCTGATACTTGACAAAGTGTCTATTCATTTCTCTTCATGGATATGTACAGTAATATGGTAATCTTATTAGGCGCAGACTGAAACTTGACTATAGACTGGTACAGGCTAATGTAGACTGGTACAGACAAATGCAAACTAATGCAGACTGACTAATCGGGGGTCTGTATACTCGTTATAATAACTCGCGCGTTCAGGTACCACTGCGCGAGTGTGATCCGCGAGGAGAAAAGGTTCTACGTTAGCAGCAGTCTCATTGGCTGCGTTACATATTAATACGCGGATCGGCGGAAGCAGAATTTGGTCCGTCTCTAAGACAGCGCCATCTCGTAGTGCGGAGACGGACGAGCGCTGCGCCTGCGCTGTTGTGCTTAGCGGGGCGCGCTCTAGTGGGAAAGTTGTGTACGCGCTGACTACGCGGAACTATGTACACAACGCAAACAAAAAAGAAGAAATTGAAAGAGCGAGAGGAAGACGAAATGCTGTACAAGAATAGAAATGATTAGAAATGAATATATTAGAACAGAAATAAATATTTTCAAGACGAATGAAAAAAAATTTTAAAACTGTTGTGAAGAATGGAGACATCATCACATGAGAATGCGAAGTCATAGAGCTGCCTACAGGATCCTGAACTGCAAGCCGAATGGAAAAAGAGAGATTGGAAGACCTCAGAAATGATTGGGATGATTGGTTTGCGAGTTCGGAACAGGCAGTAGCCTAACCCCTGAAAGTAAGATGAGGATGATGTACTTCGCACGGGAGCGAATCGGAGTCCCGCCGGACGGCTGCCGCCTCCCTGCTCCGTGTCCGGAGAGGTAAACGTTTGCTCGCTGGAGGCGGGCCAGCGGCGGTGACGTCACGCCGGCCTCTGCGGCTCGTCCACCTGCCACGCCGAGGTTAACGCTCGCCACGAGCGGCTGTTTACCGCCTTCCTGCTGCGCGAGGCCCCACTAGTGCCGCGTGGGTTTGCTGCCGGCCGCGCAGAGAAACTAGACAGACCGCATTCACACGCCCTTAACGAAAACACTGTACTCTCCCGCCCAAGTAAACATCTACAACTACTGAAGTTAAAATCTTCTGGGTTATTAGGCCGCGTCGTGTTTCTTCTAAAACAGGGCCTCCCAACCTTTTCAGCTGGCGGACCCCTTCTTCAGTCGAAAATCCATGGCGGACCCGTAGTCAGTCAAGAGCACCGTAACTTTAAATTTCAGAGCGAAACCCATGGGAACTGAAAGCTTCTTAATGCAAGTGCCATGTTCCCAATGACCCCCCTCTCCCTCCCCCCCACCCTCCCCCCGAAGTATCAATAGTCTTTGGTTTAGAGACGAATGAAAACGAAATTAACGATCCAATTTGAATTCCCACTGTATCCAGACACTTACTAGTGGATTTACTCCCTTTGTGCAACACACTATAGCCTGATTAAAATTATTTGATAATTGAAATTTCACACGATGGAGCTGTCTTCCTTCGAGAGCAATCAACGTCACGTCCAAACTGTTCGATGTTGACAAGCTGCCGCTTATGGTCTGTTCACTTCCACTATTTGGCTACTGTTGTGTAAGGAGCTTGCATATTTCGTAACAGTCGTGTGTGTTTGTGTGTGTGTGTGTGTGTGGTTGTTTTCCGTGATATTCGAAGAACAATGTTCAGATGTATGTAAAGTCTTCCTTTGGTCGTCCTCCTTCCTCATTCATTTCAACTGGAAACTTCCCTTGTTGTGAAGGCGATGGAGAAACTGCACCCTTCTTCAATGAACCTGACTTCAGCCGCCGATCCATGTTAGAAGTAATAAACTGGTCAAAAATCGACTTATGAAATAGGTAGTGCACTGACAAAGCAAGTTTAACATTTAATGATGCCTGTGGACGCATACGTGCCAGCGAGCGCTTTGATTGGTCGACAAAGCTCGCTCCGCGCATGCGTAAAAGGTTTCAGCGCATCTAGCGCCGTGAGCCGGTGCACAAACGACCCCCGTATTGTTGCGAAACAGTCGATCAGCGAAGCCGCATTCACCGGCACTAAACTGTGTATGCGTTCTCACTTAGGAACCGCAAAGGCTGCTTGGGGATACTACCTGAAGTAAAAGTCCACATGTTTTTCACACGAAAAAAAAACAGTGATGAATTTGATTTTTATATTTTTATTCAATAATTTTACTCATTATTTTACACGATTTGGTGAAAGGAGACCACGGACCCCCTAGAAAGAGCCGGCGGACCCCTAAGGGGTCCGCGGACCACACGTTGGGAAGCCCTGTTCTAAAATGTTCGACGTTTCGACCCCTCTGATGGGATCTTCCTCAGGATCTTTTGGTGTCCACTACTGGTAGACACCAAAAGATCCTGAGGAAGATCCCAGCAAAGGGGTCGAAACGTCGAACATTTTAGAAGAAACATGACGCGGCCTAATAACCCAGAAGATTTTAACTTCAGTGACAACGGCCACGACAGCCTGCAGACTTACATACATCTACAACTACGTCTATACTCTGCAAAGCACCTGAAGGTGTGTGGTGGACGGTACCACCGCCACTTCCCGCCTTCCCTGTACCAGTCGCGGGGGACAAAAACTGTTCCTAAGCCCTCGTGGGAGCTCGAATCCCTCTTCCTTTACTTTAACGTCCGTCAACGGCCGTGCTGCTGAGGATATACCGCTTCCTGTAAGGTCGCTGAAGTTGAGCACAGTTGGACGCTGCCAGTGTCTGGATGGGTGTCAGGGTACGCCGTGTGCTGTTTATGGCGGAGGTGACTGCAGGAGTGGTGGCCTTTAAGTCCCGAATCAGCTGTCTTTGCACCACAAAGTCCTGAATTAAATTTCAAACCTCTCCGTAGTGTCTCGTGAAGTCGGATGGAAATGTTTCAAGCCCGGCAGCCCCCCTCCCCTCCTCTTCCTCCTCCTCCTCATCATCATCATGATTCGTCCATCGGATGGTGATGTTTTAAGTTCAGAATTCGGTAGGAGGAGACTGTGTCACAGCACCGGGTTTCACCCTCTCCCTTCGGCAATCATCATTATCATCATCATCATCATCATGGCGATTCATCTGTCGGACGTCCGCCCCCGGTAGCTGATACCGGCACGGTAGCTCAGTGTGCTCGGTCAGAGGGTTAGCCGCCCTCTATAATGAAAAAAACCGAGTTAATAGATCAAAAACGAACCTAAAAGGGTGTCTTACGACGTCCGCCCCGATCAGATACAACGAACGGCAACGAACAAAATGAAATTTAAAAAAAAACAATAAAAATAAAAAAATGGTCGATAATCAACAGCCTCAGTTGCACCGTTTACCTAGAATTTACCTGGGTTACAAAAAAAAAAAAAAAAAGAAAAAAAACTGGCTCTCAGCACTATTGGACTTAACATCTGATGTCATCAGCCCCCTAGCACTTAGAACTACTTAAACCTAACCAATCTAAGGACGTCACACACATCCATGCCCGAGGCAGGATTCGAACCTGCAACCGTAGCGGTCACGGGGTTCCAGACTGAAGGGCCTAGAACCGCTCGGCCACACCGACCGGCCCTAGTTTTCAATCGGGATAACCCAACCTCCTTCAGAATAACGGTAACTACCGTTTGTCCATAGTGGACATCGTCAAGCTAAAACTGCAGATCCATGAATTATCAAACTTCCTGGCAGATTAAGTGTAGAGTGAAAATTTCATTCCATAAATTATCTTCAGACTGTCAGTACAGCACTCCTGGCTCCCGCATCGCGGTCGGAAGTACGGCCGAGGCAGTTTTTACAATCTGACGATAATTTATGGATTTGTAGTTTCATCTTGACGATGTCCACTATGGACAAACGGTAGTTACTGTTATTCTGAAGAAGGTTGGGTTATCCTGACTGAAACCTAGGTAAATTCTAGGTAAACGGTGCAACTGAGGCTGTTGATTATTAATATTAAAATTCATATTAGTACAGTTGCTGACAGGGCCGCGAAATGGTGAAGGTACTTTACTTAACCTTCGTGTCACCCCAAATGTATCCAGATCCAATGAGCCACAGTCCAAAAGAAATGCTCCACATTTCTTAAAATATTCAAACTTTTGTTCTCCATCTTTGAATTGTAAATATTATTTACACAAGATATCTGTATGATGTGAAAAGTGGCAGTTGACTCTACATAACACCGTTTACACATGAGTACTAAAAGGAGTCAGTTAATTTTTGGTTACGTGATAAATCCTACAAATTTAAAGGCTCTCTATTCAACTACATACCTAGGGATTACAGTAACGACCAACGTTAAGATGAACCATCAATAGGAAATACTATCGGAAAGGCGAACCAAAGACTGTGTGACGAGACTGCCTAGTGCCTATCGTAGGTTTGTCCATCTTCTTCTACAATATTATTACAAGGTATGGGTTCCCTACCAGATAGGATTGAAGCCGGCCGCTGTGGCCGAGGTTTCTAGGCGCTTCAGTCCGGAACCGCGCTGCTGCTACGGTCGCAGGTTCGAATCCTGTCTCGGGCATGGATGTGTGTGATGTCCTTAGGTTAGTTAGGTTTAAGTAGTTCTACGTCTAGGGTACTGATGACCTCAGATGTTAAGTCCCATAGTGCTTAGAGCCATTTTTGAAAACATCTGTTGTTGCTTACATTAGTAATCGGATGTTTTCCCTCCTCCTGGCAGCAATCCCTTGTATGTAGTGTTCCGCTGTATATGCATATTCATTTATGAAAAAATTTATACACATTTTTTGCTTTTTGTGAACAAAAGCAGTCAACAGAACAACGATATTTGTGTAAATAAGTAGCATTATTAAAAGAGGCTGGTTGCTCCTTTCTTCATTGCGAGAATCAATTTGAGTTTTGTACAGAGTCATGGTCTCAAAATGTCAGTATTCGACAAAACAGCCTGAATCATTTTTGGATATTTGGCCTCTTCTGTGGAAGAACACTCATGGAATTCAAAGTCTCCAGTCATGGAACACTTTCAACGAGTCGCGGGAAAAAAGAACCAGTGCAATAACACTGAGAAGACGCGACGAACTCCCTGCACCACAGTACCCCAGCACGCCGCTATGGGAGCCAAAATAAAATGGAGCACACCACTGATCAGCTGAGACACCGTACGGAGAGCTACACCAATACGCACGGAAAAAAGAAGTGATCGGAAATGACCCGAAATAGGTGGCCGAGCGGCTCTAGGCACTACAGTCTACGGTCACGGGTTCGAATTCTGCCTCGGCCATGGGTGTGTGTGATGTCCTTAGGTTAGTTAGGTTTAAGTAGTTCTAAGTTCTAGGGGGCTGATGACCTCAGAAGTTAAGTCCTATAGTGCTCAGAGCCATTTGAACTATTTCAGCTAGTGCTAGAACCCGTTTACCGCACGATAATACGCTCTGCGAGGCGGCTGCGCAATTTTGTTCTGTCTTTTCTAGCGACGTGCTATGGTACTCTGACCAGCAGGATTTAAATGTGTACCAGGAATGCAGAAACGTTCCTACAAGTAAACAAAAAAGTTGGTTGGCCGCGCGGTCTAACGCTTTCCGGGCGGGAAGGAGCGGCTGGTCCCCGGCATGAATCAGCCCGGCGGATTGTGCTGAGGTCCGGTGAACCGGTCAGTCTGTGGATGGTTTTTAGGCGGTTTTCCATCTGCCTCGGCGAATGCGGGCTGGTTCCCCTTATTCCGCCTCAGTTACACTATATCGGCGATTGCTGCGCAAACAAGTTCTCCACGTACGCGTACACCACCATTATTCTACCACGCAAACATAGGGGTTATACTCGTCTGGTGTGAGAGGTTCCCGCGGAGGGGTGAAGTGGAATGCAGTAATTGTCGTGGGGTTGTGGACCACTGCGGCTGCGGCGGGGATGGAGCCTCTCCGTCGTTTCTAGGCACCCGGTTAACATACAATACAAACAGAAAAATTAGATGACAGTCAGATCCTTTACCTCACGGTGGCAAGTGGACAGTTTAAAAACCTAAACTCTTCGGAAATGATTTTTTTTCCTTCAGTACAATAGAAGTGAGGGCAACGGAAATAGGTTAACGTCCGATGCTAGCAAACGGCGCCTCCGTCTCCCGGCCGACGTTACAAGTTTCTTCCCGAGAAACGCTGACGTGAACGTTCTGGGGACGGGCTGAGTGAATGCCTCCACTTGAAACGCACTGTGGAATGTCTTGACGCTCCGTTCCGTGCCGTCAAGTGTGAGTGGACCTTTCAGTCAGGCGGCAGCGCGCCACCTCAAGGTTACGGCCGTACAAGGGAACTCAACTCGGCCGAGCAGCGGCTTCTCCGTAGCGGGCGCTCCAGTCACGCGAAGGCATTTCCTGCTGTTAAACGAGGCTGCTCTGCGTCACAGGTCTCCTCTACCTGCTTATTTGTTTTCGTCAGCTCAGAAATAAATTCCTGCGTCTAGTTAGCATTTTGCGTTCGGGCACCAGAACAAATGTACGCCACGACATCTAATTTATCTAGACTCGTGTTCAGAAAAAACAGAATACCTTGAACGACTAGAAATAGGACGTTCATATTTACAGGGTGTCCACTGGGGGCCGAACCGCACAATAACCGTGGTTTCGGTGTGGGGCGGCGGAGGGGTGAGTGGACTGCTGTAGCCTGTTGTGGGGTTCTGAACCACTGAGAGCTACGACGGGGACGAAGCCTCTCCGTCGTTTCTAGGTCCCCGGTTCCATTCAATACAAATACGGTTAACTCATCCTGATGCTCTTCAAATGGTTCAAATGACTCTGAGCACTATAGGACTTAACATCTGAGGTCATCAGTCCCCTAGAACTTAGAACTACTTAAACCTAAATAACCTAAGGACATCACACACATCCATGCCCGAGGCAGGATTCGAACCTGCGACCATAGCGGTCGCGCGGTCCCAGACTGTAGCGCCTAGAACCGCTCGGCCACTCCGGCCGGCTACGACGTTGCACCCCGCTAATTCAATGGCCTACACACTAAGTGATCAAAAGTATCCGAACACCTGCCTGAAAATAACTTTCTGGTGCCCTCCATCGGCAATGCTGGAAACCAGTATGATGTTGGCCCAGCATTAGCTTTGATGACAGCTTCCACTCTCGCAGGCATACATTCAATCAGGTGCTGGAAACTTTATTGGGGAAAGGCAGCCTATTCTTCACGGAGTGCTGCACTGAGGAGAGGTATCGATGTCGGTCGGTGAGGCTTGGCACGAAGTCGGCGTTCCAAAACATCCCAAAGGTGTTCTATAGGATTCAGGTCAGGACTAAGTGCAGGCCAGTTCATTACAGGGATGTTATTGTCGTATAACCTCTCCGCCACAGGCCGGCCTGATGCTCTTCGAACCACGAATGTACACTGCGAGCCGTGTGAAATGTTGTATTGTCCTGCTGGCAGATGCCATCGTGCCGCGGAAAAACAAAATGCATGTATGAGTGGATATCATCCGAAGGAATAGATGCATACTTGTGTTCATCCACTGTGCCTTCCAGATTTCGAGATCAACCAGGGAATGCCACGAAAACATTCCCCAGACCGTAGTTCTTCCTCCCTCAGCCTGCACCCTTTTCTTTGAGACGTTTCACGTCGTACACGCTAATGGCCATCTGACTGATGGATCATAAAACATGATTCGTCTGATGAGGCCACCTGTTGCCACTCTCAAAATATTTGGGATATTGGCGTGCAAAACCCAGCCTTCGTCGCTGATGAACAGAAAGCATGGATGAGTAAACCAGGCGCCTGTTGCGGAGGCTATTACGCAGCAACGTTCGCTGAATGGTCGTTGATGATGATGCTTGGTATGTGGGGCGCTGAACTGCGCGGTCATCAGTGCCCGTACAAAGTCCCAATTTTTACATAGTTCAATGTTTGCACAGTCCAATCTACCCACTGTTACGAATGATAATGATGATGATGATGAAGGAAACACAAACACCCAGTCTCCGGGCAGAGAAAAACCCTTGACCTGACCAGGAATCGAACCTGGGCCCCATGATCCAGAGGCAGCAACGCTAGCCACTAGAGCACGAGCTGCGGACAATGGTCGTTGAGGAGCCTCTTGGTTGATCTGAGCGGTCAGCTGCTCAACAGCTGCCCGAACACATCTCCGCAACTGTTATTCACACCTATCACCTGTAGCGCACCACAGTTTCTTCGGCACAGGTTTTGGATACCGCCATTTTGCCGTGCCCAGTATACTTTACCTCACGGCAGCACGTGGACAGTTTACAAACCTAAACGCTTCGGAAATGATTCTTTTCATTTTGGGGACATCTCAAAGGGTGTGTGTTCGTCAACAAACCAGCAACCATGCAGCAGCTCAAAAACAGTATACGAGACGAGTTTCACGAATTACAGCCAGTAGTACTTCGCAAAGTTATGAACAACGCTCTTTGTCAGTGAGCCGTGACGGCTTGCGTTTATCCCATTTATTGTTTGTCATCTTCTAGTACGGCCTCGTTTCCTTATTCCATTTGCTGGCGTCACTAACTTCCTGCCTTACTTGCCCGTGAGCGACAGCAGCAGCGCGTATCGATAAGTGCACTGTCGTACCATCTCTGGAGCCACCGATAGCATTTCCGGGTCGTCGTGTGTCTGGCAGTCAGTTGGAGACGGACCAGCAGGGCAGTCGGGACGCAGCAGCAGTGAAGTCGGGGACGGAGCGCCAGTGCTCGCCGACCGCTGGCGACACACATGAACCGTCCGACAGAGGGAGATTGGAGCGGGACGACGGTTGGTCGTCTCATCGGGCGACGTGTATTTGGTCCTTTCGCCGTTTCCGGGCCTGGGCAGCTGGTCGGTTGGCGTCGAGCAGCGAGGAAGTCTCCGTGGCGCGTGTCTGACCGGGACCTGGCGGCGTCCACGCGCGGTCAGAGTGTGAGTGTTTGTTCCCATTGCTACGAGGTCCGTGGCTCACCGATCCCGGACACGAAGGTTGAGTCCTTACTTAATCTACCAGCCAGCCACAACTGGTCACATTGTGTCGTTTAAATTAGTTATCCTGTCGCTTGGTCCGTTGATTGTCTCTCGGTTGGGTTGTCGTCGGATCGTGAATGGTTGGGCCGACTACCTGTCTCACCTAAGCGAGCGTTAGTGTTTGAATTCCAGGCCGACCCTCGAACATCTGAGCGCCCTTGGGTGTGTTGCCTTTTTTTTTTTACGGCTTCTTGTTGTTTGTACTTGTAAGGCTTCTGGCCGAGTTTTTTTAAAATTTAAATTAAGGTGGTTGTTGATAATTCTTCCGGGTTATATGGCCGTGGTCCATGGAATACTTCTATGCCTAACGTTTCGTCCAATACTACGTTGGACATCCTCAGAGGTATGGCTGGTCCTGTAGAGTCCTGCCGACTCAACAGGACCAGCCATACGTCTGAGGATGTCCAACGTAGTATTTGACGAAACGTTAGGAATAGTCCATGGACCACGGCCATATAACCCGGAAGAATTATCAACAACAGTACCATCCGGTCGTGAAAGCCTTCATTGTATGATTAAATTAAGGTTGTTTTGCCCTTAAGGCGTAAGATTCTTTAGGCCTTCAGCCTAATTTAAAGAACTGTTTCACGTAACACCTTTGACATTTTAAAGGTTTTAATGTTGTTGAATTTTAAGTGTTGAGTCTTCAGCCGATGTTGAGTTTGAGTTGTTTTTCTCTTAAGGCCCTCAGCCTACATTAAAACAAACTGTTTCACGTAAGGCCTTTGGTATTTTTTTAAAAAAAATAATGTTATGGAGATTTAAGTATTAGGCCTTCAGCCGATTTGAATTTGTTTGCTCTTGAAGTGTCAGATTCTTTGGGCCTTCAGCATAACTAAAGGACTGTTTTAAGATAAAGCTTTGCCTTTTAAACTTCTGATTTGGTTGAGTTTTGCCTAATTAAGAACTGTTTCACGTAACGCTTTGTTTTTTTTAATTAATGTTGTTTAGCCTTAAGTGTTAGGCTTTCAGCCGATTTTGAATTTAAATTGTGTGCTCTGAAAATCTCAGATTCTTTGCGACTTCAACCTAAATAAAGAACTGTTGTAAGATAAGGCTTGCCTTTTAAATTTGTGATTATGCCTTCGTTTTAAGTTATTGGCCTTCATCCGTTTTAAAATTGAAGTGGCTTTCAGCAGGTGATTAAGTCCCAAGGATTAAAGCTGTGTGTTAAAAATAATTTATGGGGGGCTCTTGTAATTTTTGATTAAATAATAAAGTTGTATGTTCGAGTGTAACTGACAGCCCCTTACTTTGGCCCCTTTCCACTATTTAAACTACCTGTTCTGCCCTGCGGGTTAAGCCGAGCGTATAAGTCAGGTTGCAAATGATGGTCATTTGAAAGTCACCATTTTTCACGCATTGTGTTTTTCACATTTCCCAACCATTTAACTCATATCGTAGACAGGAACAACTACACTATTGGCCATTAAAATTGCTACACCACGAAAATGACTTGCTATAGACGCGAAATTTAACCGACGGGAAGAACATGCTGTGATATGCAAATGATTAGCTTTTCAGAGCATTCACACAAGGTTGGCAACGGTGGCCACACCTACAACTGGCGACATCGCGGTGAACGCACATTGGAAGCGTGTATTCGTCATCGCCATTCTGGCGTATCACCCGGCGTGATGGTATGGGGTGACACTGGTTACACGTCTCGGCCACCTCTTGTTCGCATTGACGGCACTTTGAACAGTGGACGTTACATTACAGATGTGTTACGACCCGAGGCTCTACCCTTCATTCGATCCCTGAGAAACCCTACATTTCTGCAGGATAATGCACGACCGCATGTTGCAGGTCCTGTACGGGCCTTTCTGGATACAGAAAATGTTCGACTGCTGCCCTGGCCAGCACATTCTCCAGACCTCTCACCAACTGAAAACGTCTGGTCAATGGTGGCCGAGCAACTGGCTCGTCACAATACGCCAGTCACTACTCTTGATGAACTGTGGTATCGTGTTGAAGCTGAATGGGTAGTTGTACCTGTACACGCCATCCAAGCTCTGTTTGACTCAATGCCCAGGCGTATGAAGGCCGTTATTACGGCCAGAGGTGGTTGTTCTGGGTAATGATTTCTCAGGATCTATGCACCCAAATTGCGTGAAAATATAATGACATGTCAGTTCTAGTATAATATACACTCCTGGAAATGGAAAAAAGAACACATTGACACCGGTGTGTCAGACCCATCATACTTGCTCCGGACACTGCGAGAGGGCTGTACAAGCAATGATCACACGCACGGCACAGCGGACACACCAGGAACCGCGGTGTTGGCCGTCGAATGTCGCTAGCTGCGCAGCATTTGTGCACCGCCGCCGTCAGTGTCAGCCAGTTTGCCGTGGCATACGGAGCTCCATCGCAGTCTTTAACACTGGTAGCATGCCGCGACAGCGTGGACGTGAACCGTATGTGCAGTTGACGGACTTTGAGCGAGGGCGTATAGTGGGCATGCAGGAGGCCGGGTGGGTGTCGCGACAGGCGTGAATGGAGGGACGAATGGAGACGTGTCGTCTTCAGCGATGAGAGTCGCTTCTGCCTTGGTGCCAATGATGGTCGTATGCGTGTTTGGCGCCGTGCAGGTGAGCGCCACAATCAGGACTGCATACGACCGAGGCACACAGGGCCAACACCCGGCATCATGGTGTGGGGAGCGATCTCCTACACTGGTCGTACACCACTGGTGATCGTCGAGGGGACACTGAATAGTGCACGGTACATCCAAACCGTCATCGAACCCATCGTTCTACCATTCCTAGACCGGCAAGGGAACTTGCTGTTCCAACAGGACAATGCACGTACGCACGTATCCCGTGCCACCCAACGTGCTCTAGAAGGTGTAAGTCAACTACCCTGGCCAGCAAGATCTCCGGATCTGTCCCCCATTGAGCACGTTTGGGACTGGATGAAGCGTCGTCTCACGCGGTCTGCACGTCCAGCACGAACGCTGGTCCAACTGAGGCGCCAGGTGGAAATGGCATGGCAAGCCGTTCCACAGGACTACATCCAGCATCTCTACGATTGTCTCCATGGGAGAATAGCAGCCTGCATTGCTGCGAAAGGTGGATATACACTGCACTAGTGCCGACATTGTGCATGCTCTGTTGCCTGTGTCTATGTGCCTGTGGTTCTGTCAGTGTGATCATGTGATGTATCTGACCCCAGGAATGTGTCAATAAAGTTTCCCCCTCCTGGGACAATGAATTCACGGTGTTCTTATTTCAATTTCCAGGAGTGTATTTGTCCAATGAATACCCGTTTATCTTCAGCATTTCTTCTTGGTGCAGTAATTTTAATGGTCAGTAGTGTATATTCATTTCCAAACAAAAAAATTGTAGACTATTGAAACACATGCACGATCTCCGAGCCGCTGTATATTTGTAAGGCTACGTTCGGGAACAGCATACTTGTCAGAATCGCGATATTTTGTGTGGCGTCGATGCTCCGGGCGGCGTTCTGGAAACGTCCGTATGGGCTGACCAACGCAGCTGGAACGTCACTTACCAGTTGGCTGCACGTTGGACCCGTGCCGCGCAGCACGGACTGGTCATGTGAAGTGGGCCTGTAGCTCAAACGTGGCTTACCTGCAACAGAAGAAAGAGAGCGATCTGAGCGGCGCGGTTCCACGTGCTGGGCGCCGAGGTGAATATCCCCATCGCATTTGCATACAATGGCCGACCGGCCGTACAATCGGCGCTTGCGTTGCGCGGCGCGAAGTCGCCGACAAAGACGGCAATTAAAGCTCTGCTGCGTAAGCCGGCCCACGCACCTTGCGTCCGGCACCACGCGCCGTCCGCTCGACGACACATTGTGTGATGGCTGCACATACACATCGGACGTGATTTACATACACTGCCTCACAAACAAGGAGAATGGTCCACATGGCGAGGAGGCAGCGAAATGAAACTTCGCGGCTTGAGAGCGTATGTGATATTGAACTCATTACAAAATCGAGTCAGAACACACTTATCAGTACGACGTTGCACCCCGCCAATTCAATGGCCTATACACTATGTGATCAAAAGTATCCGAACATCTGGCTGAAAATGACTTACAAGTTCTTGGCGCCCGTCCATCGGCGATGCTGGAATTCAATATGGTATTGCCCCCCCCCCCCCATTAGCCTTGATGACAGCTTCCACTCTCGCACAGTCTGGAACCCCGCGACCGCTCCGGTCGAAGGTTCGAATCCTGCCTCGGGCATGGATGTGTGTGATGTCCTTAGGTTAGTTAGGTTTAAGTAGTTCTAAGTTCCAGGGGACTGATGACCTCATATGATAAGTCCTATAGTGCTCAGAGCCATTTGAACCATTTTGAATCACTCTCGCAGGTATACATTCAACCAGGTGCTGGAAGCTTTCTTGGGGAATGACAGCCCATTCTTCACGGAGTGCTGTACTGAGGAGAGGTATCGATGTCGGTCGGTGAGGCCTGGCACGAAGTCGGCGTTCCAAAACATCCCAAAGGATTCAGGTCAGGACTCTGTGCAGGCCAGTCCATGTTATTGTCGTGTAACCACTCCGCCACAGGCCGTGCATTATGAACATGTGCTCGATCGTGTTGACAGATGCAATCAGCTTCCCCGAATTGCTCAACAGTGGGAAGCAAGAAGGTGCTTAAAACATCAATGTAGGCCTGTACTGTAATAGTGCCACGCAAAACAACAAGGGCTGCAAGCCCCCTCCATGAAAAATAGGACCCCACCATAACTCCACCGCCTCCGAATTTTAGTGTTGGCACTACACACGCTGGCAGATGACGTTCACCGGGCATTCGCCATACCCACATCCTGCCATTGAATCGCCATACTGTGTCCCGTGATTCGTCATTCCACACAACGTTTTTCCAATGTTTATGCTCCTTACACTAAGCGAGCCGTCGTTTGGCATTTACCGGCGTGATGTGTGGCTTATGAGCAGCCGCTCGACCATGGAATTCAAGTTTTCTCTCCTCCCGCCTAACTGTCACAGTACTTGCAGTGGATCCTGCTGCAGTCTGGAATTCCTGTGTGATGGTCTGGAAAGATGTCGGCCTATTACACATTACGACCCTCTTCAACTGTCGGCGGTCTCTGTCAGCCAACAGACGAGGTCGGCCTGTAAGCTTTTTTCCTGTACGTGTCCCATCACATTTCCACTTCACTATCACATCGGAAACAGTGGACCTAGGGATGTTTAGGAGTATCTAAATCTCGCGTACAGACGTATGACACAAGTGACACCCAATCACCTGACCACGTTCGAAGTCCGTGAGTTCCACGGGGCGCTCCATTCTGCTCTCTTACGATGTCTAATGACTACTGAGGTCGCTAATATGGAGTACCTGGCAGCAGGTGGCAGCACAACACACCTAATATAAAAACGTATGTTTTCGCGGGTGTCCGGATACTTTTGATCACATACAGTATATGGACATAGTCTGCAAAATGTGTTGCGGATAGAGTTAGTAGTAAATAAGTAATTAATTAAAACGTCATGCCAATTTTTTAAATTCTACTATATCAACAGCAAAAAATGTAGTAAGGTATTAACTTCTGTCCTGCCACTGACTGACTTCACCGTTGGTTCTTGCTGGAATATTTTATACATTACGAATAAAAACAAACACGACGCTGGTGTGATATTGTACAGTATTTTATTTATTTATTTTACAAACCGGTACACTTTGTATAATCACAACTGCTTCACTTACCTGCTTGATCGCATTTGTATGTTTTCCCTGTCTGTAATATTGGACCTGTTAAAGACAGGTTTGTTTTGTTGAGCCACTCCCCTGTATTATATCACCAAAGTTTACTGTTCAGTTTATTGTCTTCTCAAAAGCAATTGTTGTAATCTGTTATATAGTTCCTTATGCAATGCGTCATATATTTTACGTAAGTTCAATAATTTTACATCGCTTCGTCTTGTTTTAGCCCTAAATCAAATATTAACAACTGTCATCGCTGGATACAAACTGAGATGCTGCGTAGATGCGCTGGTGTAAAATATTAGAGACTACAAAAATTTCACAGTCACGCACATTTATATTTGTACCTGATGAAGGTGTAACAGCAGAAAACGGTTTGTAAAATAAATAATAAATGTTGTGAATATTACACCAGTATCGTCTGTTCTCATCCACAATTTTTTCAAAATGTGTGTGACTTCCTAATGGACCAAACTGCTGAGGTCATCGGTCCCTAGTCTTACACACGACTTAAAATAACTTATGCTAAGAACAACACATACACCCATGTCCGAGGGAGGACTCGAACCTTCGGCGGGAGGGGCTACGCAATCCGTGACATGGCGCCTCTAACCGCGCGGCCACTCCGTGCCGTCACAATCTTTTCGTCTAATTACTGTGTGAGGGGAGTTAGCGAGAAAAAAATTCGAAAAGATCTGAAATTACGTGTAAAGTTTGTTGGAAGTCGCTAGGTGCTCTCACTCACAAATTCTGGATGAAAATAGTCTGTGCAATTTGCTGCCGTGACCTACGCTGCCACACGGCATGTACAAAGTTTCTAACTGGGATACTTGAAATCTACTGACAAACTTTTAGCATACCTCAATAAGCAGAGCTTAAATTTTCAAATTCGGTAAATAATTATACGATAAATATTGATAATCAAATTACTGAAATTACAATTAAATCACTACCCTTAGCTCTATACAGGCGTTGATATACGTCAACGGGGACAGGTGAAAATGTGTGCCCCGACCGGGACCCGAACCCGGGATCTCCAGCTTGCATGGCAGACGCTCTATCCATCATTTTTTGTTGTTGTTGATCTCATTTTGTTCTATATTGTTCGTTGAATTTGCTCTGGGTGAACGTCCGATGGCATCCGTTTAGGTTCTTCGTTGATGCGTTCACTGAGTTTCTTATTACAGTGAGTGGCTAAGCATCTGACCGAACACGCTGAGCTTGTAATGTTGTGTGTGCCTCACTGCTTTTTTTCTTTAACGAATGTGTGCCTGATTTTATTCTGAGAAGCTCAGTAATGTGTGTAAATACCGTAAATGTAAATGTGATAATGTGATTCAAAAAGTACTTGAAGTGAAAGGCAGCTGGACAGCAAGAAACTCCTTAGCGCGCAATCCCCTCAACGATAGTATTAGAGAATCTTTGAGTATGGACTAAAAAAAAGATTTATTAACAAAAAAAGAGGACTGTTAATCTGTATCTTGTGGAAAGAGGACGTGTTGCTAGGCCGTCGCTCAGAACGTATTGTTACATTTAACGAAAATTGATATTTTAGTGATAAAACCGAGTAAAGTATGTGTAAGAGTTGCCAAACATTCGTGAATACAACTTTTCTGAAAGTGAACAATAGAAATATCTTGGAAAAGGAGGTAAACTTCATTGTCGTTGCCGTATATCAGTTGACAGAATTGTAAGTGTACAAAGTTCACTAAAATACTGGAAAAGAAATGTATTCTCTATAGTTTTCATTCAATACGTAACAACCTTTCATAATTTCTTAATTACAGTAGTTGGATTATGTTCTTGTACAATAGTATGGTGCGGAACTCCACTGACCAAGTTTGATGTAGCAGGACGTGCAGTTTGAAGGAAGCAGATTGCTGTTTGATCTTATTTACTTACAACAGTGGTCCCTTAGGTATGAAAAGCTACGCAATACGGCCAAGTAACTAACAGAGTTGTATTTTAAACCTTAAAGAACAATAGCTTCCTCCAAATTGTAATACGTCACCAACTGGTGCAGAAGCTGATCATTCGAGGAGGCAGCAACCAAAATTCAGGTACCAGTTACGACTTAAAGTAAAAATCCCAATCAAAAATCAATATCTCTCTCTCTCTCTCTCTCTCTCTCTCGCTCTCTCTCTCCAAACACATATATAAATATTAATATTATTATTAAAAAAAGTCAGCTTATAAGCTGCCGTGCCGGCAACCATCTGAGCCACCGAGGACACAGAGGATAGCGCGACTGCAGGGACTTATCTCAGGCACGCCTCCCGTGAGATCTACGAACTTATTGTCCCGCACTATATTCATAGTGCCCCTGCCCATTATTACTCGCGGCTTTTTGCCGATTCCCGTAAGAGTTCGGGCACTGTTTGTGCATCAGCACAGAATCCGAAAGAGCAGATACCATCGGTGACCTTGCAGCCATGTAAGCAGGAGATACCGGGTTCGACACCCGGTCGGGACACACATTTTCACCTGTCCCCGTTGACGTATATCAACGCCTGAATGCAGCTAAGCGTAGTGATTTAATTGTAATGTCATTCTAAAACGATGGGCTGCAAGGTCACCGATGGCATCTGTTCTTTCGAACAAATTATTGTTGCTTCTGGAAGGCGTTGGATAGGCAAGACGCAACTGGTACCGAGGGTTGGTGGCTCTTTTTAGTGATATCCTTGCCCGTGCTGCATGCTGTGTGCTGTTACGACGTGCCTCTATTCGACGCAGCGCAGGCGTCAGCACGCCCCCACGGCTCATTCTGTAGAAAGCGACATTAGCCGGTTACGGCAGAGGCGTCCGCATAAGACGCTGTTGCAGTGTAGGTAAGTCCCCTGGGAACGCGGGTATTTTTAATGCGGCGCCGCGAGTGCGCGAAATTGCCGAGCACTCCTGGCGCGTGGGCGTCTAGCGTAGGCGGTTGGGGGGGGGGGGGGGAGGGGGGGGAGTGGGAGGGAGAGGCCGCCGTGCGAGAAGCGTCCCCAGCAGCGCCAGGGCTGCACAAAGCGCACTGTTTACAAGCGCTCTTGCGAGTCCCGTGTGGCGCTCAGGTGAGACAAGCGAAACCAGCCGCGAACGTAAGGCCCCACAGTTCGTGATGATGATAATGATGATGTTTGGTTAGTGGGGCGTAAACTGCTCACTTATCAGTGCCCGTACAAATTCCGAACCTTTGCTCAGCCCAATCTCGCCACTTTCATGATGATGATGAGGACAACAAAAACACCCAGTCATCTCGAGGCACGTGAAAATCCCTAACCCCGCCGGGAATCGAACCCAGGACCCCGTGCCCGGGAAGCGAGAACGCGACCGCGAGACCACGAGCTGCGAACAAAACAGTTCGTGAATCGTGAAGGTTAAGCGCCAAAGCCGTTAATTAAAACCGTGAATCGTTTAACAAAGGAAAGCTACGGACAGGCTCTTTTTGATTTCTTTCATACTTAACACCATTTGATAGTCAGCGCCCGGACATCCATTTCCTGAAGCATTCTTCAAAAATATCAACTTTAACGTTTTCCGAGCGCAGTTAGGCATCGTATGAAAAATTCCGTGGATTCTGACAGAGCTGTCCGTAGCTGTCTGTCTAGTGTACACTAGTTTTGTAATCGCGAGGTTGCTCATTCTATTCTAAAAAATGGTTCAAATGGCTCTGAGCACTATGGGACAACATCTGATGTCATCAGTTCCCTAGAACTTAGAACTACTTCAACCAGGGCTTCCCAACCTTTTCAGCTGGTGGACCCCTTCTTCAGTCGAAATTCCATGGCGGACCCCTAGTCAGTCAAGAGCACAGTAAATTTAAACCCATGGGGACTGAAAGCTTCTTAATGCAAGTTCCATGTTACCAAAGTATTAATAGTCTTTGGTTTAGAGATGAATGAAAACAACTTGAAGGTCAAAAATCGACTCATGAAATAGGTAGTGCACTGACAAAGCAAGTTTAACGTTTAATGATGCCTGGGGCCGCATACGTGCCAGCGAGCGCTGTGATTGGTCGACTAAGCTCGCTCCGCGCATGCGTAAAAGGTTTCAGCGCATCTACCGCCGTGAGCCGGCCCACAAACGACCCCCGTATTGTTGCTAAACAGTCGTCAGAGAAGCCGCATTCTCCGGCACTAAACTGTGTATCCGTTCTCACCTAGGAACCGCAAAGGCTGCTTGGGAATATGACCCGAAGTAAAAGTACACATTTTTTCACACGAAAAAAATTTGGTTTTCACATTTTTATTCAATAATTTTACTCATTATTTTACACGATTTGGTGAAGGGTGGCCGCCGACCCCCTAGAAAGAGCAGGCGGACCGCTAAGGGGTCCGCGGACCACAGGTTGGGAAGCGCTGACTTAAACCTAACTAACCTAAGGACATCACGCACATCCATGCCCGAGGCAGGATTCGAAGCTGCGAACGTAGCGGTCGCGCGGTTCTAGACTGAAGCGCCTAGAACCGCTCGGCCACAGCGGCCGGCCTTCTATTCTCGGCCGGCATTCTATCCTCGCTCGACACAACTTTCTTTTACATTTTATCGAATTATATATCTATTATGCAATATATATGATAATTAATAACGAATCATAAATTTCTAATAAAAAACCTTTTATTTGTAAGTAGACTACTAATCACACGAAATCAGATATCTGTACATACTATAAAAATGGATGTATGTGTAGGAATAATTCAAAAGCCAATATCGCTTAAATACTGTTTACTCGATAATCGGTTTCAACACACTAAAGGTGCCATCATCAGATCTGAATGTAATGATGACACCTTTAGTGTGTTGAAACCGATTATCCAGTAAACAGTATTTAAGCGATATTGGCTTTTGAATTATTTCTACAACAGAGCGATCGCCCCACTACGCACTATGTGTTCACTTCGAAAAAGGGTGTACATGTGTCTATCTGTCTGTTCAACATCTTCTCCTAAAACACTGGACCGCTTTCAACCAAACTTGGTACGCACACCCCTTACTGTCAGGCAACAATCGCTGTGGGAGTAATAACTACCTACATATTATAGTTCAGGAGATATGACGTCACAAACAATGAGATGCGTGAGAAACTGACGCATCATGCATGGCGTTTAATACTTCTTCGCTACTAACGCAATTCGCAACACATTTTGGATATAGTAGCCAGATATGCCGCTGAAAGTACCTACACAAATATATCACTGTACGACACATAGTTCAACAGATACGACGTAATAAACACTGAGATTCGTGAAATGAATGCCGCATCATACATGAAGTTTTAATACCTTTATTCTTTACTACTAAGATACACCTACAGTCGAGTCACCTCAGGAAAACTGACAACTGGCAGCGCTGTTGACAGCTTTCAACTAGGAAGCGCAAACGGCTGTAGGAGAAAGAGTGGCCGTCAATATCTATGAAGATGCGCTGCCATGGAGACGTTTACAGAATCGCGATGCAGACCCGGGAAGCAGCTGCACCCAGCACACAGTAACTGTTCGGGATACTGTACTTACACAGTAGTACACATGCATATTTCTTTGTATAGCTGTTTCATAATTTCAAAGGCGTTTTTACGAATAACTGGAATCGAAATTTTTTCCATATTTCACAACAAACACAGTTCATTTTTTGTTTTTGCTTCAACTAGAAAATTGGCAAAATGAAGGCCCGGGCAACTCCGGGATTATCAGCTAATGTTTTATACGAGGGTTGGAACATAAAGAGAGGCAACTCTTTATTCGCAACCGATACAAAAGAGTTACACGTTTGCACCTGTTACTGTCCTTCAAAGTAGTCACCAGCGCTGTGTAGAACCCGTTGCCAGCGATGTGGAAGGCTTAGTATACCGTTAGCGGAGCCTGTTCTGTTGATGGTGCGAATGGAGCGGTCTACTGCCTATCGAATCTCTGGAACAGTTCTGAAGTGAATGCCACGAAGTGCTTCCTTCATCTTCGGAATCAAATAAAAGTCACAAGGACTTAAGTCCGGGGAGTCTGGTGGATGGTACAGTACTTCCTAGACCCATCGACCGAACAGAGCAGCCACAGCTTGCGCTGTATGCGCCCGCGCATTGTCGTGCAAAATGATGGGTGGGTTGCGCAGAAAAGTGTCGTCACTTCTTTCGCAAAGCTGGTCGCAGGTGATGCACCAAAAACGAACAGTAATACTGTGCATTGATGGTCTGCCGTGGACGAACGTAACGCGGTAGGATAACACAGTCGTACACGAGAATCACCATAACTTCCACCATACTGGGGCTTCTAGTATGATAAAAAAAATTATTATTATTATTACGTTAAATATATTTCAATTCTATCAATTTAAATCTGTATTTCCTACTAGAATGCCGTGTTCCCAGTTTGGCACAGCTTTGCCACAGGACACACGAAAGCGGTCGATGACGTCCGTCTTCTGGTCGGCTCCTGATCGTTGTCAGAAGGAGGCTAGTTTCTGATTACGCAAAGACTTCTATTATTTGGAAAAGAACAACCCGGATTTCTTTACGTAATCAGTATGAATTTTATAATTACTTAAGGGACCTTTAACAATGAATAGTAAGAAAAAAAATTGCTTTTGCAAATGAAATCATTAATAAATGGGGCAGCTATGAGTTGTATAGAAGACAAGGAGCGGCCTTCTGTCTACGACCAGGATGCCGCAGTATTCTCTGCTGTAGTAAAGGCTGTTTGAAATTTATAAAAATAATATGGCACGGAGGATAAAAAAGAAAAGAACAGAATAAGAAGTCTGGTAAACACTAAATATATTCAAACAATTCTCACTAGCAAATTAGGGCTTATTTATAAACAATACAACTTACATAATTACTTTTCTAACAGTATGGTGCGATCAGATTTCAGCCTGTCCTGTGCTGTCTCCTTGGTTCACGTTTTTTTTTGTCACAAATTATAGTCACTACTTTTCTCCTTTCGTTGAAGACAATTCTTGCACTGTTCAACACCTCCGATAACAATAACTTGCTGATTTACAGTTTCGAACATGAATTACTTTAATTTTATTAATTAATAATGTTGTCTGCACGCTAGCAAGACCGCTCACTTTTTTAACTTAAAGTCGACCTCCTTTACGTTTTCACGTTACAAGCAGCAGTACATTAAAAAATCTGAAGATCTACCAAAGTTTTTTTTGCTGTCTTTTATTTAGATCGAAGCGGAACGTGGTTCAGCTTCTGTTAAAATGTTTCTTTGACTGCGCAATCGATGTATTAGCGTCCGCGCTAGATGCGCATCTTTACAGTTATGTAAATTATACAAAACAAATGTCTTTCAAAGAATACTCAAAGCTTTCATAGGACGGAAATACCAATAATATTACAGGCTCTGACGCACTTTCGACTTTCGCGGCGACCAATAATGACGGCATTCGCTGGATTGGCGTTTCAGTTTTGGTTCGTACGATGCGGCCCATGTCTCATCCAGTGTTACGATACGGCGTAAGAAAGCCTCTCCTTCGCGCTCATAGCGCTCCAAGTGCGTCTGAGCAACGTCGTAACGCATCCATTTCTGCATTTCCGTCAAGTCATGCGGAACCCATCGTGATGCAATTTTTCGCATGCCCAGGCGTTCCTTCAGGATGCGAAGCACAGTCGTATGCGCTAATCCGGTTTCGTGGGCGCGCTCACGAATCGTATGGCGTCGATCACTGGTTCAAATGGCTCTGAGCACTATGGGACTTAACATCTATGGTCATCAGTCCCCTAGAACTTAGAACTACTTAAACCTAACTAACCTAAGGACATCACACAACACCCAGCCATCACGAGGCAGAGAAAATCCCTGACCCCGCCGGGAATCGAACCCGGGAACCCGGGCGTGGGAAGCGAGAACGCTACCGCACGACCACGAGATGCGGGCGGCGTCGATCACTGTCTTCAAGAGTTTGCTGACCTTCGTTGAAGGCTTTTACGCGACGTGCCAATGTTCTGTACGCCAATGCCGATTCCCTGCACGCCTCCTGAAGACCTTGATGACACTGTCGTGCTGTACGATCTCTGGAACATTCAATCTTGATCCAACTCCGTTGTTCCTGTTTCGAAAACACAGTGACACCGTTACGTTAGACCGCTCGTTCTCAAATGACTGTTTTTCCCTCGCTTGTGCGCACGCCGGTGACGTGGGACGGGAGAGTCCATTTACTCGGAGGTAAGATAGGTATGTCAACAACGTGTGATCAGCAAAAATAGTAGATTCCATTGCATAGTGTCTCCACAGCAGTGTTGCCACTAAGTTCCAACCTACGTACTTAAATGGAAAAAATATACACACATTACTGTTTTTAATATTATTTTTGTACCCATTCATAATCTCTAGGAATAAAAATGTATTTAATTTCTATTTGATATTTCGAAAATTTAGTACGAAATTTTCATTTATTATGAACACTCGCATTTTCTGGTGATTGCCAATTAAAAATATATTTCTTTTTATTGAAACATTCTCAGGATCGACAAAAAACTACAAATCCACTGAAGATGCCATTAGTACACAAGGCGTCACTCTTCAGAAAATGAAATATTACGACTACAGTGGGAAACGGACATTTAATTTACTCAAGGAATAACTATTTCAGTCCTATTTGATTATACGGAAATTTATACCGATATCGCTATAATTAATATTTCTACGGCAAGAGACTGAACATCGAAAGGGAAGGAATTCATCTGAGCGAAACAAGTTATTCAAGGAGCACCAACCACTCTGAAAAGTGAAATTGAGGCCGGACTTGCCATTTATATTAAGAAGGAATACCAACATAAAAAGTTAATAGACGCAATAAACTGGCTATTAAGTTCTAAACAGAATGACGTTCCCTAATATTAAGTGGGATCTTAGTTTAAATATGCAGGGGAAGTCCATTATACAGCTATACTCAAGTCTCTTCTCATTTCATATAATATCTCATTCAATTTATAACAAGAGCTATGCTAATCAGCAGTGTTACTACTGTCCACATGCCTGCTGTTCGCAAGTGCAGTCAAACTATGAAAAAAAGGAGTTGAGGAGTAATAAATGAAAAACTAATTGTATTAGCATACGTACACAACCCACTGAAAAATCCCGGTGAAAAATGCAATATATTCTGTAAAGTAATCTACAGTTCCCCAGAAAAGCGTTTCTAAACACATTTAGTAAATTAAAACTCCAGTTTTTTAAATCAATTTTTTGCAAGTATTCGTGGGGATCAACTGCGACCGCTGTTAAAGATAGCAGACCTTTTTCCATAACATAGTTTTTAGTCCCTCTGGCGTTCGTAATATTGGTTGAAATTGCTTAGCAAATCGCTCATGTCCTGGAAGGGTGGGGGGGAGGTCGGGGGGGGGGGGGGGGGTTGACGCTACGGCTGAGTGCAGCTTCATCGCTTGATCAGACGTTCGTGAGTGGCGCCCTTTATGAAACTAAGCAGTTATCGACTACATGGTATCGATAGCAATAGCATACGTATCGAAACAGAAGTACCGATAGTAATACTGGTAGTATAGGCTTGGTAGTATCGAATACTTGTCACGGCCGATACAGATAAATCATCAAGTTTCAGTGGAAGTGAAAAATCGAAAGTTAAGCATAACTAGAAACGGCTCGTACTACAAAATACACTACTGAAAACAAGTAATTATAACTACCCAGTATTACAACGGATTCTCCACCCGCCTTGTTTTTCAGCTTCAGCGGTAAGCCGTTAGTTGAATATTTTTTCCACTGGTACACACATTTAAGAGCATCTAAACGATCTGTCTTGTTTGTGAAATTCGCTCTTATCTATAGCGGCGGATTTGTCAAACAAGCGGAGTTTATCAGTGTAACCTCACATTTGAAAGGACGCTGTTCGTATATGGCGTATTTTGACACTGGTGGGAATGACTACAAATGAAGTTAACGAAGAAGAAGAAGCAGCAGAAAAAATTGGGCGTTGGTCCAGTGTATTGTTTAAAATCAGAGAGAAATACACACACAAAAACCCGTTAAAGGCAATGTGCCTCTTGGAACCTGATGATTATATCAACTTTCTGCGAATGGACAGTGAAATGTATATCTTGTATAGAGTTGCTTCGCCCTCACATTGAAAAAGAAGACATAAGTGTGCGAAAATTTATTCTCTTCTACCTGATCGTCTAATGGTAGTTCATTAAAATACGACAACGTCGAAACATGTACCCAACATCGTCCGTGGAAGAACCAGGAAACGTCATTTTTTTTTATTTCATTGTACTCTCGCTTTTATTTTGTGCGCAGAATATTGCGTAACATGTCTGGGAAAAGATACGACATCTCTACCAATTTTACAATAGCCCTCGCTATTTTGGTTTTATACTTCGTCGTCGCTTCCATTGTTATAAAAACTCACAATACTATGAGATAAATAATTAATAAATAATTATAAAACCATGTTGCACTAAATATTGCGGAGAAACATTAATATAAAGAACGTCCGGTATGTTGTCAAATCTTTCGTCAAATTAAAATTCCTGTCAAACGCGCTCTATGTTAGACAGACACGTCAAACATGGTCACATATTTGACAAACACTGTAAAATTCTAGAAATTGTTGGATAGTGTACGGGGGCCTTTACACGGTAGAGAAGTCCATATGGAAATTATTTCCTTTCTTTTATTGTCACCTAAATCAGACTCACTCTCTCTCTCTCTCTCTCTCTCTCTCTCTCACACACACACACACACACACACACACACACAAGTAAATGTTGTACGAAGTTGTGAAGTGAGTGAAAAAATATAACGGTTTTTAAGATAACTGTGGTACTGCTTATCGATATTACCTGAAGGGAAAGATCAATGAGGGCAAGGCACTTAGCAGACAAACAGTAAACCGTATGCAACGGACATTTCACTATATATTTCCACTCACATACAACCGTTCGGACAGAAAGTCACTGCACAACATACGGCACGGCTGGAGTTTCTGTGCCGAGTGTTGCTTCTGTTGCGAAACAGAGAGCTTCGTAGTCAAATACGTACAGACATTACACTCCACTCTTATCCTACAATTAGGAATTGTGTGCCGCAGAAAACTTAAAGGGACTCCGATGGACACAGAATAACGATTTTTCTCTGCTCTCTCGAATTCTTCTGCGAACGCGTATATGTTCACAATATGAATTTATGAATTAAACACCATCAAAATACCGCAGACCACGTTGTATTCGTAGTACTTATACTTCAACTACAAGGAACGAGAGTCCTTTTTCTTGCTTCGAGGTAAACTGTTCTAAGGATTTCTTTTTATGAAGTCATTTGACTGAAACATCGGAACAGAGGCGAATAAACAAGCCGAGCACCCAGCATTCGATTTCAGCAGTTTTAGCTGAATCCAGAACAAAGGTGGAGTTTTTTGTTTCCGTTTTATGTGGAACGTTATTCTGAAATGCAAGGCGGACAGTACTTTCCATCGTTAAAACCGAACGATGTGGCGCAATGGTTAGCACACTGGACTCGCATTCGGGAGGACGACGGGTCAAACCCGCGTTCGGCCGTCCTGATTTAGGTTTTCCGCAATTTCCCTAAATCACTCCTAGCAAATGCCGAGATGGTTCTTTTTAAAGGGCACGGCCGACTTCCTTCCCCATTCTCCCCTACCGGTGCAACCGACGACCTCGCTGTTTGCGTCGTCCGAGGTGGCCGAGCGGTTCTAGGCGCTACAGTCCGGAACCGCGTGACCGCTACGGTCGCAGGTTCGAATCCTGCCTCGGGCATGGATGTGTGTCTTGTCCTTAGGTTAGTTAGGTTTAAGTAGTTCTAAGTTCTAGGGGACTAATGACCTCAGAATCTACGTCCCAGTGCTCAGAGCCATTTGAACCACCTCGCTGTTTGGTCCCCTCTCTAGAAATCAACCAATCATCATTCGATATATTCAACTGTTCGTGTCTGTTGCAGACAGGAATTGGCTCTGAGCACCATGGGACTTAACATCTGAGGTCATCAGTCCCCTAGAACTACTTAAACCTAACTAACTGAAGGACATCACACACATCCATGCCCGAGGCACGATTCGAACCTGCGACCGTAGCTGCAGCGCGATTCCGGATTGAAGCGCCTAGAATCGCTCGGCCACAGCGGCCGGCCGTATGATAATAGAAGATGTAAGCAATATATCGGTTCCTCCTAGCTACATTTCATGATAAGACCTTGAAGATATTATTATCTCGAACTCGCACAGAACGAAAGAAAAACTACAGGATCACAAACCGTAATACGGTTAAATAATGCGATATAATATACCGATTTTCGGCCTAAAGCGGACGAAAAGCAGACGACCAGATGTACAATGCACGGGAGACGTAAACCTACCATCATAAATAACTGATATCTGTAGAAGCTGCAGGGCCGTACTCTAAATGAAAATCACGCCATACAGTTGTGACTGGATTGCATCTGTTGTTGAAATGGAGAAGGCAAACTGTTGCTGTTGTTGATTTTGTAGCCATCTCAACTTCCCGGCCACTGGGTAATGAGCGAGCGTGGGATGGAACAAACTGCACCAGGCAACCCCTGTCGACAGCCTCATGAACCGCCAAAATGTGCGGGATAAGCCACACACGTCCCTGTTGCGACCGAACACTGTCATCATATTATTGCCACTGGTCAGATCAGGAAACGGTGTGCGCTACGTAAAAACAGAATTGTCAAAATGAACCGCAAATGTTACCTAAATTTGCATGACAAATGCTTTGCAGAATGTGATGTATAATGATATTATGTTTTATCCAGAATGAGATTTTCACTCTGGAGCGGAGTGTGCGCTGATACGAAAACTTTCTGGCAGATTAAAACTGTGTGCCGGACCGACACTCGAACTCGGGAAGTTTGGAAAGTAGGAGACGACGTACTCGCAGAATTGAAGCTGTGAGGACGGCTCGTGAGTCGTGCTTGGGTTGCTCAGATGGCAGAGCACTTGCCCGCGAAAGGCAAAGGTCTCGAGTTCGAGTCTCGGTCCGGCACACAGTTTTAATCTGCCAGAAAGTTTCATTATGTTTTATGTTCCTTATCTACCTAATAATATTACTCTGCTGTTCCTAACTTGTAATAATGAAGGCCGATTAACAAATCCCTAATATAAACTATGATTACCGAAAAATATGTTTTATTTTCATTATTGCTGATTCGCAGTAGTGTTACGACCTTATGTGCGCTTGAGGTTATTGTCGCCCCACTGGAAGAAATCTGTTTTTCGAACTCATAACTACAAATCACTGTTACGGCTGTTGTCTGTGGTCACTAATATACGCAGTGAAGAGCCAAAAGAACTGTCATACCTGCCTTATATCGTGTAGGGCCCCAGAAACACGACGTGGCATGGACTGAACTAAAGACTGAAGTAGTGCTGGAGGGAACTGACACCTTGAATTCTGCAGGGCTGTCCATAAATCCATAGGAGTACGAGGGTGTGGAGATCTCTTCTGAACAGCACGTTGCAAGGCATCCCAGATATGCTCAATAATGTTCATGTGTGGGGAGTTTTGTGGACAGCGGAGTTGTATGAACTCAGAAGAGTGTTCCTGGAATCACTCTGTAGTAATTCTTGACGAGTGGGGTGTCGCATCGTCCCGCTGGAACTGCCCAAATCCTTTGGAATGCACAATGATCAGACAGGATGCTTACGTACGTGTCACCTGTCAAGAGTTGTATCTAGACATATCAGGCGTCCCATATCACTCCAACTGCACTTACCCCACACCATTACAGAGCCTCCACCAGCTTGAACAGTCCCCTGCTGAGATGCAGAGTCCATGAATTGATGAGGTTGTCTCCATACCCGTAAACGTCCATCTGCTCGATACAATTTGAATCGAGACTCGTCCGACCAGGCAACATGTTTCCAGTTTCATCAACAGTCGGATATTTGTGCTGACAGGCCCAGGCGAGGCGTAAAGCTTTGTGTAGTGCAGTCATAATGGCGACACGAGTGGGCGGTTGGCTCCGAAGGCCCACATCGATGATGTTTCATTGAATGATCCGCACGCTGACACTTGTTGATGACCCACCATTGAAATCTGCAGCAACTTGGGGAAGGGTTACACTTCTGTCACGCTGAACGCTTCTCTTCAGTCGTCGTTGGACCCGTTCTTGTCGGATCTTTCTCAGGCCGCAGCGATGTCGCAGATTTGATGTTTTACCGGATTCCTGATATTCACGGTACACTCGTGAAATGATCGTACGGAGAATCCCCACTTCATCGCAACCTCGGAGATGCTGTGTCCCATCGCTCGTGCGCCGACTGTAACATCACGTTCAAACTCGCTTAAATCTTGATAATCTGCCTTGTAGCAACAGTAACTGATCTAACAACTGCGCCATACATTTGTAGTCTTATATTGGCGTTGCCGAGGGCAACGCCGTATTTTGCATGTTTACATGTCCCTGTATTTGAATACGCGTGCCTGTACGAGTTTCTTTGGCGCTTCAGTGTACGTGAAAATCATAAAAGTCAGTTTAAAAAAAGGTCTCGGCACACTTTTCTGGAGAAGGTCTTGAACGTTTGATTTAGAAATGCTAAATTTGTTGCCCCACCGCACTTTGTGACACGACACTGTGTAATATTTCTGGCTTATTCAGCCATCACATTAGGCTCCAGGAAGCTATTCCCAGGGCAGTGGAGATGCAAGAAGCATAGAGATGACGCAATGTGGGATGAGGTACCGGTGACAGATGTTAGAATGGGTACCATTCCCGTGAGAAAGACCGCCTGCATGATGCTGCTGCTCTGTGATTGGCTGCTGTGTTCGGCGGTAGGGCGCCAAAACGTCAAACTTTAGTAGCTATTATTAATTAAACCTGTCATCCAATTTACTTCATTTTTTAAATAAATATCTCTCAACAGCCAGCTATCAATCAGTCATTTCAAAATTATTGAAACCAAAGTATTAGTAAAACAAAAGACTGAGGATATTACTGCCGATGCACTTCGGTGGCGTTCGGGTCACGCCTTGCTGGCTTTACGCGCGAAATGTCTCGGGCAGTCTGGCTCTCCAGTTCTGACCGTTCCAATAGACAGACATGTTGTCTGTTATAGCAGTATTTGTATCATGCAATTTTATTTACTACAGTTCCGACCGTCGCTAGGTACAGACATGTTGTCTGTAATAGTAGTATTTGATTCATGTAATTTTATTCTCCAGTTCTGACGGTTCCAGTAGACAGACATGTTGCCTGTGGCACGATGTATTTCATGTTATTTTAGCCAGATATAATGACTGTGGAAAGATATGTTCAATACGTTCTGATCAAGAATAGTTTCCCGTGGCTACATCAATAAAAACGCTAGTGGCATCCCAAATGAATTATAGTTTATTCGTAGCAGCAGTTCCTTGCGAAGTTAATTTCAGCCTCAAGAAAAAGAATCCACGACCTGCGTGCTGTTTCCTGCGCTGGGGACATCATCATCATGAAGACAGCAGGTTAGTGAACTGTAGAAGAACTTATGTATTCCACACAGGGCAGTGGAAACAAGTATGCACCTCACGTGTACTGCATGCACAGTACAATGTGCTCAGTGACACGTCATCTGCAGTACAGTAGAGGTGGTAAAGAAGGATGAAAGTATTAACACTATCTCACTTTTATTCCTTTTTCTTGCCGTAACTGACACACTACGGTCGCACGCTCGCTGGATAACAAACACTGCTCAGAAATGAATTGTCGGATGCTCTATTGTTGCTCACAGTTGTTTGTTCAAGCTGCCATAGCAATTACTGGGACGACGTCGCTTATTACGCTGGGAATGAACCCAGTTTCGGAACTTTTTAGACGGACGGTGTCTTTCTACGCAGACAACAACAACAACAACATTCTTTATGAAAAAGGCAGGAGCTGTGATTTGCGCTCGGTGAGGTTGTCGGCCGTGTTCCACAGCCGAACCTTCTGGCCGCGCTCTGGAAATTAATCGAGGAAATGGAAGTCGGCCGGGGACCTGCCGTCGGCAAACACCAGACTTCCGACGGAAGGAAACGACGTCCCGGGCCAGGAAGGCGACACGTGCCCGCATAGCAGGTCCCGCGCCACGGTCGAACCGCAGAGCAAGGACGCCACAGCGGTGAGCCAGGCCTACCGAACTCCTCTAATCTCCTATCGCGTGAGAAAACTTGAAATGCGGGACGGAGGGACAAAGAGTATCCTATATATGAAGATGGTATCTCTCCTTTCGGACACGTGCGAAAGAACAGATACCATCTTCATATACAGGGTGTTACAAAAAGGTACGGCCAAACGTTCAGGAAACATTCCTCACACACAAAGAAAGAAAATATGTTATGTGGACATGTGTCCGGAAACGCTTAATTTCCATGTTAGAGCTCATTTTAGTTTCGTCAGTATGTACTGTACTTCCTCGATTCACCGCCAGTTGGTCCAATTGAAGGAAGGTAATGTTGACTTCGGTGCTTGTGTTGACATGCGACTCATTGCTCTACAGTACTAGCATCAAGCACATCAGTTCGTAGCATCAACAGGTTAGTGTTCATCACGAACGTGGTTTTGCAGTCAGTGCAATGTTTACAAATGCGGAGTTGGCAGATGCCCATTTGATGTATGGATTAGCACGGGGCAATAGCCGTGGCGCGGTACGTTTGTATCGAGACAGATTTCCAGAACGAAGGTGTCCCGACAGGAAGACGTTCGAAGCAATTGATCCGCGTCTTAGGGAGCACGGAACATTCCAGCCTATGACTCGCGGCTGGGGAAGACCTAGAACGACGAGGACACCTGCAATGGACGAGGCAATTCTTCGTGCAGTTGACGATAACCCTAATGTCAGCGTCAGAGAAGTTGCTGCTGTACAAGGTAACGCTGACCACGTCACTGTATGGAGAGTGCTACGGGAGAACCAGTTGTTTCCGTACCATGTACAGCGTGTGCAGGCACTATCAGCAGCTGATTGGCCTCCACGGGTACACTTCTGCGAATGGTTCATCCAACAATGTGTCAATCCTCATTTCAGTGCAAATGTTCTCTTTACGGATGAGGCTTCATTCCAACGTGATAAAATTTTCACAATCAACATGTGTGGGCTGACGAGAATCCGCACGAAATTGTGCAATCACGTCATCAACACAGATTTTCTGTGAACGTTTGGGCAGGCATTGTTGGTGATGTCTTGATTGGGCCCCATGTTCTTCCACCTACGCTCAATGGAGCACGTTATCATGATTTCATACGGGATACTCTACCTGTGCTGCTAGAACATGTGCCTTTACAAGCACGACACAACATGTGGTTCATGCACGATGGAGTTCCTGCACATTTCAGTCGAAGTGTTCGTACGCTTCTCATTCGGTGACCGATGATTGGTAGAGGCGGACCAATTCAATGGCCTCCACGCTCTCCTGACCTCAACCCTCTTGACTTTCATTTAGGGGGGCATTTGAAAGCTCTGTCTACACAACCCCGGTGCCAAATGTAGAGACTCTTCGTGCTCGTATTGTGGACGGCTGTGATACAATACGCCATTCTCCAGGGCTGCATCAGCGCATCAGGGATTCCACGCGACGGAAGGTGGATGCATGTATCCTCGCTAACGGAGGACATTTTGAACGTTTCCTGTAACAAAGTGTTTGAAGTCACGCTGGTACGTTCTGTTGCTGTGTGTTTCCATTCCATGATTAATGTGATTTGAAGAGAAGTAATAAAATGAGCTCTAACATGGAAAGTAAGCGTTTCCGGACACATGTCGACATAACATATTTTCTTTTTTGTGTGTGAGGAATGTTTCGTGAAAGTTTAGGCGTACCTTTTTGTAACACCATGTGTATGCAGATATGGAAAGGTTAGTGCCAGACAGGAAAAGACGGGCACCCCACAGCTGTCGAAAGACTGGCGTGTGCTCAAAAAGAGGTAAAAAATAGCGCGTGCCGCGTGTGACGGCTTGTGGACTGACCTGGGGCACCGGGACGGGACAGCGGGTGGTTCGTTACGAAGGCAGCGTAGCGGAAGAGGGGAGAGCCTGCCTGGCTCGCGTTAAAAATACTGGCCACTGCAAGGCCGTGGGCTGCCGCTGCAGGGACGCAGCGGCTCTGCTCGGCCGGAAGCCCTGCCCCAGAGCAGGCAGCGGCGAGGGGTCGGCCGAAGCCGCGTACGTGAGAGACGCGGGAGCTAGAGCGGTATTTTGTGGCGCCGCAGCGCGGAACTCACGACTGAAGAGCAGATATTTCTAATGGACAGGAACGTGGGCAGTCAGGCGCAAGATAGCGGTCTACGGCATATGGCGGATGCCATATGAGAAGTTCATTTCCAAAAGGTACCAAATCCCTAACTTCTATTACTTTTGAATAAATTATGGTAGTGAACAGTGATAAATGTGTTATAAATATTTACTATCAAAAACAGTCTTGATCACAATTTATTTATGACGGTGACCGGTTTCGACCTCTACTGTGATCATCTTCAGACCTACACGTCGTATACAAAGCTTTAATCAGAGTACTACATACATTAAAGAAAATACATAAAGTTATAAAGCTATAAAACGATGGAACCTACATATGTACTTCACAGACAATATTTCATAAATATGCACAACTACTGTGTATTGATCTGTAAGAATTATTATGTAATCTATGTAAATGAAAGTCTCTTATTACACCAGTAAATCGTATCTGCGCAGCATGTACTATACATGTCAGCGAAAGATTATTGCAGCCTACAGGTATAATATGAACATCAAAAAAAGCAAAACGAGGATAATGGAATGTAGTCGAATAAAGTCAGATGATGCTGAGGTAATTAGATTAGGAAATGAGACACTTAAAGTAGTAAGGAGTTTTGCTATTTGGGGAGCAAAATAACTGATGATGGTCGAAGTAGAGAGGATATAAAATGTAGACTGTCAATGGCAAGGAAAGAGTTTCTGAAGAAGAGGAATTTGTTAACATCGAGTATTGATTTAAGTGTCAGGAAGTCGCTTCTGAAAGTATTTGTATGGAGCGTAGCCATGTATAGAAGTGAAACATGGATGAGAAATACTTTGGACAGGAAGAGAATAGAAGCTTTCGAAATGTGGTGTTACAGAAGAATGCTGAAGATTAGATGGGTAGATCACATAACTAATGAGGAGGTATTGAATACAATTGGGGAGAAGAGGAGTTTGTGGCACAACTTGACCAGAAGAAGGGATCGGTTGGTAGGACATGTTCTGAGGCATCAAGGGATCACCAGTACTGGAGGGCAGCGTGGAGGGTAAAAATCTTAGAGGGAGACCAAGAGATGAATACACTAAGCAGATTCAGATGGATGTAGGCTGCAGTAGGTACTGGGAGATGAAGAAGCTTGCACAGGATAGAGTAGCATGGAGAGCTGCATCAAACCAATCTCAGGACTGAAGACCACAACAACAACAACTTATTGAAAATCGTTTCAATAAAGACATGTTGCTGCTCAATAGTACATCGTCTGACGTGACAGTCTTTGCCATTCCACTTTCGCAACAGCTTCGTTAGAAATAAGCCTGCTGCCACATCTTCGCACTGGCGTTTATCCTCACCATGGCGCCGGCTGGTGTGGCCGTGCGGTTCTAGGTTCTTCAGTTTGGAACCACGTGATCCCTACGGTCGCAGGTTCGAATCCTGCCTCGGGCATGGATGTGTGTGATGTCCTTAGGTTAGTTAGGTTTAAGTAGTTCTAAGTTCTAGGGGACTGATGACCACAGATGTTAATTCCCATAGTGCTCAGAGACATTTGAACCATTTTTTAACCTCACCATGGCAACCACTAGTTTGCCTATCGACTTTACAACAACTTCAGTGGAAAGAAGCCTGCTGTCAGATCTTTGGAACGGCGATCAAGTTCACCATGGCAACCAGTGGTTCCAAATGGTTCACTAACATGCCTTGAGAGGGCAACCCATGTTCTGTCAAAACGAAGTTCATTTATCCTACATGTTTAAATATTTTTAACGCTTCTTAATTGACAATAGCTGTTAAATAAGCTAAGGTTAGTGTGTGTTTATTTTCTTTCTTGACAATGTTCTTTTAATTAAGAAATTTTACAAATTTTACATTGTTATCGACTCATAACCCATTGGTTAGTAATGACATCATTCCGTCAGAAGTGGGCGGAGCCTCCACTATATATAGTAAGACGTGCACTGGTTTACTCCAGTAGTGATTCTCTAGCAGAAGGGGGTTTTTACTCATGGGTAATTCATCGGTTTATAGCTTTATAACTTTATGTATTTTCTTTAATGTATGTAGCCCTCTAATTAAAGCTTTGTATAGGACTTGTAGGTCTGAAGATGATCTCAGTAGTGGTCGAAACCGGTCACTGTAATAAATAAATTGTGATCAAGACTGTTTTTGATAGTAAATATCCCTGACTTCTAATTTAACGGTAGAAACAAAAAACGTTTTACAACCACAGTAGCATCACAAAACGTTTTGTAGCTTTGTTGTTATATTGAGACATGTTGAAACACATTACGCCAAGTATCTCTGTTAAATGTTTATTTGTTTAATTGTTTTTGCATGAATAAAAATAGATTCGGTACCTTTTGGCAGATTATTATGTTAAGTTTGATAACTGTTGTACTGGATTTACATTATATAGCTACCAGCAGTAAAATTTATACTGAAGAGCCAAAGAAACTGGTACACTGGGTAACATCTTGTAGGGCCTCGCGAGCATGCAGAACTGCTGCGATACAGCGTGGCATGGACTCGACTAACGTCTGAAGTAGTGCAGGAGGGAATTGACACCATAAAGCCTGCAGCGCTGCCAATAAATTCGTAACAGTTCGAGGGGGTGGAGACCTTGTAAGGTGGCAGAATAGAATGAAGGTCAGATTTGCACCTTACATCGCAACGGGAAGGTGAATATGACACCTAACTTAATTCAGCGGTAATCAGCAAATTTGCTTAGCAGTATGTAATGCAAAAAGGGATGACACTTAATCAACGGTAATTAACACACCGTTCCTATAATGCATGTTTGAAGTGAAACAAGCAGCGAGAGGCGTTTCAGTATGGATTTCAGAGGGACGAGGGCAGAGGCAAGGCCGCACTACAGGGGGTACCAAGAAAACCACTTAAAGGGGCGTCCCAGGCGGAAAGTCAACAACCAACCAGGTGACTCAGACGGGGAGAGCGAGTACAACAGCCCATCTGAGGGAGGATAGGAAAGAAGGCTTTTAGAAAACTTCATTTCAGAATTCAAAATGGATACGAAACAGGACCAGTGACGCATTTTCGACCACGTGTCCAGTGAGTGGTACACACGTGAGAGAGTCAATGTACTCATTTAGGCGTCTGAAACGGGCAACTTCCGATTGGCGGAAACGCGCTAAGAAGGAGAAAAGAGCCAAAGTTTCGACGCAATTTAATGGTAGGGACCTTGCGATTGCTAGAGAGAGCTTCCACAAAATAAGAGGAACTCTCCTATTGGTCGAAAAAAGCCGTGATGTGAAGAATGAAAGAGCCCAGGTGGGGAGACAGTTCGGTTATGAGTGAGACAAGACAGAAATTTTTGGGGACTCATCTCTGAACTGGCGTCAAGTGCAGAACGGAGCGTGTAACGCTCTGTACAACGCAGAGGAGTAATTTGTGCGTTCACAGCGGCTGATATCCAGCTAGAAATTAGCTGTAGCAACGTTTAGCTCCAACTGTGGAGAAATGAACCAGTCAATTAGTTAATTGTTCTTTCGAGAGCTGAAACAGCATTCTAAGACAAAGGATGAGTACATGTTCTCTCGCATAACGAGGAACATAGGGAAAGTTTCTGCTGGAGAATTCAGCAAAGGTGTAATTAGTTTTATAGGAATTTCAGCGGAAGAGAGCGGCCTAGCAGACGACAGCTCATTGCAGCTTAAGGTAAATACCGTGTACAGAGGCGTAAACTTGTTGGTTCACCAGATTACGTCCACTGTAAACTCGAACGACCTTGGGTAATCTTTTGCTCAATTAGTCACATAACTAACCATCACCCATAGACTTCATTGTCATCCTAAAAATAGTACCGAACTTTTAACCGGAATCGGACAGTTTTCGTAGTACTGACCAACATCATAACGTAAGTGTGGGAACAATATTGTAAAGAAAATTCTAATTAAACTTTAATATTGTCGTGTTTAGGATAATTTAACCTTCTGAGAGTTAATATTTAATATAGCAAGCGAAAGGCTATTTACAATTTGTACACAAACCAGATGGCAGTTATAAGAGTCGAGGAGCATGAAAGGGAAGCAGTGGTTGGGAAGGGAATGGGACAGGGTTGTAGCCTCTCCGCGATCTTATTCAATCTGTATATTGAGAAAGCAGTAAAGGAAACAAAACAAAAATTCGGAGTAGGTATTAAAATCCATGGAGAAGAAATAATAACTATGAGGTTCGCCGATGACATTGTAATTCTGTCAGAGACAGCAAAGGACTTGGAAGACCAGTTGAACGGAATGGACAGTGTGTTGAAAGGAGGATGTAAGATGAACATCAACAAAAGCAAAACGAGGATAATGGAATGTAGTCGAATTAAGTCGGGTGATGCTGAGGGAATTAGATTAGGAAATGAGACACTTAAGGTAGTAAAGGAGATTTGCTATTTGGGGAGCAAAATAACTGATGATGGTCGAAGTAGAGAAGATATAAAATGTAGACTGGCAATGGCAAGGAAAGCGTTTCTGAAGAAGAGAAATTTGTTAACATCGAGTATACATTTATGTGTCAGGAAGTCGTTTCTGAAAGTATTTGTGTGGAATGTAGCCATGTATGGAAGTGAAACGTGGTCGATAAATAGTCTACACAAGAAGAGAATAGAAGCTTTCTAAATGTGGTGCTACAGAAGAATGCTGAGGATTAGATGGGTAGATCACATAACTAATGGGGAGATATTGAATAGAATTGGGGAGAAGAGGAGTTTGTGGCACAACTTGACAAGAAGAAAGGACCGGTTGGTAGGACATGTTCTGAGGCATCAAGGGATCACCAATTTAGTATTGGAGGGCAGCGTGGCGGGTAAAAATCGTAGAGGGAGACCAAGAGATGAATACACTAAGCAGATTCAAAAGGATGTAGGTTTCAGTAGGTACTGGGAGATGAAGAAGCTTGCACAGGATAGAATAGCATGGAGAGCTGCATCAAACCAGTCTCAGGACTGAAGACCACAACAACATCAATTTTCAGCGCGGATAATCCAATGGCCGACGGTCCTCACTTAACGACCGAGAGCAGCAACATTTGCGTAGAGTTGTCAGTGCTAATAAAGATAAGCAACAGTGCGTGAAAAAACAGGGAAATCATTGAGCGACGTACGACGAACGTATCCATCAGGACAGTGCGGCGAAATTTGCCGTTAATGGGCTATGGTAGCGGACGACCGACGCGAGTGTATTTGCCAACAGCACGAAATCAGCTGTAGCGTCTCTCGTGGGGTCGTTACCATATCGGTTCGACCCTAAACCACTTGAAAACCGTGCCCTGCTCAGACGAGTTCCGATTTCAGTCGGCAAGAGCTGATGGTAGGATTCAAGTGCACTGCAGACGCCACGTAGCCATAGATCCAAGTTGTCAACAAGGCAGTGGTGGCTCCATAATGGTGTAGGGTGTGATTACGTGGATGGTTGACTGGAGATGGTTTTTCGGCTACTTAGAGACCATTTGAAGCCACTCATTAACTTCATGTTCTTAAACGACGATGGAATTCCTATGGATGAGAGTGTGTAATGCCACTGGGCCACAATTGTTCGAGACTGGTTTGAAGAACATTCTGGACAGTTCGAGCGAATGATTTGGCTATCCAGATCACCCGACATGAATCCCATCGAGCATTTATGGGACATAATCGAGAGGTCGGTTCGTGAACAAAATCCTGCACTGGCAACACTTCCGTAATTATAGACCGCTATAGAGGCAGCGTGGATCATTATTTCTACAGAGGACTTACAATGAGTTGTTGGGACCATGTCACGTCGGGTTGCTATACTACGCCAGACAAAAGGTTTGACGCGGTATTAGGAGGAATCCCATAACTTTAACTACCTCACTGTATACTACAAAGAGAGCTAGCATGTGGTGATGGGAATAAATGTGGGTCTTAATAGACTCAATCAAGGAGGAGTGGCGCTTACATCACGTTAAAAGAGAGAATTACGACGTTGTCGAGCCGAGGCGCTATCCCACGTGTCTGACAAAGCGGAATGCATCAGGCCGAAGTACTGACTTCAAAGGAACCCCAAACATAACTTTGAAATATGCAGAACATTTAAAACTTGGACATTAGAAAAATAGCACAGAACAAGAGAAGTGGAGCCGGGCCAGGTAATACACGTATTTTACAATTAATAGGGTCTTTTGAAATATAATTCTTAACGAAGTGTTTTGTAGTACTTTTTGTTTGTCCGATCGTCATTAACAGTGTTAGCTACTTCAAGGGTGTTCATTTTCGTAAACAAATGTGCGATTCGCATCTAGATACAGCCCACAACTATTTTGATGAAAAGCGCTGTGATCGCCCATCACGGTGAGGAGCACGTTCCGTGAGATGTAGAAGGTCGTTTCAGAGCTGGCACGACGTCTGGTGTGCTTCGCGATGACAAACGCGCCCCGTGTGAGGACGGCTTTAGCCGTGGCAGCCAGCGTGGTCGCCGAGCCAGTCGATGTATGTGACGTCACAGCGACGCGATGTGCTCTAAAGCCTGAAACGCGGAATGAGACGAGTCAGACGTTTGCAGCATTGAGATTCGAGATCAGTTTATACGTAGAAACCTAGCAGGTTTTTAGAAAATGAAGAAGAAAACTGACAACAGTTTTCAAATCAGCATAAAAATATTTTGAGAACAAATTTATTTCTAGTCATCTGATGTCAGGCAATGTAGAAGGTGTACAACTTTGCTTACTCCGTTTGCCGATATGTGGCGACAACGGTAAGTAGCGGTCGAAAGAAACAGATCGCAGTCGTCAGGCAGTTAGCTTGGATCTCGGTCAACATAACCACATTTAAACAATAGTCGATTTGTGTCTGCATCATAAAGTAGTTCTTGATTGAAAATGTCAGTTTACGAGCCTAATTCACGTCATTTGCGGGAGGTGTTTACTGTTTTGTTTCAGTATGAGGAAAACAGCGGCTGAGTCTCATCGAATGCTCTCAAGTGCGTATGGTAAGGAAGTTATTAGTAAAAGAACGTGTTGTGAGTGGTGTTAATGTTTCAAGAACGATGATTTTAACGTCGTAGACCGGCATAGTGGCGGAAGAGAGAATGTTTACGAAATTCAGAATTGGAGACATTGCTGAATGAAGACTCGCGTCAAACTCGAAAAGAATTGGCACGATTACTGGGAGTGACACAGCAAGCCATTGCAAAACGTCTGAAGGCTATGGGCATGATTCAGAAAGAAGGAACTTGGGTCCCGTGTGAGCTGAAACTAAAAGACGTTCAATGGCATTTGTGTGTTTGTGAACAGTTGCTTCATACGCAAAAACGGAAGGGATTTCTGCATCGCATTGACTGGGGACGAAAAATGGGTTCATTGCGATAACCCTAAACGCAAAAAATCATGCGGATATCCCGGCCATGCTTCCACGTCGACGACCAGATCGAATATTCACGGCTCCAAGATCACGCTCTGCATATGGTGGGACCAGCTCGGCGTCGTATACTATGAGGTGTTAAAACCAAGTGAAACAATCACAGGTGCTCGTTTTCAAACACAATTAATGCGTCTGAGCAGAGCATTAAAAGACAAACGGCCGCAATACAGCGAGAGGCACGATAAAGTGATTTTGCAGCACGATAACGCTCGACCCCACGTTGCAAAAGAGGTCAAAACGTACTTGGAAACGTTAAAATGGAAAGTCCTACCCCACCCGCCGTATTCTCCATTGTGCCCTCTGATTATCACCTGTTTACATCAATGGCGCATGGCCTGGCTGACCTACACTTCCGATCTCATGAAGAAGTCACAAATTGGACCGATTCGTGGATCGCTTCAAAAGATGAACAATTTTTTCGACGCGAGATTCGTACACTGCCCGAAAGATGGGAGAAAGTAGTGCCCAGCGATAGAAAATACTTTGAATGATAAATGTGAAACCAATTTGTTTCATGTTGGGGAAAAAACGGCGGAAGCAAAGTTGTAGTTGTAGTCCAGAAGATGGGAGCACAAGTATTTTTATTGGACAGCTAGCACAAAATCGAAGAGAGAAAAAAAAAATGTTTTAAAAAGGCCCCGATTATCTGTTCGGGAAACAAGCGGGTAATCATGTAGACGCAAATGTGGCTATCGATGTGTTTCGCCCGTTTTCACCGAACCCCGTCAAACATTAAATACAAATTAAACTGCATAATTTTCGTTATGACGTGACTGCCAATTAATCGGATTGCAAGTGTTGCTCCATGCGGAATAGGACGAGTTAATTTATAGCCGTAGGCAAATACGTAGGTTTTACCAAACACGAGTGAACGAGAATTATCCGCATACAGTAAAATCCGTCGCTTGTTAACGTCTGTCGTAATAAATTGCACAAAACAGTGCCGCGTGTGTCCGAGAAAACACACAAAATAGTACAATGAGACGGAAAGCTGTGAGTAACAAATCAACTAGATTATGTGTACCCTCCCCCCTCCCCTTCTCTCTTTGTGTGTGTGTGTGTGTGTGTGTGTGTGTGTGTGTGTGTGTGTGTGTGTGTGTGTTGATGTACACGATAGTCTGTTCATTTATCCGAGCAACATTCACAGACAAACTCACGTACCCTTCACAGAAGTTGTACAACTGAAGATGGCGGCGTAAGTTCTACAGGTTGCACATCTACACATTTTATGAATTAATATTCCCTCACCGCGTTTTTCTGTCTATGTGTAAAGGCTAACGTCAGGAACTATTGTAGAGACTTTGATACGGTCTTCATTAATAGACAGGTCCATTCAAGATAAGGTTTGTGTATAGGAGTACAATTTATAACAATAAGTAATGATGACTGTGTAATAAATGTACTGTTACCTGTTCCATATACGAGGGGCGACAGTAAAGCAATGAGACAGATGTGAAAAAAAATGTTACTTACCGTATTAGTCAAGTTGTATCCTTCAAAGTAGTTCTGATTGCACACATTTTTTCCAGCGCTTCTGAAATTCATGGTAACATTTCTGGAACTCGTCTTCTGTAATATCCTCCAAGACCCTCGTCACAGCTTTTTGAACATCTTGTGTTGTTTGAAAATGGTGTCCTTTGACCGCTGTTTTGACTCTTGGAAATAGAAAAAAGTCGCACGGAGCCATATCTGGTGAATAAGGTGGCTGTGGTAGTACTGAAATTTGTTTGAGGTTAAAAATTGCTGTACTGACAGAGCAGTATGGGATGGCGCATTATCGTAATGCAGAATACAATTATCAGCAATGTTGGCACGGACACAAAGAACTCTTTACGAAGTTCAAAAATGGTTCAAATGGCTCTGACCACTATGCGACTTAACTTCTGAGGTCATCAGTCGCCTAGAACTTAGAACTAATTAAACCTAACTAACCTAAGGACATCAGTAATCCATGCCCGAGGCAGGATTCGAACCTGCGACCATAGCGGTCGCTCGGTTCCAGACTGTAGCGCCTAGAACCGCACGGCCACTTCGGCCGGCCTTTTACGAAGCCTTTCTAAAATTTCTTTGTAGTAATATTGGTTAACTGTTTGGCCAGGAGGCACCCACTCTTTATCAACAATTCCCTTTGAATCAAAGAAGCACACAAGCATGCATTTCACTTTTGACTTTGACATGCGAGCTTTTTTTGGTCTGGGTGATCCCTTTGAGCACCATTGCGAACTTTGGCGTTTTGTCTCTGTATCGTACTAAAAAAATCAACTTTCATCACCAGTGATAACACGGTTCAACAATTCTGGACTGATTTCCGTTTGCTCTAACTGATCGGCTGCCACATTTTTCCGTGTTTCTCGCTGTTGTGGTGTGAGATTTTTGGGGAACATATCAAGATCTTCAGTTATTATTAGACGAACTGTTTCTCGACTGATGTTCAGTTCTTCTGCAATCATTTTCACGGATAATCTTCGATCAGATCGTAGGATTTCACGCACCCTGGCCAAGTTGACATACGTCCGTGAGGTTGATGGTCGTCCACTGCGGTCTTCATCTTCAACATTCGTTCTGCCTTCACTAAACATTTTATGCCAACGAAAAACTTGAGCTCTTGACATAACCTCCTCTCCAAAAGCCTTCTGAAGCTTACTGTAAGTTGTCGCCGCGTTTTCACCCAATTTAACGCAAAAAGAAATGGTATATTATTGCGCAATACTATGCGGTTCCATTTCCGTGACGAGAGACACAAACACGTTTTAACTTATTACAGCACAACTCATGACTGAGCAGTTGCATCGATGTGCCGCTTGGACTAGAAGCAGCTTATAGACCAAGGTCAAAGATATTGTGCCTACGCAAGCCTGCAGGGTTGCCACATCTTGCGAAGAAAATCAGTCGCACCGTGTATAATTCGCTTTTGGAGTGTTGGATTGACATGTGGCAATGATGGGATCTACGAATTGATCAACTGCAGAGGAGGTGGGGAAAAAACAGTAATCAGTTGCCGCAACTCCAGAGAACAGCGAAGCTTGAACAGATTCTATAAATATTTTCTATACGTAAACCAGTTACGTTAGTTTGACCAGTCGTCAAAAACCTGAATAACCATCTTTTGCAGCGTGGGTCGCTGCAAGACGTGCAGGTAGAGGGTCAATAACGTTCTGGACGGCGCTGACAGCGGTCGGCCGCTGATTACCACGATTCTGGGCGCCCCACAAACCAACAATATCATCATCAGCAACAGGGATGTTGAGCCATGACAGCACAAGTGCAGTGGCCAGCTGAGCTAGGTTTCTAAAGTTAAAATCTTCTGGGTTGTTAGACTGCGTCATATTACCTTCCAAAATAATCGACGTTTTGACCCCTCTGCTGGTATCTTCTTCAGGACGTTTCAATGTCCGTTATTGCTCGAACACTTCAAGCAGCAGAGGGGTCGAAACGTCGATTACTTTACAAAGAAATATGACGCGGCCTAACAACTCAGAAGATTTTAACTTTAGTAAACAATGGCCATGAAAGCCTGCAGACTTATGTGAGCTAGGTTTCTCAGCTGAGGATCCCTGGCGAGGAAGACGGACCTAGGTGGTCCCACAGGTTCTCAAAAAATGGTTCAAATGGCTCTGAGCACTATGGGACTTAACATCTGAGGTCATCAGTCCCCTAGACTTACAACTACTTAAACCTACCTAAGGACATCACACACATCCATGCCCGAGGCAGGATTTGAACCTGCGACCGTTGCAGCAGCGCGGTTCCGCACTAATGCGCCTAGAACCGCTCGGCCACAGCGGCCGGCCCCACAGGTTCTCGATTACGTTCAGATCCGGAGAGTATGGATAGGGGAGTACAGTAAACGCATCCTGGTCCTCTTCGAACCACACAAGCACACTGCAAGTTGTCTGCATTTTCCTGCTTGTAGATGCCATCGTGCCACAGAAGACCACACTGCATGTAGGGATGGAAATGGTCCCGAAGGGCACATGTGCCTTCTAGAATGACAAGATCACCTACAGTACGTTTTGTTGCGACTTTTGACAGTTCAGTGCGAAACGAATGGAGCTGGACGCGTCAGCTGGTGACTGCTTGAACAGCAAGCCGCGTAAGCTGGCCGATGTGCAATCTTTCTCAAACGACTGTAAAGAAACTATCAGCTCAAAACACCTGATTCTCGCATATCTTATAGGTTAATTCGTCAGCTTTGTGATGAACTGCATACCATTTCGCTAATACTCGCAGTTATTGTGTTATTTCGATATTCGGTAAACTACAGCAAGAGATTCTTAAATTTTGCAGTGAAAAATAAGGGCCGCTATCAATTTGCGTTTCGTGCATGTTAGGTCTTGTGATGCCTCGTATGAAATGTACGAGGGTCACTCCTATTTTTGTAAAAATGTAGTTTTCATTCTGCATGTGAGAAAGTTTTACAGTGTGTAGATACATCCTTCGCGCTTAAGTTCAAACTTAGTTCATCCTGTTCCCGTGAGTGGCGCCGTCACAGCATGTCCTCAGGATCGCTGCTACACTTGACGTTCGTCAGAAACAACGTGCTGTCATAGAATTCCTGTGCTGTGAGAACGAGACAGTGCGAAACAGCCACAAGAGGTTGAAAAAGGTGTATGGAGATGCTGCTGTCGATCGCAATACAGTTAATCGGTGGGCAAACAGGTTACGTGATGAAAGCGGGCACGGCAATATAGAGGATTGTCTTCTCAGCGGCAGGCCTGGTACTGCACACACCCCAGACAATGTGCAGAGAGTTGACGAATTGGTGACTGCTGACAGACGCATCACAGTGAACGAATTGTCACGCTACGTTGGGATAGGGGAAGGAAGTGTTTCCAGAATACTGAAAGTGTTGGTTTTAAAAAAGGTTGCAGGCTGGTGGGTTCCCAGGATGTTAACAGTGGCTCACAGAGAAACAAGAAAAACAGTATGCAGCGAACTTTTGGAGCAGTACGAAAATGGTGGAGATGAATTCCTTGGAAGAATTGTGACAGGCGATGAATCATGGCTCCACCATTTTTCACCAGAGACGAAGAGACAATCAATGGAGTGGCATCATGCAAATTCACCCGAGAAAATTCAGAACCACACATTCTGCTGTAAAAGTTATGGCCACGGTGTTTTTCGATTCTGAAGGACTTGCTTGTGTACATCATGCCAAGTGGAACCACCATAAATTCTTATGCATAAGTGACGACACAAGAAACTTCAAGCTCGACTGAGTCGTGCTCGACCATATCGGCAAAAGCAGGATGTTTTGCTGTTGCACGACAATGCACGGCCACATTGCAGTCAACAATTCATGGAAGCGATCACAAAACTCGGATGTACAACGCTGAAACACCCGCCTTACACTCCTGACCTGGCTCCAAGTGACTATCATCTCTTTGGGAAACTGAAAGACTCTCTTCGTGGAACAAGGTTTGAAGATGATGACTCCCTTGTGCACGCTGCCAAACAGTGGCTCAAACACATTGGTCCAGTATTTTACCGTGCGGGTATACAGGCGCTGGTTCCAAGATGGCGTAAGGCAGTTGAGAGGGATGGAAATTATGTGGATAAATGAAAATATTGTCCCTAAAGGATGTATCTACACATTGTAAAACTTTCAAACATCAAGGGATCACCAACTTAGTATCAGATGGAAGTTTGGGGGGCGGGAGTGGGTAAAAATCGTAGAGGGAGACCGATAGATGAATACAGTAAACAGGTTCAGAAGGACGTAGGCTGCAGTAGTTATACGGACATGATGAGACTTGCATAGGATGGAGCAGCTGGAGAACTGTATCAAAGCAGTCTTTGAACTGAGGACCACCGCAACAACAATGTGAATAGCAGATGAAACTTCCTGCCGAACCGAGACTCGAACTCGGGACCTTTGCCTTTTGCGGGCAAGTGCTCTACCATCTGAGCCACCCCCGTCCTCGCAGCTTTACTCCTGCCAGTACCTCGTCTCCTATCTTCCAAACTGCAGAGAAGCTCTCCTGCGAACCTTGCAGAACTAGCACTCCTAGAATTTCCTTTCTTCCAGGACTACTAGTCCTGCAAGGTTCGCAGGAGAACTTCTGTGAAGTTTGGAAGGTAGGAGACGAGGTACTGGCAGGAGTAAACCTGTGAGGACGGGGCGTGAGTCGTGCTTGGGTAGCTCAGTCGGTAGAGCGCTTGCCCGCGAAAGGCAAAGGTCCCCAGTTCGAGTCTCGGTCCGGCACACAGTTTTAATCTGCCAGATAGTTTCATATCAGCGCACAGTCCACTGCAGAGTGAAAATCTCATTCACGAATAGCAGATGTGTGTCTCTACTGACCTCTCTATGTTTCTCAATGATTTGTGTAATAGCGAAAGTATTGTCTGTGCGCGACCTGCCTTTCGTAGAGCCCGTCTGCTTTCGTAGCAGAATATTTTGAACAGTTACTGCCGGTTGGCCTGAGGTGGGGTGCGGTGTCTAGAGGCATCGGCACACGGACCGTGCACCCGAACGTTGAGCGTTGAGCGTGCCGTGTTTCTGACGTCATAGCGTGGAGCAGCACGTTCAGGAGTCTTTGCGAACGTGCAGAGGAATATCTGGCATGTCAGATATTCTGAGCGTGCGTCTGAGCGTTGATCAATGAGATGGCACAACGTCTCCTATGTCACACGCACGCCGTCTCTCTTCAGTACAGAGTTGTGAGGCGCCATATTGGCATTCATTTCAAGCGTATATGTGTATATGCCATTTCTGAGCACCAGCAAATTGAGAATCACTGGAAAACCACTTGTTAAGTGTGTGATCCGTTCCAATAAAATAATGAGAAACATCATATTCGTGGCAAAAGAATTATTGTAACTTGCGTATTATGAGAATAGGCTATTTGAAGGCACCGGCACACTGAAGATCCACCCAAAACGCATTGTTCTTGGTACAATTTGTTATAATTAAATTTCAATTAGGAACATATCTACGATTGAGGTTAGTAAGATACTATCATTGGTACCAAGGGATTGTTGTTGATTTAGCGTCATGAGTATGCCGGCACGGTAGCTCAGCGTGTTCGGTCAGAGGGTTAGCAGCCCTCTGTAATACAAAAACTGAGTTAATGGATCAACGACGAACTGAAACGGGTGTCTTGCGACGTCCGCCCCGAGCAGATTCAACGAACTAATACGAACAAAACGAGATTAAAAATAAAAAAATTAAAAAAAAAGTGGAATCACCAACATGTAATGAAATGACTGTGGGGGCGGTGGTTCGCGTCTATACACTACCAGATTTTTTTCCCCAACATTCGCGTTTTTATTAGGTTCTGATACTTTATTATTAGTTTAATATAATTATACACTATAATATTTGATGTTATGTAAATATAAGTTCACCTTTTCTTGAGGGGTGACTGTTCGATTGGCTTAATCTACTAGACAGGTTGCGCTACTTGTGTAAAGGTATTTTGCTCCTTTTTCTTTTACGCTTCGTAATTACACATGTTGCAAAGATTCTGCTACTGGGTCGGAACAGTGATCAAGTAAGACTGACCTTGGGGTTTTACTAAAATATGGGAATGATGAAATAATAAACATTATTTGTTCTCCTTATGCGAAGAAGTATTCCAAATCTGTTCCGCACTGTTTGTAATGGAAGTTTTAGAAGCCTGTGTCCTTATTGATTGGAAATAATACTTTCCTTTTCGTGGACGATGGAGGAAATGTGCGTTTTAATAGAACTAACGTGGTGATTTTACGCTGGCCCGTTGAGTAAAACAGTGTGATTTACGAACTAGAAACATCCCTCAGCTGCCGCTGGAGTGCGTTGCGGACGCGTATACCACGTTGGGGCCCACGTACCGTATGCACAAGTCGCATCGTTCCTGAGCGCTCAGCAGCACGTTGAACTTGGCACGCTCAACGTTAACGTTCGACAACACGGTCCGTGTGCCGACGGCTTAGGCGGCGTCTGGCGGTCGCGAGGCGCTGCAGAGTGGAGCAGCCCGGAGTGCGCTGCGAGACGCCCCGGCTGGGGCGCCCTCGCAGCACGCCCCTAAATCCTGGGGCGACAGGCGGAGGGTATTAAAAGCAATACGAGCAGCCCCTGCCGTGTCCCCTGGGAAGAGCGCCCGCGGACGAAATATTCACGGCCCCGGACGGGGTTGGTGTGCCCGCACCGCTATTCCTGCCGTGCCCGGCTGCCTCTGCCTGCACGGCTGCGCTCGCATTCACCGCGAGCCGTCCTCGTTCTCGTGTCGTCGCGTCTTGTCCTCCTGCCGTCCCGCTCCGGCAACGATTAATTGCATTCTTCCCGCGGGGCGCGCCTTATGACTCTTAATTTATAACGGCGCCGGCGTGGCTTTCTGGTGGCGACGACGGTAATTCTTGCAAACGTCGCCTTCGAGTGCAGCCGAGGGAAGCCACCTTGCGGAATGAATAATGACGTCTACCCCCATCCGTTTGCCCCCTCATATTTTATCACTTTTGAGTTCCTTTTCAAAACATCCACACAAAATTTTCAAACACAGATTGGCGCTTGATATTTATTTCCTCTTCTGATAGCCCGCATCTCACACGGAACAAGTACTTTAACATGGGGATAATACGGTGTGGCCCACTGCTGTTTCCTTAAGGGGAGGTTTACTCCACTACTGGCCATTAAAATTTCTACACCACGAAGATGACGTGCTACAGACGCGAAATTTAACCGACAGGTAGAAGATGCTGAGATATGCAAATGATTAGCTTTTCAGAGCATTAACACGAGGTTGGCGCCGGTAGCGACACCTACAACGTGCTGACATGAAGAAAGTTACCAACCGATTTCTCACACACAAACAGCAGTTGACCGACGTTGCCTGGTGAAACGTTGTTGTGATGCCTCGTGTAAGGAGGAGAAATGCGTACCACTACGTTTCCGGTCGGATTGTAGCCTATCCCGATTGCGGTTTATCGTATCGCGACATTGCTGCTCGCGTTGGTCGACATCCAATGACTGTTAGCAGAATATGGAATCGGTGGGTTCAGGACGCCATGATGGATCCCAACGGCCTCGTATCACTAGCAGGCAAGATGACAGGCATCTTATCCGCATGGCTCTAACGGGTCGTGCAGCCACGTCTCGTTCCCTGAGTCAACAGACGGCGACGTTTGCAAGACAACAACTATCTGCACGAACAGTTCGACGACGTTTGCAGCAGCATGGACCATCAGCTCGGAGACCGTGGCTGCGGTTATCCTAGATACTGCATCACAGTCAGGAGCGCCTGCGATGGTGTACTCAACGACGAACCTGGGTGCACGAATGGCAAAACGTCATTTTTTCGGATGAATCCAGGTTCTGTTTACAGCATCATGATGGTCGCATCCGTGTTTGGCGACATCGCGGTGAACGCACATTGGAAGCGCGAATTCGTCATCGTCATACTGGCGTATCCCCAGCGTGATGATATGGGGTGCCATTGGTTACACGTCTCCGTCACCTCTTGTTCGCACTGACGGCACTTTGAACAGTGGACGTTACATTTTAGATGTGTTACGACCCGTGGCTCTACCCTTCATTCGTTCCCTGAGAAACCCTACATTTCAGCAGGATAATGCACGACCGAATGTTGCAGGTCCTGTACGGGCAAGGACATGTTCTGAGGCATCAAGGGATCACCAATTTAGTATTGGAGGGCAGCGTGGAGGGTAAAAATCGTAGGGGGAGACCAAGAGATGAATACACTAAGCAGATTCAGAAGGATGTAGGTTGCAGTAGGTATTGGGAGATGAAAAAGCTTGCACAGGATAGAGTAGCATGGAGAGCTGCATCAAACCAGTCTCAGGACTGAAGACCACAACAACAACAACAACGACCCGTGGCTCTACCCTTCATTCGTTCCCTGAGAAACCCTACATTTCAGCAGGATAATGCACGACCGAATGTTGCAGGTCCTGTACGGGCCTTTCTGGATACAGAAAATGTTCGACTGCTGCCCTGGCCAGCACATTCTCCAGATCTCTCTTTTTTCTTTTTTGGTCATCAGTCTGACTGGTTTGATGCGGCCCGCCACGAATTCCTTTCCTGTGCTAACCTCTTCATCTCAGAGTAGCACTTGCAACCTACGTCCTCCATTACTTGCTTGACGTATTCCAATCTCTGTCTTCCTCTACAGTTTTTGCCCCCTACGGCTCCCTCTAGTACCATGGAAGTCATTCCCTCATGTCTTAGCAGATGTCCTATCATCCTGTCCCTTCTCCTTATCAGTGTTTTCCACATATTCCTTTCCTCTCCGATTCTGCGTAGAATCTCCTCATTCCTTACCTTATCAGTCCACCTAATTTTCAACATTCGTCTACAGCACCACATCTCAAATGCTTCGATTCTCTTCTGTTCCGGTTTTCCCACAGTCCATGTTTCACTACCATACAATGCTGTACTCCAGACGTACATCCTCAGAAATTTCTTCCTAAAATTAAGGCCGGTATTTGATATCAGTAGACTTCTCTTGGCCAGAAATGCCTTTTTTGCCATAACGAGTCTGCTTTTGATGTCCTCCTTGCTTCGTACGTCATTGGTTACTTTACTGCATAGGTAGCAGAATTCCTTAACTTCATTGACTTCGTGACCATCAATCCTGATGTTAAGTTTCTCGCTGTTCTCATTTCTATTACTTCTCATTACCTTCGTCTTTCTCCGATTTACTCTCAAACCATACTGTGTACTCATTAGACTGTTCATTCCGTTCAGCAGATCATTTAATTCTTCTTCACTTTCACTCAGGATAGCAATGTCATCAGCGAATCGTATCATTGATATCCTTTCACCTTGTATTTTAATTCCACTCCTGAACCTTTCTTTTATTTCCATCATTGCTTTCTCGATGTACAGATTGAAGAGTAGGGGCGAAAGGCTACAGCCTTGTCTTACACCCTTCTTAATACGAGCTCTTCGTTCTTGATCATCCACTCTTATTATTCCCTCTTGGTTGTTGTACATATTGTATATGACCCGTCTCTCCCTATAGCTTACCCCTACTTTTTTCAGAATCTCGAACAGCTTGCACCATTTTATATTGTCGAACGCTTTTTCCAGGTCGACAAATCCTATGAAAGTGTCTTGATTTTTCTTTAGCCCTGCTTCCATTATTAGCCGTAACGTCAGAATTGCCTCTCTCGTCCCTTTACTTATCCTAAAGCCAAACTGATCGTCACCTAGCGCATTCTCAATTTTCTTTTCCATTCTTCTGTATATTATTCTTGTAAGCAGCTTCGATGCGTGAGCTGTTAAGCTGATTGTGCGATAATTCTCGCACTTGTCAGCTCTTGCCGTCTTCGGAATTGTGTGGATGATGGTTTTCCGAAAGTCAGATGGTGTATCGCCAGACTCATATATTCTACACACCAACGTGAATAGTCGTTTTGTTGCCACTTCCCCCAATGATTTTAGAAATTCTGATGGAATGTTATCTATCCCCTCTGCCTTATTTGACCGTAAGTCCTCCAAAGCTCTTTTAAATTCCGATTCTAATACTGGATCCCCTATCTCTTCTAAATCGACTCCTGTTTCTTCTTCTATTACCACAGACAAATCTTCACGCTCATAGAGGCTTTCAATGTATTCTTTCCACCTATCTGCTCTCTCCTCTGTATTTAACAGTGGAATTCCCGTTGCACTCTTAATGTTACCATCGTTGCTTTTAATGTCAACAGAGGTTGTTTTGACTCTCCTGTATGCTGAGTCTGTCCTTCTGACAATCATATCTTTTTCGATGTCTTCACATTTTTCCTGCAGCCATTTCGTCTTAGCTTCCCTGCACTTCCTATTTATTTCATTCCTCAGCGACTTGTATTTCTGTATTCCTGATTTGCCCGGAACATGTTTGTATTTCCTCCTTTCATCAATCAACTGAAGTATTTCTTGTGTTACCCATGGTTTCTTCGCAGCTACCTTCTTTGTACCTATGTTTTCCTTCCCAACTTTTGTGATGGCCCTTTTTAGAGATGTCCATTGCTCTTCAACTGTACTGCCTACTGCGCTGTTCCTTATTGCTGTATCTATAGCGTTAGAGAACTTCAAACGTATCTCGTCATTCCTTAGTACTTCCGTATCCCACTTCTTTGCGTATTGATTCTTCCTGACTAATGTCTTGAACTTCAGCCTACTCTTCAGCACTACTATATTGTGATCTGAGTGTATATCTGCTCCTGGGTACGCCTTTCAATCCAGTATCTGATTTCGGAATCTCTGTCTGACCATGATGTAATCTAATTGAAATCTTCCCGTACCACCCGGCCTTTTCCAAGTATACCTCCTCCTCTTGTGATTCTTGAACAGGGTATTCGCTATTACTAGCTGAAACTTGTTACAGAACTCAATTAGTCTTTCTCCTCTTTCATTCCTTGTCCCAAGCCCATATTCTCCTGTAACATTTTCTTCTACTCCTTCCGCTACAACTGCATTCCAGTCGCCCATGACTATTGGATTTTCGTCCCCCTTTACATACTGCATTACCCTTTCAATATCCTCATACACTTTCTCTATCTGTTCATCTTCAGCTTGCGACGTCGGCATGTATACCTGAACTATCGTTGTCGGTGTTGGTCTGCTGTCGATTCTGATTAGAACAACCCGGTCACTGAACTGTTCATAGTAACACACCCTCTGCCCTACCTTCCTATTCATAACGAATCCTACACCTGTTATACCATTTTCTGATGCTGTTGATATTACCCGATACTCATCTGACCAGAAATCCTTGTCTTCCTTCCAATTCACTTCACTGACCCCTACTATATCTAGATTGAGCCTTTGCATTTCCCTTTTCAGATTTTCTAGTTTCCCTACCACGTTCAAGCTTCTGTCATTCCACGCCCCTACTCGTAGAACGTTATCCTTTCGTTGATTATTCAATCTTTTTCTCATGGTAACCTCCCCCTTGGCAGTCCCCTCCCGGAGATCCGAATGGGGGACTATTCCGGAATCTTTTGCCAATGGAGAGATCATCATGACACTTCCTCAATTACAGGCCACATGTCCCGTGGATACACGTTACGTGTCTTTAATGCAGTGGTTTCCATTGCCTTCTGCATCCTCATGTCGTTGATCATTGCTGATTCTTCCGCCTTTAGGGGCAATTCCCACCCCTAGAACAAGAGAGTGCCCTGAACCTCTATCCGCTCCTCCGCCCTCTTTGACAAGGCCGTTGGCAGAATGAGGCTGACTTCTTATGGCGGAAGTCTTCGGCCGGCAATGTTGATTATTTATCAAAATTTAGGCAGTGGTGGGGATCGAACCCGGGACCGAAGACGTTTTGATTATGAATCAAAGACGCTACACCCCCTTTTTTTTTCTTTATAATCTCATTTTATTCGCTTTTGTTCGTTGTGTCTGCTCGGGGCGGACGCCGTAAGACATCCATTTATGTTCGTTGTTGATCGATTGACTCAGTTTTTTTATTACAGAGGGCACGTAACCCTCTGACCGAACACGGTGAACTACCGTGCCGGCGCCCCTAGACCACGGGTACCAAGTGTCAACTTATTATAGCACAACTCACGACTTAGTAGTTGCATCGATGTGCCGCTTGAACTAGAAGCAGCTTATAGACCAAGGTCAAAGATATTGTGTCTATGCAAGGCTGCAGGTTTGCCACATATTGCAAAGAAAATCAGTTTCATTACTTTATTGTCGCACCTCATACAGCCTGATTTCCATAGTGCTAGTCACTAATAATAAAAGTAAAAGTAAGTCGCTCCTTCCAGAATAGAACAGACAGACAAGATTCAAAGAAGAGTGGCGCGTTTCGTGACATGATCATTTACTCGCAGCGAGAGCGTTGCTCAAAAAGCTCCAATGGCAGACGCTACAAGAGAGGCATTGCGCATCACGGAAAGGTTTATTGTCGAAACTCCGAAAGAGTACGTAGCGGGAAGAGTCAAACAACATATCACGCCCTCCTACATGTGTCTCGCGAAATGACCCGACAAGAAAATTACAGAAATTAAAGCTAATATGGAGGTTTGCCGATAATCAGTCTACCCACGCGCCACTCGCGAATGGAACAGGGAAGGTGGAATCCGATACCTGTACGACTAGGGCCCTCCGCCACACACTAATGTGGACTGTAGAGTACAGACGTACCTGTAGATATCAGCTCTGTGGCTGGTGCGGATAAGGAAAGCAAGGAGTGTGGAGGTCGAACTGCGGAGTTCCAGAACGTGCGAGGCCAGCAGATCGCTGGAAGCGACCTTGAGCGCCAGCTGCTGCCCTCCACCTGTGTAGCAGTCCGCTTTCCCTCCCTACACTACACCTGCCATACGCAAAGTAATGCCCCACAACAAATACGTGGACGGAAACCCAACTGAATAGAACGGTGTGCGCACTAAATTACGACATTCTGTGCTACCTGTCCTTCAGAACTTGTGAATTATATTAGGATGTTCGATTTTATCCGCGATGGATACGAAGTTGTGGTTGTTAAAGGCAATGCGTACTCCACCACCATCCGCAATGCAAAAGCACTAGCCGCGCGGGGTAGCCGAGCGGTCTTGGGCGCCTTGTCACGGTTCGTGCGGCTCCCTCTGTCGGAGGTTCGAGTCCTCCCTCAGGCATGGCTGTGTGTGTTGTCCTTAGCATAAGTTAGTTTAAGTTATGCAACATTTTGTACATGACTGCACGTTCAGAGACAGTGAATAGTTACAATTGAAGGAGAAACAGCCCTCGGTCACTATTTTTAACAAATTAACCTGGTTTCAACACTGCTAGGAGTGCCTTCCTCAGAATTTAAATCAAAGAATGGTCTATATTCTATAACATGGTCACAAAATTATAACTAAAACAGTCCGTTTTGCAACCTGCACCACGCAAGTAACGAGCAGCCCTTAGTGGTTCGCCATCACAGTTTTCTTTACCTTAAATATCTTTGTGACTAATGCCCTTTTGGCATATTTATTATTTTATAAATGACATATAAGTACTGTCAGTCTTTTACGATGATTCCGTACTTCTACCCTATCATACGCTTTTAGTCATTATTCTGTGACCATGTTATAGAATATAGACCAATCGTTGTTTTAAATTCTGAAGAAGACACTCCTAGCAGTGTTGAAACCAGGTTAATTTGTTAAAAATAGTGACCGAGGGCTATTTTTCTTTCAATTGTAGTTTAAGTTAGATTAAGTAGTGTCTAAACTTGGGGACCGATGACCTCAGCAGCTTGGTCCCATTAAGACCTTACCACAAATTTGCAAATTTACAAAAGCACTAGATGGGCGTGTCTCGAAGGAGCAAGCTACAGTCATCAGAATTGCTCTACAACAGTGGTTTCCAACCTTTCTTAGACCATTACCTCCGAGTGCAATCAGACATTACCTAGTACCCCTTCCGCTCCCCCCCCCCCCCCTCCTCCCACCTTCTGCCATTTCTGCCCCGTTCAAAAATGGCTCTGAGCACTATGGGACTTCTTAGGTCATCAGTCCCCTAGAACTTAGAACTACTTAAACCTAACTAACCTAAGGACATCACACACATCCATGCCCGAGGCAGGATACGAACCTGCGACCGTAGCGGTCGCGCGGTTCCACACTGTAGCGCCTAGAACCGCTCGGCCACCCCGGCCGGCATTTCTGCCCCGTCCCCTCCACTATCACCGAATTTACCTCCTAGGTAAACTGTAGAATGAAAGACTTATCTACTACATTGATACTCCGCAAGCCACCCAACGGTGTGTGGCGGAGGGCACTTTACGTGCCACTGTCATTACCTCCCTTTCCTGTTCCAGTCGCGTATGGTTCGCGGGAAGAACGACTGTCTGAAAGCCTCCGTGCGCGCTCTAATCTCTCTAATTTTACATTCGTGATCTCCTCGGGAAGTATAAGTAGGGGGAAGCAATATATTCGATACCTCATCCAGAAACGCACCCTCTCGAAACCTCGCGAGCAAGCTACACCGCGATGCAGAGCGCCTCTCTTGCAGAGTCTGCCACTTGAGTTTATTAAACATCTCCGTAACGCTATCACGGTTACCAAATAACCCAGTGACGAAACGCGCCGCTCTTCTTTGGATCTTCTCTATCTCCTCCGTCAACCCGACCTGGTACGGATCCCACACTGATGAGCAATACTCAAGTATAGGTCGAACGAGTGTTTTGTAAGCCACCTCCTTTGTTGATGGACTACATTTTCTAAGCACTCTCCCAATGAATCTCAACCTGGTACCCGCCTTACCAACAATTAGTTTTATATGATCATTCCACTTCAAATCGTTCCGTACGCATACTTTTATTTTTTAAGTGATGAAATATGAATGATGCGTGTGTATCGTGTGTGTGTGTGTGTTTGTGTGTTTGTTAGAATGAATGATGAAGCAGTTCGTGGTGCATCGGAAGTGCTACGCACAACTCCTTCTCAGAGAAGACAGCTAATCACCCGCAGTGAGGGCAGACACTTGCTACAAAACATGCTTCCCCTGCGTTACTCCTCTCCATTGCGGCACTTGTTTGACGTGCGCACTGCAACCTCATTTAAAATCAAACAAGTTCAGACGTGTGCACTGTACTTATTGTATGTAAATCACACTTGATTGCTGAACTCGTTACTTCTGAACTGGCAGAAGGTGGATGACTTCAGGCCGTTAATGCTTTGCGTCTGACCATTCTAATAACAATAATAATAATAATAATAATAGTACTCTGTACAGCAATATAGGAGGCGTTACGTAGTTACTGCTGCGTTGTGCTGTCAATTCATTCAACAGTTCCAAAACGAGTAACGAAGCAATTTCTGGACCACTGTAGGCACTATGTAGAACCTGGAGAAGGCATTTTCTTGAGATATTTCGCAACTGTTACGTATATTTCCCACCTTTTTATCATCAGCAATGTACGGGACAAATCACAACATTTGTCCGTAATCGGTGGACTTGTGATGAACCTGCAACCTCCACCGCATTAATGCTGCTAATTGAGAAAAATTAATTACTGATGGCTTATATAATGTTAGAGTCTTATAAAACTGTGACAATAGTAGTGGTATTTCGAAAATAATGTAGTTTCGTGACAAACTGAATCGAATCGTTTAGTATTTACCCCTCAGAAAATTTCATTTTACCCATCAGGTGGTAATTATCCCCAGCTTGTGAATCACTGCTCTACAAGAATTCTATAAAAGCGAGAAAAAGAGGCTTATTTATTACTCTGTTACATCACGATTTTCTTTAGTTTACATCCTCCACGACGCGCTTCGCGAAACGGTCCACCTAGGAGACTCCACACGCAGCTACTACTCCATCGCAGTGCTGTGGAACTCGTCTGAAAACACGGTATGAAGGGAAGCCGCAAAATTTGTCTGCATGTTGACAGTTTGACAGAACATGCTGCTCCAGACGCCGCTGTGCTGTTCGTCTTGCTGCAAACAACCGCATTTCCTCACTGAATGCTCGTGGCGTAGCTGCACGATCCTGCACAGCCGGGCGATCAATGTGTGTGTCCTATCAAATTTCTACATTTCCATGTTCCTACTCCTTATATGAGGCAAGAGACGATATTCTCACAAAGAAAACAACATCCCAAGGCGATTTCTCGATGAGAAACCAGCTCCCTAATCTGTCATTACATACTGATGTCGATGGTATTACTGTTATTTGATCGAAAGTATCCGGACATTGTTGATGGGCATTCATATGCACTGCGTACATGCTTCGAATTCATCATGGCATGAACTCTGCCGAGGACGTATTCAATGAGGTGTGTGATTGTCTGTGGAGGAACGGCAGCCCATACTTGCTCAAGATCCCAATTGAGAGAAGGCAGTGAACTTCGACACAGGGGTCTGGAGAGAAGTCAGCTTTGTAGCTCATCCCAAAGGTGTTCCATTGAGTTCAGACCAGGACCCAGGACAGTGAAGGCCATTTCAGGAATGTTATTGTCCACAAAGCACTTGTCTCACAGACGCTGCTCTCTGACACGGTGCATCCTAATGCTGATACAGTCGTCGTCTCCTAGCTGTCCTTCCACTGTACACAGCACACAAGGCTGGAAAATGTCTACATATTTTTCGGCATTTAACGTTTTCTATAGCGCAATAAGAGAATAGGAACCTAAACAAGACCCCCATACTGTGACACCACTGCCTCTGTACTTAACTATTGGCACTATACATTGTGATGTGATTCTTCAATTTCTCCAGGCGTATTTTAAGACGAAATAAATCTCGGGTGAACAGCCTGGTATGAATGTGCATAGGACACAATATTTCGGCAATCGACCACGTTGCCATCATCAGGTGCGCTGATGTACTGACCGGTGGTGGACCGGCGCCAGGTATATACAGGGTGTTACAAAAAGGTACGGCCAAACTTTCAGGAAACATTCCTCACACACAAAGAAAGAAAATATGTTATGTGGACATGTGTCCGGAAACGCTTACTTTCCATGTTAGAGCTCATTTTATTACTTTTCAAATCACATTAATCATGGAATGGAAACACACAGCAATAGAACGTACCAGCGTGACTTCAAACACTTTGTTACAGGAAATGTTCAAAATGTCCTCCGTTAGCGAGGATACATGCATCCAGCCTCCGTCGCGTGGAATCCCTGATGCGCTGATGCAGCCCTGGAGAATGGCGTATTGTATCACAGCCGTCCACAATACGAGCACGAAGAGTCTCTACATTTGGTACCGGGGTTGCGTAGACAAGAGCTTTCAAATGCCCCCATAAATGAAAGTCAAGAGGGTTGAGGTCAGGAGAGCGTGGAGGCCATGGAATTGGTCCGCCTCTACCAATGCGTCGGTCACAGAATCTGTTGTTGAGAAGCGTACGGACACTTCGACTGAAATGTGCAGGAGCTCCATCGTGCATGAACCACATGTTGTGTCGTACTTGCAAAGGCACATGTTCTAGCAGCACAGGTAGAGTATCCCGTATGAAATCATGATAACGTGCTCCATTGAGCGTAGGTGGAAGAACATGGGGCCCAATCGAGACATCACCAACAATGCCTGCCCAAACGTACACAGAAAATCTGTGTTGATGACGTGATTGCACAATTGCGTGCGGATTCTCGTCAGCCCACACATGCTGATTTTGAAAATTTACAATTTGATCACGTTGGAATGAAGCCTCATCCGTAAAGAGAACATTTGCGCTGAAATGAGGATTGACACATTGTTGGATGAACCATTCGCAGAAGTGTACCCGTGGAGGCCAATCAGCTGCTGATAGTGCCTGCACACGCTGTACATGGTACGGAAACAACTGGTTCTCCCGTAGCATACTCCATACAGTGACGTGGTCAACGTTACCTTGTACAGCAGCAACTTCTCTGACGCTGACATTAGGGTTATCGTCAACTGCACGAAGAATTGCCTCGTCCATTGCAGGTGTCCTCGTCGTTCTAGGTCTTCCCCAGTCGCGAGTCATAGGCTGGAATGTTCCGTGCTCCCTAAGACGCCGATAAATTGCTTCGAACGTCTTCCTGTCGGGACACCTTCGTTCAGGAAATCTGTCTCGATACAAACGTACCGCGCCACGGCTATTGCCCCGTGCTAATCCATACATCAAATTGGCATCTGTCAACTCCGCATTTGTAAACATTGCACTGGCTGCAAAACCACGTTCGTGATGAACACTAACCTGTTGATGCTACGAACTGATTTGCTTGATGCTAGTACTGTAGAGCAATGAGTCGCATGTCAACACAAGCACCGAAGTCAACATTACCTTCCTTCAATTGGGCCAACTGGCGGTGAATCGAGGAAGTACAGTACATACTGACGAAACTAAAATGAGCTCTAATATGGAAATTAAGCGTTTCCGGACACATGTCCACATAACATCTTTTCTTTATTTGTGTGTGAGGAGTGTTTCCTGAAAGTTTGGCCGTACCTTTTTGTAACACCCTGTATAGGACAATCCCCCTCCCGCTCCTTCCTCATACGCTTCCTATGAGTCGGCGCGGTCCAGGTACAGCGTCCGTTCTCCCGCTGTCTGGGCGCTGCGTCCTAGGTCTTCTCCTTCAGGAGGGTCTGCCGGCTCTGCTCTCGTTATTCTTCCCTCCTCCCCCGAAGTCGGTACACTCTGGGAAATATCCTTTTTCTTCTTAATCCGGGTGATCGCGGGTCCCCACGCCTTGCTAACGATGTAACCACTGTCACGATTTAGTTGTGGCTCCCTTACTCTGATCTCTATGGCTTCTTTCATGACACAGTCCCAGTATTTGGAAGTATGTGTCAGGACTTTGGTTTGGTCATAATCCATGCTGTGGAGTTCCGACAGGCAACTGCGACTGCCGACTTACTGGGCTGTTGCAGTCTAGTGTGGCGTTGATGTTCCCGGCATCGTTCTTCAATGGTACGAATGGTCTGCTCTATGTATACACTGCCGGTATGTGATAAACCCCTGATTTACGTAGACCAAGGTTGTGCTTGACACTATCAAGAAGGCTCTTGGTTTTGCTTGGAGATGGTTTTCACTTGGTGTTTACGTAAAGTGCGTCCAATTTTTCCGGATAAGAGCATTGCCTGTCGGAACTCCACAGCATGAATTATGACCAAACCGAAGTCCTGACACATACTTCCAAATACTGGGACTGTGTCACGAAAGAAGCCATAGAGATCAGAGTAAGGGAGCCACAACTAAATCGTGACAGCAGTTACATCGTTAGCAAGGCGTGGGAACCCGCGATCGCCCGGATTAAGAAGAAAAAGGATATTTCCCAGAGTGTACCGACTTCGGGGGAGGAGGGAAGAATAACGGGAGCAGAGCCGGCAGACCCTCCTGAAGGAGAAGACCTAGGACGCAGCGCCCAGACGGCGGGAGAACGGACGCTGTACCTGGACCGCGCCGACTCATAGGAAGCGTATGAGGAAGGAGCGGGAGGGGGATTGTCCTATACAGGGTGTTACAAAAAGGTACGGCCAAACTTTCAGGAAACACTCCTCACACACAAATAAAGAAAAGATGTTAGGTGGACATGTGTCCGGAAACGCTTAATTTCCATGTTAGAGCTCATTTTAGTTTCGTCAGTATGTACTGTACTTCCTCGATTCACCGCCATGATTTCATTCGGGATACTCTACCTATGCTGCTAGAACATGTGCCTTTACAAGTACGACACAACATGTGGTTCATGCGCGATGGAGCTCCTGCACATTTCAGTGGAAGTGTTCGTACGTTTCTCAACAACAGATTCGGTGACCGATGGATTGGTAGAGGCGGACCAATTCCATGGCCTCCACGCTCTCCTGGCCTCAGCACTCTTGACTTTCATTTATGGAGGCATTTGAAAGCTCTTGTCTACGCAACCCCGGTACCAAATGTGGAGACTCTTCGTGCTCGTATTGTGGACGGCTGTGATACAATACGCCATTCTCCAGGGCTGCATCAGCGCATCAGGGATTCCATGCGACGGAGGCTGGATGCATGTATCCTCGCTAACGGAGGACATTTTGAACATTTCCTGTAACAAAGTGTTTGAAGACACGCTGGTACGTTCTATTGATGTGTGTTTCCATTCCATGATTGATGTGATTTGAAAAGTAATAAAATGAGCTCTAACATGGAAAGTAAGCGTTTCTGGACACATGTCCACAGAACATATTTTCTTTCTTTGTGTGTGAGGAATGTTTCCTGAAAGTTTGGCCGTACCTTTTTGTAACACCCTGTATATACATGGTGCCGGCGCACCGCCGGTCAGTACATCAGCGCACCTGATGATGGCAACGTGGTCGACTGCCGAAATATTGTGTCCTATGCACACTCATACCATGCTGTTCACCCGAGATTTATTTCGTCACTATACATTGTGGTACGGAACACTCTCCAGGTATTGGCGAAGAGACCTTGGGAGGTCGCTGGAGGAAGGTGGTACATCTGCACACACAAATCACCTAATTCCCATAAATTCCGAGGAGGGGGGGTGATGATTTCTGACGGCACGTTCAGTCACATCCCAGATGTGTTCGATTGGGTTCACGTCTGGCAAGCTGAGGGGGGGGGGGGGGGGGGTGGCGAGGGGGCGGAACAGCACATCAACTGGAACTCGTTACTGTGTTTCTCGAACCACTCCATCGTACTCCTAGTGAAGGTGAAACGGAGCATTATCTTGTTGAAAAATGCCACTGCTGTCGGGACATATGATCATCATGAAGGGTCGTGAGTGGTCTTCAACCAGTGTACGTTACTCCTTGCCCGGCACGGCGCTTTGCACGAGCTCCACTCAGCCCACGGAGCGTAATGGAGCTGCCGCCAGCTTGTCTCCGCCCTGCGGTACGGGTGTGAAGCAGCTGTTCTTCTTGAAGACGACGGATTCGCGCCCTCCCATCGGACGATAATCTGCCACTGTGCCAACGTCCAGTCCTCCAGTCGAAGTTGCCGAAGCACATGCATGGGACGTCGGCTGCGGAGGCCCCTAGTTCGATGCACTGTGTGTTCAGACACACTTGTACTCTGCACAGCATTTAAGTCTTAGTTCCGCAAAAGTTCGCCGCCTGTTCTATTTTACCAGTCTGCCCAGCCTACGACATCTGTAATGAGCGGTGGCCGCTCAACCCCACAACGTCTGGGCGTGGTCCCACCTTGGTTTCGCCACGTGTTGAAGACACTAAAGTACTCCTCGAACACCCGAAAAGTCGTGCAGTTTCAGAAATGCTCGTGCCGAGCCTCCGGGCCATCACAATCTGTCCTCTGTCAAACTCAAATAGAAGGGCGTACGACAGATCCACACAATTATTGACCTGTTTCGTTGACGTCAATTGTGGAACATGTTTTATGCTCAAGAATTATAACTTTTTTGGAAAATGAACATCTCCTCTACAAAAATCAACATGGATTCCGCAAACAGAGATCCTGCGAAACTCGGCTCGCTCTGTTCCTCCGTGAGATCCACAGCGCAGTGGACAGCGGCGCTCAGGTCGATGGCGTGTTCCCTGATTTCAGGAATGCATTTGACACCGTCCCGCATTGCCGTTTAATGAAAAAGATACGAGCTTACGGAGTATCGGAGCAGACTTGCGATTGGATTCAAGACTTTCTAGAAGATAGAAAACATGTCGCTCTTAACAGAATAAAAGCGACAGATGTAAAGGTAATATCCGAAGTACCACAGGGAAGTGTGATAGGGCCATTGCTGTTCACAACATATATAAATGACCTAGTAGAAAGCTCGGATGCTCTCTAAGCCTATTCGCAAATGATGTAGTTGTCTATATCAAAGTAGCAACGCCAGAAGACAGTAAGAATTTGCAGAGCGACGTGCAGAGAATTGATGATTGGCGCAGGCTATGGCAGTTGAACTACGACGTAAATAAATGTAGCATATTGCACATGCATAGGAAAAGAAATCTACTACTGTACAGCCAGACTACTGATGACAAACAGCTGGAGACAGCGTCTCCCGTAAAATATCCAGGCGTAACTATGCAGGGCGACCTTAAGTGGAATGACCACACAAAACAGATAGTGGGAAAAGCAGACACAAGACTCAGATTCATCGGAAGAATCTTAAGGAAGTTTAACTCGTCCACGAAAGAAGTGGCTTATAAGGCGCTTGTTCACCCCGTTCTTGAGTATTGTTAAGCTATATGGGATCCCTGTGAGGTAGGACCGATAGAAGAGATAGAAAAGATCCAACAACAGCGGTGCGTTTCGTCACGGGATCGTTTAGCTGGCGAGAGAGCGTTACGGAAATGCTAAACAAACTCCACTGGCAGACGTTACAAGAGAGGCGTTGTGCGCCACGAAGAGATTTGCTACTGAAATTTCGGGACAGCACTTTTCAGGAGGAGTCGGACAGCATATTAATTCCCACACGTGCATCTCGCGTATTGACGACGAGGAGAAAATTCGAGAAATTAGAGCCAATACAGAGGCTTACCGACAATCATTCTTCCTACGCACTATTCGCGAGTGGAATAGGATTGGTAGGATCAGATAGTGGTACCGAAAGTACCCTTCGCCACACACCATTACGTTTCTTGCGGCGTATGATGTAGATGTAGATCACGCGTATTCCCCATTCTCACTGATATTACACGCCGGTGCTTGTGTCTGACTAGCAGTTATTCCTCGCCAGGTGAAGCTACTATCATCTGGACGGCTTTATATCGATTGTAGGTTGATTGTCGTTATGTTCTGGCTGATCACTGTCTGTTATTAAGCCGTACTCAGTCACTACTGGGTGGCGCAGTTGTTGCGAGTTTATTACCACACGCGAATGGATCAACTCACTTCAGAAACGCTGCCGCTTTAGTCCCGTCCCACCACGTCTTCGCCACAGAAAGGTTGACCGCCGCCGTAGCAGCAGTACAGCCAGACCCGCATGGGCGCTGGCCACTAATTGGTGCGTGTTTACTGGCGGCGGCAGCCCGACAATTGCGCTCATTCAGTGCGTTGCTTGCCGTTCGATTTACTGCCTCCACACGAATGAATTCAATTGGCGGCTGAGTGGCCGGACCTTGGAGGAGCCGAGGAGCCGCGCCAGCAGGCAGCCAGCTGGCGTTCTGCCCCCACACACCGTCTCACAGCGGCGCCACCGCACCATTCCCTGCTCTCTACGTTCCTCGTTCCTGTCACATCGCCTTCCCGAGCTGTTTCATTCTATAAACAAATTCTGTTGTTCGTATAGATCGCTTTAAATTCTTTTAAAAGACCGGTTTCCGCTCACATGAACCATCCTCGAATCTATGCGACATTGCAGTGCCTGTATTATTCCCAATTACTTTTGTCCTAATTCAGAATAACACAGGCACTACAATATCATATTTATCCGCCGACACCGGGCAAGCCACTGTCCATTAAAATGTATCCCTTGTACGGGAATATACAGAATGGATGTACGAGTACAGGCTGTAGACACATGGTTGACGGTATATGGAAGGAAGGCTTTCACTACCGGATGACATAGCTGCTGGTAAACCTTTCGGGATGTGAGGTCGTGGTCCAAGAAACTCTTCTGTTCCTAACGTTTAGTCCAGGTCTGTGCTGGACATCCTCAGAAGCGCTCCTCCGCCAACGGCAAGACTCAGTGGAGGATCGCTTCTGAGGATGTCCAGCGCAGTCCTGGATGAAACGTCAGGAACAGAAGAGTTTCTTGGAGCACGACCTCACATCCCGAAAGGTTTACCAGCAGATACATGAAAGTAGTAAAGGAGTTTTGCTATTTGGGGAGCAAAATAACTGATGACGGTCGAAGTAGAGAAGATAAAGAATGCAGACTGGCAATGGCAAGGAAAGCGTCTCTGAAGAGGAGGAATTTGTTAACATCGAGTATAGATTTAAGTGTCAGGAAGTCGTTTCTGAAAGTATTTGTATGGAGTGTAGCCATGTAAGGAAGTGAAACATGGACGATAAATAGTTTGGACAAGAAGAGAATAGAAGCTTTCGAAATGTGGTGCTACAGAAGAATGCTGAAGATTAGATGGGTAGATCACATAACTAATGAGGAGGTATTGAATAGAATAGGGGAGAAGAGGAGTTTGTGGCACAACTTGACTAGAAGAAGAGACCGGTTGGTAGGGCATGTTCTGAGGCATCAAGGGATCACAAATTTAGCATCGGAGGGCAGCGTGGAGGGTAAAAATCGTAGAAGGAGACCAAGAGATGAATACACTAAGCAGATTCAGAAGGATGTATGTTGCAGTAAGTACTGGGAGATGAAGAAGCTTGCACAGGACAGAGTAGCATGGAGAACTGCATCAAACCAGTCTCAGAACTGAAGACCACAACAAACAACAACATGGAAGGTCGGTTCTGGTCTTGAGTTGTGCTCGGATAACCTCAAGGTAAGTCGACCACCCGCGATAAGTGGGAAATCCAGTTTCGAGTCCCGGTCAGGCACGAATTTTCACTATCGTCATTCTATTATACAGCTGATGGCAGTCGATATTCGCATCTGTGAATACATTTCGTGTATATCCTCGGGTCTGGCTGTATCGGTTACAAGAGTAAAAGGGTATACTGTGACGTAACATGTAGAATTTTGCTGCTATATTGCACAGCTTATCCTTGTAACGGACACACTCGGGTCTGAGGACTTCCAGAACGAATTTTCACTACGTACCGAAAAGAGCGCTGGTTCGAAACTTCCTGGTAGATTAAAACTGTGTACCGGACGTGGTCTCGAACCTGGGAAGTCTGCCTTTCGCCGGCAAGTGCTCTATCGACATTTTCCTTCTTTTCCATTTTTTATATAGCGATTGGGCTACCGAACAACAGTCCGTCCTCACAGCTTTACTCCCTTCAGTACTCCACCTCCTACCTTCAGACTTCACAGAAGTTCTCCTCCCTGACTTGTATTACTAGTACGTTATTGCGTAGACATGGCTTAGCCACAGCCTGGGCCATTGTTTCCCAGGACTAAACGGAGCGAGGTGGAGCAGTGGTTAGTACACTGGAGCCGCATTCGGGAAGACAACGGTTCAAACCCGCGTCAGGCCACCCTGATTTAGGTTTTCCGTAATTTCCTTAAAACGCTTCAGACAAATGACGGGATGGTTCCTTTGAAAGGTCACGTCCGAATTCTTTCCCCATCCTTATCTAATCCTGTGCGAAAGATGACCTCGCTGTACGAGCCCTCCCCCAAATCAACCAACAAACCAACTTGAACTAAATTTCACGCTAAAGTTGTGAGGGTGGCTCGTCAGTCGTGCTTGGATAGCTCAATCTGGCGATAGGCGAAGGTACCACGTTCGAGTCGCGGTCCTACAAACAGCTTTAATTTTACCGGTAAGTTTCAAACCAGCGCACACTCCGCTGCAATGAAACTTCAGCCAGGAAACAACCCCCTGGCTGTGGTTAAGTCACGTGTACGCAATTTCTTTTCCGCCAGGAATTCTAGTCCCGCAAGATATGCAGCAGGACTTCTGTGAAGTTTTGCAGGTACGATATGAGCTGCTGGCAGAAGTAAGAGCTTCGAAGGCGGGTGGTGAGTGGTGGGGGGCAGCTCAGCCACTAGAGCACTTGTCTCCGAGAGGCAGGGGTCTCGGCGTCGAGTTTCCATCTGCCAGGAATTTTCAGGTCTTGGGATGGTTCAAATAAACCAAAACAGGTCATTTTTAGAAAAAAAAAACCATCTAGTCGGAAAACAGAACATGTTTCACAACTAGTGACTGCGAAATTTCTTCAAGGACAACATGCCAATATTTGCTCATTCTTTTGGTGTTGGTTGAGTATTTATGTACCACTGTGCTTCTGTCATTCTCATCTCACGCGCACCGAGTTGCGAGGCAGGTCAATTACGGACTATAGTATCAAGAAAACAATTCCTATACAGATTCCGCCAGCCTGATTCGTGAATTCGGTGGAAAAAGTTAATGTAGATGAGGTGGAGGAGAAGCTGATGTAGTAGGAAAGGTGATAGGAAAAGATGACAATGTGAAGTAAAAGGAGCAGAAGAAGTGAAGTGAAGGATGAGGACAAGACGGAAGGACAGGGGGGTGAGGAAACAGGAAAATGAACGAGGAAGCAGGAAGAAGGAATGGCAGGCTAAAGGCGGGACAAGAAGCAGGGGCATGAACAGGAAAACATGGAGCATGTGCGAGCAGGAAAAGGAGGAGATGAGAGGTGGAGGAAGCGGAGGAGGAAGGTGTCGAAGAAGGGAATGGGAGGATGGAAAGAGAAAGCAGGAGAAGGAGGGCGCAAATGCAAAATATAAGAACGAAGAAAAGCTGCATCTCGCAAAACTTGCGAAAACTTTGCTTGGCGAATACTACAAGTCTACAGTTTAAACTGTAATCCATTATTATTTATTACTGTGCATCTATGCAGCCTCGTGTATGGCGAGTCGGCAAGAGTAGCATCTACACCCTACGTCCTCAATTATCTGTTGGCTGTATTCCAGTTTCTGTCTTCCTCTACAGTTTATACCATCTGTCGCTCCTTAGTACCATGAAAGTCATTCGCTGATGTCTTAACAAATGTCCTATCATCACGTCCTATCTTGTCAGTGTTTTCCATATGTTCCTTTCTTCGTCGATTCTGCAGAGGATCTTCTCATTCCGAACCTTATCAGTCCAATTAATTTTCAACAGCCTTCTGTGGCACTATATCTCAAACGATTCTCTTTTTATTCGCTACAACACTGAGCTCCAGACTTAAATTCTCAGAAACGTCTTACTCAAATTAAGGCCCATCTTTGACACGAGTAGCTTTTTTCGTTCAGAAATGTCCTCTATGCTTGTGCTGGTCTGCTTTGAATGTCCCCTTCGCTTCGCGCGTCATATGTTATTTTCCTTCCGAGGTGGTAGAATGCCTATGATCCACAATTATGATGTTAAGTTTGTTGGTGGTAGAATGCCTATGATCCACAATTATGATGTTAAGTTTGTTGTTATTTTCATTTCTGATGCTCGTCATGACGTCCCTCTTTCTTTGGTTCACTCTCGGTTCATATTCTCTGCTCAGCAGCCTGTCCATTGTATTCACTAACCTCTGTGAAACTTCCTCAATTTAACTGAGGGGAGCAACATCAGCGAATCTTACCCGTGATATTGTTTCACACTGAATTCTAATCTCACTCCTGAACCTTTCCTTTATTTCCTTCATTGCTTCTTGGATGTAATGTTACAACAACAGCGTGGAAAAACAACAACCCCGTCTTCTACCCCCTGTAATCCGAGCTCCTTGTCTTCCGTTGTTAATGTTCCCTCCTGGTTGTTAAACAGAGTGGGGCAAATGAAACTGGACCGGACGAATGGGTACGATTGGACGTGAATGTAGGCATGTAACCACACCCCGTGACGAGCCCAACACGTGTACGCTGCCACGTGGTTCACACCGGTGCAAGGCGTAGTGCGGCCTGTGCCAGTGTGTGAGTGGAGCAGTGCAAAGAGGACGATGGTACTCTCAGTTTAGCAGCGGGTGTTCTTTGTGGGAAGTTACGTGACAAAGTCGTGGAAACAGTATGGTCAGTTGTCTACTGAGAAGTTTAATAGTATCAAAGTGCCATGTAACGCTTAGTCCGAAAACAGCGTCAGACAGGATCTGTTTTGAAACAAGCCAAAAAACATTGCGAAACGTGTCCGCACATCAGAAAATGTGACTGCAATTCACCAGAAAATGCTTCAAAGTCCTACCAAATCAATACGCCTGTTGCAAGAGACCGGCATATCACGTCGATAATGCGGACGAATGCTCCACCTCGACCTGCACATGCATCGCTACTGAATTTTTGGAAAAAAAAACACAGTTTGTCCAAGGAGTGAGTGATAGATTATTTTGTAAAATTTTTTTGTTTATTTATAGACGCAATCACGTTCTTATGACACAGTCATAACTGGCTTCCGCCACACAATGACCAGATTCTAAAACAATACAAAAGAAAATTTATATTAAAACCTAAAAATAAGTACAATGACCATCTTCAGATTATAAAACAAAACAAAACAAAATTTATATTCAAACCTAAAAATAAAATTTTAATATAAATTTTCTTTTATATTGTTTTATAATCTGAAGATGGTCGTTGTATGGCCGAAACCGGTTATGACAGTGTCATAAGAATGTGATTGCGTCTATAAATAAACAAATAATCACTACTGAGTGTCTGTTGTTCATGCATTAAAACCAGAGGACGCCCCTCAGTGTCTCCAGTTTTGTGAGTGGCTGTTCGCTGAGATAACAATTAATGGCTTGGACACGGATCTGTTCAAATTTAAAATGGTTCAAAAGACTCTGAGCACTATGGGACTTAACATCTGAGGTCATCACTCACCTAGACTTAGAACTACTTAAACCTAAGTAAACTAAGGACATCACACACATCCATGCCCGAGGCACGATTCGAAACTGCGACCGTAGCAGCAGTACGGTTCCGGCCTGAAGCGCCTAGAACTGCTCCGCCACAGCGACCGGCTACAGATCTGTTCTTTATGTTTGATGGAGCCTGGTTTCACTTGATTGGTTACGCCAACTCTCAAAATTACGGATTCTGGGCAGTGGAGAATTCGCATTACTTTCACTAAACACCATTGCATGGTCAGAAGGTTGGGGTTTGGTGTACAGTGTCTGCACGCCGCATTATTGGTCCTATCGTCTTCCATCAGACGGCGACTTTGGCGCGTTACATCGCCAACATTTTTAAACCATTTGCGGCAGCATTAACGGAGGTGGAAAAGACCTACAGTTACTTCCAACAAGATGGTGCAACTACCCATAGAGCCGGCCGACCCTTGGAGCCCATTTGCACAATCCTCACGCCTGACACAGTTGTTAGCAGAGGTCACTCTGGTCGTGGTCCTAGCTGGTCACCCGTATCCCCTGATCAGTCAGTGTCAGATTACTTTGTGTGGGGAGAGCCCTCATGTCTAAGGTGTATCGCAACAACCCTCCTAGTCTTCAAGAACCGCAGCAGGACATTTCGGATGATGCTGCAGCAATTCGAGCAGTCCAAGTGCGATCTCCCTTCAGAAGCTTACTAACCAGAGCCCGAAAGTGCCGAGAGATGATTGGTGCTCAGTTTCAACATTTACTATAGTCAGTTTAGTACTGTATTTCCTTTCTTCTGGTGTGTTTTTTTGTGCCCTGGAATTCTGTGCTCCGGGCCAATTTTATTTGCCTCACTCTGTACACATTGTATAACAGCTGTCTTTCCCTCAAGTTTACATAATTTTTTTAAAGAATTTCGGAAGATATTATACCATTCCACATTGTCGAATGCTTTTTCTACGTCGGCAAATCCTATGAAAGTTTCCTGATCGCTCTTAAGTCTTGCTTCCATGGCGTCAGAACTGCCTCTGTGGTGCCTTTACCTATCCTAGAGCCAAACTGGTTGTCAAATAAATGTGTTAACGTTTCACATATTTGTTAGCAGCAAATGTATAGGTAACTATTAAACGTCAGTCATACAAGTTTTCTCTGAGTCATCTCTGGAACTTGTCGGCATTGAGATTTTTTGTTTGACTTCTTATGCAAATGTGTGAACTGTAGTGTCTCGGAAATTATGATGTCAGCGCACATAAATGCAACATAGTTTCCTCACGACAAATTTTCTGTTCTCAAATTTTGTACTCTTATCTCATAATAATTTAAATATTTTTAACACCTTACTGTAGTTTTTAAGTTTATGAAACTCTCGGCTTCCTAGTTCCGTCCAAAATAATGTTTACTTTAGTCTTGTGTGTTGTGATTAGATCACGTTCCAGACTACTGAAAGGACTTCTTTGATGTTTGCCGCCATCGTTGATTCTTAATCGTTGTTTAGGCGGCAGGCTTTAACGAGCTGCGTGTATAGATCGTGGAAAAGTTTCTCTTCGGAAGTCTTTCGCAAATATTATGGACACTCGTGTATACTGCAGAGTACGTACTAATATGTGTTTGCGTTTACCGTGCGCTCGACCTTGCGTTCTGCAGCGCTAGGTGCTGAGAATGCTGTGCTGATGCCGTATCGCCGGAATATGGTTGTAATTTCCTTGAGAAGCTCTCACGATTCAAGCAGATTAAAACAAAAAGCGCTCAGATCGTTGCAGCAATTATATACTGTAGATGGTGAGTCACGTAGGACGTAACGCACCTTTCATTTCGTAAACTGTTCAAGATACCAAAAAAATGAAATTTTCACCGAATTATGTTACGGAGAGGGGCACGTAATTTTGTTGTTCCATTAACATCCGTCCTCCCCAGCCCGCACTCCCAATTCTTTAAAGAATGGGACTCAAAGCATAAAATGGCTTCAAATGTCTGATTAAAAATGAATTAAACTGTTAAATATTTGGCATTAAGCATGTGAAACATTTATGGTTAGAGACGCGAAACCTAAAACGGATTGTTTTGTTATTTTCGGATTATTCACCCACAGATTAATGAAAAAACAACAAAAAAGTGATAACCCTTTTACACGTGTAAAGTTATATATTTGTGTTGGTAACTTCAGTGGAACACATGGATACTGTTTGCAAATGTGTTGCGAATAGAGTTAGTAGTAAAGAAGTAATAAATTGAACCATCACGCCTGCTACGGAAGTTGAACAGCGAAAATGTAATGGCCGATAAAATTGTTTTCCTTTCATTACTTTTTTAGGAGGGTGGGGGGAAGATCAGTCAGAAAGAGCTTCGAAAAAGTTTGAAATTATCTGTCAAGTTTTTAGGAAGTCGCCAGGAGCTATGCTACATTGAGACATTTACAGAGTTTCTAATATTAATATTTGATTCACTGTATCAAACCTATAACGTAGACTGTACCTCTTAAAGAGCAGATTACGGTAGCATTTTGAATTTTTAAATTCCGCCTTTATTTATATAAAATATTGAAAATCAAATTTTGGATGCCGTGGAAGTAGTTAGACAGGCAACCTGCAACTAAACCAGGGTTCCGTGGTCCGGCATGACCACTTGTTAGCACAGACAAGGCCTCTTACGTTCTTATCTTGCAAGGGAAACTCACCGCCGCAACCCCCCCCCCCCCCCCCCCTTATGTTTCGTGGTAAGAAGGGCCAGTGGTTCAAATTGATCTCAGCTCTATGGGACTTAACTTCTGAGGTCATCAGTCCCCTAGAACTTAGTACTACTTAAACTTAACTAACCTAAGGACATCATACACATTCATGCCCGAGGCAGGATTCGAACCTGCGACCGTAACAGTCGCGCAGTTTCAGACTGTAGCGCCTAGAAGGGCTAGTGGATAGCCCGTCAAAAACTGAACTTAGATCAAGCATGAAATCACGAAAAATGTGTACTACGCTGTGAGAAAGGAAGCAAAAACGTAACACTGAAGGCTCACAACTCAAGATGTGCAACATCGAGAGTACTAGAACAGTCACCTCGACGTGGTTATGTCGTCACGGTGTTGCACTCCGAAAGGGGGAGGGGGATCCGTGTTCAAGTGTCCCTTAGGCCCCGTATTTTTTTCCCCAAAAAGTTATGTATGGACTGTCCGTCCAATCATTCACATTTCTGTTCGCTGTGTTCAAATTTGTGTCTTGTCGTGGTGTAACGTCCGTTTCCAACAGCGACGTGTAAGGAAGGAACCTCCAGACGTACACTATGTGATCAAAAGTATCCGCACAACCCCCAAAACATACGTATTTCATATTAGGTGCATTGTGCTGCCACCTACGGCCAGGTAGTCCATATCAGCGACCTCAGTAGCCATTAGAGATCGTGAGAGAGCAGAATGGGGCGCTCCGCGGAACTCACGGACATCGAACGTGGCCAGGTGATTGGGTGTCACTTGTGTCATACTTCGCGCGGTTTCCACACTAACAAAACATCCTTAGGTCCACTGTTGCTTATGTGAGAGTGAAGTGGAAACGAGAAGGGGCACGTACAGTACAAAAGCGTACAGGCCGACCCCGTCTGTGGACTGACAGAGACTTCCGACAGTTGAAGAGGGTCGTAATGTGTAATAGGCAGACGTCTATCCAGACCATGACACAGGAATTCCAAACAGCGTCAGGATCCACTTCAAGTACTGTGACTGGCGGGAGGTGAGAAATCTTGGATTTTATGGTCTAGCGGCTGCTCGAAAGCCACACATCACGCCGATGAATGCCAAACGACGACTCGCTTGGTGTAAATAGCGTAAACATTGGACGACTGAAGAGTGGAAAAACGATGTGTGGAGTGCACAATGTGGCGATCCGATGGCTGGGTGTGAGTATGGCGAATGCCCGGTGAACATCATCTGCCAGCGTCTGTAGTTAAGAAAAAATGGCTCTGAGCACTATGGGACTTCTGAGGTCATCAGTCCCCTAGAACTTAGAACTACTTAAACCTAACTAACCTAAGGACTTCACACACATCCATGCCCGAGGCAGGATTTGAAACTGCGACCGTAGCTGTCGCGCGGTTCCAGACTGTAGTGTGTGTCGTGCCAACAGTAAAATTCGGAGACGGTGGTGTTATGGCGCCTTCGTGTTTTTCATGAAGGGGGCTTGTACCCCTCGTTGTTTTGCGTGGCACTATCACAGCACAGCCCTACATTGACGTTTTAAACACTTTATTTCTTCTCACTGTTGAAGAGCAATTCGGGGATGGCGACTGTACCTTTCAACACGATCGAGCACCTGTTCATAATGCACGGCACTTGGCGGAGTGGTTACACGACAATTACATCTCTGTAATGGGCTCGCCTGCACAGAGTCCTGACCTGAATCCTATAGAACGCCTTTGGGATGTTTTGAGACGTCTATCTGGCGTCTCGCCTGCTATCACTTTTTATGGCATTGCGACGGTAATACAGGACTATTACAAATGATTGAAGTGATTTCATAAATTCACTGTAGCTCCATTCATTGACATATGGTCACGACACACTACAGATACGTAGAAAAACTCATAAAGTTTTGTTCGGCCGAAGCCGCACTTCAGGTTTCTGCAGCCAGAGCGCTCGAGAGCACAGTGAGACAAAATGGCGACAGGAGCCGAGAAAGCGTATGCCGTGCTTGAAATGCACTCACATCAGTCAGTCGAAACAGTGCAACGACACTTCAGGACGAAGTTCAACAAAGATCCACCAACTGCTAACTCCATTCGGCGATGGTATGCGCAGTTTAAAGCTTCTGGATGCCTCTGTAAGGGGAAATCAACGGGTCGGCCTGCAGTGAGCGAAGAAACGGTTGAACGCGTGCGTGCAAGTTTCACGCGTAGCCCGCGGAAGTCGACGAATAAAGCAAGCAGGGAGCTAAACGTACCACAGCCGACGGTTTGGAAAATCTTACGGAAAAGGCTAAAGCAGAAGCCTTACCGTTTACAATTGCTACAAGCCCTGAAACCCGATGACAGAGTCAAACGCTTTGAATTTTCGGCGCGGTTGCAACAGCTCATGGAAGAGGATGCGTTCAGTGCGAAACTTGTTTTCAGTGATGAAGCAACATTTTTTCTTAATGGTGAAGTGAACAGACACAATGTGCGAATCTGGGTGGTAGAGAATCCTCACGCATTCGTGCAGCAAATTCGCAGTTCACCAAAAGTTAACGTGTTTTGTGCAATCTCACGGTTTAAAGTTTACGGCCCCTTTTTCTTCTGCGAAAAAAACGTTACAGGACACGTGTATCTGGACATGCTGGAAAATTGGCTCATGCCACAACTGGAGACCGACAGCGCCGACTTCATCTTTCAACAGGATGGTGCTCCACCGCACTTCCATCATGATGTTCGGCATTTCTTAAACAGGAGATTGGAAAACCGATGGATCTGTCGTGGTGGAGATCATGATCAGCAATTCGTGTCATGGCCTCCACGCTCTCCCGACTTAACCCCATGCGATTTCTTTCTGTGGGGTTATGTGAAAGATTCAGTGTTTAAACCTACTCTACCAAGAAACGTGCCAGAAATGCGAGCTCGCATCAACGATGCTTTCGAACTCATTGATGGGGACATATTGCGCCGAGTGTGGGAGGAACTTGATTATCGGCTTGATGTCTGCCGAATCACTAAAGGGGCACATATCGAACATTTGTGAATGCCTAAAAAAACTTTTTGAGTTTTTGTATGTGTGTGCAAAGCATTGTGAAAATATCTCAAATAATAAAGTTATTGTAGAGCTGTGAAATCGCTTCAATCATTTGTAATAAACCTGTATATTCTTACCACATGACTCACGTTGCATAGCCATTGTATAATATGACAACTGCCAAGACAACAGAAGAAGAACAGACACGTCGATGACCAGATGGAGAGTTCATAATTCTGTGGAGGGATAAAAAAGATTGGCACAAGGGAGATTTACACACGGACCTCCCCTCTTTACATTTTCACAGCGTGTCCAAACAGCCACGACGCCATGGTCCTCCCAGTTCGCTCGATGTCGCACATCTTGAGCTTGGACAATTCACTGTTTCTCTTTTGCTTCTTTTTTCACAGTTCAGTACAGCTGCTTCCCGTTTTCATGCTTCATCTTTGTCCAGTTTTTGACGGGCTGTCCACTGGTTAACCTTCTACATCTATATCTACATTTATACTCCGCAAGCCACCCAACGGTGTGTGGCGGGCACTTTACGTGCCATGTCATTACCTCCCTTTCCAGTTCCTGTCGCGCATGGTTCGCGGGAAGAACGACTGCCGGAAAGCCTCCGTGCGCGCTCGAATCTCTCTAATTTTACATTCGTGGCCTCCTCGGGAGGTATAAGTAGGGGGAAGCAATAAATCTGAAGGGGATGCTATGGGGAGTTTTCGGCAGGCCTACTTTCTTGCTGAAGAGAGCATGGCACGAGCACGGACACAGCCGTGTTTGGACCACAGTCGCCGATCCCAGCCGCATAGTCTTTCAACTTATACACCAAATTCTGGAATACTTTTGCGAAGAGATTCAAAGCGAAAGTTAAGGAGCGTTATTTCACTGACTCAGCTTTCCGTAAAACACATTATTCTACGCCGGCCGCGGTGGCCGAGCGGTTCTAGGCGCTTCAGTCCGGAACCGCGCGACTGCTATGATCGCAGGTTCGAATCCTGCCTCGGGCATAGATGTGTGTGATGTCCTTAGGTTAGTTAGGTTTAAGTAGTTCTGAGTTCTAGGGGACTGATGACCTCAGCAGTTAAGTCCCATAGCGCTCAGACCCATTTGAACCATTTTTCTGCCGTACGACCATTTCCGTCCGATAAAACATCAGATCTCCACATGGCCGTTGCCGGAAAAGAACCTGCAACAACGGGACCAACGACGACTGAAGAGAATCGTTCAACGTGACAGAAATGCAGCCCTTCCTCAAACTGCTGCAGATTTTAATACTGGACGATCAAAAAGCCTCAGTGTGCGAACCATTCAACGAAACATCATCGACATGGGCTTTCGCAGCCGAAGCCCCACTCGTGTACCCTTGACGACTCCTCGCCTGCCCGCGCCAACACCGCCATGGGACTGTTGATTGTAAACGTGTTGCCAGGTCGGACGAGTCTCGTTTCAGACTGTATCGAGCGGATGGACGTATATGTGTATGGAGACAACCTCATGAATCCATGGACTCTGCATGTCAGCAGGGGACTGTTCAACCTGGCGGAGGCTCTGTAATTGTGTGGGGCGTGTGCAGTTGTATGGGACCCCTGGTACGTCTAGATATGACTCTGACAGGTGACTCGTACGTAAGCATCCTGTCTGATCACCTGCATCCATTCATGCCCATTGTAGACAGACTTTTCAAATCCCAGCAGGACACTGTGACACCCCAAACGTCCAGAATTGCTACAGGAACACTCTTCTGGGTTTAAACACGTGAACAGTATTGAGCATATCTAGTTGCCTTGGAACGTGCTGTCCAGAAGAGATCTCCATCCCCTCGTACTCACAGATTTATGGACAGCCCTGCACAGATTCATGGTGTCAGTTCCCTCCAGCACTACTTCAGTCGGGTCCATGGCACGTCTTGTCGCGGTACTTCTGCGTGCTGGCGGCTGCCCAACATGACATTAGGCAGATGTACCAGTTTCTTAGGTTCTTGAGCGTAAATGGTCGGAAGAACGCACGAGAGAGCACAGCGAGATCATGAAGAGATTTTGGGAAGAAAGAAGGAAGAAGAAGAAATCATGACTACTCAGGTTTAGTTGCTCTCTTAAAAACGATCTGACTCGTAACATCAGACTTTTTTTCCAGATGATGCACTTATTTATGATGAACTGTAAGGTGGCGATCAAAAATTGTCCGTTTGGGGGCGTTGCTTCAGCCTGACTCCGATACGGTGTATAAGCACAGACATGTACGCAAAAGATTATCGGTAGCATTCACGTCTTTCCGGCGTGCGTGCAGTGAACGCGGAAACGTGAACCATGGCGACATTATTAACACTCCATCAGCTTTACCCACTGTATCTCATGCTGACGGAATGGATAGCGAGCGCACTAAGAAATTTGGCTGAACTATTCCTCGAGTATGCCTGCAAGGAGTAATAGACTAATCGTTTTTATTTTAATTTATTCATTAGTCATTGCAGAAATCGTGACTAAAAACACTCAACAAAAATACATCTTTGTTTCAAATATGCGCCATTTTATTATTTTTTTCAAATTTTAGTCAACTATCCAGTATATTACAGATTAATAAAATTGTTTGTTTTCTAATTGCAGCAGACTGGAGGACTCCCATCATGGACACACACCACATTTTGAACAGAGCAACTTCAACTCCTCGGATGAGGGGATTAATAACGATTGAATTCCTTTAACAATCACAAAATGTTTTTCAAGAATCAACAAATAACGTGCAAATAAATTTACGTTCATTGTTTCAATAGTTTATCGACAAAAGTCTTAAATATCCCTTATTTTATAAAAGTTTTTATTTGTGGGGATCGACAGCCTCCAAATGCTTTATAAACATTGTGGTGTCACGGCCAGACACCACACTTGCTAGGTGGTAGCCTTTAAATCGGCCGCGGTCCGTTAGTATACGTCGGACCCGCGTGTCGCCACCATCAGTGATTGCAGGCCGAGCGCCGCCACACGGCAGGTTTGGTCTAGAGAGACTCCCTAGCACTAGCCCCAGTTGTACAACCGACTTTGCTAGCGATGGTTCACTGACAAAATTCGCTTTCATTTGCCGAGACGATAGTTACCATAGCCTTCAGCTACGTCATTTGCTACGACCTAGCAAGGCGCCATTACCAGTTACTATTGATACTGTGCATAATGTACCGTCAAGAGCGACGTTCACCATTTATGGATTAAAGTTAAGTATTCCACCAGCTACGTCTGTTTTTCTAAAGTCTAAATTCCTTGTCCTGTTCCAGATCTCACGCCAGCCTGCGTGAGCTAAAACGCGTGCCATTCGGCTTTCTCTAGTAACCCGGTGTTGGCTCTCCTGCCAACCCACAACAAACATAAACATGGTCAACAGCTGGCTGTAATGCGATGTTTATTTAATCGTGCGATTATCTAATTGCGACTAAGCGTCATTGCCAATCACATTTGCAACATCTGTATTTCATGTCATTTTCAAATCAGTCTTAATTACAAGAAAAAAGTAGCCACATTCCATCATTTTACGAAAGGCTGCACACTACACTGACATCTTTTCAGATCGTATTCTGAACTTTGCTCTATGTACAACAACATGGTAACTGCAGCATCCCTGTCAGAAGTCACTATAGTGTGGATCCTGTCGTAAAATAACGAAGTAGGCCTACGGCTACTTTTTGTTGTAATTAAGAGTGATTTGAAAATGACATGAAATTACAGATGTGATAAATGTGCTAGACAATGGCGCATAGTCGAATTAGCTAATCGCTCGTTTAAATAAACAATACATTGTAGTCTAAAACGGACTAATTAAGCTTATTTTATGGGCTGAGAGAGGATAACGGAACATTAGGTAACAGAAACCAATACGTTGTCCTCGACGGTGAATGTCCATCAGAGTCAAGGATATCGTCAGGAGTTCCCCAGGAAAGTGTGACAGGACGGCTGTTAATTTCTGTACATATTAACGATGAGACGGGTGGGTTCAAAAATGGTTCAAATGGCTCTGAGCACTATGGGACATCTGAGTTCATCAGTTTCCTAGAACTACTTATACCTAACCTAAGGACATCGTACACATCCATGCCCGAGGCAGGATTCCAACCTGCGACCGCAGCGGTCTCGTGGTTCCATACTGAAGCGCCTAGAACCGCTCGGCCACACAAGCCGGCGACGGGTGGGGTGAGAAGCAATTTGCGGCTGTTTGCTGATGACGCTGCGGTGGTCGGAAAGATGGCGACGTTATGTGACTGTAGGAGCATACATGATTATTTACACTCTACTTGGTGTAATGAAGGGCAGCTTGCTCTAAATGTTTAAATGTGTAATTTTACGCAGCTGAAGAGCAAAAGCAATCTTGTAATGTCAGAACAGAACATTAGTAATGTGCTATACAGTCATATCGGTTAAACGTTTGGGCGTAACGGTGCGAAACGATATGAAGTCGAACGAGAACGTAAGGTCGATAGTAGGGAAGGGGAATGGTCGACTTCGGTTTAATGGCGGAATTTTAGGCAAGTGTGATTCATCGGCATAGAGATCACTAGTGCGACCCATTCTTGAGTACTATTCGAGTGTATGTGACCCAAACCAAGTCGGATTAAAGGAAGACATCGAAGCAGTTCAGAGTGCTAGATTTGTTTCCAGCAGGTTCGAGCAACACTTGAGTATACGGACACGCTTCGTGAACAAAAATGTAAATGGTTTTCGCGTAACACTATTGACAAAATGAAAAGAAACGACATTTGCGGTGACTGCAGAACGATTCTGCGACTGCCAACGCTCATTTCTCGTAAGGACCACGAAAGTAAGATGAGGAAAATTACGGCTCGTCCGAAGGTTTGTGCACTGAGGTGACATACGTCATTAGATAGTAATGTGCACATATACAGATGGCGGTAGTATCGGGTACACAAGGTATAAAAGGGCAGTGCATTGTCGCAGCTGTCATTTGCAGTCAGGTGATTACTGTGAAAATGTTTCCTAGATGATTATGGCCACATGACAGGAATTAAAAGACTTTGAACGCGGAATGGTGGTATGGTGGTTGGAGCTAGACGCATGGGACGTTCCATTTCGGAAATCGATAGGGAAGTCAATATTCCGAGATCCAAAGTGTCAAGAGTGTGCCGAGAATGCAAAATTTTAGGCATTCCAACTCATTACGGCCTCAGCTTAACGACCGAGAGCAGCGGCGATTGCGTAGAGCTGTCAGTGCTAACAGACAAGCAACAGTGCGTGAAAGAACTCAATGTGGGACGTACAACGAACGTATCCGTTACGACAGTGCGACGAAAATCGGCATTAATGAACTATGGCAGCATACGACCGTCTGCCAACGGCACGAAATAGCCTGTAGCGTCTCTTCTGGGCTGCTGACCACATCGGTTGGACTCTAGACGGTTGGAAAACTGTGGCCTGGTTTGAAGAATGTCGATTTCATAACTGATGGCAGTGTTCGAGCGTGGCTCGAAGACCAGGAAACCATGGACCGAAGTTGTCAACAAGGCGCCGTGCAAGCTGCTGGCGACTCCATAATGGTTCGGGCCGAGTTTGTATGGATTGGATTGGGTCCTCCGGTCCAACTGAACCGCTGACTAGAAATGGCTATGTTCGGCTACTTGTCAGTCAGCTGGGCGACAATTGTTCGCGATTGGTTTGAAGAACATTCTGGACAATTCGAGCAAATGATTTGGCCTCCCAAATCATCCAACTTAAATCCCATCGCCGGCTGCTGTAACCGAGCGGTTCTAGACGCTTCAGTCGGGAAACCGCGCTTTTGCTACGGTCGCAGGTTCGAATCCCGCCTAGGGCATGGATGTGTGTGATGTCCTTAGGTTGGTTAGGTTTAAGTAGTTCTAAGTCTAAGGGACTGATGACCTCAGATGTTGTCCCATAGTGCTTACAGCCATTTGAACCATTTTAATCGCATCGGACGTTTATGGGACATAATCGAGGAATCAGTTCGTGCACAAAATCCTGCACCAGCAACACATCAGCAATTATGGCGGCTATAAAAACTGCATGGCTCATTATCTATGCAGGGAACTTCCAACAACTTGTTGAGTCCACGCCAAGTCGAGTTGCTTTACACCTGGCAAAAGGACGTCCGACACGATATTAGGAGGTATGCCATCACTTTTACCTCAGTGTGGGCAGCTCTCTTCCTTCGCTCCATTTGCAAGAAGAGCAGGAAAGGACCTGGTACTCTCCGCCACGCAACGCACGGTGGCTCGCGGAATACGTATGTAGCTGTAGATGTGTGCAGAGGTAGCCGTCTCTTTAGTTTGAGTGGACTCTGTTTTGTTCCCTGCGGTAAGCAAAGGTCTGCACTCATAGTGTTGGTTTGCTGCAGCCTCGAGCAGCTTCCCGAAATTGCCGATAGTGGGCGCTGACTTTTATTACAGCTGAGAGTAACTGCGGCCTGGATTCAAACGGCGCGGCCGCTCCGCCCCAGACTGGTGGGTTTGGGGCCGTTGTGGGCCATCTGTATGCGACGGCGCCCTTCCAATTCTCCGGCGCGCCGGCCAACTCGCCGCGCTTATAAATCCGCGCTGTCTGCTCTGGCAGCAGAGAGGGTTTCCAGAAGTCGACCGCAGTGCGCTGCGCGGCTCGGCTGTGGTACCCCAACCAATCAAAACACGAATTACCTCCTCGTACTAAAACAGCACTGTAACTGTTTTGAGGCAACGTTCTGTAAGAGCGTGCAAAAATATTGCAGGACATAGAGAAAACTCCACTCCACAATTTGAGGTGGGGAACCTGGGGTCGGAGAAGCCAGCTTAAGGAGGCAATAGGAATAAAAGCACTTCTTTATTTACATTAGTGTCCGCCCCCGGTAGCTGAGTGGAGGGATAGGTCTGTTTCACGTCCCAGATAGAGCTCGCGCCCTATTTGTCAGCTCCCAGATGACGGTATGGACACGTTGCCCAACGAGCCTCACTGGTCTCCTCCTGTCGGCATATACTGTCAGCCCCAGTGATGATCTCGGATGTTCCGGACCAGTTACATTATATAAGATACTTCTTTCTTGAAATTTATCTACACCTCACCTTACCAAGACAGCTTTCACTCACGACAAAGGCAGTATACAATGTCCTCCAATTAGGTCGTCCACCTAACCCGATTGAACAAAAGTTCCTCCAAGTTGACTGGCGTCATGTATGGCGCGCGGTGTTCGCCTGTTACCTTGACACGAATGTTCAATCTGTCTGGTACCTAACTGTCAATGGTATCCACCTCGCCCAATCACCTCTATGTTCCATGTGTGGAGTGCCAGACAATGACGAACATCGGTTTGTTTTCGGACCGGCGGCGGAGGTTTGGCACTTTTCGCTTTTCTAACGCGGGACATTCCGGATCGGATTACTCCCCTTTCATTATTATTTCCGGAACGTGACTATTTTCCTCAGACAAAGATCAATACTGTGAATTGGATTCGCGGACTTGCCATTCACTACCTATTTGGACAAACTGTAGACTCTGTACTCGATTTTTGGACATACCTCAATGACAGTCATTATGTCGTTGTCCGTCACCCAAAATACAGACAATTTTTCTCGAACTTCCTTGGGAGTGCTTCCCACGACCCGCCTCGCAGCTGGAATGTGATAAGCCAAGAGAGAAGAAGGTTTCCTGTTTGAACCAATGAACATTTCTGAACAATTGCACGGAACACATCAATTTCGAAAAGACGTGACTCAACATATTCGCAGCGAGGCGCAGATGGCCTCTGATCAATTACACAACAAAAATAAACAAAACAAAAAATACACATAAAAATAAAATTCAGAAAAAGGAAGATTTAGTTTTGTTTGTAAGGATAGCCCTAACCTTGAATTCCCATATTTCCCCTGGTATATAGGCAGCTCTCCGGGGTAAGTTTAGTCAGGAGCCAACGCCTGAAGTGATACAGATTTTTTTGTTATAGGATGAAAAGTGGCGGTGGCACTTAGTTTCTTTTTTTAGTTCCATTTTCCTAAGGGGCTTTAAAAAAATAAATAAAAATAAAAAAATTTAAAAAATGGATTGCTGATAGGTTCATATACATATACAAAAAAAGTGGTCTGCGCAACAGAATGTCAACCGTAAGGGACCGGGTTCGATTCCCGCCTAGGTCGGAGATTTTTTCAGCTCAGGGACTGGGTGTTGTGTTGTCCTAATCATCATCATTTCATCCCCATCGACGCGCAAGTCTCCGAAGTGGCGACAAATCGAAAGACTTGCACCAGGCGAGCGGTATACCCGACGGGAGGCCCTAGTCACACGACATTTACATTAGTTCAGTTAACGGCAAATACCATTATCACTGACACGATAAACGTACCATTTGTACTGTCTCTTACAAAATGTGCTGAAACTGACGGCCGTCAACCTCAACGCAAGTATGGCATCAGGGAATAGGATTTTGACGCATCCTGACAAATATCGCTGATGTGTTTCGAATCATATCACAGGCAACTACAGTTGTGGGTTCCAATTCAATCTCCGTATCCACTGGAGTCTCATATACAAGTAACTCTAGGTGTCCCAATACGAAATAATCAGGGGGATTCAGGTCAGGTGACCTCGCAGGCCATGGAGTAGGATCTCCACTTCCAATCCAGGGACCAGGAAATACAGCACTGAGACGGTTGCGGACATCCACACTGAACTGAGGCGGTACAGCGCCATGTTCTATCCACATCCTCTCACGAACCACCAGGTAGAGCTCTTTGCACGGAACTCAAGTACAGGTTGTCATTCAGACGGCCAGGTAGAAGATATGGCCCAGTGAGATTGTTACCTACAATGCCGGCCCAAATATTCACAGCAAAACGCACTTGATGGTGTGACTCTACTACAGAGTGAGGGTATTCCTTATCTCGCACATGGCTATTCCTGCTCTTCGAAATACCATCATGACCAAATCAGGCTTCCTCAGTAAACAGCACGATCTGGTCGATCAATCCTGCTGGAGCAACCAATGACACAATACATTTATTTTTATTTTATTTATTTATTTCTTAGTCCGCAGCTAGTGGTCTCGCGGTAGCGTTCTCGCTCCCTGAGCACGGGGTCCTGGGTTCGATTTCCGGCGGGACCAGGCATTTTTACCTGCCTCGAGATGACTCGGTGTTGCTGTGGCGTCTTCATCATCATCATTCATCCCAATTACGGTCGGAGGGGGGCAATGGCAAACCACCTCCGCTTGGACCACCGCGGCCGGCTTTTTGGATGAAGCTGGAGCTGTCGCCCGATGATGTCCGATACGTACTCGACTGGAGACACACATGTGCTGCTCGAGCAGGTCAAGGTAACATGCCAGAAGTCTGTAGAGCATTTTGGATTATAACAGTACTATGTGGACAAGCGTTATCCTGTTGGAAGACAACCACTGACATGCTGTTCATGAACGGCAGCACAGCAGATCAAATCACCAGACTGACGTATGATTTGGCAGTCAGGGTGCGTGGGATAACCACGGAGTGTTCCTGCTGTCATTCTAAATCGCACCCCAGACCATAACTCCAGGTGTAGGCCCAGTGTTCTAGCTCGCAGATTGGTTGCAGGCCCTCAACTTTCCTCCTCTTAATGAACACACGTCCATCACTGGCACCGAGGCAGAACCAGCTTTCATCAGAAAACACAACCGTCCACCGCTCTGCTCTCACTTGACAACAATGAAGTCGCAAATGGCGGTGGTTTGAGATCAGTGGAATGCACGCTATATCTCTGGTTCGGAGCTGTCCCTGAAGTAAGCCAGTTCGTTGTCACTGTCGCACCAACAGCTGCCCAGATTGCTGCTGCAGATGCAATACGTAGCGACACAGCCATACACCGAACACGGTGGCCTACTCTCTCGGTAATGTCACGTGGCCGTCTGAAGCCCAGTCTCCTTGCGACCGTACATTCCCGTGATCGCCGCTGTCGGGAATCATGTACTGCATTATCGTGGAAGAAACGTCCAACTTCTCGTAGCCCTATTACACAACCTCGTTCCGCGAGGTGTTGATAATGGCGTCTTTGTCGCCTTACAGGCATTCTTGACTAACATCAACTCACCACGTCTTCCTCAAAGGTAACTAACGCTGGCGACCAAAAAATGGCTCTGAGCACTATGGGACTTAACATCTGTGGTCATCAGTCCCCTAGAACTTAGAACTACTTAAACCTAACTAACCTAAGGACATCACACACATCCATGCCCGAGGCAGGATTCGAACCTGCGACCGTAGTAGTCGCGCGGTTCCGGACTGAGCGCCTGAACCGCTAGACCACCGCGGACGGCCGCTGGCGACCGTCAAGACGTGTATTTAAAGCAAATATACAGGCTGCTCAAATTCCTCTACTATTACCCTCATGGTTTGTAACAGGGATGTAAAAGTAATAGGTAGCAAAAAATGGTTCAAATAGCTCTAAGCACTATGGGCCTTAACATCTGAGGTCATCAGTCCCCTAGAACTTAGAACTACTTAAACCTAACCAACCTAAGGACATCACACACATCCATGCCCGAGGCAGGATTCGAACCTGCGACCGTAGCAGCCGCGTGGTTCCGGACTGAAGCGCCTAGAACCGCACGGCCTCAGCGGTCGGCACAGGTAGCGATATATCGGTTGTCTCTTCTAGGAATGTACGCGCTCGGGACTTATAAGCGTATGCCATACCGTGATCCACAACGCCTCCCTTGTAGCATCTACGATCATATCCACGACGGTTTCACGCTTACTAAATGAAACTGATAAAACGCGCTATTCATCTTTGAATCTTCTCTATTTCCTCTATCGTTACACCGCGGAAGCGCTCTAACAAGTATGCATGAAAACGCCATGCGCAGAATCAAAACTTGCGTTTGGGGGGGGGGGGGGGGAGGATCTTTCTACTCTCTGCTCGGCTACTATTTCAAAACTGGCCTGAATTAAAATGCTCATCTAACGGCACCATTTGTATGTTCTCCGTTAGGATTTTAAGCGCGAAAACAGTCACCCTCGATCCGATTACGCGTGCAAAAACAGTCACCGTTAAATAAGTCGTCAGTGGAGCTAGACTGATGCTTCAGATCTGGCTCACCGGTGTATCGGATCTTGCCCCAAGAGAAGTTTTTACCGTTTCAAAATATCTTGCCTCGTCAGATTTTACTTCCAAAAACAAGGTTCTCTGGCAGGTTTTTTGAATCACACCACTTTTATACATTAACTCGTATGATCGGTTCAAACATTACAATTTTGTATTTATCAAATGCATAAAGTAAAAAAAAAAAAAACAGAATTATACAGCAATCCTCCTCCGTTCTCGAAATACCATGGTTTACATTCGAGCTAAATGTAGCACGTAAAATTCGGTCTTACGCGCATTGAATGCGCAGAAACGGTTTAAAAAGAATCTTGTACACTATGTGATTAAAAGTATCCGGACACGTGGCTGAAAATGACTTACAAGTTCGTGTCGCCCCCCATCGGTACTGCTCGAATCAGTAAGGTGTTGGCCCACCCTTACTCTTGATGACAGCTTCCACTTTCGCAGGCACACGTTCAATCAGGTGCTGTAAGGTTTCTTGGAAAATGGCTGCCCATTCTCCACGGAATGGTGCACTGAGGAGAGGTATCGATGTCGGCCGGTGAGGTCTGGCATGAAGTCAGCGTTCCAAAACATACCAAAGGTGTTATATAGGATTCAGGTCAGGACTCTGTGCAGGCCAGTCAATTACAGGGATGTTACTGTCGTGTCACCACTCCGCCACAGGCCGTGCATTATGAACAGGTGCTCGAACGTGTTGAAAGATGCAATCGCCATCCCCGAATTGCTCTTCAACAGTGGGAAGCAAGAAGGTGCTTAAAACATCAATGAAGGCCTGTGCTGTGATAGTGCCACGCAAAACAACAAGGGGTTCAAGCCCCCTCCATGAAAAACACGTCCACACCATAATACCACCGCCTCCAAGTTCTACTTTTGGCACTACACACGCTGGCAGATGACATTCACCGGGCATGTGGCATACCCACATCCTGCCATCGGATAGCCACATTGTGTACCGTGATTCGTCACTCCACACAACGTTTTTCCACTGTTTTCAATCGTCCAATGTTTACGCTTCTTACACCAAGCGAGACGTCGTTTGGCATTTACCGGCGTCATGGGTTGCTTATGAGCAGCCGCTCGACCATGAGATCCAAGTTTTCTCACCTATCGTCTGTCATAGTACTTGCACTGGATCCTGATGCAGTTTGGAATCCTGTGTGGTGGTCTGGGTAGATGTCTACCTACTACACATTACGACCCTCTTCCACTGTCGGCGGTCTCTGTCAGTCAACAGACGAGGTCGGCCTGTACGCTTTTGTGCTGTACGTGTCCCTTCACATTTCCACTTCACTATCACATCGGAAACAGTGGACCTAGGGATGTTTAGAAGCATGGAAAACTCGCGTGCAGACACAAGTGAACCCAATCACCTGACCACGTTCGAAGTCCGTGAGTTCTGCAGAGCTCCCCATTCTGCTCTCTCACGATGTCCAATGACTACTGAGATCGCTGATATGGAGTACCTGGCAGTAGGTGGCAATGCGCCTAAAACGAAAAACGTATGTTTGATCACATAGTGTACATAAAAAGTGCACTCTTACATAATATTGAAGGCTCGCTTTTAAAAATCTAGCTTATGTTTTTGTGAGTTTTTACGCGCGCCGCTTCTATATTTCAAAGTTGGGCTGGTTGAAATTTTTTATGGTAGACAAATACATGTAATTAACGGTCGTCCTGTTCTTTTGTGAAAATTTTGTCCGTTGACATGATATAAGCAAAAGGGCTTCAATGGTAATTAAAAAACGTATACCGGAGCAGTCGTCGCCCAAGCCAACAAAAATCTACATCGGTGGTCATGCTGTGGTGCTCTAATGTCAAAATCATGGTAAAGGAAAAGTTGGGATCCGGGATGAAAAATGCTCCTATCATTGTGGAAAAAAGGGTGAATGTGTCCTGGACAGAGTTAGGGAAATAAAAGAAGGGAACTAGCCTTCGACTTACCTGACGGCTTCCAACATATTTAAATCAAAACATCTTGAGAAATTCGCGCTTTGTTACGAGTTAATCCCGCTTCCTCAGTGAGGTTAGGACACATACCTGCATGGTGTTGGCACGCTAGCATCTTGCAATTTATAGGCTAAAATCCCTGACATTGTGCCCAAAATCCAGAAGATTTGCCAGCAATACTAAACAATATATAACATCATATGGTTGAAGAGCAGACATGTAATAACTAAAAAAGTTTTTCTTGGGGGATAAAATGTTTGGGATGGATTAAAAGCGGAAATATGTCAAGATACCTTGATTTAAATGCCTTTGAAGCTGCCCAATAAGTGGAAAGTTAGTTGTTTTAGTTCCCTCTTTTTACATCCCTAACTCGTCTTTTTTGTGCTTTGTTAGGAGCATTTGTCATTTTGGTCAGTCCTATGTTTCGTTCAACGACCGCTTTGTAAGCTACGTCCTGCTACTCTTCCTTAGGATTCTTGCAATGAAACTGTCTGGTATCTTCCTCCCTACGATTACTTTCATGTGATCGTTCCACTTTAAGTCGCTTCGTGCGCATACTCTGAGGTATTTAAGTGGCTGTGTCCATGTGTTTATCCTCAGTACGTTACATTTATTTACGATCGCGATCAAGTGCCACTCCTTGCAGCGAGTGTCAGTCCTTTGCAAGTTTTCCTGCATTTCGCTACAATTCTCCAGCGTTGCAACTTCACTGTACAGAACCATACGGAAGTACCGACGACAAAACCGCAAAACATTGTTTGCCCGGAGATCGCATGATGCACATGTTAATAACGATAAAAGGTTGTTTCAGTATAACGGAGATAAGTGACATGCCGTTCGACAATCGAAGGAAGTCACACGTTTGACTTCACGCAGAAGTAGCCTCTGTGATACAAGATGGTGTGTGTGTGTGTGTGTGTGTGTGTGTTAGTTATGTAAAATATGTGCCGATAAATAAAAAAAAGTGTAGCGCTACAATCGGCGTCAGAGTTGTTAGAGTGAAACGCTGCTGCTTGATTTTGCTGTTCTGCTTGGAAAATTTATAATGCGTATCGCAAGGGAATATAGGATTACGCCAAATTCAGTTTCTACAGAGAGCTACTAGATGTAACATTTCGTTGTTTCTGTATTACGTGTGTCCCCATCACAGACTCTATTGACTTGCTGTCCAAGCTCTTTGACGACACCATCGTGGATTTATTTAAACGCACTGACGTCGTCATATTTCTTACATGATGGAGAATATTTTAACCAAACCGACGGCGTGGCGATGGGAAGTCCATTAGCTCCAGTAGTAGCCAACCTCTTTTCGAAGACATCGCCTTGGACACGGCTCCTGTAAAGCCGAGTTGTTTTTATCGCTACATCGACGATACCTTTGTCATTTGTCCACATGGACAAGAAAAGTTAGAAGAGTTCCTGGAGCACTTCAACAGCATCCATGACCACATCAACTTCACAATGGAAACAGAGAAGGAGGGTTCCCTGCCGTTCTTAGGCGTGCTTGTCCGGCGTAAAGATGTGTGTGGCTCTGAGCACTATGGGACTTAACTTCTATGGTCATCAATCCCCTAGAACTTAGAACTACTTAAACCTAACTAACCTAAGGACAGCACACAACACCCAGCCATCACGAGGCAGAGAAAATCCCTGACCCCGCCGGGAAGCGAACCCGGGAACCCGGGCGTGGGAAGCGAGAACGCTACCGCACGACCACGAGCTGCGGACCCGGCGTAAAGCCACTGGGTCTCTAGGTCATAGCGTTTACCGCAAGCCCACTCACACGGATCGGTATTTGGACGCCACCAGCTTCCATCAGCCAGCACTGAAACAGTCAGTTCTGAGGACCTTAGTACATCGAGCTGAAACCGTCTCAGACGCTGAAAACTTGCCGAGAGAATTGAGCCACTTACGCAAAGTTTTTTAAGGTAAACGGTTACAACAACAAACAGATCCCACAAGCAGTGTCATCCAAGCCTCAAAGGAAGAAGATCTCTGAAATAGACATCAAGCAGGTTGCTTTCTTACCGTTTTGTGGTTCGACAACAGGGAATATTAGTCGGCTCCCGAAGAGCCATAAAACAGACACAATCTTCAGGCCTCCGCCAAAGATCCGGCAACTAATGATATCTGTGAAAGACGATGTAGGCCACAGAACGCCAGGCCTTTACAAGATATCGTGTGGATGTGGGCAGTTCTATGTCGGCCAGACTGTTCGCACTATTGAACAGCGCCGCATAGAACATGAAAGGTGTTACCGTCTGCGCTATCCCGAAAAGTCAGCTGTAGCAGAACATGCTCTGGAAAACGGACACCGAATTGCATTCGATGAGACGTCTGTTATTAAACGGACTAATGGCTTCTGGGATAGTGTGATAAACGAGGACATAGAGATTAGAATTTCTGACGACACCTTCAATACAGACGGTGAGTACAGCGTGGGATGCGGTGTTGAGGGAGCTGAAGCGGGCCCGGCGGTCGCGCGGCCAAAACATTACCGTATATGGTCAACACCGACTCAAAGGAAGGCCTCGGCGCTTGTTGGTGACTTCACGTCAGCTAGGCACGGCGAACGCCAGGTCTGTTGCAGGCAGAAACGCCTGGGCGTGCTTATCACTATAAATCTCTTATTTTTGGACAAAATGTTTGGTATTGTTTTGGATTCTGCAGTTTTATTTAGATGAAAGATTTTCTTACTATCGTAAAGCTACAAATGATGATCGTAGTTCTGTGTTACTGAATCCTGTCGAAACAAACGTAGATCAATATGACAAGATGCTTTGCCCCATTGCAAGTTTCGGAAATTTTACATTCAAGTAACTATATTTACTTGATCCATTTTGCTATCGAAACTTACCCCAACCCCCTCACAACTAACTCGTATCTTTTATTTATTTATTTATTTATTTTCGTTTGACATCGTCACTGGAGATGTGAACCAATTTACATGTGTAAATTTCCAACTGTTGCCAGTCATTAGATTGCAGTCGTTTTCAACGAAAGGAATTCTAAACAGGAAACAAAATAATTTCATACATCGAAAATACTGCTGAGCTAAAACTTTTTTAAACATGCACATTAGAAAAGATAAATATTTCCCTCTTGCAACTGAAAGGAGAAACTTTATAAGATAAAAAAAATTTATTTGATAAAACAAGTATCTCTCTTTTGCCTCTTCTTCTGTCCTCCACCCCCTCCCCCAACGTATACAATCGCAAGATATTTCATTAACATTCGGTGCTCCTCACCCCATAGTCAACCAAGATACCTAAAGAAGAGCACCAATATGTTCACAGCTTCTTGTAAAAGCAACCCAGTACAAACGTAACTTCGTCAGATTTACAAATAAGGTAAAGAAGCACGAATTCTGTTGCTGCTGGACCATTGTTTTTGTATGTCAATCCATAAAAAAGGTGGAAATTTAAGTTCAGGAGTACACTATTTGTTAAGAAGTGCAAAATGGTTCAAATGGCTCTGAGCACTATGGGACTTAACGTCTGAGGCCATCAGTCCACTAGAACTTAGAACTGCTTAAACCTAACTAACCTAAGGACATCACACACATCCATGCCCGAGGCAGGATTCGAATCTGCGACCGTAGCGGACGCGCGGTTCCAAACTGTAGCCCCTACAACCGCTCGGCCAACCCGGGCGGCGTTAAGAAGTGTAATGAATTGCACAATTAATTGATTCTAGAAATCTCTCAGAACAATGTGTGTTGGTCAACAACCGCCAAGTTTTACATTTTCCTGTGTCAGGTAGGGAGACACCACCATTATGAGTATGCCTGCAACGGACCTGGCGTTCGCCGTGCCTAGCTGACGTGACGTCACGAACAAGCGCCGAGGCCTTCCTTTGAGTCGGTGTTGATATGATGCGGGACCGACCACCAGTGACGTCACGAGCGATGGCGTGGCTATATAAGCACGGCAATGACAACCACACGACAGTCATCCACTTGACAATGGCAGAGGAGACCTCTGCCGAAAGCTCGTGGACGGTAAACCACTTGATGCGGCTTGAAACCCGAGAATGTTTTATTAACAGATGTCGCCGCGAAAGCATGCATTCGCACATAGCAATAAATTGCCAGCAGATAACAGACACTGCCGCTTTTAATACAGAGAGAGGCGTACCAGTTCAGTGTCAGTTTGGAGAAAGTTGGCACACGTAATGGATACTGACTAGCAGCTAATGTCCTCACAGCCATTTCTGGTGAAATTCCAAATTATTTGCCCGGTCGCCGAGAAACTGATACGAGTTGTCCCCTCCCTTGCTCAAATCCTGTGTACCGTCTTGGCTCCTCCATGTAGCCTACTCCTCGTCTAATAAAGGTGTATGGCGAAAGTATATTAAGGCACAGAAAAGGAGTAATAGTAAGATTAGCATAACAGTTAAAGACGCGTTTCTGCACAGGATCGTTTACCCGGCGCGTGGGCTACGTGGGGTTTCCTACCGTGGGATTTCCTACAAGGGTGCAGCAGGTAGCGAAGCTGTCCCGAGCAACCGGTTCCCTAACGAGATGTTTGCGAATTGATCCTCCCCCACTGCTTGTCTATCCCAGTCGCTCACCCTCAGTGCAGGTGTTGTCACAATTTATAAGACAGTGTCGTCGACGATAGCTTTCGTTCCGTACGTTTTGTTATACGACTTCTGTTCTATGCAGTGTACACGATGGAAGTGATAACAACGGAAGGGAGGCCGTGTCTTATCAAGGATGGTCATCGCTACCGTATTTATAGGAAAAATGAAGAATATACGAACTGGATGTGCGTCAATTATGAACGGAGTAGGTGCAAAGGTCGTTTAAAAATTGCAAATGGTGAAATCGTTGCTCAACAGCAACATTCTTGTCCACCTGACGAAATAGATGTGGAGATAAAGAAAAGACTACATAATAGCAGTAAAAGAGCTCGTGAAGAAAAGACAGTGCCTGTAGCCCAAATTTTTAAGCAGGGATTTCAAGATTTGAAAGAGAAAGGATTAGAATTCGTGGCATATATTCCGAAAAGTCCGCAGCTCGTGGTCGTGCGGTAGCGTTCTCGCTTCCCACGCCCGGGTTCCCGGGTTCGATTCCCGGCGGGGTCAGGGATTTTCTCTGCCTCATGATCACTGGGTATTGTGTGCTGTTAGGTTTAAGTAGTTCTAAGTTCTAGGGGACTGATGGCCATAGACGTTAAGTCCCATAGTGCTCAGAGCCATTTGAACCATTATATTCCGAATTATGACAGCTCCAAGACTCAACGGTATAAGGCGAGAAGAGGAGCTACTGTGTGGTGAGGAGGATGGGAGGGGGCAGCAAGGGGAGCCTCAATTTGTTTTGCCAGGCAGGGGCTCTGACCGGTTTAGTGTGCCACTGCTCGTAGGAAACCCCACGACACCGGCGCGTGACAGTTGCGGAAATGCTCTACGGACTGCAGTAGCAGACGCTACACGGGAGGCATTTTGGATCACACAGAAATTCCGAGAGCTTCCGTTCCAATAAGGCTCAGGCAGCGTGGTACTTCCTCCCACGTACGTCTCGCGAAGTGATGACAAGAAGAAAACTAGATAAATTAAGAGTTGATCTGGAGGTTTACAGACAGTCATTTTTTTCGCGCACGATTCGTGAATGGACCAGGAAACGGGGAATGAGATGCACCCTCCATGACACACCGTAAGTCTTCTAGACGTAGATCTAGCTGTAGGCAGACTATCACCACTTGCAACGTTACATGATACTGGTTGTTCTGAAAATATAACAATTATGACACTTCATAGAGAACTGACTCAACATAGACGAATAGAGAAAATTCACTGTCACAACCGATTCCCATGTGAAAGATTTTACTTGCAAATTCAGATTACGAAACTTTCTTCAGCACAGGCCAACAATGGAAAAACTTTTTTGCTGAAAATACCTTATTCTTAGGTTTTTCAGGGTGGGAAATCCAAATATGATACTTAAAAAATCGTATCACCTTCCATTTTTTCACATTTTACAATTTTTAAAGAATTTAACAGCTTTTATATAGAATGAGATTTTCACTCTGCAGCGGAGTGTACGCTGATATGAAAATTCCTGGCAGATTAAAACTGTGTGCCACACCGAGACTCGAACTCGGGACCTTTGTCTTTAGCGGGCAAGTGCTCTACCAGAGTGAGTGCTCTACCATCTGAGCTACCGAGGCACGACTCACGCCCGGTCCTCACAGCTTTACTTCTGCCAGTATCTCGTCTCCTACCTTCCAAACTCTACAGAAGCTCAGCGCACACTCCGCTGCAGAGTGAAAATCTCATTCTGGAAACAGGCTGTGGCTAAGCCATGTCTCCGCAATATCCTTTCTTTCAGGAGTGCTAGTTCTGCAAGTTTCGCAGGAGAGCTTCTGTAAAGTTTGGAAGGTAGGAGACGAGGTACTGGCAGAAGTAAAGCTGTGAGGAGCGGGCGTGAGTCGTGCTTCGGTAGCTCAGTTGGTAGACCACTTGCCCGCGAAAGGCAAAGGTCCCGAGTTCGCGTCTCGGTCGGGCACACAGTTTTAATCTGCCAGGAAGTTTTAGCTTTTATATAGTTAAAATAATTTAAAAAGGAGGTATAGTGAATGTAGATGACGTTGGTAGCACAGCTGAAAAACATTTGCTGGCAAAAAAAGGTCGATTCCATTTTTGTGTTAACAGATGGTGTTTTGTTTACTGTCAACCTAACCTCACTTTCCCGTTTCCTGTGCATGTGCACAGTATAATGTCTAATCGTGGTTATAAAAACTCTGCTGACAGTTTTTGTTATATTTGTAGTAAATTTGTGATTAAAAAACGCCAAAGAAACATTACAAACTTCTGAAGAAGTTTATCTTTCATACCTTGGATCTAAACTTGTTGAGCAAGAAACATCTTGGGCGTCCCATAAAGTATATTAAGTGTGTATTGAAGATCTGAGAAAATGGTCCAACAAGGAGAAAAAAAGCCTTTACATTTGCTGTTCCTATGATATGCAGGGAGCCAAGAAATCATTCTGATGATTCCTACTTTTGCAGTGCTGATATTACAGGTCATAATTTGAAAAACAAGAAGGTAATAAGCTATCCTAGCCTTTCGTCCACCATCCGACCAGTAGGGCATGGTGTAGATTTGCCCGTTCCTGAACCACTAGATGATTTAAATTCTATTCCAACAGAAGTATTTTCTGATGTACAATCTGATTTACATGAACCAGATGATGATGAATTCCATTGTAACACAGAAAGTCTAAAGCCCAAATAGTTTACTCAGACCGAGCTTAAGGATTTGGTTAGGGATCTGGGCATAACGAAAGAAGAAGCTAAATTGCTTGGCTCTAGATCAAAAGAAAAGAGCTTATTGGCAGTTGGAACCAGCATATACATGTATAGAAAGAGAGAGCAGCAATTTTTCAAGTTTTTTCAAGAAGAAGGTGCTTTAGTGTACTGCTCACACATCCCCGATCTGATGAATGAGTTTGGTTTTTGAATACAAAAAGGAAGACTGGAGACTGTTTATTGATTCATTCAAAACTAATGATGGAAAATCGCTACCAAGGCCGCTGGAACACCAACATTATGGGGGACTACTGTTGGTCACTTCCACCGAGAAGTTCAGCAAGCGACTCATCGTTGAAAACGCTGAACAAGAAGCTTCAAAGAAAAAAGAGGAAGAAAATACAAACCAATTCATGCTGACAAGTGAAACCTCTATTAACACATATCATTGTTTTAAGGAGCTTACTGTATATACAAACCATGCTTATGTTTTAACAAAGCGTTTCATTAATTTCCCCGTTTACCGTATACCTGACAAAACTCTACCATCTGGTGAGCAAGATGTATGACACAGACGAAATACCCTCAGACTTCCAGAAGAATATAATGATTCCAATCCCAAAGAAAGCAGGTGTTGACAGATGTGATAGGGATGATGACCTTAGCAGTTAAGTCTCATAATATTGCACACATTTTCTGACAGATATGAAAATTACCGAACTATCAGTTTAATAAGTCACAGCTGCAAAATACTAACGCGAATTCTTTACAGACGAATGGAAAAACTGGTAGAAGCCGACCTCGGGGAAGATCAGTTTGGGTTCCATGGAAATGTTGGAACACGTGAGGCAATACTGGCCTTACGACTTATCTTAGAAGAAAGATTACGGAAAGGCATACCTACGTTTCTAGCATTTGTAGAATTAGAGAAAGCTTTAGAAAATGCTGAATGGATTACTCTCTTTCAAATTCTGAAGGTGGCAGGGGTAAAATACAGGGAGCGAAAGGCTATTCACAATTTGTACAGAAACCAGATGGTAGTTATAAGAGTCGAGGGGCATGAAAGGGAAGCAGTGGTTGGGAAGGGAGTGAGACAGGGTTGTAGCCTATCCCCGATGTTATTCAATCTGTATATTGAGCAAGTAGTAAAGGAAACAAAAGAAAAATTTGGAGTAGGTATTAAAATCCATGGGGAAGAAATAAAAACTCTGAGGTTCGCCGATGACATTGTAATTCTGTCAGAGACAGCAAAGGACTTGGAAGAGCAGTTGAGTGGAATGGACAGTGTCTTAAAAAGGAGGAAATAAGATGAACATCAACAAAAGCAAAACGAGGATAATGGAATGTAGTCGAATTAAATCGGGTGATGCTGAGGGAATTAGGTTAGGAAATGAGACACTTAAAGTAGTAAAGGAGTTTTGCTATTTGGGGAGCAAAATAACTGATGATGGTAGAAGTAGATAGGACATAAAATGTAGACTGGCAATGGCAAGGAGAGCGTTTCTGAAGAAGAGGAATTTGTTAACATCGAGTACAGATTTAAGTGTGAAGGACTGTTTTCTGAAAGTATTTGTATGAAGTGTAGCCATGTATGGAAGTGAAACGCGGACGATAAGTTGTTTGGACAAGAAGAGAATAGAAGCTTTCGAAATGTGGTGCTACAGAAGAATGCTGAAGATTAGATGGGTAGATCACATAACTAATGAGGAGGTATTGAATAGAATTGGAGAGAAGAGGAGTTTGTGGCACAACTTGACCAGAAGAAGGGATCGGATGATAGGACATGTTCTGAGGTATCAAGGGATCACCAATTTAGTATTGAAGGGTAAAAATCGTAGAAGGAGACCAAGAGATGAAAACACTAAGCAGATTCAGAAGGATGTAGGCTGCAGTAGGTACTGGGAGATGAAGAAGTTTGCACAGGATAGAGTAGCATGGAGAGCTGCATCAAACCAGTCTCAGGACTGAATACCACAACAACAACCGTATAGCATAGGATTTTTATACTATATAATAAAGAGGATATTGCTCGAAAACTACAGGTACTACAAAGCAACTAAGGCTCGATTTGGATTCAGCTCATAAAAATCTATACAGATCAGCTATCATAGTAAAAAAAAGTTTTTTTTTTTTAAAATTCCTTGGCCTGTGTTATTATACACAATGTGTATTAAAGTTGTATGTGATGTATCGAATCGTCAGCTTTCTACTTTTTATTAATATGATCATTTGAGGTGGACTTCTAGACTAGGTGCGTAATGCCCCGTAAAATCCAGTACTTTCAGGATGTTTTTTAACCCCGCGGCTACGAGGCGATTTACTTTCTCTCGTTTCGCTGGTCTTCCGTGTCTGAGCAAAGCGAGCGTGTCGGCCGCTGCCCGGCCCCTCCATCGCAGTGCAGACCATCTGCACGCCAGCTGGCGGCCACGCGAGGTCAAGAGCCAACCGCGAATGCGTGCTGCTCCCGGGACCAGCTCCACAAAAGAACAGAAGGGAAAAGAGGACACGCCAAGCAGGGAAAGACACCGTACAACGGCACACTCCCTCCATAATATTCCTCCAATTCTGTCGTCGTTTCATACCGCCCACTGAACAACTTGTTCCTGTTGCGGTTGTGTGCGGTTTACATGTTGTGGTTGCCAACTGACATCATACTCATGTTGTGTTCCACGAAGACAATAAGTAGCCCTTCCAGAACCAAGGCGCGTATCCATAGTTTGGGTGGTGGGGCGAGGGTCAGATTGTCACACAGAAGTTACGTTAGCACTACTTTTCTTCACAATGGATGTCCAAATGCCTAATCGAAGTTCACAAAACTAAAAGAATGGGTGCTGGCTTGATGTTCCTCCAGCGTAGCCATGAAGAAGGGAAGGAATTTATTAAGGTAATTCTAACTGGGGACATGACATGGGTGCAGTACGTGAATTATGAAATTAAGCAACAGTCCAAGCAGTGGATGCGCCCTCATTCTGTCAGTAACCAAAAAAATTCAAGCGGCTGCTGTGAAACCCAAAATGGTGATTACAATTTCTTTTTGCGGTAGTAAAAGAATGTTGACAGCAGATTTTACGAGATGCCGGCCGCGGTGGCCTAGCGGTTCTAGGGGCTACAGTCTGGAACCGCTCGACTGCTACGGTCGCAGGTTCGAATCCTGCCTTGGGCATGGATGTGTGTGATGTCCTTAGGTTAGTTAGGTTTAAGTAGTTCTAAGTTGTAGGGGACTGATGACCTCAGATGTTAAGTCCCATAGTGCTCAGAGCCACTTGATTTTACGAGATAGTTACAAAGACATTCGCGACTGATGCCTTGAATTTACCACTTCAAATTCGGATAAAATCCCAAGCTTTCGATCACTGCCTCCATCACTGTTGTCACCCAAGATTTCATGAAATGTTTACTGCGAGACTTACGGGACTCTGAAAGTCAATCCAAAACAAACTTTTTTGACTGCGAGATTTATCAGCATTCTCCCTACAATCCTGACTTGGAACGAAGGCGAATTTCATCCCTTCCCCAAGATGTAGGTCTCGCTGGCTACTCAACAGTTCACGATTGACGAATTCCAGTGTGGTGTCAACAAGTGGCTGAAGGACCAGGTGGTTCCATTCTTCGATTAAGGAATAAAGAATATGTAAAATATAGAAGAACCCCCTTGAGTCGAAATCGTGATTTTATTTCAGTACACGGTGGATTTCAAGCCGTGGCAACTCTCCTTCAGGTCTACGTCGATTTGTTTTTCAAATTTACGTTAATTACGGTCTGCTTCCAGTACTGGATACATGGTTTTGAAGCACAATGTGAATAAACATGTTTATGTACATATAGCTGAGGTGACACAAATGAAGCCGGCCAGGGTGGCCGAGCGGTTCTAGGAGCTACGGTCTGGAACCGCGCGACCACTACGGCCGCAGGTTCGAATTCTGCCTCGGACATGGATGTGTGTGATGTCCTTAGGTTGGTTAGGTTTAAGTAGTTCTAAGTTCTAGAGGACTGATGACCTCAGAAGTTAAGTCCCATAGTGCTCAGAGCCATTTGAACGATTTTGCATCATGCACTGGAATAAAATCACGATTTTGACTGAAAGCGGTAGTTCTTTTATGAAAGTAGTATAGTCATGGAAGATACACTGCCAGCAAAGAATAAAATAAAGTTAATTTTAATTTTAATAATGAACATTCTCAGTTGCACCGTTTACATAGATTTTACCTAGATTTCAGTCGGGATAACCCAACCTCCTTCAGAATAACAGTATCTACAGTTTGTCCATAGTGGACATCGTCAAGCTAAAACTACAAATCCATAAATTATCGTCAAACTGTAAAACTTAGCCGGCGGGGTTGGCCGAGCAGTTCTAGGCGGTACAGTCTGGAACCGCGCGACCGCTACGGTCGCAGGTTCGAATCCTGCCTCGGGCATGGATGTGTGTGATGTCCTTAGGTTGGTTAGGTTTGAGTAGTTTTAAGTTCTAGTGTACTGGTGTCCTCAGAAGTTAAGTCCCATAGCGACGTATCTGGCACTGCGTCGGCCCCACTTCGCGACCGCGATCCGGCAGCCACGAGTGCTGTACTGGAACTCAAAATGAAGATAAAGTACGTGGTACCACTGTATGACACATGTATGAATGTAAGTGGCGACTATGTACAGATAAAATGTCTACATGTAAGTAGGGACTCTTCAAAAACTTCTATTTTTTTCTCTTTTGTTAGTGGTCAGTCAGAGGTTAATTTCTGAGTAGCAACGATACTTGTGTTCCACGCTTCCTGGTTTGGCTCTGTTGCAAGTCAGAGCAGTCATAATTGCGCAGCAGAGCACACGGAAGCGGTGAACACGGCGCATCAGCCAGCTGGGTGGGAACTCTCCCACGACAGGACAGCACGGGACAGGACTGGGAGACCTGGTTCTGTTCTCAGTGCCGCAGTGAAGCCGTCCTGCGTTCCTCCTCGTCTCCAACAGCACGTGTGTAGCCACTCGCCGCGGGCAAACCTCACCAAAAGTGATACCTGTGTGCATGTGGCTAGGAAGAAAGACAGGGTCGCATGCACTGAGGTCACAAAAGTCATGGGACACTTTCTAATATCGTGACGGACCTCCTTTTGCCCGGACTTGGACTCAACAAGTTGCTGGAAGTCAACTGGCCATGGTGTCTCTATACCGTCCACAACTGCGAAAATGTTTCCGGTGCGTAATTTTCTGCACGAAATGACCTCTCGATTATGTCCCATAAGTGTTCGCTGGGATTCATGCCATCTGGGTGGCCAAATCGTTCGCTCATATTGTCCAGAATGTTCCCCAAAGTAATCCCGAACAATGGTGGACCAATGGCGCGTCGTCATCCACAAAAATTTCAGCGTCGTTGTTTGGAAACACTGTGTCATAAACGGCTCCAAATGATGTCCAATTAGCCGAACGTAAGCATTTCCAGCCAATCATCTGTTCAGTTGGACCAGAGGACCCAGTCCATTCCATGTCACACAGTCCACACCATTATGGAGCCACCACCAGCTTGTACAGTGCCTTGTTGAGAACTTGGGTCAATGGCTTCGTGGGGTCGGCTCCACACTCGAACCCTGCCATCAGTTCTTAGCAACTCAAATCGAGACTCATCTGACCAAGCGACGGTTTTCCAGTCGTCTAGGGTATAACCAACACGGTCACGAGCCCAGGAGAGGTGCTGCAGGCGATGTCGTGTTGTTAGCAGGCACTAACGTCGGTCGTCTGCTGTCATAGTTCGTTAATACCAAACTTCACCTCACTGTCCTGATGGATACTTCCCACACTTATTTCTGCGGTTATTTCGCGCAGTCTTGCTTGTCTGTTAGCACTGACAACTCTACGCAAATGTCGCTGCTCTTGGTTGTTAAGCCCGCATCTCGTGGTCGTGCGGTAGCGTTCTCGCTTCCCACGCCCGGGTTCCCGGGTTCGATTCCCGGCGGGGTCAGGGATTTTCTCTGCCTCGTGATGGCTGGGTGTTGTGTGCTGTCCTTAGGTTAGTTAGGTTTAAGTAGTTCTAAGTTCTAGAGGACTGATGACCATAGATGTTAAGTCCCATAGTGCTCAAAGCCTCTTGGTTGTTAAGTGAAGGCCGTCGGCCACTGCGTTGTCTGTGGTGACAGGTAATGCATGAGGTTTGATATTCTCGGCACACTCTCGACACTGTGGATCTCTGAATACTGAATTTCTTAACGATTTCCGAAACTGAATGTCCTATGCTTCTAGCTCCAACTACCATTCTGCGTTCAAAATCTGTTAATTCCCGTCTTACGGCCATAATCACGCTGGAAATCTTTTCACATGAATCACTTGAGTACAAATGGCAGCTCTGCGAATGCACTGCACTTTTATAGCTTGTGTACGTGCTACTACTGCAATAGGTAATAATTTTTTTCATAATGCGGGGCCACAGTCATCATATACAGTATTTCTTTAAAGTCAGTACCGCCATTAGACTTGTTTATTTACAGTGTTACATTTACACTTACAAAATCATGATTTCGGCTTCGAAGTGCCATTATCAAGTGTTTTAAGTGTATTAAAATATTTTTTTTTAAACATAGCTGCACAACAGCAACGGTTCCACGTAATAAAATTATAAATAGCCGACCAGTTGCAATGGATAAAGAATTCTTTACCTAGCTTTCAACAAATTTAAATTTGTCTTCTTCAGAAGGTGGCAATTTTACATCGCCGTTTTTACAAATGTCTGCATAGATCCATTTGTCAAAATTAAAATATAGCCCTAAAAATAGGGTTTGTCACGTAAATATAAATTAGTACATGGATGTTGCAGAGTATTAAAATACACTATTAGACACATTGTCTAAGGTTCGATATTTCTGGCAGAGCCTACTGCTTTGTTTCATTACTGAGTACACCATCTTGACTGAAATATCGACTCTTAGGCAGTGTGTCTAATAGTGTATTTTAATACGACAGTATGCCATCCTAGGCAATTTATAACACATAAAACGCTTGATAATGGCACTCTGAAGCCGAAATCATGATTTTGTAAGCGTAAATGTAGCACTGTAAATAAGCAACAGTGTAATGGCGGTACTGACATTAAAGACCGCAAAGGTGTTTGCCCATATCGCTATCCCATCAATTCAATGTACTATTGATAGTTGGGAGATCCCGAAGGATTGGTTCGCACGTAGAATCGGAAAGTGTTTTCTCCCACAGCGCGTAATAGCATGGTGTTCGAGTCTGAAGGGTGTGTACTACGATTGCTGTCGGCGCAATTACGGGTTATAACAAAAAGGTAACACGAAAAACACGTAGATGAATAAAACGTGTTATATTGAAATGGGTTCGGAAATGCTTTATTTCCATGTTAGAATTCATTTTCTTCTTCTCTTCATAATCACACTAAACAAGAGAGGTTCACAGGAATAGAGTGTATCATTAGTATACGAAACGTTTTATTACATGAAATATTCAAAATACGCTACTGGTTACGTTTGATTAAAATGTACAATAAGTTGTAATTCTTAGGTTCAACGCCAGTGTTTGTTTTTACAGTGGAACGAACTTAATGTCTACATGCGACTCACTTCACTGCTTTTGTTGACATGCGACTGCATCGCTCTCCTAGCATGAAGCACGTAGCATCAGGTTTTAGTGTTCATCAGGGGCTTGGTTTGCCGTACAGTGCAACGGAGTGTACTCAGATGACACTTGGCAGATGCCCATTTGCTGTATGCACGAGGGTTGGAACTTAAATAGTGGCAACTATTTATTCACAACCGATACAAAAGAGTTACATGTTTGTACCTGTTACTGTCCTTCAAAGTAGTCACCAGCGTTGTGCAGAACTCGTTGCCAGCGATGAGGAAGGCGTAGTATACCGTTAGCAGAGCCTGTTCTGTTGATGGCGCGAATGGAGCGGTCTGCTGCCTGTCGAATCTGTGGAACAGTTCTGACGCGAATCCCAGGAAGTGGATCCTTCATCTTCGGAATCAAATAAAAGCCACAAGGACTTTTAAGTATGGAGGATGGTACAGTACTTCCCAGTCCCATCGACCGAACAGATCAGCCACAGTTTACGCCGTATACGCCCGCGCATTGTCGTGCAAAATGATGGGTGGGTTGTGGAGAAAGTGCTGCCGCTTCTTTCGCAAATCTGGTCGTAGGTGATGCTCCAAAAATGAACAGTAATACTGTGCATTGACGGTCTGCCGTGGAGGAACGTAACGCGTTAGCATAACACCATCACAGTCGTACACGAGGATAACCACAACTTGCAACACACTGGGGCTCTGACGCACTTTTGCCTTTCTCGACGACCCATAATGACGCCATTCGTTGGATTGGCGTTTCAGTTTTGGCTTGTACGATGTGGCCTATGTCTCCTCCAGTGTTACGATACGGCGTAAGAAACCCTCTCCTTCGCGCTCATAGCGCTCCAAGTGGGTCTGAGCAGCGTCGTAACGCATCCATTTCTGCATTTCCGTCAAGTCATGAGGAACCCATCGTGATGCAATTTTTCGCAAGCCCAGGCGTTCCTTCAGGATGCCAAGCACAGCCGTATGCTCTAATCCGGTTTCGTGGGCGAGCTCACGAATCGTATGGCGTCGATCACTGTCCACTAACGCGCCAACAGCATGCACTTCTTCTTCAGAGACGCTAGGACGACCTGCCTGAGGCATGACTGCCACAGTCTGCAGACCTTCGTTGAAGGCTTTTACCCAACGTGCCACTGTTCAGTACGGCAATGCCGATTCCCCGCACGCCTCTTGAAGACCTTGATGACACTGTTGTGCTGTACGACCTCTGGCACATTCAATCTTGATCCAACTCCATTGTTCCTGTTTCAATAACACTGTGACACCGTTACGTTAGACCGCTCGCTGACAAGTGACTGTTTCCCTCGATTTTGCGCACGTCGGTGACGTGGGACGGGCGAGTCCATTTGCTCGGAGGTAAGGTAAGTATGTCAACAACGTGTGCTATCAGCGACAATAGCAGATTCCATTGCATAGTGTCTCCACAGCAATGTTGCCACTATTTAATTTCCAACCTACGTATTAGCAGATAGTATTGGTCCTGGCGCTCAAAGTTTGTATCGGGAGAGATTTCCCGAACGAAAGTGCACCGACAATAGGCCGTTTGAAGCAACTGATCATCGTCTGAGGGAGCATGGGACGTTTAAGCCGATTAATCTCTGGAAGGACGAGGATATCTTAGCGAGAGGAGGAAGTTCTTCGTGGAGTTGAGGACAACCCTAGTGTCGGCTTAAGGCAATTAGCTGCAACGGGTAACGTTGACCACATTTCTGTCTGGAGAGTGCTACAAGAGAACCTGCTCTATCCGTACCACGTACATCGTGTGCGGGCACTAGCTGTAGCTGATTTTCCTGCACGGGTATACTTCTGCAAATAGTTAGTTGATCAATGTATCAACCCTCGCTTCAGTGTAAATGAAATGATAATTAAGTCAGTACCTTAAGCTGTCGACAGGCGTTGATATGCATCAACGGGGACAGTTGAACACGTGTACCGCGACCGGGACTCGAACCAGGGATCTCCTGTTTACGTGGCAGATGCTCTATCGATCTGAGCCACCGAGGGCACAGAGAATAGTGCGACTGCAGGGATTTATCCCTTGCACGCTCCCCGTGAGACCCACATTCCCAACTTAATGTCCGCACACTACATTCGTAGTGCCCCTCCCCACTACACTCATTACTCGCACAGGAAAAGGTCAATGGCCAGTTAGCCTTAACGGTATGGTGATGGTATCTGTTCTTTCGGACATGTCCGCGCGTTTGGGCTGTCGAGAATCCTGTAAACGCTTGGGCCAGGAATGATGGTGACGGTTAGGGCGTCATCTTCTTCCATCCAAGCTCAACGGAGAAACTTACCAAGTTTACTTAGAGAATACTCTAACTCTTAATACAGTGTGCACATAAAGTCCGGGAACACTTTCAATTACTTATTGCACAAGATGGGCTCAAATGGCTCTGAGCACTATGGGACTTAACATCTGTGGTCATCAGTCCCCTAGAACTTAGAACTACTTAAACCTAACTAACCTAAGGACATCACACACATCCATGCCCGAGGCAGGATTCGAACCTGCGACCGTAGCAGTCGCGCGGTTCCGGACTGAGCGCCTAGAACCGCTAGACCACCGCGGCCGGCTATTGCACAAGAACTAAACATTGTACAGATGTCATACTTATTGCATTTAGAAGAGAGACTCTGAAAGTATTTTTTTAGAAACATTCGATATGCGAACCACGAGTGACCCAGCATACGTCAATACGGTAATAGAATTCTTGCCATACCCGTCCCAACATACGCGCTCCACATTCATTTGACTGACACTGGGACGTCCGCTTCTCTTTCCCAGGCACAAGCAAGCCGTCGTAACGAATTTGTAGTGTCAGTGGTAAATGGCCTTCCTTTTTGGCGGCTTCTTATCGTACTTGGTTCTAAACATCCGTTGAACAGCTGTAACACACTTGTTTTTGTCGAACTCCAACATACAGAAAGCTCTCTCCGCACCTGAACTCGACATGTTTGCGACTAACGGTGACTATCGGCAAATTGCCAAAGTACGCTGTGGCGCTATACAAGAAAAAAAAGAAAAAAAACTTTAAGGGTTTCTATTCAAAATGACATATGTATGATATCTGTACAATGTTCGGTTCTTGTGCAATAAATAATTGAAAGTGTTACCGGACTTCATGAACACCCCGTATTACGTTCGGCAAGGGGGGGTAGGAAGGAATTACAACATGCCCTGCAAGATACGATTCTCACTAGCAGTAATATTACAGGAAGCGAACTTCTCCTGCAAGTAGAAAAAGACACCCGCATTGTCTGTGCGAGGGATAAATTTTTCAATCAGTTTAGTTGCTTGCGAATTAATTTCAGTTGCACAGCAACAACTTTACCAGTTACCACCACTTATATTCCGCCCACGTCCAGCTGCTACTGACTAGCCGTTCACTCTGTGACTCGGTCGTCATCGATTGCAGGGTGTTCCCCCAGTCTCTGTGTCATGGCCAGAAAGGGTGAGGATAAACTGTGTTCTGCTTACGCGGAGTAGGGTGTTGAACAGAATGACCTGCTCAATGCCAACCAGCATGGATTTCGAAAATATCGATCATGTGAAACCCAACTCGTAGTTTTCTCACATGACACTAAATGATTTGGATCAAGATAACCAGGTAGATGCTGTATTTCTTGATTTTCGAAAAGCATTTGACTCAGTACCGCGCCTGTGCTTATTGTCAAAAGTACGACCATATGGGGTATCAAGTGAAATTTGCGACTAGATTGAGGACTTTTTAGTAGGGAGGACAGAGCTAGTGATCTTGTATGGAGAGTCATCGTAAGCTGCAGAAGTAACTTCGGGTGTGATCCGGGGAAGTGTATTGAGGCCCTTGCTCTTCATATTGTGTATTAATGACCCTGCAGACAGTATTAATAGTAAAATCAGGATTTTTGCAGATGATGCGGTTATTTATAATGAAGTGCTATCTGAGAAAAGCTGCATAAATATTCAGTCAGATCTTGATAAGATTTCAACGTGGTACAGAGATATGCAACTTGCTCTAAATGTTCAGAAATATACAATTTCGCACTTTACAAAACGAGCCGACCGTTGTGGCCTAGCGGTCCTAGGCTCTCAGTCTGGAACCGCGCGACCGCTACGGTCGCAGGTTCGAATCCTGCCTCGGGCATGGATGTGTGTGATGTCCTTAGGTTAGTTAGGTTTAAGTAGTTCTAAGTTGTAGGGGACTGATGACCACAGATGTTAAGTCCCATAGTGCTCAGAGCCATTTGAACCATTTTGAACAAAACGAAAAAACGTAGGATCTATGACTATAGCGTCAGTCAGTCACTGTTAGAATCTGGCAACTCATACAAATACCTGTGTGTAACACTTGGTAGGGATAGGAAATCGATTGATCATAAAGGTTCAGCCGTGGCTGAAGCAGGTGATGGACTTCAGTTTACTGGTAGAATACTGGGGAAGTGCAATCAGTGTACAAAGGACATTGCTTACAAATCATTCGTGTGACGTCCGCCCCGATAGCTAAGTGGTCAGAGTGACGGATTGCCATCCTAAGGGCCCGGGTTCGATTCCCGGTTGGGGCGCGGATTTTCTCCGCTCAGGAACTGGGTGTTGTGTTGTCTTCATCATCATTTCATCCCCATCCGGCGCGCAGGTCGCCCAATGTGGTGTCGACTGTAATAAGACCTGCACCAAGGCGGCCGGACCTGCCCTGTAAGGGACCTCCCGGCCAATGACGCCAAACGCTCATTCCCATTCGTGTGACCGGAACATTGCTCAAGTGTGTGGAATCCGTACCAGATAGGAACTGAACTGGAAGGCTCTTGAAGACAGACGTAAACTATCCCGAGAAAACATTTCAAGAACCGACTTTAAATCGTACTACAAGCCCCTACGCATCGCTCACATAGGAATCGTGAGGACAAGGTCGGAATAATTACTGCACGTGCAGAGGCATTCAAAGAATCATTCTCCCCACGCTCCCTAGGTGAGTGGAACGGGAAGAAATACTGATAGTTGGTACAATGGAACGCACCCTCTGCCATGCACCTCACGGTGGTTTGCAGAGTATAGATGTAGATGTAGCAGGACAGAAAACGCTTCACGGAGCAGCGCTTTGCATTTAATAAGGAAAAATCCGGCTGCTGTGTGTTCTGAACGATCCCCCCCCCCCCCCCCCCCCAAGCTGCCAGTCGCCTGATTCAGCAGAGCGTCTCGGGCCGATCTGCAATGCTAAGAGGGAAGGCTGGCGGGCGCTTCTCGGACTCGCAGCTGCTCGGCGCCTATAGCTGGCGGAAAAGGAAGCGCTGACTCACGGGAACAACCTGTTCGCCGGCCGCTTCCCCTGAGTCGTTAGAGGCTTTCGCTTCGCAGCCATCACCAGTGGCTCCGCGCACACAGGCTGCTGCTTCATCTCCAGGTATCGCAGACTTCAGCCACCAACGTTTCGCTACTCCAAATCCTCATCGCAGCAAACTATATCGCTCTACGCTTGGGAGAAGTACAAGTGCGCTGAACAGTTTTTCACGGGCGAGCTCAGGGACTGAGCGTAATCTCGGATTGCGCGAGGGTAGGGAACGAAGTCCATCTTCAGTGGATGTTTCCAGATGTTCTTCCGAGTTATTGTTTGCCATTTTGAAGCCAATATTTCGAGGACCGACAAAGCCTTCGTGTTCGGGTAGTACAAGTAGCTCCCTCATACGACGGGTGTTTGAAAAGTCCGTGCAAAGTCCGAGAGATGGCACCACCGGCGGGTATCAAGGTCATGTTTAGTTATTAGCATCTCTGGATGCCAAGTTTCAGCCATATTGGTCTATTTATTTGTGTTTGGCATTCCTGTGAATCAATGAAGTCGAGTGACTGTCAAAAAACGGACGAACAAGAATTTCGTGTGGTGATTACTTTATGAAAGGCAAAACGCCTCAGGAGACTAAAGAGAAGCTTGATAAACATTGCAGTGACTCTGCACCTTCGATTAGAACAGTTGATAAGTGGTTTCAAAATTTTCGGAGTGGCCATATGGGCACAAGTGATGCTGAACGTTCTGGATGCCCTGTGGAGGTTACGACTGCAGAAATCATTGATAAAATCCATGATATTGTGGTGGATGACAGATGAGTTAAGGTGCGCGAGATTGCTAGTACTGTGGGCATCTCGAATGAACGGGTACATAATATTTTGCATAAACGTTTGGACATGAGAAAGCTATCCACAAAAGTGGGTTCCGCGATTGCCCAAGCTTGACCAAAAACGGAATCGTGTGAAGTGTTGCAAGGATGGTTTGTAGCTGTTCAGGAAGGATCTGCAGGACTTTAGGTTGGTTGGTTGGTTTGTGGGATTAAAGGGACCAGACTGCGATGGTCATCGGTCCCTTTGCAGGACTTTAAGCGTCGTTTCGTCCCTGCGGATGGAACATCGATACATTACTATACTCCTGAGACCAAACAAGAATCTAAACAATGGGTTACCAAGGGAGAATCTGCACCAAAAAAGGCGAAGACGATTCCTGCGCCGGCCGTGGTGGCCGAGCGGTTCTAGACGCTTCAGTCCGGAACCGCGCGACTGCTACGGTCGCAAGTTGAATCCTGCCTCGGGCATGGATGTGTGTGATGTCCTTAGGTTAGTTAGGTTTAAGTAGTTCTAAGTTCTAGGGGAGTGATGACAGATGTTAAGTCCCATAGTGCTCAGAGTCATTTGAACCATTTGAACCATTCCTGCGGACGGAAAGGTTATGGCGACTGTCTTTTGGAATTTGCGAGGGATAATCCCCATCGACTACCTGGGAAAGGATAAAACTATTACAGGTGAATATTATTTATCGTTATTGGACCGTTTGAAAACCGAGTTGCAAGAAAAACGCCGGCGACCCATCGACTACCTGGGAAAGGAATAAACTATTACAGGTGAATATTATCTATCGCTATTGGACCGTTTGAAAACCAAGTTGCAAGAAAAACGCCGGCGACTGGACCGCAAAGAAGTCCTTTTCCATCACGACAATGCACCAGCACACATCTCAGCAGTTGTGATCGCAAAATTAATGGAAACAGGATTGCAACTCGTTTCACATCCCCCCTATTCGCCAGACTTGGCTCCCTCAGACAACTATTTGTTCCCCAACTTGAAGAAATGGCTGGCGGGACAAAGATTTTATTCAAATGAGGAGGTGATTGCAGCAACTAATAGCTATTTACGGACTTGGACAATTCCTATTATTCGGAAGGGATCAACAGATTAGACCAGCGTTGGACGAAGTGTAGAAGTCTAAAAGCAGGGTATGTCGAAAAATAAAGACATCAAGCATGAAGGGAAGCAAGTAGTCCACAGATGTCATCGTGTCTTAGATTACTACCACAGGCCCCATACAAGCACAGGACAATGTCACCCATGGCATAATACTGCGTCCGCTATGCACTGTACTGGTGGTTCACCTCGATGGCGGCATTTGTGGAGACGACCGTCGACCTAGTGTGGCAGAGATGCAACCTATCCCACTTTACAGAGCAGACAAGCCTCCGAAGCCCACATTCCGTGAAGAATCGTGGACGTCCAACCATTTAACGCCTAGTGGTAGTTTCACTACCCTTCTACCTGTTCCAGTAAATGTCACGACAGTAGCACGTGAACATTCGATCAGCTTCGCCGTTTTCTAGATATTCATTCACAAGCTTTGCGTAACAGTCATCTGTCCTTTGTCAAAGTCGCTTGCCTCAATAGATTTCCCCGCTCGCAGACCATATATTCGCTAGGGTGATTGCCCGTCCGGCCCTGCTCCGCTTACATACACTACTAGCCATTAAAATAGCTACACCACGAAGATGACGTGCTACAGACGCGAAATTTAACCGACAGGAAGAAGATGCTGTGGTATGCAAATCATTAACTTTTCAGAGCATTCACATGAGGTTGGCGCCGGTGGCGACACCTACAACGTGCTGAAATGAGGAAGGTTTCCAGCCGATATCTCATACACAAACAGCAGTTGACCGGCGTTGCCTGGTGAAACGTTGTTGTGATGCCTCGTGTAAGGAGGAGAAATGCTTCCATCACGTTTCCGACTTTGATAAAGGTCTGATTGTAGCCCATCGCGATTGCAGTTTACCGTATCGCGACACTGCTGCTCGCGTTGGTCGCGATCCAATGACTGTTACCAGAATATGGAATCGGTGGGTTCAGGAGGGTAATACGGAACGCCGTGCTGGATCCCAACGGCCTCGTATCACTAGCAGTCGAGATGACAGGCATCTTATCCGCATGGCTGTAACGGATCGTGCAGCTACGTCTCGATCCCTGAGTCAACAGATGGGGACGTTTGCAAGACAACCATCTGCACGAACAGTTCGACGACGTTTGCAGCAGCATGGACTATCAGCTCGGAGATCATGGCTGCGGTTACCCTTGACGCTGCATCACAAACAGGAGCGCCTGCGATGGTGTACTCAACGACGAATCTCGGTGCACGAGTGGCAAAACGTCAGTTTTTCTTATAGAACGATGACACCTCCTCCCTGGCCGACCGCTGTGGCCGAGCGGTTCTAGGGGCTTCAGTCCGGAACCGCGCGACTGCTACTGTCACAGGTTCGAATCCTGCCTCGGGCATAGATTTGTGTGATGTTCTTAGGTTGGTTAGGTTTAAGTAGTTCTACGGTCTGGGGGACTTATGACCCCAAGTTTCAAGTCCCATAGTGCTCAGATCCATTTGAACCATTTCAACCTTAGATGTGGGCAAGAAGTGTGTTAACTCCTTATGTGCTATTTATAGCAAGAAAACTGCAAAAACAAATGCACCAGATGGACATTTTATGTAAGTTGCATTCCAACACAAATATTTAGCGCACTTTGTTACACGTTTATAGTTGTGAATTACCGTGATCTTAGGGCAACTCACAGGAAACCAATGTATAATTTATTTTTGATAAAAGTATAAAAAACCTTCAGAAGATGAACTGCGGGATTAGCCGAGCGGTGCTTGCACGGTAGTTCAGCGTGTTCGGTAATAAAAGAACTGAGTCAAGGAATCAACGATCAACTTGAACGGATGTCTTGTGACGTCCGCCCAGATCAAACGCAACGAACTATATCGAACAAAATAAACATAAAAAGAAAAAAAAAGCGGTCTAAGGCGCTGCAGTCATGGGCTGTGCGGCTAGTCCCGGCGGAGGTTCGATTTCTCCCTCGGGCATTGGTGCGTGTGTGTTTGTCCTTAGGATAATTTAGGTTAAGTAGTGTGCAAGCTTAGGGACTGATAACCTTAGCAGTTAAGTCCCGTAAGATTTCACACACATTTGAACATTTTTTTGAATTGTGGAAAACTCTAAACCGGTAAAGGTACATTTTAAATGAAGTAACCTAAAACCACAGGTGTGATGCAATTTTTTAGTTATTGTCGATTTTTATGCTGTACACACAGTTCCTATTGTAAAAACTATTGGATTCCGTAGAGATGTTGGAACACGTGAGGCAATACTGACCCTATGACTTATCTTAGAAGAACGATTAAGCAATGGCAAACCTACGTTTCTAGCATTTGTAGACAGAGAAAGCTTTTGACAATGTTGACTGGAATACTCTCTTTCAAATTCTAAAGGTGGCAGGGGTAAAATACAGGGAGCGAAAGGCTATTTACAATTTGTGGAGAAGCCAGACGGCAGTTTAAGAGTCGAGGGCCATGAAAGGGAAGCAGTGGTTGGGAAGGGAGTGAGACAGGGTTGTAGCCTATCCCAGATGTTATTCAATCTATATATTGAGCAAGCAGTAAAGGAAACAAAAGAAAAGTTCGGATAGGTATTAAAATCCATGGAGAAGAAATAAAAACTTTGAGGTTCGCAGATGACATTGTAATTCTGTCAGAGATAGCAAAGGACTTGGAAGAGCAGTTGAACGTAATGGACAGTGTCTTGAAAGGAGGGTATAAGATGAACATCAACAAAAGCAAAACGAGGATAATGGAATGTAGTCGAATTAAGTAGGGTGATGATGAGGGAATTAGATTAGGAAATGAGACACTTAAAGTAGTAAAGGAGTTTGGCTATTTGGGGAGCAAAATAACTGATGTTAGTCGAAGTAGAGAGGATATAAAATCTAGACTGGCAATGGCAAGGAAAGCGTTTCTGAAGAAGAGAAATTTGTTAACATCGAGTATAGATTTAAGTGTCAGGAAGTCGTTTCTGAAAGCATTTGTATGGAGTGTAGCCATGAATGGAAGTGAAACGTGGACGATAAGTAGTTTAGACAAGAAGAGAAAAGAAGCTTTCGAAATGCGGTGCTACAGAAGAATGCTGAAGATTAGATGGGTAGATCACATAACATATGAGGAAGTATTGAATAGAATTGGGGAGAAGAGAAGTTTGTGGCACAAATTGACTAGAAGAAGGGATCGGTTGGTAGGACATGTTCTGAGGCATCAAGGGATCACCAATTTTGTACCGGAGGGCAGCGTGGAGCGTAAAAATCGTAGAGGGAGACCAAGAGATGAAAACACTAAGCAGATTCAGAAGGATGTAGGCTGCAATAGGTACTGGGAGGTGAAGAAGCTTGCACAGGATAGAGCAGCATGGAGAGCTGCATCAAACCAGTCTCTGGACTGAAGACCACAACGACAACAACAACATGTTACAGATCAACGTAAACGTCAGTATTCGCTCTCATCCGAGATCGTGTTCATTAGTGTTGCTTGCTGGCCGCTTGGGACGCTACTATCGCTGGGGTTATCAAAAACGAGACTGTTAAGCTGGGCCGTGGCGCTGCGCGTACGGTCGACCCTGGAGACTGGGGAGCCACAGCAGGCGCGCATTCCTCGCCGGTGACGTCACAGCCCGCTGGAAATGACAGGCGCCGGCCGGCTCGCACACGCGCGCCGTACACCAACCAACAGGCGGGGGCTGCCGGCACGCGCGCTCCCAAAGGCGGACGCCGCCCCCGCTAGAGAACCAGACAGAGGATAGCAGCACGCACCGTACTGGGACGCCACAGCAGCTCTGCCGGCAGCACGAGAGGCCAAAGGAATGCCTTTACTTTTCTCTCAGTAGAAGAGCTACTGTAAGGTGGCTATAATTTCGCATCTTACAAACACCCATCCACTTAATCATACAAGGTCAGCTTTCACGACCAGTACTGTCTTCACTTAAAACTACCGGGCTGATAGGCCGTGGTCGAAGTATAAAACTCTTCCCTGACGTTTCGTCCCCGAATGCGGGAGACATCCTCCGAGGTACAGCGGCGAATTTCGAAGAGAACTCGAGGAAGCGCTGATTATACATGGTGTTACAAAAAGGTACGGCCAAACTTTCAGGAATCATTCCTGATGTTATGTGGACATGTGTCCAGAACCGCTTAATTTTCAAGTTAGGGCTATGTACTGTACTTCCTTGATTCACCGCCAGTTGGCCCAATTGAAGGAAGGTAATGTTGACTTCGGTGCTTGTGTTGACATGCGACTCATTGCTCTACAGTACTAGCATCAAACACATCAGTACGTAGCATCAACAGGTTAGTGTTCATCACGAACGTGGTTTTGCAGTCAGTGCAATGTTTACAAATGCGGAGTTGGCAGATGCCCATTTGATGTATGGATTAGCACGGGGCAATAGCCGTGGCGCGGTACGTATGTATCGAGACAGATTTCCAGAACGAACGTGTCTCGACAGGAAGACGTTCGAAGCAATTGATCGGCGTCTTAGGGAGCACGGAACATTCCAGCCTATGAATCGCGACTGGGGAAGACCTAGAACGACGAGGACACCTGCAATGGACGAGGCAATTCTTCGTGCAGTTGACGATAACCCTAATGTCAGCGTCAGAGAAGTTGCTGGTGTACAAGGTAACGTTGACCACGTCACTGTATGGAGAGTGCTACGGCAGAACCAGTTGTTTCCGTACCATGTACAGCGTTTGCAGGCACTATGAGCAGCTGATTGGCCTCCACGGGTACACTCCTGCGAATGGTTCATCCAACAATGTGTCAATCCTCATTTCAGTGCAAATGTTCTTTTTACGGATGAGGCTTCATTCCAACGTGATCAAATTGTAAATTTTCACAATCAACATGTGTGGGCTGACGAGAATCCGCACGCAATTGTGCAATCACGTCATCAACACAGATTTTCTGTGTACGTTTGGGCAGGCATTGTTGGTGATGTCTCGATTGGGCCCCATGTTCTTCCACCTACGCTCAATGGAGCACGTTATCATGATTTCATACGGGATACTCTACCTGTGCTGCTAGAACATGTGCCTTTACAAGTACGACACAACATGTGGTTCATACACGATGGAGTTCCTGCACATTTCAGTCGAAGTGTTCGTACGCTTCTGAGCAACAAATTCGGTGACCGACGCATTGGTAGAGGCGGACCAATTCCATGGCCTCCACGCTCTCCTGACCTCAACACTCTTGACTTTCATTTATCGGGACATTTGAAAGCTCTTGTCTACGCAACCCCGGTACCAAATGTAGAGACTCTTCGTGCTCGTATTGTGGACGGCTGTGATACAATACGCCATTCTCCAGGGCTGCATCAGTGCATCAGGTATTCCATGCGACGGAGGGTGGATGCACGTATCCTCGCTAACGGAGGACATTTTGAACGTTTCCTGTAACAAAGTGTTTGAAGTCACGCTGGTACGTTCTGTTGCTGTGTGTTTCCATTCCATGATTAATGTGATTTGAAGAGAAGTAATAAAATGAGCTGTAACATGGAAAGTAAGCGTTTCCGGACACATGTCCACATAACATATTTTCCTTCTTTGCGTGTGAGGAATGTTTCCTGAAAGTTTGGGCGTACCTTTTTGTAACACCGTGTATAGGCAGTACAGAGGGCGCCACTGTCGATCACGTGGCGTCGGCTATGAGATTGTCTGTGGTAATGCCAACATTCTCGATTGAAAGTAATCGATCGTCACGCTTGCGGTGCAACGCTGACATCCAAATTTTATCCAGTTTAACAGCTTCGTCTTAAAATTATTACGGTGTTTCTCAGTCTCGATAGCCCCTCTATACGTGCGTGCATAATGATGCGAGGTTTTTGATATGACGCTCGTCTCGCTGAATTTTAGTTCATGATCAGCTTCCTGGTAAACACGTTCCGCTGCGGCCGATTTATCCGTGTGATCCAGGCGGCAACTCCTCTTATGTTCACACTTCTCTTTGTGGTACCGCTATAAACCTGTCTACAACCACAATAAATTTTATGTACGGTACCCCCGGTGTAGCCAAAGGGTGTCGTAAATCTTTTGCCGATCTTAAATATTCTTTTAATTTCCTGGTGGGTCTGAAAATAGTTTCCACCCCATACTTGCTTAAAACTTTCCCAATGCGATCTGTGACCTTACTAATGAACGGAAGAAAAACTTTGGCCTTGGCAACGACGAACAACAGTCGCCCAAGGCCTAAGTTTTTCTCCGCTCGAGAACACCGAAGACTTCTTTTCATTACACCATGAGGGCCGTCGGCCGGCTTCTCGAACTCGTGACGTGCAAATCGCAACACGAAATTATTTTATGTGTGTGTGTAAATGCATGACCTCACGGCTATATATAGACTATTAAAATTTTTCTCGAACTTCAAGCAGCGTCTCAAATATCCACGACTCTCAGATGAATGCTCCTCGGCCATTTCGCCAGGCCTGCTGGTCTGATGGTAAAGAGTGTGCCTGGCAATCAGAAGGTCGCGGGATAGAATACCTGTCGGACAGCGGAATATTTCAGTTTCCCTTCATCTCTAAATGATTTCAAAATTCGCCAGGAACGTCATGTGGTTCAGATTCCAGATTAAACTGTAAGTCCCCTTTCGCCATTAGGACGAATGGGATAGGTTAGGAACACACAAGTCGCCACCGTGGCGTCCAATAGACAGACTTGCACCAGGGTTCTAGAGTGGCTCCATATTATTATTATTATTATTATTATTATTGTGGTGTCACCGCCAGACACCACACTTGCTAGGTGGTAGCCTTTAAATCGGCCGCGGTCCATTAGTATACGTCGGACCCGCGTGTCGCCACTGTCAGTGATTGCAGACCGAGCGGCACCACACGGCAGGTCTAGAGAGACGTACTAGCACTCGCCCCAGTTGTACAGCCGACGTTCATAGCAATGGCTCACTGACAAATACGCTCTCATTTGCCGAGACGATAGTTAGCATAGCCTTCAGCTACATTTGCTACGACCTAGCAAGGCGCCGTATTCAATTGATAATTATTATGTGAAGCATGTATCATCAAGAGCGATGTTCTACAATTGTGGATTAAAGTTAAGTATTATATCAACTATGTACTTTATTTGCAATTCTCAAGATATTGCCCTGTTCCAGACCTCACGCCAGTCAGCGTGTAATTAAACGCGTGCATTTCGGCCTCCTCTAGAAAAACAGTGTCGGCTCTTCTGCCAACACTACAAAAATTATTATTATTATTATTATCGTCATCATCATCATCATCATCATCATCATCATCATCATCATCGTGGCCGAGCGGTTCTAGGCGCCACAGTTTGGAAGCGCGCGACCGCTACGGTCGCAGGTTCGAATCCTGCCTCGGGAATGGATGTGTGTGATGTTCTTAGGTTAGTTAGGTTTAAGTAGTTCTAAGTTCTAGGGGACTGATGACCTCAGAAGTTAAGTCCCATAGTGGTCAGAGTCATTTGAATCATCATCATCATCATCATCATCATCATCATCATCATGCTCACTGTCAAGTACTGACTGACGTATGGTTGCTGCATGTGCACCTGTGCGACCATGCGTGACGCCACTGGCGCATTCGAGCCTCATATGAGTCAATGTTTCTGCTGGGCGCCCGTCCATCGGAAGGTTGAAGCGGGCGTGCACCGAAAACATTATCCTATGTGTCGATGGACTGGGCACCAGTGACTTCACAACAGCTAGCTCGCCTATACGAGAGCCCACACGACGGTCACCATTTAACAATGGCTGAGGAGTACTTGCATGAAATCTCGTGCACACTTAACAACTTGATGCGGAAGAGACCTCAGAAAATTTTATTACTTTTGCATTTAACCCTTTCAGACATTCAGACTCAGAATCAGAATGTAGACATTTTAGTTGGGCGCGTCCTGCTCTAACTAACAGTGCTGTTGTGCAAAATGCTGCTCCCTGCCAGCTCTTCCAGAAGCACCTTTCCAACGGGTGCCGCAGAACACCTACTGCCGAGGAAGGTCACGAGCACTTACGCCAGCCTGGTAGGCTCCGACCACAACCCATTTAATAGGACTAGGGAAAGATTGACCCATCACCTCGAAGCTCGGCAAAAAGAAAAGTGTCCAGATAGCAGAGACCGACTTTGGTGTCCACAACAGCGAACAGAACGAGCACACAGGTGATGATGATGATGATGATGTTTGGTTGTGTGGCGCTCAACTGCGCGGTTATCAGCGCCCGTACAAAGTCCCAACCGTTGCTCAGTCCAAACTCGCCACTTTCATGAAGAATGATGAAGTAATGAGGACAACACAAACACCCAGTTATCTCGAGACAGGTGAAAATCCCCGACCCCGCCGGGAATCGAACCCGAGACCCCGTGCTCGGGAAGCGAGAACGCGACCGCGAGAAAACGAGCTGCGGACACACACAGATGCAGCCGGATGTGACACTTCACAGTTCCTTCTCTCTCTCTCTGTCTGTCTGTATGTCTCCATTTGTTTCTATACATGATTTTTTTCTCCCTCTACATTTCCATTCTCTCGCCATGTAGCCATTTTCTCTATCCCCTTCACCGATCCACCCACTCACACAACATGTGTAGTTGATAGGGGTAGCGCTGGCCACTCCAACGACACGGAAGTAGCGAGGCACGTCCAAGGAAGTTCTCGGCGTGGCCATCGGCGGCCTCTCTTCATACAAACCGACACACGGACACGAGGTCGGCCTCTCTTGATACAGACCGACACACGGACACAAGGTCAGTTCTGCGCCAGGCTATGTTTCTTTCAACGCCTAGTCCACAGCAAGCAGCGAGAGAACGAATCACACTCTTAAAGTTAATCTGCAAGTCCTTGCCTCTGTTTGTGAACTTTATCTTCCAACACTGCTACGAGAAAAAGATTGTACTGAACTTTCTACAGTCTGCAGCTAGTGAGCTTTTTTGCTCAACAAAGTTACTTTCCAAATATGAAAAAAAACAACTAAAATTGTGACCACATTTCCATGGTTGCTCTGAGAATCGGCCGAAGGAACGTTCCACGACTTCTGATTTGGATTTATAGAATGTGTGTATTCCTCTCCTGTTAGAACGTGCCTCTCGTTACCGAGCGAGGTGGCGCAGTGGTTAGACACTGGACTCGCATTCGGGAGGACGACGGTTCAATCCCGCGTCCGGCCATCCTGATTTAGGTTTTCCGTGATTTCCCTAAATCACTCCAGGCAAATGCCGGGATGGTTCCTCTGAAAGGGCACGGCCGACGTCCTACCCATCCTTCCCTAATCCGATGAGACCGATGACCACGCTGTCTGGTCTCCTTCCCCAAAAACAACCAACAACAACCGTGCCTCTCGTTCTTTCTCTCCATTCTTCACTGATTCCTCTTGCTATGTTCCCATCTATCTACTCGTCTTTCCCCGTTTCCTCTGCTTGATAGCCCATCACCTCATGTACTGTTTCTGTAAATTCCCTCATCTCTGTGAGTTGTTACTTATTGTCCTCTACTTATTCTTACTAATCTACATCATTTGTCCATAGTTCTTGACCTCTCGACTATCTTGTGTTACTTCTCCTGTTTTTCGGACTTGTACTGAACAAACAGTGGTATGAGAAAGAATGTCCACTGATCAGAGCTTCGAGTTGCATTACCAACGACATTCTATTCGTCACAAGTGTTAGCCCGGTTTTATCAATATAAACACACTGAGACGATAGAAGTTACAGGATCTCCTTTTGCCCGACGTAGTGCAGCAAATGACACGCCGTGGACTCAACAAGTCGTCGGAAGTCTGCTGCAGAAAAACTGAGCCATGCTGCCTCTATAGCCGTCCGTAATTGCGAAAGGGTTGCCATTGCAGGATTTTGTGCACGGACTGACCCACGAGTGTTCGAAGGGATTCACATTGGGCGATCTGGGTGGTAAAACCATTCACTTAAATTGTCCAGAATGTTCTTCAAACCAGTCGCGAACGATTCTGGCCTGGTGACGTAGCGCATTGTCATGGGAACATGTAGTCTATGAATGGCAGCAAATGGTCTCCCGGCGGAGGTTCGAGTCCTCCCTCGGGCATGGGTGTGTGTGTTTGTCCTTAGGATAATTTAGGTTAAGTAGTGTGTAAGCTCAGGGACTGATGACCTTAGCAGTTAAGTCCCATAAGATTTCACACACACAAATGGTCTCCACATAGCCGAACATAAGGGTTCCCAGTCCATGATCGGTCCAGTTGGACCAGGTGACCCACTTGTATGTAAACACAATCCACACCATTGCGGAGTCAGTACCAGCTTGCACAGTGCCTTGTCGACAACCTGGAACCATGGCTCCGTGGGGTCCGCGCCACACTCAAATCTTGCCGTCAGCCGGTTATTACTAAAATCTGGACATCCAAGCCAGCCACTGCTTTCCACTCGTCTAGATTCCAACCGATATGGTCACGATTCCAGGAGAGGCGCTGGAGGTAATGTCGTGCTGTTAGCAAAGGCACTCGCATCGGCCTTCTGCTGCCAAAGCCCATTAACCCCAAATTTCGTTACACTGTCGTAACGGATAACCTCGCCGTACGGCCTACATTGATTCGTGCGGTTGATTCACGTAATGTTGCTTGTCTGTTAGCACAGACAACTCTACACAAACGCCGTTGCTCTCGGTCGTTAAGTAAAGGCTGTCGGCCACTGTGTTGTCCGTGGCGAGATGTTATTCCCAAAATTTGGTATTCTCGGCACACTGTTCACACTGTGGATCTCGGACTATTGAATTCCATTACGATTTCAGAAAAGGTACGTCCCAAACGGCTAGCCCCAACTACCATTCCGCTTCCGAGCTCTCTTACTTCCCATGGTGCGGCCACAATGACGTCGCAAAGCTTTGCATGAGAATCACCTGAGTACAAATGACGGCTCTGCCAAGGCACTGCCCTTTTATACCTTGTGTACGCGAAAGGTACAGGCTTGGAATTAAAATTCAAGGAGAAAAAATGGTTCAAATGGCTCTAAGCACTATGGGACAACATCTGAGGTCATCAGGCCCCTGGACATAGAACTACTTAAACCTAACTAACCTAAGGACGTCACACACGCCCGAGGCAGGATTCGAACCTGCGACCGTAGCAGCAGCGCGGTTCCAGACTGAAGCGCCTAGAAACGCTCGGCCACAGCGGCCGGCGCAAAACTCAAGGAGAAAAAATATCAATGATACGATTGGCTGATGAACTTGCATCGTGAGTGAAAGTGAAGAAGAACTTCAGGATCTGCTGAAGGAAATGAAAAGAGTACTGAATATGGATTGGGAGTAAATCGAAGAAAGACAAAAGTAATGAGAAGTAGCAGAAATGAGAACAGCGGGAAACTTAACATCAGGATTCATGGTCATTAAGCAGATTAAGGAATTCTGCTACCTACGCAGCAAAATAACCAATGACGGAGGAGGCAATAGGACATCAAAAGCAGACTAGCTCTGGCAGAAATGGCGTTCCTGGCGAAGAAAAGTCTACTAGTACCAAACAAAGGGCTTAATTTGAGGAAGAAATTTCTGAGAATGTTACTTTGGAGCACGCCATAGTACGGTTTTGAAACATGTTCTAGGGGAAAGACGCGAAGCATCTGGGATGTGATAATAGAGACGAATGTTGAAAACTAGCTGGACTGATAAGGTGAGGAATGAGGAGGTTCTACGCAGCATCGGCAAGGCATGGAGTAGATAGAAAATGCTGAGAAGAAGAAGGGACAGGATGGTAGGACATCTGTTAATACATCAGGGCATTACTTCCATGATACTACAGCGAGCTGTACAGGGTAAAAACTGCACAGGATGACAGAGATTGCAATGCACCCAGCAAATACACTCCTGGAAATGGAAAAAAGAACACATTGACACCGGTGTGTCAGACCCACCATACTTGCTCCGGACACTGCGAGATCACACGCACGGCACAGCGGACACACCAGGAACCGCGGTGTTGGCCGTCGAATGGCGCTAGCTGCGCAGCATTTTTGCACCGCCGCCGTCAGTGTCAGCCAGTTTGCCGTGGCATACGGAGCTCCATCGCAGTCTTTAACACTGGTAGCATGCCGCGACAGCGTGGACGTGAACCGCATGTGCAGTTGACGGACTTTGAGCGAGGGCGTATAGTGGGCATGCGGGAGGCCGGGTGGACGTACCGCCGAATTGCTCAACACGTGGGGCGTGAGGTCTCCACAGTACATCGATGTTGTCGCCAGTGGTCGGCGGAAGGTGCACGTGCCCGTCGACCTGGGACCGGACCGCAGCGACGCACGGATGCACGCCAAGACCGTAGGATCCTACGCAGTGGCGTAGGGGACCGCACCGCCACTTCCCAGCAAATTGGGGACACTGTTGCTCCTGGGGTATCGGCGAAGACCATTCGCAACCGTCTCCATGAAGCTGGGCTACGGTCCCGCACACCGTTAGGCTGTCTTCCGCTCACGCCCCAACATCGTGCAGCCCGCCTCCAGTGGTGTCGCGACAGGCGTGAATGGAGGGACGAATGGAGACGTGTCGTCTTCAGCGACGAGAGTCGCTTCTGCCTTGGTGCCAATGATGGTCGTATGCGTGTTTGGCGCCGTGCAGGTGAGCGCCACAATCAGGACTGCATACGACCGAGGCACACAGGGCCAACACCCGGCATCATGGTGTGGGGAGCGATCTCCTACACTGGCCGTACACCACTGGTGGTCGTCGAGGGGACACTGAATAGTGCACGGTACATCCAAACCGTCATCGAACCCATCGCTCTACCATTCCTAGACCGGCAAGGGCACTTGCTGTTCCAACAGGACAATGCACGTCCGCATGTATCCCGTGCCACCCAACGTGCTCTAGAAGGTGTAAGTCAACTACCCTGGCCAGCAAGATCTCCGGATCTGTCCCCCATTGAGCATGTTTGGGACTGGATGAAGCGTCGTCTCACGCGGTCTGCACGTCCAGCACGAACGCTGGTCCAACTGAGGCGCCAGGTGGAAATGGCATGGCAAGCCGTTCCACAGGACTACATCCAGCATCTCTACGATCGTCTCCATGGGAGAATAGCAGCCTGCATTGCTGCGAAAGGTGGATATACACTGTACTAGTGCCGACATTGTGCATGCTCTGTTGCCTGTGTCTATGTGCCTGTGGTTCTGTCAGTGTGATCATGTGATGTATCTGACCCCAGGAATGTGTCAATAAAGTTTCCCCATCCTGGGACAATGAATTCACGGTGTTCTTATTTCAATTTCCAGGAGTGTAATTGAGGCCGTAGGTTGCAACTCTGAGATCAAGAGGTTGGCGCAGGAGAGGAATGCGTGGCGGGCCGTACCAAAAAAGTCAGAAAAAAGTGCGATACCATCGCAATCTGTATGTGTTATCCGATGATTTTTGTCGCTTCAATGTAAATGTACCTTCGCTCAGACCCACAGTCACAGCAAAGAAGTGGTACAGTAAGAGGTAAGTGTTCACTTTGACTGTAACTATATTTCACTTCTTACATCATGTGATCAAATGTATCCGGACAACCCTAAAAACATACGTTTTTCATATTAGGTGCATTGTGCTGCCACCTACTGCCAGGTACTCCATATCAGCGACCTCAGTAATCATTAGACATCATGAGAGAACAGAATGGGGCGCTCCGAGGAACTCACGGACTTCGAAAGTGGTCAGGTGATTGGGTGTCACTTGTGTCATACGTCTGTACGCGAGATTTCCACACTCCTAAACATCCCTAGGTCCACTGTTTCGAAACGTTAAGGGACACGTACAGCACAAAAGCATACAGGCCAACCTCGTCGGTTGGTTGACAGAGACCACCGACAGTTGAAGAGAGTCGTAATGTATGATAGGCAGACATCTATCCAGACCATCACACAGAAAATGCAAACTGCATCAGGATCCACTGCAAGTACTATGAAAGTTAGGCGAGAGGTGAGAAAACTTGGATTTCATGGTCGAGCGGCTGTTCACAAGCCACACATCACGCCGGTAAATGCCAAACGACAACGTGGTTGGTGTAAGGAGCTTAAACGTTGGATGATTGAACTGTGGAAAAAACGATGTGTAGAGTGACGAACCACGGTTCACAACGTCGCGGTCCGATGGCAGGATGTGGGTATGGCGAATGAACAGGCCTACATTGATGTTTTAAGCACCTTCTTGCTTCCCACTGTTGAAAAGCAATTCGAGGATGGCAATTGGCTCAACAGGATCGAGCACCTGTTCATAAAGCACGTCCTGTGGTAGAGTGGTTACACGGCAATAACATCTCTGTAATGGACTGGCCTGCACAGAGTCCTGACCTGAATCCTTTGGGATGTTTTCGAACGCCGAATTCGTGCCAGGCCTCACCGACCGATATTGATACCTCTCCTCAGTGCAGCACTCCGTGAAGAATGGGCTGCCATCCACCAAGAAACCTCCCAGCACCTGATTAAACATATGCCTCCGAGAGTGGAAGCTGTCATCGAGGCTAAGGGTGGGCCAATCGTTTATCACCTGTTTATAGCCCAATTCATTCGTGACAACCCGTCACGACAACACACACACACAAAAAAATGGCTCTGAGCACTATGGGACTTGACATCAGAGGTCATCAGTCCCCTACAACTTAGAACTACTTAAACCTAACTAACCTAAGGACATCACACACATCCACGTCCGAGGCAGGATTCGAACCTGCGACCGTAGCAGCCGAGCGGTTCGGGACTGAAGCGCCAAGAACCGCATGGCCACCGCGGCCAGCCACACACACACACACACACACACACACACACACACAATTTTTCCCATGACGTGGCAGGAGATACATAAACGGAGGTGTGTGCACCGAAAGGAAGACAGGTAATTTTGTGTCGTGGCGCTGGCACGGACAGAGAGGCGTGTTGAGGCGGGACGTTAAGGCAGCGGCGCGCAGATCCGGCGCCGGCGGAAACCTGCCGAACCGTTACAGCCCGCCTGATGACCCGGGCAAGCACTCTCTCTGTTCTGTCAGCCCAGTGTGCTTGCTGCTACCGCAACTCCTCGCTGCACGACGTCGACGACAACATTTCCCGCCTTGGTGGTGCAACAGTGTGCTTCTTGCCTCATAAACACGCTTCTTTATCGACCTTATCTTTACTCACGTTAGAGCGCTTTATTCGCAACCCATTTCCTGAGAGCCGGTTCCAGCTCTCAAGTAGGATTTTGTAACGCCTGCAACGCCCGGCCGGCCGCGGTGGCCGAGCGGTCCTAGGCGTTACAGTCTGGAACTGCGCGACCGCTACGGTCGCAGGTTCGAATCCTGCTTGGGGCATGGATGTGTGTGGTGTCCCTAGGTTAGTTAGGTTTAAGTAGTTCAAAGTTCTAGGGGATGATGACCTCAGGAGTTAAGTCCCATAGTGCTCAGAGCCATTTGAACCATTGCAACGCCCGCACCACCCAGAGGCGAATCCAAGAGGATGAGATCAGCTCGTGGATGGGGTTGTGGTTAAATCGACATGTTATGATCCCAGCAGCGCGTCACTGAATTCGCTGATGTCGTGCCTACCAGACATAGCTTCCTGTGATAGAACAAAACTCTGGAATCACTCGAACCAGCATATTGCATTCGATTTTGTTTACAGATCCAGAAGCCTTCTAAATCTAAGTGAATAAAGTATACGAGTCTAGAGGAAGCCGTAGACTGCACGAAGTATGAAGGAAGAAGGAGATAGGAATATACAGAATAATAATGGAGATGTTGAGTGTAAGTGCGACTCTCCAATGGAGTGGTTGACACGGGAAGGGAACTCGTAGCGGGCCGCTCCCAACCAGTCGAACATTTTAATATGATTCTCACTTCGTTCTACATATATCCTTAACCCACTAGTCAGCCACCCAGGCTGCCTTTTACTGCTAGTACCCTGTTTAGAACATTCTATTGGAAAGCAACTCTCAAAGAGCATGAGAAACTTGTTAGGGAAAGCATTATATTTGTCATCTATGTTATCGGCACTAAAAAGATTCTGCCACTCTTGTTCCTCAAAGAGATATAAAAAACACGCTACCGCCGTTGGATTAGCTTTTCTACATACACTCCTGGAAATTGAAATAAGAACAGCGTGAATTCATTGTCCCAGGAAGGGGAAACTTTATTGACACATTCCTGGGGTCAGATACATCACATGATCACACTGACAGAACCACAGGCACATAGACACAGGCAACAGAGCATGTACAATGTCGGCACTAGTACAGTGTATATCCACCTTTCGCAGCAATGCAGGCTGCTATTCTCCCATGGAGACGATCGTAGAGATGCTGGATGTAGTCCTGTGGAACGGCTTGCCATGCCATTTCCACCTGGCGCCTCAGTTGGACCAGCGTTCGTGCTGGACGTGCAGACCGCGTGAGACGACGCTTCATCCAGTCCCAAACACGTTCAATGGGGGACAGAACTGGAGATCTTGCTGGCCAGGGTAGTTGACTTACACCTTCTAGAGCACGTTGGGTGGCACGGGATACATGCGGACGTGCATTGTCCTGTTGGAACAGCAAGTTCCCTTGGCGGTCTAGGAATGGTAGAACGATGGGTTCGATGACGGTTTGGATGTACCGTGCACTATTCAGTGTCCCCTCGACGATCACCAGTGGTGTACGGCCAGTGTAGGAGATCGCTCCCCACACCATGATGCCGGGTGTTGGCCCTGTGTGCCTCGGTCGTATGCAGTCCTGATTGTGGCGCTCACCTGCACGGCGCCAAAAACGCATACGACCATCATTGGCACCAAGGCAGAAGCGACTCTCATCGCTGAAGACGACACGTCTCCATTCGTCCCTCCATTCACGCCTGTCGCGACACCACTGGAGGCGGGCTGCACGATGTTGGGGCGTGAGCGGAAGACGGCCTAACGGTGTGCGGGACCGTAGCCCAGCTTCATGGAGACGGTTGCGAATGGTCCTCGCCGATACCCCAGGAGCAACAGTGTCCCTAATTTGCTGGGAAGTGGCGGTGCGGTCCCCTACGGCACTGCGTAGGATCCTACGGTCTTGGCGTGCATCCGTGCGTCGCTGCGGTCCGGTCCCAGGTCGACGGGCACGTGCACCTTCCGCCGACCACTGGCGACAACATCGATGTACTGTGGAGGCCTCACGCCCCACGTGTTGAGCAATTCGGTGGTACGTCCACCCGGCCTCCCGCATGCCCACTATACGCCCTCGCTCAAAGTCCGTCAACTGCACATACGGTTCACGTCCACGCTGTCGCGGCATGCTACCAGTGTTAAAGACTGCGATGGAGCTCCGTATGCCACGGCAAACTGGCTGACACTGACGGCGGCGGTACACAAATGCTGCGCAGCTAGCGCCATTCGACGGCCAACACCGCGGTTCCTGGTGTGTCCGCTGTGCCGTGCGTGTGATCATTGCTTGTACAGCCCTCTCGCAGTGTCCGGAGCAAGTATGGTGGGTCTGACACACCGGTGTCAATGTGTTCTTTTTTCCATTTCCAGGAGTGTAGTTTGTAATCATATATAACATCTGTTTGAGTACAAAAACCTTTTAGTGTTAAAATTTGTGCATAATGGTCTGAAAGGCCATTCACCCTTCTACTACAGAATGCCCATCTAGTAATGAAGAATGAGTAAAAATATCGTCTATAGCTGTGCTACTGTTCCCTGCACCCTTGTTGGAAAAAACACAGTCTGCATCAGACCATATGAATTTACGTGATCTTCCAACATCCTTTTTCTTGCACAATTACATACAAAATTAATACCGAGTAACCATATTTTTGGTACTTCTTATAAAGTGAACCAAGACCCCTCACTAACCTGAGCGGAAAAGTCAGAGTTAGGGAACCTATAAACAACAACAATTAGTAGTTTCACTGAATTGCACTGCCCCTGTAGAACATGGCTCAAATGGCTCTGAGCTCTATGGGACTTAATATCGGACGTCATCAGTCCGTTAGACTTAGAACTACTTAAACCTCACTAACCTAAGGACATCACACACATCCATGCCCGAGGCAGGATTCGGACCTGCGACCGTACCAGTCGGGCGGTTCCGGACTGAAGCGCCTAGAACCGCTCGGCCACCGCAGCCGCCCCGAACCAGTTACAAGACTGATGATCCAAAAACAAAATCCTGTCTCATATCATTTTAGAACACTCTTATCACTGCATGGAATAAATCTGAAGCATCTGACAACACGTGCTAGGGCTTCTTAGTTACTGATCACGTCAACTGAAATTTGTACACAGTTCTCAAAAAGAAAGTGTTAAAAGCGCCGCTGAAGTAAGGGCTGTGTTTCGGAAGTGGAGTAGTACCGCAAAAACGCAAACCCGTTCGTCTACTAGAAGGTGGGTTCATTACAAATTAAGTAAAACAACTAACAACTAACAATTATAAGTTTTACGTTTATATGTGATTCCACAGATGATGTTATGACACTATAATGAAAATTTCCAGTTACATTCTACACAGCAAAAGAAGTAGCTAACAAACAGGCTTGTACTTAGAGATGTAGGTTTTGTTTCACAACGAAATCCAAACACGCATCGTGGCTTACCTGAAATAAGTAGAAAAGAAATGTTGGTAACTTCATTATTGCGGATTTCCATAATTTACTATTTAACAAATATCGCAGCCTGTTATACATACATAATGACAAGGAAGATTTTAACACACGTGTACTGATACGCTAAAACATTATGAACACCTGATTAATAGCGAGCTGGTCTACCATTCGAACTCAATTCCTTCGTTATATGTGCTGCCTATTCTTTCGGACTTGTCCTAAAGAACTGAAACCATTCTGATCCTTCGGTTTCTGGTAATGATTGAAGTTAATGACATGTGGCCGGACAATGTTCTGTAGAGTGACGAAGCACATTTTACACTACACGGTGCAGTGAATAGACGGAACTGCCGAATTTGGAGTACTGTTCGTCTGTTAACCCTCGCAATACCAAGGTGGGAGGGGAGTGGAGGAGGCACCTTATGCCCACCTTTTGAAAATATTGCAATCTAGCCAGTTACTTCGTTATATTCAAAATTTTAAAATACATGTATTGGTTTTAATGAATTCTTCTACCAGACTCCAACACACAAAGGATTTAAATACATAACCTGCCTGTGGCCAACGATTTAAATCAACGAGAAAAATTGAAAATTGTGCTGGACCGATATTCGAACTTGGGTGTCCTGCTTCGTGGGAAGTAGCGGGCAAATCCGAAAGAACAGGCCGGCCGCGGCGGTCTCGCGGTTCTAGGCGCTCAGTCCGGAACCGCGCGACTGCTACGGTCGCAGGTTCGAATCCTGCCTCGGGCATGGATGTGTGTAATGTCCTTAGGTTAGTTAGGTTTAATTAGTTCTAAGTTCTAGGGGACTGATGACCTAAGATGTTAAGTCCCATAGTACTCAGAGCCATTTGAACCATTTGAACCGAAAGAACAGACAACACACCTACAATTAAGGTGAGGACGTACAGCGAGGCGCGAACTTCTAGGGAATCGGCGAAATGCAGCGAGAAAGGACGATAATAGGCGTGGGGCACTACATCGGTGGTGTGTGGATAAGGTTGGAATTGGGTGGGAGGCGTTTCACATTTTGTTGACCGCCAAGGCTGCCGGTGTCCACTACAGTTTTTACCGTTGCAGACCTCATTCGGTAAAAAAGGACCTCTTACAGGATAACTTTCTTGTCCGTCTGTGTCTATCTGTCTATCCGACCGTTACAAGCCATTTTTCCCAGGAACGGGTAGAAGTATCAAGTTGAAATTTATGTCACATACTAAGGTCTATGGCCCCTTGGTGTAAGACATGGAAGCCTCTAAGTCAATGTACTCAAAAGATACTGCCATTTACTTCACGTATCATGAAATTTGGGTTGAAACCGAGGTTTCACAACACAACCACAAGGACAAATCAGAAAACCGTAAATTTATAATTATATCACACGAAAAGAAGTTTTTATAATTTGTTATGCGACTATCTGTCCGTCCGACTGTTAAGACTGCACTATCTCAGGAAAGGGTAGACGTTATGTCACATACAGAGGTCTATAGGCCCTAGGCGGAGTAAAAATTTGAAGCTTCTCAATCAGTACAACCAAAAGATACGGCCGTTTAGATCACATATTTTAATACTTGCAAACGCACTCATCATAGGGTACTTCCCGTTGGCCTAGAATTATGAAAATTGGCAAGAAGCAAGGTTTCACAGTAAAAGTGAAGGAAGAAGTTCTAACATTGCTAACTTGTAACTATATTGCACGAAAAAAATATTTCTTTTGTCATTTGCTATATCGCTGTAAAACTTGATTGTCTTGATTAAGACAGACTGTGTCACAAACAGCCAAACAACAGACAAGGTATGACTTTATTGCGCATATGACATGCTCGGAATTTATCCATCATCAGGTATCAAGGAGCGATTATTGCACATAGATATGGCGTTCCACGTTATATGTGAAACAAACATTCGCAGACTACTCTGTAGTTTGTTTTACGTACTAACTGAAACGCCATATCTATGTGCAATAATCGCTCCTGGATACCTGATGACAGGTAAATTCCGAACACGTCATATGAGCAATAACGTCATTCCTTGCCTATTATTTGACTTCTGTCATCGCGACCCAATCAGTCTGAATACACACCTGCTCTTGCATGATATTGTCACGTTGTGAGGAGTGTGTCAGAACTCTCCATTACATTGAAAACAATGTAGTCAATGCTATTCTTTGCATTGTGTAAGCACTCAGATATCGATGGTAACAATCTGAGGGCGAAACATGGGAGCGTGATTCTAAGCATTGTTGTGAGACGAGAACTGTCTGTGGGAGTGGAAGTACTATATTTCATTTTGCCTCCAACTGGTTTAAACCCGCGATGGGGTCACCTTCAGGGCAATTTACACCATTTGGACGCTCGCTGTAGTCGTCACCCTGCCTGTGCTGATAGTTTTGATAGTTACCAATCGTGCACAGGCATAAATGAAAAAAAAAATTACAAAAATCCGATTGCCGCGTGGTCTCGTTGCGAGTATCGGTTTACTAGCTTTCCAAACGTGTGCTACCGTTCGAGACAGAATCCTGTGCTCCAGAGTGTCTTTGGTTCACTGCATGTCGCAGGCACCCTGATGAGGTGTACGCCTTTTGGTCTTCCGTTGGTCAATATCGGCCTGTTAACAACCTTGCTCTGCATGCTGCGGATGTAAAATAAAGTGAGCGATGTCCAACCGGAATTGTGAAAATTTCTACTCAGTGACTCAGTGGTTTCCTGAGTGGATTGCATCCGACTTGATCGGCGAGGCAGTGGCGGCGTCAACTTTGGTGCCGCCGGCGGAATGCGGTTCGTTCCCGCTGAGTGCCGACTCCAGCCGAAGCGGCGCCCCCGAGACGTGAAAGTCGCGCCGAGTCTTTTGTATAAAAGCTAATGTCCTGACTGACTGATTGAGTCATCAAAGCCCAGCCAGAAAATTGAAATTTGGAGAAGGTGTGGATATTATACTGTAGGCGTCGTTTTAAGAGGGGTTTTCAAATTTCCAACGGTCAGGGGATGAAACAGGGGATGAAGTGGTTCTTTCTTTCTTTTTTTTTTGTTTTTTTGTTTGTTTTTTTTTTAAATGTCGCTATTAAGGCAGTTTTGAAGCTACACCAACGAACACCGGCATTTGGTTTCCCCAGGCAGAAAATAAAAAAATTACGAGAAACTTCCTGGCAGATTAAAACTGAGTGCCGGACTGAGACTCGAAGTCGGGACCTTTGCCTTTCGCGGGCAAGTGCTCTACCAAATGAGCTATCCAAGCACGACTCACGACCCGTCCTCACAGCTTTACTCCTGCCAGTACCTCGTCTCCTATCTTCCAAACTTCACAAAAGCTCTCCTGCATACCTTGCAGAACTAGCGCTTCTGGAAGAAAGGATGTTGCGGAGGCATGGCTTAGCCACAGCCTGGGGGATGTTTCCAGAATGAGATTTTCACTCTGCAGCGGAGTGTGCGCTGATATCAAACTTCCTGGCAGATTGAAACTGTGTGCCGGACCTGCAAGGTATGCAGGAGAGCTTCTGTGAAGTTTGGAAGGTATTGGCGGAGTTAAAGCTGTGAGGACGGGTCGTGAGTCGTGCTTGGGTAGCTCAGTCGGTAGAGCACTTGCTAGCGAAAGGCAAAGGTCTCGAGTTCGAGTCTCGGTCCGGCACACGGTTATAATCTGCCAGGAAGTTTCATATCAGCGAACACTCCGCTGCAGAGTGAAAATCTCATTCTAAAAAAATGTGTGTTTCGGCATTTTTCGAAATTCAACCTCTAAGGTGCTGAAATAGATTCTGACTGATTCATCGCCCAGTCCAGACCGCTAAGGAGTTTGGAGAGGCTGTCGATCATATACTGTAGGCATCGTTTAAGAAGGAATTGTCCGAAGTACTAAGGAGGTGAAACACGGGATCAAGGGTTTTTGGTTGATTAGTTGGTTGGTTGATTGATTGATTTGAGGCAGGAGGGGACCAAACAGCGAGGTCATCGGCTCATCGGATTAGGGAAGGAATGGGAAGGAAGTCGGCCGTGCCCTTTTGAAAGGAACCATCCCGGCATTTGGAGAGATTTAGGGAAATCAAGGAAGACTTACAATGGCCGGGGGCAGGTTTGAAGCGTCGTCCTCCCGAATGCGAGTCCACTGCGCCGCCTCGCTCGGGAAAGGCTCTATAAAGGGAATTTTGAAGCTATAACTAGCATAATTAGTATTTAGCTTCTCAGAAAATAAAAAAATAAGTTGGAGGCATGAATTAACTACATGGTCTAATTAATAAACTACATGGTGTAGTTAATAAAACACGAAAAAATTGTGACTGAAGGCGTTGTTTAATTCATACCTCCAATATTTTGAATACAGTCACGTTTTAAGCTGCAAAATATGTAAAAAATAAAAAAATACGTGTTACAGCATTTTTGGAAATTCAACCAAGGGGGTAAAATAGTGGGTGAAAGCTTTTTTGAAAATAAATAATTGCTAAAGAGCTACTAAAGGATTTTTAATGCTATATCTATGACAACTGGTGTTATCTTCTCGGTTAGAAATAAAAAATACGTGTTTCACTGTTTTTGGAAATGCAACCCCTATTGGGGTACAATTGGGGAATTTTAATAGACTATTTCGGTAGATTAAAAAAATTTTTAAACTAAATAAAGAACTATTTGTTAGGGAATGAAAGTTGTTATGGAAATATCTCTACAAAAACGCGGAAGGCATTATTAACAAAAACGTTGGACTCGCGCTACTTTTTGGTCAAAGCATATCCGGAAAACACCTTGCTTATAGGGCCTAATTAGCATCAGAAGTTTAGAAGATGTTGCAGTTTGTGAGCAACATAAAAGTTCTGTTAAATAGAAACAGTAAAATGTCTGTGGGCGGTACAGCTACGAGGGAGAAGAAGCTGCGGGCGCTAGGCCAGTAAGGTATGAGGCGGGCCTCGATTTTCCCGGGCAGAGAGAGATTCGACAGAGGCATGAGTCAGCGTGTGGGCTGAAGTCCGCGGAGCGGAATGCCCGTTGCAGGGAGGGCTGTGTGCGTCACACCGCGGCTGCTGCTGCATATGGATGCCCGGCTCGGCGGCGAGGATCGGGGCCGCGTATACAGTACCGCCGACTCCACCTCTGTCTGCCGCCTGGAGGAGGCGCCGCGAGTTACACGCGGCCAGCAGCGGCGGCGAATTTGCGTAATGGCCGCGGCACGCAGGGGGCGACAGGGCCGACACACCGGCGTCCCGCCATCAGCCGGGAACTTCACGAGGCGTGCGCAAAACCGATACAAACTACCAGGTGATTCAGTGTGGTGTGCGTACTGTAAGACCTTCGGTACACACACCATCAGATTATTTGACTTGTCGCTCTAACGAAGTAGGCGAGTGTCAGCAATATGTCTCGTGGTCTTATCGTGGCGTGTTTATCTTCTGCCGTTAGGTCAGACGATAGAAATGCCACTTGCACGATTAGAGTAGCAGATTGACGGTGACCAACTTTAAACAGAACTTGATTAATTTTCACACACATTTATTAAAATAATAACAAGCCTAAAAATTACTTACCCTGGTTCTGGGTGCTATTTACAATTGACAATCTGAAGTTCCTTTGGTACTGGTACGTTAATCTTATTCTCACATATATCTCTGATACTTGACAAAAGTGTCTATACATTTATCTTCATGGCTATGTACAGGTATACGGTAATCTTATTAGGCGCAGACTGAAACTTGACTATATACTGGTACAGACAAATGCAGACTGACTAATCGGTGGTCTGTACACTCGTTATAATACCTCGCTCGTTCATGTATCACTGCGCGAGTGTGATCCGTGAGGAGAAAAGGTTCTACGTTAGCAGCAATCTCACTGGCTGCGTTACATATTAATACGCGGATCGGCGGAAGCAGAATTTGGTCCGTCTCTATGACAGCGCCATCTCGTAGTGCGGAGACGGACGAGCTGTTGTGCGCTGTTGTGCTTAGCGGGGCGCGCTCTAGTGGGAAAGTTGTGTACGCGCTGACTACGCGGAACTATGTACACAACATTCAGAAACAAAGAACAGATTTTCAGTTATTTACTACAGACGAACTCTAAAAAATAGACAGACACTGCGTGCGAATGTCACTGGATAGAGGAAGGTTCGCTATTCCGACACACCTGCGCTGTTTGTTGTTCGTGGCAATATGGCGTCTCCATCATAAGAGAAATAATTCTGTGCGTTGAAATTTGCGGAAGTGCATGTGAAACGTGCATTCCGCCGTCGATTCAGCGAGAAGCCGCTGAGCCGTGCGTGGCTCGCGTTCGTGCCATCTCATATTTTACATCCTGTTTTTTTCGTGTTGCCACCTCGTTATGTTAGTTTCAATTTCTGTTGTCACTGAGTTGCTGCTTTGTCTGCCCGTCAGATGCACCAGCAGCGCCTATCGATATAGCCCGCACGTGTTATCTTTGCTGCACTGCTATTACTTCCTGGTTGTCATATGTCATGGAGACAGTTGGAACGTACCAGGAGGGCAGTTCGGACCTGCCAGTCGTGGAGTTGGAACGCGGCACTAGTTCATCTACATCTACATCCACATTTATACTCCGCAAGCCACCCAACGGTATGTGGCGGAGGGCACTTCACATGCCACTGTCATTACCTCCCTTTCCTGTTCCAGTCGCGTATGGTTCGCGGCAAGAACGACTGCCGGAAAGCCTCCGTGCGCCCTCGAATCTCTTTAATTTTACATGCGTGATCTCCTAGGGAAGTATAAGTAGGGGGAAGCAATACATTCGATACCTCATTCAGAAACGCAACCTCTCGAAACCTGGCGAGCAAGGTACACCGCGATGCAGAGCGCCTCTCTTGCAGAGTCTGCCACTTGAGTTTGCTAAACATCTCCGTAACGCTATCACGGTTACCATATAACCCTGTGACGAAATGCACTGCTCTTCTTTGGATCTTCTCTATCTCCTCTGTCAACCCGACCTGGTACGGATCTCACACTAATGAGCAATACTCAAGTATAGGTCGAACTAGTGTTTTGTAAGCCACCTCCTTTGTTGATGTACTACATTTCCTAAGCACTCTCCCAACGAATCTCAAACTGGCACCCGCCTTACCAACAATTAACTTTATATGATCATTCCACTTCAAATCGTTCCGTACGCATACTTTTACAGAAGTAACTGCTACCAGTGTTTGTTCCTCTATCATAGAATCATACAATAAGGGATCCTTCTTTCCATGTATTCGCAATACATTACACTTGTCTATGTTAAGGGTCAGTTGCCACTCCCTGCACCAAGTGCCTATCCGCTGCAGATCTTCCTGCATTTCGCTACAATTTTCTAATGCTACAACTTCTCTGTATACTACAGCATCATCCGCGAAAAGCCGCATGGAACTTCCGACACTATCTACTAGGTCATTTATATATCTATTCTGAAAAGCAATGGTCCCATAACACTCCCCTGTGGCACGCCAGAGGTTACTTTAACGTCTGTAGAGGTCTCTCCATTAAGAAGCACGTGCTGTGTTCTGTTTGCTAAAATCTCTTCAATCCAGCCACACAGCTGGTCTGATATTCGGTAGGCTCTTACTTTATTTAACAATCGACAGTTCAGTCGGGTTGGAGCAGTGGTGAGGCCTGGATATCTATGGCTCGCCCGACCGTTGCCCCCACACATTATTTGAGCCGGGGACGGTCTTCGTGGATCGTCGATCGGTCGTCCTACCGGACGACGTGAACTGACTCGCCGGTCGCTTATGGGTTGGCTGCGTGTGAGTATCGATTGACTCTGAGCACTATGGGACTCAACATCTGAGGTCATCAGTGCCCTAGAACTTAGAACTGCTTAAACCTAACTAACCTAAGGACATCACTAACGTCCATGCCCGAAGTAGGATTCGAACCTGCGACCGTAGCGGTCGCGCGGTTCCAGACTGAAGGAGTATCGATTCCCGATTTGTCTTCGTAATTGCACAGCCGCTGCTAAGGGCTTTCAAGTCTTTGCGCAAGTGTTTGTCGAACTGTGTGTCTAGTTGGTGTCATTTCCACTGACAACTTCTTTTAAATGTTGTCGGCGTACTGGCAGTCAGTCGGTCGGTTGGAGCGGATCACCAAGCAAGTCTCCGCGCTGGCCGTCTCTATGCAGTGTCGGAGCGTGTGGGGGATGTTCCGAGTGCTACGAGGTTCGTGGCTCACCGACCCAGGACATGAAAGTAGATTTTTATTTAATTACCGAAGCAACGTCTGTCCACGTTGTCCCCTTGGTTGGTGGTTCGCTGTTGGCAGTATTCCAGCGAGTGTTGGAGTTGGTGAAGATTTAGCAGCCGTGTGGTGGAATTAACTGTATTTGTCGGTTTGAAATTCAAGTGCACCAGCGGAATTTTCTGCCTTGTGGCCGTTAATGTTCCGGTTACCTGTCCTGGTCGCTGACGTAAATTCAGACAGTGTCCTTTCCTCACCTGTTTTCGCTGTCCAACATGGTGTGTAGTTTTTGACAGCTTAATGCATTTTTGGTTGTGGACGGCTATGTCTGTAACGTTTTGGCTTATGGAATTCTCGTATACTGGTCGGTGTTTAGCAACTCGTCTTGTCGGTGGGTCCCTGACTGTCTCTTGGTTGGCCGGCCGCTGTTGCCGACCGGTTCTAGGCGCTTCAGTCTGGAACCGCGCGACCGCTACAGTCGCAGGTTCGAATCCCGCCTCGGTCATGGATGGATGTGATGTCCTTAGGTTAGTTAGGTTTAAGTAGTTCTAAGTTCTAGGTGACTGATGACCTCAGATGTTAAGTTCCGTAGTGCTCAGAGCCATTTGGACCTTTTTTTTTTTGTCTCTTGGTTGTGTTGCCGGTGGATAGAGTATAGTTGGGCCGACTTCTTGTCTCACCTAAGCGAATGTTAAGGTTTCAGGAGCAGCCCATCCCCCTGGAAACTTCTGAGCGCCGTTGCCTATACTTATTAGCGTTGAACTGTGTATTTTTAACGGCTCATAGCCGAGGGTTGGAATTTGTATGCTTGTAATTGTGTTCTTAAAAACAAAGGCCTTTAAAGTTTGAGCCTTCTGCATGTTGAAAATTTATTGGATTGTTTTCAAAAGCATCGCCTTAAATACTATTTAAGGTGAAGCCTAGAGCCTTCAGTCTAATATATATATTCATACCAGTTGTATTTAATCCATGCACCTTCAGCCGTTTTAGAATTAAAGACGTTTTCTGTCGATAGTCAAGCTTATAAGTTGCGCTGTAATGTTTGGACAGCTAAATGAAGTGTTATGTTTGGAGTGTAACTGACAGCCGCTCATTCTGGTCCCCTTCCACAATTCCTACTACTTGTCCTGTTCTGCAGGTTTAGCAGGGCGTCTCAGCCGCCTCTGCACAAGCAGATTTATGACTGACATACAAAATTCTTGGAAGTTGGTTGCATATCCAAAGGAAAGACAACTGGTCGGCCACGCACGTCTCATGAAAATGTCGAGCGTATCCGAGATGCGCTCACACGGAGGCCTCGGAAGTCCATAAGACGGACAGGCCAGGAACTTCAGCATCCTCCAAAAACGGTATGCCGTGTTCTGAAGTGACGCCTGCATATGAAGCCTTACAAGTTGCAGTTACTCCAGCAGTTGCGTCGCGGCCGCTATAACACAAGGTGCGAATTTTGCATTTTTAATTCTCTAGGATATGCCAGAGGATACTATTTCCGAATGACTCAACTTTTCGGACGAATCGACGTTTCATCTATCGAGTACATTAAACAGCGATATTTTGAGAATTTGTGGGGCAGAATATCCCGAATGACTCAACTTTTCGGACGAATCGACGTTTCATCTATCGAGTACATTAAACAGCGATATTTTGAGAATTTGTGGGGCAGAATATCCCGGCGTTGTCATCGAACATTCAAAAGACTCACCGAAACTGCATGTGTTTTTACCGGTTCTATTTATGGACCTATCTTTTGCCGAGGAAACTGTAACAGAAAAGCCAGGCCTGGACATGTTTTCTCAACGTTACGAAGATACCAATGATTTCATTTTTCTGCATGAACACGCCCCGCCTCACTTTCACACTTAGGTGCGGCGTTATTTACAAATGGTTCAAATGGCTCTGAGCACTATGGGACTTAACTGCTGTGGTCATCAGTCTCCTAGAACTTAGAACTACTTAAACGTAACTAACCTAAGGAGATTACACACATCCATGCCCGAAGGAGGATTCGAACCTGCGACCGTAGCGGTCACGAGGTTCCAGACTGTAGCGCCTAGAACCGCCTCGCGACTCTGGCCGGCGTTATTTACACCATCCCACAACGCTGGATTGGAAGAGGTGAACGCCACGATATTGTTCATTGCTTTTGGCCCCCCAGGTCATCACACCTCACACCTTGAGATTTCTTTCTGAGGGGGTACGTAAAACACAGTCTTTGTCCCACCTATGGCAGTTGCTCTTCAAGAGCAGAGAAAATGAATTGTTGAAGCTGTCGATTTAATTAAGAGGGATCTATTGATTCCTATATAGAATGAAATGGATTATAATTTCGATGTTTGTCGAGCACCGCATGATGCTCTTGTTGACTATGTGGTATAATATCTGCATGAATATGAGAGTGTGAACCTTCCTCTATCCGTTGACATGCGTTATTTGTTTCTATTGTCATCGTCCGACATTTGTATCCGCACAGTGAGTGTACCAACGTGTCCAAAATTAGCTTACCACTTAGCTCGCGAATGGACAAAACATCTGAACTGTCTTCTCACGCCCAGGGTGTTAAAAAGACATTTTAAATATCAGGTGCGGATCATAACAAAAATCATTAGAAACGCTGATGTCACATAACTAAAATGCAAGAATTAATAAAGGTGAAGGTTTGCTGTCTATTCTAGAAAGACAAAACAGCTATTCCCTTTTTTATTCTAAATATAATTTATCAACTGTGCTTCCAGGGTTCAAGTGATACACAACAATCATGTTCAATTACTTTTTGACACACAATAACAAAATATTTAACTCTTGGACATATTGGTTCAAATGGCTCTGAGCACTATGTGACTTAACATCTGTGGTCATCAGTCCCCTAGAACTTAGAACTACTTAAACCTAACTAACCCAAAGACATCACACACATCCATGCCCGAGGCAGGATTCGAGCCTGCGATCGTAGCAGTCGCGCGGTTCCGGACTGAGCACCTAGAACCGCTAGACCACGGCTGCCGGCTGGACATATTGAATTGACCATTTTAAAATCATTAACTCTACCCATAAAATTTTTTTATCATACGAAAGAATGACTAACAATCTTCATCAGCTCATTTACATCTATGTTGTCATAGGTGGTCAATGCACTGAGTTCGTGGAGAATAAGTTTACTGTTTGAACCAATGAAGCCGGCCGGAGTGGCCGAACGGTTCTAGGCGCTTCAGTCTGGAACTGCGGGACTGCTACGGTCGCAGGCTCGAATCCTGCCTTGGGTATGGATGTGTGTGATATCCATAGGTTAGTTAGGTTTAACTAGTTCTTAGTTCTAGGGGACTGATGACCACAGATGTTAAGTCCCATAGTGCTCAGAGCCATTTGAACCATTTTTTGAACCAATGAACCAATGTACTCAATGTAAGGGTAGGTTGGTATCCTAGCTTTTGATATTCAATGGTCAAAGCGTACGCAAGTTGGAGTGAGCAATTCTAGACTCAACATTTACTGTGGCCTAATGCACAATGGTACTTTAGCAAGTGGCATCTGCAACGGTGTCGTCTCTGTGCTGGACCTGAAACGCTAAGTCCCATCTGGCCTTGACTGAAATCACTCAGTCCCAACTTTCCTGCGTTCCATAGAACGTTAATCTTTCCCTGTTCGAAATAATGGCCACTGCACACTCGCTAAGGGTTGGAGTGATGTGCACAATTTCTTGGCCCACAAATACTCCCGCGGGCATAATTAACTACTTCTTTGCTATCTGTCGCCACAATACGTGAAGCATACCGTCCTTACTTCGCAGAAAGCAAAGCTGTCTACGCCCTCGCTATTTCCACACACTTGTGCGGTCCGCCGTGAGACGAGAGAGTGATCTCAATTTTAGGTCTTAAAATGCGTTTATAATATAATGGGTGTCACCCCAACGTGTCGTGTCTACGTCGCCCAGTATGGCTTTAGCCAATCACCATCTCGCTAGAGGTGAATTTTATGCTTCTTGCTGGGTCGCAGCCTAGCCCTGTTAATGCCTTGCAGCCACTTACCCTCGGTCGCGGCCGTATTTACGTTAAATCGAATAATGTATTGTTCTGGCCTTATCCCTATCTGTGCTCAAGCTCGCCTTTCTCTTGTTAAATGGGGTTTTCCGATGCCATTAACCACCTGTTCTGTTCGTTTCCAAAATGCGTTTCACTTTAACTTATTTATTTATTCATGCCCCTGTCCATATAATGGTAAACGTTAGTTTTCGGTACATGAGATTAACTGCAACTGCCTTGTGTTGATATAATGTAATTATTATTTTCTGACGGTCCCATACTGTATCGTACTGTCATTATGGATCAAGCTCATGTAAGGTCCAAAAATCCGGACGCCTCACACTATCTTTCATATTTCAAAACAAACAACTGAAATCTGTTCTTGTTTTGTGAATCACCTGTATAGACGGCGATTGGGTGAATTAATACTATAGAAGAGACGACTAAAGAGACATGCAAGACGGACAGCATGCAACTCTAAGGAACCATCAAACATTCTCAGTTCATTCCAAACACAATGAAGAAGCTCACTGATGGACGTAGTGACCCACCATACGTTAATCGGCTCTACTAACAAGGAAAACTTCTCATCGTATCCCCCTCACATTTAACGGCGACATGACCCAGTAGATAGCCCGTCAAAAACTGAACACAGATCAAGAGAAGCTGTACTGAACTGTGAAAAAAAGAAGCAAAATAGAAACGAACCCAGTTCAGGTTGTGCAACATCGAGTGACTTTCAGTAGCCATAGTGTCACGGTAATGTGGTCAGGATGATGGACTGCGAAGGAGGAGATCTCTGTTCAAACCCCCCTCGGGCCCCATTTTCTTGTTTGTATCATTTGCAAACAAAATGAACTTGGCATCTACTAATGTTACTGATGGGAGGTAATTGATGTATTGTCTGACAAAAGACACGATGACACAGACGATGGTAGCAGGTACTCCTAAAAGACTCATGATTTAAATAAGGAAACAAACAGAGATTAAATTCCTCATTTGTATGGCCATAGTTGCTTTATAATTCTTGAGGGTAGTTTTGTTCTGTCGCAACTACAAAAAATGGTGATTTTTTCACCAGGCGCATTTCGCTTTATTGAGGTAAAGTATCATCAGTGGTCTGGAATCAAGTTATTTACATTTTGATTTGCTTTTTAGATCGAAAACAGTTCGTTAAGAATAGGTTGATTTGTACTTACGGTGATTTTTCGGCTGATTTCCAGCTTACATCGGGAAATGTCGCGTGCTAGCACATTGTTGTTTTTCTGTGTTAGACACTGATAATTTTGGTCTAATTTTTAGATGTTCTGCAGCACTATGCATTTCTACAACACACCTTTATGCACACCACTATATTCTGTTTGTTTTTGTACTTGAAGTATGTGTTGTTTATTGCGTTTTGTAGTGTTGTCAACATAACCTTTCCACTACTTTGTCTTTGATCTACAACATTAAAAAAAAAAGAAGATTATTGTATGTGGGCAATTCTTTTTAATTATGTTTCAGTGTATTTATGTACTGTGTAAGAGTAGAGAAGGAAGAGCAATGGAGATTTTTTTTGCGGGGGGGGGGGGGGGGGGAACCATGATGAGTGGACATAAGTATATAGCAGTGTGAGTTTGAGGAGAAGGTGAAAAGCGTATGGTGAAAAAATCACGCATTTTTTGTAGTTGCAACGACAGAACAAAATTGCCCTCAACAACCAGAGATTATGCGTTACCACACACAATAAGGAATGTGGTTATGCAAATTACTTCTCTACCGTGCACAGCGTAATATGTGGTTCATTCTGGATGCATATTACGCAAGCCACAGTACAGTGCAAGGTAGAGGGCACATGTTCCGATATTATCAGTTTTCTTTCCTATTTCATTCTCGTACTGTGCGAGGCAAAAACGGCTATCTAAGCGCATTTGTCCGAGCTATTACGCAAGCCACAGTACAGTGCAAGGTAGAGGGCACATGTTCCGATATTATCAGTTTTCTTTCCTATTTCATTCTCGTACTGTGCGAGGCAAAAACGGCTATCTAAGCGCATTTGTCCGAGCACCCATGTCTCTCATTCTCACTACGTCTACGAGAGAAATACGGCGCTAACAGCAGAATGGTCACACAGTCGCCCCTGAATACTTGTTCGCGAAATTTAGCCCACAGGGTTTCGTGACAAATTACGCCGTCTTTCTTCCAATGATTCCCATGTAATTTTATGTTTTACTCTCGCGTGATTTACACCGACCTGTTATCAACGTAACACTGCGTCTCTAACTTTGTCCAATGGCTGCTGTCCCTTCTTCAACACAAGGATTCCAAACACTGGAATACTGCTCACGCGATTTCTTTTGCATTCGCATCGCACTCTCCCAGAAGCCTCCGTTCACCTTCCCTAATACTGATTTCACATAATCTTTCCATTCCATATCGCTCCTTTGCCTTACCCTGAGATCACTACGTTCTCTAGTTTTGGCCCTTGAGGAAGAACAGGAATACCATTCCTCCATAGACATTCAGACAATTCACTGAAGCCGTCAAGAAGAGGAAGGGTGGATACACTCCACACTAAAGTCCAGTAACAGGTGTCCAGATACTTTTGATCAGATAGTGTACATACAGGATGTGACGCGCACATGTTCTCTACTAATTATATTGTAACTTGTATGCGTTTTGTACCCTGGAATGTCGAGCTGTTGGCTGCGTGACGTTATGAAGCCTTCAGGAGATGGAGGGGGTGGGTATACAGGGAAAACGAGTGCGCAGACAGAGACAGAGAGAGAACGGTCAGTGGTGGGTGGGGAGACTGCAGCGCCTTAATGCCGCGCCGGCTGAGTCATGAGAAGACCCGTATAAGTAAGCAGTAGGCGGCAGCAAGTAGCTCGAGTCCTCCACGGTCTGGCGGTCAGAAGCAAGTGTTTCCGGCCGTTCGGCATGCAGGCACGCCACTGGAAATGTCCAGTGCCAGCCGGAGAGCTGCTCCTGTACAAGGCTACATGGGTATAAGAGTGAAATACTATCCTCGAATACTGATAAAGCCAACACCTGCATTGGAATCCAAAGTCATTTATTCTTTATAACACATGCTGCCGGTTTCGACACAAAATGGTGTCATCTTCAGGCCTCAAGCGTAACCTGCGATACGCAATGACAAAGACAAAGTAACTCTTCAGATGGGAACAGTTAGCAAGAATGTACGTCAGCCAATACAGCTGTTCGTTTTGTTATCAGTATTCAGGTACAACAAAAGCAAAACGAGGATAATGGAATGTAGTCGAATCAAGTCGGGTGATGCTGAGGGAATTAGATTAGGAAATGAGACACTTAAAGTAGTAAAGGAGTTTTGCTGTTTGGGTAGCAAAATAACTGATGATGGTCGAAGTGAAGAGGATATAAAATGTAGACTGGCAATGGCAGGGAAGAAGAGAAATTAGTTAACATCGAGTATTGATTTAAGTGTCAAGAAGTCGTTTCTGAAAGTATTTGTATGGAGTGTAGGCATGTATGGAAGTGAAACGTGGACGATAAATAGTTTAGACAAGAAGAGAATAGAAGCTTTCAAAATGTGGTGCTACAGAAGAATGCTGAAGATTAGATGGGTAGATCACATAACTAATGAGGAGGTATTGAATAGAATTGGGGAGAAGAGGAGCTTGTGGCACAACTTGACTAGAAGAAGGGATCGGTTGGTAGGACATGTTCTGAGACATCGAGGGATCACAAATTTAGTATTGGAGGGCAGCGTGGGGGTAAAAATCGTAGAGGGAGACCAAGAGATGAATACACTAAGCAGATTCAGAAGGATGTAGGTTGCAGTAGGTACTGGGAGATGAAGAAGCTTGCACAGGATAGAGTAGCATGGAGAGCTGCAACAAACCAGTCTCAGGACTGAAGACCACAACAACCACAACATTCAGGTACTTGACGTGCGGCTGCTGCGCCACTTTCCTTGATGGTTTACCAGAGTGAAATACTGACAGTGTAAGCGGATTTTGGTATTGTAATATGCAGCCCTGATTAAGTCTGTACACTACAGTACCACTTTGAAAGTACACTACTGGCTATTAAAATTGCTACACCAAGAAGAAATCCAGATGATAAACGGGTATCCTTTGGACAAATACATTATACTAGAACTGACATGTGATTACATTTTCACGGAATTTGGGTGCGTACATCCTGAGAAATCAGTACCCAGGACAACCACCTCTGGCCGTAATAACGGCCTTGATACGCCTGGGCATTGAGTCAAACAGAGCTTGGATCGCGTGTACAGGTACAACTGCCCATGCAGCTTCAACACGATACCACAGTTCATCAAGAGTAGTGACTGGCGTATTGTGACGAGCCAGTTGCTCGGACACCATTGATCAGACGTTTTCAATTGGTGAGAGATCTGGAGAATGTGCTGGCCAGGGCAGCAGTCGAACATTTTCTGTATCCGGAAAGGCCCGTACAGGACCTGCAACATACGGTCGTGCATTATCCGGCTGAAATGTAGGGTTAAAAAATGGCTCTGAGCACTATGGGACTTAACATCTATGGTCATCAGTCCCCTAGAACTTAGAACTACTTAAACCTAACTAACCTAAGGACATCACACAACACCCAGTCATCACGAGGCAGAGAAAATCCCTGACCCCGCCGGGAATCGAACCCGGCAACCCGGGCGTGGGAAGCGAGAACGCTACCGCACGACCACGAGCTGCGGACTGAAATGTAGGGTTTCGCAGGGAACGAATGAATGGTAGAGCCACGGGCCGTAACACATCTGAAATGTAACGTCCACTGTTCAAAGTGCCGTCAATGCGAACAAGAGGAGACCGAGACGTCTAACCCATACCATCACGCCGGGTGATACGCCAGTACGGCGATGACGAATACACGCTTCCAATGTGCGTTCAGCGTGATGTCGCTAAACACGGATGCGACCATCATGATGGTGTAAACAGAACCTGGATTCATCCGAAAAAATGATGTTTTGCCATTCGTGCACCCAAGTTCGTCGTTGAGTACACCATCGCAGGCGCTCCTGTCTGTGATGCAGCATCAAGGGTAACCGTAGCCATTGTCTCCGAGCTGATAGTCCATGCTGCTGTAAACGTCGTCGAACTGTTCGTGCAGATGGTTATTGTCTTGCAAACGTCCCCATCTGTTGACTCAGGGATCGAGACGTAGCTGCACGATCCGTTACAGCCATGCGGATAAGATGCCTATCATCTCGACTGCTAGTGATACGAGGCCGTTGGGATCCAGCACGGCGTTCCGTATTACCCACTTGAACCCACAGATTCCATATTCTGCTAAAAGTCATTGGATCTCGACCAACGCGAGCAGCAATGTCGCGATACGATAAACCGCAATCGCGATAGGCTGCAATACGACCTTTATCAAAGTCGGAAACGTGTTGGTACGCATTTCTCCTCCTTACACGAGGTACAACAACAACGTTTCACCAGGCAACACCGGTCAACTGCTGTTTGTGTATGCGAAATCCGTTGGAAACTTTCCTCATCTCAGCACGTTGTAGGTGTCGCCACCGGCGCCAACCTTGTGTGAATGCTCTGAAAAGCTAATCATTTGCATATCACAGCATCTTCTTCCTGTCGGTTAAATTTCGCATCTGCAGCACGTCATCTTCGTGGTGTAGCAATTTTAATGGCCAGTAGTGTAATATTATAGAAGGTAGAAGAAAGTAAATCAAGAATGAGAAGAATTTTGTGGTGAACTGAAAGGCCTAATACGAAACCAGGCATGCGTAGTAGATGATATTCCCTCAAAGCTATTGAAAACTTTTGTTGAGTCAACCACGACAAGACCGTTGCACCTGGTCTGGAACGTACAAGAGGAACAAGAAATACCCTCAGATGCCAGGAAGAATGTGATAATTTCAATTCCAATCATGGCAGGCGCTGACATAAATGAATACTGCAGAACCATCAGTTTAATAAGTGATGCTTGCAAAATACTAGCACCAACTATTCACAGAAGAATGGAATAACTGGTAAAAACCGACATCGGGGAAGATCGGTTCGGGTTCAGGAGAAATGTAGGATCACGCGAGGCAACACTAACCCAACGACTTATCTTACAAGCCAGGTTACGGAAAGGCAAACCTGCGTTTATAACACTTGTTGATCTGGGAAAACGTTTTACACAGTTCACTGGAATACTTTGTTTGAAATTCTGAAGGCGGCAGGGATAAAATACAGGGAGCGAAAAGTTATCTATAAATTTTACAGAATTCAGACGGCAGATATAAGAATAGGAGCGCATGAAAGGGAAACAGCAGTTCAAAAGAGTGTGAGCCATGGTCGTAGCTTATTCATGATGTTGCTGAATGTACGAGGGAAAAGAAATAAAAACTTTAAGATTTGCCGATGATAATGCAATTCTGTCAAAGGGAGGGGGAGAACTCTTTAACCGAATGGACAGTATCTCGAAAAGAGTTAATAACTCGAACGGCAACAAAAGCCATGGACGTCAGGAGTGAAGTTGTGCATCGTGCAGCCTATTGCCCACGATTTGGGTCGTAACGCGACGTCCTGTGGCTGCACGAAATGCATTATTCAACGTGGCGGCGTCGCTGTCAGGGTTCCTCCGAGCCGTAATCCGTAGGTAGCGGTCATCCACTGCAGTAGTAGCCCATGGGCGGCCTGGACGAGGCATGTCATCAAATGCTTCAAATGGCTCTGAGCATTATGGGACTTAACAGCTGTGGTCATCAGTCCCCTAGAACTTAGAACTACTTAAACCTAACTAACCTAAGGACATCACACACATCCATGCCCGAGGCAGGATTCGAACCTGCGACCGTAGCAGTCCCGCGGTTCCGGACTGCGCGCCTAGAACCGCGAGACCACCGCGGCCGGCGGCATGTCATCGACAGTTCCCGTCTCTCTGCATCACCTCCATGTCAGAACAACATCGCTTTGGTTCACTCCGAGAGGCCTGGACACTTCCCTTCGAACCGCGGTATTGACTGTCAAGAAGTGGTTGAACTACAGACAACACAAGCCGTGTACCTCCTTCCTGGTGGAATGACTGGAACTGATAGGCTGTCGGGCCCCCTCCGTCTAATAGGCGCTGCTCATGCATGGTTGTTTACATCTTTGGGAGGGTTTAGTGACATCTCTGAACAGTCAAAGGGACTGTGTCTGTGATACAATATCCATTGTCAACGTCTATCTTCAGGAGTTCTGGGAATCGGGGTGATGCATAACTTTTTTTGATGTGTGTTTACTGTACAAGTTCCTTCTGCCATGCACTCCACACTGGTTTGCGCAATATGGGTGTACATGTAGACAGCTTCTGCAAGAAATCCCTAACACAAATTGAAAACTTCACTACGAAACTGCGAATGTCAATATTTTCGTTTATTAACACTATATCTGTACTCAAAACCAATACCTTAGTTTAATCTTTATTTTCATAGGGTATACAACAGACGAATGTTAACAACCCACAGCTCTGGAATAAGCAAAATTTTTTTCCTCTGATTCCCAACCTCACTTACACTGACACACAAACGAGCGCGCACGCACGCATGCGCGAACACAACACACACACACACACACACACACACACACACACACACACACACACACACACACGAACCACCTATGTAAGACAGGAATCATTAGTACATTGTTGTTTACATACCTATTTTGCCTCCTTTGACAACATAACTATTGCACTTAATGTTTCTAATATGCAATCCTGATTATTTAAGTGTGTACAAAGAATGGAGTTGTGTAAACTTTGCAGAAAACCGTCTCGGATCACTGGAGATGTATTCATCTACACAACGAAAGATATCCACAGTGCTTTGCGACTTGCTGCGAAGTAGTGTTCTTTTTCCTACATGCTCTTATTACATCGCAGACGCCACCTTCTTTGCCTGAGTGTTTACAAAGAGTCTCTCTTACAAAGAGTCTCTCTTACAAAATAGAACATTTTACGTCGTTCTCGTTGGAAAGAAGAGTCGATGGAGAAATCAAAGGAATGGACTGGCCCAGGGAAGCGTTCTGGCCACCTCCCTTTTTAATCTGTCTGCACACTAATGACGAGCCAGTACCCAATCATACTGAGCATTTCATTTATGCAGACGACCCGGCAATCACAACTCAGCGGAGGACTTTCCAGGACTCCTTTAAACAGAATACTTCTAAGAGTCAAGCAAACGCTTTCCTTTGATCTTGGCAAGCAAAGCGATAGGTCAATGTTTCCTGGAATAATACCACACTGGAAAACACAGATAAACCAACCGATCTGGGTGTGACTTTGGACAGATCTCTCACATATAAACACCGCTGAGAAAAAATCCGTCAGCAGGCGGCTTCCAGAAATAATACTTTGCAGTAAATGGGCAGCGAAACACACCATCCTGAGAACCACCGCACAAGCAATATGCTTCTCTAAAGATGACTATGCCTGCCCAGTGTGGACAAGATCGACCCATATGAGAAAAGTCGACATAAGCTGTAACACTTTGCCGTCCGGCGACATCAGAGTGGTGTCGTCTGCATAGTATCGCTCAGTGGCCGGCGACACCACAGTGGTGTCGTGAGCATAGTATGGCGCAGGAGCCGGCGACAGCACTTTAGTGTCCTTTGCATTCTGTTGGTGTTTTGTTTAGGTAATAGTAAGTGACACCCAACAACAAGTTTTTTGTTTTTATAAGTACTTACGCCCTTTCATCATGGCGGACGACAGAGACAATAGGATTATTTCCGATGAATGCGCGGACGTCTTGTCTGACGTTCCGAGCGACTTGGCCGACATTGGATATCAAAAAAATGAAAGTGAAGCAGAATTCTAGGAAGATAGTGAAATACGACCAAAGAAGAATTCGGCGAACGCTACGGTTGCCATCTGATTCGGCTGAATCAGTGCACAGTGGCCAGACTTTAATTTACCGAGGACAATAAGAACTCTGAAGGATCCCCGGATCCAAACATATTTCCCAACGTCGAGGATATCGTAGAATTATATATAGGGAACGATCTAAGTGAATATATTGGCAGCGAAACCAACAAGCACTACAGTCAAAATTGCAACGGAGGGAAACTGGATTTAAAAAAAAAATGCCAAATTTGTCGACGTAACGGGACCCGAACTTAGAAAATAGTTTGGGTTTGCTATCCTTACGGGAATTGTAAAAAACGCATGGATCGATGATTTTGGTCAACGAATCCGTTGATAGACTCACCGATGTCCCGCAACCGATTCAGACAAATATTATCATTTTTACATTTTTCCGACAGCAACAATAAACCGGATAATGCCGACCGGCATGTCAAAGCGCAATTCGTAATTGATTGTTTTTCCAAAGTTTAAAGAAATGCTTAATCTAAGTCAAAACATCTTAATTGATGGAGGAATGATAGCGTGGTGTGGATGGTTAAATTTTAAAGTTTACAATCCGTCGAAAATTATGAAGTACGGCATACTCATTCGGATGCTGTGTGATTCGAGTACGGGATACATTTCCTCATTCAAGGCAGCCTTTAGTAAAAGCAGTGATGGGACTAGTAACACCTTGTGATGGATAGTGGCATCACCTCTGCGTGGATGATTATTATAAAAGTGTATAAGTTGCAGAGAAGTTGCTTAAAAAGAAAATTCGAGTTTGTGGAACGATACGGCAAAATAGAGGATTTCAGGAAAATTAAAGCACGCATAAGTCAATGTGTTTGAAGCTTGTCATCAACGGAAAGGTGACAAGCGGCCGCCGACAAGCCAAGTAATCCGAATTAGCGCTGCCGGCGCCAAGAGAATAAATTTCTACGAGGCGTGCGGACGGCAAAGTGTTAATAAAATATGGAGAATAAGAACAAGTTGTATGAAAGCCACGCCCTACATAGGATATACAGAGCTGTGTCCCAGCTCCCAAACAACATCTCTTGAATTTACAGTGAAGCTCAGACAGACCACCAATGAGCGACATCCTCTCATTAGCACAGAGTGCGAGCTTGGACGACTGAGATCCCGTAAAAGGTTCTGAAACACGGCCACTGAAGAACCACCACCTGACTATACACCAGGACAGGTAGCTCAAGGAAGTATTCAAAAAACACGCCACACGACTATACAGAAATCCTTTCATCCTCAGTCTGGGGAACTATGGTCACAATCAAAGGTGGAACTAAAAGCGGCCAAAGACACTATTAGCTAGGGCATAACCACCTATGGCAAACTTCCGCCGAGTAACTGCACCGCCCAACGTCAAAGGTATCGACATGCATGATACTCACTACTAGCAAAGCCTACCCTTGCATGAACTGTCGCTACTGCTTTTTTCCCTTAGCTCTTGCCTTGGCATTTTTTCCCCTCTGCCCTTCAAGACCGCTACCCTTCGTTCGACTTTCGACCCAATCTATCTCCAGATGAGCGCGTTTTAATGGTTAACCTTAACCAGATGTACGCAAGCATCGCAGTACCCACATCCTGCGACACCTCACTTTAGTGGAAACTAACCCTTATGCAGAGATGGCGGTAGACCTTTTGAGTTGGGCATCATGCCGGTGTGGGCCTGGAGGGACTCCACCTCTCGTGAAAGAAAAATAGGTGGCTCCATAACAAACTGGAAAACGTGGAGGACCGTGAACTCTATAATAAAAGGGGTGACCGCGGTGAAACCAAACGTGACCAGGTGGGTCCATGGGAATGTGATGATAAGTGCGATTGTCGTGCTTTGCAGGACTTGGAACAAGTCCTGGCCGGTCCCTACAGATGCAACCTTGACGATTTGTGGCCGGGCAAGAAAGAAGCCCTGGACGTGGCCCAACACTGCTCTAAAACACTATCATTGGCTTCCCGACACGAAGTAGTAAAGTAAGCACTTTTACATTTATTTCCGTTCATCGTTTCAATAGGAAACCTCCATAAATCTGTGGGCTATTTACTGAAACAATGGTTTGTTTCTCTCTATTACGCAGTGGCCAAGTTACTCCAAAGTCGTAACACAACAAATACATGCTACATTAGTCCACACAAATCCACCTGATGATTAAGTTTTAAACATTCTAAGCGCGCCGTGGTGATGTATAAACAGTGACTGGTAACATTGAACTTGTTTCATTCGATCAATTATAAACAACACATTTTCCTCAAAGTAAAGGTCCCCCCACAACACCAATCATCAAATACTGCAACGTAAAGGCGCAATCGTTTGAGAGGCTTTCTTATGATGGTCGTTCAGTAAGTAATGGCCTACATTACCTTTTAAAAATCCATTAATATACATAGAGAACCAACGTTGCAGCCCAGTCAGCAATCATGATAATATAATATATAAGAAACTGTGAGTCTCGATTGCGGTAATGAAAGCAACCTTTACCTAGGTTTCAGCCCAAATAATTGAGCCTTCTTGAGAAGATATACCTGAATCTATAATTTGTCTAAGAGGGCATGGTCTACAAATAAAACTAAAGCAGCCTTACTACGCCTATTCAGGCTGTTTTAGTTTTATTTCTAGATCATGCCCTCTTACACAAATTATAGATTCAGGTATATCTTCTGAAGAAGGCTCAATTGTTTGGGCTGAAACCAAGGTAAAGGTTGGTTTCATTACCGCAATCGAGCCTGATAAGTTTCTTATATAATAGAGAAATGTCCTTTTATTGCTTCACATTTGATGTTCGTTCTGTGCGCCGGTGAAGTTTCTAACCGTTATGGCAGATGGCAGAGCCGTAGCACAGCGTCAAAATGGCGTCTACATACACTCAGGTTACAAGCAACGTGCTGTTATTGAATTCCTGTGTGCAGAAAAAGAAACCATGGTGAACATCCATAAACGTTTGTGTGCAGTGTACGGCGATGCTCCTGTTGATAGTACAGTTGGGCGATGGGCAAAGAGAGTTACAGCCTGAGGAATTGCAGAAACAGAGCTCCATGATCAGCCACGCTCGGGACATCTTGTCACAGCCACTGCTCCAGACATGATGAATCGTGAGGATGTCATTATCCGCGCAGACCGGCGCATCACAACTCGACAATTGGCTCTACAGTTGTCGGTCAGTATTGGAAGTGCGCCTGCGATGATCAAGACTCTCGGATATTCAAAGAGGTGCTCACGATGGGTTCCACGAATGCTCACAGCGGACCACAAGATTCAAAGAAAGGCCATTTCATCTGAATTATTGGAGCGTTTTGAGAGCGACGGAGAGGCCTTTCTGTCACAGATCGCTACGGGGGACGAAAGCAGTCCATGGAGAAGCATCATACTCATTCACCACAAAAGAATAAATTCAAGACAACCTCCTCTGGCAGAAAAGTCACGGTGACAGTCTTCTGGGATTGTGATGGCGTCATTCTCGTTGATGTGATGCCAAGAGGGTCAAGTATCAATTCAGATATACGTGAAGGCTCAAAAACCGTTTCCGATGTGTTCGAGCGGACAGAAATCTTGCTCCAACACGATAACGAACGACCACACACAAAAACTGAGAACCTGGGAACACATCGCCAAATTGGGTTGGACATCATTGCCTCATCCACACAACAGTCCAAACCTGGCACCGTCGGACTTCCATCTCTTTAGGCTGCTTGAAGATTCTGTACAGGGAACACACTTTGAAGATGACGAGAGGGTCAGTCATGCAGTGAAAACATGCCTACACCTACAGGACAAGAGCTTTTACCAGCAGGGAATACATGCCCATCCACAACGTTGGCGTACGGCCATAGAACGCAGAAAAATAGGCCATGGAGAAGGCATGTTAATGTATATTGTCACCAAATTCTGACTCTTCAAAATAAATATGTTCTGAGGGGTGTTACGTATTGAACGTCTCTCGTAGTTGCTTACCCTGATTCGGCGTCGTCGGCTAGTCTTCGTGAAGACTGAAGCAGCAGCGCTGTGTACTGCGTTATCAGCATCGCCGATGCTGCTCGTTGCACGTCGCTCGTCGGAATTCGTCAGCCAGCACCAGGAAGGCGCGTCTTCACTGCAGATAGCATTCCACTGCTCGGCACGTCGGCGTCCGGTGAATCACTGTTCAATCTCGAGACCCGGTCACTATTTCCCGGGTTACCGGTCCACTTGGTATTTATACAAACTGCTTCAGCTGACGTCTTCTTTCAACGACCGAACCGCCCGCGAGGTAAATAAGTTCTCAAGAAATGTATCCTCGTTAGCTCGGGATGAAGTCGGCACCAGCTGACGTTCATAAATGCTCTGAAGCTTCCAGAAGACGCGACGCTGGAAATAACTGGCTGCTGGCGCGTCGTTAGGACGGGTCGTGTTATTAGCAGTGCGTCACACGCCACTCAAGCGGCCGTTTTTCTGCCTCCCACGCAGCTGCGAAGTAACCGACGCCTCCGCGGCGCAAACACAACCTCGGCACAGCACGCGACGCGGCTCCGTTATCTGAGCTCGCCGACAGGGAAATCGGGCTGTCGGCAATCTGGCTGGAACGGGTTCAAGGTCACGGGCAAGCACGAGATAAGGCGGCGGAGTTGCTGTCAACGCGATAGCGGGGCTGTGTTCAAAACACTGCCTTTTATGTTTAGATGGTGATTTCACTTCCCAACATCTCGTACTTGGATCGTCTTACTGCAGCGTCCGTTCTACTCGTAGAAACACGCCAAGGGTCAGCACAGTAAACGCAGAAGAAACGGCGTTAACGGCTTAGCAACACGCCGGGATAAATAGCGTAAAACTTCAGTCAAAGAGTACCTAAAACGCAAATATTTCTTTTATTGCAGGTTTTAATCCTGGCGTAAACACGCTGTCAACGGTGTAGAAGCAGCCACCAGGTCACATACGTACACAATGCAACCTGAACAGTACATGAAGACACTGCACTATGATAGTAAACAACTCATTTGTCAGTGAAACAGGTTCCATCCCACCCAGGTAGCGAATTTCCAATGTTGAGGCAGTTGCACAAGCTGTCGAGATAGTGTCTGAACACGCCACACGGTTTCTTATTTTGGAACTATAAGCATGAGAACTGTCTTTCGCTAATATAATGTCCTCAGCGGGCTTGTGGAAAACTGGTCGCTGAGGCGGTAATGGGTCTGTGGAGAATTTGTCAGGAAGATGGGCTCTTTTCTATTATGAATGTCTGTCGCTGTATAGTAATTACTATCGTCACACGCTTTTATACGTCACAAAATCGAAATTTTAGGCTGTATTACTCCGAAGAACCTTTACGTGAAGTACACAGCAGCGGATTTGTGCACGACTTGTCTCACAACTTAAGGCATCACTTGTTACCATCTTAGGCCGAAGTCGGAAGAAACAAAACATTGTTCTAATGGGGGAATCGTGACTTGCATGGTCACATGTGTTGGGGCAATATACGATGGCTGAATCTGGACTCTTCTTAGAGCTATAAATGGAATAACGAGGATTTCACAGATCAGAGCAGCATTTGTCGACTGTCAATGTTAGAATGACGGGAAGGAAAAATCGATTGTCATAATGGTGACACTGTATTAGGCTCCTACATTGTTCTTAGTGTTTCGAAGTTTAGTGGTCCACAGTCCACAAATAAAGACCGGTATTCTTGATTGCGTCGAGGAATTGACAGTGGTAGGTGATGGCTAAAGTTGGGCAATACCGTTGTAAATACTACTATTTTAAACGTGTCTTCGAGCTGTTGTTGTCGACTATCGACGTTGCACCACCAGTAAGTAGAATATCGATTGTCGAAATGTCCACACTGAGCAACACTTGTGGTTGTTCTTATTGTTTTCAGTTGTAGTGGTCGACAGTCGATGCTGCGGTGGACAGGAAGGCTCAATGAGTTTGGTGCTGGCCAGCTGTACTAGCTGCAGTTGGCTGGCAATGGTGCATGCGGAGTCTTGAGTTGCAGTGGTCAAAAGCAGAGGCTGCAACAACAGGCTGGTGCGTTCGACAGCTGACGGCTCTTGCGCACACTTCCAGTGGTATTTACTGCTTTGCAGTCACGCAGTTGTGAGTGCAAACAGTGCGAGCTGAGTGTGAGTAGACCAACAGGCTGAAATCGATGGTCGACACGGGGCGGTCGTGCAGATTACACTGGCTTCGTCGCCACTTCACTAGCTGGGGTCAGCGGAAATGAGTGGCGCGTCCAGCTGCAGTGGTGGATCCCGAAGGCAACGCCCTCGGACGGTGGGTCTGCGATGCGAGGCAGGCGCCAGCGAGGTAGCGGCCAGTGGGCGACGCGGCGGGCAGAGAGGAGAAGTCTTGGAGTTCGCGGGCTGGCGCGGCGTCAGCCTGGCCTCCGCGCTGAAGCGGCTGCGGGCCAACTGGTGCCCGTTGGCTGCCGGCTGCTCCGTGTGACGCGGAGGGGCGGGGCGCGAGACTTGGCAGTGGAGCGGCGGGGAGGCAACCGGCAACGCAGGCCGTGCAGGCGGCAGCGAGGAGCAGCCCCAGCGGCGGCAACAGCGCCAGACACGGAGGCAGGCGCGCACGTGGGCGCCGGGGAAGCCGCCAGCCATCAGCTGCTGGCCAGGGGTCGGTCTGCCCACGCGCGTCACCGCGACACGCGCTCACGTGCCTCACCGCTCCGACGTCTTTTGCGAAATACTATAGCGATGAGTTTGGCTTTGGCAAAAGTAAAGGCACCAGGGAGGCAATTCTGACGTTGCGGCTGCTATTAGAGGCTAGAGGAAAGAAAAATCAAGACACGCTCATAGGATTTGTCGACCTGGAAAAAAAAAGCGTTCGGCAATGTCAAATGGTACAAGATGTTCCGAATTCTGAGAAAAATAGGGGTAAGCTATAGGGAGACACGGGTATTATACACTGAAGACCCAAAGAAAACCTGCCTAACATCGTGGAGGCTCCCGCGAGCACCCAGAAGTGTCGCAACACGACTCGACTAACGTCTGAAGCAGTGCTGGAGGGAACTGACACCATGAATCCTGCAGGGCTGCCAATAAATCCGTAAGTGTACGAGGGTGTCAATATCTCTTCTTTAAAGTACGTTGTAAGGCATCCCAGATATGTTCAATAATGTTTGTGGTGTCACCGCCAGACACCACACTTGCTAGGTGGTAGCCTTTAAATCGGCCGCGGTCCGTTAGTACACGTCGGACCCGCGTGTCGCCACTATGAGTGATTGCAGTCCGAGCGCCGCCACACGGCAGGTCTAGAGAGACTCCCTAGCACTCGCCCCAGTTGTACAGCCGACTTTGCTAGCGATGGTTCACTGCCTACATACGCTCTCATTTGCCGAGACGACAGTTTAGAATAGCCTTCAGCTACGTCATTTGCTACGACCTAGCAAGACGCCATATTCAGTTACTATTCTGAACAGATAATATTGAGAATCATGTACCGTCAAGAGCGACGTTCATCAGTAATGGATAAAAGTTAAGTATGAAACTAATTACGTCCGTTTTCGGAATTCTAATTCCTTGTCATGTTCCAGACCTCACGTCATAGTCCTTCCCTCCTCACGCCAGCCTGCGTGAGCTAAAACGCGTTCTTTTCGGCCTCCTTTAGTAACACGGTGTTAGCTCTTCTGCCAACCCAACAATGTTCCTGTCTGGGGAAATGGTTAGGTTCAGAAGGGTGTCCCTGGAGCCACTCTGGAGCAATTCTGGACGTGTGCAGTGCGCATTGTCCTGCTGGAATTGACCAATACCGTCGGAATGGGTCGGTTGGGTTGTTTGGGTAAAGAGACCAGACAGCCAAGTCATTGGTCTCATCGGATTAGGGAAGGACGGGGAAGGAAGTCGGCCGTGCTCTTTGAAAGGACCCATCCCGGTATTTGCCTGGAGCGATTTAGGGAAATCACGGAAAACCTAAATCAGGATGGTCGGACGCGGGACTGAACCGTCGTCCTCCCGAATGCGAGTCCAGTGTCTAGCCACTGCGCCCGGCGGAATGCACAATCGACAAGAATAGATGCAAGTCATTCGACACGACTCTTACGTACGTGTCACCTGTCGCTGGCAAGGTATCATCTACGTCTACTTGATAGGCTTTCCTTAGTTTGTAATACGTATCTAGTTCCTTCTTTCTACAAAATCCAGGTAAACGTTGTACCCATTTTAATTCAGAGTCCCATTCTCTCTTCCCCCATTGAATCATATCTAGACGTATCAGAGGTCCCATATCCCTCCAACTGCACATGCCCCACACCATTACAGAGCCTCCATCAGTCACCTGCTGACATGCAGTGTCCATGTGTCCATGGATTCATGAGGTTGTCTTCATACCCGTACACGTCTATCCATTCGATACAATTTGAAACGACACTCGTCGAACCAGGCAACATGTTTCCGGTCATCAACAATGTCGTTGTTGACGGGCCCAGGCAAGGCGTAAAGCTTTGTGTCGTGCAGTCATCAAGGATATACGAGTCGACCTTCGGCTCCGAAAGCCCATATCGATTATGTTTCGTTGAATGTTTCGCACGCTGACACTTGTTAACGGCCCCTCATCGAAATCTGCAGCAGTCTGCGGAAGGGTTGCACTTGTGTCACGTTGAACGATTCTCTTCAGTCCTCGCTGGACCCGTTCTTGCAGGATATTTTCCCGACCGCAGCGATCTCGGAGATTTGATGTTTTACCGGATTCCTGATATTCACGGTACGCTCGTGAAATGGTCGTACACATCATCGCTACCTCTGAGATTCTGTCTCCCATCGCTCGTGCGGCGAGTATAACACCACGTTCAAACTCACTTAAATCTTGATAACCATTGCAGCTGCAGTAACCGATCTAACAACTGCGCCAGACACTGGTCTTATACAGGTGGCCGCGGGGGTAGGATTTGTCAGTAGTGAGGGTCAGCGGAAATGAATGGCGCGTCCGGCTGCAGTGGTGGATCCCGGAACATGAGAACAATATCTGGGGAAATCAGACTCAAAAGGGCAAGGCTTGCTGGGCACGTAGTTAGGATGAGTATGGACAGAATGACGAAGAGAGTGTGGGAAACAACAGGGAGAACAAGCGGAAAGACAGGAACCAAGTGGATTGTTGAACTTCGGAAGGACTGGTTGGAATTGGGGATCAAGGTCGAAGGAAAGGATAATTGGAGGAACAAATATACACCGACAAATATGCCGGAGATCAATGACAGAGGAGAATACAGAAAAAGATTAGAATGTCACCAGTGGAGCCGCCAGGAGAAACGGAAACTGAAGATCTCGGAAGAAGAGCGGGAGAGGAGAAGAGAAAGAATGAAGAGGTTCTGGGAGAAGAAGAGGAAAATTCAGTCCACGAAGGGGCTACCAGTGGTCCTACAGAGGCCGTAACGCAAGAAGAAGAAGGATTTGTCGATATGGAAAAAAGCGTTCGGCAATGCCAAATTGTGCTAGATATTCCAGATTCTGAGAAAAATAGGGGTAAGCTATAAGGAGACACAGAAGAGCCAAAGAAATATTACACCTGCCTAATATCGTGGAGGCCCCCAAGAGCACGCAGAAGTGCCGCAACACGACTCGACTAATGTCGGAAGTAGTGTTGGAGGGAACTGACACCATGAATCCCGCAGGGCTCCCAATAAACCCGTAAGAGTACTGTGGGACTTAACATCTGAGGTCATCAGTCCCCTAGATTTAGAACTACTTAAACCTAACTCACCTAAGGACATCACACACATCCATGCCCGAGGCAGAATTCGAACCTGCGAGCGTAGCAGCAGCGCGGTTCCGGACTGAAGCGCCTAGAACCGCTCGGCCACAGCGGCCGGGGGTGAATATCTCTTCTGAACGTTGCAAGGCATCCCAGATATGCTCAATAGTGTTCATGTCTGGGGCGTTTGGTGGCCAGCGGAAATGGTTCTGAAGAGTGTTCCTGGAGCCACTGTGGAGCAATTCAGGACGTGTGCAGTGCGCATTCTCCTGCTGGAATTGACCGTCGGAATGCACAGTGGACATGAATGGATGCAGGTGATCAGACAGGATGCTTACGTTCGTGTCACCTGTCAGAGTCGTGTCTAGACGTATCAGGGGTCCCATATCCCTCTAACTGCACACGCCCCATGCCATCACAGAGCCTGCATCAACTCGAACAGTCCCCTGCTGACATGTAGGCTCCATGGATTCATGAGGTTGTCTCCATACCCGTACACGTCCATCAGCTCGATACAATTTGAAACGACACTCGGAATTTTCTGCCTTGTGGCCGTTAGTGTTCCGGTTACCTGCCCTGGCCACTAACGTAATTTCAGGCACCCTCCTTTCCTCACCTGGCGTCGCTATCGAACACGGTGTGTAGTTTTGACAGCTTAACACATATATCATTGTGGATCATTACGTCCGTAACAGTTTGGTCTTTGAGTTTTCATGTACCGATTGGTGGCGAGCAAGTCGTTTGGTCGGTCGGTCTGTGACTGCCTCTTGGTTGGGTTACCGACGAATCAGATATACACTCCTGGAAATTGAAATAAGAACACCGTGAATTCATTGTCCCAGGAAGGGGAAACTTTATTGACACATTCCTGGGGTCAGATACATCACATGATCACACTGACAGAACCACAGGCACATAGACACAGGCAACAGAGCATGCACAATGTCGGCACTAGTACAGTGTATATCCACCTTTCGCAGCAATGCAGGCTGCTATTCTCCCATGGAGACGATCGTAGAGATGCTGGATGTAGTCCTGTGGAACGGCTTGCCATGCCATTTCCACCTGGCGCCTCAGTTGGACCAGCGTTCGTGCTGGACGTGCAGACCGCCTGAGACGACGCTTCATCCAGTCCCAAACATGCTCAATGGGGGACAGATCCGGAGATCTTGCTGGCCAGAGTAGTTGACTTACACCTTCTAGAGCACGTTGGGTGGCACGGGATACATGCAGACGTGCATTGTCCTGTTGGAACAGCAAGTTCCCTTGTCGGTCTAGGAATGGTAGAACGATGGGTTCGATGACGGTTTGGATGTACCGTGCACTATTCAGTGTCCCCTCGACGATCACCAGTGGTGTACGGCCAGTGTAGGAGATCGCTCCCCACACCATGATGCCGGGTGTTGGCCCTGTGTGCCTCGGTCGTATGCAGTCCTGATTGTGGCGCTCACCTGCACGGCGCCAAACACGCATACGACCATCATTGGCACCAAGGCAGAAGCGACTCTCATCGCTGAAGACGACACGTCTCCATTCGTCCCTCCATTCACGCCTGTCGCGACACCACTGGAGGCGGGCTGCAAGATGTTGGGGCGTGAGCGGAAGACGGCCTAACGGTGTGCGGGACCGTAGCCCAGCTTCATGGAGACGGTTGCGAATGGTCCTCGCCGATAGTCCAGGAGCAACAGTGTCCCTAATTTGCTGGGAAGTGGCGGTGCGGTCCCCTACGGCACTGCGTAGGATCCTACGGTCTTGGCGTGCATCCGTGCGTCGCTGCGGTCCGGTCCCAGGTCGACGGGCACGTGCACCTTCCGCCGACCACTGGCGACAACATCGATGTACTGTGGAGACCTCACGCCCCACGTGTTGAGCAATTCGGCGGTACGTCCACCCGGCCTCCCGCATGCCCACTATACGCCCTCGCTCAAAGTCCGTCAACTGCACATACGGTTCACGTCCACGCTGTCGCGGCATGCTACCAGTGTTAAAGACTGCGATTGAGCTCCGTATGCCACGGCAAACTGGCTGACACTGACGGCGGCGGTGCACAAATGCTGCGCAGCTAGCGCCATTCGACGGCCAACACCGCGGTTCCTGGTGTGTCCGCTGTGCCGTGCGTGTGATCATTGCTTGTACAGCCCTCTCGCAGTGTCCGGAGCAAGTATGGTGGGTCTGACACACCGGTGTCAATGTGTTCTTTTTTCCATTTCCAGGAGTGTAGTTGGGCCCACCACCTGTCTCACCTAAGTGAGCATTACTGTTTCGAGGGCAGCACCTCCCCCTCCGGAGGCTTCTGAGTGCCGTTGCCTGTACTGTCCTTTTCATGGGTGTTTAATGATCTGTGGGTAATCTATTATAGCCAACGTTTAAAAAGAAAAAAAAATTATTTTCTGTAAATCAATTTATGTAAATCAATTGTGGGGCTTCAGCCGCTTAAAACCTTATTCTTAAATTTAGTTATTGTCGTTCCATTACTTTTTCATTCGGTGTGCGTTCGGCCATTGAAATTTTAAAGGTTACGGTATTTTTGAATTTTTGGAATATCAACTGTGGGCCTTCAGCCGCTTAAAGCTTTATTCTCAGAATTTCCCCTCAAACGAAAACATTGCGGCCTTCTTCCTTAAAAGATTATGGTAATATATTTTAAGATTTTGAAGTTTAATTGTGACCTTTCGCCGTTTGTATTGCACTTTGTATGTTCGCTCTATCTGCTTTTGCCTTGAGGCTTTCCACCTAGTTGATTTCTAAGATTTCTTGTTTGGAGGCCCTCAGGCGTGCACGAATTGCATTTTGAAAGTCGTAGTTCTAAAGGTTCGGCTATGTGCCGTTTTGGTTTAAAGGTGTTATTAAATTACAATAAATTACAATTTGGAGTGAAACTGATCGACACCTTATTTGGCCCTTTCCACAATCCTAATCACTTGCTCTGCCCAGCGGGTTTAGCGGGCGTCTCAGTCATCAACAGTCCCATGTCAGTGTTGACGGGCCCAGGCGAGACGTAAAGCTTTGTGTCGTGCACTCTACAAGGGTACACGAGTCGTTCCTCGGCTCCGAAAGCCCATATCGGGGATGTTTCGTTGAATGGTTCGCACGCTGACACGTGTTGACGACCCATCATCGAAATCTGCAGCAATTTGCGGAAGAGTTGCAGTTCTGTCACGTTGAACGATTCTCTTCAGTCCTCGTTCCCGTTCTTGCAGGATCTTTTCCCTAACGCAGTGATTTGGGTGATTTGATGTTTTACCGGGTTGCTGATATTCACGGTACGCTCGTGAAATGGTCGTACGGGAAAATCGCCAGTTCATCGCTACCCCGGGGATGCCGTGTTCCATCGCTCGTGGGCCGACTATAATACCACGTACAAACTCACTTAAATCTTAATAACCTACCATTGTATCAGCAGTAACCGATCTAACAGCTACACCAGCTATTTGTCTTATACAGGTGGTCGCGCGGGGTAGGCCCGCTGTCTGAGACGTCTTGCGCGCGGCTCCCCCTCCCCCCCCCCCCTCCCATCGGAGGCCCGTACTCTCTCGGTTATGAATCACCTCGAAGGGAACGATCTATTGATGCGTAATCAGCATGGTTTCAGAAAACATCGTTCTTGTGCAACGCAGCTAGCTCTTTATTCGCACGAAGTAATGGGCGCTATCGACAGGGGATCTCAAGTTGATTCCGTATTTCTAGATTTCCCGAAAGCTTTTGACACCGTTCCTCACAAGCGACTTCTAATCAAGCTGCGGGCCTATGGGGTATCGTCTCAGTTGTGCCACTGGATTCGTGATTTCCTGTCAGGAAGGTCGCAATTCGTAGTAATAGACGGCAAATCATCGAGTAAAACTGAAGTGATATCAGGTGTTCCCCAGGGAAGCGTCCTGGGACCTCTGCTGTTCCTCATCTACATAAATGACCTGGGTGACAACCTGAGCAGTTCTCTTAAGTTGTTCGCAGATGATGCTGTAATTTACCGTCTAGTAAGGTCATCCGAAGACCAGTATCAGTTGCAAAGCGATTTAGAAAAGAGTGCTGTATGGTGTGGCAGGTGGCAGTTGACGTTAAATAACGAAAATCGTGAGGTGATCCACATGAGTTCCAAAAGAAATCCGTTGGAATTCGATTACTCGATAAATAGTACAATTCTCAAGGCTGCCAATTCAACTAAGTACCTGGGTGTTAAAATTACGAACAACTTCAGTTGGAAAGACCACATAGATAATATTGTGGGGAAGGTGAGCCAACGGTTGCGTTTCATTGGCAGGACACTTAGAAGATGCAACAAGTCCACTAAAGAGACAGCTTACACTACACTCGTTCGTCCTCTGTTAGAATATTGCTGCGCGGTGTGGGATCCTTACCAGGTGGGATTGACGGAGAACATCGAAAGGGTGCAAAAAAGGGCAGCTCGTCTAGTATTATCACGTAATAGGGGAGAGAGTGTGGCAGATATGATACGCGAGTTGGGATGGAAGTCATTAAGGCAAAGACGTTTTTCGTCGCGGCGAGATCTATTTACGAAATTTCAGTTACCAACTTTCTCTTGCGAATGCGAAAATATTTTGTTGAGCCCAACCTACATAGGTAGGAATGATCACCAAAATAAAATAAGAGAAATCAGAGCTCGATCAGAAAGGTTTAGGTGTTCGTTTTTCCCGCGCGCTGTTCGGGAGTGGAATGGTAGGGAGATAGTATGATTGTGGTTCGATGAACCCTCTGCCAAGCACTTAAATGTGAATTGCAGAGTAATCATGTAGATGTAGATGCGATGGGTGTGTGTGTGTGTGTGTGTGTGTGTGTGTGTGTGTGTGTTGTCCTTAGCGTAAGTTAGTTTAAGTTTGATTAAGTATTGTGTAAGTCTAGGGACCGATGACCTCAGAAGTTTGGTCCCATAGAAGCTTATCAAAAGTTTCCAAAATTATAGAGGTGTTGCCGACCGCAGCATCGTATTCTGCCTGTGCACCTATCTCTATATTCGAGTACGCATTCCTATACAAGTTTCTTTGGTGCTTCGGTTACAATATGTATAAGAGCCAAGAATAGTAAGAGTGGACGATCAAGAACGTAGTGTTCGGATTAAAAAGGGTGTAAGACATGGGCGTAGTCTTTCGCCCCTACTGTTCGATCTGTACATCGATGAAGCAATGATGGAAATACAAGGAAGGTTCAGGAGTGGAATTAAAATCAAGGTGAAAGGATATCAATCATACTATTCGCTGATGACATTGCTATCCTGAGTTAGTGAATAATGAGTACAGAATATGGATTGAGAGCAAATCGAAGAAAGACGGAAATAATGACAAGTAGCAGAATGAGAATAGCGAGAAACTTAACATCAGGGTAGATGGTGACGAAATAGATGAAGATAAGGAATTCTACTACCCAGGCAGCAAAATAGACAATGACGGACGGAGCACTGGCACTTCAAAAGCAGACTAGCAATGGCAAAAAGGGCATTTCTGGCCAAGAGAAGTCTACTAGTATCAAATATAGGCCTTAATTTGAGGAAGAAATTTCTGAATATATATGTTTGGAGCACAGCATCGTATTGTAGTGAAACATGAATGGTGGGAAAACCGCAATAGAAGAGAATTGAAGGATTTGATATGTGGTGCTACAGAAGAATGTTCAAAATTAGGTGGACTGATAAGGTAGGGAATGAGGAGGTTCTCCGTAGAAACGGAGAGGAAAGGAATATGTGGAAAACACTGACAAGGAAAATGGACAGGATCATAGGACATCTGTTAATGAGTCCCATGGTACTAGGATTGAAATCCATCCAGCAAAATTGAGGACGTAGGCCTAAGCGACGCAGGCGGTCTCTTATGCTGCCAAGCTGAGAGGAGCGCCTTTATCGCAATATTTGTACACACGGTATACTACTAGGCTCGTGCGTAAGTTCGTAGCGTTTTCGCAAAAGTTTAGTAAACACAGCAGATACACATGAGAGAGTCGTCAGTCATCAGTAGTACACACTGATAAGCCAAAACTTTATGACCACTGTTCACCGAGACGTCAGATGCCGTGTGGTGGCTTTGCGGGCGCGTGACGCGGTAACAAAAGAATGTAAGCGGAGCAGACACTATGGGCGATCACCCTAGCGGCAAATCGGGAAATCTATTGAGATGTCCGAGTTTGACAAGGGGCAAACTATTATTACCCAGAGCCTGTTAACGAGTATCTCGGAAACGGCGAAGCTGGTCAAGTGTTCACGTGCTACTGTCGTAAGAATCTAGGGAAAGAGGTAGAAGGACAGTGAAACTACCACTAGGCGCTAAATGGCTGGACGTCCATGACTCTTCACAGAACTGGGGTTCGGAGGTTTGTCGGCTCTGTAAAGTAAGATAGATGGTGATCTGTGGCATCTCTGCCGAATGAGCACAATGCTGGTGCACGCACACGTGTTTCGGATCACATATTACTCGTACATTGTCAGGATGTATACGACCCGGGACAACCGGGTGATCAGGGAAAAACCCGGGAATTTTTTCATCCGGGAGAAAACCTGGAAAAACGCGGGAATTTTTTAGAATTCCGGGAATTTTTCATTGTTTTAGTTTTCAGTTAAATTTTTGGGATTTTGACTGGTAAGAACCAATACTGTAACAAAGAATATTACTGTATCCCGCTTCTGCAGAATAATATTGCAGGAACAACACATGAAGGAGAGAAAAAAAATAAAACTTAAGTCGCAAAGGAAATGCGCTGTATTCAACAAAACACAGTGCTCATACAAGCGTCTGCCAACAGGAAAGTATGTCAAAGAGTTTAGGAAGACTATGCAATGCTTCTTAACAACAAATTGCCTCCAATGAGCGTGACGTGAGAGCTGTTTACATTGGATTCGTTTTAATGCAAGTTCCTTTAATGTTTTACATGTACGAACATACGGCCTTCCTGCGTCATCGTAGTTGCGCAAGTGCAGTGACACCTGTTATCTGGCGCTCTCTGGCAACTGCTGAAACGTACCTTTCTAATAGGTCACGGAAAAATATTGCAAATATTGCTTTGAAAAGCGTTACTTTCAAAGTAAATTTCCTTTTATGTAAGATAAACTATGTGAGAGAGTGTACGACGAATTTCTTAAACCACAGAACGTTTGACTCTCATTTAAAAATCAACTCTTTGAGGACGACCATCTAGAAGAATTTAGAGCCCAGAAGATCAGACACTTACGTCATTATTAAAAATTTTACCGGTACATTTATGTGATGTATCTTAAAGTGTAACACGCGCAAAAGAGATCAAGATTATATGTGGAAGCTTAGCGTCTCTTGCAGCTTATTAATCTTAGAGACCCATATTATATATGAAAGCTTTGTTTTTCTTCTAGCAAAACTATGTATATTAATTTAAACCATTAACTTTCCTTATTTGTGTGTTCGCGGTACTTAAGAGTGATCTTGCTATTGGCTGACTACATCACATGTCCTATGCTGTCATCAGCTGGCGAGATCACATGACATGAACTGTGGCTGGCTTACGAAAGCGCGTCGCAATCTCGATTTCAATGCTTCGGAAAGTAACATGTGGTGTTTGGTGGAATTCGAATTTATACTTTCGTAACACGAAAATATACAGCTACATGTTGCTGCACATCAAAGCTCTTTCCGAAGCGTGTTTTTTTCCGCTGAGTTTCGTTTTCTAAAGTGCCGGGTAATTCTACGTCAGTGTATAAAACCATAAACAGTCAAAGGATTGATAAGTTTTACAGTGCTGAGGAAAAGAATACTGTCACTTAACACGGAAAAAGTGTATTTTCATCCGGGAGAAGGTGTGTTTTCAACCGGGAACTCCGGGAAAAATCCGGGAAGTTTATTTCCTTGTCCATGTATATACCCTGATTGTCGAACATGGAGTTCCGCACCACACCTTCCCTTCGTGTTAACATGTTGACCCAACTACATCGTCAATTACGATTGCTGTGTGCACGGGACTATTAGGATTCGACAGTCGATCTACGGAAACACGTCAGCTCTTCGGGTGAATCACATTTTTGCGACAGTAGTTCGATGGCAGTCTCCACAAACGCTGTCATCAAGGCGAACGGTGGCTCGAAACGTATGTCGCACCATGGACGCAGGCTGGTGGGAGCTCTATTATGCTACGGGAGACATTCTGCTCCTCTCGCATGGGACCTGCGGTACTAGTCGAAGACATACTAAGAGCTAAGAACGACTTTCATCCCATCATGTCTGATGTCTCCCCGACGTCGATATCATCTTACAGCAGTACAACTGTCCATGTCCCTGAGCTACAAGCGTGCTACAATGGTTTGATGAGCATTATAGTAGACTCACGTTGATGTCTCGGTGACCAAATACGCCTGATGTAGGGTGTAGAAAAATTTCCGCTACCAGTCACAATAAAAGGTTATTTATTTGTCACACGACCGGTTTCGGGCTTGCGCCGATCCTCAAGTGTTTATACATTCCTGTACATGTTTATATTGCTGGAAATCACTGTATAAATGCAAAAAAATTATTTGCTGGTGACTAAACAGATACAAATGGGACAATTGTAAGTGGCAAGGCAGCATTTGTCGAAAATATATCTCTACTTACATAAAGATGAAGCATCATTATTATAGTTACGCTGTGCTGACAGTTTTTCCACTAAGTTATACATTTATCATTTTCACGTCCATATTTCAGTTTTATAAAGTTTACGTGCATATTTCACTATTACGATGTGTACTCGTGAAATACACTGTGCCGGCCGGGATGGCCGAGCGGTTGTAGGCGCTACAGTCTGGTACCGCGCGACCGCTACGGTCGCAGGTTCGAATCCTGCCTCGGGCATGGATGCGTGTGATGTCCTTAGGTTAGTTAGGTTTACGCAGGTCTAAGTTGTAGGGGACTGATGACCTCAGAAGTTAAGTCCCATAGTGCTCAGAGCCAAATACACTGTGTTTTCATACAAACATGTGGGCTATGATCTAAGAACTTAGACGTAGCAGGTGTAAATACGTTGCTCATACAGAAAAATCCACTGAACACTTTGAAGTAGTGAACGTGCAGTCGGAGGAGTCAGCTTAAGCAGATATAGAAGTAAATTTGCCTACAGCCTTGTCTAGATTACTGGCTTACAGCTTATTTGCAACTAACATGCGTATAACTTTACACGTACTGAACTGTTTATTTACATGTACATTCTTTATTTCCTGCAAGGAAATTAGGAAGACGAGCCTGATTACTAGGAAGTAATGATGCAGGTTTTGTTTACTTTACTTGTCCACAGGGTATCTTTGTTGTATTTACATTGTCCCATGAGAGAACCCGCTATGAATCAACGACAGACTGATTCATTACTCAGTGCTGTTGACAGACGTGCAATACAATACGATGGAGCAGCTCGGATACAGTTTCGCAGAACTCAGTGACATGCACCTTGTGTATTCGAAAGTACGTTGAAATGCTCTCGCTGCTGAAAGGCTGTACAGAGAACGATTTCCTGACAGGCATCATCCGTCAATTTCTCTCGATCGACGAATGGGGTTCATTGGGAAGAAGAAAAGAGGGACCTGGAAACATGAGGACCACTCGCGCACCCGATGTTGAAGTGGAAGTGCTGGGACGCGTTGCAGCGGACACCACTACAAGTACTCGAATTACACGTGAAATGGGCGCTGCACATACTAGTTTGCGGCGAGTACTCCACGAACAACAATGACACCCACATCACCCACAACGAGTCGACGCTATGCTTGTGACGGACTGACTTTGCACAAAGGGTCGCTTTGTGTCAGCGGTTCCTCCAACAGTGGATTGATCGACCAGATTTTCTCCAAATCGTGCTGTTCACTGACGCGCGTCATTTCATCGTGATGGTATTTCGAACGGCAAGAATAGCTATGTGTGGGATGAGGAAAACCCTCACGCTGTAGTAGAATCATCTCATCAAGTACGTTTTCCTGTGAACATGTGGGCCAGCATTGTACGCGGCAATCTCAATGGGCCCTATCTTCTACCTGGCCGTTCGAATGGCCACCTATACTTGATGTTCGTGCAAAGACTTCTACAAGAGTTCTTGGAGAACGTATCCTTGGCTGTTCGTGAGAGGATGTGGATACAATATGACTGTGCACCGCCTCACTTCCGTGTGGATGTCCGCAATGCTGTATTTCCAGGTCGCTGGATTGGAAGCAGAGGTCCTATTCCATGACCTGCGAGGTCACCTGACCTGAATCCCACTGACTATTTCCTACGCGGATATCTAAAGTCACTTGTGTATGAGACCCCACCGGGTACGGATATGGAATTAGTTGCCAGAATTTTAGCTGCCTGTGATGTGATTCGAAGCACATCAGGGTGGGTCAGAACCTTGCTCGCCGATGTCATGATTACATTGAGGTTGATGGCCGTCAGCGTCAGCACACTTTGTAAGATACAGTACAAATGGTACGTTCTTTGTGTCAATGATGGTATTTGCAGTTAACTGTAAGTAATGTAAATAAAAAAGTAAACAGTAATCTTATTTTATTCCTGCTGTCTCCTTAAGCTGGTTTCTCCGACCCCAGGTTCCCTACCTCAAATTGTTCAGTGGATCATCCTCTGTCTTGTTAAGGTTTTGCACGCTCATACCGAAATACCCTGTATAAGAGAGGGACGAAAGAGGGAGGTGCCTCGTGTCGAAAAATGTTTTCGAGCATAATAGATACGTATTACATTATATCACTGGACATATTTACTTTAGGGGAAATACCTTGCTTTTCCCTTTTAATAAAAATGGATTATGAAGCTCGTGCTTATTCACTCTCACCATCTAATGAAGCTATCGTCTTACTCACGTCCCGACTGAATGCTTCGGCAATTTTCTCCAATCATATTTGTTTTTCTTCGCCATTTCTTTGCATCAAATGTTCAAATGTGTGTGAAATCTTATGGGACTTAACTGCTAAGGTCATCAGTCCCTAAGCTTACACACTACTTAACCTAAAGTATACTAAGGACAAACACACACACCCATGCCCGAGGGAGGAATCGAACCTCCACCGGGACCAGCCGCACAGTCCATGACTGCAGCGCCCCAGACCGCTCGGCTAATCCCGCGCGGCTTTGGATCTCAGAAGCAGGTATGATATCTGTATTCTGTCAGCAATATTACATTCTTTTCGGACCACTCCGCCGGTGACGCGACTCACATCAACAATAGGAGCAGACAAGATAGCAAACTGCTAGGAGTGGAGAGGACGCGGACTTCCTTCGGCGGTTCGCTTGGAGACCGACAACCAGTGGAACACGAGTGAACAACTGCGAATGCGAACCGCGCACGACCGAATGAGGTTAGCGAACGCCTGCCTAGCGTTTACACCGGAGACAAGTGTCTTTAGCTGTTGCACGTTCGCTCGTGTTCCTTCTGGTGAAGAGGAGGCTTCAGGCTTTCTGGGGTATTCAGTACGACACGAAGCTAAACTATGTGATCAAAAGTATCCGAACACACCCAAAAACGTACGTTTTTCATGTTAGGTGCATTGTGCTGCCACCTACTGCCAGGTACTCCATATCAGCTGCCTCAGCAGACATCGTGAGAGAGCAGAATGGGGCGCTCCAAGGAACTCACGGACTTCGAACTTCGTACGTGATCAGGTGATTGGGTGTCACTGGTGTCATACGTCTGTACGCGAGATTTCCACACTCCTAAATATCCCTGGGACCACTGTTTCCGATCTGATAGTCAAGTGGAAACGTGAAGGGACACGTACAGCACAAAAACGTACAGGCCTACCTCATCTGTTGACTGACAGAGACCGCCGACAGTTGAAGAGGGTTGTAATGTGTAATAGGCCGACATCTTTCCAGACCATCACTCAGGAATTCCAAACTGCGTCAGGATCCACTGCAAGTATATTGACAGTTAGGCGGGAGGAGAGAAAACTTGTATTTCATGGTCGAGGGGCTGTTCATAAGCCACACATCACGCCGGTAAATGCCAAACGACGTCTCGCTTGGTGTAAGGAGCATAAACATTGGACGATTGAACAGTGCAAAAACGTTGCGTGGAGTGACGAATCACGGTACACAACGTGGCGATGCAATGGCACGGTGTGGGTATGGTGAATTCCCGGTGAACGTCATCTGCCAGGGTGTGTAGTGCCAACTGTAAAATTCGGAGACGATGGTGTTATGGTGTGGTTGTGTTTTTAATGGAGGGGGGCTTGCACCCCTTGTTGTTTTGCGTGGCAATATCAAAGCACAGGCGTACAGTGATGTTTTAAGCACCTTCTTGCTTCCCATTGCTGAAGAGCAATTCGGGGATGGCGATTGTTATCTTTCAATATGATCGAGCACCTGCTCATAATGCACGGCCTGTGGCGGCTTGGTTATGTGACAATAACATCCCTGTAATGCACTGGCGTGCACAATGTCCTGACCTGAATCCTATAGAACACCTTTGGGATGTTGTAGGACGGCGACTTCGTGCCAGGCCTCACCGACCGACATCGATACCTCTCCCCAGTGCAGCACTCCGCGAAGAATGGGCTGTCATTCCCCAAGAAACTTTCCAGCAACTAACGTATGCCTGCAAGAGTGGAAGCTATCATCAAGGCTAAGCGTGGGCTAACACCGTATTGAATTCCAGCATTACCTAGGGAGGGCGGCACGAACTTCTAAGTCATTTTCAGTCACGTGTCCGGATACTTTTGATCACATAGTGTATATTGGTAACACTGCCCCACCGACATTCGGGTACGATATGTTATGTCGAGACAAGCTCCACCGAGTGGAAGTGATTTCAGAGGTAAATAGAGTATCAGAAATAGAATCAAACTCCGGGGCCTGGAGATCAGGTGAATGGCGGCGCGACTGGAACCATAGGACTACCAGTAGGCGCGTGTTATAACTTTTTCCCGGGTGCTACAGTAACGGTAACCTCAACATTGAGCGCCCCTAAGCCCCTTCTTCCAAGTGCTAAAGACACTCTACGAGCCGCATAGATGAGATGACTAGCTGGAAACTCTCCTTACCCCGACCACTCACACAGAATATGGAGACGACCAATAGCTTTCTGAGACTGGGATGAAATGGGAACGCCTGAACATATAGTTGAAATTTACATCAGGTGGAAAGGGGGGGGGGGGGGCGCACATGCGGCTGGACAATAAAGCTCAAGATACCGGAGGATGAAAGTTACTCACCTTTGCTGCCAAAGGATTATCGAGGGTCGCATTGTAACAAAGCTACGCGCGATACAAAAAGAACTGGGGTCAGATGTAGATTCACAGCCCAAAATAAACACGAGATTAAGCTGTTACCCAACACAAAGCAATCAAAACAGATTCTTCATTTGGTTCAGAATAGTCTTCTGCGAGACGCCGACACAGGTTTTTGTGGCGCGAGACGTCCCTGACACACAAGCGCGACATGTGAACGACGGGACGATCGACAATATTTACATACGCTGTCAGCGCCGGCGATCAATCACACGCGAGGGCGAGGGGAACGTAACGTCGCGAGAGCCGGGCGGCCATGCGTCGATGTCTACACTCCCTGCTGCTGGAGCAGCAAGCGACCGACGCCGTCACATCTAGCACTATTATCATTAAAAAGCTGTATCGGCCCACGTGTTGCTGTGGCTTTAGTGGAAAAGAAGGAAATGAGAAAGCCCACATTTCTGATATGTATGGGAACTGGATATACATCCTCTGTCCTGTCTCTGTCCATCTCCCTTTCCGCCTTTCTTTGTCCGCCTGCTGCCCCTTCCCGCTTTCCCTGTTCATCTCCTCCCATCTCCTCCTCCTCTCCTCTTTATCTCCCCCTCTCTCTATCACCACCTCCCCTTTTCCCTGTCTGCCTCCTCCTCTCTCCCTCCCTCTCTCCGTGTCTTACCGCTCCAATGCCCCCTCCCCCACCCTGTCCATCTCCTCCTTTCTCTCCCACCACTCTGTCCATCTCCTCTTCCCCCGTCTCGTTGCCCTTGCACCTTGTTTATTATAATTGCAAATGCAGATTCTGTAGTAGTATTCTAATCATAAACCAATACTATTGTATTCTATTTACGAGGGTGAGTCAAATGAAAACATTAAATTTGTAATTGAAAGTATTGTTAGTAAAATTCTCTATTTAAACTAGACTGTACTGCATGTGACTGCTTTAGTCTTTAATAAAACTTGCATCTGACTGCGTATTTAACTGAACTGAACTTTATCTGACTGCATGAAAATATTGTTGGAAAATTAATACTCAAAATACACATCTGACTGCATGAAAGTTTAGTGGTAAAAATAAATGAAAGTCACCAACCTGCATCTGACTGCGTCTGTGGACTTAGCTCGTGCGCTCCTTCCCGTTTAGCCGATAATAAAACATATATTCAACTCAGCCGTAGTGCAATGGCATAAAATTGTCATTCTAGATAACTTTACTCATTTTGGCCCTGTTTGTTATTTAATAAAAATTCTGTCCTGGTCTGAATAATTTGCCAACTGTGCAGTGGCATATAGATTATTTTACTCTGATAAATGAAGTTATTAGCTTTACTCATGGGAACTTAACTTTAATGTACCTTTTGATTCAATGCAAGCACAGGACGCGGAGAACGACATAACGTGTAAGATAAAACCCTAATTTTATCTAAAAAATATTTATTGTTCAAACTTTTAAGGCACATGTGAAAAACTAAAAAAACTTCTATAGCATGGATTTACGAGAAAGTCTCACAAAACGCTTATTGCATCAACAATGGGATTTATTTAACCAAATAAAACCTATTTTATTAAATATTCTTTCTAGTTTCCCCAGGTATGTGCCGAGTTTCGCTCAATATGTAGCTTATTATGTGCGTAGCGCCCATTCTTACTTTGATGCCGTCACGACCCGGCTGCCTCCTGCAAGCATCTAGCTCCGACTCGAAACACGTCTGCTGTCTCTGGGCATCTCCTCATCACTACTCAAACTTTTACCGCGTGCACCTAGCTCTGTTACCTGTCAAAGATCTTACTACTCGAAGATGTACTACACGTCCAACCTTGCGGTTGGGAACTATCGACATTTTTCACTGGCTCTATCCTGATCGAATCTCAGCACATACCTTTCATAATAACAAACCGAAATTTTGCGCCGTTATCCTGTAAGGTGGTAAGCGTGTTACAAACAGCGTGCAGAATGGCACGTAGGTGGTAGCATAGTCCAGATGCACACATACCGTCGCAGTACCAGTATAAAGATGGCCACCCCACTTGCGACTTGCACCAGGGAAGAACGGCGTTCTGTTATTCGGTTTTTGCGTAGTGAAGGTGTGAAACCTATTGAAATTCATCGACGAATGAAGGTTCAGTACGGTGACGCATGTTTGTCACAGCAGCAAGTCTACGAATGGAGTAGGAAGTTCGCAAATGGTATGACGAGTGGAAGATGCTCCTCGTCCAGGTCAGGCACAACGAGTTGTGACTCCACAGAACTTTGCAGCAGTTGAAGCCATAGTGAAGGAAAACCGCCCGTGACACTCAATGGCACTGCAGCATGTTTACATATTAGTCGTGGGTCAGCACACCACATTGTGCATGATGTGCTCCAGCTTCACAAAGTGTCAGCAAGATGGGTGCCACGGCAGCTGACTCCTCAAATGAGAGAAGGACGTGTTGATGCTTGTGAAGAACTTCTTCGGCGCTTTGAACGAGGTGATGGCTTCCTTGCAAGAATCGCTACGGGGGACGAAACCTGGATTCATTTCCACCAACCGGAAACGAAGAGAGCGAGCAAGGAATGGCGCCATTCCTCGTCACCAAAACCAAAGAAGTTTCGAACAGAACCATCAGCAGGGAAGGTTATGCTGACTCTCTTTTGGGACGAAAAAGGCGTCGTTTTGGAGCATTACATGCCTAGAGGGACCACTGTCACGAGGGCATTATACAAAGATCTCCTAAAAAATCACCTGCGGTCTGCAATCAAATCAGAGCGACGTGGATTGCCGTCAGCAGGTGTCCTTTTGCAACATGACAATGCAAGGCCCCACACTACCTGTAAAACAGTTGCAACTCGTTTCAAGTTCTAGATTCTACAATGTGGGGAATGTAACAGTGTCATGGAAACTGCTTCATGCACCTTTAGATAGGCAGCCCATCTTACGTCGTCCAATATTTTGACGCGAAAGCTGTAACTTGGGAAGCTTGTTTTAAGATGCATGAAGTAGTTTCCGTATCACTTTTATTTTGCTCGTCCTGTAGTATGTGTTGATGCCTTTTGGTTTTCAAGAATAGCCTTGCCAATTGCTGAAGTTTTCGTTTTTCCGCCACCTGTAAACTGTCGACTCTCATCCCTGTCTAAATTGTTCGAATGGCTCTAAGCAATATGGGACTTAACATCTGAGGTCATCAGTCCCCTAGACGGAACTACCTAAACCCAACTAACATAAGGACATCACACACATCCATACTCGAGGCAGGATTCGAACCTGCGACCGTAGCAGCACCGCGGTTCCGGACTGAAGCGCCTAGAATCGCTCGGCCACAGCGGCTGGCCTTCCCATTCTTTTTGAGACCATCACGTGCTGCTGCACGTTATTAGCGTGGTCCCTCCTGGAAGTGACTATGTTTTTTTCTCCAGCGTGTTTGTGCAAAAGCTGTTTTACGATGTGTCACTTACAGCTCCACCTAGCATGCATGCCCTCGCTACTCGCCGGACAGAGCGGCCCGGCCGCTCTCGCGGGCATCAGACACGGGCGCCTCTAAACCGGCCGCTTATTCTGCGCAGCGGCCGAGTTAACGCCACGCATCCTGCGTGCCAAAGCCATTCATTAACGCGTCACCGCCGCTGCTGCAGGGCCGATTACGCCCGCTAACACACCCTCTTAACGGCCTCGCAAAAACACTCGCTCTTCCCAGAACTCCGTGGCACGCTCTCGCATAGCTGTCTCGACACGAGCGCAGCGTTATCTGGTTCGGCGCTAGGGGACTATAGCGCACTACAACGACATCTACAGGGGTCGACAAAAATACGGAAACAAAACAACACAACACATTACCGTGCCGAATGCGGTGTAGGAAAACCGTCGGCATTTAAAGCATCTTCCAGTCGCCTCGGAATGAATAAATACAGGTCCTGTGTGCTTTCAAAGTAAACTTACTGTGGTGTGCGTGTACCTTCGGTACACACACCATCAGATTATTTGACTTGTCGCTCTAACGAAGTAGGCGAGTGTCAGCGATATGTCTCGTGGTCTTATCGTGGCGTGTTTATCTTCTGCCGTTAGGTCAGACGATAGAAATGCCACTTGCACGCTTAGAGTAACAGATTGACGGTGACCAACTTTAAACAGAACTTGATTAATTTTCACCCACATTTATTAAAATAATAACAAGCATAAAAATTACTTAACTTGGTTCTGGATGCTATTTACAATTGACAATCTGAAGTTCCTTGGTACGTTAATCTTATTCCTACATATCTCTGATACTTGACAAAGTGTCTATACATTTATCTTCATGGCTATGTACAGGAATAGGATAATCTTATTAGGTGCAGACTGAAACTTGACTATAGACTGGTACAGACTAATGCAGACTGGTACAGACTGGTACAGATAAATGCAGACTGACTAATCGGAGGTCTGTACACTCTTTATAATACCTCGTGCATTCAGGTATCACTGCGCGAGTGTGATCCACGAGGAGAAAAGGTTCTACGTTAGCAGCAATCTCATTGGCTGCGATACATATTAATACGCGGATCGGCGGAAGCAGAATTTGGTCCGTCTCTACGGCAGCGCCATCTCGTAGTGCGGAGACGGACGAGCGCTGCACCTGCGCTGTTGTGCTTAGCGGGGCGCGCTCTAGTGGGAAAGTTGTGTACGTGCTGACTACGTGGAACTATGTACACAACACTTACACGATACTTCTGTAATATTTCTGGCTTTACAGCCATCACACTCGGCTACAAAAAGCTCTTTAGTTGAGAAGGCAGCACTGACAAGATGACGTAATGTGATGTGAAGTATCGGTGACAGATGGTTTGTTCGGTACGGATATCCTGAGAAAGACTGCCTAAATTGTGGTCCTTCTCAGCTATTAGCTGCTGCGTTCGGAAGTTGCGTGCAAAAATTATAATCTTGTGTTATTATTGTCTGAAAAACTAAAAAATGTCTTTACTTGCATTTCATGTAAAAGTATCTTTCAATAGCAGGCTATCTCTCCATTATTTCAAAAGTGTTTTTTACCAGCAGAATAATAAACCTTTGCTAAACGAAAAGGCAGATGAAGCGCTTCACAGGGATTCGGACCGCGCCGAACTTGGATGGCGGGGGAAGTGGTTTGGCTGTACGATCAGAGCTGGTTCGGCAGTCTAGGAGGACGACGTGTTCTCTGCCATGGCCGGTTCAGTTAAGAACTTATTCAGCAATCTCTGGTTATTTGGACATGTAACTGAGAAAAATTTGACAGTAATTGCGCAAATACGTAGTTCACTGTTTTGCTCATTTTCTATAAAAGTGAGAAGGAAGGAAATTATTTGTGATTCATAAAGTGGTGTATAACTGTGCAGTTTCTCGTATTCTGTTAATAAAAAGTGAGTGGCATCCCGTATAAACGAACTAATTGAAGATATCATCATCATCATCATCATAATTTGCCTTGGGCCTTTGTCCCACTTCAATGTGGGGTCGGCCTGTTAGTATGGATTTGGCAATGTTAGTGGCAGAGGGTGGCCATATGCCCTTCCTGTCACCACCACGTACACCCCCGGGATGGAAGTAGTGTACCCCAGCTGTCTGCATCTCCTGTAAGCCATGAAATAGTGTGAACGTTTTCAAATGTCTGAGAGTCGTGCAACTGCGGCGAGACATGGGGACCAGCCCAGTATTCACCTAGCGGGATGTGGAAAACCGCCTAAAAACCACATCCAAGCTGGCCGGCACACCAGCCTTCGTCGTTAATACGCTGGGTGGATTAGATCCGCGGCCGGCGCGCCTACCCGAGTCCAGGAAGTGCATTAGCTTTCGGCTAACCTGGCGGGTTAATTGAAGATGTAATTATTTATTCAACATCAGTTCCACCCTCAGAGTTTATTACTGCCTCAAGATAACGGATTCACGACTTACATGCTGTTTTCTGCGCAGGGAACAAAATGGCTCTGAGCACTATGGGACTTAACATCTGTGGTCATCAGTCCCCTAGAACTTAGAACTACTTAAACCTAACTAATCTAACGATATCACACACGTCTATGCCCGAGGCAGGATTCGAACCTGCGACCGTAGCGGTCACGCGGTTCCAGACTGAAGCGCCTAGAACCGCTCGGCCACACCGGCCGGCTGCGCAGGGGACAACAACTATAGAAGACTACAGGTTGGTGAACATTAATTACAACCTAAGCGTTCCACTAATGGCAGTGGAAGCAAATAGGCACCTCACGTGTACAAATGAGATCGGTGACACATCATCTGTGGTAACACAGAGGAGGTATGAAGGAGAGAAATTTTCAAGGGAAAGGGTTTATCATACGCACATATATATCACCCTCTCTCTGCCTCTCTTTTTCAACTTGCCGTATGTCTTGCAAAAATACTGCTACGTTCGGGTAACAATGCTGGAGATGGACAGTGGTCCCACATCCTTTACTCCAAAGCAGACGACAGACAGTCAACAAAATTTGGATCTGGTGTGTGTGGTGACCAGGGAGATGCGATAATTCATCCTTGTTCTCACAGAACCAGTCCAGGACTACGCGAGCTGTGTGAACAGGGGGTTGTTGTCTTGGGACATAGTCCCATCACTGGGGAAAAGCATTGAACCATGGGATGGACCTGATCAGCCAAAAGTGGTCACATAATCCTTGGCAGTAATGCGACCTAAAGTTCTCATGGGATCCATGGAATATCACGTAGTGGCAGTCCAAATCTCTACCAAAACGCCGCCATATTTCACTCTTAGGACGTAAACTCGGCCCATGATAGTTTTCTGCTTTCCCTGTACGCAGTCTAAAAGTTCGATACGGTGCCCCTTGAAACATACGCTACTGGCCATTAAAATTGCTACACCAAGAAGAAATGCAGATGCTAAACGGGTATTCATTGGACAAGTATATTATACTAGAACTGACATGTGATTACATTTTCACGCAGTTTGGGTGCATAGATCCTGAGAAATCAGTACCCAGAACAACCACCTCTGGCTGTAACAACGGCCTTGATACGCCTGGGCATTGAGTCAAACAGAGCTTGGATGGCGTCAGCTTCAACACGATACCACAGTTCATCAAGAGTAGTGACTGGCGTATTGTGACGAGCCAGTTGTTCGGCAACCATTGACTCAGACGCTTTAAATTGGTGAGAGATCTGGAGAATGTGCTGGCCAGGGCAGCAGTCGAACATTTTCTGTATCCAGAAAGGCTCGTACAGGACCTGGATCATGCGGTCGTGCATTATCCTGCTGAAATGTAGGGGTTCGCAGGGATAGAATGAAGGGTAGAGCCACGGGACGTTACACATCTGAAATGTAACGTCCAATGTTCAAAGTGCCGTCAATGCGAGCAAGAGGTGACCGAGACGTGTAACCAATGGCACCCCATACCATTGCGCTGGGTGATACTCCAGTATGGCGATGACGAATACACGCTTCCAATGCGCTACAATCCGACCTTATCAAAGTCGGAAACGTGATGGTACGCATTTCTCCTCCTTAAACGAGGCATCACAACAACGTTTCACCAGGCAGCGCCGGTCAACTGCTGTTTGTGTATGAGAAATCGGTTGGAAACTTTCCTCATGTCAGCATGTTGTAGGTATCGCCACCGGCGCCAACCTTGTGTGAATGCTCTGAAAAGCTAATACACTCCTGGAAATTGAAATAAGAACACCGTGAATTCACTGTCCCAGGAAGGGGAAACTTTATTGACACATTCCTGGGGTCAGATACATCACATGATCACACTGACAGAACCACAGGCACATAGACACAGGCAACAGAGCATACACAATGCCATTTCCACCTGGCGCCTCAGTTGGACCAGCGTTCGTGCTGGACGTGCAGACCGCGTGAGACGACGCTTCATCCAGTCCCAACATGCTCAATGGGGGACAGATCCGGAGATCTTGCTGGCCAGGGTAGTTGACTTACACCTTCTAGAGCACGTTGGGTGGCACGGGATACATGCGGACGTGCATTGTCCTGTTGGAACAGCAAGTTCCCTTGCCGGTCTAGGAATGGTAGAACGATGGGTTCGATGACGGTTTGGATGTACCGTGCACTATTCAGTGTCCCCTCGACGATCACCAGTGGTGTACGGCCAGTGTAGGAGATCGCTCCCCACACCATGATGCCGGGTGTTGGCCCTGTGTGCCTCGGTCGTATGCAGTCCTGATTGTGGCGCTCACCTGCACGGCGCCAAACACGCATACGACCATCATTGGCACCAAGGCAGAAGCGACTCTCATCGCTGAAGACGACACGTCTCCATTCGTCCCTCCATTCACGCCTGTCGCGACACCACTGGAGGCGGGCTGCACGATGTTGGGGCGTGAGCGGAAGACGGCCTAACGGTGTGCGGGACCGTAGCCCAGCTTCATGGAGACGGTTGCGAATGGTCCTCGCCGATACCCCAGGAGCAACAGTGTCCCTAATTTGCTGGGAAGTGGCGGTGCGGTCCCCTACGGCACTGCGTAGGATCCTACGGTCTTGGCGTGCATCCGTGCGTCGCTGCGGTCCGGTCCCAGGTCGACGGGCACGTGCACCTTCCGCCGACCACTGGCGACAACATCGATGTACTGTGGAGACCTCACGCCCCACGTGTTGAGCAATTCGGCAGTACGTCCACCCGGCCTCCCGCATGCCCACTATACGCCCTCGCTCAAAGTCCGTCAACTGCACATACGGTTCACGTCCACGCTGTCGCGGCATGCTACCAGTGTTAAAGACTGCGATGGAGCTCCGTATGCCACGGCAAACTGGCTGACACTGACGGCGGCGGTGCACAAATGCTGCGCAGCTAGCGCCATTCGACGGCCAACACCGCGGTTCCTGGTGTGTCCGCTGTGCCGTGCGTGTGATCATTGCTTGTACAGCCCTCTCGCAGTGTCCGGAGCAAGTATGGTGGGTCTGACACACCGGTGTCAATGTGTTCTTTTTTCCATTTCCAGGAGTGTAATTTGCATATCACAGCATCTTCTTCCTATCGGTTAAATTTCGCGTCTGTAGCTTGTCAACTTCTTAGTGTAGCAATTTTAATGGCCAGTAGTGTAAAACACTTCCGCTACCACCGACCAAGGTGGAGCACACTGGACGCTTCAAACCCGCGTCCGGCCATCCTGATTTACGTTTTCCGTGATTTCCCTATATCGCTTCAGGCAAATGCCGGGATGGTTGTTTTGAAAGGGCACGGTTGACTTCTTTCCCTATCGTTCACTAATCCGAAGGGAACGATGACCTCGCTGTTTGGTCCCCTCCCCAAGTCAACCAACCAACTTCCACTACCACGGTTACGGAGGGTAAAACCATACAAACACCAATGATTTGCTGAAGTTCACAGTCACTTCCCTGCGACATAGTACACTCAACTGTTCGGGCCACGACAGGCACTTGTAAGGTGCTGAGGACGCTGCAGAGGTGCCGTCTGCGATCAAACACAATGGCGTAACCTCAAGCCTTCGCTAGCATCTGCAGTTATGATGAAGCATGGATTTCTTGCAGTGTTTCCGTGAGGTGCATGGCGACGGGTACTTCACAATGTACCACTTACTAGAGTTTCTTACCGTTGCATTCGCTTATGGAATGCGGAAAGGGTCACTGCTTATATGCAACTGTGTGGGCTGTAGTTATCCTCATCTTGTTCTTTCGATCCCTATGGGAACGATACGTAGCGGGTTTTTGCATATTGTTGGATCCCTTACCTAATATTGGCTCTTAAATCTTTATCATTAATCTAACGTGGGGTTATTTATTCGTGTGGTTCACACACAGCTTAAAATTACAAGCACATGACATTAGTAATACTATATACAACAAGAATGTGAATATACAAAACTACATATAAAACTAACTAAATGTCAATATCTAAATTCCTAATCCATATAAGAGCCGTATTATCAGCCTTCATGAGGTCGCTCCAACTCCCCTGTAGGAACACAGGAGGCATTCATCTCTAATGTGCTTGATTGTCTGGTTCGGAGCCCCACAGTCTCAAATCGGAGATTCTGTAGCACCCCATTTGTAATGAGAGTCTGGATACCCATCGGCCATGCCTAGTGCGAGCTCTGTTCAATTTCACCCACAGTTTGCTGTCGAGTTCTGTGCCACCAGTATCACAGCCATACCTCGGGAACCACTCACTCTCTTCAGGATTTTCAACAAGTTGACAGCTCTGATCCCACAGGTCTCTCACCCCGGTATTACTGGCATCTAGCTGTTCTGTTGGCGTAATGGTGGGTTTCTTGCACGGAATCTGTTTCGTCGTAAACTTGGTATGTCTTCGCGTGTGGGCAATACCAGGTTCTCCTACAGCTTGGGATAGATGTTGCTCAGCAGAGGAAGCCAATACATCGGTGTTGCTGGGATTGTCCCAGTTATTAACAGCACAGTGTGGTTCAACTGGACGTCGATCAAGTTGGTGTGGTAGCTGTTTAGTCACACCAGCGCACAGTACTTGGCTGCTGAGATGACCAACGCAATGGATGGTGTGTGCAAGGTATCTTCTGGAGCTCCCCATGTTATTCCACATAATTTTTGAATAATTTTGTTACGAGTTTTTATCTTGGCAGCAGTATTTTGAAAACGTTTTCTGTATGAAAGGGTGCCGTCAAGGGTGACACCAAGGTACTTAGGGTACTTGTTGTGGCAATGAGTATTTCCGGTAAGTTTACTCTGAGGTCCGCGTTAGCTTGTTTGTTTGTCAGACGGAATGTACATACTTCACTTTTACTGGGTTTAAGCCGCCACTTTCTAAAATAGGCACTCACAACAGCTAAATCTTCTGTGAGAATTGTCTCCGCTCGTCCAAGATCCTTGGTTCTAAAACCAAAGCGCGTCCGCGTATCAAAATTTTGTTGACCTGGTATTGGGGAGATCGGCGATATATAGGTTGAATTACAGGGGGGCTAAGGTGGCTCAAATGGCTCTGAGCACTATGGGACTTAACATCTGAGATCATCAGTCCCCTAGAACTACTTAAACCTAACTAACGTAAGGACATCATACATATCCATGTCCGAGGCAGGATTCGAACCTGTGACCGTAGCGGTCACGCGGTTCCAGACTGCAGCGCCTAGAACCGCTCAGTCACACAGCTAAGACGGAGCCATGTGGTAGATCATTACCTAATTTCCTCTTTTTGCTCACATTTTCTCTGAAGTAAACACGTGGTGTAACTGGCGGATATCCCAAAGTGTATCCGATACATGTGCTTGAGCATTCCAGTCATAGTATGCCGTGAGTCAAACAAACCTATGACCATTCGTGTTGCTCTTGCTTGTATACATTCAATATATACATTGGGATAGATCGCACACACCTGAGCAGTATTCCAACATAGGTCGCACAAGTGTTTGTAAGGTGTCTCCTTTGCAGTGTAATTGCATTTTCCCAGAATCCTGCCAGTGACACTAACTGTACAACCTGTTTACATACAACTGTGCCATGTCATCATTCCATTCCATACCCGTACAACAGGTATTTGTATGAGTAAACAGTTTACAACTGAGATTCATTGATACTGTAGTCATTAGATACCAAATTTCCGCGTTTGATTCATTATAAATGGTTCTGAAAGCCTGCGACTGTGAAAACAATAGATTTTTTAAAAATAATTCTTCTGATACCAGTCACGTTTTTCTTTATTTACTTTTCATACGACGCGTTTCGAAAAATGATTCCCATTTTCAAGTGCGTTTTTTGCGTATATTATGGCATTTCTATGTGATGATGTCGACGTATAAGAGTGTTTCATTTCGTTGACTTTACTGCAGTATATAAGAAACACTCGATTTTTAGTTGGTTATCGATCCTTTTATGAAGTTAGTGGCGTAATTTAGAATAATTTCTACTTACAGTTTTCTTATGGTCCATTTGTGTACTCTCACACACACTTAACATCACTCACAACTTGCTGTTCACTTTAAACATCGAAAATATCGTACATAAACAAAACAGTTACAAAGATGTTCCTACAAGTAGTCAACAGAGATCACATACTGTGTGGAAGACCTATAATTTATCTCTGTTGACTACTTGTAGGAATATCTTAGTAACTGTTTTATTTATGTATGATATATTTGATGTTTAAAGTGAACAACAAGTTGTGTGTGATGTTAAGTGTGTGTGAGACTCTGCACAAATGGTCCATAAGAAAACTGTAAATACAAATTCTTCTAAATTTCGCCACTAACTTCACAAAAGGATCGATAACTAACTAAAAATCGCGTGTTTCTTATATATTGCAGTAAAGTAAACGAAATCAAGCAGACTCTCATACATCGACATCACATAGAAATGGCATAATACACACAAAAAAAACCTTCTTGCAAATGGGAATCACTTCCCGAAATGCGTCGAGTGAAAAGTAAAGAAAGAAAACCATAACTGGTAGTAGAAGCATTATATGTAAACACACCACAAGCTTCTGCGTTTTATGAAGTGCATAGTTTTGGGTTTCTTAACATTTAAAGCAACTTGGGAATCTTTGAGTGACTTTTAAATCTTATCACGATCGGAATACGTGTCTGTGGATCTTTTTTAAGATAATACTTCATTGTAGACAGCTGCATCATCAGCGAAAAGTCCGAGGGTGTTATGAATCTTCTCGGCCTGATCATTAAGATAAAACATTAACAGTTACGGTCGCGCCGGCCGGTGTGGCCGTGCGGTTCTAGGCCCTTCAGTCTGGAACCGCGTGACCGCTACGGTCGCAGGTTCGAATCCTGCCTCGGGCATGTATATGTGTGATGTCCTTAGGTTAGTTAGGTTTAAGTAGTTCTAAGTTCTAGGGGACTGATGTCCCATAGTGCTCAGAGCCATTTAGTTACGGTCGCTAGTTCAGTAACTGACTCTCCGCGCAAGACGACATTCAGCGTCCTCCCTATCAACAAATTCTCAGTGCAGCCACAGGTATGACCTTCATTTCCTTGATAAGATTTGGTACCGAGTCGAATGATTTTCCATCTAGAAATACTGAATCCATCTAGTGAGGAAAGTGGATTTGGGTTTCACTACAGGCGTTTTCGGAAACCGGGCTGGCTGGCATGGAGGCGCTCATTCTGTTGATCCTTACACTGTTAGGTGTACCACCTATGTAGCAAGTGGCTGGTCATTCCGTTCGCGATGCCTCATTAAGTCAGACCTTCACTGATATATGGTGTATTACAGAAGATAATTATATACAACAATAGGACTCATTTCTTGTTCGGATGGTTGTTCCCAGTCTGATACAATAGAAGACGAACTGCTGCTGCAGCTGCTACCGTGGGCTATTCACAGTCTGACCCACTTCCGTCAGCCGCCTATCATTCACTTTACTGTATCGGCGGCAGATCGGGTATCTCTTAATTTTCTTCTCACGAGTTTCGTATCTGTCTTTTGTCGGCTATGTATATAGCGACTCTTCCAATTATTTAACAGCTTTGACCCACATCGTCCCACAGAACGTGATAAAAAATAAATAAGAATAAACAAGCTCAAGATCCATTTATAATGTCAGCCGTAATAGAAAATGCCGCCGCGTGTGAAATCAGATCTGTGATTCGTTTTCTAAATGCAAAGAAAGTTAAACAAAAGGAAAATTATCGGCAAATCTGCGAGGTTTACGGACAAAATCCTATGAGTGAGTCATGGTTAGAAGATGAGTCAGACTATTCAATGAAGGACATCAAGTGCACGATGAAGAACGAGGTGGACGCCCGTCTGTGGTTACTGATGAACTGGTTCACACAATTGAAGAGAAGGTTAAGCACAACAAGTCCTAACGACTTTCATCTCTTCTTACACCTAAAATCTGTCCTTGGTGGTCAACACTTCAACGATGATGACGAGCTGAAAGAACATGTTACCACATGGTTGAAAACACAGGCGGCAACCTTCTATGAAGAAGGCATACAAACTCTTGTGCCACGCTATGACAAGTACCTACAAAACTTCGCAAGCTATGTAGGAAAGTAGTTTAACAGTTATAGATTTTTGTACAATAAATATTTTTTCTGTATCTGTAGACGTTTGTTTTAAATAACCAAACGGAACTTACTTTGTGGACATACCTGGTAACATGGGGTCTCCATTAAAAAAAAATCATAAGTTTGTGTTGAAACTAATATTTGCTTACGTTTTAGAATGTCTGATAGAATTTATTTTCATGAGCCCCTGCCTTACATTCGTAACAGTGAAAATAGTTTTTCAATATAGGCTTTTGTACCAGAGATATTTGTGCTGAAACATTTAATGGGGGGGGGGGGGGGGCTGCAAACAGGGTGTTAAAAAAAGTGTCGAATACTTTGAGAGATCGTAGTACTCATCGAGACGAAAAAAGTAAGTTCAATAAACATGAGTCCAGAAACCCATACTTCCTGAGATAAACACATGTTTATGGAAAGGGCTGCACGACGGTTGGTTTCGAATATTAGCACAGTCCTCCGTCAAATGTGTGCTCTGCAGTCAGTTGTGTGGTTCGTCGTGTTGTGGGCTACGTTAGTTTTTATCGTGTTTGTATGCCTTACCGTACTGTACTGTCAATGCTGGGTACGTATCACGATGTTTTACCTTCTTCCAAACGGGGGTTAGCTTGTGTGTTTACTGTTAATATGCTGTTTGTGCGTACAAATGGCATGTTACATTTACGTTTTCTCTCTTCCACAACTTGCTGGCAATGCAAGCCTACTACTCGACAAGTGAAATGCAGGATATGATATTTTGCTATGGTTTAGCAAACGGACGTAGCCTGCGAGCCCTTGCCCTCTACGCTGAAAGATACCCACTGCGCAGAGTGCCGTTTGGTAAGCTGTTCCACAGACTGAGGGACAGAGGTAGCCTTGCACATCGGAAGACTGACAGTGGAGGGCACCCCACAGTCCGCACGATATGGAGAAGCGTGTGCTACGCTAGGTGGAAGAAACACGTGGGACCAGTGTGCGACAATTAGCAGCAGCAGAAGCCGTGCCTCACTCTCTTGTCTGGGGGATACTTCATTAACAATTGCTGTACCCATATTGAAAGGATCCTGTAGCCACCTTTCACTACTACGGTAGCCTATTTTCACTAGCATTTCTCTTTCTTTTCCTTGTTTCTCTTTTCTCATAACTCTCATAGTGGTGTGATTGAATGAATGTGGTTGTGTGTCACGCTGCTAGACGGTGGCGTAGTCTGCTGCAGGAAGTCTGCAATAGTGATATAGATTCAGCAGCAATTGTACAGAATAGCCAACTCTCGTAGTGGTCAAGTAGGCAAAGTGGTTTGCGCTACTTGTGAGAAATCCACCTGCGTTAGGTTGGTGGCGGAAATGGCATCCTTGGGTTTTCCGGGCCACGCGGAGCGTGGAGGAGGCTGGAGATGAAAGAGAGAGGCAGTCTGCCGCCGGTACGGCAAGGAATGCAAAACTTTGGCAGATTTTTCTTTTAGTAAATTTCTATAGTAAGTCTTGGATCCACCGGAAGAGCGCCACACAAAGGTGTCGATAAGAAGTGAGCACTCGCTTCTGTATGAATGTCTGTTTGCATTCAGCTGTGCCTGTATAAGCTTTCATTGTTCTAAATATTAATAGCTTTGCCTTCTTGTAAATTTTCCTAGCTTTATGTATCTTTCATCTGTGGGGAGCCGACCGCGTGGTTGAACATTAGAGTTTGTTGGGCTACCGTCATCACTAACTGTCCAATCTCATATTTGTTTTAAAGAATGTTAACTGTTCATGATTGTGTGATGTGATATTGTTGCAACTTGACCACGATACCTAGAAATTGCGTCTCCACAAACCACATGGGCACGCGGGTGTACTACGAAACGTGTACTGTTTCACGAGTTATTGCGATCAGTTATCAGGCAACAGCAGTTGTATGAATGATTCACACCAATGATTTTAGTTGTAGATTATAACGGTGAATGTATCGATGCTTTTCTTTAATGTTTTAGGAATTACCGTTATCAGGAATTGTGTACATTCCTCACATCCATATCTTAGGAATGAATGATTTTATACACAATTTTATCTTGCATAACGAGGTTACGTTTTTGCACCTAAGCCACTCACCTCGTAGCTTTCCTGTTAGCACATCCAACGCGTTTCCTTACGCACAGGTCCAGTGATGAGTTTCCCCTTTTATTTTAAAACAAATGCTTTAGATTAAGTCTTATTTTTAGGTGTGTTGCTGGGAGCTGATCTTCTGCACAGTGTTCATGCATGTGCTATTTTATTTTAAATGGTTGATTCTCGTGAATAGTGAACGGGAAATACTATTTATTACATCGCATCCCCTATGAGCGATATCACGACGTACGTATTTTTATGAGTTTTTGGTCTTTGATCAAATTAATTTATTTTCCGACTCGGCCAAACATTTGATTAGTTGTATGGTTAGAGTCGGTGGCGACTCTAATCTTCTCACGTTAATTTCACAATCAATAAGCATTTCCATTCCCACTCTTAACGTAATAACCCGTAGAAACAGGTTAGTTACAATATCATCTACACCGCGTTCAGGCCAAGTCTACAGGATCATCATAGCAGACAGCAATTCTGTCAGTGGCTGTTGCAGTGTGCCGCAGGTCAACAGCCAAGATTTTATTTACCAATGAGGCGGGGCTCACAGGAAATGGTGTTGTTAATTTCCATAAGCAGCATGCATGGGCTGATGCAGGTCCCCAAGCAATTCAGGAAAGGAGAATCAACACCGATTCTCAATCAACGCACGGGCAGGCGTACTTAGCGATAGATTTATAGGGCCTTAAGCGCTGCAACAAAGGTTAACTGTGCGGCTGGTCCCGGCGGAGGTTCGAGTCCTCCCTCGGGCATGGGTGTGTGTGTGTGTTTGTTCTTAGGATACTTTAGGTTAAGTAGTGTGTAAGCTTAGGGACTGATGAAATGGCTCTGAGCACTATGGGACTTAACTTCTGCTGTCATCAGTCCCCTAGAACTTAGAACTACTTAAACCTAACTAACCTAAGGACATCACACACATCCATGCCCGAGGCAGGATTCGAACCTGCGAACGTGTCAGTCGCGCGGTTTCAGACTGTAGCTCCTAGAACCGCTCGGCCACCCCGGCCGCCAAGGACTGATAACCTTAGCAGTTAAGTCCCATTAGATTTCACACACATTTTTTTCATGAAGAAGACACAAACTGGATCGCCTCGTAGATCGCTTCAAAAGATGAAAAATTTTTTCGACGCGGGACTCGTACACTGCCCGAAAGATGAGAGAAGGTAGTGGCCAGCGATGGAAAATACTTCGAATGATAAACGTGTAACCAGTTTGTTTCATTAAAGCCTCAAATTTTGGGGAAAAAACGGCGGAAGCAAATTTATACACCTTTTACACCCTGCGTCTGTCCTTAAGTGCTCCAGTCCGTGTAGGGGAGAGGTGTGGTCAGCTGGAGGTGTTGAAGTGACCGCGGCCACGGCAGCTGGCCGGAAGGAAGACCCTCCCCCCTGGTGGGGGGGGGGGGGCAGGGGGTCCCACACACTCACTGGCTGCAGCTGGAGGCGGCGGGCGCAGCACGCGACCAGCTCAGCTCAGCTGTCCACTCCACACCTCACCGGGCACTCCGCTGTCTGGCGGCAACTGCAGCACTTGCCGGGCTTCCGGGGTGACACACTCACCAGCGTTCACACGCCACACAACTTGCGCACGGCGAGAACCGAATAGGGTATTTGACTGCTTTCTGGAAATTGTGTCATTTTATACTCTTAAAATGCTTTTTTTCCTCTTGGATTTCAGTGTTCTTTTATATAAAAAAGCACTCCGTCTTCAGGCCACGAGTGGCCTACCGGGACCATCCGACCGCCGTGTCCTCGATGGTGAGTGTTCATCGGAGGTGAGGGTATCATCTGGAGTGCCCCAGGGAAGTGTGGTAGGTCCGCTGTTGTTTTCTATCTACATAAATGATCTTTTGGATAGGGTGGATGGCAATGTGCGGCTGTTTGCTGATGATGCTGTGGTGTACAGGAAACTGTCGTCGTTGAGTGACTGTAGGAGGATACAAGATGACTTGGACAGGATTTGTGATTGGTTTAAAGAATGGTAGCTAACTCTAAATACAGATAAATGTAAATTAATGCAGATGAATAGGAAAAAGAATCCTGTAATGTTTGAATACTCCATTACTAGTGTAGCGCTTGACACAGTCATGTCGATTAAATATCTGCAGAGCGATATCAAATGGGACAAGCATGTTATGGCAGTTGTGGGGAAGGCGGATAGTCGTCTTCGGTTCATTGGTAGAATTTTGGGAAGATGTGGTTCATCTGTAAAGGAGACCGCTTACAAAACACTAATGCGACCTATTCTTGAGCACTGCTCGAGCGTTTCGGATCCCTATCAGGTCTGATTGAGGGAGGACATGGTAGCAAATCAGAGGCGGGCTGCTAGATTTGTTATTGGTAGGTTTGATCATCACGCGAGTGTTACGGAAATGCTTCAGGAACTCGAGTGGGAGTCTCTAGAGGAAAGGAGGCGTTCTTTTCGTGAATCGCTACTGAGGAAATTTAGAGAACCAGCATTTGAGGCTGACTGCAGTACAATTTTACTGCCGCCAACTTATATTTCGCGGAAAGACCCCAAAGATAAGATAAGAGAGAGATTAGGGCTCGTACAGAGGCATGTAGGCAGTCATTTTTCCCTCCTCCTGTTTGGGAGTGGAACAGAGAGAGAAGATGCTAGTTGTTGTACGAGGTACCCTCCGCCACGCACCTTATGGTGGATTGCGGAGTATGTATGTAGATGTAGATGAGGATAAGAGGGGCGTGGTGTCAGCACACCGCTCTCCCGCTTGACAGAAGCCGCTACTGTTCGGTCGAGTAGCTCCTCAATTGGCATCACGAGGCTGAGTGCACCCCAAAAAATGGCAACAGCGCATGGCGGCTGGATGGTCACCCATCCAAGCGCCGGCCACGCCCGACAGTGCTTAACTTCGGTGATCTCACGGGAACCGGTGTATCCACTGCGGCAAGGCCGTTGCTCCAGTATTCTTTTATAAAAACGGAAATGAAATTCAGGTAATTTGGAAGACCGCTAAAACGCTCCATTCGAGTCATGTGATGCCTGTGACGTCATTGGCTAGCTCGGTGCCCCTACTGTCATAATGATAATTCACAGTGACGTCTTATTTTGGAATTTACGTTTAGGAAAATAGGTTACAAATGGTGTGTAGTGCCATACTGTACAAATACATCTATAAAAACTCCTGAAAAGTTGTTACTGAGCCTTCCAGACAATGGTAAGATGCGTAAAATGTGGTTCCACTGTACCGGCAGACTGTCACCACGTCGACGCACAAGTTAACAAACTTGATTAAAATGTGTTGACATTAATTTACCTCAGAGATATGTTTTTCCACTATTACAAGGAAGGACAGCGTCATTCGACGAAATTAAACTCTTCGTGAAAACTGCCATTTTACCCACTTTCACTTAAATTATTCGGTAGCTCACTTGTTAGAACTGTAGAGCGTCGAATTTAACAAGATGATGTCCACAGATCGCTGGTTCGAATGCAAACCGAAAGAATATTTCAATCTGCTTGTAAAACCCCTTGACAGTCCTCTCATATGAAAACTCAGTCACAACTACAAAACTTCACCTTACCGATCAGAAACTGAAAATTATTTTTTCCTTGCTGTCTACATGCCCTTACATTTGCAATCGCTGTTCAAACACGTCACGTTCAAAACGATATTTTCTAGTTCATGTAACCACACACTTTTTATTTTATTGCAAACAACGTTTTTTATATTGGTGCTGTCCAGCTAGGGATCCTTGTCGTCTAAACTTATGAAGTTTCACCATCTTACACGTAGATGAAGTAAGTCTGTTTCAGACACTGACTTAGTTTACACTCACGAATATCACAACCGTCACGTTTGTACTAATTGCGTGTTGTACACGCTTTATACCTCTTCATACAGAAAACCTCTTCGTCCTACATCTCGTTGTATGGTGCTAGCAATACTTTCCAGAAAATGTGAATTGTTTTTCGCAAGGTAAATGCATTTATCCTCTGTCGTCCATTTCTCAGATTAATATGGAGCTATATATAATACATCCCACAATCGAAACAAGTGCTAAAATCAGCTCTTGCTAACGCTGTTTACGCATTTCGTGTAAAACTTTAAAAATATATTACCTTACCAGTACTCGAACGTGTGACCCTCTATCCGCACTCAAATACGCCGTCCGTTGCGCCACAAAGCACCTGTTAAGTGTGTTCTAGAGTGGAAATCAGCACTAAGGTTTGTCAAGAATAATTTTATTCTGTTTTGGGTCGTAGCTCATGACTGATAGTTGACAATCTAGTATAATATAATGACCCATTTGCAAAAGTTCTACAATCCTCAGTTTTGAGCGAGTTTAATGGTATTGCTGAATGTCCATCGTTCCACTTTTCGCCACTCTAAATGGGTCGAGCATAAACGTATCAGCTTCCGCAAGGATGCCACTATCAGCGTTCACAAAACCTCTTTCTGCTACAACTTGAAAGCTGTAATTGCGTTTTTCTTCACTAAATAGGTAAACTGTTTGCAGAAAAAATATGTAAAAACCTCGTAACTTCGGCTAACACTTACGACACACGTATAGTCTCGTAATACTTGTAATCTCTGACGCCACAAGAGCTTCAGCCAGAAACAGAGCGCTTTGGATCACGTGGCCAAATCTTGATACTTAACGATTTTTAAGTTTTAATTACATAAAAGTAACATATTTTGTGGGAATATTGACAATAAATGCTATTTAGATAATTAATCACAATAAGAACAATCCGAACCACGTTTCTAACATAGGAAAATAGCCTATTCTGCAAACAGTTTTCAGCTCTCGCGTTTGCATCACAGACCGCAGTCAATTGTTCCTAGCCCGACCAAATGTCAGTGTTCCCGGAGCCAGTCTCGCACTCTCCTAAGCTACCATACCCTGCGTTCCGTTTGTTTATTGTCTCGAATCCAGTTTTCCATAAACCGATTTCCCAATAGTACGTCGATCGTCTAAACACCCCCGTATCGATTCTGGAATTGGGGGTTTGGCAGCCGGTTCTGAGCTTCCGCAGTCGACATTCGTGCCACGTAGAGGAGATTCAGGTAAAGCCTGATAATGCGCAATATCAGCGTCGGGAAATGCGGCATACCGGCGATTCTGCTACTAGGCGCTGCTCCCTCGTGGGAATGTCGCTTAATACTTCTGAGGGCTCTCCAACCGCCCTGAAGTGGGTGTCGACTGTATACCACCATTTCTTTGTTCCCTGTCAAAAGGAGTGTTGGAGATTCTATTTTTGTGCTTCCGGCACATACGTTTCAAAGAAGTGTGTCCTAGAAGTGTGTCAAAGAAGTGTGTCAGCAAATCACAGTTTGGATTTCACAAGGGTTGCTCTACTGAGAATGCCATTTACATGTTCACACACCAGATATTACAAGCATTAAATAACAAAATAGCACCGGTAGTTACTTTCTGTGACCTATCCAAGACATTTGATTATGTGAATCATACTACACTCCTAGATAAATTTAAGTTTTATGGGATTGATGGTACAGCTAACCAATGGATCATATAACACCACATTTCGAAAGCTTCTATTCTCTTCTTGTCCAAACTATTTATCGTTCATGTTTCACTTCCACACATGCCTACACTCCATACAAATACTTTCAGAAAAGACTTCCTAGCACTTAAATCTAAATTCGATGTTAAACAAGCTTCTCTCCTTCAGAAGCGCTTTCCTTGCCATTACCAGTCTATATTTTTATATCCTCTCTGCTTCGACCATCATCAGTTGTTTTGCTCCCCAAATAGCAAAACTCCTTTACTACCTTAAGTGCCTCATTTCCTAATCTAATTTCTTCAGCATCAGCGGATTTAATTCGACTACTTTCCAGTATCCTCATTTTGCTTTTGTTGGCGTTCATCTTATATCCTCCTTTCAAGACCCCGTCTATTCCGTTCAAGTAATCTTCCGGGTCCTTTGCTGTCTCTGCCAGATTTACAATGTCATCGGCAAACCTCGAAGTTTTTATTTCTTCCCCGTGGATTTTAATTCCTACTCTAAATTTTTCTTTTGTTTTCTTTACCGGTTGCTCAATACAGGACTATTACAAATGATGGAAGCGATTTCATAAATTCACTGTAGCTCCATTCATTGACATATGGTCACGACACACTACAGATACGTAGAAAAACTCATAAAGTTTTGTTCGGCTGAAGCCGCACTTCAGGTTTCTGCCGTCAGAGCGCTCAAGAGCGCAGTGAGACAAAATGGCGACAGGAGCCGAGAAAGCGTATGTCGTGCTTGAAATGCACTCACATCAGTTAGTCATAACAGTGCAACGACACTTCAGGACGAAGTTCAACAAAGATCCACCAACTGCTAACTCCAATCGGCGATGGTATGCGCAGTTTAAAGCTTCTGGATGCCTTTGTAAGGGGAAATCAACGGGTCGGCCTGCAGTGAGCGAAGAAACGGTTGAACGCGTGCGGGCAAGTTTCACGCGTAGCCCGCGGAAAATTGGCTCATGCCACAACTGGAGACCGACAGCGCCGACTTCAACTTTCAACAGGATGGTGCTCCACCGTACTTCCATCATGATGTTCGGCATTTCTTAAACAGGAGATTGGAAAACCGATGGATCGGTCGTGGTGGAGATCATGATCAGCAATTCATGTCATGGCCTCCACGCTCTCCCAACTTAACCCCATGCGATTTCTTTCTGTGGGGTTATGTGAAAGATTCAGTGTTTAAACCTCCTTTACCAAGAAACGTGCCAGAACTGCGAGCTCGCATCAACGATGCTTTCGAACTCATTGATGGGGACATGCTGCGCCGAGTGTGGGAGGAACTTGATTATCGGCTTGATGTCTGCCGAATCACTAAAGGGGCACATATCGAACATTTATGAATGCGTAAAAAAACTTTTTGAGTTTTTGTATGTGTGTGCAAAGCATTTTGAAAATATCTCAAATAATAAAGTTATTGTAGAGCTGTGAAATCGCTTCAGTCATTTGTAATAACCCTGTATATAGATTGAATAACATTGGGGGTAGGCTACAGCCCTGTCTCACTCCCTTCCGAACCGCTGCTTCCCTTTCATGCCCCTCGGCTCTTAATAACTGCCATCTGGTTTCTGCACAAATTGTAAATAGCCTTTCGCTCCCTGCATTTTACCCCTGCCGCCTTCAGAATTTGAAAGAGAGTATTCCACTCAACATTAGTTCAAATGGCTCTGAGCACTATGGGACTTTTGAGGTCATCAGTCCCCAAGACTTAGAGCTACTTAAACCTAACTAACCTAAGGACATCACACACATACATGCCCGAGGCAGGATTCGAACCTGCGACCTTAGCAGCAGCGCGGTTCCGGATTGAAGCGCCTAGATCCGCTCGGCCACAGCGGCCGGCCCAGTGAACATTGTCAAAAGCTTTTCTCTAAGTCTACAAATGCTAGAAGCGTAGGTTTGCCTTCCTTAATCTATCTTCTAAGATACGTCGGAGGGTCAGTATTGCCTCACGTGTTCCAACATTTCTTCGAAATCCAAACTGATCTTCCCTGAGGCCGGCTTCTAACAATTTTTCCATTCGTCTGTAAAGAATTCGTGTTAGTATTTTGCAGCCGTGACTTCGGTAATTTTCACACTGTCAACGCCAGCTTTCTTTTGGTTTTACTGAAGAAATTTTGGAGTAACACGCTGAATCATTCGTATTTTATTAGCGTTTTGGTATCTGTGCAATAGGAGATTGTTGGACTCTTGTGAAGTAGTAAATGACCCGTGATAAATGTCCAGCACCTTTCCCACGCCCGTTGTTTCCTTATCTTGGGGCGTCCACTGACATGTCAAGTTTCATACTCGCAGCTTCTTTTTTGCGAGGTGATAATTAAAACTCTACGACTTCCTCTCCTACGTTCTGTGGAGGCATCGGCGCGCAGAAATCAACTATAGGGTGGTGCAGACATCCGCCAGCGTGTCAACCGGTGCTTCGCCCTGGTTCGTCCCGCTTGGGCACACCAGGGGACAGGGGCTGGCGAAGGAAAGACAGAGGGAGCGACAGTCACGGCGAAACCGCTACCCGGAAGCGGCGACTCAGCTGGCGGCCCGGGGCGCTTCCGGCGTCCCAGAAACCTGGCGGCACTTCACTCCCTGACTCCCCAATCCCCAACAACCTCTCACACAGGCCGCTGACGGGATGGACAGCCCGTGACGCTCTGCTGCGGCCCACAGGAAGTGTCGGTCATATTAGAACACAAGCAACTGTTTGTCCATTTCCTACAGTTGTCACGGAAAAAAGCCAGTTCATGTTGGGATAATGTTTTTGGAAAAGTAGATATTACCGCTCCGCGTACTGACATCGCGAGAGGGAGTCGCAAACACGCAGGCTACAACCATAGAGTACAGATCTCTGGAGTGGGCATTGCGTTCTGCGCATGTTGTCAACATTAAACCAGGATTGTCACGTGTTTTCGGGACTTCGCTGTGCGTGTGTGCTTTCTGCAGCGTTTGAAGTTTATAATATCAAGAGTTTTTGTTGTGTTTCATCGTTTGTTGATAGTGTAATAGCGATGGTGAATTACTGTTGTTGCTACGGATGCAAAGAAAAATATGTGAAAGGAGGGATAGTAACTTTTCATGCGTACATACGATGTAGCTCTAATTATAGTTACCGTATCAGTAAGAGCCCCCCCATGAACCATGGACCTTGCCGTTGGTGGGGAGGCTTGCGTGCCTCAGCGATACAGATAGCCGTACCGTAGGTGCAACCACAACGGAGGGGTATCTGTTGAGAGGCCAGACAAACGTGTGGTTCCTGAAGAGGGGCAGCAGCCTTTTCAGTAGTTGCAAGGGCAACAGTCTGGATGATTGACTGATCTGGCCTTGTAACAATAACCGAAACGGCCTTGCCGTGCCGGTACTGCGAACGGCTGAAAGCAAGGGGAAACTACAGCCGTAATTTTTCCCGAGGGCATGCAGCTTTACTGTATGATTAAATGATGATGGCGTCCTCTTGGGTAAAATATTCCGGAGGTAAAATAGTCCCCCATTCGGATCTCCGGGCGGGGACTACTCAAGAGGATGTCGTTATCAGGAGAAAGAAAACTGGCGTTCTACGGATCGGAGCGTGGAATGTCAGATCCCTTAATCGGGCAGGTAGGTTAGAAAATTTAAAAAGGGAAATGGATAGGTTGAAGTTAGATATTGTGGGAATTAGTGAAGTTCGGTGGCAGGAGGAACAAGACTTCTGGTCAGGTGACTACAGGGTTATAAACACAAAATCAAATAGGGGTAATGCAGGAGTAGGTTTAATAATGAATAGGAAAATAGGAATGCGGGTAAGCTACTACAAACAGCATAGTGAACGCATTATTGTGGCCAAGATAGATACGAAGCCCACACCTACTACAGTAGTACAAGTTTATATGCCAACTAGCTCTGCAGATGACGAAGACATTGAAGAAATGTATGATGAAATAAAAGAAATTATTCAGATTGTGAAGGGAGACGAAAATTTAATAGTCATGGGTGACTGGAATTCGAGTGTAGGAAAAGGGAGAGAAGGAAACATAGTAGGTGAATATGGATTGGGGGACAGAAATGAAAGAGGAAGCCGCCTGGTAGAATTTTGCACAGAGCACAACATAATCATAACTAACACTTGGTTTAAGAATCATGAAAGAAGGTTGTATACATGGAAGAACCCTGGAGATACTAAAAGGTATCAGATAGATTGTATAATGGTAAGACAGAGATTTAGGAACCAGGTTTTAAATTGTAAGACATTTCCAGGGGCAGATGTGGACTCTGACCACAATCTATTGGTTATGACCTGTAGATTAAAACTGAAGAAACTGCAAAAAGGTGGGAATTTAAGGAGATGGGACCTGGATAAACTGAAAGAACCAGAGGTTGTACAGAGATTCAGGGAGAGCATAAGGGAGCAATTGACAGGAATGGGGGAAATAAATACAGTAGAAGAAGAATGGGTAGCTTTGAGGGATGAAGTAGTGAAGGCAGCAGAGGATCAAGTAGTTAAAAAGACGAGGGCTAGTAGAAATCCTTGGGTAACAGAAGAAATATTGAATTTAATTGATGAAAGGAGAAAATATAAAAATGCAGTAAGTGAAACAGGCAAAAAGGAATACAAACGTCTCAAAAATGAGATCGACAGGAAGTGCAAAATGGCTAAGCAGGGATGGCTAGAGGACAAATGTAAGGATGTAGAGGCCTATCTCACTAGGGGTAAGATAGATACCGCCTACAGGAAAATTAAAGAGACCTTTGGAGATAAGAGAACGACTTGTATGAATATCAAGAGCTCAGATGGAAACCCAGTTCTAAGCAAAGAAGGGAAAGCAGAAAGGTGGAAGGAGTATATAGAGGGTCTATACAAGGGCGATGTACTTGAGGACAATATTATGGAAATGGAAGAGGATGTAGATGAAGATGAAATGGGAGATATGATACTGCGTGAAGAGTTTGACAGAGCACTGAAAGACCTGAGTCGAAACAAGGCCTCCGGAGTAGACAATATTCCATTGGAACTACTGACGGCCGTGGGAGAGCCAGTCCTGACAAAACTCTACCATCTGGTGAGGAAGATGTATGAGACAGGCGAAATACCCTCAGACTTCAAGAAGAATATAATAATTCCAATCCCAAAGAAAGCAGGTGTTGACAGATGTGAAAATTACCGAACTATCAGCTTAATAAGTCACAGCTGCAAAATACTAACACGAATTCTTTACAGACGAATGGAAAAACTAGTAGAAGCCAACCTCGGGGAAGATCAGTTTGGATTCCGTAGAAACACTGGAACACGTGAGGCAATACTGACCTTACGACTTATCTTAGAAGAAAGATTAAGGAAAGGCAAACCTACGTTTCTAGCATTTGTAGACTTAGAGAAAGCTTTTGACAATGTTACTGGAATACTCTCTTTCAAATTTTAAAGGTGGCAGGGGTAAAATACAGGGAGCGAAAGGCTATTTACAATTTGTACAGAAACCAGATGGCAGTTATAAGAGTCGAGGGACATGAAAGGGAAGCAGTGGTTGGGAAGGGAGTAAGACAGGGTTGTAGCCTCTCCCCGATGTTGTTCAATCTGTATATTGAGCAAGCAGTAAAGGAAACAAAAGAAAAATTCGGAGTAGGTATTAAAATTCATGGAGAAGAAATAAAAACTTTGAGGTTCGCCGATGACATTGTAATTCTGTCCGAGACAGCAAAGGACTTGGAAGAGCAGTTGAATGGAATGGACAGTGTCTTGAAAGGAGGATATAAGATGAACATCAACAAAAGCAAAACAAGGATAATGGAATGTAGCCTAATTAAGTCGGGTGATGCTGAGGGAATTAGATTAGGAAATGAGGCACTTAAAGTAGTAAAGGAGTTTTGCTATTTGGGGAGCAAAATAACTGATAATGGTCGAAGTAGAGAGGATATAAAATGTAGGCTGGCAATGGCAAGGAAAGCGTTTCTGAAGAAGAGAAATTTGTTAACATCCAGTATTGATTTAAGTGTCAGGAAGTCATTTCTGAAAGTATTCGTATGGAGTGTAGCCATGTATGGAAGTGAAACATGGACGATAAATAGTTTGGACAAGAAGAGAATAGAAGCTTTCGAAATGTGGTGCTACAGAAGAATGCTGAAGATTAGATGGGTAGATCACATAACTAATGAGGAAGTATTGAATAGGATTGGGGAGAAGAGAAGTTTGTGGCACAACTTGACCAGAAGAAGGGATCGGTTGGTAGGACATGTTCTGAGGCATCAAGGGATCACCAATTTAGTATTGGAGGGCAGCGTGGAGGGTAAAAATCGTAGAGGGAGACCAAGAGATGAATACACTAAGCAGATTCAGAAGGATGTAGGTTGCAGTAGGTACTGGGAGATGAAAAAGCTTGCACAGGATAGAGTAGCATGGAGAGCTGCATCAAACCAGTCTCAGGACTGAAGACCACAACAACAACATCAGTAAGAGACACAGTATATGTTTAAAAATTTCGAGACGCATTATAATTAAGGCTTGATTCTGTAGACATATTTTTTGTGGTGTCACCGCCAGACACCACACTTGCTAGGTGGTAGCTTAAATCGGCCGCGGTCCATTTAGTACATGTCGGACCCGCGTGTCGCCACTGTGTAATCGCAGACCTAGCGCCACCACCAAGGCAGGTCTCGTGATACGAGAGAGCACTCGCCCCAGTTGTACGAGAACCTAGCTACCGCCCAGTTGTACGAGAACCTAGCTACCGACCAGATGTACGAAGCCTTTCTCTCTCATTAGCCGAGAGACAGAATAGCCATCAGCTAAGTTAATGGCTACGAACTAGCAAGGCGCCATTAGCCATACAGTGATTGTACTTAAAGTCTTCTGTGTATCGTCAAGATCGATGTACCACAAGGAATGAGTAAAGTTAAGTATTAAACCTGCTCCGTACTTTTCTTCCTAACATTAATTACGTATCCTGTTCCAGTACTTCACGCCCGTCTGCGTTAGTCTAGCTTGCCTTTTCAGCCATATCAACTTCACGGTGTCGGCCCAGATACCGACACAACATTTTTCTACGATTTTGTGACTATGTAATAGATATTACAGCTCGTACAGAAGCTTACAAACGATCGCTGCCTCTCGTAAATTTGCTAGTGGAACAGGAAAGGGAATGGTTAGTTGTTTCAGCAAATACCATCCTCCATGCATTTCTCAGTGACTTGTCGATTATGTTTATAGATTACTCAGTCTACTATGTATTTAATAAACTGGGAGCAAGTACGTAAAATGCGTTAAATAAATACTTCAATGTGTCACCAGTAAGAAAAATTGTGCTTTAGATCGCAAAAACGAGAAAATAAATACACAGAAATAGCAGAAAAAAGGACGAATTAGCAGGGATATAATCGCTAATGTGTGGCAAATTCGGTGTTTTTCGGACACTTGCAAAAGTACTAGCATACTGTCAAGTCGTTTTGCCAGACTATCACTGCAAAAATGTACGTCAGGCTCTGTAATATTATAAAGTGCCGTATCATACCGAAAACTACCAAAAACCGAGTGCATCTGATCTGTGACACCTACCGCAAAGAAGCAGGATGTAATATCACTTGCCCTTAAAAATTACGTAGCTGGTTTATTCCCCGTATCAAATGGATACTGTTAAAATGTCTGCGCAACATATATAAATAATCCACGACACGTTCCAAAAGAATACGTCTGTACTAGGGATGTAGTGACATTCGAAATATACAGGGCGCTATACGGACAAACACACGACGTCCCGAGAACACGTGACCAGCCAGGCAGGCGGCAATGTATGTTGACAAAACAAAATCTGTTCTGCGCATCCGAATGCTCACTCCAGAAATATTTACTCTATGGCTACAAAGGCCTGTGTCGTTGAGTCGCTGTACGAGGGGCGTTTGAAAAGTCCGTGTAAAGTCCGAGAGATGGCACCACCGGCGCGTATCGAGGTCATGTCTAGTTAGTAGCATCTTTGGAAAGAACGCACACCAAAGTACAGCCACATTGGTCTATCTCTTTGTGTTTGACATTCGTGTGAATCAAGGAAGTCGAGTGACTGTCAAAAAATGGACGAACAAGGATTTCGTGTGGTGATTAAACATTACTTTATGAAAGGCAAAACGCCTCAAGAGACTAAAAAGAAACTTTAGAAACATTACGGTGACTCTGCACCTTCGATTAGAACAGTTACTAAGTGGTTTCAAAATTTTCGGAGAGGCCATATGGGCAGAAGTGATGCTGAACGTTCTTGACGTCCTGTGGAGGTTACGACTCCATAAATCATTGATAAAATCCATGATATGGTGATGGATGACAGAAGAGTTAATGTGCGTGAGATTGCTAGTGCTGTGGGCATCTCGAATGAACGGGTATATAATATTTTGCACAAACATTTGCACGTGAGAAAGCTATACGCAATATCGGTTCCACGATTGCTCACGCTTGGCCAAAAACGGAATCGTTTGAAGTGTTGCAAGGATGGTTTGCATCTGTTGAGGAAGAATCTGCAGGACTTTAAGCGTCGTTTCGTCACTGTGAATGAAACATGCATAAATTACTATGCTCCTGAGACCAAACAATAATCTAAACTATGGGTTGGCAAGGGAGAATCTGCACCAAAAAAGGCGACGACCAGTCCTTCGGCCGGAAAGGTTATGGCGTCTGTCTTTTGGGATTCGCAAGGGATAATCCTCATTGACTATCTGGAAAAGGGTAAAACTACTAAAGGTGGATATTAATCATCGTTATTGGACCGTTTGAAAACCGAGCTGCAAGAAAAACGGCGGCGATTGGACCGCAAAAAAGTCCTTTTCCATCACGACAATGCACCAGCACACACCTCAACAGCTGTGATCGCAAAATTAATGGAAAGAGGATTCCAACTCGTTTCACATCCCCCCTCTTCTCCAGACTTGGCTCCCTCGGACTACTATTTGTTCCCCAATTTGAAGAAATGGCTGGCGGGACAAAGATTTTATTCAAACGAGGAGGTGATTGCAGCAAAGAAATAGCTACTTTGCAGACTTCGACAATTCCTATTATTCGGAAGGGATCAACAAATTAGAACAGCGTTGGACGAAGTGTATAAGTCTAAAAGGGGACTATGTCGAAAAATAAAAAAGGTTTACCCCAAACACGTGAGTAGTTTTTATTTATGCACGGACTTTTCAAACGCCCCTCCTAATACCCTGGCCGTGTGCAGTCGTCAAGTTACCTGTGCAGACATTATTGCAACTCCGTTAAGCGTTAGGACGGGAGACTTACTATCACTGAATTATGCGATATTCATTTAATTTATGGCGAGACAAAAGGTGTTGCGAAGGCAACTGTACGAATTTACCCAGAACGCTTCCCACAACGAAGACTTCCTGCACGATCAACATTTGTTTCTGTTCACCAAACGTTTGTATCACCATAATTCTCCACTTTTAGTCGATTGTTTTGACATTCACTCGCAACAAAGTGTAGCAGCTATCTTCAATTCTGATTGCGAAACGTATTGTCTGTTTTGATATGCTTTCGTTTTATTATTAACTAAATCACGACAGAATACAGCTTACGAGTACGTATTTAGTTCGCATACATTGAGAGACACTGGCTCTTTACTACCCGGCGCGGAAGGCAAAGGCCCAGGACGCGAAGCAAGTCGAGGAACAAATTCTGGACCGCATCCACGGAGATGCTACTCAGTGTACTAGAAGCATCGCCCGCAAGTGGGTGTATCACGCACTGTCGTTCATCTCACTTTGAAAGAACAGCGTCTGCAGCCTGACCACATTCAACGCGCGCAAGCGTTGGAAGACCAAGATATCTCTCCGCGACGAGGATTCTCAGAGTGGCTTTTATTACAAAGCGCGCAGCATGATTTTGTGAACAAAATACTCACCACAGATGAAACGTGTTTCCCTCGCGACGGAATAACCAATTTACATAACGTAGTGTGTACACAATCCGCGCTAGGTAGTAGCTATACATTTTCCGTGCCGCTTTCCGTGAATCTGTGGGCGAGTATAATCGATAATTACAGTGTTGGGCCTACATTTTACCTGCACGATTGACTGTTAATAATTACCGAAACTTTCTAGAGGAAACGTTGCTACCAACGTTGCTAGAAAATATTCCGTTGACCGTACGTCATAACATGTGTTTCCTCCACGACGGTGCTCCACTCCACATTAGTCACAGAGTACGAAGATTTTTGAATGGACGTTTTCAAGGACGATGTATAGGACATTTTCGTCCACGTCGCAGGTCAGCACGCAGTCCTGATTTAAATCCACTGGATTTTTACTTTTGGGGCCGTAACGAAGAACTTAAATAAATAAATAATATGGACGAACTTACGCAGAGGATTTTCGATGTTGCCAATAATGAAAAAGACAAATGTGCGTGTGTGCAAACGAGTGCTTCAAAACTGGTTTCGCCGTAATTAAGCATGTGTCGAATCGAATGGTGGGCATTTTGAACGCTTATCGTAGTATTGGTGTAATAGGAAACAAACTAATGTGGTTTCATTTACGTTACGGTACTGTTGTAGAAAACGAAAATAATTTGAATTTAATTTTCGATATGGCATTGTTGTAAAAACAGAAAACAGTTGACTGTAATTAACGCACAAAAAATTACGTGGTGATTGGTTGATTTTGTACTAAGGAAAACACATTTTATTTGAAGTCAGCTTTTCCTTACTACCACGACCTTCGTAATGGTAATGTTTTAAAAGAGAACACGTCTGTTTGTACATAATTCATTGTTTACGTAAAACGAATTGCACGTTCTTGACAACCCAGTGACTGTTTATACGGCGTGTTTCGGTAGTACTTAGCAACCGCGCCGCGCCGTTATACAAGTCCAATGTTTACGTTGCTCTGGTTCGTCCGTTACCTTTGTATGAACGCCGCGTCACTGTCGGCAATACACAAGCAAGGTCATGTGTCGTCAGCTGACAACGTAAATGGAAATGTGTCTACTATCAAACGTACAAATATCTATTAGAAATACAAAAATAAAGAACATGATACAACGACATTTCATTAGACTTTTTTATAAACCACAGCGAGATGTACGACTTGTATAATTTTGGCAGCTTATACCGTTTACCCTGTATGCAGAGTGTACCTTAACAAAACCGACAAACTGCATGGACGGATTTCTGAATCGAAAGATCCTGTGAACTTGTGTTCGGAAATAGACAATTGAACCGTGGATTTCTTTTCAAAGAATATTCTAAAAAATTTATTTTATTTACTAGCGATTCATCAAGAATGAGCATGGAAGTAGTTGCCAGGGAGTAACTGATGAAATCGTATTCAAATTGCTTTTAACAAATGCGAATTTTATTCCTAAAAGAGTTTTTTTTAAGAACAGATTTAAAATCGGAAACCACCCTCTAAATATCAAGTTACAATTTATTCAGAGGCAGAAAGAACAAATTTTTGACTGTATGAGCTTTCGGGCTGAGAACCTTGCCGCTGCCTTTTGACACGGCCGTAGTCACGACTGCTCACAACAACCTCTGAAAGACTACACTTGTGCAAATCTACAACACACCAGATTACCTTAAAGTAAAAGTTTTAACAATTCACACAAGCACACAAAGCATGCACCCCCTAGGAGGCATGAAAATGGTACAAAACACTGAAATTAAAAGATCAACTTGCCACCGAAGGTGCAACTTGATTTCTAAGAAAAGTCTTACGGTGGAAGGGTGGCAACTTTATACACTAAAATGACCATTTAAATAAAAGCCCATGAAATGCAATCTTATATAAAATTATAAATGGTTGGCCAAACGAGTTAACATGCTCTACAGTACACAGACACCGCCTCTCAAGATGATAGGCAAAATGAAAACATATTCCAGGAATTAGGGCGTTACACACCAAGCAATAAATTCGTTGACACACCGAATCCGACAAATATGACAGGCAGCTCCGAACGACAGACTGCCTCACAAATGCGGACGAGAGACAGACTAGCAAGCTGGAGACTGACCCTAGACTGACTCCAGACTGACCCAGACTGACCAACTGGTGAGCTCATAGCGCACCTGAAATGCAGGTAAACAGGCAACCTTTCCGCTTTCCCACCAGAGGGAGACACCAAAGCTGCGATTGCCACAGCAGCGCCACCGCCAGAAACGGAGGGCGACTGCTTCACACTACGCGCTGCGGCGCGCTCTTCAAAACAGCAATTTTTACCACGGCTCAACAATGTGCGTGCATCGCCAACAAATCTTCCTGGGACACAGTACAGGGCGTTTCAAACAGGACTTTACAACTTCAAAATTTGAAAGAAGATATAGCGCTGAGTTTAGTGTTACTTTGAAGAGAAGCACATCACTTTTTTTTTTACCTTAAACCAAAGATATCGTATGTGGCTTCCGTTGGTTATCCAGCACACATCCCATCAGAAGTCAAATTTCTTCCCAAACCCGTTGTAGCATTGCAGGTGTGAATTGCTCAGCGGCGACGTAAATTCTTGCTCTGAGTTCAGGCAGAAAAGTCGGCCATAAAAAAAAATCGAGTGGTGTCAAGTCTGGGGAACGTGGGGGCCATGCAATTGGCGCATCACAGCCAATCCATTGACCTGGAAAGCGGTCACTGAGAAAATTCGAGATATCAGTCAGGTAGTGGGGTGATGCACCATCTTGCATGAAGTAAACATTTCGTTCTTGGTCGTCCTCATTGATCTGTGATATCAAAAATTGTTGTAACATATCCACGTACACTATCCCGTTAATGGTACTCTCACGGAAAAAAGGGGCCGTACACTTTGTTCTTGCTCAATGCACAAAAATCATACAAGTTAGGGCTGTCACGAACAGGCCAACTAGGAGGATCTTTAGTGTACTTGGTACAGAAATTACGCAGAACGGGTTGTTGCCGACTTCGATTCTTCAAACAAGAAAACACAGCTAGCACGCTCGGGTCCAGTGAAGGTAGCCATCTTTAACGCAACTGCCGCTAGCGCTCCTTACGGTGCGATTCGGCACTAGCGAAACAACTCGAGGCGAAACTTGATGAATTTCCCTACAAATTGACACTACAATCACCTTTGTAGGTACTATGAATTAATTTCGCAATCCAAATCACAACAGATGTTCAAAGTGACCTCTATGAGATGCAAAGCACGCGTTTACACTTCGCATCATGGATTGCTCCAGTCTTTCGCACGTTCTGGCCTCTCTCCGAATACAGTCTCAGGCGTCACGAACGCGCCGTTTAACGGTCTGCACGTCGTGGACTGGTTCAGTATACTCAGAGCCTTTCAGATGCCCCGAGAGGTAAAAATACAGGGGTTTTAATTCCGGTGATCTAGCAGGGCATCCTACAGCGCCTCCGCGGCCTTTCCAACGTGGCCTTGGTCCTAGACCTAATATACACCTAACTGCCTTCTTCTGCCCCAAAGTCGTATCCATATTATTGGAAAACAAAAAATTCAGTAATTAATAAGTTTTTACTAGCAATGTATCTCAACTTCCGCAGTAGGAAGACAGTACGAGCTAGTTTGGTTCAAATAAATCTAAGCACTATAGGACTTAACATCTGAGGTCATCAGTCCCCGAGGCTTAGAACTACTTAAACCTGACTAACCAAAGGACATCACACACATCCATGTCCGAGGCAGGACTCGAACCTGCTACCTTAGCAACCGCGTGGCTCCGGGCTACAGCGCCTAGAACTGCTCGGCCACCGGGGCCGCCCACGAGCTAGTTTGCCACATAGATAATTTGTATGCTTATCCTAAGTGAGTTTTTGATTTAAATGCAATCCCAGTAAATTGACGCTTTTTGTGTCTTGTTAAAATGTCTTAAGCGTTCGTCGGTTTTTATTATATTTATAGTTAAAAGATTGGCCCTGCACCAGTCACTGTTCATTACAGTTGCTACTTTGTTGCATTCTAAGACACCATGCAGATTTTCTCGATCTGCAATTAGTGTCATATCATTAGCATAGAGTACATTTTCACACGACATGTAATTTGGGACGTCATTGATATACATAATGAACAGGAAAGGCCAAAGCACTGAGCCTTGTGGGATTCCCCTCTTTATTTTGATGGGTGTTGACTTTTGGTTGTTTGCCAGCACTAATTGTATTCTGTTGCTTAAATATGACTGGAATAGTTATAACGTCTTATCTAGAACACCATAATGTACTGGCTTTTTTATCATTACGTCATGTGTAATACAGTCAAAGGCTTTACTTAAGGCTTACAGTGTTACACAAGTGATTTTCTTGTTCTCAAATCTTTCATGCACTAATCATCCAGAACGTTATGTTCAGCTAACTAATGGCCGGTATGTCCAACTTTAGCACGGAGAACAGCGGCTACGGCTCGTGGCATTGAAGCAACGAGGCCTTCGTAGTTCACTGGAGGCAGTTGGCACCACATCTGCACACGCAAGCCACCTAATTCCCGTAAATTCCGTGGAGGAGTGCGATGAGTTCTGACACAATTTTCAATCACATCCCAGATGTGCTCGATTGTGTTTGGATCTGGCCAGCATATCAACTGGAACTCGCCACAGTGTTCCTCGAACCACTCTATCACACTCTCGGTTTTGTGACACTGCGCATTATCGTGCTGAAAAATGTCAGCGCCGTCGGGGAACATGGTCGTCAGGAAGGGGTGTACGTGGTCTGAAAACTGTGTACGATACTGCTTGGCTGTGAAGGTGCCCTGCTCGGCCTCCCCTGGACTCACGGATGCCCTCGTGCATGTTCCGCAGAGCATAGTGGAGTCGCCGCCAGCCTGTCTCGCTCCCGCAGTGCAGGCGTCTAGGAGCTGTCCCCCTGGGAGACGACTCATATGCGCCCTCCCATCGGCGTGATGAAGGTGTTGTTGTTGTTGTGGTCTTCAGTCCTGAGACTGGTTTGATGCAGCTCTCCACGCTATTCTATCCTGTGCAAGCTTCTCCATCTCCCAGTAACTACCGGAGCCTACATCCTTCTGAATCTGTTTAGTGTATTCATCTCTTGGTCTCCCTCTACGATTTTTACCCTCCACGCTGCCCTCCAATACTAAATTGGTGATCCCTTGATGCCTCAGAACATGTCCTATCAACCGATCCCTTCATCTAGTCAAGTTGTGCCACAAACTCCTCTTCTCCCCAATCCTATTCATTACCTCCATTAGTTATGTGATCTACCAATCTAATCTTCAGCATTCTTCTGTAGCACCAAATTTCGAAAGCTTCTATTCTGTTCTATTCTCTTCTCTATGAAGAAGATATCGGGATTAAAAAAAAAGGTCCAAATGGCTCTATGCACTATGGGACTTAAGATCTGAGGTCAACAGTCCCCTAAACTTAGAACTACCTAAACGTAACTAACCTAAGCCATCACACACATCCGTGCCCGAGGCAGGACTCGAACCTGCGACAGTAGCAGCAGCGCGGTTCCGGACTGAAGCTCCTGGAACCACTCGTCCACAGCGGCCGGCTATGGAGATTCATCAGACCCCGCAACGCTCTGCCACGGCGCCAGCGTCTAGTGCTGATGGTCATGTGACCATTTCAGTTGCAGTTGCTGATGTCGTGGCGTTAACATCGGCACGTGCATAGGTCGTCGGCTGCAAAGGCCCTTCGTTAGGAGTGATTCAAAATTCAAATGCACTATGGGACTTAACATCTATGGTCATCAGTCGCGTAGAACTTAGAACTACTTAAACCAAACTAACCTAAGGACATCACACAACACCCAGTCATCACGAGGCAGAGAAAATCCCTGGCCCCGCCGGGAATCGAACCCGGGAACCCGGGCGCGGGAAGCGAGAACGCCACCGCACGACCAAGAGCTGCGGGCGTTAGGAGTGTTCGGCACACTGTGTGTTCAGAAACACTTATACTACGCCAAACATTAAAGTGTGATGTTAGCTGCGCCACAGTTCGCCGCCTGTTGTACTTTACCAGTCTGCCCAGCCTACTACGTCCGACATCTGTAGTGAGGGCTGGCCGTCCAGCGCCTCGACATCTGGACGTGGTTTCACCTTGGCTTCGCCACGTGTTCAAGACATTCACCACATCACTCCTCGAACACTGGACAAGATGTGCAGTTTCCGAAATGCTCGTGCAGAGCCTCCGGACCATCACAATCTGCTCTCGGTCAAACAGATGGCGCGCCTTCCCGATTCTACACGCTCACTGATATTACATGCACCGTGCGTGTCTCTGGCTAGCAGTCGTTCCTCGCCGGGTGACGCCTACATCGATAGCAGGTCGGTGTTCATAATGTCCAGCTGATCAGAGTGTATATTACTGAGCTCTACGGGTGCAGGGAAGCTAAGACGAAATGGCTGCAGGAAAAATGTGAAGACATCGAAAAAGATATGATTGTCGGAAGGACAGACTCAGCATACAGGAAAGTTAAAACAACCTTTGGTGACATTAAAAGCAACGGTGGTAACATTAAGAGTGCAACGGGAATTCCACTGTTAAATGCAGAGGAGAGAGCAGGTAGGTGGAAAGAATACATTGAAAGCCTCTATGAGGGTGAAGATTTGTCTGATGTGATAGAAGAAGAAACAGGAGTCGATTTAGAAGAGATAGGGGATCCAGTATTAGAATCGGAATTTAAAAGAGCTTTGGAGGACTTACTGTCAAATAAGGCAGAAGGGATAGATAACATTCCATCAGAATCATTGGGGGAAGTGGCAACAAAACAACTATTCACATTGGTGTGTAGAATATATGAGTCTGGCGATATACCATCTGACTTTCGGAAAAGCATCATCCACACAATTCCGAAGACGGCAAGAGCTGACAAGTGCGAGAATTATCGCACAATCAGCTTAACAGCTCATGCATCGAAGCTGCTTACAAGAATAATATACAGAAGAATGGGAAAAAAATTGAGAATGCGCTAGGTGACGATCAGTTTGGCTTTAGGAAAAGTAAAGGGACGAGAGAGGCAATTCTGACGTTACGGCTAATAATGGAAGCAAGGCTAAAGAAAAATCAAGACACTTTCATAGGATTTGTCGACCTGGAAAAAGCGTTCGACAATATAAAATGGTGCAAGCTGTTCGAGATTCTGAAAAAAGTAGGGGTAAGCTATAGGGAGAGACGGGTCATATACAACATGTACAACAACCAAGAGGGAATAATAAGAGTGGACGATCAAGAACGAAGTGCTCGTATTAAGAAGGGTGTAAGACAAGGCTGTAGCCTTTCGCCCCTACTCTTCAATCTGTACATCGAGGAACCAATGATGGAAATAAAAGAAAGGTTCAGGTGTGGAATTAAAATACAAGGTGAAAGGATATCAATGATACGATTCGCTAATGACATTGCTATCCTGAGTGAAAGTGAAGAAGAATTAAATGATCTGCTGAACGGAATGAACAGTCTAATGAGTACACAGTATGGTTTGAGAGTAAATCGGAGAAAGACGACGGTAATGAGAAGTAGTAGAAATGAGAACAGCGAGAAACTTAACATCAGGATTGATGGTCACGAAGTCAATGAAGTTAAGGAATTCTGCTACCTAGGCAGTAAAATAACCAATGACGGACGGAGCAAGGAGGACATCAAAAGCAGACTCGCTATGGCAAAAAAGGCATTTCTGGCCAAGAGAAGTCTACTAATATCAAATACCGGCCTTAATTTGAGGAAGAAATTTCTGAGGATGTACGTCTGGAGTACAGCATTGTATTGGTAGTGAAACATGGACTGTGGGAAAACCGGAACAGAAGAGAATCGAAGCATTTGAGATGTGGTGCTATAGACGAATGTTGAAAATTAGGTGGACTGATAAGGTAAGGAATGAGGAGGTTCTACGCAGAATAGGAGAGGAAAGGAATATGTGGAAAACACTGATAAGGAGAAGGGACAGGATGATAGGACATCTGCTAAGAGATGAGGGAATGACTTCCATGGTACTAGAGAGAGCTGTAGAGGGCAAAAACTGTAGAGGAAGACAGAGATTGGAATACGTCAAGCAAATAATTGAGGACGTAGGTTGCAAGTGCTACTCTGAGATGAAGAGGTTAGCACAGGAAAGGAATTCGTGGCGGGCCGCATCAAACCAGTCAGTAGACTGATGAAAAAAAAAAAAAAAAAAAAAACAAAAAAAAAAAAAAACAAAAAAAAACGGATTTTGTTGTTAACAGGTGGCCGGCACTTGGGTCCCGTGTTATGCCGGCACACCGCCGCGGCGCTGGTCTGGGGTGAGGGAGCTTTGTTTGTATGGCTGGCAGCTCGCCGTGGGCGGCGCCGCCCCGCCACCTGCCCCTATATACTCGTACCTGTATACCCGCACCCGTCCCCCCACGTGGGCCGCCCACGTGCCGCCGCCGACGCCCGCTCCCAATATGGCGGCGCAGGGCGGCCGATCTGCGAAAAACGACGCGCCCACGCCTCGCCGGTACAGCCAGCCGCTGACGCAGAGGCGAGCAGAAGAGCGCCCGACGCCTCAGCCGCCCTGCAGCCTGTACTGGAAAACCTCACCTAAACGACGACGCCAGAAATAACCCAACACCCGGTGTCTTTAGCTTCACAGCGCGAAGGCATACGAGACAGGTGCAATATCCTGAGGCCTCAAGAAATATGGCAGGTGCTGACAGATCCCAATATTGCCCAACTAATAGCTTACAGTGAGTTGACAAATGTCACGGTGTAGCGATATGCACATATACAATTGACGATACTATTGCGTACACAGCGGCAGTGGACTGGCGGAGCTATCATTTGTACTCAGGTGATTAATGGGGAAATGTTTCTTACTTGACTATGGCCGCACGACGCGAATTAACAGACTTTGAACAAGGGCTGGTAGCTGGAGCAAGACGCACGGAACATTCCATTCCGAAAATCGTTAGGGAATTCAGTATTCTGGCATCTACTGTGTCAAGAGTATGCGGAGAATACAACATTTCAGGCATTACCTATCACCACGGACAATGCAGTGGCCTTTAAAGTCAGTACCGTACTGTGGTTTATTTGAAGTGTTACACTTACACTTTAAAAAAATGTGTGTGAAAGCTTATGGGACTTAACTGCTAAGGTCATCAGTCCCTAAGCTTACACAGTACTTAACCTAAATTATCCTTAGGACAAACACACACACCCACGCCCGAGGGACGACTCGAACCTCCGCCGGGACCAGCCTCACAGTCTATGACTGCAGCGCCTGAGACCGCTCGGCTAATCCCGCACGGCATTTACACTTACACGATCATGATTTCGGCTTCAAAGTGCCATTATCAAATGTTTCCTGTAAGCATATTAGACAATAACAGTGAAATACATAACTAGTGATACAACCATATAAGTATCCTTATTTGTGATGCTTACTCCCAAGTGTTATACAGTGCCTAAGATGGCATACTCTCGTATTAAAAATACGCTATTAGACACATTGTCTAAGGGTCGATATTTCTGGTAAAGCCTACTGCTTTGTTTCATCACCGAGTATATCATCTTAACTGAATGACAGTTGGCTAAGTGTCAAATTGTTTTCGTGAAAGAAATTCCTGTTAGAAGCAGGTGACTTTTTCTTTTAATCTTTGGACTCAGTGTCCGGTAGGATAGGAAAGGTTAAGAGCATGGAGGTAAGAATAGAGGGAGACGCCGTGACGTCACAGTTGTGAAGCTATGTGAAGCCGAGGGTAGCCATCTCAATCTGACCAAAACATTGCTGCTGTTAAGCTTGTGTGCATAGGCTTGTCGCTCGCTTTTGGAAGGATTTTGCGCTATTATGGTGACTTGTGTGATGTTCGGATGTACGAATCGTTCTGATTGTGATGCGAAATCGAAGGGAATAACATTTTGTGTGTAAGTTGTCTCGTTAAGTGTGATTTTACAACTTCATTGTGAATGAACGTGTGCTACATCGGTACTTGTACTATAGCGTGTTTTTCTCCTGTATGATTTTAGATTTCCTAAAAATGAAAGTCGGAAAGCTGTGTGGGAGAATGCCGTGAGGAGGAAGAATTGGCGTGCGTCTAAATGGAGCACTATATGTTCTCAGCATTTCTGAGAAGAGGACATAGACCGAACTTCCCTTTCAACAGTAAGGTTCCAAGAAAATGCTGTACCATCAGTTTTCCCTACACACCCAAAACATTTGCAAAAGGTATGTTAATTCAAAGAATTAAATTCTTAGTTTTCAAGTTCACATTTCAGTATAATACGTACGTATCGTCGATAATCGAAGTGTTGAGTAACTCACTTTGTCTTCATCATGTACCAAATTAAAAGCTAACACTACATTAACTGGCGTAAAGTATAGGCCTAAACAGGACACTGTGTAGATTTACCATTCTATGTACCGTATTTCAGTGAATATTGGTGGTAATGAACAGTGTTTTCCAGTAGTGTAACGTAACTGAAATGTCCCAGTACGTATTACAAACAAGATGTATTTATGGGACTTTGGAGGGAGGGTATAGCTAACTTAGGTTTCAGTCTCTATTATTTAGTTTGTGATACACGTTTATTACTGAATTAACAAAATTGTATCGTTTACATTGAAGGCTAGCTATTCGTAATATTGCATTAAAAACTATTTTTAATCAGAAGAAACGCGGAATTTCGCCTTTACGAGATTTTATTTTAAACAAAAACTTTGAAACAACCAATCTGATGACGTTACATGCGTATATGGTGCAATTAGCGACTGTAATACACGCAGCGCTGTAGCACACTGGCAATGTTTTGGTCAGAGTGTCATGGCAGCGAGCCACGCCCCCATGTCTTCAAAACGTAGTACGGCTGGGATACGTAGCGCCATCTCCCCTTATTCTTACCTCCATGGTTAGGAGCAATTTATTTTCTTTGGTACTTGTTACATCTTTGCAGTACCTGTTTACCTTAGTATACAATGAAGTTGCCTGCTCATAAACATAGACAGTAACAAATCTCTCGATAATATTCGCGAATATTACTGCAATATCGAAAATTACGAAAGAAATATAAAACTATCGGTACTTATTGCCATTTATATATCGATATATCCTGAGAGACATTGTAGCAGTATATCGATATTTTTCGAAGAATATCGATATATATTATATCAACAGACCTAATTTTTGAACAGGGTTTCGCGAGACGGTTTTCATCTATTTTCAAGGGTCTGTCAGTCCATATTTTTCAGAATCTATGTGACGCCATGACGTAAGTGAAACAAACCTGCGACCACTCGTGCTGCCGTACATATCAGCAAAAATTACACCGAAATTGGCTACATATTTAAAAAAAACGGATTTTTGCTGTCCCTGCGTTGAGCTCTTCGTCCGGCGCTGACTGTGTGTTTGTGCCGGCGGCCGCGCCCGGCCGACATGACAGACAGGACAGCACGTGTGGGCGTAGCGTGTCTCACGCAGTGGTCTGCACACAAGCTAAGAGGGCAGTGCCCTCCTATCCACGGCGACAGTGAAAGCTCCCGCGTCTAGCAAGCACGAGTGATTACCCACTTACACAAAACGTTTTTCGTATTCCACTTACGGACTGCTTGCTGACTACCTCCCAGTGAAGAACCGGGAAGTGTAGTAACGAAAATGCAGGCCCTGGTGCTCGAATACCGGCGTATCACAATCGAAGCTATAGTGTGAAAAGTGAAAATCAGCCACTGACCAGTTTTCGAACACACCGCACGACATTCTCAGCACCAGAACGGTCGCCGCCCACTGTGTTCCGCGACTGCTCACATTCAATCAAAACAGGCTGTGAGACGGCGACACCAGCGATAATGTTGCAACTGTGTCAGTCCGATCAAGATGACGTCTTGAGCCGCCTCCTCACCGCAGAGCTGAGCGTTTATCACCGTGACCCCGAGACCAAGGAGCAGAACGAGCAAAGGGAACGTGTGCACGATACGTCACTGCAGGAACAGGCGAAGACGCAACCGTCATCAGAGAAGAGATACTGACGAGGGGAACACGCCACGTTACATAATCCAATTTCTCAGTCAGAAAATTAAAGAAAAAAAACGTGTTTCAGCACTTCTGGAAGTTCAAGCAGTAAGGCGATAAAACAGTGGGTGAAAGTTTTTTTGAGAATAAATAATAGCTAAGGAACTACTAAAGGATTTTTAATACTACATCTATGACACTTGGTATTTGACTTCTCGGTTAAAAATAGACAAAAACATGAATCAGTTCAAAAAATGGTTCAAATGGCTCTGAGCACTATGGGACTCAACATCTGAGGTCATAAGTCCCCTAGAACTTAGACTTACTTAAACCTAACTAACCTAAGGACATCACACACACCCATGCCCGAGGCAGGATTCGAACCTGCGACCGTAGCAGTCCCGCAATTCCGGACTGCAGCGCCAGAACCGCTAGATCACCGCGGCCGGCATGAATCAGTCTTTCCGGAAATTCAACCCTTAGGGGAGTGTAACAAGGTACGAAAATTTTTAAGAAAATATTTCCTTACATTAGAATAGTTTTAAAACTAACTTTATCAAAATTAGTATCTCACTTCTTAGTTAGATACAAAGAAATATTTGTTAGGAGATGGAAGTTGCAATGGAAATATCTCCACAACAACGCAAAAGGACTGATTAACAAAAACTTTGGACTCCTGTTACGACAATCGCTTATTTGTCAGAAGTACTTTCGTAAAAGAAAAGCTTAGAAGTTTCAAAAATGGTTCAAATGGCTCTGAGCGCTACGGGACTTAACTTCTAAGGTCATCAGTCGCCTAGAGCTTAGAACTACTTAAACCTAACTAATCTAAGGACATCACACACATCCATGCCCGAGGCAGGATTCGAACCTGCGACCGTAGCGGTCGCGCGGTTCCAGACTGTAGCGCCTAGAACCGCTTGGCCACCCCAGCCGGCACTTAGGAGGTGTTTCAGTTTGTGAAGAACATTAAAAGTGGATTAAATAAAAACAAAAAAAATCCCTGCAGACGTTACAGACTACGAGAGCGAAGCAGCGGGCGCTACGCTAGTTCTTTAATACACGATGTATAACATACGTATAAGTAACTTTTTGAGATATTTTTGTAACAGCTTTTCCCTATTTTTAAATTTATAAAAAATTATATATTATAGATATTAAAAAATAGTTGTATAAAACCACATGCGTATTCCAAGGCAATGCTGTGTCTAAATTTCCAAGCATTTGGTCAAAAACTTTCAGGGTATTGGGATTAGGAACATTTACAATTTTCTACATAAGTACAAACGTGGAACTTCGTTTCTTTGTAAGATCTCCGAAAGTTCTTCATGGGTTGCTTTGAAATTTTGGCACAACGCTGCAATCGAATACTCCCGTCTTTTTTATACCTACTGGAACGCCACCTGGTTTATGCCTAATATATATTTAATACGAGAGGAAACGTTATAAATACGTAAACGTTGGCTTCTTCAAAATGGCTACTCTCCGGAAGTTCTGGACTGATTGCTTTGAAATTTTGACACCAAGTTCAATTCTAATTCGGGCGTCATTTTACGTAGCCAATTCTTCAATATATGTATTTTTTAACACATGCGTTGGCGTGCAGCAGTTTTAAGCCCAGTTCTGCGCCGCTGTTATGTGGAGGTGGAGCTCCCTTCCAGGGAAGAGGATACGGCAGCTGAGATGTTCAGGGACACTACGAACGCGTATAGCGTAATTCAGCAGCTGTTGTTGGCGCCTGATGGGCAATGGACGGACCCCAGCCTCCGCTAGTAGGCTGTTCACAGGGCTAGTTCGGAAAGCTCTCGTCGCAAGTTGGACGCCAATGATAAAGAGGCCCAGTATCCGCAATGCCGAGGGGGATGCTGAACCGTACGCTAGACTCTCACAGTCAAGACGGGTCGTGCCCCATGCATGTGTAATTGATGATGTCGCTGGGTCAACATGACAACAGTAAGAGTCGTCTGCTGCGGGGCCGCAAGTGTTATCACAATGAAGCGCTCCGAAACGCTTGTCCCTGCACCAGCATCGTCCTTAGACCTGCCACAAATCGCTGCCGTTCCTGCTTTACAGAGCAGGCAAGCCTCCGACATCCACGTTCTGAGATCAGGCGCGGTCGTCCAACACTTTGCCGGCTGCCCGTGGTTTCACCGCTTTTTCTAGATTCTCGGGACAGTAGCATGCGGGAAGACTTGGGAGTTTCCCAAGCTCCGGGCCATAACAATCCGCTCTTTGCCAAAGTCGCTCCCGCCCTTTGCAGCCCGTATCGCCGCTGCTCCGCCTATAAACATCTCTGACAGCGTCACGCGGTCGCAACGCTACCAGATGGCATTCAGTGTGGCAGCGGGCAGAGCTTGTAATGTTCTGCTGAATGGTGTATGCTTACCACAGTATAAACACACCAACGGAAAGTGCTCCAATTAGCAGCTGCCTCGTTCTACCTTCCCCAGCATCTTTAAGAATTTTCTCAAAAATTTTTGGCATGTGAACATATTAGCGCTTTTTTTTAACGTGCAGGTAGCCTCAAACTTCCCCAAGCTCCCTTGACTATAACTCACACGCACTAGGCCACCGCTGTGAGTCGCTCATATCCATCTACTGACGCCGGCCGGAGTGGCCGAGCGGTTCTAGGCGCTACAGTCTGGAACCGCGCGACCGCTACGGTCGCAGGATCGAATCCTGCCTCGGGCATGGATGTGTGTGCTGTCCTTAGGTTAGTTAGGTTTAAGTAGCTCTAGGTCTAGGGGACTGATGACCTCAGATGTTAAGTCGCGTAGTGCTTAGAGCCATTTTTTTGGTGACGACGAAAATATAGTAAAAAAACCTTTTTTTGCAGTTTTCCGAGGAACCGCCCATGAACTAACGGTGTCTCCGTAAGTCCCATCAAGCCCACCGAAGACCACATCAAATGCAAAGGGGACCAAACGATTTGCTCCATTTGCCTAAGCAAGAGGAAGTGTGTAATATTCGTAGTTTGACACTATACTGTAGAATAGTGAGAATAGAAGATTCTTCTGTTGAGTATACAAATGGTCCCTAACCTAAGGGCTATCCAAAACACTCGTCCCTACCTTTTAATCATCAATAGAACCCGAGGTATTGGCTCTGGAAAATCCCGTTTTTATGACCGGCATTTTGGAACATACACTGGCAAGCCAAAACATTATGACCACTGCACACCGCGACATTGGATGCCGATTGGGATATCCATTGAGATAAGCGACTTTGACAAACGGCAGATATTACTACGCAGAGCGTGCGAACGAGTATCTCGAAAACGGCGAAGCTGGTAGGATGTTCACGTGCTAGTGTCGTGAACATCTACAGAAATCGTTGCATGTCCACGACTCATCACAGGACGTGGGGGTCGGAGGCTTGTCTGCTCTCTGCAGTATTACATGTGGTGATCTGTCGCATCTCTCCTGAAGGAGCACAATGCTGGTGCACGCACAAGTGTTTCAGGGCACACTGTTCGTCGTATGTTGTTGAACATGGAGCTCCTCAGCAACCATCCCTACGTGTTCACATGTTGACCCTACGACATGGTCAATTACGAAAGCAGTGGACACGAGGCCACCCTGATTCCCCCGTCAGTCAATGGAAACGTGTTGGCTCTTCGGGTGAGTCACATTGTAAGATGGCAAGAACTATGCCCCTTACATGAAGTCATCAAATATCACCGAACTCATGTTGACCAAACAGTAGGGCTGAACAAAAATGACTGACAAGGCACAACGCATCTTGTAGAGGGTATAGTATGGACGTATTGGAATAATTAATGTCAGGTGATGGTTTTAAAGTAATTCACGCGACATGAAAACTTTGTGGAAACGCGTCGATTTACTGGAGGCTAGTTTATCCCAGTGAAGTATTCAGAGTGGACCACAGACAGGTGGCGGTGCGTGGCTGGGGAGCGGTAAAAGGAAGCAACAATAGGCAGCTTAGGGTGGCTCAACCTCTGAGAAACCAGTAACAGGGCGCGGCCTCCAGCTGCCTTAAGATGAGTGACAGTAAGGGGGTGGTTGACTCCATGCTGGTGTAGCGGAAAGCAGACAACTTGCACGCCTGTTGACAAATGTCCGTTGACCCGTTTTCAGTGAAATATGCGAGAAAGCCGCACCGTGGTACGGTGGAGCAGTGAACAGAGGCCAAAATATGCGTATTCGTGACTATAGCAACTTCACGCTCAATTCACGGTCCACAGAGTCTGAAGTAAATAAGGTGAAGAGCGACAGAATGAAATACGCCACCCTCCGATGGGAACGTAGGACCAAGGAATTTGAAGTACTCTCCTGGGAGTCAGAATTTCGGAAAAATTTGTGTTTTACGCCAGGGAGGAGCTAAATAGCAGAAGTTGAGAGGAAGGGAAATTTTGTGGGAATTTGTTCACTTCCCAGAGCAGACATTCGTCGGCGCTGGGAAGCGACACATAATTAACGTGACTTGCACTGCAATTGGCGTATGTGATTTTGCTGGAGGGGAAACCGAGGTGAAGAGCGGACTGGCAGAAGTCTCGGTAGAAGTCTTCCGTTCCTAGCTTGCCTAGAGTGCGGATGTGGCGCTCTTTACTCAGCCTGCCTGAGAGAGAGTGAGCATCTCTGCAGTTTAGGACTTAGCAAATGGAACGATTGAGCTTGGAGATAGATAGTTTTGGTTCAGCTATGTACTGAGCAAGATAGCTAGGAGTGAATAGACGAGCGCAGCCTTGCAGCACCACGATGCCGACCGATGTCCGCACTACGGCGCCGCCCTGCCACGCTTAATTCGATGATATTGCGCCCGCTCTGGCTCGAGTTAGGCCACTGATTAATTTGTTGGATCACACCGGCAAAGTTTCCATGAGGGTTTCATGGGCCGTGAATTGCAGAATTCTTCTTGCATTTCGCATTATGCCTGGGTCAGTCGATAAGAATTAATTTTGATTTATCGCGTTTCCTCCACGTAAACGCAATTCATTCCCACTGCCCGTTAGGAGAGTCATGTAATGTGTTGATTGAAGGTCGTGAGTTAAAATAAATTTGTGCTAATCGACTGCATCTGTTTTCAATCAAGTAGTTGAAATCCCAAGTCATTTTCTTAATTAATTTAATGTTCAACATTTGCATCTGGTGTTCAATAGCTGAATATAACATCAATGTGCACCCCTTTTTAATTAAAAGGGATCAATTCTGAATCAATTGATGTCAACACTGCCACCACAGTTCAATCAGGGGTCACAGGGCCTTATTACTTTCTTTGCATTATCCGATATTGCGGCAGTTTTGCACTCTCTGTTGATCTGTTAGTCAATTAGCTGGGGTGAACACACGCCAAAACCAGATAAGTGACGGGTGGGGTGGTACAACATTTTTGCTACACCAGGTCGATATTCGTCTCCACAAACGCCGTCACTGAGGTGAACGGCGGCTCGAAACGTGCAACGCGCCACGGATGCACGCTGGTGGGAGCAGTATATGCTGTGGGAGACAATCTCCTGCGCTTGCAAGGGAAGACGCGCTAACTGTTGCGAACCACCTGCAACCCTTCATGCTTGATGTCTTCCCCGACGGCTATGTCATCTTTCAGCAGTATAACTGTCCTTGTGTCGAAACCACAACCGTGGTACAGTGTTTTGAGGAGCATCATACTGAACTCGGGTTGTTATCTTGGCGACCAAATTCGCCTGATGTAAATCCTGTGGAATCCATCTGGGTTAGCTGTCAGGTGCTATCACGGCGTACACAAATCAGTGTCCCGTCATTTACGCGATTTACCTGACCTGTGCGTAGACATCTAGTGCCACACACCTCCACAAACCTACCAACAAACTGTCGGACCCTGATACGCAGAATGAGTGATGTATTTCGTTCGTTCGGACAAGCAAGCTATTAAGTAAGTGGTCATAATGTTTTGGGGATCAGTGTATTAGATACACATAACAGCTTGTGGTTGTTAGAAGTTCGCTCCTACAAACACACGTACCTATAAATTTGACAGTCGTTACAGTTTCCAGGGATTGAGAGCCAGTTGTGAAACCGAAAGACAATGTATCTTCCGTCTGTTTATGAGCCATACTCAATCCGAACTATGCGTTTCCTTGAACTTGGCTGTCTATCTGGGTTTGGATTCCCGCCGTTGTTGCGGTTATGCCGTGGTTCTTCCTCCTCCTACGTGAGGCAGCAGCGATGCGTATCGATATTTGCGCCGTGTACCATCTTTGGTCTTGTGCATATACAGGGTGTTTAAAAATGACCGGTATATTTGAAACGGCAATAAAAACTAAACGAGCAGCGATAGAAATACACCGTTTGTTGCAATATGCTTGGGACAATAGTACATTTTCAGGCGGACAAACTTTCGAAATTACAGTAGTTACAATTTTCAACACCAGATGGCGCTGCAAGTGATGTGAACGATATAGAAGACAACGCAGTCTGTGGGTGCGCCATTCTGTACGTCGTCTTTCTGCTGTAAGCGTGTGCTGTTCACAACGTGCAAGTGTGCTGTAGACAACATGGTTTATTCCTTAGAACGGAGGATTTTTCTGGTGTTGGAAATCCACCGCCTAGAACACAGTGTTGTTGCAACAAGACGAAGTTTTCAACGGAGGTTTAATGTAACCAAAGGACTGAAAAGCGATACAATAAAGGATCTGTTTGAAAAATTTCAACGGACTGGGAACGTGACGGATGAACGTGCTGGAAAGGTAGGGCGACCGCGTAGGGCAACCACAGAGGGCAACGCGCAGCTAGTGCAGCAGGTGATCCAACAGCAGCCTCGGGTTTCCGTTCGCCGTGTTGCAGCTGCGGTCCAAATGACGCCAACGTCCACGTATCGTCTCATGCGCCAGAGTTTACACCTCTATCCATACAAAATTCAAATGCGGCAACCCCTCAGCGCCGCTACCATTGCTGCACGAGAGACATTCGCTAACGATATAGTGTACAGGATTGATGACGGCGATATGCATGTGGGCAGCATTTGGTTTACTGACGAAGCTTATTTTTACCTGGACGGCTTCGTCAATAAACAGAACTGGCGCATATGGGGAACCGAAAAGCCCCATGTTGCAGTCCCATCGTCCCTGCATCCTCAAAAAGTACTGGTCTGGGCCGCCATTTCTTCCAAAGGAATCATTGGCCCATTTTTCAGATCCGAAACTATTTCTGCACCACGCTATCTGGACATTCTTCGTGAATTTGTGGCGGTACAAACTGCCTTAGACGACACTGCGAACACCTCGTGGTTTATGCAAGATGGTGCCCGGCCACATCGCACGGCCGACGTCTTTAATTTCCTGAATGACTATTTCGATGATCGTGTGATTGCTTTGGGCTATCCGAAACATACAGGAGGCGGCGTGGATTGGCCTCCCTATTCGCCAGACATGAACCCCTGTGACTTCTTTCTGTGGGGACACTTGAAAGACCAGGTATGCCGCCAGAATCCAGAAACAATTGAACAGCTGAAGCAGTACATCTCATCTGCATGTGAAGCCATTCCGCCAGACACGTTGTCAAAGGTTTCGGGTAATTTCATTCAGAGACTACGCCATATTATTGCTACGCATGGTGGATATGTGGAAAATATCGTGCTATAGAGTTTCCCAGACCGCAGCGCCATCTGTTGTTGAAAATTGTAACTACTGTAATTTCGAAAATTTGTCTGCCTGAAAATTTACTGTTGTCCCAAGCATATTGCAACAAACGGTGTATTTCTATCGCTGCTCGTTTAGTTTTTATTGCCGTTTCAAATATACCGGTCATTTTTGAAACACCCTGTAGTTTCCGCCTAGGGGATGTGCGGGCAGTCGGTCGGTCGGTGCGGACCAGGGAGGATATCTCCATGCGGCGCAGTCGGCTGAGTCCGCCGGCGGTCCTTGCACAGTGTCGGAGCGTGTGTGGAGCTGTCCGATCGCTACGAACTTCGTAGCTCACCGACCCAGGACGACAGAGTTGAGTGGTGTGTTCAGTACCCAAACCACGTCCGTTCATGTTGTGTCATTCGTTCCGGTGGTTCGCTGTTGGGGAGCTTTTCCTGTGAGCAACACCGAGTGTTTGTAGTGGTGAAATCGAGCCGCCGTGCAGTGGAATTAACTATATTCGTTCACTACAATTCAAGTGCACCAGCGGAATTTTCTGCCTTGTGGCCGTTAGTGTTCCAGTTACCTGCCATGGCCACTAACGTAATTTCAGGCAGTGTCCTTTCCTCACCTGTTGTCGCTGTCCAACACGGTGTGCAGTTCTGACAGCTTAATACACATTTCATTGTAGATAATCACGTCCGTAACAGTTTGGTCCTTGAGTTTTCATGTACCGATTGGTGGCTAGCAAGTCGATTGGTCGGTCGGTCTGTGACTGTCTCTTGGTTGGGTTACCGACGGATCAAGTGTAGTTGGGTGCACCACCTGTCTCACCTAAGTGAACATTAATGTTTCGAGGGCAGTCCACCTCCCCCTCTGGAGGCTTCTGAGTGCCGTTGTCTATAATGTCCTTTTCATGGGTGTTTAATGGTCTGTTGGTAATCTATTATAGCCAATGCTTTAAAGGCAAAATCTTTTTGTTGTGTTTTATGTAAATCAAGGGTCTTAAGCTGGTATAAGTAAGCTTGAATTCTGGCAAGTGGATATTTTGCTGAAAGTTACTGTTGTTGTGCTATCTTTTCATTTAGTGCGCTGTCAGTCACTTAAAACTTAAAGGCTTAAGGTATTTTGAATTTTTGGAAAATCAGTTGTGGGCCTTCAGCCGCCTAAAACCTTATTCTTATTTCCCCTTAAGAGAAAACATTGCGGCCTTCTGCCTTAAAAGATTATGGTAATATATTTTAAAATTTAATTGTGGCCTTCAAATGGTTCAAATGGCTCTGAGCACTATGGGACGCAACTACTGAGGTCATTAGTCCCCTAGAACTTAGAACTAGTTAAACCTAACTAACCTAAGGACATCACAAACATCCATGCCCGAGGCAGGATTCGAACCTGCGACCGTAGCGGTCTTGCGGTTCCAGACTGCAGCGCCTTTAACCGCACGGCCACTTCGGCCGGCAATTGTGGCCTTCATCCGTTGGTATTGCACCTTGTTTATGTTTGTTGTATCCAGTTTTGCCTCGAGGCTTTCAGCATAACTATAATATATACATATACTTTCAATTATTTTATTTGCAATTTTAACAGCGTGTCTTCAGTCACTTAAAATTTATCTCGTTGATTTTTAAGATTTCTTGTTTGGAGGCCTTGGAAAGTATTGGATTTTGAAACTCGTAGTTGTAAAGGTTCGGCTATGTGCCGTTTTGGTTTAAATGTGTTATTAAATTACAATTTTGAAGTGAAACTGACCACCACCTTATTTGGCCCTTTCCACAATCCTAATCACCTGTTCTGCCCTGCGGGTTTAGCGGGCGTATCACATACGTTACACTTATTCATGCAGAGTCTGTAGTGAAAGTAACAGTAATTATCAAAACGTTAGTAATGTTCTCTTTTTGTGAATAGATTGGTGGAAGTGAAAACGGAAAGTAAGTTGTTCGTCTGCGTGAGTGCAGCGTAAGTGTTACGCATGTGAAACTTTACGAGCAGTTCCTATAAAATCTTGGCGGATTCATATTCGCGTCAATTCGCAAGGTGTCCGCAAGGACTTTTTTTTTCCTTTTTTGGGAGGAGTGGAGCTGCGGAGTGGTGGCGGGCAGATACAGTATTGTTCCCGAAACATCGTGGACACACTGGAAACATACGATTAACACCGCGAGAAGATAATCTTGGAAAGTATCTACGGAATAACGGGACTGGCGTTAGCGCCAGCTGGGATACAAGGACGTAGTCTGTGATGCTGCAGCCTTCCTCTCAGTGCATACCGTGGGCGGTGAGTCACGGCGGGAAGCGAGTGTACATGCAGCGTGTGTGTGTGTGTGTGTGTGTGTGTGTGTGTGTGTGTGTGTGACTGCAAGCTGTCGGGCTGCGCGCAGTTGGCGCCCGTCCAGGGTTCGCTGCAGCCCGCCGCTCGCAGCTCGCACCGAACTCTTGCAACTCGGACACCTGATTCATGTTGTTTGGTACAGTGGGTCACGTGTTTGTGGCACCTTTTCTGATAACCGCAGGAGACTAGCTTACGGCGCTGTTACCTTGTTACCCTTCGATCAAGCTTCACACTGCATGAACCATAGAATTAGTTCCTTTTCTAGCCGATTAGTCTGCAAATGAAGTAACTTAAACTTTGTGTTCTGCCTTGCGGCAGGTCTGGTCAAGGGGGAAGCCTCGTCAAGGAGGTCCACCGCATGAGCGTCTAGCGAAGTGATTCCAGTGGTGGTGTCCCGCTGCTTTCCACTGATGATGACGAAATGGTAATGAGGACAATACAACACCCAGCCCCTGAGCGGAGAAAATCTCCGACCCAGCCGGGAGTCGAACCCGAGTCCCTAGGCGTGACAGACCGCCGCGCTGAACACTTTTTTTCCCGATATAGTTCGTTGCGTTTGGTCTGGACGGACGTCACAAGACATCCGTTCAAGTTGATCGTTGACTCCTTGACTCAGTTTTTTCTTTTTAATTACAGAGAGCACGCTGCCCTCTGACCGAACACGCTGAGCTACCGTGCCGGCATCCACTCAGCTATCGGGGCGGACATATTAAGTAAATAGTGACCTAATGTTGTTGAGTACATTGTCCTCGGCCATCAGTAGAAACATCTGCACTTGTACCTCTACTACTGTATTTTTCATCTACATCTCCATTATGTCCACAAATAGAGCACATTGCATGGCGGAGGGTACATCGTGCCAGTATTATCGATTTTACTTCCTTCTGTATACCCGCACTGAGCGACGTTAAAATGTCCGAAATCTTCGCTTTGGTTCACTCCGAGACGTCTGGACACTTCCCTTGTTGAGAGCCCTTCCTGGCACAAAGTAGCAATGCGGACGCGATCGAACCGCAGTATTGACCGTCTAGGCATGGTTGAACTACAGACAACACGAGCCGTGTAACTCCTTCCTGGTGAATGACTGGAACTGATCGGCTGTCGGACCCCCTCCGTCTAATAGGCGCTGTTCATGCAAGGTTGTTTACATCTTTGGGCGGGTTCGGTGAGATCTCTGAACAGTGGCTCTGAGCACTATGCGACTTAACTTCTGAGGTCATCAGTCGCCTAGAACTTAGAACTAATTAAACCTAACTAACCTAAGGACATCACACACATCCATGCCCTAGGCAGGATTCGAACCTGCGACCGTAGCGGTCACGCGGTTCCAGACTGAAGCGCCTTTAACCGCACGTCCACACCGGCCGGCCTCTGAACAGTCAATGGGACTGTGTTTTCGATAGCCCGCATCTCGTGGTCGTGCGGTAGCGTTCTCGCTTCCCACGCCCGGGTTCCCGGGTTCGATTCCCGGCGGGGTCAGGGATTTTCTCTGCCTCGTGATGGCTGGGTGTTTTGTGCTGTCCTTAGGTTAGTTAGGTTTAAGTAGTTCTAAGTTCTAGGGGACTGATGACCATAGATGTTAAGTCCCATAGTGCTCAGAGCCATGTGTTTTTGATACAATATACATAGTCAACGTCTATCTTCAGTTCTGGGAACAGGGGTGATGCAAAACTTTTTTTGGTGCCTGTTCTTTTCAGCATAATCTTCTTGAACATGTACGCACTTGTTCCAACGAGCTACAAGCTTTTTTTATACCGGCTGCAAAGTACTATTTATCTTGATGTTTGAACCAATTTCCCACAAACTTTTTCACTTCCTCATTGTCCTGGAACCTCTCCCCACATAATGCCTCCTTCAGTGCACCAAACAAATGGAAATCAGGAGGTGCTAAATCAGGACTGTAAGGGGGATGAGCCCATTTTGTCGATGGTTTCACGGGCTAGTTGAGTAATATGGGGACGTGCGTTGCCTTGCTGGAGAATCACACCTCTCCTCTGAGATCCACGACGCCTCTCTCTCATGGTTGGCTTCACCTTGTTTAAAATCAAATCCGAGTAGTATTGGCTGTTCATTGCACGCTGATCTCCGAGATAATCACAAAAAACTAGCCCTTCAGCATCCCAAAACACTGTCGACTTTTCCAGCTGATGTTTGGGTTTTGAATTTTTTCTTCAGAGGTGAGTTGGTGTGCTTCCATTCCATGCTTTGTCTTTTTGATTCTGGTTCGTAATAGTGAACCCAAGTTTCATCACAAGTTAAAATTTTATTGAGGAAGTGCTCATATTCTCTTTCGTAACGTTGCTTTACCTCCGTGCACATCTTGCATATGTATTTCAGCTTGTTGCAGATAATGTAATGAACTGTACCAGTACTAACTTGAACCTTATCAACTATAATTTCCACGGTCACACGGCGGTCGGCACGAATAACGTCATCAATTCGATTTCAAGAGCCGGTCGGGGTGGCTAAGCGGTTCTAGGCGCTACAGTCTGGAGCCGCGCGACCGCTACGGCCGCAGGTTCGAATCCTGCCTCGGGCATGGATATGTGTGATGTCCTTAGGTTAGTTAGGTTTAAGTGGTTCTAAGTTCTAGGGGACTGATGACCTTCGCAGTGAAGTCCCATAGTGCTCAGAGCCATTTGAACCATTTTTTTCGATTTCAAGTGAGGGCGTTGAAACTGCGACTGGTCGGCCAGACCGGTGTCCGTCAGTCGCTGAGTCGCGACCATTTTTGAACTGCTCTACCCACTTGTAAAAATTTGCTCGATTCATACAACTTTCACCATAAAGTTTAGACATTCTACAGTATACAGGGTGATTCAAAAAGAATACCACAAATTTAAAAATTTGTATTTAATGAAAGAAACATAATATAACCTTCTGTTATACATCATTACAAAGAGTATTTAAAAAGGTTTTTTTTCACTCAAAAACAAGTTCAGAGATGTTCAATATGGCCCCCTCCATACACTCGAGCAATATCAACCCGATACTCCAACTCGTTCCACACTCTCTGTAGCATATCAGGCGTAACAGTTTGGATAGCTGCTGTTATTTCTCGTTTCAAATCATCAATGGTGGCTGGGAGAGGTGGCCGAAACACCATATCCTTAACATACCCCCATAAGAAAAAATCGCAGGGGGTAAGATCAGGGCTTCTTGGAGGCCAGTGATGAAGTGCTCTGTCACGGGCTGCCTGGCGGCCGATCCATCGCCTCGGGTAGTTGACGTTCAGGTTTCATAACCAACCTTTTTCGTAGGACTCTCCATACAGTTGATTGTGGAATTTGCTAGCTCTGCGAGTCGATTTTCCTGGGCTGCGAACAAATGCTTGCTGGATGCGTGCTACATTTTCATCACTCGTTCTCGGCCGTCCAGAACTTTTCCCTTTGCACAAACACCCATTCTCTGTAAACTGTTTATACCAACGTTTAATACACCACCTATCAGGAGGTTTAACACCATACTTCGTTCGAAATGCACGCTGAACAACTGTCGTCGATTCACTTCTGCCGTACTCAATAACACAAAAAGCTTTCTGTTGAGCGGTCGCCATCTTAGCATCAACTGACGCTGACGCCTAGTCAACAGCGCCTCAAGCGAACAAATGTACAACTAAATGAAACTTTATAGCTCCCTTAATTCGCCGACAGATAGTGCTTAGCTCTGCCTTTTGTCGTTGCAGAGTTTTAAATTCCTAAAGTTGTGGTATTCTTTTTGAATCACCCTGTATATTCACTGGTTTCTCGCCTTCAGCAAGTAAAAAACATTAACGAAACGTTGTTCAACTAATGTGGACGTTTCAAGCGGATTCGCCATCTTGAAATGTATTTTTCAGGTTATAAGCAAAACAATGTTGATACATCAGCTGATCAGGGCTCATCCCTTTAAAGCCATAAAAGTATCAAACTTGCCCTACCAACAGTTTTTTCCCCAGACCAATTTGTCTCTTTAATTATTGAATGACCCTCGTTTGAATTCAAGGTCTACTAACAATTTATGAATTGAAAAATAATCGGTTACGCTGTGAATTTTTGTAGAACTAACCACGCGCTACCGTAGGAAGCAGTACTGTTAGGTGAGGGTCCCGGGCAGTGTGGACGGTGCCAGCTGTAAGTTAAGGTAGGGCGGTGGGTGGGAAGCCCGCCGCGAGCGCCCAGCTGCTCGCCAATGGCTGGCTGAGTCACCACAGCAGACCAGCCCAGCCTCCGCACTTCCCAGGCTCTGCGCGCGTTTCCTGGGTTCCCGTGCCAACTCCGTGTGCGCGTCAGCCAGAGGCGGTAGCAGAATCGCCAACGTTCTCCGGACTGGCGCTCGGACGAGATAGCAGAGCTCCGTTCCTCGTGATAACATCTTCCGAGATGTTACGCCGTGTATTATAGCTGTTCTAAATGACAGAATGCTCGACGTTCGACCCCTCTGCAGAGAACTTCTTCATGATTGTTCTGGTGTCTCGTGTTGTCGAAGCACCAGAGTACACAAAAACAAGCCTGAAGAAGTCCTCAGCAGAGGGATCGAAACGTCGAGCATTCTATCACGTAGAAATGAGAAATAAATCAAGACACTACGCTGTCGTCAGGCGTTGATATACATCAAAAGAAAGAACAGATACCACCTTCATACAGTTAAAGCTAACAGGCTATTGACCTTCTTCTTCTGCGCGGATGCACACGCATTGCCCGAACTCTTACGGGACTCGGCAAGATTGTCTGCCTCGAGTAGTGAGTGTACTGGGCAGGGGCACTACGAGCTCTAATTTCACCTACCTTTGAATGATGGTCATTACGCGATTTGAAAGTTGGTGGTAATAATATATGATCTACATCCTCGGCGAAGATCGGATTTCGGAATTTAGTGAGCAGCCCCTCCGTTTAGCGCGCCGCCTATCTGCAAGTGTGTCCCACTTCAAACTTCCTATGCGATTTGTAAAGCTGTCACGATGGCTAAATACACCAGTCACGAATCTTGCCGCTCTTCTTTGGACCTTCTCAATCTCTTAGACCCAACTGGTAAGGGTCCCATACAGACGAACAATTAAGACTGGACGAACTAACGTATTGTAAGCAATTTCCTTTGTTGAAGGACTGCATCGCTTCAGGATTCTACCAATAAACCGCAATCTAGAGTTCGCCTTGTCCATTACTTGTGTAAGCTGATCATTCCATTTTCGAACAGTCACACCCAGGTACTTGACGGATGTTGCCGCTTCCAGAGACTGGGTATTTATTTTTTACTCGTACACTAATGGGGATTTTCGCCTTGTTATACGCAGTAGGTTACACTTACCAATATTGAGATATAACTGCCAGTCATTACACCACGCATTTATTTTCTGCAAATGCGGGCCGATGTGGCCGAGCGGTTCTAGGCACTACAGACTGGAACCGCGCGATCGCTACGGTCGCAGGTTCGAATCCTGCCTTGGGTTTAAGTAATTATAAGTTCTAGGGGACTGACGACCTGAGAAGTCCCATAGTGCTCAGAGCCATTCGAACCATTTCTGCAAATCCTCACTGATTTGTTCACAACTTTCGTGTGATACTACTTTCCTGTATACTACAGCATCATCGGCAAACAGTCAATTGTGAACCGCAGAGTAATCATGAAGGTGTACATGCAGGTGGAGATGTAGATGAATTTGGTGTGTTGGCAATGTCCTCCGCCACAAACGGCAGAGTGTACGGATTACTGTACAGAGCAGGAATGGAGACGCAGATGGAACAGCCCGCCACGTAGACGGCCTCCTGGGAGCGCCACAGTGTGCACTGTGGCTGTACGGTGAGGGAGTCGCCACCTGTCCGGCGGCCATTAAAGCTGCATGCGGCCAGGCTGGGAGCGCCGGCGGCAAGTTGGCGCCGGAGTGAGGAAGTTGTGAGCGCGGCAGTATTTTAATTAATTCCGGTGTTTACGGGGGCGCAACACCCCCCGGAGAGGGGTGCCCACCCCCAGGGAAATCGACCGGGCGGCGGGGACGCCGCGCCCTGGACAGCGCGTCGTCTGCAGCACGCCCTCGACACCGCTCGTGCGGTCACTGCACTGCACCCTAACCCGCGGTGGCAGGTCCTCTCTGTGCGCAAGACGTACTAACTTAAATGGCAGCACTGTATCTATACTATCTGACCATCACTAATGAGACATGTACACTGCTGGACAATAAAACTGCTACACCAAGAAGAAATGCAGATGATAAACGGGTATTCATTGGACAAATATATTATACTAGAACTGACATGTGATTACATTTTCACGCAGTTTGGGTGATAGATCCTGAGAAATCAGTACCCAGAATAACCATCTCTGGCCCTAATAACGGCCTTGATACGCCTGGGCATTGAGTCAAACAGAACTTGGATGGCGTGTACAGGTACAGCTGCCCATGCAGCTTCAACACGATACCACAGTTCATCAAGAGTAATAACTGTTCAGTTGCTCGGCCTCCATTGACCAAACGTTTTCAATTGGTGAGAGATGTGGAGAATGTGCTGGCCAGGGCAGCAGTCGAACATTTTCTGTATCCAGAAGGCCTGTACAGGATCTGCAAGATGTGGTCGTGCATTATCCTGCTGAAATGTAGGGTTTCGCAGGAATCGAATTACGGGTAGAGCCACGGGTCGTAACACATCTGAAATCTAACGTCCACTGTTCAAAGTGCCGTCAATGCGAACAAGAGGTGACCGAGACGTGTAACCAATGGCACCGCATAACATCACGCCGGGTGATACGCCAGTATGGCGATGACGAATACACGAATGTGTGTTCATCGCGATGTCGCCAAACACGGATGCGACCATCACGATGCTGAAAACGGAACCTGGATTCATCCGAAAAAATGACGTTTTGCCATTCGTGCACCGAGGTTCGTCGTTGAGTACAACATCGCAGGCGCCCCTGTCTGTGATGCAGCGTCAAGGGTAACCGCAGCCACGGTCTCCGAGCTGATAGTCCATGCTGCTGCAAACGTCGTCGAACTGTTCGCGCAGATGGTGGTTGTCTTTAAACGTCCCCATCTGTTGACTCAGGGATCGAGACGTGGCTGCACGATCGGTTACAGCCATGCGGATCAGATGCCTGTCATCTTGACTGCTAGTGATACAAGGCCGTTGGCATCCAGCACGGCGTTCCGTATTACCTTCCTGAACCCACCGATTCCATATTCTGCTAACAGTCATTGGATCTTGACCAATGCGAGTAGCAATGTCGCGATATGATAGACCGCAATCGCGATATGCTACAGTCCGACCTCTGTCAAAGTCGGAAACGTGATGGTACGCATTTCTCCTTCCTACACGAGGCATCATGTTTCACCAGGCAACGCCGGTCAACTGCTGTTTGTGTATGAGAAATCGGTTGGAAGCTTTCCCCATGTCAGAACGTTGTAGGTGTCGCCACCGGTGCCAACCTTGTGTGAATGCTCTGAAGAGCTAATCATTTGCACATCACAGCATCTTCTTCCTGTCGCTTAAATTTCGCGTCTGTAGCACGTGTAGTAATTTTAATGGCCAGTAGTGTTTTAGCAGGTACACTGAAGTGTCAAAGAAACTGGTACGGCATAAATATTCAAATACAGAGATATGTAAACAGGCAGAATACGGCTCTGCGGTCAGCAACGCCCCTATAAGACAGCAAGTGTCTGGTGCAGTTGTAGATCGGTACTGCTGCTACAATGGCACGTTATCAAGATTTATGTGAATTTGAACGTGGTGTTATGGTCCACACACGAGCGGTGGGATACAGTATCTCCGAGGTATCGATGATGTGACTTTTTACCGTACGACCATTTCACGAGTGTACCGTGAATATCAAGAATCCGGTAAAACATCAAATCGCCGATATCGCTGCGGGCGGAAAAAGATCCTGCAAAGACGGGACCAACGACGACTCATGTGAATCGTTCAACGTGACGGAAGTTCAACGCTTCCGCAAACTGCTGCTGATTTCAATGCTGGGCCATCAACAAGTCTGAGCTTGCAAACCAGTCAACGCAACGTGATCGGCATGGGCTTTCGGAGCTGAAGGCCCACTCGCGGACCCTTGGTGACTGCGCTCCACGAAGCTTTACGCCTCGCCTGGGTCCATCAACACCGACATGGGACTGTTGATTACTGGAAACATGTTGCCTGGTCGGACGAGTCTCGTTTGAAATTGTATCGAGCGGATGGATGTGTACGGGTATGGAGACAATCTCATGAATCCACGGACCCTGCAGTCAACAGAGGCTGTTCAAACTGCTGCAGGTTATGTGTGGAGTGAGGCGTGTGCAGTTGGAACGATACGGGACCCGGTCATACATTTAGATACGACTCTGACGCATGTCCGTTGTGCATTCTGACGCCCTTGGGCAATTCCAGAAGGACGATGACATGGGACAATATCATGGGGCAATATGACTTTGTGTTGCCTTTTTTTTCATATTCCGGTCGTTTTTCAGGTAATGCTCGATTTAAATCTATCATTTGCTGTCGGTAACGATCAGTGTTAACGGTTTCACGTTTTAGCAGCTCATAATACATAACAGTCTTCCGATCCCACCAAACACATCGTCTTCTTTCCAAAGCGGTTTGGTCTTGCAGTGGATGTCGACGGTTTGCCTCCATTCAGTCATGATTTGCGACGCTTAGGATTCTCAAAATATATTCATTTTCACCACCTGTCGCTATTCGATGGAGAAACGACTTTCTTTTTTATCTGGCGAACAGCATTTCTCAAGTGGTCTTCCGATTTGCTTGCTGTGTTTCATTCAGTTTATGAGCAACCCGTTTTCCCACTTTCTTCACCTTTCCCATAGCTTTCAACCGAAAAGGCTTTCTGCATCACAAAAAAATGGCTCTGAGCACTATGGGACTTAACATCTCAGGTCATCAGTCCCCTAGAACTAAGAACTACTTAAACCTAACCAACCTAAGGACAGCACACACACCCATGCTCGAGGCAGGATTCGAACCTGCGATCGTAGCGGTCGCGCGGTTCCAGACTGAAGCGCCTAGAACCGCTCGGCCACCAGCGGCCGGCTTTCTGCATCACTTTCAATTCTTGCGCGAGTTCCTGTTGACTTTGAGTGTCATCTTCATCCAATAATTCCTGCAATTCATTTACTTCGTACGTTTTCGTTGGTTTCCCGCGCTAGTCCTTCCTCACGTCATAATCACCACTTTTGAATTTTTTGTATCACTAGAAATACTGTAATTTTCGAAGATAATGTTAGCTGAAAGCTTCGACAACCATTCGATGCGATTCTGCAGCAGTTTTCTTCAGATGATAACAGAAAACCAATGCTGTCCGTAAATCGTAGTTCGTAGGCACAGAACTCGACATGTTTACGGGTTTGAAACTGATACCGATGTAAGGAACTTGGGTTATTCCGTGTTGACAGTGGTCGTCAGCCGTGACTGGAAGCAGATGGAGCTGCAGACGCTGTCTCAAGGTTCCTACACGGAGTGCTAACACCGGTTTCATACTTCTATACCTGGTACGTGTCTTGGCTTACTCGTAGGTACTCGACCGCTTCTGAAGAAACGACGGTCAAAGTTTTCGAGGTATTTTCCAGTACTTTATGAGCCTTTTACGCATGATATCCTCGGGCGAAACGGCGGCATAGTGGTTATCCTCTTGGCTTACTAATCTGCCAGGAGGTTTCATATCAGCGCACACTCCGCTGCAGAGTGAAAATCGCATCCTATTTGAAATTGTTTTCGGTTAAGTTCCTGTAGCCTATTGTGATTGAGAATCAGTTGCAAGCGCTAGTTTTCGGAAAGCATGGTTTGCCGCGAAATTGCTGACAACGCGCGAAATCTTCACCAGCGTTGAGGTGGAGGAGGAGATTATTGTTTAACGTCCCGTCGACAACGAGGTCATTAGCGACGGAGCACAACCTCGGATTAGGGAAGGATGGAGAAGGAAATCGGCCGGGGACTTTCGAAGGAACTATCCCTCCATTTGCCTTAATCGATTTAGGGAAATCACGGAAAACCTAAACCAGGATGGCCGGTCGCGTGTTTGAACCGTCGTCCTCCGGAATGCGAGTCCAGTGTGCTAGCCACTGCGCCATCTCGCTCGGTTTCATGAGTATTAAAGACATTCCTTTGCCAAGTGAGATACGTACGAAGAAATGTCACTGTGGCAACCTGCCTTCGGGCATTGTGTTCGAAATGTCTGTGATTGAAATGTTTCTACGATCGGTACCATGAAAGGGAATGCACTAAACGTTCATGAAGAATAAACATACGAATAAAATATAAGAATTAATACAAGAATTGATATTTAAGAATGAAATATCATAATATGAGAATTTAAAAATATTGTAACCTCTCAACATACTATGCACACATATATAATTAATGTATCACCCTCATTGTGAAATCCAGTTGATTTTTTGCAGTTAATATAACGCCCTTGTATCTCTTAATTTGATAAGAAACATTCGCGTAGAAACCTTCTACGGTCATGGGTAGATAAATGAAAATAATAAAAATAAAAACAATATTCGGGTTTGGAACACGAGGCGCAAAATAAATAAGCAAAGACGCTAACCACAGAGCCACTATTTCATCTAACGACGTGAAGCGATAGCAGCCACATGTTGCAGCGTAAACCCAAGCGCCGGCACGGCTGTCGGGAACGACGGGGGAGGAGAAGGCTGTGAGAAGACGTCAGCCAATCGCACGCTGACCGGACCTCCATTCAGGACGACAACGCCACAGCAGTGGCCCCTATGTGAAGAGGACATAAGTGCTGTGACAGCCCAGTCCTATAGCAGCGTCAAATCTAGTTAGTTCGCTTGTACTCTCTATATCACGGAATTGTGAATTGTTTATACTGATGAAGCTTGAATATTTCGTATGTCGCTCTTTGCTTGCGACATATCTGTTTAGTTGTAAAGTTAAGTATTGTATCTTTTCTTTTTGTATTAAAACTCGTTAACATGATTTGTTTGAATGTTTGTCAAGCGAATCAAGTACGCAGGATTCCTAGACACCACATACAGTGCCTCGAAAATACTCGAAAATTCGGTTGTCGCTTTTCTACAGAAGCGATCGAGTGTCGACGTATAAGCCGAGACACGTGCCCGCTTATTTATGTTCCACTGAGCGAAATTCCTGGGAAATCGGGTCATGGCACTTGCCGTGTTCTCAAGTACTTCGGTTCTCTGGCGATATGAGTAGCCACGTCCAATCAGAGCGAACTGGCACATTGGAAAATCGCTGAAATTCATCAATGTATTTCTATATTCGTGTGTCATACACCATAAAATCGTTATATCTATCACTGTCCACTGTTACGTAACAGGTATTCATTATCTAGAACATATTTCAGTGTTCGTGAATTCTGCAGTATAAAATAATTATTAATATCACCGTCTATTAGTCTGGAATACGCGTGCATTATTTATAGCAGAAACTGCAGCTATTAGAATATTACTTTAGGCTGGAAGCGCGGTCACCAGTATTAAACGGACCAGCGGCGCCGGAAATTTTGTTTAAAGTCTCATTTCCCGTGTAAAGTAAGTTGCAATAACACGGCCGAAATTATGCACTGCTCTTTTGCGTCCATCAAGCGGCGGAATTGAATCTGTTGTGTGAATAATGGACGAGTATTTCTTTGCATATCAGTGCGCTGGAAAGCTCTGAAAGAGAATATTCGCATACATTATTTCCCATGCGATCGAGCAGCACGGGTTTTGCAAATCAAAGTAACTGACGAGGAAATCTTGTAAAGACGTGGCACAAAAATCCCACTGGTACACATCTGCATGTCGGTTATAAGCCTTTCAAAATCTCGTTATGTGTGGCTAAAGCGTCACAATAAATGGGCTCTCGCGCTCTCTCTCCCCCTCCCTCTCTCTCTCTCTCTCTCTCTCTCTCTCTCTCTCTCTCTCTCTCTCTCTCTCCACACACACACACACACACACACACACACACACACACGCCTAAGTCCGCGACTCACGCATTGTTCGTTAGGAATAGTTGCCCTAACAATGCAGATTCTACGCGAGTTATTTTCTTTTGTTATTTTATTTCTGTTCCCCAATTAACACGTAAAATTATCGTTTGCGGACAATTATACACTGATCACCTAAAAGATTTTGACTACTGCTCAGGTGAGATGGAATATCGCCTGGTGGCAAGGGATGACGTTTTTTGCTGAAACGACCGGTTTTCGGTTATATTGGTTTTTTCAACGCTATTTTAACAGGAGGGTTAAATCCGCTCAAAATAACCGGTTTCTGAAATAACCAATTTTGACATTTTTCCTCCTGTTTCCTATAATAAACATAGAAATCGAACAAAGACTGAAAAATTTTCACTCCCTCACTTATAAAATACATAGAATCAAAATATTAAATTAAATAGGCAAATAAAAAACACTTACTCCGTCCACCATTTGCTGCTATTTTGGAAAAGTGCTAAGTGGTTGACTACTACGGAAAATCACCAACATTCTCTTATTTATGGTAATTTCTTGAAACTCTGCTCAAAAGTCATAATGTTATCGGGGATCATAACATTATTTGAACATTAGGAATAGTGCTAAAGGGTGAACACTGAGGTTGAAGAACTCCATTTATCGTGTCATTTTGTCCGTTTTGAAATGCAGAAAGCAGATTAAGGTATGTATGTAGACAAAGACATCAGATATTTTTACTGAATACTACGAATGGAGTGTTAAGTTTTTACACTGAAACGCCAAAGAAACAGCTTATTCAAATACAGAGATATGCAAACAGGCAGAATACGGCGGTGCGGTCGGCAACGCCTATATAAGACAGTAAGTGTCTGGCGCAATTGTTAGATCGGTTACTGCTGCTACAATGGCAGGTTATCAGGATTTAAGTGAGTTTGGACGTAGTGTTATAGTCGGCGCACGAGCGATGGGACACGGCATCTCCGAGGTAGTGATGAAGTGGGGATTTTCCCGTACAACCATTTCACGAGTGTTGTGTGAATATCAGGAATCCGGTAAAAGATCAGATATCCGACATCCCTCCGAACACAGTTGGGGGCGGGGGGGCAATGGCAGGGGTGGGGATCCCAGCCACGCAGTAGGGGAGGAGCGGTTTGACAGCTGAGGCCTACACGCAAACGCACATCTCGTCTAACTTGTAGCCTACAGCTAGCGAGTCTGCAAACAGTCATACTAACATATTTGTACGATCGATATACCACGCACCCTAACTGCAAATTGGTACGTCAGTATGAATGGTTGTGTGTGGATGGATATGGTGCTATGGGCGCTCAACAGTGTAGTCTTTAGCGCCCGAACGGAAAACAATAACCGAGCGAGGTGGCGCAGTGGTTAGCACACTGGACTCGCATTCGGGAGGACGACGGTTCAATCCCGTGTCCGGCCATCCTGATTTAGGTTTTCCGTGATTTCCCTAAATCGCACCAGGCAAATGCCGGGATGGTTCCTCTGAAAGGGCACGGCCGACTTCCTTCCCTAATCCGATGAGACCGATGACCTCGCTGTTTGGTCTCTTCCCCCAAAAACCAACCAACAACCAACCAACGGAAAACAATAACGGACGAGTGTCACTAAAATGCAGCAAGTGCAAAATTAAGATTAAAAATAAAGGTGACAGTCTACATAGGCAGTGTGCACGTCAACAGTAGCAAAGTGGAAAGCAGCACATGAAGAGGAGAACTGCAAGAGAACGACCTGCCGGAGTGGCCGTGCGGTTCTAGGCGCTACAGTCTGGAACCGGGCGCCGCTACGGTCGCAGGTTCGAATCCTGCCTCGGGCATGGATGTGTGTGATGTCATTAGGTTAGTTAGGTTTAATTAATTCTAAGTTCTAGGCGACTGATGACCTCAGAAGTTAAGTCGCATTGTGCTCACGGCCATTTGAACCATTTGCAAGAGAACGTAGGGGAAGGGGTTAAAATGAAACACATAGCACATGTTTGGAACTGGTCTATTACAAGAATAGAAAGGAGTGGTCAGCCACTCGGCAACACACTAAAAATTCCAACCTAAAATTTTAGGCTGAAACCCAGAAACATCACAGTACCTAGAACTTTCTTGACACTCGCCTCGTCATCGGCTAAAATCGAAGGCAGATCCCCACTAATATTAACTTCCGCCCTGACAGAACGATATAAACCACACTCAACTAAAATGTGGCGTATAGTGATTCGTACGCCACAGGCATCACACAGCGGGGGTTCCTCTCGCCGTAGTAAGAAGGCATGCGTAAGAGGATAGTACCCTATGCGAAGACTTGTAAGGGTCACTTCTTTTCACGCCTAGGTGACTCGCAGGAGGAACACCACGGCTGGATGGTGGGTTTCACCAACCGCAGCTTATTTTCCCTCACCGCCAGCCATTCCTCCTCTCACAATTGCATAGACTTCCACCGCAGCACAGAAACGACGCCTTGCAAAGGAATAGAACATTGTGTCACCTCCGGTAATCTGCAGGCGTCCTTGACAGCTCGATCAGCTTGTTCATTGCCTCGTATGCCCACATGCCCTGGCACCCAGCAAAAGGACACTTGCTTGCCCTGTCGTTGGAGGATGGAAAGTTGGTCGTAAATCAGCTGTTTCAACTTCGGTACGTCAGTATGGTGATTTGACCTGTTGTGCCGCCATTTATGAACAGCATTCATGCTCAGATACATGCCAAGTTATTTTATGCACACTCTACATACTACGAGGCTAATCCTGGAAGTAAGGTTACAAGAATTTTTTGAAGTACAAAAATTGAATTTAACAAAATTTACATGGATTGTAGCACAGGTTTCGCATTAATCTCCCACAAATATACCATTTACTTCAATACATTTTGTCATCCGTGGGACGAGCTTTTTGATTCTTGTGTCAGAGATGTCCCCCTCCGCATTTTTCAGCCAGTTCTTCACTTCGATTTTCACCTCCTCGTCGTCGGAAAAGTGTTATCCACGAAGGTATTCCTTCAGTTTAGTGAACAGATGACAGCCTCTTGGTGCGAGGTATGGGCTGTGAGAGGGGTGGCTTATAACATCCCAACCAAACGAAGAACTGTTGCGTTGCATGAGCGGTGTGCGGACGCGCGTTGTCATGAAGGAGACAGACTCCCGTTATCAGCATCACGACCGTTTGTTTTGTATTTGGTCTGCCAACTTTCTTCACGGCCTCACAATATCTTGCAGCATTTATTGTTTCCCCTCCACAAAAAAAAAAAAGTACGTGCAGAGCCTCTTTTCTGTAACAAAACTCTGACACCATGATTTTCCTCGCTATTTGCTCAGTTTTGAATTTTTTGGCTGAAGGAGAATGAGTCTGCCGACACAGCACTGATTGTGGTTGGCTCGCTGGAGTACGGTAACAAGCCCAAGTTTTATCTCCTGTCTCAAAACGGCCAAGAAATTCGCGAGCTGGTTCAGATGGCTCTGAGCACTATGGGACTTAACATCTGAGGTCATCAGTCCCCTAGACTTAGAACTACTTAAAGCTAACTAACCTGAGGACATCACACACATCCATGTACGAGGCAGGATTCGAACCTGCGACCGTAGCGGTGGCGCGGTTCCGGACTGAAGCGCCTGGAACCGCTCGGCAGCACAGGCGGGCTTCGCGAGCTGCACTGACTTCATTTTCTGTGCCTCTGTTACCATCTTGGGAACTCATCGCGCACACGACTTGCGACAGTTTATTAGATCAGTTATGATTTATTGAGTTCGTGAAATGTTTGGGCAAATAATCATTTTGTGGGGTTGCAGTTTTTCTTGTATCCGTGCTTGCTTGAAAATATGACGAGGAATTCCAAGACATCTCTTCAGCTTCGTTTTACCCAGACATTTTTCAGCACTTGTTGTGCTTACTTACATGAAGCTACTGGGTATTTAAGTTGGTAGCTAGTCTGCTACACAATCTACAGCTTGTTATGGCTTTGATGTTGCGGAGTTTTCTCATCTGTTTTGGCGAGGTGAACACGCTCATTTCTGTGAGTTATGGTCGTCTGACAACGCACTTTCTACGAATTTTCAGACGTGGGCAGAGTTTTCACCGCCATTTTTGGACAAACTCAAACTACATGCGGGTCGTCAATTGTCAAACGGCGATCATAGGGAAGATGTTCTTCAGTTTTGTGCACTGCATCATCAGTGACAACAGACGGCCTTCCGCTTCTGTCTTCATCGTGAACTTGCGTCCTTCCCATTTCGTCACATGCTGCCTTGACATTACGTCCTCTCCATAAGCTGAAACAATTTCGCGATGAATCGCAGCGGCGTTCATGCCCTTAGCATTTAGTTAGCGAATTACAGCGCGCACTTTCGCAGAAACCGGAAAGAGAACGATCATTTCTAGTGGTCACCACAACAATAATTGGCGAGCTACTGATCGCTGGGAATGCTCGTGCTAAAGCTACATGCCTTGTAACGTTACTTTGCAGATAATCCTCACGTACCCCCCCCCCCCCCCCCATAAATGAAAACGAGCCTGCTTTTTTGATAGTCCTCGACATGTCACGAGCCTGCTTTTTTGATAGTCCTCGACATGTCATCGCCAGACTAGGTCAGTACACCCACAGTACTGACTTCAGTAACCTCCTGCCCTCTCGTTGCCCTTCAAAGAGCAGTTCCAGCAACTATTTCAAGTAAATTTAGGAGTGCCGTCGCAGTAAAGATACGACTGCCCCTCCGCAATGAGCTGGAAGAGCGATCCATTGTCCCCAGCTCAGAACTCCTCTGGCGCCAGACTCTGCGAGATTGATGGCCGTCGGACAGACAGGTAGTGAAGGTGCCCCCAGAACTCGCTGCTTTTATGGTTTCGCGAGGAGTTTATTTCCGTGCCCTTGCCTTTGATACGTGATGTGCGACAGTGAGTGGCGTGATAAACTGGCCAAGGGTGTAAATAATGTGAGCCCTTCGGCTGGGGTACTAAAGCGGACGGTCCGCAGCAGACAATGGGAGCGCGTAAATGTCTGACAGGCGTGAGAGCGTTATTGTAACTGCTGAGAGGGGCGCAGGAAAAATAACTCCTGTGAGAAATTTTCATTTCATTATCAGCTTTTTAAGGCCCGCGCTCTTCCATTCGCGCCTTTATTCAGTTAGCGTGACCTGTACAATCTTCGGTGAAGCAGAAGAAGGCGGAGCATCGTCAGGGAATTGTTGTGGTCGGTATGGCTTCAAGGGTTTTCCTTCGCGATCTACGCCCATATTCTGCAAACCACTGTACAGTCCATAACAGACAGTAGTTAGCACGTACCAAAATCTTGTCCTCACCATTCCTATGCGAGTACTACTTAGGGAGTTGCAGTATATTTGCAGATTCATCATTTAAAGCCGGTTCTCGTAACTTTGTAAGTAGGCTTCCTCGGGATAGTTTCCGTCCATCTTCTAGAGTGCACCATTTCAGTTTCTTCACAATCTTCGTGAATCTCTCCCACAGGTCAAACCTCTAATCATTTATGGTGTTCTCTATACACGTTCGATATCTCTGTTAGTCCAATTTGTCACGGGTCCCTCACACTTGAGAAACATTCTAGGACGAGTGTTTTGTATGCAGTTTCCTTTCTACACTGATTTCATTTTCCCTTTAGCTACCCGCCGTACCTACGACTGAAGCTACTTGATCCATTTAATTTTCCAGCAAATTATTACACCTAGGCATTTGTATGAGCTGACTGATACGTATAGTGATCATAGGACACTACGTTCCAACGTTTTGTGAAGTGCACAATTTTACGTTGTAAGTAGCGTGAATAAAAGGACGCTATGTGCAAGAAGCATGAAGCGCCCTTTGAATGTATCCTGATAGCTAAAAGACCCACGCACACTTTGAATAAGAAAATGCTATTTGACACTGAAATCAATATAAAAGATAGGGTCGCCACCAACTCTAGCCACACGACAAAGAAGAGGTAGCACTGAGTCCGAAAATTACTTAATTTATTAATAAGAAAAACTCACAAAAGAACATTCATTGTAAAGTCACTGATAAAGAATGGGATGTAGTTATTAATATGATCCAGGCATTCTTCCCGTGAATCAAATATTGAGTAAAGTAAATAGGTCGTGAACACCATGCGTAAGTGCAGCCTGCAGCAAGATTCGTGAAAACACGATCTATTCCAGAGCATTTGTTTCAGATAAAAAAAGGGACACTAATCACTACACCTGTGCACATGGAAACGCTATAGGTGGGCCAACAAGGAAGACTACAAGGTAAATGGCGAAGGTAACGGCGACGTAACATCGGTACACAAGATAAGATTGAAGGCAAAATTATTTATTCCTTAAAACATTGATGTAGTGCATCTATAGACTGCTGTTGCATGCTAACTATGTACAATTGCTTGTGAAATACTATACGTTTCATAACAGACTCGCGTGCCCACTCGGTCCGCGGAGACAACTTCTATGGACCGTGGCCAAATTTTAATCACATGAGACCAAGAAAATCCACAAATACACAAAAATTACCAAGATCCGGAAAAGATTAGAAGCATACACACACAGTTGTAGGCACATAAACATTCACACTGAACCGAGGGCACTTCAACATATGCAACTCGTTTGTGCTGCGTTCCTCTCACGGATCAAAGTCAAGACTGCATTGGGAATCAAACTGAAAGTCTACAAAAGCCTTGCATTCCCTGCTGCAACCCAGCAAGTAAATCTTTATAAGACGAAATTCGAGACCAAAAGCTAAAAGCTCCCCTCTCTATGTGACAACGCGCCACGCGGTCAGTCCAACTCACCCTTCTTCGACTGGAGCACAGCTGTGTACGCTTCCCGTACCGGCGGCAGACTGCCTCCCGCTTCTCCAGCCTCTTCCACGCTCCGCGTGGACCGGAAAACCCCAGGATGCCATTTCCGCCACCAACCTAACGCAGGTGGATTTCTCACAAGTAGCGGAAACCTCTTTGCCGACTTGACCACTACGAGAGTTGGCAATGAAAGGTGGCTACAGGACCCTTTCAACGTTTCTGAAGACTGGTATCTTATCAAGATCTGCCTGAATATTTGTGGAACTCTTTTCAGACAGTACTTCATTATATATAACACATCATCTGCAAAGTCTCTGATGTTCCTGTTAAAACTGTCTGTCACGTCGTCAAAATGAATAAGATGATACGTAACACACTTCCCTTCATCACGACACAAAATTCACCACCACGTAGGTTTTAGATCTCTCACAGCGGTACACATCCATGCAGGAAAATTTGAAATCAAACAATGCAAAATCCAGGATGGAATGTAACATTATTACAGAAGGAAAGTCGCCACTTACTATGTAGCGGAGACGCTGAGTCGCAGATAGGCACAACAAAAAGATTCACACAATTGTAGCTTTCGGCCATTAAGGTCTTTCTCAACTATAGACACACATGCACACACGCACTCACGCAAACGCAACTTGCACACACGACTGCAAGTCGCGTTTTTGTTTGTTTGTGTGTGTGTGTGTGTGTGTGTGCGCACGTGTGTGTGTATCTTAGTATGGTTTCAGTTGCCTGAGACTGCATTCGCGTGTGCGAGTTGCGTTTGTGCGTGAGTGTGTGTGTGTGTGTGTGTGTGTGTGTGTGTGTGTGTGTGTGTGTGCGAGTTGCTGTCTGTTGTTGACAAAGGCCTTAATGGCCGAAAGCTATAATTGTGTGAGTCTTTTTGTTGTGCCTATCTGCGACTCAGCTTCTCTGCTATATGGTGAGTGCCAACTTTCCTTCTCTAATATTGTTAAAATTTAAAATTAAGTGATTATCTCAAGATCAGCCGCAAAGCCTCAAAATAGTCAACAAATTTCTAACTGAGACGTGTTCTTTGTCATTATGCTTGTTTCATATGTATGTCCAAGAAGCGCTTAAGAATTGGAGAAAAGAAGAGTGAAAAGATTGGTATATAAATAAGCGCAAATTGTATATACAACCTCTCTTCGCAGAGGGTTCTGACGAACTGAGGGAGAAATAAAAATATGGTTACAAATATACGTCCTAAAACGAAATATTTGCAAGTTGCTGGAAATTAACATTACTGAAGGATGTCAGCTAAAAAGTACCTTGTAAAGTTTACTCAATAATACGGGGAGATTAGAAGAGGAAATGTACCAATACTTTTAACTCACTGCCTTGGTACAGCAAAACAAAACGAATACAAATTTTAAAAATAAATATGTACACAGGGAATTAGTACTTACTTGACAGAAAAACGACGAAGAAGCTGGTGACATAGATGATGGCTGGGTAGCAGGAGGTAGTGGTGGGAACGATTGACGGTTACAGATTTCGTATTCGCGGTCTTGGTGATCTACTCTGATGGAGGAGGAGGAGGAGGAGGAGGAGGCAATGGCGATGACTATGATGGTTTGCCATGATAATGATACAGGAGGAGGATGAGGAGGTGATGTTAATGCAGGTGGTGGTGGTGGTGGTGGTGGTGGTGGTGGTCGTCGTCGTCGTCGTCGTGGTTGTGATGGTTTACAGTCATGGTGACAGAGGAGGAGGAGCAGCAAGACGAGAAACAGGAGTTGATGTTGCTGTTACTGGCAGCTATGGGAAGCAGTTGTGTAATCGCCACTTCATGCAGCTACCTTTGCATGAAAAAAATTATTTACAAATATTATATTCTGACGTGTGTTATATTGTTCTTGGTTTGTGACAGTATGCACCGGTACCTCTGACGAAAAAAAAAAAAAAAAAAACAGAACGTCAAATTTGGAGATTTCGTACACTGTAAAAATGTTGTACTCGCGTTTTTTTTTTCTTTTTACAATTCTAGCAATATCCTCTGCCGAAACACTTGGTCCCACATGAGCAGCATCTTCCCGGATTGATGCATCACATTCCCTCATGCCAACAATGCGCCCTCTTTCAAACTCACTGATTTGACGGCACGGTTCGCACATACGTTTTCGAGGCGTCCTGCACGTCTGCTCAAGCTAAACTGATCCATTACCTTCGGTTTACAGCGACAACGAGAGCCGCAGGCACATTTTACCAGTAGGTGGTGTTGCGCCGCGATATCCATGTTGATCTCGAAACCGCGGGCCGACATAGTTCAAATGTTAATCATTTCTGCAGAACGTACTAACGTACACGTCCCCTGAGTATGAACGTCCTATCTCTAGTCGTTCGAGGAGTCTTGTTTTTTCGGAACATGAGTATACGTATATATCACGCTCCACATATTTGCTACGAATAAACATACGGGCGTGTGGAAACAAATACTAAAGAAAACTGCAAAATTCTTGAAATACTGTTTTTATAAACTCTTCAATTGCGAGAGGCCTAAGGAAAAATTACACTTCACGAAAACAGCACCAAACCCAGATTCAAAACCGCTGCAATAACAGAGGCAGAGGAGATTATAAAACAACTAACAAACAACAGAGCCCCAGGACAAGATGGAATATCTCCGAGATATTGAAACTCAAAGACCAAACAATCACAAAGAAAATCCATGACATTTTCACAGAAATATGGAATACAGAGAAAATTACAGGAATGGAAATGTACTTTGGTTCACCGGCTCCAAAAAAGGGACCACAACACTGATCCTGTTAACTACAGAGGTATCTCATTATTATCCGTCACCTACAAAATTCTCTCCTAGGCACTGCACAAAAGAATAGGACCACAAGCTCATGCAAAGATAGGTGAATATCAAGCAGGCTTTAGAAAAGGAAGGTCCTGCACTGAACAGATTTGGAAACCGCGAACGCCCCTGAAGGTCAGGAAGACGAACAACACGAGTATTCACGTTTGTGGTCTATGAATTCATAGACAGGCATACTCTCTTTGACACACTAGGAGGGCATGGAATAGACAGAAAAACTAGGACACTCATACAACAGACACTTACAGACACCACACCAAAAATAAAATTTTCGAGACACATACAGTGGTCAAAAAATAAAATGGTTTCTCACCTCTTTTATTCAACATGGCTTTGGACAAAATTATCATACAATGGGAAGAAAAAGTAACAGGAATTCAGTTAGCAAGAACGTACACAAACAAGACGATCATAAAATGCCTGGCATTTGCAGATGATCTGTCAGTATTCAGCAACAGACAGGAAGAAAAAGAAGCACTGGAATACTTACAAGAAGTCTCTGCCGAAACAGGTGCACAGACATCATATGAGAGACCGCAGTATGTGGAAAGAAAGAACAACAACCACCAAGGTATTTACAAAAAATACGTAAAGGTTAACAGAGTGGAAAAATTCAAATATCTTGGGGAATGTATACAAATAGGAGGAGCAAACAAGGCATCGAACACAGAAAGAAAAACTTCAGAAAGCGTAGAAACAGACGTAGACACTTTACAATAAAAGAAATATTTAAGACAGGCCAAACAAAGGTGCTACAGTACAGCTGTACTACAGAGAGCACTCTACTCATCACAAACGGCCACTATCGGAGCATCAGGAATCATAAAGACAGAAAAAACAAACTAAAATCCTCAGAAAAATTTTTGGTGCGGTACACAGAGATGGTATATTGATGAAGAGACCAACCGGAGAATTATACGAATGATGCACAGACAGGGTCACAGACATGATCAGAAAACGCCGACTAACATTGTATGGAAATATACATAGAATGAACAACAAAGAAGATTTTAGACGTAGTAAATACTTCAATCAAAAGAACAAAATGGCATCAAAAAAATACAAGACGACCTGAAATAGGCAGTTCTGAAATGGCAAAGACAAATTTAGAAACAAAATTATGAACACGAAATTTGAAGTAAAAGAAAGGAAGAAAAAAGGTAAAATATGGACAGAGCAGCGGAAACAGGAACACTGCCAAATAATGAAGATGTTTTGGAAGAGAACAAGAAGGAAACAAGAAAAAAATGAATAGTGGCGTAACACGGAAGCGTCAAAGAAACTGGCATAGGCATGCTTATACAAATACAGAGATATGTAAACAGGCAGAATACGGCGCTGCGATCCGCAAAGCCTATATAAGACAAATGTCTGGGGCAGTTGTTAGATCAGTTACTGCTGCTACAATGGCACGTTATCAAGATTTAAGTGAGTTTGAACGTGGTGTTAGAGTCAGCGCACGAGCGACGGGACACAGCGTCTCCGAGGTAGCGATGAAGTGGGGATTTTCCCGTACTATCATTTCACGAGTGTACCGTGAATATCAGGAATCCGGTAAAACATTAAATCTGCGACATCGCTGTGTCCGGAAAAAGATCCTGCAGGAACGGGACCAACGACGACTGAAGAGAAACGTTCACCGTGACAGAAGAGCGACTCTTCCGCAAATTGCTACAGATTTCAATGATGCGCCATCAACAAGTGTCAGCGTGCTAACCATTCAACGAAACATCATCGATATGGGTTTCCGGAGCCAAGGGTCCACTCGTGTACCCTTGATGTCTTGCACGACACGAAGATTTACTTTTTTTGGACAACATACCTGTGTGGAAATAACAGCGATTGATTTACTTATAATCAATTATTCAAAATGACAGTCACAATCACATTATTTACTTTGCCGCCAACCGGTTTCATCCGAGATGGGATCATCTTCAGGGCAATTTACACCATTTGGTCGCACTGTACACAGACAGGGTGACGACTCCAGCGAGCAAGCACATGGTGTAAATTGCCCTGAAGATGACCCCATCGCGGGTTGAAACCGATTGGCGGCAAAATAAATAATGCGATTGTGACTGTCATTTTGAATAATTGACGAAGATTTACGCCTCGTCTGAGCCCATCGACACCGATATTGGAGTGTTGATCATGTTGCCTCGTCGAACGAGTCTCGTTTCAAACTGTTTCGAGCGAATGGACTTGTACGGGTATGGTAACAACCTCACGAATCCATGGGCCCTGCATGTCAGCAGGGGTTGAAGCTGGTGGAGGGTCTGTAATGGTGTGGGGGGCGTGCAGTTGGAGAGATATGGGATCCCTGATACGTCTACATTCGAGTCCGACAGGTGACACGTACGTAAGCATCCTGTCTGACCACCTGCACCTCTCAAATCCAGAATTTATAGAGAGCGGCTCCAGGAACACTCTTCTGAGTTTAAGCACTTCCACTGGCCACCAAACACAGCAGACATGAACATTATTGAACATATCTGGGATGCCATGCAACGTGCTGTTCAGAAGAGATCTCCATCCCTCGTACTCTTACGGAGTTATGGACAGCCCTGCAGGAGTCCTGGTGTCAGTTCCCTCCAGCACTACTCTAGCCGAGTCCATGCCACGTCGTGTTGCGGCACTTCTGCGTGCTCGTTGGGGCCCTACACGATATTAGGTACGTGTACCAGTTTCTTTGGCTCTTCATTATGTAGCGTATAACAGTGAAAATGTTCCCGGTGCAGGATTTTTGCACGAAGTGACTCCCGAATACGTTTCGTGAGTGTTCTATGGGATTCATGTCGGGTTGTGTGGGTGGTAGAAACGTTCGCTCGATTTGTCCAAAATGTCCTCAAGCCAATGGGGAACACTCGTGGCCCCGTAACATGGGCATTGGATCCATAAAAATTCCATCGATGGTTGTTGCAAATGGTCTCCAAGTACCCAAACATAACCATTTAAATTAATGATCGGTTCAGCCCAGTCCAATCAATGTAAACACGGTCCACGCCGTTGTGGGGTCACTACCAGCTTGCACAGTGTTTTGTTAACAATCTCGGTCCATAGCTTCGTGGGATCTCCGCCACACTCTAACCCTACCATCAGCTCTTACCATCCGAAATTGGGGTTTACCTGAGCACGCCCGTGAATTTTCAGTCGTGTTGCGCCCAACCGATATAGTCAAGAGCCCAGGAGAGGCACTGCAGGCGATGTCGTGCTGTAAGCAAAGGCACTAGCTTCCGTGGTCTGCTGCCATTGCCCATTAACGTCAAATTTTGCCGCATTGTTCTAATGGCTACGTTCGTCGTACGTCCCACATTTATTTTTGCATTTATTTCACGCAGTATTCCTTGTCTGTTACCACTGACGGCTTTATGCTAACGCCGCTGCTCTCAGTCGTTAAGTGAAAGCCGCCCGGCCATTGCATTGTCCATGGTGAGAGGTAATGCCTGAAATTTGATAGTCTCGGTAACTCTTGCACTGTGGACCTCGGAATATTAAATTCGCTAACGATTTTCGGAACACAATGTCCCACAAGTATAGCTGTAACTACCATTGCTTTTCAAGTCTGTTAATTGCCGTCGCGCGGTCATTATCACCAGAGTAACAGTAACAGCTCCGCCAACGCACTGCCCTTTTATATCCCTTGTGTGCACGATGGTACCGCCATCTGTTCATCGCTATCCCACGACTTTCGTTAGCTCAGCATATACAGGGTGTTACAAAAAGGTACGGCCAAACTTTCAGGAAACATTCCTCACACACAAATAAAGAAAATATGTTATGTGGACATATGTCCGGAAACGCTTACTTTCCATGTTATAACTCATTTTATTACTTCTCTTCAAATCACATTAATCATGGAATGGAAACACACAGCAGCAGAACGTACCAGCGTGACTTCAAACACTTTGTTAATGGAAATGCTCAAAATGTCCTCCGTTAGCGAGGATACATGCATCCACCGTCGCATGGAATCCCTGATGCGCTGATGCAGCCCTGGAGAATGGCGTATTGTATCGCAGCCGTCCACAATACGAGCACGAAGAGTCTCTACATTTGGTACCGGGGTTGCGTAGACAAGAGCTTTCAAATGCCCCCATAAATGAAAGTCAAGAGGGTTGGGGTCAGGAGAGCGTGGAGGCCATAGAATTGGTCCGCCTCTACCAGTCCATCGGTCACCGAATCTGTTGTTGAGAAGCGTACGAACACTTCGACTGAAATGTGCAGGAGCTCCATCGTGCATGAACCACATGTGTCGTACTTGTAAAGGCACATGTTCTAGCAGTACAGGTAGAGTATCCCGTATGAAATCATGATAACGTGCTCCATTGAGCGTAGGTGGAGGAACATGGGGCCCAATCGAGACATCACCAACAATGCCTGCCCAAACGTTCACAGAAAATGTGTTGATGAAGTGATTGCACAATTGCGTGCGGATTCTCATCAGCCCACACATGTTGATTCTGAAAATCGAGAAAGTGCGGTACATACCGACGAAACTAAAATGAGCTCTAACATGGAAATTAAGCGTTTCCGGACACATGTCCACATAACATCTTTTCTTTATTTGTGTGTGAGGAACGTTTCCTGAAAGTTTGGCCGTACCTTTTTGTAACACCCTGTATATGTGTGCAAACACCCGACATTGACATGACTTTCTATTGGACAATTGTCTGCGATAGAAACCTGTCGTACAACTGAAAATAAATTATACAGGGGCTTCACGTGTTACAATATGTCGTTTCTGCTTATGTATGAGAGTTGAATTCTTTAAAGTATTGGGGGTGCGGGGGGATTTGCTGGTTTAGATACTGCAACAGAGCGAACGTTGTACACTATGTTGTTTACACGATTAGAACACGCCCATGACGCTACTCCGGGGGGGTGTAAAATGCATGTGCGCAACGGAAAGATATTGAACACTAAAATTATTTGGCCCTGTCTGACTATCCCCTGAAGCAGGTCTCAGGATCTCTTAATGCTCTTTAACATATAAACTGGAGCCTCAACTTAAATGAATGAGTAAGGCAACTAAAACTACTAAATGTTAAAACGTTGTTTCTTATTATATATTTATTGTAGGTTAAAAACAACCCTTTATTACAAATGTCTATATTTCCTAACTGCCGCGCGGGATTAGCCGAGCGGTCTCCGGCGCTGCAGTCATGGACTGTGCGGCTGATCCCGGCGGAGGTTCGAGTCCTCCCTCGGGCGTGTGTGTGTTTGTCCTTACCACAATTTAGGTTAAGTAGTCTGTAAGCTTAGGGACTGATGACATTAGCAGTTAAGTCTCATAAGATTTCACACACATTTGAACATTTTTTTTCCTAACTAAGATTTTTGATCAATTGTCCAACTCTGTCCCTGTTTATGGCCACGCGATCTAACATAAATAACGCGAAATGACTGACATCGTCCACGCACCAAACAGTAGAAGACACTACTTTCAAAGAAGATCTATGGCGGTGTGCAAGCTCAGTGGGAATAAACTAGCGTGATCACAGTTGTTTAGCTTTATAGCCCTAATAAGCCAAAGCAATTAGCAACATCACCGTATGTACTGCATCCGGTTCGTCGGAGTGATGGTTCTCGTACATGTCTGCGACGATGGAAGAACTCTAGCCACAAAATAAAACTCTTTCAAACACTAGGACGGCAGAAGGCGGTCCTCTAACTAATAAACTCTAATACTGTCTTCTCCTCTGTGTGTTCTATAGACGAGAATCGCGAACTCCCAGCCACAAGGACAGAGTTCAAATAATGTTTCAATGTAAGTATAGGCAAAAGAAGAGCTCTCAATCACTGAACGCTGTGTACTCAATGACGACGTCCAACCCGGAGGTGAAGTCCAGAATCGTACGTTCGCAACAGTACAGTATCTCCTGAGAGCAAAGACAGCAAGTTCGTCTGTACCAAATAAGCTGATACTGAGCGACCGTCACCCATGGACGCTCGAAACGGAAGACCGCTCTCTCTCCGCCACTGGCTTCCCAGCAAGGCTCGGCTCCCCTCCCTCGTAACTGCAGAAGACGAATCATATTCTCGAAACCCTGGAATATTCTCCCTCTGTACAGATTCTTCGCAACGCCGACCAACCATATTTTGTCGTTCAGTGCAAAAGTTTCCGCGGGAATACCCATACTTGTACAATGGTACGCTTCTGAGTAAAAATCCTTGGAAATAACCCAGCCTGCATGATTTCCGAGGTGACGCTTCCTCGTTCTTCTCAGCTGCATCCAAGATTCGCAGAGTTCCCGGTAATCCTTCCTGTCCGGCTACAACACTGGCCAATCGCGACTCTATTGTGCTCCAGCGCTTAGGTGCCACGACGTCCGTCTTGCTACTTCCTGTGTTTGAGCAGGACCAATAAACCAGTGCAGTAGAGTTAGGCAACACGATTCTTTTTCCCGATTCGATTCCTACGATTCAATCTCACATTGAGAATCGATTCCTACGATTCGTTCACGATTCTTTCACGATTCATTCTACTCTGCGATGGCATGATTCTTGCGGAATGCAAAAAGTTCTACATCTTACTCACAAATGGCAGGACATGTCTGAAATTGGGTTAGAATCGAACTGTGTCATGATGAGATATGCCAGAAATAGTTTATTTATAAATAAACATGCATATGACGTTACAAGTGTGATTTTCGATTTATACGTGTAATGCCTTAATTGATGAAAGGAAAGACACCTATATACAGATAAACATAAAAACCATAACCTTAACTACATTCAATGCGTACTAACAAAATTTTACGAGATGGCGTTATAAAAACATATTAAATAGCGTTTTTATAATATGAAATTGCGTTTTTACGAATGGAACTATGTAGGATATATAATATATATATATTATTATTAGCGAATGTCCCCATGGGAGAACGATAAGCAGGTGATTAACATTTCTTAATGTTCTTCTTATTTTCCCAGTATTTCTTCATTGCCTCCCCAAAGGCCTTCTTCCTTTCTTCGGTCCACTTTGGTCGGAAAGGTTTAGATTCCGTCTCTGGAGTAAACTTCCACTTGTCGATTTTTCTTCTGAATGTATCCCGGTCTGATGTGTTTGTTATGTCAATTTTTGCCTTTTTCAAATCCTTCTTAACTTCAGTGACCCAGGGTATTGTTGCCTTAAGTGATGTCATATAGTCCAATAGACGTTTAGTTAACCTGTTTCCAGGTAATCTGTCTATATGTCCATAAAACTTCATCCGCCTCTTCCTGATATCTGCCTCGATGTTTGATATTTTTTCGGTTGTCTCGGTAGTCTGCAGCCTGTATCCATCTTGTGTGTATCGTGGTCCTAGGATTTTTCTAATAATTTTTCTCTCTACTTTCTTAATTTCGTGTAAATCTAATTTTCTATTCAGGGAGAGTGTTTCACTTGCATATGTGACTGTTGGTTTGATGACTGTGTTGTAGTGTCTGATTTTAGTGCCTTTTGATAGACATTTCTTGTTATATATATTTTGAATAAGTCCGAATGCTTTCTTGATTTTCTGTAATCGGTTTTTTTGTGCTATTTTCTCAAGTCCTGTTGGTTCAATAACTTCACCGAGATACTTAAAGTGCTTGACTCTAGTTATTTCACCATACTTTGTTTTTAGTTTCGAAATATCTAATTTTGAGCAGATGAATTCTGTCTTCTCAAAGGAGATTTGCAGGCCAACCTTCTCAGCACATTCTTTAAGTGTCTCAATTTGTTTTACTGCTGTTTCTTCACTGTCAGTTATAATTGCCAAGTCATCTGCAAACGCTAAATAAGGGATGTTCAATTTTCCTTTACCTCTTCCTAGTTCAATTGGCTTCCAAAAGCTTTGTTTCCTTAGTGTTACTTCCCACTCTTTCATAACTTTGTCCAAAACTATATTGAATAATAGTGGTGAGATCCCATCTCCTTGTCTTACTCCTGTTTTAATTGAGAATGGTTCCGAAATTTCCCCTCTGAATTTAATTTTTGATTTGGTTTCTGTTAGTGTTTGTTCAATTAGTTTTCGGGTTTTAGTGTCTAGGCCTCGTTCTTCGAGAATGTGACATAGAGACTGTCTGTCTATGGAATCGTATGCCTTTTTGAAATCAACGAATGTGCAGATTATTGGTTTTGACCTGATTGCTTTAATCTTTAAAATAGTTTTAAGGTTGAATATCTGTTCCGGGCATGATCTATTAGGACGAAAGCCTGCTTGGTAGTCTGAAATTGTATGTTCTAGTTGTTCTTGTGCCCTCTTTAGGAGACATGCAGATAGAATTTTGTAGGTAACTGGTAAAAGTGAAATGCCTCTGTAGTTGTTTACGTCTGATCTCTCTCCCTTTTTGTGCAATGGGTGAATTAGTGCACACTTCCACTCCTCTGGGATATTTTCTGTCTGCCAAATTTCTTGGATGATGCTAGTGATCTCTTTTAACGAATTTGGACCAAGGTTTTTCAGTAGTTCAGCTACAATTCCATCTTCTCCCGATGATTTATTATTTTTGAGTTTTCTAATGTGACTATAAATTTCTTCTTGAGATGGTGGTAGTGAAGTCTCATTCGTGTGTTCTGGTTGTAATCTGGGGAATCTTGTACTTGGTTGTGGGCAATTTAGGAGTTGTGAGAAATATTTAGCTAGTTCTTGGCAATTTTCTTTGTTAGTTAGTGCCAATTTTCCATTCTGTTTCCGGAAGCAGAGATTTTGTGGAGTGTATCCTTTGATTTGATTTGCGAATATTTTATAAAAATCTTGAGTGTTGTGGTTCTTAAAGTTTTCTTCAATTGTGTTTAGCTGTTCATTAAGGTATTTTCTTTTAGTTTGTCTAAGTATTTTAGCTGTTTGTTTTCTCACTTTGAAAAATGTTTGTTGTGTGGTTTCTGTTTGTCACAATTGTAATTTAAAAAGGCTTGTTGTCTCTCTTCTAATGCGTTATCACAATTCGAATTCCACCATGGATGCTTGGATATTTTCTTTAACGGAATCAAATCTCTTGCTTTCTGTATAATTTTCGTTCGGAAATCTTTCCAGTTGTTTGTTGGTTGTTTATCCCATGCTTCTGTAATTTCTGATTCCTTGATATTTTTCAAGTCAAATTTGGGAATTAGTGGTGATTTCCTTTGGCGTTTCCTTTTTGGAGTGAATTTAATTTTAACTCTGGTAAGGTAGTGGTCAGAATCTATATTTGCCCCTCTGCGGACTTGAACGTCGTGTATTTCTTTCTGGAAGTCATAGGAGATCGCAACATGGTCTATTTGAAATTCACCAAGCTGAAGGTTTGGTGATCTCCATGTTTTTTGTTTCTTGGGGTCTTTTCGAAGTGATGTTGTCACGATTTTTAGGTTGTTTTGCTGACATAACTCGATGAGTCTCATGCCGTTCTTGTTTGTGAATTTGTGTGCAATAATATATATATATATATATATATATATATATATATATATATATATATATGTATTGTAAAATTGACTTTTTACGAAAGAATGAACTATGTAGGTGAACTCAAAAAGCAAAAACCAGTCTAAATACAAAATTTTCATCCAAATCGTTAGGGCCGTTTTCGAGATACGCGAAATATAATACATAATCCAAGTGCTATTGCTCGTGTGTAAAGAAGGTGTGTTACTTTTGCATTGCATCTGCAACAAATAAGAGGTGCGTATTTATTCATCATACTTGGATTTCTTGATTTTAATCGTGTGTACTCGCTGTATATCGTTTCTGTCATCACTAGTTCGTGTATTACTCGCGCAAACTAAGCTGACCTCGGCGCGGTGGCTGATGGTAGCGATAGTAAATGGGAAATGCCTTTACGCTCGTTCCCGTCAGCCACCGCCAAGTGTCAGCTTGGTTTTCACGAGTAATATTACGGCCCACGGACTTCGTTTGTTCGTTCCGAGCTTCATTTGTCCACACGCATCCTCCACTTGACTGCCATCTGGCGGTCGTAATCATTCGGCACGACTCGGCATGATTCGGAAGTTGCCTTCGAAGCATAGCGTACTAAGAATCGATGAATCGTTGGAATCGTCACGACTCGGAAACACGCAATCGTTCTTACGATTCTTTTGAACGACGATTCGTCCGTATCACGATTCGATTCGATTCTTACGATTCTTTATTCAGAGTCGTTCAAATGAACGACTGATTCACGAATCGCCACAACACACCTGTGCGGGCCTTCCACCCAGGGCTTGAGTTCCGTTTCATCTCCATTGGCGTTCCAACCTCTACTAGTATAGGCAATCATTCATTACGCCGTTTTGATAACAAAGACACTCCGTCACCTTTTATGCAAAAGCGTTTACTATTATTTACGAGGCATACGTGACAATGTCAGACTCTTTAAATATTCATATATTCGATGTACAACCTACCAAATGATACCTAATTGTGATTGTAGATGACGACAAAGTATGTAGATGAGTGCTTGTAAGGTGCGAAATAATAGCCACCTCACACTCCAAAACTGTTAATGCGTCTCGGCTGTAAGCAACGTGCGACGTAGCTCCGTGAATAACGCAGCTCTCTGTTTCCAGAAGTCTGTGCCGCAGGCGCGCGCTTGGCCGCTGCTGGCCGAGCCGGCCAATGAGCGCCAATCTGCTCCAGTTGACACTTCTTGACTCGCGCCAGTTAGCCCTGCCCGTCCCCCGCTGTCGCTGCGGCCGCCGCTCATAGAAATGCCTCCGTCTTCCCCACTTCTGCAGCTGCTGGCCGCGTATCCGCAAACAAACAAACGCCGGCCCGAGCATCAGGCAAGGCGAGCGCGTGACCTGTTAGCGTACCACTGTGCGCGACGCCTCTGCCAGACGTGTTTTGTTTCCAGAATGAGATTTTCACTCTGCAGCGGAGTGTGCGCTGATATGAAACTTCCTGGCAGATTAAAAATGTGTGCAGGACCTAGACTCGAAATCGGGACCTTTGCATTTCGCGGGCAAGTGCTCTACCAACTGAGCTACCCAAGCACGACTCCCCACCCGTCCTCACAGCTCGGTTCGTAGCGCACTTGCCAGCTAAAGGCAAAGGTCCCGTGTTCGAGTCTCGGACCGGCACACAGTTTTAATCTGGCAGGAAGTTTCGTGTTTTGTTTTCGTTTGCCGACTACGCGAGTTACAGACCCTCTACCCAGGGTTGCCGTGATTTCTCTCTGACAAACAGGACTTTTTTTGTCATCATTCTTCTCACTGGTTTAATGCCGCCCGCCACGAATTTCTCTCCTGTGCCAACCTCTTCACCTCAGAGTAGCACTTGCAACCTACATCCTCAATTGTTTGATGGATGTATTCCAATCTCTGTCTTCCTCTGTAATTGTTGCCATCTACAGCTCCCTCTAGTACCATGCAAGTCATTCCCTGATACCTTAACAGATGTCTTATCATCCTGTCCCTCCTCATTGTCAGTGTTCAAATGGTTCAAATGGCTCTGAGCACTATGGGACCTAACATCTGAGGTCATCAGCCCCTAGACTTAGAACTACTTAAACCTAACTAACCTAAGGACATCACACACATCCATGCCCAAGGCAAGATTCGAACGTGCGACCATAGCAGCAGCGCGGTTCCGGACTGAAGCGCCTAGAACCGCTCGGCCACAACAACCTGCCCATGTCAGTGTTTTTTACATATTACTTCCTCTCCGATTCTGCGCAGAGCCTCCACATTCCTTACCTTATCAGTCCACCTAATTTTCAACATTCGCCTGTAGCTCCACATCTCAAATGCTTCGATTATCTTCTGTTCTGGTTTCCCACAGTCCATGTTTCACTACCATACAAGGCTGTGCTCCACACGTACATACCCAGAAATTTCTTCCTCAAAATAGGGCGTATGTATGATACTAGTAGACTTTTCTTCGCCAGGAATGCCCTTTTTGCCAGAGCTAGTCTGCTTTTGATGTCCTTCTTGCTCCCTCCGTCACGGGTTATTTTGCTGCCTAGGTAGCAGAATTCCTAACTTCATCTACTTCGTAACCTGTCTCGCTGTTCTCATTTTCTCTACTTCCAATTACTTTCGTCTTTCAAAATGGTTCTGAACACTATGGGACTTAACATCTGAGGTCATCAGTCCCCTAGACTTTGCACTACTTAAACCTAACTACCCTAAGGACATCACACGCATCCATGCCCGAGGCAGGATTCGAACCTCCGACCGTAGCGGTCGCACGGTTCCAGACTTAAGCGCCTAGAACCGCTCGATCTACCCTCAATCCATATTCTGTACTCATTAGACTGTTCATTCCATTCAGAAGATGATGTAACTCTTCTTCACTTTCACTCAGGATATCAATGTCATCAGCGAATCGTATCACTGATATCTTCCCTATAATTTTAATCCCACTCGTGAACTTTTCTTTTATTTCCATCATTGCCTCTTCGGTGTTCAGACTGAACAGTAGCGGGCGACGGACAACATCCCTGTCTTACACCCTCACATTTGTCTTAAGCTGACTATACATTGACGTAATCCGGGAAGCAGAAACCGGGGCAGGTCTCTTAGTTTAAAGGAAGTGAAAGCTCCGAGCAAATTGTCCCTTTTAGTTGGTAGGTTGCGAACCGGCTCACACAAGCAGGTCCTCTGCCCAGGCACCTCAAATAACAGCTTCCCTTGCGTTAGTGACACAGCCTATTCCAGTCTAGTACTACACGAGCAGTTAACAGGTTAGGCGTGACAATTTCAGCTGTTAGGCATCAGTACTAGTCACGAATAATACAAAAACGCTGTCACTAATAAATTAAACAATATCTAAAATTTTACGACGTAAAGGCGACCCCGCACTCTACCATAAGGAAGCGAATTTTGAACATTAATAAAGAAAGACAAAAGACGAATACAGCCGGCTAAAATGCAATTCTGGAGGGAAGTTAAATTATGTGGCCGGAGACATCAAATATAGAACGTCCTTATAAGAGAAGAACTTAATATGTATTATAAATGACAAAAATATAGCGGTGATAAAATGGAAACAAATCAGCGACAGACTGCGCAGGAACAGCCACTAGAGAGATAAAAAAAAAAAAAAATAAACTGAATAAGCATGCTTACAAATCTCTTTTCGGAACACCAGATTTATGACAAACATTAAGGCAATCCCGAAGATAACGAAAACTACTTACGGAAAAATTGCGGGCAGTGACAAATTCACGTATCTAGGTGAGCAAATCGAACAAGGATTTTTGGAGAAAGAAGCCATTAATGCAAGGGTTAACAAGATGACAACGGAGTACTACCTCACTTAGGACGTTTAAAGTAAGAAACCAACATCCCTCAATCCTACACTTAGTTACTACAGTAATTTGCCCAGAAGCACTTTAAGCACAGAATGTCTAACTAAACATGGAAACACCAGAAATCACAGAAAGATTAATACTAAGGAAAATTTGGAACCAGTTAAAGAGAAAACATAGGACGTCATGATAGTGAACTACATAGTCATATTTAAAATTACAGACATCATTAGGAAAAGAACAACTTTCTATGACCCAGACAGACTGATATAAGAAACTGTTCACGTAATTCGGTAAATTATAAACTAAGTAAACTGGGAGGGACATACAGAAACAACGAATTACTCCACAAGATATTGAAGAACGACTACCGCTCAAAAAGAAGTTGTTAGATTCCAAAAATTTCCGTGTAAAACCCTAGAAGAAGATTGTGTAATACTTCTGGCTTTGCAGTCAACATTTTCAGATACAACAAGCTCTTCTTAGAGCAGTTGAGAAGGCAGCTGTAGTGAGATGAGGTAATGTGGTGTGAGGTAGCGATGACAGGTTGTTTATTCGGTAAAGGTATCGTGGGAAAGACCGCCTAAATTATAGTCCTTCTCGGCGATTGGCTGCTGCATTCGCAAGTTGCGCGCCAAAATGACAATTTTCTATTCTTAAAATTAGACAAATTACACATCGCATATACTTGCATTTCATATTTAGAGCATCTCTCAATAGCGTGCTATCATTCCGTTATTTCACAAGTGTTAGTAACCAGCAGAATAATAAACAACTGCGGAACTGCAAAAAGGCCGGATGGCGGGCGAAGTGGTTCGGCTGTAAGATCAGAGCTAGTTCGGCGCTCTCTGGGAGGACGGACATGTCGTCCGCCGCGGTGTTAGTGAAGACTTACTTTGCAATGTATAGTGTGTAAATCAGAGCAGGTTCGGCAGTGTCGGAAGACAGACATGTATGCTGCCGCGGTCAATGTTGGTTAAGACTTTAATAGCAATGTATGGATATTTGGAGATATAGTTGAGAACAGAGTGATACTGTTAAGGAAATATGCAGTTCATTAATTTCCTGAAAAATAAAAATCATCTTTGACTCTAAAAAGGAATATAATTGTGCAGTTTTTCGTGTTCTGCCCATAAAAAGCGAGCGGTATCGCTTATTAACGAACTGATTGGAAATTTAATCATTTCTAGAATAACAGATCCTTGCAAAGAGTTTCTTACAGCCTCAAGATTACGGATTCACGACCTGAGTGCTGTTTTCTGGGCAGGGTTGGGTTAATTTTGGGGGGAAGAGACCAAACAGCGAGGTCATCGCTCTCACTGCATTAGGGAAGGATGGGAGAGGAAGAGATTTTCACTCTGCAGCGGAGTGTGCGCTGATATGAAACTTCCTGGCAGATTAAAACTGTGTGCCGGACCGAGACTCGAACTCGGAACCTTTGCCTTTCGTGGGCAAGTGCTGTACCAACTGAGCTACCCAAGCACGACTCACGCCCCGTCCTCACAGCTTTACTTCTGCCAGTACCTCGCCTCCTACCTTCCGAACTTTACAGAAGCTCTCCTGCGAACACGGGGCTGAACACTTCCTGTTTCCTTAAATAACGTAACTATTCGGTGAACGGTCCGGACACTTGGATGATGTCGTCCAGGGTACAGAGCAGTATACATAGCACACGCCCGTTGGGCATTTTGGTCACAATAGCTATACATCAACACGATATCGACATTTTCCGCAACTGGTAAACGGTCCATTTTAACACGGGTAATGTATCACGAAGCAAATACCGTCCGCACTGGCGGAATGTTACATGATACCGTGTACTTATACGTTTGTGACTATTACAGCGCCATCTATCACAAAGCGACAAAAGTGGTCCAACTAAAACATTCATATTTCTTTACGTACTACACGAATATGTACACTACTGGCCATTAAAATTGCTACACCACGAAGATGACGTGCTACAGACGCGAAATTTATCCGACAGGATGAAGATGCTGTGACATGCAAATGATTAACTTTTCAGAGCATTCACACAAGATTGGCACCGGTGGCGACACCTACAACGAACTGACACGAGGAAAGTTTCCACCGATTTCTCATACACAAACAGCAGTTGACCGGCGTTGCCTGGTGAAACGTTGTTGTGATGCCTCGTGTAAGAATGAGAAATGCATACCGTCACGTTTCCGACTTTGATAAAGGTCGGACTGTAGCCTATCGCGAATGCGGTTTATCGTATCATGACATTGCCGCTCGCGTCGGTCGAGATCCAATGACTGTTAGCAGAATATGGAATCGGTGGGTCCAGGAGGGTAATACGGAACGCCTTGCTGGGTTCCAACGGCCTCGTATCACTAGCAGTCGAGATGACACGTATCTTATCCGCACGACTGTAACGGATCGTGCAGCCATGTCTCGATCCCTGAGTCAACAGATGGGACGTTTGCAAGACAACAACCATCTGCACGAACAGTTCGACGACGTTTGCAGCAGCATAGACTATCAGCTCGGAGACCATGGCTGCGGTTACCCTTGACGCTGCATCACAGACAGGAGCGCCTGCGATGGTGTACTCAACGACGAACCTCGGTGCACGAATGGCAAAACGTCATTTTTTCGGATAAATCCAGGTTCTGTTTACAGCATCAGGATGGTTGCATCCGTGTTTGGCGACATCGCGGTGAACGAACATTGGTAGCGTGTATTCGTCATCGCCATACTGGCGTATCACCCGGGTGATGGTATGGGGTGCCATTGGTTACACGTCTCGGTCACCTCTTGTTCACACTGACGGCACTCTGAACAGTGGACGTTACATTTCAGATGTGTTACGACCCGTGGCTCTACCCTTCATTCGAACCCTGCGAAACCCTACATTTAAGCAGGATAATGCACGACCGCAGGTTGCAGGTCCTGTACGGGCCTTTCCTGATACAGAAAATGTTCGGCTGCTGCCCTGGCCAGTACGTTCTCCAGATCTCTTACCAATTGAAAACGTCTGGTCAATGGTGGCCGAGCAACTGGCTCGTCACAATACGCCAGTCACTACTCTTGATGAACTCTGGTATTGTGTTGAAGCTGCATGGGCAGCTGTACCTGTACGCGCCATCCAAGCTCTGTTTGACTCAATGCCCAGGCGTACCAAGGCCGTTATTACGGCCAAAGATGGTTGTTCTCGGTTCTGACTTCTCAGGATCTATGCACCCAAACTGCGTGAAAATGTAATCACATGTCAGTTCTAGTAAAATATACACTCCTGGAAATTGAAATAAGAACACCGTGAATTCATTGTCCCAGGAAGGGGAAACTTTATTGACACATTCCTGGGGTCAGATACATTACATGATCACACTGACAGAACCACAGGCACATAGACACAGGCAACAGAGCATGCACAATGTCGGCACTAGTACAGTGTATATCCACCTTTCGCAGTAATGCAGGCTGCTATTCTCCCATGGAGACGATCGTAGAGATGCTGGATGTAGTCCTTTGGAACGGCTTGCCATGCCATTTCCACCTGGCGCCTCAGTTGGACCAGCGTTCGTGCTGGACGTGCAGACCGCGTGAGACGACGCTTCATCCAGTCCCAAACATGCTCAATGGGGGACAGATCCGGAGATCTTGCTGGCCAGGGTAGTTGACTTACACCTTCTAGAGCACGTTGGGTGGCACGGGATACATGCGGACGTGCATTGTCCTGTTGGAACAGCAAGTTCCCTAACCGGTCTAGGAATGGTAGAACGATGGGTTCGATGACGGTTTGGATGTACCGTGCACTATTCAGTGTCCCCTCGACGATCACCAGTGGTGTACGGCCAGTGTAGGAGATCGCTCCCCACACCATGATGCCGGGTGTTGGCCCTGTGTGCCTCGGTCGTATGCAGTCCTGATTGTGGCGCTCACCTGCACGGCGCCAAACACGCATACGACCATCATTGGCACCAAGGCAGAAGCGACTCTCATCGCTGAAGACGACACGTCTCCATTCGTCCCTCCATTCACGCATGTCGCGACACCACTGGAGGCGGGCTGTACGATGTTGGGGCGTGTGCAGAAGACGGCCTAACGGTGTGCGGGACCGTAGCCCAGCTTCATGGAGACGGTTGCGAATGGTCCTCGCCGATACCCCAGGAGCAACAGTGTCCCTAATTTGCTGGGAAGTGGCGGTGCGGTCCCCTACGGCACTGCGTAGGATCCTACGGTCTTGGCGTGCATCCGTGCGTCGCTGCGGTCCGGTCCCAGGTCGACGGGCACGTGCACCTTCCGCCGACCACTGGCGACAACATCGATGTACTGTGGAGACCTCACGCCCCACGTGTTGAGCAATTCGGCGGTATGTCCACCCGGCCTCCCGCATGCCCACTATACGCCCTCGCTCAAAGTCCGTCAACTGCACATACGGTTCACGTCCACGCTGTCGCGGCATGCTACCAGTGCGATGGAGCTCCGTATGCCACGGCAAACTGGCTGACACTGACGGCGGCGGTGCACAAATGCTGCGCAGCTAGCGCCATTCGACGGCCAACACCGCGGTTCCTGGTGTGTCCGCTGTGCCGTGCGTGTGATCATTGCTTGTACGGCCCTCTCGCAGTGTCCGGAGCAAGTATGGTGGGTCTGACACACCGGTGTCAATGTGTTCTTTTTTCCATTTCCAGGAGTGTATTTGTCCAATGAATACCCGTTTATCATCTGCATTTCTACTTGGTGTAGCAATTTTTATGGTCAGTAGTGTAATAGAAATGGGGGTTCCTATTTAAAGAAACGCAGTTGATATCCGTTTGATCTATTTCAGCGCCATCTAGCGGGCCAACCATAGCGCCATCAGGTGTCCCCCTTCAAGCTAAACGAGTTTCGTTCTTTGTGGTTTTTTCGTTTGATGCTTATTTCGTGAGATATTTGACCCGGTCACTATCAATGGACCACCCTGTATACAAGGCTGCCATTCCACTCAGGGCGGTGGAAGCAAATAGGCACCTCGTGTTCACTGCAATCTCAGTACAAATGAGATCAGTGACACGTCATCTGTGGTATGAAGGAGAGAAATATTTTTGAGAGAAAAGGTTTATCATACGCACGTACATATGACTATCTCTCTCTCTCTCTCTTTCCGTAGCTGCAGATACTTGGACAGAACATGGAAGAGAGAAACATCGCGATATGATAAGAGAAATGAAGAGGAAAAGAAATGAGAAACAGTTGAAATGAACGTAGGCCATAGTGGGTCTTACGTAAGAGAAGAAAAGTAGGAAAAAGGATGCGGTGAAGCAGATTAGTTATAGTGGATAATAAGCCAAGAAGAAAGAGAGGTGTAGGACGACCGAGAAACAGACGGCCCACGTGAGGACGGAACAGGCTGTAAGCCTGCTCCACGGAGAGAAGAAGACGAAAGAAATGATTGTCCGCAACGACATTCAGTGGCTCAGATAACGAGTAACGAATACTTTGTAGCGAGTGCGTGTCTACACCACTGAGTACACACGGCACAGAGTTTACTCACTACTTTGGGATAGAGCGCAGAGACACACAGGGCCCCTCCTTGTGGCCGGCGGACGCCAGAGAGGAGCGAGTCGCTGGCTGATCCTGTGGGAAGACGCGCCGGCCCAGCTGCGGCCGCCCGTGTTATGATAAGTGGCCAGATAGGCGGCGCTGCGCCACAAGGGCTGCCCCTGTGTGCGGCGGGCCTCCATTAACGCCCCCGCCGCCCCCTCCTCTGGGACGCCGAGCCACGCGATGGCTCCGGTATCGCGAGCGACCAAAAAGTGCGGTTCGGGAAGCCAGTCGCGCCACGCGCTCCTTACTCTGTCCCCACACCGTATTTCATTCGCGTACGCACGCGGCCAGGAGAAATAGCTAAACTACACAGCTCAGAGCTAGTTTCGCACCACCTCAAAATCTGCGAACATACGAGGGGCGTTTGAAAAGTCCGTACAAAGTCCGAGAGATGGCACTCTAGCGTATCTTCCTTCGTCGTCGGCTTTGTTGCCGGCCGCGGTGGTCTCGCGGTTCTAGGCGCGCAGTCCGGAACCGTGCGACTGCTACGGTCGCAGGTTCGAATCCTGCCTCAGGCACGGATGTGTGTGATGTCCTTAGGTTAGTTGGGTTTAAGTAGTTCTAAGTTCTAGGGGACTGATGACCCCAGCAGTTGCGTCCCACAGTGCTCAGAGCCATTTGAACCATTTTTCGGCGTTGTTGTTCCCGTGAGGCACCGTTATACCAAGTGGAAAGGCGCGTCAATCTTAGAGCATGAGATATGGTAACCTTAAGTCATTACAGGGAGCGAAATGCTATTTACAATTTGTACAGAAACCAGATGACAGCGGTGGTCTCGAGGTTCTAGGCGCGCAGTCCGGAACCGCGCGTCTGCTACGGTCGCAGGTTCGAATCCTGCCTCGGGCGTGGATGTGTGTGATGTCCTTAGGTTAGTTAGGTTTAAGTAGTTCTAAGTTCTAGGGGACTGATGACCACAGCTGTTAAGTCCCATAGTGCTCAGAGCCATTTGAACCATTTGAGCCAGATGGCAGTTATAAGAGTCGAGGGGCATGAAAGGGAAGCAGCGGTTGGGAAGGAAGTGAGACAGGGTTGTAGCCTGTCCCCGATGTTATTCAATCTGTATATTGAGCAAGCAGTAAAGGACACAAAAGAAAAATTCGGAGTAGGTATTAAAATCCATGGAGAAGAAATAAAAACTTTGAGGTTCGCCGATGACATTGTAATTCTGTCAGAGACAGCAAAGGACTTGGAAGAGCAGTTGAACGGAATGGACAGTGTCTTGAAAGGAGGATATAAGATGAACATCAACAAAAGCAAAACGAGGATAATGGAATGTAGTCGAATTAAGTCGGGTGGTGCTGAGGGAATTAGATTAGGAAATGAGACACTTAAAGTAGTAAAGGAGATTTGCTATTTGGGGAGGATATAAAATGTAGACTGGCAATGGCAAGGAAAGGGTTTCTGAAGAAGAGAAATTTGTTAACATCGCGTATAAAGTGTCAGGAAGTCATTTCTGAAAGTATTTGTATGGAGTGTAGCCATGTATGGAAGTGAAACATGGACAATAAATAGTTTGGACAAGAAGACAATAGAAGCAATCGAAATGTGGTGCTACAGAAGAATGCTGAAGATTAGATGGGTAGATCACATAACTAATGAGGAGGTATTGAATAGAACTGGGGAGAAGAGGAGTTTGTGGCACAACTTGACTAGAAGAAGGGATCGGTTGGTAGGACATGTTCTGAGGCATGAGGAGATCACAAATTTAGTACTGGAGGGCAGCGTGGAGGGTAAAAATCGTAGAGGGAGACCAAGAGATGAATACACTAAGCAGATTCAGAAGGATGTAGGCTGCAGTAGGTACTGGGAGATGAAGAAGCTTGCACAGGATAGAGTAGCATGGAGAGCTACATCAAACCAGTCTCAGGACTGAAGACAACAACAACAACAACAAGTCATTGACAATACACAACGGTCACGGTAGCACCTGATTCCAGAATAGCGGCAGTAGTTAGGATCTAGCAACTACCCCCTCTTGACCAGGTCCCCAAAACTTAACTCGTAACGAGATCCCTTCGAAGCAAATTGTCATAACGATCGTCTATAAAGGCTTCGCACAACGATAAGAAATGTTACAGTTTATGGAATAATAACAGATACGACCAAACTGTCTTGTTTCTTCTGTTTTATTTAACGTAACTTTGTTCACAGTTTTATTTCGCATTCACCACTCATTCACACTCTGATGTGAGGTATAAGTGAGTGCCTGAACCCTAACTCCCAAGTTTCATCAAAACCCTTTGATGAACAGTTTTGGTTGCTCGACTCCAACAGTCAATGATAATGATACAGTTTTTCTCCTTTTCATAAATTGGAGCCCGCTCTCCGCGACATAAAAAAAAACGGTCTCAGTACCGCGTCCCTCGTGAGATGCGTACATATTTATCCCGGAATTGACCACCCTGTAGGTGTACCCAATTTCATGACCACACTTCGCTATCCGCGATTTCGTGTAACTAAATGTCCTTTTGTTACTCTGATTGTATACCGTAGTTATTTAAAACGCTCCACTGTATTTTTTCACTACACACAATTAGCACTTCTTTACTTGTTTGTTTCTAAGAATAAACGAAAAAAATGACGCCGTATTGTAGGGAAGCAGCCTACTCCCGCTGTAGTAAATTCACATCAGTTTCCATTGGGTGCCAGCCAGTCTGCTGTAACTAGCTCTGACGTCATAAATGTTGCGCAATACTTTAAAAATCAAGCAAAGAACCTAAAACTTTTCCAGCATGTCAGGAATATTACTAAATTAATGTGTGTTAAATATCAGTTCGATAACTTCAGCCATTTCCGAGATTTGGACGTTTTTCTGGAAAAATCATTGGCGCAACAGAAAAGAGCTAGAGACTTCAAAATTTATATTTAGATTCATCTTTCATAATGATTTAATAAAAACAGTACTTTGGATTTCACAAATTAAGACTTTAGTGGAAATTCATGATTTTCTGGTTTTCGTCTCAAAACTGAAGGAAGCAAGATAGATTAAGTAGGCTAGTAAATAAGGCTAGGATGTTTAGATTTAAATAGGTTGGAGGTCCGCTATGATTATGAACATGTGTAAAGTTTCTTTTTAATACCTATAAAATTATAGCGATAGCGGATCTCAAAAGGGACAGTTCAGAGCTCATCTGCTGCATGCAGTGTAATTTAATTAATTCTCTCGCTCAAAGTATTTAACTTAGCCACGTCAAAATTTTATTATCAATACTTACCTGCGTGCTGAATGCACGTTTAAATTAAGAGCTTCTTCGGCCATCAGCCAAAGAAGCTATAAATTATTATGTAACTTGAAGTGGTGCGTTACTAGCCCAGCGGCTAGTCGGGATAGCGGATTTGATCAGGCGTTCCCTCAGCCGTCCGCACCGCGGCTTTATATTATAAGAACACTGCGCGAGGAAGCAAGGCCCCAGTTCTCTCCAGACGCTGAATGACACGCCATCTGTGTCGGTAGTCGCGTCGCATCAGTGTATCTGCTACAAACAGCCTCGGGTGCCGTATTAAGTTACTAGAGATATGCGGAACCATGAAAACATTTCATGTGAAGTGTTAATTCTGGAATGATTTTCATTATCTAGCTTCAATTGCGTATTGTCGTATTTTCACGTGCCGTCGCGGGACAGACATTCTACCAAAAATTTAGCGTGGCGTTTGATGAAATATTTTCATCAAATTATGGCGAGCATTCTTTTTAACATTTGATTCGGACATTTATAGTTGCATCAGCGCATTAGACTCTGAACTGTTCTGTTAGTTAGGTTGTAGGGATACTTGTGTTGTTTATCAGTGAATTTCAGAATATACTCAACTATTTTGGAAAACCGTTTTTGATTAGAAATCCCGGACAATCTCCTAATTCCTCAGAGCTATAAGCTGCAGTTATAATAACATTCTCAGGTAAAGTGGGCACTAGGATATCTATTTACTGGCTCCAAGTTTTATTAAATCACTTTCTGGGGGCCACGAAGTAAATAGAGAGCCAGTGTTGAGAACGGCAAAAGACAGCATTAACAACATTCTAAAAGCTAGAAACTGATTCAACACGCAAGCATATATCCAGCAATCAGATTTTTTATTATTGTTACAAACTTATACATCCGCCGCCCCACATATGGTGCATCGGCCGGGAAATCGACTAAGTGAAAGTGATTTTTAACTATTCGGATTCGCGAGTGAAATGCGACACGCAACTGAGAATAGAACAGTGAATGTGTTACGTGTGCATGTGGACGACGCAATTGGATTAACAGCGCATCTGGATTGACGGAGCTGGCACTGAGTCTAGCGGTGCTGCCGGCATCGCGAGAAGCCAGTCTCGCTGTACCGCAATCGTCCCCTGGAGCAGCCGGCGCAGAGCCTGCAATTGCGGGCCACGCAAACACACAACAGCCGTCGGAGAGCCGTCCGCAGCTCAACGTGCCACGTCGCATCAGGAATCCTGGTACGCCGCGCCGGCAACGCCATACGTCGTGCAGAAGGAACTAAGTTAAGTGAAAAGCTGTTAAAAATTTTACTTACCTGCACTAAAAGACTGTCGGCGATGGAACCGCCAAAAGAAACTGAGGTTAAACTTAAATCAGAACCTATGTCTGTTGAGGGAACTGTAAATCCAGACAACGGTTCAAGTGTAAATATGCATGAAAGTAGTAATGTTAAAGTGAAAAATGAAGTATTGTCTCCTGACAGTAGTGTGGGAAGGGGCAATGATTCAATAATAGAGACCCCTGTAGTAAAGCGGAAAGTAGAAATTGTAAATTTATTGGATGATAGTTTCTCTGATGAATTAAAAATGAAACAGTCATCAGAAATGGTAGAGTTTAAGAAGGAGAAGTTAGAGATGACTAACCAATCAGAAGTTTCATTTGGTTTTGATGATTCTGGTATTGGAGCTAGTTTTTCGTCACCTGAGTGTGATAAAAAGCCAGCTCGTGAGCAACCCAAAGATGCTGGGGCTGTTGATCTAAATGTTATATTACAAGCAATAGCTGCCAGTAATGCACAAATGACAGCTGAGTTTAAGTCTGAGATAAGTGAACAGGTCAAAAGCAGTAATGATGAATTAAAATCTAATATAATTGAGGTAAATAACAGGATTGTGGCTAGTCAAACTAATTTTAATAAACGATTGGAGGTAATGGACGATACCTTCAAGGCTGGTTGCAATAAGTTGAAAGAGGATCTGGACAGTTTGAATTATAAAATTGATTGCAATCATGAGGATATTAAGAAAAAGGTTGCTCAACAGTTTTCTGAAATGTATAAAACAGTTAAATCCGAAGTTGCTGAGGTTCGCAAAGACTTCCAAATGGAAGATGCGAAGCTGGAGCACAAGTTAACAGAAAAGATCGAAGCGGAATCTGAACTGTGCTCAGATAGATTTAAAGATGTTAATATAAAAGTAAACATATGTCAAGCAGAACTAGAAGCAATCAAAACTGACACTACTCATATTGTGCAAAGAGTAGATAATGTTGAAATGAAAGTAGAAAATATCAGTACTAACATTGCTAACATTGAAAGTAAAGTAGCTTCAGTAACTTCTGGTAATGGTAGTATACAACAAGTTGTAGCTGCAAACGCCGCTTTTATCGGGTGTCGGCAGTTCTTGCGGTTTGATCCAGATAAAAATATCCACCCGCTAGATTTCTGGAACGATTTTGAAGATGTGATTCCACCAAATTGGTCTGAACGAGAGAAAATCTCGTTTATTAGAAGCCATTTAGCAGGTGACGCCATGCGTTGGTCAGCTGATGTTATGTTAAAGTGTAAAACATTAGCGGAGTTTAAAACAGCTTTCATTAATGAGTATTGGTCTAGTAACAAGCAAAATGAAGTGTTGAGAGAATTTTGGAGTGGGAAACGCTTCAATGCAGGCAAGGAATCAATTAAAGAGTTTGCTAGGTCATGGATTTCACGTTTGTCACATTTGGCGGAAAAGCTAAAACCAGAAATGATTATACTAGGTCTGGAAGCCAAACTGCCATGGTACTGGCAAACTAGAATTATATCAGCCCCTAGAGACAATCTGGATCGTTTCATTGAATATTTGGAACGTGTAGAACGTGTTGCTGCCAATGAGGAGCAAGCACGTAATAACCGTAATGCCAATAATAATGATAGTAATTTTAGGAACGAGCAAAATGGCAATGTAAACATCAGAACAGTAGGTGTTCGTCATCCTAAGAGAGGTAGGAATTGGGGAAATAATTATCAGAGCCAACAATGGCGTCCAAGGGATAATAATGTTGTTCCAAACAGAAATATGCATGTAAACAACAGTACGGAAAGTAAGGCTATGCCAGCTAACTATAATGAAACTAAAGGAAACAGTAGTATGCCGAGGCAGGAAAACTAGTTCCCGTCTATGAGGACACTGGCGCTCACCAGGCGGTTACTTTTCCTATGCCAGTAGTTAAGAGAATTGGTAAGACAGATCAGAATACTCAAACCGAACATGTGGATGAAGAGTCGGTAGCACCTAAGGATACAACAGAAATATTAGATCACTCACAGTATTTGATAGATACCGTGTTAGAGACGCTTTCTAAGTGGGAAGAGAAAGAGAAGGCGCAGCAGTGTAACAGTAGGGATGAGCTACAAAATACTGAATTGACAGGTGAAGAAGCAGAAGAAATTCATGCTTATATTTACGATGAGGATGATGTGCTCTTATCTAAAGTGCCTGTGCAGGATGTTGATAATGTACTAATAGATTTAGGACAGGAGATAAGTGGGAATGTAGAGGGTAGGCTGTTTGGGGTCGATGAACCCAGTAGCTGTGACCAGTTGTCACTTGAGAAGGAAACCGACGATAATGGTGAAAGTGGTTTAGCTGCAACTAATGTTATGCCCGGTCTGGAGGCGCAGAATCGCTCAGACTACAGTAATTTGGGTTATGTTCAGCAAACTAAATGTAATGAAGTCGTGCGGTGTTTCGATTTAAAATTAATAGACCGACTGGAAAAAGCAGCTGAAAATGTAATTCAGGAAACCCCTACACACTGTGACCTAAATGTAATGAAGACAGATGTTGATCACTTTAGTTGGAGACAAATCCAAAAGGAACTATTAGATGAATTTGAGGAACCACCTGTACAACCTAGAATAAGCCACCCTATAATAATAGTGAATATGTTGGGTATCAATGTACGTTGTCTCTTAGACAGTGGAAGTGAGGTGAGTGCAATATCTCAGTCCTTCTTTGATGCATTACCTGGTAAAGACAAGCTTACAGTAATGAGGGTATCAGGACTAAGAATAATTGGTGCTACTGGCAAGGTGTCAAAAACGGTAAAGCAAGAAGCTTTACTACCCTTTAACATTAATGGTAATTTAATTGATCATCCATGTTTAATTGTAAACAATCTCAGTATTGAGGTTTTAATTGGCATAGATTTCTTGTCGAAATATCAGAGTGTTGTTGACTTTGAAAGAAGCCAGTTAAAAATGGTCTTGCCAATAACCGGAGTAATTATAGTACCTTTTAGTGATAAACATGTAGTAACTGATCATGAAACTTGGGAGCTGCCTATTCGAGTTCTGAAAAATAGGAGGTATTGGGACGATGGTGTTAATCTTAGTACAAGTAAGCTAAACACAGAAGAAGAAGAAGCAATTATTTTGGACAAAATAGAAGCTAAATTGCAGGAAATCGATAGGATTTCAGGCAATCAAAAGGAAGAACTGAGACAGGTTCTAAAAAGGCATCATAAAGTATTTTCAGATCGACCTGGCAGATTCATAGGTAGCCACTGAATGCTGTAGGGAGGAGGTTGTTCTTTAACCTCTACACAGTGTGGCAGCTGTGCAGTCCCAGCTGTGTGAGATCTTCTTTCCCTTTCAGGTCTCACTCATTCTTCCTCTTTCCTGTTCACAAAAATTTCGACCTCTTCTTTCCAGACATGAAAATTTTCTGTCATGACTATCAAGCCATGAGTTATGTAACCATTCTATCTACCGATTAGTGACAAAAGAAAATACCTAATGTGACAAACCTAATAGTGACAAACAATAGAGAAGTATGACGTAATTAAGATATAAAATGTATTTGAGTAACAAGTATGTATAGTACCCTGGTAATATAATAAGTACAAAGTGTTGTTTTATTGGAAATGGTCTACAATAATATTTTAAAAGGATGTACAAATTCGTGTACAAGCAGGATCTGAAGTGGTAGTGAAACCTAGTGTATGCTGTAGAGCTAACTAATTAATAATAAAAGAGATTGCTTAGTGTTATGAAAAATATGCAGATAAGTTGTAAGTATAAACTCACCTGGTGTAGCAAGGAAAGGCAGTGTAATAGAATTGGGCAGTGTTTGTGGTTGAGACGTGAAGGACACGTCCCTGAAGTATTTATAAGGTTGGAGCTGGCCATTATTTTAGTGTAGTGTGTGACAGGATACACCTACACGTATTGAGGTTATGAGTTGGAGGCGTGAATGCGACCATAGGTACCCTTATGTTAGATGAGACAGAATAGCTCATGGTGTCCTATAGGTTTAAGGAATTTAGCATTACGCTTGGCCAGAATTATTTGATGCACTTTAGTGGTAGGTCTGAGAGAGACTACCTGAGGTTTCAGCGTCCAATCGAGTGGAAATGGATTGCCACGTGAGCAAACTAATCAGCTGCAATACACTATGAATATGAAATAAATGTGCTATCCTATGCTTTAAATATTAATAGAGTGAGTGTTAAATAAGTACATACACTAGCAAAATAAATAAATAACATACTGACAGACGTAAAACATTATTTTAGCTCCGCATAAATACACTTCAAAGTAAGTAAGTACCTAATTGCAGATGTGGAACTGACAACAGCAGAGGACCAATAAGTGGATTTTGTAGTCAACTAAACGTAGTGTGTTTTGAACACTCACAACTGTACTATTACCAAAAGTTACTCACCTGTACAAGAAGCTGAGAAAACAACCACTAATCATACACATACTATCTCTAAGAATAAGGTAATCAAAGATGAGTCAGTTAAGTGCTTAAAATGCAAATGTATCAAGGATGTACCGAGCATTGGTTCAGTGTTCCGGCCCAGAAATAATAAATTGATGTTAAATAGGATTCATGATTGTATGCCTTGAGCATAGATTTTCTCTAGTACGTGACTAACGGCGTTTTGAGCCATTTGTTTACCGATTTTATGACAGTTAAGTAACCACGAGAGTAAAATTGAGAAAGGTTCTGTTAACTTTGTTCCAGAAAAATATTGAAGGATAAAATGTATATATCCCCATTTCATTGTGACCCACCCATAGATATTAAGTGAACAGAGTCTGAGGCACTCTTTTTGTTTGTTCTACAGGACAAACCAGATAATGGCAGCCTGGTAGCTGCGTGAAAGCGTGGAGTGACTTGGACACAACTCACAGTGACCCCTCCCCTTTCCCCCATGTAATTTAGAGTGAACGTGAAGGACGCACACCATAGCAACTTCCCCTCCTCTACCCTTGTGAATGGAAGTGTAGGACGCCAGCCAAAGCGGCTACAACCACGTGTGTAAAAATTATTTGTGAACTTTTCTTTCAGGTTTAGAAAAGACTGCTAAGAGATAATCATCTGTTTATGTGTCATGTTATTTTCTTTGAATTTGTGTATGTAAAAATTTATTTAATGTAGTTAAGATTTTCATAATTTTTCAATATGTATGTGTTTGTTTGTCTAAGGCAATATGTATGCCAAAATATTTCGTTGACTTTGCTTAAAATTTTGAGTAATGACATTGTTTAAAAAGGCAGTGAATATGCCTACAATTTAAATAATTAATGTAGGTAATAAGTTTTCTTTAATGTTTCTACAGGTTTATATTTCAATTTTGATTTTTCATAGGGAGTTAAACTTTACTCTTGCTTCCCTTTTTGTAATTAAATTTTTTTTTCATTCATTAACATTCATAAACAAAAAAATTTAAGTAGAGGGTGATGTAGGGAAGCAGCCTACTCCCGCTGTAGTAAATTCACATCAGTTTCCATTGGGTGCCAGCCAGTCTGCTGTAACTAGCTCTGACGTCATAAATGTTGCGCAATACTTTAAAAATCAAGCAAAGAACCTAAAACTTTTCTAGCATGTCAGGAATATTACTAAATTAATGTGTGTTAAATATCAGTTCGATAACTTCAGCCATTTCCGAGATCTGGACGTTTTTCTGGAAAAATCATTGGCGCAACAGAAAAGAGCTAGAGACTTCAAAATTTATATTTAGATTCATCTTTCATAATGATTTAATAAAAACAGTACTTTGGATTTCACAAATTAAGACTTTAGTGGAAATTCATGATTTTCTGGTTTTCGTCTCAAAAATGAAGGAAGCAAGATAGATTAAGTAGGCTAGTAAATAAGGCTAGGATGTTTAGATTTAAATAGGTTGGAGGTCCGCTATGATTATGAACATGTGTAAAGTTTCTTTTTAATACCTATAAAATTATAGCGATAGCGGATCTCAAAAGGGACAGTTCAGAGCTCATCTGCTGCATGCAGTGTAATTTAATTAATTCTCTCGCTCAAAGTATTTAACTTAGCCACGTCAAAATTTTATTATCAATACTTACCTGCGTGCTGAATGCACGTTTAAATTAAGAGCTTCTTCGGCCATCAGCCAAAGAAGCTATAAATTATTATGTAACTTGAAGTGGTGCGTTACTAGCCCAGCGGCTAGTCGGGATAGCGGATTTGATCAGGCGTTCCCTCAGCCGTCCGCACCGCGGCTTTATATTATAAGAACACTGCGCGAGGAAGCAAGGCCCCAGTTCTCTCCAGACGCTGAATGACACGCCATCTGTGTCGGTAGTCGCGTCGCATCAGTGTATCTGCTACAAACAGCCTCGGGTGCCGTATTAAGTTACTAGAGATATGCGGAACCATGAAAACATTTCATGTGAAGTGTTAATTCTGGAATGATTTTCATTATCTAGCTTCAATTGCGTATTGTCGTATTTTCACGTGCCGTCGCGGGACAGACATTCTACCAAAAATTTAGCGTGGCGTTTGATGAAATATTTTCATCAAATTATGGCGAGCATTCTTTTTAACATTTGATTCGGACATTTATAGTTGCATCAGCGCATTAGACTCTGAACTGTTCTGTTAGTTAGGTTGTAGGGATACTTGTGTTGTTTATCAGTGAATTTCAGAATATACTCAACTATTTTGGAAAACCGTTTTTGATTAGAAATCCCGGACAATCTCCTAATTCCTCAGAGCTATAAGCTGCAGTTATAATAACATTCTCAGGTAAAGTGGGCACTAGGATATCTATTTACTGGCTCCAAGTTTTATTAAATCACTTTCTGGGGGCCACGAAGTAAATAGAGAGCCAGTGTTGAGAACGGCAAAAGACAGCATTAACAACATTCTAAAAGCTAGAAACTGATTCAACACGCAAGCATATATCCAGCAATCAGATTTTTTATTATTGTTACAAACTTATACATCCGCCGCCCCACAGTATCATCGGCTTCGTCGATATAAAGCAAAACACCTCAATATGCCCAATTTTACCTCTTCTTATAGGATCGGCTACCTTACTCATTAATTTACTACATATTATTTCCAATAACACTAAACAGGTATCGCCGTTATATTTTGATTGTATTCAAAAGCATGTTATTATTATCATGACTGACCAAATCGTAACAAATCGCGCGGCGTGCGTTTTTAACGATAGCTTTACACTCGGCCAGCCTTTATTCATGCAATACTATATATAAATATACAGACAGGACCGAAAGATCGATCTCTCTACCGTAACCAATAGAGGCAAATACGCTATTCAAGTTCCGTTACATCTATCTTGTATTGTTACAGCACCACCGGCGCGTATCAAGATCATGTTTAGTTGGTAGCATCTTTGGAAAGAATGCACACCAAGCTTCCGCCATATTCGTCTATTTATTTGTGTTTGGCATTCTTGTGAATCAAGGAAGTCGAGTGATTGTCAAAAAATCGACGAAAAAGAATTTCGTGTGGTGATTAAACGTTACTTTTTGAAAGGCAAAACTCCTAAGGAGACTAAAGAGTTGATAAACATTACCTTCGATTAGAACAGTTTATAAGCGGTTTCAAAATTTTCGGAGTGGCCATATGGGCACAAGGGATGCTGAACGTTCTGGACGCCCTGTGGAGGTTACGACTCCAGAAATCATTGATAAAATCCATGATATGGTGATGGATGACAGAAGACTACATCTACATCTATATACATACTCCACAATCCACCATACGGTGGGTGCCGGAGGATACCTCGTACCACAACTAGCATCTTCTCTCCCTGTTCCACTCCCAAACAGAACGAGGGAAAAATAACTGCCTATATGCCTCTGTACGAGCCCTAATCTCTCTTATCTTATCTTTGTGGTCTTTCCGCGAAATATAAGTTGGCTGCAGTAAAATTCTACTGCAGTCAGCCTCAAATGCTGGTTCTCTAAATTTCTAAGTAGCGATTCACGAAAAGAACGCCTCCTTTCCTCCAGAGACTCCCACCCGAGTTCCTGAAGCATTTCCGTAACACTCGCGTGATGATCAAGCCTACCAGTAAGAAATCTAGCTGCCCGCCTCGGAATTGCTTCTGTGTCCTCCCTCAATTCGACCTGATAGGGATCCCAAACGCTCGAGCAGTACTCAAGACTAGGTCGTATTAGTGTTTTATAAGCAGTCTCCTTTACAGATGAACCACATCTTCCCAAAATTCTACCAATGAACCGAAGACGACTATCCGCATTCCCCCACAACTGCCATTACGTGCTTGTCCCACTTCATATCGCTCTGCAATGTTACACCCAAATATTTAATCGACGTGACTGTGTCAAGCGCTAAACTACTAATGGAGTATTCAAACATTACGGGATTCTTTTTCCTATTCATCTGCATTAATTTACATTTATCTGTATTTAGAGTTAGCTGCCATTCCTTACACCACTCACAAATCCTGTCCAAGTCATCTTGTATCCTCCTACAGTCACTCAACGACGACACCTTCCCGTACACCACAGCATCATCAGCAAACAGCCGCACATTGCTATCCACCCTATCCAAAAGATCATTTATATAGATAAGGGGCGTGAGATTGCTAGTGCTGTGGGCATCTCGAATGAACGGGTACATAATATTTTGTATAAACATTTGGACATGAGAAGGCTATCAGCAAGATGGGTTCCACGCTTCCTCACGCTTGACCAAAAACGGGATTGTGTGAAGTGTTTCAAGGATGGTTTGCATCTGTTCAGGGAGAATTCGCAGAACTTTAAGCGTCGTTTCGTCACTGTGGATGAAACATGGATACATTACTATACTCCTGACGCCAAAGAACAATCTAAACAACGGGTTACCAAGGGAGAACCTGCACCAAAAAAGGCGAAGACCATTCCTTCGGCCGGAAAGGTTATGGCGTCTGTCTTTTGGGATTCGCAAGGGATAATCAAATGGTTCAAATGGCTCTGAGCACTATGGGACTTAACATCTGAGGTCATCAGTCCCCTAGAACTTAGAACTACTTAAACCTAACCAACCTAAGGACATCACACACATCCATGCCCGAGGCAGGATTCGAACCTGCGACCGTAGCGGTCACGCGTTTCCAGACTGAAGCGCCGAGAACCGCTCGGCCACACCGGCCGGCAAGGGATAATCCTCATAGACTATTTGGAAAAGGGTAAAACTATTACACGTGTATATTACTCATCATTATTGGACCGTTTGAAAACCGAGCTGCACGAAAAACGCCGGCGATTGGACAACAAAAAAGTCCTTTTCGATCACGACAATGTACCAGCACGCACCTCAGCAGTTAAGGTCGCAAAATTAATGGAAATAGGATTCCAACTCGTTTCACATCCCCCCTATTCTCCAGACTTGGCTCCCTCGGACTACTATTTGTTCCCCAATCTGAACAAATGGCTGGCGGGACAAAGATTTTATTCAAACGAGGAGGTGATTGCAGCAACTAATAGCTATTTTGCAGACTTGGACGATTCCTATTATTCGGAAGCTATCAACAAAATAGAACAGCGTTGGACGAAGTGTGTAAGTGTAAAAGGAGACTATGTCGAAAAATAAAAATTGTTTACCCCAAACACGTGAGTAGTTTTTATTTTTGCACGGACTATTCAAACGCCCCTCGTACACTATCTGACCAAATGTGTCCGAACACTACTGTGTGATGCAGAGCTGACCACTGAATGCCACAACAGGTGAATCAGCCAGCGGGAAATGACGTCGGGAGTATTTTGTTGTCCGTAGTGGAGCAGTAGCAAAAAGCACAGAACACAGTGGTAATCGTCCCTTCGACAGCGCGGTCATTAGAACCCAACTTCGCATTACAGAGGGTTGGGAGAAGGAAATCGGCCGTGCTGTTTTCAGAGAAACTGTCCCAGCATTGGCCTGGAGCGATTTAGGGAACTCACGGAGAACTTAAATCTGGTTTGCTGGACAGGGGTTTGAACCGTCACCATCCCAAATGCCAGTCCAGTGTCGTAACCACCGCGCCATCTCGATCGGTGAAGCATTAACAGCAGAATGGGTAGGTCAGGCGTGCTCAGTGATTTCGTTTGTGTACTACGGGGGTGAGTCAAATGAAAAACTTAAATACTTTTTTAAATATTATTTATTGTGCAGAAATAGGTACAAAGCTGTATCAATTTTCAACATAATCTCCCTCACACTCACTGCAAGTCCTCCAGCGCTTACAAAGTGCATAAATTCCTTTAGACGAATATTCTTTTGGTAGTCCGCGCAACCACTCATGCACCGCGTGGCGTACCTCTTCATCAGAACGGAACTTCTTTCCTCCCATTGCGCCTTTGAGTGGTCCAGACTTATGGAAATCACTTGGGGCAAGGTCTGGTGAGTATGGTGGATGAGGAAGACACTCAAAATGCAGGTCTGTGATTGTTGCAACTGTTCTACGGGCAGTGTGGGGCCTTGCATTGTCATGTTGCAAAAGTACACCTGCTGACAGCAATCCACGTTGCTTTGATTTGATTGCAGGCCGAAGATGATTTTTTAGGAGATCTGTGTATGATGCACTGGTGACAGTGGTCCCTCTAGGCATGCAATGCTCCAAAATGACGCCTTTTTCGTCCTAAAAGAGAGTCAGCATAACCTTCCCTGCTGATGGTTCTGTTCGAAACTTTTTGGTGATGATAAATGGCGCCATTCCTTGGTCGCCCTCTTCGTATCAGTTTGGTGGAAGTGAACCCAGGTTTGGTCTCCAGTAACGATTCTTGCAAGGAAGCCATTACCTTCTCGTTCAAAGCGCCGAAGAAGTTCTTCACAGGCGCAACACGTCGTTCTCTCATTTCAGGAGTCAGCTGCCGTGGCACCCATCTTGCTGACACTGCGAAACTGGAGCGCATAATGCACAATGTGGTGTGTTGACCCATGACTAATCTGTAAACATGCAGCAGTGTCATTCAGTGTCACTCGGCGGTTTTCCTTCGCTATGGCTTCAACTGATACTAAAATGTAGACTTTCACGGCCGGAAATGTCATGTCCATTATAATTATACGGGCTGTTATGCCGTGGTCGGTTGATAAATTCTGTGTCAATTCCCAACGTTTCGTCTCCGTCTGCGGAGGATATCTTCAAGGGGATCTGTAGCTCGATGGAAGTCAGTAGTGAGCCAGTGGGTGTGTTGGACCTTCCGTCGAGCTACAGACCCCCTTGAAGATATCCTCCGCAGACGGAGACGAAACGTTGGGAATTGACACAGAAGTCATCAACCGACCACGGCATAACAGCCCGGATAATTATAATGGATATGGCTTCAACTGTTGCAATGTTCCGTGGAGTCACAACTCGTTGTGCCTGACCTGGACGAGGAGCATGTTCCACTGAAGTCTCACCATTTGCGAACTTCCTACTCCATTCGTAATCTTGCTGCTGTGACAAACAGGCATCACCATACTGAACCTTCATTCGTCGATGAATTTCAATAGGTTTCACACCTTCACTATGCAAAAACTGAATGACAGAACGCTGTTCTTCCCTGGTGAAAGTCGCAAGTGGGGCGGCCGTCTTTATACTGATACTGCGACGGTATGTGTTCAAAAATGGCTCTGAGCACTATGGGACTTAACTTCTAAGGTCATCAGTCCCCTAGAACTTAGAACTACTTAAACCTAACTAACCTAAGGACATCACACATCCATGCCCGAGGCAGGATTCGAACCTGCGACCGTAGCTGTCGCGCGGTTCCAGACTGTAGCGCCTAGAACCGCTCGGCCACTCAGGCCGGCCGACGGTATGTAAGTATCTGCACCATGCTGCCACCTACAGGCCATTCTGCACGCGGTTTCTAGCACGCTTACCAACTTACAGGATAACGGCACGAAATTTCGATTTATTACAAATTTAAGGTTTTCATTTGACTCAGCATCGTAGTTACTGGATATTAATCAGGGACATTTCAACACTTCTAAAGCTGCCCACGTTGATTGCCGCTCATGATATTGTGACGTGGAAACGCAGAGGAACAGCCACACCTACACCGAGACCAGGTACACCTCACATAATGGCGGTCAGAAACTGTTGTGATATCACGTATCCACGAGTGTCGCGATGTTGGCAATGGTACTGCAAGTTTCCGTCAGATCCCAACAGTGGGCGCACGGGATCTGGCAGACCCAATGGTGTGTGCCCGCTGAGCCATACCTCCTCGGCTCCGTACCACGAGCGCCCTCTGCCGCTGCGGTATAGGATGCCCGGTAATAGCTAGACAACCCACCTGCACTTGAAGATTCTTCGCTACATGAAGCTACACAGACGCCGCCTAATCGTAGCCCAGACACCATCGTTCGTGCTTCAGTTGAGAGAGCCTCACCCTAGTTGACATCGAGAGCTGGACATTACTTGATGCTGCATTGTTAATTACAAGTTTAGTAGATGTTCTGCTTACTGTGTTAACTTGTTCGCTAATCGTATCTGCTCTGGTTGAGTTTTCCTACGACCACAGTTGTCACACCACACTGCAGCCTACGTCTCCTTACCATTGTATATGAAGTCGTATGCAGCAACCATCACACTGCAGAATGATGCTTTTAAAAAATCGGACACAACTGGAGGAAACAATCACTGATGAATTCCAGACTCCTACCAGCAGTCCAGGCAGCACAATGACTGTGTGTAGGGAGTTACAAAGAATGGAGTAGAACGGTCAAGCAGCTCGTAATAAGTTGGGTTGGGGTTGTTTGGGGAAGGAGACCGGACAGCGAGGTCATCGGTCTCATCGGATTAGGGAATGATGGGGAAAGGAAGTCGGCCGTGCCCTTTCAAAGGAACCATCCCGGCATTTGCCTGGAGCGATTTAGGGAAATCACGGAAAACCTAAATCAGGAAGGCCGGACGCGGGATTGAACCGTCGTCCTCCCGAATGCGAGTCGTAATAAGTCACCATTTCCTGTAGACGCTGCTAAGAGAGACTTGAAGTGGTGTAAAGAGTAGACAGTAGATGACTGGAAACAGATTTAGAGTGATGAATCACGCTACATCATGTTACCCTCCCTATGCCAATCCATTGAAAGGGTATGGGTTTGGTAAATCATGGAGGGTGTTACCTGCTATCATGGATGGTGCCAACAATGAGCTACTGAGGAAGTGCAGTCAGGGTGAGGGGCATTACTCGTGGTTAGGGCGTTGCCTACCTACCGCGTTTAAGCAAACGCTGAAAACACATTTTTCGAGTATTATGTACAGTGTACGACAGAGTAGCATTTCGGAGATGATTGTTGTTTGTACAAGATTGAGAATGCACCATCTGTGAAGCAGTTGTTTGTTTTCAATAACATTGGTGCAATGGACTCGCATGTACGGCGTCCCTACCTGAACCCAACAGATCACCTGACGAGCTAGAAGATCAACCTCGCTCCAGACCACAGAGCCAAGCTTCTCTGTTTTCGGCTCTTGAGGAACCTGACTGAAAGTGGTTCGAGCTGAGTTGAAGCCGTCATAAAGGCGAAGCTAGACATATCCCATATTAATGTCCACTAAATGTTGTGCACATACTTCTGATCAGATGTAATCCAAAATTCAAGAGGAGCTGAAGATGACACAGGTAGTCCTACGGAACGATTGTTTCTGTGGTTCAAAAATGGTTCAAATGGCTCGAAGCACTATGGGACATCTGAGGTCATTAGTCCCCTAGAATTAGAACTACTTAAGACGAACTAACCTAGGACAGCACACACATCCATGCCCGAAGCAGGACTCGAACATGCGACCGTAGCTGCAGTGCGGTTCCAAACTGAAGCCTAGAACCGCTCGGCCACAGCGGCTGGCGTTTCTGTGGTCTTCAGCCCGTAGACTTGTTTGATACATCTAGAAAATATATTCTGTGGAAGGCAAGATGGGGAAAATAAAAGTGGCCCAGACGAACAGATACGATTTATTTACTTATTTACATTAAGAGTGACCCGCCACCTTGGTAAATATAGTGGCTTGTTTGCTACTACAAACCAGACAATTTTCAAAATGTTAATACTTTTCTTGTTTATTTATATAATTAAATTATTAATTTAAGAAGTAAGAAACAAAAAAAGAGCAAGATACATAAAGTACAATTGGGAATAAATTGTTATTCTTAAGAAAAAATACACGAATGGGAAGATACAGCTAGCAAAACAGGTCCCTTTACCCGGCTATTTCAAGCGTGAGGACTTCAAGCCTGTCTTACCTCAAGTAGTATATTCTGTTCTACTATAGCGGGTACTGTATGTATGTATGTATGTATGTTGTGATGTTAACTCTACGTGATTTGTGGGTGAGGCGTGACAGTGTTATTTATTACTACAATTGCTTCCTCCACTTAACCGCGCCGTAAGCAGGAGATGAGCCACGGGAGTTGACCTCGAGCCTCGTCTCCCCGAAGGCCGCTTCTCATCTGCGCTGCGCGCTTATATTTAGGTATTTACGTTTTATTATATTGCATATGTACGTTTATGCACAACAGATACGACTGGACGTGAGTTTGTGGCAGCATTAACGGAGGAGGAAAAGCCGTACAGTTACTTCCAACAGGATGAAGTAACTCCCCATACAGCCGGCCGAAACTTGGAACCCATTACACAACCCACGCCTGACAGAGTTGTTAGCAGAGGTCAGTCTGGTCACCATCCCAACTGGCCACCCAGGTCACCTGATCTGTCAGTGTGCGATTATTTTGTGTGAAGATTCCTAACCCTAAGTCTTCAAGAATGGCAGCAAAACGTTTAGGATGATATTGCAGCAATTCCAGCAGTCTCGATCTGCCTTCAGCAGCTTGGTGAGCAGGGCCCAAAAGTGCCAAGAGATGAATGGTGGTCACTTTCAACATCTACTATAGTCAGGTTAGTAGTGTTTTGCCTTTCCTTGTACCCTGGAACTACACTATGTGATCAAAAGTATCCGGAAACCTGGGTGAAAATGACTTACAAGTTCGTGGCGCCCTCCATCGGTAATGCTGGAATTCAGTATGGTGTTGGCCCACCCTTAGCCTTGATGACAGCTTCCACTCCCTCAGGCATACATTGAGTCAGGTGCTGGGAAGTGTCTTGCGGAATGGCACCCATTCTTCACGGAGTGCTGCACTGAGGAAAGGTATCGATGTCGGTCGGTGACACCTGGCACGAAGTCGGCGTTCCAAAACACCCCAAAGGTGTTCTATAGATTCAGGTCAGGACTCTGTGCAGGCGAGTCCATTACAGGGATGTTACTGTCGTGTAACCATTCCGCCACAGGCCATGCATTATGAACAGTTGCTCGATCGTGTTGAAAGATGCAATCGCCATCCCCGAATTGCTTTTCAACAGTGGGAAGCAAGAAGGTGCTTAAAACATCAATGTAGGCTTGTAGAGTGATAGTGACACGCAAAACAACAAGGGGTTCAAGGCCCCCCCCCCCCCCCCATGAAAAACACGACCACACCATAACAACCACCGCCTTCAATTTTACTGTAGGCACTCAACACGCTGGCATTCGCCATACCCACACCCTGCCATCGGATCACAACATTGTCCTTGATTCGTCACTTCACACAACGTTTTTCCACTGTTCAATTGTCCAATGTTTACGCTCCTTACATCAAGCGCGGCGTCGTTTGGCATTTACCGGCGTGATGTGTGGCTTATGAGCAGCCGCTCGACCATGACATCGAAGTTTTATCACCTTCCGCCTAACTGTCATAGTACTTGCAGTGGATCCTGATGCAGTTTGGAATTCCTGTGTGATGATCTCGATAGATGTCGGCCTGTTACACGTTATGACCCTCTTCAACTGTCGGCGGTCTCTGTCAGCCACCAGACGAGGTCAGCCTGTACGCGTTTGTGCTGTACGTGCCCCTTCACGTTTCCACTTCACTATCAATCGGAAATAGTGGACCTAGGGATGTTTAGCAGTGTGAAAATCTCGAGTACAGACGTATGACCCAAGTGACACCCAATCACTTGACCAAGTTCGACGACCGTGAGTTTGGCGGAGCGCCCCATTCTGCTCTCTCATGATGTCTATGACTACTGAGGTCGCTGATATGGAGTAACTGGCAGCAGGTGGCAGCACTATGCACCTAATATGAAAAACGTATGTTTTTGGGGGTCTCCAGATACTTTTGATCAAATAGTGTGTATTTTCTGAGACACTTTCATTTGCCCCACCATTTGAACCTGCTTACTGTCGCGAACGGTGAAGTTCGTTGGCCGTTCACGTGGTAACTTTTATTATAAATACAGCTGATCATATTACTCGGAAGGAATGTCTAAAGAAATCAGATTGGATACAGTAATATATTAGATATAAATTGTCAACGCAGATTCATTCGTAATGGCAAACATTGCCATTCTGATCTGTTGCATTGTTTCTTTGTGTAGCCCCATGTCCTGAGGCTGTTACTTTCTAGTGCCAAATAGTCTATACAGTTAAAATTATGAACCAGTACCACAGCTATGACAACCCAGCACGAGATTAAATTCACCCTTATCTCTATGTAACATGTGTTCACATTCGCAATACAAGCTCTAATTAAACTGTAAGTTAACGCGTTGCCTGATTTGGAAGTATGGAAACTGGCCCTGTGATCCGATATGAACTGATTAGATACCTTCCAGTTTCCGTATGGTCTGTTGAGGCATCGCTATTTCCATGGCTCTTTTGGACTTCTTCACCACAGTTCACAGACTTCACGACGGTCTCCTTAAAGCACGTCACACAACATAAATCAGCAGTGCAGAATACAAGTTTTGTTTTGACCGCCACGCCACGCCCAAGAACAAAGTGAGTGCGAATAGAAGACCAATACGCAGAGTGACGTCGCCTCTTACTAGGTTATCATTCTCTCTCACCGCAGGATGATCACAGCTGTCGTATAAAGAAGCTTTAACGTCTACATAAACATATGTTAAATGTTTTTGTAATGCCAATTGAGCCTGATGATGAGGTATCACCTCGAAACATGTTGCTAAATAAATAATATTGTTGTCAACAAATTTTGCGACTGGTAGCGGTATTTGAAAACATTTTCAAATTTTTGGAACAGTCGCCGTCAATTAATAGTCAGTAAGGTTTCAAATTATTATTACAATCAATCGAAGTGAAACAATTTATATTTAAGAATAATTATCACTAATTGTATCTTTTTGTGATTCGGTATTATTTCATTATTATTCAAAATAAATAGTTATAGTTAAGTTCTATAGAGTAAAGGAACTAGCTATAAACGTACTTACAGACGAAGTTTCTTGTTTCAGAGCCAAATTCACGAAATCCAAATAAGCAGTACGGCTTACCTGAAAGAAATAGATAAGAAATGTTATTAACTTGAGTACTGTTCATGTAGGATCGTTATTGTCTAACAAATGTACTAGTCTGCTTACAAACACAATGGCTATGGATACTATAACACAGTATAGACTGATCAGCCAATACATTATAAGCACTTGTCTAACAGCTTATTGCTCAGCACTTGGGACGCAATACAGCCGCTATTCCGCGTGGCACGGATTAGTAGGTTTTCGGCGGTATGCGGCACCAGTTGTGAGTGGTACACCATGCCTTGTAGACACGTTCAACAGCCAGCCTCGAGACTCAAAAAATCTGCCAACTCTATACTCAGTACTGTCATCGGTACATCCCAACGGGATAGCTCCTACTTGCCATTATTTCATGAGTATCACTACTATTCCGTTGATTCTGTATAACCGACTGGCACTTACACACCACTTCAAAACGTCAATAACGCCATCAGTGGAGCATCACATGACCGTCTCGTAGCATTCCTACAACGTTCAAAGTGTTCCAAAGTTACCACTGTCCTCTTTGAAGGTAGAGACTAATCTTTTGTGTTGCCAGCTTATTTTCACCTTTTTAAACGCAATCTGAAACATTTTCCCCACATTAATGTCGAATCATTTTAGTAACGGTGTGGATGATCTCGAAATTGAGCTCCATGTAGCATCACTCCGTAAATCAACATATTGGGCTTTACCTACTTTCACCGTGACCCCGAAGTGGAGATATAGTTTGCCACGTGACAGCGACACCACACAGAGATCAAAAATGATCTCCATAAGCTCGCTTTAAACTCGCCAGCGGGTCCTATGAACTTGCCGTCTCCGTACGCTCTGAGATTCGACTAGCGTGTCTCCACCGCTGTCCATTTAACTGAAAACTTGTCACTTCTCACTTGAGTCTTTTGTCGAGCACAACTGTGCTATAACAGCGAATAAAAGGAGAAATGAAACTTCCTGGTAGATTGTGTGCCGGACCGAGACTTGAACTCGGGACCTTTGCCTTTCGCGGGCTAGTGCTCTACCATCTGAGCTACCCAAGCACGACTCACGCCCAGTCCTCGCAGCTTTACTTCTGCCGGTACCTCGTCTCCTTCCTTCCAAACTTTACAGAAGCTCTCCTGCGAACCTTGCAGAATTGGACGACTCCTGAAAGAAAGGATATTGCGGAGACATGGCTTAGCTACAGCCTGGGGGATGTTTCCCGAATGAAGTTTGGAAGGTAGGAGACGAGGTACTGGCAGAAGTAAAGCTGTGAGGACGGGGCGTGAGTTGTGCTTGGGTAGCTCAGATGGTAGAGCACTTGTCCGCGAAAGGCAAAGGTCCCAAGTTCGAGTCTAGGTCCGGCACACAGTTTTAATCTACCAGGAAGTTTCATTTCTCCTTTTGTACGCTGTTATAGCCCAGTTGTGCTCGACAAAAGACTCAAGTGAGAAGTGACAAGTTTTGAGTTAAATGGACAGCGGTGGAAGTTTCATACAGCGCACACTTGGCAGCAGACTGAAAATCTCAGTACACGAGTTTGCAAGTGTAACCGAGGTTTAATATATATCAAAACCGTGACTGATTTCTTAGCAGTGAATATTGTCGACATAAATATAGGGTAGTGAGGAACAGTCTGGAAAGCTTGTAAGGGTGTTGCAGGGGATATTGTGTTGAGAAATAATAGTTAAGAAAAAATACTTTACGTTGCACCGTTTCGGAGTTACTTAGTACTTAAGTCAGCCAAGCAGACAGTTGGGCACAAATTCCAGCAGCCTGTCAGAGACAGAGTCGCCAAACGCGTTCTCCGTATGGTTTCCTAAAACCGAGAAAGAGAGCGCTACAAAAATTGTACATGGGACGGTCAAAGTCTGAGCACTCTCGAGCCCAATGATCTGCTCTATTAGAGCAACTTGTAAGATTATGGTTACGTGGCTTCTTATTCTATGACTGAACACAACTGTGTAAGCTGTAATGAAATTGTTTAATATTGCAATTTTGTCACGGAAATACACACTTTTACACAGTTTACAATCTGAAAATGTTTAGGCAGCTGTCAAAATGACACATCTTGGCCTGTGAAATTGAACTAATCCTAAATATAACAGTATTAAATTGTAACTCTCAGAAAGTTAAATAATACTAAACACAACATTAAATGTTAACTAGAAGTTCTTTACAACTTTTTCTTACGATTACGTTATGATGTTGGCGAATACTACGATAAATCATTCGATTACAGTTCAAAGTTCGGTGCTATTTTTAGGATGACAATCAAGTCTACGGTGGGTGGTTAGTTTTGTGACAAGTCGAGCAAAAGATTACCCAAGGTCGCTCGACTTTACAGTGGACGCAAGCTGCCGAACTAACAACTTTAAACCTCTGCACGCGGTATTTACCATAGCTGCGATGAGGTGTTGTCTGCATGGCCGCTCTCGCCCACTGAAATTCCTAAAAAATCTAAATAAGCTTTTTGCTGAATTTTCCCGAAGAAACTCTCTCTATATTTCCCAATATGGAGAGAAAACATGAGCTCATCACTATGGCGATATACACGTGTATGGCTGGACCAGCGTGCATATTATAATGCCCTCTCAGTTCTCGCAAGAACAATTAACTAACTGGCTGATTGGTTTCTCCACAGTTGGAGCTCAACGATGCTACAGCCAATTTCTAGCTGGAGGTCAGCCTCTGTGAACGCAGTGTTCACACAAATTTCTCCTCTGTGTCGTACAGAGCGTTATGCACTCCGTTCTGACTTGACGCCAGTTCACAGGAGAGTCCCCGAAAATTTCGCTCTCGTCTTTCTCGTAGCTGAACTCTCTTCCCACCTGTGTTCTTTTGTTCTCCACGTCACGGCTTTTTTCTACCAATACGAGTGTTCTTCTTATTTTGTGGAAACTCTCTCTACCAATTGCAAGGGTCCTCCCATCGAACTGTGTCGAAATCTCGCCACTTTACTCCTTCCCGATGCGTTTCCGCCAATCGAACGTTTTGAACCAGCTCCAGACACCTAAAAAGTTGCATGTGTCTATCACATGTGTACCACTTGCAGTTCACAGATCGAATGCATCACTGGTTTTGTTTGTATCCCTTTGACATTCAGAAACGCAGTTTTCTAAAGCTTCTTTCTGTCCTAGTCCTGGTGGCCCGTTATTCGCCCTGCAGTATGCGTCATCTGTCCAGTCACTGACTCTCGCTGCAGGACGCGCCCCCTTGAGCTTTTCATTGTGCCTCCCGTGGTGCGGCCTCTGCTGGCTTCCACACAAAACGTTTCCTCTCGCTGCTTGTTTCACCTTCTGCTCATTGGCGTGCACTATATAGGAGTCATGTCTTAATACCGTCGACCGAGTGTCATCCCTTTTACATTACATACTTATAGGCAAATCTGCTCATTACCACTGAAGTAAGTTAGGTGTTGATGTACGAGACAGGCGAAATACCCTCAAACTTCAAGAAGAATATAATAATTCCAATCCCAAAGAAAGCAGGTGTTGACAGATGTGAAAATTACAGAACTATCAGTTTGATACGTCACAGCTGCAAAATACTAACACGAATTCTTTACCGACGAATGGAAAAACTGGTAGAAGCCGACCTCGGGAAAGATCAGTTTGGGTTCCGTACAAATATTGGAACGCGTGAGGCAATACTGACCTTACGACTTATCTTAGAAGAAAGATTAAGGAAAGGCAAACCTACGCTTCTAGCATTTGTAGACTTAGAGAAAGCTTTTGACAATATTGATTGGAATACTCTCTTTCAAATTCTGAAGGTGGCAGGGGTAAAATACAGGGAGCGAAAGGCTATTTACAATTTGTACAGAAACCACACGGCAGTTATAAGAGTCGAGGGACATGAAAGGGAAGCAGTGGTTGGGAAGGGAGTGAGACAGGGTTGTAGCCTCTCCCCGATGTTATTCAATCTGTACATTGAGCAAGCAATAAAGGAAACGAAAGAAAAGTTCGGAGTAGGTATTGAAATCCATGGAGAAGAAATAAAAACTTTGAGGTTCACCGATGACATTGTAATTCTGTCAGAGACAGAAAACGACCTGGAAGAACAGTTGAACGGAATGGACAGTGTCTTGAAAGAAGGATATGAGATGAACATCAACAAAAGCAAAACGAGGATAATTGAATGTAGTCGAATTAAGTCCGGTGATGTTAAGGGAATTAGATTAGGAAATGAGACACTTAAAGTAGTAAAGGAGTTTTGCTATTTGGGGAGCAAAATAACTGATGATGGTCGAAGTAGAGAAGATGTAAAATGTAGACTGGCAATGGCAAGGGAAGCGTTTCTGAAGAATAGAAATTTGTTAACATCAAGTATAGATTTAAGTGTCAGGAAGTCGTTTCTGAAAGTATTTGTATGGAGTGTAGCCATGTATGCAAGTGAAACATGGACGATAAATAGTTTGGACAAGAAGAGAATAGAACCTTTCGAAATGTGGTGGTACAAAAGAATGCTGAAGATTAGATGGGTAGATCACATAACTAATGAGGAGGTATTGAATAGAATTGGGGAGAAGAGGATTTTGTGGCACAACGTGACAAGAAGAAGCAACCGGTTGGTAGGGCATGTTCTGAGGCATCAAGGGATCACAAATTTAGTATTGGAGGGCAGCGTGGAGGGTAAAAATCGTAGAGGGAGACCAAGAGGTGAATACACTAAGCAGATTCAGAAGTACTGGGAGATGAAGAAGCTTGCACAGGATGGGGTAGCATGGAGAGCTGCACCAAACCAGTCTCTGGACTGAATACCAGAACAACAAACAACAAGTTAGGTGTCATATTCACCTTCCCATTAAGATGTATGAACTCTAATGTAAGGTGCGAAATTGACCTTCAGTTATTGAGCCACCTTACAAACTGACACTAATTGCATCTGGCGGGCCGCTTCAACACCCTGATGGGCTAACTCCAATGACAATTAGAAAAACACAACGTATCGAATTTTTTTTTACAACTGTGTCTCAATATAACCAGCTTTTCAGGCTGTCTCTGACCACTGTTGTACATGTTTATTTTAGCAGAAGAAAACAAGACATGAGGCTCAAGAGCATTCTCCAAGTGGTGATTAATTATAAAAGTTAATTTACTGGAGTCTTCGAGAAAGTTACAGAAATGTACGATACACTAGTCCATAAACGCAAGCTGGCATACCCAAAGAATACACAAACGGAGCGCTTTTTGGTCACAGGGAAATAACAGTGCACAGTGTTCGTTTCTTGGTGTACACGCGTTTTCTCATGGTGGTGGAGGAGATCTGGACTAGAATACAACCATTTTGCTGATTACATTGGAATTTTGTATGCTTTCCGTCTGAAATGTCGACTATTACACTGAACTTTTTCCAGACAGCACTCTTCTTCTAATGGAGCCCATTTGTAATTACTCACATTGTGTCACCTTATGTTTGTCTTACACCCTCCATAGTCTCACAAAACACAGATTCCATGGAGGCCATCAGATGCCGAGGATCCGTCATTCGACCTGGAAGTGCTATTTTACAATATAGCGAGACTGTGCATTCCACTTCAATAGACTAACCTTAAACTCGTGCCCGGAACAAGTCGACGAGCAGGAAGCGAGCATAATGCCACCGTTCTCACACTCCGGAATTGCAGCGGGAAGGAAAGAGGCCGGAACAGCACTGACATAACAGCGGCGGTTTGATTTATAGCAAGGGAAACTCCCCATCGCACCCGCCTCAGATTTAGTGGTAAGTTGAGTCAGTGGATAGCCCGTCAAAAGCTGAACACGGATCAAGAATGAAAACAGGAAGAAGGTGCACTGAGCTGTGGAAAGAGGAGAAAAACAGAAAGAGTGAACCCTCAATCTCAAGATATGTAACATCAAGCGCATTACAGGAACCGTGCCGTCGTGGTGCTATGGTCATGTTGTTGGGCTGCTACGCAGGACATCCATGATCAAATCTCATTTGTGCCCCTTTTTTTTTCAGAAAATTATGAACTTTCCGTCTGGTTACTGACCTGTCTGTTCTCCTCCGTACTCTTGGCTATTGTCATACGGTACACTGGTTATCTACATCTACATGGATACTCTGCAAATCACATTCAAGTGCCTGGCAGAGGGTTCATCGAACCACCTTCACAATTCTCTGTTATTCCAATCTCGTATAGCGCGCAGAAAGAATGAACACCTATATCTTTCGGTACGAGCTCTGATTTCCCTTATTTTATCGTGGTGATTGTTCCTCCCTATGTAGGTTGGTGTCAACAAAATATTTTCGCATTCGGAGGAGAAAGTTGGTGATTGGAATTTCGAGAGAAGATTCTGTCGCAACGAAAAACGCCTTTCTTTTAATGATGTCCAGCCCAAATCCTGTATCACATTCTCTCCCATATTTCGCGATAATACAAAATATGCTGCATTTTTTTGAACTTTTTCGAGCTATTCCGTCAGTTCTATCCGGTAAGGATCCCACACTGCGCAGCAGTATTCTAAAAGAGGACGGACAAGTGTAGTGTAGGCAGTCCCCTTAATAGGTCAGTTAATTTTCTATGTGTCCTGCCAGTAAAACGCCCTTTTTTGCCTTCGCCACATCTTTTTCTGTGTGTTCCTTCCAGTTTAAGTTGTTTGTAATTGTATTACTTAGGTATTTAGTTGACTTTACGGCTTTTAGATTAGACTGATTTATCGTGTAACCGAAGTTTATCGAGTTCCTTTTAACTCTCATGTGGATGACCTCACACTTTCCGTTATTTAGTGTCAACTGGCACTTTTCGCACCATTCAAATATATTTTCTAAATCGTTTTGCAGTTTGTTTTGATATTCTAATGACTTTATTAGTCGATAAACGACAACGTCATCCGCAGATTGCGAGTGTTTTCGTGAGAATATATTACCGTCCAAAGTAAATATGACGAATAGTGAGAGCAGGCGAGATGCCACATAGACCTCCCACAGATACGAAAACAACAAATAAATAGGTGTGAACTACGTCACATTAAAGGAATTCAAGAGTCAAAACTTACTAAACCGAACGCCATACTCATAACACGTGGCATTTATGTAGAACAAATAGGAGGTACGTACGTCTGGAGGTCCCTTCCGCACACCTCGCTCTGTTGCAAACTGAAATATTACTGTATCTCACTGCTACCTATCACAACCCCTCTGAGAGCATTAAAGATAAACACCAGCCCTAATTGTCCAATTGTAAAGTGACCTGTTTCCAAATTACGTACAAAAATAACCACTGTTTCAGTATACATATAATTCGAAAACGATGCTTTGCTGATTAACATTGTTCTAATGCTAGAAACACAATATAAATGTGAAATTAATACTGTAACTAATCGAAAGAAATGTAGCACATGGTCAGGATGTACCAGTAAACCGGTCGTTATAAAATTACTACAGCAAATTAAATAGAACATAAAAATAAAACAAGTTAATTGAATCTCCGATATATGTTAGCACTAAAATACAGGCACTAGTTGATTTGTTATAAACAGATTTAGAAATGTAATTGTTACCTGTAACATAATTAGTCAGAAAATGTTATATTAACTCGTAACTAAGTTGAAAATAGGTTCTCCTTGTTCAGCACTGATATTGTAAATTTTTAGCAATGTGTAGCTCATATTCGGTTTAACTTTTAATTGTGATTTTACATAAAATTGTAGTTTTCATTGTAGGTAACAAAAGTATAAATAGAGGTCACGCAGGCGCCTTGGGGCACTCGTTTTTTTGGCTACGGTTGCGAGCAAATGTATTGTAGGCTGACCCGTTTTTTGATTGTTGTGAACTCTGTGTCGTTTGATGTCAACTTTGGGTAGATGTGATGTAGACCGGTACAGTTCACCAGGCTCGGACACCAGAGTCCTGGAAATATAGTGGTATTAAAACTGCACTGTACTTTGGAATTTATTTGGGAGTCTTCCGCAATCCTTTTCATAGGCTGCACAGCGACGAGACATGAATCCAGGAATTTTACAAAACCCCTAGAACTAAACAACTCTCAATGTTGGTAGAATTGACGAGAAAACAACAGCGCATCGACTGGGCATTTCACTCAAAACATTTGCAACGCGGAGGTGGGAAAATATGAACATCTCAAAACGGACACAGACACAAAATTTGAATACAGCGAACAGACACGTCAGTGACTGGACGGAAAGGTACAAGGGAGATATGAGCATGGATCTTACCCTTTTGGAACCCAGCACATTGCGCTCTTACACATTATGAGCTTCGACCCTTCACTGTTCCAATGTTGCTTCTTTTTTTTCACAATTCAGTACACCTTCTTCATGTTTACATGCTTGATCTGTGTTCAATGTTTGGCGGGCTATAACACTGGGCCATCTTACCACTAAATGCGATGGGGAGTTTCCCTTGGAAGGTATGCAATCCTCAACATACGACTCGTACTCGCTCAGTTTCTGATCTCTAGAAAAGCCCTCCGCCAAGCACTACAAGAAGACCTGCAGAACTTAGATGCAGGCGCCACAAATCTTTGCTACTGCCACCCGCGTCCAGACGCTTAGGTAATGACTCCACGGTGAACTTACGGCCTTCCATAACGGAACGGACTTGTGAAGCCAGCAGCGCGCACTCAATGGCTGCAGCGCGTTTAGCAAAACCTCCAGTGGAGTGGGCGCGCAGTCAGTACGCGGCCTGTTTTTGCTGTCGGCTGTCTGGATTGTAATTAAGTCGGAATAATTAAACAGTAGTCCTCAGGGAGCAGGCGGCGGAAGGCGAGGCTGACGAGAGGCGAGGAGCTGCGAAATTATGAACCGCTGTTTGCGTATTAAGTTCCTCCCGCGTCGACAAAGGCGGGAAAGAAAGCGCAAAATGAAGTTAGAAGTGACGGAAAATACGGCACAGGCGCGTAAAGGCGGACGCGAAACGCGTGGTGGGGGGCTCCTGCTTCTTGCCGGCGAATACCGCAGGGTTTTTGCCCGCAAATGAAGTCATCTCGGGAAATCTTTGATCTCGGCGCAACACTCAACTTTTATTCCGTTTATGTTCGCTTTCGGTTGGACGACTGCGCTATATCTTCGGGCGCCCGGCTTTGTCATTGCACTCGACGTCGTTCAACGGTTAGCGTTCAACGTCTCCTAGCCACAGAGGTCATTAAAGAACGAGCCCTCAAACAATTTCTTCTAGCCTACTATTCGATAACAACGTGTATTTTGGTTTTACAGCGAGTATCAAGTTTTTCAATTGTGGACTTTGGCAGTTTTCTTATCCCCTTCAAAGACGAAAACGGTTCGCGTAGGTGCGTACAAATGTCGTGTTAATGTAAAACACTTACATGAAATAACAAACGCAGAATTTATATTGTGGAAAGGAAGTAAGGCTGTTTCTGTATAACCTTTCTTTCTTTTGCGTGTTCCTCGCTATCTCTTTATTTTAATAGTTTTTCATCCCGTTGCTATTCTGTTCAATAACAACATCGAATATTTTGAAAATAGTATTATTACACAATACCTATTATTAGCTTACATATCAACAAAATTATGTGTTGTGGATTGACAAGACAGCCAACCCACAATGAGAGGAAGCCGAAAGGTACGTGTTTTAGCTCACGCAGGCTGGCGCGAGGTCTGGAACAGGTCAAGGAAATGAGACTAACAAAAAACATACGTAGCTGCTGGAATACTTAACTTTAATCCATAATTGGTGAACATCGCTCTTGACGGTACATGTTTTACAGCATCAATAGTAACTGGTAATGGCGCCTTGCTAGGTCGTAGCAAATGACGTAGCTGAAGGCTATGCTAACTATCGTCTCGGCAAATGAGAGCGTATTTTGTCAGTGAACCATCGCTATCAAAGTCGGCTGTACAACTGGGGCGAGTGCTAGGAAGTCTCTCTAGACCTGCCGTGTGGCGGCGCTCGGTCTGCAATCACTGATAGTGGCGACACGCGGGTCCGACGTATACTAACGGACCGCGGCCGATTTAAAGGCTACCACCTAGCAAGTGTGGTGTCTGGCGGTGACACCACATTATGTTTCGAATTTAGTCTTCATTAGGTTGTTTTTGCAACTTGTTATCTATCGAGAGAAACTTTAATGTCCTTCAAGTATAGTTACAGATAGCTAAGGTGAATAAAAATACGTGTACTGACATTTTAGCGATCTGAACATAAAAGAAAAAGTTATCAAATAATCAGAAGAAGCTCAGCACTACGGTCAACACAACGCCACTTTCCTTGTTGAATCTACACTCCTGGAAATGGAAAAAAGAACACATTGACACCGGTGTGTCAGACCCACCATACTTGCTCCGGACACTGCGAGAGGGCTGTACAAGCAATGATCACACGCACGGCACAGCGGACACACCAGGAACCGCGGTGTTGGCCGTCGAATGGCGCTAGCTGCGCAGCATTTATGCACCGCCGCCGTCAGTGTCACCCAGTTTGCCGTGGCATACGGAGCTCCATCGCAGTCTTTAACACTGGTAGCATGCCGCGACAGCGTGGACGTGAACCGTATGTGCAGTTGACGGACTTTGAGCGAGGGCGTATAGTGGGCATGCGGGAGGCCGGGTGGACGTACCGCCGAATTGCTCAACACGTGGGGCGTGAGGTCTCCACAGTACATCGATGTTGTCGCCAGTGGTCGGCGGAAGGTGCACGTGCCCGTCGACCTGGGACCCGACCGCAGCGACGCACGGATGCACGCCAAGACCGTAGGATCCTACGCAGTACCGTAGGGGACCGCACCGCCACTTCCCAGCAAATTAGGGACACTGTTGCTCCTGGGGTATCGGCGAGGACCATTCGCAACCGTCTCCATGATGCTGGGCTACGGTCCCGCACACCGTTAGGCCGTCTTCCGCTCACGCCCCAACATCGTGCAGCCCGCCTCCAGTGCTGTCGCGACAGGCGTGAATGGAGGGACGAATGGAGACGTGTCGTCTTCAGCGATGAGAGTCGCTTCTGCCTTGGTGCCAATGATGGTCGTATGCGTGTTTGGCGCCGTGCAGGTGAGCGCCACAATCAGGACTGCATACGACCGAGGCACACAGGGCCAACACCCGGCATCATGGTGTGGGGAGCGATCTCCTACACTGGCCGTACACCACTGGTGATCGTCGAGGGGACACTGAATAGTGCACGGTACATCCAAACCGTCATCGAACCCATCGTTCTACCATTCCCAGACCGGCAAGGGAACTTCTGTTCCAACAGGACAATGCACGTCCGCATGTATCCCGTGCCACCCAACGTGCTCTAGAAGATGTAAGTCAACTACCCTGGCCAGCAAGATCTCCGGATCTGTCCCCCATTGAGCATGTTTGGGACTGGATGAAGCGTCGTCTCACGCGGTCTGCACGTCCAGCACGAACGCTGGTCCAACTGAGGCGCCAGGTGGAAATGGCATGGCAAGCCGTTCCACAGGACTACATCCAGCATCGCTACGATCGTCTCCATGGAAGAATAGCAGCCTGCATTGCTGCGAAAGGTGGATATACACTGTACTAGTGCCGACATTGTGCATGCTCTGTTGCCTGTGTCTATGTGCCTGTGGTTCTGTCAGTGTGATCATGTGATGTATCTGACCCCAGGAATGTGTCAATAAAGTTTCCCCTTCCTGGGACAATGAATTCACGGTGTTCTTATTTCAATTTCCAGGAGTGTATAATCTACACACATCGAAAAAAGTTTTGCATCACCTCGGTTCCGAGAGTTCAGGGACGTGCACAGAAAACTGGAAAAGAGATCAACATAAACATCATTTCCGCCCTTTTTATTGTTCATGAAAACCTCACATTGCATGTTGTACCATCATACAGCGAGACCTTCAGAGGTGGTGGTCCATGTTGTACTCAGCGGTACCTCTAATACCCAGTAGTACGTCTCTTGCATTGATCCAAGCCTGTATTCGTCGTGGCATACTATCCACAAGTTCATCAAGGCACTCTTGGTTCGGATTGTCCCACTCCTCAACGGCGATTCGGTGTAGATCCCTCAGAGTGGTTGGTGGTTACGTCGTCCATAAACAGCCCTTTCCAATCTATCCCAGACATGTTCGATAGGGTTCACGTATGGAGAACATGCTGGCCACTCTAGTCCAGTGTTGTCGTTATCCTTAAGGAAGTCATCCATAAGATGTGCACGATGGAGGCGCGAATTGTCTTCCATGAAGACGAATGCCTCACCAATATGCCGCCGATATGGTTGCACTATCGGTCGGAGGATTGCACTGACGTATCGTACAGCCGTTACGGTGCCTTCCATGACCAGCAGCGGCGTACGTCGGTCCCACATAATGCCACCCCAAAACAGCAGGGGACCTCCACCTTGCTGCCCTCGCTGGGCAGTGTGTCTAAGGCCCTCAGCCTGACCGGGTTGCCGTGTACCAAACACGTCTCCGACGATTGTCTGGTTGAAGGCATATCGGTGAAGAGAACGTGATGCCAATCCTGAGCGGTCTATTCGGCATGTTGTTGGGCCCATCTGTACCGCGCTGCAGGGTGAAGTGGTTGCAAAGATGGACCTCGCCCTGGACGTCGGGAGTGAAGTTGCGCATCATGCAGCCAACTGCGCACAGTTTGATACATAACACGACGTTCTTTGGCTGCACGAAAAGCATTATTCAACATGGTGGCGTTGTTGTCAGGGTTCCTCCGAGGCATAATCCGTAGACAGCGATCATCCATTGCAGTAGTAGCCGTTGGGCGGCCTGAGCGAGGCATATTATCATCAGTTCCTGTCTCTCTGTATCTCCTCCATGACCGAACAACATCACTTTGGTTCACTCCGAGACGCCTGGACACTTCCCTTGTTGAGATCTCTTCCTGGCGCAAAATAACAATGCGGACGCCATCGAACCACGCTATTGACCGTCTAGGCATGGCTGAACTATAACCAACACGAGCCGTGTACCTCCTTCCTGGTGGAATGACTGGAACTAATCGGCTGTCGGACCCCTCCGTCTAATAGGCGCTGCTCATGCATGGTTTTTTACATTTTTTTTGGGGGGGGGGGGGGGGGTTAGTGACATCTCTGAACAGTGAAAGGGACTGTGTCTGTGATGCAATACACACAGTCAACGTCTATCTTCAGGAGTTCTGGGAACCGGGGTGATGCAAAACTTTTTTGATTTATGTATATTAATATACCTGTATAAAGGGGAAACGTTGCTTCCAAAAATCTCTGATAGCTCTTGACCGATTTATTTCAAATTTTTGCACGATACTCTAACAAAAAGTCTGACGGACAGGGCTATTTAGGCGACTTTTTTAAACAACAATGTAGAATAATATGGAAGTCACTAGCAAGAGCCGAAATTTGCGTTCCCACACAGTTCCCACGCATACCACAGAATGGGACGTTTAACCAATTTCCAAACGCATTTAGCAATTGCGAAGCACTGCCGGGCTCGCTAGTGCTGAAATATGGCAAAAGTAGCAACGCAGATGTATCATCGTAATAGCCCTAGGGAAACGGAAAAAAATGTATTACCTCCGAATGACACAACGAACGTTGAGTTTAGTCGATAATATGAAACGCAACCGCGTAATTAACTTCACAGTTAAATAATGAACCCGTCATGCCATTTTTATGAAGTAATTTGTATATGGACGTGTCTGGTAAGCGAGACAGTTAATTAAATTTGACGTTCTAAATATGAGGGGCGTTTAATAAGCAACGCAACACCTTTTTTTCTCGCCCAGTTTCGGTTGAAAAAATGCGGAATTTGCTGTGCGACATCGTGGAGTATTCTCGCTACAGCAGCCATGGTTTCATGAAGTACCGATAGGTGGCAGCGCTATACGTAGCCTTCAAAATGGCGTCTGTAATGCGTTCCAAGCAGAGAGCTCTCATTGAGTTTCCTTTCGCGAAAAAACAAGAGCATCGCAGATATTCGTGGGCGCTTGCAGAATGTCTAAGAAGACGTAAACAAAAGCACAGCGACTCGTTGCGCGAGGCGTCTGCTATCATCGCAACAAGGCCGCGAAAACCTGTCCGAACTACCATACAGCTGTGACTCCTGCAATGTTGGAACGTGCAGACAATCTCATTTGAAGTGATCAACAGATCACAATCAAGCACCTCCCTACACAATTGGATGTTTCTGTTGGTAGTGCTGACAAGTCTATCAGTTGGGGCAATCAAAGCCGTGTGCCCACTCCTTTCCTCGCCTCCTAACTATTCTATCTATCTATCGTTTGCGGCTTGTCCCGCGGCTGCGCAGGGTCGGCCATGGTTAATCGGATTTGGCATGTTAAGTGCAAGGGGTGGCCGGATTCCCTTCCTGCCGCCAACCCGTACCCCCCAACTGTCTGTGTCTAGTGGAATCCATGAAATAATGTGAATGTGTTCAGATGTCTGCAAGCTGTGTAACTGAGGCGGAACGTGGGGACCAGCCCGGTATTAACCTAGCGGGACGTGGAAAACCGCCTAAAACATCCAGGCTGACCGGCACACCGGCCCTCGCCGTCCATCTGCTGGGCGGGTTCGACCCGGGGCCGGCGCGCCTACCCGAGTCCAGGGAGCAGAGCGTTAGTGCTCTCGGCTACCCTGGCGGGATTTTCCTCGCCGCCTAACACAGGACCATAAAGAGCTACGAACGACCATCTGTGCGGAACTGCTTGCGCGTTACGAGATTGAGCGTGAAAATTTTTTTGGTGAGCAACGTCACAGGCGATGAAGGATTGGCTCATCAGTTTAAACCGGAAACATAACGGCAGTCCTCGGAATGCGCCATACCACGTCTCCTCAGCAGAAAAAATTTAAAGCCGCATTCACATAACCGACTCGCCTAGATAGGCAATGGATCCACTTTCTTCAGTGCGGATGCACGAGTATGTCTGACCTCCTGTGGGAATTTCAGAGTAGAGAGCACGGAGGAAATGGACAGGGGACTGCGAATAAATGGCGCTCGGTGGGAGTGTGGGCTAGCCGAGATAGTGTTTAACCCAACTGTGAGGAGTATGTCCCGGGCGGCGCACTAACACACCTTCTTTGTAAGCAGGATATCCTGGGTTCAAATTCCAGTCTGGCACACATTTTCACTCATCGCTGCTGATTCCGCGTAATCTCCCGAAGCAGCTGGCAGCTGACATCAGTAAACTCTTCTCCTCCCTTCCTTTCTCCCCTCTCTATCTTCAGTTTACATAGAAAGTTATTTGGTTTGTCTTAGTAATGTGAAACTCACTTTTTGAAGTTCTGCCTCGTATTTATGTATAATTACAGCAGCTGTTTATTTTTTAATGGCATAAAGGATCATACAGACACTAGAGTAAAATAATGCACCATGCCCAATATTGCCGTTTTTGAGTTACACATTGCTTCCCGTAGCTGAGACAGAGAAAGAAAAACTGATCCTGGAGTGTGTCTTTTCCTGCCACCGCTGACATATTTTTTTCGAATTAGCTTCCTGTTGTTTAAACGGTCACTGAACCGGGTATCTGACAAAAGGTTACAGAGAGAGAGAGAGAGAGAGAGAGAGAGAGAGAGAGAGAGAACAGCTGTAGAAAGCTTGCGCCTTCAAAACAAGTCAATTCTAGTCCATATTTATTTTTATGTAGTGTGTGGCGCCAAATACAGGGTGTTCGTAAATTCCTTTTAGAAAATTCGTATAAATTAATTCATAATACCTACAGAGGTGATCGTAGTGTCAACTTGTAGGGAAATACAAGTTTTGTCTCGCGTAGTTGGCTAGTGCCGAATCGCACCGTAAGGAGCGCTAGCGGCAGTTACGTTCAAGATGGCTGCCTTCACTGGACCCGGGCGTGCTAGCTGTGAGTTCTGGTTTGAAGAATCGAAGTCGGCAACAATTTTGCGTAATTTCCTTAGTACGCTAAAGATCCTCCTAGTTGGCTTACAATTTATGAGTGGCATAAATGTTTTGTACGAACAGGGTGCTCGGTAAGACACGGGAAATCGTCAAGCCGCCCAAGCACATCTGACGACGTCGTTGTGCGAGTGAGACAACGTTTTGAAGTTTAAATCTTCTGGGTTATTAGGCCGCGTCATGTTTCTTCTAAAATGTTCGACGTTTCACCTCCTCTGCTGGAATATTCCTCAGGATCTTTTGGTGTCCACTACTGCTAGAACACGAGTTTTCTGGCGTTAGTGCTGGAGAAGTGATAGTATTGGTTAAAATTGATATGGTTACCATTGGTAGGCTATAGTCATAGGCTAATATTCACTCTCTGATGCAGAAGGGGCGTTGGTAGCACATCTCCTGTGCATACCATTGGCGGTCCATCGTCATTGGATAGAAAGGCACTATTTCATATTTATGCTGGAGAAGGGTTATTGGTTGAAATGCTTGCTACCGCTAATGATTAGTCGTCATCAGTGGCTAGATTCGAAACGGACAGAGCAAGAGAGGGGGGAATGTTTATTCAAAATATTATTGTCCGCCGAGGTCGAGGTGACTTGCAGCGCGTTGTTTTATGGCTCTCACAAAACGCCGCGGCCGCGTCTTTACTTCCTTGATGGTCGGGAGCCACGATGCCGGAAGCCTATAGCCATCCTATCTATTGAAATTAGATGCATTCACAGAAATTTCAACCGCTTCTCGGGCCTTTCTTCCATAGATGTTTGTTTCTTTAGCCAGTACACGCACGTTATTAAAATAGATGTCAGAGGCACGGTCCTCGTGATGTTCTGCTACTGCCAATTTTGCATTTTGTTTTAGCCGCATGTGCTGTTCGTGTTCCTTAATGCGTTCTGTAAACAGTTACTCCCGTTTCGCCTATATACACTTTGCCGCAACCACATGACACTTGATAGACGACTGCATTGTGGAGGTAATCAGGTGCATCCGTTGCTCCGTCGGAAAAAGTCTTTTATTTTGTTTCGACTAAAGAAAGATGTCTGAATACCATTTTCTTTAAAATTCTGCTTATGCGGTCAGTGACCCCAAGAAACGAACGGTAAGCTGACGGAGTGAGAAGGCGGGTTCCTCGTCATTCTTATTAGCGTATAAATTATTCCGCTTAAAGCCCTTCGACTGAATAACTATCATACCCCATTTGCCTTCAATGTCTTCTTTAAAAAATTCAACTTCGATTCCATGTTGTCGTCATCGCTGACACGGAAGGCACGAGAAAACAGTGTTGAGTACTGCTTGCTTCTGGGCTAGGTGGTGGTGCGAAGTGGCAACTAAATACCTGTTTGTGTTAGTCGGCTTTCTGTGCACTCTGTGACCTAGAGTGTTATCAGATCATTTAGAAGAACATGTCGCGGCCTAATAACCCAGAAGATTTTAACTTCAGTGACAACGGCCACGAAAGCCTGCAGGCTTACATGAGACAACGTTTTGTCAACAGAAATCGACCGGCGTGCATCTCACGAACTGCAGATTCCACATACGACTGTTTGGTGTGTGCTGAGAAACCGTCTGCATTTGAAATTTTAGAGATTGACAATCGTACAAGCAATTAAAAGATGCTGATAAAATTGCTCGTAAGAACTTCTGTGCGGATATGTTAAACCGATTACATGAGAATGAACATTTCTTTGACAAAAATCATCTTTTCTGACGAGTCGACTTTTCAATTAAGTGGCACGGTTAACAGACATAACTGCAGGATTTGGGACAGTGAAAGTCCACATGAAACATTGTAACATGTTCATTATAGCTCTAAACTGAACGTTTTTTGTGCGTTGAGCCAGAACAAAGAGTATACGGCCCCTTTCTTCCGTGAGAGAACCATCAACAGGATAGTGTACCTGTTTTTTTGATGCCACAGATAGATGAGGATGACAAAGGACGAAATGTTTACTTCATGCAAGATGGTGCACCACCCCACTACCTGACTGATATCTGGGATTTTCTCAGTGACCGCTTTCCAGGTCAATGGATTGACCGTGATGCGCCAATTGCATGTCCCTCACGTTCCCCAGATCTGACACCACCCGATTTTGTTTATGGAGGTTCATCAAAGATATGTGTTTGTATTTCCTGTGCTGGCTCCTCTACCTGAACTTAAGAGCAAGAATTTACGGCGCCACTGAGCAAGTTACACCCTCAATGCTACAGCGAGTTTGGGAAGAAATTGACTTCCGATGGGATATGTGCAGGATAATCAACAGAAGTCACAAAAAGGTAAATAAAAAAGCTTGATGTGTTTCCCTACAAAATAACACTAAATTCAGCTCTATATCTTCTTTCAATAAATGTATATGAATTTTTAAAGTTGCAAAGTCCTTTTTGAAACGTCCTATACATTTTGAGCATTACAAGTAACTGTTTGATACTACTATTAAGTTATTCAATACTAAAATACATAAGAAAACATCTAGTACTTTTATATATTTGATGGAATTTGGGGTTGGCATTTGGAATTTCTCATAATGCCCACTGTACGCTATGGAGGTGCAACCTCCCTAATATGTTGGACACTGTACCACAGTGTGGCGCAGCTGCATGCTGGTGAGGACAGAATTTCTCACTGAAAAAGTGAATCTGGTCACCTTCCACGTCCTGTTCTCAATCGGTCGAGAGTCGACCATACATTGCAGTGACGATCAAAGCCAGAGACTGTCTGGTAATACAAGGTAATACCCGGTGTATTTCTGGGTCATTTGGAAACACTCCCTCCTCCAGGAATCAGTGACGTAGCTTCACGTCCACAGATGTCAAGCTAAAAGTACCCTACATGCGACCCCTGGGTGGTGCTAAGAGAGCAATCTTTTCTAGTGATAAAATTCTCTTGCACTTCCTGTCCTGTCAAGTGATTTAATAACCACGAGCTTTCGGCCAAGTGTTCCTTGACCATTGTCAGGAGGTGACAACGGTTGACGTGCACTTGACCGAAAGCTCAAGGATTTTAAAGCACTTGATGTGGCTGGAAACCTGGATGAATTCCATCAGTGTATAGTGCTGTAATACGATGCAAATGTTTAAATCTATTTTAGATCTCTTGGCTACATGAGAAATACATACCAAAATGAGAAGGAATTCGCGTGATTCTGTGTTGTGAAAGTTGGCTGAGCCTACATTTTAAGACTGAGTTTATCAAACACGGCCTTGCATTCACCATCGATAAAATGAATATTGCCCTAGACAAGATATCTCTCAGAGTTTGTATCTATACTAGGCCTTTGTAGTGCACACTCTTACTCCTCTAGAAAAACTGAAAACTTAAGGGCATTGAAAATGGCGATGAGGTCAGGTAGCCGAAAGATTTCATCTGGAAACCTTAGGGCATAGGCTGACTAGGCGTGACATAGTCACTATGAAGGTGATACCGATCTAATGTTATGAATTTCTGTATATACCACAGCAGTCACTGATCGCAAATATTTGTTTATTCAATTACAAAAAAAAAAAAAAAAAAAAAATCAAATGGCTCTGAGCACTATGGTACTTAACTTCTGAGGTCATTAGTCCCCTAGAGCTTAGAACTACTTAAACCTAACTAACCTAAGGACATCACACACATCCATGCCCGAGGCAGGATTCGAACCTGCGACCGTCGCGGTCACCCGGTTCCAGACTGCAGCGCCTAGAACCACTCGGCCATTTCGGCGGCTGTGCAATTACCAGATCAAACATAGTATGCCAACGATAACCTGACATTATGGGTCATGACAGTTTAGCATTTATGTCGATGCCATTGATGGTTCTAGATTTTATTTGTTTACTCTGTTAACTTCATGAGTACTGGGGTGTTTGCTAACCTGCAAGACTATGTCTATCATGACACTGCTTGTAATAACTGGTAGCCTGCTGTCAGTTACATTTGTTTTGTGAATATGCATATTTTCACTTTTTAGATCAATCTGAAGATGATCACAATGTTTGAAACCGATAACTGAATAAACAAATATTTGTAAAGTATTGACAAAACTTCAGAACGCCGGTTGTTGGAAAAAGATAGGTTAAAAAGCATGAATGTGATAGTATTTCACCATGATGTTTTAATTACTCATTCACTATGTAAGGTGCCAGGACATGGCCACTTACACGTTAGCCTACCAACATTAGTATTAATAATAAAGGGACTGGCAAGGGCATCAGATCATGACTCTATTGAATTATGATAAATATGAGGCACTCTCGAGCAGTATTCCCGGCATGTCTGCAGGATTGAGCCACTAACTTAAAGCGTTGGTGAAAAGTATCGGAAGTTGAGGATTGTGAAATGTAAAGTCTGCAGAGGGCCGCCGTGGGCGGCAGGTAGCGGTCACCGGAAACGCGGGACAATACGCCGCTTTTGGGGATAGCCCGGCACCCGGAGCCACCTGTGCTGGGCAACACGTGGCGAAGACGGGAATTTCGTTTGCCTAGGGGCGTTATGACCTACTCGATCATTGGCTAGTTCTCAGTGGAGGGATTTCGGCGATGATAGAGCGTTCGACATTGGCCGAAACTGAGTATTCTTCCGCCGCGTTTTTGTACGCGTGAGAGACGGGAGAATTGTGGGGACTTCGCCTTCAGCCATCGAGCGGTACGGACTTGGAGACGGCGTCTTGGCCATCGTCTTCGAAGGGAGATATACGGTCTGTATCGCGTGTTCCGTGCAGAGTTCTGCGGTTAGAGCTCTTTGTCTGTTCAGAAGCGAGATTTTCACCAACGCCTAACCACTTCCAACAACTTACCTAATATTCTCGATCTAGAAGTTATCCTTGCGAGGTGCCGAATATTTATCAACGCAGCTGCCGGTAATAGGGACGCGTAATTGCAAATTGTTAATGTTCAATTCTCAGGAGTGTGTTGGTGGACAAAGCGATTCACTTTTTTTTTTGTAAATTTTGTCAGTTGTGGGGAATATCAAATTAAAATGCCAATATTACGATCGAATTATTGACTTCATTGTAGCTAGCATTTACCCTGTCCCAGTAAGCTTTACACGTACTCTAGTCACTGCACAGCTTGCCCAGACGGGAAGAAAAGAGGGTTTGCAGTCTTCTATGTCAGCGATGGACTAATAAGCTTACAACTATCAGTTAGGCTAGATCTACAAAATAACACTTCACTATGTGCAGGGAAGTTACGAAACGGATTCTTGCCAGACCCTGATGTAGGAAGTGATCCCAGGAATAACGTGTACTTCCTAATAGCAGTCCGTCATTTAGTGACCGGTTATGCCTTGTCTCTACTCTTGTGTAGGTGTGGTACAGAGTGAGGGATTCTGTCTATTCACTATTCACAAGCTTAACTTCATGACGTTGTTGAGCTCCGACGCCAATGCCCCCAACGTCTACGCGACGTTTCACTGCAGGGACGGTCGGTCTCTCTCTCTCTCTCTCTCTCTCTCTCTCTCTCTCTCTCTCTCAGGGCAGCCAGTACGGCGTGGCTGCACTGAGCCATCCCGTCCTCTTCCCACAGGAAGCCTCGGTCCGCTAGTCCGGCCCCAGGTGGCGCTGGCGACTGCCTGCCTGCTGGGAATCCCCTGCTATGCTGTCCCCACAGGGGAAGGGAAGGAAGGAGGAAGGCACCAGCTTTTATCATCCCCCCGTGACGTGGGCAGGGAGGGAGAGCTCACGCCACGAAAAATTAAAACGCTGGGGATGGCACACCTGTCATTCCCCCAGCTCACTTGACTCACACTCAGCCATCCACACGACTATTTCCCCACCCCATCGAACCCTCCCCCCCCCCCGCTCCACCCCACCGCCGTCACCGTCTGGAACTGCTTCAGGGCCTCTCCTGTGCCCTATCTCTTTTAATTTTTTTAAGCTCATTAAGTGCTACCACTGCCGTTTCGTTTAGGACTGCAAAAAATATGGACACGTTTCACACTCAACGTTTCTCCTCCCCCTCCCTCTGTTGCTCCCTTGAAAATGACGCTAAAAAATGAGAATTCTGTTGCCATCTCGCGCTGCCGCCACATCCCCTAGGGAACGTAATTCAGCTGAAGTAGAACCGTGGTAAAATAGTCCGTGCGATTTTGTCAACTCTTATCTACATCTACACATCGCTAGCCACCAAGCGGTGTGTGGCGGAGGGCACAATTAACGCCCAAGTCATATTCCCCCCTCCCCCCCCCCCCCCCTGTTCCACTCGCGGATCGCGCGAGGAGAAAAATGACTGAACGTCTCAGGACGGTCTCTAATTACCCTTATCTTTGAATGGTGATCATTGCGCGATTTGAAAGTTGGTGGTAATAATATATGCTCTACATCCGCGGCGAAGATCGACTTTCGGAATTTAGTGAGCAGCCCCTTCCGCTTTGCGCGTCGTCTATCTGTAAATGTGCCACACTTCAAACTTTCTAAGAGATTTGTAACGCTCTCGCGATGGCTAAATGCACCAGTCACGAATCTTGCCGCTCTTCTTTGGACCTTCTCAATCTCTTGAATCAGACCCAACTGGTAAGGGTCTCATACAGACGAACAATACTCTAAGACTGGACGAATTGTAAGCAATTTTCTTTGTTGAAGGACTGCATCGCTTCAGGATTCTACCAATAAACCGCCTTGCCCATTACTTGTGTAATCTGATCATTCCATCTGAGATGATTTCGAATAGTCACACCCAGATACTTGACGGATGTTACCGCTTCCAAAGACTGGGCATTTATTTTGTACTCGTACATTAACGGGGATTTTTGCCTTGTTATACGCATTAGGTTACACTTACTGATATTGAGAGATAACTGCCAGTTATTACACCACGTTTTTATTTTCTGCAAATCCTCATTGATTTGTTCACAACTTTCTCATGATACTACTTTCCTGTAGCCGGCCGGAGTGGCCGAGAGGTTCTAGGCGCTACAGTCTGGAACCGCGCGACCGCCACGGTCGCAGGTTCGAATCCTGCCTCGGGCGTGGATGTGTGTTATGTCCTTAGGTTAGTTAGGTTTAAGTAGCTCTAAGTTCTAGGGGACTGATGACCTCAGAAGTTAAGTCCCATAGTGCTCAGAGCCATTTGAACCATTTTTACTTTCCTATAGACTACAACATCATCGGCAAAAAGTCTAATGCCGCCCGATCGTTTATGTAAATCGTAAAAAGCAACGGACCTACTACGCTGCCCTGGGGCACACCTGAAGTTACTCTTGTTTCTGCTGAAGCCACCCTGTTCAGGACGACATACTGCTCTCTGAGTGTTAGAAACGTTTCTATCCAACCGCATATGTTATCGGGTAGACCATAAGCGGGTAGGTTTTGGAGCAAGCGACAGTGCGGAACTGAGTTGAACGCCTGTCGAAAGTCGAGAAATATGGCATCAACCTAGGAGCCGATATCTAGAGCCTGTTGTACATCATGCACAAAGAGGGCCAGCTGTGTCTCGCATGACCGCTGTTTCCTAAAACCGTGCTGGTTTCTGCAGATGAGCTTCTCAGAGTCTAGAAAGGTCATTATGTCTGAACATAAAATATGTTCCATGATTCTACAACAAATCGAAGTCAGTGAAATTGGCCGGTAATTATGTACATCCGATTTTCTGCCCTTTTTATAGATTGCTATGACGTGGGCCTTCTTCCAGTCTCGTGGAAGTTTCCGCTGTTCCAATGATCTCTGATAGATGATGGACAAGAATGGTGCTATATTTGTAGCATAGACAACATAAAATCTTACGGGGATACCGTCTGGGCCAGATGTCTTCCTGACGTCTAACGATCTTAACTGTTTTACAATCCCAGATACACTAAACACTATGTCGGCCATGCTTGCGTTTGTTCGATAAATGAAAGGGGGAATGGTGCTGCAGTCCTCTACCGTAAACGACTTTTTGAAAACTAGGTTTAGAATTTCGGCCTTCTGTTTATCATCATCCGTTACATTATCCGTACCGTCAGCAAGAGAAGGTATTAAATTATTTGTAGCGCTCATAGATTTTACGTACGACCAAAATTTGTTGGGGTTACTTTTAGAATATGAAGATGAAATATTGCTTTCAGATTCGTTAAAAGAATCTCCCATTGACCTTTGATTAAGTCGATCACTGGATACCTTGCGATAGTCTCATGCCAGACACAATACGGAATAATTTCGATCATCATAATTATGTTTTCGGTTCGAAAGCGCTCCTCCAATGTTTTCGTCGAACTCTTTAGACGCTCCAATAATGCAAGTGCAAGAAACACACGGCGTTTTCGTGACGATGTTACAGACATTCAGGGATTATTGAGAACGGTAAATGTATCAATTTGAAATAAGGCATCTTGGTCCAGAAACGACGGAGTCGAAAGCTGTTAGCGTTCTCACACTTCTACAGCGCAACATGTGTATCCAGTGCAGGCTGGTATCGTGTGTCAATGTGCTACAGCACATTGTAACTACCGCACCTAAATTATGCCGATCGTCTTCGAATGCGAGCCAAAAATCACATTAAAAGAACGCTATTTCTCTTCGAATGCGTGCTGGTGTGCAAATAAAATAGACAAAAGCATGTTTTATAGTGGACTCTCCACGATAACGTGAAGAAGCCAAAGTGAGTGCTGAAATGACAGAGCCGGCCGTTGTGACCGAGCGGTTCTAGGCGCTTCAGTCCGGAACCGCACTGCTGCTACGGTCGCAGGTTCGAATCCTGCTTTGGGCATGGATGTGTGTGATGTGCTTAGGTTAGTCAGGTTTAAGTAGTTCTAAGGGACTGATGACCTCAGATGTTAAGTCCCACAGTGCTTAGAGCTATTTGAACCATTTGAAATGATAGTCAGTTGCGCTACTATCAACTAAGAGAAAGGACGCAGCTGCCCGTTTTCGGCTTCCATCCTCTGATGTGACGTCGTCACTTCTGATACTAGCGATGCTACGTTGCTCACAGCACCAAGTCAGTATTTTCCTTGGAAAGTGCATGTAGAGTACTGTAAGAACAATAAGGCGAGTCTGTAGATGATCTTCTACAGAGGCATTTTCCAGTACATCTGTAGATGAGAAAGCGACAGTGAAACAGTTAGGTAGATATATTCCAAATTTAAATCTAACAAGCAGAGGGCATAGGATGGGACTAACCAGTTTATCTCAAACTACACTGAGGTCACAAAAGTCATGGGATAGCAATATGCACATATACAGATGGCAGTAGTATCTGACACACAAGGTATAAAAGGTGACGTATAAAGGTTTCCGACGTGATTATGGACGCAAGACGGGAATTAACAGACTCGGAATGATAGTTGGAGCTAGATGCATGGGACATTCCATTTCGAAAATATTTAGGGAATTCAGTATTCACAGATCCATACTGTCAAGATTGTGGCAGCAGAACCCAGTAGCACGCCCTCTTGCACTGATGCATGCCTGTATTCTTCGTAGCATACTATCAAGATTGTCCCACTCTTCAACAGCTCCCTTAGAGTGGTTGGTGGTACACGACGGTTTTTCAGTCTAACCCAGGCATGTTCGATAGTGTTCATGTTTGGAGCACATGCTGCCCACTCTAGTCAAGCGACGTCGTTATCCTGAAGGAAGTCATTCACAAGATGTGCAGGATGGGCCCGCGAATTGTCGTCTATGAAGACGAATGCCTCGCAAATATGCTGCCGATATGGTTGCGCTATCGCCCGGAGGATGACATTCCACGTATCGTACAGCCGTTACGGCGCCTTCCATGACCACCGGCGGCGTACTTCGGCCCCACATAATGCCACCGCTAAACAGCAGGGAACTTGCACCTCGCTGGACAGTGCGTCTAAGGCGTTTAACCTGAACGGGTTGCCTCCAAACACGTCTCTGACGATTGTCTGGTTGAAGGCATATGCGACACTCAACGGTGAGCAGAACGTGATGCCAATCCTGAGTGGTCCACTCGGCATGTTGTTGGGCCCATCTGTACCGCGCTGCATGGTGTCGGGATTGCAAAGATGGACCTCGCCATGGACGTCGGGAGTGAAGCTGCGCATCATGCAGCCTATTGCGCACAATTTGAGTCTAACACGACGTCCTGTGGCTGCAAAAAAAAAAAAAAAAAAAAAAAAAAAAAAAAAAAAAAAAAAAAAAAAAAAAAGCATTATTCAACATGGTGGCATTGCTGTCAGCGTTCCTCCGAGGCATAATCCTTTGGTAGCGGACATCTACTGCAGTAGTAGCCCTTGGGCGGCATAAGCGACGCTTGTCATCGACAATTCCTGTCTCTCTGTATCTCCTACATGTCCAAACATCGCTTTGGTTCACTCCGAGACGCCTGGATTCCCTTGTTGAAAGCCCTTCCTGGCACAAAGTAACAATGTGGTCGCGATCGAATGGCGGCATTGACCGTCTAGGCATGGTTGGACTACAGACAACATGAGCCGTGTACCTCCTTCCTGGTTTAATCTCTGGAACTGGTCTGCTGTGGGATTCCCTCCGTCTAATAGGCGCTGCTCATGCATGGTTGTTTACATCTTTGGGCGGGTTTAGTGACATCTCTGAACAGTCAGAGGGACTGTATCTGTGATACAATATCCACAGTCAACGTCTATCTTAAGGAGTTCTGGGAACCGGGACGATGCAAAACGTTTTTTGATGTGTGTATAACCGCCCTACACTTTAAGACAGTCGTACAGAATATCACCCGTACTTTTTATTATCTACACAAAGAAAACCCTTCTGGAATCGGTAAATGATTTACAGTTTTATTCTCTGGAGCTCATCAGTCCAGGCCATGTACTGACGTCGATATTTGCTGGTCACCCGCTAATTACAGAGCTGGTCCAGGCAGAAGTGGTTCGAAGCATACCGTTTATTGCACATTGGTGGTCATGGGGCTCACCGTGCTTCCATGTTGTTTCACCGACATGATCAACGAACGGTTGCATTGGACATGCGATCTTCCAGGTTGGATCATCAGTCATTGGAAACCTGTCGCCTCGTGTGATGAATCACGTTTCATGTTACACTAGCTGGAAGGTGGTGTGGATGTACGGCTTTATGCAGGGCAGTAGGTTAGTGTGAACAGGATTATGCTATGGTGGACATCCACCTGGGATTCCATGGGACGTATGGTAGTAATCGAAGACATTATGACAGCGGAGGACCACGTGCATCCCTTCATGCTCGACGTCTTCCCCGACGGCGATGTGTTCCAGGAGGATGGTGGTGGTGGTTGTTGGGATGTTTAAGGGGGACTAAACAGTTAAGGTCTTCAGTCCCCCAGTTCCAGGAGGACAATTGTCCTTTTCGCAAGGCCAGAACTGTATTACAGTGGTTTGAGGAGCATGATAATGAACTCACATTAATGTCTTTGCCACCTTTTTTCGTCTAATTTGAACTCAAAGGAACACACCTGGAATGCTACTGGGGACCAGGTCCGCGCCCGCGAATCACGGCCCCTAATTTACATTCAATTGTGTGACCAGGGTCCGTACAAATCTCGTACCATCTAGCACAGGAAACGTATCAAGGATTTACCGAATGAATCCATTTTATGCACAATCTCTGCTGTTTTGCTTTCCAAAGGTGGACCAACACGCTTTTGAGCGGGCGCTCGTAATATTGAGAGTTTTAAGTACAAGTTCAGAGAGCACAGTCGTAGAAGAGACACACGGTATACACTGCGGTGGAAAAAGTCAAGCGATACCTCCTAATATCGTGTCGGACCATTTTTTACCCGGCGTAACGCAGCAACTCGACATGACATGGGCTCAACATGTCGTTGGAAGTCCTGTGCGTAAGTACTGAGGCATGCCACCTCTATAGCCGCCCATAATTGCGGAAGTGTTGAATGTGCAGGATTTTGTTCACGAAATGATCTATCGATTATGTCCAATAGAAGTCCGATAGGACTGATGCCGGGCGATCTGGGTGGCCAAATAATTTGACCGACCTGTCCAGAATGGTCTTCACACCAGTCGCGAACAAATATGGTCCTGGGTCATGGCGTATTGTCAAGAATAATTCCATTGTTGTTTGGGAACATGAAGTCCACGAATTTTTGCAAATGATCTTCAATTAGTAGAACATAACCATATCCAGTGAATAACTGGTTCAGTTGGGCCAGTCCATTCCATGTAAACACAGTCCACACCATTATGGAGCCGCTACCAGCTTGCACAGAGCCTAGTTGAAAACTTTAGTCCATGGCTTCTTTACGCCACACTGTAAACCTACCGTCACATCCTACCAACTGAACTCGGGATACATCTAACCTGCCACGGTTTTCCAGTCGTCTAGGGTCCAGCACTGCAGGTGATGTGCTGTTATCAAAGACACTCGCGTCTGCTGCCGTAGACCAATAGCGCAAGATTTCTGTCTTAATGGATACGTTCGTCGTACGTCCCACACTGATATCTGCAATTATTTCACGCAGTGTAACTTGTCTGGTAGCACTGACAACTTTACGCACACGCAGCTGCTCTCGGTCGTTAAGTGAAGGCGGTCGGCGTCTGCGTTGTCCGTGATGAGAGTTAATGCGTGAAATTTGGTATCCAAGGCACACTGCTGACACTGTGGATCTGAATATTGAATTCCCTAACGATTTCCGAAATGGGATGTCCCATGCGTCTAGCTCCAGCTACCATTTCTACATCTACATCCGCATGGATACTCTGCAAATCACATTTAAGTGCCTGTCAGAGGGTTCATCGAATCACCTTCACAATTCTCTATTATTCCAATCTCGTATAGCGCGCGGGAAGAATGAACACCTATATCTTTCCGTACGATCTCTGGTTTTCCTTATTTTATCTTGGTGATCGTTCCTCCCTATGTAAGTCGGTGTCAACAAAATATTTTCGCATTCGGAGGAGAAATTCGCTGATTGGAATTTCGTGACAAGATTCCTCCGCAACAAAAAACGCCTTTGTTTCAATGATGTCCATCCCAAATCCTGTATCATTTCTGTGACACTTTCTCCCATATTTCGCGATAATACAAAACGTGCTGTCTTTCTTTGAACTTTTTCGGTGTACTCAGTCAGTCCTGTCTGGTAAGGATCCCACACCGCGCAACACCATTCTAAAAGTGGACGGACAAGCGTAGTGTAGGCAGTCTCCTTAGTAGGTTTATTACATTTTCTAAGTGTCCTGCCAATAAAACGCAGCCTTTGGTTAGCCTTCCCCACAAAATTTTCTGTGTGTTCCTTCCAATTTAAATTGTTCGTAATTGTAATACCTAGGTATTTAGTTGAATTTACAGTTTTAGATTATATTCATGTGGATTACCTCACACCTTTCGTTATTTAAGGTCAACTGCCACTTTTCCGCACCATTCTGATATTTTTTCTAAATCGTTTTGCTGTTTGTTTTGATCTTATGATGAGTTTATTAGTCGATAAACGACAGCGTCATCTGCAAACAACCGAAGACGGCTGCTCAGATTGTCTCCCAAGTCCTTTGTATAGATAAGGAACAGCAATGGGCCTATAACACTACCTTGGGGAACGTCAGAAATCACTTCTGTTTTACTGGATGACTTACCGTCAATTACTACGAACTGTGACCTCTCTGACAGGAAATCACAAATCGAGTCACATAACTGAGACGATATTCCATCACGCAATTTCACTACGAGCCGCTTGTGTGGTACAGTGTCAAAAGCCTTCCGGATATCCAGAAATACGGAATCGATCTGAAATCCCTTGTTAATAGCACTCAACACTTCATGCGAATAAAGAGCTAGTTGTGTTTCATAGGAACGATGTTTTCTGAACCCATGTTGACTATGTTTTCTTCAAGGTAATTCATAATGTTCGAAAACAATATATGTTTCAAAATCCTGCTGTATATCGACATTAACGATATGGGCCTGTAATTTACTGGATTACTCATACTACCTTTCTTGAAAATTGGTGTGACCTGTGCAACTTTCCAGTCTTTGGGTACGGATCTTTCGTTGAGCGAACGGTTGTATATGATTGTTAAGTATATGGAGCTAATGCATCAGCATACTCCGAAAGGAACCTAATTTCGTTTTCAAAGTCTTTTATTCCGGTCGTGCGACCATAATCACGTCGGAAATCTTTTCACAGGAATCGCCTGAGAGCAAATGACAGCTCCGCCAATGCCTTGCTGTTTTATACCTTGTGTACATCTGCCCATGTACATATCGCTATCCCATGACTTTTCTCACCTCAGTGTTTTCCCTGTGCTTTCTCTGCCCTCCGTCACTCAGCCCTATTGATTCCAGATCTCCAGTGGAGATCAAGGGCGCCGTTTTTGTGAATGGCAGTCTGGTTAGGCGATTCGTCATAGTGGGCGACAGGCCTGCCAGCTGCAGCTCGCTAATTAGATACTGAACTTATTACGACCACGTTATGAAATATGCAGCTCTGACCGCGCAGAAGGCAAGGGTTTCGTTTCAGCATTTTTTAAAAATGGTCAGCGCTGTTTCAGCAGAAAGTCGCGCACCCTCTGCCCTGTTTATTTAACACCTTAATAAATTTCGTAATTGAGCCAGTGATGTAGCTTTTTTAAATATATCTGCATGTTGTGGAAGAAGTGTACTCGAGAGAATCCCAGTGCCTTCGCCATCAGATCGACAGCACTGCACATTTGCGAACGAATAATTTCTACCATCTATTCTTCCCTTGACTGATATATTCACGAATGGCGCCTGGGAAGAATGACTGTCGGTAAGATTCCGTGACAGACAGAATTTCTCTGATTTTTTTTCTTCGTGGTAATCGCCCGATACATACGTGGGAGCAAGTAATATGCTGCCCGTCACTTCTTGGGGTACAAACACACTTATCTACTTGTGTTCATGATGAGCATATTTACTCGCTCCCATTTCTGAATATTTCACTCTGTTTCACCGGTCAGTAACCTGTTTTTGCTGAGTGTTTTTCTTTTTTCTGTTTTAATGTAATTACCGTTCTGTAATTTCTCGCCCTATTGCCGTTGCGCTATCATGTCTGATCCATATCTGAATGGCTTGACACTGATATACGAGGGTTGAAACTTTAATAGTGGCAATTATTTATTTACAGATCGTACGAAGTAGATACGTGTTCAAAGATTCATTTTTTGAACACAACCTACGACCAGCTTAGAGCCAGAAGTTATGACACTTTCTGCAGGACCTGACCATCTTTTTGCAGGGCAATGCTCAAGCACGTACAGTGCAAGCTGTTACTGATTTGTTTGACAGATGGGGCTGCTAAGTGCTGTACCACCTACTGCACTCCCCTGACATAAACCCTCGTGGGTTCAACTCGATTTCTAAACTGAAGGAAACACTTCATGGGATTCACTTCAAGACTGCTACAAATTCGTCGACAATAGATCGCGCCGCTCGAACTGTCAAATGGTTCAAATGGCTCTGAGCACTATGGGACTTAACATCTGTGGTCATCAGTCCCCTAGAACTTAGAACTACTTAAACCTAACTAACCTAAGGACATCACACACATCCATGCCCGAGGCAGGATTCGAACCTGCGACCGTAGCAGCCACGCGGTTCCGGACTGAGCGCCTAGAACCGCGAGACCACCGCGGCCGGCGCTCGAACTGTCAACACAACTGTCACTGCTAAGAGTATCCCACGACTTCCACATCGCTGACAACGGGTTATACACAATGATGGTGACTACTTTGAACGTCAGTAAAACTTTGAAACACGTATCTATTTTGTACGAGCTGTAAATAGATAGTTCCAACCCTCGTACTAACTTGGGATAACACCCCCTTACATTTTATGCCTCTTCTTACCAGCAATTCAGTGCGGAATGAAAACTAATGGAATTGCTTCATGGGATATAATGTCGTTGTCGTTGTTATTTTGGTTGTGGTATTCAGTCTGTAGACTGCTCTGATGCATCTCTCCACGTCACTCTATCCTGTGCAGGCCTCTTCATCTGTGAATAGCCACATCCTTACCATGGTCAAGCCTCTGTCCTTATCTACAATTTTCACCCCTCACATTTCCTTCCATTGCAAATTACCAGTTCCCTGTTGCCTTATGATTGTGTTCTATTAACCTATCCCCCCTTTTATTGAAGTTGTGCCATAATTTCTTTTTACCCTGTTTCATTCAATACTACCTCATTAGTTATTCTATGTACACATCTAACTTTGAACATTATTTTGTAGAATCACATGTGAAAAAGCTTCTTTTCTTGTCTGACGTGTTTATCGTGCACGCTACACTTATATACGAGGCAACACTAGATACAAATACGTTAACAAAAGATTTAATAACATTTAGATTTAAATTCGATGTTACATTTTCATTTTTGGGAAAGGCTGGCCGCTGTGGCCGAGCTGTTCTAGGCGCTTCAGTACGGAACAGCGCTGCTGCAACGGTCGCAGGTTCGAATCCTGCCTCGGGCATGTATGTGTGTGATGTCCTTAGGTTTAAGTAGTTCTACGTCTATGAGACTGATGACCTCAGATGTTAAGTCCCGTAGTGCTTAGAGCCATTTGCACCATTTTTCGGAAATGCTCTTCTTGCTATTACCTGTATTCATATTATTTCGCGTCTACTGCCATCAGTTATTTTGTTGCCCAAATAGCAGAACTCTCCTTTTAGTGTTCATTTGCTAACGTAGTTCCCTCAGTGTTGAGTTTCGTAACTCTCAATGAAAGGGTACCGCCAGATTGCTATTTATAGCAACAAATCATGAAAGACAATATCAGCTTGAGAAGCTGTGGATGTTTCCTTGTGGACAGACTGTTATTAGTACTGATTTCCGAAGTTTCTTAGGCAGTATGATAGTAACATTTAAAGTTTTTTTTACGTTTTACATGTTAGTACCTTTCGTGTTTCATATGCAGTTTGACAGTAACATTTTGTTGCGTCTGTGTGTCCTAAATGTCACTTTAGTTCCTTTTAATATGTCCTGATATTGTATCTAGTATTTTTATTGTTTTTCTTTGTTATAACATACGTTTCAAATTGTTCAAATGGCTCTAAGCACTATGGGACTTAACATCTGAGGTCATCAGTCCCCTAGGCTTAGAACTACTTAAACCTAACTAACCTAAGGACATCACACACATCCATGCCCGAGGCAGGATTCGAACCTGCGACCGTAGCAGCAGCGCGGTTCCGGACTGAAGGGCCTAGAACCGCTCGGACACAGCGGCCGGCACATACGTTTCCATTTTGTTTTTTGGTAAATTTGCCTTTATCTTGTAAAATGAGAAGATTCATTTTAGAGTGTGTGCATTCTGAATTCCGTAACTCACTTTGCCACCCCATGTGCCATCTAGTGGCATTTTGCAACCGGACGGGTAAGCTTATTCAGTATAATCAGCTTCCTCCCGGGAAATACACTGAAACGCCAAAGAAACTGAGACAGGCATAGGTATTCAAATATGGAGATATGTAAACAGGTAGAATACGGTACTGCGTCCGGCAACGCCTATATAAGACAGTAAGTGTCTGGCGCAGTTGTTAGATCGGTTACTGCTGCTGCAGTGGTAGGTCATCAAGATGTAATCGACTTTGAACGTGGTGTTACAGTCAGCGCACGAGCAATGGGACACAGCATCTACGGGGTAGCGATGAAGTGAGGAATTTCCCGTACGACCTTTTCATGAGTGTACCGTGAATATCAGGAATCCGGTAAAACATCAAATGTCCGACATGGCTGCGCCCGGAAAGATATCCTGCAAGAAGGGGACCAACGACGTCTGAAGAGAATCGTTCACCGTGACGGAAGTGCAACACTCAGGCAAACTGGGGCAGATTTCAGTGCTGGGCCATCAACAAATGTCACTGTGCGAAGCATTGAACGAAACATCTTCGATGTGGGCCTTCGGAGCTTAATGTCCACTCGTGTACCCTTGATGACTGCACGACACAAAGCCTTACGCCTCGCCTGGGCCCGTCAGCACCGACACTGGAGACTGCAACGGAGACCCACAGAATGTTGGTGCAGGTGTACGGGGGGGAAGACGCGAACAGAAGATGCATTTACGCATTGTTTAAACGCTTCCGTGAAAGGAAGGAAACAACTGAGGATGAGGCACGTTCAGATCAGCCATCGACAAGCAGAACTGCAGAAAAGACCGAGAAAGTGCGACAAATGCTGGCACGAGATCGGCGACGGACTCTCAGATTGATCGGGCATTAGCAAGGACACGGTGCACACCATCGTCCCCGATGATTTGGGTAAGCGGAAGAGATGCTCTCCATTTGTGCCGTACGAGCTCACAGACGAGCAGAAAACCATACGCATTGATTCTTCTGGTGGTTTCATTTCCACGTGTGACCAGGATCCATTTCTTGTGAACACCATCGTCACGGGAGATGAGACTTGGTGCTACCAGTTCGATCCGGCATCAAAACAGCAGTCGACGTCATGTTGTTTACCAGCTTCCCCGCGACAAAAAGTCTTCAAAAATCCAAGGTGAAAACACTGTTGATCGCCTTCCTCGACTACAACGGCGTCATCCACAAGGTCATACCATTAATGTTGCATTTTACCAGTCCGTTATGAACCGATTGCTACAGCGTACCCGGCGGGTTCTGCCAGCTGCACAGGATTGGAAAATGGATGGGATGCTCCATGACAATGCCCCTGCACACTGCGCGATCCGTGTGAGCCAATTCCCGGTGCAGAATATGGCAACTGGTCTTTAAAACCCTCCGTAGTCCCCTCATCTGGCTCCTGCTGACTTCTTCCTGTTTCCCCGCTTGAAAGCGGCCATGAAATGTGAACGTTGTTGGACGTAAATGCCCCAAAGATCTTGTGACAGCCTTTCTGCGATAGATTCTAAAGGAGGCCTTTGCTGATAGTTTCCAGAAGCTGTACGAACGTTCTCAAAAGTGTGTTGTAGTGGGTGGCGACTATTTTGAACGGCAATAAAGAACATTTGTTTGTATCTTTTGTTTGTCGTTTGATAGCATTCACCGAATGTTTTAGACACACAACGTATGAGTACCCCAAGACAGCGTTTAATCTATCTGTATCCGATAAGTTTTTCTAAGAAGCGATTTTTCGTTCAGTGGGTGTAGGCCAGTAAAATGAAAGACTGAATAGGTACAGAGCGAAGGGCTGAGGAGATAAAAGGGAGAGGGTGAGAGGGAGAGGGTGAGAGAGAGAGAGAGAGAGAGAGAGAGAGAGAGAGAATCGGCATGGTGAGAGGGACGGAGATTCCCCATGTCGAAAGAAAACTAAATGACAGTCCAGTGCCGCGCAGCGCCGTGAATGTATGGTAGACTTGGGAAGGGAAGTTGCGCTGCCCCTCGCGGTGCTGATTTCCCCAGCGGCGCCCAAAGTCCTTCCTGTGTTCCCAGTGCAGAGCCCGCCTTGGCCTGCGGACGTGAATATTCATGTCACTAATGACGGCCCGGCCACGAGGAGGAGGCGCCTGGTGCGGTGGCTGCCCGCCCAGCAAGAACGAACGAAGGGCTGCCTACCTCACAGGCGCAACCGCTACCTGAGAGAAGTCCGAAATTGAGACAGAATATCTGGCCAAGAGAAAAACAGACGCTCGCACGCACACGCACGTACACACACAAACACACACACACACACACACACACACACACACACACACACACGTTACTGCTGTAACGTATCAACGCGATTTAAAAAACTACATTTTTGTGTCATTTCGTGATGGATGCGAAAATTTTAAGCAGCAAATTATGTTTAAAACTGTTACATTCATCGGAAAGCACCTTGTAGCATTCGAGAATGTATGGTCAAGCGGTCTCTCGATTGTAGTGTTGGGCCATACCCGTCCCAGCGTGGCATCGTCGACTGTGGCAGTCATTTCCCGTATTCTCTCCTGGAGATCTGCTACATCACGTGGTAGAGGCGGTACACACACCAGATCTTTAATGTGTCCCCACAGAAGAAAGTCACACGTGATGAGATCTGGTGATCGTGGATGCCATTTCATGAAACAGCTGTCCCCTTCTGTAGCACGGCAGCTCCGTGTTCAGGTACCCACGAACTTCACGATGAAAATGGGGTGGAGCCCCATCCTGCTGAAAGATGGAACAGAGAGTCCGATTACATTTGAGACATCAGCCATTGCTGCAACATGTCCAAGTAGGAATATCCAGTGACATTGCTCTTTGCGAAGAAGAATGGCCCGTATAGTTTTCGACATGACAACGCACAAAAGACATTTACCTTTGGGGAATCACGCTGAAATTCAATGTATTCGTGTGGATGCTTTGTACCCCAGATTCGACAATTATGCCTGTTCACTTTCGCATTAGTGTGAAAAGTGGTTTAGTCGCTAAATATTAAGCGATCAACAATGCCATGCCCATCCTCATACAATTGTTACAACAGCGAACAAAACTAAAAACACTTGTCTTTGTCGTCGTCGTTGAGCTTCTGTACTAGCTCCAATTCGAATGGTTTCACAGACAGCTTCTGTCGCAGGACTTTCCACACTGTCATTGGAGCCATTTCGATGCACCGATTTCTTTGGACTCCTTATGAATGTCTCGTACGGGCTCCACATTCACTTCACTCACACTGGGACGCCCGCTTCTCTTTGCCGGGCACAAGCAACCCGTCGTAACGAATTTCTTGTGCCAGTGGTAAATGGCCTTCCTTGTTGGTGGCTTCTTACCGTACTTGGTTCTAAACATCCTTTGAACAACTGTAACACGCTTGTTTTTGTCGAATTCCAGCACACAGAAAGCTCGCTCCGCACCTGAACTCACCATGTTTGCGACTAGCGCTGACTATCGGCGGTATACGTGAAAAAAACAACTTTCAGGGCTTCTATGCAAAATTACATATGTATGAAATCTGTACAATGTTTGTTTCTTGTGCAATAAATAATTGAAAGTGTTCCCGGACTATGTACACTTTGTATATAACGAAGGCGGACGGAGACATTCTGTGTGCTGTTAGTCTACAGAACAGACGCCTTGATAGAATATACGAGGTATGTCCAGAAAGTTCCGATCGGTCACGAAACTGAAAGCACAGTGTTGGGCAGTGTCTTTAGTATGCCTGTCGATCGCATCACGTTGCTGTTTGCAGTTCCACGCAAACAGTAAGCACGTTAAGCGGGTTATGGAGCCCCTCAGGAAAATAGCGGGTAGGTCGGGGAAGAATGCCAGTGTGCACTCGGTGTGCTTGCCGGGGGGTCTCGTCCGTAATGTGGAGGAGGCCCTTCCGGCAGCTATTGAACGCACTGGGTGTGACCGGCTGCAGATAGTAGCACATGTCGGAACGAATGACGCCTGCCGCTTGGGTTCTGAGGCCATCCTTGGTTCCTTCCGGCGGCTGGCTGATTTGGTGAAGACAACCAGCATCGCACGCGGAGTGCAAGCTGAGCTTAATATCTGCAGCATAGTGCCCAGTGTCGATCGCGGTCCTCTGGTTTGGAGCCGTGTGGAGGGTCTAAACCAGAGGCTCAGACGACTCTGCGACTATAATGGTTGCAAATTCATCGACCTCCGTTATTGGGTGGAGAACTGTAGGGCCCCCCTAGACAGGTCAGGCGTGCACTACACACCGGAAGCAGCTACTAGGGTAGCAGAGTACGTGTGGCGTGCACACGGGGGTTTTTTTTTTAGGTTAGAGGGACCCCCCCTTGGGCGAAACGATAAAATACCTGACGGCTTACCAGAGAGGACATTATCATCGTTGATAAAGAACGTCCGTCCTCAGAGACCGAAAACAGGAAAAGTTAACGTAATATTGGTAAACTGCAGGAGTATCCAGGGCAAGGTTCCTGAATTAGTATCTCTTATTGAAGGAAATAGTGCGCATATAGTATTAGGAACGGAAAGTTGGTTAAAACCGGAAGTGAACAGTAACGAAATCCTAGACACAGAATGGAATATATACCGCAAGGATAGGATAAACGCCAATGGTGGAGGAGTATTTATAGCAGTAAAGAATTCAATAATATCCAGTGAAGTTATTAGCGAATGCGAATGTGAAATAATCTGGGTTAAGCTAAGTATCAAAGGTGGGTCAGATATGATAGTCGGATGCTTCTATAGACCACCTGCATCAGCAACCGTAGTAGTTGAGCGCCTCAGAGAGAACCTGCAGAACGTCGTGAAAAAGTTTCGTCATCATACTATTGTAATAGGGGGAGACTTCAATCTACCAGGTATAGAATGGGATAGTCACACAATCAGAACTGGAGCCAGGGACAGAGACTCTTGTGACATTATCCTGACTGCCTTGTCCGAGAATTACTTCGAGCAGATAGTTAGAGAACCAACTCGTGAAGCTAACGTTTTAGACCTCATAGCAACAAATAGACCGGAACTTTTCGACTCCGTGAATGTAGAAGAGGGTATCAGCGATCATAAGTCAGTGGTTGCATCAATGACTACAAGTGTAATAAGAAATGCCAAGAAAGGAAGGAAAATATATTTGCTTAACAAGAGTGATAGGGCACAAATCGCAGAATATCTGAGTGACCACCATCAAACGTTCATTTCTGAGGAAGAGGATGTGGAACAAAAATGGAAAAAATTCAGAAACATCGTCCAGTACGCCTTAGATAAGTTCGTACCGACTAAGGTCCAAAGCGAGGGGAAAGATCCACCGTGGTATAACAATCATGTACGAAAGGTACTACGGAAACAAAGAAAGCTTCATCATAGGTTTAAGAGTAGTCGAATCATAGCTGATAAGGAAAAGCTGAATGAAGCGAAAAAGAGCGTAAAGAGAGCAATGAGAGAAGCATTCAACGAATTCGAACATAAAACATTGGCAAACAATCTAAACAAGAACCCTAAAAAGTTTTGGTCATATGTAAAATCGGTAAGCGGATCTAAATCCCCTATTCAGTCACTCGTTGACCACGATGGCACCGAAACAGAGGACGACCGAAGAAAGGCAGAAATACTGAATTCAGTGTTCCGAAACTGTTTCACTGCGGAAAATCGTAACACGGTCCCTGACTTCAGCCGTCGCACGGACGCCAAAATGGAAAATATTGAAATAAACGATATCGGAATTGAAAAACAACTGCTATCACTTAGTAGCGGAAAAGCATCCGGACCAGACGAGATACCCTTAAGATTCTACAGTGATTATGCTAAAGAACTTGCCCCCTTTCTATCAGCAATTTATCGTAGATCGCTGGAAGAACGTAAAGTACCTAGCGACTGGAAGAAAGCGCAGGTCGTTCCCATTTTCAAGAAGAGACATAAATCAGATGCGAATAATTATAGGCCTATTTCGCTTACGTCAATCTGTTGTAGAATAATGGAACATGTTTTGTGTTCTCGTATTATGACGTTCTTAGATAATACAAATCTCCTTCATCATAACCAACATGGATTCCGCAAACAGAGATCATGTGAAACTCAGCTCGCCCTATTTGCCCAAGAAATTCACAGTGCCGTAGACACTGGCGAGCAGATTGATGCCGTATTCCTGGACTTCAGGAAGGCATTTGATACGGTTCCGCACTTACGTTTAGTGAAAAAAATACGAGCTTACGGAATATCGGACCAGGTTTGTGATTGGATTCAGGATTTCCTAGAAGAAAGAACACAACATGTCATTCTTAACGGTTCAAAATCTGCAGATGTAGAGGTAATTTCGGGAGTACCGCAGGGAAGCGTGATAGGACCTTTATTGTTTACAATAAACATAAATGACTTAGTTGACAACATCGGTAGCTCCGTGAGGCTATTTGCAGATGACACGGTTGTCTACAAGAAAGTAGCAACATCAGAAGACTCGTACGTACTCCAGGAAGACCTGCAGAGGATTAATGCATGGTGCGACAGCTGGCAGCTTTCCCTAAACGTAGATAAATGTAATATAATGCGCATACATAGGGGCAGAAATCCATTCCAGTACGATTATGCCATAGGTGGTAAATCATTGGAAGCGGTAACGACCGTAAAATACTTAGGAGTTACTATCCGGAGCGATCTGAAGTGGAATGATCACATAAAACAAATAGTGGGAAAAGCAGGCGCCAGGTTGAGATTCATAGGAAGAATTCTAAGAAAATGTGACTCATCGACGAAAGAAGTAGCTTACAAAACGCTTGTTCGTCCGATTCTTGAGTATTGCTCATCAGTATGGGACCCTTACCAGGTTGGATTAATAGAAGAGATAGACATGATCCAGCGAAAAGCAGCGCGATTCGTCATGGGGACATTTAGTCAGCGCGAGAGCGTTACGGAGATGCTGAACAAGCTCCAGTGGCGGACACTTCAAGAAAGGCGTTACGCAATACGGAGAGGTTTATTATCGAAATTACAAGAGAGCACATTCCGGGAAGAGATGGGCAACATATTACTACCGCCCACATATATCTCGCGTAATGATCACAACGAAAAGATACGAGAAATTAGAGCAAATACGGAGACTTACAAGCAGTCGTTCTTCCCACGCACAATTCGTGAATGGAACAGGGAAGGGGGGATCAGATAGTGGTACAATAAGTACCCTCCGCCACACACCGTAAGGTGGCTCGCGGAGTATAGATGTAGATGTAGATGTAGATGACTAGAAAATAATGCCTCCCGCCAAGAATGGATACCTTCCGAGAGACTTCGCTTGATTTCATGCAGCCCAGATAAAGTAACTGTCCTGTGTTTCCTTCTTCATGCTAATTATCGGCCGCACACTGCAGGACAATGAAGACGCTCCAGCAACGTTTTGGATGGAAAATGTTTGATCACAGATCACACATGCCGGAGTTTGCTTCCTCTGAATTTCATCTGTGCTGACATGAACGGCTGGCTATGAAGACAACATTTTGGCACAGACAACGAGCTGCAGACCAGCATAGAGAATTGGCAGAAAGCGCAGATGGCCGCCTTCTATAACGAGGATATTGGAAAGTTGGCAGAGGAGTGTGATACTGCAGTGCCTGCGTTACTCCGAATTACGATGCAGTGTGCCTGCGGACATACATACATGCATGAATGTCCGAAAGAACAGGCACTGCGGCGACTACAGCCGTCATGAAATCATGAAACGTATTCGCAGTTGCGAATACGGGTAACAGTCAGCTGTGTAATAGAATGACGACAGTGAAAATTTGCGCCTGACTGGGACTCGAACCCAGATTCAAATGGTAAGACGACCACTCCGATCAGCGGGAAACCTGGTTTCGCGTCCTGGTCAGGCACGAAATTACATTCTCGTCATTCCATTATACAGCTGACGGTTGTCCGCATTCGCAATTGCGGATAGATTTCATGTAGGGAAATTGTTAGAAAGTGTAGCTAACTGTCGCAGATAAAACATTTCTGATTTTCACTGTGGTTTACATGTCGCGTCCCATAGAAACTTACTTTCTCGACAACCATCTTATGCCTTGATGCATTTACACGCAGTGGATTGGGTCTCCAAGTGTGTAATTCGATTTGTAGCAGAATGAATATGCACCGAACAGGAATGATTTTACTCTGAACATTATTTCCAGATAGGATTCAGAAATTTCTGTTTCTATTATTAGTGCCACATTATGTGCCAGACAGACTTCACACTACATGTAAGATCCACCGCCAGTAACTCAAACGATTTTTGTTAATGACATAATACATTATAGATGCATCACTGCTCAGCACCGACCACGGTATGGAGATGAGCATTATCGTCAATTTATGGCGGTGACTCTTACACGAGGTATTACATGATATAAGTGGAGGTACTGCGGTTATTGGTACCTTTATATGTACCCACTTCAGTGTGTTGGTTGTCTTCCCGCAAACGCGTCACAGAATTTACTACATGATTTTTCTACATGGTTGTAACTGCAGAAATAAGTCGACAACGCCTGTCCGTATAGACTACCCGCTTTGTGTCCACAAGTTAACACCTGACCTGCTGCCCAGCGTAAATGGCTTGCTCATGCCACACGTACTTGGAGTTACGTATTAACCAACTTACAAACATATTGCTCTAATTATTAGAATGCAAAAGAAGTATATACGGCTGTAATGTTGTTCAGTACACTGTCCTCGTCAACAAAAATATCAGCACTAATATCCAAATGCTTTGCACGTAGCACGATGTCGTTCAGGCGTTTTATACAGCATTGCTAATGGAAAGATAAGTTTCTGAGAACTACTCTACGAATAAAGTTTAAATAAAAACTGTAGATGTTAGGTAGATATCAACATCATACTCCACAAGCCATCTAATGGCGTGTGGCGGAGGGTACTTTCGGTACGACTATCTGATCCCTCCAACCACTAGGGAATAGTGCGTAGGAAGAATGATTCTCGGTAAGCCCCTGTATTGGCTCTAATTTCCCGAATTTTCTCCTCGTGGTCAATACGCGAGATGTATGTGGGGGGAAGTAATATGTTGTCTGAAAAGTGCTGTCCCGAAATGTCAGTAGTAAATCTTTCCGTGATGCACAAGTCTCTCTTGTAACGTCTGCCAATGGAGTTTGTTTAGCATCTCCGTAGCGCTCTCTCGCCAACTAAACGGTCCCGTGACGAAACGCGCCGCTGTTCGTTGGATCTTCTCTACTTCCTCTACGTCCTGCCAGATAGGGATCCCAGAGAGAGAATCGGGCGAACAAGTACCTTATAAGCACTTTCGTAGATGAGTTACACTTCCTTAAGATACTTCCGATGAATCTGAGTCTGGTGTCTGGTTTTCCCACCATCTTTTTCTTTGGTCACTCCACTTAAGGTCACTCTGGATAATTTCGCCTAGATATTTTACGGCAGTTTGTCATAAATAGTGCAGCTGTACAGCAGTGGATTTCTTTTCCTGTGTATGCGCAATATGTTACATTTATTTACGTTCAAGGTCAACTGCCAGAGTCTGCACCATTCATCAATACTCTGCAGGTCGTTCTGCAAATTCTTACTATCTTCTGGCGTTGCTACTTTGGTGTAGTCAACTGCGTCACCTGAGAATGGCCTGTAAGAGCATCCGACGCTTTCTACTAGATCATTTACGTATATTGTGAACAGCAACGGTTCTATCACACTTCCCTGTGGTACTCCGGATATTACCTTTACATCTGTCGATTTAGTTCCGTTAAGAGCGATGTGCTGAGTTCTATCTGCAAGAAAGTCTTGAATCTAATCGCAGATCTGCTCCGATACTCTGTAATGTCGTAATTTTTTCATTAAACGGCAGTCCGGTACGGTATCAAATGCCTTACTGAAATCAAGGGAGACGGCATCAACCTGAGCGCCGTTGTCCACCGAGCTGTAGACAGAGAGAGCTGAATGACAGAAGAGCTTCTGTGAAGTTTGGAAGGTAGCAGACGAGGTACTGGCAGAGGAAGGGTCGTGAGTCGTGCTTGTGTAGCTCAGTTAGTAGAGCACTTGCCCGCGACAGGCAAAGGTCCCGAGTTCGAGTCTCGGTCCGGCACACAGTTTTAATCTGTCAGGAAGTTTCAGAGCGAGCTGAGTTTCGCAGGAGCTCTGTTGATTTTTATAGAGGAGCTGTTCATTTTCCAAGAACGTAATCATGCTTGAACATAAAACATGTTCCATAATTCTTCAAGAATGACGTCAATGATATAGGTCTATAATTGTGTGGACCTGTCTTACGGCAGCTGTGGCCGAGCGGTTCTAGGCGCTTCAGTCCGGAACCGTGCTGCTGCTACGGTCGTAGGTTCGAATCCTGCCTCGTGCATGTATGTGTGTGATGTCCATAGGTTAGTTAGGTTTACGTAGTTATAAGTGTAGATACTAATGACATCAGATGTTAAGTCCCATAGTGCTTGGGGCCATTTGAACCATTTGATTTTTATCTTATGGTCTTCCTTAAAAACGGGAATGACCTGCGCTTTTCTTCCAGTCATTAGGTACCTTTCGTTGCTCAAGCGATCTACGATAAATTACCGCAAGGAAATAGAATAAACACATACGAGCAACAACATTTTGACCACTACAAACAGGGAGTTTGAATGGCGCCTGGTTGGTATGTTTGCTCGTGAGCAGTAGGGAAAGGGTATGAACTGGTTACAGACGTCTGGTGAAAAATTTTAGCGCCCATGCGTCCCGCAAATGGGCTAATCCACTGACGTAAGCAACTCTGACAAGGGGCAGAATTTTATGGTTCGGCGTCTGGCCGCTGTGGCCGAGCGGTTCTAGGCGCTTCAGTCTGGAACTGCGCGACCGCTACGGTCGCAGGTTCGAATCCTGCCTCGGGCATGGATGTGTGTTAGTTAGGTTTAAGTAGTTCTAAGTTCTAGGGGACTGATGACCTCAGATGTTAAGTCCCATAGTGCTCAGAGCCATTTGAACCATCTCCTAAAGTTGCGAACATCTATGGGAAGCTCTTAAAGCGCAATAGGAGACGTGTTGGACGTCTATACCTCATCCATGAAAGTGGAGGATTCTCCGCTCTGTAAAGCAGGATAGGCTGCGATCTACGGCATACCTGACGACGGAGTACAGTGTAGGTGCAGGCACAAGCGTTTTGGAGCACACCGACCAGCACAAATGTTGAACATGGGGCACTGCAGCACACGTTCTCAACACATTCGCTTGCATCGACAGGTGCGAATGCAGTGGGAACAGGATCATCGTGGTTCGACTGTGGTCAACGAAAACGAGTCGCATGTTTGGATGAATCACGTTTGTTTTACACCAGGTCGTTGGTCATTTCCAGATAGACGTCCATAGAGATGAACTGCTGCACAAGCATTGAACCACACCACAGAAACAGGCCAATGAAAGATGCACACTGTCCAGTAAAAAATGTGACCACCTGTAAAAATGCCTTTGCAGAGCAAGTTTTTGCAGAGCAGACTGCTGCAAGACTAGCAGAAAGAGAATCAGTGAGGACCTCGAAGGTACCGACAGGGGTGTCACGCTGACTTCAGTGCTGGGGCCAGCTGCACTAGCTTTCACGGTAAGGCACGTGCCATAGCCTGTACAGCCGGATTGAGATTCTTAACGGGTTTAAAATCTGGGGAGTTTGGTGGCCAGAAGAGTACAGTTACTCATTCTGGTGCTCTTCGAACCACGCACGTACACTGCGAGCTTTGTGAGGTGTTGCATTGACCTGCTGGAAGATATCATGCCAAGGAAACACTAAGTGCATGACGGGATGGACATGATCTCCAAGCACAGACACATACTTGCGTTGATCCATTGTACCTTCCATAATGACGAAATCACTCAGAGGACGCCACGAATATATTCATCACACCATAAAGCTTTTGCTTTCAGATGTTACACGCTGTACACGCCAACAGGCACCTGTCTGATGGAGCATAAAACATGATTCATCGGAAAAGGCCACCTGTCGCCACTGAGTGGATGTTCGAATTCCAGCCATAGTGATCCTTAAACTTTGTTGCGCAGTGCAGATATTAACAAACATGGTGCTGCAGGCAGAAATTATCTTGTGCTAATTACTGTGTGGCTTGAAACTATGTACACATATGCAGATATTTATTCACCATTATTTTCACCCCTTAGGTGAGCCATGCATGTACTGTACACTTTCCGTAAGAATAACGCAACGTTTGAGCTGCACTGCCACGTACAATATCGTCGGAGCTAGAAATAAAACGGTCACGAGAGTCAGGAGAGAGGCAGCGAGTGCGCCGGTTTAGAGGGTGGTTCTCGCTACTGGTGGTCACGGACAGAGGCTGGGACAGGGGGAGTGTTACAACGCTGCGCCGTGATGAAGGACGACGGCGCTCTGCGGACGGCAATTTGTCGCGGCGTGGCGCGTTTAGTGTTACAGGCGGTACCCCTGGTCAGCCGCAACCCTTACGACACCAGAGTCCGGCGGAATGTCCACTTATCAGGCGCCGCCCCCTGGACTGCTGCAACCCGCCCGACACCGGAGTCCGGCGGCCGTGTCCACTTATCAGGCGCCGTCGCCAGCCTGCCAGCAGTGATGAATATTCATGCACTGGGGAGTCCTCTTGATTAGTGGGGAAAACGGACGCCGGGCTGGCCAGTCTGCGGCGGCACTGCGCCGTGGAAGGCGACCTCGCGGTGGTCGGGCGGCAATGCGGGGTAAAGCGTTCAGAAGCCAGCACCAGTCAGCGAGGGGAACACTCTGGCGTTACCACCTAACGCAGGCATAATATGGCTAGCGTTGTCTCCATAATGTCTGGTTTACATTTATAAGACCAATAGTTGCTCTCAAGGCACACAGTGGAAAAGGAGGGTTTTAGAGGGTGTAACGCCTGATTATCAAGAAATAATTAAAGTTATTTTACAATATATTGTTTTGCATGTGTTATTAGCCTAATGTGGGGGACAATATGAACTTCTAAATTTTCACTCAATTTTAGTTAATTTGATAACACACAATTTAATAGAAGATGGTAACTTTTTTAATAGTAATAGCCGCTATCATTAAAAAACATGACAGTTTTCAAAATATTCGATATAGAGGGGTTAGTTTTGTAAAACTTTTACAAACTCCCAAAATTTTTGTCCTCTGTTCTTTGTTGCAGATATGACGTGAAGTGCATCGAAATGGCGACAACCCAGGATATAGCGCAATGTTCCATCCGGCACTCAGAATCTGTGGCGACGGTACTGCTAAATTAGCGGCAAATGGTCCAAGTATTGGAGCCGAACAAACGTCCTCTGCGGTATGCGCTCGCATTTTCCATGGCGGCCACCATAGATTATTACAATAACCACCTGCTGATGATACTACACTCCTGGAAATTGAAATAAGAACACCGTGAATTCATTGTCCCAGGAAGGGGAAACTTTATTGACACATTCCTGGGGTCAGATACATCACATGATCACACTGACAGAACCACAGGCACGTAGACACAGGCAACAGAGCATGCACAATGTCGGCACTAGTACAGTGTATATCCACCTTTCGCAGCAATGCAGGCTGCTATTCTCCCATGGAGACGATCGTAGAGATGCTGGATGTAGTCCTGTGGAACGGCTTGCCATGCCATTTCCACCTGGCGCCTCAGTTGGACCAGCGTTCGTGCTGGACGTGCAGACCGCGTGAGGCGACGCCTCATCCAGTCCCAAACATGCTCAATGTGGGACAGATCCGGAGATCTTGCTGGCCAGGGTAGTTGACTTACACCTTCTAGAGCACGTTGGGTGGCACGGGATACATGCGGACGTGCATTGTCCTGTTGGAACAGCAAGTTCCCTGGCCGGTCTAGGAATGGTGGAACGATGGGTTCGATGACGGTTTGGATGTACCGTGCACTATTCAGTGTCCCCTCGACGATCACCAGTGGTGTACGGCCAGTGTAGGAGATCGCTCCCCACACCATGATGCCGGGTGTTGGCCCTGTGTGCCTCGGTCGTATGCAGTCCTGATTGTGGCGCTCACCTGCACGGCGCCAAACACGCATACGACCATCATTGGCACCAAGGCAGAAGTGACTCTCATCGCTGAAGACGACACGTCTCCATTCGTCCCTCCATTCACGCCTGTCGCGACACCACTGGAGCCGGGCTGCACGATGTTGGGGCGTGAGCGGAAGACGGCCTAACGGTGTGCGGGACCGTAGCCCAGCTTCATGGAGACGGTTGCGAATGGTCCTCGCCGATACCCCAGGAGCAACAGTGTCCTTAATTTGCTGGGAAGTGGCGGTGCGGTCCCCTACGGCACTGCGTAGGATCCTACGGTCTTGGCGTGCATCCGTGCGTCGCTGCGGTCCGGTCCCAGGTCGACGGGCACGTGCACCTTCCGCCGACCATTGGCGACAGCATCGATGTACTGTGGAGACCTCACGCCCCACGTGTTGAGCAATTCGGCGGTACGTCCACCCGGCCTCCCGCATGCCCACTATACGCCCTCGCTCAAAGTCCGTCAACTGCACATACGGTTCACGTCCATGCTGTCGCGGCATGCTACCAGTGTTAAAGACTGCGATGGAGCTCCGTATGCCACGGCAAACTGGCTGACACTGACGGCGGCGGTGCACAAATGCTGCGCAGCTAGCGCCATTCGACGGCCAACACCGCGGTTCCTGGTGTGTCCGCTGTGCCGTGCGTGTGATCATTGCTTGTACAGCCCTCTCGCAGTGTCCGGAGCAAGTATGGTGGGTCTGACACACCGGTGTCAATGTGTTCTTTTTTCCATTTCCAGGAGTGTATATTCCCGTCGTTCGTGCCAAGCGTTCATTAAATCACACGTCATAGCACACTGTGCTGACGCATGCACACTCGTTACAAATGGGTGTAGCTCTTAAACATGTATTTTAAGAGCACATTTGTTCTCGCAGTTTTACGTTTTCCTGGGCTTAGACGTGCTTTAATTTTCTCTCAGCAATGCGCTTCTTCAAGAAGTCGATGTCGCTTCACCGACTTGGCAGTTTGCTTATTACTACTCTCGGATGACTCAACATGACTACCAATTTGAAACCTAATCCTTATGCAGACAATGCTGTCTTGTTTTGCTCCACGCTGGTACCGTGTTTCGTGACTTCCAGAAGGCGTACCATAGTGTTCCGCGCTGCCGCATAATGAACAAAACTACGGAATATCAGACCAGCTGTATGACTCGACTGCAGAGTTCCTAGCAAAGCACTACGTACTTAACGGAGAGAAATCATCAGATTTAAAAGTAAATTCGAGCGTACCGCACGGGAGCGTTTTAGAACCGTAACATATCATAGTATACAAGGTCTGCTCAAAAACTTCCTGAACTTTGTCCATAAAATTTTTCTACTCTTACCTTTTACTTATTGTGAATGGTCTCTTTCGAAATACGATCTTCTACAATTAATACAGGCTCCCAACGCTGTTTCCACTTCAGGAAACGGTCTTGCTACACCTCTTGCTGATTCGCGCAAGGCGCCAACTACGAATTTTCTTTTATATCGTCTATCGTTGTAAATCTTCGCTCTTTCAACGGGGTTGTCAACTTTGGAAATAAAAAAAGTCCGCACGTCACAGGTCTGGAGGGTAAGGAGGATGAGGCAACACAGTGATTTCCTATTTTTCACAGTAGTGAAGATGAGCAAGTGCTCATAGCTCTTACGTATGTAATTTAGAGCCAATGTTAACCAGAATTTTTGCGTTGAATTATGGTTCACGCCATTTTTTTCAGTCATTATTATTCTGACTGGTTTAATGCGGTTCGCCACGAATTCCTCTCCTACGACAACCTCTTTATCTCAATATCTTGCGTCCTCAGTTATTTTCTGGATGTATTCCAATTTCTGTCTTCCTCTACAGTTTTTGCCCTCTACAGCTCGTTCTAGTACCAAGGAAGTCATTCCTTGATGTCTCAACTGAAGTCCTATTATCCTGTCACTTCTCCTTGTTGGTGTTTTGCACATATTCCTTTCCTCTCAGATTCTGTGCAGAACCTCCTCTTTCCGTACCTTATCAGTCCAACAAAATTTCAACATTCGTCTGTAGCACCACATCACAAATACTTCGATTCTGTTCCGGTTTTCTCACAGTCCAAGTTCCACTCGTCCTCAAATTGAGGCCTATGTTTGATATTGGTAGACTTCTCTTGGCCAGGAATGTCGCTTTTGCGAGCTAGTCTGCTTTTGATGTTCTCCTTGCTCCGTCCGTCATTAGTTATTTTGAATTTCTTAACTTCGTGTTGTTAAGTTTCTCGCTATTCTCATTCCTGCTACTTCTCATTACTTTCGTCTTTCTTCAATTTACTCTCAATCCATATTTTGTAATCACTCGACTGTTCATTCCATTCAGGAGGTCATGTAATTCTTCTTCATTTTCACTCAGGTCGGCAATGTCATCAATGAATCGTATCATTGATATCCTTTCACCTTGAATTTTAATTCCGCTCCTAAGCCTTTGTTTTATTTCCATCATTGCTTCTTCGATGTACAGTTTGAGCAGTATGGTCGAAAGACTACATCCCTGTCTTACACCCTTTTTGATCTGAGCACTTCGTTCTTGGTCGTCCACTCTTATTATTCCCTCTAGGGTCTTGTACATATTGTACATTACCCGTCTCTCCCTACAGCTTACCCCTATTTTTCTCAGAATTTCGAACATCTTGCACCATTTTACATTGTCGAACGCTTTTTACAGATTGGCAAATACTATGAACATGTTATGATTTTTCTTTAGTCTTGCTTCCGTTATCAACCGCGACGTCACAATTGCCCCTGTGGTGCCTTTACCTTTCCTAAACCCAAACTGATTGTCATCGAACACCTCCTCAACTTTCTTTTCTATTCTTCTGTGTATTAGTCTTGTCAGTAACTTGGATGCAAGAGCCATTAAGCTGACTGTGCGATAATTGTCACAGTTGTCAGCTCTTGCAGTCTTCAGAATTGTGTGGGTAATGCTCTTACGAAAGACAGATGGTATGTCGCTAGACTCAGACATTCTGCACACCAACGTGAATGATCCTTTTGTTGACACTTCCCCCAAAGATTTTAGAAATTATGATGCAATGTTACGTATCCTTTCTGCGTTGTTTGATGTCTAGTCCGCCAAAGCTCTCTTAAATTCTGATTCTAATACGGGGTCCCTATCTCTTCTAAATCGACTCCTGTTTCTTCTTCTACCATAGCTGTTCCCATCCCCGATTCTGTAAGGAATCGAACTCCAATGTATTAAACAGTTTCGAACATTGATTACTTTACGCATAAGCCAATCTGTTAAATATTTGACGTTAAACATGTAGAACGGTTACGGTTGACGGCGTAATGTCCTATATTGGTTATTTCGCATTGTTCAGTGGAACAGTATATTCTGGGTAATTTTCGAGCTGTGAGTTACGTTGGCTGACGATGTATACGCAGTTTATAACTTTAATGTTTGAAGTATTATGTGAAACCTCTTAATGAGTAGATTATGACAGCATTTTGAATTTTTAAGTTGAGTCAATAATTAAATGAAATATCTTATGCGATTCAGCAACTGTATAAATTTGAAGACGTCGAAAAAATCAGCTAACCAATTGCAAACCAGAGGTTAATTTAGCCCTTGACCTAGGTTTCGATATTTATAAAAATACCTTCTTCAGAAGGTACGTAACAAAATATTAGTAATAGAAAGAGATTTGTGAGGTAAGTGTACTAACTTATTACATCACAAATTGGTAAATTATATAAGCTGCGTCCGAGCGGCTCTTGTCATTTATAAAATTGGTATAAAAACGAACAATATCGCATACCATGGCCTAAGACAGTAGTTAGATTACGTTCGGTGTACGTCAGAATAAAAGCACAAATGTATTCGCCCAGTGGTAAAGGCTCTTGTCTTCATACATTGTAACAGGAGTCCACACAGTAAAATACTTGCATAATATTATGGAGACAAGAGCCTTTATTATTGGGCAAATACATTTGTGCATTTATTCTGACGTACGCTGAATGTAATCGGGTTGCTGTCTTAAGCCGTGGTATGCGATGTTGCTGTTTTTTATATCAATTTTATAAATGACAAGAGCCGCTCGGCTGCAGCTTATGTAATTTACCACCGTGTGATGTAACAAGTGAGTGCGCTCATCCCACAAACATTTTGCTATTATCAAATTTTTGTTACGTACGTAAAAGTTGTTTGTAACAGTGTATATACATATTTAGGGCCCACTCCTTCTGAAGAAGATACTTTTATAAATATCGAAACCTACAGTAGATCAAAGACTAAACAAACCTTTGGTTTGCAACTGATTGGTTGATTTTTTTTCAACCTCTTTAAATGAAATACGTACTGATATACAAATTTAGTTGTACCTGGCAGCACTTATATAGGCTATCTGCAGCTGGAGTTTTAGACTTTTAGTAATATAGATGACCACCTAATAGATAACATCTGTAGCTCCATGAGGCTTTTCGAGGACGACGCTGTTGTGTACAGAGAGGTTGCAACGACGGAAAACTGTAAACAAACGGAGGAAGATCTTGCAGAAAATAGATGCTTGGTGGAGGAATTTTTAGGTGACCCGCGACATAGACATACGTAACGGAGTGGGAATAAACAGCCAGTTGGGTCCATTTTTGTTTGTATGACTGGTTACGCTATTGGCGGAGAGCTGCTCGAAACGGTCACACCCAGTGAGCACCTACAAGTGCGCTTACAGAACGCTTTAAAGTGGAATGATTGTGTGAAAGCAATCGCAGATAATCCAGATGTCAGACAGACGCACTGGAAGAACGCTCAGGAAATGTAGCCAACCCTTGTTCGACGGACAGTAGAATACTGAGGAAAGAAGGAAGGAAGGAAGATTGGGTTTAACGTTCCGTCGACATCGAAGTCATTAGAGACGGTGTCGAATACTGCTCCTGACTCTAGGATCCGTACCAGACAGAAGTGACAGAGCAAACAGAGAAGACGCAAAGAAGAGCAGCGAGTTTCGTTACAGGTTCATTCAGTTAGCGCGAAAGCGTCACAAAGACGGTCAACCTTTGGAGACAATGGAAGAGAGGCTTTTTCCACCAAAGGCCATGCGTTCCTACAAAGTGAACCAATAAATCGCTTACTCCTACGTATTTGTCGTGAAAAGGTCATGAGGATAAAGGCAGAGAGATTCTAACTCACCCGGAAACTTGCCAAGGATCGTTATTCTCGCGTAGCATTCGCGAGTGGAACAGGGAAGTGACCGTGGTACACACACACCCTCCACCACACACCGTAAGATGGCTTGCGGAGTATAGATGTAGATATAATGATATTAGCACGTAGGCAGTCTCACTTTTACTAGGTCTAGTCACATTAAGCAAAGAAGATCAGCGCGTTTCGTTACAGGTTCATTTAGTTAGCGCGAAAGCACCTATGTTAGACGAGAACCTGCAATACCCACCCACACACGGCAGCACTCGCAGTGGAGGGTAAAGAAAGCGTGTTGGGAGGGTGAGGGTGAGACGTGTGCGGCTCGTGTTCATGTCGTTCATTGTTTGTCATCTTCTATTACGGTACTGCCGCCTTCTTTTCTTATTCCATTTACTGGCGTCACTAACTTCCTGCCTTACCTGCCCGTGAGTGGCAGCAGCAGCGCTTATCGATAAGTGCACTGTCGTACCATCTCTGAAGCGACCGATACCACGGGTCGTCGTGTGCCTGGAGTTCAGTTGGAGGGGCAACTCGGGACGCAGCAGCAGTGAAGTCGGGTACGGAGCGCCAGTGAGGTGCGGACAGCCAGTGCTGAACTGTCCGACGGAGAGAGATTGGAGAGGGACGACCGTTGGTCGGTCGTTCGGTTGGTCGTCTCATCGGGCGACGCGTATTGGGTCTTTTGACCTTTCTGGGCCTCGTCAGTTGGTCACCTGGGTCGGTTCCTTCCTCGTGCAGAGACGTCGTGACCAATGGGCAAGAGTTACCTCTGCATGGATGGGTCCGAGACAGGGTGGCCGAGTTCCGAACAGACATCGAGTTGGGTCGGGTTGGAGCTGCAGTCAGCTTCGGATAGCCAAGACTCGCCCGACCGTTGCCGACACGCGTAACTTGAGTGGGGACGACCTGGGTTACTAGTTCGGTCGGTCGTCTCATCGGACGACGTGTATTTGGTCGCCGACCGCTTGTGGAAACTCTCTGTGTGCCGAATTGATTCGTCCTTGTTGTTCCTCAGTGATTGCTTTTACGATTGTTCGAGTTCTTGTGCAAGTGTGTTTACGTGGGTTTCCACTGAGCATATGAATGCTGTCTGCGTACTGGAGTAATCAGTCGGTCGGTTGAAATAGAGCAGCGAGTGTGTTGGGTGGAAGGGAATTGATTAGGCTGTTGGTTGGTTTCTCAGCCGTCCCTAGGTCGTGTTGTCACCTGTCACGCTCTCTCACATAAACTGTGGTTAGAGTTTCCTCCCCAGGCCGACCCTTGGAATACCCCTGAGCACCACTGTTTGTTGTTGGTGTTTGTCATTTTATTTGGTCGCAGGTACAGTGCCAGGCCTACAGCCGTGTATTAATGTTATCTATTTTATGCTTAGTACATGGCCTTCAGCCGAACTTCATGTCAACTATTTTAAAATTAGGCCTTCAGCCGTGTTTCATTTAAAATTCTTGTTGCTCTGTATTTAGGCCTTCAGCCGCGTTTGTTTCTGAATCTGTGGCTTTAGCATGTGGACCGAGCACGGGGCTCACAACCCGAACCACACGCCACTGTTAAGCACTAATGAAGGGCTGCCTCCCTTACTTCGATTGCACATAATTCATTAAGGTGAGTCCAACACGTTTATTTCAAATAACATAAATGAAGTTACATTTGAATAAAAAAACAATTTCAATATCAGCTGATTTAGTGTGTGAAGCGCGAGTGAAGCCAATAACCAGATAAACTAAACAATTGTCCGTAATTCAAAAGAACGAGAAAAACAAAATTGAATCAATACACCCCACTGACAAATATCCAAAAAACTTTACAATACTACTCAAAAGAATACATTGAAGTGGGGAGCAGTCATTCACCCGACAGAACACTTCAAAATGAGTTCAATAACACAGCTGCGTGCCCTAGAAAACAGCAAGGCATTAAATACACTTCATTTGACGAATAACAAATACTCATTAACATTACGCCACTCCTGTTTGAACTGGAGTGTCCCAAAGAAACAGGCGCTTATTCTGAAAGAACAATTTTTTTATATGTTTAAATTACAGAATTAAGGAATTCCAAAAGATGTCCAATCGAGCCCCTCCCCCCACCCCCCTTTTTCAGTTGAGGCAGAAATCTTTCCCCTTTCTAGACGGAGGCTGAGCCAGAAACACAGAATGCCACAAAAACACAGTTTTGCTGTGAAATCTTACAGGACACCCGGAAGCAGTAACAGACAAGGGATTGGCACCCACAAATAACACAGGCAAAGAGTAAGGCTGGGAGCACATCCTACGAGAACTTGTTCACACTATGCTCACCACAAACTGTAGACATTCCGGCCGAACATCCGCTTGCGGTGGTTGCCAGAAGGACGAAGGAACCAACAGGCCCACACTTCTCACACAGGCACCTCAATTTGTAGAAACATCTCGGCCAACACCAACTCCGGACTCCCTTCTCACTGCGAGGCTTGGCACAGCTGATATGAAATGCCTTCCAGACAACCAGTAATCGTCTCAGGAGTTTCACGATAAGCAAACAGCCCCAGAGTAACAGACACCACACATGTGCTTACGCCCGAGCCACAATTCCGCCAGTCTCACCGGCCGCCCCAAACCGACTGCCTCTCGCCTTCCCGCGCGCCCCAGCCGAAAACGCAAAGATGCTCGTGCCCGGGGACGATGACAAGTCGATTGCTGATGATCGACCCGCGATCTGGCTCAGTATGTGAATCCCTGTCCGAAGCTTTCTCTTTAATTATACTGGATTCCTGAAACGGCCTTCAGCCGTGTTCTGTAAATGTTTATCTTAAGGTTGTCTTTAATTATTCTTGAATAACTGTTTGGGCCTTCAGCAGACAAGATACTTCAGGTTTTCTTAAGATATTTTTCTATTGTACTGTGTAAAAGCTTATCTTTAAAGCCTCTCTTTTATTATGTAAAGGAAATTTTTTTATTGGGCTTTCGGCCAAAGAATTAACTTGAATTTTCCTTAGTATGGTCTTTAGCCGGAATTTGTGAATGCTTGGCTTTTAAAGAATTTCCTTAGCTGATCTGAAATATTATTTCGGCCTTTAGCCGAGAAGGTATTCTAATTTTACTTAAGAAAGGCCTTCAGCCGTTACTCTAAATCCTGGTGTTTTAAAAGCAATCATGTAAACTTATTGATCTTTGTTGTTTTAAAGAGAAAGCGGTGCGTTGGTTTGAGGAATAAAGTTGTGTTCGTTTTTGTATAACTAACAGTAATTGGTCTTGGCCGCTTTCCGCAACCTGATCCGCTCTGTCCTGCGAAACCAAATTTCAGAGGGGACGCGAAAAAAGACTGCAGTCGTTGACGTAACGCGGATAGAGAGCGGGTTATCTGACGTCCAAAAGGGCGTGATCATTTGCTTTCGGGCCAAGGGTGGAAGCATTTCCGAAACGGCTATGTTTGTAAACTCTTCACGTGCCGCCGTGGTTAAAGTGTACCGTGCGTGGCAAAACGGCGCCGTCCAAAACCGGCGCCGAGGCAAATGTGGTACACCGCGGGCCATACACGACTGCGGTGAACGGCGGCTGTGGGGATGTGTACGGGCGAACAGACGCGCAGCTGTTGAGCAACTGACTGCCCAAATGAACCGAGGACGCTACCGACAGCCCGTCCTTAACGACCGTTGAGCGAACGTTGCTACGTATGGGCCTTCGCAGCAGGCGCCTCGTTTATGCACCCGTGCTGACTATTGTTCACTAGCGAAGAAAGCTGCAGTATGTGATTCAAGTTTTTTACTCCATCGAACAGATGGCAGTTGTCGTGTACGACTGTGTAACACTTGTCAGAAGCGGATGAGGAAGTGTTATGGACTGGGGTGACCCCGTCATTCTCGGAAGCACAAAGGATCATCAGAAGTACGTATCTATGCTTGGGGACCAGTCCACCCCTACGTACAGTCTGTTTCTCCTCGGCTCGGTGGCATCTACCAACAGGACAATGCGAAGTGTCACACAGCTCGCAGTGCACGTGCGGCGTTCGAAGAGTACCAGCCGGCCGGAGTGGCCGAGCGGTTCTAGGCGCTACAGTCTGGAACCGCGCGACCGCTACGGTCGCAGTTTCGAATCCTGCCTCGGGCATGGATGTGTGTGATAGGTTAGTTAGGTTTAAGTAGCTCGAAGTTCTAGGGGACTGATGACCTCAGATGTTAAGTCCCATAGTGCTCAGAGCCATTTTATCCGGATACCCCAAAAACATACGTTATTCATATTAGGTGCTTTGTACTGCTATCTACTGCCATATCAGCGACCTCCGTAGTCACTAGACACCGTAAGAGAGCGGAATGGGGCGCTCCGCGGAACTCACGGACATCGAACGTGGCCAGGTGATTGGGTGTCACTTGCGTCATGTGCCTGTACGCTAGATTTACACACTCCTAAACATCCCTGGGTCCAGTGTTTCCGATGTGATAGTGAAGTTGAAACGTGAAGGGACACGTACAGCACAAAAGCGTACAGGCCGACCTCGTCTGTTGACTGACAGAGACCGCCGACAGTTGAAGAGGGTCGTAATGTGTAGTAGGCAGACATCTATCCAGACCATCACACAGGAATTCCAAACTGCATCAGGATCCACTGCAGGTACTATGACAGTTAGGCGGGAGGTGAGAAAACTTGGATATCATGGTCGAGCGGCTGCTCGAAAGCCACACACCACGCCGGCTGATGAAAGGAGCGTAAACATAGGGCGACTGAACAGTGGAAAAACATTGCGTGGACTGACGAATCACGGTACACAATGTGACGATCCGATGGCAGGGCGTGGGTATGGCGAATTCCCGGTGAACGTCATCTGCCAGCGTGTGTAGTACCAACAGTAAAATTCGGAGGCGGTGGTGTTATGATGTGGTCGTGTCTATCATGGAGGCGGCTTGCATCCCTTGTTGTTTTGCGTGGCACTATCAGAGCACAGGCCTACACTGATTTTTTAAGCCCTTCTAGCTTCCCACTGTTGAAGAGCAATTCGGCGATGGCGATTGCATCTTAGTAGTTAAGTCCCATAGTGCTCAGAACCATTTCAATCATTTTTTTGAAGAGTACCAGGACCAGTTTACCGTACTCCCCTGGCCATCGAACACCCTGGATTAAAACCAAATTGAGAATTTATGGGACAACATCGATCGCGCTGTTCGCGTCATGGAGCCTCAGCTGGCCACGGCATTCAAATCAGTGTGGCTCCACATTCGTGTCGCTGTGTAGCGGAACTCATTGAGCCTCTTCCTACACGTCTTGCAGCGGTCTGCGCTGCGAAAGGTGGTTTGAGCCGTGCACGGCTCGCGTTTATCCCATTTATTGTTTGTCATCTTCTATTACGGCTTTGCCGCCTCGTTTTCTTATTCCATTTACTGGCGTCACTAACTCCCTGCCTTACTTGTCCGTGAGCGGCAGCAGCAGCAGCAGCGCGTATCGATAAGAGCACTGTCGTACCATCTCTGGAGCCACCGACAGTATTTCCGGGTCGTCGTGTGTCTGGCAGTCAGTGGGAGACGGACCAGCAGTGCAGTCGGGACCCAGCAGCAGTGAAGTCGGGGACGGAGCGCCGGTGAGGCGCCGACAGCCAGTGCTCGCCGACCGCTGGCGACACACATGCTCTGTCCGACGGAGGGAGATTGGAGCGGGACGACCGCTGGTTGGCCGTTCGGTTGGTCGTCTCATCGGCCGACGTATATTTGGTCCTTTCACCGTTTCCGGGCCTGGGGAGTCGGTCAGCTGGCGTGGAGCAACGAGGAATTCTCCGCGCGAGGTAGTTTGGCCGGGGCCGCTGGCGGTCTCTACGCGGTGTCGGAGTGTGAGGTGCTGTTCCCATTGCTACGAGGTCCTTGGCTCACCGATCCTGGTCACGAAAGTTGAGTTTTGACTTTATCTGCCAGCAAGTCACGACTGTTCACATTGTGTCGTTTGGAGTTCGTTGTCGGCTGTTGGGACATTCCCGCGAGCAACAACGTGTGTTTTCAAGTTGGCAAATTTTAGCCACCCTCTGGTGGAATTTAGCTGTGCTTGGTTACTTTGAATTGAAGTGCACCAGCGGAATCTTCTGCCTTGTGGTCGTTAACATTCCGGTTACCTGCCCCGGCCGCTGACGCAGATTCAGGCAGTGTATTTTCCTCATCGTGTTTTCGCTGTCCAGCACGGTGTGTAGTTGGCAGCTCAATGTAGAATTGGTTGTGGGCGCCAATACCTTCTACGTTGTTCGATTGAACTCCGTGTTGTGTGCTGGTCGGGTGAAGCGGAGGATATGTTGTCGGTGGGTCCGTTGACTGTCTGTCGGTTGGGTTGTCGTCGGATCGAGGGATGGTTGGGCCGACTGCCTGTCTCATCTAAGCGAGCGTTAGTGTTTTAACCCCAGTCCGACCCTCGGAAACTTCTGAGCGCCGTTGGGTATACTGCCGTTTCTTATTTGTTCTTGTTGTTTGTATTTGTATGGCTTCTAGCAGATTTTTAAATTAAGGTTGTTTTGCCCTTAAGCGTAAGATTGTTTGGGCCTTCAGCCTAACTTAAAGAACTGATTTAAGATAAGGCCTTCTACCTATTAAGTTCCTGATTTTTGTTTGAGTGTTAAGTTGATGGCTTTCAGCCGAATTTAAATTAAAGTGGTCTTGCCCTTACGGTGTGAGATTGTATGGCGCATTCAGCCGGTAGTTCGAAAAATTAATGCTGTTTTTTAAAAACTTTTTCCGCTCTTGTAATGTTTGAACAAATAAGTAAAGTTGTATGTTCGAGTGTAACTGACAGGAACTTATTTTGACCCCTTTCCTGTCCTGCGGGTTTAGCAGGGCGTTTCATGGTTATTCAGTCATGGTTATTCAGAGAGTTAATATGACTGCACAATTTGCTACATCCAGCACGCTGCCTTCAGCCGGGCTAGTACTGAAATCTCTCAAGTCAGTGACAGCACGGGGACTCCCCGTCGTCGTTAGGTCGGTAGGTTCCCGGGTATTTTGTTCTTCCTCTCTTTCTTTCTCTCTCTCTCTCTCTCTCTCGCCTTAAGCCTCGACGGTGGGGAACTTAGTGTCGGCAGGACGTCACACGCCGGCTTTACACGGCTGAGAGGCGCTGCGGCGTGCTGGTGCACAAGTGGGACGTTGTGAGGTCCAACACCCCGCGCTCTCACTAACCGCACAGCAGCCACAGCCCGTTGCAAGGACGGGATAAACTAAGCACGCCCCAGGAAACAACAGGTTAATACCGTGTAAACACCACCTCTTAACACCAAAATAGGCCTCACATCGGCGAGGAAGGGCACCCGCAAGTTTCTTTGTGTATCCAGACGAATCCCGTCATCCCTAGGGCTACGAGACTGCAGGAATGTTGAATTCCACATTTCACCCGCTATTACGAGTAGCCCCAAACATTTTCTATGAGATCAATATCAGGGGATTTAGTGGGGTCGGCAGAGATGAGGCAGGGAGCCCGAAAGTTCGTCATAGCAGGAACGTAAGCATGCAGATCCGATACATGGCTGTTGTCATCTTGGAAGGCTGGAATGTCCACACCATACTCGCAATGAAGATGTAGAAGAAAGGGCAACACGTTGTCAACTAGAATAGGGTCTTTCTTTACGGTGAGCTGAATGAGTAGGCGCTATAGTGGCCCTCACGAAAACAGGCACCTCAAGGATATTTCACCGTCTTACACCATTGACAGTCAGTAATAATTTCAAATGTCACTAAAAATTCCGAAAAAATATTACACAATGTATCTTTAGTCTAGAATATGACTGAGAAGTTTCCAAAAGTAAATCCTTGTCAGGTGTTACGAAAAAAATAAGTTTTTTTTTTTTTTTTGAGTCAACACTCTTCTGAGGGGTCCGATGCAGCCCGCCACGAATTCCTCTCCTGTGCTAACCTCTTCATCTCAGAGTAGCACTTGCAACCCACGTCCTCATTTATTTGCTAGATGTATTCCAATCTCTGCCTCCCTCTACAGTTTTGCCCTCTACAGCTCGCTCTAGGACCATGGAAGTCATTCCCTGATGTCTTAATCTACGTCCTCCGTCCCTCCTCCTAGTCAGCATTTCCCACATATTCATTTCCTCTCCAATTCTGCGCAGAACCTCTTCATTCCTTACCTTACGAGTTCACCTAATTTTCGTCTGTAGCACCACACCTCAAGTGCTTCGATTTCACAACCATACAATGCTGTGCTCCACACGCGCATTCTCAAAAATTTCTTCCTCGAATTAAGGCCTATGTTTGATGGTAGTAGACTTCTGCCGACCAGGAATACCCTTTTTGCCAGTACGAGTCTGCTTATGGTGTCCACCTTGCTCCGTCCGTCAATGGCTATTTTGCTGCGTGGGTAGCAAAATTCCTTAACTTCATTTACTTTGTGACAATCCTGATGTTAAGTTTCTCGCTGTTCTCATTTCTGCTCATCTCGTTACTTTCGTCTTTCTTCGCTTTACTCTCAATTCATATTCTGTACACATTAAAGTGTTCATGCCATTTAGGAGATCATGTAAACTCTCAGGACGGCAATGTCCCCAGCGAATCGTATCACTTGAAACGTCCCCTTTGAACAATTTATACAGGACTATGCTTAACCTGACACACAATATTTTGTTAGCGCAACGCAATCTGACTTTCAAAATTCCCTACAAAAGAATGGCCCTGACTAACATTACTATACCCTTCACAAATCACTTACCTCACAAAAATCTTCGCTGCTCAAGCTACTGCAATACAGCGAGCGCCACTACTGCCAGCTAAATAAAAGATTCAAACTATGGAAGGCACTAACTACTGATAGGGATAGTTAGCAAATGAAAGATATTAATAGAGAACAAACAATGTATTTACCTTGATATCATCATATATAAATATAGCAGTTCATGACAAATTACAAATCTCCGCCATCTCTCTCCCCACATCCACCACTGCTGGCGGCTCACCTCCAACTGCGCAACGCTACGCGCTGTTCACATCCAGCTGCCGCTGCCCAACACTACAATGGCAGACAACAATGTAAACTAGCCACAGACTGCGCACAGCACAGCCAGTGATTTTCATATTGAGCGCTACGTAACGTTGCCAATAAGAAAACATAAACAGCCTACTTACATAGAGAAAACATAAACAGCCTACTTACATAGCCCCTATGCTCCCCACAAAAAATTTTACAAATTGGTTTGGGCAGTGCCCAATACAGATTTGAAAAAAATTTTCATAATTACAATAACAAAGATATCAAATGCACACACTTATTGATACAACATTGGTCAAAAGCTCAAATTTTCTCACAGTCCATAAAGACAGTCCTAATCGTACATAACAGTAGAATAGCAGTGTTTTTCTCAAAGTCTGAGCAGTAAAAGAAAATGCACACGGAAGTAGTGGATTTCCATGCAGTCTTGAAGAAGTAGCGTTGTCCTTCCAACGGAAAGACAGTGCTGACTCTTGACATGCTGACAGATAATGGGCCACAAAAGAGCAAACCCACAGCAGAGTCAGTCGAAATTTTGAAGAGTATTGGTAGGTAGGTCATCACAGAGCAGACCCACTGTAGTCCTGGTAGAGATTACGGTATTGGTGGGCCACCAGAGGTGCAGACCCACTGTAGTCCTTGTAGAGATAATGGTATTGGTGGGTCATCAAAGATGCAGACCCACTGTAGTCCTTGTAGAAATAATGGCGTTGGTGGGTCATCATAGATGCAGACCCACTGTAGTCCTTGTAGAGATAGCCAGCAGCCATCTGTTGGAACTGTGCAGGTGCACAATCACCGTCGAAGAGTCTTGTGGACAATATAGCAAGTCCATGAACCACCACTCGTGCACTCACAAAAAAAAATTTTTTTGAAATGTCCTTAGAACCAGCAATGCTGTTATCCAGTCCCTTGCTGAATTATTAACACACGTGCAAACACTAACAGTCCCTACTTCTCACATATTGTCCATATACTATGACCAACAGAAACGTGTGCAGTGAAATGTAACTTACAAGTTAATAATATCATGAACTGGTGACAATTACAATTTTATAACATAAGAATACAATAAAGGTACAAAATACATCATTAAAAACATAATAATACAGATAACATTTGTAGTACAGGCTTTACAAAAGAACAGAAATAAACATAGACATCAGTGTTACAGGAATGATGACATGAGTACAAAAATAAAAGATCAGAATCACTTTTGAAACGTCAACTTCACATATGAGCATTAAACAGAACGGAATTAATAATGTCTAACATCTTTACAAAGTAAATAACATATTATTAATGCCAATTATATTCGAGGATAACAGTATTCCTCATCATAGTGAATGTAGCTTAATATTAAAAGAAGAAAAAATTCTATGAAACTACACAGAGACAGGAAGGAAACAAATACACATGGGTACACAAACAGATAGTGGGATAACACAAAAGGAAAGGACAGGGTTTGTTGTACTGCAGTAGTTTGCAAACAAAACTTACTTTACTTCTTGGAGATCTCCCTTCATTCAACATTATTCCCAAAAAGTCCTATCTATACCTGCTTTCTGTATTCTATTCATATTTTTTTCAATATAATTATTTCTCAGTGCACAATACTCATTTTGGCCCAAGTCTGTTTCATATAACTTCGCAACGCATTCTTTACCTATTCTCCATAGTCAGTTTCTTATACAGTCTACCCCCTCTTAAGCTAACTTAAATCTACTGAGCTCAGATGCTAAACTAAGGAACGAGGCAGTGCAGCAGCACAAAATAAGTAACAAAAACAACAATGACCAAAAAAATGGAAAATTGCAAAGCAAGCTACAGTAAATCTAAATTACCAAGCAATGCAACATTACAACTAATATGAGCCAATGTGCAGCAACAAAAAAATAAATCTGGCTTAGCAGAGTAACACAAATTAAAGTTCAGTAGCACTATGCCTGGCAAACAGCAGCTTATATCTAAACATGACATAGCTCAAGCAGAAAAAATATTACACTAAAAACAACAATGCAGATAAGGGAAATGTATATTCACATCTTAATATCTATGTAATTAAAGTGATGCACCATAACAACTTATTGTAAAAAAAATATTACCATGTACTTGAAAAGAAAATTATGTGTTACTGTTACTAGTTCCTTCTTATTGTTCTTTCCTTTCCAAGTGCTCCTTTTTTAAAGAATGTGGATCATAAAATAATTATTTAATAGATCTGTTGACAGAAAGTGTTCACATTAGCAAATGCATTTCATTTTATAAAATCAATGCTGCAACACAGCTGGAAACCAGACATCAAATGAAATAAGCAACTATGAAAAGCAAAGCATAAAAATATCATTCAATAGTCATGTGACATTTCATAAGTTAGTAGAAACTCTCTCAACTCTCGTAGAAAGAAGCTTGTCATAATCAGGTGTGCAGATATATGAATATTTCCCATCAATTCATAAGCATTTCAGTAATTAGCACAAAGTGCGAGTAATCATATGTTTTCAAGTTCGACCGTGTCGTTTTTGCGATGCTTTCTACAAAGGAATGTCAGAAGCGAGGTTAATGGCATCCCCTTTTTTTTTTCTACCTGTGCCGCTGAAAGGCTAATGGCTTTTTTTCGGGCGGCTGTCGCCCAGGTGGGTGCCCGCGACGCATTACGTGCAGGTGGTCACTTAACTTTCTTACGGAAATATTTACGACAGCAGTTTCCGCTACAGTGACAGTCTCACATAAAAATATTTCACAGGTCAAGAATTAGCGTTGCAAATCTGTAGAAAGAAAATCCTATAAATATAAGTGTCCAAAAAAATTTTCGCCGGCATTGTGATACAGTCACGCATTTACACACACATTTCATAACTCTTAAAGTACGATTCTCGGTTTCCAACATCCTTTTTCACAAGTCAGCGTCCCTAACCACTATTCATTACTCCTTACCTTATTCGTCGACACTTCTTCAATATTGCATCATAACATAAGTATCATAATCAAATAACTCATATAGCATCAGTCTATTAATCATAAACATACCTCAGCAGCATAATACACATCGTCGTCGTAAAAATAACATCATAACACCTCAGTCAAATCTCAAAATCGTCGTAGCTTCCTCCAATAATTAAAAAAATTCTCTGCTCATGTCAAAAGTGTCATCTGCCTCAAACGTACTTTAAAAATCATGAATCCATACCAAATACATCATTCAAAGCTCTCATAGTATCACAATGGGTCCGAAAAACTATGAACAGTTCACACAGTACAGACAAAATACAATTTCATAAGTGTGAAGTTATCCAACTGTGTAATTGCGTAAACATCTGTCACTGATGTAATAAAAAAATGTTTATCTCTCAGTTAAATGATCAGATAGCTGTGTAATTCTGTGTTAGAGAAATATGGTACCGATGTGTAAAGTTGTATAAGCAAATACCATATTAGCTAGGGTTCCTTGTGGTTGCCACACACATGGTACACAAAGTAGGCGTATACCCCCCTGAGGATTAATGTAATTATCCCCTCAGGTGTTACAGATTACACCAATGGAATGAAATGTATCACGGAAAACTTTCTTTGTAATTCAAAAATCTTTAAAAATAAATGTTTTAAGTACAAAATTAATCACTCAAATACGTGTCCTGTAGCGCTAAATGTGCGTCTTGCTGTAAGATAATTCTGTGGAAGTGTCGTAGTTATCGTCCTCCGAAAGCTAAGTTCTGCAGAAGTCAATGTACTTACCTCATGATAAACAAAAGTGAAATGCTTTGCGTATAGATATCGTAGTTATTACGCTTATTGTTGTGATGAAGAAAGTACTGTACAGTAACGTATTGTTGTGCCACGAAAAAGGCTGTCTCATTGTTGCTATACCACAAAAGTTACTACTAAAACATGTTTTTCTTTCCAGAATAATTCAGAAAACTGTGCAGATATAAAACAGATACACTGCAAAAGCAACATTGTAAATTGTCACGCATTAGCAGCGTCGTGATAAAATCGTGTAGCTGTCACATAAACTAACCACTGTGTCATCTGGCATTTCACAGAAAGTACTTTAAATACAGAATGTATTTTCAGGTAACCAAAATGTTGCATTAAAATCTCATTAGCAGTACTGGTAAATGTTCTAAGTATGTAAGCCTGATAGTCGTTACGTAATCGTGCAACTAACAAGCAAGAATGTACAAATACAACACTGTGTCGTCTGTTCACTATAACAATGCATTCGTAATTTCTGTTTAAAAATGTTCCCTAGGTTCTAGACTGGATATTTAACTTCAAACATTGTTGTATGTTAGCAGTTTCTTAAACCTAACACAGCATACTAGTAATGTAAAGTGAAAAGTTTTATGGCAAAGACAAAGTTCAAAAGCAGATTATCTCTCAGTAAGCGGTTTTACATGTGAAGTGTGGTGCAATCCTTTACTCTTCCTAGTACGCAGACTTTCAACTTCAAAGCAATTATCATATTGTTTACATCGGTAAAGAATGCTAAATCTTTTCTCAAGGCTAGCGTCTTTGTTATTTTTCCCTGAGCCAGCGGCCGCACGCAGCTGCCTGCTGTGCGAGTCATTGTCTGTCTCTTTGTTGGCGCGCGTTGTTATTGGGATTAGGAGACCTAACTTCTACAAATTCGCCTTGCCGAGAGGGCCCAGCTCTGTTAGAATCCCGCCAGTTCTGATGAAATTCACGTCTGTCGTTTTGTCGGTAGTTTCCATAGTTTCTTTCTTGTCGGTTAAGTGGTGGAGAATTTCTCCCTGAATCGTAACTGCGCGCTGGACCGTTGCGTCTAAAGTTATTCTGTCTCCCTTGATAATAATTATTTTGGTTCCCATATTGCCTGTTTCTCTGATTGTCTCTGTGATAGTCATAACCGCGGAGAGGTGATCTTTCCCTGTGATTATAACTACTCTGCCAACGGTTGTCATACGGGTGGTGTCTGTTTTGGTCACGATTTGCGTTGTAAGAATAGCCTTGTCGTGTCCAGTTATTGTTTCTGTCATCGCGGAATTGTGACGTATGTGACCTGTAGTGATTGTTTTCCTGTTTTCGCATCCCGCAACGGTCTGTGTCAATTTCTAATTCTTGTAAAAGTCCCTGAAATGCTTCAATGTCGTCTTTGCAACGTCCTGCCAAAATAATATGTCGTAAATGTTCAGGCAGTTTGATTAAGCAAATGCGGATGAGTTCTGAGGGGCTGTATGGGTTTGAAAGATACTGATTCTTATGCAACATGTCTTCAAAATATTTGACAAGACTGGAAAATTCAGATTGTTCAAAGTGTTTCATCATCATGATGCTATGTTTTACACGGTCTTGTGTGGCTTGAGACCAATATGCTGAGAGGAAGGCATGGTAAAACTCTCCTTCACTGTGGCAATCGTGAATTACCGATCGCATTCTTACAGCTGGTTCATTCTCCAAGTAGCCACACATAAATTCTAATCTGTGTTCTAACGACCAGTTGGGAGGAAAACAATGAGAGAATTGATGGAGCCATGCTTGTGGATGAATGTCGTTGCCAGAATTCTTAAATGTTTTGAATTTACGTGTAGTAATGAACAGCTTATAGTCAAAATCATCATGTCGGCGAGTCGCATATCGGTCATTGTTAGGTCGTGTCGGCCGTTCCATATCAAAATTCGGTGCACATTGCCAATTTCTTTCATAACTTCCGAAATGCCCTGTGTTATTATTTTGTGGCTGTTCCGTATTTCTGTGTCCCTCTTCCCGTATTGGGGCGCGAGTATCCTCTGAAATACGTAATTCTTGAATTACCTGTGTCAGCTGATCTTGTACTTCCCGGATTTCTCTTTGGTGTTGCGTATTAATTTGATTCAGATTTTGTTTCAGTTTCCTAATTTGTTCGCACTCTTCTGTGTCATTAAAGACTACCGGTTTTGTGTCATTCAGATTATCATCTACCTTCGTAGATAAGTTAGTGACCTGATCCGAAAGTTCGGCTACTTTCTCTGATAATGAACTAATTTCCTCCATGTGTCTTTCTGAACCAATTTTCAGAGTATCTACTGTGTCCCTTAAGTTTTCCTGAGTTTTTGCAAGTTGCGTAACCGAATCGGTAGATGCAACTGAGTCCATTTTAGTTTGCAAGGTCTCATGATTTTCATGAACAATAGTTTGCAGTTCTTTTATGGCTGCTTCGTGATTCTGTAATGCATTTTCATGCCGCGAAAAAATAGGCTGAAAATGCTCACAAATTTGTGTTTTTACGTCATTACACACTTTTTGACATTTCGATTCAATGTTATGTAACTCAGTAGTTAAATCTTCACGTGTTTGTTCAAGTGTGGTGTCTAACTTCCGAAGATTTTGTTCCATTGTGTCTAACTTTTTGAGATTTTGTTCCACTGTGTCTAACTTTTTAAGATTTTGTCCCATTTGTCTCTGATTTTGTTCAAGTGTTGTGTCTAACTTTTGTAGTTTTTGTCCCATTTGTTGCATTAACTGTAATAACAATGCACTGGTGTCTGAAACATGTTCCTCAGTGCTTTTCGGCAGTGAAGTTGCACCGGCAACATTCACATTTTGACAAGCGGAAAATGTGTCTTGACTCATTTGGGAAAACGGTGAGGACGCAAAACCTGAATCTACAGTATTTGCAAAATTGTGTCCTGTCATTTCGGATTCCTGAGGCGAGCTGTTGCCGAGCGATCGATCGATAATGCTTCCCTGTTCACTAGCTGTTTCACTGCCTACACCATTGTTTGCCGCCCGCTCCATTTCCCTATGTACAATTACCAAATTACTACTTTGAACATCAGTTAATTCATTACTCGGTGGCGCTAACACACTGCTTTCATTTTCACTGTCATTTCTCAGTTTACTTTGGAGCCTAGTATTACGTTTTTCACACGCCATTATTGTCACAGTATTTCACACGATAACACAGAAAAGCACAATTTGAAGAGCAAAAATAAGAGAACACATTAACATAACACTGAAAATAATATCTAGTTAATTGCAGCTGCGAAATACTTGGTGCAAATCTACATGCATGCCACAACTGTTTTACTGTACAACTATGAAAGACTGCAACTACAAAGGAGATTTTCTCTACAATTACGCGCTAGCAATAAACAAAATCTACACTAATTACACAAACTACAACGAAAAATCAGAAGATTCCAGTGAGGTATCCTCGGCTAAGGGTCGACATATGAAACGTCCCCTTTGAACAATTTATACAGGACTATGCTTAACCTGACACACAATATTTTGTTAGCGCAACGCAATCTGACTTTCAAAATTCCCTACAAAAGAATGGCCCTGACTAACATTACTATACCCTTCACAAATCACTTACCTCACAAAAATCTTCGCTGCTCAAGCTACTGCAATACAGCGAGCGCCACTACTGCCAGCTAAATAAAAGATTCAAACTACTGAAGGCACTAACTACTGATAGGGATAGTTAGCAAATGAAAGATATTAATAGAGAACAAACAATGTATTTACCTTGATATCATCATATATAAATATAGCAGTTCATGACAAATTACAAACCTCCGCCATCTCTCTCCCCACATCCACCACTGCTGGCGGCTCACCTCCAACTGCGCAACGCTACGCGCTGTTCACATCCAGCTGCCGCTGCCCAACACTACAATGGCAGACAACAATGTAAACTAGCCACAGACTGCGCACAGCACAGCCAGTGATTTTCATACTGAGCGCTACGTAACGTTGCCAATAAGAAAACATAAACAGCCTACTTACATAGAGAAAACATAAACAGCCTATTTACACACTGATAGCCTTTCACCATGAATTTTAATTCCATTCCTGAACATTTCGTTTATTTCCATCATCCCTTCTCTGATATACAGATTGAATAGCAGGGGGCGAAAGATTACATTCCTGTCATACAAACCTTTTAATCCGAGCACTTTGTTCTTGGTCGTCCACTCTTATTATTCCCTCTTGGGTCTTGTACGGATTGTATATGATTCGTCTCTCCCTATAGCTTACCCCTATTTTTCTCAGAATTTCGAACATCATGCACCATTTTACACTCTCGAACGCTTTTCCCAGGTCGACAGATCCTATGAACTTGTCTTGATTTTTCTGTGGTCTTGCTTCCGTTATCAACCGCAACGTCAGAATTGCCTCTCTGGTACCTTTACCTTTTCTAAAGCCAAACTGATCGTCATATGTCGCATGCTCAACTTTCTTTTCCATTCTTCTGTATATTATTCTTGTCAGTAACTATGATGTATGAGCTGTTAATTTCATTGTCCGATAATTCTCGCAGTTGTCAGCCAATGCAGTCTTCGGAATTGTGTGGATGATATTTTTCCGAAAGTCAGATGGTATGTCGCCAGACTCATACATTCTGCACACAAATGTGAATAGACGTTTTGTTGTCACTTCCCGCAATGATTTTAGAAATTCTGATGGGATGATATTTATCCCTTCAGCCTTATTTGATTTTAAGTCCTCCAAACTCTTACAATCTGATTCTAATATTGGACGCCCATCTCTTCTAAATCGACTCCTGTTTCTTCTTCTATCACATCAGACAAATCTTCCCCCGCACATAGGCCTTCAATCTAATCTTTCCACCTATCCGCTCCCTCCTATGCATGTAACAGTGGAATTCCTGTTGCACTAATAAGAATTTACGTTTCAAGGAATTTGGAAGAAAATTAAAATTTTAGTTCAACCTGAGGAAAAAACAGAACCACTGACATATTTGGATGTTTATAGATGTATGTGCCACACAGTTTATCGGAAAAACATAAAAGTATTGCAAGATAAAAAATAAAATACTATAAGAACTGTGAAAATATTCTGCTTGTCTGTGAGAGATGTCGTCCATGACGAATTTGCGATCTTCTAGAACCTTCAGTGAGATAGTTGTTAAGAAAATTACGAAAGGAATTTTGGTAATATCGGAGACATCATTATTGTATCGTGTCGCCTATTAACGTATTTTATTTACGAAAGACGACCGCTAGGGTTTTCGTTCCACGGCTCACCTTAACGCCTTAATTGGCGGAGAGAACATTTTATTTGCAGCCCTTACTGATCCTTCATCACTACACCCATCATCCAAATCGCCGATATACGTTATACAAAAGTAGCTGTTGGTACTTTCAAGCCACTATTTCCGTTGAAGGCGAGCAAAATATATTTTTGTGTATGGTTTAGTGAAACCCAAGTTTTCTCGACGTATACTACAAGACTATTGTTTTCTGGACACAGTAAGTGTATTTTACACAAACCTTCGTTCTTGCTGCAGCAGAGTTCTCACACTCCATCAAAAATTTTCGTCCATCATTACGTTTTATGAATCAAAAACCAAATGGGCGGAGAAGACAAAGCCTGAATAATTAATTTTTCCACGGCGATCACCCTGTTTTTTTCTAGCCGTCGGATACTCTTTTCTTTGTCGTAGCATCGAAGAACAGTTGTACGCACTGACTCTTTGTAAAAATCGTCAAGTTCTGTATATTTCCGTTTTTATTTATAGACCTTTCTTAGCGAATCATAACACATGCTCCCTCACAAAAATTCTGCGATGTTAGCGCACTGTTAATACAGAATACAGCCGATCCGGAAATACCGCGAGATTCTAGTCGATTCTGGAATACCCCAAGGTTGGTTGGTTGGTTTGTGGGATTGAAGGGACCAGACTGCTACGGCCATCGGTCCCATACCACAAGTTTCTGTTCTCATTTTATAGACTTGCGCAAAATTTATGTTATTCCTAACTTCTTAATTGTTGGCCAGGTCAGTAAAAAGCTTCGGTACATTCGATATGACTGTTTTAGATTGTTTTTGCATATCTTTTCGCGCTTTACGCATACCAGCCGCAGTTGCTCTACTCTTAGGCTCTTGCTCCTGCATTTCGCACGCTTCCAAACACACGTCAAAGCACGGAAACACGAAACATTCACCTATTACACCGTTAACTTGTGTATGTGGCAATAAAGCTAAGAGTCGGGCGGATCACCTGTGAGGTGTTTGATCGCGTGAAGGCCACTCCACTGGTGGTGCGAAGAACACCGCAGAATTGCCACCGGCCCTCCACACACTGCGGAATGAACGCCTCATTGGGCAGTCGGCGCAAAAGCGAATTCGCGATCCGCCGGCGCCCACTGGGCGCCTCCAGCCACATACTCTTTAGTTACACACTGATGACGTGTAGCTTTTTGTGCAGCTGCCAACAATAGCACTTTGCGAGGTACCTGACTACAAGTGTCCAAGGCACGCAGTTCTCTTCGCAACTCCAGCTCGGAAGCTGTTTGAGATGGTCATCCTTCATTGCTAACAACAATCTTCCCACGTATGAAACAGACTGTCACTCACAAAGCGTCACACTCGGCTACGGGACTGTGGGTTAGGATTTTCTTACGATCGCAGCTCTTACGTCGTGTTACATGGCTTGCGAGTGGTGCACCATTGCTTGTAGACACGTTGGATAGTGTGCGGTTATACACCAACAAATCTAACAACACAAATCAGGGAGTGCTTACGGGGACGTCCAAACACGACATCTATTGTACAAACAAATTTCCGGCTTGCAGCCGGTCGTCGTTCAATACTTCGCACGATATTTCAGCTGGGCACCTTCAGGTGAGCCGTCGCAGACGGGCGAAAACGTACTCCGTTCCGCAATATATAGCGTACTGTAACTATTCTGCGCATGCGTCGAAAACTTGATAGATGAACCACACTGCCCGCCGGCAGCGCCCTCGTTGGTGGAATACCGGAACTCAGTCGCCCTCTGCGTTGCTGTTTGCCACGGCCGTCGACGCACTCTGTCGTCTTCGATTTGAGCAAATCGTGGAGATGATGGGATTCCATGCACTGTCCAGCTGGTAGCCGCTGTCACGATTTAACAGATTTTTCGCCAGTCGTATTTCTACGGATTCTTTAATAATGGAGTCCCAGAAAGACGTTGCTGTGGACAAAATCATTGTTTTCTCATACTCCATTGAATGTCCAGTAGAAATACAATGTTCAGCAATAGCGGACTTGCTTGGCTGCAAAAGGCGGGTGTAACGTTGATGTTCAGTGGTTTGACCTATGTAAGCCATACCACATTGGCACGGTATCTTGTAAACTCCGGCCTTTCGTAGTAACAGATTGTCCTTAACTGATCCCACAAGGTCCGCACTCTTCGATGGTGGGCGGAAAACCACATTTACCTGAAATTTTCGGAGGATTCTTGCTATTTTAAAAAGTGTTGCCAACGAAAGGAAGAAAGCTAAAGATTGTTCCGGCATGTTCTCCTGTTTATTCACTTCCTGCTTCTTAGTTTTAACTGTTAGCACCCTATTAATCTGCCGGATGGAATACCCATTTTCGCTGAATACTGTCTTTAGATGGGCGAGTTCTTGAGGTAAGCTATCTAGATCTGAGACAGTATGAGCTCTATGAACAAGTGTTTTAAGCAAACTCATGGTTTGCGATGGGTGATGGCAACTCGATGCTTGCAGGTACAAATCAGTATGAGTGGGTTTCCGGTAAACTGAATGCCCTAGAGAACCATCATTCTTCTTTCGAACCAGGACATCCAAGAAAGGCAAACAACCATCTCTCTCTATCTCCATGGTGAACCGGACGTTGCTATGAATGGAGTTGAGGCGATGTAGAAACTCCATTAATTTATCTTCTCCATGAGGCCACACTATGAAAGTGTCATCCACATACCGCCAAAAAACTGTTGGTTTCAGGGCAGCTGATTCAAGCGCTCTCTCTTCAAAATCCTCCATAAAAAGGTTGGCCACCAAAGGAGACAGGGGCTACCCATGGCGACACCGTCAGTCTGTTCAAAATATTCTTGATTAAACATAAAATAAGTTGAGGAAAGAACAAAGCAGTGATATCAACAGGAAACATGTTACCAATCAGTGTCAAAGAATCTGCAAGAGGAACTTTTGTAAAAAGTGAGACCACATCAAAACTTACTAGAAGGTCTATTCTGCTAAGACAAAGAGCCCCCAGTCTATTGATAAAATCAGCTGAGTTTCGTATGTGATGTGAGCACTTGCCTACGAAAGGTCTCAGTAAGGAAGCGAGATGTTTAGCTGAATCATATGTAGGAGCTCCAATGTTGCTCACAATTGGACGCAGAGGAAGACCCTCTTTATGAATCTTTGGAAGGCCATACAGTCTTGGAGGTACACAACCATGTGGTCTTAACCTCTTGATGGTCTCTTGCGGTAAGGAGGAGGAATTTAATAGTGCTGAAGTTTTCCGTTGCACACGTCCTGTAGGATCGTAATCAATCCTCCTATAGGTAGAGTCACTTAGCAGACCATACATCTTATCATTACACACACCACGAGGTAAAAAAACAGTTGCATTACCTTTGTCAGCTTTCAATACCACTACGTCAGGGTCCTCTCTCTGATTTCGTAATGCAGCCCTTTCTGCAGAGGTTAAATTACTACGTTGAGTAGGAGCCTTCAACAGAGCACGGCAAGTTTACCTTCTTACTTCGTCTGCAGCATCCAAAGGAAGACGTCGTACAGCTTCTTCAACACCACTCAAAATACTTATTAATGACGGTGCTGCAGGTGTAGGTGCAAAATTGAGTCCCTTGCTTAATACAGACAGCGTCGCGTCGTCCAAATTCTTCTCCGTGAGATTGACAACGGAACGTTGTACCATTATTCCTTCTGGCGACGGCTTCTGTGGCAACAGGCGATCAAATTTTGATATCTGCCGACAATTAGCATCCTTGTGGATCCACTCGAACTCGGCCGAAGTCACTCCATCAACCCAGTCCCATGATACAGGAGAAAGATACCTTGCAACCTTCAGATGTAACCGGTAAAGTCCTGCTGAAATAGCATCTAACCTTCGTCTTGTATAGCAAATCCTCTCTTTGACAATAGCATGACTAGCCTTCTCAGTAATCTTCCGTGCAGCAGCGGTATTAATGAAATGAGTCACTCTAGCAAATTTTGGTATAATGCCATGGTCCCGACATCTCACTAAAGAGGTTAAAGAACTTAAAAGCTTTGCTCTTTTACCACGTAGCTTCTCGAAACTTCGGATATGTGAGGCCATCGTCTCCCCGTAAAGGCGTCTGATGTGAATTTTAAAATTTTCCCGGCGAATTGACTGTTCAAACAAATTTCGGGCATGCAGCCGGTCGTCGTTCAATACTTCGCACGATATTTCAACTGGGCACACGGAGGGCCCGTGCTACGACCTGCTGTGTTTGACCAGCCCCCCGTCGCCCTAGTATTCTACCCCTTATAAAGTCATCAATATGTGTTCTTTGAGCCATTGCCAACACACAGTCACCATTAGTACGTCTGAAAACGTCTGCACACTTACTCGCTGCACCATACTCTGACATGCACCAACACACCTCTGCGTATGTGGACTGCTGCCAGCGCCACCGTGCGACGACCGCAGGTCAAATGCACCACATGGTCATACCCCGAGGTGGTCAAACCTCCCACCAGAGCGTTGTTTCGCCATGTATCAGCATTATCCTTAATTTATGAGCATGAGTGTATTTGCGTTGCTTGTAGATAGCCACCTTTCCTCCCCGGTCCTCCGCAATATGCAACGAAAAACTAGTTCAATTAATACTGCAGAAGCTGTGCTTTATCATTCACCGCACAGTATTTTGTGCAGTGAATGTACAGGTATGAAACTCACATTTATGAGAATTTCTCCACAATTCCTTATGATTTATCTTACTTCTGCTGCATTCATCATCTTCACTCCCTCCTCCTCTCGCTTCGTCCCATCGAAATACAGCATTCTGCTGCGTTGCGCTACCCAGTTGGCTCTGCTAATATTCCTGTTTAATTACGTCCGATTTAAATATCCTGTCGCGCATTCCGCTTGAATATTGTTTCGGTTGCTGCCAGGGGCAGAAGGGGGACATTTGCGGTTTGCGGGTACCTCGTTACCACATAATATATCCGCCTAATTCAGAGGTCGCTTAATTGTCCCTATTAATTTTTGAGTTCATTAGTTGCTTTACGTTGGTCACAAACCTTTTGTCCAGCACGTTAATTTTCCACGTAATTATTTCTGTAACGTATTTTCATATCTATTGCTGGTTTTACACGTTGCTCTTTCGCCACAAATTCCACAAGTTGTTGTTACCTTCAGTCCCAAGTCTCGTTTGTTGCACCTCTCCAAGCTACTCTATCCTGTTTTTATTTGTTTGTGCATAATGCAAAATAATCATTGCTTGAGATCTCAGAATGTGTCGTATCTACAATCCTTTGTTTTACTCAAGCTCTACCATAAGCTTTTTCTCACTAATAAATGTATTAACTACTCTATTTAAGCATCTAACCTATAGCACACTTCTGTGGCGCCACATATCAAAAGGTTCTATTCCATTCAAATCTTCCATACAAGGCTATACATCACATAATACTGATTTCATTTATAGGGCCAGGAGAGATATAGATGGCTTAACTATGCTTGAAGATGGAATTAAAGGTAAAATTCGCAAGCATAGCGTAAAGAGCAGTTGCAGGGTTAGGCTCGTGATTGTTAGTACGAGTTTGCAATAATCCCATGTTTTGCTTGTCAGTGCAAGAAGCCTCCTTATCCTCCAAATAATAATAATAATTATTATTCTCGAAATCTAATTCATAAATATGCTGTGGTTTTTAAATGTTAATGTAACTTTGAAATTGAAATAATTTTTTAATCTGGCACTCAGCCATTATTGATACTTATAAGGTCATTCTCAGGCATTTCGCCATTATTAATACTTGTCAAACTATTATTGATATGGTGATTTCTCTTTTTATGTAAGACTTAATTTATGAAATCCTTTGTTACAAGTTATTCAGTAGTTAACAGAACCCAAGCATACTCCTTTTCATTAAATTTATTGTTAGTAACAAACTTTAGCCGCTGGTGCTGCATGCTGCTGCGAATTGCTGTAAACCACTTGGAAAAAGACAGTCATCTAAAGTGGTGAGTGCAAAACTTAGGGCCAAAACACAGACACTGACACACCGCAACATGTCGTGTACTCTAATCCAGTAAATTCCGTTGCACAAGCCAGATTCTGTCTTGCTTGTAAAATCTTACTCAAATACGCAGTCAGAGAGCTTAGGTACTCTTTGTTACAGGTTCATTTGTCCCAGTAGTTTTTCATATTCAAATGCGCAGTCAGATAGATTATCCAAATGTTAGTTTTTTAGCTTTTCATGTAACGATCTGTATGTGCAGAACAGGGAATCAGTGATCATAAGGCCGTTGCATCATCCCTGAATATGAAAGTTAATAGGAATATAAAAAAAGGGAGGAAGGTTTATCTGTTTAGCAAGAGTAATAGAAGGCAGATTTCAGACTACCTAACAGATCGAAACGAAAATTTCTGTTCAGACACTGAGAATGTTGAGTGTTTATGGAAAAAGTTCAAGGCAATCGTAAAATGCGTTTTAGACAGATACGTGCCGAGTAAAACTGTGAGGGACGGGAAAAACCCACCGTGGTACAACAACAAAGTTAGGAAACTACTGCGAAAGCAAAGAGAGCTTCACTCCAAGTTTAAACGCAGCCAAAACCTCTCAGACAAACAGAAGCTAAACGATGTCAAAGTTAGCGTAAGGAGGGCTATGCGTGAAGCGTTCAGTGAATTCGAAAGTAAAATTCTATGTACCGTCTTGACAGAAAATCCTAGGAAGTTCTGGTCTTACGTTAAATCAGTAAGTGGCTCGAAACAGCATATCCAGACACTCCGGGATGATGATGGCATTGAAACAGAGGATGACACGCGTAAAGCTGAAATACTAAACACCTTTTTCCAAAGCTGTTTCACAGAGGAAGACCGCACTGCAATTCCTTCTCTAAATCCTCGCACAAACGAAAAAATGGCTGACATCGAAATAAGTGCCCAAGGAATAGAAAAGCAACTGGAATCACTCAACAGAGGAAAGTCCCCTGGACCTGACTGGATACCAATTCGATTCTACACAGAGTACGCGAAAGAACTTGCCCCCCTTCTAACAGCCGTGTACCGCACGTCTCTAGAGGAACGGAAGGTTCCAAATGATTGGAAAAGAGCACAGGTAGTCCCAGTCTTCAAGAGGGGTCGTCGAGCAGATGCGCAAAACTATAGACCTATATCTCTGACGTCGATCTGTTGTAGAATTTTAGAACATGTTTTTTGCTCGAGTATCATGTCGTTTTTGGAAACCCAGAATCTACTATGTAGGAATCAACATGGATTCCGGAAACGGCGATCGTGTGAGACCCAACTCGCTTTATTTGTTCATGAGACCCAAAAAATATTAGATACAGGCTCCCAGGTAGATGCTATTTTTCTTGACTTCCGGAAGGCGTTCGATACAGTTCCGCACTGTCGCCTGATAAAGTAAGAGCCTACGGAATATCAGACCAGCTGTGTGGCTGGATTGAAGAGTTTTTAGCAAACAGAACACAGCATGTTGTTATCAATGGAGAGACGTCTACAGACGTTAAAGTAACCTCTGGCGTGCCACACGGGAGTGTTATGGGACCATTGCTTTTTACAATATATATAAATGACCTAGTAGATAGTGTCGGAAGTCCCATGCGGCTTTTCGCGGATGATGCTGTAGTATACAGAGAAGTTGCAGCATTAGAAAATTGTAGCGAAATACAGGAAGATCTGCAGCGGATAGGCACTTGGTGCAGGGAGTGGCAACTGACCCTTAACACAGACAAATTGTCTATTGTGAATACATAGAAAGATGGATCCGTTATTGTATGATTATATGATAGCGGAACAAACACTGGTAGCAGTTACTTCTGTAAAATATCTGGGAGTATGCGTGCGGAACGATTTGAAGTGGAATGATCATATAAAAGTAATTGTAGTCCATCAACAAAGGAGGTGGCTTACAAAACACTCGTTCGACCTATACTTGAGTATTGCTCATCAGTGTGGGATCCGTACCAAATCGGTCTGACGGAGGAGATAGAGAAGATCCAAAGAAGAGCGGCGCGTTTCGTCACAGGGTTATTTGGTAACCGTGATAGCGTTACGGAGATGTTTAACAAACTCAAGTGGCAGACTCTGCAAGAGAGGCGCTCTGCATCGCGGTGTAGCTTGCTCGCCAGGTTTCGAGAGGGTGCGTTTCTGGATGAGGTATCGAATATATTGCTTCCCCCTACTTATACCTCCAGAGGAGATCACGAATGTAAAATTAGAGAGATTAGAGCGCGCACGGAGGTTTTCAGACAGTCGTTCTTCCCGCGAACCATACGCGGCTGGAACAGGAAAGGGAGGTAATGACAGTGGCACGTAAAGTGCCCTCCGCCACACACCGATGGGTGGCTTGCGGAGTATAAATGTAGATGCAGATGTAGAAATGACAGTGAAACTGACACTCATGCAACGCGCACACAGTGTTATGTAGGTTAGATTCCGATTACTGACAGCTCAGGTTGCTTGAGTCCATTTTCACAGACGAACATAGGCTTTATTTGTTGTAGGTGTAGCGGCGGTGAAATGAAAACGAGAGAGATGGAAAAAGAGTCTATCGCTTACTTTAGCTACTGCTGTCTATTAGATTACTGCTGTCTATTATTTCAAGAATAATCGCCATAGTTGTGAATACATTTGTCCCACTGTGAGACAAGTCGGCCAGTGCCTTCGCAGAAAAATATTTGCGGTTGCCGGAACCATGATCGTACCCAGGCGTGCACCTCGCCATCCGGAAAAAAATCGACGGCATCGAACGTCTTTGTTTCAAGGCTACAAAAATACGGAAATCGCATGAGGAGAATCAGGAAAGTACGAAGGGTGTGTAAGGCTTTCCCAGTGAAAGGTCTGGAGCGTAGGCGTAGCAGCATTGGCGACATGCAACCCGCATCAGAATGATGTCGTCCGTCAACATTTCAGGGCGTTTGGACTTCGGGCGCGCTTCAGTTTTTGCGAAGTGTCCACGTACATCTGTGCGTTAATTGTGCCGCCGTGTTCTAGAAAATCAACGAGTAGCAGGTTGATTGATGGACGGCATCATTCTGTCGCAGGATAAAGCACGCCGACACGTCGTCCAGGTTGTTTAGAATAAGCTGCAGAAGTTCCGCTGGAAACACTTACACATCCCCCATACAGTCCCGATCTCTCCCCGTGCGATTTCCATACTACTGGAGCCCTGATCAAAAGCATTCGTGGTCCTCGATTTGATTCACACGAAGAGGTGCTCCCTCGGGTACAATAATGCTTAGACAACAGCAAACATTTTTTTTCTTAGTGGCACTGGCCGTCTTGCCTCACAGTGAGAGGAATGTAGTAATAATTACGGCGATTACTTTCGGAACAATAAACAGTTCACTTACTTTTTTTCCATCTGTCTCGTTTTCACATATAGACTATAACAGGCTCCTCACGAGGAAAGCTTACATCTATACTGTTACAACATTACAAGGCGATTTGTATTAGAGTCCTATTTAGGTAGGTAAAAGTTTGTGTTCTGCCGTACGGCAGGCTTTATCATGGGGGAAGCCTCGTCAGAGAGGTCCCCGGCATGAGCGTCTAGGGAAGTGATTCCAGTGGTGGTTCCGTTGCTTTCTACTGATGATGATGAAATGATAATGAGGACAACACAACACCTGGTCCCTGAGCGGAGAAAATCCCCGACCCAGACGGGAATCGAACCCGGGCCCCTTGGCGCGACAGACCGCCGCGCTGACCACTCAGCTATCGGGGCGGACATTTAGGAAGAGTGGGGGTTAAAAACTCGATGCTGTCGTAAATATATGCTTTAGGATATTCACACCATAAAATCGATTGTAGGCGAAGCTCTCTTCAAACCCAGCTATATCTCGCAATCAGTTTTACACTGCGAATACCGTTAATCACACAATTAGGAATTAGAAGTTACGGAGTCCCAGATGCGTTCACACTGCCAGTGTGTCTGTTCAGTTCAAAAGTTATTTTGTAATGTAATAAAGTGTGTATAATGATGTATACAACTTTACTTTATTTGTAATTGGATTCCTAGTATTCTACTGTCTCCTTTTCTTGCTTTTTAAAGTGTGTGTCCTGAGGTTGAAATGAAATGAAATGTCGTGTGGCGAGAGCCTCCCGGCAGGTAGATCTGATCGCCTGGTCCACGTCTTTTGAGGTAACGCCACTTCGGCGACTTGCACGTCGATGGGGATGAAATGATGATGAGGAACACGACATGATGATTAGGACAACACAACACCCAGTCCCTGAGCGGAGAAAATCTCCAACCCAGCCAGGAATCGAACCCGCCCCGCCCCGCCCCGCCCCGCTCTGCCCCGCCACCCCCCCTGGCATGACGAGACGGCGCGCTGCCTACTCAGCTACGGTGGCGGACACCAGAGTTGAAATATATAATTAACAAACATTGGGCCGTGAGTGGCTCGTGTTCCCGCCATCACGTATTTTACACCCCGTTTTTAACGTACTTCCACCTCACTTTGTTAATTTAAATTACTACTGTCACTGAGTTGCTGCTTCGCCTGACCGCGAGCGGCGCTGGCAGCGCGTATCGATATCTCACCTCTCGTAGTATCTTTGCTCGACCGGTATTACTTCCCGGTCGTTGTCTGTCGTAAGGCAGTTCGGGTCGCGAGTTCGGGCTGCCAGTCAGTTGGAACGCGTCTGGAGCGCAGTCCGGACCTGCCAGTCGGGGAGTTGCAATGCGGCACTAGTGCAGTCGGGTTGGAGCAGCAGTGAGGTCTGCGTCGACATAGCTCGCCCGACCAGGTGTTGACAACACTAGTCTCATTCCGTATCCCCGATTATTTCGATCGAATAGGCGATGTGACGTACAGCATGGCAAGAAGTTGCCGTACCCCTGAATCGTTAGGCTGGGGATACCGACTGGTGCGCTGGAAGGGTTGCATACGCAGTAGGCGCTGGGCGTCGAGGTGCGAGAGGCGATGAATATTCAGCGACGCGGAGGCGTAGGCGCTTGCGGGAGACGGACCCAGCTCACTGCGCCCTCACCCCAGCCGGCGCTCCGTGCTCTTCTGGCGGCTGTGCTACACCCCTCTGGCTTTCCACCTAATTACACGTGCGGCGGCGCCAAGGGGAGGCATCCCGCCTCTACTCTTAAAGGCTGTGTGTGTGAGTGTGTGAGTGTGTGTGTGTGTGTGTGTGTGTGTGTGTGTGTGTGTGTGTGTAGGGGAGTACAGAGAGCGCACCTACGAGCCTAGTATGTGGCTTCAAACGCTACGGAAGGGAGCTCATACCTTTGACGGTGTCGCGAGTCTTCAGAGGAAAAGTTGGCAGATCATAAGCTGCTTTTTAGATCTCCCTGAATGTTACACTGGCGAAGCGCTTTATTTCAAAGCCATCACGTCAACCTCTTTATTACTCTATAAAGACTGAATTCAACTTGGAAAATAACTACATATGGAGGGTAAAAAAATTTCACAAACTGACACGACACACGGGCATACGCCAAGGATCAGTGATCACATAGGAACGGCGGGACGTAAACGCCACTAGAGGGTGTTGCTATACAAACACGGGCGGAGCGCACGCAGAGCGTCGTCATTCACGCCGTGTGTGTGTGTGTGTGTGTGTGTGTGTGTGTGTGTGTGAATTCTTAAGGGACCAAACTGCTGAAGTCATCTGTCCCCTAGACCTACATACTACTTTAACTTATGCTAAGAACAACACACGCAGGCGCGCGCACACACACACACACACACACACACACAAACACACACACACACACACACACACACACACACACACACACGGCGGAGGGAGGACTCGAACCTCCGGCGGGAGGCGCCGAGCAATCCGTGACATGGCGCCTCAAACCGCGCAGCCACTCCGCGCGGCTCATTCACGCTGTGGAAGGGTTGCCAGTGAGAATACTAGCTACATGTGCCGCAAAATGGCTGAGATGCATTTGTTTTATGGCGCAGCCAGCTGCAATGTACGAGAAACCGTGCGATTGCATCATGCCAAATATCCCGACAGACAGGTGCATGCCACACATTATTCACCACCCTGTATCACCGATTCTGTGAAACCTCGTTCCATGTCCGGAAGCCGGATGCTGGTCGCCAACGAACAACATGGACAGTTGCGGCGGAAGAATGCGTCCTCGAAAGGGAGCAGCGTACGCCGTCAATAAGTACACGACGTGTATCCCACGCCACTGATATCCTCTAACCCTCGGCCTGCCGGTTTGTACACGACGAAGGATTGCATCCGGTTCATATCCAACGCGGATAGGCACTGAAACCGGAAGACTACAACAAGCGCATGGGATTTGAGCGGCGCTTTCTGCAGGAATCTGTTATAGAGCAAAGCTTCAAAGTGAGTGTCCTGTTCACCAATGAGGCTGCGTTCTCACTCGAGGATGTGACGAATGTTTACAACCTGCATACGTAGGTGTGTGTGAATCCACATGTTACACTTACGCATGCCTGACAACGCAAATTTACACTTAACATGTGGACTTGCATCGTCGGAAACTGTTTTAATTGGGCCGTACATTCTCCCGGACCGATTTGATGGTCGCACGTATCTCCTATTTCTGCGAGAGGTTCTGCCGAACATGCTGACCCTTCGGCCAACACATCAAATCTCGAATTTTCATATATTAATTTAAAAATTAAAAAAAATATTCAGATTTAGTTGACAATCACAGTAGCTCTCTCTCGACAGCTAGCTGTATCATTCACTAAGTTTACATTTATGAAGTTCCTACATAATGTCGGAGCGAGAGGAAAAAATTAGATTTCCTTTTTATGGCCATTTTTAATAACATTAGAAACACGACGTGCAAACGAAGCACTTCGGGCGTCATTGGCTCCCGCCAGAAATCCACACCGAGCGAAGAGATTCAGACTTAACACTTCTATAGCCTATGGGCCCAACAGTAAAATATGTTAAAAGAGAACAATGGCTCTAAGTCTCCTAGACTTAGAACTACTTAAACCTAACTAACCTAAGGACATCACGCACATCCATGACCGAGGCAGGATTCGAACCGGCGACCGTAGCAGCTGCGCGGTTCCAGAGTGACGCGCCTAGAACCGCTCGGTCACAGCGGCCGGCGTAAAAGGAAACATTCCCAAGTGTAAATAGACGATCTTGATGAAACTTGGCGGTGTGTAGAGGAGAGAAAATATGGAACACGGATTTTTTGTTTTTTTGTTTTTTTGTTTGTTTGTTTGTTCGTGCCCAATTTCATTTTTAAAGGGTAAAACACATCCCGAAAGGAAATCTGGGATTTTAGATTTAGAGGGAATATCTTCGATACAATTATATGTAAAAAATGTTTTTCATACAAAAGTTGATATTTAATTGATATTCTTGAAAACTGTATAATCAACGTTTGTAATAATTTGAAATTTTGCAAAATACTCCACCACCTTTAATTTCGAAAACTGAAAACTTTCGATACTACGTAAATTAGTGACGTTTTAAAGCTACACACATCCCTGCGTAATAAGGATGGTTTCTGAAAGACCATTTATCAAAAATAAGTGTTTATTTTAATTATAGTTTTATGTTTTAAATTCTTATTTTACGTCTTACATTCATGGTTTTTTGTTTTTTTATTTTTTATTTTACAGTTTGACATGTGTATTTTATTAATTAAAAACAATAAGTAACTCATTACTATGATATAAAATAATTACAATAATGGTCATTTGTAAAGAAATTCTCAAAATGTAATGTTCTTTTACACTACGCATATAAGTGAACGAAATTCCTTCACGTAATAGACAAAGCAGAGAAGCCAATATAAAACAAACTTCAGCAGGATTTCAAATTGTCGTGGGTGTTACTCTAAATATCCTGACTTGTATCAGGCATAGTCCAGTACTTTGGTTAACCTTGGCGAAGAGAATTTATTATGTGTTGCTGACTGCAACTTGACTGCATTTTTTCTCGACTGGAGACTGACATAATGATCATTCTAGTTTTTACAACATCGAAAGCCGTGTCTGTCCCACAGCTGTGTCTGTACCGTCGAGTACTTCGAGATCACCAGTTGAACAACTTCCTTGTAATTAAGTACAATGCTCTATACTGTGCTTTCCAAATAATACTCCTAAAAATCTAACAATAAAGCCAGTCAAAATTGTTAACCACAAATGACTGAAAGTTAGCAATTCTCTTCATCTGATAAACCTCAAATGACACAGCGCAATTGGAAATTGTATTGTCTGACAATATAATTAAATATATTTTCCACAGTCGAATTTTTTTTTCGTCGGCCTCCTGAAAGACGGAGGTATCGTTGTGTCCAGGCCAAGAGTCCAACAAAGCAATGAAGTTCTGCGTCTGGCTAGAAACCGCTTAGAATGAACTGTTGAAAATTTTAATTTTCAATTTTTCCAGATTTCGACAGGCGAGTTTTAAGATTTTTGCCCAGTTGTTTTGTTCATTTTTGCTCCAGAGATGTCTTGGCGTTCCTGAAGCTAGAGAAAAAGTTGCGGAAAGAGTAACCCACTGATACATATCACTGTCATTGTTGTACGTGAATACATCAAAGCGTTAATCAATTGCACATCAGCCGCGTCTTTGCTTCGCCTCAAAATGATAATGTATGGTTTTCTCCAGGTTTTTCTCCCTTACTGGGAAGAAAGCATCTTTAAAATGTCTCTTGAGCTGGTCACACGTTTGTTTACCAGCTTTCGATGCTGTCAGAAGGACATTTGGGGCTTGAAAAAGAGATTATCAAATTCTTGGCTCGAACTCACCATTAGTTTCTTTTAAAACTGTGACAAGGCTGGTGGTCAGTGCGAAAAAGAAAGTTTTGATCGTCGTAACCAAGGGTTCATGGACGTGCACTCTCTGATCAAGTGTAAATGGCACACTTTTAACGGACATCAACATGGGGGGTCGTCATTGCTCGTCCTTATGAGGGCTTCAACCCTGCTGGTAACGCTTTCAGTGGGGTGTCTGAACGCCTGAGGAGGAATGGCGGCCCATCTTCTTAAAGAGCTGTAATCGCAGTAGGTGATATTGGACGCTGAGGTCTGGAACGAAGGCGACGTTCTCACTCATCCCAAAGGTGTTCTATTGAGCTCCGGTCAGGACCCTGGACAAGCCATTTCATTTCAGGAATGTTGTGACCTGCATACGTCGCTTCACAGGTGCTGCTTTATGAGAACATGCATTGTCATGCTTGATACATCATCGTTTCCGAACTGTTCCTCTGCTGTACGCAATACACAATCTACATCTACATCTACGGAAACGCTAGAGACCATTTATTCAGTCATACATTTTACAGAGACTGCGGTCTAATACGCGCTGTACCATGCAGCCACAGCTACAGTACGTGTTAAAATTGGTTTCCAAGTGCCTCGAGCCATGTGTGTACGCGTCGTAGCACGTTCTGTCTCAAACGTTCATATCGGCCACGCTGCACCCAAACCCGAACAGTGTCAAAGGCAGAATGAATACTCTGCTCCAGTGTCTCCACACCTGGAATGAGCTCTGGATACACGATACTTTCGAGATTATCTCACAACCAGAAATTGCACGGGTTGAGATCCGGTGAACGAGAAGGCCATCGACCAGGGAAGACACGATTGAGATGCATCCGGATGTTAAAGGCGAAGTGGGCTGGAGCACCATCAGCAGCCACATAACCCTTACATAACCCTTCGAATCATCGGTGGAACTTCTTGCAGCAGGGGATCTAAAGTCACCCGCAACAAACGCCGATAGTACCGGCCTGTTAGGCGACATGGAAGAATACGGACGCCAGTTACCCTGTCCCATACATTTCGGCTGTACCGACGCTGACGGTTCGCTGTCACCATTCCGTGGGGGCTCTGCATACTATCCCACAGAAGACTGTTATGAAAGCTGAAGATACCATTCCGCGTAAAGGTGGTCTCATATGTGAATAAGATAGATGACACAAATCCCGGAGTCGTGATTGCTTGGCGTAGAAACCAGTGACAAAACTGATCCCGATGTCGAAAGTCTGTCGCTAGTAAGCCCTGCCAATTGTCATGGAGACTGTTCCACACGGTCGTCTGCCCTACGCTGTACTGGCGGGCGAATGGCCTGGTACTGAAACAGCGGTCGCCTTCCACAATTTTCCTCCAAGTCTGGTGCGCGAACATTTCTGGTACATCTTTCATAATTTCCAGCTTCCTGAAACGACCCTCTCTCAGAAAGACGCCCAAACACTGCTGGAAACATTGAATGCTGTAAAACTTTCCTGGCAGATTAAAACTGTGTGCCGGACCGAGACTCGAACTCGGGACCGTTGCCTTTCGCGGGCAAGTACTCTACCATCTGAGCTACCCAAGCACGACTCACGCCCCGCCCTCACAGCTTTACTTCTGCCAGTACCTCGTCTACCTTCCAAACTTTACAGAAGCTCTCCTGCAAACCTTGCAGAACTAAAACTCCTGAAAGAAAGGATATTGTGGAGACATGGCTTAGCCACAGCCCGGGGGATGTTTCCAGAATGAGATTTTCACTCTGCAGCGGGATGTGCGCTGATATGAAACTTTCCTGGCAGATTAAAACTGTGTGCCAGACCGAGACTCGAATTCAGGACCTTTGGCTTTCGCGGGCAAGTCCTCTACCATCTGAGCTACCCAAGCAAGACTCACGCCGCGTCCTCACAGCTTTGAATTAAATGCTGTGGTGGTTGTCGGCGATGATAGGTCTCCTGATACAACCTTGCTGCCCGCCGTGCGTTGCCATTTGCCTTTCCGTAAGTAAACAACACGTCGGCAAGCTCTCGATTAGAATACGGAACCATTGTGTACAACGCTGTATCGCATACTTTACAAGGTGAGTCAGCAACAGAAGTGAACCGGACACCACATTACCAGGATAGAGCGCTAGGGCTTGAAGTACGAGGAACAGTACCACCATCTAGGAGGAAACTATGCTTACTGTAACTGTGGCTTCATACTACAGTGTGTATTAGACCGCAGTCTCTGTAACAAAGTATGACTGAATAAATACTCTAGCATGGAAACTATTCATTTCCGGACCTAAGTTGATTAGATCTCTTGTGTTCGGTATCCTTTCATCGATCAATCTCTAGAGTTTGTCCACGGTAGAAGAAATCACCCTGTATAGCTAAATCGAACTTTTCAGTGAAACATCGTTTGACGAATCTGGTTGTGACATTCAGTATCGCATCACACATAACGACCAAGAGAATAGCAGATACAATTGTAAAACTATAACTATAAGAGATGAAAACACGCAAAATCTTATTGCGCAATGACCGATCATTGAGGATAGCAAGCCGCCGGAAACTTCAGTGTAGTGTAAGATGGAAGCTTTGTCGTGGCGGGGCTGAAATCCCAGCAATCTACGTCTTCCTTTGTAGCCTGGCTATCAAAAAAATAGTGGTGAAGCCTGTGGAGCGTGCCCGTGACTGGGCTGTTGGTTGAGTGCACACAGGAAAAATCACTGCCCCTATCTGGGATTCAAGCCACCACCTCCACTGCTCTAGACTAGTGGTCTACCTGCTAGATCATCATGGCCACCACCACTCGTAACTGGCAGTCCTGATGTAATTTTGAGCAGAGCACACACTGTAATGGAAATGCCGTGTGGCTAGGGCAGACTGGTCGCATGGTGCAAGTCTTTCGAGTTGACGCCACTTCGGCGACTTGCGTGTCGATACGGATGAAATGATGATGATGAGGACAACACAACACCCACTCCCTAAGCGGAGAAAATCTCCGACCTGGGCCATTATGCATGACATTCCGTCGCGCTGACTCCTCAGCTACCAGGGGCGGTCAGTAAACACTGTGATCTCACGTATCAGTACCACCCTACCTGTGTCAGTTGACAGAGAATTGCAAGTTTCAGTCAGACGCCGACAGCGTTCGCCTGGGATCTGGCGGATCCAATGGTGCGCAAATGCTGCGCCACGCCTCCAGCAGCTGTGGACTATGGGCGCCCTCTGCCTCCACGTTATAAAACGGCGGCCGGCAGTCACAGCTCTGAATCCTTCCAAAACCCAGGCGATCATAGTAGGCAAAACCACCCCTTCCTTCCGCCTCCTCGATTTCTATGTCACCGTCTATGGTCGTCCTATCGCCCTCACCCCCACCCTTAAGTACCTTGGCGTCACCCTTGACCGTCGCCTCTCCTGGACCCCCCCCCCCCCCCTCCGGACAATCCAAGCCAAGACACGCTCCCGACTCCGTCTCCTCAAGCTCCTTTCTGGTCGTACGTGGGGTCTGGACCCCTCCACCATCCTCCATACCTATAAATCCCTCATCCGCCCTATCCTATGCTACGACCACCCTGCCTGGATCTCCGCTCCTCCTACCTTTTACAAATCCCTTCAGATCCTAGAACGTCATGCTCTTCGCCTCGCCTATCGCATCCGTCTCCCCTCCCCCACGCGGATCCTGTACGATCTCCTCCCCTTCCCCCACCTCCTCCTTTTCCTCGAACGGATACAGATCCTCTACACCTCCTGTAAACTCGATCCTCCTCACCCACTTGTCTCTCCCATTCTCTCCCGCCCCCGTCCGCCTGTATTTCCACACCCCACCTGCTCTCCATCTCTCCACTCTCCATACCAAGGTGGCTTACGTCAGCTCCCCTTCCCTGATGATGCCCTCCTCCCCTCCATCTACCCCACCTACCAACTGCCTCTTCCTGTGTTTGTTCCTATGGGCACCCTCTCTCACTTCTCTCCCCCTTCCCTCCCTCCTCCCTTTCTCCCCACTCCTCCCCCTGGCTTCCCCTCCCCCCATACCTTCATTCCTCCCCCCATCTCCCCTCCCATTGGCATATTTGCTCTCCCCTCTCCCTCCCCCACCCCCTTCTTCCCCTTTTGGCAGGTCCCCGGACTCGCACACGTTAAGTGGATATTCGCGCGCCAGAGATCATCGCCTAGTGTTTGTGTATGGCGTCGTGTTCGTGCTCAAGTGTTCCAGTGTTTATTCGTTTGTGCTCCAACGTTCGCGTGTGCCATCTATCATCTCTGTGCGTGTCCACGTGTCTGAACATTCTTATCTTGGACTCTGCGCCCGTGAAGGGCTCCGTGTGTTTTAATTTTGTATGTCTACGTCTGTATATCCACCCTGTCTGTTCTGCGATTGTCTTCTTGTATCATTAGTTTTATCTGCGGCCGAAGAGCGGCGTAATATGCCGCTGCTGGCCTAATCAGGTGTGAAATTAACAATAAAGAAAAAAAATTACAACTCTGACACCAGCCTCTGTGCTTCAGCTCAGGGAGCTTCTTCTTTGTTGACATCGAGAACAGGACTCTATTTCTTGCTGCATTATTTGTAATGAGTCTTAGAATGCTTGGAGAAATACAAGTGAAGTAAATCTTCTCTTTACAGTGATAACTTGTTCGCTAATTATTCTGTTCCTGTACAGTTTTCTGAAGACCGTTGCCAAGCCCTCTGTAGTCCACATCTCGTTACTATTGTGAACGAAGTCGGACACAACGTACACAGTGTTGACACATGACAGAGGCGGGGGTCGAACTGCGAACCCCGCTCTATGTGGTCCCGTTGCAATGGAGACTGGGGCCAGGTACCAAACCTGCTCCCTGATAGATACGCACTGCCTCGACGATCGGAGTTCTCAGGGTAAACCCGTCCTCTTTCCCTCCTTCGCTGGAAGTTTCCTTTCCAGCCGATTAAGCGCTGTGTTCTCCCGCACCCTCACTCTGCCCTTTTAACTCCCGGCGTTCGCTACGCAGACCGAGACTTTGGCGCCCCTGGCACGAATCTCTGTTTGCAGCAGTCGCGGCGCCATTGTGTGTGTTCCTCATCCCCTCCCACTACCGCCCCCCCCCCCCCCCCCCCGCCTCCGACCATCCAGTTTCCGTCCACCGATTAAGAGCCCTCCCTGTCCGCTTCATTTACTCATCGCACTGCCTTCCTTTATACACAATCACGCTCTCTGGGCGTCTTTACATTTTCTTCCAGCAGCAGATTTCGTTTCAATAGACCCATTTCATGCACCATTTCATACGGCTCACGGCTGATTACTGAACTGTACAGTGTTCCTTTCCAAATGCCTCTCTAAATCGAGATTACCGTTCAGCGCCGCGCAAGACGTCATTAGGGAGCATGCGCGAGCTCGCGTTACAGATCGCCACTCAGCGGGCCAAATGCGTTCCCGCCGAGCCAAGGCTACGGTTGAAAAAAGGAAGGAAGATCAATGTTTAATATACCGTCGACAACGAGGTCATTAGAGACGCAGCACAAGGTCAGATTAGGAAAGGATGAGGAAGGAAACTGGCTGTGCCCATTCAGAGGAACCATCCCAGAATTTCCGTCAAGCAATTTACGGATACCACTGAAAAACTACCATAAATCAGATGGTCGTATGGGGACTGAACTGTCATCCTCCCAAATGCGAGACAGTGTGGTTACCACTGCGCCACCTTGCCCAGTTCTAGACTTGCGGTTGTGATGGGAGAAAGAAAGCTATGAAGTACAGGGAAAAGTGACCAACTACACAGGGGTAGAGTGAGCACAAAATAACTTGGACTGTAGCTGCATAGACTGGGCGGTACTGAAGGGACACCGTTACTCTTGTGGCTGCTCTGTGAGCGACCACTGCGCAGTACACGAGCTGTATTTCGATAGCTGTGACGACCACAGCCGTTACGAAACTCATCAAATGAATTCACAATTGCGAATCAACTGTAGACTGGATGGCGACAAAGAAATACATTGCGTGTGTATTGAACTGGGGACCTAGAAACGATGGAGAGGCTTCGTCTCTGCCATAGCCGTCAGTGGATCACAAGCCCACAACACGCCCCCCCCCCCCCCCCCCCCCGGTCGCCGTTACGGGAACGCCTCATACCAGACGAGTGTAAAACCAAATGTTTGCCTGGTATAGTAATTACAGTGTATGCTTACATGGAGACAGTGTTCGCGCAGCAATCGCCGACATAGTGTAAGTTAGGTGGAATAAGAGGAACCAGCCCACATTCGCTGATGGAAAACCGCCTTACAAACCATCCACAGGCTGGCCGGCGCACCGGACCTCGACATTAATCCGCCGGACGGATTCGTACTGGCGACCGGCACACCTTCCCGCTCGGGAAGCAGCGCGTTAGACCGTGCGGCTAGCCTGGCGGCCATGAAATACACAGTGAATGTACGAGTACAGATGGTAGACGCATGAGCGATGACATTCGGTAATTTGGGTCTGGACGTGAGTCGTGCACGGATAGCCGAATGGTAAGGCAACCGCTCGCGATTAGCAGGAAATCCGGGTTCGAGTCCCGGTCAGGCACAAATTTTCTTTGCCGTAATTCCAGTCTACAGCTAATGCGAATTCACTAATGTGTAACGAATAATCCGTTATAATACCTTCACATTGTCTTTCTATCTCATCACCTTCTGCCCGTGACGTCGGTGCGTATATCTGAACTATTGCTCATTAGGATCGTGTCCACTCAAATCTGACGAGAATAATTCTATCACTGAACTATACGTAGTAAGGAACTTTACATAGTAAACCTCTTCTCTGCTCTATTTTCCTATCCATGACGAATCCTCCGTTTATACTTTGTGCTGCCGCTGCTGTTACCCATATACTTATCTCCTATCCATTTCACTTAACTGACATTGCCGCGCGGGATTAGCCGAGCGGTCTCAGGAGCTGCAGTCATGGACTGTGCGGCTGGTCCCGGCGGAGGTTCGAGGTCCTTTCTCGGGCTTTGGTGTGTGTGTTTGTCCTAAGGATAATTTAGATTAAGTAGTGTGTAAGCTTAAGCACCGATGACCTTAGCAGTTAAGTCCCATAAGATTTCACACACATTTGAACATTTTGAACTTAACTGAAACCCGTCATATCTAGACTGCTACTCTGCATTTCCCTTTTCATACTTTCTAGCTTCCATCACGTTCAGACTTCTGACATTCCGTGATTAAAGTCGTAAAATGCTAGACACGCATAAAAGAGAAAGAGAGAGACACAGAGAAACAACCTGATGAAAGGAGAGGAGGAGGGGGCTTTGGCAGTTCTTCCAGGGGCGCTGCATCACCTCACCACGGCTCTGTGTAGATGTGGAAATTCCGTCGGATAGAGCGTGACTACCATCACGAATATCTCTGGTAACAGCTTTGTAACTACTCTCCCATATAGTTGAGTAAGCGTAGTCATTTGCGTATTTTCATGTACCTATTAATGCCATAACTTCTTTTCAGTCAATTGTATCCTTGATGTTACAGTTTATTCAAGTTAATATACTAACGTAGTACACATTGATCGTGTTCCTATACCATGTAGACCATAAACACGCACGTGCCGATCTGTAGGCCTGCCCGGTGCTGTGCGCTAAACCACGATACGAACGCAGAGCAGTCGCCAGTTTCCGCGTAACTCCATCAGCACACTGTGTTTCCCGGTGTGTTTGCAGCGTTCCAGCAGCAGTTTGCTGCGCTCTGGCCGTGTGTTTTTTTTTGCCCGGCTGTTAACCTTGTTACCGGGCCCTCCGCAGCCGCTCGCTTAATTAATTTGTGCCGTGTTCTTGGGAGCGCAGCGCCGCTGCTGTTGCGGCAGCGCCAGTATTTGCGCCCGCAGTTAGGCAGCCGGCACAACCAGCCGGCAGGAAGGGATGCCTACCCGGCAGGCGCTGACCTCATTGCGAGCGGCGCACTTGGGCGTCTGGCTGGTGAATATTTGAATATTCATGGTGGCAGGGGTTGGGGGTAGGAAGCGGGGTCTAATATGTGACTGTGGCGTTATCAGCAGTCTTTGGGTGTGAAGGCACTCTTCTCCTGATTAAGAGATGAGCAGCAAGACCACAGAAAGTGTAAAAGTAACAATTTGCTGAAGAAAATTCTTCTCTGAACCAGTATGCTAATTAGTGTCCAATACGTAACCACGACAATGACAGGACGCTTTATTTAACTGAAAAATTTACCGAAATTGTTTCAAAACATGATAAAACTTAATCACAACATGTCGAGCATAGAACAATATCCAAGTTATACCACTAAAAAAAAATGAGTCTGATGACAAGCTACTAATTTTTGAAAGGCTCTATTATGCCTGCAAACGTTAATTTCCATTTAAGTTTCCTATTATTGTTCAATTTCAGTTTGAGAAGATGTTCAAGGACTTAATTACATCTATGATCTTTTCTTACATCTTAGTTTTTGATCACAGGGTATGCTTCTAGATGCTTGAAAATGATCTAACGCCGACACTCGTACAGTACTACAAAAAAAATGAAAATCAGTTCAAAAAATTAGTAACAACTTTGGGTCCGCTATTCAAATCACGCGATCCTAAATTCCTTTTTTTAGAAATAGTAAAAAATCGAAAATTGCTTCCAGAACAACAAAACAATTGCGAGAGAATATGATTAACATTAGGCAATTTGAGAGCCAGAATAGGGCCTGTAGTGTGTTTCGACGGGCCCTCTCACTTGGCTTTACAAAGTGCTCTATACCTTTGTTAATACTTTATGGAGGCGTCCAAATGGGCTATGAAACAATCTTTTCGACCAAAGAAGTTCTATTTTATTGCATAGTATATCATTTCAGTATGACAAATCAAACATTATAAAAGCTTCTGAAGTACAGAGGCAACACTATAGTCTCATTTAAGTTAATTGGTACCTGTCATTTATGGTCTAAAGTTGTGATATGAAGTGTCTGTAGGCAGCCACCACAGCGATCTGCTCTTCACGGCCGTAAGAAATAGCTTTACTATCTCTGTCTCCTATAAAAATCACGTAAAAATTCAGGTACGATATAGATCCTTGCAGGGTCTCTGCTACGCCCAGGGCAGAACAGGTGATTAGGATTGTGGAAAGGGCCAAATAAGATGTTGGTCAGGTTCACTCAAAATTGTAATTTATTGTAATTTCATAGCACGTTTAAACCAAAACGGCACATAGCCGAACTTTAGAACTATGAGTTTCAAAAAGGCAATTATTTCACGGCTGAGGACGTCCAAACAAGAAATCTTAAAAATCAATAAAATAAAAATGCAGTTTAAATAGCAAATAAAATAATTAAAATATTCATGGTATCACAGCTAGGCTAGAAAGTCTCAAGGCAAAAGTATATAGAACAAACATATGCAAGATGCAATACAGGCGGCTTAGGGCCAGAATTAAATTTGAAAATTTTAAAGTATATTACCATAATCTTTTAAGACAGAAGGCCGCAATGTTTTTGCTTAAAGGGTAATTTCAAAAATTAGATTTTAAGTGGCTTAAAGGCCCACAATTGATTTTCCGAAATTCAAAAATACATAAGGTTCAGTAAAAACAAGAAATTTTTTAATCATTGGCTATGATAGATTATAAACAGACAATTAAACACCGGTGAGAAGGACAATAAAGAAAACGGCACTCAGAAGCCTCCAGGGAGGTCGGTTTGCCCTCGTTCACTTAGGCGAGACAGGTGGTGAGCCCAACTATACTTGATCTGTCGGAACCCAACCAAGGGAGAGCCACGGACCGAACGACTTGCTTGCCACCAATCGGTACATGAGAATTCAAACACAAAATGTTACGGGCGTGATTATCCACAATCAAATGTGTATTTGTATTAAGCTGTCAAAACTAAATACCGTGTTGGACAGCGACAACAGGTGAGGAAAGGACACTGCCTGAAATTACGTTAGCGGCCAGGGCAGGTAACCAGAACACTAACGCCACAAGGCAGAAAATTGTGCTGGTACACTTCAACTGTAGCCAACCAATATAGTTAATTCCACCGCATGGCGGCTAAATTTCAGCAATACAAACACTCGGTGTTGCTCACAGGAGAACCTCACCAACAGCGAACCACCGAAACGAACCACACAACATGAATGGACGTGGTTTGGATAGTTGAAACCACTCCTCAACTTTGACGTCCTGGGTCGGTGAACCACGAAGCTCGTAGCGATCGGACAGCTCCACACACGCTCCGACACTGTGCAGGGGCGGCCAGCGGACCCAGCCGACTGCAGCGCGCGGAGATAACTTCCCTGGTCCACAGCAACCGACCGACTCCTCTCAGAATGCCGACAACATCTACAATAGTCGTCAACGAAAATGACGCCAACTACACATACAACCTGACAAACACTTGCGCGAAGACCTGAACGATATCCAACAGTAACTAAGCAGATACAAAGACAAATCGGGAGTCGATGCGCGCGCGCGCGCGCGCGCGCGCATACACACACACACACACACACACACACACACACACACACACACACACAGCCGACTCATGAACAATCGGCGAGCCAAAACGCGTCGTCCGGTAGGACGCTCGAACGACGATCCACCAAGACCGTGGCCCGGCTCAAGTGATGCGTGGCGACAATGGTCGGGCGAGCCATGTTGACGCAGACCTCACTGCTGCTCCACTCGACTGGCAGGTCCGGACTGGACTCCAGACACGTTCCAACTGACTGCCAGACCCCGCACTCTCCACTCGAACTGGCTTACGACAGACAACGACCGGGAAGTAATAGCAGTCGAGCAAAGATACTATGAGAGGGGATACATCGATACGCGCTGCTAGCGCCGCTCACGGTCAGGCAAAGCAGCAACTCAGTGACAGCAGTAATTTAAATTAACGCAGTGAGGTGGAAGTACGTTAAAAACGGGGTGTAAAATACATTACGGCGGGAACACGAGCCACGCACTGCTCAGTCTCTATGCAGATTCAAACTCTTACTCTGCTGGGATAAGTTATACCAAGCATGTTCGACCTGTTAAAGTAACTCTGTAAGACGTTTGTTGACGAGTCCGACGAGTCACTTCTTGTTCCATCGTATGCCACACGTGCTCGACTGGACACAAGTCCGGAGATCGTGCTGGCCGGGGAAGTTGCTGTACGTCTTGCAGAGAATGTTGAGTTTCACGGGCAGTGTGTGGGCGAACATTATCCTGTTGGAACAACACGTCATCTTCGTGTTGCAAGTATAGCAGGACAATGGGAGTAACAACAGTCTGCTCTTACTGAGCGCTGGTTAGCGTCCTCTCCACAAACATCAAAGGTGAACGAGAGTCGCATCCCAGACCATAAGGTCTGGTGTGGGGCAGTGAGTTCCAACGAATGCACTCTACAAGACAGTGCTCACCAGGCCCGCATCAACCGCGCAGACGACCATCACTCGCGTGCAGGCAGAAACTGCTTTCATCGCAGTAGACCACGGCACGCCGTTCCATCTTCCACGTGATCCTCTGACGGCAACAGTCGAGCCGTACACATCGATGCTGTGGCTAAGTGGAAGACGGGCTGGAGGTGTGCGTGCCAGTAGTCTCACAGCTAATAACTGGTTCGCAACATTTCATGTTGACACTTCTCGGATCAAGCCCTCTTACGTGCTGTGGTAGCTTCCTTACAATACGACGATCCCGGCGGGCGAAGCTCGTCCACGGGTGTGGAAATGTTCACGTGACCACTGATACCATCGTTGCACAACTGATGCAACACATCCAACTTGTGGGGCAGTTCTACATCTGCATATATACTCCGCTATCCACCAAGCGGTGTGTGGCGGAGGGCACAATTCGCGCCAGATTTCCCCCCTCCCCCCTCCCCTCCCCCTGTTCCACTCGCGGATCGCGCGAGGGAAAAACGTCTGAACGCCTCAGTACGAGCTCTAATTTCCTTTATCTTTGAATGGTGATCATTGCGCGATTTGAAAGTTGGTGGTAATAATAAATGCTCTACATCCTCGGCGAAGATTGGATTTCGGAAATTAGTGAGCAGCCCCTTCCGTTTAGATCGCCGTCTATCTGCAAGTGTGTCCCACACTTCAAACTTTCTATGAGATTTGTAACGCTCTCCCGATGGCTAAATATACCAGTCACGAATCTTGCCGCTCTTCTTTGGAGCTTCTCCATCTCTTGAATCAGACCCAACTGGTAAGCGTCCCATACAGACGAACACTACTAGAAGACTGGACGAACTAACGTATTGTAAGCTATTTCCTTTGCTGAAGGACTGCATCGCTTCAAGATTCTACGAATAAACCGCAATCTAGAGCTTGCCTTGCCCGTTAGTTGTGTAATCTGATCATTCGATTTGAGATCATTTCGAATAGTCACACCCAGATACTTGATGGATGTTGCCGCTTCCAACGACTGGGCGTTTATTTTGTACTCGTACATTAATGGGGATTTTCGCCTTGTTATACGCATTAGGTTACATTTACTAATATTGAGAGATAACTTTTTGGACAACATGGTTGTGTAGAGAAACAGCGATTGCTATGATTAATCAATAATTCAAGAACAGTCTTAATCGCATTTATTATTGTTATAATACCGCCAACCGGTTTCAACCCGACGTCATCTTCTGGGCGTTTACACCATTGGTCGACTGCTGGTGGTGTCACTCCTGTCATATAGTTTCCTGCCGTTATGTAGACAGGAGTGACACCACCAACAGTCGAGCAATGGTGTAAACGCCCAGAAGATGACGTCGGGTTGAAACCGGTAGGCGGTATAATAATAATAAATGCGATTAAGGCTGTTATTGAATTATTGAGAGATAACTCCCAGTCATTACACCATGCATTTATTTTCTGCTGATCCTCATTGATTTGTTCACAACTTTCGTGTGATACTACTTTCCTGTAGACTACAGCATCATCGGCAAACAGTCTAATGCTCCTGTGAATACCATCAACCAGACCGTTTATGAAATCATAAAAAGCAGAGGACCTATTACGCTGCCCTGGGACACACATGAAGTTACGCTTGCTTCTGTTGAAGACACCCGGTTCAGGACGACATGACTCCTTCAAAACTCACTCATTTGGCTGCAGGAATCGACAGTATGTATGCAGCACACTGAGCCTTCTGGGTATGAGCGATCCTTATTAAAGGGTAGACACAGATGGCGTCATGGTAGCTATGTCACTACGCTATCTGTTGGTGGACGGCGTTGATACCGTTATCAGTACATCTACCATCAAACTAACTGGCAGATTAAAACTGGGTGCTGGGCCGAGACTCGAACTCGCGGGCAAGTGCTCTACCAACTGAGCGACCCAAGCACAACTCACAACCCGTCCTCACAGCTTCAGTTCCGCTAGTACGTCGTCTCCTACCTTCCAAACTTCACAGAAGTTCTTCTGCGAAGCTAGCAGAACTAGCCTGAAAGAAGGGATGTTACTTTGACATGGCTTAACCACAGCCTGGGGGATGTTTCCAGAATGAGATTTTCACTCTGCAGCGGAGTGTTCGCTGGTGTCTCAATCTGGAAACATCTACTGTCCCACGAGATGGCATAAGCCGCGAACGCATCAAAACTGATGTCTTTTAAGAGAAGATGCACTAATTTTTTTCCGGCAGTGTAAATCGTCATCAATTCTGACTGACAAAATTTTGCAGTACAGTTCTTGTTCGACCAACTCCAGCCGTCTTCAGTTGTGCTTACTGTGGAACAGAACACGTAAGAGCAGTCGACTCTTCTACATGCCGCTCGAAGAGGGGAATTAGTGGAGCTTTCACGTAGCTTACAGGATACAATAAAAATAAGTGGTCATGATCTCTGACAGATAGAATGGCATGACGTACCGGTACTTGTTAGCCATCTGAGTTCGACTTGATGCCAGAGACGGCAGCCATGTGTTACACTCTACGTCCAGAAAAGACCCAAGGATACACTACTGGCCATTAAAATTGCTACACCAAGAAGAAATGCAGATAATAATTGCGTATTCATTGGAGAAATATATTATACGAGAACTGACATGTGATTACATTTTAACGCAATTTGGGTGCATAGATCCTGAGAAATCGGTACCCACAACAACCATCTCTGGCCGTAATAACGGCTTGATACGCCTGGGCATTGAGTCAAACAGAGCTTGGATGACGTGTACAGGTACAGCTGCCTATGCAGTTTCAACACGATACCACAGTTCATCAAGAGTAGTGACTGGCGCATTGTGACGAGCTAGTTGCTCGGCCACCATTGACCAGACGTTTTCAATTGGAGAAAGAGCTGGAGAATGTGCTGGCCAGGGCAGCAGTCGAATATTTTCTGTATCCAGAAAAGTCCGTACAGGAACTGCAATATGCGGTCTTGCGTTAGCCTGTTGAAATGTTGGGTTTCGCAGGGATCGAATGAAGGGTAGAGCCACGGGTCGTAACACATCTGAAATGTAACGTCCACTATTCAAAGTGCCGTCAATGCGAACAAGAGGTGACCGAGACGTGTAACCACCGGCACCCCATACCATCACGCGGGGTGATACGCCAGTATGGCGATGACGAATACACGCTTCCAATATGCGTTCACCGCGATGTCGCCAAACACGGATGCGACCACCATGATGCTGTAAACAGAACCTGTATTCATCCGAAAAAATGACGTTTTGCCATTCGTGCAACCCAGGTTCGGCGTTGAGTACACCATCGCAGGCGCTCCTGTCTGTGATGCAGCGTAAAGGGTAACCGCAGCCATGGTCTCCGAGTTGATAGTCCATGCTGCTGCAAACGTCGTCGAACTGTTCGTGCAGATGGTTGTTGTCTTGCAAACGTCCTCATCTGTTGATTCAGGGATCGATACGTGGCTGCACGATCCGTTAGAGCCATGCGAATAAGATGCCTGTCATCTCGACTGCTGGTGATACGAGGCCGTTGGGATCCAGCACGGCGTTCCGTATAACCCTCCTGAACGCACCGATTCCATATTCTGCTAACAGTCATTGGATCTCGACCAACGCGAGCAGCAATGTCGTGTTAGGATAAATCGCAATCGCAATAGGTTACAATCCGACCTTTATCAAAGTCGGAAACGTGATGGTACGCATTTCTCCTCCTTACACGAGGCATCACAACAACGGTTCACCAGGCAACGCCGGTCAACTGCTGTTTGTGTATGTGCTCATGTCAGCACGTTGTAGGTGTCGCCACCGGCGTCACAGCCGGCCGCGGTGGTCTCGTGGTTCTAGGCGCTGACTCCGGAACCGCACACTGGACTCGCATTCGGGAGGACGACGGTTCAATCCCGCGTCCGGCCATCCTGATTTAGGTTTTCCGTGATTTCCCTAAATCGCTCCAGGCAAATGCTGGGATGGTTCCTTTCACAGGGCACGGCCGACTTCCTTCCCCATCCTTCCCTAATCCGATGAGACCGATGACCTCGCTGTTTGGTCTCTTCCCCCAAAACAACCCCCCAACCCGGAACCGCGCGACTGCTACGGTCGCAGGTTCGAATCCTGCCTCGGGCATGGATGTGTGTGATGTCCTTAGGTTAGTTAGGTTTAAGTAGTTCTTAGTTCTAGGGGACTGATGACCACAGATGTTAAGTCCCATAGTGCTCAGAGCCATTTGAACCATTTTTGAACCGGCGTCAACCTTGTGTGAATGCTCTGAAAAGTTAATTATTTGCATATCACAGCATCTTCTTCCTGTCGGTTAAATTTCGCGTCTGTAGCACGTCAATCACACTAAGAAAACTTTTATTATTTCCCATCCTCCCTCGCGTTACAATCTAATGCTCAACAGCGTAGAGCGCTTGTAATACGGATGGTAAATCATTTGCTGCCCAATTGTTACGCCATCTAGGTTGCAGGTTACGAGCCCACTTCTTTAAAGTAACGGCACTAAGCAGAGATCCCGAATTGTCGCCGTCATTCGACAGCGGCCGGACGCGCCGGGGAACAGCAGGAACGAGTTGTTTGCCAGAGTCCGGGGAAGGGAGCGCTCATAAACGCGGAAACGCGATCGTAAAACGCCGACCAGTAAAGTGGTGGCACCACTGCGACGGCCGCTTTTATGAGCCGCCGCAGTTGGCACGCCTGCCAGTCGTAAAAGTGCGCTGCGGCGCGCGACAACACGATACTGACGCCGCGATGCAATGTCGGCAACTTGCGCGGCGGAGAAATAGACGCGATCAGACAGAAGGCGGAATTTTATCGGGGGTCCCGCGTAACGAATTTCCCGTCTGCGCACGGCATCTCGTCTGCAGTTCCTGCCGCAATGTGCGTGTGACGTGACGAGTATTCTGTTAGCTGCTCGTATACCTGAGCATCCACTCAACTCTTTCACCCCAAATGTTCATCGACCCACTGAAGATATTGGCAAGGCAAGGTAAATGGAATGTCATTGAATTTTGATACGACTTCGAACTCATAACTTAGACTTCTCGTATCTACACTCTGGTGACAAAAGTAATGGCCTACCGATATGTACAGACCCAGATGGCAGCACTGTTGCATACGCAAGGTATAAAAGGACAATGCATAGACGGAGCTGTCATTTGTAGTCAGGTGATTCACGTGGAAAGATTTCTGATCGTCATTTCGGTCGTACGAAGGGGATTAACAGATTCTGAAAGTGGAATAGTTCAAGACAGATGGAGATAGACACATGGAACATGCCATTTTGGAAATTGTCGGGCAATTCACTATTCCTAGATCCACAACGTCAAGACTGAGCCGAGAATACCAAATTTCAGGGATTACTTCTCACCGCGGAAAACACAGTGACCGACGGCCTTCACTTACCGACCGAGAGCAGCGGCGTTTGCGTAGATTGTCAGTGCTAACAGACAAGCAACACTGTGAGAAATAACGGGAGAAATCAATGTGAGACGCGAGACCTCAGGGTGAAAGCAAGGCAGGATACGGTTACGATTGTGGACGGGGTCGTTATCAGTTACTATTGGTTGCCTTTCAGAGTTACACACATTTATTTTTAAAACAGTTATTCCAGACTCAACAATAAATAAAAAACATACCACACGTTATTAATGAAGGAATAAACAACTGTGTAAATAATAGTGTTTCCAGTGCGTTACAATGTAGATAACCACCATAAAATACAGAAACAAATAATATTTAAAAAAAAGAAAAAACAAGCCACTGTGATCACGGTTGATGGCCTTACGCGCCAAGAATGGCAATAAATTAAGAATGTTTAAGAACCCGCTGCAATTGACAACTTACAGGCATGGGTGTGTGTGTGAAGTCTTACGGGACTTTAACTGATAAGGTCTTCAGTCCATAAGCTTACACACTACTTAACCTAAATTATCCTAAGGACAAACACACGCACTCATACCCGAGGGAGGACTCGAACCTCCGCCGGGACCGGCCACACATTCCATGACTGCAGCGCCTTAGACCGCTCGGCTAATCCATCGCGGCCATTGAAATGTGGCCATAAACACCGCAGAAGGCATCAAACGCCAGGAACGGCAGTAAATAATGCTCTAAGGCTTACTACTAAAATACAGATACGAAATAGAACTTTAAAGCAAATGACAACAATCACGGTTAGAGACCTTACACGCTAGGAACGGCAATAATATTTAAAAAAATTTGAAACCTGCTGTAAAACAGCAAATACAATATCAAAAGTTAATTAAAAAAAAACAAGCAACTGATCCGGACTGTTCCAGGAGTCGACCTCTGAGAAGGTCCGTAAACAAACACTTTCGCGAGCGATGAGATAGGCAGCCAAGAGTTGCATTCAATTCAGAAGATGGTAACTCATACTAGTGGCAGTCTAACGAATGACTAATGATAACCTTGCTGAAGCTACCTGACGTCCGATAAACCAAATGCAAGAATGGAACAACACACCAAAGCCGGAACCGATGGACTGCACTACGCCCCGAGAATACTGTGCTTAGAGCGCTCGGAATTAGAAAGGAACCACTAGCACCAAAGTAAAAGAATCACAAACGGCCTACAGTCAAGAAAGCTGTCAAAACTACACGTCTTATCGGACAGCAGCGGCAAGGCGAAGAAATGTACACTGCCGTTACATACACTAACCCCCAGGATAGGTAACTGGGGCGTTAGCGGCCACCAGGCAGGAAAAACACCGCTGGTTGAATTTCACAAACTGTAACAATGTGAACGCAGTGGATAGTAATCAGAAGTCGAGGAAAGCTAATCAGATACTCCTTCCCCAAGCACTCCACTCGCTACTTTTCGCCTCGGCGACACTACGAGCAGCAACACGAACCCAAGTCACTGGAGAATCGCGAGATATCACAATGGTGGAGGTTTGTCTACTTCGATTGAAATGCAATCCGCAAGATCTTGAAGCTTGCTGAATCCGGTTTACGACGAGGTCGTGCACCCTCGTGACCACAGCCCTTCCATCCAGCAGTCCAAATCAAATGGTTATGAGCGGTATGGGACTTAACATCTGAGGTCATCAGTCCCCTAGAACTTAGAACTACTTAAACCTAACTAACCTAAGGATATCACACACATCCATGCCCGAGGCAGGATTTGAACCTGCGACCGTAACGGTCGCGTGGTTCCAGACTGAAGCACCTAGAACCGCTCGGCCACAACGGCCGGCTCAGCAGTCCATGCGTGCCGCCAACGGTCCCGGCGTGTTCTGGCACTGCGCGGACCTGGCTCCTCCTGAGTCCCCAACCGAATTGGCCCACTCACACGACCCGGAGAAACAACGACGTCGCCCCAAAGATAGAGCAACAGTTTCTACACACCGATAACCGCTGCTGCTGCCACTAGCGGACAGGCAACGCTTGCGAAACGAATGGCGCTAGTCAAGACGAGAAGAAGACAAACAATCGCAACCATGTCAACTATGGCCTGTCCTCCAAAAGAGTGCAGAAACCTACAAACAGCACCAACGCGAGCCGCAGCACGGCTCAAGACGTACGACGAACGTGTGCTTTAGGACAGCGCGGCGAAATTTCTCATTAATAGGCTGCAGCAGCAGAATACAGACGCGAGTGCCTTGGCTAACAGCACGACATCGGCTGCAGCACCCTCTCCTGGGCTCGTGTCGATATCGCTCGGACCCTAGACGACTAGAAAACCGTGGCCTGGTCAGATGAGTCCCAATTTCACTTGGTAAGAGCTGATGGTAGGGTTCCAGTACTGATATTGACAAAAGGTAAATATCGTTGAGATTCTCGATTCACTTAATGGATGAACTATGTAAGTAAATAATTAAGTTTTTACGGAACCGTCAGTGGGCGAGACCGGTTCGCACTTGGACATTTTTTTTCTAAACGCTTGATCATCTGCAGTTTCCTCTTCTGTGACATTCTTTCCTGGCCAACCCAGCATATACGATAAAACTGGACGAAACAGGTGACGGCGCGTAGGCGTAATCGAGAGGTGCCTGTGGGTGAGGCACAGCACTCGAATTTCAGAGGACTGACGATCCGATGTCCGACTTCCCATTCTTAACTGGAAGGGCCGGGGCTGTATTTTTAGTCGCTGCCATAAATCACCTAATACGGACCCAAGAACTGTTACTTTAAAACAAACGTTGCCGATTTTCTGACCCATCGTCATCCATTCTACTCCTGTCAGTGCAAATGGTTCAGGTATTCCACATAGTCTCCCTCCGACTGAGTACAACGAACTTTCGTACAGCAGTGTGAAACTGCCAGAAGAGTCCGTCTTTGGGATGTTAGTCAACTCACACGTTACATTGGCCTGATGTCGGTCATGTCGTCAGAGCGTTGACCCATCTTTAGAATTTCCCCACTCTCTCTTTTTGTGATATGTTTTTACTGATAACGTCAAGCTTTGTCACCTCTAACGAATTGTTTTTACCTCCAGAAAACAATTGTGAGTGTTTTTCTTTTGAATCAATTCGCAGCAACGGACCACATGTCTGTTTTCTTTTTTTCGGGGATCATGGAGTGCAGGGCAAACTTGGCACACACTTTTCTCTTCTTCGGAACATTCTAGAGAATGTCATGAACACCTGATTGAACGGTCTTGTTGCGTTGAGATCTATGACACAACTAACTGGTCAATGCACATCCGCTATGAACAGTTGTTAGTTCAAGGAGCCACCGCGTAATTAACGAGCTGACATCGCTTATGCGCCACGAATAAAATCAATCACGGAACTCTTGTAACGGACGGTGTAAGCTAGTGCTCCATCTCACCGCCAGGGATAAGTTACCCTTTCGTCGTCTAACATGACGAATCAACTGGGTACAGGCGTGTAACATATATTGGTCAAGCAGCCATTCCACCTTCAGAGTTAACTGTTGAAGGCAGAATTTCGGGACACTAGGATGAAGAATTCAAAGAAACGAGAAAAATAAGAAGAAGGAGGTGGGAGCAGGAGGAGGAGGAGGAGGAGGAGGAGGAGGAGGAGGAGGTGGTGGTGGTGGTGGTGGTGGTGGTGGTGAGGGAAGAGGAAGAAAAGGGGAAAGGTAGAAAGGGTGAGAGAAGGACAGAGAAGTATGGTGAATGGGAAAAAGAGCATCAGTAAAAAAGAGAAAGATTAGATCAAAATGGTTCAAATGGCTCTGAGCACTATGGAACTTAACTTCTGAGGTCATCAGTCCCCTAGAACTTAGAACTACTTAAAGCTAACTAACCTAAGGACATCATACACATCCATGCCCGAGGCAGGATTGGAACCTCCGACCGTAGCGGTCGCGCGGTTACAGACTGTAGCGCCTAGAACCGAAAGATTAGAGAAAAACAGAATAAGAACAGCAGCGGGAAAACAACAAAAAGAGTCAATGAGGGGAAAAAAAAGTAATGTAAAGGTGAAGAGACGGAAAAAGGTGAAGAGACGGAAAAAGGTGAAGAGACGGAAAAAACAGAGGAAGAGATGTTGAAAGAATTTAGGAACCAGAACATAAAGGTAAGAATTGTAACTGAAGATTATGAATAGGGAAAAGGCGAGAAAGAAAAGTAATAAGAAGCCGAAGAAGGAAAAAAAGCATAAAAGGGAAGAGCTATTACATGGACGGAAAAAGAACACACAAAAATAACCACGGAGAAGACAGCAAAAAAGAAAAATCGAAGAGAATTGGAAACAATAAAAAGTACAGTAAATTGAAGGGATGAAGGACGAAAAGTCGAAGATGGTGAGAAAGAAGATAGCAAGGATCAGGAAAAGCAAGCGATCATTTCATTAACTGGTAGCTAATATAGGTGTCAAGCTTTCCACAGTTAGTACCACTTTGAAAAAAATCATTTTGGGCCTCAGACCTAGTCATTTTTAAAGTAAAAGGACTATTAAAATCGATATTTCGACCATCTCTGCAGGGGAACTCCTCACGGCGATTAAACTGCAGATCAGTCGTCCTGAAGAGGACCGCTGCAAGGACTAACGAAACGACGTTTTTAATGGCGGTTGTTAACAGTTGGTGGAGATGTTTCTGCCGATCTGTTAGCGGAAACTCAGTAATAGCGAATGACGAGCGAGGGGTTACGCTTTTGACTGAGCACTTTCGAAGTCAAATATACGCGCTAACCAGTGCATTGTCCGTGTCGAGGTGCGAACGGTCTCACTGGCTTCGCTCTCATTCCGAGGGGCAGGAATTTCTCCCATAACACACACACAACGACCGACACGACGTGTATCGACGTAAAGTGGTAGTGCGACTGCCGCCCATTGTGGCCACAATCGTTTGGCCAGTCCATCAAATGTCGCCATTATCCATGGCGAACGTTTTGCGATCACAGGCAGCGAACGACACGTCCGGACAATGAGAAAATCGCCGAGGTCACCGGATTAATTTGCGGCATTAAATAACTCGGAGCGTAACCAGGAATTTCGCGCAAATTCCCAGCTTTAATCGAGTAGGCCTCGACGTAATGTTCCTAATGGCCGAGTCGCCATAAATCGCGCGCTTTGCTAATGATAGCTTCCGTCGCGTTTTATTTGTTTCGCGAGCCATTATTTTGCAGCTCAAAAACTCTTTAACGCTAATAAAATCCGGATTAAACGCCGGGATACTGCCTACGCTCCTTTGCTATATTATGGCAGCCGCGTACCAAATTAGCTATATATTACGAGAGTGGAAACTCGGTAGTAAGCCCTCATGATATAGAGATGACGCAAGCGAAACCATTTAGACAGACATTGGAACTCTACTTCATCGAGTGTAGGGACCTGTAGGCCCTCTTTAAATCTACTGTTCTCTCACATTACAAGAGCTGTCAGCGTTGTTGTTGTTGTTGTTGTGATGGTCGTAAGTCCTAAGGATGGTTTGACGCAGCTCTCCGTACTACAATTTCTTCTGAAGGCAACTTCTTCTCTCGTCCACTTCAACTTGCTTCCTATAGTCCCACCTCGGTCTGACCCTACAATTTTTACCGCACAAACTACTCTCCATTACCAGACTGACGATTCCTTGATGGCTCAGGACGTGTTCCATCAATCTACCCCTCCTTTTTGCCCACTTGAGCCATAAATTTCTTTTTCCCTAATAGCCGGCCGCGGTGGCCGAGCGGTTCTAGGCGCTACAATCTGGAACCGCGCGACCGCTACGGTCGCAGGTTCGAATCCTGCCTCGGGCATGGATGTGTGTGCTGTCCTTAGGTTAGGTGGGTTTAAGTAGTTCTAAGTTCTAGCGGACTAATGACCTTAAAAGTTAAGTCCCATAGTGCTCAGAGCCATTTTTTTCCCTAATTCTATTGAGTCATTCTTCATTAGTTATTCGATCTACCCATCTGATTGTTCAGCAGTTTTCTATAGCACCACATTCGAAAGCTTCTGTTCTCTTCTTCTGCAATCTGCTTAGTGCCCACGTTTAACTTCCATAAAAGGCCTCTTTCCAGACAAATACCTACAGAAAAATTTCCGAACACATTTTATCTTCGAAGTTAAGAAATTTCTCTTTTTCGGAAGTGCGTTTCTTGATATAGCCAGTCCGCGTTTCATATCGTCTCTACTTCGGTCATCATTAGTTATTTTCCTACCGAATTAGCAACACTGACATACTACCTTTCGTCTTCCCCTCTCTAGTCCAGTTCCCAAATCATCACGTGATTTAATTAGGATAAACCATTTTATTCTTGTTTTGCTTTTTCTTGCTGTTCGTGTTATAAAATCTTATCAAGACGCTAACCATTCCGTTCGACTGCTGTTCTAAGTACTTTGGCGTCTATGACGGGATTACCATGTCATCGATAGACCTCAAAGTTTTTATTTCTTTTCCGTGAACTATAATTCCTTTTCCCGTTTCTCCCTGTTTTGCTACACAGTTAGTTCAACGTGCACACTGAATCACATCGAGGATAATAAAGAACACGGTCTCACTCCTTCTCAACTTCCCTTTCATGTCCTTCAACTCTCTCTTTACAACTGCTGTCTGCTTTCCATACAAGCTGTGGATAACCTTTTGCCCTCTGTTGTATGTATGCCTGCAACCATCAGAATTTCAACGGCTGTATTCTCGCCAACACTGTCAAACGCTTCCACTAAATCTACAAATGCTACAAAACAAGATTTGTCAACTTAAATCTATTTTATAAGTCGCTGGGTCACTATTGCCTCAAATGATCCTACATTTCCCTGGGACCCAAACTGATCTTAATCGAGTTCTGCTTTTGCCAGTTTTTCCGTTTTTCCTGTAATACTTGTCGGTATTTTACAACCGTGACTTATTAAACTGACGGTTTAGTAATAGTCACCCCTGTCAGTACCTGCCATTTTTAAACAGTAATTATTACATTATTTTTGAAGCCTGAAGGTATTTCACCTGTTTGATTTGCGTGTTGGGAAGTAATGCCTCAAAATTTTTTTATTCTCTTATCAGTATCGTCCGAGGTATCGCACGCCATGCATATTACTCGGCTGACTTTCCCACCTTGCTGACCCAGCTTGTATATGCGATAGAGAGCTCCGACTTGTAGCATGTAACATGGCATTGTGTAACGTAACTACGTCGGGGCGTGAGAAACAGCGTCCTGTATTCGAGATTCGAATTCGAAGACTTCGTTCACACACAAGCACCATCTCTTTCAGCATGAAGATGCCAGAACACACACGAGTGCTGCGACATTTGCAACAATCCGACGCCTTGGCTTCACTGTCATCGATCCTGCTCCTCGCAGTGTCGCCAGGCGCTATCCGGTTCTGATCGGTTTCCGAAACGTAAAGAACACCTTAGAGGACTTCACCTTGACAGTGATGAAGCGATGCAAGCAGAAGTGAGAGCGTGGCTTCGCTAATAAACCCTCAACTCTAAAAACAACAAACACTCGCAATATTCTACAGGGACGGTATCAGGAAAGGTTCAAAATGGTTCAAATGGCTCTGAGCACTATGGTACTTATCATCTGAGGTCATCAGTCCCCTAGAACTTAGAACTACCTAAACCTAACTAACCTAAGGACATCACACACATCCAAGCCCGAGGCAGGACTCGAACCTGCGACCGTAGCGGTCGCGCGGTTCCAGACTAAAGCGCCTAGAACCGCTCGGCCACAGCGGCCGGCTATCAGCAAAGGGAGAAATGTGTTCCGTCACCAAGGTGACTATGATGAGAAATAAATATGTAAACATGAAGAATGCTAGTAAAATTTATGTTATTTAAAAACCTTTAAGAGTTTCACATGAAAAACTGGGAGGCATTACCTTTTTGCACGTCCTCAATCTTGTATACTAAGTAGAACACTTTTGCCGTAAGGGTCTAGATGATTCAGAGAGAATGTCTACTCCACAAGCCTTGCTCAGACTTACACCTTTCGAGGCTCTGCTAAATTATTCTTACAGTATCGTGTCTCCCATCTTATTTTCACGTTCGTCGTTCGAGGGCTTCGCTGCGGCGTATAAGCAACGAAGCGTGACTCCGATGAGGGTATATAAGCACCGACATGTACGCAAAGGATTACTGTGGCATTCGTGTATTTCCGACGTACATCCTGTACATCCGGAAACGTGAACCATGAAGACGCTATTACTAAATGCGTCCAAACAAAACCAATGTGCTGTTATTCTTTTGTTGGATGTCGAAGGACGAACAGCGGTAGGCATCCATCGGAGAAAGAAGAACGTGTATGGGGAAGCAAGTCTGTTGCGAAGCACAGCTTTGAAATGCTGCGCCAAGTTCCGCGCCGGTCGCGATTCGACACAAAGCGTCGGTCCGCTCGATCTGGGAGACCATCCTCACCGGAGTGGGAGTCACTCGAGAGACCGCTGTATAGTCCTGATCTCCCCCTCTCCCCCGCCATGTCATTATCATCCTTTCTGTGCCTAAAAAGGGCGGTGAAGAGTCGAAGGTTCTCTCCGCAAGATAATACAAACGGACGATGAAAATTACCATTCCGACGGAAGAGAATAGAGCTATACTGTGTGTTCTTAGCGTGGTCGAGAGAACAGTGGCGACGGGATCTTGTGGTATTGCAACCTCGAACCTATATTTACATCTAGAATTGTACTCCTTAAGCGACGATGCGGCGTGTCATGGAGGGTACACAGCTATACCATGGTCACCCACCTCCCCCTCCCCATTTTCTTCTTTCTTTTCATTCGTGGACGTACACAGTTTTCAGCATTGTCTAATTCCTCTACTTTTCACCTCTTAGTCATTACGTCAGATCTGTTAGAATTTCGTATAATACGTTTTTTTCGAACTTCCAGACGCATCAAATGATTAAATATCCAAGAGCTTTCGAACAAGTGGAGAACACTTAACGAAGGCCGTGACGCACTTGGAGAACGTCCTTGGGTACCAATATGTAACGACTTGACTCAGCTCGAACCTCGAGGAAGTTTCATTAGCTAATGTCACCGTGAGAGCGTGCATTGCTACAACTAGACTGCGAAACAAAGAAAGAAGTGGAAGAACTAGAAGACATGGTCGAATGTCAAAACGTAACTTCCTACACCGTTGGAATGTACGTAAATGATTCGATTTGCAAACCTCTGTGATAGCACAAGAGTGCATCAGTGTTATTCGTAATCAATCATTCAAAATGACAGTCATAATCGCATTATTTTGCTGCCCACCAGTTTCAACCCGCGATGGGGTCATCTTCAGGGCAATTTACACCATTTGGTCGCTCGCTGGAGTCGTCACCCTGCCTGTGCACGGTTACCAAACCGCTCATAAACATGTGTTTGCTGCACGTAACATCCAAATGAAGCAAGATTTTTTTCATACGGTTAAAACTTATCTTAGATCAATGTCAGGTAAACCGGTGGGCCAATTTTGAACCATCAGCCTCCTTCCATTCCGGAGTTATTTAGGGCTGAATGCTTTTGCTTGTAAACTTTGAGCAGCGCACATACAAATGGTACCATTTGCTGACCATTAATTTCGGCTCAATTAAAATCTTTTGCAAAAGGAATTAAACGATTTGCACAATTTGCCTCGGCGCCGGCTCTGATTCGTCGTTCCAAGATTGCTTTAAATGCTGTAACATAGCTACAGTAAGACACCTGTTCGAATGCCTACACAAATGGCTGCTGGTTCGGGCTAACCCAAAAGCTTTGTACCCTACACTGCTAGTTGAGATAGGAACCGAACACCAAGACTCCAGAAAACTATAGTTCTGCGCTTGGCCTTTTCCGCTCTGTAACGATATTGAAAGCTTACTGAGAATACATAGTCTCTGAACTACCTCCTGTAGACAAACCAAGGTTTTCTGTTATTTATTTTGATCGATTTTAGTCGTCATTCAAAATTTTGTGGGTATTATTGCTACACGCTATGATTATCCAACCATTCCGCCTCACGTTGTGCTTTGAATGTACAGTCTTCAAAGAATAAAGGTACTGACGAATACTGAAATTCGATCGATACCTGGTAAAAAACAATTTCACAACCAGTGTGCGCAGCTTATCACTGTTCCTAGAAAGGATAGCGATACACTTTTCCAATCCTATTGCATCAGTCAGATACAGAGGTTCCCAGTAACCAGGCGTGCCTATGAAACGGGAACCTGTATTTACGGTAAACGGCTTTTCATCCTTTGCAACCGCTCCACGACTCACCTAATCATTGTGCAGTGATGTAAAACGCAGTTACTGATGTCTGCTACCCTTCCCGGATACCGCGCTGTTGCTAGGAATGGCGTACCAAGAAATGGCATTTTGCTTTAAATTTTGTCTTTCGGCTGTAATGAACAGAAAGACAGATAATGTAACCGAGTACTTGTATGGGAAGTAATGACAACACCATCAACCATGTGTCTGTATATATCTAAATGCGCCCTGTTTTGGTGGTAGACTCCACCGTTTTCAGGCCGAACAAACTGGTACAGGCATGCATATTCAAATACAGAGATATGTAAACAGGTAGAATACGGCGCTGCGGTCGGCAACGCCTTATATAGACAAGTGTCTCGCGTAGTCGTTAGATCGGTTACTGATGCTACAACGACAGGTTATCAAGATTTAAGTGAGTTTGAACGTGGTGTTGTAGTCGGCGCACGAGCGATGGGACATAGCATCTGCGAGGTAGCGGTGAAGTGGGGATTTTCCCGTAAAACCATTTCACGAATGTACCGTGAATATCAGTAATCCGGTAAAACATCAAATCTTCGACATAGCTGCGGTCGGAAAAAGATCCTGCAAGAACGGGACCAACGACTACTGAAGAGAATCGTTCAACGTGGCAGGAGTGCAACCCTTCCGCAATTTGCGGTAGATTTCAATACTGGGCCATCAACACGTGTCAGCGTGCGAACCATTCAACGAAACATCATCGATATGGGCTATCGGAACCGAAGGCCCACTCGTGTATGCTTGATGACTGCACGAAACAAAGCTTTACGCCTCGCCTGGGCCCGTCAACACCGACACTGGACTGCGATGACTGGAAACATGTTGTGTGATCGGACGAATCTCGCTTCCAAATGTATCGAGTGGATGGACGCGTATGGGTATGGAGGCAACTTCATGAATGCATGGACCCTGCATGTCAGCAGGGAACTGCTCAACCTGGTGGAGGATCTGTAATGGTGTGGAGCGTGTGCAATTGGAGTGTTATGGGATCCGTGATACGTTTAGAAACGACTATGACATGTGGCACGTACGTAAGCATCCTGTCTCACCACCTGCATCCATTCATGTCCGTTGTGCATTCCGACCGACTTGGGCAATTCCAGCAGGGCAATGCGATACCCCACACGTCCAGAATTGCGACAGATTGGCTCCAGGAACACTCTTCTGAGTTTAAACACTTCCGTTGGCCACCAGACTCTCCAGACATGAACATTACTGAGCATATCTGGAATGCCTTGCAACGTGCTGTTCAGAAGATGTCTCCACTCCCTCGTACTCTTACAGATTTATGTACAGCCCCGCAGGTTTCATGGCGTCAGTTCTCTCCAGCACTAGTTCAGACATTAGTCGAGTCCATGCCACGCCGTGTTGCTGCCTTGTGCATGATCGCGGGGGTCCTACACGAGGCAGGTGTATCCGTTTCTTTGGCTCTTCATTGTAGATACAGATCACGGCTGACGGCGTTGTCATTACTCCTCATATGTTCCCCAGCTGTAGCCCCACTACCCATGTGAGGTTGAGGGTGGATGTACGATAACTAAGCACTGATTTTTCTGGATGATCATACCACAAAAGCATTTATTAATGGACATACCGCGATGGGCAAGTTCATAATGGGAAGACTCACCGTGAGATTAACAGTCGCCTGCGAGGACAACGTACTGGCCTCGATTACTTACGGAAATTCAATTAAAAACTCAATAATTACTAGGACTTGGAAAGTTAAATTTGAAGCAAGCCTGAAGGGCTATCTTAAACATACGCTATTTGTCATTACGGTACTTGACAGAATAATTAAGAAGACACTTTAAACAGAAGCAAAAGATTTAACAAAGGAATCACAGTAATAGGTAGATTTACAATCCCCACAGATGATAATTAAAATTGACAATAAAATAATGAAGATCTGGTTCTCAACTCTAAATTAGTGCGAGCTGCTTCACATTTCGCTCATACATGACCTGACTGGTACACTACAGCCCGCTCGCAAACCACCAGTTTAGCGTGGGAGCGTCCGCAAGTCTACAGCAGACTAAAACATTCAGTTACCAGCCGGTACAGACAAATACAATATAACAGAAATGAGAATCGAAACTAAATTATGCTGGCCCCACGTTAATAAGTTGGCACCGCAAGTAAACATTTTTTTTACTGAAATACAAGTTGGCGCAGACGTGAAATACCGACACGCCAGATAAATTGTACACAGCAAACACTCTCTCCGTGAAGTTGTTAAAGAAACAGAGCATAAAGTATCTTAATATTGGGAGGGTAGATTGAACCGAGACAGAGATCAGGTCAGTAAGTACAGTCTGGCAATTCAAATTGCGAAACGGCCAACCAGAACGGCTGGCGATAGCGGAAAAATCTTGAGGAGACGGCACACAGTTTCGTAGTAGCCTGCAGAAGCAAATAATAATTATGTGCACCGTTGTGGCAGGCTGCTCATTTCAATGCTGATCTAGCAAAACCGGAATGGATAGCCTCTAACGAATCCTGCCTGTGCGCCTCACACAAACACCGAGGCCGTAACTCCGTACGCGTTGCAACTAGGACGTTGCATCGTGCCGACAGCCCGTACTGAAATCTCCACAGAGGCGTACGGCGTACTCGTTCCTCTCCAGCAAAGGCCGGGCGTGTTTACTTCCTCATACAAAATACACTACTTCCCGCTAAAAGCACACGCCGTGCAACCTATCACGTGCCAAGCCAATGCAGGGCTCACCACATGACCTTTCGCATTGACAGCGAAGGCGCGACTCTCCACCTGCGCTAACTAACCTCTCTGAACAAAGATCACTAGCCGTAAATACGAAAGATAAACCAGCCGATCGCTGATGGCGATCAGCGATTCAGCTCAATGCATACGCAATTTTGTGGAGTTAATACATCAACCCTCTCTGACCAGTGATACATGCATATGTCGACCTATAAATTTATTTTCCTGAATTCACAGGGACACGAAAGCACCACATCTGCGTGTTGCTACGATCTATCGTCGAATGTATGAATTGTTTGGAGCCTACAGGCTCATTGTTTGGTACTTAATGCGCGAGATATCGCTTAATTGTTTTATTTCATCGTTGCGTGCCTTTTTGTGGCGGTTTTATGCACTTTTTTCCTGTCTGCAACAGATAAGCTCAGTAAAAGTATTCACTGTCTTTTTTTTACACAGTTTGCCAAAAATATACAGATTTGTGCACATATTTATTGATGAAAATGAAATGTCGTGTGGCTAGGGCCTCCCGTCGGGTAGACCGTTCGCCTGGTGCAAGTCTTTTTAGGTGACGCCACTTCGGCGACTTGCGTGTCGATGGGGATGAAATGATGATGATTAGGACAACACAATACCCAGTCCCTGAGCGGAGAAAATCTCCGACCCAGCCGGGAATCAAATCCGGGCCGCTCTGCATAGCATTCGGTCACGCTGACCACTCAGCTATCGAGGCAGACATATTTATTGATAAAGCACTTCTAAATTCTTCTCGAAGAATTGCCCTATGGCAAGTGTGTCTGGACAACTACTTTTTGTGCCTCCTGTTTACATGTGTCTAAATTCATATATACGAAGGTTAGTCAAATGAAAACCTTAAATTTGTAATAACAAATCGAAATTTCGCACCGTTATCCTGTAAGTTGGTAGCGTGCTACAAACAGCGTGCAGAATGGCCTGTACGTGGCAGCATAGTGCAGACGCACACATACCGTCGCAGTATCAGTATAAAGATGGCCGCCCCACTTGCGACTTGCTCCAGGGAAGAACAGCGTTCTGTTATTCGGTTTCTGCGTAGTGAAGGTGTGAAACCTATTGAAATTCATCGACGAATGAAGGTTCAGTACGGTGATGCATATTTGTCACAGGAGTAAGCCTACGAATGGAGTAGGAAGTTCGCAAATGGTGTGACTTCAGTGGAAGATGCTCCTCGTTCAGGTCAGGCACAACGAGTTGTGACTCCACAGAACATTGCAGTAGTTGAAGCCATAATAAAGGAAAAGCACCGAGTGACACTGAATGACACTGCAGCATGTTTACAGATTAGTCATGGGTCAGCACACCACATCGTGCATGATGTGCTCCAGTTTCACAAAGTGTCAGCAAGATGAGTGCCACGGCAGCTGACTCCTGAAATGAGAGAACGACGTGTTGATGCTTGTGAAGAACTTCTTCGGCGCTTTGAACGAGAAGGTGATGGCTTCCTTGCAAGAATCGTCACTGGGTACGAAACCTGTGTTCACTTCCACCAACCGGAAACGAAGAGAGTGAGCAAGGAATGGTGCCATTCCTCATCACCAAAACCAAAGAAGTTTCGAACAGAACCATCAGCAGGGAAGGTTATGATGACTCTCTTTTGGGATCAAAAAAGCGTCATTTTGGAGGATTACATGCCTAGAGGGACCACTGTCACCAGTGCACCATACACAGATCTCCTAAAAAAATCATCTGCGGCCTGCAATCAAATCAAAGCGACGTGGATTGCCGTCAGCAGGTGTCCTTCTGCAACATGACAATGCGAGGCCCCACACTGCCCGTACAACAGTTGCAACAATCACAGACCTGCATTTTGAGTGTCTTCCTCATCCACCACACTCACCAGACCTTGCCCCAAGTGATTTCCATATGCTTGGACCACTCAAAGACACAATGGGAGGAAAGAAGTTCCGTTCTGATGAAGAGGCACGCCACGCGGTGCATGAATGGTTGCGGGGACTATCAAAAGAATTTTTTTCTAAAGCAATTTATGCACTTTGCGAGTGCTGGAGGACTTGCATTGAGCGTGGGGGAGATTATGTTGAAAAGTGATAAAGCTTTGTACCACATCTGTACAGTAAATAATATTTAAAAAACATTTAAGGTTTCCATTTGATATACATATATATATATATATATATATATATATATATATATATATATATATATGCTGCAATCTTATTCTATTTCCCCTAATTTGTTATGAAACGGAGAACTCCACAAACGCCTTCCACTTTTCTTTTTTATATTTATCGCAGTTGAAAGCTGCCTTACGAACGCAAGGTGAACAGAAATTTGGTCACATTTTCCTTCATTGTTACACTTATCCCATGATGAAACTGTTAACTATCGAAACGTCCAAAAGAAAATAAAAAAAAGATGAGGCCGCTATTTGAGTGACCTACTGCCTATAGCGTATCTTGCTCTCCACTCTCGAACCGGCCTACAACCACCATTACAGTTGTTTACTCTGCTATGCACGCAGGGCTGGATATAGCTGACGCTGTACCATCTGGTGACGAATCTTATATCATTTGGGCGGTGAGCAGTTGAGAAAACTGTCATTCGCTTATTATCTTGGAATTTGTCTGACATAGTCATAGAACGTACTTTCTTCTTTTTACAGATGCTAATGCCTAGTAAAAACCTGTTTTATATGGAACATACATATCTCACTGGATTCGAGGCGGAATAAATTTAGAAAAGCATTTATTGCTCAAGTCCAGCGGGACAAACACGTCACACTTAAAATTGTTGTAAGACTATAAACAACAATCGAAATTTAGGAACATGGCCTCCCACAGAATCCATTTCTAAAGCAGAAAAATTTTTACAGCAGTATGCTAGATTTTTATTAATTCGGTCACGAAAGGGTTAAATGAATCGACAGTGGAGGCTGTAACCAACCCTTAGACGACATAGAGCCATAGAAAATTGTTTGGCTCCGTCCCAGTTGCGCCATATCGCAGGGAACAGTATAATGTTTTGCTATCAGCTGGGCACGTAGCGCCGCATTACTAAGGGTGACGCAGCTTATACCAGGAACTGGCCACGCCGCAAATACTGCTCCTGCCCCGGCGTGATTCTTCGTCCGAGATTATGTGGGAAATAGTTTTGCAATGCTGCTCGGAAACTGATTAATAATGAGTCAGACCTACTGAATTCTCATGACGCAGTACCGGCATTGTGGCCAGATGTCACATACCGCTGATCATTATTTCCGCATACGAGTTCCAATTACTCGAGCAGTGCATCAGCATGATGGTTGTCCCGTGGCTTTCCTCTCCCCGTGCTCCTCCCTCCCCCCCTATAACCACCCCCCCCTACACACACACACACACACACACACACACACACACACACACACATTCGTGTGGCACAGGAGCGAGTACGATTTGCTGTTAATGACGTAATTACGGCTCCAAATTGACGGCTGGGTCATAGAACAGTAGCGGCGCCGATGATGTTGATGATGATGACGACGTCGTCGGCAATGATGGACGCTCCGACGGCCAATCAGCGTCGCCGAAAATGGCCGCTAAACGCGGCGCGTGACGTCACAACGCAGTTAGCGCGGCCAGACGTAATCGCCGATCTGATTAAAACGGCATCGCCGGCGTAAGTGGGCGTTACGCGGACGAAGCGCGCAATAAAACGATGTAAGTGAAAAACGGGTGGAGGGGGAGGGGTTGGTGATGGTGGGGCGGGGGGGGGGGGGACTGACCTCACAGAGAGGGAGGGGGGGGGGGAGACGGGGGAGGAGGCTGCGATGGAAAATATGTGATTACAGTTAATTAGCGTCAGCGAGCGGGGACCCGAAACAAATTGCGAAGCCCGTGTGTGTGTCCCCTCGCGGCCCGAAACGACGCAGCCTGTACACACGACACGATCCGATACGCTTCCTCATTTACACAGCCAACACTGTGTGGGAGTGGTTTTGTATGTGTATGTGCGTCGGCAGAAAGTAAACGCAGCTTGCCAATGGTGCCGTTCGGACAGCCGTTATTCTACCGTAAAACACGGTTCCGCGGGTACACCTTGTTTACAATTTCAATAGCTTCTGCTGCACGAAGGCTGTGAAAGGTTTTTCGATTTTCAATGAGAGGTGTGGTACCAGAACCATAGTAGGCACGGCGCCTGTAACTAACAGCGATCAGAGCAATGCTGATAGGTATCGACAAATTTATGATGGCATAAACTGTTGTCTCTGTCGGTAACCCTGAAATGCCCGAGAAAAACTACTGGGAATATAGTCAGATGACGAAGCATTATTGCGGGTATCGATAGTAATGTGCACATCTGATGACTGTGAGTAATCATACAGTTTTAATTATAAACTACTGGCCATTAAAACTGCTACACCAAGAAGAAATGCAGATGATAAACGGGTATTCACTGGACAAATATATTACTGACATGTGATTACATTTTCACGCAATTTGGGTGCACAGATCCTGAGAAATCAGTACTCAGAACAACAACCTCTGACCGTAATAACGGTCTTGATGCGCCTGGGCATTGAGTCAAACAGAGCTTGGATGACTTGTACAGGTACAGCTGCCCATGCAGCTTCAACACGATACCACAGTTCATCCAGAGTAATGACTGGCGTATTGTGGAGCCAGTTGCTCAGCCACCATTGACCAGACGTTTTCAATTGGTGAGAGATCTGGAGAATGTGCTGGCCAGGGCAGCAGTCGAACATTTTCTGTATCCAGAAAGGCCCGTACAGGACCTGCAACATGCGGTCGTGCATTATCCTGCTGAAATGTAGGGTTTCGCAGGGATCGAATGACGGGTAGAGCCACGGATGGCAACACATCTGAAATATAACGTCCACTGTTGTAAGTGCCGTCAATGCGAACAAGAGGTGACCGAGACTGAAGCACGTATGTTGTGTGGCGGCGATGGCGAGGCATTGCAGAGTCTTTGACCAGAGAGCCATTTATCGTAGTTAGTCTGCGCTTGACCGCGTGAGTGTTGCGAGCGGTACGCTAGTAGTAGTCGTGCAGTACAGTAGCGAGCAGTCTGTCAGTGGGCAGTCTGTGAGCAGGGCAGTATGTCGGTAGTAGCAGTCGAGTGCAGTTGTGTGTGTGAGGAGTCGGCGAGCGTCGACATGGCATTCTGGTCAAGAGGCTGAATGAGGTATATTGTTAATTAAGGTAATCATCAGATAATGTAAAGTTTGTTTATTGTAATTAATTTTCAACAAGTGCCCCAATAATAATTTTGATTTCAAAGCAATTTTTACAAAAAAAAAAAAATTATTTAATTGAACTAACGATTTCCTTCCACTTCCCTTAAAGAAAAGTTTCAGTTAAATTTAAAAAAAAAATAATAATATTATTTGCAATGCAGTTCCTCCAAGCCGTGCGCAACAATAAGAGCAGAAATTTGACTAGCTGTTACAATGAGGTAAGAATTTAATTCTGTTTTTTTTTTGCACAGGGCCAAAGACCGATATTTCGGTTTAATTGAGTTTACATTGTCACTGAAGTCTCATTAGCATTGAATTGTTTTTAATTATTTTCGTGACAGCTTACACCTTGAGTCAGATTGCGATTCTCACTTTTATTGTCATTAAATTTAATTGCTAGGGAGGTTACGCTTGGCTCCCATTCATTTATTATTTCTGTCTTTAAAATTTCAGTGGAGAGGTTACACTTAGCGCAATGTCCATTGTTGTTGTTGTTGTTGTTGTGGTCTTCAGTCCTGAGACTGGTTTGATGCAGCTCTCCATGCTACTCTATCCTGTGCAAGCTTTTTCATCTCCCAGTACCTACTGCAACCTACATCCTTCTGAATCTGCTTAGTGTATTCATCTCTTGGTCTCCCCCTACGATTTTTACCCTCCACGCTGCCCTCCAATACTAAATTGGTGATCCCTCGATGCCTCAGAACATGTCCTACCAACCGATCCCTTCTTCTGGTCAAGTTGTGCCACAAACTTCTTTTCTCCCCAATCCTGTTCAATACTTCCTCATTAGTTATGTGATCTACCCATCTAATCTTCAGCATTCTTCTGTAGCACCACATTTCGAAAGCTTCTATTCTCTTCTTGTCCAAACTATTTATCGTCCATGTTTCACTTCCATACATGGCTACACTCCATACGAATACTTTCAGAAATGACTTCCTGACACTTAAATCAATACTGGATGTTAACAAATTTCTCTTCTTCAGAAACGCTTTCCTTGCCATTGCCAGCCTACATTTTATATCCTCTCTACTTCGACCATCATCAGTTATTTTGCTCCCCAAATAGCAAAACTCCTTTACTACTTTAAGTGCCTCATTTCCTAATCTAATTCCCTCAGCATCACCCGACTTAATTAGACTACATTCCATTATCCTTGTTTTGCTTTTGTTGATGTTCATCTTATATCCTCCTTTCAAGACACTGTCCATTCCATTCAACTGCTCTTCCAAGTCCTTTGCTGTCTCTGACAGAATTACAATGTCATCGGCGAACCTCAAAGTTTTCATTTCTTCTCCATGAATTTTAATACCTACTCCGAATTTTTCTTTTGTTTCCTTTACCACTTGCTCAATATACAGATTGAACAACATCGGGGACAGGCTACAACCCTGTCTTACTCCCTTCCCAACCACTGCTTCCCTTTCATGTCCCTCGACTCTTATAACTGCCATCTGGTTTCTGTACAAATTGTAAATAGCCTTTCGCTCCCTGTATTTTACCCCTGCCACCTTTAGAATTTGAAAGAGAGTATTCCAGTCAACATTGTCAAAAGCTTTCTCTAAGTCTACAAATGCTAGAAACGTAGGTTTGCCTTTCCTTAATCTTTCTTCTAAGATAAGTCGTAAGGTCAGTATTGCCTCACGTGTTCCAGTGTTTCTACGGAATCCAAACTGATCTTCCCCGAGGTCCGCTTCTACTAGTTTTTCCATTCGTCTACAAAGAATTCGTGTTAGTATTTTGCAGCTGTGACTTATTAAACTGATAGTTCGGTAATTTTCACATCTGTCAACACCTGCTTTCTTTGGGATTGGAATTATTATATTCTTCTTGAAGTCTGAGGGTATTTCGCCTGTTTCATACATCTTGCTCACCAGATGGTAGAGTTTTGTCAGGACTGGCTCTCCCACGGCCGTCAGTAGTTCCAATGGAATATTGTCTACTCCGGGGGCCTTGTTTCGACTCAGGTCTTTCAGTGCTCTGTCAAACTCTTCACGCAGTATCGTATCTCCCATTTCATCTTCATCTACATCCTCTTCCATTTCCATAATATTGTCCTCAAGTACATCGCCCTTGTATAGACCCTCTATATACTCCTTCCACCTTTCTGCTTTCCCTTCTTTGCTTAGAACTGGGTTTCCATCTGAGCTCTTGATATTCATACAAGTCGTTCTCTTATCTCCAAAGGTCTCTTTAATTTTCCTGTAGGCGGTATCTATCTTACCCCTAGTAAGATAGGCCTCTACATCCTTACATTTGTCCTCTAGCCATCCCTGCTTAGCCATTTTGCACTTCCTGTCGATCTCATTTTTGAGACGTTTGTATTCCTTTTTGCCTGTTTCACTTACTGCATTTTTATATTTTCTCCTTTCATCAATTAAATTCAATATTTCTTCTGTTACCCAAGGATTTCTACTAGCCCTCGTCGTTTTACCTACTTGATCCTCTGCTGCCTTCACTACTTCATCCCTTAAAGCTACCCATTCTTCTTCTACTGTATTAGCATTCTTAAATAATATTGTAATTTATAAATTTTTGTGGGGAGGTTACACTTGGCGACACCTAGTCCAGGATCGTATTTCGTTGAGAATCTTTTGAAAAACAGTCAGATATCTGCTCTTATTTGCTTAGATATAATTAGGATTTGGCGCAACGCTTTTACTAATCTTGTGACTTTCTTTCTACAGGTCAACGGCAATTCGTTGCTCTGTTGTATTTGTGTGTTGTTTTTGCATTGTGCTTATTTGTTTTGTGAATAATTGTGCCTATTGCAAAAATGCCGCGAAAGACTGTGAATAGTGTATCGCGAGGTATTATGAATGAAATTACCGACTCAAACAACTTTACCGATAGGACATGTGGCACGCAGTGTAATGATGACAATCCTGCGTTCACTAACAATCAGTGCATTACAACCACTAATGATGACTTTTATCTTAATGATGAACAAACGAACTCAATTGTCTCTTCTGTTAATTTGACGACAATTGATGACGCGGTACGCTCTGTTGTAATGAGCGCTGCCCAGCGTAACACACCCGGTTTGGAAAATTCAAGTAACGTTCGGACAAATATTTCCAATGAAAATAGACAGTGTACTGAAAGTACGTCGGATCTATTTAATTCCGAAATAATGTCTGACAGTGTACATCCGACTGACAAACCTTTTTCTAAATCTCAGAATAACCAAATGGTTACAGTAAGCGAGAGAGTTCCAGATCCACCACTAAACAGCACAGAGAGTATAAACGCTAAGTTTGGCTTTGAACAAATTATGGCAAGATTGCTACAACAACAAAGTGAAAATTTCAGACAACTTAGGGAAGATAACAAACACTTAAATGAAAAACTTGACAATAATGACGAAAATCTCGAACAACTTAGTGAACAGGTCAGACAACAAAATGAAAAATTAGACGACAATTCCAGACAGTTAAATGAAAAATTAGACGATAATTCCAGACAGCTTAGTGAACAAATTAGAGCCGTTGCCGCGCAGTGCCATGACACTAAGGAACAGTTGCGCGTGGAAATTGAGGCTTGTTCAAAAAAAAGTAGCGAAGAAATTAGGTCTGTTGCTCAGGAATTAAGGGAAATGCAAACAGCTGCAACAGAAACACTCAGAGACGAAATTAGCGGAGTCGCTAAACAATGCTCTGAAAAGGCTACACAATTACGGGACGAGTTTAAAGTAATGACGGTAGAACTTTCGCGCACAATGGATGAAAAGATAGACGCGAAATTCGAGCAACAGAACTCTCAAATTGACGAACGCTTTAATCTTCACATACAAAACAGTGATACGCGTTTCCGCAAATTTATTCAGGATCAAAATAAAGCCAAACGTCAAGTCATGGAAACAATCACTGCTCAGAGACAAGAAGACAAACGTAAAATGTTTGCGAAGGCAAAAACGTATGTAGACAGTAATATTGCTACAGTGTCCGACGAAATTAATTCCATCAAACAATCGAACACAGAATTACGTGACGAAATTTCTGACCTTAAATTGAAAACGGACACATACACAACCGATTATCAAACAGTGACCGACAGACTCGAACAATTAGAACTAACACAGGATTCAGATGTCGTCAAAACTGACGTTAAACAACTGAATGAAACTACTCGTAAATTGCAAAAACAGATTAATGCCTCTGACACTAAAACCGATGAGCAGGTAAAGGTACTGACTGAAAAATGTGATGAATTGGCCAGTCGTATTGACGTTATAGAAAGTAGTAATGACAATAAGTCAGACGATACTGCACCGGTTTCATTTAACCAAATACCTGAATTTCAAAATTTACAGCAGACAATTAATGAGATCGATTCGTCCAATAACACGTTGCGTAGAAAGTTATCGAGTTTACAACAAGAAGTAACAGAGATGAAAAGTATTTCAGTTAATAACACATCACAGCAGACGCCACTTTGCGAACCTCTGTCAGACTCGCGCAATGCGTATAATTTGGGTAATCTACAGAGAGTACGGGACTTTGATTCCGAACAACCACAGTTCAACAGATTCTCTTACAATCCTGAACCTGTTCCATCACACAGAGATGATAATTTCGATTACAAACATTTTCTGTCAGTGAGAAAGTTTAAAGTGTTTAAAAACGACAGAACACAGATTCACCCACTGGATTGGATACAACAGTTTAGCTTTGCTCTTCCACCGACTTGGCCTGTAACACACAAACTTGAATTTATTTGCAGTTTTTTGGAAGGCGAACCGGCAACTCGTATGAGACCGATCGCGAGACAGTGTTACTCGGTAGAGGAATTTCAGAATGCTTTTCTGTCAGCGTACTGGTCGAAGACGACACAGCGCGGAATTAAAGATCAACTAATTAGTTTGCCAAATTATGAGAACTCCAATTTTCCCAGTGTCACGCAATTTTTTGAACATATGGTCCAACAAAACCAGTACCTAAGCGAACCGTACAGTGAATCCGCACTTATACAATTATGCATTTCCAAATTACCACGGTCATTACGAGTGTCACTTCTAACGGGGCAGCAAAAGGAAAACATTTCAGCATTCAGAGATCTTTTACAGCTCTTGGAAGTACAACAATCTGATCATTCTTTTGTAAACAAAAACTTTTCGTATAATAACCAAGGTCAAGAAACTTACAGTAATTATGATCAGGGACGTAATTTCAATAGAAAAGGTAACAGACGCTTTAGGAACGACAACTACCAAAACTTTAATAACAGCCAAAATTCTAATTATCAATACCGTCAAAATTTTCAGCAACAGGAACAACACTTTAGTAACAATAGAGGTGTTTCACAACAACAACATCAAAACCAGCCGGTTAGCATACCTAACCAACAATGGAATGCACAAGGTCAACCTAACTTTAATGTTTCGCCGCGTGGACGTATAGTCCCTGGCCCAACAAATAGTAACGCACGGCAGCAAGGAAATAACTACGTACAAAGAAGACAGTATTTCAATTCCTATCGTAATGCACCGTATAGGAATGACTTTCACGACAGACGTAAAAACGATGAGCACAATTATCAGCGTATATCTAACAACAGTCGGTCATACCAACAGCAGAATTATCCGCAAGAACCTATTCTCATGAATGAACCCGACAGTAGATATCATCCAGAGCGTAATACGTCTGGAAGAAGTAATAGAACTGTTCAAATAGTAGAAATGCCACAGCATCCTCCTAATAATAATAACACGTCAGATAGAATCTGACTAGATACTGTACAGATCGCATCTTCCAATAATACAAGCACTACTTCAGACACGCAAAATGTTCACGAAAATGTAATTACTTTTGACGACATCAGAGACACTCTTTTGCAGGAAAGACCATTTGTTCAGAAAACTATTTCACATCCTGTCATCGAAATTAAAATTGGTTCATCGAAATTTTCAGCAGTAATTGATTCCGGATCACCTATATCAGTAATAAATGAGGAGACTTTCAACGAGTGCAACAAAGAGAATACTTATCCGACATTACCTTTAGGCAAAACAAAAGTGAAGGGAGCAGTATCGAGCAAAGGAGTAGACGTTAAATTACAGACGCATTTATCATTTTGTATTGGAGGTCATACTTTCCACTCTAATTTTTGGATTGTTCCTTTATTGACAACAGACGTTATTTTAGGTACGAATTTTCTGGTACAACACGACGAAGTCATTGATTTTCAAAATTCTTATTTAATGTTAAAGGATGAAAATATACAATTGGCTTTAGAATTTCAGCACTCTTTATCTGCGGAAGAACAAACAATTAATCGCACAGAGGTCATTTCCGTGTCACATGGCATAGACTGTAATCCCACATTGTTCACAGATACGTACGTACACAACTATAATACTCCAGACGAAGCTGACTACGACGTAATGCAAATGATTTCCGATAAAGTTAGACAAAGCAGTGCAACTACAGACGACCAACGAACGCACTTACACAAAATTCTTTCACAGCAAGCTCCAGTTTTTGACAACATTCCTGGTACTATGTCCGGATTTATGTATGAATTTCAAGTGAAACAGCACGACACATTTAAAGCAAAGCATTATCCCATTCCATATATTCACAGAGAACAAGTTAAAAAAGAATTGCAGGATATGCTTGATCAAGGAATTATAGAACCGGCAGTTAGTCCGTACATAAACCCGCTACATATTGTTAAGAAAAAAGATGGCTCACTTCGCCTCGTACTTGATTCACGTCACATTAATGACATTATTATTAATGAAACAGATCGACCACAGACACTAGAGGAACTTTTACAGAAATTTCACGGTACAGCTATTTATTCCACATTAGATTTGAAATCGGGATTTTGGCAAATTCAACTTCATCCGAATTGCAGAAAATATACAGCTTTTCTCTGTTTTGGCGACTGTTATCAATTTTGCAAATTACCGTTCGGCGTAACTATTTCTTCTGCAGCTTTTATTCGCGGTTTGAACACAATACTTCCGACAGAACTTAAGGACAGAATTACGACGTATGTAGACGACATTCTTATCGCAGAAGCTAACTGGTTTGAACACAATCTGATTCTTGAACAACTGTTACAAACTTTTCGTGTACAAGGACTTACAGTTAATCTTAGTAAATCGCATTTTGGCAAAACTTCCATAAAATTTCTGGGACACGTAATTTCAGCAGAAGGGATTGCACCCGATCCGGAAAAACTTCAAGCTCTACGTGACATTACTGTTCCGACGACGAAGAAGCAATTACGCAGTTTTTTGGGCTTAATTAACTTTTTTCGTAAATTTATTCATCATTCTGCTTTAGACACACCCAGATTATGCCAATTAACAGGTAAAAACACTATTTGGTCTTGGGATAAGCAAGCACATTCTGAATTCATGAACCTGAAACATGCTCTGTTGAATGCACCACTTTTATCGCACCCAGATCTTACCAGAAATTTCTCCATTGCCACCGACAGTTCTAACACGGCTTTAGGCGTACACATTTTCCAGGACATTGAAGAAGATGGTTCAATAGTAATTAAAAACATCGCATTTGCAAGCCGCATTCTGTCACCTGCTGAACGAAATTACTCCGTTACAGAATTGGAAACATTATGTGTTGTATGGGCTTTCACGAGATTTAGGCACTTTCTTTATGGCAGACATACCACCGTTTACACAGACCACAGAGCGATACAATTTTTACTTTCGGCCAAATTCACGCACGATAGATTAAGAAGATGGAAACTTTATTTACAGGAATTTAATTTTACAATAGTTCACATTCCCGGCACGCAAAATGTTATAGCAGACGCACTATCGCGTTCTCTCAGCAACAATCTGCAAGACGTAGCAACCAACTTCTGCAAAGCAAATTTCAGTGTCATGTACATTCAGCAAGTTGCATTTGAAAACTTTATTTCATCGTCATTACAGGACATAGCACAAGAGCAAAATAAAGACAACGTGTGGAAAGGAATTAAACACCTTTGGCAAGATAAGAATAATGTTACGATTAGAAACCATTACACTGTACGCAATGACATTCCGTTTCGCCGCTCTCATCCTGACAGCAACAACTGGTTATTATGCATTCCTGACGAACTTGTTAACAAATTAATCTGGTACACTCATTTAAGTTACGCACATTACGGACAGAACTGTTATTTTACTAACATGGAGAAACGTATACGACGAGTTTTAGCGTCTTGTAAAATTTGCCAGAAAGCTAAATCAGACACCACTTCACATACTCCTCCTTTATATCCTATTGTACCTGTTAAATTAAGACACATGGCCGCAGTAGACATTTTTGGTCCGATTCCGAGAACTAACAGAGGTTTTTGCTACATATTTGTCGCTGTTGAGCTCACTTCAAAATTTGTTACTTTCACTCCATTACGCAAAGCTACTACTAAAACTGTTTCGAAAGCATTTGTAAAACATTTTCTATTTCATGTAGTGCATGTGATGAAAGTAATTTCTGACAATGGAACACAATTTCGTAGTGCCATATGGACACGCATGTTACGAGCTAGAAACATTTCTCCGATCTATATATCCAAGTACCATGCTTCTTCGAACCCCTGTGAACGGTTAATGAAAGAAATTGGTAAGCTGTGCCGAATATACTGCCACAAAAGACATATTGATTGGGATACACACATACTCTCATTCCAAGATGTAATTAATTCCATTCCAAATGAATCCACTATGCTATCTCCGTCTGTTATATTGAAAAACGTTGAACCACCAAACAAAATTAAAGAATTAGTAAACTTCCCTAAATGTCGTCGACTAAGACACCACGAAATAATTGACATTGCGCTGAACAACATCAAACGTGCCGCAGAGCGCCGGAGAAGACAGCAAAAACAGGTTTGTACACGCCGCGACTTTCACGTTGGACAGAAAATATTAGTACGTACACACTATTTATCCAGTAAATTAAAAGGTAAGTGCAGTAAATTTGAACTTCTATACGCAGGTCCATATCGGATTCGCAGCATCCCTCACCCCAATGTTGTACACGTCGAAACTTTGAGAACCAGAAAATCGAAAGGCAATCACCATATCTCAAACATTAAACCGTTTATTGAATGAAGACACTTTATGATTCAACACACTATGATGCCATTTACTAATTTTTTATGACCATTTGTGCAATTATATTCACACGACTAATTACTGATGATTATCGTATTTTTTCTTGGCAAGTGCCCGGCAAGGTAAGGTTAGCAGGTCGCTCTTCTTGTCGTTACACATCAGACCGAGCACATTTTCCATTTTTTTGTGTATATGATTGTACTCCAGTTTTGTTTGTATGTACTGTGAAATAGTTAAGATATAACACACACCAGTTGACTTTGACATTTTTGCCTTATGACATCTCAAGATCGTGACTGTTTTACACTTTTTGCTGCTGCATTGTGATATTCTATGTACATTTTTGCATCTGAACACTGTCAATGTCTTTGACATATTACGTTTTCTGTCATGTTATGCTGTATGGTTAATTATGTCACCATAAACCAGTCATTATTTAGTGGGTATATGATTTAAATGCAAGACATTAATCTTTGTTCATCAATTTCAGAAAGAAATGATGCTTGTAAGAAATAAATTCAACAGAAATGGGAATTTCACCTACGGAATAAACGAAAGAAGATGCAATAACTTTATGAGGAAGAGTAAATGGATCAGGATTAACAAGCATTAACAAGAATATACTATACTCATCGTAGAATAGCAGTCTTAACTAATTTTTTCTTTCAGAATACAAGGTGATTGATGCAGGCTCTCAGACAGAACTACACATCTTAGTTTTAGTGATGAAATATGCTAGAGATAAGGAATAATGAGTAATGAAGTGATTTTTTGCAGATGATAATGAATGCTGACGAATAATGATGAAGGATATGGTATTATGAATAAAGAAGTTTTTCTTTACAGGTGATGATAATAATGAAGTTATGATAATATGGATAATGAAGTGATGGATAATGAAGTTTTTTTTTTCTTTACAGATGAGGATAATGTTGAAGTTATGTATTTATGCTACGTAGTTATTTAAGTGTTTGTTGCAGTTTGCTTTGACAGCAGGTGTTATATTGCATAGTAGGATGACGGAAAGTTTTGGAAGGACAGCTATGGAACACATTTTTATACACATTTCACTACCTGTTAATTCGAAGTTCACTACTTTTCAGCATAGTGTGCGTTTCTTCTTTCAGGTCAATAATCCATTTGGTATTTTTTCCAGGAGAAGCTTTTCATGATACTTACTAAACCTGTTACTTATTATACCTGTTCTAGTACTTGCATTTTTATTTTTTACCCATCTGTGTCTATCATTTATAAATATGATCACATATACTGCCTTGTTACATAACCTTGCTACAGCTGACTCATGACGAATGACGTTACCTATCCTCATTTGCAGCAATAGGTCAAAAGCAAATAGTGTTATGCCTCAGCAATTAATTATCGATCCCAACGCAATGCATTGCTAACAAAAAAATGTATTACCAGTCCCAAATAGTGATACCAGTTTGATAAAGTTCTGAGTAATGCTGATCAGCTCTGAATAGTATGTCACTTCAGTAATGACTTCTTAATAATACAAAAAAATATATATATAAAATAATGCTTTGTAACTGGCTAATAACTGCCACTGTTTATTGTAATGAGACTACTTATAATGCCCGTGATTATTAATGCTTTGATTGTAATTAGCTGATTTTTAATAATGACTTCGTAATGATCTGAATAATACTGAATGAGGAACAATGTTTTATTGTAATGAGACTACTTATAATGGCCATGATTATTAATGCTATGACTGTAATTAACTAATTTTTAATAATGACTTTGTAATGATCTGAATAATACTGAATGATGAACAATGTTTTATTCTATTCAATACTTGCTGGCCACTGAGTGCCAATAATTAATATCACTCAATGAATTATGTTATTAATTATGCCATTAATTAGCTCTTGTTTTCAATGTTGATACTTTGTAACTGGAAAAGAATGTGATTGTTTCATAATGCTTTGTAATTAGAAAAAAAGCTAATGATTCTTACTATATTGAAATGACAAGTGATTAATTATGCTTTGTAACTGGACAAGAATGAGACTACTATATTGGAATGACAAATAATTAATTAACTGTGCCATACTTTGTAACTGAAAAAGAATGCGATTGTTTAATAATATTTTGTAATTAGGAGAAGGCTAATGATTAATACTATATTGGAATGACAAATGATTAATTAACCATGCTATACTTTGTAACTGGAAAAGAATGCGATTATTTAATAATGCTTTGTAACTAGTAAAAGAAGATTACTGATTCTATGTAAAACAATTAACGAACATTTTTCTGTAATACTACATACTTGGTACAGAAATGTTCAATAACTGGGCTATGAATGCCGCAAACTACTAATGAAGAATGGTATGTGACTTAATGTCCTTCACCTCATGAGCTAATTACCCTGAATTACTGCAATGTCCATTTGTCCTGTCTATCCTAGTGATCATGGAGCACTATCTTTGGTTTTGCACTAATTCTACGTTGGTGTGCCTTGTAAGAGCGTGGTGTTGACACGACATGCTGTCCACCACCGTGAGCGATGAAGACGTTATTATGGTCCCACTGTTTGGTGTACCTAGTGTACTGCCAAAATGAAAACATGGAACATTACTACGACAGTTCAGTGTCTTGGCTACACTGATAAATTCTGATGGGAAAAGAACTTCAAATTGTGTCACTTGGTGTTGCACTTCTGTGGAAAAATATGGACTTTCAGAACAGCTGTGTGCAATCTAAAGTGCTACAACCATGATGCAATCCTTCCCTTTCCTGTCCTAATTCTTGTCACATAGTGAAAATCAGTTTTTTGCTAACATCATTTATGTTCATGGGTTATACATTTTTTTTCGATTCGCTGAACTCCAGTGCGAGTACACTTATGTCACTGGTCGACATGATTTTTTTGCCATAATGTTTATTTGTTGTGAAAATGCTAAAGACATTTTTTTGATTTGTTCTGAAGTACAGTATGTGCGTATGCACTTATGTCATTTGTTACTCATTGTATATACATTTCGTCATTTGCTGATATGTTCTCAACTCCAGTGCGAGTACACTCATGTCACTTATCAACATGATTTTCTGCCATTCTGTTTATTTGTTCTGAAAATGCTAAGGAATTTTTTCAGTGCGTGTGCACTTTGTTATCTGTCAAATAATTTGTATATACATTTTTCTGATTTGCTAATATGTTTTGTACTCATATCTTGTCTTTGTCTGAAATGTTTTGTACTCGGTGCATGTGCACAACATTTAATTCATGTACTACATCTAAATATTCTGTAAATTGTAGAAGTCTATTAATTAAAGAAAAATTTTGCCGCGCTTGGCAAGTCCAAATGACTCACCATCGCTGCCAAATTTTTGCCCCCCCAGTGGAGGGTTATGAAACACGTATGTTGTGTGGCGGCGATGGCGAGGCATTGCAGAGTCTTTGACCAGAGAGCCATTTATCGTAGTTAGTCTGCGCTTGACCGCGTGAGTGTTGCGAGCGGTACGCTAGTAGTAGTCGTGCAGTACAGTTGCGAGCAGTCTGTCAGTGGGCAGTCTGTGAGCAGGGCAGTATGTCGGTAGTAGCAGTCGAGTGCAGTTGTGTGTGTGAGGAGTCGGCGAGCGTCGACATGGCATTCTGGTCAAGAGGCTGAATGAGGTATATTGTTAATTAAGGTAATCATCAGATAATGTAAAGTTTGTTTATTGTAATTAATTTTCAACAAGTGCCCCAATAATAATTTTGATTTCAAAGCAATTTTTACAAAAAAAAAAAAATTATTTAATTGAACTAACGATTTCCTTCCACTTCCCTTAACGAAAAGTTTCAGTTAAATTTAAAAAAAAATAATAATATTATTTGCAATGCAGTTCCTCCAAGCCGTGCGCAACAATAAGAGCAGAAATTTGACTAGCTGTTACAATGAGGTAAGAATTTAATTCTGTTTTTTTTTTGCACAGGGCCAAAGACCGATATTTCGGTTTAATTGAGTTTACATTGTCACTGAAGTCTCATTAGCATTGAATTGATTTTAATTATTTTCGTGACAGCTTACACCTTGAGTCAGATTGAGATTCTCACTTTTATTGTCATTAAATTTAATTGCTAGGGAGGTTACGCTTGGCTCCCATTCATTTATTATTTCTGTCTTTAAAATTTCAGTGGAGAGGTTACACTTAGCGCAATGTCCATTAGCATTCTTTAATAATATTGTAATTTATAAATTTTTGTGGGGAGGTTACAAGACTTGTAACCAATGGCACCCCATACCATCACGCCGGGTGATTCGCCAGTATGGCGATGACGAATACACACTTCCAATGTGCTTTCACCGCGATGTCGCCAAACACGGATACGACCATCATGATGCTGTAAACAGAAACTCGATTCATCCGAAAAAATAACGTTTTGCCATTCGTGCACCCAGGTTCGTCATTGAGTACACCGTCGCAGGCGCTCCTGTCTGTGATGCAGCGTCAAGGGTATCAGCAGACACGGTCTCCGAGCTGATAGTCCATGCTGCTGCAAACGTCGTCGGACTGTTCGTGCAGATGGTTGTTGTCTTGCAAACGTCCCCATCTGTTGACTCAGGGATCGAGATGTGGCTGCACGATCCGTTACAGCCATGCGGATAAGACCCCTGTCATCTCGACTGCTAGTGATGAGGCCGTTCGGATCCAGTACGGCGTTCCGTATTATCCTCCTGAACCCACCGATTCCATATTCTGCTAACAGTCATTGGATCTCGAGCAATGCGAGCAGCAATGTCACGATACGATAAACCGCAATCGCGATAGGTTACAATCCGACATTTATCAGAGTCGGAAACGTGATGGTACGCATTTCTCCTCCTTACACGAGGCATCACAATAACGTTTCACCAGGCAACGCCGGTCAACTGCTGTTTGTCTATGAGAAATCGGTTGGAAACTTTCCGCATGTCAGCTCGTTTGTAGGTGTCGCCACCGGCGCCAGCCTCGTGTGAATGCTCTGAAAAGCTAACCATTTGCATATCACAGCATCTTCTTCCTGTCGGTTAAATTTCGCATCTGTAGCACGTCATCTTCGTCGTGTAGCAATTTTAATGGCCAGTAGTGCAACTTCCGCAAAATCAAGTTAGGATGAAGAAAGTTGGTGTGCTGTTAGCCCTCCAGTACGTATTCATCCCAGCATGCAACAAATTTTTTCCAAAGATGGATGACTTAGGAAAGACCTTAGTTGTAGTATCGCTGATCTTGTCTGTTCAGGAGAAGCTCCACTATGAAAGCCACCTCGCTGTCATTCTGGAAGTGCCTTCATGCGAGGGAGGAAGTCACTGGGTATCATGGCAGGAGAGTAGGAACAGTGAGGTACAACTTTGATAGCCGAAACAACCAGCATATGCGACTGTGTCCTGTGCGGAATGAGCTGGAAGGGGTTGTCCTAGAGCGAAAACGCCACCTCGGACAAGTTTCCGCGATGCTTCGATTGACAGTATGCGATAACCTCTTCAGGCGTTTTCGGCAAATGTTACTGCCACACAGCGTGGCAGTTCCCTTTCTTATCATTGTTGTATCTTCGCCTCTGTCAGCGGTGGTGAATCCACACGTTTTCACAGCTTCCTCCGCTCCACTGCCTCGGGTCATAGAGTCTCGCTTAGCACGCGACTATTGTGATTAGGCAGCTAAATACACTGCCGCAAAAAGATTGTACACCTGGAAATTTTATTTTATTTATTTATTTATTTCGTTAACCGTACAGGGTAACCCACTACCTTGAAATGTAAGGTGGGTCGGTGGGTCGGATGCTTCTGAATCTAACAGCAAAGACTTCTCATTGTTACAATCTTATTAGTATACAGTTGTTAATGCTTTTTAAAAAAATAATATAAAGAACATAATATAGAAAGATTTTCCTAAGGTTACAGCGAAATGAATGCTTGGTAAAATGATTCCATATAATTTGTTACTACCTAGTTGATGAGAATACAATTTATATGACACAAACGTCAAAGAAAAATTAAAAAAAAAAGAAAACGTAATACAATGAGTGTGGTGAAAATAATTTGCAGTATGTAGAGGGAAGTGACATGCTGTATTTGGATCTACATCTACACATATACTCCGCTAGCCACCAAGTGATGCGTGGCGGAGTAATAATATATTCCCTACATCCTCGGGGAAGATCGAATTTAGCCCGCATCTCGTGGTCGTGCGGTAGCGTTCTCGCTTCCCACGCCCGGGTTCCCGGGTTCGATTCCCGGCGGGGTCAGGGATTTTCTCTGCCTCGTGATGGCTGGGTGTTGTGTGCTGTCCTTGGGTTAGTTAAGTTTAAGTAGTTCTAAGTTCTAGGGGACTGATGACCATAGATGTTAAGTCCCATAGTGCTCAGAGCCATTTGAGCCAAGATCGAATTTCGGAATTTAGTGAGCAGCCCCTTCCGTTTAGCGCACCGTCTATCTGCAAGTGTGTCCGACTTCAAACTTTCTATGAGATTTGTAACGCTCTCGCGATGGCTAAATGTACCAGTCAGGAATCTTGCCGCTTTTCTTTGGACCTTTTCAGTCTCTTGAATCAGACCCAAACCGTAAGGGTCCCATACAGACGAACAGTACTCTAAGACTGGACCAACTAACGTATTGTAAACTATATCCCGCCGCGCGGGATTAGCCGAGCGGTCTGAAGGCGCTGCAGTCATGGACTGTGCGGCTGGTCCCGGTGGAGGTTCGAGTCCTCCCTCGGGCATGGGTGTGTGTGTTTGTCCTTAGGATAATTTCGAGCTATTTCCTTTGTCGAAGGACTGCATCACTTCAGGATTCTACCAATAAACCGCCATTTATAGTTCGACTTATCCGTTACTTGTGTAATCTGACAATTCCATTTGAGATCATTTCGAATAGTCACACACAGATACTTGACGGATGTTACCGCTTCCAAAGACTGGACATTTATTTTGTACTCGTACATTAATGGGGATTTTCGCCTTGTTATACGCAGTAGGTTACACTAACTAATATTGAGAGATGACTGCCAGTCATTACACCACGCAGTTATTTTCTGCAAATACTAATTGATTTCTTCACAACTTTCGTGTGATACTACTTTCCTGTAGACTACAGCACCATCGGCAAACAATCTAATGCCGCTGTCAATACCATCAACCAGATCGTTTATGTAAAACGTAAAAAGCAGCGGACCTATTACGCTGCCCTGGGGCACACCTAAAGTTACGCTTGTTTCTGTTGAAGTCACCCCGTTCAGGACGACATACTGCTCCCTGTCTGTTAGAAAACTTTCTATCGAACCGCATTTGTCATCAGATAGACAATAAGCGCGCACTTTTTGGAGCAAGCGACAGTGCGGAACTGAGTCGAACGCCTTTCCAAAGTCGAGAAATATTGCATCAACCTGGGAGCCGGTATCTAGAGCCTGTTGTATATCATGCACAAAGGGGGCTAGCTGTTTCCTAAAACCGAGCAGGTTTCTGTAGATGACCTTCTCAGGGTCTAGAAAGGTCACTATGTCTGAACACAAAATATGTTCCATGATTCTACAACAAATCGATGTCAGTGAAATTGGACGGTAATTATGTGCATCCGATTTTCTGCCCTTTTTATAGATTGCTATGACCTGGGCCTTCTTCCAGTCCCATGGACCTTCCGCTGTTACAGTGATCTCTGATAGATGATGGATAAGAATGGTGCTATATTTGTAGCATAGTTAACACAAAATCTTACGGGGATACCGTCTGGGCCAGATGCCTTCTTGGCGTCTAAGAATGTTAACTGTTTTACAATCCCAGATTCACTAAACACTATGTCAGCCATCCTCGCGTTTGTTAGATAATTGAGAGGGGGAATGGTGCTGCAGTCCTCTACCGTAAACGAGTTTTTGAAAGCTAGGTTAAGAATTTAGGCCTTCTGTTTATCATCATCAGTTACATTACCCGTACTGTCAGCAAGTGAAGGTATTGAATTATTTGTAGCGATCATAGATTTTCCGTACGACCGAAATTTTTAGGGGCTATTTTTAGAATCTTTTGCTGTTCTTATAAGATGAAGGTGATGCGTTGTTCCGACAGGACAATACTCGCCCACACACTGCCCTTGAAACTCAACGTGCTCTGTAAGACGTGCAGCGACTTACCTGGCCACCCCAATCTCCTGACTCGTCTCCAGTGGAACAAGTGTGGGACATGATGGGACTAGAAACGATTCCCGCTACTCTTCAACCAGCAACTCTTACGAACTACGTGAACAGGTGGATTCGCTGCGAGAAGCACGCAAGGAACACTGTCACGTCGCGGGCCTGGTCTTCTTCTTCTCTCTTTTTTTTTTCCAATCTCTGTCTTCCTCTACAGTTTTTGCCCTCTACAGCTCCCTCTAGTACCATGGAAGTCATTCCCTCATGTCTTAGCAGATGTCCTATCATCCTGTCCCTTCTTCTTGTCAGTGTTTTCCACATATTCCTTTCCTCTCCGATTCTGCGTAGAACCTCCTCATTCCTTACCTTATCAGTCCACCTAATTTTCAACATTCGTCTACAGCACCACATCTCAAATGCTTCGATTCTCTTCTTCCCAGCTTCGATGCATGAGCTGTTAAGCTGATTGTGCGATAATTCTCGCACTTGTCAGCTCTTGCCGTCTTCGGAATTGTGTGGATGACGCTTTTCCGAAAGTCAGATGGTATATCGCCAGACTCATATATTCTACACACCAACGTGGTCGTTTTGTGCCACTTCCCCCAATGATTTTAGAAATTCTGATGGATTGTTATCTATCCCTTCTGCCTTATTTGACCGGAAGTCCTCCAAAGCTCTGTTAAATTCCGATTCTAATACTGGATCCCCTATCTCTTCTAAATCGACTCCTGTTTCTTCACGCTCATAGAGGCTTTCAATGTATTCTTTCCACCTATCTGCTCTCTCCTCTGCATTTAACAGTGGAATTCCCGTTGCACTCTTAATGTTACCACCGTCGCTTTTAATGTCACCAAAAGTTGTTTTGACTTTCCTGTATGCTCTGTCCTTCCGACAATCATATCTTTTTCGATGTCTTCACATTTTTCCTGCAGCCATTTCGTCTTAGCTTCCCTGCACTTCCTATTTACTTCATTCCTCAGCGACTTGTATTTCTGTATTCCTGATTTTCCCGGAAAATGTTTGTACTTACTCCTTTCATCAATCAATCCTTAATTGTCCTCAATTTGTTTGGGGAGATCAGGGCAGACCATTCTGAGCAGACGTCCAGCAGTCGATGGCACGGAAACGACTGAATGTTCTGTTCCCTGACCCCCACTTCCAAAATCGGCATACTGGTGGCCAGCTTGGCCAATCGGCCAGCTTGTTCGTTTCCCGAAATGCCAACATGACCGCGGGTCCAACAATAACTACCTTGGCCAGTACGATCAACACAGCTGTCGCCAACTGAACGCGCATGGACATGATAAAGAGACAACTTACTCGTTCACCAGAGTCAGCAACAACCATTGCCGAACTGCAACAAAAGGCACAAGATGCTTCGGAGAGTCTATCGAAGAATGTCATTCGGCACCCGTGTAATCGTTTGCATGCGAGAATACACGGCTGCGTTGGCGCCAGAAGGGGGTTAGACTGTGTATGACTGCCTGGGCACCCGTGCTTCTTTTAGTCTGATTTGGCTATCATACACTCCTACAATAATAACGTACCTGTCACCTCACTTGTCAATAAAAAATTTTTACGGCTGTATACAGGGTGGTGCATTGATCGTGACCGGGCCAAATATTTCATGGTTGGCCCGCTAGATGGCGCTGCCATAGATCAAACAGTTATCAACAGGAACCCCCATTTTTTATTACAGATTCGTGTAGTACGTAAATAAATATGAATGTTTTAGTTGAACCGCTTTTTTCGCTTTGTGATAGATGGCGCTGTAATAGTCACAAACATATGGCTCACAATTTTAGACGAACAGTTGGTAACAGGTAGGTTTTTTAAATTAAAATACAGAACGTAGGTACATGTACCTTTGTGAACTTATCATTTCTGAGAACGCATGCTGTTACAGCGTGACTACCTGTTAATACCACATTAATGCAATAAATGCTCAAAATGGTGTCCGTCAACCTCAATGCATTTGGCAATACGTGTAACGACATTCCTCTCAACAGCGAGTAGTTCGCCTTCCGTAATGTTCGCACATGCATTGACAATGTGCTGACGCATGTTGTCAAGCGCTGTCGGTGGATCACGATAGCAAATATCTTTCAACTTTCCCCACAGAAAGAAATGCGGGGACGTCAGATCCAGTGAACGTGCGGGCCATGGTATGGTGCTTCGACGACCAATCCACTTGTCATGAAATACGCTATTCAATAGCGCTTCAACCGCACGCGAGCTATGTGCCGGACATTCATCATGTTGGAAGTACATCGCCATTCTGTCATGCAGTGAAACATCTTGTAGTAACATCGGTAGAACATTACGTAGGAAATCAGCATAGATTGGACCATTTAGATTGCGATCGATAAAGTGGGGGCCAGTTATCCTTCCTCCCATAATGCCGCACCACACATTAATCCGCCAAGGTCGCTGATGTTCCATTTGTCGCAGCCATCGTGGATTTTCCGTTGCCCAATAGTGAATATTATGCCGGTTTACGTTACCACTGTTGGTGAATGACGCTTCGTCGCTAAATAGAACGCGTGTAAAAAATGTGTCGTCGTCCCGTAATGTTTCTTGTGCCCAGTGGCAGAACTGTACTCGACGTTCAAATTCGTCGCCATGCAATTCCTGGTGTATACAAATATGGTACGGGTGCAATCGATGATGTAGCATTCTCAACACAGACGTTTTTGAGATTCCCGATTCTCGCGCAATTTGCCTGCTACTGATGTGCGGATTATCCGCGACAGCAGCTAAAACACCTACTTGGGCATCATCATTTGTTGCAGGCCGTGGTTGACATTTCACATGTGGCTGAACACTTCCTGTTTCCTTAAATAACGTAACTATTCGGCGAACGGTCCGGACACTTGGATGATGTCGTCCAGGATACCGAGCAGCATACATAGCACACGCCCGTTGGGCATTTTGGCCACAATAGCCATACATCAACACGATATCGACATTTTCCGCAGCTGGTAAACGGTCCATTTTAACACGGTTAATGTATCACGAAGCAAATACCGTCCGCACTGGCGTAATGTTACGTGATACCACGTACTTATACGTTTGTGACTATTACAGCGCCATCTATCGCAAAGCGAAAAAAGTGGTCCAACTAAAACATTCATATTACTTTACGTACTACACGAATATGTAATAAAAATGGGGGTTCCTATTTAAAAAAACGCAGTTGATATACGTTTGAACTAAGGATACCCGATACGGCCTGTGGTCAACTCTGTAAACAGTCCAGCATACAAACTGTCTCAAAAACTGAATAACATACTGGTGAAAAATTATACATATGAAACAACGTATGCCATAAAAAACAGCATGATTCTAGCCAAAGAACTAAGAACCAGAAAGCTCCCCCAAGATGCACAGTTTATATCACTTGACATCACCAACCTTTATTCAAACATACCCATACAAGAAGCCCTAACAGTAATACAAAAGAACCCTATGCAACACAAGAAACTTTCATACACAGAGATTGTCGAATTTATGGAACTCCTTGAGCTAACCCTAAGTTACAACTACTTCACCTTTAATGACAACATTTATAAGCAACCAGATGGCCTAGCAATGGGATCGTGCATATCCGGTACCATAGCTGACATATACATAAATCACTTAGAACAAAAATTATTTGACAGGCAGGAACCCTGCCTAAGGAAAATAGAATTTTATAGGAGATATGTAGATGACACACTACTGTTAGTGAAAGGAGATACCAACGACATCACAGACATTCTTAATCATTTCAATAATCTAAATGAGAAAATCAAATTTACAGTGGAACATGAGCAAAATAAAAGTATCAACTTTCTGGACCTAAATATTACAAGACACAACAACACATGCACATTCAAAATTTATAGGAAAAACACAATGACTGACACCACAATCCCTGCAACCTCATGTCACCCAAATATTCATAAACAGGCAGCTTACAGGTCAATGCTGCATAGGGCAACAAAAATACCATTGAACCAAGAAAATACACAACAAGAAATAAACACAGTGAAGAAGATTGCAGTTGCCAATGGTTACAATGCTTCCATGGTTGACACAATCTTAGACAAAATGAAGAGAAACCCAGGTACAAACTGCACCACAGAAGAAAAAGAGAAAAACAAATATATATCTAGCATTCCATACATAGGCAATGTATCACAGAAGATTGCAAATATTTTCAAAAATCACAGAGTAAAAATTGGGTTTTCTACATCCAATAAACTACACCAAAAACTAATACATAATATAAAGTGTAATCATGATCCATATTCAGACTCTGGAATATACAAGGTAACATGCCAGGAATGCTCCAAGTTCTACATAGGACAAACAGGCCGAAATATCAACACCAGGTACACAGAGCACATTAGAGCATACACCCACAACAAACACGCTACATCAGCAATAGCAACACACATACATAATACAGGACACCCATTTGGAAAAATAGAGCAAAATGTCAAAGTACTCCACCGACTAGATAAAGGACATAAAATGGATTTGCTTGAAGAACTGGAGATATATTCACATTACAGAAAATATGAAGATAAAATATTAAATGAAAAACTTGAAAGTGAATCAGTGAATTTCTTCAGATGTTTCGATAATATACTTAAATAAAAATAGTAAAACATAGAAATAAGCACAATTGTAAAATCAATATAAGTAATTCATGAGCCAAATTGTAAAGATAAATTAACCTCTGTACAAAAGCATATCATAATCTGTGGAAGACCTATAGTGTTATCTCTGTGAACTACCTATAAGAAGATCTTTGTAACTGTTTTGTTTATATAAGATATTTTCGATGTGTAAAATGTACAAGTTGTGTGTGATGTTAAGTGTGTGTGACTCTCTACACAAATGGACCATTAGAAAATTGTAAGTTCAAATTGTTCTCAAACCTTAGCCACTAACCTCACAGAAAATATTGATACCCAACTAAAAATCGCGTTTCTTATGTATTACAGTAAAAGTCAACAAAACGAAGCAGACTCACACACACTGACAACATCAAAAGAAATGGCTTAACACACATCATAAAAACGCACTTGAAAATGGGAATTATTTCTCGAAACGCGTCGTGCAAATAGTAAAATAAAGAAAATCGTGACTGGTAGCAGAAGATTTATTTATTTATAAACAAACCTAAGGCAGCGCCATCTAGGGGGGGGGGGGGGGCAACCATAGCGCCGTCTGGTGTCCCCCTACAAGCTAGACGAGTTTCGTTCTTTGTAGTTCTTTCGTTTGATGCTTGTTTCGTGTGATATTTGGCCCGGTCGCTATCAATGGTCCACCCTGTATATTACGTCGCGCGACGAAGATATAAAAATGACGCATGGTTGCCGGTATGGACAGGAGATACAGTAACATATAAAAAAAGATTATTTTTAATGGAACAAAGGTGGCTCGAAGCGGAATGAATGAACGCTTTGGAGCGATCCGCGGTTATTTCTACCAGAAGGACAATAACGCTTGCACTGTGTTGTACCTGTTTTCGTACCGTGAGCTCACCGCCGCATGCTGTAGAGCGGACGTCGTGCTCCTCTTGTGTAGCGACCTGGACGACATCTTACACATACACGCTTGTAACGGTCGGATTGGGAACTCTTGCCGCCCTCCAACCGTTACATTTGCGTTCGTCTCTCTCTGCACCCCATGTGCTACTCTCACATATGGCAGACCAAACCATTGGAGGCTCCATCGGTCTCCTTGTAACGAATCACTGGTACCTAATGCAGCGCCAGAGAACCACATAAGAGCGCAACCATCAATAACCGATACTCCTTACTAACTTGCACGAGTGTTGCGTTATCAAATCCACGTCGACGCTCTCTCCCGCCAACACTGGCACTTCCATGCGTATGACGGCTTTCTATTCTCTGCACTTCAGGACTGATTCCGTCGGGTGATGTATTTTTATGCCAAGCGAAAAATCTTTGAGCTGATGTGATATACAGAGTGCTTTATTTACTATTCCTATTAAGGGCTACTAGAGGCTATAGAAGGAACTTAGTATCGATAACGAACCTATGTCCGGAGATGTACGTTTGGATGCAAAATAAGTGCGGATTACTTACATATCGCTCGCTTCCCAGTTTAGAGCTGCCAGAAGATGGAAAATTTCGGATCTGTGGTATTTTATGTATGGACAGTACTAATGTCAGTCAGCGATTATGGTAATCATCATTGTAATAGTGAATGTGGTGTGGTTTCAGCAGTAGTTGCGAACCCGGCAGCTTCGACGGGTGGATGGAAATTGGACAACAGATAACCGGCCCCCTTGAACTACAGCTGTTTCTTCTCCGCCTCGAAAAGAAAGTTCTTTTCAACATAGCGTTCAGCCTTAACAGTCTCGAAAGCACTTAACATAATAAATTTAAAAAAAAAAACACGTCCGTTTACTTTACAGAATTCGGAGACAGTGGTACAAAATGCCTGCCCGGCTAGCCGCGCGGTCTAACGCGCTGCTTCCCAAGCGGGAAGGCGTGCTGATCCACGGCAAGAATCTGCCCGGGGGATTAGTGTCGAGGTCCGGCGTGCCGGCCAGCCTGTGGATGGTTTTTAAGGCGGATTTCCACCTGCCTCGGCTGGTCCCCTTGTTGCGCCTCAGTTACACAATGTCGGCGATTGCTGCGCAAACACTGTCTCCAGGGACACGTACCCCATAATTACACTACCACGCAAACATTCGGGATTACACTCGTCTGGTATGAGGCGTTCCCAGGGAAGGGGGAGGGGGGGGGGCAGTGGGGGCCGAACCGCACAATAACCCTAGATTCGCTGTGGGGCGGCGGCGGGGTGGGTGGACTGCTGTGGCCTGTTATGGGGTTGCGGACCACTGAGGTATACGGCGAGACGAAGCCTCTCCGTCGTTTCTAGGTCCCTGGTTTAATACACAATACACAGAACTAAACTCCTCCCGAACAGGCCTTTGAAGGCTCAACGGTACCGACCGGCCGCCGCGTCATCCTCAACCCACAGGCGCCACTGGATATAGATATGGAGGGGCATGTGGTCAGCACACCGCTGTCCTGGCCGTGTGCCAGTTTCCGAGACCGGAGCCGCTACTTCTCAATCAAGTAGCTCCTCAGCTTGCCCCACAAGGGCTGAGTGCACCCCGCTTGCCGACAGCGCTCGGTAGACCGGATGGTCACCCATCCAAGTGCTAGCCCAGCCCGACAGCGCTTAACTTCGGTGATCTGACGGGAACCGGAATACACAATGGTACAAAATACCCGCTGATCAAAATCCTGGATTCGCCCCTGTCAGCAACGTTCTCAACGATTGATCCGTGTGTGTGTATGTGTGTGTGTGTGTGTGTGTGTGTGTGTGTGCGTGTGTGTGCGCTCATGTAAGCACTAGCGAAGGATGTGGAAAGAAACCCACGGAACAAAGCTACTGAAAAGATAGCAGCCACAGAAAAGGCAATAGAATCGGCTGTTTTATCAAAGGTGACGTTCATGTCGCGAACCACAGCGCAGAAAACATCAATTACTTTATGTCTTTACCGCCACAGTGACACGACGTCAACTGCTTTTTATCAGTTCGCCCACAGTTCGTAGTTTTTTTTCTTTTTTAACGTAATGGAACGGCAAGTGTAGGCAAACTTCTCGGACATGATACTGGGAGGTGGCATAGCAAAGAGGAGGGAAGAGCAGCAGGTGTGGCGGCTGTGGTACTTGCGGCAGACGCGTTGAGACGATAAGCCAGCCAGTGTTTGCCGGCGCTGTTGACACTGCCGTGGCAACTGGCTGCTACCTGCCGGCTGCGGCGCCACACAGAGGTTACAGGCACACAGCGCGTGGCTTTCAGCGGTGACGGACTGAGCAAACGGTGAACGAGCGCCGCGGTGAATGAACGCACAACTGCAGGTTACTCGCCGGACGGGGTAGCGAATGCGGAGCACGTTACGATGTGAGTTACGTCACCGGGACTGTGTACAAGGTTAGCTGCACCGTAACGCTCCTAATGATCGACAATCGAAGCACGATATTGAGGCGACGTTCTCGGCAAATAACATTCAGCTAATTGATGAGTATTTGTCAACACGGGCAACACTCAAAACGTATTTTATCTACTACAACACGAGGCAACATTGAATGTACGAGAGTGAGTCAAATGTAAACTTTAAATATTTTGTAAAATATTATTTACTGTGCAGAAGTGGTACAAAGCTGTATCACTTTTCAAGATAATCTCCCCCACGCTCAATGCAAGTCCTCCAGCTCTTACAAAGTGCATAAATTCCTTTAGAAAAAAATTCTTTTGGTAGTCCGTGCAACCACTCATGCACCGCGTGGCGTACCTCTTCATCAGAATGGAACTTCTTTCCTCCCATTGCGTCATTGAGTGGTCCAAAAAGATGGAAATCACTTGGGGCAAGGTCTGGTGAGTATGGTGGATGAGGAAGACACTCAAAATGCAGGTCTGTGATTGTTGCAATTGTTGTACGCGCAGTGTGGGGCCTTGCATTGTCATGTTGCAAAAGGACACCTGCTGACAGTAATTCACGTCGCCTTGATTTGATTGGAGGCCGCAGATGATTTTTTAGGAGATCTGTGTATGGTGCACTGGTGACAGTGGTCTCTCTAGGCATGTAATGCTCCAAAATGACGCCTTTTTCATCCCAAAAGAGAGTCAGCATAACCTTCCCTGCTGATGGTTCTGTTCGAAACTTCTTTGGTTTTGGTGATGAGGAATGGCACCATTCCTTGCTCACTCCCTTCGTTTCCGGTTGGTGGAAGTGAACACAGGTTTCGTACCCAGTGACGATCCTTGTACGGAAGCCATCACCTTCTCGTTCAAAGCGCCGAAGAAGTTCTTCACAAGCATCAACACGTCGTTCTCTCATTTCAGTAGTCAGATGCCGTGGCACCCATCTTGCAGACACTTTGTGAAACTGGAGCACATCATGCACGATGTGGTGTGCTGACCCATGACTAGTCTGTAGCCGCGCGGGATTAGCTGAGCGGTCTCAGGCGCTGTAGTCATGGACTGTACGCCTGGTCCCGGTGGAGGTTCGACTCCTCCCTCGGGCATGAGTGTGTGTGTTTGTCTTTAGCATAATTTAGGTTAAGTAGTGTGGAAGCTTAGGGACTGATGACCTTAGCAGTTAAGTCCCATAAGATTTCACACACATTTGAACATTTTTGAACTAATCTGTAAACATGCTGCAATGTCATTCAATGTCACGCGGCGATTTTCCATCACTATGGCTTCAACTGCAGCAATGTTCTGTGGAGTCAAAACTCGTTGTGCCTGACCTGGACGAGGAGCATCTTCCACCGGAGTCACACCATTTGCGAACTTCCTGCTCCATTCGACTTGTTGCTGTGACAAACATGCATCACCGTATTGAACCTTCATTCGTCGATGAATTTCAATGGGTTTCACATCTTCACTACGCAAAAACCGAATAACAGGACGCTGTTCTTCCCTGGTGCAAGTCGCAAGTGGGGCGGCCATCTTTATACTGATACTGCGACGGTATGTGTGTATCTGCACTATGCTGCCACCTATTGGCCATTCTGCACGCTGTTTGTAGCACATTACAAACTTACAGGAAAATGGTAAGAAATTTCGATTTGTTATTACAAATTTAAGGTTTTCATTTGACTCACCCTAGTATAATAGCCTTCCTAGGTGCCGTCTGCTCTTGCTAAAATGGGCGCTCTCTTTACATGTTCCTATTCTTACACAGACCTCACAGCAAGAAATACACTGTGTGACAGAAAAAGAGAAACATGCAGGAGATATAATCCGATGTCAAAGTAACACGAAAATACCATATGATTAGAATGGGTCTGAGCACTATGGGACTTAACATCTGACGTCATCAGTCCCCTAGAACTACTTAAACCTAACTAACCTAGGGACATCACACACATCCATGCCCGAGGCAGGATTCGAACCTGCGACCGTAGCAGTCACGCGGTTCCGGACTGAAGCGCCTAGAACCGCACGGCCACCGCGGCCAGCTCCATAAGATTAGAGTTAAAATTCTCTGTGACTAGTAGAACGGCCACCAGATGGCAGTGATATTGTTCCCGTTTAGTGTTATTACCAGACCTGCTAGGTTACACGGGATGTATTGGTAAGAGCGTGCAAAAGTGTAGCAGGACATAGAGAATGCTCCACTGAACAATTTGTGGCAGGGAGTCTGGGGTGGGAGTAGCCAGCTTAAGAGGATCTGGAGGTCTTGTCTATTGCTTTGTCTAGCATTACTGTTTTCCAGATTATTTATAACTAACATGTGTACAAGTTTACGCGTACTGTGCCGTTTATTTACAAGTACGTTCTTTATTTCCTGCACGGAAACAAGGAGAACGAGCCTGATTACTAGTGAATCATGATGCAGGTTTTGTTTACTTTACTTGTCCAAAAGGTGGCTCTGTTGTATCGTATTTATTTTGTCTCGTGACTGGACGTGCTGTGAATCAACGACACATCCATAAGTTACCTAGTGCTGTTCAGAGACGCACAGTACAATGCGATGGATCAGTAGCGGTAGAGTATCGCAGAGCTCACTGACACGCACCTTGTGTGTGCGGAAGTGCGTGGCAATGCTATCGCTGCTGGAAGGCTTTACAGGGAACGATTTCCTAAAAGGCGTCATCCGTCACAGGAGTGTTTATTTCTCTCGATCGACGAATGCGGGAGACTGGCTCCTTGGAAAGAAGAAACGAGGGACCTGGCAACAAGAGGAGGTGCGGGAACGTGTTGAAGCGGACCCCACTACAACTACTCGTTGTACTGCACGTGAAATGGGTGCTGCAGATACTAGCGTGTGGCGAGTTCTCCACGAACAATTACATCCATATAACTCTGGGCCGTGCTGCGGCTCGCGTTGGTGCTGTTTGTAGGTTTCCGCCCTCTGTTGGAGGCGAGACCATATCGTTTAGTTGGCACGGTTGCGGCTGTTTGTCTTCTTCTCGTGTTGACTGGCACCATTCGGTTTCGCAAGCGTTGCCTGTCCGCCAGTGGCAGCAGCAGCGGTTATCGATGTGTAGAAACTGTTGCCCTATCTTTGGGGCGACGTTGTTGTTCTTCCGGGTCGTGAGAGTGTGCAGTTCGGTTGCGGACTCAGGAGGAGCCAGGTCCGCGCAGTGCCACAACGCGCCGAGACCGCTGGCGGCACCAATGCACTGCCGGATGGAAGGGCTGTAATCACGAGGGTGCACGATCTCCTCGTGAAGCGAATCCAGCAAGCTTTGAGTGCATCAGCATTCAAGTAGAGAAACCTCCACCATTGTGAGATCTCGCGATTCTCCAGTGACTTGGGTTCGTGTTGCTGTTCGTAGTGTCGCCGAGACGAAGAGCAGCGAGTGCAGTGCTTGGGGAAGGCGGACCTGATTAGCTTTCCTCGACTTCTTATTACCATTTACTGCTTTCAGCTAGTTACTATTTGCCGCGCGGGATTAGCCGAGTGGTCTAAGGCGCTGCAGTCATGGACTGTGCGGTTGGTCCTGGCGGAGGTTCGAGTCCTCCCTCGGGCATGAGTGTGTGTGTTTGTCCTTAGGATAATTTAGGTTAAGTAGTGTGTAAGCTCAGGGACTGATGACTTCGCAGTAAGTCCCACAAGATTTCACACACATTTGAACATTTTTTTGTTGCCCAAAGAAAGCAGGTGTTGACAGATGTGAAAATTACCGAACTATCAGCTTAATAAGTCACAGCTGTAAAATACTAACACGAATTCTTTACAGACGAATGGAAAAACTAGTAGAAGCCAACCTCGGGGAAGATCAGTTTGGATTCCGTAGAAACACTGGAACACGTGAGGCAATACTGACCTTACGACTTATCTTAGAAGAAAGATTAAGGAAAGGCAAACCCACGTTTCTAGCATTTGTAGACTTAGAGAAAGCTTTTGACAATGTTGACTGGAATACTCTCTTTCAAATTCTAAAGGTGGCAAGGGTAAAATACAGGGAGCGAAAGGCTATTTACAATTTGTACAGAAACCAGATGGCAGTTATAAGAGTCGAGGGACATGAAAGGGAAGCAGTGGTTGGGAAGGGAGTAAGACAGGGTTGTAGCCTCTCCCCGATGTTGTTCAATCTGTATATTGAGCAAGCAGTAAAGGAAACAAAAGAAAAATTCGGGGTAGGTATTAAAATTCATGGAGAAGAAATAAAAACTTTGAGGTTCGCCGATGACATTGTAATTCTGTCAGAGACAGCAAAGGACTTGGAAGAGCAGTTGAATGGAATGGACAGTGTCTTGAAAGGAGGATATAAGATGAACATCAACAAAAGCAAAACAAGGATAATGGAATGTAGTCTAATTAAGTCGGGTGATGCTGAGGGAATTAGATTAGGAAATGAGGCACTTAAAGTAGTAAAGGAGTTTTGCTATTTGGGGAGCAAAATAACTGATGATGGTCGAAGTAGAGAGGATATAAAATGTAGGCTGGCAATGGCAAGGAAAGCGTTTCTGAAGAAGAGAAATTTGTTAACATCCAGTATTGATTTAAGTGTCAGGAAGTCATTTCTGAAAGTATTCGTATGGAGTGTAGCCATGTATGGAAGTGAAACATGGACGATAAATAGTTTGGACAAGAAGAGAATAGAAGCTTTCGAAATGTGGTGCTACAGAAGAATGCTGAAGATTAGATGGGTAGATCACATAACTAATGAGGAAGTATTGAATAGGATTGGGGAGAAGAGAAGTTTGTGGCACAACTTGACCAGAAGAAGGGATCGGTTGGTAGGACATGTTCTGAGGCATCAAGGGATCACCAATTTAGTATTGGAGGGCAGCGTGGAGGGTAAAAATCGTAGAGGGAGACCAAGAGATGAATACACTAAGCAGATTCAGAAGGATGTAGGTTGCAGTAGGTACTGGGAGATGAAGAAGCTTGCACAGGATAGAGTGGCATGGAGAGCTGCATCAAACCAGTCTCAGGACTGAAGACCACAACAACAACAACATTTGCTAAGTTCAACCAGCGGTAATTTTCCTGCCTCGTGGCCGCTAACGCCCCAGTTACCTGCCCTGGAGGTTAGTGTATGTAACGGCAGTGCACATTTCCTCGCCTTGCCGCCGCTGTCCGGTGAGGCGTGTAAGTTTGACAGCTTTCTTGATTGTAGGTTGGTTGGCGATTCTTCCAACTTGGTAGCAGTGATTCCTTTCTCGTTCCGGGCGCTCTAAGCACGGTATTCTGCGGGCGGAGTCCAGACCGCCGGTTCCGGCTTTGGCGTATTTTTACATCTTTGCATTTGGTTTACTGGACGTCAGGTAGCCTCAGCAAGATTATCATCAGTCATTCGTTAGACTGCCTCTAGTCTGAGTTACCATCTTGTGAAGTGAACTCTTGGCTGCCTATCTCATTGCTGGCGAAAGTGTTTTTTTCCGGACCTACTCAGATTTATGTGCAATTCCTGGTGCACTGTCTGTGATTATTGTATGTCTCTAAAATTTTTTTGTGTAATTGCCATTCCTGGCACTACAGCAGGTTTAAATGATTGTATTATCAAGTTTACCATCATTTAGTCTCACCTGTTTGGTGATCAGTTGCCTGTCTTTTTAAATTAACCTTTGCTATTGCATTGCTGTTTTACAGCGTGTTGGCTAGTTCAAATGGCTCTGAGCACTATGGGACTTAACATCTATGGTCATCAGTCCCCTAGAACTTAGAACTACTTAAACCTAACTAACCTAAGGACATCACACAACACCCAGCCATCACGAGGCAGAGAAAATCCCTGACAGCGTGTTTGTTAAGTTTTTTTTATAATTACAATTTTTGGCGTTAAAGGCCTTCGGTCGTGACTGTGGTTACTTGCCTTAAAATTCTTGTTTTTAAAACATTATTTGCTGTGTCTGTATTTTACGCTAATTTGCTAAATTGTAACGCACTGAAACCTCTATTAATTACACAGTTGTTCATTCCTTCATTAATAATGTGTAATATCTTCATTTATTGCTGAGTCTGGAATTACCGTTTTAAAATAAATGTGTGTAATTGCAAAAAGGAACCAATAGTAACTGATTACAGCCCAGTCCACAATCGTAACCGAATCCTGCCTTCCTTGACTATCAGGTTTCAAACCCACAACGAGTCCACGCAATGCTTATGACTGACTCTGCACCAAGGGTCGCATTGTGTCAGTGGTTGCCCAACAATGGATTGACTGACCAGAGTTCTTCCAAATCGTGCTGCCAAAGATGGTATTTGCAGTTAACTGTGACTAATGAAAATAAAAAAAGTACACAGTAATGTGATTTTATTTCTTTTATTTTCTTAAGCTGCCTTCTCCGACCACAGGTTGCCTACGTGAAGTTGTTCAGTGGAATATCCTCTATGTACTGCGAAATTTTTGCACTCGCTTACGGAAACACGCGGTAGAAGGCGCGAGAAGAGTGTCAGGTGTTGAGTGACCTCCGCGAAAATGACGGGGCTACCGGGTTCTCATACAAGACAGCGCGGTCACCACCTGCATGAGTATGGCAGGGGCCTCAGTGGGGGAATGATTATGTACGTGGATGCAAATTGGCTTCTCATCTCATAACACATGAGTCACAATCTTCTACCTTGTGTTTCATTTTAGCCATACACCAAAGGGTTCAAATGGCTCTATGGGACTTAACATATGGGGTAATCAATCCCCCTAGACTTAGAACTACTTCAAACCTAACTAACCTAAGGACATCACACACACCCATGGCCCGAGGCAGGATTCGAACCTGTGACAGTAGCAGCAGCGCGGTTCCGGACTGAAGCGCCTAGAACCGCTCGGCCACAGCGGTCAGCTGGCCTTATAGCTTCATGTTGAATGGGAAAATAATAAATTTAAGGAGAAAAAGTACCTCGCGGTCAGAATGCAAAAATCCAGAACAACGAGGACTGCTGAACTAAAATTGGACACGGATGAAAAGACGTGCGAAGAAAAAAACGTATTCCCGTTAGTACATGAAATGTATTCGAATTTGCGAATATGGACAGCTATCAGCTGTAGAACGGATTGGCGGCAACGGAAAAATTAGTGCTGCACCGGGACCCGAACAGGGAGTTCCCGCTTATCGCGAACGGTCACCTTACCATTAGCCTACGCCAACATGACTCACTGCCGGACGCAAACTTCCATACTACAATCTGCACTCGTACATCCATTAAAAATTATGTATATTCCGGTACAGAGGAGACATTTTAATTGAAAGTCGCTTGCCTGATATCGGTGGATAGATACGACATTGCAGTGCCTGTTATTCAGGAGTGTGAGGCAATGTTCTCTCGGACATGCACTTCCGAAAGAGACGGCCACTGCAATGTAGTAGCGTATTCGAATTTCCGTTACGTTCCGCACCTACATCTATACTTCGCATGCCACCTTACGGTGTATTACACTAGGACAAGGTGCGTGGGAAGAAGGACGTAAACGAGCGAGGTCGCGCAATGGTTAGCACACTGGACTCTCATTCGGGAGGACGACGTCAACCGTTTTCCGTGATTTACCTAAAGCACTCCGCGAAAATGCCGGAATGGTTCCGTTGAACGGACACGGCCGATTCCCTTCCCCCTCCTACTCTAATCCGATGAGACCGGTGACATCCGTGTTTGGTCCCCTCCACCGTCATTCAACCAAGAAGGACTTTCAGTCAACATTCGTACAAAGGCTTTCCCGGCGTAATAATTGATAATATTCTTCTCGGGTATGCAGCCGGATCATAACGTCTTCAGGTGAGAGTGCTGGTGCACGATCTCGCCGGAACTGACTTCCTAGCGCAAGCTGCGGCCCCTATATAGGCCGCAGAAGACCCACAACGCGTGCGCGAGAAGGTGCCGTAACTGCCCTCTAGCGCAGTAAACATACCGCGCCGCCAGTGGTGGAAATAGGCGAAATCGAGATATCGCTGTCAAAAATTAAAATTTTTTTTTTTTTCATTCCGACGATCGAAACACAGACCGTTGTTTTTTGATGTCAGATAACACCGGGTCCCAAGTCTTACTTAAAAGATAGCCCTTATCTCTATTAATAAGATTGTCATATAAACGAATCTCTATGGATTCTACTGCGCTAGAGGGCAGTTACGGTACCTTCTCGGGCACGCGTTGTGGGTCTTCTGCGGCCTGTATAGGGTCCGCAGCTTGCGCTAGGAAGTCAGTTCCGGCGAGATCGTGCACCAGCACTCTCACTTGAAGATGGCGGCCAGTTGGACCGCGGAAATATTGTGTCATGAAGACGTTATGATCCGGCTGCATACCCGAGAAGAATATTAACATTCGTACAAGCTGAGACCTGTCTCATTTCCTTGTCGTGCACGTTTCGGTAGACGTATGTAAAATGAAGTAAATCTATGCCCGAAATTTCACGGATCGTACGCGACGAAATTTCAACAGCAAATCTTTGGTATTTTACACGCATAAAAAAAGTTTTGCATCACCTCGGTTCCGAAAGTTCCGGAACCTGTACAGAAAATTGGAATAGACATCAACATAAATATCATTTCCGCCCCTTTTATTGCTCATGAAAACCACACATTGCATGTTGTACCACCATACAGCGAGACCTTCAGGGTTGGTGGTCCAGATTTCTGTGCACACTGGTACCTCTAAAGCCCAGTAGCACGTACTCTTGCATTGATGCATGCCTCTATTCGTCGTGGCATACTATTCAGAAGTTCATCAAGGCACTCTTGGTCCAGATTGTCCCACTCCTCAACGACGATTCGGCGTAGATCCTCCAGAGTGATTGGTGGGACACGTCGTCCATAAACAACCCTTTCCAATCTATCCCAGACATGTTCGATAGGGTTCATGTCTGGAGAACACGCTGGCCACGCTAGTCGAGCGATGTCGTTATCCTGAAGGAAGCCATTCACAAGATGTGCACGATGGAGGCGCGAATTGTCTTCCATGAAGACGAATGCCTCGCCAATATGCCGCGGATATGGTTGCACTATCGGCCGGAGGATTGCACTGACGTATCGTACAGCCGTTACGGTGCCTTCCATGATCAGCAGCGGCGTACGTCGGTCCCACATAATGCCACCCCAAAACAGCAGGGGACCTCCACCTTGCTGCCCTCGCTGGGCAATGTGTCTAAGGCGTTCAGCCTGACCGGGTTGCCATGTACCAAACACGTCTCCGATGATTGACTGCTCGAAGGCATAAGTGACACTCGTCGGTGAAGAGAAAATGATACCAATCCTGAGCGGTCCATTCGGCATGATGTTGGGCCCATCTGTACCGCGCTGCGTGTTATCGTGGTTACAACGATGGACCTCGCCCATGGACGTAGCGAGTGAAGTTGCCCGTCATGCAGCCTATTGCGAACAGTCTGTCGTAATACGACGTCCTGTGGCTGCACGAAAAGCATTATTCAACATGGTGGCGTTGGTGTCAGGGTTCCTCCGAGCCATAATTCGCATGCAGCGGTCATCCACTGCAGTAGTAGCCATTGGGCGACCTGAGCGAGGCATGTCATCGACAGTTCCTGTCTCTCTGTATCTCCTCCATGTCCGAACAACATCGCTTTGGTTCACTCCGAGACGCCTGGACACTTCCCTTGTTGAAAGCCCTTCCTGGCACAAAGTAACAATGCGGACGTGATCGAACCGCGGTTTTGACCATCTAGGCATGGTTGAACTACAGACAACACGGGCTGTGTACTTCTTTCCTGGTGGAATGACTGAAGCTAATCGGCTGTCGGACCCCGTTCGTCTAATAGGCGCTGCTCATGCATGGTTGTTTACATCCGTGGGCGGGTTTAGTGACATCTCTGAACAGTCAATGGGCCTGTGTCTGTGGTACAATATCCACAGTCAACGTCTATCTTCAGGAGTTCTGAAAACCGGGGTGATGCAAAACTTTTTTTGATGTGTATATAACACGAAGTCTTCAGAATATAAAGTTTTGTATGACGCTTGGTTTCATGTAAGTACAACTAGAACTTTCTGTTTATGTCGAGGTGTATTAGTAGACGTGTATGACTTTCCGTAACGTTATTTCCCTTGTAATACAGTTACACTGGACATGATTCGATAGAGACCGAGGAAGGTTTTCTGAATCCATACATATTGTAAGACTGTATTTATTTATGAACGTAGGTTCCACATCTCCTGTTAAACCAAGTTCGATTACAACTAAACTTGGTCCACATATCTGTAGTAACCACAACCAACAGCGGGAACGCCTTGGGCTGCGGATCGGAGCCGCCAGGTGGGGAAGCCGCCGGCGGTGGGACACACACCACCGGGTAAACACAGGACGAGTCGGACGACAGACCAACGACAACAGACAACAGCCCACCACGACCGACTATGAGCGACACAACGAGGAAGAGATCAACAACGGAGGCTTGTGGAAACCACAACATCAAACACCAAACGTAAATCCACTCGGAACCAGAGCCAGGCAAATGTCAACAACGAGCAACGACCAGAACGCAATACCGCCGACATAGAAACGAAATCCAGAGCGAGTACCAGACTGACTGGACTAGGGCAGAGCGGGTCCCTACACACGAAACCGGAGTGAGCGGCTATTGGCCGCTGTCTGCACGTGGCGTAGCGGTGGCGACCTCGCTGCGCGGAATAGCCGCTGCGGAGGCGGAGCCCTCTATGGGCTGACCACGTCCACTTGTTCTGCCGCGTGTTCGACTTCCGCGGCGGGAGGTACTAGAATATCAGTTTCTGTCTGGGAAGAACCACTGTGTGTTTAAGAGCTACCTCTCAAACGGGTGGTGGTGAAAAAGCAGAAATAGGTCACGATGCGCAGATAGCCAGACTGAAGTCATCGAGTATTTGAGAATCGGAGCACTTAGTGACTTGCAACCAACTTTACAAATAAACGAAACTTTTACGAAACGTTTTTTTCGCCCACACCAGCACGAAATATTGATATGGAAAAAGTTTATGCTCTGCTACGTTTCCGAAGTTCATGCAACAAATCTTCAGCATCGGACGTGAGTTTCAATTTGTTAGTTCTTCACAACAAATTTTATGCGCAACACATTTTGCAGATAGTATCAACGAATACTGCTGGATTTACCGACAAAATTATGCCTTTAGACGAAGCACAGTGCAAAAGATATGACTTCATAAACATTGCGATGCGTGAGAAACTAGTTTTTCTTAAGACGGAGCGCAAATTACCCAGACAACCACAAAGGTTTTACATCACGTCATACACTTAACACGTTTCACGGTGTTTCAATCATGGGGATTAGATCCTTTAGAGGAGCGATGGCAGGACGGGGGGGGGGGGGGGATGGGGGGAAGGTTATACGTAATAAATTAAAAAGAAGTGGTGCTGTCGTACACACAATTAAATTCCTCAAACAGCTAAAATTTCACATACGTTATCCTCGAATACGCCGCATGCCGCCCTAAAAAGAACTTCCGCCGCAGTGTGAGACTGCTAGGCTTTCGTGTATTAAATTGCAAACTCAGAAATAAAAACGGCAGCAACACTACTTACCGGACGCTGGTGATGATGTTGCAAAATAATTTGTAAACCGGTTCCCCCCTTTTCACTGTGCTGACATGCGCATGCGACCAGAATACACAGTAGGAACATGAAGTGGCTCTCGCAATCCGCTTTGCTGGTGTACTTCGCCCGGTGCTCGTCTACTGTGCTCCATCAGAGGGCGTCTGCTCGCAATGCGGCGAACGGATACGCCGCCTTCAGTCTGCAAGTGGTTATTCGCCAAGCGCCTGCTCGGTGGTTGCGGTCGCCGGCGACGAGGACTCTTGAGGACCTTCTCGCTAACCCCGCCGGCATATTCTGCACTACAAGGAGGGGTGGAGGGTTGGGTGCCCACCCCACCCCTCTATTTCCCTAGGCTGACACGCGCCCCCGCGACGACGTGTAATTATTTGAAAAGCGCCTTTGTTCGCACCTCGGCCTGGCGCCCGTTGCCCCGCGTGAGGAGCACCTTTTGAGCGCTCCGAATGGCGCACTCTAATCATTACGCTGAAAGGAGTCGCGAGTGCAGAGGGCGATGAGGGGTGCTGCAAAGAAATCGCCGCGCCACGTGCACGTGTGTGCACGTGTACAAAGGGGCGCTGACGGCGACGCGTCGCTTTCTCAAAAGACAACCAGGGGGCAACGCACAGGTGTCTGGAGAATACGTACATCCAAGCATCAGCGCAGCTTCATACACCATCCTATACACTTGTAACCTCCTCCTCACTTATCGACCTTAATGACAGTGAAAAATTAAACCGCGTGTACCTAATGGAAATTTGGGAAAAGCAATCGTCACCGAAGTTAATCTGTCGGTAAAGAGGGACGAAAGGGTTACATCTAAATGAAAGGAAAAATGCAAATGAAACTGGTGGAAATTAATTCTGAAAAGGGGTAAATTTAATAAAGAAAGTAAATGTGCGGCCGTTACGTTAACAATTAACTAGCGGTAATTAGATATTTGAGATTTGGGGGAAATTACGGTCGCCAGTCCTATGGACAATTACTATAGTAAGTGAAAAAGAAAGCTTATTACACATATAATTAGCACTAGAAGCGTGGCAACTGAAGGTTGACACGTGTAGTGTGAAAACTGAAAGTTTGTCAGAAGTAATAAATTTCGCTACACTCTGACTTAATTTAGCAAAAGAATTAATAAAACCGGAAAATTGAAAGTTAATTTAGTGACTGAAATTAATAGTGAGCCTTGTTTCTGAAGCACATCGAAATTCAGTAAAATACGGTTAGTCTTGGGTTACCTCAACAATCATTTCAAAAGCTACTTGAATCTACGCAATTTAGAAATATGAGATTTAACTTTGAACTTGAATTAAATGATTCTGAACAATTAACAATAGTAAAATTTAGTACGTACCAAGCTGAGCTGCAGTCACAGGTAAGCTAAAATACGGTAACAAAACTCGCACTCTTAATTTGTGCTTGTGTAATCTAAATATTGTAGCCAGCTACGAATACCTTAACTGAACTTTGAAATTAAAGCAGTGAAATCGAATGATATTACTTTAATGCTGGCGTTTGAATTTCAACGACACTCGGGTTCGGCCGAAGTGGCCGTGCGGCTCTAGGCGCTGCAGTCTGGAACCGCGAGACCGCTACGGTAGCAGGTTCGAATCCTGCCTCGGGTATGGATGTGTGTGATGTCCTTAGGTTAGTTGGATTTAACTAGTTCTAAGTTCTAGGGGACTAATGACCTCAGAAGTTGAGTCCCATAGCGCTCAGAGCCATTTGAACCATTTGACACTCGGATTCATTCCGGAAAAGAAAGGGACCCTGCTTGGTAATGCAATTGGGACAATCAGCAACAAAGGTTCATGCTACGTTGCTGTAATTTAGTGAGAAAAATTTAACAGTTTGAAAAGCTGAGGTCTGCCATACAGTTCTAAAAATTTACGTGCTACCAGTCTTCCTTGTTGGTTGATTGAAGGTTTGAAGTCGTCGATCGAGGAGGTGGCGACAGTCACTCATTGTCGGCCGTCGCTGTTGCAGAAGCTGGATGTTGGCGCGCCTTCTTCTCGACACGGTCTCCAGCCGAAACGAGCTCTTGATGTGTGCCAGCTAACGCCTTCCGTCCGCGACACCATGTCAGAAACTAACATAGCCAGTCGAGCGCAATTACGTGCTGCCAAACCCCGAAAGCGCGGCAACTCACGGGAGCGTCACACAACACACCTGCTCCACTGCCCTCCTCCAGCCAGACTCCCCTCTGCTTGCGCTCCGCGCGGCAGAGTTAACACTCTCAAAGATCGTAAACACTTTGGTTTTCCACACGACCTATCGATGTAATGGTTCGATAGCATAGTTTTCCCTAGGCAAGACCCAGCGTAAAAATACAAATAATATTTACAAAACAAACCAATTATACATCGACATAAATGTATATATATACAAATAGTAAAACAATTATAATATGTAAAGACACAAAAAATGTCATATCTTCAGGTAACAAAATAAGGAAAATAAATTTATAGTAAAATAGATGGAAATAGGAGGATATGCATTTCCGGCGTTACACACTTATCAGAATAGGACCAATTTCATTGGACAGAATATCATTTTCATCTACGTCTACGTCTACGAAATTACTCTGCTATTCAAAATAAAGTGCCTGGCAGAGTGTTCTACCGTTCCACTCTCGAACGGCGCGCGGGAAAAACGAGAACTTAAAATTTTTCTGTGCGAGCCTCGATTTCTCTTATTTTATTGTGATGATCATTTCTCCCTATGTAGGTGGGTGCCAACAGAATGCTTTCGCAATCGGAGGAGAAAACTGGTGATTGAAATTTCATGAGAAGATCCCGGCGCAACGAAAAACGCCTTTGTTTTAATGATTGCTACTCCAATTCGCATACCATGTCTGTGGCACTTTCTCCCCTATTTTGCGGTAATTCTGAATCCGTGCAGGCTAAGTGTCAATAAATCGTTTTCTTCGAGGTAATTCGTAATGTTAGAGCACAGTACGTTCCAAAACTCTACTGCAAATCGACGTCAGTGACATGAGCCTGTATTTCGGCGAATTACTCCCAATTCCCTTTTTGGGTATTGGTGTGACTCGAGCAATTTTCCAGTCTTTAGGTATGGATCTTTCTATAAGCGAGCGGTTGTATGTAACTTTGAACTTTTTCGATGTCATCCGTCAGTCCCACCTGATGTGGATCCTACACCGCACAGCAATACTCCAGAATAGGGCGGACAAGCGTGGTGTAAGCAGTCTTTTTAGTAGACCTATTGAACCTTCTAAGCGTTCTGGCAATGAATCGCAGTCTTTGGTTTGCTCTATCCACAACATTGTGTATATGATCGTTCCAATTTAGGTTATTAGTAATTGTAATCCCTAAGTATTTAGTTGAATTCACAGCCCTCAGATTTGTGTGACTTATCGCGTAATCGAAACTTAGCTGATTTCTTTTAGTACTCATGTGAATAACTTCACACTTTTCTTTATTCAGGGTCAATTGCCATTTTTCGCACTATACAGATATCTTATCCAAAATATTTTGCAATTCGTTTCGGTCATCTGATGACTTTAAAAGACGGTAAACGACACCATCATCTACAAACAATCTAAAACGGCTACTCAGATTGTCTCCTATGTCGTTAATATAGATCAGGAATAATAGAGGACCTATACAGTTCCTTGCGGAACGCCGGATACTACTTCTGTTTTACTCGATGACTTTCCGTCTGTTACCACAAAATGTGACCTTTCTGACAGGTAATCACGAATCCAAACGCACAACTGAGGCGATATTCCAAAGGCACGCAGTTTGGTTAGAAGACGCTAGTGAGGAACGGTGTCGAAAGCCTTCTCTAAATCTAAAAACATGGAATCAGTTTGACATCCCCTGTCGATAGCACTCATTACGTCATTAGTATAAAGGGCTAGTTGTGTTTCACAAGAACGATATTTTCTGATCCCGCGTAGGCTGTCAATAAATCGTTTTCTTCGAGGTAATTCGTAATGTTCGATCACAGTATACGTATGTTCCAAACCCTAGAGCAAATCGATGTTAGTGATATAGGCCAGTATTTCGGCGAATTACTCCTACTTCCCTTTTTTGGGTATTGGTGTGACTCGAGCAATTTTCCAGTCTTTAGGTATGGATCTTTCTATGAGCGAGCTGTTGTAGATAACTGCCAAATATGGAGCTACTGTATCAGCATACTCTGAAAGGAACCTGACTGGTGTACAATCTGGACCGGAGGCCTTGCCTTTATCAAGTTATTTAAACTACTCTGCTACACCGATGTTATGTACTTCTAGGTTTCTCATGTTGGCAGGTGTTCTTGATTGGAATTCAGGAATATTTACTTCTTCTTTGGTGAAGGAGTTACTGCTACTATTGCTACATACACAGGTGTCATTCAGCATCAGCGAAGACTTTCACGCTTAATATTTTGTGAATGGTTCAAGAAATTGAAAAGAGTATGCACCGACGTGACAGAAGCCATCGGATAGCGAGAAAGTACGACTGAAGCACAGCTAATATTTGTTTGCAGCACAGCACTGCACGGTAGAGAATCATGGATGGACAGTGGGAAAACCAGAAAAGAAGGAAATCGAAGCGTTTGAGATGTGCTGCCACATAAGAGTGTTGAAAATAAGGTGGACGAATAAGGTAAGGAATAAAAGTGTTCGCCGGAGAAGCAGCGAAGAAAGGGACATATGGAAAACGTTGGCAAGAAGAAGAGACAGTATGATAGAACATCTGTTAAGGCGTCAGAGAATAACTTCCTTGGTACTAGAGGGAACTGCAGAGGGAAAAACTGTAGGGGAAGACAGAGACTGGAATATATTCATCGAATGATTGAGGACGTAGGTTGCAAGTGATACTCTGAGATGAAGAGGTTGGAGCAGGGGGAGGAATTTGTGGCGGGCTGTATGACACCAGTCCGAAGAATGGGGACTAAAGAAAAACACGTGAAAACGGAACTACCGAATTACACATAGAATTTTAAGCGATAAGGTTATAATATAATGACGGCGCTATTTGCTGGTGATCAAGTTTTAATCTCGAACAGTAGGGATGGATTACAGAGAAGTGCCTATGAATTATACAAAATATGTCATATTTGTAAAATGTCAGTATTAGTACAAAAAAAAGGACATGGTTTTTTGTGGGGAAAAACCCACTACAGGAAAAGTAAGTTAAAATAAGTTCGTTGAGCAAGTCGATAGGTCTACATTTTTTGATGATACACATGAAATAGATTATCCAGAACAGTTCAATTGCCTGTAAGCCACCATCAGAAGATCTTTCCAAAATAAAGTAAGAACAGAAATTTATCTTAAATTTTATAAAGTCATCTCAGTAACGGCCTTGCTGTACACGATTGAATCTTGGGTTAAGGAAATAAAAAGATATTATAATATTACAAGCCAATGAAACGAAATTCCTCAGCAGGACCATTATAATAGTAATACGAGGTCTGTCTAAAAAGTATCCGACCTTTGATTTTCGCACGCAAAACAGAGACGATAGCGCGGCTCCACTGTACACAGTAAAGGAAGAGACCTTTACGCGCATGAGTGAATTTTGTCCGCGGCTTCCAGAGCTTCAGTCGCTGCCTGTCGGTCGCTGAGTGGAGTGCTACACAACGTGTTCGTCGGATTACCGATTCTCTGAAGTCGAGTGAACGTACTGAACAAAGGTACTGCATCAAATTTTGTCAAAAGCTTGGTGATTCTCAAAGCGAAACAATTCGTAAGATTCAGCCGGTTCAAAATGGTTCCAATGGCTCTGAGCACTATGGGACTTAACATCTGATGTCATCAGTCCCCTAGAACTTAGAACTACTTAAAACCTAACCAACCTAAGGACATCACACACATCCGTGCCCGAGGCAGGATTCGAACCTGCGATCGCAGCAGTCGCGCGGTTCCTAGAATCGCTCGGCCACCGCGGCCGGCGATTCTGCAAATGTTTGGAGAAGATTCGATGGATGTAACATAAATTAAGGAGTGGTTCAACCGATTCAAAAATGGTCGCACATCAGCGGAGAGTGACCAGCGTTCTGGCTGCTCGGAGTGCAGCTGTTGTTGAGAGGGTGCAAAATTTGGTTTGACCGAGTGGGAGATTCCCCAAGAGGTTGGAGTGAGTACAGATACTGCAAATGCAATCTGGCGTGATGATCTGAACGTGCACCGAGTGGCTGAGAAATACGTGCCCGAGTTGTTGTCGCCGGAACAAAAAGACCTCCGTTTTGACGTTGCACAGGACCTTCTCGACACCAACAACACTGATCCTGGGCTTCTGAGCACCGTGATAACTGGAGATGAGTCATGGGTGTACGGGTACGACCCAGAAATAAAAAGACAGTCGGCGCAATGGAAGCATCCCGACCCTACAAGGCCGAAGAAAGTGCGGCAGGTGCGAAGCAAATTCAAGGTGATGCTGACTGTCTTCTTTGATGTCCGTGGAATTTTGCATCACGAATACGCACCAGAAGGGCAAACAGTGACAAAGGAGCACTATCAAGATGTTCTCCGGCGACTCCGTGACGCAGTTCGGCGCAAAATACCAGACATGTGGACGGCGAAAAACTGGCAACTGCATCACGACAACGCCCCCGCACCTTCATCCCAGTTGATTGAAAATTTCTTGGCGAAACATGGAATTACAGCCGTTCGCCAACCTCCCTACTCTCCAGACATGGCTCCTTGCGACTTCTGGCTGTTTCTAAAACTGAACACGCCACTGGAAGGATCCCGTTTTGAGAGTAGAGGAGAGATAATGCGGAACACGAGCACGGAACTGAACACCACTCTAAAAGAAGACTTCCAGAGGTGTTCCCGGTAGTGGAAGGATCGGTGGGCTAAGTGTGTGCAAGGACAAGGGGCCTACTTCGAAGAGGATTAGGTTCAAAAATGGCTCTGAGCACTGTGGGACTTAACTCCTGTGGTCATCAGTCCCCTAGAACTTAGACTACTTAAACCTAACTAAGGACATCACAAACATGCATGCCCGAGGCAGGATTCGAACCTGCGACCGTAGCGGTCGCGCGGTTCCAGACTGTAGCGCCTACAACCGCTCGGCCACTCCGGCCGGCGAAGAGGATTAGGGTCCCAACCCCGTCACGTATTCGAAATATTTTTTATGGCCAAAGGTCGGATACTTTTTAGACAGGCCTCGTACACATATTACTGAGAAATTGAGAATATTTTGTATAAAAAACAAAGGTGTAAGAAAGTAGGCAAAAATAGAAATCGAATCTGTTGTGATTGGAAGAGTCAAGCTTATGACTACATTTTTGGCAATAAATTCCGAAAGGTAAAAGATGCAATGGAAGATCAGCGAAACCCCATGTCAACCTCAGATACATTTTAAAAAATCAAAATACAAAACTAATACAAAAAATCACGAAGAACTACCTGAAACAAACAGTATTAAAATGTAAGAGATAGCTACACCCAAAATAAGAGCAGGAAGTGGATAATCCGTGAGGAAATGGGTGGGTAGTTACGTGACTGAAGACAGCAGGCTCAAGAATTAAACTTTCTGCAATCTATTGTGTAATATAACTAGTCACCCATTTATCCATAGATTAACCAGTTATTCATCTTATTGTCGTAATACCTATTTATCATACTGAATTTTCATACTGTTTGCACTGTGGTAATTAATTCGTTACTGCGTGTGAAGGTTATTTTATAAAGTGAAGCGCAAAGGAAACTCGTATAGACATGCCTATTCAAATACAGAGATATGTAAACAGGCAGAATACGGCGCTCCGGTCGGCAACACCTATATAAGACAACAAGGATCTGAGGCAGTTGTTAGATCGATTACGGCTGCTATAATGGCAAGTTATCAAGATTTAAGTGAGTTTGATCATGGTGCTATAGTCGACGCAAGCGCCATGGGACACAGAATCTGCGAGGTAGTGGTACGAACATTTTACGAGTAGACCGTGAATACCAGGAATCCGGTAAAACATTAAATATCCGGCATCGCTGCGGCCGGAAAAAGATCCTGCAACAATGGGACCAACGAAGACTGAAGAGAATCGTTCAACGTGACGGAAGTTCAACCCTTCCACAAATTGCTGCAGAAAAAAAAACGGAAAAAGAGTTAACTTGTAATAAACTCTTAAGAAAACTTTACGTTCTTGTCATTTGTTTTCGTATGGGAATAATGCCAGAACATGTCATTGCTGGCTTATCTCTCGTGAATGGGTACAGGTTTCGAGTGGAAATTTTTGTCACGTACTAAGATACCAGCGCCAGCGTGCGAACCATTCAACGTAACATCATTGATATGGGCGAAGGGCCATTCGTGTACCCTGGATGACTGCACGACACAAAGCCTTACGCTTCGCCTGGGCCCGTCAACACCGACATTGGACTATTGATGACTGGAAACATGTTGCCTGGTCGGAAGAGTCTGGTTTCAAATTGAATCGAGCAGATGGATGTGTACGGGTATGGAGACAACCTCATGAATGCATGGACCATGCATATCAGCAGGGGACTGTTCAAACTGGTGGAGGTTCGGTAATGGTGTGGGGAGTGTGCAGTTGGAGTGATTTGGGAGTGATATGAGGCCCCTGTCTAGATACGACTCTGTTCAAATGGCTCTGAGCACTATGCGACTTAACTTCTGAGGTCATCAGTCGCCTAGAACTTAGAACTAATTAAACCTAACTAACCTAAGGACATCACACACATCCATGCCCAAGGCAGGATTCGAACCTGCGACCGTAGCGGTCGCTCGGCTCCAGACTGTAGCGCCTAGAACCGCACGGCCACTCCGGCCGGCACGACTCTGTCAGATGACATGTACGGAAGCATGCTGTCTGATCAGCTGCATCCATTCATATCTATCGTGCATTGTGACGGCAGTTCCAGCAGGAAAATGTGACACCGCACACGTCCAGAATTGCTACAGAGTAGCTCCAGGAACATTCTTCTGAGTTTAAACACTTCCGCTACCCACCAAACTCCCCAGACATGAATATTATTATGCATATCTGGGATGCCTTACAACGTGCTGTTCAGAAAAGATCTTCACCCCCTCGCACTCTTACGGATTTATCGAAAGCGCTGCTGGATTCATGGTGTCAATTTCCACCATCACTACTTAAGACATTAGTCGAGTCCATGCCACGTCGTGCTGCGGCACTTCTGCGTGCTTGCGGGGGCCCTACACAATATTAGGCAGGTGTGGCAGTTTCGCCGGCTCTTCAGTGTATTATAGGCTTGGCGTCACCCAGCTGGATCTTGGCTAACTGGAAGCGGCAAACATCTATGGTTGCGAGCGATCCTTTGTTTACGAGCGAGGAAATTTCCGCTGTCCCTGGGCAGTGTCCCCGCTGCGCGGTGGGACAGGTGCAGGCGGCTCCAGCTGGGAGTCCGCGCCGGCGCCAGGCCTCCCCCTCCCCCACCTCCCCACCTCCTCCTCTTCCTCTTCCCTCTCCCTGCCCGCAGACAATTACACAGCAGCCGGCGGCGCCGCACACTGCCGCTAATCACGGAGATTAACGCTTTCCCTGTCGGCCCTCCGCCCACGCACCAGGTTAAGAGCGGCCGCGGCACCCGCAGAAAGACCTGCTCTTCATTACGAGCGGAGATTTCCAGCGCCAGCATTCCTGTGGCGCGGCTGGCGCGCGTCATTAACACTGCGTCACACACACACACACACACACACACACACACACACAGGCGTAGCCCTGAGCGGTGAGGAGCTGCGACAGCTGTTCGCGACTCCGCCAAAGGCGCGGCCCATCACCCCTGCTCTGCAGTAAAAGTGTCAGTGCAGTTTCGCGACACGATGAGGCTATATCCAAATCACGGGCTTAACGTTCTCCTAAAATAACACCCTCAGCCACCTGTTGGATGTTTTTACCGGCCACCCGATTCTACTGTGACAGTTCCAGAGTCTACAGTCAGAAGCGCGGAACTAGCCCGATCTTGCAATACTGGTTGGAGGCGACTTTAACCTACCAAGTATAGATTGGGATGTTTGTGGGGGTACCGACACAGCCCTGTGAAATACTGTTCAACACGTTTTCTGAAAACTGTCTTGAGCAGCTACCTCAGCAGCCCACACGTAAATGGAAATATCTTACAAACAGGCGGGATCTTGTCGACAGTGTCAGTATACGAGGGTTGCCGAGAAAGTTATGCACCGCATCTTTTTTTCTCAGCCGAAAGCAAAGCTACGAACGCGAAACGTTACGTACGTATCTGAACCGTGCGCGGCTCGCGCTCATGCCGTTTATTGCTCGTCATTTTGTTTTTGTGGTTCTGTCGCCTCGTTTTCTTTTTCCTTAATTCGATTTACTGGCGTCACTAGGTTGCTGGTTTGCTTGCCCGTCAATGGCAGTAGCAGCGCTTATCGATAAGTGCACTGTCGTATCATTTCTGCAACGAGCACTAGTATTTCCGGGTCGTCGTCTGTCTGGAGTTCAGTTGGGAGCTCAGTCCGGACGCAGCAGCAGTGAAGTCGGGGACGGAGCGCCAGTGAGGCGTGGACAGCCAGTGCTCGGCGGCCGCTGGGGACACACGTGAACTGTCCAATGGAAGGAGATTGGAGCGAGACGACCGTTGGTTGGTCGTCTCAACGAGCGACGTGTTTTTTTTTTGTCATCAGTCTACTGACTGGTTTGATGCGGCCCGCCATGAGTTCCTTTCCTGTGCTAACCTCTTCATCTCAGAGTAGCACTTGCAACCTACATCAATTATTTGCTTGACGTATTCCAATCTCTGTCTTCCTCTACAGTTTTTGCCCTCTACAGCTCCCTCTAGTACCATGGAAGTCATTCCCTCATGTCTTAGCAGATGTCCTATCATCCTGTCCCTTCTCCTTATCAGTGTTTTCCACATATTCCTTTCCTCTCCGATTCTGCGTAGAACCTCCTCATTCCTTACCTTATCAGTCCATCTAATTTTCAACATTCATCTATAGCACCACATCTCAAATGCTTGGATTCTCTTCTGTTCCGGTTTTCCCACAGTCCATGTTTCACTACCATACAATGCTGTACTCCAGACGTACATCCTCAGAAATTTCTTCCTCAAATTAAGGCCAGTATTTGATATTAGTAGACTTCTCTTGGCCAGAAATGCCTTTTTTGCCATAGCGAGTCTGCTTTTGATGTCCTCCTTGCTCCGTCCGTCATTGGTTATTTTACTGCCTAGGTAGCAGAATTCATTGACTTCGTGACCATCAATCCTGATGTTAAGTTTCTCGCTGTTCTCATTTCTACTACTTCTCATTACCTTCGTCTTTCTCCGATTTACTCTCAAACCATACTGTGTACTCATTAGACTGTTCATTCCGTTCTGCAGATTATTTAATTCTTCTTCACTTTCACTCAGGATAGCAATGTCATCAGCGAATCGCATCATTGATATCCTTTCACCTTGTATTTTAATTCCACTCCTGAACCTTTCTTTTATTTCCATCATTGCTTCCTCGATGTACAGATTGAAGAGCAGGGGCGAAAGGCTACAGCCTTGTCTTACACCCTTCTTAATACGAGCACTTCGTTCTTGATCATCCACTCTTATTATTCCCTCTTGGTTGTTGTACATATTGTATATGACCCGTCTCTCCCTATAGCTTACCCCTACTTTTTTTCAGAATCTCGAACAGCTTACACCATTTTATATTGTCGAACGCTTTTTGCAGGTCGAAAAATCCTATGAAAGTGTCTTGATTTTTCTTTAGCCTTGCTTCCATTATTAGCCGTAACGTCAGAATTCCCTCTCTCGTCCCTTTACTTTTCCTAAAGCCAAACTGATCGTCACCTAGCGCATTCTCCATTTTCTTTTCCATTCTTCTGTGTATTATTCTTGTAAGCAGCTTCGATGCATGAGCTGTTAAGCTGATTGTGCGATAATTCTCACACTTGTCAGCTCTTGCCGTCTTCGGAATTGTGTGGATGATGCTTTTCCGAAAGTCAGATGGTACATCGCCAGGCTCATATATTCTACACACCAACGTGAATAGTCGTTTCGTTGCCACTTCCCCCAATGATTTTAGAAATTCTGATGGAATGTTATCTATCCCTTCTGCCTTATTTGACCGTAAGTCCTCCAAAGCTCTTTTAAATTCCGATTCCAATATTGGATCCCCTCTCTCTTCTAAATCGACTCCTGTTTCTTCTTCTATCACATCAGACAAATCTTCACCCTCATAGACCCTTTCAATGTATTCTTTCCACCTATCTGCTCTCTCCTCTGCATTTGACAGTGGAATTCCCGTTGCACTCTTAATGTTACCACCGTTGCTTTTTTTAATGTCACCAAAGGTTGTTTTGACTTTCGTGTATGCTGAGTCTGTCCTTCCGACAATCATATCTTTTTCGATGTCTTCACATTTTTCCTGCAGCCATTTCGTCTTAGCTTCCCTGCACTTCCTATTTATCTCATTCCTCAGCGACTTGTATTTCTGTATTCCTCATTTTCCCGGAACATGTTTGTACTTCCTCCTTTCATCAATCAACTAAAGTATTTCTTCTGTTACCCATGGTTTCTTCGCAGCTACCTTCTTCGTACCTATGTTTTCCTTCCCAACTTCTGTGATGGCCCTCTTTAGAGATGTCCATTCCTCTTCAACTGTACTGCCTACTGGGCTATTCCTTATTGCTGTATCTATAGCGTTAGAGAATTTCAAACGTATCTCGTCATTCCTTAGTACTTCCGTATCCCACTTCTTTACGTATTGATTCTTCCTGACTAATGTCTTGAACTTCAGCCTACTCTTCATCACTACTATATTGTGATCCGAGTGTATATCTGCTCCTGGGTACGCCTTACAATCCAGTATCTGATTTCGGAATCTCTGTCTGACCATGATGTAATCTAATCGAAATCTTCCCGTACCTCCCGGCCTTTTCCAAGTATACCTCCTCCTCTTGTGATTCTTGAACAGGGTATTCGCTATTACTAGCTGAAACTTGTTACAGAACTCAATTAGTCGTGTATTGGGTCTTTTGACCGTTTCTGGGCCTCGTCAGTTCGCCATCCTGCCGGACGTGGGTCGGTTCCTTCCTTGTGCGGAGATGTGGCCAATGCGCAAGAGTTACCTCTGCATGGTTGGGTCCGAGCCAGTGTGCCCTGGTCGCCGTGTCTCCGAATTCTGAACGGACATCGAGTTGAGTCGGGTTGGAGCTGCAGTCAGCTTCGGATAGCCAAGACTCGCCCGACCGTTACAGACACACGTAACTTGAGTGGGAACGACCTGGCTTGGTCGTTCGGTCGGTCGTCTTATCGGACGACTTGTATTTGGTCACCGACCGCTTGTGGAAACTCTCTGTGTGTCGAATTGATTCGTCCTTGTTGTCCCAATGTGATTGCTTTTACGATTCTTCCAGTTCTTGTGCAAGTGTGTTTACGTGGAACCGTGTGTAGCTTCTGTGATTTCCACTGAACAAATGAGTGCTGTCTACGTACTGGAGTATTCAGACGGTCGTTTGAAATAGAGCAGCGAGAGTGTCGGGTGGAAGGGAATTGATTAGGCTGTTGGTTGGTTCCTCAGCCGTCCCTAGGTCGTGTTGCCCCCCGATTGTTACGCTTGGCTGCCTGTCTCACTTGAACTGTGCTGAGAGTTTCCTCCCCAGGCCGACCCCTGGAACACTTCTGAGCACCACTGTTTGTTGTTTGTCATTTTATTTGGTCGCAGGTTCCGTGCCAGGCCTTCAGCCGTGCATTAATATTGTCTGTTTTATGTGTAGTATATGGCCTTCAGCTGAACTTCATGTCAACTATTTTAAGATTAGGCCTTCAACCGTGTTTTACTTACAATTCTTGTTGCTCTGTATTTAGGCCTTTGGCGGCGCTTGTTTCAGAATCTGTGTCTTCAATATTCAAATACTTGTCTGTAAGGTTTCGCTTTAATTATCTTGAATACTTGAAACAGCCTTCAGCCGTGTTCTGTAAATGTTTATCTCAAGGTAGTCTTTAATTATTCTTGAGTATTTGTTTGTGAAATATTACTTCGACCTTCACCGAGAAGATATTGCAATTTTACTTAAGTAAGGCTTTTAGCCGTGTCTCTAAATCCTGGTGTTTTAGGAGGAATTATTTGAAATTATTTGCAGAAGTTACTTGGGCCCTCAGCCGTGAAGAGAAAACTGTGCATTTGTTTCGAGCAATAAAGTTGTGTGTTTTGGTGTAACTAACAGCAATTGTTCTTGGCCCCTTTCCACAACCTGATCCGCTCTGCCCTGCGAAACCAGAGATTACAGTATCGTTTGAAGTCTCCAGAGTGAGCGCGCCAAGTTTCCGTCACTTGCGACAGATAGTGTTGTGGTGTCACCGCCAGACACCACACTTGCTAGGTGGTAGCGTTTAAATCGGCCGCGGTCCGGTAGTATACGTCGGACCCGCGTGTCGCCACTATCAGTGATTGCAGACCGAGCGCCGCCACACGGCAGGTCTAGTCTAGAGAGACTTCCTAGCACTCGCCCCAGTTGTACAGCCGACTTTGCTTAATGTGTCGGCAGTTGGGCCAACACCTTGTAGATCGAGATGGCTGAAAATGCACGCTAGACTAACGCAGACGGGCGTGAAGTACTGGAACAGGCTACGTAATTAATGCTATGAAGAAAAGTACGTAGCTGGATTAATACTTATCTTTAATCAATCATTGTGGTACATCGCTCTTGACGATACACAGGAGACTTTAATTACAATCACTGTAAGGCTAATGGCGCCTTGCTAGTTCGTAGCCATTAACTTAGCTGAAGGCTATTCTGTCTCTCGGCTAATGAGAGAGAAAGGCTTCGTACATCTAGTCGCTAGCTAGGTCGTCCGTACAACTGGGGCGAGTGCTTGTTCGTATCACGAGACCTGCCTTGTGGTGGCGCTAGGTCTGCGATCACACAGTGGCGACACGCGGGTCCGACATGTACTAAATGGACCGCGGCCGATTTAATCTACCACCTAGCAAGTGTGGTGTCTGGCGGTGACACCACATTGCTAGCGATGGTTCACTGACAAAATACGCTCTCATTTGCCGAGACGATAGTTAGCATAGCCTTCAGCTACGTCATTTGCTACGACCTAGCAAGGCGCCATTAGCAGTTACTATTGATGCTGTAAAACATGTACCGTCAAGAGCGATGTTCACCAATTATGGATTAAAGTTAAGTATTCTGGCAGCTACGTACGTTCTTTGCTACTATAACTTCCTTGTCCTGTTCCAGACCTCACGCCAGCCTGCGTGAGCTTAAACGCGTGCCTTTCGGCTTCCTCCTAGTGGATTGGCTGTCCTGCCAGTCCACAACAAGTGTAGCTGCAGGACAGTTTCAAAATTGACTCATTGAATTTCTCACTGCAGAGAAAGAACCTGTCGGGAATATTCAAAATGCTTGTGCAAAGTCTGTGGAGCATCAGCTATCGACAGAAGTACAGTTAGTCGCTGGGCACGGAGGATGATGTCATCAGAAGGCGGTTCGGCGGAAGTCCACGATTTGCAACGCTTGGGAAGAACTTCAACGGTTGTTACACCTGACATGTTGATGCGAGCTGGTGTTGTCAATCGCGAGAACAGCCGCATTACGACTCGGCAGCTGGCGCTGCATCTGTCAATCAGCAAAGAAAGTATCGATGCAATTACCCGCACTGTCGGATATTCAAAAGTGTGTGCAAGATGAGTTCCGCGGTGTCTAACAGTGGATCACAAATTGTACAGAAAAAAAAGATTTGTCTTGATTTGTTGCAACGTTTTGAAGCTCAGGGGGGCGGGGGGGTGCATCTTGTCTCGCATCTCGGATTGTGGGAGGTGATGAAATCTGGGTTCACTATTTTGAGGCCCGAAACAAAACGACAGTCGATGAAATGGTGCTATTCGCACTCCCCACAGAAGAAAAAAATCGTGGAAGACATTTTGAGGACGATGAGCAGGTGATTCACACAGTGCAGCACGGGATAAGGATTGGTACCGACGAGGCATACACGCCCTTGTTTCGCGCTCGAGGAAGGCCATAGGATGGAGATTACGTGAGAAGTAGGTTATGTAGATAAAACACCATTCCTTCGTGTGTGTAATTCTCATTATGTTCAATAAAGAATTGTTGAAGAAAAAAATGCATAATTTCTGGGTAAGCCTTGCAGTAACAGGCATTGGCGATCATGATGTCACTATAGCAACTATGCTTACGAAAGTTAATAAGTCAGTCAATGGAAATGAGCGTTTGGATTCATTGGCCGGGAGGCCCCTTACGGGGCAGGTCCGGTCGCCTTGGTGCAGGTCTTATTACATTCGACGCCACATTGGGCGACATGCGTGCCGCATGGGGATGAAATTATGATGAAGACAACACAACACACAGGTCCTGAGCGGAGGAAATCCCCGACCCAGCCGGGAATCGAACCCAGGACCGTGGGACGGCAATTCGTCACGCTGCCCACTCAGTTACCGAGGCGGACAATCAGTCAATAAGTCTAGGAGAGTGTTTCTGTTAGACAGAGCGGATAAGCAGTTGTTAGCACCTGACATAAGACAGCGAACTCACATCACTTATTCCCAATAAGATGGTTGTAGAGGAATTACGGATAACGTTTAAGGAGATTGTAAATCCTGGTCTGTAGAATTATGTGCCTAGTAAACAGACTGAGCACGGAAAGGGCCACCATGGTTTAATAACAAGATTTAGAAGTTGCTGAAGAAGCATAGGATGTTGCACTCTCGATTCAAAAGACGACAGGGAGAGGCTTGTACAGATTCGTGCGTCTTTGAAAATATCTACGCTCGAAGCATACAATTACCGTCATACCTCAGCAAAAGATCTGGTAGAGAACCCGAGGAAAGTCTGGTTCTATATAAAATCACTAAGTGTGCCTAACGATTCCATACAGTCACTTGTTGATGATCTGCTGCAGCAGTTGAAGATAGTAAAATGAAAGCCGAAGTTTTAAATTTCACGTTCAAGAAATCGTTGAAGCATGAGAATCGTACAGACCTACCGTCGTTTGACCATCGAGCAGAGTCTCCTATGGACGACATACTGTAGTAATAAGCGTCCCTGGCGCATGAAAGAACTGAAAGGCTTGAAAACAAATAAGTCACCAGGCCCGGATGGAAAACCAATACGATTGCAGTCTTTTTCAGCGTATTCCACTGATGAATTCTTCTCGGGTTATCAGCCCAGTGCTGGTGTCGTCTTGTCGCAACGTTTCAATGAGTTTCGTATCCGTCATATTCTGGCGAAGAAAAATCAACAAAACCAATTCGGTTTTGTAAACAGTACTCTACAGCATTCGCCCCTTACCTAGCGTCCATTAATCGCGAAACTCTTACCCAGCACAAAGTCCCAAGCGGCTGAAAAAAAACCGCAGGTGACTCACGTATATAAGAAGGATGAAAGAGTGGACCCGTAAAATTAAATACCAATAACATCGCTTTTCTGCAGAATTCTATAACATATTCTGAGTTTGCTAGAGGACAAATGTAAGGATGTAAGAATGTAGAGGCTTATCTCACTAGGGGTAAGATAGATACTGCCTACAGGAAAATTAAAGAGACCTTTGGAGATAAGAGAATGACTTGTATGAATATCAAGAGCTCAGATGGAAACCCAGTTCTAAGCAAAGAAGGGAAAGCAGAAAGGTGGAAGGAGTATATAGAGAGTCTATACAAGGGCGATGTACTTTAGGGCAATATTATGGAAATGGAAGAGGATGTAGATGAAGATGAAATGGGAGATACGATACTGCGTGAAGAGTTTGAGAGAGCACTGAAAGACCTGAGTCAAAACAAGGCCCCTGGAGTAGACAACATTCCATTGGAACTACTGACGGCCTTGGGAGAGCCAGTCCTGACAAAACTCTACCATCTGGTGAGCAAGATGTATGAAACAGGTGAAATACCCTCAGACTTCAAGAAGAATATAATAATTCCAATCCCAAAGAAAGCAGATGTTGACAGATGTGAAAATTACCGAACTATCAGTTTAATAAGTCACAGCTGCAAAATACTAACACGAATTCTTTACAGACGAATGGAAAAACTAGTAGAAGCCAACCTCGGGGAAGATCAGTTTGGATTCCGTAGAAACACTGGAACACGTGAGGCAATACTGACCTTACGACTTATCTTAGAAGAAAGATTAAGGAAAGGCAAACCTACGTTTCTAGCATTTGTAGACTTAGAGAAAGCTTTTGACAATGTTGACTGGAATACTCTCTTGCAAATTCTAAATGTGGTAGGGGTAAAATACAGGGAGCGAAAGGCTATTTACAATTTGTACAGAAACCAGATGGCAGTTATAAGAGTCGAGGGACATGAAAGGGAAGCAGTGGTTGGGAAGGGAGTAAGACAGGGTTGCAGCCTCTCCCCGATGTTGTTCAATTTGTATCTTGAGCAAGCAGTAAAGGAAACAAAAGAAAAATTCGGAGTAGGTATTAAAATCCATGGAGAAGAAATAAAAACTTTGAGGTTCGCCGATGACATTGTAATTCTGTCAGAGACAGCAAAGGACTTGGAAGAGCAGTTGAATGGAATGGACAGTGTCTTGAAAGGAGGATATAAAATGAACATCAACAAAAGCAAAACGAGGATAATGGAATGTAGTCGAATTAAGTCGGGTGATGCTGAGGGAATTAGATTAGGAAATGAGACACTTAAAGTAGTAAAGGAGTTTTGCTATTTGGGGAGCAAAATAACTGATGATGGTCGAAGTAGAGAGGATATAAAATGTAGACTGGCAATGGCAAGGAAAGCGTTTCTGAAGAAGAGAAATTTGTTAACATCCAGTATTGATTTAAGTGTCAGGAAGTCATTTCTGAAAGTATTTGTATGGAGTGTAGCCATGTATGGAAGTGAAACATGGACGATAAATAGTTTGGACAAGAAGAGAATAGAAGCTTTCGAAATGTGGTGCTACAGAAGAATGCTGAAGATTAGATGGGTAGATCACATAACTAATGAGGAAGTATTGAATAGGATTGGGGAGAAGAGAAGTTTGTGGCACAACTTGACCAGAAGAAGGGATCGGTTGGTAGGACATGTTCTGAGGCATCAAAGGATCACAAATTTAGCATTGGAGGGCAGCGTGGAGGGTAAAAATCGTAGAGGGAGACCAAGAGATGAAAACACTAAGCAGAATCAGAAGGATGTAGGTTGCAGTAGGTACTGGGAGATGAAGAAGCTTGCACAGGATAGAGTAGCATGGAGAGCTGCATCAAACCAGTCTCAGGACTGAAGACCACAACAACAACATTCTGAGTTTGAATACAATAAATTACCTAGAGACCGAAAAACTTACATCCACGAATCAGCACACTGTTTGAAAGCAACACTTATGTTAAACTGAGCTTGCTCTATTCTCAAAAGACACACTGTGAACAATGGATAAAGGACAACAGGCAGATTCTGTATTTCTAAATTTGCAGAAGGCATTTGAGATGAATATTTTTAGCATGGTGCAACAGAGTCAGGAACTGTAAATTGTAACTATATTAAATTTCAGCCTCCAGTTGTATAAGCAAAGAAACTTTACCTAGGTTTCGGCTATAATAATGTAGCCCTCTTCAGAAACGTCACAGTACAACATTAAATTAAAACATGCCAGATATTGGCCTTGTCAAGCTTAAAATGTTAGTACTACAGTACATAGTCATAAGACTGCGGCACTTCTACTAATGTTTTGCCGATTGGTCACATCAACAGGCCAGACGTAACTCAGTTACGACTCAGCGCTCGCGGCCCACCTGTCTGGCCTGTTGGTGTGACCAATCGGCAAAACATTAATAGAAGTGCCGTAGTCTTACGACTATGTACTGTAGCACTAACATTTTAAGTTTGCCAAGGCCAATATCTGGCATGTTTTAATTTAATGTTGTATTGTGACGTTTCTGAAGAAGGCTACATTATTATAGCCGAATCCTAGGTAAAGCTTCTTTCCTTATGCAACTGGAGGTTGAAATTTAATAAAATTGCATTTGACGTGGTACCACACAGCAGACTGTTAGCGAAGGTATGAATGAGTATATGGAATACGTTCCCAGATATGGATACGTGGATGGCTCGAAGACTTCTTAAACAATAGTTCCCAGTGTGTTGTCCTCGGCGGCGAGTGTTCATCAGAGACAAGGATACGTCAGGAGTGCCCCAGGGAAGTGTGATAGGGCCGCTGCTCTTCTCTATACACATAAATGACTTGGCAGGTTTCTGCTGATGATGCTGTGGTGTACGGTAAGGTGTCGAAGTTGAGTGACTTCAGGAAGATACAAGATGACTTAGACAAAAATTTCTAGTTGGTGTGACGAATGGCAGCTAGACCTAAATGTGGTATAATTAATGTGACCAGCGATGATTACTGCGGAGTGGGAACGCTAACCGCTTCTTTTTTTGGTGATCTCATTTTGTTCGTTATTGTACGTTGCATTTGTTCCTGGCAGACGTCCCATGACACCTGTTCAGGTTTATCGTTGATTCGTTGAGGCAGTTTTTTTATTACAGAAGGCAGCTAATCCTCTGAGCGAACACGGCGAGATACCGTGCGGCGACAGCTTGTTCACAATGATTTCTTACGGTCGGCACGTTAGCATAGATACATCAGTTACAAAATAGACGCATTTTTTCGGAATTGCCACAGTGCACCTTACTGCTTACAGATTATGTTGTTTTAATGGCCTATTACAGGTGTACAGAGTTTGAAGTAAATCCGTGACCCCAAAGTCGTGCTCTTCCCTTGTTAGAACGTTTAATAAGTCCTTCCATTACAGGAGTACTATGTTTGCTTCATTCAAAATTTCCGTTTTGTGTATTGCTATACGTTTAACAGAAATACTTTGTAACGTATATCAAATAATTTTGGAAATTAATTATACGAAAAGAAGATAATATTACTGCTGGTTCTTGATCGCATTAGAAAAATTTGCCGAATATGTCAGCTCCGTTCCGACTTCATTTTTAAAAGCAAGTATCGTATAAGACTGTAACAGCAGAGGTTAAGTGGTGCCCACGTGATAAACACGTGGAGCTTCATGTTCATACGTACTAATTAGTTCGAAAAGGGAAAACTCTTTGCGCCCGGATGGCTCTGCTGGAACATTAGATCGTTCTACGCTGCCAGGGAACTTTGTAGTAGCGGATGATGCGCTGTAGAGCGGAGGATTCACCCCAGCCACGAAATGGTTTACAATGCCCAACCAAAAGCCTTGAGGAGATATGTTAGCGCCCCATTCAGCCCTGGGCAGTTATCTGCCATTCATAACTCTTCGTCATAGCAGGTTATAAACCTCTCCAGAGCCACTAAAAAACCGAAATTAATTAATTTAATCGCAACCGAAAGTGCTTCATCAGCGGAGTGGCAGTTCGCCGTTGCAAAATGGAATACTTTAACGTTCAGATGATTGTGTCTTTTTTTTTAATCTCTATCCAGAGAATTGAGCCTCCTTCTAATTGCTAAGGGTCATAATGAAGAAAGTTGATGAACACCTCCCGGTTTACGACTTCCGTAGTTAATTCGAAGTGGCTTATAAGAATTCTAGCAAAAGTCCACTACTGAAACAAGGTTTTCCTTCTTACTCACCAAATTATCCGTTAGGGTCACAGGCGTTTGGTGACTTACCTGCAACAAGGAGAAGAAACTCTCAATTAACTTCCACAGTACAGAACCATTGTATCACATAACAAATAAAAAATAATAATAAGAAAAACCAGAAAGGTTGTATATTAAGAAACCCTGACATATATCAAAATTTGAAGTATAACAAACGACTACGTAATTTGTGAACATATTTATTAGGTAACAATGCAACTGGCTGAATTTTAGATTGGTGCCTAAGTTGTGTTTTTGTTTTGTATGTTGATATTCCGGTTGCTATGGGTTTATTTACCGATTGTCATTTTTTATTTATAGTTCTTTGGTGCTGTTTGAGTTGTCATTTTGTCATTTGAAGATAGATGGTGGAGTTGTGGACGCTAGAAAATGGACTGCAAAGTGGATAAATCGGAACATTTCCGAGATACCCTTCTGTATGAGTTTAATAGCAGAGCATAGCAACATATTGGTTTTTTCGTTGTAAGGAGGATTGCTTTGACATCAGTGACTCTTCACGTTCACGAAGACATCCGGGGTTTGATGAAGATCGTTTAAACACATTACTCCACAATAATCCATGTCAGTGTGCTCAAGAACGGACAAATTCGATGAACTGTGATCATTCCACCATCTTGCGACATTTGCATGCAATGGGGAAAGTTCAAAAATTGGATGTAAGGGTTCCGCATGCCCTAACCCAAATTCGCAAAAATCACCGGGTAGGCCTATGTGCATCTCCGCTTGCTCGTCATCAATCGGCCCGTGAACAACACCGACTATTCCTTTTTTTTTTTTTAATCTTATGGGACTTAACTGCTAAGGTCATCAGTCCCTAAGCTTACACACTACTTAACCTAAATTATCCTAAGGACAAACACATACACCCATGCCCGAGGGAGGACTCGAGTCTCCGCCGGGACCAGCCGTACAGTCCATGACTGCAGCGCTTTAGAGACTATTCCTAACCTGTATTGTTACTGGTGTCGGGAAAGGGTGTCTTTACGCTAAATAGGGGAAAGAAAGGAATGGCTGAGCAGCGACTCCATGTAAAAAGACCTGCGCGAATTCGTAAAAGATAACTTCGTGCATCTGATGGACCAGAGAAGGTGTGGTGTACGACGAATTGCTTCCCAGAGGTGTAACTATCACTATGAAATTTATTGTCAACAACTGAGACGCCTTGCAGACGCAGTCAAAGAACAACGACCAGGAGGACTACGTGAAGTGGTGCTACTCTAAGATAACGCCCGTCCGCATTCTGCTAGATTAGTGGTTCCCAGCCTGAGGGATAAAATGAAATTTTCTGAGGAGTAAAAACTAAACGATTCGATTCTGTTTGTCACCAAACGAATTATTTTCTAAAGGTCATTACTATTATCACAATTTTGTAAAACTCTAGTACTGATTATATAAGTTATCAATAATTATATTTCCTCAATTAGTAGCATTAATGCGGTGGAGGTTACAACTTCCTGACACAGTCCACCAGCTGCAGACGTACCTTGTGCTTTATCCCGCACATCTCTATGATAAAAGCGAAACATACACTATGTGATCAAAAGTATCCGGACGCCTGGCTGAAAATGACTTACAAGTTCGTGGCGCCCTCCATTGGTAATGCTGGAATTCAATATGGTGTTGGCTCATTGTTAGCTTTGATGACAGTTTCCACTCCCGCAGGCATACATTCAATCAGATGGTGGAAGGTTTCTAGGGGAATAGCAGGCCATTCTTCGCGGAGTGTTACGCTGAGGAGAGGTATCTATATCGGGCGGAGAGACCTCGCACAAAGTCGGCGTTCCAAAACATCCCAAAGGCTTTCTATAGAATTCAGGTCAGAACACTGTGCAGGCCAGTCCATTACAGGATGTTATTGTCGTGTAACCACTCCGCCACAGGTCGTGCATTGTGAACAGGTGCTCGATCGTGTTGAAAGATACAGTCGCCATCCCCGATTTGCTCATCAACAGGGGGAAGCAAGAAGGTGCTTAAAACATAAATGTAGGCCTGTGCTGTGATAGTGCCACGTATAACAACAAGCGGTGCAAGTCCCATCAATGAAAAACACGACCACACCATAACACCACCGCCTCCGAATATTACTGCTGGTACTACAGATGCTGGCAGATGACGTCCACCGGGCATTCGCCATACCCACACCCTGGCATCGGATCGCCACATTGTGTACCGTGATTCGTCACTCCACACAATGTTTTTCCACTGTTCAATCGTCCAATGTTTACGCTCCTTACATCAAACGAGGCGTCGTTTGGTATTTACCGGCGTGATGTGTGGCTTATGAGCAGCTGCTCGACCGTGAAATCCCATTTCTTCTACCTACCGCCTAACTGCCATAGTACTTGCAGTGGATCCTGATGCAGTTTGGAATTCCTGTGTCATAGTCTGGATAGATGTCTGCCTATTACACATTACTATCCTCTTCAACTGTCTGCGGTCTCTGTCAGTCAACAGACGAGGTCGCCCAGTACGCTTTTATGCTGTACGTGTTCCTTTACGTTCCCAGTTCACTCTCACATCGGAAACAGTGTACCCAGGGATGTTTACGGGTGTGGAAATCTCACGTACAGACGTATGACACAAGTGACACCCAATCACCTGACCACGATCGCGTTCGTAGTCCGTGAGTTTCGCGGAGCGCCCGATTCTGCCCTCTCACGATGTCTAATGACTACTGAGATCGCTGATATGGAGTACCTGGCAGCAGAATGCATCTAAACGTATATTTTTGGGAGTTTCCGGATACTTTTTATCACATAGTGTATACGTGACAAATGCTAAGCATCTCAAGAAAATGTTGTAGATATTACTTGCAGTAGTCTATAAACTGCTTCATTACTCAATTCGAAACACATTTAATCGACAGCACGAGACAGCGGTAACCCCGTAAGAGCGACTGTAGTGCTGTACACAGTATTATTATTATTACTGGCTGTGCTCAGACACAAAACATTAACAGCCTGAAGGCTTCCAATTTCTGCCAGTTCAGAAGTAAGGTGTGTACCACTCAAGTGATTTACGAACCGTAAGTATAGGGCACAAAATCAAATGGTTCAAATGGCTCTGAGCACTATGGGATTTAACATCTGAGGTCATCAGTCCCCTAGAACTTAGAACTACTTTAACCTAACTAACCTAAGGACATCACACACATCCATTCCCGAGGCAGGATTCGAACCTGCGACCGTAGCAGTCACGCGGTTCCGGGCTGGAGCGTCTAGAACCGCTCGGCCACCGCGGCCGGCTATAGGGCACACATTTTAAATGGGGTGGCGGTGTACAGGTTAAGCAAGTGCCTCCAATAGAGAGCTGTAATGCAGGGCAAACATGTTTGGTGTCTATCCTTATTGTGGATAGCTAGATTTCTTTCTGGAATAGAGTTGTGTGTAGCATTTGCGACGCATCACGAATTTCTTCGTCTATCATTCTAGCACGCACGCACGCACGCACACACACACACACACACACACACACACACACACACACACACACACACACACACACAAACTAAATATTATTCATCTTTCATCATTTTGAACATAAAGTCTGCCTGAGTGGTCAGCGCGGTGGAATGCCACGCCAAGCAGCCCCGGTTCGATTCCTGGCTGAGGCTGAGACGTATGAACAAGTGACACCCAATCACTCCCATCTCCGTTCAGGAACTGGGGGTTGCATTGTCCTCATCATCATTTCATCCACATCTCCGACGCGCAAGTCGCCCAATGTGGCGTCGAATTGCAGTAAGTACTTGCCCTCGGCGGCCGAACTTCCCCGAATGGGGGACTCCCGGCCCACACTGTCGTACACTCATTTTCATTTAGACATAAAAGTGTTCCAAGAAAAGTCTTTCATTGTATAGTTTAGTTAGATGCTAAAGTTGGTGATAACATGGTGTAGGGGGGGGGGGGGGGGGGGCAACAAAAGGCAGAGGGGCAGGGCGAGGGTGCTAGCTGATGTTTTTCCGCACTCAGGGGTAATGGTCTAAGAAAGGTTGGGAAGCACTGTGCTAGACTGACAAAAAAAAAAAAAGAATATATTGGAGTTGTATTGGGATGTGATTCCGCACACACCTGATTCATCTAAGCTTGCGCCCTCAGAGTTTATCTTTTTCGCTCTCTATTGGACAGCTTTCAAGGTCCAACCCTCGGATGAAAATGCCCTCCGAACATGGCTCGAAGAGTTCTTCGCCTCAAAACCACGTGATTTCTACAGTCGGGGAATCAAGAAGTTATCCCAGTGTTGACAGACTGTTGAAAATCGTGAAGGAGAATTTATTATCGACGACTAAAGTCTCTGTTATGGGTATCTGTTGTGTTTATGAAACTCAGAGAAACGATACGAACTTCTCCACCAATCGAATAATTGAGTAGCCAAAAACCAAATAAACACAATAAAAAAAAGAAAAACTGAACCAAATTATTCGTCTTTTACATAGCAAAATTTGATTTTTGCAAGCTGTAATGCATAGATTCAAGAACGGACTGCGCAACAATGTACTAATAGGCTATATGTCAACCAAAAACTACCAGTATGACATGCGACGCAAAACATGATCAAAATGATAAACAGGCACTATATCTACTGTTACCCCTTGTGGAAGAGTGAGAACGTTTCTCTAAATGTTTCAAAATTTATCCAGTCGGGTGGGGGAAACCTTCTAAAAACCACGTCCAGGCTTTCTAGTACACTAGCCCTGGACTTTAATTCGCTAGGCGGATTCGACCCGGGGCCCGCGCGTTTCCTGAATCCCGGAAATGGCGTGCTAACGCGCGCGGCTACCCTACTGTTTGACAACATTAACAACAAAATACTGAAATCATGATATGAGTACTACACCAAAAAATAGTCACCCTATAGTATCATGGGTTCAGTACATTGTTAATGTTGTCATCCATCCAGTTAATTTCAAAATAAGTGGAAAAAATCAAAACACCTAGACAAGCGACAACATTGAGGGCACATGTATGAGAAAATTCACGCGTATATATACTGAAGAGCCAAAGAGACTGGTACACCCGCCTTACATTGTGTAGGATCCCCGAGAGCACGCAGAAGTACTGCAATACGACGTGGCAAGCACGACTAATGTCTAAAGTAGTGCTGGAAGGAATTGACACCACGAATCCTGCAGGGCTGTCCACAAACCCGTAAGAGTACGAGCGGTTGGAGATCTCTCCTGAATAGAGCGTTGCAAGGCATCCCAGATATGCTGAATCATGTTCATGTCTGGGGAGTTTGGTGGCCATCGGAAGTGTCTAAACTCAGAAGAGCCACTCTGTAGCAATTCTGGACGTGTGAGATGTCGCATTGTCTTGCTGGAATTGCCTAAGTCCGTCGGAAGGCACAATGGACATAAATGGATGCAGGTGATTAGACAAGATGCTTACATAAGTGTCACCTGTCAGCGTCGTATCTAGACGTATTAGGGGTTTTTATCACTCCAACAGCACACGCCCCACACCATTACAGAGCCTCCACCAGCTTGAACAGTCCCCTGCTGACATACAGTGTCCACGGATTCATGAGGTTGTCTCCATACCCACACAGTTCATCCTCTCGATACAATTTGAAACGAGACTCGTCCGAGCAGGCAACATAGTTTCCAGTCATAAACACTCCAATGTCGGTGTTGACGGGCCCACGCGAAGCGTAAAGCTTTGTGTCGTGCAGTCATCAAACGTGCACGAGTAGGCCTTCGGCTCCGAAAGCCCATGTCGATGATGTTTCGTTGAATGGTTCGCACACTGACACTTGTTGAAGGCCCAGCATTGAAATCTGCAGCCAAACGCGGAAGGGTTGCACTTCTGTCACGTTGAACGACTCTCTTCAGTCGTCGTCGGTCCTGTTCTTGTAGGATCTTTTTCAGGTCGCTGCGATGTCGTAGATTTGAAGTTTTACCAGCTTCTTGATATTCAGGGTACAGTCGTGAAATGGTCGTAAGGGAAACTCTCCACTTCATCGCTACGTCGGAGATGCTGTATCCCATCGCTCGTGCGCCGACCATAACACCACGCCCAAGCTCACTTAAATCTGCCATTGTAGCAGCATTAACCGATCTAACAATTGCGCCAGACACTTGTTGCGTTGCCGACCGCTGCGCCATACTCTGACTGTTTACATTGTATTTGAGTACGCATGCCTATACCTGTTTCTTTGGCGGTTCTGTGTAGAAGCTAATGTGACTTTTTCTGTTTGGGAGATAACTGAAATAAATGCTGTACAAGTTGTCATTATGTTATTGGCTATAATCTGGACTTTTTTCAATTTTGTTTGTCAAATAATATGATCAGGACTTTGCTGGATATTTTTAGAACACATTCCATCACACGAGGAACATTTTTTCATTGGTTACTTTCGTTACCACTTTCAAAATGTGGTAGGTTATTCTTAGTAATTATATGATCAAATCTGTGCACGAAATTCTTAATATCAGTCTTAGTACTCTCGCAACAATTTTTTTTAAATTTATGTGTCTGATACAAAAAAGTGCGTGTGAAATCTTATGGGACTTAACTGCTAAGGTCATCAGTCCCTAAGCTTACACACTACTTAACCTAAATTATCCTAAGGACGAACACACACACCCATGCCCGAGGGAGGACTCGAACCTCCGCCGGGACCAGCCACACAGTCCATGACTGCAGCGCCTAAGACCGCTCGGCTAATCCCGCACGGCTGTGTATGATACATATCAATTTTTATTTCAAAAAAATTTAAATAAATTCGACAGTAATGCGTTTTGTACATACTGTACCATAACGTCTTTTGGTACAAAATTTTTCGAAGTCTGTAACAAATTCTACCTTTTTATTTGCAATGGTTCAGCAGAAAATGTTCCTTGTACACTCAAAAATGAAAGTTACTGGAGATTCAGAAAAAAATATTTTGTTAGCATTTATGCAAGAATATTTATCATGACAATACATTTGATCTTTTTAGTCTTCATGTAGCTCTTTTCTTCTAGTCTCACCCGTCTGACAATATCCCTGACTGACATTTCAGGACTAGCAACAACCTGCTTCAAAAGGTTTTCAGTCTGGCAACGCGTATGAGACTCTAGTCTCATAAGGGTTCTGATTCTTCCAGAATTACCAACATTGATCACAAGACAAGCATCATATGAGGTGTGCATAACGTTGTCTTTGGACGCCTCTTCTAAATAAGTTAGTAAGGCTTTCGTTTGTGTCCCACCATGTGTACATTTCTTTAATAAATCTTAATTAGTCACATTGTAAATGGGCTCACGCCCTTTTATACTCTACTGGTGTCACCTGATGGCAGGGAATAATACAATAGCGCATACAAGGGTAGAGCCATGTAAAAAAGGGGGCGTGGCACTGCGCACCGGTTGAAACGAGACACGTTTAGATCATATGTAACACGAATTAATCTCTGAAAATTTCAGACAATATTTTTAACACGTTACAGAACTATCTGGCGACAAAAAATTGCAACATTTTCTTAACCAGTTTTACATTCATCCACCCCTTAACAAGAAAATACTGAAATCATGACACTGTACGGTGACTAATCTTACTTTTTTTGTCAGGTTGCCTACTTTTCAGTCTATGACGTAGGCAAGTGCCTCTAGAACTTGGTGATTAATAATTTACTGCTGAAGCTTTATGTGATCGTTCTCAAGTAGTGCGTGTAGTCGATAGAGGTTGGCAGCAGTGGAGGTAAGTGCTAATGCCTCAGCAGGAATGCAGGTGGCGCCCGGAACTGTCGAGGCACCATCAGCGCGATTGGTCGGTCCAACACCAGCCCGCGAGGCGTAATTCCTCAGGGCGCCGCCGCCGTTTCCTGAATCCTAACCACCCCACCTCCTGCCACGCGCCCTCCGGCACTTCGGTATTTACGATACGCGCCTCCTCAAACGCGACTTTACGATCGGGGCGCTGCCAACCTTCCAGATGTAATGTCCCTAGGTCGAGAAGGGGGCACGGACCCTGAGTTGAGGCGAGGCAATGTGATTGAGGGTCCGACCATCCGAGGCCGAAGATACTGTGGGGGGCGCGCAGAGTGATGGCACTTTTAGGGGCCGGCAATCTGGCAACACTGCAGAGCCACATCTCGCGGTGGAGGCTAAGGTGCGAGCAACAGGAGGCGGCGGCGGCGGCGGCGCTTCTCCCTGCTGCAGCTAGCCGACCACTCCAGTTCTGGCAGTTTCTCCGGAAAAATTAAAAATCTCACTTGTTCGAGAGAACGAAAATCCGGCAAAAAGCCACTGACAGCTGTCGCTGACTCAGGGTCGCGTGAGTTTTGTATGTGAGAATGTGTGTCTCGGATGAGAGAAGCTCTTTCATTTTTCGGTCTGAAGTATCTGTCTTGACCCGAAGTGAGTCACGACGTTCCTGCTTTGGAAGCTAATTCTCGGGACGTAGATGAAGCGCGATTTTTGGACGTCCATTTCTTGTTGCATGAGTGAAACAGCGACGTGGTCAAGGTGATATTTTTCAGGTCTCTGTGTTTGGAGAGAGTAGAGAATGACTCAGGTGTTTGGCTAAGGGGTAGATACGGAGATGATGCGAGACACGAGACTCTGGATTGGCTTACTGGCCTGCTTTTTATTGCTTCTTCACGTGTTAGCAAGTCTCACAACCCTAACACAACAAAGGTCAAAAATTACTTATGATTGTGGTGTTGCTCACGCTGCTAAATACTGCATTTTCGGGCAACAACAAAGTTATATTATGTGGCAGGTGTCATTAGAGCACAGTTAATAAAGTCATTTCATGAAATAATGGATAAACTAGGCACTCATCTTTTCGTGTTTCCCACGCTGGTCTCGTTGTGAACTCATGGCTCAATCGTCGAAAATCTACGTGGTGATGATTCCAAGCTCGGATGCAAAGAGGCCTAGGTTTTATTCTGCGATATTCAAAAGTTTTATGGATGTGTTTCATAAACCATTCTTGAAGATTGAACTTTTACAAGTTAGCACAATGGTGATGTAAAAAAGTAATCAGCACTCCGAATATAAGTTACACCTCTTTTTTTATTACTTTTGAAGCAGTATCACGTAACACACAAAACATCACATTATAAAACATACTTGAAAATATCTTCCTCATTGTTAAAGTTCACATTTTATAAACTGACTACAATATGCGTCTTTCCAACATGACGTCCAAGACTTGACTCTCTAATAACCGCTTACGCGCCCAAAAATCAGAGTTACAAGTACGACAAAGACCATAGTGACAAAAGAAAGAATACACATAAGAATAATATCATTACAACATAAACATATCGATGTATCAAAGTACCTTTATATTAATGAAATCAAATCTGAATGTTGTCTCAGAAATATGTTAACTACTTTACAGAAACACAGTAGAATATTGTTGGTATCGAGAGGCTGAGGTGAGCTGCCGTAATGGTTACGTAATTCAAGTACCATTACACAAGGAAAATGCAGAAATGCAGAGGGACTGGTTTTATAACATAAATCAGTAACTTACCAGAACAAATGGCCACCCCGGTTTATAACTTAGTTCAGAATTGTATATATATGGTAATGCAGGCCACGAACCGTGGAGGTGCCAGATTCTACTGTTCTACTCGGAATCCTTAGGTTCAAGTACTTGTCACAATGAGAGTGACATACAGATATTGGTACCCACAGGCAAATGTGCAATGCAAAAACAATAACCCTAGTCCGCCTTAGAGTACAAGCTTAACTGAAGGTAATGTTCACTCACATGGTATTCGTGTAGGCTGCCGCTCACCCTAGGCTGGTTGGAATTCTTCTGATCGCTAGATCTCTCGAGCCAACTGCCTTGGGCGTTTTCTTATAGATGATAAGTGACTACGTTGGTTTTTGCCTGCAGTTCGGTGAGCGTGAAATCACCTGTTTCTAAATGGGTACCATCAATGCGCTGACGAAAGCGGCTGCACCTCAGTCGCAAGGTTTACAGCTAATATACATACTTTTTTCTTATATTTCTTGCAGCCTTCCATGATTCGTCATTACATATCTGTACTGTCAGTTGCCATACTGCTAGAATAGTTTTCCCGTGACTTCGTTACAATAAAGGAGGTGAGCCAAAGGATTTTGATCACCTGGTGGTTAACAGCATGTTGGTTCACCTTTGGATGACAACACAATAGCGGTTCTGCGTGGCACGTTTTCGACAAGTTTGCTAAAAGACGGCATTATGCTGTCATGGAGACAGAACAGTGACCTGTGTATTGCAATTGTCTGAAAAGATACAGTGTAGATCGTAATATTATTCATTTTCGATCGTTTTTAGCCAGTGTATTCCGCCAGTCCAAAAAGTTTCGAGCGTGGATTCGTAAAAAGCATAGAAAAGAAAAGTTGGTGGTTTTAATGCTTCAGGTATACTACCGGGTGATCAAAAAGTCACTATAAATTTGAAAACTGAATAAATCACGGAATAATGAAGATAGAGAGGTACAAATTGACACACATGCTTGGAATGACATGGGGTTTTATTAGAACCAAAAAAATACAAAAGTTCAAAAAATGTCCGACAGATGGCGCTTCACCTGATCAGAATAGCAATAATTAGCATAACAAAGTAAGACAAAGCAAAGATGATATTCTTTACAGGATATGCTCAATATGTCCACCATCATTCCTCAACAATAGCTGTAGTCGAGGAATAATGTTGTGAACAGCACTGTAAAGCATATCTGGAGTTATGGTGAGGCATTGGCGTCGGGTGTTGTCTTTCAGCATCACTAGAGATGCCGCTCGATCACGATACACGTGCGACTTCAGGTAACCCCAAAGCCAATAATCGCACGGACAGGTCTGGGGACCTGGGGGGCCAAGCATGACGAAAGTGGCGGCTGAGCACACGATCATCACCAAACGACGCGCGTAAGAGATCTTTCACGCGTCTAGCAATATGGGGTGTAGGGCCATCCTCCATAAACATCGTACGTTCCAGCAGGTGTTTATCAACCAGATTGGGATGATGTGATTCTGTAATATATCGGCGTACCTCTCACCCGTCACGGTAGCAGTTTTGCTGTCCAGCGCCATCTGTCGGACATTTTGTTAACTTTTTTTGTTCTAATAAAACCCCACGTCATTCCAAGCATGTGTGTCAATTTTTACCTCTCTATCTACATTATTTCATGGTTTATTAAGTTTTCAAATTTATACTGACTTTTTGATGACCCGGTATATAGTCCTCCCGTACGTTAATACAACGTACAGAACGTTCACACAACTATGTGAAGCTGTCAGAATAGTCTTCCTTTGGGATGTTGTTCAACTTGTGCGTCAAGCTGGCTTGAATGTCGGTTACGTCATCAAAGCGTTGACCCTTCGTGTGAATTTCTGCGTTTTGTCGTTTTGCGGTAGGTTTGTTTTGATAACACCAAGTCTTGTCACTCGTGAATTTTTTCCCCAGAAAGTAACCGCGTTTTGCATTTCAATCACATCGTGGCAGATATCTACGCATCATTCTGTTTGTTCGGGAGTCACTTTGCACACACTTTTCTCTTCTTCAAAGTATTCTGTACAATGTCTTGAACACACGATTTTGCAATTTTGCGAGAACAACACTGAAGCACCACAGCCGCGCGTCCGCTACTTACCACTGCACTGACGTCGGTTGTACACGTGGAATGGAAAAAGTTCCGGAACTTCCAGGACGGAAGGTAGCGTTTGTTGGCTGCTATAGACGACGGTGCGAGTACTAGTGAATGTTAATTTGAAGAGACGTGGCGTGGCAAAATAATCTTTTGTGCAGACGATTTCTCTGTTTCCCAGCGAGACTACTATGCGACTACAATCGCACGGCCAGCTAGTCGGCGTAAGTCCCCATCAGTACGGCTGCAGACAACATACACTACTGGCCATTAAAATTGCTACACCACGAAGATGAAGTGCTACAGACGCGACATTTAACCGACAGGAAGAAGATGCTGTGATATGCAAATGATTAGCTTTTTAGAGCATTCACATTATTTCTGTTACTCTTTTTAATGCCTCTTCTACATAGATATACACTACTGGCCATTAAAATTGCTACACCAAGAAGAAGTGCAGATGATAAACAGGTATTCATTGGAAAAATATATCTACAACTGACATGTGATTACATTTTCACGCAATTTGGGTGCATAGATCCTGAGAAATCAGTACCCAGAACAACCACCTCTGGCCGTAATAGCGGCCTTGATACGCTTGGGCATTGAGTCAAACAGAACTTGGATGGCGTGTACAGGTACAGCTGCCCATGCAGCTTCAACACGATACCACAGTTCATCGAGAGTAGTGATTGGCGTATTGTGACGAGCTAGTTGCTCGGCCACCATTGGCCAGACGTTTTCAGTTGGTGAGAGATCTGGAGAATCTGCTGACCAGTGCAGCAGTCGAATATATTCTGTATCCGGAAAGGCCCGTACAGGACCTGCAACGTGCGCTCGTGCATTATCCTGCTGAAATGTAGGGTTTCGCAGGGATCGAATGAAGGGTAGAGCCACGGGTCGTAACAAATCTGAAATGTAACGTCCACTGTTCAAAGTGCCGTCAGTGCGAACAAGAGGTGACCGAGACGTGCAACCAACGGCACCCCACACCATGACGCCGGGTGATACGCCAGTATGGCGATGACGAATACACGCTTCCAATGTGCGTTCACCGCGATGTCGCCAAATACGGATGCGACCATTATGATGCTGTGAACAGAACCTGGGTTCATCCGAAAAAATGACATTTTGCCATTCGTGCACCCAGGTTCGTCGTTGAGTACACCATCGCAGGCGCTCCTGTCTGTGATGCAGCGTTAAGGGTAACCGCAGCCATGTTTTCCGAGCTGATAGTCCATGCTGCTGCAAACGTCGTCGAACTGTTCGTGCAGGTGGTTGTCGTCTTGCAAACGTCCCCATCTGTTGACTCCGGGATCGAGTCGCGGCTGTATGATCCGTTACACCCATGCGGATAAGATGCCTGTCATCTCTACTGATAGTGATACGAGGCCGTTGGGATCCAGCACGGCGTTCCGTATTACCCTCCTGAACCCACCGATTCCATATTCTGCTAACAGTCATTGGATCTCGACCAACGCGAGCAGCAATGTCGCGATACGATAAACCGCAGTCGCGATGGGCTACAATCCGACCTTTATCAAAGTCGGAAACGTGATGGTACGCATTTCTCCTCCTTACACGAGGCATCACAACAACGTTTCACCAGGTAACGCCGGTCAACTGCTGTTTGTGTACGAGAAATCGGTTGGAAACTTTCCTCGTGTCAGCACGTTGTAGGTGTCGCCACCGGCGCCAGCCTTGTGTGAATGCTCTGAAAAGCTAATGATTTGCATATCACAGCATCTTCTTCTTGTCGGTTAAATGTCACGTCTGTAGCACGTCATCTTCGTGGTGCAGCAGTTTTAATGGACAGTAGTGTACATTGACCCCACAAGGGGAATGACTCATTTTCTTGCGGGATATGGTCCATATCCTGCCCATCTCCATCGTGTAGGTTTAAAAGAAACTGACACCTGTCAATGTGGTGAACATGGCACCGCTTGACACCGGGTGGGCAGGTGATGCTTGCTGTCTCAAAATCTACAGATACCTGTCTTTGAATGCTGGCCCCTGTTTTGGGTGGACCAAAGGTGGGAATCTTCCTATACTTCGGTCAGGGACCCTGAAGATGGAGTAGTACGAGGGTTTAAACTTTAATAGCGGCAACTATTTATTTACAGCTCGTACAAAATATATACGTGTATCAAAGTTTTACTGACCTTCATACTAGTCATCAGCATTGTGTATAACCCGTTGCCAGCGATGTGGATGTCGGAGGATACTCTCAGGAGTGCCAGTTGTGTTGACAGTTCGAGCGGCGCGGTCTATTGCCCCACGAATTTGTAGCAGTTCTGAAGCGAATGCCGTGAAGCGTTTCCTTCAATTAGAAATCGAACTCACGAGCGCTTAAGTCAGGGGACTGCTGTAGGTGGTATAGCACTTAGCAGCCCCATCAGTCAAACAAATCAGTAGCAACTTGCACTGTACGTGCTTTAGCATTGCCCTGCAAAATAATGGTCAGGGCCTGCACAAAGTGTCACCATATCTGTTCATTTTTGGAACACAACCTACGACCAGCTTTTTAATTACCGGTTACGCATTTTCTACAGGACGACAGCACACAGTGTTTTGGTTGAAACTCTATCGGCACACCGTGTTAGGTACCGATCTGAGTGTCTAACATCTGGAGGTTTGGGTGTCACCTGTCTTCCAGTGACCGGTCCAAGTTCGAAGTCAACGAGCTGCCCTGACCATCCCATTCTGTTGTCACTGCTTGTCCACTGACCACGCAATACTCCTCGCGTCCTTTTATACACGCCGGTCCGCCTCTTGCGGCATCTAGTGGTCAGCTCTGCATTACGTAGTGGCCTAGGGATACTTCTGGTAAGATAATAGCGATACCAGAGGGGAAGAGGAACTACTAGAAAAGACAGTCATTATTACAACTTTAAACATAGCTGTGTGCAGCAGCTGTGAAAATATTTTTTATAGTAAAGACAGCACACTGGTTGAAATGGATTTTATAGTCAAATTGACCATGGTTTCGACTCCTAAACTAAGGGAGTCTTCACCAGAATTTATATTACATACGTAAGAAGAGCCGGTCGCGGTGGTCTCGCGGTTCTAGGCGCGCAGTCCGGAACCGCGCGACTGCTAGGGTCGCAGGTTCGAATCCTGCCTCGGGCATGGATGTATGTGATGTCCTTAGGTTAGTTAGGTTTAAGTAGTTGTAAGTTCTAGGGGACTGATGACCACAGCTGTTAAGTCCCATAGTGCTCAGAGCCACGTAAGAAGTTGAGCGTAACAGCTCTCGTCATACAGTTTTAACGCCAAAACGGCCACGTCACATAATAAAACATCGTACGTAAAAGTTTTACTGTCATTTCTACTTAAAAATTAAAGATTGCCGCTACGGGCTGCTTGTGTATACTGAAACAGGTGGCATCAGACTGGCGTTAAAATTGTATGACGAGAGCTGTTATGCTCAACTTCTTACGTATGAAATATAAATTCTGATGAAGATTCTCTTAGTTTAGGAGTCGAGACCATAGTCAATTCGACTATAAAACCCATTGCAACCAGTGGGCTGTCTTTACTATTAAAAAAAATTTAAAAAAACAGTCATTATTATCCGAGAATTGGAGAGAAGAGAACGAAGAAAGCTGGTACCACTATCAAGTGTCACTAGCAGTACCTTGATAAAATGTAAATTTCGCTGCAGTGTGTAGCTGAGGAATGGGAGCAACAAATCGACTGTATAATTTGGTATGGGCCAAGATAGAGGACGGTTCAATAGAGCGGTTTAGCAACGACGGAGAAAGGGATGGACGTGGACATTAAAGGGTACATAGTAATCGCGGGCAGAGACTAACGAGCCAGCCCCAGGTCCTGATGGCGGAGAGTGTGGGGGAGGTAGGGGGCGGTGAGGAGGCAGGTAGGCAGCCACTGTGCTGTGGCGTGGCGTGTTGCGCTGCGCTGCTCCCCGGCCTAAATCACCGCTGCGAGCTGCCAGGTGCGCCTAACGGGCCCCGGCACGCTACCCGCATCGCAAACAGCGACGGCCCCTTGACCGTTTCCGCACACGATTTCCTGCCGAGTACAGCACTCGGCACGTGTCAAATTAACCGGAGTATGTGTGTCCTACAGTTACGCTTGCTGTATAAGGCATATAAAGTCGGCCAGTCGATATGAAAGACAACGAATCAAGTATTGGCGTTAGAATTAATCGTAGCTTGCGGAGACTTTCGATTAAGGGGAGGTTTACTATCTTTTGGTTCAAAAAATCGATTTTTTAAAATTGCATTTTTGGATCCATAAAGGTGTTTAGAATCCACCCCCGAAACTGTTTTTCCGAATACGGAACGGAAATGTTTGTTGCTATGAAGTCTTTCACGACGTATTTCTTGAATAAAAATCTCTCAGTGTACATGCCAGGTCAATTCAGGATAGAACTCCAAGCTTTCGACCACTACCTCAATGGTCGTCGTCAGGGCTAAGACTGACTGTCGTAAACTATTTTTTTTTCTTTATTGTATTTCAATTCCCCATCGGGGCGGGCTGGCAGCAGCATACGCGCTGCTCTTCAGCCGAAAGACATAGAACAAACAATAGAAGACAGTTTAAAATAAACAAAGGAGAAAATATAGTGAACACAGATATAAAAAAAGAGGAACAGCATGGAAGACAATAGACAAAAAAAGGGCGACTGTAAAATGGAGATAAAAACCGTAAAAACGCAGCTCACACAAAAAACCACACACTGCGACAATTAAAAGAACACAAGGCACAGTATGATCGGAGCATAAAAGTATCGACGGACGGCGTAGCACATAACAAACACTGACGGCGAACCTCAAGGCAGCACACAATTAAGATCACACCTCTTGACGCACAGGAGAAACAGCACTAAACACAAAACTGACGTGGCGCACTGACGATGATCAAAACGGAGGAACTGCCAGGCGCAAGGAGAAGAGGGAGACTGGAAGAAGGGATGGAGGAGAAGAGAGGGGGAGGGGGGCAGATGGGCGGGGGCGCGCTGAAGAGGGCCAGGGAGGGATGTGGGAAGGAAAGAGGCAAGGATGGGGTCCAGGGTCTCAGGGGGGAGGGGAAGGAGGAAAATCCGCTCTGGGAGGAGGAGAGAGGAAAAAGGGGGCCCTGGGGAGGGAAGGGAACAAGGCCAGGTTATAGTTGGAAGGAAGGGTAGATGTCACGGCAAAGTTCGTCATCCGGGAGGGGGAGGCGCTGGAAATTGCCCTGATGAAGGAGATGGAGGGTGTGGAGGTGGAGAGAGGGAGGGATACAGCGATAGAGGCGCGGCAACGGGCGGGGGTGGAGAGGAAGGAGGAAACCAGAGGGTGGGGGGGATCAAGCCTGCGGACAATGTAAAGGATTCGGAGATGTTGGAGGAACAGGAGGAGGTGGGGGAAGGGGATCAGTTCATACAGGAGCCGTGTGGGGGAAGGAAGGCGGATACGGAAGGCAAGGCGGAGCACATGGCGTTCAAGGATTTGGAGGGCCTTGTAAAAGTGGGTTGGTGCAGAGATCCAGGCAACGCTGGCATAACAGAGGATAGGACGGATGAGGGATTTGTAGGTGTGGAGAATGGTAGAAGGATGCAATCCCCATGTCCGGCCAGACAGGAGTTTCAGAAGGCAGAGGTGGGAATGGGCTTTCTGCTGGATGGTCTGGAGGTGAGGAGTCCAGGTGAGGTGTCGGTCGAGGATGAGGCCAACGTATCTCAGGGCGGGGGTGAGCTGGATGGGACGACCATAAAGGGTGAGGCAGAAATCATGGAGACAAAAGGAGCGGGTGGTGCGGCCTATGATGATTGCCTGGGTTTTGGAGGGGTTGAGACGGAGGAACCACTGGTTACACCAAGTGGTGAACTGGTTAAGGTGGGTTTGGAGGGTACGTTGGGACCATTGAAGGGTAGGGTAGAGAGCCAGGAAGGCGGTGTCATCAGCATACTGGAGAAGGTGGACTGGTGGGGGTGGTTTGGGTATATCAGCCGTATGCAAGAGATAAAGGAGAGGGGAGAGGACAGAGCCCTGGGGGACGCCAGCAGTGGGATAAAAAATACGGGAGTTGGTGTTGTGGAGGGTGACATAGGAAGGACGGTGCGAGAGGAAGGAGGCGACCAGACAGACAAAATTGATAAGCAGGGCGTAGGTTTGGAGTTTAAAGAGGACGGGAGTTGAGCTGGAGGGACAGAAGGTGAATGAGGTTAAGGAATTGGTCTTCAGCGGAGAAGGAGGGTCAGAAGCCACACTGGGTGAGGGGGAGGAGGTGGTGTTGAGTAAGGTACTGATGGATACGGTGGGAGAGGATGCATTCGAAGACCTTACTGAAGACGGAGGTGAGGCAGATGGGACGATAGGAAGAGGCGGCAGAAGGGGGCTTGTTGGGTTTGAGGAATAAGAGGATGCGGGAGGTCTGTCGTAAACTAGCGAGGCTCCCTCCTTTTATATGCAAAGGAGAGCTTCTGATTGGCTGGAATACGTCATAGCAACAGCGATATGGCGCGTAGCGAAGTGGTGCCCTCCCTTAGAGATGGCGCTGCAAGCAACGCAGGATAGAAACTACATCTATGGAAGCCCTGATGACGACCATGGAGGTAGTGGTAGAAAGCTTGGAGGTTTATCCTCAATTGACGCGGCATGTACCACGGCTGAACAAAAAAATGCACCTGCCTGAAATCGGCCTTTTCCACGCACCAGTTTTTTTCTTTCGGAGGACGAGTTATTGTACCGGTGCTTTGGAGGAAACACACAAAGTTCAAATAAAAGTTTGAACGCATGTGTTTGGAAGTTAGCATTCTGGCGCGAAGACTGTGGATATTGCGTCTTTCCTGGCAGTGAGAAGCATCAGCGAAGGGTCTTCAGCAATTCTGAAGACCATGACAACGATGGACGTCACCCTGGGACTCTATTCGACGCAGTTCGCCAAGCATTCGGACGACCACCGGCCGTACGAGCGTCTCTGGAGCAGCGCAGGATGGCCCAGATCGAGCAGAACGCCCTCTATGAGGAAGAGGAAGGACTAGTTTATGGACCCGGAATGCCAGATTGAACGTAAGTTGCATAATATTGCATTTATATGTAGTCAAAACTTCAAACGCGTTTTTCTCGAAATAGCTCTATTTTTATGGCGCGGTATGGTAACTTCGAATCTACTCAACCGATTGGCATGATTGTTTCCGACGAAGCTAACTAAATTGTCTAGGAGTTGTACCACTTTTATTCCGATCCATCAACTATAAACATTTTTACTTGGCCGACAAAGTCGAAAAATTGATGAAAAACCCTATTTTTCTTCAAATGGCCGCCATTTTGTTTCCTATGGTCCAAATAACTTTAACGAGGTACAATTCCTAAAGAATCTTATATACTTCGCTAACGTCAACTTAATTTTGGTTTGAGACGAGCCGTCTGACCTGTGACATGCCGCGCATGGAGGTCTACATCGAAATTTTGTTTCGTTCCGACGGCACTTCCGCCTTTGCTCTTCGACATTTCCGGCCGAAAAAATTCCAGTTTGCAGAGAAGATACCAATAAACATTTTGAACAAATTTGACATTGATATCTATAACACACCCTGAGAAATAAATTCTCAAAGAACATGCTTCTTTTCGGGCCAAAGATACGAGAGTAAACCTCCCCTTAAATAAGGCGGAAAGAATCCATAAGCTTCCTTCGGAATTTCTGTAGCAACAAAACGAATATTCAGATTTGTCTACAGAAACCGTGAGTCTGGAGAAATATAGTCAGCCGGCAGAAGTGGCCGAGCGGTTCTAGGCGCTACAGTCTGGAACCGCGCGGCCGTTACGGTCGCAGGTTCGAATCCTGCCTCGGGCATGGATGTGTGTGATGCCCTTAGGTTAGTTAGGTTTAAGTAGTTCTACATTCTAGGGGACTGATGACCCCAGAAGTTAAGTTCCATAGTGCTCAGAGCCATTTGAACCAAAAACAGTCAACCTTCCGGGAAAAAAAGTTAGCTACTTAATTGCCAAGGTAGCCAGGGGAGATAAGTGCGAGAACTATCACAAAGTAAGCTCAACATCTCACGCATCCAAGCTCCTGGCAAAGGTAATATACAGAAGAATGGAAAAAAGTAAATCTGTTACTTGACTATCAGTTTGATTTTAGGAAAGGTAATGGTACCAGAGAGGCAGTTCTGAAGTTAAGCTTGATAGCGGAAGTAAGACTTAAGAAACTTGGTAAAAACTTTCTAAAGCCAAGATAGCATTAATATTTCTTTATTTACAACAAACTGTTTCAACAGAATTTGCTGTCATCTTTAGGTCTTCCAAAATCTCGGTATAAAACGTGATCATTTCGAGTTGGACCACCATGCCAAGATGCCATGTTAGTGGATAAAATGTAACACATTATACAAAGATTTGTCACAAATAAAATATCTAAAATAAAAAACGCATTTTGCACATGGCCACGTCCATAAACGTAGCGCTCACAGATGAATGTTATGTCATAAAAATAACAGTATAAAATAAAATGCACAGTAGCACATCTGTTTACATTAGCCGGACGTTTAGATCACTGAAGATCGAGCTTAGACGGCATATAGTTTATCCTCTCTCTCTCTCTCTCTCTCTCTCTCTCTCTCTCTCTCTCTCTCTCTTCCCCCCCCCCCCCCCCCCCCACACACACACACACAGACACACACTTATACGCTGTTCAAAGAAAGTGTCGAACGCTTCGAGAAGTCGTAGTACTCATCGAAACAAAGAAAATACAAGGTGTATAACTTTGCTTCCGCCGTTTGCAGATAGGTGGCGACAACGGTAAGCAGCAGTCGAAAGAAACAGATTGCAGACGTCAGGCAGTTAGCTTGGACCTCGGTCAACGTAACCTCATTCAAACATTTGTCGATTTGTGTCTGCATCATAAAATTGTTCTTCATTGAAAATGTCAGTTTACGAGCCTAATTCTCGTCATTTGCGGGAAGTGTTACTGTTTTGTTTCAGTATGAATAAAACAGTGGCTGAGTCTCATCGAATGCTCTCAAGTACGTATGGTAAGGACGCTATTAGTGAAAGAACGTGTCGTGAGTGGTTTCAACGCTTCAAGAACGGTTATTTTAACGTCGTAGACTGGCATAGTGGTGGAAGAGAGAATGTTTTCGAAGATGCAGAATTGGAGACATTGCTGAGAGAAGATTCGCGTCAAACTCAAGAAGAATTGGCACGATTAATGGGAGGGACACAGCAAGCCATTTCAAAACGTCTCACGGCTATGGGCATGATTCAGAAAGAAGGAACTTGGGTCATGTGTGAGCTGAAACCAAGAGACGTTGAACGGCGTTTGTGTGTTTGTGAACAGTTGCTTCAGAGGCAAAAACGGACGGGATTTCTGCATCGCATTGTGACCGGGGACGAAAAATGGGTTCAATACGATAACCTAAACGCAAAAAATCTTGGAGATATCCCGACCATGCTTTCACGTCGACCGCCAAACCGAATATTCACGGCTCCAAGATCATGGATCTGCATTTGGTACGACCAGCTCGGCGTCGTGTACTATGAGGTGTTAAAACCAAGTGAAACAATCACAGGTGCTCGTTATCGAACGCAATTAATGCGTTTGAGCAGAGCATTAAACGGCCGCAGTGCAGCGAGAGGCTCGATAGAGTGATTTTGCAGCATGACAATGCTCGACCCCACGTCGCAAAAGAGGTCAAAACGTACTTGGAAACGTTAAAATGGTAAGTCCTCCCCACCTGCCGTATTCTCCAGACATGCGCCCTCTGACTATCACCTGTTTACATCAATGGCGCATGGCCTGGCTGAGCAACAGTTCCGATCTCATGAAGAAGTCACAAATTGGATCGATTCGTGGATCGCTTCAAAAGATGAACAATTTTTTCGACGCGGGATTCGTACACTGCTCAAAAGATGGGAGAAAGTAGTGGCCAGCGATGGAAAATACTTCGAATGACACATGTATAACCAATTTCTTTCATTAAAGCCTCAAACGTTGGGGAAAAAACGACGGAAGCAAAGTTGTACACCTTGTAAGTTCCATAAACATGGATCCGGAAATGCATACTTTGTAAGTCTAGTAAACATGGGTCTGGAAATGCATACATTCTACGATGAACACGTGCTTACAGGAGGTGTTCAACTTGGCGTTCATTTATGACAATGCACCACTTTGCTCTCTTTGAAGTACACCCGGTTGTTGCTGTACCTATTGGTATGCAATCAAGATGCAGTGCTATAGTGTCCGCACATCGTTGATTGGCGTGTTGTAGACCAGTTCCTTCCAGTGTCTCCCACAACGAAAAGTCTGGACTTTGAGGTCTGGGGAACATGCAGGTCAAGCTGTGCGTGAATCCAGCGGTGGTGAAATGTCTGCGTCAGATGTTCGCGCGCATTGTGACGAAAGTGTGCTGGTGCGCCATCATGCATGAACCACATTTGTATTCGTTGCTGCAAAGGTACAGTCTCCAGGTAGGCAATACGTTGATGAAAACTTCCAGATGATGCGCCCCAGTTAAAATTTGCTGTACCACGTATGGCTCTATTAATCTATCGCCAAGTACGCTTGCCCATACATGCTGCTTATGGAAATGCACAAGGCCATCTCTTGTGAACGCCGCCTCACTGGTAAGTAAAATCTTGGATGTGAACATGAATCTGCGGCACACTTCTGCAACAGCCAATGATGATCCTGTGGCCTTAGGGACTGAACGAGCTGTAGATGATATTTGTACAACAATTGTTCACGAACACCCTCCCCCTCCCTCGCAAAACAAGAGAGTGAGACATGGCTTCTGCTGCTGCTAATCGTCGCACACTGGACCCAGGGGTTTCTCCACAGAACGTAGGACACGCTCCTCCATGTCACGCATGTCAGCTGTGCGGGGCCTTCTACTGTCAGTCTTCCGAGGTGCAGTGGTACCTGCGTCCCTCAGACCTGGAAAAGTCTGCCGTTCAGCTTACCAGAGGGCACTCTGCGCTTTGGATATTTTTCATCGTAGAGGGCACGGGCTCGAAGGCCACGTCCATTTGCTAACTTTAGCAGAATATCATATCTCCATTTCACTTGTCGAGTAGTAGGCTTCCTTTGCTAAAAAGAGGGGGGAGAGGATGTAAATGTACCACACCATCTGTACGTAGAAACAACGCAATAACGGTAAACACATAAGTGAATCCGCGTTTGGAAAAAGGTAAAACGCCACGGTTCGTTCCCAATCTCTGTATGTCCATCTTTTCAGAGATGGTTCCGGGACTCGGCTGCTCGATACAGGATGTCAAATTCAACACCTGTTGGCCGTCTACTTTCCAAATACTTTATTTGGCTACCAGTTTCGGCGAATTACTACGCCATCTTCAAGTCCCTGAAGTCCCCTGAATCGGCAGGTGATGGTTGAAGGTATCGCTATAGCAAGCACAAATCTACTAATACCAGTATTGCTTACCCCTGTTTTGATCAGAACCGAGGTGGAATGTTCCTAGACGATGGTCAGGAGCCTGAAGATAGCGTAGTAAATCGCCGAAACTGGTAGCCAAATAAAATAAGTTTGAAAACTACATTGAAAAGTGCTTATTTTGACATCCTATACGACCCCAGGTTTGACAGTACGGTACAGTACGGCACACAAACGCGACTAAAACTAACGTAGCCTACAACAGCATACAGACCACCTAATGGTAGATGCTGTGAGTAAGACATCAAGATATCCTGTCGCCACATTTGACGGAGGGTCAATGCAAAGACTGTGTGTGCTAATGTCCGCAACCAAGCATCGCGCAGCCCTTCCTGTAGACACGAGGTACTGGAATATACACACATCAAAAAAAGATTTGCATCACCTCGGTTCCGAGAGTACCGGAACCTCTACAGAAAATTGGAATAGAGATCAACATAAACATAACTTCCGCCCTTTTTACTGCTCATGAAAACCAGACATTCAATGTTGTACCACCATGCAGCGAAATCTTCAGAGGTGGTGGTCCAGATTTGTGTACACACAGGTACCTCTAACGTCTCTTACATTGATGCATGCCTGTATTCGTCGTAGCATACTATCCACGAGTTCATCGAGGCACTCTTGGTCCAGATTGTCCCACTCCTCAACGGCGATTCGGCATAGATCCCTCAGAGTGGTTGGTGGGTCACGTCGTCCATAAACAACCCTTTTCAATATATCCCAGACATGTTCGATAGGGTTCATGTCTGGAGAACATACTGGCCACTCTAGTCGAGCGATATTGTTATCCTGAAGGAAGTCATTCACAACACGTGCAAGATGGGGGCGCGAATTGTTGTCCATGAAGACGAATGACTCGCCAATACGCTGCACTATCGGTCGGAGAATGGCCTTCACGTATCATACAGCCGTTACGGCGCCCATCATGACCACTACCAGCGTACGGCAGCCCCACATAATGCCACCCCAAAACAGCAGGGAACTTCTACCTTGCTGCATTCGCTGGACAGTGTGTCTAAGGCGTTCAGCCTGACCAGGTTGCCTCCGATTGTCTGGTGGAAAGCATATGCAACACTCATCGGCGAAGAGAACGGTCCATTCGGCATGTTGTTGGGCCCATCTGTACCGCGCTGCATGGTGTTGTGGTTGGAAAATGGACATCGCCATGGACGTCGGGAGTGACGTTGCGCATCATGCAGCCTATTGCGCACAGTTTGAGTCGTAACACGGCGTCCTGTGGCTGCACGAAAAGCATTATTCAACCTGGTTGCGTTGCTGTCAGGGTTCCTCCGAGCCATAATCCGTAGGTAGCGGTCATCCACTGTAGTAGTAGCCCTTGGGCGGCCTGGGCGAGGCATGTCATCGACAGTTCCTGTCTCTCTGTATCTCCTTCATGCCCGAACAACATGGCTTTGGTTCACTCCGAGACGCCCTGACACTTCCCTTGTTGAGAGCCCTTCCTACCATAAAGTAACAATCAGGACGCGATCGAACTGCGGTATTGTCCGTATAGGCATGGTTGAACTACAGACAACACGAGCCGTGTACCTCCGTCCTGGTGGACTGACTGGAACTGATCGTCTGCCGGACCCCCTCCGTCTAATAGGTGCTGCTCATCGATAGTTGTTTACATCTTTGGGCGAATTTAATGACATCTCTGAACAGTCAAATGGCCTGTGTCTGTGATACAATATCCACAGTCAAAGTCTATCTTCTATCTTCAGGAGTTCAAAGAGCCGGGGTGATGCAAAACTTTTTTTGACGTGTGTGATAATCGTCACGGCCAACGGTTGTGTATGCAGCGGCAATGTCGCGACTCCTCAGCTTTACTCGGGGACTCGTGTACTCGCTTTCCTTTCTGCTCTCGTACACTCCACATGTACCGGACAACACACAGAGGTGACGAGTTTTCAGTTAAAGGAGTGATGGCGGGGCCAGGCGAGTCGCACGGAGACGGCGAGCTAGGGGATGACGTCTGGTACTTGCTGGTGAATTATACGCGACTGTACAGAGCTCATTTCTGATACCTAGCGCGCGTATGTAGAAAATAATGCGCAGCCCGCCTGGGTTGTGGGAGACTGCCTTCGTACGGCCTGTAATGGAGGCAGGCTGTCAGAGAGGCTGTGTATATGAGGCGGAGGAGGAGGAAGAGGAGCGGTGACGTAGCAAATTGCTGCCTCGCTCGCTGGCACAGGACGGCATGGCAGCTAAGTGACGTAATTAGGCGCAGCGACACACCTGTTATATTTCGCTAAAATGGCTCCCCCTGCTTCACCGAGGCGGGACGCGTCGTAAAACGGGAACACAGGCGCAGCTCAAAGGCGGAGCACGTTACTGCCGCGGAAGTGGTCTTTTGTCTTACTAGTTACCAGCTGGGGGGGAAGAGCACATCGCGTCTAACGGCGCGAGGTGCGAGTACCGCGATTAACGCACTGCCGCTGCTCAGCGTTGGACAAAAATAGGCAGTCTAAAGTAAGTCGTAGCACTTATGCAGTCACATTCATCTTAAAGGCATTCCGCGACTGAGTCACTGAGACTACATCGCCCACAAAATTGTTACCGCTCCGTGACCACTTGCATCTGGGGCGCCAACGTCCAAGAGCTTCTCCGTAGCCATTTCCAGTGCGGTTCTCCTCTTGCTACCTGCAATGGTCGTCTGCTGCAGTACAGGAATCCAGGATCCGTTTACCTTCATGCTTCCTTCTTACTTGTTGAAGCTGTTCTCTTGTTTGTGTTTTTCTCTGAAGAAGGAAGACCGCCTCAGCGTAAACGGATCGAGGATTCCCGTGCTGCAGCGAACGACCGTTGCTTGTAGCTACAGGAGAACCACACTGGAAATTACCGCGGAGAGACCCTCGGACATTGGCGCTCGGTCGTTAAGTGAAGGCCATTGGTCACTGTGTTGTCTGTGGTGAGAGGTAATGCCTGAAAATTGGTTTTCTCGGCACACCCTCGACACTGTGGATCTCGGTATATTGAATTTCTAACAATTTCCGAAATGGAATGTCCCATGAGCCTAGCCCCAAATACCATTCCGCGTTCAAAGTCTGTTAATTCCCATCGTGAGGTCATAATCACATTAGACACCTATCCACATGAATCACAGCTCTGTCAATGAGTTGTCCTTTTATACATTGCGTACACAATTCTACCGCCATCTGTGTATATGCGTATCATTATCCAATGACTTGTCACCTCACTGTACTTCTGTAGGTACGATGGTATAAACATTAAATCATTCATAAAGTCATCAGGCCTCTCAAAGTGGTTAATGTGTGGCAGATCGTTGCCTTAAAGGATCCGGTGAAGGGTGAAGGAGTGGTTTAATGTTTGGAGAGACTCAAGTTCACACAGACTTACCAAAAATCGTTGTTCCCGAGGACCAAACGTGACTGGAACAGGAAAGAGGGCCGAGTGTGGTGATACCAAACTAGCGACATATCTCAGTTGGCAACAGAATATCCAGTTTCCATCCAATCCCAACAGTTTTTGTGCGGGATCCAGAGGAACCAATGCACAATACTCGCCGGCCGCTTTGGTCGAGTGGTTCTAGTCGCTTCGGTCTGGAACTGTGTTGCAACAATGGTCGCAGGTTCGAATCCTGCCTAGGGCATGGATGTGTGTGATGTCCTTAGGTTAATTAGGTTTAAGTAGTTCTGTCTAGGGAAATGATGACCTCAGATGTTAAGTCGCATAGTGCTTAGAGCCATTTGAACCATTTGCACGACACCCACTGAGTCACACCTCCAGTGGCTTTGTGCCAAGAGCACCCTCTGCCAGCGCTGCAATATAGGATGGATGGAGGAAGCTGTTTAGTCCACTTGCACTTGAGCCACTTCATTATGGAAATGGTTGAAATGGCTCTGGGCACTATGGGACTTAACATCTGTGGTCATCAGTCCCCTAGAACTTAGAACTACTTAAACCTAACTAACCTAAGGACATCACACACATCCATGCCCGAGGCAGGATTCGAACCTGTGACCGTAGCGGACACGCGGTTCCAGACTGAAGCGCCTAGAACCGCACGGCTACACCGGCCGGCGCCACTTCATTACGGGAGGTTACAAGGACGCCGACTCTTGCTTGTTGAACTGGTGACAGCTAAACTATTTCTTGTTGCATCATTTGTGATGAGTATTCGTAAGCTTGCAGAAATACTAGTGAAGTAACTCTTCTGTTTGAAATGATATTCACTAATGATTTCTGCTCCTGTCCAGCTTTCCTACTATGACAGTCGCCACACGACTCTGTAGCCCACCTCTCCTTACCACTGTGTACGAAGTCGTACACAAGAGGTAGTGACAGTGGTACAGAAAGCACCCTCCGCCACACACCATAAGATGGCTTGCGGAGTACAAAATGGTTTAAATGGCTCTGAGCACTATGGGACAACTTCTGAGGTCATCAGTCCCCTAGAACTTAGAACTACTTAAACCTAACGAACTTAAGGACATCGCACACATCCATGCCCGAGGCAGGATTCGAACCTGCGACCGCAGCGGTCGCGCGGTTCCAGACTGTAGCGCCTACAACCGCTCGGCCACTTAGGCCGGCCTGCGGAGTACAGACATAGATCTGAGCGCGTCCTACTGGCCAGGACACTGTGCCGCGGCGACTGCAGTGTGTGGGTGGGTGCAGGTGTCCGGCCGGCCGCAGCAATATCCGCTAAGTGCGGCGCAGCTGGGAGCCGAGAGGAGAGGCGGCCGCGTCGCCTCGTTAATATTAAACCGCGCGCCCCAGAGCTCACGCCGCCGAAATAATAATTGGGCCCTAAATCTTCGCCCCGCTAGCTCTGGAGTAAGGAGGGACGGTGCGGGCGAAACTCCTCACGTAAACGATGCGACGCCTCAGAGTCTGCTCGGCCGGTGGTGGGAGGGAGGCAGGGAGGAGCTGCCCGCGCCCAAGTTACGCGAGCGCCGAGATAAAATATAAATACACTCGCCGAGCGGATGTTAAAAGTTCAGCCAGAGTTGCCGGTGTCGGGGGGTAGGTCTTCAATCTTGCTCGCTGACGGCACGCAGCAATACATTTCCCTCTTGATGCGCCTAACTCTTGACATTTTATTACGGAGGTGCGCGCTTCTTACACTTATATACGCGTATATTACACTTCGCGAGGGAGGCAGTTAATAGCAGGGGGCTGCGGCAACTGAGACGGGAGAGCACGCGAGGCAAACTCTGTGTGTGGGGGAGAGTGGGAAAGAGGCGGAGAAAGAGCGAGGCGTACAAAGGAGCGGTGACTGCGAAAAACTGGGGGAGAATGAGTCAGTGATAGATTAATGCATGGAAAAGAGGCGCCATCAAAGACGGATCTATATATTACACACACTGTTTAAAATGAAAGCAACAAACTGCTATTTCCCCATCTTGTGTCCAATTCACGGTATAATCATACAAAACATCATCAGATATACATACAATCGTGTTATGCATAAGGGTGACATTCTGGTTAATGGATAACCCTGTCCACGATGACGTCAGACCACCTACCAAACAGGGTAGAGTTTGCCGGGTAGTCTCACATCCACAATCGCTGTTTAATCACAGACGGAGTAGTATGGCACAAAGAAGACGCCGACCAGACTGCGGTGGAGGACCATAAGAAGAATGGAAGCAGGGCAGTCGCAAACTGACGTAGTCCGAAGGCTTAATGTGAATTTTTCTGTTGTTTCTCGGATGTAGCGACAATTTATAGAGACCGAAACAGTATCGCGAAGACCAGAGCGGGACCGACCACATGTGATACCAAAAAGAGAGGACTGTTATTTGGCTGTAAGAACACGATGGCACCCCCTTACTACTGCACGGCGACTGGCATCTGACCTCGCAGGACCCACTGGACGTGTTGTATCGAGGCAAACGGTGTGCAAAAGGCTTCGGGGTATGGCCTTTATTGTCGGAGACCTGCTGTAAGTGCAACTCTGATGCATCTTCACAGAAGGGAATGTCAAGGGAGGAGCTGTCAACATGCCACCTGGATGGTCTAACAGTGGGCCAATGTTCTTTTCACAGATGATTCGCGATTTGGTCTGGAAAGTAATTCTCGGCGCATTCGCACCTGGAGGGAATATGGAACACGATTTTGGAATCCAAACAATGTGAAAGAGATCAATGTCGAGGAGGATCCTTAATGCTGCGGGCAGGTATTATGTTGACCACACGAACACTTCTTCATGTAATTGTACATTTGAATCGGGAAGGTTTAACTGCTGTCAGGTATCGTGACAAGATCTTGGGACCTCTTGTGTGGTTGTTGCGAGGTACTGCCGCCCAGACTTCGTATTGATGGACGATAGTCCTCGACCTCATGGAGCACGGGTGGTTGATGTTTTCCTGGAAACGGAAGATACTGCATGCATGACGAGTTCTGCTCGCTCTCCCAATTTGAATCCCATAGAGGACGTCGGGGATGCACTAGGGAGACGGGTTGCATCATGTCAGCATCCACCAACCACTCTCCAGGACTTGGGAACAGCTCTTCAGGAAGAATGGGCGTTATTTCCTCAACATGAGACTGGTGACATCACACAAAGCATGCCCCGTCGTTGTCAGGCCGTATTGCTGCCAGAGATGGTCACACCCCATGCTGGGCACATTAACCAGTTGCCGGAATGTGAATGCACACCCGTTAAGTAGGAAAAAACGAAGAACATTTTTGTCTACCGTTGCAGTTGTTTTCTTTACACTGTTTCTACTTTACTAACACCTTTTTACTCTGCTCTGTGGCAATATAAAAGCAATGTTGCAAAATTTCTGCTTCTTGCTTTAATTTTGGACACCAGTCTATGTAGAGAGAGGAAAATTAGACTGAGTCAGTGTGTGAATGAGTAAATGAGTTTGTGTATGGTTGTTGGGGGTGCTCAGCGACGAGTAAATGAAGGAAGAAGGGGGGGAAAGTATGGGAGGAAACAGAGAGTGAGAAGAGGTGGAGGGAGGGGTTGAGGGGGGGGAGGTAAACTAACTGATGAGCGAAGGACAGACACGAAGGGTTTGTGCGATTTAAACGTTTTTCGACAGAACAGTTACTACTTTTCGAAGCAACATGATTCGTTGTAATTATATGTTTGCTACAATGTGAGGAAACAAAGCGATGAGACTGGAACACAGTACGGCGAGAGAGGCCTGTACTCTGCCGGCTTAGCCAATTAGTTGCGCTTGTGCTGCTGCTCGATGGCTGGCATTCTCGTAAGGAATGAAACAGCCTGGTAACTGTATTAACCTCCATTTCTCGTAAATACTTGACAGGCACATCATACTAGTGCAGAACGTGTTATGTTGTGCTGTTTGTGAATACTACAACCGTGCCAAAGACAGATAAGCAAAGTGGGTAACCCACTGGTATATACTGTTATAACCACCAGAATATATTTAGAAAAGTTCTCATAGGGCTTCTTGGTAGACGCCCATATGCGTAACAACAGACAATACAACGGCGAGGCAAACTGGAATATTTGTAAACAATAATGCGTTTGGGGGCCAGTACCCATACCGTGAATTACCATCCGTGCTACCAACAATCAAAACAAATGTTTAAGACAAAACGTACGTAGTTTTTTTATGTAGGATCTGATTCTGCAATAAAAAATCGGGGTTTCCATTTGAAATTTTAAAACTGTCTCCAGCCCCATATCCAGGGGGCTGGGGTGGCGAGCTAATTTTAGCACCAGCAGATGTCCCCCTGGAAAATAATCAACTTTGGATTCTGCACATTTTTTCGAGTGAAGCTTATTTTTCGAGTTATTCTGATTTGTCAACTTAAAATTTACATACTGTATATGTGGAAGGATTTGTTGACCAGACACCTCCCGTATGACAAGTTCATATGATTTTGCTGCTTTGGCAGAGCACCACCCCCGTCAGGTGATCCTTCTCTGATCTTCAACATCAACTCTAAACAACCAAAGACGTTCTAATCCCTGTCGACACGGTTATAAAACTTAATTAGGGGAAACAGAAGCGAAGAGTTGTCAACGTCCAGAAAGCACCATGCAGAGCACACCAGTCTATACTGGTAGCAAGTTGTGCCGGGACGCGTGAATGCTTTCTTAGCAATAGTGTAGACTCTCTCTCCCTCGTGCCCTCCCTCTCCCCCCCCCCCCTCTCTCTCTCTCTCTCTCTCTCTCTCTCTCTCTCTCTCTCTCTCTGTGTGTGTGTGTGTGTGTGTGCGTGTGTGTGTGTGTGTGTGTGTGTGTGCGCGCGTCTGGGGGAGAGAGAGAGAGAGAGAGAGAGAAAGAGAGAGAGAGAGAGAAAGAGAGAGAGGGGGGGGGAGGGATTGAGGGGAGGGGAGGGGAGGGGAGGAGAGAGAGGCGAGGAACGCAGGGTGGAGAGGTAGAGGGTAAGAGAGCAGCTACTCTCAGCCAGATGGAGCTGGTATCTTCCCTCTGGGGAGCCGTAATTTGCTCACCTGATCCAGATGCCGGTAATATTTCACTAACGTTCGCCTCCACAATTACTGAAATGAGTTACGTGCGCATCTGCAGGTAGTCTCCCAGTGGCGCAGCCGTTACATCGGCTAGAATTTTTTTAAAAATTTCTTATTATTATTTCTTTTGGTCTTTTAAAGAACGGTTAGAACCACTAGTTAGCTGCAGTCTTCTTATGTCCCCAAAACTTCCTCATTCTGTCACTATGGCTCTGTCCTCGTTCAAGTGTTCAAATGGCTCCGAGCACTATGGGACTTAACTTCTGAGGTCATCAGTCCTCTGGACTTAGAACTACTTAAACCTAACTAGCCTAAGGATATCACACACATCCATGCCCGAGGCAGGATTCGAACCTGCAACCGCAGCGGTCGCGCGGTGCCAGACTGAAACGCCTAGAACAGCTCGGCCACTGCGGCCGGCCCTGTTCAAGTGTCCACGAGTTTCAGGCTCATTTCTCTCTGTTATTTGGACGCGAATCTATGAGACTCGATTTTCTGTCTGTATGCCCTCAGCTACGAGATAGAATGGAAAGACGTGTTAAGACATCAGGGAACGACTTCCTTGGTACAGGAGGGAGCTGCAGAGGGTAAAAACTTGTTGGGGGATTGGAATGCATCGAACAAGTGACTCTGGACGTTCAGTGCAAGCACTGCTCTGAGATGAAAGGGACGTCGGAGGAGACGAATTGGCGGAGGGCCACGTAGAACCAGACAGAAGACTGATGGCTCAACAAAATCAGGAAATAAACAAAAACCACGTCAGTGTAATTGTCTGTGCCTCAACAGCGACTTTGTTACTGCAGTTTCTGCTGTTCGGTCATGGTCAAACGTTTAAACTGAAGAAAGTTCCGTCAACACATACGTTAATGAACATTAAAAAAATCAGAAATGAAAATAAATCATATAATCATTTTAAGAAACCAGAGCGGAATGTGGGTGTATGGTGTACTGAACCAGGGACCTACAACGACGCAGAGGCTTCGTCCCGCAATAGACTTCAGTACTTCACAACCCCATCACAGGTCACAGCAGTCCACCCACCCCACCGCCGCCCCATACCGCACCCAGGGTTATTGTGAGGTTCGGATCCCCCCCCCCCCCCCCTGGACCCCCCCACCTTGGAACGTCTCATACAAGACGACTGTACCCCAAATGTTTGCCTGGCAGAGTAATTATGGCGTACGCGTACATGGAGACACCGACATGGTGTAACTGAGGCAGAGTAAGGGGAACCAGCCAGCATTCACGGAAGCAGATGGAAGACCGCCTTAAAAACCATTCACAGGAGGCTGACACACCGGACCTCGACACTAATCCGCCGGGCGGAACGCCTTCCCACTCGGGAAACAGCGCGTTAGACCGCGTGGCTAGCTGGACTCGTGGAAGCGACATATGACAAACGTTTATGCAAGGACACATTAATTTGATCACCTGTCAAAATCCTAAATATGGTTCCCAAGGATAGAAGCCTACTTCCGCTGGTCCACTGCGTCTTCCAGAATGACGAGATCACCCACAGGGAATGCCACAGAAACATTCCCCAGACCATAATGCTCCGGTCTGGACCCTTCCGACGAATATTCCAAGTTGTTCGTTTTAAGTCCGTGGAGCATAAAACGTGATTCATCTGAAAACGCCACTGATCGCCACTCAGTGGACTGGAAGTCCAGTTGCGAAACTGGTGTGCAAATTGCAGCCTTCGTAGCCGATGAACAGCAGCCAGCAGGGGTGCGTGAGCCAGGCACCAGCTGCGATGGGCCTTAAGCAGAAACGTTCGCTGAACGTTGGGGAGACACTGTTGGTCGGTCGTTGGGGAGACACTGTAGGTAGCCCTTGCTTCACCTGGGCGATCAGTTGCTCAACAGTTGCACGTCTACTCGCCCGTACACATCTCCACAGCTGTAATTCATTCCTGTCATCTGTGGCCCATGGTGTACCACAATTGCCTCGTCGCCATTTTGCCATGCACGGTATACTTTAACCACAGCGGCAGGCGAACAGTTTACACACTTAGCAGTTTCAGAGACCCTTCCACTCTTGGCCCGAAAGACATTGATCGTGCCCTTTTGGACGTCGGATAAATCGCTTCGTTGCCGCATTATGACAGCGGCTGGATTGTTTTCCGCGTCCCTCCGACACGCTTCACGTACCGTCCAGTGCTATACTCCGTTCGTTATAAGACTAAACAAACACAAAAGCGATGATTGGTCAACAGCCGTAGCTCCGGCACACTGGTGTTGTTCCACTTTTGCAAGTAGGTCCAACTTATCTGTTAGATATTTAATTACTGTGTTACTGTAAATGAGACTTTAAGACATTCTGAAGTATTAACAGCCATCAAAATTTTTCTTAACACTCTGCCGTCCGGCGACACTACAGTGGTGTCGTGCGCGAAATAGTGGCCAACGGACGTGTGCATAGTACCGCTCAATGGCCGGCGACACCACAGTGGTGTCGTGAGCCATAGTATCGCGCTGTGGCCAGTGATAGCGCTTTAGTATCTTTTGCATTCTGTTGGTGTTTTGTTTAGGTTACACACGTCAACAAGTTTTTCATTTTTGTAAGTACTTTTACTCTTTCATCATGGCGGACGAAAGAGACAGTAGGATTATTTACGATGAATGCGCGGACGTCTTGTCTGACGTTCCGGACGACTTGGCCGATTGGGAAGAAGACACTGGATATAAAAAAAATGGAAGTGAAGCAGAATCGTAGGAAGATGGTGAAATACATCCAAGAAGAATTCGGCGAACGCTACGGTTGCCAAACCATACGGATGAATCAGACGAAGAAGACAGTGCACAATGTTCAGACCTTGATTTACCGAGGACCAATAATAAATTTCAAGGATCTCCGCCGGCCGAAGTGGCCGTGCGGTTAAAGGCGCTGCAGTCTGGAGCCGCAAGACCGTTACGGTCGCAGGTTCGAATCCTGCCTCTGGCATGGATGTATGTGATGTCCTTAGGTTAGTTAGGTTTAACTAGTTCTAAGTTCTAGGGGACTAATGACCTCAACAGTTGAGTCCCATAGTGCTCAGAGCCATTTGAGCCCAAGGATCTCCGGGTACAAACGTATTTCCCAAAGATACACAGAGCGTCGAGGATATCGTAGAATCATATATTGGGAATGATCTATTTGAATGTATTAGCAACGAAACGAGCAACTACTACAGTCAAAATTGCAATAGAAGGAAAATTGGAAAAAAATGCGAAATTTATCGACGTTACGGGACCGGAACTTAGAAAATGGTTTGGGCTTGCTGTCCTTATGGGAATTGTAAAAAAAGCAAGGATCGATGATTATTGGTCGACGAATCCGTTGATAGACACACCGATATTTCGCAAAACGATGTCCCGCAACCGATTCAGACAAATATTATCATTTTTACATTTTTCCGGATACAACAATAAACCGGATAATGCAGACCGGCTTTTCAAAGTGGAATTCGTAATTGATTATGTGGTATCGATAGCAACGATGCCAAGTCGTAGGTGCAAGTTCATAAGTTGGCACTACGAGACACTGACGACAGCATCTCCTAGCCGGTGCTGTGAAGCTCTCCGAGCTCCACTCAAGATTCGGCCCATTTCATCAAGAGCAGGCGGCCTGGAAACATCACTTGAACTTCACAGGGTGTTGGCTTGCTGTTGAGACTATGTACTACTTATAACGGGTCTAAGGTTTCGCACCTCAATACCAAGTTATGTATTCAGTTAATATTGTGATATAGTAAAACCATTTCTAAGAGCAGTACCGAGAGAATTTCACATTTTCCTGCTCCTACTCACTTCCTGCATTCGGCCAACCTTTCAGCTTTCAGGAGCACACCAACCACGCGCCGCCTTCCAGGCGGGATATAAAAGATTATTTTTCCAAAAAGTTTAAAGAAACGTTTAATCCAAGTGAAAACATCTCGATTGATGAAGGAATGATACCATGGCGTCGAAAATTACGAAATACGGCGCACTCATTCGGATGCTGTGTGATTCGAGGATGGGGTACATTTCCTCATTCAAGATATATTCTGGCGCTGGACAGCCTTTGGCAAGAGCAATGATGGAACTATTGAAACTTTCTTACGGAAAGTGACATCACCTCTACAAGGATAATGATTACAACAATGTAGAATTTGCAGAAAAGTTACTTGAAAAGAAAATTCGAGTTTGTGGAACGATACCGCAAAATAGAGGATTTCCGGAAAAACTAAGGCGTACAAAAGTCAATGTGTTTGAAGCTTGTCATCAACGGAAAGGTGACAAGCGGCCGGCGACAAGCTAAGTAATACAAATTAGCGGTGCCGGCGCCAAGGGAATAACTTTGTACGAGACTTGTGGACGGCACAGGGTCAATCATACTTTAACTATGTATTTGTTATTTCAAAAATCGCGTACAGTCATAGTCTACGTAAGCGCTATTTGTATTCTGATTGTCTTGCTGTTCATACGTAAGGCGAAAATGGACGAGACTGCTTCCTGCTTCGTAGTGAAACACGCGCGCGGAACACCGTTAATGACTATAAATAAGTAATTCTTAATGTTTTCACAACATTACAGAGAAAATTGAGTTTTAACATTTATTGAGAGACACGATATAGTGTATAAGAGACGCAGGTGAAATTGTAATATTGGCGTAATCGGTAGCGTAATTGTTTGTTAATCACGCGGGTTAGTGGACGGTGATTCGAACCCGTTGTGATCAACAATTTTTTTTTGTTCCGTTTGAATACTTAAACTCATTTAAATATGAAGTTTATCAATACCTGTCAATTAACTCGTACTTAACCATCATTTTTTTTCAAGAATAATTCACGTCTACTGGTTTCTAATTTCATACCACTCGCAGAATTCTGGTTTTCATTGAAAATACACATTCTTAATTACCGATATATTACACAAGATTGTTACAGATTTTGAAGTTAAGAAAAATTACACAGTTCAATTTTTTGGAGAAACATGGAAAATCAAATATTCTTTACTCGAATATGCTCACTGTTTTATAGGACAGATGTGGCCTCACACAAGCCAGAGTAATACGGGTCGTAGAAACACGGAAAACAATAATTTTGACGGAGAAGAGCTCACAGTACAAATTCCGCATTTTTACAGTCGTCACCGTACCACCGCTAGCTGAACCCAATAGAACTGATCTGGAGCCGAGGTAAGCGATTTGTCGCGGGAAATAACGAGACATTTAAGCTGCCAAACTTACTGGAACTAATGCTCGAAGCCTTATGACACGTCACAGCGGAAAGCTGGCGAAATGCAGAACAGCACGTCATAAAGGAGGAGGAGGAAGAAAAATGTGGACTTTTTGGGGGCCAGGGGTTCTGCTGTTGATCGCCTCGGTATCAGCGAAGCAGTACTGGAATGTACCGCTTTCCTCGGAGTCCGATATGGAGTTCAGAGATTACCAGATGACTGACTGTAATACCTTCAGTGGCTTCAATATTTGACCATATGATGAAATCCCAGCAGTGCGCTATTACGCCGGACATAGCTCCTGCAGATAAATTACCCTTGTTAAAGTCAGGAATTTTCATCGCTCTCGTTTTTAATTACAGTACTATGTTAACTAAGATCGAGAGCATGTTTTTCCTTCAGATCACCTAAGAAGCGTATCGCCTGAGTTTTACCATTATTTCCTTCCGTTCAGAAATTAAATTACATTCAAGACTATACTGTTCTCTGCTCGTCTCTTATTACGTCTTTACTACAACTGTTCACACCTCTGCATGTTACTTGGATCACGTGGCTGGCCAGTACTTTCCAAATTAAATCCACGGGTACAGTTGTCCCGTATTATCGCTGAGTCGATGTACGCGTAACGCACGGTGTAAAACGTATCTTCATTACCGTATTTGACTGTACTCGAAGCAGATTGGCTTCTGCTGCACGTGGAACGAAATCCAGTGAGGTTCCAGCAAACGCGGAAGAATACATAGTGTGAAATGTCTCTGTGAAGTCGTTTCATAAGAAGCTTGTCGAATTCGGTACAACCTATTCATTTTACTACCTGATTTTAGCTCAATTCATGAACTCTTCCAGAAAGACTGAGCACTCAAATAAGGCCAATTGATTATTATATGTGTGTTTTAATGTGGGTTTCGGTTTTGTTTTGTGGGAATCGCTGAATTGGTCATCGTCTGCTGGGAGCAGACGATGTTGCTTCTCGTTGAAAGGAGAGCGCAAGATGACTAACTTAGGTTTGCAATACCTAAACAGAGAGGTTTACCCATCTTAGTCGAAGGCTGTGTCGAAGGCTGTTTTTGTGTGTGAGGTTGGTGACGGAAGGCTACCCCTCTGGTAGTTTCCGCTGCACGGGGAGCTAGGTAATCTCTAAAGAGAAGGGGGGCACTCTTCGGTGAACGCTTGCTGAGTACGGATCGTAGCTCTTAAGGGAAGTTTCAGGGGATAGGAATCAGGTTGAGTTAGGACTTCGTTATGTTTCACTGGAGACATAGTTAAGAACTTCAACTTAACTGAAGCGAGTGAAGCGAGTTATTTTTTAAATGATTTTTAATTTTATATTTTATGGAAATTGCTTTTGTCTTTGTGTGCCGATTTTGTGCCACGTGTTTGGTAATCAATGACCCTTCTGGTCCACCACGGCACCGCAATAGGCTTTATTTTAATAGTTTGCTTGTTTAATGAGCTAAAATTTCTGCAAGAATATCTGTTCTACAAACCAGCACAACAGTTTGAGTCAGAATGCACCACGTGCTCTAGTTCGGCCGTTTGCAAGCAGCAGACACAGTATGTTAAATAGTTATCGCACAGTCTTTGTGTATTGGTTAAACCTCTGTCCAGAATAGTGCATGCGTAGAATCGTAATGCAAATCTCACTGAGATATTTTTATGGTATTAATGCAAAGGAGATGATAGTATAATTGTCTCCCGCCCCCGTCTTCAGTGTTTCTTCTTGCTATAGTTAAATTGTGCTCTGTTTCATTCTAGCGTAATTCTTACTTAAATGTTTCGAGTCAGGCACCAGTTATGTGTAGCTCAGGATGTGCAACAAAATATTTAGTTACAATAAATAATCTACGTGAAAGATAAATTCTTTGGTGTCGATCTTACCCCCTTACTCCGATTTCCAATCCTGAATTAATCAAGTTGCTTCATGCATGACATGGAGTGCTATTTATCTGGCTGCTTAAAGAAATTTGCGTACTTGTAATTAAATTATTAAAGTAAATAAACTAATAATTTTCCAGCTCCGCTTTTTTCTAAATGGTTAGGCTGGTGGCGATCATGAATTTCTGAATTTCTATCACTATTTGTGTGAGAGAAGCAGCTATAAATGCGAGATAACGTATATGGCTCGACGAGAAACGTCATAAACATAGTAATACGTTACAAGTGTAATGTTTACAACAGGTTTATTCTTATGATGAACGGAGTATAGTGCTGCTACCTGCCGTCTGTGAGTGGTTACTACTCTTTGATGTTGAACATAGGTGTTGGTCGCATTAATGTGTATGTTCCTGACATAAAGGAAAGGTTGAGGGCTGCTATTATTGTATTTTACGTGTGACATCTCAAATTAAGTACAAGTTTTAATTTTTATTTTTAGACCTATTGGTGGCCGTTTACCACATTCGAAACTAGCTATATGTAAAGGTAATTGTGATTGTGCCGGAAAAAAGATATTTTAACAGTTTTAAACACAGCTGTTTCTGAGCAACCGTATACTAGCTTGAACACAGGATTATACAGCCACCCGGTTGCAAATAACTGTTTGGTACATTGACCAAGGTTTCGACACCTACTAAGAATCTTTAGTAGAATGAACTTCCGAAAAATCATAAAATTAGCTGCTCTAACTTTTGACCATTGCTTCCTCGCAATGTAATTTTACGGTTTCTCAAAAGCTCATTCTAATAAAAGACACCCTTACGTGGTGTCGAAACCTAGGTAAATGTATTAAATAGTTATTTGCAACCAGTTGGCTATGTTCAAAATATTTTAAATATCTTGGCAATCAGGGTCGCCCCCAGACGATTAAAAGAAATGTCGTACATTGTAAAAATACACGTCGCAATCCGTAACTGAAGCGCTCCATCAGAAGATCCTCCATTATGGTGATGCACTGTCAAAAATGTTTCAAATTACTCTAAGTACTATGGTACTTAACATCTGAGGTCTTCAGTCCCCTAGAGTTAGAACTACTTAACCCTAACTAACCTAAGGACATCACACACATCCATGCCGGAGGCAGGATTCGAACCTGCGACCGTAGCAGCAGCACGGTGCCGGACTGAAGCGCCTAGAACCGCTCGGCCACAGCGGCCGGCGACGCATTGTCCTCGCGTTTATATACAAATCACATTCAGTGGAGTGCCAGGAGAGTTTTGTTAACGTATTGATCACTCTGCTAACCTTTCCGACTCAGTGACCTAAGATGAATTATCTCTTTATAAAAAATATTTAAGGATTTTTTTTTACGATTATCATTTGGGAAATAATCACAAAATGTTTATTTTTGTTTTTCAGGGTGACGAGCCATGGTCGGATCAACACGATTTGTTATGGTTGGTTGGGAGCGGACCATTGCAGCGCCAGTCAGAGTGACTCGTCTGTAGGGGGTGTCCCACGAGGACTGGTCAATATACGGCGATATGATCATTCGAAACAAAAAAAAGTCTAGTAAACATGGACTCAACAATGCATATCTTAAGACCTATGAGCACTTGTTCGTCTTCGCTATTGTGTAACACATCTCTTCCACAGCAAAGCTCTTTGTTTTCCATAAGTGCCAAGTAAACACGGGATCTAAAGTGCTTTCTGTTCTGGCGTAACCACAAGCGCCCGAACGAAGAGGAAGAACGCAAGACCAAAAAAGGCGGTGAAACGACGTTGGCCAATGGTGCGCTGATTAGGACTGCACCAAGACAGGAGCGGCGTCTAGCCGAAGAGAACATAAGCGTCGCTGCTGCCAGCCTTGGCCGGACATTAGTGGACATTATTGGCACGGCCTAGCAGAGAGTGCTACGAGAACAGTTATTAGTGATGCACAAACTGTGTGTCAAATTCGCAGCAACGTTGCATATAGCCAAGGACCCTGAATTATACTGCCTGTCACCCATCGCTTCCGACAACATGCAGTTTATTCAAGTTAAGTATTGTCGGTCTGCTTTATTGAAATAAAATTACTAATGTTATTTGCTTGAGTTGTTGTATAGGTTCCAGAGATCGCAGCATCCTTTAGGCGCCCTATACGCGACGAGTGGTCAGGACCTGACCAGATGATGTATTTTCACACCGCCACATCTCGTCACATAAAACACTGATCTGAGTAACGAAAGAGGCTAAGAGCCATTTATTTGCCAATGTATAATATTTAACTACGCATTGTAATGATGTATTTTGTCGATTTACAAGGAGAAATGAATCCAGCGCCACTGACGCGCCTAAGAAACTATAGACTAATTCAACGCGCATGTAAAAACATAGAAAGACAGACTGAAGACATTTGAATATTTTATTAAAAAAAAAAACAAGCGCGCGACCCATCGCCCACTGCCGGACGATATCACTCTCTTTTTATCTCCTGTATAATACGGACGCACCATTACATAGGCGTCATTATAAGATTTGTAAGTTGTTAAAACTTACAGAAATGTACTGTCATTTTGTTGCATGAGTGTTGCATGTGTGAAAAACGCAGAGTGATTAATGAATAAACATTTCTACGTGATTTCTAAACTTTTCAAACCACTCAGTCTCTCTCATTGTTATTGACATAAGTGTTAACATGTTATATGTATGTTATATCCAAGTTCGTAATTATAGTGTCAATTATTCTAAATTTGAGTTTGCTTTGGCAGTTGGGCAACCTCAATCATTTACTTTCTATGTGATAAGTTTTTCCACAGAGCCAACCGTGTCCGACGTGTCATTGTGTGGACAGAACAGTCGAGGCAGACGTTGACATACTACTTATACCCCCCCCCCCCCCCCCCTGTAATACCATTCAAACTCAGTTTACACTGGCCCTTAGGTATATTTTCAGTGCGATTGACGTCCGGGAATATCTTAGCAAACTTTACATCTCAAATCGCACATCGCTCGCACAAAGTCTCTCTGTTCTACAATGGTACGCGGCTCTTTCTAAACGGCAAAGGGAGCAACGCAAGTATATGTTGCTTTCCCTTCTCAATCTGATGCTTAATAATAATATTTCCCTATATCGGAGACCCCACACTTTCCTGAAGGGCTATGGTCGCTTGTTCATCTTCGCTACTGGGCAACACATCTCTCCTACTGAACACGTGTTTATAGCTCTTAAGGTATGTATGTCGGAGCCCATGTTTACCAGACTTTCTTCCTTCAAATGATGGTTCCTGTCATTCTCTTGAATACTGACCATTCTGAGCCGTAGTAAAATTTGCTGTTTTTAAGAGCGCGCCGCAGCGCGTAGTGTAAATGGTTCAAATGGCTCTGAGCACTATGGGACTTAAGTTACGAGGTCATCAGTCCCCTAGAACTTAGAACTACTTAAACCTAACTAACCTAAGGACATCACACACATCTATGCCCGAGGCAGGATTCGAACCTGCGACCGTAGCGGTCGCGCGGTTCCAGACTGAAGCGCCTAGAACCGCTCTGCCACTTCGGCCGGCCATAGTGTGAAGTAGTCGCTTTCCGTTTCTGGCCGTGGCGCCGCTATGGCAATCGCACCTTTGGTATGTCCCTCTGGTGGGAAAGGGGAAAAGTTGCCTGTTCACGTGCATTTAAGCGGCGCTATGTGCTCGGCAGTCGGTCAATCTGAGTGAGTCCAGTCAGTTGGTCAGCCGGCTCAGTGTCGGGTAGTCAGTGTCTGTCTGTCTGTCTGTCGGTCCGCCGTACGTTAAGGGAGTCGGAGTGAGGCTAGCGTCACCAGTTGCTGGTCTGTCTCTCGTTTGCATTTGTGCGGCAGTTAGTGTCTGTCTGTCGTCGGAGTGCTAGTATGTCTGTCCTTTGGATCTTGCCACTACGCCAGTAACAGAACTCAGCTAGTGGTCGCCCAGTCGGGGCCGAGTTCCTGCATCTGAGTCTGCGCGTTAGGTCGCCAGTGTGCTCGAGTTGCTCGGGCAATGGTCATTGGCGGTTGGATCGGTCGGTTGGTCGGTCGCGCACTGAGACACGAGATGACGTGTCCCCCTTGAGTGTCGGCGCATGTGAGGTCCCCACGTGAGTCCAGTGGGCAGCGCCGTATAGAAAGAGGTAGTGGCTTCGCGGTTCACACGAGAGCAACAGGAGGGAAACCACGACGTCGGGCTGGTCGGTGCGAGCTGCGACGCCGTGAGACGGGAGATCGGCGCGCCTTCCTGCGTCAGTTGAAGCGGTTGGCAGCGGACGGTTCGGGATAGCCTTGGGGGTGCTGCGCCAGGTCTTCGTCAGAAATCGCAGTTTATTAGAATTGGTTGGAGATCTGTTGTTTCATTTACTTGTTCAATTCAACTTGTTTTCTTGGTGAGGTCACCAGCCGCTTTGTTTTGGGTCGTTCCACCATCCTTCTCCGTTTGCCCGCCCGCGGGAAGGTGGTTATTTGTGAATTGGGAGGTCGGTCCGTTTTTCCCTTGTGGAATTGGGGAGGTTTAGAGCAATCTGCGGTTCGGGTTGTTTAGTAACCACCCCCCCCCCCCCTCGGTCAATCTGCCGTACGTTAATAGCTGCGTCATGTTTGTCGGATTCGGTGTTAACAAATTTATAGAATTAAGGTAAAGGCCGAATTCATGAAATATGTTTTTATTTTGCCTATAATCTTGCGAGGTGGTGTATGTGTAATGTAGAGCATGTTGTACACTTCATGTAAGTCTGAATTTCTTGGGTTTTATTTAAATAGCCATTTTTATAAAGTTGACACCCTTCCACCGCAAGAGTCCTTTTAAAAACAAATTGCACTTTCGGTGGCAAATAATTTCTTAGTGTGAGTGTTTGTACCATTTCCATCCCTCTTACGGGGTGCATAGTTAATGTGTTTGTGTGAGTTGTTAAAATTTTTTTGTTTAAAGTAATCTGGTGTGTTGCAGGCTGGCACCAGTGTAGTTTTTCAGAGGTCGTTGTGAGCGGTCGTGACTATGCCCATGTTGAAAGGGAGCAGGCAAGCTTCTCAGCCCGAAGGCTCCTACTGCAAAAAAATTTTTTTATTCTGCCTCTGAATAATTGTAAATTGATATTTAGAGGGTGCTTTCTGATTGTAATTTTAAATCTATTTTTGAAAAGGCTTTCAGAAATAAAATTCACATTTGTTAAAGGCAATGTTATTTCCCATCAGGTACTTCCTGGCAACTACTTCCTCGCTCACCTAGTGTGGTTAAATGTGTTAATGTTTTGGGTGAATCGATAGTAAATAAAGCAAATTCTTTAAGAGAAGATTTTGAAGGTAAAATTACGGTTCACATTCCTTCTGCGAGTTCTCGTATAATAAGGACGTGTATCATGGCACGGTGCACCAAGTTTGTGTGAACGGAAACGCCCGACTGAAGTCGTGGAATCGGCTGCAGCGGAGTGGCGCCTGGTTTTCGGAGCTTATCGCCGCAGCTGATAGCGCTCGTTTGCTGACGGCTGCGCAGGAAACAAACACGGGAGAGCGTTTCCGGGAACGTGCGGCGCGTCCAGATCACGCATAGGGTGTGGATGCGACGGGGCGCCGTCTGGTCCGCTTCTATACCTGCGGCAGACAACTGCCTCAGTGTGTAGTGCACTATAGGCACGAGCCAAAACTTTACGACCACTGTTCACAGCGAGGCTGAATGTCTCCTAGTTCCTAGTGGTGTTGTGCACACGTGACTCGCTAAGGGAAGTTCGTAAGCGGAAGAGAGACGAATAGGCAGTCGTAGCGAAGATAGGGCCGCAAGTGTGGAAATCCACTGGCATACGCCGTTTTGACAAAGGGCACATTGAAACTTCCAGGCAGATTAAAACTGTGTGCCGGACCGAGACTCGAACTGGGGACCTTTGCCTTTCGCGGGCAAGTGCTCTACCATCTGAGCTGCTCAAGCACGACTCACGCCACATCTTCACAGCTTTACTTCTGCCAATACCTCGTCTCCTACCTTCCAAACTTTACAGAAGCTCTTCTGCGAAGTTTGGAAGGAAGGAGACGAGGTACTGGCAGAAGTAAAGCTGTGAGGACGGGGCGTCAGTCGTGCTTGGGTAGTTCAGATGGGCAAACTCGTTCACCTTGGGAACTAGTTCACTGCTGATCGTTCTTTTTTGGGAACCGTTCATTTTTACTCGTTCACCGTTCATTTGTGCTTGGTATACGGTTCTTATGAAAAACTGAAAACTAGTAGTGTAGGTGACTGAAGGATGGAGGGCACCAAGAGGGGGTACTTGCTTCCCCCCTGGAGTATAGACTTTTTATTCATTACAGAATTCTTACACACTTTTAGAAGTAATTTCTGTGATTCTGCAGAACCTGTCGTTTAGCCAACTGTAGCGTTGTCTGGCTGATTGTAGGGAAATAATATAGCGTGGCGCACGGAAAACCGGCCCCAAGTACAGACTGCTCGCCAATTACGGACGATGTGTTGCTCGTTACGAGCAGATACAACAAACAGACAAAAATGTAATAATTACGCAGTGAAGAAATAACAAGCTAATGCAAGCAACAATGGCGAAACAATCGATGACGATGTGTAGAGAGCTGGAGAAGACAACATGAAAATCTCACGCGACGCGCATGGGCTATAGCACATGTAGTCTTGTAAACCTGTTGGTGGCTGTTTCCTAACTTAATAGACCACAAGCGTCTTGTATAAAATTCTTCGTTTCGACTTCCACTACATAGCTATGCTACGTTGTAAACAACAATCGTTTACACCCTATATATACTTCACGTTGTCTCTGAGTTCGTAGGCGAAGTAGACTTTATGGAAGCATAAAATAAAATGTGGTTTTCTCATCATACTTGCGTCACACGCTTAGTAAAAATCAGGTTTTTATGTTGCATTATTAAAGCTAATGCAGCAATAATAATAATTATTAAGTTCGCAGTAATAAAGTTTTTGGTTTGATAATAAGTAAATACGATTTTATGGCAATCTATGTCTTTTCAAATGGAGAGGCACTGCTTTTCCTACTGAGCCAAAATGACCCACAACCCACTTTCTTTTTTTTTTTTTCTCCAAAGAAACCAAACTAGCTGGTAATGCAAATAGGAAACAACCAAACTTAAAAATAATTAGAGCCTTCCTAAATGTAATGTTTTGTATATGAAAGATACACGAAAATCGTTTTATATGAATTTCCTTACAGTAAAAATTAAGCAAATTATTGAAAGTTAGTTGCTAAATCAAGTCGATGAAACCAAAAAATACATGAATAACAAAAAAAACTTGCCTTGTTATGTCTTCTGCTGTTCATCGATATAATGAAGTGAGCTGATATGCCATTTTGTAACCTGAAAAGACGTACCTATTACATACAACGTAATTTTTATGTAATTTACGTAACTATAAAATACTTTTTGATTACCGGTCGTGGCCGCTGAATACGCAGGCAGTGCAAGAGCAGTTTGGAGCGCATGTAAAATGGGCGAACGCAGTGAACGAAACGAATAACTGGATACTGAACTAACTAGGAGCAGTCGGCAGTGGAACTGAGACAGGTGGTCATGCGAAGAACGACGAGTGCGGCCGAGGGAGACCGAGACTGAGACGAGCAAGCGACCGAGGCTGGAACGAGAACTGCCGAAGTGACCGCCGCGACCGAAGTGCACTAGTGAACTATAAGTAGACCGCCGCGACCGAAGTGAACTATGAACCGATTGTTCCTTGGAATTCGTTCCTCGGTCATTTTGTTCATCTTGGTGAACCGTTCCTTTGCACCCGTTCATTCGCGAACTACCCATCTCTAGCTCAGATGGTAGAGCACTTGCCCGCGAAAGGCGAAGGTCCCGAGTTCGAGTCCGGCACACAGTTTTAATCTGCCAGGAAGTTTCATATCAGCGCTCACTCTGCTGCAGAGTGAAGATCTCATTCTGGAAATGGCACATTGTTGTGGCCGGAAACGAGAATCTCTGAAACGGCGAAGCTGGTCGCCTGTTGGATTACTGCTGTCGTTAGCACCTATGGAAACTGCTTAGTGAAATGACGAGTAGACCGTATGATATTGGACGAAAACGTAGAGGTCCTGTGTAACCCATAATAGGCAGCGATCTGGGGCAGATCTGACGGCAGAGTACAATGCTGGAGCAGGCGCGAGTGCTTATCAGCACACTCTTTAAAGGTCATTGTAGAAGGCGGAGATCTTCATCACATGACTCCTGTTTGTTCCTATGTTGACCCAACGACAGCGTCAGTTGTAATTGCAGTGGGCGCAGCATCACTGAGTTTTCACCGTGGATCAATACAAAAATGGCGCCTGTCGAATGAATAGCGTTTCCTGGTATAGCAGGTCGATGGAGGGTCATTCCACGTCGTCATCAAGGCGAGTGGCTGCACGAAACATGCACCGCGCCACAGATGTTGGCTGTCGAGGACAGAATTATGCTGTGGGGTACACTGGGTTGGGCTTCCACGGGATCTGTGGTGGTAATCGAAGGCATCGTGACAGCAATGAATACTGCCATTCCTTCTCCGAGTTCTCGTATAACAAGGACCACGGCGATGACATGTTCCAGTAGGATAATTCTCCGTGTTGCAAGATCAGAATCGTGCAACAGTGGTTTGAAGGGCATTATAGTGAATCCACATCGATGTCTTGGTCAGAAAATGTGCATCATCTCTACTCTTTGGAGCACATATCGGGCGTCAGCTAAGTGGCAGTAAACCACCGTCCCGTAATTTTGCGGGAATTACTTAACCTGTGCGTAGACGTCTTCTGGACACCTTTCAAGGACTTTTAGAATCCATACCAAGCACAGTATCTTTTGTACTGTGTTTCAAAAGTGAAACAACACGCTTTTAAACAGGTAATCATAATGTTTTGACTCATCGGTGTATAAGGAGGGCAAACTGAACGTTTCTCGGCGTGGAAGAGGGAGGACGTCGGTGTGAATAAAAATTGTCTCTTGGTGTATTTCGACCAATAAACCTGACTGAGCAATCATGTTGCTTGGCATTAAAACTGAAACAACTATAAGGGAGCTCGAAAGGAACGTCAAATTCGCATGAAGTGTTCTGCAAATGATTAGCGCTTCTGGAAGCTTCATATGATATCGAGTGGGGTAGCACATAAAACTGACACATCTCTCTGCAGCTAAAAAGCATCAGAAGATGTTCAAAATATGAACGAAACCTGCAGTCGCTGTGAAGAGAAATGCGACAAAGGACAACAGTAAAAATTATTGGATTAGCATTTCAGTGTAGCCGCACAAATTAGGTAAAAGTAACGCCATCTATATTTGAACATTAGTTGTTTGTGAGAAGATTGCCAGCCGGCCGGAGTGGCCGTGCGGTTCTAGGCGCTGCAGTCTGGAGCCGAGCGACCGCTACGGTCGCAGGTTCGAATCCCGCCTCGGGCATGGATGTGTGTGATGTCCTTAGGTTACTTAGGTTTAATTAGTTCTAAGTTCTAGGCGACTGATGACCTCAGGAGTTAAATCGCATAGTGCTCAGAGCCAGCCATTTGAGAAGATTGCCTCATACCTTGGCTCATCTCCCACAACGCATGGGAATTCGAGAATGACAGGATCTTGGCCCACTGAGAATGCACTGTATCGTTGATATTGATGCTCATATTACACGGGATCCCAAAACTGCCAGGCGAACATCCTCACATGACTAGCGCCTGAGAGGACAGACAAATTGTCACTCTACTTCTAGGATCATTCAGCACCATCACGTGCATTGACTACGGAAATTGGCTTGTTTCCAATAAGACAAGTGCCGACATGGATAGTGCGACAACGTCTGCATCACCAGAGACTGACAACACCATGGAGTGTCCACTGTCATCTATGTCACCAGGGACTGCCAGCACCGTGGGGTGTCCATTGTCATCTGTATCACCAGTCACTGCCAGCACCGCACAGTGTCCATTGTCATCTACATCACCAGTGACTGCCAGCACTGCAGTGTGACCATTGTCGTCTGCATCACCAAGGACAGCTAGCACTGTGGAGCGTCCATTTTTGTATGCATCACCAGGGACTGCCATCACTGTGGGGTGTCCATTGTCATCTTCATCATGAGGGAATGCCAGCACCGGAGAGCGTCCGCTGTTGGCTGCATCACCAGAAACTGCCAGCTCTGTGGAGTGCGCACTGTCATCTGGATCACTAGGGACTGCCAGCACCATGGAGCGTCCATTTTCGTCTGCATCATGAGGGACTGCCGAGTGTCCATTGTTGTCTGCATCACCAGGGACAGCCAGCATCACAGAGCATCCAGAGCTGCCAGAACCGTGAAGCGTCCATTGTCGTAGCTTCTTGTGACGCGGCAGTGAACTGCATGATGAGAGTCATGTACCCAGTGACAATACTTGGTGCAGGAGTGGCGCTGCATCGTCCTTTACGATGAGTCCCAGTTTGTGTTCGGCATCACAATGGACATATTTGAGTGTGGAGGCTCGAAAAACAACGAATGTTGAGCGACTGCAGTCGTCATCGAAATACCTCCATACTTAGCTGCTTATTCGGACAGTATGTTTTACGTCTCTGACGTGTTTAGGCTAGTACATGTCACATATCTTTGAGGTCTCTGTGACGTTATCTTTCAACAAGGTGATGCAGGACAGTTTGTTGCGCGTGCTGTCATGAGATACCTCGATAAAGAGGGTGTTGGACCGTTGGCTTCGCTATCACGTTACTCAGAGGTCTCCCAACACACCACCACTCACCAGCCACTGCGACAGATAGGCTCTGGCACAGGATTGAAGCTGCACGGAATGACGCACCCGCATGTGTCAGCTGTGCCCATTTCGGCCTGAGCCTTAGCTGGCCTAGAGTCGTTGCTGTTACCATAGGTGGCAGCTCTGTGGACTCAATTCCTCACCCTACAAACCCTCGATTCAGCTACAAATTTTATCGCGTGGTATTCCTACAATACAGCATTGAACTGTTGTGTACGACTTCGTAGAAGTGTCAAGACTCATTACAAATAAGGCAGCCAGGAACACAAAGTCAACTAGGATGAAGCATAAATGAAACTGTCGTAGGGTAGTGGCACAAAGTGCAATTGGTTTAGTGGCTGCCGCTGGCCGTCCTATATCGTGTTGACAAGGTGCAGAGCAGCTGGAGGGGTGTCTCAGTCGATGTGCACCACTGGGCTAGCCAGATCCCACGCGACTGCTATTGGCATCAGATGGAAATTTTACACTCCATTGATATGCCATAAGGTGGTACTGATACGTGATCCCACTTACACAATAAGTAGAATTTTATTATTTGCTATCCTGGTCAGTCTTGCCCGGAAACCAAAGGATCATGGGAGCGAATATCGGTGAGAGCTCCAAATTTTCCAGTCTGCCTTTATACTAACAGAAATATAACATTTTTATTTTTTTATACACTACTGGCCATTAAAATTGCTACACCAAGAAGAAATACACATGATAACGGGTATTCATTGGATAAATATATTATACTAGAACTGACATGTGATTACATTTTCACGCAATTTGGGTGCATAGATCTTGAGAAATCAGTACCCAGAACAACTACCTCTGGCCGTAATAACGGCCATGATATGCCTGGGCATTCAGTCAAACAGAGCTTGGATGGCGTGTACAGGTACAGCTGCCCACGCAGATTCAACACGATACCACAGTTCATCAAGAGTAGTCACTGGCGTATTGTGACGAGCCAGTTGGTCGGCCACCATTGACCAGACGTTTTCAATTGGTGAGAGATCTGGAGAATGTGCTGGCCAGGGCAGCAGTCGAACATTTTCTGTACCCAGACAGGCCCGTACAGGACCTGCAACATGCGGTCCTGCATTATCCTGCTGAAATGTAGGGTTTCGCAGGGATCGAATGAAGGGTAGAACCACGGGTCGTAACACATCTTAAATGTAACGTCCACTGTTCAAATTGCCGTCAATGCGAACAAGAGGTGACCGAGACGCGTCACCAATGGCACCCCATACCATCACGCCGGGTGATATGCCAGTATGGCGATGACGAATACACGCTTCCAATGTGCGTTCACCGCGATGTCGCCAAACACTGATGCGACCATAATGATGCTGTAAACAGAACCTGGATTCATCCGAAAAAATGACGATTTTGCCATTCGTGCACCCAGGTTGGTCATTGAGTACACCATCGCAGGCGCTCCTGTCTATGATGTAGCGTCTAGGGTAACTGCAGCCATGGCCTCCGAGCTGATAGTCCATGCTGCTGCAAACGTCGTCGAACTGTTCGTGCAGATGGTTGTTGTCTTGCAAACGTCCCCATCTGCTGACTCAGGGATTGAGACGTGGCTGCCATTGTCCTCCTAACACGAGGCATCACAACAACGTTTCACCAGGCAACGCCGGTCAACTACTGTCTGTCTATGAGAAATCGATTGGAATCTTTTCTCATGTCAGCAGGTTGTATGAGTCGCCACCGGCGCCTACCTTGTGTGAATCCTCTGAAAAGCTAATCATTTGCATATCACAGCATCTTCTTCCTGTCGGTTAAATTTCACGTCTGTAGGACGTCATCCTCGTGGTGTAGCAATTTTAATGGCCAGTAGTGTATTTTATGCTGAATGAGTGGAAATCAGAGTAACACGGTTTGTTACACCTAGTTGGGAGCTGACTAGCGTTGAGCCAGTCAGAGCAAACGTTTACGGAGCAGACGATGAGCGACCGCGAGAATAGACCGCCGTTTTGTTCTCATTTCCTGCTGCCATTATTCATGTAACTGTAACTTATAACAAATACAGATGTACAAATGGTTCAGATGGCTCTAAGCACTATGGGACTTAACATCTGCGGTCATCAGTCCCCTAGACTTAGAACTAGTTAAACCTAACTAACCTAAGGACATCACACACATCCATGCCCCAGCCAGGATTCGAACCTGCGACCGTAGCAGCAGCGCGGTTCCGGACTGAAGCGCCTAGTACCGCTCTGCCACCACGGCCGGCAGAGATGTACAAGCTGTCTGAATTTGTCTCTTGTAGTGAGTGGACCAGTGCGATCTTGCACCTCTTCTGAGAACGTTGTCTGTACGCGAGTAATTGGGAAACCTAATGACGGTGATTAAGGCAGCACTGAATTTGTAACTGTCAACTTATACAACGCTGAAGTGTGAAAATAAATATATTATTGGAAAAATGCGTGGTGACACAGTACTGTCTTATAAAATTATTTATTGACAAGCAGTTTCGGTCATAGACCATCCTGACAGTGGTAAAAAAACTTTTACAACGGCAACATCACATGGTATACGTGACTTTACACATGACAAATATATGGCAAACATAAAAAATCACCTCTCACTAATGTGAAGATGTGTCAGAAACGACACTTCTACATCTTATATGATTACTCTGCAGTTCACACTTAACTGTCTGACACAGGATTGATCGAACCACTTTTACGCTACTTCCCTACCATACGATTGTCGAACAGCGCGCGGAAAAATCGAACACCTAAATCTTTTACTTTATTACGATGATCATTACTCCGTACTTAGGCGGGCATCAACAAAATATTCTCGCTTTCGGAGGAGAAAGTTAGAGATTGAAGTTCCGTAAAAAGATCTCGCCGCACCGAAAAACGCATTTGTTTTAGTGACTCCCATCGCAACTTGCCTATGATATTCGTAACACTTGCTCTCCTGTTTCTCGACACCAAAACCGAGCTGCCCTTGTTTGAACTTTTTCGATATCCCTTTCAATTCTATCTGGTAAGGATCCCACTCCGCACAGCAGTACCCTATCAGAGCATGGAGAAGCGAAGTCCAGGTAGTCTCTCTAATGCGTTTGTTGCATCTTCTAAGTATTCTGCGAATAAAACGTGGTTCGGATTTCACGTTAAAATGTAGGATATTTTTCCTGGGATTCACAGTCATGTAGAAATTTATAAAAGACATATTTACGCCAGTTCAAAAAATGGTTCAAATGGCTCTGAGCACTATGGGACTTAAGATCTTTGGTCATCAGTCCCCTAGAACTTAGAACTACTTAAACCTAACTAACCTAAGGACAGCACACAACACCCAGCCATCACGAGGCAGAGAAAATCCCTGACCCCACCGGGAATCGAACCCGGGAACCCGGGCGTGGGAAGCGAGAACGCTACCGCACGATCACGAGATGCGGGCTTTTTACGCCAGTGACTGTAACTTTTTCTTTATTTCACGATTGCAATTTCGGCCTTAGGCCATTATCGAGTGAAGATGTTATGCCTATTAGGCCATGCCAACCTAAAATGACTGACACATTTATATGTCGTGTATACTTAATAGTAATGACAACGACATATAAATGTGTCATATCATTTTAGGTTGACATGGCCTAATAGCCATAACACCTTCACTCGATAATGGCCTAAGGCCGAAATTGCAATCGTGAAATAAAGAAAGTGTTACAGTCACTGGCGTAAATATGACGTCTTTTATAAAGTTCAACTGCAGGTGTCCTTTCTCCGCTCGGATAAGTGGGGTAGGTTAGGGGCACGCAAGTCGCCAAAGAGGCGTCCAGTTTGTAATGGTACTTGAATTACGTAATCATTACGGCACCTCAGCTCAACCTCTCGATACCGGCAATATTCTACTGTGTTTCTGTAAAATAGTTAACATATTTCTGTGAAAACATTCAGATTTGATTTCATTAATGTACAGGTACTTCGATACATCGATATGTATATATTGCAATGGTATTATTCTTATGTGTATTCTTTCTTTTGTCACTATGATCTTTGACGTACTTTTTACTCTGATTTTTGGGCGCGTAAGCTGTTATTAGAGAGTCAAGCTGTGGTCGTCATGTTAAAAAGACGCAAATTGTAGTCAGTTTATGAAATGTGAACTTTAACAGTGAGGAAGATATTTTCAATGTTTTACATTGAGAAGTCATGTTTTAGAACGAGTTACGTGATACTACAACAAAAGTAATAAAAAAGAAGTGTAACTTAAATTCGGAGTGCTGATTACTTTTTTACATCACCATTGTGCTAACTTGCAAAAGTTTAATCTTCAAGAATGGTTTATGAAACGCATCTATACAACTTTTGAATATCGCAGAATAACACCTAGGTCTGTTTTCATCCGAGCTTGGAATCATCACTACCTAGATTTTCGACGATTGAGCCGTGAGTTCACAACGAGACCAGCGTGGGAAACACGAAAAGATGAGTGCCTTGTTTATCCACTATTTCAAGAAATGACTTTTATTAACTGTGCTCTAATGACACCTGCCACAGAATACAACTTTGTTGTTGCCCGAAAATGCAATATTTAGCAGCGTGAGAAACAATACAATCATAATTAATTTTTGACCTTTGTTGTGGTAGGGTTGTTAGAAGTTGTAACACTTGCACCAGGGGTTTCGACATCGCACAGTGTCTCCCAGCCAGTCACGCCACGCGACTACTGAATTTGCTGTTCTTATTGGTGCAGAAGTTTTAATTGTTAGAAAAGTAAGTTACATAGGCACGAAAGCAAACAGCAGGTAGCGATGGAACAAGAAAAACCAGTTCCCATAAGGACAAGCGACGCTGTGTGTGTATCCTCCGATGCGGGCATAAGCACAGTATAACAGTACTGCATGTATCAGGCACACTTCTGCAGGATAGACATAACACTGTTTGCAACGCACGCTTTCGGCCCACGCACGGCTGGAGTGCTGCGCTGACGTGTCAACACACGACGCCACCGCAGCGCAAGCGGGCCCGCTGCGTCCGGCAGGCGGAACTGCTGCAGCCCCCGTATCGATTTCGCGCCGCTTCACCCGTTACGGGGTTTCCAGAAACGCTGATAAGTTCATTCCGCAAACGCTCATTCCGCAAAATGCGATCCGAAACGAGTGACGTGCAATTTGTGACGTAACGGCGCTGATTCCAGTTTGGGTGGGCGCTGGCAGTGTGAATCGCGCGTCCGACGCCATCGACGCATTGCCGCCGACGACTCACGTCCGCTGCCCTGTCTATCGCTGATGGAATTCCCGGGTGAATGTCGAGAGTAATAGGGTTACAGCTGAGAATCGCGGCGGCTACACACAGTTACTGTCAGTTAACCAGTTAACCTCAAATGCGCTGACGGAGGTGGAAAGCGTTGCACTGTGAACACCCTGACCGAGCGCTATTACGCTGACGTTTCGTTACTTTCGTACCTGTGGGATGATTAAAATTTCGTCCTTATAAGAGCTGATTTTCCGCACAGAGAAATCACGATGTCACAAATTTCCAGCCAACCGGTTGCAAATAGAATTTAAAATTCTTTAACTAGTTTTCAACGCCAACTAGCTGCGCCTTCTTCAGAAGAAACTGTTGCATTACCTAACAATATCACAGGAAGGTACATTAATAGCAAGTAGCCATTAGAACAAGCAATTTTTACAGATTAAATTGCGTAAAAATACTGACGCCTGGTTAAAAGGAAATTTGAGCGACATCGCTCTAGTCAAAACATTAAAACCACAATTAAAACTTTTTCCACCTGAATACATAACAGCTATAGTGAAAATTTTAAAACAATATATAAATATGCCACTATGGGCACTACAATGGTATAGTACACGAGTGAGTAACAGCGACTGTGCGAGCGGGCCGTAAGCAATTGCAGCCGCAAAATAAAAAATTTTTCGATGGCTTAAAGCCGTTACTTAAAGATGTTCACAATGTTCAAACGTGTGTGAAATCTTATGGGACTTAACTGCTAAGGTCATCAGTCCCTAAGCTTACACACTACTTAACCTAAGGACAAACCCAGACACCCATGCCCGAGGGAGAACTCGAACCTCCGCTGGGACCAGCCGCTTAAAGATGTCTGATAGCTAATGTTGGTTATACGCATCTCTGTTAGGCTCTTAAATACTGTTTTTCTCCCCATTGCTTTTATGATTTACATCCTGTTAATTTGTCAATCGCTATTATATTAATATCGTATAGATGTTGTTAAACCTCTGTAAATTCTGCTACTAGATGGTGCTAGCTGTATCACGTTCACGTCGCCATTTGCTGCGGCTGCCTCGCGCAGTCGCTATTTCTCACTCCTGCCCAATATCACTGTAGTACCGATAGTGGCGTATTTATATATATTGTTTTAAAATTTTTACTATACCTGTTATGTATTCAGGTCGAAAATGTTTTAATTGTGGTTTTAATGTTTTGACTAGAGCGATGTCGCTCAAATTTCCTTTTAACCACATGTGACTATTTTTATGCAATTTAATCTGTAAAAATTGTTTGTTCTAATGCGTACCCGCTATTAATGTACCTTCCTGTGATATTGTTAGGTAAGGTAACAGTTTCTTCTGAAGAAGGCGCCGCTAGTTGGCGTTGAAAACTAGTTAAAGAATTTTAAATTCTGTTTGCTACCGGTTCGCTCGAAATTTGTGACATTGTAATTAATTACGGTTGCTGATCACAGCCATGTTCAAAACACAGAAAAATCATTTCTACACCTACATCTACATAAATACTCCACAGGTGACCGTACGGTGCGTGGTGGAGGGTAACTGTACCATTAGTCCGCAGCTCGTGGTCGTGCGGTAGAGTTCTCGCTTCCCACGCCCGGGTTCCCGGGTTCGATTCCCGGCTGGGTCAGGGAATTTCTCTGCCTCGTGATGACTGGGTGTTGTGTGATGTACTTCGGTTTTTTAGGTTTAAGTAGTTCTAAGTTCTGGGGGACTGATGACCATAGATGTTAAGTCCCATAGTGCTCAGAGCCATTTGAGCCATTTTTTGAACTGTACCATTACCAGTTGTTTACTTTCCTGTTCCAACGGCAGATAGAGCGAGCCTTGTATTCGCGGTCCTTATGCGAAGTTTACGTTGACAGCAGTAGGATCCTTCTGCAGCCAGATTCAGGTGCAGGGTCCCTAAATTTTCTCAGTAGTGTTCCTGGAAACAACGTCGCCTTCGGTCCATGGGATTTCAAGAAAGAAAGATTACTCCAGTCATAATTTAAATTAATAACAATGTTGTGATCCGGTTAGAGATAATGTCAAATGATCGGTGTATCAGGCAGAAATGTGCACGTATCAGTCATTGAATGCTGGCGCCAATTCTGACCGGAACCGAGGTTGGAATCTTCCTACACGTCGGTCAGGGGGCCTGAAGATGACGAAATATATCGCCGAAACTGGTATCCCAATAACATAACAGTTTGGAAATTAGACAGCTGAAAGGTATTCGATTTGACATTGAGTTGTAGAAGATGATGGTGGACAGGAAGCCGCGATGTGTGGCGCGCGACTCTGTGGAGTGGTGTGACGTCACGGTGTGGGGGCGGTACCCTCGCTCGCACGACGCCTACTCATGACCCAGCGCAGGTTGCAGTCGGCCGCCCCCGAAAACCCGACTCCCCGCGTACTGTTGCGGTTTCCTCAAACTCTGATAGCGCCGACAACGCATTTCCTCAAACTCCCGGATAGCGCGCTCACTGCCTTATCTGCGCACGGCGCGGGAGGTGCCTTACCCAGAAATAATGGCGCAGTCTGCGATAGCGCCCAGCGCCTTCGCCACGGGCGCATCTTCGCCTCTATTGTTCTGGACGCGGGACGTTATCGGGCTGAGGTCGCCAGACGAGGTGTTGAAAGAAATCTGGAAAAGAGCCACAAAGCAGGCCCTAACGACCTGAGCAATCTGCGCGATGAACCGACCCCTTTAGCCACTACACAAGCAACAAAATTCTCTCTCTACCTGCACAACGGTTTCGACTATCTGCCCACCTCCTTAAACTGACTTTATTACTATCCCATTTTTTCGCTTCTTATCTCCTTTTGCCACTTCCATAATTACTTTTATCTCTACGTTTCTGCACTCAGCAGTTTAGATGCGTATTCTGCACATTACCTTGCGGTGGGCGGCGGAGGGTATATCAGATTACACTTTTTTTGGTGTTGACTGAACTACGTCCATCATTAATTGTCTGTTTTAACTTTAAATGCGAACATTTTTGGTCAACTTTTGACGTGACTGCTATAGGTATCGACTGAAACAACAACGTTTCTGTTACTACACGCAATTTATACTTCCGCTACCTGTTTCAGAGGATTAAACCATCATTCAGTCGTGTTACATCACATACATCATACGTAAGCAAGCACTCCGTCTTCAGGCCACAAGTGGCCCATCGGGACCATCCGACCTCCGTGTCATCCTCAGCTGAGGGCGCGGGTAGGAGGGGCGTGTGGTCGGCACACCGCTCTCCCGGTCGTGATGATGGTTTTCTTTGACCGGAGCCGCTACTGTTCGGTCGAGTAGCTCCTCAATTGGCATCACGAAGCTGAGCGCACCACGAAAAATGGCAACAGTGCATGGCGTCCCGGATGGTCACCCATCCAGGTGCCGGCCACGCCCGACAGCGCTTAATTTCGGTGATCTGACGGGAACCGGTGTATCCACTGCGGCAAGGCCGTTGCCACATACATCATCACGAAAGCAAAAGGGCCCTGTGACCACGAGATGTATATTTACATTTACATTTATATTTTCGTTCCTCTTTCCAAAAACCCTCTACAAAACTGTCAGCCATATACTAAAATAGTATTTGGTTTTCCTCTTCTTCTACTAGACAGTCGCACAGATTACCGCGAAGTCGCAACACAACAGTTACAAGCCTTATTAATGCACATAAATCCATGTGATGATGCAAGTTTAAACTTCAGAAACGCGTATAGGAAATGAAATAACTCGTGTCTGGTAACAGAAAATTTGTTGCCTCAATCGATACCTGTACTAGCATATCTACTGCCTCCAGTCTGGTTCATTTCTGTTTCGTGTCTGGCAGCAGAAAATTTGTTGTTTCAATCGATACCTGTACTCGCGTATCTACTGCTTCCAAACTACTCATTTCTGTTTTACAGGCGTTCACGATTGGCGCTCCGAGCGAACGCTTTTGGCACATTTTTTTACCCCTTTGTGTATCAAATTATTTCTGCCTTGCCGGCCGCTGTGGCCGAGCGGTTCTAGGAACTTCAGTCAGCGCTGCTGCAACGGTCGCAGGTTCGAATCCTGCCTCGAGCATGGATGTGAGTGATGTCCTTAGGTTAGTTAGGTTTAATTAGTTCTAAATCTAGGGGACTGAAGACCTCAGATGTTAAGTGCCATAGTGATTAGAGCCATTTAAACCATTTTGTTCTGCCTTACGGCAGATCTTTTCATGGGGGAATACTCGTCAGAGAGGTCCACCGCATTAGCGTCCAGGGAAGTGGTTCCAGTGGTGGTTTCCCGTTACCTTCCACTGATGATGATGAAATGATCATGAGGACAACACAACAACCAGTCCCTGAGCGGAGAAAATCTACGACCCTTGGCGTGGCAGACTGGCGCGCTTACCACTCAACTATCGGGGCGGACTTGTGTATCAAGGTGATGGTTTGTTATAATATGTTTGCTCTAATGAATATTAACGAAACACCAGGACTATGCAAAGATTCGAGGGGCATTCAATAAGTAATGCAACACATTTTTTTTCCTGAAAGCAGGTTGATTTTATTGAGGATTTCAATACAGCATATTATCCCCCACTCTTTTTGATATGAAATCTTGTTTTTCAATATCCGTTCAATCCGACAGCCTTACGTCACTTTACTGGGACAGCCAGTACGCCGGTATGGTACCACTCTACTGGTCGATGTCGGAGCTGATGTCTCGCTGCATCAGTAACGTCTCCATCATCCATGTACTGCTTCGCGCGGAGTGCATACTTCATTGGGCCAAACAGATGGAAGTCGGAAAGTGCGTGATCCAGGCTGTACGGTGGGTGAGGAAGAACACTCCAGTGAAGTTTTCCGAGCTCCCCTCGGGTGCGCTGCCTTGAGTGGGGCCCTGCGTTGTCATTGGGAAGTTCGTAAGCAGTTTTGTGACTACGAAGACGCTTAAATCGTTTCTTCAGTTTCCTGCAGGTTGAGTATCAGAAGAACGTCGCCGTGAGGGTACGGCCGTTTCGTTTCCAATTCGAAGTGATAAACCCATGTTTCATCGCCTGTGACGACGATCGAGAAAAAATTGTCAAGCTCAGCCTCGTAACGCGCAGGCAGTTCCGCACAGATGATTATTCGTTGCTCTTTATGGTCTTCTGTTAGGTGACGAGGAACCCTTTGGGTGCACACCTTTGAGTACTGGTGGACGAGTGTGTCACCACTACCAACAGAGCCGTCCAGTTCAGCAGCGAGGTGTTTGATTGTGATCCTTCAATCACCGCGAATGAGAGTGTCCGCACGTTCCAACATTGCAGATATGTGTGCGCCTGGCTGACACGCGGGAGATGGGACAGGTTTGCGCGACCTTTTTGCGACGATGGCAGACGCCTCGCCCAACGATTCACTGTGCTTTTGTTCACTGCCACGTCTTCAAAGACATTCTGCAACCGTCCATGAATATCTGCGATGCTCTGGTTTTGCACCAACACAAACTAAATTCGATGACAGCTGTCTGCTTACAACGTACCTTCGTTACAGACACCACTTTGAAGAGTACGTATAATGCTGCCACCTATTGGATCTTCGTAAAACTATAGGGGCTCAAGCGGGAGTATTGCAGGCTCCCCCACAAGCAATTCCGCATTTTTTCAACCGAAACTAATCGAGAAAATACGTGTTACTTGCTTACTTGAACGCCACCGTATAACAGAGTACACGGGCTATTGTCTTCTGATATATTTTTTATTTTTACCTGTGGAGATAACTGTAAGACGCAGAAATAAACAGCAGGAGAATGTGGTAGATTTGATGAGCAAGCCTTCCTTCCCGTGGTGAGGTTCACTCATCCGGACTTGGTTAGTGACGGTACGTTTGGGGTGCAGTCGTCCCTTTATCGCCGCCCGACCTGGTAATTGGTCCGCGGAACTCTCCTGTCTGCCTCCCTGGTACCTGCAGCTGACAGAGGCAGGACTAGTGCAGTGCAGACCCGGGGCACAACATCCAAATCCACATCGCTGTTCCGGCGGAATGTTTAGCTAACCAAAAGATTACGGGAGAGCGCTCCCGTATTACCGACGCAACCGATGTACAAAAGAAACGGCAAGCCGCACTTTTTTGGTCTTTCGGTGCAAAAATCGTCTTTACATGATGCCGCGTCCGCTGTTAATACGTACTTGCAACAGTGACTTTATTGCTCGAAGTGCTTTCCTATGCATCTTTACTACTCTTACAGACATCAAACGACCTTCTGTGACATAGTTGCACCAACTACTGCCAATTCTCAGTCAGGGACCCGAAACTCTACTGATATTTCGCAAATAAACCGGCTGTGATATGGTCCATCATATTTCGGGCTTGCAGCCGGATCACGTTGACATCTTGGCACGATATTTCGGCTAACAAACATGCAGCCATCTTCAGCCTGAAGATGGCTGCGTGTTTGTTAGCCGAAATAGCGTGCCAAGATGTCAACGTGATCTGGCTGCAAGCCCGAAATATGATGGATCAATCAATACGCCGGGAAAGATACACGGCTGTGATATGTTAAGCTAACCAGAAAGGTGGCTGTTCATCAAACCGGAAAACGCGAAGAATCAGTAATAAGAAAACTGATACGATAATTACATTGCTGATTCCACAAAAATGCTCCTGTGTGTTTGTGTGTGTGTGTGTGTAAGAGAAGAGCTATCACTGTGCGGGTGGACTTTCTGGATAAAAGGGTAAATGGGTATTGTTCTGTTTATTGCTTTGTAAGAGCCGCCCGTTCTGAGGCGCCCCGTCGGAGGTTCGAGTCCTCCCTCGGGCATGAGTGTGCGTGTTGTCCTCAGGGTAAGTTAGTTTAAATTAGATTATGTAATGTGTAAGCCTAGGAACCGATGACCTCGGCAGTTTGGTCCCACGGGAACTTACCACAAACTTCAAAAAAAAAAAAAAAAATTCCTTGTAACAAGAACTGCAGACTCTGGATCGATGAGCCCTACTGTGAGTGTGGTTTCTACACTTTTCTGCTGGTGGCTGAGGAGCTTCGATGATGGCCCGTGTAATCCTAATCCGATGCCAACGTTGGGGTGGGGGGTGGGGTGGGGTGGGGTGGGGGTGGGGGCTCAACAGATCCGACGTAGTCCAAATGGCGGTAGGTCGACCAGAGGTCTTCAATGGTTGTCTTCCTCATAGTGTCCTATGTCAAGTTCTTGTTGGAGGTGCCTCGACGGGGCCCACCGAAGGGATTTAAGAGTCAGCCGAAGAGAGCGATTTTGGAACACCTGTAGCTGCATAACGTTCGTGTTGCTTGTGGTGTCCCAGCAAGAGCTGCCATATACACACATCAAAAAAAGTTTGGCATCACCTCGGTTCCGAGAGTTCCGGAACCTGCGCAGAAAATTGGAAGAGAGATCAACATAAACATCATTTCCGACCTTTTCATTGCTCATGAAAACCACACATTGCATGTTGTACCACCATGCAGCGAGACCTTCTGAGGTGTTGGTCCAGAGTGCTCTACACACCAGAACCTCTAATACCCAGTAGCACGTCCTCTTACACTGGTGCATGCCTGTATTCGTCGTAGCATACTATCCACAGGTTCATCAAGGTACTGTTGGTCCAGATTGTCCCACTACTCAACGGCGATTCAGAGTGGTTGATGGATCACGTCGTCCATAAACAGCCCTTTTGAATCTAACCGAGGCAGGTTCATGTCTGGAGAACATGCTGGCCACTCTGATCGAGCGATGTCATTATCCTGAAGGGTCACTCACAAGATGTGCGAGATGGAGGAGGGAATTGTCGTCCATGAAGACGAATGCCTCGCCAATATGCTGCCGATATGATTGCACAATCAGTCGGAGGACGGCATTTACGTACCGTACAGCCGTTACGGCGCCTTCCATGACCACCAGCGGCGTACGTCAGCCACACATAATGCCACCCCAAATCAGCAGGGACCCTCCACTTTCTGGACTCGCTGGATAGTGTGTCTAAGGCGTTCAGTCTCCGACGATTGTCTGGTTGAAGGCATAAGCGACACTCGTGATGCCAATCCTGAGTGGTACATTCGGCATTTTGTTGGGCCCATCTGTACCGCGCTTCATGGTGTCGTGACTGCAAAGATGGACCTCGCCATGGACGTCGGGAGTGAAGTTTCGCATCACGCAGCCTATTGCGCACAGTTTGAGTCGTAACACGAAGTCCTGTGGCTGCACGAAAAGCATTATTCAACACGGTGGCGTTGCTGTCAGGATTCCTCGGAGCCATTATCCGTAGGTAGCGGTCATCCACTGTAGTAGTAGCCCTTGGGCGGCCTGAGCGAGGCATGTCATCGACAGTTCCAGTCTCCCTGTATCTCCTCCATGTCCGAACAACATCGCTTTGTTTTACTCCGTGACCCCTGGACAATTCCCTTCTTGAGAGCTCTTCCTGGCAGGAAGTAACAATGCAGACGCGATCGAACCGCTGTATTGACCGTCTAGGCATGGTTGAAGTACAGACAACACGAGCCGTGTACCTCCTTCCTGGTGGAATGACTGGAACTGATCGGCTGCCGGACCCCTAGTTCTAATAAGCACTGCTCATGCATAGTGGTTTACATCTTTGGGCGGGTTTAGTGGCATCTCTGAACAAGGGACTGTGTCTGTGACGCAATATCCACAGTCAACGTCTATCTTCAGGAGTTCTGGGACCCCGGGTGATGCAAAACATTTTCGATGTGAGCAATACGGAGAGTAGGACCGTTGCCCGGTACAGCTTACGTTTTGTTCTAACAGATATACGAGAGCTGGCAGGAGAAGGTACAATAAGTAAATCAGGCGTAACGTTGTAGCCTTTTTAGCCGTGACATGTTCCTTGAACAGTAATTTTTTACCAATTGTGACCCGCAAATAATGGATATGATCCGTCGAAGAGACTAGAACGCTGTTTATAGCGAGGCTGTCACGAAGGTCAGGTCGTCACTTGGTGAAGTGAATTGCCCTTTCCCATTGTTCTGTGATGTTCAACTGCTTCTGTAGGGACCGTATTGCCGCGGTAATGCGTCTACTGCTTGTTAATAACGCGATGTCTATAAATGCATTGGCGTGAGGACGGGCCCTTGTGGTAAGCACTCTTGTAATTGCAGCGCACTGGAACACTGTCCGTTTATCTTGGGCATAGATGGAGCTAGTCCGGTATCGATTCTAAGGCGTGAAGCTTGGCTACCAGTTTGTCCTTCCACGCTCGGTCGTAGGCTTTTTCGACACCCACGAAAGCAGGCACAGTGCAGCTGAAGCGATTTGTGGAGAACGCTGTATATTCCGTAACGCGCATCGGTTGAATTTCCGCTGATAGTCTTTGTTTAGAGTAGCACTGCTACGCCCCGTCATCATTTAAACGGAGAGCGATTGGCTGTCGAGCGTCATGACGCACATGTTCCACTCAGTGGAATTGTTAACATATAATGCTGTTAGTATGACGTCATTATGCGAACAGCGCGCTCCACTGAAGCGCCACTCGTCGATGAAAAATAGAACTAACGCGGCCAACGGGGTTTTCATTATTATTTTACCGCAGAAACACACCGTTCTATGCATTTCTATGAAGAGCATATCGTCGATCTGGAAATATTTTTAGAATGACAAGTTTTTCACTTTTCTGTTCGTTCAGCACCACCCGCGAGACAAAATCAAAGCGTAGATACTTGTAGGGTAGGTCAGACTGCAAATCAATGAAACTGTCCCGATGAAAGCCATTTCCTCCACGTAACTTTCAGCTTATGAACCTATAGTCTTAATAAATAAAAAGAAACTTAGTACCGGGTGTATCAAAAAGAATCATAACTATTGTGTTATTTGAGATACGAACAACGTACTGTTGGAAAGAGCAAACTATCGGGTTTTATACGGTTCCCGCTAGGTGGCAGCAGTGTGCGCCCACTTCACTTCTAGTAAAAATGGTGTCGGGGCAAGAGAAACCGTTTTGTGTTCTACGTTTTGCGCAGTGCGGGTCAGTAATAACTGTCCAGCGTAACTTTTGTACTAGGTAGCATTAGACGATGGCATGAACAATTTCGAGAAACAGGTTGTCTGTGTAAAGGCAAATCGCCGAGGCGTCCTCGAATGTCTGGCACAGATGGCGAACGCATCCGCCATAGTTTCACAAGGAGTCCGCAGAAATGCCTTCGCCGTGCAGCTCGACAGCTCAACATGCCCCCGACGTCCGTCTGGCTTATGTTGCGTCGACGTTTACACATGAAACCGTACAAAATTCAGCTACTGCGAGCTATTCTTGAAAGTGACAAACGTGTGTTCTGTAATTTCGTTCTTGCCAAGATGGAGGATGACAGTTTTCTTCCACGTTTAGTGTTTAGTGACGGGGCAACATTCCATTTAAATGGAAATATGAACCGTGATAATGTAAGAATATGAGGTACGGAACAACGACATGAAGTTGTACAACATGAGAGGGACTCTCCAAAATTTGATGTATTTCGTGCAGTTTCATGAGAAAAGGTGTACGGTCCATTTTTCTTTGCCGATAACACTGTTACAGGAAGCACATATCTGTACATGCTTGACAACTTCCTTTTGAACGATTTCATTTACCAACAGGATGGGCACCGCCACACTGGCATCTGGAAGTGCGGGAATTTTTAAATCAAAGGTCACACTGGGCCGAATGATTCAGCCTTACATTACCTGTCTCCAAGGTTACCCGACCCAAAGTGTATATGATTATTTCTTGTGGCGGTTTATGAAATATTCTATTTATGTGTCTCTGTTACCAACAACAACGAATGAACTGAGACATCTCATAACAGCAGCTGTGGAAGCTGTAACTCAAGACATGATCGCTGCAGTGTGGGAACAATTTGAATGCCGCATTGACATATGCCGTGCATCTTTAGGGGGCAAATTGAACACCTATGTAAAATTATGAAAAGAAACTGTTCGAGTTCCCTGTTCATCAAAAACAAATTTCTTTGTATATGTTTATTAGTTTCAGAAAAATAGACGTGCCAAATCGGATGATTCTTTTATATACCCTGTGATTGTAAGAAGTATAGTCTTAAATAAAATGGATATTACAGAAACCTTGAAAAGAACATTGGAAGATATGTCGCAGGTTCTGTGTGAGGCGACACCTCAAAAGAAGTAAGTGGAAACACGTGATGGGGGATTGGGGAAATTATACATTATGGCTCTGGACTGAGGAATGCGTTGCTGTTGAATGATGACCCAGTTTTCTGTCAACAACTGGGTTACTGAGAGCACGCCATAAACCAACACCAGTGCATAACTACACCAATTTTTTATATGTCTTCGATGCTGTAACAGGATAAGTGAATCAGATCTTGTAACGCAGCCGTAGACTGGCTCCACTTCAACGTAAAATGTTGCGATGTTTTCTGCTTATAGAGATAAAATTAAATAAAGGACGGTAAATATATTAAAATATAGTGCATTCAAGAAGATTATAAGGATAGAGAATCGGACAACATTCAGTATCTCAAAGACCATCTCGGTCTTACGACTGCCTGGGACGGGGTGTTTTTGTCTTTCCTGTGGACCTAGAGAATCCATGTGTAAATCTTAAATATCGTATCAAGTCTTCGTTAGCTACCGTGTGTAAGTGCTGAGTGCATTCTGACAGTACCATAACCAGCATGAAAGTAATTACATCAGAGTTTTATGAACAAAAAACATTTTATGCCGGTGTTTTACGCAGATCAATGGGTTTAAGGCTAAGAAAGTCATCATCAGACATACACTGAATTTGACCTTGCAAGCCGAAAACCAGTTAAGTAAATAAGCTAATACCGTAGAAAATTCGCATAAACTTTGAAGATGTTCCAAAAGGAGAGGCGGAAGACTCGATTGACGTCGAATTTTCTTTTCCCTTTGCGTTCTCCTGAACTTTCTCTGTCAAAGCTACGGCATCATGGAGCCTATGCACTACGCATCACCTACTACAGCATCATCACATGCTGTACGATCCGGAGTACGTGGTGACCTTAAATATTTGCTTCGTTTCTCAGTGAAGACATCAGGGATTCGTTCCAGGGATACTTTAGGCGTACGGCATGTTGCTTCATCTTGCTGAAAGAAGCAGTATCGTCTTTCATATTCAATGAGTCGAGCACGAAGTGTACCAAAAATTTTCATAGATGCAACCGTGTCGAGGGTAGCGTCAAAATACACACATCACAAAAAGTTTTGCATAACCCCGGTTCCCAAAACTCCTGAAGACAGACTGTTCAGAGATGTTACTAAACCCGCCCAAAGATGAAAACAACCATGCACTAAGAGCGTAGATAAGTAAATGAACTTTTTTCATTTTTTTTAGAAAGATAAGGAATTAGGAAAGGAGATAAGGAGCACTTGTCCGCGAAAGGCAAAGGTCCTGAGTTCGAGTCTCGGCCCGGCACACGGTTTTAATCTGCCAGGAAGTTTCAATTTTTTTATTATCTATAATACAACATAGTCACCACTAATCTATTTTTTACAATTGTTGTTGCCTACTTTGGCCCTTATAAACAGATACTCGCCTATTAGACGGAGGGTGTCCGACAACCGATCAGTTCCAGTCAACCAGAAAGGAGGTAGACGGCTCGTGTTGTCTGTAGTTCAACCATGCTTAGACGGTCAAAACCGCGGTTCGATCACGTCCTCATTGTTACTTTGTGCCAGGAAGGGCTTTCAACAAGGGAAGTGTCGAGGCATCTCGGAGTGAACCAAAGCGATGTTGTTCGGACGTGGAGGAGATACGGAGAGACAGGAAATGTCGATGACAAGCATCGCTCAGACAGCCCAGTGGCTACTACTGCAGTGGATGACCGCTGCATGCGAATTATGGCTCGGAGGAACCCTGACACCAACGCCACCATGTTGAATAGTGCTGTATCTGATGTTAATATTGCGGGAATTGTTAGAAAGCTACGAATACGAGATTATTACAAGTACTGATCTCTGCGCCAGTCATGAATGAATAACAGGCGCCGTTTGGCAACGAAGTAAACTGAGGTAGGGGCACAGATTCAGAATAAAGAGTGGAGGAAGAAAAAAAAAAGCCTGAAAAGTGGAACTAAAATCATAACACTGTCGTGAGAGAGCGGATGGAATAAGAAAAGAGAGAGAGAGAGAGAAACAAAGATGAGGATTCGTTCTGCCGCTTACGGTAGGAATAACGGTCTACAATAATTTAAACTTTCCTGAATTAAAACATTCCAACCAACACTGCAGCGAACAAAGTGAGTCCCCTCGGACCAGCTTTTAATCTGCACGCCACATTCGGATGTAAAGTTATTCGTATTAATCAGATTCGCGCGGTTCTGGAGTATCTTGCAATGTTACGAAATCAAATTTGTTACGTTTTCCTACGTTGTTGTCTTCCATTAACTGACTTAGCTTATAGCAATAGGCAAAATGCTAACTGTTGTTGGTAGCAATTATGAAGTCCAACTTGGAAACATATTACGTTCCGTTTCAGTTTAGTTCACGAAATCCAGTTGCAGACGCAGCTGTGTTGGATATGCTGAAACGACAATACACAGCATCGCTTTCAGTCAAAAATATTCGCGCTTCGTGATATTACTCAATATACTCCGGTCCCAGACGGCCACTATCGTGTGTGATTTATTGCTTTGTTTCTTTTGCTCTTGAAAGAGTGCGGTTCTCTTATGAAAATATGTGAAAAATCTTCAAAAACTTCGAAACAACAAGGAAAGAAAAGTTAAGAAACATATGCTACGGTGAGAAACTACCCAGATAACCTATCAGAAAAAAGTGTTTGATTTCGTACTACCTTTGACCCTGCGTCTGCAGTTGCTTAGAATCTTTTGAATGGTTCCATGCCGCCTTCAGTTGTTAATTTTTAGTTTTTTTGTACTCTTACAAAATTCAATCTTGGATGATTTTCTAGTACTCTATTAAATTTCCTTTTATAAAAACAATATTAGATCTTCGGGACATCGCGTTTTAGTTAATATTAAAAGAAATGTATACATATAACCTAAATTACGGTAAATACCGTTGCTTACTGCATACATTTGTGAGTGGGTTGATCAGCAAAAAGCTACAATGGAAATTATTGTCAGCTGAGCGGAGGGTGTTGTTACGAAGAAATTATACCAACTGTACACTCCACATTTACGAAGATATATAAATATTAGTCGTAAGTATTCCATATCTGTCTAACAGCATGCATGTAGGGCTGTGAGCAGTTAGGTAACTTTAATGTCATTGCACCTCTAATAGTGACTAATCTACCAGTTATAACGAAATAATACAAGTAGATGATAACGTTCATGCTGATGGTAATATCTTCGTGTTTAAAATGAATGAATCTATAAGTAAGTGATCATTTCATTATGACTGCTTGTTACACCACGTCCCGAACTTACGTCTATAACCATCATTACAACTACACTGACCAGCCAGAACATTATGACCACCGATCTCAACCGGTCCAGGCGATAGCAGCGTCACCTGGCGAGGAATGACTGCTAGCCAGACACACGCACGGTGCATGGAGTATCAGTGAGCGTGCTCTCCGTATGTAGAATGGGTAAGGCGCGCAATCTATCTGAGTTTGACCGCGGGCAGACTGTGGTGGCGGGGAAGCTCGGCACGAGCATTTCGGAAACTGCACGACTTGTCGGGTGTACGAGGAGTACTGTGGTGAGTGTCTTCAACACGTGGCGAAACCAAGGAGAAACCACGTGCAACAACGTGGGATTCGGCGGCCACCCCTCCTTATGGATGTCGGACGTCGTAGGCTGAGCAGGCTAGTAAAACACGACAGCCGACGAACTGTGGCGGAAATAACATCAGACTTTAATGCTGAGCTGAGTACAAGTGTGTGTGAACACATAGTGCCTTGAACACTCCTAACAATGGGCCTCCGCACCCGACGACCCTTGCATGTGCGAATGTTATCCGCAACTACGACTGAAATGCTTTTGACAATGTTGACTGGAATACTCTCTTTCAAATTCTGAAGGTGGCAGGTGTAAAAATACAGGGAGCGAAAGGCTATTTACAATTTGTACAGAAATCAGATGGCAGTTATAAGAGTCGATGGGTATGAAAGGGAAGCAGTGGTTGGGAAGGGAGTGAGACAGGGTTATAGCCTCTCCCCGACATTATTCAATCTGTATATTGAGCAAGCAGCAAACGAAACAAAAGAAAAATTCGGAGTAGGTATTAAAATCCATGGAGAAGAAATAAAAACTTTGAGGTTCGCCGATGGTATTGTAATTCTGTCAGAGACAGCAAAGAACTTGCAAGAGCAATTCAGTGGAATGAACAGTGTCTTGAAAAGAGGATATAAGATGAACATCAATAAAAGCAAAACGAGGATAATGGAATATAGTCGAATTAAGTCGGGTGATGATGAGGGAATTAGATTAGGAAATGAGACACTTAAAGTAGTAAAGGAGTTTTGCTATTTGGGGAGCAAAATAACTGATTATGGTCGAAGTAGAGAGGATACAAAATGTAGACTGGCAATGGCAAGGAAAGCGTCTCTGAAGAAGAGAAATTTGTTAACATGGAGTATAGATTTAAGTGTAAGGAAGTCGTTTCTGAAAGTATTTGTGTGGAGTGTAGCCATGTATGGAAGTGAAACATGGACGATGAATAGTTTGGACAAGAAGAGAAAGAAGCTTTCGAAATGTGGCGCTACAGAAGATTGCTGAAGATTTGATGGGTAGATCACATAACTAATGAGGAGGTATTGAATAGAACTGGGGAGAAGAGGAGTTAGTGGCACAACCTGACTAGATGAAGGGATCGGGTGGTAGGACATGTTCTGAGGCATCAAGGGATCACCAATTTAGTACTGGAGGCCAGCGTGGAGGGTAAAAATCATAGAGGGAGACCAAGAGATGAATACACTAAACAGATTCAGAAGGATGTAGGCTGCAGTAGGTACTGGGAGATGAAGATGCTTGCACAGAGTAGAGTAGCATGGACAGCTGCATCAAACCAGTCTCAGGATTGAAGACCACAACAACAACGACTGAAATAGCCAATGGACGTTGGCGCATTGGCAGAGCGCGGTCTGATGAATCCCGATACCTTCTTCTTCACGCCGATTGGAGGGTGCGATAGCATCGTCTTCAAGAACAACTCCTTGATACCACTACTGTTGGCGGAGACAATCTGGCAGCGGCTCCCTTGTGTTCTGGTGAACGTTCACGTTCGCATCCATTTGACCCGTGGAGCTCGTGCAAGGTACCATGACAGCCAAGGAGTGTGGTACATTGGTTGAAGGCCACGTATACCCCTTCACGACGGTCATGTTTCGCGAGGGCAGTAGCACTTTTCAACATAATGCCCCATGTCACAATAGTGTGATGGTTGGAGGAACACAGTGGCGAGTTCCAGTTGATATGCTGCCGACCCACCTTCCCTCCGTCCCCCTGACTCGCCAGATCTGAACTCGATCGAACACATCTGGGATGTGATCAAACTTAGCATCAGAGCTCATCGGCTTCCTACTCGAAATTTACGTGAATTAGGTGCTTTGTATGTGTGCAGATGTGGTGTCAACTCCCACCAGCGACCTATCAAGGCCTCACTTCTTCCACGCCACGACGCGTCGCCGCTGTTATCCCTGCCGAAAGTGAACATACGGGATATTATGTAGGATGTAATAATGTTCTGGCGGATCAGTGTGTAGTTCTCTTCTAAAGAAACGCTACTCTTTGTAGCGGTACAAGTATATGGTCCAATACTTGGGAAGATCTTGACAACGTTGGAAAGCAGTAGTGCTGAAACTTAAACTTGTTATCAGGTATCATCTAACGCACTTAAGATATTAATGCTTTTTATCATGACAATTGATTTTTGGTTCCAGTCTATATATTATCAATGAGGCAATTTTAATGTTGCAATTAGTTTCCAAGTAAGACGCGAAACTAGTTTAATGGTCATTTTCCTCTGCAAACTTTTACCGCTAATGAGAAAACCGAAAGATATGACATAGTCTTCGCATAGTTTGCGAAACAGCTATTTTTTTAAATTAAATGTATCGCTGTAGTGTTTCTGTTATGATGACGACGAACGAGTCGTCGCCAATGTTGACTGGTGGCCAATGCTAAATAGAAACATATGAATCACAGTCAGTAACGTCCATAAGGTGCTGGCTGCATGGTCTGGATATGCAACGACTAAAATCATTAGAAGTCGTTGGTAAAAAATAATAAATATTGTACTTAGCTGGTTGCACAGGATTCTTCTTGGCTGCACGTATATAATTACAAACAGATAGCTATTGAAGCCCCACTTAGGCCACACGTTACTAAGCGCCTTGTTAGAGGTTGCTTCCTATCAGCTGAAGGCAATGTACTTTACTACTTGTCGTCCCGAGCAAGAGTGGACGAGAGCTCGCTAGAAACTTGATAGAAGCCGCGGATCGGCGCTGGTTGCGACTCGCCGGTCCAACGATACTGATACGAACCGCGATCGATAACTGCAATCCCTAACAAGTGTGGTATCGAACGTTGATACCACAGATTCAATACGCGTGAATACAGAATGATCTTGTAAATAACCATAGACTTGACACAAGTAAATCTCCTTTTAACATGGATGTAGGGTAATGCCTTGGTCACATCAGTGTTGACATCACGATCGATGTTTTTTCCCCGCTTTTAAAATGAACCCTATGAGGTGATGGAATATGGTCAAAGCTCTCTCTGTGAAACAGTAAAGGAAATACTTCCATCTTGTCACACCACTTTCATTGCTCCCCCCCCCCCCCCCTCTCCTTGTCCCTTCTCATACAGATTGCTCTTTCTCTGTCTTCTTCCATTGCTACCAGAGCGAGAGTGAAATAAGAGACGTGCTTCTCGTAGAAACCTATCCATATTTACGAGTGTGAGACACAGGTGAACAATGCTTACAAACACGATAGCTCAGTTAAGAGTTCCTCGACAATTTTCCGCGAAGTTTGTGTTGTCAGAGGAAGAGCATCAGCGAAGAAGGTTTTGTTCAGCTCAGGCGCTAAAGCGTTTCGCGCGAACAGGCCGGTTCGTCACGCGACGCGCTCCCCTAGTCTTGCAAAACAACTGAGTCACGCGCATCTGCACAGTGAATTGCTCGACATGCATTTTTTTAAATGGACTACAAAGCCTGCACTATGCCACCAACGTTATTCTATCTACGTATTCACGACACTAATCGAGAATGCAAGACAAAAGTTTTCTAAATACGCTTTGTACGTTTTGTCAATCCGTGAAATAGCTGAAGTGGTAATTTTATCCCGACCCACATGTTTGCAGATGACCGAAAACCACTTTCCAGTTCCTAAGATTTGAACTGAGAGCTGACAGAACTGCAGAAAGTAATGGACGAGCATAGTGTTGGAATCTCGCTGAGTAGAACAGTGAATTTGGCAGAACGTCTGTAGATGTCAATAGTTAAGAACAAACGTAACGCAACCAGTCATTTATAGAAATTTATACTGTTTACGGAGCTTTGAATTCTCAGATGAGACCGTCATCTTCAGCTAATTTAATCAGAATCTGTACTCTTTGGCATAACAGATGAGAGGGAGACTATGAAAAATTTTAGAATGCCGTTGTTCTAAGAACAAATGATATTGTTTGTATTAAACAGCTGCTCAAATAGGTCGTTAACTATCATCATTTTATTATTTTCTATTATTTTCTGCGCACAAAAAATGTATTTGATTGAAGAACAATTCTGGGCTACGATTTTCTACGGTATTTTAATCGTCATTAAGGCCTAAGCAATATGAAATCGGCTTAGAAATGCATAAACAGAAGAAGCCCCATCTAAGGGAGTAACTGGTAATTGGTACGGCGAATTCGAAAGAGATTGGTGTTTTTCTTGGTGATGAATCCAAAACATTTTACATCAACAGTTGGGCGTGAGAAATCTTTGTCGTCGATGGATTTCACACAAAGTGACTGTCGGTCAAATGCAATAACCCACTGATAGGTGCAGAAAGACTATGAAAAAATTCCAAGGCGGCACTACAAATTTTGTTTGGAACATCGTTACTGATGATGAAACTTGGATTTATTCTTATGATTGTGGAAAGAAAAGTCAATCGCTTCAGTAGCTCTTTCAAACAGAACCTAAGTTTACGAAAGTCCGGCGAATTCGTAGTGTTAGTAAGAAGGTGGTAACTAGCTCTTTTTTATATAGTTGCTATGTTCTTGTAGACAGCGTCTTCCAAATGTCGCCACATCCGGGGAACGGCCAAGGAACAGGTGCTCTGTGTCCAGTCCAACGATTTGGAAACAATTCGTGAAGACGTGCTGTGGTACTTCGTGAGCTGTGGGCTGGACACCCATCATGTAGGCACCAGATGTTCCTCCAAGTCTGCAGAGGAACGTCTTCTAGCATCCCTGGAAGATGATCTATTAGGAGGTTCCGATACTTGTGCGTGTTCTGTGTTAGGCCTATGAAAAACAGGCTTTTTTCTGCGTTGGTAAATCCCATCGTCCACTCGCGACCTACTGCTTGACTGTCACGCGCTAACTGACTATCAAGTCACAAGGAACTCACAAGCACACTGTAAGCAAACACAACATCGTACTACGCTGGTTGAATGGCACCAATAAATGTCGATGTGGGAACTTTGGACAATACGAAAATCGAATGGCGCTAGAATTCTGCAACAAACACCAATGACATTCTAATGAACACAACAGACATAGTTCCACTTAAAAAGCTGTATGTTTGCACAAAAAATACGCTCTCTAAGTATTATTGCAATTTGTTTATTGGATAACAATACGAGCCCTTGACTGCCAATCCATTCTTTAAAAACCACAAATCAATAGCACTTTCCATTCCCGCAATGTTTGCGCTGCAAGTTTTAGGTAATTCACTTTTTACATATCACACTAGAAACAAGATTATCCACGACTGTCCCCTCTTGCACAGAAAGAAACGAATTATGCACCAGCCGCACGGGATTAGCCGAGCGGTCTAAGGCGCTGCAGTCATGGACTGTGCGGCTGGTCCCGGCGGAGGTTCGAGTCCTCCCTCGGGCATGGGTGTGTGTGTTTGTCCTTAGGATAATTTAGGTTAAGTAGTGTAAGCTTAGGGACTGATGACCTTAGTATTTAAGTCCCATAAGATTTCACACACATTTGAACATTTTTTTTAAAATTATGCACCATAAAAATATTTGTCCATCTTCCTTACGAATTAAAGGTCCTTGAAGAGAATGAAAATTTTAAAACGAAATTTAAATCATTTCTGCTTAAGATGAATTTCTGAGTAGATAGTATGTATGTCGTTTCGTTATATTTATCAAATTTTCTTGTAGATTACGAATACAACAAAAAAATCCAGTTATGTAATTGACCAGCGTGTGGTCACGATTTCACAGACGAAATGCATTTCACTCGTAAAGCTATTGACACGTCCAAAATTGTAGGGATGTGTCGCGAATATGATCCTCGAAACGGTGGGAGAAAACTCATTGGTCGTGCGACGTTTTATACAACTGACCCTGATTTAGTGTTTTCTTGAAGGGGACCAGTTCAACGAGCGCAAGCGTACGATGTTGAACAGCGATGTCGCAACAGTTAACTGAAGCCATCGATACCGACCGTCGGCTTTCGCCTACGAGGTCAACAAAATGGCGGACATAACCGACACATCGAAAACGAATATGATGCGTAATAGACGAAACATAAAACGAATTGCAGTTATTACCAGCACATCACATTCGTTTTCTTAGCTGACTCACAATCAAGTTGTGACCTTCCAACCTAACGTACATCTCGGGTGTGTAATGAAACTGGACACTATGCTGAATTTATTTTGACGTGTAAGTCATTTTCCAAGTTTAATTTTGACAACGGCTGGTAGCTGGCGATTTGTACTGTGGTTGTGTATTTGAGATTTCTGAGTACTACATTACGTATTAGTCTTCTGTCACAAAATATTAATAGTTTCAGTTTCAATGCCTATATAATCCGTTTGTTCACCAAACCGTTATATTATTTCGTAATCGAATGTGATCAACATCTTATGTTTAAAGCTTTGGATTATCGAAAACTATTTCTCCATTGTCTATTTTACAAGAAATTAAAAAAGGAATATTTCTGAGATAATTGATACATGTAACTTCATTGGTCTTTATTTAATATAAATCTCAAGTAATGGCGACCATTAATTGGCTGAAGTAGTAAATCATTAAAATTCGAATAGTTACATTAATTAGTCATGCGAATGACGGTGTGGATGCCGTATATTAGAAGCGAATTATATATAAATTTAATGACACTTATGTTAAAATTATCTGTTCGTAAAGCATAAATAAATATTTCAATGGATCAAAGTAATGTAATAATAATGAACGAAAAAGTTTGTGTGAAAAACCGAAAATGTTGTCAAACACTTAAATAGATAATAAATGCAGAGCTCTCGCCAAATGTAATTTTTTCAACGTAGTTTAGTTCTGGATTCTGTACAGAGGAGACATGTATGTTGTGTACAACATACAACTGTGCGAGTACGCTAGTGTTTGCTATGTAGAATTTCTGTTGAAAGCAGAAAAAGGGTAAAAAACTATAAAAATCAATCAAAAACTGGTCTGAGAAGATTCGTTTATAACAGCGTGTTAAGTAAATGCCAATTCAAAACTTCTCTTGCAGCAATAAATCATTCTCTAGACAAGGGACACAACGATTTCGACGGCTGGTGACGGAAAGATGGCAAATTTAGGTAAGTGGAACGCTATTCACTTACCTCCATGAGGAAGTATTAAACTATTATAACTGTCCCTCTTTTTAAACTCAATTTTTAAATGCGGAAGTTCACAGTAGCACGTGAGAATTGCAAACTTGCTTAATTAGTCAGCAAGGAACAAACGGTGTCACCTTTTAACCTAACCTAGACTCGGGCTACGCTACTCTTGCTACCAACATTCCGAAAAACAATACGGACGTAAAACAAATATTGCCAATTTTCTGTTCTCTTTCTGCTGGGGCACGCGTGACGTCACATGGTAGAATAACATTACGTCAGGAATCAAGGCCGACATCCGATTATGGTAGGTGCAATTGACTCACAAAAAAGTTATACAGAAGCACGTATGGTGTCATAGATCATAACAGCATTACATCACTGATATAGGTTGACGTCCTGTATCGGTAGGTACAGTTCACTCACAAAAAATAAAATAGATACTTTAGACAAACAACTGGGAGAATATCAGGGTGGAAGATCCTGTGCAGAACAAATTTTTAACTTAAAGTCAATAATTCGGAATAGAATGTTAACTAGTAAACCAATAATAGTGTCATTTACTGATTTCAAGAAAGCATTTGACTGTATGGACAGAGAAACAATAGGTAAGGTCATTAGAGAATTTGGTGTTAAATCAAAATCAGCAGATATAATTCGTGAAATACTAACAGGTACAATATCTTAAGTCAAATTTATGGGAGAAGTATCTCAGCCATTTGAAATAAAAACTAGTGTTAGACAAGGTGTTAGTTAATCATCACCTTTACTGTTTGATTGTGTTCTAGAAGAAACTGTAAGGTTCTGGAATTTGGGGCTAAAAATCACAAAATTGAACCAATAACTCTGGGAAGGACAACAAATGGAATTAAGGTAAACTGCTTGGATTTTGCGGATGATTTTGCAATACATGACAGAAGCAGTTATTCAGACAAACATTCTGGAAAAAGCAACAAACAGAACTGGTCTCAAAATTTCAGCTGAAAAAAACAAAATTCATGACAAATATACAAAATGCGCCAAAATTCATGGAAACACAAACTGGTAAAAATAGAGCGAGTAAATAAATTTAAATATCTTGGAGAAACTATACAACAGAATGGACTAGAAAAATCTGCAGTAGATGTAAGAATTAACAAAATGGAAAGAGCATATGATTTGACCAAAAATATTTACAACAAGAAATGTATATCTAGAGAAATAAAACTAAAACGCTACACCACAGTGTTACGACCAGAGTGTTTATATGAATCTGAATGCCACGCGATGAACTATAACATGGACAAACTAAAGCTACTGGAAAGAAGGACTATTAGAAAAATAATGGGTGCAATAAAAACTGCAGGTGGTTGGAAAATAAGAAGTAATGAGCTGATGTACAAAAATATAGAGAAAATATATGAAGTAATGGCCAAAGGTTTGACCAAAAATATTTACAACAAGAAATGTATATCTAGAAAACTAAAACACTACACCACAATGGTACGACCAGAATGTTTATATGGATCTGAATGCCTCGCGATGAACTATAACTTGGACGGGCCAGAGCTACTGGAAGGAAGGATTATTAGAAAAATAATGGGTGCAATAAAAACTGCAGATTGTTGGAAAATAAGAAGTAATGAGGGGATCTATAAAAATATAGAGAAAATATCTGAAGTAATGGCCAAACGAAGATTAACCTTTTTCGGACACCTCTATCGAATGGATGGAAATAGACTAACAAACCACAGACTCCTATATTTCTGGAAGAAGAAATCGACAATTTTTTTGGGATTTGAGGTCCGCTAGTTACGCAAAACACCGTTTTTCTCAGTACCCAAACATGTTTCGGCACCACTCTGCCATCATCAGTGGGTTTTCTTTATTATTTATTCTTTACATTTGGTGAGCATGAATTTTCTGGATCACTTTTGTGTTAATTATTACAGGTAGCTTGTCATGTTTTCGTGTGGCAAGCACTTCCATTCCTCGCATCATGGTGAGATGAGATAACAAACCACAATTACACTCCCATAGTGCTCAGAGCCATTTGAACCACAATTACACTGTGTTCTGGTGTAGTGAAAAGCGTTTTACTACGTTATTTGTGGAAAATTCTTGTTATAGCTACGTATGCATCACAACATCTCAGCATGATGCGGAGAATGGAAGGGTTTGCCACACGAAAACATGACGAGCTATGTGTAATAATTAACACGAAAGTGGTCCAGAAAATTCATGCGCACCAAATGTAAAGAATAAATAAAAACGAAAACCCACTGATGATGGCACAGTGGTGCCGAAACATGTTTGGGTACTGAGAAAAACGGAGTTTTGCGTAACTGGCGGACCTCAAATCCCAAAAATTTTAACTGCAAATCGACAATAGCATGGATTACAGAAGAAAGGAAAGATCTAGAAAGAAAAAACATCAAAGAATCAGAAATAACCGAGAGAAACCGTTTTAAAAATAAAATACTAAATTTGGAAGCCTTTTAAAGCAGAAGAAATAAAAAATCTGGAACAACATCGACAGAAGAAAGGATGAGACTTCATGGGGAGAAAATGGAAGTTGTCAACGTGATCCTAGCTGGTCAATAAGATTGTAAGAAAAAAAGGGTTACCAGTCATGTCGTCCTGTTTGTGCGCTAATCAGGTCATATATCACAACAGCATTACATCATGGTTCAGTGCTGACACCCGGTACATCTACATCTACATCTACAGGACTACTCTGCAATTCACATTTAAGTGCTTGGCAGAGGGTTCATCGAACCACAATCATACTATCTCTCTACCATTCCACTCCCGAACAGCGCGCGGGAAAAACGAACACCTAAACCTTTCTGTTCGAGCTCTGATTTCTCTTATTTTATTTTGATGATCATTCCTACCTATGTAGGTTGGGCTCAACAAAATATTTTCGCATTCGGAAGAGAAAGTTGGTGACTGAAATTTCGTAAATAGATCTCGCCGCGACGAAAAACGTCTTTGCTTTAATGACTTCCATCCCAACTCGCGTATCATATCTGCCACACTCTCTCCCCTATTACGTGATAACACAAAACGAGCTGCCCTTTTTTGCACCCTTTCGATGTCCTCCGTCAATCCCACATGGTAAGGATCCCACACCGCGCAGCAGTATTCTAACAGAGGACGAACGAGTGTAGTGTAAGCTGTATCTTTAGTGGACTTGTTGCATCTTCTAAGTGTCTTGTCAATGAAACGCAACCTTTGGCTCGCCTTCCCCACAATATTATCTATGTGGTCTTTCCAACTGAAGTTGTTCGTAATTTTAACACCCAGGTACTTAGCTGAATTGACAGCCTTGAGAATTGTACTATTTATCGAGTAATCGAATTCCAACGGATTTCTTTTGCAACTCATGTGGATCACCTCACACTTTTCGTCATTTAGCGTCAACTGCCACCTGCCACACCATACAGAAATCTTTTCTAAATCGCTTTGCAACTGATACGGGTCTTCGGATGACCTTACTAGACGGTAAATTACAGCATCATCTGCGAACAACCTAAGAGACCTGCTCAGATTGTCACCCAGGTCATTTATATAGATCAGGAACAGCAGAGGTCCCAGGACGCTTCCCTGGGGAACACCTGATAGCACTTCAGTTTTACTCGATGATTTGCCGTCTATTACTACGAACTGCGACCTTCCTGACAGGAAATCACGAATCCAGTCGCACAACTGAGAAGTTCAGTTGATTCTCGGCACCAGATCTAGGTTGTCCTGCGGCGACTCACCTGCGGAAGCACCACTCCCCGCCAGCCTGCTGGTGCGCTGGACTCGTCCCGTCTCGCCGCCTGTTGCCGCCGAACACGGCCGCCCACCAGCACCGCAGCAGGGTGCGAAGCCGGTACCACAGGGTGGCGCGCCACGGACCTCGCGCCATGCCGACGCACTTGTCACTGCGCTCTGTCACTCCGACGTCCTCACCGAACACTGAGTCCAATCCCGCTAACCCTAAACTAAGGCAAGCGAATTCTTCTGTCGCTAACAGGGCCAGCAATCCAACCGTCTTCTCGTTAAATTGCTTCATAGGCAGTCGGTAGTACTGTAGCAATCATTTCACACACGAATAACACCACACTGTGTCCTTGTCTATTTTTACCCCCGTTAGCAGCATAGAACCCTTATTGTCTAAATTATATAATGCTACTTCACCTGTCACACACTGCTACTCGCTATATTTCTCCGCAACTCCCGTGACTTCTGCACGTTGTATCCAATACTCCACGAGTCACACAACTCGATATTTGCAGTCGAAAGCACTACAACGCTGCGACTCCATGGTCGCAATGGCACTTTGCAAGGATGATTACTGCACTATTTCTGTGCAAAGACGAACTATTCGCCAGATAATCGCTTTTCTGCAGGCTCCAGTCACACGAGTACAGATGTTATAGGACACAGACAAGCGTAGGAGGAAGCCAGGTAATCAACACAGTAGGAAACTTTACGAGAAATGGCACTAGACTTCTTGAATATGAAACATTTTCCGGCTACGTCACACATAACACTGGCTAGTAGCTTCTGTTCCTTAATGCGACGTTTTTCAGCACAGCTATTTAGAAACACACTGCGCTTGCTAATATCACCTGTGCAAAAGTCACTCGTTAACCGAATCTCTGGTAGCACAAATCAATAACAGCATGCAGTTTTTTCTGCTTTTTCACTGTCCTGAGAGCGTCAATTTCTAGCTACAGGCGATTCTGACCGTGTAAAGCCCATACACTACTTTACCTGACATTCACTATAACTCGCAAATTTTCTCCAAAACTCCACTCACTCCTGCACAATTTCTTTCACTACCTCACACCCTGTATTCCACCAGACTTATTTGTTGTCAAACGCACCACAACGAATCAGTTCATTACTGCGACGTTCTATAAAACTGTTTAGGAAAACTTCCGGCTCGCTGACGTTGCCTGTGGAAACGTGGAAATCGACCTCCGGTAGAGCAGACGCGATGTAAGGGAATGTTTTGGAACGGCCAGACGCCGCACTGAAGACGCCTTCAGGCGCTCGCCGAATGTCGTAACTACATGCGAATGGGGCCGAGGAGAGGCGCCACAAATCGTGTTACTATCTGAGGCCTAATTAACACGCGAAACACTTGTCACGCGCGCACACACACACACACTGCGCCACTGCCGGTCAGACGCGATAGCTCACAACAGATGCCTCCCACTACACTGTGCGCCAGAGGATACACGCGGAAAACAGCTCGCCAGTGTCGTTCCTGACTCACGGAACTCTCGGGCGCTACCTGACGCGTCAGGGTGGTAACGATCAGCGCGCAGGGCTGCACGCTGACTCACGACCGCGAACCGAGTCGAGCAGCGGCCGAGCTACTACTGAAGACGGATAAGCACTGCCGGGCAGCCAACCCCCACCACAGCCAGTAGAACGCTGTGATACATTCGGCTCCTGCCGATGACACAGCTGTTACGTAACAGCGATAACACACTCCAAGCGATCCCTCGACAGATGTATCAGGGCACGCTTCTGACCGATCCTGCGTCTCTTTAAGCGTTTCAAGGCTTCCGAATGCGCTCTTTCAGTCAGCCGTTTGACCTACAATTTCTTCCGAGTTCCTACCGTCGGAGCGACAACTACTTTCGCGCATCAAATAATACTTCGGCTGTTTCCCCAGTCACAACGTCACATGCTCAGCAACAAATGCACGACCTCTTCCCCAAAATACCCACCTCCATTTAACGTGACACCGCAGGGATTTGGATAAGATCTTACTGTAGGACCCTTGAACTACGCTAGCGTTTGAACAGTCACAACTTTCTTCGACATTCTTCCGCCTTAATCCTTGCGGACAGACTTGCACTGTAGACTTACGTCAGAGAGAACTCTTTACAAATTCTTTCCATTCATCTACAGCAGATTCGATATTTCAGGTACAAAATTTGGCTCAAGCGACTCCCCTGTTTTGACAGTCCCGGGATGAAACTTTCGACAATACCTCAAGAGCTGACGATACATCGAATTTTAAGAAATTTCCTGTCTACAATCTAGAAAAAAAAAATAGAATAAATATCTAACTCCAATTACTTCTCTTTCTTTCGCAGACGATGCTATTAATCTGGCCGTCGTGAGACCTGGAATTTCATTTTGATAGATTGTCGGATTAAATGCATATAGTCTGCAAAGAAAATATTGCTTCCTCTCGTACCGAAAATCCTACCTCCCTTGTATCTGACACGACACATTTACGGGCACGATCATACTTTAGGACCTTGGAACTACGCTGGTAGTGAAAGGAGTCACGACCTGTTTCAGGATTTTTCAGGTTGAGTTTCAGCGGCCGTGGGAGGAATGTCGCCGTACGTCAAACAGATTGCTCCTGCGGTGTATTCGCAAAATCATTAATCGTTCCCAGAGGTCTCTGCTACTCCACAGTATTTTATTTATATTTCAAAAATATAAATTATTGTTATTTTGAAAAGTATCATTCTTTGTATATGCAGTAAATAAAACAAAAGAAAAGAAAGCTGTAAAAAGATGAAAAACGAAAATTGTAAGATGTACGACCTGTTTTAAACATCAGGTAACAGGTCTGTAATTTGGCTATAAATAAATAAAATAAAAATAAATACTCATAGTACAATGAACGCAAGTCAAATGATAACTGAGGATATTGACTGTACGTATGATCAAAACTGACGGACTGAACACAAATTATTTTTGCTCATTATAGAACAAAAACTGGTGCTTTAAACACGAAACTGAGACCGTCTAGTGTTCATTTCAGGAGATCCTCTTGCTTCGACCGTTCCAAACTGAACGATTTGATAATCTCTCGCAGCTGATGCAATCTCGAATTATATGAAAACCTCCCGTCTCCGGTGCTGTAGTAGTTTTATTGTTGTATCATTTGCATTCACCTCTGGTACTCCACAACGAAGTGGACACAAGGCAATGAAAACTGTACGGATCAACTGAGTACATAATCGAAAGTATCAGACTGTGGACAATTTCTTCCCGTCCTATCTAGAATAAGTGCGGCATTTGAAACGCTTCGACACTCTAGTATCTACTGTAGATGATTTTCTTTGACCGCCCCGTAATAAAAAAAGATCCGATAATATGTCAGAGCTGGCGCAAAATCCGATTAACCTTTGTAAATTACCTGTTTGCAGCCCAGAAGGAACCAGACAGCACTAATACGGCAGTCGAGTTGCCTCACTGTCCACCTCCAGCTGCCGACGTAAGACCTGAGATTTCTGTTCTATAAACTGTTGCTTTTACGTATGTTCCGTCAGTACAGCCTACAAAAGACTGGTCATAAATACGAAACTGAGCTTGTTTATTTTTCGCCGCATGAGTTTCTGTTGTCTTGACGCTCCCGAGGAATGAACTTACGAGCTTCAAACTCAACGGTGAAATGATTACACTGTCACAGATACGACCGTGAGTGCGATTTCCCGTTTCCCCATACCTCAGAAATACATCGGCGATAAGGAAACCCTTTCAAATGACGTGTTAATTTTTCATAGCTGCTGGTTTCCGCTCCGGGAACCTTATTTTTCCCCGTTAACGCTGTGGTGTCACCGCCAGACACCACACTTGCTATGTGGTAGCCTTTAAATCGGCCACGGTCGGTTAGTATACGTCGGACCCGCGTGTCGCCACTATCAGTGATTGCAGACCGAGCGCCGCCACACGGCAGGTCTAGTCTAGAGAGACTTCCTAGCACTCGCCCCAGTTGGACAGCCGACTTTGCTAGCGATGGTTCACTGTATACAGACGCTCTCAATTGCAGAGACGACAGTTTAGCATGTATTCTGAACAGATAATATTGTTATAATCATGTACCGTCAAGAGCGAGGTTCATCATTAGTGGACTAAAGTTAAGTATCAAACTAATTACGTCCGCTTTCTGATTTCTAATTCCTTGTCATCTTCCAGACCTCACGTCAGTGTAGTTCTTCCCTCCTCACGCCAGCCAGCGTGAGCTAAAACGCGTGCATTTCGGCCTCCACTCGTGACGTGGTGTTGGCTCTTCTGCCAACACAACAAACGCACTCTGAAACATCACACGCTAACCGATCGTTGACGAAAGCACATCTTGTCCTTGTGGTCACACTTTGCGTTTCGGTAAAGTGCTCCGGAACACTTTTATAGACAACACACTCGCGTGTTAATGTCTAGTCGAGCTGCCGATGATGAGCGCTGGTGGCCTGTCCGGCGCGGTAACGGTTTCCAGACAACAACGTTATCAGACAAAGAGACGGAAAGTGACAGACTGGCCGTGTACTGAAGGAACACTACACCACGGCAGGTGCTGACCTGGCGAGAGGTGACGTGCTACTGGGGCTCCCTGGCGAGCAGCGGGTGGGCGTGGCCGCCTTCCGCCCTGGACCGGACGCTACGCAGCCACTATCCGCTAGCCGCACGCGTGCTGGGTGGACGCTTCCTAGTGCGTGACCGCCGGCGGATAACGTGCGACTGCACGCACCGAACGGCGAACTGCGAGGCGGCCGTCTCCAGCCGTGACGTCGCGCCAGCGCAGCGAGTGCAAGATAACGCTCCGCCTGCATTAGCTCGCATCGTTTGTTTACACCCGGCTGCTGGCTGTGACGTCACGAGTTCAGCGAGTTCACGCCGCATGCGTCACGTCCCCATTTCTGTTTAAATCCGCGTATTCAGTGTCACCTCCAAGTCGCCGGAAACACATCTCTGTTGCTTCGGAATACGCTATACTTCTGTAGCTACGTAAACTTTCCTAGCGTGTTAACACTTTGCCGTCCGCACGTTTCGTACAAATTTATTCGCTTGGCGCCGGTAGCGCTAATTCGGATTACTTGGCTTGTCGGCGGCCGCTTGTCACCTTTCCGTTGAGGACAAGCTTCAAACACATTGACTTTTGAAACTTCCTGGCATATTAAAACCGTGTGCCGGACCGAGACTCGAACTCGGGACCTTTGCCTTTCGCGGGCAAGTGCTCTACCGACTGAGCTACCCAAGCACGACTCACGCCCCGTTCTCACAGCTTTACTTCCGCCAGATCCTCGTCTCCTACCTTCCAAACTTTACAGAAGCTCTCCTGCGAACCATGTAGGACTAGCACTCCTGAGAGAAAGAATATTGCGGAGACATGGTTCGCAGGAGAGCTTCTGTAAAGTTTGGAAGGTAGGAGACGAGGTACTGGCGGAAGTAAAGCTGTGAGGACGGGGCATGAGTCGTGCCTGGGTAGCTCAGATGGTCGCCGGCACGGTAGCTCAGCGTGCTCGGTCAGACGGTTAGCTACCCTCATTAATAAAAAATCTGAGTGAACGGATCAACAAAGAACCTAAACGGCTGTCATCGGACGTCCGCCACGAACAAATTCATCGCCCAATATAGAGCAAAATGAGATTTAAAAAAAAAAGCGCCAAGTTTCCGTCACTTTCGACAGCTAGCGTAGCTGCAGGACAGTTTCAGAATGCACTCATTGAATTTCTCACTGCACAGAAAGAAGCTGTGTCAACGGAAGTGCAGTTAGTCGCTGGGCACAGATGGTGAGGTCATCACAGGGCCGTTACGCGGAGCTCCACGATTTTCAGTTGTTGAAGAGACCATCCACGGCCGTCACACCTGACATGTTGCAGCGAGCTGATGTAAATCGCCTCGGCAGTTGGCACTGCATGTGTCAATCAACAAAGAAAGTGTGGATGCAACTATCCTCACTGACGGATATGCAAAAGTATGTGCTAGATGGGTCCCGCGGTGTGTAACGGTGCACCACAAATCGCGCAGAACAAAACATTTGTCTTGATTTTTGCAACGTTTTGAAGCTCGGTGGGAGCCTTCTTGTCTCGGATATCGGATCGTGACACTATGACACCTGGGTTCACCATTTTGAGCCCGAAACAAAACGACAGTCGATGGAATGGTGCCATTTCCATTCCCCACAGAAGAAACAGATCGTGGAAGACATTTTGAGGACGATGAGCAGGTGGTTCCGCCATAAGGATTGGTACGGGCGACACGTACACGCCCTTGTTTCGCGCAGGAGGAAGGCCATAGAACGGGATGGAGATTACGTGAAAAAATAGGTTATGTAGATAATACACCATTCCTTCGTGTGTGTAATTCTCATTATGTTCAATAAAGAATTGTCGAAGAAAAAAATGTGGTGCATTACTTTCTGGGTAGCCCTCGTAGAAACGGGGATTGGCGATCATGATGTCACTATAGCAACCATGCTTACGAAAATAAATCAGTCAAGAAGCCTAGGAGAGAGTTTCTGTTAGACGGAGCGGATAAGCAGTTGTTAGCACCTGACTTAGACAGCGAACTCACATCACTTATTTCCAGTAAGATGTAATTAGAGGAATTATGGGTAACGTTTAAGGCACACAGTTTTAATCTGCCAGGAAGTTTCATATCAGCGCACACTCCGCTGTAGAGTGAAAATTTCATTCTAGAAACATCCCCCAGGCTGTGGCTAAGCCATGTCTCCGCAATATCTTTTCTTCCAGGAGTGCTAGTTCTGCAAGGTTCGCAGGAGAGCTTCTGTAAGGTTTGGAAGGCAGGAGACGAGGTACTGGCGGAATTAAAGCTGTGAGGACGTGGCGTGAGTCGTGCTTGGGTAGCTCAGTTGGTTTTCTCTGCCTCGTGATGACTGGGTGTTGTGTGCTGTCCTTAGGTTAGTTAGGTTTAAGTAGTTCTAAGTTCTAGGGGACTGATGACCATAGACGTTAAGTCCCATAGTGCTCAGAACTATCTGAACCATGTGAAATTAATTTGCATGTTTATGGGTTCGATTCCCGGCGGGGTCAGGGATTTTCTCTGCCTCGTGATGGCTGGGTGTTGTGTGATGTCCTTAGGTTAGTTAGGTTTAAGTAGTTCTAAGTTCTAGGGGACTGATGACCATCGATGTTAAGTCCCATAGTGCTCAGAGCCATTTGAACCATTTTACTTTATCGCATAGGACTGGCCACCTCCCCACTCTGCCCTGACTGTCAGCTCGAAGACACCGACGAGCACCGTCTTACGTGCCCCCTGAAACAAAACGTATGGCTCCTCATCCAACGAATCGTGGGCTTTTACCTCCGTGCCCCGCCAACGACGGTAACCCCGGATTTCCTGTTGTTGCCCCAGACATTTCACTACCCTCTTGCTAAGCACCATACCCTAATCTGGTGTCGAGGACAGGCTTTAGAATATCTCTTTCGGAGTGGTCCGCATACAGTCCTTGACTTCTGGTACAAAGTTGTGACCGCGCATAGCACCCTCACCCGAAAACCATCTTACCGACAAACTTTTGCCGGTTATCTCCGCAGCGTCTTCCTTGACCCCCCTCAAAGTTGGGGTGTACCATGCCTACCTGTCACATGATGCAACACTCTTATCCACGTTCTCATGCATCGACCAAAAACAAACACAATTTTTTTTTTTTTTTAGGAAGAAGACAGAATATGTTATATTTTGTTGTATTTAATTTTTTTAAACTAACAGTCATTTGTATATTTTTAAATGGTACCTTGAAGAACTTTTGCATAGTGAATATATATGTACTTTTAGTTTGTTCAATACAAATTTTTAAACAAAAACAAAACAAAAAAAACAAAAAAAAAGGAAAACAGGATATGTTCTAATTTGTTGTATTTCATGTTATTCTAATAATTTGTTTACCTAACACTCATTTGTATATGTTTAACTGGTCCCTTGAAGAACTTTTGCTTTGTGTATATATATATGTACTCTCCGTTTGTTCAATAATAAAGAATACAAAAAAAAAAAAAGTTGGTAGAGCACTTGCCCGCGAAAGGCAAAGATCCCGAGTTCGAGTCTCGGTGCGGCACACTGTTTTAATCTGCCAGGAAGTTTCATATCAGCGCACACTCCGCTGCAAAGTGAAAATCTCTTTCTGGAAGCAATGACTTTTGCGAGGTTTAATTTTCCGGAAACCCTCTATTTTGCCGTATCGTTCCACAAACTCGAATTTTCTTTTCAAGTCAGTTCTCTGCAAGTTCTACACTGTTATAATAATTATCCATGCAGAGGTAATGCCACTTTCCATCAGAAGGTGTCGATAGTTCCATCACTGTTTTTGCTAAAGTCTGTCCAGCGCCGGAATACATCTTGAATGAGAAAATGTATCCCGTATTCGAATCACACAGCATCCGAATGAGTATGCCGTATTTCGTAATTTTCGACTGACTGTAAACTTTAAAATTTAACCGTCCACTCCACGGTATCATTCCTTCATCAGTTGAGATGTTTTGATTGAGATTAAACGTTTCTTTAAACGTTTTGGAAAAATAATCAATTACGAATTGGACTTTGACAAGCCGGTGGGCGTTCTCCGGTTTATTGTTGCTGTCGGAAAAATGTAAAAATGATAATATTGTCTGAATCGGTTGCGGAACATCGTTTTGCGAAATATCGTTGTGTCTATCAACGGATTCGTTGACCAACAATCATCGATCCTTGCGTTTTTTTTTACAATTTCCATAAGGATAGCAAGCCCAAACAATTTTATAAGTTCGGGTCCCGTAACGTCGACAAATTTGGCATTTTTTAAATCCAGTTTCCTTCTACTGCAATTTTGACTGTACATCTTGTTGGTTTCGTTGCTAATATATTCAAATAGGTCGTTCCCAATTAGTAATTCTACGATATCCTCGACGCTCTGTGTATCTTTGGGAAATATGTCTGGACCCGAGCATCCTTCAAATTAGTCCTCGGTAAATCAAAGTCTAACCACTGTGCACCGTCTTCTTCGTCTGATTCAGACGAATCAGTTGGCAACCGTAGCGTTCGCCGAATTCATCTTGGACGTATTTCACTGTCTTCCTACGATTCCGATTCACTTTCATTTTTTTGATAACCAGTGTCTTCTTCAAATCGGCCAAGTCGTCCGGAACGTCAGACAAGACGTCGGCGCATTCATAGTAAATAATCCTATTGTCTCTTTCGTCCGCCATGATGAAAGGGCACAAGTACTTCTAAAAACAAACAACTTGTTGACGTGTGTAACTGATTGTTACCTGAACAAAACACCAACAGAATGCAAAAGATATTAACGTGCTGTCGCCGGCCACTGCGCGAAGAATTGCTCACGACACCACTGTAGTGTCGCCGGCCGTTGACTGCTATTTCGCGCACGACACCAAGGTGGTGTTGCCGGACGGCAGAGTGTTAATCTACAAGGCGATTGAAAAATCATGTCCCATAGGACGAAGTATACCAGAGTAGTATGACAAGTCCACGTTCTAACAAAGAAATTAGACATTTTTCATCATATTTATTTCATTTTTCAACATAATCTCCTTTTAATTCTACCAATTTCTCTCATCTGCTTAATCCGTCCAAATAATAGTGTCTTTCCCTGTAAAATAATTGTTTGCGCCGGCCACAGTGGCCGTGCGGTTCTAGGCACCTCAGTCCGGAAGCGCGTGACTGCTACGGTCCCAGGTTCGAATCCTGCCTCGGACATGGATGTGTGTGATGTCTTTAGGTTAGTTAGGTTTAAGTAGTTCTAAGTTCTAGGGGATTGATGACCTCAGATGTTGAGTCCCATATTGCTCAGAGCCATTTGAACCATTTGAGTTTAATTGTTTGCGAAGGTGATGAGCGCCTCATTCGAGGAAAATTTCTGTCCTCCGAGCTCAACTTGTAGTCGATGGAGCATTAATAGTTGCTTGGGGCTAGTTCTGGTGAGTACAAAAGGTGGTCAAGCGGCTGAAACCGCGGTTCGTGGATTTTCGCCATGGCAACCGCTGAGGTATTACACAGCGCATTATCTTGATGAAACAAATTTGTTCTTGTGCAAATATGATCGCTTTTCCTAAATTTCCGCTTTCAGAGCGTCAAGCAATGTTGCGTGGCATGATCCTGTAATAGTTATTCCCTTTTCTCTAGCACCGATAGATGAATCTGAGCAATGTTATCGCCAGTGCTTGCAGTTTTTGGCTTTCTCGAACGTTCTTCATCACCCAAGCCCGTACGGCCACGTTTAAATTCAGCTGCCCAAAGTTTCATGATGCTAAATGACGATGCAGAGTCCTTGTACACAGCGTCCAGCTCATGTTTTATTTGTGTAAGTGTATTGTCTTTCAAAAACAAAAATCTAATGACAGCTCGATATTCAATTTTGTACAAATATGGTTCAAATGGCTCTATGCATTATGGGAGGTCATCAGTCCCCTAGACTTAGAACTACTTAAACCTAACTAACCTGAGGCCATCACACACATCCATGCCCGAGACAGGATTCGAACCCGCGACCGTAGCAGCAGCGCGGTTCCGTACTGAAGCGCCTAGAACTGCTCGGTCATAGCGGCCGGCTTATTCGATTTTGTCCATTTTCATACTCACTGGAACGACTGTCAAACAACTGCGCGTCCAAAATGGCTGAAATTTTGGTGAATGCCTTGCTACGAATGCGCAAACAAATTCCCTAACTTACCAACGTAAGTGCTGCTATCTTCATGATAAGGTCGGAAACTTTTCACACTACCATCGTACATTGCTGATGTACGGCGCATACAACAAAGTCGTAATTACTGGAGATCGTGAAAATACAGAGAGACGCAACAGATGGGCTTTAATCGCATAAAGAAAAATGTTACATCATCAGTCAATGACAACTTGTAACTTAACAGGTCAGTTGTTCACAAGCCCCTCTACTGCAGAAGCTGCTCAAACTGAATGCCATCATGCAGGCGTCACGTCCGGGGCTGCACACTGACAAATGCCAAAGACATATATATTTTGATACACGATTTCGAGGAACAAAATACTTGGTAATGTGAGCTCACTGCCACTGAGTTTGTACCCGAACATTCTTTAAAAAAAGCCGCAAAGCACTGTAGCGTCCCTGTGTAAACGGAGCACCGCTGAGCACTTTTGCTGATAATGTCTTTACAGATGAGCTACACTTTCCTAAAATTCTTCCAGTAAACCAACGTGGACCGTTCACCATCCCTACTACTGTCTTAACGTGTTCGTTGCATTTCATATCATTTTGCAACTTTACGCCTACATTTTTAATCGGCGTGACTGTGTCAAGCACCACGCTACTAATACTATGTTCGGACATTACAGGATTGTTTTTCCAACTCACCTGCATTAATATACATTTATCACCTTTAGAGCAAGCTGTCATTCATCACATCAAATAGAAATTCTGTCTAAGTCACACTCAATCATTCACTTAACGACAATCCTCATGTGATCAGTGACTAAAAATAAAAAGATGTAATTGAAATATGCCTGGGCTAGCAGGACAGAGCGCATTAGGTCGTGGAAAGGGACCAAAAATATGTTGTCAGTTTCACCTAACATACAAACTTTATTTATCAACACATAATATTACAACAAGGATGCAAAACACTTAAAACTTTAATCGACCTCCCTTGATTAACTTTAGATCGGCTGTAGGCCACACTCAAAATTCAAGACAGAAAGCCTAAGCAAGAAATTGAAATACAAGGTTTTTCTGGAGGTTTCACCCAAGAATATTTTCTAAATTTCCAATCTAAACAGGCTGAAGGCCTTAGCAATTTAATTTTAAGGGAACTTGGCTGGAGGACGCATATTAAGCAATAAGAAGAGTTACAATCAAAAGACAGAAGGCCTTATCTTAAAAAGTTTCATGTAAAAGGCCCAGACAAGAACTTTAAGACATATTAAAACCTGGCTGAAGGCCACACATGAACCAAATAACTCAAACAAGGAAGTTACTATGTAACAGACACGGAAAGGCGCTCAGAAGTTTCCAAGTGTCGGCATGGAATTGTAACGCTAACGCCCGTTTAGGCGAGACAGGCAGCCTGACCAACAATCTCTTAATCGGAAGGCAACCCAACCGACAGACAGCCAACGAACCAACCAACTACCTGGTTTCGGTCACCAGACCCAAAACACTACAACCAAAATGCCAGCGAGGTGAAGAGACCAGTAACACTAGTCTTCAAATACTGGTGTAAGCCAAGGCACAATAACTACTGACATACATCAACATCGCAGCGGCTGTGGAACTACACGTCGTTGCGGTCAGCGTCAACACGGTAAGAACACACTCAATCGCCGGCCGGAGCGGCCGAGCGGTTCTAGGCGCTACAGTCTGGAACCGCGAGACCGCTACGGTCGCAGGTTCGAATCCAGCTTTGCTCAGTCGAATTGACATAGGATACACAGTGCTGCACGAAACACTGCCACAAGAAACTCGAACACTCGTAAAACGAATCGCTGATGAACATTTAGAACAAATCACAGGCGGACACACACAAAACCAAAGGACGGTCGGTGACGAAACACACGTCGTCTAATAGATGACCGACCAACAACCGACCAAGGTCGTTGGCACTCAACCATGTGTGTCAGCAACGGTCGGACGAATCTTGCCTATCCGGAGCTCACTGCAGCTCCAACCCGACTCAACCCGATGTCCGTCGGGAACTGGGAGACACGAGGACCTGGGCACACTGGCTCGGACCCAACCATGCAGAGGTAACTCTTGCCCATTGGCCACGACGTCTCCGCACAAGAAGGAACCGAGCCACGTCCAGCAAGATGACTCAGTGACGAGGCGCAGAAATGGTCAAAAGACCAAACACACGTCGTCCAAAGAGGCGACCAACGGTCGATCCCGCTGCCATCTCCGTCCGCCGGACAGTTCATCCTGTGTCGCGAGCGGCCGGTGGGTACTGGCTGTCCGCGCCTCCCTAGCGCTCCGTCCCCGACTGCCGTTACGTTCCGAATGCACTTCTACCGCGTTCCAGCTCCAACCGCTCCAGGTCCGATCTCCAAATGACTGCCAGATACACGACGGAATACTATCGGTCGCTCCAGAGATGGTACGACAGTGCACTAATCGATAGGCGCTGCTGCTTCTGCTCACGGCAAGTACGGCAGGAAGTTAGTGACGCCAGTAAATGGAATAAGACAACGAGGCGGCAGTACCGTAACAGAAGGCGACAAACAATAAATGGCATGAACACGAGCCGTGCACGGCTCAGTAATTTTTATTAAAAATATGAATTAATAGTATAAGAAACATTGAAATCAAATACAAGTAAGAAGAAAAAGTTCGAAATTTTTTGTACATAACAGCGCTGGGAAGTCTCCAGTGTCGATTTTTTCTAGTTCTTTTGAGAGGCGCTCTGCACTGCTTTAAGAAATCCATGTCTCGGCAATCGCCTTCGTGACTGGTCAGTACAAAGAAAATCGAGGAGGACCCCTAGTACGTTTGAGGAAACAAATGATATATTCTGATAATTCAGCATTTACATCACCCGTGAATATTTTCTTGCTGCCATTGATCAGTCTGTCTTCAGCCCGATAAACATGAAATGATCGCATGGAATTGTTGGCCGAGAGGTCCCATTCGGGCGATAGGAATCCAGGAGACACAGTGCTACATTAGCACCCAGCTTGAAGCGGGCTTCGTTGTCGACTTCCCCACTTATGTTGTAAGTTACTGTTACTGGGCATTCTGCTTGTATCACGCACTTGACTTTTAACTGATGTCGCAAGACATATATATATATATATATATATATATATATATATATATATATATATATATATATATATAATAGGTCTAGAACCTGCGTCGTCTTGCGACATCAGTTAAAAGTCAAAAGTCAAGTGAACAACTATAGAGGAATCTCCTTACTTGACGTCACATACAAGATATTATCAGCTTGTCTTCTTGAAAGAACACAAAAACTGCTAGAACCCAAAATCTCAGATTTCCAAGCTGGTTTCAGACCAAACAGATCATGTCCAGAACAAATTTTAAACTTGAAATTGATTACAAGAATGAGACAAATGCGAAGGAAGCCTACAGTATATGTCTTTGTCGACTTTAAAAAGGCATATGATTCAATTCACAGACCCACACTATTTAAAATTCTTGAAGAACAAGGACTGGATAAGAAGACACGGAACATCATAGAGCAGACATCAACAAATACAAAATGCAAAGTGAAATTCATGGGAAAACTTTCAAAATCATTTGAGATAAAAACTGGGGTTAGACAAAGTGATGGATTATCACCTCTGTTATTTAACTTAGTTCTGGATAGAGTCATGGCAGAATGGGAAAAAGAACTCAAAAAAGAAAAGTACTGGAAACCAATATCACTGGAAACCAAAAAAGATGACCTACAAATCCCCTACTTAGCCTACGCAGACGATCTTGCAATAATGGCAGATTCTAGTGAAATGGCAGTCAAACAGACAGAAACCTTAAAAGAGTGTGCAGGAAAAGTTGGTCTACAAATATCTTTTGAGAAAACGGTGTTTACAACAACAAATCTAGAAATTTCTAAGTTACAAACCAAATATGGAGAAATTAAGAGGGTACCATACTTTAAATATTTAGGAGAGATAATTTCTGAATATTAAAAGCCCGTAGGGGTCTAGGGCTGGTCCAAAACATTTACAATAAAAAATGTCTATCTATAAATACAAAAATTAAACATTATAAGTCGGTAATTAAACCAATAATGTTATATGCCAGCGAAACCTTGACACTTAAAAGGAAAACAGATATGGAAAACCTGAAGAAAGAGGAAAGGAAAATCATTAGGAAAATTCTGGGACCAAGATGGACCAAAGAGGGGTATAGATTACAGAAAAATTCTAAAATTGAAGAATATTCTAACATAGAGATAGACATGAGGAAGAGGCGTCTAAAATTCTATGGCCACATAATGAGACTTCCCGATCACAGACTTACAAAAAAAAATAGTAAGATACGGAGCATCCCTTGTTAATGGAGGAGAATGGATCAAAATGTAAAGAAAGATCTGGAATTAGCCAACATTACTACTGAAGACATGAACAAAAGAAACAATTTCAAACTTAAAGTTGACAAATGGGAGGTCAAACCAGAGACAAAAGCGCCGAGAACTGGAACAAAATGGAGCGAAGAAAGAAAAGCTGAATTCTCGCAAAGAATGAAGACCTGGTGGGCAAACAAGAAGAATAAGAAGCCCCAGAAGTGAACCATCTTTACTTAGCGTCTTCCATGTTGGGAGCTTTACGACTAATAATAATAATAATATATATATATATATTTTTTGTGGCATCGATAGCTACGATGCCACGGCGTAGGTTCAAGTTCTTAGGTTGGCACTACGACACTGACACCGACGACAGCGCCCTCTAGCCGGCGTTGTGCAGCTCTACGAGCGCCGCTCCAGATTCTGCCCATTTGATTCCGAGTAGAAGACCAAGCAACATTGTTTCTATTTCATAGTGAGCGAGCCATTGCAGATTTTGCCTTTGTAACTTCTAGCCGATGTTAGATTTGATGTACAGCTTCGCACCTACGTGCTCGTCTCAGCCAAAGTTAAGTTAGAGTTTATGAATTCAAGTTATTGTGTAGTGAGATAGTAAAACCATTTGTAAGAGCAGTACAGAGAGACTTTTACCTCATCTGCTCCTACTCGCTTCCTACATTCGGCCTACCCTTCAGTTTACAGGAACAGACCCACGCGCCGCCTACCAGGCGGGATAATATATATATATATATATATATATATATATATATATATATATATATATATATATATATATATACAGTGTGTTCAAAAAGTCTCTCCGCAGTGCCGTATGATTGTTAGCCGCGCGTGCCGTATGCCGCACGGAATATACCGAAATGAAACTCAGTGAAATACAAGTTATTAATTTATTGAATATTGATTTTGACTTACAAGTTTCCACACTAAATAGTGAAACCGTCCCCCCTGTTGTTGAATAAACAATTCAATTCGGCTAATCATGAATACACAATGGATTTGCAATACTCCACATACGAGAATGTACCCGGATAAATGAAACCACGTCTCATCAGTGAAAAACGTTTCATTAAGAATATCCGTTCCATTTCGTTGAACGAAATTTTTGAACCATTGACAATGATACAGTCTCTTGCCATTTTCGGTGTTTTTCTGTTCTTGCACGACTGTCACTTTGTATGGGAAAAGTTCTAATTTTTTCCTTACAGCTGTGTGGGCCGTTCCGACACAACGTCGATTTCCTGCGCGAGTTTTCTTTCTGACTTGTTCGGACTCATGGACATTTTATCGGAAATATCGAGTAGTTTATCCTCAGGCAAAACGCTAGGACGATCACTTCTCGGTGCATGTGTCATTGAACCCGTACTTAGAGATCTGTTAATCAAATCTCGCACGGTATCGCGATGTGCGAGCGTTGTCCCCTGGAAAACTAAATTAAATGTTTGACGAACGGAAACTGTATTTACCGCCAGCTATGAACACTTGTTAGACTAAAAACACACGCTCTTCAATGGTTAGCATTTTAACTGTGACAAAAACGAAACACGCGAACAAAGGAACTAAACTTAAACGTTCACGTCAACACATAACGACACAGACCAACGTTACTACTGACGCTGGCTGAGATAAACGAACCAGTGGAATGTTGGGAGAGTCCTCTTGAAGGGAAGTAACCCAGGCAAGCGAACAATCATACGGCACGCGCGGCTAACAATCAGACGGCACTGCGGAGAGACTTCTTGAATATCCCGTGTATGTACGAGGTGCGACAATAAAGTAATGAGACTGATGTGAAAAAAATTTTGCTTACCGTTTTAGTCAAGTTTAGTGTTGTCTCCGTCAGAGAAGTTAGCTTGTGATGGCACACACTTGTTCGAGCGCTTCTGCCATTGACGGTAACATTTCTGGAACTCATCTTCTGTAATATCCTCCAAGACCCTCGTCACAGCTTTTTAGGCATCTTGTGTTGTTTGAAAATGGTGTCCTTTGACTCTTAGAAATATGTCGCACAGAGCGATATCTGGTGAATAACGTGGCTGGGGTAGTACTGAAATTTGTTTTGTTGTTAAAAACTCCTGCACTGACAGAGCAGTATGGGATGGCGCGTTATCGTGATGCAGAATCCAATTGTCAGCAATGTTGGCGCGGACACGAAGAACTCTTTTACGAAGTCTTTCTAAAATTTCTTTGTAGTAATATTGGTTAACTGTTTGTCCAGTAGGCACCCAGTCTTTACGAACAATTCCCTTGGAATCAAAGAAGCACACAAGCATGCATTTCACTTTTGACTTTGACATGCGAGCTGATCCCTTTGAGCACCATTGCGAACTTTGGTGTTTTGTCTCTGGATCTTACTGAAAAAACCAACTTTCATCATCAGTGATAACACAGTTCAACAATTCTAGATTGATTTCCGTTTGCTCTAACAGATCGGCTGCCACATTTTCCCGTGTTTTTCGCTGTTGTGGTGTGAGATTTTTGGGGACCATTTTTGCACAAATCTTTCTCATACCGAGATCTTCGGTTATTATTAGACAAACCGTTTCTCAATTGATGTTCAGTTCTTCTGCAATCATTTTCACGGATAAACTTCGATCAGTTCGTACGAGTTCACGTACCCTGGCCAAGTTGACATCCGTCCGTGAGGTTGATGGTCGTCCAATGCGGTCTCCATCTTTAACATTCGTTCTGCCTTCACTAAACATTTTATGCCAACGAAAAACTTGAGGTCTTGACATAACCTCCTCTCCAAAAGCTTTCTGAAGCTTACCATAAGTTGTCGTCGCGTTATCACCCAATTTAACGCAAAAAGAAATGACATATCGTTGCGCAGTATTATGCGGTTCCATTTCCGTGTCGAGAGACACAAACACGCGTTAATTTATTACAGCACAACTCACGACTGAGCACTTGCATCGATGTGCCGCTTGGACTAGAAGCAGCTTATAGACCTAGGTCAAAGATATTGTGCCTACGCAAGCCTGCAGGGTTGCCACATCTTGCAAAGAAAATCAGCCTCATTGCTTTATTGTCCCACCTCGTGTGTGTGTGTGTGTGTGTGTGTGTGTGTGTGTGTGTGTGTGTGATTCAAGGGCGCTCAACGTCGAGGTTATCAGGGTCCATATGAAGATAAGTAGAAACGAAATGAATGAGGTTAGAACGTAGAAAATGTGGTAAAAAAAACGCAGTGAGAAGGAAAGTGGCGCTCACTGTCTGCGAGTCTCGCCCATGATTACATGCACAATCAAATTAGCTCACAGCTTACAATATAGCGCTAAAATGGACGAAGTTCTGAAACTGTCAACTAAACTGAGGTGACGAATGTCATGAGACAGCGATATGGACGTACACAGATGGCGGTAATAAGCTCGCACACGAAGTATAAAAGGGGAATGCCCCTGCGGAATTGTCATTTCTAAACAAATGCTTCAGTCGCGACTATGACCGCACAACGGGAAATAACACATTTTGAACGCGGAATGGCAGTTGGAGCTAGGTGTTCCATTTTGATAGAGAACTCAGTATTCAGAGATCCACAGAGTCAAGAGTGTGTCGAGAATACGTCATCTTAAGTACCGAGACCAGCGGAGTTCGTGTGGAGTTGTCAGCGCTAACAGACGAGCGGCATTGTATGAAACAGCCGTCGAAAAAAAGGTAGGACACACGACGAACGTATCCGTTGGACAGCGCAGCGAAATTTGGCGTTAATGGGCTATGGCAGCAGACGACCGACGCGAGTTCCTTTTCTAATAGCACGACATCGCCTGCAGTGCTCTACTGGGATCGTGATCTTACATGGCTGGAAAACCATGGCCTGGTCAAATATTTCAATTGGTTGACCTGATTGTAAGGTTCGAGTATGGCACAGACCCCACGAAGCCATCGATTCATGAAGTCAACAACGCAATGTGAAAGCTCGTTGTGGCGCCATAATGGTGTGGACCGTTTCTACATGGAATGGACTGGATCGTCCGGTCCAACTGAACCGATCATTGAAGGGGAATGGTTATGTTCGGCTACTTGGAGACCATTTGCAGCCACCACGGACTTCTTATTGCCAAACAATGATGGAATGTTTACGGTTCACAATGCGCAATGTCAACAGCTTGAAGAAAATCGGACGAATGATTTGGACACCCAGACCGCCCGAGATGAATCCCATTGGACATTTGTGGAATACAATCGAGAGGTCAGTTCACGCACAAAATCTTCTACTGGCAACACTTTCGAAATTATGAACAGCTATAGAGGCAGTGAGGTTCATTATTGCTTCAGGCGACTTCCGACGATTTCTTCATGCCGCACCAAGCCGCAGCACTACGCAGCGCAAAAGAATGTCTGACACGATGTTAGCAGTTATCGCATGACTTTTGTAATCTCAGTGTAAGACAAAAGTAAGCCAAGAGGAAAACTTAGATACACTCACGCTAATAAATTAAGGATAATTCCAGAATGTGGTACCACACAACGTGGCACTACACAAACCTGGCACTAATACCGTAGGCACATAGGGAACACACAAGGCACAGATCTTTAAGTCCACGGTATTGGTGATAAGTTGAGAAAACCGTCCCGAAACACACCTCCTACAAAACGCCACTGTTTCCTGCGCATGTACCCCCCGACATCAATATGGCATATGATCACCATGCACACGTACACAGGCCGCACAACGGGTTGGCATACTCTGGATCAGGTGGTCTAGCAGGTGTTGGGGTATAGCCTCCCATTCTTGCACCAGTGCCTGTCGGAGCTCCTGAAGTGTCCTAGCAGTTTGAAGACGTGCAGCGATACGTCGACCGAGAGCATCCCAGACGTGCTCGATGGTTTAGGTCTGGAGAACAGGCAGGCCACTCCATTCGCCTGATATCTTCTGTTTCAATGTACTCCTCCACGATGGCAGCTCGGAGGGGCCGGGCGTTATCATCCATCAGGAGGAAGATGGGACCCACTGCACCCCTGAAAAGGCTGACATACTGCTGCAAAATGACGTCCGATACACCTGACCTGTTACAGTTCCTCTGTCAAAGACTTGCAGGAGCGTACGTGCACCAATCATAACCGCACCCCACACCATCAAACCGGGACCTCCATACAGGTTCCTTTCAAGGACACTGAGGGGTTGGTATATCGTTCCTGGTTCACGCCAGATGAAAACCCGGTGAGAGTCACTGTTCAGACTATATCTAGAGTCGTCCGTGAACATAACCTGGGACCTCTGTTCCAATGACCGTATACTGTGTTCTTGGCATCAGACTTTACGGGCTCTCTTGTGACCAGGGGTCAGTGGAATGCACCTTGCAGGTCTCCCGGCGAATAAACCATGTCTGTTCAGTCGTCTGTAGACTGCGTCTGGAGACAACTGTTAGTGGCTGCGGTAAGGTCCCGAGCAAGGCTACCTGCAGTACTCCGTGGCCGTCTGCGGGCACTGATTGTGAGATAGCGGTCTTCTTGTGGTGTTGTACACTGTGGACATGCCGTACTGTAGCGCCTGGACACGTTTCCTGTCTGCTGGAATCGTTGCCATAATCTTAAGATCACACTCTGTGGCACACAGAGGGCCTGTGCTACGACCTGCTGTATTTGACCAGCCTCAAGTCGCCCTAGTATTCTACCCCTCATAACATCAATATGTGTTCTTTGAGCCATGTTCAACACACTACCATTAGCACGTCTGAAAACGTGTGCACACTTACTCGCTGCACCGTACTCTGACAGCACCAACACAGCTCTGCGTATGTGGACTGCTGCCAGCGCCACCGTGCGACGACCTCGAGTCAAATGCACCGCACGGTCATACCCCGAGGTGATTTAAACCCGTAAACCACCCACCAGAGCATTGTTTCACCATGTATCACCATTATCCTTAATTTATGAGCATGAGTGTAGATTCAGAAGGAAATATGGATTGCTAATCACTTACGAAGAAACACGGATGAACCAGCTACCTGAAAATACATTAAAATTGTCCTCGTAAAATTTTACATAACAAGTCGGACATTAGACAAAACTAAAAAAAAAAAAGTTCCACATTCGTACCGCTGTCATTTTAAATAGAGGGCATATCGTTTGACAAACGAGCAGCTGCTCTTTTGTCTGAATAGCTTACTGAAATGTGGTGCACAGTGATTTGCACGCCACAAGCACCACACTTTGGAGGGTCCTTTCGCCGGTTAGGAAGCCATGCAGCAGAGGACTGTGTCCTATGCGAAGACAAGTGAGGACGACCTCGTCCTGCCTGCTTCGCTGGAAGGAGGTACCACACGGCGCGGTCTGGAGTGCGATAAGCTGCAACTCTCATTCACCTCTGATGTTTCTGGAGGAGGTGGTAACCAGCACTCGGTACGAGCAGAATGTTGTCAGAGCCGTTCTTTTTCCAGACTTGCGACATGGAGGTGGCGTGTTGTCCCAAGGGGGTAACGCTCGCCAACACACTGCTCGTGGAACTCAATGTGCCGCGCAAGATGTGCAGCGCCTCAGCTGCAAGCGACAGATCCAACGCAGCTAACGCAGATGTTTCAGTTTCATACTTTACAAATCGCATCTCTACTAAACACGGTACAGCAGCTGCTAACCAATCAAGCGACCAACACAGCGCAAACTGCAACAACGCTAACTCAGAGTGCCACACCGCCTTTCCGTCAGTTTAACGAGTCATTACAACAGTGTGAAGCGCACATCATTGCTCACAAAGTTGAGTTTCAGGTACTCTGAAACTACATTACTTCTTGTCAGTGGTAGGAAGTACAGTCTTTCGTCTCATTCAGAAATTGTTCCCTAACGCCACTCCGAGTGAACTTTCCTACGATCACGTTGCAGACCCTCTAAATATTACGACCAACAACTGAATGTGGTGGCAGCTAGGTACGAATTCTTTCGTTGCGAGGAAAGTTCAGAACAAGCTTATCGCAGGTGGGTAACAAATTTGCAGGGTATGACGAAGAAATTCAGAGCTTGTGGTGCTTTATATTCAGATGTTACGTTGCGTGATGCAATCGTGTACAATGTAACAGTCTAATGCAGGCTGTTCCAGCTCGTCGGCTCCGTTGTGAGCCGCGGAGCGCTCCCTGCTCCAGGGAGCCGCGTCGCTCGCTGTGAACATTCAAGTGGGCCGGCACGCGGCACGGCTGGCTGAGGCAGGCGGCAAGGCAAGCGTTTTGACGTGCCAGCTGCGTCTTACAAAATCGACAACCTCATACTCTTAGCCGCTAAGACGTGGAGACATGCTACACCAGAAAATACGATGTTCAGGAAATAAATAAGAAACAACTGTTTCACAAGAAATTGCATACTAAATTTATTGGACCTCTGTAGCTTGACATTTTCTTTTCATCCCAAGATCGGAAATATCAGGCGTCAAAGTGTTCGCAGCTTTAGTGCGGAGGATAGCCTTCATTGTTGCATCCTGAAGAAACGATCGTTCCTTACTTTTTACTCTTTTTATTGCTGAGAAAAGCTTGTCACAACAATACGTAGATCCAAACATGCACGTGATCTGAGCGGCATTGCTGTGAAGCTTTGGAAACGTTTTTTGCTGTAATGAACGATACCATCGTGATAAATCCAACGTGTTGTAGTACCTCTCTTTCGACAAAGTTGAATTTTGCAAATCAATAATTTCCAATTGAAGTGACGATAACAAGTCATCATGGGAAACTGAAAAAGGAGTGCTGAACACATTGTCTGCTTCGACAGGCAAACCCCTTCAATTGCCTACACCTCCCTTGGAAACAAACATTCCGCAACTGCTACCATGCACGATTTTACGAGTGGTCCCACCGAAAACGGCTTGCCACTCGTCGCAATGATGTGAGCGACCCTGTAGCTTGCCTGAATTGCAGATTCTGTAGTGTTTTCCCCGCTCTCATTCACATGAAAATAATAAACGCATTACAGAACACGAACTATGTTGCATGTTTTGATACCCTCCGTATTACGAAACCGTTTTTAAACTTACGTCTCCTAGTATGTCGTTCTTAAGCCTGACTGCCAGTTCTCTGCGTGCAACACCTTCCACCTGATAGTAGTGCGCTGCGAGAAGACGTGTATAAAGTCGTTGTATATTGTACCTCTTCGCAGAATTAAATACTTTATGACATACAAGACACTGCGGACGACCATCCCTCTCAATGAATAGAAAGGTATCCTCCAATAGAGGTACAGGGCTCCCGCAGCTTGTCATAGCTGTCATTGAACACGGATTGTTGCGTCAGTTGCGGCTGCATGCGGCCAGGGGGCAGTGAGTTCGCTTTCCCCCTCCACGCGGGCTCCGAGCTGCAGCAGTGAGCGCTCCGGAGCGCTCCGGCTCCCTGGAGCTCGGTTGGAACAGCCTGTAACTGATGTCAGAGAACACATTCTGAAATAATCACGTCCATCATTTTAGCACGTAGTGCACATTCTAGATCAGTACGACGCAGGTACCGTAGCGGCTGATAAATTTCAGCAGCCACCAATTTTTTGGGTTGCGTCGTCCCCAACCGACCGGCCCATTAGGAAACAACAACGCCGCGTAAACAGTTCTCCACAAAGGCGAACAGAATTAAATATGCCCTCAAACGACAGGACTGCCCATCCAGACAAGCACTGTGTTATGCTTGTGGCAAGAAAGGTCACATACAATCCGTACGTTTGCAACGGAACAAACATAAGAAATCTGCTCACTCATAAAAATCTAGTCACAAGGCCCATGTAATCAATGCAGTGTATTAAAAGCCTGCATCAGGCATTAGCAAAACTAGCAAGCAGTTTCTTCAGTGCTACGCTAGTCCAACAAACGTTTTGTTCATCTGCATCTTAATGGAAAACGTGTGAAATTTCAGTTGGAGATGGGCGCCTTTGTTACATTGCTGAATCGTAAAGCATATGAACTGTTAGGCTCCCCACACCTGTCTAAAACTAGCACGCACCTGACGGCTTATAATGGACAAGACATTCCAGTTCTCGGCAAATCTACTTTCCCTGCCACCTCGCATACGTGAACTTTAATTTTTACTGTACTACAATCATGGGATTGTACGAACATATTTGGGGTTGATTCGTTTGATTTGTTTGGCTTTCACATTCAGAACAATGTGTCATCAGTGACTGCATTCAATGCCGAAGACAGTGTAGCTAGCTTGCTGAAAGAATTCCCGGAACTCTTTTTCTGAAGGTTTAGGCAAAGCTAACGATTTTGTTGCACATATTGTATTTTAACCGGGTCCTAGACCACAACCCCACGACGACCACCGCAGTCCACTTCATCCCTCCGCCGCCCCACACCGAACCACTCTTTCAGGATTATTGTGCGGTTCGGCCCCCGGTGGACCTCCCAGGAAACGTCTCTCACCAGACGAGTGTAACCCCTATGTTTGCGTGGTAGAGTAATGGTGGTGTACGCGTACGTGGAGAACTTGTTTGCGCAGCAATCGCCGACATAGTGTAACTGAGGCGGAATAAGGGGAACCAGCCCGCATTCGCTGAGACAGACGGAAAACCGCCTAAAAACCATCCACAGACTGGACGGTTCACCGAACCTCGACACAAATCCGAGGGGCGGATTCGTGCCGGGGACCAGGTGCTCCTTCCTGCCCAGAATTGTTGCACATATTACTATGGAAGACAATGCTCAGCCGAAATTTTGTGGGGCCAGAACTGTTCGCATTGCATTACAGGACAAAGTGGCAGCTGAGCTTAAAGAATTTCAAGATAACAGAGCTATTGCGCCCATACAAGCTAGTCAGTGGGCAAGTTCACTGGTTTTGCTCCTGAATCCTTCAGGTCGCATTCGCCTCTATGTTGACTTTAAATCTACAGTCAACCCGCAAACAGTGATTAATAGTTATCCATTGCCACGCCCAGAGGATCTCAAGAACAAATTACGCGCTGCGCGATACTTTTCAAAAATTGATTTGCGCGACGCATATGTATACAAATTACCACTAGATGAAGAATCTCAAACCGTGTGTTGTGAACACTCATTTCACTCATTTGGGCTTGTTTAAATACTTGCATTTGCCTTTTGGCAGTGCTTACGCACCTGCCATTAAAAAAAAAAGTTCAAATGTGTGTAAAATCTTATGGGACTTAACTGCTGTCATCAGTCCCTAAGCTTACATACTACTTAAGCTAAATTATTCTAAGGACAAACACACACACCCATGCCCGAGGGAGGACTCGAACCTCTGCCGGGACCAGCCGCACAGTCTGTGACTGCAGCGCCCCAGACTGCTCGGCTAATCCCGCACGGCTGCCATTTTCCAATGGTGTTTGGAACAGCTGACTACTCAAGTACCAAACTGTTCAAACTATTTGGACGATATTGACTTAGCAGGTCGTACACCTCAAGAACACAATGCAAATTTGAGTGCATATCGGCATTGCGATGGCGAAGTCAAATGTGGAATACATCCATCATATCCAGAAATAAAAACCGTGATATGACGACGTTCAGCATGTTGAGACTCCATACACAAACTAGCGAATGAAGGGGCTATATTCTGACCCGTTAACAATGTAAAATGCTAGTTTATTATTAAAAATTAGTCACATGTCACTGCTGGCTCATTATTTATTTGTATTACGCGTGCTACCTCTCTGTATAGTTCACTTCATGTTTGGATTTGTTACGAAATTAGTTCCGTAATGAAACGTTGCAACAAAATTCTGAAGTAATTTGAAACAGAAATGTTATTATTTACGTCATTAGCTATGCATTAGACTCTCAGTATCGAAAATCAACCCCTGAATGAGTTACATGCAGTATTTCTGTCGTGTTTACAATGTGCCATTCTGTAAATAATTATCACGCACTAAATTGTCGATATAGCTGAAATATGCTGACGTTTGAAAGTTAGTATGTGTTTAGAGTAGAAGTCGATACGTTGTAACATTCAACATACTACTAAGCGACTGTTCAGGAACCAAGAAACAATTGCCGCTTGCAGGTTGTCTGTCTAATGGCTTTCAGGGTCTATAAAATTTTACTTTCAATATTTCTGGTAATTATTGGTCGAATTTAAAATTTTTAAATGCTATCGTAATTAATGCACTCGTTGAGAGGTATACGCTTATTATAAAAGTTTGACACAATAAGAGATGTACTACAGTTAGAAACCTTGTGGTTGTCGTGAGGCAACGTCATTGGCGGCGCTCAAATACCGGTACTTTATTCATCCAGAGCATTTAGCGACTTACAATGAACTGTACGCATACATTCAAATCTTCACGAAACTTTTTCTCTCACAAAATCATGAAAGGAGAAAAGTTTATCTCTTGCTACATTTTCGCTGTTCTTGCAGTAAAACTTCGGTGTCAGGCGTGAAATTGTAACTTATTACTCCTCTAGTAGGGATCCTATTCGCAACACACTTTGCAGGCAGTATCCAAGCATACCACTGGACGTATCTGCACAATTATTTCACTGTACGAAGACATAGTTCAGAAGATGTGGCATCATAAACATTGAGATGCGTGAAAAAATAGCTTATTCTTCAAATAGAGCCTAAATTACCCAAGCAACACTCATTACGACAGTATTTTCCGACTTCCAACGAACTTTAACGATAATTTGAAACGTTTTCCAAGTTTTTTCCCGCTTACATGCTTAACCTTTGAGGGCCAAGCCAACAGTTTCTGCCTGAAACCAACATATTATTATGATTATTTGTAAAGTATCAGTGCTTTTAGCAAGAAACTACTGATGCTCTTGCAAGACAAGAGACTTCTAGTGGTACACTAAGGTAATTCTACGGATGTAGTGCATTGTAGCTGTCAGTTATAGGATTCAAAGCTACGTGATCGTAGGAGGCTGTGACTTGCATTTTTTTATAGTGTCCATACTGCAGTCAAGGTAAGTGTATCTAATTGTAAGGTAAATCTGAGTTTGTCATACTGCTTTTATGAGTATTATCGAAACAAATCACTGGGACAGTATGCACCTGTGATACAAAACTGAATGAATTTTAGGCCCATTTTTGTTTTTTATTTAGGAGTACCCTTTGTTTACGCATTATAAGTTCACGGAAGTTTTAAGATGTGGAATTTTGTCTACGAAAAATGTGAATCAGCTTTCAAATACATGAAATGATGGGACGTTGATTACTGTACATCGCAGTGGATCCAAAGTGAAACCACGCCCTTAAAACAACTGATTGTTTACTTTTTGACAATTTCTCCTTGTCGTGAAGGTACGTTCCGTCTATGCAACTAATTGAAGGCAATTTGTTTATTGCCATACGAGTTTCGCTTCTTTTATTTGGAAGCATCATCAGTGGCCTGTAATACGTTTCCTTTTATACAAACAATAATCGTATTACGTGGTAGATATAATATGCTGCTATATTACATTTCGTTGTGTTCTTCTTTTGTTTTTAGGTTAGAATCAACTATTGTAGCACAAATTCCGTAGTGTGAACTTATAGTTCGGTGTTAGGATTTCCACTGCTGTTATGTGTGTGGTCCTGGAGATGTACTCGTTAGTTTGCATACTCCAGCCGGCCGATTTTTGCCGTTTTTTCACCCACAAGTGTCATATTGCATATATCACTTGCGCTTTCCATTTTGTGATCAACATATGTGTTTTCGGTGTGAAGTGTTGCCAACTATTGTTGTGTGTTTGTCTGTGTTTTGTTTGTGTTGTGGTTCGGTATTTTTCATTTGTTCTGTGTGTGTGTGTGTGTGTGTGTGTGTGTGTGTGTATGTGTGTGTATTTTGTTGTGTGTAAATGTGGTTTTTTATTATTAATAATAAATATGAGTTTATATGTGTGTGTGTGGGGGGGGGGGAGTGGGGGAGAGAAGGGCGGGGGAAGAAGATTCATTAATTATTTATCCTGATCACATTTTGGTTTGTTATTTTTTTTTATGGCTAGCACGATCAGAGAGTTATTGCTCAAGTGGATTTTTCCATTGAGTACCTTCTTTTCCATTGCAATGGTTTTTTTGTATGTGAAAGTTTTCTTGCAATGTCAGGAGCCTTTTGTTGTCATTATTCACTCTGATAGCTGTCTTGTCACACAGAAACTAACGAATACATCTCGAGAACCACACACATGAGTTAACAGCGCTGGAAATCGTAAGTAACACCGAACGATAAGTTCACATTACGGTATTTTGTGATATTTGGTTCTAACCTGCCAGCCGGCCGAAGTGGCCGCACGGTTCTGGCGCTGCAGTCTGGAACCGCGAGACCGCTACGGTCGCAGGTTCGAATCCTGCCTCGGGCATGGATGTGTGTGAAGTCCTTAGGTTAGTTAGGTTTAACTAGTTCTAAGTTCTAGGGGACTAATGACCTCAGCAGTTGAGTCCCATAGTGCTCAGAGCCATTTGAACCATTCTAACCTGCCACGCGGGATTAGCCGAGCGATCTGGGGCGCTGCAGTCATGGACTGTGCGGCTGGTCCCGTCGGAGGTTCGAGTCCTCCCTCGGGCATGAGTGTACGTATTTGTCCTTAGGATAATTTAGGTAAAGTAGTGTGTAAGCTTAGGGACTGATGACCATAGCAGTTAAGTCCCATAAGATTTCACACAAATTTGAACATTTGGTTCTAACCTATAAAACAAGAGAAAAACACGACGAAATGTAATATAGCAGCATATTATATCAATCACATAATACGTTTATTGTATGCATAAAAGGAAACATGTATTTCAGGACACTGATGATGCTTCCCAAATAAAAGAAGCGAAACGCGTATGGCAATAAACAAACTACCTTCAATTAGTTGCATAGAGCAACTAAGGGAAAGACGAAAAAAATGACGATTTCTTCTTGTATTCGTTGCTAACTGTTATAATAAAGGTTAACTATGTGAGAAGTTTTAAAATAATAGAATTTTTTCATATCGTTCGGACTATAAGGGCTATGGTCAAATATTTGACACATTAAATTTGTAATGTAATCAGAGGCTTAAATCTATTTTATACGTTACAGTTAGATTTCTTAAAGAACTGTCTGCTATAATATTACCTTTTTTTAATTCCAATTACACATGTATTTGTGTTTATATTTTTCATCACAAAATAAAACTGAAGGTGGTCATTTAGGGCCAAAATCGATAGTAAATTAATGAACGTTTGCTATCAGCGCTGGAACTACAGAGAACGCGACTGATGACCTCAGATGTTAAGTCCCATAGTGCTCAGAGCCAATTGAATTTGAACTAAAGAGAACAGTCTGGTGAGGACACATCATTCCCGTAAGTGCTGTTCGCCAAGAATCCCTTACACCCACACGAGGTAAAGTCATTTGCCGTGAGTCGACACTCCGCAAGGTGTTCTTCCACTGCCACACACACGAATGAAGTCGTTTGCACCAGTATACGCGGCGTCTCGCTAGCGTTGTCGCAAGTAGTGGGTTTCTGGGACGCTGCGCGGCCATGAACACACACACACTTGTGTGCCGCTAACCTGTGTGCAGGAGCTGCTGCGGAAGTCTTCTAGATTTGCTGACAAGGATGTCTCACTATTGGTTCCAATAGTACAGAGGTCGGTATCTCTTAATCGGTGAAGTCCAGGACAGAGATGATGGGGTTAAGTGTTGGCCCGACGTTTCCACATCGCCAGCAGTCGGCTGGGTCACGTACGACTACTGCCAAATTTCTCAGCTATCATCATCATCGCCACGCGGGATTATCCGAGCGGTCTGGGGCGCTGCAGTCACGGACTATGCGGCTGGCCCCGGCGGAGGTTCAATTCCTCCCTCGGGCATGGGTGTGTGTGTTCGTCCCTCGGATAATATTGTTTAAGTAGTGTGTAAGCTTAGGGACTGATTACCTTAGCAGTTAAGTCCCATAAGATTTCACACACATTTGAACATTTTTTCATCATCATCTTCACTTTCCGGGTGAATGAATGACGTCCAACCCGTTTTCGTGGGACAGCGTTATTCATGTCATCTCTTCTTGGTTCTTCGAAGGCTATTTTTCCCACGTAGTACATATTTCTTGGCTTTTGCTACTCGCCTCTTCTGTTTTCCACATATTCCTTCCCTCTTTGATTCTGCGCAGAACCTCCTCAATCTTTACCTTATCAGTCCACCTAATTTTCAACATTCGCCTGTAGCACCACATCTCAAATGCTTCGGTTCTCCTCTGTTCCGGTTTCCCCACAGTGCATGTTTCACGACCATACAACGCAGTGCTCCAAACGTACATAGAATTTTCTTGGCCAGGAATGCGCTTTTTGGCAGTGCTAGTCCGCTTTTGATGTTCTCCTTGCTCCGTCCGTCATTGGTTATTTTGCTGCTTAGGTAGCAGAATTCCATTCAGCTGATGATATAATTTTTCACTCAGGATAGCAACGTCATCAGCGAATCGTATCACTGATATCCTTTATGTGGTGTCACCGCCAGACACCACACTTGCTAGGTGGTAGCCTTTAAATCGGCCGCGGTCCGTTAGTATACGTCGGACCCGCGTGTCTCCACTGTCAGTGATTGCAGACCGAACGCTGCCACACGGCAGGTCTAGAGAGACTTCCTAGCACTCGCCCAGTTGTACAGCCGACTTTGCTAGCGATGGTTCACTGACAAATTACGCTCTCATTTGCCGAGACGATAGTTAGCATAGCCTTCAGCTACGTGATTTGCTACGACCTAGCAAGGCGCCATTATCATTTGCTATTTATCTTGTGATGCATGTACCGTCAGACCGACGTTTACCAATTATGGATTAAAGTTAAGCATTCCAGAAGCTACGTACTTTCTTTACTAGACTCAACTCCTTTAACTGTTCCATACCTCACGCCAGCCTGCGTGAGCTTAAACGCATGCCTTTCGGCTTCACCTCATAGTGGCTTGGCTGTCTTGCCAAGTCACAACACTTTACACCTTGAATTTTGACTCCACTCCTGAACCTTTCTTTTATTTTCATCATTGCTTATTCGATGTACGGATTGAACAGTAGGGGTGAAAGACTACATCCCTGTCTTACCCCAATTTTAATCCGAACACTTCGTTCTTGATCGTTCACTCTTATTGGCTCTTGTACATATTGTGTACAGCCCGTCTCTCCCTACAGCTTACTCCTATTTTTCTCAGCACTTCGAAGATCTTGCACCGTTTTACACTTTCGAGCGCTTTTTCGGGGTAGACAAATCCTAGGAATGTGTCTTCATTTTTCTTTAGTCTTGCTTTCATTACCAACCACAACGTCAGAATTGCCTCTCGGGTGCCTTTACCTTTCCTTAAGCCAAAATTATCTTCATCTAACACATCTTCAATTACTTTCGTATTCTTCTGTATATTATTATTGTCAGCAAGGTGTATGCATGAACTGTTAAGCTCATTGTGCGATAATTCTCTCACTTGCCAGCTCTTGCAGTCTTCCGAATTGCGTGGATGATGCTTTTCCGAAAGTCAGATGGTATGTCGCCAGACTCATATATTCTACACACCAACGTAAATAGTCGTTTTGTTGCCACTTCCCCCAATGATTTTAGAAATTCTGATGGAATGTTATCTATCCCTTCTGCCTTTTTTGAAGTCCTAAAAATATCTCTGAAATTCTGATTCTAATACTGGTTTCCTTGTCTCTTCTAAAACTAATCCTGTTTCTTCTTCTGTCACATCAGATCAGACAAATCTTCCCCCTCATAGAGGCTTTCAATGTACTCTTTCCACCTATCCGCTCTCTCCTCCTCCTCTGCATTTAACAGTGGGGCTACCGTTGTACTCCCAATATTACCACCCTTTCTTTTAATTTAATTGGAGTTTCCTATACGCTGAGTCAGTCCTTCCGTCAATCATTTCTTTTTCGAATTCTTCATGCAGCCATTTCGTCTTAGCATCCCTGCGCTTCCTATTTATTTGATTCCTCAGCAACTTGTATATCCGTATTCCTGTATTTCTCTGAACATTTCTGTACTTCCTTCTTTCATCGATCAACTGCAGTATTTCTTCTGTTCCCCACGCTTTCTTCGCAGTTATCTTCTTTGCACCTGTGTTTTTCTTTCCTAATCCTGTGATTGGAACTTGTTGTTGTTGTTGTTGTGGTCTTCAGTCCTGAGACTGGTTTGATGCAGGTCTCCATGCTACTCTATCCTGTGCAAGCTTCTTCATCTCCCAGTACTTACTGCAACCTACATCCTTCTGAATCTGCTTAGTGTATTCATCTCTTGGTCTCCCTCTACGATTTTTACCCTCCACGCTGCCCTCCAGTGCTAATTTTGTGATCCCTTGATGCCTCAGAACATGTGCTACCAACCGATCCCTTCTTCTAGTCAAGTTGTGCCACAAACTCCTCGTCTCCCCAGTTCTGTTCAATATCTCCTAATTAGTTATGTGATGTACCCATCTAATCTTCAGCATTCTTCTGTAGCACCACATTTCGAAAGCTTCTATTCTCTTCTTGCCACAGTTTTCTTTCTCCTGATAACGACGTGCTCTTGAGTATTCCCCTCACGGAGATCCGAATGGGGGACTATTTTACCTCAGGAATATTTTATCCAAGAGGACGCCATCATCATTTAACCATACAGTAAAGCTGCATGCCCTGGGGAAAAAAATGGTTCAAATGGCTCTGAGCCCTATGGGACTTAACTGCTGTGGTCATCAGTCCCCTAGAACTTAGAACTACTTAAACCTAACCAACCTAAGGACATCACACACATCCATGCCCGAGGCAGGATTCGAACCTGCGAACGTAGCGGTTGCGCGGTTCGAGACTGTAACGCCTAGAACCGCTCGGCCACTCCGGCCGGCTGCCCTCGGGAAAAATTACGGCTGTAGTTTCCCCTTGCTTTCAGCCGTTCGCAGTACCAGCACAGCAAGGCCGTTTTGGTTAGTGTTACGAGGCCAGATCAGTCAATCATCCAGACTGTTGCCCCTGCAACTACTGAAAAGGCTCCTGCCCCTCTTCAGGAACCACACGTTTATCTGGCCTCTCAACAGATACCCCTCCGTTGTGGTTGCACCTACGGTACGGCCATCTGTATCGCTGAGGAACTTATCAAATCATTTAATAGAATTGAGAGCCTTAGTCACCTCATCAGATATTCTACAGTTTCCCTTCAAGAACAACAAACTCACAACCTGAGCACTACAACTGCACTGGGACAACAACGTCTGTAGAATATGTCAGGTTAGGTTAGGTTAGCAACTGGTGAGCTCAATGGAAACTCGGCGAGTTTACGGTACCTTTTATGCATCGTCATATCTGTACATGTAATACTTTGGAGATCATAGAACGTCGAAAAACGAATGAATCATTTCTAGTAAGTCTGTATTTGTTTTAAGTCTTCTCTGGTGTTTTCGTAGTACCGATATACAGTGTCGTCTGAATACAACAAGTGTGCTCATACCTGAAAATGTCCTATTTTGAGTTGGCTCGCACCAAGGAGAAGTATGGCATTTAGTGGTGACTTAACCGTGCACGGCAGCTGCAAACGTCGTGCTCTGTATGTGGGTGTGGCTGCTTCTAAATTCAGAGTAACGCAAGGGTGCAGAAACACTTTAATTAAGTGTAATTGTACTATGTAATTTAGAGAAAGGCACAGTTAAACAAACTAGAAGATGTCGTGGTGCGCACTTCCCTATCGACAACGTTGCGCTCAAGTTAGCATCTTCAAATCACAAATACCGTTACATCGGGCTTAGTGACTAACAGAAAAATTTATAACTTAATGTCTTCACATGTAAGTGACAGATACTGCAAGTTATAATAGACTAGTCTGCAAAGCTTAAGGACGAAAGTAACTTCCTACTGACATAGCTCCACGAAACCTGGACAGTACATAGAAAGAACTACTACAGCAACTGAAAGAAATACATTGTGAGATGAACAGGAATGACGCTTCTTTTTTCAAAGACAATCATTACACTGTATTCATCGCGACTGATGATTTTCCCTGGACATTGCAAAAGACGCAACATGGTTATTAAAAGAGTGTCTGATCACCAGGGACGGCAGTGCATATTCTGAAACGTGCTTCCATGCGACCCACAATGTGGGCAAGGAGTTTTTGTGATAAGTGGTTCCATTCCCCCAGCAGCGCGGTTAAGAACTTGTGGATGGTCGTTGGTGCCTCTGGGCTTTCCGCAATACGCAACACAACCCACACGTACTCGATGCTATTTAAGTCGGGGAACTGCTAGGCCCATTCATTCGAAGAAAGAGCCTCCCGCTCCAAGAGCTACCGCAAACATGCTACTCAATGCAGTCGCCCATTGCCATTCACAAAAATTAAGTCATGGCAGTATGCACCTCTGAAAATACGCGCACGCGCAAGGAGTACAGTGTCGCAGAAACATTGACCTCTGAGTGTACCGTGTTCAAAGATCTGGAGGTCAGTACGCCCACGCAAGATTACTGCTCCCTACACCACACTACCTGCACCACCAAAATGATCATGTCTCTGTAGTCTAAATTAATTCCACTTTCCGAATGGAAGGTAACCTGATAATTCCAAATTGTTGTTTTATTCATTTATGGTACAAGTGTTCGTTTTCACGCGACTACAGCTTTTTATAGTCGACACGAGTGTTTGTTCAGATCGTACATCTATGCCTCTAATGCCTTGATAATATCCACAGAGTATTCTGTTGCATTCCTTGACATACACATTCTCAATTAACCATCTACGCATGGACGTACCAGTAACGTATTACACATTGAATGGCATATCCTGACACATGTTTCCTGGTGGTTTTTCTGTCGTAGGTCGTACTATCCTTTGTCCTCCCCTGCTTAAGGGCTACATGACACATAGAGGTACGTGTTTTTGGTTGTTCTGATTGAAAGGAATGTCTTTCTAATACAATGCGTATGAGTTCCACTTACTTCAAAGTTTGTGGTTCGAAAAATCACCCAGCCACACGCCTGCTTATCAACAGATTCATCACGTTCATGATAACGTTCATTAAGCTCTTTTCCATACACTTCAATATTTACTGCTCAGTGGGAATTCGTTACGGTATATTACATTAGATTCATAGTTTCGTACATTAAAAATGTTTCATAACGTAAGTGGCACCTTATGCATCTGTGATTGAAAGATTGCATTGATGTAACTTTATATTCTTGTTTTATCAGTTATTATTATTAGTGTATGGAACATGATGATACAGATGCTTGTGGGGATGACTTCCAGTAAGTGGTTTATGTTTCACTAGTATACGACAATATATAATTAAATGTTTCCGGCCGCGGTGGTCTACCGGTTCTGGCGCTGCAGTCCGGAACCGCGGGACTGCTACGGTCGCAGGTTTGAATCCTGCCTCGGGCATGGGTGTGTGTGATGTCCTTAGGTTAGTTAGGTTTAAGTAGTTCTAAGTTCTAGGGGACTTATGACGTAAGATGTTGAGTCCCATAGTGCTCAGAGCCATTTTTTTTATAATTAAATGTTTACCTTCCATTTGTACTCATCAGTATTCGACTATAGTTGTTTTGCTCCAGTTGTTTGACGGGCACAGACATTAGCATGAAACCGTGATTATCTATGCATAATATGCAATATCCATCACTGTTTAGTAGGTTCTTTTTGACGATTACATGACATCTATATTTTGTTCTCTTTTTGTATTAATATAGCGAGCAACTGTTCTTTTATTTTATTACTTAATTTATCTGTAACTTTGATGTTATTCCATGAACAGTTTGATACTGTTATATGCTACTACGTAATACCATTGTACATAAGACTCGCACCATCCCCTTCAGTTATGTATTTCATATCGTTACAATTGTTGTCTGTACACAGGGACCTGATGATGGCATATACACTCATGCTCATAACGTGGCACTACACAAAACTGGCGCTAATAGCATAGGTAAATAGGGAACCCACACGACACAGATCTCTAAGTCTACGGTATTGGTGATAAGTTAAGAAAACCGTCCCGAAACACATGTGCTACAAAACGCCAGTGTTTCCTGCGCATGTACCCCGACATCAATATGTGATATGATCACCTCGCACACGTAAACAGGCCGCACAACGGGTTGGCATACTCTGGATCAGGTGGTCGAGCAGCTGCTGGGCTATAGCCTCCGTCGCATGGAATCCCTGATGCGCTGATGCAGCCCTGGAGAATGGGGTATTGTATCACAGCCGTCCACAATACGAGCACGAAGAGTCTCTACATTTGGTACCGGGGTTGCGTAGACAAGAGCTTTCAAATGCCCCCATAAATGAAAGTCAAGAGGGTTGAGGTCAGGAGAGCGTGGAGGCCATGGAATTGGTCCGCCTCTACCAATCCATCGGTCACCGAATCTGTTGTTGAGAAGCGTACGAACACTTCGACTGAAATGTGCAGGAGCTCCATCGTGCACGAACCACATGTTGTGTCGTACTTGTGAAGGCACATGTTCTAGTAGAGTATCCAGTATGAAATCATGATAACGTGCTCCATTGAGCGTAGGTGGAAGAACTAAAATGAGCTCTAACATGGAAATTAAGCGTTTCCGGACACATGTCCACATAACATCTTCTTTATTCGTGTGTGAGGAATGTTTCCTGAAAGTTTGGCCGTACGTTTTTCTAAGACGCTGTATATGCGGATGGAAACTACTTCGAGGGTGATGGTGACTATTAGTCCAAAGGTAAGGTTTTCAACAGATGGCAGCTCTAGGCCCTAAAAGTTTAGATAGCACCGTGTATCCTCTGCCTAGCTTTGTCAGACGCCACCGCTAGAGTGACACATGTATGTGTATATGCAGTTTCGCTTTCTGGTATTTCTGTACTTTCGTTACCAATACACGAGGCGGCACCCTAGATAATGATAAGATTTGTTCTGTAGGGCGCTCAACTGCGCGGATATCAGTGCCCGTACAAATTCCCAATCGGTTCACTGTTTAGTCTCTCCACTGTCCCGAATGATGAGGAAATGTTGAGGACAACGCAAACACCCGGTCCCCGGCCGGTGAAAATCCCCGACCCGGCCGAGAATCGAACACGTGGGCCGGCAGCTGTAGCCGAACGGTTCTAGGCGCTTCAGTCTGGAACCGCACTGCTATTACGGTCGCAGGTTCGAATCCTGCCTCGGGCATGGATGTGTGTAATGTCCTTAGGTTAGTTAGGTTTACTTAGTTCTAACTCTAGGGGACTGATGACCTCAGAAGATAAGTCCCATAGTGCTTGGAGGCATTTGAACCATTTTCTTCGAACACGTGGTCCCGTGATCCAGAGGCAGCAAAGCTAACCACTTTTTTTAAATCTCATTTTCTTCGCTAAAGTTCGTTGCATTTGTTTGGGGCAGACGTACCATGATGACGCCCGCTCAAGTTCACTAGTAATCCATTCACTCAGTTTGTTTATAACAGGCATCCCTCTGACCGAACACGCTGGCCTACCGTGCCGGCAACCACTAGACCACGGGCTGTGGACGCGGCATCTTGGATGCAGCTGTGTATGGGGGAAACGCAACTCGTTCCTAAGTCGGCGGAGGACTGCGCCAAGACCCGCTGCTCCGCTGAGAGCAGGTTAACGACGAGTCCGCCTCTCTCTCTCTCTCTCTCTCTCTCTCTCTCTATCTCTCTGTCTCTCTCCTTCCTGTTGCGGAAGCGGGTGTTTAACGCGTTACGGTAAGCCAGCAGGAAACCCGAGTTAGCGTCGCCCCATCAACGATGCCGGTAACACTTTGCGCCGTACCGTCCACGGCTACGGCTAACGCGTCGCACCGAAGAAGGCCGAGGACCAGGAAAGAGCGCCACAGTCACTAGCCCTCTTAAACTATCTATATGTGGTTCGATGAACCCTCTGCCAGGCACTTAAATCTGATTTGCAGAGTATCCATGTAGATGTAAACATGTATTACTGAACGCTTAAAACGCCTCACCATGGCCTCATACAAGTTGCCCATCTAAGAGGGCAACAAAAGTGCTTCACGTAATGACCGACCGAATTTCAAAATTTGAAATGCTCTCATAATGTATACACATTAAGAGCTGTAATCGTACGTTAAAGATTTAACACAGCACAAGAACTATTAAAGCCAGAACTGTGTCTACGTCTCCATGCGGCGTTAACTCATTGCGCGTAAATTACTCAACTTCCACTATTTGGAGCATCATTGCACTTAACGACTTCCAGCAGGCTTTACACATAATTTCAAACCTTTACAAAACTTTTTCTTGCTTATATCACCCACAAAGCAATGAAATGGAAGAAGTTCATAGCTTACTATATTTTCGGTGTCTGAGCAGTAAAACTTCGCCAACAGGTATAGCGTTATAGTTTATTACCTCTTCACTACTAATTGTGTTCGCAACACATTTTCCAGAAAAAAAAGTACAAATGGCTCTAAGCACTATGGGACTTAACATCTAAGGTCATCAGTTCCCTATCCTTAGAACTACTTAAACCTAATTTACGTAAGAACATCACACACATCCATGTCCTAGGCAGGATTCGAATCTGCGACCGTAGCAGCAGCGCAGTTCCAGACTGAAGCGCCTAGAACCGCTCGGCCACAGTACATTTTCCACACGGTATCCACATACACCACTGAATACACCCGAGAAGTTACATCATTGTACGAAACGTAGCTCAGAACATATGACGTCATAAACAATGGGATGCGTGAAAAACTAGCTTTTCCTAAAACTGAGCACAAAGTACCCAGACTATACTCATTCAGTATCTGATAATAATGAAAACACTTATCGACTTCTAACAAACTTTACACAAAACTTCAATCTTTCTCTAAACTTTGTGTCGCTTATACACACACAAAATAGTGAAAGTTTTGGTTTCAATTTTTGTTACTAGTCCATAAGTGAATAACCCAAGACTAATAAATTAACCAAAATAGCATGTCGCCTCTTCAACCACAGAGGTTTTACATGCTTAACGTGAAATATTTCATACATCAACATATTAATATTAAAACCCGTGTGGGGTTGTTGGTACCCCCATCGGGCGCCTCCGCGGGTGGCGGATAGGGGAAAGCTTCCTAGATATAGGTGGTACTGGGGAAATGAAATACCCAGGGCGGACCAAAAACCAATAAACTCAGTGGTGTCTGTTCAGCATCTGGCGGCCAGTGGCCAGCGTCTGTTCCTCTAGTTGAGGCGGCTGCACAAAACCTTCTCGAACTCAAAAATCGAGTCGTATACCTGTGGTCTCAACAGAGATCACCACAAAAACTAAAATCCAACTTGAACGCATGATGGAAAAGACGACCACAGAATCATTACCCCGGGCACCAGTCGATAGACTGGAATCACCTGATCATCGGATTCTGGGGGATCAGGGACACCATGTGGAGAAGAATCGGAGCTTCTCAAAAACTCCTCACACTCTCAAAACGAAACGTAAAAATTTTATTGGTACAATTAATGTGAACACCCTCACTAAAACAGGCAAATTAAAGCAACTTAATAACGCAATGGGAAAATTTAACCTGAAAATCACTGCACTGCAAGAGACAAGATTCACAGATGAAGGACACTTTAACACAGAGAATTACAGGCTCTACAAGGGCAAACCTGCCATAAAAGTAAGAGACAAACTACCACTTTTCGGAACAGGATTCGCCGTACATACTTCCGTACTCGACTCAGTTATTGACTTCACGTCTCCCAATGAAAGAGTCTCCCTGTTATCAGTAAAATCAGCTAATAAAGCATTCACTCTGATCAATGTGCACGCCCCCACAAATCACCACAATAAAATCTACCCTGAAACAGTGGACAATTTCTGGGAAACACTAGAAGAAACAACAAATAAAGTACCTAGGCACCATGTAAAAATCTTAGTAGGCGATTTTAACGCACAATTAGGGAAGGAAAAAAAATTCAGAGATACCACTGGACCCCACACAAAACACAAACGTACCAACAAGAATGGTGAAAAACTAATCGACTTCTGCAGAAACTTTGGACTTAAAATAATGAGTAGCCAGTTTCAAAAACCTGCACATAAATTAACCACATGGAGATTCAAATGGCTCTGAGCACTATGGGACTCAACTGCTGTGGTCATAAATCCCCTAGAACTTAGAACTACTTAAACCTAACCAACCTAAGGACATCACACACATCCATGCCCGAGGCAGGATTCGAACCTGCGACCGTAGCGGTCGTGCGGTTCCAGACTGTAGCGCCATTAACCGCTCGGCCACTCCGGCCGGCTAACCACATGGAGATCACCCAGTCTTAGACAGGGTGAATACCAAATAGACCATATCGCAATTTCCAAAGAAAACATAACAGAAATTCAAAACATCAGAACCCGCAAAGGTGTCTTTGAATCAGGTCATCATCTTCTCCAAATAAAAACAAAATTCCAACCCAACAGAATGCTAAAAAGGCCACCCAAAAGTACCAAACCGGATCCGGAACATCTGCAACTCAACAAAGAAAAAACCATCATACAAATTAATCAAGAAAAATCAACAGACTGGAAGAAACTAACAGAGAAAATTCAGGAAGCCCTCAAATTAGGACAACCCCCTCGCAACAGGAAACATCGCTGGTGGAATGCAACCTGTGATACCTGCATGGAAAAAATTTAGCAGTCACAAACTGCAGAAAACTGGGAGAACTTTCTTAAAACTCAAAAACAGACCTCAAAAATAATCAGAAAAGAAAAACGGGGATATGACAACAACAGACTCTCTGAAATCCAGCAGGATTTCATCAAAAATAATACAAGAAATTTTTATAAGACTTTCAGACAAAACTTACAGGGATACCAAGCGCCTAGCTTGTGCTTCAAGAAACCCGATGGCTCTTTGGAAACCAACATGAAAAATAACTGCAAAATCTTAGCCCAATATTTCAGTTCCCTCCTCAACTGCGAACCACCCCAAGAAAAACTTGTCTTCTCCAGTATTCACACACCCAGACTCACATGCCCCGGAGATCTTGAAGAAATTATGGAGATAGTCAAGCAGTTGAGAAATAACAAAGCACCAGGAGAAGATGGGATCATTGCTGAGTTCTGGAAACTAAACGATCCTATACTTATGCAGAAATTACACCATATAATGTCAGACATATGGATAACGGAGCAGATACCAGAGGACTGGAAATGCGCTCTAATTCACCCGCTACACAAAAAGGGCGACAAGACAGACATGAACAATTACAGAGGAATTTCCCTGCTCCCAGTCGCTTACAAAATCCTTTCCAAAGCGCTTTTAAACAGGATAGAATCCCAAGCAGATACACTAATTGGTGAATACCAGGCCGGATTCAGAAAAGGACGCTCATATGCGGAACAGATCTGGTGCTTAAAGACAATATTACAAATGAGGAAATGCAGAAACACAGTAGTTACATTCATCGACTTCAGGAAAGCATATGATTCAGTGGACCGTGGAATCCTGTTTATAATCATGGAAGAATTTGGGATCGACCGAAAGACACGAAAAATCACCGAACAGACACTTACAGGAACAACAGCCAAAGTGGAGTCCGACAGGGGGACGGACTATCCCCAATCCTTTCCAATATTGTTCCAGAAAAGATAATCAGGGAATGGGAACCTCACGTAAAGGGTATCCAAATTGGTATCAAGAAAGAGAACCGAATTAAAGTCAAGTGCCTTGCTTTCGCTGACGATATTGCAATTATCACCAATAACAGAACAGAAGCGATTCACGCAGTGGAAAAACTACATGAAATTTCACAAAAAACCGGACTACAGATATGAAAAAACCCAATATATGGAAAGGCAGCCAGAAAATAAATCCCCTTTAATAACAAAATATGGTAAAATTGCACAAGTCTGCCATTTTAAATACCTCGGTGAAACTATACAGTCCTCAGGATTAAACCGAATTGCCAATGAACAAAGAATCACCAAGCTCCAGAAGGCCTACAAGTTAACATGAACACATTACAACAAGAAGTGCATTTCGACAGACGCAAAATTAATGCACTATACAACAGTGATTCTTCCAGAAGCAATCTATGCAGCTGAAACAATGGTGATAGATGGTCATTCAAAAATTAAGGAAATAGAAAGACAGGAAAGAAAAATTCTCAGGAAGATTTACGGTCCAATCAACAAAAATGGCATTTGGATGAAGAGACCACAAAACGAACTCTATAGAAAGATCAACATAGTAACAGATGAAATCAGAAAGCGCCGAGCCAAATTTTATACACACATCTACAGGATGGAAGACTCCAGAACAGCAAAGAAATTATTCAATATTGTAACAAGGAGTAAATGTGGCACGGAATGGCTGAAAGAAGTCCAGAGGGATCTGCAGCAGATCAACATAAAAAATCTCGAAGATCGCACCGAGTGCCGGCATAAAATCACAAGTGTGAAGTTTGGGGAAAGAACATCGCGTCAGCCTGGTAGCAAATGGACAAAGGAACGGAAGAAGGAGCATTCTGAGAGGATGAGGAGGTTTTGGGAAGCAAAGAAGAAAAACATCCGAAGATGAAATTATGAATTCAAGTTCAATCGCTCTCCTAAAGGGGAACAATTGTTATAATAATAAATATTAATATTAAAAAAGAAAAACACTTCCTAATGTTCTGCAAAATTATTTTTTGGTTAATTTCAAAAAAATGGTTCTAATGGCTTTGAGCACTATGGGACTTAACTTCTAAGGTCATCAGTCCCCTAGAACTTAGAACTACTTAAACCTAACTAACCTAAGGACATCACACACATCCATGCCCGCGGCAGGATTCGAACCTGCGACCGTAGTGGTCGCGCGGTTCCAGACTGCAGCGCCTAGAAACGCTCGGCCACCTCGGCCGGCGGTTAATTTCATTATTTAATATTATTACCACGTTCTGCCAAGCACCGACGGAAAAATTCAGTTAATATTAAAACATTTGTAATCAGACGTTTGAACCTGTTTTATGCATGGGAGTTTGATTATTTAATGAATTCAGGTCAGGTGGTGCATTACTGGCATTTATGGACTCGGGAATAGCTTTAAATTCTCGGAAAGCGAACTCTGGGAAAATGATAACAGGAAATCGGTACTATCAAAACAAAAATATTTTTATCAGTTAGATACAGAACGGGAATTTATCATTTGCAATTCGCAGGAGGCGGCGAGGAGGAAAAGATAAATTTTAATTGTGTGTCTCCTATCTGCGGGAGTGATCGCTAATTTAAAGTAGACGCGGAAGTAACGTCCAGGCTCGCGTTGAAGAGTAGTTACGTGGATTAAACGATTACTGCGAAACAATGAAGTACACACAATCGGGCAGAAACTGGAACGTGATACGCCATGAAGCATCAGTCCGGTATTTAGTAAACATTGTGGAAATGTTTATCACTTAACGGGCATTAAACGATTAAATTTTCAGCCCATTCAGAACTGATGCTCACCATCAACGTCAGTATTAGGTGCGATCCCCACAGCCACGAATACATCTCCGTATTCGTTGTGAGATGTATGTATGTAATCTTGAGGGATTTCATGCTATACCTGAGACACATCGCAATTAACAAATGCCTTATGAGTGCAAACTGGGTGATCCTGCAGGCCTGTCAAGGCGTCTCTGGGGAGAACTGCAGAGTGGGGTCTTCCATTATCCTACTAGAATATGCCATTTCGTACCCTGGTCACTAAGGGTTTATCAACAGGATTTAGGATTCTTGCCACATACTAGCGAGCATTTAACCTCCCTTCAACTATAGCCTAATCCGACCCGATGTCCTATCCAGCACCTCCCCACACCAAAATTCCGGTACATGACTTTCAAGAACCGCTGCTTCATCTGGTCGCCTATGTACACATTGGTGTCGATCAGGTCTCCACGAACAGAAGGCAGAACCGTCGCTGACCACCTCACAAGGACACTCAAGTGTCCCAGATGGCTATCGCTCTACATTATGTAAGTTTCTACTATCTGTAGTATGGTGTAAGTCGCAAACTACGCGAGGAAACTCCAAATCCCATCCCAGCTTCCAATCTGTTCCTCACCGTCCTCACACTCCTTCTACAACGCCTGTCCAGTCCTGTATTGGGTATTTTATTATTTGCATGAGGTATTCTGCCTGGTCTCCACGTCATTGAAGACATACATAGACTTCTGCGTCAGCCACGCAATCAAGGGATACCAGTGACCAGAAGTTTATATCAATAATGTATACATGCATGTACTGAAAAAACGCCTGTTATTCGTTACCCTGTTGGGTAACAAGATACTTATCATCTAATGTATGTTGCATTTAAAAGCGCAACAGAAACCTTAAAGATTGGCGTTTCCAAGTCCTGGTTATTAGTAAAAATTCTACATATAGGAAGAATATTTAACAAGTCTGTGGTTCGCAGGGTACTCCGAGCTGAAGATCACAGCGAGGTAACTTAAAATATAAACGAACCCTTGCAACATCTAGATGTACTACACCAGTGATAAGAGTAACACATGGCGAGGAAATAACTATGGTCGAAACTTGTTCACATTAATGAGAATTTAAGCTGGAGGAAAATTACATTTTCGAATCACAACAACAAAATTAGCTCTGCTACATGTGCACTTCGAATCATTCCAGATCCTAAGGAGAGAGAAATCAGTACGTTCACATATTCTGAATATTTTCATTCAGTAATGTCATATGCAATAATGCGCTGTGGTAACTCGTTATTCAGAGAGAAAATCTTCGTTCCTCTGAAATGTGATGTTCACCCAAGATCATCGTACAGACATCATCTTAAGGTGTTAGACATTTTGACTAAAGCTTCACAGTATATTTATTCCCTCAACGTTTATTGTAAATAATCCACTACAGTCTAAAATGAACAACGATGTATATAATTACAATACCACAAGAAAAATGACATTCATTATTCCACTCGAAGGTTGTCTGTAGCATACAGATGGGCACACAATACTGCCACCAAAGTTTTTCATCTCTTACACAATGATATGAAATTTCTAACAAACAGCAAAGTTAAATTTTAAAAGAAACTGAAAAAATTTCTGCTTGACGACGTCGTTTCGTAGAAGTGCTATTTCCGTTATGTGTAACAGGTAGTGGGAAAAAATTACTGATTCATATTTGAATTTAAAAAATTCGAAAATAAATAAAATAAAAATAAAAAATCCTTGTAAATTTACAGGATGTAGGGGTATTTACATACGAATGTGTAATGTGAATGTAAAATGACACTCTAACCATCATTACGATAAATCGTAGAAGTGATCCATTCAACATGAAAGTAACTGTCAGCCATCATGTACACACATCATTCTCTATCTGTAGCAACGGTTTCTTTTGTTCTAAAAGTAAGCTCGGATAAGAATGAAATTTTAATCAACGTATCCCATAGGCATGTAAATATTCGAATGACCGTTCTGCAATATTCAGACAAGATGTTTATGGTATAAAATTTTCTGATTTCCTCAGTGTAATTTTGAAGGTAACATCCATGCTGTAGTTCAACAATTCTTCTCTTCTGGGAGACAGTCGTGATAAACAAACCTGACACGTTGCTGTTCAGGTACGTACATTTCCGACGACCTCTCCGCCATTAACTAGGTGCGGCACCTCATATTGTGCCGACCCTTGGTTCATAGTCGGAGGACCCAAGTTGGTATGAGCAATCCAATCAATCGCTCACCCACGTTACTCAGTCCTCGGCTCACACCTGCAATTCAAGTGTACCGCTTGCTGCTGTTGCTGTGCTGGTGCTACCACTAAGACAGTCCTCGCAGGTAACGCATTTGAAACGTGGAAACTGGACAGCTGAAGGACGTTTACAAACAAAAGGCCGATATTCCACATAAATCCATTGTTTAATTAAAAGCGTTAACCAAATGCCAGTCGCATTCGCGGCATGAAAGCAACCCCCTGGTTTGTTATAATCTGTTCACACGAAAGAGTGGCGAGCCACGCATTGTAAAACAAGTGGCTAGCTACTATACACATCCTTGTTTCTTGTTTTCAGAGCAAGTTGGGTTGTTACGTGACTGAATTCGAATTAAAATGGAAACGTGCACGGTCGTACTGTTCGCTTCGACTGCAAAATCAGAAACTTAGCATTCACGAAGGCTGACTGAAAAGTAATGCCTCCACCTTCGTAACTCCTCAACAGTTGGCAGCATTGGTATGCGGCAGGTACTGACTTGTTCCGTAGGCCATTCTCTACAGCTCCAGTTGGCGGGAAGTCTTAGCATTGACCGGTAGTGTTGTTACAGAGTAAAGTATGGAACCCTGCGCAGACGGTCGGTCAATGCGACTTAAGCAACGTGCAGTCATTGAATTCTTGACAGCAGAAGGTGTCGCCCCAAAGGAGATTCATCAGAGAATGAAAGCAGTTGATGTTGAAACTTCCTGGCACACTAAAACTGTGTGCCGGACCGAGACTCGAACTCGAGACCTTTGCCTTTCACGGGCAAGTGCTCTACCATCTGAGCTACCCAAATACGACTCACGCCCCGTCTTCACAGCTTTACGTCCGCCAGTACCTCGTCTCCTACTTTCCAAACTTCACAGAAGCTCTCCTGCGAACCTTGCAGAACCAGCGCTCCTGGAAGAAAGGATATTGCGGAGACATGGCTTAGCCACAGCCTGGGGGATGTTTCCAGAATGAGATTTTCACTCTGCAGCACACAGTTTTAATCTGTCAGGAAGTTTCATATCAGCGCCCACTCCGCTGCAGAATGAAAATCTCATTCTGGCAGTTGATGGTGATTGTGTTGATGTGAGTACTGTGTGTCGTTAGGCGAGTAAGTTTTAAGATGTTGAGGCGGGAACATCTGACCTGCGTGACAAACAAAGAGTTGGACATCCTGTGACAGTAATCACCGAGTTTCACAAGCAGAATATTGACAGATTGGTTCAGGACGATCGTCGTATCATTCAGAGAGAAATTGCAAGCACAGTCGGCATTTCACAAGAACGTGTGGGTCACATTATTGCTTTGCTTGGCTATCGGAAGATCTGTGCACGATGGGTACCCTGGATGCTGACTCCTGAAATGAAAGCGCACAGACTTGAAATTTGCCAGGAACTCCTCTCGCGTTACGGAATGGAGGTGACATCTTTCTCCATTCATTTGTGACAGGAGGCGAAACGCAGATACACCATTACGACCCGGAGACGAAACGTCAGTCTATGGAATATGGACACAAAGACGCGCCCCAGAAAAAGAAATTCAACACGCAGTCCTCAGGTGGAAAAATCATTGCCACAGTGTTCTGGGACGCAGATGGTGTTATCCATGTTGATTTCCTCGATCGTGGAACAACAATAGTTTCACAGCGTTATATCACAACGCTGCGAACTCTGAACAACAAGGGTCCGAAAGGACTAACAAGGGTCCGAAAGGAAATGGGAAACGGTTTCCTGCAGCATGACAATGCCAAACAACACACTTCACGTGCCACCACAGCAGAACTTCAGAGGCTGAATCTCACCAAAATACGGCATCCTCCATACAATCCAGATTTAGCACCGTCTGCCTTCCATCTGTTCCCGATAATGAAAGACGGTCTGCGGGGACATCATTATGCTTCTGATGAAGACGTCGAGAGAACTGTGAGGCTGCGGTTGCGGAAACAGTGTCGACTTCTTCCGTGACAGCTTCAGAAAACTTGTTCATTTTAGCGGAAATGTATCCAATTGGCTGGTGATTATGTGGAAAAGTGAACATTGGTAATTAAAGATCACATTATTTCTTCGTGTGACTTATTAAAATATGCCCATACAAACCCAATTAACGAAGTTGGAGGCATTATTTTTCATTCAACACTCGTATTTACATAAAACCGTGAAATCTGACCTCAGGTAATGAATTTTATACATTTTGTAACTTCCTGGCAGATTAAAACTATGTGCCGGACCGAGACTCGAACTCGAGACCTTTGCCTTTCGCGGGCAAGTGCTCCACCAACTGAGCTACCCAAGCACGACTCACGCACGACCCGTCCTCACAGCTTCGATTCTGCCAGTACCTCGCCTCCTACCTTCCATTTTGCAACGCTGAGAGAAACGGTCCCAACCTTACGGCTCTGGAAGTTCGCCTTCCGTTTGTGTGTAGGTGAGGTATAGTGGGGAATCGTGACGGCGCCACATCATACCTCACCAATGCGCTAGGGATTGGGTCGCCCACCAGCTGAGACACGGCGAGAATGTCGTTTTCTATTCTTTTTCGCGGCAGTATTTGCTCAGGGCCGAGCACCGGAGCGAACACACACAGCGGGCAGAGATACGGAGATATCTCGGAGCAAACACCGCTGCATCGCTCTGCAGCAGAGGACGCGCAACACTGCAGTGTGCGAGTCTTACACTAGACTACCTGCAGGATTTCAATGTGGCGCTACCTTGAGTGCGCACTGCGGCGCTAAAATTGACTGACAGGTGTTGCGATGCTCCTTGTCGTATTCGGGGCCTTCTTTCATTATTTAAATTATTATTAAGACTCTTCCAGTATGGTACTGTGTCGTGCAGTAGCTAACAGAGCTACAGGATTGTAGCGAGGCGGTTCTCTTAGGCTGGAGGTGGGATGAGCAGCAGCCACGGCGCGATATAGGGTGCTTACAACACGACAGTGCTGCGAGGAGCGGCTTACGACGTCACTATCCTACTGCACGAATTTGCTGTTCTTAAAAAGGCATAATTCCAGACTCAACAATAAGTAAAAAATACCGCACGTTATTAATGAAGGGCCGCGCGAGATTAGCCGCGCGATCTCAGGCGCTGCAGTCATGGACTGTGCGGCTGGTCCCGGTGGAGGTTCGAGTCCTCCCTCGGGCATGGGTGTGTGTGTTTGTCCTTAGGATAATTTAGGTTAAGTAGTGTGTAAGCTTAGGGACTGATGGCCTTAGCAGCTAAGTCCCATAAGATTTCATATACATTTGATCGTTTTTATTAATGAAGGAATGAACAACAGTGTAAATAGTAGTGTTTTCAGTGAGTTACAATTTAGCAAATCACAATTAAATTCAGATGCAACAGATAATGTTTTAAAAGCAAGCCACTGTGATCTGGGCAGAAAGCCTTACACGCCAGGAATGGCAATAAATTAAGAACTGCTTAAAACTCGCCGCAACTTACAAATTAAAGGTATTGAAATATTGAAGCCAAGTCGCCAAAAAACACAGAAGACATTAGAATTTTAAGGCAAGCGACCACAATCACGGCTGAAGGCCTTACATGCCCAGAACGGCAATAATATAAAAAAAAATTGGAACCTGCTGAAAACAGCAAATACAATACCAAAAGTTAATTAAAAAAAATAAGCAACTAATCCAGACGGTGCTCCACGAATCGACCTCTGAGAAGGTCCGGCAACAAACACTTTCGCGAGCGATGAGATAGGCAGCCAAGAGTTGCATTCACGTCACAAGACGGTAACTCAGACTAGTGGCAGTCTAACGAATGACTAATGATAATCTTGCTGAAGCTACCTGACGTCCGATAAACCAAATGCAACGATGGAGCAATACGCCAAAGCTGGAACCGGCAGTCTGCACTACGTCCCCAGAATACTGTGTTTAGAGCGCCCGGAACGAGAAAGGAACAACTACCATGAGTGTAGAAGAATCACCAACCGGCCTACAATCAAGAAAGCTGTCAAAATTACACGCCTTACCGGACAGCAGCAGCAAGGCGAGGAAACGTACACAACAAGTTGAACGCAGAAAAAAGTAATAAGAAGTCGAGGAAAGCTAATCAGATCCGCCTTCCCCAAGCACTGCACTCGCTGCTCTTCGCCTCGGCAACACTACGAGCAGCAACACGAACCCAAGTCACTGGAGAATCGCGAGATATCACAGTGGTGGAGGTTTCTCTACTTGGATTGAAATGCACTCATCTTAAAGCCTGCACGATCCGGTTTACGACGAAGTCGCGCACCCTCGTGTCCACAGCCCTTCCATATGGCAGTTCATGCGTGCCACCAGCGGTCCCGGCGTGTTCTGTTCCTGCACGAATCTGGCTCCTCCTGAGTCCCCAACCGAACTGCCAGTCACACGACACGGAAAAACAACGTCGCCCCAAAGATAGGGCAACAGTTACTACATACCGATAACCGCCCCTGCTGCCACTAGCGGACAGGCAACGCTTGTGAAACCGAGTGGCGCCAGTCAACACGAGAAGAAGACAGATAACCGCAACCATGCCAGCTAAACGATACCGTCTGGCCTCCAACAGAAGACGGAAACCTACAAACAGCACCAACGCGAGCCGGAGCACGACACAAATAACAGTAGGTAACATAGAATGCTATTAATTTGTTCAAATCAGTGCTAAATACAAGGTGGTCCGTAGGTGTAAAACCACAATTCTGGAACAAAAAAGACGGTAATAGGTGATAACACAGGAATCTAGTCATCTAGTACAAGATGGGAGACGGGGAAGCATCTGAAACTACTTCCCCAACATGGCGACCAATTTGGAAATCGCTGTATTGAATGCAAATGAATGTTCCAATTGCCAGACTCGTGTAATTTCTGTCACATTAATCCCTTCGCATTTGAAAATTAAGAGTGCATCCAAGATGGCAGCTTCCAAAGGTGTCCGTCATGTTCGTGACATCTCATACCGTTTCCCAACCTGTTTTCGTTTTAGAAAGGTGACTCCACAGTATGTACAACCCTGTACATCGCTGTAAAGTGACATCAAATAAACTACACTTCACATAAATACTACATTTGAGAAGTGCTCGTCCAAAAATTTGGAAAATGTGTCATGCAACTGCCATAAGCAACAAACTTTTAGAACTTTGATGATTACGTGACCTTCTATCTATATTCTTCTGCCGGCTGCTGTGCCCGAGCGGTTCTAGGCGCTCCAGTCCGGAACCGCGCTGCTGCTAAGGTCGCAGTTTCGAATCCTGCCTCGGGCATGGATGTGTGTGAAGTCCTTAGTTAGGTTTAATCAGTTCTAAGTCTAGGGGACAGATGACCTCAGACGTTAAGTCCCATAGTGCTTAGAGAAATTTTAACCATTTGATATATCCTTCTATACAGTTTCTCTCTGTATGTTTGGGCTAAATTCAGGTTCTACAATAGGGATTCTGATACGGCTCTCACTAATAGATTGATCCAAGAGGAACGTTTGTATATACGAGTGTTGTCCAGAAAGTAAGTTCCGATCGGTCGCGAAATAGAAACCACAGTGAAAACAAGAAACGTTTTATTTGCAACAGTTAGGTACACCTTCCACCTACTTCTCTACATAGTCGCCGCTCCGAGTTTTGTCGCAGTGTTGTATGAGCTTTCCAATATCCTCGTCATAGAAAGCAGCCGCCAGTGCTTTCGCCCAGTTATCTGCACTGGTCTGCATCTCGTTGTCTGTGGAAAATTCTTGCCTTCATAGCCAGCGGTTCTTGTGAGGGAGATCAGGGCGAGCCAATTACGGACTGTATTGTGGGAGATCAAACACTTCCCATCGAAAACGCTGCAGCAGCGTCTTCATTACCTCTGCAGTGTGCGGCCGAGAACTGGCATGAAGAAAGAACTGCTAGTTATGTGGGCTGCATGACACGAAATCCCTAACCAGGCCCTCATACTTGGCGGGAGACGCAATTACCTGTGTATCTTTACGTGCTCACTGTTCACTCAAAACTGAAAACAGCGACGCGACGCGATCGACGGGCATGCTAGAGACACAGCCCAACACATCTGTGCAAAGCTTTACCGGATTTTCGCAGTGGTTTCCATTCCGCGACTGATCAGAACTTATTTTCTGGACAACCCTCGTATAAGTATTTCGTGTAAATTCGAAGAACGACAATGAACTGAATTCTCCCTCTGGTGTGAAAACGATGCCATTGCCATCTAGTGATGAATGGTTGCCACAGGAAATAGCTGTAAGGCCACCTAACAGTAGCACCATGCTGGTGAGAACCAAAGTTTACCGGGAGGTCGGTGCGAGCTACCGCCGACTTCCTTAAACGATCTGCGATGGAGGATGCGTCAGATATTAAGCTAATAAGAACAAATTTTTTAGTGCAGACTTAATGTTTGAAAAGTGTGAAGGTAAATCACATATAATAACGGAAAATAATCGTAACACCAAAAAAATAATTAATGCACAGTAATAAAAAATGGGGAAAGCATTTGTCTAGGTAACGTATTTAAGTGATTTAACATTGCAAGATTACAGGTTAATAAACAGTGAATCGCCAGGATGTTGAATGCAACCATGCAAAAGTGAGTGCCTTGTACTGTAAAGATGCCGGTTGTCAGTTTGTGGGATGGAGTTCCAGGGCTGTTGTACTTAGCCGGTTGGTACAGGGACGATTAATGGTGGTTTCGGACGACGATAGAGTTGTCGTGCGATGATGCCACATATGTGCTGGTAATCGAACAGGCCAACGCAAGATGTCGACACTCAGTACAGCATGTTGGGTTACAACGGCGGTATGGAGTGAGCGTTATCCTGTTGGAAAGTATCCCCTGGTAAGCTGTTCAAGAACGACAGGACTACAGGTCGAATCACTGGACCGACGTAAAAGTTTGCAGTCAGGGTTCGTGGGATAACCACGGGAGTGCTCCTGCTGTCATACGAAATCGCACCACAGACCGTAACTCCAGGTGTAGGTCCAATGTGTTTACCACACAGATTGGTTGCATGCCCTCGGCTCGCCTCCTAACCAACAGGCACCGAGGCAGAACCAGCTTTCAGCAGAAAACACCAAGACCTCCACGTCGCCCTCCAATGAGCTATCGCTTGGCAATCACTAAAGTCGCAAATGGTGATGGTTTGGCGACAGTGGAGTGCACGCTACAGGTCTACTGACTTGGAGCTGTCCTTAAAGCAAACAATTTGTAACAACTTGTTGTGCCAGTGTGGTGTCATCTGCTGCTCAAATTGCAGCTGCGGATCCACTACGATGTGCCAGAGCTATAGGCCAAACACTATATAGTCTTTCCCTCTCCATAGTGCCTCGAGGCCATCCGGAGCCCAGTCTTCTTGTGACAGTACCGGGTGATCAAAAAGTCAGTACAAATTTGAAAACTTAATAAACCACGGAATAATGTAGATAGAGAGGTAAAAATTCACACACATGCTTGGAATGACATGGGGTTTTATAGAATAATAAAAAAGCAATCGGGCCTTTTTTCTTCAAGGAAATTCGTGATTCTGGTTTTGTAACTGCTACCGTGACGGGTGAGAGGTACGCCGATATGTTACAGAATCGCATCATCCCTAGCCTGGCTGATAAACGCCTGCAGGAACGTACGATGTTTATGCAGGATGGAGCTCCACCCCATATTGCTAGACGCGTGAAAGATCTCTTGCGCGCGTCGTTTGGTGATGATCGTGTGCTCAGCCACCACTTTCGTCATGCTTGACCTCCCAGGTCCCCAGACCTCAGTCCGTGCGATTATTGGCTTTGGGGTTACCTGAAGTCGCAAGTGTATCGTGATCGACCGACATCTCTAGGGATGCTGAAAGACAACATCCGACGCCAATGCCTCACCACAACTCCAGACATGTTTTACAGTGCTGTTCACAACATTATTCCTCGACTACAGCTATTTTTGAGGGATGATGGTGGACATATTGAGCATTTCCTGTAAAGAACGTCATCTTTGCTTTGTCTGACTTTGTTATGCTAATTATTGATATTCTGATCAGATGAAGCGCCATCTGTTGGAAATTTTTTGAACTTTTGTTTTTTTTTGGTTCTTATAAAACCCCACGTCATTCCAAGCATGTGTGTCAATTTGTACCTCTCTATCTACATTATTCCGTGATTTATTCAGTTTTCAAATTTATACTTTTTGATCACCCGATACATTCTCATGGCCATCCCTGCCATCAATAATGTAAAGTGCCTACATTCCTGCCAAGTCTTTTTGCAATATCGCAGAAGGAACATCCAGATCCTCGTAGACCAATTACACGACCTCGTTCATACTCAGAGAGGTGTTGATAAATGCATCTTTGTCACCTTAAAATGCATTCTTGTCTTGAAATCAACTCACCATGTCAGATCTCAAAGATAACAAACGCTGACGACTGTTACAGCATGGATTTAAAGCAAACACGATTTGCTTCCTCATAGTGTGCTACTCGATGCACGTTTATGAGGCTGACGCGATATTTGAATAGACATCATCTTTCATATGTAGAAATACACTTACCAACTTTCGTCTACGTCGCTCAGCCCTTTCTTTGTCTTGCGATTTACATATCGCATATATTTAAAAAATATGTAGCCTATATCCGTTCCAAAGTTTATTAGGGAATCATATACAAATTTGAAGTTAAGACGGTCACGAAATTTCCCCTACCAGTCACAATAAAAGGTTATTTATTTGTCACACGACCGGTTTCGGGCTTGCGCCCATTCTCAGGTGTTTATATACTCACGTATATGTTTATATTGCTGGAGATCACTGAATAAATACAAAATTATTTTTTTGTATTTATACAGTGATATCCATTAATAAACACATGTGACAAATAAATAAACTTTCATTGTGACTGGTAGCGGAAATTTTTCTACACCCTATAAACGAACAGTCACGGAGTTCAACAGCATGCAGTATGGATAAAATTCATTTAAAACCTTTTCCCCTGCAGGTATGTTTTACGAAAATGTGTAGCCTATGTCCATCCGAACGTTTATTATAGTATCGTGTAAAAAATATGGCGTAAATCGGTGAAGAACTTTTCGAGATCTTTGGTAACAACGTTGAATTACATCTTGTCTTTATAGAACAGTATACATTCATAAATATTTCCTGGAAATCGGCTGAACTATGATGAAGTCTCCCATCGCAGTGAAACCGATGCGAGTGCCATCTATTGGTGAATCACGAACAGGAAATAGGTGTAAGGCGGCCAAACAGTAGCGTCAGGCAGCCTACTTCCTAAACGACCTGCGATGCAGGATGTATCAGATATTAAGCTGGCAAGAACACACTTTGTGGAATAGAGTTAATGTTCAAGGGCTGTGAAGGAGAGTGTAAAAACGTCACATAGATAACGTACCTCGCAGTCGTTTACCGGCCGTAGCTCTAGCCGAAATTGTAACAGCTCCCATCAATGACACGCCAATTAAATACGGATCAGGTAACATTCGTCGCTCTTGACAATCTACACTGAGGCGCCAAAGAAACTGGTACACGCATGCCAATTCAAATACAGAGATATGTAACAAAGCAGAATACGTGCGCTGCTGTCGGCAACCCCTATATAAACAAGTGTCTGGCGCAGTAGTTAGATCAGTTACTGCTGCTACAAAGGCAGGTTATCGAGATTTAAGAGAGTTTGAATGGTGTTATATGCGCCCGAGCGGCGGGACACAGCATCTCCAAGGTAGTGAAAAGAGGACCAACGACGACTGCAGAGAATCGTTAAACATGACAGAAGTGTAACCCTTCTGCAAATTGCTGACAGGTGACACGTACATAAGCATCCTGTCTGATCACCTGCATCGATTCATGTCCATTGCGCATTCCGACGGGCAATTCCAGCAGGACAATGCGACTTCTCACACGTCCAGAATTGCTACACAGTGGCTCCTGGAACACTCTTCTGAGTTGGCCACCAAGCTCTCCAGACAAGAACATTATTGAGCATATCTGGGATGCCTTGTAACGTGCTCTTCACAAGAGATCTCTACCCCGTCGTATTCATCCGGGTTTATGAGCAGCCCTGCAGGATTCATGGTGTCAGTTCCCTCCAGCACTACTTCAGACGTTAGTCGAGTCCACTCCACGTCGTGTTGCGACACTTCTGCGTGCTTGCGGCGAAACTAAAATAGACAGGTGCACCAGTTTCTTTAGCTCTTGAGTGTACATTTTGGTCTGGTGGTTTAATGGTATTTTGTACCGTAAGGCAACAATTACAAGACTGTGGGGACATCATCATCGTTCAGCTGGATGATATAAGCAAAGGGTAGCAAACATTTTCATCTGCCGCCCCGCTTTGTATTTCTGTTAGTAGTAACATTTCCTTGGTTAACGGCCTTGTCGAAGTAGTAACACCGGTTCCCATCAGATCACCGAAGTTAAGCGTTGTCGGGCTGGACTAGCAATTGGATCGGTCTGCCGAGCGCTGTTGGCAAGCGGGGTGCACTCAGCCCCTCGTGAGACAAACTGAGGAGCCACTTGATTGAGAAGTAGCGGCTCCGGTCTCGTAAACTGACAAAAAGGGCCGGGAGAGCGGTTTGCTGACCACATGCCCCTTCGTATCCGCATCCAGTGACACCTGTGGGCTGAGGATGACACGACGACCGATCGGTAACGTTGGGCCTTCATGGCATGCTCGGACCGGGTTTAGTTTTAGTAACATTTACTTGCCACCAGCCGGTTCCACAGTAACGGTGATTTATAAATTAGGGAAGTGAATTTACTTTATAAGATTTATAAAGAAGAGTTGCAGCAAGTTAAACCATGCAAGACAATTACTAACCAAATATTACACGTCAAAAATTTATGAAAACATGATGAAAATGTTTTAAAACTCCCACCCTGCCGGCCAAGATGAAATGTGGAATGGCTCCTGGTGGGCGGTGGGGACCTGGTTGGCTGCCACTGCTATGAGCATAAAGCTAACACTTGTTCCATTTTGGATTACCGCTGTGTGGTATACAAACGGTAGCTATGCAAACCCATTTTTCTGAGTTGCGCAGCATTATGAAAGTGAGTGTACGTGTGACTATTTCCACAAAATTAAACGCGTCAGCGTTTCGCAATCATTTTCTAGGGCACAGGAATTGTACACTGTGTGTTCAAAAGTATCTGGACACCTGGCTGAAAATGACTTACAAGTTCGTGGCGCCGTTCGTCGCAAATGCTGGAATTCAATATTATGTTGGCCCACTCTACGCCTTGATAACAGCTTCCATTCTCGCAGGCACACGTTCAATCATGTGCGGGAAGATTTCTTGGTGAATGGCAGCCCATTCTTCACGGAGTGCAGCACTGAGGAGAGGTATCAATGTCGGTCGGTGAGGCCTGGCATTCTAAAACATCCCAAAGGTGTTCTATAGGATTCAGGTCAGGACTCTGTGCAGGCCAGTCTATTATAGGGATGTTATTGTCGTGTAACCACTCCACCACAGGCCGTGCATTATGAACAGGTGTTCGATCTTGTTGAAACATTCAATCGCTATCCCCGAATTGCTTGTCGTCAGTGGGAAGCAAGAAGGTGCTTAAAAAATCAAGGCAGGCCTGTGCTGTGATAGTCCCACGTAAAACAACAAGGGGTGCAAGCCCCCTCCATGGAAAACACGACCACACCATAACACCAGCGCCTCCGAAGTTTACTGTTGGCACTACACACGGTGGCTGATGACGTTCACCGGGCATTCGGCAAAGCCACACGCTGCCATTGGATCGCCACATTGTGTACCGTGATTCGTCACTCCACACAACGTCTTTTCAGTGTTCAATCGTCCAATGTTCACGCTCCTTACACCAAGCGAGGGGTTGTTTGGCATTTACCGGTGTGACGTGTGGCTTATGAACAGCCGCTCGACCATGAAATCCAAGTTTTCTCACCTACCGCCTAAGTGTCATAGTACATCCAGTGGATCCTGACGTAGTTTGGAATTCCTGTGTGATAGTGTGGTTAAATGTCTGCCTCTTATACATTACGACCCTCTTCAACTGTCGGCGATCTCTGTCAGTCAACAGACGAGGTTCGACCGTACGCTTTTGTGCTGTACGTGTCCCTTCACGTTTCCACTCCACTATCACATCGGAAACAGTGGACCTAGGGATGTTACGGAGTGTGGAAATCTCGCGTACAGACGTATGAAACAAGTAATACCCAATCACGTTCGATGTTCGTGAGTTCCGTGGAACGCCCCATTCTGCTCTCTCACGACGTCTAATGACTACTGAGGTCGCTGATATGGAGTACCTGGCATTAGGTGGCAGCACAGTGCACCTAATATGAAACACGTATGTCTTGGGGGGGGGGGGGGGTCCGGATACTTTTGATCAAATAGTGTACATTTTGTATAGCTTGAAGTCTTCAAGGCTTAATTATCATTACTTATGGAAGCAATCATTGCTTTCTTTTTATCACAACGCACGTTTTCTAGTGGTTGTAGTAATCTTTTCTTCGAAGGGGTCGGTACCTGCTTTTGAGAAGCTCGAACCCAGCCTCTACTAACACGACGCTTGTCGAAACTGGCGGCTCGCCCTTCTCTTGAGAGTGAAACACTGTACACGCCAGAGCACTGAAAACGAAGACCAGGGATAAAATTTGCATGTTCGCTCAGTGTTCCTCTGCTAGAATGACGCGAGCAGCGAGACTTTGCTCACCGACACCCCTCTAGACGCTGGGAAGGACCGCCCGTTACGTCACGGCCTGCTTTCAACAGCGACGGAGAATTTGGTAGCCCTGAGTGCCGAGCCGTCGAATTCTTAATGACCCAACTCTGGCGCTTTGTCAGTGAAAGCGACCGGAGAAGAGAAGGCGGTGGGCGGTGCCGGCAGCTCACAATAGGGGAGGGGAGGGGAAAGGTAGGGGAGGGGCGAGAGGAAGGTGGTGGAGGGGGGACGGCGGTGCGACGGTTGTTTTAATTATTAACGGCCTAGCCGGGTACTCAACACTCCAAACGGCCATTTAGCAGCTCCGTGGACGAAATTCCGAGACAATGCCGGCTGCTGATTAAATTTCCGGCAGGCTTTTTAAAAATTTTACTCCCTCCTGCGCGGCAGTAGCTCGGCACCCTCTCGTAGCAATTAATCCTCGCGAATTAGAGGCGCCTCTGTCGGCAACTTATAAATTAATTTGCTGAGTAGTCGCGCAGCCGATATTCCGCCGAGACTCTGTCCTCCATCGACAAAGTCTCCGGTTGCAGTCCCTCCTTTTCGGCAGCAGACGTTATCCGTCGCCGTCCTTCCTACAACACTGGCTCCTACGGCTTAGCGCCAGATCTGCAATTTTATGTGTTCTCTTGCTTATGACACCACAGTCGCTAATACTGAAAGATGCAGACATTATACCTGTTGTCGAAAGAACACTCTTGAAGTTTCCTAGTTACGATATTTTTTTAAAAAAGCCGTTAATATACACAGAAAAATGGCCTTGTTGGTGTTTCACATTTGATGTTTGTTCTGTGCGCCGGTGAAGTTTCGAACCGTTCTGGCAGATGGCTGAGCCGTAGTACAGCGTCAAAATGGCGTCTACATACGACTCACGTTACAAGCAGCGTGCTGTTATTGAATTCTTGTGTGCAGGAAAGGAAACCGTGGTGTAAATCCATATGAAAGAAAGAAATATGTGTGAAATCTTATGGGACTGAACTGCTATCATCAGTCCCTAAGCTTACACACTACTTAACCTAAATTATCCTAAGGACAAACACACACACCTATGCCCGAGGGAGGACTCGAACCTCCGCCGGTTAAAAAAATGGTTCAAATGTCTCTGAGCACTATCGGACTTAACATCTGTGGTCATCAGTCCCCTACAACTTAGAACTACTTAAACCTAACTAACCTAAGGACACCACACACACCCATGCCCGAGGCAGGATTCGAACCTGCATACAGTCGCGCGGTTCCGGACTGAGCGCCTAGAACCGCTAGACCACCGCGGCCGGCGAACCTCCGCCGGGATCAGCCGCACAGTCCACGACTGCAGCGCCTGAGACCGCTCAGCTAATCCCCCGCGGCGTACATCCATAAACGTTTGTGTGCAGTGTATAGAGATGCTGCATTTGATAGGAGTAGAGTTGGGCGATGGGTAAAGAAAGTTACAGCCTCAGGAAATACAGAAACAGAGCTCCGTGATCAGCCACGCTCGGGACGTCCTGTCACAGCCACTGCTCGAGACATGCTGAACCGCGCGGATGCCATTATTCGTACCAGCCGGCGCATCACAATCCGACAATTGGCTCTACAGTTGTCGATCAGCATTGGAAGTGCGTCTGCAATGATTGAGAGTCTCGGATATTCAAAGAAGTGCTCACGATGGGTTGCACGAATGCTCACAGCAGACCAAAAGATTCAAAGAGAGGCCGTTTCATCGGAGCGTTTTGAGGCCGACGTAGAGAACGTTCTGTCACGGATCGTTACGGGGGGACGAAAGCTGGGTGCACCACTTTGCGCCGGAAACAAAGAGGCAGTCCATGGAGCGGCATAATACTCATTCACCGCAAAAGAAGAAATTCAAGACAACCCCCCATGCTGGAAAAGTCACGGTGACAGTTTTCTGGGATTGTGATTACGTCATTCTCGTGGATGTGATGCCAAGAGGGTCAACCGCCAATTCAGAGGCATACGTGAAGATTATGAATAAACTCAAGAACCGTTTCAGACGTGTTCGATCGGACAACAGTCCGGCAGAAATCTTGCTCCAACACGATAATGCACGCCCACACACGAGTCTGAGGACCCGGGAACACATCGCCAAACTGGTTTGGACATCACTGCCTCATCCACCCTACAGTCCAGACCTTGCACCCTCGACCTTCCGTCTTTCTGGACCGTTTAAAGATTGTCTACGGGGAACGCACTTTGACGATGACGAGAGTGTCAGTCATGCAGTGAAAACATGGCTACGCCAACAGGACAAGAGCTTTTACCAGCAGAGAATACATAGTCTTCCACAACGTTGACGTACGGCCATAGAACGTGATGAAGACTACGTAGAAAAATAGGACATGGACAAGACATGTTGATGTATATTGTCACCAAATTCTGACTCTTAACAATAAATATGGTCTGAGCAAAAAAATGTGGGGCATTATTTACTGAACGACCCTCCCATATACAGTGAGTGGACAAAATAAAATAGGCGATTTAATAAAGCATCGCTCCTTAAAATGCAAACGGTGTTGGTGTGTTCTTCAGTCCCAATAACGTTTCGACGGCGCCCTGCATGACAGTTTATCCTAACAAAGGGAGGCCATGGTGTTGGGATCACAGACTTACTGCAAAACTTGGCACACCTTTTGTTTTGGTTGGCAGGAGAGCCAACACCGTGTTACTAGAAGGAGGCCGAAAGGTACGCGTTTTAGCTCACGCAGGTTGGCGTGAGGTCTGGAACAGGACAAGGAAATTAGAATTTAGAAAAACGGACGTAGCTGGTGGAATACTTAACTTTAATCCGTTAATGAAGCACGTCGGTCTTGACGGTACATGATTTATAATATCAATAGTAACTGATAATGGTGCCTTGCTAGGTCGTAGCAAATGACGTAGCTGAAGGCTATGTTAACTATCGTCTCGGCAAATGAGAGCGTAATTTGTCAGTGAACCATCGCTAGCAAAGTCGGCTGTACAACTGGGGCGAGTGCTAGGAAGTCTCTCTAGACCTGCCGTGTGGCGGCGCTCGGTCTGCAATCACTGATTGTGGCGACACGCGGGTCCGACGTATACTACCGGACCGATGCCGATTTAAAGGCTACCACCTAGCAAGTGTGGTGTCTGGCGGTGACACCACACCTTTGGTAGCCATTAAAACAACATAATGTGCTAGTAAAAAGATGCACTACTCAGGCAATTTCGAGAAAATCGCAACAGAAATTTTACGTGTCTACTATGTAACTGATGTGTCTGTAAGTAGGTGCTGGATGTTACAGTTCATGGTGGGCAAGTAATTTTCGTTCGAGCTACGTAAGACGGACGTGTATAAGGCGGTGGTTCTACTCCCTCTCAAACTGGTAATATTGAGTAATATATCTCACCACTGACATCTAGCATCAGCCGCACGCAGTTGCCGTCAACAAGTGTATGGACCTGAAGATGACGTTGTTACAGCGTTGAAACTAGTTGCCAAAATAAAATTGACAGCTGGAAGGATTTCTTCATTTTTAATATAAATAATACAAGGCACGTACTACAACCCAGTTCAACTACTGCTTCCGTTTCACGACCTTAGATTCTTATAACTACTGTTTTTTTCACTACAAGTTATAGATAATCTTTCGCTCCGTGTGTTATATCGCTTCTATCCTCAGAATATCAAAGAATGTACTCCAGCCAGTAGACTGAATTTATAAATGCTGTTAACGCAGGTTTGCCTCTCCTCAACTTCTTTCTTGATACAAGTAGTAGGGTCAGTATTTCTCCGGGACACAAAATGATCTCTCTGATCAATCTCTGTTGATCCATCATAGCCAGTGTACATGGGCTGGTAAGTAATTTTCAACGTCAATAAAAATTCGCCAACAGCCGTACACGTTAAGATATTTTATTGTATTCTGAAAGCAACCAGTTTCGCCATTTCATTTTGCTATCTTCAGGCCCCGTTCGCTTATGTCCAAATAAACGAAGAGCTCCATAAATCACTGGATATCGTGAATTCCAATCGTTATACAATTGCTTCAAACGAAGACAGCAACTGCTGTGACGTCTTCCTCTTTATGGAGCTCTACGACAAGTTTGTTTATTTGGACAAAAGCGTACGGGGCCTGAAGATAGCAAAATGAAATGCCTAAACTGGTTGCTTTCAGAATACAATAAAATATCTAAAAGTGTACGGCTGTTGGTGAAGTTTATTGAAAATTAAAGCCTCGCGGAGTGGTCGCGCAGTTTGAGGCGCCATATCACGGATTGCGCGGCCCTTCCCGGCGGAGGTTCGAGTCCTCCCTCGTGCATGGGGATGTGTGTTGCTCTTAGCATAAGTTAGTTTACGTGGTGTGTAAGTCTAGGGACCGATGATCTCAGCAGTTTGGTGCCTTAGGAATTCACACACACACACACACACACACACACACACACACACACACACACACACACACCTTTGACATTGAAAATGATCTCTCTGACGTCGATTTCTATAATTTTTTCCATTCTTTAGTAAATATTTCGTGTCAGTATTTTGCAACCATGACTTATTAAACTGACAGTTCGGTAATATATATACCTGTCAGCACCTGCTTTCTTTCGAATTGCAATTATTATATTCTTCTTGAAGTCCGAGGGTATTTCCGCTGTCTCATACACCTCGCACACCAGATGGAAGAGTTTTGTCATCGCTGGTTCCTCCAAGGATAACAGTAATTCAGAGGGAATGACATCTACTAGAGAGGTCTTATTTCGTCTAAGCTCCTGGAGTGCTCTATCAAATTATTCTCGCAGTATCGCATCTCGCAACTCATCTTCACGTATACTGCTATGTACAGACATGTCCCAATTTAAGATTCTAAATATCTCGAATAGTTTTTGATCAATTTACTTAAATTGTTTCACGATTCTCTAATAAATATTCGGACTGAATTATTCTAGACATATTTTTAATACGTACTATTTAAAGGAGAATGTTTGTTAGTAAACATCTCGAAAAGCTGCTGACTGAATCACTTCAAATTTTCACACAACACGCTAATAAAATTTGGACGCCGATAGAGTACATTTTTTTTTAAAAAATATGTATGACACACGTAAGATATAGTAGGCAAGCGTTGTTACCGAAAGTCTCGAAAAGTTCTTTATCGATTTACTTCAATCTTTGCATGACACAAATGCACTGTGCGATGGTGAGATATGAAAATGTGCAGTTGAGTTTTCATACTTGCAGTCAGTTTTATTTACGATATCAGGGCATTTAAGCCATTATACAAACTGTTTCTCCTACATACAGTATATTCTTTCTCCTCATATATAATTTTAAATAAGATGTGTATAGACAACAACGTGGCTCCGTTTTACACCTTGGAGTCTGGTTTAAGAGAAAACATGAAGTTTTATTTATTATGGCTTACTGGTTTATGATTAGAATGGTACTATGGAATCTGAATAGTCTGTTACTTTGTAATGCTGCCAGTTCACAGATTAAAATCATGCGAAACACTGTCACTGAAGCAGACCTAGCAGCTGGAAGAGTCTCTTCCGTACACCATCTACCAATGACACCAAACGATTTATCCATTCATTTTAAGCGATTTCAATTACCAATCAAGGTTTCCTTTGCAACACAAATAAACAAGGCTCAAAGTCAAGGGAAACGGAAAGACGCGGTGGACAGAGGGGAAAGGGAGGGGGGGATGACCATAGGGAGGGAGAAGTAGAGGATGGAAAGGAAGAGGGGAAGCAAGAGGTGGACACATGAGAGGAGGAGAATGGCAGAGAGACGGAGAGTTAGGTGATTGGCACAGAAAGATTTAGGAGGAGGAGATTGACAAAAAGAGGACGTACATCCAGTTCCCATAGATATTTAGGAACTGTGAAGCATTAGCGCCGGTTAGCTAGTCTACTCGCTCTCCCCCCCTCCCCCCTTTTTGAGTCATCAGTCTTCTGACTGGTTTGATGCGGCCCCCGACGAATTTCTCACCTGTGCCAACCTTTGCCTGTGCAACCTACGTCCTCAACTATTTTCTGGATTTATTCCAATCTCTGTCTTCCTCTACAGTTTTTGCCCTCTACAGCTCCCTCTAGTACCATGGCAGTCATTCCCTCATGTCTTCATAGATGTCCTATCAACCTGTCCCTTCTCCCTGTCAGTGTTATCCACATATTACTTTCTTCTCCGATTCTGCGCAGCACCTCCTCATTCCTTACCTTATCAGTCCACCTAATTATCAACATTCACCTGTAGCAACACATCTCAAATGCTTCGATTCTCTTCTGATCCGGTTTACCCACAGTCCATGTCTAACTACCGTGCAATACTGTGCTCCAAATGCCCGTTCTCAGATATTGCTTCCTCAAACTAAGGGTTATGTTTGACATGTCTTGGTCAGGAATTCCCTTTTTGCCAGGGCTAGTTTCCTTCTGATGTCGTTCAAATGGCTCAAATGGCTCTGAGCACTATGGGACTTAACATCTGAGGTCATCAGTCCCCTAGACTTAGAACTACTTAAACCCAACTAACCTAAGGACATCACACACATCCAGGGCCGACGCAGGATTCGAACCAGCGACCGTAGCAGCAGCGCGGTTCCAGATTGAAACGTCTAGAACCGCTCGGCCACAGCGGCTGGCTCTGATGTCGTCCTTGCTCCGTCCGTCAGTGCTTATTTTGCTTCCTAGGTAGTAGAATACAATAACTTCATCTACTTCGTGATCTTTAATCCTGATGCTAACTTTCTGGCTGTTCTCTTTTCTGCTACTTCTCATTACTTTCGTCTTTCTTCGATTTACTCTCAATCCACATTCTGTACTCATTAGACTGCTCATTCCATTCAGCAGATCATGTAATTCTTCTTCATTTTCTCTTAGAATAGCAATGCCATCAGCGAATCGTAGCATTGATGTCCTTTCACCCTGATTTTAATTTCACTCCTAAACCTTTCTTTTAATTCTATCACTGCTTCTTCTATGTATAGACTGAACAGTAGGGGTGAAAGACAACATGACTGTGTTACACCCTTTTTAATCCGAGCACTTCGTCCTTGGCCGCCCACACCTATTATTCCCTCTTGTCTCTTGTAAATACTGTATGTTACCCGTCTCTCCCTATACCTTACCCCTACTTTTCTTAGAATTTCGATAATCATCCGCGATTTTACTTTGTCGAATGCTTTTTCTAGGTCGACAAATCCCATGAACGTGTCTAGTATAATTATAAAACAATAAAGTTTAAGTGATTTTGCATGCACCAGGAATAACAAGATTGCTAAGACGATGACCGCGTTAAGCAGCTTTGCTCCAATGCACTTTCTATCCAAGAACAACTGGAAAGTCATGAAAGGAATTTCCCCTGTCGACTGCACGCAGGGCGGCAGACAGAAGCAGCTCCGCCGTATCGACTGCGGAGGTTTATTCACTGGTCTGCAAGTTTTGCAAGCCTCCCTCGCTCAGCTTCGCCCCTCTTGCTACCCCGGCACACACTTACGTGGTGGACTTACGAGCTGGCGGTCCAACTTCACCGCCGGCGCAGGTGCAGCCTCTGACAAAGTTTGGGGTCGTCGACCTCTGCCTGCGAGGGTGCAAGATGATGGACTGCTAAGACCACTTGAGGCAGCACCAGAGTAGCGAAATATGGCGGAGAACAGGGAGGAGCTGTCGGATATGGGAAAACTTCTCCACGAACCGGTTCGTGATACATGTGTGGCTCAGATGACCGTGGAAAGGGTCTACCACCGGCGAATAAAGTAAGGAAGAGTGGAAAATCAATAGAGAACAATTGACAAATTCAGAAGCACGTAATATATTTTAACGTGACGGACAATATCAACATACAAATGCTGTGATGGTGTAATGGTCAACATATCTGCCTAGTAAGCAAGAAGACCCGGGTTCAAGTCGCCGCAACACAAATTTTAATTCACTTCTTCAGCTTCCAACGTTATCGTAGATAAATTAGAGACTTAAATGTCTCAGGGAAAATTTAATTTAAGATCTATACGATCACATTACTTCCCATGCTGGGGTGCTGTTCCAATGAGGGGGAGAACCCTAGTAATAGTGACAATATAAGGGGAAATGTGGTTTGTGTTGGGAAGGGTAATTGACTTGGGTAGTTCGTGCAGCTATGTTGACCATAATTCTGTGGTGGTGTAATGGTCAGCATATCTGCCTAGTAAGCAAGAAGACCCTCGTTGATATTTTTGCCAAGTTGATTTCATGTCTAGTGTATATTCCACTACGGTCTGGTCTTCAAGGCGCAACGTAAAATGCCTCTCATTCTTACTTTCCAACACTAGGTTTAATAAGAAACTAGTTAAAATACAACATTATTTTAAAATGGATAGAAAACATCCACAACTCAAAATACATAAAACAAATCATAACTAGTAATAAATAAAAAATTCCTTAAAATAACTTTTATCTATCAATTAATTCTGTGTAACTAACTAGATCTTGCAATCAATGCTTGTTTCCAAATTCCTTCTGCCACATGTAATGAAATAATTACCTGGACAATAACAGAAAAATAAAAAATGGTATAAAATGGCTCTGAACACTTTGGGACAACACCTGAGGTCATCAGACCACTAGAACTTAGAACTACTTAAACCTAACCAACCTAAGGACACCACACACATCCATGCCCGAGGCAGGATTTGAACATGCGATCGTAGCAGTCACGCGGTTCCAGACTGAAGCGCGTAGAACCGCTTGGCCACATCGGCCCGCAGAAAAATAAAAGCACAGAACGAATTGTCTTATCGGAACAAATAAAATGCAAACTGTATTTGTAAAACGAAAATTGTTATTTTGTAAATAAAAGTTTAGAAACGTTAAAAAAAATGGTTCAAGTCCTCGCCGCTACACAAATTTTTAATTCACTTCTTCAGCTTCCAACGTTAACATACACAGAGTTATACAAACAAAACAAAAATTTTTAATGGTTCCATAAGGTGACGTTCAAGAGCCGTAAAGTATTTTATTTGATGGTAAGTTCCTATGGGACCAAATTGCTGAGATCAATGGTCCCTAGGCTTACACACTACTTGATCCAAGATAAACTAACTTACTCTAAGGACAACACACACACGCCAATGCCCGAGGGAGGACTCGGGCCTCCGACGGGGGCAGCCGCGCGTACCGTGACTTGGTGCCTAAGACCGCGCGGCTACCCCGCGTAGCAAGTATTTTACAAGCTGCATTTTCACCATCAGCAGCTTCTTTGTCCCCATCTACCGATTTCCGTTATTAACCATCATCCAGGATTTAGGGTACAGCAAATTGGTTAAAAGCATCCCATATTCCTTTGAAGCTGAACAAATTATCCAGTGAAATGGAACAAACACCTGACGTGATTTGTCTCAGAATACTAATAGTCATATCTCATGTCAAAAAAAGAGAAAAAAAGATAAGACTGTCAGCATTCTAAGACAAATTATGCCAAGTGTTTGTTCAGTTTCACTGGATAATTTCGATATTGTTCAGCTTCAAAGGAATATGGGATGCTTTTAACTAATATGTTGTACCCCACATTCTGGGTGATGGTTAATAACAGCAACCGGTAGATGACTGATGGGTCAAATAAACAGCTGATGGTTGAAATATATTTAAAAAAAAAACAGATTCTTCGTACAGTATTTTACATTTGAGAGACTGTACAAAATCATACCGTCCCAAAACCCATTATAAGCTTTTCATGTTTGCATGGTAATTCAGAAAACAGCCATAAATTTTATTTATGACGTGAGAACGTCTATATGTTCGTCGGTGAAACTTTCTTGTGTGACAAAATATCCTCAGATTTGAACCGCTAAGAACTTTACATGTGTAAATAATGGTTGAAATTCTTCCAGTGCATCTGTGGCATGAATCAGCAAAGCAGTGTTTAATAGTATTAGTTGAAAACAGTCCTGGTTGCAATTTTAGTTTTTTTATCAACTACGCGTTTCACCTTATTTAGGCATCTTCAGGCTGATCTTAATTTGGTATTTCTTAGGACGATACTTTAGAGAGTGTAGATAAAGGGCATCGTCGAATATATCAGGCCAAGATCGCCTTCGTTAACCTCAGTGAATACTTTCTAGATGGACGTGAGTGACTCCAAGATCTGCATAAGATGTACACGTTCACCGGAGAAAGTAACAGAATAAGATGAGGCTTAAGTTCAAAAATGGCTCTGAACACTATGGGTCATCTGAGGTCATCAGTTCCCTAGAACTTAGAACTACTTAAACCTAACTAACCTAAGGACATCACACACATCCATGCCCGAGGCAGGATTCGATCCTGCGACCGTAGCGGTCGTGTGGTTCCAGACTGAAGCGCCTAGAAGCGCTCGGCCACACCGGCCAGGTGGGGCTTAAGTAGTTAGCATAATGCACCACGACGCTGTGGATACAATAGTACGTCTTCTCGTTACGTACAATGAAATCAGAGAGAACCTAGTATCTCCGAGTAATGGACGACCACACATAACAGTTTATAAATTATTAACGCTGCTTGCGACTAACTCGCGGTTGCAAAAAACCGTAATTGTTTCGCAATAATCGCTTTTAAATAAATTGTCTCTGAAATCAAAAAAATTTTCCATCACTCCGGTTCCCAGAAATCCTGAAGATAGACGCTGACTGTGGATTTGTATCACAGACACAGTCCCTTTCACTGTTCAGAGATGTCACTAAACACGTCCAAAGATGTAAAGAACCATGCATGAGCAGCGCCTACTAGACGGAGGGGCTTCCGATAGCCGATCAGTTCCACTCATTCCGCCAGGAAGGACGTACATGGCTCCTGTTGTCTGTATTTCAACCATGCCTACACGGTCAATATCGCGGTTCGATCGCGTACGCATTGTTACCGTGTCAGGAAGGGCTTTCAACAAGGGAAGAGTCCAGGCGTCTCGGAATGAACCAAAGCGATGTTCTTCGGACGTGGAGGAGATAAAGAGAGACAGAAACTGTCGATGACTTGCCTCGCTCAGACCGCCCAAGGGCTGCTACTGCACTGGATGACGGCTACCTACGGATTATGGCTCAGAGGACGCTGACAGCAACGCCAGCATGTTGAGTAATGCTTTTCGTGCAGCCACAGGACGTCGTGTTACGACTCAAACTGTGTGCAGTAGGCTGCATGATGCGGAACTTCATCCCCGACGTCCATGGCGAGACCCATCTTTGCAACGACGACACCATGCAGCGTGGTACAGATGGGAACAACAACATGCCGAATGGACCGCTCAGGGTTGACATCACGTTCTCTTCGCCGATGAGTGTCGCATATGCCTTCAACTAGACAATCGTCGGAGACGTGTTTGGAGGCAACCAGGTCAGGCTGAACGCCTTAGACACACTGTCCAACGAGTGCTGCAAGGTGAAGGTTCCCTGCTGTTTTGGGGTGACGTTATGTGGCGTCGACGTACGCCGCTGGTGGTCATGGAAGGCGCCGTAACGGCTGTAAGATACGTGAATGCCATCCTCCGACCGATAGTGCAACCATGTCGGCAGCATATTGGCAAGGCATTCGTCTTCGTGGACGACAATTCGCGCCCCATTGTGCACGTCTTGTGAATGACCCTTCAGGATAACGGCATCGCTCGATCAGAGTGGCCTGCATGTTCTCCAGACATGAGTCCTATCGAAAATGCCTGGGATACATACAAAAGGGCCGTTTATTGACGACGTGACCTATCAACCACTCTGAATCGCCGTTGAGGAGTGGGACAATCTGGACCAACAGTACCTTGATGACCTTGTGGATAGTATTCCATGGTGAATACAGGCATGCATCAATGCAAGAGGGCGTGCTGCTGGGTATTAGAGGTACCGCTGTGTACAGCAATCTGGACCACCACCTCTGAAGGTCTCCCTGTATGTTGGTACAACATGCGATGTGTGGTTTTCGTGAGGAATGGAAAGGGCGGAAATGATGTTTATGTTGACCTCTATTCCAATTTTCTGCACAGATTCCGGAGCTCTCGGAACCCAGATGAAGCAAAACTTTTTTTGATGTGTGCAGTACTTCAAGTGAATAAGTTCCCATGAAGAGCTACAACTGTTATTTACCACTTTCAATAACCTACATGAAAAAATCAGTTGCACACAAGAAAATCAGACAGCTGATAGGACCTTAGACTATCTCGATCTGACTCTATCCATTATTGGCAACAAAATAGATTTCAAAATTTTTCGGAAAGCAACCTATTCCGACATCATCATCCCAGCTGATTCCACCCATCCTCAGGCCCAAAAAATGGCCTTTTTTCACTCGAGTATCCATCGAGCTCTTTCCATTCCACTTTCGCCAGTCAACTTACAGAACGAATTAAAAGTCCTCGAAAACATCGCTCAGAATAATGGATATAATCCCAGTATAGTGAGACAGTTGTTCAATAAAAAAACACGAAAGAAGACTACCACCCTTTCCAGTTCAGATACTCACAATCAACACCAGGCAACGAAATACATATCAGTTCCCTTTATAGGTAACATATCCTATAAGGTAGGTCGTTTATTAAAAAACCTAGGGTGTAAAGTTTCATACTCTATCACCAACAACCTCAAAAAGAACTTAGTTCATTCCCTGGATAAAGGTAATGATAAATCATCGCTGTCAGGTGTGTATAAAATCACGTGTGCAGAATGTCCTTCTTATTACATTGGCCAGACAGGAAGGGCCCTGTCTGTTAGGTTTAAAGAGCATCTGCCGACAAAAAGCGGTGATGGAACTCGAGGATCTACATTTGCTGAACATCTGGTCCAAAAGGCGCATGCTCCCAAGCCTCTAAAAGACGCAGAGCTGTTGCATAATGAAGTAAAGGGATGTAGGCTAGACACCCTCGAAGAATTGCAAATTTTTAAACATCTTAGTATTGACAGAGACAACTTACTTAATGATCAGCTGCATTTAAAAAATAGAAGTTATTTTGAAGGATTTCAACCTTTACTCCAGTGGAGTTAACCAACAGTCCGCCTCGAATGGCCGATGCTGTTTCCATATCTGCTTTGTCCCTTTATTATAATGCGATTGTACATGTGTGTCTTTGTATTTCGTTATATTCTTGGTAATGACACATAGTTGCTAAGGCGTTTTTATGTTTAAGACATTTTATGCTTAGCACGCATGGTTTTGACACTAATTTTTAGTTACTGTAGCGGGGCTACGCCCTCTTACTATAATATTTAAAGGAAAAAAAATTTATACCTTGGCTTTGTAGTTTGTTCTCAGGTAAATTGTTTAATGGTGCTATACCAATAGATAGGTTTGTCCAATTGTAGGACGCCTTTAGTCACATTTTGTTTATATGTATATTTGCTCTAAGTAATTTTGAGACAGTTTGTCTCTCGCCCCTGCGCTTGCGCATGCGCTTGGCCGCGGCCGAGCCTCGCCGCGTAACTGCTCACAACGCCTAGTTTTCGAGCCGCTTACGTGTGGTCCTGATTTCTGGCCGGCGTAGCTCCGTCTACGTTCGCCTTAATGGATTTAATTTTGACTGACATAATCTTATGATTATGCGTCTTTATTGTTTTAATTTTTAATCTGTGACATAGCCAGTGTTTGGCTCACAAAATAATTTAATTTTTGTAAGTATCACAATTTCTTTAATATTCAATCATTAGACAGATAATGCATTTTAGTCAGTAATATATGTCCGTATGTGGTTTAATTTATAGGTTCTGAAGAAGATTCCATTACTGGAATCGAAACCTAGGTAAACGAGTAAAATTACCTTGCAACTGAAGGCTGGAAAAAAAATTGTTTATTTGCTGAAGTTTTAACTTCTTGTTGTTGAGGTCTTCAATCCGAAGTAGTTCTACGTGTTAGTCTACCTCCTAATGTCCGAATAACTACCGCAGCTTAAATCCTTCTGTATCTGCTTGCTACATACACCTCTTGGTCTCCCTCTACAAGTTGTACCACCGCACACTACCCTTCAATACTAAACTGGTGATCTGTTCATATTCTGTCCCATCAACCGAACCCTTCTTCTATTTAGATTGTGCCACGAATTTCTTTTCTCCCCAGTTCTGTTTAGCACCTTCTCATTAGTTATGTGATCTACACATCTAACCTTCAGCATTCTTCTGTAGCGCCACATTCGAAAATGTTTTATTCTCGTCTTGTCTAAACTGTTTATCGCCCAAGTTTCACTTCCGCACGTGGCTACACTCCAAATACCTTCATAAAAGTCTTTCTAACACTTAAGTCTATATTCGATATCAACAAATTTCTCTTCTTCACATACGCTTTTCTTGCCATAGCCAATCTACATTTTATATCCTCCCTGCTCGGCCCCAATCAGTTATTTTGCTGTCCAAATAGCAAAACTCTTCTCCTACTTTAAGTGTCTCGTTTACTAATTTAATTCTCTCAGCAAGACCTGATTCAATTCGACTACATCCGATTATCACTGCTTTTCTTTTCTTGATGTTCATCGTATATCATTAAATAATGACAAATTAATACAGGCACATCACATCATTGTATTTGATCCGCTTTACATAGGTGCGCTGGATACCTTGTGTCATTTGAAAAGAAGACAGAACCGCGACTCGCCAGACCACACTATATTCCTGCATCCAGCTGCTGCCCATTTTCTGTGCTGTTTGGTCAACTGCAGACGAACAGCTTGTTCTGCTGCCGTGAGCAGGGCCTTTTGCGAGGCATCCTAATCTAACTGTCGTTTGCATGCTGTTGTCTTCACAACGTTCGCTCGGAAACTGGTTGAGATGGACCTGAATTCAGCGACTGCAGCCATTCTTGTCAGGTTTGAAACCAATTATCGTGGTTAGAACTCTTTTTACAACTACTGTTCTTACACCGACTTACATGGTTTGGAGTGGCAGACCCCTGATTGTAGATGTGTTGCCCAGCCCTTGTTGATACACCAAGTCCGACAGCTTCGTTCTCCATGTGGCCATGGACGGGTCCAGACCCTATCTGCCATTATGTTTCGTCTGCACGTCTACCCGTCTTAGTGAACTGATTCCAAATAACCGACTGGCACTTACTCGATCCTTCACTACAGTAACTTATATCGGCGGTGGAAGGTCACATAACGCGCAGCGGATTGAACCGAAGAGGCAAGAGTTCGATTCCCGACCAGGTCGGAGATTCTCCACTCGTGGACTGGGTGTTGTGCTGTCCTCACGTTTGTGTATCGTCATAACTGACAGATGGCTGTAAGAGACGTCCAGGAAAAAAAAAGTCCTGCCACATCAACTTTACTGAGTGATCTGCAGTGCTCCAAAGCGGCTGCCTTTTTAAGGCGACCACCAATATTTTGGTTGTGACCTTTTCATGTCGTATCCATTTTTTCCCTGGCAGTTTTATGCTCTCACATCAGACCGACCCCTATTGAACGAGCGGGAAGACGTATTACCTGGCCTTTGGTGATGGCGACCCAGTTACGTTGACGCGTCTGTCAATGCCCTCAGAGCGACGACAAAACGCGGTTCTTCGACCTGGAGGCGGAAGCGGAGGCGCCTTTGTCGCAGCAGACGGCGAGTAATGGCGGTTCCCCGGCCAGTTACTGTGCGGTCGCGGGTCGATGCATCGCGTCCTGGCTCGGACAAGCAGGCCGCAGTCTTTGTCTGCTGCTCTAAGGAAACAGACGGCCGAACTGAACTTCTGCCTACTCCTCCAGACAGGACAGCTGAGAAATGTCGTGATGCGACTTCCTTGAGAACAGGCGTGATTTCCTACTGCTAGTCTCCCAACTAAAAAAAAAAAAAAAAAAAAAAAAAAAAAAAAAAAAAAAAAAAAAAAAAAAAAAATGCCACACCCTTATGACCGATGTGAAAATTCCGGTGAGTAACGTTGCTGAAGAACGCTAAGGATCAGGCTCAGGTCTGCCATTACAGACAGAGTCAATGTGTGTGTGTGGTGTGTGTGTGTGTATTTGTGTACGTTTTTATTTGTGTGTGTGTGTGTGTGTGTATCTGGGTTTACCCTCCTAATCTCGCGTTCACCAGTATAATTACTTAACCTTTAATACACTGTAAATGAGGGCAAATGTGCTAAAATTTTGTATTAAAACAACAGGTGTGTTAAAATAACGAGATAACGATATGTGGCTGACCAGACGGGGCTAGTGGTTTCCATACTGGCGAAGGCTGCGACATTTATCGATCGGAACTAACCTAGGCCTTGGGCTACGGTACAGATCAGTCTGTTACCACAAGTAAGATTTCCGGAGGGGAGAGGGGGCGGCAATATCACACTCTATACAAACCTTTACATACTGTTTCTTTCATCATCAACTATTAAATAAGATGAAAAGCTAAATCCAAGGTAAAATCTGTACGTAGGTCAAAAAAAAAAGTTCAAATGTGTGTGAAATCTTGTGGGACTTAACTGCTAAGGTCATCAGTCCCTAAACTTACACACTACTTAACCTAAATTATCCTAAGGACAAACACACACACACCTATGGCCCGAGGGAGAACTCCAACCTCCGCCGAGACCAGCCGCACAGCCCATGACTGCAGCTCCTCAGACCGCTCGGCTAATCCCGTGCGGCTGTACGTAACTCATCTATCATACAACGTCAAACTTACCAACAGAGTACCACAATCGTGCTAAAAGACGTGTTTTTGCGGAAATCCTTAATGTTATGTATGTTGGCTTCGCTGCATTGTTGATCTTTTTGGTGAGTTCACTGCTAAGCCTCAAATCTTTAGTGTTTTGGGTGCTCAAACTTCGACGTTTATGAGTTCGCGTGAGAAATAGTGATGTTTCTATGACATCATGGATCTTGTACTGTGATAGGCTGACATGAGCAACCCAAACAACAGCCATGGTAATTTACACACCGAATTTGCCGTAGTTATAACTGTCTGTTACAAAAATGTGCATTTTAACTGATCAAAGGCACACAACCACTCAGCTGCACTGTACATTGCTCTGTTAAAACTAGGTGTACACCACTGTCTGGATTTACACAGTTTTTGTTCTTCACTCATGTTTACACCGGGGTGGGAGCAGCAAGATTCTTCACTCACATCCTAACCGCAAGTTTCCAAATTTTTACCTGGTAAACTACACGCTGAATGTTTGCGAAGTCGCAGTATGCTGTTATTATTCGCAAGAACGCAAAACTCACTAAACCCATGCACAATACACTCGTAAAAAGAAAAGAAACTTGCCGATAACGTACGTTACCTGCAGTCAGCAAGTAAAGTAACGGGACACACTTCGCTCACGGAGGATATTTCGCGCGCTTTTCTTCTAATCATTCGTGAACATCTCTCTAGGTTGTGACACTTACGTTACTGTGCTCCCGTGAATGGATAGCAAAGAAGGATGTTTCGTAGAATTTTACGCACCGTGCTCACGGGTATGTCCAATGTTTGAGCAATACTCCGCGCTCTACACGTTTGCTCACCGCCACTCGTCTCTTGCTGCATTGCTGTGAAAACTGCTTCCACTGACGTCGAATCAATTCGTTTCCCCTCTCTACCAGATTGCAAACCACAAGAACCAGTCTTTTCGAATTTCCGAATCATTTTCTCCAGACCTACGGCAGTCATCGGGCCTACGCCTGTTTTCAAACCCTTTAGTGTCCGAAAGTTCTGCAGAGTGACGTGCGCACAGTCATCATTCTTGTAATACAGCTTTACAAGCAGAGCGCGATCCTGCATTGAGACAGTCATCGCGAACGTCGCAAACGCAAAAGGAGGAAAAGCCGTGTAGCCGGCGTGTTTATACTAACTTCAATGGTTCGTGCGCATGACTGGTGTTTTCATTTACGTATTTTGACACATACAGCGCCATCTATTGATCAATTTTCACATTATTTTTTTCTTCTGCCACACGTTTTCCCCCTTCTCCGATAATATTTCGTTGCAATTTGACGTCATTCTAACCAATGGTGCTATTTCTACAGCGTTTTGAAAGTTTAATTATAATAGCCCTGTATATATTTATATATTTGCTGGTTAAATTTTTTCTAGTTTATAAATGCATGTTTTGCCAGTTAAATCTTTCTCTTTGCTTCCAGTAAGCACCTATTGTCCTCCATGATTACGCTACCGAGACAAGAGTATTGTTTTATATGATCGACTAACTTAGCTCCCGCTGCTTCGCTCGCATAGACTGTATGGCCTGCGAAGATTTGTTGTTCACAAATTGCAACACCTTCTAAGCTTTTCACGCTAGTTAAAATCATAAAAGCATGGTCTTTCCGGAATGTACTTCTGACCAAACAGCGATTCTGGTAGCTGGAGTCCAAAATTTCTGTTAATCATGCCTTTTGGTTCTTGGAGAGATATTCTCATAGCAACTTTCATCCCCTATACAAATATCTCTTTGTATCTAACCGAGAACTCAAACACCAATTTTCATAAATTTGGCTTTAAAATTTTTTTAATGTAACGAAATATTTTCTTAAAAATGTTCAATCCCTATTGCATTCACATAGGTATTGAATTTCCAGAAACACAGTAACCCTTAATTTTTTTTATTTCCAACCGAGAAGACAAATACTATTGTCATAGATGCAGCCTTAAAAATCCTTAATCAGCAATTATTTATTTTCAAAGAAACTTTCACCCACTACTTTACCTCCTTAGTGGTTGCTGAAACACACATTTTTTTATTTTATGGATGAGAAACCAAACACCGGGTTTCGTTCTAGCTCCAAAAATTTTTTAATAGCGACATACTCCAAAAAAACCTTTCATCCCCTATTTCACCCCCTCAGGAATGGAATTTCGGACAGCCCTTTCTTAAACAATGGTTACAGTATAAGATCCAGACCCTCTCCACAGTTGAAGTTCCGATCCTCAGCTCTTTAGGCTCGGCGATGATGAGGCAGTCAGGACACTGCCTTTTATACGTATATATAGATTGTGACGTTATCAACATTTATATTAGTTTTAATTTATTGCATATTTTTCCGTAGTCTGCAACTATTACGGCGTCATCAGCTGATCTGCTACAATGTATCCTTTCATCTTTGTCTTTTATTCCCTTTGTCTTCTCCTTCATGATCTGAATAGCTTTCTCAATTAACGTATTAAGTAAATACGGAGATATGAGTACATCATTGTCTAACACATTTTATAATCCTGGCCTCTTACTCCACCTTACTGATCTTTATTTTTGTGCTTTGGATCTGGTACAGTTGATGAATCATTCTTCTATCCATTCAGTCCAGTCGTATTTTCTTCATAGTTCTAAAATGTAGTTGCAGTTTTACAGTGTCAAAAGCTTTTTCTAAGTCAGTGAAGATAAGACAAATGGACCTGTTCATATCCATCGTTCTCTCCATACGCATGTGCAATGCCAAAATTCCGTTTATGTTCTTTTGCCTTCTCTAATTCCAAACTGGTCTTGTTCTTGTTCAGTGTACTTATCTACCCTTATTTTTATCCTGCCCTTGACCGTATCAATGAGTATTTCTAATGTATGTGATAACACTTGTAAATGAACGTCCTCCTCTAGAATTACTTTTCCTCGACAGTAGTTGTCGACACCAGTATTACTTTTAGAATTTTGGAGAGGTCAATATCATCTCAGCTGTTTTTCTGAAAAAAATCATATAATTTTATACACAATGTTATATTTCAAGCTAAAATTGATGAACACGAATTCTGGATGTTATAATCGATAAATACTAGTTCTGAATGCACAGTTAAAATAATTTTTTTAGAAACATTTGACACACTTAAAATTTCTGTTATTAATTACGCAGTCTACTACTGTTTATTATGTTCATTTCTCGATTCCTTCATGAAATAATAATCGAAACTAATAGAAATTCATTTGTCAAGAAAAGTTGTAAACCCTTTGGAATATTGGTATTACCGCAGAGTGAAGTAGTAATAAGCAGTATGCCTCTCATGTGATCGGATGTATTTTTGAATTTTGGGTGAACAATGTAATTTTGACTTTGTTCACGTGAAAATTCAAACGTCTGTGTCATACACTAAAAAGTGGCAAAATAAATTAACGTAAAAACAAAAATACTGCAAGAACAACCTTCAAGATTATTTAGATCAATTCAACCATGAGAATATAAAATGTGACAACTTCAGCTTCAAGAATCGGACCGCTAGACAAGAAGAACTGGAGCCAACGCTACAAGAAAAGATAAATAGAATAAAAAGTTTATGGTAATCTTACTCCTCTCAAATCTTCAGAAAAGAATTTGCTTTATTACGGACAATAGCTGCAACTAGGAAAAAGGAGGGACATCGATAGTGTTCTATAATAACATGTTAAAAACTTCTCCTTTATATTTTATGGAGCAAGTTGGAACTTTCACAGAATCTTAAAAACCTTAACACATTCATCTGACCGTCAGTTAAAACACAGTTCTGCAGCTAAATCGGACGCCACCCTCTTGTCCGAATATAAAACACAGTCAACTAAAATGTGACGCCACGAGCACCACTCTAGTGGAGGAAGAAGCTGTGCACCATAGCGCTGTATACTGTACACAGGGAAACGAGCAGCACATCATCTCCACTGTTTGACTCGAAAGAGGTACGCCATAGGCGCACTGGTGACTTCACTAGGCGCAGATTATTGTCTGTCGCTTCCAGCCACTCGTCTTCCCTTCTACCCATGATCTGAAAGGATCCGTTCCGGGTCCATTGCTTTTCTTGATACGTATAAATGATTCGCAGCCCAGAAAAAGATTGTCAGACCAGCCTGTTGTGTAAGTTAGACAATTCCTTATAAGCTGTTGTTCAAGAATTCCAGAATCCAACCCCATATATATATTCCACAACGAGAATTGAAATTTACGGTACTGACTCATTCAGAAGGAATTGAAACACCTCTTTGGGTGCTGTACAGAATGGTGTGTACACTTGGGCAGGTTTCACTTTCAGTAGGCTTCTCATATCGTATTGGTATGTAAGAAAATATAGGGCTACGTTACATAGTATTAATGCTTTGGCAGAGGAAGGTGTAATCAAGTGAACCAAGAGTAATGCACCGCCTATATAATTTTATGGGTAAAACGGCAGCACCGTCACCTATTCCCAGCCGCAGGTTGCCTATCTAAGGACTTTCTAAGGCAAAAAAAATGTGGTATTCGATATACTTATTGGCCGAATTCAGAAATTTAAAATGTGTTATAATCTGTTCATTAACATATATAATCTTACGTTAAAGGCTTAACACAATGAGTCAAGTATTAAAGTTAGAAACTGCATACATCATCTTGAGACCGCTTAACCCTTTCCATAATTAATTATTTTTTTCTCTGAAAAAAAATCATGGCTTTGCTATCCAGTTCTTCGAATTAAATTATGATATTTCAGATTTATAAAATATTCCGAGGTGCCTCCCCAGGGAGGTATACAACGCGTCCCCGAATGACAAATGAGGACATTGTGTTCAAGTGGGTGCAGCGTAAGTCGAAAACTCAATTTTATTTGATTTTATTCACCAAAATACATTAATTACTTTAAGCTTCCTTGATTATTATATACATAAGTTATGGATTTACACTTGTGAGGAATGATAATCAAAGAAACAATTTTTTTTTCCATGCAGGCACAAGTGAATGTTACATTCTACACAATAAAATTTGGTTTTGCCTTTGCAACCCGGTTTCTTGCACCTGTCGAATGAGTTTTTGTCACTGACCACTGGAAGATGCCCAGCGTTGTCCAAACGTACATCAGCTTCTGCACGAACTTCCGCATTGGCTCGTTTTGAAGTACTTGGAGATGGCATTGGACTCTCATTAGTGGTACCCCCCCCCCCCCCCCCTCCATTTTCCTGCCAGCTGGCTTATCTATTTTTGTCAGTACTTTGGCAACATTTGCCCTAAAGTGAAGCAAATCAAACGCCTTATTCTTAGGAACGCCTAATTCTGATAAGTTTTTCTTGTACTCCATCCGTGTATTTCCACATGCAACATCATTTGCATGAGCAAAAATGCGAAGCGCCCACTTTCGCGATCTGATGAATGTGCGAAAAATTGTGATCAGAAAATCCATCTTGTCGCCCCCGCCCATATGTTGATTGTAAACTTGAATAACTTCTGACAGGTCGATACTAACATAATCCTTTTCAGTTTTATCCCTTCTTTTACACACATTTTTGTTTCCAATTCCCACAAAATTCGAGGTCATTACAGCTGGGTTACTGTTATACCATTTTATTACTATAACTTCTCCATCTTCACTTATCAGTTCGTCAGCAGAGCCTCTACCACGTTTCTTCATGCCTTTGTCACTCTAAAACGGTGGGTTTTTTAAATTTATTTTGGCGCATCGTACATATTGCATACATACTCTAATTTCTCAAGTACTGCAGGAGACTATAATTTGGGAAATAATTATCAAAATGAGAAGCACACATCTTTTATTGTTTCTTTCTGCTAATTTCACCACTACTGATGCTCCAACGCCAAAAATTTTTAACACTGCTGTCGTCGGGCCTTGATATAAAATAAAACATTTTTATTCCCCATGGTTTCGTTTTGCCTTTCACATACTATTTTACATTCAATGATCCCTTGAAAGGTACCATTTGCTCATCGACACTAAGATGTTCTTCTATTGGTAAATTCGGCAACGGTTCTCTTATGGAATTGTACATTGGTCTGACCTTCCAAAACCGATCATTTTTATCAGGATCGCTTGTTATGTCAACACAGTGGAAGTTCTGTCTCAATTTTAACAAACGGTTAACTGACATAGTGTCTGCTGTTTGCGACATATGTAGCTGCGGCTCCCAGCAATATCTATCATGGGTTGTTTCAAATTTCCCATCAGAATCTGAATTCCTTTAATTGAAAGTACTTATTTTTCTGTCGTGAGAGCAAAAGTACCTAAACTTCTGCAAACTGCATAAATGTTTGTACATTCCACACATTTCTGCACAAGAACATCACTAAAATATTTGAAATCTAGTTTCGCAGGACAGAGTGGATCAGGCTGTGGAAAGGGACCCAAATCAGTTGCTGCTAGTTGCACAAACATACAAACTTTATTTGCTAAAAACAATCACATATGCCCTTGAAAGAATTCAGAAACAATACGGCTGAAGGACAGACACAAGTTATTAAAATTACGTTAAGGAGTACACACAACTGGAGGCCTTAGTTACAAAATAGAAGAACTGAAGGCTTAAGGCCTGGATAACAAGAACACCAGTAAGAAAATTTTAAAAGGTTTTAGACAAAGAACTTTCAAATTTTAATTTAAGTAGGCTGAAGGCTTAATCTTAAAATATTTCACAGAAGGTTCGGCTGAAGGCCATGTACTGAAAACAAAACAACTCAAGGCTTAACGGCTGGATAATAAATTAAGATAGAAAATTTTCAAATTATGATTTTATTTTACTTCCGACAGCTGAAGGCCGTATCTTAAAATATTTCACGTAAGGTTCGGTTGAAGGCCACATACTGAACATTAAAACAAACTAATTTAATACACGGCTGAAGGCCTCGCAAAGTACTTGAGACAAAAGAAAATCACAATCCCAAACAACAGAACAGTGCTGCTCAGAAAGTGTTCCAAGGGTCGGCCTGGGGAGGAAACTCTAACAACAAGTTAGGTGAGACAGGCAGCCAAGCGTAACACTAAATAATCAGGTGGCAGCATGACCTAGGGACGGCTGAAGAACCAGCTAACAACCTAATCAATTCCCTTCCACCGAACCAGTGGCACGACAACCGAAATATCAACAAGCGCAAAGATCACAGCAGCACTACGTCTTGATAAGTGGCATCTAAACACAGTCAAGGAACAATAACAACTAAGAAACAAAATGAGATCAAGCTGTCGAACCACACGCTGTGCCAGAAAGCATGAGCACAGCGAGGAAAACACACTGCCGGAAAACTACACTATTGACCAGGGCAGGTAACCAGAACGTTAACGGCCACAAGGCAGAAGATACCGCTGGTGCACTTCACTAATAAGTTACAGTCATTTCAATAGTTAAACACCATACAGGAAGACGGATGCAAAATCTGCCGATTCCAACATACTATACGTTACTGCTTGCGGGAACAGCCCAGGAAGCGACAACCAACAATGAACCAAGAGATGTCAGAGCAGTTGGGGTTTCGTAACAGGTTAACTGATTACTCAACTCCAGTATCCAGGCTCGGTGGGCGACGAACTTTGCAGCTCTCGCAGCTAGTGCCTCACAACTCTGACTGCGCGTGCATGCCGCCAGTGGCCCTGGCAGTGGAGACTTCCTCGCTGCTCTTTTGCAACCGACCGACTACCCACATACACCACCACACCGAAAGTATAGCGGTCATACCATAGATGGTACAGCAGTACTAGTATCGATAAATGCTGATGCTGCCACTGATGGAGGCAATTGAGCAAATCGTTCAGGCAGCAACTGAGGGATCAATAAGGCGCCACTCAATGGTGAGAAAATGCCAGAAGGAAAAAACGGCATCAGCGCCAGCGGGCCACGGCTCAATATTTTTTTAAAAATTGGTAGGGACTCTCAAAGTTATCCATTGGCTCAGTGTAACATTTGCACCTTTCAACAAAAGTAGATACGTAAGTGAGTCCTCTTTTCCTCCAGCACATATCTTTTTCAGGTGTTAATTGGCCAAAATTATGATGCCCCTGTAGATCAACAACGTCCATCACATCAGTTTCAGGCACAACACCTATTTGAGGATGGCTTTGTTCATTGTCAATATTGTTTCGCGCTCCGATGCTATGGGGATCTCCTGAACCTATAATAACAAATGCTATTACAAAAAGAAAAACTCACGGAAAATGTACATCTGAGTAGCCCAGATAATAAAGCCGCTAAATTCATTTTGTCGATTTTGAAATGGGCATATGGCCGTACAAATTTTTTCAGCATCTACAGACCGCTACGGTCGCAGGTTCGAATCCTGCTTCGGGCATGGATTTGTGTGATGACCTTAGGTTAGTTACGTTTAAGTAGTTCTGAGTTCTAGGGGACTGACGATCTTAGAAGTTAAGTCCCATAGTGCTCAGACCTATTTTTCGGCATCTACATGATGGAATATGTTTCAGGTTGCAAAACGGGCTATAAACAGTCGAAAATAGCTGTCGAAATTTGTGTTCGCTTTCAAAGGCAGCTAACTGCACGTTGCCTTCGGGTGCAATGCCTGCTAAGTGCCCAATAGGCGTGGCTGTCGCCCTGCCATGTCCGGATGCAAGGCACGGGAACAGACATCAGACTTACAAATCTGGACATTGAAAGCTGCCTTTCAATCTGTTACGATTAGAATGGATATTTTTCTTATCCACCTTTAGATTGGCTGTGCTGTAACAAATCCGTACGCAATAACAACATTCTCGCTGCCAATGAATTGTCATATGGATGGGACGATTCTAGGTGCTTCAGTCCGGAACCGCGAGACCGCTACGGTCGCTGGTTCGAATCCTGCGTCGGCCATGGATGTGTGTGATGTCCTTAGGTTAGTTAGGTTTAAGTAGTTCTAAGTTCTAGGGGACTGATGACCTCAGATGTTAAGTCCCATGGTGCTCAGAGCCGTTTGAACCATTTTTGGATGGGACGAGTGTTTCGTTTTTATCCCAGTGGCACTGATCATGCAGTTAGCGGGCTTTGTGTTTAGGCTACTCAGCTTACAATATACCGGATGATACGAAACGTCAAACATTGTCTCCGTCATTGTTTCTTGTTTAAAATTATCGCCAGGATCATCGGATAGATGGTCAGTTTGAGATTAATTATGGAGCTCTGTAACTTCTTCTTCTTCTGTAAGTGCCTTTAATCTTTTTTGGGCTAGAGGCATTGTGAAATTGACATAAGATGACTAAACAGACAGCGAAATAATGTTCTAAATTTTTATGCTTTTACAATCTATCAATCGCAATGTGCTAATTTGTTGACATGTATAAAATTATAAATATGTCACTTACCTTTCGTTCTGAAAGACACCTTTAGTTTTTACCTTCAAAAATGCACCTTTCTACTCACAAATACATTTTTCATCTAAACTCAGAAGGTATTAATCGGCTGATGGGAGGTACAAAGATTACTGGGAAGCGTCATGTGACTGTGCACATTCAGATTCCTTTTGTGGTACCGCAGGTTGTCAGTAGATGTCGACACCGTTCTCAAATACACTCTCTGCTTTTGATTGTATGAGGACAACAATCACAAACGGTAAAATTTAACGAATTTTAATATACAAAGCATTTATTCTGTATGTCCTTATATGAGGACCGAAAGGATTAATTCACGGCACGCAAAGTACCCATGCTTTACTCGTCCAGGGTTCGTTTCTCGCTGACACCCCCCACGCACAGAAGGCAACAAAAGGAAAAAAAAGTTTGTCGCTTACTACACTTTCGCTATACATGTATCAGCACCAGCCATTACGTTTTAATGTACTACTACTACGTATGCCACTGAATGTACGAACAAAATTATATGCCTGTACGACACATAGCTCACGAGATGTGATGCCACAAACATTGAGATGAGTGAAAAACTAGGTTCTCCTGTTTTATACATGGGAGTTTGATACTTCAGAGAATCTGCTCCAGGGGAAGGGAGGGGAGGGGGGGGGGAGGTTACTGTCAAATACTCTTCATCTAATATACAGATATAAAGACAATGTTAAAACTGTTGTGAACTTTGAACACTCTGATTTATTTGAAAAACTAGGGGCCGCCTTTAGCAAGAAATCGGATCTACCTCTTATCAATGTAGCGGAAACCCCCTTACGTTAAGCAGCGTACCATTACTAACAAAATGAAAATAATTTTATTTAATCATACTTTGTATCTTAATCAGTAGGATTAAAGCTAATGTTCTGAAAAGTAATTTAAAAATATTTGCATCGTTAACAGAGTTCCATAAAAACTTGACAATACCTACATGGGAAATTTTCCAAACCGAGATTGGGTGAGAAGCGTAAGAACATTCTGAGGTTTCGTACAGATCATCTCGGCGTGTACTAGATTGAGTGGAAGATACAAGTAATTATCCCGTCCATGGTTCATCCATGATTCGACCTGGAAAAGACTGGCAGTACGTTCTGCTATGTAGACCGCGGGGATTATCGTAGCTCAGCTGTTCTGTGAGGTCTCCAGAAAGCGCTCGCCCCATAAGCGGACCTATAAATTGAATCGACCTAGTGGGGACAAGCAGTAAAAGTAAGCCGCCGACGTGAAAAAATAAATTGCTAGTTCGTCAAAGCAACATATTGTTCAAGTACTACGTCCAACAGATACACAGGGAATACAAATTTCGAGCCATCCGTTAAGAACGTGAATTCATCGTACTAGAATGGAAACTTATACATACCCGTACTGTTGCAGTGAGAATGTGTCAGCAGGACGGATCAAGTATGGCTTACCTGGAACACAAGAAAGGGATAGGTCATGTTATTAGAGCGCTAAAAATTCTAATAACAGCAGTATAAAAATCTCACATAACGACAAAAGTCTCTCGCAACGTATTCGTTGTATTAAATATTCTCCGTGTACTTGTTGCGATTGTGGTCTTCAGCTCTCTCCACTAGTCCATCCAGCGCAAGCCTCTTCACCTCTACGTAGCTACTGCATCCTACCTCCATTCGAACCTCCTTACTGTAATCAGGTTTCTACAGTTTACCATCCTCTTCCGACACTTCAAACACAAGCACACTTCCCTCGATTACCAAATTGACGATTCGTCAATGTCTCTGGATGAGTCCTATTAATCGATACCTTATTTTTCCCAAAAGGTGTCAAAAATAAAATTTCTCCCTAACTATATTCAATTTCTCCTCATTAGTTATTTCATCTGCCCATCTAAACTTCAGCATTCTTCTGCAACACGATACTTGAAAAAGTTCTATTCCCTTCTTGTCTCATTTATCATCAACGTTTCAGGACGGTACAAGACTGGATTCGAGACAAACACCTTCAGATAGGACTCAATAATATTCAAATAAATATACATTATCTCCTCCGTTCAACTCTTGTTCGAAGTGCTCTGCCATCTCTAACAATGTCATTTGTAAATGTCAAACATTTCATATCTTCTCTTTGAGTCCCCTTCCAAATTTTTGCTAGGTTTCCTTTATTGCTTTCTAAATGTACAGACTGAAAAATGCCAGAGATGGGTTACAAACTAGTTTCATCTCATCTCAACAACAGCTTTCCTTTCATGCCTTTTGACACTTACACACTGACGAGACAAAGAAACACCTGCCCAATATCGTGTAGGGCCCCCGCCAGCCACAGAAGTGCTGCAACACGACGTGGAGTGGAATCGACTAATGTCTGAAGTACTGCTGGAGGGAACTGACACCATGAATCCTGCAGGGCTGTCCATAAATCCGGAAGAGTACGAGGGGGTGAAGATCTCTTCTGAACAGCACGTTGTAAGGTATCCCAGATATGCATAATAATATTCATGTCTAGGGAGTTTGATGGCCAGCGGAAGTGTTTAAACTCAGAAGAGTTTTTCTCCAGCCACTCTAGCAATTCTGCAAGTGTGGGGTGTCGCATTGTCCTGCTGGAATTGCCTAATCCGTCGGAATGCACGATGGCCATGAATGGATGCAGGTGATCAAACAGGATGCTTACGTACGTGTCACCTGTCAGAGTCGTATCTGGACGTATCAGCAGTCCCATATCACTCCAACTGCACACGCCCCACATCATTACAGAGCCTCCACCATCTTGAACAGTCCACTTCTGACATGCAGGGTCCATGGATTACACACCCGTACACTTCCATCCACTCGATACAATTTGAAACGGGACTCGGCAGACCAGGCAACATGTTTCCAGTCATCAACAGTCCAATGTCGGTGCTGACGGTCCTAGGCGAGGCGTAAAGCTTTGTGTCCTACAGTCATCAATGGTACACGAGTGGGTCCTCGGCTCTGAAAGCCCACATCGATAATGTTTCGTTAAATTGGTCGCACACTGACACTTGTTGATGGCCCAGCACTGAAATCTGCACCAATTTGCGGATGGGTAACACTTCAGTGACGTAAATCTACTCTCTTCAGTCGTCATTCATCCCGTTCTTGTAGGATCTTTTTCCGGCCGCAGCGATGTCGGAGATTTGATGTTTTACCGGATTCCTGATAGTCGCGGTACACTCGTGTAATGGTCATTCGGGAAAAGTCCCCACTTCATCGCTACGTCGGTGATGCTGTGTCCCACGCTCGCGCGCCGACTATAACACCACTTTCAATCTCACCTAAATCTTTATAACCTGCCATTGTAGCTACAGTAACCGATCTAACAATGCGGCAGACATTTGTTGTCTAATGCAGGCGTTGCCGACCGCAGCGCCGTATTCTGCCTGTTACCATATCTCTGTATTTGAATACGCATGCCTTGAAATTCCTCCACCTGTACTTAAGATTTTTTATTTACTTCGCTAATAGTTTCGACGTTGCGTCAACGCCGTCTTCAGGCCCGTATACTTTGATGAAATCAGTTGTGTGTGGCTCAGTCTAGAGTCCTCGGTGAGACCAACACATGCTCCACAAGGATGGTGGGCAGTAACTAGTGTCCACTGCCCGCCATCCTTGTGGAGCATGTGTTGGTCTCACCGCGGACTTCTCGACTGAGCCACACACAACTGATTTCATCATAGTATACGGGCCGGAAGACGGCGTTGACGCAACGTCGAAACTAGTAGAGTAAATAAAAATTCTGAAGTACAGCCGGAGGAAATTCGTTTCTAATAAAAAATATACCAGTTGTGTCCCACCTTCATCCAGTTTAAATATGGATGTACGAAGACTACCCGTGGAAGTTGTAGATAACTTCTCAGACCCTGCATTTTATTCCTGCTCCTTTCGAAATTTCGGTGAGTGGACGCAACGTTGCTGAAAGACTTCTCTGCATCTTCAAGCGTTATACGTGTAGGATTGGTTTCGTTTTTCCTATCTCCTAAGATAACTGGTAGGATCCGTACTGCCTCTGTGTTGCTACATTTCTGCACAGTCAAAACTGACCTACAGCTTCTGTCAGTTTTTCCGTTCTTGCGTAATGAATTCCTGTCAGCACTTTGCAAATAAAGTAAGAGCTCGCTTGTTTTCACAACCTGTTAACCGCGACAAAAATAAACTATACCTGCCTACTGATGAGCAAACCACGAGTTAGTGATTTTACGTGACACACACTGTATAAAGTAAAAAGCTCGGCAAAGCTTCGCAAAGACAAAATAAAGTACTGAAGCGTGTCCTGTACGTCCCAAAAAGTGAATGCGCCGGTGCTCCCAGCTCCTTCCCGCGGAGCGTCGACCGCAGAGCTCTCGAGACGTCGAGTGCCTGCGTCTCGTCCCACCCCCGCCGCCCCCCACGCCTTTCGCTGCACAGCGGCAGCCAAGACGCACACCAACACCGCCCGCCTAATTGAATTGGTTCCAGAGTCGGGCACAATCCGCATTTCTGTTCATTAAAGTTACACCCCGCGTCTTCCGCCGGCGCTGCTACAAGCGTCCTGTCAGGAGCCGTGGATTACGTCAGCTCTCCGGCGAATAACTCAATTACGCGGCTCCGCAACATCCTAACCTCTGTTACACCGTCTTCTCATTTCTCGTGATCGTCTTACGTAGCTAAAATAATTCCAACGGTTAACAGGGCCACTTGTAAGAAATAAGAAATCAAATGATTATTTCAGGTAAGTTGTCAGTTTAATAATTCATGGTTGCCAGATACTGACACGAACGGAAATGATCGTGTGGTGTCAGTAGCCGGGAGTCCCCAGGCGGCAAGTTCGGCCCCCAAGTGCAGGTCTTACTGAGTGCGACGCCACACTGGGCGACCTGCGCTTCCACAGTGGGGATGAAATGATGAGGACAGCACAACACCCACTCCCTGAGGGGGGGAAATCTCCCTCCTCAGCCGGGAATCAAATCCGGGCCCCCGTGCGTGGCAATCCAACGCGCTGACAATTCAGCTAATGGGGCGGACACTGACACGAATTACACTACTGCCCATTACAATTGCTACACCACGAAGATGACGTGCTACGGACGCGAAATTTTACCGATAGGAAGAAGATGCTGTGATATGCATATGATTAGCTTTTCAGAGCATTCACACAATGTTGGCGCCGGTGGCGACACCTACAACGTGCTGACACGAGGAAAGTTTCCAACCGATTTCTCATACACAAACAGCAGCTGACCGGCGTTGCCTGGTGAAACGTTGTTGTGATGACTCGTGTAAGGAGGAGAAATGCGTACCATCACGTTTCCGAATTTGATAAAGGTCGGATTGCGGCCTATCCCGATTGCGGTTTATCGTATCGCGACATTGCAGCTCGCTGTGGTCGAGATCCAATGACTGTTAGCAGAATATGGAATCGGTGGGTTCAGGAGGGTAATACGTAAGGCCGTGCTGGATCCCAACGGCCTCGTATCACTAGCAGTCGAGATGACAGGCATCTTATCCGCATGGCTGTTAGCGGATCGTGCAGCCACGTCTCGATCCCTGAGTTAACAGATGGGGGCGTTTGCAAGACAACAACCATCTGCACGAACAGTTCGACGGCGTTTGCAGCAGCATGGACTATCAGCTCGGAGTCCATGGCTGCGGTTACCCTTGACGCTGCATCACAGACAGGAGCGGCTGAGATGGTGTACTCTACGACGAACCTGGGTGCGCGAATGGTAAAACGTCATTTTTTCGGATGAATCCAGGTTCTGTTTACAGCATCATGATGGTCGCATCCGTGTTTGGCGACATCGCGGTGAACGGACATTGGAAGCGTGTATTCGTCATCACCATACTGGCGTATCACCCGGCGTGATGGTATGGGGTACCGTTGGTTACACGTCTCGGTCACCTCTTGTTCGTATTGACGGCACTTTGAACAGTGGACGTTACATTTCAGATGTGTTACGACCCGTGGTTCTATCCTTCATTCGATCCCTGCGAAACCCTACATTTCAGCAGGATAGTGCACGACCGCATGATGCAGGTCCTGTACGGGCCTTTCTGGATACAGAAAATGTTCGACTGCTGCCCTGGCCAGCACATTCTCCAGATCTATCACTAACTGAAAACGTCTGGTCAATGGTGGCCGAGCAACTGGCTCGTCACAATACGGCAGTCACTACTCCTAATGAACTGTGGTATCGTGTTGAAGCTGCATGGGCAGCTTTACCTGTACACGCCATTCAAGCTCTGTTTGACTCAATGCCCGGGCGTATGAAGGCCGTTATCACGGCCCGAGGTGGTTTTTCCGGGTACTAATTTCTCAGGATCCGTGCACCCAAATTGCGTGAAAATGTATTCAATGTCAGTTCTAGTATAATATATTTGTCCAATCAACAACCGTTTATCATCTGCATTTCTTATTGGTGTAGCAATTTTAATGGCCAGTACGGAACTAAATCCACAAAAGACACTGCACAATTCGTAGCTTCTGTTTCGCAGGTGTTTGGTAATGCAGTATTGCAGTCTTGCGCTAATCTTATAGCTAACTGCTTGAGGCACTATTACTGTCAATGACGTAAGATCTGCAAGCAGAAATAAGGAAATGATTTAATATGATAGCTATAACTGACTCATCTAAGACCAATGCACCACACACACTGCCCGAAAAAAATGGTACATGCTTTTAGAAATTTCCAGTTCACTCAATATTTATTGTTACAACACTGCATATGAAGTACATGGAATGATTACATTCACACATCAATAGCACCAACGGTTCTGTGGTATCAGGTTTCGAGCCATGCCGAAACACCTATAGCGTCCACAGGCGGCAATGAAGCCTGTGATCCTGGCATCCAGTCGATCGTGCAGATGGCGAATACGTTGTGCCACGCCTGCTCGACCTTGTCACGAGGTTCTATAAGAGTTGGTTCAAATGGTTCAAATGGCTCTGAGCACTATGGGACTTAACATCTGAGGTCATTAGTCCCCTAGACTTAAAACTACCTAAACCTAACTAACCTACACACACACATCCAAGCCCGAGGCAGGATTCGAACCTGCGACCACAGCAGCAGCGCGCTTCTGGACTGAAGCACCTAGAACTGCTTGGTGTAAGAGTCGTTGGTTGATGTGTCACACAAGTCGCTTGTCGTCCCATTGTATCCCACACGTACTCGACTGGAGCCAAGTCCGAAGATAGTGCTGGCCAGGGAAGTTGCTGCACGTCTTGCAGTTTCACCAGTGTTGTGTTGGCGAGCATTATCCTGTTGGATCAACACGTCATTTCCCTTTGCGAGAACGGAAAAAGAACGGCTCTAGCAATATTCTGTTCGTACCGAGCACTCGTTAGGGACTCCTATAGAAACACCAAAGGCGAACGGCAGTTGTAGCTTATCGCACTCCAGACAATAAGGACTGGGGGGAGGGCAGTGTGTCTCGGACGAATGTACTCTGCGAGACATCGCTCACCACGTCCACAGGCAAATCCAACACCTTCCATGAAAACCCTGACATGATAGCAAATCCGGCAGTATGTCACATAGCTCCGAAGAAATCCTGACATTAAATTAACCAAAGTAATACGATCCACGAGTGAGCAAATGGAATATCACAGACTAACACAAGAACGCCTAAATGCATGTCATACCTTCCCACCGTGAAACAGACGCAGTTCCGAGGGGAGAAACGAGAGCAGAAGCTGAGAGCAGAGCTGTGTAAGCTAGAAGGCCCTACAATAAGGGACGGACACCCACATCGCCAAGAGCAGCCCCCAGCCCATGTTAAAAGATAGAGCCCTCGAGAAGAACAGTATAGATCTTACGATAACACTAAAAGGGCCACACCAGCTGCAAGTTTTAGCGTAAGACTATATGCGTCTCTGTTACGTTGCAAACATTAAAAACATTGCCCCACCACGAAAAGTGTAATGTTTCTCATTGGATAGACAGAATTTTTGTAGGTGGAGCTTAAGGTTAACATTGAGACCCTGATTGGTCAGTTGAAAACACAGCCACATCTCTTTTTCTTAAACCAACTTCGGTAAATGGTAGTAAAGAGAAGTTAGAGACAGGTGCTTCCGAGACGGCGAGGTGTGTGGAGCTGCGCCGCCCGCCGCATCCTGACGCTGACTAACCACCGACAAGGTAATGAACGCACGCAGTGCCGCATAAGAACGCATAAGGCTTCACTCAGAACTGCAGAAGTCTCAACTGTTACATCCCCTTTTCGCGTAATACTAGTGTCGATCGTCAATTATAGTTCATGGTATTCACATTTGCTACTTGAAGTTAAAATCTGAAACTCGATGATTTTTCTGTTATATAATTATTGAGAAGCCACATCAGCCACTGTAATAGGGAGGCACGACAAGTTAAATAAGTAATTAAAGATAATTGAGGGTCACTGTAGACCATTTTTGATAGTTTTCTCCTTTATGAAACTTTATTTAAACCTAGATTGTAGATGTGATATGGCATAGGTCATGCTTCGATCCATTATAGAACTTGTAAACCCATTCAGGGAATATTCGTTCACATTTTTGTTGAACGTATTTGGTTTTTCTCATCCTGTATTAAAATATTTCGTTTCATCAATAGCGCACTTTATAAACAATGTTTTGTGAGTGGAATAAAAATTCCAATGGTAAACTTAACTGCTTCTTCGAAGTTATTTTACCAGTTAACTAAAAATAGGAAAGCCTTGAACCCCTTCCACTAAATTTAGTTAGTATTAAGATTCTTTTACAGGGAGTGCAGTGGAGCTGACGCTGAAATCATTAAGTATTTGATTATATCGTCGCTAGTCTCACTGAACTCTTCTGAACTCTACATGTCATCTGTGGTCTGGCGTCTCCTTACCAGCAACAGGTCCCAGGTTCAAACTAGTCAATTCCCTAAAAAAAAACACGCTCAGAGCGTCGTTGCGCGAAAGTGGTAGGAAGACACGAGTTAGAACAAACAGACACCACGCAGAATGTTAGATAGTGGAAGACGAGTTAGAGATGTGCGTGCCAGTAGTCCCACACTTAATAACTGGTTCGCAATATTCCGTGTTGACACGTCTTGCCTCACAAGGCTATGGTATAGTGGTGGGCAGGAAATCGCGTATCTGTTAGAAATCACAGTGACTGCGAAGTCACAGATATCACAGTAGCAACTTTACAGAATCTAACTGCGATTTCAGTCACAGTTAGCAGTCGCAAGTAGTATTTCACATTCAAAGACGTGAGCCATCTATTGGTCGAATTTAGCACTGCTTTCTGCGATTTCAGTGACAAGTCGCAACTAAGAGTCGCAAGTAGCAACTAAAAAGCGCGGTTAACAGTGGCATCTGTTGGCCAAAGTTCGTACTACGTCCATCTCTGCGGTACGCTATGGAGTCCAACTGCGATTTCCGTGACAAGTCGCAACTAAGAGTCGCAAGTAGCAACTAGAAAGCGCGGTTAACAGTGCCATCTGTTGGCCAAAGTTCGTACTACGTCCATCTCTGAGATACGGTATCGAGTCTAACTGCGATTTCCGTGACAAGTCGCAACTAAGAGTCGCAAGTAGCAACTAGAAAGCGCGGTTAACAGTGCCATCTGTGGGTCAAAGTTCGTACTACGCCCATCTCTGCGATACACTATTGAGTCCAACTGCGATTTCCGTGACAAGTCGCAACCAAGAGTCGCAAGTAGCAACTAAAAAGCGCAGTTAGCACTGCCATCTGTTGAGCAAAGTTCATACTACACTATTCGCTACCGAGTCAAACTGCGATTTCTGTGACAAATCGCAACTAAGAGTCGCAAGTAGCAACTAAAAAGCGCAGTTAACATACTTTTCCTAGTGTCATCTGTTGACCCACGTACGTACTTCGTTATGAGAGCCTTGTGCCTCACGAGATCGATGTGCTGTGTGTGCATATGAAGGGCTTATTTCAATAGTGGTACAAGTCCATTTTTGTTCATTTTGAGATACAGAGTCGTAAAGTTAAATGAGCGCTGAAAAATCTGCAGTTGAGATACCAGAAATATGCAAGCATATGGCTTCTTGCTAGAGATGAACCTTTATTTATGTTTGTTTGGATCACTAATTTCAGAAGCATTATAGACAGAGAAGTGGAGGTAATGGACTTGTACCACTATTGAAATAAGCCCTTCATATTATATGACGACATGCACATTCAGCATCAGTTATGGTTGGTCAAATACTGCTGTGACTCTGAATGTATTATATTAATAAGAAGCAACATTGCCTTTTTCTCCTGAAAATATCAAGTAACGTAACAAATGTGTTTGATTCTGCTTCCAATATGACAGTTTTGGTTAATACTCCACATGCCTACAGGACTTTGCAATGTTAACACAGCAGAACTCAGACATCTGTATAAGTGTAGAGAAATGAAAACAGTCATATGAATGTCTCACTTTTGTTCCGACACAGTTCAAGACTCGGGAGAAAAGTTTTACACCTGGTGTTCTACATGGCAACTTCACACACAAGAACTTTTTGCCGACACTACTACCACCTACATAAGTAAGCCTTTCCTGTGTTACTTTCAAGTAATGCACTTAAGCTATTCCTGATTTAACTGGAAGATCTGTACTTCCCACTTTCATAGGAACAGCCTCAAAATGCATATTGTAGACTTTGGGATATGTTACAGGTCAGTGTCACACCAAGATTGTGGAGAAGGGGGGGGGGGGCGGCATGTGACTCTCCAACTAGTGTTTACCAGTAAATAAGTGGCGGAAAATTACGGGTATAGGACTGCTTAAACATGTGGAAAATGAGATTTTCATTATTCACTCACTGTATTTGACATTTATTATTCCTTTAAAACCGCACAACAACTTCAATAAAACACAGTTTAATCATTCACACGCTTATTTCACAATTATTTCACTTTTAAACTGCAAACTCTTCTAAGAGCTGTCTTGAATCTTCACGAGTCTCTCTCAACAGCCTTGATGTAGATAGATACGTACAGCCACCAGTAACCAAAATCAGAACTGTGTCTGCAAAATCACAAGGATTATTAAACAATTTTTGCTGTCACTAATTACAAGCAATATAATTGACAGAGTAGATTGCTAAAATTTGCTCTAATGAAAGCCACTCAATGGGGTATATTTCACATTCGAAAGAACGATCTCACTGAAGTAATTAAGTCCACCGAAACACATAGAAACTAACCTCTCGTCTGACGAAAACGGTCTAAAGACGCAGTGGTAATTTCTCCAGATCTGTTGACAATAATATTTTGAGTTATCACTTTACTGAGTGACTGAACTGTAGTTCGCGTACCTGTGAACATAACAATATGTTAGAATTCATTTTCTAAACACGAACTATTACGCTACTGTATGGCTACTTACATATTAATTACACTATTAATATTTTCACAGTTGTTTCTTTAATACAAAATTAAAGCCAACGGAAGAACAAACTTAAAACATACTTACCAATGACAGGTTTGTTGAGATGCAATTTTCTGTGTGGACAGATGTAACTTTTTCATACGGTGGTAAGTCGCAGAAATCGCAGGAGTCACAGAAATCGCAGAAGTAGCAGAAATCGCAGAAGTCGCAGAAGTAGCAGAAATCACAGAAGTCGCAGAAGTAGCAGAAGTCACAGAAATCGCGGAAGTAGCAGAAATAGCAGTGGCGGAGGGATACACGACCTAGGTTCCTTAACTGCGACTCTTAACTGCGACAAATCACAGTTAAGAATAACAGATTCTGAAAAGTAGCATTCACAGAAATCACTGATATCGGAAAATCGCAGTTTAGCCCATCACTACTATGGTGGTAACTGTACGATCTGCCCTGCTGGCCTCACAATACGACGATCCTGCCGGCTGCATATGCTGTGTGGACGTCCAGAACCTCGTCTACGGGTGTGAAAATGTTTGCGTGACAACTGACACCAGCACCGTTGCACAGCTGACGCACCACGTCCAATTAGTGCGGCAGTTCTCCGAAGGGGCCATCCAGCCACTAGGGAGGCCAAGACACACAAGACATAGATAGTCCTCCGGTAGCTCTGCCACTGTGCTGTGTGTTGGCGGACGACGCTGAAATTGCGAGGGTTGTCCAGAAAGTAAGTTCCGATCGGTCGCGAAATGGAAAACACAGTGAAAACCAGAAACGTTTTATTTGCAACAGTTAAGTACACCTTCCAACTACTTCTGTACATAGTCGCCGCTCCAACAGAGTTTTCTCGTAGTGTTGTATCAACTTTCCAATATCCTCATCATAGAGAGAAGCCCACTGTGCTTTCGCCCAGTTGTCTGCACTGGTCTGCACCTCGTTGTCTGTGCAAAAATTTTGTCTTCATAGCCAGCGGTTCTCGTGAGCAGAGATGAGACTCAGGGGGAGCCAATTACGGACTGTATTGTGTGTGTCCAAACACTTCTCATCGGAAACGCTGCAGGAGCGTCTTCGTTGCCCCTGCAGTGTGCGGCCGAGAATTGGCATGAAGAAGAAACTGCTCGACAGTTGTGTTATGTGGGCTGCATGACACAGGCGAAATCTCTAACCAGGCCCTCATACATGGCGGGAGACGCTATTCCCTACGCAACGTTACGTCCTCAGTGTTCGCTCGAAACGGACTAGAGACACTGCCCAACACATCTGTGCAAAGCTTTACCGGATTTTCCCCGTGGTTTCCATTTCGTGACCGATCGGTACTTTATGGACAATCCTCGCATTATCAGTACATCCAAAGTCCCCCAGGTGGCATAAGCGTCATCGGATCAAAATCGACGTCGTCCTCTCTAGGTGTAACTATTTTCCCGGCACTGCACATAGGTAGTACAGCGTATCCATAAAGTTCTGTCATTTAAGAAAATCGTTCCATGAAAACTATTCCTTATTTATATAAACTGTTTCTTATTTATTTAAAAGATATGCCCTCTAGTATTACTAAAATATTTCTGTTTGCTAATGACACTAGCTTCGTAGCAAGGATGTTGCGCGCAACATTGGCACTGTTTAAAATAGTGCAATTAATGACGTAGGTGATGGCTTGTAGAAAATAAATTAACATTTTCTAACACACAATTCAACAAAACCCGACATTTTAATTTCACAGACTGGCGATATGGTTAGTGAAACTAAACAGTTCAAATTTCTAGGTGTTAAGATAGACAGTAAACTGTCGTGGAAAGCCGACGTTCAGGATCTTGTTCAAAGACTTAATGCCGTCATTTTAACTAAACGAACGGTATCAGAAGTAAATGATAGTTCAACACAAATGACGTATGGTATTATATTCTGGGGTAACTCTTCCCAGTCTCAAAGGATATTTTTGGCTCGGAAACGGGCAGTTCGGGCAATAAGTGGTGTAAGTTCACGAACCTCTTGTCTATCCCTGTTCACGAGTCTGGGTATTCTGACATTGGCCTATCAATACATATATTCCTTACTGTCATTTGGTTGGTTGGTTGGTTGTTTTGGGGAAGGAGACCAGACAGCGAGGTCATCGGACTCATCGGATTAGTCTCCGGCCATCCTGATTTAGGTTTTCCGTGATTTCCCTAAATCACTTCAGGCAAATGCCGGGATGGTTCCTTTGAAAGGGCACGGCCGATTTCCTTCTCCATCCTTCCCTCACCCGAGCTTGCGCTCCGTCTCTAATGACCTCGTTGTCGACGGGACGTTAAACACTAATCTCCTCCTCCTCCTCCTCATCGGATTAGGGAAGAACGGGGAAGGAAGTCGGCCGTGCCCTTTGAAAGGAACCATCCCGGCATTTGCCTGGAGCGATTTAGGGAAATCACGGAAAACCTAAATCAGGATGGCCGGACGCGGGATTGAACCGTCGTCCTCCCGAAAGCGAGTCCAGTGTCTAACCACTGCGCCACCTCGCTCGGTTACTGTCATTTCTACCGAGCGAGGTGGCGCAGTGGTTAGCACACTGGACTCGCATTCGAAAGGACGGTGGTTCAATCCCGCGTCCGGCCATCCTGATTTAGGTTTTCCTTGATTTCCCTAAATCGTTCCAGGCAAATGCCGGGATGGTTCCTTTGAAAGGAAACGGCCGACTTCCTTCCCCTTCCTTCCCTAATCCGATGAGACCGATGACCTCGCTGTCTGGTCTCCTCCCCTAAAACAACCCAACCCAACTGTCATTTCTTGTTAAGAATATCAGCTTAGTCCCAAGAATTAGCTGCTGTCACTCAGTTAATACTAGGCAGAAACACAATCTGTATGTGGATCGCACTTCCTTAACTCTTGTGCAGAGAGGTGTGCAGAATACTGCTGCATTCATTTTCAATAAGCTACCACAAGAATTCAAAAATCTTAGCAGCAATCCACGTGCTTTCAAATCGAAGCTGAAGATCTTTCTAATGGTTCACTCGTTCTATGCTGTCGAGGAGTTCCTTGAAAAATTAAGCTGATTCCTGTGTTGTATTGTTGATTGCTTTTACATAAACTTATGGCTTGTCTTTTTTGTTTCATAAACATTTTATTTTACCTGTTATTACCTTTATGTTGTAATTTCATGTACTGACATGTTCGATGAGCTTGGACATTTGCTCCTACATTTGGTCCTACGGAATTAGACGTGTAAATTAAAAAATAGAGCATCATGGTACGTTTTGTAACGTTTAGTAGCTCTTCAGGTTTTCTTTTTTGTTACGGCAAAATCTGAATGCGCACTTCGCTCGTCGTTCGTACAACATGAGGGCAATCTTAGAGTTCTGTCCATTGTCCCGGTCAGTATTGCAGCATCGACAGTTCTGATTACTTCTCTGATTCGTGCACGAAGGCTGCAGCGTCATGATTTCAGTACGTGTCAATAGCGACGTGCACCTAGAAACAGAAGTCTAATGACGTGACATTCGGAGAGCGTGGGGGCCATCTCTCAGAAAACGTGTTATTCAGCACATAGCGCACGTTGAAACTCCAATGTGGGGGGTGCAGGGGCGGGGGGTGCTCCGTCATACTGGAAGACGATGGGCGGTTACAGCTCTTCTGTCTGTACCAGCAGGAGCTGTTGGAGCACGTCCTGGTAAACTTCTCCCGTGATGGATTTCTCTGCGAAGGAAAATGGGCATATCACCCTATTGTCAAGTAGGCCACAACAAACATTAAGCTTTGAACTATCACGGATATGTTGACGAGTGTTGAGTGGACTTTCGGAGCCCCGAACCTTAACGTTACGGTGATTCACATCTTCAGAAACGTGGAACGTTGCTTCATCTGAGAACAGCCACTTCTTCGCGTAGTCTTTGTCAGCATCGATGGAGGCCAGCACGGAACACGCGAAATCATACTGCAGAGGACGATCGTTTGGCTGCAATGCTGGGACCTTTTGGCCTTTGAGCGCAAAAAACCGTAGCCGCTTACATAACACTTTGCGGACAGTTATTCTCCTTCCTGCAATTCGCGTGATGTTCGGGGAACTAACTTCCGGGGGCTGGTTTGGAACGCAGCTTTCACTCGGTCAACACGTGCTTGGAAATGTTCAGATGTGTGTGAGTTACTAAGTGACCAAACTGGTGAGGTCGCCAGTACCTAGACTTACACACTACTTAAACTAACTTATACTGAGAACAACACACACATCCATGCCCGAGGGAGGATACGAACCTCAGGAGGGACAGGGCCGCGCAGTCGGTTGCATGGCGCCTCGTACCGCGCAGCCACGGGTTTGAGACACCGAGGGGACGTCCACTTACAGGAATGTCTTTGACACTGTCTGCCTTTTTAGAGTTTTGAAACCGCAGCCTCATTTATGCGTTTTTGGCGGTGATGCCGAGCCATACGGGCGTCGATAATTCCACAGTACCGCCATTACAAATTTGGACTGTGCACACCGGATGACACATTGTGCTTCCTGGTTTGTCGCCATTTTAATGCACACCAAGTCAGATCTCCAACAAAGGAGAACGGGAAAGTTTGATAGCTGCTGAACCTCTCATAATAAACTACGTTTCCCCCATCTCTAATAATTTTCAAGTTACCATTTTTGGACTGACACCGTGACATTATGGACATAGATAATGCAACGGTAATGAAAGTTACAACTACATAGCTGGTCAAAGGAGTAAAGGGTGTCCATAATGTCCAAAAGTTACTGCTTTGACCAGCTATGTAGTGTGTAACTTTCATTACCGTTGTATCCCTCTCTGTTTTGATTAGCTGATCTAGTGTGATAACGCATACTGTCTAATTCTGAACTATCGTTCTAACTTATGATCTCATTGTCCGCAGTGAAAATGGTGTTCAAAAATGGTTCAAATGGCTCTGCGCACTATGGGACTTAACATCTATGGTCATCAGTCCCCTAGAACTTAGAACTACTTAAACCTAACTAACCTAAGGACATCACACAACACCCAGTCATCACGAGGCCGAGAAAATCCCTGACCCCGCCGGGAATCGAACCCGGGAACCCGGGCGCGGGAAGCGAGAACGCTACCGCACGACCACGAGACCACGAGCTGCGGACGAAAATGGTGTGTCCGACCTACTGAAAGCAGAAAAAACATACTAAGAAATTTTAAAAATTGAGTATTGACGATTAAAAAAATGGGTAGAGACGAAAGGCCAATAAACGAAATTAATAATTAAAAAAAAAGATCAAGTCTAGACCGATCGCAACCTTTTCCCTAACAACGATGCTGTCTGCGAGAATGCTCTGTGCTCCAAGACAAGAACTCTCCATTCAGCTAGAATAGAGGTCACTGGGATTATATCACGGTTTCGTAGCGGAAGTTCCAAAGAGAATTTAAAAAATAGAAAGAAAACTGGCACCAATTGCTGCAACAGCTACGAGAGAGTGGACTGGGAATTCAAGCAGAAGACTGGCTTCTCTCTCTCTCTCTTTGTGTGTGTGTGTGTGTGTGTGTGTGTGTGTGTGTGTGTGTGTGTGTGTGTGTCTTTGTTTCTGTGCGGCCGCAGGCGGCTGTCGGAAGCAGAAAGCTCGTGAAACGCACTGCCCCCAGCAAAGCCGCTTTGCCGTCTGCTGAACTGGGTGACAGCTCACAGCTGGGAACGGGAGCACGTTGAGTACACATCTCTGCGTTCACAACGCAGCAAGTGGCACGGAACACGTACCACAGCGGACGTGACGACTGGACTGCAGTGCCAGAGTGAGCTCTCGCTGCCACATTTCCCAGCACGCACCAAGTAATATCGTGCGAGGAAGTCGTGGTATCTCCAGAAACTGTTCGTTTACACAGTGGAGGCGGAGAAGCCTCCGTTTGGACCAGAACACAGCAGCCAGACCAACTGGAAGCCGTCCCAGTTGGGTGATGACCGTCGTCCACAATTGTCTACAGTCGTGTTGCCTTCAGAGCTTCCCACCTTTGCTAAACGGTATTGCTGGAAGCTACAGCGGTGAATAAACAGTTTTACAGACACTTTATTTGCCGGCCAAATAATAATGCAAATAAAATATCCGGATCGTTGTGTCTGGGGAAAATTAAAATCCACAAGAAAGTTCACAAGAGAATCAACTGCCACATGGAGTTTCGGTAGTTTGGCGTCTATCACAGGCTGAATGCAATCAGTGACAATTCATAACAACATGAGCAAGTTTAGATTTTGTAAATGACACCATGGTCGCCTTTTGTCTGTAAAATTATTACCTTGTACAACACACTACTCCAGTACCGGCTGAGTGACCACTGTCAAATGAAAATATTACAAAAAAATGTCCGCCTTGATAGCTGAGTGGTCAGCGTGACGGATTGCCGTCCTACGGGCCCGGGTTCGATTCCCGGCTGGGTCGGGGATTTTCTGCACTCAGGGACTGGGTGTTGCCTTCATCACCATTTCACCCCAGTCCGGCGCGCAGGTCGCCCAATGTGGCGTCGAATGTAATAAGACCTGCACCAAGGCGGCCAGACCTGCCCCGCAAGGAGCCTCCCGGCCAATGACGCCAAAGACTCGTTTCCATTTTCTCTTGAAGTACAATGTTCAGCATTCACAAAGGTACGCTTCCATCTGAGACTTGAATAAATCCTTAGTGCCACTGGATGATGGTGACTGCTTCAGCTCAGCTGGGCCAGAGCACTTCCACACTCGGCTCCATATTGACCTCCGTGCGAGGGCGCTGCTGTGCTGACAGGGGGCGTGTCTTCTTTAGCCTCTCCCATTCATGACTGTAGACCGCAGCGAGACATGACTAATGTCTGTGGTATCGACTCGTATTGCCAACTGTGGTGTGGAACTGCAGTCTTTGCACGACATCACAAATGTAGATATCACTGCCTTTCTTTAGCTCACAACTGGCATATACATCAATTATCTATACACAGCAAGGCATCTTACGGTGTCTAGTGGAGAGTATTTCTGGTACCACAATTCCCCCCCCCCCCCCCTCTCTCCGATTCGCCACCCTCCGCTGTTTCCCTGTTCAAGTCAGGAACGATGTGTGGGGAGAATGACTGTCAGAAAAGCTCCGTATGTCATCTGATTTGTGTGACTTTCTCATTATGATCACTTTGAGAGACGTATGTGGGAATAAGTAATACTACACATCTCAGAGACAGCAGTCACACGAACCTGGTAGGTACACAACTAAGCTAAACAACGCAGACTCTTGCTGGAACAATCAACTGCACTTCTGCGTTCTGGCTACGCGCCCGGAGTCACATTCCACCATCTAACCCGAGAAGAAAGGATATCTTTTTGCCCAAATGTAAGAAAATCTGCAACAACCAGCAGCTAACAATTCCTGAGGACATACCAGCTGTCCAGATTAAGACGCTCTGCTCCACACATCCCTTGACAAAACAGCTACCAACCCCATGGACCGTAACTTCAATCTGCACGAACCTTGGCGGCAAGAGTGGTACAATAATATTCCACCACCTTCTTACGTGCCAACAACAAACCATGGGAATTTGATCTGTAACAGAAAACATGGAGTACACTTAACAGAATCCGGATCAACAATAGGAGATGTGGTGACCTACTACACTGATGGGGAAAGCCTACCTCTGCAGATTGAACCTGTGGCTTTGCAGGATAGGCAGTCAGATACATCGCAGAAGGCTGCCCTCAAAATTCGCACCCTCCAAACCCGTCGAACTTCTTTGATACTAAAGCAGATGTCATAAATAATACGTCTGTAAATTTGTAAATTATGTATATATTGTATTTCTATTTCCAAAGTGATACATAACTGCCATAAGATTAATAGAAATAATTTCACCAGCCGCGACAGAGTAGCGAATATGAACAGAGATCCAATACTATCAAATGTTTTTTATTCCAGTTTTGATCACAATATCAATTCTTTTAACAATGACCGATTTCAGTCCGTAATGACCATCCTCAGATCTACAATACAAAAATATATACACCTAGTGGGAAGTGTGTCTTTCAACACAATACAGCATAACGTATCAGAATATACTATCATACAACCAGGGAAATGTACAGATGTACACACTGCCCACTAGGTGTATATATTTTTGTATTGTAGATCTGAGGATGGTAATTACGGACTGAAGCTGGTCGTCGTCAAAAGAATTAATATTGTGATCAAAGACTGGAACAAAAAACATTTAATGGTAATAATTATTGTTGTGACAAAGCGAAACTACTTTCATCTGGCCATAACAGTGGGTTCTTTGATTGCTCAAGGAGAAGGCTCATAAAACTACAACACATAAAATATTTCTTCATTTTATTACACAACCAAAAAAAAAATTTACCTAACTCTGACACAGTTCTTGTCACACTGGTTGCTTGATCATTTACAACCGACGTCGACAATCTAAGCATCAGCTGATGCACAGATTAACAAATTGTTGTCTTGAGGTACAAAATGTAACATTTACTCTTGAACCCCGCCTAGTCGTCGGATTGTGGGGGTGTCTAGGAAACCTGCTTATCGGATCGCTAGACAACAATTCAAGCAAATCGTATTAATGAGTTGTATTACGAAACGTACATGACAATACTTAACTTCGAGAGTTACATAGATGTGTCGCAAGCAAAGGGCGACAGACAAGCAAATTTCTTCAGTATAGACAATGCTACATAGTACAAGCGAAATGACTAGTCTTGAAGCTGTTGCAGAACTTGGCCGCGACCAGTCGGGCGCAGTGCTTGTGTTCTCTTCGTATAGAGGTCGCTGCTGCAGCGTTGTCGTCCTGGAGAGGGGTCGGTCAGCGTGCAATTGGCTGACCTCTTCTTCACAGCCCTCTCTCCTCTCTCGTTTCTGGCTGGAGTGCCGGCGCTTGACTTTACGCCGGAACATTTACGAAAGTACATTTCATCAGAAACAACCTGTCACCGTCCTACATGATGATACTGACTGCTGTATCTGACGTCTAGAACTGTGTCACAGTCCTCGCATGGTCGACGCTATATTGACCTCCGGTGGAAGTGTGCTGCTGTGCTGAGAGTCAATGCTCACGCGCCCGCGCCCCCGGCTAACCCCCTCCGCTGTCACACCGTAAGCGTTGGCAACAATTAAACTACGCAAGCTTTTTGTCGCACGTCCATTGTTTCAGTTTAGCTTTCTATTTACTTGTACACAGCTGAACGCGTTTACGACCTTTCGCAGGAATGCAGAAGAAAGGACCACGACAACAACTTCTGACAACAGCAAGTTGCAATCGCAGGGATTTGTCGAAAGGTAGCCAAAAATGTCGGTTTATCTTGGATCTATGTGAAGCATTCATTGGAAGCAAACCCTATCCTCAAAGGCTTCCTGCGCAAATACTGCTTAAATAAAATTATACTAGATGAAGCAACATATTGTAAAAATTACATACCGATAATTTAAGTAAATGTTCTGGAAGAAATATGCGATGAAATAAAGGACAGCAGTATCTGGATTTCAGCTGACGAAACTACGGACACTCGTGGCCGTTACATTGCAAATTTAATTGTTGATGCTTTAAAAGAAGAGCCTACTTCATATTTAGCGACTAGGAAAGAACTTGAAACAGTAAGTCATTGTACGATCGCCAGATTTCTGAATGAGGGTATTAGAAAAATATTTCCAGATTCTTCTGCAGATGAAAGCGTGTTTGCGTTTTTTTCAGTCGCTGCTCCCTATATGATTAAAGCAGGAAAAGCCCTCCGACTATTTTATCCCAATTTGATTCAAGTGACATGCTTTGTCCATGGAGTACATCGCCTTGCTGAAGAAGTACGCCGGCCGGTGTGGCCGTGCGGTTCTAGGCGCTGCAGTCTGGAGCCGAGCGACCGCTACGGTCGCAGGTTCGAATCCTGCCTCGGGCATGCATGTGTGTGATGTCCTTAGGTTAGTTAGGTTTAAGTAGAAGTTGTAGGCGACTGATGACCTCAGAAGTTAAGTCGCATAGTGCTCAGAGCCATTTTTTTGAAAAAGTACGTTGTTTATGAATGTAAATAAACTAATTTCATTCACAAAGAAAGCGTTTCTAAAGGCTCCTGTTCGCATTAAGACCTACAAAGAAAAACTACCGAATGTGCCTTTCCCTCCCGAAACAGTGGTAAAACTCGTGGGCCGAAGCTGTGTTGTTTTACAGTGATCATTTCGAGGCAATTAGAGGGTTAGGAAACGACTTCGATAATGCAGAGGCTTTGCCACTTTGTCAGTACAAGGAAGCTTTTAATGATTCCACTATTAGAAAAGACATTGCTGTGATTAGCATTCATTTTTCATATATTGTACCCGGAAGTATTAAAAAGCTTGAAGCTCAGCGTTTGGCGTTGGACCAATTTATTCAGTTAATGAATAAAATTATTTTAGGGAACTCCTCACTGCCGAAGGCGTTCCCAAGAAAACTTACATAAAAGTCTGAAAACATTTTAAACAATAACCCAGGCACTGAACCTTTGTGCCATACTGAAAGTTTTATTAATGGGACGGGTGAACTTTTACCAGAAACAGTAAGTGGCAATATAACACCCAAATTCAAATAGTGCCCAGATGTAGAACGGTCCTTTTCTGCTTACAAAAGTGTTTTGAGTGATGAGACACAATGTTACTAGAAAATTTGCAACAGTACTTGGTCGTTTATGTTTACGATAGCAGAAAAATGTAAAATAAATTTTAAATGATGCTTTGGTCCAACATTATTAATTAAAAGTTAGTGCCGTTCAAAAAAATTCATCATTGTATGTTGTTTTTTTAAATAAAATATTACAGAGCGTTTGAGCGTGCCCCTTTGCATGCGATATATCTCGAAGTTGGTCCTGTACACATCGATTATTTCGCTGCGGCTAACTCCCCCCATGAACCATGGACCTTGCCGTTGGTGGGGAGGCTTGCGTGCCTCAGCGATACAGATAGCCGTACCGTAGGTGCAACCACAACGGAGGGGTATCTGTTGAGAGGCCAGACAAACGTGTGGTTCCTGAAGAGGGGCAGCAGCCTTTTCAGTAGTTGCAAGGGCAACAGTCTGGATGATTGACTGATCTGGCCTTGTAACAATAACCAAAACGGCCTTGCTGTGCTGGTACTGCGAACGGCTGAAAGCAAGGGGAAACTGCAGCCGTAATTTTTCCCGAGGGCATGCAGCTTTACTGTATGATTACATGATGATGGCGTCCTCTTGGGTAAAATATTCCGGAGGTAAAATAGTCCCCCATTCGGATCTCCGGGCGGGGACTACTCAAGAGGATGTCGTTATCAGGAGAAAGAAAACTGGCGTTTACGGATCGGAGCGTGGAATGTCAGATCCCTTAATCGGGCAGGTAGGTTAGAAAATTTAAAAAGGGAAATGGATAGGTTGAAGTTAGATATAGTGGGAATTAGTGAAGTTCGGTGGCAGGAGGAACAAGACTTCTGGTCAGGCGACTACAGGGTTATAAACACAAAATCAAATAGGGGTAATGCAGGAGTAGGTTTAATAATGAATAGGAAAATAGGAATGCGGGTAAGCTACTACAAACAGCATAGTGAACGCATTATTGTGGCCAAGATAGACCCGAAGCCCACACCTACTACAGTAGTACAAGTTTATATGCCAACTAGCTCTGCAGATGACGAAGAAATTGAAGAAATGTATGATGAAATAAAAGAAATTATTCAGATAGTGAAGGGAGACGAAAATTTAATAGTCATGGGTGACTGGAATTCGAGTGTAGGAAAAGGGAGAGAAGGAAACGTAGTAGGTGAATATGGATTGGGGGACAGAAATGAAAGAGGAAGCCGCCTGGTAGAATTTTGCACAGAGCACAACATAATCATAACTGACACTTGGTTTAAGAATCATGAAAGAAGGTTGTATACATGGAAGAACCCTGGAGATACTAAAAGGTATCAGATAGATTATATAATGGTAAGACAGAGATTTAGGAACCAGGTTTTAAATTGTAAGACATTTCCAGGGGCAGATGTGGACAATCTATTGGTTATGACCTGTAGATTAAAACTGAAGAAACTGCAAAAAGGTGGGAATTTAAGGAGATGGGACCTGGATAAACTAAAAGAACCAGAGGTTGTACAGAGATTCAGGGAGAGCATAAGGGAGCAATTGACAGGAATGGGGGAAATAAATACAGTAAAAGAAGAATGGGTAGCTTTGAGGGATGAAGTAGTGAAGGCAGCAGAGGATCAAGTAGGTAAAAAGACGAGGGCTAGTAGAAATCCTTGGGTAACAGAAGAAATATTGAATTTAATTGATGAAAGGAGAAAATATAAAAATGCAGTAAGTGAAACAGGCAAAAAGGAATACAAACGTCTCAAAAATGAGATCGACAGGAAGTGCAAAATGGCTAAGCAGGGATGGCTAGAGGACAAATGTAAGGATGTAGAGGCCTATCTCACTAGGGGTAAGATAGATACCGCCTACAGGAAAATTAAAGAGACCTTTGGAGATAAGAGAACGACTTGTATGAATATCAAGAGCTCAGATGGAAACCCAGTTCTAAGCAAAGAAGGGAAAGCAGAAAGGTGGAAGGAGTATATAGAGGGTCTATACAAGGGCGATGTACTTGAGGACAATATTATGGAAATGGAAGAGGATGTAGATGAAGATGAAATGGGAGATACGATACTGCGTGAAGAGTTTGACAGAGCAATGAAAGACCTGAGTCGAAACAAGGCTCCCGGAGTAGACAATATTCCATTGGAACTACTGACAGCCGTGGGAGAGCCAGTCCTGACAAAACTCTACCATCTGGTGAGCAAGATGTATGAAACAGGCGAAATACCCTCAGACTTCAAGGAGGATATAATAATTCCAATCCCAAAGAAAGCAGGTGTTGACAGATGTGAAAATTACCGAACTATCAGCTTAATAAGTCACAGCTGCAAAATACTAACACGAATTCTTTACAGACGAATGGAAAAACTAGTAGATCTCGGGGAAGATCAGTTTGGATTCCGTAGAAACACTGGAACACGTGAGGCAATACTGACCTTACGATTTATCTTAGAAGAAAGATTAAGGAAAGGAAAACCTACGTTTCTAGCATTTGTAGACTTAGAGAAAGCTTTTGACAATGTTGACTGGAATACTCTCTTTCAAATTCTAAAGGTGGCAGGGGTAAAATACAGGGAGCGAAAGGCTATTTACAATTTGTACAGAAACCAGATGGCAGTTATAAGAATCGAGGGGCATGAAAGGGAAGCAGTGGTTGGGAAGGGAGTAAGACAGGGTTGTAGCCTCTCCCCGATGTTGTTCAATCTGTATATTGAGCAAGCAGTAAAGGAAACAAAAGAAAAATTCGGGGTAGGTATTAAAATTCATGGAGAAGAAATAAAAACTTTGAGGTTCGCCGATGACATTGTAATTCTGTCAGAGACAGCAAAGGACTTGGAAGAGCAGTTGAATGGAATGGACAGTGTCTTGAAAGGAGGATATAAGATGAACATCAACAAAAGCAAAACAAGGATAATGGAATGTAGTCTAATTAAGTCGGGTGATGCTGAGGGAATTAGATTAGGAAATGAGGCACTTAAAGTAGTAAAGGAGTTTTGCTATTTGGGGAGCAAAATAACTGATGATGGTCGAAGTAGAGAGGATATAAAATGTAGGCTGGCAATGACAAGGAAGGCGTTTCTGAAGAAGAGAAATTTGTTAACATCCAGTATTGATTTAAGTGTCAGGAAGTCATTTCTGAAAGTATTCGTATGGAGTGTAGCCATGTATGGAAGTGAAACATGGACGATAAATAGTTTGGACAAGAAGAGAATAGAAGCTTTCGAAATGTGGTGCTACAGAAGAATGCTAAAGATTGGATGGGTAGATCACATAACTAATGAGGAAGTATTGAATAGAATTGGGGAGAGGAGAAGTTTGTGGCACAACTTGACCAGAAGAAGGGATCGGTTGGTAGGACATGTTCTGAGGCATCAAGGGATCACCAATTTAGTATTGGAGGGCAGCGTGGAGGGTAAAAATCGTAGAGGGAGACCAAGAGATGAATACACTAAGCAGATTCAGAAGGATGTAAGTTGCAGTAGGTACTGGGAGATGAAAAAGCTTGCACAGGATAGAGTAGCATGGAGAGCTGCATCAAACCAGTCTCAGGACTGAAGACCACAACAACAACAACAACAACAACAAAAACAACAACTCGCATCGCTGCCGCTTGTTACCGACAACAATACCAAAAAAGGAACAATTCTTGAAACATGGTATGCGTCCCCATTTTCCAAATTTTTATAAAATAATCCCAGAAAAGCCCCGTTCCTAACGTCTACCAGAAAGTATTAAAAAAATGGTAACAGCATTCTAAATGTATCGATTTTGCGCGCAGCCTGCCCACTTCCTAGTAACTGATATGCACAGGTTCAACTTTGAGATATAATGCACGCAGTCAACTATCAAGTTTCTTTATTATTAGATGTTGCATATTTCGACACTTTTCATGTATTTTAAGAATTTTTCATGCATATTTCCATGAATATTTTAAGATTTTTATGATACACATAATCCGGTCGCTACTGATAATCTTGGAGACATAAACAACATAATAATACTAGCCAAAATTTCAGCATAATTGATAACGCCTTCATCATAAGTGTAGCCTGTTTCGTCTAACTACAACAGTTAAAATTTTCCAGTGTAAACTTCGCATATAAAGATGTTACAAAACAGAGAGTCCCCACTGAAAACCAACATACGACTAAAATTAGCACTTGCAGGCGGCACGTTGCATACACATAAATGTAAATGGATATAAAGCAAGTCATCTCGTATGGAGAAAAGGGGAATTTTCGCTTCGCTTGAGCGGAGTATCAATAAAGCAGAAATATGTTTCAACGAGAACACAGCTTTGTACTTCACCGCCAGGTGTAGGACCAGCTAATACACAGAGCTGTTGCAGATTCGCTGCTTCTTTAGTAGACAACTCGACAGAGAGAAAAAAAAGTATCTCGTCCTGTGTGTGTAGTCGGCTTTTTAGTGTTATTACACTTTCACACCACGCAGACAGCCGTTATTCCATTACAGCTGCGAGTGTGGAAAGCTGCGGATGCGTGTGTCAGTTGCCCTCTGTATCCGAACACAGCGGGCTTTAAAAAAAAAATTAAAAAATGACGCGGAATTCCTGCAAATACGTGTAGCGTGAGAGCGTGCAACATAATAATCTCCGGCACGCGCAGAGCGTATACCGTACTGTTGCACACGCCCTGCGTGCGTTTGTATGTTTTCCCTATTTCCTCTCTCTCTCTCTCTCTCTCTCTCTCTCTCTCTCTCTCTCTCTGTCTACTCCCCCCATATCTCTCCCCCTCTCCCGACCGTACCTTCCTGTTAACACTGCGCATCTGATAAAACGGAGGCTCGGCGGCCAACATTACCCCGCTCCATAGAGAGCGTCGTGCATTATGGGTCACTTTGCCGCCGACGCGCGTGGACGTAAATACCGCGGACTCTGGAAGAGCCCGCGGGGGTATCCCGCTGGAGGCGTGAAAGTCTCCCTGGGGGAAACGTGATTCGAGAGATTTGTTTCGCTCTCGGGCCGTAATCCGCGCGGAATGCCTAATAACAGGCGCAGGCGTGACGTATCGGCCATTACCCGGCGCTACACACTCCCAAACACTGCCAATTAGCTCCGATTTACGCTCTTACTATTGGAAACTGCTGTCTACGGTAGGAGCTTTTGCGCGGGCGAAGAACGCCGGGTCCCGGCTATCAACCGAAACACAGAACGACCCCTCGGTATAACAGATATTTCCAAATTGATGTTACGGCGTTCGCTTCTAGATAGCGAGTCGGATCTGAGCAAATTTTGCGACACACATTCACAGTGACTTGCAGAAAACTGCGCATCAACAGCCGAAAAAATTCATCATCGTACGATTACGTTAAAAGCAACAAATCGCTACAAACAGTACCGTGCTATTACAGTATTGACGATAAATCAATGGAAGCAGAGACTACCATCAAATACTTGGGGGTAATCATGTGGAGTGATCTTGAGTAGACTGACCACATACTAGAAGCAGATGCCACACTGAGACTCAAAGAATAACACTATTTGTTTACGATTCATCTAAATTTTTATTCTTATTTGCTTTAAAATTTTCGTATATTGGTACTATATTTTCTGTATATGCAAAAGTAAAGTGTCCTGTACTCGAGGTTGAAGTTCTTTGCATTCTATGTGAGTAATGAATGTAAAATACTATGTAAATTGTTTATTACGTTAAATAATTTTCTGATGACATTTTGTATTTAAAAATATTAGTGTGGATAAACTGTTCAAGTTGATGTATACGTGACAATTGTAAGAAATGGTCACGCTTAGGAACAATGTAAGAAATAGGTGTTATGTAAAAGCCAGAGTGCTTTTGTATGAAACTAAAGTGCCCCTGGGAAGTGGAAAAGGTGGCAAGGGCAAATCGGCGCGCTACCTATAACAAGCGCGGGAAATAAGTTACACAGTCTGTAGGCAGCAGTGATTCAGGCAACACCTTTGGGGAACGAGAAGCTTTGCCTGCAAATTTGTACAAAATTGCCTCGGATCAAGACTGCGAACGTCTTTCAGCATAGTTGCGAGCTGTTGGGCTATTGTATGCAAAATTGAACGACGCCAAGAAAAATTGAGCACATATAGCAAGGTACTCGGAAGCGGCAGTGTGGTTGGTGTAGCCGCCATAACTGTTCGCCACATCCAAGCCTATAGCCGCCAGATAAGATTTTCTTGGTATTCTACTTTTGTACAGCATGAATCATTAATTTAAACTGTGTTTTATTAGTGAATAATCATTCTTGAACTTGAAAGAAACTGGTTCATCCTGTTATTTCATCCTAATCATACACCTATATAGGGTTCCTTCCCGGTATTTGATTATCCGAGTATCCTGTTTCAAGACTTATGAAGAGGCAAGTTAATATAAAGAGGCGCCATTTAAACTGTTTTTGTATAAAAAGTTTTTTTAAGTACTGCAAAGTGTTATAGTAAAAGTTTGCTTACGTAAAATTCAGTCAGAGTGAAGCAAAGCGACTAGAATCTATTAAATGAATATACAGAGTCAGTTCAAATAGTAATAGCTTTTGAAAATAAATTCCAATACGAAAGAGGTTTTCTTGAAGTGAAATGTTCAGTATAAATAGTGTGTGCTTTAGTACCTAAGTATTTAAGTTTGTAAATTACGGAAAGTGCTTTTCTAAAGGTCCCCCCCCCCCGCCGCCCCTCCCCCCCCCCCGCCCCCCACCCCGCCCTGGCCAAATTTTTCTAGCTTCCTTGAAGTTTTATACTGGGATTTTTCTCTTTTAAATAATTAATGTATAAGGGTGTAGTCCAACAGTGTTTACGTGGAGTAATATTTATTTAAAGAAACAACTTAAATAGTAGCAAAAAGTAGGCGAAGTTCATACTTCAGCTTTTCCAATACGTCACTGTGTCATTGCCTAGATAGCTTTGCGAGCGTTAGTACATGTTTTAAACCACTAATTGAACTTGGAACTGAGTCGTCATAGCTTCAATATAATACTATTCACATTGCGTTTCTTTCTAACCGCTAGGTAAGATCTTAGGAAAAGATCTGAATAGACTGATTTATTTAAAAAGGGTAACTCTATTGATTAGCTTTTCCTATTAACAGGACCATCCTCATATAGTGTATATCTGGAAACTAAATTTAGCTCGAGGGTTGTACGTGGCATCATAGGGTTTTCTGTTAATTAGGTAAAAGAATAACCAATTGAAATAGTGGTCATCATCATCATCATTAGTGTTCTGCCAAAAGGCGGGTTTTCACATGGTAGTTCTCCAGGCTGTCCGGCCTTCTGCCGTCCTCTTCAGGTCCGCATAATTTCCTCTTCCCTTTATGTCGTCTATCATCTTGTATCTCCTTCCTCCTCTCAGTCATCTCCAACAAACCAGTACTTCTAAAGCAACTGCTAACAAGCACTCCCTTCTCAATGAATATCCCAATCTGTTCTTTCCCCTTCTCTTATAACCTTCAGCAGACATATTCTCTCATCAACCTTTTCCAATACTCTTTCATTACTCACTCTCCACATCCAGCTTCGTCTCTCCATTCTCCTCCACATCCACATCTCAAATGCTTCTAACCTTTTTCCATCCTCTAGTCTCTGCGTCCATGTTTCTACCCCATATAGTGCCATACTCCAGATAAAACATTTGCATAAAACATTTGCCAAGCCTTTTCCTCAGACCTTTATCTAATTTGCCACATCCTCTCTGTTGAATGCCTCCTTCGCTATGGCAATTCGAGTTTTCACCTCCTGGTGACATCTCAAATCTTCAGTTATTGTGCTTCCAAGATATTTAAATGCACTTACTTGGCTATGGCAGCGTGTCCTATTTTAATATTGGACAGTCTGTGTCTTGTACTGATGACCATACTCTTTGTTTTGCTGTGTTTATTTGCATCCCACATTGCACACAAGCTTCATTCAGATCTTTCAGCGTGTTATTCAAGGTCCGCTCGTTTTCTGCCACTAATGCCATGTCATCAGCAAATCTTACACATTCTATTCTCTTACCACCAATACATATTCCTCTTTTTCCGTATAAGCCTTTCGCACTAATCTCTTCAAGGTATGCGTTAAACAATAGTGGGAAAAGGCAACCTTGACAAACATCTCGTCCAATACTGCTTCATTCTGACATTTCACTTCCAATCGCTATCCTTACTTTCTGTTGTAAATATAGATCCTGTGTCAGTCGTTTCTCTTTCCTATCTACTCCTTTACTCCTCAAAACATCCATCAGCTTGTTCCACTGAACTCCGTCAAGGCCTTTTCTAAATCTATAGAAACAGCAAAGATTTCTCTACCTTTTTCATATATCTTTCCCCTATAGTTCTTAACAGGCCAATAGCATCTCTTGTCTTTTTTCCTCTCCTAATTCGAACTGCTCCTCTGCAAACTCTCTATCCAACTTGCCATACTACCTTCTTTTCAACACTCTCAGCAACACTTTAACTGCGTGAGAAATTAGACTTATGGTCCTATGCTCTTCACATTTTTTAGTGTTTCTCTTTTTCTCTATTGATATCATAACTGTTGCAAGGAAGTCATCAGGCCATTCCCCTTTGTCATATTACAGAGGTAGACTGTTTCTTTTCTTACCTTGTTTCCCAGACTCTTCAACAGTTCTGCTGGCAAATCATCAGTTTCATATGTCTTCCTATTTTTCATCTTCTTCAGCGCCTTTTCTACTTCTGCTTCCAAGATGGTGAATCCCTTTCCATTTTCCAGCACATATTGCTCCTCTTCAACCTTAATTTCACTTTGTATTTCATCCACCTTATACATTCAATATATTGTTGACATCTGTTCAAAACCTCCTTCTGCTGGAGTACCATCCGCTCTTTCTATTTCCATGTTATTCCTCTTACTTTTATGTTCAAAAACTATGTCACTACACATCATTTCATACTTTTCCTCTTTCTCCGTTTTTCCCTATTTCGTCGCATTTCTGTTTCATCCATTTTTCCATTGCTTCTTCAGTTCCTCTTTTTAATTCATTATTCAGTTTCCTGTACCTCTTTTTGCCTTCTTCAGTTTCTACATTTTTCCACTTTCTCCGCTCTTCCATCTTTTTCAACATGTTTTCTGTTATCCATTTTTTCCTGGCACTTTGGGATACTCTAATTCCTAGTACTTCTTTGGCAGAGTCGATGAGTCCTTCCCTCATTTTTATTCACTTGTCATTAACACTTTCATCAACAATACCTCTTTTCGATTTTTCCATAAATCTGTTTTTCACATCTGATACCTTTCCTACCTTTTTGAGTCCTTCTATGTTTAGTCTTTCTTTAGCTTTACCTCTGCAGACTTTTTTCAACTTCACTTTTATTTCTACCGCTACTAGATTGTGATCTGAACTTTTACCCGCTCCTGGATAAGCTTTGGTATTCTTGAAACAGTTCCTGAACCTTTTTTGTATCAGGATGTAGTCCAACTAATATCTTTCACTACTCAAATTTGGTGGTCATATGTAACGTCTCAATAGTAGTGGTAGGGTTATAATACGGAGCAGCTTAAGGAAATGCGAGGTGTGAGAGAAAAGTAATAGTTTTTTTTTAATCTATCAAAGTTTTTACTTTTTCCAAACAACACTATTGTCCCCTTCAGAGCAGTTCCCTTCGGTAGCTATATACCGGGGGAGTCATTGTCCCCAGTCCTGGAAGCAGCGCTGAAAGGTTTCAACTGGTAGGGCCTGTAACATGTCGGTAACATTATTTTGAATGTTTTCCAGTCTCCCAAAATGACGTCCTTTTAAGACATTTTTCAATTTCAGAATAGAGAAAAGTCACAGAGATTAAGATCAGATGAACAGCGGGGCTGTGGAGCGTCGGAAATGCATTTTGAGGTCAAAAATTCCATTACGGTAGTGGTCGTGTGACATGGGGCGTTGTCACGATGTAGCGCCCACTTGTCTGCAGATTTTCGTCTCATTCGATTCGCGCTTTTCCTGAGCCTTTCAAGGACATCTGTGTCAAACATTTGGTTGACAGTTTGTCCCGGAGGAACAAATTCTCTCTGATCTCACAAGAGCACGCCCACGTTCGACATTTTCGTCGGTTTTGAATTCGAAGGTCTCACTGAGAGAGGTTCATATTAAACGCGTTCTCGGTTTTCCGAAAATGATTTGTGGCAACGAAAATCTTGTGCTTTTGATAAGGAATGTTCCTCATAGGGTTGTTTCAACTTCTTCACGCTTGCGGATTCCTCAAGTTTAACGCAAAACTCGATCGCATGACGTTGCTCAAAATTCTGCTGTTCCATTTTCGTAACACACAACAATCACACACCTCGTATAATTCATCCACGAAAGAAGTGGCTGGCGAACATTCGTTCTCCAGATTCTTGAGTGGTCTGGGACCCTTACCAAAGAGTATCAATTACACAGGCCAACGAAAATTTTTTTGAAAAATCTTTTTTACTTTGACAGCTGATCTCTATAAATTTTTATGAGCTGAATCCAAATCTAGCATGAGTTTTTTTGTATCACCCAGAGTTTTCGAGCAATATGCTTTTTATTGTATAGTATAAAAATCCTATGCTATATGGTAAACGGGGAAATTAATGAAACGCTTTGTTACAACATAAGCATGGTTTGTATTTACAGTAAGCTACTTAAAACAATGATATGTGTTAATAGAGGTTTCACTTTTCAGCTGTAATTGGTTTGTATTTGCTTTCTCTTTTTTCTTTGAAGCTTCTTGTGTAGCTTTTTCTACAATGAGTTGCTTGCTGAAGTTCTCGGTGAAGTGACCAACAGTAGTCCCCCATCATTCATCAGACTGGGAATGTCTGAGCAGTACACTAAATCACCATCTTGTTGGAAGAACTTCGAAAACTGCTGCTCTCTCTCTTTCTATACATGTATATGCTGATTCCAACTGCCAATAAGTTCTTTTCTTTTAATCTAGATTTAAGCAATTCAGTTTTTTCTTTCGTTAAGCCCAGCTCCCTAACCAAATTGTTAAGCTCGGTCTGAGTTAACAATTTGGTCTCTAGACTTTCTGTATTACAATGGAATTCATCATCTGGTTCATCTAAATCAGATTGTACATCAGAAAATATTTCTGTCGGAATAGAATTTAAATCATCTGGTGGTTCAGGAACCGGCAAATCTACACCATGCCCTACTGGTCGAATGGCGGATGGAGGGTTTTTCGAATTATCAACACTGCAAAAGTAGCAATCATCGGAATGATTTCTTGGCTCCATCCACATCATAGGAACAGCAGATCTCTCCTTTTTCGACAATTTTCCCAGATCTTCAACACACATGTAACATACCTTATGAGGCGCCCATGATTTATCTTGATCACCAAGTTTAGATCCAAAGTATGATAGATAAACCTTTTTCACAAAGTCTGTAATGTTTCTTTGGTGTTTTTTAATCACAAATTGACCACAAATATAACAAAATCTGTCAGCAGAGTTCTTCCAACCACAATTAGACATTGTACTGAGCATATGTACAGGAAACGGGGAAATGAGGTTAGGTTGACAGTAAACAAACACCATCTTTAACACAAAAATAGAATCGACCTTTTTTTGCCAACAAATGGTTTTCAGATGTGCTACCAACGTCATCTACATTCATTACACCTCCTTTTTAGCTATATAAAAGCTGTTAAATTCTTTAAAAATCGCTTAATTTATTAAATTTAACTGTAAAATAAGAAGAAGTAGTGGGTGATACAGTTTTTTAAGTATCATGTTTGGAATTCCCACCCTAAAAAATATAATAATAAGCTATTTTCAGCAAAAAAGTTTTTCCATCGTTGGCCTGTGTTATAGAACAGATACAGAAAGTAGAACGAAGAACGGCGCGTTTCATCACGGAACTGTTTCGTAGGTGCGAGATAATTACGCAAATGTTCCAAGAGGCTCCAGCAGTATACGTTACAAGAGAGGCGTCGTGCACCAGGGGAACGTTTTGTATTGAAATTCCGAATGAGTTGGTTCCGGGAAGCGTCGGGTAACATATTACTTCCTCTCAAGTACGTCTAGTGAAACGACAACAACGAGGAAATAAGGAAATTAGAGCTAATATGGGAGATCTACAAGCAATATTTCTACCCACGCGCAACTCGCAAATAGAGTAAAGAACCGTCCGGAGGTGGAAAGGGGGGGGGGGAGGAGGCGGAGAAGAAGAAGAAGAAGAAGAAGAAGAAGAAGAAGAAGAAGAAGAGGATAATGCCGGAAGTACCCTCTGCCACATACCGTAACTTAGCTTGTGGATCACAGATGTAGACGTACATGTAAAATAAACAGACAAGCATAGCTTAGAAAGTTGTAAATTATATTTCTCTTATTAAAAGACAGTCCACTAGTTACTTCAGGGACCACCGATAACATATTGGGAAATATTGTACAATGTAGATATACGGAGCAAAACATTTGTCATCCCGAGAGAAGGCATAAGGTTAGTTGTAACCACAGAGTATAAATATCTATGGAGTGAGCATAGCCTACTGCGCATGTTCTAAACAACAAACCAGGCTAGTCACGTGGTATTAAGACGTCGCTACTTGTTTGCAATTTGCGGTAACAGCGGAACTTTAACATTGCACGTATTTACCTGTTTTTGCATACGTTTCTACACGTTCTAGTAGTGATAACAGCCATGGTGCAGTATTGTTGTTGTTACGGTTGTAAAGAGAAGTACGTGAAAGGAGGACCAGTTAGTTTCCATAGGTACGTACAACAAACCTCTAATAGTGAATATCATACTGATGTGAGGCGCTTTATATGATGAAAAATATCGAGACGCCGTGTTATAATGTCTTGCATTGTAGAGCAAATTTCTACGATGTTTTTCTTTTTTTTTTTTGCCCATGTGTTTACGAGAGAAATGCTAGATAAATCTGCAATTGCGTTTAAGCTGATAGTGTTTACGCATTCGTGTTATGTTCATCTGCAGATAAAATTTATATAAGTCAGTGTGATTAATTTCCTCCAGTTTATTCAGGTCCTCAGACCCTTGTGTGTATCTTAGTTCTTCTGCATGAGTCAATTTCCTACATTATATAACTGAAGATAATGGACAAGCAGATGATGTAAATTGCTTGTTTACTGTAGGAATTTCATTGCTATAAGTGCGTTTTCCCGTCCCCCCTTTCTGTGATGCATCGGCGCCCAATACAGTGTGATTGCAACGCCGCCCAATACAGTGTGATTGAAATATAATTAATTGGAACCAAGATTCTACAATATGAATAAGTGCAGCAGAAAACCTAAAAAGGTATTGTTGGCTGTCACTTCTTTCAAAATGGTTCAAATGGCTCTGAGCACTATGGGACTTAACATCTGAGTTCATCAGTCCCGTAGAACTTAGAACTACTTAAATCTAGCTAAGAATATCACACACATCCATGCCCGAGGGAGGATTTGAACCTGCGACCGTAGCGATCGCGCGGTTCCAGACTGAAGTGCCTAGAACCACTCGGCCACAACGGCCGGCTGTCACTTCTTTCCCCGCGCCCGAAAAAACGTAAGTAAAGTGGAACTGAGCTATGATACTGTGGCCACAAAGAACAATATCCTTGCTCTTCACAGCTGTAAAACTATTTCAGTTCCAGCTATAAAAATGGTTACATGTCTATAAAACGCATATACGAAGTTTCATGATACTTCTGAAGGTGGTCTGTCTGTTCTAGCGAAGTAGTAACACTAACAATACCCTAATCGCTATGCGAACTAACATGCGCCATCCCAATACCACTTGACTTGAACAGCAGGAGATGTTGCGCACGGATTTCTCCTTCTGCGCACCCGAATGCCCACTCCATAGATATTTATACTCTATGTTTGTAACACGACCTGTAGCGTTCACAATGGCCCCTGTTTGGTGAGGAAGAGAGTCAACAAGCGGTCATTCGACAACTGAATCACGAAAAGGTCGCCTGGACTCGCGAACGCCTGTTAAATAGCACCAATACCAGTACACTGACGGGAAAAAATCATTATACCAAGAAGCAGTCGTGCAACATAAGCGAAAGTTGGCAGTCATGTTTCTACATCTGAAAGAAGATGTCTATTCAAATACGCGCCAGTCGCATAAGAGTGGCACGAATAGCGCCACTATGAGGATGCAAATCAGGTTTTCTGTAACGGTCGTGAGATTTAGTTTACTTTTGAGAATCGAAATGGTGAGTTGATGTTAATCAAGACTGCCTTTAAGGCGACAAAGACGCCGTGCTGGCGGTCGTGGTCACGAGAAAGTACGACCACGTGAAACTACCGAGAGGGAAGACCATCGTGTTCGGCGTATGGCTCTGGCGCATCCTACTGCATCTGCAGCAGCAATTTCAGCAGCACTTGTCACCAAGTGACACAGTTGACTGTTACAGATGAGTTAATTCAAGGACAGCTCCGTCTCAGACGCCCTGTAGCGTGCATTCCACTGATAACAATCACAGCCAATTTCAGTTGTCTCAAGCGAGAGCTAATTCGAGGGCAGGATGAAGGTCTGTTGTGTTTTCTGGTGAAAGCTAATTCTGCCTCGGTGCTATTACTTAAAATGACAAATTCAGTGATCTCCAAAGAGAACAGGTTGTAAGATGGGGCTGCGGGTGTTCCGCAAATACCTTTACGAATATCTCCGCGTACAAACAGGGAAGAATTTCGCTAAAGCGGTTAGCCACCAGGTACTACGGCGCGGATGTGGTAGGACGCAGCTTCCGCCACTGTGGAAGTGACGCACACACACGGCCTTTGTGCGAGCCGGCCTTCCAGTTTCTGCCTCGCGGCCGGAATTTCTCAAATAGCAGCTCGCTTTGCTGTGTTCCACACCACTTCCCACCTCCAACCCCCACACGGAATAGTCCCAGAGTTGTCCCTTCAAAAGTTAAGAGTTCTCACGCTTAAGCTTAATTTAAATAATTGTCAGTTTCAGATAGAAGTTGCTTTTTTTGGCGATCATGACAGGACTAGCGTTATTATAATTTCAGTGATCTCCAAAGAGAATAGGTTGTAAGATGGTGCTGCGGGCGTTGCGCAAATACCGAGAGGAATACCTCCGTCAATGCATCAGATTTGTTAAGAAATTCTGTCCCTGAATAGCACGCACATCCTATTGTCACAAAGACAATAGGGAGAATCAGCTACAATTCCCACTGCAAATACCGCGGAAATGAAAGTGCTATTAATGAACACAATGGATTGGAAGTCAGGCACACGTATTGTTGGCCAATCAACAGACTGTAATAGTACTTACAAGGGAACCTCCCCATCGCACCCCCCTGAGATTTAGTTATAAATTGACACAGTGGATAGGCCTTGAAAAACTGAGCACAGATCAATCGAGAAAACAGGAAGAAGTTGTGTGGAACTATGAAAAAATAAGCAAAATATACAAACTGAGTAGTCCATGTGCAAGATAGGCAACGTAAAGGACAATGATAGCTGATGAGCGCCGTGGTCTCGTGGTTAGAGTGAGCAACTGCGGAACGAAAAGTCCTTGGCTCGAGTCCTCCCTCGAGTGAAAATTTTACTTTCTTTATTTTCGCAAAGTTACGATCTGTCCGTTCATTCATTGACGTCCCTGTTCACTGTAATAAGTTTAGTGTCTGTGTTTTGCGACCGCACCGCAAAACCGTGCGATTAGTAGACGAAAGGACGTACCTCTGCAATAGGAATCGAAAACATTTGATCGCAAGGTCATAGGTTAACCGATCCCTCCACAGGAAAACGTGTCTGATATATTCTTTACGACACTGGTGACGGCATGTGCGTCACATGACAGGAATACGTTGTCGACCCACCTAACTTGCACACTTGGCGAATGGGTAAAAAGATTCTTCTACCTTGCCCGATTTAGGTTTTCTTGTGGATGTGATAATCACTCCCAAAAAAGTGATGAAAACATAAGAGTTTGTCACATAAACTGCATCAAATGAATGCAACAGTTTCAGAGTCGCACAGTTTTCCCTGTGCTCTGTCAAAACATATGTTTTTTACGTTTTCAAATGTTTCCGTGCGTAGAACGTCAAATTCTGTATAAGTCCAAGCAAATCTGAACATGTCCTGGAATTTTGGAGAGCGAAGTTGATTATGTGTGAGTGCTTGAACTTCGATAATTATCTGAAAATAAAAAATTAAAACTTTCACCCGAGAGAAGATTTGAACCAAGGACCTGTCGTTCCACAGCTGTTCACGCTAACCACGGGACCACGGCGCTCGTAAGCTAACACATTCCTTGATGTTGCATACCTTGCGCATGGACTACTCAGTTTGTATATTTTGCTTATTTTTTTCATAGTTCCACACAACTTCTTCCTGTTTTCTCGATTGATCTGTGTTCAGTTTTTCAAGGCCTATCCCTGTGCCAACTTATAACTAAATCTGAGGGGGGTGCGATGGGGAGGTTCCCTTGTTAGAAAGTATACTCTCTCTGCAAACATACACTTCTTAAATTGGAACAATGCCTGTTGACATTAACAGCCTAAAAGTAGGGTAAGTTAGAGTGTCGTTGGTGTTTATTGCGCGGTTTTAGTGGGACTCCGTTACAAGATATCGTATTTTGAAAAGATACCACACCCACATTTGTACCTGTGGTTGCACACCCTAAGGAGCAACACAAATGCATACACTAGTGATGTGGACTCTGGCGGTCACAGGCTGTGTTCAAAACGTCTACCTCAGCGGCAGTATACGCTTCCAGTCTGGTATGGAACGACAGCTGCACATTTCCTGCCATTTCACTGGAGATGTCCGAGCAGGCTTGCAGTAATACGTGTCCTCATGTCATCGGATGTAGTTGGTGTTCCTCGTCAACAGGAGCGTCAAATCTGGGGAATGGGCTGGCCAAGGTACAGGTCCTCCACGTCCAGGCCACCGATTTGGAAACAATTCGCGAAGTATACGTCGTATACTAAGGGATGGACACCCATCATGTTAGTATCACAGGTTCCTCCTAGTCTGCAAAGGAACGTCTTCTAGAATCCGTGGAAGATGCTCTGTTAGGAAACTGTGACACTTTTCTGCATTCATCGTTCCATTTATGAAGAATGGGCCTATGAGTCAATGTTTCAGTATCTCGCACCACACGTTTACACTCCATGGACGCTGACATTCCACTGACGCAGCCAACGGGGATTGTCAGAAAAGACTAGTGCATGTTTTGGCTGCTTACCTGGCCACGAATGGTACATGTGGCTTCATCACTAAAGAAGATACATCATACATCCGGAGCATCAAGTCTTAATGCAAATGTACAGAATTTAACACGATTCTCATAATCGTTTCTGCCAGCTAGGTAGCAGATTTCCTTGACTTCTACTCCGTGGCCACCAACCTTGATGTTAAGTTACTTAGTGTTCTTTTTCTGTTGCTTCTCATAGCTCCGTCTTTGCTCGATTTACTCTCAATCGATATTGTGTACTAATTAGACTCTTCTTTCCATTCAGCAGGTCCTGTAATTATTTTTCACGTTCATTGAGGATAGTAAAGTAACTAGCAAATCTAATCACTGATATCCATTCGCATCGAATTTTAATTCCACTCTTGACCCTTACTTTTATTCTTTCTTTCCACTCTTGACCCGTTCTTTTATTTCCATCATTGCTTCTTCGATGTTTAGTTTGAACAGTAGGGTTGAAGGACTTGAAAGGTGGCTACACTGAGCCACTGCGCCAGAGATTGCGCCAAAGAGTATTATTAAGCCGCCTCCACAGTGCTTGGGGAGAGCTCGTAGTTGTCAGTGCCTGTCGAGGACTCGGGGTAGTCTGTGCTGAGATGTCGTAGTGAGGAGTGTTTGTTGAGATGTGCTAGTAGGCAGTGCTTGCTGAGATGTGATATTGGAGAGTTCTGGTTGAGATGTGGTAGTAGCGAGTCGGTGTGGAGAGATTGTAATGTCTAGAGTGCTTTTCATCAATATAAATTAAGGTAACAAAACTACTTTTATTTTTTTCTCATTATTTCAATGTCCTGAATAATGCGTCATTACAGGTTCAGTCAACAAAGCATCTGGCTTGTGTTCTTGTATTAGAGTGTAATTCTGGGTTTCTTGCGCAATTATAGTATTTCTAATTTTTTTTATCACGTCAGTATAAATGATATTTAAAATTTCTTGTCTTATTGAAGAAGAACCGTGTGTGTACGTTGAATCACACTTCCACACACAGAACAGTTACTCTTGTGCTTGTTGTTGCGTTGGTTTTATAGTTGCTGGGGACTTAATTAATTAATTGTGTTAACGAAAATTTTCATTTTATTTTTTGTTGTTGTTCTATGCAGTCAGATTGCGTAATAATACTAGTCAGGGCCAACCGTTTACGAGATACTGCGTAAGCGGACATATAGCTACTAAAAATATTTGCATTTTATATTTAATTAAGCCCCCATGCACGTGGCGACCGCTGCTTCGGATCGTCCCTTGGAATCTTCTGATTGTAAAAATAGTAGACAGTAGTATTGTTGTAGTAATTTGTAGTTTAGTAATTGTAGTCTATATTGCATGTGTAGATTTGGTAATTGGCATTCTTCTAATGGTATTTTTCAAAATTTATTTTTGTTGTTGTCTTGTCTACGGGTTTGACAATTTAGTGCAATTATTTCAATTGTTCGATTAATCGTGTTTGAGGGAAACTTTTCATGTAAATGGTATTGTTGGAGATAAAGAGTCATTGTGTGTAATTTTCGTACAGTGACGAGTTTTGTATGTTTTGTAAATGATTACGCGATCGATGAAGAAGGCAAAAATGATGGATAGTGAGAATGACGAAATTGTTAACATGGCGAACTCGCCAATAGAGGAAAACAGTGTGATGAATAATGAAGTGGAAAACAATGTAATAAGTCGGGAAAATAGTCCGGAACCATTTCAAAATTTTTCTCAATCAGAAAATTCACAGAATACGAGATTAACGATAGAAGATTCTGAAATAGTATCGAACACAGATAGCTTTATGGCTATGCAGAAGGAAGTTAGTTTTGTGGGAAATGTTAGGGGCGAAAAGAATTTCGAATAGGCTGATATGGAGCAGTTGATGAGTGCAATATTAAACTTGGAATCACAGTTACGAACTGAATTAAAAACAGATAGGGGAACAATGGAAAAACGGTTAGACTCACTGGGATCACAAATGGGAACAATGGAAACACGGTTTGGATCTGAACTAAAAACAGAGATAGGAACAATTAAAACCGAGATGGGAACTTCGGGATCTGAATTAGAAACTGATATGGGAACAATGGAAACACGGTTGGACTCACAAATAGGTACAATCAGAACTGAGATGGGAATACTGGAAACACGGTTAGACTCACGAATAGGGACATGTTTCAAAAATATGAAAGATGAGTTAAAGAAAGAAATCAGAGAAGAAGTACAACCGATTTTGAATTCTCACAATAATAGATTAATTGCAGTAGATATTAGACAAAGGGAACAGGATAGAGAACAGGAAGAAAGAGATCGCGTGATAGTACAAAAATTTTCAGAGTTAAATTTACAACGTGCACACGATAAGAAAGAAATATTTGAGAGAATCGAGGAATCCGTACCAAATGACAGATTAAATAATCTAACACAACAATATGAACAGTTAGCTACCAAATGTGTTAATACTGAAACCCGAGTCGCGACACTTACGGAAGACATAAATAAACAGAAAGAACAAATAGGTGATTTATCGGAAAGAGTTGAGGAGATTTCAGATAAACTGACAAGTCTTAGTTTAAGTGGGGACAGAGATTCAGATGATACAGCACAATTGCCATTTGCAGAAACCGAAGAGTATCAGAACATAAATAAACATGTTGAAAATCAGGGAAAATTTAATGAACGCGTTAAAAGGGATGTTGAGGCATTACGAAAGCAAGTCTAACAGATCGAAGGCGAAATTGTAGGAAAAGACAGCAAAAGATATTTGGAATCACAGATAGCAGAGGCTTTGAAGAAAATACTTTATTTCATTTACGAGAAGCAACAAGAGAGCGCCAGGCGCGTGAACTTGACAATAATCGACATTCGGACTGGGACAGACGGGGTAGGTCTTCGTCGCCACGAGGAGAAAACTTTGACTATAAACACTTTTTGACTGTTCGGAAATTTAAGATCTTCCGCAATTCTAAGAATGACATACATCCATGTCCATGGTTAGATCAATTTATGTACGCACTCCCACCAAATTGGCCACTAAGTCACAAACTGGAATTCATGTGTGGATATTTAGAAAACGAACCGGCGACGCGGATGCGCGCACTCATTAGAGATTGTAATAATCTGAATGATTTTTATCATGCATTTCTATCAGCATATTGGTCCGAAAACACGCAAGACAGACACAGTCTTATTATGCAGCGTAATTTCAAACAGTCTGAGTTCCGCACGCCAGCGGAATATTTTGAAGACATGATTCGAAAGAATCAGTTCCTTTCCAACCCTTATAGCCCGACTGAATTAATTCGCATTTGTTAAACTAAGCTGTCACAATCCATAAGACAAATTGCTTTAGCCGGAAGATGTAAAGACGACATTGAGACTTTTAAGACTTTGATACAAGAACTCGAGTATGACAATGACGACGGGACTTCCTGTAATTTTTTCAGTAACAGTAATTACAATAGATTTTCAGAGAAAAGGGATAGTGATCGGAACGGACGTTATAGCGGTAATTTTGAGAATGAAAGACGTAACAGACAGGACAATAGATACCAGCCTTATGACAATAACAGACGTTCTAACAGAAATTACACAGACAATTATAATAACGGTATTTCCTACCGGAACGTTCAATCATACGGAAACAGTAATCGGTATCATCAAGACAGAAATTATTCATTCAGTAGTAGAAATTCTGACTACAAAAATAACCAGGGTAGTAGATACAACAATAATTTCAGAAGCAACAGTCGAAATTACACAAGAAGTAGTTATGCAGACAGACAGGAAAACAGATATTTTAATAACAGACACAACCAAGAATTTGCATCTAACAGACAGGAGGGACCTAATTGGCATCCTCCACGTGACAGAACTTCAGAGAGACAAGTGCAAATAGTAGAAATTGATCCGCGAAATGACGCGAATAATCAAAGACGTGACGCAAACAATCGACAATGACTTGCAGCTTCGGCTTCTGGCAGCAATATAGACGGTTCAGAAAGTAATGACACTACGACTTTACACTACGTACGCCTGGAAGACATGAGAGACATTTTGCTAGACGAAAAGGAAAATAATGTAGACGCATTTTTACATCCTGTTATTGAAGTATGTGTGGGTAAGAATAAGTTCACTGCAGTTTTAGATTCTGGGAGCCCATTGAACGTCATTAGTGAATCAGTTTTTCGTATATGTGAAAGAACTATTGCCTGTCCTGTGTTACCTATTTCAAAAACTACAATTCGAGGAGCGATTTCTGGAAAAAGTGTGGAAGTTAAACAACAGACCAACTTAAATTTCATTTGTCAAGGATACGAATTTTCTGCTAATTTTATTATTGTTCCATTACTCAGTACACAAATTATATTAGGTATGGAGTTTCTTAACGCACATAAGGCAATTTTAAACTTTAAAGAAGGAAGTGTGAATTTGACTGTTGCCGGAATGCCGAAATGTTTGAAATTTTTCGAGTATTTAACAAGATCTGAGTCAGATACAAAATGTTTAAGGTTTCTTACTTCTGATGTTTTCGTTGAGCATTATGACGACAATGTGTTTATTCATGACAATGACAATAGATACAGAGACGCGATGGATGATATAATTAATAGCGAAGAATTAATGAAAAGATTAAGAAAGCTGAAGTGCCAAATGACGTTGCAAGAGAAGAGCTGCACCACATTTTGACTTCACATGCTACAGTGTTTAGTCATCTCACAGGAACTATACAAGGCTTACAATATTTATTTAAAGTAAAAGAACACACACCATTTCGCGGGAAAACGTACGCTATTCCTTTGGCTTACAGAGACAAGGTTAAGAGTGAACTTCAATACATGTTAGATCAGGGCATTATTGAGCCAGCAGTCAGTCCTTATACCAGCCCATTACACGTTGTTCTTAAAAAGGATGGGTCAATTCGTTTGGTTCTGGATTCCAGACAGATAAATAATATCATCATTCCTGAAACTGACCGTCCACAAAATTTAGATGAACTTCTTCAACATTTCCATGGAATTAAAGTTTTATCCACGATTGATATGCGCGCAAGTTTTTGGCAAATAGAACTCCACCCTGATTGTAGAAAATATACTGCCTTTTTAGCCTTTGGTAACTGTTACCAGTTTCGGAAATTACCGTTTGGACTTACGGTATCTTCGGCAGCATTCATTCGTAGCTTAAACGAAATCTTACCTGTTTATCTTCGTGACAACATTACTTCATATGTTGACGATATTCTTATTGCTAAACATTCTTGGAGTGAGCATAACAAAATTTTGGATTCATTATTACGTATTTTTGCACGAGTTGGCATTACAGTGAACTTGGAAAAATCTGAATTTGGTCGTTCTCAGGTGAAATTTCTCGGTCGCATTATTTCTACAGAAGGTATTCTTCCTGATCCAGAGAAATTAGACGCTATTCGTAACTATGCTGTTCCTACCACAAAACGTGATGTTCGTAGTTTCCTTGGTGTCTGTAATTTTCTTAGACGTTTTGTTAGATTGGACGATTTGGCCACACCTCGTTTATGTGAACTATCTGGAAAGAAATCTAATTGGTGTTGCGATGAGGAAGCTCAATCAGAATTTGAACAACTTCGTGATGCTTTAGTTGCTGCTCCACTTCTTTCACATCCGGATTTATCTAAAGATTTTTGTTTGGCGACGGACTCATCATACAAAGGCCTAGGTGCACATTTATTTCAAGAGACAGAAGAAGACGGTGTTATAATACAGAAAACTATTGCATTTGGAAGTCGTGTTCTCTCTAAATTAGAAAAGAATTATTCGATTACGGAACTTGAAGCTTTGGCGGTTGTTTGGGCTTTCACAAAATTTCGCACATTTTTGTTTGGCAGACATACTAAGGTTTACACCGATCATCGAGCTCTGGAATTTCTTATGTCGACAAAATTAACTCATGGCAGATTGTCACGATGGGCGTTGTACCTACAGGAATTTGACTTTAGTATGGTTTACATACAGAGTTCTTCAAATATTGTTGCCGATGCTATATCACGTGCACCTATGGGTTTGAAACAAAGTACTGAAGAGGACTGCATAGAAAACAATTATTGTTTGATGTATATTCAAGGTGTTGCGTTTGAGAACTTTATTTCGTCTTCGCTCCAGGACATCGCTAAGGAGCAAAATAAGGATCCAATCTGGAAGGACATTAAGGAGAAGTGGAGGAGAAACGAAAGCGTAGCGATTAGACAGCATTATTTAGTTCGCAATGACATTCTTTTTAAACGAAAATCGGTCGACAACTCTGTTTGGTTAGTTTGTATTCCTGATGAGTGGGTTAATAAGCTGATTTGGTATACGCATTTCAGTTATGCACACTTTGGTCCCAGAAAATGCTTTCATAAATTACGGGAAAATTGCTACTTCAGTAATATGGAAAAACGTATTCGATCTGTTCTTGCCAAATGCAAATTATGTCAAAAGGCTAAGCCGCCAACAATTTCTCACAGAGCACCGTTGTTTCCTATCATTCCAGCGAAATTAAAGGACATGGCTGCAGTCGATTTGTTCGGTCCAGTGGTTCGTTCTACTAATGGTTTTGCGTACATTTTCGTAGCAGTGGAGTTGACGTCAAAATATGTGTGTTTTACACCTTTACGCAAAGCAACAGCTCGTTCAGTATCTAATGCTTTCATTAACCATTTTCTTAAAGAAGTTGGTCATGTTGATAAGGTTATATCAGATAATGGATCACAGTTTCGTTCTAAAATTTGGCTTCGTACTCTACGGCGTCGTAAAATTAAACCAATTTTCATTTCACTTTTTCACCCTCAATCTAACGCTTCAGAGAGATGGATGAAGGAAATCAATAAACTGTGTCGACTTTATTGTCATCAGAATCACAGAACTTGGGATCAGTATCTTCATATTTTTCAAAACATTCTGAATGAACTTCCTAATGATTCAATTTCTTTACCGCCTATACTGATATTAAAAAACAAAGCACCGACAAATCGCATTTCTGAAATCGTTCCTTTTCCGCCTTCACGGAAACTGCGGCATTCTGAAGTTGTGAACATGGCTCTGCAAAATATTGCATCTGCGGCTGCTAGAAGAGAGAAATCAGCTAAGCGTCCTGGTCGTTTAAAAATCTTGTCAGTTGGTCAAAAGGTGTTAATTAAGTCTCATCGTTTGTCTCACAAAGGAAAAGGCTTGTGTCGCAAATTTTTTCTGCTTTATAACGGTCCATATAGAATTCGCAAAAATTATTCATGATAACGCTGTCGAAGTAGAAACTTAAATCACGACGCTCTAAGGGAATACATCATATATCTAACGTTAAAATTTTTGTGGAATGACATACTTATAAGAAACTAACAGCTACATGTAAACACGCAGAGAGTACAAGGATACCGCGCTGTGTTTTGGCGGCGGCACATACTCAAAGCAACAGTCAAGTCTGCGCGCCGCACAAGGCAGTCGTTGACCGCGAACAATTGCTTCCTACGTCACGCGCCTACAGCTGATCGAGCGCTCAGTGTGAATGCACTGACAGCCGTAAACAAATACACAGTTTAATTTCTCCGATTAAATTCAGTATAAAGCTATAACGACTTGTAGAATTATGTTATTAACATTCAGTATTTTTCAGGATACGGTTCTATAAAATATTTAAGAACTTCAGGTAAGTTCTGTGTGTCTCCGACGTTAAGAGGACTTGCTATAGAGAAAATTTCAGAAAGAATGTAATTTCCAAGAAGAAACTAATAAACTAAAAAAATGGTAACTATTAATTGAGTTCATTTTTCAGGTAACATATTTCCACTTAGGTACGTACTTTAGACGTAATTTGCTGCTCGCGATTACGTGATTCATACTTTGTGCTAATTTCATGTTCTATGAAATTACTTGTGAAGCGACGTGCTTGCGTACGTTGACTGATTTTGACAATGATTATTAATGAACTGGGTTGTAACTTGTGTATATTATGCATCGCTTGGCTGCACTGCTTTTTCACTGATGTCATATTTTTCTATTATGTGCCTGCTGTGCTTATTTATTTAAATTATAATTGTTATCTGATTAATTGTGCTGACTGTGATTATGTATGTATGTTGTACCTTGTCATTTATCTGCTTGTGCCTTCATGTTTACTTATTAAGAAGACATATGAACATTTATTTGCTTATGCTGATATGATACTAATGACCTGTTTATTACATAAGATATATGTTTACTACTATGCATATGGATTGCATATTTACACATTTCTGTTTTGTTGTCATAACTACTCTTTAATTTGGTATATAGAAATGCTGATATACTGTGTACGAACATGGAGTTTAGGTCACATTATTGTATTAATTATAGATTGTTCGCTTGGCAGAGCCTCGTTGTAAGAATTGTGCTGCATCCACTTGTTGACATTCTGTTCTCTACTGGTATATTTACTCGCTATTGCTTGTTTTGCTTACGCTCAATGCCTTATATTTTTAAGATAAGAAAATGAACTGCTAGAATTCGACGAACGACATTAGTACAAGAAACTTCATAGAAGTCACATGAGCTGGAGGTTTTATGAAAGCTGTATAAATTTATGCTAATAGGAAGGAAGCTAACGACATGACATACCGAAACTAGCTTTAGACCATTGACAGTTATTACACTGCATTTTTCGTGAGCAATTGAAATAGGAAGTGACACTTGACACAAGAAATACTCCACATGTTTGCTTCTGTTTGCCATAATTCTTGAAGTGGTGTACACACTGTGAAATATTATGATCATTCACACTCCGTAATCGTACTTAATTACTGAGAGTTATTCGAACTAAGTCTGTTAGAGGTCATGTATCCATTTATTTGTTTATAATTCATAATGAATAGAAGATTTGGGTCAGATGGATTACACAGAGGTTGTGTGTTGACAATGTGTCTTCGGATTGTATGGGATGATGAGGTTTGCATTAGGATTTTATCTGTACTTGTTCGAGGAGACTGACTAGAGGAAAGAGTTGTTATGGAAGTGAAATGATATTGGTAATAAGGTTTATATGTATCGACGTATTGAAGAGGTATTATTGAGGTATTATTGAGATTATGTGAAGTTGATGATTATTGGAGTTTTGGTGGACAAGAGGTAAGGTAAATGCTATTAATGATAAGGTTTATATGTATCGACGTAAGAGGTATTATTGAAGTATTGAGATTATGTGATGCTAATGATTATTGGAGTTTTGGTGTATAAGAGGTAAAGTAAGTGAGGAGCATATTTTTTTTTGTTGGTCTATATGGAACAAGGAAGATGAAGATAGCAGACTAGAATACTAAAGTGGAAGGAAGATTGTCTACACACACTTTGTTAAATCACTAAGCAGTATATACTTTTTTTTGGAGAGAGGAAGTATTTGCATATCTTGGCACACTGACAGTTGTTCAGCAACAGTACATTTTGATCTGGCTTGGCAAACATTGGTCTTGACATGATGACTATGACGTTGACTTAACTATTATTGACTGTTATACATTGCTGCCACTACTACTTGATATACATGATGAACATCAAATTTTGACAGAATTGCATTTACACAGTTAACACTATTCAATTACACAGTAGTACTTAATGTGGATGAAAGATGAGTGAGTGTGTTTTGTGTGTTTTCCTTTCCTAATCCTACCCACCTATCTCCTAAATATTATTTTATTTGTATGTAGTGGCTTGCACTGACACCCATAAATATTATAGGTTTACTGATGTTTGTGTATTTGTAATAGTTAATATGACAATTATCTGATATCATTTGTGTGTTTATTAGAATTCGTATGTTTAGTGTAAGAGCATTGTAAAAGCATTTGTATGTGTATTCAAACTATTGTTCATGCTTGAACTGTCTGATTAGTGATGGTGAATATTATGAACTGTTACCTGCACTTTTCAACATAAAGGGTGCCACTTAGGAATGATTAATTTCTGTTGATGAACCGTGTGATCAGTGATAGTAAATATTATGGACTGTTACTTGTACTTTTTCTACATGATTGGTGCCACTAGGACATGTTTAATAAACTCTGATGAACCGTGTGATCAGTGTTAGTGAATATGATGGACTGCTCTCTGCACCTGTTCAACATTGTTGGGTGCCACAGATGGAACTGCTTCTACTGAAATGAAGTCACTTGTTGCTGTCTGCACCTGCTCAACAATTCTGGGTGCCACTGTTAGCTCTGTTTCTACTGAAATGATGTTACTTCTTGCTATCTGCACCTACTCAACATTGCTGGGTGCCACTGATGGATTGCTTCTATTGAAATAATGTCACTTGTTGGTGTCTGCACCTATTCAACATTGCTGGGTGCCACTAATGAACTGCTTTTACTGAAATAATGTGACTTGTTGCTGTCTGCACCTGCTCAACATTACTGGGTGCAACTGATGGACTGCTTCTACTGAAATAATGTCACTGTTGCTGTCTGCACCTGCTCAACATTACTGGGTGCCACTGATGGACTGTTTTTTACTGAAATAATGTGACTTGTTGCTGTGTGTACCTGCTCAACTTTACTGGGTGCCACTGATGAACTGCTTCTACTGAAATAATGTCACTTGTTGCTGTGTGTACCTGCTCAACACTACTGGGTGCCACTGATGAACTGCTTCTACTGAAATAATGTCACTTGTTGCTGTGTGTACCTGCTCAACATTACTGGGTGCCACTGATGGACTATTTTTTACTGAAATAATGTGAGTTGTTGCTGTGCATACCTGCTCAACACTACTGGGTGCCACAGATGGAACTGCTTTTACTAAAATGATGTTACTTGTTGGAGTTTGCACCTGTTGACCATTGCTGGGCTGGAATTATCAACTATTTGTTTTTTTTGAATAATCAAAAGTATTTTATGTGAACATTTGTATAAACTGATTTTTTGTGTATTGTGTAAACTATTATGTAAAGCCACATGTATGAAAGAATTTGTATTGCCTACTGTATTTTATATATTAGGTTATTGAAAGGTCAGTGCAAAGCCAAAATTTTAACTAATTATGTGATATTTGGGTATTAATATTATCTTTTATTTTTGTCTGTATTTTTGTGGACGAATTTGGTGGTATTTTCACCACCAATGCTGGCAAAAATTCCATCAAATTCTGGCCTGTGGAGGAGGGGCATATGAAAGGTGGCTACACTGAGCCACTGCGCCAGAGATTGCGCCAAAGAGTATTATTAAGCCGCCTCCACAGTGCTTGGGGAGAGCTCGTAGTTGTCAGTGCCTGTCGAGGACTCGGGGTAGTCTGTGCTGAGATGTCGTAGTGAGGAGTGTTTGTTGAGATGTGCTAGTAGGCAGTGCTTGCTGAGATGTGATATTGGAGAGTTCTGGTTGAGATGTGGTAGTAGCGAGTCGGTGTGGAGAGATTGTAATGTCTAGAGTGCTTTTCATCAATATAAATTAAGATAACAAACTACTTTTATTTTTTTTCTCATTACTTCAATGTCCTGAATAATGCGTCATTACAGGTTCAGTCAACAAAGCATCTGGCTTGTGTTCTTGTATTAGAGTGTAATTCTGGGTTTCTTGCGCAATTATAGTATTTCTAATATTTTTTTTATCACGTCAGTATAAATGATATTTAAAATTTCTTGTCTTATTGAAGAAGAACCGTGATGTGTACGTTGAATCACACTTCCACACACAGAACAGTTACTCTTGTGCTTGTTGTTGCGTTGGTTTTATAGTTGCTGGGGACTTAATTAATTAATTGTGTTAACGAAAATTTTCATTTCATTCTTTGTTGTTGTTCTATGCAGTCAGATTGCGTAATAATACTAGTCAGGGCCAACCGTTTACGAGATACTGCGTAAGCGGACATACAGCTACTAAAAATATTTGCATTTTATATTTAATTAAGCCCCCATGCAGACTACATCCCTGTCTTACATCCTTTTTAATACGAGCACTTCGATCTTGGTCTTCCACTGTTAGTATTCGCTCTTGGCTCTTGTACATGTTGTGTATTATCTCTCTCTCTCCCTATAGCTTACCCTTATTTTCCTCAGAATTTCGAACATCTTGCACCATATGATATTTACTAGGTAGTCAGATCCCATGAAAGTGTCTTGATTTTTCTTTAGTCTTGCTTCCATTGTCAACCGCAACGTCAGGACTGCCTCTCTGGTGCCTTTACCTTTCCTACAGTAATCGTCATATAGCTCATCCTCAATTTTCATTTCCATTCTTCTGTATATTATTATTGGTAGCAACTTGGATACTTGAGCTGTTAAGCTGACTGTGTGATAATTCTCGCACTTATCACGTGAGTAGTCGTTTTGTTGCTACTTCCCTCAAACATTTCAGATAGTCTAACGGAATTTTATCTATTCCTTCTGACTTAATTGATCTTAAGTCTTTCGAAGCTCTTTTAAATTCTGATTCTACCACTGGATCCCCTATCTCTTCTATATCGCTCCTGTTTCTCCTTCTGCCACATCAGACTATTCTTCCCCCATACAGGCCTTCAGTGTGCTCTTTGCACCTATCCTCTCTCTCTCCTCTGCATTTAACTGTGGAATTCCCAGCCTCAATTTTCATTTCACTGAAGGTTGTCTTGACTTTCCTATTTTCTGGGTCAATTCTTCCGACAGTAATTTCCTTTTCGATTTCTTCACATTTTTCATGCAGCCATTTCGCCTTAGCTTATATGAACTTCCTGTTTCTTTCATTCCTAAGCGACTTGAACTTTTGTATTCCTGAATTTCCTTGAACATTATTTGTACTTTCTTCTGTCATGGATCAGCTGAAGTATTTCTCCTGTTACCCATGATTCCTTCGCAGTTGAAGAGACTGACTGACTAGCAATTCGCACTGCGCTGGAGGAACACACAAGCACACTGTAAACAAATACAACAACGTCATACCTAGCAGCCCCGCAGGTCGGAAAAATTTTGGAAATTTGTGGTAAGGTCTTATGGGGCCAAACTGCTGTGGTCATCGGTCCATAAGCTTACACACTACTTAATCTAACTTAAACTAACTTACGCTAAGGGCAACACACACACACACGCCCGAAAGACGATTCGAACCTCCGACGAGGAGAGCCGCACGGACCGTAACAAGGCGCCTCAGACCGCACGGCTATCCCGTGCAGCTACGCAGGTCGGACACAAACAAGTCTCGGATTGGAAACTTTTCAAAATACAATATCTCATTGACGACTCGCATTAGAATCCTGCAATAAACACCACTGACATTCTAATTTACTCTAATTTTACTCTTTTAATGTCAGTAGGCATTGCTCAATTTAAAAAGCGTATGTTTCAACAAAAAATACACTTTCTAAGTATTTTTACAATCTGCTTATTGGCTACCAATCCATCTGTGAAGACAGAACTTCCTATTTCGTCAGTATTGGCACTGCAAGTTTTAGGTGACTGAACCTTTATATGTAGGGTGTGAGGGATCTAAGTGCAAATATTTCTCGTTTATCGTTGCAAATTTTGGTCCTTTCAACCCGGTTTTCAGTTTTGGAAATAAAAGAAAGTCCGCAGGAGCCATGTGTGGAGAGAACGTAGGATAAAGCATCACAGTTATTTCGTTTTTCATGCAACAGTCAACGCACCAACAGGAATGAATGGTCGGGTGCGTTACCACGATGAAAGAACCGTGAATTGTCTCGCCACATTTCAGGCCGTTTCCTTCTCTCATTTTCTCGCAGGCGTCGCAATACCTCCTGATAGTGCCACCGATTACCAGTTGGTCACTGTGGTACGAATTCACGGTGAACTAATCCTTCAAAGTCACAGAAAACTATCAGTATGGCTTTGAAATTTGGCCTGACCTGACGAGCTTTTTCTGGTCTCGGAGAACCTTTCCGAAGCCGTTGCGGCCGAGCGGTTCTAGGCGCTTCAGTCTGGAACCGCGCGACCGCTACGGTCGCAGGTTTGTATCCTGCCTCGGGCATGGATGTGTGTGATGTCCTTAGGCTAGTCAGGTTTAAGTAGTTCTAAGTTCTAGGGGACTGATGACCTCAGATGTTGTCCCATAGTGCTCAGAGCCATTTGAACCATTTGAACCCTTCCCGAACCATTGTGAAGATTGAACCTTGGTCTAAACACCATCACCAGTTATGATTCTCTTAAGGAACATCTCGTCCTCATTTGCGTGATCCAAAAGCTCTTCACAAATTGCGAGGCAAAGGTCTTTCTGCCGGCCGCGGTGGTCTCGCGGTTCTAGGCGCGCAGTCCGGAACCGCGCGACTGCTACGGTCGCAGGTTCGAATCCTGCCTCGGGCATGGATGTGTGTGATGTCCTTAGGTTAGTTAGGTTTAAGTAATTCTAAGTTCTAGGGGACTGATAACCACAGCAGTTGAGTCCCATAGTGCTCAGAGCCATTTGAACCATTTGAAAGGTCTTTCTGGTCTTGACTCATGAGCCGTGGGACGAATTTGGTTGCAACACCATGCATTCCAGGATGCTGTGTCAGGACTTCGTGACATAATCCATCTCAAATATTACATTCTGCTATAATTTCCCGGACGCGTCCTGAACGAGGGTCATCTTTAACTTCCGTCTGCCCATTTTTAAACCGTGTGAACCATTCGCAACACCGAGTACGGCTTAAGCAGTCATCACCGTAGGTTCCCTGCATCATTTGGTGTGACTCTGTAAATATTTTCTCGAGTTTCACGCAAAATTTAATGCAAGCGAGCTGCTCGTCCTATGCCATTTCGAAATTCGCAACCAACGTTCTACTTAATACAGCACTGAACAATACCTAACAGACATACAACAACGAAACTTCCGGCAGTTACAAATTAAACACAGGCGCGTGCAGGGGCAACCGCATTTCGCTCCAACATACCATTGGCGCGAAATTACGAATGTTGCGGAATTTTTTGAACAGATCTCATATATGTTCATAAACTGGTATTCATAAATGTTCCTAACATCAAAATATCATAAACAGTTCATATGAACACGAGTCTGAAAATCCTTCGTTAGCGAGTTCGAATGGAATTCCCCGTAACGAACCATGGCTATGCGTCACTCCTTGCATTGTTTACCGATGATCTTCGAATTTACTTTTACTTTGCGTGATTGTGCTTTTTTCATCATTTGAGGCTCTCGTACTAGCCGTGTTTGGAGACAGAATTACTGGATTTCAGGTCTGCCTGTTATGCAACAGCTGTTTATATATACCCAGCCATGTTTGAGCACCTTTGTGCTGTCGTCAATGGACAGTCTTTATTGAATTCTTAATTTTTCCTTAATTTTATCGGTTGTTCGGACCCTCTGTTGATTACTGTTTAGAGGTATCCTATCATAGTTACTTGCGAAATATCCGTGCCCATACGAATTCCAACCCGTTGTTGAAATTCAGGAACGTCCTTTTCGCCTGTTCTATTCTGCCTTTTATGTCTCCGTTGGTTCATCTGTGGTACGTCATTTTGCTTCCAAGGCAGCAAAAGTCCTTCGCTTCAATTATTTCGTTGTCACAAATTTCGATGCTAAGTTTATCACTAATCTCATTTCTGCCATTCCTCATTACTTTTGTCTTCTTTTAAGTTAGTCTCAGTTCATAATGTTTGCTCATTAGACCATTCCATTCTACAGATCTTGCAGTATTTCCTGACTTCTATTGAGCATAGCTATGTCATCTGCGAATCTTCATATGTTTCCACCCTAAATTTTGATCTCACTCTTGAAACTTCCTTAAATCCCGTCATTGCTCCTTCGACGCATAGATCAAACAGTAAGGGCGAAACATTACATCTCTGTCTTACACTCCTTTTAATCCGAGCACTTAATTCTTGGTTTTCTGCAGTTATTATCCCGTCTTGTTTCTTGTACATATTATGTCTTTCCTGCAGTCCAATCCTATTTTCTTCAGAATTTCGCACATCTTACACCATTTGACTTTGTGGAAAGCTTTTTCCAGATCGACAGATCCTATGAATGTGTCTTCATTTTTCTGCAATCTTTCTTCCATTAACAGTTGCAATTGTCAAAACTGTCTTTCTAGTGCCCTTACCTGATCGTTATCTAACAGATCCTGAATGTTATCTTGCATTATTCCGAAGTAGCAGGGGATATTGGACTATTCCCAAAAGCGCAGCACAAAATATCACCGGTTTGTTTGACAGATGAGAAACTGTCACGGAGATTCTGAGAAGACTGAACTGGCAGATTCTTGAAGATAAACGCAAATAAGCGGAAGCTTACTCCCAAACTTTCGAGAACCAGCTAAGAATCTAGAGGTATGCCTCATCTCTCTACTTACCACTCCCGTAGGCGCCGTGAAGATCAGATTAGAATAGGCTTCTAAGAAGTCATTTTTCGTGCGGTGCATACGCAGATTCAACCGGAAGAAACGTGTGGTATCATTCTAAGAACGCTCTGCTATGTACGAGGGCTATCCACAAAGTACATTACGTTTTGGAATTAAAAATAAATAAAATATTTGAATTTTTTTTATTATATACAGATGAAAGCCACACTTAAATACTACTTTTCTACATAGTTGCCATTTAAATTAAGGCACTTATCGTAGCGATGGACGAGCTTGGAAATTCCTTCGTCGTAAAATTCGGCCGCCTGCGCCTTCAACCACATGGTTACCTCTTCTTGAAGCTGTGCGTCGTTATCAAAACGCTGCATAGCCAACCACTTCTTCATTGCTGGGAATAAGTGGAAGTCGCTCGGTGCCAGGTCGGGACTGTACGGAGGATGAGGAAACAATTCCCACTTAAAAGATTCGAGAATTTCACGAGTGGCATTTGCCGTGTGGGCCCGGGCGTTGTCGTGAATCAGCAAGATCTTTGAGCCCAACTTTCCCCTGCGCTTGTTTTGTATTGCTCTACTGAGGTTGTGCAGAGTTTGGCAATACCTTTGAGAGTTTATTGTAGTGCCCCTTTCCAGGAAATCCACAAAAATCACACCTTTTCTGTCCCAAAAGAAGAGGTAACCACGTGGTTGAAGGCGCAGGCGGCCGAATTTTACGACGAAAGAATTTCCAAGTTCGTCCATCGCTACGACAAATGCCTTAATTTAAATGGCAACTATGTAGAAAAGTAGTATTTAAGTGTGACTTTCATCTGTATATAATAAAAAAAATTTCCAATACTTTATTTATTTTTAATTCCAAAACGTAATGTACTTTGTGGATAGTCCTCGTATTTAACATTGTTTTGAAGAGTACGTGCCTATGCTATCTGGCGAAAAGTATGCGCACAGCTATTACTCGGCATCAATATAGGATGTATACACACCGCTGGGGGCACTCTTAATGAGGTGTCTGAATGTCTGTGGAGGACTTAAAATAATGCACTGCAAGCCACCAGCTAGCTGTACCAACACAACTTAATTACCTTACCGGTTTCGGTTCGTAAAGCCATCGTCACGGGAGGGCCATAACAACGCTACAGACACAATGCAGGATACAGAGACAAATACAGAAAAATGTTCTGAAAACTTATACTTGCGAGGTTACTAGTAAATCTGGATATTGGTGATTCACACATACGTATCAGTGAAGTGGCACTTCAGCATAAACTTGCCTTTGCCTTGGCTCACACAGTACACCATTACAGCAACTCATGTCAGAAATTCGCGATCACAAACTTGTTTTAGAAGAACAAAAAAAAAAAAAAAGGCTCAAATGACTCTGAGCACTATGGGCCTTAACATCGGTCGTCATCAGTCCCCTATAACTCAGAACTACTTAAACCTATGGACATCAGGGATTTCATGCGACGGAGGGTGGATGCATGTACCCACGCTAACAGAGGACATTTTAAACATTTCCTGTAACAAAGTGTTTGAAGTCACGCTGGTACGTTCTGTTGCTGTGTGTTTCCATTCCATGATTAATGTGATTTGAAGAGAAGTAATAAAATGAGCTCTAACATGGAAAGTAAGCGTTTCCGGACACATGTGCACATAACATATTTTCTTTCTTTGTGTGTGAGGAATGTTTCCCTGTATATTTGCGGCTTATTCCGCTGAAAGTAAAATAATATAAATCGTATTTCATGCATGAGAAGCAGCTGTTTGTCTGTTGTTATTATCATAGGCACGCTCTCAATGACAAAATTGCCGACCGGGGTGGCCGAGCGGTTCTAGGCGCTAGTCTGGAACCGCGCGACCGCTACGGTCGCGGGTTCGAATCCTGCCTCGGGCATGGATGTGTGTGATGTCCTTAGATTAGTTAGGTTTAAGTAGTTCTAAGTTCTAGGGGACTGATGACCACAGAAGTTAAGTCCCATAGTGCTCAGAGTCATTTGAACCATTTGAACACTTAAAATTTTTTTATGGAGTCCAATGTTTCGCGCTTTCTTACAATTCAATCGAGTTTCTGGTACACGAATATTTTTGTTAATGTAATTACTTTTTCTCCAAAAGCGAATGTGTTGAAGATTCTTGCCGTTTGCACTGGGGGCGGGAAGGGGGGGGGGGGGGCGTGAATGAAATAACAAGATATACGATGTGAAGAAATGGCACACAAGTTGCGTTAATCGGCATTTTTCAAAAACAGTTGCTGAAACCAATGACCAGAAATTTAAATGATAAGACTGGTCTTTCCGTGGGCAGAGACGAGTGAGGGAAATGCTGACATAATCGGCGCTCGACAGAAACTGCAACGCTTAACTTCAGCGCACACTTATGACACTACGGCTGCTAGTTCGCTGGCATTTCCAGAAATGAAAAAACAGGAAAGTCGACATGAAGTGTTCCGGACAAATCCGGTATGTAACGAAACCGAACGGTGGACCCATAGGACACCTTTCATTGTGCCACTTACATGCAGTTACCAATCTTAACCAACACTTAAATATACAACTCTAAAATTGGCAGTATATTCACAATGAGCTGTCGATAGTTATTTTTTTTTTTGGCCGGTACGTCGATATTTCTCCGGCGATGAATCGATATGTTGACGGCGGCTAATGACAATATGATATCGATATATTGGATACACGATATTTTTAAAAATATGAACAGTCCTAGTTGAAATGTCCTCAACGAATTCGTTACTAAGGTGACATCCAACGACCAGTTCACGTTCGAATCACAGAGCTCTCGTGACTAACTTATTCTGCTGTTACTGCGTCACTACTGACAACACAACACTCTCCGGGTGTTTTATATTAGTCGACCATCTGGGAGCGAGGGTGAATCAGTTGGTTTATCGTGAATTCTTATCGAACGCGCCGAACCAATTGACAGTATATAGAGAACTGTCTTGAAATCTTTCACAATGCGATGTGTTTTTCCTTACGAGGTTAACTCGGCAAATGCCATTATCCGATTTCCCAGAAACTTGGCTAAGTGGAACAGCAATAAAAATAAGCGAACAGGAGTCTCAACTTTTCTGACAAAACGACGATCAAAGTTTTCGAGATACCGTCTCTTACCGGATAAATCGTACAGACGATGTGGTGGCGCATTGGCTTCATACTTTCGCGCCCCGTGTTCGATACCCAACTATTAATTTAATTTTTGTTTTTCATGTTAACTGAATCTTCAGTCGGCGTGGTAGAACATTATAATAAATTAAAAGCGCTAGTTTGATTGTGTTCTGCAGTATTAATTTATTGCGTTGACCGGTGTTCGATTTACAAGGTTATCATCACACATTTGCTATTGCCGCGAAAGAAGTTGCAATGTTTGTAAGCGACACTGGAAAAGATGTTTCACATCCACACTCAAGCACAACACCACAGTACATGCAACATTGACAGTGTTGTGGTAATGCACTGTTGTTGTTGTTGTGGTCTTCAGTCCTGAGACTGGTTTGATGCAGCTCTCCATGCTACTCTATCCTGTGCAAGCTTTTTCGTCTCCCAGTTCCTACTGCAACCTACATCCTTCTGAATCTGCTTAGTGTATTCATCTCTTGGTCTCCCCCTACGATTTTTACCCTCCACGCTGCCCTCCAATACTAAATTGGTGATCCCTTGATGCCTCAGAAAATGTCCTACCAACCGATCCCTTCTTCTGGTCAAGTTGTGCCACAAACTTCTCTTCTCCCCAATCCTATTCAATACTTCCTCATTAGTTATGTGATCTACCCATCTAATCTTCAGCATTCTTCTGTAGCACCACATTTCGAAAGCTTCTATTCTCTTCTTGTCCAAACTATTTATCGTCCATGTTTCACTTCCATACATGGCTACACTCCATACGAATACTTTCAGAAATGACTTCCTGACACCTAAATCAATACTGGATGTTAACAAATTTCTCTTCTTCAGAAACGCTTTCCTTGCCATTGCCAGCCTACATTTTATATCCTCTCTACTTCGACCATCATCAGTTATTTTGCTCCCCAAATAGCAAAACTCCTTTACTACTTTAAGTGTCTCATTTCCTAATCTAATTCCCTCAGCATCACCCGACTTAATTAGATTACACTCCATTATCCTTGTTTTGCTTTTGTTGATGTTCATCTTATATCCTCCTTTCAAGACACTGTCCATTCCATTCAACTGCTCTTCCAAGTCCTTTGCTGTCTCTGACAGAATTACAATGTCATCGGCGAACCTCAAAGTTTTTATTTCTTCTCCATGAATTTTAATACCTACTCCGAATTTTTCTTTTGTTTCCTTTACTGCTTGCTCAATATACAGATTGAACAACATCGGGGACAGGCTACAACCCTGTCTTACTCCCTTCCCAACCACTGCTTCCCTTTCATGTCCCTCGACTCTTAAAACTGCCATCTGGTTTCTGTACAAATTGTAAATAGCCTTTCGCTCCCTGTATTTTACCCCTGCCACCTTTAGAATTTGAAAGAGAGTATTCCAGTCAACATTGTCAAAAGCTTTCTCTAAGTCTACAAATGCTAGAAACGTAGGTTTGCCTTTCCTTAATCTTTCTTCTAAGATAAGTCGTAATGTCAGTATTGCCTCACGTGTTCCAGTGTTTCTACGGAATCCAAACTGATCTTCCCGAGGTTGGCTTCTACTAGTTTTTCCATTCGTCTGTAAAGAATTCGTGTTAGTATTTTGCAGCTGTGACTTATTAAGCTGATAGTTCGGTAATTTTCACATCTGTCAACACCTGCTTACTTTGGGATTGGAATTATTATATTCTTCTTGAAGTCTGAGGGTATTTCGCCTGTTTCATACATCTTGCTCACCAGATGGTGGAGTTTTGTCAGGACTGGCTCTCCCACGGCCGTCAGTAGTTCCAATGGAATATTGTCTACTCCGGGGGCCTTGTTTCGACTCAGGTCTTTCAGTGCTCTGTCAAACTCTTCACGCAGTATCGTATCTCCCATTTCATCTTCATCTACATCCTATTCCATTTCCATAATATTGTCCTCAAGTACATCGCCATTGTATAGACCCTCTATATACTCCTTCCACCTTTCTGCTTTCCCTTCTTTGCTTAGAACTGAGTTTCCATCTGAGCTCTTGATATTCATACAAGTCGTTCTCTTATCTCCAAAGGTCTCTTTAATTTTCCTGTAGGCGGTATCTATCTTACCCCTAGTGAGATAGGCCTCTACATCCTTACATTTATCCTCTAGCCATCCCTGCTTAGCCATTTTGCACTTCCTGTCGATCTCATTTTTGAGACGTTTGTATTCCTTTTTGCCTGTTTCACTTACTGCATTTTTATATTTTCTCCTTTCATCAATTAAATTCAATATTTCTTCTGTTACCCAAGGATTTCTACTAGCCCTCGTCTTTATACCTACTTGATCCTCTGCTGCCTTCACTACTTCATCCCTCAAAGCTACCCATTCTTCTTCTACTGTATTTATTTCCCCCATTCCTGTGAATTGCTCCCTTATGCTCTCCCTGAATCTCTGTACAACCTCTGGTTCTTTTAGTTCATCCAGGTCCCATATCCTTAAATTCCCACCTTTTTGCAGTTTCTTCAGTTTTAATCTACAGGTCATAACCAATAGATTGTGGTCAGAGTCCACATCTGCCCCTGGAAATGTCTTACAATTTAAAACCTGGTTCCTAAATCTCTGTCTTACCATTATATAATCTATCTGATACCTTTTAGTATCTCCAGGGTTCTTCCATGTATACAACCTTCTTTCATGATTCTTAAACCAAGTGTTAGTTATGATTATGTTGTGCTCTGTCCAAAATTCTACCAGCCGGCTTCCTCTTTCATTTCTGTCCCCCAATCCATATTCACCTACTATGTTTCCTTCTCTCCCTTTTCCTACACTCGAATTCCAGTCACCCATGACTATTAAATTTTCGTCTCCCTTCACAATCTGAATAATTTCTTTTATTTCATCATACATTTCTTCAATTTCTTCGTCATCTGCAGAGCTAGTTGGCATATAAACTTGTACTACTGTAGTAGGTGTGGGCTTCGTATCTATCTTGGCCACAATAATGCGTTCACTATGCTGTTTGTAGTAGCTTACCCGCATTCCTATTTTCCTATTCATTATTAAACCTACTCCTGCATTACCCCTATTTCATTTTGTGTTTATAACCCTGTAGTCACCTGACCAGAAGTCTTGTTCCTCCTGCCACCGAACTTCACTAATTCCCACTATATCTGACTTCAACCTATCCATTTCCCTTTTTAAATTTTCTAACCTACCTGCCCGATTAAGGGATCTGACATTCCACGCTCCGATCCGTAGAACGCCAGTTTCCTTTCTCCTGATAACGACATCCTCCTGAGTAGTCCCCGCCCGGAGATCCGAATGGGGGACTATTTTACCGCCGGAATATTTTACCCAAGAGGACGCCATCATCATTTAATCATACTGTAAAGCTGCATGCCCTCGGGAAAAATTACGGCTGTAGTTTCCCCTTGCTTTCAGCCGTTCGCAGTACCAGCACAGCAAGGCCGTTTTGGTTATTGTTACAAGGCCAGATCAGTCAATCATCCAGACTGTTGCCCTTGAAACTACTGAAAAGGCTGCTGCCCCTCTTCAGGAACCACACGTTTGTCTGGCCTCTCAACAGATACCCCTCCGTTGTGGTTGCACCTACGGTACGGCTATCTGTATCGCTTAGGCACGTAAGCCTCCCCACCAACGGCAAGGTCCATGGTTCATGGGGGGGGGGGGGGGGGTAGTGCACTAAAAAGTAAAAAGTTCAACAATAAATAAATGTAAAGGGGGTAAAAGGGAAAAGACTTTAATACGAAACTGGTAAAGCATGCCTGTATAACAGTTTATATTAATAAGCAAAACCAATAAAACCGTCTGTTCCTTCATATTTCCCCATTTTCCTGTACTCATTGAGTTCTTATACTTTACTGAAATTGCCTACGTAATCCATATATTCTGTATTTACAATTGTTAAGTCTTCCTTTTAGATGTTACTTGTATTATTTTCCACGTTTAATACCTCTTGAAGTTGTCTCGTCAAGTACTGTTTTCATTTTACTTGATTCATTTATTTACTGCAAACTGTTATATAGGCAAAATTTTTGTGAATAGTGTTTATGTTTTTCCTGTTTGCTCCCCTTATATCTGTATATTGTTCAACTTATTACTTCTTAAAATGCATTATCAGCATTCTCTCAGAGATGGCATTTACTGTACATTCCCTCACATTCCTCCACTTTTCTGCATTCATGCATTTCTGTTAATCTTATTGATATTGCTTATATTCTCCATATATTCTGCAGTCACAATTGATAATTCTTTCTTTTAATTGGTTTGTGTATAACTCGTCATGTTTTACAGTTCCTGAAGTAGCCTTGTGAAGTGCTAATTTTTTTTTTTTTGGTTTTGTTTATTAATATAAATTGTTATGTAGGCATGCTTTTTTAGCTTTCTGTTAAAGTTATTTATTTATAGTACACCTTTTTACTTTTCGCATTGCATTACCACCACACTGTCGAAGATGTCATTTACTGTGTGTTTGTGCTTCAATGTATACGTGAAACTTCTTTTGCAATGCCGGCCGGTGTGGCCGTGCGGTTCTAATGGCTTCAGTTTGGAACTGCGTGACCGCTACGGTCGCAGGTTCGAATCCTGCCTCGGGCATGGATGTGTGTGATGTCCTTAGGTTAGTTAGGTTTAAGTAGTTCTAAGTTCTAGGGGACTGATTACCTCAGTAGTTAAATCCCATAGTGCTCAGAGCCATTTGAACCATTTCTTTTGCAATGTCGTTCACAAACATTGCAACTTCTTTGGCGTCAATAGTCAGCAAATGTAATCCTAAATCCGGCTAATACAATAGATTATTAACGTAGAACAAAAGCTAACTACCGCTTTTCATTTATTTTTGTTTCTCATTTATCTACCGACATCCGTAGAAGGTAACTACACGAACGTTTTCCAGAGTATACTGAAATAACTTCCTCCTTATCCGTCTACTATTTGTACGTACGGTGAATGAATTTAAAAAACAGATAAATAAAAAAAATGAATGATAAAATTATTTGAAATCGTTTTGAGTCAAATTCCTGTAGTGTATCTTAATTCATAATCAATTGCAAGGCGCGGGTTTCGGTAAAGTGATCCGTTATGTGTGGTTAACCGCGAAATTTCTGCTAATGCATGAAATCTTCGCCTGTATTACGAACCTTTCTATCCCGAGTGAGATTCATAAGAAGAAATACCACTGTGTCGACCATACCTTAGCGCGATACTCGTGGTGTTCGGAATTTCTGTGTTGCAAATTTTTCTACAATCGGTATCATCCAAGGGAGGACACCAAGCCTTCCTGAATAACAGACATAAGAATAAAATTTAAAAAAATTAAAATACACACATCAAAAGAAGTTTTGCATCAGCCCACTTCCCAGAACTTCTGAAGATAGAAGATAGACATTGACTGTGGATATTGTATCAGTGACAGAGTCCCTTTGACTGTTCAGAGATGTCACTAAACCCGACCAAAGTTGTAAACAACCATGCATGAGCTGCGCCTGTTGGACGCAACGGGTCCGACAGCCGATTTGTTGCAGTCATTCCACCAGGAAGGAGGTACACGGTTCCTGTTATCTGTAGTTCAACCATACCTAGATGGTCAATACCGCGTGTCCGCATTGTTACTTTGTGCCAGGAAGGGATCTCAACAAGGGAAGTGTCCAGGTGCCTTGGAGTGAGCCAAAGCGATGTTGTTCAGACATGGAGGAGATACAGAGAGACAGGAACTGTTGACGACATGCCTCGCTCAGGCCGCCCAGTGGTTACTACTGCAGTGGATGAACGCTACCTACGGAGTATGGCTCGGAGGAACCCTGACAGCAACGCCACCGTGTTGAATAAAGCTTCTCGTGCACCAACAGGACGTCGTGTTACGACTCAAACTGTGCGCAATGTGCTGCATGATGCGCAACTTCACTCCCGACGTCCACTGCGAGGTCCATCTTTGCAACTACGACACCATGCAGCGCGGTACAGATGGACCCAACAATATGCCGAATGGACCGCTCAGAATTGGCATCACGTTCTCTTCACCGATGAGTGTCGCATATGCCTTAACCACACAATCGTCGGAGACGTGTTTGGAGGCAACCCGGTCAGGCTGAACGCCTTAGACACACTGTCCAGCGAGTGCTGCAAGGTGGAGGTTCCCTGCTGTTTTGGGGTGGCATTATGTGAGGCCGACGTACGCCGCTGGTGGTCATGGAAGGCGCCGTAACGGCTGTACGATACGTGAATGCCATACTCCGACCGACAGTGCAACGATATCGGCAGCATATTGGCGAGGCATTTGTCTTCATGGAACACAATTCGCGCTCCCATCGTGCACATCTTGTGCATGACTTCCTTCAGGATAACGATATTGCTCGACTAGATTGACCAGCATGTTCTCCAGACATGAACCCTATCGAACATGTCTGGGATAGATTGAAAAAGGCTGTTTCAAATGGCTCTGAGCACTATGGGACTTAACTTCTAAGGTCATGATTCCCCTAGAACTTAGAACTACTTAAACCTAAGGACATCACACACATCCATGCCCGAGGCAGGATTCGAAGCTGCGAACGTAGCGGTCGCGCGGTTCCAGACTGTAGCGCCTAGAACCGCTCGGCCACCCGGGCCCGCGAAAAGGGCTGTTTATGGACGATGTGACCCACCAACCACTGAGGGATCTACGCCCAATCGCTGTTTAGGCGTGGGACAATCTGGACCAACAGTGCCTTGATGACCGTGTGGATAGTATGCCACGACGAATACAGGCACGCATCAATACAAGAGGACGTGCTCCTGGGTATTAGAGGTACCGGTGTGTACAGAAATCTGGGCCACCACCTCTGGAGGTCTCGCTGTACGGCGGTACAACATGCAATGTGTGGTTTTCATGAGGAATAAAATGGCGGAAATGATGTTTATATTGATCTCTATTCCAATTTTCTGGACAGGTTCCGGAATACTCGGAACCGTGGTGAAACAAAACTTTTTTTGGTGTGTGTATATAAAAGAAAAATATCAAAATGAAATATATCAATATGAGAATTTAGAAAGATCCTTACTCTCTAAAATACTATACACACATATATTACACAGTAAATGTATAACAGTGTGAAACTCATTTGTAGTTATACAATAAATATAACGGCCATGTATCCCTTAAATTCATCAGAAATATTCGCCTAGTAACTACTTTCTTAGGACACGGATAGCTAAATGAAAAATAAACAAATAATTAAAATAAAATACATTAAACCAAAAATCGGGTTTCGAACCCAGGGCGCAAAAGTGAGAGGCCACGGCGGTAGCCACTGTGTCACCATTTCGGCTACGCCACAAGACATCTAAATTATGTCAAAAACTTTAACCGCCGTTTTGTCACAAATGTCGAGTTTCTACTAGTAAGCCGAGAAAATGGTCGTTTATTTTGACTCCTCCGCTACTGAGCGAAGTTTCTGAGAGATCGTGTTATGGCACTTGTAGTGTTCTCCTAGATAGTCACCGCTGCACTTGTCTACTGCAACGTCACTGTGAATTTCCGATAACGGGCACTGGAGGCCAGTGCAATCGCATCGTGGTCAGGTAGTGCTGCCAGGTTAGAGAGCCTGTATACAGAGAGAGTGGCCATAGGTGAAGTTGCCCGTGATTGGTTGATTAGCTTTGGCAGAAAAATGACGTCTCTCGCGCTTCCTATGTTCGCCGTACTTTTGACTGAAGTTCAGAGGACTTTTGGAAACGATTAAAAGGTATTTGAATTATTGAGAGACTTGTTATGCGTTGTGCATGTATGTTCGATTTAGTTGCATAACGTTTTTAGTACGTAATTAGCGTTTTCGATCTTAAATACGAGTTGAAATAATGAAGCGTTTTGTGATGAAGTCGGTAGGCCTACATGTTTTAAGTAAACACGTTAGTAATTGTACAGTATTGTTTTTGACATCTGTGATTCGTTCTGCAGACGTTCGTAAACGTATTGCCTGACTGTTGACGCAGGCAAGTTGTAAGTACGTTTTCCGCAGTTGTCGTCGTTGCTGAAACATTATTCGTAGTAAATAATTGTAGGCACTCTTGAAGACAGTTTTTAATAGGCCTACTTAATGTGGGGTAGAAGGGATAGGGTAGTTTTCTTGTTATATTTGGTCGTTATTACAGTAGCCTACATTTAACATTACCTGATTTTTGTAATCTTTTTCGTTTGTTATCTACGAGAGGTATATATATATATATATATATATATATATATATATATATATATATATATATATATATATATATATATATATATAAGAAAGTTGTAAGCAGTTGTTTACTTGTGACATGCAAAAGGTTTGAAGACGTGACAAGAAGCACTAATACGTCTCACACTTTTTGCATGTCACAAGTAAACAACTGCTTACCACTTTCATTCATCTGACGTAATACAGGTACGTTAAATCTTTAGCGTTATGCAATTCCGATACAAAACAAATGCTATACACTATATTTTTTGTATTTTAAACATAGCTGTACAACAGCAACGGTTCCACGTAATAAAATTATAAACAGCCGACCAGTTGCAATGGATAAAGAAATCTTTACCTAGGTTTCAACAAATTTAAATTTGTCTTCTTCAGAAGGTGGCAATTTTACATTAGTATGGACTGATGTATCGTCGCTGTTATTACAAATGTCTGCATAGATCCATTTGTCCAAATTAGGGCTATATTTTAATTTGGACAAATGGATCTATGCAGACATTTGTAAAAACGGCGATGATACATCAGCCCATACTAATGTAAAATTGCCATCTTCTGAAGAAGACAAATTTAAATTTGTTGAAACCTAGGTAAAGATTTCTTTATCCATTGCAACTGGTCGGCTGTTTATAATTTTATAACTATATTTTTTTTAATTTACGTTACTTTCATTGCAATATGTCTAGTAAACGAACTTTAAAGGAGATAAATGCAAGTAGAGAAAATTTTTTACAGCCACTGTATCAAATTTTCCTGTTCTGTACGTATTAGGCTACTATGAGTATATTATAGCTGTAAAGAAAGGCATTTAACGAATGATTTCGCCGTATTGTCTTGTGCTTTTGATTCGGCGAGTGTGTAATCCACTACTCAACTACTCCACTACTGGCCATTCAAAAGTCCCGCCCGCAGTTTGGCACAAAAATGGCCGCCGTATCGTCCGGTTGGCCACTCTCTCCCTACACAGGCTCTCTAGTCGTGGTTAGGTAGTACTGTCAGGTCCGCCACTAGTGACATCTAGAGGTCAATTTTGCATTACACAAGTGTGTTCAGTTATTTTTGACTGGACATCGTAGGTGCAGATACCGAAAAAGTAAAACGAACGGAGCGAAATAGCAGAACCTTGAGTGGAGCCTCGGTAGAAACAGAACAGTACACTAAGGACGGCGGGTCCTCCAGTTGTCAAGTAGGGCAGCTGCACCGAGGAAGGAGTTGAATGGGGGGCGGACGGGCGGGGGGGGGGGGGAGGGGCGGAGATGCGTACCCGCAGCGAGTCGCCATTACGCGTGCGCTCGAGTTGACGCGCGCTCGCACGTGCGTGAGGGCTGGCCGGAACGCAACGCGTGGGTGCCTGCACCCTCCCCCAACCACGCACAACACAGCACCGGCTGTGCGCCGCATTCCACGCCTACTGCAAATCCCGACAAATATATCTGCGCGCCGGGCCGCGTGTATAAACAAGAGCTACCGCGTGCCGGGCGGGGAAATTTAGTAGTCCGGCGTTGGCAGCGCTGCATTCCACCGGGTAATAGCGGCATCATCACACGCACAGGCCCCTTCCCTCGACAGTACGTTCTGCTACACAAGTTCCACGCGCTGGCGTCTCTTAATTTTTTTCCTCCCCACCCCAGAATCTACTGCGAGACTTTCATACGAACACTAAATTTTCCCCTCTTTCCTTCCACACAAAGTTGTTTTTATACGCAGCCGAGCACACCAAAATGTAACGTTGATGAGTTTCCTGGGCATCCACTGCTCTTTGCAAACAGCACACGGGACAGAAGCATGCGCCACTAGAGAACATTTCACGCGCAGTGTCGGCAATATTACATCCTCTCGTTGTTGTGACGGTCTGCGATCTCTCTCTCCTGTGACGCTTACGCTACACCGCTTAAATTCTGCGCCTACAGCTGTCTCCAAAAATTACGCAGAAGGTCCGATTCAAAAAAATCACTGGAAGCAGTAACACACGTTAAATATATGGGAGCATGTGTACGGAGCAATTTAAAGTGGAACACCCACTCTAGGTAAGGCAGATGTCAAGACTCACAAGTAAACGTACCCAAGGGATACACTTCGATATCGAAAAGTTCTGAATATGTTGAAATGTTGAAAAAAATAAAAGAACTATTTTTATATGTGCCGATACAGCCGTTCAGAGGGCGAAACACCCTCTTGAAAAAAATTGAGTTTAATATTTCTGAATGAATACTGTTGAAAAAGTAACACACACAAAAAAACCTTTAAACGTAACTTCTAAGGCTAAGAGAGAAAAAAAAAACACTATTTCAGAACATGGTTTAAAGTTTCTTTTGACAAAAAACTACGTATATCTAACGGTAAAAATAAAATAAGTAAAATAGGTTACCTCGAACGGTACTATTTTACTTACTACCTGATAATGAACTTTTAAGCCTTCGAAACGTGTAGTGGAGGTAAATGAACAGTAACTGGTAACAGTAAACTTGTTGTTTCATTTAATGTCAACAACAGTCAGGGTAAAGCGTAACCTATAATATTCGCATTTAAACCTGTTTCGGTTATCAAGTGCAACTTCAACACCGCCTCTCTCGTGCCTTTACCTTTCCTAGAGCCAAACTGATAGGTTCTAAAAGATCCTCTCTGTTTCCATCCATTCTTCTGTACATAACCCTTGTTAGCAGCTTCGGTGCATGAGGAGTTTATTGTGCGATAGCTCTCCCATTTACCTCCCTTTGCTATCTTGAGTACTGTGTGTGTGATGATATTTTACCGGAAGTCCGTTGGCATGTCTGCAAGTGCATGTGTTCTACACACACTCTAAGAAGAAAAAAAAAAAAAGAAAAAAAAGGAGAGACACTACGGAGGAATTGTCCGAATGGTACGGAAATTGCTAGATGTCATGCAACTGTACAGACAAGTGATCTCAGAAATATTGGATCATTTATTCGAGAAAAAGAGCTTCATAAATTAAGTAAGACAATAAGGCGTTGATTCACATCGGGTCTGTATGCAAGCGATTATTTGGCTTGGCATCGATTGACAGAGTTGTTGTATATCCTTCTGAGGGATATCATGCCAAATTATGTCCAACTGGCGCACGAGATCGGAGGGCTCTCCCCAGAATGCTCCAAACGTTCTAAAATGGGGAGAGATTCGGTGATCTTGATAGCCAGTGTAATGTTTGGCAAGCACGAAGACAAGCATTAGAAACCCTTGCCGTGTGCAGGCGCACGTTATCTTGCTGAAATGTAAGTCCAGTATGACTTGCCATGAAAGACTGCAAAACGGGACATAGAAAATCAGCGGGACTTAGAAAATCGTAGATGTATCGTTGTGGTGAAGGTTGCAGTGGATGACAACCAAAGAGGTCGTGCTATGAACGGAAATGGTACCCTAGACCAACACTTCTAGTTTCTGGGCCCTGGTTCAAATGGCTCTAAGCACTATGGAACTTAATGTCAGAGGTCATCAGTCCACTAGAACTTAGAACTACACTACTGGCCCTTAAAATTGCTACACGACGAACATGACATGCTACAGACGCGACATTTAACCGACAGGAAGAAGATGCTGTGATATGCAAATGATTACCTTTTCAGAGCATTCACACGAGGTTGGCGCCGGTGGCGACACCTACAACGTGCTGACATGTTTCCAACCGATTTCTTATACACAAAAACCAGTTGACCGGCGTTGCCTGGTGAAACGTTGTTGTGATGCCTCGTGTAAGGAGGACAAATGCGTACCATCACGTTTCCGACTTTGATAAAGGTCGGATTGTAGCCTATCGCGATTGCAGTTCATCGTATCGCGACATTGCTGCTCGCGTTGGTCGATATCCAATGACTGTTAGCAGAACATGGAATCTGTGGGTTCAGGAGGGTAATACGGAACGCCGTGCTGGATCCCAACGGCCTCGTATCACTAGCAGTCGAGATGACAGGCATCTTATCCGCATGGCTGTAACGGATCGTGCAGCCACGTCTCGATCCCTGAGTCAACAGATGGGGACGTTTGCAAGACACAACCGTCTGCACGCACATTTCGACGACGTTTGCAGCAACATGGACTATCAGTTCGGAGACCATGGCTGCAGTTACCCTTGACGCTGCATCACAGACAGGAGCACCTGCGATGGTGTACTCAACGACGAACCTGGGTGCAGCAATGGCAAAACGTCATGTTTCCGGATGAATTCAGGTTCGGTGTTTGGCGACATCGCGGTGAACGCACATTGGAAGCGTGTATTCGTCATCGCCATACTGGCATATCACCGGGCGTGATGGTATGGGTTGCCATTGGTTACACGTCTCGGTCACCTCTTGTTCACATTAATGACAATTTGAACAGTGGACGTTACATTTGAGAACTGTTACGACGCGTGGCTCTATCCTTCATTCCATCCCTGCGAAACCCTACATTTCACCAGGATAACGCATGGCCGCATGTTGCAGGTCCTGTACGGGCCTTTGTGGATACAGAAAATGTTCTGGTCAATGGTGGTCGAGCAACTGGCTCATCATAATACGCCAGTCACTACTCTTGATGAACTGTGGTATCGTGATGAAGCTGCATGGGCATCTGTACCTGTACACGCCATCCAAGCTCTGTTTGACTTCAATGCCCAGGCGTATCACGGCCGTAATTACGGCTAGAGGTGGTTGTGCTCCGTACTGATTTCTCAGGATCTATGCACCCAAATTGCGTGATAATGTAACAACATGTCAGTTCTAGTATAATATATTTGTCCAATGAATACCCGTTTATCATCTGCATTTTTTCTTGGTGTAGCAATTTTAATGACCAGTAGTGTACGTAAACCTAACTAACCTAACGATATGTCACACATCCATGACCGAGGCAGGATTCGAACCTGCGACCGTAGCAGCAGCGCGGTTCCGGGCTGAATCGCCTAGAACCGCTCGGCCACAGCGGCCGGCCTGGAGCCTGCCGCTGGCTACGGTCGGTCTGGTATGCCACTGCTGTCTGGGGCATCTTCAGACACGTCCTCGCTGGTCAGCGGGGATCATTTCGAGATTGGACTCATCACTGAAGACTATCTACTCCGGTCTATGAGATTCGAGGCCGAAGATGTGTCTGGAGATGCCCTGGACAGCGGTAGCATACCAGCAATGCGGCTTGACAATCAGGAGTGGTGGTTTGGGATGCCATTTCTCTTCATAGTAGGACCCGTTTGGTTGTCATCCGTGGCAGTCTTACAGCGCAGTGGTTCGTCGACGACATTCTACGCCCAGTTTCGTTGCCCTTCATCGCAACCATCCTGGACTTACATTTCAGCAAAATAATGCCCGTCCGCACACGGTGAGAGTTTCTACTGCTTGCACTCGTGTTTGCCAAACGCCCACCTTGGCCAGCAAGGTCGCTGGATATCTCCTCAGTTGAAAACATTTGGAGCATTATGGGCATGGCCCCACAAAGATCCTGTAATTTTGAGGATCTAACTAGCCAGTAGTATAGAGTTTGGCACGACATCCCTCAGGACATCCATCAACTCTATCGATAAATGCCAAGACGAATAACTGCTTCCATGAGGGTCAGATGTGGAACAAAACATTACTGATTTCCTCAAGGCGAAGCTCTTTCCCTGGAATGTTGTTGTTGTGGTCTTCAGTTCAACAACAACACAACAACAACATTCCAGGGAAAGAGCTTCGCCTTGAGGAAATCAGTAATGTTTTGGTCCACATCTGACCCTCATGGAAGCAGTTATTCGTCTTGGCATTTATCGATAGAGTTGATGGATGTCCTGAGGGATGTCGTGCCAAACTCTATACTACAAGAATCCAATTTTTCTGGAACTGTGATCATTTGTTTGTCTGCACATGTACCCTCAAGCTCATAAATTAAGGATAACTGCAGAATGTGGTGCCACACAACGTGGCACTACACAAAACTGGTGCTAATAGCATAGGCACATAGGGAACACAAACGACACAGATCTGTGTCCACGGTATTGGTGATGTTGAGAAAACCGTCCCGAAACACATGTGCTAAAAAACGCCACTCTTTCCTGTGCATGTTCCCCGACATCAATATGGGATATGATCACCATGCACACGTACACAGGCCGCACAACGGGTTGGCATACTCTGGATCAGGTGGTCGAGCAGCTGCTGGGGTATAGCCTCCCATTCCTGCACCAGTGCCTGTCGAAGCTGAAGTGTCGTATGGGTTTGAAGACGTGCAACGATACGTCGACCGAGAGCATCCCAGACGTGCTCGATGGAGTTTAGGTCTGGAGAACAGGCAGGCCACTCCACTCGCCTGATATCTTCTGTTTCAAGGTACTCCTCCATGATGACAGCTCGGTGAGGTCGTGCGTTATTATCCATCAGGAGGAGGGTGGGAACCACTGCACCCCTGAAAAGGCTGACATACTGGCGCAAAAAATGGCTCTGAGCACTATGGGACTTAACTTCTATGGTCATCAGTCCCCTAGAACTTAGAACTACTTAAACCTAACTAACCTAAGGACGTCACACAACACCCAGCCATCACGAGGCAGAGAAAATCCCTGACCCCGCCGGGAATCGAACCCGGGAACCCGGGCGTGGGAAGCGAGAACGCTACCGCACGACCACGAGATGCGGGCATACTGGCGCAAAATGACGGCCCGATACACCTCACCTGTTACAGTTTCTCTGTCAAAAACACGCAGGGGTGTACGTGCACCAATCATAATCCCACCCCACACCATCAAACCACGACCTCCACACAGGTCCCTTTCAATGACATTAAGGGGTTGGTATCTGGTTCCTGGTTCACGCCACATGAAAACCCGGTGAGAACAGACTATACTTGGCTGTGGACATAACCTGGGACCACTGTTCCAACGATCATGTACTGTATTCTTGACACCAGGCTTTACGGGCTCTCCTGAGACCAGGGATCAGTGGAATGCACTTTTCAGGTCTCCGGGCGAATAAACCATGTCTGTTCAGTTGTCTCTGTAGACTGTGTGTCTGGAGACAACTGTTCCAGTGGCTGCGGTAAGGTCCCGAGCGAGGCTACCTGCAGTACTCCGTGGCCGTCTGCGGGCACTGATGGTGAGATATCGGTCTTCTTGTGGTGTTGTGCACTGTGGACGTCCCGTACTGTAGCGCCTGGACACGTTTCCTGACTGCTGGAAACGTTGCCATAATCTTGAGATCACACTTTGTGGCACCCGAAGGGCCCGTGTTTCGACCTGCTGTGCTTGACCAGCCTCCAGTCGTCCAAGTATTCTATCCCTCATAACGTCATCAATGTGTGTTCTTTGAGCCATTTTCAACCCACAGTCACTACTAGCACGCCTGAAAACGTCTGCACACTTACTCGCTGCACCGTACTCTGACATGCACCACACATCTCTGCGTATGCGGACTGCTGCCAGCGCCACCGCGCGACTACCGCAGGTCAAATGCACCGCATGGTCATACCCCGAGGTGATTTAGACCCGCAAACCGCCCACCAGAGCCTTGTTTCATGTATCAGCGTTATCCTTAATTTATGAGCATGAGTGTACATCACATCTGCCGATTTCCCTCCCGTTCGCGTAATTCCTTTGCGGTGCGTCTTGATTTGAGTTAGAACGTATTTAGTAGGATAGTCGTTTGGTCGCCGCACACTAACTCTGGGGAAACACGTTCGGTGTTGGAGCCTGTGGCTGTGATGTGTCGCCCATTACAAGCAGGCCACAGCCGGCTCCGCCGCTGGTTGCAGACGCCAGCACAGCAGTGTCGCGGTATTCGTGGCGGACTGCTAGCGCTCCCTCCCCCCCCCCCCCCCCCCACCTCTGGCTGGCCGCAGATTCGCCGCACCGGGCACTTCATTACGGCCCAGCGCCGCTCATTTGTCCTCGTTGTGTCCGCACAATAGCGCCCGCATTATCGGCAAAGCACCCTCCCACGTCCTGCGGTCCACCTGGTCCCGCCATTTTACAAGCTCTCCCAATACGGCCGGCAGTCACCATTACTGTCTTTCCAAAGCACCCATCGTTCACTGTCAGTCTTCATTTAATACTGGGATAATTGCAAGATTCCCCCGAACTGAATCGGATTTAAGATTTACGAGGGTGAGTTAAATGAAGATCTTTTTAATGTAGCCGTACTCTGTTGTATAAAAAATGGTTCAAATGGCTCTGAGAACTATGGGGCTTAACATCTGTGGTCAACAGTCCCCTAGAACTTAGAACTACTTAAACCACACTAACCTAAGGACATCACACACATCCATGCCCGAGGCAGGATTCGAACCTGCGACCGTAGCGGTCACGCGGTTCCAGACTGAAGCGCCTAGAACCGCACTGCCACACCGGCCGGCACTCTTTTGTATATATTCCTCGAAAATGTTATTATTGTGCTAAGGGGAGTAGGACGTCAAACGGGCTGACTTGGAGAGGCACCACAGGAAATTTTAATTTCCGCTGTTATACTTTTACAAATGAATTCGTAAAACTTTGTCAGCATGACGGGGAATGATTCTGGACTCACATTCATAGTAGTGGAAGTTCAAAAACGTAACAAAATAATTTTTTTACGTGACATTTCATCATTTTTCACTTACTATTGGTTGCATTTGTTTTTAAACGTACACTTTCCTTCATAAGTAGAAGAGATTCTCCTTGAATTTTGCACTGCTTATTGAACACAAAACTCGTTAATGCACAACTCTAGAATTTTCCAAATCTACTAAAAACTATGGTAAATGTTGAGACAATTAACTATAAAATTTGAGTGTTTTTAACCATGAAGTTTAAAATGTAACACCCCATTCGTTTTTTCATACACCTATAAGTATGGTTTGTATGCTGTGCAAAATTCGTCGAAAATCTCTTACTTACGAAGGAAAGTGTACCTATAACAACAAATGCAGCCAATAGTAAGTAAAAATGATGAAATTTCACATGTAAAAAAAATTATTTTGTTACGTTTTTGAACTTGCACCGCTATAAGTGTGAATCCTGAATCCTTACCGGTCGTGTTGACAAAGTTTTATGAATTTTGCCAATTTTTAGAAAATAATCCCAGAAAGGTCTCCTTCCTAATCTCTACCAGGCAGTATTCAGAAAATGATATCAGCGTTCTAAATGTACCGATTTTTCGCGTGGCCGGCACTCTTCCTCGTAACTGATATACACAGGTTCGAGTTTGAGACATAACGCACAGAGTAAAAATTGTTCAAATGGCTCTGAGCACTATGGGACTTAACATCTGAGGTCATCAGTCCCCTAGAACTTAGAACTACTTAAACCTAACTAACCTAAGGACATCACACGCATCCATGCCCGAAGCAGGATTCGAACCTGCGACCGTAGCGGTCGCGCGGTTCCAGACTGAAGCGCCTAGAGCCGCTCGGCCACTCCGGCCGGCGCACAGAGTAACTATCTTTTTTTTTAATTATTTGATCTTTCATATTTCAACATTTTTTCATGCATTTTTAAGCATTTTTCAAGCATTTTTGAATGCATATTTTAAGGTTTTTATGATGCATATAATCCGGTGTCTAATTATTACATATTGGTACGGGGACGGTATAACTTAACTTTTTTCATGTAACTTCGCTAATGCTCTCGCTTCCTCCAACGACTAGGACGTACACGCACTACTTTGAAAAAATAAAAGTAAATAAATTCTTGTGCTCTTGGGCGCGCAGTGTAGCGAAAATTCTTTCCTCCTTTTGCCTATTTGAATGTTCGAAAGATGTGGGTATCATTTGGGAGCGAGGTTTGGTGTGCACACCGCGCATGAAAAAGTAGCAGAATGAAGGTCGTGGATGCTTCCAGCTGCTGTACGGGCAGTATGAGATGGAGAATAGTCATGCAGCAGAATGGCACCTGCAGTCAGACGTCCTCGTCGATCTGATCTGATTGAAGGGAAAGTTGGTTTTTTAACAAATAAAAATAGACAGCTCTGCATAACTTGAGGGGCAGCTAGATAAAGTAACATAACCTATTACCTACTTGGGGAAAAGAGTTGATGTGCGGAAGCGTGTTGCCAGAAGCCTCCCAGTACTGTACAGAAAGCTGGGCGTCACATCGCGTGAGATCAGCATTACCGTGTACGACTTCATACACAATGGTAGGGGGAGGTGGGCTATGGAGTGGTGTGGCAGCTGTCGTCGTAGGAGAGCTCGACAGGAGCAGAAATGATTGGCGAACAAGTTAACACAGTCAACAAGAGGATTTGCTTAACTTGTATTTCTCCAAGTGTACAAAGACTCATTACAAATAATACAGCAAGAAAGAGAGTCCAACTGATACAACTGCAACAAGGATGAGGGTATCTGAACTAAAGCACGAACGAGGATGTCAGAGCAATGACTCGGCGGCGTCTGTGTAGTGTCATGTAGACCAGAGGCTCCGAGCGCGCGTGGGCTGTGTGGCTACCGCTGGCCGTCCTATATCCCGACGGCAGAGGGCGCTCGAAGCGTGACTCAGCGGGGATTCTCCACTGGGTCCACCGAATCCCGTGCGAGTGCTATCAGCGTCTGACGGAAACTTGCATTTCTGTAGCCAACTTTGACCCTAGTAGGATGGTATCAACACGTGACACCACAAGAATTACTATAGCGCCAAATGGGGCTGCCCCCACAACAGTAGCCAACTGAAGGAACGGGGAACTCGATATGTTATCGTACACTGTGGAGGTGTTCTTCGTTACAACATGCCCTGGAGACAACCTTTCAATGACTTCACACAGGGAAGAATCTTCAGGGCTACGGTCGCAGGTCCCAATCCTGCCTCGGGCATGGATGTGTGCGATGTCCTTAGGTTAGTTATGTTTAAGTGGTTCTAAGTCTAGGGGACTGATGACCTCAGATGTTAAGTCCCATAGTGCTTAGAGCCATTTGAACCATTTTTGAATCTCCAGGAAACTGGAAGAAGTGTGACGCGTGTAACCTAAAAGTTAGTATTACTCAAGATTTTAGATGCATAAGGAGCATTCTGAACCACAGGTACTCCTGCGTAAAGGAGAGGAGGTAGTTGATCACGGTCAGCTACAGCAGCAGATGACGGCAACATTGTTCAACATTCAAGAAGTGATCCATGCCAAACAGCGGGTGCAATTGGAACCACATTTAACATGACTGCAAGGGAAGCAATCTCAAACTACACAGTGGCACGTTGACTGCAGGGGGGTGGTCTTTAGTCTCTCTGTCTGATGAGCAGGTGAAGAGCGACAGCATGAAATACGCCAGCCTCTGATGGGAACGTAACACCAAGGAATTTGAAGTACTCTCCTGGGAGTCAGAATTCCGGAAAACTTGGTGTTTGTGCAGACGCTAACCTTGACGGGTGGCCTGGTAGGAGCTATATAGCAGAAGTTGAGAAGAACGGAAATTTTGTGGGAATTTGTTCACTTCCCAGAGCAGGCATTGGTCGGCGCTGGGAAGCGACACATAATTAACGCGACTTGCGCTGCAATTGGCGTAAGTGATTTTGCTGGAGGGGAAACTGAGACGAAGAGCGGACTGTGAGAGGTCTCCGTAGAGGTCTTCCGTTCCCAGCTTGCCTAGAGTGCGGACGTAGCATTCTTTACTCAGCTTGCCTGAGAAAGAGTGAGGATCTCTGCAGTTCAGGGCTTAGCAAATGGAACAATTGAGCTTGGAGATAGAAAGTTTTGGTTCAGCTACGTACTGAGCAAGATAGCTAGGAGTGAATAGACGAGCGCACCCTTGCAGCACCATGAGGTTGGCCGACGTCCATGCAACGACGCCGCTCCGCCACGCTGTATTCGGTGATATTGCGCCCGCTCCGGCCACTGATTAATTTGTTGGATCACGTCGGCAAAGTTTCCACGAGGGTTTCATGGGCCGTGTACTGTAGAATTCTTCTCGAACTTCGCATTACGCCTGGGTCAGTCGATAGGAATTACTTTTGAGTTATCGAGCTGTACTCCCCGCAAACGCAATTTATTACCACTGTCTGGTAGGAGAGGCATGTAATGTAATGATTGAAGCTCGTCAGTTAAAATAAATTTGTGATAATCGACTGCATCTGTTTTCAATCAAGTAGTTGAAATCCCAAGTCACTTTCTTAATTAATTTAATGTTCAACATTTGCATCTGGTGTTCAATAGCTGCATATAACATAAATGTACACCCCTTTTTAATTAAAAGTGATCAATTCTGAATCAATTAATGTCAACACTGCCACCGCAGTTAAATCAGGAGTCGCAGGGCTTTATTACTTTCTTTGCGTTATCCGATATTGCGGCAGTTTTGCACTCTCTGTTGATCTGTTAGTCAATTAGCTGGGGTGAACACACGCCAAAACCAGATAAATGACGGGTGTGATGTTACAGTTGTGATTGCTTTCTAATTATAGCGTTTAAAGTTCAGTTTTATAGTTTGAGAAATACTCCAATACTCCACTTCCAATGCAATTTTAAATCAATCGACAGTCATTTCCGTAAATAATTTGCCTTACTTGAAAAGCTGCCTGAAAATAGTAAACTTGATCTGAAGTGAAAAAGATTATTACCTGTTGCATTTATGCACTTTAATCAGAATTACCAAGTTGCATGAACGTTCATTTCATGAGAAAGTGTTTGAAATTGAATTTAATGTTGTGTTGGCATTTGCACAGCCAACTACATTTTGAGTAGGTTAAAATACTTATTATTAAACAACATTTATTATTTAAAGAGTTATAGTTTGTTGTGCTTTACTTAATAAATTTTGATGAGAATACTTATATTTTCTCATGCATACTTGTGTAGTTTTGTTAATGAGCATGGTTCTTCAGACCATGAAAGTTCAAGGGCCCTCATGTACTGGGCTAGTTAGTTCATGAAACAAAGCAGATTCTGATTCTGGCTTCAAACCGAGTTTAAGAGAGAAATATTTACTGTGTTAGCTATTCTAATCCAAGTTGGTTAACGCACAGGCACGAAGACCCTGTACTAAGCAATGATGTAGAGTATGATCATTAACAGACACCCTGATTTAAATCAGCCGTGGCTGGTTCATGCTATGCTCTGGATTAAACCTTCGTTGCGATTCTGTTTTTAGTCTCCCACTGTTATCGCGATTATGCTGTTATCCTCTCCTTCCGTGGGTGGTAGCAGCGGTGTGTATCGATATTCGCACTTTGGACTATCTTTCACCTGGCGCTTATAGTTTCCGACTGGGCGGTATGCGACGAGTCGGTCAGTTGGCGTGGAGCAGTGACGAATTCTCGGCGTGGCATAGTATTACCGGGGCCGCTGGCGGTCTCTATGCGTGTCGGACTGTGTGGGGCTGTTCCCGTTGCTAAGAGCTCCGTGGCTCAACGACCATGGACACGAAAGTTGAGTTTTGATTTAATCTACCAGCAAGTCAAGACTGTTCACATTGTGTCGTTTGGAGTTTGTTGTCGGCTGTTGTGGAATTTCACTGTATTTGGTTATTTGATTTGAAGTGCACCAGCGGAATCCTCTGCCTCGTGGCCGTCAACATTCCGGTTACCTACCTCGGCCATTGTCTTAAATTTCAGGCAGTGTAGTTTCCTCATCGTGTTGTTGCTGTCCAGCACAGTGTGTAGTTTGACAGCTCCATGAATGATTGGTTGTGGGTGCCAATATCTTCCACGTTGTTCCGTTGAACAACCTGTTGTGCCCTGGTCGGGTGAAATGGAAGTTATCTTGTCGGTGGGTCCGTTGACTGTCGGTCGGTTGGGTTGTTGTCGGATTGTGAATGGTTGGCCCAACTGCCTGCCTCACCTAAATGATAGTGTTTCAATTCCAGGCCGACCCTCGAACATCTGAGCGCCCTTTGGTGTACTGTCTTTTTTTTATTTGTTCTTGTTGGGTGTACTTGTATGGCTTCTAGCCGATTTTTTTTAAAATGAAGGTTGTTTCGCCCTTAAGGCGTAAGATTATTTAGGCTTTCAGCCTAATTTAAAGAACTGTTTCACGTAAGGCCTTTGCTATTTAAAAAAAAATTATGTTATGGAGTTTTAAGTGTTAAGCCTTCAGCCGATTTGAATTTAACTTGTTTGCTCTTGAAGTGTCTGATTCTTTGGGACTTCAGCCTAACTAAAGAACTGTTTTAAGATAAGGCTTTGCCTTTTTTCTGTTTTGGTTGCGTTTTGCCTAATTAAGAACTGTTTTACATAAGCCCTTTGTTTTTTTTTAAATTTAGCTTTAAGTGTTGGGTTTTCAGCCGATTTTTGATTTAAAATGTTTGCTCTGAAAATCTCAGATTCTTTGGGCCTTCAGCATAAATAAAGTTTTGTAAGATAAGGCTTGCCATTTAAATTTCTGATTATGCTTGCCTTTTAAGTTATTGGCCTTCAGCTATTTTTAAATTAAAGTGGCTTTCAGCCAGTAATTAAGTCCCGAAGATTAAATCTGTGTGTTTAAAAAAATTATTTTGGGCTCTTGTAGTGTTTGATCAAATAATAAAGTTGTATGTTCGAGTGTAGCTGACAGTCCCTTATTTTGGCCCTTTTCCACAATTTAAACTACCTGTCTTATCCTGCAGGTTAAAAAGGGCATTTAATTCATGCTCATCCCTGTTTAGTATTGCTACTAGTTTCATGTGTGTCTCTGATTGATTCTCTAAGCTGCTGCATCTAGTTCATTTAAAGTACGTGTTGTTGAGAGGTGTATGTTACTTTTTGCTATCTCATTGGCCATTTGTTTGTATGACTTGCAAGTTAATAGTATGTTTAGTGTGTGTGTGTGTGTGTGTGTGTGTGTGTGTGTGTGTGTGTGTGTGTGTGAAGGAAGGTTAACTTTGGCACTGCCTTCTGCTTTATTATATTGCTTGACAGAAAAATGCCTAAGTAGGCTGGCGACCGACATTAATACGTACTGTTACAATTGGCTTTTATGCTGGGATAACGTTTGACCCACCTGTTTGCTGTTGGTTACACTCTGCCAGAGTGTTTAAGAGACGAACCCAGTTTCCCGTTAGGTTATCTCACGGTCACAACTTTTTCAAAAATTCTTCGCGGAGGTTTAACACTAATCGATTGCCGGTTAAGGTGATAGCTGTTACCGTTACACGTTTTCTGCACTGGATACCTGTTATGGCCAGCTACTGTCTCGGTTGTTTCTCTACGCAGCGCGCACGCCTGCGGTTACCGAACCGTGACACACGATGGGAGGAATTGCAAATTGGCGGGACGTGATTCCGATTCTTGTACTCTTTTCGCACACGACGACCAACTTAGCTGATCACAAAGTATCATAATGACAGATTAATGAGTGCGTCTAGAGATCGCTTTGGCAAGGTACGTACAACAACCCTGCTTGTTTGGTTTTGTCTCAGTGTGGAAGACAAACCTTGTGGTGGACGCAAGAGAACTCACAAGGAAGCAAGGAATTATTTCCTGAATGCTTTTGACACCGTTCCTCACAAGCGACTTCTAATAGAATTGCGTGCCTACGCCGTATCATCCCAGTTGTGCGACTGGATTCGTGATTTCCTGTCAGAAGGGTCACAGTTCGTAGGAATTAACGGTAAATTCATAGAATAAATCAAAAATGATATCTGGCGTTACCCGTGGAAGTGTTACAGGCCCGCTGCTATTCCTGACCAATATAGACGACTCAGGAGGCAGTTTGAGCAGCCTTATAAGATTGTTTTTTGTGACACTGTCATTTACCAGCTTGTAAAGTCATCAGAATATCCAAACTAATTCTTGTTGATAATTCTTCCGGGTTATATGGCCGTGGTGCATGGAATACTTCTATTCCTAACGTTTCGTTCAATACTACGTTGGACATCCTCAGAGGTATGGCTGGTCCTGTTGAGTCCTGCCGACAGTCGGCAGGACTCAACAGGACCAGCCATACCTCTGAGGATGTCCAACGTAGTATTGAACGAAACGTTAGTACTAGAAGTATTCCATGGACCACGGCCATATAACCCGGAAGAACTATCAACAACAGTACCATCCGGTCGTGAAAGCCTTCATTGTATGATCCAAACTAATTGCCAAATACACAATATATCTGTATAGCGCGAAATATGGAAACTGACTCTAGACAACGAAACGTATATGGCCATCGACATCAATGCTGAAAGGAACCAGTTAAATTTCAGTTACGCGATAAATCAGATAAATTTAAATGCTGTGGCTTCAACTAAACAGTTAGGGATTACAGTTACGAATAACTTATATTGCAAAGATCACAAAGATAATGTTGTGAGGAAAACGAACAATAGAGTGCGATTTATTGTCACAATACTTAGAAGATGCGAAGGTTTTACGAAATTGAGAAGTTTAGTGTGCCAGATGAACTATCATCTACAGCTCATAATCGACTATGCTTGGACTTCATTTCGAGAGCTGTACTTATGTCCTCTGCTAACCCTGGATTGTGCTTAAACGAGTTGTGTACCCAACATACTCGTAAGACACGATGGTGCACATACAGATCTGCTCAATACATAAAAGACCACATAGATAATATTGTGGGTAAGGCGAAACAAAGATTGCGCTTTGTTCGCAGAACTCTTAGAAGATGCGACAAACCCACTAAAGAGACAGCCTACATTACACTTGTCCGTCCTCTGCTGCGATATTGCTGGGCGGTATGCGATCCTTACCAAATAGGATTGACGGAGGACATCGAAAAAGTGCAAAGAAGGGCAGCTCGTTTCGTGTTATCGAACAATAGGGGTGAGAGTGTCACTGATGTGATACGCGAGTTGGGGTGGCAGTCACTGAAACAAAGGTGGTTTTCTTTGCGGCGGGATCTATTTACGAAATTTCAATCGCCATTCATCTTCTGAATGCCAAAATATTTTGTTGACACTCACCTACGTAGGGAGAAATGATGATCATAATAAAATAATAGAAATCAGAGCTCGAACGGAAAGATTTAGGTGTTCCTTTTTCCCAGGCGCCATTCGAGAGTGGAATGGCAGAGAAGTAGTACGAAAATGGTCCGATGAACCCTCTGCCAGGCATTTAAGTGTGAATTGCAGAGTAACCATGTAGATGTAGTATTTTAAATGCGAGCACTCCAGTATATACTGTTTCCACATAGCTAGTACCTGTTCGAACGTCTTCAAGAACAGTTCTTCAATATTTCACCGTTATTATTTAAATTCAGCCAGCTACTAGCTGTTTGAAAAACATCACTTGATACCAGCAGTTCTAAAAAGGTTGACAATTGTTAGTTAAATCTAACTAGTTACTAACTGTTACAAGAACATCACTCAGTAGTAAGTAACTGTTGCAAAAACGTTGACGTTATTTAAATTTACTTAGCTACTGTCTGTTTCTAAGCATTGCTCAATATCAACCGTTTTAAAATCGTTGACTGTTTTTCTTTAAACCTTTGCGTACCTTTGTTTTCTGCCTGAAACCACCGTTTAATAATTCTTTTAAGTGGCAGTGCCATTCACATGAAACCAGGTCAGCAACTGGAAGCAGTTAATTCCATAAATTATCTGGGAGTAGGCATGAGGAGTGATCTAAAATGGAGTGACCTTATAAAATTAATCGTCGGTAAAGCAGATGCCAGACTGAGATTCATTGGAAGAATCCTAAGGAAATGCAGTCCGAAAACAAAAAATGGCTCTGAGCACTATGGGACTTAACTTCTGAGGTCATCAGTCCCCTAGAACTTAGAACTACTTAAACCTAACTAACCTAAGGACATCACACACATCCATGCCCGAGGCAGGATTCGAACCTACGACAGTAGCGGTCGCGCGGTTCCAGATGTCCGAAAACAAAGGAAGTAGGTTACAGCACACTTGTTCGCCCACTGCTTGAATATTGCTCACCAGTGTGGGCTCCGTACCAGATAGGGTTGATAGAGGAGATGGAGAAGATCCAACGGAGAGCAGCGTGCTTCGTTACAGGACCATTTAGTAATCGCGAAAGCGTTACAGAGATGATAGACAAACTCCACCGGAAGACTCTGCAGGAGAGACGCTCAGTTGCTAGGTACGGGCTTTTGTTGAAGTTTCGAGAACATACCTTCACCGAGGAGTCAAGCAGTATATTGTTCCCTCCTACGTATATCTCGCGAAGAGTCCATGAGAAATCAGAGAGATTAGAGCCCCGAGGCATACCGACAATCTTTCTCTCCACGAACAATACGAGACTGGAATAGAAGGAAGAATCGAGAGAGGTACTCAAGGTACCCTACGCCACACACTGTCAGGTGGCTTGCCGAGTATAGATGTAGATGCAGATGTAGAAACGTCGCGGGATGCTGATAACGGGAGTTTGTCTCTTTCATGACAACGCGCGTCCGCACACCGCATATGCAACGCAAGAGTTGGTGACTTCGTTTGGTTGGGATGTTTTAAGCCACCCCTCTCTAAGCCCGTACCTCGCACCAAGTCACTCTTATCTGTTCACTAAACTGAAGGAACACCTTCGTGGCCGGCCGCAGTGGCCGAGCGGTTCTAGGCGCTACAGTCTGGACCGCGCGACCGCTACGGTCGCAGGTTCGAATCCTGCCTCGGGCATGGATGAGTGTGCTGTCCTTAGGTTTAAGTAGTTCTAAGTTCTAGGGGACTGATGACCTCAGATGTGAAGTCCCATAGTGCTCAGAGCCATTTGAACACCTTCGTGGAAAACACTTTTCCGAAGACGACGAAGCGAAGTGAAGAACTGGCTGAAAAAGGCGGAGTAGGACATCCATGACACAGGAATCATCAAGAAGCTCGTCCCACGGATGAAAAAATGCAAGACCTATACTAAAATTCTTGTAACGTTACTTTCCTAAATCTTTCCTGATCATTTAAATTCTGTAATACACTACCGAAAGCTATATTTCAGTCTCTCTTTTGAGGTCACTCCCGCTCTTGCCCCTACTAGAAGCTAGGGACAGCACAGCACACGCCGCAGCGCACGCCGGTGCACACGGTGGAGGACCAGCTGTCGCAGCCAGACGCGGGCCGCTGCCTCCCTCGCCCCCCACCCCCACCCGCCCCCGCCCGCGCCGCGTTGCTCCCCTGTCCACACCAGGCAGCACCCACACTCACCCACCCCCTCGCGCTGCGCTGGCCAGATCTCGCAAGCGGCTTCCTTTGTCCGCCACCGCCGCCTGTCCGCGCAATCTGGATGCACCGCACCGATTGTAATCACACTCATTTGCCGAAGCGAAGATGAAAGCGTTGTCATTTCACCCTCGGTGAGGTGCTGCCGAGTGTCCCATTAGCCGAACTAATCGAGACAGAATGCAGTCTGTAACGGAAATGTTGCCATAGTCAAACGAAGCTACTCCTACTTCCGCGTGCAATTCGAACTGTCTCGGTTACACCCAATTCAGCATCAGCACCGATCTGACGCGCGTAAAAAATCCCCCTCGCAAAATACACTACTGGCCATTAAAATTGCTACACCAAGAATAAATGCAGATGATAAACGATTATCCATTGGACAAATATGTTATGTGATTACATTTTCACGCAATTTGGGTGCACAGATCCTGAGAAATCACGATACCACGATACCACAGTTCATCAAGACTAGTGACTGGCGTATTGTGACGAGCCAGTTGCTCGGCCACCATTGACCAGACGTTTTCAATTGGTGAGAGATCTGGAGAATGTGCTGGCCAGGGCAGCAGTCGAACATTTTCTGTATCCAGAAAGGCCCGTACAGTACCTGCAACATGCGGTCGTGCATTATCCTGCTGAAATGTAGGGTTTCGCAGGGATCGAATGAAGGGTAGAGCCACGGGTCGTAACACATTTCAAATGTAACGTCCACTGCTCAAAGTGCCGTCAATGCGAACAAGAGGTCACCAAGACGTGTAACCAATGGCTCCCCATCCATCACGCCGGGTGATACGCCAGTATGGCGATGACGAATACACGCTTCACCACGATGTCACCAAACACGGATGCGACCGTCATGATGCCTTTCGCGGGCAAGTGCTATATCAACTGAGCTACCCAAGCACGACTCACGCCCCGTCCTCACAGCTTTACTTCTGCCAGTATCTCGTCTCCTACCTTCTAAACTTTACAGAGGCTCTCCTGCTAAGGTGGGAGACGAGAAACTGGCAGAAGTAAAGCTGTGAGAACGGGGCGTGAGTCGTGCTAGGGTAGCTCAGTTGGTAGAGCACTTGCCTGGGAAAGGCAAAGGTCCCGAGTTCGAGTCTCGGTCCGGCACACAGTTTTAATCTGCGAGTAACCTGATGTTTGCTGGTTCGTGTAACTTTCAAGTGAACTCTACCATCTCGAAGTAAGGTAAATTGCGAAATCACCCAATAACAACAGCCACATGTTCTTCTGTCGTTAGCATTCTTTTTGATTATTTTCATATTTGGAACACAGCCTACGAGCAGCCTAGAGACAGACGTGATGACACTTTCTGCAGAAACCGACCATCATTTTAAAGGATAATGCTCAAGCACGTACAGTGCAAGCTGTTACTGATTTGTTTGACTGATGGGGCTGCTTAGTGCTATACCACTTACTGCATTCCCCTGACTTAGGCCCTCGTGAGTTCAACTAGATTTCTAAACTCAAGGAAACACTTCGCGGCATTCGTTTGAGAACTGCTACAAATTCCTCGAGCAATAGATCGCGCCGCTCAAACTGTCAACACAACTGGCACTGCTAAGAGTATCCTACGGCTTCCACATCGCTGGCAACGAGTTATACACAATGCCGGTGACTACTTTGAAGGTCAGTAAAACTTTGAAAAACGTATCTATTTTGTACGAGCTCTAAGTAAATACTTGCTACTATTAAAGTTCCAACCCTCGAGTTTTTCACGTCGTACCAAGAGTGATGAAACGAACCATATTGTACACTACCGCCCAATAAAATTGCTACACCACGAAGATGACGTGCTACAGACGCGAAATTTAACCGACAGGAAGAAGATGCTGTGATATGGAAGTGATTAGCTTTTCAGAGCATTCACACAAGGTTGGCGCCGGTGGCGACACCTACAACGTGCTGACATGAGGAAAGTTTTCAACCGATTTCTCATACACAAACAGCAGTTGATCGGCGTTGCCTGGTGAAATTTTGTTGTGATACCTCGTGTAAGGAGCAGAAATGCGTCGGATTGTAACCTATCGCGATTGCGGTTTATTGTATCCTGACGTTGCTGCTCGCGTTGGTCGAGATACAACGACTGTTAGCAGAATATGGAATCGGTGGGTTCGGCAGGGTAATACGTAACGCCGTGCTGGATCCTAACAGCCTCGTATGACTAGCAGTCACGATGACAGGCATCTTATCCGCACGGCTGTAACGGATCGTGCAGCCACGTCTCGAACCCTGAGTCAACAGACGGGGTCGTTTGTAAGACAACAACCATCTGCACGAACAGTTCGACGACGTTTGCTATCAGATCGGAGACCGTGGCTGCGGTTAGCCTTGACGCTGCATCACAGACAGGAGTGACTGCGATGGTGTGTACTCGACGACGAACCTGGGTGTACGAATGGGGTTTCATATCAGCGCACACTCCGATGCAGGGCGAAAATCTCATTCCATCAGGTTACTCGTCAGTAAATTTAAATCCCACAGGACTGGAAACGTTGCCGATGATTCACGCTCCGGGAATACCGCTACGACAAGAGGCTGTTCAGAGAATTAGGAAAAGCAATCGAAATAAGTCCGAAAGCGCCAACTAGTGCAAAGAACGAGTTATACGCGCCAAAATCAGCGCATTTGAAAACTTCACATTTTACGCCAAAGGAAAAAAGAGTACTGCATTCAGGTGCTTCGAAAACCAGATCACGAAGATTACACAGCTGGTCAAACTGCGCGTTACGATTTGATGAAGGATGTACTAAACGTACACGTCATGGCCACATTCCACATCTGATAAAAAGTTGACAAACAAATGCCGCATGGAATATGTTGTTCGCATGGAAGTGGACAATTAACGGCCAAGGAATATTCTGCTAATAGACGAAACCCATTTCCATCTCCAAGAACATATCAATACGCAGAATTGAAAGATAAGGGAAATGGAAAACCCGCACGCACTTCATTCTTCAAAGGGAACATTGTTGTGCGCCGGCCGGAGTGGCCGTGCGGTTCTAGGGGCTTCAGTTTGGAACCGCGTGGCCGCTACGGTCGCAGGTTCGAATCCTGCCTCAGGCATGGATGTGTGTGATGTCCTTCGGTTAGTTAGGTTTAAGTAGTTCTAAGTTCTAGGGGACTGATGACCCCAGATGTTAAGTCCCATAATGCTCAGAGCCATTTGAACCATTTGAACTGTGTTGTGCGGATTGAAGGCATCGTTTACTGTAGGGCCGTATTTTTTTTTGAGGAGATGAATCCTAAGGGTCCTGTTACGTGTACCGTCACTGGTGAACGTTATGTGTGTCTTTTGGGCAGCAATGTCATTCCTACCTTTCATAATTCTCGATGTGTGGATAGGATCACTATTATGCAAGATGGCGCTCCTCCGCAAATTGCACAGCCCATGAAGTTTGCTGCTGCGAAGGCGTTTCAGATATGCTAGAATTATCAGCCGTCATTTCCCTACAGCCTGGCCGTCCATATCACCTCATCTTAATCCGTGTGACTTCTGGCTGTGGGGTTATCTGAAAAATGTTGTGCTCAGTGCTCCAATTACGGACGCAGCTGAAATGAATGCACGCATTGCGCAATGCATTCTGAACGTCACCCTCGAGACACTCGGATGTTTGCGATCTTTCGGTATGTCCATCTTCTTAGAGATGGCTGCGGAACTCGGCTGTTCGCTACAGGATGTCAATTCAAACACCTTTCAGCACTCTAATTTCGAAACTTGTTTTATTTGGCTACCAGTTTCGCCGGTTTACTACGCCATCTTCAGGCTCCTGACCGACTTGTAGGAAGATTCCACCCTGCTTCTGATCAAAACAGGGGCCAACATTCAAATACTGTTATCAACTGCCGACCCTACTCCGATGTTTTACAGAACATTCTGTTTCTTGATTACAACTTGTGGCAGAAAACTGTGGACAGTACTGCACATGTGTTGCGCCAGTCTCACGACATTTAGAAACCGATGCCATTTTGCTTTATTTGCGGTTTTTGTTATCAGGACAGTTAAAACTTCGCTTTTTATGTTTGTTTGTTTTTTTTTGTTCCAGTACAATTAAAAAAGCAATGTCATCTTGATTTTTATGCGGTTTTTAGGTTGCTGTGATGGGTGGGCTTACCGAAATATCAGTGCCATAACTGTTGACTGCCGAACTTCTGCGAGGTGTATATTCAACATTACGGATGGGGTAATGTGCGACTCAAATCGTAGAGGTCATATTGCGATTCATATTCAGCCGACCCTATTTACGTTAAGACGCTTATAGCGGCGCCATATTTTGGTATTTTTTGTTTGTTTGTTTGGTGACGTTTCCTATTGCGCCAATAACATGCTGTCTTTTTACAGCGTTTTGTTACTGGATCTTTAATTATGGACTCGCTGTATTCAGGTTGTTCTTCAACGATGGGACCTGTGCTTCTAAATGGAAGGAGGCCAAACTGAGAGAGCAATGAAAATGTTTCTAGAATGAAATTTTCACTCTACAGCGGAGTGTGCGCTGATATGAGAGTTCCTGGCAGATTAAAACTGTGTGCCGGACCGAGACTCGAACTCGGGACCCTTGCCTTTCGCGGGAAAGTGCTCTACCAACTGAGCTACCCAAGCACGATTCACGCCCCATCCTCACAGCTTCACTTCTGCCAGTACCTCGTTTCTTACCTTCCAAGCTGTGAGGACGGGACGTGAGTCGTGCTTGAGTAGCTCACTTGGCAGAGCACTTGCCCGCGAAAGGCAAAGGTCCCGAGTTCGAGTCTCGGTCCGGCACACAGTTTTAATCTGCCAGAAAGTTTCAATGAAAATGTTTGCCTACACTGTCTCATAAAAACAATTCGGACACCTGTCAGTGGACATTCAGCGTTTTCTTAACCGTAATAATGGTACCACTTCCTAAACCACGGAAAACACTGCCACACCACCGGCCGGAGTGTCCGAGCGGTTCGAGGCGCTACAGTCTGGAACCGCGCGACCGCCTCGGTCGCAGGTTCGAATCCTGCCTCGCGCATGGATGTGTGTGATATCTTTAGGTTGGTTAGGTTCAAGTAGTTCTAAGTCCTAGGGGACTGATGACCTCAGATGTTAAGTCCCATAGTGCTCAGAGGCATTTGAACCATTTGAACCACTGCCACACCGTAACACGAACTCCTGTCTACTTCGCTGTTGCCACAACACAGGAAAGGAGGTAAGGTTCTAAAGGCTTTCGCCAACTCAGCCCCTTCGTCGGCATTCCACGGGGTATGGAGTGATTCGTCATTCCAAATCAGTCGTTTCCAGTCATCCACTGTCCACTGCCGCCGCTCTTTACACCACCTGAGGCGTCACTTAGCGCTGGCTACAGAAATCTGTGGCTTAGCAGGAGCTAAATACAATGTGCAATAGTGTAATCTTAGTCAACAGCCCTCCCATTAAACCAGTGATGCAAGTGAAGCAGCAAGATGATGAAACCGTAAGTGATCAACTATCACATAAAAGCCTTTCATACTATTTTCGTAACACATATCTGATGAAAATCTATCTGCATCCTATACAGGCTGTGATATATGTAGCCAACCACAAGGAAGAGCACCAGCAGAAGACATCACTGATTTCCATTTCTAGCCATCCACTGCTTCCCTCCTCTCCCCACAAATGCCACACCAGCCGCTACAGTAACAAACAATGGACAAAGAGTTCTAATCTAGTTTAAGACTATTTTTAAGTAACATTTCTCTGTAAGTATGTATGTGTGTATAAACGCCCGAAGATGAACAGAACATGTTCGAAACGCGTTGTATTATGTTAGATAAAACATAAAATAAAAAGTGACTGGTAGCAGAAATTAGAAATAAATAATTAGCAGGAGCTGCTGTACTCCATTATTTTTAACTCCCTACGCACAGTCATTGTGCTAACTGGAATGCTGGAATGCGAACCAACGAGTCATCGCTTCCGCTGATTTCCGTCCGCAGTACTCTACGGTGCCTCTCTATCTCGACATGAGATCTGGCTTGTCTTGGTTTCTGGCTTGTCTTGGTTTAGCTGAAGTTGACCCTTCGCGATTTCACTTCAGTAAGGCATTTGACACCGTCCCGCATTGCCCCTTAATGAACAAAGTACGAGCTTACGGAGTATCGGAGGAGACTTGAAATTGGATTCAAGACTTTCTTACAGATAGAACTCAACACGTCGCTCTTAACGGAACTAAATCGACTTATGTAAAGGTAATATCCGGAGTACCACAGGGAAGTGTGATAGGCCCATTACTGTTCACAATATATATAAATGATCTAGTAGAAAGCGTCGGATGTTCTTTAAGGCTATTCGCAGATGATGCAGTTGTCAATATCAAAGTAGTAACGCCAGAAGATAGTAAGAATTTGCAGAACGACCAGCAGAGAACTCATGATTGGTGCAGGCTCTGGCAGTAGACCCTGAAAGTAAATAAATGTAACATATTGCGCATACATAGGAAAAGAGATCCACTACTGTACAGCTTACACTATTGATGACAAACAGCTGGAGACAGTGTCTGCCGTAAAATATCTATGCGTTACTATCCAGAGCGACCGTAAGTGGAATGACCACATGAAACAGATAGTGGGAAAAGCAGACACCAGACTCAGATTCATCGGAAAAAAATTTGACTCTCCCACGAAAGAAGTGGCGTATAAGGCACTTGTTCGCCCGATTCTTCAGCATTGTTCATCTGTCTGGGATCCGTATCAGGTAGGACTGATAGGGTGACCCGCCGCTTTGGTCGAACGGTTCGAGGCGCTTCAATCCGGAACCGCGCTGCTGCTACGGTCGCAGGTTCGAATCTTGCCTCGGGCATGGATATGTGTGATGTTCTTAGGTTAGTTAGGTTTAAGTAGTTATAGGGGACTGATGACCTCAGATGTTAAGTCCCATAGTGCTTAGAGCCATTTAAACCATTTTTTGGAGATAGGGAAGATCCAAAGAAGAGCGGCGCGTTTCGTCACGGGATCGTGGCGAGAGAGCGTTATGGAGATACTAAACAAACTTCACTGGTAGACGTTACAAGAGAGGCGTTGTACATCACGGAGACAATATTGAAATTTTGGGGCAGCACTTTTCAGGAGGAGTCGGACAACGTATTACTTTCCCCCACATACATCTCTTGTATTGACCACGAGGAGAAATTTCGACAAATTAGAGCCAATACAGAGGCTTACCGACAATCAATTCTTCCCACGCACTATTCGCGAGCGGAACAGGGTTGGAGGGCACAGATAATGGTACCGTAAGTACCCACCGCCACACAGAATTAGGTGCCTTGGGGAGCGTGATTTGGATGAAATCATATCACCAGCAGCCGACTTGCGCAGCTTAGGGAAGGTTTTGGTACTCGGGTGATACCAAAGTCACTGACCTCTCTTGATCGTCCGTTTCTGCCGTTACTGCGTGTCTACTGATGTATTCTTCGCCCCCTTTTAGACTGTTCAAGACGGTCAGGAGCGGACAGGCGAAGTTGGGACATGCCTTCATTTTTAAGCAAAATCTCAGGTTAAACCACAAAGAAAATTTATTCAGGCAAGATGTACAGCGTTACCAGGAGGACGCCGCCAGTTCAGAGGTGCTGAGACAGGGGGTGGTGGGGGGTGGGGGTGGGGGCTGAGAGGGGAGACGAGGGTAGTTGCGTCTCTTTGCTGATCACACCAGGGCCTCACGTGATACATCCCTCGCACACTATTTGTTCCCTCTGACCGGGCCGTGGATGCAGCGGCGCCGCGCACTCATCACTTTCATGCACGGGTAGCTGAGTGGACAGCTCGAGGCGTGGCCGTCGTAGATAGCCAGGGCAAGCCACCTCCGAGCAAGCCTCCTAAGTCGACTGAGAGGCGGGTTGTAAAAATTTTAAAAATTTTGATTTTTCCTAACCATAATTCCTTCTGAAATCGTCGCCCTTCACAATATACTGGCGGCTCGACTCTCGTCACATGTAGTGGTCAATTTTGTATTAGATACTGTGTGTCACGACACGTTTGATCAGAGAGTGTGTGTTATGCAGACGCATCCATTCTTCGGAGATGAATCGAGACATGACCAGCGCTAAGCGACGCTTGAGGTGGTGTAAAGAGTGACGGATGACTGGAAACGAGTGATGTACAGTGATGAGTCACGCTGTACCCTGTGACAGTCCGACGGAAGGATTTGAGTCTGCCGAAATCCTAGGGGCTTTACCTTCTCTCCTGTGTCAGGAGACAGGAGTTCGTATTATAGTGTGACAATGTTTCCCGTGGTTTAGGGTGTGGTCCTGTAATTGCGGTTAAAAAGCTGAATGTCCACCGACAGCTGCCCGGAAGGTATTGATGAGATGTTGTTGTTGTTGTTGTTGTTGTGGTCGTCTTCAGTCTAGAGACTGGTCTGATACAGCTCTCCATGCTGCTCTATCCTGTACTATCCCAGTACCTACTGCAAGCTACGTCCTTCTGAATCTGTTTAGTGTATTCACCTCTTGGTCTCCCTCTACGATTTTTACCCTACACGCTGCCCTCCAATACTAAATTGGTGATACCTTGGTGCCCCAGAATATGTCCTACCAACGGATCCCTTCTTCTAGGCAAATTGTGCCACAAACTCCTCCCCAATTCTGTTCAATACCTCCTCATTAGTTATGTGATCTACCCATCTAATCTTCAGCATTCTTCTGTAGCACCACATTTCGAAAGCTTCTATTCTCTTCTTGTCCAAACTATTTATCGTCCACGTTTCACTGCCATAAAGGGCTACACTCCATACAAATACTTTCTGAAACGACTTCCTGACACTTAAATCTATCTACATTTACATTTATACTCCGTAAGCCACCCAACGGTGTGTGGCGGAGGGCACTTTACGTGCCACTGTCATTACCTCCCTTTCCCGTTCCAGTCGCGTATGGTTCGCGGGAAGAACGACTGCCGGAAAGCCTCCGTGCGCGCTCGAATCTGTCTAATTTTACATTCGTGATCTCCTCGGCAGGTATAAAAAGGGGGAAACAATATATTCGATACCTCGTCCATAAACTCGCCCTCTCGAAACCTGGACAGCAAGCTACAGCGCTATGCAGAGCGCCTCTCTTGCAGAGTCTGCCACTTGAGTTTGCTAAACATCTCCGTAACGTTATCACGCTTACCAAATAACCCTGTAACGAAACGCACCGCTCTTCTTTGGTGGACCTTCTCTATGTCCTCAGTCGACCCGACCTGGTACGGATCCCACACTGATGAGCAATACTCTAGTATAGGTCGAACGAGTGTTTTGTAAGCCACCTCCTTTGTTGATGGACTACATTTTCTAAGGACTCTCCCAATGAATCTCAACCTGGCACCCGCCTTACCAACAATAAATTTTATATGATCATTACACTTCAAATCGTTCCGCACGCATACTCCCAGATATTTTACAGAAATAACTGCTACCAGTGTTTGTTCCGCTACCATACAATCATACAATAAAGGATCCTTCGTTCTATGTATTCGCAATACATTTGTCTATGTTAAGGGTCAGTTGCCACTCCCTGCACCCAGCCGGCCGAAGTGGCCGTGCGGTTAAAGGCGCTGCAGTCTGCAACCGCAAGACCGCTACGATCGCAGGTTCGAATCCTGCCTCGGGCATGGATGTTTGTGATGTCCTTAGGTTAGTTAGGTTTAACTAGTGCTAAGTTCTAGGGGACTAATGCCCTCAGCAGTTGAGTCCCATAGTGCTCAGAGCCATTTGAATCCCTGCACCAAGTGCCTATACTACAGCATCATCCGCGAAAAGCCGCATGGAACTTCCGACACTATCTACTAGGTCATATATATACACTCCTGGAAATTGAAATAAGAACACCGTGAATTCATTGTCCCAGGAAGGGGAAACTTTATTGACACATTCCTGGGGTCAGATACATCACATGATCACACTGACAGAACCACAGGCACATAGACACAGGCAACAGAGCATGCACAATGTCGGCACTAGTACAGTGTATATCCACCTTTCGCAGCAATGCAGGCTGCTATTCTCCCATGGAGACGATCGTAGAGATGCTGGATGTAGTCCTGTGGAACGGCTTGCCATGCCATTTCCACCTGGCGCCTCAGTTGGACCAGCGTTCGTGCTGGACGTGCAGACCGCGTGAGACGACGCTTCATCCAGTCCCAAACATGCTCAATGGGGGACAGATCCGGAGATCTTGGTGGCCAAGGTAGTTGACTTACACCTTCTAGAGCACGTTGGGTGGCACGGGATACATGCGGACGTGCATTGTCCTGTTGGAACAGCAAGTTCCCTTGCCGGTCTAGGAATGGTAGAACGATGGGTTCGATGACGGTTTGGATGTACCGTGCACTATTCAGTGTCCCCTCGACGATCACCAGTGGTGTACGGCCAGTGTAGGAGATCGCTCCCCACACCATGATGCCGGGTGTTGGCCCTGTGTGCCTCGGTCGTATGCAGTCCTGATTGTGGCGCTCACCTGCACGGCGCCAAACACGCATACGACCATCATTGGCACCAAGGCAGAAGCGACTCTCATCGCTGAAGACGACACGTCTCCATTCGTCCCTCCATTCACGCCTGTCGCGACACCACTGGAGGCGGGCTGCACGATGTTGGGGCGTGAGCGGAAGACGGCCTAACGGTGTGCGGGACCGTAGCCCAGCTTCATGGAGACGGTTGCGAATGGTCCTCGCCGATACCCCAGGAGCAACAGTGTCCCTAATTTGCTTGGCAGTGGCGGTGCGGTCCCCTACGGCACTGCGTAGGATCCTACGGTCTTGGCGTGCATCCGTGCGTCGCTGCGGTCCGGTCCCAGGTCGACGGGCACGTGCACCTTCCGCCGACCACTGGCGACAACATCGATGTACTGTGGAGACCTCACGCCCCACGTGTTGAGCAATTCGGCGGTACGTCCACCCGGCCTCCCGCATGCCCACTATACGCCCTCGCTCAAAGTCCGTCAACTGCACATACGGTTCACGTCCACGCTGTCGCGGCATGCTACCAGTGTTAAAGACTGCGATGGAGCTCCGTATGCCACGGCAAACTGGCTGACACTGACGGCGGCGGTGCACAAATGCTGCGCAGCTAGCGCCATTCGACGGCCAACACCGCGGTTCCTGGTGTGTCCGCTGTACCGTGCGTGTGATCATTGCTTGTACAGCCCTCTCGCAGTGTCCGGAGCAAGTATGGTGGGTCTGACACACCGGTGTCAATGTGTTCTTTTTCCCATTTCCAGGAGTGTATATATATTGTGAAAAGCAATGGTCCCATAACAGTGGCACGGCAGAGGTTACTGTACCGTCTATAGACGTCAATCCATTGAGAACAACATGCTGTGTATACTCGATGTTAACAAATTTCTCTTCTTCAGAAACGCTTTTCTTGCCATTGCCAGTCTACATTTTATATCCTCTCTGCTTCGAGCATCATCAGTTATTTTGCTCCTGAAATAGCAAATCTCATTTACTACTTTAAGCGTCTCGTTTCGTAATCTAATTCCCGCAGCATCACCCGATTTAATTCGACTACATTCCATGATCCTCGTTTCGCTTTTGTTGATGTTCATCTTATAACCTCCTTTCAAGACACTGTCCATTCCGTTCAGCTGCTCTTCCAGGTTCTTCGCTGTCTCTGACAGAATTACAATGTCATCGGCGAACCTCAGAGTTTTTATTTCTTCTCCATGGATTTTAATTCCTACTCCGAATTTTTCTTTTGTTTCCAAATAGTGTGTTTATTTATTGTCAACGTGTGCAAACATTTTCATCGCTCCTCCGTTTGACCACCCTGTAGAAGGTGTGCTGTGATGTGCAACAATTTCCCTGGCGTTTTTCTATATGCGTGCATACTCCCAAGCTTCCACACACACACAGACACACACACACACTTCACATCGATTCCTGTACGGCCTGTCCCATCGCACGAGGAGGAACAAAAATCAACCCAAACAAACAAGGAATACATCACAGCCGTCCCGTCTGACTTGGTGACAGGGAGATGCGTTTCTGCCAGCCCGGCTGGATGTCATCCATCGCCTGGCAGCTCTGCTCTCCCCTCCCCTGTTTAGAGGGGAGGGGACCGTGGACCACAACACAGAACGGGCGCACGCCGCATCAAAACAGGACGCCAGGCCGGGCGTAAATCAGTCAGCCGTGCTCTTTTAAATTTAAAACACAGCCCGCGCAAATAGTGCCGCCAGGGGTTAGGGGTGGCGACAGGGGTGGTCGCGACATATGGCCGGCCACGGCGGCTAACTACCCTCATCAGCGGGGAATGCCGCGCCAGGCCACACCACGCCGCGCGGCAGTTCTCGGCGCCCCCGGCTGCAGACGCCATTCCGCAAAACGCTACTGCAACGGTTGGTCACGCAGTTCTACTCATCACCTCGAACAAACCACGCGGCCATCAAACTTAGTGACAGTTGTGTTAGTCCTCCTCTACAGACACTGCCTGGCAAAAATGTGAAGGAAGATTGGGTTCAGCGTCCCGTCGACATCAAGGTCATTAAAGACGGAGCACAAGCCGTGATTGTGGCAATGATGGGAAAGCAAGTGGGGCGTGACCTTTCAAAGGAACTGTCCCGGCATTTCCCTGGAGCGATTTAGGGAAATCAAAAAATGATTCAAATGGCTCTAACAAGGGAACCTCCCCATCGCAGCCCCCCTCAGATTTAGTTATAAGTTGGCACAGTCGATAGGTCCTGGAAAACTGAACACAGGTCAATCGAGAAAACAGGAAGAACTTGTGTGGAACTATGAAAAAAATAAGCAAAATATACAAACTGAGTAGTCCATGCGCAAGATAGGCAACATCAAGGAGAGTATGAGCTCAGGAGCGCTGTGGTCCCGTGGATAGCGTGAGCAGCTGCGGAACGAGAGGTCCTTGGTTCAATTCTTTCCTTGAGTAAAAAGTTTAATTTTTTATTTTCAGACAATTATTATCTCTCCTTCCGTCCGTCCGATGCGAGGTAACTGCGCAGTACTATGGGGACGTTACACCTAACCAAACATCGAGACACACAACGTCAGTCGACAACAGCGCACGGAAGAGAGAGTATTCCTGCTAACGAGGCTACTTTGGACGAGAGTGCATGAAATACGTGAGATGTATTCCTTTCGTCTACTAATCGCACGGTTTTGCGGTGCGGTCGCAAAACACAGACACTAAAGTTATTACATTCAACAGAGACGTCAATGAACGAACGGACAGATAATAACTGTCTGAAAATAAAGAAAGTAAACTTTTCACTGGAGAGAAGACTTGAACCAAGAACCTCTCGTTCCGCAGCTGCTCACGCTAACCACGGGACCACGGCGATCCTGAGCTCACACTCTCTTTGATGTTGCCTATCTTGCGCATGGACTACTCATATTTGTATATTTTGCTTATTTTTTTCATAGTCTTCCTGTTTTCTTGTTCAGTTTTTCAAGGCCTATCCACTGTGCCAACTTGTAACTAAATCTGAGGGGGCTGGGATGGGGAGGTAAGCACTATGGGACTTAACATCTGAGGTCATCAATCCCCTAGACTTGGAACTACTTAAATCTAACTAACCTAAGGACAACACACACATCCATGCCCTAGGCAGGATTCCAACCTGCGACCGTAGCAGCCGCGTGGACTGAAGCGCCTAGAACCGCTCGGCCACAATGGCCGGCTAGGGAAATCACGTAAACCTAAATCTGCATGGCCGGAAGCAGGTTTAAACCGTCGTCCTCCCGAATGCGAGTCCAGTGTGCTAACCACTGCGCCACCTACCTCGGAAATCGGGTTCAAATGGAAGTGGTTTGCTGTAGGTATGCAGAGATATAGAGGGTTGTGACCAGTGATCTCTGACCAACCTGGACGTAGAAGTATGGTCTCTGACTAAAGAACTGCAACGTGTCTGCAAATACACGTACTTCGCATCGTCCGCCATATTGTAGTTTGGCAAACAAATTTCCATCGGTCTGCATGGGACAAAGAATTGCAGACTGATTTCTTGTTTTGAACTTTATGTCCATATGTGATGTAATAGGCCGACGAGGGAGCGGAATTGAAAAGTATTTTCTTATCGTGTTGTAGTGACATTTCCTAGCAGCCATGTTGTAGTTTGGCAAGAAACGTAATATGAGCATCTATGGCTGGCACGATCAGATAGTTGAAGTTCAACATCCAGGTAGTATAGAGATCACTGATTGTGACTCATTAACGTGAAAAGATGCGTCTTCCCTATCTTCCGACTGAAGAGCACAACAGCATGAGTATTCTAATGTTGACCCATAACGCTGTCTGGTTAATTGTAATGGAGGGCCTGAAAGTGCGGAAATAAATAAATAACCATAACGTTTCCAATCGTAAAGGTCCCGTAACTATTTTAAGAAGTTACTATGGTCTCTTGCTTCGAGAAGAACAAAGAACGCTCTCATGCTAAACGGATTACCGAAGCGTGCACCAACTGCCAACTGGAGAATATGGGGCGCTTGAATGAATGATACGAGAGACTGGCCGTACTCGTGCCACGCAGCGTGATGTGATTTACGAAATACAGAAAATACGTCACGAGCGAACCAGGGGGTGGATGTGGCAGCGCAATGCACGCTGCGTAGAAAGATTTCAACTGGAGCTTTTCGGAGCAATAAATAAAATACCGTTGGGGAGGGATGGTGCGCGTTAGCAACGTAAAATATAACGGCACACAGGAGCACCACGCTATGTGCCGAATATATATCGCGAAATTAGTCTGCCCATCCGTGCCTCGCTGTTTGGCCCCAGTTTAACCTCACCGCTAACGACAACCGATGGCTGGCTCTAAACGAACGTGATTTTCATTAGCCGATAACTATGATATATATAATCCATATTTTCTTTATCGCCGGTGAAACGTATTTGTTTCCTAGCCTAATCCGCAAAATTCAGCTACACTACACGCCGAAAATATTCCCGACCACAGTGATGTTTCTACGAAAGAATCCTGTCACCTAACAAGTACCCTGCAAGATAATTTATATTACTAATCGACTAAAGCAACCATTCGTCCCAGCTGCATGTTCCATATCCAAAGACACCAAGGAGAACAAAAATTTTGATTTTCATTATTTCAAGATGAAGAGAATACGGAATACATGATGAGAAAGCTTAAGGAGGAGTACAGTAAATGGGATTAGGGAATAAATTTGGGCAAGAGACAGAGTGTATGTGCATTGCGCAGAGTTTCGTGAAAGATGACAGGGAGGAAGGAGAAATAAAATCCTGCAGAAGCTACAAGTATTTGGGAACAATAATAGATAACTCTGGTATGAGTGAAAAGGCTGTTAAGTTCGAGAATAACAAAGGGAGCTACTAAACCGTTAATGGGATAATATGGAATAATAATTTTTGGCAGGACGCTAACAAATGAAAATTTCACAGCATGGTGGATTAAGCAGTTCTATGTGGAGTTAAGATATAGCCTCATGCAAGGAAAGTTAGAGAGGACATTAGAACAGTGGAAACTGTCTACATGCAATTAACGAGGCAAGACAGGATACGAAATGAGGAGATATGGAGGCCAATGGACATGACGCACTCCATAAAAAACTGTGGATAACAGAGCGCTTCAGTGATATATGGCAAGTACAGAGAACGCCCAACCACAGGTGGCCAAGGAAGATTTTTAATGGGGAACAGCCCAGAAGAATAGGACAAGAGGAAGGGTAGCGCTAAGATGGGAGAAACAAAGAGGAAGCAATTCAAACAGAGTACGTAGGAACAGCTATCTGGATCGAAAGAAGCCTATGTGGTTAAAAACAGCTAACTCCTAGAGTGAAACCCCAAAAATAGAACAAGAATAAAAATAAGAAGAGGAAGAAGACAAGAAGTAATTCATATAACTATTGATCAAATGCAAATATTTCAATTGCTGTCTACCCATTAAAATTTAGACATGTTGTGCTGTAAAAAGTTATCATGGCCAAATGCGAAATTTTGCCAGCACTAAGCCGAGTCAAACCAGGCAAGGCCAGTGTAATGTACTGCAAATAATGTGGCATATCTCAGAAGCTACTGTGTTGTGTACATAGTTCCGCGTAGTCAGCGCGTACACAACTTTCCCACTAGAGCGCGCCCCGCTAAGCACAACAGCGCAGGCGCAGCACTCGTGCGTCTCTGCACTACGAGATGGCGCTGCCATAGAGACGGACCAAATTCTGCTTCTGCCGATCCGTGTATTAATATGTAACGCAGCCAAAGAGATTGCTGCTTACGTAGAACCTTTTCTCCTAGCGGATCACACTCGTGCAGTGATACATGAATGCGCGAGGTATTATAACGAGTGTACAGACCTCCGATTAGTCAGTCTGCATTTGTCTGTACCAGTCTGCATTAGTCTGTACCAGTCTGTACGAGTTCTACATTTCTCTGTACCAGTCTATAGTCAAGTTTCAGTCTGCGCCTAATAAGATTATCATATTCCTGCACATAACCATGAAGATAAATGTATAGTCACTTTTTTCAAGTATCAGAGATATATGTGAGAACAAGATTAACGTAGCAATACCAAAGGAACTTCAGATTGTCAATTGTAAATAGCATCCAGAACCAAGTTAAATAATTTTTATGCTTGTTATTATTTTAATAAATGTGTGAAAATTAATCAAGTTCTGTTTAAAGTTGGTCACTGTCAATCTGCTACTCTAAGCGTGCAAGTGGCATTTCTATCGTCTGACCTAACGGCAGAAGATAAACACGCCACGATAAGACCACGAGACATATTGCTGACACTCGCCTACTTCGTTAGAGCGACAAGTGAAATAATCTGATGGTGTGCGTACTGAAGGTCTTACAGTACGCTCACCACATACAGCTTCACCTCATTCAAATGACAAGAGTATGAATTCATAATTTAGCAACATGTACGCACTGGGGAGAGCTATAACAGCACAGAATGATGCTGCAAGAAAGAGTAAGTATTCCACAAGAACATCGGCCACCATGCCGACCTGTCAGAGAAGCACCATGCTGAAGCCCTGAAAGCTACTGTTGTGACACACAGGTGCGGTGAAGAATGCTGATCGGCCCAGAGAACGAAAACATTCAACCTCGGCACGACATGATGTCATCGCCTCAGACTGACAGCAATAAATACTCAGGCCTCCAAGCCCAGATTCCATTCAGTTACAGTGAGCCAGCCACGATGGCCACCCTGTAACGTGCTACCTACCACTCATCAGGTGACTTCTACTTTCGAGATTCGTGCTCGCCTCACCATCCGAACCTGTCACTGTGAGCTGCCAACATATCTGCCGATGTGATGTCTTTGGGAATGCCGCCTACAACTTGCTGAGAGTAAAACTAATGGCTTTTAGCACACTGTCTACCTATAGTTGGAGATGCAATAAAGGCTACGGCCCTCGATTTTCAGGTGTGAGCAGGCACCAGCGTCCATGGCCTACCTCTGGTGGAGAGGCCGAGCCATAAGTGTGCACTATCATTTACATCCAGCTCAGTGCTGCTGGAGTCTACTTGGGCACACCCCTTCTATGTCCAGGAAAGTTCCCTGGCAAAAAGTAATCGACGATCTGGTGGCCGAAGCCACAACTACCACCAGCTACCCTGCACAGCAAAATGGTGTTGTGTGAGTCGCTCAGACGGAGACAATGGATTGGATAGACTGTTGAACATTCACGTCGGTGCTGCTGCTGCAGAGAAAATTATTCAACTGTAACACTTAAATAGAATAAACGAGTGTCTTACTAATGTTATGGCAAAGACCTTGCCGCAGTGGATACATCGGTTCCCGTCAGATCACTGAAGTTAAGTGCTGTCGGGCGTGGCCGGCACTTGGATAGGTGACCACCTGGGCCGCCATGCACTGTTGCCATTTTTCGGGGTGCACTCAGCCTCGTGATGCCAATTAAGGAGCTACTCGACCGAATAGTAGCGGCTCCAGTCAAAGAAAATCATCATAACGTCCGGGAGAGCGTTGTGCTGACCACACACCCCTCCTATCCGCATCCTCAGCTGAGGATGACACGGCGGTCGGATGGTCCCGATGGGCCACTTGTGCACTGAAGACGAAGTGCTTTACTAGTGCTACCTCATTAGTGCATAGAGCGCTATCTGGCCTTCAACACCATGCTACATACTATGCCATTCTGCAACCTTAAGGGTTTCAGTTCAGGCCCTTACATACATATAAAAGGTTTGGAAATGTGTGCTAAGATACTATGGGACCAAACTGCTGAGGTCATCGGTCGCTAAGCTTGCACACTACTCAAACTTAAACTATCTTACGCTAAGGACAACACACACACCCATCCACGAGAAAGGACTCGAACTTGTGATGGGGAGAGCCACGAGGTCCGTGGCAAGGCGTCCCAGACCACGCGGCTACCCCGCGCGGCTATAAAAGGTTTCCGAAACTACTTCTTGCTTGCACTCCTACAAAATAATGAAAGGAAAAGACTTTATTGCTTACTACATTTTCACTGTTCATGCAGTGAAACTTCAGCATGAGGCATTACGTTTTAATTTATTGCTTCTTTATTACCAACTCTATTTGCAACACATATACCACTGAACGAATCTGCAAAATTATATCTTTGTGCTCATGAGATGTAACATCACAAATTCTGAGATGCGTGATGATGATAATGATGTTTCGGATTGTGGGGCACTCAACTGCGCCGTTGTCAGCGCCCATACAAAGTCCCTACTTTTACTCAGTCCAATCTCCACTTTCATGAATGATGATGAAACGATATGGGCAACACAAACACCCAGTCATCTAGAGGCAGGTGAAAATCGCTGACCCCGCCGGGAATCGAACCCGTGACCCCGTGCTTGGGAAGCGAGAACGCGACCGCCAGACCACGAGCTGCGGTCTGAGATGCGTGAAAAACTACCTGTTTTACATGTGAGGTTTCTACTCTTTAAAGAATCTCGGTGGGGGTGAAGCACACCACAAAGTCACGCGCCGGCAGTGTAGAGCTGTTTCACGTGCTATGCAAGGCTGTTCCGTGTCCTGGAAATGGCATTTCGCTGTGTTAACTGACCCATTCATGTGAAAATACGCTCCGACTAAAATCTAAAATGCAAGGAAAAGGGTTCAGATATGGACGAAACCTGTTTGTGTACGCTACGATTTACGGACAATCAAGTCGTGATCGCCAACGAAAAAGCTGATCTAGAATATAAGGCACGAAAACTAAAAGAAGAGTTTAAACGACGGGGCTTAGGATTTGACACCGAGACAACAAAATATCTTCCAGCAGGTGCAGAATTCGACACAGAGGAAATCGTAGCTTGCAGTAGTCTAGGAGTAGAATTTGAAATCATGGATACAAATGCTCAAGGAATTAAAAAACGAATGATCAGGCTTCTGAATGACTGATTGATGACCTTTCGTCTGAACAGCATCCTCTGGAGTAGCGAAACAGGAAGGAAACGGAAATGCACGCGGTAACATTGTGCTCACTGCGTTTCATCCCTGCTACCGTTATAATTTCAGAGCATGCATTCCAAGTAACATTTTCAAAGGCTTTTTTCTTTAATCTACAAAATTCCATAAACGTAGGTTTGCTCTTTCTCAGCATATCTTCTAAAATGAGTTGCATGACCAGTATTGTCCCCGTATCCTACATTTCTCCAGAAACCGAATTGATGTTCCTCGTGGCCGAGCGGTTCTAGGCGCTACAGTGTGGAACCGCGCGACCGCTACGGCCGCAGGTTCGAATCCTGCCTCGGGCATGGATGTGTGTGATGTCCTAGGTTAGTTAGGTTTCAGTAAGAATATTGCAAACATGCCATTAAACTTGTGAGTCTTCAGTACTCACACATACCTTTCTCACTACCCTCAACCAACTGACTACCCGAGCGACTTTGAGTTACTCTGCAACTTTGGTATCAACGGCCTTCCATTCTGGAATTTGTCTTGAAATGATAGAAAAATTTTTTTTGTCTGCCTTTCTACTTCATTCGAAGCACGATACCATAATAGAAAATTTTGATTTACTTGACAGCATCAGATTTTCTTTCATTTTGTGTGTTCATTACTCCCTCTCATTCATGTACTCCCAAATCGTCTCGGAACGCGTATTTTCTGTAGTGCCTTCCTTTCCTTCTTATGCAACTCCCCAATTTTTCTCCTTTCTGTAGAAAATTAAGCATTCCAGTTCATAAAGGCACTGCAGCGTTGGATTTTTGTTGTTACTAAGAGTGGTTCTTTATTGTAAATGTTTTTCGTTAACTGATAAGCCACTTTCACCTTCTGGGCTCTATTTTTGTTTGCTTCCTTATCTAGATCGTTTGGCTGTATTATTGAGTCTGTCAATTCTATCGCACCTTGTACTTAGGAATTTTTGAGCATTTTTAATGTTCATCATGGATTCCATGTTCTCTAAACAAACTTATAATCCATCATTTACTGCCATCTCTTTCAACAGGCTAATTTGATGAAATGCTGTATCGATATCTTTTGGGAAATATTGCTAAATAGTCTGCAAAGGCTACAAACCTGAGGTTGACGTTCGAGGTCTTATAGCCCAGTCAGATTTCTTGTATTCCTCTTTTTTTAAGTGTAAGAGCCCATTCCTTTATAACCTTTCGCAAAACGCAGCTGAAAAACATCTCGGAGAGGCAATCACCTTGTCTTATACCAGTCTTGATTTCAAATACGTAGTTCTGAAATTCCGCTACGGAATTTTATTTTGGATCGCGTTTCTATCAGTGTTTCTTTAACCGTTGTCACGTTGTTTCGTCTGTGCCGAATTCTTCTAGTGTACTAAAGAGTGTTCCTTCCCCTACGGAGTCGTAGCCGAAATTCATGATCTGTTCTACGCAGGAATTGGTATTACTATTATTATTATTATTATTATTATTATTATTGTTAAAAGCAGCTGGAGTTGCGATCTAACAAAATTACAGTTTGCAAGCGTACATGGCAAGATTCTCGGTAGTATTGGTAGCACTGGTAGGGAACGAAAAATGAACGTGTAAGAGAGAAGTTGGGAGCTGACGACTCATTTTGATTTTTGTTGGCTTGGTTGTTTGTTTTGCACAAAATTAGAAACGCTCACAGTCCAATGTAAGTACACTGTAAATTTTACAACTTTACAGAATATAAATTTCTTTCATGTAGCCAAAGCTATTAATTTTGATGCAAGTACAGTTTACATGCACAGCCACCAAAATAAATATATTCTTGTTATTTTGTACACAGCAGAATGTTTTTGATCATGATCAAAGGCAAGAGTTCCCTGTTATTGTTGATAAATGCGAAAGTTCATTATGAATAACAGAAAAGTGTTTTATGTAAGTTCGACGAAGTATTGAAACGACGATTAATATAAACTACTGGCCATTAAAATTTCTGCACCACGAAGATGACGTGCGACATACGCGAAATTTAACCGACAGGAAGAAGATGCTGTGATATGCAAATGATTACCTTTTCAGAGCATTCACACAACGTTGGCGCCGGTGGCGACACCTACAACCTGCTGACATGAGGAAAGTTTCCAACCGATTTCTCATACACAAACAGCGGTTGACCGGCGTTGCCTGGTGAAAAGTTGTTGTGATGCCTCGTGTAAGGAGCAGAAATGCGTACCGTCACGTTTCCGACTTTGATAAAGGTCGGATTGTAGCCTATCGCGATTGCGGTTTATAGTATCGCGACATTGCTGCTAGCGTTGGTCGAGATCCAATGACTGTTAGTAGAATATGGAATCGGTGGGTTCAGGAGGGTAATACGGAACGCCGTGCTGGATCCCAACGGCCTCGTATCACTAGCAGTCGAGATGACAGGCATCTTATCCGCATGGCTGTAACGGATCGTGCAGCCACGTCCTGATCCCTGAGTTAGCCGATGGAGACATTTGGAAGACAACAACCATCTGCATGAAAAGCTCGACGATGTTTGCAGTATCATGGACTATCAGCTCGGAGACCATGGCTGCGGTTACCCTTGACGCTGCATCACAGACAGGAGCGCCTGCGATGGTGTACTCAACGACGAACCTGGGTGCACGAACAGCAAAACGTCATTTTTTCAGATTCTGTTTACAGCATCAAGATGGTCGCATCCGCGTTTGGCGACATAGCGGTGAACGCACATTGGAAGCGTGTATTCGTCATCACCATACTGGGGTATCACCCTGCGTGATCATATGGGGTGCCATTGGTTACACGTCTCGGTCACCTCTTGTTCGCATTGACGGCACTTTGAACAGTGGACGTTACATTTCAGATGTGTTACGAGCCGTGGCTCTATCCTTCATTCGAACCCTCCGAAACCGTATTTCAGCAGGATAATGCACGACCGCATGTTGCAGGTCCTGTACGGGCCTTTCTAGATACAGAAAATGTTCGACTGCTGCCCAGGCCAGCACATTCTCCAGATCTCTCACCAATTGAAAACGTCTGGTCAATGGTGGCCGAGCAACTGGCTCGTCACAATACGCCAGTCACTACTCTGGATGAACTGTGGTATCGCGTTGAAGCTGCATGGGCAGCTGTACCTGTACACGCCATGCAAGCTCTGTTTGACTCATTGCCTCGGCGTATTAAGGCCGTTATTAAGGCCAGAGGTGGTTGTTCTGGGTACTGATTTCTCAGGATCTATGCACCCAAATTACGTGAAAATGTGATCACATGTCATTTCTAGTATAATATATTTGTCCAATGAATACCAGTTTATCATCTGCATTTCTTCTTGGTGTAGCAGTTTTAATGGCCAGTAGTGTATCTTTCTTTTGTGGTTTTTTGTTTAACCTTTTCTTGGGGGGGGGGGGGGGGGACACTGCTTTTCTAGCGCTATAAGATATATGTGTATTGCTTTCTTTATTTTTACTACAACACACACCTCTGTTTCGTGTTACTTATGAACAGTTTTCGAATAAAACCTGAATTAAACATCGACAGTTTCAATTTTTTGGAAATTATGGTAATTTGTGGTAAGGTTCTATGGGAACTGCTGAGATCACCGGTCCCTAGGCTTACACACTAATAAATCTAATTTATTTTAACCTACGCTAAGGACAACACATGCACTCATGCGCGAGGGTGGACTCGAACCTCCGACAATAGGAGCCGCGCGAACTGTGACAAGGAGCCTCAAACCGCACGGCCACCCCGGGTGGCCATGTCAATTTTGCTGTAAGTACTGTTTACTTTTTCAAGCAACAGACAGGATGGTAACTAAATAGGAAAAAAATGTTCCATAGATTACGTGGCCCTTCATATAGCATCACACAGTTTCTAGACGACTCATTTTTTAGGGGAGTCTAATAAGACACTGATTGCATACATAAAGAAAGCAATCGTCATGAGGTAACGCCTGATAGGTATGCAACACACCTAACATACAGGTATTGCGGGTACGAACTTAAATGACCAAAGCTACTAGGGAAATTATCGTACTCCACGCTTACACATGATAGTCTTCAGTGGCCTACCGTGATTCTACAACTCTAGAAGCAGCTTAATACCGCCACCACGCCAGTTCCGAAAGCAGCCCCTTGCTAAAGCGTCCCTGTTTAACAGAGGGCAGGAGCAGTGGCTGCACTGCGCCCCCTCTGTGCAGCTGTCGGCCTGCAGCCCTCCTTAGCGGCGAGTTGTGCCGGGGTGGGGCCCCGCAGTCAGCAGAACTCACGCACCCCGCCTGTACGCTCCGCTGCCCACGCACACGCACACGCGTGCCTAGCCGCCGCGGCGCGTGTGCCGTCCAGCCGTGCGTGAACGCCGAGATAACGGGCCGGCATAACAGCGCGCTGCCTTATCGGTCGCGGATTTCGCAGTCCCGTCCCGTGTGTTCCTCCCTTACGACTTCACGGCTGCAGTTACTTATACTCGCGGCCTTCACGCTTAACTGCTCGCCTCGGAATTTCCGTCGCCTGCACTTACTCGTATTTCCGCATCTATGTCTATACTCTGCAAACCACTGTGAATTACACAGGGGAGGGTACTCTGCATTGTTGGGGATTGATCCCGTTAGCCTGGTCTACATGTAACGTTTTCTCGTCCTTGCATGATCGTGCCAGATTTCTTACAACAACGTTACTTGTGGGCGGAAATTTGACAGTCTTGAATGAACTGAATGGAGTTTGACAAAGTCGAAAAAGATGGATGGGCTGGAGCCTTGTGTACATGCAAGACTGTGCATGAAGATCGACCCACGTCTGTCATATCGCTCAAACGTAGCTCCGCTGTCAGTCTACTCTCGGTGACACTTGAGGATCCAACACTTATTTTACTATGTGTAGTAGCGAAAAACGATGTCAGACTTACGACAGTGGACACATGATTTTTTCACCGAGTTTTTAGAACTGTACCAAAGTTTTACTCGCCTCTGGAGAGTAAAATCTGAGGATTACAGCAACCGAGAAATGAAAAACCTTGCATACGCCGCGTTAGTTAGTAAGAACGAGGAATTGGTCCTAAAGCAACAAAAAGTTGGTGACCAAAAAGATCAGCTCATTTGGAACACTTTAGTGTAAAGACAGCGCGACAATAAAAGCTTCCATGCGATGTGGAGCTGGAACGGAAGAGATTTGTAAACTTTCTTTGTGGCACTTTGATTTACTTTCCACCTTGAATGTCGAATAGCAACATCCGAGATGACCACGGTCAAGCACAGAAATGTATTCACTGTAACTATGAATTTGATGCTTACGGGAAATATATAGCGAATAAATTATGTGCGAAAGCTCATTAACGGTGTAACTTTCAAGCTGCGTTGGAAGTATTAACAGAAGAAGTGCTGCTTCTGCCAAAAGACAGAGCATAAAGCATTACAATTTTCCTTATAATTACCAAGAAAATCTCCGCAGCAGCACAATGGGTCAGCCGCAACGTAGTTATCAAGTTCAGTTTCTTACCAGATCAAACAGTCATATAATAAATATAGATAATACCTCAAGCTTTCCAAGAATTTCTAAATACTTTGCTAATTTTGGGAATGATATCTAAAATTATGCAGACCCTAATCTCTTTACACAGTAGGAGAGGCGGTTGAAAAGTTGCTATCCCGAGATAGTTACCGTAATGTCTCGCACAAAGAGCACCATCTACTTTTATGGTCACCCTTCGTGGGTATGCAAGTCAAATTTCGCGGCTCCAGTTTCGTTAGTTTTGCCGCTAGGATGCGTTGTATACCGTAGTGTAAGCAAAACGGCGAATATCCAAAGAATCAAGAACCGTGCTGTGATTGAATATCTTCATTTGAAGGGAATGACGCCCAAGGAAATTGCGGAGCACATGCGGAATACACTTAAGGACAGTGCTCCGTCTTATGCAACAGTGAAAAACTTGATGTCCGACTTCAAACGTGGAAGAACGAATGTGGAAGATGCGTCAAGGAGCGGAAGGCGTGTCACCGTTGTCACTGATGAAACAATGACTGCATTTCACGACACGATTTTGCAGGATCTTCAAACAACGTTGGAGCACATAAAAGCCATGGGGGTGCTCATTACATCGTTGTGGATATTTTGGGAATTCTTCATCTCGGTAGATGAATCATTGTTCGATTTCGACGTTTGTTGCTGTTGTTCTTGCTGTTGTGGTCTTCAGTCCAGAGACTGATTTGATGCAGCTCTTCATGCTACTCTATCCTGGGCAAGGTTCTTCATCTCCCAGTACGTACTGCAACCTACATCCTTCTGAATCTGCTTAGTGTATTCATCTCTTGGACTTCCTCAACTACTTTTACCCTCTACGTTGCCCTCCAATACTAAATTTGTGATTGCTTAATGCCTCGGAACATGCCCCTCCAAGCGATCCCTTCTTCTTGTCAAGTTGTGCGACAAATTCCCCCCCCCCCCCCCCCAATTTTATTCAGTACTTCCTCATTAGTTACGTGATCTACCCATCTCATCTTCAGCATTCTGCTGTAGCACCACATTTCGAAAGTTTCTATCCTCGTCTTGTCTAAACTACTTATCGTCCATGTTTCACTTCCATACTTGGCTACACTTTACACAATACTTTCAGGAACGACTTCCTGACATTTAAATCTATACTCGATGTTAACAAATTTCTATTCTTCAGAAACGCTTTCCTTGCCACTGCCAATTGAAACGTCCCCTTTAGAAAAATTTTATGAACGTCTGTGTTGATAAACCTGTTATGTTACTTGATTTTCAAAGAGCTGAGCAAAAGTGAACGTACTCAGACATTTCTCTCTTTACTTATTCTGATCAACACTAAACTGACACACAATATTTTTAGCGCAACGCAATCTGACTTTCAATAATCCCTACAAAAGAATGTCCCTGACTAAGAATAACCTATACCTTTCATGAATCACTTACCTCACAAAAATCTTCGTTACTCGTACTACTGCAATACAGCGAGTGCCAATACTCTCAGCTAAATAAAAGATTCTAACTACTGAAGGCACTAACTACTGATAGGCATAGTTAGCAAATGAAAGATTTTGATAGAGAACAAACAATGTATTTACCTTAATAGTGTTCAAAAGTCATTTATATATATATATATATATATATATATATATATATATATATATATATATATATAATCAATTCATGATATCCAGTGTTACAAATTTACTCTTTCTGGCGGACACACGTCCACATCGTCCGCTCTCAAAACTCTGCCATCTCTCTCCCCACATCCACCACTGCTGGTGGCTCACCACCAACTGCACAGCGCTACGCTCTGTTAACAGCCAACTGCCCAACACTACAATGGCGAATATTACTCCAACAATGCAAACCAGCCACAGACTTCACACAGTACAGTCGGTGATTTTCGTATAGAGCGCTACGTGGCGTTACCAGCATAAAAACCTAAAAAGCCTACTTACACAGTCAACATTTTATGTCCTCTCTACTTCGACCATCATCAGTTATTTTGCTCCCCAAACAGCAAAACTTATTTACTAGTTTAAGTATCTCATTTCCTAATGTAATCCCTCAACTTCACCTTATTCAATTCGACTACGTTCCATTATCTTCGTTTCGCTTTTATTAATGTTCATCTTACATCCTCCTGTCAAGTCACTATCCATTCTGTTCAACTGCTCTTCCAAGTCCTTTGCTGCTTCCAACACGCGTTTGTACGTTTATTACAGGAAATAATAGTAGTTTAAAAAACGGAAAATCCGTCATTTCAGAAACGGGTTTCAGGTGAAACTGACGTGGGAAAAAAGCGGTATAAACGAAAACCTGTTGTTTCAGCGATACCCGCCATCCGTACTATGAATTAAGTGTCATAAAGCTGTTGTGGACTTGGTTTACGATAATTCTGAAAATAATTGACTGTGTATGTCACGGAAATGTCATCTCTCCCATATAGGAAAATTTATCTGTGGACTTGATTCGACAGTACAGTGCTTTCACGATACACGGACTGACAGTTCGCCTTCTTGCTATTCGACCACGGTGAGTGGTGAGGTGTCAGCTCAGCGGGTGTTGGATGTTGGCAGAACGACTCCGGAGCAGAGGCCTTTGGAAATCACTTGGCGGAATCGGCGGCTCGCGCTACGGCCGCGCTTTAGCTTCCCTCTGGGTCGAGTCGATTGAAAGCGATAGCCAGGGAAGGGCTGCAGGCCGGCCGTAAACCGGAACGACGCGCCCGCGCCCGCGCCTGCCCCGGCCACGTCGTCGCCTCGCGAGATAGCGGCGCTCACCCCAGCCAGAGGCCGCCCTCACACACCCACGTCGGGCCAGGTGGCCTCGGCTCCTCCAGCAGTACACCGCCCACTGAGGGCGGCTCGGGCCACAACTGAAGGTAGCGTTCTGTACACACAATGCGCGCTTTGCGACCTCCAACACCTCTCTGAATATACAGTAACAACCGCCTCATGCTCGATAATCTTTCGCAAGGTGTTCCACAGGATTCGATACTGGGTCCTCTACTCTTCCTCTGTGCCCCTAAATGACTTCTTATATTGTCTATACAGGGTGGTCCATTTACAGTGACCCGGCCAAATATCTCACGAAATAAGCTTCAAACGAAAAAACTACAAACGAAACTCGTCTAGCTTGAAGGCGGAAACCAGATGGCGCTATGGTTGGCCCGCTAGATGGCGCTACCACAGGTCAAACGAATATCAACTGCGTCTTTTTAAATAGGAACCCCCATTTTTTGTTACATATTCGTGTAGTACGTAAAGAAATATGAATGTTTTAGTTGGACCACCTTTTTCGCTTTGTGATAGACGGCGCTGTAATAGCCACAAACGTATAAGTACCTGGTATCACGTAACATTCCGCCAGTGCGGACGGTATTTGCTTCGTGATACATTACCCGTGTTGCTGCTCGGTATCATGGACGACACCATCCAAGCGTCCGGACCGTTCGCCGGATAGTTACGTTATTTAATGAAACAGGATGTGTTCAGCCACATGTGAAACGTCAACCACGACCTGGAACAAATAATGATGCCCAAGTACGTGTTTTAGCTGCTGTTGTGGCTAATCCGAACATCAGTAGCAGACAAACTGCGAGAAAATCGGGAATGTCAAAACCGTCGGTGTTGAGCATGCTACATCAACATCGACTGCACCCGTACCATATTTCTATGCACCAGGAATTGCATGGCGGCGACTTTGAATGTCGTGTACAGTTCTGCCACTGGGCACAAGAGAAATTACGGAACGATGACAGATTTTTGGCACGCGTTCTATTTAGCGACGAAGCGTCATTCACCAACAGCGGTAGCGTAAACCGGCATAATATGTACTATTCGGCAACGGAAAATCCACGATGGCTACGACAAGTGGAACATCAGTGACCTTGGCGGCTTAATGTATGGTGCGGCATTATGGGAGGAAGGATAATTGGCCCCCATTTTGTCAATGGCAATCTAAATGGTGCAATGTATGCTGATTTCCTACGTAATGTGCTACCGATGTCACTACAACATGTTTCACTGCATGACAGAATGGCGATGTACTTACAACATGATGGATGTCCGGCACATAGCTCGCATGCGGTTGAAGCGGTATTGAATAGCATATTTCATGACAGGTGGATTGGTCGTCGAAGCACCATACCATGGCCCGCACGTTCACCGGATCTGGCGTCCCCAGATTTCTTTCTCTGGGGAAAGGTGAAGGATATTTGCTATCGTGATCCACCGACAACGCCTGACAACATGCGTCAGCGCCTGGTCAATGCATGTGCGAGCATTACGGAAGGCGAACTACTCGCTGGTGAGAGGAATGTCGTTACACATATTGCCAAGTGCATTGAGGTTGACGGACACCATTTTGAGCATTTATTGCATTAATGTGGTATTTACAGGTAATCATGCTGTAACAGCTTGCGTTCTCAGAAATGATAAGTTCACAAAGGTACATGTATCACATTGGAACAACCGCAATAAAATGTTCAAACGTACCTATGTTCTGTATTGTAATTTAAAAATCCTACCTGTTATCAACTGTTCGTCTAAAATTGTGAGCCATATGTTCGTGACTATTACAGCGCCATCTATCACAAAGCGAAAAAAGTGGTCCAACTAAAACATTCATATTTCCTTACGTACTACACGAAAATGTAATAAAAATTTAAAAAAAAACCGCAATTGATATCCGATTGACCTATGGCAGCGCCATCTAGCGGGCCAACCTTAGCGCCATGTTGTTTCCCCCTTCAAGCTAGACAAGTTTCGTTCTGTGTAGTTTTTTCGTTTGAGGCTTATTTCGTGAGATATTTGGCCCGGTCACGATCAATGCACCACCCAGTATACAGTAACAAGCGCCTCATGCTCAATAATCTTCCGACTGGAGCCAGATATCGCAAGGTGTTCCATAGGGTTCGATACTGCGTCCACTACTCTTCCTCGTGCCTCTAAATGACTTCTCATGTTCTACTGATTATACAGAAATAATTCTTTCAGATGTGACTCTTCAGTTTCGCTTGGCATATTTGTTGATTGAACAGTCCACGGGTGTACTGACGGTCCAAAGTATCCAACCGGCGAACATTGTACCAACCAGCGATTATTTTATCAATCGGGACTGATGCAATAATCTCAGTAAGACTTGGGAACCAGCACTGGGTCTAATTAAAAAGACGGTTAGGAAACGCAACGATCTGGCGACTGGGACGGACAGAGCATCTACATCGACGGTGCCAAAGACGCTGACGCAAGTCTTCGCGACTGGCGACACGCGCCCTCAGGGGCGGACCGCGGAGGGAACGACTTGCGCTGAAGAGATATACACTGTGAAACACGTATGTAACATAGCAGCGATGGCGAGGCATTGTAGCATCTGTGACCAGAGAGTATGCGCTTGACCGCGCGAGTGTTGCGAGCGGTTCTCAGTCAGTCAGTCGTTGCGAGTCTGTCAGTTCAGTCGTTGCGAGTCTGTAGTCGTCATGCAGAGCGGTAGGTCAGTAGTAGCAGCCCAGTGCGGTTGTGTGATGTAGGCGGTCGGCAACACTGGTCAAGATGAGGAATAAGGTATACTGTTAATTAATATAATTATTAGATAATGAAAAATTTTATTTATTGTAACTATTCTCCAACAAGTTCCCCAATAATAATTTTTATTTCAAAAGCATTTTTTCAAAAAATTTAATTTTTTATGGAACTAAAGATTTCGTTGCACTTCCCTTTTCACTCCACTTCTTTAAAAGAAAATTTTTAGTAAAATCACAAAAAAGGAGAATATTATTATTTGCAATGCAGTTCCTCCAAGCGGTGCGCAACAACAAGAGCAGATATGTGACGTCCATTTATTCTGAGGTAAGACTTTAATTCTGGTTGTTTTACACAGGGCCAAAGACCGATATTTCGGTTTAATTGAATATTCTTGTCACTGAATGGACTTTAATTTTTTGAAGGATTTGTATTTGAGTCAGATTGCGTATTTCACGTTTTGGTTGCCATTGTCAACACATTTTTGTGGGCGAGGTTACACTTGGCTCCCATTTCTATTAAGTATTGCTTTATTTTCTTTAAAAATTGCGGTGGGGAGGTTACACTTGGCGACACCCAGTCCAGGATCGTATTTCGTTGAGAGTCTTTTGAGCAACAGTCAGATATCTGCTCTTGTTTGCTTAGATATAATTAGGATTTAGCGCAACGCTTTTAATAATATTGTGACTTTCTCTCTACAGGTCAACGGCAGTTTGTTGCTTTGTTGTATTTGTGTTGCTTTTGCACTGTGTCGATTTGTTTTGTGAAAAATTTTGACTATTGTAAAAATGCCGCGAAAGACTGTGAATAGTGTATCGCGAAGTATTGTGAATGAAATTACCGACTTAAACAGCGTGACCGATAGTAATTATGACACGCAGTGTGATGATGACAATCCTGCGTCCACTAACAATCAGTGCATTATAACCACTAGTGATGACTTTTATATTAATGATGAACAAGCGAACTCAATTGTCTCGTCTGTTAATTTGACGACAATCGATGACGCGGGACGCTCTATTGTAATGAGCGCTGCCCAGCTTAATACACGCGATTTGGAAAATTCAAGTAACGTACAGACAAATTTGTCTAGTGAAAATGAACAATGTACTGAAAGTAGGACGGATTTATTTAATTCCGAAATAATGTCTGACAGTGTACATTCGACTGACAAACTTTTTTCTAAATCTCAGAATAACCAAATGGTTACAGTAAGCGAGAAAGTTCCAGATCCACTATTGAACAGCACAGAGAATAGAAATGCTGACCTTGAGTCGAATCCAATTATGGCTTTGTTGCGACAAATGAGTAAACAACAGAGTGAAGATCTCAAACAACTTAATGAACAAGTCAAACAACAGAGTGAGAAAACAGACAACAATTTCAGACAACAGAGTGAAGATTTTAAACAACTTAGGGAACAGAACAAACAAGATAATGAAAATCTCAAACAACACTTAAATGAAAAATTAGACGACAATTCGAGACAGCTTAGTGAACAAATTAGAGCCGTTGCCGCGCAGTGCCATGACACTAAGGAACAGTTGCGCGTGGAAATTGAGGCTTGTTCACAAAAAAATAGCGAAGAAATTAAGTCTGTTGCGCAGGAATTAAGGGAAATGCAAACAGCCGCAACAGAAACACTCAGAGACGAAATTAGCGGAGTCGCTAAACAATGCTCTGAGAAAGCTACACAATTACGGGATGAGTTTAAAGCAATGACGATAGAACTTTCGCGCACTATGGACGCAAAGATAGACGCGAAATTCGAACAGCAGAACACTCAGATTAACGAGCGCTTTAATCAGCACATACAGAACAGTGATACGCGTTTCCGCAAATTTATTCAAGATCAAAACAAAGTAAAACGACAAGTCATGGAAACAATCACTGCACAAAGACAAGAGGACAAACGTAAAATAATCGCGAAAGCAAAAACGTATGTAGACAATAATATTACTACAGTGTCCGACAAAATTAATACCATAGAACAATTGAACGCGGAATTACGGGATGAAATTTCTGATCTTAAAGCAAAAACAGATACACACACAGTAAATATTCAAACAGTGACAGATAGATTCGAACAACTAGATATAACACAGGATTGCGATGTCATCAAAGCTGATGTTAAAAAACTGAGCGAAACTACGCGCAAGTTGCAGAAACAGATTAATGCGTCTGATTCTAAAACCGATGATCAGGTTAAAATACTGACTGAAAAATGTGATGAATTGGCCAGTCGTATTGATGTTATCGAAAATACTAATGACAATAAATCAGACGATACTGCACCGGTTTCTTTTATCCAAACACCTGAATTTCAAAATTTACAGCAGACAATTAATGAAATCGATTCATCTAACAACACGTTACGTAGGAAGTTATCAAATTTACAACAAGAAGTAACAGAGATGAAAAACATTTCAGTTAATAACATACCACAACAGACGCCACTTTATGAACATGTGTCAGACTCACGCAGCGCGTATAATTTGGGTAATCTGCAGAGAGTACGGGACTTAGATTCCGATCAACCGCAGTTCAATAGATTCTCTTACGATCCTGAACCTGTTTCATTACATAGAGATGATAATTTCGACTATAAACATTTTCTGTCAGTAAGAAAGTTCAAAATATTTAAAAACGATAGAACGCAGATTCACCCACTGGATTGGATTCAACAGTTTAGTTTTGCTCTTCCACCGACTTGGCCTGTAACACATAAACTTGAATTTATTTGCAGTTTTTTGGAAGGCGAACCGGCAACTCGTATGAGACCGATCGCGAGACAGTGTTACTCGGTAGAGGAATTTCAGAATGCTTTTCTGTCAGCGTACTGGTCGAAGACGACACAGCGCGGAATTAAAGACCAACTAATTAGTTTGCCAAACTATGAAAACTCAAATTTTCCCAGTGTAACGCAATTTTTTGAGCATATGGTCCAACAAAATCAGTACCTAAGTGAACCGTACAGTGAATCTGCACTTATACAATTATGCATTTCCAAATTACCACGGTCATTACGAGTGTCGCTTCTAACAGGCCAGCAAAAAGAAAACATTTCAGCATTCAGGGATCTTTTACAGCTCTTGGAAGTACAGCAATCCGATTATTCTTTTGTAAACAAAAACTTTTCGAGTAACAACCAAGGTCAACAACAGTACTGCAATTATGATCAGGGACGTAATTCCAATCGGAAAAATAACAGACGTTTTAGGAACGACAACTACCAAAACTTTAATAACCGGCAAAATTCTAATTATCAATACCGTCAAAATTTTCAGCAACAGGAACAACACTTTAGTAACAATAGAGATGTTTCACAACAACAACATCAAAACCAGCCGGATAACATACCTAACCAACAATGGAATACGCAAGGTCAACCAGGCTTTAATGTTTCGCCGCGTGGACGTATAGCCCCTGGTCCAATAAATAGTAACGTACGTCAGCAAGGAAACAACTACGTACAAAGAAGACAGTATTTCAATTCCTATCGTAATGCACCGTATAGGAATGACTATTACGACAGACGTAAAAATAATGAGGACAATTTTCAGCGAACATCTAACAACAGTCGGTCATACCAACAGCAAAATCGTACGCAAGAACATATTCTCATGAATGAACCCGACAGTAGGTACCATCCAGAGCGTAACACGCCTGGAAGAAGTAATAGGACAGTTCAAATAGTCGAAATGCCACAGAATCCTCCTAATAATAATAACACGTCAGATAGAATCTGACTAGATAATGTACAGGACGCATCTTCCAATAATACAAGCACTACCTTAGACACGCAAAATGTTGTTCACGAAAATGTAATTACTTTTGACGACATCAGAGACACTCTTTTACAGGAAAGACCAGTTATTCAGAAAACCATTTCACATCCTGTTATCGAAATTAAAATTGGTTCATCGAAATTCTCAGCAGTAATTGATTCCGGCTCACCTATATCAGTAATAAATGAGGAGACTTTTAATGAGTGCAACAAAGAGAATACGTATCCGACATTACCATTAGGCAAAACAAAAGTGAAAGGAGCAGTATCGAGTAAAGGTGTAGACGTTAAATTACAGACGCATTTATCATTTTGTATTGGAGGTCATACTTTTCACTCTAATTTTTGGATTGTTCCTTTATTGACAACAGACGTTATTTTAGGTACGAATTTTCTGGTACAACACGACGCAGTTATTGATTTTCAGAATTCTTATTTAATGTTAAAGGATGAAAATATACAATTGGCCTTAGAATTTCAGCACTCTTTATCTGCGGAAGAACAAACAATTAACCGCACAGAGGTCATTTCCGCAACACGTAACATAGACTGTAATCCCACATTGTTCACGGATACGTACGTACATAACTATAATACTCCAGACGAAGCTGACTACGACGTTATGGAGTTAATTTCTGATAAGGTTAAAGAGAGCAGTGCAACTACAGACGACGAACGAACGCAATTACACAAAATTCTTGTACAGCAAGCTCCAGTTTTTGACAACATTCCTGGTACTATGTCCGGCTTTATGTATGAATTTCAAGTCAAACCGCACGACACATTTAAAGCAAAGCATTATCCTATTCCATACATTCACAGAGAACAGGTTAAAAAAGAATTGCAGGATATGCTCGACCAAGGAATTATAGAACCAGCAGTTAGTCCGTACATAAACCCACTACATATTGTTAAGAAAAAAGATGGCTCACTTCGCCTTGTACTTGATTCACGTCACATTAATGACATTATTATTAATGAAACAGATCGACCACAGACACTAGAGGAACTTTTACAGAAATTTCACGGTACAGCTATTTATTCTACATTAGATTTGAAATCGGGATTTTGGCAAATTCAACTTCATCCGAACTGCAGAAAATACACCGCTTTTCTCTGTTTTGGCGACTGTTATCAATTTTGCAAATTACCATTCGGCTTAACTATTTCTTCTGCAGCTTTTATTCGCGGTTTGAACACAATACTTCCGACAGAACTTAAGGACAGAATCACGACGTATGTAGACGACATTCTTATAGCAGAAGCTAATTGGTCTGAACACAATTTGATTCTTGAACAACTGTTACAAACTTTCCATGCACAAGGACTTACAGTTAACCTCAGTAAATCGCATTTTGGCAAAACTTCCATAAAATTTCTTGGACACGTAATTTCAGCAGAAGGCATTGCGCCTGATCCAGAAAAACTTCAGGCTCTACGTGACATTAGTGTTCCTACGACGAAGAAGCAATTACGCAGTTTTTTGGGCTTAATTAACTTTTTTCGTAAATTCATTCATCACTCTGCTTTAGACACACCCAGATTATGCCATTTAACAGGTAAAAACAGTATTTGGTCTTGGGATAAGCAAGCACACTCTGAATTCATGAACTTGAAACATGCTTTGTTGAATGCACCACTTTTATCGCACCCTGATCTTACTAGAAATTTTTCCATTGCCACCGACAGTTCCAACACCGCTTTAGGCGTACATATTTTCCAGGAAATAGAAGAAGATGGCTGTATAGTAATTAAAAACATCGCATTTGCAAGTCGCATTTTGTCACCCGCTGAGCGAAATTATTCCGTTACAGAATTAGAAACATTATGTGTTGTATGGGCTTTCACGAGATTTAGGCACTTTCTTTATGGCAGACACACCACCGTCTACACAGACCACAGAGCGATACAATTTTTGCTTTCAGCTAAATTTACTCACGATAGATTAAGCAGATGGAAACTTTATTTGCAAGAATTTAATTTTACGATTGTTCACATTCCCGGCACGCAAAATGTTATAGCAGACGCACTATCGCGTTCTCTCAGCAACAATCAGCAAGACGTAGCAACCCACTTCTGCAAAGCAAATTTCAGTGTCATGTACATTCAGCAAGTTGCATTTGAAAACTTTATTTCATCGTCACTACAGGACATAGCGCAAGAGCAAAATAAGGACAATGTGTGGAAAGAAATTAAACACCTTTGGCAAGATAGAAAAAATGTTACGATTAGAAACCACTACACTGTACGCAATGACATTCTGTTTCGCCGCTCTCATCCTGACAGCAACATTTGGTTATTATGCATTCCTGACGAACTGGTTAACAAATTAATTTGGTACACTCATTTAAGCTACGCACATTACGGAGCACGAAAATGTTTTCTTATACTGAGACAGAACTGTTATTTTACTAACATGGAAAAACGTATACGACGAGTTTTAGCGTCTTGTAAAATTTGCCAGAAAGCTAAATCAGACACCACTTCACATATTCCTCCTTTATATCCCATTATACCTGTTAAATTAAGACATATGGCCGCAGTAGATATTTTTGGTCCGATTCCCAGAACTAACAGAGGTTTTTGCTACATTTTTGTCGCTGTTGAGCTCACTTCAAAATTTGTTACTTTCACTCCGTTACGCAAAGCTACTGCTAAAACTGTTTCAAATGCATTTGTAAAACATTTTCTATCTCATGTAGGGCATGTAATGAAAGTAATTTCTGACAATGGATCTCAATTCCGTAGTAGCGTATGGACACGCATGTTACGAGCCAGAAACATTTCTCCGATCTATATATCCAAGTACCACGCTTCTTCGAACCCCTGTGAAAGATTAATGAAAGAAATTGGTAAACTGTGCCGAATATACTGCCACAAAAGACATATTGATTGGGATACACACATACTCTCATTCCAAGATGTAATTAATTCCATTCCAAATGAATCCACTATGCTATCTCCGTCTGTTATACTGAAAAACGTTGAACCACCGAACAAAATTAAAGAATTAGTAAAACTACCCAAAAGTCGTCGCCTACGACACCACGAAATAATTAACATTGCGCTGAAGAACATCAAACGTGCCGCAGAGCGCCGGAGAAGACAGCAAAAACAGGTTTGTAAACGCCGAGACTTTCACGTTGGACAGAAGATACTAGTACGTACACACTATTTATCCAGCAAATTAAAAGGTAAGTGCAGTAAATTTGAACTTCTATACGCAGGTCCATATCGGATTCGCAGCATCCCTCACCCCAATGTTGTACACGTCGAAACTCTGAGAACCAGAAAATCGAAAGGCAATCACCATATCTCAAACATTAAACCGTTTATTGAGTGAAACCACTGTATGATTCAACACACTATGATGCCATTTACTAATGCAATTATTTCACGTGACTAATTACTGATGATTATCGTATTTTTTCTTGGCAAGTGCCCGGCAAGGTAAGGTTAGCAGGTCGCTCTTCTTGTCGTTACACATTAGACCGTGCATATTTTTCCAGATGAATTTACACATTTACGACTATTTCAGCAATTATATTTATGTGACTACTTATTGATGATTATCGTGTTTTTTCTTGGCAAGTGCCCGGCAAGGTAAGGTTAGCAGGTCGCTTTTCTTGTCGTTACACATCAGACCGTGCACATTTTCCATTTTTTTGTGTATGTGACTGTACTCCAGTTTTGTTTGTATGGACTATGAAATAGTTAAGATATAACACACACCAGTCGACTTTGACATTTTTTTTGCCTTATGACATCTCAACATCGTGACTGTTTCACATTTTTTTTTTTTTTTTGCTGCTGCATTGTATTATTCTGTGTATATTTTTGCATTTGAACACTGTCAATGTTTTTGACATATTACGTTTTCTGTCATGTTATGCTGTAGGGTTAATTATGTTACCATAAACCAGTCATTATTTAGTGGGTATATGATTTAAATGCAAGACATTAATCTCTGTCATCAGTTTCAGAAAGAAATGGTGCGTGTAAGAAATAAATTCAACAGAAATGGGAATTTCACCTACGGAATAAACGAAAGGAGATGCAATAACTTTATGAGGAAGAGTAAATGGATCAGGATTAACAAACATTAACAAGAATATACTATACTCATCACAGAATAGCAGTCTTAACTAATTTTTTCTTTCAGAATACAAGGTGATTGATGCAGGCTGTCAGAGAGAACTACACATCTTAGTTTTAGTGATGAAATATGCTAGAGATAAGGAATAGTTGTATAATGAGTAATGAAGTGATTTTTTGCAGATGATAATGAATACTGATGAATAATGATGAAGGATATGATGTTATGAATAATGAAGTTTTTCTTTACAGGTGACAGATGAGGATAATGTTGAAGTTATGTATTTATGCTACGTAGTTATTTAAGTATTTGTTGCAGTTTGCTTTGACAGCAGGTGTTACATTGCATAGTAGGATGACGGAAAGTTTTGGAAAGGACAGCTATGGAACACATTTTATACACATTTCACTACTTGTTAATTCGAAGTTCACTACTTTTCAGCATAGTGTGCGTTTCTTCTTTCAGGTCAATAATCCGTTTTTGTATTTTTTCCAGGAGAAGTTTCTCATGACACTTACTAAACCTGTTACTTATTATACCTGTTCTAGTACTTGCATTTTTATATTTTTTTACCCATTTGTGTTTATCATTTATAAATGTGATCACATGTACTGCCTTGTTACATAATCTTGCTACAGCTGACTCATGACGAATGACGTTACCTATCCTCATTTGCAGCAATAGGTCAAAAGCAAAAAGTATTATGCCTCAGCAATTAATTATCGATCCCAACGCAATGCATTGCTAACAAAAAACATGTATTACCAGTCCCACATAATGTCACTAATTTATGATAATTCTGAATAATACTGATCAACTCTGAATAGCATGTCACTTGATTAATGACCTCTTAATGAGACTATATTCAAAATGATGCTTTGTCACTAGCTAATAACTGCCACTGTTTATTGTAATGATACCACTTATACTGCCTGTGATTACTAATGATTTGCCTGTAATTAACTGATTTTAATAATGACTTTGTAATGATCTGAATACTACTGAAGGAGGAACACTGTTTATTGTAATGAGTACTTGTAATGCCCATGATTATTAATGCTATGACTATAATTAACTGATTTTTAATAATGACTTCGTAATAATCTGAATAATACTGAATGATGATTCTATTCAATACTTGCTGGCCACTGAGTGCCAATAATTAATGTCACTCCACGAATTGTGATTAATTATGCCATTGATTAGCTCTTGTTTCCAATGTTGATACTTTGTAATTTGAAATGAATGTGACTGTTTAATAATGCTTTGTAATTAGGAGAAGGCTAATAATTCTTACTATATTGGAATTTCAAATGATTAATTAACGATGCCATACTTTGTTATTGGAAATGAATGTGACTGTTTCATAATGCTTTGTAATTAGGAAAAGACTAATGATTCTTAATAGATTGGAATGACACATAATTAATTAACTATGGTACTGTTTAATAATGCTTTGTAATTAATTAAGGCTAATAATTCTTACTATATTGAAATGACAAATGATCAATTAATTAACTGTAATTAGACAAATGATTAATTAACGACAAATGATTAATTAACTGTAATTAGACAAATGATTAATTAACGACAAATGATTAATTAACTGTAATTAGACAAATGATCAATTAACGACAAATGATTAATTAACTGTAATTAGGCAAAGGCTAATGATTATTGGAATGACAAATGATTAATTAACTGTAATTAGGAGAAGGTTAATGATTCTTGATTATACTCTGTAACTGAAAAGAATGCGATTATTTCATAATGCTTTGTAACCAGGAAAAGAAGGCTACTGATTCTATGTAAAACAATTAATGAACATTTTTCTGTAATACTACATACTTGGTACAGAAATGTTCAATAACTGGGCTATGAATGCCACAAACTACTAATTAAGTCTGTAATTGTCAATATTATGTGACTTGATGTCCTTCACCTCATAAGCTGACTACCCTGAATTACTGCAATGTCCATTTGTCCTGTTTATCCTAGTGATCATGGAGCACTATATTTGGTTTTTGCACTAATTCTACGTTGGTGTGCCTTGTAAGAGTGTGGTGTTGACACGACATGCTGTCCACCACCGTGAGCAATGAAGATGTTATTATGGTCCCACTGTTTGGTGTACCTAATGTACTGCCAAAATGAAAACATGGAACATTACTACGACAGTTCAGTGTCTTTGCTACACTGATAAATTCTGATGGGAAAAGATCTTCAAGTTGTGTCACTTGGTGTTGTACTTCTGTGGAAAGATATGGACTTTCAGAGCAGCTGTGTGCAATCTAAAGTGCTACAACCATGATGCAATCCTTCCCTTTCCTATCCTGATTCTTGTCACATAAAGAAAAAATTTTTTTGGTAACATCATTTATGTTCATAGGTTATACATTTTTCGATTCGCTGAACTCCAATGCGAGTACACTTATGTCACTTGTTAACATAATATTTTTTGCCAGTCTGTTTATTTGTTCTGAATATGCTAAAGAATTTTTTCAGTGCCTGTGCACTTTATCTGTCAAAAAAATTTGTATATACTTTTCTGATTTGCTACTATGTTTTGTACTCACATTTTGTCTTTGTCTGATATATTTTGTACTTAGTGCGTGTGCACAACATTTACTTTATGTACTACATCTAATTATTCTTGCCAGTCTGTTTATTTGTTCTGCATATGCTAAAGAATTTTTTCAGTACATGTGCACTTTATTATCTGTCAAATAATTTGTATATACTTTTCTGATTTGCTACTATGTTTTGTACTCACATTTTGTCTTTGTCTGATATATTTTGTACTTAGTGCGTGTGCACAACATTTACTTTATGTACTACATCTAATTATTCTTGCCAGTCTGTTTATTTGTTCTGCATATGCTAAAGAATTTTTTCAGTACATGTGCACTTTATTATCTGTCAAATAATTTGTATATACTTTTCTGATTTGCTACTATGTTTTGTACTCACATTTTGTCTTTGTCTGATATATTTTGTACTTAGTGCGTGTGCACAACATTTACTTTATGTACTACATCTAATTATTCTTGCCAGTCTGTTTATTTGTTCTGCATATGCTAAAGAATTTTTTCAGTACATGTGCACTTTATTATCTGTCAAATAATTTGTATATACTTTTCTGATTTGCTACTATGTTTTGTACTCACATTTTGTCTTTGTCTGATATATTTTGTACTTAGTGCGTGTGCACAACATTTAGTTTATGTACTACATCTAATTATTCTTGCCAGTCTGTTTATTTGTTCTGCATATGCTAAAGAATTTTTTCAGTGCCTGTGCACTTTGTTATCTGTCAAATAATTTGTATATACTTTTCTGTTTTGCTACTATGTTTTGTACTCACATTTTGTCTTTGTCTGATATATTTTGTACTTAGTGCGTGTGCACAACATTTAAATATTCTGTAAGTTGTAGAATTTTGTTAATTAAAGAAAAATTTTGCCGCGCTTGGCAAGTCCAAATGACTCACCATCGCTGCCAAATTTTTGCCCCCCCAGTGGAGGGTTATGAAACACGTATGTAACATAGCAGCGATGGCGAGGCATTGTAGCATCTGTGACCAGAGAGTATGCGCTTGACCGCGCGAGTGTTGCGAGCGGTTCTCAGTCAGTCAGTCGTTGCGAGTCTGTCAGTTCAGTCGTTGCGAGTCTGTAGTCGTCATGCAGAGCGGTAGGTCAGTAGTAGCAGCCCAGTGCGGTTGTGTGATGTAGGCGGTCGGCAACACTGGTCAAGATGAGGAATAAGGTATACTGTTAATTAATATAATTATTAGATAATGAAAAATTTTATTTATTGTAACTATTCTCCAACAAGTTCCCCAATAATAATTTTTATTTCAAAAGCATTTTTTCAAAAAATTTAATTTTTTATGGAACTAAAGATTTCGTTGCACTTCCCTTTTCACTCCACTTCTTTAAAAGAAAATTTTTAGTAAAATCACAAAAAAGGAGAATATTATTATTTGCAATGCAGTTCCTCCAAGCGGTGCGCAACAACAAGAGCAGATATGTGACGTCCATTTATTCTGAGGTAAGACTTTAATTCTGGTTGTTTTACACAGGGCCAAAGACCGATATTTCGGTTTAATTGAATATTCTTGTCACTGAATGGACTTTAATTTTTTGAAGGATTTATATTTGAGTCAGATTGCGTATTTCACGTTTTGGTTGCCATTGTCAACACATTTTTGTGGGCGAGGTTACACTTGGCTCCCATTTCTATTAAGTATTGCTTTATTTTCTTTAAAAATTGCGGTGGGGAGGTTACAACTGATCAGCCAGAACATTATGACCAGCGACATACTGTCGATACAAACCCGTCCAGGCGATAGCAGCGTCACCTGGCGAGGAATGGAAAATGGAAATGAGCGTTTGGCGTCATTGGCCGGGAGGCCCCTTACGGGGCAGGTCCGGCGGCCTTGGTGCAGGTCTTACTACATTCGACGCCACATTGGGCGACCTGCGCGCCGGATGGGGATGAAATGATGATGAAGATAACACCACACCCAGTCCCTGAGCGGAGAAAACCCCGACCCAGCCGGGAACTGAACCCGGGACATGGAGAGGAATGACTGCTAGTCAGACATACGCACGGAGTATGTAGTATCAGATAGCATGTTGTTCGTGTGTAGAATGGGGAAGGTGGGCGATCTATCCTTCACTGAGGGCAGAGTGTGATGGCCCGGAGGCTCGGCACGACATGCTGGGTGTTTGAGGAGTGCTGTGGGGAGCGACTTCAACACGTGGCGAAACAACGTGCAGACCTCGTGGACCTGGATGGCCACCCATCATTGCAGATGTCGAATGTCGTGGGCTGGGGAGACTGGGAAAACTGGATAGGCGGCTGTGGCGGAGCTAATGTCAGACTTAACACTCCCAACGATGTTAACACTACGACATCGGCAACTACGACTGAAATGGGCACGTGACCATCGGCACTGGACGTTCGCGCAGTGGGTGAGCGTTGCAAGGTCTGATGATTCTGAGACCTTCCTCATCAAGGAGACGGGAAGGCGCGAATTCATCGCCTTCCAGGGCAGCAGCTCCTTTACAGCTGCAATGTGGGACGGAGACAAGCTGGTGGCGGCTCCATTATACTTCTGGGAACATTCACGTGTGCATCCATGGGTCAGTGGAGGTCGTGCAAGGCACCATGACGGCCAAGAAGTGTCGTACACTGGTTGCAGGCCACATACACACTTTCATGTTTCCCGAAGGCAAAAAATGGTTCAAATGGCTCTGAGCACTATGGGACTTAGAAGTTAAGTCTGAGGTCATCAGTCCCCTAGAACCTAACTAACCTAAGGACATCACACACATCCATGCCCGAGGCAGGATTCGAACCTGCGACCGTAGCGGTCGCGCGGTTCCAGACTGTAGCACCTAGAACCGCTCGGCCATTCCGGCCGGCCTTTCCCAAAGACACTATCATTTTTCAACAAGATAATGCGCCATGTACAAGGCCAGAAATGTGACGGAGTTGTTAGAGAATCACAGTAGTGAGTTCGAATTGATGTGCTGGCCGCCCTATACGCCAGATCTGAACCCGATCGAACACATCTGGGACGTGAACGCGACGCCAGAGCTCATCGGTCCTCTCCCCGGAATTTCCGGGAGTTAGGTGACTTGTGTGTGCAGATGTGATGCCAACTCTCTCCAGCGACCTACCAAGGGCTCACTACTGCCACGCCACGACGCGTCGCCGCTCTTAGCCGTGCCAGAGGTGGTTGTACTGGTTATTAGGCATGTGGTCATAAAGTGCTGGCTTATAGGTGCAAGTTGGTCGCGGGCCCTCTGGTACTCAGTTGTTAAGCGCACCTGACAATGAAGACATGTCTCATCGCCGGAACATTATGCTCGTTGGACATTATGCACCGGTAGTACACTTGTGGACTGTTCGATGTGTTCTTTTAGCTGATGATGAAAGCATAATAAATCAAACCTATAAAGTTTCACTGAAGAAATGCTAAATCACATATGAAAAAAAATCAACTGGTTTTCTGTTTCTGACCCATTACCAAACATCGGAAAAAAATATGTTTACAGATTTACGATGTACCATCGTCAACGACAATTGAACATGAAGGACAAGAAATGCGCCAAATGATGTTTACAAAATCCCAGGGTGTGATTACTGGTAAGAACGTCCAATGGAGATTTCAGACAGAGTAATCTTATAAGTGCCTCCAGCGTTTAAGAAGACGACTGTGCGAAAACTACAGGATATAAAGAAAAATTAATAAAATGAGGGAGTGGCAACTGTTTACCTATAGAGGACTGGTGTGTGGCGCACAGAAACACGTAGGAGAAAACAGTTAACACTAGCTTTCGTGCTGTTGGTGTTTGTCCAGAATTAATACACTCATTCACAGACGCAACAATACAGACACCCAAATGTACACGCTCGCGGAGTGAATGTATGTACTCTTCCTAGAAGAAAAGCAAGAGCTCGAACGTTAGTGTTAACTGTTTTCCATTACGTCTTTGGTGCGGCACGCACGAGTGCGCCAAAGGTAAGCGATTGCCGTTCCCTTATTTAACGTACGACGACTACTTGGAAAGTAAGGACCGATCTGTCGCGTGGAGGACACCAGTATGAAAATCAAATATGCTACACTTTCCAGCTACTTCTGAACATAGTCTCCCCTCCGACTTAACATATTTGTCGTAGTGTTGTATCAACGTCCTAATATTGTCGTCATAGAAGGCAGTCGCCTGTGCGTTCCCCCTGTTCTCCACGATAATCTACGGATTGTCTATGACAGAATGTTGTCTTCATAGCCAGCGGTAAATGTGTGCAGAGATGAAAATCACAGAGGGCCAAATCTGGGCTGAATGGTGTGTAATCAAACACTTCGCGTCGAAAACACTTCGCTCATTGCCCGTACAGTGTGCGGAGAGAATTGTGCAACAAGAAGGAAATGCATGACATTTACGTTGTGTGGTCTGCATGAAATCAGGCGAAATCTCTGACAGATAGAATTGTTCTAGGGGTCTTCACGTGCTCACTGTGTGCTCAGAACTGAAAAGAGCGACGTGACGCAATCAACGGGCGTACTAGAGACTCTGTCCAACACATTTGTGCAAAGCTTCATCTGATTTTCACTGTGGTTTCCATTTCGCGAGCGATCGGACCTTACTGTCCGAACAGCCCTCGTGCTTTCCCAACCCGAGAATTTCCATTATAGATAAACAGAAAAATCACGCATATCAGTGAGCAGTGAATATGTCTCCATGTTTTGAGTCGTAATATACGCCGTGCAAGAGTACCAGAAGATGTAGACAAGTTATCCGCTCCGTATTGCCGTATCGAATTAGTTGGCGCCTACAGATAGGCAACCCACTGAACTTAGAAAGCGACCCGCTGTCGCTGCAGCTTCCTGGAGAATAACAAAATGGTTCAAATGGCTCTGAGTACTATGGGACTTAACATCTGAGGTCATCAGTCGCCTAGAACTTAGAACTAATTAAACCTAACTAACCTAAGGACACCACACACATCCATGCCCGAGGCAGGATTCGAACCTGTCTACATCTACATCTACATCTACATTGATACTCCGCAAGCCACCCAACGGTGTGTGGCGGAGGGCACTTTATGTGCCACTGTCTTTACCTCCCTTTCCTGTTCCAGTCGCGTATGGTTCGCGGGAAGAACGACTGTCTGAAAGCCTCCGTGCGCGCTCTAATCTCTCTAATTTTACATTCGTGATCTCCTTGGGAGGTATAAGTAGGGGGAAGCAATATATTCGATACCTCATCCAGAAACGCCCCCTCTCGAAACCTGGCGAGCAAGCTACACCGCGATGCAGAGCGCCTCTCTTGCAGAGTCTGCCACTTGAGTTTATTAAACATCTCCGTAACGCTATCACGGTTACCAAATAACCCTGTGACGAAACGCGCCGCTCTTCTTTGGATCTTCTCTATCTCCTCCGTCAGACCGATCTGGTACGGATCCCACACTGATGAGCAATACTCAAGTATAGGTCGAACGAGTGTTTTGTAAGCCACCTCCTTTGTTGATGGACTACATTTTCTAAGCACTCTCCCAATGAATCTCAACCTGGTACCCGCCTTACCAACAATTAATTTTAAATGATCATTCCACTTCAAATCGTTCCGCACGCATACTCCCAGATATTTTACAGAAGTAACTGCTACCAGTGTTTGTTCCGCTATCATATAATCATACAATAAAGGATCCTTCTTTCTATGTATTCGCAATACATTACATTTGTCTATGTTAAGGGTCAGTTGCCACTCCCTGCACCAACTGCCTATCCGCTGCAGATCTTCCTGCATTTCGCTACAATTTTCTAATGCTGCAACTTCTCTGTATACTACAGCATCATCCGCGAAAAGCCGCATGGAACTTCCGACACTATCTACTAAGTCATTTATATATATTGTGAAAAGCAATGGTCCCATAACACTCCCCTGTGGCACGCCAGAGGTTACTTTAACGTCTGTAGACGTCTCTCCATTGATAACAACATGCTGTGTTCTGTTTGCTAAAAACTCTTCAATCCAGCCACACAGCTGGTCTGATATTCCGTAGGCTCTTACTTTGTTTATCAGGCGACAGTGCGGAACTGTATCGAACGCCTTCCGGAAGTCAAGAAAAATAGCATCTACCTGGGATCCTGTATCTAATATTTTCTGGGTCTCATGAACAAATAAGGCGAGTTGGGTCTCACACGATCGCTGTTTCCGGAATTCATGTTGATTCCTACATAGTAGATTCTGGGTTTCCAGAAATGACATGATACGCGAGCAAAAAACATGTTCTAAAATTCTACAAGAGATCGACGTAAGAGATATAGGTCTATAGTTTTGCGCATCTGCTCGACGACCCTTCTTGAAGACTGGGACTATCTGTGCTCTTTTCCAATCATTTGGAACCCTCCGTTCCTCTAGAGACTTGCGGTACACGGCTGTTAGAAGGGGGGCAAGTTCTTTTGCGTACTCTGTGTAGAATCGAATTGGTATCCCGTCAGGTCCAGTGGACTTTCCTCTGTTGAGTGATTCCAGTTGCTTTTCTATTCCTTGGACACTTATTTCGATGTCAGCCATTTTTTCGTCTGTGCGAGGATTTAGAGAAGGAACTGCAGTGCGGTCTTCCTCTGTGAAACAGCTTTGGAAAAAGGTGTTTAGTATTTCAGCTTTACTCGTGTCATCCTCTTTTTCAATGCCATCATCATCCCGTAGTGTCTGGATATGCTGTTTCGAGCCACTTACTGATTTAACGTAAGACCAGAACTTCCTAGGATTTTCTGTCAAGTCGGTACATAGAATTTCACTTTCGAATTCAATGAACGCTTCACGCATAGCCCTCCTTACGCTAACTTTGACATCGTTTAGCTTCTGTTTGTCTGAGAGGTTTTGGCTGCGTTTAAACTTGGAGTGGAGCTCTCTTTGCTTTCGCAGTAGTTTCCTAACTTTGTTGTTGTACCACGGTGGATTTTTCCCGTCCCTCACAGTTTTACTCGGCACGTACCTGTCTAAAACGCATTTTACGATTGCCTTGAACTTTTTCCATAAACACTCAACATTGTCAGTGTCGGAACAGAAATTTTCGTTTTGATCTGTTAGGTAGTCTGAAATCTGCCTTCTGTTACTCTTGCTAAACAGATAAACCTTCCTCCCTTTTTTTATATTCCTATTAACTTCCATATTCAGGGATGCTGCAACGGCCTTATGATCAGTGATTCCCTGTTCTGTACATACAGAGTCGAAAAGTTCGGGTCTGTTTGTTATCAGTAGGTCCAAGATGTTATCTCCACGAGTCGGTTCTCTGTTTAATTGCTCGAGGTAATTTTCGGATAGTGCACTTAGTATAATGTCACTCGATGCTCTGTCCCTACCACCCGTCCTAAACATCTGAGTGTCCCAGTCTATATCTGGTAAATTGAAATCTCCACCTAGGACTATAACATGCTGAGAAAATTTATGTGAAATGTATTCCAAATTTTCTCTCAGTTGTTCTGCCACTAATGCTGCTGAGTCGGGAGGTCGGTAAAAGGAGCCAATTATTAACCTAGTTCGGTTGTTTAGTGTAACCTCCACCCATAATAATTCACAGGAACTATCCACTTCTACTTCACTACAGGATAAACTACTACTAACAGCGACGAACACTCCACCACCGGTTGCATGCAATCTATCCTTTCTAAACACCGTCTGTACCTTTGTAAAAATTTCGGCGGAATTTATCTCTGGCTTAAGCCAGCTTTCTGTACCTATAACGATTTCAGCTTCGGTGCTTTCTATCAGCGCTTGAAGTTCCGGTACTTTACCAACGCAGCTTCGACAGTTGACAATTACAATACCGATTGCTGCTTGGTCCCCGCATGTCCTGACTTTGCCCCGCATCCGTTGAGGCTGTTGCCCTTTCTGTACTTGCCCAAGGCCATCTAACCTAAAAAACCGCCCAGCTCACGCCACACAACCCCTGCTACCCGTGTAGCCGCATGTTGCGTGTAGTGGCCTCCTGACCTCCTGTCGCGCGGTTCCGGGCTGAGGCACCTAGAACCGCTCCGGCACCGCGGCCGGCGCTGGGAAGCAACAGCAGCGACTTAAAAGTCGTCTTCTAAAACATCGCACATACTTCTAAATAAGCTAGTACTATAGGTTTTCACGTATTTTGTGTCTAGAAAACCTGCATACTCGCTTCTCTAAACAATCAAACAACTCGTATTGGCTCAAATGGCTCTGAGCACTGTGGGACTTAACTTCTGAGGTAATCAGTCCCCTAGAACTTAGAGCTACTTAAACGTAACTAACGTAAGGACATCACCCACATCCATGCCCGAGGCAGGATCCGAACCTGCGACGTAGCGGTCGTGCGGTTCCAGACTGAAGCGCCTAGAACCGCTCGCCACTCCAGCCGGCCAACTCGTATTAATGAGTTTTATTAGAAAAAGACAATTACAGATACTTAACTGTGGCAATTACACGGATGTGTCACATGCAAAGGGCGACATAAGAAATAATCAGTCTTTGCAGTGACCGCTGGTCTCTATCTGACAAAAGTCTGTCCTGAAGTGCTATCGAAGTGGCTAACGTTGACACTGCTATCCAAGTGGGCGCGGCGCTTATATCCTGTTCACCTAGGGGCCGCTGCTGTCGCGTTGTCGTCCTGGAAGGGAGGTCGGTTAGCGTGCGATTGGCTGACATCTCACAGCCCTCTCTTCTTTGTCGTCCCCGACTTGCGGGCTGGCACTGACTTAACGCCGTAACAACATATGGCTGTGATGAGCGAATTTTCTGACTCCATTCCTTAATGCGTAATATTCTACATCTATATCCACACTCCGCAAGCCACCTGACGGTGTGTGGCGGAGTACCTCTATCGGTTCTCCCTTCAATTCCAGTGTCGTATTGTTCGTGGAAAGAAAGACTGTCGGTATGCCTCTGTGTGGGCTCTAATCTCTCTGATTTTATCCTCATGGTCTCTCCGCGAGATATACGTAGGAGCGAGCAATATACTGCTTGACTCTTCGGTGAAGGTATGTTCTCGAAACTTCAACAAAAGCCCATACCGAGCTACTGAGCGTGTCTCCTGTAGAGTCTTCCACTGGAGTTTATCTATCATATCCGTAACGCTTTCGCGATAACTAAATGATCCTGTAACGAAGCGCGCTGCTCTCCGTTGGATCTTCTCTATCTCTTCTATCAACCCTATCTGGTACGGATCCCACACTGGTAAGCAATATTCAAGCAGTGGGCGAACAAGTGTATTGCAACCTACTTCCTTTGTTTTCGGATTGCATTTCCTTAGGATTCTTCCAATGAATCTCAGTCTGGAATCTGCTTTACCTACGATCAACTTTATATGATCATTCCGTTTTAAATCACTCGTAATGCCTACTCCCAGATAATTTATGGAATTAACTGCTTCCAATTGCTGATCTGCTATATTGTAGCCAAATGAGAAAGGATATTTCTTGCTATGTATTCGCAGCACATTACACTTTACATTGAGATTCAGTTACTATTCCCTGCACCATGCGTCAATTCGTTGCAGATCCTCCTGCATTTCAGTACAATTTTCGATTCTTACAACCTCTCCATATACCACAGCATCATCCGCAAAAAGCCTCAGTGAACTTCCAATGTTATCCACAAGGTCATTTATGTATATTGTGAATAGCAACGTCCCGGCGGAGGTTCGAGTCCTCCGTCGGTCATGGGTGTGTGTGTTTGTCCTTGGGATAATTTAGGTTAAGTAGTGTGTAAGCTTAGGGACTGATGCCCTTAGCAGTTAAGTACCGTAAGATTTGAATAGCAACGGTCCTACGACACTCCCCTGTGGCACACCTGAAATCACAGTTACTTCGGAAGATTTCTCTCCATTGAGAATGACATGCCGCGTTCTGTTATCTAGGAACTCTTCAATCCAATTACACAACTGGTCTGATACTCCATATGCTCTTACTTTGTTCATTAAACGACTATGGGGAACTGTATCGAACGCCTTGTGGAAGTCAAGAAACACGGCATCTACCTGGGAACCCGTGTCTATGGCCCTCTGAGTCTCGTGGACGAATAACGCGAGCTGGATTTCACACGATCGTCTTTTTCGAAACCCATGCTGATTCCTACAGGATAGATTTCTAGTCTCCAGGAAAGTCATTATACTCGAACATAATACGAGTTCTAAAATTCTACAACTGATCTACGTTAGAGATATAGGTCTATAGATCTGGAATACTGCCACAAATATATACAAAAAGGTCATTGCAACGAGGCATGGTGTAAAGATATAGGATCTCCAACCTCATCTATGCAAGTGTTTGAAGAAGTGAGTACACTAATGACTAATATTGCATTACACTTGGTCAGGAATATTGCTACGAATAATGAAGCACAACTCGAAAATCGTAGTAGCATTCGTAAAAAGTAACACAAGCAATAATAATGACATTTATTATGTATACTAGCGCACAGAACAGAACGCAGGGCGCACCAATAACAGACTTTCATCACTTTTCTTAAAGAAATGTGTAAAAGCAATTCTTCAGTCATACAGAGGCATGTATGAAGGTTCAAGACTGGAAATATTAATTCTACAGGCGCAAGTGAATGCAGAAGTAGTTTCTGAATGAGAAGCAAAGTTGTGACTTGCCTCAGGAATATATTTTCCGATATAAAGAAACAAAAAAAGTTGATCACACTCGGAACGCTGTACTACATTGTCAAAGTAAAAATGTGTGTGTGATATGTAAATAATGGCTGCAAAAGGAGCTGCAAGTCGCAGAATAAAAGCAATTGCACCTAACTATTAATTAAATGACTTATAAATCTCGGGAAACAAGGTAGCTAAACAAATTGTCATTTTACACACGGCAGCTGCAGGTTTCAAACTGCACTTGACAAAAGCGCACGGCTGATGAATGTACAAATCAATTACACCAACTGAAGATGGACGAAAGCCTGAAACTCGCCTTAGCACAAATAAACCTGTATAGGAAGTGACTGGCTGCTGTATTTCCTCAACTAATAAGTACTTTCACACAGACTGCCAAAAGGTCGTTGGTAGTGTACGAAGACTGAAAGAGGATTTAGTCAGATATTCCTTTCTTTTTGGCCTTGCGTGACACAGAACATCTTGCAGAAGTCCACTGACGAAAGCTTCTCGGGGTATCAGTCGAGTAGCAGCGTCATCACGAAGCAGACTTCGCTTGAGTTGTAAACTCGTTGAAACGTCGCTTCAAGGTGACGCTGCCACTTGGCCGCCGTCGCGCGAAGATTTCATCAGAGAATCATCCACTAGCTACCTTATCTGGTAAAAACAGTCAATACTAATTTTTACTTTTTACTTTTTCACATGTATCAAGGATAAATTCATATTATATGGCAATGAAGGTTTATAAACAGAATGCATTTGTTTCTGTTGTATACTTCTTATTGCCACATTACGAGATTGGATTTTTCTTTAATCGTAATGTACCATTAAATTTAGTATACAGGGTGGTCGGAAATTCCCGTTACAAACTTCTAGGACATGTAGAGGGTAGTGAGTACAGCACATTTTAAATAGGATCCCATGTCCTGAATCGTATCGTTTGAGTTCAGATGTGTACCTCGTCAACGTCTGCTTAGGGCAAGAAAAACGTCTCAGAGTTCCCTGTTCTGGTATGCAACAGGGTAGACACGATTAGGTGTACTGCGTCAAACGATCCCCAGATGTCACTTATTGCTGTGAGACCGAGTCAATACCTGTGCATCACCGATAGAGGAAACATGGTGCAGTAAACGTTTGCGGAATACACAGACATGCTCCTCGTGTATGGCGAAGCTGGAGGTAACAGAAGAGCTGCTAGTCGGCTGTATCACGAACGTTTTCCACACCGTCACACTCCATCGCACGAACTGTTAGCCCAGGTTACACAACGGCTACGAGAAACGGGTACCTTCACCGTCAGGAGTCTGGACTGTGGTGCTCCACGGCGACGCCGCACTCCCGAATTTGAAGAAGGTGTACTGCGTCGCATTGAAGACAGCCCGTCAACGAGTTCGCGAACGATTGTGCGTGAAATGGCTGTTAGTCACAATACCCTCTTAGGCATCCTGCATGAGCAACAATTACATCCGTACCACTTACAAAGGGTACACGCTATGGGTCCAGCAGACTTTCCACAACGCGTAGCCTTCTGCACACGGTTCCTGCAGCGTTGCATCGACGCGCCCCTGTTTCCAAGTCGAGTTCTCTTCACAGATGAATGTAGATTCATAAGGGATTGTGTTCTGAATGCTCGAAATAGCCATGTCTGAGCGGACGAAAACCCTCATGCTATGCATGTTCAGGGATTTCAAGACAGGTTTGGAATTAAAGTGTGGGCAGGTATTCTGGACGGTCATGTGATTGGACCATACCTCCTTCCATCCAAGCTCACGGGTCCCGCATACTTAGTCTTACTACGACACCTACTGGACCCTTTCTTGGAAGCTATGCCATTGAATGTCCGTCACGACATGTGGTTTCAGCATGATGGAGCAGCACCTCGCTTTTCACTGGCTGTCCGGAGACATCTCAGCAGACGGTATGGTGAAAGATGGATAGGGCGTGGTGGTCCAACCGCGTGGCCGCCACGATCGCCGGATTTAACTCCTATGGACTTCTTCTTGTGGGGTCGTATGAACAGCCTAATTTATGAGACACCTGTAGAGACAGAGGAAGAGCTGCTGGCACGAGTTATAGCCGCTGCACAAGACACTGAAGAGGCACCAGGTGGGATGGAGAGAGTGTACCAGAACATGCTTCGGAGGTACAATGTGTGTAACAACGTTGGTGGTCGCCACATCGAGCCGCTGCACATCGGTACGTTGCGGCTGGTGCCGTAGATGCTGGGTTCTTGTTGTTGTCGACTAATGTAAACCATAAGGTGTAGGTTGTGTAAGTAGGCTGTTTAGGTTTTTATGTTGGTAACGTCACGTAGCGCTCTGTATGAAAATCACTGGCTGTGATGTGTCCAGTTTGTGGCTGGTTGGCATTGGAATACTCGCTATTGTAGTGTTGGGCAGTTGGATGTGAACAGCGCATAGCGTTGCGCAGTTGGAGGTGAGCCGCCAGCAGTTGTGGATGTGGGAAAGAGATGGCAGAGTTTTGAGAGGGGACGATCTGGACGTGTGTCCATCAGAGAGAGTAAATTTGTAAGACTGGATGTCATGAACTGATATATATATACGAGGCCTGTTCAGAAAGTAAGCTCCGATTGATTGCCAAATTGAAACCACAGTGAACATCAGAAATGTTTTACTTGTAACAATTAGCTACACCTTTCAGCTACTTCTCTACGTAGTCGCCGTTCTGACTTAGACTTTTGTCATAGCGTTGTACCAACTTTTCAATAGCCTCATCATAGAATGCAGCCGCCAGTGCTTTCCGCCAATTCTCCACGCTGGCCTACACCTCGTTGTCTGTGTCAAAATGTTGTCTTCAAAGACAGCGGTTCATGTGACCAGAGATGAAACTCAGGGGGAGACAATTGCGGACTGCATTGTGGGTAATGTAACATTTCCATTTGAAAACGATGCAGGAGCATCTTCATTGCCCCTGCAGAATGCGGCTGAGAATTGTCGTGAAGACGAAACAGCACGACAGTTATGTAATGTTAGCTGCATAGCTTCAGGCGAAATTTCTCACCAGGCCCTCGTACTTGGCGGCAGACACTATTTTCTAGACATCTTTACGCACTCACTGCGAGCTCAGAAATGAGAAGAGCGACGTGATGCTAACTGGGGTTATACTAGAGACACTACCCAACACATCTGTGCAAAGCTTTATCGGATTTTCATAGTCGTTTCCATTGCGCGACCGATCGGAGCTTACTTTCTGAACGCCCCTCGTATATATATATATATATATATATATATATATATATATATATATATATATATATATAATGACTTTTGAACACACTTAAGGTAAACACATTGTTTGTTATTTATCAAAATCTTTCATTTGCTAACTATGCCTATCAGTAGTTAGAGCCTTCAGTAGTTAGAATCCTTTATTTAGCTGGCAGTATTGGCGCTCGCTGAATTGCAGTAGATCGAGTAACGAAGATTTTTGTAGATCGAGTAACGAAGATTTTTGTGAGGTAAGTGATTCGTGAAAGGTATAGGTTACTGTTAGTCAGGGCTATTCTTTTGTAGGAATTATTGAAAGTCAGATTGCGTTGCCCTAAAAAAAATATTGTGTATCAGTTTACTGTTGATCAGAATAAGTAAAGAGAGAAATGTCTGAGTACGTTCAGTTTTGCTCAGCTGTTTGAAAACCAAATAACGTAAGAGGTTTACCAGCACAGTAATTCGTTAATTTTTCAGAGGGGATGTTTCAGTTGTAATGCAAATGCGGAAGTAATAACGGAACGAGTCAGTATTCTTTTCAAGTGGATTGCGACAATTGTACTGGGTCACGCCTAAGTACATTCCTCACGTGGACGTGGATGAGATAATCATCTGCATTGAAACTGTCGCAGAACGGAAACGATACGTTTCCGGACATGGGTTTCTATTCAAAATGTCATGTATTCACTACCCTCCACATGTCCTAAAAGTTTATAAGGGGGATTTCCGACCGGCCTGTATGTTCAGAAATGTGTGGGCAAGTAGGAGCTGGGAAGGAAAAATGACTCCAGTTTTCTTTTCAAACTGCTTGCACTATCCCGAAAATACTCACATTAGCGTGATTTCTAAATTTTTGGTTTTATCTTATCAGAATATGCAGTAAGTATTGTCAGATACCGGGAATTCGTGGGCGCTCGAGTGTAGTAGGTAATTCGCGGCAGGTGCTCCGGATACGGCGCTTCCTGCCTGCGAGAGAAGAACGGCGTGAAGAACGGCAGGTGTCTGTGGCGGAGTGGGAGGCGTGAGAGGCGGTATAAGGATTAGGCCTCTGCTGATGGAGTGTCTGCGGACGTAATGGCCCGTTGGCGTGTCTGTCTGCGAGCCTCGCGTGCGGCCGCCAGCTGCGCGCCTGACACACCGGCAACAAGTGAGCACTTCTGCTGTGCGGGCGGCCTACACCAGACACGCAAAGGCGACACCCGCAATTTTCTTTCAAAGGGGCCGCGAATTAGTGCTGTCGTCGAACATTTTTATTTTTTTGCTGCCACTTACAAATGACCTAGTAACTAAGACAAGTCATATATATGAAATGATTTTTTAATTTGTTTGTTTATTTATTTTTCCCCTTCGTTATGCCCAGCCACAGAACTTATTTCGCTGATGTGCTTGCTTTCTTCTTCTTCTTCCAAACTCTCTTCATCTTCTCATTAAGGCTTTTCCTACGTTATTCTGCCCATGTTTTCTTACATGTAACTTTGAACATAGCTGCTATGGTTCAGTGACCGTGTCAGAATTATATTGTAACAAATAAGCCCTCGGTCACAAATATTAAGTCAAAATTGACCTGGTTTCGACGCTACTATGAGCGTCGTCTTCAGAATTAGACTAACTGTACTAAAACATTAGATATATAGTACATTAATAAAATTGAAGTTTGTACTGACTCGAAAAGATGCAGTACTTACAAGTCACATATTAAAAAAGATCTCAGCCGGAAAGGCGACGTCATGAACACTTGTCAGATGGCGAGCCGCTAAGGGCTGCTCGTATTGTGGACAGGGGTTGCAACAAGACTGAGGTGCTCACTTTAGAAAGTGTGGGTAAGTAAACATGGTGTTGTTACGAGCGCCATCTAGTAGCCGCAGAAACTACTAGGCTACTGTACATTCAAAATTAGACACATGAAATTGTGATGCAGATAATTCAGGCATAACGTAAGCATTAATAATAACAGGATGAAGTTCCATATTTATCTGTTTTAAATAAAGATACATTTTGTAACGTAAAAACGTTAGTTATGACATACAAGAAAACAGCAAAGACGTGACAGGAAAACAACATTTCGATGAACTGCAAGAGGAAATCTGAATCAAAGATCAAGCAATGGCTTCATACAGTCGAAAAAGTTTTTATTTCGCAGCTGCAGCTGTTCGTTGAGAATGAGGCCATCACTCGTCATGAGCATTGTCTGAAAGTGAATCGTTCATTGTCGGAAAACAGAAAAGAAGAGATCCGAGTAGGTGGGGTGTTATGGATGGATGATCAAAATTAGGTGGACTGTTAAGATAGGGGCCAATGGCCTTGCCGCATGGGTGACACCGGTTCCCGTCAGATCACCGAAGTTAAGCGCTGTCGGGCTGGGATAGCACTTGGATGGGTGACCCTCCGGTATGCCGAGCGCTGTTGGGAAGCAGGATGCACTCAGCCCTTGTGAGGCAAACTGAGGAGCTGCTTGATGAGAAGTAGCGGCTCCGGTCTCGTAAGCTGACATACGGCCGGGAGAGCGGTGTGCTGACCACGTGCCGCTCCATATCTGCATCCAGTGACGCCTATGGGCTGAGGATGACACGGCGACCGGTCGGTACCGTTGGGCCTTCATGGCCTGTTCGGGAGGAGTTTAGTTGAGATAAGGACTGACAAGGATCTACGCAGAATCGGCGACAGAGGGAACGTGTGGAAAATATCGACAAGAGGAAGGGACAAGATGATAGGACACGTTTTAAGTTGGCATGGAATAACTTCCACGGTAGTAGAGAGAGATGAAGACGGTAAACTCTGTAGGGGACGACAGAGACTGGGATACTTCCAGCAAATAATTGAGGAGTTGGGCTTAAGTGCTTCTCAGACATGACGAGGTTGACACAGGAGAGGAAGTTGTAAGGGGCCGCATCAGACCAGTCAGAACACTGATTACCCAGAATAAATCGGACAAATGCGAGTAGGACAAGCGCTCTCAGCGTTCCGTACACTCTTAATTACGTATATAGCTGATAACAGTAATAATTATTCTTTCGTAAGGCTCCGTGGTGTGGTGCAAGTCTTCCTATTGGGCGCCACTTCGGCGACTTGGTCTTGCTAACCTGGTTCAAAGAAGAGCAGCTCGTTTTGTATTATCACGAAACAAGGGAGAGAGTGCCAGAGATACGATACATGAACTGGAGTGTTTTTCGCTGTGGTACGATCTTCTTATGAAACTTCGATCACGAACTTCTCCTAAGAGTGTGAAATTATTTTGTTGGCGCCTACCTACATAGGTAGAAATGATCATCATAATAAAATAAGAGAAATCAGAGCTCACCCCGAAAAAGATTCAAGTGTTCGTTTTTTCTGCGCGCTGTAGAACGCTGTGGAACGGTAGAGAAGTAGTTTAAAGGTGGTTCGATGAACCCTCTGCCAGGTACTTAATTGTGAACTTCAGGGTAACGAAGTACATCTATATGAAGCTGTACCCATTGTCCAACCGGGGAAAGAGGACCTGTGGTTTGACGTGGAATAACAAACACGTGGCTTTTATGCGGATTTCTCACATTATTGTGAGGTGAAGGGTAGGTTAAAACGAAGACACAAAAATCGCGGTCCTGCCGGGATTCGATTCACCGACCTCCTGGTTTCCAGGCACGCACATTGCTGCTAAATCACCGGGCTCTACCTGTAGTCCGTCTGTAGGTTTTGGTAATTTTGAGTTTGCGAGTATCAACATATGCGACTTATATGGCCATACTTTTTTTACTGCATTGAGGCAGAAGCACAGATCTAGTACAATGCCAAAAAAAAACGTAGACCTTAATATTTGACACAAATTTCAGTTTTACACAGGAGAGCCAAAGAAACTGAAACACCTGCATAATATCATGTAGGGCCGTCGCGAACACGCAGAAGGCAGTAACACGACGTGGCATGGACTCGACTATTGTCTGAAGTAGTGCTGGAGGGAACTGACACCATGAATCCTGCAGGGCTGTCCATAAATCCGTAAAAGTACGAGGGGATAGAGATATCGTCTAAACAGCACATTGCAAGGCATCCCAGATATGCTTTATTATGTTGATGCCCGGGGAATTTGGTGGCCAGTGGAAGGATTTAAACTCAGAAGAATGTTCCTGGAGCCTCTCTGTAGCAATTCTGGAAGTGTGGGGTGCCGCATTGTCCCCGTAGAGTTTCCCAAGTCCGTCGGAATCCACAATGGACATGAATAGAAGCAGTTGTTCAGGCAGGATGCTTGCACGCGTGCCATCCTTCAGAGTCGTATCTAGACGTATCTGGGGTCCCATATCACTCCAACTGCACACGCCGCACAACATTACAGAGCCTCCATTATCTTGAACAGTCCCCTGCTGACATGCAGGGTCCATGGATTCATGAGGTTGTCTCCATACCCGTACACGTCAATCCGCTCGATACAATTTGAAACGAGACTCGCCCGACCCAGGCAACATGTTTCCAGTTGACAGGCCCAGGCGATGCGTAAAGCTTTGTGTCGTGCAGTCATCAAGGGTACACAAGTGGGCCTTCGGCTCCGAAAGCCTACATCGATGATTTCGTTGAATGCTTCGCACCCTGACACTTGTTTATGGTCGAACATTGAAATCTGCAGCTATTTACGGAAGGATTGCACTTCTGTCACGTTGAACGATCCTCCTCAGTTGTCGATGGTACCGTTCTCGCGGGATTTGTCTCCGACCGGATTCCTGACATGAAATGGTCGTGCGGAAAGTCCCCAACTCATCGCTATCTCGGAGATGCTGTGTCCCATCACTCGTGCGCCGACTATAACACCACGTTAAAACTCACATACACCTTTGCCTTTAATCCAAATGAATACAGATTCATTTACAGATATCTTACGTCTACTACGGGTGTAGAGGGATAGTGGGGAAGGTGACATATAAACAGATTTGCCAAAGTCTTTATTTGCAAGTTCTCCAATATGATAGGTGCGGCAGGCAATAATGTCTCTGTCGACGAAACTCTCCAGGCCACCAACAGAAGGAACACCAGTGCCACCTCTTACAATGGCTACAGTTAACCATCCGTTGCCATGGGTAAAAGAATCATTGATGTCAATGCTGAAGTTCAATCTGCAACCACGAAAGACACATGGTCCGTCGACAAGTGCAGTGGCAGCAATGTTCTTCACAGTATTCTTCTTCTTGTCTGCAGCTGACGTGGTGAATTCGATGTTTTCAATTGTTTTATAGACTGTTTGACGTGACCGTCGACGGTACCTGCCATTGTAGCAGCAGTAAGCGATCTAACAACTGCGCCGGACACTTGTCGTCTTATTTAGGCGTTGGCGACAGCAGCGCCGGATTCTGCCTGTTTACGTATCTGTATTTGAATACACATGCCCATACCAGTTACTTTGGTGTTTCATTGTATACCAACCCGTTCCTGAGGAAAAGTAGTCTTAACAGGTCGGCATGCAGACGGACGGACGGACGGAAATGTGAAAAAAAAATATTTTTTTTGTCTGATGTAATGACAGATTTGTCGTTTTCAGATTATTTCCTTTAGTTGTACCCTTCCTTCTTAATGTTACTTTAAATCCATCTGATTGCAAATTTTTTTTATTATTCATATGACCAGTTTCGGTTCATTCAGAACCATCTTCAGATCTGATATTTAAGTTACAGGAGTAACCCGTCCAATTCAGCAACTTTCACATGCTGAATTGGACGGGTTACTCCTGTAACTTAAATATCAGATCTGAAGATGGTTCTGAATGAACCGAAACCGGTCATATGAATAATAAAAAAATTTGCAATCAAGACGGATTTAAAGTAACATTATAAAATCACTGATTGCTGTTATCCTATAAGACATTATGTCTGTTTTTGCCCTTCCTTCTTGCCAAATTTCACGGTTTTCGGAAAGTACACTATAGATTTTGATGAGTGAATAACGAAATAAGTCGTATAAATGGCCGAAACTGGCTTGCATCGACTTAGAAGCTTGATTTTTTTCACGTCGCCAAGGGACTGTAAACCTTGGTATGTGAAATAAATGTCAGCTCGATACGTGTACCCAAATGTTCAAATGTGTGTGAAATATTATAGGACTCAACTGCTAAGGTCATCAGTCCCTAAGCTTACACACTACTTAATCTAAATTATCCTAAGGACAGACACACAAAACCCCTGCCCGAGGGAGGACTCGAACCTCCGCCGAGACCAGCCGCACAGTCCATGATTACGTCTACCCGTTCCTGACCAAAAAAAGAACTGAACAGTGGGACAAACACACAGATTGATGGACAACAACGTGATCCTATAAGGGTTCCCTTAAAGATTGAATTATGGAACCCTAAAATGAGCGAGAGAGACTAGGACTACCTGCTAGAATTATGCTGAACCTTTGTGGAACTTAAGAACCTTCAACATAGCAGCGCGTCAGCAATCGTTGGTTAATATATTAAAAAACTAGAAACCCGCCTCGATTGTGAAAAAAGCACCTAGTGTTAACCAATGCGCGGATTGTCCAAAATTTTACATCGGGCAAACGGGACGAGCTCTGGGTCTCAGGTATAAAGAGCATATTCCTACTAGAAGCGGTGATGTTACTAAGGGCTCTACTTATGCGGAACACCTCGTGCAAACGGCTCATGCGCCGAGCCCTCCAGTTAATATCGAGTTACTTCATGCCGAGGTTAAGGACTTAAAACTGGATGTTTTAGAAGAAATGCAGATCTTTAAGCATCTGCAACATGATAAAGACAATATCCTTAACGACCAACTCCTACTAAGAAAGAGAAAATTTTTTGAAGCTTTCGCGCCTTTAATTTGTTCTTCATACTTGTAAATCTGATGATCTGGGGATTTACACATGCGTGCGCTGATTGGCGAGCGCGGTTGGTCAAGCTGTTCATCTTTTTTCTTTTTTTCCTCGTTCTCCTTTTACGATGAAAGTGATTTTAGCCTGTTGAACACCGCTCGTTTTATCCCTTTATCTTTATTACCACGACGTCTTTAGATAGTCCCCTCAGCCCCCCCCCCCCCCCGCCTCCCCCGCCGGCTAACTATTGGCTTTAGGAATAGTTTTTAAGAGTTCCTCCTGTTGTCATAGGTAGCTTCATATATAATTTTCTTTCCTAGCATAAGCAACCGCGTGCGGTTATTTTTAGGTTTCGTCTCCTATTTAGCCCGTCACTTATTCTATCCATTCTATCTTTTGATATACGTTGATCCGCGGTTGGGAATATATGGGCTATTTAGCCCATTTATAAACTTTCTCGTATTCGTATCCGCGTGCGCATTCAAGTAACTTCCCTTGTCTTGCGCATGTGCATAGGTAGCGGGTCGGGGGTGTAAGTGAGCGACCATTTCTGGCTGCAGTTTATGGCGGGTCATGGCCCATCGAGCATGGGCCGGTGTGAGGTGGAGCGTACACCGTTAAGTAGTAGTTTTGACTTTGTACATATGTACTGTTTGTGTTTTCCTTGTTTTTGCTTATAAATATATTGCTATGGTGTTCTTTCAATCATTGACAAAGGTCTTCTTAGGCACTTGTGGGTTTTATTGTTCTGAAGAAGGTGTAGTTATCTACGCCGAAACCTAGGTTAACACTAGGTGTTTTTTTCGCAATCGAGGCGGGTTTCTAGTTTTTTAATATACTTTGTGGAACTGCACGTGATATGGGGAAACCATGGAACATCTGAAATCGGATTAGCTGAGGCGATCTTGAAACCCGCACGTGATCACTGGCACTTGACCGGCCACGTAATTGACAACGTATGAGGCTCCTCACTTAGACGCAGTGTGCTAGCGGGCCGCAGATGTTCTCTTCTGCAGTCTAGAGTGTACCCGGCGGCAGACGGGACCCGCTGGTGACGTCACGACGGCTCGTGCGCCTCCGGCAGCTTCCGGTATCGATCGGGCAGCAGCAGTAGCGGAGGCCCGCTTTGTCCCGTAATTGTGCCCCCAGGCGGCGCGCCGGGCCGGCAGGCGAGGGACCCACTGGCTTCTCTCTCTCTCTCTCTCTCTCTCTCTCTCTGGCTGTTCTGTCACAAAGCGGCCTCCGATGCTCTGGGGACAGCGCCGCCGGAGATCACGCCCACTGCTGTCCCTGCCTGCCGCGAACGCAGCGAGACTAAGCAGAGAAGGCGGCGGCCGAAAATAGAAAAGAAAGGAAACCGCAAAAAGAAAAGTCCGACGTTCTCTTCTCCCTTACTGCCTGGTAAAATCATGTCGTCTACACTATAGACTACCAACATCTACATCTACACTGAACCGCCAAATGAACTGGTGTAGGCATGCGTATTCAAATACAGACATGTAAACAGGCAGAATATGGCGCTGCGGTCGGCAACGCCTATACGAGACAACAAGTGTCTGGGGCAGTTGTTACATCGCTTACTGCTCCTACAATCGCACATTACCAATATTTGAGTCTGAACGTGGTGTTATAGTCAGTGCAAGAGCAAAGGGACACAGCATCTCCGAGGTAGCGATGCTGTGGCCATTTTCCCATACGACCATTTTACGAGTGTACCGTGAATATCAGTAATCCGACAAAACATCAAATCTACAACATTGCTGCGGCTGGAAAAAGATCCTGCAAGAACGGGACCTACGACGACTGAAGAGAATCGTTCAACGTGGCAGAAGTGCAATTCTTCCGCAAATTGCTGCAGATGTCAGTGCTGGGCTATCAACAAGTGTCAGAGTGCGAACCATTCAACGAAATGTCGTCGATATGGGCTTTCGGAGCCGAAGACCCACTAGTGTACCCTTGATGACTGCACGACAGAAAGCTTTACACCTCGCATGGGCCCATCAACACCGATATTGGACTGTTGATAACTGGAAACATGTTGCCTGGCCGGACGAGTCTCGTTTCACATTCTATCGAGCAGATGGACGCGTATGAGTATGGAGACAACCTCATGAATCCATGGGCCCCTGCATGTCGGTAGGAGACTGTTCAAGCTGGTCGAGGCTCTGTAATGGTGTGGGGCGCGTGCAGCTGGAGTGATGTGGGACCCCTGATACGTCTAGACACGACTCTGACTGGTGATACGTACATAAGCATCCATTCATGTCCATAGTGCATTCCGACGGACTTGGGCAATTCCAGCAAGACAATGCTATACATTCTACACGTCCAGAATTGCTACAGAGTGGCTCCAGAACACTCTTTTGTGTTTAAACATTTCCGTTGGCCACCAAACTCCCCAGAAATAAACTTTATTGAGCATATATTTGATGCCTTGCAAAATGCTGTTCGGAAAAGCTATGCGCCCCTTCCTACTCTTAAGGATTTATGGGCAGCCTGGAATGTAGTAGACAGATGGGGTTTCCTTCAACGAATAAAACGTACACTGAACTTTTTGTTGATATATTTTATTGAAAAATATTATCTTTACTGTGTAACTGGGATTTTCCCGAGGCATCTCTGAAAGGAGGCAGATCGACGTTTGTCGCTGTATCTCCGGTTACGGTTATCTGGAACAGGAAATTAACATATCGCCCTGATCCTTTCAGATGTCGTATAGTTCATCGTATGGATCTGCGAAAAAAAGATTTTTTGGCGAAATTATAGATATTTGAAAAAAATGGCCAATCATGGACCCCTATTTTTTTTGGTTGTAAAGAATACTAAATATCAGAATAAAAAATCGACTACGAGAATTCAGTTTGCTTCAAGGGAGACCAAAGGCAACGGCCTTGCCGCAGTGGATACACCGGTTCCCGTGAGATCACCAAAGTTAAGCGCTGTAGGGCGTGGTCGGCACTTGGATGGGTGACCATCCAGGACGCCATGCGCTGTTGCCATTTTTCGGGGTGCACTCAGCCTCGTGATGCCAATTGAGGAGCTACTCGACCGAATAGTAGCGGCTTCGGTCAAGAATGCCATCATAACGACCGGCAGAGCGGTGTGCTGACCACACGCCCATCCTATCCGCAACCTTCCTTGAGGATGATGCGGCGGTCGGATGGACCCGATACGCCACTTGTGGCCTGTAGACGGAGTGTTTTTTTTTTCAAGGGAGGCAAAAAATCATTAAAATGAGATGAAAATTGTAGCATGGGCGACGACAACCATGCCGAAAAATATCGTGCTGAGATAAACGCGTTTAAAGCTCTACAAGTTTTTTCATATAAAAACAAGGGACAAATCTTGAAACTTAAGGGATATCATCGATGCCTGGTCCACAATGATTATCGCCGCGGCTAGCGGATGGCCGCTTTCTGCTACTTTGACATGATAAGCCCTGAAAGCCGTTTCCGCCACTGAGCGCATCGCCTTGGGGTCTCTATCTTCACAGAATCGGCGCATTTCATCGCCGATTTTAATTCGAAGGGCATTTCCCACGTGCATTAATGCAGTATGCCCTACATTGAATGGACATACGGCCAAATTCGAAGCATTGTTGACAATTTCGCTTAGGCTTATGTAATTTTTGGAGCGTATCTCCATATGGAATTATTGAAACTTGCGTTCCCATTTTGAGTAAAACCGCCCAAACAACCACCAAAACAACGCTCCAGTAAATCAGGTTTACTCAAAGCGGTAAAACAGGGGTGATGGCATCGATAAAGACTTGTGGCAATGGCTTATTGTGTTCATAACATCGTTCACAGAATCGTTGCGTTTTGGAGTTCGCACATAACATTTTGGAGAATAATTCTTTAATGTATATACATTCGAATTCCGTAATACATCATCCTGTCTTACCCCTTAAGTGTCTGGCAGGGGGTTCATCGAAGCACCTTCACAATAGTTCTCGAGAAGCGCGCGGAAAAAACGAACACCTATATCTTTCCGTGTGAGTTCTGTTTTTCCTTATTTTATTACGATGATCGTTCCTCTCTATGTAGGCCGGCATCAACAAAATATTTTCGCATTCGGAGGAAAAAGTTCGTGATTGAAATTTCGTGAGAACATCACGCCGCAATGACAAACGCGTTTGTTTTAATGATTTACACCACTAATCCTGTATCATGTCTGCTACACTGTCTCCCTAAGTACTCAATGGAGTGAGTAACATCTCATTTCTGGCCTTCCGTGTCTATGACAGGGTTGCTTTCTCAAGGAATAAGGTTGTCTGCAGTCTGGAGTTGAGGGCCCTGTTTGGGTGAGGCATTTATAACGTCGTACCCATGTTGCTCCGAAACGAAAGGGAAAATCGGTAATGATTTCAAACAAAATTTGCATTAATCACAAGGGGACATAAGAGAGTGACAGTAACTCGTCCTTAAAATGCCATTTTCAATGTTTTCTCAGGGTAAAATTACTTTTTGTGAATGTGATGGTGTATTTTCTTGTACAGAAATGGAAAGGGCTTTCAGTTTTGAGTGTAAAAGCTGTAGTATATCTATCCTATATGGGTGAAAGGTGATGTAATATTGGACAAATGAGACGACAAATGATTTTCACGCACTTTGTCTTTATTGGCATCCATTTATAAACAACAAGTACGGTACTTGTACACTGCACATGCGTAACTCATGTTCACATAAAACAATTTCAGTTAAGTAAATGCTCAACGTTACGACCATTAACTTCGATGGATTTCCAAAAACTCGCTTCAAAAAGACAGTTGAGCATGCCTTAACATTTCTTTTCTGATTTCTGCACAGACATTCCTGATTTGTTGCCATAATTTTTCGGATGTGGCTGGCATTTCTTGATAAACTTTGTTCTTCATATATTCCCATTAGAAAGTCAGTGGACGTGAGGTCCGGGGAGCGATCTGGCCAACAGACAAGCTCTCTATGTCGTATTCATCGACCAGAATAGTCTTTGTTTAGTATTTCTCGAGCTATAGTTGCGTAATGAGATCGATCATCTCGAATGAGAGTGTCCGTAAGTTTGAACACTGGCGGAGTCGCAGCTGTGTGCGGCCGACCGGCACGCCGGAAATTGGGCAGATTTTCGCAATGACAGGTGCCTCGGCCAACGACTCACCGTGCTTTTGTTCACTGCCAGGTCTCCGTAGACGCTATGGATGCGCCTATGAATATCTGCGACGTTCAGGTTTTCCACCAAAAGCAACTCAGTTACAGTTCTCTACTGGGGACGCTCCTCCGTTTCAGACGCCATTTTGAATGCTACGTATAGCATGGCCACCTATCGTAAGTTTATGAAACCATGCGGGCCGAAATGGGAATATTCCACGATGCCGCACAGCAAATTCTGCATTTTTCCAATCGAAGTTGCCCGACGAAGGAAAGCGCTGCGTTACTTATTGAGCGCACCTCGTGCATGGCTGTGAGTGGTACATCACTCCTTGTAGTCAAGTTCATGGCCGTCCGCAGAATTTTTTCCAGAAGGGAGCAAAACTCGGATATAACGATTTTTCTGTTTGTTTACTTGGTTCGGTGAGTTAGAAAACGCGTTTGAGTTAGAAAATATTTACGTTCAGTTGTCGTTCTTCAAGTTTCCGTGGCGTAGCGAATTTGCCCTTATCCGACTTGCATCCTGGACACAACTTGTTCGTCCTCCATTGAGTTACACCTGCCCTGATGAACGAGAGGCGCAAGTGCAAGATGTTTGGTCAGAAATTTATGCCAATCTCCTCCTCTCTTATTCTCTCCCTATCTCTCTGGGTGTGTATGTGTATGTGTATGTGTGGTGTGTATGTGTATGTGTGTGGAGGGGGGGGGGGGAGGGGGGGGGGGGGCGCCCGCCTAGCGTCCTTTTCCCAGTGATCCGAGAAGATATTCAGTTAGTATTTTTATTTCAGTTACAGATCGCAAACAGATTTTTTATTATTATTATTATTTTGAGCTTTTCCTCATTACAGAGGCTTATCTCCAACGTAATAATTTACTCGGATATAAAGAATAAACGTACTTAAACTATATTTTCAAAATATTTCTCCAGGTGTTTCGATCTTGTGTGTCTTCTTCCTCTGCGCCCATTCTCGTCATTGTGTGCTGTACATTTTGGAGCCAGGTGGTCATAGGTCGTCCTCTTCTTCTTCTCCCCTCCGGTTCCCACTCCAGTATCAATTTTGGTATTCTGGTTTTCTCCATTCGTCGTACATGCCCGTACCACTGTAATTTCTTCCTATCCATTACGTCATATATTCTTTCTTTTATTTCCATTCTCCTTATTACTTCGGTGTTCCTTATCTTTTCTTTCCTGGAGATTCTTGCCGATCTTCTCCAAAAGTCCATCTCTAGAGCTTGTAATTTTTTGATGTGCTTCATGCTAATTGTCCAGGTCTCCGTTCCATACAGAACCACACTCTCTAATATGGATTTGTATATTAATTTTTTACACAGATTTTTTATTCACCAGATAATTAATTTCCATCTGTGGCGACCATCTGCAGACGTAGCCACACACAGTTTGTTAATCATATCGAGTCGGTTTATGTAAAAATGATATTATTGCAACAATGAGACAAATGACCTTTATATGCCTCATTATTGTGACATATCATTTTTACGTGTGCCAACTTGATATGATTAACAAACCGTCATGTTTGAAGGTGGTCAATACAGATCGAAATTGCGTGCTTGCTCCTGCGCCTACTATCGATCTTTGCTTCATCTTTGCCGACCGGTGTGCTGGCGACACCTTTGCCAGCACAATAAATATTTCATTCTCACACGTAAGCGGTCGGAAGTGAACGTGCTACATAAATTATACTTTCTTGAGGTAGGTGACAAGTAGAGATCTACTCCAAAGTCTGAAGGAAAATTCGATGGATCACAAACAAATACGTCGCTGCGCAACTGGATAACATACTAGTCCATCAGATGGGACACTCAGTGGTGAGTGCCTGCTGGGTTCAAAAATGGTTCTAAACACTATGGGACTTAACATCTGAGGTCATCAGTCTCCTAGAACTTCGACCTGCTTAAACCTAACTAACCTAAGGACATCACACATCCATGCCCGAGGCAGGATTCGAACCTGCGACCGTAGCAGCATCGCGGTTCCGGACTGAAGCGCCTAGAACCGCTCGGTCACAGATGCCGGCTGCCTGCTGGGTTCCTCGCCACCTAACAGAAGACAATAAAGGCCACCTTCAATCTGTTTGACCCAAAGAAGGATTCACTCTGAGGCAAGCAGTACATGGATGATGGGGAGGTTACTGGCGCAGCAGGTCGTTGGCTCCGCCGTCGACCAGTAGGACGGTGCCATGTGGGCATACAGGCCATCCCAGTAAGGCGGCGTAAGGCCATCACACTGAGGAGAGATTATATTGAAAAGTACGGTTTTGTAGCCTAAATAATTGGAAGTTACGTGGTGTGTTGGAAATCTAGCTGCTTTCAGAAAAAAATGTTGCATTACTTATTTAACGCCACTCGTAAAATGGAGTAAGAACAGTGGTCGTAAAAATATTCTAACAACAGAGACGACAGTGCAGTGTAACGCCTCGTCCGTGACACTCGGTTCGAAACCCGACAGGAACTGCTGGTGTCAGTGAATGCAAGTCGACCTCAACCAGTTTCCGAGCGTTCTGATGGTAAGAGCATGTAATGGACATTTGGAGTCTGGTATCTGACAAAGGGCCTTATAAAGCTGCACGTCTCAACGGTCTAAACAACACAGAAATTGGACAGAAGCTGACCATGAGGTGTGGTCAAAAGAGTGGTGCTTTTGACTCTTTTCAGAAGATCGAAAGCGTCGAATGCACCATCGCTCCAATGAGGCGTTTAAGTCTCAGTGTGTGGAGTATAGTTTGCGTCACAGCCGTTTCTATCATGTTTATGGGCTGCTTTTCCTATCGTGAATTGGACCTGCCCACTCTGGTTACCACGAAGACAAACCAGAGTTTTTGCAGCAACATTCTTCGTTTTAAATCTGCGCGGTGAGTATGCCGTGGACACACTGGCTTTTCACTGGGCGACGACAGCTGTATGCACACAGGGCGACGCACACCTCCCCATCTTGAGGAACTACCACACTTAAGACTATCGCGTTAAGTCGTGGGAACTTAGTGATGAAGCGTAGCGCTCAACATCTCCGCAGTTTCGTGGCTCTAGTGGATCTAGCCTGAATGAGTGACCTCGATATGCTGGACGAGGCATACTTTTAGAAATCTGCCGACGCCCTCCCTCCGCGAACCATTATGAAGGATACAGGCGGCGTTGTACGGTATTAGCGTGACGTCTCCTTGGAGACATCATCTCTTGCAATGACGTCAATTTTGGAAATGAAACTCTGCTCGGCGAACCTTACTTTAGAGAACGGGTTCGAGTGGAAGTTTTTCAACACTGGCACCTTAAAAAAAGGAAGGAAAAAAAAACAAAAGAGCATTAATTAGAACTTTTCTATACATTCAGTGTGAATGTTTGTGGTTGAATTCCTCACTTAACTTTTCATTAATATCCATCACCGGTTGTTCATACAGCCAATGGTTCAGTCTTGAATTATGATGTTTCATTTTACGGTATATTGATAATTTTTACTTATGGACCGTCTGACAGCATCTGAATGAAGCACAGTTTTCGTGCCATACGCGTTTCTCCTTTATTTTCTGCAAGGCATCTTCAGTTTGCTATTTAATTCACATTTTAGTCACTGTACCTATAGGTTTTAATCAGTCCTGCTGGTTAGTTGAAAAATAGTTCAAATGGCTCTAAGCACTATCGAACTTAATATCTGAGGTCATCAGTCCCCTAGAACAGAACTACTGAAACCTAACTAACCTAAGGACATCACACACATCCATGTCCGACGCAGGATTCGAACCTGCGACCGTAGCGGTCGTGCGGTTCCAGACTGTAGCGCCTAGAACTGCTCGGCCACTCCGGCCGGGGTTTATGTATGAACTCTGAGGAAAACTCACGGGTATTTACTTTCCCTTTTTTCAGTTTTAATCAACATTTCTCTGATTCAATCGTGACAACACGTCCGAATGGTACACGAAAAGGATTATGACATACTTCACTCTCCATCATCAACTTCCGTCAGAAAGCAGTCAGTGATCCACGGAGTTATACGAAGGTAATGCTTCACGTTATCGATAGACACAAACAAAGTTATCTTTGTGTGTTACTGATTAACAATTTAGTGCTTCACAATATCGATAGACACAAACAAAGTTATCTTTGTGTGTTACTGATTAACAATTTAGTATTTTGATTTTACCTTTCCAAAAATAAGACAAGCTAGCGCACGGGCCCAGTTTTACAGTCGACTTTGATAGGAATGGTTCACTCGTTATAGCTGCAGAGATCTCACTTGCAGAGACGCTAGTTAGCATAGCCTTCAGCTAAGTCAGTAGCTACGACCAAGCCGGGAGCCACATACAGATTATGTATTGACAATTGATCTATATGTGTGAAGCAATCGGAATTGTAAAGAAGTATTCGCAGTTCAGTCTATAACTGCACTTGTAAATATTATTGTAGAAAGTCAAGATCGACGTTCATCGCTGATGCTCAATTCCTGTCTACTAATTTTTTAATCACCTAAGATGACATCCCGTCAAGTATAGTTCATTGATCCTCAGGTCAGCCTACGTGATCAACGCCTGCAATTAATGGCCACACCTCGTGATCAGACTAAGAGTCAAATTGAGTGACTCAGCCGGGTCATCCTTTTTCCATGAGGCCTATAGTTCCGCCTCATACATAACACTATGGCCGGCCGGAGAAGCCGTGCGGTTCTAGGAGCTACAGTCTGGAACCGAGCGACTGATACGGTCGCAGGTTCGAATCCTGCCTCGGGCATGGATGTGTGTGATGTCTTTAGGTTAGTTAGGTTTAATTAGTTCTCAGTTCTAGGCGACTGATGACCTCAGAAGTTAAGTCGCATATTGCTCAGAGCCATTTGAACGATAACACTATGTGGTTAACTCAGCGAAATATCACAGCACTTCTGATGGCTGGTTTAAATGGCTCTGAGCACTATGCGACTTAACTTCTGAGGTCATCAGTCGCCTAGAACTTAGAACTAATTAAACCTAATTAACCTATGGACATCACACACATCCACGCCCGAGGCAGGGTTCGAACCTGCGACCGGAGCGGTCGCTCGGCTCCAGACTGTAGCGCCTAGAACCGCACGGCCACTCCGGCCGGCAGCACTTCTGATAAACAATTGTCCAATGCAACGACCTCAGTTATTTTCGCCATGTACATTGCACCAGTGTCAGGCCGAGATATTTCAGGACTCTCCCCGTGTCGCTACCCGTGTCTTCTGATTTGTTTTAAGCGAGAAACTCTGGATCAACGCAGAACATTACTCTGTGAGAAAAAGCTTCATTAAAAATCCGTTCGCCGAGTCAGTAAGAGCGGGAAGGAGGCGCAGAGTTCTCGCTTAGCCCCGGGGTGTCCAGAAACAAAAAGACAGCGGAAATGCTGGCAGCAGCGGGGGCGATAACGAAGAACCGTGTTAGCCCGGGGGCGCACCTCCCCCTCCAGTTGCAGTTCCGGACGTGATTGTCTGGAGCCTCTCCAGGAAGGCCCGCGCCTCCAGGCTGCTCCTGGCCGTGCTTCCTCGCGCCGGCGACACCGAGCGAGCGCCGGGCTCGCGCTTACAACAGCCGCCTTTGTTCCGTGTGCAGGCCCTCGGCTAACCTGTGTACCAGCTGCGGGCGCCAGGGACCGCTAGTAAAACGAGACCCCTCCAGCCCGTTGTTTCCGCAACAAAACAAAACGCGTTTCCGCACTCCACGGTACAGCAAGCCACTGAATAGAAACCGAACGGCCATTAACGTTTACCTGCGCCCGCAAATTAAGTAGTACAGTGGGGACGTATTTGCCACGAGACTCACTAGGAAAGAAACACAAAAAAGTAATTTAATTTTTCCATTGTTGTCTGCGTTGCTTCCATGACTCTATCACCTTCGTAAAAAAGAAAGAGCCGCCTTCAAGCGCAAATCATGATTTTTATTCCAATAAAGTTTGCATTTCGAGCACAGGGGGCTCATCTTCAGGTGCTCGATTAGTCGACATCAATTTTTGAAACCAGGTTACTACTCGTATCTTCGGTAACATAACGAAGAAAACTGTCTAACAATACCACCACTTGCAAGGTAGATTAGAAATCAGGTTAATAATGTTGCTCACGCAGCATATGTTCGCTTTATCGGGCAACAACAAAGTTATTGACTGTGGATGGTATCGTCAGAATGGAAATAATGAGGTCACTGTAAAAAAAGTCATTAATTTGGCACTTATCTTGAATGGACTCCCACGTAAATTTCATCGATGTCGTTATGGCTCATCTTGTTGATTCTAGGGTGATTCCACTTTGACTGCTAGAAGGTCCAGATCTGTATTTTAGCAATATTTGAAGACCTAACAAACGCGTTTTTCAGGAAATTCTTAATGAACAGACAACCCCTGATCAGAACAATGGTATGGTAGAAGTAATTTTTGACTTGGTGTTCACGATCCACATTTTTATTAAACTTCTTGTAAATTCACATATACTTCTTCCTAATTGTCGCATCATCAAGAAAACAGTTTTGTATCAATCTTCATCCACTTTAACCAAACACAAGACTTGACTGTTCTTTTACAAAGCGAAATAGCAACTTAACTTCCGCCAAAGTGAAACAAAGACAGCTCTGTGCGCATTCGCGCCAAAACGGTGACAACTAAGTCAAAGATTATGACAGTCTCACAGAAATGAATACACACAAGAACCATAATCACTGTAATATATCGATACATCGGAGTACCTATACATTAATAAAACTAAATGTGAATATTGTCACAAAAATATGTCTGTTACTTCGCAGAAAAGTACTACGATATTACTGGTAACGATAACTGGGGTTGGAGTACCATAATGGTCACGTAAACGATAACCATTACAACTGTTTATCTTCGTTGGTGAGAGTGAAGTACGCTAGGTACGTGTTTCTATAGATTTTTCGCAAATGGGGCCAGCAAAGGGCAGGTAATCGATTCTTGACTGCTCCGTCCCAGTCTCAACCTTTTTTCTCGAGCGTTCTTGATTTTAAAAAAATGGCTCTGAGCACTATGCGACTTAACTTCTGAGGTCATCAGTCGCCTAGAACTTAGAACTAATTAAACCTAACTAACCTAAGGACATCACACACATCCATGCCCGAGGCAGGATTCGAACCTGCGACCGTAGCGGTCACGCGGTTCCAGACTGAAGCGCCTTTAAACCGCACGGCCACACCGGCCGGCTTCTTGATTTTAAAGATACAGCCGCAGTGCAACAGGTTTTATTCCACAACCTGTATTTCGGCCTCAGGCCATGTTCAAGTGTCACAACTACAACAGATTAAAGCTCAATAAAAGTACAAGTATCAGAAATACAACAGGGAAAGAGTTACACTAATGTATGGGCTGCATGATTTGTTCTCTTACGTATCAAAAATCATTAGACTTCCATGTAGCGGAGATGCCGAGTCGCAGATAGGCACAAAAAAAGACTGTCACAAATAAGATTTCGGCCAAGAATGCCTTTGTCAAAAATAACGGCTTTGTTGGTCGAAATCTTGTGCCTATCTGCGATTCAGAATCTCCACTATATAGTGAGCAACAACATTCCTTTCCTTATATTGTTACATTTCATCCAGGATTTTGCCATCGTTTGAAATCATTGGACTTCAGTAGAACACAAGTCTTAGTCAAAATATGTATCTTCGGTTATATAAACCAATTTTGTCATAAGTAAATGCGAGAACATTAGTGTAATAGGCTAATTTATTGGAAATTAGCATGACTTATTCACTTGATATAGTTTTGGAATAAAATAAATGACCAAATCACAAGTATAAACTTCGTTACACTGTGTGTAGGCAGCCACTGACATAAACATAAGTGAAACGATCGTCAAAAATGTCCAGTTTGCACCATGTGATCTGTGGTATGTCATGGGAACAGGTAGTTGGAATCTTGTAAAAGCTGGTTGCATTATCTTTGAAGTGGGCAGAAGACACCAGTGTTTACATTATATGACGTGTAGAACCAATTTCCCAGTATGCATGTAAAAACGAGGCTTACACAATCGTAATTAAAGATACACAGAAGTACAATCTTGGACGATAGTGGAATATTTACGTGCTCAATTATAAAATAAGCAGTTATAAATTGTTATGAATTACAATGATGTTTAATAATTGGCCACAAACATCTTCGGAATTTAAAACTCTTTACATAAAAGCGTCAATGGCTGTTATAAAAGACGAAGTGTACAATGGTACAAAAATGGGGAAAAGCTATGGCGAGGGGGAGAGGAGAGCATAGTGAATGTGGGAATTGTGTAGATTAGGACTGACAAGAATGAATCATAGGTATTAAACAGATAAGTGGTAGAGAGGTATTGATGTGAGAGGGGAGGAAAGAGGGGATAGATTAAGTAGATGAAGTGAAAGGGCCGGGGGTCCGACCGCTGCGGCCGAGCGGTTCTAGGCGCTTCAGTCCGGAACCGCGCGACTGCCACGGCCGCAGGTTCGAATCCTGCCTGGAGCATGGATGTGCGTGATGTCCTTAGGTTAGTTAGGTTTAAGTAGTTCTAAGTTCTAGGGTACTGATGACCTCCGATGTTATGTCCCATAGTGCTTAGAGCCATTTTAACCTTTTTTTTTTAAAGGGTCGGGGAGTTGATTGCAACACTTGTTGATTTGGCGATGCGAATACCCACTCCTCCTGAACACTAGTCGTAACTGTTGTGATTCGTTGGCGAGAATGATCCTGTCTAAGAGTATTCGAGATGTAGGGACCAGAGTTTTTAGCACGGAATTTCTTTTTGGAGAACATAGTCAATTTAAGCAAGACATGGGAGCCAGCACTCAGTTTATTACTGAGATCTCGTCGGCCATCACTTCCACCAGAGCTGGGAAACGTTGTGAGACAATGTGCGTTTCATGTAATAGCAGTGAGGACATCAAAGGGCGACTCAGGCACCGGGGGTCTCTGTTTTAAATAGTGGCGGCCCACCGACGGTCGGAGTCGACACAGAGCGGACATGTAACGGTAAAGCTAACAAGAACTGTGCATAGGTCATCGAAACTTCGTGCAAAAAGTGGGAAAAACAACTCAGCTGAACACGTCAACGCATAAGACCAGTTAATCAGGCAGGGAAAATCTCAGAAATTACGATAAAGGAGAATAACTCGTGTTGAGGTCCCTTTGCCAACGACATCAACGTCTAGATCTTCATATACAGGGTATTTCAAAAAGGGCTTTACAGTTTTGTAAATTCATATAAATTAATCCATAGAACCTGCAGAGGTGACTGTAGTGTAGCTTTTGAGGGAAATGCGTCAAGAAAAATCGCACCGTAAGGAGCGCCAGCGGCAGTTGCGTTAAAGATGGCTGCCATTATTGGACCCGAGCGGCGACAACAGTTCAGCGTAATATCCGTACCAAGTACGCCAAGGATCCTCCTAGTAGGCCTACAATTTATGTGTGGCATAAATGTTTTGTAGAAGCAGTGTGCTCGGTAAGACACGGGAAATCATCAGGTCGTCCAAGCACATCTGACAACGTCGTTCAACGAGACGACGTTTTGTCAACAGCCCTACGAAATCGACGCGACATGCATCTCGCAAACTCCAAATCCCACATACGATTGTTGTGTGTTGAGTAACCGTTTGCTCTTGAAACCGTGCATATTGACGATCGTACAACCAATAAAAGACACCGATAAAATTACTCCCAAGAACTTCTGTGCGGATATGTTAAATCGATTACATGGGATGAAAATTTCTTACACAAAATCCTATTTTCTGACGAGTCGACTTTTCACTTAAGTGGCAAGGTTAACACACTCAACGGTAGGATTTGGGGCAGCGAAAATCCACATCAAACTTTGCAACATGTTCGTGATAGCCCTAAACTGAACGCTTTTGTCCACTGAGCAAGAACAAAGTGTACGGCCCCTTTTTATTTCCGTGAGAGATCCATCAATGGGATAGTGTACATGGATATGTTACAACAGTTTTTGACACCTCAGATCGATGAGGATGACCAAGAATATGCAATAAAAGGCGGAATCTACATCCAGTAAAACACTGTTTTTTCTTGATACCCAAACATGTTTCGGCACCTCTCGGCCATCAAATGGTTCAAATGGCTCTGAGCACTATGCGACTTAACTTCTGATGTCATCAGTCGCCTAGAGCTTAAAACTAATTAAACCTAACTAACCTAAGGAAATCACAGACATCCATGCTCCAGGCAGGATTCGAAACTGCGACCGTAGCGGTCGCTTGGTTCCAGACTGTAGCGCCTAGAACCGCACGGCCACTACGGCCGGCTCTCGGCCATCATCAGCGGGTTTTAGGTTGTAACTGATCTAACAATTTGAGGCCTAAAGACAGATTAGTTACAATCTAAAATATGTCCTCTTTTTACAGTTTAAATAAACAATACCCACCAACGATGGCACACAGGTGGCGAAAAATATTTGGGTAACAAGAAAAAACAGTGCTTTTGCATACGAGGTGGAACCTATATCCAATAATTTAACTGCAAACACAGAAAGAAGACAAGAGATACAGATTTAAAAGGTGATACCTGGTAGTAACTAAGTCTTGGGGCGCACACCTAGGTCAGTTTTCCCGTTGAGTAGTCTGGTCACTTTTCTCAATCTGACGCCGTGTCGGTGCTAGTGGTTGAAACTATCAAACAGGAAGGAACAACAAAGAACTACACCTGTAAAGCAGAGACGCTCTTTAAAAATTGATATTGCAAAACAGTATAATTCTACGTTTAAGTGAGATAAGGATATTGTAAATTAGGTGTAATGATGACGTAAGAAGAAACGGCAAAGAAAGGAACATATGGGAAATGTTGAGGAGAAGAAGGGACAGGATCACTGAACATGTGTGGAGACATCAGGACATAATTAGCATGATACTAAAGGGAGCTGTAGAGGGTAAAAAGTATAAAGACAATGGAATACATCCAACAGAGTTTTGGGGGACCTTGGGTACAAGAGGCTGTGAGGTGAAGAGATTGGCAAAGGACGCGACGAATTCTTAGTAGGGCACTTCAAACCAATAGGAAGAGTGATGACTCAAGAAATAAATAAAAAAAATAAAAATAAAAAAGGGTAATAAAAACACTGTTAATGAGTTGTACAAAATGTCTGAAAATCGGTAAAGTTTTTGTTAAAAGATAACGAAGAAGTATCTTTTGCCAAACTGACTCACAACCATGATGGTGTAAGCTAGGAGTAGTATTCAGGCAAAAAATACGTAGCAACAACTTTCCCACCTCGCCACTGTACCCCACATTCCCCTACTTCATGACAGAACGCTACCTCGTCTGTCAAAACTCCGAGGTGGATACTAATACTAGCTGACCATTGCGGAGGTTCTACACTCATGCTCATAAATTTAGGATAAATGTAGACTGAGGTGCCACACAAAAAATGGCTCTGAGCACTATGGGACTTAACTTCTGAGGTCATCAGTCCCCTAGAACTTAGAACTACTTAAACCTAGGGAAGCACACACATCGATGCCCGAGGCAGGATTCGAACCTGCGACCGTAGCAGTCGCGCAGTTCCGGACTGAGCGCCTAGAACCACTCGGCCACCGCGGCCGGCGGTGCCACACAACGTGGCACTACACAAATCTGGCGCCAATAGCGCAGGCGCATAGGGAACACACACGACACAGATCTGTAAGTCCACAGTATTGGTGATAAGTTGAGAACGCCGTCCCGAAACACATGTGCTAAAAAACGCAACTGTTTCCTGCCCATGTATCCCGACATCAATATGGGATATGATCACCATGCACACGTACACAGGCCGCACAACGGATTGGCATACTCTGGATCAGGTGGTGGAGCAGCTGCTGGGGTATAGCCTCCCATTCTTGCACCAGTGCCTGTCGGAGCTCCTGAAGTGTGGTGTCACCGCCAGACACCACACTTGCTAGGTGGTAGCTTAAATCGGCCGCGGTCCATTTAGTACATGTCGGACCCGCGTGTCGCCACTGGGTGATCGCAGACCGAGCGCCACCACCAAGGCAGGTCTCGAGATACGGACGAGCACTCGCCCCAGTTGTACGGACGACATTGCTAGCGACAATACGGACGAAGCCTTCCTCTCATTTGCCGAGAGACAGTTAGAATAGCCTTCTGCTAAGTCCATGGCTACGACCTAGCAAGGCGCCATTAGCCTTACCTAGTTTGAGAGTTATCGTATAAATGTCTCAAGAAGAACGTTGTAAACCAACAAGGAATAAAGTTAAGTATATTCCAAAGCTACTTATTTTCTTGATAGCAGTCATAACGTATCCTGTTCCAGACTTGACGCCAGTCGGCGTGTGTGTACGCGTGCCTTTCGGCTCCCTTCTCAGTGTGGCGTAGCTAGCTTGTTACGCCACAACATGAAGTATCGAAGGGGTTTGAAGACGTGCAGCGATACGTCGACCGAGAGCATCCCAGGCGTGCCCGATGGGGTTTAGGTCTGGAGAACAGGAGGCCACTCCATTCGCCTGATATCTTCTGTTTCAAGGTGTACTCCTTCACTATGGCACCTCCGTGGGCCGTGCGTTATCATGCATCATGAGAAAGGTCGGACCTACTGCATCCCTGAAAAGGCGGACATACTGGTCCAAAATGACATCCCGATACACCTGACCTGTTAGAGTTCCTCTGTCAAGAGATGCAGGGGTGTACGCGCACCAGTCATAATCCCACCCCACACCATCAAACCACGACCTCCATACCTTTCAAGGACATTAAGGGGTTAGTATCTGGTTCCTGGTTCACGCCAGATGAAAACCCTGCGAGAATCACTGTTCAGACTATACCTGGACTCGTCCGTGAACATAACTTGGGACCATTATTGCAATGACCATCTACTGTGTTCTTGACACCAAGCTTTACGGGCTCTCCTGTGACCAGGGGTCACTGGAATGCAGCATCTCTGTTCAGTCGTCTGTAGACTGTGTGTCTGGAGAAATCTGTTCCAGTGGTTGTGGTAAGGTCCCGAGCAAGGCTACCTGCAGTAGTACTCCGTGGCCGTCTGCGGGCACTGATGGTGAGATATCGGTCTTCTTGTAGTGTTGTACACTGTGGACGTCCTGTACTGTAGCGCCTGGACACGTTTCCTGACTGCTGGAATCGTTGACATAATCTTGAGATTAAACTTTGTGCCACACGGAGGGCCCGTGCTACGACCAGTTGTGTTTGACCAGTCTCCAGTCGCCCTAGTATTCTACCCCTCATAACGTCATGGTGTTCTTCGAGCCATTTTCAACACACAGTCAGCATTAGCATGTCTGAAAACGTCTGCACACTTACTCGCTGCACCGTACTCTGACATGCACCAACACACCTCTGCGTATGTGGACTGCTGCCAGCGTCACCGTGCGACGACCGCTGGTCAAATTCACCGCATGGTCATACCCCGAGGTGATTTCAACCGACAAAGCGCCCACCAGAGCGTTGTTTCACCACGTATGAGCAGTATCCTTAATTTATGAGCATGAGTGTAGCTGCCTGGTTCGCAAGTTACACGGCCGGCAGTGGAAACGTACCGCCTGTCACGAACGGCGCTCCTGTCACAGCAGTGGTCGGCATAAAGCGACGTGCAGCGGAGCTTCAGCGAAACGCCGCATCGACGAGTATGACATGACAAGACAGGCAGGGAGGACTCATCCAAAGTTGATGTGGGTGCGGACAGCCCGCTACCCCCGCCACCACACGGCCCCCCACTGTGGTAGCAGTGACTGAGACAGCACAGACGGTGCCGTCAGATTGGAAAGGGGGAAGGGGGGTGCAGTCTGCGAGGCGGAACGGACGCAGCTGCCAGCAAGTGGGTAGTGGGGCGAGTGGCGGTCGTGTACAGGTCGCGAACAGAGGAGGGATGCAGCTGTGTTACAGTACGTACCACGGCTGCTGCGACCGCTCACCTCTGACAGGCGCAGCGAGGCTACGAATCATTTACGAGATAACGTGTTCTGAAAACTTTCCACGCCAACGCTTGTACAATACCTGTGGGGCCTCACACTAAAGAACAACACGAGAGCACGGACTAGTTACGTGGATTGTGACCAGCAACGAGACAACTGACCATTACAGGTTGTGTTCAAAATAACCATCGGCAGCGGCAATACACGCTCCCAGTGTGGTATGGAACGACTGCTCCACAGGTGCTAACGTTTCAGCGGACATATCAGAGCAGGCCCCCCCTCCCCCCCTCCCCCCCCTCCCCCACCAGACATGAACCATGGCCCTTGCGTTGGTGGGGAGGCTTGTGTGCCTCAGCGATACAGGTACCGTAGGTGCAACCACGACGGATGACATCTGTTGATATACCAGACAAACGTGTGATTCCTGAAGAGGGGCAGCAGCATTTTCAGAAGTTGCAAGAACAACAGTCTAGATGATTGACTGAGCTGGCCTTCTAACATCAACTCGTACTGAGAATAGCTGCAACCAAGGAAAAACTACAACCGCAATTTTTCTCGAGGACATACAGCTCTACTGTAAATGATGATGCCGTCCTCTTGGGTAAAATATTCCGGAGGTAAAACAGACCTCCTTCGGATCTCCGGGTGGTGACTACACACGAGAACGCCGTCATCAGGAGTAACAAAACTGGCGCTCTATGGATCGGAGGGTGGAATGTCAGATCCCTTAATCTGGCAGGTAGGTTAGAAAATTTAAAAAGGGAAATGGATTGGTTGAAGTTAGAAGTGTGGGAGAGATACAGGAATATACGTTGTTAAGACAAGAATTACACAATTAAGAAAAGAACACTAATGGCCATTAAAATTGCTACAGCAAGAAGAAATGCATATGATAAACGGGTATTTATTGGACAAATATATTATACTAAAACTGATATGTGATTACATTTTCACGCAGTTTGGGTGCATAGATGCTGAGAAATCAGTAACCAGAACAACCACCTCTGGCCTTAATAACGGCCTTCATACGCCTGGTCATCGAATCAAACAGAGCTTGGATGGGGTGTACAGGTACAATTGCACATGCAGCTTCAACACGATACCACAGTTCATCAAGAGTAGTGACTTGCGTATTGTGACGACCCAGTTGCTCGGCCACCATTGGCCAGACGTTTTCAATTGGTGAGAGATCTGCAGAATGTGCTGGCCAGGCCAGCAGTCGAACATTTTCTGTATCCAGAAGGGCCCGTACAGGACCTGCAACATGCGGTCGTGCATTATCCTGCTGAAATTTAGGGTTTCGCAAGGATCGAATGAAGGGTAGAGCCTCGGGTCGTAACACATCTGAAATGTAATGTCCACTGTTCAAAGTGCCGTCAATGGGAAAAAGAGGTGACCGCGACGTGTAACCAATGACACCCCATACCATCACGCCGGGTGATAACGCCAGTATTCGAAAAAATTACGTTTTGCCATTCGTGCACCCAGGTTCGCAGGCGCTCCTGTATGTGATGCAGCGTCAAGGGTAACAGCAGCCATGGTCTCCGAGCTGATAGTTCGTGCTCCTGCAAACGTCGTCGAACTGTACGTGCAGATGGTTGTTGTCTTGCAAACGTCCCCATCTGTTGACTCAGGCATCGAGACGTGGCTGCACGATCCGTTACAGCCATGCGGATAAGATGCCTGTCATCGGTTGGAAACTTTCCTCATATCAGCACGTTGTAGGTGTCGCCACCGGCGCTATCCTTGTGTGAATGCTCTGAAAAGCTAATCATTTGCTTATCACAGCGTCTTCTTCCTGTCGGTTAAATTTCGCGTCGGTAGCACGTCATCTTCGTGGTGTAGCAAGTTTAATGGCCAGTAGTGGACATATTTCGTAATTACACACCAATTTCCGTTCATGGTTTAGCACATTTTACATCTTTTGAAATTTTACGTAGTCTTACTGTATGTAATTTTTGCATTTAGGGAATACTTGAAAATGGCATAAAAGGCTGAAACCTGGGCTTTACTTATATACACAATAAAACATTGAAATGGCACTGTGCTCCTGTAAAAAATATTGCATGACTGATGTTCAGCGACATCAAAAACTGTTTAGTACCAAGCTGTTTGTACATCTGACGTGGTTTCGTGATCGCGCAAAGAATATCGCATAACCCTCTAAAGCTTTGAAGTTTCAATTCGTTTACTCCTCCCCTCCTGCATGCTTAATGTTTTCTTTTTGTCGGGCAGTGTAACACAGAACACGTGTCTAGGTGAGACGTACTAGCGAGTCGAGCTACCCCCCCCCCCCCCCTCCTCTCTCCCTCTCATATGCGTGACTCCCCTCGGCCACTTGTCCAGTAGTTAATTAGCTGGCAGCTCTCCAGCGCAGCCGCTCTGGCTCGGCTGCCTGGAACACTGTGCGGCGCTGCGCGTGGCAGCCGTTGCCGCCCCCGCAGTAAGCGGAGTCACACACACACACAGACACCATGTCTCTACACGCCACGGCCTACCGTGCTGCCCACACAGCAAAGCTTGCCACTACCTACAAAGTCTCCGAGAAGTCATCCTAAGCCTCTTGACTATGTACACGTCGGGAAATGACTATGAGAAGTAAAGCTGTGAGGACGGGGCGTGAGTCGTCCTCGGGTAGCTCAGATGGGCCGGCCGGAGTGACCGTGCGGTGCTAGGCGCTACAGTCTGGAACCGAGCGACCGCTACGGTCGCAGGTTCGAATCCTGCCTCGGGCATAGGGGTGTGTGATGTCCTTAGGTTAGTTAGGTTCAAGTAGTTCTAAGTCTAGGAGACTTCGAATGCCAAGTCCAATAGTGCTTGCTGCCATTTGATCTAAACCAGAAAAAGCTCGTCAGGTCCCGCCAAATGTCAGACCCATGCTGCAGTTTTTCTTTGACTTTGAAGGATTACTTCATCATGAATTTGTGCCACAGGGACAAACAGTTAATCGAAGGTACTATCGAGATGTGTTGCAACGCCTGCGAGGAAAGGTGAAAAGGAAACGACCTGAAACGTGGTGAGACAATTCACGGCTGTTGCATCACGATAACGCAACCGCGCATCCATCCCTGTTGGTACGTGACTGTTGCACGAGAAACGAACAATTAATAATGTTTACAGTAGTAAGTCAAAGCAGGCAAACTTTTCGTGATTCTGTCCGCAGCTCGTGGTGTTGCGGTAGCGCTCTCGCTTTCCGGGCTCGGGATCCCCGGTTCGATTCCCGGCGGGGTTAGGGATTTTCTCTGCCTCGTGATGACTGGGTGTTGTGTGTTCTTCATCATCATTTCATCGTCACTGACTCGCAAGTCGCCGAAGTGGCGTCAACTAGAAAGGACTTGCAAATACGGCGGCCGAACTTCCCCACATGGGGCCTCCCGGCCAACAATGCCATACGATCATTTCATTTTTCATTTGTTCATGATTCTAACAAACAAGATTGTTAGAGAAAAAAACATACTGTTACATTTGAGTGGTTCCACGCCCTTTTTTCATGTCTCCTCTCATTTTCATAAATTTTATTAATGTTTTATATCATTTCACGGTGGGAATGGACCAAATAAGGTTATTTTGATAAGAGTATTTGTACTGAGAGCTCTAATTAGTTTTCACTTGATTGCTATGCATTTTGGGAACTGTGCACTATGTGATCAGAAGTATCCAGACACCTCCAAAACATAGTTTTTCACGTTAGGTGCATTGTCCTGTCACCTACTCCCAGGTACTCCAAATCAGCGACCTTAGTAGTCATTAGGCATCGTGAGAGATCAGAATCGAGCGCTCCGCGGAACTCACGGACTTTGAACGTCGTCAGGCGATTGGGTGTGTCATACGTCTGTAAGCGAGATTTCCACACTCCTAAACGTCCCTAGGTCCACTGTTTCCGATGTGATAGTGAAGTGGAAACATGAAGGGACATGTACAGGATAAAAGCGTACAGGCTGACCTCCGCTGTTGACTGACACGAGACCGCTGGCAGTTGGAGAGCGTCGTAATGTAGGCAGACATCAACCCAGACCATCACACAGGAATTCCAAGCTGCGTTAGGATCCACTGCATGTACTATCACAGTTAGGAGGGAGCTGAGAAACCTTGGATTACATTGTCGAACGGCTGCTCATAAGCCGGTAAATGCCAAACGACGCCTCGCTTGGTGTAAGGAGCGTAAACATTGGACGATCGAACAGTGGAAAAACGTTGTGTGGAGTGACGAATCATGGTACACAATGTGGCGATCCGATGCCAGGGTATGTGTATGGAGAATGTCCGGGTAACGTCATCTGCCATTGTGTATAGTGCCAACAGTAAAATTCGGAGGCAATGCTGTTATGATGTGGTCGTGTTTTCCATGGAGGGGGCTTGCACCCCTTGTTGTTTTGCGTGGCACTATCACAGCACAGGCCTACATTGATGTTTTAAGCACCTTCTTGCTTCTCACTGTTGAAGAGCAATTCGGTGAGGGCGAGTGCATCTTTCAACGTGATCGAGCGCCTGTTCATAATGCACGGCCTGTGGCGGAGCGATTACACAATAACATCCCTGTAATGGACAGGCCTGACTTGAATCCTATAGAACATCTTTGGGATGTTTTGGAAGGCCAACTTCGTGCCAGGCCTCACCACCCGACATCGATACCTCTCTTCAGTGCAACACTCCGTGAAGAATTGGCTGTCATTCCCCAAGAAACCTTCCACCCCCTCACTGAACGTATGTCTGCGAGACTGGAAGCTGCGATCAAGGCTAAAGGTTGGCCCACACCATATTGAATTCCAGCATTACCGATGGAGGGCGCCGTGGACTCGTAAGACATTTTCAGCCAGGTGTCCACATGCTTTTGATCACTAAGTGTACGTTGTCTCGCTTTTAGTTTTCTCTGTTAACTTCCCTGTGTAGCTTGTTGCGAGGCGAACACCGGAGGACGCACCACAATGCGTTTTCGTGAGGGATCTGCACTTCCGCGAACACTGGGAGGGTCATACACAATGGGCTTGAGCGACTGGCGGGCGACTGACTTCGGTTGAGTTTCGCCTGTTGCATGGAGGGCGAAACGACCTGCGAGCCGTCCGAGTGTCGCCACAGTTTATGTGTTTACCGTTCCAGTGCGTCTGGAATGAAGACTGCTGGAGCCAAATGACTGTACTGTCTTCATGATTCTGAGAATTCTTGTGGGCTGTTCCCTGCTGCCGGATGCGACTGTCTGGCGACAGATGGCCGGTGGTCTAGGCATGCTGTTTTCGTAGCCGGTCAAACGGCAAGTTCAGGGCCCGCAGCTAAACAGCAGAGACATGAGTGCCAACTTAAACTGGAGCCAGTTGAAGTCATAAATTCTGCAAGAAATTGGTGGTAACGTTCGCTATTGGCGCGAATGATGTTCTGAGATAGTGTGGGGGAATTTTGAAATCAGCACTGAATGCTGATTCGCAGCTTTTCGAGGGTAGTGGGGAGTTGAATAACGTTGGCTCCGCTCTTGCGTTGCGCGACCGCGGAAGATTCGAGATCTGATCTTCGTCGGAATTGGACGGTCTTGCTACTTAGTCGCACTTTTTCGAAATCGTTATGGAGCATGACTTCCGTCATACTCCATTTTCATTCTGCGACTTAAGACCCAGATTCGTACTCTGTGTTTTCGCACCTGTACCAACAGGGCGAGTTTAGGCGGTTTTGCTGTATCTCTTCCTGGAGATACATACTCGTGCATGCAGGAGTTTCTCTGCCTGGGCCACGTGAGGAAAACAGAATTCTCGAACAGCATTCGAGGCCAGGGGTTGAAACAGAGTTGCTGCACAGCAGAACCCAGCGGTTACATCTTCAGAACGCTGCCTACCGACGACCTGCTACAGATTTCAGGACTGGTAAAATATTTTGCGGCTCCGGCATTGTAGGACCTATCATTTTTATATTGAAGTCCTCAGCAGCACGCGCGCTCACTTTGCTACAAGTCCGCCTTCTTTGTTTCTCCACGTGTTCCCATTTGAGCTCTCACTACTAATCACGATACTGCAATATAGTGGGGGGAGTAATATTTGATTCATTAGGACCTCTAGTGATTATCGTCTATCTGTTGCATCACAGAGAGTAGGAGACCCTGCGAGGTGCCGGGGCTAGCAGTGTATTTAACACTAAATTCTAGAATCTACACATGTAAATGATGCTCTAAGCCCCCCTCCCCTATTCTAACTCCGACTTTTGCTGTTGCACAAGGATTAAAAAAATATACGCGAACTGACTGTAATCAACCCTGCAAGTGGAGTAGAAAAGAGTTTGGCACCTGCAATAATTTAATTTCATAAATAAGTTAAATAAAGGAAGGATTCATTAACGTAGTGAGAAATGATGGGTTGCTCTACCGATTAACAGAATGAAAGTTCTGTCCAAAATAACAATATGATTTATTAAGACTAAACACAAAATAATAAACAAAAACACATGAAACATTTATAATACATCAAATTGGCTCAAAATGGATACACAAACAAACGCTGTGAAGGTGAAGTTGTCCCTAAACTAGATTGTGAGGTTTATGACGAAGTGGTGTGTGGAGCCAATTCCTTGCCACTCAAATCTTAAGAGAGACACACAGCTAACCCAACATTAATTGCTGCTACTCAAGACAGAACAAAGTTAGAAAAAGACGAACAGGCGCACTTTGCTGGGCTCTGATTATCACCTAGGAAAATCCCTATCTGCCGGTGCTGCGGACATACATTACCAAACTGTCTTCTTAACTGCCAGAACACGATCTGGCGTACCGGAGGCGAGGGCTGATTGCTTCGACGTCCTCGACCGAAAGGCGAGAGCCGACTACTTAGGGCACCCGTACAGGCCGAACACACAACATTCCCGCCCCCACGACAGTGGCCGTGGTTAAACGTTCCAATCAGCAGCTCGAAAACCGGCGGAAAATTCCACTCCATTGCCGGAGCACTACCATTCCACCAATGGAGATTCTTGGCGCCAATTTCTGCGCTGATTTTGCTACGTCACGGAGCTATGCCCTGAGCAAGCCAATCACAGTTACTATTTTGCAGAAAGCGCGGGAATTTTCCCGACACAACTGCCTGGGTACACAAGTCATTCCCACGCCTCGCTGGTAGCCCGCCAGAAAGTGTTTTCGCTAAGTTTCTGCGAAGTAACGGAACCTCTAGCCCAGCCGCTACTTCAGGCCCTGGCGGGCGTGTCTCTTGACAATGTCGGCGTCTGGAAAGCATTCACTCGACTGCCTCACACACGTCGGCTTAACCCTCTCGAGATCAGTAGAGCCCGCCTGTCACCGGACCACCTGGGTGACGAGAGACGTTGCGTGGGAAGTCCGCGTGTGAAGGAATAGCAACTTTCCACTGCATGCAATTAGAGAGGAGAATCGTAAGATAGAAATATGAGAGGGGGCTCATGCCACCTCTCAACCCTTGTTCTCAATCCAACTTATTCTCATAATACTTTTGTATACCTTATCCTTCACCCTACTGTTTGTATCGACAGTCAAGTACCTTTGTGTTCTGATTTATAATAAATCTCATTGTAATATTTAATCCGCATATCATTTCGTAGATAGATGCAGAATCTCATTTCCTGTAATTTATTATGATAAAATTTCCTTTTTTCAAGTGAGTAGATTACAATTATTATTAAATTATTATGAGTGTGCACTCCTTATTTTACCAACTAGCAGGGTCCACCATCAACTCCTTTCGTTAACGTTGTGCACATAATCAATTAGGTGGTAGGTAAGGAGGGGGTCGAGTGCATGTCTAGTTCTCAGGCGAAATTCGCCACAACTAAAGAGGTACAAACTCTTCTCCATCCCGGCACCTCGCACAGTGACTACTGAAGATGCTTTAGAATAAAGCGAAACGCCTCTCGTCTTGATAGACTTTCATTACAGCTGCAAAAGACGATATTTAACCTACACAATTTGCAAATACGTATTGTTGATTTAATTAAGTCATCTCGTTCTTCATCTAATTTAGTGAGCATGCAGCCCAAAGCTTCCTTGATTTCTACGTCGCTGTAGCAGTGGGATTAAATTAACGGCAGCGATTCCTCCCCGGCCAGCAGAAGATCCCTGAATTATTAGCCAGGCCGCTGACACCGAGTTTCTGATGCTGCTTGCGTTTTATTGCCAGACGACCAGCTGCTCGGCATCCAAAGTTGCGCCTCTGCGATGTCGTTAGCCGCCCCGACACCCCGCCATGTTGGCTTCTGCTTGCCTGCTCTGCTGTGGAAGTCGCACGGCACGGGGCGGCGTTTACACTTCTTCCGACAGAGTTGGCGGGACCCCCTTATAATTAGCATCGGATTCCATCAAGCAGCGGCCCCAGCCGAGCTGTACCGTAGCGAGCGAGTCAAGGCAAATATGCCAACACGGCGTGGTCGCCTTCACGCTGTAGCATTACTCGAAATTTCTCAGGTTGCGTTAGCGTGGCATGCCCCTAACGTACATCTTCATCTACATCTACGTGATTGCGCTGCTATTCACAATAAAGTGCCTCGGAGATGGTTAAACAAACCACCTTCAAGTGGTCTCTCTACCGTTCCAACCTGGAACGGCACGCGGGAAAAACGATCACTTAAATTTTTCTGTGCGAGCCCTGATTTCTCTTATTTTATCGAGTTGATCATTTCTCCATATGTAGGTGGGTCACAACAGAATGTTTTCGCAGTCGGAGGAGAAAACTGGTTATTTAAATTCCATGAGAAGATCCTGTCGCAACGAAAAATGCCTTTCTTCTGATGATTTCACGTTGACTGCAGTACAATTTTACTGCCGCCAACTTACATTTCGCGGAAAGATAAGAGAGATTAGGGCTCGTACAGAGGCATATAGGCGGTCATTTTTCCCTCGTTCTGTTTGGGAGTGGAACAGGGAGAGAAGATGCCAGTTGTGGTACGAGGTACCCTCCGCCACGCACCGTATGGTGGAGTGCGGAGTATGTATGTAGATGTAGATGTAGAATTCACGTATCATGTATGTGGCACTATCTCCCCTATTTCGCGATAATACAAAACGAGCTGCCCTTTTTTGTACTTTCTCGATGTCATCCGTCAGTCCCACCTGATGCGGACCCCACACAGCACAGCAGTACTCCAGAATAAGGCGGACAAGCGTGGTGTAAGCAGTCTCTTTAGTAGACCTATTGCACCTTCTAAGTGTTCTGGCAATAAATCGCAGTCTTTGGTTTGCTCTACCCAGAACATTATGTATGTGATCGTTCCAATTTAGGTTATTTGTAATTGTAATCCCAAAGTATTCAGCAGAGGTTGAAAATATTACTTCAGCTGTAAATTTCTTTACTTTCATCCGGCTGGTTTCGGCCTGTTATAAGCCCATCTTCAGGTGTCGTAGCTGTGCTGTGGTCCCCGAGCGCTGCGTGTACCAGGCGCGGTGTGCTGCGCTCATAGCCCCGTAAGGGACCTCCCGGACAATGACTCCAAACGCTTATTTCCACTACCTCCACTCCGGTACACCACAGGAGCTGTGCTAATCTCCTGCGTATCTTGCCCGAGGAATTCTAACGCAATCCCTACCGCTATCTCTTTCTGCATAGCGCTTGCAGTACTTGCTCATACCACTGGTGCTCAACGCATCGAGATCAGAATTCCTCTGTAGTTCTGGACTCCAGATGTTGAGCGTGCCTTTTATTCACCAGCGTAGAGTTATGTGGTTTCGTGATATGAACCATGTACACAATGTAAATCAGTTATATCGCCGTTTCTTACCTGATGGTGTAGTGTTGCCGGAGGCTCATCGACGACTTTTAATGAGGTAGTTGAGACTTACCTGCAACAGAGAGAAATTTATGACAAATAAAATCAAACATTTCAAAAAAAATCTACATTGCCCATTGGCACTAGGTTTAAAAATTATATTTACAGCTTTTATCACGACGTAGCGTGTCGATTCAAGTAAAAACATAAGTATAATAATTACCAACATCTTAAACTGGATCTATCACATGAACACTGTTAAGGGGAAGGTGAACCAAAAAATACATTTAATTTCCAGAACACTTACAAGTTCAAACGAATCCAGTAAAGACACTGCTACAGTCTACTAGTAGGTCCCTAATACTGGCATCCTTACTACATTCATGTTCATGAGGATAATGCTGGTGCATGGTACAACAACGCTCTGGTGAGCGGTTTGCGGGTTTAAATCACCTCGAGGTATGACCATGCGGTGCATTTCACCTGCGGTCGTCGCACGGTGGCGCTAGCAGCAGTCCACATACGCAGAGGTGTGTTGTGCATGCAGCGAGTTAGTGTGCAGGCGTTTTCAGACCTGCTAATGGTGACTGTGAGTTGAAAATTGCTCAAAGAACACTTATTCATGACGGTATGAGGCTTAGAATACTAGGACGACTGGAGGCAGGTCAAAAACATCAGGTCGTACCACGGGTCCTCCATGTTCCACAAAGTGTGATCTCAAGATCATGGCAACGATTCCAGCAGAAAGGAAACGTGTCCAGGAGCTACAGTACGGGACATCTACAGCGTACACAACCACAAGAAGACCGATATCTCACCATCAGTGCCCGCAGACGGCCACGGAGTACTGCAGGTAGCATTGCTCGGGACCTTACCGCAGCCACTGGAACAGCTGTCTCCAGACACACCGTCTACAGACGACTGAAGAGCCATGGTTTGCAAAAACAGACATAATGTCTTATGGGATAACAGCAATCAGTGATTTTATAATGTTACTTTAAATCCGTCTTGATTGCAAAATTTTTTTTTTTTTATTATTCATATTACCGGTTTCGGTTCATTCAGAACCATCTTCAGATCTGATATTTATGTTACAGGAGTAACCCGTCCAATTCAGCAACTTTCACATGCTTTTATGTGACGTAGCATGTGAAAGTTGCTGAATTGGACGGGTTACTCCTGTAACATAAATATCAGATCTGAAGATGGTTCTGAATGAACCGAAACCGGTAATATGAATAATAAAAAAAAAAAAATTTGCAATCAAGACGGATTTAAAGTAACATTATAGAGCCATGGTTTATTCGTCCGGAGACCTGAAAGGTTCATTCCTCTGACCCCTGGTCGCAGGAGAGCCCGTAAAGCCTGTTGTCAAAAACACAGTACATTGTCATTGGAGCAGTGGTCCGAGGTTATGTTCACGGACGGGTCCAAGTATAGTCTGATTCTCGCCGGGTTTTCATCTGGCGTGTACCAGGAACCAGATACCAACCCCCTGTCCTTGAAAGGGACCTGTATGGGGGTCGTGGTTTGATGGTGTGGGCTGGGATTATGATTGGCGCACGTTCACCCCTGCATGTCTTTGACAGGAACTGTAACAGGTCAGGTGTATCGGGACGTCATATTGCACCAGTATGTCCACCTTTTCAGGGGTGCAGTGGGTCCCACCTTCCTCCTGATGGATGATAACTCGCGGTCCCACCGAGCTGCCATCGTGGAGGAGTACCTTGAAACAGAAGATATCGGCGAATGGAGTGGCCTCCTGTTCTCCAGACCTAAACCCCATGGAGCACGTCTGGGATGCTCCCGGTCGACGTATCGCTACACGTCTTCAAACCCCTACGACACTTCAGGAGCTCCGACAGGCATTGGTGCAAGAATGGGAGGCTATACTCCAGCAGCCGCTCGACCACCTGATCCAGAGTGGGCCAACCCATTGAGCGGCCTGTGTACGGGTGCATGGTGATCATATCCCCTACTGATGTCGGGGTACATGCACAGGAAACAGTGGCATTTTGCAGCACATGTGTTTCGGTGTTTCGGGACGGTTTTCTCATCTGTGTCGTGTGTATTTCCCATGTGCCTATGCTGTTTAGCGCCAGTTTTGTGTAGTGCCACGTTGTGTGGAATCACATTCAGCAATTATCAAAATGGTTCAAATGGCTGAGCACTATGGGTGTTAAACCTGAGGTCATCAGTGCCCTAGAACTTAGAACTACTTAAACCTAAGCATATCACAGACATCCATGCCCGAGGTAGGATTCGAACCTTCGACCGTACCAGTTGCGTGGTTCCAGACTGAAGCGCCTAGAACCGCTCGGCCACTACGGCCGGCCTGCAATTATCGTTAATTTATGAGCATGAGTGTAGACAGCGCTGGTGGAAGAAGACATCAAGAAAATACGAAGGTCGGCTTGACTTGTGCTATCACCAAATAGGGAAGACAGTCTCAGGGGTAGGATGTACTAGGGATGGTGACAATCATCAAAACAAACGCATTTTTCTTTGTCGCGACATCATTTCACCAAATTTCGATCATCACCTTCTTCATCCAAATATCAAAATATTTTTTTACTTATATATACGAGAGTTACCCAGAAAGTAATGCACAGCATTATTTTCTCTTCAACAATTGTTTTTTTGAACATAACGATAATTACACACCGACAGAATGGTGTTTTATCTACACACCCTATTTTTCCACGTAATTTCCATGCCGTTCTATGGCCTTCCTCCAGCACGTAACAAGGGCGTGTAGGCACTGTCGGTACCAATCCTTATCCTGGTGGCGGAGCCAGTGCTTCACTGTGTGAACTTCCTTTGCTGACTGACAGATGCAGCGCCAACTGCCGAGTCATGATGCGTCTGTCCTCGTGAATGACAACGTCAGTTCGCTGCAACATGTCAGGTGTGACAGCCGTGGATGGTCTCCCCGACCGCTGCAAATCGTGGAGCTCCGCCGAACTGCATTCTGATGATCTCACCCTCTGTACCTAGCGACTAACTGCACTTCTGTCGACAGCAGGTGCTTCATAGACTTTTCACAAGTTTTTGTGAATATTCCCCACGGCTTCTCTGCAGTGAGAAATTGGCACGCTGCTTGTAACATACTGCACGCAAAGACGCCATTTTGAAACGGTCTTGCTGCTACGCTATCTGTCGGAAGTGATAGGAACTTGGCGCGCTCACTCAGGAGGCTACAAATAATACTACGTAACGTTTCGCATTCGTAGCATCGTTTTCGACTGAGAAGAATAATGCGGTATACTACTTTCTGGGCAACCCTCGTACAAATAGAAAATTGGCCATCGTGATAAAATAAAACAAATCTGATATCGGACGGAAAGTCTTAGGTGTTCATTTCTTAAGCAGGGTATTCTACAGTGGAACGGTCGGGATATAGTCTCATAGTGGTTCTATGCACTCTCTACGCAACACTTAAGTGGGAACTGCAGAGCAGTTCTGTTCTGCAGGCTAGGAACAAGAATGTTTGGCGTAGTAGACATCACAGCTGTATGTCCTCCACGCCTACACCGAGTTCAAAGACGGCTCCTTACGACACACGACACACGACGGGTCCTTACGACGCACCGCTGTTCCACTTTACTTGTTTGATAGAACAGACAATTACTGGCTCTATGGTCAGTGAGACACTATGTGAACAAAAGTATCCGGACACTTTTTTCATATTAGGTGCCTTGTGCTGCCACCTACTACCGGGTACTCCATATCAGCGACCTCCGTACTCATTAGTCATCGCGACAGAGCGGAATGGGACGCTCCGTGGAACTCACGGACTTCGATCGTGGTCGGGTGAATGGGTGTCACTTGTGTCATACGTCTGTACGCGAGATTTCCTGACTCCTGAACATCCCTAGGTCCACTGTTTCCGATGTGATAGTGTAAGAGGTCCATGATTAAGGAATTAGTTGCTAGCGCACTCGAGCAGATGTAATTTCGATGGATTGCTCACGCGCTGCCTGCGATATGTAAGCTATAAGAGAATCTCAGACCAAAGAGCAGTGTTGGCTGCAGTAGGAACTGTGTGGCAGTAGGAGTAAGTAGTAGCTAACAGTCTGGTGTATCGTGTTGGCTGGGCCGGTCGTGGGGAGCGATGGCGGAGCCTGAGCGATATAATGTAAGGTAAAAGCAGCCTCGCGCATATGTAGTATTGTTATATCAAGTCCCATGTAAATGTTTTTAAAAAAATATCTTAATAATAATCTTTCTCATAAAAAGTAACTTTTGACGATCATTCAATTCAATTTAAAGAATTTACTAATTTCTCCAATCCTTGGTCATCCCGATTATTGAAAAGAAAAATCAGTTGTTTCCTTTTATAAATGATAAATCTATCGGCCAGCATTGCACAGGGCTGTGCCAGAATAATTTCTTATAGGAGCAGACATATATGCGTTATCCGGCGACATTATTGAGGTAAGAATTTTCAATTTTTTTCACAATGATCTTTCAGGGCCATGACGCAGCACTGCTGACGTCCAAAATTTACCAGGTTAAATTCACAGTCATTATTGAAAGGTTATAAGTGAGCGACAATTTTTTATTAAGAGTCACATTGTATTATTGATAGGTTTCGGAACTTATCTGTTGGGCAGTTACACTCAATGTGAATTGTAGAATTATATTTTTTACTGTTGGGAGGTTATTAAATAAATATCTATGGGAGGTTACAATAGTCAAGTGGAAACCTGAAGGGACACGTACAGCGCAAAAGCTTACAGGCCGGCCTCCTCTGTAGACTGACAGAGACCGCCGACAGTTGAAGAGGATCGTAATGTGTAACAGGGAGACATCTATCCAGACAATCACCCAGGAATTCCAAACTCCGACAGGACCAACTGCAAGTGCTATGACAGATAGGCGTGAGGTGAGAAACCTTGGCTTACGATGTCGAGCGGCTGTTCATAAGCCGGTAAATGCCAAACGACGCCGGTAAATGCCAAACGACGCCTCGCTTGGTGTAAGGAGCGTGAACATTAGACGATTGAACAGTGGAAAAACGTTGTGTGGAGTGAATAATCACGATACACAATCCTACAGAATACCTTTGGGATATTTTGGAACGCCGACTTCGTGCCAGGCCTCACCGACCGACATCGATACCTCTCCTCAGTGCAGCATTCCGTGAAGAATGGGCCGCCATTCCCCAAGCAACCTTCCAGCACCTGACTGAACGTACGCCTGCGAGAGTGGAAGCTGTCTTCAAGGCTAAGGGTGGACCAACACAATACTGAATTCCAGCATTACCGATGGAGGGCGCCACGAACTCGTAAATCATTTTCAGCCAGGTGTTCGGATACTTTTGACCACATAGCGTAGATGGTTGGCAGTGGTTGCCATACTGAATTTAATGGTAGAACCTCATCTTTCAAACTCCACAGGCGAGATTCACTGACGGAATAAACACAATACGCATCGTAACTTCTTTAGTACTCCATATGCCAAAATTCAAAGCTCAATTCCTGCCGTCTGAGCCATGGCGTCGTTGTGCTGTCTTTGGCTTCTCTGACTGACTGGCGTCCTAGCAGGAGACGCAAGTGCGACACTGGTTCGCTGGGTTTACCGCTGCTTGCGAGTGAGGAAAATGGGTGAGCGGTGCCGCGGTTGGCGAGCTGGTGTTGATATGAGGACGGACTGATCGGCCAGTCTGTGCACATGGTGGCCATCGGGGTTCCTTGGTGTATTCCGAGCCGTGTACAAGACAGCATCCATTGCGGCGGATTTCTGGGTTCTGGACAGACCAGATCAGCAATTTGCCTTCTGGAATGTTCTCGCCGTGTGCAGTTTAGATGTTGGCGGCAGGAATCGAGCTTTGAATTTTGGCATATGGAGTACTAAAGAAGTTACGATGCGTATTGTGTTTATTCCGTCAGTGAATCTCGCCTGTGGAGTTTGAAAGATGAGGTTCTACCGAAATTATTGTAACCTATTTGAAGTCGCGTATAATGAACTGCTACGTCGTAAAGAAGAATTAATTACACTACTGGCCATTGCTACACCAAGAAGAAATGCAGATGATAAACGGGTATTCACTGGACAAATATATTATATTAGAACTGACATGTGACTACATTTTCACGCAATTTGGGTGCATAAATCCTGAGAAATCAGTACCCAGAACAACCACCTCTGCCCATAATAACAGCCTTGATACGTCTGGGCATTGAGTCAAACAGAGCTTGGATGGCGTGTACAGGTACAGCTGCCCATGCAGCTTCAAGATGATACCACAGTTCATCAATAGTGACTGGCGTATTGTGACGAGCCAGTTGCTCGGCCACCATAAACGTTTTCAATTGGTGAGAGATCTGGAGAACGTGGTGGCCAGCGCAGGAGTCTAACATTTGCTGTATTCAGAAAGGCCCGTGCAGGACCTGCAACATGCGGTCGTGCATTATCCTGCTGAAATGTAGGGTTTCGCAGGCATCGAATGAAGGGTAGAGCCACGGGTCGTAACACATCTGAAATGTAACGTCCACTATTCAAAGTGCCGTCAATTTGAACAAGAGGTGACCGAGACGTGTAACCAATGGCACCCCATACCATCACGCCGGGTGATACGCCAGTATGGCGATGACGAATACACGCTTCCAATGTGCGTTCACCGCGATATCGCCAAACACGGATACGACCATCATCATGCTGTAAAGGCCGGCCGCGGTGGCCGAGCGGTTCTAGGCGCTTCAGTCCGGAACCGCGCGACTGCTGCGGTCGCAGGTTCGAATCCTGCCTCGGGCATGGATGTGTCTGACGTCCTTAGGTTAGTTAGGTTTAAGTAGTTCTACGTTCTAGGGGACTGATGACCTCAGATGTTAAGTCCCATAGTGCTCAGGGCCATTTGACCTTTTATTTTTTTTTAATGCTGTAAACAGAACCTGGATTCACCCGAAAAACTGACGTTTTGACATTCGTGCGTCCACGTTCGTCGAGTAGACCGTTGCAGGCTCTCCTGTCTGTGATGCAGCATCAAGGGTAACCGCAGCCATGGTCTCCGAGCTGATAGTCTGTGCTGCTGCAAACGTCGTCGAACTGTTCGTGCAGATAGTTGTTGTCTTGTAAACGCCCCATCTGTTGACTCTGGGATGGAGATGTGGCTGCACGATCCGTTACAACCATGTGGATAAGATGGCTGTCTTCTCGACTGCTAGTGAAACGAGGCCGTTGGAATCCAGCACTGCGTTCCGTGTTACCTTCCTGCACCCACCGATTCCATATTCTGCTAAGAGTCGTTGGATATCGACCGACGCGAGCAGCAATGTCGCGCTACGATAAACCGCAATCGCGATAGGCTACAATCCGACCTTTATCAAAGTCGGAAACGTGATGGTACGCATTTCTCCTCCTTACACGAGGCATCACAACAACGTTTCACCAGGCAACGCCGGTCAAGTGTTGTTTGTGTATGAGAAATCGGTTAGAAACTTCCTCATGTCAGCACGTTATAGGTGTCGCCACCGGCGCCAACGTTGTGTGAATGCTCTGAAAAGGTAATCATTTGCATATCACAGCATCTTCTTCCTGTCGGTTAAATTTCGCGTCTGTAGCACGTCATCTTCGTGGTGTAGCAATTTTAAAGGCCAGTAGTTTAACTTGACCTTTGACTATGCCACAGATAAGGCAGGTACTGCGTTTAAACTCTTTTGATTATTTGCTTAGATGCATAGATTTTAAAATTTTGATCTGTCTAATATAAAAATGTGTGAAAAAATTTGAGTATAGATGAATATATTCCCTTCGTGGCTGCTGTAAGGAAAGAACGGGTTAGGTACAGGATGAGTTCGCGGGTCGGGCGCTTCCGTTGGGGCAAAGTCGGAGAAAAATGCTACAACTGTCGATGAACACTCCATCTCTCGTGGCAGGTAAAGTTCTCACAGTCGCCTTAAGACTTTCTTGAAACACTTTAAGAATGAGAAGGTTGAACAACAGTGGCAGTATGATATGTTCTAACAAACTGGTCGCTTAGGGAACGTCTGGAACACACGAGCTGATGTCGAAATACTGCGCGTCGTTCGGACCGTGATAGTAGCAGATTCGCCTGTTAATTTGCGAAGAAATCACTACGCACTGGATTGCTAAACACACTAATCGTTTCATGAATGTCCGGGGATCCAACATCGAATAAAAGTTCGTATACGATATTTACCTTCTTTTTGACAAGGTAAATTTTTTATTCTTGATAACTACGATCACTAGTTGTGTCTCCTCTGCAATTCAAATTACGTCTATATGCAAACCACGTATCTAAACCCCCCCAAAAAAAACAATGTCCAATAGGCATTCCTTATCTCCAAAATTACAAAAGGCATAGATGCTGTTTTTCACAGCAAAGAGCGTTGTAGTTTCAATTACGGTAGCGCATCATCGCTGGAACCCGCAGCCGGAATATTACAACAATATTATTTAACGGCTCCGCTGCGATTGTAAATTACCGCCACACCTCCAAAGTGAATTGCAGTGACGCAGTCACTGCGCTGTGGAAATTTACTGCCTCACCAACACAGCTAGACCGCAATAGAGCGGTGATGCTGCATTGTAACATATCACCCCGGACTACAAGTCCATTAAAAAAAAAAAAAAAATGTAAATTACGATGTTTGTTTTAACGATTATGTAGGATCTTTCACCCGCAAAACTAGTAAATAAGGCATCCTTAGTCACTTCACGCAATAGATATGATGCGAACCACGTAAACACACCACCATACACCATAGAATCGTCAATTCACATTCCGTAGGGACATTACAGGTGAGCGTATACTGATTTGCTTAGTGATTTCTCTTTACGTGCGTAAAAGAAGTGTGGTAAAGGCAGCCGGACTGTTAGAACCTCCGCGTTAGTCTCGGCTTACGTGAATGTTTAGTTAGATTGGCCATTGTCTGAAGTGGCAAATCTGTCTCTAACTGTTCTGCTCCGATTCTGCCGCCAGTACTTAATGTGCACTGGTGTTTCCATTTGTGTAAGCCATTCCTTATCTGTTGTAAGTTTCGAATAATGTTGAATCAGTTCTTCATGTTTTAAACTAACGTTCTTTTCAGATTGTTTTAGATGGGTTTAAATCTTGTGGGTCTGCAATCTCAGTTTTAGGTGTAAATATTAAGCCTGAAGTCCGTGGGCTGTTAGAACCTCCGCGTTAGTCTCGGCTTACGTGAATGTTTAGTTAGATTGGCCATTGTCTGAAGTGGCAAATCTGTCTCTAACTGTTCTGCTCCGATTCTGCCGCCAGTACTTAATGTGCACTGGTGTTTCCATTTGTTTAAGCCATTCCTTATCTGTTGTAAGTTTCGAATAATGTTGAATCAGTTCTTCATGTTTTAAACTAACGTTCTTTTCAGATTGTTTTAGATGGGTTTAAATCTTGTGGGTCTGCAATCTCAGTTTTAGGTGTAAATATTAAGCCTGAAGTCCGTGCCAGAAGGGTAAACTCGTATCTGTTATTCTGTAGTTTCAAAGAGCATTCGATGTCTGTTAGTAAATCTACTGTTGGTTATCACAAGTGTCTTATCCTTTTATATTAGCAATTTTAGTACAGTAATAGAAATCTCTGCTTGTAATTAAAAGGTTTAAGCCTCAGAGTTAAGTAATTGGTTAGTGAATATTACGTCACTTTAAGGGCTTTATTAAGTCTTGAAAAGCTGCCAAGAATTCTTCCAGGTTGTATGGCCGTGGCCCATGGAACTCTTCTATCCGTGACGTTTCGTCCAAAGCTACGTTCGACATCTTCGGATGTGCTCCTGCTTGTGCTGAGTCTTGCCGAGCAGGAACCAGGAGCACCTCCGAAGATGTCCAACGTAGCTTTGGACGAAACGTCAGGGACAGAAGAGTTCCGTGGGCCATGGCCATACAACCCGGAAGAATTCTCGGCAGCTGAAACATCCGGTCGTGAAAGCCTTCATTGTATGACAAGTTCAATTGGCTCTGAGCACTATGGGACTTAACATCTGAGGCCATCAGTCCCCTAGATTTAGAACTACTTAAACCTAACTAACCTAAGGACATCACACACATCCATGCCCGAGGCAGGATTCGAACCTGCGACCGTAGCAGTCGCGCGGTGCCGGACTGAAGCGCCTAGAACCTCTCGGTCACCACTGCCGGCGTATGATAAGTCTTGAAAAACCTGAACACCCTATCGCCGGATCTCTTGACTTTAGTGTGGTAGAGTGTGCGTGCGTTATTTGTTTACAGCCTTGGCATCCGAGCCGTGTCATTGTAATTGATCGGCGCTTGCCCGAGAGTACGTAGGCCTGCTTCCGTATTTCAGCCTGTGCATGTACCCGGACTGTGTCTCCGGTGGCCGTTATCTTTCGCTGGAGTTCTGATTCCAGCTGCTGCTGCTGAACGAATTAAGTTTTCAGGTTACTGTATTTGATCGGTCGTTTTAAGTTACTGCCTTTTCGAGGTTGCCCAGTCTTGTGATCTAACGTAACGAAGCTAAGAATCTCTTTTCTGTACCTGCAAACATTTACTGTACTTAAATTTTTGAACGTTTAAATTTCATCTGTATTTGACTGCTCTTCATAGCTTGGCCTAACATGGTTGACACTTCTTGTAATTTATTGCAAGATTACCTGACTTTAAACGCTGGAAATTTGCTCTCTTTCTACACACTGATTCCTGTTCTAGGTTGTGTGTAATTTAATTTAGGAACCCTTACAGTTTATTGCACTGTTACACTTGAGAGACTTGGTCACTCACTGTGCAAAATGAAAAGCCGTTTTGAGTATTTGAAAACAAAATTTTGAGGAAAATTTTCGGAGAGAAAAGGAATGACATTAGCGGAGAGTGGCGAAAACTGCATAACGAAGAGGTTCACGAACTCTATTCAAGCCCTTACATAGTCAGTATCATTAAATCACGTAGGCTGCGATGGGCGGGTCACGTAGCTCGAAAGGATGAGGGCAGGGCAGCGCGCAGAGTACTGAAGCTAAGGACATCACACACATCCATGTCCGAGACAGGATTCGAATCTGCGACCGCGCCATTTAAAAGTTTACGTGAACTTAAGAGTGGTCCCTGCGGGGTAAGATCGGCTTCGGCCTCCTTATTGTGATAAACAGTAGTTGTTTCAGTTATTGTTCATTTCAAATTTGCTTGTGTTGGTGAAGCTTGTTGTTTAAAGTGACATTTCTTTTCTCTTAAAGACTGCTTACGTAAGCGAAACTTGCGTTGTCCGTGATGAGCGGAAATGCCCCAAGTTCGGTGTTCTCGGCACACTCTTGACACTGTGGATCGAGAAATACTGAATTGTCTACCGATTTCCAAAATGAGATGTCGCATGCGTCTATCTCCAATTACCATTCCGTGTTAAAAGTCTGTTAACTCGCGTCGTGCGACCACAATCACTTCGGAAATCTTTCCACATGAATCAGCTGAGTACAAATGGCAGCTCTCGCCATGCATTGCTTTTTTTCTACCCCGTGCGTGCGATACCTCCGCTCGCAGTAAATGTGTATATCGCTATCCCATGGTCCGCCCCGATAGCTGAATGGTCAGCGCGGGGGTCTGTCAGGCTAAGGGGCCCGGGTCGTAGATTTTCTGCGCTCAGGGACTGGGTGTTGTGTTGTCCCCATTATCATTTCATCATCATCAGTGGCAGGCAACGGGAAACCACCACAGGAATCACTTCCCTAGACGCTCATGCGATGGACCTCTATGACCAGGCTTCCCCCATGACAAACCTGCCGTAAGGTAGAACACAAAGTTGTTGTTTCTTTTCCCCTCTCCCATGACTTTTGCCACTTCAGTGTATACTACACTAAACGCTAGTTGAGAGAGTAACATTTCAAGTTTCACGTTGGTGGTCGACTGTGTTTCAGTAGATACGTGTCTTTAAATAGGGCATATAGAGAGCAGGCATCCCAAACCTTTTAGCTGGGCTTCAATCGTTTGAAACATAATTAAGTAAACAAAAACAGAAGTAGTTTTAATGTGGGAGTTAAGGCTGAGATAGGAAAGAATGCTACCAACAGACACACAAACCAGCACGCTAATCGAGCCTGATCTTGCAGCAACTGCTGCCCCGTCGCTGTTCTAGACGAGGCGCCCTTTGTTCCTCGTTCACGCAGCACTCAGAATAATAGGGCTAATAGGGTGGACACGATCCACAATGGCGCCGCTTGAGACGCCACCCAGCCAGCAATCGAAGGCGGGAACAATGGCGACAGAGAAGTCCCTCTGTGTCGGGTTTGTTTCTTCCGTACCCTCCCCCCTCACCCACCCCATTGTTCCGCTCGACTTGCGGCCCGTTCAGTTCCTTTTCAGAAGTTAGCAACAAAGACCCCTGTTTACAGTGGGGCTCACTCTTGTCGTAGAAAGCATTCGTTTTTTCCTTTTTCTCGTTTTTCCGAAGTATAGCCTGACTCAGCGGCTATCGATCTGTGATAGTATCTTTTGTGTTAGCAGAAGAGCCAACACCGTGTTACGAGTGGAGGCCGAAATGCACGCGTTTTAGCTCACGCAGGCTGGCGTGAAGAACTATACTGACGTGAGGTCTGGAACATGACAAGGAATGAGAATTCAGAAAGCGGACGTAATTAGTTTGATACTTAACTTTAATCCATTAATGATGAACGTCGCTCTTGACGGTACATGATTCACAATATTATCAGTTCAGAATACATTCTTGAAGTCATTACTTATAGTAACTGAATATGGCGCCTTGCTAGGTCGTAGCAAATGACGTAGCTGAAGGCTATTCTAAACTGTCGTCTCTGCAAATGAGAGCGTATGTAGACAGTGAACCATCGCTAGCAAAGTCGGCTGTACAACTGGGGCGAGTGCTAGAGAGTCTCTCTAGACTAGACCTGCCGTGTGGCGGCGCTCGGTCTGCAATTACTGATAGTGGCGACACGCGGGTACGACGTGTACTAACGGACCGCGGCCGATTTAAAGGCTACCACCTAGCAAGTGTGGTGTCTGGCGGTTACACCACAGTATCTGTAACAGTACAAGGCAGATACAATATCTGATCGGAAGCAGCTCGATGTTAGTTTAGAGTGTATCCACCCTTAGCCTTAATGACATTGGCCCATGTTATATCGACAAAAAGAATCGGTATATGGAAGGAAGAAATGTCGATATCGGCTTATAAAAATATTGGCTGCACATTGTAAATATACACAAGTTGTATATTTAAGTATTGATTTATTATTAGATATTCTGTACATCAACAAGCTAGCAACCTGCGTATCCCCCTTAAAGAAAGAACTGAAAGAAAAACTCTTAATTTGAAAATTTTTAAGTTAATTATGGGACTTTGGGCAGATGAAAAGCCGTATTACAATACTTTCTCGGTCGACTGTTGTGATGTCAATTAACAACTGTGTACACTGTGCACTGTCATGCAATTTTTTATTCCAGTTAGCCTCTCATACATTATTTTCTTAATTTGTCATTGGCTCCATGACGAAATAACTTTTTTTTTACGTTGATGCATGAAAATTGCGTACTGAAGCTAACGTTGCAGTTCTGTTCATAGGACCGAGTGCCGATTACGTCAGCATATCCCCTCACACGCCTCCATCCACCGCAAAGGCCAATCTTGTCATATAGATTTTTGTTCATCTCTTTCAACAATTGTTTTTGAAGAATGGCGATGTGAAGAAATTGCACACTAGTTGCGTTAGAAATTGTTTTATTTTTTTAATGCAACTGGCATGCTGTTTCTTCACATCGGATATCTTGTTATTCCATTCACACCGCCACCGCCCAGTGTAGTCGAACGTCTTCTTTTGTGCCACACAAACTTGCTTCACAACGTCAAAGAGAACGACTGGACGTGATGAAAGCTCAAGAAGTAGTAAGACTCTTTCAGACAGTGAAACTAAAATCATGTTCCACTACAATTTCAAAATTTTTCGAAAAATGTAATATAAAATAAAAATATCGGCACTCGAGATTGCCCTTTTTATTTGACATATCGGTACATCGGGGAAGAAAATTTCACACACCCACACACATATATCTATAACACTGAAGAACCAAAGAAACTGGTGCACCCGCCTAATGTCGTGTAGGGCCCCGGCGAGCGCACAGAAGTGCCGCAACACGACGTGGCGTGGACTCGACTAATGTCTGAAGTAGTGCTGGAGGGAATGGACACCATGACTCCTGCAGGGCTGTTCATAACTCCGTAAGCGTACGAGAAGCTGGAGATCTCTTCTGAACAGCACGTTGCAAGGTGCTCAATAACGTTTTTGTATGGGTAGTTTGGTGGCCAGCGGAAGTGTTTAAACTCAGAAGAGTGTTCCTGGAGCCACTCTGTAGCAATTCTGGACGTGTGTGAGGTGTCGCATTGTCCTGTTGGAATTGCCCGAGTCCGTCGGAATGCACAGTGGATATGAATGGATGCAAGTAATCAGACATGATGCTTAAGTACGTGTCACCTGTCAGATTGTATGTATCAGGGGTCCCATATCAATCCAACTGCATATGCCCCACACCATCACAGAGCCTCCACCAGCTTGAAAGGTCCCCTGCTGACATGCAGGGTCCATGGATTCATGAGGTAGTCTCCATATCCTTACACGTCCATCTGCTCGATACAATTTGAAACGAGACTCGTCCGACCGGGCAACATGTTTCCAGTCATCAACAGTTCAATGTCGGTGTTGAAGGGCCCAGGCGTTGCGTAAAGCTTCGTACCGTGGAGTTATCAAGGGTACACGAGTGGGCTTTCGGCTCCGAAAGCCCATGTCGATGATGTTTCGTTGAATGGTTCGCACGCTGAACCTTGTTGATGGCCCAGCATTGAAATCTGCAGCAATTTGCGCAAGGGTTGCACATCCGACACCTTGAACGATTCTCTTCAGTCGTCACCGGCCGGTGTGGCCGAGCGGTTCTAGGCGCTTCAGTCTGGAACCGCGCGACAGCTACGGTCGCAGGTTCGAACCTGCCTTGGGCATGGATGTGCGTGATGTCCTTAGGTTAGTTAGGTTTAAGTAGTTCTAAGCTCTAGGGGACTGATGACCACAGCAGTTAAGTCCCATAGTGCTCAGAGCCATTTTTTGAACAGGTACTTGGCTGTATTGCCTCAAGGTACGGCGGTTCCTCTGATGGTGATCTGCGGTAGGTCGGCTGGGATATGCTTCTTGGTGGTCCCGTTCTAACAGGATCTTTTTCCGGCCGCAGTGATGTCGGAGATTTAATGTTTTACCGGATTCCTGATATTCACGGTACAATAGTGAAATGGTCGTACGGGAAAATCTCCACTTCATCGCTACCTCGGTGATGCTGTGTCCCATCGCTCGTGCGCCGTCTATAACGCCATGTTCAGACTCAGTTAAATCTTGATAATCTGTAGCAACAGTAACCGATCAAACAAGTGCGTTGCCGACTGCTGCGCCGTATTCTGGGTGTTTACATCTCTCTGTATTCTAATACGTATGTCAATACTAGTTTCCTTGGAGCTTCAGTGTTTAAGTTGCGGTGTCTCGCCCCTACAGATCGGGATACGTACCGCATTAAAATCCAGCATATAATGCCCAGTTTTCATTCATTGTTGCCAGAATTGTCTCAAAAATGGTTCAAATGGCTCTGAGCACTATGGGACTTAACATCTATGGTCATCAGTCCGCTAGAACTTAGAACTACTTAAACCTAACTAACCTAAGGACATCACACAACACCCAGTCATCACGAGGCAGAGAAAATCCCTGACCCCGCCGGGAATCGAACCCGGGAACCCGGGCGTGGGAAGCGAGAACGCTACCGCACGAGAATTGTCTCCTCGAATGCCTTCGGTCGCACCCTGGCCTCAGGTTCGATTTGTGACGCAGCCGCAACATTTTGTGGGCGACATCGTGTATTGTCGAAAGAGACAAATGTATCTGCCTGCCTTCTTGTCAGTTGATTGAATGACAACTCTTTCCACTCAACAGATGAAATTTTAGATATAAATTAGTGATCTTACAACTTAAAAAAAAAAGAAAGAAAAATTTATTCATGGCATGAAAGAAACCCTTTGTTAAACTGACACGTCGCACAGCATTACGAAGTGTCGTATTCAGGATTTATGGAATAGATACTAATCTAATCTAATCGCAGCGAGGGCTCCTCTGGAAGGAGGTACCATCTGGAAGTGCGTACCTGACGGCTCGCAATCGAAAGCAAACCCCTAGTTTCCGGAAACCACTTGTCCCATTTCATGATTATTACGCAAGGGAGAACACGGTCATTTGGTCCCAACCCATTCGCCGAAAACCAACTTGCACCATTGTAAGAGGCTTTAGCTCCACGACAGAAAACACACAGAATATCTTCTGCTGTAGAGTCCACGTGGTTACTGTAGAGTCCACGTGATTACTGACGCGCGTTTACGTGCACACACCAGCTACACGCATGTGCACGGGGTACCAACTGCCGCAAACAAACAAACACTTTGAATTGCCAAACGGCAAAAAAAATGTCAATAATGTCTCATTTTATTACATTTTCTATTATAATATGTTGAACCTGCACACGCTCTACAACCCTTGTAGCCAAAGAAACATCGAAGAGATCAGATTACGAGTTTCAATGATATTCTGAATTAAGAAGAAAATTCACATTTAAAGTGATTTGGGAGATGAAGCTAACGATCTTATTTGCCAAAAACTAAAGCGGATTGAGGATTTTTTTTTCTTGAAGAAGACTTATTTGAAAGCGTTATACCGTTATCCTAAAACAGAGACGATTTCAGAAGATATAAATCACCTATTTCGTTGTTGCATATGTAGAACGTATTTTATTTAGCGTATCACTATGGCAAATTTACGAAAATCAAATAAATTTTCTGATGAGATGATTGAAAAAAAATTTAATCTGAAGACTGATTTAAAAGTAAAAAAGAATTGCAGCAAAAAATGTCACTGGATTCCGAATTTATCTTTTACTATTGAATGTGGCAATGTTCTGCCTCTTCTCTCTGTCCATCCCCTCCTTCTTCCCCCCCCCCCTTCTCCCTCTCTGTCCCCACCCTCTCTCTCTCTCTCTCTCTCTCTCTCTGTCCACCTCCTCCTTCCCTTTTTTTATGTCAATTTCGTCTCTCCCCCCCTCCCTTCCGCCACCTCTCTAGCCTTGAACTTTGTTTATTGTTACTGCAAATAAAACTGTGATAGGAAATCGAGGAAAGTGAAAGGAGAAGGTAAATCGGTTGGGATCTTTGCTATATGGAGTATGGGACAGACCTCCCCATTTTCTTGATCCGGGTAGACAGTAGCTTAAATGACAGTATTTCACGTAGTTCGAATATGCTAACGAGTAGAATTACGGCGTTTTGGACGATTCAGATACCTTAGTAGTATTCTGATCATAAGCCGATGAGCCATAAATACAGATGTCCCGTTTACTTTAGAATTGTGTGACCATATTTTTTGAAGCTGAAAACGGAACACTTCTCAGTTGACACTTTTTTAATGAGTGTTGATCTTAGGCCTTTAGGTTAACGTAATTAGAAAATCTAAAACCTTATTTATGTATTTATTATTAATAAACAAAATATGATTATCACAGTACTTAACGTATTGATTATGACAAGGGCAATGTTATTATAACATACAAAATAATATTATCTGTGCCGGCCGGAGTGGCCGTGCGGTTCTAGGCGCTCCAGTCTGGAGCCGAGCGACCGCTACGGTCGCAGGTTCGAATCCTGCCTCGGGCATGGATGTGTGGGGTGTCCTTAGGTTAGTTAGGTTTAATTAGTTCTAAGTTCTAGGGGACTGATGACCTCAGAAGTTAAGTCGCATAGTGCTCAGAGCCATTTGAACCAATATTATCTGTAACTCTACTATTACTATAGAAATAAATACCAAAACAATTTATATAACTCATAAAACTATTTGTTGTTGGATATATTTTTCTGTAGAATGAATTTTCTTCAGAAGAAGTTTTTCATTCTGCTTCAAGTAATTGAAAAACTCACGCCAAGTAATTGAATTTTTCGTAAGCAACAGTGCTTTCAGCGTTTAAACTTTCTCTCTACAAGAGAATAAAATCACCTGGCAGTGATACTCCAATTTCTTATAAAATTCGTTATAAAAGTAGCTCAATGATTACTTCTAAGAGAAGTGTTACTGAAACATCTCTCCTCATATCCAATAAACTTCTTCTCCCTCAGTATTCCACTGAGCAATATTGTCTGCAGCAGCAAATTGCGTAATATACACAAATTCACTGAAAATGGCATTATCATCGATCGATTATATCTGTTGTTCCACCTGATGCATTGGTACTCACTGGCATACACATTTCGACATCACTCCATTTTAGGACATTGTTAAGCATATCCATACAAACTTCTCACTTCACTTCAAATGTCTCAGTAGATGGCGCAATGAACATCAGAATCGGACCGCGTTTTCTTTATGAATGTGTTCCTACGGCAGGAGATAAAGTATAAGCAAAAAAGACTTCGTATTTGTTGATTTGTGCATAATTATCGCGAGTTAATTTAAAATTCTGTATATACTGCAAGACCCACGCCACGGGCTGAGATATTTACTTTTGTTACAACGCAACAGTGAATACACACTTTCGTTTTGGCTTCTTGAATCTCTGACGAAACTGCCGAAACACTGCACATCACACTCAGACTACCACCGAGTCACTGAGAGAACGGAATCGAATAATCTGAGTGAAGCGCGGAAAGTAAAACAATGTCGGCAGTGTGGCCATTTCGATGGTTTGTTTTCCCGAACGAATTTTGTCCATCGATAACATAACTTTCCTTCTTAGGAGTTATGGACATAAAGATTTAAATATTTGGTAGCGTAACAGAGAATAAAAAATAAATACTACTTTCTAACAAAATGGGACAAAGAGGCGTCCCGACAAAATTTGTCGGGACACCGGGACCGCAGGTTGAAAAACGGTACCGTCCCGTTCAAAACGGGACATCTGATCACTTTAGTTAAAACCGAGGAAGAGAACAAAACAGTACAGTGCTGTGTACGAAATTTCTGTTCAGAATTATGTACAGGGTGTCCCAGTCTATTTTTCTCTTGGAATCATCTAAAATGTATAGTGTTTTTCAACGTACAGGAGAAAAATAAATTGCAGATTGGAATCAGTGTCCGAAAGCATCATCAACCGTGGCGACAGAGTATCTCATTCATAGGGGACAGTCCGTCTACGCAGCAGTTCGCTCCATGTTCTCCACTGGCGATCGTGGCAATCGGTCGGTATTGCATTGTATGTATTGTATGTTAACCGAGGACCTAGAAACGATGGAGAGGCTACGTCCCCGCCGCAGCCGCAGTGGTCCACAACCCCACGACGACTACCGCAGTCCACTTCACCACTCCGCCACTCTATCAGGGTTATCGTGCGGTTCGGCCCCCGGTGAACCCCCTAGGGAACGTCTCACACCAGACGAGTGTAATCCCAATGTTTACGCGTTGGAGTAATGGTGGTGTACGCGTAGGTGGAGAACTTGTTTGCGCAGCAACCGCCGACATAGTGTATGTAAGGCGGGATAAGGGGAACCAGCCCGCATTCGCCGAGGAAGATGGAAATCCGCCTAAAAACCGTCCACAGACTGGCCGGCTCACCGGACCTTGACACAAGTCCGCTGGGCGGATTCGTGCCGGGGACCAGGCGCTCCTTGTCAGTCCGGAAAGCCGTGCGTTAGACCGAACGGCTAACCGGGCGGGCTATCGGTCGGTATTACTGAATAACAAACAACAGTACGAGACGTTCCGCTTATGGTCCGTCACCGTACAAAGTCACGTTTGCTGCTGAAGGGGTGGCCTAATGGTAGGCGCCAGCGCTTGTAACTTCGGCGCCCTCGGAGTTTGTCGCGACGTTTCTAGGACACCGTGAATAAGGAGAAGAGTATATTTGGAAGAAACAGTTTGTGTATTGCACAAAAGCGGCGCTATCGCAGTTAAAACTGTCGTAAAGAAAACGAAAACGCATTTTTTTTTCGGCATGGCAAACCACAGCATTTCCTTTCTCGCAGTAGGCCTGAACGGAAAATCTGTACAGTAGTGATTAAAAAAATATGTAGCCTACGTGCGTCTGAACGTTTGTTAGAGTATGATGTAAATATCTGAAGTAAATCGGTCAAGAACTTCTCGAGATTTTTTAGAAACAACGTTAAACAATGACTTGTCTAAATGACTGACTGTCACTGACTGACAGGTTTTATTAACAGAGTATGAATAAATCTTTTTATTCCTGTAAATTAAAATAATGATGGTAGTGAGGAGGAGGAGGTTCCATACGGCAATTCTCATTTAAAGTTTTTACTTCAACTTTTGGCAATATTGGTATACTCATTTTAATTTCAATTGAATCAACTCTGGCTTCTTCGTGCAATGGAATGGAAATGAAGTCCCATGCTTCTTGACAGAGCGTAAGGGAACGATGAGGCAGACCCGCACCATCGCGCGGGATTAGCCGAGCGGTCTTAGGCGATGCAGTCATGGACGGTGCGGCTGGTCCCGGCGGAGGTTCGAGGCCTCCCACGGGCATGGGTGTGTGTGTTTGTCCTTAGGATAATTTAGGTTAAGTAGTGTGTAAGCTTAGGGACTGATGACGTTAGCAGTTAAGTCCCATAAGATTTCACACACATTTGAACATTTGGAGACCCGCACCACCGTACTAGGCAAGGTCCTAGTGGAGGTGGTTTGCCATTTCCTACCTCCGACCGTAATGGGGATGAATGATGATGATGATGAAGACGACACAACAACACCCAGTCATCACGAGGCAGGGAAAATCCCTGACCCCGCCGGGAATCGAACACGGGACGCCGTGCTCGTGAGCGAGAACGCTACCGCGAGACGATGGGCAGCAGGAAAATTAACATGAATAGATTTTTTTGTACTAGAATAACGAATACTAATTTTAATCTGTATTCGTTACTTGTCATTCAAGCAATTGCTGCCCAACTCTGGACCTTTTGCAAGCTACCTGACCATAAATGTCTACATGCAGTTCCCAGTTCGCTGAGAAACTAATTGCACCTCCGTTGATTGACAGCAGCCATACCAACGACGATAGACGCTGAAGCAATGAATTAATGTATGTGCCATGACCAGGACTTGAACTCGCGTCTCCTGGTTACTAGGCAGGTGTGCTAGCCAGTGCACCGTTGCAGTCTGGTCTCTTTAATCCCACAAACCAACCAACCTAACCAGTGCATCACTGTGTCTACGTGGCAACTACAGCTGCACGTACTACCATAGTCCAATGCCCTCCATAACACAAACGCCGTCAGCTTATTTTCTCCTTCTTAAATCGTCAGTATTGCTGAGGCTCTCTGATATTGGAATAGCACCCCAGCTTTCTACATAATCGCACTCGAGGTCTGGTAGCCACAATGTTGCGGTGATGTAGTGGTTCAGTCCGCTTATAGCAGCGGTGGGGCAAGGTGGTCGTGCCTGTGTCCCCCTGTTAGCGCACCGCGCGCGAGAGTGTTCACTGTTTACCTTCCGCTGCGGCGAGTGTCGCGCGTCCGTGTCTCGGTAGTGCCATTCCGCACTCGTATCGCAAGTCCACAATTAAGATCACATTTCAAGCGGACTACGCAACACCTCGAGCACTTGATACTGAAAGTTTCATCCGGGAAGAACTTCATATTGCACCTCAAGACATCATTGGGATCCACTTTTCTATAACACAAAGTGTCGTCTACATAAAACTGATCAATGAAAAGGCGTGCACTGATGTTGTGTGCCGACGCGCTCATGGACTTAAATTTAAGCATTCTGATGGTCACACAGGAACTGTCACGATCGACCACGCTGGATTAGGCCTTCGCACTCTGAGGGTCTTCGAGCTGCCATTCGAAGTCCCGCCGGATGTTGTGATGACAGCTTTCAAACCGTACGGCAACGTGCTAAGCCACTTGGCTGAAAAATGGTAAACGTTTGAGACGTACCCCGTCTTAAATGGAGTGCGACAAATTAAGATTGAACTGATGAAGCATGTGCCATCCTATTTAGTAATTGGCGGCTGCAGAGCCATTGTCATGTACGACGGACAACCGCGTACCTGCGCCGGCTGTGGCCAGGAAGGACATGTCCGATCGGCCTGCATTCAACGCCGACTGACCCAGACACCGGTTGGTGAAATTCCATCCCCGGCGACGCCTACTTCACTCCCCATCACGTATGCAGCGGCTGCAACCGCCACAGCTGTTCCTGCCCAGGATCGTAACACCATTGAAAGGTGGCTACACTGTGCCACTGCGCCAGAGATTGCGCCAAAGAGTACTATTAAGCCGCCTCCACAGTGCCTGTCGAGAGCTCGTAGAGGACAGTGTGTGTTAAGAACTCGTAGCAGTCAGTGCTTGTCGTGTCGTGAAGTCGGAGCGATATGTTGTAGTAAAGAGTGTTGTTCCATGTTTTATGCAGTTATTTGATGGGAGGGATAGCAGATGTTATTGTAATGAGTGCATTTCGTCAATATATATGAAGGTAAAAACTACAATGTTCTTTTATTAATTGTGTGTCTGAAATAATGCGTCACTACAGGTTCAGTCAACAAAGCATCTGGCTTGTGTTCTTGTATTAGAGTGAATTCTGGTTTTCTTGCGTAATTATAGTTTTCATAAATTTCTTTTGTCACGTCAGTATAGTTGGTATTTAAAAATTCTTGTCTTGTTGGAAAAGAACCGTGCCAGATGTGGACGTTGAGTTACACTCCCACATACAGAACAGTTACTATTGTGCTTATTGGTTTCGTAGAATTTATAGTTGCTGGGGACTTAATTAATTAACTGTGTACGAAAATTTTCTTTCATTGTTTGTTGCAGTCAGATTGCGTAATAGTACTAGTCAGGGCCAGCCGATTACGAGACACAGCGTAATCGGACATACAGCTACTAAAATCATTTTCATTACATTTAATTAAGCCCCCATGCACGTGGCGACCGCTGCTTCGGATCGTCCCTTGGATTCTTCTGATTGTAAAAGTAGTAGACAGTAGTTTTGTTGTAGTAATTTGTAGTTAATAATTGTAGTCTATTTTGCATGTGTAGATTTGGTAATTGTCATTCTTCTAATGATATTTTTTTTTCTCAGAATTTGATTTGTTGTTTTGTATAGCGTTTGACAATCTAGTGCAATTATTTCAATTGTTCGTTTGATCGTGTTTGAGGGAGACATTGCGTGTAAATGGTACTGTTGGAAATAAGGAGTCCTTGTGTGTAATTTTCGTACAGTGACGAATCTTTCGTATATTTTGTAAATGATTACGCGATCAATGAAAAAGGCAAAAATGATGAATAGTGAGAATAACGAAATTGCTGACATGGCGAACTCGCCAACACAGGACAACAGTATGATGAATAATGGTGTTGTAAACAATGTAATAAGCAGGGAAAATAGTCCGGAAACAGTTCAAAATTTTTCACAATCGAAAAATTCACAGATTACGTGGTTAACGACAGAAGAAATGGGGCAGTTAATGAGTGCAATATTAAATTTGGGATCACAGATGGAAGCTTTAAGATCTGTATTTAAAACAGAAATAGGAACAGTTAAAACCGAGATGAAAGCAGTGGGATCACAGTTACGATCTGAATTAGAAACTGATATGGGAACAATGGAAACACAGTTAGGCTCACGAACAGGGACATGTTTCAAATACATGAAAGACGAATCAAATAAAGAAATTAGAGAAGAAGCACAGCCGATTTTGAAGGCTCACAATAATAGCTTAATTTCAACAGAAATTAGACAAGAGGAACAGGGCAGGGAACAGGAAGAAAAAGATCGCGTGATAGTACAGAAATTTTCAGAGTTAAATTTACAACGTGCACAAGACAAGGAAGAAATAATTGAAAGAATCGAGGAATCCGTACCAAATGACAGAATAAATAACTTAACGCAACAGTGTGAACACTTAACTACTAAAAGTGACAACACCGAAACCCGAGTCGCGACATTTACAGAAGACGTAAATAAAGTGAAAGAACAATTAAGTGACTCATCGGAAAGAGTTGAGGAGATCTCAGATAAATTGACAAGTGTTAGTTTAGCAGAAGGGTTTGAAGAAAATAGTTTGTTTCATTTACGGAATGCAACAAGAGAGCGCCAGGCGCGCGAACTTTACAATAATCGACATTCGGACTGGGACAGACGCGGTAGGTCTTTGTCGCCACGAGGCGAAAACTTTGACTATAAACACTTTTTGACTGTCCGGAAATTTAAGATCTTCCGCAATTCTAAGAATGACATACATCCATGTGCATGGCTAGATCAATTTATGTACGCACTTCCGCCAAATTTGCCACTAAGACACAAACTGGAAATTATGTGCGGCTATTAAGGTCCTCAGGGGATTCACTACTCTAAGTGAATATGTGCCGTAGCGAGCATAGGGCCCCGAGCTGTAGTGGTGCTATTTCTCTTTTAGTTTTCTGTACCGCTGCCTACTCTTTTACTATTCTTTGCATCTGTCAAACCAGCTCTTCGACTATCAATCTATCTAGTGAGTAAGTGAACAATAACCGGATATGACTGTTTTACCCAAAAGTGACTTTGGAAATTACCATGTGGACTTACTATATTTTCTGCAGCAGTCATTTGTAGTTTAAACGAATTTTTTCTGTTTCTCTTCGTGACAATATTATTTCATATGTTGACGACATTATTATTGCTAAACATTCTTGGAGTGAGCACAACAAAATTTTGGATTCATTATTACGTATCTTTGCAAGAGTTGGCATTACAGTGAACTTGGAAAAATCTGAATTTGGTCGTTCATAGGTGAAATTTCTCGGTCACATTATTTCTACAGAAGGTATTCTTCCTGATCCAGAAAAATTAAACGCTGTTCGTAATTATGCTGTTCCTACCACAAAACGTGAGGTTCGTAGTTTCCAAAATTTTTGTGGAATGATATACTTTTGAAAAATTTTTGTGGAATGACATACTTGTGAGAAACTAACAGCTACATGTAAACATGCGGAGAGTACAAGGATACCGCGCTGTGTTTTGGCGGCGGCACATACTCAAAGCAACAGTCAAGTCTGCGCGCCGCACAAGGCAGTCGTTGACCGCGAACAATAGCTTCCTACGTCACGCGCCCACAGCTGATCGAGCGCTCAGTGCGAAGGCACTGACAGCCGTAAACAAATACACAGTCTAATTTCTCCGACTAAATTCTGTACAAAGCTATAAGGACTTGTTGAATTGTGATATTAACATTCAGTATTTTGCAGGATACGGTTGTATAAAGTATTTAAGAACTTCAGGTAAATTCTGTGCGTGTCCGACGTTAAGACGACCTGTTATCGAGAAAATTTCAGGAAGAATGTAAGTTCGAAGAAGAAACTAATTAACTAAAAAAGGGTAACTATTAATTGAGTTCATTTTACAGGTAACCTATTTCCACTTAGGTACGTACTTTAGACGTAATTTGCTGCTCGCGATTACGTGATTCATACTTTGTGCTAATTTCATGTTCTATGAATTTACTTGTGAAGCGACGTGCTTGCGTACATTTGCTGATTTTTGTCAATGTTTTATTAATGAACAGGGTTGTTATTTGTATATATTATGCATCGCTTGGCTGCACTGCTTTTTCACTGATGTCATATTTTTCTATTATGTGCCTGCTGTGCTTATTTATTTAAATTATAATTGTAACCTGATTTATTGTGCTGATGTGTTTAGGTATGTAAGTTATACTTTGTGATTTATCTGCTTGCGCCTTCATGTTTACTTGCTAAGATGACATATGAACATTTATTTGCTCAGGCTGATATGATGCTAATGACTTGTTTATTACGTAAGATATATGTTTACTGCTATGCGTATGGATTACATATTTACACATTTCTGTTTTGTTGTCATAACTGCTCTTTAATTTGGTGTATAGAAATGCTGATATACTGTGTATAAACATAGAGTTTAGGTCACACTATTGTATTAATTATAGATTGTTCGCTTGGCAGAGCCTCGTTGTAGGAATTGTGCTGCATCCACTTGTTGACATTCTGTTCTCTACTGGTATATTTACTCGCTATTGCAAGTTTTGCTTACGCTCAGTGCCTTATATTTTTAAGATAAGAAAATTAACTGCTATAATTCGACGAACGACATTAGTACAAGAAAGTCATTGAAGTCACATGAGCTAAAGTTTTATGGAAGCTGTATAAATTTATGCTAATAGGAAGGAAGCTAACGACATGACAGACCAAAACTAGGTTTAGACCATTAACAATTATTACACTGCATTTTTCGTGAGCAATTGAAATAGGAAGTGACACTTGACACAAAAAATACTCCACATGTTTGCTTCTGCTATGATTCTTGAAGTGGTGTACACACTGTGAAATATTATGATCATTCACACTCCGTAATCGTACTTAATTACTGAGAGTTATTCGAACTAAGTCTGTTAGAGGTCATGTATGCATTTCTTTGTTTATAATTCATAATGAGTAGAAGATTGGGTTCAGATGGATACACAGAGGTTGTGTGTTGACAAAGTGTCTTCGGATTGTATGGGATGATGAGGTTTGCATTAGGATTTTGTCTGTACTTGTTCGAGGAGACTGACTAGAGGAAAGAGTTGTTATGGAAGTGAAATGATATTGGTGCTGAGGTTTATATTTATCGACGTATTATTGAGGTATAGAGATTATATGAAGTTAATGATTATTGGAGTTTTTGTGGACAAGAGGTAAGGTAAATGATATTGATGATAAGACGTATTGAAGAAGTATTAGTGACGTATTGAGATTAAGTTGATGATTATTGGAGTTTTGGTGGATAAGAGGTAAAGTAAGTGATATGCATATTTTTTTTGTTGGTCTAATGGAACAAGGAGGATGAAGATAGCAGACTAGAACACTAAAGTAGAAGGAAGATAGTCTATACACACACTTTGTTAAATCACTAAGCAGTATATACTTTTTTTTGGAGAGAGGAAGTAATTGCATATCTTGGCTCACTGACAGTTGTTCAACAACAGTACATTTTGATCTGGCTTGGCAAACATTGGTCTTGACATGATGACTATGACGTTGACTTAACTATTATTGACTGTTATACATTGCTGCCAGTACTACTTGATACACATGATGAATATCGGATTTTGACAGAATTACATTTACACAATTAACACTATTCAATTACACAGTAGTATTTAATGTGGATGAGAGATGAGTGAGTGTGTTTTGTGTGTTTTCCTTTACTAATCCTACCCACCTATCTCCTAAATATTATTTTATTTGTTTGTAGTGGCTTGCACTGACACCCATGAATATTATAGGTTTACTGGTATTTGTGTATTGTAATAGTTAATAGGACAATTATCTGACATCATTTGTGAGTTTGTTATGATTTGTATGTTACTGTAAAAGCATTTGTATGTGTATTCAAACTATTGTTTATGCCTGAACTGTCTGATTAGTGAAGATAAATATTCTGAACTGTTACCTGCACTTTTCAACATGATGTGTGACATTTGGTCGTGTTTAATTTCTGCTGATGAACTGTGTGATCAGTGATTGTAAAAAAAATTATGGACTGTTACTCGTACCTTTTTTACATGATTGGTGCCAGCAGGACATGTTTAATTTCTGCTCATAAACTCTGATGAACAGTGTGATCAGTGCTAGTGAATTTTATCGAACTGCTTCTGCTGAGAGATGTGACTTTTTGCTGTCTGCACCTACTCAATATTGCTGGGTGCCACTGATGGACTGCTTCTACTGAAATAATGTCACTTGTTGCTGTCTGCACCTGCTCAACATTGCTGGGTGCAACTGATGGACTACTCCTACTGAAATGATGTCACTTGTTGGTGTCTGCACCTGCTCAACATTGCTAGGTGCAACTGATGGAACTGCTTCTACTGAAAAGATGTCCCTTATTGGTGTCTGCACCTGCTTAACATTGCTGGGTACCTCTGATGGATTGCTTCTACTGAACTAATGTTACTTGTTGCTGGGTGTACCTGCTAAACTTTACTGGGTGCAACTGATGGACTGCTTCTACTGAAAAGATGTCACCTGTTAGTGTCTTTTTTTGTATAAACTAATCATTGAAAGCATTTTATGTGAACATTTGTATAAACTGATTTTTTGTATATTGTGTAAACTATTATGTAAAGTCACATGTATGAAGAGAAGTTGTATTGCCTACTGTATTTTATATATTAGGTTAGTAAAAGGTCAGTGCAAAGCCAAAATTTTTAACTAATTATGTGATATTTAGGTATTAATATTATCTTTTATTTTTGTCTGTATTTTTCTGGACGAATTTGGTGGTATTTTCACCACCAATGCTGGCAAAAATACCATCAAATTCTGGCCTGTGGAGGAGGGGCATATGAAAGGTGGCTACACTGTGCCACTGCGCCAGAGATTGCGCCAAAGAGTACTATTAAGCCGCCTCCACAGTGCCTGTCGAGAGCTCGTAGAGGACAGTGTGTGTTAAGAACTCGTAGCAGTCAGTGCTTGTCGTGTCGTGAAGTCGGAGCGATATGTTGTAGTAAAGAGTGTTGTTCCATGTTTTATGCAGTTATTTGATGGGAGGGATAGCAGATGTTATTGTAATGAGTGCATTTCGTCAATATATATGAAGGTAAAAACTACAATGTTCTTTTATTAATTGTGTGTCTGAAATAATGCGTCACTACAGGTTCAGTCAACAAAGCATCTGGCTTGTGTTCTTGTATTAGAGTGAATTCTGGTTTTCTTGCGTAATTATAGTTTTTATAAATTTCTTTTGTCACGTCAGTATAGTTGGTATTTAAAAATTCTTGTCTTGTTGGAAAAGAACCGTGCCAGATGTGGACGTTGAGTTACACTCCCACATACAGAACAGTTACTATTGTGCTTATTGGTTTCGTAGAATTTATAGTTGCTGGGGACTTAATTAATTAACTGTGTACGAAAATTTTCTTTCATTGTTTGTTGCAGTCAGATTGCGTAATAGTACTAGTCAGGGCCAGCCGATTACGAGACACAGCGTAATCGGACATACAGCTACTAAAATCATTTTCATTACATTTAATTAAGCCCCCATGCACCATGTTGCAGTCAGTGGTCGATGACAGTGTGGCGGACAACATATCCCCCTCTACGACGTCATCGGCAGACTTGCCTCAAGACGGTGATCAATTGTGCCACCGAGACGAGCCTAAAGAGAAGATGGAAGTAGAAACGGAAATTGTTCCGTCCCCTACCTTCCTACCAATGGAGACCGCATCAGATGATTGTCGCCCGCACTCTGACACAGAACAACATGTGCGGAAACAACGGTCCCCTCGAAAACGCAAGAAACGGCGCCATACGCCATCCGATGATTGCCTGCTTCGGATGTGTGACTCGGACGAACATCCGGCGTCGGACGACACTCAGGACTCTACCACCACAACTCACCCTTCCCGTCACGCTGCTATGGCGGTTACAATTTCTGAGCCTCGGTCTGACAACATCACTTCTGCTACTGAACATGGGCGCAAGCGCTCTACTGACAGCACTAATCAACAGTTACCAATTGCTGCATCTGATTCTTGGGCGGATGATGTCGAGGATGAGCCACAGCACCCGGAGGATGCCGAAGGCAGAGATGCTCCTTCGGCTGTACCCGGCACCGACCAACCACAGTGACTACGGCTGTATCGTCAGCCTCTGTGGAGCCACCCCTGCCGCCCACACCTGGCCTCCTACACAACCCAGTTGCCGACCTGGCTGACCAAACATATCGTCTAGCGACGATTAACATCAACAACATACGTGCCCGACATAAACTAGCGATGCTACAGGATCTACTGAACGCAGCAGACATCGATATTGCGCTCCTTCAAGAGGTGTATGTCGCAGACTTTAAGGAACCCTATGGCTACAAGACTTGGGTCTCACATGCGTCTGCCAGTGGCAGTGGTGTGGCGATCCTCCTCCGCGAAGGTATATCCGCAGAAGACGTCGAGTATCTCCCTGACGCCAGAGGCATGGCTCTTACTATCCAAGGAGTCAAACTTATTAACATCTATGCACCGTCTGGATCTGGTCGGCGTCGCGAACGATCCACCTTTTTCGCTCATACAATCACGCCCCTCTTTATGGGCCGTCAGGACGCCTTGATAATCGGAGGGGACTTCAACTGTAGCCAAGCACCTAAGGATCAGTTACCCCATCTCCCTGCACAGAACTTACGACGATTATAAATAATCTTCAACTGGTGGACTCGTGGGAACATGTTTGTGGCGATCGGCCCGGATTTACTCACTACACCAGCCATTCCTCCAGCCGCATCGACCGGATTTACATCTCGCGCTCCACAGCTGTGGGGACAAGAGCTGCCGAAGTTTGGCCCACAGCTTTTTCTGACCACGAGGCCTACATCTGCGCCATTACCCTCGGCCGCCAGAAGGTATGGCACAGCCGTGGTCCTTGGAAGTTGAACGTCGCCCACCTCGCTTCTCAGGAATGCCGCCGCCTTATAGAGAACACGTGGGAATCTTGTAGCCGCCGGCGTGGCACCTACCGGTCTACACTGTCGTGGTGGTTACTCTGCGCCAAACCAGCCCTCCGGAAGACCTTGATAGGCTACGCCCGAGATGTTGCAGCATGGAAGAGACATACCATGGACTTTTACTACAGTATCTTAAGGGAATGTACAAGACTGCCGTACTCACCTGCACGGCAGGTGACGGTGAACCGTGCCAAGGCGCAGATCATCAGATTAACACGTTGCCACCTTGAGGGTGCGATCGTCAGAGCGCGCACTCATGACAGAGTGGCCCAGGAGGAACCGTCCATGTACCACGTCATTGCAGAACGACGGCGCCGACGCAGGGCACTGATCCAAGCTATCACGACGGAAGACGGACGACGCCTTGATACCCAGCGCGACATAGGAAACGCCCTTCATGCTCACTACACTAGGCTGTTCTCGGAACATCGACATCCCCTAGAGGTGATCGCCGAAGTCTCTCAACTCACTTATGGCACTATCTCTCCGACAGCGGCAGCGGATTTGACTGCAGATGTAACGGAAGAGGAAATCATTGAAGCAATACAGGCTGGGGCTGCTCATAAGTCCCCGGGACCTGATGGCCTTCCTCTGGAATTTTACCGGACATTTCAACAATTGCTGGCACCAGCATGGACTGATATTTGCCGCGATCTTATGTCTCCCACGACGCAGATCCCTGTGGCTTTTCTAGAAGGACTGATTGTGCCCATACACAAACCACGAGGCGGATCCAGGATCAGTGACTATCGGCCCTTGACCTTACTCAACAGTGACTTGAAGATTTTCACCCGGCTTCTGGCGGCACGCCTAAAGCGATCAGTACGATGTACTGTGTCGCAGGACCAGGCATCGTTAGGTGGTGACCATAATATTCGCACTGCATTGTGCCGATATAGAGATATGATCGCGCTAGCCAAAGCTCGCCAACTACCAGGAGTTTTGGCCTCACTCGACTTTAGCCAGGCCTTTGACAGAGTCGACCACACATTTTTGATGGAGGTACTGCGACACATGGGGTATCCGGACGTCACAGTTAATGTACTAATGCGTCTCCTACGCGGTGCGACGTCCAAGGTGTTATATAATGGCCGTCTCACGCCGCCGATACAGATCCAGCGCTCCGTGCGACAAGGCTGCCCTCTTTCGGCGATATTGTACGCCCTCGTCTTGGAACCACTCCTCTGCGGCCTCCGACAACGCCTGACTGGGATGTCCCTTGGTGGACACACTTTATGCTGCACTGCCTATGCGGATGATCTGGTACTCCTTCTTCGCAATAATGACGATGTTCGTGCAGCACTGGCGTGGGTGGCGACCTACGGCGCGGCATCGGGGAGCCATCTCAATCTCCACAATCAGACGCCCTGACTATAGGCAGAGGCCTACCCGACGAAAGCGTCGCACCGCTACGAATCAGTGACACAATCCAATGTCTTGGCATTGATTTCACACCTGACATGAAGCGTTCAACGGCCCTTAACTACAGGCGTTTATTGAATCAGATGCGAGCAGGAATAAGTAACCACCGTCTGAGACATCTAGACCTCCCGCAACGGACACGATATGCTAACGTCTATTTGGCGTCACGTATCCCCCATTTTGCACAGATACTCCCGATACCACCTACCCTGGCTCACCGCATGTTGGCGGTTTTGGGATCCTTTGTTAATACGGGCATGTTATTTAAGATTCGGTACAAGTCCCTAACCTTCCCGAGGAGCAGAGGGGGTTTAGGCCTTTGTCATGTTCACAACAGAGCGAAGGCCCTGTGCGTCAGCTGTCACCTGCAACTGACGACGAAGTCCGACGTGCCTCACAAGTCTCTTACTGGAAGCCTTACGACCAATCTCACTCGCACCCCCTGTGATGATATCGGACATCCCAGCACCTTTCTTCTACATTAGCCAATTCTTCCTTGAATTAAGCTACATCCGCACCGCACTACTACCCACACGCTTGATGACGACGAGGGCGATATATGCTGCCCTGCAAATGAACAGGACGCCGAATGTGATTGAAAGCAAACACCCCACTACAAAGTGGTGCGCTGTGTGGCAGGCAGTGAATGCCACCACCCTTGATACTGACGTGCAGTCTGCATGGTACGAAACTGTTAATGGGAAACAGTTGTGCCAGTCCCGCCTACATCACATCCACCTCGCCGATTCACCCTTGTGCGCCACATGCCAAGTGATTGACACGGATGAACATCGTTTCGAATGCGGGTCGGCAAAGGACGTTTGGTATGTGGTGCGTCAGATATTGGCTTTTCTCACACGCACGACTCCCGACAGGATAACTGCCCGATCACTTCTTTTCCCCGATCAGATTTATTTCCCAAGAGCAAAAACGAACTCTGTGACGTGGATCAGCGGCCACGCTGTTCACTACCTATTCGGTAATGGCGAAATGACAGTACCCGATTTTTGGTATTACCTCAACGAACGACATTTTGCGATCGTCAAGAACCCAAAATATCGGCAATATTTTTCTAATTTTCTTTGGAGCGCATTCCATAATCCGTCTCGCAGCTGGATTATCGATGACATGAGAAGATAACCATAGCACCTCTTCCCAGTTCCTTTTTTTTATGAGATTGAACAAACAACGGAAACAACACAGCAACGAGACGACAGCCATCGAAAAATTCGCAGCGGGCTATAGTATGGAGCATCCTTTGTCGTAACGGGACGACTTCCTATTATTCTGTTTATGTAGCCGAAGAGGAACGGCCTTCCTTTTATCCATTTGTTTAAAATAAAATAAAAAAAATAAAAATAATAAAAAAGTGGTTAGCACATCTGCCTAATAAACAGGAGACCCAGGTTCAAGCCACGGACGTGACACAAATTTTAACTCATTACTTCAACTTCTATCTTCATCGAATATAATGTTGGGACTCATGTCTCGAGGAAAATATAATTGCAATTCCTACGAGGTTTTACTGTGACCATCATTGATTGACAAGCTCAATGTGTCAATTACGCTCTTCTTACGATTCGTGTTCTTACGCCATGTTACGTGGCTATCAGTGGCGATACTCGAGCAAATTGGGGAACTTGACTGACAGTGCGATGATGGTGAGTTCTGAACACGACGTCTCCTCCATGCTATTCTGTCACACCTCCACGTCGGCCTGTGTTACTGCGCTCATTACACACACACACACACACACACACATACATACGCCATTACACTGCCACGACTCAAGTCAGTTCTGGATGGTGACACGAGCGCCTCTCAGCACTGATTCTACCCCACCTACAGTGCTCTAAAGCGACCAGTCAGCTCTTTTGCTAGGGCGGCTAGTATTACTCCCTGGTGAGCTTATTAAGTTCTTGAACTGCTACAGCATTCGTCGCGCCTTCTCGAATACGCGCACATAAATACCAACTTTCCTAACGCCCTAGCATCAATCTACCCCAGCTGCTGCAAAGTTCCGAGCTCTTTCACAGCGACCCCGACATAATTACAACTTCGGATGAAGACTCCGTTCGAGCAGCAGGTGAAAAACAGCCTGCGACTCGCCCACTCTCTGCGCGACTTCCCAGGCCTCCGCCGCGTGCAGCGGCCGCTGTAACGACCGGGGGGAGGGGGGGGGGGGGCACAGAGCGCTGCTAAATGACCTTCTCCAGAGTTTCTTGCCCCGGCTCTCGATACACAATAATAATTATCTGCGCGCCTCCCCTGCCGGGACGTCCGCCCCAGGCGCAATGCCGCCTCTCGAGTCCAATTATTCCGGAGGGGATCGGCAGACACGACACAGCTAGCTTCTTGTTTGCCCTCGCAACACTCGGCTAGCAGACAGCAGAGGGCAGCCACCGCTAAACGTGACCCAGGCTGTGCCTTCTCTCCCTCATTCCTCCTGAAGTGTTTACACAGACTCCAGGAGCGCTCCAGGCCGTAATTAAAGGCCGGTATTACCACCCATCGCCGCGAGGGCAGACAATTTTCTTTCGAGAGGGCTGTACCGAGGGTGAACTGCCCACTCGGCCGAGACCTTTTCTGAGGTAGGGTTCATGTTTCTGATCAACACAGTGTATTTAGCTTACATCCCCCCCTTCCAATCTTATTGTGCTTATCAGTGCCATCTTTGGGCAAGTTGCCGGACGGAGTGGCCGAGCGGTTCTAGGCGCTACAGTCTGAAACCGCGCGACCGCTACGGTCGCAGGTTCGAATCCTGCCTCGGGCACGGATGTGTGTGATGTCCTTACGTTAGTTAGGTTTAAGTAGTCCTAAATTCTAAGGGACTGATGACCTCAGCAGTTTAGTTCCATAGTGCTCAGAGCCATTTTTTGGGCAAGTGTGGTGCTGACAGGATAAGAACCACGACTGGATCTTGGCTGAGTCAGCTACATGTGCGATAATACGAGGGTTGGAACTTTAATAGTGGTAACTATTTATTTACAGCTCGTACACAATAGATACGTGTTACAAAGTTTTACTGACCTTCAAAGTAGTCACCAGCATTGTGTATAACCAGTTGCCAGCGATGTGGAAGTCGTGGATACTCTTAGCAGTTGTGTTGACAGTTCGAGCGGCGCGGTCTATTGCCCGACGAATTTGTAGCATTTCTGAAGCGAATGCCGTGAAGTGTTTCCTTCAGTTTAGAAATCGAGTTGAACTCACGAGGGCTTAAGTCAGGGGAGTGCAGTAGGTGGTATAGCACTTAGCAGCACCATCAGTCAAACAAATCAGTAACCGCTTGCACTGTGCGTGCTTGAGCATTGTCCTGCAAAATGATGGTCACGTCCTGCATAAAGTGTCACCACTTCTGTCACTAAGCTGGTCGTAGGTAATGTGTTCCAAAAATGAACAGCCTAGAGACAGAAGTGATGACACTTTCTGCAGGACCTGACCATCATTTCGCAGAACAATGCTTTTCTTCTGCCAGTATGTCGTCTCCTACCTTCCAAACATTACAGAAGCTCTCCTGCGAACCTTGCAGAACTAGCACTCCTGAAAGAAAGGATATTGCGGAGACATGGCTTAGCCACAGCCTGGGGGATGTTTCCAGAATGAGATTTTCACTCTGCTGCGGAGTGTGCGATGATATGAAACTTCTTGGCAGATTAAAACTATGTGCCCGACCGAGACTCGAACTCGGGACCTTTGCCTTTCGCGGGCAAGTGCTCTACCATCTGAGCTACCGGGCGTGAGTCGTGCTTCGGTAACTCAGATGGTAGAGCACTTGCCCGCGAAAGGCAAAGGTCCTGAGTTCGAGTCTCGGTCGGGCACACAGTTTTAATCTGCCAGGAAGTTACGTATTTATTTTGTATGAGCTGTAAATAAATAGTTGTCACTATTAAAGGTCCAACGCTCGTTATCATACTAGCAGTACTACGTCAGCATTCTGCACACGAAATATACGGTACCTCGTAAAGTTTCTCGTGGCTTTCAGCAGACGAATGTGTGAAAACTGCAACACTTATAACGAAAGTCACACATCAGTGGATAAGGTCTCCAACTTCTGGCTTGTAATGTGCACACTTCCACAGCGCACAACTACGGGGCAGGCTTGTCAGAACATCCAAACAATTGATCTATTCCACAGTCACGCACCAAATCAGTTTGCTCCTGTGATTAACCAACACAATGAAAATATCTGCAAAGCGGCCTGCTGCTGTTGTGCCATTCCAGGCGACAGCAGCAGCGGCAACAATAGCAGCGACTTCAACGACAGCGATACGCACATCTACAGATGGCGGAGTATCGTGTACACAAGGTGTATTGACGGAGCTGTATTCCAAAATATCCGAAATGTGTTCTATGGGATTCAAGTCAGGACTCTGTGCGGGGCAGTCCATTACAGGGGTGTTATTGTCGTAACCACTCCGCCACAGGTCGTGCATTATGAACAGGTGCCCGATCATCTTGAAAGATTCAGTCTCCATCCCCGAATTGCTCTTCAGCACTGGGAAGCAAGAAGGTGGTTAAAACATCAGCGTAGGCCCGTGCTGTGATAGTGTCACGCAAAACAACAAGGGGTGCAAGCCCCCTCCATGAAAACACAAGACGCGCGGGATTAGCCGAGCGGTCTGGGCCCTGCAGTAATAGACTGGCCGGCCGAAGTGGCCGTGCGGTTAAAGGCGCTGCAGTCTGGAACCGCAAGACCGCTACGGTCGCAGGTTCGAATCCTGCCTCGGGCATGGATGTTTGTGATGTCCTTAGGTTAGTTAGGTTTAACTAGTTCTAAGTCCTAGGGGACTAATGACCTCAGCAGTTGAGTCCCATAGTGCTCAGAGCCATTTGAACCATTTAGTAATAGACTGTGCGGCTGCTCCCAGCGGAGGTTCGAGTCCTCCCTCGGGCATGAGTGTGTGTGTTTGTCCTTAGGATAGTTTAGCTTAAGTGGTGTGTAAGCTTAGGGACTGATGACCATCGCAGTAAAGTCCCATAAGATTTCACACACATTTGAACATTTTTTGAAAACACGACCACACCGTAACACCACCGCCTCCGAATTTTACTGTTGGCACTACACACGCTGGCAGATGTTCACCGCGCATTCGCCGCACCCACACCCTGCCGTCGGATCGCCACACTGTGTACCGTGATTCGTCACTCCACAAAACGTTTCTCCACTGTTCAATAGTCCAATGTTAACGCTTCTTACACCAACCGACGCTTCGTTTGGCATTTACCGGCGTGATGTGTGGCTTGTGAACAGCCGCTCGACCATGAAACCCAAGTTTTTCTCACCGCCCGCCTAACTTTCATAGTACTTGCAGTGGATCCTGATGCACTTTGGAATTCCTGTGTGATAGTCTGGATAGATGTCTGCCTATTACGCATTGCGACGCTCTTCAACTGTCGGCGGTCTCTGTCAGTCAACACACGAGGTCGGCCTGTACGCTTTTGTGCTGTACGTGTCCCTTCACGTTTCCACTCCACTATCACATCGGAAACAGTGGACTTAGGGATGTTACGGAGTGTGGAAATCTCGCGTACAGACGTATGACACAAGTGACACCTAATCACCTGACCACGTTCAAAGTCGGTGAGTTCCTCGGAGGGCCCTATTCTGCTCTCTCGCGATGTCCAATGACTACTGAGGTCGCTGATATGGAGTACGTGGAAGTAGGTGGAAGCACCTAATATGCAAAACGTATGTTTTTTGGGATTGTCCGGATACTTTTGATCACATAGTGTACTTCTCTGTGTAAATTACACGGGTTGCAACTTCTACACGCAGAAGACGGCCACAGCCATCAGCCCGATCCACAATACTGCGGCTGTCAGTGTGGCTGGTGCTGTAGCGTGGAAATTAATGATACTATTAATCAGTGGACGCAGCTGCAAATATCTTTCAATCATATGAAACGTTGAATTCCGTGTAGTGGATATTTTCTAAAGTAGTTTTAGGTCTCATTCTTCTCTTATCTCTTCACTTCCTACCACACTTTGATATATTCCTTTTCCCGCTGACTTTGCGGAGAAACTCCACTTTCTTCACTTTATCAGTTCACCTAATTTTCAACATACTTCTGTAGCACTACATCTCAAATGCTTTTATCCTTTTCTGGTTTCCCCTCAGCACATGTTTCACTACCATACGATGTTGTGCCCCAAACGTACATTCCCAGAAATTTTATTCTCAAATTAAGATCTATAATTGATACTAGTACACGCCTCTTGGCCAGGAATGTCCTTTTGCCAATGCTAGTCTACTTTTTATATCCTCCTTGCTCCTTCCGTAATTCGATATTTTGCTGCCTAGGTAGCTGGATCCGTGATTGTCATCTCTGATGTTAAGTTTCTCTTGATGGTAAGTTTCTCTTGAGGTTAAGTTTCTCGCTGTTGCCATTTCTGCTGTTTCTCATTACTTTCGTCTTTCTTTGGTTTACCCTCATTCCATATTCTACACTCATTAGACTGTTCATTCTATTAAGAAGATCCCCTAATTCTTCCTCATTTTTGCTGTGGATAGTGGTGTCATTGGCGAATCTATTCATTAGTATTTTTTCACCGTGAATTTTAGTTTCACTCTAGAAGGTTCTCATACTTGTGGCGTCCCTTCTTCGATATATAGACGTTAGGGAGAAAAACTATATTTTTGTCTTACATACTTTCTAGTCTGAGCACTTCGTTCTTGGTCTTGCACTCTTATTGTTCCCTCTTGGTTCTCATGGATATTGCATACTACCCGTCTTTCCCTACAGCTTATTCCTGTTTTCCTTAGAATTTCCACCATCTTGCACCATTTGACATTCTCGAAAGATATCTCCAGGTCGACAAATCTTTAGTCTTGCTTCCATTATCAACTGCATGACAGAATTCCTCTCTGATGCCTTTGCCTTTCCGACAGCCAAACTGATCAGCATGTAACAGGTCCTCAGTTTTCTTTTCCATTCTGCTGCATATTATACTTGTCAGTAACTTGGATGCATGAACTGTTAAGCTGATTGTCCTCTCGCACTTGTAGAGCCTTGAAATCTCCGTATTTGTGTAGATGATGTTTTTCCGAAAGTCAGATGGTATACCGCCAGTCTCTCAGATTCTACCATCAACGTGAATAGCCGTTTTGCTGCCATTTCCCCTAATGACTTTAGAAATTCCGATGGAATGTTATTTATCCTTTCTGCCTTACTCGATCTTAAGTATTCCAAAGCTCTTTTAAATTCTGAATCTAATACTGGATCTCCTGTCTCTTCTGTGTCGGCTCCCGTTTTTTCTTATATCACATCAGACAAATCTTCCCCCTCCCACTGGCCTTCAATGTACTCTTTCCACCCATCCGCTCTCCCCTCTGCATTTAACAGTGGAATTCCCGCTGCACTCTTAATGTTGCCATCCTTGCTTTTAATTTCACCGAAGGTTGTTTTGACTTTCCTACATGTTGAGTCAGTCCTTCTGACAATCATTTCTTTTACGTTTTCTTCACGTTTTTCCGGCAGTAACTTCGCCTTAGCTTCTCTTCCGATTTATTTTCATTCCTAAGTGACTTGTATTTCTGTATCCCTGAATGTCCTTGGACATTTCTGTGCAACCTTCTTTCATGGATCAGCTTAAGAATTTCCTCTGTCACCCATGGTTTATTCGCAGTTACCTTCTTTGTACCTATATTATTCTTTCCAACTTCTGTGATTGCCCTTTTTAGAGATGTCCATTGCTCTTCAACTGTACTGCCTACTGAGTTATTGATTATCGCAGTATCTATAGCCTTAGAGAACTTAAAGTGTATCTCCTCGTACCTTAGTACTTGTATCCCACTTCTTTGTGCATTGATTCTTGCTGGCTAATCTCTCGAAGTTCAGTCTATCTTTATCATTACTAAAGTGTGATCCGAGTCTATACCTGCTCCTGGGTAAGTCTTACAATCCTAAGCACGATGTAATCTATCTGAAATCTTCCGGCCTTTTCCAACTATACCTCCTCCTCTTCTGATTATTGAACAGAATATTCGCTATTATTAGCTTAAATTGATTACAGAACTCAATCATCCTCTCTCCACTCTCACTCCTTGTCCGAAGCCCATACTCTCTGATGTGAAGGTCGATGGCAGCATGTCATGATCTCACAAAAATGCAGGATGCTTTTCGATCGGTACCCCTGGGATTTGCAGTGGGATGATAGAGGCTAGCACGAGTTGGGTGGTTGTAGGAATCTGGAACATTCTATAATAATTATTACTGGAATACTTTAGTAAATAACTTTTACTTAACTTTGTCCTGCTACTGCACTCCAGGAACATAACTAATAAAAACTATCTTTCTTGAATACAAATGACTCATTGACAAACATTAACTGGATTATACAAAAAGCAAGATAACACAATTCTGGTATATCGTGTGTAATACATGCGCGAACTAGAGATTGCGAACCTAGGGAGCTGAAGACTATTCTAATCTGACTTCGCTAACGACCTGTAGCTGACTCTGCCGGTGCGATCTGCAAGTCTCTGTCCGTGCCGTACAGCGGCGCTGCAAGCGCCAGCGAGTCCATAGAGGTTGCAAGTGCTGGACCGCTATCGATTATTGCAACCTCTAGCGTGGTGTCTAACGTTGACACCACATTCACCTGTGACCTTTTTCTTTTACTCCTTCCCCTACAACTGCATTCCAGTCCCCCATGACTACTAGCTTTCCATCTTCCTTTACATACTGTATTACCCTTTCAATATCCTCATATACTTTCTCGATCTCTTCATCTTCAGCTTCTGACGTCGGCATGTATACCTAACCATCGCTGTCGGTGTTCGTTTGCTGTCTATTCTAATAAGAACAATTCTGTCACTGAACTGCCCTACCTTACTATTCACAGTGAATTTTACTTCCCTTATACCATTTTCTGCAGCTGCTGATATTGCCCAATACTCATCCAACCAAAAATGGTTGTCTTCTTTTCATATCATTACACTGACCACAATTACATCTAGAATTAAGTCTAATTTCTCGTTGTTGTCATTTCGCAAGATGTATATGGAAGGAAATGATATGTTGGTCGAGTAGAATGGGAACAAACTCTCGACATTTCAACAGTAAACCATTCCGTGATGTGCAACGCCTCTCGTGTAGCGTCCGTCACTGAAGTTTGTCGAGCATCTCGGTTACGCTCACGCTCAGAGAAAACGATTCCAAGACGAAATGTGCCCCTCTTCGCTAGATCCACTTTGTCTCTTCTATCAGTAAGGATCCCATATTGATGAAAACTACTCAAGAATCAGTCAAACATGTGTTTTGTGATAAACTTGCTTCGTCGATTAATTAAATCTCAAAATATTCGCCCAATGAATCTGGCTTCCGATTTTCCTACTGTTCATTCTATGTGGTCATTCCGGTTAAGGTCACTTTACGATATACACTGTTCCCAGTGATTTTTCACAAACAGTGTAATAGAATAGCAGTGTATTTTTCCTATTATGTATGGGCAACGCGTTACATTTACTTACGTTCAGGGACAACAGCCAATCCTCTGCACGCCTCTCTGCAGGCTCCTACCATCCTACAAATAGCTGCATTTATAACAGCCTTATGGAGCAATACCAACAACCGCTTTTTGGAGCATCTACATACGCATACGGTAGTATGGTGTACACAAGAGATTACCTTGTACTTCTGCTAGTGATTTACATTCCTGCTCCACTCCCAAAACACGGCGAGGGTGATTTCATTTGTATTACTCGTATTTTCCTGAGGCTTAGACGACATTTATGTTAGCAGCAGAAGAATCGATTTGCATTCCACCTCAAGTGCCGGTTTAAATTCTCACAACAGTATGTCGCGAAAAGAGTATCTTCTTCTCTCCAGGTATTTCCATTTGACTTCCGGAAGCGTCTACGAAATTCACTGAAGCGACAAAGAAACTGGTATAGCCATGAGTGTTCAAATTCAGAGAGATATAAACAGGCAGAATGCGACCCTGATGCCGGCAACGCCTATATAAGACAACAAGTGTCTTGCGCAGCTGTTAGATAGGTTACTGTTACTACAATGGCAGGTTTATCAAGATCTAAGAGAGTTTGACCGTGTGTTATAGACCGCGCACGAGGGATGGGACACAGCATCTCCGAGGTAGCGATGAAGTTGGGATTTTCCTGCACGACCATTTCACGGGTTTACCGTGAATATTAGGAATCCGGTAAAACACCAACTCTTCGACAACGCTGCGGCCGGAAAATATCCTGCAAGAACGGCACCAACGACGACTGAGGAGAGCCGTTCAACTTGACAGAAGTGCAATCCTTGCTGCTGATTTCCATGCTAGGCCAAAAACAAAACTCAATGTGCGACCTATTCAACGAAACATCATCGATACGGGCTTTTGGAGCCGAGACGCACTCATGTACCCTTAATGACTGCACGACACAAAGCTTTACGCCTCGCCTGGGCCCGTCAACACTCTTGATGAGTGGAAACACGTTGCCTGGTCGGACGAGTCTCGTTTCAAATTGTATCGAACAGTTGGACGTGTACGGGTATGGAGACAACCTCATGAATCCATGGACCCTGCATGTCAGCACGGGACTGTTCAAGCTGGTCGAGGCTCTGTAATGGTGTGGGGCGTGTGCAGTTGGAATGATATGGGATCCCTGATACGCCTTGATACGACTCTGACAGGCGACATGTACCTAAGCATCCGGTCGATTCATGTCTACTGTGCCTTCCGAGGACTTCGGCAGTTCCAGGAGACAATGCGACACCCCACACGTCCAGAATTGCTGCATAGTGGTTCCAGGAGCACACTTCCGCTGGCCACCAAATGCCTTGTAACGTGCTGTTCAGAAGAGATCTCCGCCCCTGGTACTCTTACGGATTTATGGACAGTCCTACAGGATTCATGGTGTGAATTCCCTCCAGCACAACTTCAGACATTAGTCGAGTCCACCCACGTCGTGTTGCGGCACTTCCGAAGGTAGGTTTACCAGGGTACTTGCGTCCTGATTTAACCTACCGATAACAAATCTGGCAGCACGCCTCAGAACTGCTTCGAGGGGGGAGGGGGAGGGGATCCTAAATACTCGAGCAGTACTCAAGAACGGGTCACGTTACTGTTCTAGACGCGGTCTCCTTTACCGATGAGCTACACTTCCCTAAAATTGACCCAGTAAAATACAGCCGACAATTCGCTTTCCATATATCGTCCTTACCTGCAAGTTACTCCATACCGCTTTCCAACGTTATGCAGGACTATGCCAAGCACCACACTACTGATGCGGTATCCGAAGATTAAGTTTTTTTCCCCTAATCATCTCCATTAACTTACATTTTCCGACATTTAGAGCAAGGTACCATTGACCACACCAAACAGAAATTTTGTCGAAGTCGAAGTCATGTATCCTCATTTTCTGCCAACATCGAAGCTCGCTATTTTGTCTTTCGAACCGGTGTTACGATGATTTAAAGACTTCATTACCGATACTGAAAAATCAATATTTAAACTAATACATCGATGTCTTGGACCCCCGCCGGAGGTTCGAGTCCTTCCTCGGGCATGTATGTGTGTGTGTGTGTGTGTGTGTGTGTGTGTGTGTGTGTGTGTGTGTGTGTTTAGCATAAGTTAGTAGTGTGTAAGTCTAGGCACCGATGACCTAAACAGTTTGTCCCTTAGGAATTCACACAGATTTGAATATTTTTAGATGTCTTGTAGGGATGTTCACATGAATTTGGATGTGGTTTTTAGGCGGTTTCTGACACACGACTAAGTGAATAGAGCGCTAATACCCACGTCTCGCCTCAGTAATACGACTTCGACAATTTCGACAAACGTTCACACACTTTCGCAAGGGATAACACTATAAGCAGAGATCAGAGATTCACAAAGTCTGTGCAAGAGGAGAAGGGGGGATGGGGTAGGGGGGGGGGGGGAGTCTGAGGGGAATGGCGACATCTGTCCACCCTCTGCCATTAACAACGCCACATCCAGGTTGAAATGCCAAACCTGCGAGGACACGGGATAAGGAAAGGCGAAAAACGGATAATCGATGATTATTGCACCTCCCTGATTTAGCGAAACCATGGTAAACCTAAGTCAGGACTACGGGAGTGAGGTCTGGACCGTTGTCCTCCCTAATGCGAAACCAGTGTGCTGACCACTGCCTCTCGTACAGCAGCCTGCCTGGATTTCGCTGCACCTCGGGAGAAGGCCGGACGCAGGTGTAGTCGCCGGGAGTTCGATTCGCAAACTCCCCCCACACATCCATCACCTCGGCGTCCGCGGAAAACCTTGGACCGGAAGACTTCAGTCCAGTGACTTGGGAGCGAGGGAACTCAATTTGACGCACCCCACTCATACGCTGAGTCGCTGGGCGGAAAATTCCCCAGCCCCTGCGGAAAACGCACGCGTGGCTTCCGCTAACTGCGTATCAAGGGCGTATCTCCCACTGCGAAATAAACTACCGCCCCGCGACCTTCATATCTTCTCAGACTTCTTTCCTTCGTATATACATATATATATATATATATATATGTGGCCGCGCGCGCGTATTTCCTACGACTTTCTTTCGCTTGCAATGATAACCTCCCCTCATGTCCCAGAACGCTTACTGCACTCGTCATAAGTCACATTTTTTCATCTACATATACATTCTTACACTTAAACTGTTTTGCACGACGCACACAAAACCACCGTCCCCACCTTCTGGCTATTTCCCTACCGTTCCACCCTCGAACAGCACCTGGAAAAAAGGGACACCTATCTGCGATGTTCATTTTGCACTGTGTGGATAAGAGTCAATAAAAATATTTTTACATTCAGAAGATAAACTTTGTGAATGACTTTTTGAGTAAGACCTTGTTTTAATGACTGGCACACTATTTGGCGTATCCTGTGCTTGATACTCGCTCCCCTATTTCGCGGTAATACAAAACGAGCTGCCCTTCTTCGAACGTTTTCGATGTCATACGTCAATGTAATCTGGTAACAATGCCATACCGTGCAGGAGTACTCCAGAAGAGGATGGAGAAACGTAGTGCAGTTGTTCCATGTAATGTTTCCATTTTAAGTACCTCGTAATTTTAATACCTCGTATTTAGGTGAATCGACAACCTTTAAAAACTGTGTGATTTATAGTGCAACCGAAATCTAATTTTTTTTATTCATGTGGAGAACCATACACATTTTACTGTTCGGAGTCGATTGACACTTTCTGCAGTATGCAGGCGCCTTGTGTAAATCAGTTTGCAATTCGTTCTGATCTTCTGGTGACTTTACTTGACGGTAAACGACAGAAACAATCCATGGGGGCTGCTCCAATTGTCTCCTGTAAGGTGTGGGAAAAAATTAATGAGACTGGCAAAACTGTGAGCGATCTGGCAACGCTGTGTTGTTCTGCTTGTTTGGAGCTGAGTGTCATCCCTTCCAGGTGCTCAGTCCGAGTTTCAGCTCCGTACCGCCACCATGTGAGTTTTGATAGCGCCATCAGTGCTGTTGCTTTTTTGTTGTGTGTTACGAAAATGGAAGAGTGGAACTTAGAGCAACGTTATGCAAGTGTTAAACTTGAGGAATCCACGCGTGTGATCATCGAAACATGCCTATGGGGAAAATTATCAAGAGCACAAGTTTTCGCTGGCACAGATCATTTTTGGAAAGCCCAGAACAGACTGAAGTCGAAGGTTCAACTTCAAAAACCAGCGAAATCGTCGACCGTGGGCGTGCTCCTGTGAGAACAGACCGACGCTTAACAATAAGAATGGTCGGCGACCTGTAAAACACTTTCACCGTACATCAAATTCTGACTGTAGGTTTGCACATGAGAAAGATTTGTGCCAAAGAGGTACCGATAAACGTCACAGCTGAACAGAAGGACAATCGAAGGAACGTGTGCGTTGATCTTCGCGAATGGTTCATTCGTGTGATCACACGATAATGAATCATGGATTTTTGAGTACGGTCCTGAGACAAAGCGCAAAGTGAGAAGTGGTACACTGAGGCATCTCCTCGACCGAAAAATGCTCGAATGAGCAAATCAAAGGTCAAAACACTGCTGATTTGCTTTTTTTGACAGTAGGGGTATCATGCTTAAAGAATTTGTTTCTCAAGGAAAGAATTTGTTTCTTAAGGACAAACTTCCGACTAAGTGTTTTACAAAGACGTTCTTGAAAAGTCCAGGAAAGGGGAGAATCGTGCAGATCGGACATTGCAGACAGGGGTCGCTGCATCATCACAACGCCCCATGTCACACAGGTACTACCATAACGGAATTTTTGACCTTAAAAGAAGTTCCTGTTGTTACAAAGCCTCCCCCCCCCCCCCCCCCGCCCCCTATTCACTTGATGTGAGACCTTGTCCCTTTTTGCTTTTTCCGCAATTCAAAAGTGAATTAAAGTATGTCATTTTGGGACTCGAGGGAACGTTCAAAATAATATGACCGACATGTTACAAGTCCTACCAGTTGAAGCCTTTCAGTGCTGCTACCAAGACTGCGAACAACGATTCGCCGGATTACAGGAAATACTTTGAAGGGGACAATATTGTCGTTTGAAAAAAATAAAAAATAAAAGCTTTGGTAAATACAAACATCAGTGCCATTACTTTTCTCACACACTTCGTACACCGTTTACATAGAGAAAGAGTAGCAAAGGGCCTATAACCCCACCTTCGAAACCTCATATACACACAGGAACATTTTTACTTAACAGCTGCTTTGATTAATCTTCGAATCTAAAGGGAGTGGAAGGGATGACCCAATAAAGTGAACATTTCAATCCAATGTGTTTATTAACTGCCAAAATCAATCTCACATAAAAACTGACAGACGCCACTAAGGCTGAATTTGACCATAACTTTAACAAAACAACCCTAGTTAAGAAACGTTATTTAAGACCCTCTCAATTCCAATACTTTAACATTACATGTAAAATAACAGTGGGCTCACAGCCTCAATTTTAACACGAATACTTTGAACATATTTATTAAAACGTAACCTGGGCGATCTTGCAAATTACTAGACTAGAGAGGCTGGCCGCTGTAGCCGAGCGTTTCTAAGCGCTTCAGTCTGGAACCGCACGACCGCTATGATCGCGGGTTCGAATCCTGCCTCGCGCATGGCTGTGTGTGATGTCCTTAGGTTACTTAGGTTTAAGTAGTTCTAAGTTCTAGGGGACTGATGACCTAAGATGTTAAGTCCCATAGTGCTCAGTGCCATTTGGACCATTACTGGAGTAGAGAACCTTGCAGAGCGAACCCCGAAATTATCCAAATGCCCATTCGCTTATAAGATGGGCTTTGAGGGCACAGAAACTTACAACTTTGTACAATCATAAATGTGCAACAACAGAAGTAAGGCCCAAGCATGTAAGACTGAAGTTTAACCACGAAAGGTGGAGCCGACTGAGGAAAGTAATATTTAACTTCGAACCAAGACGTGGCTCCGTTTGCATCCCCACATCGAGTAGGCCACCGAAATCTGAACCAGCAACCAGTACGAAGAGGAACACACGAGCTCAGGCGAAGTCCACCACCCGCAAGCCAAACTTGTAATTTAAAGGGAAGCTCTGCGTTTCGATTGCTCGCTACTTCATCTCACTGAAACACAGACCAGACCCGACAACAGGAGGCCAAAAAAAAAAAAAAAAACTTTTCGTAACTTAAACATTTAACATTCACCAGTAAATTAACACTGTAAAATCAAGGCTAAACAACAACTAATTTCACTCGAAAGTCCTTTCTTTACGTGAAACAGTACCTGATAAACAAACGCTAAGAGTATGTAATGAACTGGCTCACGAGAACCGACACTCACTAGAACTGAAGGACACACATAATGGTCACCGTAAGTGGGCCTGCAAAGCTCAACACGGTAACCTTTAGAAATAAAAACTCAGATTGCCCACAGAAGACATATTGACATGGATTAACCGATATCGGAAGCAAATTAAACACTTGCTAATAATAGCTAATGAACTAACATTCTGCAAATACATCAATATCATGCCCCAAGACAAACCTCTGTACTAGGAAATCGATCGTACTCATGTCAGAGATACTACAGGCGTCGGTCCCGCCACGGCTCACATATATCAAAAATGTTTTGAATGACCTCGGTTCCGACAGTTCCGGAACCTTGACAGAAAATTTGAATAGAGATCAACATAAACATCATTCCCACCCTTTTTATTGCTCATGAAAACCACACATTGCATGTGGTACCACCGTACAGCGAGACCTTCAGATGTGGTGGTCCAGATTGCTGTACCTCTAATACCCAGTAGCACGTCCTCTTGCATTAATGCATGCCTGTATTCGTCGTGGCATACTATCCAGAAGCTCATGAAGATACTGTTTGTCCATATTGTCCCCCTCCTCAACGGCGATTCGCCGTAGATCCCTCGGAGTGGTTGCTGGGTCTCGTCGTCCATAAACAGCCCTTTTCAATATATGCCAGGCATGATCGATAGGGTTCATGTCTGGAAAACATGTCGTTATTCTGAAGGAAGTCAATCACAAGATGTGCACGATGGGGGCGCGAATTCTCCTTCATGAAGATGAATGCCTCGCCAATATGCTACCGATGTGGTTGCACTATCGGTCGGAGGATGGCATTCACGTATCGTACAGCCGTTACGGCACCTTCCAGGACCAACAGCGGCGTACGTCGGCTCCACATAATGCCACCCCGAAACAACAGGGTATCTGCAACTTGCTGCACTCGATGGACAGTGTGTCTAAGACGTTCAGCCCGACCGGGTTGCCTCCAAATACGTCTCCGACGATTGTCTGCTTGAAGGCATATTCTACACTCATCAGTGAAGAGAACGTGATGCCAATCCTGAGCGGTCCATTCGGCATGTTGTTGGGCCCATCTGTACCGCGCTGCATCGTGTCGTGGTTGCAATGATGGACCTCGCCATGGGCGTCGGGAGTGAAGTTGCGCATCATACAGCCTACTGCGCACAGTTTGAGTCGTAACACGACGTCCTGTGGCTGCACGAAAAGCATTATTCAACCTGGTGGCGTTGCTGTCAGGGTTCCTCCGAGCCATAATCCATATGTAGTGGTTGTCCACTGCAGTAGTAGCCCTTGCATGTCATCGACAGTTCCTGTCTCTCTGTATCTCCTCCATGTCCGAGCAACATCGCTTTGGTTCACTCCGAAACGCCTGGACACTTCCCTTGTTGAGAGCCGTTTCTGGCACAAAGTAACAATGCGGACGCGATCGAACCGCGGTACTGACCGTCTAGGCATGATTGAACTACAGACGAGCCGTGTTACTCCTTCCTGGTGGAATGACTGGAACTGATCGGCTGTCGGATCCCCTCCGTCTAATGGGCGTGGTTGTTTACATCTTTGGGCGGGTTTAGTGACATCTCTGAACAGTCAAAGAGACTGTGTCTGTGATACAATATCCACAATCAACGTCTATCTTCAGCAGTTCTGGGAACCAGGGTGATGCAAAACTTTTTGTAGTGTGTGTATTTACTTTTTGATCATAAGGCTGAGTGTATCGAAGACAAGACATCCTATAAATTACACAATGATTTTTTGCCAGAATTTCCACAGACAAACGAAAAGTGAGAAATGGGACTTCGAATTCACCAATGTGAGATCTAATTTTGCAAATAAATAAATAAAAATAAAAATTATAAATAAAAACTTGAAAGTAATCACGGCTAGTACGAAAAAGTTAATTAGTGACTTGAGGGAAAACTTAAATATTTCACGAAGAGCTGTTGATGTAAATGAAGTGCGAAAAAGTTCATCTCTTCAATGTCTTGCTATTTTAAGTATACAAAATGACATTGGCGTGATATTTAATTTTCAGCGAGGCTTTCCTCGATCAAGCACTAAATTTAGAACGTGATAGGCGTAATTATTTCGTGCACGAGTTGCGTTGGTTTGACATTTCATTTTTAAAAGGGCTTCCTGAATTTAGTACATTTCGAGAACAGAAGAAGGTATCAAGGTAAATGAGGTGTCGTTTCGGTCATTCTTTCAGAACAAGCCTCCAAATTGTAAAACATTTTTAAAAAGTCACTCATGTCTTTTGTGAAATGGTTTCTTCAAAGTAAGAAATAAAATATTTTAGAGAAACATTTGACGCTTCTTTGAATGATGATCGAAATCATGCGCAGCAAATCTGCGTCAATATCTCTAATCTATTTTATTACATACTTTAAGTCCTATCATTTCACAAATCATCTCAGCGAAACTTTTTCAAACCTTTCTTTTCATCCTGGTCTTCCCCAGTAAAGTCGAAAAAGACGTGTTTCGAAAGCTGGTTTACGTTGCTTGGGTTACTGTAACGCACCTACATATTCCAACCTTCCAAAACAACCCTCAAATTATCAGGCAGAAAAGACTCTTAGTGTTGGATGGTCCTAGTTCCCCGGTACAGTCGTGCCAACAAGACTGCAGAATTCGTAGCTCTGTAGCTGCACATTGCGCAGTCTTCCACCCTACAAACTAAAGAAGTGGAGAAGGCCTCAACACGTGGACAACCTTTTGACCCCTAAATTCGACATCTTTCCCCTCTCTCTTAAACACGTTTGGGATGATCAAGTTGTTGAGCAGGAGGAAGGGGTGAGGGATGGAGGGAATGCCCCTGAGGATGGATTTATGGCCGTGTACCGTAGCCATGTTTGTCCCATTCTGCGAATTGGCGCGGAAAGCCATGCCCCAGGGTGTTGTGACAGGCCCTCTATGAAGCTTACTAAGCGCTGTTGAAAATAAATTTTAGTACACCCTTTTAAAGGTTTCCAGTTGACTCAAGATTTATTGTTGCAACAGTGCATATAGAGCACGTGAAATGATTACATTTACTGATCCCTGATCGATAGCAGAAGGTGTTCTGAGTTACCAGGTATCGACCCGTGCCAAAACAATCGACCGTACAGATGGTGAATACTGTCCTGGGATACTGAGACGCCCTGCTAAACCCGCAGGACAGGACAGGTAGTTTAAATTGTGGAAAGGAGCCAAAATAAGAGGATGTCAGTTACACTCGAACATACAACTTTATTTATTTGACCAAACATTACACGAGCCCATTAAAAATAAAGCACAGCATTAATTTCTGGAACTTAATAACCGGCTAAATACGCCATACAGTCTCATGCCTTAAGGACAAGACTACTTTAATTTAAAATCGGCTGAAAGCCAATAACTCAAATCAAAATCAGAAATTTAAAAGGCAGAAGGCCTTATCTTAAATCAGTTCTTTAAATTAGGCTGAAGGCCCAAACCATCTTACGCCTTAAGGGGCAAAACAACCTTAATTTCAAAATAGGCTAGAAGCCATCAAAATACAAACAACAAGTACGAATAAGAAAAGGCAGTACACCCAACGGCGCTCAGAAGTTTCCGAGGGTCGGCCTGAAATTCAAGCACTGTTGTTGTTGTTGTGGTCTTCAGTCCTGGGACTGGTTTGATGCAGCTCTCCATGCTACTCTATCCTGTGCAAGCTTCTTCATCTCTCAGTACCTACTGCAACCTACATCCTTCTGAATCTGCTTAGTGTATTGATCTCTTGGTCTCCCTCTACGATTTTTACCCTCCACGCTGCCCTCCAATGCTAAATTTGTGATCCCTTGATGCCTCAAAACATGTCCTACCAACCGATCCCTTCTTCTAGTCAAGTTGTGCCACAAACTTCTCTTCTCCCCAATCCTATTCAATACCTCCTCATTAGTTACGTGATCTACCCACCTTATCTTCAGCATTCTTCTGTAGCACCACATTTCGAAAGCTTCTATTCTCTTCTTGTCCAAACTGGTTATCGTCCATGTTTCACTTCCATACATGGCTACACTCCATACAAATACTTTCATAAACGACTTCCTGACACTTAAATCTATACTCGATGTTAACAAATTTCTCTTCTTCAGAAACGATTTCCTTGCCACCATTGTCAGTCTACATTTTATATCCTCTCTACTTTGACCATCATCAGTTATTTTACTCCCTAAATAGCAAAACTCCTTTACTATTTTAAGTGTCTCATTTCCTAATATATCCCCTCAGCATCACCCGATTTAATTAGACTACATTCCATTATCCTCGTTTTGCTTTTGTTGATGTTCATCTTATATGCTCCTTTCAAGACACTGTCCATTCCGTTCAACTGCTCTTCCAAGTCCTTTGCTGTCTCTGACAGAATTACAATGTCATCGGCGAACCTCAAAGTTTTTATTTCTTCTCCATGAATTTTAATACCTACTCCGAATTTTTCTTTTGTTTCCTTTACTGCTTGCTCAATATACAGATTGAATAACATCGGGGAGAGTCTACAACCCTGTCTCACTCCTTTCCCAACCACTGCTTCCCTTTCATGCCCCTCGACTCTTATAACTGCCATCTCGTTTCTGTACAAATTGTAAATAGCCTTTCGCTCCCTGTATTTTACCCCTGCCACCTTCAGAATTTGAAAGAGAGTATTCCAGTTAACGTTGTCAAAAGCTTTCTCTAAGTCTACAAATGCTAGAAACGTAGGTTTGCCTTTTCTTAATCTTTCTTCTAAGATAAGTCGTAACGTTAGTATTGCCTCACGTGTTCCAACATTTCTACGGAATCCAAACTGATCTTCTCCGAGGTCCGCTTCTACCAGTTTTTCCATTCGTCTGTAAAGAATTCGCGTTAGTATTTTGCAGCTGTGACTTATTAAACTGATAGTTCGGTAATTTTCACATCTGTCAACACCTGCTTTCTTTGGGATTGGAATTATTATATTCTTCTTGAAGTCTGTGGGTATTTCGCCTGTCTCATACATCTTGCTCACCAGATGGTAGAGTTTTGTCATGACTGGCTCTCCCAAGGCCATCAGTAGTTCTAATGGAATGTTGTCTACTCCCGGGGCCTTGTTTCGACTCAGGTCATTCAGTGCTCTGTCAAACTCTTCACGCAGTATCTTATCTCCCATTTCATCTTCATCTACATCCTCTTCCATTTCCATAATATTGTCCTCAAGTACATCGCCCTTGTATAAACCCTCTATATACTCCTTCCACCTTTCTGCCTTCCCTTCTTTGCTTAGAACTGGGTTGCCATCTGAGCTCTTGATATTCGTACAAGTGGTTCTCTTCTCTCCAAAGGTCTCTTTAATTTTCCTGTAGGCAATATCTATCTTACCCCTAGTGAGACAAGCCTCTACATCCTTACATTTGTCCTCTAGCCATCCCTGCTTAGCCATTTTGCACTTCCTGTCGATCTCATTTTTGAGACGTTTGTATTCGTTTTTGCCTGCTTCATTTACTGCATTTTTATATTTTCTCCTTTCATTAATTAAATTCAATATTTCTTCTGTTATCCAAGGATTTCTATTAGCCCTCGTCTTTTTACCTAATTGTTCCTCTGCTGCCTTCACTACTTCATCCCTCAGAGCTACCCATTCTTCTTCTACTGTATTTCTTTCCCCCATGCCTGTCAATTGTTCCCTTATGCTCTCCCTGAAACACTCTACAACCTCTGGTTCTTTCAATTTATCCAGGTCCCATCTCCTTAAATTCCCGCCTTTTTGCAGTTTCTTCAGTTTCAATCTGCAGTTCATAACCAATACATTGTGGTCAGAATCCACATCTGCCCCTGGAAATGTCTTACAATTTAAAACCTGGTTCCTAAATCTCTGTCTTACCATTATGTAATCTATCTGATACCTTTTAGTATCTCCAAGATTCTTCCAGGTATACAACCTTCTTTCATGATTCTTGAACCAAGTGTTAGCTATGATTAAGTTATGCTCTGTGCAAAATTCTACAAGGCGGCTTCCTCTTTCATTTCTTAGCCCTAATCCATATTCACCTACTATGTTTCCTTCTCTCCCTTTTCCTACTGACGAATTCCAGTCACCCATGACTATTAAATTTTCGTCTCCCTTCACTACCTGAATAATTTCTTTTATCTCGTCATACATTTCATTCAAGCACTAACGCCCGCTTAAGTGTGACAGGCAGTCGGCCCAACCATTCTCGATCCGACGACAACCCAACCAACAGACAGTCAACGGACCCACCGACAAGATAACTTCCGTTCAGCACACAACATGGAGTTCAATGGAACAACGTAGAAAATTTTGGCGCCCACAAACAATCATTGAGCTGTCAAACTACACACCGTGCTGGACAGCGACAACACGATGAGGAAACTACACTGCCTGAATTTACGTCAACGGCCAGGGCAGGTAACCGGAACGTTAACGACCATAGGGTAGAAGATTCCGCTGGTGCACTTCAGTTCAAAATAACCAAGTACAGTTAAACTCCACCGGAGGGCGGCTAAAATTTGTCAACTTGAAAACACACGTTATTGCTCGCTGGAATGTCCCGACAACCGACAACGAAATCCACACGACACAATGTGAACAGTGGTGACTTGCTGGTAGATTAAGTCAAAACTCAGTTATAGTGTCCATGATCGGTGAGCCACGGACCTCGTAGCAATGGGAACAGCACCACACACTCAGACCGCGCGTGGACGCCGCCAGCGGCCTCGGCCAAACTACGCGCCGCGGAGATTTTCTTGCTGCTCGACACCAATCGACCAACCGTTCGCACACAGCATAGCTGCAAACTATAAGCGCCAGGCCAAAGATAGTACAAGGTGCGAATATCGATACACGCCGCTGCTGTCACTCGCGAAGAGAGAGGATAGCAGGACAATCACGATAACCGCGAGAGACTAAACACAGAATAGCAATCAAGGTTTAATCCAAAGCATAACATGAACCAGCCACGGCTCAAATACATTATGCTACGCCGCCTCGACCTGTTCACGTAGTTCTGTAGGAGTTGTTGGTTGACGAGTCGCACGAGTTACGTCTCATACCATCGTATACGACACGCGCTTGATTGGAGACAAGCCCAGCGAATGGCCATGGAAGTTGCTGCACGTGTTGCAGGGCACGTTTAGTTCCAGGGACGGTGTATGGGCGAGCATTATCCTGTTGGAACCACACATCACCTTCCTGTTGCAAGAACGGCAAAAGAAAGGATGTAACAACATTCTGCACTTAGCGAGAACTGGCTAACGTCATTCCGAAAATACTAAACGAAAGACGTAGTTTATCACACACGAGACCATAAGGCCTGCCGTTGGACCATTGTGTCTCGGAAGACGGACTAGAAGTGAGCGTGCCCACAGTCCCACTGCTAATAACCGGTTCGCAACAGTTTGTGATGGCACGTCTGGACTCAAAGGCCCTCTTGTCTGTGCTTTGGTAGCTGTACAATCTGACATGGCTGCCCTTACAATTAGACGATCCTGGCGGCCGTCTGCGCTGCGTGGACGTCCAGGACCTCACCTATCTGTGTGAGAATGTTCACTTGACCACTGGTACGAGCATCGCTGCAGAACTGAAGCAGCACGTCCAACATCTGTGGCAATTCACCGAAACGGCCATCCCACCACTCGGAAGGCCACCAACGCCTTTGAAACTCGGTCATCTGACTGTAGGAAGCACGACTGCGTCCCTATGGCATGGCTGCCTGCTTCCTTCTGACGTTTGCACCACACTGGGCCTTCTGGCTCTGAGCATTCCCTACTAAAGGGTAGAAACATGTGGCGCCCTGGAAGCTAGCCGACTACACTACCTGTTGGCGGACGACGCTGAAACCATTATCAGTACATCTACTATTCCACCATTGACGTATGCCGTTTTCGGATCAAAATCGACGTCGCCTTTCCAGGTGTACTAATTTTTTCCAGCAGGGTAAAATTCTATTCTGGCAACGTTGTGCAAACGGTTTCATCCACCTTGACCACAGGACTTCACGCAAACCAAATTCGCGCCAGGGAAACGGTATAATTTTGCGTGAACTGACACACAACCAAATAAACCCATGTTGTATAGCGATTGCTAAAGCAACAATATTCCACGTCGCGCTCAGAAAAGTCTGCAGTTTACTTGACTCGCAGACAATCATTTACATAAACGCACTGTAACTATCTGACGAACGAAAAGTTTGTGTTTCATATACCTGGAGGGAGCAATTCTCCTTTTGCAGCCTCCCCCCCCCCACCCCACCCCCCACCCCAACCCTGCCGTATGGCTGGCCTGTTTCTTAGGAGAACACTACAGGTACAGAAACAGTTCTGAGAAAAGCAAGTAGGTCTTCCCATGTGTAGCTCATGCAACTCAGAATTGCAGTCGACACAGAAAAGTTTGTCGGTGCACTGAAACGATCGCAAGCCATTGTTGCCTGAGAGAGTTGTTTGGCTGCCTGGTGGAAGTCGTTCTATGTGACATCATTTCCGCCCTTGCGCGTCTCTCTGATGAAGATGAGAGATGAATTGATTAGGGTAACACAAACACCCAGTCAGCGAGAGAAGAAAATGGCCATCCCGGCTGGTTATCGAACTCTGGACCCTGCGAGCTAGAGACAACAACGCTACCCAATCCCTTTTTTTAAACTTTGTAAATTTATTCCAAATTTGTTACTGTTTTATATAAACGCTATCGAACCCAGCAATGCTTCACAATTATTAAATATCTATGGGCACTGAATATATGTCGTAATCACCTTCTCCCCACTCTCTCCATGCATCTCCTCCGCCCTTCTCTCTTTGCTTCGTCCGTTTCTTCCTTCTCCTCACCCCCTCCCTCTTTTCTGTCGATTTACTCCTTCCCTTTTTAGTCCATTTCCTCCATCCCCTCACTGTCTCTTCTTGCCCAGTCTGACGAATGTTTATTTTTATTACAAAGAAAACCTTTGGAATCACAGCTCTGAGGCACGGGTGTCCAACCTTTTAGCTTACCTGCGCAACGTTGGAAGAAGACGACTATTTTTGGGGCGCACATCGTATACTCAACAATAAACGCTGAGGAGCAAAGGAAGGAACGACCGGAGGAACATAGTTAACACATTTAAGTAATTTTGAATTTATTAATTTAGGATTCTTTCATTTAAAAAAGCAAGATGGAATTCATTTGACATTTTATACATGTGATTTCATTAATAATATTATAATACGTAAGAACAAATCATAGAATTAATGTGGCATTTGACTTTCAATTTGGAAAACTAATGTATCAGTATCAGGTTCGATCGAAGTGGTTACAATTCTCAGACTGTTCTCAATGTTTCCAATTGAGCTTTTGGTTCTGTTTTTACTCTTTGTGTGCTTCACCATTGGAAATGACCGTTCAAAAACGTACGTGCTTCCAAACGAAGATTGTATATATAATGTGTATGGGCAGCAGGGGATATTGGCCTCTGGGCAGGTATGACTTCTGAAAGTCCAACACACATAATCGAACTTTTCGTCCAGTTGAATGGCGGACTGGAACTCTATGCATTTCATCAGAAAATTTTCTGGCAACGTATCTCAAAGGTGTCACATAATAACGAAAATTTTTGTTACTGTTTCGAAAATCCTAAAATCGATTTTCAAATTATTGCCTGAAATCGAAAAGCATCCTGTCTTTAGGATTGTATTTAGCCAACATGTTAAAATAAATCAGTTTTGCTTGCATTTACTTATGCTTGCCATAACTTCAGTTTCATTTGGAACGCCGCTATTGTTTGAAACATTACAAAGATAAGTAGTTTTCTACATTGGAGACACCTGGTTAAGTCGCCTAAGTGAGTAGTCAGATCTATGAAAAGTGTTTAATCGGCCACCCAAGTTCTGGCTCGTGTTTCACTTCGATATAATGAACGATGTGATGTATTTCGCATTTCAGTCTGCGAACGGGAAAAGTTTCGGACGATTCAGATTCCGTTGCAGAATTCTAACCATAAGCCATAAATACAACTTCCCTAAACTCCGCCCGAATAGGCCATGAAAGCCCAATGGAACCAACCGACCGCCGTGTCATCCACAGCCCAGAGGCGTCACTGGATGCGGATATAGAGGGGCATGTGGTCAACACACCGCTCTCCCGGCCATCTGACAGTTTCCGAGACCGGAGCCACTACTTCTCAGTCAAGTAGGTCCTCAGTTTGCCTGAGTGAATGCCACTTGCCAACAGCGCTCGGCAAACCGGACGGTCTCCCAGTCCAGCCCGACAGCGCTTCTGTGATCTGACAGGAACCGGTGTTACCACTGTGAAAAGGACGTTGGCAATACAACTTACCTGTCTTTTGTTAAAACCAACTGGCAGTAAGAAAATAAAGCAGAATATTGTTGTGCGAGGGTGGTTTGAAAAGTTATCGGAATCGTCACGGGAGGACAGCGCTAGCGCAACGAGTAGTTCAGATGATATTCATTGGACTGTTGCCTGTAAACGCGTGCCACGTCAGTTTTCTTGGAAGAGAGCTGTGGCGGTGACGTGGCTCTGTTGTCGTTCCCGCGTAGTCATTTGCGAAGATGGAAGAAACGAGATTCGAGCAGTGATTAAGTACTTCGCAAAGAAAGGTATGAGAGCAAAGGACATTCATGTCGATTTCCAGAATACACTGGGGGACTCTGCTCCTTCATAGTCAACTGTTGCCAAGTGGACAAATGAATCTGAATTTGGTCGGGAGAGCTTAGATGATGATCCGCGCAGTGGTCGGCTAAGATGTGTCACTACCTCAGAAATCATTGCGAAAGTGCTCAAAATGGCCACGGAAGATCGCCGATTGAAAGCGCGTGAAATTGCTCACACTTGCCAGATGTTACCTGAAAGGTCACATTTTAACTGAAGAATTAGAAATGAAAAAAATTATCTGCATTATGGGTGCCGGGACTCTTGATGCGCGCCCGCATACGTGCCGTCGCCATGGCGAACACGAACTAAGGTGTGAATTGTTGCCACACCCGCCTTATTCCCCTGATATGGCTCCGTCAGACTTCCATCTCTTCCCAAAACCGAAAATTTTTCTTGGTGGACGAAGATTCACTTCAAATGAAGAATTGATGGCCGGAGTTGACAACTATTTTGTAGGCCTGGAGGAGACTCATTTTCCAGAAGGGGTCAAGGCACTGGAACATAGTTGGACGTTATGCATTAATCTACAAAGAGATTATACTGAAAAATAAAAAAAGTTTCAGTGTTGTAAGTACTTTTTTCTATTCCGTTCCGAGAACTTTTCAAACCACCATCGTATACAAAATTTTTGTTTAAAATCGTGTGTAAGGAGAAACACCATGCATGGGTGAAACAATTCGTCTAATAGCCCCTGCTATCGTATTTATACGTGACTGCAAGAAAGAAAACGGCTACCGCACGTTTTCACAGCATAGCAAACACGGCATTTTTCTCTCTCGCAGTCGGTTGCAAGGGAAAACGTGAACGTTGTTGTTTAAAAAAAAACATATTCCTGTGACCACCAGAACTTTTACCAAAGTATCGAGCAAAAATTCGAAGTAAATCGGTCAAGACTTTTACGATATTCTGGTAATAACTTTAAACAGCGACTTGTCTTTACATAGTAATACGCCCATAGATGGTGACATTCGCTTCACGCTCTTCATCCGATCCACTGAAAGCTCTATTGTGTCCACGTCAAACGCTGCCGCTGTACTAACTACCACATGATCTAGTTTTACTCTGCGTCTTAAACAGCTCGGCATTTTGCACATTAACAAACACTGTCAGGGGCGAAAGAAATGGAAAGAAATTCCGAGAACTAACGTGGAATCGAAACTGTGATCGTCTGGACCGCAATCCAGAACGAAACTACTTGTTTTTCACTACACTTCATTATTCACAATGTACTTTATAGATTGCTGATGACAATAGGGTAAATACATAATCTACAAATATTTTACTTAAAGAAAAAAATGCTAGAGAATGACGCGGACGCGGACCATAAAGTTTTGCGTCCTGTTTGTTTATACACATCCATGTCTATGAGACAGCAAAGATCACGTAGAGAATGTTCTGGAACCATTTCTTGTAGTTGGACTGTTTCATTACACCTTAATGTTGCTCTGCGGTAGACTGTAGGCATTCCTGCATTTTTGCTGTCTTAATGAGTCGAGGCAAACAACACAAATATTGTCCTATGACCCATATCGCCCGGGTTCCCGGGTTCGATTCCTGGCGGGGTCAGGGATTTTCTCTGCCTCGTGATGACTGGGTGTTGTGTGGTGTACGTAGGTTAGTTAAGTTTAAGTAGTTCTAAGTTCTAGGGGACTGATGACCATAGATGTTAAGTCCCATAGTGCTCAGAGCCATTTGAACCCTTTTTTTTACCCATATCGGGCTGTTGTTCTTTGCTTCCCGGAACGCATTCTATACTGGATGGATTACACATCTTTAAAATGTCTTGTTAATAATGGCCAGTTTTTTTCTTTTCCTCGTCTCCAGGCGTGTATTTTCTCGCAAGGTGAACACAAAGGCTTAGGTGCCAGCACTCAGTAGTTCACTAGAAAATGACGGTCAAAGTTCACTAATACGCTAGCGTGGCGTAACGTCCAAAATGTCGGCAGCGCACTGGTTAAGAGCACAATTTCGTTTTTGGGCCTCATGTTCAGATCCAATTTGAGGTTTTGTTTTTCTTTTAGTGTAGCAAAAGTATGTGACATCGATGTTTTTTACCATCAGATTTTTTTAGTCCCCAAGAATTCAGTGCCGAATTTGGTTCTCGAGCGACCCTGTGCAAAAATAGAGCCGTTTCGAGGGGTGGGCAGAACGATCCCTGTTTATACGATGGGGCATTGTGGATGACATCGGCATGTGAAAGTGTCCATTCAAAATAGCTCAGCCAAAGTATACGCCGTTCTGTCAGCCCTGCGTCGTATGTTTTTACCGACAGGTGAAGAACTGTAAGCACCAGTTACAGAAGTGCTTTGTTCACATGGTACAGCAAAGGGCAATAATACATACGAAACTATTAAAAGACACGCCTTGAGCAATGAATTACAAGCTCAAGCTTTCGAGAAAATGCCTCGATATACCGAATTTGGCGCGATATTATCGCCAGATAACGCGGTATTTAGCAACGTACACGACCTTGCTTTTCCTAATGATGCGCTAAAAAGATGCGAGTATGGAGTATGTGCCTTCTTGTGGTAGATATCACACTGGTGAATTCACTAGTTCTCTTATGGTATACATGTAAAATCAGAACTGAAATACTAGAATTTGTGTGTGCTTCATTTTAAAGAACTGTTAATTATACAAGATTATTGGTGATTAGAGTTGCGTTCTACAAAACTACGGTTCTGTTAGCTTTGTTGCAGCACATGGGTGACGTAGTAATCAGTTTGGTTACCAGCAATGTTGGTAGTATTGGTAGGGAAAGCAACATAAATGAACATGTGTGAGGGAAAACTGGGAGCCGACGACTTCTCTTTGTTGTCTGCTTGTTTTGCATATAATTAGAACCACACATCGTTCTGTGTCACTCCACTTATATCCTTGTACAATATAAATTGCACTTTATAAGTAATAAAAATTAATTGTTTGCGAAACTTCTGCGCTTATATGTACCCAAAGCAAGTACTGTGGATGCACGTAGAGGTTACAAAGGCATAAAAATCTATACAATTATTGTTGTTACTTTGAACTCATCATGATCAAAGCCAAGAGCTTCTGTTATTATTGATGTGTGAAGGTCGTTTATGAATAACATAAACACGTTTTACATAAGGTCGACGAAGTGCTGAATCGGCGTCTGATATTTTTTTCATTTTTTCCATTGAGTTTTTTTTAATTGTAACTTTTGTTTTTCAGGAAATGGCGTTTTCTAGCGCTCTATGATAAATCCATATTTTTTGTTGTTGTTTTTAACACAACATCCTCTGTTTCACACTAAAAATCAACAATTTTCAAATAAAGCCTGAATCAAACATCGACAATTCTAATTTTGTTACAAATACTGTTGATTTTAAAGTAATAAACAGGGGGATATCTATATAGAACAAAAATGTACCGTACATTGCGTGACCCTTTACATACCCTCAACTCAGTTTCTAGAAGGTTCACCGCTTTTGGTTTCTAGAGGAATCTAGTAGGGCAAAGCGATCGAAATGAGGTAACGCCTGACAGGTATGCAACAAGCTTAACATGCAGGTAACCGGACTACGATCTCAATCGAGCAGTGCTACTACGAGGACTATAGTAGTCTACCCTTACATGTGATAGTCTACCTTATCCTGCGCTCTTTTTGTAACTCTAGTAATGACATCTATTTTTAATAATATTTGCAATTCTTATTTCTTTTCTCAGTAATTCCCATGTATTTCACGATGACGCAAAAAATAGTGATGTCACATACTTTCACGAAAAAAAGACGTAGGGTTTGTTCTCAACACGCGGTGCACAAATTTTAAACCGGGTTCTTTATCACTGGTACTGCACCACCGACACATTACTTCATGCAGTACGAGCGTCCTAATGAACTATAGTCTATTCACCGAGAGCTAGGACGAAACATAAACAGTGTCACGTGAGCGACTACGCTCGTTTCCAGAGAAAGCATTCGGTGTTCACGTGATACGTAGGGGTGTGGAAAACCCTTGGCGCACGCTTTGCAGCTGGCGGCATTCGGCTGGCTGCCGAGCTGTCACAGCGGACCGTGAGAAACCTGGGCAACAATGTACGAAATAAATTTAACAATAATGTTAAAATAATGTTAAACTCAGTTCATTCTGTCGAAGCAGATTTATTTTCAATCAGGTTGCTAACAAAACGCTCCATTCAAACACAATTGATTGTTAATTTTAATAACAATACCAGTAATAATAATGAGAAAGGACGAAACAAGATTCACTCTGTCGAACTTGAACTGTTTTCATTGAGGTTTATAACAAACCGCTCCTCTCTCTGCTCTATAATGCAGTCTAATTTCCACACTTGAGTTTCCACTTTTTCTACGACATGGAGGACGCACTTGTTCCAATCCCCTGCTTCTTCTAGCAGTACTTTCACTTCCGGCTTTTTGTATGTTTCGTTTTTCGCTGCAACATCGCCTTTGATTCTGGCTCACACTAACTCGATGGCTTTAATTTACAGTGGTACGGAGGAATTCTGAGAACAGTTTTCCCTGAATTCTTCGCCATTCCATCTATTGCGTATTCGTTGTGCGCTGTTCTGTGATTTTTAACTATATCTAAAAGTTCTTTTTTCAACATACTGACTTCTGAATCGATGTTTTTAGATTTTAGTCACTCTGATATTTCGTGCTTATTGGAATTCGCACTGGGAACTTTTTCTTTTCTCCGATAATGATACGGCGCGTTATCAAGAACAATAACTGCATTTTCCTTAAGCCGAGGAAGAACATCTTGAAACCACTTCTCGAAGATTTCGGCGCACATCTCCTCATGATAATCTCCACTTTTCTTGGATTCGAAAGTCCACAATCATCCTTCAACGAACCCAGCTTTGCTGCCAATGTTTGTGATAATCAGACGTTCTTTACCTGATGGGCCCTTGCTTCCGGTGGATAATGCGGACAGAAACGCTTGTTTTGAGGAATTTATAGTGTCATCTACCCAGACGTAACTTCGGGTATGTCCTGCGTTCACCCACGTCTCGTCCAAATAGTAAATGGGTCTGCCTTCATCTCTCAACCGTTTAATGGTTCGAAGATAACGCCGCCTCCATAAAATGACGTCATCCCTGTCTATTAGCGTGCCATCGCGTGCACGCCGGACATATTTCAAATTCATTTCCCTCAATAACTTATAAAATGCAGTTCTCCGAAAATTGCCCAGATCTGCATCTTCGTTCACGACTGTAAGCACTTTGCCAATTGTTGGCAATTCGTTACGAAAAAAAAATTAACGTACTTCGTATCGCATTTCTATCGAAGTCATCAACACTTTCAGAAAGTTTCTGTCGTAATTTTCCTTTCTTGGGAGACTTCAAAGATTGTGTGGCCTTGTACTCACTTATCACACGATACACTGAAGAACGTCCAACACCTGTAGCTGCAGCTGTTTTCGAAACAATGTCACTCATCGACTGCTCTGGATGTAACAGTTCCGTTTAATACACATTCACCATGTGCTCCTCAGAAGAACTTAATGATTTCTTCTTTGCTCACTTCTTTGGTGGACTCAGAACTGACACGTCGACTTCGCTCGCTGAATCCGTGGATGACACAGTGAGGACAGCCGCATGTGATGCTAATGAAATAAGTGAATGTATAAAGTAAGAAACCATGCGATACTATTGGATGCGCACATAAACAGTAAATGCTCAGCGTGACTACAAACACATATACTTACTCTAATAATCAAGAACTAGCCTTTCAAGCGTCTTCACAGATGAACTTAAGATATCCTGAAATCGCCGCTGTACAACACCCACTAACGAGCTCACACCTGCAACTGAGACGGCCACGCTGACAGAGCGCCGCGCCTGCGAGCCGCACAATGCATCGCTCATAAAGGACAAACGGTTGCACCCATCGCATTCGAACAAACTACAAAATTAAATTCAAACCTTTCTGAAACTTTTCTCGCTTACACTCCCACAAAAAAATTTAACGGGGAAAAGTTTGTCGCTTACTATATTTCGGATGATGATTTGGTAGAAGTTCTGCATCAGACGTGAGATATTAATTTATTACTTCGCTATTACTGACTCTATTGGGCAGAAAATTTGCAGACGTCATCAACATATAGTACTGAAGGCAATTATAAAGTTATTTTGCTGTGCGACACACAGTCTAGGAGATATGGCGTGATAAATATAGAGTAACGCGAAAAAACAACTTTTCCGAAAGCTTAAATATTTCTCTTTTTCAGTGACACAAATTTTTATGTAATGTAAAAAAAGGTGTCGGAAGGTAGTTCTCGGATCACATTATCATGTTCAGGTGCCAAATTATAAAAAAACACGACTTGAATTTTTTAATTTCTGATGCCCCTGCCTTGTACACCCCTCGAAGGCAGCGCTGTGGTCACGCGCCTTGCCGTGTTTACAGTACGTCTCTTGTTTCGGTGAATGGAGTATAGTACCGAAACTTAGCCGCGATTTTTTCGGAAACCATTGCCATTTCACCTTCTCTCACCTTGCAAAGTTTCGACTGTGTCAGGGAACTACCTGAGGCGGGTTTCCCAGTCATTTATTAACCAATTCATTACAACCTTCATTTTTGAGTCGGCTCCACAATTTGTAATTAATAATGAATAACGTCAATTTTTTTACTCTTTCGTTCTCCGCTCCGAGGTGGGAGGTGGGCTGTTCCAGATCCGGTCCATTACGGAGTAGCGGTTCTATTCAGAGTAGAATCAGACGAGCTGATAGTGGAGCAAATGGGGGTCTTTGTGGATGCGGAATCTTCGACATAGAATTAATTAAAGTTAGGCTTAACCAAAACCTTCCCAGTCATAAAATTTCGAAGTAAATTTCTAAACATTAAGTTCGGGTACGGTCGGACATGACAAACTGCGAAAGGAAGACAAGTTTAACGCAAAATATTAAAAAATAGGAATACCACAGCTTGTGGTAACAAGAAAGAAAATAAAAGTACGCTCATGACGCTGAAACTTAAGCGAAACATGTCTGGGTAAAGACGAAAAAAAAATTGTGGTTCGCTCAAGGCGGACCACCTAAAAAAATGTTGTGCTTGTGTTTTTCGGCGGTTGGGCTTAGCGCGCCAGGGTTCTAGCAAAACTATTTTTCTCAGGAAAACAATTTTTTCTAGCAAAACTATTTTTCTCAGGAACGCAGTCACGTATCAAGTTGAAATTTTTATGATATACTATGGCTTACCGTCTCTTGATGGCGTAAGAAATTCGAATATATCGAAGTCAGTGCAATCAAAAGATGCGGCCATTTACGTCACATATTTTGATATTCTCAAACTTACTCATGAAAACCTTGAAGATACTGTCCGTTCGCCTAGAATCATAAAATTTGGGAAGGTTTCACAGTACAAGTAAAGGTAAAAAACTAAAAACTGTTAATTTTTAATTACATCACACGACGGAATATTTATTTTATCATTTTTTATCAGACATCAAACTTGAAACTAAATGAATCTGAGACGTCCCCTAAGAAAAATTGTACAAGACTGTGCTTAAACTGACACACAATATTTTTGGCGCAATGCAATCTGACTTTCAGTAATCCCTACAAAAGAATGGCCCACACAAAAATCTTCGTTACTCGAACTACTGCAATACAGCGAGGGCCACTACTGCCAGCTAAATAAAAGATTCAAACTACTGAAGGCACTAACTACTGATAGGCATAGTTAGCAAATGAAAGATTTTGATAGAGAACAAACAATGTATTTACCTTAATAGTGTTCAAAAGTCATAATATATATGGCAGTTCATGACATCCCTCCTTACAAATGTACTGTTTCTGATGGACACACGTCCAGCTCACCCGCTCTCAAAAATCCGCCATCTCACTTCCCCACATCCACCACTGCTGGCGGCTCACCTCCAACTGCGCAACGCTACGCGCTGTTCACATCCAGCTGCCCAACACTACAATGACAGACAACAATGCAAACTAGCCACAGACTGCACACAGCACAGCCAGTGATTTTCATACAGAGCGCTACGTGGCGTTACCAATAAGAAAACCTAAACAGCCTACTTACAAATCAGACCAGTCTGTGATTCCTGAGAGTATTTTTGTTCCGTCGTTACAACAAGAAATACGTGTTTTTCGTTCCAGAAGCGACTCGATTTATTGAAATAAAGTATCATCAGTGGTCTGTAATTAAATATATGCACAATTTGATTTATTTTTAAGATCGTAAAACATTAAGAATTTTTCGCTTTTCACTTGGTAATTTCCGATCGGTTACTCGCCTACATCAGGAGATGCCGTCAGTTAGCACGACTTTGGTTTCTTTCTTCATCAGATTTTGATACTTTTAGTCTAACGAATTCGGTAGGGGAATGTTTGTTTCACATAAAGCTTGAAATGTGTCACGGCGTAAAGTCAAGCGGCGGCAAGCCAGTCCCAAACAAGAGAGTGGAGGGGGCTGTGAAGAAGACAATTGCACGCTGACCGACCCCTCTCCAGGACGACAACGCGACGCCAGCGCCCTCTAGCCCTTCAAGACCAGCGACTTAGGAATTGTATATACGGAAGAACATTCTTTATTTTCCATGTCGCCCTTTGCTTGTGACACGTCGTACTTCTCAAAGTTAAGTATCGTCATTTATCTTCTGTAATAAAACTCATTAATGCGATTTGCTTGAATTGCTGTCTAGCGATCCGAGAAGCAGGTTTCCTAGACGCCATCTTTGACAACTAGGCAGGATTCAACGAAATGTAACATCTAAGTGCTGTAATCACTCCTGGATATCTGACGATGGATAAATTACGGAACACGTGTTGTAAGAAATGAAGTCATTCCTGGCCTGGCTGCGATCCAGTCAGCCTGAATGGAGAACTTCTGACTACGGTAATGTTTGCCTGCCTCCTGTGTGACTTTATATCACGTTTATATTATCGAAATTAAAAAAAAAAAAAAAAAAAAGTTGTCGAAATTCTTGGAATCGCTGTATCGATATCTCGCCAGTATCAATGTCGATAACAGGCAATAATGGTCGAGATTATTGATTGCTCGGTGTGGATGAACTGTGTCTATACATAAGTGTGTGCGGAACCCCTCAGTGCGCGAGCCTTGGCCAATTTTTTCTACTGGTTTCCTCAGCAGACGCGCGCAGCAGCAACAGGCTGTATCGTCCGCGTGCAGTGCCAGCTTCCGTTCGCAGTGGCCGGCGGCAGGCTTTTGCCTGTGGCCGTGACGCCCGGACGGGCTGTTTGTCGCGCCTGACAAATGAAGCCAGTTGCGGATGACTGGCTGCGGACTTGGATGGTCTGTAGTGGAGTGGAGAGCAGGGCAGGGCAGAGGCCTTTGGTCGCCTCCGCCGCCGCCGGACCTGTTGCTTCCTATTCTGTTGGCACGTCAAGTTGCGCCACAGCACGAATCCAGCGCCGTCACACACTAGCTGACCTTTAAAAGCGAATAAACAAACTCGCAAACCTCCAGTGCTTTACCATATACACTACTGGCCATTAATATTGCTACATCACGAAGTTCACGTGCTACAGACGCGACATTTAACAGACAGGAAGAAGATCCTGTGATATGCAAAATGATTAGCTTTACAGAGCATTCACACAAGGTTGGCGCCGGTGGCGACACGTACAACGTGCTGACATGAGGAAAGTTTCCAACCGATTTCTCATACACAAACAGCAGTTGACCGGCTTTGCATGGTGAAACGTTGTTGTGATGCCTCGGGTAAGGAGAAATGCGTACCATCATGTTTCCGACTTCAATAAAATTCGAATTGTAGCCTATCGCGTTTGCGGTTTATCGTGGGTTCAGGAGGGTAATACGGAACGACGTGCTGGATCCCAACGGCCTCGTATCACAAGCAGTCGAGATGACAGGCATCTTATCCGCATGGCTGTAACGGATCGTGCAGCCACGTCTCGATCCCTGAGTCAACCGATGGGGACGTTTACAAGACAACAACCATCTGCACCAACAGTTCGACGACGTTTGCAGCAGCATGACTATCAGCTCGGAGACCGTGGCTGCGGCTACCCTTGACGCTGCATCACAGACAGGAGCACCTGCGATGGTGTCAACGACGAACCTGGCTGCACGAATGGCAAAACGTCATTTTTTCGGATGAATCCAGGTTCTGTTTACAGCATCATGATGGTCGCGTCCGTGTTTGGCGACATCGCGGTGAACGCACATTGGAAGCGTGTATTCATCATCGCCATACTGGCGTATGACCCGGCGTGATGGTATGGGGTGCCAGTGGTTACACATCTCGGTCACCTGTTGTTCGCATGACGGCTCTTTGAACAGTGGACGTTACATTTCAGATGTGTTACGACCCGTTGCTCTACCCTTTATTCGATCCCTGCGAAACCCTACATATCAGCAGGATAATGCACGACCGCATGTTGCAGGTCCTGTACGGGCGTTTCTGGATACAGAAAATGTTCGACTGCTGCCCTGGTCAGCACATTCTCCAGATTTCTCACCACGTCTGGTCAATGGTGGCCGAGCAACTGGCTCGTCACAATACGCCAGTCACTACTCTTAATAAACTGTGGTATCGTGTTGAAGCTGCATGGGCAGCTGTACCAGTACACGTCATCCAAGCTCTGTTTGACTCAATGACTAGGCGTATCAAGGCCGTTATTACGGCCAAAAGTGGTTGTTCTGGGTACTGAATCTCTGCACCCAAATTGCGTGAAAATGTAATCACATGTCAGTCCTAGTATAATGTATTTGTCCAATGAATACCCGTTTATCATCTGCATTTCTGCTTGGTGCAGCAATTTTAATGCCCAGTAGTGTACTTAGGTTTCCAGTAACACCACGACAGTCTCCAGTTACCTTAGATGAACTTCAGAGGCACTGAAAAACAAATGAAAGCTCGAAACGATCAAGGCACAACGTCCAGGCCACTTGGATTTTACCTCGAATAAATAGCAAAATTAATTCCTTTCCTAGCCGTCACAGCAAAATGTCGCTCCTCCCTGGAAGAGAGGTTTTTAACAATTTTATGTCGACTTCACGCAAATCCCATTACTTGAGTAGTAAAACTAAATATGCTAACGTAAGTAAGTGAAGACTAACGTTAATTTTTGTAGCAGCTTTGGTCAGTTAAGGTGGTACTCGTATATCAGAACATTCGATGTATTGCACACCTATCGCGCGTCACCTTATTACGATTGCTTTGTTGACGTACCCGGTCAGTGTCTTACCAGATTCCCTAAAAACGGAAAGTGGTGAACACTGTAGGAACTGAATGAGGATATATAAAGGTCCAAGTAACACACGTAACATTTTTTCCCTGCACAGTTATCCTCCTGTCTCTTACTTACGAATAAACAGTATTTAAAACAAAACTGAAATTGTCAATATTTAATTCATATTTTATTCGAAAATTGTTGGTGATGTACCGTGAAACAGAGGGTTGTTGAAGTAAAAATAAAGAACACCTTATAAATTAATCATATAGCGCTAGAAAACGCAATTTCCTTAACGAAAAGGTAAAAAAAGTTTGTAAACAAAACATCGCATCAATACTTCGTCGAACTTATACAGATATATGTAAATATATGTAAACAAGCAGAATATGGCGCTGTGGACACCAAAAACTATATAAAACAATGGCAGGTTATCATGCTTTAAGTGAGTTTGAACGTGGTGTTATAGTAGGCGCAAGAGAGATGGGACACAGCATCTCCGAGGTTAAGATACAGATTTTCCCGTACGACCATTTCATAAGTATATCGTGAATATCAGGAATCCGGTAAAACATCAAATGTCCGACATCGCTGCGGCCGGAAAAAGATCCTGCAACAGCGGGACCAACGACGACTGAAGAGAATCTTTCAGCGTGACAGAAGTGCAACCCTTCTGCAAATTGCTGCAGAATTCAATGCTGGGCCATAACAAGTGTCAGCGTGCGAACCAATCAAAGAAACATCATCGATATGGGCTTTCGGAGCCGAAGGCTCACTCGTGCGCCCCTGATGACTGCACAACACAAAGCTTTACGCCTCGCCTGGGTCCATCAACACTCACATTGGACTGTTGATGAGTGGAAACATGTTGCCTGGTCGGACGAGTTTCGTTTCAAGTTGTATCGAGCGGATGGACGTGTACGGGTATGGAGACAACCTCATGAATCCATGGACCCTGCATGTCAGCAGGGGACTGTTCAAGCCGGTGGGGGCTCTGTAGCGATGTGGGACCCCTGATACGTCTAGATACGACTCTTGAGAGGTGACACGTACGTAAGCATCCTGTCTCATCACCTGCATCCATTCATGCACATTGTGCATTCAGACGGACTTGGGCAATTCCAACAGGACAATGCGATACGCCACACGTCCATAATTGCTACAGAGTGGCTGCAGAATACTCTTCTAAGCTTTAACACTTCCGCTGGCTACCAAACTACGCAGACATGAACATTAGTGGTGAGTATATCTGGGATGCCTTGCTACGTACTGTTCAGAAGGGATCTCCACCCGCTCGTACTGTTATGAATTTATGAACAGCCCTGCAGGATTCTTGGTGTCAATTCCTTCCAGCACTACTTCAGACATTAGCTGAGTGCATGCCACGTCGTGTTGCGGGACTTCAGCGTGCTCGGGGACCCTACACGATATTAGGCAGCTGTACCAGTTTCTTTGGCTCTTCAGTGTATATCACGTAACAACTATCTTTTTCTATTTGAAAATATTAGCAACATCATCCGTCAGAAGCATAATAGACGAACATTACTGCACGCAATCATAAAATGCAAGTTGTAGTCGTGTTTTACTAAGTAAATAAAAACGTCATGTTAATTTTTCTTTTTCTACATATGTAAACTGAAGTCCTCTACCCGCTTCTTTTTGTATGTCCAGGCTAGTCTAAGGAACTAATATATATATATAATTAAATGTATACGGAATTCTTAGTGTGAGAGTACTACTCCCACTCGGGCAATTTCATTTAGCGGTTAGGGTGTTTCACACGCCCTTTATGAACGAAATAGTCAAACGTGACATTTATTCCACGCTTGTCTCCACTGGCAATATTTTTGCGCTACTTTGATGTAAGATGAGCGTAATATGAGTTCAGCTCGCATATAGTTGTTTGTTCTTTTGTGTGGTGACATGTTTGCTTAGCACAACTGACACAGAATCAATCAGCCCCAGAGACACGACGCTAACACCGTACAACAACGTCTACAGTCTTGATAACGCCACCAATTCGGCGAGGAAGAGAGACCAAACGTGTCTTGGGGTACGCCACATCCAGCTGAAGTCATTCGTTGACGAGCAGATCACAGAGAGCTACAAAATTGCGTTGACTACGGCGTTTCATCCACTGGGCCATTGTCCTGAAAAGTGTCTACGGAATTAAAATCGGGTGAATTAGCGGACCACTACAAGTTCGAGAGAACATCTGAGTTTTCTTCAAACCATTAGCGCATGCACGCAGGCTTTTGAACGCGGCCGTTGTCATACTGGAAGACGGGAGTGTCCGGAACATGATGGCAGGAAAGAAGACGAAAGCGCAACACTTGGTTACCGAGAATGTTGAAATAAACATCCTGGTTCACGTTCACCGTGCCGGCCGGAGTGGCTACAGTCTGGAACCGAGCGACCGCTACGGTTGCAGGTTCGAATCCTGCCTCGGGCATGGATGTGTGTGATGTCCTTAGGTTAGTTAGGTTTAAGTAGTTCCAAGTTCTAGGCGACTGATGACCTCAGAAGTTAAGTCGCATAGTGCTCAGAGCCATTTGAACCATTTTGAGCCACGTTGACCGTAACCGGGTGGATTGCTTCCAAGTCGTGATAAGCAAAACTCACCCAGAACAAGGACTGTCGATATTTTTAAAAGTATCTGGAAACTAATATATCGATTTTCAGAAAATGTCGTTATCGACGCTCGACATATCGAAAGAAAGTATCAAAATCTAGATATGATCATGAAAAAATATTTTTTCCCCCTTGATGCAATAATTTACCAACAGCCGTATGATTTGTAGAAGTTTATTTTATTTTATGAACTTCTATGTGCTTCCAGTTTCGGCATTACACTGAAGCCATCTTCAGGCCCCACTCATAGTCGTAAAATCGCTATACACGGAACGAGCCAAATAACTGGATCCATGAATCAATCATCCTGCAACAGCTCTAGGTGGCCAGGCGACACAGACTGTGTTATCTTTCCTGAATTACTACAAGAACCGAGGTTTTAAATTTGCCTGTACATCGCCTGTCCGTTGCAGTTTGTGCCTTGAAAATGTGCGGCGTGCAGTCCCGCCGAAATATCGGCGGTCGCTGTAAACACTACCTGGCTGAATTCCCGTAAGTCGTTTGAAAATTGTAAATGCCAGGAGAAGCTCAGGTCTCACTGTATATTTAAGCATAAATTTATTATTAGATATTCTGTACATCAACACGCTAGCAGCCTGCCTATCTCTGTTACAGCAAGAATTGAAAGGAAATTTACGCACTTCGCTAACAACGGTAACTGTATGTAAGTGGCACAATAAAAGGTGTCCGATGGGGCCGTCGTTCGGTTTCGTCACATATCAGATTTGTCCGGAGCACTTCATGTCGACTTTCCTGTTTTTTCATTTCTGCAAACGCCAGCAACCTAGCAGTTATAGTGTCGAAAGTGCTGGGTGAAGTTAAACATTACAGTTTCTGTTGGCAGCGCCAAACGCCGATTACGTCAGCATTTCCTCTTACACGTCTCAGCCCATGGCAAAAACCAAAGTTGTTTTTTAACGCAACTGGTGTGCTATTTCTATACATCGGAAATCTTGTATATCCGTCCCCCAATGCAATCGGACGTCTTTGTGCCACCTATACTTGCTTTACACAGTCAAAGACAGAAATTTGACGTGATGAAAGCTCAAAAGGCAGTAAGACTCCTACACACAGTGAAAGTAAAATTATGAAACTTTCTGGCAGATTAAAACTGTGTGCCGGACCGAGACTCGAGCTCTGGACCTTTGCCTTTCACGGGGAAGTGCTCTACCAACTGAGCTACCCAAGCGCGACACACGATCCGTCCTCACAGCTTCAACTCTGCCAGTACCTCGTTTCCTACCTTCGTTCTGGAAAGTAAAACTATGTTGTACTACAATTTCAAAACAACAGTTTCATATATTTACCGAAAATTGCAAAAAAATATATAATATAAAATAAAAATATCGATACTCGATATCTATACATCGATATTGCGGCTAAAAATATATCGCCGTCAGATATCGATAGTTTTTGGAAATGGATATTTTATGAAAAGCGCTATCCAGAATACCGCATAACCGTCTGTGGGATGAACGGCACCAGTCACTGAGCCGTGGTGCACTCGATGTTTTACAGCATTTGGAAACATGTGAAAGTCGCGAGTCGTCAGACCACACCATACGCCTCCAGTCAGCTACCGCCCAATTTCTGCTCTGGTTGTTTCACTGAAGCCACTTAGCCTTATGAGCCACTGTAAGGAATGGCCTTTTGCGAAGTCCCCGGCTCTGAATGTCCATTGCGGGCAGCCCCCTTTGCAATGTCACCTCGGACACCGTTTGAAAGACATCCGGATTCATTGACAGCAGCAGTTACCGCGGACTTTCAGACCGATTGTCACTCACAATCCGTGCCACTCGTCTTCGTTCCCTGCCGGTTAGCAAGTTTTCACAACCACTGCTCCTACGCCGAACTTCTTGGCAGCGAGGTGTGCACCATTCGCCGTAGACACGCTACACAGCCCACTCTGAGACACCGACAAATCGGGCAACTAAGACCACGGTGGTCAGACGGGCACGTCCAAACACGATAGTTCTCTTCCGCCACCCTCTCACGTCTCATCGTCGACCTGTACTGTAACCATTTAATACAGCTGACACGCACATAAACACCACTTCGCTGACATCACTTACGTCAATGGTCGAAGGTGACACGAACGACTGCTACCAGTTATACACTGAGGTGACAAAAGTCATTCGATACCTCCTAATATCCCCTCGGAGCTTCTTTTGCCTGGTGTGGTGCAGCCACTCGACGTCGCATAGACTCAATAAGTAGTTGGAAGTCCACTGGAGAAATACGGAGCCGTGCTGTCCCTAGGCATCAACAATTGTGAAAGTATTGGCAGTACACGATTTAGTGAATACAAGTTCATTGTAGCGAGGCTCAAAACCGTATCAACCAAAACCACTAAAAATATACGCAAAATATATCTGCGAGGGGCCTTTGAAAAGTCCGTGCAAAGTCCGAGAGATGGCACCACCAGTGCGTATTGAGGTCCTGTTTAGTTAGTAGCATCTTTGCAAAGAATGCACACCAAGTTTCAGCCATTAGTGTTTGGCATTCGTGTGAATCAAGGAATTCGAGTGATTGTCAAAAAATGGACGAAAAAGAATTTCGTGTGGCGATTGGACATTACTTTGTGAAAGGAAAACGCCTCAGGAGACTAAAGAGAAGCTTGATAAACATTGCGGTAACTCTGCACCTTCGATTAGAACAGTTTATAAGTGGTTTCAAAATTTTCGGAGTGGCCATATGGGCACAAGTGATTCTGAAGGTTCTGGACGGCCTGTGGAGGTTACGAATCCAGAAATCATTGATAAAATCCATGATATGGTGATGGATGACAGAAAAGTTAAGGTGTGTGAGATTGCTAGTGCTGTGGGAATCTCGAATGAACGGGTACATAATATTTTGCATAAACATTTGGACATGAGAAAGCTATCCGCAAGATAGGTTCGGCGATTGCTCACGCTTGAGCAAAATCGGAATCGTGTGAAGTGTTGCAAGGATGGTTTGCAGCTGTTTAGAAAGAATCCGCAGGACTTTAAGCGTCGTTTCGTTCAAAAAATTCTTCAAATGGCTCTTAGCACTATGGGACTTGACATCTGAGGACATCAGTTCCCTAGAACTTAGAACTACTTAAACCTAACTAACCTAAGGACATCACACACATCCATGCCCGAGGCAGGATTCGAACCTGCGACCGTAGCGGTCGCGCGGTTCCAGACTGTAGCGCCTAGAACCGCTCGGCCACCCCGGCCGGCCGTCGTTTCGTCACTGTGGATGAAACATGGATACATTACTATACTCCTGAGACCAAACAACAATCTAAACGATGGGTTACCAAGGGAGAATCTGCACCAAAAAAGGCGAAGACCATTCCTTCGGCCGGAAAGGTTATGGCGACAGCCTTTTGGGATTCGCAAGGCATAATCCTCTTCGACTATCTGGAAAAGGGTAAAACTATTAGAGGTGCACATTATTCATCGTTACTGGACCGTTTGAAAACCGAGCTGCAAGAAAAACTCCAGCCATTGGACCGCAAAAAAGTCCTTTTCCATCACGACAATGTACCAGCACACACACCTCAGCAGTTGTGGTCGCTAAATTATTGCAAATAGGATTCCAACTCGTTTCACATCCCCACTATTCTCCAGACCTTGCTCCCTCGGACTTTCATTCACTCGAGGAGGTAATTGCAACAACTAAAAGCTATTTTGCAGACTTGGACGATTACTATTGTTCGGAAGGGATCAACTAATTAGAAAAACGTTGGATGAAGTGTATAAGTCTAAAAGGAGACTGTTGTTGTTGTTGTTGTTGTTGTGGTCTTCAGTCCTGAGACTGGTTTGATGCAGCTCTCCATGCTACTCTATCCTGTGCAAGCTTTTTCATCTCCCAGTTCCTACTGCAACCTACATCCTTCTGAATCTGCTTAGTGTATTCATCTCTTGGTCTCCCCCTACGATTTTTACCCTCCACGCTGCCCTCCAATATTAAATTGGTGATCCCTTGATGCCTCAGAACATGTCCTACCAACCGATCCCTTCTTCTGGTCAAGTTGTGCCACAAACTTCTCTTCTCCCCAATCCTATTCAATACTTCCTCATTAGTTATGTGATCTACCCATCTAATCTTCAGCATTCTTCTGTAGCACCACATTTCGAAAGCTTCTATTCTCTTCTTGTCCAAACTATTTATCGTCCATGTTTCACTTCCATACATGGCTACACTCCATACGAATACTTTCAGAAATGACTTCCTGACACTTAAATCAATACTGGATGTTAAGAAATTTCTCTTCTTCAGAAACGCTTTCCTTGCCATTGCCAGCCTAAAAGGAGACTATGTAGAAAAATAAAAAAGGTTGACCCCCAAACACGTAAGTAGTTTTTATTTTTGCACGGACGTTTCAGATGCCCCTCGTGTCTAAAACAGCAGACAAAAATTCGCTTGATGCCTTCCTGAGAGAGAGTCTCCATTCCTTCCAAGCTAATTATGTACGTGTAGACCAGATATGGCTCAAATACAAAGATACAGTACCGACAGCAATAGATAGATTCATACCGCTTAAGTTAATGAGAGACGGGACTGATCCACAGTGGTACACAAAACACGTCAGAACACAGTTGCAGAAGCAACGAGAAAATCATGCCAAATTCAGAAGAACGCAAAATCCCAAGACTGGCTAAGTTTCACGGAATCTCGAAACTTAGTGCGGACGTCAATGCGAGATCCTTTTAATAGTTTCCACAATGAAACATTGTCTCTAAAATATGGTAGAAAAAACCCAAAGAGATTCTGGTCGTATGCAAAGTACACCAGTGGCAAAAAAACAGTCAATTCCGTCACTGCGCGATAGCGATGGAAATGTTACCGATAATGGTGTCACTAAAGCGGAGTTACTAAATACAGTTTTCCGTAATTCCTTCACGAAAGAAGACGAAGTAAATATTCCAGAATTCGAAACCAGAAGAGCTGTTAGCATGAGTGACATAAAAGCAGATATGTTAGGTGTTGCGAAACAACTCAAATCACTTAAGGAAGGCCTTTCGGTCCACATGGTATACCAGTCAGGTTCCTTTCAGAGTATGCAGACACAATAGCGCCTTTCTTAGCAATCATATACAACCGATCACTTGACGAAAGGTCTGTTCCTCAAGACTGGAAAGTAGCACCGGTCACACCAGTATTCAAGTAATGAAATAGGAGTAACCCATTGAATTACAGACCCCTATCACTGACCTCAATTTGCAGTAGGATTTTGGAGCATATACTGTACTCGAACATTATGAATCACGTTGAAGAAAATGACTTATTGATACAGAACCAACACGGATTCAGAAAATAACGTTCTTGTGCAACACAGCTAGCTCCTTATACCCATGAAGTAATGAGTGCTATCGACAGGGGATGTCAAATTGATCCCTTATTTTTAGATTTCCAGAAGGCTTTCGACACCGTTCCTCACAAGCGTCTTCTAACCAAACTGCGTGCCTACGGAGTATCGCCTCAGTTGTGCGACTGGATTCGTGATTTCCTGTCAAAGAGGTCACAGTACATAGTGACAGACGGTAAGTTATCGAGAAGAAAAGTGATATCTGGCGTTCTGCAATGTAGTGTCATAGGCCCTCTGCTGTTCCTGATTTATGTAAATGATCTGGGTGATAATATGAGCAGCCCCCTTAGATTGTTTGCAGATGACGCTGCAATTTACCGTCCAGTAAAATCATCAGACGATCAATTCCAATTACAAAATGATCTAGAGATAATTTATGTATGGCAATTGGCACTAAACTAAGAAAAGTGCGAGGTCATCCACATGGGTATTAAAAGAAATCCGATAAATTTTGGATATACGATAAATCGCACAAATCTAAGGGCTGTCAATTCGACTAAGTACCTAGAATAACAATTACGAGCAACTTAAATTGGAAAGACCAGACAGATAATGTTGTGGGGAATGCGAAAAACAGACTGCGCTTTGTTGCGACAAACCCACTAAAGAGACAGCCTACGTTACACTTGTCCGTCCTCTGCTGGAATATTGCGACGCGGTGTGGGATCCTTAGCAGGTAGGATTGACGGAGGACATCGGAAAGTGCAAACAAGGGCAGATCGTTTCGTGTTATCGCGCAATAGGGATGAGAGTGTCACTGATATGATACGCGAGTTGGGGTGGCAGTCACTCAAACAAAGGCGGTCTTCTTTGCGGCGATATCTATTTATGCAATTTCAATCACCAATTTTCTCTTCAGAATCCGAAAACGTTTTGTTGACACCCACCTATGTACGGAGAAATGATCATCATAATAAAATAAGAGAAATCAGAGCTCTAAAGGAAAGATTTAGGTTTCTTTTCCCACGCGCCATTCGAGAGTTGAATGGTAGAGAAGTAGCAGGAAAATGGTTCGACGAACCCCCTGCCAGGCACTTAAGTGTGTATTGCAGAGTAACCACGTAGATGTAGAACTGATCTCTACACTATGTTCCATAAATGTTGGATGGGATTCATGTCGTTCGATCTGGGTGGCCAAATCATTCTCTCAACTATCCAGAATATTCAAGCTCACCGTAAACAATTGTGGTACTGCGATATGGAGCATTGTCACTCATAAAATTTCCATCGTTGTTCGGGAACATGAAGTCCATGTTTCGCTGCAAATGGCAGGTAACCGAACATAACCATTTTCCGTCAGTGATCGGTTCAATTGCACCAGAGGATCCAGTTAATTCCATTGCATAAAACAGCCCACACCAATACGGACCCACCACTAGCTAGCACAGTGCATTGTTGACGACTTGGGTCCATGACTTCGTGTGATCTGTGCCACTTTCAAAGCATACCACCAACTCTTACCAACTCGAATCGGTACTCATCTGACCAGTCGTCTAGGGCTCAACCGCTATGGTGATGAGTCCAGGTGCTCCAGGCGATGTCGTGCACTCGAGTTGGTCACGTGCTGCCACAGCCTATGAACGCAAGATTCCGCCGCACTGTCGTAACGGATACGTTCGTCGTACGTCCCACATTGATTTCTGCGGTTTTTCCACAAAGTGTCGCTTGCATATTGGCACTAACAACTCTACACAAACGCTGCTCTGATAGGTCGTAGGTGAAGGCAGTCGGCCACTGTGTTGTCCGTGGTGAGAGGAAAAGCGTTGCGACGTAACGCGCTCTTTCGCACATCGACGGCGGTTCTGCAACATAAATTGTCCACCTACCTCGATACTGCTGCAGATCTGCACACGTAACTCCTGACTGCAGCTACTTAAGAGATCTCAGAAAAGCAATGTTGAAGAAACTCAGATTTCGTAACTACACGTCGGAGGCCGCTATAAGTACAAAAAGCTGAAAATAGTCTTGCGAACTCTAAAGAATAAATCGGAAATGGGTTGCTGTTCAAATTTCTAAGTTCAAAGGTCCTTTTAAACTTGCATTAGGATTTTTTTAATTGCTATTAAGCAAGATCATCAGCCCACATGTGTTCAAATCATTGAAGTTCCTGTTCACAGTCCTCGTCACACTCAAACAGCCAGAACGTTTCCTGTCCAATTCCGAAATCATTTACGAGAGTAACACAGTCAATAAACTGCTATTCACTTTTGCACTCGGCATTCAGTGGTTGTCTTTAAATAAAGTTTTTGCTCTCCATAAACACTCAGTAAAAAAAATTTAATTAGTACCGCCACGCTTTTAGTTCAGAGTTTACACACGAGATTTTTTCCAAAACAAAATATCTCTCGACTCTTAAAATTTCACAAATAGTTAATGGTAAACACCAACTATCTTTATCACTGTACCGAAACGCGGAAGTCATGATATCACTTCATTTTACACTTTCAGAATGACCGGCTCCTTCGGAAGCTAGTCCACCACTTCCTTCTTCTCTCTGCCTCTACAAGCACCTCTATCTCATCGTTAGGTGGCAAAAACGTCTCACTTCTTATTGGCTGTACTGAATTACGGAGCCGGCCAGAGTGGCCGAGCGGTTGTAGGCGCTACAGTCTGGAACCGCGCGACGGCTACGGTCGCAGATTCGAATCCTGCCTCGGGCATGGATGTGTGTGATGTCCTTAGGTTAGTTAAGTTTAAGTAGTTCTAAGTTCTAGGGGACTCATGACCTCAGCAGCTAAGTCCCATAGTGCTGAGAGCCATTTGAACCATTTTTTTGAATTACGGCCAATCAGAACCGACTTTCAGGGCGCGGTTCGCGCCAAAATCTAGCAAGAACCAACCACTGCTCTCAGCTCATTGACGTCATTAAAATAAACAACTCAAAACTCTCTTGTTAAACAAATAAAATGAAATAAATTTTAAGCTGTACTTTACGTCTGGAATTTAACTATATAGTCGCGAACGTACTGTCTGTCTCTTACATATTCAAACATGCTTGGACATTCGTCATCCACTAGTAGGAACCACTGGTGGATTCCTTCCCACGATACAAAGCTGGAACACTTGCAAGTTCCTATAGAGAATTACAAACTGAAAATTTAATATTGTCGTATGTCCCACATACACTCACACAAGTACTCTCTTTCACATTCATTCTAACACAAAACATAAATATCTACTTGAAATTCTTAAAGTTATTACCACAGCAAAATTATGAAAGGTTTTCTAAAATGAGAACTTTCCAAATTCGAATCTAAAGACTGAAGGTGTTATCGTATCTTTTCAAATAGTCACAGTTGGTTAACTGTTAACATATATATGTGTGTGTGTGTGTGTGTGTGTGTGTGTGTGTGTGTTAACATATATATATATATATATATATATATATATATATATATTGATTTAGTTTTTTAAGTGTCGGATAATTACGTTTTTACTGACTTCTTTTTTTGTAACTTCCAAATTATGAGAGTTATTGACTTCAGATTTTGACAGATTGTTCCTTTACACAACAGAAAGTTATGTACGTAATAAGAAGTTCCTCAGGCTATTTCTAGATCAGTTATTAATTTTTATGGGTTCCAGAGAATGTACCTACTCTGTAAGCGCCTCTCCGCTACATTTTACTACAACGTCTTTCATTTTCAGAGCAGAGGGCATCGGCAGACTGGCCCTCTCCTTTAAACGAATGTGATTCGAGTTTCAAGGTTTTGTGATATGTCAAAATTGCATAACAAAACTTTAGGAAGACGTTTTTAAGGGGGGACGTTGATGAAAAACACACACTATTTTAAAAATGCACCAAATCCACAGTTTTGGAGATATGGCAATGAAATTTTGTACCACGCTTTACATCAAAGTAACACATTTATACATAAATCTTATGATTATATATATTCAACTTTTTTTGAATGAAATTTGAAGTTATATTTTCAAAAAATAATGTATGTTCCTTAGTCTCAGAAAGTATTCAAGAGCATCATTAAATACAATAACTCCATCATAAGTTGCAATTCTGACATCTGTTGCAGATGCAAATGTATTTTTGGGGCATCATTTCCATATGAGTGAATTTAGAGACTCATTTGGATTTTGGGTTTTGCCATGAACACACTTTCTGAGAAGTGCAGGGTCGACCAGAAACCTGTAAGTGGGCTTGACAAGATCCAGGATACAATTTGGTAGCCTCTCTTTGTGAATGTAGGGGTTGTTATCCCTCTGAGCTTGGCGTGGCAGGGTGGCCGCATCACACTTTTAAAATTAATTTTCAGGCATTTCGGATGCGATTTCAACATTGACACTTTGGGAGCTTATTGTCCATGAGTTGTACTAACAAACAAAAAATAAATCGAAAATTGAAATTTTTGGTCAATTTCATCAACGTCCCCCCTTAACGTCTTTACATGGTCTTGCGTTTTGTAAGTCGCCAACCATTCACATTTCCCTATGCTGATATTTTAGCTCTTCTCTTGTACTTTTTGTTTTACTTTCAGTTTTAACTCCTTTTACGTATTTTACAAACTGGCTCACGGTTGTTTTTTGTAAGTGGTCGGGCGCTTTTTCTTGTGCTGTTATTTTAGCTCCTCTTTCGTTTTCTTTCTTTTAATCCGGGTACAGCACATTTCACCCTTTCTCCGTTGCCTTACGCTGTGTGAAATGTATGCCATCTGTTCACTGTGTGACAACATTTTTAGCCCTTTTATCCACATTCGTTCCTTTTAATACTTGTAATGGCGGTGATAACATCGCCGTTAAGGGCCCATAAACAAACACACACCCACACCCACCCACCCACCCACCCACCCACCACACACACACACACACACACACACACACACACACACACACACACACACACACACACATCATATATACGGCTCCAAAGCGGCTCTTATAACGCAGTGACTAATATTTTTTTCTGGTGGGCGTTTCATGACAGTCTAATGACTCTTCAGAGACTGACCGTCCTTTATTTTGGCATAAGTTTCGCGGAAGACTGCTATAAAATTTATCTCCTCCCTCATTCTTACCGATCATTTGGGGCAGGTACATTACGCCGACTTGAAAGGCCGTGCGCGTTCTTCAAAGGAAAAAGGGCTAGTTGGTGCGGCCAGTGACGAGAGTTATGGGCGTGAATGAGACCGTATGTTGTCGGTAGACATGATGAACGGCGGCGGCGGTCGACACTGACGTATGACGATTTCTCTGGGAAGTTCGGAAGGGGAGCCGACTCACCACGACTGAATCGCTTCTAGTGCGACGCTGCACCTGTATTCAGACGCCACACAGATCGCTGGGCGACAAAACTGCCAAGGTCACGCCGCAGCAATGGCAGCCGTCCTTAAAGTTCGTGTATTAATTTCATTATGTTAGGACTAGAATGTTCTGTGCTGAGCGTATACAGGCTGTTGCAGAAGTGATGGTCAATATTCAAGGATATGAAAGGAATGATCATTCGAAATAAAAAAAGTCGAGTGAACACGGGCTGTAAAGCGCATACCTTAAAAGAGCTATGAGCAATTCTTGATCTCCGATACTGTGAAAAAATGTCTTCTGCCGCAAGCTCTTTGGTTTCCACATTTTGGGAAGTGGTAGTATGAACCAAAACAAGAAAAAAATGTCCAGTAAGCATGTGATCTAAAATGCATTCCTTAAAAGTTATGAGCACTTGTTCATCTTCGCTACTTTGAAACACAAGTCTTCTACTGAACAAAACTCGCTGGATGTCCCCCTCCGAATGAAACAAATTGGGATTATAACTTTTTTTTGTATCCGATGTGTAGTTTTCGAGATATTTCAGAGTCTTCAGTTAAAATGAACACGTTCATTACCATTATGTTTATCGTGAATTTAATCTATGGAACAAGTAAGTAGCTAACTAATTTCACTCGACGACGTGAGAACCAACAGCACTACGTGTGGGGGCTGGAAACAGAAGATGTTAGCTGCGAGCGTGATAAACAAATTACTGGTGCTTGCTCACAGTATCATACTGTTCAAGTAGTTTTTCCAGTGCGAACACGGGGAAAACGAGCTGCGAGCAGTCTGCCTCAGAATGTGAACTGAAACAATTGCACTATAAGGAGAACTTTTACGTACCCATACTGTAGCACGGTGAATTTTTTCAGCAGAGCGGATCAAGTATCGCTTACCTGAAACAGAACAAAATAAATGGTTCATATTCGTAGAGCACTAACGACTGGTTTCAGTGTATTATAAACATCTCATATAGCCAGGAAATCTCTGGTTGCACATTTGTTGCATTAAACGTTCTCTGTGTACTTTTCGCGTTAATATTTGTTGTTGTGGCCTTCAGTCCGAATACTAGTTTGCTGGTGCTCTGCAACACGCTACTCTGTGTGTCCTGCGGAAGTCTCTTCGTCTCTGCATAACTAATGAAAATTATTTGTACTGCAGTCAGGTGTTCAGCCGGGTCCAGCCGTTTTCGTATCACGATATTTCGGCAGCATACCTTGCTATCTATCATCTTCAATGTTTTTTCTTTTCCTGATCGGAATGGCGGCTGCGTTTTCGAAAAGATGAGTTCATTTGATACAAGGCAACTGTTTATGCTGAGGTGGCAATCTTTATTTGTTTAATTTAGGAGTTGGGCTACTTTATTTATTTTAAATTACTATCCTATTTTGGGTGGGCAGCGAAATAATTAAAACCCTAAATTTTCTTTCTTACTGGGGGGAAGAACCTCCCTAAAAATCTCAATAGAGTTAACTCTTAAACTGTATATTTTTTATTATTCGTCAGGCTCGTTTTGATCTTGTAGATGCTGCAGTATATTTTCCTCTTGTTGGATTCCTTGAAAATTGTGGAATCCTGGATGTATTGTTTGTATAGCACTTGAGAGGACACGCGTATTTTTTTCTCGCAAAATTTAAATGTAGTGGTGGCTGTCTGACGACTTCTATTGTTTTATTTTCTGTAGAAATTCTTGACAGACCACAGTTAGCTGTTAACTATATCAGTCTTTGTTCTAATTGCTGAATATTGGCTAGGTGGTAGAGAGCTCTACTACTGGTGCTAGTACTCATTCTTATGGCTATCTGTAGTATTCTTCGTTCTGTACTAAAATTTTCTGGTGTCTGTGTTTTTGATGTCAGTCATATCGGTGCAGCATACGCCAGTGTCGGTCGTACGGAGCCACAATTGAAGCAGAATTCGTCGCGCCGTGAATATCCCGCCTATTAATTTGAGAATTCGCAGTCGTTTCCTTGCCTTCAATATTAGTTTCTTTACAACTTGTCTGCAGGTCAAAGTGGAATCGAATGTTAATTCAAGGTACTGTACGGTACCTTTTGGTGCTATTTGCTTCCAACACAATTCGAGACGAAGATCTGTTTTTTTGTAATTTCTATTGAGTTACATTTTTCTGGTGGAAGACTATAAGATGACTTTTTCTTCATTTAGTCGTATCTTCCATTTCGCTAGCCCAGGTTCCATGACATTAATACAACAAGAGGTAATTCGGTGTAGTCCTTATATCATGGGTGAATGACACCCGTAGGCAGTGTCGTTTGTGTACAAAGCGAGTTCTGCATTCCCCTCAGCTGGCATTGGCATACATACAGAGAATACAATGTTGGTGACAATACAGCTCCTTGCGGTACTGCAGCTTTTGGAAAAAAAGGTGCCGATTCACTGTAATTTATGTAGACTCTGATTGGTCTATCATTCAGACAGTTTGATATCGCCGGCCGCGGTGGCCGTGCGGTTCTAGGCACTTCAGTCCGGAACCGCGTGACTGCTACGGTCGCAGGTTCGAATCCTGCCTCGGGCATGGATGTGTGTGATGTTCTTAGGTTATTTAGGTTTAAGTAGTTCTAAGTTCTAGGGGACTGATGACCTCAGATGTTGAGTCCCATAGTGCTCAGAGCCATTTGAACCATTTGAACAGTTTGATATCAATTTGATTAATTTATTTGGAAAGCCCATATTTATTGATTTATAATACAGCCCACACTGCCACACTTTATCATAGGCTCGCTCGATTTTCAACATTGATGCTAAAGCATAAACGCCATAGTTTAGGGCCCGCGTAACATAACTGGCTATCCTGAATTTGGGTCCATAGTTGAGAGTCCCTGGCGCAAGCCTGCTTGGATCGATGGTATTAGTTCTCTTTCGTGTATGAACTTCTGAATTCTGGGTCTTAGAACCGTATCGAACGTTTTAGCAATAACTGACAGCAAAGTTATTGGGCGATATAGCTTGGGATCTTTTGACGGCTTTCCTGGCTCCATTATTTATAACAATGAGCGTCCTTGTTGCACCCCCGCCTCTTTTATTTTCTTATCGCCCCCTACCCCTCCCTCGACTGCCAGCCGCACGCCTCGACGGGTGGCCTGGTAGAGGGTGGGGGGGGGGCGCCAGCTGGGTTCGAACTCTGGGCCCTCAGTACTCCTGTGGCCTGCGTAGGGCGCGGAAATTGCTTGGGGCCGACGCTGTGGCTTTTAGTTGGCCGAGTGCTGGGACCCAAGCGTTGCTCAGACTGAAACCAGTGTCTCTGTTGATCAGTCCGTCAGCCACTCGTGATTCAATAGCCTCCTTCAGAACACAGTCCCCAAAACGAAGGGGTCTGTCTTGGTATGAGAAAACGGATGGAAGCTTGGCACCACGCATTCAGCAAAACATTCAGGGCACAGGAGTACTGAGGGAGCAAGAGTTCGCACCCAGTTTCCGGCGGCACCCGTCACCCCTACCGCCACCACCACCACCACCACCACCACCACCACCACCACCACCACCACTCCACCCCTTGCGGCGTGTGACGGGCAATGGAGGAAGGGGTGGGTGGGTGACGAGAATATAAAGGAAGCTGGATGTAGCAAAGACGCTCGTTATATATGTATCACCTGAAGATGACGGCAAATATTGTGTTACGAAAACGACTGTGGGGTTGTACACCCGACAGCACTACAAACAAATAAATTATTTGAAAGTGTAGCCAAGCGGTTATTATTCAAGAGGAATGGATAGTGTCTTGAAAAGAGATTATAAGATGAACATGTTTGTACAAACAGCTGATTCGCCGGGAAAGTTCATATCGCATGAAAATTACATACATTTCATTCTGGTTACTGGTTACTGGTCTCCTACAATTTCTACAACTTCCTGCCAACACCAAATTGACATGTCCATGAAGCCACAGGATTTGTCCTACAAATCGATAAAACAATGAAATTTTTCTGCATATATGTAACATATATGCCTCAATTTACAAGTAAAATGAACATAATACCTCTTATGGTTTCGAACAAAAAAACATTTTATTCTTTCACTAGTAAAATTTAACTTTTTTTGTACATTAATTATTAAAAAACAGTTTCTGATTGTTTGGTGGTTCTCAATTTACTTGTAATAACTTATTGCCATCTGCAGTACGAATTGACCAAATTTCATGTTTCTAACCCCCACTAGTTTATCAAATAATGGTACCTGAAAGTAAAAAAAATTTAGTTTTGAGAAAAATCCATTTAAAGTTTAATATTGCAATTCTAGTATAGTTATTGATGAGAATTTTTTTTTATCACTCCGTCTTCGGGCCGCGGACCATCCAACCGCCGTATCCTCAGGTGAGGATGCGGATAGGAGGGGCGTGTGGTCAGCACACCGCTCTCCCGGTCGTTATGATGGTTTTCTTCGAGCGGAGTCGCTACTATTCGGTCGAGTAACTCTTCAATTGGCATCACGAGGCTGAGTACACCCCGAAAAATGGCAACAGCACATGGCGGCCTGGATGGTCACCCATCCAAGTGCCGGCCACGCCCGACAGCGCTTAACTTCGGTGATCTCACGGGTCCGATGTATCCACTGTGGCAAGGTCGTTGCCCTGATGAGAATTACTTACCACTAATATTTTCCTGTACCATACTGAGCATCATCTGAATCATAATGATCTTCTTTTCTTCTCTTGGTCCCTCTTCTTTTCTGTCTGGCTTCTTTTGTGCATTTTAAATTAGCAATATCTGCTTTGCGGATTCTCTCTTTACCTATTTGCACCAAGCATTTTGCAGTATTTCCACTCGATTTTATGCCCAATAATTCCAAAACATCCATTTTTCTAATTACACCATCACCGAAGCATAAAATAGCATCATAAACACCAAATTTGAGGGTTGTAACGTGAACAAACACAGTTTCCGGTAACCGGTTCCAAATGACAGAATTCACACACTCATTTAAATTTTGGATTTTCCCATGAAGAAATTTCTTCAACAAGGTATCTTTACAAAGGTCTCTAAATATGGGTTTAATTTCATTCATTTGATGCAGGTAAAGAATGTTTGTGTTCACATCTGGCACTCCTCCTGTACTTGCACCAAGTGTCAGGATCATTTGGGCAAATACCGTGCACTGGATTTTCATTTGTGGAAAGCTTATGGAAAAAGATAGCTCATGCAGCTTTTTTTCATGTTTTCTAAATTCCCTACATTTCTTCTTGTGGCCAAGCCATAACAAATCTGTAATCTATATATTTCAACATTTGTCAGGCGACCTTTACCACATATCTTCTTACCATCTTACAATACTATTTTTGACTTTTCAATAATCTTCTCAACATGGATGCCATTCTCTTTTGGACATGCCCAATGCACTCTAATTTAGAAATTGTGACATTAGGAGCATAGGCTTGTTCTGCAAATACCCGGTCACAAGCCTTGCTGTCACCGTCCCCAGATTTCACAGTGTGTCAGGAAAACCATCATATCTCACGACAAACTTTCGTATTTATATAAAACAAAAACTGTTTCACTCAGGCATTTCAAATATGCTAAAATCTAAAAATCGAATTTTTGAAGCCCACTTGCCTTCCGTGTCCCCTTAAAGAATTTCACACAATAAAATAGAATTTCACTGAGTTAGGAACTGTGTAAAAATCTTGAGGCAGTGAAATTCACGGCTCGCAAATTAGCCACACTGTATTCATCCAGTGTTTCATAATGACGGTACTTAGCGACTTACAGCAAACTTTAAACCAATTTCTTACGTTTTCTAAACTTATTCTCGCTGACAGCCGCCACAAAACAATGAAAGAAAAAAAATTCACCGCGTACTACATTTTCGTTGTTCGTGCAGTAAAACTTCAGCATCAGACACCACATTTTGATTTATTAGAGAAAGAGGTACATATGCGGGATAGGGATACTAATATGGAATACTACCATTTCTCACCTTGTAGGCGCTGTACTTTGGTTAGCTGCTTAGAAACTTCGTTCAGCAACTGTAGACTGCTTTGGGATGCATTCATTTTACAGTTGGCAGCCACTCGGAGTGAATGTAGTCTTTTTAACGAATTCTCTAGGAGGCATAATTGTTGCATGTTTTCTGGTTTTCAACATTTTTGGGAGGTGGGTAGCAACAGTCATCAAGTAATGTACAAAATGAATGTTTCACCACCAGCTGCTTTTATTGTAAACCCAAATATTAACCGGTTTCAGCCGCGGAAAATCTTCACGGATAAGTGTTAAAATATATGAAGTTGGTATCTGTTCTTTCGGACATGTCCGAAAGAACAGGTGACCATGCAGCGCTCTAGAATGAAATGACAATTAAATCAAGACACTACGCTGTCGACAGGCGATGATATACATCAACGGGGACCGACCGGCACTCGAACCCGGGATCTCCTGTTTACATGGCAGACGCTCTGTCCGTCTGAGTCACCGAGGGCACAGAGGATAGTGCGACTGCAGGGCAGGGGCACTGCGAATGTAGTTGTGGACATTAAAGTTGGGAATGTGGTTCTCGAGGGGAGCGTGCAAGAGGTAAGTCCCTGCAGTACATAGGACATACACACATAGATGACCAGCAACATCTCTACCACCGATTCTTTAAATAATGCCAGGTATAAAACAGAGTCGAACATCTGATCTGTAATATTTATTGTAGCGCCTCCTTTTCTTTTCTTCCAGTAACTCACCGAAAAATCTTAACACCATCTTTAATACGCGTTGAGTACTTCGTCAGCTAAGAGACGGACGCAAACAGCAACGTTTCCAAGTCTCGAAATCGCAAATCGGAAGGAGGAGAAAATATCAATCACATACTGAGCGTTGATGAGACGTGGGTCTATCACTAAAAATAATGCGAGTAAGTGGCAAAGCATAATGTGGGAAAATTTATCCGCGTATGCAGCAGCAGAATGATGATAATAATAATAATTTATAATAATAATAATAATAATAATAATAATAGCCGCACGAGGTAGCCGCGTGGTCTGTGTCGTCTTGTCCCGGTCCGGGCGGCTCACCCCGTCGGAGGTTCGAGTCCTCCCTCGGGCATGGGTGTGTGTGCGTTGTCCTTAGCGTAAGTTAGTTTAAGTTACATTAAATGGTGTTTAAGCTTAGGGACCGATGACCTCAGCAGTTTGGTCCCATAAGACCTTACCACAAATTTCCAATAATAATAATATAATCCTTCAAATCCAAGTTTCTGTACGAAAGTTGATAACGACAGAGTTTTGGTATTCGAAATATCCACTGCTGAATAATTACAATCCTAAAGGTTACTCAATAGGAAAAGACAAAAATTAAATCGAGGAAAGAAGGGAAGGTTTCAAATGCCGTGATTTTGCTTCTGGATAATGGCAGTCCTCATACACCTGGAAAAATAACCAAGTGCGTCCGAAATCGTGTTATTTAGCTGCTGGAGAACCCCCTGTACTGTCCCGACCTAGCTGCAATTGACTTTCAATTTTGTCGCCTGATGAAGGAGCACCTGCCTGAATTCGAGTTATCGCCCGATGACGAGGTTGTGGAGGCAGTGCAAGAGAGTGTGCGCATGATGCCACAGAGCTTTTTCTAGGACTTAATTACGAAGTTTGTGAAGAAATGAAACAAGTACATAGAAGGGATGGAAGAAAGGAAGGAAGATTGGGTTTAACGTCGACATCGAGGTCATCAGAGACGGAGTACAAACACGGATTGTGTCACGTGTGGGGAAGGAAATCGGCCGTGCCCTTTCAAAGGAAGCATCCCAGTATTTGCCTGGAGCGATTTAGGGACATCACGGAAAAATTAAATCTGGATGGCCGGATGCGGGTCCCGTCGACCTCCCGAACGCGATTCCATTGTACTAACCACTGCGCCACTTCGACCGGTACTGCATAGACATTAAGAAAGAAGATATACAGGGTGGCTCAGGAGGAACGTCACATAATTTGTGAGATGATTCTGCATGTGAAAATAAACCGAAAAAGTACTATGAACACGTGTCCGATTTTCGATCGTTTCAGAACTGGGGCGGGTTGAATACTACACACATTCATGAAGGATTATGAAGACAAGTGTGAATATTACTTGCCGAAATGCTACGTAGGCGCCGCGGTGGACAGAATAGTGGCGGGACAGGTGACTGAGGCATCCTACAAGAGATGTTCAAAAAGTCCCCTACCCATCTCAATTCACTTGTCAACGCGTTAGAGGCTGTGTTGTGTTGCACGACGATCATCACCTCGGTGATGCGGTCAGCAGCGTCGGTGATGCGGGCGACAAATTCTTCACGTCTATACTGTGGTATGAACGTTCGATACCGCACTTGTTAAGGGTTGCAGTTATCGACCGCGGTCCGTACCAGTATCGCTGGACCAGCAAGTCAAGACTAGCGCCGCTCCGCGGCTTGCAGCAAGTCTCTAGCGTGCACTCGGCCTCTCTTGCTCGGGACGTCAAGGAGGAAAGCCTTCAGCTGATAGGAAGCAACCTCTAACAAGGCGCTTAGTTAAAATGTGGCCTATGTGATGCCACTATAACTCTCTGTTTGAAATTCTATTCCTCCTATGAAGACTCCTGTACCGCCACTTAAGTAATATTATTTTTTTCCAACGACTTCTAATTATCTTAGTCGTTGTAGACCCAGACCATGCAGCCAGCTCCTTATCGACTTCACTGACAAATCCGCTGTATGTGCAAAGAAGAGATTTGTATGTTCCTATTTAGCATTGACCACCAGTCATTCAGGCCGGCCAGTGTGGTCGTGCGGTTCCAGGCACTTCAATCTGGAACCGGGCGACCGCTACGGTCGCAGGTTCGAAATCTGCCTCGGGCATGGATGTGTGTGATGACCTTAGGTTAGTTAGGTTTAAGTAGTTCTAAGCCTAGGCGACATGACCTCAGATGTTAAGTTTAATTTTAATAATTACCAGCCTCAATTGCACCGTTTACCTAGAATATACCGAGGTTTCAGTCGGGAAAACCCAACATTCTTCTAGGCAAACGGTGCAACTGAGGCTGTTAATTATTGAAATTAAATTAATATCTACACAGTTGCGGAAGGGGCCGCGAAATGTTGATTTTAGATGTTAAGTTCCTTAGTCCTAAGAGCCGTTTGAACCAGTTATTCACATTAGCGACGATTCGTTCGTCATCATAATATGTACACCTTCGTAGCGTTCACGTCCCCCTTTCGCCAGCCCCATAAACTGAAGTCTAATGGTGCCAGTCGATGGGTCCACCACGGCCAAAACAAATGTCTCATTCAGATAGTCGGATACTTGTCTGGTACAGTGAACTGATTATCCGTCATGTTGCAGGTACATTTGCCAAATCTTCAAATGTGTGTGAAATCTTATGGGACAAGCTTACACACTGCTTAACCTAAATTATCCTAAGGACAAACACACACACACACCCACGCCCGAGGGAGGACTCGAACCTCCGCCGGGACCAGCCGCACAGTCCATGACTGCAGCGCCTTAGACCACTCGGCTAATCCAGCGCGGCGTACATTTGCCGTCGTTACTCTAATGCCACGTCTTCCAAAAGTGCCGATAGTAGTTCTATAAAGAAATGTGCCTATGCTGCGGATGTCAGGGGACTGGGCGAGAATACACACCCTATTACCAGGTCATCAATCATACCACAGCAGAGTTGACTGAGAACCTAACTGGGAATCTTGTTTCCCTAGTGACATATGGGTTCTCCACTGCCCACGTATGAGAACTGCAGGTGTTCATGATACTATTACGTGTAAAGGCGACATCATATGTAAATGATGTTCATTGCACGAAGTCTCTGTGTAGAGCCAGCCATTCACAAAATTGTTGTCTGTGTATTCAGTCACCTGGAGAAAGATGCACATCCTGCACATGGAATGGGTCATCTCAATGTAATATACGCCGCTGTGGCGTCTGTGGAATATCGAGCTAACGGCTGATGCACCTTGTACTGGAGGTGGGACTCCTTTGTACAATTTTTTTGTTTATTTATAGACTCAATCACATGTTTATGACACATTTATAACCGGTTTCGGCCATACAGTGACCATCTTCAGATTCTCTAACAATACAAATGAAAATTTCTATTAAAACCTAAAAATAAGTGCAATATTTAACCAGGCTTATTAGTAATAAGTTAAATATTGCACTTATTTTTAGGTTTTAATATAAATTTCCATTTGTATTGTTTTAGACTCTGAAGATGGTCATTGTATGGCCGAAACCCGTTATGATTGTGTCATAAATATGTGATTTCGTCTATAAATAACCAGGCTTATTAGTAACAAGTTAAATATTGCACTTATTTTTAGGTTTTAATATAAATTTTCATTTATATTGTTTTAGAATCTGAGGATGGTCATCGTATGGTCGAAACCGGTTATGATTGTGTCATAAATATGTGATTGCGTCTATAAATAAACAAAAAAAATTACAAAATAATCAATCACGCACCCCATATACAAAAGGCTTTTTCCAAACTCCTTTGTACTGTTGCAGTAATGTCTTCCCTTTCCTCCACTGACTGGACGGTCACACGTTCTGAGATTACATCCGAATTCACGTAATATTTGAAAAACCGTGGGAAATAGCCTGGCACGGAGGTTCATCGATGAGGGAAACGTCTCTGGTATACTGCACCAGCAGCACGGGCAACACCGTTGCAGTACCCACACACAGACATGTCTGCGTATTGTGCAGGGGTGAATGTACGCGGCAGGTTGGTATTCGCGGACAAAATGGACTTTATCAATTAAACAACTCTCAAACACGACAGGCCCACGGCCTCATGGCTGTTCACTGATCCAACACACGATTGCAGGCTACGCTTGCAGATGTTGTCTCGGTGCGGCGGCACAGTGCTGCCATCTGTCGGAAAACCCCAAAAGCTCTTGTACGACGGATCAGTCATCTGTCCCACCATTAATCACAGCGCCTACACAGCATTTCGGTAGGTAGTATTCACACTTGTCTTCACAATCATTCATGGATGTGTGTAATCTTCAACCTGCTCCAGTTCCGTAACGATCGAAAACTGCACACATATTCATTCAACCTTTTCGGTTTATTTTCACATGTAGAATCACCTTACAAATTAGGTCACATTCTCTCTGACTCCCCCTGCAGAGAAACTGTTTCTGATCTTTCTTTGCTTTATTAACTGCTTCTGTTTTTAAAAAAATTGCCCTTTTCTTTCTCTCTAGCCCTAGTAAAAGAAGCGAGGACGCAGGTGCGTGGTAGTGTCTGCAGTAGATCATTTTCTGGAGCGTTGGCAGCACTGCGCACGAACGGTAATTGCTACGTAGCGCAGTCATACCAACTCCCAGCGTCGCCTCACTGGTCTCGAAATAAAAGAGGGGAAGGAAGGAAAAAATTGCCACGCGCCGTTGTTAGCTCGAGCCTCTTTTTCCCTCCCTCTGCTATCTTTCTCCCTCTGTCTGCCCTCACCCCTTTCTCTCTCTCCCCCCCCCCCCAATCCACGTGGTCTATTATACAGAAAACACTTCATCCGGACAGCGGCAGGCGGAGCAGTAATGGCGCTGGAAACGGGAGGAATACTTGCGAAAAAAACAGGCTCCAGCACGGTCGCTGGAGAGGCGCTGGAGTGGCCTGGAACGAGGTGTCGGCGCGTCGCTTAGCGGGGCATTAACCGGCGAGCGCTGAGTGGTGCCATCGCCATCGGGGGCCGTAATCGCTGCGCCACTCAAGTCGGGCCTCCACCCTGCCCAGGAGGGCCGTGTGGCGGACCGCCACTCACAAGTGGCCGCACAACTACGTCAAAACAGTACGTTGCACGAGGTGACTTCAGAGAGTGAATAGTTATTATGGCACGCCAAGCAACACTATCGAATATACGCAAACTGCCAGAGATATATGACAGTGTCCTTGAACACAGTCTCTCTGAACAAACTGTTGGGTTGGGATGTTTGTGGGAGGAGACCAGACAGTGAGGTCATCGGTCTCATCGGATTAGGGAAGGACGGGGAAGGAAGTCGGCCGTGCCCTTTCAAAGGAACCATCCCGGCATTTTCCTGGAGCGATTTAGAGAAATCTCGGAAAAGCTAAATCAGGATGGCCGGAATCGGGTTTGAACCGTTGTCATCCCGAATGCGAGTCCAGTGTGCTAGCCTCTGCGCCACCTCGCTCGGTGTGAACAACTGTACGAACGCTCTGTCAATCGTTCCAGTTCTTCAATGGGGTTGGGTTGTTTGGGGGAAGAGACCAAATAGCGAGGTCATCGGTCTCATCGGATTAGGGAAGGACGGGGAAGGAAGACGGCCGTGCCCTTTCAAAGGAACCATCCCGGCATTTGCCTGGAGCGATTTAGGGAAATCACGGAAAACCTACATCAGGATGGCCGGACGCGGGATTGAACCGTCGTCCTCCCGAATGCGAGTCCAGTGTCAATTCCTCAATGAAAGCCGTCCTTCTTCAGGGAGCCATTCCAGAACTGCTGTGTGAACGTCCACATCGTTGGAACATCTGCCGTCCCCCTCCCCCCCCACGCCTTCCCCCACGTATTCTTGCCGATTGCCAAAAAAACGTAAAACATATGGTGTAAGATTGGTTGGTTCGTTGATTTGGGGTGAGGGGACGAAACAAGGAGGTTACTGGTCCCATCAGATTAGGGAAGGATGAGGGAAGGAAGTCCACAGTGCCTTTTCAAAGGAAACCATCCCGGCATTTGCCTGAAGCGATTTAGGGCAATCACGGAAAAGCTAAATCAGGATGGCCGGAATCGGTTTTGAAGCGTCGTCGTCCTGAATGCGAGTCCAGTGCGCTAACCACTGAGCCACCTCGCTCGGTATGCTGAGAGATCTCGACTGTATGACAGAAGCTTCCAAATCTTCCATTGAAAACGTGCTGTGTGAGCCGTGATGGTGTTGCATTATTATGTAGGACAACAGTTGCTTTACTTAATTTTCCACGCCTCTGCTTCGTTATGGTATTGCGCACAAGCGTCATTGCAGATCAGACAACGAAGACCAAAACAGTTCGACTGGGGGAAAAATTCGAGCAGTCGTGAATCTTTATAGAGCAGTAGAGGGAAGCGTCGTGAACAACATGCCAACTGTCTTGATCTACGGGGCGTTCGCGTTGATGGTCGTTTAAAGATCACTTTTTTTGTTTTCCTTGAATATCCCGAAAACCACAGCTTCGAGCGAAAACGTTTCCCAGTGCAAAATTAAACTTCATTAACTTTCCTACAAGAAAGGTCCGATTCATTTTCGTCTATATACAGGGTGTTTCAAAAATGACCGGTATATTTGAAACGGCAATAAAAACTAAACGAGCAGCGATAGAAATACACCGTTTGTTGCAATATGCTTGGGACAACAGTACATTTTCAGGCAGACAAACTTTCGAAATTACAGTAGTTACAATTTTCAACAACAGATGGCGCTGCAAGCGATGTGAAAGATATAGAAGACAACGCAGTCTGTGGGTGCGCCATTCTGTACGTCGTCTTTCTGCTGTAAGCGTGTGCTGTTCACAACGTGCAAGTGTGCTGTAGACAACATGGTTTATTCCTTAGAACAGAGGATTTTTCTGGTGTTGGAATTCCACCGCCTAGAACACAGTGTTGTTGCAACAAGACGAAGTTTTCAACGGAGGTTTAATGTAACCAAAGGACCGAAAAGCGATACAATAAAGGATCTGTTTGAAAAATTTCAACGGACTGGGAACGTGACGGATGAACGTGCTGGAAAGGTAGGGCGACCGCGTACGGCAACCACAGAGGGCAACGCGCAGCTAGTGCAGCAGGTGATCCAACAGCGGCCTCGGGTTTCCGTTCGCCGTGTTGCAGCTGCAGTCCAAATGACGCCAACGTCCACGTATCGTCTCATGCGCCAGAGTTTACGCCTCTATCCATACAAAATTCAAACGCGGCAACCCCGCAGCGCCGCTACCATTGCTGCACGAGAGACATTCGCTAACGATATAGTGCACAGGATTGATGACGGCGATATGCATGTGGGCAGCATTTGGATTACTGACGAAGCTTATTTTTACCTGGACGGCTTCGTCAATAAACAGAACTGGCGCATATGGGGAACCGAAAAGCCTCATGTTGCAGTCCCATCGTCCCTCATGTTGCAGTCCCATCGTCCCTGCATCCTCAAAAAGTACTGGTCTGGGCCGCCATTTCTTCCAAAGGAATCATTGGCCCATTTTTCAGATCCGAAACGATTACTGCATCGCGCTATCTGGACATTCTTCGTGAATTTGTGGCGGTACAAACTGCCTTAGACGACACTGCGAACACCTCGTGGTTTATGCAAGATGGTGCCCGGCCACATCGCACGGCCGACGTCTTTAATTTCCTGAATGAATATTTCGATGATCGTGTGATTGCTTTGGGCTATCCGAAACATACATGAGGCGGCGTGGATTGGCCTCCCTATTCGCCAGACATGAACCCCTGTGACTTCTTTCTGTGGGGACACGTGAAAGACCAGGTGTACCGCTAGAATCCAGAAACAATTGAACAGCTGAAGCAGTACATCTCATCTGCATGTGAAGCCATTCCGCCAGACACGTTGTCAAAGGTTTCGGGTAATTTCATTCAGAGACTACGCCATATTATTGCTACGCATGGTGGATATGTGGAAAATATCGTACTATAGAGTTTCCCAGACCGCAGCGCCATCTGTTGTAGAAAATTGTAACTACTGTAATTTCGAAAGTTTGTCTGCCTGAAAATGTACTGTTGTCCCAAGCATATTGCAACAAACGGTGTATTTCCATCGCTGCTCGTTTAGTTTTTATTGCCGTTTCAAATATACCGGTCATTTTTGAAACACCCTGTATAACAGCCTCTGCATTTCAGGAGAAGGAAAAATAGCAGAATAATAAAAAGAAAATTCTTTTATGGTATAAAATTAATGTTTATTGTTAAATGGAGTCGGTTGAGAAGAAATATTAAATGCGCATATAAGTGCACTCCGTCGTCAGGCTACGAGTGGCCTATCGGGCTCATCCGACCGCCGAGTCATCCTCAGTGGAGGATGTGGATAGCAGGGGCGTGGGGTCAGCAAACCGCTCTCCCAGTCGTTATGATGGTATTCTTGACAGAAGCCGCTACTATTCGGTCGAGTAGCTACTAAGTTGGCATCACGAGGCTGAGTGTACCCCGAAAAATGGCAACAGCGCATGGCGGCCTGGATGGTCACCCATCCAAGTGCCGATCACGGCCCACAGCGCTTAACTTCGGTGATCTCACGGGAACCGGTGTATCCACTGCGCAAGGCCGTTGCCCCGCACGTAAGTTCAGTAGAACTTTAATAAGGGATAAATTCAGTTCTGGGTATTTGTCGGTCTGGAGGGAGGTGGGGACAGGGAGTTATGGTGTGGATGGAGGGAAGGCTGGACGCCAGATTGTGGGCCTGCCAATTGGACATCGAGCAGGTGGCATCCCATTCTGTGTACCCCACTACGTCACAAGAAACAGCTACAGGGTGTTTCACAAAGATATACTGACCTTTCTGCCGCTCGCTGTACGAATCACTGTCGACGCACAGAGTTTGTAAACTGTACACCGAATACAGATAACTATGGGTTACTAAGTGCAGTTATAATATTAACCCAAGATGATCACATGGACAGACTCTACATAAACCTCTGCACATCGTTCTAGGCTGCTACAGCCGAAATTCACTCTTGGTCATCCCATAAGGCAGTTGTGGCGTTCTTCCGGGACAGGTTGAAACGCCCGCGCTAGCAGAGCTGGTTGGGTTGTGGAAAGGGGCCAAAATATTATGTTGCTGTCAGCTGCACTCAATACACAAACTTTATTCACCAACACACAATATTACAACAAGGATGCAAAACACTCAAAACTTTAATCAACCGCCGCGCGGGATTAGCCCGGACGCTACAGTCATGGATTGTCTGACTGGTTCCGGCGGAGGTTCGAATCCTCCTTCCGGCATGGGTGTGTATGTGTATGTGTTTGTCCTTAGGATAATTTAGGTTAAGTAGTGTAGGGACTGATGACCTTAGCAGTTAAGTCCCATAAGATTTCACACACGTTTGAACATTTTTTTAATCGACCTCTTTTGATTAACTGTAGATCAGCTGAAGGCCACACTCAAAACCCAAAATACAAGGGCTAAGCAAGAAATTGAAATACAAGGTTCTTCTGGAGGTTTCACTCAAGAATATTTTCTAAATCTTCAATCTAAACAGGCTGAAGGCCTTAGCAATTTAATTTTAATGGAACTTGGCTGGAGGCCGCATATTAGGCAATGAGAAGAGTTTCAATCAAAAAGCAGAAGGCTTATCTTAAAACAAAAGCATAAAAATCTTATAACTTAAGGGCAAGACAAGAACATTAATTTAAGAGACATAAAAACTCGGCTGAAGGCCGCATATTAGGCAATAAGAAGGGTTTCAAACAAGGAGAAGGCCTTATCTTAAAACAAAAGCATAACAATCTTATGCCTTAAGGCCAAGACAAGGACATTAATTTAACAGACATTAACTCGGCTGAACGCTACACATCAACCAAATAACTAAAACCCAAACAGGGAAATTACTACATAACCCACAAGGAACGGCGCTTAGAAGTTACGAAGGGTCGGCCTGAGATTGTAACTCTAATGCCCGTTTAGCTGAGACCGTCAGCCTGTCCAACGACTTTTTAATCTGAAGGCAACCCAACCGACAGACAGCCCACCGACCAACCAAACAAATCAGTTCCGCTCGACGCAACCAGCAAAACGACCACAATACAACGACACACAGAATATTGGCGCCCACAACGACCAACAACACCTCAGCTGTCGAACAACAAAAAATGGTTCAAATGGCTCTGAGCACTATGGGACTTAACATCTGAGGTCATCAGTCCCCTAGAACGTAGAACTACTGAAACCTAACTAACCTAAGGACATCACACACATCCATGCCCGAGGCAGGATTCGAACCTGCGACTGTAGCGGTCGCGCGGCTCCAGACTGTAGCGCCTAGAACCGCTCGTCCACTCCGGCCGGATGTCGAACAACACGCCACGCTGGACAGCAACAACACGATGAGGAAAATACACTGCCTAAAATTACGTCAACGACCAGGGCAGCTAGCCGGAACGTCAACGGTCACTAGGCAGAAGATACCGCTGGTGAACTTCCATAACAGGGAATAAATTAAATTTCACAGGAAGACGGCTGGAATGGTAGCCGACTTGAAAACACACACGTCGTTGACCGTGGGAATGTCCCAAAAGCGGCAACCAGGATCCAAACGAAGAAATGTAAACAGGTTAAGTGAGAACTCTCATGTCCAAGATCGGTGGGCGACGAACTTCGTAGCACTCGCAAGCAGCACCTCACACTCCAACGAGGCGTGCACGCCGCCAGCGGCTCCGGCCCGACTCCACGTAACGGGGACTTCCTCGCTGCTCCACGCCCAGGCCCGGAAACGGTGAATGGACCGAATATACGTCGGCCGAAGAGTCGATCAACCGAACGACCATCCAACGGTCGTCCCGCTCCTATCTCCCTCCGTCGGACAGTCCGTGTGTGTCGCCAGCGGTCGGCGAGCACTGGCTGTCGGCGCATCACCGGCGCTCCGTGCCCCGACTTCACTGCTGCTGCGTCGCGACTGCACTGCTGGTCCGTCTCCAACTGACTGCTGAACAGGACGACCCGAAAATACTATCGGTCGCTCCGGAGATGGTACGACAGCGCACTTATCGATACGCGCTGCTGCTGCCGCTCACGGGCAAATAAGGCAGGAAGTTAGTGACGCCAGTAAATGGAATAGGAAAACGAAGCGGCAGTACAGTAATACGAGGCGTATTTTTTAAGTAAGTACCGTTTTGAAATTGAAAAAAGACGTGCTAAGGTATCTCAATATTTTTATTTTTACATGAAAGCCTGTACATTAATCTACGCACTGACGCCATTATAGTCTGATTCTTCCTTGTTTACGTTGTGTCCGAAAATCGTGAGTCCCGCCGACGAGCTGTTATGCGATTTCTTAGTGCTGAAGGCCTAAAAGCGATCGATATTCATCGTGAGATGTGTGCAATTTACGGAGAAAACATTATGGGGGATGGAATGGTAAGAAAGTGGGTGAGAGCATTTAAAGATGGCCGCACAAATGTGCATGATGAACAACGGAGTACGCGTCCTTCGGTCGTTAATGAAAGTTTGGTGCAGGAAGTGGACAATAAGGTGAGAGAAAACAGACGCTTTACGATTTCCTCCTTGCGGGATGACTTCGTAATGATTCTCGTAGTGTTTTGTATGGCATTGTGACCGAGCACTTGAATTACCGAAAATCGTGCGCACGTTGGGTACCGCAAATGTTGACGAATGTGCACAAAACCAAACTTTGACTTTCCGTGAGCGGTACCACAACGACGGTGATGATTTCTTAAGCCAAATTATTACGGGCGATGCAACATGGGTGGCCTACGTCAGACCAGAATCAAAGCAACAGTCCATGGAAGTTGAGCAAGGGCATATTTTTGCTGCAAGACAATGCCCGTCCGCATGAGGCGAATCAGACCAAAGATCTCATCACATCTTTTCGATGGGAAACTTTAGATCATCCTCCGTACAGCCCCGATCTTGCGCCCAGTGACTACCATTTGTTTCTGCACTTGAAGAAACACCTGGGCGGTCATCGTCTTCAAGACGATGACGAAGTCAAAACAGTGGTGATGCAGTGGTTAACAAGTCAGGCGGCAGACTTCTATGAGGAGGAAATTCAAAAATTGGTACAATGTTATGACAAGTGACTCAATATTGGCGGAAATTATGTAGAAAAGTAGATTAAGGTACAGGCTTTCATGTAAAAATAAAAATATTGACATATCTTATCACGTCTTCTTTTAATCTCAAAACGGTACTTAAAAAAAACAAAAAAAAACACGTCTCGTAGAAGTTGACAAACAATAAATGGCATGAACACGAGTCGTACACGGCTCAAAGGTAACTTCCTCTACCACGAGCACTTACAGCTTTTCAGTTTATAGACAGACATTAGCTTCCCGGCATTTCCTTTCCAGTTCTCTTATGTAAGTAGACACTCCAACTTCACTGAACTCGTGTTTATACAGGGTGGCTCTCCTAAGAGTTGTCAGGCGCTTTTTCTCTGGTGTTTCGGCAGATATTTGCAATTTCGCTTTTTCAATATCTAGCTGGACTAAGCAAAAACAAATACTGCTCATCAAGCCCTTCATGACACTCCCAGCGAGAACAGAAAGCTACTATTTATTTCCCGTTACAAACATAACGATCTTTAAAGCCAATTCGACACAGCGGCCCCAAATTGGTGTAGTGCCCTATTCGTTTTATCGATACGCATTAACAGGGCCAGTAAAACACGTAGAACAACGAGTACTCCAGCAGCTACCACACTGCCCTGGGTCGCACTGACTGCTACCGCCAAGCATGCAGCGCTACTGACTCGCTGCTGGAGTACCGGTTATTCTTCGTGTTTCACTGGCCCTGTTAATACGTATCGACAAAACGAATACCGCGGTAGACTAATATGGGAGCGCTCTCTCGTCCGAGCACATAAAATCCAGCTTTAAAAATTATTTTAATAAAACATTCTCGGGTTTAAAGCCGCGTCAAGTGGTTTACTGTCCACGAGCTTGCGGCAGAGATCTCCTGCGCCATTGTCAAGTGGAAGACTGTCGTGTGGTTGTCACTGCCGTGCTTATATAACCGTGCCGTCGCTCGTGACGTCACTGGTGCTCGGTCCCGCACCATATACGGTAATGTTTTGGCCGCGCGACCGCCAGGCCCGCTTCAACTCCCTCAACACCGGATCCCACGCTGTACTCAGTTGCAAATCCACCGTCTCTATTAAAGGTGTCGTGAGAAATTCTAATCTCTATGGCCTCGTTTATCACGCTATCCGAGAAGCCACAACAGGGAAGACTAATCGGCTCCTGAAGCATAAAATAGACACAATCTTCGGGCCTCCGGCAAAGATCCGGTAACTAATGAAATCTGTAAAAGGTGATGTAGGCCTCAGAACGCCAGGAATTTACAGGATACCGTGTGGATGTGGGCAGTTCTATGTCGGCCAGACTGTTCGCACTATTGAACAGCGCCGCATAGAACGTCAAAGGTGTTACCGTCTGCGCTATTCCGAAAAGTCAGCTGTAACAGAACATGCTTTGGAAAACGGACAGCGAATTGCATTCGACGAGACGTCTATTATTAAACGGACTAGAGGCTTCTGGGATAGCGTGATAAACGAGGCCATAGAGATTAGAATTTCTGACAACACCTTCAATAGTGACGGTGGATTGCAGTTGAACACAGCGTGGGATCCGGTGTTGAGGGAGATGAAGCCGGCCCGGCGATCGCGCGGCCAAAACATTACCGTATATGGTGCGGGACCGAGCACCAGTGACGTCACGAGCGACGTCATGACCGACGGCGCAGCTATATAAGCACGGCAATGACAACCACACGACAGTCAGAGGAGATCTCTGCCGAAAGCTCGTGGGCAGTAAACCAGTTGACGCGGCTTGAAACCCAAGAATGTTTTACTAACGGATATCGCCGCGAAAGCATGCATACGTACAAAAATCATTTTGTTTGTAGCAGCAAACAAAACGACGCATTCTGTTGACATTGGACTCGCATGATAGAGATGACGAGCAGCAACTGTTTGGGCTGACTCTAGCTACACACTGAGGAAACGAAATCGCAAACATCCATCGAAACACCAGAGAAAAAGCGCCTGACAACTCTTAGGAGAGGCGCCTTTTACAGTGGAGTTATTTTCAGTTTATTAAGTGACGAATGAAAATTAGTACTAAGACCGGGAATCGAACCGGATCTCCTGCTAACTAGACAGGCGTGTCAGCCACTCGCCGATTCAGTCTATTTACATATCTGTATGAGACCAGTAAAGTCTCTGAAGCTGTGTCGTTTCATTTGCATCTTACACTTGGGACAGGCTCTTCACTGTGGTAGACAGTTGACAAGTCCAGTAGATCAGCTTCTTTACATATCAGCTCACCTAACAGCTGCAAATCAGTACTTAATAAACTGAAAATAAATCCAGTACACACGTGTAAAGACGAGATCAGCGAAGTTATTTTGTCTATTCACCTAAGAGAACTGTACAGGAAATGCTGTGGAGGTATAATCTATCTTAAAATGAAAAGGGACGATCGTTCGTGATCGAGGAACTTGTCTTTGCCGGAAGAACGCTACAGCTGCCGTATAGGATGGTCAAGCACCAATTTCCCCTCTAGCGTTGCAGAGCAGTGTGCAGAGGCTTACGTACATTCTGTCCAAATGCGCTTCTTGCGTTAGTACTGGTGGTAACTCATATCTGTATTCCATGTGATGTTAATTAAGTCTGTGGGAAATAAACCGTCTTGCGTGCATGTCTGCACACTGCCTCGCCAGTGATTAATAAGGCGAAGAGCGGAAGGGTCGGTATAATTTTGCTAAACACAGTTGCTTTCTTTGACGTAGTGCGTTACAGAGGATGAAGAATTCTCTGCTCACTCTTCAGTTTGCAAACTTATGCGGGAGAGAGGTGCATGGCCACAATGGGGAACGTACATTTTCTGGAGCTTCTAACCTCCTACACGCCCTGTACTTATCCCTTGTTACGGCTCTGCTATACTTTTCTGTGGTAAAAACATTTAATATTTGTACTTAACCCACTCCATTTAACAATAAACGTTAGCTTTTTAGTATTGAAACACTACCGTTAATAATCTGCTATTTTTCTATCCCCCGAACGCTGAAACTATTAGCCCTAGAGAGAAGATGAACAAGACTTCTTTGTAGGGAGGTTAATATAGTTTAATTTTGTAATGGAAAAGATTTTCCATAGAAGCCGCGGTTTTCGAGATATTTAAACAAATACAGGGTGGTCAGGAGACCTCTGAAAATTTTCTAGGGGTGTTGCAGATAGGTTGTGCTGAGAAGTAACAGTTAAGGAAAAAATTAGGTACTTTGCGCCGTTTCCGAGTTAATTATCATTGAAGTTGGCCAGCCTGCCCGTTGAGGCCTCAAACTAAAGTGGCATACAATTAGTGTCAGCTATTCTCGTAGCGTAGGTGACAGCGCACGAGACTGCTCAACCTTTGGCTCGGGTTCGATCCTTACTACCGTCCCACGACCAATTTCTGAACCGTCCCCTTGTCTGCTTTTAGGAAACCAAACGAAGGACACGTCCAGCGACATAGTCTCTGGCGGGCCGCTTCAGTTTGAGCCTCCAAGGGCCTCATTGGCTGCCATCAATACTAAATAACTCGTTTAACTGGGTTTTCTCTTTTGATGCTAGTCAATCGTCAGGATGAGCATTACTGCAAAGGGCATTTGATTCTAAAGCATCATGTCAGAGTGAAAAACACTAAATAGACTACTTTTTCTCTCTTAACAACATGTGGGCAGGGTGGGTTCTTCTCGGCTCTGGTATGAGGTAGAATGAAACAGCATTTTTACATAAGATAACTTTTATTGAAAATTTTGTATAATGGTTTCCTTACTGGATTGTTCTGGCTGGGAGAGCGGCAGCTGTGTCGTTTACGAAGTCTGCTGCGGCAGCGGCAACGTCTGATTACGCCTGGCGGTGTGTATCTCGTGTCGCTGTTTCGCCCAGTTGACTGGAGACGCGCATCGTGAGGTGGCCCGTTTAATTATTGAGAACGAAGTCGTGAACCGGATGGTGATACCTTGGATGTGGCGTCCCAGTGTTTCTCTTATCTACGCGGCCGCGTGTGACAGTGCGTCGGCCAGCGGAGCGGCGCGGCGGGGGAAGGCCAGTGTCCCGGACTCGAACAACGGACTCCAGCTTGCCAGTCTTCGGCTGTCAGATCTTCATCCCAGCTCACAGGTGACTGCTGATGTGAGGCCGTCTCCTTCCCGTCCTCACGAGTCACCCGGGTATGTAAAAATCAGTCTTCAAATACCTTCTAACTTCTTTCTTCTGGCGGCGAGGCTGCTGCTTGCTATTCCATTACAGTGGCGGACTTGGTGCTTCTGTGTACGATGTAGTCTCTTCCTGCATGACGGTCTTCAGCACCGACTGAACTGTACAGGAACTGACTCGAACCGAAACTGAACTGAAAACTACTCCTGTCGGGCCCACTGCGTCTCGCGTATTTATTCACTTCAGTTCACTGGAGGTGAACGACTTCATTGCCTGTTCTGTCACGTTGAAAAGCTTCTCGAAGAATCTTCTTAACGTCGGTCGTTGGCTCTTGGAATGTAGGCGAGGGCCTTTGATTGAAAAACACGTGAGCCGGTCAGGCGATGCCCTGACGGCTGAATCGGCAGCGTCCGCTTATGTGGGAAGGGCGATGGCTTCTGCTGAACGTGCTGACTTCACGGTCATTGTCTCTTCTGCTCTGCCTGCTGTTTGCCAGTGTGTAATTCTTCTAAACTAAACTAAGTTTTTCATTTATTTTCTAATTTCTACTTCACTTCACATTCATTTCACTGATTTATTTACCTATCTTAAGTATCACTCAACACTCCAAAACGATGCAACGTATCGAATTTCTTTCTAAACAGTCATTTCTCAGTAAAACCTATCCCACAACACCATTAAAAGCTTTTCAGGCTGTTTCCAACCACCCTATTCATCGAACTTCTAATTCTGTAATAAAGAGAAATCCTTACTCATTCCGTTCCCGCCTGATGCTACCGTCTAACGAATTTGTACTCTTCCTCACGTCCCCATAAGACCTATGAGCGATTCCGAAATTTTCTACCAGTCTAATTTTTTATTCGTACGGCATTTGTGCTGAGGATCTCTTAGACCCCAAAAGCACTGTGATATTTACACTGAAGAGCCAAAGAAACTGGTACACCTGTCTAGTATCGTGTAGGGCCCTCGCGAGCATGGCTTCGACTCGAATCGTGTCTCAAGTAGTGCTGGAGGGACTTGACGCCATGAATCCTGCAGCGCTGCCCATACATCCGTAAGAGCACAACGGTGTAGTGATCTCTTCTGAACAGCATGTTCCTAGGCATTCCACATACTCTCAATAATGGTCATGTCTGGGGAGTTTGGTGGCCAGCGGAAGTGTTTTAACTCATAAGAATGTTCCTGGAGCCACTCTGTAGCAAATTCTGCCCGTGTGTGTGTGTCGCATTGTTCCGCTAGAATTGTCCAAGTCCGTCGGAATGCACAATGGACATCAGTGGATGCAGGTGATCAGACAGGATGCTTATGTACGTGTCACCTATCAGAGTCGTATCTAAACGTATCAGGGGTTCCACACCACTCCAGCTGCACACGCCCCACACCATTACAGAGCCTCCACCAGGTTGAACAGTTCCCTGCTGAAACGCAAGGTCCATGGATTCATGAGGTTGTTTCCATACCCGTACATGTCCGACCGCTCTATACAATTTGCAACGAGACTCGTCCGACCAGACAACATGTTTCCAGCCATCAACGGTTCAACGTCGGTGTTGACGGACCAGGCGAGGCGTAAAGCTTTGTGTCGTGCAGTAATCAAGGGTACACGAGTGGAACGTCGGCTCCGAAACCCCATATCGATGACGTTTCGTTGAATGGTTCGAACGCTGACACTTCTTGATGGTAAAGCATTGAAATCTGCATCAGTTTGCGGATGGGTTGCACTTCTGTCACATTGAACGATTCTCTTCAGTCGTCGTTGATCCCGTTCTTGCAGAATCTTTTTCCGGCCGCAGCAGTGTCGGAGATTTGACGTTTTACCGGATTCCTGATATTCACGGTACAGTCGTGAAATTGCCGTACGGGAAAATCTCCACTTCATCGCTACCTCGGAGATGCTGTGTCCCATCGCCTGTGCGCCGACTATAACACCACGTTCAAACTGACTTAAATCATGATAACCTGGCATTGTAGCAGCAGTAAGCGATCTGAGAACTGTGTCAGATACTTGTCCTATACAGGCGTTGCCGACCGCAGCGCCATATTCTGCCTGTTTACATATTATGTATTTGAATAAGCTTGCCTATCTATACCAGTTTCTTTGGTGCTTTAGTGTATATTCTTCTGTCTGCAACTTTACACACTCTTTGGATCACTCCGTCGCTCACCCATCTCTTTTCAGCAACAACAAAAATAGACGAGATAGAAGACGAATGCTTCCCATACAACTATCGCCAATGCGAACAGGACGTCAACGTCCTCTGACGGTTCGTTGAAAAACCGGCAACCGGCGGAACACGGCCGAACACTATCGAATGTAAACATTACATGACTGAACCCATTTATAATCCTTGGTCCTTGTGATCACTCCGCCGTAAACCGGTCTTGATGCGAACGACTGCGTAACTTTGTCGGGATCGTTCACATCTGGATTGTGGCTGAAATAGTTATCATGGAATAAGCAAAAGCCATCATGACGATCAATTTCTAGACTCTACAAAACTGTAAAACTTCAAAACCGTCAGTCAAAACAAAGAGGTCCAGTAACTCTACCACGGTTCGGTCGCGCCGGCATGGAGACGTTAGAAGCAGCTTCGGCTCCGCCTCACCACCGTAGATTCTCAGCGCCGCTGACAGTGTACGCTCGATACGGTGTCACCTCGCCGTTGTCGCTCCAGGCACATACTTTGCATCGTGGGATGACTGGCCCGTCACTGCGGTATCCGAGTGTTTGTGGTCGGTTGCCCTGGACGACGCCTGCAAAGACGGCGACACAACAACGCAGGCCTGCTTTGCGGATTGCCTACATCGCGGCGATCCCCGTACACGCTTCTAGCGACTGCAAGTTCCTTTCGACACGACGGACAAGCACACAAAAGGAATTGTCACCCTAGGAGACATCGAGCTAATACCGTCTTACACAGAATTCTTTATCATCCACCGGACAAAACTAAATACTGCAGGTTGTAACGATTCATGCAGAATGTTACTTACGTTTCTTCTGCCTGGACCATTGATGAATGAATGGGAAATTTTGATGCTTTAGAAAATTTATTCACATTAATTGACATCCGAACTGCACACTCGTTATGTAAACAAAACACGGACAGACTTCACTGATCTCTTTGACTTCCAAGAGTAACTTCAAAACTGACTTGTCCCAGCATCGCTGCATTGCTTTATGTAGAATTTTAACAATAGTTTTAACAATAGCTTCCAAAATAATGCATTATTAATTTTGTACAATTTTGATGTTACATTTAAAATTTACAAAACGTAAAGAAACTGATGTTACAGCCGAATAAGATATAAAACGTAATATTCAAAGACAATCTTTTTAAGTAGTATCTTTAGTTTTCCATAAGAAAATCATTCTGAACTTTAATTACAATAATGTCTCTCGTATTATTTTAGTTACATAATTAACTACAGTTTGGATATTGTTACTAACATTCAATGGTAGTACAGAGCTCGTGCTCTGTCCGACTACATACATAAAATGCACAAATAAGGCCTCAAATTCTGGAAATTGGAAAACTGTGAGGGGTAAACAATTGAAGAATTAATTATACATGTAATTACAAACAATAGTAATTACCGAGGAAGACATAAAAATAGATAAGAAATGAAAATACATCGCCTGGTAATAACTTTTAAATCGTTTCTCAAGATAGTGAGGTCTTCTATTACTGGATTTTTAGATTACTATTTTGTTAATTGGAAGCACTGATTTTTCATGGTAACTTCAATGCAGTCTCTAGTTATTTATTGCTAAGGACTTATTACTTCAATGTCTTGATTAGTTAGTTAATTTAGTATATGTACATAATTTTATCAATGATAGCAATCCACCGATAATTACAACGCACGTAATTCCAGAACATTCCACATGCCTTCGCAATGAATATCAAGTTTTTTTATCAAATATGAATGAATGATACACATAAAGACACACATACAAGGCCTCAGGAAGCACTGAATTGTCCGATAACTATTCGGATGCATATAAAAAGAAGGTGGTATCGGTCATTTAATATGAGTCCTAGGGGAGGCTGTACCGTTATAAAGTGATGACTCAGTAATGTAAACGTTACGGCGTGATCTGCTTTCTAATCTACAGTGTGCTCGGAAATTCTCGTTACAGACTTTTAGGACTTACAGAGCGGAGTAAGTGGATAAGATTTTGAATTGGAACCAATGTCCGGACACGAATCATTAGCAAACATGTTGGTAACACTATCACTTTCACGAGTAATTGATTAGGCGTGGCCCAGTACACCACTCGCAAGTCGCCAAAGAAATTGCTCGTGTAATCGCTGACACGTTGTCTTCAACGTGATGCAGTACGGGCTCTTCCAGTGTGCGTGTGTGTGTGTGTGTGTGTGTGTGTGTGTGTGTGTGTGTGTGTGTGTGTGTGTGTGAGTGTGTGTGCGGCGTCTCCTTGGAGCACCACGGTCACGCCTTCTGGCGGTGAAGGCACTCTTTCTTGAATCCGCTGCGAAATTGTGACGAAAACGACACGCGATGAAGTGGCAAATAAACGATGTTGCTCTAACACTCACAGACACGTGAATGAGGCTCCAACCAGGTCAGAGAGGTGGGATGGACGTCGAATGAAATCAGCTGCTCCGACATAACCACCTGCACAAGGACTACCCTGTTGCGTGACTACGTAGCAAATGTGTTTTCAAACGGCTGTATCACGGAAAAGGTTCGTTTCCGGACATAGCTTTCTATTCAAAATATTATTTACTCACTCCCCTCGCCGGCCGGTGAGCCCGAGTGGTTCTAGACGCTTCAGTCTGGAACCGCGCGACCGCTTCGGTCGCAGGTTCGAATCCTGCCTCGGGCATGGATGCGTGTGATGTCCATAGGTTAGTTAGGTTTAAGTAGTTCTAAGTCTGGGGGACTGATGACCTCAGATGTTAAGTCCCATAGTGCTCACAGCCATTCACTGCCCTCTACAAGTCCTAGAAATTTGTACTGAATACTCTGTATAAATATCGCATATAAGAACAAGTATTATTCCAGATTATATCCACTGCAGATACCTTAATGTAAAAGGCGAAAACCATCTGGCAAATAAATATAGAACATAGCGAAAAGAAAGCATTTTAAATTTATAAAACGAATATTTATAGACTTCCTGCGCAACCTGGCCACAACACTCTTCTTCAACTGCCACCTCGATTCAGGAAAAAAAAAAGAAATTAATAAATAAAAAATTTTCAAATGTGAGTGAATTCCTAAGGGACAAATACTGCTTGGGTCATCTGTCCCTAGACTTACACACTACTTAAACTAACTTACGCTAAGGACAACACACACACCCATACCCGAGGGAGGACTCGAACCGCCGGCGGGAGGAGCCGCGCAGTCCGTGACATGACGCCTCAAACCACGCGGCTAATAAATCAGTATGTGTAATAAATGTAGGCGTTATGTGTCCATGCGTGCCACTATAACACACGCTCACAGTCCTACGCGGGTTATTTACTATGGTAGTCAACCATCCACAACAACGGAGGTTTCGGTTTGCAACTGCAGGACTTGGGTACGAAAATATGAACGTCAAAAAGAGGGAATCGATGAATGGGCATCTTACGGAAATTCAGTGAAGCAGACGGGAAATCGAGTACGTATGTGGCCGAGACTGGTTAAAATGTTCTAGAATGTTCCAGAAAAAATGTTAAGGAAAGTTTCTATAATATTCTAGAATATTCGATGATGTTGAAGAATATTGCACACCGGCCCTGTGAGTACATCGTTATACAGATGGTTGCAGGACCTCTGCTGTTCAGCATCAAATTTCCAATCAAAACACTTTCAGCCGTCAAAATTCCCAGGTGTTATTTTATTTTAACAAACAGCTTCAGCGTTACGTTACGCCATCTTCAGGCCCCCTGACGGTCGTGAAGGAAGAATCCCAACTCTGGTCCAGTCAAAATAGGAGCCAGTATGCAATTACTGACGTCCATATCTGTTTGACACAGCGATCTCTTTGATCATCACTTCCCTGAAGATGGTTTAACGTAGGGCTGAACTGGTTGCTGAATGAAATAGCAACTGCTATAGAATCTTCCAGAAAGTATGAGAATGTGTATTTGAAGGCAAAAATTCGAGATTTACCTATAATTTTCTCGACCTGTTACGAATATTCTTGAATGTTAACGAATGCTCTAAAGTATTCTTTAATGTTGTGGAATGCTGCAGAGTGTTCTAGATTATCGCGGAGTTTTCTTTGACGTTCAGAACGATCTTAAATGATTTGGTGTTGTGAAATGTTCTGGAAAGTTCCCACAATTTTCTTTAAAATTCTCGAAAATTTTTGAAAGTTCTGAAATATTCTCGAGTATTTTGGAATGCTCTCGTTGTTCTGTAAAGGAATAAGTGACTGACTTGCTTGAGACTCACACACTGCACCCCCCTCCCCCCCTCATTTAAAATCAATCAAATTAAGATGTGTGCGTTACACGTCGGCTTACTATTTGTAAATAACTTCACTACTATATCCATTATTCTAAAATGGCAGAAACTGAAAGACTTCAGGCTGCCACTACTTTGTTTCTGACCACTGCCACTAATAATAATAATAATAATAATAATAATATTGTATGGGCCCTGTAACAATGTAGTATCCATTATATACGTAGCATCTGTTCTACTGTGCTGTCAATTATTTCTTTAATTGTTGCGAAGTGAATAACAAAGAAATTTCCAGAATAGGACTTTCACTCCGCAGCGGAGTGTGCTTTGATATGAAACTTCCTGGCAAATCAAAACCGTGTGCGGGACCGAGACTCGAACTCGGGACCTTTGCCTTTCGCAGGCAAGTGCTGTACCATCAGAGCTACCCAAGCACGACTCACGACCCGTCCTTACAGCACTTGCCCGTGAAAGACAAGTCCCGTCGTCACAGCTTTACTTCTGCCAGTACCTCGTCTCCTACTTTACAAAAGGCAAATGTCCCGAGTTCGAGTCTCGGTCCCGCACACAGTTTTGATCTGCCAGTAAGTTTCAATAAAGAAATTCCTGATCTATTGTGGGAACCAGCTACCACCCGGAAAATCCATTTTAATGACATGTGGGGTATATGTCTAAATTTTACTGTCGCAGAAACATGGCACAAAGTACATAGTATGAGTGTAGTCGGCAGACTGTGTGCGGAAGGTGCTTTTCTTAAATTCGTTTGACAAGCTGTAACCTGCACAAGTATGTGCCATGAGTTAATGGAATTATTTGAAAAACAAAATTTAATTATTGGTAACTTACATAATCGTACGAAACAGTGAAAACAGTAGTGGTCTTTTAAAGATAATTTAGTTTCGTGGCCGGAAGACGACTGGATCCTTTTGTTTTTATCCCTCAGAAAATTATATTTTACCCCTCAGCGGGTGCTTACCCCTAGGAAGGCGGTCGCTGTGTAAAACCAAGCTGTTGTCAACGAAATCTTGCTCCATCTGTTCAATAGTAAATGAATTACCAGCATGGAACATGTACGAGAGATGCGATAAATAACTTCGTGAATTGAGTTGGTGTGTTGTATTTCGCTAAGTATTAGGTTGGTGCATAAGTTCGTAGCGTTTTTGTTTCGCATGTTGGTATTCCAGTTCCTATAGGTTTATGTATCATTTGTCATTTCTTATTAGCAGTTCACTGTTGCTACTCGAGTTTACATAGTCATTTTGTCATTTGGAGATAGTCAATGGAGCTGTAGATGCTAGAAAGTGGAGTGCTGAATGGAGAAATCTGAACACTTCCGACATATTCTTCTGTTTGAGTTCAGTGGAGGCGTCACAGCAGCGCAGGCAGCCAGAAACGTTCGCGGCGTATATGGAGATAACGCTGTTGGACAGAGAACGGAAAGAAAATGGTTTTGTCGTTTCAAGGAGGATCGTTTTGCCACTAGTGACTCTCCACGTTCAAGAAGACCGTCGGGGGTTGATGAAAATCGTTTATCAATGCACAATGATCCACGTCATTGTATTTGAGAACTGGCAAATGTGATGGCCTCTGATCATTCCACCATCGTGCGACATTTGCATGCAATGGGAAGGTTCAAGAGTCGAGTGTATGGTTACTGCGTGCTCTAAGCGAAAATCACTGCCGCGCAGCGTAGCCGCGTGGTCTCCGGCGCCTTGCCACGGTTCCCTGTCGGAGGTTCGAGTCCTCCCTCGGGCAACTTACTTAGCGTAAGTTCCACAATGAGATTTTCACTCTGCGGCGGAGTGTGCGCTGATATGAAACTTCCTGGCAGATTAAAACTGTGTGCCCGACCGAGACTCGAACTCGGGACCTTTGCCTTTCGCGGGCAAGTGCTCTACCATCTGAGCTACCGAAGCACGACTCACGCCCGGTACTCACAGCCTTACTTCTGCCAGTATCTCGTCTCCTACCTTCCAAACTTTACAGAAGCCCTCCTGTGAACCTTGCAGAACTAGCACTCCTGAAAGAAAGGATACTGCGGAGACATGGCTTAGCCCGGGGGATGTTTCCAGAATGAGATTTTCACTCTGCAATGGAGTGTGTGCTGATATGAAACTTCCTGGCAGATTAAAACTGTGTTCCGGACCGAGACTCGAACTCGGGACCTTTGCCTTTCGCGGGCAAGTGCTCTACCATCTGAGGAGAGCCTCTGTAAAGTTTGGAAGGTAGGAGACGAGATACTGGCAGAAGTAAGGCTGTGAGTACCGGGCGTGAGTCGTGCTTCGGTAGCTCAGATGGCAGAGCACTTGCCCGCGAAAGGCAAAGGTCCCGAGTTCGAGTCTCGGTCGGGCACACAATTTTAATCTGCCAGGAAGTTTCTTAGCGTAAGTTAGTTTAAGTTAGATTAAGTAGAGTGTAAACCGAGGGGCCGATGACCTCAGCAGTTTGGTCCCACAGGAACTCACCACCACCACCACCACCACCACCACCAATACCACCACCACCAAAATCACAAAAATCTGCGAGTGGCCATACCTGCATCTCTGCTTGCTCGTGAACAACGCCAACCATCCCTATGCTGTATCGTTACTGGTGACGAGAAATGGTGTCTTTTTGTTAACATAAGGAAAAGAAATGAATTTTATTGCAACAAAGCAGCAGTTCCCGTACAAAGATGTGTGCACATCCACAAATGACAATGCTTTGTGTCTCGTGGAACAGCGACGGTGTGGTATACCACTAACTGCTTCCCCTCCATCACTGCTGACATTTTTGTCAACAACTGAGACGTCTTAGAGACGCCATACAAGAACAGCGACCAGGCAGACTGCGTGAAGTGATAGTACTCCACGATAAAGAGCACGCGCGTCCTGCCAGACTGGCGGAGGAGGAGGAGGAGGAGATTAGTGTTTAACGTCCCGTCGACAACGAGGTCATTAGAGACGGGGCGCAAGCTCGGGTTAGGGGAGGACGGGGAGGGAAGTCGGCCGTGCCCTTTCAAAGGAACCATCCAGGCATTTGCCTGAAAGGATAAGGAAATCACGGAAAACCTAAATCAGGATGGCCGGAGACGGGAGCCAGACTGGCAAGAGACGCTATAAGGGAGATCGGTTGCGAAGTCTTTCTACACCCACATTATTCACCTGATCTTGAGCGTGCAGTATAGAACAACGTTTAAGGAACTTCCTATTCGGATAAAAATGAGCTTCGAACACGGCTTGACGAGTTATTCACCTCAAAACCACGTGATTTCTGCAGTCGTGGAATCAAAACGTTACCCCAGATTTTTCACAGTGTTGTAAATAGTGAAGGAATTTAATAACTGAAACATATATTTAGTGTGTTTTTCTATAGTGTTTTTACACACACATATTAAAAAACGTTTTGCAATCACCCTGGTTCTGAAAGTTCCGAAACCTGTGCAGAAAAATGGAACATAGATCAACATAAACATCATTTCCGCCGTTTTATTGCTCATTAAAACCACACATTGCATGTTGTACCACCATACAGCGAAACCTTCACAGGTGGTGGTCCAGAATGCCGTAGACACCGGTACCTCTAATACCCAGTAGCACGTCCTCTTGCATTGATACATGCCTATATTCGTCGTGGTATACTGTCCACAAGTTCATCAAGGCACTGTTGGTCCAGATTGTCCCTCGTCTCAACGGCGATTCGGCGTAGATCGCTCAGAGTGGTTGGTGGGTAACGTCGTCCTTAAACAGTCCTTTTCAATCTGTCCCAGGCATGTTCTATAGGGTTCATGTCTAGAGAACACGCTGGTTACCCTAGTCGAGCGATGTCGTTATCCTGAAGGACGTCATTCACAAGATGTGCACGACGGGGGCGTCAGTTGTCGTCTATGAAGACGAATGCCTCATGAATATGCTGCCGATATGGTTGCACTCTCGGTCGGAGGACAGTATTCACGTATCGTACAGCCGTTACAGCGCCTTCCATGACCACCACCGGCGAACGTCGGCCACACAGAATGCCATCCCAAAACAGCAGGGAACCTCCGCCTTGCTGCATTCGCTGGACATTGTGTCTAAGTTGTTAAGCCTGACCGGGATGCCTCCAAACACTTCTCCGGCGATTGTCTCCTTGAAGGCATATGCGACACTCATTGGTGAAGAGAACGTGATGCCAATCCTGCGGTCCATTCGGCATGTTGTTGGGCCCATCTGTACCGCGCTGCATGGTGTCGTGGTTGCAAATATGGACGTCGGGAGTGAAGTTGCGCATCATGCAGCCTACTACGCACACTTGGAGTCGTAACACGACGTCCTGTGGCTGCACGAAAAGCATTATTCAACATGGTGGACTCGCTGTCAGGTTTCCTCCGAGCCATAATCCGTAGGTAGCGGTCATCCACTGCAGTAGAAGCCCTTGGGCGACCTGAGCGGGGCATCTAATTCACAGTTGCTGCGTGTATCTCCTTTATGTCCGAACAACATCGCTTTGGTTCACTCCGAGACATTTCCCTTCTTGAGAGCCCTTCCTGGGACAAAGTAACACTGCAGACGCGATCGAACCGCGGTACTGACCGTCTAGGCATGGTTGAACTACAGACAACACGAGCCGTGAACCCCTTCCTAGTGGAATGACTGGAACTGATCGGCTGTCGGACCCCCTCCGTGCAACAGGCGCTGCTCATGCATGGTTGTTTACATCTTTGTGCGGGTTTAGTGCCATCTCTGAACAGTCAAAGGGACTGTGTCTGTGATTATCCACAGCCAACGCCTAACTTCAGGAGTTCTGGGAACCGGGGTGATGCAAAACTTTTTTTGGTGTGTGTATTATTGAAGTCTTTGCTATGTGCATCCGTTGTGTTTATTAAACTCATGGATTTATGCACCAGTACCTATACACACGGTAGTTGTAAGACTATGAATTTGGCTCTTCCCTCTTGTCAGATATTCGTGAGTGTGCCGAATGTGCTACGGAAGAACGAAGATTGTACACGGGTACCACGCCGGGTAATTAAGGTTCCCCACGAATGACCGTAGTCAGGTTAACGTTTAGCATAGGGCAATTTAGATGTTTGATGTGAAGCAGCAGTGCCATACTGCAGAAGTTTGCCACTGAAATTCTGACATCGCACTTTTCGCGAAGAGTTGGACGCCGTATGTCTAGCTAAATGAGCACTACGAGAAAAATTAGAGGTCATATCGAGCATTAGAGACAGCCATTCTTCGCAAGCACTTTTCACGAGTGGAACAGGAGAGGGAGGAAATGACTGCAGTGCTAGAAGTAGCCTCCGCCACACACCGCAAGGGTGCTTGCGGAGTAGAAATGCAGCTGTAGCAGACTCGGCCCTGGAATCGAACCGGTGCCCTCTGCTCGTCTCGGCGAGCGGTGCTGGCCCCGCGTGCGGAGTGAGTGGGCGTCGCGTCGGCCAGTATCGATTATCGCCGGTCGACGCCGGCGGAGCGCACCCCACGCAGAGGGGGCAGGCTCTCCCCCCCCCCCCCCCCCCCGCATCACCCTCCCCCTTCCCAGCACACTGCGCTCTGCAGACTCCGTCAAAGGAGCGGCAAGGTGGGGACGCCGCCCGAGTTTCATTTGGTCGCCGTATTACGCGACGAGCAATGCGCCTCCCGGTCATGACGCGCTCATCCTGTAACACTAACCTGCTAACCGTGTGCGTTACACTCTGTTCGACAAACAGTAATAAATCCTTTCAGACCCTCTGGCTACAAAAATTGTGTACATTAACTTTTACTGTGTCTCAGCTGCAATACAAGTTCTTTCCCCGATAGAAACACGTTTCTGAATGTTCACCTTTTCATCACGCGCAAGCGCTGCCAATTGATGGGCATCACTATGAAAATATGAGCAAGTCATTGTAGCAGTGGACAGCAGCTCGTGGGCACCAGAATACACGAATGTGGTTGGTTCGCTGTATTCCACCGTATAAATTTATATTGTTATTTTGAATGGTAATTACTGAATCATCATTTTACTATATGTTACAACACAAAAAATTCGTAATTATTTATTTTCGTTCAACTTACTTTTTCTGTCTCTTCCTCCTCCGACCGCCTCTCTCCCCCTCTCTGTCCATCACCACCTCCCCATTTCCCCGTCCATCTTCTCCTACCCCATTCTCTTCTTCTCCATCTCTTCCTGTCCCAGCAATCCCCCCCTCTCTCTCTCTGTCGAGCTCCTCATCGCCGTTTTCTACGTCCATTTCCTCCCTCCCATCTGTCCATTTCCACCCACCCGTCTGTCCGTCTCCTCTTCACCCCTCTCTCTGACCTAGAACCTTGTTTACCGTTATTGCAAATTCAGATTCTGTAGCAGTATTGTAATTGTAAGATGGCAAGAACTATGCCTGTTACATGAAGTCATTAAAGATCACCTAACTCACGTTGAGCGAACAGTAGAACTGAACAAAAATGACTGACAAGGCACAATGCATCTTGGAGAGGGTATAGTATGGACGTATTGGAATAATTAATGTCGGGTGATGGTTTTAAAGTAATTCACACGACATGAACACTTTGTGGAAACGCGTCGATTTACTGGAGGCTAGTTTACCACAAGGAAGTATTCCAGTTGACCACGGCGTGCGGCTGGGGAGCGGCGAAGGGAAGCGACAATAGGCAACTTAGGGCAGCTCAAACTCTTTAGAAAACGGTAACGGTGCGCGGCCTCCAGCTGCCTTAAGATGAGTGACAGTGAGGGGGGGGGGGTGGTTGACCCCATGCTGGTGTACTGGGAAGCAGATGGAGAACTTGTACGCCTGTTGATAAATGTCCGTCATCCCGTTTTCAGTGAAACATGCGAGAAAGCCACACAAAGCTACGATGGAGCGGTCAACAGGGGTCAAAATATGCGTTTTTGTAACTATAGCAACTTCACGCTGAATTCACGGTCCGCAGAGTCTGAAGTAAATCAGGTGAAGAGCGACAGAATGAAATATGCTGGCCTCTGATGGGAATGTAGGACCAAGGAATTTGAAGTACTCTCCTGGGAGTCAGAATTATGGGAATCAGAATTCCGGAAAACTTGGTGTTTGTGCAGACGCTAACCTTGATGGGTGGCCTGGGAGGAGCTAAATAGCAGAAGTTGAGAGGAAGGGAAATTTTGTGGGAATTTGTTCACTTCGCATTGGTCGGCACTGGGAAGCGATGCATAATTAACGCGCAATTGGCGTAAGTGATTTTGCTGGAGGGGAAACCGAGGCGAAGTCTCCGTAGAGGTCTTCCGTTCCCAGCTTGCCTAGAGTGCGGATGCAGCGTTCTTTACTCAGCTTGCCTGGGAAAGAGTGAACATCTCTGCAGTTTAGGACCTCACAAATGGAACGACTGAGCAAGATAGCTAGGAGTGAATAGACGAGCGCAGCCTTGCAGCACCATGAGGTTGGCCGAAGTCTGCACAACGACGCCGCTCCACCACGCTGTTGGTGATATTGCGCCCTCTCTGGCCACTGATTAATTTGTTGGATCACATCGGCAAACTTTCCACGAGGGTTTCATGGGCCGTGTATTGTAGAATTTTTCTCACACTTCGCATTATGCCTGGGTCAGTCGATAGGAATTACTTTTGAGTTATCGCGCTTTACTCCACGCAAACGCAATTTATTACCACTGCCTGTTAGGAGAGTCATGTAATGTGATGATTGAAGGTCGTGAGTTAAAAATAAATCTTTGCTAATCGACTGCATCTGTTTTCAATCAAGTAGTTGAAATCCCAAGTCACTTTCTTAATTAATTTTATGTTCAACATTTGCATCTGGTGTTCAATAGCTGAATATAACATCAATGTGCACCCCTTTTAATTAAAAGGGATCAATTCTGAATCAATTAATGTCAACACTGCCACCGCAGTTCAGTTAGGAGTCACAGGGCCTTATTACTTTCTTTGCGTTATCCGACATTGCGGCAGTTTTGCACTCTCTGTTGATCTGTTAGTCAATTACCTGGGGTGAACACACACCAAAACCAGATAAGTGACGGGTGGGGTGTTACATAATAATAAATAAATAACGCATAAATACAAATTTCGAGTTCACTAACAACATTTCACTAATATACAGGGTGCGTCAAAAAAAGTATACACACTTTGAACTGTCATAGACAATTTATTTCCCGTTCTACAAGGTTAAATATCTGTGAGAAAGTAATGCTACGTTTCTTCAACAGCAGTGGCAAGGAAGTAACTGCAACATGGCGGACGTGCGTTTGAGCTTTGAAGCGCGGAAGCAGATAATTAAGTGGTACTGGAAGTTTGAGAATGTAGCTGCGGTTCGAAGACAGTGGAGAAGTGAGTATGGTACAGAACCACCTTCAAGGTCTACGAGACAAATTCAAAATTCATGGAGCAGTGTGTGATGTGCATAAAGGTCGATCAGGGCGACCTCGTACAGCTAAAAGTGATGATTCCACAACTGCGGTCTTGTTATTATAGCGTTTCAGCGTTCGCCTCAAAAATCTTCAAAGCAAGCGGCACGTGAGAGTAATGTAAGTGCTAGTAGTGTGCTACGCATTCTGAAGAAAGGCAAGTTTCGTGTGTACATTCCAAGGCTGGTGTAACAGCTAAGTGACGACGATCCAGATCGACGGTTAGAATTTTGTGAATGGATTCAGGAGATGGTGAGACGTGAACCTCGATTTATGGGTAGCATAATTTGGTCAGATGAAGCCCAATTCAAACTCAATGGAACTGTCAATAGGCACAATAGGCACAAGATAATCGTCACATTACAGTTGAAAAGGGTGTGAATTTGCCTGGTGTAAATGTGTGGTGTGGTTTGTCTGCAAGGCGACTCATTCGGCCTTTCCGCTTTGAAGGTACTGTTACTGGAGAAACGTAGCTAACAATGCTTGCTGACTCCATATTCCCTGCCATTCGTGCATTATCAGTAGTGATGAGTTTTATTTCCAACAAGATGGCGCCCCGCCGCACTATCATAGGGACGTACGAGCATACCTGGATCACAATGTGCCAAGCCAGTGGATAGGACGCAGGGGACCAATCGAGTTTCCTGCACGCTCTCCAGACCTCACGCCGCTGGATTTCTTCTTATGGGGCACAGTAAAAGATGAGGTGTACAAACGTAAACCACGTAACCTGGACACACATTGGAATGAGATTCAGGCGGTGTGCGCAGAAATCTCATTGGACACTTTGGTACGATGTACGGAATCAGTGGTGACTCGTACTCAGAAATGTATTGATGCTGAAGGCCACCAGTTTGAACATTAATCATATTTGCAAAGTACCTTTATTTTTCCAATTGGACTTTAAGCTTTCCATTTCCAGAAATTTAACATTGTAGAACGGGAAATAAATTTTCTATGACACTTCAAAGTGTATATACACTTTTTTGACGCACCCTGTATATAAATGTTTGTCTCAATGTTTATTACAGTGACGTGTAAGGATCTAAAGTAAATCAGAAAGGAAAAAAAAATATTTAGAGATTCTTGGGGTGTGATTTATGCGGAAGTGCTTCAGTTGTGTCAGCAAATCGGAACAGAATTAAAATTTTTGGTGCTCATAAAATGGTGTCAATATTAATGCATATATTTTCAAAAAAGACTAACCATAGCAGGTTGTAAACATACGCCGTATTAACCGAATCGGTAATGGAAAACTCTCAGCTATTGTGTAATGGACGCTGATGTATCGCCACTGCAGTGGAGCTAACGAAACGCTATTTATCAGGCTCTGTCGAGAGCAAACTTTGAGTGGCGCGGGTATATTGTAGGAATACATCGGAATGATGGGTGAAGGTGCCAGCACTGCTGTTTCTCGCCTCACCTTTCCTTACCCTTCGTTAATATTGAGCTCTTTATACCGCTCCGTGCGCAGACCCCCGACTCACGGCGAAGCTCCCCACAAAACTTTTAAAAGCTGCATACTTTATGTCGACGGCATTAAGATCACGAGTTCTGCCGACCTCAGCGATGCAGCACTGCACTAGAGTGATGGCCGTTTTGTTTTGTACTGAATGTTGACTCAACTGAGAGAAAACATAATAAGTGAAGAAGCCACCCTTGATCTCTTCAAACCCAGTTTCAGCCTTGTTACTCCCGTGTGCAGTTTATGCCTTATCTGCTGCAGTTCATCAGCAAGCGCACACACCTAAGGTAGCAGCATTGCATTTGCAGACCGGTAAACACTTCCCCTATCGCATCTCTATTTCTTATGGTGACCTAATTCTTCTCCTTCTTCATCTTGCTCTTCCTCCTCCTCCTCCTCCTCCTCCTCGTCCTGTTTTCCCCATTCTTCTAAGACGCTCAAGTCCAACGTAACAACAATAAGTAATACACTACTGGCCATTAAAATTGCTACACCAAGAAGAAATGCAGATGATAAACGGGTATTCATTGGACAAATATACACTCCTGGAAATGGAAAAAAGAACACATTGACACCGGTGTGTCAGACCCACCATACTTGCTCCGGACACTGCGAGAGGGCTGTACAAGCAATGATCACACGCACGGCACAGCGGACACACCAGGAACCGCGGTGTTGGCCGTCGAATGGCGCTAGCTGCGCAGCATTTGTGCACCGCCGCCGTCAGTGTCAGCCAGTTTGCCGTGGCATACGGAGCTCCATCGCAGTCTTTAACACTGGTAGCATGCCGCGACAGCGCGGACGTGAACCGTATGTGCAGTTGACGGACTTTGAACGAGGTCGTATAGTGAGCATGCGGGAGGCCGGGTGGACGTACCGCCGAATTGCTCAACACGTGGGGCGTGAGGTCTCCACAGTACATCGATGTTGTCGCCCGTGGTCGGCGGAAGGTGCACGTGCCCGTCGACCTGGGACCGGACCGCAGCGACGCACGGATGCACGCCAAGTCCGTAGGATCCTACGCAGTGCCGTAGGGGACCGCACCGCCACTTCCCAGCAAATTAGGGACACTGTTGCTCCTGGGGTATCGGCGAGGACCATTCGCAACCGTCTCCATGAAGCTGGGCTACGGTCCCGCACACCGTTAGGCCGTCTTCCGCTCACGCCCCAACATCGTGCAGCCCGCCTCCAGTGGTGTCGCGACAGGCGTGAATGGAGGGACGAATGGAGACGTGTCGTCTTCAGCGATGAGAGTCGCTTCTGCCTTGGTGCCAATGATGGTCGTATGCGTGTTTGGCGCCGTGCAGGTGAGCGCCACAATCAGGACTGCATACGACCGAGACACACAGGGCCAACACCCGGCATCATGGTGTGGGGAGCGATCTCCTACACTGGCCGTACACCACTGGTGATCGTCGAGGGGACACTGAATAGTGCACGGTACATCCAAACCGTCATCGAACCCATCGTTCTACCATTCCTAGACCGGCAAGGGAACTTGCTGTTCCAACAGGACAATGCACGTCCGCATGTATCCCGTGCCACCCAACGTGCTCTAGAAGGTGTAAGTCAACTACCCAGGCCAGCAAGATCTCCGGATCTGTCCCCCAATGAGCATGTTTGGGACTAGATGAAGCGTCGTCTCACGCCGTCTGCACGTCCAGCACGAGCGCTGGTCCAACTGAGGCGCCAGGTGGAAATGGCATGGCAAGCCGTTCCACAGGACTACATCCAGCATCTCTACGATCGTCTCCATGGGAGAATAGCAGCCTGCATTGCTGCGAAAGGTGGATATACACTGTACTAGTGCCGACATTGTGCATGCTCTGTTGCCTGTGTCTATGTGCCTGTGGTTCTGTCAGTGTGATCATGTGATGTATCTGACCCCAGGAATGTGTCAATAAAGTTTCCCCTTCCTGGGACAATGAATTCACGGTGTTCTTATTTCAATTTCCAGGAGTGTATTATACTAGAACTGACATATGATTACATTTTCACGCAATTTGGGTCCATAGATCCTGAGAAATCAGTACCCAGAACAACCACCTCTGGCCGTAATAACGGCCTTGATACGCCTGGGCACTGAGTCAAACAGAGCTTGGTTGGCGTGTACAGGTACAGCTGCCCATGCAGCTCCAACACGATACCACAGTAGTGACTGGCGTATTGTGACGAGCCAGTTGCTCGGCCACCATTGACCAGACGTTTTCAATTGGTGAGAGATCTGGAGAATGTGCTGGCCAGGGCAGTAGTCGAACATTTTCTGTATCCAGAAAGGCCCGTACAGGACGTGCAACATGCGCTCGTGCATTATGTAGGGTTTCGCAGGGTCTTCGAGCTGATAGTCCATGCTGCTGCAAACGTCGTCGAACTTTTCGTGCAGATGGTTGTTGTCTTGCAAACGTCCCCATCTGTTGACTCAGGGATCGAGACGTGGCTGCACGATCCGTTACAGCCATGCGGATAAGATGCCTGTCATCTCGACTGCTAGTGATACGACGCTGTTGGGATCCAGCACGGCGTTCCGTATTACCCTCCTGAACCCACCGATTCCATATTCTGCTAACAGTCATTGGATCTCGATCAACGCGAGCAGCAATGTCGCGATACGATAAACCGCAATCACGATGGGCTACAATCCGACCTCATCAAAGTCGGAAACGTGATGGTATGCATTTCTCCTCCTCCTTACACGAGGCATCACAACAACGTTTCACCAGGCAACGCCGGTCAACTGCTGTTTGTGTATGAGAAATCGGTTGGAAACTTTCCTCATGTCAACACGTTGTAGGTGTCGCCACCGGCGCCAACCTTGTTGAATGCTCTGAAAAGCTAATCATTTGCATATCGCAGCATCTTCTTCCTGTCGGTTAAATTTCGCGTCTGTAGCACGTCGTCTTCGTGGTGTACCAATCTTAATGGCCAATAGTGGATTTTCAAAATCTATCAATATGGCGATTAACTATAGGTTGTTTTGTGCAGGTATTTCAAATGAAAAATAGCTTTCTAAGATGTTTCATTGTTTAAAATGCAACACTACAAGATATTCAAATTTTGTTTTATAAAAAGTAAGGTATTTAAATTCTTGTCCTTTAGTCTGTTGTTTAAAATACAACATTAAAAAAACGCAGATTTCATTTTATAAAAGTTGAAGGATTTTAATTCTTCTCCTTTAGTATGTTGCGTTTTTCAGTAATTATTTATCTTGCCTTGGCGAAAATCCTGTCTGCAGGAACTGAAGTCGGTGGACAGAATAAAATTATTAGTGGCTATTACACGGAACATTCTAATACACATGCCAGCTTCTGTATTACAGGTTTTTCAAACTATTGGCCGAGGTCAATGATGGAACCACTGAATGGTGTAATGACATCGATGTTACGCTGTTGTTAGTTGGGCAAAAAATGTACATCATCCGATTTCAGACTGTTAGACATACCAGTAGACATATTAGCACTGCTCATGGATCCTCCTGTTTCAGGTATTATTTATGTTGTCCATGCGATGATAGCAGCGTACTCAGAATGAGACTTCCACTCTGCAGCGGAGTGTGCGCTGGTATGAAACTTCCTGGCAGATTAAAATTGTGTGCGGACCGAGACTCGAACTCGGGACCTTTGCCTTTGGCGGGTAAGTGCTCTACCATCTGAGCTACCCAAGCACGACTACGCCCCGTCCTCACAGCTTTACTTCTGCCAGTATCTCGTCTCCTACCTTCCAAATTTTACTGAAGCTCTCCTACGGACCTAGCAGGACTAGCACTCCTGAAAGAAATGATATTGCGGAGACATGGCTTAGCCACAGCCTGGGGGATGTTTCCAGAATGAGATTTTCACTCTGCAGCGGAGTGTGCGCGAAAGGCAAAGGTCCCGAGTTAGAGTCTCGCTCAGGCACACAGTTTTAATCTGCTAGGAAGTTCGATAATAGCAGCGTACTCTTTCTTAACTACTTGTGCAGCGTTCTCTGCCTCTTGAAATGTCCTGAAACAATCTTTTTAAACCTAGGATCTACTTATGTCACAAGGAAATTAACAGTCAATGTGTTCAGCGGTTTCACTCTTCCACCTACTGATTTAATCAAGGAATCCAGGACACTTCGTGCTTCATTAGTTGTTAAGGTGCTACAAGTATGACAACTTTGCAGCAATACCTCGTACAAGAGGTATAATTAACGAAGCAGAGATGTATGACTCCCCTAAGATTGTTGTTGTTGCCACTTCAAAAGGTTCAAGAAGAATTACTATCTCTTGTATAGCTAAGTAATTTTCTGCTTTGAGGGTAGACAGTGCTTTTGAACTTTCATTGATCGCCATCGCAAGCTCACTTCTTTTATGAAAGAAAGTCACAATAGCATTTATTTTCAATAAAATTTTGGTAAATGTTTCTGCTTTAAAACAATCTTGTATTGTTACGTTTTCGAATCCTAAAGATTTCTACAGCTTTTTCGTAACTGCAGCATTGTCTGTAACGACTACTACCGTCCAATCACGATTGTTGTATTCATGACTGGTGACCTGAAGAAATGTAATGTAAAAATCTCCTTCCAGTATGTCCGAAATTTTGCAAAATACAGGGTGTACATAATGTCCGGGAACACTTTCAATTGCCGCGCGGGATTAGCCGAGTGGTTGCAGGCGCTACAGTCATGGACTGTGCGGCTGGTCCCGGCGGCGGCTCGATTCCTCCCTCGGGCATGGGTGTGTGTGTTTGTCTTTAAGATAATTTAGGTTAAGTAGTGTGTAAACTTAGGGACTGATGACCTTAGCAGTAAGTCTCATAAGCTTTCACACACATTTGAACATTTTGAACACTTTTCATTATTTATTGCACAAGAACCAAACATTGTACAGATATCATACATATGTCATTTTGAAGAGAAACCCTGAAAGTATTTTTCATGCTTACCGCCACAACGTGCTTTGTTAATTTGCCGATAGTCAGCGCTAGTCGCAAACATAGCGAGTTCAGGTGCGGAGCGAGCTTTCTGTGTGTTGGAGTTCGACAAAAACAATTGTGTTGCAGCTGTTCAACGGATGTTTAGAACCAAGTACGGTAAGAAGCCACCAACAAGGAAGGCTATTTACCACTGGGACAACAAATTCGTTACGACGGGTTGCTTGTGCCCGGCAAAGAGAAGCGGACGTCCCAGTATGAGTGAAGTGAACGTGGAGCGCGTACGAGAGACATTCATAAGGAGACCAAAGAAATCGGTGCGTCGTGCATCCCGTCAACTCGAAATGGCTCCAATGACAGTGTGGAAAGTCCTGCGACAGAAGCTATGGAACCATTCAAATTGGAGCTAGTGCAGAAGCTTAATGACGGCGACAAAGACAAGCATTTTGAGTTTTTGTTCGCAGTTGTAACAATTGAATGAGGATGGGGATGGGATTGTTGCTCACTTAATTTTTAGCGACGAAGCCACTTTTCACACTAATGGGAAAATGAACAAACATAATTGTCGAATCTGAGGAACAAAGCATCCACACGATTGCATTGAATTTGAGCGTGATTCCCCAAAGGTAAATGCTTTTTATGCCTTGTCATGCCGAAAGCTGTACGGGCCATTCTCCTTCGCCGAAAGCACTGTCGCTGAATATTCCTTCTTGGACATGTTGCAGCAATGGGTGATACAATCGTACTCTTCGTTCATCTTTTAGCAGGATGGGGCTCCACTCCATCTTCATCGTGGGTAACTGAACACGGGGCTGCCGCATCGAAGGGTCGGCTGTGCTACAGAAGGGGTCGGCTGTTTAATGAAATGGCTTCCCTGATCACCAGATCTCACTCCGTGTGCGGGGACACATTAAAGATCTGGTGCGTGTACCGCCTCTACCACGTGATGTAGCACAGCACCGGGAGAGAATACGGGAAGCGACTGCCACAGTCGACGATGCCATGATGGGACGGGTATGGCAAGAAGTCGATTACCGTATTGACGTCTGCCGGATCACTCATGGTTTGCATATCAAATGTTTGTAAAAACACTTTCAGAGTTTCTTATCAAAATGCAGTATGTATGACATCTGTACAGTATTCAGTTCCTGTGCAATAAATGATTGAAAGTGTTCCCGGTCTTTATGTACATCCTGTATTGTCAAACAATTCTTTTCTTCAACGTCTTGTTATCTGAAAAATTACTTTCATACACAAAAAAATAATTCTCATAAAAAATGGGCCAATATACACTACTGGCCATTAAAATTGCTACACCACGAAGCTGACGTGCTACAGACGCGAAACTTAACCGACAGAATGAAGATGCTGAGATATGCAAATGATTGGCTTTTCAGAGCATTCACACAAGGTTGGCGCCGGTGGCGACACCTACAACGCGCTGACATGAGGAAAGCTTCCAACCGATTTCTCATACACAAACAGCAGTTGACCGGCGTAGCCTGGTGAAACGTTGTTGTGATGCCTCGTGTAAGGAGGAGAAATGCATACCATCACGTTTCCGATTTTGATAAAGGTCAGATTGTAGCCTATCGCGATTGCAGTTTATCGTATCGCGGCGTTGCTGCTCGCGTTGGTGGAGATCCAATGACTGTTAGCAGAATATGGAATCGGTGGGTTCAGGAGGGTAATACAGAACGCCGTGCTGGATCCCAACGGCCCCGTATCACTAGCAGTCGAGATGACAGGCATCTTATCCGCATGGCTGTAACGGATGGTGCAGCGACGCCTCGATCCCTGAGTCAACAGATGGGGACGTTTGCAAAACAACAACCATCTGCACGAACAGTTCGACGACGTTTGCAGCAGCATGGACTATCAGCTCGGAGACCGTGGCTGCGGTTACCCTTGACACTGCATCAAAGACAGGAGCGCCTGCGATGGTGTACTCAACGACGAACCTGGGTGCACGAATGGCAAAACGTCATTTTTTCGGATGAATGCAGGTTCTGTTTACAGCATCAAGATGGTCGCATCCGTGTTTGCACATTGGAAGCGTGTATTCGTCATCGCCATACTGGCGTATCACCCGACGTGATGGTATGGGGTGCCCTCGGTTACACGCGTCGGTTACGTCTTGTTCGCATTGACGGCACTTTGAACAGTGGACGTCACATTTCAGATGTGTTACGGCCCGTGGCTCTACCCTTCATTCGATCCCTGCGAATCCCTACATTTCAGCAGGATAATGCACGACCACATGTTGTCCTGTACGGGCCTTTCTGGATACAGAAAATGTTCGACTGCTGCCCTGGCCAGCACATTCTCCAGATCTCTCACTAATTGAAAACGTCTGGTCAATGGTGGCCGAGTAACTGGCTCGTCACAATACGCCAGTCACTGCTCCTGATGAACTGTGGTATCGTGTTGAAGCTGCATGGGCAGCTGTACCTCTACACGCCATCCAAGCCCTGTTTGACTCAATGCCCAGGCGTCGTTACGGCCGTTATTACGGCCAGAGGTGGTTGTTCTGGGTACTGATTTCTCAGGATCTATGCACCCAAACTGCGTGCAAATGTAATCAAATGTCAGTTCTAGTATAACATATTTGTCCAATGAATACCCGTTTATCATCTGCATTTCTTCTTGGTGTAGCAATTTTAATGGCCAGTAGCGTAATATCGATAATATCGGATGTGGCAAATATCGATGTTTAAGTAACACTGTGGAGCGCTGGGCGTCAAGAAGTGAATATTTTGTCACTTATGTGTAATTCTTAACATACAGCTCCAATCGTTGTGATGACGTTACTTACATCGAGAACTTACTTGTTAATGATAAGTACATTATCACTCAATTCGTCAGGAAATGATAACTACAAATTTTAGTTACTATCAGCGCTTATTGATAGAAAGGCGGGAAGAACCACAAGTGTGCTTTGAGACGGCAAATGGTGAACTGCTACGACAGCTCAGTACTACTCTACGATCGGTTTACTGGACGGCAACACATGAACCAGTTTATGAAATCTGATTTCACTTGAAGACGGAACAGTTTGTTCAAAATTGCCTCGAATGACGTACTTGTCCGATTCTGTGTTATTCCAAGGCAGTCTACGATCGATTTTCGAGATGGCAACGCGCGAACTACTGCGTCAAGTGCAGCTGCAGATAAAGACGGAATTAATCGTTAAAATCGCCTTGGAAAACACATTTGTGCTATCATATTTGTTGACTCTAAGATCTTTTGAAGCATTTTTGTGACTTTTGCGATGCTCGGAAACTAATGATTAATGTTCGGGAATCTTGTTACGAGTATTAATGTCAGACCGGCTCTATCAACCTTTTTACTAATTTTGCGATTAATGAAATAAAACAAAATTAGTTGCCAAACTAATATTTTACGATTCTTATTATGCTCAGCATTTAAACCTACCCATTTATGCACTGTTCACTGCACAATCGTTTGAGCTCGCGACCTATGAAGAAGAAACTAAGTGAGTCAACATCTACGAGAGATCTGGAGAAGACACGATACACAAGTTACCCCCCGCACCCCACAGCCGTGCTATGGAAAGTGATAGCAGACATTTGTTGGTAAAATGCACCGTGTCTGTTCATCCAGGCACACCTTAAAAGTGGGACATTTCTCTTACTGTAACCCACTGTGATGCTGCGTCTACTTGAGAGTGCGATTCATTGGTAGAACACTTGGAAGGTGCAACAGGTCTACTAAAGAGATTGCTTACACCACGCTTGTCCTCCCTATTCTGAAGTATTGCTGTGCAGTGTGGGATCCGCATCAGGTGGGACTGACGGATGACATCGAAAAAGTTCAAAGAAGGGCAGCTCGTTTTGTATTATCGTGAAATAGGGGAGGTAGTGCCACAGACATTATACGTGAATTGGAGTGGCAGTCATTAGAACAAAGGCGTTTTTCGTTGCGCCGGGATCTTCTCATGAAATTTCAATCACCAGTTTTCTCCTCCGATTGCGAAAACATTCTGTTGGCACCCACCTACATAGGGAGAAATGTCATTACGATAAAGTAAGAGAAATCAGGGCTCGCACGGAAAAATTTAAGTACTCGTTTTTCCCGCGCGCCGTTCGAGAGTGGAACGGTAGAGAGACGGCTTGAAGATGGTTCACTGAACACTCTGCCAGGCACTTTATTTTGAATAGCAGAGTAATCACGTAGATGTAAATGTAGACTACATTTAACCACCGACCCTAATATCCATTACACTTTAAAGTTTAAAAGATCCATTCAACCGTCGTAATATTCGTTACACACAGAAGTGAGCGCCAGTAATCCAAAAGCAAATGCACATTAAATGTGTTCTGTCTGGGATATCATTCAGACTGGAGCATATCTCCATATGATGGTTTTTGCTTCAAATGCGCGTTCCTGTCATATCCCTGGATATTGACCCTTCTTTGTCGAGCTCCCTGTATTTCATAATGGTTTGCAGAGAACGGACGTAGGTGTATATGTAGACTATCAGAAACTTGGTGTATAGCCTGTCAGTCGTGTATACTCTTGGTTCCTCCGCCAACTCCCTCATCCTTTAACCATATCGCTCGAGGCTGCGATTGACTCTGGTTCAAAATGGTTCAAATGGCTCTGAGCACTATGGGACTCAACTTCTGAGGTCATCAGTCCCCTAGAACTTAGAACTACTTACACCTAACTAACCAAAGGACATCACACACATCCATGCCCGAGGCAGGATTCGAACCTGCGACCGTAGCGGTCTCGCGGTTCCAGACTGTAGCGCCTAGAGCCGCTCGGCCACTACGGTCCGACTGGAGCCTGCTTTCTGTCGCCGATGGCAGACGGCAGATGCGCCCTGGCCTTGGAAACGCCGTGACGTCCAGGGAGAGATGATTGGCGCCTATCCAGCTAGCAGGCGGGCAGGCAGCGTCCCGTGGGAACAGCAAACAGCTGCTCTATCTGCCTGCCGGCCAACCCACCACAAACACGACGCCATCTGTCTGTCACTCCGGCACACACACACACACACACACAGACACACACACACACACACACACACACTATGAAACCAGCAGTCCTATCACCACCACCCTCCCGTCTCTGAAGGAAACGGCTCGCATCTTCCGCAGCGCAACTGAGGTCCGCTTCGCTTTTCTTCAGAGTCACGCTGGCTTCGCTATTCACCATCTGGTCAAAAGCAACCGACAGAGCGCGGTGGTTAGAACACTGTGAAACCTGGTAGTCAAGGAAACGCAGGATTCGGTTACGATTGTCGAAGGGGCCGCAGTGATTTACTATTGGTTGCATTTTACAGTTACACAAATTCATTTTAAACCAGTAATTCCAGACTCAACAATAAATAAAATACCACACGTTATTAATGAAGGAATAAACAACGCTGTAAATAATAGTGTTTTCAGTGACTTACAACTTAGCAAAGCTCCATTGAATACAGATACAGCAGATAATGTTTTAAAAGTAAGCCTCTCTGATCTGGGCAGAAGGCCTTACACGCCAGGAATGGCAATAAATTATGAATTGTTTAAGAACTCGCTGCAATTTACAACTTACAGATATTGAAATATTAAAGGTAAGTGCCGGCCGCTGTGACCGAACGGCTCTAGGCGCTTCAGTACGGAACCGCGCTGCTGCTACGGTCGCAGGTTCGAATCCTGCTTCGGGCATGGATGTGTGTGATGTCCCTAGGTTACTTAGGTTTAAGTAATTCTAAGTCTAGGGGACTGATGACCTCAGATGTTAAGTAGTGCTCAGAGGCATGTAAACCATTTTTTTGAAAGGTAAGTCGCCACAAACACAGCAGAAGGCATCAGACGCCAGGAATGTCAGTAAATAAGGTTTTAAGGCTTACTGCTAAAATACAAATACCAAATTAGAATTTTAAGGGAAATGACCACAATCACAGCTGAAGGCCTTACACGCCAGAAACGCCAATAATATAAAAAATTTAGGAGCCTGCTGTAAAACAGCAAATACAATAGCAAAGGTTAATTAAAACACAAGCAACTGATCACCAAACGGGTGAAATAAGATAATGGCAAACTTTGTAATACAACCCTCAACATCCACTGAACACTACATTGCTAGATTTATTCCAGAAGCGGCCAGAACTATTAACTAGACACATATAACCTTTAATGTAGGCAATACAAAGTATTGTAATAAACAACACAATAATGACACACAAGAACCAGTACATAAGTTCCCTAAAGTGTACTGAGGCAGATTATACCCGCAGAAGGCGTGGGCTGAAGGAGCGTTACACTGAACTGCCAGCCATCAGACCTCCTTTTACAACACGCATGTCTTACAACAACCTGGGGGCCACAGACGGTGCTCCAGCAATCGACCTCTGAGAAAGTCCGGCAACAAACACTTTCGCGAGAGACGACATAGGCAGCCAAGAGTTGCATTCACTTCACAAGATGATAAGTCAGACTACGGGCAGCCGGCAGTTGTGGCCGAGCGATTCTAGGCACTTTAGTCCGGAACCGCGCTGCTGCTACGGTCACAGGTTCGAATCTTGCCTCAGGCATGGATGTGTGTCATGTCCTTAAATTTAAGCAGTTCTAAGGCTAGGGGACTGATGACCTCAGATGTTAAGTCCCATACTGCTTAGAGCCATTTGAACTACAAGCAGTCTAAGGAATGACTAATGACAATCTTGCTCAAGCTATCTGACGTCCGATAAACCAAATGCAACGATGGAACAATATGCCAAAGCCGGAACAGGCGGACTGCACTACGCCCCCAGAATTCTGTGCTTAGAGCACGCGGAACGAGAAAGGAATCACTACCACTATAGTAGGAAAATCACCAACCGGCCTACAATCAAGAAAGCTGTCAAAACTACGCGCCTTACCGGAGGGCAATGGCAGGGCGAGGAAACGTACACTGCCGTTACATACACCAACCCCAGGGCAGGTAAATGGAGCGTTAGCGGCCACCAGGCAAGAAAAATTACCGCTGGTTGAACTTAGCAAATTGTAAGAAGTTGAACGCAGTAAACAGTAATAGGACGTCTGGGAAAGCTAATCAGATCCGCCTTCCCCAAGCAGTCCACTCGCTGCTCTTCGCCTCAGCGACACTACGAACAGCAACACGAACCCAAGTCACTGGAGAATCGCGAGATACCAGAGTGGTGGAGGTTTGTCTACTTGGATTGCAATGCACTCAACGCTTGCTGGATCCGGTTTACGAGGAGGCCGTGCGCCCTCGTGACCACAGCCCTTCCAACCGGCTGTCCGTCCGCTCCGCCAGCAGTCCCAGAGTGTTCTGGCATTGCGCGGACCTGGCTCCTCCTGAGTCCCCAAACGAACTGCCACACTTCACACGATCCTGAAAAACGACGACGTCGCCCCAAAGATAGGGAAACAGTTACTACATATCAATAACCGCCGCTGTTGCTACTATAGGACAGGCAACGCTTGCGAAACCGAATGGCGCCAGTCAACACGAGAAGAAGAAGACAAACAACAGCAACCATGCCAACTAAACGATACCGTCAGGTCTCCAACAGAGGGCGGAAACCTACAAACGGCACGAACGCGAGCAGCAGCACAGCTCACACTGGACTCACATTCGGAAGGACGACGCTTCGAAACCGCGTCCGGCCAAACTGGTTTAAGTTTTCCGCCATTTCCCTAAATCGCTACGGTTCCTTTCAAAGAGCACGGCCGATTTCTTTCCCCATCATTTCCACAATGAGGGCTTATGCTCCGTCTCTAATGACCTCGATGTCGACGGGACGCCGGCCGAAGTGGCCGTGCGGTTAAAGGCGCTGCAGTCTGGAACCGCAAGACCGCTACGGTCGCAGGTTCGAATCCTGCCTCGGGCATGCATGTTTGTGATGTACTTAGGTTAGGTTTAACTAGTTCTAAGTTCTAGGGGACTAATGACCTCAGCAGTTGAGTCCCATAGTGCTCAGAGCCATTTGAACCATTTTTTGTCGACGGGACGTTAAACCTAATCTTCCTGCCTTCCTTCCTTTCTTCCCTCCACCAGCACACCCCTATATAAGGCGAAATTTACCACTACGTGTTACGAGAGCCGGACCCGACAATGTACCCTACTAGCCACTAAAATTGCAACACCACGAAGATGACTTGGTACAGACGCGAAATTTAACCGACAGGAAGAAGATGCTGTGATATGCAAATGATTCGCTTTTTGCCGGCCACGGTGGTCTAGCGGTTCAGGCGCTCAGTCCGGAACCGCGCGACTGCTACGGTCGCAGGTTCGAATCCTGCCTCGGGCATGGATGTGTGTGATGTCCTTAGGTTAGTTAGGTTTAAATACTTCTAAGTTCTAGCGGACTGATGACCACAGATGTTAAGTCCCATAGTGCTCAGAGCCATTTGAACCATTTTGATTAGCTTTTCAGAGCATTCACAAAAGGTTGGCGCCGGCGGCGACACCTACAACGTGCTGACATCAGGAAAGTTTCTAACCGATTTCTCATACCCAAACAGCAGTTGACCGGCATCGCCTGGTGAAACGTTATTGTGATGCCTCGTGTAAGGAGGAGAAATGCGTACCATCAAGTTTCCGACTTTGATAAAGGTCGGATTGTAGCCTATCGCGATTGCGGTTTGTCGTACCGCGACATTGCTGCTCGCGTTGGTCGAGATCCAATGACTGTTAGCAGAATATAGAATAGGTGGGTTCAGGAGGGTAATACGGAACGCCGTGCTGGATCCCAACGGCCTCGTATCACTAGTAGTCGAGTTGACAGGCATCTTATCCGCATGGCTGTAACGGATCGTGCAGCCACGTCTCGATCCCTGAGTCAACGGATGGGGACGTTTGCAAGACGACAACCATCTGCACGAACAGTTCGACGACGTTTGCAGCAGCATGGACTATCAGCTCGGAGACCATGCCTGCGGTTACCCTTGACGCTGCATCACAGACAGGAGCGCCTGCGATGGTGTACTCAACGACGAACCTGAGTGCACGAATGGCAAAACGTCATTTTTTCGGATTAAATCCAGGTTTTGTTTACAGCATCATGATGGTCGCATCCGTGTTTGGTGACATCGCGGTGAACGCACATTGGAAGCGTGTATTCGTCATCGCCATACTGGCGTATCACCCGGCGTGATGGTATGAGGTGCCATTGGTTACACGCCTCGGTCACCTCTTGTTCGCATTGACGGCACTTTGAACAGTGGACGTTACATTTCAGATATGTTACGACCCGTGGCTCTACCCTTCATTCGATCCCTGCGAAACCCTACCTTTCAGCAGGATAATGCACGACCGTATGTTACAGGCCCTGTACGGGCCTTTCTGGACACAGAAAATGTTTGACTGCTGCCCTGGCCATCACATTCTCCTGATCTCTCACCAACTGAAAACGTCTGGTCAATGGTGGCCGAGCAACTGGCTCGTCACAATATTCCAGTCACTACTCTTGATGAACTGTGGTATCGTGTTGAAGCTGCATGGGCATCTGTAGCTGTACACGCCATCCAAGCTCTGTTTGACTCAATGCCCAGCCGTATCAAGGCCGTTATTACGGCCAGAGGTGGTTGTTCTGGGTACTGATTTCTCAGGATCTATGGACCCAAATTGCGTGAAAATGTAATCATATGTCAGTTCTAGTATAATATATTTGTCCAATGAATACCCGTTTATCCTCTGCATTTCTTCTTGGTGTAGCAAATTAATGGCCAGTAGTGTAAAAGGAGGTGGACAGAATAGTACTGAATAGAGAAGCAGTTAACGGCAGGCTGGGTCGGTCGCGAAAGTTCACTGACTTCCAAAAAGGATTATAGTCACTGGACTTCATACGAGTAACAAATACATCAGGGGCTTTTGAACTCTTGGTGTTGTGTGACTGTGATGTGCGACACGAAGGAACAACCACGGCTGAACCAAGACCAGACAGACCTCATGTACTAACGGACAGGGGTCATACAGAATCACGGAGGGTAGCTGTAAAAAGAAATCACATCAAATCACCGAAAGATACCACTCGTGCGGCCCAAAGTGCTGCCAGCACTACGACTAACACAATAAAAATCAGCGTACGGCATTGTGGACCAGCACTCTCCCATTCGGGGAAGTTCGGCCGTCGAGGGCAAGTACTTATTGCCTTCGATGCCACATTGGGCGACTTGTGCGTCGGAGATTATAAGGACAACACAACACTCAGTCCTTGAGTGGAGAAAATTTCCTGCCCCAGCCGGGAATCGAACCCGGGCCCCTTGGCGTGGGATTCGCCGCGCTGACCACTCAGCTAACGGGGGCGGACACTAACACAGATACCGCAACGGAGTTAAAGAGAATGGGGTACGATGGTCGAGCGACTCCTCACAAGCCCCACGTTTGTATTGTCAACGCTAAACGACTTTTGAAGTGGCGTAAAGAGCGACGCAGCAAAACGGCGGTGAATCACGCTGTGCGCTGTGGCGAAACGATGAAAGGGTCTGGGTTTGCAGAATACCTGGTGAACGGTACCTGCCAACTTGTGCTTTGACAGCAGTGAATGGATGATGTTTAGATGGATGGGTATTTATGTAGTTAGGCTGTGGGCCCCTTATTCTCTCTACAGTCATATCTTTCAACTTGTATTTCGGTTCAGTACTTTATTATCGAATTTTTTACTTAAAAAATACTTCCTAATCAAAATAACATTCACTTTTATTCCCTTGCCAGCCGGATTGGCCGACCGGTTCTAGGCGCTACAGTCTGGAATCGCGCGACCGCTCCGGTCGCAGGTTCGAATCCTGCCTTAATGTGTGTGATGTCCTTAAGTTAGTTAGGTTTAAGTAGTTCTAAGTTCTAGGGGACTGATGACCTCAGAAGTTAAGTCCCGTAGTGCTCAAAGCCATTTGAACCATTGTTTATTCCCTTATCGCCTGATCAGATTATTCACAATAAATTAAACATTTTCGTTATATTTTTGTTTGTAGTTTCATGCTTGCATTTTCGTAGTCGCTAGCGAAAAACTGGCCAAGTGCGACTACGACTCGCACTCGCAGTTCTCCGAACAAACTTAATTGTCTTTGTTTATCCATTATGGGCCGTGGGACAACGGCTGGCAGGGGAGTGTCATAGGACCGTTGCTATTCACAATATACATAAATGACCTGGTGGATGACATCGGAAGTTCACTGAGGCTTTTTGCAGATGATGCTGTGGTGTACCGAGAGGTTGTAACAATGGAAAATTGTATTGAAATGCAGGAGGATCTGCAGCGAATTGACGCATGGTGCAGGGAATGGCAATTGAATCTCAATGTAGACAAGTGTAATGTGCTGCGAATATACAGAAAGATAGATCCTTTATCATTTAGCTACAAAATAGCAGGTCAGCAACTCGAAGCAGTTAATACCATAAATTATCTGGGAGTACGTATTAGGAGTGATTTAAAATGGAATGATCATATAATGTTGATCGTCGGTAAAGCAGATGCCAGACTGAGATTCATTGGAAGAATCCTAAGGAAATGCAATCCGAAAACAAAGGAAGTAGGTTACAGTACGCTTGTTCGCCCACTGCTTGAATACTGCTCAGCAGTGTGGGATCCGTACCAGATAGGGTTGATAGAAGAGATAGAGAAGATCCAACGGAGAGCAGCGCGCTTCGTTACAGGATCATTTAGTAATCGCGAAAGCGTTACGGAGATGATAGATAAACTCTAGTGGAAGACTCTGCAGGAGAGACGCTCAGTAGCTCGGTACGGGCTTTTATTGAAGTTTCGAGAACATACCTTCACCGAAGAGTCAAGCAGTATATTGCTCCCTCCTACGTATATCTCGCGAAGAGACCATGAGGATAAAACCAGAGAGATTAGAGCCCACACAGAGGCATACCGACAGTCCTTCTTTCCACGAACAATACGAGACTGGAATAGAAGGGAGAACCGATAGAGGTACTGAAGGTACCCTCCGCCACACACCGTCAGGTGGCTTGCGGAGTATGGACGTAGATGTAGATGTAGATGTAGATGCACTAGTTTACCAACAGCCGTATGTATAGTAGAAATTTATTTTATGAACTTCTTATGTGCTACCAGTTTCGGCATTACATTGATACCATCTTCAGGCCCCACACGTCATAGTCGTAAAATCGCTATACAAGGAAGGAGCCATGTAACTGGGTCCGTGAATTAAATCGCTATGCAACAGCTCTTGGTGGCCTGGCGACACAGAATCCAAAAGTTCCAGTTACATGGCTCCTTCCGTGTACAGCGATTTTACGACTATGACGTGTGGGGCCTGAAGATGGCATCAATATAATGCCGAAATTGGTAGCACATAAGAAGTTCATAAAATAAATTTCTACTACACATACGGCTGTTGGTAAATTAGTGCATCAAGAAACTTAATTCTGTATACAGACAGTTCGTCCTTCCCAACAATCGAGAATCTCTGCGATTTTTTCCTGTTACAAGTGTCGATACTGGCACGATATCGGCCCTGGCAATTCCAGGATTTTAGAAAATGTTTAAAGTTCAAGTTTTAAGTTTCAATTTTTTGTGTAATTTCGCATTTGCCGTTGTAGTTTGTGAGAAAATTACTCGTCACAAACGGGCAGACAGACAATGGGTGACAAATGACATAAAAATATTTTTTCGTGTTATATAATTACAAATTACCAATCATAGGATTTTTTCCTTTACCTGAACTGTGAAAGTTTGCTTCTTGGCAAATTTCATGATTCTTTGTCAACGGGAAGTACTCTACGGGTTTGATGGGTGAGTTTGTGAGTATCAAAACATGTGACATGAATGACCGTATCTTTTGATTACATTGACTTAGAACTTTCAATTTTTTACAACGCCAATACACTATAGAACTTAGTGTGTGACATAAATTTCATCTTGATAGTCTACCCGCTTCTGAGAGAAAGGGTTCTTAACAGGCAGACGGACAGGCAAAAAGTGAACCCGTATCTTTTGATACATTGACTTAGAACTTTCAATTTTTTACAACGCCAATACACTATAGAACTTAGTGTGTGACATACATTTCATCTTGATAGTCTACCCGTTTCTGAGAGAAAGGGTTCTTAACAGGCAGACGGACAGGCAAAAAGTGAACCTATAAAGTTTCGTTTTAACCGATTGAGGTACTGATCCCTAAAAAACTGTTTTATTTTCTATCTAATGTTGTCGTTTTTGTACCAGATTCCATTTCATTATGAATACTCATTCTTCCGTGTGATTTGCAAGTAAAATGAAGTAAGTTCTTTGTTCAAACAATATTATTAATACAGATATGTGAGTTAAGATTTTGATATGATAAAAAATATTGAATTCAACTAAAAGTTTGTTAAATTTACTTCTATCGACAACAGAATCAGTGACGTGGTGATTACAGGATTAGAATGCCACCGATATCTTTTATTTAAAAAAAATTAAATGAAATAAATTCATTAATGTAAACAATCCAAGCTTTTACAGTCTTCTTTCACCTCAAATCAAGTGCCTACTCTTCCATATCCTTCAAAAGTTTCTCAAATTTTCCTTCTGTGCCTCATGCATTACAAAGCAATCAGGAGAAATAGTTCTGTCAAAAACGAGTGTTTTGGACAACTTTGACGCCCCTCCACCAGTGACCTTTGCAATTCTAAGATTCGTGAAATCCGTTTTGAGATCATCGAACTGCGTGAGAAACGCCTCCTTGTTTTTTCGTATAACCTCCGTAGACTTAACTTCCAGCTTTAAATAAAAATTACAAGCCACGTCTCACATTTAACGTATTATAACTATACGGGGTGGTCCATTGACAGTGACCGGCCCAAATGTCTCACGAAATAAGCATCAAACGAAAAAACTACAAAGAGCCAAACTCGTCTAGCTTGAAGGGGCAAACCAGATGGCGCTATGGTTTGGCCCGCCAGATGGCGCTGCCATAGGTCAAACGGATATCAACTGCGTTTTTTTAAAATAGGAACCCCCATTTTTATGACATTTTCGTGTAGTACGTAAAGAAATATGAATGTTTTAGTTGGACCACTTTTTTCGCCTTCTGATAGATGGCGCTGTAACAGTTACAAACGTATAAGTACGTGGTATCACGTAACATTCCGCAGTGCGGACGATATTTGCTTCGTGATACATTACCCGTGTTAAAATGGACCGTTTACCAATTGCGGAAAAGGTCAATATCGTGTTGATGTATGGCTATTGTCATCAAAATGCCCAACGGGCGTGCGCTATGTATGCTGCTCGGTATCCTGGACGACATCATCCAAGTGTTCGGACCGTTCGCCGGATAGTTACGTTATTTAAGTAAACAGGAAGTGTTGAGCCACATGTGAAACGTCAACCACGACCTGCAACAAATGATGCCCAAGTAGGTGTTTTAGCTGCTGTCGCGGCTAATCCGCACATCAGTAGCAGGCAAATTGCGCGAGAATCGGGAAAAAAACGTCGGTGTTGAGAATGCTTCAACATCGATTGCACCCGTACCATATTTCTATGCACCAGGAATTGCATGGCGACGACTTTGAACGTCGTGTACAGTTCTGCCACTGGGCATAAGAGAAATTACGGGACGATGACAGATTTTTTTCACGCGTTCTATTTAGCAACGAAGCGTCATTCACCAACAGCGGTAACGTAAACCAGCATAATATGCAGTATTGGGCAACGGAAAATCCACGATGGCTGCGACAAGTGGAACATCAGCGACCTTGACGGGTTAATGTATGGTGCGGCATTATGGGAGGAAGGATAATTGGCCCCCATTTTATCGATAGCAGTCTAAATGGTGCAATGTATGCTGATTTCCTACGTAATGTTCTACCGATGTTACTAGAAGATGTTTCACTGCATGACATAATGGCGATGTACTTCCAGTTTTTCCTCTATATTCTCGTTTAAGTTATATATACCTGAATCTTTCCTTAGTTCATTTAGTCCTACACTAGACTATATGTAATTTTATATGCAGATGACGTAACTCTGATTCCAGAGAATGAAGATAACTTCAGAAGAGGGTCTATAAGTTGCAGCAAGATAGCCTCAAATTACAACCTAAGATTGTCAGCAAATAAAACGAAAGTGATGGCATTTCAGGGCAGACCAGTAAGGCCTAAAATAATCTTGAATAATAAAATGTTGGAGCATGTATAACATTTTAAATATGAAGGATGCGACATCATTTGCGAATATAAACAAGAAGTGGACCAAAAATTAAATAAATTTACTTCCATATGTGAAACCATCATAAAAAGTATGCGGAATAAAGCCAGGAAAGAAACAAACCTGAAGTTTTGTAGAATAATAGCAGTACCAAGCCTTACTTATGGACGTGAAGGATGAGCAAAAAATGTTCAAATGTGTGTGAAATCTTATGGGACTTAACTGCTAAGGTCATCAGTCCCTAAGCTTACACACTACTTAACCTAAATTAGTCTAAGGACAAACACACACACCCATGCCCGAGGGAGGACTCGAACGCCGGGTCCAGCCGCACAGTCCATGACTGCAGCGCCTAAGACCGCTCGGCTAATCCCGCGCGGCAAGGATGAGCAACAACAAGACACCAAGAAAGTAGAATAAAGACTAAAGAGGTAAGATTCCTAAGAAGAGGGCAAGTATGTACATGGGAAGATCGAAAAGAAATGAAGATATAAGGAGAGTACAGTCCTGGTTATGAAAGGAGTAAAAAAGAAGTGAATGGACTGGTGGAAATGGGGTCAAGATCCATAGACACCGCTCGAGGTCACAGGACCAGAAGAGACGGATTGGAAAACCCCCAAAAGGGACCGCTCGCTGACGTGAAGGTGCTGACTGGAACACAGTGGTACTAGGTGGCTCAGAAGCGAAGACAATGGAAACGTACGCGAGAGGCATATATACAGCAATGGATTGAGATAGGCTGAAGAAAAAGAAGAAGATGGCTCAAATGTCTCTACGGGACTTAACATCTGAGGTCATCAGTCCCCTAAGACTTAGAACTACTTAAACCTAAGGACATCACACACATCCATGCCCGAGGCAGGATTCGAACCTGCGATCGTAGCAGCATCGTGGTTCCGGTCTGAAGAGCCTAGAACCGGTCGGCTACAGCGGCCAGATGAAGAAGAAAAATTAGGACTCAAACTGAGGGCTGAGGTAATATAGAAACACCGAAGAATACATATATGACCATTCAACTACGGGCGATTCAATTAACTAAAGTGAAATGTTTTGTGCTTAATAGCCCTCTGAGAGTTTCAAAGTCAACTTTTCGAGAAAAATGAAATTGATATAGGAGTGCTGGCAGTATGAACAAATTCGAAGAGGCACAGTAGACAAGGTCCCCTTGCTAGTGACTTGCAGCTGGTCCGGTTACCTTGGTTACGTACGGTTGTTCTCAGTGTTAGCAAGCGGGCCACAATGGTGCGACCCTGTTTGCTGTCGCGACCTCAGCAGGGCGGAAAGGTCCTTGGTGTGTGTGTGTGTGTGTGTGTGTGTGTGTGTGTGTGTGTGGTGGGGGGGGGGGGGGAGCAGGGGGGAGGGGTAGGCCGTAGGTAGCTGCGGAACCGGGACACGGCGGCGGCCCGGGACTACAACTTTACAGCTGGGAGGACCCTCCGTTGCGCCTCTTATAAAGGTGCTGGCGTCTCCAAGACGTCTGCCAGAAGACAAGCCACGGTTACCAGCAGCTGCTCCAGGCGCCGAAATGGTAAGCAGCCGAACCATCACCAGCCTAGATCGTAAGTGGGAGCTACACTCATGCTCATAAATTAAGGATAATTGCAGAATGTGGTGCCACACAACGTGGCACTACACAAAACTGGCGCTAACAGCATAGGCACATAGGGAACACACACGGCACAGATGTGTACGTCCACGGTATTGGTGATAAGTTGAGAAAACAGTCCCGAAGCACATGCTACAAAACGCCACTGTTTCCTGCGAATGTCCCCGACATCAATATGGGATATGATCACCATGCACACGTACACAGGCCGCACAACGGGTTGGCATACTCTGGATCAGGTGGTCGAGCAGCTGCTGGGGTACAGCCATTCTTGTACCAGTGCCTGTCGGAGCTCCTGAAGTGCCCTAGGGGTTTGAAGACATGCAGTGATACGTCGACCGAGAGGATTCCAGACGAGCTCGATGGGGTTTAGGTCTGGAGAACAGGCATGCCACTCCATTCGTTGCAATCATAAGGTTATTCTCGATTAAGTACGTCAACATGCGTACCCATTTCTCACCATTCGCGGGAAGTTTTAATTTTCTGCTTTAACATGAAGAAGTCTGCGGCTGTGGCTCTTACAATGCTGGGTAAGACCACAGGTGAGGCAACTGTTAGTGGAAGAACGTGCAGAGAATGTTTTCAACTCCTTAAGAACGGTGATTTTGATGTCAAAGACCGGCATGGCGGTGGAAGACAGTACGTTTTCGTAGCTACTCAGACGAAGACAGTCACAGGACACAATTATCGAAAGCCTTTGAGCCCAGCACTGAAACAAAAACGGCCACAATACAGCGATAGACACGTAAAGGTAATTTTGCAGCAGGTCAGTGCTCGACCCCACGCCGCAAAACTCGTAAAAATACACATGGAAACGTTGAAATGAGAAGTGTTACTCCTCCCGCCGTATTCTCCATATGCTGCTCTCTCTGATTGACACTTTTTTCGATCAGTAGCATATAGTCTGGCTGTCCAGCACTTCCGATCTTATGAACAAGGGCAAAATTGAATCGATTCATGGATCCCCACAAAACACGCCCAGTTCTTCCGCCAAGAGATTCGTATGCTATCCGAAAGATGGCAGAATGTAGCGGTCAGTGATGGGCAATACTATGAATCATAATTTTGTTGTTAGTTTTCACAATAAAGCCCCGAACTTGGAGAAAAAAACGCTGGAAGCCCTTTTGGGTGTTTCATTTTTTATTTTATTTTTAATTTATTTGTTTTGTCAAGCAGTGTTGTGCTCTTGCTCCCTAGAAAGCAGAATTCTTGTACGGTTTCTGTCTTGAAATTAACAGCTACTCTCCTTTCAGCCAGTGTTAATACTATACATATGGTTTTGGATAAGGTCGGCCTTTTCCAAAACACAATTTTTTTAAATCCAAACATGTTTCACTGCAGTTGCAGCATCTTCAGTGGACTTTTATTTTATGACTGTTAAAGATAAAGAATGTTCTTCATTGTTTGTATACATGTAACTATTAGTTTTTAAATCGTAATTACAGATTTTTGAAAAACACAAAAAATTATGAATTCATACCTTTTTACCACATGGTGATGTATTGTGTTCCTACAGTGATTGTTTTGTTCCACAGTTTGTCATCTGCAACCACTTACACCTTAAAGTAGATAAATTGTTTAAGTAAAAATTACGATTTGAAAATTGTTATTTCTATGCCAGAAATTAATTAATTCTGTGTGTGTGCGTGTGTGTTTCACTTACGTTTTCTTTTTCCTCATCTTCATCAGCCGGCCGAAGTGGCCGTGCGGTTAAAGGCGCTGCAGTCTGGAACCGCAAGACCGCTACGGTCGCAGGTTCGAATCCTGCCTCGGGTATGAATGTGTGTGATGTCCTTAGGTTAGTTAGGTTTAACTAGTTCTAAGTTCTATGGGACTAATGACCTCAGAAGTTGAGTCCCATAGTGCTCAGAGCCATCTGAACCATCTTCATCACTGTCAAACACTATATATGGAGCTGTCACTGTCACTGTTTACCAGACGTAAAAACACATGGCTGACGGTATTTTTCATTATTGTTATTATTATTGTTACTTTTCTCTGTGTGTGCGTGTTGTATGTGAAAAGGGAGATTATTATTATTATTATTACTACTACAAGTAATTTTTTTCTGTGTGTGCGTGTTGTATGTGAAAAGGTAGAGTATTATTATTATTATTACTACAAGTAATTTTTTCTGAGTGTGCATGTTGTATAGAGAGAGAGTGAGTGAGTGTGACAGTGGGTTTGAGGATTTTTAATTTGTGTGTGTGTGGGCGGGGGGGGGGGGCGGGGGCTGGGGGTGGGGGCAGAGAACAGAGTTCCATTGCAGAGAGTTGTGTATTCATTACAATACTCGTAACTTCGTCTTTGCTTTGTTGATCCTCAAACCAAAGATTACGCCAAGTGTTCCCAGACAGTGCTCGGTAGGAGTTCTAAATCTACATTACTATCCACTTAGACAAACTAGACGGCTGCTTTACATTACTAGGCAAAATTTGTGCCATATTGTTAATGCAAAGGCGTGCTGCTTGCAGGAGCGGACGTTCTCTCGCTTTCAGCTGGTGGTGGTCATTCTCATCCTGACGACGAGCGGCAGTATGGCGGCGAAACGGCGTGTGCCGGCGCCGACGTTCCAGGAGGTGTGGGAGGAGCCGGCTCCGGAGCTGGCGGCCGAGCTTCGATCCCCGCCGCTGTTCAGCAGCCGCCGCGCCGAGGAAATAGCCGGTGGGTGGCACAGAGGGCTGAGCTGCTATTGTCTGCTCGTATCCATCGGGCGAATTTTGAGAGCGAGTCAAAAGGGCTCTGCAGGCAAAGTGACCGTGTTAAGTTTCATAGGTCCCTACCGACACATTATTTATTTAAACGTTTATCGTACGGTATAGACCGTAATACATACAAATTCACATAACAGCGTAAGCATAGTTCATATGCACATGTGCACATTATATGCCAAACTTAGTTACAAATTAACATCCAAGCACTGGATATATTCAGTGGTCTCATCTGCTGCTGCAAGAAAATCGTAGATTTGGATAGTCTTTCACTGTGTGTCGGTTTGTTTGCTTTCCGGCTACCCACTCACATTTTGGATATGGTATTTGAAATGTAAGTTTGGATTCCGTAGAAATGTTGGAACACGTGAGGCAGTACTGACCCTACGACTTATCTTAGAAGAAAGATTAAGGAAAGGCAAACCTACGTTCCTAGCATTTGTAGACTTAGAGAAAGCTTTTGACAATGAAGGTGCAGGGGTAAAATACAGGGAGCAAAATGCTATTTACAATTTGTGCAGAAACCAGATGGCAGTTATAAGAGTCGAGGGACATGAAAGGGAAGCAATGGTTGGGAAGGGAGTGAGACAGGGTTGTAGCCCCTCCCCGGTGTTATTCAATCTGTATATTGAGCAAGCAATAAAGGAAACAAAAGAAAAGTTCGGAGTAGGTATTAAAATCCGTGGAGAAGAAATAAAAACTTTGAGGTTCGCCGATGACATTGTAATTCTGTCAGAGACAGCAAAGGACTTGGAAGAGCTGTTCAACGGAATGGACAGTGTCTAGAAAGGAGGGTATAAGATGAACATCAACATAAGCAAAACGAGGATAATGGAATGTACTCGAACTAAGTCGGGTGATGCTGAGGGAATTAGATTAGGAAATGAGACACTTAAAGTAGTAAAGGAGTTTTACTATTTGCGGAGCAAAATAACTGATGATGGTCGAAGTAGAGAAGATATAAAATGTAGACTGCCAATGGCAAGGAAAGCGTTTCTGAAGAAGAGAAATTTGTTAACATCGAGTATTAATTTAAATGTCAGGAAGTCATTTCTGAAAATGTATGGAGTGTAGCCATGTATGCAAGTGAAACGTGGACGATAAATAGTTTAGACAAGAAGAGAATAGAAGCTTTCGAAATGTGGCGCTACAGAAGAATGCTGAAGATTAGATGGGTAGATCACATAATTAATGAGGAGGTATTGAATAGAATTGGGGAGAAGAGGAGCTTGTCGCACAACTTGACAAGAAGAAGGGACTGGTTGGTAGGACATGTTCTGAGACATCGAGGGATCACCAATTTCGTATTGGAGGGCAGCGTGGAGGGTAAAAATCGTAGAGGGAGACCAAGAGATGAATACACTAAGCAGATTCAGAAGGATGTAGGTTGCAGTAGGTACTGGGAGATGAAGAAGCTTGCACAGGATAGAGTAGCATGGAGAGCTGCATCAAACCAGTCGCAGGACTGAAGACCACAACAACAACAACATGTAAGGGTCGTCTGGGTACAACGGTTGGCACACGTCATATTAGGTTTAGGTGCTGCAGTGAACCGTGCACGGCTCGTGTTCATTCCATTTATTGTGTGTCATCTTCTATCGCGGTACTGCCGCCTCGTTTTCTTATTCCATTTTCTGGCGTCACTAACTTCCTGTCTCACTTGTACATGAGTGGCTACAGCAGCGCGCATCGATAAGTGCGCTGCCGTACCATCTCTGGAGCGACCGATAGTATTTCCGGGTCGTCGTGTGTCTGGCAGTGAGTGGGAGACGCACCAGCAGTGCAGTCAGGGACGGACCAGCAGTCCATTCGGTCGGTTGGCGTGGAGCAGCAAGCAAGCCCCCGTCGCGCGTGGTCAGGTTGGAGCCGCTGCGGCGTGCACGCGCGGTCGGAGTGTGAGGTGCTGCATGTGAGTGCCACGAAGTTCGTCGCCCACCGATCTTGGACATGAGAGTTGAGTCCTTACTCAACTCACTATCGATTCTCTACATTTGTTCATTTGATCCTGGTTGTCGCTTTTGGGACATTCCCGCAAGCAACAACGTGTGTGTATTTAAGTCATCTAACATTCCAGCCGTCTTCCTGTGAAATTTAACCTAATTTATTCCCTGTTATGGAAGTTCACCAGCGGTATCTTCTGCCTTGTGGCCGTTGACGTTCTGGTTAGCTGCCCTGGTCGTTGACGTAATTTTAGGCAGTGTATCTTCCTCGTCGTGTCGTTGCTGTCCAGCACGGCGTGTAGTTAGACAGCTGAGGTGTTGTTGGTCAGTGTGGGCGCCATTATTCTGTGTGTCGTGTAATGAAATCTTGTGGTTTTGTTGGTTGCGTGGAGCGGAACTGATTTGGTTGGTTGGTTGGTCGGTCGGTCGGCTGTCTGTCGGTTGGGTTGCCTCTAGATTAAAAAGTTATTTTTAACCGTCATCGTAGGATGACGGTTAAAAACGCTAAGAGCACGTCTCCGCTCTTAAATTGGACTGGGACACGACGAGGTAAAGAGAAAGTGCGAAGTAAGGAATTTTCTGCAGCAGTAAGGATAACGATTGTGAGATATTCCACTCGTTCATCACAACTGGGGAAATCTTGTTCCTCGAAGGTTGCCAGGGAGGAATAGAGCTGCCAGTCAGCTTTAGTAAGCTGCCATTTGGGCGTGCACGTGGATGGGGTAGGAGTCAGCAAACGGATAGCACGCGGGAAATGGTCGCTCGAGTAGGTGTCAGAAAGCATGGACCACTCAAGTCGATGGGCAAGCTGGGCAGTGCACAAGCAGAGGGTCAAATGAGAACAGATGTGCGAGGAGTCGGAAAGTGGGTGATCCAGTGTTAAGGCAGTAGACGTTAAATTGGATAAGATGGTCAGCCAAGAGGGCACCTCTGACAGGTTCTGGGAGAACCCCAAACGGGATGATGCGCATTAAAGTCACTGAGTAGCAAAAATGGGGGAAGCAGCTGCCCAATAAGCTGAAGGAAGTCCACCCCGGTGACACTGAATGACGGAGGGACATAAATGGTACAGAGAGAAAAAAATCAGGTTCGGAAGGAAAAGGCGAACTGCAACAGGTTGAAGATAGTTAGTCAGGGAAATGAACTGACTATGAATGTCATCCCGTGTGAGGAGCATGATGCCCCCATGAGATGGAATGCTGACCTCAGGAGGAAGGTCAAAACGAATCGTTAAGAAATGTGAAAGCTCAAAGCGGTCGTGAGGGCGCGATTCCGTTTCCTGAAGGCAGAGTACAAGGGGACGCTGCAGTGCTAAAAGCAGCAGTAAATCCTCTTTGTGGGTCCAAAGGCCGCGAACATTCCATTGGAGGATAGTCATGATGAGGAAGAGATATAGGAGTGTCGGCGGCTGCCGAAAGACAGCCTGTAAAGAGTCACTACTAAAGGGCACAGAAGTAGGAGGATCCTGCTCTATGGGATCCACAGAAACATCGGCTTGCTTGTGCGGTCAGTCTGTGGAGCCCAACGCTCAAAAACGGTTGGTGGTGCGCACCGGCGACACAGGGGCCGGACGGTCTAAGGTATCACAGGCGACACCGTCGAAGAGTATCTTCAAGTTGGCGAAGGAGAGGACCGCTTGCCTTTGGTGAACTTCTTCGAGCCTTTCTGGTTAGAGGAAGACTCGGGTGTTGTTTGGTTGGAGGGACGGAGGAAGTCTTCACGGGAATACTCCTGTCGTTTTCGGCCTACTGGTTGTTTAGCTGGTGGCTTCGCCCCTTGAGGTGAGAATTTAACGGCTTGTTGCACAGCTGGAGGGGAGGATGGCGTTGCTACCTTGAAACTGGGCGATTTCACAACCTCAGAGGTGAATTGGAGATCGCACGTCTACATGGCCATGTCCTACAAGGAGCGAGGGATAATAAGAACTATAGGCGCCAGATGGGAGAATGCAGGGTTTGCGACTAGCCAGTAACTTGTAAGCGACTGAGTAAGGCACATTTACCCAGGTCTCTTGGCAGCCCGCTCATCAAGATACACGGGACAATTCCGAAAGGCGATCGCATGTCCGCCATTGCAGCGGGGAGAAGGAGGCGGACAATGGCCTTTCTGCACATCCTAATGATCTTCTGAAAATAATTTAGTTTCGTGACTGAAACAGAATCGAATTGTTTAATTTTTATCCCTCAGAAAATTTCATTTTACCCCTCAGGGGATAATTACGCCCTGGTTGAGAACCTCTGTGCTTGACTGACAAAAAACGGTATACAGGAGTCTTGTTGAGAAGTCATTCCGCATCCACCTTATTCCCCTCATCTTACGTCCTCAGATTTTCACCCTTCCGCTCTCTTCCTTCGACGAACTTCCTTACCGGATGGAAAATGCGAATATCGCTCGACCTGAAAACTACGCGATTTCTGCATTCGCGGGATCGAAAAGATACCCTAGCGTTCGCAAACTGCTGTAAATAATGATGGAGAATATATCGTTGATGACTAAAGTCTCTGTTATGTGTATCTGTTGCATTTGTTAAACTTACGGAGAAAACGCTACGAACTTGTGTACCAACCGATATGGCGTCAGACGCGAAATCATTACGTCACAGGACGAAACAGACATCCGGTACCGGCAGGATCAGTAGGCCTGAGGTCAGGGAAGCTTCAGTGCTATAGTTCAATTCTTTTATCTTGGCGGCTTGCGCATGCCCTCCCAAACGCGGGAGTTTGCTGTGTTGCCCGTTGTAGGCGCTAAGAGAAGCAGCGCCATAGTATAGTATAGTATAGTTCGCAAACTTACGTTTAGGGGGTAGGGCGCAGTTTATGAAGTAAAGCCACCACGGCTGCAATAACCCTTTCGCTGCTACAGAGACGTGCTCCCCGCATTCCGCGCTGTGCGCGATTTTGTCATCACTGCACTGCTCGCCTGTGCACACACGGTGTTTCGACTGCTTTGACACACTTTATCATTCGATTTCACAAAAATTATTTGGCCCAATAATTTGATTTTTATACATCTTCTTGGCTGATGCCTTCCTCCCATAAATGACTTAATTTTGTTTCGATGTTCAACGCAGTTATTGTGCAGCATTAAAGTTAGTAAGCCATTGCACGAAATTTTGAAGAGTTTGCAAAGGTAAAAGTCACAGCACATACTTTCCGTATGGTCGATTTTAGTTGCCACTAGAAATTTCAAAAAATTACATTCAAATGAATAAAATTCATGAAGTGGGACACTTCGATATTGCTTTTAAATAAGGAAAATAATAGGCACCAAATAAAGTTTGAACTCTGAACCTTTTGCTTGGCAGCCAAACACCTTAACCATTACGCTAACACAACTCAGGTGTGAACACTACTCCTGGAGGACTCTAAAATATCACGCAAAAACACTGTAGGTATGACTATGAATTACTCACGTTTCGTCGAAGTACAACAGGAAATAAACAATTACCGCTGTTCTTTATTGCGAAAAAGCGGTTCGTGAGAATGATACAAACAGCATTTCTTGCTATCGCATGAATTAGGAGGCTTATTGCTTGTTTGGTTTAATTAATTGACAGAATATGAAGCAACTGGTATAAAGAATTCTTTTTCTTAACTTTCTTTTATAGAAAGTCTGATATCAAGACATTGCTTTTGTTCAATTACTTTATTCATGACTGAACGTTTCTGAAACTGAAAACACTCGTTTGTGCTCTGCGCTGCAGTCGAGCTCTGGCAACGTCGTTCTCTGTTCATTGGCTGACTGTGTTTTGTGACGTCAGATGCGCAGAACGAACCTAAACTCGGCCGCCGTCGTAAATGACGCGCACTTTAGCTTGAGCCGCAGCACACTGACCGACTGTTGCAGGCCGCTTGGTGGAGCTGTACCGCGAGGCGCCGCTGCGGGAGGAGGCGCGCAGGCGGCCGCCGGTACAGCCGCCGCAGATGCCGCCGGACCACGTGCAACACCACGTGCAGACGGTGCACACCGTCACCGTCACACGCCACGTGCCTGTGCCCGTGCCCGTGCCCGTGCGGCCGCTCTTCTACTGAAGATAGCGCCGCCAGAAGCGGCCGAAACGACGGCCGAGCTACACTGGAGGAACCGAAGAGTGGCGGGAGGACAAATGGCGCTACGTGCTCTCCATCAGAGCTACCTTCCAGTTACACTTTCTTTTTTCGCTTGCTGCTTACTTTTGCCGACCCACCACCTGATTTCTTACGGTGGGTCATTTATTGCGTCTTGGCCGTTGTGATCGGTTTATGGTACCCAAGTGGACCTGAATTGTAGTGTCTAACAACCCTACCACAACAAAGGTCAAAAATTAATTATGATAGTAGTGTTGCACAAGTTGCTAAATATTGCATTTTCGGGCAACAACAAAGTTATATTATGTGGCAGGTGTCATTAGAGCACAGTTAATAAAGTCATTTCTTAAATAATGGATAAACTAGGCACTCATCTTTTCGTGTTTCCCACGCTGGTCTCGTTGTGAACTCATGGCTCAATCGTAGAAAATCTAGGTGGTGAAGATTCCAAGCTCGGATGCAAAGAGACCTAGGTGTTATTCTGCGATATTCAAAAGTTTTATAGATTTGTTTCATAAACCATTCTTGAAGATTAAACTTTTGCAAGTTAGGACAATGGTGATATAAAAAAGTAATCAGCACTCTGAATTTAAGTTACACTTCTTTTTTATTACTTTTGTTGCAATATCACGTAACTCGTTCCAAAACATCACTTCACAATATAAAACATACTTGAAAATATCTTCCTCACTGTTAAAGTTCACATTTCATAAACTGACTACAATTTGCGACTTTTTAACATGACGACCAAAACTTCACTCTCTAGTAACCGCTTACGCGCCCAAAAATCAGAGTTACAAGTACGTCAAAGATCATAGTGACAAAAGAAAGAATACACATAAGAATAATATCACTGCAATATATACATATCGATGTATCGAAGTACCTCTACATTAATGAAATCAAATCTGAATGTTGTCACAGAAATATGTTAACTATTTTACAGAAACAGTAGAATATTGCTGGTATCGAGAGGTTGAGGTGAGGTGCCGTAATGGTTACGTAATACAAGTATCATTACAAGTTCCACCCTCCGCCCATATCCGATCATACCGTTGCTCGTGTTCCGCCACCTGCAGTTCTTTTCACTTCTGTCCCTTTTCTTAGCATCGTTGTACATTATCAAAATATCGTACACGAATTAGAAATGGAAATATAAATACGTTGTTGAATTTAAAAGGGCGCAGCCCCGAATCCTCCCGAAAGCAGGTAGGTAAGCACGTAACAGGACTGAATCCTCCCACATTGTATGTTGTATTATAGACAATAATACAATTACTTCTGCCATGTTCCTTATCTCCTTCCCCTACCCCTCCCATGTCTTAAACAACAAATATTGATTCACTTACGCACGCTTTCCGCGTGACCTTGAGCGGGACTTAGTTGCTGGCGCTGTGCCGGCTGGACTTTATCTCAATAAGATAAAAGATAAAACTTTTAAACATACAATAAACGCGAAAAATTTTTACATCTTCTACTGTAACTTCATATGCTTTCCTTTGCCTGCTTGGAGTATTCATGACGTTTACAACTGCTACCTGCTTCAAACTGGAGGATTTCGTCCCATCGTTTTTCCAACCCTTGCGGGCTTGGGAGAATTCCGTACCACTTTTCTGACCGCGGGAGGATTCGGGGCTGTGCCTATTTAAAAAGAAACAAAAAGGAACATAGGAAAGAGTTAAAGATGTTAGTCCCAGCACCTGGATATCTGAGAGTAAATACCTCGCTATTTTCTCCGAGCCATTGGGTCCCAGACATTTTGCATGCTAGTAAGTACGGTGGCCCTTATACTACATTCCTCTGTCGTAACTTTTGTATCTATATATGTATCTACAACTTTATAGTGCCCGTTGCCGTAGGCAATTTCCGACAATACGCGGGGAATTTTAAGGTTAATTTATACCAAAATACCCCAATGTTATTTATCTAGTTACTAAAAATGGTTCAAATGGCCCTGAGCATTATGGGACTTAAGTTCTGAGGTCATCAGTCCCCTAGAACTTAGAACTACTTAAACCTAACTAACCTAAAGACATCACACACATCCATGCCCGAGGCAGGATTCGAACCTGCGACCGTAGCGGTCGCACGGTTCCAGACTGAAGCGCCTAGAACCGCTCGGCCAACCCGGCCGGCGCTCTAGTTACTATTTACATGTTTTCTGTACCCGTTGGTTTGGCAATCTGCGACAATGCGCCGGCACTTTACTACCTACCTTCGCATAACGTGCAGTGTTCATGATTACAACATATTATTGCTAAATATACCTACAGTTAAATTCATGTCTAAGTCGAGTAGCAGTCTGAGCAAGGTGGCGCAGTGGCTAGCACACTGAACTCGAATTCGGGAGGACGACGACTGAATCCCGTGTCCGGACATCCTGATTTAGGTTTTCCGTGATTTCCTTAAATCGCTCCAGGCAAATGCCGGGATGGTTCCTCCGAAAAGGCACGGCCGACTTCCTTTCCTAATCCGATGAGACCGATGACCTCGCTTGTCTGGTCTCCGTCCGCAGCTCGTGGTCGTGCGGTAGCGTTCTCGCTTCCCGCGCCCGGGTTCCCGGGTTCGATTCCCGGCGGGTTCAGGGCTTTTCTCTGCCTCGTGATGACTGGGTGTTGTGTGATGTCCTTAGGTTAGTTAGGTTAAAGTAGTTCTAAGGGACTGATGACCATAGATGTTAAGTCCCACAGTTCTCAGAGCCATTTGAACCATTTTTGTCTCGTCTCCTCCCCCAAAACAACCTAGCCCAACTCGAGTACCAGCCTAGAGTTACTAAAATGTCGTGATGCCTGCACTGTCTGTCTATTGCTCTCTGCGTCGTCTTCCGTGTCGTGATCCACGCTATGGAATCCTGTTATCCCGCTCATATTGTCTTGTCTTCTGTTGCGGTAGTATGCGTCGGTATTCGTCGTGTGTTGCCTTTGAAATCTGGCCTGTTCGTATATTTAAATGTGTGTATTCTGTTCCGTTTCGTAGCTCATCGTACAGCTGGCGCCCCATGAAAACGTTGTGCGCTTGTATTGTGCCCTTGACGTGTCTGTACTTTCCTCAGAATAGGACTGTCTGTTCGGAAGGCAGGCTGTATCGATAGGTCAGGCGGGGGGGAGGATGCGTCACGAAGACGGGATAAACGTTACACGGCCTAGGCGCACCGTCACGGAGCAACAACACAGCGACTACATAGTAAAAATTTTTATTATAGTGGACTGTAACCTCAGGCCACACTAGTGGCAGTATTACCAATTTTGAGCTATTGCAACGTCATCCTCAGATGATTTGTGAAACAGAAGAAAAGAAAAAGGGCATACTAAAGTACTGGGAAACAAAATTAACTTCTGTAGGCGAGCATTTCTTATTAAAACAGATTAATTTTAATTGAAAAATTTAAGTATTTATCAAATTCAACAATATTTGGTTCGCCGCGCGGTCTTGGGCGTATTGCCATGGTCCGCGCAGCTGCCCCCGCCGGAGGTTCGAGTCCTCCCTCGGGCGTGGGTGTGTCTGTTGTCCTTAGCGTAAGTTAAAGTTACACTAAGTAGTGTGTAAGCCTAGGAACCGATAACCTCAGCAGTTTGGTAGCATAGAAGCTTACCACAAATTTCCAAAATATTTGGATCTCATCATATTATTCTTGCCGAAAAGTTACTTTTCCGAATCTCAAGCGTTTCTCGCATATTTAGAATGTATGTTATTAGATTCGCCAAGAAATATATAAAAAACCGCTTTGGTTCGGAGCGCCTCTTCAACTCTCAAAGGCTGCCTCCGAAAATTGTATTACTAACTGTGAATATATCATGTTGTATGTACTTAAAGTATCTCATGTAAACAGCGAAATATTATATTTCTTGCAACAGTTTGTGAAACGCTACAAGGCACGTGTTGTACTTTACTTATTCATTATGTACTGCGACTTTGCTAATAAAATAAGTGACTGTACAAATACCTGTAAAAAGGGCAAAGAAACCTAGCATTTATACTCTTTCCCTCAGTTTCCTTCTCATTAATTTTCCTCTTGTTATTCTTTCATTTCGCTCGTATACTTTTCATACAAAGTAGAAGATTAATTCTAAATAATGCATTTTATTTCTTTATTTATGCATTTATTTCATCTGGCCTTCAAGGTCCCCTCTTACTCCTAACCAGACTTCCACAGTGAGTAAACGTTAAAATTTGTATGGTGCGTGAGTAATATATAATATAAAAATAATAATAATAATAATTTTAATAATAGTAATGAATATGTGAAATTTAAGAAATGTCAGTCTCACTAATATTAAGCAATTTTCTTATTACATTCCTGTCCAATAAGAGTAATGACATCTAACAGAACTGGTACGGTACATCGAAAATGTTAATACACACAGATAAGTTACGAGTGTGTGTGTTACCAGACTACTAAACAGAAAACAGATATGTGACTTGTAGAGCGAGAATTATGTTGTTTTATTAGTTTGTCTCTCTTCGTTTGTTGTGTGCCTTGTCATAAAGCGAGCGGTCACAGATAAGAAGTGAAAATAACACAAGAGGAAGGGAATGTGGGATGGTGCCAGTTTCTTTTCTTTCTACTTCTGTGACAACCGTCTACTCCGTCCTGTACCCTGATCGCATCAGCGGGCTCATCATTCTCAAAGGTTTCTTCGCTCATTTCAGACGTGAGTGTGAGTGTTCCTGCGTTTAGATATGCTTTATGCCTGTTCTATGGCCTCTTAAACGCAACTGCTAAACCCTTCATTGGCTATAATTTTGATATTTCTGGGAACATTTAAATTCGTTTTTTAAGAACTTCACCTTCCGCAAAACAGAGGGATTTTATTTTTTCTTGTAATACGGGAGAAACAACAACTTATAGTACTGTGAATGGTAGAATTTTGTAAAATAAATTAACTGGGTGAGACAGAAATACAGCAACCAGAACTTAAAACCTCCATCAGGGAAAATTTGATTGGAAGTAGAAATCTGCGTAGTAGTTCACACTTTAACTGGAGGAGAGCCGGCTGGTGTGGCCGAGCGGTTCTAGCAGCTTCAGTCTGTAACCGCGCGACTGCTACGGTCTCAGGTGGAATCCTGCCTCGGGCATGGATGTGTGTGATGTCCTTAGGTTAGTTAGTTTTTTTTTTTTTTTTTTTATCATCAGTCTACTGACTGGTTTGATGCGGCCCGCCACGAATTTCTTTCCTGTGCTAACCTCTTCATCTCAGAGTAGCACTTGCAACCTACGTCCTCAATTATTTGCTTCACGTATTCCAATCTCTGTCTTCCTCTACAGTTTTTGCCCTCTACAGCTCCCTCTAGTACCATGGAAGTCATTCCCTCATGTCTTAGCAGATGTCCTATCATCCTGTCCCTTCTCCTTACCAGTGTTTTCCACATATTTCTTTCCCCTCCGATTCTGCGTAGAACCTGCTCATTCCTTACCTTATCAGTCCACCTAATTTTCAACATTCGTCTATAGCACCACATCTCAAATGCTTCGATTCTCTTCTGTTCCGGTTTTCCCACAGTCCATGTTTCACTACCATACAATGCTGTACTCCAGACGTACATCCTCAGAAATTTCTTCCTCAAATTAAGGCCGGTATTTGATATTAGTAGACTTCTCTTGGCCAGAAATGCCTTTTTTGCCATAGCGAGTCTGCTTTTGATGTCCTCCTTGCTCCGTCCGTCATTGGTTATTTTACTGCCTAGGTAGCAGAATTCCTTAACTTCATTGACTGATGTTAAGTTTCTCGCTGTTCTCATTTCTACTACTTCTCATTACCTTCTCCGATTTACTCTCAAACCATACTGTGTACTCATTAGACTGTTCATTCCATTCAGGAGATCATTTAATTCTTCTTCACTTTCACTCAGGATAACAATGTCATCAGCGAATCGTATCATTGATATCCTTTCACCTTGTATTTTAATTCCCCTCCTGAACCTTTCTTTTATTTCCTCATTGCTTCCTCGATGTACAGATTGAAGAGTAGGGGCGAAAGACTACAGCCTTGTCTTACACCCTTCTTAATACGAGCACTTCGTTCTTGATCGATCACTCTTATTATTCCCTCTTGGTTGTTGTACATATTGTATATGACCCGTCTCTCCCTATAGCTTACCCCTACTTTTTTCAGAATCTCGAACAGCTTGCACCATTTTATATTGTCGAACGCTTTTTCCAGGTCGACAAATCCTATGAACGTGTCTTGATTTTTCTTTAGCCTTGCTTCCATTATTAGCCGTAACGTCAGAATTCCCTCTCTCGTCCCTTTACTTTTCCTAAAGCCAAACTGATCGTCACCTAGCGCATTCTCAATTTTCTTTTCCATTCTTCTGTATATTATCCTTGTAAGCAGCTTCGATGCATGAGCTGTTAAGCTGATGGTGCGATAATTCTCGCACTTGTCAGCTCTTACCATCTTTGGAATTGTGTAGATGATGCTTTTTCGAAAGTCAGATGGTATGTCGCCAGACTCATATATTCTACACACCAACGTGAATAGTCGTTTTGTTGCCACTTCCCCCAATGATTTTAGAAATTCTGATGGAATGTTACCTATCCCTTCTGCCTTATTTGACCGTAAGTCCTCCAAAGCTCTTTTAAATTCCGATTCTAATACTGGATCCCCTATCTCTTCTAAATCGACTCCTGTTTCTTCTTCTATCACATCAGACAAATCTTCACCCTCATAGAGGCTTTCAATGTATTCTTTCCACCTATCTGCTCTCTCCTCTGCATTTAACAGTGGAATTCCCGTTGCACTCTTAATGTTACCACCGTTGCTTTTAATGTCACCAAAGGTTGTTTTGACTTTCCTGTATGCTGAGTCTGTCCTTCCGACAATCATATCTTTTTCGATGTCTTCACATTTTTTCTGCAGCCATTTCGTCTTAGCTTCCCTGCACTTCCTATTTATTTCATTCCTCAGCGACTTGTATTTCTGTATTCCTGATTTTCCCGGAACATGTTTGTACTTCCTCCTTTCATCAATCAACTGAAGTATTTCTTCTGTTACCCATGGTTTCTTCGCAGGTACCTTCTTTGTACCTATGTTTTCCATCCCAGCTTCTGTTATCGCCCTTTTTAGGGATGTCCATTCCTCTTCAACTGTACTGCCTACTGAGCTATTCCTTATTGCTGTATCTATAGCGTTAGAGAACTTCAAACGTATCTCGTCATTCCTTAGTACTTCCGTATCCCACTTCTTTGCGTATTGATTCTTCCCGACTAATGTCTTGAACTTCAGCCTACTCTTCATCGCTACTATATTGTGATCTGGGTCTATATCTGCTCCTGGGTACGCCTTACAATCCAGTATCTGATTTCGGAATCTCTGTCTGACCATGATGTAATCTAATTGAAATCTTCCCGTATCTCCCGGCCTTTTCCAAGTATACCTTCTCCTCTTGTGATTCTTGAACAGGGTCTTCGCTATTACTAGTTGAAACTTGTTACAGAACTCAATTAGTCTTTCTCCTCTTTCATTCCTTGTCCCAAGCCCATATTCTCCTGTAACCTTTTCTTCTACTCCTTCCCCTACAACTGCATTCCAGTGCCCATAACTATTAGACTTTCGTCCCCCTTTACATACTGCATTACCCTTTCAATATCCTCATACACTTCCTCTATCTGTTCATCTTCAGCTTGCGCCGTCGGAATGTATACCTGAACTATCGTTGTCGGTGTTGGTCTGCTGTCGATTCTGATTAGAACAACCCGGTCACTGAACTGTTCACAGTAACACATCCTCTGCCCTACCTTCCTATTCATAACGAATCCTACACCTGTTATACCATTTTCTGCTGCTGTTGATATTACCCGATACTCATCTGACCAGAAATCCTTGTCTTCCTTCCACTTCACTTCACTGACCCCTATTATATCTAGATTGAGCTTTTGCATTTCGCTTTACAGATTTTCTAGTTACCCTACCACGTTCAAGCTTCTGACATTCGACGTCCCGACTCGTAGAACGTTATCTTTTCGTTGATTATTCAATCTTTTTCTCGTGGTAACCTCCCCCTTGGCAGTCCCCTCCCGGAGATCCGAATGGGGGACTATTCCCGAATCTTTTGCCAATGGAGAGATCATCATGACACTTCTTCAATTACAGGCCACATGTCCTGCGGATACACGTTACGTGTCTTTAATGCAGTGGTTTCCATTGCCTTCTGCATCCTCATGTCGTTGCTGATTCTTCCGCCTTTAGGGGCAATTTCCCACCCCTAGGACAAGAGAGTGCCCTGAACCTCTATCCGCTCCTCCGCCCTCTTTGACAAGGCCGTTGGCAGAATGAGGCTGACTTCTTATGCCGGAAGTCTTCGGCCGCCAGTGCTGATTATTTATCAAAATTTAGGCAGTGGCGGGGATCGAACCCGGGACCGAAAACGTTTTGATTATAAATCAAAGATGCTACCCCTAGACCACGGGTTTAAGTATTTCTAAGTTCTAGGGGACTGATGACCTCAGATGTTAAGTCCCATAGTGCTCAGAGCCATTTTGAACTGGAGGAGATAACAATTCTGCTACAAGGAAAATCGTTGTACCTAAAGAAGAATCGCAGTTACGAGTGTTTTAAAAGAAATTTTGCCAGATTTATTATGATTGTGTGCTAACGACACTCATAGCTCTAAGGATGGGCTTGACTGAAACGCCATTGATGACACGAACGCCTGACACCAGTGGGCAGCGGAAATGCATTTTTTGGGTAATATTTACGGTGCCGTGAATCGTCAGTAAAGTTGAGATCATTCCTGTGCCGCGTCGTGTAATGTAACGCAAAACAAGCACGCTAGAAAAAAATTGTGGAGCTCATGCTAATAGCAAGTCACTCTGCAGTAAACATGATAATTACCTCAACTCGGCGGGAAGAAAGGCGACAAGTTTTCCTCATGTATGCCATATGCAGGTAAAACCCATTCACTGATTAGGCTCCGTGGCATAGAGCTAGCAAACTGTGGGCATGTCGACTGTGCAGTTCCACCCGCTGCTCCAAATAGTCCGAGACATTTTCTGCGGGGCTAAGAGAGGAAGATTTAGCGTCAGCGCAGCTGAAATGGGGAGATAGTGTTCTCGCTCCCATGTGAAAACGGCTGTTGCAGTCTTCGAAGACAGGAGCGTCTTCAGCTTACACATCAACGGGGTGCACGCAGTGTACCATCAACGTCAGGACAGGCGACGCCTTCTCATCCCCATTCTGTCGCCACACCAGCACAACACGTGCCCGTGGCGCACGGACCTGCAGGGTGACGTCACACCTTGCTGACGAGGCATCAGCCCTTGCTGGCGCCTACTCCCGGCCACAGACCACCGCCATGGCATCACAGTATAGCTCCATAAACTCAACACGACAAACAACCATTATTGCAGATCCCACCATGTCAATGATGCCTTTGGGGGTAAACTGAACCACTCACCACACTCCGAGTTCAGCATCATCCTCACACTGCAATCCCAGTTCCTTGGGGAAGCTGAGTGGTCTTAAACCATGGCACTAGGACACCCTCAAAACATCGCAGAACTAGGGTCCACACAGCAGTAGATGTACAGTCCGCAGGGCACACATGGGGAGAGCAGTACTGGTGGGGGTTTTGGTCAGGCGCTGTAGGGGAAATGCTGACCGCTCCAGGGGAAGTGTCTTTCTAAGCTGAAGCCTATGTTCACACGTTTTGTAAATATTAAGTGGAGCCCTCCACGGCCACACTTGCACGATGACCATTGTGATGTTCCTGGCTGTGGCTGCCAGTATTTCATCTTGCTAGAAGCTCGCCTCGATGCAGCCTGATACACGTGAACTAGCATATGGTACGAAAGTGGAGTGAGGTACAAAGACAGATGGTACAGTATGCACCAGTCCCGTGGGAGAGTCCGCCAATTGTACTCAGCTTCCTTCTGATTAGTCGGCACGTTCTTATTAATTATTTATATACCTTTCATTGTATTTAACCCAGCTTTTAATATGAAAATCTCTCATGGTTACCCTACGAGTCTATCGTTTTTGTTTATTAAATTTCACTAGTTTATAGAAACATAAGAGTAACGATATGGAAATCTAAGTGCTTCGGACACCCTCGGGTCGGTTTGGCTCGCCTGGGAGACGAAGCACTTCGGCTGCGCTAACACTCTGTCTCGGGCCTTCTGGAGGGTCGGACACGTATCTCAGTATCGTGCGTTACTTGGATGTGAATATGTAATAAGTCACTCTGTTTCGGGTGTTCTTCAGAGCCGGACTTCTGCTCTATATCGTACATAACTAGACGTGAATATGTAGTACTCACTCTGTGTAGTGCGTACCGGAGAGCCGGACATGTGTATCTTATTTCGGAAGCTGATGGAAAAGTTACCATATAATTAAGAGGGCTGTGTCGAGTGTTCTAAAAGACAGTGCAAGTGTGTGAATATCTGAATAGTAACAGGATACGTTAATGAGATCATTGTCAGTACTACAGATCTTGCCTTCAATAGATACAGAGGCTAACCTGGGCAAGTGGCATCCCGCCAAAAGCACAATCACAGGTTCGAACTGACAGCGCAGGAGCCTCCGCCAAAGAAGATCCCACGACCGACGAGCTTTCTTCTGCGCTGGGGACACAACTTTAGAAGACGACAGGTTGGTGGACATAACGGCCAGAGACTCTTATTCCATCACTCCAGGTCTCTCCAGCTTCCAGATCTGACTCCGAAAGCGACACATAATTTTTATCATTCAAAAATATCTACCGTCACCGCTGCTTTGGTTAGCGTTTCTAAACAATTCATCCGAAAATTCAGCAATTTATTTTCACCAGGCTTGTTAACCATGTGTAACTTTCAGAGAAGTGTCATGAGTGGCGAATTTTGAGTAAATCCTACACATTTCTTTGGCTGTCACGTTAAATTTGCTTCTTTTGCCAAAACACAGCGGAGTTTACTGTCTCACTAACACGTTCAGCAGACCCAGTTGCGAGGGAATTCTGAAATATTGGTAAATGGAAATGGGCGTTTGGCGTCATTGGCCGGAAGGCCCCTTGCGGGGCAGGTCCGGCCGCCTTGGTGCAGGTCTTATTACATTCGACGCCACATTGGGCGACCTGCGCGCCGGATGGGGATGAAATTATGATGAAGACAACACAACACCCAGTCGCTGAGCGGAGAAAATCCCCGACCCAGCCGGAAATCGAACCCGGGCCCTTAGGACGGCAATCCGTCAAGCTGACCACTCAGCTATCGGGGCGGGCTGAAATAGTGGCTTATTAAGTTTATTAAGTGAGGAACTGAGGGAAAGTAAGGTCAGTAGCTTAAGAAAAAGCATATTCTCAGCACAAAAAAGACGTTTAGTGTCTTCACTTATGTTGTTCCAAAACTCACAGCATTGCTCGTTTCACCAGCTATCGATGGCCGCTAAAAATTACATTCTTTCATCGAAAAAACCTGTAATAACACGGTAGATAATGCAGTTTTGCATAACAACAATACGCCAAAATACTGTCCTCTTGCACGCTATCATTTACCAAAATCTCATTTCGATATCTCGAACTATTTATGAAATACGAGGAATGTTGTGGATATTTCACTCTGGATTTATCGCTGGCGCTGCGCCATCGAAATGAGTGTGCTACATCGGATAAAGGTAGAGACCTGCACCTAACTCTAAAGAAAGACTCGATATGACAGATAAATTTCATACGCAGCAACATATCATGTAATATGCACCGAACACAAAGTCATAGCGACCTGCATTTTTCGTAGCAAAGTTTTATGCTTTCCATATCATAACTATGGCCATTAATAAAATAATAGCATATCATCATGAGCCTGAAAGACAAAGGCACAAGTAACAGAAAAATGCTTTTTTTTTACCGAACAGTTTCTGTGAAACCATTTGAGAAAGATTGCGGGGCGTGTGCCTCGATTCTGTCATTACAGACCAGCCGAAAGATGGCAAACACTGTCGGCGTCCCATTCCGGACAAAAGAATGAAGTCGCCCAGCGCTTTGGACGAAACCTGGTCACTGGGCACCGGCCACCGTATCCTGCAAGGACTCCACCTCTAGCTTGAACTACGCCCTCCAGACACTGCTGATTAAACACCTCGTGGGGCTGATACTGCACTTCACTCACTTCGAAAGAGACGAAATCCTGATTCGTCGGGCCACACTGCACGCCTCCAGTGAGATACTGTCCAAGTTCGGTGTTGGTCGGACCAATGGACAGTGTGGCTGGTCCCGGCGGAGGTTCGAGTCCTCCCTCGGGCATGGGTGTGTGTGTTTGTCCTTAGGATAATTTAGGTTAAGTAGTGTGCAAGCTTAGGGACTGATGACCTTAGCAGTTAAGTCCCATAAGATTTCACACACATTTGAACATTTGAACCAATGGAGACGTGCAGCCTTAGGTTGCACGGTTAGAAGCGGCCTCTTGCGACTTTCCCGATCCAAATTCACGAAGTACCCTTCTAGCGTTTGCTCGGAAGATGACTGAGATCAACTTGTATCCACTGACAGCACCACAGTCTGTCGTGATGTCACATGAAAAGCATGATACTCGTCTCACGTGGTACTCGATTCGTTGTAGATATGATGAACACGTCGAGTTAACGCACCAGGCTCAAACACAACAGCTCCTTTCTGCCATTGCCAGCCGGTGTGGCCGAGCGGTTCTAGGCGCTTCAGTCTGGAACCGCGCGACCGCTACGGTCGCAGGTTCGAATCCTGCCTCGTGCATGGATGTGTGTGACGTCCTTAGTTAGGTTTAAGTAGTTCTAAGTTCTAGGGGACTGATGACCTCAGATGTTAAGTCCAATAGTGCTCAGAGCGATTTGAACCAGCCTTTCTTCCATTCTGTCTCGTATCCATGTGAACCCACATCAGTGCGCTGAATCTATACAATCGACTGGCACGTACACACCACTTCAAGTCAGCGGTGGAGCATCACGTCACGAACCGGTACCAGCTCTAAAACATCTACTGGGCTCCAAAGCGATCGCTGTGTGCTCTTTTAAGGGAGGACTAGCGTTTCGTCTGGTGACCTTACATGACAGTGGTAAACGTTAAATCCCCTGTAAACGATCAAACTATTTGAGAAACTTCACTACTGTTTTTCACAATATTTGGCAGTGTGTGCCTTCCTTTGACGAATTTGTCAAACACAGGGTGTATCTGGAGTGTTCGAGAAAAGTTTTTATCGACTGCTGTTTTGACAAGAATTATCACTCTGCAGCAGAGTGTGCGGTGCTTTCAAACTGAAGTGAGGTACTTGAGTCGTGCTTGGATAGTTCATTCGGGAGCGCACTTGCCCACGAAGGGCTAAGGTCCCAGTTTCGAGCGCCAGTCTGGCGCACAGTTTTAACCTGCCAGGAAGCTGCATATCAACGCTCCCTCTCCTGCACAGTGATAATTGATTTTGGTCGACAAACGTTGTTGGGACGTCTACGCAGTTGTTTGACAAACCCGCAGAGAGGAAACAGCAAATGTGACAAACAAGTGTAACTGCAAGTAGTATAATACACTCATGTTCAGAAAAAAGAGAACACATTGAATGACTTGAGACGGGACGTTCATATTCACACGACATTTACAGTAGTAAGTTATGCAGAAATGGCTAGCATTTCAGTCACCTCGGTTCAGCATGTGTCCTGTTGCCTAGCAGGCACAGGGTCCGCCATGGGCCCTGATGACTTGTCCCATGCGTGACGGAATCGACGGACCCGTATAAGGTGCAAATAGTGTCCTGTGTTATACCCATCCATGCTGCATTGGCCTGTGGGGTGGTTGGCACTGAATCACAGCACTGCACTCTTCGTTTCACCACATCACACACATTTTCTATTGGCGACAACTCTGGTGATCCCGCGAGCCACGACAAAAGACTGACATCCTGTGACTCCAAGAAGGCACGTGTTCGTGCAGAAACACGTGGTCGTACATTCTCTAGCTGAAAAATGATTACAGTCGCAGGTTCGAATCCTGCCTCGGGCATGGATGTGTGTGATGTCCTTAGGTTACTTAGGTTTAAGTAGTTCTAAGTCTAGGGGACGACCTCAGAAGTTAAGTCCGATAGTGCTCAGAGGCATTTGAAAAATGATGTCTGGGATGTCGTGGAGAAAGGGTAAGGCTACGCGTCGGAAGATTTTGGTAGGTTGGTTGGTTGGTTGATTTGGTGGAGGGACCAAACAGCGAGGTCATCGGTCCCATAGGATTATGGAAGGATGGGTAAGGAAATCAGCCGTGCCCTTTCAAAGGAAATGAAAAACCTAAATCAGGGTTGCCGGACGCGGGTTTGAACCGAATGCCAGTCCAGTGTGCTAACCACTTCGCCACGTCGCTCGGTTCGCAGGATGTCAGTCACATAGGTCACACTGGTTGCAGTCCTCTGTACATACACCGACTGTGATTTGTTGTAGTACCCAATAGCATGTGACACCATAATGCCTTGAGTTGGCGCTGTATGTCTCGTGCGAACACAGTCACTGTGATGCCGCTCCCCGTGCCTGCGAACCAAATGCGTGGATCATTTTGAAACAAGCAGAACCTGGATTCGTCTCATAACACTATCTGATGCCATTCCTGCCCCCAGTGACGTCGTTCCGTACACCATTGCCATCTAGCAAATTTCTGTAGATTCGTCAAGGTAGGCGGAAAAATGAAAGACGCGCATGTAACCCATGTCGCAACAAACACCTACGGACTGTCTCCCCTGATAATGTACAATGTGTTACACAGTCCCACTGCTGCGCCAGAGTCGAGGAGGGCGCAGATATGACCTGTACTGCCATTCGCATGAGGTGTCGATCTTTCCGGGGGATGACCTGGGCGATGCGACCTGATCCATCTCGTCGTGTTTTACGGCCGTTCTGCACACAGCTGCTGCACTGCCGAAACACTTCGTCCCACACGAGCAGCAATTTCTCGTTGGATGCATCACATTCTCTCATGCAAATAACACGCCCTCTTTCAAACACAGCCAGTCGACGGATTACGGCCGATTCGCTTATACGTCTGCCAGGCGTCCTGCACGTCTGCTCAAGCTAAACTGATCCATTACCTTCGTTTTACAGCGACTTTGAGAGCCCGCAGACACATTTTACCGGTAGGTGGTGTTGCGCAGCGATATTGATGTTGACCCTGAACCCGCGGGCCGACATGGTTCAAATGTTAATCATTTCTGCAGAACGTACTAACGTACATGTCCTGTGGACATGAACGTCCTATCTCTAGTCGTTTTTTTTCTGAACGTCAGTGTATTGAGTCTCAAACCAACAAGAGGGTATATTGGTCCTGCTTGAGACTAGACGAGAGACATTAAAACGAAATCAGTGGCCAGCGACTCGTGCAGCAGCTGGAAAGTAACCGCTGCTGGCCCCTGTACAGTAGCAGTGGACTGGAGTGTAGCGGCGTGGCGCGGATGGAACGAGAGTGTACCGGGGGCGTGTGTCGGCGGGAATTAAAGTCTCGTTAGCACTGAGCGAGCCACAATTAAAACGGGGCCCGCCGGGAAATGACGGATTACGGCCGCTTCCTGCCGGCACCGCCAGCTGCGGCGGTGACCAGGGCTTCCTCCATACGCCGGCCGGCCGCCCGGGGCAAACACGAGCGCAGGCGCAGACGTATCTTCCCCTGCCCTCAGTCACAGGCAATCACCGCGGCTATACACGTATACGCGGAAACCGAGTAGGAATATTTTTTTTTTTTTTTTTTTGTAAAAGCTGATGGCAGCTAAATGAATAATTAATGGTGAAGGTAGAACCACATCATTGAATATGGAGGGTACACCTAACAATGCTAGTCGACACAGTATTGTAGTGTCGCGGAATAGTACAGAATTGGAAAGTGGAATATTGTCAAAGTTTCGTTGCCTATGCCGAGAGCCAGAGGCAGTAGGTTAGCCAAGAGGTACGGAGATTGCACATATATAGGAATGTGTCGTCACGCAGGGGCAATGGCCTGGTTACACACAACAGGCGAGAGAGAATTGCTTAGCACGCGGAGACTTCCGTAGAGTGCAAGACAGAGGTATAGCGTCAGCTGTACTGCATTTCACAACTTCGCGTAAGTCTGCCGTCAGGACGTCGCTCGTGCTTCCTTTAAATACGCCAGCTTTGATAGCAACAAGACACTCGCAGTTAGACTTGCAGTTAGATGTGTACTGGGTCGCTGAGTAGCGCTCAGCTCAGTGATCGACGTGTTAATCTTTATTAAGGAGATGTTGCAGCAAGGGCGGCCCATCCAGCAGCAGACGTGAGGGGACAGTACCAGCTCTGGTCCTCTCTGCTGCCGCTGTCTATCATCGACCCAGGATTAGCAGACATCGCGGCAGACTCGCTCGCCGCCAATGCTGACCACATCAGTGAGCCGTCGTCGAGATCGTGCCCCGTGCATACGCCGTCACAACCGGGTGAGCCGACGACGCTGGGGGACTGCAGCCCGTTCCGCCCGTCCACCGCGGACGAGCCACCAGGAGGAGCAGGGAAGAAGACGGGGTGGGATAGAGTACACTACGCACTACGAGAACGCCTCTCGTGCCGACAGCGCCGGGACTCCAACCCGGAGCCTTCCACGCGCAGCAGCCTGCTGTCGGCAGCCGAGCCGCCGCCCAGCCGGGCGCCGCCAGCCACGCGCGGCCGAAGTAAGGGCATTCCTCCGCTACGTCACAGCACGTGGCGCTGCGCTAGCAAGACTGTGCGGCCCTGATCTGGTGTCATCGTTACGAGTCAGCGAGGACTCGGCAGAAATAAAGGTGTTATGAATTAATAATGTTTCTTTTGCGTTTCTGACGCTTCTACAGCCATTTCCTAGCACCCTGACAACTGGAGAGGTCACCGCTCGGCCATCCAGTCCACCGTAGGCGACCGGGACCACCGGGGCGTCTACAGTATTGACACACCCACTAGCAGGCACCGTAGGGAGATACCACGTAGTAGTCCGTGGGGAGAGACACCTAGAAGGTCAAACATGGAAAGTCGCATGGCAGAGACTGTGTAGGAAATAATTACAGAACTTCAGACAGACCTTAGAGGAAAGAAAACATCAACTGTTATATCCTCATCGGTAAAGAATAAAATATGGATTTTTGCACTGGGGCACGCGAAACTATATGCACAAATAGAAGACAGAGTAGAAAATACTAGGCTAAGTAGGGAATTAGCAGCAGTGAGCACTCCTGATGTGCAGGCACGATTTGAGAAGCTACAGGCAGAGATAGTAGAACTGAAAGCGGAGAACGAGAAGCTGAGATCCGAAAATGGATCCCTTCCAGTGTCTTTCGCAACTGCGGTGGCTAGTGTCCCCCAGAGGAATTTGAAAAGTAAGTTGGAACAACAAATTAGTCAAATGAAAGCGAAACAGACTAGCACCCTCTTTTTCAACTCAGTTAAAAATAAAGATGTTAAAACAATAAGGGAAGTGTTAACAAAGACAATAAATCCGAAACAGGACAAAGTTAAAATAAAGGCAATAAGATCGACGGCAAATACTGTAATTTTGGAGACAGAAACACAAGCAGAATATCAGACGTGAGGAAGTTAGAAAATTTTGGCCATTGCTTGCTGCGCATCAAGTACCAACAACTCCAGCTGACGATGAATTTCTCGAAGAGTTGTATGAAATCAACCTAAGTGAGCACATTTCAAGGGAAGAATTCAGTGTGGGTGTTTCAATTAAGTTTAAAACAGGACCGCGAGGGAAACGTACAGTAAACAATGTTATTGAGGTATCACCAAAAATTCGTCAGCAGATATTACTGAGTGATAGGGTGTACATTCAGTTTGAAGCATTAAATATTAGAGATTTCGTAGGTGTATAGAAATGTTTTAACTGTTGGGGTCTTGGACACTCCAGCAAACGATGTGATAAAATGCAGGTGCCAAATCAGTGCATAAGAGGTTTTACTGTAAGGAGGAGATGGTAATTGGATGTATACCATGCAAGTATAGAACAAGGTCTGTGACAAGGCAGGGGGGCCTGAATATCAAACATATAAAATGCTTTATGAAAGACAAATTGAACGCACAGACTACGATATAGTGAATAATTCCCACTAATATGAACTGTTACTAAATCGCGAAACAGTACACCCCCAACCAGTCACGGAAGTAGTCCTAGTCATACCAAACAAATGAAGATCATGCAACTTAACTGTATGGTACGGAACTAAATAGTTTATTAGATGAAATACATGTTGATATAGCTTGCCTGCAAGAGCCACATATGCGAGGTGGCTTATCGATGCAATTCACCATAATTGTGGGAACTCAAAGAGCTAAAGCAGCAAGATTAACCGTAATTTGACTGTGACAAGGATATCTCAGCTCTGTACAGAACACATTGCCACAGCGGAGATTGTACACGGACGTGACATCTGGATAATTTCATCTATATATGCCCAATATTCACATGAAATTGACTCCTTTACCGAAAAAATGCGAGACATTGCACGGTTTTCACGTGGGAAAACATTGCTTATATTAGCAGACATAAATGCACGGTCAACCATATGGCATGCTGATAGAACATATGTTAGAGGCACATTGTCGAGGATGTAATAAATGAATGTAATTTATTCCCATTAAACAGAGCGGGACAACCACCAACCTTTCGTGGTCACGCTGGTGTCCAAAGTAATATTGATATTTCTTTGGCAAATGATATTTCCTTACCACATATAAATATGTGGGAAGTCATGGATGGGGCCACACACAGCGATCACAATGTTATCATTATTCACACAGATAATTATAGAAACACTCAAAATACTCAGATACAACAACAGTACTTAGCCTTAGGGCAGACTGGAACAAATTATGAAATGTAATAGAAGAATCGGTACTGTACACTACTCAAGGTAGTTGTTGTTGTTGTTGTGGTCTTCAGTCCTGAGACTGGTTTGATGCAGCTCTCCATGCTACTCTATCCTGTGCAAGTTTCTTCATCTCCCAGTACCTACTGCAACCTACATCCTTCTGAATCTCCTTAGTGTATTCATCTCTTGGTCTCCCTCTACGATTTTTACCCTCCACGCTGCCCTCCAATACTAAATTGGTGATCCCTTGATGCCTCAGAACATGTCCTACCAATCGATCCCTTCTTCTGGTCAAGCTGTGCCACAAACTTCTCTTCTCCCCAAGCCTATTCAATACTTCCTCATTAGTTACGTGATCTACCGATCTAATCTTCAGCATTCTTCTGTAGCACCACATTTCGAAAGCTTCTATTCTCTTATTGTCCAAACTATTTATTGTCCATGTTTCACTTCCATACATGGCTACACTCCATACAAATACTTTCAGAAATGATTTCCTGACACTTAAATCTATACTCGATGTTAACAAATTTCTCATCTTCAGAAACGCTTTCCTTGCCATTGCCAGTCTACATTTTATATCCTCTCTACTTCGACCATCATCAGTTATTTTGCTCCCCAAATAGCAAAACTCCTTTACTACTTTAAGAGTCTCATTTCCTAATCTAATTCCCTCAGCATCACCCGACTTAATTCGACTACATTCCATTATCCTCGTTTTGCTTTGGTTGATGTTCATCTTATATCCTCCTTTCAAGACATTGTCCATTCCATTCAACTGCTCTTCCAAGTCCTTTGCTGTCTCTGACAGAATTACAATGTCATCGGCGAACCTCAAAGTTTTTATTTCTTCTCCATGAATTTTAATACCTACTCCGAATTTTTCTTTTGTTTCCTTTACTGCTTGCTCAATATACAGATTGAATAACATCGGGGATAGGCTACAACCCTGTCTCACTCCCTTCCCAACCACTGCTTCCCTTTCATGTCCCTCGACTCTTATAACTGCCATCTGGTTTCTGTACAAATTGTAAATAGCCTTTCGCTCCCTGTATTTTACCCCTACCACCTTTACAATTTGAAAGAGAGTATCCCAGTCAACATTGTCAAAAGCTTTCTCTAAGTCTACAAATGCTAGAAATGTAGGTTTGCCTTTCCTTAATCTTTCTTCTGGGTAGTATAGACTTCAAAACACATGTTTTGACAGAAGTCCTGCAAAAAGCACAAATGAGTGCCATCCCACTGGCCAGTGCTAAGCGGAGGCATCAACGACCTTGGACAGCTGAACTGACTCGACTACGGAAAGATTCGCGGAATAAGAGAAAGTACTATCAGAGGGCTACATCAGCCCAAGAACGACAGCTTAGACTGGATCAGTACCGGGATGCCAAACAAAAGTATAAAACCGAACTCTGTAAAACCAGACGTGAGTATTGGACCGACTTCGTTAAAACGAACTTACAGAAAGATATATGGGGACAACCATTTAAGTTAATGACTGATCGCATTAAAACCCCGATGGCACTGTCTGCGCTAAAACGAACAGACGGAACCATGACAAGTGGCTGGAGATGTTCAGCAGAATATCTCCTAAACAAACTCCTACCAGATGACTAACACATAAAGGACGAGCGACATCATTGTGACTTACGTGGTGGAATGGAAACTGTATATGTAAATCAGCGTATCACACTCCCCTTTTCGCAGGAAGAGGTAGCCTTAGCAATAGATAAACTTAAAAATAGAAAGGCGCCAGGCCCTGATGGAATATAGACAGAAACATTGAAGAATGCCAGTAGATTGATCACCCCATATCTGACTGACCTTTTTAATGAAGCCCTTCTACAAGGAAGAATCCCTACACTCTGGAAAATGGCTAATTTAGTTTATTATTAAAAAGTCTGAAGATAGGGACCCAACTGACCCGAAATCCTATAGACCTATCTGTCTCCTGAATACACTTGCCAAGGTACAGGAGAGGCTCCTGTGTGATAGATTACAGGCACATAGGTGCCTTTTTTGTCTAACTCCCCACCAATATGGATTTAGAGAACACAAATCGATAGATGACGCCATAAACCGCGCCCTACAAATTGTGGGGAATACGACCGAGAAATATGCGGTCGCTGTACTCATTGATATCGCTGGAGCTTTTGATAATCTCTGGTGGCCGTCACTATTCGCCAGACTAAGGGAAATTCGATTAACTACTGCCCTGTATTCTAGTTTTATGGAAAACTGTAGGGGAAGAATAGTAGAATGGAAAGCAGGAACACAGAAGGTGGTTAAGAGAATAACCAAGGGATGTCCACAGGGATCGATCTGTGGGCCCATTTTTTGGGATATAGCGACTGAGTCCCTATTGGACATCTTGGATAGACACACACTTATAGAAGGTGCTGTTGCTTATGTGGATGATCTTTTGGTTGTTGTTTCTGCACCGTCTAGACGGTGGAAAATAAATGTACATTAACACTACAGATGATCAATTACTGGTGTAATCAGAACAAATTGAAAATAGCAAGAAAAAAAACAGTTTACTTATTGCTTAAGGGAATACTACAGTGGAATCCTAGCATAAAATTCAATAACATTAATATACAAAGGAAACAGGTAGCTAGATATTTAGGACTTCATCTAGATGAACGGCTCCCCTTCAAAGAACATATAAAACTTACTGTAGACAAAGCTGCTAAAATTATGCATAAACTTGCTAGATTACATTCAGTGCAGTTTCGATTACCACTAATGGCGATGCGAATGTATCACACAGCACTATTTGAGTCCATTGCATGCTTTGCATCTAGTGCCTGGGCACATCGTCTATGTCTAGTGACCTACAAAACAATAGTCAGGAGAGGACAAAGAAGTGTACTACTCAGGATGTCTGGAGCGTTTAGCAAAACACCAGTTGAGGCCTTGTATGTGGTTCTAGGAACATGCCCAATACACCTTACTATACGCTGTAGAGCTGCTTCATATTAGTTGAAGAATGGTGACTTAGAAACTGTATTCCAAATAACAGGAGAAAACATACAAACTAAACAACAGCTACACAAATGGAAATTAGACACGTGACAGAGAGAATGGGAGACATCAGATAAAGGGCGGCGTGTCCTCCTTTTTTCCAAATGTATCTGAGAGGCTAAAACTAAAAACATGTAGTCGTGGCATGGTTCACTACTTGACTGGGCATGGACCATACCCAACACATCTACACCGTATGGGAGTAAGGCAAACCGAGATTTGCACATGTGGCATTCTTGGAACACCTGAACATGTTGTGTTAACGTGTAACTTACTCGACCACGCACGACCTGCTGTAAGAGACGACGAGGTCAGTGCGATTCTTCGTGACCCAGATACATGGAATACCTTAAACAGTCTGGCTGACTCAGTGTCAACGACACTGCTTGACATATATAAAAACCAACATCCTTCTGCCAGAACAAGAACAAAGACAGTAACAGAACCCCAACACAAGATATGGGAAGACACAACCACCAACACAGACACAGACACTAGAACAGATACTGATTAATATTGACAGAAGGTGCAGAAGGGCGTCGAAATAGATACTGACTAATACTGATATGTAGATGGGCAAACTTACAATGACTGTGCCACACGACTGATTGATGCACTTCATTATACAATGTAGGCTCCCAGTTTTGGCTGACAGATTATCTGAGATTTCATTGGACGTTCATGCAGGTTCCCCTTCCTGGCTCACAACCTTGTCACTTGTCTTGCCAGATGTACTGGATTTAGTTGTAATCAACTTAAGTAATTTTACACTTGAATTATCACATTTTAGACTTCTATGAGACTTGATGTTTGATTTGTCTACTAAAGACATCTCTAGCTTTCAAGATATATTAACATTGTTTCTACTTTAGTAATCTACTGTCCCAAATAAAATTTTGTATAGAGGAATTGATCATGTACAACCTTCAGCTACCTGAATATTTTTGTATTTTTGTTTGTGTTGGGGATAACTTTGGTATCAGTTATGATTAATAGCTCGCAAAAGGTATAAGTGTATAGTTATATGTTAATATTCATATTGTTTCATTATTCACGTGAAATTTGAAACCTTATTTATAATGTCATATAGAGAAATCTACTTATGTTCAATCTACAGGGACATACACAGCCTCCACACTCAAGAATTGCATGTGTGAGAATCTGGTTTTAGGAGACATCATGCATTTAAAAAATTCACTGTTTATACTCATTTTCCTTTACACTAAGTATAATTATATTCTTTTTATTAATTATACTAACTCTGGTAGCCACTTGTCTCTAACAACTAATGATTTGTAATGTTACCTCATCTTTAAATTTAATTTTTAAATTTTGAATAGAGGAATCTTGTTATGTTCAAAGATAGCTACTTGAATACTTCCTGTATCTGAGATTGTTTATGCAAGAATTTTGGCTTAAGTTTTTTTTATTAATAGAATTGAAGTTAAATCTTAATATTCATTATGCTCTTATGCTTCTTGTGAAATTTTAACATCATTTATAATCTCATATAGAACAATCTAGTTCAGTTTTGGGGCACATGTATAGTCTTGCACTCTGGAATTGCATCAGTGGTTCTTAGTAGATACTGTATAGTTTTCTTTTATATGTATATACTTTGTTTTACTTTATACTTTCATAATTATATTGGTTTTATTAATTTTTTGCGTTAAAACATCACTTACTGTATTAAAGAGTGTACCAACACACAGAGCAACAGCCAGGGCAGAAATATTAGAAAAAAGGTCCGCCTCCCCGTGGCAGGGACGGTAACGGAATGGGTGCTTGCCAAGCTAACCTAACTTGCGAGCAGCCATTACGGCTAAGAGACCTACACGCTGCCTGGCTTGTTACTGAGGTAGCACACGGCCCACCTTAGTAACCCAGGTGGTGGGCTACTCTGTAGTGTTTAAATGAAATGAATACAGTAGCCGACCAAAGGTATCTGGACAGCCTATGTAATGCGAAATTGACCATAAGATGTCACGTGAGGCGGACCAGTCAGCCCACAAGAAGGCGGGCACTACTACGTTGCCAATATAGAAGCGGAATGGGTCGTTCAGGAGAGAACAGTCACTCCCAACCGGTAACTGATCTGACTGTTGAGTGGAAACGTGAAGGAGCAACCGCAGCTAAATCAAGACCAAGAACATCTCATGTACCGAGGGGCAGCGAATGTCCAACACACGCTGATGAGCCGAAACATTATGACCACTTAAACACTGTTTTTGGCATTGTTCCACAATTTTATTATTATGTTACCGCACAACCTAGGTTTCGTGTTATATGCCCAATTTCAAGTACACTACTGATTTCCAAAGTTAATAATGCACAGATGAACATTATGACAAGGCAAAGACACCATCTCAACTTCTTAAGGTATCGATCCATAGCTTAATGTACAATTACGTTAATAACCATTTCTTTAACAAATTACATACATTATTACACATTTATCAATTACACTACAATGACCGAACTAAAGTTATACCTCACCCAACAGCTTGTTAACTACGATCGGCTGAGGCTCAAAGTTTTTCTTTTATCCTTGGGTTCTGATCTCATCTAAAAGAGGTGGATAATTGAATTGGGTTTGCTCGTTTAATAATAGGTGTGCAGATATACACACCTGTATTCTAATTTCTAAAATTTCATAGTAAACCAGTTATGCAGAGCGGCTCTCTTCTAGCGCCTGCCACTGAATTTGAATCAGAATCTCTGTGACATTTTCGCACTTATTAAAGAACCTGTGATGAGACGCCCCCTCTTCTTCGCAGCTTCTCTATTTCCTGTATCGATCCTGTTTGGTACGGATCACAAATTGACGAGCTGTATTCAAGGACTGATCGAATGAGAGTTTTGCAAGCTGCATCCTTTCTGGGTGGACTTCATATGCTAACAATTCTTACAATGAATCTCAGTCTGACATCTGTCTTACCTGCGATTAATTTTACGTAGTCGTTTCACTTTGGATCGCTCCGTATGCATACTCTTAGATATTTAATGAATGTGGCGGCCTCCAGGGATTCTACGAGCACGGGGTCCCGGGTTCGATTCCCAGCGGGGTCAGGGATTTTCACCTGCCTCGCGATGACTGGGTGTTTATGTTGTCCTCATCATTTCATCATCATTCCTGAAAGTGGCGAGATCGGGCTGAGCAAAGGTGGGAATTTTGTACGGGCGCTGACAACCGCGCAATTGAGCGCCCCACAAACCAAACATCATTTTCATCGTCCAGCAATCATGTAACCACAAAGGAATGGTTATTTCTGCCATGTGTTCGCAATACATTTGTTTATATTGAGTGTCAACTGCCAATCCCTGCACGGTTACAGGTCTCCCTCCACTACGCTACAATTTTCTAGGATATACAGGATGGCCCATTGATAGTGACCGGCCCAAAAATCTTACGAAATAAACATCAAACGAAAAAACTACAAAGAACGAAACTCGTCTAGCTTGAAGGGGGAAACCGGATGGCGCTATGGTTGGCCCGCTAGATGGCGCTGCCATAGGTCAGACGGATATCAACTGCGTTTTTCTAAATAGGAACCACCATTTTTTATTACATATTCGTGTAGTACGTAAAGAAATATGAATGTTTTAGTTGGACCACTTTTTTCGCTCTGTGACAGATGGCGCTGTAATAGTCACAAACGTATAAGTACGTGGTATCACGTAACATTCGGTCAGTGCGGACGGTATTTGTTTCGTGATACCTTACCCGTGTTAAAATGGACCGTTTACCAATTGCGGAAAAGGTCAATATCAAGTTGACGTATGCCTATTGTGATCAAAATGCCCAACGGGCGTGTGCCACGTATGTTGCTTGGTATCCTGGACGACACCATCCAAGTGTTCGGACCGTTCGCCGGATAGTTACGTTATTTAAGGAAACAGGAAGTGTACAGCCACATGTGAAACGTCAACCACGACCTGCAACAAATGATGAAGCCCAAGTAGATGTTGTAGCTGATGTCGCGGCTAATCCGCACATCAGTAGCAGACAAACTGCGCGAGAATCGGGAGTCTCAAAAACGTCGGTGTTCAGAATCCTACATCAACATCGGTTTTAGGCGCTACAGTCTGGAACCGCGTACCGCTACGGTCGCAGGTTCGAATCCTGCCTCGGGCATGGATGTGTGTGATGTCCTTAGGTTAATTACGTTTAAGTAGTTCTAAGTTCTAGGGGACTGATGTCCTAAGAAGTTAAGTCCCATAGTGCTCAGAGCCATTTGAACCATTTGATATTGGTGTGAACTTTGAATGCGCGTGCCGACATGGTTCAAATGCTGATCTTCCCTGCAGAGCATACGTGTGTGCATGTCCTGTGGATATGAACGTCCTACTTCCAGTCGTTCAAGGTGTACTGTTGTTTCTAAACATGAGCGTATCTTTGACAAAATAGGTTTCAATAATTGAAAGCACACACTCTTATAGGCAAATTGGAGTATTCTGACTGTCCTAGTCGTTTAGCCCCACACTCTGGAGAGTCAGTAACGTAGTGCTCGCGAAACGCTCACAGTTTGCCTCATCGTAGGAGTCATCTTTCCACAACGTCTCACAGACGAGGCAGAACTGTCTGCTGTAAGACGTACGTTTGGTGGTGTGATGGGTAACGTGGCTATCACGTGACAGTCTTCCATCTCAATTCGTCATCTGACTGCGGAGGCATCTCTAAAACGTCCGTACCGGTCGATGGACCGAACGTGGCGGTCCAGTCGCATGACCGACGCGGTTGCCGAACCTCAACCCTGTATGATTCTTCAGTTTCTTGCTCGAACAGTCCACCGGTGTACTGCCGATCCATAGTGTCCAACGGGCACAATATTTCGGCGCTGACGAACTGAGTTCCTGAGGGCTGGCGGCCGTATTAAATCCCCTACCCTCGCGATGCGTTTTCTTCGCGGTCCGAACCCACGGGTCAGCGGTCGCTGAGACGCTGGCGCCGGCGTCTGTGGTAACGTCGGTGCAATTGCCTCGTTCGCCCTAGTCACCCTTTCGTTTCCTATACTGAGCATCCTTTTAATTAGACTCAATGCTGGTTCCCATGCCCTGCTGAGGTTGTAGCCGCAATCTCGGTTGATGAGTCCGTCCCTGGTACGAATTTCGATAGCCTCTCTAACGATGCTGTCCCAGTATTTAGACGTCTGTGCCAGGACCCTGGTATGTTGGGCGGCCATTTCGTGATTTTTGGACAAACAGTGCTCTGCGACCACCGACTTGTTGGGGTACCGAAGTCGAGTGTGCCTCTGACGTTCTCGGCAACGATCTTCGATGGTGCGCACTGTCTGTCCAATATAAGTCTTCCCACATTGACACGGAATCTGGTATATGCCGGCCTTCCGCAAACCGAGATCGTCTTTCACACTTCCCAATAATGCTCGTGTTTTATTTGGTGAGCAAAAGACATACAATGTAAGCTTTCACGGCCGGTATTGTCTTCACTTAAAACTTCCGGGCTGATAGGCCGTGGTTGGAGGTAAAGCGGCTTTACCTCCCAGGATCTCTCCCGCAGTCGGAGACGAAACGTCAGGAGAGAGTTTTATACTTCGACCACGGCCTATCAGCCCGGAAGTTTTAAGTGAAGAGCAAAAGACAGTTCCTACTCGGTGTTTCCTCAATATTCGTCCTATTTTCCCCGATAGTACGCCAGTCTACGGTATATAGGCAGTGGCTATCTCTTTCTCCGTGGCTTCTTTCGTCTCCACACGCTGTACTATAGAGGTGGGGCGGACAACGCGTCTTATCTGCCATTGCGAGTACCCGTTTTTCCGAAATACAATTTTGAGGTGTTCCAGCTCTTGAGGCAGACTCTCTGCGTCAGAGATTGTGCGCGCGTTGTGCACCAGTGTTTTTAGCACCCAATTCCTCTGTGCCAGGTGGTGGCAGCTATCCGCTTGTAAATACACGTCGATGTGCGTTTTCTTCCTTTCTACCCCGTGTCGCAAGGTGCCATCCGCTCCTCTTTTGACTATGACGTCCAGGAATGGTAATCTTCCTTCTGCTTCGGTCTCCGTAGTGAATTTGATGTTCGGATGTATGAAGTTCAAGTGTGTAAGGAAGTGAAAGAACTTGTCCCTTCCATGGGGCCAGATCACGAACGTGTCATCCACATAACGTAGAAAACAAGTAGATTTCCATTTGGATGACGCCAAAGCTTCCTCCTCGAAATTCAAAATGGTTCAAATGGCTCTGAGCACTATGGGACTTAACATCTATGGTCATTAGTCCCCTAGAACATAGAACTACTTAAACCTAACTAACCTAAGGACATCACACAACACCCAGTCATCACGAGGCAGAGCCTCCTCAAAGTGCTCCATATAGAAATTCGCGACCACAGGTGAGAGTGGGCTCCCCATTGCGACTCTGTATTAACCCTGTAGATTTCTACTTGCGAGGCCACGCGGAAGAAGTCGCGTATGTGAAGCCCATTCTGGACGTGCAGACACTGAAATAGCGCATCCGTGATGCCTGTGACGCCGTTCGACTACAGGATGGCACACCTGAACATGCTCTCACAAGCTGCTGCGTTGTTTTCCCGCATTCTTGGACCGTGGCGGCCACTCCGAGTACCTTGTCTAACTGTGGTCCCAACACAGCAGGTCAGGCTGTGTTGTCCCAACACAGCAGGTCAGGATGTGTTGTGCTGCACATGCAGGACGAATTAATAAATACCTTGTAGCGTACACAACATGTGCTTCAAGCCATTTGTCCATAGGACTTGTATTGCTCAGGTATCGCATCCTGCATTTTGTCCCCATTTAGCAAAATCACCCTGTACATAGCGAACCACTTTTTATGTATCCATACAGGTTATATCAGCATCACTACGCCGAAATATTTTTTTAGAAAGTGTCGATTTATGAGGTTTTCTGTTACTTCTCGATCTCTCAGAATGAGCCTCATTGCGCACACAAGTGTAATGTCTGCAGATATGCACCTCGAACTAGTGAAGTAGATAGTCTGACGTTGTAAATTCCCCACCGTGTTTCACTGTATGAAATTTAGCTCAAATTTATATTGCTTTCCACACAAATTCTGTGTATTACCAAAACTCTCTCTCTTTCCAAGCATTACTCCCGACTTGCGGGATTTGGCGTGTTAATTTGAAGGGGTGGCCGGATGCCCTTCCTGTCGCCACCCCAGGCACCCCCTCGCCCCCCCCCCCCCCCGGGATGGAATGTGTGTACCCCAACTGTCTGTGTCTAGTGTAATCCATGGAATAATGCGAACGTGCTGAAATGTCTGCAAGTCGTGTAACTGAGGCGGAACGTGGGGACCAGCCCAGTATTCACCTAGTGGTATGTGGAAAACCGCCTAAAAACCACATCCAGGCTGGCCAGCACACCAGCCTTCGTCGTTAGTCCGCCGGGCGGATTCGATTCGGGGCTGGCGCGCCTACCCGAGTCCAGGAAGCAGCATGTTAGGACTCTCGGCTATCCTGGCGAGTTGCGTATTACTGAAACTACACACCACAAACTGTTATGCAACTTAAACTCGCACGTTAACCTTTCACTAAGCAGGACCTAATTTGAACTGACCTGTAGCTGGTCCGAATACTACTTGTCTTTATATTAATGAGCAACTGAAGGAAACAACTTAAGCTGACCGTAATCAAAATTTCCGCTTATCTTGCGTCTTGGCAACACTGTTGCATATTCTCGAAAGCACAACATCAACCAGCAAGCGGGCAGCGGTTAAGCTAGATTTCTATTTTTAAATAAAATTTTCAAACAAAATACAAACTGTTGAATACTACATGGTCTAATGTGACAACGTGCAATGATACACCTTCTTTTAACTGTGGGAGAGGGAGAGTAACTATTCTTATGAAACGATATATTCCAAAACAACGATTTTAGAATGAATCATGTATACAAAGTAAAGCTTCGCGAGATCTTCACGCATAACATTGGTCTGAACAATACTGCGCTAAAAAAGTGAAAAATGATTTGAAGGGGGTACAATGTTAACAGAGAATTTCTATAAAACCAAACAGCTTAATCAGTTGACTATTAATGCATGACTCAGAGAAGTGGGCTGGCTTTTCTCTCTGATCTGAGCACGTTAACTAGCTGACAATAATTATTAAAAAAAAAAAAAATTTGCTGCGCAGTGCTGCAGTTCTACCTCAAACTTCTTCTCTCCGAAAAAAATATTGAAAATTAATATTCTCTTCGCGTTTAAATTGTAAGTGGGCTGCTTCTGTGTTGGCAGCGCTGTGTAGCGCTTTGCATTGGATCTCGGACTGCACTTTGTAAGAGACTGTGGCTGGTCGGACTCGTTGTTGGAAGTTAACCGCCAGTAGTGTTGGGCAATTGGAAGTTAGTCGCCAGCAGTGATGGAAGTACTGTTGGGCAGTTGGAGGTGAACAGTCAGCAATGATGGATGTTAGATGTGAGAAGTTAGCATTGATAAAGGGCAGAGGTCTGAAGTTCAATATGGCTCTGAGCACGATGGGACTTAAGTGCTGAGGTCATCAGTCCCCTAGAACTTAGAACTACTTAAACTTAACTAACCTAAGGACATCACACACATCCATGCCCGAGGCAGGATTCGAACCTGCGACCGTAGCGGTCGCGCGGTTCCAGACTATAGCGCCTAGAACCGCTCGGCCACAGCGGCCGGCACAGGTCTGAAGTGTTAGCGTAGGCTAACGATCTGTACATGTTCGACTTGAAGAATGAATATTATTCACAATTATATACTTTTGTACTAGATGTCAATGACGATTTATATTCGTGTCTCAGCTGGATGTCACATTATTAAGGTAAAAAATACATTATTTCGTTTGCAACAAAATCTTTCCTTTGCTAACCACATGCGTATTAGTAGTTAGTGGCTTCAGTAGTTAGAATCTTTTATTTAGCTGACAGTATTGACGCTCGCTGTATTGCAGTAGTTCGCGTAATGAAGACTTTTGAGGTAAGTGCTTAATGAAATGTATAGGTTATTATTAATATTTCTTTTTAGTCAGCGCCATTCTTTTGAATTAATTATTTGAAGACAGGTTATCCTTTTTTGGAGCAGTGAGATTGCGTTGCGCTAGAATATTCCGGGTCAGCGTAGACGTGATAAGAATAAGTAAGGAGAAAGTAGGTTCACTTGCATTCAATTTCACTCAGCAATTTAAGTACAATTTTTAATAAAGAAGTTTCACAATATATACACCACATACACCTTGCTGTCCTTTGCAGCAAATATTCCTTCATCTAACAGATAGAATGACAAGTGAACACATCACTACTGAATACGTCCACCACCTACCACATTTCAATCAAACACTTCAATCGAGAATGTATCGGACTGCGTAGAGGCAAAGACTGTGCCACGACAAGACCAAAGACTGTATAGCACTAACGTAACTTGCTCTCTGACGTGCACATAGGTAACTTGCAAAAACCAAAGTGACATTCCCACCTAAGAACACGACTACTTCAATCAAACACTTCAATCAAGAATGTATCGGACTGCGTAGAGGCAAAGACTGTGCCACGACAAGACCAAAGACTGTATAGCACTAACGTAACTTGCTCTCTGACGTGCACATAGGTAACTTGCAAAAACCAAAGTGACATTCCCACCTAAGAACACGACTACTTCAATCAAACACTTCAATCAAGAATGTATCAGACTGCGTAGAGGCAAAGACTGTGCCACGACAAGACCAAAGACTGTATAGCACTAACGTAACTTGCTCTCTGACGTGCACATAGGTAACTTGCAAAAACCAAAGTGACATTCCCACCTAAGAACACGACTAGAGGTTCAGTGCGACTCACCAGCAGACGTTGTTCCTGCGACCCCTGCTCCTGGGCGGCCACTGCCCTGTCATGGCGGCATCGCGGGTCCCGGCGCTCCTCGTCTGAAACACCAAACACAGACTCAACTACAAGAAACACGACCACAGCGTCAGGCTTAATAGCACACCCCTGTGTGTCTGTGGCGTGCAACATAATCTAAACTACTACTTTTTTTTTTTTTTTTTTTTTTTTTGCAATGTGTTAGGAATATGGGGCATATAAAAACACCTGAAAGTAATCTTACACTTAGGCCTTACGGACTGGTCTTTCTTGATGGTCATCACACTTACAGGATTGGAAGGTCAGAGAACGGACACCAGTTTCCTAAAAGTAGTACAACGGACTTGTCAACAAAATACTAATAAACGAGATTTTTTTGAAACAAAACTGTCCATAGCGGAATGCACAAGGTTCTAGTCTACAGATTACGATATCATATGTTCGATGTAAGAAAACCACGCAAAAATTTTACGTGGTCAATTTTAATGTGTTTTCATGTAGCTGGTTCACCCGTGTTTTTTTTTTTTTTTTGTAAGTGATCGATATTTCCTTCTCAATCTACACTCATGCTTATAAATTATGGATAATACTCATTCATGGTGAAACAACGCCCTGGTGGGCGGTTTGCGGGTTTAAATCACTTCGGGGAATGACCATGCGGTGCATATGACCTACGGTCGTCGGACGGTGGCGATGGCAGCAGTCCACATACGCAGAGGTGTGTTGGTGCCTGTCAGAGTACGGTGCAGCGAGTAAGTGTGCAGATGTTTTCAGACGTGCTAATGGTGACTTTGTTTTGAAAATGGCTCAAAGAACACATATTGATGACGTTATGAGGGGTAGAATACAAGGGCAACTGGAAGCTTGTCAAACACAGCAAGTCGTAGCACGGGCCCTCCGTGTGCCACAAAGTGCGACCTCAAGATTATGGCAACGATTCCAGCAGACAGGAAACGTGTCCAGGCGCTGCAGTACGGGACGTCCACAGTGCGCAGCAGCACAAGAAGACCGATATCTCACCATCAGTGCCCACAGACGGCCACGGAGTACTGCAGGTAGCCTTGCTCGGGAGCTTACCACAGCCACTGGAACAGTTGTCTCCAGACACACAGTCTACAGACGACTGAACAGACATGGTTTATTCGCCCGGCGCCGGGATTTCATCTGGCGCGAACCAGAAACCAGATACCAACCCCTTAATATTCTTGAAAGGGACCTGTATGGAGGTCGTGGTTTGTGGTGTGGGTTGGGATTATGATTGGTGCGCGTACACTCCTGCATGTCTTTGACAGAGGAATTGTAACAGGCCAGGTGTATCGGGACGTCATTTTGCACCAGTATGGCCACCTTTTAAGGAGTGCAGCGGGTCCCACTTTCCTCCTGATGGATGATAACGCGCTGCCCCACCGAGCTGTCATCGTGGAGGAGTACCTTGAAACAGAAGGTATCAGGCGAATTGAGTGGCTTGCCTGTTCTCCAGACCTAAACCCCATTGAGCACATCTGGAATGCTTTCAGTCGACGTATCGCTGCACGTTTTCAAACCCCTAAGATACTTCAGGGGCTCCGAAAAGCACTGGTGCAAGAATGGGAGGCTATACCCCAGCAGCTGCTCGACCACCTGATCCAGAGTATGCCACCAACCCGTTGTGCGGCCTGTGCACGTGTGCATGGTGATCATACCCGATACTGATGTCGGGGTACATGTGCAGGAAGCAGTGGTGTTTTGTAGCACATGTGTTTCGGGACGGTTTCTCAACTTATCAACAATGCCGTGGACTTACAGATCTGTGTCGTGCGTGTTACCTATGTTCCAACGCTATTAGCGCAAGTTTTGTGTAGTGGCACGTTCTGTGGCACCACATTCTGCAATTATCCTTAATTTATGAGCATGAGTGTAGATGGCCAGATGGGGATGAGATTGGCGGCTGTTTTTAAATTGGAAATCACATGAACACCTCGATCAATTAAAAACTGAAATTAAACTCCGTCCGAAAAGGCCTCGGGAGGCCCAGCGTTACCGACCGACCGCCGTATCGTCCTCAGTCGAGAGGCGTCACTGGATGCGGAAATGGAGAGGTATGTGGTCAGCACACCGCTCTCCCGGCCGTTGTCGGATTTCGTGACCGGAGCCGCTACTTCTCACTCAGTAAGCTCCTCATTTAGCCTCACAGGGTTGATTGCACCCCGCTTGCCAGCAGCACTCAGCTGACCCCATCGCGCACCCATTCAAGTGCTGGGCAAGCCCGACATCTTTCAACTCCGGTGATATGATGGGAATGGGATTTACCACTGCGTCAAGACGTTAGCCTTTTCGACCAATTGAAATACGTATATTAACAGACAGAGAGAGAGACAGCGTTTTACACATTCACACATTTCCTCGATGCAAGCAGCACTCTAGAAACCGAGAAGGATCAGAGAGCTTATGTTTTTCATATTTGCGTCCCTTCAGTGAAGCATGTATTAACATCTTCTTCTTAATTGTCGATTGGCCTGGGAGAGCATGTGCGTTCTCTACATTCTTCCACCAATGATTTCTGTTTCTGCCTCTCGCGGTCCATTCTCCTTTTCTTAGCCCCGTCGCCTCCGTATCCTGTTAACATCGCCCTCCCCTTCTACCCTCCACGGATCCTGATACTGCTGCTCGCGGTAGCCTTCACTCTTCCATCCTATATAGGGGTCCAGTCCACATCATCCTTTCATTCTTCGTGCTTTGCCAGTATCAGCTTGTAATTATACCTATGCCAATTACTAGCTTTTTAGAACCTTCAGTCCACTTGTAAGTAGGCTGTTTAGGTTTTTATGTTGGTAACGCCACGTAGCGCTCTATATGAAAATCACTGACTGTGCTGTGTGAAGTCTGTGGCTGGTTGGCATTGATGGAATAGTCGCTATTGTAGTGTTGGGCAGTTGGATGTGAACAGCGCGTAACGTTGCGCAGTTGGAGGTGAGCCGCCAGCAGTGGTGGATGTGGGGAGTGAGATGGCAGAGTTTTGAGAGCGGACAATCTGGACGTGTATCTGTCAGAAAAACGAAATTTGTAAGACCGTATGTCATGAAATATATATATATATATATATATATATATATATATATATATAATGACTTTTTAACACTATTAAGGTAAATACATTGTTTGTTCTCCATCAAAATCTTTCATTTGCTAACTATGCCTATCAGTATTTAGTACCTTCAGTAGTTAGAATCTTTTATTTAGCTGGCAGTATTGGCGCTCGCTGTATTGCAGCAGTTCGAGTAAAGAAGATTTTTGTGAGGTAAGTGATTCATGAAAGGTATAGGTTAATGTCAGTCAGGGCCATTCTTTTGTAGGGATTATTGAAAGTCAGATTGCGTTGCGCTAAAAATATTGTGTGTCGCTTTAGTGTTGATCACAATAAGTAAAGAGAGAAATTTCTGAGTACGTTCAGTTCTGCTCAGCTGTTTGAAAATCAAATAACGTAAGAGGTCTATCAGCACAGTAATTCACTAATTTTTCTGAGGGGAGGTTTCATCCTAAATGACGATTCTTCTTGGAGCCAAATACTTTCCCCCGTATCTTACTCTCGAAGAGCTTTTGTTCATATGCTTTCCTTAGAGTAAAAGTCTCAACTCACCTGGAGAATTGAACTCTGGGACAGTGAGATTATAAAACTTTTCGAAACGGTTATACCGCACAGCATGTTCCACAACCCGACATATGCTCTATTTTCCGCTGCGATGTTTACCGTAATCTCAATTTCGATTCCATTCTGTTAGCTAAAGATACATCCCAAACACAAAAATATGTCATTTTTTTAAAAATATAGTTCATCAGCTGCCAGTGGGGTACCGTAATTGGGTGCCTTACTCACTACCAAGTACTCAGTTTTTTCCTCGTTAATTTGTAATCTGTTTCGTTGCAATACTTCTGTAAGAACTTGTCAAGACCTCTTTGCTATCACTTACTAGAACAATATCGTTTCAATCCCGCGTCCGGCCATCCTGATTTAGGTTTTCCGTGATTTCCCTAAATCGCTTCAGGCAAATGCTGGGATGGTTCCTTTGAAAGGGTACGGTTGACTTCCTTCCCCATCCTTCCCTAATCTGATGGGACCCATGACCTCGTAGTTTAGTCTCTTCCCCCAAATCAACCAACCAACAATATCGTTCGCTCATGCAAGTCGTCACCCAGTGTCACCAAGTGCTGTCACCCAGTCTTATTCCAGATGGGCTTAATTTTTGTGTTCTCAGGTTATCATTTTTAAAATTTAAATTAAAAAGCATCGGAGGTAACGCATCTCCTGATATTAAGACCAGTTTTAATTTAAAAATGCTCTGACATTCCTCTACTGATCTTCACTCTAGACTAGGCTTCCTCTGAACACATCTGTACTATGGCTCTTGTAATTAAATTTTCCTCGAGACATTTAAGACTCATCTTTATCTACGATAAAAATGGAAGCTGAATAAATGAATTAAAATTTGTGTCCCAGCCGGGATTAGAATCTCCTCGCAAGGAGACCCGGGTTCAAGTGACATACACCAAGACTTTGGGGTCGTTTCTGTAAACAGACATGTTCACACGACGTGTGCTACGTATCCAATGATCGCCCCACTCGGTAAGCGACTGTGAAACTGAATTCTTCAATTATCTTCCTTTTTCCACTGCGCCCCCACACCCTTTAGTGTTTGGCCAGCTGCCTGTAAGCGTGTGCAATTACAGTTTACACTCTGAATGAAGGGCGGCTGTTAAAGAAAGGGAAGAAATACAAGACCCCAAAGTGCGGTGCGAATTCTGCCGCTTCGGCTGTCACCAGAATCGCCCGAAGCCCCGATCACAAGGGGTGTGGGGGGGGGGGGAGGGGGGCGGCGCGCAGGAATTCGGCCTCAGCGACCTCTCCCGCCGCCATTCTCTCGCATTCCTTTCCGGCCCGCCCCCACTTCCCGCTTTTATGGTATTTATATTCGTGGCCAGGCTGCGTAACTGCCGAATGCCGGAAGAGTGGGGGCGAAAAAAATGACGATCGCCCCTCTACGCGTCTGCTAAGGGGCCGCCATGTCTGCCGCTCTGTTGCTCCGCCGTGCGATTCGATTCGATTCGAGAGCTCGATTGCGCCGCGCTCGACTTGCGTTGCTACGGCGTCGTTCTACGGCGCGGAAAACTGGCTTGTGGCGCGTTATTATTATATCCTGAGCAGCGGCGGCGGTATACAGGTGTAGTGAAGCGCGTGTGCTTATTATATTCTGCCGGATATCCTTCCCTACACTGCTAGCCGAGAGGCGAACCCTCTCCGCAGTCACTTTTTCCTGTTGCGTCGTTTCTCGTCCGGCCACGCAGGTGATTCCGGGGGGGAGTTTGCAATTCAACGGCCGCATTGCGCGTCGACACGGATTCTCACCTGTCGCTGCCTCCCCACCCACACATAGGTTATGTTCCTTCGCAGTCGGTGACGTAGCGGAAGCTCCCTGGCATTATGGAGAAAGACATCAGAATACCTTGAACGTTTCCTTCCCAATATGGAAAAAACTTTTTGTGTGGCATTTCATTCCATAGTCGACGTGTGTTGCAGGACAGTTACCAGGTTGTGTGGCCTATCCCAAAAAGATATTTCGAAAGGATTAAATACTCTCTCTCTCTCTCATCAAACAACATTTCTTTTTAATTTTCAATCATAAATATTCCACTGCATTTGTCTCATCAGTTTTCTCTGCCTCGTGGTGACTGGGTGTTGTGTGATGTCCTTATGTTAGTTAGGTTTAAGTAGTTCTAAGTTCTAGGGGACTGATGACCATAGATGTTAAGTCCCATAGTGCTCAGAGCCATTTGAACATTTTTTTTTTTTTTTTGTCTCATCAGGCTGCATTAACATGACATGGAGTGACGTTTTGTAGCCAAACAAACTGTACATATGGCATCGAAACTGAACAACTGTTTTTGAAGTTTCTATCCTATTTCTACATCCTAAAGATAATCAGCAAAATTTACAGAATTTTGGTACACTCCTGGAAATGGAAAAAAGAACACATTGACACCGGTGTGTCAGACCCACCATACTTGCTCCGGACACTGCGAGAGGGCTGTACAAGCAATGATCACACGCACGGCATAGCGGACACACCAGGAACCGCGGTGTTGGCCGTCGAATGGCGCTAGCTGCGCAGCATTTGTGCACCGCCGCCGTCAGTGTCAGCCAGTTTGCCGTGGCATACGGAGCTCCATCGCAGTCTTTAACACTGGTAGCATGCCGCGACAGCGTGGACGTGAACCGTACGTGCAGCTGACGGACTTTGAGCGAGGGCGTATAGTGGGCATGCGGGAGGCCGGGTGGACGTACCGCCGAATTGCTCAACACGTGGGGCGTGAGGTCTCCACAGTACATCGATGTTGTCGCCAGTGGTCGGCGGAAGGTGCACGTGCCCGTCGACCTGGGACCGGACCGCAGCGACGCACGGATGCACGCCAAGACCGTAGGATCCTACGCAGTGCCGTAGGGGACCGCACCGCCACTTCCCAGCAAATTAGGGACACTGTTGCTCCTGGGGTATCGGCGAGGACCATTCGCAACCGTCTCCATGAAGCTGGGCTACGGTCCCGCACATCGTTAGGCCGTCTTCCGCTCACGCCCCAACATCGTGCAGCCCGCCTCCAGTGGTGTCGCGACAGGCGTGAATGGAGGGACGAATGGAGACGTGTCGTCTTCAGCGATGAGAGTCGCTTCTGCCTTGGTGCCAATGATGGTCGTATGCGTGTTTGGCGCCGTGCAAGTGAGCGCCACAATCAGGACTGCATACGACCGAGGCACACAGGGCCAACACCCGGCATCATGGTGTGGGGAGCGATCTCCTACACTGGCCGTACACCACTGGTGATCGTCGAGGGGACACTGAATAGTGCACGGTACATCCAAACCGTCATCGAACCCATCGTTCTACCATTCCTAGACCGGCAAGGGAACTTGCTGTTCCAACAGGACAATGCACGTCCGCATGTATCCGGTGCCACCCAACGTGCTCTAGAAGGTGTAAGTCAACTACCCTGGCCAGCAAGATCTCCGGATCTGTCCCCCATTGAGCATGTTTGGGACTGGATGAAGCGTCGTCTCACGCGGTCTGCACGTACAGCACGAACGCTGGTCCAAATGAGGCGCCAGGTGGAAATGGCATGGCAAGCCGTTCCACAGGACTACATCCAGCATCTCTACGATCGTCTCCATGGGAGAATAGCAGCCTGCATTGCTGCGAAAGGTGGATATACACTGTACTAGTGCCGACATTGTGCATGCTCTGTTGCCTGTGTCTATGTGCCTGTGGTTCTGTCAGTGTGATCATGTGATGTATCTGACCCCAGGAATGTGTCAATAAAGTTTCCCCTTCCTGGGACAAGAATTCACGGTGTTCTTATTTCAATTTCCAGGAGTGTAGTTCCAATTTTTTGTTGTCAGAGTCAAATTACCATTTTTGGTATATGATGGCTCAAATGGCTCTAAGCACTATATGACTTAACATCAGAGGTCATCAGACCCCTAGACTTAGAACTACTGGAGCCTAACTAACCTAAGGACATCACACACATTCATGCCCGAGGCAGGATTCGAACCTGCGACCGTAGCAGCAGCGCGGTTCTGGGTTGAAACGCCTAGAACCGATTGGCATATGAACTAAGATCTTTTGTGACTATTCCTAGATTTATTTTCCAACCCGTTGAATGCGCTGGATTTAATCATAAAGGCATGTAATTTCATATTGTTGAATCGAAAAGTAAAATTTATATTCATATTGATTATGTAAAAAGATGTACTTTGCCTATATTAATGAAGGATTCTCAAATTTCAAGCTTCAAAGTGATCTGCCTTCAGAAAATAATGGGATGAGAAAAATACGTACAGTATACTGCCTCTCAAATTTAGTTCTTCTATATCTACATCGATACTCTGCAAGTTACACTTAAGTGCCTCGCAGAAGGTTCATCGAACCACCATCACAATAATTTTCTATTATTACGTTCTCGAACAGCGCGCGGAAAAACGAAGACATATATCTTCCCGTGCGAGCTCTGATTTCCCGTATTTTGTTATGATGATCGTTTTTCCGTATGTATTTCGGCGTCAACAAAATATTTTCGCATTCGGAGGAGAAAAGTGATGATTGAAATTTCGTAAGAACATTCCGCCGCAACGAAAGGCGGCTTTGTTTTAATGATGTGCGCCCCAAATCCTGTATCTTTTCAGTGACACTCTCTCCCCTATTTCGCGATAATACAAAACGTGTTGCTCTTCTTTGAACTCTCTCGATGAACTCCGTCAATCCTACCTGGTAAGGATCCCTTACAGCGCAGCAGTACTCCAAAACAGGACGGACAAGCGTAGTGGAGGCAGTCTCTTTGGTAGATCTGTTACATTTTCTAAGTGCTCTGGCAATAACAGTCAGTCTTTGGCTTGCTCTCATCACAACACTTTCTATGTCTTCTTTCCAATAGAAGTTGTTCGTAACTGTAATGCCTAGATATTTAGTTGAATCTCCGGCCTTTAGATTTGACTCATTTACCGCATAACCGAAGTTTAACAGACTCAGTTTAGCACTCATATTGATGACCTCTCACTATTCATTATTTTGGGTCAACTGCCAATTTTCGCATCATACGGATATCTTTTCTAAATCGTTTTGCAATTTGTTTTCATCTTCTGATGACTCTGCTGGGCCGGCATATGTGACCGAGTGGTTCTAGGCGCTACAGTCTGGAACCGCGCGACCGCAACGGTTCACTTTTTTTTTTTTACTCTGCTGGACGATAAACAACAGCGTGGGCCTATAACACTACCTTTGGGAACGCTAAAAAATCACTTCTGTTTTATTCGATGACTTTCCGTCAATTACTACGAACAGTGACCTCAGTGACAGAAAATAAGTCACATAATTGAGACAATATTCCGTAAGCACAGGTCAGTAGCACTAAATACTTCGTGCGTGTAAAGAGCTAGTTGTGTTTCACAAGAACGATGTTTTCTTAATCGGTGTCGAATGTGCGTCAATAGAGCGTTCTCTTCGACGTACTTCATAACGAAATGATAATTAAATCAAGACCCTACGCTGCCGACAGGCGTTGATATACATCAACGGGGACAGTTGAAAATGTGTGCCCCGACCGGGACTGGAACCCGGGATCTCATGCTTAATAGCAGACGGTCTATCCGTCTGAGCCACCGAGGGCACAGAGGATAGTGCGACTGCACGGACTTATCCCTTGCACGTCCTCCGTGAGACCCACATTCCCAACCTGATGTCCACACACTACATTCGTTGTGCCCCTACCCATTACACTCTTTTCTCGCGGCAGACAATCTTACCGAGTCCCATACGAGTTCGGGCAAGGCGTGTGCATCCGCACAGAGGAAAAAGGTCAATGGCCGGTGAGCCTTAACTAAATGAAGATGAGACTCACGGGCAGCGTGCAAGGGATAAGTCCCTGCAGTCGCACCATCCTCTGTACCCTCGGTGGCTCAGACGGATAGAACGTCTGTCATGTAAGCAGGAGATCCCGGGTTCAGGTCCCGGTCGGGGCACACATTTTCATCTGTCCCCGTTGATGTATATCAACGCCTGTCGGCAGCGTAGGGTCTTGATTTAATTATCATTTCATTTTAGAGCGCTGCATGGTCTGTTCTTTCGGACATGTCCCAAAGAACAGACGCCATCTTCATGTACTTCATAACGTTCTAACACAATATATGTTCTAAAATCCTGCTGCATATCGACGTTAATGACATAGTCCTGAAATTTTGTGGATAACTCCTGTACTCTTCGTGAACATTAAACTAAATCGCTTACATGAAACATGATAAAGAATTCGAATCTTGTCCCCTTTCAGACAAATTTCTGAGGACGCCCATGACTGGAGCTTATCGGTCGTCATACCTTCAATTTTGAGACTATATTGTTGGGTTGACAGCGTGCCAGTACTAGGTGGTGAACACTGTTTGGCACGAGACAATTTTCGCGCCCCGCGCTATGTATGTCATTCAGTTATTTTGTCCAACGCTGAAGTCAAAAAGAGCTCAGGCTATCTCACAGAGAGGACGTGTGTCTACGTTAAAGCCACGTGAGAGAAAAGCAGTTAAAACACCGAGCAGCTTCTTTCAGCGACATCTCGCATAATGGACGCGCGGCTTTTAAAACAAATTTCCGACTCCACTTGAGCTGGTAAAGGACAACAACGAGGAAACGACTTTTTATCTGTCGCTCTCTCATATTAAATGCCCCGTTGAGTGCCCTCTTCCGCTTCTGAACACTTCAAAGGCCGCGCGAATATAAAACCGCGTGCAGCGGGGGGACGGGTACCCTGAAAAGACGTGCCGTTTGATACGATGCGGCGGACGGCGTATGAAAAGAAACATTAACCACACCGCACAGCGGAAAGGAAAGTGCGTCGCGACCGAACACACATGAACGCAGCCGCACGCAAACACTACACACGAGACGAAGCTGCAATTACAACGTCGGGATCACATTTACACGACAATAATGCAACGAATTCAGCCCGCAAAACACATCTCTTTCTACCAAACCTACGATTACTATTTATGAAATTCTTGCTGGGGAAGAATGCAAAAAATATGAAGCGCTTATTTCAATAGTGGTACAAGTCTATTTTTGTTCATTCTGAGATACAGAGTCCTAAAGTTAAATGAGCGCTGAAAAATCTGCAGTTCAGATACCAGAAATATTCAACCATTTGGCTTTTTGGATCATTAATTTCAGAAGCATTATTGGCAGAAAAGTGGAGGTAATGGACTTGTACCACTATTGAAATAAACCTTTCATATGAAGACAGTATTCAAACTTCAGAATAAGGGCATAAGAATAATAACGAAAAGTAATAATTGAGTTCTTCGAACAATAGGGTTTTTAACAAAACCATATGAATACATCTGTCACTCAGTTACACACATTACAATTTTTTTACGATCCTCCCTTGATATCCTTCCATATTCAATAATTTTTCGCTAAGCGCTGCTGCGTCAAGTGTTTCTTCAGCTTTTATATTATGTTATTATGAACCCCTTTTAACTGCATGGGTACAACTTGTTGTTGACCTTTTATTCCACAAGTATTTCAAGATCTCTTTGGTTAATCTTCTATGTTGCACTCAATACAAATGTCGGGTCGTCTTTTCCTCATTACCGATGACTTGATTTCTGTATTTCGATAAATTTCACCACTGCGTCGTAATTACCAACCTTCCATAGTTTCTCGTGGGCCTAATATTTTCCCGAATAAAAAAAAAACGAAGTTCTGGCATCACTAAAAATGCAGTAAAAAACAGATATTGTCCAAATGGAGAATGCTAAGAAAAATTAAGTATCTTGAGGAGATCATCGAAGAAGTAGGATTGGAAAAAGCAGCTATGGAAGAAATCATACAAATCATACATAAAATTAGAAAGATAGATGATAAACGGCATGTAAATCCCCCCTCCCCCCCCCCCCCCCCCGAACACCAGATCGCTTTAAGACGCCCGCTCCCACGACTCAGGCTAACGAACCCACCCACTGGATTAACGAACGGGGGGATTTGCCGGCTAGTGTGGATCTGCCGTTTTCCCATATCCGAGCTGGTAAATTTCGGGCTGGTACAAATGCCTCACCTCACCCACGCGTTACGCAAACGTTTAGAAAAACGCATTAAGTCGGCCACCTGGGATTGAGTGCAGTTAGCTCTGCTTATCATGAGTTTTTATTGTGATATTTCATTAGGACACGCTGAAACAATTGATAGTATATGCACAACTGTCTCGAAACCTTCCACAGTACGATGCGTGTTCGTAGTCAACATGATACTTGTTTACTCTAACGTCACCGTTTGTGTACGATAGTGGCCACGCGAGGACAAGCGCAATATAGTGTCTTCTCTTCGTCGTGTTGTACACGGACTTGCACATGAGTTTCACTCTAGATGCAGAAAGGATTTGGTACACAAATTCCGTACCCCGGGAAGTAGTGGCGTGAGGAAGGAAACACGGCGACCAAGTACCACAAACGCAGCCACATCCGATATAACAAGGCCGAGCCTGAAGAGGAACGGGACAAGACAAAGAACGAGAAGGTATGGTGTAAAATCTTTGGAATTTATCACCAAGGTCGCTGTTCAATTTATTTTTTCTACGAACAACAGCTGTAATTTGTATATACACTATGTAATCTAAAGTATCTGGAGACCTAGCTGAAAATGACTTACAAGTTAGTGGCGCCCTTCATCGGTTATACTGGAATTCAGTATGGTGTTGGCCCATCCTTAGCCTTGATGACAGCTTCCACTCTCGCAGGAATACGTTCAACCAGGTGCTGGAAGGTTTCATGAGGAATGGCAGCCCATTCTTCACAGAGTGCTGCACTGAGAAGAGGTCGGTAAGGCCTGGCACGATGTTCCAAAATATCCCAAAGGTACTTTATAGGCTTCAGGTCAGGACTCGGTGCACCAGTCCATTACAGTGATGTTATTGTCGTGTAACCAGTCCGCCAAAAGCCGTGCGTTATGAACATGTGCTCGATGGTGTTGAAAGATGCAATTGACCTCCCCGAATTGCTCTTCAACAATGGGAAGCAAGAAGGTGCTTCGAACATCAATGTAGGCCTGTGCTGTGCTAGTGCTACGCAAAATAACAAGGGGTGCAAGCACCCTCCATGAAAAACACCACCACACCATAACACCACCGCCTCCGAATTCTACTGTCGGCACTACACACGCTGGCGGATGACGTTCACTGGGCATTCGCCATACTCACAGCCTTCCATCGGATCCCCACATTGTGTACCGTCACTCGCCACTCCACACAAAGTTTTTCCATTGTTCAATCGTCCAATGTTTACGCTCCTACCACCAAGCGAGGCGTCGTTTGGCATTTACCGGCGTGATGTGTGGCTTATGAATAGCTGCTCGACCATGAAATCCAAGTTTTCTCACCTCTCGCCTAACTGTGATAGTACTTGCAGTGGATCCTGGTACAGTTTGGAATTTCTCTGTGATGATTTTGATAGATGTCTACCTACTACACATCACGACCTACTGTCGACGATCTGTGTCAGTCAACAGACGAGGTCGGCCTGTACGCTTTTGTGCTGTACGTGTCCCTTCACGTTACCACTTCACTATCACATCGGAAACAGTGGACGTAGGGATGTTTAGGAGTGTGGAAATTTCGCGTACAGACGTATGACACAAGTGACACACAATCACCTGACCACGTTCGAAGTCCGTGAGTTTCGCAGAGCGCCCCATTCTGCTCTCTCACGGTGTCTCATGACTACTGAGGTCGCTGATACGGAGTACCTGGCAGTAGGTGGCAGCACAATGCACCTAATAAGAAAAACGCATGTTTTTTGGGGTGTCAGGATACTTTTGATCACATTGTGCAGTTCATTTGTTAACGTGCCATCTGTTTTAGTTAAATTACCCTACATCGAATTTACACTGAAATAATCCCTCTTGTTTCATTCCTAACATTGGCATTTTTCATCTCTGGAAATGGAGATACGCTGTACATTCACTAGTTTAAAATGTGTGACCCAACAAAATTTCGCTGCACCACATACGTATCTTTGTATCTTATGATGGCGTAACAGCCGGAAACCGGTTTGCGAAATAAATGTTGTAGAAAGTTACACCAGTGTTCTGTGTGGTTTCATTCATAATGTATGAAACCCTCTACCAAGAACCGAGGAAACAGTCAATCAAAGCATATTACTAAATGCCTTTACAAACAAAATTCCTATCCAAAAATGCAAAAATAAAACAATGGTAAATCCAGGATGGACCTAGCTTCAGATTGTAGAGACTGCTGTCATATGTGTGTGTGTGTGTGTGTGTGTGTGTGTGTGTGTGTGATCTATTTTTGACGAAATACTTGCTGGCCGAAAGCTTATTTGGGCCACTGTTTCTGATGTGCCTATCTGCGACTCTGCATCTCCGATATATGGTGAGTGCCAACACAGTAGCAAAGCCAGAATATCTATGCGAAACGAATGTCTAGCATTGAACTATGGACAATTTAGAAATAATGAAAAGGCAAATCTTTCGAAGAATATTTGGCCCACGAGAAACTATGGAAGTAATTATATTAAATTTCAGCCTCCAGTTGTAGAAGCAAAGAAACTTTACCTAGGTTTCGGCTCTAATAATGCAGCCTTCTTCAGAAATGTCACAATATAAAATTAAAATTAAACCATGCCAGATATTTTATAGTGTGACATTTCTGAAGAACGCTACATTATAATTACATTTTAGAGTTGCTGACTTTGCTGCACCATGCTAAAAATATTCAAACTATGGAAGGTTGGAAATTACGACGCAGCGGTGAAATTGATCGAAAGACAGAAAGCATGTTGTCGCTAATGAGGAAAAGAAGACTCGGCATTTCAAATGGTTCAAATGGCTCTGAGCACTATGGGACTTAACTGCTGAGGTCATCAGTCCCCTAGAACTTAGAACTACTTAAACCTACCTAACCTAAGGACATGACACACATCCATGCCCGAGGCGGGATTCGAACCTGCGACCGTAGCGGTCGCGCGGTTCCAGACTGTAGCGCCTAGAACCGCTCGGCCACCCCGGGCGGCAGACTCGGCATTTGTATAGAGTGCAAGATAGTACATTAATCAAAGAGATCTTCAAATATTTGTGGAATAAAAGGCGAACAAGTCGGAGTGATGAAGTAAAAAGGGGTTTGGAATAACATAATACAAAATGAGTCGAGAGGCATGAAAGAGAAGCAGTGGTTGGGAAGGGAGTGAGACAGGGTTGTAGCCTCTACCCAATGTTATTCAATCTGTATATTGAGCAAGCAGTAAAGGAAACAAAAGAAAAATTCGAAGTAGGAATTGAAATCCATAGAGAAGAAATAAAAACTTTGAGGTTCGCCGATGACACTGTAATTCTGTCAGAGACAGCAAAGGACTTGGAAGAGCAGTTGAACGGAATGGACAGTGTCTTGAAAGGAGGGTATAAGATGAGCATCGACAAAAGCAAAACAAGGATAATGGAAGGTAGTCGAATTAAATCGGGTGGTGCTGAGGGAATTAGATTAGGAAATGAGAGGCTTAAAGTAGTAAAGGAGTTCTGCTATTTGGGGAGCAAAATAACTGATGACGGTCGAAGTAGAGAGGATATAAAATATAGACTGCCACTGGCAAGGAAAGCGTTTTTGAAGAAGAGAAATTTGTTAACATCGAATATAGATTTAAGTGTCAGTAAGTCGTTTCTGAAAGTATGTGTATGGAGTTTAGCGATGTATGGAAGTGAACCGTGGACAATAAATAGTTGATAAATAGTTTAGACGAGAAGAGAATAGAAGCTTTCGAAATGTGGTGCTACAGAAGAATGCTGAAGACTAGATGGGTAGATCACATAACTAATGAGGAGGTATTGAATAGGATTGGGGAGAAGAGAAGTTTGTGCCACAATTTAGTTTTGGAGGGCAGCGTGGAGGGTAAAAATAGTAAAGGGAGACCAAGAGATGAATACACTAAGCAGATTCAGAAGGATGTAGGTTGGAGTAGGTACTGGGAGATGAAGAAACTTGCACAGGGTACAGTAGCATGGAGAGCTGCATCAAACCAGTCTCCGGACTGAAGACCACAACAACAACAATATAAAATCTGAATAATCGGCTGATGAAGAAGTCCTTAGGGAAAAAGCACTGAATATGGAAGGTAGGATCGTAGGAAGACTGGTTTGAAGCGGTCAGAAGCCCAGAAGTGAACAGATGAGAGAGTACTGGAAGAAAAGAACAGAACAACGAATAAGGGCCTGTCGCTTGCTCAGAATCTAAGCCCAATGTGATGCATCGTGCGTGAAATATGTGTCCGTAGGAAACAGTAGACCGGCGCCTCAACCGCTCAGGCAAACATTAGAGAGACAGAGATGTGCCGCGAAGCGACAGTCTGGGGAAGCAGCGACGCAGAAAGGCGAGCGGACAATGGTGTCTGCTCATAGCGTGGGCCCTGAAAACAATGCCTGCCAGCGCGTGCAACATTGTGTGCGTCGCAGAGTCATTGTAATGGGGGGGGGGGGGGATGAACGTGGCGGCAGATTGATTTCCTCCTGTTCTCGCGCTCACGTCGCTGGGGGAGGTTAGAGAGAGAGAGAGAGAGAGAGAGACAGCGAGAGAGTGACGAATGCGCCTCGCGGGGGCCAGGCGGTACGAGCAGCCGTAAACATTAGCAAGTCAATACGCGGCCGGCGCGCGGGGGAGGGAAGGAGGAATCGATTGTGATTAGTGGGCGGCCGCCACAGAGGGCTGAATGGCGTTCGCGGCCAAACAGCAGTCATTACGAGGCGAGCAGGCGGCCTCGACACGTGTTGCCTTCCTGCTGCTGCCCGGCGGACGAAATCTGCATTTGCATGCCGTCCGTACACGCGCAGGTAGCGACCTCTCGGCCTATTGCGCTGCGACCATTAGCTAGGCTGACGGCGCGTTACCGCTCGTCCAGCCCGACTATTACAAGGCGGCTCGATGAACGCGCTTAACGTACGTTTACACGTGCCATAACAACTGCATTGTGGCGATAGCACAGCCCAGCCCAGCACTGCGGCCACTCGAATTGCAGCCAGTAGTAGGGCAACATTGCTGGTTATTGTTGCCAGCAATATTTGCCGCGACACATTTTGGGGCCAGATGTGTTTACAAGAGCCACACTATGGCCACGATATGGACGAAAGAGACGTTATCGAAGTTGCTGGATTTGCATTCCACAACGAAATGAGTAAGTGCGAAAAAGAGAATTCAGGTTTCGTGGATGTGTTCTTTTTACGGTTCCGTGCCTCAGTCGGCAAAAACGAAACCCTTACAAATGGTTCAAATCGCTCTGAGCACTATGGGACTTAACATCTGAGGTCATCAGTCCCCTAGAACTTAGAACTACTTAAACCTAACTAAGCTAAGGACATCACACACATCCGTGTCCGAGGCAGGATTCGAACCTGCGACCGTAGCGGTCGCGTGGCTCCAGACTGTTGCGCCTAGAACCGCTCGGCCACTCCGCCCGGCGAAACCCTTACAGAATCGAAATATTTGATGAGATGAACATTCGCAACTGAGAAACATATTTATAGAATAAAAAATCGCTTCAGTCGCTAGTAATTTTCTATATTTACCCCGCGACCGGTTTTGAGGCTTAAAGCTTCATCTTCGGGTGCCTCCAAATAATCATGAAAATATAAATGTGTGGCGGTCGGGCAATTCAGTCACTGGGGATCACACCCACGTCAAACGAACGCATGGGAGCGTAGCACCAGCAACCAACCACAGCGCCCACCTGCGCAGCACTACACTTCAGTGTTACTTCGTGGCACCTGAAGATGAAACTTAAGCTTCGAAACCGGTCGTCGCGGAATAAATTTAGAAAATTACTAGCAACTGAAGCGGATTTTCATTCTCTAAACATTGCAGACAAGCCACTTCACTTCAGTGAATAGATAATGTCATTTATGTCACATGTTTTGATACTCGAAAACTCACTCATCAAAACCTATATGGTACTTCCCATTAACCTAGGGAGCAAGGTTTCACAGTAAAGCTAAAGGAAACAGGTGGGCGCTGTGGTTGCTGGTCCTACGCTCCCATGCATTTGCTTGACGTGGATGTGATCCCCAGTGACTGACTTTCCCGACCGCATCATATTTATCTTTTCATAATTATTTGGTGGTACCGGAAGATGAAACTTTAAGCTTCAAAACCTGTCGCGGAGTAACTATTGATAATTACTACCGTCTGTAGCGAGTTTTAATTCTATAAATATGTTTCTCAGTTGCGAATGTTCATCTGATCAAATATTTCGATCCTGCAAGGGTTCCATTTTTATCGTCCGAGGCACGGAACCGTAAAAAGAAGGCCTGAATTCTCTTTGTCTTGCTAACTCATTTCGTTGTGGAATGCAAATCCAAATTGTGAATTTGTACTTATATTATACTACATTTTTTTATCATGTCCATCCGCCTGTTAATATCCCTTTCTCTCAGGAACAGGTAGATGTAACAAGTTGAAATTTATATCGCATTTTAAGGCCTATAGTTCAATCAAAAGGTATGCCAGTTTACGTCACATATTTTGACACTCGCACACCCACTAATTAAAAAAAAAAAATGTGTGTGAAATCTTATGGGACTTAACTGCTAAGGTCATCAGTCTCTAAGCTTACACACTACTTAACGTAAATTATCGTAAGGACAAACACACACACCCATGCCCGAGGGAGGACTCGAACCTCCGCCGGGACCAGCCGCAGCAATTTCATAACCAACCTGTTCTGGAATAGGAGTGAGAAAATCTCCATTACGTGATTTATGCACTAAAGAAGCAGACGTGAATCATCTACTGTTCTCATGTATCAGGTAAAAGACACAACAAAAATCCTTTATCAGCACATTATGGATCGGAAACATTCCTCTTCCAAAGTCGGCTGCAATTCTGTTGTCAACCAGAAAGAGTGCACTAGTTTTAAATGTGATGTTCAGCTAGTGGAATATGTGATGCCTAACTACACTGAAGCGCCAGAGAAACTGGCATAGGCATGCCTATTCAAATACAGAGATATGTAAACACGCAGAATACGGCGCTGCGGTCGGCAACGCCTATATAAGACAACAAGTGTATGGCACAGTTGTTAGATCGGTTACTGCAGCTACAATGACAGGTTATCAAGATTTGAGTGAGTCTGACGTGGTGTTATAGTCGAGAGATGTGACATAGCAACTCCGAGGTAGCGATGACGTGGGGTTTTCCCCGTACGACCATTCAACGAGTGTAACGAGAATATCAGGAATCCGGTAAACCATCAAATCTCCGACATCGCTACGGCCGGTAAAAGATCCTGCAAGGACGGGACCAACGACGTCTGAACGGAGTAGTTCAACGTGACACAAGTAGAACACTGTCGCAAACTGCTGCAGATTTCATTGTTGGGCCATCAACAAATGTCAGTGTGCGAACCATTCAACGAAACATCATCGATATGGGCTTTCGGTGCCAAAGGCCCACTCGTTTACCCTTGGTGACTGGACACAACAAAGCTTTCCACCTCGCCTGGGCCCGTCAACACCGACATTGGACTGTTGATGACTGGAAACTTGTTGCCTGGCCGCTCGAGTCTCGTTTCAAATTGTATCGAGCGGATGGACGTGTACGAGTATGAAAACCACCTCATGAATCCATAGACCATGCATGTCAGCACAGGACTGTTGAAGCTGGTGGAGGCTCAGTAATGGTGTAGGGCGTGTGCAGTTCGAGTCATATGGGGCCCCTGATACGTCTAGATGCGATTCTGACAGGTGACACGAGCGTAAGCATCCTGTCTGATCACCTCTATCGATTCATCTCCATTGTGCATACCGACGGACTTGGGCAATTCCAGCAGGACCATGCGACACCCCACACGTTTAGAATTGCTACAGAGTGGCTCCAGGAACATTCATCTGAGTTTAAGCAATTCCGCTGGCCACCAAACTCTCCAGACATGAAAATTATTGTGCATATCTGGGATGCTTTGCAACGTGCTCTTCACAAGAGACCTCCATCTCCTCATAGTCATACGGATTTGTGGCCAGCGCTACAGGATTCACCGTGTCAATTCTCACCAGCACTACTTCAGACATTAGTCGAGTCGATGGCACGTCGTGTTGCGGTCCTACTGCGTGCTCGCGGGGACCCTACACGATAATAGGCAGGCGTACCAGTCTCTTTGGCTCTTCAGTGTATATAGTCACCCTCAGCATCGGGCATAACGTTTTTTTATTCATTACTTCGTTACTACTAATTCTATTCGTACCACATTTTGCGTACAGTATCTAAATGTAAGAGTTAAATTACATCACATCGCTATACGACACGTAGTTCAAATATGATGTCATAAACTTTGGGATGTGTGAAAAACTAGCCTTTGCTTAAAATACAGTGCAAATTACTCAGTTTATATTCATTCAGTGTTTCACAGTCCGCAGCTCGTTGCCTTGCGGTAGGGTTTTCGCTTCCCGCGCACGGGGTCCCGGGTTCGATTCCCGGCGGGGTCAGGGATTTTCACCTGCCACGAGATGACTGGGTGTTTGTGTTGTCCTCATCATTTAATCGTCATTCATGAAAGTGGCGAGACTGGACTGAGCAAAGATTGGGAATTTGTATGGGCGCTAATAACCGTTGAGAGCCCCTCAAACCAATCATCATCATCCACCATTAGGAAGCAAATCATGTTTGCTTTAAATGCACGCTGTAACGGTAGTGAGCGTTAGTTAGCTTTGAGATCGTACGTTGTGAGTTGATGTTAGTCACGAATGCGTTTAAGGCGCAAAGACGTCATCATCAACACATCACAGAGTTTGAACCGTGTTGTGTAGTAGGGCTACGAGAATTTGGATGTTGTTCAAAAAATGGCTCTGAGCAGTATGGGACTTAACTGCTGAGGTCATCAGTCCCCTAGAACTTATAACTACTTAAACCTAACTAAGGACGTCACGCACATCCATGCCCGACGCAGGATTCGAACCTGCGACCGTAGCAGTCGTGCGGTTCCAGACTGTAGTGCCTAGAACAGCTCGGCCACACCTGGCGGCTTTGGATGCTGTTTCTGCGATACTGCGGAATGACTTGGCAGGAATGAAGCCACTGGACACGGTTGCTGGTAGCAGTGGTAGAGAGAATGTACGCAAGAAGACCGGGCTCCGATCAGCCACATGGCACTACCGAGAGTGAAGACCATCGTATTCGGTGTGTCGCTCTGGCTCATCGTACTGCATCTGCAGCAGCAAGCAGAACTTGGCACCGCTGGGACACAACCAGCTGTTCAAGGACACCTTTGGCCATGCATTCCACTGATTCCAAACCATGGCCATTTGCGGCTTCAGTGTCAAGAGAGAAGTCATTGGGAGGCAAGGTGGAGGTCTGCGGTGTTTACTGATGAGAGTTGGTTGTGCTTCGATGCCAGTGATGGTTGTGGGTTGGTTAGGAGGAGGCCAGATGAGGGCCAGCAACCAACCTGTCTGCATTCTAGACATACTGGACCTAAACTTGGAGTTACGGTCTGGGGTGCGATTTCGTATGACGGCGTGAGCACACTCTTGGTTATCCCACGCACCTTCACTGTGAAGTTGTACGTCAGCCTGGTGATTCGACCTGTTGCGCAGCCATCCATGAACAGCATTCCAGGTGGTGTTCTCCAACAGGATAACGCTCGCCCAAAAAAACCGCTGCTGTAAATCAACATGTTCTACAGAGTGTCGACGTGTTACCTTGGCCTGCTCGATCACCATATCTCTCTCCAATCACGTATGTCACATCATCGGACGACAATTCCAGCATCAATCGCCAGCAGTATTAACCGCCCCTGACCAACCGAGTACAACAGGTGTGGAACTCCATCGTACGAACTGGCATCCAGCACTTGAACAACACAATGCATGCACAATTGCATGCTCGCATTGAATATTCTGGCGGTTACTAATGTAGCAGCGTTTCATACATTTGCAATGGCTTATCTTGCAATGTTATCGACTTACAATGTTACCTAGGTATAAGTACTCTCGAAATTTCATTACGCTACATTAATTATTTTTTGGTGTTACGATTCTTTGTGCGTCAGTGTATTTAACACGTCAACTCGTTTGTAAAGTAATCAGGCGTATACGGCAAGAAATGAAGAATGAATTGATTGTTGGTGTTAATAACGATCATCCTCCTTTACCTCCTCTGCATTACTGCAGATGACGTCTCACTGAGCACATTTGTTCTGTGCATGCAGTACACGTGAGGCGCCTAGTTGTTTCCACTGCGCTGTGTGGAATACGAAGGTTCTGTTATAGTTCACTAACCTGCTGTCTTCAAGTTGATGTCCCCAGCGCAGAAAACAGCACGCAGGTCGTATGTTCTGTATCTTGAGGCTGAAACTGTCTTTCAGCGTGGTTCTGTTCTGAAATAATGTATCACTTCTTTGGGATGCCACTCGCGTATTGTCATATAGCCACACGAGAAGACTACATGACCTTAATACAACACCTTCTGATACAGCAAAGTACATGATCGAACACAATGTTTACGAAAATGTTTCTTTATTTCTGGCACGTGTCTGTGCCTCATGACTACCGGAGTGAATCTTTTAATACTGAATACTGGCAAACAAATCCTGCCACAGACAACATGGCAGTACATCTCGACTGCCTAATCCAGAGTGACGAACAGCCCGAAACACTTCGCGCGCCATACCAGAAAAGGCGTGAACCGAACGCTTCCGAAGTGCTTCGTCTGCAATTCCGTAAGTCTTTTGTTTTTGAAAAATGGTTCAAATGGCTCTGAGCACTATGGGGCTTAACTTCTGAGGTCATCAGTCCCCTAGAACTTAGACCTACTTAAACCTAACTAACCTAAGGACATCACACACATGCATGACCGAGGCAGGATTCGAACCTGCGACCGCAGCGGTCGCGCGGTTCCAGTGCCTAGAACCGCTCGGCCACTCAGGGCGGCTTTGTTTTTTATTTAAATTGTTTTCAATAATTCTAAAATGACTGATTAATAGTCAGCTGTTGAGAGATATTTATATTAAAAATTGAAGTCATTCCAATGAGTAGTTTAACTAATAATAATAACTATACTTTAATATTTTGTCGCCCTTGCGCCGAACACAGCAGCCAATCACAGAGCAGTAGCATTACGCAGGCGGTCTTTCTCACGGGAATGGTACCGAATCTAACATCTGTCACAGGTACCTCACAGCAAATTTTGTCATCTATATACTTCCTGCATCTCCACTGCTCTGGGCACAGCTTCTTGGAGCCTTATATGATGGCTGACTTAGCCAGAAATCTTACACGTCGGAAGTTGCTTTACATATGGGAGTTCTATTGTTTGCAGAATCGGTGATTTACTGGTTTTCCCGAAGTCAGTTCTGCTAATTGTAGACAATACGAGACAATTTTACAGGTGACATTCAGTAGGGTAATTCCTCAGTAGCTGGAACAGATGGTCTTTCCCAGTTTATGATGTATGGCCTGAATCAGTTATACACTCCTGGAAATGGAAAAAAGAACTCATTGACACCGGTGTGTCAGACCCGCCATACTTGCTCCGGACACTGCGAGAGGGCTGTACAAGCAATGATCACACGCACGGCACAGCGGACACACCAGGAACCGCGGTGTTGGCCGTCGAATGGCGCTAGCTGCGCAGCATTTGTGCACCGCCGCCGTCAGTGTCAGCCAGTTTGCTGTGGCATACGGAGCTCCATCGCAGTCTTTAACACTGGTAGCATGCCGCGACGGCGTGGACGTGAACCGTATGTGCAGTTGACGGACTTTGAGCGAGGGCGTATAGTGGGCATGCGGGAGGCCGGGTGGACGTACCGCCGAATTGCTCAACACGTGGGGCGTGAGGTCTCCACAGTACATCGATGTTGTCGCCAGTGGTCGGCGGAAGGTGCACGTGCCCGTCGACCTGGGACCGGACTGCAGCGACGCACGGATGCACGCCAAGACCGTAGGACCCTACGCAGTGCCGTAGGGGACCACACCGCCACTTCCCAGCAAATTAGGGACACTGTTGCTCCTGGGGTATCGGCGAGGACCATTCGCAACCGTCTCCATGAAGCTGGGCTACGGTCCCGCACACCGTTAGGCCGTCTTCCGCTCACGCCCCAACATCGTGCAGCCCGCCTCCAGTGGTGTCGCGACAGGCGTGAATGGAGGGACGAATGGAGACGTGTCGTCTTCAGCGATGAGAGTCGCTTCTGCCTTGGTGCCAATGATGGTCGTACGCGTGTTTGGCGCCGTGCAGGTGAGCGCCACAATCAGGACTGCATACGACCGAGGCACACAGGGCCAACACCCGGCATCATGGTGTGGGGAGCGATCTCCTACACTGGCCGTACACCACTGGTGATCGTCGAGGGGACACTGAATAGTGCATGGTATATCCAAACCGTCATCGAACCCATCGTTCTACCATTCCTAGACCGGCAAGGGAACTTGCTGTTCCAACATGACAATGCACGTCCGCATGTATCCCGTGCCACCCAACGTGCTCTAGAAGGTGTAAGTCAACTACCCTGGCCAGCAAGATCTCCGGATCTGTCCCCCAATGAGCATGTTTGGGACTGGATGAAGCGTCGTCTCACGCGGTCTGCACGTCCAGCACGAACGCTGGTCCAACTGAGGCGCCAGGTGGAAATGGCATGGCAAGCCGTTCCACAGGACTACATCCAGCATCTCTACGATCGTCTCCATGGGAGAATAGCAGCCTGCATTGCTGCGAAAGGTGGATATACACTGTACTAGTGCCGACATTGTGCATGCTCTGTTGCCTGTGTCTATGTGCCTGTGGTTCTGTCAGTGTGATCATGTGATGTATCTGACCCCAGGAATGTGTCAATAAAGTTTCCCCTTCCTGGGACAATGAATTCACGGTGTTCTTATTTCAATTTCCAGGAGTGTAGTTCACCCTTATTTCTTGATTCCATGTCAATAAGTTTCTGGATTCCCTTACGGAGTTGGATTCCCTAGTTTTTAAAAATTCCACATGTACTCCATCAGTTCCTGGTGGTTTGTAATTTTTTTAGACAATCCACAAACTTCAATAATTGCACTCTGCTGATCTTCTCCATATTTTTTCTATGAAGAGTTGCTCAATTATTTTGCAACTGCCTGCCAAAATTCCATTAAAACACTCTCTCCATCCACCCAGAACACGATGTTTATCTGGCATTAAATTTCTTTCTTTATAGTTATCGTTATTTTAGATCTGTATTCCTGAGCTCCTCCCTCAATACTCTTATAAAACATTCTACTTTCATTCCTAATGGCCTTCCATGTCCTTTATATTTCTCATTCGATTTTCATTCCTAAAGTAATGTCCTTCCATGTCCTCTATATTTCTCCTCATGACTTCCCTTTTATTTCTCCCACACCTCCCTGCTGCCCTTATTCGTTTTTCATTGTGAATTGCTTGATTAGATGCTGCATTTCGAAGTAAGCATTCAAATCTTCCTTCCTTCTTCGGTCCCACCAACTGTCTAACAAATCAGTTCTTTACTATAGTTTACAGAAGCGTCCACTTAAGCAACTTGATTATCACCTTCATGTGTAAAACAAGTAACGACAATTCCCCCACCAGCATTACCACACATTAAGTACGACGACTCACCACAATCACAAATATATAATTATTTTCTCCGCTAGTTTTAGCGGATTTTTGTTTCTAAACGTATTATGTTATAGAAGCACTCGGTGCGAATGAAGAGCAGCTTTCTAGCTGCTGTGAACCCGATAGCAAAACGAGGAACACGATGAAGAACAATGAAAAAATAAACAAGTCCCAGGTTGTCAGACGAAGTTGAGGCAATCACGGGAAACTTGATGAACAACAGACTAACAGACTAACAGCAGTGAAGCAGAGAGCGGCAAGGAGACGCATTTGCCATTTGCCGGCTTTGGGAAGACGGCAGACTTTGGAAGCCTCTTCGAAAGATTTATTTTACGAACAGTGCCGGGACAGCTACGTCCCTAAGCCGCTAGGCAGACAGGCCTCCTTTATAAGCCGATTCCGCCGCCCCAGCAAACGATCTTCCAGTGCCTGCACAAGGGCGGTGCCGCTCACAGAATGGCTTCTTCACTCACTCAAGTCATTTTGCCGTACAGCATCCAGTTATCCTCCTCCACGAGTAAAACGAACTGCGACCGTGCTGTGTAATTGCGTTTGTGTTACATCGGGCACGAGAAATATATGCAGGATGTTTACGTGGTCAACGTGAGAGCCACACGAGAACATTTATACAGGGTGTTTCACAATTCATACTACACACGTCTAGCGGGGACTTAGTAGATCGAATTTTGCATAGGAACCCACGTCCGGAAACGTCATCCAATGACGTTACAAAGCGTCAGAGATACAGCCGCCGGCGCCTGTATATGTAGGTATACAGGATGGTCCATTGATAGTGACCGGGCCAAATATCTCACGAAATAAGCATCAAACGAAAAAACTACAAAGAACGAAACTCGTCTAGCTTGAAGGTGGAAACCAGATGGCCCGCTAGATGGCGCTGCCACAGGTCAAACGGATATCAACTCCGTTTTTTTTTTTTTTTAAATTGGAACCCCCATTTTTTTAATTAAATATTCGTGTAGTGCGTAAAGAAATAAAATGTTTTAGTCGGACCACTTTTTTCGCTTTGTGATAGATGGCGCTGTAATAGTCACAAACGTGTAAGTACGTGGTATCACGTAACATTCCACCAGTGCGGGCGGTATTTGCTTCGTGATACATTACCCGTGTTAAAATGGACCGTTTACCAATTGCGGAAAAGCTCGATATCGTGTTGATGTATGGCTATTGTCATCAAAATGCCCAACTGGGTGTGCTATGTATGCTGCTCGGTATCCTGGACGATACCATCCAAGTGTCCGGACCGTTCGCCGGTTAGTAACGTTATTTAAGGAAACAAGAAGTGTTCAGCAACATGTCAAACGTCAACTACAACCTGCAACAAATTATGATGCCCAAGTAGGTGTTTTAGCTGCTGTCGCGGCTAATCCGCACATCAGTAGCAGACAAATTGCGCGAGAATCTGGTATCTCAAAAACGTCGATGTTGAGAATGCTACATCAACATCGATTGCACCCGTATCATATTTCTATACACCAGGAATTGCATGGCGACGACTTTGATCGTCGTGTACAGTTCTGCCACTGGGCACGAGAGAAATTACGGGACGATGACAGATTTTTTGCACGCGTTCTATTTGGCGACGAAGCGTCATTCACCAATAGCGGTAACGAAAACCGGCATAATATGCACTATTGGGCAACGGAAAATCCACGATGGCTGGGACAAGTGTAACATCAGCGACCGTGGTGGGTTAATGTATGGTTCGGCCTTATGGAAGACCCCCATTTCATCGATGGCAATCTAAATGGTGCAATGTGTGCTGATTTCCTACGTAATGTGCTACCGATGTTACTACAAGATGTTTCACTGCATGACAGAATGGCGATGTACTTCCAACATGATGGATATCCGGCACATAGCTCACGTGCGGTTGAAGCGGTATTGAATAGCATACTTCATGACAGGTGGATTGGTCATCGAAGCACCATACCATGGCCCGCACGTTCACCGGATCTGACATCCCCGGATTTCTTTCTGTGTGGAAAGTTCAAGGATATTTGCTAACGTGATCCACCGACAACGCCTGACAACATGCGTCAGCGCATTGTCAATGCATGTGCGAACATTACAGAAGGCGAACTACTCGCTGTTGAGAGGAATGTCGTTACACGTATTGCCAAATGCATTGAGGTTGACGGACATCATTTTGAGCATTTATTGCATTAATGTGGTATTTACAGGTAATCACACTGTAACAGCATGCGTTCTCAGAAATGATAAGTTCACAAAGGTACATGTACCTTCGTTCTGTATTTTAATTTAAAAAGCCTACCTGGTACCAAATATTCGTCTAAAATTGTGTGCCATATGTTTGTGACTATTACAGCGCCATCTGTCACAAAGCGAAAAAAGTGGTCCAACTAAAACATTCATATTTCTTTAGGTACTACACGAATATTGTAATAAAAAATGGGGGTTTCTATTTAAAAATACGTAGTTGATATCCGTTTGACCTATGACAGCGCGATCTAGCGGGCCAACCATAGCGCCATCTGGTTTCCCCCTTCAAGCTAGACGAGTTTCGTTCTTTGTAGTTTTTTCGTTTGATGCTTATTACGTGAGATATTTGGCCCGGTCACAATCAATGGACCACCCTGTATACAGGGTGTTCCTGGGCTATGTTACAAGCCTTTTAGGATGATGGAGAGGGATAGATGCATCAATTTGAGGTAAGGGTCCCTGTACCGGAAAAGACAAAATCGAAAGTTATAAGCGAAATTCGTTATGGTACCTCTGAGGTGACCTCGTCCCCATCCCCCGGCATACCCGTCCTGAATCCAACTCCACTCCTGATGTTATCCTCTCCTCCCCCAACCTCCTTGGCCGCATAACGGTGGATGTCCTGGAGCCTATTGGTAGCGACCATCTCCCTGTCCTCCTCACCGTTTCAGACGGTCGTCGCCCTCGCCCCGACCCTCGTACTGACCCTCCCCCTAAGTATGTCCACGACTATTCCCGAGCCGACTGGAATGCCTACCGGGATACCCTTTCCACCCAGGTCGATAGCCACCCTCTCACCTACCACCACCCTGACGATGTCACCCATGCCGCCTCCTTTCTCCAGCAGACCTTGTCTGAGGCCGTGGAGGCCCAAGTCCCTACTGTCGCCATCCACCCCCACCGTCCTACCTTACCCCCACAGGCCGTCCTCCTCCACCATGAATCCCGTCGTCTCTACCGTGCCTTCCTCCGCACGCGTGACCCGGACACGCTACGACGCCACCGGCAACTACAGCGACACATTCATAATTTGCTCGCGGCTAAGAAACGCCGGGACTGGCGACAGACATGCACCCGTTTAAATGCAACCCTACCAATCAACTCGTCCAAGTTCTGGTCGGCCTTCCGTCGCCTTACCGGAACTAAACCCTCCCCCTATTATCCTCTTCTCCATGATGATCACCCTTTCCCTGACTCCCTTAGTAAGGCCAATCACTTTGCCTCCTACCTCTCCGATGTATTTTCCGTCCCCGATGATCCCCAGTTCGATTACTCCCTCTTCCCGGATGTCCGCGATCGAACTGACACCTCTTCCCCTCCCCTCGCTCCTGGCTTCCAGTACTTGGACAACATTACACACACGGAACTCAATGCCCCTATCACTACACAGGATCTCATTGCTACCCTCCGCACAAAACGCAACACCGCTCCTGGTCACGATCGTGCCACCTACCGTCACCTTCGTGAAGCTCCTGTCTCTTTCCTCTCCACCCTGGCCAGGCTCTACAATGTAGTCCTGTCCACCGGTTACTACCCCGACCTGTGGAAAACCTCCCGTATCCTCATGTTCCTTAAACCTGGCAAACCGCCGTCCGCCGTCTCCTCCTACCGTCCCATCAGCCTTACCTCGGTCTTCAGCAAGGTCCTAGAATCTATCCTCACCCGCCGCATCCACCAGCATCTCCGCCAGCACCGCCTCCTTCCCGTCACCCAGTGTGGCTTTCGGCCATCCTTCTCTTCCGACGATCTTCTCCTTCACCTCACTCATCTCCTTTCCGAACAGCTTAATTCCCGTCGCTCCGCCATCTTCCTCTCACTTGACCTCGAACGCGCTTATGACCGCGTCTGGCATTCCGGTCTCCTCTTCAAGCTCCAAACCTTTGCCCTTCCCATTAACTACGTCCGTCTGATCGGTTCCTTTCTCTCCCGCCGTCCTTCCTATGTCACCATCCATAACACCGATTCCTACACCTTTTTCCCCTCCGCCGGTGTGCCCCAAGGCTCCGTCCTCTCCCCCCTTCTGTACCTTTTGTACACGGCGGACATGCCGCCGCCGTCGCCCCCCGTCCACCTCCTCCAGTTTGCCGATGACACCGCCTTCCTCGCCCTTGCCCCCACCCTGCAACGCTCCCAACGCCTTCTCCAATCCCATCTTGACCGGTTCACCGCTTGGTGCAACCAGTGGTTGCTCAAGGTCAATCCCTCCAAAACCCAGGCGATCATTGTAGGCAAAACCACCCCTTCCTTCCGCCTCCTTGATTTCTATCTCACCGTCTATGGCCGTCCTATCGCCCTCACTCCCACCCTTAAGTACCTTGGCGTCACCCTCGACCGTCGCCTCTCCTGGACTCCCCATCTCCAGACAATCCAAGCCAAGGCACGTTCCCGACTCCGTCTCCTCAAGCTCCTTTCCGGCCGCACGTGGGGTCTGGACCCCTCCACAATCCTCCACACCTATAAATCCCTCATCCGCCCTATCCTTTGTTACGCCCATCCAGCCTGGATCTCCGCCCCCCCTACCTTCTATAAATCCCTCCAAATCCTTGAACGCCATGCTCTCCGCCTTGCCTATCGCATCCGTCTCCCCTCCCCCATGCGGATCCTGTATGATCTCATCCCCTTCCCCCACCTCCTCCTTTTCCTTGAAAGGATACGTATCCTGTACACCTCACGTAAACTTGATCCTCCTCACCCACTCATTTCCCCGATCCTCTCCCACCCCCGCCCGCTGCCGCGCCTGTATTCTCATGTCCCACCCGGTCTCCATCTCTCCACCCTCCATACCCTCTCCCAAGGTGGCTTCCGCCAGCTCCCCCTCCCTGATGATGTCCTCGTCCCCTCCATCTACCCCTCCTATCAACTTTGACCCTGCCCCGCCCCTCACTTCCCGTGTCCTTTCCTTTCGGCACCCTCCCTCCCTTCTCTTCTCTTCCCTTCCCTTCTTTTTCCGTCTCCCTGTCCCCTCCCTTCCCCCTCTTCCCCCGGGCTTCCTCTCCCCCTTCCTCCCTCCCCCCTATCTCCCCTGCCCGTGGCATCTATGCTCTCCCCTCTCGCTCTCCCACTCCCCTTCCTCCTCCTCCTCTCTTGGCAGGTCCCCGGACTCGCACACGTATAGTGAACATTCGCGCGCCGGAGATCGTCGCCTTTTGTGTCTCATGTGTGTGACGTCGTATAGTGTTTTTGGTGTCCGCCGTCCCACTCTTACGTTCACTTGTGCCGTCGGACTCATCAGCGTTTTGTGCGCCGTGCCGACGTGTTTTCAGTGTTGTTATCGTCACATGTGAACGACTCCGTGTTTTTTATGTCTCTGTGACCTCTCTCTTTTGCCCGTCACTTTGTTCATTTTCATTCACCATGTTTTATACTCTTGTAAAACGCTATGGCTGAAGAGCGGCGTAGTGTGCCGCTGCCAGCCTACCTGAGTTGTACAGGTTTTAAAATAACAATAAAGTAAAAAAAAAAAAAAAAAAAAATGGTACCTCTGAGAGTGGAATAAATGATGTGGTGCTGTTGTTGCTAAGAAATTACGGTAGGAAACTTGCAGAGGTGGTAGTATTGATAAAAACAAAAAATGATGCCCAGTAAACATGGATTCTACAATGCATTGCTTAATACCGATGAGAAGCCGGCCGGTGTGGCCGTGCGGTTAAAGGCGCTTCAGTCTGGAACCGCGTGACCGCTACGGTCGCAGGTTCGAATCCTACCTCGGGCGTGGATGTGTGTGATGTCCTTAGGTTAGTTAGGTTTAATTAGTTCTACGTTCTAGGGGACTGATGACCTCAGATGTTAAGTCGCATAGTGCTCAGAGCCAGTTGAACCAACACCGCTGAGCACTTGTTCAATAGAGGTGTGTTTCACAGCAGCAAAAATGAACAAGTGCTCATGGCTGCTCAGGTATACATTTTAGAGCCCATGTTGAGTCGAGATTTTTCCTTGTCTTGGTCCACACCACCACCACCTTTGAAAGTTTTATACTCCACAATCTTAGCAACAACAATACCGTCAGATGCATCAGAATGATTTTCGCTTGTAACCTTCGACTCGTTCGTTTCCGAACCCGGGACTCATACCTCTAATCGATACATTTATCTGTCACCATTATCGATTAAAATTGGTATCAACATCACGATCTCAACCTGCATGTATGAGGATTGGAACTTGAATAGTGGCAACTATTTATTTACAGCTCGTACAGATACGTGTTTCAAAGTTTTACTGACCTTCAAGGTAGTCACCAGCATTGTGTATAACCAGTTGCCAGCGATGTGGAAGTCGTACGATACTCTTAGCAGTGCTAGATGTGTTGACAGTTCGAGCGGCGCGGTCTGTTGCCTGACGAATTTGTAGCAGTCCTGAAGCGAATGCCGTAAAGTGTTTCCTTCAGTTTAGAAATCGAGTTGAACTTACGAGTGCTTAAGTCAGGGGAGTGCAGTAGGTGGTATAGCACTAAGCAGCCCCATCAGTCAAACAAATCAGTAACTGCTTGCACTGTACGTGCTTGAGCATTGCCCTGCAAAATGATGGTCAGATCCTGCAGAAACTCACAACTAAGCCGTAAGCCACTTGCAGTCTTCATTCGAGGCATTTTTGTGCAAATTTGCAGCCACAGCTTCTCCTGCTGCACAAAGGTGTTGCCTCAATCACTGCTGCGTACAGACTGTGTGACTTACTTCCCGCGCCATTTCGGCCTTACAATCTTTTCCAGTCCCCAGAGCCACTTTCGTTTCAAACAAAAGCACACTGACTTTTACATAACACCTACATCTTACATTCTTCCTAAGTGTGACCATTTCTTACATTGTCAAACTTACATCAACATGAACAGTTTATACATACAAATATTTTTAAATACAAAAGGTCATCAGAAAATTATTTAACGTAATAAACAATTTCCATAGTGTAAGTGGGCTGTTTAGGTTTTTATGTTGGTAACGCTACGTAGCGCTCTGTATGAAAATCACTGACTGTGCTGTATGCAGTCTGTGGCTGGGTGGCATTGTTGGGCAGTTGGATGTGAACAGCACGTAGCGTTGGGCAGTTGGAGGTGAGCCGGCAGCAGTGGTGGATGTGGAGAGAGAGATGTCAGAGTTTTGAGAGCGGACGATCTGGACGTGTGTCCGCCAGAAAAAAGAAATTTCACCTTTACACGCTATTAAGGTAAATACATTGTTTGTTCTCTATCAAAATCATTTTTGCTAACTACGCCTATCAGTAATTAGTGCCTTCAGTAGTTAGTATCTTTTATTGAGCTGGCAGTACTAGCGCTCACTGTATTGCAGTAGTTCGAGTAACGAAGATTTTTGTGAGGTAAGTGATTCATGAAAGGTATAGGTTATTGTTAGTCAGGGCCATTCTTTTGTAGGGATTATTGAAAGTCAGGTTGCGTTGCGCTGAAAAAAATATTGGTTTCAGTGTAGCGATAATCAGAATAAGCTGTCTGTGTATCAAATAACATAGCACAGTAACTCATAATTTTTCTAAGGGGACGTTTCAATAGTATTTTACATACAATGCTCACATACAAGAGAAAGAACTTCGAACTCCAGTGTACCACACTTTACATCTACAGAAAATATAGTACCAAAATGCGAATATTTTAAAGCAAAAAAACTATAAAAATTGAAATGAACCATAAACAAATAATGTTTTAATATGTATCTCGAAATGACCACAACGACATAATCAGAGCTTATACAGAGGTTTAACGACAGCCATTTATCCCACGCGCTATTCGCTAATGGGGCACGGGAGAATCCTGTGTTACCTGAAGTATCCTCTGCCGTACGCCATAAGGTGGCTTCCAGATTGTAGTTGTAGATGTGGCTCTGTCAGTGGTACAAGTCTGCAGTGGTGATACCGCAACACTTTAGACTAATTTATGACTGCATTAATCCGTAAAAGTAGCGAGATGCAGAGCGCACCGGCCGTGGGGTGGGGGATTATAGCGGACTCGCTAACTCGCGTCTGTGGAGGAAAGTTGGCAGCGAGATAGCAGCCGGTGTCCTTGAGAGCCGGCTACCAGCAGAGGAGAGGGGCCGTAACGACGGCCAGTTGTCTGTGTTTGTGTGTGGGTGGAAGGGAGTGGGGAGGAGGGGGGGGGGTTTGGGCCAGCGCCGCCGCCGTATTTATTGAGGCAATCCCGGGCCGGCTACCGGCTAACAAGCGTCGCGACGGACAACTTTTCCTGCCGCCGTCTCTGCAGGCCAGAGCGTCGCAGAGGTTTGGGGCAGGGCTGTCCACTGTCCGGTGTCCACCCATCGCTAGGGCAACGCTCTGCTCACATGCAGACAGGGGTAGTTTGCCAGGTATAATGGACTGCGAGGGCAAAAACAATGGACAAGTGGTTGCCATACACACGGTATCAGTGCAGTACTCGATATCATTGTTTATAAAATCTCTCAAAATAAAAAAAAAATTTTAAAAATGTGTGTGTGTGAAATCTTATGGGATTTAACTGCTAAGGTCATCAGTCCCTAAGCTTACACACTACTTAACCTAAATTATCCTAAGGACAAACACACACACCCATGCCCGAGGGAGGACTCGAACCTCTGCGGGGACCAGCTGCACAGTCCATGACTGCAGCGCCCTAGACCGCTCGGCTAATCCCGCGCGGCTAAAATCTCTCCATACTGTGTTATAACTCATTTGTGTGATATCTGTTATCACATAAAAGCCGGCCGTTGTAGCCGAGCGGTTCTAGGCGTGATTCAGTCTGGAACCGCGCGACTGCTGCGGTCGCAGGTTCGAATCCTGCCTCGGGCATGGATGTGTGTGATGACCTTAGGTTAGTTAGGTGTTGTGTACATAGTTCCGCGCAGTCAGCGCGTACACAACTTTCCCACTAGAGCGCACCCCGCTAAGCACAACAGCGCAGGCGCAGCGCTCGTCCGTCTCCGCACTATGAGATGGCGCTGTCTTACAGACGGACCAAATTCTGCTTCCGCCGATCCGCGTATTAACATGTAACGCAGCCAATGAGATTGCTGCTAACGTAGAACCTTTTCTCGTCGCGGATCACACTCGCGCAGTGATACCTGAATGCGCGAGGTATTATAACGAGTGTACAGACCTCCGATTAGTCAGTCTGCATTTGTCTGCACCAGTATGTACGAGTCTGCATTAGTCTGTACCAGTTTATAGTCAAGTTTCAGTCTGCGCCTAATAAGATTACCATATTCCTGTACATAGCCAGGAAGAGAAATGAATAGACACTTTGTCAAGTATCAGAGATATGTGAGAATAAGATTAACGTACCAATACCAAAGGAACTTCAGATGGTCAATTGTAAATAGCATCCAGAATCAAGTTAAGTAAGGTTTATGATTGTTATTATTTTAATAAATGTGTGTGAAAATTAATCAAGTTTCGTTTAAAGTTGGTCACTGTCAATCTGTTACTCTAAGCGTGCAAGTGGCATTTCTATCATCTGACCTAATGGCAGAAGATAAACACGTCACGATAAGACCACGAGACATATTGCTGACACTCGCCTACTTCGTTAGAGCGACAAGTCAAATAATCTGATGGTGTGCGTACCAGAGGTCTTACAGTACGCACACCACATTAGGTTTAAATAGTTCTAAGTTCTAGGGGACTGATGACCACAGATGTTAAGTCCCCTAGTGGTCAGAGCCATTTGAACCGTGTCACATAAAACCAATTACACTCAGGTGACAAAAGTCATGGGACACGCACATTTAGAGGTGCCCGCAGTATCGCGTACACAAGGTATAAAACTGCAGTGCATTGGCCGCGCTGTCATTTATGCTCGGGTAACTCACGTCAAAAGATTTCCCATGTGATTTTACACGACTTCGAACGCGGAATGGTAGTTGGAACTAGAGGCAAGGGACATTCCGTTTCGAAAATCGTTAGGGAATTCAGTATTGAGAGATCCACAGCGTCAAGAGTGTGCTGACAACACGCAATTTCAGGCCTTCCCTCTCACAATGGACGACGCACTGGATGATGACCTCCACTTAACGACCGAGAACAGCGGCGTTCCCATGGAGTTGTCAGTGCTAACAGACAAGCAACCCTGTGTGAAATAACGGCAGAAATCAATGTGAGACGTAAGACGAACGTGTCCGTTAGGGAAGTGCTGCGAAGTCTGACGCTAATGAGCTATAGCAGTGAACTACCGATGCGAGAGCCTCTGCCAACAGCACGACATCGCCTGCTGCACTTCACATGGGCTCGTGACCACATCGATCGGACACTAGAATGCTGGAAAACAGTGACCTGCTCAGATGCGTCCAGATTTCATTTGGTAAGAACTGATGGTAATGTTCGAGTGTGGCGTAGATCCACGAAGCCATGGGCCCAAGTTGTGAACAAGGCTGCTCGTGGCTCCATAATGATGCAGGTTGCGTTAACATTGAATGGACTGTATCCTCTGGTCCAACTAAGCCTATCATTGACTGGAAACGGTTATCTACGGCTACTTGAACGCCACTTGCAGCCATCTTCGATGGAATTTTTATGGATGACACTGCGCCATGTCACCGGGCCACAGTTGTTTGCGATTGGTTTGGAGAACATTCTGGACAATTCGAGCAAATGATTTGGCCACATATATTGCCCTACACGAACCACATCGAACACTTATGGCACATAATCGAGAGGCCAGTTTGTGCACAACATCTTGCATCAGGAACACTTTCGTAATTATGGACGGCGACAGAGGCAGCATGGGTCATTTTGCAGGCGACATTGTAATGTTGATGCATTAAGTTGTTCTCAAAGCAGTGCTGATATTCAAGACAATAAAACCGGGTTAAAAGCTGTGAGCTATGTGGAAGATAACCTTGCATTACTAAGCAACTGTTTCACCAGGTATCCAGTCTAGCTTACGAAATTCCCAACCAGACTAACATTAATTATAATCTTTTAATAGTCATCTTACAACAACCGGTAATATATATATATATATATATATATATATATAAAAAGAATTTAAATAAAAAGAAATAAATCAGTTTATATTTGGACATATATTTTAACATTGATCACTGTTCTATTAAAATTTCAGCACGTTAAACTTGATTCATAACTAAACTGGTGCCTTATTTAGGATTGTGAAAATGTGAGTTTGTAATCTTACGGAACACATCAAATATGGAGCCAAGATTGGGAGACTGCATACAACACTGCATTCATAAAATAACACACAAAAAACGTTGATACATATGCAAGAGGAAATTAACCACAACCAACCGATTCAATTTTCACCCAAAGAAGTTATGTTCGTGGTGCAATCCTGTCCGTCATGAAATTACCACACACTGGTAAACTAAATTCCTACTAACTCTCTGTGAAATCTTCCCGAAAAGAGTAGCTGAGGGCTACTTTGATCATTACACAACATGCTTCACGTGGTCAACTTTGTTTACACAAAGAGTGTAACTCCATAATAATTTTGATAATTAAAATAAATTACATCGAAACGCAATTTACAAAAGAAAAACCTCGAACTCGTTACTATCGTCTTACTATTAACCTGATGGGTCAAACAATTGTATGAGCGCGTGGTACTGGTCTCACAAAGTACACCCCACGTGGGTTGAACATAAAGAAAAGTTGCTATATTGAAAAACATTGTCAAGACGAGACGTTATTATCTCACGCACATTCGCATTTAAGATTGATGATCTTAGTTAGAGTTACGGCTCATGAACACGTGGTTCCACTTTACTCACGAAACAGTGACAAAGCAACTACTGGAAGATATTCTGAACTTCACTCTCGAATTACTCTGCTTTGCAATTTAAGATAACATAAGATATTTTAGATTTGAACTTGAAATAAAGGTAATTAAATTTTCAGTTAGGCTGAAGAAATCCATTGTCCTACGGACTTAGCAGAGATGCGCTTAGCCGGAGATCTTACCACTTTAGGCGCTCGCCGCGGACAGACTGGCCTGGGCCCCTACCGAGGGTGCTTCACAGATACAAATGGAAGTGACCAGAGAGGCAGCTTCCTGTACCAACATGACAAGGGACGGACAGGACCATACCAAGAATAGAAACCTCTTTGCTTTTAGAAAGCTTAGCTACCTGTTCCGACGTTGGTCCTACTGTTCTCTAGCAGACAGGCTTGTCTGCTACCATCGAGCATGCAACAAGAAACACATTTGTTCATTCATCCTTTCGCACAGAAGGGAAGGGAGATGACAGTATCTTATCTTATACGGTATATAAAAGAAAGCGGATGTAGGTTCCGTATGAGACTGTGTGACACGAATTACATATAAACTGTGTTTTAAAGTGTAGTAGTGCGACAGATCGTTCTTGTTTATGTGTAAAAGTAACACGTTCCACTGCTCAGTCTCCTACCAGATAGTCAGAAACACCACAGTAAATTTAGAAGCGGAATGTATGCCATAAATGGCAACAGTTTTAAGAAATTAACATGAAAGGAATCCAACAGAGACCTTTCAACATCCAACAACTTGTCGAGTCCATGCAAAGTCCAGTTGCTGCACTACGCTGGGCAAAAGGAGGTTCAAAACTTTAAGAAGTATTCCATGACTTTTGTTTCCTCAGTGTATGAGAAATAATTCTAACTCAGTAGCTGGCTGGTGCTTGAGCACGAAACCACTAATCAGGTCACGTTAAAATAACACACTTTGTATGTAAATCTTAACTGATTGCACCGAAGCTGAAAGGATGGGAAAAGGAACGTAGAGCTTTATGCACTCAGACTGGACTCACGCAGGTAGGTAAAGTCCGGAGAGCAATCGGCTATCACCACAAGCATGCAACTAGAGGGAAGAGATTCATTCCGAATGAAACAACTTTTCTGATATAAGATGTGGGAAATCACGCTCACAACATGTGTGGCTCAAATGGCTCTGAGCATTATGGGACTTAATATCAGAGGTCATCAGTCCCCTAGAACTTAGAACTACTTAACCTTAAATAACCTAAGGACATCACATACATTCATGTCCGACGCAGGATTCGAACCGCGCGACCGTAGGGGTCGCGCGGTTCCAGGCATAAGAGACTAGAACCGCTCGGCCACAACGGCCGGCTCAGCATGTATGAGTAAAGGAAAGAACACGTGGGTGCATAAATCACTCCTCGAGAAACACCTTGATGAAACAGCAAAAATCACTGAGTACAGCGTACACAACTACAAAGGTTAGATTAAATGATGAAGAACGGCGAACAGATCAACGAGACCACGGAAGGTCCCAGTGGTTAATCAACACGCGGTCCTCACAAACAAAACAGGCTACTATTATTCCGCAGAACTACCAAAATATAGGTGCTCAAGTAACAAGTTAGATGCCGATGCTTGTATCTAACTCGGATCACGACGTGAAGTACAAAAACTGTAGATGAGGGCTCACTGAACGAGGAACTCGTGGAAATGAATGAAACTAAGGACACGTGGAAATCGGGATATTTGTGCACACGTCAGTCTGATTGCAGGAAGCAGATCGGCCCCCAAGATCCACTAGACTCTTGGAGGGTTAAAACTTCTGATTACCTCATAAATGACTTAACGATTGAAATATTTTACGTTAGACATAAGAAAAACTTTAGAAAGGTTTGAAACAATGAGTGAAATTTGTTTGAAGTCATTAAGTGGTCTCGTTATCAAACACTGCATGGCTGTTTCCTGGGTGGATTTTCACGCATCTCAATGTCTATGACTCAAGTGCGTGTCCTTTAACAATATAATTCTACAAGTACATTTAGTAGTACATGTCGATAGTGTCTGCAAACTGCGTAGCGAATGGTGTTAGTAATGAAGAAGTAATAAATTAAAACGCCATGCGTGGTGTGACAGTTTTACTACAGAACAACGAAAATACAGTAATCGCTAACTTTTTTCCTTTCATCTTTCTAGGCGAGGGGCGGGGGGGAGGGGGGGGAGGGGGGGTTCAGCGAGAAAAAGCTTCGTGAAAGTTTGTATTTATGTGTAAAATTTGTTCGAGGTTGCCAAGTGCTCTCTTTCTCAAATACTGGATCGATGTAACCTGGAATTTTTTGCGTGGTTAGTTCCTCTGTCTCATAACATACATTTTCTAACTGCAATACTTGTCTACATACGCCGCAAGTTAACCTACGGGGTGTGGTGGAGGGTACTTTGCACCACTACGAGTTAAGGACCACAAAGACAACAGAAAACAGCGACCGTACGGCGACAGATAGGCGGGCGGTTTTCCGTTGCTCCATTTGCGAGTGGAATACGAAACGTCGTACGATCGCTGTTTTCTGTTGTCTTTGTGGTCCTTAAGCCAAATGTGCGCTGGCGGTAGTAGAATCGTTCTGCAGTCAGCTTCTAATGCCGATTCTCTAAATTTTCTCAGTAGTGTTTCGTGAAAAGAACGCAGTCTTCCCTGCAAGGATTCTCATTTGATTTCACAAAGCATCTCCGTAATACTCACGTGTTGATCGAACCCACCCGTAACAGATTTAGCAGCCAGGCTCTGAATGGCTTCGACATCTTTCTTTCATCCGACCTGGTGGCCATCCCTAACATTCGAGCAGTGCTCAAAAATGGATCGCACTAGTGCCCTATATGCGGTCTCCTTTGTAGATAAGCTACACTTGTTCGCTCTGTTAAACATATAATACAAGATGATACACATCAATGCGTGGATTACAAAAGCATTTTAAAATTCAAAATTCGGGCCGCCTCCGTAGCAGAGTGGTCAGAGCCGCTGACTGCCATGTGTAGGACCCGAGTTCGATTCCCGATACTGCCAGGAACCTACCCTGGGTGAAGAACTGCGCCGGAACGTACTCAGCCTCTTGATTCGAACTGCGGAGCTACTTGACCGATTAGTAGAGATTCCAGGTCACGAAAACTGACAACGACCTGGAGTGCAAAGTGCCGACCCCACTCCGATGTACGAGGTTTGTCCGGAAAATACGTATAAAAGTTGAATAATGTCCTTTTGTTACAAGTTGCAGTCACCGCCAGGAGGGACTACTGCTGTAATCAATCCCATCAATGCTCAGTTCGAGTCAGGGCACTCTGCGTGAAGGTGGGAGTGTACGGCAGCTTGTTGACAGTTACCCTTTTTCACCTGCCGTCGGCATGGAGCTCTCTCTGATTGAGGAACAGCGTGTCAACATCAAGTTTCTTGCAAAGCTAGGCAAGAATGGCCGTGAGATTTTTGAGTGTTTGAAACACGTTTACGGAGACAATTCTCTGAAGGAACCAACAGTGAACAAGTGGTTAAAAAGGTTCCGAGATGGCCGAGAAGAAATGAACGATGACCCTTGCTCAGGACGGCCGTCGACATCGAGTTACGAAGCAAATGTTGAACAAATTCGGGCTTGTGTTCTTAAAGACCGTAGATTGACAGTCAGAATGATTGCTGACGAACTGTCAACCCCCAAAACAATCGTTCACGAAATCCTGACACAAAAACTTGAAATGAAGAAATTGTGTGCGAAATTCGTACCGAAGTTCTTGACGCCAGAACAGAAAGCAAAGAGGGTTGAGTGCTGTGAGGATTGGTTGGAAGCAGAGGAACGAGGGGACTTTCTCAACCGAGTCATCACTGGAGACGAGTCCTGGTTTTACGAATTCGATGTGGAGTTTAAATCTCAGAGCAAGAAATGGAAACTAGTAGGAGAACCGAGAGCAAAAAAGTCGCGAAAATCAAGGTCCAGTGTGAAGACAATGTTGATTGTTTTCTTTGATTCTAGGGGCATTGTTCACAAGGAATTTGTCCCTCCCGGCCAGAGAATGAACGGAAATTTTTACGTTGAAGTTCTGACACGTCTCAGACCTCGTGTGGCCCGAGTTCGACCGGAGTTGGGAAAAGGGGGCAGGTGGATCCTTCATCACGACAATGCGCCCATTCACACGTCGCTCGTTGTGCGCGAGTTTTTGGCCCGAAGTTCAATCACCTTGACAAACAACCCGCCTTATTCACCCAATTTAGCCCCGTGTGACTTCTTCATGTTCCCGAAATGCAAAATGGTGCTTCGGGGGCGGCACTTGGGAGATGTGGAAGCCATCAAGGCGGAAACGACACGGCAACTGAACAACATCACAACTGAAGACTTTCAGCAATGTTATAAACAGTGGAAACGGCGTTGGCAGAAGTGTATCGCGTCTCAGGGCGAGTACTTTGAAGGAGACCATATTGTAATACCTGAATAATTGTAAAATAAAGTTATTATTCAACTTTTATACGTATTTTCCGGACAAACCTCGTATACCGCTCCCAGTGACGCCACTGACAGACGATGACACGGCGGTCGGTCGGTTCCGAAAAGCCCGCCAGTGCCAGTGAACGGAAGACAAATTTTTGCTGCTGGTCAATGCCGTCTGATAGCAAGCACTAAGTGGAGCTGTGAACTATAAACCCTGAACCGGGTTAGCCACTTACAAGGAGAGGTCCCCTTTGGTAGGATCGACCTTTTGGAACCAAGTATACGGTGATGTAGATTAATATCCCAGGTATCACATACTGAAGCCATTCACCATAGTGAGCCCTCGTTTGCGAGTAAGTACAGAAATAAAATTTCTGAATTTTGCGTAGTGCTTAATAACGTTAAAAATGTTGAGCTACTGAGTCTTGTTGTCTTGTGTAGTGGATTGCGTAACAGAATGTAATGGGTTCCAATCTCACCGCTAATAGTATTTTTTTTTAGCTTTAAATCTTAATCGAAACGACTTTTTCATTTTTAAATTTTATCGAAATTACAGATCATCATTTTTATTCAGTTAATTGGTGTAAATGTAATGTTTTATTTCTATTCCTTTGTCACATCCTTTTAATCATCTTTCATTTGTTTCATTTTCTTCCTTGTATCATTCTTCTTGCAATCGGTATTTCTGTGAATATGAATTTAATTATATTTACCTATTATAATATTCAATTATCTGAAAATTCCGATCCATCAGTTAAAAAACGAAATAATCTATTCACATTGTGTGTGCAATGTATTTTCCGTTACCAAATGTGCATGTTTTTCCACGGTAATCGTCATACAAACATTTAAAACATAACCTAAATACCTATCACACTATGGACAAAATAACGCAGACGAATAAAATACAAATGAAACTAGGGTTTACAAGTGAATTTAAGCGAAATGAGAAATAGATAAAATGAACGTAATAATGTGGATGAAAACAGCGTGATAAAATAAAAGAAATTAAATCAAAACTAATACAAAAAAATAATTAAAATACATGGCGCGCGCGGGGTAGCCGTGCGGTCTGGGCGCCTTGTTACGGTTCGCGCTGTCCCGCCCCCCGACCCCCCCTTCCCCCCCTCCCCGTCGGAGGTTCGAGTCCTCTCTTGGTTTAAGTTACATTAAGTAGTGTGTAAGCCTAGCGATCACCTCAGCAGCTTGGTCCCATAGAACTTACCACAAATTTCCAAATTTTTCCAAAAACACATGAACAAAGATTTCAAATGGAAAAAGAGTGATAGAAAGAGAAATGATAGCATGTGAAGAAGCTGATATTATGATTAAAATTACGTGACAGGGGAATGGAAATTAAAAAGTTACATTTAAATCAAACTGAATAAAAAATTATGATCAAGGCATTTCGATAAAGACTTAAAAATAAAAATAAGATTAGTGTATGTAATGAGTTTAGATACCACAACCTCCTGCATGTGAAGCTATTATCCTATCCATTACACCACTCAACCAGATATGAATTACTATTTTTTAATGTTATTGAGATCCACGAAAAATTCAGAATTTTTTTTTGTCAGTTACTCGCAAATGAGGGCACACCAGGGTGAGTGGCTGGAATCTTAACCTACATGACCGTATAGACCTTTTCGAAAAGTAGATACCATCGCTGGTGACCTCTGCTTCTTAGTACACTACTGGCCATTAAAATTACTACACCAAGAAGGAACGCAGATGATAAACGGGTGTTCATTGGACAAATATATTATACCAGAACTGACATGTGATTACATTTTCACGCAATTTCGGTGCATAGATCCTGAGAAATCGGTACCCAGAACAACCACCTCTGGCCTTAATAACGGCCTTGATACGCCTGGGCATTGAGTCAAACGGAGCTTGGATGGCGTGTACAGGTACAGCTACCCATGCAGCTTCAGCAGGATACCACAGTTCATCAAGTGACTGGCGTATTGTGACGAGCCAGTTGCTCAGCCACCATTAACTAGGTGTTTTCAATTGGTGAGAGATCTGGAGAATGAGCTAGCCAGGGCAGCAGTCTAACATTTTCTGTACACAGAAAGGCCCGTAAGGTCCTGCAACATGCGGTCGTGCATTTTCCTGCTGAGATGTAGGGTTTCGCAGGGATCGAATGAAGGGTAGAGCCACGGGTCGTAACACATCTGAAATGTAACGTCCACTGTTCAAAGTGCCGTCAATGCGAACAAGAGGTGACCGAGATGTGTAACCAATGGCACCCCAAACCATCATGCCGGGTGACACGCCAGTATGGCGATGACGACGAGACGCTTCCAAAGTGCTTTCACCGCGATGACACCAAACACGGATGCGATCATCATGATGCTGTAAACAGAACCTGGATTCATCCGAAAAAATGTTTTGTCACTCGTGCACCCAGGTTCGTCGTTGAGTACGCCATCGCAGGCGCTCCTGTCTGTGATGCAGCGTCAAGGGTAACCGCAGCCACGGTCTCCGAGCTGATAGTCCATGCTGCTGCAAACGTCGTCGAACTGTTCGTGCAGATGGTTGTTGTCTTGCAAACGTCCCCATCTGTTGACTCAGGGATCGAGACGTGGCTGCACGATCCGTTACAGACATGCGGGTAAGATGCCTGTCACCTCGACTGCTAGTGATACGAGGCCGTTGGACCCAGCACGGCGTTCCGTATTAGCCTCCCGAACCCACCGATTCCATATTCTGCTAACAGTCGTTGGATCTCGACCAACGCGAGCAGCGATGTCGCGATACTATAAACCGCAATCGCGATAGGTTACAATCCGACCTTTATCAAAGTCGGAAACGTGATGGACGCATTTCTCCTCCTTACACGAGGCAACAGAACAACGTTTGACCAGGCAAAGCCGGCCGGCCAAGTGCTGTTTGTGTATGAGAAATCGGTTGGAAACTGTTCTCATGTCAGCACGTTTTAGGTGTCGCCACTGGCGCCAACCTTGTGTGAATGCTCTTAAAAGCTAATCATTTGCATACCACAGCATCTTCTCCCTGTCGGTTAAATTTCACGTCTGTACACGTCATCTTCGTGGTGTAGCTATTTTAATGGCCAGTAGTGTAATATAGGTAACCATACAACCAGTGAATTACTTGTTTGACAATAGCTACGTTATTTCCTGATCGCTCTGCTTGACATAATGGACAGAGTTAAGAGACAGAGAACAGCAGTTTTTTGCTGCTAGCTGGTCATTAAGGTGGCGAGAGCTCCGCTGTATCGCCGTGGATCGACACATCGCGACCTGAGGAGAAATCGGAGGCTTGGTCTCATATGAGGACAGAGCGCGGCGGCGTGTTTTCCGTCAGCTGCCGCAACCACATCCTTGGAGGGGCGCAGTTCTCGGTGCCATTCGCCGTGACGGCCCGCCGCCACGATATTACCCCCAATAAACGTCGGGATTACCGCCCGGAGCCAGAGGAGAGGGTGGCAGCCCTGGCCGCGCCAGGAGCGCCAACTTTCCTGGCGCCGCGCCGCCCGCGAGGAAGCGCGGGAGGGGAATTTTGCTCATCTCGTTCGGCGCGCGAGTTTTGCCGTTTACGACAGACAATAGTCTGGGCCCACTCTTCACTCTACCACAGCGCAAAGGGGGAAAGGTGGGAGGTAAGCCGGCGACGAAAACAGAATAAGTGGGCGTTCACGTCTTCCATCGTTCACAACAGTCGAGACTTCGCAGAATTTGTAAACTTATGTACGTCAGGCGTGAAGCCGAAAGGGGGGGGGGGGGAATCATGGCAGTGACGCAAATTACCCCTTGTGACGTATAATTTTATATATAAATTTTCGGTGCCTACAGTGTCACGTCTTTCAGTGCCACACAAATTTTTATTTTTAAAGGGGATCACTTAACACTATTTCCATGGGTTCGCCCCTCAAATTTCTCCCTCATATCGCAAAATTGTCGTCTGATGTAGTACAAACTGAAAAACTAAATTCCTTTTAAAGCACAGTTTCGTATATAATTTATATTCAAAACCTTACACCTGTGTCACAGGAAAATCCTACATCGAGAATACTTTACACAAGTTTAAGGGAAGAAATGCTTCCGATAATTATTACAGTATTTAAAGAACATCAAAATATGAACAGGCTGAAATGAACAAACAGTACATGAGACTATGCTAACCAATTCAACCGTAAAAAGCTAAGGAACATATTATTAGCAAAATGAGAAATATGCTAAAGTGAAATGCCAAAATGAGCACTTCTCAATTGGGACCGAGCGAGGTGGCGCAGTGGTTAGACACTGGACTCGCATTTGGAAGGACGACGGTTCAATCCCGCGTCCGGCCATCCTGATTTAGGTATTCCGTGACTTCCCTAAATCACCCCAGGCAAATGCCGGGATGGTTCCTCTGAAAGGGCACGGCCGACTTTCTTCCCCATCCTTCCCTAATCCGATGAGACCGATGACCACGCTGTCTGGTCTCCTTCCCCAAACCAACCAACCAACCAACCAACCAACTTCTCAATTGGGAGTAAATCAAAACACTCAGAATGGCTGAAAGAGAGCACAATAACATGAGCAATAAACGAATAAGAGCTGAGCAACTAAACAAATAAGAGAATAGGCAAAAATGAGATGCCAACAAAATAAGAGCTGGCTGAACTCCGTCGGCATTTATATACGGTTGTGCTCGTGGCGGCACCTCGCGGTCCGTACGCAACACGCGCGCTGCGATCGCAATGCACTCTCAGCGCTCGCGGCGGCGTCTAGCGGCCCGTACGCAAGTTGTGCGATTGCTGACGCAGGTCGATCCTTAATCTATGATGTTACACCCCAAAAAAGATACTATAGGGAGTAAACGACAATTGTTAACAACGTTTCACAGTTGTGTAGAGAAAGACGGGGCGAATAATTTGAGGTATCGTACTTGCGGTCTATCAGGTTGGGAAACTATACTTCGAATTGGCCTACAAAAACTATCAAACCCACAAAGTATGCGCGTCGCTGGAGATTCTCAATATTCATTCGCTCCTTTCGTGCAAACTATTAGTCCTAGAGAACGAGCGAACAGGGATTCTTTTGTGCAAAATTTAATGTATTTTAATTTTTTTACCGAGATTAGTTTTGCTAGAGGCCACCGTTTTCGAGCTGTTCAAGAAAAATGTACAGAACTGACCTTCAAACGAACTCCCTCTACCGCGACACTAACCTCAAAGCGGTCAGAATATTATTATAAGTGGCACTCGGTGCTATCACTGTACAAAAATTTATACGACTATACGAATTATTTGCGATATTCGACCATTTTTGGCCTACATTGACCGGGCTATTTCGCTACCGCCTTCGTCGTCTATTTCGTTAACGTTATTAGTTTAAATTTTACAGTGGGGGTAATGAAACAAAAAAAGACTCTCGTACATGTTATGAAAAATTAGTTACGTTTACAATTTAATGTAAACTTCACCCTCACGAGCATAGTAGTGTTGTAGGAAGAAGGCCAGACAAACAAAACCATTTAATTGCAAATGTTATGCTGTTGTAATGCACGTACCTGGGAAGTAAAGTTTACACAAACATTCATTTTCAGATTGCAAGTGCACGACTAAGCCGGTGCCGTAATAGACCAGTCAACGAAAACAAGGGAAGATCGATTGGTACAGACGCGGATTTTTGTACGCTGGTCCTGACCGGTGTGGAGTATGGGCGTGGGGAAGCATTTTGTTGTGTACATAGTTCCGCGTAGTCAGCGCGTACACAACTTTCCCACTAGAGCGCGCCCCGCTACGCACAACAGGGCAGGCGCAGCGCTCGTAAGTCTCCGCTCTACGAGATGGCGCTGTCTTAGAGACGGACCAAATTCTGCTTCCGCCGATCCGCGTATTAGTATGTAACGCAGCCAATGAGACTGCTGCTAACGTAGAACCTTTTCTCCTCGCGGATCACACTCGCGCAGTGATACCTGAACGCTCGAGGTATTATAACGAGTGTACAGACCTCCGATTAGTCAGTCTGCATTAGTCTGTAGTCAAGTTTCAGTCTGTGCCTAATAAGATTATCGTATTCCTGTACATAGCCATGAAGAGAAATGTATAGACACTTTGTCAAGTATCAGAGATATGTGAGAATAAGATTAACGTACCAAGACCAAAGGAACTTCAGATTGTCAATTGTAAACAGCATCCAGAATCAAGTTACGTAATATCTATGCTTTTTATTATTTTAATAAATGTGTGTGAAAATTATTCAAGTTCTGTTTAAAGTTGGTCACCGTCAATCTGCTACTCTAAGCGTGCAAGTGGCATTTCTATCGTCTGACCTAACGGCAGGAGACAAACACGCCACGACAAGACCACGAGACATATTGCTGACACTCGCCTACTTCGTTAGAGCGACAAGTCAAATAATAATCTGATGGTGTGTGTACCGAAGGTCTTACAGTACGCACACCACACATTTGAATGTCACTTTTACACGATTTTCGTGAATAACTTGAAACCCGCGGCCTTTAGCGAAAACGTATCCCGGTACAAAATTAAGTAACCTTAAATTTCCCACAAAAAAGGTCCTATTCCATTTTTTCTGTGACTAACAGTATGCGCGAAGACAGTAAGAGATTATTGAAAATGTCGAGCGAGGCGCATGTGCTGTAGATTAGGTGCTTTCTGTAGGCCAGTTTGAGTTAGTTTTCCGACTTGATGCAGTACCAGTGTCCAAACCAAATTGTTCTTCTGGACTATCTCTACACCACTGTGGTATGCTGCAAATTACTATCGTTAACGTGTTGTAGATACGTACTCTGCAAAGCAACACGCGGTGCACGGCGAAGGGTACCTTCTTCCACTGCTAGTCAATCCTTTTCCTGTTCCACTCGCAGAGGGAGGGGGAAAACGTGTGTCTATATGCCTCCCTATGAGTTCATCGAGCATTTCTGTAATACTTCACCAGCTCACAATGTGGTATGTATATTATCAGTCAAGTTCGGGACCTACTGGACCACCCTATGTAGAGCAAAAGGTATCTTCAGAGTTTTCGCTCAGTGTTCGTTTGTGCTCATATCACATTCATTTTCTCGGAATAGCCTATTTTCCGCTCCTGTGTTATTCCTGCTTCCTTCACGTTTTCTTTTCCTGCATGAACCATTTTTCTGTTTCAGTTTTAAGTGTGCTACGGGTTTCATAGAGTTACACGACCTATCCAGTTAAGTATGGTTGGTTCCATCCTTTCAAAAAAAAAACGTTTTTTCATATTCGAATTAACGATGGTATACTTAACGGTTTATTTATTTTCTCTTAGTCTATAGCTCCCTTCTTCAGTGGTCCGGTCTACAAAACCAAGGTAGTTACTCATGCTTGTCACAGATGGTCAAAAATGGTTCAAAAGGCTCCAAGCCATCTGAGGTCATCAGTCCACTAGACTTAGAACTACTTAAACCTAATTAACCTAAGGACATCACGCACATCCATGCCCGAGGCAGGATTCGAACCTGCGACCGAAGCAGCCGCGTGGTTCCGGACCGAAGCGCCTGGAACCGCTCGGCCACAGCGCCCGGCTACAGATGGTCACATTATGGCCAGGTTCACATTCAAAATGGTAGAAATTAGATTTTTTATTGCGCTGTTTGAAATGTATATGTGTCTCTAATATTGGGACGAAAGGGTTTTTTAATCCGTGCGTTACAAAAGTTTCTATAGCCCATTGCTTGCAGCAGTTCAGGGGCTCTCAGCTGGGGACGCGCGGCGCAGGTGGAAGACTTTTCGTGCCGAGAGGCACGTTCACAAAATGATTTGTATTGCCGTACGCATGCAAACGTATTCGCCGAAAACGCTGATGAACAACGTGTGCAGGCTGCCGAGCGCATCATATACAGCTCAGCCAGATCGGCTTTTCCCGCCAACAAGAACGAGGGGATTGTTCTCTAGGAACAATTCGAGTTAAAGGAACGGTTGATATATGGTCCTCGAATTGTAGATAAAACTTAGAAACGAAAACACTTTTTTGATCCCATTTTTGTCAAAACATAGTTTTTGGTCCGCTATTTTGATTTTTGAAAATCTCACTTCACATTTGTGTAAGAATATATAACGGCCGGCAGCTGTGGCCGAGTGGTTCTAGGCACTTCAGTCCGGAACCGCGTTGCTGCTACGGTCGCAGGTTTGAATCCTGCCTAGGGCATGGATGTCTGTGATGGCCTTAGGTTAGTTAGGTTTAAGTAGTTGTAAGTTCTAGTAAGTTCTAGGGGACTGACGAGCTCAGATGTTAAGTCCCATAGTGCTTAGAGCAAAAAAAAAAAAAAAAAAAAAAGGTATTATATAACACCATGCAGATGTTATGTAAACTGAACTAACAATACATATATAAGTTTTCTCTAAAGATTAAACAGGTTTTTATCGAGAAACCAGTTTTCAAAACTCCACGCTGTGTAAAATAAAAACGGTTCAACCAATTAATTTCTGTTTTTTTTTTTCTATCAAAAACAGTCTTGATCACAATTTATTTATTACGGTGACCGGTTTCGACCACTACTGTGGTCATCTTCAGACCAACGAGTAAGAACCTCCTTCTGCTGGAGAATCAGCAGTGAAGATGACCACAGTAGTGGTCGAAAGCGGTCACCGTAATAAATAAATTGTGATCAAGACTGTTTTCAATAGTAAATATTTGTAACACATTGATCACTGTCACTCCCATAATGTATTCTAAAATAATTAATTAATTTCTGCCTTTGACACGCGTGAAGTAAACACTTTTGTTTGGATGCTAATATTAACTGTTTTTGTAAAGCCATACAGAGTGAAAAAAAAAACCAAAAGGTCTAACTAGGAGTTCGAGTTGGTGCCATATTGTTAAATTTAAGCTTTTTTTCACTGTGGTTAGGTATAAACTCCCAATTTAATGTAGTATCGACTGATGTTATGCATTTCAGATTTCAGATGACTCCTGAGGGGCTACTCTGCACGCAGTCTGCAGGTTTCGATCCCGCAGGCCCTATTCAAACCATAATTACGGGTACCAATTATGTGTTTTTTTGTACTGCAGATCTAAAATAAAGTTCAAAGTATGATCAGTCATAATCCCTGTTCCAGCGCCCGCACGAAGATCAAGAACGATACAGCAGAGAGGGGCTGTGAGACGACGTCAGCCAATAGCACGCTGACTAGGACGTCACCACGACGGGAGCGGCCTCTACACGATGAGAACATAAGCGATGCGTCGCCTAGCCGCGGCCGCGCACTAGTAGAGATGCATTACAAGAGCAGTGACTTGGGATCAATATCAATTACTTGCAAGGTAATTATATATTTCGAAGCTTTCTCGGCACCCTACAATCCCCAAACAGACTTTGCCTGTTTTTGGCTCGTTTCAATAAGAACCTGGCCGTAATGTGGGTGAACACCGAAGGTGCCCGGATACTTCCGAGATTACATATATATACATGTTGTGTACATAGTTCCGCGTAGTCAGCGCGTACACAACTTTCCCGCTAAGCACAACAGCTCAGGCGCAGCGCTCGTCCGTCTCCGCTCTACGAGATGGCGCTGCCATAAAGACGGACCAAATTCTGCTTCCGCCGATCCGCGTATTAATATGTAACGCAGCCAATGAGATTGCTGCTAACGTAGAACCTTTTCTCCTCGCGGATCACACTCGCGCAGTGATACCTGAACGCGCGAGGTATTATAACGAGTATACAGACCCCCGATTAGTCAGTCTGCATTAGTCTGCATTTGTCTGTACCAGTCTACATTAGCCTGTACCAGTCTATAGTCAAGTTTCAGTCTGCGCCTAATAAGATTACCATATTACTGTACATAGCCATGAAGAGAAATGAATAGACACTTTGTCAAGTATCAGAGATATGTGAGAATAAGATTAACGTACCAAGACCAAAGGAACTTCAGATTGTCAATTGTAAACAGCATCCAGAACCAAGTTAAGTTATTTTTATGCTTGCTGTTATTTTAATAAATGTGTGTGAAAATTAATCAAGTACTGTTTAAAGTTTGTCACCGTCAATCTGTTACTCTAAGCGTGCAAGTGGCATTTCTATCGTCTGACCTAACGGCAGAAGATAAACACGCCACGATAAGACCACGAGACATATTGCTGACACTCGCCTACTTCGTTAGAGCGACAAGTCAAATAATCTGATGGTGTGTGTACCGAAGGTCTTACAGTACGCACACCACAATACAGGGTGGAGAAAAATTGTGTCACGAAATTCTGACCCTGGGTAGCTAAAAAAATGGTTCAAATGGCTCTGAGCACTATGGGACTTAACATCTTAGGTCATCAGTCCCCTAGAACTTAGAACTACTTAAACTTAACCAATCTGAGGACATCACACACATCCATGCCCGAGGCAGTATTCGAACCTGCGACCGTAGCAGTCCTGCGGTTCCGAATTGAAGTGCCTAGAACCGCACGGCCACCTCGGCCCCTGGATAGCTGGTAACGAGTAGGAACCAAAATTACTAATGTTGTGTAGGTCGACAACGCACAATTTTTAAACTGCAGAAACTGGGGGCGAGGTGCTCCGATTGGGCGCAGGATTGTCCTGTTGCCGGATTCTCTGGACAACGCATGACCGCGAATGCTTTACGTGCAGGAGACGGCGAGATATCTAAGGCGGCCCGCACGCTCGGTTGTAGCGCACCAGCCTTCCACTCTGGGGACGAATCCGCTGGGGTCCCGACACATCCATTGTAGTTTCATGATAAGACGTACCGGGAACAAACCCGTCAACAGCTGTTAGTTCGCGTACAGAAAGTCTTTTACAAATTGTGTCGGCCCTGAAAAGGGCCTTTTTTGTACCTAGGAGCCGGCCGCGGTGGTCTAGCGGTTCTAGGCGCTCAGTCCGGAACCGTCGGACTGCTACGGTCGCAGGTTCGAATCCTGCCTTGGGCATGGATGTGTGGTATGTCCTTAGGTTAGTTAGGTTTAAGTAGTTCTAAGTTCTAGGGGACTGATGACCACAGATGTTAAGTCCCATAGTGCTCAGAGCCATTTGTACCTAGGACATTGTTTACTTGAAGCAGGTGCTCGAACTGGGGACCCTTTAACGCGACACAAGCTTGGTAACGTCGAACAGTGTTTTACCGAACTCTTTAAAAGATTCCTGACATTACCCTGTTGTGATTGGCGGCATGGTGAATGCGATCCATTAATTCATCTTCGTTTCTAGGTGGTTCGCGTCCGGGTGCGTGAATTAGAACCTTGAAGAATCCCCACAGGAAAAAATCCGGTTCCGTGAGGACTGGTTATCGCGGGGGCCATGTCCTACGAGCACCTGTGCCAATTACCCGGCCGTCGGAGAGTTCATTCAAATATCCGCGCGCAGCACGACTGTTACGTTCGGGTGCCCCATCATGCTGCAACCACATGCATAGCCGTATGTTCAGGGGACCATTTTCCAGAAGGCCAGGTAGAGTTTCTTGCAAAAAGCGAAGATAATTTGCCCGGTAAGTTGAGAAGGTAGACGGACTGGCCTAATCAAATTGTCACCCACAATGCTTGCCCAAATGTCGAGCGAAAATCTTTCTCGGTGTCTCTTCAAATGCAGCATCCCACCGTGTTCAAGGCCTTCCAGCATCACCATGATATCCCGCTAACGAGCCTGTTTCGCCAAGTCGCCGGTGACTTGCAGTAAACGTTTGCAGGTGTGGGTGGCGTCTTACTGGGTACCGTTCCTCATCTGTCGAGCTTCATGCGCATTACCGTCGGCTAGTCCATAAACAAAAACAATATCTCGTTGGTCTTCGAAAGAATACTGTGCTGACATGCTTACTGTATGACTAAACATCAGGTGACGTGTGTGTGCTCCGAAGCGAAGCTTACGTGCTAATGCCTCTGGCGTGAGGTGGAGACAAATAGCAGGACCTATTCGACACGTGTGCGTATCAAGATGGGGCAGTGGCGGGGCGAGGGACGTTTGTCTGTGTGAACCGACAACCATAGCGCTGCCCATCAAAGGACGAACGGCAATGGGGCAGTCCCACGGCCAATCGGAGCGCGTGGCGCCAAGTTTCCGTAGTTTAAAAATGGTGCGCTGTCGACTTACATAACATTAGTAATTTCGGTTCCTACTGGCATCAGCTATCCAGGGTTTAATTTTGGTGACAAATTTTCTCATCCCTTATATACAGGGTGGTCCATTGATAGTCACCGGGCCAAATATCTCACGAAATAAGCATCAAACGAAAAAACTACAAAGAACGAAACTCGTCTACCTTGAAGGGGGAAACCAGATGGCGCTATGGTTGGCCACCTAGATGGCGCTGCCAAAGGTCAAACGGATATAAACTGCGTTTTTTTAAAGAGGAACCCCCATTTTTATTACATATTCGTGTAGTACGTAAAGAAATATGAATGTTTTAGTTGAACGACTTTTTTCGCTTTGTGATAGACGGCGCTGTAATAGTCACAAACGTATAAGTACGTGGTATCACGTAACAGTCCGCCATTGCGGACGGTATTTGCTTCGTGATACATTACCCGTGTAGACTGATGACCATAGATGTTAAGTCCCATAGTGCTCAGAGCCATTACCCTTGTAAAATGCACCTTTTACCAATTGCGAAAAAGGTCGATATCGTGTTGATGTATGGCTGTTGAGATCAAAATGCCCAACGGGCGTGTGCTATGTATGCTGCTCGGTATCCTGGACGACATCATCCAAGTGTCTGGAGCGTTCGCCGGATAGTTACGTTATTTAAGGAAACAGGAAGCCACATGTGAAACTTCAACCACGACCTGCAACAAATGATGATGCCCAGGTAGGTGTTTTAGCTGCTGTCGTGGCAGACAAACTGCGCGAGAATCGGGAATCTCAAAAACGTCGATATTGAGAATGCTACATCAACATCGATTGCACCCGTATCATATTCCTATGCACCAGAAATTGCATGGCGACGACTTTGAACGTCGTGTACAGTTCTGCCATTTGGTACAAGACAAATTACGGGACGATGACAGAGTTTTTGCACCCGTTCTTTTTAGCGACGCAGCGCCATTCACCAACAGCGGTAACGTAAACCGGCATAATGTGCACTATTGGGCAACGGAAAATCCACGATGGCTGCGACAAGTGGAACATCAGCGACCTTGGCAGGTTAATGTATGGTGCGGCATTATGGGAGGAAGGATAATTGGCCCCCATTTTATCGATGGCAATCTAAATGGTGCAATGTATGCTGATTTCCTAAGTAATGTTGTACTGATGTTACTACAAGATGTTTCACTGCATGACAGAACGGCGATGTACTCCCAACATGATGGATGTCCGGCAGATAGCTCGCGCATGATTGAAGCGGTATTGAATAGCATATTTCATGACAGGTGGATTGGTCGTCGAAGCACCACACCATGGCCCGCACGGTCACCGGATCTGATGTCCCCGGATTTCTTTCTGAGGGGAAAGTTGAAGGATATTTGCTGTCGTGATCCACCGACAACGCCTGACAACATGCGTCAGCGCATTGTCGATGCATGTGCGAACATTACGGAAGGCGAACTACTCGCTGTTGAGAGGAATGTCGTTAGAAGTATTGCCAAATGCATTGAGGTTGACGGACATCATTTTGAGCATTTATTGCATTAATGAGGTATTTACAGATAATCACGCTGTAACAGCATGCGTTCTCAAGTGGTTCAAATGGCTCTGAGCACTATGGGAGTTAACAGCTGAGGCCATCAGTCCCCTAGTACTTAGAACTACTTAAACCTAACTAACCTAAGGACAGCACACACATCCATGCCCGAGGCAGGATTCGAACCTGCGACCGTAGCAGTCGCGCGGTTACAGACTGAAGCGCCTAGAACCGCTCGGCCACCGCGGCCGGCATGCGTCCTCAGAAATGATAAGTTCACAAAGGTACATGTATCACATTGGAACAACCGAAATAAAATGTTTAAACGTACCTACGTTCTGTATTTTAATTTAAAAAGCTACCTGTTACCAGCTGTTCGTCTAAAACTGTGAGCCATATGTTTGTGACTATTACAGCGCCATCACAAAGGGAAAAAAGTGGTCCAACTAAAACATTAATATTTCTTTACGTACTACACAAATAATTATAAAAAATGGGGGTTCCTATTTAAAAAAACGCAGTTGATATCTGTTTGACCTATGGCAGCGCCATCTAGCGGGACAACCTTAGCGCCATCTGGTTTCTCCCTTAAAGCTAGACAAGTTTCGTCCTTTGTAGTTTTTTCGTTTGACGCTGATTTCGTGTGATACTTGGCCCGGTCACGATCAATGGACCACCCTGTGTAGTGAGTGCCGGGACATGGTGTACGCAGATACGGTGTGCGGGAAGGCGAGTCTGAGCGCCGCGCGGCCGGTAGCGGCCTGCAGTGGGGCGCCCACGGCTGAGAAGCCAGCCGAGTCCGCAAAGTCTCGGTCACCAGAGCCCCATCCCACGCAGCAGACGCAAGTTGCGGCGGCGTGGGGAAACCGCGCAAGTGGGCGCGTCGCTGTCTGAGGGCCGCCTCAGTAAACACTCTGCCCGCGCTCTCTCTCTCTCTCTCTCTCTCTCTCTCTCTCTCTCTCCGCAGCAGTTCCGATACCCGCCGGCCTGAGCTGGGCCTGCCAGTTTACAGAGCCCGCTGTCTCGGCAGTGACATACGAGAGCAGCCGACGGCACTAGCAACATATCAACGCAGGTGAAAGTAGCTGGGGGCGGCTGTGTTATAAAAATTCCGATGCAGTACTCTGCACGAATAATTAAAGCTATGTAATCAATTCTCTTTTACTTTGCATGGTAGATGTCTGAATAGCCCTTGATAACATCCTTTGACAAGTTTCGTCATAACAAGCCCCAAAATGCAAAGAAACTTGTTTTTAACATGGTGGCCGGCCGTGGTGGTCGAGCGGTTCTAGGCGCTTCAGTCCGGAACCGCTCGACTGCTACGGTCGCGGGTTCGAATCCTGCCTCGGGCATGGATGTCTGTGATGTCCTTAGTTTAGTTGGGTTTAACTAGTTCTAAATTCTAGGTGACCGATTACCTCAGCTGTTAAGTCCCATAGTGCTCACAGCCATTTTTAACATGGCGACCAATAACATTAACTGTTCGCGTGGCGATGAAACGTGAACATCAAATACAGAGTTCTGGAAATTCTTAATAACACATATTGAAGCTACCGGGACATCCGCGGGATACTCGCTGTGTTTGTGCGGGTAAAAACTAAAATCTAGTAACAAGGACTGTAAGATCACGATAATAGCAAAATACACTGAAGCGCCAGAGGAACTGATATAGGCATAAGTATTCAAATACAGAGATATGTAAACAAGCAGAATACGGTGCTATGGTCGACAACACCTACACAAGACAACAACTGTCTGGCGCAGTTGTAGCTGCTACAATTGCAGATCAAGATTTAAGTGACATTGAACGCGGTGTTGTAGTCGCTACACGGGCAAGGGAACACAGCATCTCCGACGAAGCCATGAAATGGGGATTTTCCAGTGCGACCATCTCAAAACTGTACCGTGAATATCAGGAATCCGGTAAAACACCGTATCTCCGACATTGCTGCGGCCGGAAAAAGAGACGACAAGAACGGGACAAACGACGACTGAAGAGAATCGTTCATCGTGACAGAAGTGCAACCCTTCCGCAAATTGCTGCAGATTTCAATGCTGGGTCATCAACAAGTGTCACGGTGCGAACCATTCAACGAAGCATCATCGATATGGACTTCCGGAGCCGAAGGCCCACTCCTGTACCTTGGATGACTGCACAACACAAAGCTTTACGCCTCTCCTGGGCTCGCCATTGGACTGTTGATGACTGGAAACATGTTTGCTGGTCGGACGAGTGACGTTTCAAATCGTATAGAGCGGATGGACATGAACGGGTATGGAGAGAACCTCACGAATCCATGGACCCTGCATGTCAGCAGGGGACTGTTCAAGCTGGTGGAGGTTCTGCAATAGTGTGGGGCGAGTGCAGTTGGAGTGATATGGGACCCCTGATACGTCCAGATACGACTCTGACAGGTGACACGTACGTAAGCATCCTGTCTGATTACCTGCATCCATTCAAGTCCATTGTGCATCCCGAGGGACTTGGTCAATGCGACACCCCACACGGCCAGAATTGCTACAAAGTGGCTCCAGGAACACTTAGTTTAAACACTTCCGCTGGCCACCAAGCTCCCCAGTCATTACTGAGCATATCTGGGATGGCTCGCAACGTGCTATTCGGAAGAGATCTTCACTCCCTCGTACTCTTACGGATTTATGTAGAACCCTGCAGAATTCAAGGTGTCACTTCGCTGCAGCACTACTTCAGACATTAGTCAAGTCCATGCCACGTCTTGTTGTGGCACTTCTACGTGCTCGCAGGAGCTACACGATATTGGGCAGTCGTACCAGTTTCTTTGGCTCTTCAGTGTATAATAAACGAAACAGCCAGACACACGAGATACAATGGTACATCTCAAAGACACAAAAAACACAAAATTACCGTGAATAAAATTTGTGCATAGACAACAATGAAACTCATATTTGTTATTTATGTGTGTACACTGTGCTCGGTTCTTGGATGCATGGCGATGAAACCAAAAGGCAAAAGAAATATATAAAAAAAAAAAGTTTCATCGTAAACATCAGTTAAACTATATACAGAGACGGAAAAAATCGCAACACGAAACAATAATCAATGTAGAGTAATGAAATTTCTGAACACACATGTAAGTGATTAATATTGTAAGATTAAAGATTAATGTAAGCGCGAAATAAGCCATTGCAAATGTGAAATGCTGACAAATGGTTCAAATGGCTCTGAGCACTATGTGACTTAACGTCTGAGGTCATCAGTCCCCTAGAACTTAGAACTACTTAAACCTAACCAACCTAAGGACATCACACACATCCATGCGCGAGCCACACCGGCCGGCAAATGCTGACATGTTAATAACCGGTGTAACCGCCAGAACGTTGAATGCAATAATGCAAACGTGCATCCACTGTTCTACAGGCGCCGGATGTCAGTTTGTGGGATGCAGGTCCATTGCTGTTGCACCACTTAGTCGGTCAATACAGGGAGGGTTAATCCCGATTGTGGAAGAGTTGTCATAGGACGGTGTTCCATATGCGCTCGACTGGAGACAGATTTGGTGATCGAGCAGGCCAAGGCAACATCTGGACACTCTTTGGAGCATGTTGGGATGTTGTCAACTTGCACAAAAAATTCACGGAATCCAGGTACTGATGGCGCAATGGTGCACGTATCGATGCGTCTGCTTATGTATACACGGAGTGCATTGGGGCCTGACGGCTGTTTCGCGACTTTTCTTTGTAAATACCTGACAGGCCGGTGCCCCGTATCCATGATGGATCAACAGAGACTGAACGTTTCTTTTATTATACTATTAACACGTGTGATTAGCACTGCTAATACTGGTTCACGGAATGTCTTCTGCGATGCATCCGTTCTCTTACAGAAGTGATGAAGTGTTTGTACTCAAATGGTTCAAATGGCTCTGAGCAGTATGGGACTTGATATCTGGGGTCATCAGTCCCGTGGACTTACAACTAATTGAACCTAACTAACCTAAGGACCTCACACACGTCCATGCCCGAGGCAGGATTCGAACCTGCGACCGTAGCAGCAGCGCTGTTCCGGACTGAAGCGCCTAGAACCGCTCGGCCACAGCGGCCGGCTAAGTGTTTGCACTGTTACACTGTACAGTATCATATCAAAAGTCTCCGGACAGCCGTACGTAATGCAAAGTTCACCACCAGATGTTGGGAGAGGCGGACTCCCGCCAGTAAGGAAGGAGGGATTGAGAGCCGCGTCAACTGAGTAAAAATTTCGTCAGGGGCATATCAACGATGCTAACATAATCTGTTTTTCCTTCGCACTATACTGTTTGTGTAGGAATGTTGTGATTCATTGGAGGTGGCTTAGTGCTGCACCCTTCTGCTGCACATGTCGACTGTTGATGACTGTGAATCGGAAATGGGCGAAACAAACACAGCTAAACCGAGACCACGAAGACCACATACACTGACGGACAATGACTGTCAAACATTACTGTGAATGGTTGTAAAGAATAGGTTGAAATGAGTGGAAGGATTATTGGATACAGATTCCGCCTCCTGTGCAATCACAGTGCTTTTTCTTGTTACGCGAACATGTTTCGGCACGTGAGTGCCATCATCAGTGGTTTTTGTTTTATTGCAAAATTGTAAAAAGTGCACAAATTTTAGGTTGTAACTGATCTAACAAAGTGAAGTCTAAAGGCAATTTTCGTTTCTTTTTGTTCCTACCGTCATTTTAAAAAAATGGCTCTGAGCACTATAGGACACAACATCTGAGGTCATCAGTCCCCTAGAACTTGGAACTATTAGTTGTTCTACCAAGAAGCCGGGATGGTTCCTCTGAAAGGGCACGGCCGACTTCCTTCCCAATCCTTCCCTACTCCGATGAGACCGATGACCACGCTGTCTGGTCTCCTTCCCCAAACCAACCAACCAACCTACCAAGAAGCGATGGAAGAATCAGTTGACAAGACTTTAAGAGAAAAATTTATATCGATATAGTGACGCCTCTCCGTCGATTCTAGGTGCCCGGTTCAGTACACACAATACACACACACACACACACTAGTATGTGTATGCAGTGCCCTTAGTACGCAAAAAAGAACAATCAATCACATCAAAACGTGAGTAATAACACACATACATACACACACACACACACACACACACACACACACACACATATATATATATATATATATATATATATATATATAAAACATTTTGCCGCTCCAAAACCGCGTTTTCTAAAAATCAAGGGATGTGGTAACTCGCTGACGAAATTCACGATTACATCGTTCGACAAGCTATCGTTGCACGACACCATACAGATGGCCCTGCAAAACCATGTAATGTAAATCTAGGTAAATTGTCTTTAGGCTCTATTTTGTTAGATGAGTTACAACCTAAAATTTGTGCACTTTTTACAGTTTTCAATAAAACGAAGCCACGTAACGTGTTTGGGTGACAAGGAAAAACAGTTGAGCCGTGCTCTCTTCCATCTACGCATTTTCGTGAACTTCGGTATCTGTGTTTGCTTTCCCGCCCTTGTCGCGGTTACGTCGTGATTCTATTTCCTTCTGCGTGAGGCAGCAGTCACGTGTATCGATATTTGCGCCGTGTACCATCTTTGGTTTGGTGCATATAGTTTCCGGCAAGGGGGTCCGGAGTGAGTCGGTCGGTTGTTGCGGACGAGGGAAGTTATCTCCGCGCTGTGCAGTCGGCTGAGTCCGCTGGCGGTCCCTGCGCTGGGTCGGAGCGTGTGTGGAGCTGTCCGATCGTTAGGAGCTCCGTGGTTCACCGACCCAGGACGTAAAAGCTGAGTAGTGGTTTCAACTACCCAAGCCACGTCTATTCATGTTGTGGTGGTTCGCTTCGGTGGTTTGCTGTTGGGGAGGTTTTCCGTTGAGCAACAACGAGTGGTTCTGCTTTAGCCGCCACGCGGTGCAATTAACTATTTTGGTCGACTACGATTTGAGTACACCAGTGGAATTTTCTGTCTTGTGGCCGTTAGTGTTCTGATTCCCTGCCCTGGGCACTGACGTAAATTTAGGCACTGTTATTTTGAGCGAGTTAGCTATTACCGTGTTTCAAATTCCAGTGTACCAGCGGAAGTTTCTTCCTAGTGACCGTTAGTGTTCCAGTTACCTGCCCTGGCCACTAACGTAATTTCAGGCAGCGTCCTTTCCTCACCAGTTGTCGCTGTCCAACATGGAGTGTAGTTTTAACAGCTAATACATACTTCATTGTGGCTTATCACTTCGTAACCGTTTCTGTTTGAGTTCTCATGTGCTGATTGACGGGAAGCAAATCGTGTCGGTCGCTCCGTGGCTGTCCCGTGGTTGGGTTCCGACGGATCAATTATAGTTTGGCTCACCACCTGTCTCACCTAAGTGAACGAGGGCAGACCGACCTGCCTGGAGGCCTTCCGAGTGCCACCGGTGTTTAATTATCTGTTGTCAGCTATTTTACATTTTTGGCCTATCGTTATTTGTTGTTAATTAAAATTTTGCAAAATTAATTTTTAAATTTATCTTTGAAGCTTAAACACTGCGGCCTTCTGCCTTTAAAGATTACGGTAATGTATTTTGAAATTTTGAAGTTTGATTGTGGCCCTCAGCCATTGGTATTGCACCTTGCATATGTTGTTTCCTTAAATTATTTTATTGCTATTTTAACTGGATTTTTATCTTGTTGATTTTCAAGATTTCTTGTGATTATATATGCTGGCCTTCCACCTTTAAAAGTCTATGGTAATGTATTGTGAAGTTTTGAAATTGTGTTGCGCTTTGCGTATGTTGTTTTTTGAATTATTGTATTGCTATCTTAACTGGATTTTTATCTTGTTAAGATTTCTTGTTGGAGGCCTTCAGCCGTGAAAAAGTTGCTAAATTACAATGAATGGCAATTAGAAGCAGATACTAAACTCAACCCTTGGCCCTTTCCACAATCCTATTACCTGTTCTGTCCAGCGGATTTAGCGGGCGTATCAACAGTGTGTTTGTAGAAAAGGCAGAACCTGTATCCAATAACTTTAACTGCAAACACGGGAAGAAAGACAAGAGCTGCAGATCCGAAAGATAAATATCAGTGGAAGGATAATGACTCGTGAGTTCCGAAGTGATGTCAGCAGTCCATCTAGCACAATGATTGTGCGTAAGGACTTAATAGGAATGGAGCGCAACGGTCGATCAGCTCGTCATGTTGTTGTTGTTGTTGTTGTTGTCTTCAGTCCTAAGACTGGTTTGATGCAGCTCTCCATGCTACTCCATCCTGTGCAAGCTTCTTCATCTCCCAGTACGAACTGCAGCCTACGTCCTTCTGAATCTGCTTAGTGTATTCATCTCTTGGTCTCCCTCTACGATTTTTACCCTCCACGCTGCCCTCCAATGCTAAATTTGTGATCCCTTGATGCCTCAGAACATGTCCTACCAACCGGTCCCTTCTTCTTGTCAAGTTGTGCCACAAACTCCTCTTCTCCCCAGTTCTATTCAATACCTCCTCATTAGTTATGTGATCTAGCCATCTAATCTTCAGCATTCTGTAGCACCAGATTTCGAAAGCTTCTAGTCTCTTCTTGTCCAAACTATTTATCGTCCATGTTTGACTTCCATACATGGCTACACTCCATACAAATACTTTCAGAAACGACTTCCTGACATTTAAATCAATACTCGATGTTAACAAATTTCTCTTCTTCAGAAACGCTTTCCTTGCCACTGCCAGTCTACATTTTATACCCTCTCTACTTCGACCATCATCAGTTATTTTGCTCCCCAAATAGCAAAACTCCTTTACTACTTTAAGTGTCTCATTTCCTAATCTAATTCCCTCAGCATCACCCGACTTAATTCGACTACATTCCATTATCCTCGTTTTGCTTTTGTTGATGTTCATCTTATATCCTCCTTTCAAGACACTGTCACCTCGTCATAACCCACACACATTACTGTAGTCAATGCTACGCAACGCTTAAGGTGCTGTTAAGAGCGCCGCCGCTCCATAGTGGATGATGCGGAAACGATTTATTTGGCGTAACAAACGACGCTGTATGTTCTGGAAATGTCTCGTGAAAGGGTTTACCACCATGTGTAATGCCAACAGTGAAGTAAGGAAGACGTGGTGTTAGAGTATTGGTGTGGTTTCCTTGGTGATGGTGTGGTACCACTATTCCGCTTAAGAAAACCCTAAATGCGGAGGGACACGAACGCATTTCACAGTACTGTCAGCAGAGGAACAGTCAGCAGACGATGACTGTATGAGCATGAAATGCACCTTCCCATAAAGCAGCGTCTGTGAGACAATAGTTTGCGGACAATAGCATTCCTGAAATGGACACGCCTGCTTAGAGCGCGACTCTGAAGACTCTCGGGATGAGTTAGCATCTTGACTTTACAGTCCAGCGTCAAACATTACTATAGTACTAGCTTTGGCAAGAACTGGCGAGCATTCATCCAGAGAAATTTCATTGAAATTGTCGGCAGCCGAGTTCTAGCCGTCATAAAGGCGACTGATAGACGCAGAGCATATTGATGTCCACTAACTGGTGTCCGGGTACTTTTGATGAGAGGGTGTACGTTAAGGGTCGCCTGCGGGCACAGGGGTGAAGCCTCCCAGCTTCCAGTAGCCGGGTGTGTCGGTGCAGCAGCCAGAGCCAGCCACTACCTCGCCGTGCTTTAGTTCGTGTCACTTCGCGCGGCGCCCCCTACCCCGCCTACATTTTTATTTTCATTTTTTCTTTTTTTACTGACCGCCCCTCCCCCTCCCGCGGCGCTTGACACAGAGCTATATAATTCGGCGATAGACGCGTCCATTGTTCCGCTGAAGCCGGCGGGATTAAAAAACCCTGGCCTCTCGCGATAAACAACGATTAACGGCGATAAGCCCCCAACTGAAACAGGCACAGCGGGGATTCCTCCCCGTCCCCTGTCCCATATAGGCAACACCCTTCACCGCCAACACCCTCCCCCTCTTCCACAATCACGTGACCGACGACCACGGCACAACCACGCAACCCGTCATAGTAGGAAAAAAAAACCACACACACACACACACACACACACACACACAAAAGCCGTAAGCAACATCCTCTAGGAAACTAGCCGCTATCAGCGGATATTTGAACGTGTCCCATACCAGCACTTGGTGCAGCTGTTACACGCATCGAAGTGTATTCGCTTCGTTTTTTTTCCTGCACTACAATGTGTAGGAATGTTTCGAAACATTGGAGGTGGCTTGGTAGCTAACCAAGGCGGCATCCAGGAAGTCGTGTGGAATGGGCTGGACCTTCTCTCTAGACTTTCTAACAACCCCACACCCCACCAAATTTAGTTGTAATATGGCCCAGTGAATAGCCTGTGAAAAACAGAATACACATCAAACATCGAAACAGAAAATGTAATGAACTGTGAAAAAAGAGCCAAAATAGAAACAGTGAACGGTCCAAGCTCAAAATGTGCAACATCGAGCGAATTTGAAGGCCACGGCGTCGTGGTCATGATGTACGACTGCGAATGCAGAGATGTGTGTTCGAATCTCGTTCGTGTTCCAGCTCTTTTTTCCTCATAAAATTATGAACTGTTCAGCCAGTCATTGACGTGTCCCTTCACTGTACTCAAAATTATGTCTCTGTTGTGGTGTAACGTCCGTTTGTAACAGCGAGGTGCAAGGAAGGGACCTTCAGACGTACATACCTCCTATTTGTTCCACCCAAGTACCACTTGTTATGACTCTTTGAAACGTCCTCCTAGAAATATTAAGAATTACTTTGCTGGTAAACTTCTACGTTATTTGATACAAAGACAGCTGAGTAAAACTCAGCGTACTCAAACAGTTTTCTCTTTGCTTATTCTGATCATCTCTAAACTGACACACAATATTTTTTTACCGCAACGCAATCTTACTTTCAACAATACCTACAAAACAATGCCCCTAATTAACAATAACCTATACCTTTCATGAATCAATTGCCTCACAAAAATCTTCGTTATTCGAATTACTGCAATACAGCGAGCGCCAATACTGCCAGCTAAACAAAAGATTCTAAGTACTGAAGGCACTAACTACTGATAGGCATAGTTAGCAAATGAAAGATTTTGATAGAGAACAAACAATTTATATACCTAAATAGCGTTCAAAAGTCATAACATATATATGTGTATGTATTGGAAGTTTTCGTTCTTTAATTCCTTTACTGTAGCATTGCGTATCGTGTAGAGTGTATTGAACTGGGGACCCGGAAACGACGGAGAGGCTTCGTCCCGCCGTAGCACTCTGTGTTTCATAACCCCACAACACGCCACAGCAGTCCAACCACCGCACCGCTGCCCCACACTGAAACCAGGGTTATTGTGCGGTTAGGCCCCCAGTGGATCTCCCCTCCCCCCCCCCCCCCCCCCCCCCTCTCCTCGGGAACGTCTCATACCAGACGAATGTAACCCCAAAAGTTTGCGTGGCAGAATAATTACGGTTTACGAGTACGTTGAAAAGGTGTTTGCGCAGCAATTGCCGACACAGTGTAACCGAGGCGGAATAAGGGGAACCAACCAGCATTCACAGAGGTAGATGGAAAACCAACCGCCTTAAAAACCATCCACAGGCTGGCCGGCACACCGGACCTCGGCACTAATCCGCCGGGCGGATTCATGCCGGGGACCGGCACGTCTTCCCGCTCGAGAAACAGCGCGTTAGACCGCGCAGCTAGCTGGGCGGGCGTTGCAACATAGTTCGCACCCGTTTATTTCTCTTTTCATTTCCGTGTCACCTGCTCTCACCATTCATCACATTTACTTGTGAGGGTGGTATATTCGTACCACATGACTCATATTCTATAACCATAGTATGACAATTGCCAGTACCACAGAAGGAGAACAGACATTTCAACGACTGGGCACACAGTTCATAATTTAGAGAAAAAAAAGTGGCGCACAACAGACCTGAACACGGATCACTCGCTCTGCAGTGCAACACAGAGACCACACAACCACGATGCGTCATTCTTTCAATTCGCTCAAGGCTGCACATCTTCAATGTCGACCATTAACTGTTTCTATTTTGCTTCGTTTTTCACAGTTAAGAACATCGTCTTCCTGTTTTCATGCTTGATCTGTGTTTTACGGGCTACCCACTGGGCCATCTGACCACTAAATCTGAGTGGGGTGCGATGGGGAGTTTACCTTGTAAGTAGCGAGAAAAATAATATATAGTAATGAGAATAAACTGTAGATCTGAAAGAAAGATCACTCGACTTAACAAATCTGACGATTGAACACTACTGGACATTAAAATTGCTACACCACGAAGATGACGTGCTACAGACGCGAAATTTAACCGACAGGAATAAGATGCTGCGATATGATTAGCGCCGGTGGCGACACCTACAACGTGCTGACATGAGGAAAGTTTCCAACCGATTTCCCATACACAAACAGTAGTTGACCGGCGTTGCCTGATGAAACGTTGTTGTGATGCCTTGTGTAAGGAGAAGAAATGCGTACCATCACGTTTCCGACTTTGATAAAGTTCGGATTGTAGCCTATCGCGATCGCGGTTTATCGTATCGCGACATTGCTGCTCGCGTTCGTCGAGATCCAATGGCTGTTAGCAGAATATTGAATCGGTGGGTTCAGGAGGGTAATACGGAACACCGTGCTGGATCCCAACGGCCTCGTATCACTAACAGTCGAACGGATCGTGCAGCAACGTCTCGATCCCTGAGTCAACAGATGGGGACGTTTGCAAGACAACAACCATCTGCACCAACAGTTTGACGACGTTTGCAGCAGCATGGACTATCAGCTCGGAGACCATGGCTGCGGTTACCCTTGACGCTGCATCACAGACAGGAGCGCCTGCGATCGAGTACTCAACGACGAACCTGGGTGCATGAATGGCAAAACGTCATTTTTTTGGATGAATCCAGGTTCTGTTTACAGCATCATGATGGTCGCATCCGTGTTTGGCGACATCACCGTGAACGCACATTGGAAGCGTGTATTCGTCATCGCCATACTGGCGTACCACCCGGCGTGATGGTATGGGGTGCCATTGGTTGCACGTCTCGGCCACCTCTTGTTCGCATTGACGGCACTTTGAACAGTGGGCGTTACATTTCAGATGTGTTACGACCCGTGGCTCTACCCTTCATTCGATCCCTGCGAAACCCTACATTTCAGCAGGATAACGCACGACCGCCTGTTGCAGGTCCTGCACGGGCCTTTCTGGATACAGAAAATGTTCGATTGCTGCCCTGGCCAGCACATTCTCCAGATATCTCACAAATTGAAAACGTCCGGCGCGTCACAATACGCCAGTCACTACTCTTAATGAACTGTGGTATCGTGTTGAAGCCGCATGGGCACCTGTACCTGTACACGCCATCCAAGCTCTGGTTGACTCAATGCCCAGGCGTATCAAGGCCGCTATTACGGCCAGAGATGGTTGTTCTGGGTACTGATTTCTCAGGATCTATGCACCCAAACTGCGTGAAAATGTAATCACATGTCAGTTCTAGTATAATATATTTGTCCAATGAATACCTGTTTATCATCTGCATTTGTTCTCGGTGTAGCAATTTTAATGACCAGTAGTGTAGAATGTGCACTTTAAAATTTTTTAAAATTATTTATCATGTTATCGAAGAGCAAAAGTTAATCATAATGCCAAAACGTAAAAACAGTGTTGTCATCCATCTAGCGTAAAGTTAATGATATTCAGGAAGATCGGATTTTTTCGGCAGATGGCGCCACATTGCTGAATGCACATGTAAAGTGGACTGATGACCACAGATGTTAAGTCCCATAGTGCTCAGAGCCATTTGAACCATTAAAACAAGCAAGCAGCCATTGAGCACATGTAAAGTAAACTAAGTTAAGATAAGAAAATCACGGACACGAACGAAACAAACGTATCAAAGAAACAAGACCAAATGCAGAAATAAAGTGCTAGCACACTGCATACATGGGAAAATTAACACAGGCTCGATAGGATGAATTGAGAAGTTGTAGGGGCTCTTACGGTGTGCTCGTATATCATGAGATATAAATCCACATCATATATCTGTTGGTGCAGCCGACATAGACGCAAAAGCCCAATTAAAGGGCGTTAACGCAAACTTCGTCACAATAACACAAATCATATCACCCATCTATTTATTTATTTATTTCCCCCCCCCTTTTTTTTAAAAAAAAAGTTTTTAATTTTTTTTCCTATGGTGTGCTTCTCACCTGTGTTTGTTCCTTTTTTTAGTAATTTGTACAATTGCTTTTTGCCGTATATAACTGTACTATGTGGTTGACAAAATCTTTGTCAATGTATCCATTTTTGTAAATTTTTCAGTATTTTATGATTATATTTTACCTCACTTTTATGTCATTTCTTCTTCTCATTCTTATTGTAGCTGTATCTTTTCGCAAAGAGGGCGCGTTTGTTTTGCAACACCCCCTTACGGTTTCTCGTTGTCATAGTCAATTTTCGATGTATCACTTTATGTTTCAAAACCTGGTTAAGACAGTGTTAACTACTCAGGGAACATACACGTTGAAAGGTAAATGTGTATGTGCATTTTAAATGGTTTAATGCGTCTATAAACATTTAATTGGTTTTACGTTGCTTTATGTACATTTATTCATTTGGTCACTGTTATTAATTATTTTTATTCTTGTATTTGTATGAATTGAAATCGATTTGCAGAAGTAAATAAAGAAAACATGATTTTGCGACTGGTTGCTGCTTATTTGGTAATTTTATGGTTTATGGTCGCTGCACAACTTGGGAACCATATGGAGCACACCATTCAGAAGTCTCATATCTGTTCATCTGAGCCAACGACCTTGCCGCAGCGGCAATACCAGGTGCAGTTATATCACCTAAGTCAAGCACTGTCGGGCTAGGCTAGAACTTGCATGGGTGACCATCCGGTCTGCAGGGCGCTGTTGACAAGCCAGGTGCACTCAACCCTTGTGAGGCAAACTGAGGGGCTACCTGATTGAGAAGTAGCGGCTCCGGTCTCGTAAACTGACATACAGCCGGGAGAGCGGTGTGCTGACCAGCCGCTCCTCGACATCCGCATCCAGTCACGCCTGTGCGCTGAGGATGACACAGCGGCCGGTCGGTACCATTGCGCTTCATGGCCTATTCGGGCGGAGGTTAGTGTAGATTTTAGTATGTTTTGATCTGATCGCTTATTTCTTTCAGTTACCTTCTGTACTATACTACAGCAGTTCTTCATACCTCTGCTCCAAGTACACTACTCGCCATTAAAATTGCTACACCGAGAAGAAATGCAGATGATAAACGGGAATTCATTGGACTGATATATTATACTAGAACTGACATGTGATTACATTTTCAAACAATTTAGGTGCACAGATCCAGCAAAATCAGTACCCAGAACAACCACCTCTGGCCGTAATAACGGCCTTGATACGCATGGGCATTCAAACAGAGCTTGGATCGCGTGTACAGGTACAGCTGCCCATGCAGCTTCAACACGATACCACAGTTCATCAAGAGTAGTGACTGGCGTATTGTGACGAGCCACTTGCTCGACCACCATTGACCAGGCGTTTTCAATTGGTGAGAGATCTGGAGAATGTGCTGGCCAGGGCAGCAGTCGAACATTCTCTGTATCTAGAAAGGCCCGTACACGATCTGCAACATGCGGCCTTGCATTATCCTGCAGAAATGTAGGGTTTCGCAGGGATGGAATGAAGGGTAGAGCCACGGGTCGTAACACATCTGAAATGTAACGTCAACTGTTCAAAGTTCCGTCAATGCGAACAAGAGGTGACCGAGACGTGTAACCAATGGCACGCCGTACCATGATGCCGGATGATACACCAGTACGGCGATGACAAATACACGCTTCCAATGTGCATTCACCGCAATGTCGCCAAACATGGATGTGATCATGACGATGATGTAAACAGTACCTGGATTCATCCACAAAAATGACGTTTTGCCATTCGTGCACCCAGGTTCATCGTTGAGTGCACCACCACAGGCGCACCTGTCTGTGATGCAGCGTCAAGGGTAACCGCAGGCACGGTCTCCGAGCTGATAGTCCATGCTGCTGCAAACGTCGTCGAACTGTTGGTGCAGATGGTTGTTGTCTTGCAAACGTTCCCATCTGTTGACTCAGGGATCGAGACGTTGCTGCACGATCCGTTACAGCCATGCGGATAAGATGCCTGTCATCTCGACTGCTAGTGATACGAGGCCGGTGGGATCCAGCACGCCGTTCCGTATTACCCTCCTGAACCCACCGACTCCGTATTCTGCTAACAGTCATTGGATCTCGACCAACGCTACGAGTAATTCGCGATACGGTAAACCGCAATCGCGATAGGCTACAATCCGACCTTTATCAAAGTCGGGAACGTGATGGTACGCATTCCTCCTCCTTACACGAGGCAACAGAACGTTTCACCGGGCAACGCCGATCAACTACTGTTTGTGTATGAGAAATCGGTTGGAAATTTTCCTCATGTCAGCACGTTGTAGGTGTCGCCACCGGCGCCAACCTCGTGTGAATGCTCTGAAAAGCTAATCGTTTGCGTGTCACAGCATCTTCTTCCTGTCGGTTAAATTTCGCGTCTGTAGCTCGTGAACTTGGTGGTGTAGCAATTTTAATGGCTAGTAGTGTATCCTCGAGCTTTTGCACACCAGTGCACACTGCATACGCACTGTAAGTGAAACACTATTTGCTGTGGGTGGTGTAGTTGTACGGATAGAGACTTGCAACAAATGACGGTCCCCCAGTGTCAGTGGTGGGTGCTTCCCCCCTCCCGCCGACACTCTCGCCCTTCCCACGTGGCCTGAGGCGGGCTCTCGCTTTCATTAGAGCGAGCAGGGCGGCGCTGTCAGTCTAGACCCGTGTCCCCAGGGCTGGCGAGCACGCAGCGCACAGCGAATGGCGGCAGACGCCGTATTGGTTTTCAAGCAGCGCCCGCGGGCCGTAATGAGAGCGACCGGCTGTCTAGGGGTGCAGCTGCAATCTGGCGTCCGCGGTCTGGAACGTTGGGGAAGTCCAGATTACTTCTTCCGTTGCCTAATCACCACGGACGAGACTCGGGACTACCACTGTACTACGATTCGGTCACAAAAGGAGCAAAGTGAGCAGAGGAAACTTGTGGATTCACGACCGAAAAAAATAAATAAATAAAGAGGAGAAGGAGGAGAAAATTAGTGTTTTACGTCCCGTCGACATCAGTTCATTATCGGCGGAGCACGAGCTCGTATTAGAGAAGGATGGAAGAGGAAAGCGGCAGTGCCCTTTCGGAGGAGCCATCCTGGCATTCGCCTTAAGCGATTTAGGGACATCACGGGAAACCTACATCAGGATGAAACTTCCTGGCAGATTAAAACTGTGTGCCCGACCGAGACTCGAACTCGGGACCTTTGCCTTTCGCGGGCAAGTGCTCTACCAACTGAGCTACCGAAGCACGACTCACGCCCGGTCCTCACAGCTTTACTTCTGCCAGTATATCGTCTCCTACCTTCCAAACTTTACAGAAGCTCTCCTGCGAACCATGCAGGACTAGCACTCCTGAAAGAAAGGATATTGCGGAGACATGGCTAAGCCACATCTGGGGGATGTTTCCAGAATGAGATTTACACTCTGCAGCGGAGAGAGAGAGAGAGAGAGAGAGAGAGAGAGAGAGAGAGAGAGAGAGGGCGTATGAACACAACGATCGTCGGATGCAGTAATTCTGATTCTGTACTGGGACTGCCACGGCATGGTCCTAAAACGTTATGCTCGGAAGAGGCAATACGACATCTTCCGAAGAGGTAACGGGAAACGACGAAGCGACACGCGAAGCTGTTTGAGGAGCTGTTTTTGCACAACGACAACGGCACCCTAGTGCGCGGAGTGCCAACGTAGTTGCCGCTGCCAACCGACCGCGTGGTGAAGAGATGACGGGGCTGGACTTCAGTTAAGTAGTTTTGATTCGACATGGTACCACGGTAGTATAGATTTTAATTTTAACGTTGACAGTGCCTTTACTCTGGCATGTTATAGTAATTTTATGCTGGTGGACCCCTTCTTCAGTCGAAAATCCATTGCGGACCCCTAGTCTGTTACCAATGACACCCCCCCCCCCCCCCCGAAGTATCAATAGTCTTTGGTTTAGAGATGAATGAAAACAACTTGAAGGTCAAAAATCGACTTATGAAATAGGTAGTGCACTGACAAAGCAAGTTTAAATTATGCCTGGGGCCGCATACGTGCCAGCGAGTGCTGTGATTGGTCGACAAAGGTCACTCCGCGCATGCGTAAAAGGTTTCAGCACATCTACCGCCGTGAGCCGGCGCACAGACGACCCCTGTATTGTTGCGAAACAGTCGATCAGAGAAGCCGCATTCTCCGGCACTAAACTGTGTATGCGTTCTCACTTAGAACCGCAAAGGCTGCTTGGGAATACGACCTGAAGTAAAAGTACGCATTTTTTTCACACGAAAACAAGTGATGAATTTGATTTTCACATTTTTATTCAATAATTTTACTCATTATTTTACACGATTTGGTGAAGGGTGGCCGCGGACCCTTTAGAAAGAGCCGGCGGACCCCTAAGGGGTCCGCGGACCACACGTTGGGAAGCCGTGATCTAGCCGAAACCTGGTAAAGACCAAAAAATTTGCGCAACTGAGGCTGATTCTTCAAAATATTAGCTTTCCTATATGCTGAGTCAGTCTTTCTAACAATCATTTCTTTTTCGATTTCCTGAAATTTTTCATGCAGCCATTTCACCTCAGCTTCCTTGCACTTCCTATTTACTTCATTCCTAAGTGACATGTATTTTTGAGTTCTTCAATTTCCCTGAACGTTTTCGTACATCTTTCTTTCATCGATGAACTGAAGCATTTCTTCTGTTACCCATGGTTTCATGGCAGTTACCTCCTTTGTACCTTCGCAAATTCTGTGATTGCCCTTTTTGGAAATTTCCATTCCTTTTCATCTGAAATGCCTTCTGAACTATTCCTTATTGCAGTGTCTAAAGCCTCTAAAGCCTTCAGGCGTATCTCTTCATTCCTTAGTACTCCGTTTCCCACTTTTTTGTGCGCTGATTCTTCCTGACTAGTGTCTTAAACTTCATCTTACTCTTGATCACTATTACGTTGTGGTCTGAGTCTATATCTGCAGCTGTGCACTCCTTACAATCCAGTATTTGATTTCCTAATCTCTGCTAGACCATGATGTAATCTAACTGAAATCTTCCCGTATCTCCCAGCCTTTTAGAAGTGTACCTCCTCCTTTTGTGATTCTTGAACAGAGTATTCGCTACCAGTAGCTGAAATTTATTGCACAATTCAATTAGTTTTTCTCTTCGCCATTCCTACTACAAAGTCCATGTTCTCCCGTAAGCCTTTCTTCTGCTCCTTCCCGCACAACCGCATTAATATAGCAACTATTCTATTTTCATTTCCCTTTATGCACTGAGCTACATGTTCAATATGCTCACATATTTTCTCTATCTCTTCCTCTTCCGCTTGCGACGTCAGCATGTGTACCAGGACTATCGTTGCAGGTGTTAGTTTGTGGTTGATTCTGATGAGAATAACCCTATCACTGAACTGTTCACAGTAACTCTCTCTCCGTTCTACCTTTCTGTTCATAACGAATCCTGCTCCCGTTATACCATTTTCTGCAGCTGTTGATATTACCGTATACTCATCTGACCACAAATGGTTGTCTTCTTTCCATTTTACTTCACTCTAGATTGAGTCATCGAATTTCCCTGTTGAGATTTTCTAGCTTCCTTACCACGTTCAAGCTTCTGACATTCCACGTCTCGACTTGCACAACGTTATCGTGCCGTTGGTTATTCTGTCTGTTTCTCATAGTTACATACCACTTCGCAGTCCCCTCACGGTAACCTGAAAATTAATTTTTTAAAATTATTATTTTTTAAATCAATGTATATGATCTCGTTGTGCGCAGCGATCGCTGAATATATGCAATGGAGAAAAGAACAGCAATCGATCGCGATATCCGTCCTTTAGTTACAGCAGATCCAAATTACAACTATCACATAGCTATCTTCATTGCAAAAAATAGGACCATCAGGAACGAGTATAAGACAGCTGACAACGTGTCGTAAGCCCAAACATAAGCACCATACAGTAGTTAAATGATTGTAAACCTATATAATTTTTAGAAATTTCATGCGACGACCAGTGCCGACGGAAAGCGTCGGCTTGTTTCCCGCTACGGACAAAATGATGTATAAACGGGAACTCTACGTTCCCTTTCGACAAAGCGCTCCCAGATTGGTCTAGGGCGATACTCGTTTTGTGTATTAGTATTGACAGGGACAGGGAAAACTGGAAGAATAACCAGTACCCCAGCAGTGGGAGCCACCGCCCTGGCCCTCGTTGGCTGCTATCACCAACCACGCAGCAGCGCTACGGAGTCGCTGCTGGTGTACTGACGGCAGCTGGTTATTCTTCGTCTTTTACTGTCCCTGTTAATACATATGGATTAAACGAGTATCACGCTAGACTAATCTGGGAGCCCTCTGTTGTATGAGCCCGTAGAATTCTGATTTAAAAATAGTTTTGGTTGTAATGAGAAATGAATCGACATCTTCCGCCGACTCTGGGCTATATTTGTTTGGGTTGACTCCACCTACACAATGCAAAAACGAAACTGCGAATATCTTTCGAAAGACAAAGGAAACAGGCGAGAAACGCAGTATATATCAACTTATAAATGTTCAGCATGTAGCCATATTTACAAATTAATTTGTGATGTGAATGTAAAATATACACATCAAAAAAAGTTTTGCATCACCCCGGTTCCCAGAACTCCTGAAAATAGACGTTGACGGTGGATATTGTATCACAGACACAGTCCCTCTGACTGTTTAGAGATGTCACTAAACCCGTCCAAAGATGTAAACAACCATGCATGAGCAGCGCCTATTAGACGGAGGGGGTCCGACAGCCGATCAATTCTAGTCATTCCACCAGGAAGGAGGTACACGGCTTGTCTTGTCTGTAGTTCACCCTCGCCTAGACGGTCAATACCGTAGTTCCATAGCGTCTGCATTGCTGCTTTGTGCCAGGAAGGGCTCTCAACAAGGGAAGTGTCCAGGCGTCTCGGAATGAACCAAAGCGATGTTATTCGCACATGTAGGAGATACAGAGAGAGAAACTGTCGATGACATGCTCGCTCAGGCCGCCCAAGGGCTACTACTGCAGTGGATGAACGCTACCTACGGATTGTGGCTCGGAGGAAACCTGACACCAATGTCACCACGTTGAATAATGCTTTTCGTGCAGCTACAGGACGTCATGTTACGACTCAAACTGTGGGCAATAGGCTGCATGATGCGCAACTTCACTCCCGACATCCATGGCGAGGCCCATCTTTGCAACCACGACACGATGTAGTGCGGTACAGATGGGCCCAACAACATGCCGAATGGACCGCTCAGGATTGGCATCACGTTGTCTTCACCGATGAGGGTCGCTTATGCCTTCAACCAGACAATCGTCGGAGACTTGTTCGGAGGTCACCCAGTCAGGCTGAACGCCTTAGACACACTGTCCAGCGAGTGCTGCAAGGTGGAGGTTCCCTACAGTTTTGGGGTGGCATTATGTGGAGCCGACGTAAGCTGCTGGTGGTCATGCGAGGCGCAGTAACGGCTGTACGATACGTGAATGCCATCCTCCGACAGATAGTGCAACCGTATCGGCAGCATATTGGAGAGGCGTTCGTCTTCATAGACGACAATTCACTTCCCCATCGTGAACATCTTGTGAATAACTTCCTTCAGGATAACGACATTGCTCGACTAGAGTGAGCAGTATGTTCTCCAGACATGAACCCTATCGAACACGCCTGGGGTAGATTGGAAAGGGCTGTTTATGGGCGACATGACCCACCAACCACTCTGAGGGATCCACGCCGAATCGCCGTTGAGGAGTGGGACAATCTGGACCAACAGTGCCTTGGTGAACTTGTGAATAGGGAGTGGGACAATCTGGACCAACAGTGCCTTGGTGAACTTGTGAATAGTATTCCACGACGAATACAGGCATGCATCAACACAAGAGGACGTTCTACTGGGTATTGGAGGTACTGGTGTACAGCAATCCGGACCACCACCCCCGAAGGTCTCGCTGTATTGTGGTACAACATGCAATGTGTGGTTTTCATGAGAAATAAAAAGGACGGAAATGATGTTTATGTTGATCTCTATCCCAATTTTCTGTACAGGTTCCGGAACTCTCGGAACTGAGGGGATGCGAAACTTTTTTGATGTGTGTATGTTGCACATCGTTACAATTTATCGTGCAAATGATTCACGGAACATGAAGTTAACAACCTGTATCAAATTGACCGTCTCAACTTCATCTACACTACTGTCGCACGTCGTAAAGAGTTATCGTTTCTGCCGGGCGCGGTGGACGAGCGGTTCTAAGCGCTACAGTCTGGAACCGCGTGACCGCTACGGTCGCAGGTTCGAATCCTGCATCGGACATGGATGTGTGTGCTGTCCTTAGGTTAGTTGGGTTTAAGTAGTTCAAAGTCTAGGGGAGTGATGACCTCAGATGGAAGTCCCACAGTGCTTAGGGCCATTTGAAGTTGTCGTTTACAGCCTGTAAGTATTGTATCCTGTATAACAAAGAAGAACAACGCAGCGTTCAAAGACCATGCTCGTTATGTCCCCACCCGTTTTGTTCAGGGTATACGCTTGTTCACGGATACAGTCGAACGGTATTCAACAGTGACGAACTGTTTGCCTACAGTCGTTCGCTGGTGCAGGCTTTGGACAGGTCTAGAGAGACTCTGAGTATGTGACTGTGGTATCACGGCAGCTCATATCAGACAACGACCCGAGAGCAGGGCTTCACTAACTTCGCTGCCGTGAGAAAGGAGCCGCTACGGATGTGACAGGTGCGGCAGCAGCAAAGAAGGATGTTGCCCTTCTTGCCCTCGGCGTCTCCACGGCCCGGGGGACGTATCCCTGACGCCGCTACATACGGAGTATACCGGATAGGCAGACACACACACGCGAGCTCGTTTACATTCTCGGCCCGCGCCAGAGGGCGCCACACCGCATAACGGAACGGCGGGGCTCAGCGCCTCGTTACTATGCGGCCCGCGCAGCGCCGCCGAGGATGGTGTTTACTCTGCGATCGAAACGCCAGCCGCGAGTCGTGCCTCCCGGTTCAGGTATCATCGCTGTGTTCAAGGCCCGCTCTACACGGCCTAGCTGGTGCTTCCGAAGCCTCGTACTTAGGATAGCGGTTATACTGTATAAGACGTGCATATTTATATTGTCAAACCACAATTTATGAAAGATATTTGAATTTTATTAATAGGATTAAGTAGGAATAATTAATATTTGTCATGTTGGAAATAATTGTGGTAGCAGGGAATGTCTGCGCCAAAGTATTGTTGGCAGGAGAGACCGCACATTGATATAATTTTAAAAAGGGTGGGAGAGACCGCGTATGGATACATTTTAAGAAAAGAGCGGGAAAGACCGCGCATTGATACATTTTGTAATGGCAACAGGGATTGCCTGCACCAGAAAGCATTGTTGGCGGCAGAGACTGCATTTTAGCGTTCGTAGGAAGTCAGTAGTAAGCGAGAAATGAAGCGAGTCGGTAGCAGGTCTGAAGCGAGAGGTTGAGAGGAGCGGCGTGCCTGCCAGCCACCAGCTATGATTTACAAGAGATTATAAACGGATATAAAGATACATCAGCTAACTATTATCATAAGAGGAACTAATATTATTGAATTATTTTTTTTGAGAAACTCAAGACTACTGAAGGTATGTTTGCGCAATGCTAGTTGTTAGATTATTGTAAAAAGTAAGTCCCATTTGAACGTTTGTAAAATTATTCCATTCCCAATATAATTAATTTTTGCCAGCAATATTGCATTACTGATTATAATCCATCTCAAAAACCATCAACGTAAAACTTCGCAAAATTTTATTGTTGTCAATAAAAAGTGTAACTATGAATTACGAAACTTCAGTCAAATTAATTAAAGAATAACGTCAGCTTTGCTATTAAAGACTAACGTCAGCTTTGGTAATAAATACAGTCACTTATTATGACAGCCCACTAGCAGCTAAGAGAGTATTGTAAAAGAGAGTAAGTATATTCATGTCGCAGTTCGATGTAGCAGGCAGATGGCGATCCAGTAATAGTAAAAAAAGGTAAGGAACAGTTCTGGGTTATTGCAGGTAACGACTGAGGGCCACGACGACGACATATTCTGTGTTTCGCCGAAATAATCAGAAAATCACTTTTAATAAGCAGCATTTAAATTTGTATGCGAAGATTGAGAAAGAGAACTAATTTCAAAGGGAAGATTTCATTTGTTATTATTAAGCAAGAGATAGAAATCGTAAGGGATGGTTTCACAGGTTATTGTAGAAGGGAAGGTTATCATTAAGAAAAGAGATATAGAGGAGGCAGGAAGGTTTCAACTGAAACAACCAGTTTCCGGTTACACAGATTTTTTCATTTTCAGTTTGACAAGACGCTTAAGTCCACTCAAAATAACCGATTACTGAAATCATCGGTTTTCGGATTTTTATTCATATTGTTTTCGTAATAAACGTAGATATCTAAAAAAGACTGAAAAATTGTAACACTCCCTCAGACTTCTGCATTATACATTTCGAGATACACAGAAGCAGAATATCAAATAAAGTAGGCAAACGAAAGAAAACTTTCTCAGTCCACCATTCTCCCCTCCTGTATTCTCTTAATGATTCTAATTTTTTGAAAGTTTGCTGAACAATCATTTTGCAATCTAAGATGATACCACTGTTTGAGCGATACGAATAGTCAGTGCTAAAGGGTGAAAACTACGGCTGGAGATCTCTTATTTTCACTGTTAAGTTTTTCGTTTCTAAGGGCTACAAGCAGATTAAAGCATATTACGTAGACACAGGCAACAAATCAGCTACTTATTGTTTTTACTGTACACTAGGAAATTGTTAACTTTTTAATTTATTACTGCTGCCATAATTTCCTTTCTCTCTTATCTATACAAATAAGCCAGTTGCAGCACGTATGAAAGATCATAAAGAACGGCTTGACCGATTTGATTGATTTTGTTGTTGTTGTTGTTGTTGTTGTGTTCGTTATTGTCAGGACAAGGTTTGTATGCAAGAAAATGTTTTGAAAAATTCAACTGAAAAGTCAGAAATTAATATGAGTCGTAAAAGATCGTCATTTGAGAACGGCTCGATTCATTTGGTTCATTTTTCGTAGTTGTTGTTATCGTAATTGTGGATGGAATGGCATTTTTGTTTATATATATACATATATTGGAACTTTAATACTGGCAACTATTTATTTACAGCTCGTACAAAATAGATACGTGTTTCAAAGTTTTCCTGACCTTCAAAGTAGTCGCCAGCGCTGTGGAGAACACGTTGCCACCGATGTGGAAGTCGTAGGATACTCTTAGCAGTACCAGTTGTGTTGACAGCTCGAGCAGCGCGGTCTATTGCTCGAGGAATTTGTAGCAGTTCTGAATCGTGCGAGGTACCGGGGCTAGCAGTGTATTTAACACTAAATTCTTCACGAATCTTCATATTGAAAAGATGCTCTAAGCCCCCCCCCCCTTTCTAACTCTTACTTTTGCTGTTGCACATGGATTAAAAGGAAACGCGAACTGACTGTAATCGACCCTGCAAGTGGAGTAGAAAAGAGTTTGGCACCTGCAATAATTTAATTGGATAGAAATTAAGGAAAGTTTCATTAACGTAGTGAGAAATGAAAGGTTTGCTCTACCGATTATGAAAATTCTGTGCAAAATAACAATTTGATTTATTATGACTAAACTCAAAATAATAAACAAAGCACACCAAACGTTTACAATACATCAAATAGGATACTCAAATAAATGCTGTGAAGGTGAAGTTTTCCATAAACTGCATTGTGATATTTATGACCAAGTGGTATATGGAGCCAATTCCTTGCAACTGCAATCTTAAGAGAAACACCCAGCCAACCCAACATTAATTTGCTGCTACAGTAGTGATAACTTAGACAATGAATACCCAAGACAGAACAGAGTTAGAAAAGACGAACAGGCGCGCTCTGCTGAGCTCTGATTACCACCTAGCAAAATTTCTTGATTTGCCGGTGCTGCGGACGTAAATTACCAAGCTGTCTTCTTAACTGCAAGGACACGATCTGGCGTACCGGAGGCGATGGCTGGTTGCTTTGGCGTCCTGTCGTGGTGATGATAATGTCGCGAGTATAGCTCGAAACAAATTATCCTGGTCTGGTTGTTCCAGACTAAAGACTTCCTAGCAATACAAATTCGCCTCTGAGGGAGACGAAGAAGGCTCGCCACAAAATCACTGATGGTACAGTGATTGACTAACAAGCAAAGTCACACAGTAACTCCGATACAGTCAACTTTAGCCAAAACTGCTCAAGACGGACAACATAGGCCGCTTGTACGCAGATCGCTCAATTGCCAACTGTACTCAGAAAGTTACGTTGAAGTCGAAACTTAAGCAACTTCGTCAAACAGTTACAATTACATGAAAGTATACTAGACAGCCAACGGAAGCCAGGATGTCCAGAGCAGCGAGAGCTCAGTCTTGTAACCCACTCCGACCGAAAGGCGAGAGCCGTCCCTCTCAAGAGCACCCGTACAAGCCGAACACAGAACATTGCCGCCCCCACGACAGTGGTCGTGGTTAAACGTTCCAATCAGCAACTCGAAAACCGGCGGAAAATTCCCCTCTATTGCCGACGCAGTACTATCCCACCAATGGAGATACTTGGCGCCAGTTTCTGCGCCGATTTTGCTACGTCACGGAGCCATTTCCTGAGCAAGCCAATCACAGTTATAATTTTGCAGAAAACGCGGGAATTTGCTCGCCAAGACTGCCTGGGAACACAAGTCATTCCCTCGCTGGTAGCCCGCCAGAAAGTGTTTTCACTAAGTTTATGCGAAGTAACGGAATCTCTAGCCCAGCCGCTCCGTCAGGCCCCTGTGGGCGTGTCGCCGCCGCTCTTATGACAATGTCGGCGTCTGGAAAGAATCCACTCGACTCCCTCACACCCGTCGGCTTAACCCATCGGAGACCAGCAGAGCGCGCCTGTCACCGGACCACCCGGGTGACGAGACGCACTGCGTGGGAAGTCCGCGTGTGAAGGAATAGCGACTTCTCACCGCATGCAATTGGAGAGGAAAATCGAATTACTCAAAGATAGAAACATGAGAGGGGGCTCATGCCACCTCTCAAGCGAATGCCGTGAAGTGTCTCCTTCAGTTTATAAATCGAGTTGAAGTCAACGAGAGCTTAAGTCAGTGGAGCGCAGTAGGTGGTATAGCACTTAGCAGCCCCATCAGTCAAATAAATCAGTAACAGCTTGCACTGTACATATTTGAGCATTGTCCCGCAAAATGATGGTCAGGTCCTGCAGAAAGTGTCGTCACTTCTGTCTCTATGCTGTTCATTTTTGGAACACAACCCACGACCAGCTTAGAGAGAGAAGTTGTAACGACAACTGTACATATAATAATTTTTTTCTTTATGAATTTAGATAAATTAATGTAAGTAATGTTTTGAACTTCTTTTTCGGTTCGTATCGTTATGTTAAAGAAACTGTGAGCAACTTTTGAAAATGAATGTTATTATTTATGTTAGATTTCAAGCAATGTGATAATCAAAAGGAAGAGTACTTAATGTTAAAACTATTGTAAGATGTGAAAATTGTAATTTAAACACTTGGTCCATACGTAGGTAATGTATTAAGATATGTGAAGTAGAAAACCTGTGGTGAATACCCTACCTGTAGGGGAGCGGGAAAAGGTGGGAATAGGCGAGCGCGGGAAAACGCACACTGGCGCGGTTCGGCACAACGGGCTCAGTATAACAGTCAGAGGTGAGCAACAGTCGGAGGTGAGCAACAGTCGGAAGTACACGTACTGTACCGAGGAGGCTACCCAGGAAAAGTGGAATCCATTGAGCCTCGGATGAGCCGATTCCGACGACTACTTGGCATGGCTATATTCTGAGGCACAAAATTGGAAAGATTCCGACGCTAAGAAGATGGAAAGTGCCGATGTTGTGTGAGCCTTAGCCGTGCTTGCATGTGTGCCGTGCTGCCCGCTATCTCGCTGCCCGCCATCCGCCGCACCGACTTGCACAGGTCAAACATTTATTTCATCTTTAGAAGTGTATCTGTGTGGACCAGTGTCGAAACTGTTTCTAACTGTTCAATAATAACGTGACTTTTACCAGAATTGCCTTAGCCATTACTTATCCTGATCACTGACCTAGACAGGATCCTTACCTCGTATTGTGCAACCCGAGTATCCTGAACTGAAAGTTTAAAATTAGTGTCAATAAGAATTATCAGCAGTCAAACCTTTGCTATAAAGAAGTTTACAGTTCTGTGTGTTATTACAAATGTTGGTAAAGAACAAAAGTATGACTAAATTGAAAGAGAGTTTTTTTTAATTGAGTTAGCGATGTTATTTAATTAATTTGAGACAGAAATAATGACAGTTAAATTATTCAGAAGTAAGACAAAAGAGTAGTTATCCATAGATTGATAATTTTGAGTGTTAATTTGCCTTCAGTACTTAATAGTTTCAGTTTAACGACCATAACAGTTTCAGGGTCCCCCCCCCCCCCCCTTCTCTTGTCCAATTCTTTCAAACCTTGAAATGTGCTGATCAGATTTGACCAGTAAAGTTAAGTTCTATATTAAACCTAAGTGTATTAGTGTTGTTTTCCAATTTTAATAGTGACATTGTATGTGTGGTTTCAAAACTGCTCATTCTAGGACAATCTATGCCCGATTTCAGTCTGATCAGTATACAAAATGCAGTTCGTAGTAATCATTGCTGTGTGGTGTTGTGTAAATTTAGCTCGTCCAAATTAGTACAAAAAGAGAAAACTTTAGTTCAGTGGATTTTTCTGGTTCCAAACTTTGCCATATAACGCATCATTACTACGTGTTACTATGCTTGTACATGCACCCACTTGTACAAGGAAAAACTCACTCATTGCCTAAGTAGGCTGGCGACCGAATTATTAATTATAGGCAGCATCTACTGTGTGTACTTCTTGTCCATGCGAAAGAGTGATTATACTTTACTTTTGCTTGATGCATCACTGTAGTTATTGACTGGGTATAAGTCCGATCTTGCTTCTATTAGGTACACGCGGTCAACTTATGTACTAAAATCCTTGTTTATAAGGTGAAGCCCGTGAACTTATTACGGTACAGGCTTTATACAGCTAACGTACGTCCGAGAAGGGCGGTAGCGTTACAAAGTGATGACACTTTCTGCAGGTCCTGACCATCATTTTGCAAGACAATGCTCAAGCACGTACAGTGCAAGCTGTTACTGATTTGTTTGACTGATGGGGCTTCTAAGTGCTATACCATCTACTGCACTCCCATGACTTAAGCCCTCGTAAGTTCACCTCGATTTCTAAACTGAAGGAAACACTTCACGGCATTCGCTTCAGAACTGCTACAAATTCCTCGAGCAATCAACACAACTGGCACTGCTAAGAATATCCTACGACTTCCACATCGCTGGCAACGTGTTATACACAATGCTGGTGACTACTTTCAAGGTCAGTAAAGCTTTGAAACACGTATCTATTTTGTACGAGCTGTAAATAATTAGTTGCCACTATTGAAGTTCCAACACTCGTACATTTTTTCCCATGTTAAGTGACAATATACGTTCCGTCGTAGAACTTTCCGACACTTTAGGAAACGAAATCGAGGAAGGAACAACACTTTTTGGTTCAAATGGCTCCGAGCATTATGGGACTTAACATCTGAGGTCATCAGCCCCCTAGAACTCAGAACTACTTAAACCTAACTAACCTAAGGACATCACACGCAGCCATGTCCGAGGCAGGATTCGAACCTGCGACCGTAGCGGTTGCGCGGTTCCAGACTGAAGCGCCTAAAACCGCTCGGCCACAACGGCCGGCTACGCTTTTTGGAATATGATGCGCGGCAACATGTACACTCAGTGTACATGTTTTCGAATTACGCAGGTATAAATACGAATTCCACCAAATACAGCACAGTAGCTTCCAAAGCACTGAAACCAGGATTGCGCTGTGCGATGCGCTTCTGTCAGCCCACCATAGCTCATGTCACGTGATCTCGTCAGCCAATGGCAGCAAATATTCAGAGCATAGGACACGTGATGTAGTCAGCCAATAACAACCTCATCGTTAAGTAGCGCGAACACGCAAACAGGAAAAGTTAATGATTTAAATTAACATACATACATCATAGCTACAAGCAAGGCTAAGCTTTCACATATAATATTGGCCGTCAAAAATTCTTTGCTGTTTTTTTTCCCGATGGTGTGCTTAGACAGAATTCTATGAGCACATCTTAAATTGCACCAGCTGAATATTTCTGACAAACACGACGGTCAAGTTCACTGCTGTGCACACAACATTTAAGAGGTTACCCTGCTGAATACATGTTCTCTCGAGCACTTCGACTCTTCCATAGAGAAAGTAGTAATGTGTGAAGCTGCACATGAACTCATCTTGCACTTTTTTTTTAAGGATAGTTATCCTTTTTGCCATCGTTATTGCGTAATTTGTAATCTACGAAGCAACTAAAATAAATATGAGAAGCTAACATTGAAGCTTGGTCTTTTTTAGCGTGTGCTACCTTCTAAGATATATCAAACACGAATATGACAGTGAAATTTCAAATAATGGTATAAATGGCTGGACTTCTGGGACCGAAATTTTTCTATGTGGCTGGTCGTCAAAGTGTTAAGTTTTGAATGATAGTTAAACGCTCCATGATTTCAGAAATTCATTGTGCATTCTCACATGTAAGGTAATACACCTTACGTAAAAGGAAATTTACTTTGAAAATAACGCTTCTTAAACTATCATTCGCAGTATTTTCCCGCGACATATTACGCATGAAAACAGTTGTCACGTCACGCTCATAGAAACGAGTTTGTTGTTAGGAAGTATTGCACAGTTTTCGACCTAAAGCCTTTGTTAGTCTGCTGTCGATAGACTCTTGTGTGTGCACTGTGTTTTATTGTTGTAAATGGCGCATTTTCTTTGCAGCAAAAATTTTATTTTCTCTCGTTTATGTTCAACTGCCGCATTACTAGTCAACAGTACTGGGCTAAAGTAAAATTCTTTCTTAGAGTATCAGTTTTTGCTAGTCAAAATTACAAACGTTTAACTGTATCCTAAAACAATGGAAAATTCCCAGAATCCTAAAAAACTGCCGCGTTTTCCCAGATTTCCCGGCTGTCCCGTGGTGTATAAACACTGAAGGAGGTGTTCATAGAAAGAAAGTCTCACGCACTGCATAAGATGGATAAAGGAAAAATTGTTGAAAAAGATTGCTGCCGAATTTGGTGCTGAAACTTGAACGGTAACAATTTGGAAGAATAACCGGAATGTAATTAAAGACTTTTGTTTCAAACTGATGACAAAGCACAGTTGAGAGAGTTGCAGGACAACGGAAGAAGCGCTAGACGACGAACTTCACACGTGGTTCAGTGGCATTCCTATTTCAGGCCTAATATCTCTGGACAAAGAGAAAATTTCAAACAAGAAGCTTTCTAATGGTGATGCTAATCTCACAGGCGGGCTGGTTACTTGCTGCTCTACATCTAATTTCCGAGTTTGGTGATCAGAAGATAGCGTTACTTTGCATAAATCCATTCAGTTATGTCAAACGGAATAATTTTCTTGGGCATTTCCGTATCCACACACATATTCATTTGACAGAAGTGTGTTGTAAGCACAATATCTTATGTTCGTCGGTGGATTTAATGTAGACAACTGTCTAAAAAAATTTTGCGTATTAACAGCAGCCTCAGAATACTTATACTCTCTTATGAAGTTGTAAGGTGGCTATAATTTTTCACCTTACAAGCACTGATCTACAAACACTATTAGGTATCCTGTGATAGATTGTACATCGTATATATGAATATATAAAGGAGACTGACATGTACCCCTTGTAAATAATTGTTAACACAAATTGCATGAAAGGTGACGGAGTGTCGACAGTGGAAATGAAACGGCAGGCGGAAGTCAAGCCGTGTGTGGAAGGCCCACACAGGTGTGTTGGTCCTGCTTAAACACGGGAAATAGCAAGACGGACGTCGTAGCACCTAAGGGCTGGAGCACAATAGAGTCGCTACCGGCCAGTGTTGTAGCCGAACCGGAAGGATTATACTTCGGAAACTACGAAAATCTTGGACGCAGGTGAGAGGAACGAAGAAGTGGCACTTCGGAAACCACGCAGGCTGCGTTATTTCAGCGGATTTTTACTCAGAAGGGTACCACTTTTCCTCACAAACTTTCCGCACTGGACGACAAAAGACTAAAATATGGTTGGTCGGCGTTTGGAAGAATCTGTAGAGAGGGAGAATATTCCGTGGTTTCGGGAATATGATTCGTTTTCGGAATTACGAGGGTGGGGAGCCGAGCCTTGCTGGGAGAGAGGAGCTCTTCTGTTGTGAGCGCCTGCATGTGACGGTCGCTCGGTATCAGCTTTGTTTGGCACAGACGGACTTGCTGTCTATTCTGGACTTCACCTCCGCATTCGAAGTCGTAGTTGAGTACGCAGCGTTCAGTAATTGAGAGCACTTCTTCTGCCTATACTTACGTTGAGACGCTATCTGAAATCCGTCCTTGTGGCTCAGCGTTTCTCGTCTGTAGAACACAGAGAGGAGAAGACAGTATTAGAGTATATTAGTCAGAGGACCGCCTTCTGCCGTCCTAGTGTTTGAAAGAGTTTACTTGTGGCTGGAGTTCTTCCATCGTCGCAGACGAGTACGAGAACCATCACTTCGACGCACCGGACGCAGTACATACGGTGATATCGTAAATTGCTTCGGCTAATTAGGGCTATAAAAGCTAAACAGGTGTGATCACGTTAGTTTATTTCCACTGAGGTTCCACACCACCGTAGATCATCTTCGAAAGTAGTGTCTTCTAGTGTTTGGTACGTAGATGATGTCAGTCATTTCGCGTTATTGACATTAGATCGCGCAGTCATAATAAGGGGAAGAGTTGGACAATTGATTAATAATTTTAGTTAGGAAATATAGACAATTGTACTTAAAGGGTTGATTTTAATCTATAATAAATATATTGAACAACAACGTTTATCATTTAGTGGTATTAGTTGCCTTCATCATACATTTATGTTTAGATTGTAATTTATATATAATAAGAGAATGAGGAGATCCTAATATCTGCTTCAGGGGGTAGTCAAACAGGGCGAAATCATCAGTTTAGCGTTTATTATTTTCCGCTGCGCACATTCATTTTACACCCAGCTGGAGTAGCATCTTGGAAAGTTTGTAGCGACGAATCGGACTCAGTATGAATAATAGTGGTTGCATTCATATATATATATAAGTCTGGGAACAAAAACAGCCTCCATCACCCACAACTTAAGATTATTGTTGCACAAAAAGGAGCAGCGTAAGTCGAAACATTATGACCGCTGTCCATCGCGACGGCCGGCCGAAGTGGCCGTGCGGTTAAAGGCGCTGCAGTCTGGAACCGCAAGACCGCTACGGTCGCAGGTTCGAATCCTGCCTCGGGCATGGATGTTGTGTGATGTCCTTAGGTTAGTTAGGTTTAAGTAGTTCTAAGTTCTAGGGGACTAATCACCTCAGCAGTTGAGTCCCATAGTGCTCAGAGCCATTTGAACCATCGCGACGTTGGCTGCCGCCTGGTGTCGTTGCGGGCAGTTGACGCGCTAACAACAGTATCAACATTGAGATAAGCGACTTTGACAAAGGGCAGATAATTATTACGTAGAGCCTGCGAACGAATATGTCGAAGACGGCAAAACTGGCCGCATCTGAGGAAAGAGATAGGTCAGTGAAACTACCACTAGGCGTTAAATGCTTGAACGTCCACGACTTTTCACACAACGTGGGGTTCGGAGGCTTGTTTGCTCTGTAAAGTAGGATAGACTGCAATCTGTGGCATCTCTGCCGAAAGAACATAATGATGGTGCACGCACAAGTGTTTCCGAGCACACCGTTCATCGTACGTTGTTGAACACGGAGCTCCACATCACACTACCCCTAAATGTTCACATGTTGACGAAACGATATCTTCAATTACGATTTGCGGTGGGCACGGGACCATCGTGTTCGACCGTCGATCAATGGAAATGTGTCGGCTCTTCGGGTGAATCACACTTTTGCTACGTTAGATGGATGATCGTCTCCACAAACGCAGTCATCGAGGTGAACGGGGGCTGGAAACGTGCAGCCCGCCACGGACGCAGGCTGGTGGGAGCAGAATTGCGTTACCGGAGACATTATCCTATGCCTGCATGGGAACTATGGTAGTAACCGAAGAAACGCTGACAGCTGCGAACCATGCTTGACGTCTCCCCGACGACGTCATATTTCAGCAGTATAACTGTCCGTGTCTCGGAGCCAGAACCGTGCTACAGTTGTCAGAGGAGCATTTTAATAGTGGACTCATGTTGATGTCTCGGCGACCAAATACGCCTCATGTAAATCCTATGGAACCCAGATGCATTGCTGTCGGGCGCCATTACCGCGTACGCAAACCAGTGGCCCGTTATTTAAGCGACTTAAATAATCTGTGCATAGAGATCTAATGCCGTGTACGTCCCCCACAAACATGTCAATAAACAGCCGGACCCACGATAACGACAATCAATTATGTATTTCCTTCCAGAGGCGGGCAAACAAGCTATGAAACAAGTGGCCATAATTTTTTGGCTCGTCAGTGTAAATATTTGACCAAACCTCTTGTGGATTAAAAGTGCTACCAGATAACGAAAATTGTAAAGAACTGAAATTATTCCAACCTGACAATGACTTCTACTCTATAAAATAAACGCAAAGTATATCCATTTAAAAAAAGGTGATAAAAATGCTCTTAACGCCTTCTTAAGAGACAGTCTTCACTCCTTCCGATCTGATCATGTAAGTGTAGAAAAGTCGTGAAATGTTTCCAAAGAGATAGTATCGACAGCAATTGACAGATATATACCACATAAATTAATAAGTGATGGCACTGATCCCCCATGGTACACGAAACGGGTCAGATCGTTGTTGCAGAAGAAACGAAAAAAGCATGCCAGATTTAAAAGAACGCAAAATCCCCAAGATTGGCTATTGAGAGATATATACCACATAAATTAATAAGTGATGGTACTGATCCCCCATGGTACACAAAACGGGTCAGATCGTTGTTGCAGAAGAAACGAAAAAAGCATGCCAAATTTAAAAGAACGCAAAATCCCCAAGATTGGCTATTGAGAGATATATACCACATAAATTAATAAGTGATGGTACTGATCCCCCATGGTACACAAAACGGGTCAGATCGTTGTTGCAGAAGAAACGAAAAAAGCATGCCAAATTTAAAAGAACGCAAAATCCCCAAGATTGGCTATTGAGAGATATATACCACATAAATTAATAAGTGATGGTACTGATCCCCCATGGTACACAAAACGGGTCAGATCGTTGTTGCAGAAGAAACGGAAAAAGCATGCCAAATTTAAAAGAAAGCAAAATCCCCAAGATTGGCAAAGTTTTACGGAAGTTCGAAATATAGCGCGTACTTCAGTGCGAGATGCTTTTAATAATTTCCACAACGAAATTCTGTCTCGAAATCTGGCAGAAAACCCAAAGAAATTCTGGTCACACATAAAGCACACCAGTGGCAAAACGCAATCAATACCTTCACTGCGCGATAACAACGGTGAAGTCACTGATGACAATGCCACTAAACCAGAGCCGAAACTCCTTAACCAGAGAAGACGAAGTAAATGTTCCTGAATTCCAGCCAAGAACAACTGCCAAGATGACAAACATAAAAGTAGATATCCTCGGTGTAACAGAGCAGGTTAAATTACTTAATAAAGGCAAAGCCTCCAGTCCAGATTGTATACCAGTCAGGTTCCTCTCAGAGTATGCTAATAAAATAGCTCCATATTTAGCAATTATATACAACCATTCGCTCACAGAAAGATCAGTATGTAAAGACTGGAAAATTGCTCAAGTCACACCAATACCCAAAAAGGGAAGTAGGAGTAATCCGCTGAATTACAAGCTTACATCACTAACGTCGATTTGCAGTACAGTTTTGGAAAATATACTGTATTCCAACATTATGAAGTACCTCGAAGAAAACAATTTATTGACACATAGTCAGCACGGATTCAGAAAATATCGTTCTTGCAAAACACAACTAGCTGTTTATACTCATGAAGTAATGAGTGCTATCGACAGGGGATGTCAAATTGGTTCCATATTTTTAGATTTCCAGAAGACTTTCGACCCCGTTCCTGACAGGCGTCTTCTACCCAAACTGCTTGCCTACGGAGTATCGCCTCAGTTTTGCGAGTCGATTCGTGATTTCCTGTCAGAAATGGCTCTGAGCACTATGCGACTTAACTTCTGAGGTCATCAGTCGCCTAGAACTTAGAACTAATTAAACATAACTAACCTAAGGACATCACACACATCCATGCCCGAGGCAGGATTCGAACCTGCGACCGTAGCGGTCGCTCGTTTCCAGACTGTAGCGCCTAGAACCACACGGCCACTCCGGCCGGCTCCTGTCAGAAAGGTCAAGTTCGTAGTAATAGGCGGAAAGTCATCGAGTAAAACAGAAGTGATATCTGACGTTCACCAAGGAAGTGTTATAGGCCCTCTATTGTTCCTGATCTATATTAACGACATAGGAGACAATCTGAGTAGCCGTCTTAGATTGTTTGCAGATGATGCTGTCATTTACCGTCTTCTTCATTCATCAGATGACCAAAACGAATTGCAAAATGATTTAGATAAGATATCTGTATGGTCCGAAAAGTGGCAATCGACCCTGAATAAAGAAAAATGTGAAGTTATTCACATGAGTACTAAAAGAAGTCACCTAAATTTTGATTACGCGATAAGTCACAAAAATCGGTGTGCTGTAAATTCAACTAAACACTCAAGGTTTACAATTACAAATAACGTAAACTGCAACGATCACACAGATAATATTATGTGTAGAGCAAACCAAAGACTGCGATTCATTGGCAGAACACTTAGAAGGTGCAACAGGTCTACCAAAGAGACTGTTTACACTACGCTTTTCCACCCAGTTCTGGAGTGTTGCTGTGCGGTGTGGGATCCACATCAGGTGGGACTGACGGATGACATCGAAAAAGTACAAAGAAGGGCAGCTCGTTTTGTATTATCGCAAAATAGGGGAGATAGTGTCACAGACATGGGACGTGAATTGGAGTGGCAATCATTAAAACAAAGGCGTTATTCGTTGCGACGGGATCTTCTTATGAAATTTCAGTTTTCTCCTCCGATTGCGAAAACATTCTGTTGGCACCCGCCTACATAGGGAGAAATGATCATCACGATAAAATAAAAGAAAATGTAAGTGCTCGTTTTTCCCGCGTGCCGTTCGAGAGTGGAACGGTAGAGAGACAGCATGAAGGTGGTTCAAAAATGGCTCTGAGCACTATGGGACTCAACATCTTAGGTCATAAGTCCCCGAGAACTTAGAACTACTTAAACCTAACTAACCTAAGGACATCACACACACCCATGCCCGAGGCAGGATTCGAACCGGCGACCGTAGCAGTCCCGCGGTTCCGGACTGCAGCGCCAGAACCGCTAGACCACCGCGGCCGGCCATGAAGGTGGTTCATTGAACCGTCTGTCAGGCACTTCATTGTGAATAGCAGAGTAATCACGTAGATGTAGATGTAGATACATGTATTTCTGAGAACCCTTTGTTGATTACAGAAACGGATTTACATGTATAAAATGGTTTCAAGCGTCTGATTATCTTGCGAGTGAATTAACACCTTAAAAATGTGGCGTTAAGCATGTAAGATCTTAATGGTTCAAGAGATTGTGGTTTTTCACACATGTTAATCTTTATGACATCATATCTCCTGAACGGAGGGGCACGAGAAAAACAGGCTGCGGCGCGTAAGTCACATCACGTGACACTAGGTTTTTCGAGTGCCAGCAACGGTCTCTGGCGGGGAGCGGGTAAGTGTTTCATACAATAATCATCTTGAGTTTGAAACTCTTCTGTCCCGGTTGCTTACAAACACGAATTGTTTTTGGAGAGGGTCCGCAAAACACAATTTTTTTATTTTTATTTCCCAGACGTATTTCGCTGAAGTTTCAGCATCACATATAAAACACCAAAAATGCTTTTTACTACTTGTACACACATAAATTTGAATTTTTGCGACTGTATTTACATATTCGAAAAACAAAGTTTTGTATACATACCTTGTTACCACACCTAGTGGATTTTCTCGATTTTTATGTTATTTATTGCGATTTGTCACCGTACAGAACTTAATGTAGAACAGTTACTTACTTCGAAATTTTACAGTGGTAATGTTATGGTTATGCCTACCATTGACCAATATTACGCAGAAGCTTGAGTGTGTGTGTGTGTGTGTGTGTGTGTGTGTGTGTGTGTGTTTGCAATACGTTTCATTTACTTCTGTTGGTTTTCCTGTGAAAGTTTGCACTAAATAACTTTCAGTGGCACTGTTTACAAACTACATAAACTTCAGCGAAACATGCCTGGGGAATAAAGAGAAAAATGAAAATTGTGTTTTGCTCAATGCGGACCCTCTCAAGAAACAACCTCATTTTGTACAAGTTTAATAATTCTTACCTGCACGTTTAAATGCGTGCAAGTTCTCGATAGCACACAAAAGAAGTCAAGGCTTCGTGGGTGCCATTTGACTGACACATTGATTTCTCGTGGGCCCTGCACGGAGCAGAGCGTTCGCGAAGTATGGCGGATAAAGCGGCTAGTGTGACGTCACAGGTTCGTTGCAGGGCCCGTATTTCTCGCGAGTCCTGTCCTGAACTGTGTGTCGTATAACGGTCTAAAACGTGCTGCGAATAGAGACGAAAACTACTAAATAAACAACAAATGAAAACATCATGTCTGACATTGAAGTTCTACTGCATGAACAGCGAAAATAAAATAAGCGATAAAACTTCTTTCGTTTGATTATTTCGAGGAGGTGTCAGCGACGGAACGCTAGAAAACGTTTTAAAATGTGTGTAAAGTTTGTTAGAAGTCGCTAAATGCTTTCATTCTCAAATTCTGGATGAATATAGTCTGGGTAATTTGCGCGTCGTGATTTACACTGCCTGAAGACATGTACACTGCTTCTGTTTTTAATACTCTTACTTTGTCAAAACCTTAACGTCAAATTACGTCTCTTAATGAGTAGATTATGACAGCATTTAAATCTTTACATACGACCAATAATGAAGTGAAATAGTGTAAATGAGATTTGTGTCCCTGCAAGCCGTTAGACAGGCAACACGCAACTGGAACAAAGTGACTGTGATTTTTTTTAGCAATTTACTGATACACATGTGGTTGTGTTACATTTATCGACCTTTGTATTACATTAAAGTCTTAAAAAAAGAATTACATTAATGGCCAACATGTAGCCATGTTTTACGGACGAAACGTATTTTATTTTTGAAGCTACTGATACGTTCCACACGATGTGAGATTTATCTAGCACGACCCACTCAAGAAAAACCTAAACTACACTGCATCTTTGCTGGAGTTTGTCCAAGAACAAACAATATCGTCCTTTGGCAACGGCTGGTCCATGTTACAGAATGTTCCTTACCCAATGCAGAGATTGCACAAGTATGTGTCCCACCCAGTCCCTTTTGTTCTCAGGATAGCAATAAAGAGCCGGGTTCTATCACCCATGATCACTCCGAGAAAGCGCTGACGACAGTCGAAAGAGAAACTCAACACAAGATTCTCGGACACGTATCGCCTCCTTCATGCACAGCTTTGCAAGCCAGCCAAGACAAATATTATTACGTGTCTCAACCATTTAGTTAGAATTTAATGGAGAATGTTTTGCCGAAACTGCGAGCTACAACACACTTCTCGTTCTGATGCCTCTATCATTTTCGAATGAGCTCGTGAACGACCGACAACCTAACCGAAAGCAACTGTTTTTCGACCCTACCGAAATTTATAGTCATCGAAACATGTCATTTAGATCCACTGCATAAGTCCCATAGAATGACAACAGCTTACTTTGAACAAATATTCCCGCCAGAATTTCACGGGACTTCCACTTCTGCACGTTGGCGCAGTGAGAGGTCAGGTTGACAATCCGTGGCAGCTCACCTGCAAAAAAAGAAAAACCAAAGTTAGATGTGGATCAGGTTTCAAGGGCCAATGTTTCTCTGTACAACAGTTCACTTCTCCAGTGCTCATCATTAACAAATTAACAATATATAAGTTACAGTGGAAATGGAGGTTTCAGGGAAAGTATACCATCACTGGCCCATTTAGTGAAAGTGGATTACTGATTCTAGCTGCACATTGATTAGGGATAGTGCACTAGAGGTAAGGAATGTGAACCATGGCACACAGTCGTTTTGCAGCAAGGACGTGCACCATGGCACTTCAAATTGCACAACACATTTTTGTTTCTGCAAAAGCATCTCAGAGTCTGACACTTTTGCTGGTAGTTGCATTTGAAGAATCCCTGGCCGCTTCCCATCCACTGAGACTCGCAACTGTCCTCAAGACAATGGGTGGAACATTTGCAGATGGTATCGACGGTTTCTAGATACAAGATGAGTATATAAAGGAAAGAGTCCTGGCCGTCTTCGCGTTCCTGAAGAAAATGTTGTACGAATTCAAACTGCTTTCCATGTTACGTTACATGCTATGTTACAAAACTGGTTGTTTCCGAGGCTGCACAAAGACAACTTCATTTTTCAACAAGACGGGGCAACTTCTCTCTGTAGTCGCCAAGTGCGTGAATATCTGCAACCGTTGGGTTGGTCGTCAAGGAGCTGGCGACTTAGCATGTCTCAGCTGGACTCCACGGTCAGCGGAATTGACATCCTCTGACTTCTTCCTGTGCGGTTTCGTTAAAGACAACGTTTATGTACCACCACTCGTACAGAACCTGGAAGAGTTCAAGAACCGGATCCGTACTGCCATAAAAGTACATGCTTGCCCGAGTATGGGAGGAATTTGAGTATCTATGTGATATTGTTCGTCTCGCTGATGGAGGACATATTGAACATCTGTAATCTCAACTTGAGAGGTTCGTAAATATGTGTGTAAAGTTTCAAAACAATTGTTCAAATGGCTCTGAGCACAATGGGACTTAAAATCTGTGGTCATCAATCCCCTAGAACTTAGAACTACTTAAACCTAACTAACCTAAGGACATCACAAACATCCATGCCCGAGGCAGGATTCGAACCTGCGACCGTAGCGGTCACGCGGTTCCAGACTGAAGCGCCTAGAACCGCACGGCCACATCGGCCGGCGTAAAGTTTCATATTCGTATGTCTTAAAGTCTGATAAATATATGCATTCGAAATACGTATATTCTTTTTGAAACACCCTGTATTTTCAAGGCCATCCTCTGAGTGAACGTTTATCAATGCTTCAGGAGGTAAACTTGTTGAAGACAAACAATGCTTAGGAGGGCAGCCAACATCGCTTCGTACGGAGGTTTATTAATTTCAAAATGTGCAGCGCTATTCTTCATTAGCTGCACAAATCTTAATGCACTGCTCCACTCCGCGGTGTTGTGCTCCAGCATCCATGTAGTTAGCTTATTTTCTATGTGTTGATTTGCTCGCTCCACGCCGCCTTGGATCTGACTGTGTCTAGGTTTACCGCGGACAATTTTAAAACTGGGCCATAGTTCAGTTAAGCTGCTCATTATTTTGCTAACGAACTCGCTACCATTGTCAGACTGCAATACTGAGGGAGCGCATAACAACATAAAAATGACAAAAATGTTATCGCATTTCTCTTCAGATGTTTTGGACTTCAGTGGCTTGAGAAGAACATATTTAGTGATGTGGTCCTGATAAACCATTACGAACTTGTAATCTCCATCTCGTTGCGATTGGAAGTCGACGACATCTTGACATCTGGAATTTAGCCCCTTGAACAGCACTGAATTCACTACTATTCCTTTTTTCTGATCTTTTTCCTTTTGTAAACAAGGCTCATACAAACTAAGAGAAATTTGGAAATCTCTGTATGTTATATTACAGAAAACAAAATGGTTCAAATGGCTCTGAGCACTATGGGACTTAACATCTGTGGTCATCAGTCCCCTAGAACTTAGAACTACTTAAACCTAACTAACCTAAGGACATCACACACATCCATGCCCGAGGCAGGATTCGAACCTGCGACCGTAACGGTCACGCGATTCCAGACTGAAGCGCCTAGAACCGTACGGCCACACAGGCCGGCTATATTACAGAACTTCAAGCATCTAAACATTCGGTCGCGTCCACCGTGGCCATCCATTACATGAGCACCATGCAGAATATCATACAGTTCTTTATCATAAACATTGTATTTCGTCTAAGGTTCTTCAGTTAAAGGTTGTATTAATTTGGTTACTCCATTCACTTCCAGCACGTCATGTCTCTTCAGTAACTTGTTGCCGTCCCTCTTTCGACCAGATTTTAGTGATTTAGCCTTGCTGATAAGTGACTCGTACTTTTCGCTGTCCATGAAGACAGAATTATAACTGAGATTTCCCCATTCCACTCTAAGATGTTCGTAGAACTTCACTGATTCAACCATAGCTGCACTGATGTGAACCGTAACTGCATTACTCTCAACCATAACTGCACTGCTGTATAACATAGCAATGACGAGCTGACGACAACTATATTCAATCTGATGCGTGGCAGCATTGTTGGACGCACCGTTAATAACCCGGGAGCAGCGATAGTACAGCTTCACTAATGGATAATATGCGACTGTACACATCCCCTAGCCTAGTACAGTGATGGTTAATCTTCACTAGTGGGTGTGTTATTTTCAGTTTATGCTAAGCTCTTACTGATCATTTTAGTGATGGTGTACATCCAATAGGAAAGGTTTACCTTCCCTAATCTTCCACTGTAACATCTACACCGAGGTGCCAAAAGTCATGGGATAGCGCTATGCACATATATAGATGACGGTAGTATGGCATACACAAGATAAAAAAAGGGCAGTGCACTGGCGGAGCTGTCATTTGTCCTCAAGTGATTCATGTGAAAAGGTTTCCGACGTGATTACGTCGTACAACGTGAATTAACACTCTTTGAACGCGGAATGGTAGTTAGAACTAGACGCCTGGGACAGTGCATTTCAGAAATCGTTAGGGAATTCAATATTCCGAGATCCATAGTGTCAACAGTGTGTCGAGCACACCAAATTACACGCATTATCTTTCGCCACGGACAAAGCAGTAACCGAGGGCCTTCACTTAAGGGGAGCCAGACGTGCCTATGCTGCCCATGTTAAAATCACTAGGTTTGAGGAACATTTATGAATAAACTACCAAATAGAAAAATTTGAATTTTTTTTTTACATATAGAGTGGTTTAGTATTGCAGTTATGGCAGAGGGATTTTGGAGTATCTTTTCTAGTTTCCTTCCAATTATTTTTTTTTATTAATGACCCAAATTTTTTTTACAAATATTTGCTTTATAATTAAACTGAAATGAAACTACTGAACATATTGCCAAATGGCTGTGTTACAATGGAAGTTTGATCACTAGGAGTGCTGTATAAAAATTTCATCTCTCTAGCTTGAATGGATTTTGAGAAAATGTTCCTTTTATTGGAAAAATTCTAATTTACGGGAAATGGCTATCAAAGTTTCTCAAAACATTCCTGCACTATAGGATGGATTATCAGGCTCTTCTTTTTCATCCTCCAAAAGCTTCCTCTTCTGTCTTCTTTTCTGGCCTGTTGTTCCATCATACTTCATATGCCTTTCTCTTCTTTCTGCTCCTCTTATCCTTTCTCTGTCAATATTTCTTAGTGCTCGTACAGTGTTCACCCCAGCTGTAAATCCTATTGCCTTTAGAACTTCACACTGTTCCCTTGGTTGTAGGTTGCTATTTCATCATAAATGCCAAAGTGCAGTGTTTTTATGCTTACAAACACCCTTTATGAATCAGTTTCCAAATCAAATTGTTTACGCTCTCATTAGGATTCTGCGTCTTTCCATGTAGACATTTGTGTAACAATTCTGGCTGTGCTAAGTCATGAAAAATTGGTTTTATTGTTCCCTCCTGATTCTTGTACATACTGCATATTACCCGATTTACACAAGAAGTATAGGGCTAATACTACCAACAACAGGCGCAACACTGAACTATTTCGAAACGGTAAACAGCAAAGAGACGATGTTCCGCGCTCTTATTCATTGTATTATCGCAACTTGGTATTAGTGTTAATTTTCTTTTCCCTGCGTTCTTCCTCATCTTATATACACGGTTATTAAAACGTGGCATCATAACCAGAACAAAAGGGTACGACAATATTAAATGGACAATATTAAATGGAGCAAGATGTTCGAAATTCTGAGGAAAATAGGAGTAAGCTGTAAGGAAATATGGGTAATATTTGTCACAGAAAACAATGTAGCCAACCTTTGCACACTCGCTGTATGCGTAACATAAGGCGCTATATGCGTAACAGGCCGAGAAAATCCCAAGCGCCGCACGGGATTAGCCGAGCGGTCTCAGGCGCTGCAGTCGTGGACTGTGCGGCTGGTCCCGGCGGAGGTTCGAGTCCTCCCTCGGGCATGGGTGTGTGTGTTTGTCCTTATGATAATTTAGGTTAAGTAGTGTGTAAGCTTAGGAACTGATGACCTTAGCAGTTAAGTGCCATAATAATAATAAAAAAAAAAAAATCCCTAGCAGTTCGCCAGGAAGTCACGAGAGGGTGTTAGATGCATTCAGTGGCAGCCCATTTCCTCTGCAGGCGCGGGGGAAAATGGTAATAACTCCACTTCTAGGGCGAGTAGAACAATAATTCAAAGTTTACATTAAAGAGAAATGTTCCAATTAATTTTCAGTAGCAAAAAAAAAATCGTAATTTTTTGTATTTGACCACCTCCGGCTCCCCTTAAAGACCGAAAACAGCGGCATTTGCGAAGAGTTGTCAATGCCACAGACAAGCAATACTGTGTGAAATAACCGCGGAAGTCAATCTGGGACATACGATGAGCGTACCCGTTAGCACATTGCGGGGAAATTTGGCGTTAACGGGTTATGGCAGCAGACGACAGACAGCACGACATCGTCTCCAGCGTCTCTTCTGAGCTCCTGACCATACTGGCTGGACCCTGATGATGATGAGGTCCTATACTCTGAGCGTTGGGGACGGCCGTCCTAGGCAAGGTCCTAGTGGAGGTGGTTTGCTGTTGCCTTCCTCCGACCGTAATGGGGATGACTGATGATTATGATGACAACACAACAACACCCAGTCACCTCGAGGCAGGAAAAATCCCTGACCCCGCCGGGAATCGAACCCCGTGCGCGGGAACCGAGAACGCTACCGCAAGACCACGAGCTGGGCTCGTGACCATATTGGCTGGACCCTACACGACTGGAAAACCGTGGCCTGGTCAGATGAGTGCAGATTTTAGTTGGTAAGAACTGAGCTGATGGTAGAGTTCGAGTGTGGCGTAGAACCCACGAAACCATGGATCCAGGTTGTCAACAAGGCACTGTGGCTCCATAATGGTGTCGGCTGTGTTTACATGGAATCGAGTGGGCTCTGGGTAACTGAAACGATCACTGACTGAAAAGGGTGATGTTCGGCTACTGCAAACACTTTGCAGCCATTCATGATGTTCCCGAACAACGTCGGAATTTTTATGGATGTCAATGCGCTGTAGGTTTATTTATAAATAAATCTTCTGCTACCAGTCACGATTTTTCTTTATTTACTTTTCGCACGACGTGTTTCAGGAAATGATTCCCATTTTCAAGTGCGTTTTTTGTGTGTATTGCGTCATTTCCATTGATGTTGCCAATGTGTGACAGTCTGCTCAATTTCTTTAACTTTTACTGCAATGCATGAGAAACCCGAGACTTTTTTAGTTGGTTATAGATTCTTTTTGTAAAGTTAGTGGCGAAATTTATAAGAATTTGTACTTACAGTTTTCTAATGGTCCATTTGTGCAGAGTCACGCACACACTAAACATCACACACAACTTGTACACTTTACACATCAAAAATCTCTTACATAAACAATGATGAAAGGTGCGGAGCAAGTAAAATACAATGTTTACTGTGTGTGCTTTAAAACAAAAGAGTAGTGCTTAACAACTAAGAGTTTATACAAAAATAATATATATTTGTAAGGTAGGTTGACATAGCAACATATCAAGTGTGTATAGTGTTTTTTTTTTTTTTACTTTGTGTCTATGTATGTGTGTTATTACATTTACATAAAGTTACAATAAAATTAAGATAAAAACCACAGCGGGTTATGGGCCCAGAGCAATAAGAAAATAGGAAAGCTAAAAAATAAAAGGCATGAATAAGGAAGAAAAACAGTTAAAGATGTTTCAAGAAAACGAAGAATTTCGTGATATACAAGTGCTCAAAGATAGTACAGTCAATCTGTGGGATGTTGAAATTAGAATATTATTTAATACGCAACACCTGTGTGATATTGTAGATGGATGGAACTGAAACACTGAAAAATTGCAAAACTTTAGAAAAAATGGCAGAAGATGGACAGCAAGGCAAAAAATTTTATAATGAGAACAATTGATAAAAAGGTAAAGCCACATGTACTGTATTGTGAAACTTCCAAGGCAATGTATGATAAACTTAAATCAATTTATAAAAGAGATGCATCTCAAAGAAGTCAGCAGTTGCTTCAAGAATTTTATAGTTGCAAGTACGATAAAACCAGAGACATAGCTAGTAATATAAGTGCACTACAGAATATAGTATTTGAACTGAATCATCTCCAGTCAGAAAAGATGACAGTTATTATGATCATACCCAAGATATTGTCTACTTTGCCAGGAGAATACAAACACTTTTCTCCAGCACGGGATTCATCACCTAGTTGTGAGAAGACGATGGAAAATCTAATTGCAAGGCTTATAAGAGAAGAGGAACTACTTAATAATCAAGAAGAGAGTATTGCCTTTGATGTTGGGTTTAACAAAAACAAAAGATATAATTTGTAAATATTGTGGTGGTCATGGACATTTTGCAAGAGAATGCAAGAAGCCTAAGAAGAAAGAACACTGTTCTATATGCAAGAGGAATAATCACAAAGAAGAAGAGTGTTACTTTAGAAATAAAAATAAAATTCAAGAACCAAAATTGAGATCTTTCAAGTCCTGTCGTCATTGCAAAAAGACTAACCACAAAGAAGAAGATGGTTATTTTAAGAACAAAGACAGCGAAAGAATATCATTTTGCACTTTTGAATACATAGAAGAAAATCTAGTCACTCAAGAAAACAAAACATTGATGAAGAAAAGAAGATGGAAGACACTGCACATATTGCATATAAATATAACAAAGCAAAGATTTCACAAGAAGCCAATGGGAAAAAAGATATGGTCATAGTTGTTGATAGTGCATGTACAGGACATTTGTGTAATGAAGTGAACAAGTTGACAAATGTAAGACATTATGATAGTATTGTAAAAGTTGCCAAACATGGTGGATCAATGAAAATAGTTGCAACAGGAAACTATGTAGGAGATAACTGCGTTCTACACGATGTTATGTATGTTCCTGAACTAAGCAGAAATCTGATGTCTGCAAATGCAATCACTGAGAAAGATTGTACAGTTGTATTTACTAAACATTCTGTTCAAATCTATAAAGGTGAAATATCTGTTTTGAAAGGACAAAAAACAAGAAATGGGTTGTATGAAGTGAACATTAAATCAGGAACGCAATCACTACTGACACAAGGAGAAAAACAAGAATGGCATAAGAAACTAGGTCATCCAGGCATATGCTGTACTTCAAATATCAAGAGAATCTGCGAAGGAGTTCCTAATAGTTTATGCTCAGCAGAACAATTGTTCGAAGCTTATGTGAGAGCTAAATTAAGAAGAAAACCATTTTCTACTGCGAGAAAAAGAGCAACAAGACCTCTTGAAATCGTACATACTGGTATCTATGGAGAGATAGAACCCCCAACGTTTAATGGATATAGGTACTACATGACAGTGTTAGATGATTTCACTCATTTCTGTGTAACCTACTTGTTAAGATATAAGACAGAGGCTGAAAGATTCATAAGAAAATGTGTTAGAAAGTAAAAATAAGTTCAATACAAAAGTATCAAAGATAAGATGTGACAAAAGTGGTGAAAATACCAGTCGTGAGTTTAAGAACTGGTGTGAAGGAAAAGGAATTGTGCTAGACTATAGTATTCCTTATAGCCCTCAGCTCAATGGGAAAGCAGAGACACTAAATCTGATAATACTGAACAAGGTAAGAGCTATGATATTCGACAGCAAACTAAAGAAAGAGCTAAAGGGAGATGCTACATACTTAATCAATAGAAGCCCAACTATCAATCAAAGTGAAGTGGTTTGGGAAAAGACCAGATCTGTCAAGACTTCATATTTTTGGATCAGAGTTTCTGCCAAAAATTTAGGCTATTTGAAGAAACGATATGTAAGAAGTAATGCATACATTTTTGTTGGTTACGCACCAAATGGCTACAGACTGTTTGATGCAGAAAGACGAAATATTATTGTGTCAAGAGATGTTGAATTTGAGCAGAAAGTGACAAAAGAAACTCTATAGAAAAATCTTGTTATTGATGAATTATCAAATGATACTAGCAATCAAGAAAATGAAATAGAAGACCATAAAAATCAAGGAGAAGAAAATTAAGAAGTAATAACATGCAATGAAGACCCAAGAAACTACAACCTTAGGAAAAAAAACTAGTTTGAAAAAACCTGTAAAATATAATGATTATGAAACAGCTTTACTTACTTATGAAGAATGTATGAGTGGTCCAGACAAATAAAATTGGTTAAAAGCAATTGAAGAAGAAAAGAGATCTCTTTAACAGAATGAAACATGGAAGTTGGTTAGTCCAGAGGAAGCAAAAGGGAAAGAAATCTTAACAAGCAAATGGATCTTTAAAGTCAAAGATGATGGACGATATAAGGCCAGACTAGTTATCAGAGGTTGTCAACAAGAAAAGGATATAGGTTTCAAGGAATCATTCAGCCCAGTGGTAGATATATGTTCATTGAGACTGTTGTTTGCGCTGGCAGCAGAGAAAAATTTCCATATGAGAGTGTTTGATGTCAAAACAGCATTTCTCTGTGGGAATTGGATGAAGAAATTTTTATGAAGATACCTGAAGGATACAAAGAAGCTGGAAAAATCTGTGTTTGGAAGAAACCTCTGTATGGACTTAAACAAGCCCCATCCAGACGGAATAAAACTTTGACAGATTTCCTAAAATGAGAAGGACTAATTCAACTGAAATCAGATCAGTGCATATTTAAAGATGCAACTGAAGAAATGTACATGGCTATACTTGTTGATGATGGAATCATAATAGGAAAAGACTTAGAGAAAATTGAAAATATACTAAAGAAACTTAAGAAGAAATATGAAATGGTTGTGGTAGAAAATCCAGATATGTACTTAGGGATACAAATAATGAAGATAGAGGATGGAATATTTTTACACCAAAGGAAGGTATGCAAAGGAAGTACTAGAAAAATTCAATTTGACTGAAGGCCATGAAGACTCCATTAGTCCCAGAGGGAAAGATAAATGAAGAAAATCAAGAAAACGAACACACTGAATTTGCATATCATGAGGCCATAGCAAGCCTTATTTATATGCCATGTAAAACCCGACCAGATCTTGGATTTACAGTAAATTATGAGAGTTGCTTCACAGATGACTCCAAGAAAAGGGATTACAAAAATGTAAAAAGAACTCTTAGATATCTACAAGAATTATGGTCTTTTCTATAAGAGAAAAGAAATTGAAGAAGATGACAGTATTCATCTAAATGTTTATTGTGATGCCGATTATGCACAAGATTTAAGAGACAGAAAAAGTGCAAGTGCATACATAGCTCTTTATAATGGTGCTCCCACTAGTTGGTGTTCGAAGAAGCAGTGTGACAGCTACTTCATCAACTGAAGCAGAATACATTTCAGCAGCAGAATGCACCTGAGAGGCACCCACATGCCTTGCTTATACTGTGGCATGAAGCAGTCAGGCCTGCAAGATGAGTGGTCTGCCAAGCGAGTGGATTCATTCTTAATTTATCGAGTAACATGAACTCTCGTACTCACAGTTTAAGTTACAAGTTATCCTCCTATATGATTAATACGCAACGGAAACACGCATCTGACTATCAATAATTTACAGAACTCTGACTGTACACTACGCACTGGCAATACCACATTTTCTTTTTTGTCTTTTATTTAACGGCTTTTGTCAACACGTGGCCACCGCACACATTATAAATTCGGGACATTATGACAACATACAATTCGAAGTAAAAGTCCACCAATCTTTTTCTTTTCACTATCTTATTTATTCCGATAAATTCTCTAACCTAAACACACAAATTCTACAACCTACAACAATAACACATAAGAAATTCCGCCCAGTGGGCATGGCTTTACAATGGTGAATCTCTATATTATGGTCTCGTAATTACTTTTAACGCTACAGTGCACTTTCTGGATAGGATGGTGGATCTTTTATTATACCTCACACTTCGACTTTCACAATCATCATCACTAAACTTTCCTCCAGACCGAGCGGTACCGAAGGAACAAGCATAACCCACTAATCTTTTGAAACTACCTCGCTACTCTCCCATGCAAACCACACATACCCAAATTACATGACATACACCACACTACAACGTGAAATACTACACAGAGAATAGTCACAACATTATCACTTTCAGCTTTCCCACTTCAATTAATATTTATCCCAGTTTCACACGACACTGCCCCACTTTGTAATTCTACTTTCCTACTATGAACTCTGGAGATATTTGCACGTCTTCCTGTGCAATGCAAGCCAAGTGGCGTTGCTGGATAGACGGCCGACTCACCTTGCTTCTCTCTCAGAGTTTGAATCAAGAGTCACACGGAATCATATCACGCAAAGCAATATTAAGAACATCACACACGCGGGTCCTCAACTGATACCATGGACGAGTACTTCTCTTTATCCTTTGTCTCATACACAGATTGAGACTCACACAGTACTCACCACGTGGAAGTACTCGTCTCTAATTTCAAGTCCTGCACAAGCCATTTCTTAAATATTTCAACTTATGGTACACACGCTATTTCTTAAATATTTCAACTTATTGTACACTCGCTAGTAATTCAGCTTAACTTAAGCACACGGAAGTATTTCAACTTATTGCTACACGTGGTTTCATTGTGACCGTTGGTCACTTCCGAAGATCACTACAATCCCTTTAATATTACCTGCCTGACATTTAATTCTCCCCACAAAAGTTTCTGAAATAGAGAAATTAATATTTCAAACTACTCTTAAATATTCCACATGCATACCATGTCTCGACTCTTTCATCATTACGAAGCACAACTAAAACAGGTCTTAACAGCACAAGATACAGCGGCAGAGTGCTGAAACATGGCCGTTCCTGAGGTTCTCTCCCATCTCTGTCGAGGTGGGGGAAGCACCTTGCTATCGTATTGGTCAGCCACATTTCAGGCACTCAAAGCTCTGGTGAATTTCATCTCTTTGGTCCCACCAAAGGTGGCCAAAGGATCGACTCAAAGATGATCATATATTCACATTCACTATCTGCGGTTAGCAGACGACCATACATTCATTCATTTCACAGATCTCACCAAACTGGATGTAGGGATTTACTTTGTGGGAGTGCACATGTGATCAATTAAATACATAAATTGTCATTCTTTCCCACACTGGTATCCGGCTTCGCTGTATTAATTGAAATTGAGTTATTTTACAAAAAAAATGTGTTGTTCTGACAAAAATAATGAAGTATGTTGTACCTATTTTCAATGTCGGGCAGTACTGTACCCTTTCACACCAAAGAAATAAAACACATCAATACCCTAATACAAGAGTTAACCAGAAGAAAAGTGAAAATCATTCTTCATGTACACAATCAAAGTGCTATCCAAATGATGAAATCAGGACAGTTGGTTAGACGAATCAAACATAGAGATGTAAAATTTCACTATGTTATCGAACAATACAGAGAAAGTTTGTTTGAGATAAAATATTGTAATATGGAAGAACAATTAGCAGACATACTGACCAAAGCTCTACAAAGATCAAAGTTTGAGAAATTTAGAAATGCTATTATGAAACAATTACCATGACTGTGTGATAACTAAATTTGTGAATCTTGTGATTTAGAGTCATAAAATACAAATATTGTGTTTTAAGGGGGGATGCTGAAAGGTGTGGAGCAAGTAAAATACTATGTTTACTGTGTGTGCTTTTAAAAAAAATAGTGCTTAACATATAAGAGTTTATATAAAAATAAAATATATCTGTAAGGTAGGTTGACATAGCAACATATCAAGTGTGTATAGTATTTTCTTTTTACTTTGTGTCTATGTATGTGTGTTATTACATTCACATAAAGTTACAATACAATTAAGATAAAGATCACAGTAAACAAAACAGTTACAAAGACCTACTTACAAGTAGTCCACAGAGATAACATTATAGGTCTTCCACAGATTATGATATGCGTTTGTACAGTGGTTATTCATCTTAACAATTTGGCTCATAAATTACTTACATCGATTGTACAATTGTGCTTACTTCCGTGTTTTACTATTTTTATTTAAGTATACTATCGAAACATCTGAAGAAATTCACTGATTCACTTTCTCAAGTTTTTCGTTTAATATTTCATCTTCATATTTTCTGTAATGTGAATATAAATATTAAGAATATTAATAATAATATTAAAATATGAAGAGAAAATATTAAACGAAAAATCAGTGAATTGTAAAATCGATAAAAGTTACCAAAGTGATTGATCGGACAAGAAACCAGCAGAAATATTGCTCCAACACGATAATGTACGCCTACACACAAGTCTGAGAACTCGGGAACACATCGCAAATTGGGTTGGACATTGCGTCATCCACCCGACATTCCATATCCGGCATCCTCAGACTTCCATCTCTTTGGGCCGCTTAAAGATTGTCTACGGGGAACACACTTTGAAGATGACGAGAGCGTCAGACAAGGAGAGAAAAGATGGCTACGCTTACAGAACAAGAGCTTTTACCAGCAGGGCATACATGCTCTTCCACAAAGTTGGCATACGGCCATAGAAGGTGATGGATGGGGAGTACGTAGAAAAATAGGAAATGGACAAAACATGTTGCTGTATATTGTCACCAAATTACGACTCTTAACAATAAATACGTTGTGAGAAAAAAAAGTGGGACATTACTTATTGAACGACCCTCGTATAAGGCCATTGAAGAGTGGATGCACCTACTCCACATATGCAGAATATCTATTTGTGAAATATTTACTTTAACCTCGTACAGTTTTGTGATGGCTTCATATTAGTGAAGTTGCAAAATTTTAGGCAAAATCTTTTATTAACTGCAACTCCGTAACGAAACACTTGCGGACCTATGTTTATATGGACTTTTTCTTTAGTTTTACTTGTAGAATAACATACAAAAATATCTGCATATCTTCGTGAATCACCCTGTATATACTGAAGAACAGTACTGCAAGGAGATCTTGCAACATGGCGCCCACTCCCGGGCTGAAGAAACTACTTACTGAATGGCTGGCTTTTTCAGAATGGCGAAGAGGTGATCTCCGGGGTGGAATGTTTCTTCAACAGCAAAAGGAGACTTCTCAGGGATGGGAAAGGCCGACCGGTTAAAACCGATACCGGTATTTTAATTCTGGATAACAGGTACTTTTTAATGTTGGTTCGATTTCTATGTTGATTACAGAAACGAATAGCAATAAAAACCCGAAAATCGGTTATTTCAGAAACAAGTAATTTTCAGCTGTTTAAACACTCGCCTTAAATTGGCCTTCAAATTACCGAGATAACCGAAAGCCCGCTGTTTCAGCGATAACCGCCATCCCTAAGACTTCTACAACAAATTATCCATAGTTGGGAGAAATGTAGTGTTGTAAAATTCCAGGGAATTTAAAATCAAAGAAATATTCCCAGGGAATATTGCTGATAGTATTCCCAAAACTCATAAATTCCTGGGAATTTATGATTAATTAGCAAGATAGCTCAAAAAACTGTTAATAGGTAAAAATAGGTAAAAGCAGTAATTATATGGTTAACTCAAATTTGTATGGATCTGGACTTAACCTCCTTGTTAGAAATAAACGGTGTTCAATGTTCTGAATATCAAAGAATTAGCCCTAGGATTTCCAAGCATCGACATTTACGACTCTTACGTTACCTATAACTGCCAACGTTGAAATAATCAACCTTTAGATAAACAGAGTTTACAATATTGATATGCCATCTAGTGAGTAACTAAAGTTATTAAAATACAGTTTCTTTATTCAATCTGTTAAGTTTTCTGTCGGTGTTAGAGGTATTTTAGGCTATAAGGTTTAAAATAAGATGGTAGAGCACTTGCCCGCGAAAGGCAAAGGTCCCGAGTTCGAGTCTTGGTCCGGCACACAGTTTTAATCTGCCAGGACGTATCATATCAGCACACACTATGCTGCAGAGTGAAAATCTCATTCTGGAAACTCGTGCGAATTTTGTAAACATTAGTCATTGAAAATGGCATTTCGGGGAAAAATTATGGGAATAAACCGGCCAAGATTTATGACTTACTTTAAAATATGAGTGATTTTATTGATACAGAACATGGTAAAATATTAATTAACAATTCTAAAGGTGGAAGTGATAACGATATTTCAGAAAATAAATAATAATTCATAATTCATCGCAGGAAATGAGGAGTCTTTGAAATCTGAAAGTGAAACACCACTAGTCATTCGTTTGGAAATATTAAAAATACTACAGATAACGACCGGTTGAGAATTACGCCTCCAGAGAAATATTTTGTAAGTTTAGGTTTCACTCAGAGAAATGTGGGGTTTCAACTGGCCTAAAAATAGTAGGCCTAGCGAATATTTTACATTATTTTTTCGGCCAGACTTACTGTAAATGATGTTTTACCTGGAATTTGCAGGGAAATTAACGCATGAAATGATAAGTCTTGGATTCAAATGTATGAATTTACTTAGTTAATCTAGTTTTAAGGTTTAACTGTTAATAACTGCTAAAACATTCAATATCCAAAAATTTTCATGACTTCCCAATTTTTGGGAATCTTCCCGGGCCAAAGAAATATTCCTGGCAATATTCCCATTTTGTAAGTTCCCTCCCACTGGGAGTATACCCGGCGCACATCACTAGAGAAATGTGTCGCACTGACGGGTGAAAACGCAGAAAATGACTAACGCCATCAGCAAATTTCATGAGCTACTACTTAATTTTTTTTGCAGTGGGATAAATAAAAGCCTATGACTATATCTGTGCATGCCAGCTTGCAGCTCTTCTCCGAAGTCGGGATCCTTTGGCGGCAGCAGGGAAAAACGTGATTATTTCGCAACCACAGTGGAGGCACCTGCTTCTGTCGCCGTGATTATTCTCCTCTCGCCACTCACCCACGTCCGTCCTTTACATATAAACACAAACAGCCCCTCACCCCCTGCGGAATCTGAATTTCATTTTTTGCGTTTCCCCCGCCCCCCACGGGCCGTGGGTTGCGGGTAGCTGCGCTGCCAGGGGCAGCGAACAGAAGCCCAGCACCGCAACAGCCGCGCCGGTCCGTGGAAATCTTTTTACGGCTGCTGCTTCTCCCGTCCCGCAGACTCCACTTTTCCGTGCAATTTCCTCCCGTATTTACGAGAGCGATTTTAGACTCCAAAGTGGCATTAGGGCCAGCAGCCGCCCCGCCCGGCGCAGTATATATACATATGTTTCCGACTTATTACGGGGCCACAATCGACTGTCGTGCGTGCTTAAAATTGGCAACATCAGCCGCTGGGCGGGGGAAAACCCACGTTCTGTTCGTGTTTCCTCCCCTTTACATTTCGCTTTTCGTATTATACCGCCAGAGAACGCGGGCTCTTGATACCGTGTAGTAAGAAAATAACTCTCTGCAGTTGAGTACTTCGGCCATTCTAAAATGCAAGAATACAGAGCCATTACGAACGTAATTACCAATAAAGCACAAAACCTAAAAAGGAAAAGGAGGCTGAAGGTTGCGAGATTCTCTGTTGCAAAGTAAAATATCCGCTTGCAGCAAAGTACCCCGTTAGACGAAGCAGTTACAACACCGGATTAATAAAAAATAAAGAAAACTTAAGACGGCTTCAGCTGTCCTATTACACACAGCATTCCCCATGCGACTACAGTGTACAGAACATTCATAAAACCATGTAAAACCATCAGCAGACTGTCAACTCGTACATCACATTGACTTGAATATCGGTTGTCAATTTTGGATCTTTGTAATTTTGTGGTATGTCCGTGTCGATTACACCGAGTCCGGCCACCCGTGATGATTTTTTCCAGAAAAAAATTGTCTGCGTGTCTCATTTCAACGAAGTCGCGGTAGGCGTCCACACGTTGTCGTTTGTGTTCCGACAAACTTTGCAGACACTTTTCTCATCTTCCAAACATTCTGGACAATGTCTTCAACACTTTATAACGCTACAGCCTCCCCCAAGATTATTGTGAAGCGTCTGATACCACCTTTTTTTATATATGCATCCGTGTATTCATCGTACGATTCAGTGCTTCCTAAGGCCTTTTATGTGTATCTTCATAGGTATCGTTCAGTTCAGTTTGCCAAAACGCCACTTATTCTTTGTAAGCACATATAGAATATTCTGGAATGACATAAATCCTCGTGATTGTCAATATATTGTTGTCATTAACAAAATTATGTACATATGCATATTAAATAGCAAATCGAGAAACTGAATTAATAAGTGTTTAGCAATAAATGACTACAGACTGCAGAAATGTTAAAATGAAAAATCAATGCTTCTAATTAACAAAATGGTAATCTAAAAATCCAGTAACAGAAAACCTCACTATCTTGAGAAACCGCTTAAAAGTTATAACCAAGCGATTTATTTTCATTTGTTATATATTTTTATGTCCTCCTCTGTGATTAATATTCTTTGTAATTACATTTATAATTAACTTTCCAATTGTTTACATCACAAAACTTCCCGATTCCCGGAATTTGAGGCCTTATTTGTGAATTTTACTTATGTAATCGGATAAAGCACGAGTTCTGTAGTGTCACTGAATGTTAGGAAACAAATCCAAACTGTAATGAATTACGTAACTAAAATAGTACAAGAGAAATTGTTGTAATTGAAGTTCAGATTGACTCTCATATTTAAAACTACAGATGATACTACAAAAATTATGTCATTCGATATTGTATTTTATACGTTATTCGGCTGTAACATCTGTTTCTTTACACTTTGTAAATTTTAATTGTAACATCGAAATTGTAAAAACTTAATACTGGGTTATTTTGAAATTCATTGTTAAAATTCGATATAAAGGAACGCAGCACTGCTAATGGGGCTCAGTCTTTTGTCTCAGTTTCGGTGTTTTCTCTCAGTGTGTTTTGCCTTGATCTGCTTTGGACAGTCGGTCTTTTAGAATGCTGTGTATATCATGTGGAGAACAAATAAATGACGATAAAATTGAAAATGCGCCTGAATCTATTATTTACATAGATTCCACATGCAAATTCAGATCCAGACAAATTTCAAAAGAAGAATTCGACAAGGTGCAAGTTGCATCAAAAACAAGAGGTTATGTATTATTTTAGTGTAACTTACACTCATCCCCCATATTAGTCTGACATTTCGATATTTATTTTCGATGTGAGGGTGGGTGTTACAACTTGATTTAGAAATGCTGCTCTATCGTGATTTGTGACACAACAATGTTGACACACCAGGGCCACAAGTCCACTACGTAAGACTGCCTGCTCGCAAAACTGATTGTTGGAATGCAGATCCGTTGTTTACGTTTGTTAATTCAGCCAGCCACTGTAGTAGTCATGTCGATTCTGCACAGACAAAAAAATGAGCCAGGGAACTTCTTGGACGGATGGTGTACAGACTTCGCAGCCAGATATCTCAAAGCAAAACTACCTCATGGCAGAGGATCACCATCCAACAAACAAAGAAAACAATTTGAAAATTCTAAAGTCTTGAAACTACTTTGCCCGCCACCCCCCCCCCCCCCCCCTCACACACACACAATAAATATTCTGAACGTCAATAACAAACGCACAACGAAACAAATGAATTTATACAGCACGAATAGCATCCAGATGACTACTGAAACCCTGTGTTGTTTGTGACAAAATAAACAAAAATGAGAATAAAAAATCATAAGTAAGTTGCTACGTAACGTGATATTCGGTCTGAAATGGATGAAAAACAGAAGAAAATAGACACGATATTACAGTGCCTGCGTTTTTAAGAAGAACGATGCAAAGTTATCTCAGACTTACATGCGTGTAGTTCTTAAAAACACAGGCACTGCAATATTGCATGTACCCACCCAGCGACTATCAATTAAAATGTCCTCCCCTGTACGGGAATTACATAGTATGTGTAGGAGTACCGGTTGTGACAGATCTGGCCGTGAATCGTGCACGGATAGCCAAAGTGGTTAAGCGAAAAGTCCGGGTTCGAGTCATAGACCGCCAAAATTATCAATGTCGCCGTTCCCTTAGACAGCTGACTGTTGTTCGTACTCGCAGTTGTAGAAAAGAAACAATTTTTGTTGCCTGCAGATCACAGGCTGTGAAATGTGCTATAGTTGAAAAGCTACCAGCACGAGACAACTTGTTACAGCCATCTAAGGTATATAAATAACTTGAAGCGAAATTCAAATTTTGTCCTATAATTATAGTGACCAATAAAAAAGCCCGCTGAAGGTAGCACAACAAGTGCTGCATCGTTATTGTGTAAAGGAAATCTAAATAAACGGTGCGTTGTGCAGTCGAATCACGTCCTCGTCTTCCAACGATATTTCGGCTGACAGCCATTCACCACCTTCAGGCGACTTTTTCACACAGGACATTAGTGGTCCCCGTGACTAAGTTTATATAAAAAAATTTGGGCATGTGTCTCCGTATTCTCTTTACGTCTGAGCTGACAATATGTTCGAAAGTTCTACAAGCAATATATGTCAAGGATGTAATTTCCAAGAATTATTGCCTATCGAAGTCGCGGGGACCAAACGATACATATCGAACGTGCGATCGAATTCGATCATGCGACCCCGCTGGCGGGCGCTCTGATCATCATTTTTATCTGTTTTCCGTTGTTCCCTTACTTGCTCTAAATTACATACCTCCGCGAATTATTTGTGAGTTGCTAGGGAAACCCAGACGATTTATGTCGTTAGTGAGTGGGATGTCTGGTGTTCTTCACGTTTCTTCGTCGGATTCTCTCACATGGAAGAATCTAATTCCATGTTTACGCAGCGTAGAAAATTGTTTCACTTTTTGTAGCAAATATGGAGTGCTACCGGATGAGGAAAGAAGGAACTGTGTAGACTGTGGTGGTGCGAAATACGTAAAACTTCGTAAGAACAGTTTCGACGCTTAAATACCGTTACAATTTCATTGCGGACAGTGCGAAAAACGAACGAGTATCAGGAAGAATACATGGTTCGTCTCTTCCAAATTATCCATCCACACCACCGAAATGGACTTTCACATGACGACAACACCGACGAGTCGTCTCCATTGTAATTCCAAGTATTTTTGTAACTCTATTCTTTTGTCGTTGCTGTAGTGACCAACGTAAACATACTCATAACGCCCGCCAGAGTCGCATGATCGATATACGATTGCACGTTCGGTATGTATCGTTTGGACCCCGCGACTTCGATAGGCAATCATTCTTGGAAATTACCGTTTTCCTTATCACTTCCGCTACCCTTCTTGTAGACATACGTGGCCTGTACTTTCTTCCAACCACTCGGGCATGATTTTTTGCTGGAGGAACCTACAGAGACTCTAATCGCAAAATTCTTACTGCTATTGTTATTAGGCACATTGTTGTGGAAAACTTAAAAGACGAAAATAACTCTCGCACGATGTGTTACGGTCAAGTACAATAGCTGCATAAAACAGACCGTAGATGGAAAGACCTGTTGCAGTACAGTTCCTGTATGTCCATGTTTTCAGAAATGGTTGCGGGACTCGGCTTTTTGGTACAGGATGTCCAAAAAAAAAAAAAAAAAAAAAAAAAACACCTTTCAGCAACTAATTTCCAGACTGTTGCTTTATTTGGCTACCAGTTTCGGCAATTTATTACGCCATCTTCAAATGTTCAAATGTGTGTGAATTCTTACGGACCAAACTGCTGAGGTCATCGGTCCCTCGAATTACATACTACTTATACTAATTTAAACTACCTTATGCTAAGAACAACACACCCACCCATGACCGAGGGAGGACCCGAACCTCGGCGGGAGGAGCCGCGCAATCCGTGACATGTCGCCTCTAACCGCCCGGCCACTCCGCGCGGTTGCCATCTTGAGCCCCCTGACGGACGTGTGGGAAGGTCCCAACTGAGTCGGCAGATTCTGTTTGAAGTGATCGTTGTATCAAGCAGGAATATACAGAGGCCAGAATTTGAATGCTGGACTCTATTTTGACTGGAATGGAGGTTGGAATCTTCCTACACGTAGGTCGGTTCTCAGGAATCTGAAGTGGCGTAGTAAATCGCCGAAACTGGTAGCCAAATAAAATAACAGTTTGGAAAATATACCGCTGAAGATCTTTGTTTTGGCACCCTGTTATAGAACAGTACAGAGCGTAGCAGAAAGAAATACGCAATGACACGAACAAAAACGACTCTTCCAGAATGAGATTTTCAGTCTGCAGCGGAGTGCGCTCTGATATGCAACTTCATGGCAGATTAAAAATGTATGCCGGACCGATACTCGAACTCGGCACCTTTGCCTTTCGCGGGCAGGTGCTCTACTTCTGTGAAGTTTGGAAGGTAGGAGACGAGGTACTGGCAGAAGTAAAGCTCTGAGGACGTGTCGTGACACGTGCTTGGGTAGCACCTGCCCGCGAAAGGCAAAGGTCCCGTGTTCGAATCTCAGTCCGGTACACAGTTTTAATCTGCCAGAAAGATTCAGAAACGACTCTTGTTCGCAGATAATAATTACAATCAAGTGGACGCGACTCACGATGGTCGCCTGGGCATTAGAAAAGACAGGATATGGCTGTTAATACACACATCACAAAAAGTGTTTCGGAACCTGTACTGCAAATTGGAATAGAGATCAACATAAACATCATTTCGGCCTTTTTATTGCTCATGAAAACCACAGATTGCATGTTGTACCACCATAGCGAGACCTTCAGAGATGGAATGATCGGATTACACAAGTAACGGGTAAGGCAAACTCTAGATTCGGTTTATTGGTAGAATCCTGAAGCGATGCAGTCCTTCAACAAAGGAAATAGCTTACAATATGTTAGTTCGCCGAGTCTTATTGTTCGTCTGTATGGGACCCTTACCAGTTGCGTCTGATTCAACAGACTGAGAAGGTCCAAAGAAGAGCGGCAAGATTCGTGACTGGTACATTTCTCCATCGCGAGAGCGTTACAAATCTCATAGAAAGTTTGGGCGGGGAATATGACTTTGGCGCGAATTGTGCCCTCCGCCACACACCGCTTGGTGGCTAGCGGAGTATATATACAGATGTAGATTCCACTTCGTATGACGACTCCGCACCGACTGAGTGATGCGTAACACTGACCTGTCCGGTCACACAAAAGAGGCCGCCCCTGGGCCTACGTGCGCGCCACCGCCATTGAAATGGCTTATTGTGGTTCCGCTGTTCTACACGTTGTCTTGTCATGGCGTGTTGCGGACCATTGCTTCTGACAAGGGAACCTCCCCATCGCCTCCCCCCCCCCCCTCAGATTTAGTTATAAGTTGGCACAGTGGATGGGCCTTGAAGAACTGAACACAGATCAATCGAGAAAACAGGAAGAAGTTGTGTGGAACGATGAAAAAAAAAATAAGGAAAACATACCAACTGAGTAGTCCATGCACAAGATTGGCAACAACAAGGCTAGTCTGAGCTTAGGAGCACCGTGGCCATGTGGTTAGCGTGAACAGCTGCGGTACGAGAGGTCCTTGGTTCAAGTCTTCCTTTATTTTCAGACAATTAACAAAGTTCAGGCACTCACACATAATCATCTTCGCTCTCCAAAATTCCAGGACATGTTCAGATTTGCTTGGACATATGCAGGATTTGACGCGCTACACACGGAAAAATTTGAAAACGTTAAAAACATATGTTTTGACAGAGCACAGGGAAAACTGTGCGACTGTGAAACTGTTGCATTCATTTGTTGCAGTTTATGTGACAAACGCTTTTTCATCACTTTTTTGGGAGTGATTATCACATCCACAAGAAAACCTAAATCGGGCAAGGTTCAAATGGCTCTGAGCACTATGGGACTTAACTTCTAAGGTCATCAGTCCCCTAGAACTTAGAACTACTTAAACCTAACTAACCTAAGGACATAACACACATCCATGCCCGAGGCAGGATTCGAACCTGCGACCGTAGTGGCCACGCGGTTCCAGACTGTAGCGCCTTTAACCGCTTGGCTACATCGGTCGGCGCTCGGGCTAGGTAGAAGACTCTTTCGCCAAGTGTACATGTTAGGTGGGTCGACAACATATTTCTATCATCTGACGAACACGCCGTCAACAGTGTCGTATAGAATATATCAGACGTGTTTTCCTTGTGGAGGAATCGGCTGACCTATGACCTTGCGATTAAATGTTTTCGGTTCCCATTGGAGAGGCACGTCTTTTCGTCTACCAATCGCACGGTTTTGGGGTGCGGTCGCAAAACACAGATACTAAACTTATTACAGTGAACAGAGACGTCAATGAACGGACAGACAGATCATAACTTTGCCGGCCGGAGTGGCCGAGCGGTTCTAGGCGCTACAGTCTGGAACTGCGCGATCGCTACGGTCGCAGGTTCGAATCCTGCCTCGGGCATGGATGTGTGTGATGTCCTTAGGTTAGTTAGGTTTAAGTAGTTCTAAGTTCTAGGGGACTGATGACCTGAGAAGTTAAGTCCCATAGTGCTCAGAGCCATTTGAACCATTTTTTAGATGATAACTTTGGGAAAATAAAGAAAATAAACACGGCGCTCCTGAGCTCAGACTACCCTTGATGCTGCCTATCTTGCGCATGGATTACTCAGTTTGTATATTTTGCTTATTTTTTTCATAGTTCCACATAACTTCTTCCTGTTTTCTCGATTGATCTGTGTTCAGTTTTTCAAGGCCTATCCACTGTGCCTGCTTATAACTAAATCTGAGGAGCGTGCGATGGGGAGGTTTCGTTGTGAGTGTTTCACTTCCTACAAACAGACGTGTATCTTATCTGCCTACTAGGTTTTGCAGAGCAGTGTATTATTTTCCCTGACGGGTGCACACAGTCCGGTGTTGGGCTGCAGATGAGTGTGGGCGGGTTGCATTGGGTGGCGTTATGGAGGGCAGGCCATACAGATATTCTCTGTCTCTCTGTCCGCTGCAGTGGTCCCCACCGCCTCCTCCTGGAGTGCGGAGTGGGACGCGGCAGTTTTGCGCGAGCGGACGCGGGCACGGCCGCTTTGTGCGCTCCGCTACGCCACGGCCGGCCGAGTGGAGTGCACAGTGCAGTGTGGGGGCGTGCGAGTGGGAGGCGGTGGGGCGGGGGTGGTGGGCGGGGGTGGACTGGCCGTGCCGTGTCGTGGGGTGCAGCGCCTCTGGCTGCAGGGGGGAGAGGCGGCGCAGCGGAGCGCGGCGTTGCCGAACTGACGGCCCGCCGTCGCGTTCTCAGCTCCGTGTGCACCGAAGAGAGAGAATGCTGTACAGAGAGGCAACACCGCGACCACAGTGAAGCACACGGAACCATACTCCGCACTTTTTTTCAAATTAGAAAGAAAACGGTGTGATGCGTGACGATGTGTAAGGAAATTACGAAATTGCAATTCTTAGCTTGTTGCAGTTACAGACAGAAACAATGTTACCTCTGGGTATAGTGCACTAAATCGTCTCTTAACAGTGTCACTAGCTTTTCACTTGAATAATGTAACCCCCAGGCCGCCAGCAGCAGAGCTTTTACACACAACAGATACTGTTACTGGAAAAAATATCTCTGAAAAAATTGTATGATCCATCTCCGTGAGGGGGAAATAAATACAGTAGAAGGAGAATGGGTAGCTTTTAGGGATGAAATAGTGAAGGCAGCAGTGGATCAAGCAGGTAAAAAGACGAGGTCTAGTAGAAATCCTTGGATTTAATTAATTTAATTGATGAAAGCACAAAATATAAAAATGCAGTAAATGAAGCAGGCAAAAAGGAATACAAACGTCTCAAAAATGAGATCGAAAGGAAGTGCAAAATGGTTAAGCAGGGATGGCTAGAGGACAAATGTAAGGATGTAGAGGCTTATCTCACTAGGGGTAAGATAGATACTGCCTACAGGAAAATTAAAGAGACCTTTGCAGAAAAGAGAACCACTTGTTTGAATATCAAGAGCTTTGATGGAAACCCAGTTCTAACCAAAGAAGGGAAAGCAGAAAGGCGGAGGGAGTATATAGAGGGTCTACACAAGGGCGATGTACTTGAGGACAATATTATGGAAATGGAAGAGCATGTAGATGAAGATGAAATGGGAGATATGATTCTGCGTGAAGAGTTTGACAGAGAACTGAAAGACCTGAGCCGAAACAAGGCCCCCGGAGTTGACAATATTTCATTAGAACTACTGACGGCCTTGTGAGAGCCAGTCATGTCAAAACTCTACCATCTCGTGAGCAAGATGTATGAGACAGGCGAAATACCCTCAGACTTCAAGAAGAATATAATAATTGGAATCCCAAAGAAAGCAGGTGTCGACAGATGTGAAAATTACCGAACTATCAGTTTAATAAGCCACGGCTGCAAAATACTAACAAGAAATCTTTACAGACGAATGGAAAAACTGGTAGAAGCCGACCTCTGGGAAGATCAGTTTGGATTCCGTACAAGTGTTGAAACACGTGGGGCAATACTGACCCTACGACTTACCTTAAAAAAAAAAAAAGATTAAGGAAAGGCAAACCTACGTTTCTAGCATTTGTAGACTTAGAGAAAGCTTTTGACGATGTTAACTGGAATACTCTCTTTCAAATTCTGAAGGTGGCAGGGGTAAAATACAGGGAGCGAAAGGCTATTTAGAATTTGTACAGAAAGCAGATGGCAGTTATAAGAGTCGAGGGGCATGAAAGGGAAGCAGTGGTTGGGAAGGGAGTGAGACAGGGCTGTAGCCTATCGCCGATGTTATCGATGTTATTCAATCTGTATATTCAGCAAGCTATATTCAGCAAGCAGTAAAGGAAACAAAAGAAAAGTTCAGAATATGAATTAAAATATATGGAGAAGAAATACAAACTTTCAAGTTCACCGATAACACTGTAATTCTGTCAGAGACAGCAAAGACCTGGAAGAGCCGCTGAACGGAATGGGCAGTGTCATGAAAGGAGGATATAAGATGAATATCAACAAAAACAAGACGAGGATAATGGAAGGTAGTCGATTAGGAAATGACACACTTACAGCTGTAAATGATTTTTGCTATTTGGGGAGCAAAATAACTGATAATGCTCAAAGTAGAGAGGATATAAAATGTAGATTAGCAATGGCAAGGAAAGTGTTACTGAAGATGAGAAACTTGTTATCATCGAGTATAGATTTAAGTGTCAGGAAGTCGTTTCTGAAAGTATTTGTATGGAGTGTAGCCACGTATGGTAGTGAAACGTGGACGATAAATAGCTTAGACAAGAAGAGAATAGAAGCTTTCGAAATGTGGTGCTACAGAAGAATGCTGAAGATTAGATGGGTAGATCACATAACTAATGAGGAGGTATTGAATGGAATTGGAGAGAAGAGAAATTTGTGGCACAACTTGACTAGGAGAAGTGATCGGTTGGTGGGGCATATTCTGAGGCATCGAGGGATCACCAATTTAGTATTCGAGGGCAGCGTGGAGGGTAAAAATCGTAGAGGGAGACCAAGAGATGAATACACTAAACAGATTCAGAGGGATGTAGATTGCAGTAGGTACTGGGAGATGAAGAAGCTTGCACAGGATAGAGTAGCATGGAGAGCTGCATCAAACGAGTCTCAGGACTGAAGACAACAAACAAACAAAAAATTTAACCCCCAGGCAGTCAGCAGCAGATCATTTACAATTAAAAGATACGGTTTCGGTGTTTTCTCGAACAAACAATATTTTTATATTGCAAGTTCATGTGGCCATTCAGCGAGTACAAACTAATTTAGGGCGAAACAAATGCATAATCTTATATCTCGATACGGTGGCATTGGGTCTCTATTGAACATAGTGCCGCGATAATGTGAAAGTTCTAGTCATCACTTTGAGAAAATAAATTTACACAACATTTTGTTCGGTCGTAGTTACGTGTCTAAGTCCTGGGAGACACTGAAATCCATGTGCCATAATGCTGCAGAACAAAGGTCCAAAACAAAACAGTGGAGTATCGTACTGTCATTCCATTCACGTCAGCAGCAGAAATGTTAGTTGCTGTGTCAGAGCAATCCATACGACTTCTTTGGCCACCTAACCATCGGCGACGAGTGCTGGGCGTGTCACTATCATAAGCGAGGACGTAAGAGCGAAGCAAGCAATGCGAACGTGTGCATTCGCCACCACCAAAAAGCCAAAGATCCAGGTATCATTGGACAAGATGGTGCTGAGTGATTTTTGGGAATTAACGAGTACAGAAGGAATAACCGGGAGTTCGCGCAACTGCGACAAACACTGTGTCTGGATGGTGCAGTGGTTAACGTAACTGCCTAGTAAGCAGGTGATCCAAGGTTTGAATCCTGGAATGTATTGCGAATACATAGAAAGAAGGATCCTTTATTGTATGATTACATGATAGCGGAACAAACACTGGTAGCAGTTACTTCTGTAAAATATCTGGGAGTATGCGTGCGGAACGATTTGAAGTGGAATGATCATATAAAATTAATTGTTGGTAAGGCGGGTACCAGGTTGAGATTCATTGGGAGAGTCCTTAGAAAATGTAGTCCATCAACAAAGGAGGTGGCTTACAAAACACTCGTTCGACCTATACTTGAGTATTGCTCATCAGTGTGGGATCCGTACCAGATCGGGTTGACGGAGGAGATAGAGATCCAAAGAAGAGCGGCGCGTTTCGTCACAGGGTTATTTGGTAACCGTGATAGCGTTACGGAGATGTTAAACAAACTCAAATGGCAGACTCTGCAAGAGAGGCGCTCTGCATCGCGGTGTAGCTTGCTCGCCAGGTTTCGAGAGGGTGCGTTTCTGGATGAGGTATCGAATATATTGCTTCCCCCTACTTATACCTCCCGAGGAGATCGCGAATGTAAAATTAGAGAGATTAGAGCGCGCACGGAGGCTTTCAGACAGTCGTTCTTCCCGCGAACCATACGCGACTGGAACAGGAAAGGGAGGTAATGACAGTGGCACGTAAAGTGCCCTCCGCCACACACCGTTCGGTGGCTTGCGGAGTATAAATGTAGATGTAGATGTAGATTTAGATTTCCACCCGTCACCACTGGTTGCGCGTAAAGTCCCGATGCAACTGAAAATTACAATTCTTTCCCTTTCCTTTCCTTTTTCTCCCCTCCACTTCCAGCTTACATCCACTAAGATAATTGGTCGAAGGTTAATTTTTAAAAACTCCTGATTACAGCTTTTTGGACAACGCATTGTATTCAGTCATAGAAGCTACATCTCTTCGGGCAAATCAGTAACCCCACCTGTAATCCTTTACGGAAGCGAACTCCAGCCAGAAGCTACTTTTTCACGCATCTCCATGTTTGTGACATCACATCTGCCAAATTGTCATACGATGTTATAGTTTTGCATGTACATTGACTGGTACACGTGGATATCGATGGAAAAATGTGTTGTGAATAGAGTTAGCAATAAAGAAGTATCAACCTCGGAGTCTTTCGCCATGGCACGTCTGAAATAAAATCTTCTCGTCTTCCACAGTTAGAATTCCATGGTTTTACTCCTGACGATTGTCGCAGAGATAGCCATCGAAAGGTCTACAATTATATTTGAACTGACGCGACTTAAAAAACGAGAACATTTTATTGAAGAAGTTTCAGTTTAAGACCTCGTGCCTGATGCTGTATTTTCCTGCATGAACAGCGAAAGTTTTTTCGTTTCATTATTTTGTGAGTGGTGTCAAGGTGATAAAGTATCGAAAAGTTTAGAAACAGTGTGTGAAGTTTGTTGGAAAGTCAAGTAAAGTGGCATGACATTGTTGGCTGAGAGACCCTGATGCGTACGTTCCGCCGCTGAGTCGGAAAAGGTTTTCATCTGATGCGCTCAGTGGTTGCTGATATGTGACAGTTGGATCTTGTGTATAGTTGTAGACCATAGGTGAGTGTAAGCCTAGCGTCTAGTGTTGTGTCATATGATAACGGTGGGAGACGGGCACATAGCGTGCTGCTCCTGAGCAGCAACAAGCGGGCCACCGAACTTAAAGGGACCCTGATGTGAACAGGCTGCGTCTTTACGCCTCGCTTTCAGTGCGCATTACTCTTGATCTACAACGTGGATGAAGTTGTGGTTTTGTAGCAACACTGAAAGGCATTACCTAAAGCTGTAGACGGAAATTTATTTGATTATGTGTTACAGTTTAAGAATTACAACATTTTGTCTGATAGGTGGTTTTATAATACTCGTTCCCATACTGGTACGATTTTCTGGTGCATCATCAGTCTAATAGCATTCAAACTATGACAGGCTGCTGTGAACATTGATAGAAACATATGCCTCTTCATTTTATAGTTTGGAGTATATCTGAGGAAACAGAAAAACCTTTATTATACCGCATCATTATTTTGTTTAAAAGTTACCGCTAACATTATACACATAATGATAAGCATAGAAAATGTCTGCGCTGTATTAGGCATAATGCAGAGAGACTGCCCTTTCATCACTTGGGAGAACTATGGTGAACATAGTTCGAACGACTGTGGAGAACATCTGAGGTCATCAGTGCCCTAGAACTTAGAACTACTTAAACCTAACTAACCTAAGGACATCACATACATCCATGCCCGAGGCAGGATTCGAACCTGCGATCGTAGCGGTCGCGCAGTTCCAGACTGAAGCGCCTAGAACCGCTCGGCCACTCTGGCCGGCGACTGTGAAGGTATTGGAACTTCTCCTTTGAATGTAAAGAATGACAGTGTTAGAAAAACTCTTACGTTACTTGATTTTCAGACAGTTGAGCAAAACTGAACGTATTCAGACAATTCTCTCTTTACTTATTCTGATCATCACTAAACTGACACACAATATTTTAGTGCAGCGCAATCTGACTTTCAATAATGCCTACAAACGAATGGCCCTCACTAACAATAACCTATACCTTTCATGAATCACGTACCTCACAAAAATCTTCGTGACTCGAATTACTGCAATACAGCGAGCGCCAATACTGCCAGCTAAATAAAAGTTTATAACTACTGAAGGCACTAATTACATATAGGCATACGTGGCAAATGAAAGATTTTGATAGAGAACAAATAATGTATTTATCTTAACAGCGTTCAAAAGTCATAATATATATAATTTTGTGACATAAAATTAAACAAATTTCCTTTTTCTGACGGACACACGTCCAGATCGTCCGCTCAAAACTCTGGCATCTCTCCACACATCCGCCGCTGCTGGCGGCTCACCTCTAACCGCCCAACGCTACGCGCTGTTCACATCCAACTGCCCAACACTACAATAACGAATATTCCAACAATGAGTCCAACCAGCCACAGACTGCACACAGCGCAGTCAGCGATTTTCATACAGAGCGCTACGTGGCGTTCCCAACATAAAAACCTAAACTGCTGCCTACTTACAGTATATGTACCCAACGTTCTGAAAATGTAACTTCGAGAAAACGAGAAAAGGTCGTTCACAGTGTTTTTGACGGGCCGCATGCCTCTTTCAGAACATTGCAGCAGCACATTCTTGCTGGCCAGCTGCTTCTTTATACTCTGCAGACTTTTTCAAAGCCTTTTCCTCACTCTGGACACTCTAGTGGTGGTTTCCGCAGCCCTTTCAACTTCAGCTACTCGCTGACGATCTACGGCAGTCAGAACAGCTATTATATTATTTCCTGGTTGGATACCTAATCTGTCCGTTACGCTTGTCCTGCTAACTCCACCATGACAGCATCCATCATATCTATTTTGAGTACTGTCCACCCAACAAACACTGTTTTTGGCACTCGATGCCGCACGCAGCTGTTGAAACTCTCGTTAGGGTTTCGTGTATGGCCAAATGAACATCTGCTAAATAATTTTGTATCTGCAAGGTCCGTGTGTATATGACTGTAACAACAAGGAATGTTTACAGAGCAGCGTCAGGAAACTGAAAGGAGGCGTGGCCGTTGCGCAGACAATTGTTCAAAGAGCGTTTAAGACCAAATTAACAATTTAAAAGCCGATAAACCGTCCATTTTTGGAAACGGGAGAAATTTGTCAGATGGAGACAATATTTTTTTCGATTTTTCAGTCATTTTCATGTCCATGTCCCCTTAACGTCCCCATCCGAGGGACGGATTGCCGCCAACAGCATCGCATGCCTTCACTTCACCAAACACTGTGGAGACGTTTGGAATTTAATCCGGGACATTGGCGTAAAGATGCTTATCAGAAACTTAACGCAACCATCTACCCTACCTGCTGAATGTTGGCAGTGAGAATTTTTCCCATCACCAGGATTCGAATCGACTTACCTTCAATCGAGAGCATCCGCACAGCCGCGGGTCAGCGACCTCCGTTATGGAGTCGGGTTACGCTGGCTGGCAGTACTGTATGAAGATAACCTGGGAAATTTGCACGCCGTGCGTTACGCTGCCCGCCAGACATTTCCAGAGAGATTCCGTGGCGATGTCACAAACTTTCATGGATGACGGAGCACGGTTAAGCGTATCAATCTGCAGTAAGGCACCCTGGTCCTGTTACGGCTAAGTCTCAAGTAATAAGCGAAAATTATTCTGGTACCTCTGATAGTGGAATACACGTATCACTACTGTTCTTGCTAAGACTATGGAGTAGTCAAGTTTCAGAGGTGGTAGGACGGACAAAAACAAGAAAAAAACGTGTGGTGAAGATAGCCTCTAAAATGCATACCCCAAGAACTATGACCATTTCTTCAGTAACAGAAATTTTTTCCACAGTAGCGAAGATAAACAAGTGCTCATAGCTCTTAACGTAAGCACTTAAGGGGCCATATTCACTGGACATTTTTGTCTTATTTTTGTCCATGGTGCCAGCTGTGATAGGACTTTCGTTGCTTTAGCTATAAAATAGGTGTCATTTAGTAAGTATCGGAATACGGTGCGTGGCGAAGATGCAATACACACGCTCGCGCCGAAAAGAGATACGTACGAAAAGAAAGATGGACGTATATCTGTATTCTAAATTGACATCAGATTTTTCACTCTTCAACTATCTGTCTCTTCCCGTCAACTATCTGTCTCTTCCGTCAACTATCTGTCTCTTCCAGTCCGTCATTCTGGGTGGACATGTTGCGCATGTGAATCTGAGTAAAATTTTTTTAGAATAGGGTAAGGTGGATAAATCCGTCTGGGTGGGTAAACCCGACCGCCCTGCCCTCTATTTGTGATAACGGCGAAGCGGAGCGATTTCGCATTAGTGTTACCGTGTAGGAGCATTCGAAATAACGAAAATATCACCTTGACACCTTTGCCGTATTTGACATTTAGACACCCAAAAGACAACATGTGTGTTTTCGATTGTTTCAATTTAATTTTTGTGCAAATTGCATCACTAAATTTACCGTATTAAATAAAACGATCGCAAAACAAACGGTAAGTGGTTTTGTAGTGCATTTAGTGACCTATTCGGTGTATGTATCGTTTTTGTTGGAAATTTCGTGTAAATTGTTTCTATGTGTGTTAAATGAAGAGTGGCGTGGTGGGGTAAATCCGACCGCTAAATGGTGGGGTAAATCCGCCCGCAATTTTTTATCGTTTATGTGCGTGGAATTGTTTATTTATGGAAACAAAGTGAATTTTTGTTTATTTTTAGGAAAATGGTATGAAACTACAAACGAAAAACGACAAAACGCAATCAAAACGCTATTCGCCGAGCAGATGCTGCAATGTAAATGGGAATGTCTGTACGAGCTGTCGCTCGTGATTTTAACATTCCGAGATTGAAATATTGCTGTTGCACCGACGTGCAATGAAATCATCTTTTTTCCATTAAAATTTACATTCATTTAACTTTCAGTACATTTAGTACTCTAAACATTGTTATTATTTTAATATATTTTGTTCACTTATGTAAAAAACATAATTGCTTATAATTATTTCCCAAAAAAACCGTTCATTTAGAACTATTTCTGTGCAAAATCCGCCAAACAAATAGGGGGTCGGATTTACCCCACCATTTTTGCAAATGGCAAAAATGAACGTTTCTTAAAATACCGATATCTCAAAAGCTATTGATGGTATAACAAAAATATTTTGCAAACAGTTCCTCCTTTGTATTACCTATAATTTAACGTATATAACGTTAAGATCCGACCTCGGATAAGCGTTTTATAGCCACAAGAAATTAATAGGTCGGATTTACCCCACCTTACCCTATATCATCTGAAAAGAGCGGCAGTTTCTTTCATTTTTAAAGTAATCATCCTGAAAATGATAAAAGGAAACACCGCAGCCCGTAATCATCGCATATAAAGACGACATATTTTATGCTTGTATTATTCTTCAAGAAAGAAGAGGTAGATGTCTCTATAAAAAGGAGAGTCATACACTGAAGCGCCAAAGAAACTGGTATATGCATGCATATTTAACTACAGATATATGTCAACAGGCAGAATACGGCGCTGCGATCGGCAACGCCCGTATAAGACAAGTGCCTGGTGCAGTTGTTAGACCGTTTACTGCTGCTACAATGGCAGGTTACCAAGAGCTAAGCGAGTTTGAGCGTGGGGTTGTAGTCGGGCGCACGAGCGATGGGACACAGCATCTCCGAGGTAGCGATGAAGTGGGGATTTTCCGGTACGACCATTTCACGAGTGTATCGTGAATATCAGGAATCCGGTAAAACATCAAATCTCCCACATCGCTGCGGCCGGAAAAAGATCCTGCAAGAATGGGACCGACGACGACTGAAGAGAATCGTTTCAACGCGACAGAAGTGCAATCCTTTCGGAAATTGCTGCAGATTTCATTGCTGGACCATTAATAAGTGTCAGCGTGCGAACTATTCAACGATACATCATCAATATTGGCTTTCGGAGTCGAAGGCCCCTTGACAACTGCACGACAGAAGTGTTTGCGCCTCGCCTGGGCCCGTCAACACCGACATTAGACTGTTGATGAAGGGGAACATGTTGCCTGGTCGGACGAGTCTCGTTTCAAATTGTATCGAGCTGATGGACGTGTACGGGTATAGAGACAACCTCACGAATCCATGGACCTGCATGTCAGCAGCGGGCTGTTCGAGTTGGTGGTGGCTCTGTAATGGTGTGGAGGATGTGCAGTTGAAGTGATATGGGACACGTACGTAAGCGTCCTGTCTGATCACCTGCATCCATTCTTGTCCACTGTGCATTCCGACGGACTTGAGAAATTCCAGCACGACAATGTGACACCCCACACGGCTCCGGGAACACTCTTCTGAGTTTGAAGACTTCCGCTGGCCACCAAATTCCACAGACATGAACGTTATTGAGCATATCTGGTTCAAAAATGGCTCTGAGCACCATGCGACTTATCTTCTGAGGTCATCAGTCGCCTAGAACTTAGAACTAATTAAACGTAACTAACCTAAGGACATCACACACATCCATGATCGAGGCAGGATTCGAACCTGCGACCGTAGCGGTGGCTCGGTTCCAGACTGTAGCGCCTAGAACCGCACGGCCACTACGGCCGGCGAGCATATCTGGGATGCCTCGCAACGTGCTGTTCAAAAGAGAGCTCCACCCCATCGTTCTCTTACGGATTTATGGAAAGCCCTGCAGCATTCACGTTGTCAATTCCAAAAATGTTCAAAAAAAGATGTTCAAATGTGTGTGGAATCTTACGGGACTTAACTGCTAAGGTACGTCAGTCCCTGAGCTTACACACTACGTAACATAAATTATCTTGAGGACAAACACACACAACCATGCCCGAGGGAGGAGTCGAACCTCCACCGGGACCTGCCGCACAGTCCATGACTGCAGCGCCTCTGACCGCTCGGCTAATCCCGCGCGGCTTGTCAATTCCCTCCAGCATTTAAGACATTAGTCCAGTCCATCCCACGTCAGGTTGCGGCACTTCTGCGTACTCGAAGGGGTCGTACACAATATTAGGCCGGTGTACCAGTTTCTTTGACTCTTCAGCGTATATCAATCAATTTAGACTGTTTCATAGCCAGAGACTGTGAAGGTGTGAACTTACATGCAAGAATTGCTGCTTGTTCAAGTATTTGCCAACCACACACCTCGAAATAGAGTGCATTATTCGTAGATACCAGTATACACCCCTAAAAGTGACCTACGCTACAGTCCTAGCAAGAACAGTACTACCGGTACGTGTATTTCACTGTTAGACGAATCAGTACGATTTTTGCTTGTAACTTCCGACTAGACCGTTTCCGGACGAGTCCCTAGCCTCAAACTAACAAATCTGGCCTTCGACATCATCCCTGAAAATTCGTAACATAATCACGGAATAACCCTCTACGTAAGTTCTTAAGTCCCGGTTTATTGTGTTACATCCTTAAGATAAGATTGTGAGTCTTAATGAGTAGATTACGACAGCATTTTGAATTTTTTAATTCGGCCAATAGTACAGAAAAATCGAACTTTTGTTACCGCTGGATAGGCAACGTGCCACTCCAACCGGGTGAGCCTGTTCGCCATTTTACGACAGACATCGTCGCCATTCTTGTTATCTGCCAGATCCGCCGGACTCACGCTAGGGCGGTGTAGTGGTCGGGATCCTTAGCAGCGGCTGTGCCTGGCAGACAGGGAGGGAGGCGTGAAGTAGGCGTGCGCAGTGCTTCGCCTCCCTCGGCTTGGCTGCAGCTCGGCGCCGTAATCGAGTTACTGCCCGGGCTGTTGGTCCGCGGCGACTGCACATGCAGCACAATGCGGCCAGCCTCCCGCTGCTAACTGGCCTCCAGTGGCACACAAAGAAACTGCCGCCCACACAGCAGCAGGCTTATTTCGTAATGAGCTACCGAACACCGAGATACATGGTTGGCACACGACACCCCCCCCCCCCTCCCCGCACACACACACACTCACACAGAAATACACGCACACGCGCGCGCGCGCCTGAACAAGTACGCTGCGCTACACAATTAAAGGACCATATGTTCGAAACGCCATAATCAGGGCCATTCCTACCATAAGGCAAGACGGCCGCCTATTATCTATTTTATTTCATTCACAAGTAGCAAGGGCCTTATCGACCGTACGTCTGCTCTACAAGCCTCTTCCATTCCCTTCTGTTGAGTGCACTGCTTGTCCATTCAGTGTTCGTGTTCATCTTAGTTGTGTCCTGCCGCATGTTATCTCTCCACCTACTTCTGGGTCTTCCTACCTTCCTCTCGTTCCATCTAATGTCCTTCCGAATGTTATTTTAGGTAGGCTGTTTTCTGTCGTCGGCCGGGGTCGCCGAGCGGTTCTAGGCGCTACAGTCTGGAACCGCGCGACCGCTACGGTCGCAGGTTCGAATCCTGCCTCGGGCATGGATGTGTGTGATGTCCTTAGGTTAGTTAGGTTTAAGTAGTTCTACGTTCTAGAGGACTGATGACCTCAGAAGTTAAGTCCCATAGTGCTCAGAGCCATTTGAACCATTTTGTATTCGGTCATTCTCGCTACATGGCCAGCCCATTTCCACCTTCTCTTCTTTAGCACATCCACGATGTTACGGTGTTTATACAGCTCTCTTAATTCTTCATTTTTTCTTATCCTCCATGTTATCTTCATCATTCAAAGATCCAAATATTTTTCTTTCAAATATTAACATCTTTTTTTAAAAATACACAGATCAAAAAAGTTTTGCAATTCGTCGGTTCAGAGAGTTCCGGAACCTGTACAGAAAGTAGGAATAGAGATCAACATGAACATCATTTCCGCCCTTTTTACTGCTCATGAGAACCACACTTTGCATGTTGTACCACCATACAGCTAGGTGGTGGTCTAAATTGCGGTATACACCGGTACCTCTATTACCCAGTAGCACTTCCTCTTGCACTGATGCAAGCCTGTATTCATCATGGCATACTATCTACAAGTTCATCAAGGTACTGTTGGTTCAGATTGTGCCACTCCTCAACGGCAATTCGGCGTAGATCCCTCAGAGTGGGCCGGCCGCTGTGGCCGAACGCTTCTAGGCGCTTCAGTCGGGAACCACGCTGCTACTAAGGTCGCACGTTCGAATCCTGCCTCGGGCATGGATGTGTGTGCTGTCCTTAGTTTAGTTAGGTTTAGTTAGTTCTAAGCCTAGGGGACTCATGACCTCAGATGTTAAGTCCCATAGTGCTTAGAGCCATTTGAAGCATTTTTGGACCTCAGAGTGGTTGGTCGAGGACGTCGTCCATAAACAGCCCTTTTCAGTCTATCCCAGGCATGTTCGATAGGGTACATGTCTGGAGAACATGTTGGCCACTCTAGTCGAGCGATGTCGTTGTCCTGAAGGAACTCATTCACAAGACATGCACGTTGCGGGCGCGAATTCTCGCTCATGAATACGAATGCCTCGCCAATATGCTAGTGATATGGTTGCACTATCGGTCGGAGGACAGCATTCACGTATCGTACAGCCGTTTCGGCGCCTTCCATGACCACCAGCGGCGTACGTCGGCCCAACATAATGCCACCCCAAAACAGCAGAGAACGTCCACCTTGCTGCACTCGCTGGACAGCGTGTCTAAGGCGTTCAGCCTGACCAGGTTGCCTCCAAGCACGTCTCAGACGATTCTCTGACTGAAGGCATATGCGACACTCATCGGTGAAGAGAACGTGATGCCAATCCTGAGCGGTCCATTCGGCATGTTGTTGGACCCATCTGTACCACGCTGTGTGGTGTCGTGGTTGCAAAGATGGACCTTGCCATGGACGTCGGGTGTGAAGTTGCGCACCGTGCAGCCTATTGAGCACAGTTTGAGTCGTAACACGATGTCCTGTGGCTGCACGAAATGCATTATCCAACATGGTGGCGTTGCTGTCAGTGTTCCTCCGAGCCATAGCCCATAGGCAGCGGTCATCCACTGCAGTAGTAGCCCTCGGGCGGCCTGAGCGAGGCATATCGGCAGTTCCTGTCTCTCTGTATCTCTTCCATGTCCGAACAACATCATTTTGGTTCACTCCGAGACGCCTGGACACTTCCCTTGTTGAGAGCCCTTCCTGGCACAATGCGGACGCGATCGAACCGCGGTACTGACCGTCTAGGCATGGTTGAACTACAGACAACACGAGCCGTGTACCTCTTTGCTGGTGGAATGTCTGGAACTGATCGGCTGTCTGACCCCCTCCGTCTAATAGGCGCTGCTCACGCTTGGTTGTTTACATCTTTGGGAGGGTTTAGTGACATCTCTGAACAGTCAAAGGGACTTTGTCTGTGATACAATGTCCACTGCCAACGTCTATCTTCAGGAGTTCTTGGAATAAGCGTGATGCAAAACTTTTTTTAGATGTGCGTATTTATTTTATTTTCAAGTGGCGAGGGCTTTATCGACCATACACTCTACAAGCCTCTTCCATTTCCTTCGTGTCCATCCTAGTTATGTCCTCCCGGATCTTATCTCTCCACCTACTTCTGGGTCTTCCTCTTTCTCTCGTTCCATTTATTGTCCTTCCGAATGCTATTTTAGATAGTCTGTTTTCTACCATTCTTGCGCAGTTCAACCTTCTCTTCTTTAGCACATCTACGATGTTACGGTGTTTGTACAGCTCTCTTAATTCTTCATTTTTTCTTATCCTCCTTTCCATGTTATCTTCATCATATACTGGTATTTTTCTTTCAAATACCAACAGTTTTTCTTCATCTTCCTTTCTAAATATTAGTGCTTCACATTCGAATAATGTTACTGGTACAATGGTCGACTGATACAAACGGATTTTGAACTTAGTACTAAGTTTCTTTATCAATAACTCATCTGCTACCAGTCACGATTTTCTTTATTTTATATTTCGTACGACGCGTTTCGAGAAATGATTCCTATTTTCAAATGCGTTTTTTTGTGTTTGTTATGCCATTTCTCTGTAATGTTATCGATGTGAGAGTCTGCTTCATTTCGTTGACTCTACTGCAATGTATAAGAAAACACATGATATTTAGTTGGTTGTTGATTTTTTTTTGTTTTTTTCTGAAGCTGGTGGTGAAATTTAGAAGAATGTGTACTTACAGTTTCCTTATGGTCCATTTGTGCAGAATATCACACACACAACTTGTACATTTTTAAACATCGAAAACATTTTACATAAACAAAACAAAGATGTTACTACAAGCAGTCAACAGAGATGACATCATAGGTCTTCCGCTTTTTTACAGAGGTTATTCACCTTAACAATTTGGATCATAATTTACTTGTATCGATTTTACAATTGTGCTTATTTCTATGTGCTACTATTTTTATTTAAGTATACCATCGAAACATCTGAAGAAATTCACTGATTCACTTTGAAGTTTTTCGTTTAACATTTTATCTTCATATTTTCTGTAAGGTGAATATACCTCCAGATCTTCTAGCCCATCCATTTTATGCCATTTATTTAGTGGGTGGAGTACTTTGACATTTTGCTCTATTTTTCCAAATGGATATCCCATATTACGTATACGTGTTGCTATGGCTGATGTAGTGTGTCTGTTGTGTGTGTAGGCTTTTATGTGCTCTCTGTACCTCGTTTTAAAATTTCGGCCTGTTTGTTCGAGGTAGAACATGGAGCATTCCTGACATGTGACCTTGTATATTACAGAGTCTGAGTATGGATCATCCTTACACTTCGTATTATGTATTAGTTTTTGTTGTAGTTTATTAGATGTAGAAAACCCAATTTTTACTTTGTGATTTTTGAAAATATTCGCAATCTTCTGTGATACATTGTCAATGTATGGGATACTAGATACACATTTGTTTTTCCCTTTTTCTTCTGTGGTGCAGTTTGTACCTGCGTCTTTCTTCACTTTGTATAGGATCGTGTCAACCATGGGAGCATTGCAACCATTGGCAACTGCAATTTTTTTTACTGTGTTTATTTCTTGTTGCATGTTTTCTTGGTTCAATGGTATTTTAGTTGCCCTATGTAAAACTGACCTGTAAGCTGCCTGTTTATGGATATTTGGGTAACATGAGGTTGCAGGGATTGTGGTGTCAGTCATTGTGTTTTTCCTATGAATTTTGAATGTGCATGTGTTGTTGTGTGTGGTAATATTTAGGTCCAGGAAGTTGATACTTTTATTTTGCTCATGTTCCACTGTAAATTTGATTTTCTCATGTAGATTATTAAAGTAATGTAGAATGTCTCTGATGTCTTTTGTATCCCCTTTAACTAGCAGTAGTGTGTCATCTGCATATCTCCTATCAAATTCTATTTTCTTTAGGCAAGGTTCTTGACTGTTAAATATTTTTTGTTCTAAGTACCAGGAAACGTAACGTTACAACCAGCTTGCAACATAACAGGGCATCTACCGAGACTTTGTCAGTGATCTAGGCTGGTATGATCTCAAAACGTATGAACATATGATTTAATTCTGATTTTCGAGAATGTGAGACAGCCTCTCTCACGACTGTGTCACACTTCGTAATTCCATCTTTTATCATAGATAGCAGCTTCTCGAAACAAGCGGCGTACATCCTCACCAAGTTCCGAATGTTTTCAAGAGATCAGTTCTGTTTGAACCGCGCGTTATTAGCGTCTACTGTGTATGTGCGCAAAGTGTATCCCGCGAGGATGGCGTAACAGGTCGACGCGAACCAGGCTGTACTTACAGATATGCACGCTTGGAGCGCTGGTGCATAGGTGTACGGTTTAGGCCTACCGTGTAATGGGAGCAGTGACTGACGGAACTCTGACGGCGCAACGGTGTTTATCGGACAGCCTGCGTCCTCCTCCTGCGACAGTATCCTAGTGTCATTTTTCAACAGCACAATGCTCTCCCACACATGCGAGGTGTCTCTATGAACTGTCTGACAAGGGGAGGCCGCCAATTGTGAAATTCAGATTCGATTCATACTGCGCATAATAAAAGCTCATGGCCAGAGGTGTAATGTGGCAAAGCACCAAGGTGCACTTCTCAGCCGTTGTCGAGAAAATCGACAGTTAAAAGAAACCGTTGCGGTGAAATACTCTCTACGACTAATAACTTGCTGTAGCGTCGTAGCGCAGCGGTAAGCGCTTGGGGTCGTAATCCGAATGTCGCGGGATCGAATCTCGCACCATGCTATTTTTTTTATTATTAGTTTTTTGTAATTCAAATATATATATATATATATATTCCTTTCCGAGGAACAAAACTGAGAAAATTTAGAGAACCAGCATTTGAGTAAAATAAACATTATTGTTAGGCGGGCTACGCTTCACTCCGTTCAATAAAAACACACATATATATATATATATATATATATATATATATATATATATATATATATATATATATATATATTGATGAATTGCTTATGCATGTTGGTGAAGGCGGATCGCTCTCCAATTGTACCGCCTCGATTTTTCCGTTTTTTTAACAGGGTGTACCAAAGCTCTCCCGTCCGCACTGATTTTCGACGATGTTATAAGTTGCGCTAGGGACCGCATCTACCTTCTTTCGAAGTTAGCAGGAAACTACGCTGTTATGCGGCGGCTCGTTTCGGCCCATTCAACATCTGTCCTTCAAGTGTAACGAGCGAGTAACGGAGTTTATATTTCATACCTACCACAGCGAATTTGTGTTCGTGGGGGCTCTATTCTAATTCGAACGTTTGACTTACGCTATACGTATTCGTTTCTACGTCTTCCGTTAACTATACGTGGTTAACATTATGAAGACAATTAATAACATTTGTGAAATACAACTTTGTTTGCGGAAAACATAATGATGTTCGAAGTCGCCAGTTTTTCCACGACAAACGAGATTCAACAACTTATTATATGCATAATTGTTGGAACGGATTGGCGGGAATTATATATATTTATATGTGTGTGTGTGTGTGTGTGTGTGTGTGTGTACACATTTGAATTACAAAAAACAAATACTAAAAAAAAAAAAAAGTTGCATGGTGCGAGATTCGATCAGGCGACCTTCGGATTACAAACCAGAGCGCTTACCGCTGCGCCACGACGCTGTGGGAAATTGCTAATCGAAGAGAGTATTTCACCGCAACAGTTTCTTTTAACTGTCGATTTTCTTGACAACGGCTGAGAAGTGCATCTTGGTGCTTTGCCACATTACACCTCTGGCCATGAGCTTTTATTATGCGCAGTATGAATCGAATCTGAATTTCACAATTGGCGGCCTCCCCTTGTGAGTGGTGTGATGTACTGCAGTAGCCAGCAAGATCCCTGATACAACACATCTGAGACCAACTCGGCCGTTAACTCTGTCCCAAAGGCAGTATCCGAGACATCAAGGACCACTTCGTTACAACACTTGTGTGGCACCTTACCACAGCAGGGAATACGGTGGCTTTATGACGCCCTTCCCAACCGAATCAGTGCGTGTATCAAGGCCAGAGAGCGTGCAACGTAACACTGGTGAAAGGGCTCGTACTGCGTACCTCTTGTAGTCACTCAAACGCCGTTGTATATCCTCAAACTGCGAATTTCCTTTTTGTTTCCTCCTCCCAAACTGGCTATTTCGCGTTTAATATTAGACGGCGCATAAACGATCTTGTTGTTGTTGTGGTCTTCCGTCCCGAGACAGGTACGATGCAGCTCTCCATACTACTCAATTCTGTGCAAGCTTCTTCATCGCCCAGTACCTACTGCAACCCACATCCTTCTGAATCGTTCAGCATCACTTGGTCTCCCTCTGCGATTTTTACCCTCCATGATGCCCTCCAATACTAAATTGGTGATCCCTTGATGCCTGAGAATATGGCCTACCAACCGATCCCTTCTCGTCAAGTTGTGCCACAAATTTCTCTTCTCTCCAATTCTGTTCAATACCTCCTCATTAGTTATGTGATCTACCCATCTAATCTTCAGCATTCTTCTGCAGCACCAAATTTCGAGATCTTCTATTCTCTTCTTGGCAAATGGCTCGGAGCACTATGGGACTTGACATCTATGGTCATCAGTCCCCTAGAAGTTAGAACTACTTAAACCTAACTAACCTAAGGACATCACACAACACCCAGCCATCACGAGGCAGAGAAAATCCCTGACCCCGCCGGGAATCGAACCCGGGAACCCGGGCGTGGGAAGCGAGAACGCTACCACACGACCACGAGATGCGGGCTATTCTCTTCTTGTCTAAGCTATTTATTGTTCATGTTTCACTTCCATACGTGGCTACACTCCATACAAGTACTTTCAGAAACGACTTCCTGACACTTAAATCTATACTTGATGTTAACAAATTTCTCTTCTTCAAAAACGCTTTCCTTGTCATTGCCAGTCTACATTTTATATCCTCTCTACTTCGACGGTCATCAGTTATTTTGTTCCCCATATAGCTCAAATGGTTCAAATGGCTCTGAGCACTATGGGACTCAACTGCTGTGGTCATAAGTCCCCTAGAACTTAGAACTACTTAAACCTAACTAACCTAAGGACATCACACACATCCATGCCCGAGGCAGGATTCGAACCTGCGACCGTAGCGGTCACACGGTTCCGGACTGCGCGCCTAGAACCGCGAGACCACCGCGGCCGGCCCCCATATAGCAAAACTCCTGTATTACTTTAAGTGTCTCATTTCCTAATCTAATTCCCTCAGCATCACCCGATTTAATTTGACTACATTCCATTATCTTCGTTTTACTTTTGTTGATGTTCGTCTTATATCCTTCTTTCGAGACACTGTCCATTCCGTTCAGTTGCTCTTCCAGGTCCTTTGCTATCTCTGACAGAATTACAATGCTATCGGCGAACCTCAAAGTTTTAATTTCTTCTCCATGGATTTTAATTTCTACTCCGAATTTTTCTTTTGTTTCCTTTACTGCTTGCTCAATATAAAGATTGAATAACATCGGGGAGAGGCTACAACCCTGTCTCACTCCCTTCCCAACCACTGCTTCCCTTTGATGTCCCTCGACTCTTATAACTGCCATCTGACTTCTGTACAAATTGTAAATAGCCTTTCGCTCCCTGTATTTTACCCCTGACATCTTCAGGATTTTAAAGAGAGTATTCCAGTCAACAGATTTGAAAGAGAGTATTCCAGTCAACATTGTCAAAAGCTTTCTTTAAGTCTACAAATGCTAGAAACGTGGGTTTGCCTTTTCTTAATCTATTTTCTAAGATAAGTCGTAGGGTCAGTATTGCCTCACATATTCCAACATTTTTACGGAATCCAAATTGATCTTCCACGAGGTCGGCTTCTACAAGTTTTTCCATGATCTAAAGGACATTTTTTTGCATTATTGTTACCAAACATTTTGCTATGACGCAACGTTATTTCCTTATGTAATAAAAAACGTATTTAAAAGCTGTCACTCCGGCACAAACTTTTCGTCGCGTAACGTACACTGCGCTGCCGGCACTGGTATGCCGCAGTACGTTTTTCGCGAACCCTCTCCCTCCAGCCCGGGCTATTTGCAGCCTAATGCGGGTGTCGGGTTCCCTGCTACACAGGCCCCCCCTCGCTTGCAGCGCAGCACAGGAAACCAGACACCCGACACTCGCCAGTATATGACCAGCCACACTCGCTGATCGCATCTCTCGCTGGATGCAGCCGCCTGTGACGTCACGCAAGCGCAGCGTCCGGCGCCATGCGCACCACGACGACGGCTGCGCCATCTCCTAGCACACGCACGAACTCCGCCGCCGACCCGAATACTGGCGTATTCTGCAGTCCGGTGGGACTGCCCTCTGATGCGGAGGTCGGGAGCAACTCGATACTTACACTAGCGACACGGATTTCTACTATCAAGGCCTACAATAAACAAATTCATCTTGTGATTTTAAGTGTGCTGCTTCATAATATGATACAAAAAAAACCGTATCACCCATTGTAATTTTACGAAAACAGGCGACATTTTAAAATCCCTTTTCAGCGCCCTAAATTATGTATATTTGGTATAGTGCTTCAATTAATATTAATATTAACTTTAAATTTATGTGGAAGTTAACTGATTTATGAAATTACGTGCAAATAAGAGCTAAAGACATGTAGATAGAAACTGCTCAAGACAATTAACAATTTTCGCAAAGAATGCGGACCGAAAAGAAGTTACAGGAAGAGCAAAAATATGGGAACAACAAAAACAAATGGCATGTCTAATAGGGGGTACGAAACCCGTTGACACTCAAAGTAGCTTCCACTCGTCTCGGAATGGATAAATACATCTCCAGTATGGTTTTCAAGGGAATTTTGTGCCATTCTTCCTGCAAAACGGTGCAAGTTTAAGTAACGATGACCGAGGTGTGCACGATCACGCTCTCTTCTCTCCAAAGTAGACCACAAAGACTCAATAATATCTTGATCTGGTGACTGAGGTAGCCAAGGGCTTTGCTACAATTCATCCTCGTGGTGAAGAAGCAAATACTGGACGATATGAGATGTATCGTCTTGGAAGACAGTATCACTATTCGGGAACAAACATTGTACCATGGGGTGAACCTGATCAGTCGAAATGACCACATAATCCTTTTCAAATGGTTCAAATGGATCTGAGCACTATGGAACGTAACATCTGAGGTCATCAGTCCCCTGGAACTTAGAATTACATCTACAACTGTATCTACGTGATTACTCTGCTATTCACAATAAAGTGCCCGGCAGGGGGTTCAATGAACAACCTTCATGTTCTCTCTCTACCGTTCCACTCTCGAAGTGCACGCGGGAAAAACGAGCACTTAAATTTTTCTGTGCGAGCCCTGATTTCCCCTATTTTATAGTGATGATCATTTCTCCTTATGTAGGTGGGTGCCAACAGAATGTTTTCGCAATCGGAGGAGAAAACTGGTGATTGAAATTTCACGAGAAGATCCCGTCGCAACGAAAAACGCCTTTGTTTTAATGATTGCCACTCCAATTCACGTATCATGTCTGTGACACTATTTCCCCTATTTCGCGATAATACAAAACCAGCTGCCCTTCTTTGTACTTTTTCGATGTCATCCGTCAGTCCCACCTGATGTGGATCCCACACCGCACAGCAATACTCCAGAATGGGGCGGACAAGCGTAGTGTAAGCAGTCGCTTTGGTAGACCTGTTGCACCTTCTAAGTGCCAATGAATCGTAGTCTTTGATGTGCTCTACCCACAATATTATCTATCTGATCGTTCCAATTTAGGTTATTTGTAACTGTAATTCCTAAGTATTTATTTAGATTTACAGCCCTCAGATTTGTGTGACTTATCGCGTAATCGAAATTTAGCTGACTTCTTTTAGTACTCATGTGAATAACTTCACACTTCACTTTTCTTTATTCAGGGTGAATTGCCACTTTTCGTACCATACAGATATCTCATCTTAATCATTCTGCAAGTCATTTTGATCATCTGATGACTTTACAAGACGGTAAATGACAGCATCATCTGCAAACAATCTAAGGCGGCTACTCAGATTGTCTCCTACGTCGTTAATATAGATCTGGAACAATAGAGGGCCTATAACATTTCCTTGGGGAACGCCGAATATTACTTACTTGAACCTGACTAACCTAAGAACATCACACACATCCATTCCCGAGGCAGGAATCGAACCTGCGACCGTAGCGGTCGCGTGGTTCCATACTGGAGCGCCTACAACCGCTCGGTCACAACGGCCGGCAGTTCTTTGCAGTAATGCACCTCGCAAAGTAACCATGGCATCCATGGAATACAACGATGCGGCTGGTCAAATCGTCACCGAACCAGCGCCATGTATCACTCTTGGGACTTGAATTCGACCAGAAGTTAGAAATTGTGTGAAACAAGACCCATCTCACAAAACCACATTCTTCCATTACTCCATGGTTGATGTATTATGGCTTCGACACTACGTCTTCCTGCCAAGGGCATTTCCATCACTGATGAGTGATTTTGCAATTCTACCCGCTTATAGAGCTCCCTTAGTGTTGTTTTAGAGCTGACAAACCAAAAATGGCTCAGAGCACTATGGGACTTAACTTCTCAGGTCATCAGTCCCCTAGAACTGAGAACTCCTTAAACCTAACTAACCTAAGGACATCACACACATCCATGCCCGAGGCAGGATTCGAACCTGCGGCCGTAGCAGTCGCGCGGTACCAGACTGTAGCGCCTAGAACCGCTCGGCCACTCCGGCCGGCTTTTGGAGGTGACAAGGTTCGCGAGTGCGACATACTTTCGCAGCTGTGACCCTTTTGTTTTTCTTCACAATCCTCTTCGATCACCGTCTTTCAGGATCACTCAACAGTCTTTTTTGTCCGCGTTGTGGAAATGGAAATGAGTGTACGGGATTGTGGGCCGGGAGTCCCCCATTCGGGGACATTCGGACGCCGAGGGCAAGTACTTATTGCAATCGACGCCACATTGGGCGACTTGCGCGTCGGAGATGATGATGAAATGATGATCAGGACAACACAACACCAAGTCCCTGAGGGGAGAAAATTCTCCCACCCGAGCCAGGAATCGAACCCGGGCCCCTTAGCGTGGCATTCCGCCGCGCTCACCAGTCAGCTAACGGGGACGGACTGTCCGCGTTGTGATTTAGCGGATAATGTTTCTCCGTTTCTGTCTATGAGGTAGAAATAAATCTTCGATATGGCGTCTCTTGAAACAGCGAACATTTCGGCTACTTTGTTTACGGAAGCACTCCGACTTCACTTAGCTCCGATATAATGCACTCACAACTACAGAAAACACTTTTGACGACTACTGACAATTGCAACATACTAAGGACACACCAGAGATTACGGGCTCTGCAACGAACTTGTAACGTCATGCTACTGAGCTTATCTGCCACCCTTCGGGAACGCTCCGCTCCGTGCAGGGCCCACTGGAAATAAATATTTGATTGAAAAGACACCCGCTAAAGGGCTCAATTTTGTCCTGTGCTATCGAGAACTTGCATAAGTTTAAATGCACAATCTGGTGTTATTAAACTGGCATGTCTTTATCACGGTCTTTGACGATCGTTTCACTAATGTTTATGTCAGTAGCTGCCTAGACACAAGCCTGTGATTTGCTCATCTATTTTATTCTACAACAATATCAAGTGAATAAGTTATGCCAATTGCCAGTAAATTAGCCTATTATACTAAAGTTCCCGCATTTACTTTTGGCAAAACTGGTTTATCTAACCAGAAGATACATATTTTGACAATGAGTTCTATTCCACTCGTAAACGTACTTGATACGTAAGTAAGAGAACAGCTCATGCAGTCCATACATTAATTTAACTGTTTGCCCCGCTATTTTTCTTATTTTTGTACTTTTATTGTGCATTAATCTGTTCAGTTGTAGCACTTGATAATGGCCTATAGCCGAAAGCCAGATTGTGGAACAAAACTTGCTGTACAGTCACATGGCCGTTATATCTGCAAAAAAGTTTAAAATGACTGTGGCTGTACACCAAATTAAAATACAATACTGGCCATTAAAATTGCTACACCAAGAAGAAAAGCAGATGATAAACGGGTATTCATTGGACAAATATATTATACTAGAACTGACATGTGATAACATTTTCACGCAATTTGGGTGCATATATCCTGAGAAATCGGGACCCAGAACAACCACGTCTGATCGTAATAACGGCCGTGATACGCCTGGGCATTGAGTCAAACAGAGCTTGGATGGCGTGTACAGGTACAGCTGCCCATGCAGCTTCAACTCGACACCACAGTTCATCAGGAGTAGTGACTGGTGTAATGTGTAGAGCCAGTTGCTCGGCCACTATTGGCCAGACGTTTTCAATTGGTGAGAGATCTGGAGAATGTGCTGGCCAAGGCAGCAGTCGAACATTTTCTGTATCCAGAGAGACCCGAGCAGGACCTGCAACATGTGGTCGTGCATTATCCTGCTGAACGTATGGTTTCGCCGGGATCGAATGAAGCGTAGAGCCACGGGTCGTAACACATCTGAAATGTAACGTCCACTGTTCAAAGTGCCGTCAATGCGAACAAGAGGTGACCAAGACGTGTAACCAATGGCACCCCATACCATCACGCCGGGTGATACACCAGTATGGCGATGACGAATACAAGATTCCAATGTGCGTTCACCACGATGTCGCCAAACACGGATGCGACCATCACGATGCTGTAAATAGAACCTGGATTCATCCGAAAAAATGACGTTTTGCCATTCGTGCACCCAGGTTCGTCGTTGAGTGCACCATCGCAGGCGCTCCTGTCTGTCATGCAGCGTCAAGGGTAACCGCAGCCACGGTCTCCGAGCTGACAGTCCATGCTGCTGCAAACGCCGTCGAACTGTTCGTGCAGATGGTTGTTGTCTTGCAAACGTTCCCATCTGTTGACTCAGGGATCGAGACGTGGCTGCACGATCCGTTGCAGCCATGCAGATAAGATGCCTGCATCTCGACTGCTAGTGATACGAGGCCATTGGGATCCAGCACAGCGTTCCGTATTACCCTCCTGAACCCACAGATTCCGTATTCTGCTAACAGTCATTGGATCTCGACCAACGCGAACAGCAATGTCGCGATACGATAAACCGCAATCGCGATAGGTTACAATCCGACCTTTATCAACGTCGGAAACGTGATGGTACGCATTTCTCCTCCTTACACGAGGCATCACAACAACGTTTCACCAGGCAACTCCGGTCAACTGCTGTTTGTGTATGAGAAATCGGTTGGAAATTTTTCTCGTGTCAGCAAGTTGTAGGTGTCGCCATCGGCGCCAACCTAGTGTGAATGCTCTGAAAAGCTAATCATTTGCATATCACAGCATCTTCTTTCTGTCGGTTAAATTTTGCGTCTGTAGCGCGTCAATTTCGTGGTGTAGCAATTGTAATGGCCAGTAGTGTAATAAACTGGCAAGTGGGCGCCGTGGTGAATCCCTGTCGTAATCGTGACGTCGCACATCATTTTCGTCCGATTAGAACACAGGCTGCGCGGATCTGGTTCGTTGGCAACCAGGACGGTTGATCGCGGTGCTCCACGAACGCGCCGCGCTTTCGGCTTTGTAAGAGAACGTCCTTCGTCACATAGCAGAGAACCTGACGGCGAGAACTCGCAACATTGCCCGTGCCGTGGGCTCCCCTAGAGCACACATTGTCTCCAGTGTGGGAGGCGGGACATTTGATACTGGTGGTCAATATTCAGGGATATAACAGGAACGATCATTCGGCGCAAAGAAGTCTAATGAACATGGATTCTAAAATGCATACATTAAGAGCTATGAGCAACTGTTCAACAGAAAGGAACTGTTTCACGTATTGAAGTTGAAGAAGTGCTCATAGCTCTTAAAGTATGCATGTTAGAGACCATGTTTACTAGACATTTTTGGTTCGAATGATCGTATCTGTCCCATCCCTGTATATTGACCATTCCTAGTAACTGCAACGACATTATCTTCCGCTCCATTTTTCGTGTAAGGCAAATGAAGCCGTAGAAACTCTATTACTACTCTCATACACTAAGTTGGTGGTAAATTTTCTCATCTACCAGAAGCGAAATTGAAAGTACAGCTGTTTGTTCGACGTAACGCTCCAACAGTGATACCCGAATCACGCGCTTTCGCAGAAATTTATCCAAGTGGGGAGAACATTCGAAAACTGACATCTGTATTGCTAAACGAATGATACGGTCAGCCGGTCCGAGTTTCCGGTAGCCCATCTAACGGCTTACGAGGGCTAAAAAATGCCATATAGGCAGAATTTTAGACCGCATTTAAAAACTTAAAATGCCGTCATAATCTACTCATTAGGAGGTATAATCTTGCGTTAAACATTTGACACAGTAAGTCAAATATTCAAGTTCGAAACTGTGTTTGAGTCCCGAGGCAGTGTAATTCACAGCGTGCAAATTATCCCGACTATATTCGGCCAGTATTTCAGAATGACAGCACTCAGCAACTTTCACCAGCTTTTAAACATGAAACTTCCTGGGCGATTAAAATGTGTTCCGGACTGGAACTCAAAATAGTTCAAATGGCTCTGAGCACTGTGGTACTTAACATCTGAGATCATCAGTCCCCTAGAACTTAGAACTATTTAAACCTAACTAAGCTAAGAACATCACACACATCCATACCCGAGGCAGGATTCGAACCTGCGACCGTAGCAGCAACCCGGTTCCGGACTGAAGCGCCTAGAACCGCTCGGCCACAACGACCGGCTCTGGAACTCGAATCTGAGACCTTCGCCTTTGGCGAGCAAGTGCTTTTCCTATTCTGCTACCCGAGCAGTACTCACGATACCCCCTCACAGCTTTATATCCGGCAGTACCTTACCTCCTGCCTCCCAAACTTCACAGATTTTCTCTTGCGAAACTTACGGGACTATTGTTCCCGGAAGAAGTGATGTTGCATGGATTCGAATCCCGGTCCGGCACTGCCTGAATCTGTCAAGAAGTTTCATATCAGTACGCACTCGGCTGCTGAGTTGAAAATTATTTCTTGATCTTTAAACGTTATTTCAAATCTTTCCTACGCTTTTTTCGGCTTGCACGACACAACATCATGAAAGAAAAACGATTCGTCGCTTACAAAAGGTTCGTTGTTCACGTGGTAAAACATCAGCATCAAGCATGATGTTTTTATTTATTATTTTTTATTACTAATTCTATTCGATACCCATTCTGTCGACAGTACATATACCACTCAAGATATCTACAAAAATACGTCATTGTACGACAGGTAGTTTAGGGGAAACAGTAGCTTTTAAGAAAGATGTAAATATATCGCAATATTAGTTGTATAAATACTTAAAGAATTAAAAAAAACTGTGTTGGGTGGTACTTGTGATACGAGTCTACCATTTACGGCCCACGACTACAAAATTAAAAAAGAAACACGCGTGCCACCATAACTGACATTGTACACCGTACAGAAATATGAGCTACTATTTATGCATTTCCACGCTTTACGTCAAATATTTAAAACATTAACTCGTTTGTAGCGTTGTTGTTGTTGTGGTCTTCAGTCCAGAGACTGGTTTGATGCAGCTCTCCATGCTAATCTATCCTGTGCAAGCTACTTCATCTCCCAATACCTACTGCAACCTACATGCTTCTGAATCTGTTTAGTGTATCCATCTCTTGGTATCCCTGTACGATTTTTACCCTCCACGCTGCCCTCCAATACTAAACTGGTGATCCCTTGATGCCCCAGGATATGTCCTACCAAACGATCCCTTCTTCTAGTCAAGTTGTGCCACAAACTCCTCTTCTCCTCAATTCTATTCAATACCTCCTCATTAGTTATCTGATCTACCCATCTAATCTTCAGCATTCTTCTGTAGCACCTCATTTCGAAAGCTTCTATTCTCTTCTTGTCTAAACTATTTATCGTCCATGTTTCACTTCCATACATGGCTACACTCCATACAAATACTTTCAGACACGACTTCCTGACACTTAAATCTATACTTGATGTTAACAAATTTCTCTTCTTCAGAAACGCTTTCCTTGCCATTGCTAATCTACATTTTATATCCTCTCTACTTCGACCATCATCAGTTATTTTGCTCCCCAAGTAGCAAAACTCCTTTACTACTTTAAGTGTCTCATTTCCTAATCTAATTCCCTCAGCATCATCCGACTTAATTCGACTACATTCCATTTTGTTGATGTTCATGTTATATCCTCCTTTCAAGACACTATCCATTCCATTCAACTGCTCTTCCAAGTCCTTTGCTGTCTCTGACAGAATTACAATGTCATCGGCGAACCTCAAAATTTTTATTTCTTCTCCATTGATTTTAATACATACTCCGAATTTTTTTTGTTTCCGTTATTGCTTGCTCAATATATACATTGAATAACATCGGGGAGAGCCTACAACTCTGTCTCACTCCCTTCCCATCCATTGCTTCCCTTTCATGTCCCTCGACTCTTATAACTGCCATCTGGTTTCTGTACAAATTGTAAATAGCCTTTCGCTCCTTGTATTTTACCCCTACCACCTTCAGAATTTGAAAGAGAGTATTCCAATCAACATTGTCAAAAGGTTTCTCTAAGTCTACAAATGCTAGAAACGTAGGTTTGCCTTTCCTTAATCTACTTTCTAAGATAAGTCGTAGGGTCGGTATTGCCTCCCGTCTTCCAACATTTCCACGGAATCCAAACCGATCTTCCCCGAGGACGGCTTCTACCAGTTTTTCCATTCGTCTGTAAAGAATTCGTGTTAGTATTTTCCAGCCGAACAGATAGTTCGGTAATTTTCACGTCTGTCAACATCTGCTTTCTTTGGGATTGGTATTATTATATTCTTCTTGTAGTCTGAGGGTATTTCGCCCGTCTCATACATCTTTCTCACCAGATGGTACAGTTTTGCCAGGGGTGCTACTCCCAAGGCTGTCAGTAGTTCTAATGGAATGTTGTCTACTCGCCGGGTCTTGTTTCGACGTAGGTCTTTCAGTGCTATTTGTAACGTAATGACGGATTTTATACATGGGAGTTCGATTGTTTAATGAATTGTGGGCAGAGAACTTGCTGGTAGGTTTTGATGAAGCAAACAGGCAAGGAAATTCTGTAGTAGCAGTTGGTAGCGTTCGGTCAATGTGTTCGTCGTGTCGTAGCACTTTCCGCTGTAAGAGGTACTCGTTAGCAGTTGGAGCTTTTCCAAGTGGACACGTGGCTCGAGAGTTCGTGACGTTGCCAGACTGTGAGCGAGTACGAAGATGCCGTACACTTCTAATTGCAGTCACTATACTGTAAGTCTTCATTTGATTTAATTTACCCATGTGATTTTTGATTCATCTGTAGGCGACCATTGAAAATTAGTCGCGTGCTACGGGTGAACTCTTTGGGAGAAATAAGATGCAATATGAACATAGCTACGAGCTTCCAGCGTGCTGGTACAGCTGTGGGTCAGCAACTTCTGTTAATCAGTACAACGGAAAACCAGTTCAAAGTTGCAAATTTTACTTTTTATTCACTAGTTTCGAGCCGCGATCCAAGCACCCTACAGAGCAGAAAACCGAATTTGCACCCACGTACAAAACAGATATTACATGCCAAAAATACAGAATAAATCGTTTGACAGCTTATGTAACGTAGTCAAAAATGGTATTTTCGAAAATGCGAAAACCATGTCAAAAATGTGCAAACAAACTGTTACAGAGTACACAGATAACTGACAGTCAGCTCCTTTCGCTGCTGTAAGAAATTACAGTATTAGTTGTTGTATTTTTGATGGTTGGAGGGCATTTTAACAAATACATGGTCTGTTCAAAAATTCCTGAACATTCGTAATTTCGCGCCAATGGTGTGTTGGAGTGAAATGCGGTTGGCATCCCTGTACATGGCTGCGTTTAACGTGTAACTACCAGAAATTTTATTGTTGTATGTCTGTTAGTTATTGTTCAAAATGGTTCAAATGGCTGTAAGCACTATGGGACTTAACATCTGAGGTCATCAGTCCCCCAGTCTTAGAACTGCTTAAACCTAACTAAGGACATCACACACATCCATGCCCGAGGCAAGATTTGAACCTGCGACCGTAGCAGCCGCGTGGTTCCGGACGGAAGCGCCTAGAACCGCTCGACCACAGGGGCCGGCCGCGAAGGGAGCATCAACGGGATATTCTTCATGAAGATGTAGAAGAACGGGCAAGTCTCGGCCACCGAGAATGTTAGAAAAAACGTATTGTTTCAGGTTCACGGTAACCGGAATGAGTGGAACCAAGTCACAGTATGAAAAACAGCCCCAAAACTTCACAGGACAACCTCTGGCCTGATCTGCACCCTCTGCCTCAAGCCTGTTAAACGCCTGAATGGGCCATAGGTACAATCGGTGCGTTGCATGATGTGAAAGAGAGGCAAAATAGTGTCTAGTTGTACTACATGCCTCTAGCCAGCTACTGTACATTTTTTTGCATTGCTTCACGTGTTGCTGTGAGCGATGACCTTTCGCGAGTACACGTCTGCAAATGTCCACTGCATGCAGATACAGTCGCAATGTGCACTCGGAAACCAGTTTGGATGGGCCTGCGTTCACTGGTAGTAGGAATTCTTGTCCGGTTTGCTACTGACAAGGCGTGGCACACACCTCGGTTACGATCTTTTTACGACCACTGTCCTTGTTCCGTGTTACATGGCTATAAGTGGTGCACCATTTCTTGTAGACAGGTTGGACAGTCGGCACTGAAACACCAGCAAATCGGGCAACTTGCGTGTGTGTGGTGACGGGCGCGTCGACACACTGTACTTCCCTTCTGTCATCTCTCCACGTAGACCCATTTCAACTGCACAGATACCACACAACCGACTGGCACATACAAACTACTTCACTGCCACGACTGACGTCATTGGCGGAGGCCCCATGATTGCCTGGCACCAGTTATACATCAACTGCAGCGCTCCAAAGTGATCGTTGTGCTCTCTTAAGGGGGCGAATAATTTTCTTTGTTGGGCACATTCCTGTTGTTCCTATTGCCTGTAAGTATTTCATTGCTCTCTATCTCGGCCATCAACAGCTCTTTCGATATAGAAATAGCAGGACTCATCAGTAGCTTTAGTGTCTCATTACCTAATCCTTAGCATCGCCTAACTTAAATCGGATATATTCCATTATCTTTCTTTTGCTTTTGCTGATGTTCATACTCCAACTGCTCTTCCAACCACTTGGGCGTATGAAAGGATTACAAAGTCATCGGCAAATCTCAGTTCCCTTTCTAAATTTTTCCTCGATTCTCCTTACTGCTTTCTCGGTGTAGACATTGAATGACATTGGCGATAGGCTACATCCCCGTCTTACTCCATTCACCACCACTATTACCGAGCGAGGTCGCGCATTGGTTAGCAGATTGGACTCGCATTCCGATGGACGACGGTTCAAAGGCGCGTCCGGCATCCAGATGTAGGCTTCTCGTGATTTCCCTAAAGCGCTCCAGGAAAACGCCAGGATGGTTTCCTTTAAAGGGCACGGCTGATTTCCTTCCCCATCGTTCCCTAATCTACATCTACATCCACATAGATATTCTGCAAATCAGATTTAAGTGCGTGGCAGAGGGTTCATCGAGCCACCTTCACAATTCTCTATTATTCCAATCTCGTATAGCGCGCGAAAAAAAAGAACACGTATATCTTTCCGTACGAGCTCTGATTTCCGTTATTTTATCTTGGTGATCGTTTCTCCCTATGTAGGTCGGTGTCAACAAAATATTTTCGCATTCGATGGAGAAAGTTGGTGACTGGAATTTCGTTAGAAGATTCCTTCGCAACGAAAAACGCCTTTCTTTTAATGATGTCCATCCGAGATCCTGTATGATTTCTGTGACAATCTCTCCCACATTTAGCGATAACACAAAACGTGCTGCCTTTCTTTGAGCTTTTTCGATGCACTCCGTCAGTCCTATCTGGTAAGGATCCCACACCGCGCAGCAGTATTCTAAAACAGGACGGACAAGCGTAGTGTAGGCAGTCTCCTTAGTAGATCTGTTAAACATTTTCCTATGTGTTCCTTCCAATTTAAGTTGTTCGTAATTGTAATACCTAGGTATTTAGTTGAATTTATGGCTTTTAGATTAGACTGATTTATCGTGTAACCGAAGTTTAACGAGTTCCTTTTAGCACTCATGTGGATGACCTCACCTTTCCCTTATTTAAGGTCAACTGCCACTTTTCTCACCATTCCGATATTTCTTCTAAATCGTTGTGCAGTTTGTTTTGATCTTCTGATGACTATATTAGTCGATAAACGACAGCGTCATCTGCAAATAACATAAGACTGCTGCACAGATTGTGTCCCAAATCGTTTATATAGATTAGGAACAGCAAAGGGCCCATAACACTACCTTAGGGAACGCCTGAAATCACTTCTCTTTTACTCGATGACTTTCCGTCAGTAAGAGTTGTGCTCCGTCTATAGTAATCTCTACGTCGACGGGACGTTACATCCAATCTTTCTTCCTTCCTTCCATCGCTGTTTCTAGTTATGTCCTTCGATCCTTTTGATTGCAGTGTTGTTTCTGTAAAAGTTATAAATAACCTTTCGCTCTCAGTCTCTTATTCCGCTTACCTTATAACGATACAGCCTTCCCCAAGACACTAATGAGGAGACTGATATCGCCTTTTTTGTATTCATCAGGATGGCTGTCGGACGAGTCAGTGCGTCCTAGGGACTTATAAATTTAACACTTCAGGGACTTATATATATATCTCATTCTGTCCAGTTTGCTAAAACACTTGATATTAATGGTGAAACCATATAGATTGTACTATAGGACGTATATTATCATGATTGTCAGGGGATTGTTGTCATTAACAAAATTATGTACAGGTGCTGAGTTAGATGTTTAATCAAGAAACTGAAGTGTTAAATATCTGGCGGCAAATATTAAGAGGCTGAGGAGATATTCGCATAAGTGGCTGGCGCCTCTGGTTACCTTAATTGCAGTTGATTGGTGGGTTGACACAGAGAACCTCATCATCTTAAGACTGCTTAAAAGTCCTTACCAAGCAATGTATTTTCATTTGTTATCTTATGTCCTCCTCTGTAATTAATATCCTTCGTAATTACATTTCTAATTAATTATCCAACTGTTTACATCACACAACTTTCTGATTTTCCGAATTTGCGGCCTTATTTGTAAATTTTACGTATGTAGTCGGATAAAGCAAGAGATTTTTACTGTCACTGAATGTTAGTAACCAAATCCAAACTGTAATTAATTACGTAACTAATACAAGAGACATTACTGTAATTAAAGTTCAGGTCGATTTTCATATTTAAAACTAGTGATGATACTATAAAAATTACGTCAATTAATATTGTATTTTATACCTAATCAGCTGTAAGATCAGTTTCCTTGCGTTTTGTAAATTATAATTGTAACATCGAAATGGTACAAATTTAATAATGGGTTATTTTGAAATTCATTGTTAAAATTCTATATAAAGCAAAGCAGCGATGGTTCAAATGGCTTTGAGCACTATGGGACTTAACATCTATGGTCAACAGTCCCCTAGAACTTAGAACTACTTAAACCTAACTAACCTAAGGACAGCACACAACACCCGGTCATCACGAGGCAGAGAAAATCTCTGACCCCGCCGGGAATCGAACCCGGGAACCCGGGCGTGGGAAGTGAGAACGCTACCGCACGAGCACGAGCTGCGGACAAAAGCAGCGATGCTGCCATAGAGTCAATTGTTGAGTTGTTTTGTCAGTCAGTCAAAGAGATCTGTGAAGTATGTCAGTTAGTGTTTTGTTAACGTGACGAGTATGCAGTTCAGTTGTCAATAAATTTTGTGAAGTTGGAAACTGTTATATTCTTTCATCAAATGAACTCCAGGCAACAGAAAGTTAAACGTAACGATCCGACCGAAACGTTATAAGCTTTAGATTTTGAAAGAGTATATTCCAACTAACATCGTCAAATGCGTTCTGTAAAAAAATCGTAAACGTACTCCTAGATAAGTCGTACGATTTCGCGTGTAAGTTCGAAGTAGGTATTAATATCCATGGAGAAGAAATAAAAACTTTGAGGTTCGCCGATGACATTGTAATTCTGTCAGAGACGGCAAAGGACTTGGAAGAGCAGTTGAACGGAATGGACAGTCTCTTGAAAGGAGGCTATTAGATGAACATCAACACAAGCAAAACAAGGATAATGGAATGTAATCGAATTAAGTCGGGTGATGCTGAGGGAATTAGATTAGGAAATGAGACACTTAAAATAATAAAGGAGTTTTGCTATTTGGGGAGGAAAATAACTGATGATGGCCGAACTAGAGAGGATATAAAATGTAGACTGGCAATGGCAAGGAAAGCGTTTCTGAAGAAGAAATATTTGTTAACATCGAGCATAGATTTAAGTGTCAGGAAGTCGTTTCTGAAAGTATTTGTATGGAGTGTAGTCATGTATCGAAGTGAAACATGGACGATAACTAGTTTGGACAAGAAGAGAATAGAAGCTTTCGAAATGTGGTGCTACAGAAGAATCCTGAAGATTAGATGGGTAGATCACATAACTAATGAGGAGGTATTGAATAGGATTGGGGAGAAGAGGAGTTTGTGGCACAATTTGACTAGAAGAAGGGATCGTTTGGTAGGACATGTTCTGAGACATCGAGGGATCACCAGTTTAGTATTGGAGGGCAGCGTGGAGGGTAAAAATCGTAGAGGAAGACCAAGCAGATTCAGAAGGATGTAGGCTGCAGTAGGTACTGGGAAATGAAGAAGCTTGCACAGGATAGAGTAGCATGGAGAGCTGCATCAAACCAGTCTCAGGAATGAAGACCACAACAACAACAACAACAACAACAACAACATGGAACTTTGTCAAATTTCGTCTGTCGTCAAATAAATTTGATCAAATCTGGGGCCACGCTGTAGATTTGATCAAAACGGCGCTTGTCTACTGTTCACTGCAATGTGACATGTTACCACGTGGAGCGCTAACATCGCTGCAGCGCTCTGTCATCTGTAGTGTTTTTATAAACATTGCCGGTAAGTACATTGGTGTGTACCGACAACTACAAAATTAATAGAGATTTATGAAGCTGATGAGGCACTTTACAACGTGAGGCACCCTGAACACAAAAACAGATTAAGAAGACTGGAGACCTATCCTATCCTATCCTAACCTAACCTAACCCTCTTCTGTAGCAAGGAATCGGAGTGTTACAGTGAGTCTGTCTTCTGCAGATATAGCAGTTCATAAGCGAGTATTGTGCTTTGTGATATGAGGTTACGCTTCACTGAGCACATACAGAAATGTATGCTCATCCATTCTTAAGTAATTGATGCACGACTTGACGTCCTCCACTATAAGCTCACGTAACAAGTTTTGCTGAATGCTTTTATCGTGTCGTCGTAAAACGCACGGCTTCACCCCGGTACGTTTCCTTTTTTTTACTCCCGCTTCTCTTCCGCATGTGCACACAGTGCAATTGTGGTACATGCAACTGCTGCGGTTAGTGACATGTTGTTGTTGTCAATCACCTTCAACTTCGACGAAAAATATGACGACGGTGTAATACCCCTTTTTGTGCTACGTCAAAGATCTTTGTCAAATATATTTGACGAATATTTGATCACATCTTTGATCAAATCTTTGACAAAGAAATTTGACAGTGTAATACCAGCCTTAGCAAAGCTGCACATAAAATTTGAATAAATCCTGCGATGGCCTAGACTTAGAGATGGCTAGGCCACTTGACATGGGAACAAGTCACGTTAAAGTCAGAATTTCGCCGGGAACTCCTTGGCATCGGTGTAGAAGAAGACGCTGCCTTCCCCTTGGCTGAACGGGCGATGACAGCGGCAGGGCTGGTTGACCACAGCGTCTCCCCCTCCCATCCCCCCCCCCCCCCCTCCTGACGCCGCTGAGGAAGAAAAGGGAGGGGGGTCACCGTTTAATGGGGCGTCCACTTGCAGATCATTAGAGGCGCGACACTAACTCAGCTGCCCGAGCATAGGGGACCGGCCGGGCGCTCCGGAAATTGCGTAAAGTGATTTAGGGAAAGGGGCGAGCGTCTACTGCAAATCACCGTGACTGGGTGCGGGTTTGAACGCTGTTGCTGTCGCATAAGTCTCCAGTGTCTTCTCGACTGCGCCAAATCACTACTTTGGACACTACTTCAGCTGTGTAACGACATGGTGTGCCCGCTATCATTTCAAAACAGCATAACTTGTAAACTACACTGATGGGCGAAACTGAATTCCCGCGTGATATGTCACTACCAAGTAACGCTGCTCCATGAAAGTGGGACCATACATAAAAAGAACTGCTACAGTTTAGTAGAGAAGCTAACTGAGACAAACGGAAATGACACTTTTATTCAAAGACAGTAATTTCAATCAAGTAACCGCGATTTATGATGGCCCCCTGGGCATTACAGAAGACGAGACATGCTTCTTAATAACGTGTGTGATCAAAACGGACGGTAGTGCGTGCTCAGCAACGTGCTCCCATGGTCGGGAAGCAGTTCTTGTTATGGCGTAAAGTAAAGCGCCGGCACGCCAGTCGGGAACGACTAAGGGGAGAGGGCTGTGAGAAGATGTCAGCCAATAGCACGCTGACTGACCCCTTTCCAGGATGACAACGCGAAAGTAGCGGCCTCTGTGCGAAGAGAACATAAGCGCTGCGCCCAATTCAAGAATAGCTTCAAGACTAGTCATTTCGCTTCTGCTATGTAGCATTGTCTATACTGAAGGAACTTGCTTATTTTGGAGAGATCCGGAATTAGGAAAGGAGATAAGGAATTTACATATTGTTGTCTATAATACAGCATACAGTATTCCAGCGTGGAAGACCTGGAGTACATCAGAGACTTCAGGACTACTGGCTAAGGTCCCATCGGTATTTTGATTTCAGATAAGCCATTTATTTTGTCAACAACAAGAAAGAAGCAGCTCAATTTTGACGAGTAATTATTTATTTGGGCCAAAGTGGGGAATAACAATTGTAAAATAAAGATGGTTGGAGACTGTATGGTGTATTATAGACAATAAAATGTAAATTCCTTATCTCCTTTCCTAATTTCTTGTCTCTCCAAAAAAATTAAAAATAAAAAAACTACTACACATTGAACTTGCCAAAAACCAAGAAGCGATTATTCATGTTGTTTTAGTTCTCAGGGGCACTCTGGGAAGCACACAGTGGCTCTGGGAACCTCTGTGAGTTATTGTCTTGGCATCACGGAGTTGGAAACGTGCTTTTGCACATTCATTTTAGTAGGACGTTCTAGCTATTTTGCCTTGCCCACTGGGCGTTATAGTTGCGGCGCTCTGCTTTTACATGCATCGCGAATCTCTAACTTAACTTCTGGTCGATTGCTTGCGACATATCTGTGTAACTACAAAGCTAAGTATCGTAATCATTTCCTTTTGTAATAAAATTCACTAATATGATATGCTTGAGTGTTGTTTAGTGAGCCGAGAATGCAGATTTCCTAGACACCCCATATTCGATGACTAGGCAGGATTCAACAGTGCTTGTGTTAGGACGAAATGGTTCAAATGGCTCTGAGCACTATGGGACTTAACTGCTGAGGTCATCAGTCCCCTAGAACTTAGAACTACTTAAACCTAACTAACCTAAGGGCATCACACACATCCAAGCCAGAGGCAGGATTCGAACCTGCGACCATAGCGGTCGCGCGGTTCCAGACTGTAGCGCCTAGAACCGATTGGCCACTCCGGCCGGCTGTTAGAACGTTCCATCCCTCCACCAGCGCTGTTGCCAGCTGTGGATGGTCGTTGGTGCATGTGGGCGTGCTGCAGTACGTCTTCCCAAAGTATCCCACACATGCTCAATTGCTTTAAGTTGGGGGATCTGGCAGACCAGAGCATTCGCTAATATCCTCTCCTTCCGAGAGCTACTCCACCTGTGCTGTTCGTTGTGGTGGCGCATTGTCATCCACAGAAAAGAAGTCAGTGCCGAATGCGGGTGGGGAAAGTGTACACTGTCACAATAATGTTGATTGGGGAACATACTGTGTGCAAAGATTTGCCATGGAGCAGCGAAGATTGGGGTCGTGGGCTCTTTCTCTGAGAAGTGATTGTGAGTGTATCCTCACACGGCGAGAGGTGGAAATGCGTAATACACCCTAGAAAACTGACGAACATGTTCATTTTGGCGCTCCAGTTGTTATGATGTGGTGAGGCATAATGTTGCATTGGGATATGATCTCCAAATCTTTGTCAACTCACAGGTCAGCATTATTGCATCACCGTACTCTTCCCCATCGTGCGTCTTCTCACGGATGCATTTGGCCCTGAAATCATTTCTATGGATGACAATGCGCGACCGTACAGTGGAGGTGGAGGAGTTATTGGAACGCTACCCCCGACTTAAATCCCATCAAGCACATGCGAGATGCAATGGAGAGACATATGGTCTAACCTTCCACGTCCTCCAATGATCATCCATTTCTGAAAGTTCTCTTCCTTTGCCCTTTGTTGCAGATTTGACTTGGTCTCCATGAAAATGGCGACAGAGCAGGAGACAGCATAGTGTGTCATCGGGTACACAGAATTCAAATCTGTGATTACAGTACTTTGGAATTATGGACGCCAGTGTGGGAGGCTGCCACTGGCGAAAATAAGCATAGTTAAGTGGTTCAACTACTTTGAAGAGACAGGCAAAGACCTTTGTTGAAGTGATCGTCCGCCCTGCGTCTCAAGCACGGGTTGACATAGCGGAAGCTGCATTTTCTTGTGACCTCCAGAAGTCAGCTCATCGTCCATCATGCAAATTGCATGAAGAAAGTTCAGCTGCCCATAAAGTATTGTTACTTAAGTGGCTACGCCATTTTGCGTACAAATTGCAAATGGTCAAAGAATTGCAGTCAAACGGTATGCATTCGCGTGTTCCATGCTGGCCTCCATAGATGATGACAAAGACCAGCTGAATACGGACTGTTTTGAGATGAAATGAAGTTCCAAATTCCTAGACATGCAAATCGCTGCAACGTTAGGTTTTGGGGCTCCAAAAACCCACACAACACATGAAACACATTCGTGACAGTGAATTCCAAAGTGCCACCAGCAGCGTAGCCACCATAATGATTGAGTAGTGAGTTAAAAAGAATGGGACACGATGATTGGCCAGCTCTTCAAACGCCACAAATTTCTGTTGTCACCGCAAACTGAATCTTGAGAGATGATGTAAACAGCGAAGTCACTGGACATTGCGTTACTGGAACGAGTCGTTTGCAGTAATGAATTATGCCGTAACCTGTGGCAATCCGGTGGAAGGGTTGGGTTTACCTGCCATTAGGTGCAGTGGTAACAGTGAAGTACGGAGGTGTTGGGGGTATTTTCGTTTTCGGCTGAGGTCCCCCTACTGTGCGTAAGAAAGCGCTAAATGCGGAAGAATATGAACACTTTCTGCAGCATTGTGTACTGTGTACTGTAGTTCGGAGACGATGATTCTCTTTACCATCATAACAATGCGTCCTGCCATAAAGCAGCATCTGTGAGGCAATGATTGGACTGGCCTGCCCAAAGATGCCACCTCAAGCCAATGGAACAGTTTTGGGATGAAGCAGATTTTCGCTCCAGACCCCGAGTATAAAATCATTGCTTCTCTGGTTTCTGCTCTTAAGGAAGAATGGGTTGCCACTGCTCCGCAGACATTCAGACACGTAACTGAAAGTGCTCCCAGCGGAGCTCAAATCATCATAAAGACGAAAGGTGGACACAGTCCAAGTTGATATCCAGTAACAGGTATCCAGAGACTTCTGATCAGATAGTGTATATCCTAAAAAATTTCAAACAGAAAGAGGCATTGAGAACCGCAAGTGCCCAAATCACAGAAACAAAATCAAATCTATACACAAACTACCAGTTTCATAGGTACGCACTGTTTTATAACAAAGTCTCAACGTCCTTTACCTCCTATGAAAAGAATATTGTTGAGCTGTGTTGGGCTCATGTACGCGTTGGTTTAAACCTTGGTTCCTATTCTGTGTTTGGTTTCCCGCTGTTATTGCGATTATGCTGTTGTACGCTCTCTCCGTGATAGGCAGCAGCGGTGTGTACTATCTTTGGTCTGGTGCTTAAAGTTTCCGGATGTGCCGTGTGCGGGCAGTCGGTCGGTTGGCGTGGAGCAGCAAGGAAACCTCCGTGGGGCGTAGTTTGGCTGGGCCCGCTGGTGGTCTCTACGTAGTGTCGGAGTGTGTCTGGCTGTTCCCATTGCTATGGGATCAGTGGCCGGACACGGAGTTTAGTTTGGATTTAATTTAGCAGCAAGTCAAGACTGTTCACATTGTGCCGTTTGGTTCTCATTGTTGGCTGTTGGGACATTCCCGCGAGCAACAATCTGTGTTTGAGTTGGAGAAGGTTTAGCCACCGTCTGGTGGAGTCTGACTCTTTTTGGTTATTTTCAATTGAAGTGCACCAGCGGAATTTTCTGCCTTGTGGCCGTTAACGTTCCGGCTACGTGCCCTGGCCGTTGACGTACATTTAGGCTGTGTCCCTTCCTCACCGTGTTGTCGCTGTCCAGCACGGTGTGCAGTTCGACAGCTTAATGTATGCTTGGTTGTGGGCGTCCATGCCTTTTACGTTTGCATTGAACTCCCGGTTGTGTGCTGGTCGAGTGGAGCGCAAGTTACCTTGTCGGTGGATCTGTTGACTGTCTGTTGGTTGGGTTGTCGTCGGATCGAGAACGGTTGGGCCGACTGCCTGTCTCACCTAAGTGAACGTTAATATTTCAAGTGCTGGCCGACCTCCGAAACTTCTGAATGATGTTAGCTGCACTGCATTTTCTTATTTTCTATTGTGTGTATTTGTCTGGCTCATAGCTGATGGTTTTGAATTAAAGCTGAATTGTTTTTAGTGGTGTTTTAAGTCATGGGCCTTCAGCCACTTTAAAATTAAAGTTCCTTTCTTGTCAGGTATTTGATTGTTTGGGCCTTCAGCCTGATTAATACATTGTTAATGATAAAGCCTTGGGCCTTGTGCCTACTAAAAATTATTTTAGTTGTGTTTTAAGTCATGAGCCTTCAGCTGTTTTAAAATTAAGTTTCTTGCTTGTCAAGTGTTAGATTGTATGGGGCATTCATCCTAATTTAAGATAAGGCTTTGTTGTTTAAATTTGCTTTACCTTGAGTTTTAAGTCATGGGGCCTTCAGCCGTTTTTAAAGTAAGGATCTTTGTTTTTCGAGCATCAGACTATTTGGAGCCTTCAGCCTAATTGAAGATAAGGCCTTCTGCCTTGCGTTTTTTTATTCAATTTTACCTTGAGTCTTAAATCATGGGCCTTCAGCCGTCTTTAAATTAAGGTTGTTGCTTTTGGGCCTTCAGCCAAATTATAAAACTAATTTAACGCGAGGCCTTCTGCCTTCTAAATGTTCTCTTTCGCGTCTGAATTTTGAGTTAATGGCTTTTATCCGTTTTTTTTTTTCTTTTAAATTAAAGTGGTTCTGTCCTTAAGGCATACGACAGTGTGGCGTATTGAGCCGATAACTAAGTTCAAGAATTTGTACTGTAATGTTGGGTCAAATAAACAAAGTTATATGTGCTCGAGTGTAACTAACAGCCGCTCATTTTGGCCCCTTTCCACAATTGGAGCTACCTGTCCTGTACTGCGGGTTTAGCAGGACGTTTCAATTGTATCCACATTATCTTATGAAATATTAATTAATAGTTGGTGAATGACGTAAGCAGCCACAAACGCTTTTTAAATGCTTTATTTTAGTGTCATAACCGGTTTCGGGCTACCATGCCCATCTTCAGATGGCTAATATTTGTCGTTACACAGATGTTTTGATGAACAGCATGTCGTCTCCTCCACACTGTGATAGAATATTTGAGTATTTTGTGCCACTTTATAGGTTCTTTCATTAATAAAAATATGGGTGCATGTATCTCTACCTTATAATGTGTAATTGGTTGACTTTGAAGTATTTGTGGTAAGGTAATATGGGATCAAATCTGCTGAGGTCATCGGTCCCTAGACTTACACACTACGCTAAGGACGACACACTCACCCATGCCCGAGGGACCGAGGGACTCAAACCTCCGACGGGGGACCCGCGCGGACCGTGACACAAGACGCAAAGACCGCGCGGCTACCCCGCGCGGCGAAGTATTTCTTTCGTCAATTATTTCCACTGATGGAAAAGGAAAAAAAATCCTACTAAAACATTTTATCATAGTGTCTTTTAATAATAAGTTTAAGCTTAGATTGCAAACATTTTTCTGTTATTAACATGTTACATTTTGCACATCCCATACGTCATCTTTCCTCTGTTTGCATCCTTGGTCAACAGGAAATGTGTGGTATCTTTGAACGTTTGATTAATAATAATCTTCGCATTGCAAACGAAAACACAGTGTATAGCACATGTTTGATGCTCAACACTAATTTTAAGAATATTATGAAGTGTGACACAGTAATTTATTTACAATATGTGTGGTGTGCGGAATTCAAGATCTACATCGAACTAGAAAACCACATTGACAACAACAAAACAAATAATCGTCGTCTAGTGGAACATATGTAAGTGAACACAATTATTATTATTATGAATGCACAATATTTCCATATATAGGCTAGTGACAATAGTGTCTTGACAGTTGTTCAGTTCGTAATTAATGTGAAACTACAATCAGAACATAAAGAACAAACACCAAATGCAGCGCATACAATTTAAGCTATTTCAACACTTTATGGTTCTCGTATTTTCATTAAGCCCATTCTGTGATTTGAGGTTCAGATAAAACTGCCGGTACACCTACGATTGTGAAGTATTATTACCACGTACATGATGTAGACACTAAATTATATTTTGTACCGTAGATAACAATTAAGCAGAGCGGAGCAATGAAATCTCGTACTTTATGCTTTGCGCCCATTTGGGGATGAGTATTCGAGAAATCGGTGAGACACCTTTTCGCCAATGTTCACATACACACTGTGCGGCTACAGATACAGATAAAGCTCTATCACCGTAAGATCAGCAGATGTCAGGAGCATCCATACATGCTAAAATGGACTGTGCGGCTGGTTCCGGCGGAGGTTCGAGCCCTCCCTCGGGCATGGGTGAGTTTGTTTGTCCTTAGGATAATCCAGGGTAAGCTTAGGGACTGATGACCTTAGCAGTTAAGTCCCATTAAGATTTGAACATGCTAAAATCTCACAATCGAGACCCTGTGCTTTTGGCCCTTATGATTCTCAGTGCTTAAAATGTATTAATGTGACAGATTTTTGAAATGGACAGCGCGGTTTTGCTACAGTCAGATGTTGGTATTTTAATGAGACCTGACCGCAGCACCACAGAAAATGGAGACCCAACAGCACATGGGCGACGGATTCTTTGTTGTGCTGCGTGCACGTCTATTATCACAGCTCGAGTTGGGCTCTGTAATGCGGATTGTTTAGTGCAAATAACCGGTGAGAGCGTCGGGCGGAGAGTAAACCGAACGAAATCGTCGCATATAACAGTATACACGGGTTTGCACTCTGCCACGACAGACCAGATCCACAACGCTACAGAGCTTAACAGGTCTTTCCGCGCTTCCACCACTAAATTCAATAATCGCAATGACGTTACCGTCATTAACCACCTCCGAAAGCGACAAAGACATTTTAAAACTGCCCGCAGAATGGCTGTTTAGTAAGTACAAGGAACCCGTATGAACACGATTCCTTCAGAATTCGTTGCAAAGGGGAGCTAATTGCCTGTTTTGGTGGGACACACGCGTTAGGGTGTTTCTCGATAGCAAATATTTTTGAAAACGGGGAGACGTCTCTTCTAGATACGAGAGTAATTCCAAAAGTAAGCTCGCTGCCATGCTGTTCAGAAAGCTGTGAACTTCTTCTTTCACCTCGTCGTCGGAGCTGAATCGCTTTCCGGCCAAATGTTCTTTTAACCTAGGGAACAGGTGATAGTCACTGGGCGCCTAGTCAGGACTTTAGGGTGGGTGGGTGATTATGTTCCACTGAAACAGTTGCGGGAGAGCAACGGTTTGCCGAGAGATGTGTGGGCGAGCTCAACATTCCTCTTCTCCGGTTCTGAGTTTTTTTCAGAGTCTCACAGTACCTGTCAGCGTTAATTGTGATCCCAGCTGGCATAAAGTCGACCAACAATACCCCTTTCCAATCCCAAAAAACGGTTGTCATGACTTTACCGGCAGCCCGTGTTTGAATTTCCGCGGTTTTGGCGAAGAAGGATGCCGCCAATGGCGTGATTGTTGCTTGGTCTCACGTGTAAAGTGGTATGCCCAGGTTTTGTCACCCGTGACGACTGAGTCCAGAAAGTTGTCCTGTTCGGCTCCAAGGCGGTGAAGAAATGCGCGGGAAGCATCAACTCGTTGCCGCATGTGGTCCTTAGTCAGCATGCGTGGCTCGCATCTTGCACACACCTTCCGGTAGTTCAATGTTTCCGCTAAAATTCTGTGAGCGGTGCTTCGGGAAACCTCAGGAACCAACGTGCAGAGATCATCTAGGGTGATCCGCCGAGCTTCACGCATGCTTTGCTCAACCTTCAGAAACTGACGGTCTCCCGCTCCTTTGTTCGTCGTGAATTTCGGTCCGACCAGCTGCAAACTCTCTACACTACTTACATTTTTGACATCCATGCACGACTCACTATACATTTCCGTCAATTGGCGATGGATTTCAATCGGCGCAGTGCCCTATGCGCTCAAAAACCGAATAACTGCGTGCAATTCGCACTTGGCTGTAACATCCAACGGAGATCCATTCTCAAGACCGAGCGCCTCAGCGCGGCGTGCGCATGTTTACACACAGAGCGTTATGCACTCTTCATAACAATGTGACCAACTGCCACACAAAGTTCTGTACTTATAAGAAAAAAAAATAGGAGATCTTACTTTTGGGATTACCCTCGTAGATGCTTAGAGAATATACCGTTAAAATGTGAGCAATTTCCTGCGTTTATTTGTTGTTTAGGGTTCGCCTCATACCGGATTTTACGTGAAGTCTGGCAATTTTGAAACTCTGTATCTTCGAAACGGAAAAGAGAGCAAGAAAATTTTCACTCTTGTTCGAGACCGGGATCTTAAGAATATATCGTAAAAATTTCAGCCGTTTGCTGTTCATAGCCGTCTTGGAATGCTGGGCTGTGTTTTGGTCCGCTGGTGACGGCAAAATTAGCAGAAAAAGAGAAACTTTGAGGTATGTGTTTACTATCATTATTGTAGTCTAGACGGTAGAGTACTTACTTGTAGTCATCCAGGTCGCCCGTTTGCCATCAGCTTACGCTCAAATTACATTTACAGCACGGTTGTGAAGTGTTGTATCAAGTATAAAATATCATGATCATGCACTGTTGGCATCTTTTTCGTCATATTCGCCACATACTGTGAAAATTAAGGGTATTTCTTTGTATGTGGAACTGGGACACATGTTGCAGTCATTTACTGTAAATGTGCAAATTACGTTATGGCTTAGTTTTTCTCGCGATAAAAGTTTAATTAACCGCACATGAGAGAGACTACACCAATTCTGTGTGGGAATTTTGACGAATATGCAGTGGTTTCTTTGTGAATAGTGTTCATCCACATGTTCTCGCCATTTGTCGTGTGTTTGATTAACCATGTCCAAATAACCTTTTCGTGAGATCGTTCTTACATCACAAGTCTAATTAACTGAATATGACAGAGCGAGGTGGCGCAGTGGTTAGCACACTGGACACGCATTCGGGAGGACGACGGTTCAATCCCTCGTCCGGCCGTCCTGATTTAGGTTTTCCGTGATTTCTCTAAATCGCTTCAGGCAAATGCCGGGAAGGTTCCTTTTAAAGGGCACGGTCGACTTCCTTCCCTAATCTGCCGGCCGCGGTGGTCTACCGGTTCTAGGCGCTCAGTCCGGAGCCGCACGACTGCTACGGTCGCAGGTTCGAATCCTGCCTCGGGCATGGATGTGTGTGATGTCCTTAGGTTAGTTAGGTTTAAGTAGTTCTGAGTTCTAGGGGACTGATGACCATAGATGTTAAGTCCCATAGTGCTCAGAGCCATTTTTCCCTAATCTGATGAGACCGATGACCTCACTGTTTGGTCTCCTCCCCCGACCCCTCCCCCCTCCCCCCGCCGACGCCCCCCCCCCAAATGAAAATGTGTGAGGCTACACAAATTATGTGTTTAAATTTTATTGAATTTGTGGTGGTTTCTTTGTAAATAGTGTTCAACCACATGGTCCTCCCAATCGTAACGTGTTAGACTATGTCCAAATTAGGTTTTCGTGTGATCCTCCTTACGTTACAAATTTATTTAGTTCAATGTGAATGAGGCTATAATCAGTTTGTGTAGGAATTTTAATGAATACACTAAGGTTTGTTTGTAAGTTGTGCCCATCTACATTTGATGTGTGGTAGGTGAACAGTGGCCAAGTCAATTAGCCAAGTATTTTTTTCTGCTTTAGAGTTCAATTCAGTGAAGGTTAGTTAAGCTATGCACATGTCGCATAAGAATTTGATCAATTTAGTGTGTTTCCTTTGTAAGTCATGCTCGCCCGTGTGTTCCCACCATTTCTGTTTTATTATCTGTTTGGTGCGCTAAAAGTGTGTTTAATGTGAACCTCCTTGTACGAAGTGTCTGGCAATAAAATCTGAAGAGTAACTACGACAATTCCGCACTAGTTCACTTTCAGTTCAGTTCACCCCCAATGATATGGATGTATTAAGCATGTGACTATGAAGCCAAAAATAGGTTTTTACCTCCTTGCTGCGCGCTGCTGTTTAATCCGAGGAAGGTTTCGTTTGGAATTACGTTTGGTGATGAACTAAATTTATTCGCTTCATGGTGTCTGTCTGTATGTGGATTATCAGAGCTGGTTAAAGTTTGTTATGTCGATCTCATACAGGTGCTCAGCGGTAGTGACTTTGTTCAATTTGCTCTTTACATTACGTAGCTCTAGGGCCGGTCCAGTGTCGTACTAACTGCATGAGAGTGCTTTTAAGTTGGCATGCCTCGTGTGCTGATGAGTACAACAACCAGAGTCTGCCCGGATCCTGTTCCTGAATCCTGTGTCAAGATGCCCCTTCCTTACTAGACGACCAAATTAATTGTGTAAAGTCATTATCACTGGTTCTGTGGATTAGAGTTTTCAACCCAATTGTCAGTTAAATGTGGATCTGTTTTAATTGGTTCTCATCTCATAATAAATGAATTTTACAAACGGATTTTCTTCACTGCAAACCTATAACCACTCTCTCATTAGTAATAATCCAAAGACAATATCTATCCACCATAATGACTGTAGTTTGCAAGGAGATTTATTTACCATTGAAGTTGCTGTGCAGGAAGACAAAACATTTAGTTCATCATTTTAACGGAAGGGGTATAATGCATCTGCTATAGGGGAAGGTGGGATAAAGTGGCCATTCTATGAGAAACCGAACTTTCGTCGAACTATGGTTATCGATAGAAGCTTACCGCCCAAACTTTTTGACTATACATATTAAACGGTACACACCAAATACTTGTAACTAAAAACTAAAATTATATATAGGAGTTGTATGCATTTTTCTGAAGGCTTACGAAGTAGCCACTTTTTCCTACGTAGAGGGACAAAATGGTCAGTTCCATCGCAATTGGATTCCACGTTTGTTGTTCTGATTTCCGTACATATGTACTTTATAGGCATCTTGATATTCTAGTATGTGACTCGTTTCCAATCGGATTTTTGTATTAGGCCACATATAACAGAACGGAGACAATTTAAAACCACGTAAAATAATTCACGAGATAGAAGGACAGGCGATTGCTTTCTGTATAGAAAGGACTGGAAGTAAATCTGACCTGATTATGCGTGATATTTGAAAGTAACTAACCCTTACGAGCGTAAGGGTAACAACGTGGGCACTTTTCCCGATCCGACACCATGCCAGCATTAGTGGATCACTGATGAAACTATCAAACAGAAACAGACAACAAGGAACTACATTTTCAGTACAAAAGGCTTTTTTGAAACATTGATATGGTAAAAAAGTATTACTCTAAATATACATGACGTAAGAAGACTAGTATAACTGACATATCACACGATTGAAAATCAGAAAAGTATACACACATATAATGGAACAACCTTCCTGTGCCACACTCACTGACAACAGTGATGTTGCATATTAGAGCTTGTCTGACCACTTCTCGGTGGTGGTGGTGGTGGTGGTGTGTTGGGGCTTATGGGCGCTCAACATCGAGGTCATCAGCGCCCTGACACACATTAAAAGGAACGAATGTGGACAGACCTAAGAAAACTAAAGCACACACTCAAAGAAAGCAGGAAAAGAAGGAAAATGCTACATAAGAAAGTAAAACCTAAGGAAAGGGGAAACATAGCAACAAGAATGTCACAGGAAATTGTTATTGGCTGGCCACTTAGATAAAATATGGGCGAGCTTGTCACACAGTGAGCAAATTAAAATCCTCTCCCTAAAATCTTTGTAAAAACATTTGACAGGGCACAGAACTTTAAAACTTTAACCACATTCGTCCGAGTGTTGCCTGAAAGAGATGGCAGGTCCGCTGGCAAATGAGCCGCGACCCGCTGGTCATAAAATAAAACGCAATCCAATAAAACGTGGCGCACAGTGACCTGGACGCCGCAAGCACCACAAATTGGAGGGTCCTCTCGCCGGAGCAGGAAGCCGTGCGCCATAGGGCTGCGGCCTATTCGAAGCCGAGTGAGGAGAACCTCGTCCCGTCGATGGGGCTGAAAGGAAGTACACCACACACGCGTTGTGGGCTTGACTATACGGAGCTTATTGTCAGTCACTTCCAGCCACTCATCCTCCCACCGACGCATGACCCGTGAGCTCAACAGCGAGGTGAGTGCGTGCAAGGGGATAGCACACTGAGATACTTGTGGGGCGTGACACGCCTCCTTGGCTGCGAGATCTGCCCTTTCATTCCCAGCAATGCCGACATGCGCCGGAACCCAGCAGAAAGCTACAACCTTCCCCAGTCACTTCTCGGTGGGCAGCAGCAATATTCAGGGCAAGAAATGTGCAGTGGCCATCTTGGCCGTTCTGACCACCTTCCCCAGCGTGAAGTTCCCTTGCGGCTTGCCATTCATGCGTTGTCCGTTGCGTTCTTAATTAATTTCGTTATTAGACTGTGTTGTCGTCGAAGCCGTGCGTTGGACAGATTATCGCGCCAAATCGTAAGGGTAATATGTAGTCGAGCTACTGGCCGCTGACTGGGGAAATGAGCGGTCGGTCAGAGCGCTGCCGCAATACCGCAGAACGAAGCACATCGTGCTGGTGTCATCTGCCCGCCACCGCTAAAATGGCACTCGATTCATTTTTGGCGGAATCTGCTCCGGCCACGGCTAAACCACTCGTTGTCAGCCAAACAAACTCATTCGGCATATGCGCAAATGGTTTCCACCCCCTCCTACCGCATCGCCTTTCGGCGTTTAACCCTTATGCGGTAGCGCGGCTTTTCGTGACGTTAATAGTCGCGCGGGGTGTTGCTGACACACCAGATAAAAGTGGCTATAATTACACTGTTGCGCAGCATATCACCGATATGAATATGTTTACTTCACAAATGGCTATTTAGAAATGTTATCTCCAGGTACATCATCGTTTTATTTAATATTACTTTAGTATTAAATTTGGCTTAAATGCGAACATTTTTAGGTTAGGCTTTACCGTGACTGTTACTGAGATTAAATGAAACAACAGGTTTACTGAAATGATAATTAAATGGACACCCTAGCTGCAAACAGGCGTTGATGTACTTCATTGGGGACATGTTGAAAATGTGTGCCCCGACCGGGACTCGAACCCGGGATCTCCTGCTTACTTGGTGGTGGTGGTGGTTAGTGTTTAACGTCCCGTCGACATCGAGGTCATTAGAGACGGAGCGCAAGCTCGGGTTAGGGAAGGATTGGGAAGGAAATCGGCCGCGCCCTTTCAAAGGAACCATCCCGGCGTTTGCCTGAAACGATTTAGGGAAATCACGGAAAACCTAAATCAGGATGGCCGGAGACGGGATTGAACCGTCGTCCTCCCGAATGCGAGTCCAGTGTGCTAACCACTGCGCCACCTCGCTCGGTCCCTGCTTACATGGCAGACGCTCTATCCATCTGAGCCACCGCGGTCACAGTGCGTCTGCAGGGACTTATCCCTTGCACGCCTCCCGTGAGATCCACATTCCCAACATGTCCACACCATTACATTCGTAGTGCGCCTAATAGATGTTTGCCCATTATACTCATTACTCGTGGCAGATTAATCTACCAAGTCCCGTACGAGTTCGGGCATAGCGTGTGCGTTCGCACAAGAGGGTCAATGGCCGAGAAGCCATATTTTAACTATATATGACGGTAGTAGGCGTGCAAGGGATAAGTCCCTGCAGACGCACTATCCTCTGTGCCCGCGGTGGCTCAGATGGATAGAGCGTCCGCCATGTAAGCAGGAGATCCCGGATTCGAGTCCTGGTCGAGGCACACATTTTCAACACGTCCCCAATGAAGTACATCAACGCCTGTTTGCAGCTAGGGTGTCCATTTAATTATCATTTCATTTCTAGCAAAGCTGCATGGTCATCCACGGTAACTGTTCTTTCGAAAACAGATACTACCGTCATATATAACAAGTTTACTGTTACCAGTCACCGTTTTATTTTTTCCCACTACGCGTTTCGAAGGTTTAAACCTCCATCATCGGGTGGATTTACATTAGTTAGTATTACATATGTGTGTATGTTGTGTTACGATTTTGGAGGAACTATCTGCATATTTTATAACATTAACCATTATATTACCCCAACCTTTAGGCAGCTAATATATGCAACATGTAATCTTAAGACGCCTTGCCATGTAAATGTTTGCTCTCATATAATCACTCCTTCCTCTCTCTCTCCCCCTCTCTCCCTCTCTCTCTTTCTCTCTCTCTCTCTCTTCAAAGAGTGTCATCTATGTATGATTTTACTGCTGTAGCCAATATGACCATTGTAATTCAAGCCTGTAACATTTCACCTAATTGTTATTAGCAAGTATGAAGTTTAAGCCATTTTAACATTTCACCTGACTGCATAAACGAGTACGAATGTTTAGCTGTTTTAACCTTTCAAAATTGGATTTATGTACCACCTGAAGTACAGACACATATATTCGACACCTCAAAACAAACACTTCCAAATGGTTTAAACGATTATTCTGTAATAATGTTGTTGCGATGTATATTTTTTGCACTTTGCGATTATCTCTTCTGCTGTACGAACCTTGCACCCAGCTGATTCCAGACGCCATATTTGTTTACAAATGCGGCAATATACATGTGAAGTGTTAAGACAGGAAAAGGAACCTGTGACCACTGGAGGTACTCTAGTTTAAAGTTTACCATTAGATATCGGTTTAATTAATTTTTTGTCAAAAGTTATCCAAAACCGTATTCTGAAATAGTGTCTTGCTTCTCCACTAGGCAGTGCCACAAGTTCCTACAAAATCGTAACACAACATACACACATATGCAATACTAACTAATGTAAATCCACCCGATGATGGAGGTTTAAACCTTCGAAACGCGTCGTGGAAAAAATAAAACGGTGACTGGTAACAGTAAACCTGTTGTTTCATTTAAATTTGTTAATTATAAACACATGCAATAATTCCCATTTTCTTATAATATTTTGTTTAATTATTTATTTCCGTTATTCTTCATATTGTGTTACAGGTATAAGACATTATACATATAATTAAACATTTGTTAAGTCAATACAAACATTTTATGAAATCAGTCACTATTACTAGCTGCAAGGGGTGTATTATCATAAAACGTTTCACACACATTTCTCATGTGCTTTACACACATAACTTTCAAACATCCAGCGCAGTACGATTTAACTTTTATATCCTTACTCCGATGTGTCCACACCTGTTTTGGTCTTATTGTACACTGTTACAATTTCTGATTTCTTTTCCTCCGCAGTATTAGTGTCAACGGCACCGTCATGATGCAAAGATGAAAGGAGTATAACGTTTTGGCCCTTTTTGGCAGATAAGAAACAATGGTGATATCCCTTCTGAATCCAAAAAGGCTGCTTCTAAGTTCATGACCTCTCGTGCAAACAAAGTCTGGAGGGAGCTCCCTCCTATTCTTTCTTTCTCTTTCAGGAGCTCTTCAGCTAGTGGTATAGAACAAAACCAGTTGTCTAGTGTTACATTGCGTCTTCGATAGGTCGTACATGTGTATTTACTATCTCCTTCGGCGAGTTTGACAGTGCAAAGGGACCCTCTGGCTGTTTCCCAACATAGATTTTCATCCACAAAGTATACCATGTTCTTGCATCACATTAGGTGAAAATTTTCGAACCAATTTTGCAGGCTTGCTTGGTATATACTGTTGGAAATTGCATTTGCCTCTAACTGCAACCAGTTGTTCGTCCACTGTCGTATATTCAGACATAGTATAATTACTGACATGAATAATTCAAACACGTCTCTGAATGCAGTTAGGCGATCAAGTTCTCTACGCTACAGTCTGTCTAGAATATCATCAAATCTCAAACAACGCAACAAGAAACGAAACCGCCGTAAACTCATTGTTGCATGAGGTATTGCAATTCCAAAACCACTTGTGTCCCATAGGTTTTCCAGATTTTCGAGTCGTGCCCTGTAATGCCCAGCCAATATCAACAGACCCACAAGAGATTGATTTCTTCCTCATTTGTTGGTTTGGCATCACGGTCTTTTGTGAAATTTGATGCAATATGTTGTATGTAAATATTTGTGCACCATTTAATAGTTCTAATTATTATGTCATTCATAAATATCGAAAAACAGTCCACAGCAGTTTTCACAGATTTTGCGATAGCTTTCACACCAGGGAGATGAATAATGAGGTCTACACTTCTAGTTCTTACGTTGTGACTAGGACAACTTTTCATCCATTTTGTAACCTGTTGTGTACATAGTTCCGCGTAGTCAGCGCATACACGACTTCCCCACTAGAGCGCGCCCCGCTAAGCACAACAGCGCAGGCGCAGCGCTCGTCCGTCTCCGCACTACGAGATGGCGCTGCCTTAGAGACGGACCAAATTCTGCTTCCGCCGATCCGCGTATTAATATGTAACGCAGCCAATGAGATCGCTGCTAACGTAGAACCCTTTCTCCTCGCGGGTCACATGTTTGCCTAGCAGTGTTCAAATGATGAATCGCTGGCTGGTGTGGCCGTGCCGTTCTAGGCGCTTCAGTCTGGAACCGCGTGACCACTACGGTCGCAGGTTCAAATCCTGCCTCGGTCATGGATGTGTGTTATGTCCTTAGGTTAGTTAGGTTTAAGTAGTTCTAAGTTCTAGGGGAGTGATGACCACAGATGTTAAGTCCCATAGAGCTCAGAGCCATTTGAACATTTTGAAATGATGAACCAAGGGACAGCATTGTTGAAAAAGAAGTCTATGGATTTGAGACTGAGTAACTCTATAGAAAGCAATAGGGCAGTGTCCATCCATGACATTCATAACGCAGTGGATAGCAGAGCTTAGGTTAAATACGGGAAGATATCAGAGTTTAATGAAACACAGACAGGGCGGTCATTAGGGCTACAGAACAAGCTGGTATTACGAAAGGATGTGGAAGGAAATCCGAGGCGCCTTTTTCAATGGAACCACCTCAGAAATCGCCTTAAGCGATTTAAGGAACTCACGCTACTCTATAACATATGAAATAAGTTTCTACTATAGCGCCATCCCGAAACCCAAAACGAGTTGCAGGTGGCCTATCTAACTGATACCAGGCGCAAAAAAATTGGTTTTCAAAATATCGCGTAGTTATTTATCGAATTTAAAAATTTAACATACGCCACAGTCTACTCATTAAGAAATATCACCTTATATTAAAAGGTTAACACAATACGAGGACTGAGCGCCAAAGAAACTGCTATAGGCATGGTGTATTGAATTACAGAGATATGTGAACAGGCAGGATACGGCGCTGCAGGTGGCAAAACCTATGTAAGACAAGTGTCTGGCGCAGTTGTTAGATCGGTTACTGCTGCTACGACGGCAGGTTATCAAGATTTAAGTGAATTTGAACGTGGAGTTATAGTCGGCGCACTATCGGTGGGACACAGCATCTCCGAGGTAGTCCTCAAGTGGGGATTTTCCCGTACTTCAACGTGACAGGAGTGCAACCCTTCCGGAAATTGCTGCATATTTCAGTGCTAGGCCATCAACAAGAGTCAGCATGCGAATCATTCAACGAAACATCATCGATATGGACTTTCGGAGCCGAAAGCCCACTCGTTTACCCTTGATGACTGCACGACAGAAAACTTTACACCTCTCCTGAGCTCGCCATTGGACTGTTCATGAGTGGAAACATGTTTCCTGGTCGGACGACTGTCGTTTCAAATTGTATCGAGCGGATGGACGTGTACGGGTATGGAGACAACCTCATGAATCCATGGACCCTGCTTGTCAGCAGCGGACTGTTCAAGCTGGTGGAGGCTCTGTAATGTGTGAAACGTGTGCAGTTGGAGTGGTATGTGACCCCTGATACGGCTAGATACGACTCTGACAGGTGACACCTACGTAAGCATCCTGTCTGATCACCTACATCCATTCATCTCCATTGTGCATTTTGACGGACTTGAGCGATTTCAGCAGGACAGTGCGACACTCGACACGTCCTGAATTGCTACAGAGTGGCTCCAGGAACACTCTTCTGAGCTTAAACACTTCCGCTGGCCCACCAAACTCCGCAGACATGAACATTATTGAGCACATATTGGTGCCTTGCAACGTGCTGTTCAGAAGAGACCTTCACTCCCTCGTACTGTTACGGATTTATGGACAGCCCTGCACGATTCATGGTGTCAGTTCGCTCCAGCACTACTTCAGACATTTGTCGAGTCCATGCCACGTCGTGTTGCGGCACTTCTGCGTGCTCGTGGAGGCCCGACGCGATATTAGGCAGGTGTACCAGGTTCCTTTGGCTCTTCAAGTGTACTGCAGTTACAAACTGTGTCTTTGTCTCGGATAGCATAACTGACGGCGCGCAAATATCCGGGCTACATACGTGCGGCCTTTGAGACATATTTTTTAGCTAATTCCAACATATTTTATACATCATTTCAAACCTACACTTGCCGACAAGTGATAATCGAAGGGATCGCTCTGTCAAATGTCTACGGATATCATTCACTTTGAGTGGGCCAGAGGTGGGATTTTCCCTACACGTCGGTCAGGTGCCCTGAAGATGGAGTAATGCAGCGCTGAAACTGGGAGTTTAAATACAGTAACTGGAAATTTAGACGGCTGGATGTGTTTTGATTCGACATTTTATAAGTGATATCTGTAGTTCACCAACGAAGTATTACAGACCCTCTGCTGTTCCTAATGAAAACATCGAGTAGAAATATGTGCAGAATTGATTTTGTGTCAACATACACTGCAACCGTCGTCACGTTATCTCGGAACAGGGTAGGTTTCTCCGTAATGCGTCCTACAAATTTTGAACGTCATTATATCGCTAGCGCAGACAGATTCCTCCCGTACCTGCTGTGGATTTGGTACAGGTGTTTTGCAGGCACCATTACAATTTGCACTTGGTACCTGTAATAAAGTCGTCGCTTAGCTTTAAAGAGCAAAATGAACGTGCGTCACATAAAGCCACCGTCACGTCGGCAGACATTGGTACGCTCCGTCACATCACGTCAGTTCACTTAGCCCAATGCCGAACGGTGAAAGTGAGGTAGTGAATCACCATCCGTGATACAAAAAAGCCATAGTATCGGGGTTGAGGAACTAACAACGACAACGTTTATTAATGGCCGTAGCAAACTTCATAACATATGTTCTTGATCAGTTGCGTTTGTTCAAGTGCTGAGAAATGAAACATTTCAAATTTGAAATTTGTGGTAAGGCCTTACGGGACCTAACTGCTGAGGTCATCAGGTCATCGGTCCCTAAGCTTACCCACTACTTAATCTAAGTTAGACACGCTAGGAACAACACACACCCCCATGCCCGAGGGAGGACTCGAACCTCCGACGGGAAGGAGGGGGGGCCGCCTAAGACGACGCGGCTACCCCTCGCGACGATACATCGCAAAACATTGACATTCTTTGCTAGGGCAACTATATACAAACACCTCAGATAATAGCTATAAAGGAATAAATGGAACCTGTTTACCTGCTGTAATGTCTCTTGCAGCGGTCTCTCTGCGATATTTTCAGAAATTTTATAAATTATATAATTCAGTACATATCATGTCTCTTGCAGCGGTCTCTCTGCGATATTTTCAGAAATTTTATAAATTATATAACTCCGTACATATCTCGAAATATCTCTTCTTATCTTACCGATTCCTAAACTTTAATACACGATGATTATCAATGCAAAGTAGTTTCAAGCCCTATTATTCCTTGGAGCGTCCATTTACCCCATGGAATAGCTTCTCTGCTATCTATGTTTTCTCTTATGAAAAGAATGAAGGAGATCTTGCGGATTAGCCGTGAAAGAAGGAGGATGTATATGTATGTACTGTTGAGTTAGTCGCCATCTTGATGAGATTCTGTATGAGAAGGAATTTAATACATGAACTAAACTAAAGTAAGTGTGTTCGCGTATTATTTAACTGATTATTATTGACAGTGTCTGCTTACTATGCTGCATTGCACGGGATCAGTGGGGAACGTCTGATTTACACTGGACGAACCTGCCGTTTTGTATGCTCAAGATATCCAGTTTATTACTTCAAATAAATATGCTAACACGGTCTTACCAGCAGATCTCCGGTCTTCCCCATGTGATCACCGAAAGTTAATAATTATTACAAATGTTTTCAGGAGATCGACTGACAATTTTCGTCGCACCGAGGCTTCGAAATTGCTTCACTGCCTTATGGAATTTAAGTTAAGCTCAAGTTAATCAGGATAGAACAGTATTGAACTGTGTGAATGTCATAAGCCTGCTTTGTGAATGAAAATTCCCTTAATATACACATGTTTTTACTATCCTGATCAGTGAAGCTAAATCAGGCCGGTGTGAGAGAGGTTTTTTAAATTTTAGATCCCACAAAAAAAATGAAACTGCTCCATTACGTTTTTTCCCTTACGTAACAGATAACGTCATAAACAACTACTTTTCTTCATTAAATCTGACTTTTTCACTTAAAACCTTATTTAATGGAAATTGCTTCGTTAATTTATGGTCTTATTTATGTACATTGTGGGCGTCAGCTCTGTATTTTATTGTCAAAGCTAAATAGTTTTTGCTTTAATACATCTGACCTCGCTTGTGGTTGAACATTCAAAGGCAAAATATACCCTAGTCATCATGCAACATATGCAATTTGTTACGAAAAGAAAGCATAATAATAAAATAGATTACGAAGAAGCAAAAGCACGAAATCCACGAATGTGAGCGAGCACGGCGAAGATAGTTTTAATGTACGATATTAGCAGACGACAGCACTGTCAAAACTTTTTTCCGAGAAACCTCATCGTGTCGTGATGTGACGTGACGGTCCTTTGACGGCCTGTGTGGAGGCTGCCATTTGAAATGCACTGTGAAATACTTTTGATGTGACGTGAAAATGATATGACGTGACGTGACGGCCAATGTGAATTTCCCTTAAATAATGTCCTCCGGTGATCAAGTGACAATTCCAGCTTAATGTTGACAATATGCACAGAACGCAATACTCACTCCAAAGTTATTACTACTCTATGATCCGTAAACCATACAAACGATTTTGGAGACAATCCGCGAAACCAACTTTGATGTTTGCGAATGATGTTGTAATTTTCAATCTAGTGAAGTCATCAGAGGATCAAAACCAATTTCAAAATGACTTAGAGCATATATATATATATATATATATATATATCTAAAAAGAAAGATGATGAAACTTACCAAACAAAAACGCTGGCAGGTCGATAGACACACAAACAAACACAAACATACACACAAAATTCAAGCTTTCGCAACAAACTGTTGCCTCATCAGGAAAGAGGGAAGGAGAGGGAAAGACGAAAGGATGTGGGTTTTAAGGGAGAGGGTAAGGAGTCATTCCAATCCCGGGAGCGGAAAGACTTACCTTAGGGGGAAAAAAGGACAGGTATACACTCGCACACACACACATATCCATCCCTCTCCTTCCCTCTTTCCTGATGAGGCAACAGTTTGTTGCGAAAGCTTGAATTTTGTGTGTATGTTTGTGTTTGTTTGTGTGTCTATCGACCTGCCAGCGCTTTTGTTTGGTAAGTTTCATCATCTTTCTTTTTAGATATATTTTTCCCACGTGGAATGTTTCCCTCTATTATATATATATATATATATATATATATATATATATATATATATATATATATATATATATATATATATATATAGTGCGAGAAGTGGCAATTGAATCTAAATAATGAAAGACGAGAGGTCATCCACATGAGTATTAAGACAAATCAGATTTCAGTTACATGATGAAAGGATCAAATATAAGCGCCGTCAGTTATACTAAATACCCGTACGTTTGTACGAGGACAACAGAGATGTCGACAGTGATTCGCTTCTTCAATTTTAACTGACATAAAAAAACTCCAATATTCGCCACAGAGCGGCAAAGAGTATATAAGCTTCCAAAGAGACGCGGTCAATAAAATTCTTATTTCACGTAACATATACTCAAATTTATCCAAAATCAAAAAGAACATCATTTCCTATTTAAAACATTCTGTGACGACTTCCTCTGTCTTTTCAGTTTGTGAATATGAAACCCATCGCTTGATACAAATAACTTTCGTCAAATAAATTAAACATCGGCAACTTAATAAATAAGGCAGTTTTTAATACTTAAATCTGTGGGCGACACCAAACAATAATATTAGTAGTATGGGGCGCCGCCCGGTAGCAGCATGCACATGAACTGTAATTTATTACTTATTTTGAAATTTTGGAAAAAAATATTGGAAGTAGTAATCATACTTACAGCTATGTCAGCTACCAATCTGCTATTTGTTAACAACCTCACTATAATCGACTGTGACTACTAAATATTTATGATGAGAATGCTTCGCACCCAGCGACACTTGTGATTACATGTGCCATATACTTGGCAACATGAGCCTGTAATATCGTTGATGCGACACACAAATTTTTGGAGGGCTCGGATCACACATATGTAAGCAGTAATTAACGTGCTTTAATTAATTAAGGGGGTAGGACGTGAAACGGGCCGACTTGGAGCAGGAGAGTCACCACAGGACATTTTAATTTCTACTGTTTATACTTTTACAAATAAATTCATAAAACTTTGTCACCATGACCAGGAAGGATTGAGGACTCTCACTCATCGCATTGGAAGTTCAAAAACGTAGCAAAATACCTTTTTTTACATGTGAAATTTCATCATTTTTTCATTTATTACTGGCTGCATTTGTTGCTATAGGTACACTTTTCTTCCTAAGTAAGACAGATTCTTCGATGAATTTTTCACAGCATACAAACAGTAGTTACAGGTCTACGAAACTCTAGAATTTTCCAAATCTATTAAAAACCTGTGGAAAAAATTGACATAATGAACTATAAAACTTGAGTTTTTTCTAAACATGAAGTTTAAAATGTAACAGTTCATTCATTTTTTCATAAATTAAATAACTTCTAGAGTTTCATACACCTGTAACTATGGTTTGTATGCTGTACAAAAGTTATCGAAGAATCTCTCTTACTTAGGAAGAAAAGTGTACCTATAGCAACAAATGCTGCCAGTAGTAAGTGAAAAAAATGATGAAGTTTCACATGTAAAAAAAATGTGTTTTGTTACGTTTTTGAGCTCCCACTGCTATGAGTATGAATCCTGAATCCTTCCTGGTCATGCTGTTAAAGTTTTATGAATTTATTTGTAAAAGTATAGACAGTGGAAATTAAAATGTCGTTTGGGGCCTCTCCTGCTCCAAGTCGGCCCGTTTGACGTCCTACCCCCCCTTAATGTGGCTGAAGTTTGTTGGTTCAATCTAAGGATGCTGGGCACTGAAATGATTATTGAGGCAGTAAAATGTTTCACTAGATAAAACGCAGCCTCGCGTCGGTATTCAGTGGCAACGGACGCAAAACCGACTGTCGCTGTCGCACTGCGAAAGCCACCAAAACAGACTTCGCTGGTCGCATGTGTAGCGCGGCTGCTGTGGAGGTAGACTATTTGCCAGCGTCACTCAGAACTCGATTTCTTTTTGTGAGGGATCCACTCTGTTTGCGTAGCGTGGTTTCGTTTCACATTTTTGTTATAAGACAAAAATTTTGTGCAGAAACGAGTAGCTCTTACCATGACTAATTGCTTCTCGTATTAGCGCTAATATTAACTTCGCTATTCACGTCGACATAAATCTGATGATATCTCCATAACATATCTGCATCTACTGACTACTCTGAAATTCACTCGTAAGTGCCTGGCAAAGGACTCATCGAACCATATTCAGGCTATTTCTCTACCGCTCTCCTCTCGAAAAGCACGTAGGAAAAAGAAACACTAAAATCTCTGATATATCTTATTTTATTACGATGATCATTTCTCGTTATGTAGGTGGCGGTAACGAAATATTTTCAGATTCTGAGGGGACAGTTGGTGACTGGAACTTAGTGAAAAGATCTCGCCAGAACGAAACAGTCTTCGTTTTAATGACTGCAACCCCAACTCGCGTATCATGTTCGTGACACTCTTCTTCCGTATTTCGCTATAATACGAAACGAACTACCATTCTTTGAACTTCACCGCTGTTCCCTTCAGTTATAACTGGTTGGATCCGACATCGCACAGCAGTACTCCAGAAGAGGACTGACAAGTGTTGCGTAGGAAGTCCCTTTAGGAGATCTGTAGTATCTTATAAATATTCTGTCAATAAAGCACAGTCTTTGATTGGCCTTGCGTTCAGCATTTTCTGTGTCGCTGTTCCGATTTAATGTGTTCGTAATTGTAATCCCCAGCTGCAGAATTGTTATCATGATGAAAAAGACCGCTTCAGCTGGATAATGAATATTTATTTATTATTCAATTAGTTTCATGGCATTAGAATCACATATTCAAGAATACATCCGTAAAGAAACAAGGGCAAAACGTATAAAGGTACTGTTCCGGTTAAAATGCTGTTGAGCTGTACACGGAACTGTATAGGAAAATTGTGTACTCACAGTTATCTCATAAATTAGTTCGAGTGGTAACCAGTAGTGACCCAACATTCCCATAATTCTAATAAAATCGTTCAACTGTTCTGTACTCCAAGTTGAAGTACGACAGAATGCTCAAAACATCATCCTGATACATGGAATCTACACTCCTGGAAATGGAAAAAAGAACACATTGACACCGGTGTGTCAGACCCACCATACTTGCTCCGGACACTGCGAGAGGGCTGTACAAGCAATGATCACACGCACGGCACAGCGGACACACCAGGAACCGCGGTGTTGGCCGTCGAATGGCGCTAGCTGCGCAGCATTTGTGCACCGCCGCCGTCAGTGTCAGCCAGTTTGCCGTGGCATACGGAGCTCCATCGCAGTCTTTAACACTGGTAGCATGCCGCGACAGCGTGGACGTGAACCGTATGTGCAGTTGACGGACTTTGAGCGAGGGCGTATAGTGAGCATGCGGGAGGCCGGGTGGACGTACCGCCGAATTGCTCAACACGTGGGGCGTGAGGTCTCCACAGTACATCGATGTTGCCGCCAGTGGTCGGCGGAAGGTGCACGTGCCCGTCGACCTGGGACCGGACCGCAGCGACGCACGGATGCACGCCAAGACCGTAGGATCCCACGCAGTGCCGTAGGGGACCGCACCGCCACTTCCCAGCAAATTAGGGACACTGTTGCTCCTGGGGTATCGGCGAGGACCATTCGCAACCGTCTCCATGAAGCTGGGCTACGGTCCCGCACACCGTTAGGCCGTCTTCCGCTCACGCCCCAACATCGTGCAGCCCGCCTCCAGTGGTGTCGCAACAGACGTGAATGGAGGGACGAATGGAGACGTGTCGTCTTCAGCGATGAGAGTCGCTTCTGCCTTGGTGCCAATGATGGTCGTATGCGTGTTTGGCGCCGTGCGGGTGAGCGCCACAATCAGGACTGCATACGACCGAGGCACACAGGGCCAATACCCGGCATCATGGTGTGGGGAGCGATCTCCTACACTGGCCGTACACCACTGGTGATCGTCGAGGGGACACTGAATAGTGCACGGTACATCCAAACCGTCATCGAACCCATCGTTCTACCATTCCTAGACAGGCAAGGGAACTTGCTGTTCCAACAGGACAATGCACGTCCGCATGTATCCCGTGCCACCCAACGTGCTCTAGAAGGTGTAAGTCAACTACCCTGGCCAGCAACATCTCCGGATCTGTCCCCCATTGAGCATGTTTGGGACTGGATGAAGCGTCGTCTCACGCGGTCTGCACGTCCAGCGCGAACGCTGGTACAACTGAGGCGCCAGGTGGAAATGGCATGGCAAGCCGTTCCACAGGATTACATCCAGCATCTCTACGATCGTCTCCATGGGAGAATAGCAGCCTGCATTGCTGCGAAAGGTGGATATACACTGTACTAGTGCCGACATTGTGCATGCTCTGTTGCCTGTGTCTATGTGCCTGTGGTTCTGTCAGTGTGATCATGTGATGTATCTGACCCCAGGAATGTGTCAATAAAGTTTCCCCTTCCTGGGACAATGAATTCACGGTGTTCTTATTTCAATTTCCAGGAGTGTAGAATAAGGATAGAGCAGTAAACCATATGGATAGTAAAAGTATGAAACAAGTGATATGTGTGCGTGATGAAATCTACGTTCACCTGTTAAGGTAAAACAAATCTCCCACAGCAGAGCCTGTATGATTGTACAATAAAAAGTTTAGATAAAATGCTGCTTACAAAAACAGACAATGATCTAGATAAAAGGATTGCAGGAAGGAAAAGTTAAAAATATATTTTTTTAAACAATTCATTATGCCTCCGGCTGCCATTCGCTTTATTTCATGAAAAATTGTACAATTTCGGCCTTAGGGCATTTTCAAGTATTTTGTGGGTGATTTTTAGTAGTAAATTATGTCATGTACGTCGTTGCTCCTATAATTCCATGTTAGGCCCACAAAATAAATCCTAGATGTTTTACGCTATTTTAAGAGCACGTTACTTTCGAGCAGTTGTTGCAAAGCTCTTATCTTTTTGTTGCTTTGCTAAAAAATTATCCATAAAATACTTGAAAATGTTCTAAGGCCGAAATTGTACAGTCATACATGAAATGAAGGGAATGGCAGCTGAAGGCATCATGAAATCTTTCAAAGAATTCATCGCTGCTGCAGACCCTATCGCACTGAAAATTATAAAATATTTTGTAGACATACCAAAGGCGTAAATTTGGGGTGACAGGCACGCCGCGACCGCCAAGACTGAAGCTGGGTTCAACAGGGGCCGGCACCAATACGCAAAACCCCTCATGCACGGCCGGCCGCTGTGGCCGAGCGGTTCTAGGCGCTCCAGTCCGGAACCGCGCTGCTGCTACTACTGTCGCAGGTTCGAATCCTGCGTCGGGAATTGATATGTGTGATGTCCTTAGGTTAGTTAGGTTTAAGTAGTTCAAAGTCTAGGGGACTGATGACCTCAGACGTTAAGTCCCATAGTGCTCAGAGCCCTCATGTACGTCAGCACGTATGTGGCGACGTAGGAACAAAGCCGCAAACAGTGGCGGAGAAAATTAGGTAACATCTTGACAAGTAATTTTACTAGTGAAACGTAGGGAACCTAGGATACAAACGTTATTTTAATTTATTTGTTTTTCCTAAAGATGTTTCTTAACCAAGTACTATACGTTGTTGTGGTCTTCAGTCCAGAGACTTTGATACAGCTCTCCATGCTACTCTATACTGTGCAAGCTTCTTCATCTCCAACGCCTTGCCGCTGAATGCCGCATCACTAACTCCCTTTCTTCGAACGAACTACAGTAAAACTCATTAATGATATAATAGAGATAAGACATCAACGCATACAGTCTCAAATGTTGCCGCGCTGCAACGCTGCATTTTGTCTAAAGAAACCTTTAAATATCTTCGAATCTCTACAATGACCACTTCCTTACTGTGAACAAATGAATTACAACCACCTTAATTACTATATGCCAGCTCTGATCACAAATGAATAATCCAAAACCTCCAACAATTGTGATCAGTAAGCCACCAACGACACACACGACCCTCCCACAATTTTTTCTTCCTTTACTGTATTTCAATGCCCCATCTGGGGCGGGCTGGCAGCAGCATAAGCGCTGCTCTTCAGCTCAAATACAGTAGTTATACAAAAGCAGACACTTACAATAACAGAAAGGAGGAAATATGGCGTACACAGATATAAAAAGAGAGCAACAGTACGGAAGAGAACAAACACAAAGGGGGCGACTGTGAAGCGGAGACAAAAACCGTAAAAAAGTAGCGAACACAAAAACGCCACACACTTGGACAACTGAAGAACACAAGGCGAAGTATGACCGGAGCATAAAAGGATCAACGGACGGCGTAGCACATAACAATCACTGACACTATCACTATGTACAGGTCAAGCAAACAATTAAAATCACAGGTCTTCACGCACGGGAGAACAGCTGAGAGGTGGCATGAGCCCCCTCTCATATTTCTATCTTACTCTGAGTAATTCGATTTTCCTCTCCAATTGCATGCGGTGAAAAGTTGCTATTCCTTCACACGCGGACTTCCCATGCAGCGTCTCTCGTCACTCAGGTGGTCCGGTGACAGGCGAGTTCTGCTGATCTTGAAAGGGTTAAGCCGACGGGTGTGAGGGAGTCGAGTGGATGCTTTCCAGACGCCGACGTTGTCATAAGAGCAGCGGCGACACGCCCAGAGGGGCCAGAAGGGGCGGTTCGGCTAGAGATAACGTTACTTCGCATAAACTTAGTGAAAACACTTTCTGGCGGGCTACCAGCGATGCGTGGGAATGACTTGTGTTACCAGGCAGTCTTGGCAGGCAAATTCCCGCGTTTTCTGCAAAATCGTAACTGTGATTGGTTTGCGCAGGGCATAGCTCCGTGACGTAGCAAAATCGGCGCAGAAATTGGCACCAAGAATCTCCATTGGTGGAATGGTAGTGCTTCGGCAATAGAGTGGAGTTTTCCGCCGGTTTTCGAGTTGCTGATTGGAACGTTTAACCACGGCCACTCTCGTGGGGGCGGGAATGTTCTGTGTTCGGTTTGTACGGGTGCTCTTGAGGGAGTCGGCTCTCGCCTTTTGGTTGGGGTAGGTTACAAGACTGAGCTCTCGCTGCTCTGGACAGTCTGCCTTCCGTTGGCTGTCTAATATATTTTCATTTAATTGTAACTGTTTGAGAAAGTTGCTGAAGTTTCGACTTCAACGTAACTTTTCGAGTACAGTTGGCAATTGAGCGTTCTGTGTACAAGCGGCCTATGTTGTCCGTCTTGAGCAGTTTTGGTTAAAGTTGACTGTATCGTAGTTACTGTGTGACTTTGCTTGTTAAAATCAATCACTGTACCACCAGTGATTGTGTGGCGAGCCTTCTTTGTCTCCCTCAGAGGCGCATTTGTATTGCTAGGAAGTCTTCAGTCTGGAACAACCAGACCAGGATAATTTGTTTTGGGCTATACTCGCGACATTATCATCACCACGACGGTCGTCGAAGCAACCAGCCATCGCCTCTGGTACGCCAGATCGTATTCTTGCAGTTAAGAAGACAGCTTGGTAATGTATGCCCGCAGCACCGGCAGATTAGGGATTTTGCTAGGTGATAATCAGAGCTCAGCAGAGCGCGCCTGTTCGTCTATTCTAACTTTTTTCTGTCTTTGGTGTTCATTCTCTGAGTTCTCACTACTGTAGTAGCAATTAATGTTGGGTTGGCTGTGTGTTTCTCTTAAGATTTGAGTTGCAAGGAATTGGCTCCACATACCACTTCATCATGAATGTCACAATCTAGTTTAGGGACAACTTCACCTTCACCACATTTATTTTAGTGTCCAATTTGAGCCAATTTGATGTATTGTAAATGTTTCATGCATTTTGTTTATTATTTTGAGTTTAGCCATAATAAATCATATTGTTATTTTGGACAGAACTTTCATTCTGTTAATCGGTAGAGCAACCCTTTCATTTCTCACTACGTTAATGAAACTTTCCTTTAACTAGTTTCTATCAAATTAAATTATTGCAGGTGCCAAACTGTTTTCTACTCCACTTGCAGGGTCGATTACAGTCAGTTCGCGTTTCTTCTTAATCCATGTGCAACAGCAAAACTCGGAGTTAGAATAGGGGGGAGGGGGCTTAGAGCATCATTTACATATGACGATTCTAGAAGAATTTAGTGTAAAAAACAATGGTAGCCCCGGCACCTTGCGCAGCACCAAACACAACACTGGCGTACCACACTGATAACGATGAGCAAACAGAGGAACTGCCAGGGGCACGCCCTCTCACAAGAAATATTGACAAATATTTAGCACACGTAATCACAAATTTTGCTGGGTACGATGCATTCTCATCACAAATATTTAAGAATCACGTTCGATTACAGTAACTTTCTTGACGAATTCCAGATTGTTAGTTGATGTAGCTATAGGTGTGATTATTACTTGTAATATTATACTGCGAAATTTCAAAATAGGTAACAAATTATTGTGGACCCCGTGCTGCTCAACGCCGGCGCCCAATACTACTAACGCACTTTTGCTTGATGTTATGATATGGTTTTAGATCTTCAGCCATAAAGGCTTTACGTGTTTCGCGTCAAATGTTCAAAACATTAACTGATTTGTAAAGTATTAGACGTTTGAGGCTGTTTTATGCATGGGAACTCCATTCTTCAAAGTATTTGGGGGTGTACTGGTGCTCACTACCTCACAGGGGCACGCTGACCGTCTCGTTAGCAAAGTGCTCTTGTACACTATGTGATCAAAAGTATCCGGACACTTGGCTAAAAATGACTTACAGGTTCGTGGCGCCCTCCATCGGTAATGCTGGAATTCAATATGGTGTTGGCCCACCCTTAGCCCTGATGACAGTTTCTACTCTCGAAGGCATACGTACAATCAGGTGCTAGAAGGTTTTTTGGGGAATGGCAGCCCATTCTTCACGGGGTGCTGCACTGAGGAGAGGTATCGATGTCGATCGGTGAGCCCTGGCACGAAGTTGGCGTTCCAAAACATCCCAAAGGTGTTCTATAGGATTCAGGTCAGGACTCTGTGCAGGCCAGTCCATTACAGGGATGCTATTGTCGTGTAACCACTCCACCACAGGCCGTGCATTATGAACAGGTGCTCGATCGTGTTGAAAGATGCAATCGACATCCCCGAATTGCTCTTTAACAGTGGGAAGCAAGAAGGTGCTTAAAACATAAATGTAGGCCTGTGCTGTGATAGTGCCATGCAAAACAAACAACGCGTGCAAGCGCCCCCTCCCCCCCCCCCTCACGAAAAACACGACCATACCATAACACTACCGACTCCGAATTTTACTTTTAGCATTACACACGCTGGCAGATGACGTTCACTGGACATTCACCTTACCCACACCCTGCCATCGGATCGCCACATTGTGTACGGTGATTCGTCACTCCACACAACGTTTTTCCACTGTTCAATCTTCCAATATTTACGCTCCTTACACCAAGCGAGGCATCGTTTGGCATTTACCGGCGTGATGTGTGGCTTATGAGCAGCCGCTCGACCATTAAATCCAAGTTTTGTCACCTCCCGTCCAACTGTCATAGTTCTTGCAGCGGATCCTGATGCTGTTTGGAATTCCTGTGTGACGGTCTGGATAGATGTCTGCCTATAACACACTACGACCCACTTCAACTGTCGGCGGTCTCTGTTAGTCAACAGAGGAGGTCGGCCTGTACGCTTTTGTGCTGTACGTGTCCCTTCACGTTTCCACTTCACTATCACATCGGAAACCGTGGAGCTAGAGATGTTTAGGAGTGTGGAAATCTCGTGTGCAGACGTATGACACAAGTGACACCCAATCACATGACTACGTTCGAAGTCCATGAGTTCCGCGGAGCGCCCTGTTCTGCTCTCTCACGATGTCTAATGACTACTGAGGTGGCTTCTGGCAGTAGGTGGCAGCACGATGCACCTAATGTGAAAAAAAGTATGTTTTGGGGGGTGTCCGGATACTTTTGATCACATAGTGTACGTTAAACACGCTACAATTCGGATCCTCTAGTGGCAGAGGATTGCAACTTGCGTCAGAGGAGTGGGAAGGTCGACCGAGTAACATGCATGAGATGTAATACGACAACCGATATTGAAAACAGAGTAAATAATTCGGAAGCATTACTTCTCAGCACGTCCTCGTGCACAGTGTGGTTTGCCCAGCAACTTGCAAAAAGGAGGAACTGACTCTGCATATTTTTCGCCGGAAAGATCCGAGTGCATTGCGGTGCTGGCCAAGAGGAAAGAAATGTCAGGTGTTTGGCTGCGGACGCAAAGGTCGCGGGGTCGTACCCTCCCGTGACCCCTCACGCCGTGGGCGGCGTTGTATCGGCCACACACGGCACGGCTGGCTGATCCGCTGAGGCGGTATCTCAGAGATCAACCGGCACTGCAAGGCTGCTTGTTTACGAAAAACGGAGGACCGTTTACCGTTTAACGCTCCGTCCTCGACGAAGTGATTAAAGAGGTGGACCACAAGATCGGAATGCGGGAACCAATTTGGCACTGTGTTTTCGAAAGAACCGTCCCAGCATTCGCGTTAAGCGACCTAATTGAAACCACGGCGAAATCTGAATCTTGGACAGACGGGGATTCGAACCGACGAGCTCCCGAAAGGGAGTCCAATGTCTCACCACCACTACTTATTAATGGAGCAGCTCTAAATGATCGGGGAGTGAACAAAAATATAGAAATACCACGAAAGATGTATGCCTCAACATAAATGCACATGTTAGCCAAGCACTGGTCAGGGTAGTGTACGGTGGAGATGTGAATGGACTAAATCGCAGTTAAGTGAAGTCGAAAGAGGACAAATTGCTCGTGACCCTGTGGTGGGTGGTTCCGTAATCAAGGTAGCCGAAGCGTCTGGCGTATCAATAGGCGCCGTATCCTAAAGTAATAATGGACTGTCAACATCTGAAACGGGCAACACACTAAAGTGCTAAATGAATATACAGATGTGCATTTAACGTTGTGCGCGCTTTGTAGAAGAAAGTGTCTGACGTGGACTGTCTGAAATGATAAAGCGGCAGCTAAAGGTTCTATACCTACTGTACTTATGTTTTGCGTTTTTTTTTATTTAACCGTATAAAATCTAAGTACCCAAATCCACCCTTAAAATGAAAATAATTTCTTTTATTTAAGTGACTTTCACTTAGTTAAAGTAAAACAATTCAGCAGTTTGTTCCGAGGAAAGTAAATGAACTGCTTAAACTTCAAACCAAATATTACTATAAGTAAAGCACTCTGTAAATAATATTCATTTAGAGAGTTGTTAAGTGCGTATCTTGTGCACAGGTACTATGCATTCTCTAACATGAATCTATTTTCTACATGTATTATTCCATTGTGACACAAACAAATACACACACCAAAAAAAAGTTTTGAATCACCCGGTTCCCAGAACTCCTGATCATAGAGGTTTACTGTGGTATTTATATCACAGACACAGTCCCCATGACTGTTCAGAGATGTCACTAAACACGCCCAAAGATATAAACAACTATGCATGAGCAGCGCCTATTAGACGGAAGGGCTTTGACACCCGATCAGTTACAGTCATTCCACCAGGAAGAAGATACGCGGCTCGTGTTGTCTGTAGTTCAATCATGTCTAGGCGGACAGTAGCACGGTTCGATTGCGTCAGCGTTGATACTTTGTGCCAGGAAGGGCTCTCAACAAGGGAAGGGTCCAGGCGTCTCGGAGTCAACCGAAGTGATGTTGTTCGGACATGGAGGAGATACAGAGAGACAGGAACTGTCGATGACATGCCTTGCTCAGGCCGCCGAAGGGCAACTACTGCAGTAGATGACCGCTATCTACGGGTTATAGCTCTGAGGAACCCTGACCGCAACGCCGCCATGTCGAATAATGCTTTTCTTGCAGCCACAGGACGTCGTGTTACGACTCAAACTGTGCGCAATAGGCTGCATGATGCGCAACTTCACTCCCAACGTCCATGGCGAAGTCCATCGTTGCAACCACGACACGATGCAGCGCGATAAAGATGGGCCCAACAACATGCCGAATGGACCGCTCAGGATTGGCATCACATTTTCTTCACCACTGAGTGTCGCATGTGCCTTTAACCAGACAACCGTCGGAGAATGGAAGCAACCCGGTTAGGCTGAATACCTTAGACACACTGACCACAGAGTGCAGCAAGGTGGAAGTTCCCTGTTGTTTTGGGGTGGCATTATGTGGGGCCGACGTACGCCGCTGGTGCGATACGTGAACGCCATGCTCCGACCTATAGTGCAACCATATCGGCAGCATATTGGCGAGGCATTCGTCTTCATGGACTTCAATTCGCACCCCCATCCTGCACATCTCGTGAATGACTTCGTTCAAGATAACGACATCGCTCGATTATAGTGGCCAGAATGTGCTCCAGACGTGAACCCTATCGAACAAGCCTGGGATGGATTGAAAATGGCTGTTCATGGACGACGTGATCCACCAACCATTCTGAGGGATCTACGCCGAATCGCCGTTGAGGAGTGGGACAATCTGGATCAACAGTGCCTTGATGAACTTGTGGATAGTGTGCCACCACGAATACAGGCAAGTATCAATGCAAGAGGACGTGCTACTTGGTATTAGAGGTACCGGTGTGTACAGCAATCTGGACCACCACCTCTGAAAGTCTCGCTGTATGATGGTACAACATGCAATGTGAGGATTTCATGAGCAATAAAAAGGGCGGAAATGATATTTATGTTGATCTTTATTCCAATTTCCTGTACAGGTTCCGGAACTCTCGGAACCGAAGTGATGCAAAACTTTTTTGATGTGTGTATTTCTATAACGAAATGTTTACGTTCAATGTAACTGATGATATCCTTCTGTAAATTTGATGAAATATAATTCCGTTTATTGATGTTTACGTGAAAATGTTTTGACAAAGGTTGTATATAATTGCGCCTGGCGCTCTGTGGGAAGTGATATAGATGATTTACTGATTGTATCCTAAACAGCAAAGATCATTGAAACATGGGGCATAACACTTACTTTCAGCACCGATTGTACCTCTTCACGTAACTTCGGTGTTTTCTTATGCATAATGTAATACTTGTTTTTCAATGTTCATTGACTCAGCACATATAAAAATAACTGTTCTTCTTTCTGTAAAATGATTTAATAAGAATGAATTTATGTCAATAATTTTCAAATATACGCTCCATTATTATGCAAGTATGTTAAAGTGTTGCTTGTAAAACTGGTACATGTATAGGTCAAGCAGGTTTATACAGACATAAAACCTGTAGGGAAGTCCCTTCGCAACGAAAACTGTATCCGGAAGTGTACAAGTTAGTCTGGCTTGAAGTACGGCAAGAAGTCTTTCTGACACACAGAGTCAAACATTTTGAGTGTTAAAGGAAGCAAGGATAGCAGCAAGATTGGATTAAATATGCCTCGGACGTGGATACACACTGGCTATTAGATCGTAGCACTTATTGTTTTGCTCACAATCATAAAATTGCAATGCCCAGGAGACCATTTACAGAGCAATTTCACATAAAAAGCCACTACCGTGTATGGCGGCTTCATACTTGTGCCACAGAAGGTCGTCATAGCCACCACCTTCAGTACAAGTGAAGCTTAGTATTGTATTTATTTGCACGTAATAATAAATCGCTTAATATGCAAATAATAATCGATATAATTTCAACTTTATGTTAAGAACACTGATTTGTTCCCCAGTCGTTTGCTGGTAACGTTCATTTTCATTGTGATGCAATAATTCCGAGTGTCCGAATTCGCATAAACTAGAGAATCACTACTGTTTTGGAAGTGTTTACTAACTTTAGTGCAGGTGTAATTTTGTCAAGCGTTTGGTACGTATTTTCTATGAAATACTGCATGTGGTCAGAAAAAGTGAATAGTTGAAGTATTTTAAAAGAATGGGTACAAAGAAAACGGCCTAATTTTAATATTTTATTTTCATTCTTATCAAAAGTTGGCTGAGTACTAAAAGTAAGAAGAGTTGTGATTATAAGGAGCTATTACAATTCAAAGGCCCTACACAATTATTCTGCACTTCGAAGGTTTTTTAATAGTGCTATTATCTTATATTTCTAATTATCTTTATTATCCAGAATGAGATTTTCACTTTGCATCTTTATTATGTCTGGTCAGAAGTGTTTGTACTAACTTCAGTCAGTAGAGAGGACATTTTCTGCATCCCGCTACCAGATGTTGAGCCAATAATTAAACAAGTGTCACGGTGAAGCCGGCCACTGTGGCGGTGCGATTCTAGGCGCTTCAGTCCGGAACCGCGCTGCTGCTACGGTCGCAGGTTCGAATCCTGCCTCGGGCATGGATGTGTGTGATGTCCTTAGGTTGGTTAGGTTTAAGTAGTTCTAAGTCTACGGGACTAATGACCTCAGATGTTAAGTCCCATAGTGCTTAAGGCCATTTTGTTACGGCGAAAGTGTTTATGAAATGTAATCATTACAGAGAATATTCGTGTACTTATTAACTTAGACCATACCAGATCGGAGCTCTCATGTTTCACTTAGGCTCTACTAAACACAATTAAGTATATCAGTTTAATAATCATTTTGTATATAACCAACTTTCAATAATAAAGTGTTAAAACTACCTCATGCTCAAATTATCTGGTTACTCCCTTATTATGTGGTACTGTGTAATGACCGTTATCCTTCTTGCTTTGAATCAGAGAGTGTTCGTTAGCGAGAGGAAGCTTCTTGCCAAGAAATTTTAGATTTTTATCTGTGTTGATTAGTACTTGCTAGATTGTGCTATTGTTTCGTGTTCAATTTACAAAACAGATTTCAGTCCCAAGTCAAGCCACATACAGCAGTAAGTTTTCTTGATTAGCGGTGTATTCACTTTGAATCAATTTGCGCAATTAGACTGGCGACCACCATTCATTCATACTTCAATTTTATTTCACAACCACAATAGCAATGGTTACATTACACGGTCGCGTTCCCCTTATCGGCAGGCAGTACCAATATACTCTTGTCGGCCTTGAGATTCTTAATGGCTTGTACCTCTTCTTTCTTCAGGTTGCCTGCCGATAGGGGGAATGCGACCGTCGTAATGAAGACCGAAGATTATAAGCAAAAGATCCGAGACCTATTGGATCCGACGACGTACCGAAAACTAAGTGCAGATCCGACGCAGCGTATCACTCGGAATACGAATCGATTAATCAAGGCGTCTTCTCTGCCAGCGGACATACAGAGAAACCTGCGCAACACAGAAGCCCTACCACCTCGGCTGTATGGATTACCCAAGATCCATAAGAACAACGTTCCACTGAGACCGATCGTTCGCGCTCCTGGCTCACCAACGTATAAACTGGCCAAACACTTGGCCTCTCTGCTCCAGCCACACGTGGGGAAGACCGACACATACATTAAGGACTCAGGACATTTCATTGAGAAGCTGAAGAAACTGAAACTTGCACCAAACGACATCTTGGTCACCTTTGATGTTGTTTCGTTATTTACGGAAGTGCCACTCAGTGACGCTCTGGAGCATATCGCTTCCATTTTCCCGCAGGACATCAAAAAACTCTTCCATGCATGTCTCACCACGAGCTATTTCACGTGGAATGGTGATTTCTACGAACAGCTGGAAGGCGTCGCCATAGGTAGTCCTCTCAGTCCAGTGGTGGCCAACTTCTTCATGGAACAATTCGAAGCACAGGCACTGGACTCGGCGACTTGCAAACCTAAGGTGTGGTACAGGTACGTCGATGATACTTTCGTTGTGTGGAGCCATGGTGAAGAACAGCTCGGTGACTTCCTAAGGCACCTGAACAGCCTCCATGTCAACATAACATTTACCATGGAAGTAGAAAAAGACAAGAAACTGCCATTTCTAGATGTGCTGGTCACAAGGGACGGCGAAAACCTGGGACACAGCGTGTATCGAAAACCGACACACACGGACCGATACCTGCACAAACTGTCAAACCACCACCCGAGCCAGAAAAGAGGCATGATCAGTACGCTCGTAACGAGAGCAGGACGAATATGTGAGCCGCAACACCTTGTAACCTCCCCGGAGAATTTTGAAAAGACATTAGTGTAATTTCACCGGAGAATTTTGCAATGACAATACTTAAATGTGAATGAGAATAGAACCTAGTGTAACCTCCCCACAAAAATGTAAGTCAATGACAATAAATGTGTGAACTAGCAATCTGAACCATGCGTAAGCTCCCCACAAAAATGAAAATCAATTCAATAAAAAATGAAATCTCAGTGACAATGAAAACGCAAATAGACGGAAATGTCGATCTTAAGCCCTGTTGTTACCTCAGTAAAATTGCATCTGCTCTTATTTTTCGCCATAACTTGGAGGAAATTCTTTGAACTTAAGTAAATTTTTTCTTTAAGGAAATGCATGGGAAATTTTCTTCCAATAAAATGTTTGTTTTGTTAAAATGCTTGGTTTGAAAACAAAATTATTATTGGGGCGATTCTTGAACAAATTAATTACACTTAACATACATTACATTATCAAATGTGCGCAATGCTGCTTCATTACCTTATTTAAAAAATATACCTCGTCCTGAACCTTGACCAGAGGCCCATGTCGACGCCCGCCGACTCCTCACACACACGACTCCGACTATCTCGCGCGCGCTACTACCACAGACTATGTCATCTCGTATGCGCTACTACTCTCGAACTGTTTCGCAACTGCACTGAACTCTCGCGCGGTCAAGCGCAGACTAGCAACGATAAATAACTCTCTGGTCAGAGATTCTGTCATGCCTCGCCATCGCTGCTACAGAACATACGTGTTTCAACCTGAAACGAGAAATGCAACACCTGGAAACTGTTCTGAGGAGCAATGGGTACTCCACAAATTACATTAGAAGTGTAACAGAGCCAAACACTCGGCGAAGTAAGGAACCAGAAAAAGAAATGTCGGGTACGGCCTTTCTGCCATACATTCCCAGAGTGACGGACAGAATCGGCCGTATATTGCGCAAACATTGCGTAAAGACGATTTTCAAACCGACGAGGAAGATCAAAGAGTGTCTTAGATTGGCGAAGGAGAAAAGAGACCCACTTGCAATGTCGGGAATATACCGTATACCATGCACATGCGGAAAAGTTGATGTCGGAATGACTGGACGATCCATTAACACCAAGATCAAAGAGCATAAGCGACATTGCAGGTTGGGGCAGGTGGCGAAATCGGCCGTGGCAGAGCACGCACTGAATGAGACCGACCACGTAATAAAATTCGCCGACACGGAAGTTCTGGCTGTAGAGAAGCACTATCACACGCGCTTGTTTGGCGCGCCAGGTACATATAGTCTGCGGCCACGAGCTCGGCTCCAGTTCACCACCGGCAATGGAGGGTGAAGCTTTGACAATGCCAGCCACTCGTGCTGGCGAAACGTCAGAAGAATCATTAGATGAACGTCAGCCGAAGAACCTGAGACAGAAGCCAATAGGCAGATGGTCAACAAGTGGCCACGAAAGCCTTAACAATTTTGAAACACTAATTCCTTTCAAAGGAGTAACATTATTGATGATTTACTCATCCGGTAGCAATCGGTGGTGTTACATGTGGAGCAGTAGAAGAAAAGTCATTAGAGCGGATTAGTGTTGTTTCACACTGTTTCCAGCTTCAGGCTGAACTTGTGTCCCAAGAGTGAGTGAAACATGGCGGAGGTTCAGTGATGTCTAGGAAGCCATGCCGCGATATTCGAAGGGCCCCATCGTTACCACACAAGGATGTCTTACTGTCCATGATTATTTGACCACTTCGTCTCATCAGGTACATGTCATGGTACAATGTTCGTTCCCCAATGGTGAGACTGTGTTCTAAGAAGACAGGCCTCCTGTTCACATAGCTCTTATCCTCCAAGGTCGGTTTTGTGAGTACGATGATGAATTTGCTACATATCCCCTAGTCTTAGACCATTTTCAGATCAGCACCATCAGCTAAAGTTGAGGCTACCTAGAACAGGCAGTAGACCTCATTCGCAGTTTCAGGGGGGTCAGTCAACAGACGAGGTCTGCCTGTACGCTTTTTTGTTGTACGTGCCCCTTCACCTTTCCACTTCACAGCCACATCGGAAACAGTGGACCTAGGGATGTTTAAGAGTGTGGAAATCTCGCGTACAGACGTATGACAGAAGTGGCACCCAGTCACCTGACCATGTTTCAAGTCCGTGAGTCCGCGGAGCGCCCCATTCTGCTCCCTCACGATGTCTGATGACCACTGAGGTAGCTGATATGGAGTACTTTGCAATAGGTGGCAACACAATGCACCTAATATGAAAAACGTATTTTTTGGGGCTGTCCGGATACTTTTGATCATATTGTGTATATTTGTCGTACGTGAAGTTCAGAAACAAAATACACTGACGAGAAAAAATCGCAACTCCAAGAAGGATTTGTGATACATAAACCAGAGTTTCTACATGTGACAGATGATACGTATTTAAAATATAGTACCTGTCGCATACGAGTGGCGCTAGTAACACCACATTGAGGATGCAAATCAGGTTTGCTTTAAATACTCGCTGTAGCGTTCGCGAGCGTTAGTTACCTTTGACAATGGACGTCGCGAAATGATCTTAGTCAAGAATGTCTAGACACCACTATCAACACCTCCCCGAGTTTGAACTAGGTCATGTAATAGGGCTACGAGAAGTGGGTGTACCTTCTGCGATATTTCAGGATGTCTTGGCAGGAATGTTGCCACTGTACATGATTGCTGGCAGCGGTGGTCTCGAGAATGTACGGTCGTAAGAAGACCGAGCTCGGTACGGCCACGTAGCACTACCGAGAGTTAAGACCATCGAGTTCGGTGTGTGGCTCTGGCGTATCGTACTGCATCTGCAGCAGGAATTCGAGCAGCAGTTGGCACCACATGTCCTGTAGCGTGTATTCCACGGACCCCAAACCTCCGTTTGAGACTTCAGTGCTGCTAAACGAGAATTCACTGGAAGTGAGCGTGGAGTTCTTCTGTGTTTTCAGATGAAAGCTGGTCCTACCGCGGCGCCAGTGATTGGCTGTATAGTGGTTAGGGGGAGGCCAATAATCAACCTGTCTGCGTGCTAGATCTATGGTCTGGATCTATGGTCTGGGGTGCGATTTCATATGATCGCAGGAGCACTCTCGCGTTTACCCCACGCACACTAACCGCAAATTTGTTGGTCCTTCTGGTGACTTGATCTGTTGTGCTGCCATTCATGAACAGCATTCCAGCGGGGTGTTTTTCAACAGGATAACGTTCGCCCACATACCGTTGTTGTAGCACAACGTGCTCTGCTGAATGCCAACGTGTTGCCTTGGCCTTCTCAATCACCAGATCTGTCTCCTATTGAGCACATATGGGACATCATCTGACGACAAGTACGGTTTCATCCACGACTAGCATTAACCGTGCCTGTATTCACAGACCAAGTGCAACGGTCATGGAACTTCATCGTGCCAACTGAATTCTGGCACAAGTTCAACACAATTCTGTTTGTTTGCTTGCATTCGAAAACCTGCCTGTTACACATTTCACATTTTCAATGTCTTATCTCGCACTTACCCGTTATCTTGCAATGTTAATCACTTAAATATGGTACCTAGACAAATGGATTCTCGAAATTTCATGATTCCACGTTAATTATTTTTTGGCGTTACGATTATTTTCCGTCAGTTTATTAATCCACCAACGCAATTCAATGCAACTGAAAAATTATCGAGAAAATTGATTTCAAAGTTTTCCTGGCATCTTTAATAGAGTAGAAGGTCAATTCACAAGCGGGCAACATGGCTCCGTGGCAAAATGCCTGCCTCGTCGTCTCTTGGGTTCGATTCCTGGACGTGGTACGCTTTCGAACAAAGGTACAAGTTGTATGACCATTCCCGTGGAGCGTGAAATGCATAAGGATGATAGAAATTGTATTTGTGATACTTTGTGATTTATTGTGCGTTGTCTAATTAGAAAATAGAAGATGTGTCCATAAAAACGAGAATTAGACATATGTTTCATGAATTTTATATTTAAATGACGTAGGTATTCGAACTGAATCGAAAGAAAATGAAAAGATAATGACCCAAAAGAGACTCGCACAAGCTACCCAGCTATTACCACTGTCGAACCAGTTTTTTACATTTCTATGTAATTTTCCCTTCTCGAAAATGCTCATAGAACATGCACCTTTGTTTAACAAGATTTACTTCTGCTGGGAATTGAACCAAGGCCCTCACATGGCAGGCGAGCATTCTACACAGATCCATGCTACATCTCGAAAAAATTTACCTTCATTTAGGGTATTGAAGATGTTCCGAAAACTTCGCAGTCGATTTTCTTGAGAAGTGTTGAAATTTGCATCTAATGCTTTGGGTGAATGCTATTTGAGTTCTGAACGTACCACAAATATGAAAAATTACAAAAATCCGACTGTCATTTGGTCTCCTTCTGAGCTACTCCCAACAAATTTTACAAATAATTTCAAACCTTTACGGAACACTTCCTCGCTGGCATGCCCAACCCAGAAAAAGAGGAGTGAATCTACCAGGTAGTTGAAGTGCAAGAACTCACAGAACCCGAGTGTGGGCTGTAAGTATTGTGTAACAGCAAAACGTGGTAGATACTCTAATGCTTTAATGCGAAACTGACTTACGTTGGAAAGAAGTTAGTTCCAATTTTGACCACCAGGTGCTAATTTGGCCGTATGAATGAAAGAAATGTGTTCCATTATCTAATGCATCTGGAACGAGCGTGGACAGTAAAGGTGAAACAAGTACGAAAGGCGTAATGTTGATTTTATTATTAACCGCCGATTACACAGTTTGTTCAGTACGAGCGACCAGATATGTCGACGGGATGCTCCATCCGCAGAACGACATGATCACCAGTTGATCGCAGCAATTCCGGTGGAATCCGAGCGACGTATTCCTGTACACTGGCCTTCAGGTGGAGCAGAGACCGAGCTTGACCCTCGAAAACGAGTTCTTTTACATATTCCCATAGCCAAATGTCACATGCATTCAGGTCAGATGATCTTGCCGGCCACGCATCAGAAAACCTCTGGAGGTAACACGTTCGTGGAAGGTTGTATTGAGCTGATCGCATGAGAACTGTGGTTTCCACACAGCTGCGCACTTCCACAGCAGGGATCACATACTGTACAAGGAGGTGTCCATAACTTGGAGACGTCACGCTACACCTTGCAGGCCCTCTGGGTGTAATATCTTCAAAAAAGAACGGACCCAGAATAAAGGTGTTTGTGAGTCCACACCACACAGTCACACATGGCGAGTGGAATGGCCTATCGTGCACAACACGCGGCTTAACAGTGGCCCAAATTCTGCAGTTCTGTGCATAAATGCACCCTGTAGTGCAAAACGTGCCTCGACACTCCACAGAATATTACCCGGCCACATCAAATTCGATCCGTGCCACAAACCGAAGAGTAAATTCAGAGCGTTGCTGCGGGTCATGAGGTTTCAGTTGTTGCAACGCCTGGATCTTGTACAGGTACCAGTGTAAAATCGATGGCAAATCTTTCCGTACTGTTGATTATGGGATGGACCAGTATTAGCAGTACCTGGAGCACATGCTGCGTGGTCAGTTACAGCAACACCAAGCTTGTCAGTAACTTCCACCGGGATAGGACACCTTCCTCTTCAAAGTACCGCACGAAGCTCGCCCACGTCTTCGAATTTCATTGCCATCACTGAGCCGTGTGGCTCGATCAGCGATATTCCAGCCGCCGGTATGGGTCATCTTTCCGGCGGTGACCGCAGAGCGCACTCTGGCGCCACCTACCGGGCCGATCGGGAGCGAGAGGAAAAGCTGAGCAGGAAGGAGTCACTTTGCTTTTGGACGCCGAGCAGTAAAGGCGTTTTGGGAACTGTAGCGGACAGCTAAGGTCCGGTGTCAGCTAGCAATCAGGGCACGTCTAAAAGGGGCTGTCACCGGGGTGACGGCGCCGTGGCAAATATCGCCGGCGTGGAAAGAGACGTTACTGGAAAGCCGTTGGTGTTTTTCCCGCTTGCTTCATGTCTCCTGACATGGAGATCTGCGGCGACTGGCTTCGCCGAACAAGCAAGAGGGTAAGGGCCTTGCTTGTCCTGTAAATTGTGGCCGGAATCCACGACTGGGTTCTGTGCGGTTGACTGTATTTTCATGGGCGGCCATCGCTACCCATACCAAGTTTGGCCTTCAATGTGTTGATTTTAACTGGTTTATTACGAAATGTTTTCAGATGTATGTGGTGTGATCATTAACATTTACGACGGCCTGGAGTGCTGACACTTTCCGCTGTAGATCCCTACTGTCAAGGTTTAACCGCCACAGAAAGCAGTTTGCTAGCCCTTGGTTAAGTACCGCCTCGTTATTGTATTTATATCACACCACGGTGTTAAGATGGCCAGTCGCTATATATAATATTTCTCTGGATATACAGGGTGTTACAAAAAGGTACGGCCAAACTTTCAGGAAACATACCTCACACACAAATAAAGAAAAGATGTTATGTGGACATGTGTCCGGAAACGCTTAATTTCCATGTTAGAGCTCATTTTAGTTTCGTCAGTATGTACTGTATGTTGTGACTTGGCAAGACAGCCAAGCCACTATGAGGTAGCCGAAAGGCACGCGTTTAAGCTTACGCAGGCTAGCGTGACGTCTGGAACAGGACAAGGTAATTAATATAGCCAATAACGTACGTAGCTGCTGGAATACTTAACTTTAATCCACAATTGGTGAACATCGCTCTTGACGGTAAATGTTTTACAGCATCAATAGTAACTGGTAATGGCGCCTTGCTAGGTCGTAGCAAATGACGTAGCTGAAGGCTATGCTAACTATCTTCTCGGCAAATGAGAGCGTAATTTTGTCAGTGAACCATCGCTAGCAAAGTCGGCTGTACAACTGGGCGAGTGCTAGGACGTCTCTCTAGACCTGCCGTGTGGCCGCGCTCGGTCTGCAATCACTGATAGTGGCGACAAAAATGGTTCAAATGGCTCTGAGCACTATGGGACTTAACAGCTATGGTCACGAGTCCCCTAGAACTTAGAACTACTTAAACCTAACTAACCGAAGGACATCACACACATCCATGCCCGAGGCAGGATTCGAACCTGCGACCGTAGCAGTCGCGCGGTTCCGGACTGCGCGCCTAGAACCGCGAGACCACCGCGGCCGGCGATAGTGGCGACACGCGGGTCAGACGTATACTAGCGGACCGCGGCCGATTTAAAGGCTACCACCTAGCAAGTGTGGTGTCTGGCGGCGACACCACACTGTACTTCCTCGAGTCACCGCCAGTTGGCCCAATTGAAGGAAGGTAATGTTGGCTTCGGTGCTTGTGTTAATATGCGACTCATTGCTCTACAGTACTAGCATCAAGCACACCAGTACGTAGCATCAACAGGCTAGTGTTCATCCCGAATGTGGTTTTGCAGTCAGTGCAATGTTTACAAATGCGGAGTTGGCAGATGTATGGATTAGCACGGGGCAATAGCCGTGGCGCGGTACGTTTGTATCAAGACAGATTTCCAGAACGAAGGTGTCCCTACAGGAAGACGTTCGAAGCAATTGATCGGCGTCTTAGGGAGCACGGAACATTCCGCCTATAACTCGCGACTGAGGAAGACCTAGAAAGACGAGGACACCTGCAATGGACGAGGCAATTCTTCCTGCAGTTGACGACAACCCTAATGTCAGTGTCAGAGAAGTTGCTGCTGTACAAGGTAACGTTGACCATTTCACTGTATGGAGAGTGCTACGGGAGAACCAGTTGTTTCCGTACCATGTACAGCGTGTGCAGGCACTATCAGCAGCTGATTCGCCTCTACGGGTACACTTCTGCGAATGGTTCATCCAACAATGTGTCAATCCTCATTTCAGTGCAAATGTTCTCTTTACGTATGAGGCTTCATTCCAACGTGATCAAATTGTAAATTTTCACAAGCAACATGTGTGGGCTGACGAGAATTCTCACGCAATTGTGCAATCACGTCATCAACACAGATTTTCTGTGAACGTTTAGGCAGGCATTGTTGGCGATGTCTCGATTGGGCCCCATGTTCTTCCAGCTACGCTCAATGGAGCACGTTATCATGATTTCATACGGGATACTCTACCTGTGCTGCTAGAACCTGTGCCTTTACACGTACGACACAACATGTGGTTCATGCACGATGGAGCTCCTGCACATTTCAGTCGAAGTGTTCGTACGCTTCTCAACAGATTCGGTGACCGATGGACTGGTAGAGGCGGACCAATTCCGTGGCCTCCACGCTCTCCTGACCTCAACCCTCTTGATTTTCATTTATGGGGGCATTTGGAAGCTCTTGTCTACGCAACCCCGGTACCAAATGTAGAGACCCTTCGTGCCCGTATAGTGGACGGCTGTGATACAATACGCCATTCTCCAGGGCTGGATCAGTGCATCAGGGATTCCATGCGACGGAGGGTGGATGCATGTATCCTCGCTAACGGAGGACATTTTGATTTCCTGTAACAAAGTGTTTGAAGTCACGCTGGTACGTTCTGTTGCTGTGTGTTTCCATTCCATGATTAATGTGATTTGAAGAGAAGTAATAAAATGAGCTCTAACATGGAAAGTAAGCGTTTCTGGACACATGTCCACATAACATATTTTCTTTCTTTGTGTGTGAGGAATGTTTCCTGAAAGTTTGGCCGTACCTTTTTGTAACACCCTGTATTTATCTCTGAATTGTAATAACATTACTGTATTGGTTACAAAGACGTCTTGGTTGCAATTTTATTTTTTTATTTTTCAACGACGCGTTTCGCCTTATTTAGATATCTTCAGGTTATCTTTTCTACATGGACGCGAGAGGCACCAAGATCTGCATAACGCGTTCCCGTTCACAGGAGCGAGTAACAGATTAAGATGGAGGGCAACCTGAAGATGCCTAAATAAGGCGAAAACTAAAATTGCAACCAAGAATGTTTTTAACCAATACTGTTAAGCACTGGTTTGCTGTATGCCACATATGGATTGGAAGAAATTCAATAACATTACTGTTACGTTTCTGTTTGAACTAATAGTGTGTCTGAGAGACACGTGTATAATTTGAAATCAGTAGCCGCGCGGGATTAGCCGAGCGGTATCAGGCGCTGCAGTCGTGGACTGTGCGGCTGGTCCCGGTGGAGGTTCGAGTCCTCCTTCTGGCATGGGTGTGTGTGTGTTTGTCCTTAGGATAATTTAGGTTAAGTAGTGTGTAATCTTAGGGACTGATGACCTTAGCAGTTTTCACACCCATTTTTGTGAAATCAGTAGTTTCCTAAATTATCACCAGTTATTGAGAGACCAGTTGTTATTGTGTGTTTAATAGCCTGAAACGGATTCTATTGATGGTGGTACTAGAATTTCAGTGACAGTAGATCGATATTGTAATTAATTTCATGTATTAATTTTACTGATGTGTTGTAATGAGTTATTGTGTTTCTAGTTAATTAAGGCAGATGTCAGTCTGTTGTAGATACCCACTAGTCCTCGGATTTTCTCGTGCCCATTCGTGACCGTAGCTGCTCCCGCCTGGGGGTCCATGTCGAGCCCGTATTGGAAACAGCTGAACGGGCGGGCGTCCGTTTTCTGAGCGTAGTTGTTGAATCTCACACGCTTGTTTGCTCACATGAAATTTTATATTTTATATGCTAAATTATGTGGTGCCTACCATTTAAGTAACCTGTTGTGTGCCATGGCATCTGATTGTTGCTTGATCTCTGAATTATTTTGGTATTAACAATCACTGTCGTAATGAAAGAGTACATTAGTTAAATTTTAGTAAATTGTTCTTCAGCTCGATTACAGTTTATAGTATATAAAATTTAACTCATTTCAGTAAATGTGTAATAGGCCTTCAGAGCCGCGTTTTTATGAATGTTTAAAATTGAAGTAATTTATTTTCACCTGAGTGGTAATTTCCAAAGATGTGTGGTATTTTTAAACATGTGATGGTTTTATTTGTTAAATTCTCTTGTTTAAAGGTACCAAATAAAATGTTCGGTACAACTGTCGATGGTGATTGCCTGATGTGTTATTTTGGCCCAGTCCTGCCACCCTACAGCCTGTTGTGCTGAGTTTGCGTCGTTACGTAAGAAGTGGAATTACATGTTATCTCGACATTTCCTTCACCATCATCTATTTAATGGTGAATGGACCTCACCTCAGACCTTTTAGTCAGCGATATTCTGTCAGTACAGCACTGCACTTGCTGCCTTTCACACAGAACAGTTTCACTAAGAGCTCACGGTTTCTTTTCTGGATAGCCATGCTGTTCAGTCTTGTGGCTTAACAAATGACAGCTTGGATCTCATGCCGTCATACGAACAGATTTGCGCCAGATTTGCACCTGGTGGCCAAAATTGAAATTGTTTTTTCAGTGTAATTCGGTTCCGCATTAACGCAATAGCATATCTATCAAGTTTAGCTGCCGTACGGTAGTTAGAGCCCACACTGGATCTACGTGAGTGGTTTTACAACACATAGCGCAAGAGACATGTCACTCACACTGAGATGCGTGAAAACTGCTTTGTACATGGGCAACAGGCAGACTGCACATTTCTAGATTTCCGGAAAGCATTTGACACGGTGTCACATTTCAGGCTGTAAACGAAGATACGAGAATATAGAATAAGTTCACAGGTAAGTGACTCGAAGACTTCTTAAATAATAGAACCCAGTATGTTGTCCTCGACGGCGAGTGCCCATCGAGGCAAGGGTACCTTCAGGAGTGCCCCAGGAAGTGTTCTCTGCATAGATAAATGATTTGGCGGGCAGGGGGACAGTAATCTGCGGTTGTTTGCTGATGATGCCGTGGTGTACAGTAGGATGTCGAAGTCAACTGACTGAAGGAAGATGCAAGACGAGTTACCATTCTTTGCACAAATTTTGAAAGCTTCGAGAGGCGTAGGATATACAAAAGAATACTTATCTTCATTATCTCGTTGTTGCTATTGATGACTCAGTATCTTGTCTGGGGATACATTCTTGCACCTCAAATTTGGATTTTGTAGGTTCTAGATGACTAAATAACTGATGAAGATTTGCCTGTATCATTCTTAAATTTTATTCTTTGTCGGATCTTTCAACATCACACCGTTTTTACATTTTCCACATTCAAAGAGACCAATAATGATATTGTTGGTGACAAAGTTAGAAAACGTCTACTACCATCAGAGGCATACACACCGCTCCTTACATTCCGCGGTACTCACATTATTCCAAAGACTTTGCAAAGGAAACAGAGTTTACAAACTTTCCTTACGAAAGTAGAATCTTCGTTAAAATATATCATTTTTTAATAAATTAATCTAGAAATAAATTTAATAATTAGCGTTAGATTGTGCAGTTAATAATATGAATTTTAAGCATGCCAGAAATTTCGTAGTTTCAAATAGTTTTAGAAGAAGAGTAATTTTAACTGTTAGTATATATCGAATGCGATACATTAATTTCTTTTTTATACATTTTAGCCAGAAATATAACACAGTGTATACAAAACCACATGAATTCTTTTGAAGAAAGAGCTGAGATAATTTTAGCCTGTGCAACAATCGATAGTGCACATGGTATCCGTTATCTATGTAAAAGAAAGGGCAATGTCAGAGGAAGGTGACTCACTGTACCTCGCTCTATTTGTCACCGGTTCCGGAAAGGGAATGACTAGCAGTGATAAAGGGTACCCTCCGCTATGCACCGTAAGGTGGCTTGAGGAGTATCTTTGTGGATGTAGATGTAGGCGTAGATGTTCGATAGTTTAAAGAATCGGGGTGGTGTGGGGTTAACTGGTTAATTTTGGATTGCCCTCCATTATTAGTTTCCAATAGCCGGCAGAGGGTATTAGGCAGATTTTTGGACACAGCCTGGAACTGTCTGTGCAGATCCGATGCTAGTGCTCGACTGACCCCCGTGCGAACTCGCTAATGGGACGCGTGTAATTACGTCACACGAGAAAACCGGACGCCCACGCCGCCGGTCCGCGACCTGACCTTTCGCTGGTCCAGTGTGCTGCCTCTGCGCCTGAGCGTCGTGGATAACTGCCGCAGAGCAGCGGGGCACAGCTCGCTGACACTTTCACAGCTTGGATCTAGCAGCGGGTGACAGCTGTCTTGTGAGAAAAAAATGTATGACACGTTATCTGCAGGTGCCTGCGATAGAGCTGTCTGCAAGATGAGCGGCGAGTTTGCCGAATGATAACGGAAAACATGGGAGGCTGTTCTGACTCTACGGCTTATCTTAGAACTCAGACCGAAGGAGGACAAACCTGTGTAAGTGTGCAGGCTTTCGTGGCTGTTGTCACCAAAGTTACAATCTTCTGGATTGGTAGACCGCGTCATATTTCCTCTAAAATGATCGACGTCTCTACCCCTCCGCTGGGTTCTTCTTCAGGATCTTTCAGTGTCCAAACCTGCTAGAACATTTGTGTAATATTTGTAAATTCACATAAACCTTTTGACATCGTTTACTGGAATACAACTCTTTCAAATTCTGAAGGTAGCAGGTACACTACTGGCCATTAAAATTGCTACACGAAGAAGAAATGGATATGATAAACGGGTATTCATTGGACAAGTATATTATACTGGAACCGACATGTGATTACACTTTCACGCAATTTGGGTGCATACATCCTGAGAAATCAGTACCCAGAACAACCACCTCTGGCCGTAATAACGGTCTTGATACGCCTGGGCATTGAGTCAAACAGAGCTTGGATGGCGTGTACAGGTACAGCTGCCCATGCAGCTTCAACACGATACTACAGTTCATCAAGAGTAGTGACTGGCGTATTGTGACGAGCCAGTTGCTCGGCCACTATTGACCAGACGTTTTCAGTTGGAGAGAGATCTGGAGAAAGTGCTGGCCAGGGCAGCAGTCGAACATTTTCTGTATCCAGAAAGGCCCGTACAGTATCTGCAACATGCGGTCGTGCATTATCCTACTGAAATGTAGGGTTTCGCAGGGATCGAATGAAGGGTAGAGCCACGGGTCGTAACACATCTGAAATGTATCGTCCACTGTTCAATGTGCCGTCAATGCGAACAAGACGTGGCCGAGAAGTGTAACCAATGGCACCCCATAACATCACGTCGGGTGATATGCCAGTATGGCGATGACGAATACACGCTTCCAATGCGCGTTCACCACGATGTCGCCAAACACGGATGCGACCATCGTGATGCTGTAAACAAAACCTGGATTCATCCGAGAAAATGACGTTTAGCCATTCGTGCACCAAGATTCGTCGTTGAGTACACCATCACAGGCGCTCCTGTCTGTGATGCAGCGTCAAATGTAACCGCAGTCATGGTCTCCGAGCTGATAGTCCTTGCTCCTGCAAACGTCGTCGAACTGTTCGTGCAGATGGCCGGCCGCGGTGGCCGTGCGGTTCTAGGCGTTCCAGTCCGGAGCCGCGCTACTGCTACGGTCGCAGGTTCGAATCCTGCCTCGGGCATAGGTGTGTGTGATGTCCTTAGGTTAGTTACGTTTAAGTAGTTCTAAGTTCTAGGGGACTGATGACCACAGCAGTTGAGTCCCATAGTGCTCAGAGCCATTTGAACCATTTTTTTGTTCGTGCAGATGGTTGTTGTCTTGCAAACGTCCCCATCTGTTGACTCAGGGATCGAGACGTGGCTGCACGATCCGTTACAGCCATGTGGATAAGATGCCTGTCATCTCGACTGCTAGTGATACGAGGCCGTTGGGATCCAGCACGGCGTTCCGTATTACCCTCCTGAACCCACCGATTCCATATTCTGCTAAGACTCATTGGATCTCGACCAACGGGATCAGCAGTGTCGCGATACGATAAACCGCAATCGCGATAGGCTACAATCCGACCTTTATCAAAGTCGGAAACGTGATGGTACGCATTTCTCCTCCTTACACGAGGCAGCACAACAACGTTTCACCAGGCAACGCCGGTCAACTGTTGTTTGCGTATGAGAAATCGGTTGGAAACTTTCCTCATGTCAGCACGTTGTAGGTGTCGCCACCGGCGCTAACCTTGTGTGAATGCTCTGAAAAGCTAATCATTTGCGTATCTCAGTATCTTCTTCCTGTCGGTTAAATTTCGCGTCTGTAGCACGTCATCTTCGTAGTGTAGCAATTTTAATGGCCAGTAGTGTATATAATACAGGGAGCGAAAGGTTAATGGAGCAAAAGGTTAATCTAATCTACAACTTCAACAGAAACCAACACTGCAATTACAGGAGTTTAAATTCAGTGCGTAATGCAACACATCTTTTTCTCGGCCAGTTTAGGTTGAAACAATGAGGAATTTTCTGTGGGACATTGTAAAATATTCCTGCTTCACCCTCTATAGCTTCATGAATTTTTTTCGATAGGTGGCGGCGGTATATGTAGCTGTCAAAATGTGTCTGTAACAGAGGTGCCTTCCAGGCAGGCAGCTGTCATTGAGTTTCTTCGGTGAAAAGCCAGAGTATTGCAGATGTTCATAAGCACGTGTAGAAAGTCTACGGAGACATAGCAGTGAACAAAAGCACGGTGAGTTGTCGGGGGAGGCGTCTGTCACTCAAGCAACAAGGTCGCGAACAGCTGCGATTCCTGCAATGTTCGAACGTGCGGACACTCTCGTTCGTGGTGATCGGCGGATCACAGACACCTCGCTGCAGAACTGGACGACTCTGTTGGCAGTGTTGACACACTGGTTCTTCAATTGGGCAACTCAAAGGTGTTTGCCCGCCGGGTTCATTACCACCTAACAGAGGAGCATAAAGAGCAACGAAGGGCGTTCTGTGCGGAATTCCTTGCGCGTTACGATGCTGATCGTGACAAATATTTTGTCGAGCATCGTCATAGGCGATCGTAAATGGGTTCGTCACTTCGAGTCTGAAACGAAACTACAATCCATGGGGTGGCGACACACCACGTTTCCTTCGAAGAAAAAGTTCAAAGACGCAACTCGATAAAGTCATGATGACGGTCTTCTGGCACTCTGAAGGGCTTATTCCGGTTATTCTGTCTGATTTCCTCGCTCATGGTGCATTTATCAAAACAAATACGGCATGCTGAGCTGTGTGTAAAGATTGTCACTCTGCAGGCCACACCCCCTAGTGCACGAGACACCGGCAGATGTCAAATAAGTGCAAACAGGGGCTGTCCTCTGACCAATACTGGCGATTGTCTACAGCGCGGCAGATGACCCAACACAGCACAGTATTGGGGGCCACGTTGTTTAAATAATGATGCAAGTCAATATCTATTCCTCCCCCAAAACTACACACGACAGTAATGAGTGACAACCATATAGGCTGCGTCAGTGGGCTATTCTATGTTAGGATAAGTGCTCGATGGTTTTCACAGCCAGCAGATTTCCTGTCATTTTAAACTTGGCGTAATCGGATTTTCTCACCATTTTTAAATTGCAGTAACTGGTGTCGAGGGGTGGTTAAAATGGCTCTGAGCACTATGGGACTTAATTGCTGTGGTCATCAGTCCCCTAGAACTTAGAACTACTTAAACCTAACTAACCTAAGGCCATCACACATCCATGCCCGAGGCAGGATTCGAACCTGCGACCGTAGCGGTCTCGCGGTTCCAAACTGTAGCGCCTAGAACCGCTCGGCCACTCCGGCCGGCGCTGTCGAGAGGTGGACTTCGAGGAAATTTGTGTTCTCAGTTTCTGAATTGTAATAACAATTGCTTAACTTACGACAGGCATGACGGAATTACTCATTTAGAACGAGTGAGCTGCCTGCTAGAAATAGCCTTTCTAACGACTGGTCACTTTCTAGGAGGCCCTTTGTCCCAGCACGTTTGATTCTAACATCGCAGCTGCGCCAGTACCCCCTGGCCTGCCATCTTTGACTATATACTTAGGCCAAGTGGCCTACTTCCACCAGTATCACAACCACCCGCCAATTTACACTTAGGACAACATCCCTATTTTCACAGTGTCAGAGGAATGAGGGAAACCTCCAACTACTTTCGACTTCCTGGCGAAATTGCAATATTCGGCCATTTTATACATAGGGCAATTCACCTTTTTTCAGAGGTGTGGAAGGGGGAGAGACAGAAAATCCAAAGACTCATCGATGACAAACTCTGCACCTAAATGGCCACAGCCTATCCACTAATCATTCTTTGGAGTGAAGACCAAAAGAAAAGGTAAAAGTGAATTTCTCGGCAATATTCTGACCATTTGAACAAAAGACCGTCTGCTTTTTCGACTCTTTTCCATTTCGTTCTCAATGCAATGATGGTATTTTTTAAATGTAAAAACTGTTCTTCTTAGGCTGCTTTCATACCAGAGCAGATATCACTAGCGACTTGTTGACACACCGAAAAGGAGTGTGACACACTCGGGTGGCTTCTTTTCATACCACTCGTTCCAACTGGCACCCTCAATTGCGTCTTCTGGCTGCCGCAATGGGGTAATAGGAAGTCGTTTGTGTTTCATGGCAGAATCAATCATCTACTCATACATCCGCATACATTGGAAACCACTGTGAGCTGCATACCACATGTTAGGATTTCTTCTTCCATCGCATACCGGAAGGAAGACTGCTAAAATCTCTGTGTGTACAGCACATCCTTTAATCTTATCTTGTCTTCGCGATTTGGGTACAGGAGCGATCCTTAGGGCTCTGAAGAGTACACATTCTCCACTTATTACAAATCCTTGAAGTTTTGTAAGCTGGCTTTCGCGGGATAATTGGCATCTATCTTCAAGAGACTGCCATGTGAGGTGCTTCAGAATTTCCGAGAGAATTTGCGGAATATCTATGCAGATGTAGATACAGATACAGGCGTCTAATAGAGTTGGCAAAGTAAGATCTCTCTCAGTTGCAGTGGGTTTGGCACGTATGATTTGCGCGTCTACCTCAGTCAATCACATAATCTGATTCAAATGGCTGTGAGCACTATGGGACTTAACTTCTGAGGTCATCAGTCCCCTAGAACTTAGAACTGCTGAAACCTAACTAACCTAAGGACATCACACACATCCATGCCCGAGGCAGGATTCGAACCTGCGACCGTAGCGGTCGCGCGGTACCAGACTGTAGCGCCTAGAACCGCTCGGCCACTCCGGCCGCCACATAATCTGGTTTTGTACAAACAGCAGTGCCAGAAGTTATGGGATAACGATATGCACATATACAGATGGCGGTAATATCTCGTACACAATGTACAAAAGGTGGAGCTGTCGTTTGTACTCAGGTCAATCGTGTGAAAAGGTTTCCGACGTGATTATGAGCGCACGAAGGGAATTAACAGACTTTCACAACGCGGAATGATAGTCGGAACTACACGCAAGGGATGTTGCCATTACGGAAATCGTTAGCGAATTCTATATTCCGAGATAAGCAGTGTCGTAGTTGTGCAGAGAGTACCAAATTTCGGGCATTACCTCCCACCAGAGACAACACAGTGGCCGACCTCCTTCACTTAACGACCGAGAGCAGCGGCGTTTACGTAGTCAGTGCTAGCAGACAAGCAACATTGCGTGAAACAACCGCAGAGATCAATGTGGGGCGTACGACGAACGTATCCGTTAGGACAGTGCGGAGAAATTTGACGCTAACGGGCTATGGCAGCAGACGACCACCGCGAGTACCCTTTGTAAAAGCACGACATCACCTGCAGCAGCTCTCCTGGGCTCGTGACCAGTTGGACGCTAGACGACTGGAAAACCGTGATCTGGTCAGATGAGTCCCGATTTCAGTCGGTAAGAGCTGATGGTAGGATTCGAGTGTAGCGTAGACCCCACGAAGTCAGAGACGCAAGTTGAAAACAAGGCACTGTGCAAGGTGGAAGTGGCTCCAGAATGGTGTGGGCTGTGACTACGTGGAATGGATTGTGACTTCTGGTCCAGATGAATTAATCACGGACTGGAAATGGTTATGCTCGCCTGCTTGGAGACCTTCTGCATCCATTCATAGACTTCATGTTCCCAAACAACGATGCCGCACGTCACTGAGCCACAATTTTTCGTGATTAGAGATAGGTCGTTCGCGAACTAACGAGCCCAAAGAAACGGTTCACCAAGATGAACGGAAGGAGGAAAAAATTCTAAGGAAACATCTTTCATAGTTCACTTCGGTCGCGGCTTTCTGCTTATAGTTCCCGGCAACGGCACGTCGGCCAGTCTCGTTCCAGCCTCGGTCCAGTTGCCGTCTGTCTCGGTCTCCGTCTCCCCCGGCCGTACTCGTCCTTCTTCGCGTGGCCACTCGTCGCATTTCCACTGCCGACTGGCTCCTAGTTCATTATCGAGTTGTTCGTTTCGTTCGCTGCGCACGCCCATTCTAGATCTGTTTCAAATCTTTTTGAACTCTGAACTTTGGTTATTTTCGCAATCCATTCATCATCCACGGCCGGTAATTAAAATGTATTTTATAGTTATGTAAATCACATAAAAATGACGTTGTATGTAATACATCTTTTCGGGTAACAGCTTCCTTCACTATTTCGATAAACAGAAGAAGACAAACCTATAAAAAGGCAAGTTTTTTTAATTACACATGCAATGGAAGTCGGCACGGCACGAGTGGCCATTTTCGGTCTTTTTTTGATTCAAGGTAAAACAGTATATTCATTGTTATGGAACGCAGACCGACTTACAACCGAACGAAACCCGCGCTCTGTAATAGAGTGTCTGATGTATTTTGAAAGAGAATACGATTATTTCAGTTGCACAGGGTGGCGCACGAAAAATAGGCCGCTCATTGTTGCCCACCAATCGTCTATTGTTTCGAAGTTATTGTTTGCATTAGCTTATTTGTTATTTCTTTCCTGCCTGATTATTACATGTTTATGTATTCTGCTCGTAGCGGTCAACAAATCGTGCGTAATTGGCGAGCAGTCTGTACCCGGGGCCGGTTTTTCATTCGCCACCTTATATTATTTCACTGCGATCGGCCACATAACGCTAGAGTTGCCTAAACGAGAGGTTTTGCAGAATCACGAAAATTGCTTCTATAACTGAATGAGGATACTTTAATGAGTAAAAACTCTGTACTCCAGAGGTTCAAATGGCTCCGAGCACTATGGGACTTAACTGGTGAGGTCATCAGTCCCCTAGAACTTAGAACTACTTAAACCTAACTAACCTAAGGACATTACACACATCTATTCCCGAGGCAGGATTCGAACCTGCGACCGTAGTGGTCGCGCGGTTCCAGACTGTAGCGCCTTGAACCGCTCGGCCACCTCGGCCGGCTACTCCAGAGGGGAACCAAGTACCCCCTCTTGGCGCCTGTCATCTTCAGTCACCGATGCTAATAATTTTAAATTTTTCATAAGAACAATATAACATCCATAAATGAACGGTTCCCAAGAAAGAGCGATCAACAGTGAACTAGTTCCCAAGGGTCAACGAGTTTGCCCATCTCTATTCCTGACTGGTTTGAAGAACATTTGGAACGGTTCGAAGGGACGATTTGGCCACACAAATTGCCCGACATGAGTCCCACTGAACATTTATGGGACATAACCGAGAGGTCAAAATCCTGCACCGACAACACTTTCACGATTATGGACGGTTATAGAGTCAGCACGGCTCAGTATTTCTGCGGACTTCCAACGACTTGTTGAGTCCAGGCCAGTTTGAGCTGCTGCAACACGCCGAGCAAAATAAGCTCCGACACGGTATCACGTCTCAGTATTGTCGCGGCTCTGTAGACGACTACTGTTTCCGTCTGCAGCGGTTTGCGCTTCGCAGTTCAAATCTGGCAACACTGGTGCCAGCTGCCAGAGATTCTCTCTCTCAGCAACTCTACTACAGACTAAGCTGGTCATGTGATCATGGTGTTCTCTTGGTTTCACTAAGTGGAAATTGTAATGTTACCATTTTTCTAGATTTCTGCCGTCGCTTACATTACCGAAGTGACAGTTGCTCGCCGATGCGGGTGCTGACTTGTGCAGGTTATCTGGAAACTAATCATAAAAGTTAACGGAATCTCTGGACAGAATAAAACTCGCTTTACAGTTCATATGTGCCATACAGAAAAAAGTCGCGACCTGGCAAAATCCCGATGTAGATCGTGCTTGGCAATGGAACCAGGGACCTGACACTATGACATATACCACACTGACCTATATGGATGGGATAAAGGTTAAAGAACGAATGGCGTCTGGGAAGAACGATTGTCGGCAACGCTCTGTTTTAGCAGTAATTTCTCGAATTTTCTTGTGATCATTTAGTGCGACGTATATGAGCAGAAGTAATATGTTGACCGACTCTTCCCGAAAAATGCTCTGTAGAAATATCAGCAGCAAACCTCTTTGCGTTACACAACGTCTTTTCTGAACTTTCAGCCTCTGAAATCTTGTGAGCATCTCCTTAACGCTCTCGCGCCGACTAAACGAGCCCGTGACGAATCACGCCGCTCTTCGTTGGGTCTTTTCTGCCTCTTTTATCAGTCCCAGCTAGTATGGGTCGCGCCGGCCGGAGTGGCCGAGCGGTTCAAGGCGCTACAGTCTAGAATCGCGAGACCGCTACGGTCGCAGGTTCGAATCCTGCCTCGGGCGTGGATGTGTGTGATGTCCTTAGGTTAGTTAGGTTTAAGTAGTTCTAAGTTCTAGGGGACTGATGACCTCAGAAGTTGAGTCCCACAGCGCTCAGAGCCATTTGGTAAGGGTCCCAGACTGACGAACACAACTCAATAATCGGTCTAACTAGCGCCTTGGAGTCTCTGGCATGTGGCAAATGAATAAAACGCCTGTGATCGTCATTCTCTTCTCATCTTATTTTCCATTGTCTAAACTTTCTCATTTGGGGCCAAGCGTTCTTGGCAAGTCTTCATTTTCCTCGGTCCCACACTCCCCGTTATTTTTAACATTTTTATGCAGCGACAGCAACTGATATTGTTTATATAAGAATATACAGCCTGCAGTTGCAGGTTAACTTTATCGTTTACCTAAGTTTCAACGTTAGTAATAACGTCTTCTTCAGAACCTGCAACAAGTTAATATTATAATGCACTAGTAAATTATATTAGATATGGTCATCCTACAGGACGCAACGTATAGTACTTACATAAATTATAATTAAAATGTTTGCCTAAAACAGGCCATGTCCTAAGTCAACTTCATAAAACTTGATGCATAATCATGTTGATGTTTCTCCCGCAAGCCCACGCGCACACAGTCGATCAACCTTCTACTTTGATTTCGTCTTCCCCTGTCAGCTTCCACAACCACCTCTTCCATTCTGTTGCCAACATAAGTATCGCCCCTTCTCATGACGTGTCCGCACTGTCCCACTTTTCTCTCTTGAACTTCTTTGATACCTCCATCATTTTGATGCTGCCTTATATCCTCTCGTTTCCCAGTCCACCAACTCTGCTGACGCCAGAAATTCTTCTTAACAGTCTCATTTTAGCCAAACCCATCCCTTACAATGCACCTTAATTGATGCCCAAGTTTCTTCTGCTCCGTACAGCATTGCTGATGTCTCTATTGCCTAATACGCCATTCCTTCAGTTTCCATATTTATTTTTCTATCACAGAATAAATCTGACGACTTTTTTCATTTCGTCCAACTTACTGTATCTGCATCTGTGGGCTATTGCCTATTCGGTTCATCGTGGAGCATATTTTTGTCAAACCGTATACGGGGAACAGTGAGCAAAATGATTGGCACACGAAAAAGAAAAGTAACGAAAGAAAATATTTCTAGTGAAAGGAATTTCAAACGAGAAACAAGACAGAGGAGTATTGAAAATTATAAAAGGAGGCAGGCGAACGCTTTTGTCTACAAGTGCTATAACGCCGGGGTCCCCTTCCCGCTGACCCCAGAATTCTCCCCTTCCCCTGTCGCCGTAGGACGTACAGAAGCAATAACCTTGTTTCTGCGAAGAGCCGGGGGCCAGAATCAAATCACGGGCTGTAATTTTTTATCCCAACGATTTTATTCCGGGCGCTCTCTTCCTCGCTGTTTCTGCCCCTCCCCTCCCTGTCGGGCCCCATAAAGCAGGGGATCGGCAGCGGCGGTTATCACGGCCGCTTAATTCGGCCTTCGCTTCTTCCTTCCCCCCCCCCCCCCCCCCCCCCCCGGCTTTGCAGCCGTGCCGCCACCGTGGGCGACTCTCTAGCAGATTATTCGGCGCGGTTAGGCCTTCCCTGATAAGAGGACCACTAAGCCCTTCCTGGCTGTGTAACTTGCTGCCTCTGCAGAACGAATCCATCCCCAAAGCAGCGCCACACCTCGCCTTATCTCTATCTCGTGTGGGCCAGTCGCCTGTCTGGACCTAAGAGAACCGAAGATGTCGTCAACCTCGTAAGGATTTCATATGTTATCTGCCACGGCAAGTAATTCACCTTTACTGTACCGGGACAAAGATGAATGAGCGCGCTACGCAAGTAGTGAATACGGTCTTTGTGTTTAAGTCTATCTGTGGTGAGCTTGATCGTCTGTCAGTTGTACAGCGTTGGGGCACTGTTCCTTGAGGAATAGTAGCGAGTAGTTGAGTTTTTTTAGAGAAGCAGATTTGATATTTATGACTCTGAGAGAAATTATCTGGAATAGTTTATTACGGAGATAAGAACTTTCAAATTCTAAAGGTTACAGGGTAAAATACAGGGAGCGAAAGGCTATTTACAATTTGTACAGAAACCAGATGGCAGTTATAAGAGTCGAGGGGCATGAAAGGGAAGCAGTGGTTGGGAAGGGAGTGAGACAGGGTTTTAGCCTATCCCCCATGTTATTCAATCTGTATATTGAGCATGCAGTAAAGGAAACAAAAGAAAAATTTTGAGTAGGTATTAAAATCCATGGAGAAGAAATAAAAACTTTGAGGTTCGCCGATGACATTGTAATTCTGTCAGAGACAGCAAAGGACTTGGAAGAACAGTTGAACGGAATGGACAGTGTCTTGAAAGGAGGAGATAAGACGAACATCAACAAAAGCTAAACGAGGATGATGGAATGTAGTCGAATAAAGTCGGGTGACGCTGAGGGAATTAGATTAAGAAATGAGACTCTTGAAGTAGTAAATGAGTTTTGCTATTTGGGGAGCAAAATAACTGATGATGGTCGAAGTAGAGAGGGTATAAGATGTAGACTGGCTATGGTAAGGGAATCGTTTCTGAAGAAGAGAAATTTGTTAACATCGAGAATAGATTTAGGTGTCAGGAAGTCGTTTCTGAAAGTATTAGTATGGAATTTAGAAATGCATGGACGTGAAACATGGACTATAAATAGTTTGGACAAGAAGAGAACAGAAGCTTTCGAAACGTGGTGCTACAGAAGAATGATGGAGATCAAATGGGTGGATCACATAACTAATGAGGAGGTATTGAATAGAACTGGGGAGAAGAGATAACTTGACTAGAAGAAGGGACCAGTTGGTAGGACATGTTCTGAGGCATCAAGGGATCACCAATTTAGTATTGGAGGGCAGCGTGGAGGGTAAAAATCGTAGAGGGAGACCAAGAGATGAATACACTAAACAGATTCGGAAGGATTTAGGTCGTAGTAGGTACGGGGAGATGAAGAAGCTTGCACAGGATAGAGTAGCATCAAACCAGTCTCAGGACTGAAGACCACAACAATAACAACAACTTATTTGTAAATATATTGATTCTATTGGCGGAGAACATCTTTGGGGAAATTTTTCAAGGTAAACAATGCATGTCCAAGAATGGAATGTGTTTGTCAGACGGAAATTTTTGTCCTTCAGATAACTAATACCATTCATGATTAGTGTTAATTTTATCTCTCTGTTTTCTTTAGAAATAACACAATTGGTTGGCAAAGAACCGTTTAAAATATATAAAAATTTTTATTGAGACACCTGGCTTCAGCAGTCTTACCTGTCTTCTTCAGGTCGTAAACAATTCTTTGTACTGTTCATTACACGCTGAACCTTATGCACAAGATGTCACGTGGACAAAACTCAGCACAATTATAACTGGAACTTAGTTGAAGTGCATGAATCTACAAGGAGACTACACTGAACAATAAAAAAAAGTTTCGGTGATGTAAATACTTGTTTTCCATTCCGTTCTGAGAACTTTCCAAACCTCCCTCGTATTTCCTGAAAGTCTTAAATATGCATCAGTGGCATCCGCATATAAAACTGGAGATAACATACCACCTCTCATTGCTGACCAATTTCAGACCTTCCAGTCGTTTCGAAAGTTTTTAAGAAACTTGGCTGTGATAGTACACGGACTCATTTTTCTGAAAATGAACCAGTGAAGTGTATATCAGTTTAGCTTTCCTGCAATATTTTTCACAGAGAAAGCCACACAATATCTCAGAAATTATGTCCTGCAAAAGCTAAAGAAAACAATTATGCCGTTGACGTTTTCAGACACATGTTAACAGGCGAAGGAATGGGAACAGGCTTGTCTTCGTTCCACCAAGCGGCAACTGGAGATGCTCGTAGGCGGTGGTGGGGGAAACGACTTCGTGCAAGAAAGTTAATCGCCTTTTAAGTTTCGTAACTTTCGCGTAAACTGGCATGACCGTGTGCAAGTAGGGTGTTTCCACATGAAAGCTGGCTTACGTGACTGGTAGTGGGGACAAGGACGTGTAAGTAATTCACGCCTGTGGAATCCCGTCTTGACGCTAGCCGGTGTTTCTCGTGAGTCACGACCGACTCGAGCCATCCGCGTCCGCGTCTCTACAGCGAGTCGATACGCAGCGCCCCCATTCCTCGCAGCTGCATACTCTCTCATCAGCGCGCAGTAGATTCCCCGACAGCTCCATCCACAACTTGCCTTCCCAACTTACCTGCTCCTCGTCGGACTTGTTCGAGCATTAGACCAGTCACTCACCTTCCGTTCTACAGAATGAGTACACTACGTAACACAATTGAAGGCTAACTTTTTCGAAAATCCATAATTGCCTCCCACTGCGACGCCTGAGTTTGAAATTTGGCTCAAAGACGACTGAAATCTTTCTCTGTAATTGTCAATGTCAATAAAGTTCACCAACAGCAGTGTAATTTCAGATATTATTTTATTTTATTCTCAAGGATACCAGTTTCGGCATTTCATTATGCCATCTTCAGGCTCCAAACGCTCCATTCCAAATAAACGAACCTCTGATATTACCTTTTTTTGTAGAAATAACCGATACCATCTACACTATCGATTCTTTTATAGGTGAACATTACATCAGATGTTTAAATGAAAGAATTTCATATAATTTTAAATACGATGTATTACATTTCAAGCTAATATGTATAAAAATATATTAATTTGTTAGTGCTCTGTATGTACAGTTAAAATTACTCTTCTTTCAGAAATATTTGAAATTATGAAATATCTGACTGTGGTGTGCGTACTGTAAGACCTTCGGTACACATACCATCAGATTATTTGACTTGTCGCTCTAACGAAGCAGGCGAGTGTCAGCAATATGTCTCGTGGTCTTATCGTGGCGTGTTTATCTTCTGCCGTTAGGTCAGACGATAGAAATGCCACTTGCTCCCTTACAGTAGCAGATTGACGGTGACCAACTTTAAACAGAACTTGATTAATTTTCAAACACATTTATTAAAATAATAACAAATACAGAATTACGTAACTTGATTCTGGATGCTATTTACAATTGACAATCTGAAGTTCCTTTGGTCTTCGTACGTTAATCTTATTCTCACATATCTCTGATACTTGACAAAGTGCCTATTCATTTATCTTCATGGCTATGTACAGGAATATGATAATCTTATTACGCGCAGACTGAAACTTGACTACAGACTGGTACATACAAATGCAGACTAATGCAGACTGACTAATCGGAGGCCTGTACACTCGTTATAATACCTCGAGCGTTCAGGTATCACTGCGCGAGTGTGATCCGCGAGGAGAAAAGGTTCTACTTAGCAGCAATCTCATTGGCTGCGTTACATATTAATATGCGGATCGGCGGAAGCAGAATTTGGTCCGTCTTTATGGCAGCGCCATCTCGTAGAGCGGAGATGGACGAGCGCTGCGCCTGCGCTGTTCTGCTTAGCGGGGCGCGCTCTAGTGGGAAAGTTGTGTACGCGCGGACTACGCGGAACTATGTACACAACACTGACATACTTAAAATTTATATTATTAATTTCACAATCTAACGCTAATTATTAAATTTATTTCTCGAGCATTTATAAAATCATATTACACTATGTGATCAAAAGCATCCGGACACCTCGAAAATCATACTTTTTCATATTAGGTGCACTGTGCTGCCACCTAAAGCCAGGTACTCCATATCAGCGACCTCAGTAGTCGTTAGACATCGTGAGAGACCAGAATGGGTCGCTCCGCGGAACTCACAGGCCTCGAACGTGGTCAGATGATTGGGTGTCACTTGTGTCATACGTTTGTACGCGAGATTTACACACTACTAAACATCCCTAAGTCCACTGTTTCCTATGTGGTAGTATAGTGGAAACGTGAAGGGACACGTACACACAAAAGCAGACAGGCAAACTTCGTCTGTTGACTGACAGAGACCACCAACAGCTGACGAGGTACGTAATATGAATAGGCAGACATCTATCCAGGCCATCACACAGGAACTCCAAGTAAGCAACTACAAGTACTATGACAGTTAGGCGGCAGCTGAGAAAACTTGGATTTCATGGCCGAGCGGCTGCTCATAAGCCACACATCACGCCGGTAAATGCCAAACGACGCTCCGCTTGGTGTAAGGAGCGTAAACATTGGACGATTGAACAGTGGAAAAACGTTCTGTGGAGTGACGAATCACGGTACGCAATGTGGCGATCCGACGGCAGGGTGTGAGTATGGCGAACGCCCGGTGAACGTCATCTGCCAGAGTGTGTAGTGCCCTTGTTTCGCGTGGCACACAGGCCTACATTGATGTTTTAAGCACCTTCTTGCTTCCCACTGTTGTAGAGAAATTCGGGGATAGTGATTGCACCTTTCAACACGATCGAGCACCTGTTCATAATGCATGGCACTTGGCGGATGGGTTACACGACAATAACATCCCTGTAGTGGACTGGGCTGCACAGAGTCCTGATCTGTAGAACACCTCTGGGATGTTTTGGAGCGCCGACTTCGTGCCAGGCCTCATCGATCGACACTGATACCTCTCCTCAGTGCAGCACTCGACGAAGAATGGGCTGCCATTCCCCAAGCACCTGATTGAACCTATGTCTGCGGGAGTGGAAGCTGTCATCAAGGCTAAGGATGGGCCAACACCATATTCCAGCATTACCGATGGAGACGGTCTTAGAGGGACCCATTGCCGCTTTATTCACGTGTGTGTCAAGGTCTCACGTCTCAGGAAGGTGCGAAAAGACACAAGCACCCTTCGCTGCTTCGGATCACGTTCAAATTTCGTCGAATGGTTTTGAAAGGTCCCCAGCAGTTCCACCGTGTACACCAGAGGAAAAATTGCGGTCGCACTGCACTCCAAATAGGTGCGATCACTCTGAATGGGGATGCTGGCTGACAATGTCTTTAAAGAAGGGTCGAATCGTCCGGAGGGTATCAGCAGTGTTGAAGGTTGTCAGTTCACCGTTCTGCTCCTCATTGCACTGCGAATTGTAGCTTTCGACCGCGAAGTGAGTCGGAATCAATGCCCCGAGGGAAGGCGTTCTTCCGCGCTACCCTTCAAGGCGTCTTCGTATCGACTCTGTACGGCGGCATGTCTTAAATGATTTTCTGTGCCACTCACATGTGCATGATGTCAACACAGGGCGTCGCGGTTCTGACCTTCATCGAAGAAGTGTCAAGAGAAGGGGTGAAAAGTGGCTAAGAAGGACTTAACAACTTTCTCATCGTTTAACACGTCCACGGTGGTGCTGGGCATAACTTTGGTGAAATTTGGTGCCAGTATGACAACATTAACCTACCTTACACCTCACATTAACTTCTGAGCTGTGACCATTCTTCACATATGTCGACGCCTTGCTTTTTGTAGCGTCGTCGAGCCCAAGGATGATTGACTGACTGTTTGAGGAGAGTTATGGGACTAAACGGCGAAGTCATTAGTCCAACGAATCAAAAATAACTTGCGGAAAATAGAGGCTAAAAGTGGGAGGATTCAGTCAGAGGGGTCACACTACAAAGTGAGGAAGCTAAAAGCACACACAGTAGAAGGTATAAAAGAGTAGGCCAAATCTAAAAACTGGAAAAACGGAGGGATAAGAGACAGCCCGCGGGTGACATGACGGGGCGCCAGGCTTTTGCATAATTACAGACGACGGTTGTGGGCACCTTCAAGCCAAATTTCAAACTTCCACGTCGCAACGGGAAATTATTACGAGGTTACGAAAATGTGATAAATTCCGTTGCGCAGTTTATAACGAAACGCGCAGCTCTTGCTTGGATCTTCATTACTTCCGCTATGAATTCTACCTGGTACAGATTACATACAGGTGAGCTATATTAAAGTATCGGTCGAACAAGATTTTGTTGGCTGCCTCTTCCGTGGATGAACCACAGTTAATGATAATTCTTTCGATGAGCCTCAGTCTTGCTTCCGCCTTTCGTGCGATTACTTGTATATGGTACTCCACTTTAAGTCGGTCTGTACGCATACTCCTACATATTTAATTAACGTGACTGCTTCCAGTGGCTGTTCAAGACTCGCTTAATTGTACAATGACGGGTGTTTCCGCCAGTTCATCCACAATACACTGAGATGACAAAAGCCATGGGATAGCGATGTGCCCATATACAGATGGCGGTGGTATCGCGTACATAAGGTATAAAAAGGCACTGCGTTGCTGGTGCTGTCATTTGTACTCAGGTAAACTGGAAATGCAGTGTGGCTAGGGCCTCCCGTCGGGTAGACCGCTCGCCTCGTGCACGTCTTTCGAATTGAAGCCACTTCGGCGGCTTGCGTGTCGATGGGGATGAAATGATGATGATAAGGACAACACAACACAAAGTCCCTGAGCGGAGAAAATCTCCGACCCAGCCGGGAATGGAACCCAGGCCGTTAGGTATGACATTCCGTCGCTCTGACCACTCAGCTACCAGGGGCGGACTGTATTCAGGTGCTTCATGTGAGATGTTCCGTCATGATTCTGGCCGCACAACGGGAGTTAACAGACTTTGAACGCGGAATGGTAGTCGCAGCTAGGCGCATGGGACACTCCGTTTCGGAAATTGTTACGAAATTCAGTATTTCAAGATCCATAGTGTCAGCAATGGGCCGAGAATACAAAATTTCAGGCACTGCCTCTCGCCATGGACGCGCAGTGGCCGACGGCCTTCACTTAATGACCGGGAGCAGTGGCGTTTGCGTACAGTTGACAGTGCTAACACGCAGGTAATACTGCGTGAAACAACCGCAGAAATCAATGTGGGACATACGACCAACATATCTGAGCTGTGGCTGGCTCGTGTTATGCATTGCATTAAACCTTGGTTGCTATTCTGTGATTAGTCTCCCGCAGTTATCGCGATTATGCTGTCATCCTCTCTCTCCACGAGTCGGAGCAGCAGCGTCTATCGATATTCGCACCCTTGTACTATCTTTGGACTCGCGCTTATAGTTTCCGGCTGTGCCGTGAGCTGACAGTTGGTCGGGTGGCGTAGAGCTAAGAGGAAGTCTCCGTGGCGCGTGTCTGGCCGGGGCTGCTGGCGGCGTGTGAGAGGCTGTTACCATTGCTACGAGGTCCATGACCCACCTGTTGGGACATTCCCACGAGCAACAACGTGTGTTTTAAAGTTGGCGATATTCTAGCTGCCCTCCTGTGAAAAACTTCCTGGCAGATTAAAACTGTGTGCCGGACCGAGACTCGAACTCGGGACTTTTGCCTTTCGCGGGCAAGTGCTCTACCATCTGAGCTACCCAAGCACGACTCACGCCCCGTCCTCACTGCTTTACTTCCGCCAGTACCTCGCCTCCTGTGTAGTTTAACTTGATTATTTTTGAATTGAAGTGCAGCAGCGGAATCTTCTGCCTTGTGGCCGTTAACGTTCCAGTTCCTGCCCTGGATGTTGACGAAAATTCAGGCAGTGTATTTTCCTCATCATGTTGTGGCTGTCCAGCACAGCGCGCAGTTTGAAAGCTGAATGTGTAATTCGTTGTCGGCGCCAATACCTTCTGCATTGTTCCATTGAACTCCCCGTTGTGTGCTGGTCGGGTTGAGTGGAAGGTATCCTGTCGCTTGGTCTGTTGATTGTCTGTCGGTTGGGTGGCCGTCAGATTGAAAATTGTTGGGCCGACTGCCGGTCTCACCTAAGCGAGCGTTAGTGTTTGAATTCCAGGAAACTTCTGAGCGATGTTTGCCGTGCTGCCTTTTGTCCTTGTTCTTTGTTTATGTATGGCTTCAGTCGGTTTTAAATTAAAGTTGTTTTTCCCTTAAGGCGTGAAATTGTGTAAGATGGCAAGAACTATGCCCCTTACACGAAGTCATTAAAGATCACCTAACTCACGTTGAGCGAACAGCAGGGCTGAACAAAAATGACTGACAAGGCACAATGCATCTTGTAGTATGGACATATTGGAATAATTAACGTCAGGTGATGGTTTTAAAAGTAATACACATGACATGAAAACTTAGTGGAAACGCATCTATATACTGGAGGCTAGTTTATCCCAGGGAAGTATTCAGAGTTGACCGGGGCCAGCTGGGGAATGGTGAAGGGAAGCGACAACAGGCAGCTTAGGGTGGCTCAAGCTCTGAGAAAGTGGTAATGGGGCGTAGCCTCCAGATGCCTTAAGATGAGTGACAGTGAGTGGGTGGTTGACCCCATGCTGGTGTACCGGGAAGCAGACGGAGAACTTGTATGCCTGTTGATAAATGTCCGTCATCCCGTTTTCAGTGAAACATGGGAGTAAGCAATGCAAAGCTATGGTGGAGCAGTCAGCAGAGACCAAAATATGCGTGTTCATGACTATAGCAACTTCACGCTGAATTCAAGGTCCGCAGAGTCTGAAGTAAATCAGGTGAAGAGTGACAGAATGAAATACGCCGGCCTCCGATGGGAACATAGGACCAGGGAATTTGAAGTACTCTCCTGGGAGAATTACGGATTAATGGTGTTTTGTGCAGACGCTAACCTTGCTGGGTGGCCGGGGAGGAGCTAAATAGCAGAAGTTGAGAGGAAGGGAAATTTTGTGGGAATTTGTTCACTTCCCAGAGCAGACATTGGTCGGCGCTGGGAAGTGACACATAATTAACACGGCTTGCACTGCAATTGGCGTAAGTGATTTTGCTGGAGGGGAAACCAAGGCGAAGAGCAGACTGGGACAAGTCCCCGTGGAGTTCTTCTGTTCCCACCTTGCCTACAGTGCGGACATGGCATTCTTTACTCAGCTTACCTGAGAGAGAGTGAGCATCTCTGCAGTTTAGGACTTAGCAAATGGAACGATTGAGCTTGGAGATAGATAGTTTTGGTTCAGCTATGTACTGAGCAAGATAGCTCAGAGTGAATAGACGAGCGCAGCCCTGCAGTACCATGAGGCCGGCCGACGTCCACACAACAATGACGCCCCGCCACGCTGACTACGGTGATACTGCACCCACTCCAGCTTGAGTTGGCCACTGATTAATTTGTTGGATCACATCGGCAAAGTTTCCAAAAGGGTTTCATAGGCCATGTATTGTAGAATTCTTCTCACACTTCGCATTACGCCTAGGTCAGTCGATAGGAATTACTTTTGAGTTATCGCGCTTTACTCCACGCAAACGCAATTTATTACCACTGCCTGATAGGAGAGTCTTTTAATGTGATGATTGGAGGTCGGGAGTTAAAATAAATTTGTGTTAATCGACTGCATCTGTTTTCAATCAAGTAGTTGAAATCCCAAGTCACTTTCTTAATTATGTTCAACATTTGCATCTGGTGTTCAATAGCTGAATATAACATCAATGTGCACCCATTTTTAATTAAAAGTGATCAATTCTGAATCAATTAATGTCAACACTGCCACCGCAGTTCAATCAGGAGTCACAGGGCCTTATTACTTTTTTTTGCGTTATCTGATATTGTGGCAGTTTTGCACTCTCTGTTGATCTTTTAGTCAATTAGCTGGGGGCGAACACACGCGAAAACCAGATAAGTGACGGGTGGGGTGTTACAACTGAATGGCGCATTTAGCCAGGAATTAAGTTCTAAACTTAATGTTTGGATTGCTCTGTTTTTAAAGTTTTTTTTTTTTTTTTTTTTTTTTTTTTGTCAAATGAATAAAGTAGTGTGTTCGAGTGCAACTGACAGCGACTCATTTTGGCTCCTTTCCACAAATTATAGTATGTCCTGTCCTGCGGCTACAGCAGGGGATTTAGGGCTGTGTGGCGAAATTTGGCGTTAATGGGTTCTGGCAGCAGACGACCGATGTGAGTGCATTTGCAAGAGATCGCCTGCAGAGCCTCTCCTGGGCTCGTCACCATACCGGTTGGACCCTAGACGACTGAAAAACCGTGGCCTGGTTATATGAGTGCTGATTTTATCTTGTAACAGCTGATGGCACAGGCCACAGGAAACCATACATCCAAGGCACTGTGCAAGCCGGTTGTTGTTGTGGTCTTCAGTCCTGAGACTGGTTTGATGCAGCTCTCCATGCTACTCTATCTTGTGTAAGCTTCTTCATATCCAAGTACCTACTGCAGTCTACATCCTTCTGAATCTGCCTAGTGTATTCCTCTCTTGGTCTCCCTCTACGAATTTTACCCTCCACGCTGCCCTCCAATACTAAATTGGTGATCCCTCGATGTCTCAGAACATGTCCTACCAACCGATCCCTTCCTCTAGTTAAGTTGTGCCACAAGCTCCTCTTCTCCCCAATTCTATTCAATACCTCCTCATTAGTTATGTGATCTACCCATCTAATCTTCACCATTCTTCTGTAGCACTACATTTCTAAAGATTCTATTCTCTTCTTGTCTAAACTATTTATCGTCCACGTTTCACTTCCATACATGGCTACACTCGATACAAATACTTTCAGAAACGACTTCCTAGTGACTCCATAATACTCTGGGCCGTGTTTATATGGAATGGACTGGGTCCTCTAGCACAACTGGGCCGTTCATTGACGGAAACGGCTGTGTTCGGCTACTTGGAGACAATTTGCATGAACTTTATGTTCCCAAACAATGATGCCGATTGTCACCGAGCCACAATTGTTCGTGACTGATTTGAAGAACATTCTGAACAATTCGAGCCGGCCGGGGTGGCCGAGCGGTTCTAGGCGCTACAGTCTGGAACCGTGCGCGCATGGGTGTGTGTGATGTCCTTAAGTTAGTTAGGTTTAAGTAGTTCTAAGTTATGTCTCATAGTGCTCAGAGCCGTTGAACAATTCGAGCGAATGATCTGGCGACACAAATCGCCCGACAAGTATCCCATCGAAGACTTATGGGGCATAATCGAGAAGTCGGTTCGTGCACAAAACCCTGCACCGGCAAGAACTTTGGAATTATGGACGGCTATAGAGATAGCATGGCGAAGTATTTCCGCAGGGTCTCCCAAAGAATTTGTCAGGTCCATGCCACGTCGAGTTGCTGCACTGCGCCGGGCAAAAAGTGGTCCGACAGGATATTAGGATGTATCCCATGAGTTCTGTTACTTCAGTGTAAAGCTCTGTGCATTATTTTTCTAGATGGTTGCTCCCTGCCGATCCTGGGCAGGTCTTACTGCGCTTCGCTACAGCTTTGGGCGTTGTGACCCCTGTATGGAACACCATTGCGCCATCTGTGAACACAAGTGAAACTGACACAGTTTCGTGGCAGTGGAATAATGAAGGACAAATTTGTTTACCATCATAATCTCTGTGAAATTTTCCAATTTTTCGGTCAGTGAAAACTGACTCCTATTTCCCACAATCTAGTAGAAAGCGTCGGACGCTCTTTAAGATACTCGCAGATAACGCAATATTCTATCAGAAAGTCCCAGCGCCAGAAGAGAAGATAGATTTGCAGAACATTTATGAATCGCGCAGGCTTGGTAGTTGACCCTGAACGTAAACAAACATGCTGCGCATACATAGGAAAACAAATGCAGTATTCATTATTATGACGAAATCTTGTAAGCAGTATCTATCGCAAAATATCTAGGAGTAATTATCCACAGCGACCTTAAGGGGAAGGACCACATAAAACAAATAGTAGCAAAAACAGATACCAGGCTTAGATTCATAGGAAGAATCTTAACGTAACTCACCCACGAAGGAAGTGGCATGCAAGGCGCTTGTTCGACCGGTTCTTCTTCAATATGGGACCCTTAACAGGTAGGCCAGGTAGGACTGACAGGAGAGAGGAGAGAGAAAGAGAGAGAGAGAGAACTTTCAACGAAGAGCGTTGCCTTTCATCACGGGAGAGTTTAGTTGGTGCGAGAGCTTTGCCTAAGTGCTCAACAAACTCCATCATCGACCGACGATACGAGAGAGGATTTGTGAATCACAGTGAGGTTTACTACTGAGGTTCCGTGAGGACTATTTTCGGGAATATTCGCTCTTCCTCTCACACGACGAGAAAATTCTAGAAATTAGAGCCAATACCGACAACCATGCTCCGCAAGCACCATTCGCCAGTGGAATTGGCTACATGCGATCAGTTAGTAGTATCAGAGGTTCAAATGGTTCAAATGGCTCTGAGCACTATGAGACTCAACTGCTGAGGTCATTAGTCCCCTAGAACTTAGAACTAGTTAAACCTAACTAACCTAAGGACATCACAAACATCCATGCCCGAGGCAGGATTCGAACCTGCGACCGTAGCGGTCTTGCGGTTCCAGACTGCAGCGCCTTTAACCGCACGGCCACTTCGGCTGGCTGTATCAGAGGTACTATCAGCCATACGCACCATTAGATGGTTTGCGATGACGTAGATGTCGATGTAGAAGCAGACAATCTGTTTTAAGTCATATTATATGATATTTTTATGGTACAGCTTCAACTGCGCAGTTAAACCCGGCAGGTTTCACGTCCCACGCAACCCTACTGGGACCTCCCTGACTGCCCTAACACAATCAGTTTGTTTCCGTTACTTTGCATGCAACATGCAGTATTTCATCGCTCCGAAAGCGAGATCGCAATCAGTGCAGGAGTTTGATAGCCCTAAACACTATGCTATATTTATGCAACACACTTGCATCTTACCGAAAGGCGAGTCACGGGATAGGCAAAGGGCTTCCTCACTCTCAGTCTCACTTCCCACATTACCTGAGTTTTCAGCGCGTCGGTCCCCTCTGTTATGGGAAACTAGCTGGTGACAGTGAATACTCCCACTGTTTTCTTCACTCACCTGGAACAAAGAGAAAGAGAGAACATTAGAGACTATGGAATATGAATTTTTAGTAGGTATACGATGTACACTTCATAACATTACGACCATCCGTCTGCTTCTGGTATGAAGAAGCCTACGGGAGACGGTCTGACGGACCTTGTGAGGTTTATGGGAGTATGAGTATCGATCTCTTCATTAGTTACTGCGTCACTATACGGATATAAATTAATTTTTTCGTTCTCGTGTCGTGGGTCCAGTTTATTTTACTCTTAAAGTCCTGTTAACTGATTCCTCCGTCGCTTCTTGGTAGAACAACTAATAGTTATAAATGAAAAATACAAAATTGTGAATGTTCTGCAGTATTACTGTATGCTTATAACACACACTATTCTTTGCTTTTAATTATAACTCCTTTTGAAATAATGTTTGTACGAGTGATGCTTCTCTCTGTGTTCTCGTCACAAACAAACCAGGCGCAAAAAAAATGTATACACAGAAACATACCGATTGTAAAAGGAAAAGAAGCTTGAAGTATCTTGTTTTAACGAGAACGAATGATTTCGTTTAGAATACAAATTTCTGCTTGTGAAGACGTCGGCGGCAAAAACATACGCGACTTAAGTGACGTAGATATACAGAAAGAAATGTGTTCGGTATGGGAAGGGATCGAAGAGGGGAACCTGTCATCACCCATATCGAGCCACTGAAACGCGTTGATGTTCCATTTTGTATGCAAGATGAAATTCGTTCGAATAAACCGATGTTCTATGTAAAATGAGACTCGTCGTCAGGAAAAGTGCGAGTGTGAAACAGAAACACACAAAGCTGGAGGATTATTTGCCGAAAGCGAAGTGAAAGCAAGCGATGCGAAATGTAGTGCCTTTAAACTGTAAATTCCATTCTTCAGGAATTAAACAAAGTTATGGAAGAATGGAAGCCTTAGAAGCTGGAACTAGGAAGGAACAAATTTATTAATATTGTATTGTGTGCCGACGACCAAGTTCTCCTAGCAGAAAGTGAAAGTGCTTAACAACTGTCGTTATATCTGTAGACTAAACGACAGTGGTGGCATTAGAAGGGACATACATAAGAAGAGCAAAAATAGTGATAAAGAACAAATTAATACAACTGCTAAATTTTTTTGACATCTCAGACCGAGATATCAATGAACAAAACTTATCACATGTGGTTCAAAATATGCAGAAATATAATTCTATAAATGATTGTGTAAGGACATATGTTGGTGCACAATGCGAAATACTAAACTACACAATGCGGTGGCTATGCTTGATCATATTTGCGCTAGTGGCGACTGGACTGGAAGAAAAGTTGGCGAAGAAGAGTCGAAGAATCTGAGGTTTCCTTAGGTTACTTCTTGGAGTAAACCTGTGAGAGTGTGCAATGAGGATCTAAGACAGCCGGCCGTTATGACCGAGCGGTTCTAGGCGCTTCAGTCCGGGACCGCGCTGCTGCTACGGTCGCAGGCCGGCCGTAGTGGTCGAGCGGTTCTGGGCGTTACAGTCTGGAACCGCGCGACCGCTACGGTTGCAGGTTCGAATCCTGCCTTGGGCATGGATGTGTGTCATGTCCTTAGGTTAGTTAGGTTTAATTAGTTCTAAGTTCTATGCGACTGATGATCTCAGAAATTAAGTCACATAGTGCTCAGACCCATTTGAACCATTTGTTAAGTCCCATAGTGCTTAGAGCCTTTTGAACCATTATTGATCTAAGACAACAACTACATGTTAAAACAACGACGACACTCTCAAAGAAAAAAAAAAGTGTCAAAATAGCAAATACAAATCGGATGCAAGCAGTCGGTGCGATTCTGACATTTAACGAGAGATTAAATGTCAAGGAGTGTAGAGCTTGAAAATCCGATACAGACGGGCGTACAGTTTCTAGCATTTCACAACTTTCATCTGCTGGACATAATGAAATGTCTCCATTATAATCCAACAACACTCGGATACAGATTCCTCATTTCCTCTTCACTTTTTCACGTAAATGATGAAATACTGCTAGCTTGTTTCGCCTTGCTAAGTACGTTAACGCCTCGGAACTCTTTTGGCTATCGCTGCAATCTCCGCCCGTTACGTTACGGATTTTCGAGGTAAGCGCAGCTCACTGTCCAATGGCGGATCTGCCACTCCGCTTGCGTGACAGATGATTGGCAGCTGGCCGTGCGTCGAGTGTTATCGGCTGCAGCAAGCGGGATTCGCCGATCAAGCCGTACGTAAGCTACCAATTATTCGGAAAATGAGTTTCCACTGGACGCCCAAACCCACGTCCCGTTCAGGGTACGCAACCCCACGTATAAGGTACGCAGAACAAGAAAAAACAACCCCATAATCAGGTCAGATCAGAGCACCGCACGTCGAATCGAGCAAAATTTTGCACATAAGCACAGGTCCCAAATGCGACGTTTGGAGCACAAGCCACGAAACGACATCCAATCAGCGGGGGACGTGTCCAAGTCTGAGCGTTGCAGGACTGTAAAAAACTTCACCCAATCCCAGTTGGGTGTCTAACATCTTAAAGGGGCAACAAAAGTCTGATTTCCAGTATTTCACAAAATTACTGACCGAATTTAAAAATTTACTTTACTGTCATAATCTTCCATTAAAAGGTATAATGCTGCACAAGACGAGTATTAGTAAAGTTAGAAACCGTGTATATGTTTTGTGGCAGTGCGATTACCCAGACTATATACATCTACTAGTTGAGAATGAGGACACATAGTGATTTCCAACAGACTTTACTCATACGAGGTTGTGCTGAATAGTAGCGCTTCCTAGTTTTTTATGCGGAAACTCTTAAACATTTTCAAATAAGACAGTTTACATATTTATGTTTCATGTATACATATTTATTCCTCAACATAGTCACCCCAGCGACCATCATATTTCTCCTGACGAGAGATCAGTTTGTTGATAGCGTGACTGTACAATGTTTGACTTCGTTGACGCTTCATCACTATTAGAGCGCTGATGGATAATTGATGACAGTGAGCCTCAGACTTCGGATTGTTGCACATGTCGCAGCGCTCGTGTGTTGTCTAGTATTGTGTTGCTAAAGGAGAGGGTGGTCCATAAGTGGATGAACTCTTCTAATACGAAACTCAATTACAGTACGTTGTTCGTCATACTGCGACATAGCTAGGTTACACGCCGTCATCTTACACTCAACAATTCGGAGCCCTCTAGTGGCAGAGAGCTGCAATTAAGTAGATACCAAGAATAAAGATGTAGAACGCGAATAAAATTTGTTTTATTTACAAAACATGTTCACGTAAAAATTTCGGAGGCATTACTTTTCAGCGTGTCTTTGAAACTTAAAACGTTTTCGAGAAACTTTTTCTCGTTGACATGCCCCCCCCCTCCCCCCCCCCCCCCCCACACACACACGAAGTAATGAAACGAAAAAAGTTTATGGATTACTACATGTTGCGGACAGTATCCACACACGCCAATGAATGTGCCTGCGAAGCTATTACACTGTACGAACATAGTTCAGGAGGCATGGCATCTAAATGTTGAGATGTGTGAAAAACTAGATTTTGACTAAAATGGAGCACAAATACTCATTCAGTATTCGATAATAATTGGAGCAATCTTTATACATAATTTCAAGCCTTATCTAAAGTTTTTCTCGTTTTAAAATTTTACGCGCTTAACGTCAAATACTCAACGCTTTAACTCGTTTGTAAAGTAATCAAATGTTTCAAGCTATTTTATTCGTGGGATATCGATCCTTTAAAGGATCTGAATTGAAGCAGTAGGGTTACTGATTTCAGTTAACTTCTCCTCTTATGCTAAAGTGAGCAGTCCTCAATTGTGTGAGCTGAACATGTTGTTTTCAGCTATACAACCAGACATGAGCAAATTCCTATCCATGGCTAGTTAACCCTAAAGCGAATTTTCTGTGATGTTTACTGGGTAAAGCTTAACTGTTAAATCAACTACGGTAAAAGTAAGGCAATGACGTTAATTTGTACCGTAGTGCAGAAACAGTACGTCACTAATGCACTCATCAGATGACAGTATTATGAGGTGCAATGGTACTAATAATGAAATCTAAATTCCATATTTCTTTTTTTTTATCTACACAGACGGTGAACTAACTTCTATTCCAACAAGTGTAGTAGATCAGTGATCGTGAACTAAAGCGATGGTGAAAAAAAAAATTAATTTTCTATCCACACTTTCTTTTCTCAACTCGAATTTTTTACAACTACTCGAAACTACTGTCTCGAACATCTCTTGAAAATTGAAATCGTTGAATATATCACCGACGCATCCTCTCAGACAAATCCACACGGCTGGTCACATCCAAACACGTTCGCACCGAACTATAGAGGATAGAAATTTCTGGCAAAACTTGGCTAAGAGGAAGAATCTGTAGCTAGGAGACATCTCGTCAATTTGGTAATGGAAGTAAGTGTGAGTGTAGGGGGGGGGGGGGGGATGGTGAGGGTGATAATTGCAGAGGGAGACCAAGCCTTGATCTACATTAATCTGATTCATCGCTGGAACAACCAACTTCTTATGTCGCCAGATTAACATGATGTTAAAACCGCTCAAAATAACCGGTTTCTGGATATAACAGATTTTCGGTTTTTTATTGCTGTTATTTCCGGTAATAAACGTAGACTTCCAACATAGACTGAAAAATTCTGATGAAAGTGAACGAGTAGATCTCGATCGATACGGAGTTGAGGCTGTCCAGAAACCGGTCTTACTGTGTCCAGCAAAGATGGCGACCGAGATGGGTGAGACAACGGCGAAATGTCACAAGTTTATGACTTCCCTGCGTCGTCACTTTTGCATGGCATCAATTTTCCACCCTGAAGCAACCACGAAATTAAGAGTTCAGTTATTATCTAGGGTTGATAGGAAGTATAATTATAAGTACATCAATCAAATTTACCTTCCCTTTCAGGTAACGTTGTGGATGTTTCCCCTTTATATGACGTCGCAAGTTCGTTGTGCATCCTCCCGGAGGAGGAGTGGAAAATGAGCATTGTACTTCACTGCTTTCGCACACGCTACCGGGCTATAGGGACGGTGCCACTCTGCCGAACGGATGTCCGGCGGCGACAGCGAGATACTACCGTCTACACCAGGTGAGAGCGAGTCTCGTGGGTTGCACGTACAGTACACGTGTCCCCTCTGATAGGACATGTCACAAGGGAACAAACGCAGCGCTGTCTCAGCAATGCTGTACCCATTCTGTTGTCGGTTTCTAATTGTCAGCGTTGTTATTAAAACAGCGGTGACTGCTTTTGACACTTGCTATAGCCGGCCAGGGTGGCCGAGCGGTTCCAGGCGCTACAGTCTGGAACGGCGTGACCGCTACGGTCGCAGGTTCGAATCCTGCCTCGGGTATGGATGTGTGAGATGGCCTTAGGTTAGTTAGGTTTAAGTAGTTTTAAGTAGTCTAAGTTAAGTTAAGTAGTCTAAGTTAACTTTAGAAGTTAAGTCCCATAGTGCTCAGAGCCACACTTGCTATAATAACCCAACATTTCAAAGGAATGGAAATTTACCGTATCTAAGTAGGCTGTTTAGGTTTTTATCTTCGTAACGCCATGTAGCGCCCTGTATTAAAATCGCTGACTGCGATGTGTGCAGTCTGGGCTGGTTGAACTCGTTGTTGGAAGTTTTACGCTAGTGTAGTGGATTGCGTTACGCTAAAATATTGTGTGTCAGTTTAGAAATGATCAGAATAAGTAAAGGGAAAACAGTCTCGGTACACTCAGTTTGACTCTGGAGTTTGAAAAACAAGTAACGAAGAAGTTTTACCAGCACAGTCATTCTTTTCATTCAAAGGGGAAGTTTCACGTATAAGCATTACTCGTTTTTAACAAAAGTTTATTTAAAAACCTAAAAATCTGGCACCGCTGCTGTGGTAAACTGATATACCGACTTTACCCAGTTATTAGTAAAAAGTGAAAAAAACTTGTTATAACTGAGACCGAGCAAATACCTAAAAATACCAGTTATTCGGAAGTAAACTGAAGCTCGAAAGAAACTGCTGTAAGCATGCGTATTCATATACAGAGATATGTAAACAGGCAGAATACGGCGCTGCGGTTGGCAACGCCTATATACGACAACAAGTGTCTGGCGCAGTTGTTAGATCGGTTACTGATGCTACAATGGCTGGTCATGAAGATTTAAGTGAATTTGAAAGTGGTGTTATAGTCAGCACACGAGCGATGGGCCACAGAATCTCCGAGGTAGCGATGAAGTGGGGATTTTCCCGTAAGACTATTTCACGAGTGTACCGGTACAACATCAAATCTTCGACATCGCTGCGACCAGGAAAAGATCCTGCAAGAACGGGACCAACGACGACTGAAGAGAATCGTTCAACGTGATAGAAGTCCGACCCTTCCGCAAATTGCTGCAGATTTCAATGCTGCGCCATCAACAATTGTCAATGTGCGAACCGTTCAACGAAACAACATCGACATGGGCCCACTCGTGTACCCTCGATGACTACACGACACATAGCTTTACGCCTCGTCTGGGCCCGTCAACAACGACATTGGACTGTTGATGACTGGAAAGATGTTGCCTGTTCGGACGAGTCTTGTTTCAAATTGTATCGAGCGGATGGACGTGTACGGGTATGAAGACAAACTCATGAATCCTTGGACCCTGCATGTCAGCAGCGGCCTCTTCAAGCTGTTGGAGCTCTGTAATGGTGCGGGGCGCGTGCAGTTGGAGTGATATGGGACACCTAATACGTCCAGATAAGACTGTAACAGGTGACATATACGTAAGCATTGTCTGATCACCTGCATCCATTCATGTCGATTGTGCATTGCGACTGATTTGGATAATTCCAGCACGACAATACAACACCCCACACATTCAGAACTGCTAGAGAGTGGCTCCAGGAGCGATATTCTGAGTCTAAACACTTCCGCTGGCCGCCAATCTCCCCACACATGAACGTTGTTGAGCATACTGGTGCGCTTTGTAACGTGCTGTTCAGAAGAGATCTCCATCCTCTCGTTCCCTTACGTATTTATGGACAGCCCTGGAGGATTCATGGTGTCAGTTCCCTTCAGCACTACTTCAGACATTAGTCGAGTCCATGACGCGTCGTGTTGCGACACTTCTGCGTGTTCGCCGAGGGGCCTACATAATATTAGGCTGGTGTATCTGTTTCTCTGGCTTCTCAGGGTAAAATACCGGTATCGTTTCAAACTGCTCGGTTTTTCCACTCACTAGTTCAAATGGATGCATGTTGCCGCAATTATGCAGAGAAGAAGAGGCTTCCACAGGACAGAGTAGCGTGGAGAGCTGCGAGAAACCATTCCTTGCTCCCAAGGCCACAACAAGAAGTATTCCATACCATTAATAATGCTATTTGTTGAAAATGAGCTTGTTGGGGCACTGTCTCAGAAACTATCGGTTGTCGGCTGGAAATTAAGACTCTACACGTGCTACCGTATCTAAGGTATCGCCTCAGCAATATCACACCCACTTACCGCCCAACACTTGGCTAATATTACGAGTGTTCCGTTACGGTACTGCTAAAGCCAAACTGTACGCTACAGACGCCGTAAGCGACGAGGAGTATTTGTGCAATTGAGAAGCAACGGCGCGCTTGCTGCATACATTAGCGGAACTGCCACTACAGGAATGCTTGCACAGCCATCGTTATCTCGCGTGTTTGCTCGAATACCAACGCTGAGGTAACGTAATTGCGTGGGATATGACCACGGAATATTGTGCCCGTACATCGTTAATTACGCTTGTTAGCTTTAATATTCTCGTTGGAGAAGTATGAGCACTGAATTCGTCCCTTTTACCGCAGCGTGTCCGATATGGCACAACTCACTGCACGGCAGCTTAGTGCCACGCGAGTATATGCCGCCGGCACCGTCATAAACACCCGGCACACTGTTACGAGGGGATTCCCGTCAACAGGTGCCCTGTGTGTGCTAAGGCGAGCCACACACGCATTCTGTTTAAACCGATTGTGTTTTCGTACGCGCAGCGGGCATGAGGTGTAAGTGTAGGGCTCTGTATCTACTATTATAATACACAACACAATTAATTTCACACTGTTCACATTAGCAGCAAATCGACTCATTAGGCAATTTTCCCTGCATTTATGACCGTCTTTACGTTAATACATTTTTATGGCTCACAGTGCTCTGAGCCTATTAACGAATTCTATCGTAATTGAAATACACAGACAGGAGGTACTATTGCTCATAAATAAGGCTGTTGATAAAATATCTATATATATATATATATATAGATACTTTTTATAAAATATCAGTAATACCGGCTATGTTGTTTCCACCTACATATAGATATATCGATTCCAAAAAAGGCAATATCGAGTGCCGATATTTTTATTTTAAATTACTTTTTTCGCAATTTTCGGTAAATATTTGAAGTTGTTCTTCTGTGTGAAGGAGTCTTACTTCTTTTTGAGATTTCATCTCGTCCAATCTTTCTCTTTGACTTAAGTAATAAAATTTTCTCGGGCTTCCAGCCGTGTCAGGTGGTTAACATTCCACGAGCTTTCGACCGAGCTCTCCCCGGTCATTGTCAAGTTGTAAGACTGAAGGCTGTGTCGCCGTGGCCGCGTCGGTATATAGCCGCACTGCTGGCTGTGACGTCACTGGTGCTCTCTTCCTCGCCATATATGGTAATGTTTTCATCCCGCGTCCGTCGCGCCCGCTTTAACCTCGCGATGGCCGGGTCCCAGGCTGTGCTGAGCTGCAAAGCGCCGTCCTTGTTGATGATGTTTTCAGAGGCTTTCATTTCAATAGCTTCTTTTATGACGCTATCCCAAAATCCCGTCGTCCTCATAACGACAGATGTTTCGTCGAATAGAATTCGATTTTCTGGGGCGTGTTCTGCCACGGCTGATTTTTCTGGATAGCGTAGGTGTAAGCACCTTTCGTGTTCCGTCCGGCGTTGCTCCACAGTGCGCACTGTTTGGCCGACGTAGTAACAGCCACACTGACATGGTATCCTGTACACTCCACGCGTTCTAAGCCCTAGATCGTGCTTCACAGGCCTCATGAGCTGACGAAAATTTTCTGGGGGTCTGAACAACGATGAAATGTTGTATCTCTTCAGGAGCCGGCTAATCTTTCCAGACACTGTACCACTGAAAGGCAAAAACACAAGTTTCGCGCCTTCTTCTTCGGTGGTGTTCTCTTCTCTGTTGGTGTGTTTATTGCGTGTCACACCAGATATAGCCTGTGACACCTGTCCGTGGCTGTACCCGTTTTCCCGGAAGACTTTTCGAAGGTGGCTCAGTTCTAGTGGCAGACATTCAGCGTCTGAAACGACTTTAGCACGATGGACGAGGGTATTCAGAACGCCACTTTTTTGTGCCGGATGGTGGTGGCTGAGAGCGTGCAGATACCGATCTGTGTGTGTCGCTTTCCTGTAGACACTGTGGCTGTGGTGCCCATTTGTTTTCCGTCGAACGAGGACGTCGAGGAAGGTCAATGCACCATCTGTCTCGACTTCCATCGTAAACTTGATGTGGCCGTGAATGCTGTCCAAATGATCTAAGAAATCTCCCAGTTTTTCACGACCGTGGGGTCAGATGATAAAAGTGTCATCGACGTAACGATAAAAGCAACTTGGCTCAGCTGGAGCGGTGTCCAAGGCGATGTCTTCAAATTTTTCCATAATAAGCCCGAGAAAATTTTATTAATTCATATCGCCGCGAAACTATGCATTCATACTTTCTCTTTAATTGTATGAAACAACCACACTCCTGGAAATTGAAATAAGAACACCATGAATTCATTGTCCCAGGAAGGGGAAACTTTATTGACACATTCCTGGGGTCAGATACATCACATGATCACACTGACAGAACCACAGGCACATAGACACAGGCAACAGAGCATGCACAATGTCGGCACTAGTACAGTGTATATCCACCTTTCGCAGCAATGCAGGCTGCTATTCTCCCATGGAGACGATCGTAGAGATGCTGGATGTAGTCCTGTGGAACGGCTTGCCATGCCATTTCCACCGGGCGCCTCAGTTGAACCAGCGTTCGTGCTGGACGTGCAGACCGCGTGAGACGACGCTTCATCCAGTCCCAAACATGCTCAATGGGGGACAGATCCGGAGATCTTGCTGGCCAGGGTAGTTGACTTACACCTTCTAGAGCACGTTGGGTGGCACGGGATACATGCGAACGTGCATTGTCCTGTTGGAACAGCAAGTTCCCTTGCCGGTCTAGGAATGGTAGAACGATGAGTTCGATGACGGTTTGGATGTATCGTGCACTATTCAGTGTCCCCTCGACGATCACCAGTGGTGTACGGCCAGTGTAGGAGATCGCTCCCCACACCATGATGCCGGGTGTTGGCCCTGTGTGCCTCGGTCGTATGCAGTCCTGATTGTGGCGCTCACCTGCACGGCGCCAAACACGCATACGACCATCATTGGCACCAAGGCAGAAGCGACTCTCATCGCTGAAGACGACACGTCTCCATTCGTCCCTCCATTCACACCTGTCGCGACACCACTGGAGGCGGGCTGCACGATGTTGGGGCGTGAGCGAAAGACGGCCTAACGGTGTGCGGGACCGTAGCCCAGCTTCATGGAGACGGTTGCGAATGGTCCTCGCCGATACCCCAGGAGCAACAGTGTCCCTAATTTGCTGGGAAGTGGCGGTGCGGTCCCCTACGGCACTGCGTAGGATCCTACGGTCTTGGCGTGCATCCGTGCGTCGCTGCGGTCCGGTCCCAGGTCGACGGGCACGTGCACCTTCCGCCGACCACTGGCGACAACATCGATGTACTGTGGAGACCTCACGCCCAACGTGTTGAGCAATTCGGCGGTACGTCCACCCGGCCTCCCGCATGCCCACTATATGCCCTCGCTCAAAGTCCGTCAACTGCACAAACGGTTCACGTCCACGCTGTCGCGGCATGCTACCAGTGTTAAAGACTGCGATGGAGCTCCGTATGCCACGACAAACTGGCTGACACTGACGGCGGCGGTGCACAAATGCTGCGCAGCTAGCGCCATTCGACGGCCAACACCGCGGTTCCTGGTGTGTCCGCTGTGCCGTGCGTGTGATCATTGCTTGTACAGCCCTCTCGCAGTGTCCGGAGCAAGTATGGTGGGTCTGACACACCGGTGTCAATGTGTTCTTTTTTCCATTTCCAGGAGTGTATATGTGTCACAAAACAAGAAGTGCGATTGCACTGGGAGGTGGTGGTTTGAATGGAATAACAAGAATACCGATGTGAAGAAACAGCAAAGCAGTCACGTTAAAAAAGAAATTTTAATGCGACTATTGTGCTATTTCTTCATATCGGCATTCTTCAGAAGCAGTTGCTGAAAATGATTAACAATACTTTAAATGACGAGACTGGTCTTTACAGGGGACGGAGATGTGCGAGAGGAAATGCTGACGTAATCGGCGCTCGGCGATACTTCCAGAAACTGCAACGTTTAGCTCCACCACGCAACTGCTAGGTCGTTGGCATTGACGGAACTGAAAAAACCCGGGAAGTCGACATGAAGTGTTCCGGACAGATCTGATATGTGACGAAACCGAACTACGGACCCATCCGATACCTTTTATTGTGCCACTTACATACGGCTACAATTATTAGCAAAGTGGTTATCGCCAAGCGTGAACTTGCATCGTTTTCCTTTTAGTTCTTGCTCTAAGGGGGATAGCCATGCTGCTAACTTTTTGATGTACAGAATATCCAGTAATAAATCATTACTTAAATATACAGCTCTAAAACTGGTAGTATATTTACAATGTGCAGCCGATATTTTTATAGGCAGGTAGCAGGTACGTCGATTTCTTTCCGTCGGTACATCGACATTTTTCTGCGATATACGAGAGACGATGAGGACTTTCTTTTTTAAATATCGATATACTGGATTCCCTATATGTTTTGAAAATACCAACAACCCTACTCAAAAGTAGAAGAGAAGTTCGTATAACGATATCCCCTGGAAACGATTCCTAAACTATAGTCGTTTTCTTTCAGTAGAAGTGCTGGCAATCCATTCCGCAGAATTTGGTGATACACAGAAACTTAACTAAAGTTTATGGCTCTATGAGTATGTCGCCGACAATTCCTGCCCATGTATTGATACTGAAACGACCTGCCCACACGAGCCTACTGTGGCAAATTACATATTACACCATCTCTCGTGAATCCTGTATCATCGGTACATAAAAGGCAGGATGTGAACTCCGGATTTTCAGCGGCCCATATCTCAACATGTATTGGTTTCCGGGTATGTCATTACACAAATCTGCAGATTTCGTAGTTCCAAATCAAACTGCATTTCGTGTCAGAAATTCCACAGTTAGTAGTAATTAGCGAAAAGTTATCGAATAAGAAGTGACATATGGAATTCACCAAAGGCCCTTTGCTATTCCTAATTATTAACCATTTAGGGAACAATCTGAGCAGCCCTCTGAGATTTTTTTCAGATGTTGCTGTCATTTACAGTGTCATGAAGTCAGATGAGATATGTGCATTGTGCGAAATTGAATGAAAAATGTTAAGTCATACACATCGGTACTAAAGGGAATTCGCTAAATTGGAACGATCACATAGGTAATGTTGGGGGAAAGTGAACCAAAGACTGCGTTTTGTTGGCAGAACTCTTGTGGAGTATTGCTGTACGGTGTGGGATCCGCATCAGATAGAATCGACGAAGGACATCGAAAAATTCGAACAAGAGCAGCTCGTTGTGTACTATCGTGAAATAGGGGAGAGCGCGCCAGGGATATGAATCAAAAGATAAACGATCTGGGGTGGCAATCATTAACACAAAGGCGTTTTTCGTTGCGGCAGGATGTTCTCATGACTTTTCAGTCACTAGCTTCTTCCTTCGAATACGAAACTACTTTATTGACACGCACCTACATAAGGAGGAATGATCATCGCAATAAAATAAGACAAATCAAAGCTCGCACGGAAAAATTTAAGCATTCGTTTTTTTCCACGCGCTTTTCGAGGGGGAACGATAGAGAAATTGTCCGAAGATGGTTCGATGAATCGCGTCAGGCACTTAAGTGTGAATTGCAGATTAGTGATGTAGATGTATAATGTGTTCGGAAATTCCCGTTACAAGCTTCTGGGACTTTTAGACGGGAGTGAGCACATAACATTGTGAGCAGAAAGCCATGTCCGTAAACTACTGTTTTCGTTCTGACAGTTTCAATTCAGATGTTTCACTGATACATTTCTGGTTGAGGAATTGAGTTAGGCGTGATGCAGTACAATTATTACGAAACAATTCGAAAGGAAACATAATGAAACATCCATTTATCACTTACGTAGATTTGTTTGTATTAAAAATTAAACATTACGTTGGTTGGGTGGTTGATTTGGGGTAGGGGACCGAACAGCGAGGTCATCGGTCCCACCGGATGAGGGAAGGATGGGGAAGGAAGTTGGCCGTGCCCTTTCGAAGGAACCACCCGGAATTTGGTGCCCTTTCAAAGGAACCACCCGGAATTTGCCTAAAACTATTTAGGGTTGGGTTGTTTTGGGGGAAGAGACCAAACAGCAAGGTCATCGGTCTCATCGGATTAGGGAAGGATGGGGAAGGAAATCGCCGTGCCCTTTCAATGGACCAATCCCAGCATTTGCCTGGAGCGATTTAGGGAAATCATGGAAAACCTAAATCAGGATGGCCGAAAGCGGGTTTGAGCCGTCGTCCTCCCGAAAGCGAGTCCAGTGTGCTAACCACTGCACCACCTCAGTCGGTAAACCATTATGTGTTTACATTATTCCAAAACAAAAAAGGACTTAGCGTACTGTACGGAGAGAATGTAATGTTTAAGTGTTAAAAAAATGGTTCAAATGGCTCTGAGCACTATGGGACTTAACGTCTAAGGTCACCAGTCCCCTAGAACTTAGAACTACTTAAACCTAACCTAAGGACATCACACACATTTATGCCCGAGGCAGGATTCGAACCTGCGACCGTAGCGGTCACGCGCTTCCAGACTGTAGCGCCTAGAACCGCTCGGCCACCCAGGCCGGCTTTAAATGTTAATACAAAAATAAAATCTCCTTAAGTGATAATCGGATGTTTTATTACGTTCCCTTTCGAATTGATACGTAATAACAGTACTGCATCACTCCTAATTCAGATCCTCGGGCAGAAGTGGAGGAGTTAAACATATGAACTGGAACCGTCGTAGAACGGCAACGGCATGTTTCCGGACATGGGTTCTTACTTAAAATACTATGCACTCCCTACTCTCAACAAGTCTTAGAAGTTCGTAACGGGAATTTCCGAACACCAGTATAACAGAAATTAAAAGAGGAAGTTACACCTATGATGGTTGGCAATGACGGTGAATACAGCAGGTGTGGGACGCCACGAACGTCAACTGCTAAGAAGAGCAATGTGGTTGTTGCTCCAATACGCGATGCTTCGCCCGCCGCATACCGAATTACGTCAGCGACAGCCAGTCGGACATACAGAGCGTAAGGCAGTCGTTACGGTAAGGTATATGGAGAATAGTTACACAAAAGCTCTAATACAAAACAAAGAAATAGGTACATGACATTGTATTAAAAAATTGCTAAAAACAGTTTATGCTTATCCATTACCGATATTTTAGAACCGTGACTGTTAACTGAATGTAAATAAGTTATATAAAACTGCTACCAGAGGTTGTACAGAGTTTCAGGGAGAGCATAAGGGAACAATTGACAGGAATGGGGGAAAGAAATACAGTAGAAGAAGAATGGGTAGCTTTGAGGAATGAAATAGTGAAGGCAACAGAGGATCAAGTAGGTAAAAAGACGAGGGCTAGTAGAAATCCTTGGGTAACAGAAGAGATACTGAATTTAATTGATGAAAGGAGAAAATACAAAAATGCAGCAAGTGAAGCAGGCAAGGAATACAAACGTGTCAAAAATGAGATCGACAGGAAGTGCAAAATGTCTAAGCAGGGATGGCCAGAGGACAAATGTAAGGATATAGAGGGTTATCTCATGAGGGGTAAGATAGATACTGCTCACAGGAAAGTTAAAGAGACGTTTGGAGAAAAGAGAACCACTTGCATGAATATCAAGAGCTCAGATGGAAACCCAGTTCTAAGCAAAGAAGGGAAAGCAGAAAGGTGGGAGGAGTATATAGAGGGTCTATACAAGGGCGATGTACTTGAGGACAATATTCTGGAAATGGAAGAGAATGTAGATGAAGACGAGATGGGAGATACAATACTGCGTGAAGAGTTTGACAGAGCACTGAAAGACCTAAGTCGAAACAAGGACCCGGCAGTAGACAACATTCCATTAGAACTACTGACAGCCTTGGGAGAGCCAGTCCTGACAAAACTCTACCATCTGGTGAGCAAGATGTATGAGACAGGCGAAATACCCTCAGACTTCAAGAAGAATATAATAATTCCAGTCCCAAAGAAAGCAGGTGTTGACAGATGTGAAAATTACCGAACTATCAGTTTAATAAGTCACAGCTGCAAAATACTAACGCGAATTATTTACAGACGAATGGAAAAACTAGTAGAAGCCAACCTTGTGGAAGATCAGTTTGAATTCCGTAGAAATATTGGAGCACGTGAGGCAATACTGACCTTACGACTTATCTTAGAAGAAAGATTAAGGAAAGGCAAACCTACGTTTCTAGCATTTGTAGACTTAGAGAAAGCTTTTGACAATGTTGACTGGAATACTCTCTTTCAAATTCTAAAGGTGGCAGGGGTAAAATACAGGGAGCGAAAGGCTATTTACAATTTGTACAGAAACCAGATGGCAGTTATAGGAGTCGAGGGGCATGAAAGGGAAGCAGTGATTGGGAAGAGAGTGAGACAGGGTTTTAGCCTATCCCCCATGTTATTCAATCTGTATATTGAGCAAGCAGTAAAGAAAACAAAAGAAAAATTCGGAGTAGGTATTAAAATCCATGGAGAAGAAGTAAAAACTTTGAGGTTCTCCGATGACATTGTAATTCTGTCAGAGACAGCAAAGGACTTGGAAGAGCAGTGGAATGGAATGGACAGTGTCTTGAAAGGAGGATCTAAGATGAACATCAACAAAAGTAAAACGAGGATAATGGAATGTAGTCGAATTAAGTCGGGTGATGCTGAGGGAATTAGATTAGGAAATGAGACACTTAAAGTAGTAAAGGAGTTTTGCTATTTGGGGAGCAAAATAACTGATGATGGTCGAAGTAGAGAGGATATAAAATGTAGACTGGCAATGGAAAGGAAAGCGTTTCTTAAGAAGAGAAATTTGTTAACATCCGCTATAGATTTAAGTGTCAGGAAGTCGTTTCTGAAAGTATTTGTATGGAGTGTAGCCATGTATGGAAGTGAAACATGGGCGATAAATAGTTTGGACAAGAAGAGAATAGAAGCTTTCGAAATGTGGTGCTACAGAAGAATTCTGAAGATTAGATGGGTAGATCACATAACTAATGAGGTGGTATTGAATAGAATTGGGGAGAAGAGGAATTTGTGGCACAACTTGACAAGAAGAAGGGACCGATTGGTAGGACATGTTCTGAGGCGTCAAGGGATCACCAATTTAGTACTGGAGGGCAGCATGGAGGGTAAAAATCGTACAGGGAGACCAAGAGCTGATTGCCGGCCGGGGTGGCCGAGCGGTTCTAGTCGCTACAGTCTGGAACCGCACGACCGCTACGGTCGCAGGTTCGAATCCTGCCTCGGGCATGGATGTGTGTGATGTCCTTAGGTTAGTTAGGTTTAAGTAGTTCTAAGTTCTAGGGGACTGATGACCTCAGAAGTTAAGTCAGTGCTCAGAGCCATTTTGAACGAAGAGCTGAATACACTAAGCAGATTCAGAAGGATGTAGGCTGCAGTAGGTACTGGGAGATGAAGAAGCTTGCACAGGATAGAGTAGCTTGGAGAGCTGCATCAAACCAGTCTCAGGACTGAAGACCACAACAACAACATGTTTTATTCCATGAACCGCTTTTCGAACCTTTTCAGGTTCGTCTTCAGTTGGTTTCTGGAAGTTACATTGTAAGAGGTCCATGACTAAGGAATTTATTGCCAGCGCACTCGAGCAGATGTAACTTCGATGGAGTGCTCACGCGCTGCCTGCGACGTGTAACCTACAATAGAATCGCAGACCAGAGAGCAGTGTCGGCAACAGCAGTAGTAGTAGTAGCTCGCAGTGGGGCGGTTGGGTCAGGTCGCTCGTAGAGAGCAGTTGTCGAGTTGTATAGCTCACAGAGAGCATTTGTGTGCTGGAGTTCGAACAATGCAGTCCAGTACTGGTGTTTTTTAGCTCGTGAAGAGCAGTAGAGTTATGGAATTACCAAGGCCGGTCGTGGAGAACGATGGCGGTGCCTGAACGATGTAGTATAAGGTAAAAGCAAAATATTATTGTTATTCATTGCCGCGCGCGTATTTTATTGCAACAACTGATTTTTGTACTACTGTTATATCAAAGTCCTATGTAAATGTTTTCAAAAATCTTTCAGCAATAATCTTCATATAAAGATAACATTTGACAGTCGTTCATCTGAATTTAAAGTTTTTGCTAATTTCTCCTATCCACAGTGATGCCGATTATCGTAAAGAAAATCAGTTGTTTTTCATACATAGCAAAATCTAGCGGCCAGCATTGCTCTGGGCTGTGCCAGAAACATTTCTTATAGGAGCAGATATATACGCGTTATCCGGCGACATCACTGAGGTAAGAATATTCATTGTATTCAGAATGATTTTTCAGGGCCATGACGCAGCACTGCTGACGTCCACATTTACCAGTTTAGATTCACAGTTAATTATTGAAAGGTTACATTGCGATATTTCTTTTGAAAGGTTATATATGAGTCACATTTTTATTGGGAGGTTATGGAATTTGTCTGTTGGGAGGTTACAACATCATTATTTCTAGCATAATTCTGGGTGCTGGCTCTATGACAAAAAGATGGAATACGCTTTACTGTATCGCCATGATATGTCGATATGTATGTAAATTTACTTTTTTTTACTGCGACAGTATGGACGGATATTTTCGTTAGTGTCCACCTGTCTGCCTCCTTTTTCAAGTCCAGTTGTTATATCACTACACACACTTCCACACAAACTATATTAATTTACACTCTGACAGCGAGACTTTGCAAGCATCCAGCATGTGCTTTACAAGTGTTGCTTTTAACAAAGATCTTGACAAAAAGATATGGCATAGGTCTACTTTGCTGAGTTATGTAATTTGTTCTTTTTTACATGTATTACAGTCGATATAAAGGCACATATTTTAATCACACGGGCGATAACATGAGAGCACAAAATATTTTGTCCTTACAACAAATTTTAGTTACCAACTTGCTCCTCGGATTACGAAAATACACTACTGGCCATTAAAATTGCTACAAGACGAAGATGACGTGCTACAGACGCGAAATTTACCCGACAGGAAGAAGATGCTGTGATATGCAAATGATTAGCTTTTCAGCGCACTCACACAAGGTTGGTTCCAGTGGCGACACTTACAACGTGCTGACACGAGGAAAGTTTCCAACTGATTTCTCATACACAAACAGCATTTGACCGGCGTTGCCTTGCCTGGTGAAACGTTGTTGTGATGCCTCGTGTAAGGAGGAGATATGCGTACCATCCAGTTTACGACTTTGATAAAGGTCGGATTGTAGCCTATCGCCATTGCGGTTTATCGTATCGCGACATTGCTGCTCGCGTCGGTCGAGATCCAATCACTGTTAGCAGAATATGGAATCGGTGGGTTCAGAAGGGTAATACGGAACGCCGTGCTGGATCCCAACGGCCTCGTATCACTAGCAATCGAGATGACAGGCATCTTTTCCGCATAGCTGTAACGGATCGTGCAGCCACGTCTCGATCCCTGAGTCAACAGATGGAGACATTTGCAAGACAACAACCATCTGTACGAACAGTTCCACGGCGTTTGCAGCAGCATGGACTATCAGATCGGAGACCGTGGCTGCGGTTATCTTTGACGCTGCATCACAGACAGGAGCGCCTGCGATGGTGTACTCAACGACGAACCTGGGTGCAAGAATGGCAAAAACGTCATTTTTTCGGATGAATCCAGGTTCTGTTTATAGCATCATGGTGGTCGTATCCGTGTTTGGCGACATCGCGGTGAACGCACATTGGAAGCGTGTATTCGTCATCGCCATACTGGCGTGTCACCCGGCATGATGGTATGGGGTGCCATTGGTTACACGTCTCGGTCACCTATTGTTCGCATTTACGGCACTCTGAACAGTGGACGTTACATATCAGATGTCTTACGCCCCGTGGCTCTACCCTTCATTCGATCCCTGCGAAACGCTACATTGCAGCAGGATAATGCACGACCGCATGTTGCAGGTCCTGTACGGGCCTTTCTGGATACAGAAAAAGTTCGACTGCTGCCCTGGCCATCACATTATCCAGATCTGTCCCAAATTGAAGACGTCTGGTCAATGGTGGCCGAGCAACTGGCTCGTCAGAATACGCCGGTCACTACTCTTGTTGAAGCTGCATGGGCAGCTGTACCTGTACACGCCATCCAAGCTCTGTTAGACTCAATGCCCAGGCGTATCAAGGCCGTTATTACGGCGAGAGGTGGTTGTTCTGGGTACTAATTTCGCAGGATTGGTTGGTTGGTTGGTTGTTTGGGGAAGGAGACCAGACAGCGTGGTCATCGGTCTCATCGGATTAGGGAAGGATGGGGAAGGAAGTCGGCCGTGCCCTTTCAGAGTAATTTAGGGAAATCACGGAAAACCTAAATCAGGATGGCCGGACGCGGGATTGAACCGTCGTCGTCCCGAGTGCGAGTCCAGTGTCTAACCACTGCGCCACCTCGCTCGGTATTTCGCAGGATCTACGCACCCAAATTGCGTGAAAATGCTATCACATGTCAGTTCTAGTATAATATATTTGTCCAATAAATACCCGTTTATCATCTGCATTTCTTTTTGGTGTAGCAATTTTAATGGCCAGTAGTGTATTTTGTTGTCACCTACATAGGGAGGTAGGGATCTTCGTCGTAATAAAATAACAGTAATTAGAGCTCACAGGGAAAAATATGACTGTATTTCCCGTGCGCTTTTCGAGCGTGGAATGGTAGCGAAATATCTTGATAGTGGTTCGATGAAAGCCCCGTCAGAGACGTAAGTGTGAACCGCGCAGTGATCGTGCGGATGTAGATGTAGAATAGTACCTGCTGCAGAAATGTGTGACATCCCTTTTAGAAGCAGCCTGTACAGGTCGTTCGCTAACGGCCTTACCGCAGTGATAGCGCCGGTTCCCCTCAGATCACCGAAGTTAAGCGCTGTCGAGTTTGGCTAGCAGTCGGATGGGTGACCATCAAGGTCTGCAGAGCGCTGTTGGCAAGTGGGGAACACTCACTCAGTCTTTGTGAGGCCAATTGAGGAGCTGTCTGACGGAGAAGTAGCGACTCCGGTCACGAAAACACAACGGCCGGGAGTGCGGTGTGCTGACCACATGTCCCTCCATATTCGCATCTAGTGACGCCTATGGGCTGGGACTTACGAGGTCGGTTCGGACGTTGGTCAAACGTCTAATCGAAACACGACTAGGTGTTGCAAATCATTTTCGTAGCACATCACTTGTTTACAACTCTAGATCCAGTTATTCTACACAGTAAAGAAAGGATTACAACTTTAAACATAGCTGTGTGCAGCAACCGTGAAAATATCTTTTATAGTAAAGACAGCCCACTGGTTGAAATGGCTCTGAGCAATATGGGACTTAACATCTGTGGTCATCAATCCCCTAAAACTTAGAACTACTTAAACCTAACTAACCTAAGGACATCACACACAACCATGCCCGAGGCAGGATTCGAACCTGCGACCGAAGCAGTCCCGCGGTTCCGGACTGAGCGCCCGAACCGCTAGACCACCGCGCCCGGCAGCCCACTGGTTGCAATGGATTTTATAGTCGAATTGACCACGGCATCGACGCCACCTGTTTCAGCATACACAAGCAGCCCTTAGCGGCGATCTTTAATTTTTAACTTTGAAATGACAGTAAAACTTTTATGTAGGATGTTTTATTATGTGACGCGGCCTTTTTGGTGTTAAAATTGTATGACAAGAGCTCAACTTTTTACGTATGTAATAAAAATTCTAATGAAGACTCCATTAGTTTAGGAGTCGAAACCATGGTCAATTCGACTATAAAATCCACTGCAACCAGTGGGCTGTCTTTACTATAAAAAATAAAGAAAGGAAAAAAATACGGAAGAACGAAGCAGCGGCGAAAGACTCGCCTAAGAAAATTTTTTTAAGGTGCCACAGCAGTGATCTTTGGCAGGTAATAATGAGCCAGAGAAGCGGGAATCGCCCCCCCCCCCCCCCCCCCCCCCCGAGGAGAATCTTTGGCCGCCGGCGCGCGGGCGGAATGCTGAAGAGGCGGCGCCCGCGTGTCGAAGCTGCGGCGCGGCGTCGGAAATATTCATCCGCACGCGCGCCGCTCCGCCCGCAGATAAAGAAGCCGGAGCCCGCTCGCCCGCCGCATACATTTTCCGCGCAGAGACTAATTTGCGGGGTGGCGGTCCGCCCCTGCAGAGCCGCCCTCACCTCTCCGCCTCGCAGGCTTTCCCCCGGCAGCCCTCGCCACAGGCGCGCCTCTTCGGATACGAATAATGCTCGAGTTATTCCCCGTTGATTGGGGATGCGACGGGACGGAGGGAGTGGGGTGGAGATCGGTCCTAAGACAGCCCTGTGAACGAGGACTTTCCCTCCGGTCCGCGCAGCAGCTTCTGTTGAGACGGGGCGCTCGGAATGTATATACGCACAGTGTGGGGTGCGCGCCGGTTCGAAATTCATTTCGCATTTTGCCGCCGGGCTGAGAGGAACTAGGGTGGGCACGCAGAAACTTCTGAGAACGGAAGAGCCGAAACTTTGCCATTAGTCTTTTACGCCGACCTCGTCCGCTAAAATGTTACGGCCCGCAGCCGTACGTACACGCTTTGCAGCAGACTCGGTTCGCGGCACTGGGGGGCGTGGCGAAGCGGCGGCGCAAACCTAAGGAAAAAAAAAAAAAAAAAAAAAAAACAGAAAATAATTGCTCTATAGGTATTAGCAGTAACGCAGGATAGTTTTCACTGAAACACTTGTTTTTCATCGCCGGAACCCTGCATTTGTTGATGGTGTTAGGACAGCAACCAGCCACAAATTTAATTTCAGTTCCTTTATTCAAAGGAAAGCGTTACCGGTTTCGAATCGTTGTGATTCATCCTCAGACGGGGGGGATGTCTCCTGGGGCCGAACCCCGCACAATGCACAATAACCCTGGGCCTGGGTTCGGTATGGGGCGGCGGAGGGGTGGAGTTATCATAATATCATAGTGTAGAGAAGCAACGTTAAAATCATAAAAAAGTGAAAGTCCGGTCGCCTTAGAAAGTTGTGTGTCCATTGACATCGCGAGAAAAATGGGCGTGTCATGATTATAAAAAGTGTGCAGTTCGATTCATTAAAAGTATTAGTTCGGTTTAGCTTTCAGAAAAGGCATATTACAACGTGCTGAAAATTCCAGATTGCATACTTTAGCAATAAAAGGGTAAAAGATTTTCTTTTAAGATTTAATGAAAGTGTGGGATAATTGCGATGGTCATCGCTGGTTATCGGGGCTCAAATCGAAGCGGGACCCACCACTGAAGACAATTCTACTTCATTCAGCGCCTAGAACCGCTCGGCCACACCGGCCGGCTACATGGAACTGATTTTGGAATTTTTCTCTATTGGATGTATCTTATGGTATAGTAAATGGCATCAAACCACACAAAGACTGGTCCTAAGCTAATTTTCTAGATAATGTATTCTCATTCTGAATGTCATGCAACAGATCGTCTCAGACTATTTGTTTGTATGTGTTACAGTCACTGCTGAAAGACGATGAATACCAGGTGTTGGTCCGCCATAATCAGGAGTAATTTCGCTATTGGCTGTATCTGCTGAAGATTAATAGTCGTATGTTATTCCGCAGTTGCTTGACACACTATCCACCACTATACATGTTGTTTTCTTTGTTTTTGGGCCTCTTTTTTTCGCAATTGCAAATATACTAGCTGTATAGACCAGTTACCATTTTTTGCAACCTTATTAAGACAAGACGCGTTTCGCTTTATTCTAAAGAATCTGCAGTGGTCACTGTAACGATATGGTTTTTTTTTTTCTTACAGATTTGTTTGCTAGTGTCGTGAACGCTTCGCATGCTTTGTTTACTACTGTAAAAAGTTTGAGTTCTTATCGTTACTCATGAATCCTGGTCGTTTACCTTATTCCTCCTGTTCGTGATTGTGTGTGTGTGTTGGGTCTGCACCCACAGAGCAATTTCATTGTACTACGTATATTCACATTGTCTTTTGTTTGTTTTGGTGGTGGTGGGAGCGCCTGATGTCGCTCTGTGAGTCTTTATATTTTCCGACAAGAGAGAGAGGGAGGGAGAGAGAGAGACAGAGAGAGAGAGAGAGAGAGAGAGAGAGAGAGAGAGAGTAGACAATATCCCATCCTAGATCATCCACCACCGAACTACAGTAAAGCAATAATTTACACACATTGTAGTTAAGACATCATAGCTCCCCTCACGCACACACACACACACACACACACACACACACACACACACACACATATACACACAGAAACTCAACAACTCAACTGTCTGTCCTTCTCCCCCCCCCCCCCCATTTCTCTCTCTCTTTCTCTCTCTCTCTCTCTCTCTCTCTCTCTCTCTCTCTGTAGACGGAAAATACAAATACTCGCAGATAGATGGCAGACGCTCTCACCACTACGAAAACAAAAGACAAAAGCCTCGCGCAAAAGCGAAAAAAAACACATGAAATGGCCACGAGACAGTGACACTTCGTAACACAAAAAGTGAATATACACTCCTGGAAATTGAAATAAGAACACTGTGAATTCATTGTCCCAGGAAGGGGAAACTTTATTGACACATTCCTGGGGTCAGATACATCACATGATCACACTGACAGAACCACAGGCACATAGACACAGGCAACAGAGCATGCACAATGTCGGCACTAGTACAGTGTATATCCACCTTTCGCAGCAATGCAGGCTGCTATTCTCCCATGGAGACGATCGTAGAGATGCTAGATGTAGTCCTGTGGAACGGCTTGCCATGCCATTTCCACGTGGCGCCTCAGTTGGACCAGCGTTCGTGCTGCAGACCGCGTGAGACGACGCTTCATCCAGTCCCAAACATGCTCAATGTGGGACAGATCCGGAGATCTTGCTGGCCAGGGTAGTTGACTTACACCTTCTAGAGCACGTTGGGTGGCACGGGATACATGCAGACGTGCATTGTCCTGTTGGAACGGCAAGTTCCCTTGCCGGTCTAGGAATGGTAGAACGATGGGTTCGATGACGGTTTGGATGTACCGTGCACTATTCAGTGTCCCCTCGACGATCACCAGTGGTGTACGGCCAGTGTAGGAGATCGCTCCCCACACCATGATGCCGGGTGTTGGCCCTGTGTGCCTCGGTCGTATGCAGTCGTGATTGTGGCGCTCACCTGCACGGCGCCAAACACGCATACGACCATCATTGGCACCAAGGCAGAAGCGACTCTCATCGCTGAAGACGACACGTCTCCATTCGTCCCTCCATTCACGCCTGTCGCGACACCACTGGAGGCGGGCTGCACGATGTTGGGGCGTGAGCGGAAGACGGCCTAACGGTGTGCGGGACCGTAGCCCAGCTTCATGGAGACGGTTGCGAATGGTCCTCGCCGATACCCCAGGAGCAACAGTGTCCCTAATTTGCTGGGAAGTGGCGGTGCGGTCCCCTACGGCACTGCGTAGGATCCTACGGTCTTGGCGTGCATCCGTGCGTCGCTGCGGTCCGGTCCCAGGTCGACGGGCACGTGCACCTTCCGCCGACCACTGGCGACAACATCGATGTACTGTGGAGACCTCACGCCCCACGTGTTGAGCAATTCGACGGTACGTCCATCCGGCCTCCCGCATGCCCCCTATACGCCCTCGCTCAAAGTCCGTCAACTGCACATACGGTTCACGTCCACGCTGTCGCGGCATGCTACCAGTGTTAAAGACTGCGATGGAGCTCCGTATGCCACGACAAACTGGCTGACACTGACGGCGGCGGTGCACAAATGCTGCGCAGCTAGCGCCATTCGACGGCCAACACCGCGGTTCCTGGTGTGTCCGCTGTGCCGTGCGTGTGATCATTGCTTGTACAGCCCTCTCGCAGTGTCCGGAGCAAGTATGGTGGGTCTGATACACCGGTGTCAATGTGTTCTTTTTTCCATTTCCAGGAGTGTATTTACTGCAGTGAAATTACTGTGTGCTGAAAATCCAACGCATCCAAGCGATAGAACAGAACGAATGTGAAATTACTGTGTGCTGAAAACCCAACACATACATGCGGTACAACAGAACGAATGAAGTAAACAACAACAAAAAATCGTGAGTAACTAAAAGTATAAAAGCTGTTTATAGCAGGATATAAGATGAACATCAACAAAAGCAAAACGAGGATAATGGAATGTAGTCAAGATTGAATCAGGTGATGCTGAGGGAATTACATTAGGAAATGAGACACTTCAAGTAGTAGATGAGTTTTGCTATTTGCGGAGTAAAATAACTGATGATGGTCGAAGTAGAGAGCACATAATATGTAGACTGGCTACGGCAAGGAAAGTGATTCTGAAGAAGAGAAATTTGTTTACATCGTGTATAGATTCAAGCGTCAGGTAGTCTTTACTGAAAGTATTTGTATGAAGTGCAGCCATGTATGGAAGTGAAAGATGGACGATAAAAAGTTTAGACAAGAAGAGAATAGAAGCTTTTGAAGTATTGTGCTAGAGAAGAATGTTGAAGATTAGATGGGTAGATCACGAAATTAATGAGGAGCTATTGAATAGAATTGGGGAGAAGAGGAATTTGTGGCACAACCTGACTAAAAGAAGGGATCAATTGGTAGGACACGTTCTGAGGCATCAAGGGATCACCAATTTAGTACTGGAGGGAAGCGTGGAATGTAAAAATCGTAGTGGTGGACCAAGAGATGAATACACTAAGCAGATTTAGAAGGATGTAGGTTGCAGTAGTTACTTGGAGGTGAAGAAGCTTGCACAGGATGGAGTAGCATGGAGAGCTGCATCAAACCTGTCTGTGGACTGAAGACCACCACCACCACCACCACCACCACCACCACCACCACAACAACAACAACAACAACAGTAAGTAAAGCATGCGAACTGCCCATGATCAAAGCATGCGAGTTGCTCATGATCCTAGCAGACAAAATCGCAAGAAAAAAGAACCATATTGTTACAGTGACCACTGAAGATGCTGCAGAATTAAGGGAAACGCGCCTGGTCTTGATAAAACTTTTGTTGGAGAAGACCGTATTTAACCTGTACAACTTGTATCTACCACTACTCTGTATCGTGACTAAAATATGCAGATGTAAGCCTCTGTTCAAGAAAGGGGATAAAGAGATACCATCAAACTACAGACCGATTTCACTTTCGCCAGCATTCTCAAAAATTTTAGAAAAAGTAATGTACAGGCAGCTTCTCAACCATCTGACCACAAATAACATATTATCAAGAACACAGTTTGGATTTCTGAAGGATTCTGATACCGAGAAGGCTATTTACACCTACAGTGAAAATGTACTTAATTCAATATTTAACAAGTTACAAGCAACAGGTATTTTCTGTGATTTGTCTCATTTGATTGTGTGAACCACAACATCCTTTTAAATAAATTAGAATTCTATGGTGTCACGGGCAGTGCTGCAGAATGGTTTAAGTCATACCTCGCTAACAGGAAACAAAGGGTGTCAGTTCAAGGGACTAGTGAATTAAGTCATGAGTCATCATCAGAATGGGAAGAAATTACATGTGGTGTCCCACAAGGATCCATCTTAGGGCCATTGCTTTTTCTTGTGTACATTAATGATCTCTCATCAGTTACACTGCCAGAAGCAGAGTTCGTTTTGTTTGCAGATGACACAAGTATTGCAATAAATAGTATGGCGAGTGTAGTTCTAGAAAGATCTGCTAATGATATTTTCATGGATATTAATAAATGGTTTAAAGCCAACTCACTGACATTAAACTTCGAAATGACTCACTATATGCAATTCAGAACCTGTAAGAGGTTCCCACCCAGCATATGCATAAAGTACGAAGAAGAGCACATAGAAGAGGTCGACAGTCTTAAATTCCTGAGGTTACAACTTGATAATAAATTCAGTTGGGAGGAGCACACCACAGAACTGCAGAAACGCCTTAACAAATCTGTATTTGCAATTCGAGTGTTAGCAGACATAGGCGACATAAAAATGAAAAAGCTTGCATACTTTGCCTACTTTCATTCCATAATGTCATGTGCTATAATATTTTGGGGTAACTCTTCAAGTCAAACAAAAGTTTTCAGAGTCCAAAAGCGTGTAATACGTATTATTTGTGGAGCAAATTCACGGACGTCCTGTAGAAACCTGTTCAAACAACTGGGTATACTAACTACTGCCTCTCAGTATATTTACTCCTCAATGAAATTTGTCCTAAATAATATATCTCATTTTCCAACAAAAAACTCAGTTCATACATACAATACCAGGAACAAAAATGATCTGCACAAGGACTTAAAAAGCACTTACTTTAGTTCAAAAAGGGGTCCACTACTCAGGAACATTCATCTTCAATAATTTGCCACCAAACATAAGAAATTTAGCTACAAATAAAGATCAGTTTAAAAGGAGCCTGAAAGACTTGCTAGTGGCCAACTCCTTCTACTCCACTGACGAATTTTTTAATAGAAACAAATGATGTATAAATTCATACTATTAGTATTGTTATTTCAGCTTTAAAAAAAAATGAAATGTTCCACATTCACGAGGATGTATGGAACGAAAAACTAATCTAATCTAAACAACATAAAACATGGCAGCGAGTTGTCCAATTTGCCTCCATGTCGCCGCGGTATGCCTTCTGTATGATATTCCACCTCTCTGGTGTGATGAGCCGCAGCAGACGGCTACCCCGCCCCCACACCGTGCTGCCGGGTGAGCTACGGCCGCACCGTGTTTGCCTTGGCGGTCCACGGAACGCGCCTGCGTTGCGGACTTGCTGCTTCGCGAACGCACTGTCTATGTTTGTATTTGCCTTGCCTGCTCCCTGGGGCGCCGTTACCACCCTGTGTGTGTGTGTGTGTGTGTGTGTGTGTGTGTGTGTGTGTGTGTGTGTGAGAGAGAGAGAGAGAGAGAGGGGGGGGGGGGGCGGGGTGCTACTAGCTAGCAAACATGCACAGTTTTAGTTAATGTGGTCCTTAATTTCTCCCATACGTCGTAGAGCTAGTAGTAACGCCGGTATTACACTATCATATTTCTTTGCCAAAGTTGATATGTCAAATAGTCATGTCAAAGAAATTTGATGGAGTGATAGAGAACTTTGTCGTCAAGTAAATATGATCAAATCTTTGGCCTCACCGTACAATTGATCATAAAAGTCGTTCGTCTTCTGTTCTCTGCAATGTGAAATGCAATCGCTTTCGGCGTTGGCGTCGCTACAGCTTTTAACAAATAAAAAATATAATAATAATAATAATAATTTATACTAATAATATGTAATAATAATAATAATTGTTGTTTGTTTGTTTGGATGAGTAATTCAGAGATTAAAATTTACGCTGTGAATTTATCGAACTTCGCATGTCGGAAGATGTACGGAAAGTAGCCAGCGCTCATTATATATTTTTTGTTGGCGAAGTCTGATGTCTGACCTCAGCATCAATCATGAAAATGGAGTGACTAAAACTACTAAAACAAAGACAAGCATACGATTAAATAAAACATATATTCATTTTAACATATACATTGCGTTATAAATGACACTTACGTAAAATTCTATCTTAATAATTGCAGATAATTCACAGATGAGAGCGACTTATTAATTCTGCGTCTCTTTTCTGCAAATAAATATCAAATGGCTTACTGTGGAGCCACACAAAATATTACGTCCTTCTAGGACAACGAATGACGTAAGAGTGAGATGATTCCTCCTGGCTGTGACAAGAGAGCGGTGTTAATTCCTTTATTTTGCATTCTCTTGTCTTAAAAAATCGATACATATAATCTGAGTTAACTAAATTAAATATTGTCTGTGCTCCAGTGCAAATGGTTCCTTAAAAGCTATTTAACATCTCTGTAGTATTTTTGTAAACATGGCTTTAAAGTTGGTGTGTTCCTTCGACTCATTTTTTTTAATAAACTTGTTTCGACTGGAGGGGGTGGGGGTGGGGAAGGGGCGCAGTGCATGCTATTAAGTTGATGGGCAGGTGGAATATGCTGCAGGCGACTTTCTACAATCACAGATACAGCCATTCATCCCTACATATGGCAACATCGAGGCAAATTTTCCGCAAGCCGGAATAGACGATGTGTTCACATTGTAAAATAAAAAACTCTTTCTTAGCTTTTCATTCTACTTTGCCTATTTTTGAACTCTGGGTGCCACATGTTAAAAAGCGCTTCATCTTTTTCGTACTTTTTATTAATATTGTAAATGTTGGAACTCTAATCCAGTAATTAAATTATTAAAAAATAAAAGTAGTTCTTATTGCCCATATAGGTGCTAAACATTTATTTTCCCTTACATGTTCCCTCTTCAGTGCTTTATAAGTCGCTTCACACGTTTCTGGAACTATTTTGGTTACTGTGCATATGATATTTCGGTGTGTGTTGTACACTAGAGCAGCGCTCTCCTTTGTCAAGAAATTGCAGTGTCACACGCTGCCTGTCGTCTGCAGGTATAGTGTTTCTCAAGAGAGTATTGTGTTTTGCAATAAGAGAAGCCATTTCACTGAACAAATACTGAAATACACTCTCATCCTTTCGAAAGTATGGTTCAAATGGCCCTGAGCACTATGGGACGTAACTTTTGAGGTCATCAGACCACTAGAACTTAGAACTACTTAAACCTAACTAACCTAAGGACATCACACACATCCATGCCCGAGGCGGGATTCGAACCTGCGACCGTAGCGGTCGCGCGGTTCCAGACTGTAGCGCCTAGAACCGTTCAGCCTTTCGTAAGTAATTTATACACTACTGGCCATTAAAATTGCTACACCACGACGATGACGTACTACAGACGCGAAATTTAACCAACAGGAAGAAGATGCTGTGATATGCAAATGATTAGCTTTTCAGAGCATTCACACAAGGTTGGCGCCAGTGGCGACACCTACAACGTGCTGACATGAGGAAAGTTTCCAACCGATTTCTCATACACAAACACCAGTTGACCGGTGTTGCCTGGTAAAACGTTGTTGTGCTGCCTCGTGTAAGGAGAAGAAATGCGTACCATCACGTTTCCGACTTTGATAAAGGTCGGATTGTAGCCTATCGCGATTGCGGTTTATCGGATCGCGACATTGCTGCTCTCGTTGGTCGAGATCCAATGACTGTTAGCAGAATATGGGATCGGTGGGTTCATGAGGGTAATATGGAACGCCGTGCTGGTTCCCAACGCCCTCGTATCACTAGCAGTCGAGATGACAGCCATCTCATCCACATGGCTGTAACGGATCGTGCAGCCACGTCTCGATCCCTGAGTCAACAGATGGGGACGTTTGCAAGACAACAACCACCTGCACCAACAGTTCGACGACGTTTCCAGCAGCTTGGACTATCAGCTCGGAGACCATGACTGCGGTTACCCATGACGCTGCATCACAGACAGGAGCGCCTGCGATGGTGTATTCAACGACGAACCTGGGTGCACGAATGGCAAAACGTCATTTTTGCGGATGAATCCAGGTTCTGTTTACAGCATTATGATGGTCGTATCCGTGTTTGGCGATATCGTGGTGAACGCACATAGGAAGCGTGTATTCGTCATCGCCATACTGGCGTATCACCCGGCGTGATGGTATGGGGTGCCATTGGTTACACGTCTCTGTTACCTTTTCGTCGCATTGACAGCGCTTTGAACAGTGCACGTTACATTTCAGATGTGTTATGACCCGCGGCTCTACCCTTCATTCGGTCCCTGCGAAACCGTACATTGCAGCAGGCTAATGCACGACCGCATGTTGCAGGTGCTGTACGGGCCTTTCTGGATACAGAAAATGTTCGACTGCTGCCCTGGCCAGCACATTCTCCAGATCTCTCACCAATTGAAAACGTCTCGTCAATGGTGGCCGAGCAACTGGTTCGTCACAATACGCCAGTCACTACTCTTCATGAACTGTGGTATCGTGTTGAAGCTGCATGGGCAGCTGTACCTGTACACGCCATCCAAGCTCTTTTGGACTCAATGCCCAGGCGTATCAAGGCCGTTATTATGGCCAGAGGTGGTTGTTCTGGGTACTGATTTCTCAGGATCTATGCACCCAAATTGCGTGAAAATGTAATCACATGTCAGTTCTAATATAATGTATTTATCAAATTTATCAAATTATTTTCTGCTTTTATTCTTGGTGTAGCAATTTTAATGGCCAATAGTGTATATAAGACGACTTGACGTCCTCCACTTGCAGCTCTCGTAACAAATTTTGCTGAATGTTTTTATTATCCCTACGTAATAGCTATTTCTTCATCCAAGTATGTTTGGTTTTTTTCAGCCACTTTTCCTCCAAATACATGCACAATGCAATTGTGGTACTAGCAACTGCAGCGCATAATAACAAGTTGTTGTCAGCCATCTTGAAATCTGACGAGAAATATGACGACAGTGTAACACCCCTTTTTAGCGCCACATCAATGATCTTTGTCAAAGAAATTTGACGAATATTTGATCATATTTCTTTGTTAAAAAATACGATAGTCCAACACCGACCTGAGCTCCTGGCTCCTGGTGCACAATTCCACTTACAGGTTCCATCTAATGGTTTGCAGGGGCATCGAGACTTTGATTTTCAGTATTTCGTATGACTACCGGTCGAGTTTTGGAAATTTTAAATGCTGTGATTGGGCCGTGCTGCGGGTCGCGTTGGTGCTGTTGTAGGATTACGTCCTCTGTTGGAGGCCGGACTGTATCGTTTAGTTGACATGGTTGCCGTTGTTTGTATTCTTCTTGTGTTGCCCTTCTGCTAGTGGCAGCAGCGACGATATCGATGTGTAGTGACTGTGGCCCTATCTTTGGGGCGACGTCGTTGTTCTTCTGGGTCGTGTGAGTGAGGAGTTCGGTTGGGGACGCACGAGGAGCCAGGTCCACGCAGAGCGCGAACACGCCGGGACCGCTGGGAGCGCGCATGGACTGCCGGATCGAAAGGCTGAGGTCACGAGGGTGCACGACCTCGTCGAAACCCGATTCTGCAAGTTTTAAGTTGATTCCATTTCAATTCGAGGAGACAAACCTCCACCATTGCGAAACCTCGCGATTCTCCAGTGACTTGGGTTCGCGTTGCTGCTCGTAGTGTCGTCACGGCAAAGGGCTGCGAGTGGAGTGCTTAGGGAAGGCGGATCAGATTAGCTTTCCTGGGCTTCCAATTACTATTTACTGCCTTCAGCATTTTGGGATTGTTAAGTTCAAGCAGCGGTATTTTCCTGCCTGGTGGCCGCCAATGCCCCAGTTACCTGCCCTGGGGGTTAGTGTATGTAAGGGCAGTTCAAATGGTTCAAATGGCTCTGAGCACTATGGGACTTAACATCTATGGTCATCAGTCCCCTATAACTTAGAACTACTTAAACCTAACTAACCTAAGGACATCACACAACACCCAGTCATCACGAGGCAGAGAAAATCCCTGACCCCGCCGGGAATCGAACCCGGGAACCCGGGCGTGGGAAGCGAGAACGCTACCGCACGACCACGAGCTGCGGACTGTAACGGCTGTGTACGTTTCCTCGCCTTGAGGCGAGGCGTGTAAGTTTGACAGCTTTCTTGATTGTAGGTTGGTTGGCGATTCTTCCAACTTGGTAGCAGTGATTCCTTTCCTGTTCCAGGCGCTCTAAGCACAGTATTCTGTGGGCGGAGTCCAAACCGCAAGTTCCGGCTTCCCATATTTTTACATCTTTGCATTTGGTTCATTGGACGTCAGGTAGCCTCACCAAGATTATCATCAGTCATTCGTTAGACTGCCATTAGTCTGAGTTACCATCTTGTGGTGTGAATGCAACTCTTGCCAGACTTTCTCATCGCACGCGAAAGTGTTTTTTGCCTGACCTAGTCACAGGGCGATTCCTGGAGCACCGTCTGCGACTGGCCCTTGTGTTTTTTTAATTGTGTTATTATTTCATTGTTGTATTACCAAGTTACCATCTTTTGTCTCACCCGTTTGGTTCAAAAATGGCTCTGAGCACTATGGGACTCAACTGCTGAGGTCATTAGTCCCCTAGAACTTAGAACTAGTTAAACCTAACTAACCTAAGGACATCACAAACATCCATGTCCGAGGCAGGATTCGAACCTACGACCGTAGCGGTCTTGCGGTTCCAGACCGCAGCGCCTTTAACCGCACGGCCACTTCGGCCGGCACCTGTTTGGTGATCAGTTGCTTGTCCATTTGAATTAACCTTTGTTATTATATTTGCTGTTTTAATGTTGTTAAATTTTTTAGTAATTGCCATTCTTGGCGTTAAAGGCCTACAGCCGTGAAACGATTCTTAATTTATTGCCATTAAGGCCTTCAGCCGTGAATCTATTCTTAAATTATTGCCATTATTTTAATGTGTTGTCGATTTTAAATAAATTGTGTGTGATTAAAAGAAAAGCCAACGAATAGCAACTGATTACGTCCCCTGACCACCAGGTCTAAGTGATAAGCACATTAGTACGTATCAGAAACTCATATCTCTCGAGACGGCGTAGCTTACGGCGCACAAATTACCAACACTGCACACGTGCAGTGTTTTAAAATGAGAACATGTAATTTCAAATATTTTCTTCGTGACATCCGCTATAAAATAATAAACGGGAGTAAAATTATGGCTCATTATATTTTCGCTGTTCATGTACTCAAACTTCAGCATAAGGTACGACGCTTTTTATTTATTTACTTATTTATTTATTTTTGGTTTTGGGCTAAAGACCATACAGCCAACAGCAGTTACAAAAGTACCATATTAACGTAACTGTAATGTCCACAGTAGGACAACAAATATAAGTTGGACGTACAGACGTAAGTTCTTGACGTAAAATAAAAACACTAAAAGACGAACACCAGTCAGCCAGCAGAAGTTACAACAGTGATAAGTTAACATCAGTACAATTTTAGAATGAATTACAAAAGCGTGAAGCACAAAGATAAGTTTGTCATATAAATTTAAAAATAAGACGACCCAGGAGTCGAACTGGGCCGGTTCCAGAGGGGAGTGACATCCACGGCAAATTTTAATTGGAACCTCGACAACGGCGTCGTTTACGAAGATAACTTCTTATTGCAAAATAAAGACACAAACAGACGTCGCAGCTTTCGAGCTGCGCTGGTCCCATGGGAGGACGGCATCCCCAAAACTTCTAGGTCAAAGCTGGATACTGGCGTCTTTAATTTATCGCCAACATCAATTAGCGCAAAATTTCGATGAACTTGGAGAATAAAGTAATATGCGATTCGTAATTGTTTCTTCTTCGTTCTTGTTAACCAATCAGCTACAGAGTCAAGCTGATCCAGTTTAAAATCGCTCAAATGGCTCTGAGCACTGTGGGACTCAACATATGAGGTCATCAGTCCCCTATAACTTAGAACTACTTAAACCTAACTAACCGAAGGAGATCATACACATCCATGCCCGAAGCAGGATTCGAACCTGCGACCTTAGTGGTCGCGCGGTTCCAGACTGTAGCGCCTAGAACCACTCGGCCACCCCGATCCAGTTTCAGAACAGGCCTTCTGCGAGGCCACTTGTGATGAAACAAAACAATAGCGGCCGACTCTGCGGGCAGACACGATTAACGGTGAGCCACGGACCATACGGTCAGGTGAACAAGCAAGTTATGTTTCAAAACAAAATTTTAAAAAATTGGATAAGCCGATTAAGCACTGCAAACATAGTGACTGTGCAAACCCAGTTTTGAAAATACGGTGTAATCAACGTTCACAAATGTTATGACAGCATTAAGAGTATGTTTGTCCTTCCGATAACAAGCGTTGGTGATGGACTAATTCCTTTTTTGGGTGTTTAAACAATTAACGCGTGGTCAGTGGTCACTAATAGGACAAACACGACTCATCCCATTTCATGTTACAGGCCTTCATCACTCCTATAACAAAAATGGGAAAGACGTTTACGAGAGATTCGGATTACTAAAAAATAAGGAAGTTGAAAAACTGATGGGTACTTCTGAGGCCGTTCTTGGCACTAGGGATGGCAGTTATCGTCGATACAACCAGTTTTCCGTTATATCGATTTTTTTTTCACGCCAATTTAACGCGACTGTTACAAAATAAGCGAACCGGTTTCTAAAAAAACCGATTTCCAGTTTTTTACTCGTATTATTTTCTGTACTAAACGTAGAAATCGAACAACGACTGTAAAATTTTGACTCACTTAGTGTCAAGATACATACAATTTGTGTACGTAGTCAAATAAAAGAAAATTTAGTCTGTCCACCGTCCGCTGCTTTTTCCGAAAAATGATAAGTTGTTCAACTCTATAAAAAAAACCTACCGCTATGAAAAATGGCACTGATAGCTTTTTCCGTTTCATATACGAACGTAATATTTCAAACCAATACAAATTTTGACAGAGACAAAGAAATACCGAAAAATGCCGATTATTCAGTACTAAAATACCGGTGTCGGTTTTAAGTGGTCGGTGCTTTCCTTCCTTACTTATAGCATACACTGAAGCGCCAAAGAAACTGGTATAGGCATGCGTATTCAAGTACAGAGAGATGTAAACAGGCAGAATACAACGCCGCGGTCGGCAACGCCTATATACAAGTGTCTGGCGCAGTTGTTAGATCCGTTACTGGTGCTACAATGGCAGGTTATAAAGATTTAAGTGAGTCTGAATGTGGTGTTATAGTTGGCGCACGGGCAATGGTACACAGCAACTCCGCGGTAGCGATGAAGAGCGGACTTTTCCCCTACGACGATTTCACGAGTATACCGCGACTATCAGGAATCCGGTAAAATATCGAATCTCCGACATCGCTGCGGCCGGACAAAGATCTTGCAAGAACGGGACCAACGACGACCGAAGAGAATCGTTCAACGTGAGAGAAGTGCAAGTCTTCCGTAACTTGGTTAGATTTGAATGCAGGACCATCAACAAGTGTCAGCATGCGAGAGAGTCAACGAAACATCATCGATATGGGCTTTCCGAGCAGAACGCCCATTCGTGCGCCCCTGATGACTGCACAACACAAAGCTTTTCGCCTCGCCTGTTTCCGTCAACACTGACATTGGACTTTTGATGATTGGAAACATGTTGCCTGGTCGGACGAGTCTCGTTTCTAATTGTATCGAGCGGGTTGACGAGGACGGGTATGGAGACAACCTTATGAATCCATGGACACTGTATGTCATCAGGGGACTGTTCACGCTGGTGGAGGCTCTGTAATAGTGTGGAGTGTGTGCAGTTGGAGTCATATGGAACCCCTGTTACTCTAGATACGACTCTGACAGGTGACGCTTACGTAAGCATCCTGTCTGATCACCTGCATCCATTCATGTCCATTCCGACGGACTTGGGCAATTCTAGCAGGACAACGCGACACCCATACACGATATTAGGCAGGTGTACCAGTTTCTTTGGAATCTGTACAACACAGTCTGAGAACTCAATACTTTAGTTTGCCCTCGTCATTAGTTCGTCTCAAAGTGTACAAGGAATGTACACAGTTAAGTCAGCGTCAAGTAACTCTGTCGCAGTATACACTGCTGGTTAACATAATTATACCAGACAGGGTTAATTGGCGACATCTTTGTAAGTTGTTGTGAGAGAGTGGTATAAAGAACAAGGACAGAAGAGTAATGCAGGAATAGTACAGAGAAGAGGTTGCTGCGATAAGGTGTGGACAGTACCAGGACGAACCTACTATTGAGCAGAGTTTATGACTGCTGACTCTCTTCTGTCTTGTTCAATGGATACACTCAGGCGGCAATATATGAAATTAGGGAGAAACTAGGAGCTTGAGGAAGATTAAACTTCGTGGTGAGGAAACACACATGCTGAGATTTGCCGATGTGATCGTAGTGATAAGGGAAGATGCACAATAATTTGTAGGGATGCTGCCTGACATAGAAACCACCCTCACCTCTTCATACAATAACAAAATTAATAAAGTAGCTAAAATAAAAATCTTAGTGATGAGCAGACAATACACAGCTGCCCAGTGCACACTTAACAGTGAGTGACTGGAGACTATCGAATCCTTTTCCTGCCTAGGGAGTAAAATTACAACAGACGGAAGATTACCGAGCGAAGTGGCACACTGGAATCGCATTTGGGAGGACGTCGGTTGAAACTCGCGTCCGGCGGTCCTGATCTAGGTTTTCCGTGATTTCCCTCAACTGCTTCAGGCAAATGCCGGGATGGTTCCTTTGAAAGGGCACTGCCGATTTCCTTTCTCACCCTTCCCTAATCCCCCTCGAATCAACCAAAGGAAAATCAACTAATGACATTTAAGCCGACATCACCCAGCAAAACCTTTTCACACCGAGCAGCACAGACAAATATCTCAGGAAAGACGTCATAAAGAAGTTTGTTCGGTGTGTACTCCTGTACGGCAATGAAACATGGACACTTAGAGAGGCAGATAAACACGAAGCAGCTGTCTTCGAAACGTTGCGCTACCGTAAAATGCTCACGTTTTCCTGGTTGGTTGGTTGGTTGGTTTTTTGGGGGAGGAGACCAGACAACGAGGTCATCGGTCTCATCGGATTAGGGGCGGATGGGGAAGGAAGTCGGCCGTGCCCTTTGAAAGGAACCATCCCGGCATTTGCCTGGAGCGATTTAGGGAAATCACGGAAAACTAAATCAGGATGGCCGGACGTGGGATTGAACCGTCGTCCTCCCGAATGCAAGTCCAGTGTGCTAATCACTGCGCCACCTCGCTCGGTCACGTTTTCCTGGGCAGACAAAATATCAAACTAAGGCGTGCTCCACAGGGCGGACGAAGAGGAGTCACATCTCCAGAACCTGACTAGACACAGAACGGACTCATGGGTCGGCCATTTACTTTGATATGAGGGTATCATTTAAAGTATCATTGATGGAACAGCGGAGGGGAAGAGCACAAGAGGCAGACCGAGACTAGAATACACCAACTGCATCATGGAGGATACCAGCTGCACAACCTACACTGCTTTCAAGAGGAAGACCGAAGACGGAACTACATGGCGAGCTGCTGCCAACCAACCTGATGGCTGAAGATCTGAGAAGAAGAAGATCGCGTATTGTGTGTATACACTGATGTGACAGAAGTCACAGGATAGCGATGTGCACATTTGCAGATGGTGGTAGTGTCGCATTGGCGCAGCTGTACTTAGGTGATTCATGTCAAAAGATTTCCGACATCATTATGGCCGCGCGACGGTTATTAACAGACTTGAAATCAGAATGACACTTGGACCTAGATGCGTGGGACATTCCATTTCGAAAGTCGTTAGGGAATTCAGAGTTCGATGATGTTGAAGTTTGGGGACTGTGTTGGCCAGGGAAAACGCTACAGTTCAGTTGCATGCTTCTGATACCACGATTGTACTGTCTTGGCTCTGCGAATGGGTGCATCATCGTCTTGAAATATGGCATAATTGTTGGGAAACAGCATTTGAATTATGGGGTGCGCCTGATTACCTAAAAGGTTCACATAATCGTTGATATGGCTGCCCACTTCAACACACTTCCACCTCCGTGCTTAACCGACGGAATCAAGCGACCAGAATTGTAGGCTTCTTTGCCGGCTGGTGTGGCCTTGCGGTTCTAGGCGCTTCAGTCTGGAACCGCGTGACCGCTACGGTCGCAGGTTCGAATCCTGCCTCGGGCATGGTTGTGTGTGATGTCCTTAGGTTGGTTAGGTTTATGTAGTTCTAAGTTCTAGGGGACCGATGACCACAGACGTTAGGTCCCATAGTGCTCAGAGCCATGTGAACCATCTGTAGGCTTCTTTTGGCGTTCTCAAGACATAAACCCGGCCTCATGTTGGAAATAAGGAAAATTTTGACTCGTCGGACTATATGACGTGTTTCCACTGATCAGCCGTCCAGGATTTATGCTCCTGACACCATGTTTTACGCTCCTTTTCGTTGGTTGTCGTCAGTAAGTGTTTCGGTATAGCAGCTCATCGATTAATATTCGCTTTATGGAGATCTTGGCGGACAGTGTCGATAGAAACGGGTTCTCGAAGATGGCTAATAAGCTCTGCATACACCTTAGCCGTCATAGTTTTGTGTTGGTTTGACACAATTCGTGTTAGCGTACGACGATCTCTGTCTTTTAGTTTTGATTTGCGCCCATTATTACGTTTACACGATGATCTCTTCCAAAGCTTTGTGTAGGCTGTCATGACTGTTGAAACACTTAGTCTTGAAACATTCAGTGAGTTGGCTGTCTTGGTTACCGATACTCCAGTTAATTGGGCCCCCACACTCTGCCCTCTGTGGAACTCTTTCATTATACGTCGACCTCGGCCTCTCAATGCAAACACGAAGTGTGGACTACTCGTAAACAACCAGCACTGATCCCTAGTCCGTACTGAACACGCACCGTTCAGTTCGACACTTGTCTTACCTGCATTCTTCACCGTCAGACACAACCATCCCATTACTACCACTGTTCACATTATTTTGCCTATCCCCTATCCGCTAACAGTTTCAAAACTTAGCCGTTTCGGAAATGCTTTCACCGTTGGCCGGGAAGCCAATTATCACGTGCTTTTCGATGTCGGATAAATCGCTCCGCTTTCGCATTACGACGGCTACTGCATTGTTTTCCGTGTCCTCCCGACATACACCCTCCACTGCTGGTGCTGCCACCTGCAGTCTGTGAGGGGTTATTGCACGTTTATATACAATAGAGATGGCGTTACTCTCAACTAATTTGCACATCCTAGGAAGTAGTACGTTTGTGTCGATTTGACGTGTGTTGCCTTCTGCCTCCATTGCGTTGCGATTTTAATGGCTTGCAGTTCGTGTTTATCGCCTCATGGAGGCGAGAGCTGCTTGGCCGTCGTCTTGGCGTGCAGCGAGCAGCAATTGCCTATCTGAGTCGCCATTCAAAACAGACACAGAGAGAGTGGGTGGGGTTAGCGGTAAGTATTGGGGTGAGGTGGGGGAGACTTGACGGCAGAGACCAGAGACACTGTCCAAACGGTGTCGTGCATACGAGACGGCCACGGAGGCGTGGCTATCGCAGCCAGGCCAAACAGATGCTCCTACTACACGACAAACAGGGAGTCAACTGCAACATAAAGAAAAACCACTGGGCAGTCGACCAAGTTCAATATTTCGCCTTCTCAATTTTAGTTTACACATTCCTCAAATCTGTACGGGTATTACCCTGCCGACGACTCTCAGTGTTCTTAACAGGAAGCACTACTGATCTGTGACGTGTTCATGTATTCGATCACTTTATGTACTTCAACGATGGCCACAAGCACGATGGAACACGGATACCGAATAATTTCGAAATCGATCATGAATTAAAATGCATCGGCTAAGTGGATTACCCGATTGTGTACCCGTGGAAAAATCTTTTCTCTGGGAAGCTCTTCTCTACGATGTGGAACGTGAACAATGGGTAAAAAGAAGAAGAATAAAGCCAACAGAATTGAGAATATAGAGGAAGATGACCTGCATAGAAAGAAAAAACAAAATTTACGGTACAACAGGAGGTAAAAAGAGGACAGAGACCTAGTAAGAGACATACAGAAAAAGGAAGCTGATATTTGCAGGGCTTATGACTACATGCTATCGCTGATTTTACTTTATATGTACATAGAGAAAGCAGTGGAAGACAGCAAAAAGAAATTTGGAATGAGAATTAAAGTTCAGGGAGACATACAAACACTGAGGTTTGCTGATGAAACGATAGTTTTGCCAGAGACGGCAATGGAGTTTGATGGAATAGATAGTGCCTTGAAAAGAGGTTATGAGATGAACATAAACGTAAGTTAAAAAGGGTAATAGAATGCAGTCGTATTACACTAGCTGATCAAAAGTATCCTGACACCCCCCAAAACATAACGTTTTTCATATTAGGTGCATTATGCTGCCACCTACTGCCAGGTACTCCATATCAGCGACCTCAGTACTCATTAAACATCGCGAGAGAGCAGAATGGGCGGCTCCGCGGATCTCAGATATTTCGAACGTGGTCAGTTGATTGCATTCACTTGTGTCATACGTCTGTACGCGAGATTTCTACACTCCCAAACATCCCTAGGTCCACTGTTGCCGATGGGAAGGTGAAGTGGAAACGTTAAGGGGCACGCACAGCACAAAAGCGTACAGGCCGACCTAGTCTGTTGATTGACAGAGACCGCCGACAGTTGAAGAGGGTCGTAATGTGTAGTAGGCACACATCTATCCTGACCATCACACAGGAATTTCAAACTGCATCAGGATTCACTGCAAGTACTTTGACAGTTAGATGGGAAGTGAGAAAACTTCGATTTCATGGACGAGCGGCTGCTCATAAGCCACACATCACGCCGGTAAATGTCAAATGACGCCTCGCTTGGTGTAAACATTGGGCGATTGAACAGTGGAAGAACGTTGTGTGGAATGACGAATCACGGTACTCAATGTGGCGATCCGATGGCAGAGTATGGGTATGGCGAATGCCCGGTAAATGCCATCTGCCAACGCACATAGTGCCAACAGTAAACTTCGGAGGCAATGGTGTTACGGTGTGGTCATGTTTTTCATGGAGGGGGCTTGCACCCCTTGTTTAGCGTGGCACTGTCGCAACACAGGCCTACATTGATGTTTTAAGCACCTTCCCGCTTCCCACTGTTGAAGAGCAATGCGGGGATGGCGATTGCATATTTCAACACGATCGACCACCTGTTCATAATGGAAGACCTGTGGCGGAATGGTTACACGACAATAACATCCCTGTAATGGACTGGCCTACACAGGGTCCTGACCTGAATGCTACAGAACACCTTTGGGATGTTTTGGAACGCCGACTTCGTGCCAGGCCTCACCGACCAATATCGATACCTCTCCTCAGTGCAGCACTCCGTTAAGAATGGGCTGCCATTCCCCAAGAAACCTTCCAACACCTGATTGAACGTATGCTTGCGAGAGTGGAAGCTGTCGTCAAGGCTAAGGATGGACCAACAGCGTACTGAATTCCAGAATTACCGAACTTGTAAGTCATTATCAGCCAAGTGTCCGGATACTTTTGATCACATAGTGTGCCGGCCGGTGTGGCCGTGCGGTTAAAGGCGCTTCAGTCTGGAACCGCGTGACCGCTACAGTCGCAGGTTCGAATCCTGCCTCGGGCATGGATGTGTGATGTCCATAGGTTAGTTAGGTTTAATTAGTTCTAAGTTCTAAGCGACTGATGACCTCAGAAGTTGAGTCGCATAGTGCTCAGAGCCATTTGAACCATTTGATCACATAGTGTATGTAAATTTGTGGTGGGGGGGGGGGGGGGGGGGGGAAGGGAAGGGACGGAACTAATGATATCAGCTGTATCGGTACTTTATGCGGAATCAGCGGCGACGAGTGTAAATATGTGGCGGACTGGAATCTGGTGTGTCGTGTTGACTAGGTAGTTTCGTTAATCACTGCACCACCCAGGCACAGTGTTTATCGCCAATGCGAGGACTACGTCAGCCTGCTCACCGGCTGAGCCACATCCAGCCAGTGCCGCTTATCCACACTACTCGTCCATGTCCTCCACGCTCGCTAATGTTAGATTTCCGCCGGAGGTCGAACGTAGTTGTGCATCCGTACTGAAGGTTGTGGATCATTACCGATAGAGGCGAATCAATTATATCAATGCGTGAGTACTTGAAGATGAGGGAATTAGTACTTCTTTTGTTATTTAGGTAGCCAAATTATTGAAATTGGCAGAAGTGACGAATATGTAGAATACAGACTTGCAAGGAAAGCGTTACTGAAAGAGTAATATTTTAACATTTAATATAGATTTAAGTGTCAAGAAGTGCTTTCTGGAAGTATTTGTCTGAAATGTGACGTTGTATAGAACTAAAACTTTTGCGAAGAACAACATAGGTGGCAAAAGAATAAAAGCTTTGAAAACGTGGCACTGGGGAAGAAAGATTAACACCAGACTGGTAGATTGCGCAGATAATGAAGAGGTACTGAGTTGAATTTTAGAGAAAAGAAATTTATCACACAACTTGACTAAAAGAAGAGATCCGTTGATAGGACACACATCCTGACGCATCAAGGAAACGACTCGTAATACAGGTACAAATTGCAGAGGCTTTGATACAGTACGCTGCTTTAAGTGGATCTGCGTTGCAGTAGTTAAGGAGAGATGAAGAGGCTTGCAAAAGATAGACCGGTGTGCAGAGCTGCATAAAACTAGTCTACAGACTGCAAGACCACAGCAACAACAAATCTTCATCATAAATGTATTTAACCCAAATTAGTAAAACGTCGTAAAATAGGACATTCTCTTACTTAATTTAGTGTTTAAGCTATCATTGGAGATCTAATAATTGTAATTAACTAATGCCAAACCTATAACTTATCACTTCCTTTGTATGAAACATTGAGTAGTAAACGATGGTTTGGTAGCAATCTAATATTCTCCCCCCTTTGATGTTCGAGGTAATTGTTAAGGGAAAAAGCCGAGAGAACGCACGAGAGAATGTACGTTCACGACATTAAAAACATAAAAAAGGAAAATTGTGGAAGAATGAAAAGATTAGGAAACGTTACAGCATAATATTTGTTATTCACACTCCCCCCCCCCCCCTCGCCTCGCCGCCACACACACACACACACACACACACACACACACACACACACACACACACACCCACACACACACACTAGTCTTGTACAGAACGGAACTGCATGAAGCATTCACGCTATCTTGTAAATAAATAAATATATATATATATAATGTTTTAATTGTCTTTACCCATAAGAAGTTGGGCTGCATTTTGAGAATGATAGACATGGCGTTTGGTGACTTAAATCTTAGTATAGTAAGTTATAAAATTACTAGTGATTGTACAATTCATACATACTGAATACAAAAAAGAAATTTTTAAAAAGTCCAACAGATATATTCGGCAAATGCATCGCTCAGGAAAATAGATCATATATGGTTCAAATGGCTCTGAGCACTATGGGACTTAACTTCTGAGATCATCAGTCCCCTAGAACTTAGAACTACTTAAACCTAACTAACCTAAGGACATCACACACATCCATGCCCGAGGCAGGATTCGAACCTGCGACCGTAGCGGTCGCGCGGTTCCAGACTGTAGCTCCTAGAACCGCTCGGCCACCCCGGTCGGCTATCATATATGTTTCTGACAAACTATGTCTTAGCCTACTGTATGATGTTTGAAATTACAGTACTTTTTCATATATTTAGTGAATTTTAAACAAAACATGTTTGTCCTTAGAGCACCAAAAACGAAACGAGCACAAAGCGATGTCCCAAGATGGAACCTTAAAAGAGGCACCTAACGATGGATTTCTAAAAATCCGAAATCGGTAACGGTTGAATGTGTATAAACGTTTTATACCTTACTTGTGGCTGGCCGGTGTACTTAAGTTACAATCCTTATGAAGACAGAGTTTTGCCTAAGTTGGGAAACAGTGGGCAGTAGCTGCGAGACTTCGCAGTAACCAGAACTGGGTGCTTGGAGGTCGTTAGTGACGCTAGGGGACGTTCTGCTTGCCAGACAGCTCGGCAGTTGTTGTTATTGTTGTTCTTGCTGCTGCGTTCAGAAGAGGCACTGCACCAGCGGAACGGAGCTCAGGGCACTGCGATGGCCTAATTTCCTGCCCTGCACTGATAAACTCGTTCGTTGTAGAGCGCCCCTGACACACACACACACACACACACACACACACACACACACACACGTGTGTGTGTTTGTAACCTACGTAAGGGGACATGTCACTAAAAGACGCACCATGACTGATTTCGATCTTGCAAAACCGATGTTCAGGTGGAGTTTACATACTTGTCTTTTAATGATCAGTATTCTTTTAAAAGAAATACAGACTTTCAGAAATTAGCTAGAAGAGATAAAAATGCCTTCTTAATCGAACAGCGCAAGGAAGTTGAAGATAATAACAGAATGGACCAGACAAGGGATCTTTACAAGGAAATTGAACACATCAAAGGAAATTTCCTCACGAAAACAAATGATAAAATATAGAAATGGGAAAGATCTAACAGAAGCAGAAGACGTTTAGAAAACATTGGCAGAATATGTTAGGAAATCTGTATAAGAAAGAACTGCATACTGACAATGCTGACGATGATGAAGTTAATGTTGTTTTAGAACTAGAGCCAGATATTTTGGAGAGTGAAGTCAAATGCGTCTCAAAAATATGGCAAAAAACAAAACTAGTGGACACAATGGAATTACAGCAAAATTGTTCAAAGTCATTGGAAAGAATGCAGTGAGAGTGCTGCATTCAATACGACAGAAAATATGGAGCACGCAACAGTGGCCAGAAGCCTGGAAAAGATCAGTATTCATCCCGTCCCGAAAGCAGGGAATTTATAAAGAATACTCAAATCATCGAACAATCGCACATGCTAGCAAAGTCATGCTGAAAATGTTACAAAATTCAATTCGCCAGTATCTAGAGCGAGAAATAACGGAAGAACAAGCTGGAATTCGTAAAGGAAGAGAAACCAGAGATCCAACTGGCAACCTTCGGTGGATTATGGAACAGGCAAGAGAATTCCAGAAAGACGTGTATATCTGCTTTATTTATTACGCCAAAGCCTTTGACTATGAAGATCACAATAAATTATGGGAAGTACTCATAAATATGGGAGCACCAGATCACCTCATTCACCTCATAAGGAGTTTATATTGCGACCAAGAAGCCACGGTGAGGTATGGAACAACTAAATGAATCAAGATCCAGAAAAGGGTACGGCAAGGCGGCGTATTATCACTTTCGTTACTGAATTTGTACGCAGAACACGTTATGAGGAATGCCGCGCTAGATGAAGAAGAAAACGGAATTAAAGTAGCTCCGACTGAAATAAACAACTTTAAACTCGCAGATGGTACTACACTGTTGGCAGAAAATGAAGAAGAGTTAAAGATTCTCTTGCTGAAGACGAAAGAAGAAAGTGAAAAAGCTGGTCTTGGTCTGAATGTTAAGAAAACGAAAATTATGGCAACTAAACCTATCATTTCACGGCATATTGGAGGAAAAACAATGGAGGTAGTGTCTACGTTCATTTATCTCGGTTCCCAGATTTTTGCTGATGGTGACTGCAGCCAAGAAATCAGGAGACCCTTGCTATTTGCTAGGAGGGCAATGTCAAACCTTGACAATGTCTTTAAGAGTAGAGATATAAGTTTAGCAACAAAGATCCGTATTTTAAGAGCTATGTTCTTTCCAGTTGTGATGTGCGGGTGTGAGACCTGGACCATTACAAAGGAGAAACGGCGGAGAATAGATTCCTTTGATTTGTTGTGTTGGAGGAAACTTCTTACAGTTCTATGGACTGCAAAGATAACAAATAAGTGAATATTAGAGCGAATAAAACCAGAGAGCTCCCTGGAAGGTCTGACACTAAAACAAAAGCTGACCTACTTTACACATCATGAGAGGACACGTTTCACTGGAAAAAAAAAAAAAAAAACAGTAATCGTGGGGAAGATTGAAGGTAGTAGAAGAAGCGAACGTCAGAGGATGAGATGGATCGGTGACATGACGGAAGTAATGTGTTCCAACCCGGAAAGCCTACGGGAGAAAGTGCAGGAGAGAAACAATTTGCGTGCTTTGGTTCATGGGGTCACGGAGAGTTGGAACCGACTAAACGAACAGAGAGAGAGAGAGAGAGAGAGAGAGAGATTGCTTTAAATTTGTTAAGAGTTGTTCGGATTTGACAAGTGTGTAATAACACAATTTCGTCGGCCAGAAACATGTTGCACGCTAGTTGATAAAAGTGATTAGCGATTTTTCATCTTTACAACGATATCTGCATGCATGCCGGCCGAAGTGGCCGTGCGGTTAAAGGCGCTGCAGTCTGGAACCGCAAGACCGCTACGGTCGCAGGTTCGAATCCTGCCTCGGGCATGGATGTTTGTGATGTCCTTAGGTTAGTTAGGTTTACCTAGTTCTAAGTTCTAGGGGACTAATGACCTCAGCAGTTGAGTCCCGTAGTGCTCAGAGCCATTTGAACCATTTTAAGATGCAATGATGTTTCGTGTATAGGGTGTCCCAAAACACAACGACAAGCTTTAGGGACAGGTTTCTTCCACTAAAACAAGAAAAAAAATCTATTTAACATGAGCACTGGTTCATCTTCGAGTGTGTGCGTGTGCGTGTGTGTGTGTGTGTGTGTGTGTGTTTGGAACTTACGGGCGCTCAGCGACGAGGTTATCAGCGTCGTTATGGATATTAAAAGACTCGAATGTGGATACAATGACTGAAATTGTTGTCACGCAGTCGGGAGAAAACCTATAAGTTGACACTCATTAACTCACTACCACCTCACTTGTATTAACCACGCAATCACTACCTCACGCGCCTTAACAGTACGGAGAAAGATGGAAGTTGGAAGGTGCTATTCCTGGGATTAAAACGACAGTAAAACCACAGAAAAGCTAAAAGAAAGACACAGGGAAATGTGACTGGCTGACCACTTAACAAAATACATGGGCGAGCCAGTCACCGTGTTAACACATTAAGGACATCTCCCTGAAATTTTAGAAAACAAGTTGGGCAAATCACAAAACCATGAAACTCTCACCACATTCGTATCAGAGTGACTATCGGCAAAGTTCCGTCAAGGTGGAGTCTAAAATGTACACTTTAAAAGCTATGGGCACTTTTCACCGACGCTAGCGTGAAAAACATCTCTTCTACCGAACAAGTGCTCATAGCTCTTAAGGTATGCATTTTACAGCCCATATTTATATGCTATTTTTGTTTTGGGGTAAGGAACCTGTCCTATAATTTGTTGTGTTTTCCGGACATCGTGTATAAATCAATGTTCAGATCAAATTTAAGATGCAATGGCCGGCCGAGGTGGCCGAGCGGTTCTAGGCGCTTCAGTCTGGAATCGCGCGACCGCTACGGTCGCAGGTTCGAATCCTGCCTCGGGCATGGATGTGTGTGATGTCCTTAGGTTAGTTAGGTTTAAGTAGTTCTAAGTTCTAGGGGACTGATGACCACAGAAGTTAAGTCCCATAGTGCTCAGAGCCATTTGAACCATTTTAAGATGCAATGATGTTTCGTAAACAGGTGTTGAGACTAATTGTGGAATGTATGCTTTTATAGTATAACTCTACAGTAGGTAATGTCATCGGCTCAAATCAATACAACAGGTACAACATTCAATAAAAAAGGTGCAAGTTCCGGCCTACTCGGATGGCATGGACACTACTGCGAGAACATAATTAGCTGCTACGGAAACATACAGGGCACTGGTGGTAGCAGCAATAGAAATGGTTTCGGAATGAACATACAAGAATGGAAACCTAATACATGCGATAAATACGACCAGAACTAAATACGATGTTAGAAACTGACCAGGCGTGAATAGAATCTGTCAGTGAATTCTGGTTACGTCACAGAATGATACTGTGGAGATAAAGCGGCCCACCTTCCTAGCCAGGCAACGGCCTTGCCGCAGTGGTAACACCGGTTCCAGTCAGATCACCGAAGTTAAGCGCTGTCGGGCTGGGCTTTCACTTGGATGGGTGATCATCCGGTCGGCCAAGCGCTGTTGGCAAGCGGGGTGCACTCAGCTCTTGGGAGGAAAACTGAGGAGCTACTTGACTGAGAAGTTGCGGCTGCGGTCTCGTAAACTGACATACGGCCGGAAGGGCGGTGTGCTGACCACATGCCCCTCCCTATCCGCGTCCAGTGGCGCCTGTGGTCTGAGGATGGCACGGCGGCCGGTCGGTACCTTCGTGGTCTGTTCGGGCGGAGTTTATCTTCCCAGCTGATAAATGCTGTTATGGTCTGGCCCCACAACTTGGGTCCACAACTCTGTCCAGGAGGACAAAGTGTCAACTGTGAAGTGTCAACTGTGGCTCAGAAATCTGGACCCCGGCACAACAGTGTGAAGAGCTCAAACGATGAACTTTACAGATTATTTAAAGGTCTTGAAATCATGAATTCAATTAAAATAAACCGCCTGAAATGGTTCGGACACTTTTTTGTGTGGAACAAGAGAAACCAACAAAAATAGCGCTACTACAAAACCCAGTGGGAAGAAGAAGGAAAAACTATTAGAGGATGGAGAAAGATGTCGGCAGGCCGGTCGCTGTGGCCGAGTAGTTCTATGCACTTCAGTCCGGAACCGCGCTGCTGCCACGGTCGCAGGTTCGAATCCTGCCTCGGGCATTGCTGTGTGTGATGTCCTTAGTTTAGTTAGGTTTAAGTAGTTCTATGTCTATGGGACTGATGACCTCAGATGTTAAGTCCCATAGCGCTTAGAGCCATTTTTGAGATGTCTGCAGGCAGAAAAACTTAGCCCAACATGGGCAGGTAGGGTGGGAAAGTATTGGACGTATAATGGGGGGCTAGTCCCGCCAAAGGATGCATCCGTGGTGGGCGCCCCAGGCCTATCGTTAGCCCATGGTCGTAATCCGATTCCTCTAGTATGGTTAGGGGAACCGGATATCGATGCCAGCGGCGTGGAAGTGTGGCCCAACGTGGCGTAACCCATGGACAGTGTCCCGCAAGGCATCCACTTTCTCATAGAGCCGCCGCTCGTTGTTGCGTATGGCCGGCTTGAGGGGGCGTTATCCGCTTCCTCGTGTTGTCACGATTCTTGTGAGTGGCGGGGCGTGAAGGCTCCACTTGAGCACCTTGTTCTGCAGACGCTGCAACGTCCGCATCATGGTGACACTAATCGTGGCCCATGCAGCAGAGCCATACGTGACTTCTTAAGTAATAGAACCCAGTACGTTGTCCTCGATGGTGAGTGTTCATCGATGAGGGTATCATCTGGAGTGCCCCAGGGAAGTGTGATAGGTCCGCTGTTGTTTTCTATCTACATAAATGATCTTTTGGATAGGGTGGATAGCAATGTGCGGCTGTTTGCTGATGATGCTGTGGTGTACGCGAAGGTGTCGTCGTAGAGTGACTGTAGGAGGATACATGATGACTTGGACAGGATTTGTGATTGGTGTAAAGAATGGCAGCTAACTCTAAATATAGATAAATGTAAATTAATGCAAATGAATAGGAAAAAGAATCCCGTAATGTCTGAATACTCCATTATTAGCGTAGCGATATGAAGTGGGACAAGCATGTAATGGCAGTTGTGGGGAAGGCGGATAGTCGTCTTCGGTTCATTGGTAGAATTTTGGGAAGATGTGGTTCATCTGTAAAGGAGACCGCTTATAAAACACTAATACAACTTATTCTTGAGTACTGCTCGAGCGTCTGGGATCCCTATCAGGTCGGATTGAAGGAATACATAGAAGCAATTCAGAGGCGGGCTGCTAGATTTGTTACTGGTAGGTTTGATAATCACGCGAGTGTTACGGAAATGCTTCAGAAACTCGAGTGGGAGTCTCTACAGGAAAGGAGGCGTTCTTTTCGTGAATCGCTACTGAGGAAATTTAGAGAAACAGCATTTGAGGCTGACTGCAGTACAATTTTACTGTCGCCAACTTATATTTCGCGGGAAGACCACAAATATAAGAGAGATTACGGATCGTACAGAGGCATATAGGCAGTCATTTTTCCCTCATTCTGTTTGGGAGTGGAACAGGGAGAGAAGATGCTAGTTGTGGTACGAGGTACCCTCCGCCACGCACCATATGGTGGATTGCGGAGTATGTACGTAGATGTAGATGTAGAGGGCAGGCAGAATAACTGTTCGGTAGATGCGGAGCTTGGTATGCAGGTTAAGTTCCCTAGTGCGGAAGAGTGGGTACAAAGCCCTGGTTAGCTTTTGCCCCTTGTTGGCGACATACTCCGCATGACAGTGGAAGAGCAGCTTGTGGTCCACCTCGACCCCGAGATAGGTGGTTGTCGGGGACGAGGGCACCTGCACGCGTGCAATCGAAATATTGCGGCGGAGGGCTAGGCGCCGTTTGGTGAAACAGACTGCCGTAGTTTTGGCGCCACAGAAAGCTATTTTGTTTGGCCGTCACCAGGTCATGATGGCGTCCACCTGCGGCTGGAGGCGGGCGACGACGGCGTAAGTAATGCGTCCAGTGGTATATAGTGCTGTGTCGTAAGCATATTGAGCTAGGTGTCACCCGGGGATGACTGACATATCATCACATAGATATTAAAAAGGATGGGAGACAACACCGATCCTTATCGGGTGCCTGCCGACAATTGGCGAATGCTGGAACGCATTCTCCATTGAGCCACTAGGAAAGTCCTACTGCGGAGGAACTCATGCCGGTTAGGGGCCTGTGTCAGCATCTTGTGTACTAGGTTGTCTAGCCAGATCTTGTCGTAGGCGTTCTGCAAGTCCAGAAAAACGGCAGCTGTCGACTTGACGGTGTTGAGGCTTTTGCTGACGTGTTCAGTGATCCGTAGGACCTGAAGTTCGGCAGAGAGATGCGAAGTGAATCCAAACTGTTCAGGTCGGATCGTCCCAGCCGCCGCCAGAGGTTGGAAAGTCCGTGGAGGATCACAGATTCAAGGACCTTCGCCATAGTATTTAGGAGGCTGATGGGCCTGTTGTTGGTGGGGACCTTGAACTGTTTGAGGATGGCAATCAGTTTGGCTTGTTTCCACTGAGAGGAGGAAAGGCCAGATGTGAGACAGCAGTTTTAAAATCTTGGTGAACAAGATGACAGGCGTGCGGGGAGAGTGGCAAAGATGTTCATTTTAAATTCCGTCCCATCCAGGAGCCGTCGAAAGATACGCTGAATTTCTGTCATGGCGAGGGGCGGAGGGGGGGGGGGGGGCAGACTGGGGTGGGCGGTTGTGGAAAGCACCAACAGCTGTCAGAACTTCATGTTCGTCCTGAGGAGGGTCCAGGACAAGGGGGCGGTTATGGACCTCGAACGCATCCGCCAGCGTTTCCACAATTTGGAGGGTACCAATGCGGCAGGCCCACTGCCATGGGAGTGGGATGGACGGTCGCTGGCATGGGGCGCCGCAGTGGGCGAGTGGCGGCCCAGCTAGGCTTATGGTGGAGGGTGCAGGGCTGTCCTCCAATTGATTGGGCCTCCTGTGCCTTGTTTTAGTGATTTAGTGATAAGTTACAATACAATACAATCAGTTTAATAAGTCACAGCTGCAAAATACTAACGCGAATTCTTTAGAGACGAATGGAAAAACTGATAGAAGCCGACCTCGGGGAAGATCAGTTTGGATTCCGTAGAAATGTTGGAACACGTGAGGCAATACTCACCCTACGACTTATCTTAGAAGAAAGATTAAGGAAAGGCAAACCTACGTTTCTATCATTTGTAGACTTAGAGAAAGCTTTTGACAATGTTGACTGGAATACTCTTTCAAATTCTGAAGGTAAAATACACGGAGCGAAAGGCTATTTACAATTTGTACAGAAAGCAGATGGCAGTTATAAGAGTTGAGGGACATGAAAGGGAAGCAGTGGTTGGGAACGGAGTGAGACAGGATTGTAGCCTCTCCCCGATGTTATTCAATCTTTATATTGAGCAAGCAGTAAAGGAAACAAAACAGAAATTCGGAGTCTATTAAAATCCATGGAGAAGAAATAAAAACTTTGAGGTTCACCGACGACATTGTAATTCTGTCAGAGACAGCAAAGGACTTGGAAGAGCAGTTGAACGGAATGGACAGTGTCTTAAAAGGAGGGTATAAGACGAACATCAACAAAAGCAAAACGAGGATAATGGAATGTAGTCGAATTAAGTCGGGTGATGCTGAGGGAATTAGATTAGGAAATGAGACACTTAAAGTAGTAAAGGAGTTTTGCTATTTGGGGAGCAAAATAACTGATAATGGTCGAAGTAGAGGGGATATAAAATGTAGACTGCCAATGGCAAGGAAAGCGTTTCTGGAGAAGAAAAATTTGTTAACATCGAGTATAGATTTAAATTTCAGGAAGTCGTTTCTGAAAGTATTTGTATGGAGTGTAGCCATGTATGGAAGTGAAACATGGACGATTACCAGTTTGGACAAGAAGAGAATAGAAGCTTTCGAAATGTGGTGCTACAGAAGAATGCTGAAGATAAGGTGGGTAGATCACGTAACTAATGAGGAGATATTGAATAGGATTAGGGAGAAGAGAAGTTTGTGGCACAACTTGACTAGAAGAAGGGATCGGTTGGTAGGACATGTTTTGAGGCATCAAGGGGTCACAAATTTAGCATTGGAGGGCAGCGTGGAGGGTAAAAATCGTAGAGGGAGACCAAGAGATGAATACACTAAGCTTTCTCTAAGTCTACAAATGCTATAAACGTAGGTTTGCCTTTCCTTAATCTTTCTTCTAAGATAAGTCGTAAGGTTAGTATTGCCTCACGTGTTCCAACATTTCTACGGAATCCAAACTGATCTTCCCCGAGGTCCGCATCTACCAGTTTTTCCATTCGTCTGTAAAGAATTCGCGTTAGTATTTTGCAGCTGTGACTTATTAAACTGATAATTCGGTAATTTTCACATCTGTCAACACCTGATTTCTTTGGGATTGGAATTATTATATTCTTCTTGAAATCTGTGGGTATTTCGCCTGTCTCATACATCTTGCTCACCAGATGGTAGAGTTTTGTCATGACTGGCTCTCCCAAGGCCATCAGTAGTTCTAATGGAATGTTGTCTACTCCCGGGGCCTTGTTTCGACTCAGGTCTTTCAGTGCTCTGTCAAACTCTTCACGCAGTATCTTATCTCCCATTTCATCTTCATCTACATCCTCTTCCATTTCCATAATATTGTCCTCAAGTTCAAGTACATCGCCCTTGTATAAACCCTCTATATACTCCTTCCACCTTCCCTTCTTTGCTTAGAACTGGGTTGCCATCTGAGCTCTTGATATTCATACAAGTGGTTCTCTTCTCTCCAAAGGCCTCTTTAATTTTCCTGTAGGCAGTATCTATCTTACCCCTAGTGAGACAAGCCTCTAAATCCTTACATTTGTCGTCTAGCCATCCCTGCTTAGCCATTTTGCACTTCCTGTCGATCTCATTTTTGAGACGTTTGTATTCCTTTTTGCCAGCTTCATTTACTGCATTTTTATATTTTCTCCTTTCATCAATTAAATTCAATATTTTTTCTGTTACCCAAGGATTTCTATTAGCCCTCGTCTTTTTACCTACTTGATCCTCTGCTGCCTTCATTACTTCATCCCTCAGAGCTACCCATTCTTCTTCTACTGTATTTCTTTCCCCCATTCCTGTCAATTGTTCCCTTATGCTCTCCCTGAAACTCTCTACAACCTCTGGTTCTTTCAGTTTGTCCAGGTCCCATCTCCTTAAATTCCCGCCTTTTTGCAGTTTCTTCAGTTTCAATCTGCAGTTCATAACCAATACATTGTGGTCAGAATCCACATCTGCCCCTGGAAATGTCTTACAATTTAAAACCTGGTTCCTAAATCTCTGTCTTACCATTATGTAATCTATCTGATACCTTTTAGTATCTCCAGGATTCTTCCAGGTATACAACCTTCTTTCATGATTCTTGAACCAAGTGTTAGCTATGATTAAGCTATGCTCTGTGCAAAATTCTACAAGGCGGCTTCCTCTTTCATTTCTTCCCCCCAATCCATATTCACCTACTATGTTTCCTTCTCTCCCTTTTCCTACTGACGAATTCCAGTCACCCATGACTATTAAATTTTCGTCTCCCTTCACTACCTGAATAATTTCTTTTATCTCGACATACATTTCATCAATTTCTTCATCATCTGCAGAGCTAGTTGGCATATAAACTTGTACTACTGTAGTAGGCATGAGCTTTGTGTCTATCTTGGCCACAATAATGCGTTCACTATGCTGTTTGTAGTAGCTAACCCGCACTCCTATTTTATTATTCACTATTAAACCTACTCCTGCATTACCCCTATTTGATTTGGTATTTATAACCCTGTAATCACCTGACCAAAAGTCTCGTTCCTGCTGCCACCGAACTTCACTAATTCCCACTATATCTAACTTTAACATATCGATTTCCCTTTTTAAATTTTCTAACCTACCTGCCCGATTAAGGGATCTGACATTCCACGCTCCGATCCGTAGAATGCCAGTTTTCGTTCTCGTTGCCAGTTACAAACAACATATTATTTGAAGCGTACTCGCGCGCATCTGACTGAGAGAAAGCAGAATTATCGCTGACGCTCTCTCTATTCCTTGGAGAGCTTTGGTTCGATGCTAATTATGGTCAAAAGATATAGTCTAGCTTCCGTTCTTCACGAGTATGGACGAATGTATTACGGATTAAGAGAGAAGGCATTGTTGCGAGACCGCCATCTTTAATTGAAAGGCCAATAAACCAATTTCTCGGCAGCATAAGCAAGGTGTGTAATGCGTAAATTATTCTCCATCTTATGGATCCACATATTCAAATATTTACGCGTTCCTATGAGACATTTCTTTGGACTGTGGAAGCGCGAACCTGCAAATTCTATACGGTCATTAATTTAAAGGGTTGTAAGCAAATCCACGTCGACGGATAGGCTTCTATATAATGGAGAATTGGACCGAAATTAAAGTAGACTAAGATTCCTACAGATTCAACACGCAGTTCGACGACCGGCAGAGACATCGAGTACAGCTTACAGTCAGCGTGCAGTAGCTGATCTCAAGTCTACCATGCACAATCCCCTAAACATAGGCGTCCTCTAGTGAGATCAGTTTGTTTATTTATTGATTTCAAAGACCTAAACTCTTTTCTTAGAGAGACTGAATACTAAAGAACTAATTCCCCCAATCAGTAATAATAATAATAATAATAATGAAATCACAGCAGTAATTAAATGAATAATAACAGCAACAATAATAAAAGCAGTTCCTCGAGGTTCCTTTCGTCTCTGAAAGGAAATTTTCAACATAGATCTCCATACAATAACTAGGTTCAGATTTCTCTCAGTAAAATTATAACAATTTACGTTTCACGTGATAGAGAGTTACAACTGTCACACAACAGTTGGGTAGAAAAGTCGTTCCGCTCCCACCTTACTCACCTGATCTTGCGCCCTCAGATTTTCCGCTTTTCCGCTCTCTATCGAACAACCTACAAGGAACTTCCTTTCCGGATAAAAATGCTCGACAAGTTCTTCGTCTGAAAACCAGTTGATTTCTACTGTCGCAGAAGCTACACTAGCGATGGCAAATTCCTGTACAAAGTGACGGAGTATATATTATTGATGCCTAAAGTTTCTGTTATGTGTATCTGCTGTATTTATTATTGAAAATCGCTACGAACGTATGCACCAACCTAAATATTCACACCATCGCCAGACGGTTCACGGTCACAGCTTGACTTTTGCGAGATGATAATTAAGACTTGGTGTCTATCCCTCGTATGAAGGAGGTGACGCGCCACAGCGAGCTCTTGGCGACCTCCCCTGGCTGGCAGGCTGGCGTGATAAGCGCCCCCCGGCTGCGCCATCTGCTGCCGACAGCCCATAAGTCTGCAGGATGGGACGACCGCTCCCACCCTGATGGTGATGGCTGGCTGTCTCAGTGTGAGGGATGGCAGCGATCCGCAGCCGCGACGGAGACACTTCCATTACGCATGCAGCGCCATCCAGAAATAAACCTCCAGGCTGGAAGCTCCCTTCTCCAGCAGCGGTCTTACCGTCTGCATCAGATAGGCCAACCAGCGATTACTGGTACAGAGCCTCACATCCGTTTATTCGACCTAACAATATCCAGTGTGCTGTAGACATGTACGACTACGGTTCAGATTCCAAAACAACGTAGTGTATTAAATCACTGGAAAATTTGAAATGAAGGTAGCTAGTACAGCGTGCACAAAATAATTTGCAACCTGCCTCCGCAGACAGCGCGGTAGGGGAGGGGGCAGCAGTAAACGTGGTGGGAGCTGCGCTGCGATCGGCTGCCGCGCAGAAGGGGGGGGGGGGGGGTCCATTACGTCAGCTGAATCCTATGCACCGCAGAACCTGGAACACACAGCTAGAAGGTCTGCGAATGATCGTAGTAATCCTCACAATATTGTGGGAAGGGCCCAAGGGGGTGTACTTTATGCCCACCTTTTGAAAATATTGTAATCTATCAGTTAACTTAAATTTTTAAATTTTGAAAAAATATTTGTTTTTCTCGAATTCTTCTAGCAGATTCCGTAAAAGTTTTAAATTTTTCAGTTAAACAGAACCCAAAAATTTAAATCTTAGCAGTGGTTGTCACTTTCCCAATGAATACCACACTCCAATATTCCCAAGTTTAGGGTCTTACTTACACATCAGTCTCTCTTTAAAAAGTATCTTGAGAGTAAAAGTCAACAACAATTAACCAAACTTGAATTTTAAAATGTTTTTTGGTAGTCGTGAAGTTATTGAAACTGTGTTGATATTGCTAAGAATGTGCTGATACGTATTTTCAAGTACTGGACCCTACATACACATCAATACCTGTTTAAAATGTATGTTGATAATATAATACAACAACCATTAATGACTTTTGATTTTTTTTAAATGTTTCTAGGGCGGGCATGAAGTATTACTCCCCTTCCCCCTTGGTAATACGTGCATTACCAAAAATTATTTGGCATTGCTAGGGTTAATAGGTTAAGTCAGTACGACGAATAATTTGATAAATACAGAACGTTGAAAGCCAATAGTTTCTTACTAGAGAGGTTGTAGCTGTAGGATAGTGTACCTAGCAACACACTAGTATTCCAATCCAGTGATCGATTTTAGAATGACATGAAGAAATGCACACTACAGACCACTGCGAGTAGTTTCTGGCATTTTCCACAGCTTTTGTTCTTGCGACACATGAGGTTGTGTTATGTGCAAAATTTGTAAATATTTTGACTTCTGCTGACTTAGCAGCCGTATAATATACTAAAGCTATGCAGACTGACACTGACAAGGGGAGGCCGCCAATTGTGAAATTCAGATTCGATTCATACTGCACATAATAAAAGCTCATGGCCAGAGGTGTAATGTGGCAAAGCACCAAGATGCACTTCTCAGCCGTTGTCGAGAAAATCGACAGTTAAAAGAAACCGTTGCGGTGAAATACTCTCTACGATTAACAGCTTTCTAAAGCGTCGTGGCGCAGAGGTAAGATCTCGGGTTAGTAATCCGAAGGTCGCCGGATCGAAACTCGCGCCATGCAATTCTTTTTTATTATTAGTTTTTTGTAATTCATATATATATATTCATACTATTAATGAATTGCTTATGCATATATATATATATATATATATATATATATATAGTTCCCGGCAATCAGTTGCAACAATTATGCATATAATAAGTTGTTGAAAGTCGTTTGTCGTGGAAAAACTGGCGACTTCGAACATCATTATGTTTTCCGCAAACGAAGTTGTATTCCACAAATGTGGAAAATATATATATATATATATTTTAATTACAAAAAACAAATACTAAAAAAAAACGTTGCATGGTGCGAGATTCGATCCGGCGACCTTCGGATTACGAACCCGAGCGCTTACCGCTGCACCACGACGCTGTAGAAAACTATTAATCGTAGAGTGTATTTCACCGCAACGGTTTCTTTTAACTGTCGATTTTCTCGACAACGGCTGAGAAGTGCATCTTGGTGCTTTGCCGCATTACACCTCTGGCCATGAGCTTTTATTATGCGCAGTATGAATCGAATCTGAATTTTACAATTGGCGGCCTCCCCTTGTGAGCCGTGCTGCGGCTCGCATTGGTGGCGTTGCTAGGTTGGCATCGTTTAGTTGGTATAGTTACGGTTGTCGTCTTCTTCTTGTGTTCATTGGCGTCACTCCGTTTGCAAGCGTTGTCTGTCCGCTAGTGGCAGCAGTGGTGGTTATCGATATCTAGTAACGGTGGTACTATCTTTGGAGCGACGTTATGGTGTTTCCGTGTCGTGTGGGTGGGCAGTTCTGTTGGGGATGGACGAGCAGCCAGGTTTGCGCAGCGCGAGATCACGCCAGGACCACTGGCGGCACGCATGCACTGCCGGATGGAAGGGCTGTGGTCGCGAGGGGTGAAAACTCGTTGTCAAGCGGACCCAGGAAGTTTAAGTTGAGTGGACCTTAATTCAAGTCAAGTAGTGAAACCTGCATTATTGTGAGATCTCGCGATTTGCTTGCTGTTGCCGAAACAAAGAGTGGTGCGTTTGGGGAAGGCGAACCTAATTAGACTTCCTTCATCTGTGTATTATTAACTGTTCCATTTTATGTGTTATTATTTGTGAACCAACCATTGGTATTTTCCTGCCTAGTGGCCCCTAACGCCCCAGTTACCTGCTCTGGAGTTTAGTGTATTTTCGCGGCAGAGTACCTTTCCTCGCTCTGCCACTGCTGCGACAGCTTCCTTGAATTGTGGGCCAGGTTAGTTTTTTTTTCCTTTTTTTTCTACGCTGGTAGTAGTGATTCCTTTCTGCTTCCAGATGCTCTAAACCCCCAGAGTGCTGACCGCCGGTTCCAGCTTGGGTGTGTTATTCCATCGTTGCATTGGTCATCGGATGTTAGGGTGATTATGGCCCCGTCCACAATCGCAGCACAATCCTGCCTTCCTTGGTACCAGGTCTCAGACACATACTTCTATGATGAATAAAATTCTGTACATTTGCAAAACTAGTTAAGTAATGTGCTGATGGTTATAGATACTTCGTCGGTAGCACGCCATCTTTTACCTTGAAATGGAAGGAGGTCTACGATGATACACATTAGATTTGCAAATGAGCTCAGTTTTTTTAAATGTCATAACAATTTTACTTGTCTTGAAAGTGTAAATTTGTGGGAATACCCTACAGTTTTTATTTCAAAACGTTTTCAACTTCTTCTTCATTTGATTTCAGTTACTGATTACCATGTGTAGCAGACTAATAATGTAACACATAGGCTATTAAAAACAGTACTGACAAGTTATTTTAGATTGCAGTACTTTTAAATTTGAATAGAGTATTTGTTCCTAGATACATCTTGTACCTACGAACAATTTTTCACATATGAAAAAACTTAACTTTTCCAGAGTGATTTTGTAAGTTCAGAAGAAAGACTGCAGCACGCAAAACGTCAATGCTATCAATTCAAAATGGAATAAGAAAAGTCTATACAGGTCTGGCTAGAGGCGAAAGTGTGAAAGTGTTCCACAGTACAAACCCTTCCCTATCGTGAAACAAATAGTCACATAAACAAAGGATCAACCGAAGCGAAACACGTCCGATCGTGAACTACCAGAAGGAGATTTCATAAAACAAAAAATGGGTAAGAGATGTAACATAGAGGACAATGCCATTCACTACCATACCGCCAGTGTTAAGCATGTGTCACGTGGAGATTACGTGTCAGTCTGATGATAAACTGTTTGGCAATATTGGCCAATTTTAAAACTTCTCTCCTTTCTCTGAATGTTGCCCGAATTAGTGAATCCCTGAGGACTACTTCTAACTATGTCTGTCCCTGGTAGCCGAGTGGTCAGCGCGACAGAATGTCCGTCCTAAGGGCGCGTTTTCGATTCCCGGCTGGGTCGGACATTTTCTCCGGAGAAAACGTCCGACCCAGCCTGGAATCGAAACCGTGCCCTTAGGACGGACATTCTGTCGCGCTGGCCACTCAGCTACCAGGGACAGACATAGTTAGAAGTAGTCCTCAGGGATTCACTAATTCGGGCAACATTCAGAGAAAGGAGAGAAGTTTTAATTTTGGCCAATATTGCCAAGGTGGTGAAGGGCTCTCACCCATTCGGAAAGTGGCAGGAAGTGTGAACTACAGCTGCTGAAGCAGGTGAAGAAAGCGGACGCTGGGAGGCCGCAGAAAAGAAACGTACATCTCATATTGGCGCTCAAGAATGTCATAAAAAAGGGTTAAAGGTTGGGTGGCCTGGCATGGAAGAAAGCCGACAAGCACTTCTTAGATCGTCACTATTGCTGAGGCTCTCCAGCACTGGAATAGCATCCAAGCGTTGGACGTAATGCCGGAGAGCCTCGGCAATAGTGACGATCTAAGAAGCTGAAGATGTGAATTGAAGTTTGTGTTTGGGAGGGCACCGGACTACGGTAGTCCACGCAGCAATGTTAACTATAGTGCTTACTGCCTAGCATTTCTGGCTAGTAAGCAAGGAGACCAATGTTCAAGTTCAAGCTGTGACGCAAATTTTAGTTCATTTCTTCAGCTTTCGTCATTATCACAGATCACACTCAAATGCCTCGAGGAAAATTTAATTATAAGGTATCGAAATGTTGTCACACTTTCACATGACATGACACTAGATGCACAAAGATGGAGTACATAAACCCGATTCCATGGGGAGGGTAGAGAGGAACGAGGAAGAGGTAGCGGCAGAAAGACAGAAAGACCATTAACACTGCCAAATCCATAATAACATGCCAACTCTGCGACGCACGGGAAAGGGTAGGAAAAATAAAAAGAAGATTGGATGTTATCACATGAGCTTGTTAAGAAATACTCTGGACCTACGATGGGCAAAGACCGCAGCACCATGCCGTGTAGTAAACAGACAGCAACGAGAACGCTGAGAGTCCACAGGACTACAGGTGACAGTCAGCTGATGTGGTCCCCCCTTGGAACAACAGGATGGACTCTCCCAGCGCTCAGGACGAAAACGCGTTTCTGTGCGAGGGTCCCACGTCATTTTGGGCGAGGACTGCACCAGAAAGTGTCCTCTGTCCCCTAAACGAAATACAATTACATTCGTATTTCCCGAACAAGATATTGGAAACTGGGAATGACAAACTATTGTACTGTAAATTTCGCTATGGAAAAAATTACATAACGTCTTGGAGATTAAGCGACTGACTGATTGTAGCCTTTTACTTTTTAAATGACACAAACACAGTGCCGTTAACTGGTTTCAACCAGCTAGTGACTATTTTCAGACTAAAGCCACCTCTGGCAAACGATTTCCATCGACCGTTGTATAAGGTACATAATGTGTAAAGAGCGAAACCTAAATACTTACTACTTGTTTGTAAATCCTTAATTAGTAATATTTCTATTGCTTTCTCATTCGTTGTTTAATACAAGTCGTCCTGTGAAAAATTTGCATGAACACCCATAGCTGTGTCGTAGTTTAGACGTTTCTTGTTGGGATCTTCCGTTTATTATCCGTTGGATCTCCTGAAATTGCAGGAGCTCTCTCCGAGAGAGAGAAAAGTTTTACGCTGCACTATCATCCAAGGGCGTACTCAAAAGTTTTAGCAAGAACTGTCGACATAAAGCTCCAACTGCCGAAGCTGAAGCTCTTGCTCAAGTGAAGTTCTTATCTGCAGGTTGCCGTAACTGCACGCTGACTTCTGCGCCATAAAACGGATTCATTCGGGTCCACAGTTGACATAACTAGGATCTTTCTTTACGATTCGTCTTTCCGGTACGAGTATAAAATATATTTGTACAAACAGAGGAATGTATCGTGCAAAGTTTACATTTTTATTGGCAATATCCTTTTTTGTGGCGGTTGTAAGAATTCGATGATTTCCATCGTCATTTAATCCTACGAAATTCTGTCTATCTGGATGCCTATTCAGCAACAACCCGTGAACTAAAGAATTTATGTTTTTAATGAATTGAAAAAAATGCCTCTGAGCACTATGGGACTTAACATCGATGGTCATCAGTCCCCTAGAACTTAGAACTACTTAAACCTAACTAACCTAACGACATCACACAACACCCAGTCATCACGAAGCTTTTAATGAATTGATTTACGGATCTGCATCACACTGTAAAGCGCATGGCGCAGGATACTTCGTACTAATATTAGCAAATTTCTGCTCAGTTTCATTCACATATGTTGTCGTTGTCTTCCGTCCGAAGACGGTTTGATGGAAGTCTCCATGCTAGTCTATCTCCATTTCTAAATAACCATTTGCAACCTACATACACTTCCACCTGCTTACCGTATTCAAGCCTTTGCCTCCCTCGACAGTTTTCACCCCCCCCCCCCCTTCCACACTTCCCTCCATTAACAATTGACGATTGCTTGATGTCTCAGGATCTGTCCTATCATTTGATCACATCTTTTAGAGTGCCCCCACAATTCCATTAATAACAAACTCATTTAATTATCCTCATCTAATCTTCAACATTCTTCTGTAGCACCACATTTCAAAACTATCTATTCTCTTCTTGTCTGAACTGATTCGTCCGCGTTTACAAAACTGGACTCCATACGAAACCTCCAGAAAACCTTCAAACACTTAAAATTTATAATTGATGATAAGAAGCTCCTCTTTTTCAGAAATGCTTCTTTCGCCATTGGCATTCTTCTTTCCATATCCTCTGCACTCCGGCATCATCATTTATTCGCTGCTAAAATAGCAATACTCATCCATTACTTTTAATATTTCTTTTCGTAGTTTAATCACATCAGCATCGCCTGCTTTCTCTATACACAGATTGAATAACGTCGAGATATGCTACAACCCTGTCTCACTTCCTTCTGAAGCACTACTTCTCTTTCATATGCTATGGCTCTTAGAACTGCAGTCTGATATCGGTACGAGTTTCAATTCACTTTTCACTGCCTGTATTTTACCTCTACTACCTTCAGCATATCAAAGCGTGTGAACAAGTCAAGATTGTCGAAAGCTCTCTCTAAATCCATAAACTTGTCAAATCTTCTGAGGTAAGTGGCAGGGTCGTAAGTGGCTCGCATGTTCCTACATTTCTCTGAAACCCAAACTGATCGTCCCGGACGTATGTCGCCAGCAGTTTTTCCTACTCTTCTGGAAATAATCCGCCTCTGTATTTTGTGAACATATTAAACTGGTGGCTCGGTGCTATTCACACCTGTCAGTACCTGTCTTCTATGGAACTGGAATTGTTACGTTCTCCTTGAGGTGTATGGGTATTCCGCCTGTATCGAACATCTTGCACCCCAGCTGGAATCGTTCTGTCGTGGCTCTCACAACGGTCTCAATAATTCTGAGGGAACGCCGTCTTCTCAGTGGGTCTTCTCTCCACTTAGGTCCTTCAATGCTCTTTCCAATGCCTCTCGCACTATATAGAGAGTGAAAACAGAATTAATGCAGGGGTAGCTGCCCTAATCTCTCTTGTGTCATTGTCATGGTTCGTACGTGAAATACACGATACACGCTGGAGAACTGTGGCGAACCTCCCTGGAAGATCGCTTCTCTATATTTACCCATCAGTGTTTCGCAACAACAACAGCGCATTTTTTTCCAGATTCCTTGGATGACTCACACCTTTACGTGTGTTCTCCTAGCACGACGAATCCTAGCACATCGTCGCTGACTTCCTTCGATGTATGCTGTCAGTCATAAGTGATGATGAGCCCAAAGACTGGAACAGTACTCTAGAATAAGTGGCTCTAGCGTATAGCATTGTTTCTTTAAGAAACCTCTCTCAGAATTCTTTGAACAAAAATACAGTAATTCTTTCCTTTAGTCTTTCCTGCTTCTAAATTAACGTGTTCATCTCATTCCCGACAGTATGTCGTAGGGGTAAGGCGTTTCCCGTAGCGAGAGGTGTGTAGAAGAATGTATTTTAAACTGGTTACCTACTCTCACAGTCCGAATCTTGAGCTGTGAAAGTGCTCGTCTCAGGTGAGACCACCCGCAATAGGGGTGCGATATTTATATCCCCACAGCAGCGCAGCGGAGAATTACTGAGAACTGTCTACACTTGGGCCTCACGTGCTCATCTGACTTCGTTTTAAGATCACCTTCTTTCCTACGCCAAGTCTGAAGTTCAAGTCGTTTCAGAAATTCCTGTACTCTCTTAGAATAAACATTGTGCCCTGCTCGTAACTATTTTTACACATTAAAAAGAAAAATGTTGAGCCTATTAGACTTGAGTTCAGTGATCACTCTTTCTGCCTACCACAGAAATATCTGCAAACTACCAGTCAGAATGAAGATAATTGCTGTAACACAGTTTAAACATATTTTCGTAACAACGTACATTTATGCTTAACGTTTATATTTGTGTTCAGGTTCATGTTGTTATAAAATGTTGTATTGTATTTCTGAACTTACCTTCATTTGGTTTTCTAGTCATGTCTATCATAAAAAATCCAAACTCATCATTCCAACGTTTATTACACATTTCTTTAAGATCATCAAACTTTAAATCGACTCCAGCAAATTCATGATAAATATGATTTAAATTTGTATCATCCTGTAGAAAAGTATTTAAAATATTGAGATTGCCTCTGACTGATTGTTTTGGTATTTCTGAGAAAAAAATAAAAACAGTCTGTTTGTTTATCTCTTCCTCTAGTACAATATTCTCTAACTGTATCTTGATTTTCTAGAATGAAGTCATCAAATAGCACTAAAAAATTTCCTTGCCATTCATCTAATACAATAATTTCATCATTATTTTCAATGAAAGTAGCAATTTTCTCTTTATGCGTATCTTCAATTTTTCCACACCTCTGTATAAATTCTTGGTATTTCGGTTGATCTAAACTTTTAGAATAGACAATGATTAATTTTATTACAATTCAACCATCCTGGAGGTACAATATAATTGTCAATCATTAATGTAGTTTTTCCACAACCACTTGGTCCTATGACTGCGCATCAAATAGAATTTGATAAAAGTTTACTATGTTTATTTTTTGATTTCTTCTCTGGAATTCTTATTTTTTGTTCCCAATGAGTATTCATTTAATTAAATAAATTTTTTTAATACCAAACGAGCAGATTATTTCGACTGAGTGACTACTCATCTGTTCTCAAAAAGAGATTGACTTTAACTGTATGAGACAGCTTTATTAATGTTACACTTGTTGCTTTTTATTCAAATACTATATTGAAAAATAATATATTGTGTTCCAGCACAAGCAGGCTCCGATCTGTGGTCTAATGGAAAAACAACAGAAATTCGAACTGGTCAGTACAGTTTGAAAAACGTGGAAAAATTTCTTTATTCGAAAAAGCCTAATATTCACATTAAATCAGATGAAATTTTAAACAGAGTTACTATTGAGAGTTATGTAAGATTGTATACAGATATAAAAGATAGTAGTGGAAGTGTGCTTGGTTTTAGTAACCAGATTGTTGAGGCCAATGAAAAGACTGTTGCTAACGATGTTCCTAAAATAATTCCATTTGAATTAATAAATACAAATTTTAATTTGGCTGATGAGATGTTTGTAAAGCATACTGATCTTTTTCATTGAGAAACTAATATTATTGCCTCATTCAAGCCTAATTCAGAATGTGGTGGACCAACAATTCATGAACCACATTACCCTGTAAATATTCCTATTTTTTATCCGATTCAAAATTTAGAAATAACTGCAACTGATGAAAATGATAATCGGATTGACTGCAGTGGAGCTATTGTAACAGTTGTTTTAGAAATGTCTTAATAAATTTTTTTCCTTAATAAATCAGCGATACCTAAACCAGTTTATGTCTGCATCATGAACAAAATCGAGAGTTAGGAGTTTTACTCATTCCCTGTGAATGAGAAGACTAAAAATAATTTAAATATGCCCAACAACGATACTGAAATTAACATAAATATTGGTGATGGATGGCTTAAGCCTAATCATGTCCAATTATACCTGAATTTCAGTGTTATGGGAATTAATGGCACAGATTATCCAACTTATAATGGAAAATGCAATAAAAACTTAATCGATAATTATGTGGCAAAACTTTTTCATTTTATAGCCATAGAGAAGGGAAATAATGTTATGTCTAGAATAGAGCATCCTTTTATTTCGTCATCAGTTTTGCTGCACTTGACTTCCTCTCTTCCTGATAAAATAGGTATGGAAGGGCATATTCTTAATAATGGAAAAATAAAGAGAAAGAAAAATGAAGTCCTTTATGGAGTTTTTAAAGATTATAAGGTAATTAAGTGGGAGGGAGATTTCACAGTAAGTTTTACATGGTTATCAAAAGCTGGAGATTCTATTCTTCGATTGACTGATTAAAATGACGCTGGAATTGAAATAAAAGACTTCCTTCCAAAAGAAGAAAAAATTGTTGTAGAATCCACGGAAATTCGTGTACTAGTTGTTAAATATGAGCCAGATTACGAGTTAGAACAAAGGGAAAATATACTGAAAAATTGCCGACTTTTGATATCGTTTTATGAAGTACAAACTGTTGCAGCTTCAGGACTCAGTGGTAAGAATAATTCTGAAATAGATATCACGAATCACTATTACTTGGTAGAATTTGATATGCCATATTTTGTATTTGTTACATTTCAGACAAATCGTAAAAAGAATCAGTTAGTCGACTCTTCACTATTCGATCGCGTTAACCTACAGGATTTACACTTGAAAAATGGAAGAAACGAAATCTACACACAGGGTTCCGCTGGATAGGTCAGGAGTCCACTACACACAGCAGGCGGCTACACGGGTATCAGGGGTTGTGTGGCGTAGACTGGGCGGTTTTTTAGGTTATATGGCCTCGGGCAAGTACAGAAAGGGGAACAGCCTCAAAGGATGCGGGGCGAAGTCAGGACATGCGGGGACCAAGCAGCAACCGGTATTGCAATTGTAAACTGTCGAAGCTGCGCTGATAGAAAGTACCGAAGCCGAAATCGTTATAGGTACGGAAAGCTGGCTGAAGCCAGATATAAATTCTGCCGAAATTTTTACAAAGGCACAGACGGTGTTTAGAAAAGATAGATTGCATGCAACCGGTGGTGGCGTGTTTGTCGCTGTTAGTAGTAGTTTATCCTGTAGTGAAGTACAAGTGGATAGTTCCTGTGAATTATTATGGGTGGAGGTTACACTCAACAATCGAGCTAGGTTAATATTTGGCTCCTTTTACCAACCTCCCGACTCAGCAGCATTAGTGGCAGAACAACTGAGAGAAAATCTGGAACACATTTCACATAAATTTTCTCAGGATGTTATAGTTTTAGGTGGAGATTTCAATGTACCAGATATAGACGGGGACACTCAGATGTTTAGGACGGGTGGTAGGGACAGGGCATCGAGTGACATTATACTGAGTGCACTATCCGAAAATTACCTCGAGCAATTAAACAGAGAACCGACTAGTGGAGATAACATCTTAGACCTACTGATAACAAACAGACCCGACAGTGATCATAATGCCGTTGCAGCATCCCTGAATATGGAAGTAAATGGGAATATAAAAAAGGGAGTAAGGTTTACCTGTTTAGCAAGAGTAATAGAAGGCAGATTTCAGACTACCTAACAGATTAAAACCAAAATTTCTGTTCCGACACTGACAATGTTGAGTGTTTATAGAAAAAGTCCAAGGCAAGCGTAAAATTCGTTTTAGACAGGTTGAAAGGTTTCTGTTGGATTCCTTTCATGTTTAATTTCTTAAATCTGTTGTCATTTATGGAATAAATTCCTCTTCTAAATTTACTGTGGCGTTTCTGACTATCTGGGAGGAGACTGAGTAGTGGAACGTGTTACTTTTACACGTAAACAAGAACGATCTGTCACACTACTACACTTTAAAACACAGTTTATATGTAATTCATGTCACACAGTCTCATACGGAACTTACATCCGATTTCTTTTATATACTGTATATGACAAGATACTGTCATCCCCCTTCCCTTCTGTGTGAGAGCATGAATGAGCAAATGTATTTCAAGTTGCATGCTTGAGGGTAGCAGACAAGCCTGTCTGCTAGAGAACAGTAGGACCAACGTCGGAACAGGTAGCTACGCTTTCTAAAAGCAGAGAGGTTTCCATTCTTAGCATGGTCCTGGCCGTCCGTTGTCATGTTGGTATAGGAAGCTGCCCCTCTGGCCACTTCCGTTTGTATCTGTGAGCCACCTTCAGGAAGCACGCTCGGTAGGAGCGCAGGGCAGTCGGTCCGTGGCGAGCGTCTGAAGTGGGAAGCTCTCCGGCTAAGCGCGTGTCTGCTAAGTCCGTAGGACAATGGATTTCTTAAGTTCAGCCTAACTGAAAATTTAATCACCTTTATTTCAGGTTTAGCTCTAAAATATCTAATGTTATCTTAAATTGCAGCGCAGTGTAATTCTCATGTGAAGTTCAGATTATTTTCCGGTAGTTGCTTTGTCACTACTTTATGAGTAAAGTGCAACCACGTGTTGATCAGTAACTCTAACTAAGATCAATCTTAAATGCGAATGATTGTGTGATTATAACGTCTCGTCTTGACAATATTTTTCAACATAGCAACTTTTCTTTATGTTCAACCCACGTGGGGTGTACTTTGCGAGACCAGTACCACGTGCTTATATAACTGTTTGACCCGTCAGGTTAACAGTAAGACGTTAGTAACCAGTTCGAGGTTTTTCTTTTGTAAATTGCTTTTCGATCTAATTTATTTTAATTATCAAAATTATTGTGGAGTTACACTCTTTGTGTAAACCAAGTTGACCACGTGAAGCATGTGGTGTAATCATCAAAGTACCCCTCAGCTATTCTTTTCGCGAAGATTTCACGAAGAGTTAATATGAATTTAGTATACCAGTGTGTGGTAATTACATGACGGACAGGATTGTGCTACGAACTAATTTCTTTGGGTGAAAATTTGAATCTGTTGGTAGTGGTTAATTTTCTGTTGCATATGTTTCAATGTTCTTTGTGTGTTGTTTTATGAATGCAGTGTTGTATGCAGACTCCCAATATTGGCTCTATATTTGATGTGTTCCGTAAGATTACAAACTCACATTTTCACAGTCCTAAACAAGGCACCAGCTCAGTTAAAACTCACGTTTAATATGCTGAAAGTTCAATGATCAATCTTAAAATAAATTTCCAAATATAAACTGATTTCTTTCTTTTTATTTAAATTCTCTTTTTTATATATATATATATATATATATATATATATATATATATATATATATATATATATTACCAGTTGTTGTATGACTATTAAAAGATTATAATTAATGTTAGTTTGTTTGGGAATTTGGTAAACCTAGACTAGATACCTGGTGAAACAGTTGCTTAGTAATGCAAGATTAACTTCCCCAGACAGCTCACAGCTTTTAACCCGCTTTTATTGTCCATCAGTACCGTTTTCATCATAGCAAATTAGAGTAACAAAGTTACAAGGTACGTGCCGAGTAAAACTGTGAGGAACGGGAAAAACCCACCGTGATTCAACAACAAAGTTAGGAAACTACTGCGAAAGCAAAGAGAGCTTCACTGCAAGTTTAAACGCAGCCAAAACCTCTCAGACAAACAGAAGCTAAAGGATGTCAAAGTCAGCGTAAGGAGGGCTATGCGCGAAGCGTTCAGTGAATTCGAAAGTAAAATTCTAGGTACCGACTTGACAGAAAATCCTAGGAAGTTCTGGTCTTACGTTAAATCAGTAAGTGGCTCGAAATAGCATATCCTTACACTCTGGGATGGTGATGGCATTGAAACAGAGGATGAAACGCGTAAAGCTGAAATACTAAACACCTTTTTCCAAAGCTGTTTCACAGAGGAAGACCGCACTGCAGTTCCTTCTCTAAATCCTCGCACAAACGGAAAAATGGCTGAAAATAAAGGAATAGAAAAGCAACTGAAATCACTCAACAGAGGAAAGTCCACTGGACCTGACGGGATACAATTTCGATTCTACACAGAGTACGCGAAAGAACTTGCCCCCCTTCTAACAGCCGTGTACCGCAAGTCTCTAGAGGAACGGAAGGTTCCAAATGATTGGAAAAGAGCATAGGTAGCCCTAGTCTTCAAGAAGGGTCTTCGAGCAGTTGCGAAAACTATACACCTATATCTCTGACATCGATCTGTTGTAGAAGTTTAGAACATGTTTTTTGCTCGCGTATCATGTTATTTCTGGAAACCCAGAATCTACTCTGTAGGAATCAACACGGATTCCGGAAACAGCGATCGTGTGAGACCCAACTCGCTTTATTTGTTCATGAGAGCCAGAAAATATTAGATACAGGCTCCCAGGTAGATGCCAATTTCCTTAACTTCCGGAAGGCGTTCGATACAGTTCCGCACTGTCGCCTGATAAACAAAGTAAGAGCCTACGGAATATCAGACCAGCTGTGTGGCTGGATTGAAGAGTTTTTAGCAAACAGAACACAGCATGTTGTTATCAATGGAGAGACGTCTACAGACGTTAAAGTAACCTCTGGCGTGCCACAGGGGAGTGTTAAGGGACAATTGCTTTTCACAATATATATAAATGACCTAGTAGATAGTGTCGGAAGTTCCATGCGGATTTTCGCGGATGATCCTGTAGTATACAGAGAAGTAGCAGCAGTAGAAAATTGTAGCGAAATGCAGGAAGATCTGCAGCGGATAGGCACTTGGTGCAGGGAGTGGCAACTGACCCTTAACATAGACAAATGTAATGTATTGCGAATACATAGAAAGAAAGATCCTTTATTGTATGATTATATGATAGCAGAACAAACACTGGTAGCAGTTACTTCCGTAAAATATCTGGGAGTATGCGTGCGGAACGATTTGAAGGGGAATGATCATATAAAATTAATTGTTGGTAAGGCGGGTACCGGGTTGAGATTCATTGGGAGAGTCCTTAGAAAATGTAGTCCATCAACAAAGGAGGTGGCTTACAAAACACTCGTTCGACCTATACTTGAGTATTGCTCATCAGTGTGGGATCCGTATCAGGTCGGGTTGACAGAGGAGATAGAGAAGATCCGGAGAAGAGTGGCGCGTTTCGTTCAAATGGCTCTGAGCCCTATGGGACTTAACTTCTGAGGTCATCAGTCTCCTAGAACTTAGAACTACTTAAACCTAACTAACCTAAGGACAGCACACACATCGATGCCCGAGGCAGGATTCGAACCTGCGACCGTAGCGGTCGCGCGGTTCCAGACTGTAGCGCCTAGAACCGCTCGGCCACTCCGTCCGGCACGTTTCGTCACAGGGTTATTTGGTAAGCATGATAGCGTTAGGCAGATGTTTACCAAACTCAAGTGGCAGACTCTGCAAGAGAGGCGCTCTGCATCGCGGTGTAGCTTGCTGTCCAGGTTTCGAGAGAGTGCGTTTCTGGATGAGGTATCGAATATATTGCTTCCCCCTACTTATACCTCCCGAGGAGATGACGAATGTAAAATTAGAGAGATTCGAGCGCGCACGGAGGCTTTCCGGCAGTCGTTTTTCCCGCGAACCATACGCGAGTGCAACAGAACAGGAGGTAATGATAGTAGCACGTAAAGTGCCCTCCGCCACATACCGTTGGGTGGCTTGCGGGGTATAAATGTAGATGTAGATGTGGAATATTAATCCCGCAAATAATTCTCTTCCAAGAGTGCTAGTTCTGCAAGGTTCGCAGGAGAGCTTATGTGAAGTTTGGAAGGTAGGAGACGAGGTACTGGCTGAAGTAAAGCTGTGAGGACGGGGCGTGAGTCGTGCTCGGGTAGCTCATATGGTACAGCACTTTCCCGCGAAAGGCAATGGTCCCGAGTTCGAGTCTCGATCCCCCACATAGTTTTAATCTGCTAAGAAGTTTCATATCAGCAAACAGGCCGCTGCAGAATCAAAGTTTCATACAATGTGGTCTTTACAGACCGAAACCAGTAGTCTGATGACAAAGATTTGTGGCCATAGATGTGAAGTAAAGGAAATATATTCGCTTTTCGGGTCACTGTTCAATTCACGACCAAGTCGCAGCTTGTGAGACTCACCCGCCTCGACTAGTCGTGTGAGACAAGACAGGCGTCGCATAAAATGAGCTGAAGTTACGCGGTAGCTGGCTGTGTCGGCGAGGATGCCGCCAGAGTGTTTGGCGAGGTCGTTGGCCTGTGCGGTGGCAGCCGCGGTGATGAGGGACGAGCAGCAGCAGCAGAGGCAGAGGGCTGCTGAGATGCGCTGTCGAGTTGCTGGGGCGCGGCTGGGCTGGCTGCCTCAGCGGGAACTCTGAGAGGCCTCTACCAGGCCGTCTCCAAACGTCGAGCCAGCCGCTGACTCAGCGGCACACGGGGGGAAGCCCCGCCGGCTCACCAGCTGCTGCGACCAGCTTCCACGTCTCCCGCGGTTACTCGACTTTCTCTCATATCTGACTCCTTCCAGACGAAAAGAACAGCTAGAAATATCGGTACTGTGCATGCTCTTCCATAGAAAAATAAAGCAAAAAAATTTACGGACAAAAGTATTCGATGATGCGTCACTGCCAACTACGCTACTGCCCATCAAAATTGCTACAACAAGAAGAAATGCAGATGATAAACGGGTATTCAATGGACAAAAATATTTTACTAGAACTGACATGTGATTACATTTTAACGCAATTTGGGTGCATAGATCCTGGCCTTACGACTTATCTTAGAAGAAAGATTAAGGAAAGGCAAACCTACGTTTCTAGCATTTGTAGACTTAGAGAAAGCTTTTGACAATATTGACTGGAATACTCTCTTTCAAATTCTAAAGGTGGCAGGGGTAAAATACAGGGAGCGAAAGGCTACTTACAATTTGTACAGAAACCAGATGGCGGTTATAAGAGTCGAGGAACATGAAAGGGAAGCAGTGGTTGGGAAGGGAGTAAGACAGGGCTGTAGCCTCTCCCAGATGTTATCCAATCTGTATATTGAGCAAGCAGTAAAGGAAACAAAAGAAAAATTCGTAGTAGGTATTAAAATCCATGGAGAAGAAATAAAAACTTTGAGGTTCGCCGATGACATTGTAATTCTGTCAGAGACAGCAAAGGACTTGGAAGAGCAGTTGAATGGAATGGACAGTGTCTTGAAAGGAGGATATAAGATGAACATCAACAAAAGCAAAACAAGGATAATGGAATGTAGTCTAATTAATTCGGGTGATGCTGAGGGAATTAGATTAGGAAATGAGGCACTTAAAGTAGTAAAGGAGTTTTGCTATTTGAGGAGCAAAATAACTGATGATGGTCGAAGTAGAGAGGATATAAAATGTAGACTGGCAATATCAAGGAAAGCGTTTCTGAAGAAGAGAAATTTGTTAATATCGAGTATAGATTTAACTGTCAGGAAGTCATTTCTGAAAGTATTTGTATGGAGTGTGGCCATGTATGGAAGTGAAACATGGGCGATAAATAGTTTGGACAAGAAGCTTTCGAAATGTGGTGCTACAGATGAATGCTGAAGATTAGATGGGTAGATCACATAACTAATGAGGAGGTATTGAATAGGATTGGGGAGAAGAGAAGTTTGTGGCACAACTTGACCAGAAGAAGGGATCGGTTGGTAGGACATGTTCTGAGGCATCAAGGGATCACCAATTCAGTATTGGAGGGCAGCGTGGAGGGTAAAAATCGTAGAGGGAGACCAAGAGATGAATACACTTACCAGATTCAGAAGGATGTAGGTTGCAGTAGGTACTGGGAGATGAAGAAGCTTGCACAGGATAGAGTAGCATGGAGAGCTGCATCAAACCAATCTCAGGACTGAAGACCACAACAACAACAACAACAGATCCTGAGGAATCAGTACCCTGAACAACTACCTCTGGCCGTAATAACGGCCTTGATACGCATGGGCATTGAGTCAAACAGAGCTTGGATGGTGTGTACGCCCCTACAGCTGCCCATGCAGCTTCGAACGATACCACAGTTCATCAAGAGTAGTGACGGGCGTATTGTGACGAGCCAGTTGCTCTGCCAACATTGACCAGACGTTTTCAATTGGTGAGAGATCTGGAGAATGTGCTGGCGAGGGCAGCAGTCGAACATTTTCTGTATCCAGAAAGGCCCGTACACGACCTGCAACATGCGGTCGTGGATTATCCCGCTGAAGTGTAGGGTTTCGCAGGAATCGAATGAAGGGTAGAGCCACGGGTCGTAATACATCTGAAATGTAACGTCCACTGTTCAGAGTGCCGTAAATGCGAACAAGAGGTGACAGAGACGTGTAACCAATGCCACCCCATACCATCACGCCGGGTGATAGGCCAGTATGGCCATGACGAATACACGCTTCCAATGTGCGTTCACCTCGATGCCGCCAAACAAGGATGCGACCATCATGATGCTGTAAACAGAACCTGGATTCATCCGAAAAAAATGACGTTATGCCATTCGTGCACCCAGGTTCGTCGTTGAGTACACCATCGCAGGCGCTCCTGTCTGTGATGCAGCGTCAAGGGCAACCGCAGCCATGGTCTCCGAGCTGATAGTCCATGCTGCTGCAAACGTCGTCGAACTGTTCGTGCAGATGGTTGTTGTCTTGCAAACGTCCCCATCTGTTGACTCAGGTATCGAGACGCGGCTGCACGATCCGTTACAGCCATGCGGATAAGATGCCTGTCATCTCGACTGCTAGTCATACGAGGCCGTTGAGATCCAGCACGGCGTTCCGTATTGCCCTCCTGAACCCACCGATTCCATATTCTGCTAACAGTCATTGGATCTCGACCAACACGGGCAGCAATGTCGCGATACGATAAACCGCAATCGCGATAGGCTACAATCCGACCTTTATCAAAGTCGGAAACGTGATGGTACGTATTTCTCCCCCTTACACGAGGCATCATAACAACGTTTCACCAGGCAGTGGTGGTCAACTGCTTTTTGTGTATGTGAAATCGGTTGGAAACGTTCATCCTGTTAGCACGTGGTAGGTGTCGCCGCCGGTTCCAACCTTGTGTGAATGCTCTGAAAAGCTAAACATTTGCATATCACAGCATCTTTTTCCTGTCAGTTCAATTTCACGTCTGTATCACGTCGTCTTCGTGGTGTAGCAATTTTAATGGCCAGTAGTGTAACTTTTTAGATCGACGAAACTTGGACCACACGTAGAGGGTGTCCGGCAGGTAAGGACGAATTTGAATTTGGCGCCATTTTGTCATATGACAGTTGGCAGCCGTGGTTTTTTCATGTTTGTTATCTGCGATCCTTCCCATTAGTAGCCTGATAGCTTTTGTGTGGTAAGCATTGTTGTTTGATGTTTTTTTCGTCACGGAGCAGATGACAACTGAGCAACGTATCAAATGGTTCAAATGGCTCTAAGCACTATGGGACTTAACATCTGAGGTCATCGGCCCATAGACATAGAACTACTTGAACCTAACTAACCTAAGGACATCACAGACATCCATGCCCAGGGCAGGATTCGAACCTGCGACCGTATCAGCCGCGTTGTTCCGGACGAAGGGTACACGCGTAGGCCTTTGGCTCCGAAAGCCAATACCGATGATGTTTCGTTGAATGGTTCGCACACTGACACTTGTTGAAGGCCCAGCACTAGAATCCGCAGCAATTTGCGGAAGGGCTGCACTTCTGTCACGTTGAACGATTCTCGTCGTCGTTGGTCCCGTTCTTGCAGGATCTTTTTTCCGGCCGCAGCGATGTTTGACCGCATTCCTTATACAGGGTGTTACAAGAAGGTACGGCCAAACTTTCAGGAAACATTCCTCACACACAAATAAAGAAAAGATGTTATGTGGACATGTGTCCGGAAACGCTTAATTAACATGTTAGAGCTCATTTTAGTTTCGACAGTATGTACTGTACTTCCTCGATTCACCTCCAGTTGGCCCAATTGAAGGAAGGTAATGTTGACTTCGGTGCTTGTGTTGGCATGCGTCTCATTGCTCTACAGTACTAGCATCAAGCACATCAGTACGTAGCATCAACAGATTAGTGTTGATCACGAACGTGGTTTTGCAGTCAGTGCAATGTTTACAAATGCGGAGTTGTCAGATGTCCATTTGATGTATGGATTAGCACGGGGCAATAGCCGTGGCGTGATACGTTTGTATCGAGACAGATTTCCAGAACGAAGGTGTCCCGACAGGAAGACGTTCGAAGCAATTGATCGGCGTCGTAAGGAGCACGGAACATTCCAGCCTATGACTCGTGACTGGGGAAGACCTAGAACGACGACGACACCTGCAATGGACGAGGCAATTCTTCGTGCAGTTGACGATAACCCTAATGTCAGCGTCAGAGAAGTTGCTGCTGTACAAGGTAACGTTGACCACGTCACTGTATGGAGAGTGCTACGGGAGAACCAGTTGTTTCCGTACCAAGTACAGCGTGTGCAGGCACTATCACATCGAAATAAGTGTCCAAGGAATAGAAAAGCAACTGGAATCACTCAATAGAGGAAAGTCCACTGGACCTGACGGGATACCAATTCGATTCTACACAGAGTACGCGAAAGAACTTGCCCCCCTTCTAACAGCCGTGTACCGCAAGTCTCTAGAGGAACGGAGGGTTCCAAATGATTGGAAAAGGGCACAGATAGTCCCAGTCTTCAAGAAGGGTCAAGAAGGGCACAGATAGTCCCAGTCTTCAAGAAGGGTCGTCGAGCAGATGCGCCAAACTATAGACCTATATCTCTTACGTCGATCTCTTGTAGAATTTTAGAACATGTTTTTTGCTCGCGTATCATGTCATTTCTGGAAACCCAGAATCTACTATGTAGGAATCAACATGGATTCCGGAAACAGCGATCGTGTGAGACCCAACTCGCCTTATTTGTTCATGAGACCCAGAAAATATTAGATACAGGCTCCCAGGTAGATGCTATTTTTCTTGACTTCCGGAAGGCGTTCGATACAGTTCCGCACTGTCGCCTGATAAACAAAGTAAGAGCCTACGGAATATCAGACCAGCTGTGTGGCTGGATTGAAGAGTTTTTAGCAAACAGAACACAGCATGTTGTTATCAATGGAGAGACGTCTACAGACGTTAAAGTAACCTCTGGCGTGCCACAAGGGAGTGTTAAGGGACCATTGCATTTCACAATATATATAAATGACATAGTAGATAGTGTCGGAAGTTCCATGCGGCTTTTCGCGGATGATGCTGTAGTATACAGAGAAGTTGCAGCATTAGAAAATTGTAGCGAAATGCAGGAAGATCTGCAGCGGATAGGCACTTGGTGCAGGGAGTGGCAACTGACCCTTAACATAGACAAATGTAATGTATTGCGAATACATAGAAAGAAGGATCCTTTATTGTATGATTATATGATAGCGGAACAAACACTGGTAGCAGTTACTTCTGTAAAATATCTGGGAGTATGCGTGCGGAACGATTTGAAGTGGAATGATCATTTAAAATTAATTGTTGGTAAGGCGGGTACCAGGTTGAGATTCATTGGGAGAGTGCTTAGAAAATGTAGTCCATCAACAAAGGAGGTGGCTTACAAAACACTCGTTCGACCTATACTTGAGTATTGCTCATCAGTGTGGGATCCGTACCAGGTCGGGTTGACGGAAGAGATTGAGAAGATCCAAAGAAGAGCGGCGCGTTTCGTTACCGGGTTATTTGGTAACCGTGATAGCGTTACGGAGATGTTAAATAAACTCAAGTGGCAGACTCTGCAAGAGAGGCGCTCTGCATCGCGGTGTAACTTGCTCGCTAGGTTTCGAGAGGGTGCGTTTCTGGATGAGGTATCGAATATATTGCTTCCCCCTACTTATACCTCCCGAGGAGATCACGAATGTAAAATTAGAGAGATCAGAGCGCGCACGGAGGCTTTCAGACAGTCGTTCTTCCCGCGAACCATACGCGACTGGAACAGGAAAGGGAGGTAATGACAGTGGCACGTAAAGTGCCCTCCGCCACACACCGTTGGGTGGCTTGCGGAGTATCAATGTAGATGTAGATGTAGATGATTGGCCTCCACGGGTACACTTCTGCGAATGGTTCTTCCAACAATGTGTCAATCCTCATTTCAGTGCAAGTGTCCTCTTTACGGATGAGGCTTCATTCCAACGTGATCAAATTGTAAATTTTCACAATCAACATGTGTGGGCTGACGAGAATCCGCACGCAATTGTGCAATCACGTCATCAACACAGATTTTCTGTGAACGTTTGGGCAGGCATTGTTGGTGAAGTCTTGATTGGGCCCCATGTTCTTCCACCTACGCTCAATGGAGCACGTTATCATGATTTCATACGGGATACTCTACCTGTGCTGCTAGAACATGTGCCTTTACAAGAACGACACAACATGTGGTTCATGCACGATGGAGCTCCTGCACATTTCAGTCGAAGTGTTCGTACGCTTCTCAACAACAGATTCAGTGACCGATGGATTGGTAGAGGCGGACCAATTCCGTTGCCTCCACGCTCTCCTGACCTCAACCCTCTTGACTTTCATTTATGGGGGCATTTGACAGCTCTTGTCTACGCAACCCCGGTACCAAATGTAGAGACTCTTCGTGCTCGTATTGTGGACGGCTGTGAAACAATACGCCATTCTCCTGGGCTGCATCAGCGCATTAGGGATTCCATGCGACGGAGGGTGGATGCATGTATCCTCGCTAACGGAGGACATTTTGAACATTTCCTGTAACAAAGTGTTTGAAGTCACGCTGGTACATTCTGTTGCTGTGTGGGTTTCCATTCCATGATTAATGTGATTTGAAGAGAAGTAATAAAATGAGCTCTAACATGGGAAGTAAGCGTTTCCGGACACATGTCCACATAACATATTTTCTTTCTTTTTGTGTGAGGAATGTTTCCTGAAAGTTTGGCCGTACCTTTTTGTAACACCCTGTATTCGTGAAATTGTCGTACGGGAAAATCCCCACCTCATCGCTGTCTCGGAGATACTGTGTCCCATCGCTCGTGCGCCAACTGTAACACCACGTTCAAACCCACTTAAATCTTGATAACCTGACATTGTAGCAGCAGTAACCGATGTAACAACTGCGCTAGACACTTTTTGTCTTATATAGGCGTTGCCGATCACAGCGCCGTATTATTCCTCTTTATGTAGAGGGTGAGGCAGAAAAACGGCACTATTTCGATAGTGGTTGTCGGGCGCGGAGGGGAGTTGCGAGAGTGGGGGAAGTGACCTTGGGCGTCTAGAGTGGTGGAAGTTTCAGTAGCCATGGAGCGTTGGTCGAGTGCGCAACGTGCATATGCCGTAAAGGCGTATTACAAAAACGCGGATAGTGTGGTTGGTGCTCAACGCGCCTTTCGTCTTGAATTCAACCTGCCGCCACGGGCTCCCGTGCCATCAAGGAAAGCAATTCTCCTTTGGGTTAAAACCTTTGAAGCTACTGCTAGCACAACAAAGAAAAGAGGCGGCAGCACAAAAACAATCCGGACACCCGAGAACATTAATCGCGTGCGCGAAGCGTTGGGACAAAGTCCGCGAAAATCCGCGAGACGGCACAGCGCAGAACTTGGTCTCAGCAATCGATCAGTAAGACGGATTTTGAAGAGTGACCTTCACTATCATCCATACAAAATTCAGGTAGTGCAAGCCCTTAAACCTAATGACTACAATAACCGTATACGCTTTTGCCAGTGAATGCTTAACGTTATTGAACGAAATGAAGAAAGCGTGCATAACTTATGGATGAGTGATGAAGCCCACTTTCATCTTAGTGGGTACGTAAATAAGCAAAACTTCAGATATTGGTCCTCAGATAACCCGCACGAACTTCATGAAAAACCTCTCCATTCTGAAAGAGTAACAGTCTGGTGCACAAAGTCATCTCGTGGAATCGTGGGGCCCTATTTTTTTGAAGATGAAGATGGCAACACAGTGACGGTAAACTCTGGACGTTATGCTGACATGTTGACCATTTTTGGTCTGCCTGGAATTGATCGACATGATCGAGATGCTGAAACACTCTTCCAGCAAGATGGTGCAACAAGCCATACTGCTAATGTCTCAATGGAATTGCTCAGACTTGCATTTCCACGACGTCTAATCAGCAGGAATGGCGATTTCCCCTGGCCTGCCCGTTCACCAGATCTGACGGCACCAGACTTTTTTCTTTGGGGCTACCTCAAGTGCAAAGTCTTCCAGGAAAATCCACCAAGAACAAAAGAAGACCTGAAGGAGCGAATTCGACAGGAAATTAACAACATTCCAGTACAGATGCTACGAAACGTCATGGGACAATTTCATCTCAGGCTTAGACAATGTGTGCAAAACCAAGGACGACACCTCACTGACACCATATTTAAAAAATGATTGTTTTTAAGTTAAATCTTTAATTTCCACTCTTGTACTTGAGATCCATGTTCAACTATTATGATTTTACTTGTAAATAAATCTTTGGTGGTTTTACAAAATCGTGCCGTTTCACTGCCTCACCCTGTACCTCTGTATTCGGATACGTATTTGGCGCTTCAGTCTATGAACACGGCAGACTTACCGGTCAACGGTAACGTGACAGTGTGTTCATTCGAATGTGCGTCTTCCAGGGCTGCATTCGGCCTTGAGCTCATATTTACGGATGACAGTGCCCGACTGCATCGAATTGCACTGGTCAAGGAGCTCTTGGAATGAGAGGATCGGCGAATGCACTGACTTGCTCGTCCCCCCCCCCCCCTTGGATCCCATCACACACGTGTGGAATGTGTTAGCGAGATTTACTGGAGGCTGTCCATATGCACCAGTGTCAATTAACCAGTAGTCAATGGTAGGAATGGAACACTTCACAACCAGAAAATCATTACCAACCTTGTCGCTAGCATGGGAGCACGCTTGAGACCCCGCATTACGAACCGAATATGGTTCAAATGGCTCTGAGCACTATGGGACTTAACTTCTCAGGTCATCAGTCCCCTAGAACTTACAACTACTTAAACCTAACTAACCTAAGGACAGCACACACATCCATGTCCGAGGCAGGATTCGAACCTGCGACCATAGCAGCCGCGTGGTTCCAGACTGAAGCGCCTAGAACCGCTCGGGCACAGCGGCCGGCTATTACGAACCACGTCCCATTTTTTCTGATGTGCAGGGGACTATGATAAATCGCAGTGACTTCACTACAGTTATTGTCTTTGAATAAAAGTGCCATTTCCGTCCGTCTCGTTGCGTATTGCTTTTTGTTAGCTTCTGTAAATAGCGCAGCAGTTCTATGTACGGGCCACGTTTCATCGATCTGTGTTACTTGGCAGTGCCACATGATACGGAAGTTACTTTCGCCCTTAAGTTCTGCACACCAGTGAAATGTCTTTGGTGTTTACGTGATTGGATTTTAAAGAAAGAATTGCACTGACTACACGAATCTTCAGAAAAAAGAGTAATTTATTAACAAACAATTACGTTGCTCTATGAACAAGAAAGAAATTCATGGAGACATTTACTTGGAACATTTTAAGCTTTGGTCGTGAACGGTGGACTGGAGGAGAGGAAAATAAAAGAAGTTAGAAGTGAAAGATAAGTGGATTTGATGAAGGGCTGCAAAAACACCTTGGAACGAAACGGTAAAGATAAGGAGAGCCAGAAAAGGGAGATCATATCAGGAAAGGGAAGGCGTTGCCTATAGTCTCTGATGATGAGCTAGCAGCCGTTGAGAGAAACATTATGTTCTTTTATTTTTTTATACACTACCGCGCGTGAAAACCGCAACACCAAGAAAGACACACGTGATTACAATGAAATTTATTCCACAGATTAGGGACATGACAATACAACAATGATTAGAATTACAGAACTATACGTGCACTTTTACTGGAAGAGTTCAGTATGGTGTGAAGCTGCCATTTATTGCAATCGTCTTGCCTTGGAATGAAAGAGAGCCGTGGATAGGCTGCTAGGGAACACACCGCCACGCGGTTGGAAGGCAGTGGTTGCAGGAGAGCCAGAACGAACGACTTGCCGAACTACAATATTCTGGACATGTTTGACGGACGGCTTGGCAGGCGAATGTGCGGGCTAAGTGAAGTAGTCGTACACGGCACACGTCATTCTTCGAAGACGCTTCCACGTCCCTCGCCACGCGTTTCCGTGCTCTGAGCCCATTGAAATATGCCGAGTGGAGCTGCCCACACGAGCGGCAGTGCTTCAAGCTGTAAAACCTACCTGATACTGGCTGTTGTTCAGAATACCTTCAATATGTAGACGCCTAGATTGCAAGTTATCGCCGATGGCGACCCAAACCACCACACTTGCTGTTTATCCGATACGCCACTCAACAGTAATAAGTTATCTGTAGACTAACAACACGCTGTAGAAAAGTGAATGTAGTCCTTTTACGTTACGAGGTGTTTGAGTGCATCGTAAAAAGAAGAAAGGGAGTGTGGGCTAGGACGGAGCTTGAAAAGGAATTGGCAACGATAGCGAGAGAAGGGGGAACGAAAGCCCTAGCATGGTATCCGATAGGGAGGGAGGAGACATAGATTACAGGATAGTTAAATATTAGGGCGGATTTCATTGTCCGAGAGATGGAGTGGTTCAGGTTTCGTTGGAAGAAGATGTGATGTTATAACTAGGGGTGGTCAGTGCTGCAAGACTGGTCTCATATCCGAAACGGCTCTAATTCGGATCTCTGTCTGAAAGCCTCAGTATAGAAGTTGTGTAGCTTTATTCGAGGAGTGATTTGTATTAGGGCAGTCCAGTCAACAGAATGTTTTTCGTAGAACACCGAATATCTCATTATACGAGGGTCGTTCAGTAAGTAATGCCCCACATTTTTTTTTGTCTCAGAACACATTTACAGTTAAGAGTCATAATTCGATGACAATATAGATCAACATGTCTTGTCCATGTTCTATTTATCTACGTAGTCTCCATCACGTTCTATGGCCGTACGCCAATGTTGCGGAAGAGCATGTATTCCCTGCTGGTAAAAGCTCTTGTGCTGTAGGCGTAGCCATGTTTTCACTGCATGACTGACACTCTCGTCACCTTCAGAAAATCTTTGCAGCCCAAAGAGATGGAAGTCCGAGGGTGCCAGATTTGGACTGTAGAGTGGATGATGCAACGATGTCCAACCCAATTTGGCCATGTGTTCCCGGGTTCTCAGACATTTCTGCACTTCCTGTGGCTGTACCTTTCTTCACTGTTCGCCAACTGTACTCCTATCGACTGCAGCATCGCCATACAGAAATTTTATCGATGTTCAGCGCGCGGTTTCTTTTTCTGCACATAATAATTCAATAACAGCACGCTGCTTGTAACGTGAGTCGTATGTAGACGCCATTTTGACGCTGTACTACGGCTCTGCAATCTTCCAGAACGGTTCGAAACTTCACCGGGGCACAGAACAAACTTCAAGTGCGAAGCACCAACAAGGACGTTTGTCTCTGTTGATTAATGGCTTTTTTCTTAAAAAATAGTGGAGCATTACTTGTCGCACAACCCTCGTACAATACTGCATCACTTGCGAAACATTCGTAAGACGATGGCTCGACGCACCTGGCAAATGTTTGTAAAAGGATGGAACATTTTTATCGCGCCTTCGTGGTTGGTAACCTTGAGTATTCCAACAAGCATATGAAGAAGTTCAACAATGTACGGCGCGCAGTTCATTGCTGACAGCAGTCTGAACTGGTCAGTGCGACTTAAAATGAAGAAAACCGAGTTTCGTGCTGTTATTCAACATTTGAAGCACTGGCCTGCAGCACAACTAAAACAGAACTGGATGGAGTTCATGCGGATTCTACTCCATCATTGAAGACCATTTACTTTTGGATTAATATATTTAAACGTGGTCGGACAAGCATCGAAGACAAAGTGCACTCCTGCAAACCATTGACCAAATGGTAATGCAAGACCCCCGATTACAAATTCGTGAGATTGCTGAAACTGTAGGCATCGCAACTGAGTGAGTGCATAATGTCCTGCACGGAAAATTGGCTATGAAGAAGCTTTGTGTGCGAGATGGGTGCCGCCAGTGCTCACAGTCGAGCAAAAATGTACCCGACACAATATTCCAACAGAATTTCTCGCAATCCACAGGAGTCTTTGCACCGATATGTTGCTGTTGCTGAAACCTGGATCCATCATTAGAAGCAGAGACAAAACAGCAGCCAAATCAATGGACAAAGGGTCGTGAAAGTGCACCAAAGAATGCAAAGACTATTTTGTCACCTGGTAAGGTGATTACTACTACGTTTCAGTGCTGGATCGTTTGACATGCAGAAAAGTGCTCTTTCACCAGGAGAATACACCATCTAACACATCAGCGATAACAATGGCGAAGGTGCATGAACTGAATTTGTTCCTCATCCAACCTGTTTACCTGACTTAGCCCTAAGTGACTTCTTCCTTTTCCTTAAGTTGAAAATTTGGCTTCCTGGAAAGAAATTTTCATGAAATGAGGAATCTATAGTTGCAGTCAATGACTATTTACCAGAGATTCACAGAACCTATTTCTCTAATGGAATGAAAAGGAGGGATCAAGTGTATCTCCCTCAATGAAAATTATGTCGAAAATGAAGGTAAGTTGTTTAGAAACTAGCATTTTTCTTGCTTTTCTTACCAGATTTATCAAATCACCATCGTATTGTCTGCCATGTCATTGATATACAAAATGAACAGCAAGGGTCCCAACAAACTTCTTTGGGGCGCACCCGAAGTAACCTCTATATCTGCCGATTATTGCACACCCAAGAATACATTCTGCATACTCCCTACCAAGAAACCTTCAATGCAGTTACAAATTTCGCTTGATACCCTGTGCGAACGTACTTTCGTTGATAAGCGTTCCTAAGTAAGTCAAATGTTTTTCAGAAGTCAAGAAATAACACATCTGGCGGAAGCTCTATAAGGCTGTTCACAAATGATGCGATTTTTGGGAAGAGGGCAGCAGCGCCAGAAGAGAGCAGCGAACTGCAGAAAATTGATGATTAGCACAGGAGCTAACAGTTGACCCTGAACATAAAAGAATGTAACGTATTGAGCACTACTGTACAACTGCACTACTGTTCACATATCACCGTAAAATACCTGGGAGTGACTGCCCGGAGCGACCTTCAGTGGAATGACTACATATAATAAATTGTAGGAAATGTAGACGCCAGGTTGAGATTAATTGAGAGAACTTAAAGCAGATGTAATTCATCCACGAAAGAGTGGCTAACAGACATCTACATCTGTACTCCGCAATCCACGTGGTGGTTTGTGGGGCGATCAACTACAATGTCCAATCTAGCCATTGCCGCGAATGATGGCGATGAAATGACGAGGACAACACAAACACGCAGTCCTCGGACAGAGAAAAGCCCCAGTCCGGCCGGGAATATAACCTGGGACCCCTTGATACAGAGGCAGCAACGCTAGCCACTAGACCACGAGCTGCGGGCACAACAAACAAATATGAAGGATACTGGAAGATGGGTGTGACCAGCGCTTTCTTCCAACAACTGGCCACTGTTTTTTGTACAAGGAATCTACGATATATGACGGTGCTTTGATAAGCCTGGTAAATTACATGAAAGAACGGAACGTTTTCGTTACGTCTTAATGGTTGATAAGCATGATTATTCCAACTGTCATGTAAACAGTTCCAACTATGTGCAGCGTGCAGTTGATTTTTGACAGCCGTGTGAGTGGTCAGTATGTCGACTGCAACTGAAAATGGACAAAACAGAATTTCGCGCTGTTATTAAATACTTTCATTTCAAAGATTGAACTGCGGCACGAATTAAAACAGAACTCGACGACGTTTACGCGGACTCTGCACCATCATTGAAGACCGATTAGCCGGCCGCGGTGGCCGAGCGGTTCTAGGCGCTTCAGCCCGAACCGAGCGACTGCCATGGTCGCAGGTTCGAATCCTGCTTCGGGCATGGATGTGTGTTGTGTCCTTAGGTTAGTTAGGTTTAAGTAGTTCTGAGTTCTAGGGGACTGATGACCTCAGATGTTAAACCCCATAGTGTTCAGAGCCATTTGAACTATTTTTTTGAAGACCGATTACTTTTGGATTAATGAGTTTAAACAAGGTCGTTGAAGCACCGAAGACGAAGCACGCTCCAGTCATCCAGTTGAGCAAGACCGCCAAATAACAATTCGTGAGATTCCTGAGACTATGTAAGTGTGCAGCCTTTGGTAGCCTCTGTCACGAAAGTTAAAATCTTCTGGGTTGTTAGGCCGCGTCATATTTCCTTCTAAGATGATCGACATTTCGACCCCCCTGCTGGGATCTTCTTCAGGATGTTGCGGTGTCCACTATTGCTAGAACATCCTGAGGAAAATCCCAGAAGAAGGGACGAAACGTCGATTATTTTAGAAGGAAATATGACGCGGCCTAACAACCCAGAAGATTTTAAATTTAGCGATTCCTAAGACTATCTTAACTGAGCGAGTGCATACTATGCTGCACGGAGAACTGTCTGTCAAGAAGCTGTGTGCAATGTGGGTGCCGCCATTGCTCACAATCGACCACAAACGCATCCGACACAACATTTCAAAACAATGTCTGGCGATGTTTAATCGCAATCAGAAATACTTTTTGCGCCGCTATGCGACTCCTGATGAAACCTAGATCAATCATTGCGCACCAGATTCATAACAGGTTTCGGATTCCCAGGGGATAACCCGCATAGATTACTTGGAAAAAAGCATAACCATAACTGGACAATATGATTTGAATCTTGCATCGGCCGGAAAGAAAAACCAAGGCTGTCACGCAAAAAAGTGCTTTTTCACCAAGATAATGCATCATCCCACACATCAGCGATAACACTGGCGAAAGTGCATGAACTGGACTTTCCATGGTTCCTCATGCACCCCATTCACCAGACGTAGCCCGAATCGACTTCCTCCTGTCCCCTAGCTTGAAACTTTGGGTTGCTGGGAAGTGATTTTGACGAAATTTGCAAGTGATAGTTGCAGTCAGTGAGTATTCTGCAAAGTTGGCAGAACCTATTTCTCCGATGGGGTGAAAAAGCTGGAGGTTCCTTAGACCAATTTCACACCCCTCAAAGGAGATCATGTCAAGAAGTAAGATGAGCTTTTACGAAACAAGCATTTTTTCTTGTGTTTTTATCAGACTTATCAAACCCCTGTCGTATTATCGTTACAAGAACGGCTACCTCAGCAGCTGTTTCTATGTAGAATATAGTATGGATTCCACCTGGCGCCAGGGTTCCGTGAATTTTTAGTGACTTCAGCTGTACGATTATTGGGACAGTGTAGCGGCCTGCAGAAGAAAGTTGGTGGCGCCAGTGGAGGAGACGTAGCAGCGACAGAGGGACAAAGGAGGCGCCCTGTGAGAGAGGCAGACAATGCAGAGTCGGAGCCCCGCAGGGCTTGGGCGACCTGGAGCCGCGGGCGCAGAGAGAGAGAGAGAGAGAGAGAGAGGGACCCGTTTACCAAACAGCGAGTGCGCGGCGCATACAGCAGCGGACCGGCACGGCGCACGGCCAACTGAAGAAGAGGCGCGAGTCTCGAGCCTCCAGGGCTCAACGCGCGACCGGCAACAATCAGGTCTCGGAATGCGCACCGCAAACAAACGCCATCTTACTGGCTACGGGCAGAACTAGATGGCTCAGTGGTGTCCGCCCCCGATAGCTGAGTGGTCAGCGTGACAGAAGGTCAGTCCAAACAGCCCAGGTTCGATTCCGGGCTGGGTCGGAGATTTTCTCCGCTCAGGGACTGGGCGTTGTGTTATGCCGGCACGGTAGCTCAGCGCGTTCGGTCAGAGGATTTAGCTACCCTCTGTAATAAAAAAAAGTGAGTGAACGGATCGACGAACAACCTGAATGGGGGTCATCGGACGTCCGCAACGAGCAAATTCAACGAACAGTATAAAACAAAATCATATTTAAAAAAAAGTGGTTTGCACACTGGACTCGCATTGGGAAGGACGACGGTTCAAACCCGTGTCTGGTCACGCTGATTTTTGTTTTTTTTTTGTGATTTCTCTAAATCACTCCAGACAAATGCCGGGATGGTTCCTTTGACAGGCCACGGCTCATTTCCTTCCCCATTCATCCCTAATCCGAAGGGACCAATGACTTCGCTGTTTGGTCCACTTGTGTGGAACAAGATAGCGTTATGTTCTGGATCATAAAGGGGCAACGTGCGAAAGTTTTGTTTTTTTATGTATAGAACCAGCTACATCCGTCCAACGAACTAGCAGATGACACGGCAACAGAAAAAGCACAGAAAATATACCGCAAACAGCGACAACAATTATTAAAAACATGCCATAATGTACAATAAATAAGATTTAAAGAACCCACTGATGATAGGGATATTTTATCGCCGAAACTAGTTTGGGGGCCGGCCGCGGTGGCCGAGCGGTTCTAGGCGCTTCAGTCCGGAACCGCGCGACTGCTACGGTCGCAGGTTCGAATCCTGCCTCGGGCATGGATGTGTGTGATGTCCTTAGGTTAGTTAGGTTAAGTAGTTCTAAGTTCTGGTGGACTGATGACCTCAGATGTTGTCCCATAGTGCTCAGAGCCATTTGAACCATTTTTGAAACCAGTTTAGGGAATAAATAATAAACAAACAACGAAGTGTTTTGCATCAATTCCCATATTGATGTTTTTCTATGCAAACACGGACCAAATAAAAGTTTCAAGATAGAGTTATTGAACATACAGAAAAATTTAAACAGATTTTCGACGAGCGCCACCCCTGCATGGTTCTTCATGTGGACGTAGCAGACTTAAATCCCGCAAGAGATTTCTCACTAGTGAATTGAACGAGACTCCGAAGGACTACCCTGCCTCACGAGAAATACCCAGCGGCAGTACATCAAGCTGGAAGATTTGGAGAACACTGAACCTCATCAGAACAGGCGTAGCACCAGTTAAAGCAAACCTAGTGAAATGGGGCTTCAAGGACGAAGGAGACAACAAATGCGACTGTGGTGAAGTTCAGGATATGGAACACCTTCTACAGTGTTCCATATGCCCCACAAGGTGTACCCTTGACGAACTATGGCTTGAGAAGAGAGAAACAGTGGACTTGGCCCGACATTGGGCTGAAAGGCTTTGAAAGAAATCTCTGGACACGAAAAAGTAAGTATTGATTTTAGACCAGCTACTAGATGAGCTAGAGACTTGAAACTTCCAATGCAGCTCAGAACTGGATGACAATGCAATATGAAGTCGCTTTTCTGTCTGGTGTGTGGCGGAGGGTACCACTTTCATTTCTCCCCTTCCCTGTTCCTGTAGTGAAGAACAATTGCCGGTAACCCTCCGTGCTAGCTCTAAGCTCTCTAATTTTTACCTTTGCGAGATATGCGAAGGAAGAAGCAATATACAGGGTGTTTTTTATCTTTATTGTAATTTCGTGCCCCTGCTCCATATGGACAGGAGAGGGCTGGCAGTGGCACAGTTCGCTGCTCTTCAGCGGAGTGGCTTTACAGAAATATATAAAAAGAAAGGGAAAAAAGGGGGACATAACAACACAGAGACAATGGAAGTTAAAATATACACTAATATGGGGCCATGCACTGGGAGATAGTTAAAAAGTCGACATAAAGTTAAAAGAACACAGCTGGCAATTCGTGGTCCACTTAAAATAAACTGCAGTCAGATACGAGTTGAGAGTCGGCCACAGCAGAAAAAACACATAGAGCAAGACATAAAAAACCACAGGAAACGATGGAGAACTCACGAAGAATAAAAACCACTGGTAGGGACCTGCCGTGGGACGGAGAGGACGGGGGACGGAAAAGAGAGGGGAGGAAGGTGCAGAGGGTGGGGGGCCTGGAGGGGGGAAAGAGGAAAAAGGGGGGGGCAGGGTGTGCACCAAGAGGCAGGAGATGGGCAGGGTGGAAGGTGAAGCGGGAAGACAAGGCAGGAGGGAGCACAGAGACACAGAAAGGGGGCATGGGATAAGGAGGGGGCATAGGAAGGAGGAAAACCACAAAGGGGAAGGCGAAGGGGTAGGGAGCCCTGAGGAGTAGGGAGGAGGAAGGTGGGGTTAGAGTTGGTAGGAGGATTAGATGTCAGGATGAAGCTCATCGTCCGGGAGGGGTTGGTGCTGGAAGTTGCAGTGGGGAAGGAGATGGAGGGTTTGAAGGTAGAGTGTGGGACACAAAAGGCCAGGGGTGGAGAGTAAGGGGGACACCAGGGGGTGGGGGGAGGGGGATTGAGTCGGCAGACAATGTACAGGTGCAGATGTGTTCGAGGAAAAGAAGAAAGTGGGGGAAGGGGGTGAGGTTGTAGAGGATGTGCATGGGGGACAGAAGGCACATACAGAAGGCAAGGCAGAGTGCATGGCGTTCCAGTATTTGGAGGGATTGATAGAATCTGGGAGGGGCAGAAATCCAAACAATCCTGGCATATCAAAGGATGGAGGTGGATCAAAGATTTGTAAGTGTGAAGGATGGTGGTAGGATGTGGTCCCCATGTCCGGCCGGACAGGAGTTTCAGGAGATTATCATGAAGATGGGGAATCCAGGTGAGGTGAGGTCAAGGTATTTTAGGGTAGGAGTGATGTGGATAGGACGACCATAAATGGTGTAAATATTGTGGAGCAGGAAGGAGTGGGTGGTTTGACCTATGATGATTGCCTGCATCTTGGAGGAGTTGATATGAAGAATCACTGGTGGCACCAAGTGGTGAATTGGTCAAGGTGGATCTGGAGGGTACGTTGGGACTGTTGAAGGGTAAGATAAAGGGCCAGGAAGGCAGTGTCATCAGCAAATTCGAGGAGATGAGCAAGAAGGGGTGGGGGGGAGGGGTGTTTGGGCCATATCGGCACTATACAGGGGAAAAGACGAAGCCTCAGGGAACACCAGCGGTGGGATAGGAGGTATGGGAGTTGGAATTGTGGATAGTGACATAGAAGGGATGACGGGAGAGGAAGGAACCAACGAGATGGACAAAATTGATATGAAGAGCAAGGTCTGGAGTTTGAAGAGGCACGCAGGATGCCAGACACGGTCGTAGGCTTTCTGGAGATAGAGGGAAACAAAGATAGCAGAACGACAGAAGTTGGAGGGAAAGAAGATTGGCAAGATTCAGGAGCTGGTCATCGGCTGAGAAGAAGGGCCGGAAGCCACAATGGTAAGGGGAAGGAGGTGGTGCTGGTTAAGGTGGAGATGAATAAAGCAGGGAGACAATGGATTCGAAGACCTTCCTGAAGACAGAGGTGAGGCAGATGGGACAATGTGTCAGAGGGGGTTTAGGAGCAGCAGGGTTTAGGAGCAGCAAGGTTTAGGAGCAGCAGAACACGGGAAGTCTTCCACAGGTCAGGGTAAAAGAGTGGAGAGGAGGATGTTGTACAGGATTGCAAGGGCAGCCAGGAAGTTTGGGGGGATTCCTTGAAGTGATGGTAGGCGACACCATCACGACCAGGGGCAATGTTGCATTTGAAGCAGAGGACAAGTTTGATGTTGTGTGCGGTGATGGGTGTGTTTATGTCTGAGGGGGGTAACTGATCGACGTACCGGAAACTGGGGGCAACCGGTGGGCAGAGGTACGTGTTCAAGGATGGTGGGGAAGAGGGAGTAATCAAAATGGGGATCGTCAGGAATGGAGAAGACCTCGGATAGGTGGGAAGCAAAATGGTTAGCCTCACTGAGATTGTCAGGGAAAAGGCACTTGTTGTGGAGAGGAGGGTACTGGGGGTGGGATGCCTACCAGTAAGGCGGTGGAAGGTTGACCAGTACTTGGAGGAGTTGACAGGGAGGGTGAAGTTGAGACTTGCACATGTCTGGCGCCAGTCGTAGCATTTCTTTGCTATATGGAGGTTCCGGATGTGTCGCTGTAATTGCCGGTAGTGGAGGAGTGTACCCCGGTCACAGGTGCTATAGAATGTTCGGAAATTCTCGTTATAAACTTCTAGGACTTCTAGGGGTGAGTGAGTACATAATACTTTGAATAGGCACCCATGTCCAGAAACGTACCATTTCCATTCTACGTTCCCATTCTGTGACAGTTGCAACTCAGATGTGTCATGCATCAGACAGACAGAGAAAAGTTTCAAGAGATGCTGGTCCTGCTATGCAATAGGGTAGGCAGGATGACGTGTACTACGTCAGACAGTCAACTGACGTCACATAACGTCTGCCTTGCAAAGTTAAATTTACGAGACAGAAATTGAAGACACACCAGGTGGGATGGAGAGAGTGTACCAGAACCTGCTTCGCTGGCACAATGTCGGTAACAACGTTGGTCGTCGCCACATCGAGCTGCTGTTGTAATGTATCGGTACTGTTGTGCCTGTGCCCTTTTGTAATGTTTTGTGGTTTCTGGCTGGATGAGGAGAGGGTGGTATGATAGGTGGGTGGCCGGATTTGCCCTAACTACAACACAAAATGCACATGTGGTTAAAATACACTTTATTACAGAAACCAGTTGAGTACTTAACTTCACTTATATTCAATCTGAAGTTCTGTAGTTAACAGCAATCGAATAGCATGTACTAATTCTTGAGTCTTGACCGTGTTCATATCACACCTACACACATCAAAAAAAAAGTTTTGCATCATCCCAGTTCCCAGAAATCCTGAAGATAGACCTTGACTGTGGATATTTTATCACCGACGCAGTCCTTTTGACTGTTCAGAAATGTCACTAAACCCGACCAAAGATGTAAACAACCATGCATGAGCAGCGCCTATTAGACGGAGGGGATCCGACAGCCGATCAGTTCCAGCCATTCCACCAGGAAGGAGGTACACGGCTCGTGTTGTCTCTTGTTCAATCGCGCCTAGACGGTCAATACCGCGGTTCGATCGCGTCCGCATTGTCACTTTGTGCCAGGAAGGGAAGTGTCCAGGCGTCTCTGAGTGAACCGAAGCGATGTTGTTCACACATGGAGGAGATAGAGAGGGACAGGAACTGTCGATGACATGTCTCGCTCAGGCCGCCCAAGGGCTACTACTGCAGCGGATGACCGCTATCTACGGATTATGGCTCGGAGGAACCATGACAGCAACGCTACCATGTTGAATAATGCTTTCCGCGCAGTCACAGGACGTCGTGCTACGACTCAAACTGCGCGCAATAGGCTCCATGATGCCCAACTTCACTCCCGACGTCCATGGCGAGGTCCATCTTTGCAACCACGACACCATGCAGCGCGGTACAGATGGGCCCAACAACATGCCGAATGGACTGCTCAGGATTGGCATCACATTTTCTTCACTGATGAGTTTCGCATATGTTTTCAACCAGACATGTTTGGAGGCAACCCGGTCAGGCTGAACGCCTTAGACACACTGTCCAGCGAGTGCAGCAAGGTGGAGGCTCCCTGATGTTTTGGGGTGGCATTATGTGGGGCCGGCGTACACCGCTGGTGGTCATGGAGTAACGGCTGTACAATACGTGAATGCCATCCTCCAACCAATAGTGCAACCATATCGGCAGCGTATTTGCGAGGCATTCGTCATCATGGACAACAATTCGCGCCCAAATCGTGCACTTCTTGTGAATGACTTCCTTCGCTCGACTAGAGTGGCCAGAATGTTCACGTGAACCCCATCGAACATGCCTGGAATAGATTGAAAAAGGCTGTTTATGGACGACGTGACCCACCAACCACTCTGAGGGATCTATGCCGAATCGCCGTTGAGGAGTGGGACAATCTGGACCAACAGTGCCTTGATGAACTTGTGGATAGTATGCCACAACGAATATAGGCATGTATCAATACAAAAGGGCGCCCGCCTAGTTCAGCGCCTGGTACTAGAGGTACCGGTGTGTACAGCAACCTGGACACCCCGTCTGAAGGTCTCGCTGTATGGTGGTACAACATGCAATGTGTGGTTTTCATGAGCAGTAAAAAGGGCGGAAATGATGTTTATATTGATCTCTATTCCAATTTTCTGTACGGGTTCCGGAACTCTTGGAACCGAGGCGATGCAAAATTTTTTTTGATGAGTGTACATACAATGACTGTCGTTCCCTCACAGGTAACTAAGGTGCGAAGCAACGACTATCACTGTGAAAGACTAGAGCACGGTGCGACGTACTGAGATGTGATGCGAAATGAGTCCCTATGCGATGTACTGAGGTTGAGAGAGTATGACAGCCTGGTCGGCAGCGGCTGCCTATTTGCACGCCGCCCAGGGGACGTTATCGGCACGTAGCCTGGGGATGTGTTTTGGTCTTCTCTTGTCATGGGCGAGCCCGCCTAGTTCAGCGCCTGGTATACGACGTTTCCTAGAGCCGACTGGTGTGTTGGCGAAGGCGTACGGCGGCACAGGTACTATTCTGTACCTACAGAACGCTAGGTTCTATTCTAAAAAAACTAAGAACTAAACTCCGCCCGAACAGGGCATGAAGGGCCAGCGGTACCGACCGGCCGCCGTGTCATCCTCAGCCCACAGGCGTCACCGGATGCGGATATGGAGGGGCATGTGGTCACCACATCGCTCTCACGGCAGTATGTCAGTTTCCGAGACCGGAGCCGCTACTTCTCAATCAAGTAGCTCCTCAGTTTGCCTCACGAGTTGCATGCACCCTGCGCTTTTCGTTTTAAATCCTACGAAAACTGTTACACCTATAAAAAAACTCTGAAGTACAAATGTTCAGGACTATCTACGAATCTTTATGGCTAGGGGAAATCATTTTATAGTTCGATTTAAAAGCGTATATTAAAAATTTATTTTCAGTTTCAGGCCACTTCCGCAGTCGCAGTTATACAAGTAATAAAGGTTATATGTATACCGTCTTTTGTGATGTTAAAATTTCTATTTAAACCAAGCACATTTCGTTTTATTTTGAAGTAACTTCAGTGGTCACTGAAACAATATCATTTTGTTACAAATATGTGTGCCAAGATCGTAAACAGTTGCCATGTTTCAAATTACTATTATGAAACAAACTACACTGCAATTATTACGTATGTTGTGTTTTCTATTTCATTCCTACGTTCTTCTACACATAGGGGTTCGATTTTGGTACAGTCAACTCCATGGAACACGGAGTATATCTTAATTTTCATATTCCTACTTCATTCCTAACTTTCTTCGGTACATACCCGTTCCATTTTGAAATACTAAACTTCTCTGAACAAGAAACACATTTCCATTTTCACATTTCTACTTCATTCTTGAAGTTCGGAATGAAATAATAAACTTATAATCGTGAGTAATAAAAGCAATTTAATACTGTTTAACATTAGTAGTTTAAAATAAGACAAAAAGATTAGTAAGAAAAAGAAATAGTGGTCACTGAAGATGCTATAAAATAAGCGAAATCGGTACAGTCTAAATACGACTTTTATTACTCCCACAAAAGAAGGTATGTAACCTACGGTTTTTGTCCACACACTGTACCTAGAAAGTAAAGTTAACACTCGATTCTGTACTTTCGGGGTTAGCTGGTGTATTGTAAGACATATAGTCGTAAGGTTTGAACAATCAGAGCAAGAAAAACTAAATTTACGTAATTTTTTTTTCTTTTTTGCTGACAGGTAGAAGTCTGGAGTACTGGTATACAATGAAGTCGCCGCGCTACAATACTGTAGCAAGCCGCTAGAGGCACACGAGGTCTGGGTTTGTTTATCGTGGAAGTACTGCGAACGGCCGTAACTTTTCGCGAAGGCGCGCAGCTTTACTGTATGGTTAAATGATGATGGCGTCCTCTTGGGTAAAATATTCCGGAGGTAAAATAGTCCCCCATTTGGATCTCTCGGCGGGGACTACTCGGAAGGACGTAATCAGCAGAAAGAAAACTGGCGTTCTACGGATCGGAGCGTGGAATCCTTAATCGGGCAGGTACGTTAGAAAATTTAAAAAGGGAAATGGTTCAAATGGCTCTAAGAACTATGGGACTTAACTTCTGAGGTCATCAGTCCCCTAGACTTAGAACTACTCAAACCTAACTAACCTAAGGACATCACACACATCCATGCCCGAGGCAGGATTCGAACCTGCGACCACAGCAGCAGCGAGGCTCCGGACTGAAGCGCCTAAAACCGCTCGGCTACAACGGCCGGACGGGAAATAGATAGGTTAGATATAGTGGGAATTAGTGGTTCGGTGGCAGGAAGAACAAGAGTTCTGTTCAGATGAAGACAAGGTTAAAATACAAATTCAAATAACGGTAACGCACGAGTAGGTTTACGAACAGCATAGTGAACGCATTCTTGTAGCCAAGACAGGCACGAAGCCCACGCCTACCACAGTAGTACAAGTTTGTATGCCAACTAGCTTCGCAGATGACGAAGATATTGAAGAAATGTATGATGAGATGAAAGATATTATTCAGACAGTGAAGGGAGACAAAAATTTAATAGCCATGGGGGGCTGGAATTCGACAGTAGGAAAAGGAAGAGAAGGGAAAGTAGTAGGTGAATATGGAATGGAGGTAAGGACAGAAAAAGGAAGCCCCCTGGTAGAATTTTGCACAGAGAATTACTTAATCATAGCTAAAAAAACTTGGTTTAAGAATCATGAAAGAAGGCTGTATACGTGGAGGAGGCCTGGAGACACTGGAAGATTTCAGATAGATTATACAATCGTAAGACAGAAATTTAGGAACCAGGTTTTATATTGTTACATTTCCAGGGGCAGATGTGGACTCTGACCACAATCTATTGGTTATGAACTGTAGATTAAAATTGGAGAATGTGCAAAAAAGTGGGAATTTAAGGAGATGGGATCTGGATAAACTGAAAGAACCAGAGGTTGTAGAAAGTTTCAGAGAGAGCATTAGGGTACGACTGACAAGAACGGAGGAAAGAAATACAGCAGAAGAAGAATGGGTAACTCTGAGAGATGAAGCAGTGAAGGCAGCAGAGGTTCAAGTAGGTTAAAAGACCAGGGCTAGTAGAAATTGTTGGGTAACAGAAGGGATATTGAATTTAATTGATGAAAGGAGAAAATATAAAAATGCAGTACATGAAGCAGGCAAAAAGGAATACAAACGTCTCAAAAATGAGATCGACACGAAGTGCAAAATGACTAAGCAGGGATGACTAGGGCCCCAATGTAAGGATGTAGAGGCATGTATCACTAGTGGTAAGATAGATACTGTCTGCAGGAAAATTAAAGAGACCTTCGCAGAATAGAGAACCACCTGTAAGAACATCAAGAGCTCAGATGGAAAACCAGTCCTAAGCAAAGAAGGGAAAGCAGAAAGGTGGACGGAGTATATAGAGGGTCTATACCAGGGCGATGTACTTGAGGGCAATATTAGGGAAATGGAAGAGGACGTAGGTGAAGATGTAATGGGAGATATGATACTGCGTGAAGAATCTGAGAGAGTACTGAAAGACCGAAGCAAGGCGCTGGGAGTAGGCAACATACCATTAGAAAGACTCATAGCCTTGGGAGAGCCAGCCCTGAGAAAACTCTACCCTGGTGAGACAGGTGAAATACCCTCAGACTTCAAGAAGAATATAATAATGGCAGTTGCAAAGATAGCACGTGTGGACAGGTGAGACAATTGCCGAACTATCAGTTTAATAAGTCACTGCTGCAAAACACTAACAGTAATTCTTTACAGACGAACGGAAAAACTTGAAGAAGCTGACCACGAGGAACATCAGTATGGGTTGCGTAGAAATGTTTGAACACGTGAGGCAATACTGACCCTACGAATTATATTAGAAGATACATTAAGGAAAGGCAAACTTACGTTTCTAGCATTTATAGACTTAGAGAAAGCTTTTGTCAATGTTGACTGGAATACTCTTATTCTAATTCTGAAGGTGGAAGGGGTAAAATACAGGCAGCGAAAGGCTATTTACAATTTGTACAGAAACAAGATGTCAATTATAAGAGTCGAGAGGGATGAAAGGGAAGCAGCGATGGAAAAGTAAGTTGTAGCCTATCCCCGATGTTATTCAATCTGTATATTGAGCAAGCAGTAAAGGTAACAAAAGAAAAATTTTGAGTAGGAATTAAAATCCATGGAAAAGAAATAAAAATTTTGAGGTTTACCGATGACATTGTAATTCCGTCAGAGACAGCAAATGACCTGGAAGAGCACTTGAAAGGAATGGACGGTGTCTTGAAAGGAAGATATAAGATAAACATCAACAAAAGCAAACCGAAGATAATGGAATGTAGTCGAATTAAATCAGGTAACGATGAGGGAATTAGAATAGGAAATGAGACACTTAAAGTAGTAGATGAATTGTCTGGGGAGCAAAAGCTGATGATGGTCGAAGTAAAGAGGATATAAAATGTAGACTGGCAATGGCAAGGAAAGTGTTTCAGAAGAAGAGAAATTTGTTAACATCGAGTATAGATTTAAGTGCCAGGAAGTCGTTTCTGAAAGTATTTGTATGGAGTGTAGCCATGTATGGGAGTGAAACATGGACGATAAATAGTTTGGAAAAGGAGAGAATAGAAGCTTTAGAAACGTGGTGCTGCAGAAGAATGGTGAAGATTAGATGGGTAGACCACGTAACTAATGAGGAAGTACCGAACAGAATTTGGGAGAAGAGGAATTTGTGGCACAACTTGACTAGAAGAAGGGATCGGTTGGTAAGACACGTCCTGAGGCATCAAGGAATAACCTATTAGAGGGAACCGTGGAGGGTAAAAATCGTAAAGGGAGACCAGGAGATGAATACACTGAGCAGATTCAGAAGGCTATAGGTTGCAGTAGTTACTTGCAGATGAAGAAGCTTGCACAGGATAGAGTAGCATGTAGAGCTGCATCAAACCAGTCTCTAGACTGAAGACCAGAAGAACAACAACATTACATATGTCTTTCTTTCATAGATGTACAGTTCACAGAAAAAAATACATGTGTAACCGGTGGTCTATGTGATGCGCCTGTCACCTCCAACACATGGCGTTATGCGTTAATGCTAGTAACTAAGGTAAAGGTAATTGCTGATAACTTATATAATCGTATTAATGTCTTGCAAAATTGTGATAATTCTAATATGTTTTAAAAGCAATTTAGTTTCATGACTGAAACACAGTCACATACTTTTGGTTTTTCACCCTTCAGAAAATTTCGTTTTGCCCCTCACGGGTAATTACCACCAGGTTGGAAACCACTGACCTAAACAGTGCTGCGAGTAGTTGTGCCGCTCTTCTTTGAGTCTTCTGTCACTGCCATTGATCGAGCGAGGGAGAGGGTTTCAGACACGGGTAACAGTCTCAGATGGGTCAGAAGAGAGTTATGGGTGTGGCGTCCCTTATGCTTGTAACGAATTCTCGTTTTGTATCTGCCTTCCTCACGACAGGAATCATACGCCCGTTCAAGTTTATTACCGTTCTCATATAAGTCACACAATACTGCCGCACAACGTAAAAATATATGATGGCATAAGTATTCATGAAAAAATCGTCGATGATGGCAGGAAAATCATTTGCTAAGATTATATTGCAACAGGTAAAATTGTCCAACAAATCATGAATTTCCTGGAAAGAGAGAAAAAAGAATCTTGTACCTTAAAGTAAGCGGAAAGTCACGCGCACTCTTTTTTACTGACTCCTATTTGCGTCTCATCCTTGAGCCTGATGTGTAGAATGTTGTGTAACACCCTTCCCGTCACTTAGCTGGTTTTGGCGTGTGTTCACCCCAACTAATTGACTAACAGATCAACAGAGAGTGCAAAACTGCCGCAATATCGGATAACGCAAAAAGTAATATGGCCCTGTGACTCCTGATTAAACTGCGGTGGCAGTGTTGACATTAATTTATTCAGAATTGATCACTTTTAATTAAAAAGGGGTGCACATTGATGTTATATTCAGCTATTGAACACTAGATGCAAATGTTGAACATAAAATTAATTAAGAAAGTGACTTGGGATTTCAACTACTTGATTGAAAACAGATGCAGTCGATTAGCAAAAATTTATTTTAACTCCCGACCTTCATCACATTACAAGACTCTCCTATCCGGCAGTGGTAATAAATTGCGTTTGCGTGGAGTAAGGCGCGATAACTCAAAAGTAATTCCTATCGACTGACCCAGGCGTAATCCAAGTGCGAGTAGAATTCTACAATACATGGCCCATGAAACCCTCGTGGAAACTTTGCCGATGTGATCCAACAAATTAATCAGTGGCCGGAGCAGGCGCAATATCACCGAATACAGCGTGGCAGAGTGGCGTCGTTGTGTGGTTGTCGGCCGACCTCGTGGTGCTGCATGACTGCGCTCGTTTTTTCACTCCTAGCTATCTTGCTCGGTACATAGCTGATCCAAAACTTTCTATCTCCAAGCTCAATCGTTCCATTTTCTAAGTCCTAAACTGGAGAGATGCTCACTCTTTCTCAGGCAAGCTGAGTAAAGAACGCCACGTCTGCACTCTAGACAAGCTGGGAACGAAGACCTCTACGGGGACTTCTCCCAGTCCGCTCTTCGCCTCTGTTTCCCCTCCAGCAAAATCACTTACACCAATTGCAGCACAAGTCGCGTTAATTATGCGTCACTTCCCAGTGCCGACCAATGCCTCCTCTGGAAGTGAACAAATTCCCACAAAATTTACCTTCCTCTCAACTTCTTCTATTTTTAGCTCCTCCCAGGCCACCCATCAAGGTTAGCGTCTGCACAACACCAAGTTTTCCGGAATTCTGACTCCCAGGAGAGTACTTCAAATTCCTTGGTCCTACATTCCCATCGGAGGCTGCCGTATTTCATTGTGTCGCTCTTCACCTGATTTGCTTCAGACTCTGCGGACCGTGAATTCAGCGTGAAGTTGCTACAGTCACAAACAAGCATATTTTGACCTCTGTTGACCACTCCACCATAGCTTTGCCCGGCTTTCTCACATGTTTCACAGAAAACGGGACGACGGACATTTATCAACAAGCATACAAGTTCTCCGTCTGTTTCCCAGGACATCAGCATGGTGTCGGGATGAACCACCCATGCTGTCACTCATCTTAAGGCGGCTGGAGGCCGCACCGCATTACCGCTTTCTCAGAGCCTGAGTTGCCCTAAGCTGCCTATTGTCGCTTCCCTTCGCCGTTCCCCAGCCAGCCACGGTCAACTCTAAATACTTCCCTGGGGTAAACTAGCGTCCAGTAAATCGACTCGTTTCCACAAAGTTTTCATGTCGTGTGAATTACTTTAAAACCATCACCCGACATTAATTATTCCAATACGTCCATACTATACCCTCTACAAGATGCATTGTGCCTTGTAAGTCATTTTGTTCAGCCCTACTTTCCGCTCAACATGAGTTAGATGATCTTTAATGACTTCATGTAAGGGGTATAGTTCTTGCCATCTTACAGTTGAACTAACAACGCAGCATCGTAGCTTGAAAGTTATACAGGCATATGGTGCTTTAAGCTACATGTAATGTTACGCTCGTACTTAATCTATATTCCTGCCTTTGATGGTTGCTTAACGATAGGCTGTATCCCACTTCGACTTCACCTGCAACAGAACAACATGTTTCAATTTCAGCCACTTATGTAGTTTCATCAGTGAGATAATAGAATATAAAATCCTGTGAGATAAGCATTGGGCAATGTCACATGTTTTAAAACAAGAGATCAAAAAGACTTATTAACACAGGGACATTACTGCAATGAACATTTTTTTTAAACTGTTAATGTACATGACGTGTCGAACAGCCAGGGGGAAAATGGTGCAAAATGGTTCCATTTAAAAACACGATAACAGGAAAGACAGTCATGCAGTTTAACTGTTGATGTTGTGATCTTCAGTACAGAGACTGGTTTGAGGCAGCTCTCCATGCTGCTCTATCCTGTGCAAGCCTCTTTATCTCCGAATAGCTACTGCAACCTCCATTCTCCTGAATCTGCTTACTGTACTCATCTCTTGGTCTCCCTCTGCGATTTTTACCCTCCACACTTCCCTGGAATATTAAATTGGTGATCTCCTGATGTCTCAGAAAGTGTCCTACCAATCGATTCCTTCATCTACTCAAGTTGTGCCACAAATTCCTCTTCTCCTCAATTCTATTCAGTACCTCCTTATTAGTTCCGTCATCTACACATCTACTCGTAATCTTCAGCATTTTTCTGTAGCACCACATTTCTAAAACTTCTATTCGCTTCTTGTCTCAACTGTTTATCGTCCAAGTTTCACTTCCATACATGGCTACACTCCATACAAATACCTTTAGAAGAGACTTCCTGACACCTAGATCTATTCTCAATGTTAATCAATTTCTCTTCTTCAGAAACACTTTCCTTCCTGTAACCACTCTACATTTTGTATCCTCTCTAATTCGACCATCATCAGTTATTTTGCTCTCCAAATAGCAAAAGTCCCTTACTACTTTAAGTGTCTCATTTCCTAATCTAATTCCCTCAGCACCACCCGACTTAATTCGACTACATTCCATTATCCTCGTTTTGCTTTTGTTGATGTTCATCTTATATTCTCCTTTCAAGACACTGTCCATTCCGTTCAGCTGCTCTTACACGTCCTTTGCTGTATCTGACAGTATTACAATGTCACCGGCGAACCTCTCCACTTATTTTAGTTCCTACTCCAAATTTTTTCTTTGTTTCCTTTACTGCTTGGTCAATATACACATTGAACAACATCGGGGATAGGCTAAAACCCTGCCTCACTCCCTTCTCAACCACTGCTTCCCTTTCGTGCCCCTCGACTCTCGTAACTGCCATCTGGTTTCTGTACAAATTCTAAATAGCCTTTCGCTCCCTGTATTTTACCTCAGCCACCTTCAGAATTTGAATAAGAGTATTCCAGTCAACATTGTAAAAAGCTTTTTCTAAGTCTATAAATGCTAGCAACGTAGGTTTGCCTTTCCTTAACCTATCTTCTGAGGTAAGTCGTAGGGTCAGTATTTCCTCGTCTGTTGCCACATTTCTACGGAATCCAAACTGAGCAGCTTAACTACCATTGTGCAAAAATAAAATAACGTAATTAAATGTTTTGTATGTTTACTCGACGCTACAAGATTCAACATAAGATCACGAAGCCCCTTTAGGAAATGCGGTATCGTGCTTCGAATCGTTGGCTGTGTTGGAAGGGCAACAAAGCTGTAACAATCCATGCTGAGTCAGTGGAAGGGCATGTCAACAACGGTCCACCATATGACACTGTGGTGCACACTCGCCTAGTGTGATCAAACAAGTCTGAATGACGAAGAATATCGCGGCAGACTACCCCCCTGGGGAGAGCCAGGGAATGCGAGACAAGAAGAAGCTGTGGTGCTCAAAGGCCGAAGTATCACAGTGAAGACGACACAAGGAAAAGTGAAGATCAGTCATGGGTTAGTTTTCAGCATCTTACAGGACGTATTTAACCTGACGATGTTCGTCGCCAGTTGGGTCCCGCGGCTATTCACAGACTGAGTCTCACGTTAATTCAGAAAAGCTGATTATAAAAGTAAAGTAAATTTCTCCCCCTTAAATTACAGTTATTCCTCCGATTTTTCACGATCTTTCATATCATCATTCAGTATCGAAACTGGCCGATACGATAAAAATGTTGTTATTCCACGGTCGTCAGTCGGAAGACACATGTGATGCAGCTTTCCAAGCTGTTCCATTCTGTACAAGCCACTTCATTTACGCATAACCACTGGAATCTATATTCATTTGAACCCACTGACTTTATTGAGCACTTGCGCCTTCCTTGCAGTAGCAAAATGGCGATTCATTTATGTGTACTACTAACAGATCCCTCTTCAGCCAAGTATAAGTAAATAGTATGAGTGTTGGATAGACCGTCAGAGACACAGCACCTCGTGTTCCTGCTGCTAGTAATGCGGTTACACAGCTCGTTTGTTATATATTTTTACGATTTTCCAACAGGAGCGCCTTATTTACACATACCTGTGTAGTTACTAGACTATTTTTGTAATTTATTGCGTGTACGAGTGCTTACTAGGCTCAAGCGGGCTAATAACAGCGTAGGGTACAGTACCACCGTTGTTATCAATCCTCCTATCGTATAGGCTTTTGTTTGTTTTGGTTACTGTAGCTCAGTGTCGTTTAGACCATCAGTGAGAGAGAACTTCGAATTCCTGCTACCAACAAGCTGAGTACACCGTTTGTTTGTTACATACTCGTATTTTTACGAGCTTCAAACAGGAGCCATTGCAGTAATGGATAGGAACTATGGTTGCTGTGTATAGATGCAAGCTGAGCTGGCAACCCTTCGCTCACAGCTTCAGGCTGCGTTGGCTTCCGTCACACAGCTTGAGGCTGCTGCCAAGGGGCATCACTGCGGAGGCTCGGACGCGGGAATGCGAGGAACGTCGAGTAAGTCCCACGTTTCCTCCTATCGGTCCACTGCTGTCGACGCTCCGGGTACTGTCTGCACTGAGGTTGACCCTCACCTGTGGTCGAGTGGGAGACCATTCCAAAGTCTGACAGGCAGCGAAAAACTTTCTGAGGGGCCTACCGTAGGGCCTCCCCGGTTCGTTTGACGAACAGGTTTCGGGCATTATCTGTGGCTGACGATGTCTCTGAGCCGGATGCAGTCGTCCACCGTGTTCCAGAGGAAGCTTCACGGCCCGAAAGGTCTGGCCATTCACAGAGGGTGGGTCTGCTGGTAGTTGGGAGCTCCAACGTTACATGCGTAATGGGATCCGTTAGAAACATGGCTGCCAAGTAGGGGAAGGAGGCCAATGTGCACTCTGTGTGCATACCGAGGGGAGTCATTCCGGATGTGGAAAGGGTGCTTCTGGATGCCATGAAGATTACAGGGTGCAGTCAACTGCAGGTGGTGACTCATGTCGGTACCGATGACGTGTGTCGATTTGGATCGGAGGAGATTCTCTCTGTTTCAGGCGGCTAGTGGAAACGTAAAGACTGCCAGACTTGCTTCCGAGATTAAGTCGGAGCTCACCATCTGCAGCACCGTCGATAGAACCGACTGTAGAACTTTGGTGCGGAGCCGAGCGAAGGGTCTGAATCAGAGGCTCAAGCGGTTGTGTGACTGTGTAGGCTGCAGGTTCCTTGACTTGCAGCATCAGGTGATGGGTTTCCGGTTTCCGCTTAATAGAGTCCACTACACACAGGAAGCAGCTGCGCGGGTAGCGGGGGCTGTGTGGAAGAGACTGGGCGGTTTTTTAGGTTAGAGGGTCTCAAGTAACCACAGAAAGGGCGTTCGTCTAAAAGGGGACAGGTAAAACACAGTAAGTTAGTTGTAGAAACTAGTAGCCAAATAAATATAAAATGCTAAGTACAGATGGAGGGGTTTCATTTTTAACAAAAAATGAGTGAATACATTTTTCTGGCGGACTCTGCACATTTAAGAGGATTTTCCTAGCAGATCCACCTACGGAATTAATCAAACATTACCACGATATATCAAAATTCCATTCATTTTCCCAGAATTGAGGGCTACCTACTAATCGTCTTTTCTTTCCAAGTATATGTTAAAGGTAATTAAATGGTCTGTGAATTGAGATGGCCAGCTGGAACATCTTCTATGATAAAATCCCCATTTAAATTCACATGTTAATATACTAGGCTATGTAAATAATAGTTTTTCATCAACCAACCTAACTACACTAATGGCCATTAAAATTGCTACACCAAGAAGAAATGCAGATGATAAACGGGTATTCATTGGACAAATATATTATACTAGAACTGACATGTGATTACATTTTCATGAAATTTAGGTGCATAGATCCTTAGAAATCAGTACCCAGAACAACCACCTCTGACCGCAATAACAGCCTTGAGACGCCTGGGCATTGACTCAAACAGGTGTACCGGTACAGCTGCCCATGCAGCTTCAACACGATTCCACAGTTCGTCAAATGTAGTGACTGGCGTATTCTGACGAGCCAGTTACTCGCATTGACCAGACGTTTTCAATTGGTGAGAGATCTGTGCTGGCCAGGGCGGCAGTCGAACATTTTCTGTATCCAGAAAGGCCCGTACAGGACCTGCAACATGCTGTCGTGCATTATCTAGCTGAAATGTAGGGTTTCGCAGGGATCGAATTAAGGGTAGAGCCGCGGTTCGTAACACATCTGAAATGTAACGTCCACTGTTCAAAGTGCCGTCAATGCGAACAAGAGGTGACCGTCACGTGTAACCAATGGCACCCCACAGCATCACGCGGGATGATACGCCAGTATGGTGATGACGAATGCACGCTTCCAATTTGCGTTGACCGCGATGTCGCCAAACACGCATGCGACCATCACGATGCTATAAACAGAACTTGGATTCATCCGAAAAAATGATGTTTTGCCATTCGTGCACCGAAGTTCGTCGTCGAGTGCACCATCGCAGGCGCTCCTGTCTGTGATGCAGCGTCAAGGGTAACCGCAGCCACGGTCTCCGATCGGATAGTCCGTGCTGCTGCAAACGTCGTCGAACTGTTCGTGCAGATAGTAGTTGTGTTGCAAACGTCGCCATCTGTTGACTCAGGGAACGAGATGTGGCTGCACGTTGCGTTACAGCCATGCGGATAAGATGCCTGTCATCTCGACTGCTAGTGATACGAGGCCGTTGGGATCCAGCACGGCGATCCGTATTACGCTCCTGAACCCACCGATTCCATATTCTGCTAACAGTCATTGGATCTCGACCAACGCGAGCAGCAACGTCGCGATACGATAAACCGCAATCGCGATAGGCTACAATCCGACCTTTATCAAAATCGGAAACGTGATGGTACGCATTTCTCCTCCTTACACGAGGCATCACAACAAAATTTCACCAGGCAACGCCGGTCAACTGCTCTTTGTGTATGAGAAATCGGTTGGAAACTTTCCTCACGTCAGCACGTTGTAGGTGTGGCCACCGGCGCCAACCTTGTGTGAATGCTCTGAAAAGCTAATCATTTGCGTATCACAGCATCTTCTTTCTGGTGGTTAAATTTGGCGTCTGTAGCACGTCATCTTCGTGTTGTAGTAATTTTAATGGTCAGTAGTGTATACAGGGTGTTACAAAAAGGTACGGCCATACTTTCAGGAAACATTCCTCACACACAAAGAAAGAAAATATGTTATGTGAACATGTGTCCGGAAACGCTTACTTTCCATGTTAGAGCTCATTGTATTACTTCTCTTTAAATCACATTAATCATGGAATGGAAACACACAGCGACAGAACGTACCAGCGTGACTTCAAACTTGTTACAGGAAATGTTCAAAATGTCCTCCGTTAGCGAGGATACATGTATCCACCCCCCGTCGCATGGAATCCCTGATCGCTGATGCAGCCCTGGAGAATGGCGTATTGTATGACAGCCGTCCACAATACGAGCACGAAGAGTCTCTACATTTGGTACCGGGCTTGCGTGGACAAGAGCTTTCAAATGCCCCCATAAATGAAAGTCAAGAGGGTTTAGGTCAGGAGAGCGTGGAGGCCACGGAATTGGTCCGCCGCTACCAATCCATCGGTCACCGAATCTGTTGTTGAGAAGCGTACGAACACTTCGACAGAAATGTGCAGGAGCTCCATCGTGCATGAACCACATGTTGTGTCGTACTTGTAAAGGCGCACGTTCTAGCAGCACAGGTAGAGTATCCCGTACAAAATCATGATAACGTGCTCCATTGAGCGTAGGTGGAAGAACATGGGGCCCAATCAAGACATCATCAACAATGCGTGCCCAAACGTTCACAGAAAATCTGTGTTGATGACGTGATTGCACAATTGCGTGCGGATTCTCGTCAGAGCACACATGTTGATTGTGAAAATTTACAATTTGATCACGTTGGAATGAAGCCTCATCCGTAAAGAGGACATTTGCACTGAAATGAGGATTGACACATTGTTGGAAGAACCATTCGCAGAAGTGTACCCGTGGAGGCCAATCAGCTGCTGATAGTGCCTGCACACGCTGTACATGGTACGGAAACAACTGGTTCTCCCGTAGCACTCTCCATACAGTGACGTGGTCAACGTTACCTTGTACAGCAGCAACTTCTCTGACGCTGACATTAGGATTATCGTCAAATGCACGAAGAATTGCCTCGTCCGTTGCAGGTGTCCTCGTCGTTAGGTCTTCCCCAGTCGCGAGTCATAGGCTGGAATGTTCCGTGCTGCCTAAGACGCCGATCAATTGCTTCGAACGTCTTCCTGTCGGGACACTTTCGTTCTGGAAATCTGTCTCGATACAAACGAACCGCGCCACGGCTGTTGCCCCGTGCTAATCCATACATCAAATGGGCATCTGCCAACTCCGCATTTGTAAACATTGCACTGACTGCAAAACCATGTTCGTGATGAACACTAGCCTGTTAATGCTACGTACTGATGTGCTTGATGCTAGTACTGTAGAGCAATGAGTCGCATGTCAACACAAACACCGAAGTCAACATTACCTTCCTTCAATTGGGCCAACTGGCGGTGAATCGAGGAAGTACGGTACATACTGTCGAAACTAAAACGAGCTCTAACATGGAAATTAAGCGTTTCCGGACACATGTCCACATAACATCTTTTCTTAATTTGTGTGTGAGGAATGTTTCCTGAAAGTTTGGCCGTACCTTTTTGTGACACCCTGTATAATCCCATCTACTTCCAGAGCTTGCGATGAAACCATAATAATTAGTATATTGAGGTATGCCAAGGCTGTACATGCCACTTGGACTTTCGTTGCATTCTGCCTTCCTACAAGTGGAATTTTAATGGCCCACAGTGTATTTCAGTTAGAGATCGCATAAACCGTATTATTACCAACTTTGATTTTCTAGTAAGTTATCGTCTCCATTTACATCAACACTGCAAGTTTCCAACGGTGCATGGCAGAGAATACCTCGTACTATTACTTGTCATTTCTTATTCTCTTCCATTCGCAAGTACAGTGAGGGACACTGCCTGCATGCTTCCGTACGAGCCTTGATTTCGCTTGCCTTCGCGGTCCTTACGCAAGATCTACGTTGGTTCTGCAGTCTTTGGCATATGCCGGCTCTCTAAATTTTCTCAGTAGGGTTTCGCACGAAAAAGGTGTCTTTCCTCCATGGATCGCCATTTGAGTTCACTGATCGTTCCTGCAATACGCGCGCGTTTTCGAACCCACTGCAACAAATCTAGCAGTAAGCCTCTGAATCGCGTCGATGCTTTCCTCCGATCAGATATCCATCCCAAACACTCAAACAGTACTCCTAAATTTGTCACACTGAACGCTGTCTCCATTAAATATGACTTACAGTTTTCAGAACTCTCCCAGTAAACCGTAGTAAATCATTTGTCTTTTGTGAAACCAACATTGTGTCCTCGTTCCAAAAAAGTGGTTCAAATGGCTCTAAGTACTATGGGACTTAACATCTGAGGTCATTAGTTCCCTAGACTTAGAACTACTTAAACCTAACTAACCTAATGTCATCACACACATCCATGCCTGGGGCAGGATTCGAACCTGCGACCGTAGCAGCCGCGTGGTTTCGGACTGAAGCGTCTGGAACTGCTCGGCCACAGCGGCCGGCCTTCTCGTTCTATTTCACGTCGCGTTTCACTGGTACGCGTAGATATGTAATCGAAGTGACTGTGTTAAGCAGCTCATCACTAATACTGTACTCAAACATTAGAGCATTCGTTTTCCTGGTCGTGTGCATTAACCTAGATTACTGCAAGCTGACGTCCATCTACCCAAATCCAGTGCATTCACTTCATTCATCCTTACTAGGAGCAAATATAGCAATGTATAACCAACAATAAATGAACCAACATCTTCTTTCATCTCTGATTTGTTCCAGAGGCAATCGGTACTTTACACGGGGACTTCTCGCCCACCCTGTGTGTAGAAAAGCGGAGAGGGCCAGTCGTTTGTGAGGACGCCAACAGTGGCAGCACGCCTTCTGCAGTTAGGACAGTGTAACAGGGCGTCTGGACGCACAGAGGTCGGGCGGTCAGCAGCCGCTGCCCGCTACGGACGCAGCCCGGGGTGCGGAGTCCGTGACGCGGCGGTAATTGGCGCAATCAGAGGAGCGGCGCTGGTCCGCGGGGCCGGCCTAATCGAATCTCCCGGCTCGCGAGCGGCGACCCGCCAGGCGGCGGCATCACCGGCGGCCGGGTATTACTGCGCGTTTAACGCCCACCGCAAATCGCCCGCATCACGGTCGCGGCAGCGCATCCGGCCGTCACCGGCCCCGGGAGCCGATCCTGGCGTTAGCAAAACTCGAGTCCCCAGCTCTCGTCTGAAACTGGCACAGGCGTACACTATCTGGACACAATGTCAGTAGGCATTAATTTACACTCATGCTCTGTTGTGACATAGAAAATTTTAATTTTTATTCTTGCTTTTGTGACCATAATAAGAGTCCAGGCTCCATCGGCAAACAGCCAGCCGACAATAAGAAATAGTCCACCAGCACGTAGGGGCAAGATAAGCGGCGGAGGCTGCCAAGTATGGCTTGTTGATACTGCAAATTTCGTACAATCGTAGTACTTCATGAGGACAACAAAATGTGTAAGGAGTAGCGCGTACTTCTCAAGCGTTATTGAGAAAATCGCAAGATAATTTCGTTCGATGAATATATATATCTGTGCGTGGCCATTTCAATCATGTAACGGCTGCAGCCGAGTGGTGCCGGCAGGGTAGCTCAGCGTGTTCGATCAGGGCTTTAGTTACCCTTTATAGCCGGCACGGTAACGCAGCGTGTTCGGTCAGAGGGTTAGCTGCCCTCTGTAATAAAAAAACAGAGTTAATGGATCAACGACGAACTGAAACGGGGGTCTTATGACGTCCGCCCCAAGCAGATACAACGAACGAAAACGAACAAAATGAGACTTTTTTTAAAAAAAAAAGCGTGTGCGATCAGAGCGTTAGTTACCCTTTATAATAAAAAAAACTGAGCGAACGGAACATCGACAAACTGAATGGGTGTCATTGGACGTCCGCCCTGAACAAATTCAACGAACAATACAGAAAAAAAGTTTCTTTTTAAAAAAAGTGTTTGGCGTTCAAGCCGCTGGATCGAGTTGCGTTCGTCAGTTTGTTTTTTTATTTTCAACACAGTCATTTTCTTTATTATTTATATTACAACTGATGTAATGGGGAAAGTACGTGTATTCGGATGAAATTTTATTAAATTCACGATGTTATTTGGTAGTCTACTTATTTTTATTATCACAAATAATGTAATATTCATAACTATCGACTAGTAAAAGACCAAATGCATGAAGTCATACTGAAAATGTACGCTTGTCCGTCATTAGAGAAATCTCTTATACCTGGAAGGAGCCCGAAGCGACTTGTTACCTCCAAGTTTTGACCAGCACAGAAGGCTTTCGAAAGATGTACAATTAATCGTCGCTTTCGACATTACGAGTACAAGTTGCTGGATGGTATTTTTCGTAAAAGCATGGAAAACATAAAGTTAAACGGCACCAGTTGCATTGAATAAATGCTATGTTTCCGCACACGCAAGGTCTTTTGACGTTTTCTGGGGAAAAACAAACATTGTTAACATTTTCAAAAACCTCTCTTTCAGACCATAGTTTCGAAGCAAACCATGCATAACGCAGTATTTCCTTAAAAATCGGCGCTGATAATTGGTTATGCAGTATCGAGTGTATTTTAATAGCGTCTTTAAAAAACCATTTTGTTCTATATTGTTCGCTGAATTTCTTCAGGGCGGACGTCCGATGACATCTGTTCTTGAGTTTGTTCATTTATCTGTTCGCTCACTTCTTTTATTAGAAAGGGAAGCTAACGCTCTGACCGAACACGCTTTTTTTTATCTCATTTTGTTCGTGTTCGTTCGTTGTATCTGCTCGGGGCGGACGTCGCAAGACACCCGTTTCAGTGCGTCGTTGATCCATTAACTCAGTTTTTTTATTACAGAGGGCAGCTAACCCTCTGACCGAACACGCTGAGCTACCGTGCCGTCACCACTCGGCTGCCGTCGCTTCATTGTTAAAATATATATTGGACGACCGAAATTATCTTGCGATTTTCTCAGTAACGCTTGAGAAGTACGCGCTACTGCTTACACATATTGTTGTCCTCATGAAGTACCACGATTGTACGAAGTCAAAGCCTTGCATGTTTATTCCACATTTCAAAGCCAGCTACATCTCAAATAGTTCCAGCAGTTCGTGAAGCTTCGACTGAAGAATTGAAGAATTCAATTACATTAACAACACTGAAAAATCAGATTTATTTTTACACATAGATTAAAATTATTTTGTATCACCACTAACACCAATAAGCAGAACTCCAATGTCACTTGTAGGTTGAACAAATGTGACTGGCGAATCTGCTGTTGCTGATCCTAGTGCTACATGGAAGTCCACTTACAGTAAATCCGCGTTCCAAACGTCGTGGCCTCCTCTTGTTAGTGTTTAACTTCCTGCCAGAGGAAGCAGCACGATTCAAACTTGGCTAATTGAAGACGCAAACACCAGGGCGATAATACAGCAAGAGAGAATGTCAGTCACGTGCGGAAAAGACTCGCGTGGAACCAAATTAAGTTGTGTGCAGCTAGAAACGAAAGTGTCGTGTGAAACCGAAGGCATTCTTGCGGAAGCCGACCAATTAGAAACGAGAGGGTCGTGTGGAACCATAGGCATTCTTGTGCAATCCGATCACTTAGAAATGAAAGGGTCGTGTGAAACAAATTAACTCGTGTGCACCCAAGTACATGTTGTTGTTGTTGTGGTCTTCAGTCCTGAGACTGGTTTGATGCAGCTCTCCATGCTACTCTATCCTGTGCAAGCTTTTTCATCTCCCAGTACCTACTGCAACCTACATCCTTCTGAATCTGCTTAGTGTATTCATCTCTTGGTCTCCCTCTACGATTTTTACCCTCCACGCTGCCCTCCAATACTAAATTGGTGATCCCTTGATGCCTCAGAACATGTCCTACCAACCGATCCCTTCTTCTGGTCAAGTTGTGCCACAAACTTCTCTTCTCCCCAATCCTATTCAATACTTCCTCATTAGTTATGTGATCTACCCATCTAATCTTCAGCATTCTTCTGTAGCACCACATTTCGAAAGCTTCTATTCTCTTCTTGTCCAAACTATTTATCGTCCATGTTTCACTTCCATACATGGCTACACTCCATACGAATACTTTCAGAAATGACTTCCTGACACTTAAATCTATACTCGATGTTAACAAATTTCTCTTCTTCAGAAACGCTTTCCTTGCCATTGCCAGCCTACATTTTATATCCTCTCTACTTCGACCATCATCAGTTATTTTGCTCCCCAAATAGCAAAACTCCTTTACTACTTTAAGTGCCTCATTTCCTAATCTAATTCCCTCAGCATCACCCGACTTAATTAGACTACATTCCATTATCCTTGTTTTGCTTTTGTTGATGTTCATCTTATATCCCCCTTTCAAGACACTGTCCATTCCATTCAACTGCTCTTCCAAGTCCTTTGCTGTCTCTGACAGAATTACAATGTCATCGGCGAACCTCAAAGTTTTTATTTCTTCTCCATGAATTTTAATAGGCCAGGCAGCGGAATAGCTAGAAGCAGAGATTCAGATGCAGATTCAGAGCCAGTGCCGGCAGTTTGGAGATTCCGCAGCGAGACGCCAGCGGGGCCGACTAGGCCCGTAGCAGCCGATACAGCTGATAAAAGACTTCGACTACGAGAAGACGGTGATAGACTCTGGTGGACACTCAGGAACTGCAGGTCAAATAGGATTTTTAGAGTTTCATTGGAATAGTGTTGAACAGAGGCTGTCAGTCTCTGTCTCAATTACTTAGAGAGATTTCAGTGCTAACCAAGAACAAGTGATTGCTTTGTACTTGTTTCTTATATGTAATGGCAATTAGCTTTGAAGTAGCAAGTCCGAATAAATAGAATGAATCTTACTAAGGGGTTTATGCCCCAACACCTCACATAAGTATAAGTGACAATAAACTTGACATAAACTAAGCAACCTTTTCTGCCTATTGCAATTCTGTAACCTATTTTCAGGAAACTTATTTGCATCAAACCAAGGAGATTCTCTCCCTCTCATATCCGATATAAAGGTTGACAGCAATTTATAACTAACCCACTGTCGTTAACGTCCCAATTGCGCTAAGCAGTACGCACTTACTTCATTTTGGTATAGTGAGGATGTGCCGGCACGCCACAGCTCATACACTAAGGATAACTGCATAATGTGGTGCCACACAATATGACACTACAGGCACTACACAAAACTGGCGCTAATAGCATAGGCACATAGGGAACACACACAACACAGATCTGTAAGTCCACGATATTGGTGATAAGTTGAGAAAACTGTCCCGAAACACATGTGCTACAAAACGCCTCTGTTCCCTGCGCATGTTCCCCGACATCAATATGGGATATGATCACCATGCACACGTACACAGGCCGCACAACGGGTTGGCATACTCTGGATCATGTGGTCGAGCAGCTACTAGGGTATAGCCTCCCATTCTTGCACCAGTGCCTGTCGGAGCTCCTGAAGTGTCGTAGTGGTTTGAAGACGTGCAGCGATACGTCGACCGAGAGCATGTCAGATGTGCTCGATGGGGTTTAGGTCTGGAGAACCGGCAGGCCACTCCATTCGCCTGATATCTTCTGTTTCAAGGTACTACTCCACGATGGCAGCTCGGTGGGACCGTGCGTTATCATCCATCAGGAGGAAGGTGGGACCCACTGCACCCCTGAAAAGGCGGACATCCTGATGCCAAATGACGTCCCGATACACCTGACCTGTTACAGTTCCTCTGTCAAAGACATGCAGGGGTGTACATGCACCAATCATAATCCCACCCCCACACCATCAAACCACGAACTTTCAAGGACATTAAGGGGTTGGTATCTGGTTCCTGGTTCACGCCGGATGAAAACCTGGCGAGAATCACTGTTCAGACTATACCTGGACTCGTCTGTGAACATAACCTGGGACCACCGTTCCAATGACCATGTACATGTGTTCTTGACACCAGACTTTACGGGCTCTCCTGTGACCAGAGGTCAGTGGAATGCATCTTGCAGGTCTCTGGGCGAATAAACCGTGTCTGTTGAGTCGTCTGTAGACTGTGTGTCTGGAGACAAGTTCCAGTGGCTGCAGTACGGTCCCGAGCAAGGCTATCTGCAGTACTCCGTGGCCGTCTGCGGGCACTGATGCTGAGATATCGGTCTTCTTGTTGTGGACGTTCCGTACTGTAGCGCCTGGACACGTTTCCTGTCTGCTGGAATTGTTGCCATAATCTTGAGATCTCATTTTGTGGCACACGGAGGGCCTGTGCTACGACCTGCTGTGTTTGACCAGCCTCCAGTCGCCCTACTATTCTACTCCTCATCAATATGTGTTCTTTGAGCCATTTTCAACACAGTCACCATTTGGAAACGTCTGCACACTTACTCGCTGCACTGTACGCTGACATGAACCAACACACCTCTGCGTATGTGGACTGCTGCCAGCGCCACCGTGCGGCGACCGCAGGTCAAATGCAACGCATGGTCATACCCCGCGTTGCAGTTAAACTTCCCCTATTTAACACTTTATAAGACGGAAACAAATTACCTTTCATGGACCAAAATGGGTAGCATTAATGTCAAGGACATGAGGAAGAGAAATATCACAGGATCAATTAGTTGAAACGCTTTTAACGTGCTGCTATGGTACGTCATACCATTATATATCAGTACCGTTACTGCTACAAAAGGGGCTCAGTATGGCAACCATCACTGTCCAGAAGAGTCCGAAACCGCAGGATTGCATTCTGCACAGCAGAACGAAGCATGTCCTTGAGCATGCTGGCTACTTCTCTTGATATTCTGCGCTTCAGATCAGCACATGTGTGAGTGTTCCCTGGTAAATCCTGCCCTTCAGGTAGCCCCACAACCAGAAATCACAGGGAATGAGATTAGGTGATCGTGCCGGCCAAGCATTTGGAAACGTTTCCAAATTTGTTTCGGAGAAGCAGGTGAACTTCACGAGAGATGTGCGGCGGGTCCCCATCTTGCATGAAAACTGTTGAGTTCTATGCGTCTCTCTCGTGGAGAGCGGGTATGACTTGCTGGCGAAGCATATCGCAGTAACGCTTGTCAGTCACACCGCACGTCTTTGCTCATTTGATTATAACCACCTGGTGTTACTGCTACTTTCGTGCTAGCGGTCTCTGAGAACGCACTTGGGACTTTGCATTATGGATTCAGTAGCCAGGACTTTGTCTGCTGCCGGCCGGTGTGACCCAGCTGTTCTGGCCGCTTCAGTCTGGAACCGCGAGACCGCTACGGTCGCAGGTTCGAATCCTGCCTCGGGTATGGATGTGTGATGTCCTTAGGTTAGTTAGGTTTGAGTAGTTCCAAGTTCTCGGGGACTGATGACCGAAGATTTTAGTCCCATAGTGCTCAGAGCCATTTGAACCATTTTGAGCTTTGTCTGCTGACTTTGGAGATACTGTTTTAAAATGGTTTGTACACAGTTTAAGAAGTTATGTTGGATTAGATAGTAACGACGACATTGAAACTGAATATAATTCGGACTAGGAACAGTGCGAAACTGAAGACGAATTTGTTTTGCCATCTGGGAATTCATTGAAAGGAACAGGTGATCAAAGTGATATAGACCTGGGTATAGAGTCTTTACCTTTAGCTAAAGGTTCTGCTACAATTAGTCGAAACAAAAATCGCTGGTCGTCAAACCCTCTTCCAACGATGGCCAGTGGCATTATTTTTCCGGATGTTGGACATAAGTGGGATGAAGGCGTTTCTCCTTCGTAGTTCCTGCAAAGTAGATGCTCAGGTTAGCCACTTTAATTTTCTGAAGAAGCTTCTAAACTCTTTGGCTACACAACAGATAAAAAGCGAGTCAACAAGTATCACATACCATGTGAACTTAATGCAACTATTCACCGTGTTTTGGGTGCAGCAGAACCAAGAGTAAAAGTCGTTGTAGAAAGATTGGAAAAACGCAAAACTTGCTTCCCTTGTGACACAAAAAAGAAAGATGCCATATATTTGTCACTGTTGCAAGAAGTCATTATAACTATTTATCTACAAAAATTTCCAGCGAATGCAAAGAAAACCTCTGAGAAGTAAACTACTGTAATTTCCATCTTTTGAGCGTTTTATGGGTGGCTTTTTATGTTTTGTTGTTACACGTATAGTAAACAATAAAAATACAGCAAGAAGTAAAATTTAGAGTGCAGAGTATTTGAATTTTCATAGCATTAACATTATCATGTAATACTATGTTCATTTTGTGCAATTTTTTGTTTAAATACATTTTCCCGTAAAAATAAACTTAAAGATTTATTTGGATATATTTTGTGTGATATTAATGTAACTTTTCACATAAAAAACTGAACTGTTTCACTGAAATTGCTGAATGCAATTTTATGGCTATTTAAATATAGCGGTCTTCTAGATCACACATGGAACAGAATGTGACCAAAAAAATGACCTGGGAAGCTAAGGGCTAACTTGTGCACCCAGACCAGTTTAGAGTCACTTACAAGGCATCTTCAGTGGATGTCCTTAAATATTACACGTTTTTTAAATATTACACGTTTTTTCGTTTGCACGAATAGATTATCGTTTGCTCGTATATGTTACAGATTTAAAAACAGTTCATTGAAGAACATGACATATACACGGCAAAAACAACAGCACAACAAGCATACACAGCAACGGAACAACAACGACACAAAAAATACATGAAAACAAGAAACAAGAGTCAGGATGGGACACAGTGACCTACAAGCACAAACTCAGACACAAGATAACAAATATATACAAAAGACAAGGAATAAACATAGCACTGCAAAGAGACATTCCAGTCCAAAAAATTCAAAAATAACAAAAGACCAGAAAGCAGGAATATACCAACTACAGTGAAATACATGTGATGGAAGATACGTAGGACAAACCAATAGAACATTCGACACCCGATATAAAGAAAATATCAGACCATGGACATACGGGACAAGCCAATCAACTCAGAAAATCGCAAACCTAGTACAAGAAAAAAAAAACAGTTACAATGTTCAATGAAAGACACGTCTTAACCTTAAAAAGAAAAGTACAACACATACAAACCAAAGATATATATATATATATATATATATACACACACACACACACACACACACACACACACACACATACACACACACACACACACACACACACGGAACTTACATCAGCACACATATAGTCACAGAACAACAAATTGAAGAAAAAGAGAAAACCCTGAGAAATCTGGCAACACTTACGGAAACGAATGACACTCTAGACAGAGAAAACCGCAGTTGCACTACTGTATTTCAAAATACTGATCACAAGGAAAACTGCAAACTTTCATCCAGGTTACCACATGAGAAAAAGCTGTTTGGCTCACAAATAATGAATCAGACGCTGATCTGTAAGTACATCTCCATTTTAATATAAAAACTTCAATCAACTCTTTTAAATCTATACCCCATATGTGCAAACGATATCCTATATGTGCAAGGGAATATTCGTGTAGTATTTCATGGCACCCACTGAAGATACTTTGTAACTACAAAGGCGAAACGGATCTGGTTGCAAAAGTTACATAAAAAACTGAATGTGCAGTATGAAAACGATATTTTTCTTTTGACACAATACCTTTATATACAGCTTCTGCGAAAATGGCCATCACAAGAAACTTGAGAATAAGAAATGTTTAAGGAGGTACTAGTATACGCTAATGGGAATAACACATACCATATAACATGTGTCGAGCTTTTGTTGATTACCATGGAAAATCTGGTTACACAGGTAAGTTTTGATTTCTCGTACTGATACTCCAGTTATTATCGCTGTATTAATCGGGTTATTGTTTTGTTTTGAAGTCTAATTTGTGAAATGGTGTTTAACTTTATGTAACTGAATTTTTGAACTGTTGTATTACTAATATACATATCTGAGGCTGGGATCGCCATAAATCGAACAGTGACGTCAGAAATGAAATTCCTCAGAAGAGTTAAAGATCGAAACTAGATGACAAATGACAAGAAAAATTCGAAACATACATGCAGAAATGTAGGGAAGGTGTAAACAGAATGCAACAAGGCAGATATCTTATAAAACAGATTTGTACTAGATGGGGTGAGCATTAATAAAACCGACAAACTGCAGGGACGGATTGCTGACTGGATATGGAGGAAAAAAGGTCCTATGAACATGTGTCCGGAAATGAACGGTGTGTGTGCAACTAGAACAAATGGTCCCGGAACGACAACAAATCGCCCTGCAACACAGTACAGAGCTGCATCGCATCCAGGTTTCAGCAGATGTTCAGACTGGCCTCCATGGGATGCATTGCACGCGTTCACACGTAGAATCATGCATAGCCGCACTCTTTCGCACGTTCCGGCCTCTCTCCAAATACGAGGGCGAGTCAAGTGAAAACCTTAAATTTGTAATAACAAATCGAAATTTCGCGCCGTTATCCTGTAAGTTGGTAAGGGTGCTACAAACAGCGTGCAGAATGGGCTGTAGGTGGTAGCATAGTGCAGATGCACACATACCGTCGCAGTATCAGTATAAAGATGGCCACCCCACTTGCGACTTGCACCAGGGAAGAACAGCGTTCTTTTATTCGGTTTTTGCGTAGTGAAGGTGTGAAACCTATTGACATTCATCGACCAATGAAGATGCAGTACGGTGATGCATGTTTGTCACAGCAGCAAGTCTACGAATGGAGTAGGAAGTTCGCAAATGGTGTGACTTCAGTTGAAGATGCTCCTCGTCCAGGTCAGGCATTGCAAAAATGGTTCAAATGGCTCTGAGCACTATGCGACTTAACTTCTAACGTCATCAGTCGCCTAGAACTTAGAACTAATTAAACCTAACTAAGGACATCACACACATCCATGCCCGAGGCAGGATTCGAACCTGCGACCGTAGCGGTCGCTCGGTTCCTGACTGTAGCGCCTAGAAACGCACGGCCACTCCGGCCGGCACAGAGCATTGTAGCAGTTGAAGCCATAGTGAAGGAAAACCGCTGAGTGACAATGAATGACACTGCAGCATGTTTACAGGTTAGTCATGGGTCAGCACACCACATTGTGCACGATGTGCTCCAGTTTCACAAAGTGTCCGCAAGATGGGTGCCATGGCAGCTGATTCCTGAAATGAGAGAACGACGTGTTGATGCTTGTGAAGAACTTCTTCGGCTCTTTGAACGAGAAGGTGATGTCTTCCTTGCAAGAATCGTTACTGGGGACGAAAACTGGGTTCACTACCACCCACTGGAAACGAAGAGAGCGAGCAAGGAATGGCACCATTCCTCATCACCAAAACTAAAGAAGTTTCGAACAGAATCATCAGCAGGGAAGGTTATGCTGACTCTCTTTTGGGACGAAAAAGGCGTCATTTTGGAGCATTGCATGCCTAGAGGGACCACTGTCACCAGTGTATCATAGATCTCCCAAATAATCATCTTCGGCCTGCAATCAAATCAAGGCGACGTGAATTGCTGTCAGCAAGTGCCCTTTTACAACATGACAATGCAAGGCCCGACACTGCCTGTACAACGGTTGCAACAATCACAGACCTGCATTTTGAGTGTCTTCCTCATGCATCATACTCACCAGACCTTGTCCCAAGTGATTTCCATATGTTTGGACCACTCAAAGACGCAATGGGAGGAAAGAAGTTCCGTTCTGATCAAGAGGTATTACACGCGGTTCATGAGTGGTTGCGCAGACTACCAAAAGAATTGTTTTCTAAAGGAATTTATGCACTTTGTAAGCGCTGGAGGACTTGCATTGAGCGTGGGGGAGATTATGTTGAAAAGTGATACAGCTTTCTACCAATTCTGCACAATAAATAATATTTTTAAAAAAATATTTGAGGTATTCATTTGACTCACCCTCGTAGCATCACAGGCGTCAGGAACACGCACATCAGAAACTGGTTCAGCACACACGACGCTTTTCAGATGCCCCAGAGGTAAAAATGCAGGGGGTTTGTCCGGTGATCTAGCACTCCAGGTTCGAAGTCCGTGAGATCCGCGGAGCGCCCCATTCTGCTGTCTCACGATGTCTAATAGACAACTGAGGTCGCTGATATGGAGTACCTGGCAGTAGGTGGCAGCACAATGCACCTAATATGAAAAATGTATCTTTTTGAGGATGTCCGGATACTTTTGATCACACAGAGCAGGTCCACGTCACATTCAAGTGACGACTGACAAAGGGAACTACGTCAGCTTCGAGGAAGAACAACTAGACAAGGGTGTAATCTCTTATCCCACTCCTATGCACTATGCACTCTGTGAGATCGCACCTGGGACGTTAAAGATTAAGTATGGGAAGCTTAATGTGCACCTTGAGCCGTGGAGCGGCTGGCGCCAGTGTTCTCGGACTTACAATGGCATCGCTGCCATCGATTATAGGGTCACCAACTTTGCCTTCCGCGATTCAGGTCGGTGGTCGGGTGGTTAAAGGGGAGAGAAAAGAGACAGCGGAGTGGATATTCGCAGGGTCGGAGGTGGCTTGTTGACGTTTACCGTGAGGCCTGTGGTAGGACGCCTGTACGCTATGGGCAGGGTCAGCGAGAGATCCCGGCAGTGACTTGATGGGACCTCGGGTTTGGTATCGCGGTGGTAGACTGTTGTGTTTTGGACTTTTCTGCTGCGAGGGCATGTATAGGTTCTTGTTACTGGCCGTTGAAATTGAGATGTGTCTATGGCGACACGGAGGAAGTAAGTGATGCTCGCCGCCGTTGCATGTGCAAACGCTTCGTCTGCCTTGTGTCTGTGCAGGAAATTATGTGAAGTAAACAGCTGATACCAAGGTGACGTCTTACTCTCACGCGTTGTTGAATATATTTCGGAATTACTGAATGGTGAAGATATCTCACGTGTAAAGCAAATGAAGCCATTTGCGCCATACTAAGGTACTGTTATATTCTGCTTAAATCTGTGTCAGTTATATGTGCATTTGTATGCCCGTCTTTAGTTATAGAAGTGTGTAAACAGAGAGCTATGTGGAAAGGGATGTAAAGTTGAAACCCTTCCAAAAAGTGAATACACTCGAACTCTGTATTACCAAAGGTGCCTTTCCATACCAGCACGTACCTCGGTAATAAGTGTTATGCGGAGGTTGTCATGGTACTGTAAGTAATTATCATACACAAAATTGTTTATTCTGATTACACTAAATTGGAGATGTAAGGTCGGTTGTGTGCCGCTGTAAATTACTATTGTCTCCTCTGTGTGGCAGCATAGCATTGTCAGTGGCTTCAATCATTATTCCTGTCATATTTCGAGTTTTGTATTCGCGGGTTTGCTTAAGCTGAGTTGTAAGACCTATAAACAGGCAAGTCAAACTGAGTATTCTATGAGCTCAAGACAATATTTTATTACGTGGTACCTTAGTTTGCTATAGGTTAGAAGTATTTTAAGTGTTATTAATATTCTGCTGTTCGCTTTGTCTAAAGAGGAGATAGTTCTGTGAAGTAGTCGCTTATATTTTATTAGTATGTTACGCGCTGTGTCTTTTCATGTTAATTGTTTTTAAGAAGCTACAAATGACTGTGTGTATGTAGCAGGTAGCTGAAACTGACGTGTTGACGGGGTTCGCGTCCTGACAGGGTTGATAGCGGCCCTCTTTACTACGGCATCCTCCTTCAGTAAATTTGTCTCGCTTATATCGTTACTACGTACACAGGTACACTGCGCTGCCAGCGACGATAGTAACCTGGACGCCGCAGAGGCATTGCTGAGGCACGTTAATACAAGTGAACGTAGCAAGCCAACGCCCAGCTAGACCCAGTACATACTCTCATACATGTAGTGTGGACTTGGTTTCGTGCTAGGCAGCACGTGACCTTGAACTGCACTTAATATCTCTGACTGAGTATTTTATCTGTTGCGTTAAACTCTTTGGCCAAGATGTCTATAAAATAACATACAGTCACCATTGATCTTTATTTTACAATTGCCATTTCCGACTTTGGCCCATATAAACAGGTGCTCATCTGCATTTAATTTCTTCTTCTTCCTGGTAGACAAAACAAATGGCATACTAGGAAGAAGTGTGCCATAAGGCTCGTCAATGCCTCTGTGACGTCTAAGTTACCGTCGCCGCTGGCGGTGCAGTGTACCTGTGTATCGGAGCTTAAAAGCAATTGATATTGACCTGGCTGGACAGTTTAATAAACAGCAATTAATTGGAGGTCCCAATGTGTTTCGTGGACTTCACTTGTGATGTGCAAGCAGTATTTGGAGTGGAATTAGGGCTTACTGTAATCACCTTATATGTTGAAGTTAAGGATCTCCCTTGCCCGGGGCACGAACCTTCGTGGATATAGTCGTATTCTCATCTGTAAAGGCTGATAGTGTTATTCATTTGTTCTCGTCACTTGTATGATTATTTATATGTTATATTTAATGTCAGTAAAATGTGTTAGCGAGGTCAGAATTGCGACGTTGTATTCACCCCTTGTGGAGACAAATTTAAGTGGTTTTATTCCGTTTTTACGTAGCTTTTAGATGCGTACATTTTTGCCTCCATGTTTGTTTTTATGGCTTCCACGTTAATTAAAATTACAATGAAGGTAAATCTGGCAACGGAGGGTTTCGTGTATTTATTAGTTGCTAAGTGGATCCTAAGTTAAGTGCAGGAACCCTACCAATTGGTAGCGCAAAAGGCGTTTTTCTTTTTAACTACTGTAATTCGGAATCTTTTTTATCCTTCGTGTGTAGCAGAATACGTAGCGCAAAATGTAGCCGTAGATATGTTTTTGGTGCGGGAGCAACGCGCCAATAAGGCACCGCGCCTGTGGTGACCGGGGTTAACGGCGAGCGATAGAACGCACGCGGGAGCTAATTGGATGGAGATGTCATTATGGCAGGGAGGCGACGCCGGCCGCCAATGGGAGACTGCTGATGTGATGGGTAGGTGTGTGTGGGAGGGGAGGGGGGGTTGTTCAGATGACGGCAGCGGCTGGTGCAATCAAACGGGGTGCGTGGGCGCTGGCAATCAGGCCGCCATTAGGAGCTCCTGTGCGCCTCTGGGAACGTGGTCCATCACACGGCCAGGGCACACACCGCGGCCGGCGTTAGCAGAGCCACGTGTCCACCGTGTAGCGGCGAGCCTAGGCTGCGTCACAGCTGAGGACTCTCAGCAGTAACACTGAGCGGCCAAAAGTCGAGGGAAAGCTTTGGGATCTACCTTCGCTTCGTTGCTCCAGCAGATTCTCATACCCAAACTCACGAGGACAGCGGCACGGATTCTGTTCCTACAGGTATGTGGGACCCAATGCCCAAGCACAGTTCACGCATTTCCCGGGCAGGTGGTTCGTGGAGAAGACGCCCAATAGCGTCCCAGACAGTGGTGTAGCAATGCGGTTGCATTCCGCTCCGGGTACGAACTTCATGGAAATGACGAAACTTGCTAGGTTCCGTGGTACGGTAAGAAAAAAAATCTTTTCACTCCCCACACTTGTGGAGAGCGCTTCTGGGCTGGGAATGACCCTTTTGAATGCGAGCATTTTATCGCTAAAATGGCGCATAAACAAAACAGTGCGTTTTCTTTTATTGTCTTTGTGTCTTTTGGTACTATTGTTTCACATTTTCAGCCATTACTGAGCGTTTGACTCCATTCTTCTATTACCGTGCGTGACTGGACCCGAGTGAGGGCTTTCTTCTGCAAGATACAAAAAAATGGCTCTGAGCACTATGGGACTTAACTTCTAAGGTCATCAGTCCCCTAGAACAGAGCTACTTAAACCTAACTAAGGACATAACACACATCCATGCCCGAGGCAGGATTCGAACCTGCGACCGTAGCGGGCAAGATACACGATGTAACAAAAAGGTATGGCCGAACTTTCACGAAGAGGAATGGAAATACACTCCTGGAAATTGAAATAAGAACACCGTGAATTCATTGTCCCAGGAAGGGGAAACTTTATTGACACATTCCTGGGGTCAGATACATCACATGATCACACTGACAGAACCACAGGCACATAGACACAGGCAACAGAGCATGCACAATGTCGGCACTAGTACAGTGTATATCCACCTTTCGCAGCAATGCAGGCTGCTATTCTCCCATGGAGACGATCGTAGAGATGCTGGATGTAGTCCTGTGGAACGGCTTGCCATGCCATTTCCACCTGGCGCCTCAGTTGGACCAGCGTTAGTGCTGGACGTGCAGACCGCGTGAGACGACGCTTCATCCAGTCCCAAACATGCTCAATGGGGGACAGATCCGGAGATCTTGCTGGCCAGGGTAGTTGACTTACACCTTCTAGAGCACGTTGGGTGGCACGGGATACATGCGGACGTGCATTGTCCTGTTGGAACAGCAAGTTCCCTTGCCGGTCTAGGAATGGTAGAACGATGGGTTCGATGACGGTTTGGATGTACCGTGCACTATTCAGTGTCCCCTCGACGATCACCAGTGGTGTACGGCCAGTGTAGGAGATCGCTCCCCACACCATGATGCCGGGTGTTGGCCCTGTGTGCCTCGGTCGTATGCAGTCCTAATTGTGGCGCTCACCTGCACGGCGCCAAACACGCATACGACCATCATTGGCACCAAGGCAGAAGCGACTCTCATCGCTGAAGACGACACGTCTCCATTCGTCCCTCCATTCACGCCTGTCGCGACACCACTGGAGGCGGGCTGCACGATGTTGGGGCGTGAGCGGAAGACGGCCTAACGGTGTGCGGGACCGTAGCCCAGCTTCATGGAGACGGTTGAGAATGGTCCTCGCCGATACCCCAGGAGCAACAGTGTCCCTAATTTGCTGGGAAGTGGCGGTGCGGTCCCCTACGGCACTGCGTAGGATCCTACGGTCTTGGCGTGCATCCGTGCGTCGCTGCGGTCCGGTCCCAGGTCGACGGGCACGTGCACCTTCCGCCGACCACTGGCGACAACATCGATGTACTGTGGAGACCTCACGCCCCACGTGTTGAGCAATTCGGCGGTACGTCCACCCGGCCTCCCGCATGCCCACTATACGCCCTCGCTCAAAGTCCGTCAACTGCACATACGGTTCACGTCCACGCTGTCGCGGCATGCTACCAGTGTTAAAGACTGCGATGGAGCTCCGTATGCCACGGCAAACTGGCTGACACTGACGGCGGCGGTGCGCAAATGCTGCGCAGCTAGCGCCATTCGACGGCCAACACCGCGGTTCCTGGTGTGTCCGCTGTGCCGTGCGTGTGATCATTGCTTGTACAGCCCTCTCGCAGTGTCCGGAGCAAGTATGGTGGGTCTGACACACCGGTGTCAATGTGTTCTTTTTTCCATTTCCAGGAGTGTAATATACAGAATGGTCCATTGAAATAAACGTCAAACGAAAATGCTACAAAGAACGAAACTCGTCTAGCTTGAAGGGGGAAACCAGATGGCGCTATGGTTGGGCCGCTAGATGACGTTGCCATAGGTCAAACAAATATCAACTGCGTTTTTTTTCTTTTTTTTTATACGAACCCCCATTTTTAATACATATGCGTGTAGTACGTACACAAATACGAATGCTTTAGTTGGACCACATTTTTCGCTTTGTCGTAGATGGCGCTGTAATATTCACAAACATATGGCTCGTGATATTTGTACCTTTGTGAACTTATCATTTCTGAGAACGCATGCTGTTACAGCGTGATTACCTGTAAATACCACATTAATGCAACAAATGCCCAAAATGATGTCCGTCATCCTCAATGCCTTTGGCAATACGTGTAAAGACATTCCTCTCAAAAGCGAGTAGTTCGCCATCCGTAATGTTCGCACATGCATCGACAATGCGCTCACGCATGTTGTCAGGCGTTGTCAGTGGATCACGATAGCAAATATCCTTCAACTTTCCCCACAGAAAGAAATCCGGGGACATCAGATCCGGTGAAGGTGCAGGCCATGGTATGGTGCTTCGACGACCAATCCACCTGTCATGAAATTGCTATTCAATGCCGCTTCAACCGCACGCGAGCTATGTGCCGGACATCCATCATGTTGGAAGTACATCGCCATTCTATCATGCAGTGAACATCGGTAGAACAGTACGTAGGAAATCAGCATACATTGCACGATCTAGATTGCCATCGATAAAATGGGGGCCAATTAGCCTTCCCCATAATGCCGCCCCATACATTAACCTGCCAAGGTCGCTGATGTTCCACTTGTCGCAGCTATCGTGGATTTTTCGTTGCCCAGTAGTGCATAATATGCCAGTTTAAGTTACCGCTGTTGGTGAATGACGCTTCGTCGCTAAATAGAACGCGTGCAAAAAAATCTGTCATCGTCCCGTAATTTCTCTTGTGCCCAGTGGCAGAACTGCACGACGTTCAAAGTCGTCGCCATGCAATTCCTGGTGCATAGAAATATGGTACGGGTGCAATCGATGTTCATGTAGCATTCTCGCGCAATTTGTCTGCTACTGATGATCGGATTAGCCGCGACAGCAGCTAAAACACCTACCTGGGCATCATCATTTGTTGCAGGTCGTGGTTGACGTTTCACATGTGGCTGAACACTTTCCTTAAATAGCGTAACTATCCGGCGAACGGTCCGGACACTTGGATGATGTCGTCCAGGATACCTAGCAACATACATAGCACACGCACGTTCGGCATTTTGATCACAATAGCCATACATCAACACGATATCGACCTTTTCCGCAATTGGTAAACGGTCCATTTTAACATGGGTAATGTATCACGAAGCACATACCGTCCGCACTGGCGGATTGTTACGTGGTACCACATACTTATAAATTTGTGACTATTACAGCGCCATCTATCGCAAAGCGAAAAATGTGGTCCAACTAAAACATTCATATTTCTTTACGTACTAGACTAATATGTAATAAAAAATGGGGGTTCCTGTTTAAAAAAAAAAAAAGCAGTTGATATCCGTTTGACCTATGGCAGCGCCATCTAGCGGGCCAACCATAGCGCCATCTGGTTTCCCCTTCGAGCTAGACGAATTTCGTTCTTTGTAGTTTTTCCGTTTGACGCTTGTTTCGTTAGATACTTGGGCCGGTGACTATCAATGGACCACCCTGTATAGTCAGCGCTAAGCGACAATCTTGTGGAAAGGTTTGGGTTTGGCGAATGCGTTGGAAGTCTTACCTATCGCCATGTTTACTGCCAAAAGTGAAGTTCGGACGAGGTGGTCTTACGAAATGAGGATTTTTTCATGGTAGGGTGTGATCCCCCTGTGGCGCTTAAGGAAGCTCAGAGACGATGATAGTTTGTATCAGCATAGGATTCCACCCTGTCAGAAAAAAAGTTCCCTGAGGCAATGATTTGTGGACAGTAATATCCTTGAAATCGACTGGCCTGTCCAGGCGCCGATCCTGAACCTAATGGAACACCTGTAGGATGAGTTACAACATCCACTTCGGTCCTCGCCCCAGTATGTAACATCGGTACCTTCTCTGGTCTCGACTGTTCAGGAAGAATGGTGTGTACATAGTTCCGCGTAGTCAGCACGTACAAAACTTTCCCACTAGAGCGCACCCCGCTAAGCACAACAGCGCAGGCGCAGCGCTCGTCCATCTCCGTGCTACGAGATGGCGCTGCCATAGAGATGGACGAAATTCTGCTTCCGCCGATCCGCGTATTAATATGTAACGCAGCCAATGAGATTGCTGCTAACGTAGAACCTTTTCTCCTCGTGGATCACACTCGCGCAGTGATACATGAACGCGCGAGGTATTATAACGAGTGTACAGACCTCCGATTAGTCAGTCTGCATTTGTCTGCACCAGTCTGCAGTAGTCTGTACCAGTCTGTACGAATTCAACATTTGTCTGTACCCGTCTATAGTCAAGTTTCAGTCTGCGCCTAATAATATTACCATATTCCTGTACATAGCCATGAAGATAAATGTATAGACACTTTTGTCAAGTATCAGGGATATATGTGAGAATAAGATTAACGTACCAATACCGAAGGAACTTCAGATTGTCAATTGTAAATAGGATCAAGAACCAAGTTAAGTAATTTTTATGCTTGTTATTATTTTAATAAATGTGTGTGAAAATTAATCAAGCTCTGTGTAAGTAGTTTGTGAGAAAAGTTGTAACTCAGCTTTTCATGATTTTACACAATTCAAGCATTTTGGTAAGGCATTTTCCTATCTATGTTCTATTTAAATGAGAATTCGTTATTGGGGTTATTCACCTGTTGAAGCTTAACATAAAATTTGTAACTTAGCTTTCATGATTTTACTTAATTTAAGCATTCTTGTAAAGCAGTCCTTTATCTACGTTTTATTGATTGGTAATTCTTTATTGGGGTTGTTCACTGGTTGAAGGTTAACATGTGTTTGTAACCAAGTTTATGTCCTTGCTTAACTGAGATTTGTTAAGAGCCTTTATTGCTGGAAGATCATTAAAGTTTGGGTGCTTGTAATTGTGAATACTGTTGTCTGTCTATGTTGTGGGCTACCCTTCCACTTCCACAGCCAAGCTGTCCTATCTACCAGTACATTCTGTTCAAAATTGGTCATCGTCAATCTGCTACTCTAAGGGTGCAAGTGGCATTTCTATCGTCTGACCTAACGGCAGAAGATTAACACGTCGAGATAAGGCCACGAGACGTATTGCTGACACTCGCCTACTTCGTTAGAGCGACAAGTCAAATAATCAGATGGTGTGTGTTCTGAAGGTCTTACAGCACGCACACCACAAATGGACTGCCGCACATCCACAGACATTGAGACACCTTGTTGAAAGTGTCTCCAGAAGAGTTCGAGCCGCCATAAAGGCGAAGGTGGTAATGGTGTCCAGATATGTTTGGGAAGATGGTGTATCCCTTGGTGGCGACAAGAGGGTGTTGCCGCCCTGGTCAGTTCCCGCTAATGCTGATAATGGTTCAAATGGCTCTGAGCACTGTGGGACTTAACATCTATGGTCATCAGTCCCCTAGAACTTAGAACTACTTAAACCTAACTAACCTAAGGACATCACACAACACCCAGTCGTCACGAGGCAGAGAAAATCCCTGACCCCGCCGGGAATCGAACCCGGGCGCGGGAAGCGAGAACGCTACCGCACGACCACGAGCTGTGGACTGTTGATAATAATGTTGGGAGAACAGTCAGAGCGGAACTGTTGTGAAAGAGGTGCTGCACGGAATAAACTGAGGCGTTTGTTTTGAGTTACAGCTGCAGGAATCTCAGCAGGAGCTATTGGGTTTGTACCTGCTTGGGAGTAGTAAGACGACGTGTGGCGGGTGGCGTGTTTCGTTGTGTTGGTCGCAGCTGGCTGCAGTACGGGCCGGCCTCCTCCCTCCGGAGTGAGACAATGGGCAGTGATGAGGCAGCTGCGCCAACAGTCCCCCCCCCCCCTCCCCCACCCCCTCCACCACCAAAATCCAGCGAGACTTCCTGCACCGGGCGCAGCACGGCCACCGGAATTAGACGCAACGCGACGCACAGAGGGGCATTTGTTACACGGGCTCACGGCGCGCGCCCGATGTTGATTGCTACCACAATAGGCGCGTGTTTACCGCGGCCGCTCGTAAATCCTGCACCCGATGTGGAATGTACACGGGGAGCAGGCGGAAGGAAGCGGCTGGGATGGGGTGGTGTGCGCCTCCGGAGAGGAAGAGCAGCTAGCGTGTTGTGCCGGTCTTATCAAACGTCGGAGATTCGTAGGCTGGGACTACACTGACAGAAAAAAATCGCAACACCAAAATATAATTAATGTTGTGGTCTTCAGTCCTGAGACTGGTTTGTCGCAGCTCTCCATGCTACTCAATCCTGTGCAAGCCTCTTGATCTCCCAGTACCTACTGCAGCCTACATCCTTCTGAATCTGCATAGTGTATTCATCTCTTGGTCTCCCTCTACGATTTTTACCCTCCACGCTGCCCTCCAGTACTAAATTGGTGATCCCTTGATGCCTCAGAATACGCCCCACCAACCGATCCCTTCTCCTATTCGTGCCACAAATTTCTCTTGTCTCCAATTCTATTCAACACCTCCTCATTAGTTATGTGATCTACCCATCTAATCTTCAGCATTCTTCTGTAGCACCACATTTCGAAAGCTTCTATTCTCTTCTTGTCTAAACTATTTATCGTCCATGTTTCACTTCCATACATGGCTACACTCCACACAAACACTTTCAGAAACGACTTCCTGACACTTAAATCAATACTGGATGTTAACAAATTTTTCTTCTTCAGAAATGCTTTCCTTGCCATTGCCAGTCTACATTTTATATCCACTCTACTTCGACCATCATCAGTTATTTTGCTCCCAAAATAGCAAAACTCATTTACTACTTTAAGTGTCTCATTTCCAAATCTAATTCCCTCAGCATCACCCGACTTTATTCGACTACATTCCATTATCCTCGTTTTGCTTTTGTTGATGTTCATCTTATACCCTCCTTTCAAGACACTATCTATTCCGTTCAACTGCTCTTCTGAGTCCTTTGCTGTCTCTGACAGAATTACAATGTCATCGGCGAACCTCAAAGTTTTTATTTCTTCCCCATGGATTGTAAATCCTACTCCGAATTTTTCTTTTGTTTCCTTCACTGCTTGCTAAATATACAGATTGAATAACATTGGGCAGAGGCTACAACCCTGTCTCACTCCCTTCCCAACCACTGCTTCCCTTTCATGTCCCTCGACTCTTATAACTGCCATCTGGTTTCTGTACAAATCGTAAAGAACCTTTCGCTCCCTGTAATTTACCCCTGCCACCTTTAGAATTTGAAAGAGAGTATTCCAGTCAACATTGTCAGCCGCTTTCTCTAAGTCTACAAATGCTAGAAACGTAGGTTTGCCTTTCCTTAATCTTTCTTCTAAGATAAGTCGTAGGGTCAGTATTGCCTCACGTGTTCCAACATTTCTACGGAATCCAAACTGATCTTCCCCGAGGTCGGCTTCTACCAGTTTTTCCATTCGTCTGTAAAGAATTCGCATTAGTATTTTCCGGGAATACATCTGTCCCAGCTATGGCATTTTTTTGGGGGGGAACAAATGCACAAAATATGAACACAATTTTCAAACTCCAGAAAACAGCCATAAGAATAATAACCAAAAATACTAGTCGAGCTCATTGTACACATGTGTTCAGAACACTGGGGATTTTAACTGCTCCATGGGAATACATTTACCAGTCAGTTGTACACATCAAAAATAACATTCGTAATTACTGCACAAACAGCTCTGTCCATGACCATGCAACAAGAGATAGACTCGACTTACATTTACCAAGAAAAAATAAACATGAAACTCAAAACAGCATTATCTACCAAGGAATAAACCTGTACAATAAATTACCAAAAGAGATTAAACAAATGGCAAAAATACACTTATTTAAAAAGGCAGCTAAAAAGTACCTGTCATGCAATACATTTTATACGTTGAAGAATTACGCAAATAAAACAGAATAGGGGTTTGATGAAAAAAGGTTATACAAATAAATAATAATAATAATGATTATAAAACATCCAACATTACACACAACAACTTCACTTTATGTTTTTTTCTTCTTTTTTTTTCCTTTTCAGAAATACTTACCCCCAAGCTATGCATAGCACAATACTAAAACCTCTTTCTGAGCTCACTCTTTATGGAGAGTTGCTGACTCAGTTTATCAGGATAGCAAATGGGAAGTTGCGGTACAGAAATAGCCCAGAGATCACCAGTGTGGCCGGCCGGGGCGGCCGAGCGGTTCTAGAAGATACAGTCTGGAACCGCGTGACCTCAACGGTAGCAGGTTCGAATCCTGCCTCGAGCATGGGTGTGTGTGCTGTCCTTAGGTTAGTTAGGTTTATGTAGTTCTAAGTGGTACGAGCATATGGGATTGGTTCCCAAGTACGTGAGTGGCTCGAAGACATCTTAAGTAATAGAGCCCAGTACGTTGTCCTCGATGGTGAGTGTTCATCGGAGGTGATGGTATCATCTGGAGTGCCCCAGGGAAGTGTGGTAGGTCCGCTGTTGTTTCCTATCTACATAAATGATCTTTTGGATAGGGTGAATAGCAATGTGCGGCTCTTTGCTGATGATGCTGTGGTGTACGGGAAGGTGTCGTCGTGGGGTGACTGTAGGAGGATACAAGATGACTTTGACAGGATTTGTGATTGGTGTAAAGAATGGCAGGTAACTCTTAATATAGATAAATGTAAATTAATGCAGATGAATAGGAAAAAGAATCCCGTAATGTTTGAATACTCCATTAGTAGTGTAGCGCTTCACACAGTCACTTCGATTAAATATTTGGGCGTACCACTGCAGAGCGATATAAAGTGGGACAAGCATGTAATGGCACTTGTGGGAAAGGCGGATAGCCGTCTTCGGTTCATTGGTAGCATTTTGGGAAGATGTGGTTCATCCGTAAAGGAGACCGCTTATAAAACACTAATACGACCTATTCTTGAGTACTGCTCGAGTGTTTGGGATCCCTATCAGGTCGGATTGAGGGAGAACATAGAAGCAATTCAGAGGCGGGCTGTTACTGGTAGGTTTGATCATCACGCGAGTGTTACAGAAATGCTTCAGGAACTCGGGTGGGAGTCTCTGGAGGAAAGGAGGCGTTCTTTTCGTGAATCGCTACTGAGGAAATTTAGAGAACCAGCATTTAAGGCTGATTGCACTACAATTTTACTTCCGCCAACTTACATTTCGTGGAAAGACCACAAAGATAAGATAAGAGAGATTAGGGCTCGTACAGAGGCATATAGGGATTCGTTTTTCCCTCGTTCTGTTTGGGAGTGGAACAGGGAGAGAAAATTCTAGTTGTGGTACGAGGTACCCTCCGCCACGCACCGTATGGTGGATTGTGGATTATGTATGTAGATGTAGATGTAAGTCTAGGGGACTGACGACCTCAGATGTGAAGTCCCATAGTGCTCAGAGCCATTTGAACCATTTTTGAATGCTGTTCGTGAATGGTAGCTCAAGAGGTCGAATCACCAGACTGACCTACAAACTTGCAGTCAGAGTGCGTGGGATAACCGGGAGAGTGCTCGTGGTGTCATACGGAATCACACCCCCAGATCACAACGCAAGGTGTGCCCAGCACGCAGACACTTGCTAGCAGGTCCTCAACTAGCCTCCCTCTAACCGACACACTGTTATCACTGGCACCGAGGCGGAAACCAGCTTTCATTGGAAAACACAGCAGACCTCCACCCTGCCCTTCAGTGAGCTGTCGCTTCATACCACTGATGATGCAAATGCTGGTGGTTCGGAGTCAGTGGAATAAACGTTCTAAGGTCTGGTTCGGAGCTGTTCGTGATGTAACCAATTTGTAACAGTTCGTAGTGTCACTCTGGTGCCAATTCCTGCTCAAATTGCTTCTGCAGACGCAATACGATTCGCCAGAGCCATACGCCGAACACATTGGTCTTCCCTCTCGGTAGTGCCACGTGGCCGTACGGAGACCGGACTTCTTTCGACCGTACGTTCTAGTGATCACCACTGCCAGCAATTATGTACAGTGGCTATATACACTCCTGGAAATGGAAAAAAGAACACATTGACACCGGTGTGTCAGACCCACCATACTTGCTCCGGACACTGCGAGAGGGCTGTACAAGCAATGATCACACGCACGGCACAGCGGACACACCAGGAACCGCGGTGTTGGCCGTCGAATGGCGCTAGCTGCGCAGCATTTGTGCACCGCCGCCGTCAGTGTCAGCCAGTTTGCCGTGGCATACGGAGCTCCATCGCAGTCTTTAACACTGGTAGCATGCCGCGACAGCGTGGACGTGAACCGTATGTGCAGTTGACGGACTTTGAGCGAGGGCGTATAGTGGGTATGCGGGAGGCCGGGTGGACGTACCGCCGAATTGCTCAACACGTGGGGCGTGAGGTCTCCACAGTACATCGATGTTGTCGCCAGTGGTCGGCGGAAGGTGCACGTGCTCGTCGACCTGGGACCGGACCGCAGCGACGCACGGATGCACGCCAAGACCGTAGGATCCTACGCAGTGCCGTAGGGGACCGCACCGCCACTTCCCAAAAAATTAGGGACACTGTTGCTCCTGGGGTATCGGCGAGGACCATTCGCAACCGTCTCCATGAAGCTGGGCTACGGTCCCGCACACCGTTAGGCCGTCTTCCGCTCACGCCCCAACATCGTGCAGCCCGCCTCCAGTGGTGTCGCGACAGGCGTGAATGGAGGGACGAATGGAGACGTGTCGTCTTCAGCGATGAGAGTCGCTTCTGCCTTGGTGCCAATGATGGTCGTATGCGTGTTTGGCGCCGTGCAGGTGAGCGCCACAATCAGGACTGCATACGACCGAGGCACACAGGGCCAACACCCGGCATCATGGTGGGGAGCGATCTCCTACACTGGCCGTACACCACTGGTGATCGTCGAGGGGACACTGAATAGTGCACGGTACATCCAAACCGTCATCGAACCCATCGTTCTACCATTCCTAGACCGGCAAGGGAACTTGCTGTTCCAACAGGACAATGCACGTCCGCATGTATCCCGTGCCACCCAACGTGCTCTAGAAGGTGTAAGTCAACTACCCTGGCCAGCAAGATCTCCGGATCTGTCCCCCATTGAGCATGTTTGGGACTGGATGAAGCGTCGTCTCACGCGGTCTGCACGTCCAGCACGAACGCTGGTCCAACTGAGGCGCCAGGTGGAAGTGGCATGGCAAGCCGTTCCACAGGACTACATCCAGCATCTCTACGATCGTCTCCATGGGAGAATAGCAGCCTGCATTGCTGCGAAAGGTGGATATACACTGTACTAGTGCCGACATTGTGCATGCTCTGTTGCCTGTGTCTATGTGCCTGTGGTTCTGTCAGTGTGATCATGTGATGTATCTGACCCCAGGAATGTGTCAATAAAGTTTCCCCTTCCTGGGACAATGAATTCACGGTGTTCTTATTTCAATTTCCAGGAGTGTACAATGAAGCCTTTCACGAGCGGATGGTACTGTTGTTGATAATTCTTCCAGGTTATATGGCCGTGGTCCATGGAATTCTTCTATTCCTAACGTTTCGTCCAATACAACGTTGGACATCCGCAGAGGTTTGGCTGGTCCTACTGAGTCCTGCCGACTGACGAGTTGGGCGTCGGAGAGCGGCCTAAATACAGAGGAAAGTGGGCGTGGTCTAGCTTGCACATAGTAGCAGAGAGAAAACTAGTCAAAGATAAAATATATCGATAATAGTCCGTCATAGATAAAAATCACTTATCGATTCTGTAACGACACTGTCCATATCTTGCTTAATTTCAAGGCCTCTTCTTTTCTATTAAAATTATCTTCATGTTTATAAATTTCAAAAGCCTCCCTATACAGTCGTGGATAATAGTTCGTGGTAGCACTTAAAACTGTAGTTTCAGAAAACTTAACTACATGGTCACCTGACTGAAGTGCATGTTCCGCAACGGCCGATTTATCTATTTTTCCCAGTCGGCAAAGACTTTTATGCTCCTTTACCCTCGAACTCTCACTTCTTTTCGTAGTGCCAATATAGATCTTGCCACAAGTACACGGAATTTTATACACACCGCTAGATGATAATGGTGGCCTTCTATCTTTAACAGAACGAAGTACTTGTCCTAATTTTCTGGTAGGTTTGAATACCGGTTTCACTTTATGTTTCAGCAAAATTTTGCCGATTCCATCTGTAGCCTTACTAACGAAAGGTAAAGACACCGTGTTGTTCCATTGGTATATCCAAACCTACCAGAAAAATTGGACAAGTACTTCGTTCTGTTAAAGATTGAAGGCCACCATTATCATCTAGCGGTGTGTATGAAATTCTGTGTACTTGTGGCAAGGTCTACATTGGTACTACGAAAAGAAGTGTGAATACGAGGGTAAAGGAGCATAAAAGTCTTTGCCGACTGGGAAAAATAGATAAATCGGCCGTTGCGGAACATGCACTTCAGTCAGGTGACCATGTAGTTAAGTTTTCTGAAACTACAGTTTTAAGTGCTACCACGAACTATTATCCACGACTGTATAGGGAGGCTTTTGAAATTTATAAACATGAAGATAATGTTAATAGAAAAGAAGAGGCCTTGAAATTAAGCGAGATATGGACAGTGGCGTTACAGAATAAGTGATTTTTATCTATGACGGACTATTATCAATAGTTACATTTTATGTTTGACTAGTTTTCTCTCTGCTACTATGTGCAAGCTAGACCACGCCCACTTTCCTCTGTATTTAGGCCGCTCTCCGACGCCCAACTCGTCAGTCGGCAGGACTCAGCAGGACCAGCCATACCTCTGAGGATGTCCAACGTAGTATTGGACGAAACGTTAGGAATAGAAGAATTCCATGGACCACGGCCTTATAACCCGGAAGAATTATCAACAACAGTGGCTATATAGCTGCCAAGTCTTTCTGAAGTATCGCGGAAGGAACATCCAGCTTCAGCCTCGTTCAAATTCGGTGAGGTGTAGATAATGGCGTCCTTGTCGCCTTACAGACATTCTTGAGTAACAGCTCACCACGTCCAATTTCAAAGGTAACTTAGCCTCACAGCCGTTACAGTGTGTATTTAAAGCAAAGCTAATTTGCATCCTTATAGTGGCGCTACTAGCGCCACTCTTATCCGACTGGCGAGAAATCTTAATCTGCATCAACTTTCAGATATAGAAACTCGCTTACCAACTTGATGACACTGTCGTGCTGTACGACCTCTGGCACATTCAATCTTGATCCAACTCCGTTGTTCCCGTTTCGAAAACATAGTGACACCGTTATGTTTGATCGCTCGCTCACAAGTGACTGCGTTTCCCTCGATTGTGCGCACGTCGGTGACGTGGTCGGGCGAGTCCTTTTGCTCGGAGGTAAGGTAAGTATGTCAACAACGTGTGCTATCAGCGACAGTAGTAGATTCCATTGCATAGTGTCTCCACAGCAGTGTTACCACTATTCCGACCTACGTAAAAACATTTTCACTAGGTTTTCATAAACTCTGACCTTTAGTATTTGTTAAGTAATTATCATTATATGCTATAGCGGCTGCAACTTTGTTTTACAAGTTTCGTATAGTTACTCCGCTACTATATAAATCCCCATTACCGTGGAACAGGCGGCAATCAGAAAATGTTACTAAAGTGTTCGGTGGGTGAAAAAGGTTGACTACCCCTGCACTCTAGAGCCATATTCGTTTTATCGCTTGCCACCCCGGCCGACGCTGATTCCTACCGCCAGCGCTGCTCAGTCGCTGCTGGAGTAATTGTTGTCCGTGTTTTACTGTCCCTGTTAACACATATCGACTAAACTAATATGGCACTAGACTAATGCCGGACCGCTCTATCGAATGGTCACAAAAATTCCGTTTTAAAAATCGTTTTGTTTGTAACTACAAAGAAGTAGACGCTTTCCGTAGATACTGGTCGTGGCATGAAATTAGTGATGAGCAGGAGTTGTTTGGCCTGACTCCAGATATGAAACTGCTAGTATTTGCCGAAACAACAGAGAAAATATGCCTGAAATTTCTTAGAAGGGACGTCATAGATGTCCACTGATCGTGACTGGGCCAAATGTCTCAGGAAATAAGCGTCAAACGAAAAAATTACAAAGTACGAAACTTGTCTAGCTTGAAGGGGGGAACCAGATGGCGCTATGGTTGGCCCGCTAGATGGCGCTGCCATAGGTCAAATGGATACCAACTCTGTTTTATTAAATAGGAACCCCCATTTTTATTACATATTCGTGTAGTACTAAAGAAATATGAATGTTTTAGTTGGACCACTTTTTTCGCTTTGTGATAGATGGCGCTGTAATAGTCACAAACGTATAGGTACATGGTATCACGTAACATTCCGCCAGTGCGCACGGTATTTGCTTCGTGATACATTACCCGTGTTAAAATGGACCGTTTACCAATTGCGTAAAAGGTCGATATCGTGTTGATGTATGACTGTTGTGATCAAAATGCCGAACGGGAGTGCGCTATGTATGCTGCTCGCTATCCTGGACGACATCAGCCAAGTGTCCGGACCGTTCGCCGGATAGTTACGTTATTTAAGGAAACAAAGTGAGCCCGCATCTCGTGGTCGTGCTGTAGCGTTCTCGCTTCCCACGCCCGGGTTCCCGGGTTCGATTCCCGGCGGGGTCAGGGATTTTCTCTGCCTCGTGATGGCTGGGTGTTGTGTGCTGTCCTTAGGTTAGTTAGCTTTAAGTAGTTCTAAGTTCTAGGGGACTGATGACCATAGATGTTAAGTCCCATAGTGCTCAGAGCCATTTGAACCATTTGATTTGAAACAAAGTGATCAGCCACATGTGAAACGTCAACCACGACCTGCAACAAATGATGATGCCCAAGTAGGTGTGTTTTAGCTTCTGTCGCGACGAATCCGCACGTCAGTAGCATACAAACTGCGCGAGAATCGGGAATATGAAAAACGTCGGTGTTGTGAATCCTACATCAACATCGATTGCACCCGTACCATATTTCTATGCACTAGGAATTGCATGGCGACGACTTTGAATGTCGTGTACAGTTCTGCCACTGGGCACAAGCGAAATTACGGGACGATGACAGATATTTTGCACGCGTTCTATTTAGCGACGAAGCGTCATTCACCAACAGCGGTAACGTAAACCGGCATAATATGCACTACTGCGACAAGTGGAACATCAGCGACCTTGGCGGGTTAATGTATGGGGCGGCATTATGGGAGGAAGGCTAATTGGCCCCCATTTTATCGATCGCAATCTAAATAGTGCAATGTATGCTGATTTCCTACGTAATGTTCTACCGATGTTACTACAAGATGTTTCACTGCATGACAGAATGGCGGTGTACTTCCAACATAATGGATGTCCGGCACATGCCTCGCGTGCGGTTGAAGCGGTATTGAGTAGCATATTTCATGATTGGTCGTCGAAGCACCATACCATGGCCCACACTTTCACCGGATCTGACGGCCCCGGATTTCTTTCTGTGGGGACAGTTGAAAGATATTTGCTATCGTGATCCACTGATAACGCTTGACAACATGCGTTAGCGAATAGTCAATGCATGTGGGAACATTACGGAACGCGAACTACTCGCTGTTGAGAGGAATGTAGTTACACGTATTGCCAAATGCATTGAGGTTGACGGACATAATTTTGAGCATTTATTGCATTAATGTGGTATTTACAGGTAATCACGCTGTAACAGCATGCGTTCTCAGAAATGATAAGTTCACAAAGGTACATGTATCACATAGGAACAAACGAAATAAAATGTTCAAACGTACCTACGATCTGTATTTCAATTTAAAAAACCTAGCTGTTACCAACTGTTCGTCTAAAATTGTGAGCCATATGTTTGTGACTATTACAGCGCCATCTATCACAAAGCGAGTAAAGTGGTCCAGCTAAAATTTTCATATTTCTTTACGTACTACACGAATATGTAATAAAAAAATGGGGGTTCCTATTTAGAAAAACGCAGTTGATATTCGTTTGACCTATGGCAGCGCCATCTAGGGGGCCAACCATAACGCCATCTGGTTTCCCCCTGCAAGCTAGACAACTTCCGTTCTTTGTAATTTTTTCGTTTGATATATTTTTTCGTGAGATATTTGGTCCGGTCACGATCAATGGACCACCCTGTATAAGGTTGACGCATAAGTTCGTAGCGTTTTTCCATGAGTTTAATAAACACAACAAATAGACATGACAGAGACTTCAGTCATCAATAATGTATTCTCCGCCGGCCGCAGTCGCCGAGCGGTTCTAGGCGGTACAGTCTGGAACCGCGCTGCTGCTACGGTCGCAGGTTCGAATCCTGCCTCTGGCATGCATGTGTGTGATGTCCTTAGGTTAGTTAGGCTTAAGTGGTTCTAACTCTAGGGGACTGATGAACTCAATTGTTAAGTCCCTTAGTGCTCAGAGCCATTTGAACCATTTTTTATTCTCCTTCACTATTTACAACAGTCTGTCAACGCTGCTGTTAATTTTTCGATTAGGCGACTATATAAATCACGTCGTTTTGAATCGAAGAACTCGTCAACCATGTTTTCATCCAAAAAGGAAGTTCCTTGAAGGTTGATGGATAGAGAGCGGGAAAGGTGAAAAGTATGAAGGCGCAAGACCATGTCAATAAGGTGGATGCAGAATGACTTTGCAACCCAACTCCTTCCTGTATAGCGTTTTTGTCAGTGTAACAGGATGCCGGCGTTATTGTGGAGGAGCATCGCTTCATGCTGTCTTCCTGGTCGTTGTTCGTGGATTACGTCTGCAAGAAGTCTCAATTGTCAGCAGTGATGGTTACACCTAGGGGAAGCAACTCGTAGTACACCACACCTTACCTTCGCTGTTCCACGAGATGCGTAACACTATCTGTTGCGGGTGCGCATAGGTCTTTCTTACGGGAGCTGCTGCACTTTTCGGCTGAACTATTCCTCTCTTTTCGTTACGTTAGCATAAAGACACCATTTCTCTTCAGCAGTAACAATAAAGGATAGGAACTGTCGATGTTGTTCAGGAGCCAGTTGACGAGCAAGTTAAGATCCACATATAGCCACCCGACGATTTCTGTGATTTTGCCTTAGAGCATGCGTTACCGAAACGCCCGATTTTTGAACCTTCCCCATTGCATGAAAATGTCGCACGATGGTGGAATGATCACAGTTCATATCTTTCAACAACTGGGATTTACCGTCACGTAAAATTTTTTGAAAGACATCATGTTTACGCCAGCCAACATACAAAATTATACTATGTACAAAATAATACCTATAGTTGTGTAATACGGTGTAAAACCTTCACGTATTTTAAAAACGATGTTGTTTTAAAAAGCCAATTACGAAATAAATTATATCCTGTTCCTACACCCTTCTAGCGTTAAGAGTAGACTAGCTAAGAAAATATAGTATGTTCTATATTTGTAAAACGAGTGCATAACTCCATGCTTGCTAGTACAGTCGGTGGACTGCAATGACGCTGTACTCAGAACAAGAATAATGTACGTAATTCGTTTACGCGCCTAAACGGCTACCAGTAGCCTGCAAACAGTCGTTCCCTGCTGTGGTTTAGCGCAGAAGTTACTAGGGATAGTGGTACCAACATCTATATGTAAAAACTGTGCTTTTTTTACGATATATGGACATGTGTGCTCGCACTATTTAGCAGCGTTACGAATGTACACTACTGGTAATAAAAATTGCTGCACCAAGAAGAAATGCAGATGATAAACGGGTATTCATTGGACAAATATATTATACTAGAACTGACATGTGATTACATTTTCACGCAATTTGGGTGCAGAGATCTTGAGAAATCAGTACCCAGAAAAACCACCTCTGGCCGTAATAACGGCCTTGATACGCCTGGGCATTGAGTCAAACACAGCTTGGATGGCGTGTACAGGTACAGCTGCCCATGCAGCTTCAACTCGACACCACAGTTCATCAGGAGTAGTGACTGGTGTATTGTGACGAGCCAGTTGCTCGGCCACTATTGGCCAGACGTTTTCAATTGGTGAGAGATCTGGAGAATGTGCTGGCCAGGGCAGCAGTCGAACATTTTCTGTATCCAGAAAAGCCCGTACAGGACCTGATGTAGTGTTGGCAGAAGAGCCAACACTGTTTTTCTAGAGGAGGTCGAAATGCACGCGTTTAATTACAAGCTGACTAGCGTGAGGTCTGGTACAGGACAATATCTTGAGAATTGCAAATAAAGTAAGTAGTTGATATAATACTTAACTTTAATCCACAATTGTAGGACATCTCTCGTTACGGTACATGCTTCATAATATTAATTATCAATTGAATACGGTGCCTTGCTAGGTCGTAGCAAATGTAGCTGAAGGCTACGCTAACTATCGTCTCGGCAAATGAGAGCGTATTTATCAGTGAACCATTGCTATGAACGTCGGCTGTACAACTGGGGCGAGTGCTAGTAAGTCTCTCTAGACCTGCCGTGTGGTGGCGCTCGGTCTGCTATCACTGACAGTGGCGACACGCGGGTCCGGCGTATACTAATGGACCGCGGCCGATTTAAAGGCTACCACCTAGCAAGTGTGGTGTCTGGCGGTGACACCACACCTGATACATGCGGTCGTGCATTATCCTGCTGAAATGTAGGCTTTCGCAGGGATCGAATGAAGGGTAGAGCCACGGGCCGTAACACATCTGAAATGTCCACTGTTCAAACTGCCGTAAATGCGAACAAGAGGTGACCGAGACGTGTAACCAATGGCACCCCATATTATCAAGCCGGGTGATACGCCAGTATGGCGATGACGAATACATGCTTCCAATGTGCGTTCGCCGCGATGTCGCAAAACACGGATGCGACCATCATGATGCTGTAAACAGAACCGGATTCATCCGAAAAAATTACGTTTTGACGTTCGTGCACCCAGGTTCGTCGTTGAGTACACCATTGCTGGCGCTCCTGCCTATGATGCAGCGTCAAGGGTAACCGCAGCCATGGTCTCCGAGCTGATAGTCCATGCTGCTGCAAACGTCGTCGAACTGTACGTGCAGATGGTTGTTGTCTTGTAAACGTCCCCATCTGTTCACTCAGGGATCGAGACGTGGCTGCAAGATCCGTTACAGCCATGCGGATAAGATGCGTGTCATCTTGACTGCTAGTGATACGAGGCCGTTGGGACTGAGCACGGCGTTCCGTATTACCCTCCTGAACCCACCGATTCCATGTTGTGCTCACAGTCATTGGATCTCGACCAACGCGAGTAGCAATGTCGCGATACGATAAACCGCAATCGCGATAGGCTACAATCCGACCTTTATCAAAGTCGGAAACGTGATGGTACGCATTTCTCCTCCTTACACGAGGCATCACAACAACGTTTCACCAGGCAACGCCGGTCAACTGCTGTTCGTGTATGAGAAATCGGTTGAAAACTTTCCTCATGTCAGCACGTTGTAGGTGTCGCCACCGGCGCCAACCTAGTGTGAATGCTCTGAAAAGCTAATCATTTGCATATCACAGCTTCTTCTTCCTGTCGGTTAAATTTCGCGTCTGTTGCACGTCATCTTCGTGGTGTAGCAATTTTAATGGCCAGTAGTGCGTATAACAGCAAATGACAACGACATATAATCCCCCCTCCCCTTTCTTTTATTCTCTCCCCCCACCCTTTTCCCCCCTCATCTGGCCAGGTGTCCCTCCCCCCCCCCATCTGGTCTTGGCTGTGGTGTGTCATCTTCGTGCCGACGTTTTAGTGCCGTGTTTCCAGTGATTGTTAAGTGTTGTGCGTCTTTTCCTAAGTGTTGCGAACGGACATCATACTGTCGCTGGGTGTGGTTTTTATATCTCTTGCGAACAGAAACCAGACTGTCGCCGCGTTTTTAATTGTCTGTCTACTATTTTACCTGTCTGCTTCCTGTGTATCTTATTAGCATCGCCCACCGTTTGTTTTATGTTTTAACTTTCCACAATTTCCCGCCGTTTTACAATTTACGTCACCGTTTTATCGCCTGCTTTTATTGTTTCTTATATTCATATGTTTTACTAATTCTGTAGGCTGAAGAGCTGCTGCCAGCTGCTGCCAGCTCGCTCCCCTCGGGGGAATCGAAATTAAATACAGAAAAAAAAGAGATATGAATGTGTCAGCGTGTACAAAGTTGGCAAAGCATGTAAGTAAACATGGTTACATAGCTGCGCTTTCAAATTGTGTACTCGGCCGAATGTGAAAATACACAACGATTTTTGTATAATATTTTATAAACATTTTGTATGTCAGCTGCACTTGATGATGGCCTAAGCCGGAAATTGCAATAGTGGAAATAAAAAGTTTAACAGTCACTGTCGTAAACATGATGTCTTTCAAAAAACAGTTCATATCATTTGCCAGTTCTCGAGTGCACTGGTGTGGATCATTGTCGATTAATGCGTTTCAACATTCTTCATCAAACACCTAAGGTCTTCCTGAACGTGGAGAGTCATTAATGTTAAAACGAGAAAACCATTTTCTGGCCGTGCTCTGTCGAATGGCATTATCCCCGTACACGGCGCAAGTGTTTCTGGCTGCCTCCGCGGCTGTCAGCTCTCAGTTCAGTCTGAAATGTTCGGATTCCTCCGCTTGGCACTCCATTTTCTATCGCCCATAGCTTACTCTCTTATCTCCAAATGACAGAATAAAAACATGTAAACTCAGGTAGCAAGACTGAACGACAGACAAAAAATGAAAATCGATAAAACCCACAGCAATCGGAATACCAATACGCAAAACAAAAACGCCACGAACATATGCACCAACCTTATAGATATAGGGCAACGGCCTCGCCGCAGTGGATACGTCGGTTCGCGTCAGATCACCGAAGTTATCCGCTGTCGGGCGTGGCCGGAGCTTGGATGGGTGACCATCCAGGCCGCCATGCGCTGTTGTTCTTTTTAGGCGTGCCTCAGCCTCGTGATGCCAATTCAGGAGCTACTCGACCGAATAGTAGCGGCTCCGGTCAAAGAAAACCATCGTAACGACCGGGAGAGCGGTTTGCTGACCACACGCCCCTCCTATCCGCATCCTCATTGAGGATGATACGGCGGTCGGATGGTCCCGATGGGCCACTTGTGGCCTGAAGACGGAGTGCTTAATAGGTATAGAATTTTGTGGTGTGAGGCTAGATAGTCTGCGGCCCTGGTTAGCGATTTAGGGCATTTACGGGAAACCTAAATCCGTCTGGCCCGACGGGGATTAGGACAGCCGCGATCGTGAATGCGAGTCTAGCAACACGAGGTCTAGCGCTGATTTGCCTTCCAGCACGCCTGCTCATCGCCGGCAGTGCACGACCTGGAGTCCAGGAGGCAAGACAGGCGGCGGCCTCCAGCTCCTGGCACCAGCCGCTCCAGTGCCTCCAGGCGCTTCCGCCGGAAGGCCCGCCCCCGCTCCGCTTTTTCCCGCCGCTGCGAGGTCACCAGCCGCCGCCCAGTCCACGCCTGCTGCGCCTCCGTCACCTTCACTTGCGAGCTGCTTCACGCCGCCAACAAAGCTCCCAACACGCACCCAGCACTGGCCACCGTTTCTTGCTAATTGTGTTCCATAGTTTTTATAAATTATAAAAATGACATCATGTACCAGACCAGTTCAGTCTTTAACGTGCGACAAGTTTCCGTCAGAGTCCATTATACAGCACCTATTGTGCACTCGTGACATTTAAAAACTTTCCTCTCACGCCCATCGTAGGTTCGAGTCCTCCCTCAGGCATCGGTGTGTGTGTTGTCCTTAGCATAAGTTAGTTTAAGTTAGATTAAGTAGTGTGTAAGCCTAGGGACCGATGACCTCAGCTCTTTGGTCCCATAGGATATTACCACAAATTTCCAATTTTCCTTTCCTTCCATTCGCTGGTACTTTACGGTAACATTTCGCGCCCGGCTTGGCACATTACAATATTTTTTTGTTGTTTGAGAGGTACAAGTTATTAGAATGTCACAAGATTTTCCTATATCAATGATGTACACTATGTGATCAAAAGTATCCGGACACCCCCAAAAATATACTTTCTCATATTAGGTGCAGTGTGCTGCCACTTACTCCCAGGTACTCCATACCAGCGACCTAGGTAGACACTGTGAGAGAGCAGAATGGAGCGCTCCGCGGAACTCACGGACTTCGAACGTGGTCAGGTGAATGCGTATCACTTACGTCGTACGTCTGTATGCGAGACTTCCACAATCCTAAACATCCATAGGTCCACTGTTTCAGATGTGATAGTGAAGTGCAAACGTGAAGGGACACGTGCAGCACAAAAGCGAACAGGCCGACCTCGTCTGTTGGCTGACAGAGACCGCCGACAGTTGAAGAGGGTCGTGATGTTTAATAGGGTATCTATGAATTGGGGATTTTCCCGTACAACCACTTCAGGAGTGTACCGCGAATATCAGGAACTCTGTAAAAAATCAAATTTCCGACATCACTGCGGCCGGAAAAACATCCTGCAAGAACAGGACCAACGACTACTGAAGAGAATCGTTGACCGTGGCAGGAGTGCAACCCTTTCGCAAATTGCTGCAGATTTCAGTGCTGGGCCATTAACAAGGTCAGCGTGCTTATGCATTCAACGAAACATTGTCGATTGTTGATGACTGCACGACAAAAAGCTTTACGACTCGCCTGGGCGCCGACATTGGACTGTTGATGACTCGAAATATGCTGCCTAGTCGGGCGAGTCTCGTTTCAAATTGTATCGGGCGGATGGACGTGTACAGTTGTGGAGACAACTTCATGAATCCAAGGAACCTGCATGCCAGCAGTGGACTGTTCAAGCAGTCAGAGTCTTTGTAATGGTGTAGAGCGTGTGCAGATGGAGTGATACGGGACCCCTGATAGGTTTAGATACGACTCTGATGTACGTAGGCATCCAGTCTGATCACCTGCATCGATTCATGGCCACTGTGCACTCCGAGGGACTTGGAAAATTCCAGAAGCACAGTGCGACACTCCAAACGTGGAGAATTGCTACAAAGTGGCTCCAGGATCACTCTTCTGAGCTTCCGCTGGCCAATAATCTCCCCCGACAAGAACATTATTGGGCATATCTGGGATGCCTTGCAACGTGCTGTTTGGAAGAGATCTCCACCCCCTCGTACCCTTATGGATTTATGGACAGTCCTGCAGGATTTCTGGTTTCAGTTCCCTCCAGCACTACTTCAGACAGTAGTCGAGTCCAGCCATGTAGAGCTACGGTATTTCTGCGTGCTCGCGGGGGCCCTACACGATATTAGGCAGGTGTACCAGTTTCTTTGGCTCTTCAGTGTAGATATCACACCATGCAAAACAACGTTTTTTTTTAATTTATTGGCTTTTGGCATTGACCATTTAGCCAGAGAAGAGAGTAACTTTAGATCTGGTGTACAAATGGTTCAAATCGCTCTAAGCACTATGGGACTTAACATCTGAGGTCATCAGTCCACTAGACTTAGAACTGCTTAAACCTAACTAACCTAATGATATCACACACATCCATGCCTGAGGCAGGATTCGAACCTGCGACCGTAGCAGCAGCATGGTTCCGGACTGAAGCGCCTAGAACCGCTCGGCCACAGAGGCCGGCCCTGGTGTACAATATATACAGTATAGGCATTAGAAATTACATTAATTCCAGATAAAGTTCATGGCATGCTTAGTAGATTCACATACTGAACACAGTGCATGTATCACAACGTCTCACGCTGGATCCTTATAACTAGACAAATCTTTCTGACAGAAACGGTGAAATACTGATACCGTCCGTTGTGGACAGTTGCCGAAACAAGTCCGTCAGAGATGTAGGATGGGGTATTCCTGCTCTGACCGAAGCCTTAAGAACTTGCAGCGTTGTCTGTCACAGCGTGAACACCCTACTATCACAAGGCTGAGGTCTGCAATCTCGCAAGACGGAGAAGGATGGACTTTCATCCTATCATTACGCGAACGACAATTGCTGTGACCCAGCCGGATGTGCCTTGTAATGACGTCTACATAGCTTGATTTGGGAAACTAACTTTTTCTCGGAATACTCGGCTGTACTGCGGCGTAATGTCTACCTCCAGACTGTTGTGAGATATTCCACATCTATGGTTCAAATGACTCTGGGCACTATGGGACTTAACATCTGAGGTCCCCTAGAACTTAGAACTACTTAAACCTAACTAACCTAAGGACATCACACACATCCATGCCCGAGGCAGGATTCGAACCTGCGGCCGTAGTGGTCGCGCGGTTCCAGACTGAAGCGCCTAGAACCGCCCGGCCACTCTGGCTGGCGGCTGTTTTCAGCTCAGCTGTACTTTTGCGGCTATTGCTCTACGCCAGCAAAAAATATGTATATGGAAGGCAAGCGTAGTAAGGCTGACCATCAAAAAACTTTGTTTCGCCAGGTGGTAGCCAAATCTTGACTGTCTTTGCCCCTGACAGCCGGCAAGGCTAGGCACCCTTTGGCGTGCGTTTGAAAAGTATGTTGCGTTTAATCCACGCGGTTGACCGAGCAAAACCAAAGTTCCTGCTTCACTCCTAAAATACATTTTTCCGCTTCGAGACAAGCATTCTTAAAGTTTTATTGATAAAACTTATTCTGTCGGTTTGCTGGATTATAGGCAGCACATGTTGCATATACACATCGCTGAGTGCCTAAACCCCGCAACCTCTCGGAAGCATAAACAGACGCTTAACACAGCTGGGAAGCATCAGCAAATATTTTGTCTCTAAGAAAAGTTGTTCCCCCATGACGTGATCTGTCATCGCAAGACGTTTGATGCAAAGGCTTTAAAACACCGTGTATACTCTGAGGTGACAAGTCATGCGAGAGCGATATGCACAAAACGAGATGTCAGTAATATCACATACCCAAGGTATTAAAGGGTATTGTATTGACGAAGCTGTCATTTGAACTCGGGTGATTCATGTGAAAAGGTTTCTGACGCGGTTATGGCCACACGAGGGCAATTAACAGACTTTGAACGTGGAATGGTAGTTGGTGACAGACGCGTGGAACATTCCACTTCGGTAACAGTAAGTGAATTCAGTATTCCGAGATCCACAGCGTCAAGACTATGCAGAAAAGCGGCTCTCACCACTATGGGACTTAACATCTGAGGTCATCAATCCCCTAGACTTAGAACTACGTAAACCTAACCTAACCTAAGGACATCACACACATCCATGCCCGAGGGATTCTTCGAACCTTTGACCGTAGTAGCAGCAGCGCGGTTCCGAACTGAAGCGCTAAAACCGCTCGGCCACAGCGGCCGGTGTCAAGAGTACGCCGAGACGCAGTGGCAGTCGATATTCACTTAACGACCACAGCAGCGGCGGTTGCGTAGAGTTGTCAGTGCTAATAGAAAAGCTAAACTGCGTGAAATAACCGCTGAAATCAACGTGGGTCGTACGACGAACGTATCCGTTAGCACATTGCGGGGAAATTTGGGTTTAATAGCGTTAATGGGCTATGGCAGCAGACGGCAGGCACAAGTGCCTTTGCTAACAGCACATCGCCTGCAGCCCCTCTCCTGGGCTCGTGACCATATTAGCTAGATACTGGACGACTGGAAAACCGTGGCCTGCTCAGATGAGTCCCGATTTTAGTTGGTAGAGCTCACGGTAGGGTTCGATTGTGACGAAGACCCAACGAAGCCATGGACCCGAGCTATCAACAAGGCACTGTGCGAGATGGTGGTGGCTCCAGAATGGTGTGGGCTGTGTTTACGTGGAATGAATTGGGTCTTCTGATCCAGCTGAACCTATCATTGACTGGAAATCGTTATACTGGACTACGTGGAGGCCATTTGCAGCCATTCATGGACTTCATGTTCCCAAACAACGATGGAACTTTTATGGCTGACAATGCGCCATGTCACTAGGCAACAATTGTTTGTGATTTATATGAAGAACGCTGTGGACAATTTGTTGGAATGATTTGTCCACTCAGATCGCCCGATATGATCCCATGAAACATTTGTGGCACATAGTCGAGAGGTCAGTTCGTGCACAAAATCCTGCATCGACGACACTTTCGCAATTATGGACAGCTACCGAGGCAGCATGGTTCAATATTTCCGACTTATTGAATCCATACCACGTTCAGTTGCTACAGTACGTCAGGCAAAGGGAAAATCGAATAGCGCTATGGTTGGCCCGCTAGATGGCGCTGCCATAGGTCAAACTGATATCAACTGCGTATTCGTGTAGTACGTAAAGAAATATCAATGTTTTAGTTGGACCACTTTTCTCGCTTTGTGATAGATGGCGCTGTAATAGTCACAAACATATGGCTCACAATTTTAGACGATCAGTTGGTAGTAGGTAGGTTTTTTAAATTAAAATACAGAACGTAGGTACGTTCGAACATTTTATTTCGGTTGTTCAAATGTGATACATGTACCTTTGTGAACTTGTCATTTCTGAGAACGCATGCTGTTACAGTGTGATTATCTGTAAATACCACATTAATGCAATAAATGCTCAAAATTATGTCCGTCAACCTCAATGCATTTGGCAATACGTGTAACGACATTCCTCTCAACAGCGAGTAGTTCGCCATCCGTAATGTTCGCACAACCATTGACAATGCGCTGACGGATGTTGTCAGGAGTTGTCGGTGGATCACGATAGCATATATCCTTCAACTTTCTCCACAGAAACAAATCCGGGGACGTCAGATCCGGTGAACGTGCGGGCCGTGCTATGGTGCTTCGACGACCAATCCACCTGTCATGAAATATGCTATTCAATACCGCTTCAACCGCACGCGAGCTATGTGCCGGACATCAATCATGTTGGAAGTACATCGCCATTCTGTCATGCAGTGAAACATCTTGTATTAACACCGGTAGAACTTTACGTAGGAAATCAGGATACAATGCACCATTTAGATTGCCACTGAGAAAATGGAGGCCAATTATCGTTTCTCCCATAATGCCGCACCATACATTAACCCGCCACGTTCGCTCATGTTCCACTTGTCGCAGCCATAGTGGATTTTCCGCTGCCCAATAGTGCATATTATGCAGCTTTACGTAACCGCTGTTGGTGAATGACGCTTCGTCGCTAAATAGAACGCGTGCAAAAAAATCTGTCATCGTCCCGTAATTTCTCTTGTGCCCAGTGGCAGATTTGTACACAACGTTCAAAGTCGTCGCCATGCAATTCCTGGAGCACAGAAATACGGTACGGGTGCAATCGATGTTGATGTAGCATTCTCAACACCGACGTTATGAGATTCCCGATTCTCGCGCAATTTGTCTGCTACTGATGTGCGGAATAGCCGCGACAGCAGCTAAAACACCTACCTGGGCATCATCATTTGTTGGAGGTCGTGGTTGACGTTTCACATGTAGCTGAACACTTACTGTTTCCTTAAATAACGTAACTATCCGGTGAACAGTCCGGACACTTGGATGATGTCGTCCAGGATACCGAGCAGCATACATAGCACACGCCAATTGCGCATTTTGATCACAATAGCCGTACATCAACACGATATCGACCCTTTCCGCAATTGGTAAACGGTCCATTTAAACACGGGTGATGTATCACGAAGCAAATACTGTCCGCACTGGCGGAATGTTACGTGATACCACGTAATATACTTTGTGACTATTACAGCGCCATCTATGACAAAGCGAGAAACGTGGTCCAACTAAATCATTCATATTTCTTTACGTACTACACGAATATGTATTAAAAATAAGGTTTCCTATTTAAGAAAACGCAGATGATATCCATTTGACCTATGGCGGCACCATCTAGCTTGCCAACTATAGCACCATCTCGTTTCCCCTTCAAGCTAGACGAGTTTCGTTCTTTGTAGTGTTTTCGTTTGACGCTTATTTCGTGAGATATTTGGCCCGGTCACTATCAACGGACCACCCTGTATAACTGTCGGGCACTCACAGGCCGTAACGGCTCTTAAGGACGCAGCTGTCCTCAAACACAAAATAAATCTGCATCAAACGAGAGAATATCATTATAAACAACCGCAATTCCAATCTGTAGCGGTTGAGAAATCTGCGCCCATCATTGCGTCGAGCGATACCCTCACCAAACCGTGTGCATATTCATGACGCACGCGGCGCGATGAATAACCAGGGCGCAAAAATCGCGGCCGGATAATAGAATACGTAATGTTCGTATGGAGTGACCCCTTTGCATCAGAGTCCCGTTACCGGCACTCATTTCCATATCAGCGGGCTCCCTTGTCGCTGGGGACCGCATTATGACTGAATATGACGCCACAGGCTGCGTTTTATGCGAATCACGCGTGGAATTTACAGGGGGTTGACAAACTAATACGGACACTCACTCACCTAATGCGTTGTAGGCGCACATCTGGCGTCCATAACAGGCCCAATGCTACTGGCGCTCGACGCTGCGTAATCCAAGACTATAAATAGTGAACGGTGTTAATCAATGGCATTTTGTACGGTTACCCGCAAAGAAACGGGTCCACTAGCCACACAAATAGTGCAGCAGAGTAATTGTGTCTCCTACACAGATCACAACAGATGTACTGTGATGACCGCAAACATTACGATCACAGCCCACCGCGACACTGAATGACAAAATGGCTCTGAGCACTAAGCGACTTCTGATGTCATCAGTCGCCTAGAACTTAGAACTAATTAAACCTAACTAACCTAAGGACATCACACACATCCATGCCCGAGGCAGGTTCGAACCTGCGACAGTAGCAGCAACGCGGTTCCGGACTGAAGCGCCTAGAACCGCTCGGATACAACGGCCGGCCGGAACGCCGGAATCATCATCCGGAATCATGTCCGGAATCATCATCCAGCGACGCTACGGAGTATGTACACCGTGACAATTATTGAACTATATAAAATAATGTAGACTGGCAATGGCAAGGAAAGCGTTTCTGAAGAAGAGAAATTTGTTAACATCGAGTATAGATTTAAGTGTCAGGAAGTCATTTCTGAAAGTATTTGAATGGAGTGTAGCCATGTATGGAAGTGAAACATGGACGATAAATAGTTTGGACAAGAAGAGGATAGAAGCTTTTGAAATGTGGTGCTACAGAAGAATGCTGAAGATTAGATGGGTAGATCACATAACTAATGAGGAAGTATTGAATAGGATTGGGAAGGAGTTTGTGGCACAACTTGACAAGAAGAAGGGACCGGTTGGTAGGACATGTTCTGAGGCATCAACGGATCACCAATTTAGTATTGGAGGGTAAAAATCGTAGAGGGAGACCAAGAGATGAATACACTAAGCAGATTCAGAAGGATGTAGGTTGCAGTAGGTACTGGGAGATGAAGAAGCTTGCACAGGATAGAGTAGCACGAAGAGCTGCATCAAACCAGTCTCAGGACTGAAGACCACAACAACAACAACATAAAATAAAATCGTCATAACTTCTGAACTGTTTGCATTAGGACGTTCAAACTGCACGGTTGGCCGCGGGACAAAATGGGAATTAGTATGTGCATCAAGCGACAGAGCGCACTTTCGTATGGATCGGTTCGTCAATAACCAAAACTGGCCCATTTGGGGGTTGAGTATCCGCATTTCGAGATCTAGAAGTCTCTTCACCATCAACAAGTGCCTGTGGTGTGCAATGTCCAATCAAGGAATAATCGGTGAGATATTCCTTGATGGCACGGTGACTACCGAACGATTCGTGAAGGGTTTGGAAGACGATGTCATCCCCAATATCCAAAGCCATCCTCATTTCGACAAGACATGGTTCATGCAAGACGGAACTCCACCCTATCGAAGCAGGAGTGTGTTTGATGTCCTGGAGGAGCACTTTGAGGACGGTATTCTGACCACTGTCCTAGGCCTGGATTGCCGGCCATATTCTCCAGATCTGAACACGTGCGTCACCTCTCTGTAGAGTTATGTTAAAGATAAGGTGTACAGCAATAACACAAAAACCGCTGTTGAGCTGAAAACAGTTATTCAGGAGGTCATCGACAGCATTGACATTCCGACACCTTAGCCGGACATGCACAATTTCACTATTCGTCAGCGCCACATCATCGCCAACAATGGCAGGCAAACGAACATGTCATAACCTAAATCAGAGTATCTGCAGTAATATTTACATGTTGAATAAAGCGAGTGGACAGCGTAGTTTGTAACTAATATAGGTATTTTTCATGTAGTTTAATAATTGTCACCCTATATATACAGGATTATTTGATTCCGTGATAATGTTACATACTTTCGAAGATGATGGAGAAGAATAAATGTTTCAATTTGAGGTAAGGGTCCCTGTAACCGAAACGAACGATTCGAAAGTTATAAGCGAAAATCGTTCTGAAACCTCTGATAGTAAAATACGTGTACTGGTAGTGTTGTTGCTAAGATCGTAGAACAGGCAACTTTCAGAGGTTGGCCAATACAAAGAAAAAAAAAAGTCTAGTAAGCGTGGGCTCTACAATGCATACTTGTACTTGAGGAGCTGTTCATCTTTGCTACTGTTCAATACGTCTCCTATATGGAACAAATGCTCATAGCTTTTCACGTAAGAATTGTAGAGCCCAGGGTTACTGGACATTTTTTCCTTGTTTTGGTCCACGCCACTGAAAGTTGCCTACCCTACAATCTTAGCAACAACAGTACTAGTACATGTATTCCACTGTCCGAGGCATCAGAACTGTTTCCGCTTATAACTTTCGACTGGTTCGTTGGTGGTAAGGAGCCTCTCACCTCGAATTGATACCTTTATCCGTCTCCATAATCCTAGAAAGTTAGTAACGGCATCACAGGATTACCCTTTATATACACAGACTGTGTGATCGAAAGTATCCAGACACCTGGTTGAAAGTGACTTACAAGTTCGTGGCGCCAAAACATTCCAAAGGTGTTTTTTGCATTCAGGTCAGGACTCTGTGCTGGCCAGTCCATTACAGGGATGTTATTGTCGTGTAACCACTCCGCCACACACCGTGCATTATGAACATGTGCTCGTGTTGAAAGATGCGATCGCCGTCCCCGAATTGCTCTTCAACAGTGGGAACCAAGAAGGTGTTCTGTAGGATTCAGGTACAATCAATGTAGGCCTGTGCTGTGATAGTGTCACGCAAAACAACAATGGGTGCAAGTCCCCTCCATGAAAAACACAACCACACCATAACATCACCGCCTCCGAATTTTACTGTTGGCGCTACACACGCTCTCAGATGACGTTCACCGGGCATTCGCCATACCCACATCGTGCCATCGGATCGCCACATTGTGTACCGTGATTCAAGGTTGTTCCACTGTTCAATCGTACAACGTTTACGCTCCTTACACCAAGCGAAGCGTCGTTTGGCATTTACCGGCGTGATGTGTGGCTTCTTAGCAGCTGTCGAGTATGAAATCAAAGTTTTCTCACCTCACGCCTGTCATAGTACTTGCAGTGGAATCTGACGCAGTTTGGAATTCCTGTGTTGTGATCTGGGTAGATGTCTACCTATTACACATTAAGACCCTCTTTAACTGTCGGTGGTCTGTGTCACTCAACAAACGAGGTCGGCCTGTACGCTTTTGTGCTGTACGTGTCCCTTCACGTTTCCACCTTCATTGTCACATCGGAAACAGTGGACCTATGGATGTTTAGGAGTGTGTAAATCTCGCGTTTAGACGTATGACACGAGTGACATCCAATCACCTGACCACGTTCGAAGTCCGTGAGTTCCGCGGAGCATCCAGTTCTGCTCTCTCACGACGTCTAATAACTACTGAGATCGCTGATATAAAGTACTTGGCAGTAGGTGGCAGTGCAATGCACCTAATACGAAAAACGTTTGTTTTTGACGTGTCCGGATACTTCTGATCACATAGTGTACATTTACAAGCGCCGGCGCCTGTAACTTCCACGCTCTGTAGCGTCGCTGGATGTTTCCGGACATGCGTTCCTATGTAAAATCCGCTATACTAAGTCCCCTTTACAACCTCCAGAATTGTGTAGCATGGATTGTTATGTACATACGCGGGGCAGAGACGAATGGGAAACATTCCAGCGACGATATTGGCCGCGAATGAGGAAAATTCAGTGAAATAATCGACTTTGACAAAGAGCAGATAGTAACGACCCGGCACCATGGAACGTGCAGCACGGATACGGCGAAGTTGGTCGTTTGTCCGCGTGATATAGTCGTCAGCATCTACGGAAAGTGGCTGAAGGACGGTGAAACCACGAGCAGACGACAGGATCTACGTTTACATCATAGTCCGCAAGTCACTTAATGGTGTATGGCGGAGGGTACTCTCGGTACCACTATCTGATCCCTCCAAGCCTTTTCCATTCGCGAATAGTGCGTGGGAAGAATGATTGTGGGTAAGCCTCTGTATTGGCTCTAATTTCTCGAATTTTCTTCTCGTGCTCAATACGCGAGATGTATGTATCGGTGGGGGGGGGGGGGGGGGGGGGGGAGGAATAATATGTTGTCAGACTCCTCCTTATAATTGCTGTCCCGAAATTTCAATAGTAAACCTCTCCGTGGTGTACAACGCCTCTCTCTTGTAACGTCTGCCAGTGGAGTTTGTTTAGCATCTCCGTAACGCTCTCTTGCCAGCTAAACGATCCCGTGACGAAACGCGCCGGTCTTCGTTGGATCTTCTCTATGTCCTCGATCAGTCCTACCTGATATGGATCCCAGATAGATGAACAATACTCAAGAATCTGGCGAACAAGCGCCTTATAAGCACTTCTTTCGTGGATGAGTTACATTTCCTTAAGATTCTTCCGATGAATCTGAGTCTGAAGTCTGCTTTTCCCACTGTCTGTTTTAGGTGGTCATTCCACTTAAGGACGGTGTGGATAGTTACGCGTAGACATTTTACGGGAGACGCTATCTCCAGCTGTTTGTCGTCAACAGAATGGCTTTACACAAGTGGATTTCATTTTCTGTATGTTATTTCAATATGATACATTTATTTACGTTCAAGGTCAACTGCCAGTCTGCAACATTCATCAATTCTCTGCAGGTCTTTCTGCAGATTCTTACTACCTTCCGGCGTTGCTACTTTGGTACAGACAACTGCATCATCTGCGAATAGCCTTGATGAGCATCCGGCGCTTTCTACTACATCATTTATATATACTGTAAACAGCAACGGTCCTATAACATTTCCCTGTGGTATATATGTCTGTATGTATTAAACTGGGGACCTAGAAACGACGGAGAGGCTTCGTCCCGCCAAAGGCCTCAGTGGTTCACAACCCAACAACAGGCCACAGCAGTCCACCCACCCACCACCTAACGCACCGTTATTGTGCGATTCGGCCCCAGTGGAACCCCCCGCCCGGGAACATCTCATACCAGACGAGTGTAACCCCAAATCGCGTATTATCTTCCCTTATCCTGCTCAATGTATCTAAATAGCTCTTTCTCAGTGTGGATTCTGATGGAATGCTGCGGAGACAGTATTTCTCTAGAAAACTTTTGAACTGGCTATTTTCAATTGCATTAAATGGTGAGTTTGCTGCAACAATGGCAAGACACAGGTCAAGATGAAATTCGTTTTTGTTTGCTGCATTTGGCATAGTTATAAACGTTTGTTTGAAGTTTGATTTATTTTTTAAATTTGCCTGGTGTTTAATCCCTACAACACGCTGACTTAAATGGGACCTCCGTTCAGAACGTACCCTAAAAACAAAAAGAAATGATAAATACTTTGTGGAAGAATTTACTTACGAGATATACTTAGCAAAATTAACCTACAAAAATGGTTCAAATGGCTCTGAGCACTATGGGAATTAACTTCTGATGTCATCAGTTCCCTAGATCTTATAACCACTTAAACCTAACTAACATAAGGACAGCACAAACATCCGTGCCCGAGGCAGGATTCGAACCTGCGCCGTAGCGGTCGCGCGGTTCCATACTGTAGCGCCTAGAACCGCTCGTCCCTCTGAACTGCGTCGATGTCCTCTTACAATCCAACCTGGTACGGATCCCAAGCACTCGAGGGGTACTCAAGAATAGGTCGCACTAGCGTCATATATGCTGTCTCCTTTACTTGTGAACCACATTTTCGTAAAATTCTCCAAATAAACCGAAGTCGACAATTCGTCTTCCCTACCACAGTTCTCATATTTCATACCGCTTTGAAAAGTTACGCCCAGATATTTAAATGACTCTACTGCGTCAGGCAGCACGCTACTAATACCATATCCGATTTTTACAGATTTGTTCTTCCTACCCATCCGCATCGGATGGTGTCTGAACGTTCACCTCGGCTAAAAGTGTATTTTTACTGACGTTGAGTGGTTGAAGCACGTCGACTTGGATTTCTGCAAGCCTGGCAAACTTTACGGGACCCATTCAGTCTGCGGTTCCTGCCATCAGGTATCGCTATCAGTCCAACGTGACTAGCCAGGTAAATGTTCGCGTAGGTAGCTTCGCTGCAGCTCATTTACCATAACGGTGGGAGTAGCAAAATGTAAAAAACCAGAATCGAGGGAGACTGAAGAGAAATTAAGAACTGGGGAATATAGCTCGAGCGCAGCAAAGAAGAAGTTTTCGCTTGTTTTGGTTCGCAGCTTCAAATAAATCGGTATGTGTATCGCAATGCAAATTATGTAAACAGTTTATAAACACTCATGCGGGAACCTCGAATATGTTACGACATGTTTGCAAATACGACCAGCTGTTTCCTCACTCCATACATATCTGGTCGTTGAACATCTTCAGGCTGCCGAGTTGACTCGAATGGTCTGGTTGTCGTATGTAATGTTAAAGACCAAATCCAAAAGCATTGACTATAAACATTTTTCAATTGGTTCTTTAACATTACGTATCACAGTCGGACCATTTGCGTCACGACTTAAGCACAATTCGGCAACCTGAAGATGTTCAACGAACGAAATCGGTCGTAACGTTATAAATGTGTAATAGTACAGCTGAGGTGACGTGCTTTCCATTAACACCAGTGGCAGGTGTGGTGTTCGACATGATTAACATTCATGGAGGTATGTTACGTCTTTGCAAATAAATGAAAGGCAGTTTTTTTTTTTTTTTTTTTTTGCCATACGCGTTCCGCTTCTTTTATTTACGAAGCATCTTCAGTGGCTTCTAAAAATGTTTGTTTTTATATACAGGGTACGGCCAAACTTTTAGGAAACATTCCTCACACACAAATTAAGAAAAGCTGTTATGTGGACATGTGTCCGGAAACACTTAATTTCCATGTTATAGCTCATTTTAGTTTTGTCGGTATGTACTGTACTTCCTCGATTCACCGCCAGTTGGCCCCATTGAAGGAAGGTAATATTCACTTCGGTGCTTGTGTTGACATGCGACTCATTGCTCTACAGTACTAGCATCAAGCACATCAGTACGTAGCATCAACAGGTTAGTGTTCATCACGAACGTGGTTTTGCAGTTAGTGCAATGTTTACAAATGCGGAGTTGGCAGATGCTCATTTGATGTATGGATTAGCACGGGGCAATAGCTGTGGCGCGGTACGTTTCTATCGAGACAGATTTCCAGAACGAAGGTGTCCCGACAGGAAGACGTTCTAAGCAATTGATCGGCGTCTTAGGGAGCACGGAACATTCCAGCCTATGACTCGCGACTGGGGAAGACCTAGAACGACGAGGACACCTGCAATGGACGAGGCAAATCTTCGTGCAGTTGACGATAACGCTAATGTCAGCGTCAGAGAAGTTGCTGCTGTACAAGGTAACGTTGACCACGTCACTGTATGGAGAGTGGTACGGGAGAACCAGTTGTTTCCGTACCATGTACAGCGTGTGCAGGCACTATCAGCAGCTGATTGGCCTCCACGGGTACACTTCTGCGAATGGTTCATCCAACAATGTGTCAATCCTCATTTCAGTGCAAATGTTCTCTTTACGGATGAGGCTTCATTCCGACGTGATCAGATTGTAAATTTTCACAATGCACGATGGAGCTCCAGCACAATTCAGTCGAAGTGTTCGTATGCTTCTCAACAACAGATTCGGTGACCGATGGATTGGTAGAGGCGGACCAATTCCGTGGCCTCCACGCTCTCCAGACCTCAACCCTCTTGACTTTCATTTATGGGGGCATTTGAAAACTCTTGTCTACGCAACCCCTGTACCAAATGTAGAGACTCTCCGTGCTCGTATTGTGGACGGCTGTGATACAATACGCCATTCTCCAGGGCTGCATCAGCGCATTAGGGATTCCATGCGACGGAGAGTGGATGCATGTATCCTCGCTAAGGGAGGACATTTTGAACATTTCCTGTAACAAAGTGTTTGAAGTCACGCTGGTACGTTTTGTTGCTGTGTGTTTCCATTCCATGATTAATGTGATTTGAAGAGAAATAATAAAATGAGCTCTAACATGGAAAGTAAGCGTTTCCGGACACATGTCCACATAACTTATTTTCTTTCTTTGTGTGTGAGGAATGTTTCCTGAAAGTTTGGCCGTACCTTTTTGTAACAACCTGTATACTATATACAATAAATGCATTATGTAGTAGTTGTAAGTACGTTAGTATATTAAGTTTTCTCATGTTTTCCACTTGTTTTTCAGGTTATAAACAACTATTGCCGCACAACTTTAGTGTGGTTAAATTACAAAAAAATGCTTCAAATGACTCTGAGCACTATGCGACTTAACATCTGAGGTCATCAGTCCACTAGACTTCGAACTACTAAAAGTACCTAACTAACCTTAGGACACCACACACATCCATGCCAGAGTCAGGATTCGAACCAGCGACTGTAGCAGCAGCGCGGTTCCGGACTGAAGCGCCTAGAAGCGCTCGGTGACAGCGACCGGCGGTTAAATTACAATTCTGTGCTACTTATGGTTTCCAATATTGCTAGTACATGTGTGTGCGCCTGGAGATGAATTTAATCGGTCCCAATACTCCAGATGGCGAATTTCCCGCATTTTTTCATCCACATTTATTACAACACTTCACAAGCACTTTTCATTGTGCTTTGAATGTGTATGTGTTTACGTTGTGCAATGTTGCCAACTGTCGCTGTGTGTGTATCTTTCGTCTTTTGTTTGTGTCCTGTGTGTATGGTTTGATATTTGTTCAATTGTTTTGTTTGTAGTTGTTTCGTTAAGTGTGAATGTGCTGTTCTCATAGAGCAGAAATATCTATGGAGTGAGCATTGCGTGCTGCGCATGTTGTCAACATCAAACTAGAATTGTCACGTAATCTAGGGACGACGTCGATTGTTTAACGCTAATTCGCGTCCGCCATCAGGTAACATCACGTCTCGTCACATAACCTAAAAACATTCTACAATACCTTTCGAATGGGGGCATTCGCACAGGTCAACGGAACGTCACGTCATTTCACGGTGCGTCAAGGTTTCTCGGGAAGAAAATTTTGACGGTACCAGTCTGTTAACATCTTAAGTTAACCTATTTTCGCCTCGCTCATTCTCCTTATAATGGTGTATTTTGTACTGTTGTATCTTCATAATCTTTATTTTATAATAGCGCTTTGTTTTAGTGACAAATTGGAGATGTTCCATGACGACTGGGATATTTTTTCCACTTTCTGACACAACCGAGGTCGTATATCTGAAGGCGAAAAGTTATTTAGGTTTTACGATAACACAACGGCGCTCACACCCACAATGTATATGTATAAGAACATAAGTAGACGAAGCAAATTCCGCCATACGACATTTTAAGCAAAAAAGTCAGCTTTAAATAATGAAGGAGTAAAATACAGTTGTTTATGACGTTATTAATTACGTAAGAAAAAACATAATGGATAAGTTTAACAGGCTTCATTAATTCGTTTGAAGCTTTCTTTGACGTGTATGAATGTACATATTTTCCCTAGCGAATAATTGTCGATGTTTTGAAACGTTCTCTCATTTCTCAGTAATTTACCAAACATAATTGATCAAGAACATAGTTTATAAAGTTTGCTTCGGCCATTGACAAACTTTGTCGTTGTTAGCTCCTCAATGCTGATACTATAACATTTTATGCGTATTAGGGATGGTGACTCAAAACCCCAATTTCGCCGTTCAGTACTACACACGTACCTCTAATTCCCAGTAGCACATCCTCTTTTATTTATGCATGCCTGTATTCGTCTTGGCATACTATCCACATGTTGATCAAGGCGTTGTTGGTCCAGATTGTCCCACTTCTCAACGGCGATTCGCCGTAGATCCCTCAGAGTGGTAGGTGGGCCACGTCGTTTATAAACAGCACTTTTCAATCCATCCCAGGCATGTTCGAGAGGGTTCAAAGTGACTTGACGAGGTGTGACATGAAAGACATTGTAAATACATGCTGACGTGAAGCTTCTGTGACGTCATGCTCGTTCATTTTGCTCTTCAAAGCTAAGAGCCCAATTTATTTCAAATATCAGACGTAAACTGCTATTGTGCCTGCAAATCGTCTGTACTGAATCCACAGCACTTACCAAGGGAATCTGTCGTTACCATAGAGTAAATATCTCTGGAGTGAGCGTTGCGTTCTGGGCATGTTGTCAACATCAAACCAGGATTGTCACGTGGTTTCGGGACGTCGCTGTACGTGTATGCTTACCACAGAGTTTGAATTTTATAATATCAAGAGTTTTTGTTGTGTTTTCACCGTTTGTTGATTGTGAAATAGCGATGGTGAATTACTGTTGTTGCTACGGATGCAGAGAAAAATATGTGAAAGGAGGGAAAGTAACTTTTCATGGGTACATACCATGTAGCTCTAATTATAGTTATCATATTAGTAAGAGACATTGTATATGTTTAAAAATTTCGAGACGCATTATAATTTAGGTGTGATTCTGTAGACCTGTTTTCTGCGATTTTATGACTATATAATAGATATTACGGCTCGTACAAAAGCTTACAAACAATCGCTTCCTCTCGTAAATTTGCTAGTGGAACAGGAAAGGGAATGGTTAGTTGTTTCAGCAAATACTATCCTCCATGCATTTATCAGTGACTTGTGGATTACGTATATAGATTACTCAGTCTACTATTTATTTAATAAACTGGGAGCAAGTACGTAAAGTGCGTTAAATAAATACTTCAAAGTGTCACCAGTAAGAAAAATTGCGCTTTAGGTCGCAAAAACGAGAAAATAAATACGCAGAAATAGCAGAAAAAAAGGACGAATTAGCAGGGATATAATCGCTAGTGTGTGGCAAATTCGGTGTTTTTCGGACACTTGCGAAAGTACCAGCGTACTGTCAAGTCGTGTTGCAAGACTGTCACTGCAAAAATGTACGACAGGCTCTGTAATACTATAAAGTACCGTATCATACCGAAAACTACCAAAAATCGAGTGCGTCTGAACTGTGGCACCTATCGCAAAGAAGCAGAAATGAATATCACTTGCCCTTAAAAGTTACGTAGCTGGTTTATTCCCGATATCAAATGGATACTGTTAAAATGTCTGCGCAACATATATAAACAATCCACGACACGTACGAAAAGAATCCTTCTGTACTAGGGATGTAGTGACATTCTAAATATACAGGGACAAACACACGACGTCCCGAGATCACGTGACCAGGACGGCAATGTATGTTGACAACACAAAATCTGTTCTGCGTATGTGAATGCTCACTCCAGAGATATTTACTCTATGGTCGTTACTAGCGATATGACAACATTCAAAATTTATAGGACAAATGTGGACAAATCTACGGCGTCCCGAGATCACGTGACCATTGTGGCAACATATGTTGACAACACAAAATCAATTCTGCGCTTCTGAATCCTCACTCCAGAGATATTTCTACTATATGATTGCTCTTTGTGTGACTGGATTTGGATGAGTGTGTGTGTGTGTGTGTGTGTGTGTGTGTGTGTGTGTGTGTGTGTGTGCGAGAGAGAGAGAGAGAGAGAGAGAGAGAGAGAGAGAGAGAGAAGGGAGGAAGATGGAGAGAGGGGGATTAATTAATTATTTATTCTGCTTACGTTTCACATTTCTGTTGATGTTGTTTTAGTGGGTAATATGATCAATGAGTTACAGCTTATATTGATTTGGTCATTAATTACTTTCTTTTTCGTTGCAAAGGCTGTTTGTATATCTACGTTTTCCTGCAGGAATTTTTTTGGTAAGTGTTCACTCTATAATTAAAAAAAAACACACACACACACACACACACACACTTCTACTTACACAGAGAATAACACATTATTCACACATACACATGCACACACGCACAGCACAAAGGACGAAAGATAAACATAGAGCGGCAGTTGTCAATTCTACACACTGTAAACACACACATGTTCAACACACATCGAAAAGTGCAAGAGAAGTGTCGTAATAAACGTAGGTGAAAAAACGTTGGAATTCGGCCATCTGGAGTATGGGGACCCAGTAAACACATCTCTATAACCTTACACATGGTCTAGCAACATAGGAAATCAAACAATAACTTAACCCATGAAATTTGTGCCGCTAAAGTTTGTTTCTAAGCTGAACAAATAAGAGAAAAATATGAGGAAACGTAGAATAGTAACATGCTTTTAACTGTATACATAAGTTACCATATATGTAAAAACGAACATATATTACAGGCCAATGAAGATACTTCATATATAAACGAAGCGAAACGCGTATGACAAAAAACAAACCAGCTTTCATTTACTCCATGAATTTTGAAGCCACTAAGGAACGACGCAAAACGGATAAAGAGCGATGATTAAGGTGATTTGTTCGAGATCATTAAAGAAGCCTACAGCGATTCATTATTTTTTAAGTGCTAAACCATTTTACATGTGTTGATTGATGATTACTGCAGAGAACTGAAAATAATTTGGTATGTATGACTTACGCAAATACGACAGCTCAGCCAGAGGTTATTACTGTGCTGTCCTTTCCAAAGATAGGCTTTATCTTTGACAGTTTCTCGATGAAGTGAACATTTTTGCCACGGCAACTGAAAGAATTTTTGCTGAAGATCGAGTCTCTCGGCGTTCGGATCTACTAACTGCTCATCAAAAAACTTTTTTTGGTTAACATCCAAATTTAATAGTGGCCTACACCCTGGTAAACAGATATCCGAACATAGCCAGAAACTACCATAAGTGTTCAACTTTTAGCCAAGGGCAAGACTGATATAGCATAGCCTCCGGAAAAAAAGGAGTACAAAATTAACTTATCGACTTCAACAATAAAGAAGCGCTATATGCGCTCTTAGAATCGTAGTAATTGTGATCTCTGTTCCTGATGTTCTAGCTGACAGACGCATATAGATCACTGTCTGTAATTAATACAATTATCTGTAGCAAAGTTATAATTTTCATTAAATATATATGAAAGTAACTATGGTAGAATGTATTTTTTGTTAGTAGCAAGTACTTTCCCCGTCGATGATTTAGTTACGCAATAATTAAATATTGCTCTGGCCATTTTGTGTAAGTTCATTGTTTTAGCGACGGCACTAATAATAAAATTATAAAACTCTTTTCATAATCATTCAATGCGAAAATATTAAAAGAATAATCTGAATATATACAAAACGGCGTCTTGAAATATTTTCCATTTCATTTTAGGCCAGAGGTACAGTCTTATTAAAAATAATTTCTATGTGTGCGTTGCCATTGCACATAGGCAGCTATACTGGAGCATCAAGCCTCACATAAAAAGAAAGAATTAAGCATTGTGTTTAATTGGCTTATCGCGTAACATTACAGAAAGATTTTTCTTAATCCATCGTGAGTAAGACGGATGTCTTCACGTTGGAATACGCATATTTCTGGCGATAGCGCCCTGAGAAAAATTAACCGTGGCTTTTAACAAACATAAAAGAGAATTTTTAACAAATCATTTCATTCAAATTAAAAAAAAAGGTTACGTTAAACTGATTGAATGAAACCTGAACTCATGCTATACTTTTACATCGAAAACAGGGCCGTTAACTCCACACAGTGCCGGCCGGTGTGGCCGTGCGGTTCTAGGCACTTCAGTCTGAAACCGCGTGACCGCTACGGTCGAAGGTTCGAGTCCTGCCTCGGGCATGGATGTGTGTGATGTCCTTAGGTTAGTTAGGTTTAAGTAGTTCTAAGTTCTAGGGGACTGATGACCACAGAAGTTAAGTCCCATAATGCTCAGAGCCATTTGAACCATTTTTGAACTCCACACAGTGCAGACACTTAATCCCGGTTCGCCAATAAACGTTACAGAGTAACTGTGCGGCGAAGTATTTTAACGAGGTCCGTGGCAAGTGTGTGGAAAGCGTGTAAGCCACGTAACCGCGACGTCTGCGATTCGACTCTCGTTAGTGGAAATTTCTTTTGCTTTAATTTAAATCCAACATTTATTATCAAATGAACATGCTAATAATCAAATGTTATAAGTTTTAATAGAAAATAACATCTTTCTATTTTTACTTACTAACTCTCTGAAAGTGCTAGTATGTGAAACACATTGAAATTTGGTACAAAAATGCAAAACATTGAATAGAAAATAATATACTTTTTTATTTATAGAGAGTGAACAGTATAACTGATTTCTATTTTTCATTTCATAATAAGGTATTTCTAATGTCTGTGTCAGATTTTCACTTATGGTAATGTGACCAGGAATTAAAAATAAAAACGAGGGTTTTATTGATAATTATGATTCAATTTTTTGTCGTTTAATATTTACATTTCGTGATCAAAACAACGAGGAACGAACCGGGGAATTTTGTGATTATAGGACATAGAAGCTTCGCACTCAATTGCTGGCGAATCTTGTGGAATTATCGAAATAATTTGTAAAAATTATTCAATTCCACTGTGGGGAGTGCTACAGCAAGCAATTCCGAATTATTTCAGAGTAAAAACAGTCTGGATTACGAAATCATTAAATTTGGTAATCGTGACTCTACTTTGTAATACGATGACAGCTGGCGTACTCAAAATATCATGCGATAGACGGTGAAATTTTTCCGCCACTTTTCTATACTTTCTTGATGATCTACTGGCGAGTTTCTTTATTTTTAACAAGATCCGTCCTGCATTTTATACGTTTTTATGACGAATGGATTACATATTCAGTTACTCTTGCGTCCGTTTTCCATTTTTTATGGCTTTGTGACGGATGGGTTTTATATCCAGCTACTTTTACCTAAGTTTCTGTTGTATATTGTGTGTATTAATCCGGGGACCTAGAAACGACGGATGGGTTTCATTCCGCCGTAGCCCTCAGTGGTTCACAACTCCAGAACAGGCCACAGCAGTCCACCTACCCCACCGACGTCCCACACCGAACCCAGGGTTATAGTGCGGTTCGGCCCCCAGTGGACCCCCGGGAACGTCTGATACCAGACGAGTGTATCCCCAAATGTGTGCGTGGTAGAGTAATTATGGTCTACAGGTACGTGGAGACAGTGTTTGTGCAGCAATCGCTGACATAGTGTAACTGAGGCGGGATAAGGGGAACGAGCCCCCATTCGCCGAGGCAGATGGAAAACTGCCTTAAAAACCATCCACAGGCTGGCCGGCACATCGGACCTCGCCGGGCGGATTCCCGCCGGGGACCGGCATGCCTTCCCTCTCGGGAAGCAGCGCGTTAGATCGCGCGGCTAGCCGGGCGGGCAAGTTTCTATTACCTTCAAATCTTGCCTGCGCAGTCGTGCCTCTTCCTCCATTTGTTACTAACTGTTTGGTTTCTCGGTTTTATAGACAATCTGACGATGCCCCAAAAGGGTGAAACGCGTCGCCGTTATTAAATAATTTCTCTACCAAGATTCTTTTTATTCTGAAATAAATGCTTTGTAGTTAACAGCGCTTGGAAACGTATTTGTCTTAATTTTTTTCTGAGAATTGTGTCGCACGGTCTCAGAGCACTAGTGTCCGGGCACTGAGCTGCAAATTGTACAAGAACACAGAAAGTCGATAACAGCTTTGCGTGACTGGAGTTGGTGCGACGCCACGGAAGCATCGAGCACGGAGGAGGTGAACGTCTCGAGTTCTTGGAGAAGCGTTCATTTCCCGGCCGTCGTGCTCGGAATGAGCGGTCATTTCCTGTCGACTTCCTCTACCGAGAAGCGCCGACGGCTGGCTGTTCAGACGCAATTGCCCCTCACGGCAGCCGGTAGCTGCGGATGGGTACATAAACAGCGTTGCGCCACACCGCACTGCAGCACCGTTAGCTCGGACGTGACCTCTCGCCTTGCACTCTACGCTCTCCCGTTGTAAAAGCAAAAGCCGCGGTACTACTAGTTATGTTCATTGTAAAATTTGGTACCAGTAGTAGTAGGGTAGTGGGGTTTTCGGTGCAATTTTGATATCAAAGTGATATGCAAATTAATTAAATTGATCAATTAAATCCCACCCCCCGTCCCGCCCACCCACGCCCACGGATGACGTCACAGGTTTTTCTCAGCTGCACGTGGTGCCAGCCTCCTCATCGTCCTGCCCCCTCCCACACCCCTCCCCCAACCTACCCTATTGGCGGGATGTCGAATTTTAGCTGGCATTTCGAATTTTGGCGGGAACTTATAATTTTGGCGGGAACTTATAATTTTGGCGGGAACTTATAATTTTCGCTGGAACTTATAATTTTCGCTGGAACTTATAATTTTCGCTGGAACTTATAATTTTCGCTGGAACTTATAATTTTCGCTGGAACTTATAATTTTGGCTGGAACTTATAATTTTGGCTGGAACTTATAATTTTGGCTGGAACTTATAATTTTGGCTGGAACTTATAATTTTGGCTGGAACTTATAATTTTGGCGGCAACCTATAACTTTGGCGGCAACCTATAATTTTGGCGGCAACCTATAATTTTGGCGGCAACCTATAATTTTGGCGGCAACCTATAATTTTGGCGGCAACCTATAATTTCGGCGGGAACCTACACTCCTGGAAATGGAAAAAAGAACACATTGACACAGGTGTGTCAGACCCACCATACTTGCTCCGGACACTCCGAGAGGGCTGTACAAGCAATGATCACACGCACGGCACAGCGGACACACCAGGAACCGCGGTGTTGGCCGTCGAATGGCGCTAGCTGCGCAGCATTTGTGCACCGCCGCCGTCAGTGTCAGCCAGTTTGCCGTGGCATACGGAGCTCCATCGCAGTCTTTAACACTGGTAGCATGCCGCGACAGCGTGGACGTGAACCGTATGTGCAGTTGACGGACTTTGAGCGAGGGCGTATAGTGGGCATGCGGGAGGCCGGGTGGACGTACCGCCGAATTGCTCAACACGTGGGGCGTGAGGTCTCCACAGTACATCGATGTTGTCGCCAGTGGTCGGCGGAAGGTGCACGTGCCCGTCGACCTGGGACCGGACCGCAGCGACGCACGGATGCACGCCAAGACCGTAGGATCCTACGCAGTGCCGTAGGGGACCGCACCGCCACTTCCCAGCTAATTAGGGACACTGTTGCTCCTGGGGTATCAGCGAGGACCATTCGCAACCGTCTCCATGAAGCTGGGCTACGGTCCCGCACACCGTTAGGCCGTCTTCCGCTCACGCCCCAACATCGTGCAGCCCGCCTCCAGTGGTGTCGCGACAGGCGTGAATGGAGGGACGAATGGAGACGTGTCGTCTTCAGCGATGAGAGTCGCTTCTGCCTTGGTGCCAATGATGGTCGTATGCGTGTTTGGCGCCGTGCAGGTGAGCGCCACAATCAGGACTGCATACGACCGAGGCACACAGGGCCAACACCTGGCATCATGGTGTGGGGAGCGATCTCCTACACTGGCCGTACACCACTGGTGATCGTCGAGGGGACACTGAATAGTGCACTGTACATCCAAACCGTCATCGAACCCATCGTTCTACCATTCCTAGACCGGCAAGGGAACTTGCTGTTCCAACAGGACAATGCACGTCCGCATGTATTCCGTGCCACCCAACGTGCTCTAGAAGGTGTAAGTCAACTACCCTGGCCAGCAAGATCTCCGGATCTGTCCCCCATTGAGCATGTTTGGGACTGGATGAAGCGTCGTCTCACGCGGTCTGCACGTCCAGCACGAACGCTGGTCCAACTGAGGCGCCAGGTGGAAATGGCATGGCAAGCCGTTCCACAGGACAACATCCAGCATCTCTACGATCGTCTCCATGGGAGAATAGCAGCCTGCATTGCTGCGAAAGGTGGATATACACTGTGCTAGTGCCGACATTGTGCATGCTCTGTTGCCTGTGTCTATGTGCCTGTGGTTCTGTCAGTGTGATCATGTGATGTATCTGACCCCAGGAATGTGTCAATAAAGTTTCCCCTTCCTGGGACAATGAATTCACGGTGTTCTTATTTCAATTTCCAGGAGTGTATAATTTCGGAGGTAACTTATAATTTCGGAGGTAACTTATAATTTCGGAGGGAACTTATAATTTCGGAGGGAACTTATAATTTCGGCGGGAACTTATAATTTCGGCGGGAACTTATAATTTCGGCGGGAACTTATAATTTCGGCGGGAACTTATAATTTCGGCGGGAACTTATAATTTCGGAGGGAACTTATAATTTCGGAGGGAATTTCGAATTTTGGTGGTAATTTCTTTGTCCCAGGGCTGTACTGATGTGCCCACCCCACCCACTGCCCCCAACTGGGAATTGGTGGGAAATACAAATTTGGGAGGGAATTTTTTTTCACCACTCACGTGACCAGAATTGGAGGGACATGTTCAGTCTTTGCTGAGCTGTCGTTGTGGACCCATCGTGATGTGTTCGATCATCGAGATGAATGTGAAGGATAGAGCAGCTTTCAACAGCTGCATTACATGCACACATTCGAAGGAGGGCTGTAGTCACAGTTCACTGCATGAGGAATGGAAGACCATGATAATGGAAGAGTGTAGGAGAAAGAAGCAGAAGAATTCAGTTTAGCAGATTGCGACAATGCAGAGGGATGGAGTCAAGATGCATGTCGTAACCGATACATACTCAGGCGCAAACTGTCGAGATATTCCACATGAAGTATTCACTCTCCGAAAACGGAAGAGGTGGGCAGTTGATGCCAATTCGCTTCAGTGAAAGCATATTCGTATACACGATATATACGGGTTGTTCAAAAAGTCTCTCCGCAGTGCCGTATGCCGCAGTGAATACACGGAAATGAAACTCAGTGCAATACAAGTTATTAATTTATTGAATGTTCATTTTTGCTTACAAATTTTCATATTAAATGTTGAAATTGTCCCCCCTGTTGTTGAATACAAAATGACTGTGAGCACTATGGAACTTAACTTCTGAGGTCATCAGTCCCATAGAACTTAGAACTTCTTAAACCTAACTAACCTAAGGACACCACACACATCCATGCCCGAGGCAGGATTCGAACCTGCGATCGTTGCGGTCGCGCGGTCCCAGACTGTAGCGCCTAGAACCTCTCGGCCACTCCGGCCGGCTGTTGAATACACAATTCAATTTGTCTAATCATGTTTCCAAACACTGATGATGATGATGATGACGATGTCCCATACTCCGAGGAGTGTAGGGGACGATGCGGGACACCCGGACTGCTGTACTAGGCAGGGTCCTTATGGAGGTGGTTTGCCGTTGCCTTTCTCTGACCGGAAAGGGGATGAATGATGATGATGAAGACGACACAACAACACCCAGCCATCAAAAATGGCTCTGAGCACTATGGGACTTAACATCTGTGGTCATCAGTCCCCTAGAACTTAGAACTACTTAAACCTAACTAACCTAAGGACATCACACACATCCATGCCCGAGGCAGGATTCGAACCTGCGACCGTAGCAGTCGCGCGGTTCCGGACTGAGCGCCTAGAACCGCGAGACCGCCGCGGCCGGCACCCAGCCATCACGAGGCAGGAAAAATCCCTGACCCCGCTGGGAATCGAACCCGGGACACCGTGTACGGGAACCGAGAACGCTACCGCAAGACCACGCACAAGCTGTAACATTTCTTCTGTAACAGAAGCAGTGAAAGTGGATATTGCAGTTTTCAATTCATCGATGGCTTTTGGACGGTTTTTATACACAGTTGCTACTGAATTAAATGTCTGACGAACTGAAACTATGTATTTATCGCCAGCTTTGTACACTTGTTCGACAAAAAACACACAATCTTCAATGTTTAGCATTTTAACAGTGACAAAACCGAAACAAACGACAAAGGAACTAAACTTAAACGTTCACGTCAACACGTAACGACACACACCAACGACACTATTGACGCTGGCTGAGATAGCCAGTCTATCCTCGTGGCTGTGCAGAACGTGTTCTATCGAAGAGCTATTGGTGTCTGACCGGGAGGAGTTTAACAGCCATGTTGTCTGTAAGGATACAGGCGAGGACTGCACCCATAGCCTCTTACATGTAGAATAGAAAGGAGTTATATTGGCTGAGTGCCTGCAGAAGAAGAGGAATACTGTTGAGCAGATAATGGCTTCGCAGCAGGAATAGTGTCAAAATGCATTCTGTAAGTCAGGCGGATCAATGCTACTGTTATAGCTGCCTGCCATTTTTGCAATTCACAGGCAGTTTTCCACCTCACGACAGACGCCTGCCTCTGATCCACAGGACCAAACAATATACCACCAGAAGCGCTGGAAATTGGTAGCAGCCAATAGGAAAGCAGCATCCCTTCACAACGGCGATATAAGGAGGTCCCAGCTGCTCTGCAGCCTCAGTTGCGGTCATTCACCCAGAATGAAGCGCCAGTCGAGATCGTCCAGCACCGTCCAGTCGCAGCAGCAACTGAATACGAAGTATGCGCGGAAAAGTAAGTATCCCTTGCTTACTGTCTGTGTTTACTGTCGTGTGAGGGCCTTTGTGCTACTATCATCGCTTGTAACGGTATTTTTTCTTTGCTCATCAGCGGATGCGACGTCCTCCAGCCTGTCGGGTTCTGCAACAGCTACGTGTCCCAGAAGCAGCGGCAGCATGCTGGGATCCTGTCGCGCACAATCAACTGTTATTGTTGGCTGAAGATACCCAGCCAGCCCCTGACTCGTCATGTGCGGCCGGGCACGACCGGCTTGGTCCCCTCTTCAGCAGGCGAGCCTCAACCTGTTGAACGTAGAACTTTACAGCGTCTAATGCGAATGTCTACAGGATTCTCATCATGAAGGTGTAGGAGATAGAGCGATACTTGGTTACCGAAAATGCTGAAATAAACGCCCTGATTTCACATTCACGATACATTAATGACTTTTCAGCAACACAAAACACGATGTTAGCCATCTACGCGGATGACACAGCCATCTGACACAACCATCCTTGCTCTAGACTGGGAAACGAATAAAGACTGCTGAGCCTCAATTGGAACGACGGCGTGTTAAAGTAAACACCTTCTTTGGCTGTTGCCTTGGCACTTTTTTCCCTTCTGGCATTCAAACCGCGGCCCTTCGTTCAACTTTCGACCCAATCTATCTCCAGATATGGTAATGGTTAACCTTAAGCAGACCTACGCAAACATCGCATTACCCAGATCGTGTGAGACCTCATTTAGTGAAAACTAACCAATATGCAGAGATGACAGCAGACCTTTTGTATTGGCGGTCATGCCAGTGTCGGCGTGGAGGTGCTCCATATCTCTCTCTCTCTCTCTCTCTCTCTCTCTCTCTCTCTCTCTCTCTCTCACACACACACACACACACACACACACACCGTTCACGGTAACCCATAAGAGTGGGAACAAGTCATCATACGAAAAACACCGACAAAGCGTCACACAATAACCTCCAGCCTTTACAACACCGTACTGCGTGTTGAATGCATCATCGGCGTGTCAGTGCACTCGACACTTTACGTGATTTCAAAAGTGGCAAAATCAGAAGTTGTCGGAGCACACACTACACGCTTGCTGTCCGTTTCCTGTGTTGCATGGCCCTATAGAGACGTGTAGCTCAATGTGACATTGTGAGCAATGGCCTTGTGCAAGACACCTGACTTCAAATCTGCCTTGGATGCAACTTCTGTTCCAATGTTCGCTCTGAAACTGGCTGAAGTGCACCTAAATTCACTGATTGCAGAAATATCTGTCGGGTCTGAAACCGACTGTCCGTAACAAGATATGACTCTCATCTCCGATCAGATTCTCTTTTAATGATGACTGCGCCGCGTTGCTCGCCTACGACTTGTACAACATTCCTTGTAGACACTTTGGACAGTCCACGGTAATACACAAATAAATCGGGAAATTTCACTCACGGTCTGGTTATAGGCACATATAAACACGCTAGGTCCTGCCTGTCTTTCTGCAATGTCTCGAAGTTGACTAATCTTACTAAGCTGGTTCGATACAACCCGATGTGTACGACTTTGTAGACAACATTAAGGAGAGATGGACTACAGAGCAGTGCAGCAACTGTCGTTGTAGGAAAGCTGGACAGGAGCAGAGATGATTACTGAATCAGTTAGTAAACAGAAAATTTACTTGTGTAAGGGGGTTGTTTGTGTTGTTGCTCCAGATGATAATTACACGAAATATTTGTCAGGATTTGTAAGCAGTGGGTCCTTGACATACGGCAATATGCGAACACCAAGAAGTAAGAAAAAAACAAAAGACTGATTATAAAACACGCACACTACGCAGACCCATCATCACTGTGTCTAACATCCTAACACCGGCTACTTATGGTCGTATCGAAAGGCTCCATGGCGAGCTAAGAAAAGAGACATATTCGCGCCCGAGGCCGCGCTCGTAGTTAAAACGGCGCGATGCGAACGCGGCCAGTCGCTTACTGCCTGCGTCGCGCGTCTACTGACCAAGCAGATTGTCAGCATTCCAGATAGGTCGGCTGGCGAGCGCGTGTTACGTACCGTACGGCTGCGAGCAACCCATAGATCCTTACACTTGCATTTTTCCAAGCATATGAAGATTCACTGCAAATAATACAGCGAGAAGTAGAGTATAGCTCACACAATATCAAAAAGGATGAGCCTCTCTGAACTGAAGCACAAACGATGGTGTTGGTGCCATGACTAGGTGGCGTCTGCATATCGTCACTTAGAGAAATAGCTCCGAGTGCATATGGGCAGTGGCAGAGGAGGGCCCTCTAGGTATGGAGCCGCTGGAGGCGTGGCTCAGCAGGCATACTCCATTGGGTCCACCGCATCCCGCATCACTACTATTGGCGTCTGACAGAAACTCACTCACTCACTGTATGCAAGTTGGGTTGGGTTGTTTGGGGGAAGAGAGCAAACTGCGAGGTCATCGGTCTCGTTGCATTAGCGAAGGACGGGGAGGGAAGTCGGCCGTGCCCTTTCAAAGGAACCATCCCGACATTTGCCTGGAGCGATTTAGGGAAATCACGGAAAACCTAAATCAGGATGGCTGGACGCGGGATTGAACCGTTGACCTCCCGAATGCGAGTCCAGTGTGCTAACCACTGCCCCACCTCGCTCCGTGTCTCTGACTATCATCGCTTGTAACGGTATTTTTTCTTTGCTCATCAGCGGATGCGACGTCCTCCAGCCTGTCGGGTTCTGCAACAGCTACGTGTCCCAGAAGCAGCGGCAGCATGCTGGGATCCTGTCGCGCACAATCAACTGTTATTGTTGGCTGAAGATACCCAGCCAGCCCCTGACTCGTCATGTGCGGCCGGGCACGACCGGCTTGGTCCCCTCTTCAGCAGGCGAGCCTCAACCTGTTGAACGTAGAACTTTACAGCGTCTAATGCGAATGTCTACAGGATTCTCATCATGAAGGTGTAGGAGATAGAGCGATACTTGGTTACCGAAAATGCTGAAATAAACGCCCTGATTTCACATTCACGATACATTAATGACTTTTCAGCAACACAAAACACGATGTTAGCCATCTACGCGGATGACACAGCCATCTGACACAACCATCCTTGCTCTAGACTGGGAAACGAATAAAGACTGCTGAGCCTCAATTGGAACGACGGCGTGTTAAAGTAAACGCCGACAAGTGTGAAGCAGTTCTGTTAACACGCAGACCGAAGCTACTGCGCAAACATCAACACTGTCGACAGGCAACACTACACGCACGCCCAATACGTTTCCGAGAGAAAGATATCTCGGTGTCTGGCTGCGCCAGAATCTTACATGGGGAACTACACTGAATATGTTGCCAACAGAGCGCACGCGAGGTTCAAACAACTCTACCCAATGCTCAACAGAGAAAGTACACTGAATAGGAGGATATCGAGAGGTCCATATACATGACACTGATTAGACCTTTGAAGGAGTACGCAGCTCCCGTTGGGGATATGCAGTTCCTACACGCCTGTCCCGCCAGCAGATCATAGAAAATTAAGTACTACGCATCGTTAGCAACGCTCCACGCTACACCCGCGCCGTGGATCTTCATAATGAATACCGCCTTGAAACCTCAAGGTTCAAATGGCTCCAAGCGCTATGGGACTTAACATCTGAGGTCATCAAAAAATGGCTCTGAGCACTATGGGACTTAACTTCTGAGGTCATCAGTCGCCTAGAACTTAGAAGTACTTAAATCTAACTAACCTAAGGACATCCCACACATCCATGCCCGAGGCAGGATTCGAACCTACGACCGTAGCAGCAGCGCAGTTTGTAATGTCAACGAGAATATTTTGTGTGGCCAGTGTGTGGGACAGTGCTCGGGACTTGTGAATTAAAGAGTGTGTTTACAGAAATGACTTTTAACTAAGACTTTTTATTATATTGTGAATTATTATTGTGAAGTAACGGCAATATGTTTTATTGTTTTATAACCGGTTTCCTACAAAGACTAACCACTTAACAAAAGGTAATACCACGAAAAGAGTGTATTGTCTTTGTATTGTCTGTGGAATTCTTCCTTCTTGCCGACCGAAGTGGCCGAGCGGTTCCAGGCGCTTGAGTCTGGAACAGCGCGACCGCTACGGTCGCGGGTTCGAATCCTGCCTCGGGCATGGATATGTGTGATGTCCTTAGGTTAGTTAGGTTTAAGTATTTCTAAGTTCTAGGGGACTGATGACCTCAGATGTTAAGTCCCATAGTGCTCAGACCCATTTGAACCATTTCTTCCTTCTTATGTTCTCTTTGTTGTATGAAGCGGATAAGATCGAAGATAAGCTGAGGTCTGTTCTTTTAAATATTGTAAAAGGTAGTCATAAGTGGTCAAAGGAAAAATATAACGTAAAATTTACTAAATGGAATTCTAGTGTACGGACTTTTATTTGTACCTAAATAACCAACTATGAATGTTTTGTGTCCGCAGCAGTCCAGACTGTGCTTTGTTTGCCGCCATTACGTGAGCGTATGGAGCGGCAATTTTGAACTGCAGAAATAATCAGACACTAATTCTTTCGGTCGATATTACAATATTTGAACTCTGAGGGCAAGAATCCACAAGAATTTATTATTTTTATATTGTAAAAGTGAAGATAACATTCAGTGGAACAATCTTAAGACTTTACGCTATGAAATAATTTTACGGCTGGCGCGTAAGATTAATTTTTCCAAAAATAATTCATCAGTGACTTTAAATAGTAATATTTACGACACCAGTGTTGTTATGGGTAGAGATGGTCGTGTGAATGACAAGTATGGAATTATTGAAACTGCTTATAGTCGGGCTCAGTAGTACATAAATAACAATTATCAGAGTTTATCTATTTCTTTCAAATAATACTGTTATTCCTGCTGCTACATTTTCATATGTTTTACAATAACACCTACACACCACCACCACCACCACCACCACCACCACCACCACCACCACCACCACCACAACAACAACAACAACATTAAATAGAATTCCAAATTACAAAGTACAGGTTCCGGACAAAACCCTCAAGGAAGTATTAAAACAACCTGCCTCACGACTATACAGGAACTCGAGACACTAACAATTCCTTACATGCTTACTCTGATAAACTGTCATCACAACTATAGGTGGAAGCATATGCGGCCAAAGACTCTACTAGCTAGGGCATAACCACCAATGGCAACCTAATATACACCCACAAGCGACAACATCGGCAAGCCCCTGCATATCAGCTGCTATTAAAGCCGACCAACAGGCTACAGCAGGGAAACCGACAAGCTCGCAAACTGACGCACAAGCCGCCAACACTACCCTACACTGTGGGTGGATACAGTATATGACCTATCGGACGCAAAACTATGGTGAACCCGTTACAGGTATGCTGACGCTGAGCGAGAAATCAACACGGCGGCCAGCAGCAGCCGCCGAATAACACCACCGCATAACGACAATCTGCATAATACCCACTACTAACAAAGGCTACCCTTGCACGATCTGTCGCAGGCAGCAAGAAAACCGCTACAGCTCTTACAACCCGACCTTCTTTGGCTGTTGCCTTGGCACTTTTTTCCCTTCTGGCATTCAAACCGCGGCCCTTCGTTCAACTTTCGACCCAATCTATCTCCAGATATGGTAATGGTTAACCTTAAGCAGACCTACGCAAACATCGCATTACCCAGATCGTGTGAGACCTCATTTAGTGAAAACTAACCAATATGCAGAGATGACAGCAGACCTTTTGTATTGGCGGTCATGCCAGTGTCGGCGTGGAGGTGCTCCATATCTCTCTCTCTCTCTCTCTCTCTCTCTCTCTCTCTCTCTCTCTCTCTCACACACACACACACACACACACACACACCGTTCACGGTAACCCATAAGAGTGGGAACAAGTCATCATACGAAAAACACCGACAAAGCGTCACACAATAACCTCCAGCCTTTACAACACCGTACTGCGTGTTGAATGCATCATCGGCGTGTCAGTGCACTCGACACTTTACGTGATTTCAAAAGTGGCAAAATCAGAAGTTGTCGGAGCACACACTACACGCTTGCTGTCCGTTTCCTGTGTTGCATGGCCCTATAGAGACGTGTAGCTCAATGTGACATTGTGAGCAATGGCCTTGTGCAAGACACCTGACTTCAAATCTGCCTTGGATGCAACTTCTGTTCCAATGTTCGCTCTGAAACTGGCTGAAGTGCACCTAAATTCACTGATTGCAGAAATATCTGTCGGGTCTGAAACCGACTGTCCGTAACAAGATATGACTCTCATCTCCGATCAGATTCTCTTTTAATGATGACTGCGCCGCGTTGCTCGCCTACGACTTGTACAACATTCCTTGTAGACACTTTGGACAGTCCACGGTAATACACAAATAAATCGGGAAATTTCACTCACGGTCTGGTTATAGGCACATATAAACACGCTAGGTCCTGCCTGTCTTTCTGCAATGTCTCGAAGTTGACTAATCTTACTAAGCTGGTTCGATACAACCCGATGTGTACGACTTTGTAGACAACATTAAGGAGAGATGGACTACAGAGCAGTGCAGCAACTGTCGTTGTAGGAAAGCTGGACAGGAGCAGAGATGATTACTGAATCAGTTAGTAAACAGAAAATTTACTTGTGTAAGGGGGTTGTTTGTGTTGTTGCTCCAGATGATAATTACACGAAATATTTGTCAGGATTTGTAAGCAGTGGGTCCTTGACATACGGCAATATGCGAACACCAAGAAGTAAGAAAAAAACAAAAGACTGATTATAAAACACGCACACTACGCAGACCCATCATCACTGTGTCTAACATCCTAACACCGGCTACTTATGGTCGTATCGAAAGGCTCCATGGCGAGCTAAGAAAAGAGACATATTCGCGCCCGAGGCCGCGCTCGTAGTTAAAACGGCGCGATGCGAACGCGGCCAGTCGCTTACTGCCTGCGTCGCGCGTCTACTGACCAAGCAGATTGTCAGCATTCCAGATAGGTCGGCTGGCGAGCGCGTGTTACGTACCGTACGGCTGCGAGCAACCCATAGATCCTTACACTTGCATTTTTCCAAGCATATGAAGATTCACTGCAAATAATACAGCGAGAAGTAGAGTATAGCTCACACAATATCAAAAAGGATGAGCCTCTCTGAACTGAAGCACAAACGATGGTGTTGGTGCCATGACTAGGTGGCGTCTGCATATCGTCACTTAGAGAAATAGCTCCGAGTGCATATGGGCAGTGGCAGAGGAGGGCCCTCTAGGTATGGAGCCGCTGGAGGCGTGGCTCAGCAGGCATACTCCATTGGGTCCACCGCATCCCGCATCACTACTATTGGCGTCTGACAGAAACTCACTCACTCACTGTATGCAAGTTGGGTTGGGTTGTTTGGGGGAAGAGAGCAAACTGCGAGGTCATCGGTCTCGTTGCATTAGCGAAGGACGGGGAGGGAAGTCGGCCGTGCCCTTTCAAAGGAACCATCCCGACATTTGCCTGGAGCGATTTAGGGAAATCACGGAAAACCTAAATCAGGATGGCTGGACGCGGGATTGAACCGTTGACCTCCCGAATGCGAGTCCAGTGTGCTAACCACTGCCCCACCTCGCTCCGTGTCTCTGACAGAAACTTGCAGTTCTGTTGTCATTTGACACCCATGGGGTGGTATCGATTACGTGGTACCCCACAGCTGACGGTCAAGTAAGTGAACACCACTTCATTGCCCTGACATTCGTTAGTGATGGAGATTCATACGAGCACATGGTAAGAGTTCCACGCCATCTACAATATATGATCGAAAGTGCGTGTTTTTCTTGGTTAGGGAGTGGTCCCCCTATTGCAGTTAAGAAAACGCTACATGCGAAAGGTTGTGACCACATTTTACAGCATTAGGTACTGCGTACAGTACAAAAATGCTAAGAGACGATGATTGTATAGCCATGAGAATGCATTCAGTTATTAGCAGCATCTGTAAGGCAGTGGCGTGTGGACAATAAAATTTCCGAAAAGGACTGGCCTACCCAAATTCCCGACATGAACCCAATGCAACACCTTTCGTATGAGTTAGAACGTCGATTTCGCTCCATACCGCAGCGTCCAATATCACTTGCTGTAGTGGAAACAGTGCTGACACGCTGCTCGATGCCCAAGAAAACCAGCAGGCAATGGCTGTTGACCGGGTTAATATGAGAGTGGGTCTAGCAGTGGAACCGAACAACCATTTACAAATTAAATGCACCAAAATAAAGAACAAACAGAGAACAGATTCTGTAATGTCAGTATTAGTAGCTGAATAACTGGTTACTTAGTAGAAGCAGGTATCGTATTTTAAAAATTAAATATCAGAAAGAAATAGTTAATACATAATTGGTTACTATCCAAGGAAATTCGATTGTGATTTGTATGGCATATTTTAGCCTTTCACACAATAGGCTGTATTTATAATACATAAATAAATATCACTACCTTCTATAGTTTTCGCTCCTGAGCGAGAATGGACAGCCATTCATTGACAGACGTTAGGACATCTCACCGAATGTGTCACCAGCAGGCGAAGGGTGGACACACCCCATATTAATGTAAACAATAAGCATCCGGATACTTTTGATCAAATAGCGTTTTTCGCTCTGGAGTGGCCCTCGTATTCCCTTAAGAAGATGACTAGTATATAGTCTGCGGGGCTCTTTTTCGTGGGTAACCTGCAATTCTGTGACTGGAAAACAGAATAAGATCTCAGACAGCAAAAATTTCCACACAGTGCAGCGCAGAGAAATGGACTGGAGAGGCGGGGCAGTAATAAAGTGAAAGATAGGGCTGTTCTCCGCCTGAATGGACTGCCCTCTCTGGGGGAAAACGGAGAGGGAGCTGGCGAATATTAGGCCAGATGAGCATCCAATCCATCCGAGATCTCCCCGGTCAACGACAGAGGGAAAAAATGGATTATCGCGGACACAGGGTATTCCAGAACGTCGTCAACAAACTATAGTAAACATTACGCAACACAGACGGACGTTTCTTTACTCAGGTAGATACAGTATATGACTCATCCTTTATCAAATAGTGCACATTTCTGTCCCACATGTAACAACAAGCGAATAATATACTCTTAACTTCGTTCTTCTTGTAATCCAAGAATTATTAAATAACAGTAAGTTCGCATAATAGGCTCTATTTTCTGCTTGCAGCATTTCTGTAACACACTAAAAGAAAAAAAAAACCAAAAAGAACATGTCTGAATGGAGCGGGCGCAGGTAAATGAGATGTACACGTCCCGACAAACAAATGACTACAATTTCAGAAAAAATTGGATGACTTATCCAAGAGAAAGAGGGAGAGCTTTACAAATTGACCGAATCAATAACGCGTTGGTCCACCTCTGGCCCCTGGGCAAGCATCATTCGGCTTGGCATTGACTGCTAGAGTTGTTGAATGTCGTCCTGAAGGATATCGTCCCAAATTCTGTCCAACTGGCGTGTTAGATCGTCAGAAACGAAAGATGGAAAGCCCTGTTCAAGTGTAATCTCAGGATGGCGTGCTGAAAGGCAACGAATGGGAGTGTAGATCTCTCCCTAGTTGAGAAAGTTTCAGACATTGTGGACCAGGCCCTCCAGTCAGCTCGGAATTTGATAATCCACCGCGCCAATTGGACAGAACTTAGCACCATATCCATCAGGCCGGCCGCTGTGACCGATCGGTTTTAGGCGCTTCAGTCCGGAACCAGCTGTTTATAGATACATTAGTTTAAGTTAGATTAAATAGTGTGTAAGCTTAGGGACCGATGACCTCAGCAGATTCCATAAGATCTTAACACGAATTTCCACAAGCAGGATCCATGAATTCATGAGGTCGTCTCCACACCCGTCACGTCCATCCGCTCTATACAATTTGAAACTAGACTCGCCCCTCGTCCGACCAGGCGACATGTTTCCAGTCATCAACAGTCCAATGTCGGCGTTGATGGGCCCAGGCGAGGCGTAAAGCTTTGTCTCGTGCACTCAACAAGGGTACACGAGTGTGCCTTCGGTTTCGAAAGCCCATATCGATGCTATTTCGTAGAATGGGTCGCACGCTGACACTTGTTGATGGCCCAGCATCGAAGACTGCGTCAATTTGCGGAAGGGTTGCACTTCTGTCACGTTGAACGATTCTCTTCAGTCGTCGTTGGTCGCGTTCTTGCGGGATCTTTTTCAGGCTGCAGCGATGTCGGAGATTTGATGTTTTATCTGATTCCTGATATTTACGGTACACTCGTGAAATGGTCGTACGGGAAAAGCCCCACTTCTTCGCTACCTCGGAGATGCTGTGTCCCATCGCTTTTGGACCGACTATAACACCACGTTCAAACTCACTTAGCCCGCATCTCGTGGTCGTGCGGTAGCGTTCTCGCTTCCCACGCCCGGGTTCCCGGGTTCGATTCCGGGCGGAGTCAGGGATTTTCTCTGCCTCCTGATGGCTGGGTGTTGTGTGATGTCCTTAGGTTAGTTAGGTTTAAGTAGTTCTAAGTTCTAGGGGACTGATGACCATAGATGTTAAGTCCCATAGTGCTCAGAGCCATTTGAACCATCAAACTCACTTAAATATTGATAACCTGCCATTGTAGCGGCAGTAGCCGATCTAACAACTGCGCCACACGTCTGTCTTATATAGGCGTTGCCGACCACCGCCTCGTATTTTGCCTGTTTACATATCTCTGTATTTGAATCGCATGTCTATACCAGTTTGGTTCAAATGGCTCTAAGCACTACAGGACTTAACATCGGAGGTCATCAGACCTCTAGACGTAGAACTACTTAAACCTAACCAACCTAAGGACATCACACACATCCATGCCCGAGGCAGGATTCGAAGCTGAGACCGAGCAGCAGTGCGGTTGCGGACTGAAGCGCCTAGAACCGCTCGGCCAAAAAGGCCGGCGGATACCAGTTTCTTTGGCGCTTCAGTATATTATCGCTCGTTATAAGGACACATAAATAATCAATGTTGATTATATATTAAAATATTTATTAGTGGTGTTCAGGTCTTTTCTTGTTGTCCTGGCCTTAGCAGGGTCCAGTATTTTTTACTTCTGCTTCCATTATTTCGTATATGTCTTTAATGGTGCTTACATATTTTGCCACAATCGTAATACCATCTGCATATTCACTTACACTACTGGCCATTAAAATTGCTACACCACGAAGATGACGTGCTACAGATGAGAAATTTAACCGACAGGAAGAAGATGCTGTGATACGCAAATGATTAGCTTTTCAGAGCATTCACACAAGGTTGGCGCCGGTGGCGACACCTACAACGTGCTCACATGAGAAAAGTTTCCAACCGATTTCACAAACACAAACAGCAGTTGACTGGCGTTGCCTGGTGAAACGTTGTTGTGATGCCTCGTGTAAGGAGGAGAAATGCGTACCACCACGTTTCCGACTTTGATAAAGGTCGGATTGTAGCCTATCGCGATTGCGGTTTATCATATCGCGACACTGCTGCTCCCGTTGGTGGAGATCCAATGGATGTTAGCAGAATATGGAATCGGTGGGTTCAGGAGGGTAATACGGAACGCCGTGCTCAGTCCCAACGGCCTCGTATCACTAGCAGTCGAGATGACACGCATCTTATCCGCATGGCTGTAACGGATCGTGCAGCCACGTCTCGATCCCTGAGTGAACAGATGGGGACGTTTACAAGACAACAACCATCTGCACGTACAGTTCGACGACGTTTGCAGCAGCATGGACTATCAGCTCGGAGACCATGGCTGCCATTACCCTTGATGCTGCATCACAGATACGAGCCCCTGCGATGGTGTACTCAACGACGAACCTGAGTGCACGAATGGCAAAACGTCATTTTTTCGGATGAATCCAGGTTCTGTTTACAGCATCGTGATGGTCGCATCCGTGTTTGGCGACATCGCTGAGAACGCACATTGGAAGCGTGTATTCGTCATCGCCATACTGGCGTATCACCCGGCATGATGGTATGGGGTGCCATTGGTTACACGTCTCGGTCACCTCTTGTTCGCATTGACGGCACTTTGAACAGTGGACGTTACATTTCAGATGTGTTACGACCCGTGGCTCTACCCTTCATCCGATCCCTGCGAAACCCTACATTTCAGCAGGATTATGCACGAACACATGTTGCAGGTCCTGTACGAGCCTTTCTAGATACACGAAATATTCGACTGCTGCCCTGGCCAGCACATTCTCCAGATCTCTCAGCAACTGAAAACGTGTGGTCAATGTGGCCGAGCAACTGGCTCGTCACAATACGCCTGTCACTACTCTTGATGAACTGCGGTATCGTGTTGAAGCTGCATGGGCAGCTGTACCTGTACACGCCATCCAAGCTCTGTTTGACGAAATGCCCAGGCGTATCAAGGCCGTTACTACGGCCAGAGGTGGTTTTTCTGGGTACTGATTTCTCAGGATTTATGCACCCAAATTGCGTGAAAATGTAACCACATGTCAGTTCCAGTACAATATATTTTTCCAATGAATACCCGTTTATCATCTGCATTTCTTCTTGGTGTAGCAATTTTAATGGCCAATACTGTATATGAGCAGATTTCGTCATAATTAAACCTCAGTTGACAGATATTGCCAGAGCATGGGAATTAGTGTGTAAGAGGGGGACACGGCACGCATCCTGTGGTGTCACCGCCAGACACCACACTTGCTAGGTGGTAGCCTTTAAATCGGCCGCGGTCCGTTGGTATACGTCGGAGCCGCGTGTCGCCACTATCAGTGATTGCAGACCGAGCGCCGCCACACGGCAGGTCTAGAGAGACTTCCTAGCACTCGCCCCAGTTGTACAGCATACTCTGCTAGCGATGGTTCACTGACAAAATACGTTCTCATTTGCCGAGGCGATAGTTAGCATAGCCTTTAGCTACGTCATTTGCTACGACCTAGCAAGGCGCCATTATCAGTTGCTATTGATATTGTAAATAATGTACAGACAAGAGCTACGTTCAACATTAATGGATTAAAGTTAAGTATTCCACAGCTACGTACGTTTTTTGTTAGTCTCATTTCCTTGACCTGTTCCAGACCTCACGCCAGCCTGCGTGAGCTAAAACGCGTGCCTTTCGGCCTCCTCTCAAAGTGGGTTGGCTGTCTTGCCAATCCACAACACATCCGTTATAGTGTACTCGGCTCGGTGGGCGTAACTCGACTCACGCCTCTGAACGATAATGGAGCGAGTCTGCACTGTGGTCACAAGGAAGGGCGGGGGGAGGGGAGACGCGTTCTGCGACCGTCTTCCGCCAAGTTTGGCGCAATTAATGGCGGCAATGCACCGCACCAGCAGAGGGGCGGGGAGCTGGCTGTTTGTGGCCCTCTTTTGCGGGACTGGATGCAGATTAGCGAGGCCTAATTTACGCTCGCCGCTAATTACTCCCCGCAAAACGACAGAGGACGGCCCTTTGTCTTTGCCGCCACCCACAACCGCACAAAGCGATTGCAGTCGACGTCGCCGTCTGCACAGCGAGAGCTGTGGCCCTGATACTCTTAGCGTCCGCAATAGGTAGTGTGTGCGTTTCGAGATTGGCACTATAACGGTATGTAAGTCCCTGACAAATCTCGCGAAAGCAAGTTTAAATACAGGTTGGGGAGAAAACACTTTGTCCTTCTAACGGCCTACCTACGAGGGCGTTCAATAAGTAATGCAACAGATTCAGTTGCATAAATGCCGAATTTGGATATCGTGGAATATTCCCGCTTCAGCCCCTATAGTTCCAAAAAGTTCCGTTAGCTGATGGCGCTATACGTAGCCTTGAAAATGGCGTCTGCAGCGGAATTGAGTTCCAAGCAGACATCCGTTGCTTGTGTTTCCATTGGCGGAAAACCAGACCATCGCAGATATTCATAACGCTTGCAGACTGTATACCGAGACATAGAAGTGTCTAAGTCTAGGGGAATCTGAAGTCCCATAGTGCTTAGAGCCATTTGAACCATTTGATTTGAAACTTGTTGGTCCCCGTATTTCGTGTGGCAACATCCGCAGATACATTCGGCGTTGTTCGGATGTACGGTGCATACTCGGTCTACTGCCCCAGTTTTCATGATTCCTGGACGACCTTCTACTGAAATTCCTTGTTTTCGGCGTTGAAAGGTTTTTCTTGTTGTGTTCTACGCATAATAGGTAGGGACGTCGACATGTTTTCGCGAATGGATCCCTTTGGCACAGCTGGTAAAAAGCTGTAAATTTTGTGTTCTGAGGTGATTCGCTTGCAATTTTTCTGGCGGCGTCTTTTGAGAAGTATGCTCTCTGTCCATTTTCCAAATGAACTGCTAGATGTTGCCCAGTTGGTTTGCTTTCGTGTATGGGACAACCGAAAATCTGCCTCGTTGCTTCGTTACAGTTGATGTATCTTCCCATTTGGTACAAGAGTATCTCTCGCTTCTGTTTTGTTGTTGACTGTTTTGGCTATTTGAAATATTGCCATCTCACTGCCTTCGTTCACACACTTCAGGCGTATTTAACGGCTTTCGCTGAATTGCAGTAGTCTATGTGTAAGTTTTGGAAAGTAGTGTGCTATATGGTACTACCCACTGATTATCTATTTCAATTCGTCGCTGCCTCGTATTCATATTTTTGCTGTGAAGACACCGTTTTTTGGTGATGGTCTTCTGAATTTGGGATAGCCATCAACCCGGGTCTGTGTGTCGTCCAACTACAGTTTTGGGTATTTTTTTTGTGCATTTCCCATCACTCTTACACGGGGAATAGGGGTTTAATACCCGCATGGTCCGTGAATTACGTTTTTCATGGTACGTACAGTTCCGAAACTTCTTGTGCATTGGGAAATTCAGCTTGGATGATTTTGTCGATATCCGTGGGATGAATTCTGTCGTATGAGATTGTGTGAGTGAGATAGTCCACGTTTTTACCATTCGAATGTGAACATTCAGCATCTAACGGTTCTTCAATGCCAATGAAATATACTTACGGAAATTTATGGTCTTCATTGGGTAGTGGTAGTAATGATTCTATATTGTGACAGATTTGTCCTTAGATAAGAAAAACATAATAATCTTTGTTAATGTTGATCGAAGTGGCAGCGAAAGAAGTCAATTAAGAAAGACGTTGTATGCTTTTATCTTTTGAAAAAGTACTTTTGATTCTCGCGTTTCCCCGGGCATGTAACGTAAAAATTCCTGCGGAGGTGTTTCCAGAGGTGGTAATAGAATTTTGCATTCATGCAACAGAATTCTGGTGTTTCTCTATTGAATTTTTTTGCGTAGCAAAATTGGCACATGTAATCCTTTTTTCCGATTACGACGTGTTTGTGCTTGTTATAGTCTTTCGTCGCGTTGCAGTGGAATGCTTCATTTTTCAGGTTGTACTGTTTACTTGTCCGCGCTTCTCGTAAGGTATATTTTCATGGCTGACTAGAGTTCGCAGTCTTTCGTTTTAAGATTGTGTCGCAATACTTTATTCTTCAGTCCGTTCATTTCGTTGTTCTTCGGTTTCTCTGCTTCTCACCATGTTCATTGACTTTATTGCATACTTACATGAGCTTCGCGATCTTTGTCTGTTTCGTTTTTTCTCTGTTCTTTTTGCATTCGCCCTTTTTTGCTTCGGAACTGGGAAATCTCCTCCTCTCTTAGGCTACATTCGGGCATGGTCTAAAACATGAATCAAATCAACTTTTTTATCAACAAAGACACTAAATACACTATACACACTTTATTTTCGATTTATATTCAATTACTGTACCACTTTGACTACTCACACTTCACTATTTGCTTTTATTCATTCACTCCACTACTTTTCCAGTTCCACCCTTCGTCACTGATAAGAAACTGACGTTCGAACCGACAACGGGTCTTGCTTTATATACCCCTAGCCAGTGGGTAGCCCCACCAATGGCAAATTCCAGAACGTAGCAAAAAGACTTCGAATGGTTCACAATGTTCCCAGAACATTCCACAACATTCAGGAGTGTTCTGGAATGTTCCACAATGATCCGGGATGTTCCGGAACATTCTGGACTTTTTCCGAATGTTCCAGACTATTCACGAACATTCCAGAATATCCCGGATCACTGTGGAACATTCCGGAACATTCTGGAATGTTTCTGTATGTCCATCATTTTGGCAGGTCTCTGGGACGACGACCGTTTACTATTGTGACAAAATAAAACACCTACAGCCGCTCTTACGATTTTATTTTATTTTGTTGCAATCAGTTTCAATGCTTCAATGCGTCATCTTGCTGGTTACAATGCTGACACATTATCTGCGTATCCAGTAATACTGGTAACTGATGTGATATACACGATGGTCCACTGGTAGTGACCGGGCCAAATATCTCACGAAATAAACATCAAACGAAAAAACTACAAAGAACGAATCTCATCTAGCTTGAAGGGGGAAACCAGATGCCACTATTGTTGTCCCGCTACATGGCGCTGCCATAGGTCAAACGGCTATCAACTGCGTTTTTTTAAATAGGAACCCCCATTTTTTATTACATATTCGTGTAGTACATCAAGAAATGAATGTTTTAGTTGGAACACTTTTTTCGCTTTGCGATAGATGGCGCTGTAATAGTCACAAACGTATAAGTACCTGGTATCACGCAACATTCCGCCAGTGCGGACGGTAATTGCTTCGTGATACATCACCCGTGTTTAAATGGACCGTTTACCAATTGTGGAAAAGGTCGATATCGTGTTGACGTATGGCTATTGTGATCAAAATGCCCAACGGGCGTGTACTATGTATGCTGCTCGGTATCCTGGACGACATCATCCAAGTGTCCGGACCGTTCGCCGGATAGTTACGTTATTTAAGGAAACGGAAGTGTTCAGCCACATGTGAAACTTCAACCACGACCTGCAACAAATGATGATGCCCAAGTAGGTGTTTTAGCCGCTGTCGTGGCTACTCCGCACATCAGTAGCAGACAAATTGCGCGAGAATCGGGAATCTCAAAAACGTCGGTGTTGAGAATGCTACATCAACATCGATTGCACTCGTACTATATTTCTATGCACCAGTAATTGCATGGCGACGACTTTGAACGTCGTGTACAGTTCTGCCACTGGGCATAAGAGAAATTATGGGACTATGACAGATTTTTTGCACGCGTTCTATTTAGCGACGAAGCGTCATTCACCAACAACGGTAATGTAAACCGGCATAATATGCACTGTTGGACAACGGAAAAACCACGATGGCTGCGACAAGTGGAACATCAGCGACCTTGGCGGGTTAATGTATGGTGCGGCATTATGGGAGGAAGGATAATTGGCCCCCATTTTATCGATGGCAATCTAAATGATGCAGTGTATGCTGATTTCCTACGTAATGTTCTACCGATGTTACTACAAGATATTTCACTGCATCACAGGTTGGCGATGTACTTCCAACATGATGGATGTCCGGCACATAGCTCGCGTGCGGTTGAAGTGGTATTGAATAGCATATTTCATGACAGGTGGATTGTTCGTCGAAGCACCATTCCACGGCCCGCACGTTCACCGGATCTGACGTCCCCGGATTTCTTTCTGTGGGGAAAGTTGAAGGATATTTCCAATCGTGATCCACCGACAACGACTGACAACATGCGTCAGTGCATTGTCAATGCATGTGCGAACATTACGGAAGGCGAACTACTCGCTGTTGAGTGGAATGTCATTACACGTATTGCCAAATGCATTGAGGTTGACGAACATCATTTTAAGCATTTATTGACTTAATGTGGTATTTACAGGTAATCACGCTGTAACAGCACGCGTTCTCAGAAATGATAAGTTTACAAAGGTACATGTATCACATTGGAACAACCGAAATAAAATGATCAAAAGTTCCTACGTTCTGTATTTTAATTTAAAAAATCTACGTGTTACCATATGTTTGTGACTATTACAGCGCCATCTATCACAAATCGAAAAAAGTGGTTCAACTAAAACATTCATATTTCTTTACGTATTACACGAATATGTATTAAAAATGGGGGGGTTCCTATTTTTAAAAAAACGCAGTTGATATCCCTCTGACCTATGGCAGCGCCATCTAACGGGCCAACCATAGCGCCATCTCGTTTCCCCCTTCAAGCTAAACAAGTTTCATTCTTTGTAGTTTTTTCGTTTGACGCTCATTTCATGAGATATTTGGCCCGGTCACGATCAATGGACCACCCTGTATATATAGGGATCAAATCAACCCGTACGGCATCAACAACAGCCTGAAGATGAGACAGTGAAGCGTTGAAACTGGTTGCAATAAAATAAAATCATAACGACGGCTGTTGGTGTTTCATTTTGTCACAAATTCTGGAATGTTGTGGGAAGTTCTCGATTACTCTCGAATGCTCTGGAACGTTCTAGAAATTTATAGAGGCCGAATCTTCCCAGCCCTTACATCTTCAAATGCAGGACCTTCAGGTGAAAGCGGGAACCCTCTTCATGGATGGAGGATAGAGGGCTACCACACCATGTAAGTCCTTCGATCGTACCTGGACTTGTTTATGTGTTTTAGCGGCACGCACCTTGTACACTTACTTCTATAAAATATATTAATGAAGTTTATACAGTCCGCAGCTTCTGGTGTCGCGGTAGCGTTCTCGCTTCCCAAGCACGGTGTCCGGGTTCGATTCCCGGCGGGGTCATGGATTTTGACTCGGACTGGGTGATGTGTCGTCTTCATCATCATCAATCGTCCCCAATACGGTCGGAGGAAGGCAACGGCAAACCACCTCCATTAGGACCTTGCTTAGTACGGCGGTGCGGGTCTCCCGCATCGTTCCCCTACGCTCTGTCAAGAAGCATGGGACTTCATTTCCATTTTCAAGTTTATGCAAAAACCTTAGTGCTCGACATATCCGAAAGAACAGATACCATCTTCATACATAGTTCAGGCCAACCGGCCATGACCTCCTTCTTCTGTGCGGATGCAGACGCATTGCCCGAATTCTTACGGGACTCGGTCGGACTGTCTGCCGAGGGTAATGAGTATAACGGGCAGGGGCACTACGAATGTAGTGTGTGGACATTAAGTTGGGAATGTGGGTCTCACGGGGAGCGTGCAAGGCATATGTTCCTGCAGTCGCACTATCGTCTGTGCCCTCGGTGGCTCAGATGGTTGCCGGCACGGTAACTCAGCGTGTTCGGTCAGAGAGCTGGTTGGCCTCTGTAATGAGAAAGTGAGTGGAAGGATCTACAAACAAAATTAAAAGGAATGTCATGTGACGTCCACAACGACGAACACAACGATCAGCAACCAAAAAAAAAAAAAAAAAAAAAAAAAAAAAAGTGGATAGAGCGTCTGACATGTAAGCAGGAGATCCCGGATTCGAGTCCCGGTCGGGGCAGACATTTGCAACTGTTACCGTTGATGTACCGGGTGATCAAAAAGTCAGTATAAATTTGAAAACTTAATAAACCACGGAGTAATGTAGACAGAGAGGTAAAAATTGACACACGTGCTTGGACTGACATGGGGTTTTATTAGAGACGCGTGAAAGATCTCTTGCGCGCGTCGTTTGGTGATGATCGTGTGCTCAGCCGCCACTTTCGTCATGCTTGGCCTCCCAGGTCCCCAGACCTCAGTCCGTGCGATTATTGGCTTTGGGGTTACCTGAAGTCGCAAGTGTATCGTGATCGACCGACATCTCTAGGGATGCTGAAAGACAACATCCGACGCCAATGCCTCACCGTAACTCCGGACATGCTTTACAGTGCTGTTCGCAACATTATTACTCGACTACAGCTATTGTTGAGGTATGATGGTCGACATATTGAGCATTTCCTGTAAAGAACATCATCTTTGTTTGCTTTGTCTTACTTTGTTACGATAATTATTGCTATTCTGATCAGATGAAGCGCCATCTGCCGGACATTTTTTGAACTTTTATATTTTTTGGTTCTAATAAAACCCCATGTCATTCCAAGCGTGTGTCTCAATTTGTACTCTATCTACATTATTCCGTGATTTATTCAGTTTTCAAATTTATACTGACGTTTTGATCACCCGGTATATCAACCCCTGTCGACAGCGTAGGGTGTTAATGTAATTATCATTTCTTTCTTAGTGCTCGACTCCTATTTGGCACACCGACAGTTTTTTAGTAATTCGTAATACCCGCTCCTCATAGTTTTAAATAGCCAGTGCAGTCATTATTAACCTTTAAGTATAAAATAAAATTTTTGTCACTGATAAATCTAAAAACGGAATTTTACACTCAATCAGTCATGCAATCGATATGCGTAAAGATATTACTCGATAATGTTGAATATCGATAGTTCTCTGTCGCTGTCCCGACCGTAATGTAAAGGGGGCTTTGGCGCTGAACTCGGGATGAAGACAGTGGCGGACAGGTTTCCTTCAGAAAACACGCACTCAGGCTTCGTGCTGGCGCGAAGCATCGCGTGCTGCCCTGTGCCCACCACCGGCCGTCCACCTGCCGTGCCGTGTCCTTGCGGCCCGGCCCGCACCTGGCCGCCGCCGCATTACGCACGACTTCTCCAGCCTCGCAATCAGCCCGGCCACAGCTGTCGGCAGCCGCCGCCAAGGATACACGCACAACAATGCGTCGCGGCTCACCGCGCTCCCTTTGTCTGGCTCTGCGTCTTCCTTAAGTCAAGGCCACTTCTACTTCGATAACCTTGAGCCGTGGTAAAAATTGCTGTTTTGAAGAGCGCGCCGCAGCGCGTAGTGTGAAGCAGTCGCCCTCCGTTTCTGGCGGTGGCGCCGCTGTGGCAGTCGCAGCTTTGGTGTCTCCCTCTGGTGGAAAAGGGGAGAGGTTGCCTGTTCACGTGCATTTAAGGGGCGCTATGAGCTCGCCAGTCTCCAATCCAAAGCCCACAACCGCCTCCGACTCCTCAAACTCCTCTCTGGCCGGACATGGAGGTTGCACCCTTCTACCATCCTCCACACCTACAAATCCTTAATCCGTCCTATCCTCTGTTATGCCAGTCCCGCCTGGATATCTGCCCGCCCCCCCCAAAGTCTGTAAGTCCCTCCAGATCGTTGAGCGTCATGCACTCCGCCTCGCATTCCGTATACCTCCCGACCCCCACGCGGATCCTCTATGACCTGATTCCTTTCGCCCATCTGCTCCTGTTCCTCAAACATATCCGCATACTCTACACCTCCCGCCGCCTTGATCCCCCTCACCCCCTGGTTGTTCCTCCCCACTCCCATCCCCGCCCCCCTGCCACATCTTCACTGTTGTGTCCCCCCTACCCTCCAGCTCTACACCCTTCATCTCCTTTCCCAAGGCGGCTCCCATCAACTCCCCCTCCCGGATGATGCCCTCTCTCCCTCCATTTATCCCTCCTATCAACTCTAATCCCCACCCCCCCTCCTTTCCTCTGTCCTTTCCCTGGGCTCCCTCTCCCCCCTTCCCTCCTGATTTCTCCCCACCAAACCTCTCCCTACCTCCCTTCTTCCCCCCCCCCCCAAGTCCTTTTGTATTCCCCTCCTCTGCCTTCCCCACTCCCCATCGCGTCTGCCCAGCACCCCCCACCCCTCTTATGTGTCCTCATCCTCCATCGGCTCCTTTCCCGCCTCCCCCCTTCGCTCTTCCTCTCCTTCCCCCCTTTTTTTATTTTCCCATCATCTGTCCAGTTTCTCACCACCTGCTCTCGGCTGTGGTATGTCACATTTGCTAACTTTTTAGTGCACCAGTGAATGTTCAGTGTTGTTTGTCTTTCTCGTGTTGCAAACAGAAACCATGCTGTCGCTGGGTGTGAATTTTATGTCTTTTGCGAACAGAAACAAGACTGTCGCCGTGTTTTTTAATTGTCTGTCTATTGATTTACCTGTCTGCTTTGTATATATTTTATTAGCATCATCATCCCTTTGTTCTATGTTTTAAGTTCCACGATTTTTTCGCCCTGTTACTATTTAATTCTCCGATTTTATCGCCTGGTTTTATTATTTATTCTCTTCATCTTTTTAACAAAGTCTGTAGGCTGAAGAGCGGCATACTAAGCTGCTGCCAGCCCGCCCCCGTCGGGGGAAATCGAAATTCAGTAAGGAAAAAACTCGCCAGTCGGCCAGTCGGAGTGAGTCTGGGTCCTCTCATCCTCAGCTTGCTAGTCTGTCTCTTGTCCGCATTTGTTAGGCAGTTAGTGTCTGTCTGTCGTTCGGAGTGCTAGTATGTCTGTCGTTCGGATCAATCTTTAAAGCCGGCAGAATGAGAGTCTTTCCACTCCGCCAGTAAGAGAACTCAGCGAGTGGTCGCCCGGTCGGGGCTTAGTTTCTGCATCTGACTCTGCGCGTTAGGCCGCCAGTCTGCTCGAGTTTGCTCAGGCAATGGTCATTGGCGGTTAGATCGATCGGTTGGTCGGTCGCGCACTGAGACACAAGATGACTTGTCCCTCTTGAGCGTCGGCGCATGTGACGTCGCCACGTCAGTCCAGTGGGCCGCGGCGTATAGCGAGGGGTCGACACGAGAGCAACAGGAGTCAACCCACGACATCAGCCTGGCCCGTGCGAGCTGCGACGCCGTGAGACGGGAGATCGGCGCGTCTTCCTGCGTCCGTTGAAGCGGCTGGCAGCGGACGGTTCGGGAGAGCGATTTGTGGGTGCTGCGGCAGGTGTTCTCGAGAAATCGCAGTTTATTAGAAGTGATTGGTGATATGTTGTTTGATTTACTCTTGTTGAATTCGTTTTCTTGGTGAGGTCACCACCCGTTTCGCTTCGGGGTCGTCCCACCATTCTTTTCGGTTTGCCCACCCGCGGGAAGGTGGTGGTTTATAAATTGGGTGGTCCGTTTTTCCCTTGTGGGGTAGGGGCGGGTTAGAGCAACCTGCGGTTCGGGTTATTCGGTAATCTCCCTATGAATCAATCTACTGTACGTTAGTAGCTGCCTCTGTCATGTTTGTCGGGTTTGGTGTGTTAACGAATTTATTGCTTGGAGTGTAACGGCCTATCTGAAATATGTTTTGATCTTTGCAAACATTGATCTTATTGCCTATGATCTTGAGAGGCGGTATCTGTGTACTGTAGAGCATCTTAACTATTGTTTGGCCAACCTTGTAGAATTTTATATAAGATTGCATTTCATGGGCTTTTATTTAAATGATCAATTTATTATACAAAGTTGCCACCCTTTCACCATAGTACTGTTCTTAGAAGTTAAAATCAAGTTGCACCTTCGGTGGCAAGGTTAATATTTTAATTGTTAGCGCTTTGTACCATTTCCATCCCTCCTACAGGGGGTGCATAGTTTGTGTGCTTGTGTAAATTGTTAAATCTCTTGGTCTAAAGTTATCTGGTGTGTTGCAGATTTGCACCAGTGTAGTCTTTCAGAGGCTGTTGTGAGCGGCCGTAACTACGGCCGTGTCAAAAGGGAGCGGCAAAGGTTCTCTGCCCAAAAGCTCATATAATCAAAACATGTTTCTTCCTGCCTCTGAATAAATTGTAACTTCGATATTTAGAGGGTGCTTTCTCATTATGTTGTGGACTGACAAGACAGCCAGTCCACAGTGACGGGTAACCGAAAGGCACGCGCTTAAACTCACGCAGGCTGGCGTGAGGTCTGAAACAGGATACATAATGAATGCTATAAAGAAAAGCACGTAGCTGCTGGAATACTTAACTTTAATCCATCATTTCAGTACATCGTTCTGGACGGTACGTTCAAGACTATAAACTGTTAATGGCGCCTGGCTAGGTCGTAGCCATTGACTTAGCTGAAGGCTATTCTATTCTCTGCAAATGAGAAAGGCTTCGTCAGTGTAGTCGCTAGCAAGTCGTCCGTACAACTGGGGCGAGTGCTAGTAAGTCTCTCGAGACCTGCCGTGTGGTGGCGCTCGATCTGCGATCACTGACAGTGGCGACACGCGGGTCCGACATGTACTAATGGACCGCGGCCGATTTAAAGCTACCACCTAGCAAGTGTGGTGTCTGGCGGCGACACCACACATTATAATTTTAAATCTGTTTCTTTTAAAAAAATGCTTTTAGGCACTATTAAAGTGAATAAAATTCCCATTTGTTAAAAGGAATTTGGTTATTATTTCATCAGTTACTCCCTTGCAACTACTTAAATGTGTTAATGTCCTTGATGAATCCCTAGTAAATAAAATAAATTCTTAAGAACATTCTTTGAAAATAAATCACGGTTCAAACGTCATAAAATCTCAGCCGCTTTAACTCAAAATTATTGTCAGGAAACTGGAATGCATACATCTTGCTTACTATGGTTGCCCTTGTCTTCACTGCAAAGACTGTCTCTATGCAGCTCTTCAGGCTTGTCTATCCCAACTGTAGCACACGTTTTATCTGGTGATCACCCTCTCCTGCTCCCAGTCAGTACAGCCTTATTCAGCTGCCCCTACCGGTGGGTTTTATGCAACCTGCGACACCTTCAAAAACCACACACAAGATTTTCACATTCTCTCGGTCGCTACATGCAAATTGTTAGACCTACAGGATCTTTTTGCAGGAAATTTAATATACACTACTGGCCATTAAACTTGCTACACCACAAAGATGACGTGCTGCAGACGTGAAATTTAACCGACAGGAAGAAGATGCTGTGATATGCAAATGATTAGCTTTTCACAGCATTCACACAAGGTTGGCGCCGGTGGCGACACCTACAACGTGCTCACATGAGAAAAGTTTCCAACCGATTTCACAAACACAAACAGCAGTTGACCGGCGTTGCCTGGTGAAACGTTGTTGTGATGCCTCGTGTAAGGAGGAGAAATGCACACCATCACGTTTCCGACTTTGATAGAGGTCGGATTGTAGCGTATCGCGATCGCGGTTTATCGTATCGCAACATTGCTGCTCGCGTTGGTCGAGATCCAATGACTGTGAGCAGAATATGGACTCGGTGGGTTCAGGAGGGTAATACGAAACGCCGTGCTGGATCCCAACGGCCTCGTATCACTAGCAGTCGAGATGAAGGCATCTTATCTGCATGGCTGTAACGGATCGTGCAGCCACGTCTCGATCCCTGAGTCAACTCATGGGGACGTTTGCAAGACAACAACCATCCGCGCGAACAGTTCGACGACGTTTGCAGCAGCATGGACTATCAGCTCGAAGACCATGGCTGCAGTTACCATTGGCGCTACATCACAGACAGGAGCGCCTGCGATGGTGTACTCTACGACGAACCTGGGTGCACGAATGGCAAAACGTCGTTTTTTGGGTTGAATCCAGCTTCTGTTTACAGCATGATGATGGTCGCATCCGTGTTTGGCGACACCGCGGAGAAAGCACATTGAAAGCGTGTATTCGTCATCGCCATACTGGCGTATCACCCGGCGTGATGGTATGGGGTGCCATTGGTTACACGTCTCGGTCACCTCTTGCTCGCATTGACGGCACTTTGAACAGTGGACGTTACATTTCAGATGTGTTACGACCCGTGGCTCTACCCTTCATTCGATCTCTGCGAAACCCTGCATTTCAGCCGGATAATGCACGACCGCATGTTGCAGGTCCTGTACGAGCCTTTCTGGATACAGAAAATGTTCGACTGCTGCCCTGGCCAGCACATTCTCCAGATCTTTCACCAATTGAAGACGTCTGGTCAATGGTGGCCGAGCAACTGGCTCGTCACAATACGCCAGTCACTACTCTTGATGAACTGTAGTGTTGAAGCTGCATGGGCAGCTGTACCTGTATACGCCATCCAAGCTCTGTTTGACTCAATGCCCAGGCGTATCGTTATTACGACCAGAGGTGGTTGTTCTAGGTCCTGATTTCTCAGGATATATGCACCCAAATTGCGTGAGAATGTAATCACATGTTAGTTCTAGTATAGTATATTTGTCCAATAAATACCCGTTTATCATCTGCATTTCTTCTTGGTGTAGCAATTTTAAATGCCAGTAGTGTAGTTAAATTTTGTTCTTCAATACGTTTTCGGTGGAGGCTGTAGTTTTCGAATTATTCAATAAAACCGCACAGGGCGGGGAAAATGAAAGTGGAGCGGACGAGAGGGAGCATTAACAGAGCAGGGAAGACCTAAAGTTAATGGTTCAAATGGCTCTGAGCTCTATGGGACTTAACATCTGAGGTCATCAGTCCCCTAGAACTTAGAACTACTTAAACCTAACTAATCTACGGACATCACACACATCCATGTCCGAGGCAGGATTCGAACCTACGACCGTAGCGGTTGCATGGTTCCAGACTGAAGCACCTAGAACCGCTCGCCAACAGGATGGAACAGCTGCCCGTACAGCCAGCTGAATCTTGCAGCACGTTCACAAATTCTTCACACCTGACAGTGTTGTCAGCAGAGGTGAGTCTGGTCGCGGCCCCAGCTGGCCACCCAAGTCACCTGATCTGTCAGTGTGCGATTACTTTGTGTGAGGAGCCATCAAGCTGTATCGCAACAACCCTCGTAGTCTTCAAGAACTGCATCGGAAGATTTTGGATGAGACTGCAGCAACTGCAGCAGTCCACCTTCGATCCTCCCAAAAGTGCCGAGAGATGAATGGTGGTCACTTTCAACATCTGCTATAATCAGACTAGTACCATATTTCCTTTCCTCTGCTTTGTTTCTTTGCAACCTGGAGCTCTTTTCTCCAGGCTACTTTTACTTGCCCCACCTCTAGAAAAGTGAGCATCAAACGCGTTTTTCTTTAAAACTCGGAAACCATGGCCTTCAGAGAAAACGTATCTCCATACAATATTTTACTACATTAAATTTCCTACAAAAAGTTCGTGTTCATTTTTTCTGTAGGAGTAATAGTTTGCACGTAGCGAGCGAGAGAATAGGAAAGTATTGCAATTGGTATTTGAAGACGTTGCGGGCTGCATAAAACCCAGAGCTAGAAGCAACTAGTTCACCCTGTAAAAAAGACTTAGGAGAGAATCGGAGCAGACCTCTTATATTGTTTAGAGATGATGCTCTCATTTACCGTCTTGTAAAGTCATCAGATGATGAAAACGAATTGCAAAATGATTTAGACAACATATTTGTAACGTGTAAAAAGTGGCAATTGACCCTAAATACTGAAAACTGTCCGGTCATTCACATGAGCACTACAAAGAATCCGTTGAATCTCGGTTACACGATACATCACACAAATCTGAAGGCTATCAGTTCAAATACTTGTAAATACTTACAAATTACACTACGAATAACTCAAACTGAAACTATCGAACAGATAATGCTGTGGGGAGAGAGAACCAAAGATTGCGATCTGCTGACAGAGCAATATGCAATAGGAATACTAAAAGACTGCCTACAGTAAGCTCGTCCTTCCTCTTCTGGAGTATTGCTGCGCTGCATCAGACCCCCATTACATAGTACTTACAGAGGACATCGAAAGAAATCAAAGAAGGACGGCTCGTTTTGAATTATCGCAAAACAAGGGAGAGTGTGTCCCATGATAGGTAAGTTAGGTTGGCAATCATTAAAACAATGGCATTTACGTTGCGGCAAGATATCTTCACGAAATTTCAATCGCTAACGTTCTCTTCCAAATGCGGACAAATTTGGTTGATGCCCACTTACAATAGGGAGAAATTATCGTCGTAAGAAAGTAAGATAAAGCACACCTCGCACGGAACCATTTAAGTGTTCGTTGTCCCGCACGCTGATTCAGAATGGAACGATAGAGAAATAGTCTCAAAGTGGCTTGATAAACCCTCTGCCAGGCACTTAATTGTGTATTCCAAAGCAGTCAAGTAGATGTAGACACCGATGAGCAATCCTCTTCATCCCGGCATAACTAAAGAAAAGTATACCAATTTGAACATGACTACAGAAAAATACATGAATTTGAATCAACTTACTGTAGCGAAGCGTTGGTCTTTTTTCACAATTTCTACCCCTAACGCTCCCCTCCACCACGGAAGTAATTTATCTTTGAATTTCAGGATGACTCCTAACAACATATCCCTTCTTTTTTCCGCAATTTGATCCAGTACGTCCCCACGCCCGGCTTCCCGGGTTCGATTCCCGGCGGGGTCAGGAATGTTCTCTGCCTCGTGATGACTGGGTGTTCTGTGGTGTCCTTAGGTTAGTTAGGTTGAAGTAGTTCTAAGTTCTAGGGGACTGATGACCAAAGATGTTAAGTCCCATAGTGCTCAGAGCCATTTTGATCCAGTACATCCTCATCAGAATAATGTACAAAAGAACGCAGAAGAAAATTGAGGATCTGCTACACGACAATCATTTTCGCTACTGGATAGGTAAAGGCACCAGGCGCAGTACCTGCGTTGCGCTTGATATTGGAAGCAAGACTTCAGCAAAATCAAGGCACCTTCATAGGATCTTCTCCGACCTAGAAACGAACGTATGTATATAACCTACAGTACTTGTAAGCCACAGCTAGCGAGTCTGCAAACGATCCTATTGATAGGGTATCTCAGTATGACCAACAATTCGACAAATATAGAAGTTCAAACTCAGTAGTTTGAGTCTATCACTACGGTATGGAAAGAGAAATAGTCACAAAAACAAAGTATCAACCGAAAAAAATAAGTCCCACAACATGCTGGCAAAAGGAAATGTGGTAAAACCAAAAAAGGGTAAACAATGTAGCGTAGCGGACTAAGTTGCTTACTGCAATACTGACAATGCCAAATACAGGACACGTGTCACGTGGAAATATTTTCACAGACACCTGACAATCTGTTCATCGATAGCACGAGAGCTATTTACACATATCAAAAAAGGTTTTGCATCACCCCGGTTCACAGAAATCCTGAAGATAGACGTTGACTGTGGATATCACACACACAGTCCCTTTGACTGTTCAGAGATGTCACTAAACCCGCCCAAAGATGTAAACAACTATCCATGAGCAACGCCTATTAGACGGAGGGTGTCAGACAGCCGATCAGTTCCAGTCATTGAACAAAGGAGGAGGTCACGGCTCTTTAGTTCAACCATGCCTACACGGTCAATACAGCGGTTCGATCGCGTCCTGATTGTTACTTTATGGTAGGAAGGGCTCTCAACAAGGGAAGTGTCCAGGCGTCTCGGAGGGAACCAAAGCGGTGTTGTTCGCACATGGAGGAGGTACAAAGAGACAGGAACTGTCGATGACATGTCTCTCTCATGCCGTCCATGGGCTACTACTGCAGTGGATGACCGCTACCTAGGGATTATGGCTCGGAGGAACTCTGACAGCAATGCCACCATCTTGAATAATGCTTCTCGTGCAGCCACATGACGTCGTGTTACGACTCAAACTGTGCGCAATAGGCTGCACGAAGCGCAACTTCACTCCCGACGTCCACGGCGAGGTCCATCATTGCAACGACGATACCATGCAGCGTGGTAGAGATGGTCCCAACAGCATGCCGAATGGACCATTCAGGATTGGCATCACGTTCTCTTCGCCGATAAGTGTCGCATATGCCTTCAGCCAGACAATAGTCGGAGAAGTGTTTAGTGGCAACTTGGTCAGGTTGAACGCCTTAGACACACTGTCCAGCGAGTGCAGCAAGGTGGAGGTTCCCTGCTGTTTTGGGGTGGCATTATGTGGGACCGACGTACGGCGCTGGTGGTCACAGAAGGCGCCGTAACGGCTGTACGATACGAGAATGCCATCCTCCGACCGATAGTGCAACCATATCGGCAGAATATTGGCGAGGCATTCGTCTTCATGGACGAAAATTCGCGCCCCATCATGCACATCTTGTGAATGAGTTCCTTCACGATAACGACATCGCTCGACTAGAGTGGCCAACATGTTCTCCGGACATGTACCCTAACGAACATGCCTGGGATAGATTGAAAAGGGCTGTTTAGGGACGACGTGACCCACCAACCACCGTGAGGGATCTACGCCGAATCGCCCTTGAGGAGTGGGACAATCTGGACCAACAGTGCCTTGATAAACTTGTGGATAGTATGCCACGACGAATGCAGGCATGTATCAATGCAAGAGGACGTGCTACTGGGTATTAGACCAGCACATCTGGTCTCGATATATAGGGGTACACCATGTAATGTGTCGTTTTCATGAGCAATAAAAAGGGCGGAAATGTTTATGTTGATCTCTATTCCAATTTTCCGTACAGGTTCCAGAATTCTCAGAACCGAGGTCATGCAAAACTTCGTAGTTTCAAGCTCTGATGGATCGCGAAGTGGAAGCCACTGTGAAAATCAAGAATGTTTAATTTGCAACAGGTTGCTACACCTTCCAACTACTTCTCTACACACTCGCCGCTCAGACTTAAAGACACTTGTAACGTTGTACAAAATTCCTAGTATCCTAGTCTTAGAAGTCAGCCGCCTGTGATATCCGCCAATTCCCTACACTGCTCTGTAGCTCGTTGTCTGTGACAAAATATTCTCCTCATGGCCAGCTGTTCTTGTGAACGAAGAGATGAAAGTAAGAGGTAGCGCCTTCTTTGCCCCTGCAGTGAGCGGCCCAGCCGTGGCAAATGATAACATTCCTGTTCGCTTGCTCGTAATTGCCCTTCGTAGGCGATTTTCTCGAACCACCTGATGCGCGAGACCGAGACCGATGGCCTTTGTAGTCTGGTCCCTTCAACCCCACAAACCAACCAATCTGATCCGCTCGTTGAACGAGGACATCGGTTGACATTTCCATTCACTGACCACCCGCGTCATGAATGTGTCTGTTCGTTCTGCCTCAGAGTGTCTGCACCATTTCTGCACTTCGCTGTTACGTATGAGAGTTAGGTTATGTCAGCACGCACTTCACACTAGAAGGGGGGGGGGACTGATCTAGACGTCTTGACGTGCTCACTGTGCGTTCAGAAATGAAAAGAGCGACGTGACGCGACCGACAGGCATACTAGAGACACTGCCCATCACATCTGCAAAAAGCTTCACCGGATTTTCTCTCTAGTTTCAACTTCGCGACTGGTCGGACGGTAAAAAAAAACATCCCTCGTACCTAAAAATGAAAATTGTTCTCCTTCTTCCGCATCTTTCCTGATGTAGTGAAGCTTGGACAACTACATGTAGCTATGTTTTCCCCATACACATAATTAGTTTTTTTAGATAGCGGTTCCTGCAGCGCTCTCCAGCACACTTTAGACTGCGTTTTTTCCTTCCTCATTTGTCTCTTCCAACATAAATATAATGGCATCATATATAATCACACGTGCACAAACACCAATAAATGAAAAGCGCTAGTTTGCAATACCATGCTATGCAGTAAAAACACAGCAACGAGAACGATGGAATTGTGCTAAAGACAGTCAACTCACAGGTGTTATAGTCTTGATTCGCAGTCAGCCCACTTGGAGCAGTGAAAGTTTATCAGTAAAACACCTGCATTCTTATTGGGTGATTTCAAGTCTTCTATATATGTTTTCCTTTCGTAGTAAAGAGAAGCTGGATTCATCGCATTTTGTTCCTGATTATGGCTTCTTGTGTGTATTGCATTCTTTGAAATGTGAATATGTTGCCCGTGTTCTGCTTTATATTTGTTCGCATCCGTAATATTGGTTGGAGCAATTGATACCATATTTCGTTTTGTTTCATACAACACAGAAGCTGGACCTGTCGTATAGTGCTGTGTGTAGTTATGTACATTTTCTTCTGCCTACTAATCCTCGAGTTAACTGCTCGATTTAAATGTGTTGTAAGTACACTGAAGCGCCAAAGAAACAGGTATAGGCATGCGTATTCAGGTAGAGAGAAAAGTAAAAAGGTAAAATACGGCGCTGCGGTCGGCAACGTCTATGTAAGACAACACGTGTCTGGCGCAGTTGTTAGGTCGGTTACTGCTGCGACAATGGCAGGTTATCAAGATTTAAGTGAGTCTGAACGTGGTGTTATAGTCGGCGCACGAGCGATGGGACACAGCATCTCCAAGGTAGAGATCCAGTGGCGGTTTTCCCGTACCACCGTTTCACGAGTGTACCGTAAATACCAGGAATCCGGCAAAACATAAAATCTCCGACATCGCTGCGGCCTGAGAAAGATCCGACAAGAACGGAGTGATCCGACGACTGAAGAGAATCGTTCAACGTGACAGAAGTGTAACCCTTCCTCAAGTTGCTGCAGATTTCAATGCTGGGTCATCAACAAGTGTCAGCGTGCGGACCATTCAACGAAACTTCATCGATGTGGGCTTTCGGAGCCAAACGCCCACTCGTGTCGCCATTATGACTGCACGACACAAAGCTTTACGCCTCGCCTGGGCCCGTCAACACCGACATTGGACTGTTGATGAAACTGGAAACATGTTGCCTGGTCGGACGAGTCTCGTTTCAAATTGTATCGAGCAGATGGACGTGTACGGGTATGGAGACAACCTCATGAAATCATGGACCCTGCATCTCAGCAGGGGACTGTTCAAGCTGGTGGAGGCTCTGTAGTGGTGTGGGGCAAGTGCAGTTGGAGTTATATGGAGCGCCTCATATGTCTAGATACGACTCTGACAGATGACAGGTACGTAAGCATCCTGTACGATCAGTATGCATTCCAAAGGATTTGGGCAACTCCATCGGGACGAGGCGACACCCCATTCGTCCAGAATTACTACAGAGTGACTGCAGGAACACTCTTCTAAGTTTCAACACTTCTGCTGGCCACAAACTCCCCAGATATGAGCATTATTGAGCATATCTTGGATGCCTTGCAACGTGCTGCTCAGAAGAGATTCCCAGCCCCATGTATTCTTACGGATTTATGGACAGTCCTGCAGGATTCATGGTGTCACTTTCCTTCAGCACTACTTCAGACATTACTCGAGTCCATCGCGCGTTGTGTTGTGGCACTACTGCGTGCTCGCGGGTGCTCTACACGATATTAGGCAGGTGTACACCAGTTTCTTTGGCACTTCAGTGTAAATTATTATCGGCCGCTGTGGCCGAGCGGTTCTAGACGTTTTAGTCCGGAACCTGATGACCTCAGATGTTAAGTCCTAAGTTATTGGTATTCTACTTTATTTAAGTCTGCATCTGTTTTTTGTACTTTCCAGCATTTATTAGCTGCTTTTGACAGACTCTGTATTCAGCTTGATTATATATTTTCACCGAATGAGTATGTATTTCTGTAAATAGTCTTCACGGGTTTGCCGCCGCATCACGTTGTGTGAATTCCACAATATTTCCTCGGAGCAACTGTCCGACGTCTTCCGATAGTTCAACCTTGCTGGTGGCTAGGTACGACCGACTGTATGCGCCGGGAAAGCTTGAAGAGTCACATATTTATTTCTGCTTCGAATAGGATTAGTTAATACTTGTTAACAACGTGTGAACGCGTTTGTGCGACTAAGGAAAAATGGCTTACACTGGTATAATAAGTATTAACTATTTCACTAAAATCACAAAGCATACTCAATTGCAAGAAGCAAAACTATTCAAAGCAGAAATACATATTCATTCCGTGATAAGGGGTAATAAAGTTGAACACCAGTTCTGTCAAAAGCTGCGAACATAGAGTTCTCCATGTCTCTACTAAATGCGAGAAACTACAGTAGTATGAAAACGGATGCGAACTAAAATAAAGTAGAATACCAGCAACATACTTACCACACATTTAAATCGAGCAGTTCACAAACGGATTCGTAAGCAGGAACAAATTTACATGCGTCCACAGAACACTATGCGTCGAAACCAAGTTCCGTTTTATATGAAACGAAAAGAAATATGGAATGATTCACCCCATCCAATATTACGGATGAGGACAAAAATAAATCAGAATACGAGCAATGTACTCACCATGCAATTCAAAGAGTGCAATACAAGCAAGAAATCGAAGTCAGGAACACAATGCGATGGAACCAGTTTCTGCGTCATGTCAGGTGATTTTCGAGGTTCTGAGATGTGCTACGGTGCAATTATTTCAACTTGATAACAGCCACACGGTCGAAATTGCAATGTTGGGTAATGCACATGCGGGGGTCTTACCGTATAAAAATTATCAACTCTTAGAACTTGGACATAAGGGAACTGCAGTTTAACTGAATTCCGAACTATATCATTTTTCATCTTAACCAATCCTTTCCAGGAGAGGAAAGAAGCGATTCTTTCTCGAAAATTAGCTTTTAAATTAGAGATCCTTTTGATTTCTAACTTAATCAGTTTCATTAGACTAACTCAAACATCTCATGCATAATTATCTATCACTGTGGACCAGTATCAAACACATTCTAGTGTATGGTATTCCAAACCATACCTTTTATAAATACTGCCCATTTCACTCGATACCATCCCTTTTACGGCAAAACACAACGGCAGTTCCGTTTCTCCGTGTTTACCTGAAATAAAAAAAAAGATCACATTGGAATTACAAATATTAACTAGTCACAGAGATAGATAGCATGCAAGAATATCTGTATTTAATGAACAACTAGTATAAGATTAAATGCTAGCGTATCTAATAGAGGATGATTACACAAATACTGCCGCAATGGAATCATTTATTGTATAAAATGCATTTTAGATCATCAACTGCTTTTTTTTATTTAAAACCCAACTATCGACCGGTTTCGGTCACAGACCATCTTCACAACAGTTTAAGCCACAACATCACAACCGCCATTAGTTAAATAATGGTTACGTCTCATATCTAGAGCATGTCACGAATTCCAGTATAGCACACAGGACTTTTAAAGGCAAACATACTGTGCCAATGACATGCGAAACAAAGCATGGCTTGGTTTCGCATGTCATTAGTATTAGTTCATGAGTCAATATCCTGATAATTTATCAGTTGATTTATGAATACGATATAAAGGTAAGCTGCTTTAACTTCTTCTGCTGACAGAAACCAGGCTCGTACGTATACGAGAGCAAGAAACATCCATATTCTTGTTAATAAGTTCTTTTCCACAGCCGACAAGTGACAGTAATAATGAAACGTGTACAACTTTGATGGATACATGGCCTTTCGCATCCAACTGGAACAACACTAATTCTTGGCAATCAGTTCGTTTAAATTTATGCTGAAATTCTGTATGTTTCGCTTCTCTAAATTTTTTCTGGGCGTTGAAAAGGAGTCCGATTGATATCTTAGTTTTCAGTTTCGTGCCATAAAGCTCCTGCAGCAGTCATTAATCTCGGAACTCCATTTCTATCACTGATACTGCACCTATCAAAAACTTCAGAGAGGGTTTTTATTCTTGGCGATATTTGCTGAACGACAACATAGAAGTCATTACTATCACTTTCTTGACTCGTGATGCTGAATAATATTTATTATACTTTATTATACGTTAAGATTAAATATTATTATATAATAAGATTATATAATATATATATAAGATATATATAAGATTATATAATAAGACGCAATCACATTCTTTGTGATGCAGCCAAGAAAGATCATCGTCATCTCCAGCAGTTATCCGTTGCTGTTTCTTCTGCATAGAAATTTTGCTTTCAAGGAATACGATAATAACAGACAGTACATCATCAGATACTTCGCTTCTACCGGTTACATAACAGTTCTTGTCGAGTTTCGAGCAAGTTAGTATAAATTTCTTGATAAGTTCCAGTCCAGGTCAGAATTTGCCGACATCAGTGGATCGAAACAAGTCCGTAACACAAATTCAAAAATGTGATGACGGCAATGGAGGTGTAACAGGTCACGACTGAACAACTTTTCTAGGTTATTACGTATCACAGCATACTGCCTGAGTTTTTATCAGCTATACCCTGCTTCTCTACTCCCTCGCAAAGAGCCATGGCTTGATCTCCTCCAGAAGATGTTGGGCTTTCTGGGCTCCCAACAATTGTTCCTTATCTCGCAAGATTATTAATACACCTTCCCAATCCAGTACAACACTAATTCTTGGCAATCAGTTCGTTTAAATTTATGCTGAAATTCTGTATGTTTCGCTTCTCTAAATTTTTTCTGGGCGTTGAAAAGGAGTCCGATTGATAACTTAGTTTTCAGTTTCGTGCCATAAAGCTCCTGCAGCAGTCATTAATCTCGGAACTCCATTTCTATCACTGATACTGCACCTATCAAAAACTTCAGAGAGGGTTTTTATTCTTGGCGATATTTGCTGAACGACAACATAGAAGTCATTACTATCACTTTCTTGACTCGTGATGCTGAATAATATTTATTATACTTTATTATACGTTAAGATTAAATATTATTATATAATAAGATTAAAGTCTTAAAAGAGCATTACTAAAACTAAGTATTTCTAACAATAAGACTTTATTGAACAACGATGATAATGAGAAACTGTAACAAAATTCACACAGCAACAATTCGAAACTTCACGGTCGATCAGAGTCGTCTTGCAATTGTCTAGTTGAACTAAAATTTTGCACGTTTCATGAACATGAACCAGGACGTTTCTTTAAACGTTCTCGGTGCTCAAATACTCCCCTTTCTTATAAATTTTTATGATAACTATGATATTTCCACAAAAAATAATGATTTATTAGGGGACCCATGCACTCCACAGTTGCTGTAAGTTACATATAAGTTGTAATTATGTAGAAGCTATGTTTGAAATGTGAAAACATATGTATTGTTCAGTTTTAGTTCCAAAAATTATTTTATTACAAAATTTTCATGTAGCATACACTGTGTAACAACATTATAACTAGTAATCTTGAAAAGCTCACTGTGGCTCTAAAAATAGGAAATACATACTCATCTGACCAAAATTCGCTCAAGGGTTTCCCAAGTGTCTTGTGTAGGCCAGCTATTATCAGCAGATCAAAGACTGCCCGCACTTCTGTAGAATCAAGTTCAATCCAGCGTTCACGATACGGGTTTAGAATTTTGCTGTCAGCTGCACGATTACTGGTAGGACTATGCATCACTATTACACTCTGCACGTGTGATAATTAGCCTGGGACAATCTGCCCTTCCCTGTAACCGTGATCGAAGGTAACTTGGAATATGCGCAGTTTCACGTATTAGTTTCCTTGAAACTCGCTTGCGCACTTTATGTGGCACTATGTCATATGTTATCTACACATTTCTAGATTCAAAAAATGGTTCAAATGGCTCTGAGCACTATGGGACTTAACATCTATGGTCATCAGTCTCCTAGAACTTAAAACTACTTAAACCTAACTAACCCAAGGACATCACACAACACCCAGTTATCACGAGGCAGAGAAAATCCCTGACCCCGCCGGGAATCGAACCCGGGAACCCGGGCGTGGGAAGCGAGAACGCTACCGCACGACCACGAGTTGCGGACTCTAGATACAAGAGTAGGCGCACTAGTTTGCTAAATCAGCAGCATTAATCCTCATCTCCAAAATCTGATTCATCATCACTATCACTCTTTTGTAAATCTGTAAAAGACCATTCAAGACTATAGCTCCTTTCAAAACATATATCATCAAGAGGAATAAAATATAACTGCGAATCTGTCATAACAATGCACGTACATGTATTTTCTACAAACTGTTTACAAAATGGACATACAGTGCGTGATGAAAAGTATCCGGACGCCCCCAGAAACATAAGTTTTTCATATCAGGTGCATTGTGCTGCCAGCTACTGCCAGGTACCTCATATCAGCGACCTCAGTAGTCATTAGACATCGTAAGAGAGCAGAATGGGGCTCTCCGCGGAACTGAAGGACTTCGAACGTGGACAGGTTGTTTGGTTGGTTGCTTTGGGGGAAGAGACCAATCTGCGAGGTCATCGGTCTCATCGGATTAGGGAAGGACGGGGAAGGAAGTCGGCCGTGCCCTTTCAAAGGAACCATCCCGGCATTTGCCTGGAGCGGTTTAGGGAAATCACGGAAAACCTAAATCAGGATGGCCGGACGCGGGATTGAACCGTCGTCCTCCCGAATGCGAGTCCAGTGTGCGTGGACAGGTGATTGGGTGTCACTTGCGTCATACATCTGTACGTGAGATTTCCACACTCCTAAACATCCCTAGGTGCACTGTTTCCGATGTGACAGTGAAGTGGAAACGTGAAGGAACACGTTACAACACAAAAGCGTACAAGCCGACCTCGTATGTTGACTGACAGACACCGCCCACAGTTGAAGACGGTCGTAATGTGTAATAGGCAGACATCTATTCAGACCATCACACACGAATTCCGAACTACACCAGGATCGACTGCTAATACTATGACAGTTAGGCGGGAGGTGAGTTTCTACATCTACATCTACGTGACTACTCTGCAATTCACATTTAAGTGCTTGGCAGAGGGTTCGTCGAACGACAATCATACTATCTCTCCACCATTCCACTCCCGAACAGCGCGCGGGAAAAACGAATACCTAAACCTTTCTGTTCGAGCTCTGATTTCTCTTATTTTATTTTGATAATCATTCCTACCTATGTAGGTTGGGCTCAACAAAATATTTTCGCATTCGGAAGAGAAAGTTGGTGACTGAAATTTCGTAAATAGATCTCGCCGCGACGAAAAACGTCTTTGCTTTAATGACTTCCATCCCAACTCGCATATCATATCTGCCACACTCTCACCCCTATTACGTGATAATACAAAACAAGCTCCCCTTTTTTGCACCCTCTCGATGTCCTCCGTCAATCCCACCTGGTAAGGATCCCACACCGCGCAGCAATATTCTAACAGAGGACGAACGAGTGTAGTGTAAGCTGTCTCTTTAATGGACTTGTTGCATCTTCTAAGTGTCCTGCCAATGAAACGCAACCTTTGGCTCGCCTTCCCCACAATATTGTCCATGTGGTCTTTCCAACTGAAGTTGTTCGTAATTTTAACACCCAGGTACTTAGTTGAATTGACAGCCTTGAGAATTGTACTGTTTATCGAGTAATCGAATTCCAACGGATTTCTTTTGCAACTCGTGTGGATCACCTCACACTTTTCGTTATTTAGCGTCAACTGCCACCTGCCACACCATACAGCAATCTTTTCTAAATCGCTTTGCAACTGATACTGGTCTTCGGATGACTTTGCTAGACGGTAAATTACAGCATCATCTGCGGACAACCTAAGAGAACTGCTCAGATTGTCACACAGGTCATTTATATAGATCAGGAACAGGAGAGGTCCCAGGACGCTTCCCTGGGGAACACCTGATATCACTTCAGTTTTACTCGATGATTTGCCGTCTATTACTACGAACTGCGACCTTCCTGACAGGAAATCACGAATCCAGTCGCACAACTGAGACGATACCCCATAGGCCCGCAGCTTGATTAGAAGTCGCTTGTGAGGAACGGTGTCAAAAGCTTTCCGGAAATCTAGAAATACGGAATCAACTTGAGATCCCTGTCGATAGTGGTCATTACTTCGTGCGAATAAAGAGCTGGCTGCGTTGCACAAGAACGATGTTTTCTGAAACCATGCTGTTTACGTATCAATAGATCGTTCCCTTCGAGGTGATTCATAATGTTTGAATACAGTATATGCTCCAAAACCCTACTGCAAACCGACGTCAATGATATAGGTCTGTAGTTAGATGGATTACTCCTACTACCCTTCTTAAACACTGGTGCGACCTGCGCAATTTTCCAATCTGTAGGTACAGATCTATCGGTGAGCGAGCGGTTGTATATGAGTGCTAAGTAGGGAGCTATTGTATCAGCGTAATCTGAAAGGAACCTAATCGGTATACAATCTGGACCTGTAGACTTGCCCGTATCAAGCGATTTGAGTTGCTTCGCAACCCCTAAGGTATCTACTTCTAAGAAACTCATGCTAGCAGCTGTTCGTGTTTCAAATTCTGGAATATTCCATTCGTCTTCCCTGGTGAAGGAATTTCGGAAAACTGCGTTCAATAACTCCGCTTTAGCGGCAGAGTCGTAGGTAACAGTACCATCGGCACTGCGCAGCGAAGGTATTGACTGCGTCTTGCCGCTTGTGTACTTTACATACGACCAGAATTTCTTCGGATTTTCTACCAAATTTCGAGACAATGTTTCGTTGTGGAACCTATTAAAGGCATCTCGCATTGAAGTCCGTGCCAAATTTCGCGCGCCTGTAAATTTTGCCAATCTTCGGGATTTCGCGTTCTTCTGAACTTCGCATGCTTTTTCCGTTGCCTCTGCAACAGAGTTCGGACCTGTTTTGTGTACCACGGGGGATCAGTTCCATCTCTTACCAATTTATGAGGTATGAATCTCTCAATTGCTGTTGCTACTATATCTTTGAATTTGAGCCACATCTCGTCTACATTTGCATAGTCAGTTCGGAGGGAATGGAGATTGTCTCTTAGGAAGGTTTCTAGTGACACTTTATCCGCTTTTTTAAATAAAATTATTTTGCGTTTGTTTCTGGTGGATTTGGAAGAAACGGTATTAAGCCTAGCTACAACGACCTTGTGATCACTAATCCCTGTATCAGTCAGTCATGATGCTCTCTATTAGCTCTAGATTGTTTGTGGTTAAGAGGTCAAATGTATTTTCGCAACCATTTACAATTCGAGTGGGTTCGTGGACTAACTGCTCGAAATAATTTTCCGAGAAAGCATTTAGGACAATCTCGGAAGATGTTTTCTGCCTACCACCGGTTTTGAACAAGTATTTTTGCCAACATATCGAGGGAAGATTGAAGTCCCCACCAACTATAACCGTATGAGTGGGGTATTTATTTGTTACGAGACTCAAATTTTCTCTGAACTGTTCCGCAGCTATATCATCGGAGTCTGGAGGTCGGTATTTCCTGAACACCGTCTGAGACTTCGTAAAAATTTCTGCAGAACTTATTTCAGGCTTTAGCCAGCTTTCTGTACCCATGACGATTTCAGCTTCTGTGCTTTCTATTAGCGCTTGAAGCTCAGGGACTTTCCCAGCACAACTACAATGTACGACTACAATTCCGACTGTTCCTTGATCCAAGCACGTCCTGTATTTGCCATGCACCCTTTGAGATTGCAGGCCACCCCGTACTTTCCCGAGGCCTTCTAACCTAAAAAACCGCCCAGTCCACGCCACACAGCCTCCGCTACCCGTGTAGCAACCAGCTGAGTGTAGTGAACTCCTGACCTAATCAGCGGAACCCGAAACCCCACCACCGTATGGCGCAAGTCAAGGAATCTGCAGCCAACACGGTCGCAAAACCGTCTGAGCCTCTGATTCAGACCCTGCACCAAAGGTCCGCATTCGGTTCTGTCAACGATGCTGCAGATGGTTAGCTCTGCCTTCATCTCGTAAGCAAGACCGGCAGCCTTCGCCAAATCAGATAACCGCTGGAATCCAGAGAGAATTTCCTCAGATCCAAAGCGACACACGTCATTAGTGCCGACATGTGACACCACCTGCAGCTGGCTGCACCCTGTGCTCTTCATGGCATCCGGAAGGACCCTTTCCACATCAGGAATGACTCCACCCGGAATGCACACGGAGTGCACACTGGATTTCTTCCCCTCCTTAGCCGCCACATCCCTAAGGGGCCCCATTACGCGCCTAACATTGGAGCTCCCAACTACCAATAAGCCCACCCTCTGTGATTGCCCGGACCTTGAAGGCTGAGAATCGTCCTCTGAAACAGGGCAGGCAGCTTCATCTGGCTCAGCCAGAGACAGTGCCTGAAACCTGTTTGTCAGACGCACTGGGGAGGCTTTCTGATCAGCCTCCGGGGAGGTCTTTCGCTGCCTGCCACGCCTTGGTCGAGCGGCTGCTCATAAGACACACATCACGCCGGTAAATTCCAAACAACGCCTCGCATGGTAGAAGGGGCGTAAATATTGGACGACTGAACAGTGGAAAAACGTTGTATGGAGTGACGGATCACGGTGTACAATGTGGCGATCCGATGGTAGGTTGTGGGTATTCCGAATGCCCGGCGAACGTCATCTGCCAGCGTGTGCAGTGCCAACAGTAAAATTCGGAGGCGGTGATGTTATGGTGTGATCGTGTTTTTTCATGGAGGGTGCTTGCACCCATTGGTGTTTTGTGTGGTACTATCACAGCAAAGTCCTTCGCTGATGTTTTAAGCGCCTTCTTGCTTCCCACTGGTGAAGAGCAATTCGGGGATGGCGACTGTATCTTTCAACACGATCGAGCACTCATAATGCACGGCCGTAGCGGTGTGCTTTCACGACAATAACGTCCCTGTAATGGACAGGACTGCACACAGTCCTGACATCGTATAGAACACCTTTGGGATGTTTTGGAACGCCGACTTCGTGCCAGGCTTCACCGGCTGACATCGGTATCTCTCCTCAGTGCAGCACTTCGTGAAGAATGGGCTGCCATTCCCCAAGAAACCTTCCAGTATCTCACTGAACGTATGTTTGCAGAGTGGAATCTGTCATCAAGGCTAAGGTTGGGCCAACACCATATTGAGTTCCAGAGTTACCTTTGGAGGGCTCCACGAACTTTAAAGTCATTTTCAGCCTGGTGTCCGTACACTTTTGATCACATAGTGTATGAATATGTCGGTTTGGAAGGTGCACTGTTGCCAAGATTTTATGTCATTAACAAAGTTGGAATATAACATCGAAAATCACATATTGTATGCCTTCGGTATTTTCTGGCTTCATCGTAAAAGTTTGAAATTACGAACCGTGATATAACGATAAATATTTTGCCCACTTACAAAAGAAAGTCAGTAAAATGTATTTCTAGAGGATGAGAAGCCAACATCCACATTAAAACTGTTTCTTTGTAGTTAATCGAGCCTTGGGGTCTAGAAAGACCGTAGTACCATATGAGTGTCGGTAGGAGAACCACAGAATGCCGTACGGTATGAAAGAACAATCGGTATTTACCACTGTCACAATGCTACATCCAAATCGTATCTATGCTAATCCCATATTCGCTTACAGCGTATTTCTGCTGATTCAGTTAAATGTCCCCCTTTAAAGAGCCCAATGGAAAGCAAGTTTAATTGCGGCCTGTAGTGCCCGTGGAGGGTACGCTTCCGCGGGAGAGATTCGTCGCGCGTTTAAAAATAGCGAGTAATGAGCTGTAGGGATGTCAGAGGGTGCCGCGACGCGCGACTGTCGCGACAAAGATGAGACGCCTCCCCGCCCGGCCGCGCCGCGGCGCCACTGTTTCCGTGTAATGAGGGCCGCGCGCACCGCCCGGGGCTCGTCATTTGTCCGCGCCAGCGCCAGGAACAATGGACAGTCGCGGAACGCGGCCGTCAGTCTTTTGTTCGGCGCCGCCAGAACTGCGCGCACCATCTGCGTACGCGCAGTTTTCCGACCACTGCGAAAGTTTTCCGACCACTGCACTGCATCTGCCGGGCGGCGTCGGTTAATGTGGCGTTTCGAAGAGGGTTCCGTACAAATTTGATGCCGCTAACCTGTTCCAGTTAACGTGTCGAAACTGACGCTGAAGTCGTAAATGCAATGACTTAACTTTTACGGAACGGTGCAGTCAGTAATCAGACGAGCAATTTTTTTCCGTGGCTATGGGAAAACATGAAAATCCATGTATATAAAGTATTTTCAGTTGAACCAAGACTTCAAAAACGCTTCAGTGCTCCGCGAAAATGTATTATTAGACTGAATTAAAAGCGCAACAAAGCAAAGTAAAACTGTGTTGGTGTATGTTCCGGGCTCATTCGCATACACATACACAGTTGAGAGCGCTACTGGAAACTCTGCTGACACAACGAAGTATCGCAGCTTCATAGCAATGAAGGAAGCTGTTTTAAGCAAAGCTAAATTGTATTTACGCAGATGAAGCTGGAGAGAAATTGCGAGCAGAATACAAAAGGCCAAAATTGCATTTAATTGGAGAAGGAACTTACTTACAAGCAACAACATCAGTCTGAAAATAAGGAAACGTAATATGAAAGGTTTCGTTTGGAGTGTGGCCCTATACGAATATAAAACTTGGACAACTGGAAGAGAAGAGAGAAGACGGCTATAGGCTCTGGAGATGTGGTGCTATAGAAGGATGATGATCAGCTGGAGAGACAAAGTAACAAATAAAGAGATGCTTAGAAGAGTACAGGAAACCAGATCTCTGTGGAGGCACATCCAAACAAGAAGAGACAAACTTGTATTTTTATTTATTTATTTACATGTCAAGTTCCGTAGGACCAAATTGAGGAGCAAATCTCCAAGGTCATGGAACGTGTCAGTACATGAACTTACGACATAAAAGTAATAACAGATAAAAATACATGTTAATGAACCTGAAAGAAAATCAGTCCATAAGTTTAAGCAAACGCTATTAGCAATACAACGAGAATCAGCTTAATTTTTCAAGGAACTCCTCGACAGAATAGAAGGAGTGACCCATGAGAAAACTCTTCAGTTTCTATTTGAAATCATGTGGATTACTGCTAAGATTTTTGAATTCGAGTGGCAGCTTATTGAAAATGGGTGCAGCAGTATACTGCACAACTTTTTGCACAAGAGTTAAGGATTCAAATGGTTCAAATGGCTCTGAGCATGGTCATCAGTCAAGAGTTAAGGAAGTCCTATCCAAATGGAGGTTTGATTTCTGCCGAGTATTAACCGAGTGAAAGCTGCTTATTGTTGGAAATAAACTAATATTGGTAACAAGAAAGGACAATAAGGAATATATATATTGACAGGCCAATGTCAAAATACCCAGACTCGTGTACAGAGGTCGACAAGAGATTCGTGAACTCACACCACTTATTCCCCGAACCGCCCGTTTCTGAGCCAAAAATATCCTTCTAGAATGGGAAGAGTTACCCCAAAACATAATACCATACGACATAAGTGAATGAAAATAAGCAAAGTAGACTAATTTACGTGTCGAAGTATCACTCACTTTCGATACAGTTCGAATAGTGAAAATGGCAGTATTAAGTCTTTGAACAAGATCCTGAACGTGGGCTTTCCACGGCAGCTTACTATCTATATTAACACCTAGGAATTTGAACTGTTCAGTTTCACTAATCATATGCCCGTTCTGTGAGATTAAAACGTCAGGTTTTGTTGAATTGTGTGTTAGAAACTGTAAAAACTGAGTCTTACTGTGATTTAACGTCAGTTTATTTTCTACAAGCCATGAACTGAGGTCATGTACTGCACTACTTGAAACCGAGTCAATGTTGCACACAACATCCTTTACTACCAAGCTAGTGTCATCAGCAAACAGAAAAATTTTAGAGTTACCCACAATACTAGAGGGCATATCATTTACATAAATAAGGAACAGGAGCGGCCCCAACACTGATCCCTGGGGCACCCCCCACTTGACAGTACTCCTCTCAGATCCCACATCACAAACGTTATCAACATTGTGAATAATGACCTTTTGCTGCCTGTTGCTAAAGTAAGAGGTGAACCAATTGTGAGCTACTCCTCTTATTCCGTAATGGTCCAACTTCTGGAGCAATATTGTGAGATCAACACAGTCAAATGCCTTTGTTAAATCAAAAAATACGAAGTAGGGCACATACTTCGACACAACAACATTGGAACAATAGCAGAAGGAGCTATTGAAGGAAGGAATCGGCGGGGGCGACCAAGGATATCATATGTGCAACAGATCATGAATGACGTTGGATGTAACACATACGTGGAAATGAAGAGGAAGGCAGACAGAAGAGAGGAATGGCGGTCTGCTGCATACCAACCTCAGGGTTGAACACTAAAAGGAAGAAGAAGAAGTATTAAATGTGTGTACCCTATCTACGTGCAGCAGAGCTGTATTAAGGGATAAATTCTGTTCTGCGGGTGTAACAGGTAGGAATGGGGGTGGAGGGTAGAAGAGCGAGCGAACCTGCGTCTCTGGACTGTGGCCATCCACTTCACTCCTTCATAGGTCTGTATACTGAGAAGCGAGCATCCGGTTACGTCGCAAGAAGCAACTACAGCATCTTTCACAGAGCATACCGAGCCTCCACAACTTGCATTATGAATCACTCGTGTCGCCTGGGAGGGTATTTATTTTCCACAAAGTGCATTAAAGGGAGACGGAAGGCCAGTTGGCTTCAAAAATTCGATTTTTAGTTTTAGCATATTGAAATGCCTGGTCTTTCCTGCGTGAAACAGTTTTTGTTTTATATAAATACGACAATTTTTTCGTGAGATATGATGGTTTTCCTGACACTCAGTCTTTGCCCGAATGATCCTGACACTTGGTGCAAGTACAGGAGAAGTGCCAGATATGACCACAAACATTCTTTACCTGCATCAGTAATGACTGAAATTAAACCCATATTTAGAGACCTTTCTAAAGATACCTTGTTTAAGGAATGTCTACATGGGAAAAGCCAAAATTTAAATGAATTTGTGAATTCTGCCATTTGAAACCAGTTTCTGAAAAGTGTACTTGTTCAGCTTACAACCCTCAAATTTGGTGTTTATGATGCTATTTTATGCTTCAGTGATGGTGTAACTAGAAAACTGGATGTTTTGGAATTATTGGGCATAAAATCTAGTGGAAATACTGTAAAACCCTTGGTTCAATTAGATAAAGAGTGAATCCGCAAAGCAGATATTGCTAATTTAAAATGCACAAAATAAGCCAGACAGAAAATAAGAGGGACCAAGAGAAGAAAAGAAGATCATTATGATTCAGATGATGCTCAGTATGGCGCAGGAAAATATTAGTGCTAAGTAATTCTCATCAATAACTATACTAGAACTGCAATATTAAACTTCAAATGGATTTTTCTCATAACTACATTATTTGATAAAGTAATGGGGTTATAAATATGAAATTTGGTCAATTTGTACTGCAGATGGTAATAAGTTATTACAATTGAGAACCACCAAACAATCAGAAACTGTTTTATAACAATTAATGTAAAAGAAGTTAAATTTTAGTACTGGAAGAATAATTTTTTTCTTTAAAACCATAAGAGGTATGACGTTCATTTTACTTGTAATTTGAGGCATATATTTAATACATATGCAGTAAAAATTTCATTGTTTTATCACTTATAGTTCTTTTGAAAAGTGCACCTATTCAAAGGGTAAAATAGCATTGGCAGAATAGGGATGAAAATTGCCTTCCGTCTCCCCTTAACACTTACATGGAATTCAGATGTGAATTACTAATAATACTAACGCAAGAAACGCATACAGGCAGAATCTTCGTAAATCTTTGTACGTTGTTCTCCGATGCTAGAATTAAAATTAATTTTTTAGTTACCCTATATGGCAACTGTAATGTTATTCTGGGAAGGCTAGCTCCTCCACCATGAGCGCTGGGTTTTCAGTTTACAAACGGACTATACATCCCCAGCCTTTTACGTCCAGTTCTCTTACGAGAGGAGACAAAACGACTTCACTGAACTCTTGTTTATACAATGGAGTTACACTCCAAGAAAGGAAAAAAGAAAAAAAAGATTTATTCGAATGGGACAGGAATCGGTAGACGCGATGTACACATACAAACAAAAGGTTTAAGTTTCAGTATAATTGGATAATTTATTCAAGAGAAAGGCTTCACAAATTAAAGTCAATAACGCATTGGTTCACCTCCGGCCCTTACTCGGCTTGGCATTGATTGACAGCGTTAATGGATGTCCTCCTGAGGGATATCGCGCCAAATTCTGTCCAACAGGCGCCTCAGAGCATTGAAATCCCGAACTGGTTCGAGGACCCAGTCCATAATGCTCAAACCATTCTCAACTGGGGACAGATCTTGCAAACGGTGCTGGCCAAGGTGGGGTTTGGCTCTGAGCACTATGCGACTTAACTTCTGAGGTCATCAGTCGCCTAGAACTTAGAACTAATTAAACCTAACTAACCTAAGGACATCACACACATCCATGCCCGAGGCAGGATTCGAACCTGCGACCGTAGCGGTCGCTCGGCTCCAGACTGTAGCGCCTAGAACCGCACGGCCACTCCGGCCGGCCATGGTGGGGTTTGGCAAGCACAAAGACGAGCAGTAGAAACTCTCGCCCTGTGCGGGCGGACATCATCTTGCTGAAATGTAAGCTCGGGATGGTTTGCCACGAATGGCAACAATACGGGGCACGGAATTTCTTCGACGTACCGCTGTGCTATAAGGGTGCTGCAGATAAAACTAATGTGGTCTTTGAGCCGTGCACGACTCGTGTTCATGCCATTTATTGCTTGTCATCTTCTATTACGATACTGCCGCCTCGTTTTCCTATTCCATTTACTGGCGTCACTTCCTCTTTGCCCGTGAGCGGCAGCAGTAGCGCGTATCGATAAGTGCACTGTCGTACCATCTCTGGAGCGACCGATAGTATTTCCGGGTCGTCGTGTGTCTGGTAAGATTGTTGGAAACGGACCAGCAGTGCAGTCGGGACGCAGCAGCAGTGAAGTCGGGGACGGAGCGCCGATGAGGCGCCGACGGCCAGTACCAACACCGACTCAAAGGAAGGCCTCGGCGCTTGTTGGTGACGTCACGTCACCTAGGCACGGCGAACGCCAGGTCTGTTGCAGGCAGAAACGCCTGGGCGTGCTTATCACTATAAATCTCTCATTTTTGGACAAAATGTTTGGTATTGTTTTGGATTCTGCGGTTTTATTTAGATGAAAGATTTTCTTACTATCGTAAAGCTACAAATGAAGATCATAGTTCTGTGTTACTGAATCCTGTCGAAACAAACGTAGACCAATATGAGAAGACGCTTTGCCCCATTGCAAGCTTCGGAAATTTTACATTCAAGAAACTATATTTACTTGATCCATTTTGTTATCGAAACTTACCCTAACCCCCTTACAATGAACTCGTTTCTTTTTTTTATTTATTTATTTTAGTTTGACATCGTCACTGGAAATGTGAACTAATTTACATGTTAAATGTCCAACTTTTGCCAGTCATTAGATTACAGTCGTTTTCAACGAAAGGAATTCTAAACAGGAAACAAAAAAGCTTCATACATCGAAAATACTGTTGAGCTTAAACTTTTTTAAACATGCACATTAAAAAAGATAAATATTCCCCTCTTGCATTTGAAAGGAGAAACTTTGTAAGATAAAAAAATTTTATTTGCTAAATCAAGTATCTCTCTTTTGCCTCTTCTTCTGTCCCCCACCTCCGCTCCCAACGTGTACAATCGCAAGATATTTCATTAACATTCAGTGCTCCTCACCCCATAGTCAACCAAGATACCTAAAGAAGAGCACCAATTGTTATATCCTAGCCAGTAAGGCCACCCGAGCCCGCTGCCAAAAGGTTGGCAGCATCAAAGTCCGGACGCCGTCCGCATAAGCAGCGCCAGTGAGACAGGAAATCGCCGCAAGTCTGCGCACGCCACCGCTGGATTCTGGTTTCTTAAGCGCTGGAGTTGCGAGCGCTAGGACAGTTCTGTATTCGCCGCTCAGTTGTATACTCGCCACCGAATTGTGTACTTGCTAGTCAGTTGTGTGTTCATCGCAGCAGAGCTGTTGTTTGTCGTCAGCCGACGCTGACCTAGCCGCTCCGACTCGAACTAGACAGATCTCTGTAGACACGGAGTTCACTATTGTGTTTCTGTATCTTCGACAATAAAGATAAGTACCGACTTTTATTTAATCAGAGTGTTTGGGTTTTCATCTTTCTGTTCACTGTTCCAGCGGACCGGTCGGCCCGCTATTAAAAGTGTGGCGGTGACTTCGTAAGCCATTTCTACAGCCAAGTGTTTGTCGCTACGAACACCGCCACAAAACCAATATGTTCACAGTTTCTTGTAAAAGCAACCCAGTACAAACGTAACTTCCTCAGATTTACAAATAAGGTAAAAAGGCACGAATTCTGTTGCTGCTGGACCATGAAGTTGTTTTCGTATGTCAATCCTTAAAACAGGAGTAAATTTAATTTCAGGAGTACACTATTTGTTAAGAAGCGTAATGAATTGCACAATTGCAGAAATCTCTCAGAACAATGTGTGTTCGTCAACTACCGCCAATAGTTTCACGTTTTCCTGTGTCAGAGAGGGAGACACCACCATTATGAGTATGCCTGCAACAGACCTGGCGTTCGCCGTGCCTGGCTGACGTGACGTCACGAACAAGCGCCGAGGCCTTCCTTTGAGTCGGTGTTGCCAGTACTCGTCCGACGGCTGGCGACACACATGTGTTGTCCGACGGAAGGACGTTTGAGTGGGGACGCCCGTTGGTTGGTCGTTCGGTCGGTCGTCTCATCGGGCGACGTGTAATTGGTTCTCTGACCGTTTCTGGGCCCCTTCAATTGGTCATCTTGCCAGACTTGGGTCGGTCCTTTCCTGATTCAGGGATGTCGGTTAGCCAGTGGGCGTGTTTCCTCTGCATGGTTGGGTCCGAGCCAGTATTTCTGCCTTCGTGTGTTTGGAGTTCAGTTGGAAGCTCAGTCGGAGACGGACCAGCAGTGTAGTCGGGACGCAGCAGCGGTGAAGTCGAGGATGGAGCGCCGACCGCTGGCGACACACATGAACTGTCCGACGGAGGGAGATTGGGGCAGGACGACCGTTGGTTGGTTGTCTCATTGGCCGACGTATATTTGGTCCTTTCACCGTTTCTGGGCAGTTAGTCAATCGGCGTGGAGCAGTGGGGAAACTCCCGCGGCACGAAATTTGGCCGGGACCGTTGGCGGCCTCTATGCGTTGTCGGAGTGTGTGGTGCCGTTCCCATTGCTACAAGGTTCGTGTCTCACCGATCCTGAACATGAAAGTTGAGTTTTGACTTAATCTATCAGTAAGTCACGACTGATCACATTGTGTAGTTTGGAATTCGTTGTCGACTGTTGGGACATTCCCGCGAGCAACATCGTGTGTTTTCAAGTTGGCAAATTTTAGCCACCCTCCGGTGGAGTTTAACCGTACTTGGTTATTTTAATTGAAGTGCACCAGCGGACTCTTCTGCCTTGTGGCCTTTAACATTCCGGTTACCTGCTCTGGCCGTTGACGTAAATTCAGGCGGTGTATTTTCCTCATCGTGTTGTCGCCGTCCAGCACAGTGTGTAGTTTGACAGCTCAATGTATAATTGGTTGTGGGCGCCAATATCTTCTCCGCGGTTTCATCAAACTACCTGTTGTGTGCTGGACAGGTGAAGCAGAGTTTAGCTTGTCGGTGGGTCCGTTGACTGTCTGTCGGGCTGTCGTCGGATCGACAATGGTTGGGTCGACTGCCTGTCTCACCTAAGTGAGCGTTAGTGTTTGAATTCCAGGCCAACCTTCGGAACTTCTGAGCGCTCTTAGGTGTACTGCCTTTTCTTGTTTGTTCTTGTTGTTGGTACTTGTATGGCTTCTAGCCGATTTTTAAATTAAGGTTGTTTTCCCCTTAAGATGTCAGATGGTTGGGCCTTCAGCCTAATTTAAGAACTGATGTAAAGTCTTTGGCATTGTTTTTAAATTAATGTTATTGAGTCTTAAGCGTTGGTCCTTTAGGCGATTTTGAGTTTAAGGTTTTTGCTCTTGAAGTATCAGATTCTTTGGGCCTCCAGCCTAATTAAGGAACTGTTTCAAGGTAAGGATTTACCTTTTAAATTTCTGATTTTGGTTGGGCTTCAAGTTATTGGCTTTCAGTGTTTTTTAACTTAAAGTGGTCTTGCCCTTAAAGCATCAGATTGTACGGCGCATTCAGCCGCTAATTAAGTTCCAAAACTAAAGCTGCGGTTTTTTATTTTAAAAAACTTTCTTGGCTCTTGTAATGTTTGACCAAATTAAAAGGTTGTATGTTGGAGTGTAACTGACAGTCGCTTATTTTGGCCCCTTTCAACAACTTAAAGTACCTGTCCTGTCCTGTGGGTTTAGCGGGGAGTGTCAGTCTTGCTGTGAAACGAAGTGGCACCCCAGACCATCACCCTCGGCTGTCGGGGAGTATGGTGGGCGACAGTCAGGTTGAAATCCCACTGATATCCAGGGCGACTCGAGACTGTCTTCACTAGTCATCGGGGCTCAGTTCGAAGCGGCACTCATCGCTCAAAACAATTATATTCCAGTCAATGATATTCCAGGCCGAAGACGTGTCTGGAGACACCCCGGATGGTGGTAGGGTACCAACATGATTGTCACCCGCCATACGGTCCGACAACCAGGACTGATGATCTGTGGCGCCATTTCGTTTCCAGCAGGGCCCCTTCGGTTGTCATCAGCGCCATCCTTAGAGCACAGTAGTAGGTTGACAATATTCTGCGCCTGTTTTGTTGCCCTTCCTGGCAAGCTGTCCTGGGCTTGCATTTCAGCAAGATAATTCCCGCCCGTACACGGCGAGAGTTTACATTGCTTGTCTTCGTACTTGACAAGCCATCAACGTCGCCCGACCTCTCCCAGTTGAGAACATTTGGAGCCTTACGCACAGGGCCGTACAGAAGCTCGTGACCTTGATGATCTAAAGCGCCAGTTGGACAGAATTCGGCACCGTATTCCTCAGTAGAACATGCAACAACTCGGTCAGCCAATGACAAGCCAAATAAGGGCCAGAGGTGTACCAGTGTATTGTTGACTTGCTCAGTTCGTGAAACTCTTACTCTCGAATAAACCGCCCAAATTTTCTGAAATTGTAACCATTTGTTTATCTGTACATGTGTATCATATCTACCGATTTCTGTCCCATTCGGATAATTCCGTCGTGGTGCGTCTTTTTTTTGTCTTAGAATGTATTTTCAGTTTATTAAATGAGTAGGCTGCTGACTATTAAAACTGAAACGAAAGTAAGACAGCATGCGACTAGCGTGAAGTTACCACAAATCCTCGCGTACGCATACAATTACCTCTTCATCGCAGTCACACAAAGTCGGGAGCGGTACCACCAACTACATTCTGTATACAAGGAAAGATGAGGCAGTGGGTTTCTCAGATACTGCATTTGAAATTGGGTTGTTCGTCAGAAACCCGTGTTATGCTTCGTGTACGATTGTTACTTGTCAAAAGTGCTGTTTCCCATTCCGTAATATTGCTGCTAGCGTAGGTTGCAATCCCACGACGGTCGCACAAACATGGAATCGATACATTCAGGATGGCCATACTCAATGTCATCCATTCATTGGGGGTAGAGGCAGCAACGTTCAACCTGCATTTTCAGATGAGGCTGCTTTGTCCATCATCAGCTGCTGTACATAGCTGTACTCACAGAGGGTGGGCGCCACATGGTTATGTTCATGGTAATTAATACAGAGACGAAGGCCTCGCACAATACTTCAAACTAAAATGAAAATCACAATATACAACAAAGAGAACAAGTGGTGCTCAGAAGTGTTCCAAGGGTCGGCCTGAGAAGGTAGCTCAAACGTAAGGCGAGGTGAGACAGGCAGCCAAGAGTTGAAGTTAAATAATGGGATGGCAACCCAAACTAGGGACGGCCCAAGGACCGACCAACAATGTAACCAATTCCCTTCCATCCGACCAACGGCACGACGATGGAAAATATCGGCCGAGGACGAGGATACGAACAGCACTACGTCCTCAGAAATTGGCGTCTAAAAAACAGCCAAGGGAACAATAACCATTCTAAGCAAAATATGAATCAAACACTTAGAAGGCTGTCGAGCTACACTCCATGCCAGACAGAATCAACACGACGAGGAAAGGCACACTGCTGGAAAACTTCGCTAACGACCAGGGCAGGTAACGGGGCGATAACGGCCACAGGGCAGAAAATGCCGCTGGTAAGTAACAGTCAATTTAACAATTAATCACAATATAGGAAGATGGCTGCAAGATTTTGCCGACTCCAACACATCATACATTGCTGCTAGCCCGAACAGCCCAGGGAGCAACAACCCACAAATGAACGAAGAGATGTCATAATAGTTGAGGTTTCATAACACGTTAACTGATCACTCAACTTCAGCGTCCAGGTTCGGTGGGCAACGACCTCCGGAGCTCTCGCAGCTAGCGCCTCACGATCCGACAATGCGTGCACACCACCAGCGGTCCCGGCCTGGCCTCTCGCCGCGGAGACTTCCTCGCTGCTCCATCCCAACCGACTGATTACCACACACACCACCACCACCACCACCACCACCACCTGAAAATACTAGCGCTTACACCAAAGCTAGTACAACAGTACTAGTATCGATAAGCGCTGCTGCTGCTGCCACTCAAGGAGGCAAGCCAGCAACTTCGTTACGTCAGTAGGTGAGGAAGAAACAAGACACCACTCGATGTGACAAATTGACAAAGAACAAGCGGCATGAACAAGCAGCACCACTGTGTTTCGTCTATGACACAAAAAAGCCAATAGAAAATAACAGTGGATAGGATACCATCGTCTGTATCAAATGGTTCAAATGGCTGTGAGTACTATGGGACTTAACTTCTGAGGTCATCAGTCCCCTAGAACTTAGAACTACTTAAACCTGACTAACCTAAGGACATCACACACATCCATGCCCGAGGCAGGATTCGAACCTGCGGCCGTAGCGGTCGCGTGGTTCCAGACTGTAGCGCCTAGAACCCCGGCCGGCCCGTCTGTATCCAATGAGATATAAAACATTAGGTAGGCTACAGTAGATTGAACATTGTGCTACGCACAATAATTCTATTCTGTGCGTTTGACATCCAGGTTTATTTTCAGAACGCCAGTACGTACATATACGAGCAACGTTCACTTCAGAGAAGATGTTTGCATCTGCAAACACTTCGCCACTCGATGGATCATCCTTTGCTGGACGTTATGCAACGCACCGGCATCCACCATTGCTGAAGAGGAGTGCACACGAGCTATTAGGTAGTGTACATCCGTGGGTGGAGTGCTATATACGAGTACTTTTTCCTTTAAAAAATAAAAATCTAGTGGATTAATGTCCGGTGTACTTGGAGGCCAGAACATTGGACCTCCACGACCAATCCATTTCTCTGGAAACGCTTCTTTTAAGTAGCTATGCACACACACTCAAAAGTGTGGCGGTGCACCACCATGCTGAGACAATAGCCGTCACTGAATCCGTCAGTCCAATTATTACAGAGAAATATACTATACACGGGCGCCTTCAGCTCCACTGGCAATAGGCAAGGGCCCAAATGCAGTCCTTCCACGATTCCAGCATACAGGTCATTAATTTTTTTGTTTCTTTACAGGTACATGCCTGCAGTGGTGGAACACACTGAAATCCCCGTCCCACAGTACCGCAGCACGCCGCTAGAGGAGCCAATACAAAATAGCGCAGCCCTTAGATAGACGGGAGTATCGTAAGCGCGGTTAATGTGTTTTCTGCATTTCACGGGGAATAACGCTGCGATAGTCACCGAGGGGTGCTCACTAAGTAATGCAACACATTTTTTGTGAAAGCAGATTCGTTTTATTCAGGATTCCAGTACAACATACGATTCTCCACTATTTTGCCTACAAAACCCTACTTTTCAACACCATCTCCGTTCAATGCAACGGCCTGACGCCACCTTACTTGGAGGGACTGCGCGCCCGCGTGGTATCACCCTACTTGTCGACGTCGGAGTCGATGTCGATGTCTTGCCGCATCAATAACCTCCCACCATCCACGTACTGTTTCCCGCGAAGTGCATCGTCCATTGCGACAAAAAGATGCAAGTGGGAAGGTGCGGGATCCGGGCTATAGGGTGGATGAGGAAGAACAGCCCAATGAAGCTTTGCATGCTCCTCTACGGTGCGCAAACTTGTGTGAAGCCTTGTGTTGTCATGGAAAAGGAGAAGTACGTTTGCATTTTTGTGATGACGAACACACTGAACTCAATAAAATTCTTCCGGCTACGAGACTGCGTGGTCAGTGTGTAAAACTTTCCAAGTTTCGCAGTTAGCAAAAAGAAAAACCACCCTGAGGAAAGCCGTTTGCAATAGTGACCGAAACGTCCGAAGTTTTACACATTGACAATGCGGTCTCATATCCAGAAGATTTTACTGACAAACGCCTGCCCTAGCAGGACAGAGCTGAAGGCCCCTATAAGAACAACAATCACATGCCTTAAGGGCAAGACAAGAACATTAATTCAGAATATATAAAACTCGGCTGAAGGCCACACATCAACTAAATAACAAAAAACTCAAACAGGGGCGTTACTACGTAACAAACACGGAACGGCGCTCAGAAGTTCCAAGAGCCGACCTGGAATTGTAGCACTAACGCCCATTTCCTCCCCCCCCCCCCCCCCCCCACCTCGTGAACCATGGACCTTGCCGTTGGTGGGGAGGCTTGCGTGCCTCAACGATACACATAGCCGTACCGTAGGTGCAACCACAACGGAGGGGTATCTGTTGAGAGGCCAGACAAACGTGTGGTTCCTGAAGAGGGCCAAGAGCCTTTTCAGTAGTTGCAGGGGCAACAGTCTGGATGATTCACTGATCTGGCCTTGTAACAATAACCAAAACGGCCTTGCTGTGCTGGTACTGCCAACGGCTGAAAGCAAGGGGAAACTACAGCCGTAATTTTTCCCGAGGGCATGCAGCTTTACTGTATGGTTAAATGATGCTGGCGTCCTCTTGGGTAAAATATTCCGGAGGTAAAATAGTCCCCCATTCGGATCTCCGGGCGGGGACTACTCAAGAGGACGTTGTTATCAGGAGAAAGAAAACTGGCGTTCTACGGATCGGAGCGTGGAATGTCAGATCCCTTAATTGGGCAGGTAGGTTAGAAAATTTAAAAAGGGAAATGGATAGGTTAAAGTTAGATATAGTGGGAATTAGTGAAGTTCGGTGGCAGGAGGAACAAGACTTCTGGTCAGGTGAATACAGGGTTATCAATACAAAATCAAATAGGAGTAATGCAGGAGTCGGTTTAATAATGAATAAAAAAATAGGAGTGCGGGTAAGCTACTACAAACAGCATAGTGAACGCATTACAGTGGCCAAGATAGACACGAAGCCCATGCCTACTACAGTAGTACAAGTTTATATGCCAACTAGCTTTGCAGAGGATGAAGAAATTGATGAAATGTATGATGAGATAAAAGATATTATTCAGGTAGTGAAGGGAGACGAAAATTTAATAGTCATGAGTGACTGGAATTCGAGAGTTGGAAAAGGGAGAGAAGGAAACATAGTAGCTGAATATGGATTGGAGTTAGGAAATGAAAGAGAAAACGTCTGGTAGAATTTTGCACAAAGCATAACTTAATCATAGCTAACACTTGGTTCAAGAATCATAAAAGAAGGTTGTATACATGGAAGAATCCTGGAGATACTAGAAGGTATCAGATAGATTATATAATGGTAAGACAGAGATTTAGGAACCAGGTTTTAAATTGTAGGACATTTCCAGGGGCAGATGTGGACTCTGACCACTATCTATTGGTTATGAACTGTAGATTAAAACTGAAGAAATTGCAAAAAGGTGGTAATTTAAGGAGATGGGACCTGGATAAACTGAAAGAACCAGAGGTTGTACAGAGTTTCAGGGACAGCATAAGGGAACAATTGACAGGAATGGGGGAAAGAAATACAGTAGAAGACGAATGGGTAGCTCTGAGGGATGAAGTAGTGAAGGCAGCAGAGGATCAAGTAGGTAAAAAGACGAGGGCTAGTAGAAATCCTTGGGTAACAGAAGAAATATTGAATTTAATTGATGAAAGGAGAAAATATAAAAATGCAGTAAATGAAGCAGGCAAAAAGGAATACAAACGTCTCAAAAATGAGATCGACAGGAAGTGCAAAATGGCTAAGCAGGGATGGCTAGAGGACAAATGTAAGGTTGTAGAGGCTTATCTCACTAGGGGTAAGATAGATACTGCCTACAGGAAAATAAGAGAGATCTTTGGAGAAAAGAAAGCCACTTGTATGAATATTAAGAGCTCAGATGGAAACCCAGTTCTAAGCAAAGAGGGGAAAGCGGAAAGGTGTAAGGAGTATATGGAGGGTCTATACAAGGGTGATGTACTTGAGGACAATATTATGGAAATGGAAGAGGATGTAGATGAAGATGAATTGCGAGATACGATACTGCATGAAGAGTTTGACAGAGCACTGAAAGACCTGAGTCGAAACAAGGCCCCGGGAGTAGACAACATTCCATTGGAACTACTGACGGCCTTGGGAGAGCCAGTTCTGACAAAACTCTACCATCTGGTGAGCAAGATGTATGAGACAGGCGAAATACCCTCAGACTTCAAGAAGAAGAAAATAATTCCAATCCCAAAGAGAGCAGTTGTTGAAAGATGTGAAAATTACCGAACTATCAGTTTAATAAGCCACAGCTGCAAAATACTAACACGAATTATTTACAGACGAATGGAAAAACTGATGGAAGCCGACCTCGGGGAAGATCAGTTTGGATTCCGTAGAAATATTCGAACACGTGAGGCAATACTGACCTTACGACTTATCTTAGAAGAAAGATTAAGGAAAGGCAAACCTACGTTTCTAGCATTTGTAGACTTAGAGAAAGCTTTTGACAACGTTAACTGGAATACTCTCTTTCAAATTCTGAAGGTGGCAGGGGTAAAATACAGGGAGCGAAAGGCTATTTACAATTTGTACAGAAACCAGATGGCAGTTATAAGAGTCGAGGAGCTTGAAAGGGAAGCAGTGGTTTGGAAGGGAGTGAGATGGGGTTGTAGCCTCTCTCCGATGTTATTCAATCTGTATGTTGAGCAAGCAGTAAAGGAAACAAAAGAAAAATTTGGAGTAGGTATTAAAATCCATTGAGAAGAAATAAAAACTTTAAGGTTTGCCGATGACATTGTAATTCTGTCAGAGACAGCAAAGGACTTGGAAGAGCAGTTGAACGGAATGGACAGTGTCTTGAAAGGAGGATATAAGATGAACAAAAGTAAAACGAGGATAATGGAATGTAGTCGAATTAAGTCGGGTGATGCTGCAGGTATTAGATTAGGAAATGAGACACTTAAAGTAGTAAAGGAGTTGTGCTATTTGGGGAGCAAAATAACTGATGATGGTCGAAGTAGAGAGGATATAAAATGTAGACGCGATGGCAAGGAAATCGTTTCTGAAGAAGAGAAATTTGTTAACATCGAGTATAGATTTAAGTGTCAGGAAGTCGTTTCTGAAAGTATTTGTATGGAGTATAGCCATGTATGGAAGTGAAACATGGACAATAAATAGTTTGGACAAGAAGAGAATAGAAGCTTTCGAAATGTGGTGCTACAGAAGAATGTTGAAGATGAGGTGGGTAGATCACGTAACTAATGAGGAAGCGTTGAATAGGATTAGGGAGAAGAGAAGTTTGTGGCACAACTTGACTAGAAGAAGGGATCGGTTGGTAGGACATGTCCTGGGGCATCAAGGGATCACAAATTTAGCATTGGAGGGCAGCGTGGAGGGTAAAAATCGTAGAGGGAGACCAAGAGATGAATATACTAAGCAGATTCAGAAGGATGTAGGTTGCAGTAGGTACTGGGAGATGAAGGAGCTTGCACAGGATAGATTAGCATGGAGAGCTGCATCAAACCAGTCTCAGGACTGAAGACCACAACAACAACAACAACAACGCCCATTTAGGCGAGACAGGCAGCCTGACCAACCATCTCTTAATCGGAAGGCAACCCAACCGACACACAGCCGACCGACCAATCAACCAAATCAGTTCCGCTCGACGCAACCAGCAAAACGACCACAAGATTTCAATACAACGACACAGAATATTGGCTCCCACTCACTTTGTTCCTTTGGACGGACGACGTCCCGGAGACACTGGCTCGGACCCAACCATGCAGAGGGAACACAACCGACGTCTCTGCACGGGAAGGAACCGACCCAAATACACGTCGTCGATGAGAAGACCGACCGAACGACCAACCAACGGTCGTCCCGCCGCTGTTTCTGGCTGTGCGGAACTCACTGGGGCTCCGTCCACGACTGCACTGTTGCCGTGTTCCAACTACTGCCGATCCCCAACTCACTGCCAGACACACGACGACCCGAAAATACTATCGGTCGCCCAGAGATAGTACGACAGTGCACTTATCGCTACGCGCTGCAGCTGCTGCCGCTCACGGGCAGACAAGACAGCAATTCAGTGACCCCAGAAATTGAAATTAAAGTGTCGAGGCGGCCGTACGGTAAAAACAAGATGTTCAATAAACATGGCACGAACATAAGCCTCGCACTGCTCATTGACTATGATAATGGCCGCGGAACTTCCCTCTTACAGTTGTTTTTTCAACATCGTGAGGGTAGCACAATACGCTTCAGAGCTGATCGTTGCACCATGAGGACATCAAATAGAATAACGGCTTCAGAGTCCCAGAAGACCGCCGCCCTGACTTTACCGGCTGAGGGTGTGGCTTCGAACTTTTTCTCCGCAATAGGAGCGGTGTGGCGCCACTCAACGTATTGCCTTTTGTTTCCGGTTCGAAGTGCTGAACCCATGTTTCACAGCGTGTGACGATTTTTGACAAAAAAATTATCACGAGCAGCCTCGTAAATCGGAAGCAATTCCGCACAGATGGTCGTTCGTTGCTCTTTATGGTCTTTGACACTGCCTCCTAAACTCGCAGGATAGGACAAGTAGTTGGAATTGTGGAAAGGGGCCAAAATGAGTGCCTGTCAGTTACACTCGAACACATATAACTTTATTTATTTGACCAAACATTACGGTACAAATTCTTGAACTTAGTTATCAGCTGAATACGCCACACAATCTTATGCCTTTAGGACACAACCACATTAATTTAAAAAAAAACGGCTAAAAGCCATTAACTCCAAATTCAGGCAGAAGGACTCACGTTAAGTAAGTTCTATAATTCCAAAAATCTAACACTTGTAAAGCAACAGCCTTCATTTAAAGACGATTGAAGGCCGATGATTTAAGACTCAAGGTAAAATTAAATAAAAAAACGTAAGGCAGAAGACCTTCAATTTGACTGAAGGACACAAACAATCTAACATTTACAAGCAAGGAATTTTAATTTTAAAGCGACTGAAGGCCCATGACTTAAAACACCACTAAAACAATTCAACTTTAATTCAAAACCATCGGCTATGCGGCATACAAATACACACAACACAAAATAAGAAAAGGCAGTGCAGCTAATGGCGCTCAGAAGTTTCGGCGGTCGGCCAGCACTTCAAATACTAACGTTCACTTAGATGAGACAGGCAGTCGGCCCAGCCATTCTCGATCTGACGACAACCCAACCAACAGACAGTCAACAGATCCACCGACAAGGTAACTTGCGCTCCACTCGACCAGCACACAACCGGGAGTTCAATGCAAAACGTAAAAGGCATGGACGCCCACAACCAAGCATACATTAAGCTGCACACCGTACTGGACAGCGACAACACGGTGAGGAAGGGACACAGCCTAAATCTACGTCACCGGCCAGGGCACGTAACCGGAACGTTAACGGCCACAAGGCAGAAAATTCCGCTGATGCACTTCAATTGCAAATAACCAAATACAGTTAGACTCCACCGGACTGTGGCTAAACCTTCGCCAACTCGAACGCACACATTGTTGCTCGAGGGAATGTCCCAACAGCCAACAACGAGAACCAAATGGCACAATGTGAACAGTCTTGACTTTCTGGTAGGTTAAATCAAAACTCAACTTTCGTGTCCAGGGTCGGTGAGCCACGGACCTCGTAGCAATGGGAACAGCCGCACACACTCCGACACTACGTAGAGACCGCCAGCGGGCCCCGCCAAACTACGCCCCGTGGAGATTTCCTCGCTGCTCCACGCCAACCGACCGACTGCTCGCCCATAGCACAGCCGCAAGTTATAAGCACCAGACCAAAGATAGTACAAGGTACGAATATCGATACACACCGCTGCTGCCTCTCAAGGAGAGAGCGAACAACAGCATAATCGCAATAACCGCAAGAAACCACAGAATAGGAACCAAGGTTTAAACCAGCGCATACTTGAGCCCAACACGGCTCGGTCTTCTATTAGGCGGCGAGGAACCCAGATGGCACGTATCTCTGAGTATCCCAACAGGTGGACGAGTGTGTCAGCACTACCAATGGAGACGCCCGCTTGTGCAGCGAAGTGTTTGTTTGAGATCCATCGATCACCTCAAATGAGAGTGTCCACACGTTCCAACGTCGCACGAGTCACAGCTGCGTGCAAGTGGTCGGCACATGGGAGATCGGACAGGTTTTCGCAACCTTTTTGCAAAGATGGCAGACGTCTCGCCCAACAACTCGTCGTGCTTTTGTTCACTGCCAGGTCCCTGTAGACATTCTGCTAGTGCCTACAGGAATGCAGCATCGTATGACACAGTGCTTTGGTGGCGCAATGTGTCTGAATGACGAAGAGCCAAGTGTCAGAACATCTATCTGGGAAGAACCGGGAATCACAAGAAAAGTCGAGGTCCAGTTCTTCAAACAGGGGTGTGAAAATAGAGGAGGTGCTGGAAAAACCTCTCGTGGATCGGATTTCGGTATCTTGCACTAAATTGTATGCATGACAAAACTCCCGTGTTTCGCGAATGCTCACACCCATTCAAAAAGCCATAGAACCGAGACAGCGGCGGCAATCTTGCAACTGTGTCAGGACCATATTGTTGGCTGCTCCTACCGATGCTCTTTTATGCCACCTGCATCGCTTTCAATTACCATGCACGAAATTTTTATATTCTCTCGCTCGCTAAGCGCAAAACATTAACCCTAAAAAAATTATTATCGTATTATTCAAGAAAAATTTACGAAAGTGACCTTCAAAGTCGTCCCCTGTCCCACATTCAACCACCATTGGTCAGGATTTCTAGAATGTATTTCATGGTACTCCCTCCTACCACTGTGTAAATATTAACTGCCATTATTACGAATGGTTCAAATGTTTCTAAGCACTATGGGACTTAACATCTGAGGTCATCAGTCCCGTAGACTTAGAACTACTTAAACCTAACTAACCTAAGGACATCACACACATCCATGCCCGAGGCAGGATTCGAACCTGCGAAACAAGGCGTTTTAAAACTTCCGAATGATGCTGCTGAAGAAATAAGGCGAGAGGCTTGCAGATCAATAACCAGGATGCCTGCACCCAAGCAGAACGTCACCATTGAAGGAAGAAGAGCGCTCCGTTCTTTAAAAGAAGACAATGATATAGTAATTTTACCAGGTGACAAGGGTAACGCCACTGTTCTGCCTGCTACATCTTATTTTGGAGAGATGATGGACTTACTACAGGATACAGCGTATCGTCGTCAGAAAGATCCGACGGCTGCCGTACAACGGAAGACATCCGCTCTCCTCAAATCCAGCCAGCTTCCTGACCATCTGAAGAAGAGTTTAAGAGAACGAGCACACCAGTTCCGTCACGACTTTATGGCCTGCAAAGATACACAAGGAGAATGTTCTGCTTCGCCCTATCGTCAGTAATATAGGTGCCCCAACATACCAACTAGCTAAACATATGGCTTCTCTTCTGACCAGGGAACCTCCCCATCGCACCCCCCTCAGATTTAGTTATAAGTTGGCACAGTGGATAGGCCTTGATAAACTGAACACGGATCAATTGAGAAAACATGAAGAAGTTGTGTGGAACTGTGAAAAAATAAGCAAAATATACAAAATGAGTAGTCCATGGGCCACAAAAGCAACATAGTGGATATTGTGAGTTTAGGAGCGTCGTGGTCCCGTGGTAGCGTGAGCAGCTGCAGAATGAGAGGTCCTTGGTTCAAATCTACCCTCGACTGAAAATTTTACTTTCTTTATTTTTGCATAGTTATTATCCGTCCTTTCGTTCATTGACATCTCTGTTCACTGTAATAAGTTTAGTGTCTGTTTTGCGACCGCATCGCAGAACCGTGCGATTAGTAGACGAAAGGACGTGCCTCTCCAATGGGAACAGAAAACATTTGATCGCAAGATCATAGGCCAACCGATTCCTCCACAGGAAAACACATCCGATATATTCTATACGACACTGGTGACGGCATGTGCGTCACATGACAGGAATATGTTGTCGACCCACCTAACTTGTACACCTGGCGAATGGGTAAAAAGATTCTTCTACCTTGCCCGATTTAGGTTTTCTTGTGGATGTGATAATCACTCCCATAAAAGTGATGAAAACATAAGAGTTTGTCACATAAACTGAAAATAAAAAATTAAATTTTTCACTCGATGGAAGATTTGAACCACGGACCTTTCGTTCCGCAGCTGCTCACGTTACCAAGAGACCAGGGCGCTCCTGCGTTTCCAGCCTCCTTAATGTTGCCTATCTTCCCTTGAACTACTCAGTTTGTATATTTTGCTTATTTTGTCATAGTTCCATGCAACTTCTTCTTGTTTTAGCAATTGATCTGTGTTCAGTTTTTCAAGGCCTATCCACTGTGCCGACTTATAACTAAATCTGAGGGGGGTGCGATGGGGAGGTTCCCTTGTGAGTCCCATGGTGGGAAAATGTGAACACCATATTCGAAACTTGCTAGTGAGTTTCGATGTGGTCTCTTTGTTTACACGAGTGCCTCTGATGGACTCATTACAACTCATAGAAGCTAAGCTGGAAGAGGACATCTTACACCTTTTCAAACACGTGCTTACCTCGACCTACTTTTTGTTCAACGACCAGTATTTTGAGCAGACTGACGGTGTTGCTATGGGTAGCCCTCTGTCTCCCATAGTAACTAATCTTTTTATAGAAGATTTCGAGGACAAAGCACTTCAGACGGCGGTTTTGAAACCCAAATGTTTTTGGAGATATGTAGACGATACGTTTGTGGTATGGCCGCATGGGACAGCAACGCTTCCTTCTTTTCTGGAACATCTTGACTCCCTCCATCCAAGCATCTGTTTCACCATGGAGGTAGAGAAAGATGGTGAGCTCCCGTTTCTGGATGTTTTGGTTCGTAGAAAAGGAGACGGCTCCTTGGGTCACAGTGTGTTCCGGAAGCTTACGCACACAGACTTGTATTTACAAGCTACGAGCTGTCATCATCCGTCACAGAGGAGCGGTGTATTACGAACGCTAGTGCATAGGGCTAGAGCCATCTCAGATCAGGACAGCTTATCGGCAGAGCTTAGCCATCTCAGCTCTGTGTTTGCCCAGATCGGGTACTCCGAGAAGCAGATCCGGAATGCATTTCGACCAGCACGCTCCAAACCTCAAGAACAGCCTGAAGAAGCAGAGAACACCACAGGGTTTGTTTTTCTACCGTATGTCGGTGGCGTGTCTGTTTACGATGGGCAGAATTTTCAAGATATCCCGGATTAAATGTGTTTTCCGGCCTCCAGCACGAGTGCAATCAATGCTGGGCTCTGTTAAAGACTACCTCGGCCTGAGGAGACCGGGAAAATATAAAATACCGTGCCACTGTGGGAAGTCTTATATTGGCCAGACGTCGTACGGTTAAAAACAGATGCGACGAACATAAACGTCACACGAGGTTGGGTCAGCCAGAAAAATATGCGGTTGCTGAACACTGCCCTGACACGGGACACGGCGTGAACTATGAAGAAACCGACATCCTGCCGTATACTTCCACATACTGGGACTCCATCGTCAAAGAGGCGGTCGAAATACGTGTGACCTAATAAACAGAGACACGGGGTTTCACCTGAGCAAAGCCTGGGAGCCAGCCTTGGCGGCGCTAAGGAATCCTCAGCCGCAGATTAGCAATTGCACCGAGTCAACGCAGATTGGAAACCTTAGCGCAGATGTTTAAATCGCGCGCCAACACCTCGCACGCGCGAACGGGGTCCGTCGCTCCCGGCCGCATTTTTCCGCGCCGCGGCGCGCTTCCGCAGACCGCGACCCGTTTCTCCACCAGAGGGCTCTGGTATTCGACGCCGTCTACGATTGGTCTTCGATGACGTTATGCCCCCGCTGGTGCTTGCGCTATTCTAGAAAGCCAACATATAAACTGGTGAGCTTCTCAGCGACGCGACAGTAGCACCTCAAGATGGCGGGCAGTTGTCTCGCTGAAATATTGTGCGGTTTTTACAATATTATCCGGCGTAATTTCCGGGAACCTATCAAGCAATTACATCGTTGTCTTCGTCAGGCCGTATAACTGCAAAAATATTATGCTTATAGGGTTAAGTTTGGATAGAAATGTCAACATAATTCGTTTTAGTGTCACGTTTACAAAAGTCGTTTTTCCTTCGTTACACTCAAGGACACGCTTAAATTAATACTGTTAACGAATTAGCGCACTATGTGGGTGGCGTAATAGTCCAATCAACACAGCCCAAAAAAGGTCGAATATCGGGAATAGATTGTGTAGTCGGAAATTTTTGTACAGTAGTAGGATGGAGTGCCACGAACAACATATTAGAAATTGTGACCGGTGGGAACTAAACGCAGGAGTGAGGGTGCGTTTAAAGGTAAGTTATATACGTTTTTTGGAATGACTCGAAAACTGTGGCCTACAACAAAAACGTAGCCCAGTAGAAAATTTAACTACTTTAAATTTCTTGCGAAAAAGGCCCTGTTCATTTTTTTCCTGTAGGACTAATACTTTCGCGTAGCGAGCGAGAGAATATGAAAATCTCTCGCGTGGTTTTTGAGGGCCAGACGTAACACTGAATGGCTCCGAGCACTATGGGACTCAACTGCGGTGGCAACCGACCCCTAGAACTTAGAACTACTTAAACCTAACTAACATTAGGACATCACACACATCCATGCCCGGGGCAGGATTCGAACCTGCGAGCGTAGCGCCTAGAACCGCTCGGCCACTCCGGCCGGCCGTAACACTGAGGACTGCATAAAACGGAATCGGTAGGGGCAGGTGAATTACTCTTCATATGATATCTTTAGCAGCGCAATCGACACGAACGAATGTTTGACTTACTACCACGACCCCCAGACAAAGGTGCAAGGCAAGCAGTGGAAACATGAGGATTCGCCACCGCCGAAAAGGCGGATCATCGGGCACGGTAACGCTGAATTTTTTTTTAGACTGCCATGGTGCGGTGCTTAAACATCCACATAATGGGCAAAACGTTACGGTAGGTTACAGCCGAAATCTCGTGACTGTGACAAGGTTACGGGTGTCTATCAAGACGAAGCATGGAGGGAAGCTGTCCGAGATGTGTTTTGCTCAACGACTACGTCCAAGTTCATTCCGCACAGTCACACTTGCTCCTTTTATGAGCTGCCAAATTTTCTCTCATCCCTTCCATATTCTCGTGACGTGACACCGACTGACTTTTCCTCTTTCTTTAGATGAAGAAACTATAAAGACAAAAATAATCACAACACGAAGAAAGAGTTGTGCGACATAAACGAAAGTTGGTAGGCGTGTTTCTAAATTATCTCAAAGATTATACCTATTCAAATTTCGCATCAGTCGCACTATGAGGATGCATATCAGGTTTGCTTTAAATACTCATACACGATGTAGCGATCGTTAGCGTTAGTTACCTTTGAGATTGTATGCGATGATGTTATTCAAGAATGGCTATAAGTCGAGAAAGACAGCATTTTCAGCACTTCCCTGAGTTTGAATGAGGTCGTGTAATAGGGCTACGAGAAGCTGTATGTTTCTTCCGTGACATTGCAGAAAGACTTGGCGGGAATGCAGCTACTGTACATGATTGCTGGCAGCGGTAGTCATGGGAATGTACGGCCGCAATATTGGTTGGTTGGTTGGTTTGGGGTAAAAGGGACAAAACCACAGGATCATCAGTCGCTTTTTCCTGACGCAAACAAGGCTCAAGGTACAAAAACACCCAACACCTCACCTAAAAAGAAAACGAATGGAATGAACAAAAAATGGGGAAAACATACAATATAAGGAAAAGTAGAAGAAGGTATTAAAACCATAGAGCAGATGGTCTGGGCTGGTTGATCACAATAATAAAAGAGGATGAGCCAGCCACTCTGCAATATATTAAAATGTCCACCCCAAAAAAGACAAGGCGAGATGAACACTTGCAGGGAAAAGACGACCACCAAGACAAACAAATGCAAAAAAGTGCGACAGAGTTAAAATGGAGGGAGGGTGGCGACTTCAGAGAGAAGGCTAAATGCCCACTCTCAGATGGTACGATACCCCCCCCCCCCCCTCACGAATAAAACGTAAAACTACGACAATGTAAGAATTATACTTATGATCCATTTCATGTAATTAAATTTGAAGTGGTTTACTTCCATTGAGGTTTATATTTAGTTCACATACAGGGTGTTTCAAAAATGACCGGTATATTTGAAACGGCAATAAAAACTAAACGAGCAGCGATTGAAATACACCATTTGTTGCAATATGCTTGGGACAACAGTACATTTTCATGCGGACAAACATTCGAAATTACAGTAGTTACAATTTTCAACAACAGATGGCGCTGCAAGTGATGTGAATGATATAGAAGACAACGCAGTCTGTGGGTGCGCCATTCTGTACGTCGTCTTTCTGCTGTAAGCGTGTGCTGTTCACAACGTGCAAGTGTGCTGTAGACAACATGGTTTATTCCTTAGAACAGAGGATTTTTCTGGTGTTGGAATTCCACCGCCTAGAACACAGTGTTGTTGCAACAAGACGAAGTTTTCAACGGAGGTTTAATGTAACCAAAGGACCGAAAAGCGATACAATAAAGGATCTGTTTGAAAAATTTCAACGGACTGGGAACGTGACGGATGAACGTGCTGGAAAGGTAGGGCGACCGCGTACGGCAACCACAGAGGGAAACGCGCAGCTAGTGCAGCAGGTGATCCAACAGCGGCCTCGGGTTTCCGTTCGCAGTGTTGCAGCTGCGGTCCAAATGACGCCAACGTCCACGTATCGTCTCATGCGCCAGAGTTTACACCTCTATCCATACAAAATTCAAACGCGGCAACCCCTCAGCGCCGCTACCATTGCTGCACGAGAGACATTCGCTAACGATATAGTGCACAGGATTGATGACGGCGATATGCATGTGGGCAGCATTTGGTTTACTGACGAAGCTTATTTTTACCCGGACGGCTTCGTCAATAAACAGAACTGGCGCATATGGGGAACCGAAAAGCCCCATGTTGCAGTCCCATCGTCCCTGCATCCTCAAAAAGTACTGGTCTGGGCCGCCATTTCTTCCAAAGGAATCATTGGCCCATTTTTCAGATCCGAAACGATTACTGCATCACGCTATCTGGACATTCTTCGTGAATTTGTGGCGGTACAAACTGCCTTAGACGACACTGCGAACACCTCGTGGTTTATGCAAGATGGTGCCCGGCCACATCACACGCCCGACGTCTTTAATTTCCTGAATGAATATTTCGATGATCGTGTGATTGCTTTGGGCTCTCCGAAACATACAGGAGGCGGCGTGGATTGGCCTCCCTATTCGCCAGACATGAACCCCTGTGACTTCTTTCTGTGGGGACACTTGAAAGACCAGGTGTACCGCCAGAATCCAGAAACAATTGAACAGCTGAAGCAGTACATCTCATCTGCATGTGAAGCCATTCCGCCAGACACGTTGTCAAAGGTTTCAGGTAATTTCATTCAGAGACTACGCCATATTATTGCTACGCATGGTGGATATGTGGAAAATATCGTACTATAGAGTTTCCCAGACCGCAGTGCCATCTGTTGTTGAAAATTGTAACTACTGTAATTTCGAAAGTTTGTCTGCCTGAAAATGTACTGTTGTCCCAAGCATATTGAAACAAACGGTGTATTTCTATCGCTGCTCGTTTAGTTTTTATTGCCGTTTCAAATATACCAGTCATTTTTGAAACACCCTGTACATGGCGCCATATAACCAACCGATGTGTTCATGACACAGCCCGCCTTCCGCAAAAATTAGTTTTCCGTGAACTGTGTACAAAGCCAGACCAACAGGCATTACATGTATTGACCAAAAAAAGGATAGTGGTATGTAATATACAAGCCATATGTGTTAAGCCATTAATTGCCTTTTTATGACATCTAACTATGTACCTGTTGTATTCTTAGCATTGAGAATGGCTAGTTGCTAGCAGAAATCTAGATCTGCCAATAAAAATTCCAAAGGACGACTGATAGCTGAAATCTATTATTAACAAATCAAAATAACGGTCGCTGCAGCCTCTGAATGGAGGGTAAGCTGATAAAAACTAAATCTGCTGTTGAGTCACTGTCGCCCAACACCGAAGGTAGGGTGCTGGGAAGGTTAAAAGTCCGCCGCAGAGCGGCTGAAAGTGGGCAGCCCAGCAAGATGCGGACGACAGTCATATATGAGCCACAGGGACACCGAGGTGGGTGCTCGCGACGGAGGAGGTAACCGTGTGTTGCTACGTATGGCCAATGTGGAGCCGGCAGAGGACCACAGAGTCCCTGCGAGAGGACTCCAGACATTCGTAGTCTTCTTAAGGGAACACAGTTTGTTGTGCGTACTGAGATTATGCCATTCCGTCTCCCAAAGCTCGTGCCGTAATAATGATCGCAGGTCAGTTACGGGGATGCTGATCTCCAGAAGAGGTTTCCGTGTAGCCTGTCGGCAAGTTCATTTTCACGATCGCAAGAAGACAGGGCTATGGACGGCCACGTGGCACTACCGAGAGGGAAGACCATCGTCTTCGGCATATGGCCCTGGCGCATCGTACTGCATCTGCAGTAGTAATTTGAGCAGCAACTGACATCAGAGCGACACAACGAATTGTTACAAACTGGTTGCTTCATGGACAGCTCCGAGCCAGAGGCCCTATACCGTGCATTCCCCTGACCCCGAAGCACCGCAATTTGCGAATTTAGTGGTGTCAAGTGTGAGTTCATTGGAGGCCAGGGTGGAAGTCAGTTGTGTTCGGTTCTGCCTCAGTGGCTGTGATGGTCGTGGGTTGGCTAGGGGGAGGCCAGTTGAAAGCCCACAACCAGCCTCCCTGTGTGCTGGTCACACTGGACCTACACCTGGAGTTATGGTTTGGAGCGCGATTTCGTATGACAGCAGGAGCACTCTCGTGGGTCTCCCATGTACCATGATTGTAAACCTGTACGTCGATGATTCGAGCTTTCGTGCTTCCTTTCATGAACAGCATTCCAAGGGGCCGGCCGCTGTGGCCGAGCGGTTCTAGGCGCTTCAGAACCGCGCTACTGCTACAGTCGCAGGTTTGAATCCTGCCTGAGGCATGGATGTGTGTGATATCCTTAGGTTAGTTATATCTGTGTCGTCGTAAGTCTAGGTGACTGATGACCTCAGAAGTCCCATAGAGCCATTTGAGCCATTCCAAGGGGTGTTTTTCAAGACGATAACGCTCGCCCACATACCGTTGACGTAACCCAACATGCTCTACAGAGTGTCTACATGTTGCCTTGGTCTGCTTGATCACCAGATCTGTCTCCAATCGAGTACCTATGGACATCATCAGACAACAACTCCGGCGTCATCCGCGAACATTATTAACCGTCCCTGTATTGGCCTAGTGCAACAGGCATGGAATTTCATCCCACAAACTGACATCCACACATGCACGACACAATACACATTTCCAGTATTCTGGCGGTTATCCCATTTATTAATGTACTGGCATTTGCAGTGGCCTGTCTCGCGCTCACATTAACCTGTGATCTTCAAATGTTAATCATTTAAATATGTTAGCTAGAAAAGCGTATTCCTGAAATTTCATTACTCTAGATTAATTATTTTTTTATGTTGCGCCTTTTTTCCGTCAGTGTATTAGGTGACACGCATTTCCAGAATGGCAGAGAGGCAATTTTCGAGGTGCAACGCCTTCTGCACAGCCAAAATGCAGACGTCCACAAGCAACTTCTCCACCACGTCATTCATCATTGATGGGAAAAATTTCTCGAATTGAAGGCTCAGTAGGTAGAGAAGATACAACACCGTCATCAAGTTTCATAGTCGCAGCTTGCTTTTTTCGCGGTCATGATTAAAATGTTACCACTATCCATTATATATGATGGTAGAATTAGTGCTAAAAATAACAACTACAATGCAAATGAACGTATTGTAGAAATTATTTCTAGAATTAAAACGTACAGTCCATTTTAACCACTTAATCAATGCATCACTTGTTTACATAAAAACCACAAATCTTTTGACGATTTCACTAATATGAGAGGCGTTCAATAAGTAATGCAAGTTTTTTATTCTTGGCCAGTTTCGATTGAAAGAATGCCGAATTTGTTGTGGAACATCGTGGTATGTTCCCTCTTCAGTCCCTCTTGTAGTGACTGCCAATTCGCAAATTTTCACAAACACAACTTTTATTGATGTACGTTTACAAGGTTGATGACTGAACAACAAAAGAAATGTAACAATAAAGATTCCAGTAAAAGTCTCCTAACTGAGGCAAACAAAAAGTTCACTTGTAAATTTTTCACAAATGTTCGTGGTAAATAGCATACACACACTAGTAAAAGCCCAATTCAGAGAGGAAGTCGTAATCTTCAGCGGTCGAACTCCACGAGGTCGGCATCCGGAGTGAACTGAACTTTGGGGCTGGTTCTAGCTCCTAAATAGCTGTCTCCAGCCAATCAGGTTTTGGCGTAGTGATACTTCCTGCAAGCCGTGTCTCGAGCTCCCCCTGCAGAAAGTAGTGCTCGGAATGTCTGTTTCCTTTATCTTGTATGTAAATAGTCGGTGTTTCCCATGGTGCTTTTGGTACGCCTCGGACATAGACAACCCAGTCCTCTGTGGTGTAATATGGGTTGCCGGCCCTCAGGGGCTACTTTGGCTCTGTCATAACACCTATACAGGGTGTTACAAAAAGGTACGGCCAAACTTTCAGGAAACATTCCTCACACACAAATAAAGAAAAGATGTTATGTGGACATGTGTCCGGAAACGGTTAATTTCCATGTTAGAGCTCATTTTAGTTTCGTCCACCTACGCTCAATGGAGCACGCTATCATGATTTCATACGGGATACTCTACCTGTGCTGCTAGAACACGTGCCTTTACAAGTACGACACAACATGTGGTTCATGCACGATGGAGCTCCTGCACATTTCAGTCGAAGTGTTCGTACGCTTCTCAACAACAGATTCGGTGACCGATGGATTCTTAGAGGTGGACCAATTCCATGGCCTCCACGGTCTCCTGACCTCAACCCTCTTGACTTTCATTTATGGGGGCATTTGAAAGCTCTTGTCCACGCAACCGCGGTACCAAATGTAGAGACTCTTCGTGCTCGTATTGTGGACGGCTGTGATACAATACGCCATTCTCCAGGGCTGCATCAGCGCATCAGGGATTCCATGCGACGGAGGGTGGATGCATGTATCCTCGCTAACGGAGGACATTTTGAACATTTCCTGTAACAAAGTGTTTGAAGTCACGCTGGTACGTTCTGTTGCTGTGTGTTTCCATTCCATGATTAATGCGATTTGAAGAGACGTAATAAAATGAGCTCTAACATGGAAAGTAAGCGTTTCCGGACACATGTCCACATAACATATTTTCTTTCTTTGTGTGTGAGGAATGTTCCCTGAAAGTTTGGCCGTACCTTTTTGTAACACCCTGTAGTTTCATGAAGTTTCGATTGATGATAGTGCTATATCCAGCCTTTAAGATGGCGTCTGTAACGGAGGCGCGTACCAGGCAGTGATCTGTCACTGAGTTTCTTTACGTGGAAAACTAGATCATCGCGGATATTCAAAGGTGCTTACGGAATGTCGACAGAGAAGTGAACAACAGCACTGTGAATCGTTGGGCGAGGCGTCTCCCATCATCACAACAACATCCTGCAAACACGCCAGATCTCCCGTGTGGCGGCCGGCCGCACACAGCTGTGACTCGTGCAATGTTGGAACGTGCGAACACACTCATTCGAGGTGATAGACAAATTACAGACACCTCCATGACAATGCAAGGCGCCACTCAAGTCTGCGCAACCGACAGGAATTCGCCCAATAAAGGATGTACTTCGTGGAAAGCAGTACATGAATGATGGGTAGGTTATTAATGCAGTAAGGCGTCGGCTCCGACTTCGGCCAGTAGAGTGGTACCATGTGGGCATACAGGCCTCACAGTAAGGTGGCGTCAGACCACCGCATTGAACGGAGACTGTGTGGCAAAATATGGTTTTGTAGCTGAGACGCCCTGCTAAATCCGTAGTACAGGACAAGTAGTAGGAATTGTGGAAGGGGAGCCAGAATGAGCGGCTTCAGTTATACTCCAAACATAACACTTTATTTAGTTGTCCAAACTTTACAGCTCAACTTTTAAGCTTGACTATCGACAGAAAACGTCTTCAATTCTAAAACGGCTGGTGGCCCATGAATGAAATACAACTGCTATTTTTTTTTTCTTTTGTTGAGGCAGAAGGCTCTAGGCTTTACCCTTAAATAGTATTTAAGGCCAAGCGATGTAAGACTGGACTAGTCAGATAGATTAAGCTTTCTAAAAGCGGCTGGAGGCCGATAAATTTAAAACAACATAACAATAACCTTTCAATAGGCAGAAGGACCAAGCTTTATGGCCAAAAAGAAACCTTACTCCAAAACGGCTGAAGGCCTTTCTTAAAAAGAAACTGCAACCTATTTTCCAAAGCAGAAGGTACAAAGCTTTTAACCTTAAATAGTATTTAAGCCCAAGTGACGTAAAACTTGATAAGTAACAATCCAAAATTTTAAAGCGGCTGAGGGCCCATCATTATAAGAACAATACAATTATAATAAATTTTCAACAGGCAGAAGGGCCACGGCTTTATCTCCCAAAAGGAGAGACTTGGGTAATTTAGAAAACTTACTTTTAAATGGCGAAGTCCTTTGATTTAAAAAATACAATTACAAGCATACATATCCCAACTATCGGCTATGAGCCATTAAAAAGACACAATTAAACACCAATAAGAAAGGCAGTATAGGCAACGGCGTTCAGAATTTTCCAGGGGGCTCGGTCTGCCCTTGAAATCTTAACGTTTGCTTAGGTGAGAGAAGAAGTCGGCCCAACTATAATCGATCCGCCGGCAACACAACCAAGAAACAGGCAGGGATCCACCGACAAGACGACTTGCTAACCACCGACCGGTACACAAGGAACTCCAAAGCCAAAAGGTAAATGGCGTAGCCGCCCACAACCAAAAATACATTAAGCTGTCCAAAACTACACACCATGTTGTACAACGACAACATGTGAGGAAAGGGCACTGCCTGAATTTACGTCGGCGACCAGGTCAGGTAACCGGAACACTAACGGCCACAAGGTAGAAAATTCCGCTGGTGCACTTGAATTTCAAACCAACAAATATAGTTAATTCCGCCACACGGCGGCTAAATCTTCACCAATTCGAACACTCGCTGTCGCTCCCAGGAATACCGTTAACAGCAAACCACCAACCAAGGGGACAATGTGAACAGACGTGGCTTCAGTAATAAAATCACCCCTCAACTTTGATGTCCTGGGTCGGTGAGCCACGAACCTCGTAGCACTCGGAACAGCCCGCACACACGCTCTGACAGTGCATAGAGACCGCCAGCGGGCCCAGCCGACTGCGCCGCGCAGAGACTAGCTTGCTGATCCGCTCCAACCGACCGACTCACTGCCCGTGCGCCGACACATTTAGAAGAAGTTGTCAGTGGAAATGACATCAACTAAACACACAGTTTGACAAACACTTGCACGAAGACTTGAATGGCACTCAGCAGTGGCTGTGCAATCACAAAGACAATCGGGAGTTGACACACACACACACACACACACACACACACACACACACACACACACACACACACATAAGCGATCAGACAATTCATGTCGTCCAGTAGGACGACCGACCGACGATCCATGAAGATCGTCTCCGGCTCAAGTGATGCGTGGCGGCAACGGTCGGGTGAGCCATGGACATCCAGGCCCTACTGCTGCTCCAACCTTACTGAACTCCACGACTGGCAGGTCCGAACTGCCCTCCTGGCACGTTCCAACCGACTCCACGACAGACAACAACTGGGAAGCAATAACAGTGCAGCAAAGATAACAGGTGCGGGCTATATCGATAAGCGCTGCTGGTGCATCTGAGGGGCAGACAAAGCAGCAACTCAGTGACAACAGAAATTGAAACTAACATAACGAGGTGGCAACACGAAAAAACAGGACGAAAAATATGAGATGGCAGGAGCGCCAGCCACGCACGGCTCAGTAGCTAAATGGATGGAGAATAAAATTGTGTATTGGAATGCTCAATAAAATCAACCTGCTTTCATGAAAAAATGTGTTACATTACTTATTGAACGTCCCTCGCAGAATTCTGCACGTTAAGCTGGATGGATAATGTTACTTTAAATCCGTCTTGATTGAAAATTTTTTTTTTTATTATTCATATCACCGGTTTCGGTTCATTCAGAAACATCTTCAGATCTGATATTTAAGTTACAGGAGTAACCCGTCCAATTCAGCAACTTTTACATGCTACGTGACGTAGCATGTGAAAGTTGCTGAATTGGACGGGTTAACTCCTGTAACTTAAATATCAGATCTGAAGATGGTTCTGAATGAACCGAAACCGGTCATGTGAATAATAATAAAAAAAAAATTGTAATCAAGACGGATTTAAAGTAACATTATAAAATCACTGATTGCTGTTATCCCATAAGACATTATGTCTGTTTTTGCAAAGGATGGATAATGCTCAACAGAAACGAATTTAGCATGGGGTGCTGTGGTGTCACCGCCAGACACCACACTTGCTAGGTGGTAGCTTTAAATCGGCCGCGGTCCATTAGTACATGTCGGACCCGCGTGTCGCCACTTTCAGTGATAGCAGACCGAGCGCCACCACACGGCAGGTCTAGAGAGACGTACTAGCACTCGCCCCAGTTGTACGGACGACTTAGCTAGCGATGCACACTGACGAAGCCTCGCTCATTTGCAGAGAAGATAGTTAGAATAGCCTTCAGCTAAGTCAATGGCTACGACCTAGCAAGGCGCCATTAGCAGTATATTGTCTGAAACTATAGAGTCTCACTTGTATCGTCAATAGCGATGTACCAAGGATGGATTAAAGTTAAGTATTCCAGAAGCTACGTACTTTTCTTTATAGCATTCATTACGTATCCTGTTTCAGACCTCACGCCATCCTTCGTAAACTTATAGCGTGCATTGCGGTCCCCTCACGGCACTTCTGTCGACACAGCAGGTGCACCTCAACAAAGTGTAATACCACCACTAGCGGTTTCAAAATGCGCCCGCTTCTATACATACGCATTGAAGTTGGCCGGTCTATGAGGGTCCAGACCCCCCAAGCTTATGTATGGCTGCCACTGTCTTGCTTACACTGTTGTTATGAACAGTGTGTAGTCTCTAGCTGATGACTACATCGTACGTCACAGTGTGTCAGTATCCTTGCTTTTGAGACAGAAAATAATCATATGATAGTACAAAGTGGAGCGAGTGGAAGTTTCCAAGAAATGACCATTACAGAATGTCCTCACAACAGGGAGATTATTCGGTACGCGTTGTACTAACGTTGCTCACCTCTACATAATTACTTTGTAACCCTTGTACACTGCATGGCGGAGAGTTCATCGAACCAGTATCATTGAAATTCTTTTCCTATTCCATTCGCGTATTGGGAGAGCGAAAGATGACCTATATCCCCTAATCTACCTCACCTTATTCTCATGATCACTGCGCGGGATATATGTTAGGGGCACCAAAATGATCCTACAGTCTTCTTCGAAAATAGATTTTCTAAATCTCGCCAGCAGGCTTTCGAAAGATCTACGTCTTCAATTGATTCCCGTCTAAGTTCGCCCCAGCCTATATGTTACAATTACTATGGGCTACAGCGATTTTTGATAATCCTAGCAGTGCGTCTCGATGTCTGTTGCCATGCCTTCTTGATAAGAATACCAAACACTGTCCACTGTATTGTAAATAAAACTGCATTTTCCTGCTGCTACGCAGGAAAAGGCAGATTATTACAGATCCCACTGATGATGCCTTAGAACAGGAGAAGGCGAAACGCGTACGGGATAAATAAAGTAACTAGCTGCAGGAAAAGGCAGTTTTATTTAGAAAACAAGTATTTATGTGCTTGCTGCGGAGGATGGCCACACAAACAAACTTGTTACTGGAATGAGATTTTCACTCTGCAGCGGAGTGTGCGCTGATATGAAACTTCCTGGCAGATTAAAACTGTGTGCCCGACCGAGACTCGAACTCGGGAACTTTGCCTTTCGCGGGCAAGTGCTCTACCAACTGAACTACCGAAGCACGACTCACGCCCGGTACTCACAGCTTTACTTCTGCCGGTACCTCGTCTCCTACCTTCCAAACTTTACAGAAGCTCTCCTGCACTTGCCCGCGAAAGGCAAAGGTCCCGAGTTCGAGTCTCGGTCGGGCACACAGTTTTAATCTGCCAGGAAGTTTCATATCAGCGCACACTCCGCTGCAGAGTGAAAATCTCATTCTGGAAACATCCCCCAGGCTGTGGCTAAGCCATGTCTCCGCAGTATCCTTTCTTTCAGGAGTGCTAGTTCTGCTGGTTCGCAGGAGAGCTTCTGTAAAGTTTGGAAGGTAGGAGACGAGGTACTGGCAGAAGTAAAGCTGTGAGTACCGGACGTGAGTCGTGCTTCGGTAGCTCAGTTGGTAGAGCACTTGCCCGCGAAAGGCAAAGGTCCCGAGTTCGAGTCTCGGTCGGGCACACAGTTTTAATCTGCCAGGAAGTTTCAAACTTGTTACTGTCTACTGTTTTTCTTTATATGCAACATGAGAGTGTTTTGTGCAGCGATGTAAATATTACAATTTGTTATACAGGGTGTTTCCGTAAGAGCATGTAAAAATGTAACAGGACGTAGTGGATGCTCCACTGAAAAGTTTGAGGTAGGCAACCTCAGGTCGGAAAAGCTAGCTTAAGGACACATGGAAGTGAACTTGTCTACCGCTTTATCTAGCATTACTGTTTTCCAGCTTATTTACAACTAACATGTATACAAGTTTACACGTATCGTGCTGTTTATTTACATGTACATTCTTTTTTTCGTGCAAGGAAAGGAGGAGGCGAGCCTGATTACCAGGAAGTCATTATGCACCTTTTGTCCATAAGAAGGCTCTGTTGCACCGTATTTACATTGTCAGAACGTGCTATGAATCACTCAGTGCTGTTCAGAGACGTACAGTACAATACGATGGAGCAGTACCGGTACAGTATTTCCTGGTCGCTGGATTGGGAGGGAAATCCTACTCCATGGTCTGCGGGGTCACCTGACCTTAGTCCCCTTGATTATTTCCCATGAGGATATCTAAAGTCACTTGCGTCTGAGACCCCAGAGATTGAATTAGTTAGCAAAATTGTAACTGGCTGCGATGTGATTCTAAGCACACCAGGGATATTTGTCAGGGTGCGTCAGAATCCCGTTCGCCGATGTCATGGTTGCATTTAGGTTAATGGTTCAAATGGCTCTGAGCACTATGGGACTTAACATCTATGGTCATTAGTCCCCTAGAACATAGAACTACTTAAACCTAACTAACCTAAGGACATCACACAACACCCAGTCATCACGAGGCAGAGAAACTCCCTGACCTATTTAGGTTAATGGCCGTCATTTTCAGCAGGGTTTGTAAGATGCAGTACAAATGGGACATTCATTGTGTCAATAACGGTATCTGTAGTTAAATAATGTAAACAAAAAAGTTGAAACTTCTAACTGAAATAACTGAGAAGGTGAAACTTCTAGATTTTTACTTAAATTGCTTAATGCAACTGAACCTTCAAAACCTGATGAGTGCAACTGAACGTACTGTCACTTTGCTTGTCTTTATCGTTTGAACACTGACCTACAGAATTTTCCCTGACAAATACAGCTCATTCTATTCATTAATAACCCACAATATACAAAGATAACGCAATCTCACTATTACACCTCCCGCACAGGCCATGAAGGCCCAAAGGTACCAACTGGTCGCCGTGTCATCCTCAGACAACAGGCGTCACTGGATGCGGATATGGAGGGGCATGTGGTCAGCACACCCTCTCCCGGTCATATGTCAGTTTCCGAGACCGGAGTCGTTACTTTTCAATTAACTAGCTCCTCAGTTTGTCTCACAAGGGCTGAGTGCACCCCGCTTGCCAACAGCGGCCAGCAGACCGGATGGTCACCCATCCAAGTGCTAGCCCAGCCCGACAGCGCTTAACTTCGGTTATCGGATGGGAACCGGTGTTACCACTGCGGCAATGCCGTTAATCTTACTATCAATTAACACAAAAGAATTTCCCTGAATTAGAAGAAATCCTAACAATAATCCATACGTTTCATAAGTAACTTACCTCACATAAAATCTTCCTAACACGAACTACAGCAAATACAGCAGGTGTACAGCCCGTTAAATGGCACGATTTTAACTACTGTAGGCTTTAACTACTAATAGGCTTGTGGTTAGCAAAGGAAAAATTTTGTTGCAGAGCAAACAATGTATTTAGCATATTTTACCTTAATCATGTGACATCCAGTTCCAAAAATTATAAAACCGTCAATAATTCCATTACCCACATTTTACAATCCATATCCAACCAATATTAAATCTCTATGACGGACACACGTCCAGACGGTCCGCTTGCGCTAACACTGCTTCTAAACTCCATCACTTCTAACTATTAACTTAGCTGCGAGTCCGACACAGCCACAGAGTCTTTACAGAAGGCGCACAGCGCTGTCAGTGATATTAATGCAGTATATCGCGCTGCCAACATACAAACACATAAAGAGACTACTTACAAAGTAGACAGTAGTGTGATTTTATTCCTATTATCTCAGTAACCTGGCTTCTCCGACCCCAGGTACTCTAGCTCAAATTGTTAAATTTTTGCACGCTCTTACGGAAACACTGTACATACTTTAGTGCCATGTATAATAATTCACGTAGATATGCAATTATTTTAATATGTTATTCTACAAGTAAAACTAAAGAAAAAACTTCATATAAACGATAGGTCCGAAAATGTTTAGTTACGGAGTTACGGCTAATAAAAGATTTTGCCTGAAATTTAGCAACTTCGCTAATATGAAGCCATCGCAAAACTGTGCGAGGTTAAAGTAAAGCAATATTTCCATTCAGTTTGTTGTTATTGATCTGGTGAATGTAATAAAACGTGTCCTAGACGTGTATCTCTAGTAGTTTTCCATAACATCCAGAGAAGCAAAGATTATTATACAAGTAAATTTGTTTACTTTCCATTAAGAACGTAGAAACATTTATGTCGTTGTTGGCAACCGTTAGCGAGTTGTTTCGGTCGTTTCCTAACCTTGAAACGAGTTACACATAGTAACTGTCGCAGTTTGTACATCATTTATGAAATAGGGATGCCTTTCAAATTTACGGCAGAGGAATACGCCGGTATGGTGTTTATTTATGACAAATGTAATGGTAATGGAACGACGTACTCTCTGCCATGCACTTTACAGTGAGTTGCAAGGTAATTATGTAGATATAGAGGTAAGAAACGTTAGTACAACGCGTATCGAATACTCTCCCTGCTGGCAGGACGCCACATTTCAAATTTAAAACAAAAAGGGGGCGAAGAAGGGATCAGTTCCAGCTTCCAGCGAAACGACATGTAATTAGCCGTTGTTCGCAATTTGTACCGGACGTACGTTTCTGCAACATGAGAATGTGGGTGAAAAATTGCTCTTTCGTGCGGTGATTAATAAATGACGCCTACCATGGCCTGCCATTGAAAAAGGACGCCGGAAAAAATAGGAAGAACAATGCTACGCGTATAGTGTATTAAAGCCGAGCGCGGGCAAAACGCTTAATCCAACAGCTGAATAGCGGCACCGCCGCCATATTCCTAACAAACGAGCGGCGAATTCCCATAAATCATTGCGGAGCCTGTAATGGCGTCGTGTTTATCCGGCGTATGGAGAGCTCAGCCATTAATGCGGCGAACAGATGCAACCAATACGCACAACACGCGTAATTCACAGCCGCTTTAGCATTCCTGGTTATTGAATAGCTGGCTAATCACTTACATATACAGCTGGTCTAGTAATAAGAGTCCCTGCTATATCAATGGAGGATTTCTGTGCCCCTTGAGGAGAAAGCCGTTATTGGCCATATCAGATATATTTAAGAGCAAAAATACCAGGTACAAAGGGCAAAGGGCTCTGAGCAATATGGGACTCAACTGCTGTGGTCATCAGTCCCCTAGAACTTAGAACTACTTAAACCTAACTAACCTAAGGACATCACACACATCCATGCCCGAGGCAGGATTCGAACCTGCGACCGTAGCAGTCGCACGGTTCCGGACTGCGCGCCTAGAACCGCGAGACCACCGCGGCCGGCTACCAGGTACACCCAGAATGTATGTTCTGGTTGTACGAGGGGCGTTTGGAAAGTCCGCGCAAAAACAAAAACTACTTACTTTTCGACATAGTCCAACGCTGTTCTAATTTGTTGATCCTTTCCGAATAATAGGAATTGTCCAAGTCTGCAAAATAGCTATTAGTTGCTGCAATCACCTCCTCGTTTGGATAAAATCTTTGTCCCACCAGCCATTTCATCAAATTGGGGAACAAATAGTAGTCCGAGGGAGCCAAGTCTGGAGAATAGGGGGGATGTGAAACGAGTTGGAATTCTAATTCCATTAATTTTGCGACCACAACTGCTGAGGTATTTTTTTTTTTTTTTTTGTGGTTTTAGGGCGCACAACTTCAACGGTCATTAGCGCCCAGACTACGTTAGGAATGCACCACGAGTCACAAGTTTAAAACAGCAACGAAACGGAAAACACGATAAAAGACAGACTGACAGGCATAGGATTAAAAAAAACAGCATAATCAAATGTCCTTAGAGACGGTTGTCAAATTGATAAAATGAAGAACGCGAGCAGCTGCTCGTGGGTCATCCGCTAAAATGGCTTCTAGAGTACATGGCAGGCCAAGATCAAGACGCAGTGTGTTAAAATCCGGACAGGACGTTAAAACGTGGCGGACCGTCAGCAATTGCCCACATGGGCAGAACGGCGCCGGCGCAGACGTCAGCAGATGGCGATGGCTGAACCGGCAGTGTCCAATTCGTAACCGGGCCAAAACTACCTCCTCCCGCCGAGAAGGGCGTGAGGAGGACGTCCAAGCCACGGGAAGATGTTTCAAGGCCCGAAGCTTGTTGTCTGTAAGTGCAGCCCAAACGGCATGCCACAGCGATAAAATGCGCCGACAAATGACCCTGCTACAATCTGACGAAGGGACACAACAAGAAGCTGTCCGAGGCTGGAGGACCGCAGCCTTGGCCGCGGCATCTGCAGCTTCGTTCCCAGGGATACCGACATGGCCAGGAACCCACATGAAGCTAACCGGAGAACCGACGTCCACCAGCTGCTGAAGAGAGCGTTGGATCCGGTGCACGAAAGGGTGAACCGGGTACGGATCACTGAGGCTCTGGATGGCGCTCAGGGAATCGGAGCAGATGACATAAGCAGAATGTCGGTGGCGGCAGATGTAAAGAACAGCCTGGTAGAGGGCAAAGAGCTCAGCTGTGAAGACCGAACAATGGCCATGAAGCCGGTATTTGAAACTTTGTGCCCCGACAATAAAAGAACACCCGACCCCGTCATTGGTCTTAGAGCCATCTGTATAAATGAAGGTCATATTAATGAACTTCGAACGAAGTTCCACAAAACGGGAGTGGTAGACTGAACCGGGGGTAACCTCCTTTGGGAGCGAGCAGAGGTCAAGGTGGACGCGAACCTGAGCCTGGAGCCAAGGTGGAGCGTGGCTCTCGCCCACTCGAAAGGTTGCAGGGAGTGAAAAATTAAGGTGTTGAAGGAGGCGACGAAAGCGAACTCCAGGGGGTAGCAGGGCAGAGACATACAACCCGTATTGACGGTCGAGAGAGTCATCAAAAAAGGAACGATAAGACGGATGGTCGGGCATTGCCAGCAGCCGACAGGCATACCGACAAAGCAGTATATCGCGCCGGTAGGTGAGTGGCAACTCACCAGCGTCAGCATGAAGACTCTCGACGGAACTAGTATAAAACGCTCCGATCGCAAGTCGTAAACCCCGATGTTGTATGGAGTTGAGGCGGCGTAAGATGGATGGCCGTGCAGAGGAGTATACGAAGCTCCCATAATCCAGCTTGGAGCGGACGATCGACCGATATAGGCGAAGTAGGACGGTTCGATCCGCTCCCCACGACATACCACTGAGAACACGGAGGACATTTAGAGAACGGGTACAACGGGCAGCCAAATATGACACATGTGGAGACCAGCTAAGTTCCTGTCAAATGTAAGACCTAAAAATTTTGTTGTCTCCACGAATGGGAGAGCAACGGGACCGAGTCGTAAGGACGGTGGGAGAAACTCTTTGTAGCGCCAGAAGTTAATACAGACCGTCTTCTCGGCAGAAAAACGGAAGCCATTGACGACACTCCAGGAGTAAAGACAGTCAAGAGAACGCTGAAGACAGCGCTCCAGGAAACACGTACGCTGCGCGCTGCAATAGATGGTAAAATCGTCCACGAAAAGGGAGCCTGATACATCAGCTGGGAGGCAATCCATTATTGGATTGATCGCGATGGCGAAGAGAGCGACGCTCAAAACTGAGCCCTGTGGCACCCGACTCTCCTGGCGAAAGGTGTCTGACAGGACAGAACCCACACGTACCCTGAACTGTCGATCCATTAAAAAGGAACGAATAAAAAGAGGGAGGCGACCGCGAAGACCCCATGTATGCATGGTGCGGAGAATGCCCGCCCTCCAACAGGTGTCGTAAGCCTTCTCCAAATCAAAGAACACAGCCACGGTCGGGCGCTTCCGCAAGAAGTTATTCATAATGAAGGTCGACAAGGTAACCAGATGGTCAACAGCAGAGCGGCGCCTACGAAATCCACATTGTACATTGGTAAGTAGGCGTCGAGACTCGAGCAGCCAAACGAAGCGGGAGTTAACCATTCGCTCCATCACTTTACAGACACAGCTGGTAAGCGAGATGGGTCGATAACTGGAAGGCAAGTGCTTGTCCTTCCCCGGCTTAGGGATCGGGACAACAATAGACTCGCACCACCATGCGGGAACATGTCCCTCAATCCAGATGCGATTGTAAGTACGAAGAAGAAAACCTTTACCTGCAGGAGAAAGGTTCTTCAGCATCTGAATATGAATAGAATAAGGCCCTGGAGCGGAGGACCGTGATCGGCCAAGTGCGTTTTCTAGCTCCCGCATGGTGAATGGGGCATTATCACGATTCGAGGAGCGGAAGTTAGGTGGCCTAGCCTCCTCTGCCTGTTTGCGGGGGAGGAAGGCAGGGTGGTAATGAGCGGAGCTCGAAACCTCTGCGAAAAAGCGGCCGAAGGCATTGGAGACAGCCTCAGGAGCCACAAGGACGTCATTCGCGACCGTCAAGCCAGAAACTGGTGAGTGGACCTTAGTGCCAGATAGCCGGCGCAGGCTACCCCAGACAACAGAAGAAGGAGTAAAACTGTTGAAGGTGCTTGTGAAAGCAGCCCAGCTGGCTTTCTTGCTTTCTTTAATAATACGACGACACTGTGCACGGAATCGTTTATAATTGATACAATTCGCCACTGTAGGGTGGCGTTTAAAGGTGCGTAAAGCACGTCGACGAGCACGTAAAGCGTCTCTACATGCTGCGGTCCACCAGGGGACCGGTACGCGACGTGGAGAAGAAGTAGGGTGAGGGATGGAATATTCAGCAGCAGTGAGAATGACTTCCGTGAGGTGTGCGACCTGACGATCGCAGCTTGTGAAAGTTTGATCCTGAAAGGTCGCCCTGGAAGAGGAGAGCCCCCAGTCTGCTTTGGAGATGGTCCAACTAGATGAGCACGGAGAGGGGGTATGCTGCAGGAGATGGATAACACACGGGAAGTGGTCACTCGAATATGTATCAGAAAGTGCATACCACTCAAACCGGCGTGCAAGTTGGGGAGTACATATAGAGAGGTCTAAATGGGAATAGGTGTGAGATGTGTCCGAAAGAAAAGTAGGGGCGCCAGTATTGAGGCAGACAAGATTGAGCTGGTTGAAAACGTCTGCTAACAGGGAGCCCCTCGGGCAGGATGCTGGAGAGCCCCAAAGGGGATGGTGGGCATTGAAGTCTCCAGTTAACAAAAATAGTGCAGGTAGCTGAGCAATAAGTTGCATCATGTCTGCCCTGGTAACGGCAGACGACGATGGAGTGTAAACGGTACAAATGGAAAATGTAAAAGTGGGGAGAGTAATGCGGATGGCAACTGCCTGCAGGCCGGTGTGCAACGTGATGGGATCGTAGTAAATATCATCCCGGACCAGCAACATAACCCCACCATGAGCCGGGATACCTACCACAGGGGGTAGGTCAAAACGCACGGAGGTGTAGTGTGCCAAGGCAATTTGATCGCATGGGCGTAGCTTCGTTTCCTGGAGGGCTACGACGAGCGGACGGTGCAAGCGGAGCAGCAACTTCAAGTCCTCTCGGTTGGAGCGAATGCTGCGAATATTCCAGTGAATAAGTGCCATCGTAAGAAGAAAAGGAAGATGAAAGAAGGGGTCACCTCGAAGGCCGCGGAGGGCCTGGCTTCGAGCGAGCACTGCCGCCGCTATCAGTAGGCGGGCAGTCATCGTCCATTGGTTATATAGGTTCATCGGCCATCTTGGGAAGATGGCCGGGAGGGGGAGCTTCCTCCGCCGGTGAACGGCCAGATGTTCGGCTACCAGCGGTGCGGCCAGGCGAAACGGATGACGGCCTGGGGCGGCAACCGTTGGGTGGCGCAGGAGAAGAAATGCGCCGTGGCGGAGAAGGAGAACTGTGCTTCCTATGAGCCTTCTTGGAAGGTCGTTTGGTGGGAGTACTGGTCGAAGGCTGGGAGGTCGAGGTACGTAGGAATTCTGCACGGGACGGTTCCTTCTTGAAGGCCCGTGCATCTGACTTCTGGGTCTTCGTCTTAGCAGAAGCTGATGAAGGGGCTGGTGTCTGCGGGGTGATGGGAGGAAGAGGAGACGTCGACCGCGCGATCTTAGCACTGGTCGAATGGACGACCGTGGTGCTGAAGGTCAGATCGCATGTCTGGGTTGCCACCTCCCTGGTAGTCCGAGGAGAGGGGAGGACAGTACTGTATTTCCCCGCTGGGAGCAGCGTGGGCTTCCTACTAGCCAATAGCTTGCTAGCAGCCGAGGTGGACACTTTCTCTTTGACCCGAATTTCTTGGATACAGCGTTCGTTTTTATAGACAGGACAGTCGCGGGAGGATGCGGCATGGTCACCCTGACAGTTCACACAACGAGGAGACGGAGGTGGACAGTCACCCTCATGGGCATCCCTGCCACAAGTGACACATTTAGCCGCATTGGAACAAGACTGTCGAGTGTGATTGAAACGCTGACACTGGTAGCAGAGCGTAGGTGTCGGGACATAGGGGCGAACAGAAATAACCTCGTAGCCCGCCTTGATGCGCGATGGCAGCTTAACACTATCAAAGGTCAAGAAAAGTATCCGGGTCGGTACAAGATCATTGTTGACCTTTTTCATGACCCTATGGACAGCCGTCACGCCCTGCTCAGCGAGGAAAGATTTAATCTCCTCGTCAGTCAATTCGTCGAGGGATCTAGTATAGACCACACCACGAGACGAATTCAAAGTTCGGTGAGCCTCCACCCGGACAGGGAACGTGTACAGGAGTGTGGCCCGAAGCAGTTTTTGTGCCTGAAAGGCGCTCTCAGTTTCTAGTAATAAGGTACCGTTACGCAACCTGGTACAAGATTTGACAGATCCGGCTATGGCATCTACGCCCTTCTGGATAACGAAAGGTTTGACAGAGGAAAAATCCTTTCCGTCCTCAGATCGAGAAACGACGAGGAACTGTGGGGCAGGCGGTAGTACTTTTGTCACTGGTGGCTGGTCAAGTTTCCGTTTTTGGGCAGAAGTCGAGAGAGATGGAGTGAAATCCATTGCGGAGGAATCCCCCATGATTGCCAGCGTCTCCGATGGCGCACTCCTTCCTTGTGGGGACCCTCTCAGAGGGCACTCCCGCCTTAGGTGAATGTTTACACCTCAGGTCACACCTCCCGAGAAACTGACGGAGGGACCAATCGGCATGGTCAGAAGGTATCAGCTCAGGCAATCACCCCTCCCTGGGCCTGGCCTTTACCAGGGGGTACGTGCGTGCCTTACATGTCTACCCAGGGCGGGGAATTACGCGTTACCCCGTCACCGGCTACGCGTGCGAACGCGTGGGTCGGCCTTCAGGCGCGCACAGGGAGGAAGGAAGAAGAGGAAAAAGAAAAGAGGGAGAGGACAGACTGTCTCAAACGCCGAGGCGGAGACCAGAGAAGGCAAGGAGAAGGAGGCAATGAGAAGGCAAGGAGAAGAAGGCAATGAGAAGGCAAGGAGAAGAAGGCAATGAGAAGGCAAGGAGAAGAAGGCAAGGGAAAGAGTAAGGAAGACAGTGAGGTGGAGAAGAGCAAAGAAAGGAACCAACCAAAGAAAGGAAGAAACGAGAAGTGGAAAAGCAAAATGACCACAAATAGAGGTCGTGGAACCGTCCGTCTCCGGATGCAGGCGCTAACTACCTCCTTGAGGGAGAAACTGCTGAGGTGTGTGCTGGTGCATTGTCGTCATGGAAAAGGACTTTTATGCAGTCCAAACGCCGGCGTTTTTCTTGTAGCTCGGTTCTCAAACGGTCCAATAACGATAAATAAGCATCAAACGAAAAAACTACAAAGAACGAAACTCGTCTAGCTTGAAGGGGGAAACCAGATGGCGCCATGTTTGGCCCGCTAGATGGCGCTGCCATAAGTAAAACAGATATCAACTGCGTTTTTTTAAATAGGGACCCCATTTTTATTACATATTCGTGTCGTACCCCTATTTTTTTACATATTCATGTAGTATATGTAATAAAAAATGGGGGTTCCTATTTTTAAAAAAACCAGTTGATATCTGTTTGACCTATGGCAGCGCCAACTAGCAGGCCAGCCATAGCGCCATCTGGTTTCCCCCTCCAAGCTAGACAAGTTTCGTTCTTTGTAGTTTTTTCGTTTGACGCTTATTTTGTCAGATATTTGGCCTGGTCACGATCAATGGACCACCCTGTATATGCAGTGAAAATTTCAATGTTTTATCACGTATAGTTCTTTTGAAAAGTGTACCTATTTAAAGGGTAAAATAGCACTGGCTGAACACGGATAAAATTGCCTTCCGTCTCCCCTTAAATAAAAGGGTCAGTACTGGAAATGCCGTGTGGCTAGGGACTCCCATCAGGTAGAGCGGTCGCCGGGTGCAAGACTTTCGAGTCGACGCCACTTCGGCGACTTGGGTGTCAAAGGGTCAGTACTGCCTCGTGAATTCAGACCTTTCTCTGGAACCCACCAGATGTCCTCCGAGGTTGGGTTATGCTGTGGCCTTCTCCACCAGACATCACGGCGCCTAGAGCATCAGCAACCAAACTGACAGCCTGCAGCCGCGGGTTGCCCGCTTCCCAGGCACACCGAAGCACTACACAACCGACAGGCAATATTGATGAACAGCCACAACAACAAAAACACAGCAAAGACACCAGCGGCCACCAGAGGCCACTACCGGCCCACATAAACATAAGGAAGAGGTCGCTGCAGACCTCGGAACTATTCTCACACGTTAAACCACATGATGGAAAATAGTTCCGAGGTCCTCATCCGCCAAAGCGCTATAAAGGCCGGCGCTCGGCCGCACATTGGCCTCCATCTCCTTTCCCAACGCAACTTCCACCATCTACCTCTCCCGGATGATGAGCTTCGCCCCGACATCTACCCTCCCTACCAACTCTAACCCCATCTTCCTGCCTCCTCCTCAGGGCTCCCTCTCCTCCCCCTCCCTCCTCCTGAGCAGCTTCCCCCTCCTCCTACCCCTCCCTCTCTCGTGCCCCCTTTCAGTGTCTCTGTACTTCCTCCTGCCTTGTCTTCCCTCTTCATCTCCCACCCCGCGTGTCTCCTGCCTCTTAGTGTACCTGCTGATGTCCCTACTCTCTTCATCCCGCCGCTTCCCCTGCTGCCCCTTGCTCTCCCCTCCTTTTCCATCCTCTCTGACCTCTCCCTCGGCAGGTCCCACCTGGCAGTTTTATTCTTCGTCGTGTGTGCTCCAAGTCAGTTTTAAGTGTGTTGTTCCAGAGTGCTTTCAATACTGTGGCCGACTTTTAAGGTGTACATGCGCATTCAGTATCTTCTCTATGTTTTAAGAATCGCCAACTGTGTTTTTTTAACTTTCTGGTGACTTTTTTAACTGTCCCCCATGAACGTCTCCATGTCAGTGTATTTTTACCTCCATTTTCTCCCCTTTCTCTGTTTTATGTTCCCCTTTTTTATCGCCTTATGTATGTATCATTTTATTCTTGTTTTAGTTGTCGTGTCACTCGGCTGAAGAGCAATGTGCCGCTGACAGCCCTCACCTGCCCATATGGGGTAGGGGAATGAAATCACAATAAAGAAATAAAAAACAGCCTGGCTTGGATCTTCTCGCTGATCTCTGGATTAGGCTTGGTATATCCTAGAAGTCTCTGGCGGAGACTAGCAGGAAATTATTTCTGTTGTTTTCTATATTATTCTTGTATGTAGTTGTGATTCGAAAACGGATCACTCTTTTGTGTTGGTGTTATACTTGGAGAATTTGTTTTGGGTAATTGAACAGTCCAATAAATTGTTTTCGGATTTTGATCGTTAGTTTCTTCTGCTTGCGCAGACATATCAGGTTACACCAGCTTCTCCAGTCTTCTGTAACACGTGTCAGAAGAGTACTTGCCCGCGAAAGGCAAAGGTCGCGAGTTCAAGTCTCGGTTGGGCACACAGTTTTAATCTGTAAGGAAGTTTCATATCAGTGCACACTCCGCTGCAGAGTGAAAATATCATTCTGGAAACATCCCCCTGGCTGTGGCTAAGCCATGTCTCCGCAGTATCGTTTCTTTCAGGAGTGCTAGTTCTGCAAGGTTCGCAGGAGAGCTTCTGTAAAGTTTGGAAGGTAGGAGACGAGATACTGGCAGAAGTAAAGCTGTGAGACCGGGCGTGAGTCGTGCTTCGGTAGCTCAGTTGGTAGAGCACTTGCCCGCGAAGGTCCCGAGTTCGAGTCTCGGTCGGGGACACAGTTTTAATCTGCCAGGAAGTTTCACGTGTCAGTATTTTGCAACGACTATTTATTAAAGTGATAGTGCGGTAAATGCGGTGAAACTGTGCAGACGACACTGGAGACTCTTCCCATGAGGATCTGAAGGCTGCAGTGAGTTGGCACAGAGTTGGGACTTGGCGAAGTGCGACTGCAGCAGATGCCTAGACAGAGTGGTGCAGTGTTGGTTGCGGGAAGGGGGGGGGGGGGGGGTTATAGCTGCACACAGCACTCGGCTGCGCTGCGGCAAAGCCTGGCGCTTTTCGCCGCGGGCGATGGGCGCTTCCGCAGCGCGGAAAGAACCCGCTCGCCGCAAAACCCGCGCCATTGTGGCCGCGACAGCGCTGACAGATTACCACCGCCGCAGATCCGGACACCGCGGGACCAGACGAGGGAGCCCACTGCCGCTCTGGCCTCGTCTTGCAACCGCCCCTGCCAAAAGAGTATTACAGTCTTTCCACTTCTACATACAGGGTGAAAAGTATTTAAACCAACAAACTCTGGGAGGTTGTTGGGGACATCAAAACAAATATTTTTCTCTAATGTCATTCATTCCTGCATCGTCAGGTCACGAGTGGCCTACCGCGACCATCCGACCGCCGTGTCATCCTCAGTGGAGGATGCGGATAGGAGGGGCGTGTGGTCAGCACACCTCTCTCCCGGTCGTTATGATGGTATACTTGACCGGAGCCGCTACTATTCGGTCGAGTAGCTTCTCAATTGGCATCACGAGGCTGAGTGCACCCCAAAAAATGGCAACAGCGCATGGCAGCTGGATGGTCACCCATCCAAGTGCCGACCACGCCCGACAGTGCTCAACTCCGGTGATCTCACGGGAACCGGTGTATCCACTGCGGCAAGGCCGTTGCCGTCATTCATTCCTACGAAGAGTATTTAAGCCGGTAGAGGAAGATTTCTCTGGTGGCAAATTAATTAAACCAACAAAAACTTTTCCATTTTTTATGACCAAGAGACAACACGTTAACACAACCCAACTTCAATTACAGTAGATTTTCAAAAATGTCTCCATTGACACGTAAACAAAGGTTACACCGTTGGATCATTTTCTGTCTGACACGGGCAAAAACCCCAGGAGTATTCTGAATTGTTCCTGCTGCTGCTGCTACTATCCGGGCAACCAAATGCTCTTCTGATGCAACAGGAGTTGCGTAAACAAGGTTGCGCATCTCTCCCCACACAAAAAAGTCCAGATGGGACATATCTGGGGATCGAGCAGGCCACGGTACAGGACCACCTCCCACGTTTCTGGGAACTGTCGGTCCAGGAATCGACGCACACGACTACTGAAATGTGCCGGCGCCCCGTCATGTTGGAACCACATGCGTTGTCTTGTAGGGAGCGGGACGTCGTCCGCAGCTCGCGGTCGTGCGGTAGCGTCCTCGCTTCCCACACCCGGGTTCCCGGGTTCGATTCCCGGCGGGGTCAGGGATTTTCTCTGCCTCGTGATGACTGGGTGTTGTGTCCTGTCCTTAGGTTAGTTAGGTTTAAGTAGTTCTAAGTTCTAGGGGACTGATGACCATAGATGTTAAGTCCCATAGTGCTCAGAGCCATTTTGAGCGGGACGTCTTCCAGCAATTCTGGCAATGCTCTGGCAATAATATTTAATGGCCTAGGTAGCAGATACGGCCCCGAACAACACCGACCCACACATTAACGAAGAACCGCACTTGATGAGCGCTAGTAACTGTGGCATGTGGGTTATCCTCACTCCAGACACGCGAATTGTGCATGTTGAAGACGCCCCAACGTTGCTTCATCGGTAAACAACACAGAGGATGGAAATGTAGGATGCATTTCACCCTGTTCCAGGTACCACTGCGAAAACTGTGCTCTGGGTGGACAATCAACTGGTTTCAGGTTGTGGACACGCTGTAAGTGAAATGGACGTAACAATTGCTCTCGAAGGACTGTTCTTACATTCGTCTGATTCGTCCCAATGTTACGTGCAATTGCATGAGTACTGATTGAAGGATCCCGCTCCACACACTTCAAGACAGCTTCCTCACATTGCAGCGCTCTTACCGTGCGACGGCGTCCCTGTCCAGGTAATCTGCTAAATGACCCGGGCTCACGCAGACGTTGGTACACAGCAGCAAAGGTCGTATGATGCGGAATATGGCGATTAGGATATTGTTGTTGATAAACCCGCTGTGCAGCTCGTAGTACGCACCAACCATATCAGTGTACTCACTCCAGGTGTATCGCTCCATTAGTAAACAGAGACAGTACACTACTACATTGGTGGACAGCAGTTGCCTACAACTGAAGAGTGTAATACGCCCTCTAACAACTGAAGCTCGGGATAAAGCCTCTAACAACTGAAGAGCGTAATACGGCCTCCATCGGTTTAAATAATCCTCATAGGAAAAACTGACACTAGGGAAAATTATTTGTTTTCATGTCCCCTACAACCTCCCAGAGTTTGTCAGTTTAAATACTTTTCACCCTGTATACGAGGTCTGCTCCAAACATTCCCCAACATCCGTAATTTCGCGCCAACGGTGTGTTGGAGTGAAATGCGGTTGGCATCGCTGCAGACGCCTGTTGTTTAATGTGTACCTGCCGCAAGTTACATTGTTGTACTGTCTGTTAGGTGTTTTCCAGTGCTGTATTTAGAACGTTGTGTCGAATATTTTGCGAATTTCGAGATGGCAGACCAAGAGGAACAAAGCGTCTGCATTAAAATTTTCCGTGAAACTCAAAAAACCTTTACAGAGACACACCAAATGATGCAAGAAGCCTACGCTGATGAATGCTTAAGCTGTACTCGGTGTTACGAATGGTTCACAAAGTTCAAAAATTGCCGGACGGAAACTAAAGATTACCCTCGCTTAGGACGCCCTTCGACGTCTACCGACGACACTCATGTCAAGAACATCAACGAAATTGTGCATACCCATCGCAGACTTACTGTCCAAGCCATTGCACAACAATGCAACAATTCAGTTGGATCATATCATGAAATCCTAACAGCATCTTGGAACGCATGGTGTTGTCGCCATGTTCGTCCCGCTGTTCATGAGACCCGAAAGACCTTCGCGTCGCACTCTGTGAAGAGCTTTCGAATCGCGCAAATGAGGACGATATGTTCCTTGTGTGTGTGTGTGTGTGTGTGTGTGTGTGTGTCTGTGTGTGTGGTCTTCAGTCTGGTTCGATACAGCTCTCCATGTTACTCTATTGTGTGCAAGCTTCTTCATCTCCCAGTACATACTGCAACCTACATCCTTCCGAATCTGTTTAGTGTATTCATCTCTTGGTCTCTCTCTACGATTCTTACCCTCTACGCTGCCCTCCAATACTAAATTGGTGATCCCGTGATGCCTCAGAATATGCCCTACCAACCGATCCCTTCTTCTAGTCAAGTTGTGCCACAAATTTCTCTTCTCTTCAGTTCTATTCAATACTTCCTCATTAGTTATGTGATCTACCCATCTAATCTTCAGCATTCTTCTGTAGCACCACATTTCGAAAGCTTCTATTCTCTTCTTGTCCAAACTATTTATCGTCCACGTTTCACTTCCATACATGGCTACACTCCATACAAATATTTTCAGAAAAGACTTCCTGACACTTAAATCTATACTCGATGTTAACAAATTTCTCTTCTTCAGAAACGCTTTGCTTGCCATTGCCAATCTATATTTTATATCCTCCCTACTTCCACCATCATCAGTTATTTTGCTCCCCAAATAGCAAAACTCATTTACTACTTTAAGCGTCTCATTTCCTAATCAACAGAATCATAACTGGCGATAAGACATGGGTCTACGGTTATAATGTTGAGACCAAGGTTCAATCTTCACAATGGGCCGCGAAGGGTTCTCCAAGACCAAGAAAAGCTCGTCAGGCCAGATCAGATGTCAAAGGCATGCTGATAGTTTTCTTTGACTTTGAACGATTACTTCATCATTAATTTGTGCCACAGGGACAAACTGTTAATCAGTGGTACTATCGGGAAATATTCCGACGCCTGCGAAACAATGTGAGGAGGAAACGGCCTAAAATGTGGCGAGACAATTTATGGCTCTTGAATCACGACAACGCACGCGCACGTCCATCCGTGTTGGTGATGATGATGCTAGTTTGTGGGGCGCTCAGCTGCGCAGCCATCAGCGCCCGTACGAAGCCCCAATTTTTACACAACCCAATTTTTACGCACTTCAATCTAGCCACTGTCACGAATGATGATGGTGATGATAATGAAATGATGAGGACAACAGAAACACCCAGTCCCCAGGCAGATAAAATCCCCAACCCAGCCGGGAATCGAACCCGGGACCCCGTGGTCCAGAGACACCAACGCTAGCCACTAGATCACGAGCTGCGGACATCCCTGTTGGTGTGCGACTACTGCACAAAAAAACGAAATCAGTCTGCTGCGTACTCTCCAGACTGGGCTCCTTATTTCCAAAGTTGAAAACTCCGCGAAAGAATGAAGATTTGCGACGCTGGACGAGATAAAATAAAATTAGCAGACGGCACTTCGCGCTATCCAGCAAGAGGCGTTCCAAGGCTGCTTCCTGAAGTGGAAACTGCGTTGGGAGTGGTGTATCAACTGTGGAGGAGATTATTTCGCCGAAGACCACGGTTGGAGTTGTTTGCGGGAGGAGACCAGACAGCGAGGTCATCGGTCTCATAGGGAAGGACGGGGAAGGAAGTCGGCCGTGCCCTTTCAAAGGAACCATCCCGGCATTTGCCTGGAGCGATTTAGGGAAATCACGAAAAACCTAAATCAGGGTGGCCGGACGCGGGATTTAACCGTCGTCCTCCCGAATCCGAGTCCAGAGTGCTAACCACTGCGCCTCCTCGCTCGGTCGAAGACCATGCACAATAAGTAAAAGGCTAGAAAAATTTTGTAGGCAACGTTCCCAAATTTTTTGGACAGACCTCGTACACTGTCTTATCAAAATCATCCGGACAGTCCTATGTATTGCGGATTTGATCGCCAGATGTCACGAGAAGCGGGCCCGCCAGTGTAAAAAAGGAGGGTACTGTCCTCAGTAGAGATTCACTAAAATCATATTGGGTCAGGCATAAGAGCTCGTTGACCTTGAACTTGGACAAGTCATTGGATGCATCTGAGTTATACATCCATCAGCCACACTTCAACCCTTCTAAGGCTGCCCACATCCGCTTTTGATGGTGTGATTGTGTAGTGGAAACGAGAAGGAACAATGGAACAACCAAGAGTCTACTAAGAACTGGCAGACCTCATGGTAATCAATGCTTGAGGGGATGTACAGAGCGGCACCACAGGTCAGTGAATGACTGGTAATGGATGATTTGATGTGGTAAGTCACGCTATATCCTGTGGAAATCCGATCGAAGGCTTTGGGTTGGACGAAAGTCTGCATAACGTAACGTGCCAACTGCACACTGATAGACAATGAAGAGCGGCCGGTGGTGTTACGGTACTGGAGCGTTTTTCGTGGTTAAGTTCTGGTTCCCTTACTGGGCTTAATAAATATATTTTACGGCATTGTAAACTGCGTAAAGTAGAGAAACAATTCGGAAGCGTTGATTGTATCAGCGTGACAATATACCCTGTCATAAAGCATCATTTGTGAAACAGTGGCTTGTGGACAACAACGTTCCTAAAATGGACTGCCCTGCGCACAGTCCCACCCTTAACTCAATGGATATCTTTGGGATGAGCCAGAACGTCCACTTCGCTCCAGAGTCTAGCAACCAACATCGCCACCTTCTCTGGTTTCTTCTATTGAGGAAGAGTGGGCTGCCATTCCTTTAAGACATCCAGATACCGCACTTAAAGTGTCACTAGCAGAGGTGAAACCGTCATATAGGCGACGGGTAGACACACACCATATTAATGTTCACTAACAAATGTCTGCATACTTTTGATAAGATCCTGTATCAATTTCTGAATTTCGCAGCTGACTTTCTGAGAACAAAGTAACATGAAAATTAAGAGTTTCGAAAATAGCAACGACTTCCAGAAATTACAGGTTGCATTACCACTGGATATTTTTCAGTTGGTTGTGTGAGGATCTACCTGCAAGGATGAGCTCGCAGCATACCTGCTATAACATTCTGAACAGCTAAAGGCGCACAGGAACGGGTTGACCTGTCTACTACCACCAACAAATCCTATATAGCTCTCGAATTCACAAATAGAAGAAGGAAACTATGAAACATACAGACACATAAATCTAAACAGGTGGAAGCACCTGAAAGAAACAGCATTTCCTTTACAAGTTTGTATAGCCAAGGTTTGCAGACAAGTCTTTAGAATTGTACTAAAATACTGACAATTGTGAGTGCACTCTTCAGTAGGAGATCAGAAGCAGTTCTGGCCCAAACTGCTGATGTCAGCACCTTTTGGTGTCAAAGTTCCAGGAATAGCATTGACGACAGCACTTTTTGGTGTCAGTACTGCAGGAACTGGCGATGTCTATACATTCCAGCGTCACCATTTTCAGCGCTGAGGCAATTGTGTGTCCTATATTCAAGGTCACTGACCTCCCCTCTGCCATGTTGCTCTCAGCCAATTGCAAAATGTCGATGTCTTCTTGCTCCCAGTAAATTGTCTTGGGACCCTGCTCCTTCTGGGCAACATGCTCGCCATTCTAGACCTGTGCTCTGTCGTCAGAGGATCAGGGTGTGGGTATTTTTTATAAATAACATATTAATTTTATTATTACTCCAATTATATGAGTTTCCTCATTCGATGTGTGTATGCTGTAGAAGAAGATCATTAGCACCAGAGTTAAAAAAATGACTAGCAGGTATTGGGAGATAAGACAGTTTGAAAGTGTGAATTAAGGATGTTAAAGCATATTTTGTGAAATGGAAGAAAGTGTTAGTCCAGTGGCCCCATATCAGGAAATTAGTAGTGTAGGTAGCACAATCGGCTAACTGGTAGGAAATTGATAGTACTGGCTGTACAGCTGAGAAAATGGTAGGATGCCGAAATAGGTACAACTGTCTGTAAAATTGGTAAGTTCCAAAACTGGAAATTGGCAGCTTGGCAGGAACTGGCAATTTGGTAGGATGCCAAATCAGTAATTGGTAAAATTGACTCTAAAATTGGCAAAATTGGAAGGATGGCAATCCTGTAAATTGGCAAATTGGCTATAAAATTGGCAGAATGGGACATAAAATTGGCCAAAAAGCTGGTAAACTGGCAGGACTGGCAGTGAATCTGGCAAATGCATATGATGTGATGATGTTGACGTTTCGTAATTTGCCGAGAGCAAAACAGGGGAGTGGAGATTGTGGACCTTGAATATAAAAAAGACGGTTGCCTCTGGACCAAAAACGCTGACAATGGAATGTGTTAAAATCGGTGCAATTTCTGGCATGATGACACCAAAAAGTGCTGACATCAATGGAATTCCTAGAGAATTGACACCAAAAAGTGCCGAAATCTGTGATTTGGTGTCCGCCCCCAGTAGCTGCGTGGTCAGCATGACAGAATATCAATCCTAAGGGCCCGGGTTCGATTTCCTGATGCGTCGGAGATTTTCTTCACTCAAGGACTGGGTGTTATGTTGTCCTAATCATTTCATTTCCGTCGACGTGCAAGTCGCCGAAGTGGCGTCAAATCGGAAGACTTGCACCCAGCGAATGGTCTACCCGATGGGAGGCCCTCGTCACGCGACATCGCAGTGATTTGGTAACTGGTACAGCTGTCCTACTCATTTCAGTTTTATATTCTGGAAATTATGACTTTATCAAACTTGTGAGAGTTTGTTCTTATTACAGTTCTTAAATAAATTCCATGAAACAGATACTTCTCAAATTTTGGGGCGATTGCTTCTCAACAGCTATTTGTGAACTGCTTTGTGCTACAACAATGAGCTATTGACTGAGGTAAAAACAAATTAATATTATTAGTTTCCTTTAATTTACGTCTATGGTTACAAACTTTTTGTTAACAGATTACCAGTTTCGGCCTATAATGACCCTCATCAGATTTGCAACAAAAAATGGGAAGAAACGTAAATACACTCGCAGATTGTCTATAGCTTAAAAACAATAAATATACCACAATGAAAAGTACTACTGATAAATATATGCATTTGTACGCTTTCAGTATGAAGAGACATACCTGTTTTATGAAAACAAAGTCCTAATGTACTGCAGCCACAGTGGCATTGTCAAGTGATAAATGCAAAATCAGCACCATCGTCGTCAAATATATATGAATAACATCATATGCACGAGTCACGTTGTCAGTAGCACTACTGTTCAAAACAAGCTGCCGTACAGTAGCCACAAGATGTTTGTGTTGTAAGTTCACCAGATGTCACTAATGTAGGCATACACTAGTTTTCAATAATCAACTGAACTGTGTAAAATAAAGGGGGATACAATAGCTGAAGTCTGTAATGAGCTTATAACGTATAAAAGGCATTACAGTAATAAAAGGTGATAAAATAGAACACGACAAAAGTCAGGTTGTTAAAAAGAGGAAGAGTTAAGAGACAGTAGTTGACGTATGCTCAAGTGCCAATAGTCTAGATAATGACATAAGTAATAAACACCTTTGATAGTGCACAGGATAATATTAAAAACCATAAAACAAATCGCTAAAGAAGCCACAATGAAAAAAAACATAGTGCTGCATATAATCAGCACCCTCTGTTATCGCTAATGCCAGAACTACGCAGAGGCGAGAAGTGGTTGGAGAAACGTGACCGCCAGAGGGCCCCTCATATCCTGCGGCACTCCGTTGCAAGAAAAGAATGATAAAATTCCGTAACAGTGCATGACCCACATTATCTAGTTAATGCAGCCTATGAAATGAACAGAGAAGGAACAAGAAAATACTAGTCATGTGTAAAACGTAAACGAAGTAAATATGTGAGGCACTCAATACTAGGTAAAACTATCAGCAAACTATATATAACAGAGGCGTTGAGTGATTAAACACCCCCCCCCCCCCTCCAGTACACCTCTTCCAGTATGCTGATGAGACCGCATTCCTCGCCCTCGCTCCTAACCTCCAACAGTCCCAACACCTTCTCCAGAATCACCTTGACCTATTTGCCACATGGCGTAACCAGTGGCTCCTGAAAATCAATTCCAAGACCCAGGCAATCATCGTCAGTCGTACCACCCGCTCCTTCCGACTCCTGGATTTCTCCCTTACCGTCTGCGCCCGTCCTGTCCGCCTCTCCCCCACCCTCACCTACCTTGGCCTCACCATTGACCGTCACCTCACCTGGATCCCTCATCTCCGCTCCATCCAATCCAAAGCCCACAACAGCCTCTGACTCCACAAACTCCTCTCTGGCCGGACATGGGGGTTGCACCCCTCTACCATCCTCCACACCCACAAATCCTTAATCTGTCCCATCCTCTGCCATGCCAGTCCTGCCTGGATCTCTGCCCCCCCCCACCCCCAAATTCTGTAAGTCCTTCCATATCCTTGAGCATCATGCACTCCGCCTCGCCTTTCGTATACGCCTCCCGTCCCGCACGCGGAGTATGACCTCATTCCTTTCCCCCATCTGCTCCTATTCCTCGAACATCTCCGCATACTCTACACCTCCCGCCGCCTTGATCCCCCTCACCCCCTGGTTGCTCCTCTCCTCTCCCGTCCCCGCCCCGTGCCACGTCTTCACTGATGTGTCCCCCCTACCCTCCAACTCTACACCCTTCATCTCCTTTCCCAAGGTGGCTTCCATCAACTCCCCCTCCCAGATGATGCCCTCTTTCCCTCCTATCAACTCTGATCCTCACCCCCCCCTCCTTTCCTCTGTCCTTTCGCTGGGCTCCCTCTTGCCCCCTTCCATCCTGTTTTTCTCCCTGCCTAACCTCTCCCTACCTCCCTTCTCCCCCCTGAGTCCTTTTGTATTCCCCTCCTTTGCCTTCCCCACTCCCTGTAGCGTCTGCCCAGTACCCCCGCCCCTCTTATGGGTCCTCATCCTACATTGGCTCCTTTCCCCCCTCTCCCCTTCGCTTTTCTTCTCCTTCCCCACTTTTTTATTTTCCCATCATCTGTCCAGTTTCCCCACACCTGCTCTAGGCTGTGATATGTCATATTCGCCAACCTTTTAGTGCAGTGTTCCAGTGAATGTTCAGTGTTGTTTCGTCTTTCCAAGTGTTGCGAACAGAAACCATGCTGCCGCTGGGTGTGAATTTTATGTCTTTTGTGAACAGAAACCAGACTGTCGCCGTGTTTTAATTGTCTGTGTATTATTTTACCTGTCTGCTTCATATGTATTTTATTAGGAACATCATCCTTTTATTCTATGTTTTAAGGTCCACGAGTTTTTCGCCATGTTACCATTTAAGTCTCCGATTTTATCGCCTGTTTTTATTATATATTATCTTCACCTTTTTAAAACAAGGCTGAAGAGCGGCATACTAAGCTGCTGCCAGCCCGCCACCTTTGGGGAGAATCGGCATGCAATAAAGGAAAAAAAAGTGATTAAACTAAATGTGTGTGAAATCTTATGGGACTTAACTGCTAAGGTCATCAGTCCCTGAACTTACACACTACTTAACTTAAATTATCCGAAGGTCAAATACACACACCCATGCCCGAGGGAGGACCCGAACCTCTTCTGGGACCAGATTAAACTCAAACATTAGGTTAAAATATTTTATATGCGCTGATGAGCCATATCAGTATGACCACTTGCGTGTTGCTCCACGACTGGAATTGAATACAGCAGTGGATCTGCCCGACATGGATTCGACAAACCGTTGGGTGCCAACGCCCAGATCATGTAATTGCCATATATTAAATGCTGGTGGTTTGTGGAAGCTGATTTTGCGCCCCGTTGCGTCGCTTGTGTGTTCCACCAGGTTCAGATCAGGCCAATCTGTAGCCGAGATATCAACATGAGTTCAGTATCCAGCTTCTCAAAATATTGTAGTATCTTATGACACAGACTGTTATTCTGTGTGAACAGTTGCAGGTTACCCGCAGTAATGCTCAAGTAGCCCACAGATGATGCACTGCCTTCCATTACTATCGTAAGTCCCATGGAAGTCCTGGTGAATGTCTCCCACAACGTGATACGCTGTGTTTGTAGCACGATGCGTATTTCCAGAAGTCCTTCGCCAGAATGACGGCGCATCCGGCCTCGACTGCCAGCCTGGAGTAGCAAGAAACGCGATTCAACCGGCCTGACGACACCTTTCCATTGATTTACGATAAGTTTCGACTACCCCTTGCCCATTGCAATCCCAATTGTCGATGTCGTTGGGTCAAACTTTGGACGCTGCTCAGGGTCTCTTTATTCTACAATATGGGCTGGACAGTTTCCTGGAATGAACTTATGTCTCCACCATTGTACACTGTCGTCAGAACTGTCACAAAATCGCCACCTATCCTGTTTTACAGTGGGCGGCAAGCCTCGAATATGCATGAAACCTAGCAGTCAAGGAAGGCAGGATTCGGTTACGATTGTGCACGGGCCCATAATCAGACACTATTGGTTGGCTTTTCTTTTAATCACACACAATTTATTTTAAATCAACAACAAATTAAAATAATGGCAATAATTTAAGAATTGTTTCACGGCTCAAGGCCTTAATGGGAATAAATTAAGAATTATTTAAACTTGTTGTACCTTACAATTACCATTATTAAAAGACAAATCACCAAAGATCTTGAAGCTCATTGCTGAAATAGAATGACCAAATTAGGAATTTAAAACAAGTAACCAGGTTCATGGCTGAAGGCCTTAATGGCAATAAATTAAGAATTGTTTCACGGCTGAAGGGCTTAAACGCCAAGAATGGCAATTATTTAAAAAATTTAACAAATATACATAAAATACAGACATAGCAAATAATGTCTTGAAAGCAAGCCAATGTGGTCGCAATTAGAATTTTAAGGCAAGTAACCACAGTCACAGCTGAAGACCTTTAACGCCAAGAATGGCAATTATTAAAAAAATTTAACAACATACAATAAAACAGCAAATATAATAACAAAGGTTAGCTCAAAAGAACAAGCAACTGATCACCAAATAGGTGAGACAAATGATGGTAACTTGGTAATAAAATAATAACAAAATAAAAAAAAACACAAGGGCCAGTCACAGACGGTGTTCCAGGAATCGGCCTCTGAGTAGGTCAGGCCAAAAACACTTTCGCGAGCAATGAGAAAGACAGCCAAGAATTGCATTCACACCACAACTCAGACTAGTGGCAGTCTAACGAGTGACTAACGATAATCTTGGTGAGGCTACCTGACGTCCAATAAACCAAATGCAAGATGTAAAAATAAGCCAAAGCTGGAACCAGCTGTCTGGACTCCGTCCACAGAGCTTCTGTAAAGTTTGGAAGGTAGGAGACGAGGTACTGGCAGAAGTGAAGCTGTGAGTACCGGCCGTGAGTCGTGCTTCGGTAGCTCAGTTGGTAGAGCACTTGCCCGCGAAAGGCAAAGGTCCCGAGTTCGAGTCTCGGTCGGGCACACAGTTTTAATCTGCCAGGAAGTTTCATATCAGCGCACACTCCGCTGCAGAGTGAAAATCTCATTCTGGAAACTTCAGGACGAAGTTCAACAAAGATCCACCAACTGCTAACTCCATTCGGCGATGGTATGCGCAGTTTAAAGCTTCTGGATGCCTCTGTAAGGGGAAACCAACGGGTCGGCCTGCAGTGAGCGAAGAAACGGTTGAACGCGTGCGGGCAAGTTTCACGCGTAGCCCGCGGAAGTCGACGAATAAAGCAAGCAGGGAGCTAAACGTACCACAGCCGACGGTTTGGAAAATCTTACGGAAAAGGCTAAAGCAGAAGCCTTACCGTTTACAATTGCTACAAGCCCTGACACCCGATGACAAAGTCAAACGCTCTGAATTTTCGGCGCGGTTGCAACAGCTCACGGAAGAGGATGCGTTCAGTGCGAAACTTGTTTTCAGTGATGAAGCCACATTTTTTCTTAATGGTGAAGTGAACAGACACAATGTACGAATCTGGGTGGTAGAGAATCCTCACGCATTCGTGCAGCAAATTCGCAATTCATCAAAAGTTAACAAGTTTTGTGCAATCTCACGGTTTAAAGTTTACGGCCCCTTTTTCTTCTGCGAAAAAAACGTTACAGGACACGTGTATCTGGACATGCTGGAAAATTGGCTCATGCCACAACTGAACACCGACAGCGCCGACTTTGTCTTTCAACAGGATGGTGCTCCACCGCACTTCCATCATGACGTTCGGCATTTCTTAAACAGGAGATTGGAAAACCGATGGATCTGTCGTGGTGGAGATCATGATCAGCAATTCGTGTCATGGCCTCCACGCTCTCCCGACTTAACCCCATGCGATTTCTTTCTGTGGGGTTATGTGAAAGATTCAGTGTTTAAACCTACTCTACCAAGAAACGTGCCAGAAATGCGAGCTCGCATCAACGATGCTTTCGAACTCATTGATGGGGACATATTGCGCCGAGTGTGGGAGGAACTTGATTATCGGCTTGATGTCTGCCGAATCACTAAAGGGCCACATATCGAACATTTGTGAATGCCTAAAAAAACTTTTTGAGTTTTTGTATGTGTGTGCAAAGCATTGTGAAAATATCTCAAATAATAAAGTTATTGTAGAGCTGTGAAATCGCTTCAATCATTTGTAATAACCCTGTAGTTCTAAGTTCTAGGAGACTGATGACCTCAGATGTTAAGTCCCATAGTGCTCAGAGCCATTTTTTGAACTTAACATTTGTAACAATCTGAAGGTAGTAAATACTAATTAGGAGCCCAGGAAAGCTAATCAGACCCGCCTTCCCCAAGCACTCCACTCGCTGCTCTTCGCCTCGAAAACACTATGAGCAGCAACACGAACCCAAGTCACTGGAGAACCGCAAGATCTCACAATGGTGGAGGTTTCTCTACTTGAATCCAAATGCACTCAACTTAAAACTCTCAGGATCCGGTTTACGACGAGATCGTGCACCCTCGTGAGCACAGGCCTTCGATCCAGCAGTCCATGCGTTCCGCCAGCAGTCCCGGCGTTTTCCCGCACTGCACAGACCTGGCTCCTCCTGAGTCCCCAACCGAACTGCCCACTGACTCGAGCGGGAAGCATCACGACGTCGCCCCAAAGATAGGGCCACAGTTCATATCGATAACCGCCGCTGCTGCCACTAGCGGACAGGCAACGCTTTCGAAACCAAGTGGCGCCAGTCAACACGAGAAGAAGACAAACTACCGCATCCATGTCAACTTAACGATACGGTCTGGCCTCCAACAGAGGACGGAAACCTACAAACAGCACGAATGCGAGCAACAGCACGGCTCAATACTACAAGAGCATCTCTACATAACAGGCAGGAAGAATTCCAACACGGCGGTCACTGAGTCAGTTCTAGGACAGAATGGCTTATTTATCGCAAAACTCGGGTGGGAAAGCGTGGCCAGTTATACTGTACGCCCCTTATACTACCATCTACGGGTTCACCGGCTAGACATTTCTGGAGTCTTAGCACGAGGGGGGTCCTCACAATCTGTTCCAAGGGAGACACAACCACTTGAAGATGGACGTAAAAGATTTTTGACAATGCAGGTTTCAATGATTTCAACACCAGGCAAGTCGGAATGTTGTGCCAGTAATAGTGTTTTAGCTGTACTCTTAAGACGGCAGTGCGATGAAGCGTCATCACGTAGCAGCCGCATTACCCTTCGTACCACCAAAGGCACGTCTTCTAGCAGTGGAGGGAGCGCGACCTGCAGGAAGTACAGACAGATGTCTTAAGAAGTACGCCTGTGAAGCGTTATGGCAGAATGAGTGGTGCCGCGAGGCGGTCGCCAATAATCCCAGCCCATACTCTGAGGCTGTACCAGTGCTGCCGGTTCGCTGCCACCATACCGGGGGGGATTCCTAGTTGCCAACACGTGGGTTACGTGAAGATTGGCGATACCACCCCTGGAAACGTAGCCCCTCATCTGTGAATAGGATGGATGGCAGTCTTCAATTATTTGCTGGAAGTGCTCCAATTTCTGTCTTTCTCTACAGTTTTCGCCCTTTACAGCTCCCTCTAGTACCATGGAAGTCATCCCCTGATGTCTTAAGAAGTGTCCAATCATCCTGTCCCTCCTCCTTGTCAACGTTTTCCACATATTCCTTTCCTCTCCGATTCTGTGCACAACCTCCTCATTCCTTAACTCATCAGTCCACCCAATTTTCAAAATTCGTCTGTCGCACCACACCTCAAATGCTTCGATTCTCTTCTGTTCGGGTTTTCCCACAGTCCATGTTTCGCTACCTCGCAATGCTGCGCTCCAAACATACGTTCTCAGAAATTCCTTCCTCAAATTACGGCCTATGTTTGATACTAGCAGACTTCTCTTGGCCAGGAATGCCCTTTTTGCCAGTGCTAATGTGCTTTTGATGTCCTCCTTGCTCCGTCCACCATTGGAATTCCTTAACTTAATCTACTTCGTTACCATCAATCCTGATGTTAAGTTTCTCGCTGTTCTCATTTCCGCTACTTCTCATTACTTTCGTCTTTCTTCGATTTACTCTCAATCGATATTCGTTGCATTCAGCAGATCATGGGATTTGGTAAGATATTTAAAAATAAATTTAATGTAGTGATCGTTGAAATAAGTGGTTTTTCTTTTTAAAAAAGTGCCAGATACACATTCCTCGGTAAAAGAGAGACATTAAAAAACGAAACAATTTGTTTTCACTTAAGGCATTTCCTAATATCTGTAAAAGCTTTAAGTGAAAGCAGAAAGAACACTAGCCGTTGTATTTTTCTGTCCTCAGTAAAAATGTGCTATCTTTCAAACTGAGCAGAAAAAAATGAAAATATAAAATTTCTGTTAATTTTTAGTTTATTCACGTACCTTTTTAATTCTACAATATAGAAATGATTTGTCTTTCCATCGGATAACCAGTAACTTGAAACCTGTATCGTGTTGAAGCAGTACTGTATTTCTTGTTAAGGTAGGCACTGTGCGGAATTTGAGTTCAGTCAGATGGCGACCTAATCGATGAGTTTGGTTTCAAGTAGTTTACTAATCGGGATAATAGTTGATACTGAAGTTCCGGAACCGCGCTGGTGCTACGGTCGCAGGTTCGAATCCTGTCTCGGGGCCGCGCGGGATTAGCCGAGCGCTGCAGTCATGGACTGTGCGGCTGGTCCCGGCGGAGGTTCGAGTCCTCCCTCGGGCATGGGTGTGTGTGTTTATCCTTAGGATAATTTAGGTTAAGTAGTGTGTAAGCTTAGGGACTGATGACCTTAGCAGTTAAGTCTCATAAGATTTCACACACATTTTGACCTGCCTCGGGCATGGATGTGGGTGATATACTTAGGTTAGTTAGGTTTAAGTAGTTCCAAGTCTAGGGAACTGATGACCTCAGATGTTAAGTATCGTCGTAGTTCTGGCTTAGAGTCATTTGAACCATTTTGAACCATTCTAATTCGCCCGTCCTGTCACAGACTGCACGGCCCCTACCGCCGGAGGTTCGAGTCCTCCCTCGGGCTGTGTGTGTGTTGTTCTTAGCATAAGTTAGTTTAAGTAGTGTATAAGTCTAGGGACCGATGACCTATGCAGTTTGATCCCTTAGGAATTCACACACATTTAAACATCTAATTCCCCGCAACAAACAATTCCTTAGTAAAGCCAGCAGCTTATAATGTCGTTTGTCAAAACTCGTAATTGAATATGCAGAAACCCGGAGAGACCCCCTTTCAATTAAGTACGTGTTATTGTTCCACCTAGTCACTGCGATATGAATAACGAAGGAACAAAGGCCAGTCAGAAAATGCCGCCGTCTCTTAATACCACAGCAAATCAGCGGGGATTTAATTAACAAACAACAGGACCAGAAGTCCCTTATTTGTCGTCCAATAAAGTTCTGCCAGAGCCACGACGGTACTTTTGCTCCACGAATGGTGATAAACACTAACCCACTTTAACAGGAAGGCACAGGGACGATTCGGCAATTGCTTCTCATTGCACTTTCAATGAAACTGCATTAATTCGTCGCGTCACAAATGCGGCAACAGAGGTACTAAATTCTGCTTAGCGGAAGCATGTTCCTGCTCTCCTTGTTAACAGTGCGAGACTGGGGGTGGGGGCAAATTGGACGAGCAGCGTGCCGCAAAATTTCACGACTCTGCGTCCCGACTTGAGGACCACCCTGTGCCATTCCGGTCTCGCACCATAACAGTAATGGCGGAACGGAATTAAGACGCATTAAAAGTGGGCGTCAGTTAATATCGCTGCAAATGAGCCGAGACTTGATTAATAAACATCAGTCGGCCGTCAAGCGTGCCTAATCTCCATCACGAAAATCAGCGCGCGCAGCGGAGACGCCTGCCGCTGCTTTTATGGGCGACAATAAACTGGAGGCGACTGCTATAGCTAGCTGCAGATAAGGCAGACATCTTGGAGGGAGGGAGAGAGAGGGACAGAGGGGGAGAGAGAGAGAGAGAGAGAGAGAGAGAGAGAGAGAAAGCGCGCGTCCTTGCAGATAAACGGAGGACGCTGAAGAAGAAACAAAACACGACATGCGCGCTCGCAATGCGCGGACTCACAAAACTAAAAGGCCAATCTCTATAACTTTAAAAACGTCGGTCTTTTTTCTTCCTTCAAGTAGAAACGACAGACTTGTCGAGTCTCAAAAAGTCGTGTATTTCGTCACTAAAGTGCGGCGGGGCGGGTTGGTCTCTCGGTGTGCTTTAAACCAGGGCTTCCCAACATGTGGTCCGCGGACCCCTTAGGGGTCCGCCGGCTCTTTCTAGGGGGTCCGCGGCCACCCTTCACCAAATCGTGTAAAATAATGAGTAAAATTATTGAATAAAAATGCGAAAATCAAATTAATCACTTTTTTCGCGTGAAAAACATGTGTACATTTACTTCAGGTCGTATTCCCAAGCAGCCTTTGCGGTTCCTAAGTGAGAACGCATACACAGTTTAGTGCCGGAGAATGCGGCTTCTCTGATTGTTTCGCAACAATACGGAGGTCGTTTGTGCGCCGGCTCACGGCGGTAGGTGCGCTGAAACCTTTTACGCATGCGCGGAGCGAGCTTTGTCGACCAATCACAACGCTCGCTGGTCATCATTAAATGTTAAACTTGCTTTGTCAGTGCACTACCTATTTCATAAGTCGATGTTTGACCTTCAAGTTGTTTTCATTCATCTCTAAACCAAAGACTACTTCGGGGGGAGGGGGGGAGGAGGGAGGATCGTTGGGAACACAAAACTTGCATTAAGAAGCTTTCAGTTCCCATGGGTTTCGCTCTGAAATTTGAAGTTACTGTGTTCTTGACTGACTAGGGGTCCGCCATGGATTTTCGACTGAAGAAGGGGTCCACCTGCTGAAAAGTTTGGGAAGCCCTGCTTTAAACAATTAGTCCAACCACCTGGATAGGTTTCAGGTCGCCTGCCCCTTCACTCTGCGATGGTAGATACTGGTTTAGCCGACAAAAGCAGCGTTGACGAAAATTCGAATAAAAACCTACCACGCAAAGGCTACATAACTCCAATCCATGGGCAGTAGCTGATAGGTAAACTATCGAACGATCGGGATTCTTGCAGACTCGTTTGAAAAAATGTCTAAAATTTCCTTTAAGTTGGTTTTTTGGCTTTAAAACATGAAAAATGGCTGTCAAACATGTGTTTAATATCCCAACACCAATTATGCAATCCTACTGACCGTCTGCTTTACATGTCACTCCCGAAAGTAGCCAGAAGATATTTAGACATACCAATATTTTGAACGTCCTAAACAGTCACTATGAAGAACCCAAAATTTCGATAATTCTCATACTTAACGTGAGATTCGCATTCAAGTATGACACTGCGCGAAATTCGGAAAGTTTGCAATGAAAAACAGAGGTTGCCATGATTTTGCATTTTGTGCATGTTGCACTTTATGTTGCTGCGAATGAAATTCAGCTAACGTATTGACTTTTTCTTTAGACTTGGCAGGAGATCTCTATCTCCCCAATCTAGATAAAGTGAAATTTGTGTAGCATGTTCAAAAAATGGTTCAAATGGCTCTGAGCACTATGGTGCTTAACATCTGAGGTCATCAGTCCCCTAGACTTAGAACTACTTAAACCTAACTAACCTAAGGACATCACACACATCCATGCCCGAGGCTAGCATGTTCATTCCAACGGCACTCGTGCTAGAATGAAATACTCATAGCATCTCTCATATATCCTAAACCGAACGAGATATCGATGCGACATTTTTGCAACTGGTAGCACACAAAGAGGAGAGTATTTTGCTATGTGGTTAACATGCATAACTTTGTTATCTACAGCGGTATAGCAGAGACTATGGATTTTATTACTCCTTGACTGCTAACTCTACCAGCGGAAAAATACTTCTATCGGAGCATAAAAAATGCGAATATGCTCCTGAAAGGGGTGTTCCAGCTGCCTCATTCTACACTGAAGCGCCAAAGAAATATGTAAACAGGCAGAATACGGCGCTGCGGTCGGCAACGCCTATATAAGACAAGTGCCTGGCACAGTTGTTACATCGATTACTGCTCCTATAATGGCAGGTTATCAAGATTTAAGTGAGTTTCGACGTGGTGCCATAGTGGGCGCACGAGCGATGAGACACAGCATCTCCGAGGTAGCGATGAAGTGGGGATTTTCCTGTACGACCATTTCACGAGTGTACCGTGAATATCAGGAAACCGGTAAAACATTGTATCTCCGACATTACTGCAGCCGAAAAAAGATCGTGCAAAAACGGGACCAACGACGACTGAAGAGAATCGTTCTTGGTGACAGAACTGCAACCCTTGCGCAAATTGTTGCTGATTTCAGTGCTGGGCCATTAACAAGTATCAGCGTGCAAACCATTCAACGAAACAACATCGATTTGCACTTTCGGAGCCGAAGGCCCAATCGTGTACCCTTGATGACTGCACGACACAAAGCTTTGCGTCTCGCCAGGGCCGGTCAGCACAGACATTGCACTACTGATGACTGGAAACACGTTGCCTGGTCGGACGAGTCTCGTTTCAAATTATATCGAGCGGATGGACGTGCACGGGTGTGGAGACATCTACATCTACGTGATTACTCTGCTATTCACAATAAAATGCCTAGCAGAGGGTTCAATGACCAACCTCATGCGACATCCCCCACACGTCCGGAATTGCTACAGAGTGGCTCTAGGACCACTTTTCTGAGTTTAAACACTTCCGCAGGCCACCAAACTCCTCAGACATGAACATTATTGAGCATATCTGGGATGCCTTGCAAAATGCTGTTCAGAAGAGATCTCCACCCCTTCGTACACTTACAGATTTATAGACAGCCCTGCAGGAATCATGGTGTCAGTTCCCTCCAGCACTACTTCAGAAATTAGTCGTGTCCATGCCACGTCGTGTTGCGGCACTTGTGCTTGCTCGCGATATTAGGCAGGCGTACCAGTTTCTTTGGCTCTTCAGTGTATCTTCCTCGGCACCTTTAAAAATTTTCCCGTGAATTTTGGCATGCGAACATATTTACGCTCTTTCTAACATTCATCTCACATCTAGTCCATCACCCATTCGCTCCCACTTCCCCATTCTTACTCATTCATTCAGCCGAACTCATTCTCCTTATCTCCTTGTGTCTCTCCAATTGTATATGTCTCACTATCTCCCGCTTGTTCTCTTTTATTGCTGCTACCTCATTCGTTCCTTCCCACTAATGCTGTTTCTCTCCTCTCTACCACTATCTCTCTCTTCCTCATTGTCATTTTCACAGAGTCTCTCCCTCTCCCCCCCCCCCTCTCTCTCTCTCTCTCTCTCTCTCTCTATCACTAGACCTCACCCACTTCCATATTCTCCTTCTCTTTGTTCCTGTCCCACTGGCACCGGCTCCTTCACTCTCCTCCTAGCGTTGTACTGTCACTTTCAAGTATGTCCCACCGCTACAGTGTCCCTCTCTTTCTCTCACACTGTCATTGTCTCCTTCGCTCTTTCCATACCACAACTGCTGACCACTATTGTGCAGTATTTATTACTTTTCGTTTCTTTTCCACTGCCACTGTCTCCTCTCAGCATCAAAAAGTGCGAAATTTTTAGAAGAAATTTTCAAGTTGCTGAAGAAGTCCTTTAAAGAGGAGCATATTCGCCTTTTTTGTGTTCCGATATCGTTTTTCTCCTGGTTTCCGTTCCATCCATAGTCAAACGTCGAAGCGGAACGTTTTGTCAGAATCTTCAAGAGGAGATGGCCAAACTTCGCACCGCACATACCAGGGGTCAAGCACTGCAACCTCCTATCGTTCGCATCCACGAGATGGACCTTCGCCGGCGGAATTGCTCCACGACCGTCGCTATCCGGCACTGCTCCATCCTCCGCAGCATCCGGCACCGAAGGAAGGCCGCAACTATCGCTTCGTGCTGCATGATATTGTGTTTTTCAGGGTTTTTAGTGGCAGCAGACGGTAAGCACGAGGCGAGATCCTTCGTCGACGTGGCCTCATTTCAGGCCCAGACGGATTGTAGCGCCGACATCACAATCAAATTCTCCACTGTCATGAGCACGGTGGTCCTTCTGTATCTCTCCCCACAGATTCGCGGATACCGAGAACAGCGCATCCACAGCCGCCGCCAGGGGGTGTCTTCACGACACCGCGGGACGACCTCAAGGAGATGGAGTCTTCACCTCCTCCACCTACTCTCGTCCTACCGATGGAACTGGACGCGCTCACACAGTAGCAGCCGACGCCTTCTACGTCTGGTTATGGGCTTCAGAGGGTGGACACGTACCCGAAGTTTCATATCAGCGCACACTCCGCTGTAGAGTGAAAATTTCATTCTACATACCCTTCTGGTTGTTTTCCGGCAGACGTTTCCGCCAGAGAGAAGGTGGGATGGTGGGGTATGGCTGGAAGCCTGACTTCCCCTGCAGCCATAGATTCCGGTCCAGCGAAGCGTCCACGCTCCTGCCCCCCCCTCCCCTCCGCCACCACCACCACCACCACCACCACCACCACCACCACCACCGCCACCACCATTGTTGAGCTCCTTATATGACGACGGTGCATCACTTTGGGGGAAGGAATGTAACGTCAAGTGCCGGCACGTCCATCAAGAACATCAGAGTAGAGAGGGCTGTGAGATGGCGTGAGCCAATAGTTTGCTGACCAATTCCTCTCTAGGATGACAACGCGATGGTAGCGCCACCTGGACGAAGGGGACATAAGCGCTGCACCGCCTGGCCGCAGTCCAGTTGAAGACTAGCTGTTCTATGAGCTCTACAGCAGCAACTTAGGAACTGTGTAGTTTCACTTGTATTAGAAATTGTATACAGGGTGTTACAAAAAGGTACGGCCAAACTTTCAGGAAACTGTTGTGGACTGGCAAGACAGCCAATCCACAGTGACGGGTAACCGAAAGGCACGCGCCTAAACTCACGCAGGCTGGCGTGAGGTCTGATACAGGATACGTAATGAATGCTATAAAGAAAAGTACATAGCTGCAGGATTACTTAACTTTAATCCACAATTGGTGAACATTGGTCTTGTTACTGTACATGCTTCTTTAGATACATAGCAAAGGATAAATGGCGCCTTGCTAGGTCGTAGCAATTGACTTAGCTGAAGGCTATGCTAACTATCGTCTCGGCAATTGAGAGCGTAATTCTCAGTGAACCTTTCCTAGCAACGTCGGCTGTACAACTGGGGCGAGTGCTAGTAAGTCTCTCTAGACCTGCCGTGTGGCGGCGCTCGGTCTGCAATTACTGACAGTGGCGACACACGGGTCCGTCGTATACTAGCGGACCGCGGCCGATTTAAAAGGCTACCACCAGAGCAAGTGTGGTGTCTGGCGGTGACACCACAGAAACATTCCTCACACACAAAAAAGAAAATATGTTATGTGGACATGTGTCCGGAAACGCTTACTTTCCATGTTAGAGCTCATTTTATTACTTCTCTTCAAATCACATTAATCATGGAATGGAAACACACACCAACAGAACGTACCAGCGTGACTTCAAACACTTTGTTACAGGGAATGTTCAAAATGCCCTCCGTTAGCGAGGATACATGCATCTACCCTCCGTCACATGGAATCCCTGTTGCGTTGATGCAGCCCTGGAGAATGGCGTATTGTATCACAGCCGTCCACAATACGAGCACGAAGTCTCTACATTTGGTACCGGGGTTGCGTGGACAAGAGCTTTCAAATGCCCCCATAAATGAAAGTCAAGAGGGTTGAGGTCAGGAGAGCGTGGAGGCCATGGAATTGGTCCGCCTCTACCAATCCATCGGTCACCGAATCTGTTGTTGAGAAGCGTACGAACACTGCGACTGAAATGTGCAGGAGCTCCATCGTGCATGAACCACATGTTGTGTCGTACTTGTAAAGGCACGTGTTCTAGCAGCACAGGTAGAGTATCCAGTATGAAATCATGATAACGCGCTCCATTGAGCGTAGGTGGAAGCACATGGAGCCCAATCACGACATCACCAACAATGCCTGCCCAAACGTTCACAGAAAATCGATGTTGATGACGTGATTGCACAATTGCGTGCGGATTCTCGTCAGCCCACACATGTTGATTGTGAAAATTTACAATTTGATCACGTTGGAAAGAAGCCTCATCCGTAAAGAGAACATTTGCACTGAAATGAGGATTGACACATTGTTGGATGAACCATTCGCAGAAGTATACCCGTGGAGGCCAATCAGCTGCTGATAGTTCTGGTTCTCCCGTAGCACTCTCCATACAGTGACGTGGTCAGCGTTACCTTGTACAGCAGCAACTTCTCTGACTCTGACATTAGAGTTATCGTCAACTGCACGAAGAATTGCCTCGTCCATTGCAGGTAAAACCCTTTTTTGGGGTTCTCGGGTATAACCCATGAACGAATGAAGATTTCCCCAGTCGCGAGTCATAGGCTGAAATGTTCCGTGCTCCAGAAGAAGCCGATCAATTGCTTCGAACGTCTTCCTGTCGGGTCACCTTCGTTCTGGATATCTGTCTCGATATAAACGTACCACGCCACGGCTATTGCCCCGTGCTAATCCATACATCAAATGGGCATCTGCCAACTCCGCATTTGTAAACATTGCACTGACTGCAAAACCACGTTCGTGATCAACACTAATCTGTTGATGCTACGTACTGATGTGCTTGATGCTAGTACTGTAGAGCAATGAGTCGCATGTCAACACAAGCACCGAAGTCAACATTAGCTTCCTTCAACTGGGCCAACTGGCGGTGAATCGAGGAAGTACAGTACATACTGACGAAGCTACAACGAGCTCTAACATGGAAATTAAGCGTTTCCGGACACATGTCCACATAACATCTTTTCTTTATTTGTGTGTGAGGAATGTTTCCTGAAAGTTTGGCCGTAGCTTTTTGCAACACCCTGTATACTGAGGAGATTTCTTATCTGTCTGGCCCCATTTGCTTGTGACACGTCACTGCAAATTCTCCAAGTTCAGTATTATCTTTTATCGTACTGTAATAAAAATTCATTAATATGATGTGCTTGAATTGTTGTCTAGAGATCTGAGAAAGCAGGTTTCCTAGGCACACTACATTAGACGAGTGGGCAGGACACAACAGTTTAGCTGTGTGAAACTGAAATAAAGCAAAACTAATTTTACACTTCAGACAGGATATTACTTGCACAAAAATTTTGCATGTGCTTCAGTGCTGCAACATAGGATTCCCAGAACCCTTCTGATAATAATGGAGACACTTTACAGCATATTTCTTCGTGCTACGTCACTTTATAAACCACGTTTTCACCTTACACCGAAATTTACGTGCATATTTAACGTATATGTAAGGTAATTTTCAACCTCTGTATTTCGGAAACTAGTAGAGATACCAAGAAAATTTTCAAGATTACTCGAGATCTGGACGTTAGTAATAAGTTGACGCACTTGCTGTGTGTAGCCCCCTTGGAAACCGGGCTCACTTTTAATAAGTATAAATGGTAAACAACGCTTTTTTTTATTGTCTAAGTAATATATGAGGTAATATCTTTGAACCTCTGTATCTCAGAAACGTATAAAGACAGCAAGAAAGTTTTCAAGATATCGGAGATCGAGATCTTACGAATAAATCATAAAAACATCAGCCATCTGCTGCGCTTAGCCATCTTGGAATTCGCGGCCTGGTTTTTATACGAAAAACGGTAAAACCCTTTTTTGGGGTTCCCGGGTATAACCCATGAACGAATGAAGATTTTTTAAAACGGAAAGATGGGATTTCTAGATAAATGCCTAGAGAATATACTATTAAAATTTGAGAAATTTCCTGTCGTTATTTGTTATTAAGATATCGTCGCACACGCGATTTTACATGCATACTTTACTTGTAGAAGTAAGATAACTTTGAACCTCTGTATCTCGGAAACAGATAAACAAATCAAGAAAATTTCAAGGTTGTTCCAGATCGGGATCTTAGGAATATGTCGTAAAAATTTCAGCCATTTGCTGTGCATAGCCGACTTGGAATCCGGGGCTCAGTTTTGATACAAAAAATTGGTAAAAAAATTTCTTTTCTGGGATTCTCTAAGGGATCGCCCGTGAGCTAATATCTTTGAACCATTATGTCTGTTGATCACAGCAAGAAAAGTTTCAGTGTTGTCCGAGATCGGGATCTTAGGACTATATGGTAAAAATTTCCGTAATTTGCTGTGCGCAGCCTTGTTGGAATCAGCGATTCGGTTTTCGCAGACAGGATCCGTGAACGTACCACTCAAAATTTACAGTTCTGGAAACCAAACGGAGAACTCGTACCCGCCCGTTGTGAATATTGTCAGGAATTGGCACGATACTACTCCAACCTTCTAAATGGCTCCGAACCTGTTTCAACATTTTCTCAAGAAATTCCCACCTTCACTCGCCTAGAATTTCCACCACCTACCCAAAAGACGACTAGTCGCAGTTATTCCTGATAACCTTTATTCACCACTGTCGCAGTATTCCACGTCCATAAAGGATAAAAGTTTTAATCTGAAGATGATCACTGGCTGAGCGAAACCGCTTGTGGCCTGCTCATGTGATTCTGTCGTAACAATTTGAAAAAAAAAAATGAAACGAATAAAAATTTAACACTGTAAGGAGCAAACTGCCTCTTGTTCCACGAACACGTATTACATAGTGAATGAGTTGGAGATTAGTTCTGGCGCACCCTCACTGCGGAACGGGATCGGCAGGGCACGCAGGCCCCCGATACACATTAGCTCGTTAGCGTAATGAGAGCTGACGAAACGCCGCCGAGATCCGCTTCCCGCGCCACTGGGAGAGAAAAGCGTCACACTGTATCACCGCGCTGGCCAGGGAGGATGATGGGCAGTGACGTAAGCGCCCAAGTGGCTGGGGCGAGAGCAGCTACACGCTTGCACAGGGTGTGCTGGGAGGAGCCCGACGTGACCCCACCCTAGAAATTATTAGTCACCCTTTTAAAAGAGCGCATGGGTCGCTTTGGTGCAGGACTGGTTCCAGGCGGTCACTTCACCCTTCAATGTTGACGTAATCCTCGAGGTGAAGCGGTGTGTATGTGGCGGTCGGCTGTATCGAACGGTAGCAGGGAGATGCGTCGACGTTGGGACGTGACGAAATGGCAGAAAGGGACAATCGTGTTTGGATCTCCTCATAGCCACACTGTTAAAAAAATTACTCGCTTTGCTTGTGTATAACTGCCGACAAGGACTGTCTGCAAGGAGTGGTGTTCCTCTTGCAGCCATGTAAGAACAACATCTACTACTACTACTACTACTACTACTACCACCATTACTACTAACCCTATATACGAGGTGCGACAATAATGAGACTGATTTTCTTTGCAAGATGTGGCAACCCTGCAGGCTTGTGTAGGCACAATATGCCTCTGAGCTCTATGGGACTTAACTTCTGAGGTCATCAGTCCCCTAGAGCTTAGAACTACTTAAACCTAACTAACCTAAGTACATCACGCACATCCATTCCCGAGGCAGGATTCGAACCTGCGACGGTAGCGGTCGCGCGGTTCCTGACTGTAGCGCCTAGAACCGCTCGGCCACTAGGCACAATATCTTTGACCTTGGTCTATAGGCTGCTTCTAGTCCAAGCGGCACATTGATGCAACTGCTCAGTCGTGAGTTGTGCTGTAATACTTTAACACCTGTTTGTGTCTCTTGTCACGGAAATGGAACGGCATAATATTGTGCAACGGTATACAATTTCTTTTTGCGTTAAATTGGGTGAAAACGCGACGACAACTTACAGTAAGCTTCAGAAGGCTTTTGGAGAGGAGGTTATGTCAAGAGCTCAAGTTTTTTGTTCGCATAAAATGTTTAGTGAAAGCAGAACGAATGTTGAAGATGAAGACCGTATTGGACGACCACCAACCTCACGGACGGATGTCAACTTGGCCAGGTTGCGTGAACTCGTACGATCTGATCGAAGATTATCTGTGAAAATGATTGCAGAAGAACTGAACATCAATCGAGAAACGGTTCGTCTAGTAATAACTGAAGATCTTGGTATGAGAAAGATTTGTACAAAAATTGTCCCCAAAAATCTCAAAGCGAGAAACACGGAAAAAGGTGGCAGCCCATCTGTTAGAGCAAACGGAAATCAATCCAGAATTGTTGAGCCGTGTTATCACAGGTGATGAAAGTTGGTTTTTTCAGTGCGATCCAGAGACAAAAGGACAAAGTTCGCAATGGTGCTCAAAAGGATCACCCAGACCAAAAAAAGCTCGCATGTCAAAGTCAAAAGCGAAATGCATGCTTGTGTGCTTCTATGATTCCAAGGGAATTGTTCATGAAGTGTGGGTGCCTCTTGGACAAACAGTTAACCAATATTACTACAAAGAAATTTTAGAAAGAGTTCGTAAAAGAGTTCTTCGTGTCCGTGCCAACATTGCTGAGATTTGGATTCTGCATCACGATAATGCGCCATCCCATACTGCTCTGTCAGTGCAGCAATTTTTAACCTCAAAACAAATTTCAGTACTACCACAGCCACCTTATTCACCAGATATCGCTCCGTGTGACTTTTTTCTATTTCCAAGAGTCAAAACGGCGGTCAAGGGACAGCATTTTCAAACAACCAAGATGTCCAGAAAGCTGTGACGAGGGTCTTGGAGGATATTACAGAGTTCCAGAAATGTTACCATCAATGGTAGAAGCGCTGGAAAAAGTGTGTGCAATCAGAAGGGAACTACTTTGAAGGAGACAACACTAAACTTGACTAAAACGGTAAGCAACATTTTTTCACATCAGTCTCATTACTTTATTGTCGCACCTCGTAAAACGAGTGCCTATTCAGTCCGGTTGCTTGTGACCATCATAGATACGAGGGGCGTTCAATAAGTAAGGCAATACTTTTTTAATCGGCCAAATTCAGTTGAAGAGATGCGGAATTTGCTATGGGACATCGTGGAGTATTGCCGCTTCAGTCCGTATAGTTTCATAAAGTTCCGATAGGTGGCGGAGCTATACATAGCCTACTAAAAGGCGTCTGTAACGGAGACAGCAGAGAGCTGTCATTGAGTTTCTTTTGGCGGAAAACCAAAGTATTGCAGATATTCATTGGAAGTTGTACAATGCCTACGGAGACCTGGCAGTGAACAAAAGCACGCTGGGAGACGTCTGCCATCATCGCAACAAGGCCGCGTAAGCCTGTCCGATCTCCTGCGTCCCTATCGGCCGCTCACAGAAGCGACTCCTGCAGTGTTGGAACGTGCGGACACACTCATTCGAGGTGACCGACGGATCACAGTCAAGCACCTCGCCGCTCAGTTGGACATCTCTGTTGGCAGTGCTGACACACTCGTCCACCAGTTACGGCACCAAAGGTGCGTGCTTGCTAAGTTTATCGCCGCGCAACAGAACACCATAAACAGGAACGAGGATGATCGTGACTATTTATTGTCTAACATCATCAGAGGCGATGAAGCATGGGTTCATTACTTCGAACTATGAACAAAACAGCAACGCATGGAGTGGCGTGCGCCATCCCTCCTAAAAAGAAAAAGTTCAAAGCCGCGTCCTTAGCTGGTGAATTCATGGCGACTGTCTTTTAGGGTTCTGAAGGAGTTATTCTGCTCGATGTCCTCCCTCACGGTGCTACGATCAATTCTGAAGTGTACTGTGCTACTCTCAGAAATTGCAGAAACGACTTCAGTGTGTTCGTCACCACAAAAAATGCAAACGATCTTCTTCTCCATGACAACGCAAGGCTTGACAAGTTAGTGCGCCCGACAGGAACTCACAAAATTCATTGGAGTGTTCTTCCTCATCCACCCTGCACCCTGGTCTCCCACCTTCCGACTTCCATCTATTTGGCGCAATGAAGGATGTTCTCTGCAGGAAGCAGTATATGGGTGATGGGGAGGTTTTTGATGCAGCAAGACGTAGAGTGGTACCATGAGGTCCTCCCAGTAAGGTGGCGTACGGCCGCCCCATTGAACGCAGACTGTGTTGAAAAATTGGGTTGGGCTGATTTGGGGGAGGAGAACGAACTGCGAGGTCATCAGTCTCATCGCATTAGCGAAGGATGGGGAAGGAAGTCGGCCGTGCCCTTTCAAAGGAACCATCCCGGCATTTGCCTGAAGCGATTTAGGGAAATCACGGAAAAACCAGCCGGTCGTTGTGACCGAGCGATTATAGGCGCTTCAGTCCGGAACCGCACTGCTGCTGCGGTCGCAGGTTCGAATCCTGCCTCGGGCATGGATGTGTGTGATGTCCTTAGGTCAGTTAAGTTTAAGTAGTTCTAAGTCTAGGCGACTGATGACCTCAGATGTTAAGTCTCATAGTGCTCACAGCCATTTGAACTACTGAACGGAAAACTTAAATCCCTCCGGACGCGGGATTGAACCGTCGTGCTCCCGAATTCGAATCCAGTATGCTAAGGTGCAAAGTTGCGTTTTGTAACTAAATGAGTGGGGAATGTTATATTGAATTCCCGAACCAGCCTGCTTTCAGAAAAAAGGTGTTGCATTACTCATTCAACGCCCTATCATATCACTTTTGCTTGTTCGAAAAATTTCATTGCACGTGTGTGAACGCCATGTCCCTACGTTTCCAGGTCATGATGTTCCTCTTCTTACTTGTACTCTTTTACCAGATTTCTTTACTTGAGCAACGTTCTACAGCATATTATACCTGTTTCCATTCCTCATGAAATGGCCGAGATACTGTAGTCTGCACTTTACTGTATTCGAACTTCGTTTTCTTTCTTCATTTTTCAGATAATATAGTTGTTAGTCATTTTATTTGTCAATACCACTTTTAGCTTTCCTTTGTACAGCCACATCCTCAAGTGCCTCAAGTCGTTTTCTCGTCTAGGTCTAAACTCCATACAGAAAGATGGGAAATATGCATCAACGTAGAAATGTTAATTTTGTTTGGTGGCGGCTCTTCAACACATTGGTCAAAAAAATAAAATAAAATAAAATAAAACGTGAGTCCACTGGGGGCCGAACCGCACAATAATCCTATGTTCGGTGTGGGGCGGCGGTGGGGTGAGTGGACTGCTGTAGCCTGTTGTGAGGTTGTGAATCACCTCTCCGTCGTTTCTAGGTCCCCAGTTCAATACAATACAATACTGCTGCTCTAACTCATTCGACATTTTGTGGTGTTGTGACGCTTCTCTCAGGTCCTCTTCGTACAGGTGACACATCCTCTGTTGTTCTGAATGCATTTACCCAAATTAAAAATGATTGCCGTTCAGGAACGCATCGGCGTGGGGTAATGCAAATCGCAAACGAAAAGCACGCTGCACTGCAATGATCGAGTGGGAATTCGAGAAATATACTTCAACACAAAACTAGAAATTGGCAAACTCGTTCAAATGGCTCTGAGCACTATGGGACTTAACTGCTGTGGTTATCAGTCCCCTAGAACTTAGAACTACTTAAACCTAACTAACCTAAGGACATCACACACATCCATACCCGAGGCAGGATTCGAACCTGCGACCGTAGCGGTCACGTGGTTCCAGACTGTAGCGCCTAGAACCGCACGGCCACTCCGGCCGGCAAACTCGTTCATCCTTGGGAACTAGTTCACTGGTGATCGCTCTTTTTCTGGCAACTGTTCATTTTTACTCGTTCACCGTTCATTTGTGCTTGGTATATGGTTCTAATGAAAAACTGAAAATTAGTAGCATAGGTGACTGAAGATGGAAGGCGCCAAGAGGGAGCACTTGCCTTCCAACTGGAATACAGAGTTTTTATTCATAACATAATTCTCACACACTTGTAATTTTCGTGATTCTGCAAAACCTCTCATTTAGCCAACTATAGCGTTATGTGGCTGATCACAGTGAAATACTATAATGTGGCGCACGAAAAACCGGCCCCGAGTACAGACTGCTCGCCAGTTACGCACGATTTGTTGACCGCTAAGAGCAGAATAGATAAACATGTAATTATTAGGCAGTGAAGAAATAACAAATAAGCAAATGCAAACAACTTCGAAACAATAGATGACGACTGGTGGGCGACAATGAGCAGTCTAGTACTCGGGGCCGATTTTTCGTGCGCTACCCTGTACCACTGAAACGATATTGTAGAAGTTATCATATTCTCCTTACAAAATGTGACACCAGACACTCGATTATGGTGCGCAGGCTTCATAACAATGAACACGCTCTTTTACCTTGGATCAAAAAAAGACGGAAAATGGCCACTCGTGTGAGCCGTAAGACTTGCTTTGCATGTGTAATAACAAAAAAATCTTGCCTTTTTACGTTTCTTCCGCTGTTTATCGAAATAGAGAAGTAAGCTGATATACCGTTGTGTTACCTGAAAAGATCTACGTATTACATACCACGTAATTTTTATGTAATTTACGTAATTATAAAATACATTTTAATTACCGGTCAGGGACGCTGAAGAGAATACGAAAAGAACCAGAAGTTCAGAGTTACAAAAAGGTTTGAAACAGATCTAGAATGGGAGTGTGCAGCGAACGAAACGGTCAACTCCATACTGAACTAACTATGAGCAGTCGGCAGTGGAACTGCGACGAGTGGCCACGTGAAGAGCGAGACCGAGACAGACGGTAACGAGACCGAGGCTGGAACGAGACCGGCCGACGTGCCGTTGCGGGAACGAGAACGACCGTTTCCCGTTCCCGGGAACTATACGTAGAAAGATGCGACCGAAGTGAACTATGAAAGACCGTTCCTTAGAATTCGTTCCTCGCTCGTTTCGTTCATCTTGATGAACCGTTCCTTTGCACCCGTTACTTCGCGAACGACCCATCTCTTCACAAAACGAGCGCTCCTCACGTGTCCACTGCATTATAGCAACAGCACATCAATAGAATACAAACATACCGACAGTCACTATTAACCACGCCCACTCTCCCCTCTACTTGACCAACAGTGCCGCCACAGCGTGAATTCTAAAAAAAGGCAATTTACTGCGCTCCACCCTGTATGAATAAGACTGACATGAAGAAGGGACAGGACGATAGCTCATCTGTTAAGACATCAGGGAATAACTTCCCTTTTCAACAGATGCACTTTCACCCACTTTCCTTTCTACGGCCGTGGATTTAGTGCATTTGTTTACAGACTCGTACTTTGCTATCGTCGACGTTCTTATCGTCGAGATAACGCCTACCTCCAGCTGAAAGGCTGCGTTCTTTGGGTTTGATAAGATCGGGTTACACGAGGAACCTAATCTCTCAACTTCTGTTAACACAAGATCGACCAGAATATTTCTGTTTGCAGTTCTCATGTTAGTGGGCGATTGAAGCGGCTCTCAAGCCGAAGGGCGGCGTTGCTTCACTAGCCACAGACCCATGCGGTTGCCTTCCTCCGCTCCGTGAAGCGATTCACTCACGCAGTCATAGAGCCATCTGCAGTGGAAAAAAATCGGAGATGAGTCAACGGCCTTGAAATCTTTAAATACAATTTGGTTCACTTAGAACCCGGCCCATTTATTACCATGTAAAACAATTACTCGCGATTTATTCTCTGTGTTTGTATTTTTTTGCTTTCTTCTCGACATTTATTTCACTTTTTTATTCTATTGCGTTCTCTGTTTCTCAGAGAAAATTGTTCCGAAGACGCTTCGTCTCATCTCCTGAAAATCTACATTTACATGGTTACTCTGCAATTCACACTTAAGTGCCTGGCAGAGGGTTCATCGAACCATTTTCATACTACTACTCTGCCATTCCACTCTCGAATGGCGCGTGGGGAAAAGGGACACTTAAATATTTCCGTTCGAGTTCTCATTTCTCTTATTTTATTATTATGATCATTTTTCTCTTCGTAAGTGGGTGTCAACAAAATATTTTCGCATTCCGAAGAGAAAGTTGGTGATTGAAATTTCGTAAATAGATCTCGCTGCAAAGAAAACCGACTCCGTTTCAGTGACTGCCACCCCAACTCGCGTATCATATCAGTGACATTCTCATCCCTATTGCACGATAACACGAAACTAGCTGCCCTTCTTTGCAGTTTTTCGATGTCCTCCGTCAATCGGACCTGGTAAGGATCTCACACCGCGCAGCAATATTCCAGCAGAGGACGGACAAGTGTAATGTAGACTGTCTCTTTAGTAGGTTTGTCGCATCTTCTAAGTGTTCTGCCAACAAAGCGCAGTCTTTGTTTCGCCTTCTCCACAATATTATCTATGTGGTCTTTCCAATTTAAGTTGCTCATAATTGTAATTCCTAGGTATTTAGTCGAATTGACAGAGCTTAGATTTGTGCGATTTATCGTATACCCACAATTTATCGGATTTCTTAAAGTACCCATGTGGATGACGTCGCACTTTTCTTAGTTTAGTGCCAATTGCCACTTTTCGCACCATGCAGAAATTCTCTGTAAATCATTTTGTAATTGGAATTGATCGTCTGATGATTTTACTAGACGGTAAATTACAGCGTCATCTGCAAACAATCTAAGGGGGCTGCTCATACAGGGTGGCGCAGATGGATCGGGTGGTTTTAAAATACTTGTCAAACTGTCAATTGTAAAGGTATTGGATTGAAATAAAGTGCAAAACGTGTAGTTACAATGGAAGTTTATTAACAAAAAAATAGTAATGTTAGTTTTTAAAAATTACATCCATCAAATGCCCTCCTTCTCGAGCGACGCATTCTTGGAGTCGGTCCTTAACGTTCCGCATTGCCCGCTCAAGCACATCACCAGGAATTGATGTGATTTCGGTGTGAATTGCTGCCTTCAACTCCTGAATGGTCCGGGGTTTGTTCATGTAGACCCTTGCTTTTAAATAGCCCCATAAGAAAAAGTCACATACCGTGAGGTCCGGCGAGCGAGGGGGCCAATGGACATCTCCATTACGGGAAATCAAACGGCCAGGGAACAGAGCGCGTACAGCTTGCATTGATATCCTAGCGGTATGTGCAGTTGCCCCGTCTTGTTGGAACCACATATTGCCCATGTCGTAATTGTTCTCTTCAAGTTGTGGGAGAAGAAAATCTTCAATCATGTTCACATAACGCTGCGAATTAACAGTAACCGCCTGCTCCCTTTCATTTTCAAAAAAGTAAGGACCAATTATCCCTACCTTAGAAACCCCACACCAAACCGTCACTTTGTCACTATGGAGAGGCCGTTGGTGTAGATCTCTTGGGTTAGTGTCGGCCCAGTAACGGCAATTTTGCTTGTTTACGTATCCGTTAATGTGAAAGTGAGCCTCGTCAGACATCATGATAATCAGGTTTACATCTTCCAATAACTCCAACATCTGTTGGCTAAACTGAAGCCTTTGAAGATGGTCTGTTGGGAGAATCTTCTGTACCAACAGGATTTTATAGGGGTGGAATTTCAGTTCTTCGTTAAGAATCCTTTGAAGGCTCCGACGTGACATTCCAAGAGCTTGAGCACGACGTCTCGTTGATCGACGTGGGCTCGCAGTGACATCGCGTCTCACACGCTCCACGTTCTCAGGCGTTGTTATTGTTGGCGGTCTAGGCGTCCATTTTGGAGCACATGAACCAGTAGTGCGGAAATTATGCACCCAACTCAATATCGTATCTCGCTTAGGAACACTACCGCGAGGTGGGATGTTGAAACGCCGGCGAAAGGCACGCGTCACAGCAACAATTGACTCGTTATTGCGTATGAACTCTTCCACTGCGAAAACACGATACTCAACGGACCACGTAGCCATCGCGACTGACTGCCAGCCTGCAACTGAAACTTCCCGTCCCCCCCCCACCACAGGACGAAGTCGCCGAACACCTGGCTCCCCCCCTCCAGACGTACAGTCCACTTCAAAACCACCCGATCCATCTGCGCCACCCTGTATTATCGCCTAGATGATTTATGTAAATCAGGAACAGCACAGGGCCTATGTCACTACCTTGCGGAACGCCAGACATCACTTCTGTTCTACTCGATGATTTACCGTCTATCACTACGAACTGTGACCTCTCTGAGAGGAAATCACGAATCCAGCCACACAACTGAGACGATACTCCATATGCACGCAATTTGAGTAATAGTCGCTTGTGAGGAATAGTATCGTAAGCCTTCCGGAAATGTAGGAATATGGAATCGATCTGAGATCCCTTGTCGACAGCACTCATTACTTTTCTGAATCCGTGTTGGTTATGTATCAATAAGTCATTTTCTTCAAGGTGATTCATAGTGTTCGAGTACAGTGAGTTTTAATTTTTGTTCTAAATTTTACTCTTTGTCTTCATTCTACATTTGTATCTTCTAAGTCTTTTTAAGTTCCACTGCTCCGTTTATTGTTACTGAATTATCGACTTTTTTATATATCTGTTAATCCATTCGTTTCACACACGCAAAAAAACATAGCACGTTTCCTCTGGTTGACCTCGTCTGAAAATCACAATGGAGATCCCTATGCTGTGCACCAAAAACATTTTAACAACTCCACATCCGTGTCTGCTATCGAGAACGAGTAATGGACCCCCTGCAACATAAGATTCAGCAATTTTGCGAAATTCTGTGCTGTACCAGGGCATAATACGCAGTGTGACCTTGTTAAGCTCTGCTGCTACTATATCCACAATCTAATTATACACTTCCAGTGACCCTGGTTGCAGACCACGTGTAGACCTGTCGCACTCAAATTGCAGGGTGTTGTTCCTTGAAAATATGACAGACACTTTGCTAACTCGAGGGGTTAATAACTAATGAACACTCAGCAACATCGCGGACGGAACACTACTAATCACACACAGTCGAAACGCAACCGAAGATGGCACGAAAATTGCGAACAACGCTAGATACCTGGTGTACACAGCCACGTCCTTGCAATAACTGGTCTCCAGCGGAACTGATCACCGAAACATGCAGTCTGTTTGCTATTGTTGCTGTTTTGTTTTTGGGGCGCAAGAACAACTAAGGTCATACATGCCCATGTCAGAGCCTCGCAACACTAATGCGAAAAAGGAGGTAAGAACGACTACACGTTAAGCCCAATCGATGGGAGGAAAGAGAGCTAAGAACAAGGACTTCCTCTTGTAGAAAGGTCCATAAAACACACCGTAGAGACAACGGAGGTTCCGAAATAAAGATAACACGTCCTTCCACATACTGCTACGACGGATAAGAAGTAAACGGCCGATAACTCAGACAGCAAACATAAATTAGAACGTAAGTGGTTAAAAAAAAGGGCATACCGTCAGGAAACGGCGAACTGTCAAAGGTTGATGACAATGAGCACAACTGGTAGTGTTGTAGTTGGCAGAAGAGCCAACACCGCGTTACTAGAGGAGACCGAAATGCACGCGTTTTAGCTCACGCAGGCTGGCGTGAGGAGGGAAGGACTATACTGACGTGAGGTCTGGAACATGACAAGGAATTAGAATTCAGAAAGCGGACGTAATTACTTTGATACTTAACTTTAATCCATTAACGATGAACGTCGCTCTTGACGGTACATGAGTCACATTGTAGTAACTGAATATGGCGCCTTGCTAAGTCTTAGCAAATGACGTAGCTGAAGGCAAATGAGGATGTATTTTGTCAGTGAACCATCGCTAGCAAAGTTAGTTGTACAACTGGGGCGAGTGCTAGGATGTCTCTCTAGACCTGCCGTGTGGCGGCGCTCGGTCTGCAATCACTGATAGTGGCGACACGCGGGTCCGATGTGTACTAACGGACCGCGGCCGATTTAAAGGCTACCACCTAGCAAGTGTGGTGGTTGGCGGTGACACCACAGATTTAATTCCCCTTAACTTGGTCCCATGAAAGGAGGACCAGTGGTCATGCCCAAGGGACAGACGGCGTGTCGGGGGAAGAGGAGGGGGGGTGGGGGGGGGGGGCTACACGATATTAGGCAGGTGTACCAGTTTCTTTGATTCTTCAGTGCATCTTTTTCGCAATTTTCGGTAAATATTTGAAATTTTTCTTTTGAAATTGTAGTAGAACATAATTTTACTTTCACTTTATGTTACTACTTTTTGAGCTTCCATCACGTCCAGTCCTTCTCTTTGACTCTATGAAGCAAGTATAGATGGAACAAAGAAGAACTGCGATTGCACGGGGGCTAGTAGTGTGAATGGAATAATAAGATACCAGATATGAAGAAACAGCACACCAGTTGCGTTGAACAACAATTTTTAATGCAACTGGTGTGCTATATCTCCACATAGATATTCTTCAATACAATTGCCGAGACTGATGAACAAAAATCAAAATGACAAAAACTGTCTTTGCGGTGGGCGGAGACATGTGAGGGAAATGCTGACTTTTTAATAGGCGTTTAGCTTCACCACGCAATACTGACACTACGAATGCTAGTTCGCTGGCGTCTGCAGAAATGAAAAAAACAGGGAAGTCGCTACGAAGTGTTTCGGACAAATCCGATAGGTGGCGAAACCGAGAGACGGACCCATCGGCCACAACTTTGTCATTTACAGGCGGTTACCATTGTTAACAAAGTGGTTATCACCAAGCATGAATATGCATCATTTTCCTATCAGTTATTGCTCTACGGGGGATAAGCAGACCGCTAGCTTGTTGATGTACAGAATATCTAATAATAAATCCATACTTAAATACACAGCTCCAAAACTGGCAGTATGTTTACAATGTACAGTCATTTTTTTCTTTTTGCCCGGTGCGTCGATATCTTTTCCGGCGATATATCTATAATTCTTTTATATCGAGGCCCGATAATGATATTGTTTTAAATAACTATATATCGGATTCCCGATATTTTTAAAAATCTTAACAGTCCTAAGTTGGACGTCAGTTCCCTCCCTCTGGCTGTAACCGGAATGTCAAGGAGCAGATACAACAGTCGTGGGCCGGCGTGCCTCCGGAGAGGAATAACGGCATTATGACACATTTCGACATCGAATCATTGCATGCGCTCACGTCAGAGAGGGTGCAACGTCGTACTGATTGATTGGTTGGTTGGTTTAAAAGAGGGGGAAAGGGACCAAACTGCTAGGTCATCAGTCCCTTGTTCCGAATAAAACAATCCCACAAGGATGAGAATAAAACAAGCGAGACTGACAACACAAAAGGGAGAGAAAGGAAAAACCACAAGAACGACAGAAGGGCAACAAATGCTTAAATGGATAAAAGGGGAGAAGAAAACCACGGAAACGGAAGAAACAGGTGGAAGAGATTAAAACGACAAACAGATTACCATGGCTGGCTGACCATGAGAATAAAAAGGAGAAGCCAGCCACTCTGCAACAGATTAAAACCTCCACCCTAAAAGCACTAGTGTGGAGGACAGAAAGGGACAAAGAACATGCGCGAAAACTTAGATCAAATGATAAAACCCACCCTCGCGAATAAAACATAAGACTAAATCAGCCGATGAGGGGTTGTCTGATAAAATTAGCGGCACCGAGTCCGGTAACCGAAGATTTCGGCACAAGGCAGTCACAGTGGGACAGTGCACCAGCTTGTGGGCCATGTGAACCGGGCGCCGCACGGACACTGAGGCGGGTCTTCAAGACGTAGCTGAGGGTCGCCCAAGCGTGGCCAGTGCAGAGCCGACAGAGAACCACAGAGTCCCTGCGAGAGGCCCCCATGGAGGACTGTCACACATTCATAGTCTCAATGATGGCGCGCAGTTTGTTGTACGTACTGAGACTATACCATTCCGTCTACTGTAGCTGAAAAACCTGGAGGCATAAAAACGAACGCAGGTCAGTTGCTGGAATGCCGATCTCCATAAGCGGTTTCCGTGTAGCCTGTTTGGCCAGCCTGTCAGCATGTTCGTTGCCTGGGATTCCGACGTGTCCTGGGGTCCACACAAACACCACTGAACGACCGGACCATTCCAGGTTACAGATGGACTCCTGGATGGTCGCTACCAAAGGATGACGAGGGTAGCACTGGTCGGCAGCTTCTAGGCTGCTCAATGAGTCAGTACACAGAAGAAACGACTTCTCACAGCATGAACGGATGTGCTCAAGAGCACGAGATGCAGCCACCAGCTCTGCAGTGAAAACACTGCAGCCACCGGGCAAGGAATGCTATTCAATATGTCCTCCATGGACATACACGAAGCCGACGTGACCATCCACAATCGAGCCATCGGTGTAAACCACTTCATTGCTATGGTACACGTCAAGAATCGAGAAGTATCAGTGGAGAGCCGTGGGGTGAACCGAGTCCTTTGGGCCATGTGAAAGGTCCATGCGGCCTAGGTGTATACCATGCAGGTGTACGTGAATGGACCTCGAGTACAGGTGGTAAAGGCAAGGATTCCAGTTCAGATAGAGGGGATCAGACGCGAACTGCAATTGTAAGCCTTAACCTGGGCCGCCGATGCGGGAGATGAACCGCTGTGGTTGGGAAAAGGAGAACTACGAACATGTGCAACATAACTGGTGAGCAGCTGCGCACGCCTGACCTGCAATGGAGGGATTCCGGCCTCCGCCAGCACGCTGGTCACCGGACTCGCCCTAAAAGCACCCGTCGCTAGTCGAACGCCACAGTGGTGCACTGGGTCGAGTAAACGCAACGATATGGGCGCCGCCGAGCCATAAACCAGACTCCCATAGTCAAGGAGGGCTTGAACAAGGGCTCTGTAGAGCTGCAGCAGCGTAGAGTGATCTGCACCTCAGCTCATGTTGCTCAGGCAGCGAAGGACGTTGAGGTGCTGCCAGCACTTCCGCTTAAGGTGAGGAAGCCAATTCGGCGTCGAAATCAGTCCTAAGTATCGATATCTCTCCACTACAGTGAGGGGATCGTCAGTAACGTAAATTTCTGGCTACGGCTGAACGGTACGACGCTGACAGGAGTGCATAACACACGACTTTGCAGACGAAAACTGGAAGCCGTCGGCTAGAGCCCATGACTGCGCCTTGTGGATGGCTCCCTGTAGGCGCCACTCAGCACATGAGAACTGGTGGAGCAGTACGAAATAAAGAAGTCGTCTGCATTACAGAGAGGGTGAGTCGGACGGCACTATAGCTGCTGCTAGACCGTTAATGGCCACTAAAAATGTACACTTAATACAGAGTCCTGTGGGACCCCATTCTCCTGGATATTGGGGAACTATGGGAGGCACCAACTTGGACATGGAAAGTACGAAGTGTCAGGAAATTCTGGATAAAAATAAAGAGTGGGCCTCGGAGACCCCACTCGATAGTGTGCCAAGGATACGATGTCGCCAGGTGGTGTCATACACCTTTCGTAAATCAAAAAAGACGGCAATAAGGTGTTGGCGTCTGGAAAAAGCTTTTCGGATGGCAGAATCGATGGACACAAGATTATCGGTGGTACAGCGACCCAGGCGTCAACCGCCCTGGGACAGAGTCAGTAGGCCACGTGACTCCAGGACCCAACCCAATCGCCAACACACCATACGTTCCAGCAGCTTACAAAGAATGTTGGCGAGGCTGCTGGGCCGATAACTATCTACATAAAGCAGATTTTTGCCGGGTTTAAACACTGGTATGGTGGTGCTCTCCCGCCAGGCTGATGGAAGATGCCATTGCACCAGATCCGGTTGAAGATCACGAGGAGATGTCGCTTGTAGTCAGATGAGAGATGTTTAATCATCTGACTGTGGATCCAATCTGACCCTGGAGCTGTGTCCAGGCAATGTGCAAGGGCACTCTGTAAATGGGGTGTTATAGGGTTCACTGTGGCGTGTACTGAACGAGAGGACTTTCCTTTCCATCCCCCATTTGAGAGTGCAAAAGGCTCAGGGTAATTCTCCAACATAAAGGCGCGAGCGTAGTGCTCAGCAAAGTGCTCTTCAATTGCGTTTGCATCGGTAGATAACACGCCATTTATGTTAACACCAAAAATCCCTGTTGGGGTCTGGTACCCAAAAGCTCGTTTGATCTATTCCCAGACTTGAGAAGGTGAAGTATGGCACCCAATGGTCGAGACGTATCTCTCCCAACACTCCTGTTTCCGTCTTTTGATAAGATGGCGAATGCGGGCATGGAGCCGTTTAAAGGCTATGAGGAGCTCCAGGGTAGGGTGCCACTTATGCTCCTTAATTGCCTCAGCGACTTCCGATGACCACCAAGGGACTGTCTTCCGCCGAGGGCACCCTAAAGAACGAGGAATCGCGTTTTCCACCGCGGAAACGATCGTTGTAGTTACTTGTTCAACCACCACATCGATGTTACCATGTGGAAAAGATTCAACGGTGACAGCAGAGATAAGGCTTTCCACTCTGCCTTGTTTAAAGCCCGTCTGGGCAGGCGTCCATGAGTCTGATGCCGACACGAAGATGGGGAAGTGGTCACTACCACACAGGTCGTCATGTTGTCTCCAGCGGATAGTTGGGAGAAGGCCAGGACTGCAAACCGAGAGATCAATGGCTGAACATGTGCCACACTGAAATTTGTGGGGGCACCTGTATTTAAGAGGCAGAGGTCGAAGCCGAGTTTGACAGTAAGCACGGTGCCACCCCACAAGGGGTTATGAGCATTAAAATCTCCCAAAAGTAGGAAACGTTTAGGGAGCTGATCAATAAGTGCAACCAATGCGTTCAGGGGTACTGTACCATCTGGAGGAAGGTATATGTTGCAGACAGTTATTTTCTGTGTCATCCCTATCCTGACAGCCACAGCTTCAAGAGGGGTTTGAAGGGGCACAGGTTCACTGGTGAGTTCAGGATATAGACACAAACTCCACCTCCCTATTATAGTCAATACATTTCTTGTAATATTCCCTATAGCCGCAGAGGGTAGGGGTCCGGATTTCCAGGAACCAGGTTTTCTGAAGGGCAATGCAGAAAGCAGGCATGAAGCATAACAGCTGCCGTAACTCAGCCAGATGGTAGAGAAAACAGTCGCATTTCCACTGGAGGATGACGTTATCGTGAGGCTGGGAAAGCATGAAGCGCCCAAGGAGGCAGGTTATGCCTCAGGGTCACCTGTTGCCACCGATTGAGTATTTGTAGCCATTCCTATGGTGGATGAGGCATCAGTAGGATCCAGTTCTGTAGGGAACACCAAGATCTCCACTGCGTCCTCAGATGCAGAACTGATAGGGAGTGGTGGTGTTGGGGCCACAAGACGGTCCTGTTTCTTAGCAGACTTCTTTTTAGTTTGCTTGCCCTCTCGCTTCTATTTAGGGGCTTGCTGGGAAGATTTCTCTAAAGCAGCTTCAGGCACAGAGGAAGACTGTGAAGCTCTTCGCCCAGCAGCTTTTCGCTCCTTGAGCCACTGGCAAGTGTCCGCTATGGCGTTAGAGAAGACCTTGGGAGAGAGGTCCCCAAGAGACCCCTTCTGCATGAGAGGAGCCAGAGGAGGCTGTTGCTTCTCCGGCGTTTGGAGGGCCTTACTCCCGAAGTAGGTGCTTTGGGAGCAATGGAGGAAGATTTACCCCCTTCCACCAATGGAGTGGATGTATTCTGGTGGCCCAGAGGACCCACTGTTCATGTCACAGATTAAGGAACCACTGGCACTTGGGACAGTGATGGGGATGTAGCTGCAGCCTATGTCGACATCAATCGAAGTGGGTGTAATCTTTCAAATTTAGATTCAGGCTCTGTGTAAGTCAACCAATCCAGGGTCTTGCACACCATGATTTTCTGCTCTTTTTGGAGTACTGGGCAGTCTGACGAGCAGGGGGAGTGGTGCTCTCCACAGTTGATGCAAGTGGGAGAAGGTGCACATGTAGTATCTGGATGCAGTGGACGTCTGCAGTCTCGGCATGTGGCATTGGAACTGCAGCGGGAAGACATGTGAACGAACTTGCAGAACTTAAACCACTGCATAGGTGGAGGGACATATGGTTTAACGTCACAGTGATAAACCATCACCTTGACCTTTTCAGACAATGGATCGGCCTTAAAGGCCAAGATGAAGGCACAGGTAGCAACCCTGTTGTCTTTGGGTCCCCTGTGTACGCGGCAGATGAAATGAACACCCCGCCGTTCTAAATTGCCGTGTAGTCCATCGTCAGACTGCAAGAGCGTGATGGAAAATGGTCTCCTGGGCCATGTTGAGGCTTTCATGGGGAGTGAAGGAAACAGGAATATCGCCCAGCTTGTCACAGGCGAGTAACGCTCGGGGATGCTGTCTGAATCAAGACTGCGCCGATTTGCATCTTGGACAGCGCTGTCACTTCTCCAACACCTCAAGGTGTTCAGCAAAAATCTGAGGCTTCGTAGGTGGAAAGAAGTCCCCATCAGTTCTACTACAGACTAAAAACCGTTCTGTAGCCCTACGTTCCTCCCATAGATTAGCGAGGGAGGGAAACGATTTAGGGCCATATCTGTCAGCGTTGTATTCGATCTTGCCCTTCTTAGAGACTGCTAGTGCCATGCAGTCACCAGCAAGAGATGACTTAGTTCTCTTCATTGTGGGTCATCTGCCCTGATGCCACCCACTCCGATCAGGGGCTCTCCCAAAAGGGCGCCACCCAGCCACAGCAAAGGCCAACTGGCATGATGGCCGTTGATGTGAGTCCTGATGCCCCACGAAGACAGGCATCCACTTGGCATACATGGGGAGTTTACAGCCCAGGCATCAGCAGTGTGATCCCTGTCTTGTCATGGGGCTACCATCAAATGGATACATAATGGCCCCACCAAAACGGACTGGCTACTGTGCTGAATATTGGGTGCAAAGAAATCCAATATTGTCAAGGGAGCGAAAGAGGACAGGAGACAACAGAAGAGGGTGACATACCTCGGAAAGTCTCCTCATCCAAATAGTTGAATCGCAGGTGGAGATGCAAAGCTATGACAAGAAATTCAGGAGATCGAAACTAAGGGCACTTTGGATAACTCGTGCACCCCATAAGGCATCCTTCCCCATATGGCCCGCACGTCTGTAGAATTTTGAAAGTGGCAGATCAAACCATAGAATGGGACCTGAACTCATAGGGCCCAAAAGTGTAACTCCTTTTTGTTGCCTCTTACGACAGGCAGGAATACCTCGGGCTTATTCTAACCCCCAGACCCACAGGAGGTTTCTGGCAGATGGCAGAGCTGTACTACAGCGTCAAAATGACGTCTACATACGGCTGACGTTACAAGCAGCGTGCTGTTATCGAATCCTTGTCTGCAGAAAAAATAACGCGGTGAACATCCATAAACTTTCAAATGGCTCTGAGCACTATGGAACTTAACATTTATGGTCATCAGTCCCCTAGAACTTAGAACTACTTAAACCTAACTAACCTAAGGACATCACACACGTCCATGCCCGAGGCAGGATTCGAACCTGCGACCGTAGCAGTCGCGCGGCTCCGGACTGAGCGCCTAGAACCGCTAGACCACCGCGGTCGGCCCATAAACTTTGTGTGCAGCGTATGGCGATGCTGCAGTTGTCAGGAGAGTAGTTGGGCGACGGGTAAAGGAAGTTACATCCTCAGGAAACGCAGAAACAGAGCTCCATGATCAGCCACACTCGGGACGTCATATCACAGACACTGCTCTAGTCATGCTGAATCGTGCAGATGCCATTATTCGCGCCGACCGGCGCATCACAACTCGACAATTGGCTCTACAGTTGTCGGTCAGCATTGGAAGTGCGTCTACGATGATCAAAACTCTCGGATAATCAAAGAGGTGCTCACGATGGGTTCCACGAATGCTCACAGCGGACCACAAGATTCAAAGAAAGGCCATATCATCTGAATTGTTGGAGCATTTTGAGACCCACAGAGAGGCCTTTCTGTCAAAGATCGTTACAGAGGACGAAAGCTGGGAGCACCACTTTGCGAGAGAAACAAAAAGGCAGTCCATGGGATGGCATAATCCTCATTCACCACAAAAGAAGAAATTCAAGACAACCCCTCCTGCCGGAAAAGTCGTGGTGACAGTCTTCTGGGATTGTCATGGCGTCACTCTCGTGGATGTGATGTCAAGAGGGTCAACCATCAATTCAGAGGCATACGTGAAGGCACTGAATAAACTCAAGAACTGTTTCCGACAAGAATCCAGCAGAAATCTTGCTCCAACAAGATAATGCACGCCCACACACAAGTCTGAGAACCCGGGAACACATCGCCAAATTGGGTTGAACATCATTGCCTCATCCACCCTACAGTCCAGACCTGGCACCCTCGACTTCTCTTTGGGCCGCTTAAGGCTTCTCTACGGGGAACACTCTTTCAGAGCTTTCACCAGCAGGGAATACACGCTCTTCCACAACGTTGGCTATGGCTATCGAACGTGATGGAGACTATGTAGAAAAATGAGACATGGACAAGACATGTTCATGTATATTGTCATCAAATTCCCACTCTTAACAACAAAAACGTTCTGAGAAAAAAATTGGGGCATTACTTATTGAACGACCCTCACACAAACCAGACATCATTGGTAGAAATAAATGTAATTTCTTGTGAAAGCATAGTAAAACCTGTCACAAGTATTGTTGAGGAACTGTCAGAAAACTACATAGTTCGAGTCAAATTGGTATTTCGTCTTCTGCTCCCGTGGAAGCGGCGAACTCAATGACCCTCACTGTGACAAAAAAAGAAATTCACTGAAGAGCTGTAATTCTGTCGTTTGTAAAAAGAAAGTGCAACATGTGTCCCACACATGGTCAGATCGTAGCCACTATGTTTAAATGCGACACATCTTCCAAAGGACGTAAACCGAGCTCTGGAAACGGTTTTTCGCTGTCGTATTTACACGTTAATGTCTGAAGCGGATTTGCTAGTCCAGTTAAACATGGCGCCTGGAAAACAGCTGATCCAGTTTCTGATTCAGTCAACACAATCGTTATTTCTCTTCTCTTAAATATTACAGGTAGACAGCTTCGTGCTCAGTCTAATATTTCTGCTTCCCTTTCACAGCGCAACAGAATATTCTGAAAACTTTAACTTGACAGTTGCGTATACATAGGTGTGAAAATAGATTGCAGGAATGGAAAACCGGCAACCAGAAGCGGATTGCCAAAATCGATTTTGAAGTGTTTACATGACCACCCAGAAGGGGTATTGGGAAATCTGTTTACGAAATCCGGTTTTGAGAGCTCAATGTAAATGGGGTCGTGCGATCCGACCGCAGATCGAACGCTTGTGGATCAATCACAGCAATCGATCGCTGATCGCTCGGAATTCCTAAGCATTCTGATGGACCGCATGCGATGCAGTCATCCCGTTTACATGGGGCTCGCCGGCCGAAGTGGCCGTGCGGTTAAAGGCGCTGCAGTCTGGAACCGCGTGACCGCTACGGTCGCAAGTTCGAATCCTGCCTCGGGCATGGATGTGTGTGATGTCCTTAGGTTAGTTAGGTTTAAGTAGTTCTAAGTTCTAGGGGACTAATGACCTCAGCAGTTGAGTCCCATAGTGCTCAGAGCCATTTGAACCATTTTACACAGGGCTCCCAAACACCGGAGTTCGAAAACCGATTTCCCAATTCCGCTTAGGGATTGTCATGCAAACACTTCAAAATCGATTCTGGAAATCTGCTTCTAGTTGCCAGTTTTCCAATTCCGCAATCGATTTTCGCTCCTCCGGTTTTGAAACGTGCTTCAGTTGTCAAGTTACGCCTTGTTTTCCGAATATTTGGATAATATGGACTTACTGTGCAGTGAAGAAGAAGCAGAGGTATTAGACTGGGAATGAAGCTATCTACCTGTTACATTTAGATGAAGAGAAATAACGATTGTGTTGACTGAAACAGAAACTAGATCAGCTGTTTTCCAGACGCCATATTTGATTGTGCTAGCAAATCCGCTTCAGGTCTTAACATGTAAAGGGGCACGACAGCGAAAAACGGTTTACGAAATTCGGTTTACGTCTTTTGCAAGATGTGTCGCACGTAAAGGTAGTGAATGTGGCTGTATAACTGCAACTTGTTTTTCTAGCCACAGAGTGAGAATTATTGAACCATATGAAAAAAAAAACATAAATTAGTTACAAACTACCGTGTGCACACAATTTATTCAACATGTAAACGTTACTACAGATATGCGGAGCCGCGCGGGATTAGCCGAGCGGTCTCCAAGCGCTCAGTCATGGGCTGTGCGGCTGGTCCCGGCGGAGGTTCGAGTCCTCCCTCGGGCATGGGTGTGTTTGTGTGTGTGTGTGTGTGTGTGTGTGTGTGTGTGTGTGTGTGTGTGTGTGTGTGTGTCTGTGTGTGTCCTTAGGATAATTTAGGTTAAGTAGTGTGTAAGCTTATGGACTGAAGACCTTAGCAGTTAAGTCCCATAAGATTTCACACACATTTTTTTGATATTCGGATTCAGTTTATGAGATTGTTTGATATGCCTGCCATCATCGGCGATAATGTGGTGCAGGTGAATAACGAAATTCTGCACGATCCGCTGAAATGTGGGAACATTGATGCTGTCCATGACCTCCTGAATGGCTGTTTAAAAAAAATGGTTCAAATGGCTGTGAGCACTATGGGACTTAACTTCTGATGTCGTCAGTCCCCTAGAACGTAGAACTACTTAAACCTAACTAACCTAATAACATCACACACATCCATGCCCGCGGCAGGATTCGAACCTGCGACCGTAGCGGTCGCGCGGTTCCAGACAGTAGCGCCTATAACCGCCCGGCCACTCCGGATGGCGGCTGTTTTTAGCTCAGCTTTAGTTTTGCGGTTATTGCTGTACTCTTTAATATAGCCTTACAAAAAGGAGTCGCATGTGGCCAGATCCGGAGAATATGGGCGCCAAGCGAGGCGTATAGCAGTGGCCACTGGCTACTGCAGAGTAAGAACGTCGTCCCCAAAGTGCTCCTCCAGGACATCAAACACTCTCCTGCTTCGATTGGGTCAAGCTCCATCTTGCATGAGCCACATATTGTCGAAATCAGGGTCACTTTGGAAATGAGAATGAAATCATCTTGCCGTGCGGTTAAAGGCGCTGCAGTCTGGAACCGCAAGACTACTACGGTCGCAGGTTCGAATCCTGCCTCGGGCATGGATGTTTGTGATGTCCTTAGGTTAGTTAGGTTTAACTATTTCTAAGTTCTAGGGGACTAATGACCTCAGCAGTTGAGTCCCATAGTGCTCAGAGCCATTTGAGCCATTTTTTGAAATCATCTTCCAAAATCGTCACGTACTATTCGGTAGTCACCGTGCCGTCACGCAATATCGCGCCGATTATTCCGTGACTGGACATTGCACACCGCACTGTCACCCGTTGAGGGTGAAGAGGCTACTCGATTGCGAAATGCGGATTCTCAGTTCCACAAATACCCCAATTTTGCTTATTGATGAACCCATCCAAATGAAAGTGGGCTAAGTCACTAAACCACGCACATTCTTTCCCATCATGCCCTGCGGCCAACCGTGCACTTTTAACGTCCTAACGCAAATCTTTCAGATGTTATGACGATTTTATTTCATATAGTTCAATAATAGCCACCCTGTATATAAACGTAGCTGTGTGGTTTTGTTTCGCTTTGGTTTTCTCGCGTTGAGTAGGAACTACGCAATCCATCGATCGAGTGTGGGACCCTTAGTAAGACGGAGACGACGTTATAATAGAAGATGATACTGGAAGACGTACTCGAACAATAGTTGAGGACTGTAACGTAAATGCACAGCTCTAGAGCAGGCATTTATCAAACAGCTGATGTCAGATGGCTCACGGCGATGATGTCGACCGACAGTCGTTCTAGCTCTATATACACACAAATGGAATAGGAAGGTCAAATTATGTATTTACTGACGTACACTCCGCCCTACACCGTTCGGTTGCTAAGGAGCGTATTACACTGTCAAAGACCTTTGGCAAATCTCTTGTAAAAGGTAGGACCACGTCCTTAACTTTTATGAACGAAATAAAATGTAAATGTCGTGTGACCAGAGCCTCCCGTCGGGTAGACCGCTCGCCGGGTGCAAGTCTTTCGATTTGGCGGCACTTCGGCGACTTGCGCGTCGATGGGGATGAGATGATGATGATGATGATGATGATGATGATGACAGCACAGCACTCAGCCCCTCAGCGGAAAAAATCTCCGACCCAGCCGGGAATCGAACCCGGGCCCTTAGGATTGACATTCTGCCGCGCCGACCACACTCTTTTTTCATTTTCTTTGTTGTCGATCGTTGTGTTTGGTCGCTGCGGACGTCACATGACATCCGTTCAAGTTCGTTGTTGATCCTTTCACTCAGTTTTTTATCACAGAGCCCACCCCGCTCTCTGAGCGAACACGCTGTGCTTACCGTGCCGGCTGCCGGCACCACTCAGCTACCGGGGACGGACATGAACGAAATGTGAAAAGTGACTAGTACACACTCTTTATAAAATGTTTTTCGTAAAGGTACTTGATGTCCTCGGCGATAATTTTTTACAATGTAATGCAGGTCTTACGGAGTATTTTAAATCTGCAACGTTTAGTCACTATAGCCCGACAGTGATCCTCGCATTAAAAACGGCCGTACCTAATCCAGACTGCAAAAACTATCAACCGAGAGGATTCTTATGCAAAGATAAATTAAATCTGAAATTTAATCGAATTGTAGTAGCTGGCAGTTGTCGTTAATCGTTGGAGTGGCATGTGAGTCTGGAAACTTTAAACGCAAAAGCAGATGACAGACCTGAAGTGAGACACGAATAACTGAATAGATCTGCAAAAATCGGAGTAGAAACGAGAGCACGGACAACAAATAGCAGTGTTTGACGTCCAGGTTACTGAGGCGAAGAGGAAGAAAATTATACTTTCCAATTAAAACAAAACGGAGATGGCAAACTTTCATATACATACGTTCATGCTGGCTACCTCTTCTTTATTTTCTGACGTAGGCTAAAATAATAACCGCTACGAGTTACAATATAAGGTGATTAACAAACTGGTTCCGGGCTTGTGCCCATCTTAAGGTGGTTTACATTCAGGCAGATGTTCCGTACTCAGTGTTGGAAATGACTGCTTGAATCAAAAACAGATAATTTGACGATGACCAAACAGACACAAACGATGAAATGGTTCAAATGGCTCTATGGGTCTTAACATCTGAGGTCACCAGTCCCCTAGAACTTAGAACTACTTAAACCTAACACACATCCATGCCCGAGCCAGGATTCGAACCTGCGACCGTAGCGGTCGCGCGGTTCCAGGCTGAAGCGCCTAGAACCGCTCGGCCACTCCGGCCGGCTAGACGCAAATGAAACACATGGCATGTGTTGCAAAATATTATTGTACTTGTACATAAAACCATACCGTTTTCACATTACATTTAACGTGTAAAAAACGAAATATTAATGTACAAAAATGTAGTAACTGCAATAACAAAACGAAATGGCTACACAAGCTTTATGTAAGTACTATAAAATTTTGCAACACATGTCACTTAACCTCTTCCAAATGTTCTATTTGCGTCTATTTGGTCATCATCAAATTATTTGTTTTTGATTGATCAGTGTCTGCAACAATGACCACGGGAACATGTTTTTTAATGCAAACCGCCTGAAGATACACACTAGTCCGAAACCGGTCATGTGTTAAGTAAAATCACTTTCTATTATGGCTGGTAGCAGTTATTATTCTACTTCCTATAACGGAACCGTCCCGGAGTTCAACTGCATCCATTATGGCTAAAATATATTTTGTGACAATTTCTCTCGATTTTATGCAGTGCTTTTGGCGCTGAACATTTCAAATGAAAAACTGGTGAGTTGATCTATTGAGGATGATTACCACGTCGATAAATTTTTGCGACAAATACATTAGCTTGTATTGTTTTATCCAAGTTTCTGAAGCAAATATGGTTTTGGGGGATTTCGTTTACTATGAAACACAAAATGGAGTTATTTAGAGTTTTAGCCTGAATGACAGCCATATCTCGTTCTTCGGGCACTTCATTTTTTCTGTATAATTGCTCCTTGTTTCATTAACATTGTTTCACATGCATTGTCAACATCGTTGCATCATTTTTATTTTTCATTGCTTCAATTGTCAGTTTTACTAAAATACGCCTTGGTCTTTTTCACATAGTCGTGAAATATGGTAAGAAAAAAGATTGTCTAGAATTGTCCCAACACAGTTGAAAATACAGAACGTAAAATCAGATTCACGTTACACAATCATAATACATACATTAACACACTAATCATGATAAAATTATCTACGTTATAATATTTACTGACAGTTTTGGCAACGAATTGATCCTTCATTTGGCACTGACAAGTTCAGAGAATATAAAGGGTCGTATCAAGGGAAGGTGCGAAAGCGGTGCAAACGAACACGACAGGAATTTGCTAAACATTCCACTCGAATCTGTGCGTTCGATCGATAGCACTTACAATTAAATCTGGCAGAACGTTTGATTGGCAGTTATATCAAAGCTATATGAAAATCCTGTCCTTTTTTCCCTTTCGTTTTCATTCCTGCTGGAAATTCGGGCTTCAAAATGTAATATAAAAACGAGTGCAAATTTCGAAATAGCGGGTTTTAGCTAATTAGAGCGAACGCCGCGAAACGCATGCGCTGATGAAAGTGGCAGTGGGGTGGGTGTACTGGGGGGAGAGAAGGGAATATATTTTTCGGCTGTACGTGAGAGCAATACTAAAGCTGCCTGAGGGACGCAATGTGTGAGTCATACTACGCATCGATTATTGTGTGGGGAAGGGGAACAGCAGGAGCGGGGTTGTCGAAACAGGGGGACACTTGCTTGCGGCATAGGAGGGAACAGCGCAAGTAACCTCACCTTGTTCCGGCGTGTCGGCTGCCTTTCGTCCTCCAAGTCTGAAGAATTGCTAATCTTGCCTCGTCAATCACACTCGCGTAGTAATAAACGGCAGTGAACACGCAAACTGAATCAAAACAAAAACCGCACTATTCACACTGACATCCAAAACAGAGACCACAAAACGACAGGCCGACACGACGCAAAAACTTTGGCAGTCAGCGATAACTGACGCGTGAGATAAGAGGTTACGCTGATCGCGGAAAGCGCGCGCACTTCTCCGGTTGCAGGACGACGCCACGTCAAACACTAGCAAAATAAAGTAGTGCGCCCTCGCTTGTCATGCCATTCAGCTGTGAGCCACGCGGAGAAATGTGTGGGTGGGAGGGGCGCAGAGGAAGGGGTGGTGGTCACGTGACCAACTGCATGCTCCCTCGCGCCTAGCTGCCACGCTATTGGTTGACCGCGTGTAGTTCAGCGTCACACCGTTGGGTAGCGTTGATGAGGCAATGTTTACCCGCCCGAAATCAAACAGGTTGGAGACGTCAACGGGAGTACGTAATTATGAATGGAGCAGTCAGTTGTGTCACTATTTAGACCAGAGTATTTTACCTTTACGTGAACGGATACAGTACAAATAATATATTCTCAACTATATGGACTCCAGAGAAACCGATAATAAATGTGTACTTTGCTAAAGCTGAGTCATTGCCGTGATACGGTGTTATCTTTTGTAAAGATTCACCTGACAGCAAAAGCTGTGTTACAGCACAAAAAGGATTATAAGAGCCATAGATTATGTAAATCGTGAAGGTACACGGGAACTATCCCGTGAAAGGATACCTACAAAGTTTTATGAACCAGCTTTTAAGTGGAGGAGATAATGTACTAGAGCCACCAACGTTTTGCGAAGACAAGATTAGATGAATTACTGCGCGCACAGAGGCATTTAAGCAATCAGTGGTAAAAGTTACGTACCGGCAGTGGATACAATCTTGCGTTTTTCTTAGTTTGTTTATGGTATATGTGCATAATATGTATCAAAATATTCATCAATGAGTTGTCTGTTATCTAATGCCAGTAAAACCATGACTCTTTGAAGAATCGAACTCTCAATGAATAAAACAGCTTCAAAGGCCTGATTACGATGGTTAGATATCGCCAAGTGCACTTATTATGAAATACTAGATGAATATAGTCTGGGTAAACGCCAGTTTTTCATGCATCTCAATGCTTATGAGGTCATATCTCCTGAATTATTATTCATACAATGGCATAATTACCCAAGTTCATTCAGTGGTGTATGTCATTACCCTCACTACCAATTTTATGCCATTCACCATATATGGCTGGATGGAGAGAGTCAAGTTTACAATATAGTTTACTGTAATAAGACAAGCAATTTTAGTACACAGACTATTATAATAGCTGAGCTGCTGCTGTTTCCATTGGCACTGAGTTGCAGCTCAGGTAGACACTGTTCTATCATCAGAGAAGTATTCTATGGTACTGTGCAAAGATTTTTCTTTTAATATACTGGTACACAAAGTTGTACTTCTTAATTCTTCGACTGGTAGTGACAAATAATTTTAGGGCCACCATTGGGAAGCTGCTTTGTGCCATAGTTAATCAACATCTTGGGCTGTCTATGGTGTCTTTATAGAGAGTGCTGACTTGATGAACATCATTTCCCTTTCTGTAGGTGTCACAATTTGTCTTTCTGTGAACAAGGTAACTGAAAGCAAATTGGTTGAAAACACTCAAAAGTCCTATTTCAGAAAAATCGGTTTACAATGGTCAGTTGTTTTTGCTTGAGGTGATGATTCTCGTTACTTTCTTTTGCAATAAAAGCACATTCTTGCAGGCTGCAGAATGACCCCAGAGTAACAACCCATAGATAATGTAGCTGTGGAATGTTGCATAGTATACTGTTAGCAAGTACTATTATGACATTACACTTTTTAGTTAATTCAAGAGGTATACAATCCAAAATACCCATCAATGAGTTGTCTGTTATCTAATGCCAGTAAACCCAGTGTGGAACATAATGTTTAGTGTAGTGTACTGTTGTAAAGTTAACTTTGTATTCATGAAAAAGCCCAGAAGATTAACAGTTGCTGTGTCCCCCAGTGCTCCAATACCACTGTGGCTGCATTACCATCCTCTGCCTTTTGTCTTCATTAATTTTCATCTTGTTCATGATGAAAGAGGCCTTGACCTCACCGAATGGGACTCCTTCTTGTTGAACAGCCTGAAGTACATTCTCTCATTTTCAGAACAAAGTTGTATTATCTGCAGCCTGCAAGGTGTGTCCATTGAACCCTAAGTAGATATCGCCTGCGAAATGTTTTGCAAGTAGAGTTAGTAGTAAAGAAGGAATAAATTTAAAATGTCATGCCTGATGCAAAACTTTTACTGCGAGAACAAGGAAAATGTGTTATGTGATAAGCTGTTTTCATTTCATCATTTTTTGGGCTGTGCTAGTGAGAAAAAGTTTGATAAAGATTTGAAATTAAGTTTAAAGTTTGTTGCAAGTTGCCAAGTTCTCTCATTCTCAAGTATTGGATTAATATATTGTAGTCTGGGTAATTTGCTCATAATGAGCTGCCTCACAGTTTCTAAACGAAATACTTGTCTTATTGTGTTAAACTTTTGACATAAGATTATACTTCTTAATGTATGGATTATGACAGCATTTTAAATTTGGTTTGTAATTATATGAAATATTGAAAATCAAATTTTTATTGTCCCTGTAAACCATAAAAAATTGCAGCTGGTGCAGTGAACTATGAAAATGAACTGGATTAGCCAGTTAGTAATACAGATTGTGACTGAAGCAGTCAGCTTTTTCCAAGAGAACATCAAAGAAGGTGGCAGAAAATGTGTACTTTGCCCAAGCCAAGTCATTGCTGCAATATGGTGACATCATACGAAGAAATTCACCTGAAAGTGAAACCTACTTTACAGCATAAAAAGGATTATAAGAACCATAGGATCAGTAAAGCTTGAAGATGTACCCAGGCTACACATCACACACAGAAGCATATAAGCTCTCACTGGTGAAAGTTATATGGTGGACACCTCCTTGCATTTTTCGCAGTTTGAGTACCATACACGTACATAATATGCTCCAACATACTCATTGAAAGCTTTTCCATTATCTGAATTGTGTTTTTTTTTTTACCTTGCAATTTTAGTACTGATGGCAGGAAGTGGGTCAAATATTGCATGAACATAAACAGTCTATGCTACAGATCATCCCATTGCCACAGCCCTTGTTTGGTATTCACATTCATTGGCTTTATCTAACGACATCCATACAATATTTATTGTTCCACGGATGAATAAATAAATAAATAGACAGCCAAATTATCACCTTCCAACCTAAACTTACTGTTCATAAATCTTTTGATTGCTGCACTCCTAAGTTCTGAACTGGCAGAAATTGGAAGACTTCAGGCTATTAATGCTTTATTTCTGACCACACCCAATAATAATAATTATTATAACACCAAGTAACAACAATAATAATAGTACTGTGTATAGCATATAGTAAACCCCTATTGCAGCTACTGCTGTGTTTTGCTATCAGTTATTTCATTTATCTGTTTTGAAGCGAGTAATGAAGGAATTTATGGACTACTGTAGGTACAATCTACTTATTAGAAAAGACATTTGCCATGTATATGTCTCACTTTTATTATCAGCAACATACCAGACAAAGCACAACATGTGTGTGTGAACTATGTGAGGAACCTGTAACACCCATGGCATTAATGCTACTAACTGAGAAGAAGGAATTATTGGTAACTTATGTAATGAATATTACAATGATACAAAATTGTGATAATAGTAATGATCTTTTCAAATTTAATTTAGTTTTGCGACTGAAACGGAATCGACTCATTTAGTTTTTACTCATCAGAAAATTTCATTTTACCCCTCAGGTGGTAATTATCCCCAGGCTGGGTACCTCTTCCCTATTGCACTCATTTTCCCTGCACTCCAAACTAAATGGAATGGGTAGAAGCTCTAATAACTGACTGGGAGTGACTAGCCTCTGCCATGCATTTCACACTGGTTTGGAAAGTGTAGATGCAGATGTAACATATGAACTCTCTTGCAAAGCTTTATATAGAATACTAAAAATTCTCCAGTTGCCTTGTTTATATATTTTAGAAGTAATGTTCACAAGAAAAAGTTTGGATGGAAGCAGCCAACAGCCAACTTGATTTTACACATGAAAGTGTCCATTCCTGTGCCTGCAAGGAAAAGCCCCCCCCCCCCCCCCCCCACACACACACACACACATACAAAAGACAATGAGACAAACTGGAGCTGCATAATAAATTACTATAGAGTATGAACTAAAATAGAAAATACAGTCAAATTTTATGTTGCCGTATAGCAGTACCTGCTAGAAAAATGCTTCAACAGTGTAGAGGAATTCCTTCCAACATTTTAAAATTTAAACTCCAAGTAACTTAAGCTTAAATAGAACACTTTTAAGCAAAGTAAAAATATGACTTTGTAAAATGTATGTTAGGTGCTGTAGAAATAAAATGACTTCTTACATATCTGTATAAAATTTACTAATTGCATTATTTAACTGAAGGAATATTTTTTGAAAAATAAAAATATAGTGTGTAATAGGTGCCCATCAAATTGTCATGTGTTACATTTTTGTTTGTTTGTGCATTTATATCTTCATCTAATCGTATCATGCCACATCATCATATTAATGCATATAACTCTTCTTATTGTATCATCTTCCATAATCCATACCATCTGTGACTGGCTGAATAAGTAAGAAGTCGTGACTGAATGAAAGAGCAATCACCTTTATGTATATGTCACATTTGTCTTGTAAAACAATGTACTGTTATGTTGTGTGATAAAGTGAGTAAAAGAGTAAGGTCTGAAATTATTATTGTATTTTCATACGTAAAATGTGGAAATTTTGGTGTCTAGCTGTTCTTATTTATATATTCATGGAATGATTTGTGGTTTGCAAAATTAAGAATTATTCCTTATTAGCTCAATGCCCACTGCTTTGCTTGCATAGACTGTATGGCCTGCAGAGATTTTTTGTTTTTATTTAATCAAATTTTTATGTTATTCAAAAATTGCACACCCTCTAAGCTTTACACGCTAATTAAGGTCATATAAGCGTGGTCTTTTCCAAATATACCTCTGACCAAAAAGTGATTCTGCTAGCTGGGGTCCAAAATTTTGTTAGTCATGCCTTCTGCAATCTTATCAAGATATTTCCATTGCAATTTTCATCTCCTAAGAAGTATTTCTTTATATCTAACCAAGAAGTGAAATATGAATTTTCATAAATTTAGTTTTAAAATATTTTTAATGTAACAAAATATTTTCTAAAAAATTTCCATCCCCTTTTGCACTTCATTAGGGGTGAATTTAGGGAAATACCAGAACACGTTTTTTTTTTTTTTTTTTTTTTTTTTTTTTTTTTTTTTTTTTTTTTTTTTTTTTTTTTTTTTTTTTTTTTTTTTTACCGAGAAGTCCAATACCAGTTGTCACAGAGGTAGTCTTAAAAATCCTGTAGTAGTTCTTTAGTAATTATTTATTTTCAAAAATATTTTCACCAACTATTTTACCCCTTTAGTGGTTGAATTTCCAAAACTATTGAAACATGTATTTTTTATTTTCTGACTGAGAAATGAAATACTAGTTTTCATAGTTCTTGCTTCAAAATTCCTTTAATAGTAACATACTTTCCAAAAGTCTTTCATCCCCTATTTCACCCCCTTAGGAGTGGAATTTTGGACAATCCCTTCTTAAACAATGTTTTCAGTGTAAGATCCACACCCTCTCCAAACTTCAAGTTTGTATCCTAAGCAGTTTGGACTGGGCGATGAGTCAGTGAATCAGCCTGACCCTATTTCACCCCCTTAGGGGTTGAATTTCCAAAAACAGTGAAACGAGTATTTTTTCATTCAACGGAGAAGCCAAATACCAATTTTCAAAAATTTGTCTTTAAAAATGCTTTTGCAATGAAATATTTCCATAAAACATTACATCCCTACTTTATCCCCTTAGAGGTTAATTTCCAAAAACAGTGACATGGTTATGTTTTATTTCTAACAGAGAAGCCAAATACAAATTTTCTTAGATTTAGCTTGAAAACTGCTTGTGCTATGAAATATTCCCATAAAGAATTTCATCCCCCATTTCACCCCCATAGAGCATGAATTTCCAAAAACAGTGTATTTCTTTTATTTCTAACTGAGAAGCTGAATTTAAGTATACACAGATTTAGATTTAAATATGCTTTCATAATAAAATATTTTCATTAAAAGTCCCCATTTCACCCCCTTAGGGTTTCAATTTCCAAAACCAAAATGTCAGATACCAATGTTCATAGATGTAGCTTTAAAAGCACTTTATTAGTTCTTTAATAATGATATATTTTAAAAAATGGCTTTCACCGCCATAGGGTTAAATTACCAAAAATGCTGGAACAAATATTGCTTTATTTCTGACTGAAAAACCAGAAACCAATTTTCATAGTCTAGCTTTGAAATTAAGTTAATAGCAACATTTTTTTTAAAAAAATCCTTCATCCCCTATTTCATCCTTTAGGGTTGGAATTTCAAAAAAATACCTTCTTAAACAACCCTACAGTATAAGATCCATACTGCCAAGTTTCTATCCTCTGCAGTTTGGGGTGGGCAATGATGAATCAGTCAGTAAGACATTGCCTTTCATATATAGAGATTAAATTACTTATGCAATGTAAACTTGTTGTAGACTAAAATTTATTTTCTTACATTTACTGTTGTAATTTTGCATTTATAACTTGCACATCCAAGTGGATGGAATCTATAAAGTATAATTGTCAAATGGTGAATAAACAATCCAAATTGCTGCTGACTTGTCCTGCACATACTGTACCTCTTCTTTTGCAAATGACATATCCATCAATAAAGTACAACTACAATTAAAACAGTGCAGAAATGTTTTTACTTATCTTGAATGGACAGTGTGGTTATAATTCAATTTTTTGTACTTGAGGGAACCTATTAAAATGTCATGGAAACATTTTTAATGACATGTGAAAGAGAAATAATGAACAAACCACTGAAAGAAACACATTTTAATTTCCACATGAGAGGGTAATATTTGTTGATTGTGCACCATGTTTATTTTCTGTACTGAGCTAGGTGACACAGTGGTTAACACACTGGACTAGCATTCAGGACGGCGACAGTTGAAACCAACATCTAGCCATCCTGCTTTAGGTGTTCCGCTATTTCCCTAAATCTCTTAAGGCAGATTCCGGGACAGTTCCTTCAAAAGGGCACAGCCACTCTCCTCCTACATCCTGTCCTAATCCGAGCTCGTGCTTTGTCTCTAATGACCTCATTGTCGATGGGATGCTAAACACTAATCTCCTCCTCATTACAAGTGTTGTTCAATGTGATGAGCACCTACAGTGATGATAGCCTGGAACTGTACTAGAGATTGCTCTACTGCTGCCTGAAATATCTCAGGTGTGGTGTTGGCTACCTCCATAGCCATGCTCATCTTCAACCTCCAATATGTGTTAGTGTCTTGTTTATAAAAACTGTCCTTTGGGTAACCTTAAAGCCAGAAATCACAGAGGTTTAAATTTGGTGACATTTATGGCCATGCAGTTTGGAAAGATTTGCCAATGATTCAATTTTCTCCAAATGTGTTACAGAGTAACTGAGTGACATAACGAGCTATGTGAGGTGAAACTTCATCGTGCTTAGAAGGCCACAACACCTCTCTCCCACAGAGCAGGGATTGCAATTTGGTGACGCAAATCACAGTAACGTGTGCTGACCATGCTGTGTGTGTGTGTGTGTGTGTGTGTGTGTGTGTGTGTGTGTGTGTGTGTAGGTAGAGACCAATGGGCACATACTGGAAGAGGCCTATGTATAAAGTTCCTAAGTGTCCTGATGGATAATCAACTATGGTGGCACCAGTACATAGACAAGTTAACCATGAAGCTCAGTTCTGCCTGCTTTGCACTCACAAATCAATCTTACCGTGTTGACCTGCATACAAGACAGCTAGCGTGCTTTACATGTTTTTACTCAGGTCTGTCCTTTGCAATAACCTTCTGGGATTCAAATTTTTTTGTGTTACGGAAGGATGCAATAAGAATATTGTGTAAAGTTGACAACCAAACATCTTTCAGAAGACCCTTCAGAGAGATGGAGATGCTTACACTTTCGTGCCAATGTATATACTCCCTGATGATATTTGTGATCAATAATAACTATCAATTTAGGATGAGATCAGCATTTCACAACTACAATACTAGAAGTAGAAATATGAGTAATTTCCATATGGACTACACATACCTCCCTAGGTTTCAGAAAGGAGTTTTATATTCTGGGGCTCACAGAAATTATGGCTGAGCACTTAAATAGAGGCATGCCATTTAAAAAAGTGAGTATCCAGAAAAATCAACCTTCAAAATCAAAACCTGTGCCATTAGATTTTAAAACAAAAGACCTGAAAGAAAAAATGGAAAACATGTATAGCTTACACAGACTGCCTGAATCAGAGTAATGTAAAGAACTGTACAAGCAGTACAAGTACCACAAAGAAGTCAGGAGATTAAAATCAGAAAGAATCAGCAAACAGATATGAGATTCATATAACATTTCAAAGACTTGCTGATTAACTGTAAGTAAAATTGGAAACAATGAAACAGAAACTAAAATTAATAACGTACAATTAACTGTGAATAATGAGAATATCTCTGATCCTCTTCTAGTCAGCAATATTTTTAAAAATTACTTCATAGCTACTGTCGAAAATGATGTCTATATGAGACAGGATACACAGCACTCATTTCAGTCCTGTAACAAACAGAACTGCAATACACTACACACAGTAAGCATATATGACCTCCTGCAGCTTATTGATAACATCAAAAACAAAAGATCACTAGAATTAGATGAAATTTCTCCATATATATTGAAGAAATGTAAACATGAACCAATGAAACAACTATTTCATCTAATAAACTGTGTTCTCGAAGACGGTGTGTTCCCTGACAATTTGAAACTGACTGTAGCGAAACCAATACACAAAAAGGGGGACATAAAGCATGAACAGAACTACAGACCCATTGTCCTGATCTCAACTTTCAGCAAACTGATAGAGAAAATAATATTTAAAAAAATTTTGGAACATTACAACAATGCTGACATATTAAGTGATTTGCAGCATTGTTTCAGAAGAGGTTGAAGTACCACATCAGCAGCAGTACAATTTGTCCATAATGTACTTGAAAACATAAATGAAAAATCCTAAGCAGCAGGAGTATTGCTGTTCTTGCTCTTATCAAAAATTGCAAATAGTGGCTTCACTGGAAAACTTGTGCAATTGCTAGAAACATATTTAAAGGCTAGACAACAGTGCACAGAGATTATGTACTCTAATGGAGAAATACTGGAGAGGAGAAGGTCAAGTGTAAGATGTATACATTTCGGTGTTCCTAAGGGCTCCGTTTTAGGTCTAGTCCCATTCAGATGCTATGTAATTGATTTCCCAAGTTCTCTTGACAATAAGCAATTGGTCACTATATATGCAGATGATACATTTGATGTCTGCTAAGCAGACAATAAGCCCAGCCTAGTTGACCAGATACATAAATTTATTGAAACGGCAAGAGCTCACTTTGAAAGAGAGAACCTAAAAGTAGACAGAGAGAAAACTAATATTATTCACTTTAAGCCAAGTGGTCCAAACAGACAAAATACTTTGATTGATGAAATTCTACCAATAACCTGTGCAGGTTGTAAGTTCTTGGGTTTATGTGTAGATGATCGACTTTTATGGAAGCAGCAAGTTGATTATGCCTGTAAAAAAATAACACCCAGTCTCTATGTATTAAGAAGTTTATCACCAAAGCTTAATTCTGAAACCCTAAAGACTGTATGTTATGAATTAGTGTATCCTTCCTTGTCTTATGAAATAGTACTGTGGGGTGGGACATTACCAAAGTAATATGAAAAGAGTTTTCAGGCTACAGAAGCGAGCCTTGATGATCATAGCAAAAGTAAAACAAGGAACTTCTTGCAAACCCCTGTTCATTAGACACAATATACCGGAAACTATAATGCTAGTGAAAGAAGACACTAAGATCACAAAAAGAAACATGGATATTCACAACTATGAAACAAGGCATATAAAAGATTTTTATATGGTTAACAAAAGATTAACTTTAATAGAAAAAAGCCCCTATGTCAAAGGAGCTGTTTTTAATAACTTGTTGCCAGATGAAGTTAAGATATTGACAGGGGATACTTTTGAAAAGGGAGTTAAGCAGTGGCTTATTCAAAAATGCACTTATAACGTGAATTTATCATGAAGAAATAATATAAACTAAAAAAATTGTAATTACAATGAAATGAACACCCTTAGCTGCTTACAGGCGTTGAGATACGTCAACGGGGACAGATGAAAATGTGTGCCCCGACCCGGACTCGAACCCAGGATCTCCTGCTTACATGGCAGACGCTCTATCCATTTTTGTTTTTTTTTTAGATATAGTTCGTTGCGTTTGGTCTAAGCGTAAGCGGACGTCACAATACATCCGTCCAAGCTGATCGTTGATTCCTAGACTCAGTTTTTTTATTACAGAGAGCACGCAGCCCTCTGACCGAACACGCTGAGCTACCGTGCCGGCATCCACCTGAGCCACTGAGGACACAGAGGATAGTGTGACTGCAGGGATTTATCTCTGGCACGCCTCCCGCAATACCCACATGTCCGAAAGAACAGATACCATCTTAGTAAATAAAAAAATTGTATCTGTAAAAATTTACACTTAGTTGAAAACGCACATGCATGTAAAATTACACATTAGGAGCAATAAATTGAATTGAATTATAACAGGCCTAAAATGGACATCAGGCAGAGCATTCAAAATCCCCAAATATTTAAAGAAAAAGTAAAAGATATCTCATCAGCCACTCCTTTTACAACACATCTGAATACTTGGACTCAGGAATGTAAATTCTGCCTTACTCCATTATTGGTCAATCCAATTAAATTATTTTGTCACTAGCTGATTGATTTCATTGTTACTCTAATATTGGTATAAGATAGATCCTGATTTTGCCACTATGTGAACTATCAGATCAAGAGTATGCAGACACTCCTGTGTAATGAGGAACCAAGCACATGATGTCACAAGAGGTGAACCCATCAGTATAAAAGGAACCAGGGAGTATTCTCTCACCAGTGGAGAAGCATTAGCAGCAGAATGGGGTACCAAGATAGTTCAGTGATTTTGAACACGGACTAGCTGTTGGATGCCACCTGCATAACACATCCATCACGGACATTTAAACTCTTCTAAAGCTGCTCAACTCGAGTGTCAGTAATGACGTGACTGTGAAGTGCAACTGCAAAGGAACAACCATAACTAAATCAAAACCAGGCAGACCTTTGGTACTGATGGGCAGGGCCCATTGAGCATTATGGACGTGACTGTAAAAAAAATCCCATGAAATCAGCAGAAGGAATTGCTCATGAGTTCCAAAGTGCTACCAGGAGTCCAGCTAGCACAATGAGTGTGTGTATGAAGTTAAAGCGAATGGGGTACGGTGGTGAGCGGCTCCATGTGAGCCACACATTGATGCAGTCAATGCTGGTGGTGTAAAGAGCTATGCCACTGGATAGTGGAGGACTCGGAAATGAGTGATTTAGGGTGATGAATCACGCTATAGTCTGTGACAATACAGTGGAAGGATCTGGGTTTGGCAGACGCCTCGAGAATGTTACCTGCCACCATGTGTGGTGCCAATAGTGAATTACACGGGAGGTAGTGTTACAGTATCAGGATGTTTTTCATGGTTAGGGTGCGGTCCCTTTATTGCACTTAAGAAAATGCTAAACGTGGAAGGATGTGAGCACATTTTATGGCATTGTGTACAGTACAGGAGTAGGTGACTTAGACAGAATTTCTGTTGGTGTGATGAATGGCATCTAGCTCTGAATATAGAGAAATGTAAGTTAATGTAGATGAGTAGGAAAAACAAAGCCATAAGTTTGAATAGCGTAGTGTGCTGCTTGACACTGTCACTTTAGTTAAACAACTAGGCGTAACGTTGCAAAGCAACAAAGCAATGTGAAATGGAATGAATGTGTGAGGACTGCAGTAGGGAGGGTGAATGGCCAACTTAGTTTATTGGGAGAATTTTATGAAAGCAGGGTTCATCTGCAAAGGAGACCACATATAGGACACTAGTGCGATCCAGTGTTGCGACAGCGTTGAGTACTGTTTGAGTGCCTTGGATATGCACCGTTACCAGTAGATTCAAATAACATGCAAGTATAATGGTGGTGCATCAGGAACTCAAATGGGAATCACTGAAAGGAAGGTGATGTTCTTTTCGAGGAGCACTATGAGAAAATTTAGAGAATCTGAAGTGCTTTGAGAATTTCCGCATAAATTCCGGAACCATTTATCCTTCTACCGTCTCGAACACATAATATTTTTAAAATAAGTGTGAGAGAACCTACATACTGCATGACACATGTTTGTGTGTGCAAGCTGGAAAGGAATCACGAGCACAAGGTAGACGCAATGGTCAAATGGCATCGACAAGTGTTTGCCGCTTGCACCACGGAAGCCATATTGAAAGAGCGATTGGCTGTGTATGTCAAGTAAGTCAACTGATGTGAGAGAGGTGTGGATTTTGCTTGCAGTCCAAAGTCACACCACTTCTTATCATCACACAGCGTTAGAATGTGGCAACCATGACAGGACTTGAAAAAACAGGAATTTTGAGAGGAAATCAAAGCACAAGATATGATGTGTTGATATAGCAACCAGACAAGAGATCTGTTTCATGAAATTGGATTTGGACTAAAAGTTCAAATTGTGAAAAATAATAAATGCAATAAAAGAGAAGATGTAAGAAAGATATCATGGTTAAAGAAAAGAGAGAAGATTCTGACTATTAGACTAAGAAGAAATACGACGAGAATAATTCATCGAAGAAGGCCCGGTGTCGGGAGTAAGCTACTTTCACCCACATCGCGGGGATGCAGAAGTGGAAACCAGCCTAAGTCTGATGACACTGGCACCAGTCACTGATGACCGGTGCTGATTCCACATATGCTTGCCAACACCAATGTTGAAACCAACATTCGACGCCTCAGGCGCCAGTGCTGTTCACCGGCACTGATTATGAATCCGCTCACCAATGTAACTAGAATTCTATGCTGGGTGAGCATAAAATAAAATCTTTATTATTCTAATAAGAAGTGTTACAAAATACTGTGGGGTGAACTTTTCCTGTGTAATTGGTATAATTGAAATTAGTATTAAATGCTCAGGAGAGCTAAAGTCTATAGAAGCATGGACAGTATAGAACAAGTTGGAGAGACATCAGAACCAGCCATGGCTATGAGAATTACTAAAGAAGGGCCTGACTGGTCTGAGTTAGAAATCTAATCAAAGCTCAGAATCTTAAGTTAGACTCAGTAAATGCTCAATTAAATGAAGCTTTAAATGCTCAGAGTCTGCAGTTAAATGATAAATTAGATGCTCAGAGTACAACTTTAAATGATAAATTAGATGCTCAGAGTACAACTTTAAATGCTAAATTGGACATTCAGAATGAAACTTTGGGGTTGTTAAGTGCCAAGGTAGATTCACAAAGTAAAGAATTTAGTAATATGTGTGAAGGCTTGGAAGATTTGAAGACTGAATTCGACACTTTAAACACTAAAGTAGAGAGTTTTAAGATAGATTTAAAGAACGAATTGACTAGTTCCCTGCACATTCATGTAAATCAAATGTTCTCTGACCCTAGAGGTAACAGAATGATAATTTCTGTGAGTTATCAAAAAATTAGAATTTGAGATTGAGGACAGATGCAATAAGGTAGAATCAGATATCAATGAAAGATTAGGATCTTTCAAAAATGTATGTAATATTAAATTTAAATTCTGTAAGACAGGAAATGAATACTTTGGAAGAGAGCACAGCCCAGCCTAAGGAATTTAATTCCTTATTCAAATGCAAGCAATGGACCTACTAACTAGAAACCTGGCGAGAGGTATAAACCATCAAGTATTGTAGGGGGAAGGTATGTGTACATCGGGAAATATGCACACATTGTTGTTTATTGTGATGGTTCTACATTGATGATGTGACGTACCAAATGAAACTGCTGGCAGGTCGACAGACACACAAACGAACACAAACATACACACAAAATTCAAGCTTTCGCAACAAACTGTTGCCTCATCAGGAAAGAGGGAAGGAGAGGGAAAGACGAAAGGATGTAGGTTTTAAGGGAGAGGGTAAGGAGTCATTCCAATCCCGGGGCGGAAAGACTTACCTTAGGGGCAAAAAAAGACGGGTATACACTCGCACACACACACATATCCATCCACACATATACAGACACAAGCAGACTCCTTACCCTCTCCCTTAAAACCCACATCCTTTCGTCTTTCCCTCTCCTTCCCTCTTTCCTGATGAGGCAACAGTTTGTTGCGAAAGCTTGAATTTTGTGTGTATGTTTGTGTGTCTATCGACGTGCCAGCGCTTTCGTTTGGTAAGTCACATCATCTTTGTTTTTAGATATATTTTTCCCACGTGGAATGTTTCCCTCTATTAATATATATATATATATATAATTTTTCCCACGTGGAATGTTTCCTTCCATTATATATATATATATATATATATATATATATATATATATATATATATATATATATATATATATATATATAATAGAGGGAAATATTCCACGTGGGAAAAATATATCTAAAAAGAAAGATGATGAAACTTACCAAACAAAAGCGCTGGCAGGTCGATAGACACACAAACAAACACAAACATACACACAAAATTCTAGCTTTCGCAACCAATGGTTGCCTCGTCAGGAAAGAGGGAAGGAGAAGGAAAGACAAAAGGATATGGGTTTTAAGGGAGAGGGTAAGGAGTCATTCCAATCCCGGGAGCGGAAAGACTTACCTTAGGGGGAAAAAAGGACAGGTATACACTCGCACACACACACATATCCATCCACACATACACAGACACAAGCAGACATTTGTAAATGTCTGCTTGTGTCTGTGTATGTGTGGATGGATATGTGTGTGTGTGCGAGTGTATACCTGTCCTTTTTTCCCCCTAAGGTAAGTCTTTCCGCTCCCGGGATTGGAATGACTCCTTACCCTCTCCCTTAAAACCCATATCCTTTTGTCTTTCCTTCTCCTTCCCTCTTTCCTGACGAGGCAACCATTGGTTGCGAAAGCTAGAATTTTGTGTGTATGTTTGTGTTTGTTTGTGTGTCTATCGACCTGCCAGCGCTTTTGTTTGGTAAGTTTCATCATCTTTCTTTTTATATATATATATATATATATATATATATATATATATATATATATATATATACGAGAAGTATGATGATTTCATTTCACATATGTACATAAGTATAGAAAAATATATCTAAAAACAAAGATGATGTAACTTACCAAACGAAAGCGTTGGTATGTTGATAGACACACAAACAAACACAAACACACACACAAAATTCAAGCTTTCGTAACCCATGGTTGCTTCATCAGGAAAGAGGGAAGGAGAGGGAAAGACGAAAGGATGTGGGTTTTAAGGGAGAGGGTAAGGAGTCATTCCAATTCCGGGAGCAGAAAGACTTACACACACACACACACACACACACACACACACACACACACAAAGCAGGAGGAAGTGCACTCATAGGGTCAACCCAGGTGTAAGGTATAGATGCTGATCCTAGGGGAAAAGGACAGTATCATCACAAAAGTCACACATTTAATAGGAATTATTCTGGTAAGTTTGAATTCTATATTCCACTAGTATTATTATGTTTTCTGTGTTACAAGTGTCGAGAAGAACACTTTCATTTGCACAGAGTTCCTCCAGACTACAAACAGTCTATAATTAATGAGGCTATTACGTGCTAAAGAAGCAGTACAAAGTATTAGAATAAAGAGTAAAATACTCAAGTGTCATGAACACCTGGAGCTTACAATTGGAAACCCAAAGGTTTAGGCCTCACGACTTCTAGGTACAAAAGAATTGACTCCAACATTGAATGAAATACTCCTGTTTTATAATCAAAGTAAAATGAAAAAAGAAAAGCTAAATAGTAAATAAAAGGGTTATGCATGGTTAATAAAAAAATATGGAATTATGAATTGTTAATCTATGTAATACTAATGTACATAATGAGTATGTATAAAATATCGCATGTTCGAGATGAGGGGAGGGATATGTAGTGCTTAGAGAATTTCCGCGTAAATTCCAGAACCACTCGTCCTTCTACCAACTCGAACACACAATATTTTAAAAATAAGGGTGAGAGAGCATACATACTGTGCAACACATGTTTGTGTGTGCAGGCTGGAAAGGAGTCACGAGCACAAGGTAGATGCGATGATGAAACGGCATTGACAAGTGTTTGCTACTCGCGCCTTGGAAGCCGTATTGAAAGAGCAAGAAGTAATCATGTAGTATTCCTTGCTGTTTTAGTGTCTGTAATTATTGTTAAAGAAGAATGAACAATTGATTATAGACATTTAATTGTACATCGTGTGTTGGACTTGCTAGAAGTAAAACATGTTCATAATTAGGTGGTTGCAAAAACTACACTAAAAATGCATTTAATTGAATCTAATGCTATATGAATTGGTTGATTTGCAGACATTTGAATATTTATGTGAGAAGTGGTGAATTTGTTCTTTATGGAAGTTGAAATACACCAAGGCTAAACGAAAAGTATTCTGCGAGTATCCACTTATTTCAAGAGTAGAGGGGGGGGGGGGGGGGGGAGAGAGAGAGAGAGAGAGAGAGAGAGAGAGAGAGAGAGAGAGAGAGAGAGAGAGTCTGATAAATTCCTGTTACCAGCATTATTCTTTGGAGAAGGAGGTTTTCGAGACCAACATAGCTGGCTATCCAGAGAAGAAGATCGGCTGTGCATATCAAGTAAGTCAACTGATGTGAGAGAGGTGTGGATTTTGCTTGCAATCCAGTCACATCGCTTCTTATCGTCGCACAGTGTTAGAAACTGGCATCTGAGGCTCACTACAGAATGAGTCTGCTGCCACCAATGTACATTTTGTGTAAGGACCACAAAGATAAGATTTGAGCTTGTACAGAGGCATATAGATAGTTGTTTTTCCTTGATCTATTGTGAGTCAAACAGGACAGGAAGTGACTAATAGCTGAACAGGATACATACCTACCACCATGGAATATACAGTGGCTTCTGGAGTATGTATGCAGATGTAGATATAGAACAATTTGGAGACAAGTTCTGTTTGTATCTGAAGAATGATGCGCTGTGTCATGAGATGCATCTGTGAGGTTAGGGTTTGTAGACAATAACATTCCTGAAATGGACTGCCCTGCCAAGAGTCTTGACCTGAACCCAATGAAACACCATTGGGATGAATCAGGACATTGACTTAATTCCAGTAACCTGCATCCAGTGTCAGCACTTTCTCTGGTTTTGGCTCTTCAGGAAGAATGGGCTGCCATTCCTCCACAGACATTCAGACACCTGACTGAAAGACTCCCCAGCAGATTCATGCAGCCATAAAGGTGTAGGGTGGACACAACCCATGCTAATGTCTGGACTGCTATGGTCGCAGGTTCGAATCCTGCCTCGGACATGGATGTGTGTGATGTCCTTAGGTTAGCTAGGTTTAAGTCATTCTAAGTTCTAGGTGACTGATGACCACAGATGTTAAGTCCCATAGTGCTCAGAGCCATTTGAACCATACTAATGTCCACTAGTAGGTGTCTGTCAATCAGATAGAGTATATTTTGCAGAAGTAGCCACTAATGGTTGCCGCAACCCGTAACTTGACTCATCAACATCCATGAAGACCCTCCTTCATGATGGGACTGACAGAACATGTGGTGTGAGTGAACGAATGAGTGCCACTCAATACCTCCTCTGTTGATGAGTAGCATGCTATCCAGTTCAACTCTTTAAAAAATACCACTGCTCCTCCTGTTATAATTCTTAGCTATCATTCTCATCTAATACTTCAAACTAAGCATTTATATAATTACCACACAGACCACTATCAGATGTATATAAACTGGCAGTGTCAAGCACTCTTCATTATAAACAGTGTGATTATGGGAGTTCAAATATGCTGATGAAGTCTGGGAGGAATGGTTTATTATGTATTTTTTGCAGTTTTTTTATTTATCTTTTTACTATCTGAGAATTTTCAGTTTCCTGCCTGATGTGTACTGGTAAACTGTTATAGACTTTTGCACCATAATACAAACTTACTTTCTGAATCCTAGAGAGGGATGCATAGTATATATGGAAATCATTTCTACTTCTGCTATGTGGGTTGTGAGTTGCTAAGTTTATTAAATTCACTCTCATTATTAATGACAAACACCGTTAGCTTCTGAAAGATGTTTAGCCATTAACTTTATGCAATATTTTTACTTTGTGTTACTGTAGAAAAAATTCTTTTTGGCCTTGGCTGAATTGCCACAGAAGCTTGTGCAATAAGACAAAACTGAGTGAAAGTATGCAAGCCATGCTAGCAATTCTGTCTTCAGGTCAACACAGTGAGAAAAATTTCAAAGTGCAAATCAGGTACAAGTGAACTGTTTAGTTAACTTATCCACATTCTGCATGCTAATGTGTTACATGAAAATAGCCTTATGTTTTGAAGCAGACACTTGTAGAGTGTCTGACACAATAGACCACTCATGTCAATTTTCTTTCCTGTTAAAAGTTGTGTCAGTTCTTCAAAAATTTGTCTAGAATATTGTCTTGTATTTTCTATCCTGCCCAATTAGCAATTTTCTTTCTTCTAATGATCACATCCTCCTGAGTAGTCCCCTCCCAGAGATCTGAATGGGAGACTATTTTACCTCTGGAATGATTTACCCGAGAGGATACCATCATCATTTAACCATACAGTACAGCTGCATACCCTTGGGAAAAATTACAGCTGTAGTTTCCCCTTGCTTTCAGCTGTCCGAAGTACCAGCACAGCAATGTCATTTTGGTTGATTTTACAAGACCAGATCACTCAGTCATTCAGATTGTTGCCCCTACAGCTACTGCCCCTCTTCAGGAACTACACATTTGTCTGGCCTCTCAACAGATACTCCTCAGTTGCAGTTGCAACTATGGTACTGCTATCTGCATTGCTGAGACACACTAGCCACCCCACCGACAGCGACGTCTGTGATGGAACAGACTTCTGGTCAGGTGAATACAGGGTTAGAAACACAAAGTCAGATTGGGATGATGCAGGAGTGGGTTTAATAATGAAGTAGAAAATATAAATATGGGTAATCTACTATGAATGGCATAGTGAACATATTATCGCAGTGAAGATAGACAAGAAGTCCACACATATCACAGTAACACAAGTTTATATGCCAAGTAGCTCTGCAGATGATGAAGAGACTGAAGAAATGTATGATGAGATAACAGGATTTCTTCAGATAATTAAAGGAGACAAAAATGTAAATGTGATGGGGGACTGGAATCTGATAGTAGGGAAAGGAAGATAAGGAAAAATGGTAGGTGAATACAGACTGGAGGAACAGAATGAAAGAGGAAATCGCCTAGTAGAATTCTGCACAGAGCATAATTTAGTTGCTGAAACTTGGTTTAAAAATCATAATGTTGTATACATGAAAGAGACCAGGAGACACTGGAAGGTTTCAGATATATGTATATAATAGTTAGACAGATATTTAGGAACCAGATTTTAGATTCTAAGACATTTCCAGGGGCAGATGTGGACTCCGACCACACTTTATTGGTTATGAGCTTAAGATTAAATTAATACATTATTTTAATACATATATTTACTGGGTACATTGAAAGAACCAAATGTTGTTGAGAGTTTCAGAAGCAGCATTAGGAACAGCTGACTAAAACAGGGGAAAGGAATGCAGTGGAAGGCTAATGGGTAGCTTTACGAGATGAAATAGTGAAGGCGGCATAGGATCAAATCAGTAAAAAGATAAGGCCTGGCAGAAGTCCTTGGATAACACAAGAGATGTTGCATTTGATTGATGAAAGGAGGAAACTTAAAAATGAAGCAGGCCAAAGAATGTAGAAACATCTAAAAATGAGCTCAACAGGAAGTGCAACATGGCTAAGCAGTAATGGCTATAAATGTAAGGATTTAGAAGCATATTCCACTAGGGGAAAGATATATACTGCTGTTTTAACTTCAAGTTGAACAAATATATTTTAAGGACGATGCAATACATGAAAGTCACAGACCAAGTAAACAGAGTAAGACGTGTGTCACTTTAACAGTCAAATCATCACTGAGTCCGAGTCTAGTGGCTGCTGGCTGGCTGGCCGCTTAGGTGGCGCTGCTGCTGCATGGCTGGCAGACAGCGCTGCATGTAGAGGATGCGCGTAACTGCGCGGCGGAACTTTGAAGATCGGTGAGTCACAACACTTTTCCCCCCTTTGAAGTTTTTGCATAGGTCTTGATTGAGGTGGCCTGTAGATTGCTAACGTCCATAGGTGTTATTTGACTGGCCCTAAAGTCTCGAGGAGGACGCTTCCCGAACGTACGGAAGTGTCCCCGATGATAACAGGTCGAGATGACAGGAGACGTGGGGGTCGAATCTGCTGGGGCCCTGTGCACCAATCTGCCCGTTGCGGCAAGTCTGGTTGTTATAACAGGAGACATGGGCGATGTGTCCACGTCCGGAGGAGAAGGAGGCGAGTAGAGTTGCTCTGACAGATGATGGTCATCTGGTTCTCGCATGGGCACGTCTCCTGGTGGTGTCAGTTCTTGTGCTGGCACTGATATGATGGTGAGAGGACTGCGTTGTGAGTAATGAGAGATTCCAGTATCCCAAGCATCAGGTAGAGCCGAAGGTGGTGTAGCAGCATCCAGAACAGGCGTTGCTGGCACACAAGACCAAAGCTGGTCCGAATGATGCACTGCAACACCCGTGCCCATCTGGATTTCATACAGGCGTCGACCACAGTGTCGTAAGATGCGGCCAGGACTCCATTTTGGCCGCCTGCCATGTCCCCGTACCCATACAAGGTCACCGGTGGTGAACCTGCCAAGCGAAGGCACCCGCGGCTGTGAGGGGGAAGGCTGCAGAAGATGAAGAGCTCAGCCGGGCTGTGGCTGCCCATGGGGGTAAAATGGTAAGAAACCATAAATTGGAGCAGCGCAACATCAGCAGCAGAAGAAGTCAGGAGTTTCCTCATCTGAGCCTTAAATGTGCGGACCTGTCGTTCAGCCTCACTGTTTGACTGTGAATGGAATGGAGGGGCCATGACATACATGACAACGTGACAGGCACAAAAATCTGCAAAATTGGAAGAGTCAAATTGCGGACCATTATCAGTAACAAGAGTAGAGGGAAGGCCTTCCAAAGAGAAAATGCGAGCTAGAGCATTGGTGGTTGCCGCGGTGGTAGGCGACGTGCAACGGACAATGAAAGGAAAGTTAGAGTAAGCGTCAATAACGAGAAGTCAATAAGTACCTAAAAAAGGTCCCACGAAGTCAGCATGAATATGCTCCCAAGGCTTCTCAGGCAAAGACCACAGTGACAAAGATGACTTTGGGGCAGTGGCCTGTGATGCACAAGGGCCGCAGGCAGCGACCATGTGTGCAATTTCAGAGTTGATGCTGGGCCAGTACACACGACAGCGCGCCAGAGATTTTGTGTGAGAGATACCCCAATGCCCTTGGTGAAGGAGGCGCAAGACTGTAGCACGCAAAGACACAGGTATCACAACACGCATGCGAAGCATTTTCTGTGGAAAGGAGGATAACACTATCCCTAGCCGTGAGGCGGTAATGCAATGCGTAGTAGTTCCGCAACAGATCAGAAGTCTTAGCGGACAGACAATCTGGCCAACCCTTCTGAATACAGCGTAAAACCGGGGAGAGGGTAGGGTCAGAACCCATAGCAGCCACCAGCCAGTCCCCGGTGATGGGGAACCCATCCACAACCGCTGCTCGGCAACATCCAGGTGGAAACACAAAAGTTCGTCCCAATCGAATGCCAGATCAGGACCCATGGGAAGGTGAAACAGTTCATCAGCATTCGCATGTTGAGCCGTCGGCCAGAAATAAATCTCATAACTGAAATGAGACAAGTAAAGAGCCCAACGCTGGAGGCGGTGTGCAGCCTTGTTGGGAAGTGACATTGATGGATGAAACAAGGAACCAAGTGGTTTGTGATCCATAACAAGATGAAATTTGGATCTATAGAGAAAAACACCAAACTTATGAAGAGCATAAATAATGGCCAAAGCTTCTTTTCCAATTTGAGAATACTTCTGTTGGGCATCCATGAGCATTTTGGAGGCATAAGCAATGGGTTGTTCAGAACCGTGCGAAAAATGGTGCACAAGGACTGCACCAACCCCGTATTGAGAGGCACCCGTGGCAAGAACAAGATGTTGGCCAGGTCGATAAGTAGCCAGGCACGAGGCCTGTTTCAGCATAGTCTCAAATTTCTGGAAAGCCGCATCACATGACGCGGACCAGTGGAAAGGCACGTTTTTATGCAACAGACGATGTAACGGCTGAGCCACCGAAGCAGCAGACGGTAAAAATCTGTGATAGTATGCTATTTTCCCTAAGAAGGTCTGCAGTTCCTTAACAGATGTAGGGCGAGGAAGGGCATCGATTGCAGTGACAGTTTGCTGAAGCAGATGAGTACCATCCCGAGAGAGTTGAAACCCCAAGTACGTGATAGATGCCTGAAAAAAATTTTGATTTCTGAAGATTACACTTAAGACCGGCAGTCTGTAAGACATCAAAAAGTGTGTGGAGATTCTAAAGATGTTCTTCAGTGGTGGAGCCAGTGACAACAATGTCGTCCGTGTAATTTATACACCCAGGGACAGTGAGCAATAATTGTTTCAAGAATCGCTGAAAGAGAGCAGGGGCACTGGCACCCCAAATGGCAATCATTGGTATTAATAGAGGCCGAAAGGCGTGTTAAGGACCAGAAACTGCCAGGAAGCAGTGTCAAAGTTGATGATAAGCTTCTGACAGGTCAAGTTTAGAAAAATACTGGCCTCCAGCAAGTTTTGTGATCAATTCTTCAGGTTGAGGCATAGGGTAAGTGTCGATAAGGCATTGAGCATTTACAGTGGCCCTGAAATCACCACAGAGATGAATATCACCATTTGGCTTAGCAACGACAATGACAGGAGAGGACCACTCACTGGAATTGACAGGAAGCGAGACCCCTGAAGCAGTGAGACGATCCAGCTCCCGTTTGACCTGATCACGATGGGGCACAGGAATGGGCCGAGCCTGAAAAAACTTAGGCCGAGCAGTGGGTTTGAGAGTGATATGAGCCTCGAAGTCGTTTGCATGGCCTAACCCAGGAGAAAAAAGGGACGAAAATGTCATCGACAGGGAATCCAATTGAGCATAAGGAATAGCATCAGATACGATATTGACAGAGTCATCTATGGAGAACCCAAAAACGCAAAGGGCATTGAAACCAAAAAGATTCTCCACATTACTATGGTCGACCACAAATATGGGAACAGTTTGAACGACAGATTTGTAAGATACCTCAGCATCAAATTGTCCCAAGAGAGAAATCTTCTGTTTATTGTAACTCCATACTTGCCTAGTGACAGGTGACAGGATTGGAGAACCCAACTGAAGATACGTCTGAGAATTGATGATAGTGGCAGCAGAACCAGTATCCACCTGCATGCGAACATCTCGACCAAGTATTTGGACAGTGAGGAATAACTTCCCTGAAAGGGAAGAAGTACAGTTGACAGACAACACAGAATCAGAATCAGCAACATGTTCATGAACATCATGTATGCGCTCAGATTTGCAAGCCCATGACACATGACCCCTTTTTTTTTTTTTTTTTTTTTTTGCATTTGTGACACATGGCCCAACGTTGTGGACAATCCTCTCGTGAATGTTTCGTAAAACACCGCGGACATGAAGGAAGTTGCCGTGGGTTTTGCTGCAGTTTCTTAGAGGTTTGTTTACGGTTAGGCTGAGGCTGCGCTTGGGAGCGTACTGTGGTCACATCGGCTGGCGGGGACACGCCACACGCTTCGTCAACAGCGCACAGAGGGTGTATTTCCCCGACATCAGCCCATGCCTCTATTTGCGCTCCAGCGGCGAGAGAAATTTCAAAAGACTGAGCAATGGATAGGACTTCATTTAAGAGTTGGATTTGCCAACTGAAGGGCACGTTGTCTAACTTCTTTGTTGGGCACCGACCGGATAATAGCATCCCGTACCATGGAATCGGCGTAGGATTCTTTGTGAACGTCAGTAACAAATTGACACTTTCTACTGAGGCCATGAAGTTCAGCAGCCCAAGCGCGATAGGATTGATTCGGTTGTTTTTGACAATGATAAAAGGCAACACAAGAGGCTACCACATGCGTTTGCTTTTGAAAATAAATGGACAGAAGTGAGCACATATCAGCAAAGGACAAAGACGCAGGATCTTTCAAAGGAGCCAATTGCAACAACAACCGATACATTTGGGGTGAAATCCATGAAAGGAACAGTGACTTACATGTTTGGTCATCCATGACATGAAATGCCAAGAAGTGCTGTCGAAGTCGTTTTTCGTAATCAGACCAGTCTTCCACCGTCTCATCGTAAGGAGGAAAAGGAGGTAGAGACAACAATGAGAGACGCCCCGCATTTGATGCCGCGACGAAATCACGAATCGCATTTGTGAGATGCGTTTGCTGTTCTATGAGACCTTGCAATAGTTGCTCTAAAGTAGCCATGGAAACACGTGGGTCAACGATGAAAAAGAAAAATTCACTACCTCGTGGCCAATTGTTTTAACTTCAAGTTGAACAAATATATTTCAAGGACGACGCAAAACATGAAAGTCACAGACCAAGTAAACAGAGTAAGACGTGTGTCACTTTAACAGTCAAATCATCACTGAGTCCGAGTCTAGCAGCCGCTGGCTGGCTGGCCGCTTAGGTGGCACTGCTGCTGCACAGCTGGCAGACAGCGCCACATGTAGAGGACGTGCGTAACTGCGCGGCGGCACTTTGAAAGATCGGCGAGTCACAACAACTGCCTACAGGAATATTAAAGAGGCCTTTAGGGAAAAGAGAAGCAGCTGTATGAATATAAAGAGCTCGGATGGAAAATCAGTCCTAAGCAAAGAAGGGTAAGGTGGAAGGAGTGTATAGAGTGTCTGTACAAGGGAGATGAACTTGAAAGCAATATTACAGAAAGGGAAGTGAACATAAATGAAGATGAGATGGGAGAGTTGATACAGCAAGAAGAATTTGACAGACTCCTGAAAGATCTAAGTTGAAACGAGTCCCCGGGGTAGACGATATTCTGTTAGAACTACTGATAGCCTTGAGACAGCCAAGCATGATAAAGCTCTACCATATGGTGTGGAAGATGTACAAGGCGGGCAAAATACCATCAGACTTCAAGAAGAAAATAGTAATTGGAATTCTAAAGAAAGTAGTTGCTGACAGGTGTGAAAATTATCAATCTATCAGTTTAAAAAGTCATGGGTGCAAAATACTGACACGAATTCTTTACAGAAGAATCGGAAAACTGGTGGAAGCTGACCTCAGGGAAGATCAGTTTGGATTCCAGAGAATTGTAGAAACATGCGAGGCAATACTGACCTTAAGACTTAAGGAAGATAGGTTAAGGAAAGGAAAATCTAAGTTTATACCATTTGTAGACTTACAGAAAGCTTTTGACAACTTTGACTGGACTATTCTCTTTGAAATTCTGAAGGCAGCAGGGGTAAAAAAAGTTAATCAGCGAAAGGTTATTTACAGCTTGTACAGAAACTAGACAGCAGTTGTAATAGTTGAGGGTTATAATAGGGAAGCATGTTATGCAATCTGTACACTGAACAAGCAGTAAAAGAAACCAAAGAAAAGTTTGGAGTAGAAATTAAAGTTGAGGGGGAAGAAATAAAAACTTGTAATTCTGTCGGATATGACAAAGGACTTGGAAGAGCAATTGAACAAAATGGACAGTGTCCTGAAACAAAATATAAGATGAACATCAACAAAAGCAAAATAAGGATAATGGAATGTAGTCAAATTGCATCAAGGAATGCTAATGGAATTAAATTAGCAAATGAGATGCTTAAAGGAGTAGGTGAGTTTTGCTATTTGGGAGCAAGACAACTGATGATGGCCATAGTAGAGAGGATGTAACATGTAGACTGACAATGGCAAGAAAAACATTTCCGAAGAAGAGAAATTTGTTAACATCGAATATAGATGTAAGTGTTAGGAAGTCTTTTCTGAAGGTATTTGTATGGAGTGTTGCCATGTACGACCAACGGCCTTGCCGCAGTGATAACACCGCTTTCCTTCAGATCGCCTAAGTTAAGCACTTGGATGCTGAGCACTGTTGGCAAGTGGGGTGCACTCAGCCCTTGTGAGGCAAACTGAGGAGCTACGTGATTGAGAAGTAGCGGCTCCAGTCTTGTAAACTGACATACAGCCAGGAGAGCGGTGTCCTGACCTCATGCCCTTCCATATCCACAACCAGTGATGCCTGTAGGCTGAGGATGACGTGGCAGCTGGTCAGTAGTGTTTGGACCTTCATGGCCTGTTTGGGCATCAGGCAGAGTTTGGATTAGTCTAGTTTAGTTGCCGTGTATGGAAGTGAAACACAGATGAGAAATATTTTAAACAAAAATGGAATAGAAGCTTTTAAAAGAAGAATGTTGAAGATTAGATTGGTTGATCATGTTACTAATGAGGAGGTACTGAATAGAACTGGGGAGGAAAAGAAATTTTTGCCACAACTTGACCAAAAGAAGGGTTCAATTGATAGGACATATTCTGAGACATGAAGGGATCATGAATTTAGTATTGGGGTAAAAATCATAGAGCAAGAACAAAAGATGAATACAGTAAGCAGATTCAGAAGGATGTAGGTTGCAGTAGTTATTCAGAGACAACGATACTTGCACAGGATAGAGTAGCATGGAGAGCTGCAACAAACCAGTTTTTGGACTGAAGACCACAACAACATTGTCTTGTATATGTGCAAAGACTGGAAAATTGTGAAGTGTAACATCTGTTAGCCTGTTGAGAAATGAACATGAATAATAATAATAATAATAATAATATTAGTAATAATAGTAATTGTTGTTACTACTACTACTACTACTATTGGTACTTTAAAGTATTAAACTTGAATTATTTGCATTAGTAATTTGTTCTCATATTCTGTTAATGTTTTGTATTGTACAACCAGAATGCTATGTCAGTACCAACTACTCTGGTATTATCACTTAATATTCTTGTAGAATATTCTGTGCTCAAGTGTAAGAATGTCCTCATCCATGCAAATCAGCATGGATTCTGAAAACATTGATCATGCGACACCCAACTCACACTTTTTGTGTTTGACATCCTGCTTATTATCAAAACTATGATCATATTATGAGGTATCAAGTAAAATTTATGAGTGGTTGAGTATCTCTTATAGGGAGGCCACAGCGCATGATCTTGCATGGAGTATAAATGACAGAAGTAAAAGTAACTTCAGATGTGTCCTGAGGGAGTATGCTGGGAGCCTTACTGCTCATGCTGTATGTTAGTGGCTTTGCAGACAGTATTAGTAGTACTCTCAGACTCTGCATAGATGATGCAGTTGTCTGTAGTGAAGAACTGTCTGAAAAAAGCTGCCAGATCTTAATAAGATTTCAAAGTCATCAAAGATTGTAAACTTGCCTTAAATGTTCAGAAATGTAAAATTTTGTAGTATCCTATGACTACAATATCAATAGTCAGAGTTAGAATCAGTATCTTATACACATTGGTTGTAACTGACAGTGTGGATACGAAATGGAATGAGCACAGACTCAGTCACAGACTTCAGTTAAGTGGTAGGATATGAGGGAACAGTAATCAGTCTATTAATGAGCTAGCTTAAAAATCACTAGTGCAACCTATCCTAGAATGTTGCTCAAATGTATGACATCCGTACAAAATGGGGCTAACAGGGAATATTGAACAAAAACAGAGAAGGGTATCACAAATGCTTGCATGTTTGGTTCATCTGTGGGAGAGTGTCATGGAGATGCTGAAAGAACTGAATGGCAAATACTTGAAGACAGATGTGAACTATGTTGTGACAGCCTACTTAGTATGTTTCAAGAGCCAACTGTAAATTATGAACCTATGAATATATAACTTCCTATATATCATCCTCATAGGAACTCTGAGGGCAACATCAGACTATTTTTAGCATACACAGAGGCATTTAAGCAATTATTCTTTCTGCATTCTTTTAAGTGCATGGAATGGGAGAAAGCCCTACTAACTGGTAGTACCCTCTCTCATGCATCCTGCTTAGATTTTTGAATTAGCTGAAGAAACATATTTTACAGAGCTGATGGATTTCATAGTACAGAAAAATATTATAAGAATAATACACCACCTATAGTTTACAAGGTGCGGTCCATAAGTAATGCGACCAAATTCATAAAAAACATTTATATTCGTACAAATAATCAAAAATTTCCAAAATAGCACCCTCTTGTGTCGATACACTTCTGGAGGTGGTGTTTCCATGCCTGGAAGGCATCCTGGAATGCCTTTCCTGGAATGTCCTTTAGAGCTGATGTAACATGCGCCTGGATGCTTTTAATCGTGTCCCAATGTTTTCCTTTCATGACTCCTTTTTTAACCGAGGAAACAAAAAAAAGTCAGTGGGAGCCAGGTCAGGACTGTAGAGTGGCTGGGGAACCAATGGGGTCTTGGTCCTGACCAGGAAGTCGTTGACAATGAAGGCGCTGTGACTTGGGGCATTGTTGTGGTGAACTTTTCACGTATCCTCAATGTCGCTTCGGCAGCGCAAGACCCTCCTTTTCAGTCTTTTGAGCACTTCCAAGTAGAAAGATGACTTCACTGTAGTCCTGGTAGGTACGAATTTGTGTTGTACAGTGCCTCGGTCATCAAAGAAGACAATGAGCATGGTTTTGATCCTGGACTTGCTCATGCGTGCCTTCTTGGGATAGGGCAACGATGGGGTATGCCACTCTGAACTCTCCTTTTTGTCTCGGGGTCATACTCAAAAATCCACAACTCATTACCAGTGATAACTGAGTTTAAAAAATGAGCATCATTTCCACACATTTCCAACATTTCTCGGCTCCGAAGCACTCACATGTGCTTGTGTTCGTCGGTCAACACTTTTGGGACGAGTTTGGCACACACCTGTCTCATGTCCAAATCTTTGGTCACAATGCGGAAAACAGTTGTTTTTGACATGTTTAGAGTTTGTGCTATCAATTGAAGGCTCAGGCATCTGTCAGAGTTCAGACAACTGCACACATGCGTCACATTTTCATCGACTCGTGTAGTTGATGGCCGTTCAGTGTGAGGTTCGTTGGTGATCTCCTCTCGGCCCTCTATGAACGACTCGTGCCATCAGAAAACTTGTGATTTGGACAAGCAATCATTCCACATTCTGTGATGAAGTGTGAATGTCCTATATCTTGCCCCCCTCTTATGGTTTCACCATCTTTTAAAAAATTTCCACAGATGGTCACAACAGTAGCACGCAAACAAGTGCCCAACTCTGCCAATTCTGATACGCTCATTCCAAGGTGCTGAACCAAAAGACTCTGCCCTTTGTGAAAGTCACTTATGACTGTGGATTTCCCTGTTTGTAGCCTGATCATCACTAGATGATTCCTCATTCATATGTGCTCCACTAATATACTTTTCTTACATTATCATATGTCTGCAGTACAATCAGTGCAAAGTGCAGCACAACACTATCTGTGTTATACATTGTCAATGTTGCAGAACCTATAGATTTGACATTTTCTGGAAAGCAGCTATGTTACCTACAATTTTGTGTTTCAAGTGGAATATGTTCATTGCTATTCTGAATGGTGACCTTCCATGGTGGTTCAAATTGTATTTTGGAATAGTGCCTGTACTTTTTTTGAGAAATTGCATTGTATAACACACAGTATTACTTTTTATTTTATTTAGGCTACCAACTTTGGTCAAATTCAGACCACCTTGGGTCATTAAAAGTTTTCAACTATGCATTCAACAAGAGCAGTGGCTAATTATTCTGAAATGTTATATTTAAGTATAACATGTTATAACAAACATGCCTTCTGCCTTGCAAACTAAACATGATATGCTTCTTACAATGCGGTTGTACTTAAATACAGAGATTAGTCATTGCAGCTGTGGAATACACAGTTGAACAGGTTTTACGACAGGAAGATGGTCTGAATCTGACCCAAGTCAATAACCTAAGTATAATAATAAGTAACACCATGCATTATATGACATCATTCCTAACATTTATGAAAGCTGTCCAACATCAACGAAACAAAATATTTCTGCTCTGTTGTTTTGGCTCTCTCCCTGTATCTCATTAGCCACTCTTTCTACGAATTACCTGACTGTCTATATTCAGGAACTGAAAGATTCTGTTAGTTGCATAACAAATAGCAAAATTTGTTATAAAGCTGTATGACAAGTAATACTTGTAATCTCATGTATATACATAAATTGAAGTCACTTGCTTGTGTCCATCTCTTCATGCAGGCTAATCTCAGTTACAGATGTAAGCATTTTGATGTGGATTTGTCTAACAGATACATTGATTCACAAGGAAGATTTTTGTCCATAATTTATAAATATTTCATACAAATTGTCTGCATATTAAGATGCATAAAGGTAGGTTGTGAAAATGATGCCATTGCCACCTAGTGAACAGCCACCATAACTCGAGAGAGCAGCTGTACTCAAAACCACAGAAAGTGGTACCAGGCTCTCATGTGGTGTAGAGGTCTAGCAGTAGAGCATGTGGCTGGAAACCCAGAGATCGTGGGATCAAATCCTGGCTGGGTCTTTTTCTTTTTTTTTTTTTTGCTCTGCCTGTTAACGTAACTTTCACCTCTCAATGGTCTGGAGATACGCATTTTAACATAAGGCAACAATTTCAGACTGCCAATTTCTGCTTCCCTCAGATTAGCAATTGCAATTCACGCTTTTAACTCACTGCAAATTCACTTAACAACAGGCAGCAAGTTACCCAACATTCAAGTATCATAATAAATATGACCAGTAATAAAAAGATAACTGCCTCATCATCAGGCTATGATGTGAGACTTACAATTTGAAATAATCAAATAGTTTTAACTAATAGATCCCCTGCAATCATTTGAGGAGAAAAGCGTAGTGAAAAAAACAGTGTTTATTATTTTATGCTACAGGTGAAACATTTTCTGAAAAACTACTTCAGCGACTTCGCTTAATTTACATTCAATATGTTCATTCAGCAGTGCAGTAGATGACTCAACCTTCAGCTTTCTGCCTTTTCTGAATCAAACCTACATGTGGACGCAATTCTTTGTATGGCACAGTGAAGAAGTATACCATGAAGAATCCACAACAGAGAATTATGGCAATGAGTCTCAACAGTACATCATAGTGAATATTAATCTTCACAAGGTGTGTGCTGTAACACAAGCTAAATGTGTACCTCATGTGTTTCTTCTTTTTTTTTTTTCCTTTTATTTGTGCCACCTAAGCCAGCTTTAGATAGATATTTAATCTCTCGCACAAGTACACTCATGATTTGCAGACAACATTTATGTCAGTTGTATACGTATTACTTACATCACAATGTGCTGCCATCAATGTCACGAAATGTCACTCCAAACACCAGTTCAATATGGAGCACATAACATTCATCCCTCCAGACAACTTACTTGTCGTGCACTGCTTACATCATGTAATTTATGTGAAAGTATGATACTCAGTTATTTAATGTTGTTCTCTGATATTTATTCATTACTCTCGGCAGTGGCTCACAGACAAAATGCACTATGTCACACAAATCATCTGGCAGTAAATACTCAATGGTACCTGTGAGAAGCTGGGCCAAGTTCCTATGTTCTGCACACAGAACTCCGTATTTATAAATCTAAAAAATACTTTCTTTGAAACATACAATTGTAATCCAATAAATATTAAGGTGCTAATATAACTGTGGATGCAGGATTTTTCAAAGTAGCAGCTTTCTTACTAATATATATATATGACTATATTTAGATGGCAAAAGTGTCAATAGCACTAAGTAATGTAATGTTAGTCCATTGTTAATACAATATGTGGATTACATTTCTACTGTTTTCTTGTCTTTCATTAATGTATAACTTGACTTCTGCCACATCTCTGAAGGATTTCCTTCTTCACAGGATCTATGGAACATGATGAATGAATGAATCAATATGCATGTAAGCATACATACAGGGTGTTTCAAAAATGACCGGTATATTTGAAACGGCAATAAAAACTAAACGAGCAGCGATAGAAATACACCGTTTGTTGCAATAAGCTTGGGGCAACAGTACATTTTCAGGTGGACAAACTTTCGAAATTACAGTAGTTACAATTTTCAACAACAGATGGCGCTGCAAGTGATGTGAATGATATAGAAGACAACACAGTCTGTGGGTGCGCCATTCTGTACGTCGTCTTTCTGCTGTAAGCGTGTGCTGTTCACAACGTGCAAGTGTGCTGTAGACAACATGGTTTATTCCTTAGAACAGAGGATTTTTCTGGTGTTGGAATTCCACCGCCTAGAACACAGTGTTGTTGCAACAAGACGAAGTTTTCAACGGAGGTTTAATGTAACCAAAGGACCAAAAAGCGATACAATAAAGGATCTGTTTGAAAAATTTCAACGGACTGGGAACGTGACGGATGAACATGCTGGAAAGGTAGGGCGACCGCATACGGCAACCACAGAGGGCAACCCACAGATAGTGCAGCAGGTGATCCCACAGCGGCCTCGGGTTTCCGTTCGTCGTGTTGCAGCTGCGGTCCAAATGACGCCAACGTCCATGTATCGTCTCATGCGCCAGAGTTTACACCTCTATCCATACAAAATTCAAACGTGGCAATCCCTCAGCGCCGCTACCATTGCTGCACGAGAGACATTCGCTAACAATATAGTGCACAGGATTGATGACGGCGATATGCATGTGGGCAGCATTTGGTTTACTGACGAAGCTTATTTTTACCTGGACGGCTTCGTCAATAAACAGAACTGGCGCATATGGGGAACCGAAAAGCCCCATGTTGCAGTCCCATCGTCCCTGCATCCTCAAAAAGTACTGGTCTGGGCCGCCATTTCTTCCAAAGGAATCATTGGCCCATTTTTCAGATCCGAAACGATTACTGCATCATGCTATCTGGACATTCTTCGTGAATTTGTGGCGGTACAAACTGCCTTAGACGACACTGCGAACACCTCGTGGTTTATGCAAGATGGTGCCCGGCCACATCGCACGCCCGACGTCTTTAATTTCCTGAATGAACATTTCGATGATCGTGTGATTGCTTTGGGCTCTCCGAAACATACAGGAGGTGGCGTGGATTGGCCTCCCTATTCGCCAGACATGAACCCCTGTGACTTCTTTCTGTGGGGACACTTGAAAGACCAGGTGTACCGCCAGAATCCAGAAACAATTGAACAGCTGAAGCAGTACATCTCATCTGCATGTGAAGCCATTCCGCCAGACACGTTGTCAATGGTTTCAGGTAATTTCATTCAGAGACTACGCCATATTATTGCTACGCATGGTGGATATGTGGAAAATATCGTACTATAGAGTTTCCCAGACCGCAGTGCCATCTGTTATTGAAAATTGTAACTACTGTAATTTCGAAAGTTTGTCTGCCTGAAAATGTACTGTTGTCCCAAGCATATTGCAACAAACGGTGTATTCCTATCGCTACTCGTTTAGTTTTTATTGCCGTTTCAAATATACCGGTCATTTTTGAAACACCCTGTACATACAAGCATTCTTGCATCTTCTGCAGTAATGTACTAAACATATATTCATTACCTAGTAAGTTGCAATTATTAACAGCTTAGCATAGTTCATAAGTCGAGCTACAATGTGATCCAAATCTCATCCATTTTTAGCAATGGTACGAGCTCACAAGTAAGCATAATTTTCATACTGGACCTCTTGCACAGAGACTGTATAATTTTAATATTGGACATCAGGCTGCAGAATATCCCATACTGATGAATTACTGTATCAGCAGTTCACCACACTCAAAATTATACTCATTCTAAATCACATTTATTTTGAGTTGTATGCCCCATAATATTCTATCTCTACGCAACCACTACTGCAACAGTACAGGGTAATCATCATGTTAGTGGCTGACCCTTGTGCCTGACACGGCAATGAAATAATTAACTAGCAAGCTCCGTAACCTTGAGATTTGTTAACCTGTGAGTTTGGTATTGGACTATAATAATTGTTGATGTTGTGGATAGCTACATATTTTTGTTCATCTCTTGCTCACTGCTTGTGGATGATGCTGTTGCACAATCACATCAGAATCATGGTTAGTCTGAAATTTTAGCAGCACAAACATACATCCCTTACAAAATGAATAAAAAATAAATAATGACACAAAGAGGTGTATGGAGGTAGGAAAGAAGATTAAAATTTTCAACATCTCAACTGATCTGTAACGAGAAACTCCAAAACAAATGAAAAATTAATGAAATTTTGCTGGAAGACTGACATCTGAGCAGCAGTGTTCACAAATAAGGTGAATACTAACCAAGGCAAATTTTACATCAGAACGTGAACAATAAAAGTGTTACAAGAATACTTTTTAAATAACTCTTCAAAACAAAAGGACAACTAAAAAACAAACAGCTCAACATCATTAACCAATTTACAAAGAACCAAACATGCTGCAAAATTAAGTCCTATGAGAAAATGTAGATTCTTCACTGAAATTTCAAAACAAAGCACTGATCAGTTGGAAGACTAAAAAAGCATGAATAAGTGTAAACTGAATACAACGCTGATGGTTCCCTTTTGATACCAACGGTATAAATTAGTACCTCAGGATGAAATGGTTGGAATACTACACTGCAATTCGATACGAGCTGAATGAATGAGTAAACAACTGAATTTGTGGAAGGTTGAATCTTTTCACTGGAATCGGGCACATTTTTGTGTAGAGTTCTTTCCTGTACTCTACTGTCCTTTGTATTTACACCTCTTACCAGCTGCAACTGATGCGCTCTATAAAAACAAAAAATAGATGGAAAGCAACACATTTTCAGTCTGTGGAAGAGGCAAAAGTAGCAATAATAGCCCTACTGAAAGGAGTTTGTTACTTTGAACAACGTGACATATATCTACACCTATACCCACACTCCACAAAATGAAGTGCAAACCAGAGGGGACTTCCAATGTAGCAGTTGCTAGGGCTTCTTCCCATTTCATTCACATCTGAAGTGTGAGAATAATAAATTCTTAAACACCTCTGTGTATACCACAATTAATCTAATCTCGTCTTCGATATGCCTAAGGGAGCAATACATAAGGGGTGTTCTATGTTCGTTCATTCATCGTCTGTAGCTGGTTGTTGAAACTTGGGCAAATGAGCTTTCTCCAGATAGTTTTTGTCTATCTGCAAGCATTGTCAATTCAGTTCTTTCAGCATTTTCTTTACATTCTCTTATGGGTCAAACCCATGAGCATTCATGATGCCTTCTCTGTGTACATTCAGTATCCCCTGTTAGCCCTCTTAGGTATGACTCCCACACACTTGAGCGATTTATAAGATAGGTCACACAAATGTTTTGCAGTCAATCAGCTTTATAAATGGATTGCATTTCCATAGTGTTCTACCAGTGAACCAAAACCTGCCATCCCCTTTACCTAGACTGAGCCTGTACCATTTCATATTCCTCCAAATTGTTCCACTCACACTGTGTGAGTTGACCAATTCCAGCTGTGATTCTTTGATGTTGTAGACATAATATGCTACAAAATTTCACACTGCTGAACATTTAAAGCAAGTTGTCAGTCTTTGCACCACTTTACAATCTTATCAAGATCTGACTGAATATTTGTGAAGCTTTCTTCAGAGAGCACTTCATTACAAATAACTGTGTCATCCGCAAAAGTTCATTGTTTACTACTAATATCTGGTATTGTCACAGAGCATCACATATGTACAATTTGTGAGTCTCTTCTGTAGGAATTGCTTTGGTGCCAAGTGTAGATATCAGAGAGGCACCTGTGAATTGCAGATGTGGTTTTTGACCCGATGCACCACTGCGAGGAGTTCTGGCAAGTCTGGTGTGGCAGTGCATAACACACATTCTGCTGGCAGTGTGAGTGTGTCACCATACAGAATTTCCACAAGCAGTCACTACAGGTCGCCCTTGAACACTGTGTGGATGCTGAGGAGCACCCACGGAAGGGCCTCAGCCATGTGCCCCCGAGGCACATGAGTGCCATCTTTGTTGTGCGGTGCCATCTTACCACCAGGCCATTGCTGTGGGGATGATATGTACAACAATTAGAGCAAGGGTCCTGTCGCACATTCTTAGACCACACTTGAAATTACTTCTACACCTGACGATGACTCTCCATCCAAGATAACATGCTGCGCCCACCCTACCAAGAAATCCTCAATCCAGTCTCAAACTCCACTTGATGTGTGGTACTCAGTTGAGTGCTTTTTGATAGACAAGAAATGCTGCACCTACCTCTGCACTGATCCACAGGTTTCAGAATCTCATGTGAGAAAAAGAGTGATTTGGGTTTCACAGGAACGATGTCTTCAAAATCCATGTTGGTTGGCACAGAGAAGGTCATTTGTTTGGGATACCTCACTACATTTGAGATCAGAATATGTCCTACGACTCTACTACAAATGGGTGTCAAGGATGTAGGTAGCTTCCTTCATGTAGTGGAAAAGAATGTTCTAGTAATATGCAAACACAGACGTTCCTGTACAAAACATTGATTTGAGACTGCACAATACAAAAACATAAATCATATAGTATCACCCAACACAAACTGCCAGTGTAGGACACAGACACTCCACACATCTATTTGGCTGCAGCTGAGATATTATGTACGGGTGGTACAACATGAATTGTAGCAAGAGGTAATGTGGTTGCTGTAGCATGAAGTGGTGGAAACCATAGTTAATTCTGCCTCTGCTGTTAACAGTGCTGAATGCATTTAGGGAGTGTGACGTGGCTGTGGTTGTCAGGGTGATCTTGAGCTCACTTGCCAGAGAGATTTGTGATGGTACCACTATGAAATCCACTGTTGTCAGTAGGTGGAAGGTCTGGACCATACTGGCAGTGATCAGTTTGGTTGTGGAGTCCAGAGCCACACAAGTGGCTTCCACTGAGTGAGAGGTCAGTGGCAACCAGTTTGACGGCAACTTCATGTGGTTGAAAGTCGTGGACATCAACTGTGAGCATTTCTGGTTCAGTGGGTTGCAATCCAAGTTATGTGTGAGATATCAGAATTGTTGTTGACCTGAAGGTCACTGGATTCTCCTGACCCCCCCCCCTCCCTCCCCCCCTCCAATGACAACGTCCACGCAGGTCTTAGTCTGCCAATGAAGGCCATCATAGGGTTGCTGTTAATGACGATATTGAATATGTGGCTCCTTCATTTTAACACTCTGAATGGTCCACTGTAGGGTGGCTGTAAGGCCAGCTGTATGATATCATCACGGAGTATCACATATCTATAATCTGTACATCCCTTCCGTGTGAACTGCTTTGGGGCCAAATGTACAGAGGGAAGATGTGGTTTTTGACCCGATGCACCATTGTGAGGAGTTCTGATGAGTCTGATGTGAGGGTGGGTAACACAGATTCTGCTGGCAGTTTGAGTATCTTGCCATACAGAATTTCCATCAGCAGTGCATGTAAGTTGCCTTTGAACATTGTGTGGATGTTGAGGAGAACCCATTGAAGAGCCTCAGCCATGTGCCCCCACGGCACATGAGTGCTCTCTTCGTTGTACAGTGCTATCATACCAGCCGGCCATTGCTCTGGGGATGGTATGCTGTTGTGCGATGGCAGAACATACCATAGCAGTTGCAGAGGTTGGTGAAGAGTGCAGATTCAAACTGATCGCCCTGATCCATTGTGATTGTATCTGGGCAACCAGAATGTTATATCCAGGCCATTACAAAGGCTCTGTCCATGGAGTCTGCTGTGATGTCTGTAACAGCTTCTATCCAGCAGGAAATGCAGTCGACCATGGAGGGAGGGTATTGTATTCCTCCAGCTCTGACAGAGGTTCCACGAGGTCTAAGTGTACATGACAGAAGCGCCCACATATTGGAACTGGTGAGGGTGGTTGATACATGTCGGCCCACCTTGCCTCCCTGGCAATCGAGGCATGCCTGCATCCATTCACAGCAGTTGTGCCTGATGCCCAGCCAAACAAAGCGTTCGGTGACAAGTCGGATCATTAATTGCACAATGTTGTGTAGGCAATCAAAGACTGTCCATCATATCAAAATGGGTAGGGTCAGTCAAATCCTGTGCTGTGGCTTGTCACAAATGAGACTGGGCCCTGAACATGGAATCGATTGCCACTCCATTTTGAGGTTGGAAGTGATGTTGCTGAATAAGGCCTGCTCTTTCTTGTCTCTTAGTATGCTCTAATTGAGACCGAGGAATATCATCTACACTTGTGAAAGGTAATTGGCAACAGTCCGACCCATGCAGGTGCTAGATGTTGGTAGAGTACAGGGTGCTAAGGTCAAGATGGTGGAATTGTTGTGGGTTGACTTGTTGAAAGAGTTGTATGGTGATAGTCAGTGGTTTGTGGTCAATGTATACGATGACACTGCATCCCTCTATGTCTTCTCAAAAATAGTGTATGGCTTCATATACAGCTAGCACCTCAAATGCAGACCATTTTGTTTGAAAGCAGGTAAACCTGGAGAAGAATCAGAGGGACTGCATGTCACTTGCCATCTCTTTCTGTAGAACTGCCCCCATGGCATTTGTTGTTTGGTAGAGAGCAGAGCTGCTGACAGTTGCTAGAGATGTCACCATACTGATACCGACAGTGGCCACTCAGTCCAGCTCTAGCTGTCTCCTGTGACACATCTTTTATAGTTTACTTCTTCAGTTAGTCTTTTTAGGATATGTGCATGCTGTGTGTGGATGCAGAAGAAGCTGGCTGCAATTTGTGAACAGTTGGACGTGTTGTTGGCTGTGGTCAGCTGCCTTCAAGCTGCCGCCTCAGAGGTGTCACTTATTTCACCCATGGGCTCTGTTGCCGAGGCACCTGATGTAGTGGATCTGCCCCAATAACAGTGTGAGTGGTGGGATGTAATGTGTTCACATCACTCGAGGCAGAGGGCCGAGGTGGAGGTTGGGCATCTGACCTCGCACTTGTTCAGCCTGTGAGTGAGCAGTTGGCAGGATCCACGCACGCACACATGGGTAGGGGCCTGCTAGTTATCGATAGCTCCAGTGTTAGGTGCGTTATGAAGCAGATGGCATTCGGGACTGTCTTGCCTGCAACTGTCCAGCATGCAGGGTGCAGTTGTCTGCAAGAGCATGCAGGGTGAAAGTTGTCTGGCTCATGTCAGCACCAGTGGCGCATGTCACATGGTTTCTGAGGTTATCCTCAGTTCATACGTGCAGAGGTAGTGATGGCTGCTGGCCTCTTGTGTGGATTGCAAACAAGTTTTCAATTTTCAGCCTTGTTTCCACAGTTGATTGAAGTCCTTTAGTTTGATCTGAATGGAGGATCTCGAACCAAAGGCTTCATCAACTCTGTGAGAGTCTTGGCTGGAGATTTCTAGACTTGTGTTATTTGGTGGGGAACTGTAGGACTCCCCTTGATAGGTCAGGGTTGAACTACATAAAGGAAGCAACCACTCAGATAGCAGAGTATTTGGGGATTGTTAATGGTGGATATTTAGGCAACTTGGTGGTTTGAGGCATTCTGATGAACACTCATGTCGATATGCAGGTAGGCAAATCAGACTGTGTTCAGAGAAAAGACACTTCAGCTGCCAAAATTTATCTGTAAATTGTCTTACTGCCCTTCATGAAAGTTCTCGGACTCAAATTATTCTTGGGACCAAGAGGTGGCTAAACTCCACAGTAGAAAGCTCTGAGATATTTAGCGAGTCATGGAACATTTATGACAAGGACAGATTAGACACTATAATGCGAGAGTGTTGACTGCAGTTGACAAAAATTTTCTCTCTACTGAGGATGAAATTGAGTGTGACAAATGAAGTTATCTGGCCACATTTAACAGTCTAGGTGAAACCAAGTTAATTGTTGGATGTTTTTACTGGCCACCTAATCTCACTGTGACAGTTTTAGGGTCATTCAAAGGAAGTCTATGGTCAATAGTGTGTAAATACCCAAATCAGGCAACACTAGTTGGAGAAAATTTTAATCTGCTGAATATAGACTGGAATGTCTGTGGATTCATTGCAGGGAGTGCATACAGGCCTTTGAAGTATCTTTGAACATGTTTTCCAAAAACTGTTTTGAGCAGCTAGTTTGGCAGCCCACACACAACAAAAATATCTTAAACCTTGGCTGGACTATAAACAGGCTAACCCTTGTCAATGGCATCAGTATACAGACAGGAATTAGTGATCATGATGTCATCATAGCGACTATGGTTACAGAAGTTAATAAATCAGTCCTAAAGGCTGAGAGAGTGTTTCTGCTAAAAAGAGCAGGTGAGTAGTTGTTCACGTCTCACTTAGACAATGAACTGCAATCATTTAGTTCCAGTATGATGGACATAGATGAATTAAAGCCAAGTTTAAACAGACTGTAAATTATGCTCTGGACAAGTATGTGCCTAGTAAGTGGATGACGGATGGAAAAGACCAACTTGGTTTAGCAGCAAAATTTGGAAAATACTAAGGAAGCAAAGCCTGTTGCACGCTCAGGTCAAAACAGAATGCGTAAATGATGACACGCCAATGTTAGTAGAGATGCGTGTGTCTGTGAAAAGATCTACATGCGAAGCATGCAACAAATACCACCATCATACCTTAGCAAACGATCTGGCTGAGAACCTGAGAAAATTCTAGTCCTCTGCAAAATCAGTAAATGGGTCTGACGCCTCCTTCTAGTCATTCATTGATGAATCTGGTGTGGCAGCTCAAGATAGCAATACTAAAGCCAAAGTTTTAAATTCTACATTTAAGAACTCATTCATGCAGGATAATTGTACAAACATATTGTCATTCGACCATCGCACTGAGTCCTGTATGTGGTAATAAGCATCCCTGGCATACAGAAACAACTGAAAGATTTGAAAGTAAATAACTTGGTGAGTCCAGATGGAATCCCAATTTGATTCTACAAAGAGTACTATATGGCATTGGCCCCTAACTTAGCTTGCATTTATTGAGAACCTCTCACTCTGCGAAAAGTCCCAAGCAACTGGAAAAAAGCACAGATTACTGTACACAAGAAGGGTACAAGAACAGAGCCGCAAAATTACAGACCAATATCCTTAACATTGGTTGGCTGCAAAATTCTAGGACGTTTTCTAAGCTTGAATGTGATAAATTTTCTAGATATGGGAAAGCTTATGTCCATGGATCAGCATGGTTTTAGAAAGCATCACTCTTGTGAAACTCAGCTTGCCCTTTTCTCACATGATATATTACAAAATATGAATGAAGAGCTATAGGCAGATCCCACATTTCTAGATTATCAAAAACCATTTGATACAGTAGCCCACAGCAGATAGTTGACAAAGGTACAAGGATACATAATAGATTCTCAGATATGTGAATGACTCAAAGATTTCTTAAGGGGATGTTGTCCTCAATGGCGAGTGTTCATCAGAGATGAGGGTATAGTCAGTAGTAATCCAGGGAAGTGTGATAGGACTGCTATTATTTTTTATGTACATAAATGGTCTGGCAGATAGGGTGGGCAGAAATCTGTGGTTGTTTGCTGATAATCCTTTGGCGTACAGGGAGTCGACAATGAGTGACTGTAGGATGATACAAGACAACATGACAAAATTTCTAGTTGGTCTGATGTATTGCAGCTAGGTCTAAATGTGGAAAATGTAAGTGAATGTGGATGAGTGGGAAAAACAAACCCATAATGTTTGGATACTGCATTACTAGCATCCTGCTTGATACAGTCATGTTGTTTAAATATTTGGGTGTAACAATGCAAAGCGGTACAAAATGGAACGTGCAGGAGAGGATTATGGTAGGGAAGGTGAATAATCAACTTCCTTTTACTGGAAAAATTGTAGGTAAGTGTGTTTCATTTGTGAAGGACACCACATATAGGATGCTAGCAAAACCTATAAACCTATTCTTGAGTACTGCTTGAGTGTTTGGGATCCACACCAGGTTGGATTAAAGGAAGACATTGAAGTAATTCTGCGGAGAGCTGCTAGATTTGTTACTGGTAGTTTGAATAACACACAAATGATACAGAGATACTGCAGGTACTCAAATGGGATTCCATGGAGGGAAGGTGGCATTCTTTCAAGAAATACTCTTGAGGAAATGTAGAGCAGAAGTTCCCAACCTTTTTCAAAAACATACATACAGCTGACATGCATAACATGTATTTCCAAGCAAAAAGTTTAATAACATTAAAATAGCTTAACCTTGAATGATTAAAATCTAAAGCTACTATAGTTATGACTTAAAAGTTACACAATGTATAGGCCTAGTTGCACTAATAAATACAAGTTTTCACTGTAATTATCCATGTCTTCCTTGGAATTCAGTGAGAAGGTTGCACTTCCTTTCCATCACACAGATCTTGAAGTCAGGAATCACAGAAGTTAAATAAAATCTCAAATCACTTTCAGCACAAAGTCGGTTTCTTTGCTTACTTTTAAGATAGGCATATGAAGAAAACAGCTTTTTGCACAAATATGTGGATTAAAGGATTAATAAGCCATTATGACTTATTTACTAACACTGGGAAATTCTTTAAACTTAACCAAAAATTAATTTATGGCAAAGATTTATAACTTTCTGTAACTTAAAATCAGTGGAAATTTCAAGAAGTTGCTCATTTTCATTCATACTTAATGTGGATACTGAAACTGTTGACTCTTCAAAGGGATTGCAATCCAACTGTTATTATTGGACATAGCAGGAAAATATTCTCCAAAGGTTTTTCCAAGCCCTTTCAAATGTTGTTTAACCATGTTCTTGACATTTTCATCCACAAAAGATGATTTTCCTCCAGGAATTCACAAAGGGTCTCAAAGCACTCAGTTTGATTCCTATTGAAACATGTCTTGCACAATATAAACATTTATGATTGACTCAAAAAAGATAAGTTTAAACTATTAATCTTGAAGAAAATGTCTGCCACATAAGCAAAAGTCTGAAGCCAGATTTTATCTTCCATGGACTCTATGTTTTTCTCAACGGCCAGACCTTACAAAGTAAACTTTGTCTTTACACTCATACAGTTTAGAAATAGTTTTCTGCCTTGAGACAGCCACCTGACTTAGTATGAGACAATAAGCACTTATGAATGCTCCCCATTTCCTCTCAAAGACTAGAAAGGATGTGGGATTTTGTTGGTTGAGTGTTAATGAAATGAATTATTTTCACTGCATTGTCCATCACAGATTTCAATCCATCGAACATGCATTCAGAAACAAGAGTCTGTCTATGAATGCAACAATGTGCCCAAGAAGTGTTCAGCGATACCAACTTTACTTTCATAACAAAACCAGCATAACACTCTGTTATAGACTTTGCACAATATGAACAAATACTTACACAGAGAATCCAGTCTATTGAATTTTCACCAAAGTATTCAGTGGTTATCTGAAATACATCTCCTCCTGTAGTTTTTCTCTCTTTTAAGGATCTGCAGAACAGTAGCTCCTCTTCTACAGACTCCCCATTAATAAAATGGACAAAAATTAACAAAATGGCTAAATTGGCAACATCAATCGATTCGTCAAGTTGAATTGCAAAAGATGGACTGGCACTAAATCTTTCCAAAATTTTATTTTTGATGTAATTTGACATTTTTAATCCAGCATTTGATTGCATTTTCGGACAATGGTACCATACCGACTTTTCTGAGAAAGATTCTCCAACCATGCAATGTGCTACATTATTTAGACATGGCTGCACTGAATCTTCATATGTTTAACGAGGTTTTGCTGTTTTAGCAATTCAGTAGCTAACATGATAGGACACTTCAAGAGCATCCTCGTTGTAGCTGTTGACAGTAGATAAAGAAATAGTTAAATTATTTTTCCACTAGTTTGCCTTTATGAAAAAAAGGGCTGAATTCAGAATGAGATTAACACTCTGCAGCGGAGTGTGCGCTAATATGAAACTTCCTGGCAGATTAAAACTGTGTGCCGGACTGAGACTCGAACTTGGGACCTCTTCCTTTCGCGGGCAAGTGCTCTATCATCTGAGCTACCCAAGCATGACTCATGGCCTGTCCTCACAGCTTTACTTCAGCCACAACCTTGTCTCCTACTTTCCAAACTTTACAGAAGCTCTTCTGCGAATCTTGCAGAACTAGCAATCCTGAAAGAAAGGATACTGCAGAGACATGGCTTAGCCACAGCCTGGGGGATGTTTCCAGAATGAGATTTTCACTCTGCAGCGGAGTGTGTGCTGATATGAAACGTCCTGGCAGATTAAAACTGTGTGCTGGACTGAGACTCGAACTCGGAACCTTTGCCTTTCGTGGGCAAGTGCTCTGTCATCTGAGCTAGCCAATCACGACTCATGAGAGGTTCGCAGGAGAGCTTCTGTAAAGTTTGGAAAGTAGGAGACGAGGTACTGGCAGAAGTAAAGCTGTGAGGACAAGGCGTGAGTCGTGCTTGGGTAGCTCAGATGAGGTTTCAGACTACTGTTAGCAAGAATGTTGCACAAACAACACACTGTGGTTTTTGACAGTCCTTGTCACCTATATATGAAAATCCAAACCCAATGTAATTTTTGTTGTACTTCCTTTTCTTTACAAACAGTTCACCTTTGTCGGAATGACACACATCACTAGAACCTGAATGACCTGCTGGCACAACACTAACTTGCAATTTTGTTAAACCCTGTTTCCCTTTCAAAGTTCCACTTTTCAACCAGTTATCCATTTTAATGTGAATGGAAATGATTCTGATGCACAACTGACTGCATTTGCACAAGGAAAGTAGAAGTAGGCTATTGTTGAAAATCAAAGGCCTGACAACCATGTAAACCACTTCTTAGTGGGATCATAGTACTGTTGTTAGTATTACTACAACACAAAGAAGCTGGCACACTAAATTTCAATTTTAGCAAAACCAAATGTGTTCCTAATGTTATTATATAACTATAAATCAGGCATTCTTGCTAAATATTAATTCATTGTGGATATAATCTGATAAATTCCTGATGTTACACATAACAAGTGGCACTATATGGTTAACTTAATTTTAAAATAATAATTATAATAATAACTGTTTGTATTATTATTATGACAATAACAATAACACGAAAAATTATTATTATTATTATTATTATGACAATGCTGCAGAAACTAAGGAAACAGTAATAGGCATAAACCCGCCATTATGGAAAAGAGTTATGGTGAACCCCTTGAAAATTTTCCAAACCCTCTTGGGCATTCCCAAACCGCAGATTGGGAAATGATGATTTAGAGAACTGGCATTTGAAGCTGACTGCCACCAGTACATATTTCACATAAGGACTATGAAGATACAATACAAGAAATTAGGTCTCATACGGGACCATGTAGACAGTTGTTTCTCCCTCTCTCTATTCACAGGTGGAACAGGAAAGGAAATGATTAATAGACGTACAGGGTGCCCTCTGCCACACACCGCATGGTGGCTTGTGCCGTATGTTTGTAGCTGTACAGGCAGTATGATCAGCTGATGTGGCGTGGTAGTGTGGAGCTATATGCATTCTGTGTGCTGGCGCTCTGGAAGGGGCCCGTGACATCAGTTTCGTGTGAGGTAGGGAGGCATCGAGGTTGCTCAGGGGGTGTGCCTGCCAACCGGGTGGCAGGGAGGACACTCAAATCGATGAGCTGCCTGTATTGTATAACAGACAGCAGTCTGTCCAAAAAAGATGAGTATCTCGTTTAACAGTTCCACCTCATGCACAATCATTGGGAGCTTTAACTGAAATGCGAGTTTGACAATCCAGCATCCAGAGCATGAGGATCTTGTTGGGGTTTCCACACTGTTGTTGAAGGCAAGAGCAACATTGAATGTGTTGAATTCAGAGCAGTAGAGCCATGTGGGATGGTGAACGAACCATGTTTTGTGTCCAATGGCTGCATTATTGCCACGCAATAAGGAGACTCAAGCTGAAATTTTGCGATTATCGTGGTGTTTACTGCAGTTGGGGTCATCAATGTAGGTAGTTTCCTCAGTATAGAGGAAAGGAATGCATCAGTAATAGGCGTACACAGATGTTTCGGTATAAAACATTTATCTGATACTGCACAATACAAAAGTGTCTATCACAGGGTCCGTGCCAAGGCACAGACACACTATACCTCCGCTTGCTTGCACTGGTCAGCAATATCATTTCACTTTGTGCTCCCAAAAGCAAATTGGATGGTAGTTTTGTGGATCACCTCCGTGTCCCTTCTTGTAGACCAGTTTGACCTGGATTTATGGTATGTTGAAAGAGCAGTAACTCAGCCATAAATGTAGCATAAATTCTGATAAGATACCATCAGGCATTGGAGCTTTGTTCAGTTTCAACAATTTGAGCTCTTTCTCAACACCACTGACACTAACATCAATTTCATTGATTATTGCACTGATTTGAAAATTAGATTGGGCACTACTCATGGATTATCCTTTGTAGAGGAACATTTGAAAACAGACAATCATTTCTGCTTTTTCTTTGTTACTCTTAGTTTCAGTTTCTGTCTCTTCTATGAATGTCCATGCACCAACTTTGGTTTCACTAACAGCCTTTATACACATCAAAAAAGTTTTACATAGCCTCCGTTCCAAGAGTTCCGGAACCTGTACAGAAAATTGGAATAGAAATCAACAGAAACACCATTTCCACCCTTTTTATTGCTCTTGACAACCACACATTCCATTCAACCATACAGCAGGACCTTCAGAGTTGGTGGTCCAGATTCCTGTACACACCGGTACCTCTAATACCCAGTAGCACGTCCCCTTGCATTGATACATGCCTGTATCCATTGTGGCATACTATTCACAAGTTCATCAAGGCAATGTTGGTCCAGATTGTCCCATTCCTCAACGGCGATTCGGTGTAGATCCCTCAGAGTGGTTGGTGTGTCACGTCGTCCATAAACAGCCCTTTTCAATGTATCCCAGGCACGTTCGACAGCGTTCATGTCTGGAGAACATGCTGGCCACTCTAGTCGAGTGATGTCATTATCCTGAAGGAAGTCATTCACAAGATGTGCGTGATGGGGGCTTGAATTGTGGTCCATGAAGACGAATACCTTGCAAATATGCTGCTGATATGATTGCACTATCAGTCGGAGGATGCCATTCACACATCGTACAGCTGTTACAGCGCCTTCCAGCAGCGTATGTCGGCCGCCCATACCACCACCCCAAAACAGCAGGGAACCTCCATCTTGCTGCACTCGCTGGACGGTGTGTCTGTGGTGTTCAGCCTGACCAGGTTTACCTCCAAACATGACTCTGACAATTGTCTGGTTGAAAGCATATGAAACACTCATTGGTGAAGATAACATGATGCCAATCCTGAGTGGTCCATTCGACATGTTGGACCCATCTATATCACACTGCATGGTGTTGTGGTTACAAAGATGGACCTCACCGTGGATGTCAGGAGTGAAGTTGCGCATCATGCAGCCTACTGCGCACAGTTCGACTCTTAACACATCATCATGTAGCTGGATGAAAAGCATTACTCAATATGTTGGTGCTGCTGTCAGGGTTCCTCTGAGCGATAATCCGCAGGTAGCAGTCATCCACTGCAGTAGTAGCCCCTTGGGCGGCCTAAGCGAGGCATGTCATCGACAGTTCCCGTCTCTCTGTATCTCCTCCATGTCCAAATAACATTGTTTTGGTTCACTTTGAGACGCCTGGACACTTGCCTTGTTGAGAGCCCTTCCTGGCACAAAGGAACAATGCGGACACAATCGAACCACAGTATTGACTGTTTAGGCATAGTTGAACTACGGACAACATGATCCGTGTATCTCCTTCCTGGTGGAATGACTGGAACTGATTAGCTGTTGATCCCCCTCCGTCTAATAGGAGCTGCTCATGCATGGTTGTTTACATCTTTGGGCGGGTTTAGTGACATCTCTGAACAGTCAATGGACCTATGCCTGTGATACAATATCCACAGTCAACGTCTGTCTTCAGGAGTCCTGGGAATCGGGGTGATGCAAAACTTTTTGTGATGTGTGTGTATGACCACAATTTCTTCGGGATTTGTGAGATTTCCTTCAATAACATTCTGCTAATGCATTCTTTGAAGGCTTTATTCAAGACCTTCTTGACAGCCAAATGCATTTTGTTCAGTATTTTTCTATCAATGGCCCTATGATTTGTTTTATGCCTATTATGTAGCAGCCTGTGTCTTTTAGAAACTTCTTTTCGGCCATATCCATCCCGTGCATGATGAACCATTCTTGTACTGAGAGGTGAATATGTTCAAGAACTATAAAAAATTGGCGTCTATTCAACTTTGATAGTCCAAATGAGAAGCTACTCAATACAAATATTAGTTAGTAAAACTGATCTGCAAGCCATTTGGGACACACCAGACTGAAGGGTTTCCACTACACTGGGAGCAATGCGAATGTTTAAAGGAAACTTCTGTAATTACTGTATTTACCTGAGACTAAGGTGATACTGAATATAAGACAACCCCCTTCTTTTAAAGAGGCTCTTTGAGAAAATTTTATTTTGAACACATTCTGATTAAGCTTATGGCATTTATTGACACTCTACATTTTGACAGTACAGAACATGTCAGTTTGGATTAATTTTTACCTTCATTTCCATGTTTGCTCACTATCTAAGCCAGTCGTCTGTGGTTTTACCATTTTTAATAATAATGATATTTGCACCTAACCAATGAGATGAGAAAAGAGACGGTGTAATCCTACATACAAGCAGCAATGAAATTTGTAATCTTAGTTTTCATAAATGTTTGGTTTTTCTTCTGAATATGTCACAATTTCGGACGTTGTGATTATGTTGGCACCTAAGACCACAGCTGTTTTTCCAAATACATAGCAGATTTCATATCTATACTGACATGATAATATGACTATAATTTCTTTCGTTTCTTGTTTCCAAATATGTCTTCTGCCAACTGCTCTCTCAGTGGGAGATTAGAAACAGCAGCCGACACACCGTCCTTTGTGCCCAGCCTATCACAACACTACTGCACGTAACATGTACGTATGGCACTAGCCCCTATCTAGACTTACCATCTCCTACAGATGTGCCTACTACTGTTGAGTATTTGTCCATTTTTATGTCAATTCAGTTCCGACTACAAATGAAAAGGTAGATAATTTGGAAAAAGATATAGTTACTATCCGGTTTTCATCGCAACTACGAAAATAGTTGCATTTTTCCTTTTGATAATGTAATGTTACATATTTTTTCAAACAGAGCTAATTAACAAGTGTTATTAGTTTTTTGATAACTTTCTCCGAAACAGTAGAACAAATTCTATCCTCTATGTGGTATTATGGAGCTCATCCTCTCAACATCCGTGGAATGTGCACGAGAGGTGCAACAGTGGAGGATAAACAACAGTTGTCTGTGGCACTCACCCAGTCTCACATGAAGTTAAATAATAATTAAAAAAGAAAATCCATGTGAATGAAAGGATTAAATAATACCCCAACTAAACAAATCTTAGCAAAGTTAGACATTGCTAGTGACTGCACCAGCAACAGGAGTGCGAACACTAGTGTCAGCAATTTTGTGACACGCTTCAGAACTGCCCTGAATTCTTCAAAACAAATATTCCTTGACACCTCAGTTGCCAAAGTGTCAGTAAATGTGAACTGACCTCTATATTAATCTCTACTGCTACATAAAAAAGGTTAATTCAGGAAAAAGTAATTTAATCTGCAAATGGAAGCTGACCAGTGTATTCTGAATGACAAATTTGTGGGAAAAACCTCTTCTTATAATCGGGTGAATATGTTAACTACATTACCACACCCTTCTTACTTATTTACACCACCTTGACTATGCAGACTACAACCAAAACAAAACGTTGTATGACACAGTGTTTCCAGACAAAGAGCTTGATTTTTAACACAAATGGGGCAATCTCTGATTTTATTCATGAAAGGAAAAGGGGGAATTGGGAATGTTGGTGACAGAACAAAAACAACTAAACAAAGAATGCTATTTTTGATTTATTAATGAAAAATATGCATTTTCACATGAATAAGATAACAACAGATGTACAATAACAAAACTTTTTATAGGAATCTATGTAACAAGACATCTTGCACTGAGGTTAATAAGCCACCACCTCCAACATTTGCTGAGAGAAAATTAACTTCAACCGATACGAACAGCATTGGAAGTTAGTCATGAATCTCAAACAAAGGGTCTGTTTTACACAGTACCAATAAAGTGGGTTCCAAGTTTGCAGGAGGCAACAACATAGTGAATACTAAAAATGATATTAACACACATGCACTACACATATGCTGAAGCTACCTAACAAATAAAATCTTAGGACACTTAAAAAGTATATACTTATAAATATCACAGTTTGAAAATAAAATTGGATACGGCAGGTAACACAATACAGGTGCACTGAAATTGCTCTCCTATACAAGAATTTAACATATGGACTGTTTCTCAGAAGCAATTTTGTAGTTATTGTCAGTTTTATACTTATAACTACCAGAAGTAGACTATTTATGTCACACCTTTATTATGTTTCGACACTGATATAGCTGAGAGGAAAACTGGAAGTAGATTTACCAGCACAATAATTTAACATACAAACTGCCATTTCTTTACATATGCTGTGAAAAGATACACAAAATATTCTAAATAATGTTTTACACAATGTTTATATCTGCTTCACAAGCAAAAAGATACCAAAGAACCATCTTTACAGTAAGCAAATGCTCTGTTCCACTATAATTCTTTATTTACAAATCTCTGAAGTTCTTTAATTATAGTCAATATTGTGGCCTACAAATGAGCAAATTTGCAGTTTCTGCATGAATTAAGTGCTTTTGGCAACTGCAGAAGGTACTAAAAATTGTAAATCAGTTAAGCAGTTAAAGATCCTTTGCAAGTGTAAACTGATATGAGTAAAAGCTGCAACTGATATTTACCAAGCTTGCAAACTAAAGCAGTACTACTTTAAATTACGTTTTATAACCTGTTGTATAGACAACTGTCAACCTAAGTTTAGAAGGGTAAGTATCTATATGATCAATAATATTGGTTTACATGTATTCAAACAGTTCTTAACATTTCTTATCACAATCATAATTACATAACTTCAAACTCTTTATAAACTGGAACTAGAGTGCTGAACTGTGTTGGCTGATACTTATGACAGCATCACATGAGACTAGAAAAACAATACCTAAATCTGTATGCAGGATTACTGTACTCAATTATATATTTACAGAAGTTAAAGAAATTCTCTAAGGAACTTAAAATTATCTATTTTTTTAAAGCTTCAAGTTTCTGATTATGGTTTAAGAAATGGCAGTGATTTAAGTATGGCAGCCAGTTTGTGGTTCATTTGCTAATCAGGTTATTTTTCATACAAGTTTTTCCAAAGTGCTTTGCATACTTCCTAGATCAATCAATACACATGCACTTTTAAATTCATCCAAATTGCCACATAAGAGGGGAGAAGGAGAAGGACAAGGAGGAGGGAGAAATAGCACAGACTCCTGTCAAAACTTCTTAGTCACTGAAAGTGGAGATTTAAGAGGTCATTTCATGACACATAAGAGCACCCAAAATTAAATTATAAAGTGGCTTACTATTCACTACAATAACGTGAAGGCACTGATTATATATAATAGCTCTTAAATGCTGTTAGCTCACCAGTGCATGATTCGCTTTAAAAACCACTTCAGTAAGTACTTAAAATATGCTTAGTATTTTGGACAAAATAAATCACGAAATTTCAAAACAAAATGGCAGGGCCACTAAAAACCAACCTTCCAAATTTTATATAATTTCCTGTAAAAATTTAATTCAGCACCTGTGGTAACAGAGAGAGTAAAGTACGGCAGAATGGCACAAATCAAACACTGGCAGCTAGAGAAATTGCTTCTGAGATACTGACAGTATAATAGACACACAGAGGCTTGCAGAGGGACAAGGAGCTGCCCAGCTGTCGGCAATCACTTCATGAGGGCGCTCACCACTACTTTTGCATTGAGTGACTTAAGGTCAGTGTAAGTCTGACCGGTACCCACGAACACTATCGGCTGTCCAGTGATGTATGTCATGGATATAGCTGCACCAACCTGCACAAAACAAATTGTCACTATAATCTCTGTAGCAGCAACATTCTTACCATCTAAGTTATAAGTAACATGGGTTGATCAGTAACTTTCTTAGAAAATATAGCAATTACCATATTTTGCTTTTTGGAAAAAACTCTCCAGTCAATCCAGAACAATTCATCCTGTTACTTTTCACTTTTTTTATACGTAACAGTAGGGTAAAGCAAAGGAAAAGGCTGAGTGGGAACTCCTCACTTTTAACCACACAGGGCATTGTGGTAATAAAATGGCAAAGGTTGCAAATTTGTGCCACACTGGGACTCAAAACCAGATGCTTCACTTCTTTAAAAGGGATGCCTCAACTACCTCGACCATAAGGACATACGTTCCGCCTGGCACAAATTCCCAACTTATCACATGCTATTCCTTGGCCATTAATCCCCTTACTCGCAAACAATTGATTTCCGTAAGAGCTCAGAAGATATTATTGCACCCACACTGAAGCAAACATCAAGGAGCCTCACGCTCTTACACAACTTTATATACATGCCCAACAGAGCAGACAACACTCGGATATATGTATTTCTGTAAGAGGGCAACAGCTCCACGCTATTTGTTTCAGGGCGGGTGCAGCAATATCATCCAAATTCCTACTGGAGACAATTAGTGAGTAGGGTGAGGTGGGGTGGGGGGTTAAAGGACGAGTGATACTGCATTGCAGTGAGTGATAAGTTGAGAATTTGGATCAGGTAGAACCCATGTCCTGATGGCAGAGACGGTTAAGATAACTGCTCTAGCAAACTGAAGCATCCAGGGTTGAGACCAGGTCTGGCAGACATTTTCTACTTTTGAAATTGCATTACTACAATGCAGCTAGAGGTCAACTGCTTCCCAACCATCCTTTCCCTCCCTTTCTTCAGCTTCATATAAATATATGCACCGGCCACATCATCACGAGTGGTGTCCATTCTGTCACACATATCAGACACTCAGATATACAGCCTGCTTTCCACACTCAATATTAACATTTTTCTGTTGGATGCAATAGACATGGCATATGTGACTTATTCTGATTCAAAAGCTACTTTGTTTAACACTGTTTATGTTCCCCCCTGTCATGCTGACTACTGCTAAATCGCACATTGTCTTTCCTCAGTCTGTTCATTATTGGCATGTGCTTCCTTCTCTTTCTCCTATTTCCTAGTTGTCGTTTTCTCCTAAAACAAATAATCTGTTCTTAATATTTCATTTTTTCTGTGCTTTTGTCAGCTCAGTTTCAAGAAACACACAGGCAACGAATGGTGAAAAAAATACATTTTCAAGGGTAGCACATAAAATGCAAAATATGTTAGACACCATCAGACAAAAAAGTGAAGCACCCAGAAGACATAGTTGGATGTCTCTAACTACTGTATACATACACACAATTGACATTTATATAAATGATTACAGTTGCAATTCTCTGTGACAGGTAGAACATCCACCAGAGCACATGAGCATTGTTCATGTTTAGTATTGTTACAAGGCCTGATAGGATACATAAATGGTGTCAATAGTGTCCGACGTTGAGTAAATGCTGGGCAGTGGCAACAGTGGTTTGATGTTGGACTGCAAGGGAATACGAGGGCAGGCATATTCGCCAGCACAGTTCTGGTCGACCAGGTCTGACCACCACATCGTAGGATCGCCACACTGTGCACCAAGAACATTGAAACCCCTTCACATCTGTGCCTGCCATCCAAAAATGGGTAATGGACTCCCTGAAACATTCTGTGTCAACCTGCACCATTGGTGGGAGAGTAGCCAGGCTAGGGAATTACTGCCCCACGCATAACTACCAGTAACACCACAACACCAACAGCTGCACTTGGAGCGGTGTTTTGACTGCTGATAAATAGCACTGCACTGTGTTCAGTGATGAATCGCAGTTCTGTACTAACACGGGTAAGCATCAGCAAGTATGGTGTCACCCTGAGGAAAGATGGTATTACTCCAGGCATTATGCAATGGGGAGCAACCTGGTGTGACTTCAGGTAACAGCTGGTAGTGATTTAGGGAACTCTGATGGCACAACAGAACATCACGAACATCCTGTAGCCTCATTTGCTACGCCTCACACAATTTTATTGTAGTGCCGTTTTTCAACAGGTCAATGCCTGACAACACAGGCATGGCACATATCTACGAACTGTGTGTGATGTGATGGTACTGCCGTGGCCACCAAGATTCTCAGTTCTGTCTCCAACTCCGTCGAAGTGCCACTACCGGCATATCGAGGACAAATTAAAATGGCTGTAAGCCAGCAGGAGAGGATACATTGGCATTATGACACGACTGAATCTGTGCACGCATCAGGCTATGGAGAGTGCAATGTCATAGGTTGGCTAATGCTGTGAAGTTCTTTGTAAATGTGACATGATATTTGCAATCACTGAAATAACACCTGATATCCTCTCAACATATGAAGTTTCATTTTGAGTTTCTACTGCTCGTCTTCGTGCTTGTGCGACCCTGTCTTGGCCAGCAATGTAATCAGGTCTCTCTCCAATTGAGAATATTTGGAGCATTATGGGCACAGCCCTCCAAAGAAATGTGATTTTGAAGATATAACATGCCAATTTGGCACGTCTTCCTCAGGACAGCACGTTACTGACTTGCTCAATTTGTGAAGATCTTCCTCTTGAATAAATCATCCAATTTCCCAGAAATTATCATAATTTGTTTGCCTGTACATGTACACAACATCTACACATTTCTGTCCCATTTTGATAATTTCTTCACAGCGTGCCTTTTTTTTAATTATTTTTTAAAAAGAGTGTATTAAATATCAACAACGAATTTATGGAAGATACCACATCACGGATAAAATGCTAACTGGGAAAGTGCACAAAAGCTCCTCTTTGCTTACCTTGTCATCAATAGTATCAAACTTGGTGAGCACTATTCCGTCGACCAGGTGGGGGTTGTCCATGGAAGAGTAGTCTGCAAGAGCCTGGTTGAATTTGACGAGCTGGTCTACAGCCTCATTTCCAACCAGTGCCTCACCCACAAACAACACCAAGTCTGGTTGGTTCACCTTGATCAGCTGCAACAACGTTAATCAGAAATATGACTTTTCTTTTGTAAAACCATAAATGCAGATGCAAGCAGCATGTTCTGGAGTATTTATCTGAAACTGATTGCTGTTTACAGTTTTCACTATAGTTTTCCCTCTTAGATAAGGTTATAAGATGAACTACAATGAAAGTACAATAAGGGTAATGGATGCTGAGGGAAATTTGTTAGGAAATGAGACACTACAAGTAATACACGAGTTTTACTACTTGGTCAGCAAAGTGATTGACAATGGCCTATATAAAGAGAGGGGGAAAAAATGTAGATTGGGAAAAACAAGAAAACCATTTCTGGAACAGGGAAATTTGTCAACTCCTGATACAAATTTAAATGTTAGAATGTTCTTTCTGGAGCTATTTGCTTCGAGTGTAGCCTCGTATGGAAGTGAAACATCGACAGTAACCGTTTGAAATGTGCTCTTACAGAAGAATACTGAAGATTTGACGAGTAGATCAAATAACTAATGAGGTGGAACTAAATCAGCTGGGGAAGAAAGAAATCTAGTACACAGTTTAACTAAAAGAAGGGCACAGTTGACAGGACACATCCTCAGGCTTCAGGAAATTGTCAATCTGGTAATGGAGAGAAATAGCTGGGATGAAAACTTTAGAGGATGGCCAGAGTTGACTACAGTAAGCAGGTTCATATAGAGGTAAGTGGCAATAATTATATAGAGATGAAGAAACTTGCACACGATAAAATTCTGCACTGAGGGCCACATCAAACTAGTCTTCGGACTACAGACCACAACAATATTTTTGCACAACCTGGAAGTATAAACAGCATTTGAGGAAGCACGAAATATAGCCAAATGAGGGGGAAAAAACCATGAAGTCAGAAGAAAGACAATTAGATTAGCGGTCAGCAACATTGCAAGATACAACTGTCTTTTACCATTTTTGTCAGCAATACAATGTTTGTCCCAAAAGTTTTGAGAATAAAATTCTCCAGTGAACTAGAAGGGCTAAGGTGATGAAGTCATTGGCACAGATGGTGGTGAGATTATTTGGCTAATGAATGTGACTGGGTTCCGTTACCTATGGAAAGTGACAAGAGTGAGAACTGTGTTTTGTGCATAGTGTGTCTTCGTGATACATCAGAATACAAGATGCAGTAGTTAATTGAGGAGTAATACACAATCAAATTTTGCATTAAACTAAAAAATCGGGTTCTGAGTTGGTGGGCTTAATTTGGGAAGCTTTCATGGAGAAAGTCTTGTCTCAGCCAAGAATTTACAAGTAGCACAAGATATTCCAGGAGGGTTGAGGAAATGTTGATGGCAACTGTGTTATGAGCATCTGTCATGTCCCAAATGCACCAAAGTGTAGGGAAATTAGAAAAAATTTTTACACGGGGATCAATACCTGAATACAAAAAAGATTACAGCAGCAGTTTGTAATATGCCTAAATCTAATGTTTACTGGATCATGAGAAACAACATATTAACAGAAAAATGTTCGGAATAGTGCTGACTGACGAACAGACGGAAACACACGTGTTTAAGTGTCATGAGTTGTTTAAATGCAGCAGAAATGAGCATAATTTTTTTGAACAGAGTAGTGACAGGCCTTTGAGAGATGCTGTTTTTTTTTTTATTTGTGATATTGTGATGCTTCGGGCACAAAATTGTCACTAAGTGCCTGCTGTTCAAGAAAATGGCTATTGAAAAAACTTGACACCTGAACACAAAGTGAGTCGCTTAGCAGCAGCATTGCCACATCTGCAGCAGCAGCACGATTGTTTTGTTTTGTTTTGCTTTAGGGTGCAAAAAATAACTGGGGGTCAAGTCAAAACTATATAACACGAACACAGAGAGGCGTTTAACAACTATACGTCAGTAGCAATTGACGGAAGAGAAGAAAGCTAAAAACAGGCACTTGGAAAAAGTGTTAATAAAGACACCACACAGAAACTGAGGTCCAAGACTAAAAATTAAATGGCCTTCACCATATTGCTTCAGCGGATAAAAATTAAAATTCAGTCGACAGCCCACATGTCATTCGCTAAAATGGCTAATAAATCAGACAGCAAACCCAAGCTGGAACATTAATGGTTAAAAAAAAATGCATTCTGTCAGGAAGAGGCAGACCGTTAAAATTTGGGCACAATGTGTACAAAGTGGTTGGGTAGCGCCACTTAGCAAATGACGGTGGCTATGCAGCCAAGTTAAAATAATCTCCTCCTGGCGGGAGGGCTGAGAGGAGTTGGTCCAAGGTGCTGGGAGAGCTTAATGCCGTGAAGAGAGGATGATTGGCGATGCCAAAGGGACACCACCACCTGCCACTTGTGGGCTGAGGAAAGAGGACTGCAGCCTTGGTAGCAGCGTCAGCAGCATCATTTCCTGGCAGACCGACATGAGCAGGAACTCGCAGAAACATCACACTGGCTCCACTAAGAGTGAGCAAGTGACGGCTTTCCTTGAACTGCTGCACTAAGGGATGGGCAGTGTACAGCGCACATAGACTTTGAAGGGCACTGAGTGAGTCTGAGCAGAGGACACAATTGAAAAGGCTGTGTCATCGGATGTCCTCCGTGACCTGATACAAGGCGAAGAGCTCGACGGTAAATACTGAGAAGTGTGCTGGAAGCCAATATTGAAAGACACTGGTGCCAATGACGAAGACACACCCGACCCCACGGTCAGTCCGAGAGCCTACAGTGTATACAAAGGTACTATCGCAAAGTTCCATGCGAAGGTCGTGAAACTTAAGGTGACAGACCGAGGCTGGAGTAGTGTCCTTAGGAAGCGAATGAAGGCCAAGGCTAAGATACATGGGCCGTGCAACGAAGCCAGGGTGGTGAAGGGTTCACACCTATGGGGAAAGTTGCACGTAGTGTGAATGTAAGCCATCATAGCAAGTGCTGAAAGTGAACTCCAGGAGGTAACTGAGGAGAGGGATGAGCCTTATACTGACGATCAAAGGAACCATCAAAGAAGGAGGCATAGGAGGGGTGGCCACGCATGGGACACAAACAACATGCATAACTGTTGAGGAGAAAGTCAGAGCGGTAGGACAGTGGTAGTTCAGCAGCTTCAGCAAACAGACTTTTAACCGGGCTGGTGTAAAAGGTGTGCCTGGCCAAATGGCTGCCATGATGGTAGATAGTGGTGAGACGGCGTAAGAGGGATGAGCATGCAGACACATAAACAAAGCACCCATAGTCGAGTTTCGAACGGACAAGTGACCATTGCAAATGGAGGAGGTTGGTTTGATCGGCACCCCAGGAAGTACCACTGAGGGACCGCATACACGGGCTGCCAGGTAAGATACATGGGAGGACCAAGAGACTTTCCTATCTAGCATGGGCCCCATGAATTTCATAGTTTCAATGAATGGAAGGCCAACAGCTGCAAGATATAGAGATGGTGGGAGAAACCATTTGTGCTGCCAGAAATTCATACAGACGGTTTTGTCAGTGGAAAAGCGAAAGCCATTGTCGATGCTCCAGGAGTAAAGACGATCGAGATAGTGCTGAAGACACCACTCAGACAGGCGCATGGAGAATTGCAATAGATGGCAGAATCATCAACAAAAAGGGAGCCAGAGATGCCTGGCGGGAGACAGGCCATTAATGGCGATAGCAAAGAGGACGATGCTCAGGATGTAACCTTGAGGCACACTATTTTCCTGGATAAAGGAGTCCAACAAGGCAGAACCCACACACACCTTGAGAACTCTGTCTTGTAAAAACACCCGAAAAAAAACAGGGCAGGTACCCACGGAAGCCCCTCGTGTAAAGAGTACGGAGAATACCAGTTCTCCAGCAAGTGTGTAGGCCTTCTCCAAATCGAAAAGCATGGCCACAGTCTGGGATTTCTGCAGAAAACCATTCATGACATGGGTGGACAAAGTAACGAGATGGACAACCGCAGAACGCCGCGCCCAAAATCCACACTGCATTCATCAGTAAATTGCGTGACTCGAGCCGCCACACGAGCCAGGCATAAATCATACATTCCATCACCTTGCAAACGCAGTTGGTAAGAGAGATTGGTCGGTAGCTAGAAGGAAGGTTTTTGTCCTTACTGGGCTTAGGTATGGGTATGATGGTGGCTTCACACCAGTGCCCAGGATATGTGCTCTGCCCAGATGCGGTTGTATGTGTTAAGCAGAAAGTGCTTGCCCGCAAGAGAAAGGTGCTGCAACATCTGAATGTGGATGGAATCTGGCCCTGGGGCAGAGGATCTGGATGAATTGAGAGCATGATCTAGCTCCCTCATTGTAGCACGCACAATTTGGAGAAGAGAAGGGTATCGCCCGAGCCTCCTCTGCTCGTTTCCGATGGAGTAAGGCAGGATGCTAGTGGGAAGAGCTTGAAACTTCTGCAAAATGGCAGCCCAAGGTGTTGGAGATAGCAATTGTGTCCACGATGACATCGTCAGCTACTGTAAGGCCAGAAATTGGAGGATGGATCTTGGTTCCAGAGAGCCATCAGAGGTTGGTCCACACGACAGAGGAAGATGTGGAACTGTTAAAAGAACTAGTGAATGAAATGCAGCTAGCTCTTTGGCTATCCAAAAGAACGCAACAACACCTTGCATGCATCTGTTTACAATGAATGCAGATGGCCAGCGTAGAGTGGCGGTTAAAAATGCGGAGAGCACGTCTCTGTGCACGAATTCCGCTGCAGCATGCCTCAGTCCACCAAGGGCCTGGGACATGACATGGTGAAGAGGAAGTGGTGGGGCGGGAGGGAACGTTCTGCAGCAGTAAGGATAACGTTTGTGAGATATTTTACATGGTGATCACAACTGGGGAAATCTTGTTCTTCAAATGTCACCTGGGAGGAGTAAAGCTACTAGTCAGCCTTAGGAAGCTCCCATTTAGGCGTGCACGCAGATGTGGTTGGAGTCAGCAAACAGAAATCATCGCTCGAGTAGGTGTCAGAACAGACCACTCAAGACGATGGGCAAGCTGGACAGTGCAGAAGGAGAGGTCCAAATGGAAATAGGTGTGCGAGGAGTAGGAAAAGAAAGTGGGTGCTCAAATGTTAAGGCGGAAGAGGTTAAGTCGCTTAAGAAGGTCGGCCAAGAGGGCACACCTCCGATAGGTCCTGGGAGAACCCCAAAGGGGAGAATGTGCATTAAAGTCACCGAGTAGCAAAAATGGGAGAGGTAGCTGCCCATTAAGCTGTAGGAAGTCTGCCCTGCTGAAAGTGAATGATGGAGGGACATATATGGTACAGAGGAAAAAAAGTCAGGTTGGGAAGGAAAAGGCAAACTGCAACAGCTTGAAGACTGGTATTCAGGGAGATGGGTTGACTATGAATGTCATCCCATATGAGCAGCATGACGCCCCCATGAGATGGAACACCAACCTTAAGGGCAAGATCAAAACGAATCGGTAAGAAATGTGAAAGCTCAGAGCGGTCGTGAGGGCGCAATTTTGTTTCCTGAAGGCAGAGTACAAGAGGACGTTGTGACGCTAAAAGCAGCCGTAAATCCTCCTTGTGGGACCAAAGACCACACACATCCCATTGGAGGAGAGTCATGATGAGAAAAAGATGTAGGGGTGTCACCTCAGCAGCTGCCGAGTGACAGCTGAGGCAGAGGCACTAGCACAGGGCACAGAAGCAGGATCCTGCTCCATGGGATCCACAGAAGCACCAGCTTGCTTGTGCGGTCAGTCCGTGGATTCCAACACTGAAAAACGGTTGTTGATGTGCACCGGCGACACGAAGGCTGCCTGGGCTAAGGGGTATCACGCGGCGACACCATCGACGAGGGGTATCACGCGGCGACACCATCGACGAGGGGTATCACGCGGCGACACCATCGACGAGGGGTATCACGCGGCGACACCATCGACGAGGGGTATCACGCGGCGACACCATCGACGAGGGGTATCACGCGGCGACACCATCGACGAGGGGTATCACGCGGCGACACCATCGACGAGGGGTATCACGCGGCGACACCATCGACGAGGGGTATCACGCGGCGACACCATCGACGAGGGGTATCACGCGGCGACACCATCGACGAGGGGTATCACGCGGCGACACCATCGACGAGGGGTATCACGCGGCGACACCATCGACGAGGGGTATCACGCGGCGACACCATCGACGACGATTTTCGAGGTGGCGAAGGAGAGGACCGTTTGCCTTTGGTGGACATCTTCCAGCCTTTCCGGTTAGATCAAGACTCGGGTGTTTGGCCGAAGGGATGGAGGAAGTCATCACGGGAGTACTTCTGACGTTTCCAGCGTACCTGTTGTGTAGCTGCTGGCTTCGTCCCTTGAGGTGAGAGTTTGACGGCTTGTTACAGAGCTGGCCGGCGGGATGGCAAAGCTACCTTGACACTGGGCGAATTCACAGCCTCAGAGATGAATTGGAGGTTGCATGTCTGCATGGCCATATCCTTCATGAAGCAAGGGTAACAGAACTATAGGTATCAGATGGGAGAATGCTGGGTTTACGACTAGCCAATAACTTGTGAGCAACTGGATAAGCCACCTTTCCCTTTACCCAGATCTCTTGAACAGTCTGCTCATCAAGATACACTGGACAATCCCAAGAGGAGGCAGCATGGCCACCATTGCAGTTGATACAGCGGGAAGAAGGAGGTGGACAATCACCCTCGTGCACATCCCTACCACAGGTGATACATTTGGCTGAATGTCGACAAGATGTTCTAGTGAGGTTGGAACGATGGCACTGGTAGCAGGCCATCAGGTTCAGAATGTATGGCTGGATGGTGATAATTTCATAGCCTGCTTTGAGCTTGGATGGAAGCACCACTCTATCAAAGGTGAGAGAGTGCGAGTGGCCATTAAGGAGGAATCTATCTTTTCCATTACACGATGAACGGCAACGACACCCTGATCAGAAAGGTAAGATTGGATTTCGGCCTTGGTTAGACCGTCGAGCAGCCTGGTGTATATTACACCGGTGGGGAATTCAAAGTTCTATGGGCCTCGACATGAAAAGGGTAACCGTGGAGAAGTGAGGCAGCAAGCAATTGTGCTCAAGAATCAGAAGTGATCTCAAAAAGCAAAGTGCCATTCTGTAAACAAGAGCAGGATTTCACAGGACCAGCAATTGCACATACATCTTTCTGAATAATGAATGGATTTACCGTGGTGAAGGACTGACTGTCTTCAGCATGTGAGACCATGAGGAACCACGGTGCAGCGGGAAGGGCTTTGAATCATTAGTCTCATTACGTTTACTTTTCTTAGACGTTGAGTGGGAAGATGATTGACTCATCATGAGGAAATCCCCCATGATTGCCAGCATCTCCAATGGCGCTCTTCTTCCAACTGAGGGACCCTTTCACAAGGGGGAGCACCCGCCTTAGGTGATTGTTCACACCTCATGTCACACCTGCCGAACACCTGGCAGAAGGACCAATTGGCAATTTTGGAATGTTACAGCTCAGGCAATCGCCCCTCCCTGGGACTAGCCTGTACCAGGGGGTATGTGCAAATCCTACCTGTCTACCTGGGGCTGGGAATTACGCATTACCCAGTCACCTGTTATGTGTCAAACGCGTGGGCTGGCCTTCAGGAGCACACAGGGAGGAGGAGGAGGAGGAGGAGGAGGAGGAGGAGGAGGAAGAAAGAGGATCCTCAAATGCCGAAGTGGAGGAATGACAGGAGAAGGGAAGCGTAGAAAGGAAAGGAGAGTGAAAAACAAAGGGGAGGCTGTTCGCACATCAGCGACAGAATGCAGAACATTCCCAATAATACCCCAGACATGGTCCCCACGGGAGGGGAAAAAGAATAGCAAGAGGATAGACATGCAGCACGGAAGGGAAAAAAATGCTGTAAAGGCTGGGGGCCCGTGGTAGCCAAGCATGAACCCACCAAAGAGTGGCGAGCCCCCTGGAGGGATGGCAGCATGATGGCGATGACACGTTCCTTGGCAGAACTGTCATGGGTAGTAAGACATGAGCTGCTCACAACTGAGCAGCAGTCAATCTATTATCATCACAGTGGATCTTTGATCAATTTGAAGCTCAAACACTGCTGTTGCAGAAAGTGGTGTGCTTGGTGTATGGAAGAGTAAGAGCATTCTGCTCATTGGCTTCCTACCCAGAAGGAATCCGCAATGGGAAAAACCGTCTGGTGGAAACCCATACCAGTATTTTAGTTCTAAAAACCAGCATTTCTCAGTATTTGTATGATCTGTGTTACAACAGGTCTATATTTTTTACTAATAACTGGATAGAAGCCCATTTTATCAGTGTGTCATATCAGTGGTGCTATATTGTTTTGTTTTTAAATAAAACTTGCTTTAAAAACGAGTAATATTTTTTTAGTCAACTTCATTTTAGTTAAACTGCTGATATCAACGAGTTGCAAACGCGCAAGAATTGGCACACCATTGCTGAGGCAATAATGCAGCTGTTGCTGTGTGAGGTGGCCTCTCAGACAATGTCTGTAGCGCTTGTAAATGCATGACTTAAAATGGAAAGTTGAGTTTCTTAATCTGTTTTCACCCTTTAGCACTGACTATTCATAATGCTTAAATAGTGGTATGATCCTCTACTGCAAAACAGTTTCCAAGATTTCAAAAGAGTACAATAATTCTGGTAATATGCAAGCCCTCATTACTTTTGGAGATATGCAGCAAATGATGTACAGACTTAGGTTTTTTTCCCTATTATCTATTTTATTTGACAGTTTGAGTATACATATCTTGAAATGTATAATGCAAAAGTACGAGGGAGGTGAAAAATTTTTCAGCCTTTTTGGTGTCTATATTTATTACTTAAAATAATAGTAAGAAGAAGCCAAAAACTGCTTATTTCTGAAACTGGTTATTTTGTGTGGTTTTAACAGTAAAGTTGGACTGGAGATAAAAAAAACTATCATAACTGAAAACTGGTTGCTTCAGTGATAACAATCACCCCTAAGGTGAACCAATGAATGTTAGTCATTATTGTGAAACACTGCAGAAATTTCCACAGATCAAACAAAACTTTATGTGCTGATATAAGGCAACACTTGCCCACATATGGCTCAGTGCACTACTGTTCTGAACGAGTTCAGCTGGGAGCTCTTACCAACTGAACAGTACCTGCAATTTTGCTCCCAGTGATTTTCATTTTTTTCTTGTGCCTGAAAAAATTCCTTTCCTCCAGTCATCATTTTCACAATGCCAAAGAGCTGATGACAACTGTGACGTGCTGGTTCCATTCACGGTCAGCAGAAATCTACAGTACAGGAACACACAACTCTAATCCCACGATATGACGTGTGTCTCAGTTCTGGTGGAGATAAAGTCGAAAAATAGTTGAGACATCACTGTACCTGTTTCCAATACAGTATTTCATACAACTTTTTTTTAAAGGAAGCAAAGGACAGGGAACTTAATTTCTGAATTAATCTTGTATGTCATAATTCCTTTTTAAATTATGAACTTCAATGTATTATTATTAGTTCTTGGCATGCATCTCCCCACAGCAAGGTATCAGATGGTCTAATGAAACATAACAGCTAGCAGATTCTCACCCACTTTAAGTTAAGAGTATACGTTGAATCTTGTTATGGTAATTCCAAACAGAGAAGTATAATCGATAGGTCATGTTAAATATTGTACATGCATATTTCGTGAATTTACTGTGAAGAATGCTATTTGAAGTTTAAGTTGACCTTGCTACCTAGTGGCACTATATTTTGTGATTGACATTGTCAAAATCAAATGTATTTTGTTAATTTGTTAAAAACAAAAGTGAATTACATTATTGCAAAACATGTATATACAGACCCTGCAAGGGTTTTTCAAAATGGTCGCCATGCCAACGAGTTTTGCAAAAATAAGAGGACACTATATTTTGGACGGAGATCTTTGGGTGTGGCAGAGGAAGACTTTCTTTTTTGTTTGGTGTGGAGTTATAATGGCTGTACAGTAGTATGATGGCTTTTCTAAAAGAACAATATGTGTAGCACAAATTAGTGACATGCAATTGACTGCCTGGCCAGTGGTCATATCACCAGGAAATCTGTATCTTTTATACAGCTGCCAAAGCACATCAATTCACAGCACCAAAGATGCAGAAACGGGAGAGGAAGCTTTTCACTAATCACGTACGGTACCTTGGCTAGTGCCCTCATTAGTGGCTCATTGTCTTGCATACGCCCTGCTGTGTCCACTAGCACCACATCCAGTCCCTGGTCCCGGGCATAGCCAATAGCCTCCATTGCAATCCCGGCTGCATCTTTGCCTGTCAAGATGAAGTAATACAGTGAACAGAAGAAATGTACATGTACATAGCAACAATTACTGTCACTATGTAACACCTGTAGGAAGAAATATTTCCAAAATAAACTACTATTACACAAAAATAAGTTAGCACCTACTCTCTTTCACATTTATATGAGCCAGCCTACACAGCTGCAACATATGTATCTTTTTCTTCAATTGTAACTGACAATACCAAGTTATGAAAGTATATTCATATTTATTTACAGCAGAATGTTTCATATATCAAAGCTATATATATATATATATATATATATATATATATATATATATATATATATATATATATATATATATATATATATATATATATATATATATATATATATACACACACACAAAGATGATGTATGATGTGACTTACCAAATGAAAGTGCTGGCAGGTCGACAGACACACAAACAAACACACAACATTCAAGCTTTCGCAACAAACTGTTGCCTCATCAGGAAAGAGGGAAGGAGAGGGATAGACAAAAGGAAGTGGGTTTTAAGGGAGAGGGTAAGGAGTCATTCCAATCCCAGGAGCGGAAAGACTTACCTTTGGGGGAAAAAAGGACGGGTATACACTCGCGCACACACACATGTATCCATCAACACATATACAGACACAAGCAGACATATTTAAAGACAAAGAGTTTGGGCAGAGATGTCAGTCGAGGCAGAAGTGCAGAGGCAAAGATGATGTTGAATGACAGGTGAGGTATGAGTGGCGGCAACTTGAAATTAGCGGAGATTGAGGCCTGGTGGATAACGGGAAGAGAGGATATATTGAAGAGCAAGTTCCCATTTCCGGAGTTCAGATAGGTTGGTGTTAGTGGGAGGTATCCAGATAACCCGGACGGTGTAACACTGTGCCAAGATGTGCTGGCCGTGCACCAAGGCATGTTTAGCCACAGGGTGATCCTCATTACCAACAAACACTGTCTGCCTGTGTCCATTCATGCGAATGGACAGTTTGTTGCTGGTCATTCCCACATAGAATGCGTCACAGTGTAGGCAGGTCAGTTGGTAGATCACGTGGGTGCTTTCAAATGTGGCTCTGCCTTTGATCGTGTACACCTTCCGGGTTACAGGACTGGAGTAGGTGGTGGTGGGAGGGTGCATGGGACAGGTTTTACACCGGGGGCGGTTACAAGGGTAGGAGCCAGAGGGTAGGGAAGGTGGTTTGGGGATTTCATAGGGATGAACTAAGAGGTTACGAAGGTCAGGTGGACGGCGGAAAGACACTCTTGGTGGAGTGGGGAGGATTTCATGAAGGATGGATCTCATCTCATTTCAGGGCAGGATTTGAGGAAGTCATATCCCTGCTGGAGAGCCACATTCGGAATCTGAACCAGTCCCGGAAAGTATCCTGTCACAAGTGGGGCACTTTTGTGGTTCTTCTGTGGGAGGTTTTGGGTTTGAAGGGATGAGGAAGTTATTTGCTTCCGTACCAGGTCGGGAGGGTAGTTGCGGGATGCGAAAGCTGTTGTCAGGTTGTTGGTGTAATGCTTCATGGATTCCGGACTGGAGCAGATTCGTTTGCCACGAAGACCTAGGCTGCAGGGAAGGGACCGTTTGATGTGGAATGGGTGGCAGCTGTTGTAATGGAGATACTGTTGCTTGTTGGTGGGTATGATGTGGACGGACGTGTGAAGCTGGCCATTGGACAGGTGGAGGTCAACATCAAGGAAGGTGGCATGGGATTTGGAGTAGGACCAGGTGAATCTGATGGAACCAAAGGAGTTGAGGTTGGAGAGGAAATTCTGGAGTTCTTCTTCACAGTGAGTCCAGATCATGAAGATGTCATCAATAAATCTGTACCAAACTTTGGGTTGGCAGGCCTGGGTAACCAAGAAGGCTTCCTCTAAGCGACCCATGAATAGGTTGGCATACGAAGGGGCCATCCTGGTACCCATGGCTGTTCCCTTTAATTGTTGGTATGTCTGGCCTTCGAATGTGAAGAAGTTGTGAGTCAGGATGAAGCTGGCTAACGTAATGAGGAAAGAGGTTTTAGGTAGGGTGGCAGGTGATCGGCGTGAAAGGAAGTGCTCCATCGCAGCGAGGCCCTGGACGTGCGGGATATTTGTGTATAAGGAAGTGGCATCAATGGTTACAAGGATGGTTTCTGGGGGTAACGGATAGGGTAAGGATTCCAGGCGTTCGAGAAAGTGGTTGGTGTCTTTGATGAAGGATGGGAGACTGCACGTAATGGGTTGAAGGTGTTGATCTACATAGGCAGAGATACGTTCTGTGGGGCCTTGGTAACCAGCTACAATGGGGTGGCCGGGACGATTGGGTTTGTGAATTTTAGGAAGAAGGTAGAAGGTAGGGGTGCGGGGTGTCGGTGGGGTCAGGAGGTTGATGGAGTCAGGTGAAAGGTTTTGTAGGGGGCCTAAGGTTCTGAGGATTCCTTGAAGCTCCCACCTGGACATCAGGAATGGGATTGCCTTGGCAAACTTTGTATGTGGTGTTGTCTGAAAGCTGACGCAGTCCCTCAGCCACATACTCCCGACGATCAAGTGCCACTGTCGTGGAACCCTTGTCCGCCGGAAGAATGACGATGGACCGGTCAGCCTTCAGATCACGGATAGCTTGGGCTTCAGCAGTGGTGATGTTGGGAGTAGGATTAAGGTTTTTTTATGAAGGATTGAGAGGCAAGGCTGGAAGTCAGAAATTCCTGGAAGGTTTGGAGGGGGTGATTTTGAGGAAGAGGAGGTGGGTCCCGCTGTGACGGAGGACGGAACTGTTCCAGGCAGGGTTCAATTTGGATAGTGTCTTGGGGAGTTGGATCATTAGGGGTAGGCTTAGGATCATTTTTCTTTGTGGCAAAGTGATATTTCCAGCAGAGAGTATGAGTGTAGGACAGTATATCTTTGACGATGGCTGTTGGGTTGAATCTGGGAGTGGGGCTGAAGGTGAGGCCTTTGGATAGGACAGACGTTTCGGATTGGGAGAGAGGTTTGGAGGAAAGGTTAACTACTGAATTACGGTGGTGTGGTTCCAGATTGTGTTGATTGGAATTTTGAGGTTTTGGAGGGAGTGGAGCTGGAAGTGGGAGATTGAGTAGATGGGAGAGACTGGGTTTGTGTGCAATAGAGGAGGTTGAGGTTTGCTGGAAAGGTTGTGAAGGGTGAGTGAGTTGCCTTTCTGGAGGTGTGAAACCAGGAGATTGGATAGTTTTTTTGAGGTGGAGGGTGGCATGCTGTTCTAATTTGCGGTTGGCCTGTAGGAGGATGCTCTGAACAGCCGGTGTGGATGTGGGAGAGGAAAGATTGAGGTCTTTTATTAAGGATAGGAGTTGTGGGTGTGTTCATTGGCTGAGTTGATGTGTAGGTGAAGGATTAGGTGGGTGAGGGCAATGGATTGTTCAGTTTGGAACTGGCATAGGGACTGATGGAAAGAAGGGTTGCAGCCAGAGATGGGAACTTTAAGTGTGAGGCCTTTGGGGGTAACGCCAAATGTCCGACAAGCCTGAGAAAATAAAATATGGGAGTGTAATCTGGCTAGGGCGAAGGCATGTTTGCGGAGGGAATGTAAATAAAACTTAATGGGGTCGTTGTGGGGGTGTTGTGAGGGTGACATGGTATTAGAAGGTGGAGAGTGTAACATGAGGCTGGAATGAAAATGAAAATAAAAATATATGGGGAGAGATAAAGGTGAACTAGCAAGCAACTGGAGATCTGGTGTGAAAAAAGGCGAAAAAGTGTTGGTTAGAGCTGGGTTATGTTGATCCTGTGGTGAACTTGTGTAGGTAGACAATGTGCATAAAGGTTAGGTGGTTGTGTTGCCGCCAAAACACGTTAAAGGGTGCAGAAATTCGGGAAAAATTCGAAAAATCTACGTGTAAATGTATTAAAAGGAGTAGTTTTGTGGTGGCAGATTATGAAAATGAGGCTAACAATTTTCTGACAAAGAATAATAACGTCAAAACCAGTGGGAAGCGGCTAAAAATGATCAGTGATGTGAGAAAAACGGAAATAAAGCAAAAGTTATTAGAACTAGCCGAAATGGTTGTTTAATAGGTGAAAGGAACTGTTTGCGAACTAGAAATGGTGGATTTTATAGCGGCGGTAGTGTTGAAAGCGGAAAAAAAATTTTTTTTTTGTTATGGTTTGGAAGTGGGTTACGTATTATTACGTATTATTGAGTATATATCGGCGGGATAAAATTGTATAGTAGATTACGGTAAAAGGGGAAAGTGAATTGTGAATTATATGTATATGTGAATTGTGCCCCACTTGTGACAGGATACTTTCTGGGACTGGATCAGACTCTGAATGTGGCTCTCCAGCAGGGATACGACTTCCTCAAATCCTGCCCTGAAATGAGACCCATCCTTCATGAAATCCTCCCCACTCCACCAAGAGTGTCTTTCCGCCGTCCACCTAACCTTCGTAACCTCTTAGTTCATCCCTATGAAATCCCCAAACCACCTTCCCTACCCTCTGGCTCCTACCCTTGTAACCGCTCCCAGTGTAAAACCTGTCCCATGCACCCTCCCACCACCACCTACTCCAGTCATGTAACCCGGAAGGTGTACACGATCAAAGGCAGAGTAACGTGTAAAGCACCCACGTGATTTACCAACTGACCTGCCTACATTGTGAAGCTTTCTATGTGGGAATGACCAGCAACAAACCGTCCATTCGCATGAATGGACACAGGCAGACAGTGTTTGTTGGTAATGAGGATCACCCTGTGGCTAAACATGCCTTGGTGCACGGCCAGCACATCTTGGCACAGTGTTACATTGTCCGGGTTATCTGGATACTTCCCACTAACACCAACCTGTCAGAATTCCGGAGATGGAAACTTGCCCTTCAGTATATCCTCTCTTCTCATTATCCGCCAGGCCTCAACCTCCACTAATTTCAAGTTGCAGAGGACGGTTGTGACTGGTAACCTAACAGTTGTGTTATGTGTTATGTTCAGAGTTCTTTGTTTCCCTCTGTGGCAAATTTGTTTTGTAGAAGTGAAGGCCTGAAGCATGTAGCAGAAGTACAATGCAAGTGTGGTTGTTACACATAAAGATCAGCGAACTGCTCAAGTTTTGCGTGGTCATACACGGGAGTGTGTGATCGGTGTTCTAACATTTCAAGGAGGAGAGAGATACAATGGTGCAACTATTGCCTCCAACGAAGCAAGTCAAAAGCATTGCAGATGCTTTGAAGTTTCATAAAAACACGGTTGTCCAAGTCTGGAAGTAAAAATACTGTGCAGGACAGGAAAGGGCGGATTGTCAAAGCTAAGGATGCCTGTTAAAAAAGAGGAGAGAACAATGATTAACAAACTTGACTTCACTCGAACAAGATGCAGTTTGTCACCACATATATGGATATTATGAAAGGAAAGACCATCCAAGCATAGAACACTGTGCATTATTTTTTGTTTGGCAGAATTATTATTATTATTTCTATTTTTCTCAGACCTTAGGTCTGGTTAAAAATGGAAAGTGACGCGGACCTTCATCAAGCGCGACTTCCTTTTAACTGTATGGTATATATTACATTGTATTTAGGAACTTTCGGGTTATTGAACATGTATCAATAATTACAGATTTCTGTAGTTGTATATATAAGTTTGGATGTAGCTGTATTGTGTTGATGTACTGGTGGATATTGTGTGGTATGACTCCTGTAGTTGATAGTATAATTGGTATAATGTCAACTTTATCCCGATGCCAAATGTCCTTTACTTCCTCAGCCAGTTGGATGTATTTTTCAATTTTTTCTCCTGTTTTCTTTTGTATATTTGTTGTATTGGGTATGGATATTTCGATTAGTTGTGTTAATTTCTTCTTTTTATTGGTGAGTATGATGTCTGGTTTGTAATGTGGTGGTGTTTTATCTGTTATAATGGTTCTGTTCCAGTATAATTTGTATTCATCATTCTCCAGTACATTTTGTGGTGCATACTTGTATGTGGGAACGTGTTGTTTTATTAGTTTATGTTTTATGGCAAGTTGTTGATGTATTATTTTTGCTACATTGTCATGTCTTCTGGGGTACTCTGTATTTGCTAGTATTGTACATCCACTTGTGATGTGATCTACTGTTTCTATTTGTTGTTTGCAAAGTCTGCATTTATCTGTTATGATATTGGGATCTTTAATAATATGCTTGCTGTAATATCTGGTGTTTATTGTTTGGTCCTGTATTGCAATCATGAATCCTTTCGTCTCACTGTATATATTGCCTTTTCTTAGCCACGTGTTGGATGCGTCTTGATCGATGTGTGGCTGTGTTAGATGATACGGGTGCTTGCCATGTAGTGTTTTCTTTTTCCAATTTACTTTCTTCGTATCTGTTGATGTTATGTGATCTAAAGGGTTGTAGAAGTGGTTATGAAATTGTAGTGGTGTAGCCGATGTATTTATACGAGTGATTGCTTTGTGTATTTTGCTAGTTTCTGCTCGTTCTAGAAAGAATTTTCTTGAATTGTCTACCTGTCCATAATGTAGGTTTTTTATGTCGATGAATCCCCTTCCTCCTTCCTTTCTGTTTAATGTGAATCTTTCTGTTGCTGAATGTATGTGATGTATTCTATATTTGTGGCATTGTGAATGTGTAAGTGTATTGAGTGCTTCTAGGTCTGTGTTACTCCATTTCACCACTCCAAATGAGTAGGTCAATATTGGTATAGCATAAGTATTTATAGCTTTTGTCTTGTTTCTTGCTGTCATCATCATCATCATCATCATCATCATCATCTTCTTCTTCTTCTTCTTATTATTATTATTATTATTATTATTATTATTATTATTATTATTCAGTGGCAGCAAGACTTCTTTACAGTTGTCAGAGCCTTCTATTTCCAAACAAAAGTCCACCCCAATAGCTGAACGGTCAGTGCATTGGAATGCCACGCACTGGGGCCCGGATTCGATTCCCGGCTGGAGTGGGAGATTTTCTCTCCTCAGGGACTGGGTGTTGTGCTGTCATCATCATTTCATCCCCACTGTTGACACGGAAGTCGTCCAATGTGGCATCGCACTCAATAAGATTTGCACTTGGTGGCCGAACTTCCTGCCTGGGAACTCCTGGCCACTGACGCCATGCAATCATTTCCATTTTTCGAAAAATAAAAAAATTAATGCATGCAAAATTATAATGGAGACAGATGATATTGTTGCGCAGCATTGTCAGTTTTTAAGAGACATTGTTAAAGTACCATTTGAAGACACTGTGTGGCTTACCTAAACATAGGTAAGTGACACTCATTCTGTCAGAAATGACTGGACAAATGATAGTATATGTTGAAGCGTTACTTTTCCCTTGGGAAAGGATGCAAGAATCACTGTCTTGATGTGCTGGAATTTCATCTGGTTTCATACCAAACTGTCATCTGGTTTGAACGCTGGGGGAAACAAGTGACTATCACGTGAGACGAACCTCAATAGTTTTCTGAAGCAGTTCAAGTGGACCAACTATTGGAAAACAAATTGGTCATCTGTCATTGTAGAGGCTAATGCCCCACACCATGTTAAGCAACAAGGATATTACGATCCTGTAAAGCGAAGTGTGAGAGGTTAATACAGAGCAGCACAGCAGTTGGGCTTCTATGGCCATACAGCACATGCACACTGCAGCAAACTGAGAACATTGCTCCCTTCCATGTTCAACTGTGGTTCACTGTCAATCACTTTGATATTCTGATCAGGGTATAGGCTTGGTCTTGCTGAAATAGTTACCCCACCCTCCATGTTCATTGGTTTAGAAAAACTATGGAAAACCTAAATCAATGTGACTGGATGTGTGTGTAAATCTGGACAGCCACTGTTAAACAGATCACATGCAGAGCAGAAACAGGTCTTAAGGAATGGAGAATTACACAAACTAATGAAACATAACTGCAAAAAAAAAGTAGTGACTGCAATAATGGTATGTCCTGGGCAAAAGAGATACTTTTTTTTAGTAAAGATAACAACTCATCAAATAATAAAGGTGTTGAGACACTGGAATGCACAAAAAACGAAATTGAAAAGTTCCCTAGGTTTCAGGCAAATCCTTTTAGACCTAGAGTACAAATGCAACAGGCTAAGGGAAAGTCTAATGCATGATGGAAGAAGAAGTACAAATGAAATGAAGTGATGATGTGGCACTGATGGTCAGGAGTCCCCACCTGGGGAACTTCGGCCGCCAAGTTGCAAGTCCTTTCAGTTGACGCAACACTGGGTGACATGCATGTCGATGATGATGAAAACACAACACCCAGTCCCCAAATGGAGAAAACCAATCCGACTGGGAATCGAACCTGGTCCCACTGCATGGCAGACAGACAGACAGGGGACGGACACTGAGCTAGTTTTGCTTACTTTTATTCCAGGAAATTTTTGATGTTATACTTTGACTTTCCATTGCCAGACTCCTTATACGGAAAGAGTTCAAAAACATAGTGCTGACTAACTAACAAATGGTAATATGAATTAGTTAACAATATTTTTATTTCTAGAATGAGATGTTTTTCAGATGTTAAACTGGGTGAAAGGTAAGTGTGTGTTTCAGAGACAGCACAGGTAGGTGTCAAACTATGAATCTGTCAGCCTTGGCAATTGGCAATGGGAAGGGAGTACTCAAGTACTGATTGGTCCTAAGATTTTAAACTGGCTTTTAATATTACTGTGACCAACGGGAATAGTGTATACCATGAAATTACACCATGGTTTGGATTTCACTTTAAACTATCGGTCTCCTTATAACTGTTCCATTCTTGGTGTATCTTGCATGACATTGTCTTCCTGTGGCTTTCTGTAATATTTTTTCTTATCAGATTTACCATTTTCTGAGAGCTCATCATTTGCATTCTGGAATTCGGCTCATGGTTGTGTAACGTCTCTTAGCAAAACACATTTACATGTGATTTAAAAAAAAAAGAGGAGGAGAAAAGAATAATTGAACTGGATGATTGTAATTGCGTGATCGACGATTGTGTGAATTTTATGTAATAAAGAGTAAGCATTATGTGTCATGTTTTGTTCTTGCATAGAATTATGTGCTGATTTTTTAAAATAATATCTGTATCGGCAAGTACTGAAACCGCCACAGATGACACTTATTAAATATCAAACAAAGATGAGAATAGGTGATTAGTATAAATAGTAAAAAACGAGCATTAATTTCTCTGCCATCTTCTTGTAGTTACGTGAGTAGGAAGAGCCTGTGATGTTATATTATATGCTTGCGTAGCATTCTTTTGTCAAGATTGTGAGAGGGACGCCATTAGACATAGCTTTGGAAAGGTGTGTAATAACTTGATTTGTTTAAATGTTTTGAATAGAGTTACTTAGTGAAACCTTGCATTATGATTTGTAGGAAGCTTGCCTGGTATTTTATCCCATCCCTTTAAGACATTTTCAGTTATTTAAATATCATTCGTGGTGCAGAGGTGCGCTACAAACGAACGAGCCGCTGCTGCGGCGCATTCAAATTGCATTAAATGAAACCCATCATACTGCAAAGAAGCGGGCGGGTAATAGTGAACTAAAATTATTTCTTTCAGCTTTCCGAATTGCAGAGCAGAGCAGCAGATTTTATGATGTGTTTTACGGGTTGACGCAGGCTGCTGATAATATATTATTAACAGTGCAAAAAGATAATTTACCGTCATGACGTAAAAGAAATCTTGCTGTGCATAGTTCTGGTCTGGCAAACCTTATAGTAAAAACATCTTTTTCTGTGGCAATAGTCTCATGTTCTTGTGTTAGTCGTGGTACTTATTGGTGTTTTACTGTTAACAAAAATCCACTGCAAAATTTTGACGTTGAACAATCATTGCGTACTGTAACATCAGTATTGATAACGAAGTAATTTTCATTAACCTTTTCAATAACTATAAAGTAAGGAAGATATGTTGAACTTTATGGCAAGTTACAGTAACGAAAAAATGTTCCTTTAATAGAAAGCCAGATCTAGAATAATAAGAAAATAATATATTTTGTTTTGTTGAAAATTAATGATCCAAAGAAAGTCACAGCACAGCATCACTAAAAGGCATTTCGAGGCACTTTTCGTAGCAACATATTTTATTTCATATATTAGTTGTTACGCGAGTAATAATAAAACAAAGCAAATAGTAAAGAGCCAGCGAAAGTTGTTAACTATTGATTTACCTCTACTCCTGACTTGTATCTTTACTCTCTTGAACAAGATGTCTGAGTATTTTTTTTTTCTTTTTTCTACTACCTATATCTTACACTATCTTTCCACTACCGAATTTAGTACTCCAATGTTTCCAAAACTAGAGCTTCAATACACTTTCTTAAATAAATGGCCTATCATTGCAATAGTTGTTATTTCCTAAGTGCCCATGAAATAGACACCCTTCATCCGTGTAAATATCAAGTATTTCTTATCTACTGATAAAACAGTAAATAAGATAACAAATTTCTTGAACAAAAATGCAGAAATGTGAGTAAAATCACTTAACACTGTGCTAAGATGTTTAATTGGGCCACAGTTGTAGGTATGAAGATAAAACTGCTTCATGTCCAAAATTACGTACCATATCCTTTCTCATAGAGCTGCACCATTTGCTTCCCACCATGCATCTCGGGAGGATGCAGATTATTCAATGAACGAGTGTGCGTACGGAGCTGTTCGACAGCACCGGCACGGAAGGTGTCACAGGCTGCGATGAGCACTCTGAGGCCATTCTCAACGAGCCAAAAACAGATCTAGAAAGAAGGCAGTCAGTTACATTAAGTCATACTCTTACATGGCTAACAAGAAAAATAATCAGTTATTGACAATATAATGTAAATGGATAGATAAACCATCAAGTGGCGGCAGGAGGGGGGAAAAAAAAAAAAAAAAGAAATTGGCAAGTTTTTGGAGGAACTGGCTCCTTCTGGCAGAAGAGTTGAAGGGGAAGGAAGAGGGATGAAGGAAAAGGACTAGAGAGGTTTACTCTTTCCTTCTCAACCTGTCTGGTAAGTCTCCCCGACCTGGGGCTCTGGGTGACTTTTCTAAACTGTGCCCTTTTCTTTAAGCCTCTAGTCCTTTTCCTTCACCCCTCTTCCTTCCCATTGAACTCTTCGGCCAGGAGGAGTCACTGGCTCCAAAATCTTGGAAAAGTTAAATCTTTTTGTGTGCGCGCGCTCACTCCTGCCGCCATTTGCTGAGTAGATTTTTTTATCTACCCATTTCCATTAGGTATGTAGCAGCATGTAATTTATAGAAGCACACACACTTCCTCGCTTTCAGAACTAAAAACTTACTTCCTCTGGGAGAAGAAAGAGATAGCTTGGGAAGGTTAAAAGGGAAGGGAACATCACACAGATCCCAGGATGAGAGGGACCCACCTGTAATGAGCTGAAAGAGAGACAAAGACATTGGATGAGGTTCCAGAGGTAATAGGTCAGAAACTAATGGCATGTAAATAAAGAAGTATGTATAAAAATATAATGAAAAATAATGATAATGAAAAAAGGGGGTTAGTGGAAATTAAGTTTAGGTGGATGTCAAGATAAGAAGATGCACTGGAGAGCCATCTCCCATCTCCAGAGTTCAGGAAAAACATAGTCGAGACATTGCAAAAAGGTCCCCAACAGCTTGCAGCACTGTTGCCATCTTTCAACTGCGAAGTGTTAACGGTTGCAGGTGAAAACAGCAGCTGTTTACAGAGCTTCAACAACAATGAGGCACTGCCACAGAGACGTTTATAAAATCGCATTATGTTATTGGTTGAAGTAACTCCGCAAAGATGCCGTGCCCAGCCCGCTGCAACTGCCAAGGATCAGCTTACAATGACAACTGTAAATCTTGATGATGGCTCCAAATAGCCTATGTGGCGTAGCAGCAAGCAGGCATTCAGGTCCTTGTGCCATGCTATAAATCACATTTAACAACTGCATGCTGTGTATCCCCAACTATGGACCTGTTACTTCTACAATGAAGATAAGTACACAGTCCAGTCACATTGATCTGACCACTTGTTGAAAGCCTGAATAACCACATTTTGCAGCACAACCCTGCAGGAAGAGAAAGTGAATCGGGTTCTGGAAGGTACTGACAGGGATGTGGAGCCATGCTTACTACAATGCTGTGACCAGCTGCAATGGGTTTCTGATGAAAGTGGTCTCACAGAATCTCGATTGAGCTTAAATAATTCTGGCTAGTTTGATGGGCAGGGGAGTATTGTAAACTCATTCTGGTGCTTTTCGAACCACGCACATACAGTTTGAGCTGTGTGACATGTTGCACTGTTCTTATGGTAGATGCCACTGTGCTGCATGTACAGGTGGACATGGACCACAAAGATGGAGGCATAACTGTGTCGATCCATTGTGTCTTCCAGAATGACAGCATCACCAAAGGAACACCGAAAGCTTTCCCCCACACCATAATGCTCCGTCCTCAAGCCTAGACCATTCTGACAATCGCACGGCTGTACCCACCAATGGCCTTCTGTCCAATGGAGCATAAGATGTGACTCATCTGAAAAAGGCACCAATTGCCACCGAGTGGACGTCCAGTTGAGGTACTGGCATGCAAATTACAACCTTCGACAATGACCTACAGAAGTCAGCACATAGACATTCATAAAGCGCCTGCTGTAGAGTTCAGTACTCAACGACATTTGTTGAACGATCGTCAAGGAGACATTGTTGATAGCCCCTTGGTTCATCTGGGTGGTCAGCTGCTCAATGGTTGCATGTTTATTCACCCATACACATCTCCACAACTGCTGTTCACCTCATCCTCTATGATCTTGGTTTTAGATGGCACCATTTCACCATGTATGGCATACGTTAAACACGGCAGTGCACCGTAAGTTTATAAACTTAGCCACTTCACTTCAGAAATGCTTCCACCCTTGGCCCAGTAAGTAACCAATGATCATACCCTTTTGGAAATCAGCTAAATCACTGTTTCCACATCATGACAAGAACATTGTTTTCTGCATCTTTCCCACACACTTTATATACCCGCCACTGTTAGTGCTGCAACCGTTTTATGCAGTTATTGCACATCAATGTTGAACATAGTGGGTAGTCGCACTGATGAGACTGGACCATGTATATATGTTATTTTAGTTCTGATTAATTAAAGGAACATGGTGATATTCTTGGTTGAGGTACCAACTAAATCGTATGTAAACTGATGCTGTAAGTAACAGTTTTGTTAAAGTCAGATAATTTCCTGTCAAAACACTAGTAGTTGTGTTACATGGCTGTCAGCTCCACTGACTTCCCTACTAAAGGCAGACTAAATTCTTATACTACCACCTTAAAGCCAAAGCTACAATAAACTGTATTTATGAGAGTATCTATTACCTTTGCAAGATTTGTAGATTTCCCCACACCATTGACACCACAGAAAGTGATGACAAAAGGCCGCCCCTGGCGCCGGGCCTCCAATGCATCTCTCAGCACATCGACACGACGTTTCGGGGACAGAATGCGAAGCAGAGCATCAGTAAGTGCTGCACGGACCGTTTTGGCAACAGTGTCAAATGTTCCGACAACCTGCAATGTGCAACAGACCAACAATTCTCAAACTTACAGCACAGATAAATTAACAAAGTAAAGAGAAGTTACTGGAAAGGCATTTGCAATGCAACTAAGAAAAACAACAGATTCTGCTGTGAACTGCAGTACCATACAAATTGAAACTGTTTAAGCTTATCAATTACAGATATTTTACAATGGATGACTGTAATCTAATTAAATATTTATACAGATAACTGCAACCAATCACTTACAAAATAGTTTTTTTTATTTCCATGAACTAGTTTTTGAGCCTTTTCAGCATCATCACCACATGGAGCATACAAATGTTACATATTTATTCTCGTAGGGTGATGCTGGTTACTTGCTCTGTGACAACAAGACAGCAAACACTATTGCCATGAGTGATAGTTAAATAGCAACTTATGTTAAAAGTGAATTAATTTACTTACTGCTCAATGCAAAAAGACAATACAAATGGAAGCTACAAGATGGATATTAAGAAGTGTACTGCCCACGCTCCCACCATAAGTAAACAAATTCATTGTTCAACACAACTTGCCATATAACTATCGCACATGGCGATACATTAAAGTATTTACTGTCTTTGTGACAATTTCTGCATTCTGCACCTGAAGTTGAATCTGAAAAGGCTCGAAAATTAGTTTGTGGAAATGATCAAATATTTCATAAATGACTGGTGACAGTTTCTGTGTTTATATTCACTGAATATAAATAGTCAAACTGAGTTTTAATAAACAAAACTGTGCAAGTTCACAGATGACCAAGTCTGATCTAAATTTGTGTTCAGCTCTGTTCAGTGTATGAGGTGGACACCGTGAAGAATAAAATGGTGAATGATTTATGCAGCCACGCTTGCAAATGTTATAAAAATTTCTACGATTTTGGTTTTTTTTTCTGCTAACCAATGTTGTCTTTATGGAGAAGGTGCTGCAATTTACTGAGGAGAACCAATGATTCACAATTAGAGAACCTGGCAGCCATTATACAGTATGAATCAACACTGATCCTCGTTATGTGAAACTGTCACAAAGCATCTGCTGTTCCAAAAATTGTGACTTCCTAAAATCATACCTTGAAATACAGTCAATGCTGTCTGAAATGTTGCCCAGTACAGCTAAATGCTTTTCATTGCCCCCCTAACTCACCTTCTGCCCCCAATCTCTGTGATACCCTGGTCAGACCCTAAACTACTCCTCCAACCATTTGCCTAGCCTATAGCTCCTACCCCTGATCCCATTCCTGCAGTAAGGCTTGAACTATGCATGGTCCTACCACTATCTGTATCAGCCCTGTAACTGGCGAAGCATATAATATTAAAGGGGAAGCCACCTGTGAAGCAACACACATTGTGTACCAGCTGTCACTTGAACGGTGTTAAACCATTTACAGTGTTATGACTACCCCCAAGTTACCAGTTAGGATAAATGAGCACAGACAGAGGGTGTATACTGCCAACACACAATAATGCATAAAATGCTCAGCATCGTGACAGTCATGAGTTCGGTGCCTCTCTCACCACAAGTGCCATCTGGATTCTTCCTCATGACACCAGTTTCTCAGAATTCTGCGAGTGGGAACTGGCATTACAACATGTGCTTGGTTATCACTGCCCATCAGGTCTAAATTTACATTAATTTACATTAATTTCCATAGTCTCAGCATTTCTTTTCAGTTACTTTTCCTTATATATTTTTCCAACCTATTTCTCCATTCCCTCATATATTTACCATGTAAAATGCAATTAGCTTCCCGCTCTTACGTGATGTTTTTCAGTAATCTGTGTCTTGCCATTACCCATGTTCCACATTTAAGTTCTCAGGTTTTCATATCTCATTTGGTGCAGACACCAATGATCAATCGTTTCTTCTCATTCCATACAGGAAGTCTCCCCTGATCCAAGGTTACTGGCAACTTTTCCATAATTCTCCCATTTCCTTAACCTCGTTAGTGGTTTTCCTTCCTCCTCCTTCCTTTCCTCTCAGCCCTTCTGCCAGGAGGAGCCACTGGCTCTAAAAGCTTCCACATCTTTTGTGTGTATTTCTTGTACTACCATTTAGTGTGTAAAGTTTTTTGTCTATCCACTTATATTTCTACTGGATCTGATAGCTTCTCTAAGAGAATGTCCAGGAATACATTAAAACATTCCAACTATTTTTAAATGTGCTCTGGTACTTTATTACACTTGTTTCAATGCTTGTTCTTTACGTCTTCATTTTCTTTTAGTAAATGCTTATCATACTGACTTTACACATTGTTATTGCAACATTTTATTTGCTAATACAAGGTGAGTCTACAAAGTTAGGAGAACTGTCACAGAAAAAAGAAACAAGAGTTACAAATAAAATACCTTTACTGTCCTTAAAAGTAATGACCACTAGTTACAACACATTTCTGAAATTGGTTTAAAACTTTTGCAAACTGTCAGCATACATTGCTTGTGCAAGTGCTTGAAGCTCCAATGGATATTCCGGACATCTGCTAGTGTTCATGAACAATAGTGCGTACACTGTCTTTGCTTTTCTTTAACTCTTCTACTCTCACCAACCATCCGGAAGCATCCATCACACTCATGTTATTGGAAAATGGAGCAAAAAAATGGAGTAAAACATGGACATGATGTTTTGCTTCAACTTAAGCAAATGGTGATGAAGACTCACGGAATGTTAATGTGAATATGTGGTGTTGATGCGGTGAGTAAAAAAGGTGTCTTCTGAATGGTTTAAATGATTTAGAGGCACGAAGTATGGCGTTGTGGATGAGCCAAATTTGGGTCAACATGCATAATCCCAGGCAACAATGAATCAATGCAATAGATGTTTGTGCATGATTAATAGCTGCGCCTGAGAAAGAGAGCTGAAAAGTTGAAGGTAAGCAAGGACAGTCTAAACACTACAGTTCATGAAAATTGCAGACTTTGGAGATATCTGATAGTGTGTGACCGCAGTGCTTCGAGCCATTCCACAAGGTGCATTTGCTGACAGTTTCCAACTGTTTTATAAGCGATGTCAGAAGTGTGTTGTGACTGATGGTGATTACTTTGAAGCTCAGTAAAGATGTTTTGTTTGTAACTCCCGTTTCCTTCACTATCAGAGCATTCACCAAACTCTTCAGGTGCACCATGTATTATACACTGTTTGCTGTCTTTAAGTTTCATTCACTCTTTAGTCGTAGTTTCAAAACTTGTTACTCTACTCGACAGTCTCAAGTTATAAATTCCGAAAAATGCTGGTTGTTCTAAGGAAGACCTGCATTACAGCTGACAAGTACCTTTCCTTCGAGGCTGGTGGCTACAGAATCGCAGAGCTTCCCTGCAATGTCTGCAGCGACGTTCTTTGCTATCAAGTGGTCCTTCAATTTGTCCAGGACTGGTGCCATATCTTCTTGTGTCAGGCTCTTGCTGCCCACGAGGCCTCTGCGGAGACAGCGATTAAGGTTTAATAAACACAAATCTCAACAAATAGTAGTTGCCAACTACTGATGTCCAATTACATTGTACGATACCACATAGTGAGACCAATGACTATAAGCACAAAGGCCTCAAAACATCCAATAAAATGCTCAGATGAAGTTTCCAAGCGAAATGCAATCAATGTAGTCATATACAAGGGATAGGCATAATGTTTCAATCATTAACTTGATAAAATAAAGTTTTGTAATTAATTTTTTGTTCATCTTTAGGTACATGTCTACAGCCTCGGTACACACTGAAATCCCATGTCGTGGAATTTTATCTCTCTGCTACAGGAATCAAAACAAAATTATTAAGTTGAGTATTGTGGCATAATTTGTTTTCTGTATTTGAAGGGGAACAATTCTGCAACAATCCATAAGGAGTTAATGGAAGTGTGCAGCAACAATGCATCATCATATAACACACTTGTCAGGCGATGCAGTTGATTCCAATCTAGTCAAAGAAGTCTGAATGATGATGATCGAAATGGCATATAATCGCTCTGAAGGATTAATGGAGGCTCGGGTGTTCACAGACTGGGGTATCACAATTGAGAAACAATTAGTATAAGTTTCCACATCTTGCACAACACAGGTTGCTCCCACTGTATACTGTAACTGCTCACTACCATTCAAAAAGCCCCCCAAACATAGAAAGCAAGGAGAACACTGCAGCATGTCAGGTCATTCTATATGATCTCTTTAAGTGCGTGAGTACCAAGGAAGGATGTTTTGTGTACTACAATGATCCTGACAACGGAATAAAGCAAGGAGGGGAAAAGTGGACCACCAACACCAAAAAAGAAGTCCCAACAACAGTTGTTGTTTTGGGCCTGCCATGGCACAGTGCTAGTAGATTATGCTCAACATCCCAGGTCATTCTGCGCAGCACACAGTGATACATGCTGCTTGTTTTGGCTATCAAACTTAGCCTCGAGCTGTGTTCTCCTGACACACCTGCCAGTGACTTTTCCTTCTTCTCTCAGATGATGAAACCACTGCAAGGCAGTAATTTTCAGAATGAAGATAAGAATTTTCAAGGAGGAATGTATATACAATCAACGTCTCCAACAAGTTGTGCACTGTCAAGGAAAATGTCTAGAATGAAGGATGAATACGAAGAGAAGAACTAGCACCATCACTAAGTTTCATGGCCGTAGTTTGAGTTTTGGTGGTGATAATTACAACTTTATGACTATCCCAGGTGCATTAAAGTGTTCACTGGACTCCCAAAAATGTTATATGGATCTTCCAACTCTCTACTGCTCTAGACACGAAAATGCCTATGACGAAAGTGGCAGAGAGAGAGTCCTTGTGTAGCAAATACATCAATATTTTCCTTTTTTTGTTTCTTCACTGCCAGTGAAGTTTCTTCACAGCCAGTCTGGGGTTGCATAGTGGCATACAATGCTGAGCAAAATGTTCTCTATTTCAGTGACTGTTTCACAACTCTTGACATCTGGATACTTCTACGAACACAAGCTTCTCCGAATTACTTAGACGGGTGTGGTCTTCCCAACTTATCCTCCGATCCCACAATCCTCGAGGCCGCGATCTCCTCTAGCACCCTGCAACACATCCGTCTCCACCATTGACTAACGTAACTACCCCCACTTGCATGCTCCTCCAAAAAAAGTCTCCCTCTTCTTCTGTTCTGTCACCCCCTCTCAATCTACCTTTCAGCGTCATGTGCTGCAAAAGTCTCCCGCTGCCTGTGGCTACAACAGCTGCCATGTCTCTATTCTGTGCACCTGCTGGCTCTTGTTGAGCTGCAATGTGGCACAATGTAGTCAGCTTGGACAGTGTTGGCTTGTTTTGGGGAAGGAGACCAGACAACGAGGTCATCGGTCTCATCGGATTAGGGAAGGACGGGGAAGGAAATCGCCCGTGCCCTTTTAAAGGAACCATCCCGGCATTTGCCTGGAGCGATTTAGGGAAATCACGGAAAACCTAAATCAGGATGGCCGGACGCGGGATTGAACCGTTGTCCTCCTGAATCCAAGTCCACTGTCTAACCACTGCGCCACCTCGCTCAGTTTGGACAGTGTATTAACGTAGCTGTGGAGAAGAATTTGCCCAAAAGCTAGAAATGTTTTCAGCCCCGTTATGTGGCCACCGATGACTCAACCACTTACAAGTACGTTTTTATAAATGATACTTTCTCAGCTAGTAAATGGTGACCTGGGTAATCTACGACTGCAATATTAGCCTGACTCTCAGTCAATCCATGTAGTCCCCAGGAAACTTCAAGTCTTTTTCTATAGCAGAAATATTCTTTTCTAATTTTAATTATGAATTTTGAGATTCTATCACCACGTTCTCAAAAGATACAGGATGAGTTTTGAAATATGTGAAAATACTTACATGTAAATAAATGTACCTAAATAGTTTCTGCTGTCCTCCAGAAATTAACAGTTCCCACTAAGGCTCTAAACAATGCTTCAAGGCATATATTCTGGACAAAAAATATGGTGGTGAAAAAAGCAGATTGTAACTTATTATTTTCAGGGAAGACTTGGCCGTATCCATTCCACATCGAGGACCATCAACTGAAATGTACATTCTGAACATCAACAGCAACTCTTTTTACAGCCAGGCATTTTTTTAAATTTTTGCCAAGCACAAAAAGAAAGGACAAATGAAGGGCTGGTAAAAACAAGAGAAGACTCTTGAAAATAGACATCTTATTAGTGTGCACAATGTGCAGTTCCTCTCTGTGCTGCACAATATTTTACAATATTTCACCCAGAAAGAGACTTGTGATTATGCGAAAATAATATTTCATTCTATTCTCTAATATTTTCTATTTATCCTAATAACTTTCGTTTTTGACTGTAAACCATAATCAACAAAGAAATGTTTCAATGAGTGAGCACTACACATGCTCAACTGTATTAGTGAGTGCTTGGGGAAATTACCCACTGAGGCAGAGGAGTATGCACCTATGTTGGTAATACTAGCTACATTTGCATAAAGTTTTTTTTCCCTAATTAAGAGGTCTGAAGCATGCATAAGAATGAAGCAGGATGCTGAAACTCTTCATTTTAAGGACAACCTACCTGAACATAGAAAACACTCTCTGTGCCTTTGACGTGCCACTGGAAGAGGCATTAGTTTGTCTTGTTGTCTGAATGTCTCCAATACCATCATCTTCATCATACTCTGCCTCCGAGTCACTGGATTCCACCTCCAAGTCACGTATTCCTCCACTCATTGTACCCACCATCTACAATATTAAATAACATGCTACACGGTGTTTTGAAAATGCTGTTTCTATATAGAAATATAGTGCATACTACGCATATATTACAAACTATTTTGACATCTATCATAATGGAATGTTATGATTTTTGGGGATAAAAAAACTTTTTTTAAGTGAAGCATACAGCAACTGTGAAAGACTGTATTATAAAAAAATGCTACAAAGTAAGCAGTCACAATTTAATGCAATATTTTTGCATGACAAGTTTAAAACTTCATCATACTGTCACAAGATAATGAAGACAAGAATCATATAATTGAGGATTTAACGCTTAAAACACACTGTATGAAAATATTACATTAAGTTATGATGGGCTATATGGTGCAAAATTAGTTGGTTTTAAGTAATGAATAAACTTCTTTTCAGTTGAATGGTAAAAACTAATGTGTTCAAAGGGAAATTATGCACTCACATACAGGAAGGACTGTGTTCTCTTTACCTTTTTTTGTAACGCCAAGCCTAATACTGTATTCTCTGGAAACTGAATTACAAAGTGTTCACTTTTAATCTGCTGGGAAATTCTGTCCATCATTCACTACTTGATATACATGTTAGATGAGAAACAGATGGCCTTTGAACATTAAGATTCACTGTAAGAGTGAGTGAGTGAGTGACTTTTTTTTTTTTTTTTTTTTTTTTTTTTTTTTTTTTTTTTTTTGAGATGTTAAAAAGAATATAGACTGAACAGCAATACTGATGTTGAGTTACCGAAGTGTCGGGTCGTGGTGCCACAGCATCTCTGTCTTCTGGCTTATCCCTTGTCCTCTCAAGATTTGCCACATCACGTGATGTCCCTCCTAGTTCCCAAACTCTGGGTTTCTTGCCTGCCTTCTCTTTCTCAGGCTTTGGGCTTTTCCTGTGACAAGATGTGTCCATGAAGAACTTTGTTACATTTTATTATCACAAATACATAAGGTCATCCTTTGTGCATAAAAAATTCAATGTTGGCTCTATACTTTCATTTATTCCATCAAACACAAATACAAATTACACATAATTTATGACGCAATAGTCAGAAACGGATTAAGGCATCTTATGCTTGAATTGCATGTAGTTTTCCATTGACACATTAACGTGCATTACTTATTTCAGTACAGTACTTCAATATACACTTTATTTCTACTATCAAGTATTAAAAGTAAATGGTAAACAAAAATACTGAACTTTATATTGTTAAAGACAAGTGATACATAATTTCTCAGTTCATTGCTTTGAAATTTAGCTTAAAAAAAAAAAAAAAATAATAATAATATGGAGGACTTCAAGCACTGTTTATGTCTATTGTTACCTTTTGAGAAATAACGAGAAAAACCCAGTAATCCATCACATGCTCCAGGTTTCACATTCAATATCTTTTGTATCAGAAGCCACATATGATCAACATGGTTAATACCAAGGATGTAAACGGAGCTCAAGATACGAAATAAAACTCAGATTTAATTTACTTAAAATAACCAATCATTTGTCTTTATAAGAGCTCAGATTGAAAACTGAAAATCTTAATTCTTGGCAGACATGTGTATTAGACTCAAATACTCTTGACTAAAAAAATCTAGTTGCGAATTAGGTCAAAAGTTGGTCAACATGTATGCAACTAACTTAAAAACAGGAGAATATAATAAATAAGAACGGCTTATAGTGGACCAAATGGTTTAGAAATTATCTCTCAATGTGAAAATTAATTTACCACATCAAGTGGAGTAAAATGCATGCCAATTTTGGAGCCTATGGTTTATGCAGGAGCATCAGAAGTGTGGTAAAATAACTTAAAGTGGAATTTTAAATGGAGTAATAAAGCAAACAAACTGGAAGAATGGAAGAAGAAATTGCAACAGTGACTGTAATCAAAAGACAGAAACATTACTGTCACAAAGAAGAAAAAAAAGCATAAAATAAAAATTTGTTACTGAGTTTGTGAGAAAGGGAAATTAGGGAAAATGTATGCATTTGAGAACCTACTCACTTCAAACTGACCTGAAATCTTTACTGCAATAAATTTTTAATTGTCAGGGTGTTCCAGAAGGCAGTATTGGTGGTTTTTTTTTTTTTTTTTTTTTTTTTTTTTTTTTGTGGTTTTCGGGCGCACAACTTCAATGGTCATTAGCGCCCTGACTACTCTAAGAATGCACCGCGAGGCACAAGTTGACAACAACAACTAAAAGGGAAAACACAATAAAAGACAGACTGACAGGCATAGGATTAAAGAACATCATCAAATGTCCTTAGCGAGGTTTGTCAAATTGATAAAACAAAGAACACGAGCAGCTGCTCGTGGGTCATCCGCTAAAATGGCATCTAAAGTATTAGGCAGGTTAAGATCGAGGCGCAGTGTGGTAAGATCTGGACAGGACATTAAAATGTGTCTAACCGTCAGCAAGTGCCCACATGGGCAGAACGGCGCCGGCGCAGCCGTCAGCAGATGGCGATGGCTGAACCGGCAGTGTCCAATTCTTAACCTTGCTAAAACGACCTCCTCCCGCCGAGAAGGGCGTGAGGAGGACGTCCAAGCCATGGGAAGAGGTTTTAAGGCCCGAAGCTTGTTGTCGGTAAGTGCAGCCCAATCGGCATGCCACAGCGACACAACGCGCCGACAAATGACCCTGCTAAAATCGGACGAAGGGACACAACAAGAAGCTGTCCGAGGCTGGAGGACCGCAGCCTTGGCCGCGGCATCTGCAGCTTCGTTCCCAGGGATACCGACATGGCCAGGAACCCACATAAAGCTAACCGGCGTACCGACGTCCACCAGCTGCTGAAGAGAGCGTTGGATCCGGTGTACGAAAGGGTGAACCGGGTACGGATCACTGAGGCTCTGGATGGCACTCAGGGAATCTGAGCAGATGACATAAGCAGAATGTCGGTGGCGGCAGATGTAAAGAACAGCCTGGTAGAGGGCAAAGAGCTCAGCTGTGAAGACCGAACAATGGCCATGGAGCCGGTATTTGAAACTTTGTGCCCCGACAATAAAGGAACACCCGACCCCGTCATTGGTCTTAGAGCCATCTGTATAAATGAAAGTCATGTCGATGAACTTCGAACGAAGTTCCAAAAAACGGGAGTGGTAGACCGAACCGGGGGTGACCTCTTTTGGGAGCGAGCTGAGGTCGAGGTGAACGCGGACCTGAGCCTGGAGCCAAGGTGGCGTGCGGCTCTCGCCCACTCGAAAGGTTGCAGGGAGTGAAAAATTAAGGTGTTGAAGGAGGCGACGAAAGCGAACTCCAGGGGGTAGCAGGGCAGAGACATACAACCCGTATTGACGGTCAAGAGAGTCGTCAAAAAAGGAACGATAAGACGGATGGTCGGGCATTGACAGTAGCCGACAGGCATACCGACAAAGCAGTATATCGCGCCGGTAGGTGAGTGGCAATTCGCCAGCGTCAGCATGAAGACTCTCTATGGGACTGGTATAAAATGCTCCGATCGCAAGTCGTAAACCCCGATGTTGTATGGAGTTGAGGCGGCGTAAGATGGATGGCCGTGCAGAGGAGTATACGAAGCTCCCATAATCCAGCTTGGAGCGGACGATCGACCAATATAGACGAAGTAGGACGGTTCGATCCGCTCCCCACGACAGACCACTGAGAACACGGAGGACATTTAAAGAACGGGTACAACGGGCGGCCAAATAGGACACATGTGGAGACCAGCTAAGTTTCCTGTCAAATGTAAGGCCTAAAAATTTGGTTGTCTCCACGATTGGGAGAGCAACGGGACCGAGTCGTAAGGACAGTGGGAGAAACTCTTTGTAGTGCCAGAAGTTAATACAGACCGTCTTCTCGGCAGAAAAACGGAAGCCATTGGCGACACTCCAGGAGTAAAGACGGTCAAGAGAACGCTGAAGACAGCGCTCCAGGACACGTGTACACTGGGCGCTGCAATAGATGGTAAAATCGTCCACGAAAAGGGAGCCTGATACATCAGCTGGGAGGCAATCCATTATTGGATTGATCGCGATGGCGAAGAGAGCGACGCTTAAAACTGAGCCCTGTGGCACCCCATTCTCCTGGCGAAAGGTGTCTGACAGGACAGAACCCACACGTACCCTGAACTGTCGATCCATTAAAAAGGAACGAATAAAAAGAGGGAGGCGACCGCGAAGGCCCCATGTATGCATGGTGCGGAGAATGCCCGCCTTCCAACAGGTGTCGTAAGCCTTCTCCAAATCAAAGAACACAGCCGCGGTCGGGCGCTTCCGCAAGAAGTTATTCATAATGAAGGTCGACAAGGTAACCAGATGGTCAACAGCAGAGCGGCGCCTACGAAATCCACATTGTAATTGGTAAGTAGGCGTCGAGACTCGAGCAGCCAAACCAATCGAGAGTTAACCATTCGCTCCATCACTTTACAGACACAGCTGGTAAGCGAGATAGGTCGGTAACTGGAGGGCAAGTGCTTGTCCTTCCCCGGCTTAGGAATCGGGACAACAATAGACTCGCGCCAGCATGCGGGAACATGTCCCTCAATCCAGATGCGATTGTATGTACGAAGAAGAAAACCTTTACCCGCAGGAGAAAGGTTCTTCAGCATCTGAATATGAATAGAATCTGGCCCTGGAGCAGAGGACCGTGACCGGCCAAGTGCGTTTTCGAGTTCCCGCATGGTGAATGGGGCATTATAACTTTCACAATTCGAGGAGCGGAAGTTAGGTGGCCTAGCCTCCTCTGCCTGTTTGCGGGGGAGGAAGGCAGGGTGGTAATGAGCGGAGCTCGAAACCTCTGCGAAAAAGCGGCCGAAGGCATTGGAGACAGCCTCAGGGGCCACAAGGACGTCATTCGCGACCTTCAAGCCAGAAACTGGTGTGTGGACCTTAGTGCCAGATAGCCGGCACAGGCTACCCCAGACAACAGAAGAAGGAGTAAAACTGTTGAAGGTGCTCGTGAAAGCAGCCCAGCTGGCTTTCTTGCTTTCTTTGATAATACGACGACACTGAGCACGTAATCGTTTATAACTGATACAATTCGCCACTGTAGGGTGGCGTTTAAATGTGCGTAAAGCACGACGACGAGCACGTAAAGCGTCTCTACATGCTGCGGTCCACCAGGGGACCGGTACGCGACGTGGAGAAGAAGGAGGGTGAGGGATGGAATATTCAGCAGCAGCGAGAATGACTTCCGTGAGGTGTGCGACCTGACGATCGCAGCTTGTAAAGGTTTGATCCTGAAAGGTCACCCTGGAAGAGAAGAGCCCCCAGTCTGCCTTGGAGATGGTCCAATTAGAGAAGCACGGAGAGGGGGTATGCTGCAGGAGATGGATAACACACGGGAAGTGGTCGCTCGAATATGTATCAGAAAGTGCATACCACTCAAACCGGCGTGAAAGTTGGGGAGTACATATAGAGAGGTCTAAATGGGAATAGGTGTGAGATGTGTCCGAAAGAAAAGTAGGGGCGCCAGTATTGAGGCAGACAAGACCGAGCTGGTTGAAAAGGTCTGCTAACAAGGAGCCCCTCGGGCAGGATGCTGGAGAGCCCCAAAGGGGATGGTGGGCATTGAAGTCTCCAGTTAACAAAAATGGTGCAGGTAGCTGAGCAATAAGTTGCATCACGTCTGCCCTGGTAATGGCAGATGACGATGGAGTGTAAACGGTACAAAAGGAAAACGTAAAAGTGGGGAGAGTAATGCGGATGGCAACTGCCTGCAGGCCGGTGTGCAACGTGATGGGATCATAGTAAATATCATCCCGGACCAGCAACATAACCCCTCCATGAGCTGGGATACCTACCACAGGGGGTAGGTCAAAACGCACAGAGGTGTAGTGTGCCAAGGCAATTTGATCGCATGGGCGTAGCTTCGTTTCCTGGAGGGCTACGACGAGCGGACGATGCAAGCGGAGCAGCAACTTCAAGTCCTCTCGGTTGGAGCGAATGCTGCGAATATTCCAGTTAATAAGTGCCATTGTAAGAAAAGGAAGATGAGAGAAGGGGTCACCTCGAAGGCCGCTTAGGGCCTGGCTTCGAGCGAGCACTGCCGCCGCTAGCAGGAGGCGGACAGTCATCGTCCATGGGGTCTATAGGGTCATCGGCCATCTCGGGAGGATGGCCGGGAGGGGGAGCTTCCTCCGCCGGTGAACGGCCAGATGTACGGCTACCAGCGGTGCGGCCAGGCGAAACGGATGACGGCCTGGGGCGGCAACCGCTGGGTGGCGCAGGAGAAGAAAGGCGCCGCGGCGGAGAAGGAGAACTGTGCTTCCTATGCGCCTTTTTAGAAGGACGTTTGGTGGAAGTACCAGTCGAAGGCTGGGAGGTCGAGGGACGGAGGAAGTCTGCACGGGACGGTTCCTTCTTGAAGGCCCGTGCATCTGACTTCGGGGTCTTCGACTGAACAGAAGCTGAGGAAGTGGCTGGTGTCTGTGGGGTGATGGGAGGAAGAGGAGACGTCGACCGCGCGATCTTAGCACTGGCCGAACGGACGACCGTGGTGCTGAAGGTCAGATAGCATGTCTGGATTGCTACCTCCCGGGTAGTCCGAGGAGAGGCGAGGACAGTGCTGTATTTCCCTGCTGGGAGCAGCGTGGGCTTCCTACTAGCCAATAGCTTGCGAGCAGCCGAGGTGGACACTTTCTCTTTGACTCGAATTTCCTGGATACAGCGTTCTTCCTTATAGACAGGACAGTCGCGGGAGGATGCGGCATGGTCACCCTGACAGTTCACACAACGAGGAGACGGAGGTGGACAGTCACCCTCATGGGCATCCCTGCCACAAGTGACACATTTAGCCGCATTGGAGCAAGACTGTCGAGTGTGATTGAAACGCTGACACTGGTAGCAGCGCGTAGGTGTCGGGACATAGGGACGAACAGAAATAACCTCGTAGCCCGCCTTGATGCGCGATGGCAGCTTAACACTATCGAAGGTTAAGAAAAGTGTCCGGGTCGGTACAAGGTCATTGTTGACCTTTTTCATGACCCGATGGACAGCCGTCACGCCCTGCTCAGCGAGGAAAGATTGAAGATCCTCGTCAGTCAATCCGTCGAGAGAGCTACTATAGACTACACCACGAGACGAATTCAAAGTGCGGTGGGCCTCCACCCGGACAGGGAACGTGTACAAGAGTGTGGCCCGAAGCAGTTTTTGTGCCTGAAAGGCACTCTCAGTTTCTAGTAATAAGGTACCGTTACGCAACCTGGTACAAGATTTGACAGATCCGGCTATGGCATCTACGCCCTTCTGGATAACGAAAGGGTTGACAGAGGAAAAATCCTTTCCGTCCTCAGATCGAGAAACTACGAGGAACTGTGGGGCAGGCGGTAGTACTTTTGTCACTGTTGGCTGGTCACGTTTCCGTTTGTGGGTCGAAGTCGAAAGCGATGGAGTAGAATCCATTGCGGAGGAATCCCCCATGATTGCCAGCGTCTCCGATGGCGCGCTCCTTCCTTGTGGGGACCCTCTCAGAGGGCACTCCCGCCTTAGGTGAATGTTTACACCTCAGGTCACACCTCCCGAGAAACAGACGGAGGGACCAATCGGCATGGTCAGAAGGTATCAGCTCAGGCAATCACCCCTCCCCGGGCCTGGCCTTTACCAGGGGGTACGCGCGTGCCTTACATGTCTACCCAGGGCGGGGACTTACGCGTTACCCTGTCACCGGCTACGCGTGCGAACGCGTGGGTCGGCCTTCAGACACGCACAGGGAGGAAGGAAGAAGAGGAAAAAGAAGAGAGAGGGAGAAAGAGGACAGACTGTCTCAAACGCCGAGGCGGAGACCAGAGAAGGCAAGGAGAAGAAGGCAATGAGAAAGCAAGGAGAAGGAGGCAATGAGAAGGCAAGGAGAAAAAGGCAATGAGAAGGCAAGGAGAAAAAGGCAATGAGAAGGCAAGGAGAAAAAGGCAATGAGAAGGCAAGGAGAAGTCAAGGGAAAGAGTAAGGAAGACAGTGAAGTAGAGAAGAGCAAAGAAAGGAACCAACAAAAGGAAGGAAGAAACGAGAAGAGAAAAACCAAAAAGACCACGATTATAGGTCGTGAAACCGTCCGTCTCCGGACGCAGGCGCTAACTACCCCCGTGAGGGGGATGGACTCCTTTTAGTCGCCTCTTACGACGGGCAGGAATACCTCGGGCCTATTCTTACCCCGGACCCGCAGGGGTAGCAGTATTGGTGTGTACAATTATGAAAGAATCACTAAACATACTTAATGGGAAAAAAGAAAACCCCAATCATGAAATGGGGCATTCTTAGAAAATATTACTGCTAATCACTGCATTCTACCAGAAAATGTGGAACTTTTGTAGTTCCCGGATAACACATCAATTACACTGTCAATATAACATTGTGTTACTTGCAGTCTTAGAGCCTGCTTATTCTCATCTGTCTTGACAACTTAGTGAGTACAACAGTTTTTCAAAATAGAGCACAGGCTCTAATTGACAATAACAAGTCAGACCATATAGTTCCACACTTTTTATGGAAAGTATGATAGACCAAAATTTGCAATCTATATGGAGGTGCATGTTAGGATCCCAGGTACTACACACTAATATCACTCCTCAAAATGCTTTTTCATTTCCAAATAATAATAATAATAATAATAATATCTGAATTTTGCATCATGCTCTAGAGACTTAAAATTCATATAATTACCAAGAGATGTGGCGTAGTTCCTAATATGCAAAAGATCGTTGGTTTGAATCTCATCAAGTGATAGTAATTTTTTTGTTTGTAAATCTTTATCAAAATGACTCTGATCATTATTTTTATTCAGTTAATTGGTTTAAATGTATTTTTTTCTGACATCTTCTCATGTCATTTGAATCATTGTATCAACTTTTTCGTTTGCTCTCATTTTTTATTATCTATCATTCTTTTTTCATTTGGAATATTTACACATTTGATTTTAATTATTTTTTATTTACCTATCACTCTATTTAAAAGTTTGAAAATATCGCATTACTGGTTAAAGTACAGATTTATACTGGCTGTGCAACAGTGTCAAAAAAAGTAAAATGTAAATAAGTAAAACCACATGGAACAAGATTTACAATGAAAAAAAGTGATTATGAAGAAAAAATGAGAGCAAATGAAAAAGTTAATGCACTGATTAAAATCACATTGCAAAGTATTAGAAATAAAAAAATACATTTAAAACAATGAATTGAATAAAAACAATGATAAGTCATTTCAATAAAGATTTAAAAATAAAAAATTTGCTAGCATCTGAAGGGATTCAAATCAATGACTTTTGCATATGAGGAACACATACCAGTACACTATGCTGCTGTTCCAGATAATACTATTGATTTTAATGCTCTAAAGCACAACACAAAATTATGATATTTTTAACTGATTACGCACAAACAAGAGCCCGCTTTGATGAATGGCACGAGGGTGTAGTGCTTGGCACCACAGTCTATTTTATCATACAGGCAGATTTCAAAAAGTCGATTTCACCTCTGGGGGCCTCTCCCCCGACTAGAAAATTTCTTGGTAGGGAGCGCACACCAAGTTATCTCAAATGCAGAGACATCAATGAGAGCGTAAGTGGCTTCATGTGTGTCACAGTGAAGTGTGTTGAGGACCTCATGGTTCCTGAAGTACAGAGTCTGCCAGAAAAAATGTACACACACTAAGGAACCAAAAGTATTACTTGTGTGTGTATTTTGTGTTTAATAATTGATCACATATGTTGTACAACCTTCAGTTTAGCACATGGTTACTTTACATGTTCAAAATGTTCACCGTTCGCAGCTATACAAATAACAGAATGACGAGCGGTCACTGCAGCTACATCAGTCAGTGTTACAGTGGAGATTGCTGCACATGTCACTGTAATCTCCTAGCAAGCGTGGCTTCCGCCGATAAACGTTATCTTCCACAGTTCCCCCACAAGTAAAAGTCCATAGGTGTTAGATCTGGCGGCCATGGAGGGAACTCAATGGGCCCTCTTTGTCCAATCCAATGCCACAGAAAATTGTAATCCAGGAAAGCTCGTATGGCTACTTGGTAGTTGGTCACACCCCGTCCTTTTAGTATACAACCTCTTCTTCAGCTCCATAAAGTGCATGTATACCTTGCAAAATTGATGTGCGTAACATTTTTAACATGAGAGCTGACAAAGCGGGACTTGTAGCTGTACGCTGTCTTTCTGGTCGTCCTTTGTGAGTATCACAAATCGTTCCATGCAATTCGATCTTGTCAATGATGTATTTAATTGTTAGGCGGGTTGGCAGTTCTGTTTCAAACTCTTGCCTCCACTGAAGTTGCACTTCAACAGCATTATCAAACTTTAACACCATTTCACAATACATTTTCCTTGCTCGAATGTCAAGCGTGCTCCAGCCATCTTGTTTGCTCCATACCGAGATGAAAGTACTAACATCTGCGAGCCAACAACACACACTTAAATCAAATCGAACGACAATATCGATATCTTGACAGAGCTGACAAAGAGTGTGTACATTTTTCTGGCGGATTCTGCATAATAACGATCTTCCAGACAATACTAACAGTAACTTCAGATTTTTTGTAGTTTATGCAGTTATCTGTAATTACAAACTGTCTGGCAAAATCTGTATCTTGATAAGATTTCAAGATCATGCGAAGATCCAAACTAGCTTTAAATACTCATAAAGAAGAAGAAGAAGAAGAAGAAAAACTGTAGTATCCTGTGTCTACAGTATCAACAGGTCACATCTGGAACCAGCCAACTTGTGGATACACCCGGTTTTAACAGTTTGTGGCGACATGAAACTGAACCATCACACACACTCACTCATACAGCAAGCAGTGAACAGACTTCAGTTCACTGCTAGAACATTACAGAAATGTAATCAGTCTACAAAAGAGTTGAAAAGCACTAACAGGGGGTCTCATCTCTTGACTTTCTCTCCATAGAACTGATTAATGATGTACTTCAGGGTGTTTAACCTAGTTTGCACTTTCAGAAGTACAACATTACTGACAGGGGATACTGAATATATACAAAGAAGGCCAGTATAAATGGTCAAACATTTGTCCGATTCACGGAAAACATCATGGACATGCTCGAAGATAAACAACGCTCTCATTGGGACTGCGAGGACAAGATTAGACTAATCACAATGCACACAGAGACATTTAAGCTATCTTTTTTCCCTACTCCATATGTGAATGGAAAGGAAAGATACCCTAATAACTTGTTCAGTGGTAAGTATCCTCTTCTACACATTTCACAATGGTTTGCAGCAGCCTTTTTTTTTTTTTATAGGAAAGATAAAAGTCCATAATATACTGCCTGAGCGACAGGCATGTCCTATCCCATCAAAGGCAGGGCTACCTGTGAAATCAGCCATGTTATCTACAAACTATGCTACAACCACTGTGCCACTTTCTATGTGGGTATGACGACTAAGCTACCTGCCCATGTGAACGGCCACTGTCAAACTGTGGCCAAGAGGCACCTTGATCATCCAGCTGCTGAGGATGATGCCCAACTGTTATGTGCTTCACCTCAATTTGGTTTTGTTTTGCTTTAGGGTGCAGAAAACAACTGGGGTCATATGCACCCAAGTCTAAACTATAGAACACAAAGACAGAGAGGAGTTAAAAAATGACTATACGTAAGTCCCAACTGACATAATAGAAGACAGCTAAAAAACGGGAATGTGGAAAAAGGGCTAAAAAGACACTATACAGAAACGGCGGTCCAAAACTAAAAATTAAATGGCCTTCGCCATATTGCTTTGGCGAATAAAAAGTAAAATGCAGTCGACAGCCCATGTGCCATTTGCTAAAATGGCAAATAAATCAGACGGCAAACCCAAGTGGAAACATAAATGGTTACAAAAATGAGCATTCCATCAAGAAGTTGTGGACAGTTAAAACTTGGGCGCAATGTGAACAAAGTGGTGGGGTAGCGCCACTTAGCAAACAACGATGGCTAAAAAGGCCGTGCCCAATACACGGCCAAGTTAAAATAACCTCCTCTTGGCGGGAGGGTATAGAGGAGATTGTCCAAGCTGCTTGGAGAGGCTTAATAAGCCGGAGCTTATTCCCGTTAAGGGAGGACCATTGGCGATGCCAAAGAGACACCTCCTGACGGACAACACACAGATTGCACAGATTGGAGGGAATATAAGTACTCGCAGGCTGAGGTATGAGGACTGCAGCCTTGGCAGCAGTGTCAGCAGCCTCGTTTCCTGGCAGACTGACATGATCAGGAACCTGCAGAAACATCACTCTGGCTCCACCAAGAGTGAGCAAGTGACAGTTTTCCTGGACTCGCTGCACAAAGGGATGGGTAGTGTACAGCACATATAGACTTTGAAGGGTGCCGAGTGAGACTGAGCAGAGGACAATTGAAAGGCACAACCGACCCCAATGTCAGACCAAGAGCCATCAGTGTATACAAAGGTATTATTGTGAAGTTCCATGCAAAGGTTATGAAACTGAAGGCTGGAGTTGTGTCCTTAGAAAGAAAATGAAGGTCAAGGTTAACATGGGCCACTTCATGAAGCCAAGGTGGCGAAGGGTTCACACCCACGGGGAAAGCTGCAGGTAGCGTGAAGGTAAGCCACCACAGCAAGTGCCGGAAGTGAACTCCAGGAGGTAACAGAGAAGAGGGACGAGCCCCATACTGACGATCAAAGGAATCATCAAAGGAGGCAGTATAGGATGGGTGGCCACGCATGGCAGACAAATGGCACGCACACCTGCTGAGGAGAAGGTCACAGGGGTAGGACAGCGGTAGTTCAGCAGCTTCAGCATACGGACTCTCAAACGGGCTTGTGTAAAATGTGTCAGTGGCCAAACGGACACCATGATGGTGGATAGTGTTGAGACGGTGTAAGAGGGATGGACATGCCAACGCATAAACAAAGCACCCCTTGTCAAGTTTCTAACGGACAAGGGATCGATACAGAGGATTGGCACCCCAGGAAGTACCATCGGGGACACATAGGACATTGAGGAACTGCATACAGCAGGCTGCCAGGTAAGATACGTGGGAGGACCAAGAGATTTTCCTTTCGAGCATGAGCCCCAGAAATTTCGCAGTTTCAATGAACGGAAGGCAACAGGCCTTAAATGTAAACATGGTGGGAGAAACCACTTGAGTCGCCAGAAAGTCATACAGACAGTTGTCAGTGGAAAAGCGAAAGCCATCATTTATGCTCCAGGGGTAAAGATGATTGAGACATTGCTAAAGATGCTGCTCCGTGAGACAGATCCGTGGAGAACTGCAACAGATGGCAAAATTGTCAGCAAAAAGGGAGCCAGGATGCCCAGCAGGAAACCGGCCATTACAGGGTTAATGGTGATGCCCGGCAAGAGAGAGAACATTAAGGAGTTTTAGTGGCAATAGCAAAGAGGACGACACTCAGGATGGAACCCTGAGGCACACCGTTTGCCTGGATAAAGGTCTCCAACAAGGTAGAACCCACACGCACCTTGAAAACTCGATCTTTTAAAAATGCCTGAAGGAAACAAGGCAGAAGGCCACGGGAGCCACACGTGTAAAGAGTACAGAGGATATCAGTTCACCAGCAGGAGTCTTAGGCCTTCTCCAATCTAAAAACACAGCCACAGTCTGGGATTTCCACAGAAAACCATTCAAGACAAGGGTGAGCAAAGTAACAAGATGGTCAACTGCAAAGCGCCAAGCCTGAAATCCACACTGTGCATTCATCAGAAAATTGCTAGACCCAAGCCACCGTACCAGCCGGGCATGAATCACACGTTCCATCACCTTGCAAACATAGATGGTAAGAGAGATGGGGATGTAGTCAGGAGGAAGGTTTTTGTCCTTACTGAGCTTAGGTAGAAAACCAGCTGACCGACCTAAAAGTGTGAGGACACCTGAAAACATCGTAGCAGTGAGGACCTCAATTGAACGATATCCATCGTGTTGTTCTGCATGGAAATGTGCTGCTGCTCTTGGAATATCGTCCAGAACAGTAAGGCAGATTTTACACTCTGACCTTCACTTACACCCCTACAAGTTGATGGTTGTTGAAGAACTTAGTCCAGAAGACTGAGTGAAATGTACAGATGCTTGCAATGCAATCTTAGCCTCTGTGCAACCTGACACTATTCTGTAGTGTAGCAAAATTTTCATTACTGTGCAACTGAAACCACTTTTTAATCCCCAAAATGGAAGAGTGTGGTGAGGAACATGACACAGAAGCATTCCGATTTCAACAGGATAGTGCTATGACTACTCATACTGCCCGTCGTTCGCACCAAATTCTGTAAGAACAGTCTCCCGGCTGCAAATGTTTCATGTGCCCCATGCTCCTCGGAGTTGAGCCACTGTGACCTTTTTTGGGGGAGGGGGTGGGGGGTGGGGGAGATACCTCAAAGCAGAGGCTTACAAAGTTTGGCCAAGGACCTTGGAAGCTCTTAAGATGGCAATTACATATGTCATCACTGGAATAACACAAGATATGCTGAGAAGAGTTTTCGAAAACTCATTTTTTGCAACTTAATATGTGCATCACTCGCAAAGGATATAATTTTTACAAGTAAGCTGTCAAATCAGGGAATCCACTCTGCTCCACCTCAAACCTGGTAAGTGGCGGTGAACATTTCGTCCCTAACAAAAGTTGTTTCCCAAGACATGATCTATCACTCCTAGACATTTGTCGAAAACAGTTTAAACACTCCACGTATTAAGTGTTTGAAAATTGTGCTAGCAGTCAAATAATCACTACTCACAAAATTTTTGTTTAATTTGTCTGTTATTTACATATTTTATTCTTCTGTAAATTTTCTTTTTTGTGTTACATTTGTAACTGACATTATTTGATTTGTGAAATACTTAAAAATTCAAAAGTAATTAAATATTCCTCTATTTTCAATAAAAAAAAGGTTTGTATTATTACCAATGGAGTCAAATATAAAACTTGTTACAGTAGACAGTAAAAACACAAAATTACTAGTGCAAACTGATTAATGTCCAATATAAAGGTGTATGAAAATGTGCTTAGCTATAGTCACTCCAAGATTCGTCATTATTATCCTTGTGCTCTGGCATTATACAATTTTTGTTAAGCAATAGTAAGTCTAGAGAATCAGTTCAGAGATGTGTGTGAGAAGAGAGACATATATGTGATTGAAGTGAGTGAGAGAGCAGCGATCTTGTGTAAATTAACTGATGGAAAATGTAATAAATGATAAATGAAGAAACAAGGTCACCTGGAACAATTTATTTAAATGCATACAGCAAATCTGGGAACATTTTTTTGCCATAGGAATCCTCTTATTAGAGTGAACGTAAGAAGATTCCTGACAGTTGCAGTGCTCTGGGTGTGGCAGCTACACGTGCCTACATTAACCGATCACATAATGCAGTTTTGTAAACTTCTCCACGACAATACTCAGTGCAAGCTGTTAGGGATTGTCTTACACCAATTCAATTATAGACAACTGAGCTGAACTTGACAAAAAAGAATGGTGAAGAAATCTATATGACCAGTCATAAGTAGAAGCTGAAAATTTAACTTCTCTTAAATTGGAAATCTGAAAAATTGCTGACTTGTCTGTTTCTTTTCAAAGCATTAAATACTGATCAGAAATGTGCCTGTTGAAGTCGCAATACGATGTTAGCCGACTTACTTTGAGACTTATACCTGTAAATTTTATTTAGTAATAAAGAAAAAGTTAGAACCTACAGAAAATTGTGAGAATTTTAGAGTTATTATTCTTAATAAACTAACTGCTGAGGAAATAGTCATTATTGCAAAAACACACTGTGCTGACAAAGCAAATAGGCTGGGTATTGTCAGGTATCCGGTAACCTCTATTGTACGGAGCAGCGTGCGTCTCTGCGGTTTGTACTCACTGCTTGGTCGCTTTGGGACTGCGAGCCATCTTCTGAGCCAGTCGCATTCTGTTCTGGGCTAGGATTTCCTCATTCAAAAAGTCATTCGATTTGGAAGAAGGCGACACAGGAATGACTGGTGCTGGTGGTGGAACTGGAGCTGGAGCTGTTACTGTGGACGAAAAAAGAAAACCCCCATCACTGGTGGATTGGCAATTGCACTGGATTATTACAACACTGCTAATAATCTGTCTCTCGACCACCTCCCTGACTGCAGTGAAGTGCTTCCACCTCCACTGCTCTTACCAAATGGAAAAAATAGGATGAACATAATCCATAAATACAGCCTTCCCCATAACAACAAATTGAAATACTGAATATTTCAAGATACAGTATACTCTATACTCTCAATCATTTGGGGTAATGGGGGGAGGGGGTGTGTAAAAGACAAGATGCACAAATAATCAAGGTATTTTCAAATGTGTGTTCTTTATTTGAAAGTTTATTGAAGGTCTGTGCAGAGGTAGAGTAGGCATGTTTAATTGTTAAGATAGTGTATGACATTTGCTTCTGAGATTAGCTGACTTTCTTTTCACATGCCATTTAGAATTTTTCTTGCAGAAATACTGTTGTACTGGCCCATACAATGTAGAGCATCAACACATCACAGTGTGGTACAGTGACTGAAACGATCATTCATTGTCTTCATTCTCACTTTCATATTCACTGTCCTCTTCATTGTTTTGTTGTGAAGCTGTGGTCATAATTTCGGCATCACTCATGTACTGGAAGCCAGGTCCATGTGTGTCACTCTCTAACCACTCATTCAAGTTTTCTTCAGAGACATCTTCAAAACTATTTAAAGTTATTGCCAGATTCATTATTTGTGCAGTTATTTCTTCATTCCTGAAGCTTTGAAAATCACTTTCTTCTATATTCGGAAGGATTTTCCTGTATTACTGAACTAGTGCATGTGGCCTGACGTCTTTCCACCCAACATAAATTCTGCATATGGCATTTAGAATAGTCAACTTCCTCCAGAATGCCACCAAATCATTCCCATCAACTAGCAGTAGACCAGTCTGGGAGTGCAGTTTTACCAATGTAATTACACCTTGGTCCATTGGGTGTATAATGGCAGTCATGTTAAGAGGTAAAAAACTTAGTTATGGTGAGACCATCATCAGATACAAGAACCCTCTGACTGGGATGTTAAGTGGAGTTATCAGGCAATAGAAAAACCTTCTGTGGCAATCCTTTCTGTTCTAGAAATCACCGAATTTGTGCTACAAAATTTGTGTGGAATCTTTTTTTGAAAGTTTCATTATCCACCTATACTCTTTTGGTTGTAATAGGAGCTCTGTGTTCAAAAAATTCCGGAACTTTGTCCTCAAAATTTTTCTACACTTACCTACTGTGCATGGTCTCCTTCGAAACAGTCTCCTGCAAAATTAATACACCATTCACAATGCTGTTTCTACTTCTGGAAGAACTATGCCTCTTGCTGAATTGCATGAAGCGTCATTTGCAAATTTTCTTTTATCTCGTCTAGCGTTGCACATCTTCGTCCTTTTAATGGGGTTTCCAATTTTGGAAATAAAATAAAGTCTGCAGAGGCCAGGTCTGGATAGTGTGGATGATGAGACAGCATAGTGATTTCGTTTTTTGTCCAACAGTCATGCACTAACAGGGATGAATGTGTGGGTGCATTATCGTGATGCAAGAGCCATGGAATTTCTCACCACATTTCAGTCCTTTTACATCTCACATTTTCTCACAGGTGTCTCAGCACGTCCCGATGGAACCATCGATTAAAATTTTGTCCCTGTGGTGCGAATTCATGATTAACTAATCCTTCAAAGTCAAAGGCAACTATCACCATGGCTTTGACATCTGACCGGACCTGGCGAGCATTTTTTGGTCTTGGAGACCCTTCTCAATCCACTGTGAAGATTGAAACTTGGTCGCAGCATCATAACTGTAGACCCATGTTTCATCAACAGTTATAATTCTCTTCCAGAACATCTTGTTCTCATTTGTGAGATTCAAAAACTCTTCACAGATTGTGAAGTGAAGGTCTTTCTGATCTTGACTCATGAGCCGTGGGACAAGCTTGGTGGGAACACAAAACATTCCAAGATGCTGCATCACGATTTCATGAAATGATCCAACTGTAATGTTACATTCTTCTGGAATCTCTCAGACAATCAGTCTTTGATTGGAATGCACAGTTTTGTTGACATTCTTGATGTGAGCATTATTCGTGGATGTTTTAGGGTGTCCTGAACGAGAGTCATCTAACTTCCATCTGGCCATTTTTAAACCCCAAGAACAGATTAAGCACTAATCATTGAAGGCATCCAGCATCATTTGGTGCGTCTCTGGGAAAGGTTTTCTTGAGTTTCAAGCAAAATTTAATGCGGACACATTGCTCCTCTAACTTTGCCATCTCAAAATTCACAAGCTGTGAGACACCATTCTTTCAATACTGCACTGAACAATAACTAGCAGACATACAATGAAACTTCCATCAGTTACACATTAAACGCAGATGTGTGCAGGGATGCCAACCACATTTTGCTCCAACACACCACTGGCGTGAAATTACGTATGTTCCGGAATTTTTCGAACAGACCTTGTAATGCACAGTGAAACCCTTAGCTGCAATGCACCTCAAAGCTAGTTTTTTTTTTTTTAATTTTTATTTTCCAATCACTAGTAATTCCATTTTGTAGTTGCCAGAAGCATTAGCAGCGGACAAAGTTTTAACGCATTCTTTAGGTGACATATCCAGGACACATGGTCCAACCTCACAGTTTTACTTCTGTCAGTATCTCGCTTCATACATACCTTTTAATGTCAACAGGTTTCTTTCATTTATCCTTCATCATTTCTCCTTAACTAGCTTTGTTGGTTATACACCAAGTAACATAAGAAAACAGATTCTTTTTTATTCATGTGGAACAGGGCGCCCAACAGCAATGGAAATTGTTGTTTATTGCCGTTTGCTAGAGAATTTTTTGAGGCGCCAATAATCTGCAAACAGGATAATTCGCATATGAATAATCAGGAGTACACTGTACCAAACCACAAATCTTTTGCTTCAGAACCTGCTGTTTGCCATGGCTGGTTAGCTAGAGTGTTTGCTACTTAAGAGAAAAGGCTTTGTTGGTTATACACCAAGTAACATAAGAAAACCCCCCCCAGGGAAGAGAGTAACTTTTTGAAACCACTTACATGGTGATATGCGTCAGAATTTCTAACTGCCTATCTAAATTTTTAAACAGACACTTCCCCAATATTCTTGTGTGTTTCAGTGTACTTAAGTGCTTTATTTGTTGATTCAGTGTTCCCTCAATTCAAACTGTTATGGAGATTCTCACATCAAATATACCTCCCATATAACCAAAAGAAATCTCATATTTACAACACCACCATTTTGGAAGCAGTTAATCTTTAAGTAAACAGATGTCCAACATAACCTCAAGCTACTTAAATGCCATCTAACCTTGACCAGATCCAAATGAAGCATGCTCTCCTACCCATAAATTCATGCATGGGTTCTTATAGAAAAAACTCCAAGCAAATTCTGTTAGTCTCTCTCTCTCTCTCTCTCTCTCTCTCTCTCTCTGTGTCTCTCTCTCTCTCTCTCTCTCTCTCTCTCTCTCTCTCTCTCTCTCTCTCTCTCTCTCTCTCTCACTCACTCACAATGTACCTTAATCTCTATTACTTCTACTGTTAGTTGCAAATTACTCACTGTTATTAGGGCCTTCACCATTTACCATTCCAGCACCTTTCTTCTTTGCTTTCCCTGAAAGTAGTGATGCATCATTAGATGTGTGTCAGTCGTATCAAATGACATTGGAGTAAAGATTTCCAATAACAGCTTACTGCAAATAGGACAATTTATACAGTATGCACAGAGCATTCTTTGGACATATGCTGCTCAGCTGCTAAAACAGAATAGATCTTTCTGACTGTCAGGTAGACAACATGATACATAAATAGACAAATAAGAAATGAAGAATGTACAAGTAGATTTTTATTATTTTATTTTGGATGGGAATCCCCGAGTCACAATAAGCGTCTCTATAATTTTGTGATGTACCATCTGTAAGACTGGATTTGCGACATTATACTGAAGTGGGCTATGTCATGATTATTTCTCGTTCTTGACGGGCGACTTACCAGCCAGTCAAACACAATCAGTATCTGTGGGGAAAATGACAAGCTGGCCACGAAGATCAAGTGGTTCGTTCACTGATTATGTTCTCTCTCCCACCATCCCTCCTCCAATCCTTTTTGCTGAAATTTAAATATATGATAATTTTTTAAGCTTGAAAAACTGTCCTAAAATTATGTCACAGTACTCTAATGAACATAGTTATAAAATCTGATGAAGTTGCTCTCTGTCCACACACTGGTGCTAATGCTAGTGCCAACATTGGAAATATTTATGTGACAGTTCCCACAAACTGGAGCCAACGTTCAGTTGAACTCAAACAGAGGCAACGTAAACATACCTGATGAACGGAACCTGACCTTTGCTTTTGCAGTCTTGAGTGTAAATAATATTGCTTCACTGTTCGTGAGACAATTTGAAAAACTTAACTTTGAAATAAATATGACAACAATGACGAACAAACAAACAAGTTCAGTTTTTAAATGGTAAAGACAGAAAACGGACAACACTGGTGCCAATGTGTGGTTGGCGTATTGGTAGTGGCCCAACAACCTTTGATGTTTATTTGGAATATCAAGCAAAATAGTTGTAACAAGAGTGGTGCCATCATTGGTTCCAATCCTGTCTCATCAATCCACACATTGGATGAACACTGTTGACACCAATGCTGGACATAGTCCCTGAATCATTGACAAAATAATGGAAATCAACTTTAGCATATGCTTTAAGATACAAAGAATAAATTGTATCATTATGTAGACACCGCTTTTACTCAATTATAAGACAAAGATCTTTTCCAAACTCATCATTCGAAAATTATGAGGTTGTCCTATATTTGCATATTAAACTCTTGCTGCTAAGTTCAACATTTTTACATCAATTAATAGGTTGAATATGTGTCATCTTTCACTTACTGATGAAGCTTGGGCTATCGAGGTCAAGAGCAGATTTATTTTGAAGGATTGGGAAGGGTATGTACGGCAAATGATACTTGCACTCCGACAGCTTCAAGACTACCTGATAAGCCGAAGCATCGACCTTGCTTGGACAATCATATGATGTTTGACTCGCACTGTATCTCACAATCGATATGCGAGAAACTACGAACTAGCCACCTCAATGGTCTATCGCTCTGTTCAAAATCTGACAATTTTGTGAAGCACAGAAGGACATAGAATCTAATACTACAAACTCTTGTTGTATTTGAACAGACTTGCAATAGAAGTCCTTGTACATGCGTGGATACCGTATACAAACATTTATGGATACCATATACAAACATTTATAGTGCTTGTTAGGTGAAGTTAACATTGAAAGGCAAAAATGTTGCCCTTCAAAAAACATTACTCAATTCTGAATGCAAGTCAGCAGTTTATTTGATTATGAGATACTGTAATGATTTACCAAGTGGGTTGCAAATGAGAAATTTGGTTATTATTCAAGTATTAGAATACCAGATAAAATCATCACCACGTTTTAATCAGCTTTGACACAATATGGTGACATTCAGATGAAATAAGAACAAGAAAGAAAATTAATGCAGAATTAAATGTTTTTAAAAAAAATTAATCATATTAAACTGTCTATAATCACTAGTATAGACTATAGGAGCAAGAACCATCATAGAGACAGTACCAACAAAAATCACTGGATCACAGGACGAGCAAAAGTTTGAGAATTATACTAATTGTGTCTGTGACCTTTTATACGTACCAGTACATCAAAAAAGTTTTGCATCACCTCGGTTCCGTAACATGTACAGAAAATTGTGTGTGTGTGTGTGTGTGTGTGTGTGTGTGTGTGTGTGTGTGTGTGTGTGTGTGTGTGTGTGAGAGAGAGAGAGAGAGAGAGAGAGAGAGAGAGAGAGAGAGAGAGAGAGAGAGATCAACATAAACATCACTTCTGCCCTTTTTATTGCTCATGAAAACCACACATTGCATGTTGTACCACCATACAGCGAGGCCTTCAGAGATGGTGGTCCAGACTGCTGTACACATCGGTACCTCTAATACCTCTTGCGCTGATGCATGCCTGTCTTTGTCATGGCATACTATCCATAAGCTCACAAGGCACTGTTGGTCCAGATTGTACCACTCCTCAATGGTGATTCATTGTAGATACCTCAGCGTTGTTGGTGGGTCACGTCGTCCATAAACAGCCCTTTTAAATCTACCTCAGGCATGTTTGACAGGGTTCATGTCTGGAGAACATCCTGGCCACTCTAGTCACACGATGTCATTATCCTGAAGGAAGTCATTCACAAGATGTGCACGATGGGGACACGAGTTGTCATCCATGAAGACAAATGCCTCGCTAATAAGCTGCCAATATTGTTGCACTATCGGTCGGAGGATGGCATTCATTCACATATCGTGCAGCCATTACGGCGCCTTCCATGGCCAACAGCAGCATACGTCAGCCCCACATGATGCCACTCCAAAATAGCAGGGAATCTCCACCTTGCTGCACTCGGACAGTGTGTCTAAGGCATTCAGCCTGACTGGGTTGCCTCCAACCAAGTCTCCGACGTTTGTCTGCTTGAAGGCACATGCGACACTCATCAGTCAAGAGAAAGTGATGCCAATCCTCAGTGGTCCATTCAACATGTTGTTGGGTTCATCCGTACCGTGCTGCACAGTGTCATGGTTGCAAACATGGACCTCGCCATGGACGTCCGGAGTGAAGCTGCATATCATGCAGCTTATTGCACACAGTTTGAGTCTCAACACAACGTCCTGTAGCTGGGTGGAAAGCATTAGTCAACATGGTGGTGTTGCTGTCAGGGTTCCTCCGAGCCATAATCCATAGGTAGCGGTCATCCACTGCAGTCGTAGGCGGCCTGAGCGAGGCATGTCGTCAACAGTTCCTGTCTCTCTGTATCTCCTCCATGTCCGAATAACATCACTTTGGTTTACTCCGAGATGCCTGGACACTTGGCTTGTTGAGAGCCCTTCCTGGCACAAAGTAACAATGTGGGCACGATCAAACTTCAGTATTGACTGTCTAGGCATGGTTGAACCATGGACAACACGATCCGTGTACCTCCCTCCTGGTGGAATGACTGGAACTGATTAGCTGTCGGACCCCCTCTGTCTAATAGGCACTGCTCATGCATGGTTGTTTACATCTTTGGGCGGGTTTAGTGACATCTTGGAACAGTCAAAGGGACTGTGTCTGTGACACAATATCCACAGTCAACGTCTGTCTTCAGGAGTTCTGGGAACTGGGGCAATGCAAAACTTTTTTTGATGTATGTATATTTATTAGTTGATGTTCTTACATATGCCTTGCACCCTAGAAGATACTGAAGTCCGTGTTTCACAGTTGCTCAGCACAGCATTACAGATGGTTTGGAGGGGGAACAGTGGTACCGACTTAGCTGAGAACCACCATGTGTGCGGGGAGGGAAGGGGAGTAGTGAATGGGTAGAAAATTACAACTTGATGTCAACCATGAGAACCCATACCACTGCAGTCTGCCTGAATCCATTTGAATTGATATTAAAACTGGACAAATACACAACAATGGTATACATTTCTGCAGGATACATTGAAAGTCTATATATTGCTGTAACAATGTTATTGACGCTCACTGTGAGGCGTAACGGGAACAAAAGGGGGTGTGTCAGCCACCAGATCTGCACAGCCAATGAGAGAGCAGCAGGCATACAATACATTTGAAAGCAAGAAACATAGTAACAATCTCACACCAATGCGGAAGTGAAATCTGATATTTAATTGACAAAAAACAGCTGCGTTCTCAAGATCCACTATAACCACAACCTCAGACATTGCAATGTATTCAGAAGAAACCATGAAATGTTTGTTAGGACAAAGATTTAAATGTCTTAACTCCGTTATTAGGATGATGGTGACGTTTAAAAACAGTGATACCAGGGACAACAGGATTAGTAAGCATTAAAGGCAGTGAAGTTAAAAATTAATGTAAACCATTACCTTTTATTTTATTTTTTTTTTGTATTATCAAAATGCAGACAATCAATGAACGGCCAAAGTTTAAGTAAGTGGAACTCCGATTTTGTTTTTCACGATTCTACACCACAAATTCATACCCCCTGCAAAAAAACCCCACAAGAACAACACTAGAAATTCCCTGATTTTACATTTATTCCTAGTAAGGTTTACGTTGATTCTAAGTTCTTATTCAACGTCTCGCTTCACTTCATCCCATTTTCTTCCTACTGACATTTGATGTGACTGAACATGATATAAGTGGCTCAAAAGGCAGATGGTTTGCCCACGGGCAGTGGCAGAATTAAGGGAATATTTTAGGCTGTTGTGGAGAGAGGGAATGCTGATGTAATCCATGATGTATATTAAAAATGAAGAAATTCCTCCAGCTGTATTTAAGGAGTCGACTTTATTTTGGCAAGTTTGTATGGGCCTGAAGATGACGTGTTGTTGTGAAACTAGTTGCCAAAATAAAATCGACACCTTAAATACAGCTGGAGGAATTTCTTCATTTTTAATATAAATTTATACCAGCTGACACCCCACTGTCCTCCATTTCAACTATGGCTGTACAAAGATTAATCCATGATTGGTGTTGCCAACACAACTTGCAACATTTAGCTTCACCGCACAATTATGTTACAACCACTGCTAGGTTGCAGTGGTAATAGAAAAACAAGGCACTCAACACAAAGTGCTCTGGACCAAGGCAATATGTGATGAAGTGGGCCAGCCACGACCTTTTCTTGTGCCACTTATAACCGAGCCTCATCTTTTTACCTGTATTTCGAATCTACTGTATTCAGCAACAATACCAATTGTCAACCTTTTAAATTCAAACATTTGAGTCTCAAAGGACATGCTCGGTCATAATAAAGAAAATGTTGTCCATTTCCGGCTAGTGAACTCTTATTGGCTGGCAATTTGTTAAGTCACTCAATAGCCAGTTGAGTGACTGCACCACACTAACATATGTAAAATGAGCTCAGCTACTGGATCTGTGAAGAGAGGGAATGGCCCTTGGTGACAAGAGTGCAATTAGGGGTGAAATTTTTCGAAGTGCTGAAAATATACTTTTCATGCAGATGATGTGCTATGACAGAGATGTCACACGGAAATAGAACAAAGGTTTTGTGACAGCACATTTTATAGAGTTTCATGTTCAAATCTGACATGATACAATTACAACAACTACATACATTACTTATGTATATATTTTGCACCACACACACCACACGCTGTAGATCTTAAAGATTGACAGCAGTGATAGAGGGCATGAAGCAAAACTGTAGTACCTGTGCTTTCTTTCAAATTAACTTTTTGCACAGTCTACAGAAATTCACTGGTGGGGAAGCAAATCATTTTTTCCATGAGTCTGTTTCTCTCATCAAGCCTAAAATAACACTAACTGTGGTGAGCATATGAAGTGCGGCTCATGAGAAAAGCATTAAACAATAACAGCAATGGTGACAAAGTATGTCATTAAGCAGATGTCTGCATTTATGCTTATGGTTTAAAGACTTAGATGCTGTGATGCTTTTGTTTAATTCAACATGTTCATCAATTTTTGCTTTTTTTCTGGGTGAGTACTAAGAATGATCTCTCAAAAATGCATATTTCAAATGTATAGTTTGTAGTCACAGCATGTCTGAAAACTGCTCGATTACCTTGTACCTAGATAGAATTTCACTTTTTTGATGAGTTTTTACTTGCTGTTACACATGTGTAATTTTTAAGAACTGATGAAAATCGTTACCACAAATTACCATATAAACATTGTATTGTACATTTAATTACTTCACTTACGCAGGTTTTATACAAAGTATTGGAGAGGATAGCTATTTTTAATCATGTATGACAATTACATGAGTTTTTGCTCATATTTAGGGGGTTTTAACATTTTTCTCCATTTTGTATTTTTTAAGTCTGCATCACACGAAAACGTAAAAAAGGGCTTCACTGGAGTTATAATGCCACCATTTAAGGCAGACACATACTGCCACTAAAACAATTTGTAATTTTGATTAGTCTGAAAATGTTATTTAAAATATTTCTCAAGGAGACTCTTACAAAAGAAAGGGGGTCGTCTTTTACTGTGGTAAATATCAACAATGTAGGAAAAGAGATTGCTACTTACCATAAAGAAGACACTTCAAGTTGCAGACAGGCACAATTAAAAGACACTTACATAAAACTTTCAGCCACAGACTTACGCACACGCGGAGAGGTGGGAAGCATCACGTGGGACGTCCCTCATTTCACGCCACGATGATAGGTAATTAAAGCCCCAGTGAAGGATGTGGTTCAATTGTTCCAGTCTGGAGTGGTAACTGGACGATGAAGGGGACACACCTATGTGGGACGTTCTTGGTGGTGGTGGGAGGATTAGGAGTGTGAGGGGAAATGGCATGCGAGATCTGTCTGCAGACTAGTTCTGGAAGGCCTTGGTGAGGCACTCGGCTTACTGAGCAAGGAAGTTCTTGTTACTGCAGATACGCAAGCCCCATGTGGCCAGGCTGCATGGGAGGGATGTTTTGGTGTGAAAGGGATAACAGCTGTCAATATGCAGGTTGTTGGTGGGTTTAACCTGGACAGAGACGTGAACGGAGCCACCAGAGAGGAGGAGGAGGAGGAGGAGGTAAACACTCTGGTAAATATGGTAGTTACCTGGTAGATTTTACAGAGTATATAATGATCCTTTGTCTTCTCTCTATCAATTGACAGACTGATGATGACTACTGGTTGCTCAAAGCCAGTTACTTGTGACTGTTGCACCGTGTGTGTGTGTGTGTGTGTGTGTGTGTGTGTGTGTGTGTGTGTGTGTGTGTGTGTGTGTGTGTGTGTGTGTTTTATGCAGGAAGGGGGGGGGGGCACTTAGAATGGACTGGGGGAGGGGGGGGGGGAGGGGAGTTAGAGGTGGATACATAAAACAGTTGGCTTTGTTCTGTAACATAATGAAAATGTGGCCTGTGTTATGTGCACAAAAAAGCAGAATATGGAGAATATTTCTTTTGCGTCTATCTGTTTTTTGGCTGTAAGCTGTGATGACTGATCTGTAGCTTAGGCTGAATTATAGGTTAGTTTGAAAGGTGATAGGTTGTGAGGCAGTGAAGCCAAAAAAATGTGAATGTGAAATCTGAGTTGTGGTAATATACTCATCTGTACAGCATCCTGAGGTCTAGGTTGGAAAGTGACAATTAGGTCGTCAGTTGGCAAAGTGGTATCAAACATTTCAGTTAATCCCACAAAATAACAAAACTATCCCAATCAAGATCTATTCTCATCACAAAATTGTTCAAGTTGGAAAGCTGTCCACTTCTGCAGTGTTCTGTGCATCCACCTCCACCAGTTGTTGGCAGCCAAGAAGATTGGTGGGTACCTGTTCTCTTCCACCCTGCACTGTTGCCACACTTTAGTGGTGACACAGTCATTCATTGTTGTTCACAGCAACGTTTTGTAAGAACTTACAGTTTACATAAGCAAACTGAATCTCCTCCACATTAGCCTGCCTCTCTCTCTGCATGAAATACCTTCGCAACATGACATACACTGTAATATAAATTAATATAAGAGGACTCATTAAAAAATTGCAGACCTGCTTTCTTGTTTTCCTTCTCCTCTCCCTTCCTCTCAATCATGGAGGCAACGGTCTTCTTGGATTTTTGTGATTCCTCAAAAGTTCTCATCTGTTTGGGGAGTTTTGCTTGCTGCTTCCCCCACTGCTCAGCAGCAGCAAGAACTGCTCGGTACGTGTCACTGAAGTCAAAGTCCTGCAAACGTGAAAAGTAATTAAGTAAATTATCTTCTGTGGTACACTAAACAAATTAGATTTATTTCCAGACATAGATTTAACTTTGCAGATATCTGAATAAATTTTTGCATTTACTGTTCAAGTAGACTACATCCACATAAAATACCACTGCTGTCAAGGTAGAATTATTATATAGTTCTCTTTTCAGATAGCTTCTTACATCTATGCAAAATGAAATCCTTGACAGAGGGCAAACTTGTGCAATCATCAGTAGAGGTGGCGACACAGATAAAGAACTCTGCTTGTATTCTGAATATTGTTGTTCAAATCCACATCAAGGCATCTTCCCAGGTTTTCCTAAAACACTTAAATTGAATCATGACATTATAACCTCAACATGCCACAGCCTATTCCTATCCCATTCTTTCTTCAAGTTGGCCAGCATATCAGATAAAACGACACTTATGTGAATTTGACTTACGACTATTAGTTTTTAAACAGACTAGGACTCAAATGGCAATTTGCCATATTAATTGACATTACTTCACAAAATGAGCTATTCGGGCACAACTAGTGGGCTGATACAAAACTCTGGTGTGTTGCTTCTTCTATTCTACCTAGACTATGAGCCTTTTGTTTCCAGTCTCCACCCAACAAAGTAACATGTAGTTTAAAAAGCTTGAGTTTCTTTCGTAATTCTAGTGTAGCTGTTTAACAACTGCGTATGTATAGAAAGGAGAAGTCACCTCAGGAAACTAAAATTACAAGGAAACAAACTCTGTCCAGTACTTACCAGTAGCTTCAGGAAGTGAAATTTCAAGTACTGCTAACAGACATTTTAAAGCAGGAAAAGGTATACTTATATTTTGGAACAGTTAGTTTCTTCCTTAAGGAGAATGGAGTTTTAAGTATAGGAAAATTGGGCTAGAAGGATAGGTCACTCAGGTTGTAGAGAACCTACCTACTGCACAGATAAAGGAAGAGAGAGTAAGAGATCAAAGACACCACATTAGAAAACACTATTCCAATGATGACAAGACTGTATGGCGAGGACAATACAAAAATATCCTAGCGACATTAGAAAACACAGGTTAAGATTCAATGGATACGTTAAAAGAACAAACCCAAACAGATCACAAAATGAATAGTCTAATTCTTTAAGAACAGGAGGAGGGTCAAAATGGGCAATGGATCAGCAAGACCAAAAGTAATCTGAAATTGGCAGAAATTACACTAGAAGACATCCACAACTGCAAAATTTCCAGGTCCAAAAGCCACAAAAGGCGAGCCGACTAAGAGGAAAAAGCCAAAGAAGAATACTGGAACAACATATTCTGACAATGAGAAAGGAAGCCCACAGAAAGAGAATGAAAGAAATATGGGCTCAAAGTAAGGCAAAAGACCACCTCTAAGTACTTTCTGTAGTCCTCAAGAGACCATTCACAAATCATAGTAGTGATGATGCCACAACACATGAGAGGCTGCTACTCAGGTAGATGACTGTACATGGGACGCATACAAGGTTTTTTTTTTTTTAGATTAGATGACTCAATCCAATTCAGACAATGAAAGCTGTAGGAAAAACAGAAGAATCAGTGTAAGATCAAAAGCAATGCCTCCCACAGGTGAGAGTATTAAAATCCTAATTTCTGAATCATTTGTAACAAATTGCCAGAGTTTGGAGCACTCATGAAAATTGGCAAAGTTCACATAATACTAGGTACAGAAATCGATAACAGTGAGATTTATTGGGAAAATTTAAGCGTATATTGAAAGGATAGGCAAATGGGAAATGGAGGTGGTGCATTTGTCGCAGTAGACAAGTAACTCAAATCCACTGAGGTTGAAATTGAAGCTGCATGTGAGACTGTTCGGACAAGATCCAGTATCGGGACGGGCATACAATTATTACTGGATCCTTCTATCACCCACCAGACTCATCTCCTGATGTACCTGAAAATTTTAGAGAAAACCTCAGTTCAGTAGTAAGTAAGTTCCCCAAACACACTGTAATCACCAGTGGAAGTTGTAATCATCCAACAACTGGGAGATTTACAATTTTGGTATTGGTGGGTGGGACAAGACACCCTGTGAAACTATACTAAATGCTCTCTCTGAAAACTACCTAGAACAGATAGATAGGAGTCCCACTCCTGATGCAAATATATTGGATCTGATGGCAACAAACAGATGTGACATCTTTGAGGATGTCCACATTGAAACTTATCAGTGACCATGATGCAGTTGTGGCAACAATGATTACCAAAGTACAAGGGACAACTAAAACAAGTAGAAAGATACATATTTTCACATAACTAGATAAAACCAATAGTGTCATATCTCAATGAGAATCTTTAAACTTTCGGCACAGGGCAGAAATATATAGAGGAACTCTGCCTCAAGTTTAAAAGAGTAGTTGATCATGCAGTGGATAGATATGTTCCCAGTAGAAGAGATCGGAATGGCAGGGAATCTCCACGGTATACAGCCACGGTAAAGAAACTCCTAAGGAAACAGAGATTACAGGATAACAGGTTTAAGACAATGTGTAGGCTACAGATAGAGAGGCTGGTTGAAACACGTTTGACTGTCAAGAGAGCAATATGTGATGCCTTCAATAACTAATGTAGCAGAATACTGTCAAGTGGTCTTTCACAGCGCCCAAAGAAATTCTAGTTGTTCGTAAAGACTGTCAGTGGCACCAAAGTCAATGTCCAGAACCTAGCAAAAGAGACAGGAACTGAAATTGAGGGTAGCAAAGCAAAAGCTGAAATGCTTAACTCAATTTTCGAATGTTCCTTTATAAAGGCAAACCCAGAGGAGTCCCCCAAATTAATCCTTATACCACTGAAAAGATTAATGAAATAAATATTAGTGTCAGTGGTGTTGAGAAACATCTGATATCATTAAAACTGAACAAAGCTCCAGGGCCCAATGGAATCCATGTCAGATTCTATACTGAATTTGCAGTTGAATTAGCCACTCTTCCAACTGTGATTTATTTTAGATCCTTCAAAGAAAAAAACCACGCTTAGTTCTTGGAAAAAAAGCACAGGTCACACCCATCTACAAGAAGGGTAATAGAAGTGATACACAAAACTACATTCCACTATCCTTGACATCAATTTGTTGCAGAATCTTATAACATATCCTGAGCTCAAACATAATGAGGTATCTCGAATGGAATGATCTCCTCAGTGCCAGCCAGCACAGATTCCAAAAACATCGACCACATGAAACCCAACTAGCACTTTTCTCAAAAGACATACTGACAGCTTCGGATCATGACAGTCAGGTGGATGCAGTATTTATGGACTTGCAAGAAGCATTGGACTCTGTACCACACCTACACTTATTGTCAAGAATACAATCATATGGGGTAGCAAGTGAAATTTGTGACTGGATTGAGGACTTTTTGGTAGGGAGGATGCAGCCTGTTATCACTGTCAGATGTAGAAGTAACTTCAGTTGTGCCCCCGGGAAGTGTGATGGAATCCTTGCTATTAATTTTGTTTATTAATGACCTCGCAGAAAATAATAGTAACCTTAGACTTTTTGCAAATGATGCAGTTGTTTATAAAGAAGCATTGTCTGAAAGAAGCTGAATAAATATGCAGTTGATCTGTATAAGATTTCAAAGTGGTGTGGCGATTAGCAACTTGCTTTAAATGTTCAGACATGTAAAACTGTACACTTCACAAAACGAAAAAAATTATAGTAACCTACGACTAGAATATCAATATGTCACTGTTCGAATTAGCCAACTCATACAAATACTTGGATGTCAAACACTGTAGGGACATGAAATTGAATGATCACATAGGTACAATTGTGGGAAAAAGCATGTGGCAGACATCGGTTGAGTGGTAGACCATTGGGGAAGCACAATCAGTCTACATAGGAGATTGCTTACAAATCACTCGCACAACCGGTTCTAGAATATTGCTTGAATGTGAGGGATCCATACCAGACAGGACTAACAGGAGATACTGAATGTTTACAAAGAAGGGCAGCTCGAATAGTCACAGACATGTTTAATCTGTAGAAGTGTGTCACAGAGGTACTGAAGGAATTGAACTGTCAGACTCCTGAGGATAAGAGGTCACCTATCCCGAAAAAGGCTTTTTAAGTTTCAAGAACCGGTTTTAAATGATGACTCTTAGAAATATACTAGGCCTCCTGCAAATTGCTCACACAGAGGCATTCAAACAATCATTCTTCCCGTGTTCCACAAGTGAATGAAACAGGAAGAAACCCTAATAACCGGCACAATGGGACGTTCCTTCTGCCATGCACCTCACAATAGTTAGCAGAGTATTGGAGTGGGTGTTTATCTTATACTGCAGGCATCATTTAAGAAGGGATTTTTCTTAATTCCGCCCCCTAAGCAAGTGAACCGGTAGATGAAAGGTTTTGAGAATATACCTGTGTCAAGACAATTTTGAACCTGGAACAATGAAAATCAGTATTTGGTTTCTTGGTCAGAAAAAAATAAAATAAAATAAAAATGTGTTTCTATGTTTTTGGAAATTTTTTGGGGAAAAAAATCTCTTTTAAAGGACTACTACAGTATTTTTAAAGCTACATTTATGAAAACTGGTATTGACTTCTCGGTAAGCAATAAAAATAATACCTGTTTCAGTGTTTTTGGAACTCCTAAGTGGGTGAAATAGTGAATGAAAATATGCTGTTGTATGAGGACTGTTGAAAAAATTCCGAAACTTTGTCCACAAAATTTTTCTGTGCTTAGCTTCTACTTCGAAATACTCTCCTCCACCATTGGTGCACCACTGACAATGCCATTTCCACTTCCTGAAGCACTCTTTCTATGCCACTTGCTGGATCGCCTCAAGCACTGTCTGCGAATTTTCTTTTATCTGGTCTATCATTGCAGATCTTCATCCTTCAATGGCGTTTTCAACTTTGGAAATAAATAACAAAAAGTCTGCAGAGGCCAGGCAGGTGTGGAGAGTACACGGGATGAGGCAGCACAGTGATTTCATTTTTTGTGCAATAGTTATGCACCTGCAGGGATGAACATGCGAGTGCATTATTGTGATGCAAGAACCACGAGTTTTCTTACCATGTTTCAGGCTATTTCCTTTTCACCTTTTCTCGCAGGCATTGCAACACGTACCGATAGTACCTTTGATTAACATTTTGTCTCTGTAGCATGAATTCATGATGAACTAGTTCTTCAAAGCCAAAGAAAACTATCAGCATGGGTTTGACATTTTACCTGAGTTGACAAGCTTTTTTTGGTCTTTGAGAACTTTCCCAACCCATTGTGAAGATTGAACCTTTGTCTCAGCATCATAACTGAAGACCCACATTTCATCACCATTTATGATTCTCTTAGGGAACATCTCATTCTTATTTGCATGATCCCAAAGCTCTTCATACAGTGTTAGGTAAAGGTCTTTCTGGTCTTGACTCATGAACCGTGGAACGAACTTGACGGCAACACGATGCATAACAAGATGCTGTAATCAGGATTTCGTGATATGATCCAACTTAATTGTTACGTTCTTCTGCAATCTCTCAGACAGTCAGTCTACGACTGGCATGCACAATTTCATTGCCGTTCCTGATGTGAGCATTGTTGGTAAATGTTGAAGAGCGTCCGGAATGAGGATCATCTTTAACTTCTGTCCAGCTATTTTTTAGCTATCACTGTAGGCTTCCTGCAAAATTTGGTGTGCCTCTGTAAAGATTTTCTTGAGTCATATGCAAAATTTAATGCAGCCACATTGCTCCTCTAACTCTGCCATCTAGAAAGTCGCCAACTTTGTGACACAATGTCCTACTGAATACAACACTGAACAAGAACTAACAGACATACTGTAATGTAATGGACCATCAGAAATAAGATTTATCTAAAGCATAGATTACGATACCCGTAGCAAAGAACTGAAGTAATTTCATGACTGTATTATGTTGCCAAAAAACGTGCTCAATTTATTAATTTAATTATGAATATGTTCTTTTGTAACAACTAATGAACTTGTTTAAGATGATTACATATCTTTGGAGTGTATAAGGTAAGTAGACCAAAGAGGCTAAGAAGCAGGAATATTTGTAACTTTTGGACACATGTTGGCTTGCCCGTCAGTTCTTTTTCAATCTTGGAGGAAGACAGTCGTGCCTTTGTAACCAGTGATGTATAACGGAGTTAGATAATCAATGTTGATAGTAAAAATGTTAGAAAGTGCAAACTTACATTGCAAATAGTGTAGTTCAAAACAAAAAGTTTGAATAAATATAATGTTTAGCAAAAAATATTTCCAGTCCGGTGGAGTTTGTTTAAAGAGAAGAAAAACCAGGCCATGCTTGATGTTGGAATGATCATTCTGCATACAAAGAAAATTATGAAACCCCCTAAACAAACAAGATGTGCAGTTATTGGGTATGTAATCTTTCAGCGACTACTAGCAAATTTGCGCTGGGACTGGACTTATTTCCATTCAAACAGTTTATTGGATGAAAACCAATAAAATGTGGTGAGAGTGCTGTCCTACCACACTATACCATGTAAGTTTCTATAAACAATTCTTCAGTTATTTAAGAAACCAGTAAGGTAACAACCAGTACAATATGACAATGAAACTTCTGGCAGTTAACATTCCTCCACATACCAGTGTTCAAAGTGTAACGACATTTTGCTCCAACACATCACTGATGTGAAATTACGAATGTTCCAGAATTTTTTGAACAGACCTTGTATTAAAACATTTTTAAAGCTAAATCTATGACAACTGATGCAATTTGTGAACTAAGTCAAAGAACGCTTGTCAGAATTGCATAGAAAAAGAAACGGCTCTTTAATACATTTATTTTCAGTAGGCCTAATCCACGTTTATAAAACAATTTCTGTTGTGATTACTATGGAACTGCAAGCAAACCAGTTGGCACTAAGGTAATAAACAATAACAACAATAATAATAGAAACAATAATAAAAAATTGAATTAATAATGAAACATTAAAAGAAGGGGACAGGGGGAAACGAGCAACCATCAGACCCTGTCTAGAACAGTGCCAATGTAAAACCCAAAGTGATCCTCCTCTTCTTTTGACTCAATATATGCCAAGAGTTCCAAACTTCCAGTATAATTTCCGCTTGCTTCATTGAACCTTACTCAAAAGGAGTAAGGAACTATCTGTGGCCTGAATGCAGACAACTTTATCATCACTGGCCCTGCACACAAAGGCTTCACTACTCCGGTATTTGACCACAGGGATTATGTAGCAGAGGGCTTCTTCAGTTTTCTGCAACTCAAGATACTGAACTGTTCTTAATGACACCATTACTTCCACTCAGACAGAATGACAAATATCGCTTAAGATTATAGGACCGTCATAAAGACTCACAAATGCTCCTTTCAACTCATGACCCCTCCTGAATCACACCCCCTCTCTTCTACCTATTTCCCAAAATTCATAAAAACAACTATCCCCCTCACTGTTCCACTACAGCAGTCTTCAAACCCCTACCAAATGCATACCAGGTCCTATAAACTGACACTTCCTGAAAGTCTCAAATCCATTTCCATACCTCTCCCAATCTAAACCTTCCTTGTCAATGCAATCTGATGTTCCTCGGACCCCTTCATTCCACTGAACATAGGTCACTAGTTGTGATGAATTTGTTCACACAAGATTTTGACAAGAAGGCCATGGAGCAAGTCCAGCTAAAGCCAAACTGTTTCTACCACTATGTGAATTGACTAGTGCCATCATGTAGTCACATGGACGGGCCAGTATTAGGTTGATTTCTCCATCACGTCAACTTGTTTCAGTCCAACATATAGTTTACCATGGAGGTGGAACAGGATAGTGAGCTCCATTTCTTGACATTCTGGTCAAACAGAAACCAGATGGCAAATTGGGACAGTTTGTGCACTGATCTGTAGCTACATGCCTTCAATCATCAGCACAACTCCCAGCACGGTGTCTTACACACTCCTGTTCACAGGGCATAACCCACCTACAATTAATACAGTCTCCCAACCAAGCTGAAGCACCTGGAGACCACATTCCAAACCAATGATTACTGCAGCGAGCTGATAAAGTATATATTCAACCAGGTTGTACCTGAACAACACCAGGAAGGAAAGGAGCACAAATCAATAATATGCATCCCATCTGTCAACAATAACTCCAAGAAAGGTAAGCAGAATCTTTGAGCAATGCAACGTCAAATCTGTATTTCACCCAACTCCTATGACCTCACTACTACTAATTTTAACAAAGGACAAACGAGGCCTTCGCAAACCAGGGGCCTACCAAATTCCCTGCCTATACTGCAAGGCATGTATTGGGGAAACTGCATGGTAGAAGGCTGTGAACATGAGCACCACACTGCATTAAGCCAGACCACCAAATCGGACATAGTAGAAAAACTGGCAATGCTGAAGACTGCAACAAAATCAAGACACTTGGGCAATCCTACTTTCCCAGAACCCTGTAGTACCGAGTTGAGAAAAAGCAAAGCATTCTCATACAGTGAGTCCACATCGGCCGACAATACCCAGACACTGTCAACTGCTGTACCCTGCCAAGTGCTGTTACGACCCCCCTTCCCCTCCCCAATCCACCACCAACCACTACTGTTGCTGCAGAGATAGCAACAGAAGTGGAGTGGTGGGAGGGGTAATGGTCAACATATGCAGGACACTGACATGGCCAGAGAACAGTTATCAGGAAGCACCTGAAGATTATAAGAAATCTGTCTGCCAAAGTATCATGGAAAAATCTGAAACTTCCTTGTCAATAGTAATGGAACTCCAGGCTGCAATAAAATCTTACATACATGTGGTCTCTCAGCCTTATACCACCACCCTTCCCAACACTCAAACGAGAGTCATTCACTTACTGTCACTCTTGGCCAATTTCTCCCCTAACCATTATACAGTCAAAAGTACTTTATATTGTGATCAAAGACTGGAATAAAAAAACATTTGGAAAAAAATGTCATTATACAGTACTCCACATTCCATTAGTTGTCTGAGTGAATGCCAGGAAGTGTTTTGACATTTATTCCATCAACTGTGAATTGGCTTTAATCCATCCTTACTTATAATGTTGTCCTACCCTATCTGGGTTGAATCTAGTACTATACTATCTTTAACCTTTACTCTGTTTGATTTTGGGAATTCCCTCTCCTGAAGATAAGTAGTGGCCAGCCATCCTCTCTCAGTATCTGTAATTTATGTTTATTCATGCATCAACGGGATTGTTATGAATCACTCGAGTGAAATTATCAAAGGAGATGAAATTTAAACTGTAACAACTATGATGAAACTAACAAAAGGGGAGGGGGAGAAAGAGAAACTTAAATTTTGTTGCAGCAGGTACAATGACATTAACTGTGGCATTCAGTATGCAGTGTACATATCTAATTTCAAATATTACTACATCATGTTGCTCCTTTTTCTGCATTTTCATTACATTAGTTGACAAAGGTGTAACTGGTAATGGAATTTGAAATTATGTATTTACATTATTTCACTCACTTTGGGTATTGCCTTACTGGTATCGTATATTATTACGTCTCAGCAGTCTGTCGCAAGTGTAAACAAATGAGAACTTAAGACTGTCTGAGGACGGAGGAATGGTGCAGGAGTACAAGCTCTGCTTCCTTTTCACAGGGCTGGCAGGCATCACATGTCCTCTGTGCTATCAGGAATACCAAACTGGCACACGGTCATAGGGATCGCCAATCCCTTCTGACGTTGTGAAAGTCAGACTCAAAACCCGCGATACCAGAATTAGTCAAACTTCCTGGTAGATTAAAACTGTGTGCCGGACCGAGACTCGAACTCGGGACCTTTGCCTTTCGCGGGCAATTGCTCTACCATCTGAGCTACCCAAGCACGGCTCGTGCCCTGTCCTCGCAACTTTACTTCTGCCAGTACCTCGCCTCCTACCTTCCAAACTTTACAGAAGCTCTCCTGCGAACCTTGCAGAACTAGCACTCCTGAAAGAAAGGATACTGCAGAGACATGGCTTAGCGACAACCTGGGGGATGTTTCCAGAATGATATTTTCACTCTGCAGCAGAGTGTGCACCAATATGAAAGTTCCTTTAAAACTGTGTGCCGCACCGAGACTCGAACTTCGGACCTTCGCCTTTCGCAGGCAACTGCTCTACCAGGAGAGCTTCTGTAAAGTTTGGAAGGTAGGAGACGAGGAACTGGTAGAAGTAAAGTTGTGAGGATGGGGCATGAGTCGTGCTTGGGTAGCTGAGGCGATGGAGCACTTGCCCGCGAAGGGCAAAGGTCTCGAGTTCGAGTCTCGGGCCGGCACACAGTTTTAATTTGCCAGGAAGTTTCACATCAGCGCACACTCTGCTGCAGAGTGAAAATCTCATCCTGGCAGAATTAGTCTCTTCACTCATTCCGCAATAAGAAGAAAAATAAATAAGCAATGCATACATTAAACAAAGTGAAGTACATAAAGAATTCTGTAATGGCTACTGTGCAATTGTTCACTGAAGTTGGCAGTGCTGTAAAAGTGGTAGTTTAGGTTCAACTTCCACCTGTTCCTTACACAACCGTAATTCAACCCCCCCCCCCTCCCTCCCCCATAAAAGTAGCAACTGGCCACAGTACAGAAAGGCAGGTAGCAGGGAGCCCAGAGAATGATGAAAAAAATGGCAGCAGGATTTTGGTGTTTAGTGAATGAACCATTGGTGTATTCTTTTATTTGTGACATTATGTTATGTAGCTGGCACTCCATGATGTTTTTGCTTGTATGTTTTAATCGTAAAGCCATTCATGTTCCTTAACAATATGTTGTTGAGTTAATATGGATGGTAGCTTTGACTGTACTGTAAAGTAAACCCACATAAACCTAGTGGAAATGACAGGTGTGAAACTGTTGTTCCATTTCCTGGGACCTAAGTTAGGTTGGAAACCGAGTTTGGATGACAGTTGGCAAAGTCAACAAATGTGTTACGATAAAAAGCAATTTTTTGTGAAGACAGTGGTGGATGACTGATTTAAATCCAAGACTTGGGTTATATTTGAAGGTGAAAATGTGTCTTTTAAATGTTGCATATTCCTTGTTTACAATTATGTCCCGTGTGAAATCTGCTTTTCTACTGTGGTCTGAAATAAAGTTTTTTAATATGTTTCAAGGCCTTAACGACACCATTCCCTTCCCCCTAGTTTGTCAGTTCTTGCTTTCCTAACATTTTGTGTTCATAGATACACAGCACCTTTGGTGTAGGGGGTAGTGTCTTTGATTAGTAATCAAAATGTCTTCGGTCCCGGGATCAAAACCCGCCACTGCTTAAATTTTGATTAATAATCAGCACTGGCGACCGAAGACTTCTGACATGAGAAGTCACCCTCATTCTGCCAACAGCCCTGTCAAAGAGGGAGAAGAGCGGACAGAGGTTCAGGGCACACACTTGTCCTAGGTGTGGGAAACTGCCCCAAAAGGTGGAAGGATCAGCAATGATCAACGGCATGAGGATGCAGAAGGCAATGGAAACCACTGCATTAAAGACACATAATGTGTATCCACAGGACATGTGGCCTGTAACTGAAAAAGTGTCATGATGATCTCTATATTGCTAAAAGATTTTGGAATAGTTCCCCCATTCAAATCTCCTAGAGGGGACTGCGAAGGAGGAGGTGACCATGAGAGAAAGATTCAATAATCAACGAAAGGATAACGTTCTACGAGTTGGGGTGTAGAATGTCAGAAGCTTGAACGTGATAAGGAAACTAGAAAATCTGAAAAGGGAAGTGCAAAGGCTCAATATAGATATAGTAGGGGGTCAGTGAAGTGAAACGGAAAGAAGACAAGGGTTTTTGGTCACATGAGCATAGGGTAATGTCAACAGCAGCCGAAAATTGTACAATGGGAGTACGATTCATTACGAACGGGAAGGTAGGGCAAAGAGAGTGTTACTGTGAACTGTTCTTATCAGAACCGACAACAAACCAATACCGACAACGATAGTTCAGATGTACACGTTGAAGTCGCAAGCTGAAGATGATGAAATAGAGAAAGTGTAGGAGAATATATATATATATAGGGTAATACAATACATAAAGGGAGATGAAACTAATAGTCATGGAGGCTGGAATGCATTTGTAGAGGAAGGAGAAGAAGAAAAGGTTACAGGAGAATATGGGCTTGGGACAAGGAATGAGAGAGGAGAAAGACTAATTGGGTTCTGTAATAAATTTCAGCTAGTAAAAGAGAATACGCTGTTCAAGAATTACAAGAAGAGGAGGTGCACTTGGAAAAGGCTGAATAATATGGGAAGATTTCAGTTAGATTACATCATGAACAGACAGAGATCTGATATCATTTACTGGATTGTAAGGTGTACCATGGGTAACAGAAGATATACTTCAGTTGATTGATGAAAGGAGGAAGCATAAAAATTTTCCAGGAAACTCAGGAATACAGAAATACAAGCTGCTGAGGAATCAGATAAATAGGAAGTACAGGAAGCTAAGATGAAATGGCTGCATAAAAAATATGAAGAAATCAAAAAAGAAATTATGTTGGAAGGACAGACTCACTGTACAGGAAAATCAGAACAACATTCAGTGACATTAAAAGCAAGGGTGGTAACTTGAAGAGTGCAATGGGAATTCCAGTGTTAAATACAGAGGACATAACAGATAGGTTGAAAGAATACACTGAAAGCCTCTATGATGAGGAAGATTTGTTTGATATGATAGAACAAGAAACAGGAGTTGATTTAGAAGAGGTAGGGAATTCACTATCATGATCAAAATTTAAAAGAGCTTTGGAGGACTTAAGGCCAAATAAGGCAGAAGGGATAAGATAACATTCCATCAGAATTTTTAATATCACAAGACTGGCAACATACCATATGACTTTTGGAGAAATATCATCCACACTATTCCAAAGATTGCAAGAACTGACAAGTGCAAGAATTATCGCACAATCAGTTAACAGCTCATGCATCCAAGTTGCTGACAAGAATAACATGCAGAAGAATGGAAAAGAAAATTGAGGATGTGCTAGATGATAAGTTTGGCTTTAGAAAAGGTAAAGGCACCAGAGAGGCAATTCTAATAATGCAGTTGATAATGTAAGCAATTAAGGGTAATGCAGGAGTAGGTTTAATAATGAATAGGAAAATAGGAATGCGGGTAAGCTACTACAAACAGCATAGTGAACGCATTATTTTGGCCAAGATAGATACGAAGCCCACACCTACTACAGTAGTACAAGTTTATATGCCAACTGGCTCTGCAGATGATGAAGAAATTGAAGAAATGTATGATGAAATAAAAGAAATTATTCAGATTGTGAAGGGAGACGAAAATTTAATAGTCATGGGTGACTGGAATTCGAGTGTAGGAAAAGGGAGAGAAGGAAACATAGTAGGTGAATATGGATTGGGGTTAAGAAATGAAAGAGGAAGCCGCCTGGTAGAGTTTTGCACAGAGCACAACATAATCATAACTAACACTTGGTTTAAGAATCATGAAAGAAGGTTGTATACATGGAAGAACCCTGGAGATACTAAAAGGTATCAGATAGATTATATAATGGTAAGACAGAGATTTAGGAACCAGGTTTTAAATTGTAAGACATTTCCAGGGGCAGATGTGGACTTTGACCACACTCTATTGGTTATGACCTGTAGATTAAAACTGAAGAAACTGCAAAAAGGTGGGAATTTAAGGAGATGGGACCTGATTAAACTGAAAGAACCAGAGATTGTACAGAGTTTCAGGGAGAGCATAAGGGAACAATTGACAGGAATGGGGGAAAGAAATACAGTAGAAGAAGAATGGGTAGCTTTGAGGGATGAAGTAGCGAAGGCAGCAGAGGATCAAGTAGGTAAAAAGACGAGGGCTATTAGAAATCCTTGGGTAACAGAAGAAATATTGAATTTAATTTTTGAAAGGAGAAAATATAAAAATGCAGTAAATGAAGTAGGCAAAAAGGAATACAAATGTCTCAAAAATGAGATCGACAGGAAGTGCAAAATGGCTAAGCAGGGATGGCTAGAGGACAAATGTAAGGATGTACAGGGCTATCTCACTAGGGGTAAGATAGATACTGCCTACAGGAAAATTAAAGAGACCTTTGGAGATAAGAGAACGACTTGAATGAATATCAAGAGCTCAGATGGAAACCCAGTTCTAAGCAAAGAAGGGAAAGCAGAAAGGTGGAAGGAGTATATAGAGGGTCTATACAAGGGCGATGTACTTGAGGACAATATTATGGAAATGGAAGAGGACGTAGATGAAGATGAAATGGGAGATATGATACTGCGTGAAGAGTTTGACAGAGCACTGAAAGACCTGAGTCGAAACAAGGCCCCCGGAGTAGACAACATTCCATTGGAACTACTGACGGCCTTGGGAGAGCCAGTCCTGACAAAACTCTACCATCTTGTGAGCAAGATGTATGAAACAGGCGAAATACCCTCAGACTTCAAGAAGAATATAATAATTAAAAATCCCAAAGAAAGCAGGTGTTGACAGATGTGAAAATTACCGAACTATGAGTTTAATAAGTCACAGCTGCAAAATACTAACACGAATTCTTTACAGACGAATGGAAAAACTAGTAGAAGCCAACCTCGGGGAAGATCAGTTTGGATTCCGTAGAAATATTCGAACACGTGAGGCAATACTGACCTTACGACTTATCTTAGAAGAAAGATTAAGGAAAGGCAAACCTACGTTTCTAGCATTTGTAGACTTAGAGAAAGCTTTTGACAATGTTGACTGGAATACTCTCTTTCAAATTCTAAAGGTGGCAGGGGTAAAATACAGGGAGCGAAAGGCTATTTACAATTTGTACAGAAACCAGATGGCAGTTATAAGAGTCGAGGGACATGAAAGGGAAGCAGTGGTTGGGAAGGGAGTAAGACAGGGTTGTAGCCTCTCCCCGATGTTGTTCAATCTGTATATTGAGCAGGCCGTAAAGGAAACAAAAGAAGCATTCGGAGTAGGTATTAAAATCCATGGAGAAGAAATAAAAACTGAGGTTCACCGATGACATTGTAATTCTGTCAGAGACAGCAAAGGACTTGGAAGAGCAGTTGAATGGAATGGACAGTGTCTTGAAAGGAGGATATAAGATGAACATCAACAAAAGCAAAACAAGGATAATGGAATGTAGTCTAAGTCGGGTGATGCCGAGGGAATTAGATTAGGAAATGAGGCACTTAAAGTAGTAAAGGAGTTTTGCTATTTGGGGAGCAAAATAACTGATGATGGTCGAAGTAGAGAGGATATAAAATGTAGGCTGGCAATGGCAAGGAAAGCGTTTCTGAAGCAGAGAAATTTGTTAACATCGACTATAGATTTAAGTGTCAGGAAGTCTTTTCTGAAAATATTTGTATGGAGTGTAGCCATGTATGGAAGTGAAACGTGGACAATAAATAGTTTGGACAAGAAGAGAATAGAAGCTTTCGAAATGTGGTGCTACAGAAGAATGCTGAAGATTAGATGGGTAGATCACATAACTAATGAGGAAGTATTGAATAGGATTGGGGAGAAGAGAAGTTTGTGGCACAACTTGACCAGAAGAAGGGATCGGTTGGTAGGACATGTTCCGAGGCATCAAGGGATCACCAATTTAGTATTGGAGGGCAGCGTGGAGGGTAAAAATCGTAGGGGGAGACCAAGAGATGAATACACTAAGCAGATTCAGAAGGATGTAGGTTGCAGTAGGTACTGGGAGATGAAAAAGCTTGCACAGGATAGAGTAGCATGGAGAGCTGCATCAAACCAGTCTCAGGACTGAAGACCACAACAACAACAACAACAACAACAACAACAACAATGTAAGCAAGACTAAAGAAAAATCAAGACATGTTAACAGGATTTGTCGACCCGGAAAAGCATTAGACAATGAAAAATGGTGCAAAATGTTTGAAATTATGATAAAAATTTGGGTAAGCTATAGGGAGAGAGACAGGTAATACGCAATATGAACAAGAGGCAAGTGGGAATAATAAGAACGGAGCACCAAGAATTAAGTGCTCAGATTAAAAAGGGTTCAATCTGTTCATCGAAGAACCAATGATTGAGGGGAGTGGGGGGGGGGGGGGGGGGGCAATCCGGAGTGGAATTAAAATTCAAAGTGAAAGGATATCAATGATACAATTCACCGATGATAATATTGTTATCCTGAGCGAAAATGAAGAAGAATTACATTATTTGCTGAATGGGATAAACAATCTAATGAGTATGGAGTACGGATTGAGATGAAATTGATGGCAGACAAAAGTAATGATAAGTAGCAGAAATGAGAACAGCGAAAAACTTAACATAAATGATGTTTGGTTCGTGGGGCACTCAACTGCGCGGTCATCAGCACGCGTACAAAGTCCCAATTTTTTCACAGTCCAATTGAGCCACTGTCACAAATGATGATGATGCCAGTCCCCAGGCAGAGAAAAATCCCCACCTGGCCGGGAATCGAACCCGGGACCTGGTGATAACTTCAAGATTGATGGTCACGAAGTAGTTGAAGTTAAGGAATTCTACTAAATAGGCAGCAAAGTAACCAATGATGGCTGGAGCAAGGAGGACATCAAAGGCAGACTAGCACTGGCAAAAATGGTATTCCTCACCAAAAGTAGTCAACTAGTATCAAACACAAGCCTTATTTCGAGGAAGAAATTTCTGAGAATGTACATTTGGAGCACAGCATTGTATGGTAGTGAAACATGGACTGTGGGAAAACCGGAACAGAAGAGAATCGAAGCACTTAAGATGTGGTGCTACAGACAAGTGTTCAAAATTAGAGGCCTGATAAGATAAGGAATGCGGAGGTTCACGCAGAATTGCAGGGGAAAGGAATATGTGGAAAACAATGACAAGGAGATGGGACAGGACGATAGGACATCTGTTAAGACATCATCAGGAAAAGACTTCCATGGTACTAGAGGGAGCTGCACAGCGCAGAAACTGTTGAGGAACGCAGAGATTGGAATACACGGAGCAAATAATTAAGGTCGTAGGTTGCAAGTACTCGGAGATGGAGAGAGAGAGAGAGAGAGAGAGAGAGAGAGAGATCATCATTACTCATTTCTTGAAGCTCTCATCTCTTCCAGGTGAACGATTTCATCAGCCGGTTGACCTGATATGGTATTATTAATTCTAGCTGCAGATTTTAGACGGTAAAAGAGGTATTAGCAGGACTAAGGATGGCAACAAAGGCAGCAGCAGGAGGGAGGAAGGAAACTGCAGTGTAGACAATGATGACGATGACAACACTAACGGCAATGAGAAAAGTGAAATTACCTGCAATATCCTAAATATATCACATTCTCTATGCACATAAAAGAGTATTAAGTGCTGCATCTACTGCAAAACTCTAGACAGCAATACATGTAATATTAATCTGAGATATCCATGTGTTGTACAAACCTGAAAATATTTTCTTTGTTGCAGGTCATTCTTGTATTTGTCACGAAATTCCAAGTGTATATCATTCAGAAATTTGTCTACATATGACAACTGTAGAATTTTTTGGTAAGCGACAACGAAGAGCAATTCAAATTCATTGTCTAATTTATATTTTAATGTGACAGTATTATGGTCAAAGCTATTACTCCCTGTTCTTTCCTGAAAAAGAAAATAAAAGCTATATTAATATTTAAAACCCAGATGTGCACAACCTCTGTACCTCAAGCTATCAACATTTTGAAGTAAAACGTCTGACGAACACTCTTGCAAGTCGTATTAAACTCAGCTGATATACCAGACAAACATAATCTATCATTTTACCCAAATGGAAATTTTCAGCTTCACGAGCGAAGCGTGTATATCGTTTACTTTTGTCTCATCTGATAAACGTGTAGTCTATTAATATTAACCTTAGGCCTACACAAATGACAGTCTGTTGCAAGATACGAAATGTCGGCTAATAACAGCGGCGAAAAAACACGCGAAAACAAAGTAATCAACAGTAACACGAATGTTGCTGTAACATCATAACAGCGGTTTTAAAAACTGCTAAAACGCAATAGGAATAATACACTGAACACCCTCGAGCCAAAATGCGTGTGTTTGACTTTTAGTTTTGACAGCACTGCGCTTACCTAAGGTTAGTTAGCAACAATTTTTAATTGCTATAGTTACATATATAAATACACACAAGTAGAAAAGTCACGCTGTACGAAACATGTATACAAATTTTGGCTACTTACCTGCAACACGACGCTTCGTATAAGCGCATTTACAGATGGTGTAAAAATCTGACTCGTACTTTGAAAATACCAAAGTACGATACCCCCCTTGCTGAATATTGTAAACAGATCCAACATTTTACGCTCTACTGAGACCCTAAAACGCTGCGTTAACAGCTGTTATATATTTATATGTCTTTGGCACACGTCAACTTGTTTCGGAACCGGAAATGACACTGTATGTTGTGTGAGCCTTCATATTGTCTATGCTTCATATTCGCCGCCCCACCTGCTGTATTATCTTTGACGCAATTGATAGAGACGAGAGAATTATTACGTTAAGTAGCACGTGCAGAGGAATACGGAATCTTTCTTTCAATAACAAGAAAGTACAATGACTAAAGATGAAATCAGCGAAATGAATTTGTAGATAGCTTTATAAAGATACCCCAAAAAACATCTGTTTTGTAGAGCTAGTAACATAAGTTACTTAAATCACGTAATGAATTAACATGTGTCGCACAATAAATTAGACAATATGACACAACGTTGAGGTTGGGGCTGTATTACTGCAATGAACGAGATAATACAATATTAAACACAGTGTCTGTGTTTTCCAAAGAGCTGTTTTCAAGTTCAGACGCTGTTAGACGATCATACCACCCTTGATGTGAGTGGTTATTTCAGTGGTGTTTGTTGGACGGGAAAAGTACAATCTAGGTGAAACTCCAATCTTATTTGAACAGAGTTCTACGCATTTTTAACCTGATTTTCCCCTAAAAGAAAGGTGAAACAGGGCACAGGCAAGAATAAGGTTGCATACGGCCTGAGATAAAGTATATTGCACTAGGAGGAGAAAGAGAGGGCTTGGGGGAGAACTCACTTTCGTGGTGAATAAAGGAACAGTTTTGGCTCATAACCTAAATACCTTCTAACCATAATGTTTGCATTTGACTTATAACTTCGACACCACTAAGCTTACTTAAGGTTTTATACTTGATACTAATAAATACTTATTACATGTTACGGCTTTTTTCAAAGAGATACTGAATTGATACATGTCTGGCACAGCATGGTACAAGTTTGATTAGCATATATTGTGGATTTTGATTTTAGTGTTCCTGTGGAAAGCTGTAGTAAAGTATTGTCTAATTCCCAGTCTGTTTTTAAAACAGTGAAACACATGCATTAACCAAAAAAAGTTGAACATGCACAGAACTCAAAAGATAAAATGTGCCAAGAATAAGAAAACAATTTGGAACACTTTTAAACAAGAAACTAGCAATAATATAGGAGTAAATGTAACAATCGAGCAACTCCCAAAATAGACATGAGATGGGGAAGTGTGGCTGACAGCTCGGAGGGAGGCAGCTGGTGTACAGAATAGGAATTCGACAAATAAGCACCGGAACTGGTGAGTTTGCTCACTGCATGATGATGATGGTGTGGTGGAGAGAATTGGGAGGAGCTGACAGAACAGAGGAAGGGGAGACTGTGGGAAAGAGGATGCGGGTACAGCATGATTGGAGTTAAGGTCCTGGGGCAGGGGCTTAGCGGAGATCGAGGTCCTGAGAATTATGTGAATGAAGGATGAGTTGCAAGGACAACTTCTATCTACACAAATAAGAGACACTGGTGTTGACAGAAGGATCCATATGTTACAGATTGCAAAGAAGCAATTGAAATAGAACATGCGGTCGACAGCATATTCCACCACTGGGCAATTAACTCGCCTCCTGACCACAGTTTAGCATTGGTCATTCATCCACGTGGACAAAAAATTGGCAGTTGTGCCCACATACACTGAGGTGACAAAAAGTCGTGGGTTGCCTCCTAATATCGTCTCGGACCTCCTTTTGCCTGGCGTAGCATGGACTCAACAAGTTTGTGTAAATCTCCTGCACAAATACTGAGTCGTGCTGACTCTTTAGCTGTCCATGATTACAGAAGTGTTGCAGGGCACGATAATGTGTATGAACTGACCTCTCAATTATGTCTCGTAAATGTTTGATGGGTTTCATGCAAACACTTGATGGCTGAATCATTCGCTTGAACTGTCCAAAAGGTTCTTTAAACCAATCACACAAAGTCCATGAATGACTGCAAATGGCCTCCAAGTATCTGAACAGTGAATGATTGTTTCAGTTTGACAAGAGACCCAGTCCATTCCATGTAAACCCAGCCTATACCATTATGGAGCCATCACCAGCTTGCACAGTGCGTTGTTAACAACTTGGTCCATGGCTTTGTGGGGTCTGCACCACTCTCTAACTCTACCATCGGCTCTTACCACCCGAAATTGGGACTCATCTAACCAAGTCATGATTTACCAGTCATCTAGTTGGTCCAACTAATATGGTCACAAGCCCGAGAGAGGACTGCAGCCAATGTCATGCTGTTAGCAAAGTGTCGGTCATCTACTTCCATAGCGCATTAACACCAAAAATTGCTGCATTGGCCGAACGGATACATTCATCACACATCCCACAATGATTTCTATGGTTATTTCATACAGTGTTGCTTCTTTATTAGCACTAACAATTATAAGTAAATGCAGTTGCCCTTGGTCGTTAAATGAAGACCATCAGCCACTGTGTTGTCCGTGATGGGAGGCAAAGCCCAAAATTTGGTATTCTTGACACACTATTGACACTGTGGATCTCAGAATACTGAATTCCCTAACGATTTCCAAAATGGAATGTCCCATACTTCTAGCTCCAACTATCATTCCACATTCAAAGTCTGTTAATTCCCATTGTGTGGCCATAATCACATTGGAAACCTTTTAAATCAATCACAAATGATGGCTCTGCCAATGCACAGCCATTTTATAACTTGTGTACGTGATACTACTGCCAGCTGTATATGTGCATATTGCTATCCCATGACTTGTCACCTCAGTGTAAAGTGCTGTGCAGGAATTGGAGCAGAGTTGGTAAATGCCATGGTTGCTTTCATAGGTGCCCCTCCCTCAGATGGATAGGATAAGCCTGTGATGAGATTGTAGTAAGATGTGCTGAGGGTGTGAATCGGACAGGTAACTAATACTGTTCTGTGTAAAGTTACATAAATGCCTAATAGAATTTAACTCACTCCACATTCCTGCAGGCTCTCCTTTGTGACGAGATGTACACAAACCAATTTTTGAATTAATGAATGCCTCCTCAAGGATTTCATCATGATGGGTCTGAAAAAGACATTGTAACTAAGCCAGTCTTTGACAATATCATAGGAATCCTCACCTCAAGATAGCATTTTCTATCAGTGAATAAAATAATATAATAAACTGTCCAGGGAAACGAAAAAGATCACTAAATACATCTGTTTAAAAAGGCAGCTAATTCATTCTTCATACATCTTGTTGCATTTCAAGATGTTATCAGGGTTTGTTCCTTTCACAAGGAAATCATGTATCAAGATGTAAAGTGCTTGATAGTAATTTCTTATCATTCTCCAGAGTTTAAGATCTCTCTCATCATAAGGGGGTGCTGACTCAGTTTTTTAGGTGGACTGAGGAGTGAATGTGAGTGAGCATGGAGTCTGCTTTCTCCACAGATTGGAGTTTGTGTGAGGGGCACTTTCACAGTACAGGAGCCACCAAATGGTATCCTTAGTGTGTGCAGTGATGAAGAATGAAACTGTTTCATATTACGAGTTATTTGAAATGAATTGTGCATAAATCAAACAATATTGCACAGTAGTGACCAACCAAACGACGCAGTGCAGCTGTTATGACACTGACCTCATGTTTGGAAGGAGCGAATCTGCTCTGTCCAGCCATACTGATTAAGGTTTTCTGTACTTTTCCTAAATCCTACAGCAATGCCACTTCTGACCACCTACCCCGTCTTCATAAAGTCAGCCGGCCAGTGTGGCCGAGCGGTTCTAGGCATAAAGTCATACAAACATATTATGTGTATGTATATTTTGGGGAGTATTCAGTAAGTACTGTAAATCTTTTTGTGTGGATCAGTTTTGGGTGAAAAAATGTGGAATTTGTTGGGAGACATCGTGTGATTTTACCGCTTCACCCCATAGAGTTTCATGATGTTCCAATAGGTGGTGGCACTATATGTAACCTTCAAACTGGCGTTTGTAATGGAGGTGTGTTCTAAGTAGACAGATGTCATTGAGTCTTTTGGCAGAAAACCAGATATTCTTAAGCACTTGCAGAATCTCTACAGTGAACAACAGCATAGTGCAAACCTGTCCGATCTCCCATGTGCTGGCCGGCTGCACACGGCTCTGACTCCTGCAACGTTGGAACATGCAGACACTCTCATTCGAGGTGATCAACAGACTGCAATCAAACAGCTTGCTACTCAACTGGATATCTCTGTCGGTAGTGCTGACACCTGGCCACCAGTAGGGGTACTCAAATGTGTATGCCCCTGAGTTCCTTCCTGCCTAACAGAAGACCATAAAGAGCTTTTCTCTCTTTGGTCCAACGGAGGATGCACTTTTTGAGAAGCAGTATAAGGAAGATGGAGAGGTTACTGATGCAGCAAGATGTGGGCTTCAACGTCGACCAGTAGAGTGGTATCGTGTGGACACGTAGGCCTACCCAGTAAGATGGTGTAAGACCGTCACACTCAATGAAGATTACATTCAAAAATAGGGTTTTGTAGCCAGAAGAGTGGGGAATAATATGGTGTAAAGAGTCCTGAATATAACCAACCTGCTTCCAGAAAAAAAAGTGTTGCATTACATATTGAACACCTCTCATATCATGACGACAAATTCTATTTCATTGTGAGATGATCTGTGGATGGATGGATGGATGGATGAATGAATAAATAAATACTTCAAGATTTGCTTCTTGACTCAATTTGTTTTGTTTTCACTTCCAGTAGCCCTGTCTCATCCTTCTCCCTTAAAAAGTGTTGTGTAAGAACTTTATTCAATTGGGTTAGTGCTATACATTTTGATTCAGTAAGTAATGAAACACATTTTTTTCTGAAAGCAGCTTTGTTTTAGTCAGAATTTCAGTTCACCATATTATTCCCCACTCTTTTAGCTACATAACCTCATACACCTTCCACGTACTGCTCCCCGTTGACTTGGTCACAGATTAAAACAGTGATCCAGGAAGTGTAGAATGAATTAATTTTTTTTCCGCCACTGATCAAAAAACTTATGATCTTTGGCTTACTGGTTTCAGTGGGCAATGATCATCTTCCAATCTGTTTTATAACTTACTGTAAATTAATAAAGTCATAGTGGCAGCATATGTATTTTCTGTTGATACCATTATAGCTTTATTATTTTAGAGCAGGATATAAAACAGATCTGAAAATGGTCATCCCTCACTGAAACTGGTAATCTAAAGACCGAAAATTCCGCATTTTTTCAGCTGAAATTGGCTGAAGAAAAAATGTGTTTCATTACTTATTGGCTGCCCCTCGTACAACAGACAAGAAATAATAACTTCGTGCCTTGCGTATTTTGAGAGTATGATCCCATTTCAGTAAATTGGTAAATGAATTTTCTGTTGCTTCCTGGAGATTGTCTTCACTGTACCACATAATGTTTTTATTTTATTCTGGAATTTGTGCATCATAAAGTTTTCTTCATCTCTCTAACAATATTTCTTAAAACACTAACAATACTTTAATGAGCAACTGCAGGTGACTCCTGCTAGTGCTGCAAGTTTTGAAACAATTTCTGTTTTCCGTTATGCAAAATTCTTATGCTTTTTGTTATACACACTCGTTGCTTGTTATTGCTGTGATTGTATAAGCTGTTCTGATAAGCTTTATGGAGAATACTTATTATTCTATTTTTTCATAGTACTGGTTGGATAACCAAAATTCAGTGATCAAAAATACCTATGTTTTACTTGGAACTGCTATTTACTGTAATTATAGATCATACTATATGTCATGTGTGAAAGCCCACTGCATTATTTAAGCATTATTCGCCAGAAACTAACCACTTATTTACAAAGTTAGACTGAAAAATACACTGTAGTTTGTATCATTTTTAGGAAATAACTATCCATTATTCATTCACTTTTTTGTTGTTGATGATTCTCATTTTCTGAATAGCCAAAATATTGGTATATTCCACCAACAGAAATTTCACTTGACAAAACTAATAAATTATCTTCCCTCTTCCAAAATACAGATTGGCCCTTTTCATTCCTGGAACTGAGTGACCTGCTCTTTCTTTTTAACACATACATGACTCCTCATTCACCCTGGATGGAGCAGCCAGACTGCTGTTCTTAACAAATTTTTAAAAAATCATAGGTTTGTAACGATGATTTAAAATAAATTTGCATGACAGTTTATCTGTTCTTAAAAATCTTATTATGAAATATTAAAATTAGCAGATATACAAAATGTTTTACTGGATCATATTTTTATTCTAAAACAAATTTGTACACTCCATTTTTACACATAATTTACCTGGGTGTTGTATGTTTTTGAAACACTCAGGCATTCAAAGAGCTACATTACAATTTAGACACCACCAGGACATTTCCTTTTGGCAGGCTTTCCCCTTCTAGCTCTTTCTGACATCAGAACACACTCTTCAGATGTAATTTTCTTTTTCACTAGGTGATATCTTTTCAGTAAAATGTCTCCCATTAAGTCTACTCGATCCAAGAAGTGGAGAAAGACTCATGCACCATATGCTTGACACACTGCTACTGCCTGAGTCCTACTTCATTTGCATCCACAGTGTGTTAACTTTCCCCCACACTACCTCCCACCCCACCACGGAGGACAAAATTAGTAGTTCCGTAAGCTATATAATATTACCCTTTGACATTCATTTGTGTGTATTTGTGGCAGAATTACACATTTCATCTCCTGAAGTAAGCAATGGCTTTATATATGTCCAAGTTTCAATTTATTTTTTATTTTGTTGTTGCACATATTCCTGATTTACGTTTGCATTTTCAGCTGTTTTGAACAGTTAGTTTATTTGTTGAAACTCAAAGGGGTTATAAGTGTTTTCAAAGGCTTGTGGAATTTTTACTTTAGAGAAAGATGGATCAAAGGAATTTGCATTAAACTGTGCCTGAAAAATGGAATAAAGCTCAACAGCACATTATAAATGTTGGCCGTGGGTTTTGATAATGACACTGAAGATTATGATCACCCTGGGTGCCCTAGCACATCTATTACTGACAACACTGTGGAAGAAGTAAAGAAAATGGTTCTGGAATATCACCATCAGAGAGCATACTGATGATGTTGACAATATCATTTGGCTTATTTTAAACAATTCTTTGGATGTTTTAAGGCCTGAAACGTATAACAGCAAAGTTTTTTCTGACTTTGCAGAATTTCAACCAGAAACAACATAGCACAGACATCGTTCAGGAATTTCTGAACGAAGTTGACAATTATCCAGAACTCCTAAAAAATGTTGTAACATATGAAAAAACATGGGTATATGGATATCACAAAATCAATGTCCTTTCATACCAATGGAAACTACCTGATGAGCCAAGACTGAAAAAAATTCGACAAGGTCCATCACATGTAAAGGTAGGTTCTTCTCACTGTTTTCTTGGATTACAATGGGATACTGCATCGTGAGTTGCCTTATTATCTTGTAGTCAATATGGAATACTACCTAGCAGTTATGCACTGTTTTTTTTTAAACAATCCAAAGAAAATGACTGGAATTGTGGCAAAACCTCTCATGGAAAGTGTCACAATAATGCTCCCACTCTCACCTAATGCCTGGTCACGATTATTTGGCAGAAAGTAAAACAATTACATTGCCACAGCTACCATATTCACAGAATATGACCCCTGCAACTTTTTTCTATTCCCAAAGCTGAGGGAAACCATGAAAGGATGTCATTTTGCCACCACTAATGATATAAAAACAAAATTGCTGAAGTCTCTATAAACAAAAAGTGAACTCCAGAAGTGCTTCCAAGATTGTAAAAAATGCTAGCAAAAGTGTATTATATCTAAGGGGGATTACTTTGAGGGAAACAAAGGTGATGTTGAGTAAATAAAGACTGACAAATTGTCTGTTGGCTTCTGTCTCGGGTTCTTTGACCGACACTTGTTGTGATGATTTTTCTGATGTCTTCAGCTTCATCCTCCATTGCTGACAGTGGACTGAAGTCAAGCTCACAGTGCAGATTGTGTGTACCTGGTGCACCAATGTCCAAGGGCTTTTCCATGGTCATTTCCAGTGCGGTTCTCCTCTTTGCTACCTGCAATGGTCATTCGCTGCAGCATGGGAGTCCAGGATCAGTTCACCTTGAGGCTTTCTTCCTTCTTGTTTAAGCTATTCTCATGTTTGTGTATATGTATAGCTCCTCTGAACAAGTGGGTGTGATAGCTCTTCTCTACAGCCAGAGCCTCTGTGTCGGTGAATTTTACAGTTGTCGGCCTCACACAACGTGTGCTCTGCCATGACTGATTTCTCCACCTGGCCCAACCTGCAATCTCATACTGGTGTTGACTGATTGTCCAGTCATTCCACATAAACTTTTCTGCATGTGCATTGCATGTGGTATATTCCCAACATTCTAAATGGATCCCTATCAATTTTTGCTGATCTGAGACACTCTTTGATCTTCTTCATTAGTTTATAAATAGTCTCTATGCTGTATATGCATATTATACAACTGATAATGTCCATTACTCTGGGAATGTATGGCAGAGAGGCCAACCTAACAAGAAATGTCTTGTACACACTATGTGAGGCTGACAACTCAGTAAAATTTGCCGACATGGAAGTTCTGGCTGTAGAGAAGAGCTATCACTCCTGCTTGTTCAGAGAAGATATAGAAATACCAAGAGTAGCTTCAACAAGAAAGAAGAAAGCCTCAAGGTGAACAGATCCTGGCTTTCCATGCTCCTGTGCTGCAGAAAATGACCGTTGCAGGTAGCACAAGGAGAATCACTCTGGACATGACCACAGAAAAGCCCTTGGACGTTGGTGCACCATGCACATATAATCTGTTGGCACGAGCTTAACTCCAGTCCACCACCAGCAAAAGATGGTGAAGCTTTGACAATGCCAGCCGCTTGTGGTAGTGAAACATCAGAAAAATCATCAAATAAATGTCAACCGAAGAACCCGAGACAGAAGCCGACAGACAGTTTGTCGACAAGTGGCCACAAATGTCTTAACAATTTTGTAAATAAAGATTCTTTAAGAAGCACAAAAAAATCTCATTACTTTTTCATCATACCTCGTGTAACAGGCATGGACAGTGTCAGATGATCACTTTGGAGGACATCGAGCTGCCGCATACTCATATGAGGCAGTGGTCTCAGCACCTAACGACTTTGAAAGAGGCCCTATTGTAGTTCTTCATTTGGCAAGCTGATCGAATTGTGCAATATCTTGATTTGTGGGTCATTTCAATACGTCAGTGGCCTGATGTTGGGCTGCACAGGGATGTGAGTGCAGATGTACTTGTCGTCAAGGTGCCATTTGATGATGTCTGAACACTACAAGGGATGATCACTGTACTGTGCACTGAGCACAGTGTAACCCCTTCACATGTGTACCTGCCATCTAAGAACAAGTAATGGCCTCCCTGCAGCGTTCTGTGTAATCCCGCATCATTAGTCTGAGACTAACAGCAGTTAGACTAGGAAATTATCATACTATGATTCCCAAGTTCGAGTCTCAGTCCGGCACACAGTTTTAATCTGCCAGGAAGTTTCATCATACTATGTGTAGGCTGCCATTGACACCACAGCTCAGACAGATGTGTTTGGAGTGTTGCTGTGACCAGAATCAAGGACTGCTGAATGCTGTCACACTGTGTTCACTGGTGAATCGCAGTTCTGCACTGCTCCAGATGAACATCACAGTGGAGTATGGCGCAAACTGGGAAGAAGTCTCACTCTTCCAGTGTTTTGGAGAGGCACAGTTGTGTTACTCCTGGTACTTTGTTGTGGGAGCCACCAGATATGACACCATATGGCTGGTAGTGATTCTACATCTACATTTATACTCCACAAGCCACCCAATGGTGTGTGGCAGAGGGCACTTTATGTGCCACTGTCATTACCTCCCTTTCCTGTTCCAGTCAAATATGGTTCGCGGGAAGAACGACTGCCAGAAAGCCTCCATGCACACTCGAATCTCTCTAATTTTACATTCGTGATCTCCTCAGGAGGTATAAGTAGGGGGAAGCAATATATTCGACACCTCATCCAGAAATGAACCCTCTCAAAACCTGGACAGTAAGCTACACCGCAAAGCAGAGTGCCTCTCTTGCAGAGTCTGCCACTTGAGTTTGCTAAATAACTCCGTAACGCAAACACGCTTACCAAATAACCATGCGATGAAACAGCCATTCTTCTTTGGATCTTCTCTATCTCCTCTGTCAACCTGACCTGGTACGGATCCCACACTGATGAGCAATACTCAAGTATAGGTCGAACGAGTGTTTTGTAAGCCAACGCTTTTGTTGATAGACTACATTTTCTAAGGACTCTCCCAATGAATCTCAACCTGGCACCCGCCTTACCAACAATTAATTTTATATGATCATTCCACTTCAAATCATCCTGTATGCATACTCCCAGATATTTTACAGAAGTAACTGCTACCAGTGTTTATTCCACTATCACATAATCACACAATAAAGGATCCTTCTTTCTATGTATTCGTAATAAATTACATTTGTCTATGTTAAGGGTCAGTTGCCACTCTCTGCACCAAGTGCCTATCTGCTGCAGATCTTCCTGCATTTCACTGCAATTTTCTAATGCTGCAACTTCTCTGTATACTACAGCATCATCCGCAAAAAGCCGCATGGAACTTCCGACACTATCTACTAGGTCATTTATATATACTGTGAAAAGCAATGGTCCCATAACACTCCCCTGTGGCACGCCAGATGTTACTTTAACGTCTGTATACGTCTCTCCATTGAGAACAACATGCTGTGTTTTGTTTGCTAAAAACTCTTCAATCCAGCCACACAGCTGGTCTGATATTCCTTAAGCTCTTACTTTGTTTATCAGGTGACAGTGCGGAACTGTATCGAATGCCTTCCGGAAGTCAAGGAAAATGGCATCTACCTGGGAGCCAGTATCTGATATTTTCTGGGTCTCATGAACAAATAAAGTGAGTTGGGTCTGACAGCACAATGGTACATCATGGACGCATACATCCTCATGTGTTATCTATCATGCAACAGTAGTGTGGTGACAATCTTCAACAGGACTGCTTGCCCAAACATGGAATGTGTGTCTATGAACTGTTTGTGTGATATTGATGTACTCACATGGCCAGCAAGGTCCACCATTATCACACGGCCAGCAAGGTCCACCATTATCTGTCATTGATAGAATATATGTGGGATCAACTCCATTTCAGTTCCAGTACGCAGGATATCAAGGACATATTACAACAATTGTAGACCAGCTTTCAACAGGAGAGGATACAATGGCTTTATGACACTGTTTCCCAACCAAATCAGTGCATGCGTCCAGGTGAGAGGGTGTGCAGCACCATACTGATAAGTGGGCTTATATTGCCACATTCTTTGTAAACTAGACTCATTTTGTAATCACTAAAATAACATAAAATACATCTACATTTATACTCTGCAAAACACTTTCAGGTGCACAGCAGCGGCACACCACACTGCACCAGTTGTTATGATGACTTCCCATTCCATACATGTATGGAGAGCAGGAAGTGTGGTTGTTTAAATGCCTCTGTGCATGCAGTGATTATTATAATCTTACCCTCACAATCCTTATGTGAGCGATACGTAGGGAGTTATAGTATATTCATAGAGTCATCATTTGAAGCTGGTTCTTGAAACTTTGTTAATGGTATTTCTTGGGATATTTTTCACCTATCATCAAGAGTCTTCCAGTTCAGATCCTTCTGTATCTCTGTGACACTCTCTCATGGATCAAACACACCCATAAACATTCGTGATGCCCTTCTCTGTATACATTCAATATCCCTTCTTAGTCTTATTTGGTATGGGTCCAACACACTTCAGCATTATTCTAGAACCACTGACAAGTGATTTATAAGCAATCTCCCTTGTAGACTGATTGCACTTCCCCAGTATTCTACCAATAAGCTGAAGTCTACCACGTGTTTTACCCACAACTGAACCTATGTGATTGTTCCATTTCATATCCCTACACAGTGCTACACCCAGGTATTTGTATGAGTTGGCCAATTCGAATAGTGGCATATTGGTATTACAGTCATAGGATACTATGGTTTTTGTTTCGTGAAGTGCACAATTTTACATTTCTAAACATTTAAAGAAAGTTGCCAATCTTCGTACCATTTTGAAATCTTATCAAGGTCGACTGCATATTTATGCAGCTTCTTTTAGACAATGCTTCTTTATAGATAACTGCATCACCTGCAAAAAGTTTAAGGTTACTATTAACAGTTTCTGCAAGGTCATTAATAAACAAAATGAACAGCAAGGGTCCCATACGCTTCCCTGGGGCAGAACCAAAGTTATTTCTACAGCTGACGATGATTCCCTATCCAAGATAACATGCTATATCCTCTCTACCAAAAAGTCCTCCATCCAGGCACAAATTTCACTTGATATCCCATATGACCACACTCTTGACAACAAACGTAGGTGTGGTACTGAGTCCAATACTTTTTGGAAATCAGTAAATACTGCATCTACCTGAATGCTATGATCTGTAGCTTTCAGTATGTCATTTGAGAAAAGTGTGAGTTGGGTTTCACATGGTTGATGTTGTTGGAATCCATGCTGGCTGGCACTGAGATCATTCCATTCAAGATACTCCATTATGTTTGAGCTCAGAATATGTTCTAAGATTCTGCAATAAATCAATGTCAGTGATATTGGAAGGCAGTTTTGTGTATTACCTCTACACCCCTTCTTGTACCCGTGTGTGACCTGTGCTTTTTTCTAAGAAATGGGCATGGTTTTTTCTTTGTAGGATCTATGATAAATAATAGAATAGTGACTAATCAAACTGCAAATTCATTATAAAATCTGACGTGGATTCCACTGCATCCTGGAGCTTTTTTCAACTTTAATGATTTCAGCTTTCTCTCAACACCACTTACACTAATACCTTTCAGTGGTATGAGAACTAATTTGGGGGAGATCTCTGGGTTTTCCTTTATAAAGGAATATCTGAAAATGGTGCTAAGGATTTCAGCTTTTGCTTTGCTACTCTTAATTTCAGTTCCTGTCTCATTTACAAGGGATTGGACACTAACAATGGTGCTGCTAACAGCCTTTACATATGACCAGAATTTCTTTGGATTTTGTGAAATATCATTTGACAATATTCTGCTACGATAATCACTAAAGGCTTCACACATTGCTCTCTTGACAGCCAAGCATGGTTTCATTCAGCACCTCTCTATCCACAGCCCTGCTCTTTGTTTCACACCTATTATGCAGTAACTTCTGTTTCTTTCAAAGTTTCTTTACAGTGACTGTGTACCATGGGGGTTCCCTCTCATTATGAACTGTTCTATTGGGTACATATGTATCCAGTGCATCATCAACTATTCTTTTAAACTTGAGCTATAGTTCCTCTCCATGCTCCTGATCTGTGCTGAAAGTTCAAGTTCCCCTCTGAGATACGACAGTACTGATCTTTTATGTAGTTTACTGGACATAAACATTGATCAGCCAGAACATTATGACCACCTACCTAATGGCTGGTATGTCCACCTTTGGCACACATACCAGTGGCAATGCATTGTGGCATGGAAGTAATGAGGGCTTGGGAGGTCACTCCCACACCTGCACACAAAAGTCACCTAATTCACGTAAATTCCGGTGAGGGAACAATGAGCTCTGACGCAATGTCCAAACACATTCCACATGTGTTCAGTCAGGTTTAGATCTGGCGAGTTGGGGGCCAGCAATCGATTGGAACTCACCACTGTATTCCTCAAATCACTCCACCTCACTCCTGGCCTTCTACATGATGCATTATCCTGCTGAAACATGACACTTCTATAGGAAACATTATCGTCATGGAGGGGTGTAAGTGGTCTGCAACCAGTTTACGATACTCCTTGGCTATCATGGTGCCTTGCATGAGCTCCACTAGACCCATGGATGGCCACGTGAATGTTCCTCATAGCATAATGGAGCCGTTGCCAGCTTGTCTCTGTCCCGCAGTACAGGTATCAAGGAGCTGTTGCCTGGAAGATGACGCATTTGCACCCTCCCATCAGCATGATGAAGAAGATATCAGGATTCATCAGAACATGCAACACTCTGGCACTGCACCAATATCCAGTGCCAATGGTCACATGCCAATTGCAGCCACAGTTGCTGATGTAATGGCACATTCACAGGGTGTCGGCTGCGGAGGCCCACTGTCAGGAGTGTTTGGTGCACTGTGTGTTCAGACACATTTGCAGTCTGCCCTGCATTAAAGTCTGATATTAGTTCCATCACAGTTCATTGCCTGTTCTGTTTTAGCAGTCTGCCCATCCTTTGATGTTCGACACTTGTAATGAAGGGTGGCCGCCAAACTCATGATGCTGCTATCACCTGGATGGGTTTATATCAATAGCACGTCAGTGGTCATAATGTTCTGGCTGATCGGTGTATATTTTTATGTTTGTTTTAGTTGTCCATTATACTTGTTTATCATTTTTGCCACAACTGTGTCACACTCACAGATACCAGTTTTGATGTGGAAATCCTCAAATAGGTCAAGCCTATTTGCTGCCACTAGATCAAAAGCATTTCCATCATGAGTGAGGTTCTTAACTATCTCTTCTAGGTAGTTTTCGTAGAAGGCATTTAGTAATGTTCATAGGATATCTTATCGCACCCACCACTAACAAAACTGCAATTTTTCCAATTAATTGTAGGGTGATTAAAGTCTCCACTAATTATTACAGTGTGATTGATGAATTTACATACAACTGAGCAGAGATTTTCTCTAAAATTTTCAGTTACATCAAGAGAGAATCTGATGGGCAATAGAAGGATCCAATTATCATTTTATACTCACCCCTAATAATGAATCTTGCCCAAATAATATTTCATACACCTTCAATTTCTATCTCAATGGATCAGACATTCTTGTCTACTGTAATAAATACACCAGCTCCATTTCCCATTAGGCTATGCTTTTGATATATGATTAAATTTTCCTCAGAAACCTCACTGCTGTCAATTTCAGGTTTCAACCAGCTTACTGTACCTAGTATTATGTTAGCTTCACTGCTTTTCAGGAGCAGTTCAAACTCTGGCAATTTGTTGCAAATGCTTCAGCAGTTTACCATTAGGATTTTAACGCTCTAACCTGTGGGATGCATTTATTTCGATCTTACACGAATACTTCTGCATTTCCTATAGCTATCATTATTTGCATTGCCTGGAGAGTCACATAATCTAAGAAAAACCCTTGTATGTATGTGCACCCCACACCCAGTCAGCTATCTTTGTAGCAGCCTCTGGTGTGTAGTGCACACCTAGCTCATTCAGGGGGCCCTACAGTTCTCATCCCTATGCCACAACTCCAAGAAGTCGCAGCCTAGCTTGTCAGAGAGCCTTCGAAGTCTCTGGTTCAGTAATTCCATTCAGCTCGGAACCAAAGGCCCACCATTAGTTCTGGGGACAATGCTGCAAATTGTGAGCTTCTCAATTCATGAAGTTGCATTTCATTTTCTCGTCCCCTTCTGGGAGCTTCACTTTTTTGTCCACTGATGTACTTGCTATAACTATAATAAGTTCAGGCTTCAATTTTTACTTTTTCAGAAATATTTGAACTATATATGGATAATCTGCAAACTGGATACTCCATATCCAGATAATTATGAGTGTGCTGTATTATGTAGGAGTGCTACACATTGCTATATGGAAGTCTCAGAAGGACTTAACAGAAAAAAGGTGCAAAGAAGCTGATCAACTTAGACTGGAAAATCAGAGCTTTATTGCTTACAATAGTTATTTACTTTAAATGGCTATTGCAAATGGAACCTTTAGGATAGCACAATGCTCAAGAAGGGTTATCAAAGTATAAGCTGGATTATTCATGGATTAAATAAGTAATTTATTCAGGTCACTAGGCCCCTAACACACATCAACTGATGAGGCTATGGGATGATGGAAGTGATAGTGATCTTCTGTGGGGACCCTTCGAGCATTTCTACATCTACATCGCATTCATAATGTGATGTGCACTGTGAAGTGAACTGCAGGGGGAACTTAACTGTACCACCTATTAGTGCCTCTTCGTGCTCATTTCACATATGGAGTATGGGATGAATGACACCTCCATGCATGCTGTAATTAATCTAATCTTGTCTTCATGATCCCTACGGGAGTGATGGTTGTAGTATATCATTACATTCGTCACTTAAAGCTGGTTCTTCAAACTTTTTAAGTAGGCTTTTTCAGGATAGGTAAAACAAGAGAAAGGGAACCACTCACCTATAGCAGATCAATGCATGGTGCACAGGCACAAGCAACAGGAAACAGCAGACCCACTAGCTTTTGACCTATTTATCTTTTTTCTAGCAAAAGTACACACATTCACATGCAAAATCACACAGACATCCAAACTCACATCCCCATGGCTACTGCCACTACAAGAACAAGAGCTCAAAAGCTTGTGCGAATACTGTTTCCTGTAATGCGTTTCTGTACGCCCATGCATCGGTCCACTATAGGTGACTGTTTGCCCTTCCCTTATTTCATGTATTTCTCCATCCAGGGATTTCCATTATTGTTACACTTTATCAAGATAATTTGTATCTGTCTTCCAGTATCTGCCAGTTCTGTTTCTTCAGCACCTCCATGAGACACTCCCACTAGTCAAACAAACCTGTGAACATTTATTCTAGGACATGTCATACAAGTGATTTATCAACAATCTCCTTTATAGTCTGATTGCATTTCTCTAGTATTCTAGTTATGGACTGAAGTCTGCCACCTGCTTCAACACACTTCCCTGTGGCACACTTGAAGTTATTGCACCTGTTGAGGACTCTCCACCCTAGATAATATGCTGCATCCTCCCTACCAAGAAAACCACAGTCCAGTCACGAATTTTGCTTAATACCCCATATGATATTACTTCTGATAATAAGTGTAGGTGTGGTACTTAGATGATTTCAGAAATCTTTAAATACTGTATCTGCCTGAATGCCTTGCTCTATAGCTTTCACGTGTCATTGGAGGCACACTGCTGTGTGAAGTGACATTGCTGGCAGTTGACCTGGGTCTCGTGCAGTAAACCCTTTGACGGGTAGTCAGTCTTATGACTTTCTCATGTCTGGCTGCTTGTACAGTGTATATTATATCATCAGTAAACTTGGTGTACAGAGTATATGGATCAGGTGATTATTCATTGCAACTGTCCCCTATACCCTGTGGATCTACATTGGTGACTCCCAATGATCATGATCACACACAAACTTCAACATTCCAGACTGTTGCGCAACAACAATGTCCCCATTCTACTGTGCAATTTTCGCTTGTGGACAAGCCGCATCAGCCATTATGAATAACACCCTTCATGCAGCTAGTGTGATCAAAAGTAATGGTGCCACTCTCCAGGACAGTGCTATGCTAAAGTGTAGCACCACTGAACAGTGGTACATAATGAATAATGTATTTTGCAATATCATATGTGGCCCTGTTCCCTTTGCAAATCAGACTGCATTCGAGCCACAGCAGTCCAACCAGTCAGACTCCTACTTAATTACTTTTGAAGAGAGCCACACTGCACACAAAAGTGATCACTCTGGAACTCACACAGCCAGCAGAATTGCCTCCTGTGCCACATCCCACGCATCATGTTGTTTTGTGTATGGGTAGTACCTCCCTAGATATTCTACCACTACATACATCATTCTGGTGGTCTTCTGGCCACAGGACACACCTAAAACTGCAGCCTTTCTGACCAGACCAAACTACTTTGTGGTTTACCATCATGGGCAATATCTTCGTGTCAAGGGATATCATCAGTGATGCCACTAAATTCATCATTTTGTTAAGCAACTTGGGGGGGGGGGGGGGACATGCATACACAATAAGTAATATAATCCTCAATCCCTACCCCCTTCCCCCTTCCACAACAGCCAAAAAATATAGAGTCGTGAAAACTGCTCTTTTCAGCCATGAAACTACGTACAAAAGGGCAACTGGCAATGGTCGCCCACGAGCATGAACCCTTTAACGTATGCCTTAAGCTTGCCGATCAAATATATTCAATCACACAGCACACACAAATGGTTCAAATGGCTCTGAGCACTATGGGACTCAACTGCTGAGGTCATTAGTCCCCTAGAACTTAGAACTACTTAAACCTAACTAACCTAAGGACATCACACACATCCATGCCCGACGCAGGATTCGAACCTGCGACCGTAGCGGTCGCGTGGTTCCAGACTGTAGCGCCTAGAACCGCTCGGCCACTCCGGCCGGCCAGCACAGACACTACATTAGTAATACCAGCAACAAGGGCAGTGAGTGTGACTTGCAGCTTCAATGCCAGTACGAGTGACAGACCACCAACTATGAGCCAAGCCGGCTATCATTGATGCTTAAATCACCGCAGCCACGGAGAATACGATCAGCCACGTCATTTTCATGACACCGCAACACACAGCTGTATGCACATACCGTTTTTGTTGGCATCATGCACCATATGCCGCTTCTGCCTGCAGCTACCATCCTTCATAGAATTTCCCAAACTACACGTACGATTCACCAGAGGCACACCGGCCGAGCAAGATTTTTAAGTTGCCTCAATACCCACAATGATAATGATGGACTGCTTCCAACCGACTGCCCCCACAATGACCAGCTTTTTGTACATAGTTAATTCAGCAGCTAATAATACCTCGACAATACAAGCTCATAGGTCAGCAATTCGCCACCCGTCTCACCAGGTCAAATTCCATCCCCCGCATTCGTCCAACTCTGCAGCAAATGCTCTGCCCAACAAAATTAAAGCATCACTTTTTCGAAACCCCATACTTGTCTCCCATTCTGACGCATAACTTTGAAATTTGGCTATAAAGTGCCTACAACTTTCTTCTGTAATGATGCGAAAATGTGGCACCCTGTGATGTCACCCTCTGGCTCAAGGTCTCGACAAAAGCGAAAAAAAATGCCACAGTTCAGAAGTTCACGTGAGCTCTAAGATGGGGTAACGATGTCACATTGGCACCAAATTTCATCACAATTCCGCCCAATGCCATCGTGAATGCGTTCCGCAATGGGAAGTCCGTCATGCACCCTCTTATCCACATTTCACAAATTCTTTTGCTGCCTCTGCGACATTCTTTTGCTGCCTCTGCGACAGAGGTCAGGACCGGTACAGCCAGCACTGAAATCACGCGGTTCTCTTATGGGTGGCCGAGAGAAACATTTCAGACACACTGCCGCTCAGAATCTACATGAAAAGGCCTCAGGGGACGGCACAAAGAGCGTCAATGAAACCACCTCTTCCCTAAGGTTGTTGATTCCCACACATTTTGCTGTCGAAAACGACAGTCTGCAGTACAATGAGCAACAGAATTATATTCTTCACAACGATCGACATTTTTGCGACCCCCCATGGCATTTCAACTCTACTTTAACACTTTCGCTGCGGCTGACGCTTATAAGCGTCACAAGAAGCCACGAGCCAGTGCAGCTGGCGCTTATAAGCGTCCGCGCTCACTGTCGGATTTCCCAGTCTAGTTGCAGCGCCTAAAGGCCTGGCCAGACAGAATCCGGCCTGCCGCTGCGACGGACGGCGCGGCGGTAGGCCGGGCCAGTCAGCGGCCAGGGACGCCACACAGGCAACGGCCGGCCGCAGCGACTCTTGATGCGTCAGCTGTTACACTGTGGAAGGGGCCGAAACGAACCCATTATTAAGCTTGCATGCGTAGCGCGATTGTCTTGCGTTAGACGATTTGGAATCTGCACGCGGGGCACGTTATCTTTGTGCAAGGTATTTTTTATTTATTTTTTATTTTTATTTATTTATTTTTTTTTATTGCAGAAATGAGTAGCTTGCACTAGCGATACGAAATGGCACCAAGAAGAGGAGATGTTGGGTGCACGACACTGATAGCAAGAGAGAAAGCTTAGAGTCTGACGAAGATAAGTTCTTCAAATATTTTCGTATGTCGCGAGAATGTTTCGAGGAAATGCATCGCCTGATAAAAAGGTAGCACCGAGAAGTGCACAACGAACTGGAGAAAGCCAATTGATACAAGGCACAGACAAGCCGTTTGTTTGAGGTAAGTTTTACGGTTTGTGGCCTCTTTGTGCTTGAAATAGAAGTCATATAAATTATTCCATTTCAGTTTTGCTGTATCATATGAAAGGTTCGGCGGAAGAAAGTGCTATCCCACAACGTAGTTACAAGTGCAGTGATAAATTTATCTGCAGTGTTTACGAATACAGCAAACGATAGTAACATCTAGTTCCGTATGTCCCGCTAGAGAGAACTTTGTACTTAATAGATTGTTTTGTTTCATTGTATTCATAACATTGTCATTGAATTTAAACAAACATATCTTTGGTCGTTAACTTATCTATTCGTTCTATCATAATTGATTTTAATCTTTTCCAGATACTTGACTACAGGCGACAGTCACCAGAGCATAGCTTTTTCTTTTCGGTTAGGACGTTCAACAGCCTCAGATATTGTGAAACAAGTGTGCCAGGCAATATGGACTGTTCTACAGCCCAAGTATTTTACTACTACAACAGAGATGTGGAAGAAACCTGAAGAAGGATTTATAGAACTGGGGGTTTCCTAACTTCCTTGGAAGCATAGACGGAAAGGCTATCAGGTTAAAATGCCCGAAGGATAGTGGATCCCAGTTCTGTTACAAACAGTTCTTTTCGCTAGTTCTCCTGGCGATCGTTGATCCATACTACCGAGTTTACAGTAGTTGATATTGGAAGTTATGGACGTCACAGTGACACTATTTAGCTTTCTATCAAGAGTATATCGAGGACAAATGTATTCTACCTCCAAATCAGGATCGCGTGTATCATACAAAAAGTTGTATTCTCTAACCTCCTCTACAAGTCTTTCTGTGTGCACGCACTACGAGCTGCAAGACAAAAACCGCTTCAAGCCGCTGCTTCTAGTGTGACAGCAGAGCAGTTGAATGCTCCAACAAAGGCAAGCAGCCGCTCCGGCTTGCGGCGAATCTGTGACAACTCGTCGGCGGCCGGTGCGGCAGTCCGGCTGCCGGTGCATCAAAGCCGCACTCTGTGTGACCGCCGCCGCGATTCAACAGTGCGGCCTGCCGGCTGCGGTTCAAGGCCACAGGCCGGACGGCCAGGCCGCATTCTGTCTGGCCAGGCCTTAAGCCAGCATCAAAGCGTGTAAACTTTTGTTTTGTGTGGTCAGTTATCGCACGTATGTTCGTAATGGCGGCTAATGAACCGACATCTGGACCTTCCAATGTGGAAAGGAGCAGGAAAAGTGTTAAACAGACAGAGGAACAGTTACTTGTGTACTAGACGACAGTGATTTTCTGTGTAGTGAGGACGAGGCATACCACGGAGATTGTCGTTTAGAGGCTGCAGAAGAATTGCAGAGTGATGATAGCGTGGAAGCACAGCTTTCGAATCTGTTTCGTGACACTTCCGAATCCGACGATACGGATCACTACGTTTGTGCAGGTGAGTCCTGGCATAAAGAACCACATAATATGCAGTATCACCCATTTACGAAGGAAGAAGTTTTGCAAATTCATCCTGCTGGCAATTCTCCTATGGATTTCTTCAGATTATTGGTAACAGACGAATTGTTGCAACTTGTAGTTGACGAAACGAACGATAACGCAGTCGACATATTGCTGAGCGAAAATACAAAAGAGGGATCTAGGATCTGTAAATTGAAACCTCTAAGTACAGGCGAATTACTAGTTTTCCTGGGAGTTTCGTTACATATGGGTAACGTTAAATATCCGCGATTACAAGACTACTGGAAAAAAGAACCGGTTTGAGAATAGAGGAATAGCGATGAGTATCAGCAGAGACCGGTATTTGCTCATATTACGTTCTCTGCATTTTGCAAAAAATCCACTTCCAGGAAACCCGAAACCAGACGATAGTTGAAATAAGATACGATCTACATCCGATTATTTTAACACGAGAATGTCTCAAGTGTATTACCCGGGAAGAGATTTATCAATAGACGAATCAATGAATCTTTGGAGGGGAAGATTGTCATTTAGACAATACATAAAAAGCAAACGTACCTAATAAATATGGCATTAAGATGCACACGCTCAACAATCCAGACGGTTTCACAAATAAGTGCGCTGTGTACATGGGAAGTAGCGGAGATATTGGGGGGGGGGGGGGGGGGGAAGGTCACACTAAAAGGTCGTTTGCATTTGATGGCAGAAAAGCTGCATGTTGGGCATCACATTTATTTGGACAATTATTATAACAGTTTTCATTTAGCTACAATTATGTTGAACCTAAAAACACTTTCCACAGGAACTCTGAAATTAAATAGCAAATATACCCCCGAAGACGTTGTATCGGCAAAACTTGGGAGAGCAGAGACAATTGCGCGGTATTCTAACGGAGTTATGATTGGAAAATGGAAGGATCGACTAGAGGTTTCCTACATTTTCATATAGAACATCTAAATGTTATGGAGCAAGTGACGAAAGCGTGCCAGCAAATAGTCACGAAACATTTGCCTATGATTAGGTACAATGCATGTATGTCTGGGATTGATAAACAAGATCAGATGTTATCGTACTATTTATGTGAACGAAAGACTATCCGCTGGCTGAAAAAAACTATTCTTTCATGTCATTGATATGCTAGTTTTCAATTCTCAATATCTACACAACAAATACTCAGGAAATAAAATGACGTTGTGCGATTACAGAATGAACATTATAAAGGGCTTCCTTCCACCAATGGACGTTCCACGAAATGTGAGCAAGAAAAATCACAAACAAACACACGTTGTGCAAAAGCGGGAAGCTACTGCAGGGAAGAAGCAAGTTATGAAGAAGCGGTGTTAAGAAGTGCGCGCGGAACAAGGCAAGCGCACTGATACACCATACGTGTGTACAACCTGCCCAGACAAACCTGGATATTGCTTGAACTGCTGTATAATTTCCCAGAAGTAGCAAAAACGCGATAATAGCGGGGAAATTCCGATTATCAAAGGCAACCTCTTTTATTTCTTTTGACACTGCATGGTTTCTTTTTATGACGTGAAAGGTTAGAACTTTTTTCACGAGTACTCAGAAAATGAGGTTTTCTTTAGTGTTAAATCGACTTAATTCTTATTGTGTTGTAAAGCGTTCACTTCAGTTTTTTGCGAAAGAATTTTGTTGTGCTAAATTTGTTTTAATAGCACCGCAATTGAAGTGATGGGAGACACGAGAGAAGCTTCCACGTAGGGTGTGTTTCGCTTACTATTTTCTACACATCTGGGCGTCCCCTGGGTGTCTATGATAAATGTAGGTGGCTAATTCTCTCATACCAGGTGCAAACATGCTACTAAATAGAACAACTGTATCAGAGTCAATCTTAAAAATGCGCATTTGAAGTAAATATAATTTCAAATGAATCCAGTTTCCTTTTTTTCCTTCTTAAGAATTTGCGTTTTGGAATCCAAATTTTTCCTGAATGCAGTGGATTTGTTACTTGTTTGAACTGTATTTTTTGTTACATTATCAACAAATCTCGAACATTTGAATGACTCCCGTGACTCCTAAAGGAGTCAGACAGCAAACAGACTTTAAAACATGACCACAATACAGTCTAAGCTTATGTGAAGTAAAGCATCTAAGATGTCATCATTAAGTCAGTATAGAATATTATCCTACAGATCTTACAAGGTCTTGACGTCAGCCTGTAGCTCAGGTGTGCTTAGGAGCGTCGTCTCCGAGCGGTGCCTGCCGTTTCAGAGTGTTAGCGGCCCGCACTCGAGAATTGTAGGGTTGCACAACCCCACTGAACATGATCTGACCCCTGTGGGTAGTAGTGGGACCGCAATTTTTGCTCTGTTATACTGGGTAGAAACATTAGGGATCGTTCAAAACCGTTCAACGAAATGTGAACGTGATACAAAGCAGCAAAGAGGTTTTATACTTTTTCAGCTTCTGTTTTACACCCTCCTGTGGACGGGCGGAGGTTTTGAACGGTCCCTAGCGGTTCTACCTTGTATACCAGAACAGAAACTGTGGTCGCACTACACTCCAAAGGAGTCAAGATTACTTTCAGTGGATTGCAGTCCCACGATGTTCTTACAGAAAGGGCCAGGGGCTGGCAGCGGTGTCAAACGTTGTCAAACGTTGTTGATCGTCACACTGCAAACTGTCGTTCTTGAGTAGGGTTATCAAATTTTTTTAGGGAAAAAACGGATCATTCTCGGTGCTACACTGTTTTTTGAAGAAAAAAGACTAAGTATTTTCGAATTTTCTAATTTTTTAGAGACGATAATGAATATATAGTTATTGTTTCTGCATATTATAATAATGAGATTTAGTTACATATACCGGTACGAAAAAAAATTATAAAACTTCATCCAACGTTTACAGGTATTTTGTAGATGCTTTCACATCTTTCAATAATGTAAGATCTTGTTTTACATATTCAAAAAATTCTTTACATTAACTGATTAAAATTCACCATAACTTGGAGCTCTATTTCTGTGCCACATCTGTTTTTTGTCTCATTCCGTTTGTTATTCATTAATGAGAACACTCTTTCCACAAAAGCATTAGCGAACCTAGTATGCTGAACAAGAATCCCACTACCTTATAAATATTTGGCGCTTTATGTAATGATATAGCGGAAAAGAAACATAACCGCTTCGCTAAATCGCTACTGTCCTTGTTCGCCTTTTCTAGTCAGCCAGTCTTGAATTCAGAGAATTCTTCATATAAAAACAAAAAGTTAGAACATAAAAATCGCCAGAAAGTGAAAACAGTGAACAACTGGTGCTTAAAAACAAATTTCAAGCTCTTTCCATGAGTGAAGAAACTGAACCAATACTGGTAAGTGGAAATGAACGTTCAAAACCACCGTGTTGGCAGAATGGAGAAACATTGTCTAAATTTAGTATTAGGAAAAACAATGGCAGTGAGAAGCTGTGCAATGCACGCAATAATGAAATGAATGTGAAAGACACAATTAACAAAAAACGTACATCACACAAATCGCGCACATACCGATGTACCGAAGAAATATAGTAACATGTTATTGCAGATAGCCATGGTAAAGGATTCGCCACAATTTGAAGTAATGCTGACCAAAGACTTGATGTAACTGGCGTTGTCAAACCAGAAGCGCCTTTATCTGAAATTCCAAAAAACTGTGAAAGCTCCTTACAGTCTAGAAGCAAGTGTATTGTGATGGGAGGCGCTAACAGCATCTACTGTAAGGGTAATGAAGTAAGTGGGCAATGAGAGTTTTGAAAGACAGACTTCACAATAGCTCACGAATTAACTTTTTTGTTCTTGTTATTCCATAAGGCATGATTTTATAGAAAAATCGTGCGTTAATATTGAAATCGCGAACACTAATAGGAAACTATGAAAAATTTGTAAATCATTTCCCAATGCTAGTTTCATACCAGTCAACAGCTCTGTGAGAGAGCACTTTATAAAACATGGTCTGCACCGAAATAGTAGGGGTAAAGATGCCCTGTGTGCTGAAATAATGAAAGCTGTTCTATCAACAAGTAAAGTAAACATTATCTCAGTTCCCCTGCTAGCTGTGAGAAGTACTGTAGATCCAATCATACCTCTGTAAATAACAGATTGCTCAGCAGGAGCATTATGACAAACTTCAGGTGCAGCAACAGTGGAATCTCAAAACACAGTCATCAAACCTGCATTCACCATCTGCAGCGGTAGAAATTTCATCTACTGTTGACCTTCCGTTAGTGACTCAAGACACTTCATCAGTCTTAGTCCCTCCACAATCTACAGCAGTACAAGACTCTGCTCCACCTAATGTGTCTCCACCATCATCAGCAGTAGGCCTAACAGAGGTAAGCAGAAGCAGCACAAGAACCAGGAAACGCACTACTCTACAGGATTTTTGGTACCCAGCCTCAGTTCCAGGACTAATTTAAGGATGATGATGATGATGATGATGATGATGATGATGATGATCATGATCATGATCTCATTGTTGTAGTCTTCAATCCAAAGATTGGTTTGATGCAGCTCTCCATGCTACTGTATCCTGTGTGAGCCTCTTCATCTCTGAATAAATACTGCAACTAATTTAAGTCAAAAATTTGCACGTACATTGCCTATAATCACTAATTTCAATTTACAACAAAACAGTGACATCAGACCAAAGTGTTTAAGAAATGACAAATTTTGCATTTTTCATCAGAATATAATGGGTCTAAGAAACAAACAGGACCAGTTGTTTGTTTGCATTAATGACACAAATGCAATAAACAATACCCTGTATATCATGTGTTACTGAACAGCATTTGACACAAAGGACTGCAATGGTGCAACTACACTCCTGGAAATGGAAAAAAGAACACATTGACACCGGTGTGTCAGACCCACCATACTTGCTCCGGACACTGCGAGAGGGCTGTACAAGCAATGATCACACGCACGGCACAGCGGACACACCAGGAACCGCGGTGTTGTCCGTCGAATGGCGCTAGCTGCGCAGCATTTGTGCACTGCCGCCGTCAGTGTCAGCCAGTTTGCCATGGCATACGGAGCTCCATCGCAGTCTTTAACACTGGTAGCATGCCGCGACAGCGTGGACGTGAACCGTATGTGCAGTTGACGGACTTTGAGCGAGGGCGTATAGTGGGCATGTGGGAGGCCGGGTGGACGTACCGCCGAATCAACACGTGGGGCGTGAGGTCTCCACAGTACATCGATGTTGTCGCCAGTGGTCGGCGGAAGGTGCACGTGCCCGTCGACCTGGGACCGGACCGCAGCGACGCACGGATGCACGCCAAGACCGTAGGATCCTACGCAGTGCCGTAGGGGACCGCACCGCCACTTCCCAGCAAATTAGGGACACTGTTGCTCCTGGGGTATCGGCGAGGACCATTCGCAACCGTCTCCATGAAGCTGGGCTACGGTCCCGCACACCGTTAGGCCGTCTTCCGCTCACGCCCCAACATCGTGCAGCCCGCCTCCAGTGGTGTCGCGACAGGCGTGAATGGAGGGATGAATGGAGACGTGTCGTCTTCAGCGATGAGAGTCGCTTCTGGCTTGGTGCCAATGATGGTCGTATGCGTGTTTGGCGCCGTGCAGGTGAGCGCCACAATCAGGACTGCATACGACCGAGGCACACAGGGCCAACACCCGGCATCATGGTGTGGGGAGCGATCTCCTACACTGGCCGTACACCACTGGTGATCGTCGAGGGGACACTGAATAGTGCACGGTACATCCAAACCGTCATCGAACCCATCGTTCTACCATTCCTAGACCGGCAAGGGAACTTGCTGTTCCAACAGGACAAAGCACGTCCGCATGTATCCCGTGCCACCCAACGTGCTCTAGAAGGTGTAAGTCAACTACCCTGGCCAGCAAGATCTCCGGATCTGTCTCCCATTGAGCATGTTTGTGACTGGATGAAGCGTCGTCTCACACGGTCTGCACGTCCAGCACGAACGCTGGTCCAACTGAGGCGCCAGGTGGAAATGGCATGGTAAGCCGTTCCACAGGACTACATCCAGCATCTCTACAATCGTCTCCATGGGAGAATATGGGAGAATAGCAGCCTGCATTGCTGCGAAAGGTGGATATACACTGTACTAGTGCCGACATTGTGCATGCTCTGTTGCCTGTGTCTATGTGCCTGTGGTTCTGTCAGTGTGATCATGTGATGTATCTGACCCCAGGAATGTGTCAATAAAGTTTCCCCTTCCTGGGAGAATGAATTCACGGTGTTCTTATTTCAATTTCCAGGAGTGTATATAAGTACAACCTAGCAGCTTGTTATACTAGAACTACAATGGATAAAGGTGGAGCAATAATATATGTTAAAAATAATATAGTGTACAAGTCTGTAGATGTAAAAAAATTATTGTGTTGATCAACATTTTGAGGCTTGTTGCATTGAGATCCATGTTAATACTTTGCCTCTTTATGTGATGATACTTTGCCTGTTTATGTGATTACTGTTTATAGAGCACCTTTAGGAAAGCTTAGTATAGTCCTTAAGCAAACAGAATCACTTTTAACTCATCTGTTCTAAACAACAAAATAATCATGCTTGGCCATTTTAGTGTAAATTACCTTAACCATAATAACGATAGAACAGATTTTGAGAATGTAATTAGCTGTTTTACTCTAAGGACAGTTGTTCACTTTCTAACGAGGGTGACTAAGAACTGCACAAGTCTGACTGACAATACATTTGTAGACAATAACAGAATTGATAACATATATGTAACACAAGGTCAGATAGATACTGCCTACAGGAAAATTAAAGAGACCTTTGGAGATAGGAGAACCACTTGTATGAACATCAAGAGCTCAGATGGAAACCCAGTTCTAAACAAAAAAAGGAAAGCAGAAAGATGGAAGGAGTATATAGAGGGTCTATACAAGGGCGATGTACTTGAGGACAATATTATGGAAATGGAAGAGGATGTAGATGAAGATGAAATGGGAGATACAATACTGCGTGAAGAATTTGACAGAGCACTGAAATATCTGAGTCGAAACAAGGCCCCCAGAGTAGACAACATTACATTGGAACTACTGACGACCTTGGGAGAGCCAGTCCTGACAAAACTCTACCATCTGGTGGGCAAGATGTATGAAACAGGCGAAATACCCTCAGACTTCAAGAAGAATATAATAATTCCAATCCCAAAGAAAGCAGGTGTTGACAGATGTGAAAATTACCGAACTATCAGTTTAGTAAGCCACAGCTGCAAAATACTAACATGAATTCTTTATAGACGAATGGAAAAGCTAGTAGAAGCTGACCTCGGGGAAGATCAGTTTGGATTCCGTAGAAATACTGGAACACTTGAGGCAATACTGACCTTACGACTTATCTTAGAAGATAGATTAAGGAAAGGCAAACCTACGTTTCTAGCATTTGTAGACTTAGAGAAAGCTTTTGACAATGTTGACTGGAATACTCTCTTTCAAATTCTGAAGGTGGCAGGGGTAAAATACAGGGAGTGAAAGGCTATTTACAATTTGTACAGAAACCAGATGGCAGTTATAAGAGTCGAGGGGCATGAAAGGGAAGCAGTGGTTGGGAAGGGAGTAAGACAGGGTTGTAGCCTCTCCCCGATATTATTCAATCTGTATATTGAGCAAGCAGTAAAGGAAACAAAAGAAAAATTCGGAGTAGGTATTAAAATCCATGGAGAAGAAATAAAAACTTTGAGGTTCACCGATGACATTGTAATTCTGTCAGAGACAGCAAAGGACTTGGAAGAGCAGTTGAACGGAATGGACAGTGTCTTGAAAGGAGTATATAAGATGAACATCAACAAAAGCAAAACGAGGATAATGGAATCTAGTCGAATTAAGTCGGGTGATGCTGAGGGAATTAGATTAGGAAATGAGACACTTAAAGTAGTAAAGGAGTTTTGCTATTTGGGGAGCAAAATAACTGATGTTGGTCGAAGTAGAGAGGATATAAAATGTAGACTGGCAATGGCAAGGAAAGCGTTTCTGAAGCAGAGAAATTTGTTAACATTGAGTATAGATTTAAGTGTCAGGAAGTCTTTTCTGAAAGTATTTGTATGGAGTGTAGCCATGTATGGAAGTGAAACATGGACGATAAATAGTTTAGACAAGAAGAGAATATAAGCTTTCAAAATGTGGTGTTACAGAAGAATGCTGAAGATTAGATGGGTAGATCACATAACTAATGAGGAAGTATTGAATAGGATTGGCGAAAAGAGAAGTTTGTGGCACAACTTGACCAGAAGAAGGGATCGGCTGGTAGGACATGTTCTGAGGCATCAAGGGATCACCAATTTAGTATTGGAGGGCAGCGTGGAGGGTAAAAATTGTAGAGGGGGACCAAGAGATGAATACACTAAGCAGATTCAGAAGGATGTAGGTTGCAGTAGGTACTGGGAGATGAAGAAGCTTGCACAGGATAGAGTAGCATGGAGAGCTGCATCAAACCAGTCTCAGGACTGAAGACCACAACAACAACAACATGTAATACAAATTTAAATGGACTTTCCGACCATGATGGGCAGTTGTTAAAAATACATGATATAAGCCCAGGTAACAAGAGTAGTTTTATCAATAGTGCTTTTAGACTATTCAATAGTGACAATCTAAAAACTTTCAGCAGACATTTGCAGCAGTTGGGATGGAACACAGTAGGCCCTATGTCAGGCTAAAGATGTCAATGCTAAATTTAATTTATTCCCGAATAAATTTGTTACCATTTTTGAAGTGGTATTTCCCAAGAGAATTTAGAAAAACTCCAATCTAAGTGACTACAGAAGACAATGGCTCAGTAAGGGGATCAAAACATCTTGTAAAACGAAGAGAATACTTTATGCCTCACTCAGAAATTCTAACAAACATCAGGATAGGGAGCACTACAAATTATACTGTAGCATCCTGAAGAGTGTCATTAAAAAATCTAAGATCATGTGTATTAAATCTGAAATTAACAATTGAGATAATAAAATAAAAACTATTTGGAATGTGGTCATAAGGGAGACAGGAAAATATACAGAAGATGTGGACAATATCGAAGTGTGTCATAATTGAAGCATGGTAGATGAAGGTGATAGAGTTGCCAATATCTTCAACAACCATTTTTTGACAATAGCAGATCAAATTTGTTGTAAAGGGTCTAGAGTTGAAGCCAAGAATCTTCTACAAAAAACAGTGCAGAACAAAATTAGTCAGATGCATGTACCCTATATTACAACCAAAGAGACTAAGAAGGTAATAAGGCAAATGAAAAATAAAATTTCTACTGGTCCTGATAATATATCTATCAAAGTACTGAAGCACTGCTGAAAATATATTCTTGAAGTTCTACGTCACATATTTAATGAGTCGATAAATCAAAGTACTGTCCATAATAAGACTCAAATATGCAACTGTGATAAAGCTGATGTTTTCAACTACCGGCCAATTTCACTGTTAACAAGGCTCTCCAAAATCCTAGATAAACTAATATTCAAGAGACTCATGGATCATCTTAATAAAAATAAAATCGTTAATAAAAATCAATTTGGACTCTAAAAGGGTACTTCAACTGAACATGCCATTTTATCATTTGTCACTCAAGTCCTTGAAGCCATAAACAATAAAATGTCACCAGCTGGAATCTTCAATGATCTGTCTATAGTATTTGACTGTGTAGGTCACAAAATTAGAAAGGCTAAGCACTATGGATTAAGTGGTAAAGTAAGGATGTGGCTCGAGTCATATCTAGACGGCATAAGGTAGTATTGAACAATTCTGCAATGGCACCTGCCTGCTCTGACTGGGACACAGTAAAATGTAGAGTGCCACAGGGCTCAGTGCTGGGCCCCTTACTCTTCCTCATCTTTATCAATGATCTGCCATGCTGTATGTCACAAAAAGCACACTTCACCCTGTTTGCTCATGACACAACCATTATGATTGACAAAACACCCATTGCAGTCTAGAGAACACTGCGACCACTGTATTCATATAAGTTCTAGGTTGTTTCACTTCAAATACTCAGTCACTCAATGTGCACAAGACTCAATTCGTACAGTTTCAAATAGCAAATAAAAAACAGGAAGACACTGAAATAAAATATGGTGGCAAAGAAATATTGAGAGTTGAGTCTTCCAAACTACTGGGATTACAAATAAACAACCATCTAAACTGATCAGTTCACATCAACAACCTAGGTAAAAGACTGAATTCAGCAGCATTTGCTATTCGCTCAATTTCAGCTGTGTGGCTTGGAAACAAAGCTGCATACTTAGGATATTTCCATTCACATTTAGCATCATATTTTGAAGTAACCAGTCACAAACAAAGTCTTTATTTCACAGAGAAGTCACTAGAAACATGGATAGAGTGCATCCCTGATGCTCTTGCAGAAACCTTTTCAAACAGCTCGAGATCCTCACAAACATACAATTTATAAAACAAACAGTGAATATCATGATCATGATACAACAAGTAAACATGATAAATAAATAAATAAATAAAAGCTATCAATACAAACATGAGCAACCTTCTAATGTTCTGTTAGCTGTACCCAACAGATTTCCAATGTTGCTCATACAATGGAGGTATAATTCTGGCATGATGTCTCACTCAGGGTTTTCATTAAAAGAAACTGACCTCAAAAATTTTGGATACTCATCAATAATTTGGAAAGAGTTCTTGATGGCATCCCTGTTCAGAAGAATCCTGTTTAGGCCTACAGCTGTAGTCAAAGTAAGTCAACTTTTTTTGTTTTTTGTATATTGACTTCTAGCATACAAACTTTTTACCATCACAAATAAATAAGTTTACACACATAACAAGGTCACATTTTTTCTTCGTAATACATACCGTTTCATACATTCATGTTTTCGATCAAAATTATTGTAATCAGATTACAAAGCACGGTTGACTGATAAAAATTTATTTGTTAATTAAGTTTTTTAGTTAAGAAAGTCGTCTTGTACGAACATGTCTCGGTAATATATATCACAGCCAATCTGTGATATATATATCTCTGTCCATTTCAGTTCCACGAACAGGAAAAAAGATTTCAGTTCACTTTCCACATCGATATCTGACTTATCAGTCGCATTCTCAACTGTATTGTGGAGTATATAAGTGGTGCAATTCGCCTTTATATTGTTTTTAGTCTTATTGAGAAGTGAATGAAAAACTTATGTATTCGTACCAAAATTAACGTTTGCATTATCAGCACTCTATGAAGAAACCCTTATTTACATTCAACTTCGCAGTAGCAAATCAGTCGCTGCAGAAGAGGTTTCATCAGCATTTTCAATTTGTCAAAGTAGCGAATGCAAGTTACAGGAAATATCTTTCTGTTAACCTTATTCGACGCATCTGTTGCGAATGCAAAAAAACAAGTCATTCACACTTTTAGGAGCCAACACGTTCTGCATCAACATTTCCGCTTTTGTTCGTCCACAATAAATCTTTGAAGACGTCGCAGAATCTTCAAAAATGTGTTATTCCGCAGACCAAACTGGAGTAATTGTGGTTGTGCTTCACTGCATGACCGCAGACCAAACTGGAGGAACTGTGGCTGTGCTTCACTGCATGATACACTAAAGCCAGTTTACTTGAAGCGACATTGTGATGTTCCGTTGTATTCTATTTTACGTACGAAATAATTCTGCAATTTCTTTAAAGCAGCACTACATTTTTCTTTTAATGCATGTCCCTTACATCTGCGTGTTGGCGCGTCGTTCTGACAGCCGTGAGAAATGTTAAGTTCCTTTCTGCATAAAACACATAACGCCAGATATTCGTTCGGTCCCGGTTTAACCCAAGAAAACGTATTTTCTCAAATCTTCAGTTACACTTGAGTGCGTCTAGATTTAAGTTTTTTCCTTGGGGGGGAATCTTGTGCGAATCTTCAATTCCATGTCCACTTCTTCTAAAATTAGTTAAAACAGCCATTTTACTACACTGGTACGTAAATTGCCTTTTTTAATACAAGAATGCCTACTTACTAGTTGGTCTCGCAAGAAGAGCTGTGAGTCGGAAATGCATCCCGCTCTGTTTACTGGTGAAGAGATACTGGTAATACAGACAATAACCCTAATGTAATAAGAAGCTACGCAACAATCATGTGTGCTCTCTCTCAACAACATTTTCCGAAAGTGCGTTATAGGGACGTGTTATGTTCACGTGTGGTAGTTATGTGTGGTAAGGAATATGATTAAATGAAAGCTTTTGTAATACCATAACGTCAGATCGTTATGGACGTCAGCAGTTGGACACAATACGTTGTTTTCAGAAGTAAACCAGATTGTACCAGTAAGATTCAAACAGAATAAGGGCAAAACGCTTAGTAGCAGCAGTAGCAGTGGCCGCTATGCATTAATTCTCAAGAAATAATTGGTTGTGCTACCAACTCATATCTTAACCACCATGAACATTTATTATACAGTACTTATATCCATGCAAACAAACACGCTATGGTGCCACAATGTTTAAAGTTCTTCCGAAATTCGGGAAAGTATTTGCACAAAAATGAACCTTTTAAAAAAGAAAAACAATGAGTAGTAGGGATTCTGGAGAAAGAGAAAACGAAGTACCAAAAATAGTCGGAAAAAGTCTATAAATCCGAAAAAACGCAATATCTGCCAACCCTAATTTTTGACAGCGAAATGTATGGGAATTATAACCCTTAGGCAAGGCGTGGTTTCACTGACGCCCATGTCATCCCCTGGGGCGTTTTCGTGCCGATTCTGACAGGCGGCGTGGCTAAAATTCCCTCGGCCATCCATAAGAAAACCATGTGGTGTCGGAGTCGGGTGTCGCGGCCCTGACCTCCACCGCAGAGACGCCAAAAGAAGTGGTGAAATGTAGGTAAGATGAAGTGTGACGACCTTTGCATCGTGTGACACGTCCACGGTGGCTTTGGGCGTAATTGTCGTGAAATATGGTGCCAATGTGACATATCAACACACATGAACTTCTGAGCTGTGGCCTTTTCTTCGCACTTGACACCTCGCTGTATGAAACATCGCTGAGTCCGAGAGCGATGTTGCTCTGCGTCATTACAGAGGGAGTTTGTACACGTACCTTGAGCCAAATTTCAAAGTTATGGGTCAGAATGGTAGACAAGTATGGGGCTTCGAAAAATTGTTCCTTTAGTTTTATTGTGCAGTGTAATTGCACAATCCAAGTCCATGGCTTGCAAGTCTGCACACTAGACCTCAGCCCCAATGAAAAATTCACCTGAACATTTATCATCGTGGATGCAGCAGAACCAGTTATCAGCACAGGCTTTCTGGTACTTCCACTTGGTTCTGGACCTGACTAACTGCACGCTTATTTATTTCGTGTTCCATAGATCCATATGGGAACATATCCCTGGATATAGTACGAGTCAAGGTTTTTTACAGATTATTGTTTTGTGCACAGATACATTGATCTTATCATTAGATTAAAGAAACTGTGAAGTTTAGCATATATCCTTACATATTAGTTAAGATACAGGACATCTGAAAGAATATACAGTCATACATAAATTTGGGTATTGTTCTTAAGTTATACAGGCGTCATATACAGACATACATGAATTTGGGTATTGTTAAAAGTTACACTGTACTTACAGAGTAAGGTTAATCAATTGTAGAGGTCACACAGTAAGGTTTAAGCACAAACAAGATTTTCTATGCATTTTTGCTAAGAAATTCATCAATACTGTAACAAGATTCATCTAAAAGGAACTGCTTCAGATTTTCTTTAAACTTTGGCATGTTTCCTACCAGTTCTTTAATGTGCAGTGGGAGGGCATTAAAAATCTTGGTGCCACTGTATAAAACCCCCGTCTGGATCATTTCGTTTTTAGCTCATAATGGATATCCAGTTTCCTTTGGGTGTTATAACTGTGGTATGAGCTATTGATTATGAATAAGTTGCTATTTTTTGAAACAAAGCACATTGGGGAAAAGATATATTGGGCAGGTGTTGTAAGGATTTGTAGAGCTCTAAACAGATCCCTGCACGAGTGCCTAGGATGTACTCCACACATAATTCTTATTGCTCGCTTCTGTGCATGGAACAATTTTTTTGCTATTGGTTGATTTTCCCAAAATATTATACCATGGGCATAAGTTGGTGAAAATAGCCAAAATACGCTTTTTTTATTGTGCTCATTTACCTAGTGTCTGAAATTATTCTTAAGGCAAACGTTGCTGAGCTTAGCGTTTTGCACAGACCTTGAATATGGTGGTGCCACTTCATTTTGCTATCTATATGCAGACCCAAGAATTTGGAGGACTCACCCTTCAAAATCTCGTGCTCACCCATTTTTAGGTTCATTTTATTAGTAACATTTGTGTTAGAAGAGAAATGAATGTAATTTGTCTTTTTTAGGTTGACTGTAAGGCCATTGTCACACGACAAGAGCTTGCTCTGTTACAGTTGCTGTCAGCAATGCGCCTTCCGTGGCTTGACATAACGGCACAGCTTAATTCTCACGCCAATCCCCCACCTCCCTCCAGACACATCCAATGGTCACTGGCTCCTTCAGGAGTGCCTCCACACCATTGACTGTATTCAGTATTTTCAACAAACCTGCTCTGACATACATGATACGAACTTTCACCTGCGACATGGTGATGTCATCCAATAAAAAATCTGATACTCTGAGCAAGAATTCTGCACAACATGACAACACCTTGACCAACTACATTGATCACCTACACCTGTTATCACTACCTTACCGACATCTTTACCACTATCCATAGAGATGCCTACAGCACTGCTTCCAGATACCCCTGCAGAGGTAAGCAGGTCACTGCTCGCTTGCCTGCCCGCTACGGAGCCTTCACGCATCCTGCCATTAGAATGATTCAGACAGTGTGCCATTATGAACAGAACAGTCCACCAGGTCACCACCACCCTCTGTCTCCCGGTGCACCACAGACCGTATTGGCTACTGCTGGATCCGTTAAGGGCTGCCAAAGTGTCTTCAGACAGGCTCTTACAAGCAGTTCCTGCCGTTCTCCCATTAGTTCCCAAAAAGAATGGATCTCTCAGGTTGTGCAGTAATTACAGAAACCTCAATGATTGTATCATTAGCGACAGCTATTTGGTACCAAACATCCAGAACTTCATCCATTATTTAGTGGACGCCTCTTTTTTCAGTGTACCAATGACATTGACAAAACAGCCATTATCATGCCTTTTTATCTGTTTCAATTTATATTCATACCATACAGACTTATGAAAACAGCACAAATATGGCAATACTTTATTGATGGTTTCCTCTTCATGTTCCCATTCTGTTATACTTACTTTGATGATATTTTAATTTCCTCACTGGACAAGTGATCTAACAAATAACCATGTCAAACAAGTTTTCGACACCCTCTCCCACAATGGTGTCATATCAACATAGACGAATGTAGACTTCAACTCAAAGAAGTCATCGCCTCAATGGTGTCATATCAACAGAGACGAATGTAGACTTCAACTCAAGGAAGTCATCTTCCTCAGACACATTGTCAGTGTACTGGGCATCTGTCCCACACCACAGCGTATAGAGACTATCCGACAACTGCCTCCACCACAAGACTGTCAAGAACTATGTCGGCTCTTAGCCTTGATAAATTTCTACAGAAGCCATCTTCCACAGGCAACCTTCCTGCAAGCACCTTTAACACAAGCCCTTGCCAGCAGGAATGCCACTGACAAATGCAAACTCTTGTGGATGAACAAGATGCAGCCCACTTTTGAAAGCATTAAGGACTGCCTTATCCAGGTCACCATCTTGGCACCCCCTCTGTCTCAAGCATATCTCTTCACAACAGCAGATGTGAGTGACACTGCTCTCAGAGCTGTGCTATGACAAGAGATGGGCATTGTGCGACAGCCACTCTGTTTCTTCTCACACAAGCTCATGTTGTCACAAACCAAGTACCCTGCAAATGACAGGGAGTTACTGGCACTATTCAAGCAGTATACAACTGCAGACAGGACATAGAAGGATGCCTCCTGATCATCTACATGATAATCTCCCACTTAGCAACTCTATTCAAAACCCACCCAAGGACACCTGCCTGATTGTTTTGGCTTTTAGACAACATTGCCCATTTTACCATATATGTCCACCACCTCAAAGGTGGGGAGAAAATTGTGATAGATTATTTTTCACGTATCAGTGCAGTGTCATCTACCCTCCACTGTGAGGCCCAACAAGCTGGAGAACAGTTACAAGCCCCCATTCAAGACCCATCCACAAACCTATGGACTGACTCTTGTCCTATCCTGGGGAAAAACTGCCCTATACTCTGTGATGTTTAACAAAATTGGAGATGTACTCTTGTATCTCAAAAATTCCAAAGTGTCATATTTGATCAGCTCCACAATTTGGTACACTTGAGCATTTGCCCAGACACCCATCCGAAGACAGACAAGTTCATGTAGCCTAACATGTGAAGAGAGACTGTAAACTTTGGGCTCATGTGTGTGTCCCACGTCAGAATAGCAAAGTCTCAATTGATGCACAGCCATCCATAGGCCTTGGAAATCTTCACTGGACACTTTCAACATGCACATATTGACCTTGTTGGCCCACCCGCCACTTGTCTCTGACGGCCACCACTATGTTTTACTGTTGATCAATCGGGCTACACAATGGTTTGAAATAACACCACTAAGAAGGATAACTGCTGAATCCACCATTGAAGCAATCACTGAAATGTGGGGTTCCCACTTCAGCTGCCTCATGTCCATCACAACAGAACAGGGCAGGCAGTTCGAATCTGCTCTCTTCCTTGAACTTTGCAACATGACAGGCTCTAAGCCCTTCGGGACTACAGCATACCAACCTCAAAGCAGTGGTCTGGCTGAGTGGTGGCACCACATGTTAAAAGCAGTCCTCATGTGCCTTGGAAGCCTATGGATTGATGCACTCCCATGGGTTCTCCTGGGAGTTTGCACAGCACAAGAATGTGACCTCAGAGGATCACTGGCCAAAATTCTGTATTGTGGGACACTATCCCTCACAGCAGACTTCGTGCTGCAAGAACTGTCACCTACATCCCCTGATCTACTGCATTTAGTCATAAGTGTTAAGAGTCAAATGTTTGTCACCTAAAGTCTTTGCTCACCATCTGTGACTTTGTAATGATAAGAGATGACACGGTATGACCTGCCCTACCCTCCATGCCCCCTCCCCTCAGGCCCTCACAAAGGGCTACCTTCCACAACAACTACAGATGTGTCTGTCAACTCACCCAAACCCATATGGACACTTCCAGATAACTCATTGGACAACAGCACATGCCCAGTACCTCATCTCTGACACTTGCCATTAGCGACACCGTATCGTCAACCTTAATATTATGACTGGACTTCCATAACCTACTTCCCAAGCACCTCCATGACAAGCTCATAAACAGTGATCTTCTATTAAAGGTCTGCATGCAGACTATCAGGCATTAGATGTTTTGTGTGGCATCATTGTTATGTAGGCTTGTATTGCGGGTAGCAAGAAGAGGATGTTGTTTGGTGGCCGGTCTCCTCCTCTATAACACAAATTGCATGCATGTATTAACAAGGTTCTTTATCCATAAGAATGAGAAGTTACTTAACTTAAGACAGTCCAGGTGTTGTGGTACAAGCTCTTCTGCAATAGTCCACATTAGCCTCACTGCTATGTGCACTACTCCAGTCACTATGTGCTGGTTGAGTCTGAGCTAAAGGCTGAGCTAACTGTGACTCTGACTCAGTGACTCACAGGATGACCGATTGGTTGGGCCCTCTGGTCCACGGTGGCGATGTACGAACTGGCTGCCGAGAGGGTGTTGGCAGCATGTTTCTTGCGAGTCTCTCTTTGGCCTTTGTTGATCTCCTCACAAACTCTGTGCCACCTGGTGTGCTGGTGACAACTCACACCATCACAAGATGACTCCATCAAATGGCATTTCTGCAACATCACCAAACCGTCACACAACATCGAGACTGCTGTGCTCACATTGCACATTTCCATCATAAGTATGCTCATAATCACAGCACAACATTTATTTCTGATGAAACTAAGACTGCTGCTGGTGCCACACACCCCTGATGACATACCCTCCACTCTTCCTCCCCTCAACGTCACCACACACTCACGCCACAGTCGGCCCCATCTGGCTCGCCTCCACAGTTATCACCTGTACGCCATCCAGTGTACGTCACCGCCTGACATCCTCGATGCTACAGATAATGACATAACTGGGAGACTTACCAGGGTCCACACAATCTCTCTATCTCCACACTTCATGCAGCCTCCCTCACCATGCTGTGTTCCCTGTGGGGACACTGCTCCGTAAAGTAACATTGCTGGTGGTCGACCTGGGTCCCGTGCATTAAACTCTTTGACTGGGAGTCTGTCTCACGCCTGTGTAATGTTCAGTTTCTTGTACAATGTATGTTTATATTGTCAATAAATGTGTTATACAGAATATATGAAGTGAGTGATTATTCATCCTGTCTCCTATGCCCTGTGGATCTAAATTGTGTGAGAAAGGTGTGAGTTTGGTTTCAATGGTCACTGTTTTCTGAGTCTATGCTGGTTGTCATAGAGAAAGTCAGTCTGCTCAAGTTTGAGCTCAGAGTATGTTCTATGATTCGACAATAAATTGATGTCAATGATGTTGCACAGTGTTTCTGTCTACCCTTCTCGTAGACAGTTGTGACCTGTGCTTTCTTCCAACTACTCAATCCAGTTTTTGTTTGCGGGATCTAGAGGAGGGTGTCTAACTCAGCTACAAATTGAGTGTAGAATCCAATAGGGATTCTATATGGCCCTGGAGCTTCATTACATTTTAGCTGTTTCAGGTGTTTCTTGACAGCACTGACACTAATATCTATATCACTCATCTTTGCAGTGATGCAAGAATTAAACTGGTGCAATGCCTGCGAATTTACATATGCAAAGGAACCTTTGAAAATGGGGTTCAACATTCCTGCTTTTGCTTTGCTACCCTCAATTTCACTCCTTGTCTTGTCCATGAGTGTGTGGACGCTAACTTTGGAAACACTAACTCCCTTTACATATGATCAGAATTGTTTTGGGTTTTGTAAGACATGCTTTGATAATATTCTGCTACGGTAATAGCTGAAGACCTCACAAATTGCCCTTTTCACTTCCAGTGTCTCTCCATCTATAGCCATACTTATTTTTACATCTGTTATGCAGTAGCCCCTGTCCTCTTAGAGTTACAGTGACTGTATATCATGGAGGGTCTCTCCCCATCATTAATGTTCTAGTGGGTACATATCTATCAGATGCATTGTCAACTATTCTTCAAAACCTGAGTCACAGTTCTTCTACATGCTCCTCTGTAGTGCTAAACATTTGAAGTCCTTTATTGGAATGGAACATTACTGCATCCTTATGCAGTGTGCTGAACGTGTAACTCCTCCTACAAGTTCTAGTTGGCCTTTATACTTTGGTGGTCATTGTTGCTACAGCTGCCTCTTAGTCAGTAATACTAGTTTCATTGGGCACTTCCTCAAAGAGGCCATGCATATTTGTTGTTAATAGATCCAATATATTTCCATGATGAGTGGGTTTCTGAACAATCTGTTCTAGGTAATTCTCAGAGATGACGTTTAGTAATTTTTCACAGGACACCTTGCCACACCCACTTCTTACAAAACTTTAACTTCCCCATCCATTGTTAAATGGTTAATGTCATCTCTGAAAATGACAATGAGTGGAGAACGTACTACTGATGGACTTATGTTTCCTCTAAAGTTTTTGATTACATCTAGAGCTGAGTCTGGTTGTCAATAGAAAGGTCCAATTATCAGTTTATCCCTGTCCTTCATACTGGTCTTGCCTAGATAATCTCACGTGCAGTTGAAAATCATACCTCAGTGGATTTGAGTGTCCTGTGTACAGCAAAAAGTACAGCACCCCTGCTTAACATTAGCCAATGCTTTCAATATTCTTTATGTTTTCCCCAAAAATCCCACTGCTTTCAATTTTGGGTTTTAATCAGCTCTCTGTACTTAGCTTAGCTATTTTTTAGGAATGCTTCAAGCTCTGCCATTTTGTTTTGTGTGCAATACACACACACACACACACACACACACACACACACACACACACACACAAAAAAAAAAAAAAAAATCAACTCTGATGTGACCAATTTGGGGACATCATACAGTTCTCAATCCTATGGTGCAAGTCTGTGAAGTCACAACATAGGTTGTCGGACATACATACTCTACAAGCCACTGTATGGTACATGACTGAGGGTACCTTGGACCACTACTAGTCATTTTCTTTCCTGTTCCACTCTCAAGTAGAGCGACGCAGAAATGGCTGTCTATATGCCTCCGTACAAGCCCTAATTTTTCTTACATTTGTGACCCTTATTTGAAATGTATGTTGACCACATTAGAACTGTTCCACAGCCAGCTTCAAATGTCAGTTATCTAACTTCTCTAAACAGTGTTCTGAAGAAAGAACATCATCTTACCTCCAAGGTTTCCCACTAGAATTCATGAAGCATCTCCATAATACTCGCTTGTTGATCATACCTACTGGTAACAAATCTAGCAGCATATATCTCTGAATTGCTTCAATGTCTTCCTTTAATCCAAACTGCTATACTTCCCAAAATACTTCCCAAATACTCAAGCAGTACTCAAGAATGGATTGTACTGGTGTTCTATATGTGGTTTCCATACAGATGAGCCACACTTTCCTAAAATTCTCACAATAAACAGAAGTTGGCCATTTGTCTTCCCTAGTACCACCCTTATGTGCCTGTTCCATTTCATATCACTTTGCAGTGTTATGCCTAGGTATTTAACTGACATTGCAGTGTCAAGCAGTATACTACTAAGCTGTATTCAAACATAACGGAATTTTTCCCTACTCACCTGCATTAACTTAATTTCTTTTCATTTAGAACAAGCTGCCATTCATTATATCATTTTGAAATTTTTTCTAAGTCATATTGTATCCTCCCTACAGTCACACAAAATGATGATACCTTCCCATACACCACAGCATCATAACAAACAGCTGCAGATTGATGCTCACCCTGACAGTCAGATCATTTATGAACATAGGGAATAAGAGTGGCCACATCACACTTCCCTGGCGCACTCTTGATGATACTCTTGTCTCTAACAAACACTCACCATTGAGGACAATGTACTGTGGTCTACTACCTAAGAAGTCTTTGAACCACTCACATGTATGGGAACCTATTCAGTATGCATGTACCTTAGTTAGTAGCCATCAAGGGAGCACCATGTTAAATGATTTCCAGAAGTCTAGGAATATTGAAGCTGCCTGCTGCCCTTCATCCATGGTTCACAAAATATCATGAGAAAAGGGCAAGCTGGGTTTTTCACAGGCAGTGCTTTCTAAAACCACGCTGATTTGTGGACAGAAGCTGTTACACCTCAGAAAAATTTATTGTATTTGAATTGAGAATATGCTTAAGAATTCTGCAGCAAACCAATGTTAAGGATATTGGTCTGTGATTTTGTGGGTCTGTTATTCTACCCTTCTTATATAGAGAAGTCATCTGTGATGTTTTCCAGTTACTTGGGAATTTACGCTTTGTGAGAGATCCTCAATAAATGCAAGCTACATAAGGAGTCAATACTATAGATTAATTTCTGTAAAACCAAATTGGAATTACATCCAGACCTGGAGACTTATCTGTTTCCAACTCTTCTAGCTGTTTCTGTAGGCCGGGGGTACCTATTACTACGTCCTCCATATGGGAGTCTGTATGCTGGTCCAATGATGGTATGTTTGTCTGATGCTCCTGTGTGAATAATTTCTTAAATTCTAGGTTTAAAACTTCAGTTTTCATTTTGCTACCTTCTATTGCCATATCCGACCAATCAACAAGGGACTTGGACCGTCTTAGCATATTTATGTTGGACCAGAATTTTCTTGGGTTCAAAGCAAGACCTTTTGTTAAGGTATGATGGTGGTAGTTGTTGTATGCTTCACGTATCACTCTTTTTACAGATGTTGGGAGAGGGGGTGTTCAGAAATTCCTACGAACACCAGCTTTCCTGTGTTGCATAGGTGGAAACTGTCCCTGAGATGTATCCTACATTTCCACAACCCCCCTGGCCTCAACCTTCTTTAGTCCCTGTCCTTCACTCAGTTGTGTCCTTCCTGCTCCCATGTGAGCAGTACACAGTCCCTTATTCTAGTGCCAGCTACTTTAGATAAGTAAATGAAGGCCTTTTGGCTGAATGCTCACATGTTTAGCAGTCTTTTTGTTGTGGCAGTCTGCAATCAAGATATCCTCCATGTGGCGAGTGGTGATCTATCCTTCACATAATATTGTCAAGTCCTAGCTGGCATAACCATAGTCACTACAGTGACATCATTACTAATTCCTGTCTCCATAATGGTGCCACTGATAAGATCAGCTCTGTTTAAAGCTACAAGGCTGTCGAACTAGCTCCTGCATTACAGATTGTAGTGATACTTCAAATGGTCAACAATTTTCTTCTTTCCACTGAAGACAAAAGTTGCTTGGTCTCTAATTGCCAAGTCACATACAGCCATCAACTGCTTATTAAGAAGTAATGCATGTTCAGGAAAGTCATTAAAAAAGTTTCTTGTAACATTGATTTATTTTCCTTTCAGATGGATAATGTGATTATATCTAGTCTTGCTAATCCAATTCTGATACTTTTGTTTTGTTTTAGAGAGCAAAAACAGCTGAGATCATAAGTGTCCATGTTATAACCTTAGAATGCTATCAAGTAAAAGAATTAAAAGTGACTACAAACTAAGCCCTATCACAGGAAGGAAAGAAAGTTAAAAACAAGGACATCCCTTTGGAGAAAGGTAAGCAAAATACAATACAGAGACAGTGAAGGTCCCTAACCAGAGATTAAATGTCCTTCACCATATTGCTATGACAGATAAAAAGTAAAACACAATCAACAGCCTGCACATCAGTCACTAAAATAGATAGCAAACATACACTGAAATGTAAGTAGTTAAAAAAAAAGGGCATAGGGGCAGGAAATGATAAACCATCAAAGGCTGATGACAATGAGCGCAAAGTGGTGGGGTATCACCACTTAACAACTGGCAGTGGCTACAATGACAGTGCCCAATACACAAGCTAGCTAAAATGATATCTTCACGTGGAGAGGGCCGAGAGGTGGTTAGCCAAGCCACTGGGAGAGATTTAATTGCATAGAGATTGTTCCCTTGAAGAGAACACTAGTGGTGATGCCAAAGTGACACCACCTGCCAACAGATGGCAATGTGGAAACCATCCAAAGAAGGGGAAAACTAGCAGGTCAAGATAGGATGACTGCAGCCTTGGCAGCAGTGTCAGCAGCCACATTTCCCGTCAGACCAATGTGACCATTAACCCACATAACACCACGGTGGCTCCTTCAAATGCAAGCAAGTGGAAGCTTTCTTGGACCCATTGCACTGAGAGATGGACTGTGTACAGCACACTGATGGTTTGAAGGGCACTGAGTGAATGAGAGCCAATGACACAATTAAAAAGCCCATGTTGCCAGATGTAGTGTGCGGCTTGATGGAGGGTAAAATGATCTGCTGTAAAAATCAAACAGTGCTCTGGAAGCCCATACCAAAAGTGGTCTGTGCCAATGAAAAAGGCACATCAGACACCACAGTTGGTCTTAGAGCCATCAGTGTGCACAAAGGTGCTATTGCTTAGTTGCATGTGAAACTGGAGAAACTTGCAGCAATAGATCATATCAGAGTAGTGTCCTTGAGAAGCAAATGAAGTCCCAAGATGAACACAGACTGCCACATGAAGCCAAGGTGGTGAAGGGTTCACATCCATCAGGAACATGGCAGGTAGCATGAAGTTAGCTACTGGAGCAGCAGCTGAAAGTGAACTCCAGGAGATAACAGAGAAAGATATTCCCCATACTGTCAGTCAAGAGAGTCATCAAAAAGGGGGCACAGATTGGTGGCTCAGAATGGAAGACAAACGACACGTGTATCCGCTGAGGAGGACATCATGCTGGTACGACAGTGGTAGTTCAGCAGCTCCTGCATAGAGTCTCAGCCAGGCTACTGTGAAAGGTACATAGTCTAGTTTTGAATAGACAAGGGATCAGTACAAATTGAGGAGGTTGGTCCTATCTGCTCCCCAGGAAGTACTGCTTAAAATACATAGAACATTGAGGGAGCAGGTACAGCTTGCGGCCAGGTAAGACACGTGGGAGGATCTAGAAAGTTTCCTATCAAGCCTAAGTCCCAGGAACTTTGTAGTTCCAGAAAACAGGAGATGAACAAGCCCAATATGTAGAGACAGAAGGAGAAACACATTGGGCTACCAGAAATGGGGCAGATGGCCTCAGAAGCCCCACTTGTATAGAAGACGGAGGATGCCAGTCCTCCAGCAGGCGTCGTAGCTTTTTCCAAATTAAAAAACATGGCCACAGTCTGTTAGTTCCACTGAAAACTGTTCATGACATGTGTTGACAAAGTGACAACATGGTCAACTGCAGAACAGCATGCACAAAATCTACATTGTGGAGTGATTAAGAGATTGTGAGATTCAAGCATCATACCAGCCTGCCATGAATCACTTTGCAAACACAGCTGATGAGGGAAATGGGTTGCTAGATGGAAGTAAGGTGTGTTTCCTTACCAGGCTTAGGTATGAATATGACAGTGTGTTCACACCAGCATCTAGGAAACGTGTCATCTGCCCAAATCTGATTCTATGTCTGAAGCAGGAAGTGCTTGGTTCAAATGGCTCTAAGCACTATGGGACTTAACATCTGTGGTCATCAGTCCCCTAGAACTTAGAACTACTTAAACCTAACTAACCTAAGGACATCACACACATCCATGCCCGAGGCAGGATTCGAACCTGCGACCGTAGCAGTCACGCGGTTCCGGACTGAGCGACTAGAACTGCGAGGAAGTGCTTGCCCGTAAGAGAGAGGTGCTGCAACATCTGAATGTGTACATCGTCCAGCACTGGGGTAGAAGATCAGGATGAGGTGAGAGTATGGTCAAGCTCTATCATAGTAAAGGTGACATTGTAACATTCACAACTATGAGAGGAGAACAACATCACCCGAGCCTCCTCTACTCATTTTTCTGAGGGAGGAAAATGGGATGATAGTTGGTGGAGCTCAAAATCTCAGCAAAATAGCAGCCCAAGGTGTTGTAGATAGCAAAAGGGTTCACAATGGTGCCATCTGCTATAGTCAAGCCAGAAACTGGGGAATGAACCTTGACCTCAGAGAGCTGGTGCATATTGCCACACATGATGGAAGAGGGAGTGAATGTGTTAGAAGAACTAGTAAAGGAAATCCAGCTAGCTTTTTTGCTATCCTGAAGAATGCAGCAACACTGTGCATACAACTGTTTATAATGAATATGGTTTGGCATCACAGGCTGACGTTTAAGAATGCAAAGAGCACATCACCACATGTGAATCATTTCACAGCATGTCTCAGTCCACCAGGGGATCTGGACATGGTGCAATAAAGAAGAAGAGGTATGGAACATTCTGTAGTCGTAAGGACAACATTCATAAGATATTCTGCCTGGTCATCATAACTGGGAAATGAAGTTTGTCAAAGGTCCCCAATCAGCTTAGAAAGCTGCCAATTTGGTTTACATGCTAGAGGGGTAGGAGTGAGCAAACAGATGGTGCACATGAAATGGTCACTCAAGTACATGTCAGAGATAATGGGGCACTCAAGATGACAGGCAAGCTGGGCAGTGCAGAACGAGAGGTCAAAATGGGAACAGGTGTGCGTGGAGTCTGAAAGGAACATAGTTGCTCCACTGTTAAGACAGATGAGGTTGAGTAGATTGATAAGGTCAGACAAGAGGGAACTCCTCAGACAGTTTCTTGAAGAGCCACAAAGGGGATGATAGGCCTTAAAGTCACCAAACCACAAAAAAGGGTGAGAGAACTGATCAATAAGCTGGAGTAAGTCTGCCCTGGTGACTGCAAATGAAGGAAGGATGTAGACGTTACAAAGAGAAAAGATGAAACAAGGAAGGAAAATGTGGACTGCAACAGCTTGCAGTTGGGTGTTCAGTGAGATGGTCTGGCTATGGACGTCATGCTATATGAGCAGCAAGACTCTTCCAGGAGATGGAATGCAATCCTCATGTGGAAAGTCAAAGTGTACCAGAAGGAAACACGAGAGGTCAAAGCAGTCGCGAGGATACAACTTCATTTCTTGGAGACACAAAACAACTGGATGCTGTAATTCCAACAGCAACTGTAATTCCTTGTTGTTGGATTAATGCCACAAATGTTCTATAGGAGAAGAGTCATAATGGGGAATGGGGAGGAAGGATCAAACACAGGGCAGTCACCTCAGCAGCTGCCAAGTGCCAGCGTTCGAAGGCTCACTACTACGGGGCACAGAGATTGGAGGATCCTGTTTTGTGAAATCTACAGAGACATCAGCACTCTTCCTGGTTTGGCTTGTGGACTCAGCAGCAGAGAAATGGTAGGCATTGCTCACCATTGAAATGGAGGTCAGTGAGATGAGGGTGACACCATTGAAGAGGATCTCCGAGTCAGGGAAAGAAAAGACCGTTCACCTTTGTTTGATTTCTTAGAGCCTTTACAGTTGGCAGACAAAGACCCAGAAGTTTGTTGGCTGGAGGGATGTAAGAAGCCTTTACAGGAGTGTTCCTTATGTCCTTTCCAGCCTGCCATTTGTGTAGCAGGTGATTTTGCCACTGGGGTTAATATTTGGTGGCGTGTTTCACAGCTGTAAGAGAAGGAGACAGGGATTCTACTGTGGTATTGGGCAATTTTGCAACTGCAGTTCTGAAATGGAGTTCGCAAGTCTGCATGGCCATGTCCTTTGTCAAGCGAGGCATAGCAATAACTGTACTATAAGTGTTGGATGGTAAAATATAGGGCTTTTGAGCAGCCAACAACTTATGGAGGCAGAGTAAGGTACTTTCTCCTTCACCCCAATCTTCTGAATGGCCCACTCATTGAGATACATGGGACACTTGCAGGATGAGGCAGCATGGTTACCATTACAATTGATACAGCAGGGTGGAGGAGGTGAGCAATCACCCTCATGATCTTCCTTACCACAAGTAACACATTTGGCCGTGTTTTGACAGGACACAAGAGTGTGGTTACAACATTGACACTGGTAGCAAAACATTGGGCTGGGAATGTATGGTCAAACTGTAATGATTTCATAGCTTGCCTTAAGCTTCGATGGAAGCACTACTCGATAAAATGTAGGAAAAAGAGTACATGTAGCCACTAAGTTTGCATCAGTCTTTTTCATTACCTGATGGACCAAAGTGATGTCCTGATCAGAGGGATGATAAATTTCCTTTACTTTACATCCATGTGACCATGTCGCAGCTGGTGAAACCAGAGGAACAATGTTGGATTTCCCTCTTGATCAGACCATCAAGCAGCTGAGTGTAAATAACACCATGTGAAGACTTTGACATGAAAAGGGCATATATGGAGGAGCAATGCTGTCAGCAGTCGTTGGGCTTGAAAAATGACAATTGGTGTCCAGAAGCAAAGTGTCATTACATAAGTGGCAGCAGAATTTCACAGGGCCTGCAATTGCATCAACAAATTGCTTAAATGTAGAATAAGACTGACCTTCTTTGACACCACGAGGAACCAAGATGCAGCTGGGAGGGTCATTGAATCTTGAGCTTCTTTCGATTTATGTTTAATATATGTAGACTGAGATGAAGATGATTGGCCCATTGTGAAAAAATCTCCCGTGATTGCCAATGCCTCTGATGGCACACTTCATCCGACTGGGGGCCTCTCTAAGAGAGGGGCTCACCTGCCTCAGGTGATTGTTCACACCTAAGATCATATCTCCTGAACTCCAGACAGAGTGACAAATTGACAATTGAGAAGGTAACAGTTCAGGCAGTCACCCTTCCCTGGGCTTAGTCTGTATCGGGGGTCCATGTGAACCCTACCTTTTGACCAAGGGCTGGGAATTATTTGTTACCCAGTCAGCTGTTATGTGTCAAACATGAGGGCTGACATAAATTTGAGGCATGAAACATTGCAGACTGTTGCAAGTATTCACAAAGCATAACATTTTGTGGATCATCTCTTTGCCAATGTTTTTACAAGTTCTATCCGTTTCAACTGACAGTCTCCTTTCAACTGCAAGAATACTGTGTCCATTACAAATTCTAATACATCATCATTAATTTTTAATCTTACATCACTGTGTTATTTATTCAACCAGAGGCACATGCAATTAGTTTTCTTTGCGTTTACAGTTACATTATTTTTCAGTGAACAGTTGTGGACAGCTCTGAGGGCTGTGTTAGCATTTTCTATCGAGTGTGTTGGAATTTTAGTTATGATCACTATGTTGGTGTTGTCAGCAAACAGTGTTTTTTCTCTACATCTGACACACTGTGGGAAATCATCAATATAAATAAGAAAATGGACTGGGCCTAAATATCTCCTGCGGGACACCTATGTTAATATACTTTAGATCTGATAGGTGTTTTACTAGAAACCCTTTTGAAGTATGAGAGGTCTCAACTTTTCACACCCAATATTCTAGGTATGGCTTAAATCACTTTTTAGCCACTCCTCTTGTTCCTAGTAACTCTAGTTTATAGAATGAGATTTTCACTCTGCAGTGGGGTGTGCATTGATATAAAATTTCCTGGCAGATTAAAACTGTGTGCTGCACTGAGTCCCAAGCTCAGGACCTTTACCTTTTGCACACAACTGCTCAAATGACTGAGCTACCTAAGCACAAAACACAATGCATCCTCACTGCTTTACTTCTGCCAGTACCTCATCTCCTACCTTCCAAACTTCACAGAAGCTCTCCTGCAAAACTTGCAAGACATATCTTTTAGTTTTAATCTGCCAGGAAGTTTCAGCTCTAATTTACATAACAAAATTCTATGGTCAAGTGTGTCAAATGTTTTTAGTAAGTCCAAAAAAGGTATGTCTTTTTCTCATAGAGCCCACAGCCTTTGCTCTTCTAGACATGTTCTCTACTGACTGAGTTACCCAAGCATGGCTCATGACTGCCCTCACAGCTTTATTTATTTATTCCATGTGATCTGATGGTACACAGTGTGTTGCAGATGTCGGAAAATATCATTTAACATTGTTAACATATATTAACGTAGGCCTATAGTATCCTAATGTATTATATTGCTCAATGTTTTCAATTTAACACAAACAGCAAGATTACTGTTCTAAGTATTCATTTACAGAGTAAAAACAGTGACACAACAAATATGACTTGACGGCTTTGCTAAATTTTATGTTGTCTTCCATGGACTTAATACTAGTGGGATGATTATTGAACAGTTGGAGGCCCATGTGGAAAACTCCCTTTTTACACAGTTGAGTGTTTGTACGTATAACATGCAGGTTTGCGTTTTTCCTGGTGTTGTGTCCATGTATTTCATTATTTTTTACGACTCTGGGGTCAGTTGGCACTATGTGTTTTCTGAAAAATTTTAGAGTCTCAGGAATGTAGAGGCAAGGCAGTGTAAGGATTTCCAACTTTCTGAAGATGGGTTTGCAGGAGTCTCTGGGTTTGCTCCCAGTAATAATCCTCATTGCTCTCTTCTGGATTCTGAATGTGCTCAGAGCAGTTGGAGAATTTCCCCAGAATATTATACCATATTTTAGGTGGGCTTATATGTACGCGTAGTATGCACTGGTTAATATTTTCAGGCTAGCACATGTTTTCAGTGTATACTCAATGCATAACAGCCAGTACAAATCCTGGCATTTAACTTTCCTGTATGTGTATTCCATTTCAGGTTATCTTGAACCCACAGACCTAGGAATTTGAAAAGAGTGTTGGTATCTATTGACTGGTTATTTTTTACTCCTACTAGTACCTCATTTCCTACCTTCCAAACTTCACACAAGTTCTCCTGCATACCTTGCAGGCTAGCACCCCTACAAGAAAATATATTGTGGAGAAATTTCTTATCCATAGTCCTGGGGATTGTTTCCAGGATTAATTTTCACTCTGCAGTAATATGGCAGGTTATTTCAAGACTGAAAATGTTGCTAAGCTTTCATGTATACAGTGTAGTTGTGTAAGAGTTAAAACCCTTTTTATTTTGTAAAGGGTTCAAGATAATGACAAGATTTTTGGTAATTTATATTACACAGAGGGGGAATGTAATTTTGTTGTATCTATTTTCTTCTAAACACTTGTAACAGCCAATATATTCAATAAGTTCTAAATTCACTAAATTTATTAACCACAAATATTATTAGAAACTATATTACTGGCTTGTAAGTGTAAGAATCCCTAGGTATGAACAGAACATAATCTATGAATGAATGAATGAATGAAATGCTCTTTGCAGAACTATTATACCCAATTCTGTGAAAGGGCAAATAAATCATTTTCAAAGGGGCTGCTTAGCCAGATGAGTCCATTTTTTGGTGTGCATACTTTTCTGCAATACCTTCAGTCACTGACAACTGCACTGAGGTTTTCATCACTACTTTCACTTCAGAATCATCTCAGTCATGTCATAACATCTAATAATGTTTCCAATTTTTCAGATTCCTTCGACATTCTGGTCAGCAAGCAGACTACAGCAACATGTCGCAGCTCCTCTCTCTCTCTCTGATACGGACCAGATCAAGCATTCATTCTGTCATTTTAAATCCACCTTATGAATTAACTGGATGATCACACACTTCTCTCTGTTTATAAGTCTTAGTGTTTGTTTGTATGTCTTTAAGATGATGAATGTTTTCTTTTGAATGTGAAATCATATAAAAATTGTTTCTGGAATGCATATTTCTTTCCAAAAGGTCCTACATAACTCTATTTTTCTATGACTCTACATAGCTGTTTCAATAAATGTGGACTTAAATGTTATTGAGACTATCAGCAACCAGTCTAGCAACCTCACAGACTCCAAATTCGACACTTCTATAAAATGTTTTGGGTTGGTTTTATGTGCAACTCTCTGCCCTCCCAGTCTTATCCTTGCAGATGTCCTACCCCAAAAGTCATTTTCCCCTATTTAGTGAGAAGTGTGGACTAACTTTAGTTGACACAGCTCTAGCCATTCAAGAATTATGCGGGAACACAATTGCTAAGATCAAAAACTGCTCTGCGGTAGATGACACTTGACAATTGGGCACACTATAGCTCTGATATATATATGTCAGTACAGTGCATCATAACACCTGATACAGAGCTTTTGTTTGTGTATGCTGTAAAAGTCACAATTACTGCAATGAATGTGTCATTCACCAGCAGAGTTTGCACTACTGTGAACCTTTCTGTCTGATTAAAACTGTGTGCCAGAGTGAGACTCAAAACTGGAACCTTACCCCAGACAGAGCTCTGCACATAAAAGATGAGGGTGCAGGTTCAAATCCTGTCATGGCACAAAGTTATAACTTCCGTGATAGGTTTTCCATATAAAAGGTACTCAACAGGGATTGACCATATTTACACATTTATAAGAAGGGGTTCTGTCCAAAATTGGTCATTCGAAAAATATAGTGTCATCTTATATTCACAGATTAAACTATTGCTGCTGAGTTTAACATTTTTATGTTTTTAATAGGGTACATAGTGTTGTGACGTAAAGTCAAGTGTCGGCACGCCCGTCAGGAATGATAGAGAGGAGATGGTAGTGAGAAGACGTCAGCCAATTGCACGGTGACCGACCCCTCTCCAGGACAACAATGCAACAGCAGCGGTCTCTACGTGAAGAAGATGTAAGCGCTGCGACTGACTGGTGACAGCCTAGTTGAATAGTAGCCTCAAGACTAGCAGTTTCAGTAGCAGCATCAACTCTAGTTACTTAGCTTGTACTGTATATGTATCACAGACTTGGAATTGTTTATATTAAAGAAGCTTGAGTATTTCGTATGTTGCCCTTTGCTTGTGACACATCTGTGTAGTTGCAAAGTTAAGTATTGTATCTTTGTCTGTTGTGGTCATGTGCATATTTATTTTGAAGAATTCGTAAGGGAAGGACTGGCAAACAATACTCACATTTGAACATGCTCAGGATTTCCCAATACACTGAAGTGCTCGATATAGTATCAATGATGTTCTGACAATCACGTGACATTTGACTTGAGCGGTGATTGTGCAAGGGATAAGTGAGGAGCCATGAGCTAGCAATCTACTATTCTGTTTAAAATTTGACAATTTTATGAAACATAGGAGGAAATAGCACTAAATTATAGCATCTTACATATGCCTTGCACCCTAGAAGATACTGGAGTCCTTGTTCCACAGTTGCTCAAGCACAGCATTGGCAACTATGTGTGGACGAAGGGGAAGGGTTGGAGGGAAACAGTGAAACCATCTAGGCCATCAACTCAGTTGAGTAAGGGAGAGCAGTAGTAAGTGGGCAGCAAAGTATGTCATGTTGGGCAAACATTGGAATCTATACCACATGCTGTGGCTTTTTAGGGACACCTATCACATTTAAACTGCAGTTTGCCTGAGTTTGTCTGTAGTCACAATTGACTTGAAAATTGGACAAATACTCAACAACAGTACAAATTTCTGCAGGAGCGGGTAAAATTCAAGATAGAGACCAGTGGCATACTTGTGTGTTTCGCGCTGCAATGTTGTCGACGCTCACTGAGACATATGACTGGAATGAAAAGGTGTGTGTCAGCTGGTGGCTCTACACAGCCAATGAGAGAGTGGTGGGCAGACAATATGTTTGGAAGCAAGAGGCATTGTAACAGTCTCACACCAGTATTTGGACAGAAACAGCTGTATTCTCAGGTCCTCTGGTAACCACAACCTCAGAAATTGCAACATATTCAGAAGAAATAGTCAAATATTTGTGACAATGATGATATAAATCTCAGAGTTGTGCTGTTATGTTGCTGATTAAAATTAATGACACTACAGATGACAGAGTTAGTACGTGAAAATGGATGTAGTCCTGTGGAACGGCTTGCCATGCCATTTCCACCTGGCGCCTCAGTTGGACCAGCGTTCGTGCTGGACGTGCAGACCGCGTGAGACGACGCTTCATCCAGTCCCAAGCATGCTCAATGGGGGACAGATCCGGAGATCTTGCTGGCCAGGGTAGTTGACTTACACCTTCTAGAGCACGTTGGGTGGCACGGGATACATGCGGACGTGCATTGTCCTGTTGGAACAGCAAGTTCCCTTGCCGGTCTAGGAATGGTAGAACGATGGGTTTGATGACGGTTTGGATGTACCGTGCACTATTCAGTGTCCCCTCGGCGATCACCAGTGGTGTACGGCCAGTGTAGGAGATCGCTCCCCACACCATGATGCCGGGTGTTGGCCCTGTGTGCCTCGGTCGTATGCAGTCCTGATTGTGGCGCTCACTTGCACGGCGCCAAACACGCATACGACCATCATTGGCACCAAGGCAGAAGCGACTCTCATCGCTGAAGACGACACATCTCCATTCGTCCCTCCATTCACGCCTGTCGCGACACCACTGAAGGCGGGCTGCACGATGTTGGGGCGTGAGCGGAAGACAGCCTAACGGTGTGCGGGACCGTAGCCCAGCTTCATGGAGACGGTTGCGAATGGTCCTCGCCGATACCCCAGGAGCAACAGTGTCCCTAATTTGCTGGGAAGTGGCAGTGCGGTCCCCTACGGCACTGCGTAGGATCCTACGGTCTTGGCGTGCATCCGTGCGTCACTGCGGTCCAGTCCCAGGTCGACGGGCACGTGCACCTTCAGCTGACCACTGGCGACAACATCGATGTACTGTGGAGACCTCACGCCCCATGTGTTGAGCAATTCGGCGGTACGTCCACCCGGCCTCCCGCATGCCCACTATACGCCCTCGCTCAAAGTCCGTCAACTGCACATACGGTTCACGTCCACGCTGTCGCGGCATGCTACCAGTGTTAAAGACTGCGATGGAGCTCCGTATGCCACGGCAAACTGGCTGACACTGACGGCGGCGGTGCACAAATGCTGCGCAGCTAGCGCCATTCGACGGCCAACACCGCGGTTCCTGGCGTGTCCGCTGTGCCGTGCGTGTGATCATTGCTTGTACAGCCCTCTCGCAGTGTCCGGAGCAAGTATGGTGGATCTGACACACTGGTGTCAATGTGTTCTTTTTTCCATTTCCAGGAGTGTATTATTTCTCCATGTATTATCAAAATGTAGACAATCAATTAACGTCTAAATTTAGAATAGTTGTTAATGTTAACTTTTTAGGCAGGTGCTTTACATTAATAAAACAGTTTGTAATTTTTATTAGTCAGAATATGTTAAAATCTTTTTCCCAAGAAGCCTCTTGAAAAAGGGGGGTCGTCTTATGCTAGGGTAAATGGCTTTTATGTTTATGGAAATATCTTCTCTCTCTCTCTCTCTCTCCCTCTCTCTCCCCCCCCCCCCCCCCCCCCCCCATCACCACTACTTTTAACAAGACACCAATACCTATGGTTACAATAATAAACAATATATCATATATTTATATCTAAAAACAAAGATGATGTAACTTACCAAACGAAAGCGTTGGTATGTTGATAGACACACAAACAAACACAAACACACACACAAAATTCAGGCTTTCGCAACCCACGGTTGCTTCATCAGGAAAGAGGGAAGGAGAGGGAAAGACGAAAGGATGTGGGTTTTAAGGGAGACAGTAAGGAGTCATTCCAATCCAGGGAGCGGAAAGACTTACAGACTTACACACACACACACACACACACACACACAAGCAGACATTTGTAAAGGCAAAGATTTTGGGCAGAGATGTCAGTCAAGGCGGAAGTACGGAGGCAAAGATGTTGTTGAATGACAGGTGAGGTATGAGCGGTGGCAACTTGAAATTAGCGGAGGTTGAGGCCTGGTGGGTAACGGGAAGAGAGGATAAGAGGATATACTGAAGGGCAAGTTCCCATCTCCGGAGTTCTGATAGGTTGGTGTTAGTGGGAAGTATCCAGATAACCCGGATGGTGTAACACTGTGCCAAGATGTGCTGGCCGTGCACCAAGGCATGTTTAACCACAGGGTGATCCTCATTACCAACAAACACTGTCTGCTTGTGTCCATTCATGCGAATGGACAGTTTGTTGCTGGTCATTCCCACATAGAAAGCTTCACAGTGTAGGCAGGTCAGTTGGTAAATCACGTGGGTGCTTTCACACGTTACTCTGCCTTTGATTGTGTACACCCTCTGGGTTACAGGACTGGAGTAGGTGGTGGTGGGAGGGTGCATGGGACAGGTTTTACACCGGGGGCAGTTACAAGGGTAGGAGCCAGAGGGTAGGGAAGGTGGTTTGGGGATTTCATAGGGATGAACCAAGAGGTTACGAAGGTTAGGTGGACGGCGGAAATACACTCCTGGTGGAGTGGGGAGGATTTCATGAAGGATGGACCTCATTTCAGGGCAGGATTTGAGGAAGTCATATCCCTGCTGAAGAGCCACATTCAGAGCCTGATCCAGCCCTGGAAAGTATCCTGTCACAAGTGGGGCACTTTTGGGGTTCTTCTGTGGGAGGTTCTGAGTTTGAGGGAATGGGGAAGTGGCTCTGGTTATTTGCTTCTGTACCAGGTCGGGAGGATAGTTGCAGGATGCGAAAGCTGTTTTCAGGTTGTTGCTGTAATGGTTCAGGGATTCCGGACTGGAGCAGATTCGTTTGCCATGAAGACCTAGGCTGTAGGGAAGGGACCGTTTGATATGGAATGGGTGGCAGCTGTCATAATGGAGGTACTGTTGCTTGTTGGTGGGTTTGATGTGGACAGATGTGTGAAGCTGGCCATTGGATAGATAGAGGTCAACGTCAAGGAAAGTGGCATGGGATTTGGAGTAGGACCAGGTGAATCTCATGGAACCAAAGGAGTTGAGGTTGTAGAGGAAATTCTGGAGTTCTTCTTCACTGTGAGTCCAGATCATGAAGATGTCATCAATAAATCTGTACCAAACTTTGGGTTGGCAGGCCTGGGTAACCAAGAAGGCTTCCTCTAAGCGACCCATGAATAGGTTGGCGTACGAGGGGGCCATCCTGGTACCCATGGCTGTTGCCTTTAATTGTTGGTATGTCTGGCCTTCGAATGTGAAGAAGTTGTGAGTCAGGATGAAGCTGGCTAAGGTAATGAGGAAAGAGGTTTTAGGTAGGGTGGCAGGTGATCGGTGTGAAAGGAAGTGCTCCATTGCAGCGAGGCCCTGGACGTGTGGAATATTTGTGTATAAGGAAGTGGCATCAATGGTTACAAGGATGGTTTCCAGGGGTAACAGATTGGGTAAGGATTCCAGGCGTTCGAGAAAGTGGTTGGTGTCTTTGACGAAGGGTGGGAGACAGCATGTAATGGGTTGAAGGTGTTGATCTACGTAGGCAGAGATATGTTCTGTGGGGGCTTGGTAACCAGCTACTATGGGGCGGCCGGGATGATTGGGTCTGTGAATTTTAGGAAGTAGGTAGAAGGTAGGGGTGCGGGGTGTCGGTGGGGTCAGGAGGTTGATGGAGTCAGGTGAAAGGTTTTGTAGGGGGCCTAAGGTTCTGAGGATTCCTTGAAGCTCCACCTGGACATCAGGAATGGGATTACCTTGGCAAACTTTGTATGTAGTGTTGTCTGAAAGCTGACGCAGTCCCTCAGCCACATTCTCCCGACGATCAAGTACCACGGTCGTGGAACCCTTGTCCGCCAGAAGAATGATGCTGGATCAGTCAGCCTTCAGATCACGGATAGCCTGGGCTTCAGCAGTGGTGATATTGGGAGTATGTAGAGGGAAAGAGTCTTAGAAAAATTCTGGGACCATGATATGCACAAGGTGGATACAGACTCCAAACAGAAAAAGTATCAAACACTGAAACTAACATCAGAATGAGATGAATGAAGTTCTACGGATTACCTGGAACCAGACTAACTAAATGTCTATTGGACCATGTGACATTACTTAAAGTATCAGTACCCCGGGTAACTGAAATTAAGAAGGATTTGACAAAAGCAAAAATTGACATAACAAACACATCAGACAGGGATACATTCCAAAGCAAAATTGACAAGTGGAAGTTTACTTCAGAGACAGAACTAAAACCATACCAACCAATGTGGACTGAAGAAGGAAGGCCTTTGGGGAGAAAATGAAGACATATTGGGAAAATAAGAACAACCTTAACAAAGATTGAAAATCATCTGCTTATTGTTCCTCAAGGGGGCATTCACCACTAATAATAATAACTGGTATGCATGCAACAGCATGCACTACCAACATGTTCCATAACGCCACACTTAAAAAGTGATTTTCCTGGGGCTTGTATCTTGGGTTCTGTAGGTGATAGAAAGGTAGGGTCAAGTGTTCTGGATAGCCCTTGGACTAGGGATCATTTTTATACCCAACAGTCTTACTGTAACAGTCCTACAGTAGATGGTCAATTTTTGAATGTTACATACTTCCTCCAGATGCTGCACCCTGGAAAAGTTTGGCGCATAAAATGTGAATTTTTGAAGTTTTATTTCTACCATGGCCAAGCAGTACAGGCAAGCCTGACTGATGTGCTAATTAAGTAAGCCACTGGGTGGTATCACTGACATTATGACAAAACACTTCACTCAGATGGGAATTTGCTACACTAAGTTGTGTGTGGAACAGTTAACACAGTTTGTCCAAGAGTGAAGTAATATTTCAGGACAAAATGAAAGTCAGCATTGTATGTAATGTTTTCTGTCTTTTTTATTGCATCGCTAATCTAGATGTCAACTGGCAGATGATAGCTGCACTTGAAATTTAAATCTGCAGTGCAATAAAAAAGGCAGATGACACTGCAACCAGTGCTGATGTTTCTGTCCTGGATTACGTCATGGTCGTGGGGCACTATCATTCCCATAGAACTGAACATGATGATGAAATATTTTCTAACTTAGCACTGGTGTGCTACTGAGAAATTAACATGTTGCAAATTTAACCAGACCTAGCAAATTGTGCTGGGGCCAGAGCGAGTTAGGAAAAGCTGACAGGACAAATAATAGGGGCAAACTTACTTGTCCCCCTCCAGTAGGACTAGATTGGAACTGTAGTTATAACGGCATAAATAATCGAGCTTAGTCGCTCAAAACATTCAGTTGGCTGTCATTTTATCTGCACCTTGAACTAGAGAGATGGACACGCTTTTGAGTTTCAGAGAAACCACGACCCACCCTTGGTGATGAAGACTGGCTGCCTACCTGCTGCTGATTGACTTACCGAGTTCAGACGAGATGTGCCTAACCCTGGCATAGCGGCTGTAAGTCTTAGGAAATTTCAGTGATGTAGGGAGCTGGCATGTGATCAGCAACTGCCCTCTGAGGGACTTTGGCCAATGGACTGTCTACAATTCAGCTGGGTGAGGTACACTCTTGCAGCCTCCAAGCCACCTAGATGTCATTGGCCATCATTCTGGTTGATCCCTGGGGAAAGGGAGGGTGGCCAGGGCATTGGTGTTCGGTAACAGACACCTGGTGTTGGCTACTGCAACTGTGTGTATGACATAGGGACAATGAGTAAATGCAGGGATGCTTAGCTGGCAAGATTCTGGAGGACTTGGTGGGCCAACCTCATTCTTCGTCACTGGTGGCATGCACAGCATCACCTGCTGGTTGCCTGCTCATCGTTGCAGTACCTGCTGCCCACAACCCAGGACCACAGATGTCACCAACAGATCAGAGCATCAGCACATTCTGCAAATGGTTGCTTTTGCAAGCACACAGTGTGGTCTTGAGAGCTGTCAGATCCTGTATAAAGCTGGTCCAGTAAATGTCTGTCAACATTGTCATTGTTTTATTGTATGCCCCGGTGTAAATATGTCCTCTCCCCCATATTTCCACACAGTTTGTATCGGGAATTGATCATCCAACATCCAAACACTACGGTTTGGTGAGTGAAGTGATTGTTGGGTAACTCTTGACATCCAAACTCTGTGATTTGCTGCCAAGCAGTACAAATAGGTACTTTAATAAATTACATATGAACAGTGGTACTTGGCATATCTCCAGTTTGGTAGTATTGGCACAGCACAATGGGAAGGGGTGAGTCTCAATTTGTTTATGTTTAATTCGGTATTTGTTCTCAGTTATTAGATCTAATTTGTGATGTACTAGCTAGTGTATGTCACAGTAGCAAAGCCACATGAACCCATGGACTTATCATTGTTTAACGGTGTTGGTGGACCCAATAATCTAGTATGAGTAAGGCGTCCATTTTGTAGTCTTGTAGGGCACAAATTTCTGTGCAATAAGACTGTAGCAACCACATATTTTTGAATAGACGTGTTAGTCGTTTGGTTTGTGATAGTTCAGAGTGTAGTTGAATGACAATACATGGGATAAATTGTAACGCTTTTTAGTGTATTATTGGATTATTTGTGTTTCTGGCATTAATTACAGTAGAACTAAAGTACACAGAAAGGCAGAAACACATGCTGCAGCTGCTGCTGCTGCTGCTGCTACTACTACTACTACTACTACTACTACTACAGAGTCTGTTGCTGCTCTAACAGAGCAAGTGCAGGTGTTACTAGAGGAAAATTTTCGACAAAAGCAGGAGCCCAACTACCTCCCTTTTAGACTTTGGTAGTCTGTCAGGTTCAGCCACAGCCTGAGTCAGGCAAAAATAAGGCAGAGTTTGGTCCAGCAGTAGCTGCACTTATTGATCCCTTTTCAGGGAAAATACTGGAAGATGTGTCAGTTTTTATTGATAATGTTACAACTATTGCAGCAATTTGCAGTAGGTCAGATGAAGTAACCCTTCATGTGGCTAACTTACGATTAACAGGAGAAACCGAGACATATGTAGTATATTGTGAGACTCTCAGTAAAGAATAGTTATTTCAGGAGTTGGTCAGTGGACTACGCCAGCATTACAAAAAACAAAAGAGCACACCGTTTTTTCACAAGAAGCTCAGTACTTTGACTTTCAAGTGTAATGAGCCAGTCGAAGCATTTTCAGGCAGGATTCACAAAGTCAATGCTTAGACTGTAGGGGCCAGTGAGTTGTTACTGCAGGAAACAGGGCACTAGACATCTTCTTGTGCAGAATTCCCATAGAAATGTCACAAAGAGTTCACACTGAGAATTCGAATGACTGAACAGCAGCAGTGCAATTGGAGGAAATAGATTTTGCTGTGAAGCAATTGGTAGGTCAGTGTGTGTTTACTTCTGAGGTCAAACGCTGTAGGTGTGCACATAAGGTCCATATTCAGAAACAGTGTATGCAGACAGAGGGTTACTCGTGTCAGGAAACGAGCCATTGAGCATCTGATTATTGGAAGGGGGAGAACGGGAAGCACCACTGGAAGAACCAGGCATTAAACTCAAATAGGAATGTTTGGATCATCAGAAAGCATTCCTGATAGGCCGTAGCACTGCACAAGTTAGTTCAAAGGCGGAATGCTGCTTAGCGGGCTCAGTAACGGCGTGGAACAGAGATTTCTTGCAGACACAGGGACGAATGTGTGAACTTGGTGAGCAGGAGGTGGCTTGGGTCACCACAATATAAGTTATGTGGAGTTGGTGATAGAAGTGCTGAGTTGTTGGGCAGTACTTGAATTTACTGTAGGGGAAAATAAGTTAATAGAATGTATCGAAGTTTTGTCCTATGTGGATGAAGGATACTCAGTGATCTTGGATTAGATTTTCTCCAACAAACACCATGGGAGGACTGAATGTTGGCAGCGCATGATTGAGTCAGGTCGCAAGACTCACCTTTCGTGAAGGTGATGCGACAGGTATGGGAAAGGTAGTGAGGGTTTCAGTGGGTAGTGATTTGCTTTGTGGGGCTTTGTATGTAATTGAGTAATAAAGATTTGGCTGGTTCACACTGTCTTTTGTGCAGAAGCATAGCACGCAGAAGTAATATGTTAACAGGGAATATGTAGTTCCAGTTAGCATAGATAACTTTGGCAGAGATGAAGTTAGTCTGTCAAAAAGGCTGAGATGAAGTTAGTCTGTCAAAAGGCCAAGTTACAGACACATTGGAAGTAATAAAGGAAGAAGACTTTGATAGTTTGAGTCTGGATACAGGCCGAAAGCAAACCATTGACAGCAGTGTTTTATGAGTAGCCGGGTGACTTGGAGGGAAGTGGTCACACACCGGTGGAAAAAGTATTGTTAAAGTTTACTGACTTGTTTTGTACATATTTGGGGGTTTCCAGCATCTCTGGTAAATCAGCATTGTATACCAACAGGAGATAGTACACAGATTTATAGGAAACTGTATCATGTAGCCATTTACAGAGGAGATCACTGAACACTAACTATGAGACAGGATCGTAGAACCTAGCGACAGGCCCTGGAGCATGAATATAAATCATAATCACCCCTAAAAAATTACTGGATGGAATGAGGAAACATAGGTTTTGCTGTGATATAGGCCTCTGAATGCACAGACTGTTACAGGCGCTTACCCAATTCCTAATATTATGGAAACCAGGGATACTGTGGGTCAGTTTCATTACTTTACTACAATGGATCTCAAAAGTGGTTATTTGAGGTTCAGCCAAAGACAGCATTTACTGTACCATGTGGGCATTACCAGTATAAGCAGATGTCATTTGGTTTAAAGAATGCACATGCTACTTTTCTGTGGTTATTAGAAGAGTTTTAAGATGGTTAAAGCCTAAAATCTGTACAGTGTTTTTAGACAACATAGTAGTCTATTCAAAGGATATACCAGCATATGTGAGATGATTAGAAGATGTTTTTAGTATGTTACAGTCAGAACATTCAACGTTGAGAATGGACAAGTGCAACTTTGCTGGAACTTGAGTTAACTATCTGGGAAACGTAATTTGAGCGTGGTGTGCACAGATCAAATCAAAACTTCCCAGCACTGCAGATGATGAGACAGATACAGTCATTTGTCAGTTTGTGCATCTAATATTGTAAGTTCTTAATTAATTTCACAAAAATAGCTGAGCCTTTGAACAGATTATTCATCTAGGTCTACAAATGTACTCTGTGAGCCTCTGTATGGTGCATAGCAGAGGGTACCCTGTAACACTGCTAATCACTTCCTTTCCCATCCCACTTGCTAATAGCATGACTGTCTGTGTGTCTCCGAATGAGCCGTAATTTCTTGTAACTTACCTTCATGGTCCTTACACGAAATGTATGTTGGCAATAGTAGAATCATTCTGCAATCAGCTTCTCAATAGTATTCTTTGAAAAGTACATTGCCTTCCCTCTAAGGATTCCCCTTTGAGTTCCCAAAGCCTCTCTGAAACAGTTGCATCTTGTTTCAACCTACCAGTAACAAATCTAGAAGCCCACCTCTGAATTGCATTGATGTCTTCCCTTAATCTGACATAGTACAGATCCGAAACACCTGAGCAGTATTCAACAATAGATTGCACTGTTGTCCTACGTGTGGTCTCCTTTACAGATGAACCACGCTGTCCCAAAATTCTCCCAATAAACCAAAGCCGGCCATTCAGCTTCCCTACAACAGTCCTCACATGCTCGTTCCATTTCATATCGCTTTGCAGTGTTATGCTCAGATATTTAAACAATGTGACTGTGTTAAGTAGGACACTATTAATGCTGTTTCCAAACATCACAGATTTGTTTTTCCTACTTATCTGCATCAACTTGCAATTTTTTACATTCCAAGCTAGCTGCCATTCATTACATCAACTACAAATTTTGCCTAAGTCATCTTGTGTCCTCCCACAATCGCTCAACTTCAACACCTTGCTGTACACCACAGTATCATCAGCACACTATCACAGATTGCTGCCCACCCTGTCTGCCACATCATTTGTTTGTATAAAAAATAATAGTGGCCATGCCACACTCCCCCGGGGCATGGCTGATGATACCCTCATCTCTGGTGAATACTCGCTGTTGAGGATGACATACTCAGTTCTTCTATTACTTAAGAAGTCTTGGAGCCACTCACATATCTGGGAACCTATTCCATATGCACATATCTTCATTAAAAGTCTGCAGTGGTGCACCAGATCAAATGCTTTCCAGAAATCTAGAAATATTGACTCTGCCTGTTGCCCTTTATCCACAGTTCGCAGTCTATCATGCGAGAAAAGGACAAGCTGAGTTTCACATGTGTGATGCTTCCTAAAACTGTACTGATTTGTGAACATAAGCTTCTTGGTCTCAAGAAAATTTATCGTATTCACACTGACAATATGTTCCAGCATTCTGTGGAAAGCCAACATTAGTGATACTGGTCTGTAATTTTGAGGGTCCATACTTTTACCCTTTTTATACACAGGAGTCACATGTGCTTCTTTCTAGTCACTTGGGACTTTGCACCATGTGAGAGATTCGTGGTGAATGTGAGCAGAGTACTCTTTGTAAAACTGAACTGGTATTTTTGGTATTTTCTCATTTTCTCCAGACATTGTGACCTTTTTTTTCTCTCTCTTTACAACCCTTCAGTTGCTCCTCTACACTATGGATGCTGATTACTACATCGTCCATATGGGATGCTCAAACAACGGTATGTTTGTATGATTCTCCTGCATGAATGATTTCTTAAATGGGAAATTTAAAACTGTACTTTTGTTTTGCTATCTCCAACTATCACACCAGACTGGTCAACGAGTGACTGGATGAAAGCCTTAGGCCTGCTTCATCTTTTTACCTAGGACCAGATTTTTCTTGAGTTTTCCCTCAGATCTTTTGCTAAGGCGTGGTATTAGTTGATACTCTATGCTTTGCACACAGATATTTTCACAGACACATGGAAAAAAAAAAGCATTCTGTCTTCAGGCCACAAGTGGCCCATTGGGACCATCTGACCACCGTGTCATCCTCAGTGGAGGATGCGGATAGGAGGAGCGTGTGGTCAGCACACCACTCTCACGGTCGTTATGATGGTATTCTTGACCAAAGCTGCTACTATTTGGTCGAGTAGCTCCTCAATTGGCATCACGAGGCTGAGTGCACCCGAAAAAATAGCAACAGTGCATGGCGGCCTGGATGGTCACCCATCCAAGTGACAACCACGCCCGACAGCGCTTAACTTCGGTGGTCTCACGGGAACCGGTGTATCCAGTGCAGCAAGGCCGTTGCCACAGACACATGAATCTCTACTAAATTTTGCCTGTCATCATTTGCATGTTCTCTTTTGAACCGAGAGTGCAACAACCTTGTTTCTTCAGCATTTTCAGAATTTCATTGTAAAACCATGGTGGCTCTTTTCCATCTGTAATAAATTTATTTGGCACATAATTCTCCAAGCCATGATTTACAATATCTTTAAACTTTGCACTTAATCCCTCTTCATCCATCTTAATGGAACCAAGTGATATCAATTCACTAAGTGTAATGCTAACAACTGCTTATCTGCTCTTTCTAGCAGAAACTCTCTTGTAGCCTTCTTGGCTGATTCATTAACTTCTGTTGACCATATCTGGTATAATGATAACACGATCACTAATACTCATCACTATACTGACTTCGTTGGTAAGGTCCGGCCTGTTTGTAACTGCAAGGTCTAAGATATTTCCATTTCATGTGGGCTGCTGAACTAGCTGCTCAAGACAGTTTTCAGAAAACATGTTTGAAAGTTCTTTGCATGACTGTCTCTCTGTAACCCCGCCCCCCCTGCCCCCCTCCCCCCCCCCCCACCCCGCCATACACACAATGAATCCATAGATCCCCAGTCTATATTCTATAGCTTAAATTCATCTCAAACTAGTGCTGCATGATCTGGATATTTATGCAGTACTGACTGTAGACTTTCTCTGAATGACTCTAGAACTGTCACAGTCACAATCACAGTCACAGCAGAATCAGGTGGCAGGTAAAAACATGCACAAATAACTTGGTTTCGCCTAGACCTGTTGTACATGACAAAATAACTTCACTATCTCACTCAAAGTTGACTGCAATGAACACCCTCTTCCTATGATATCTAATCTGTCTTTCTGACATACGTTCCATGACTCATTAATTATCTCAGAGCTTTCTACTTTGGGTTTCAGCCAGCCCTGGGTCCCAAGAATAAACTGAGTGTGAAGTTTCCTGGAGGGCAGCAAATTCAGGAACCTTCTTACAAATACTTTGACAGTTTACTGATAAAATTCTGACAGTGAAAGTGTCTTTGCTGTGAACGCTGTCAGACTTCCCTTTCTGTGTAAAGACTGGCAAGCATTCATCTGCACTCCATCTTCATGCAACGAGTGGCCTACCAGGACCATCCAACCGCTGTGTCATCCTCAGTGGAGGATATGGATAGGAGGGGCGTGGGGTTAGCACACCGCTCTCCCGGTCATTATGATGGTATTCTTGACTGAAGTCACTACTAATCGGTCGAGTATCTCCTCAATTGGCACCACGAGGCTGCTTGCACCCCGAAAAATGGCAACAGCGCATTGTGGCCTGGATGGTCACTCATCCGAGAGCAGACCACGCCCGACAATGCTTAACTTCGGTGATCTCATGGGAACTGGTGTATCCACTGCGGCAAGGCCATTGCCCAAGCATTCATCTGAGACCTCAAAGTACCACCTAGCCTTAAAAGACTCCCATATGCACTCTACGAGTACTCTCCTACCTGAGTAATTGCTTCCTTTGTGTAGGACACCTCTCCCTTATTAAGGAGATTCCTACAAACCCCTGCCCAATAACTCAAAGACGATATAAAGTTTCAGTGGGCACAGGAGTGTCAGGTAGCATTCAAGAATCTGAAGGGGGCAAAGGTTTCAGATCATACATTGGAATTTCCAAATTCTGAGAAAGATTTCATCCTGTCTTATGATGCCTCTAACCAGGCAGTCAGCTATATTTTGGGTCAGATGGTTGATGGACAGAAGCACCCAGCAGTGTTTGCTTTAAGGGAGATAAGGGAAAATGTAACTACTCAACAACTGGAAAGGAAATGTTAGCAGTCATATACCATATTATATATATCTGGTCTTACTTGTAAAGTAGAATATTTAAAGTCATGCATCACTGAAATGATTGCTTGGTCTAAATGATCCATCTAGTCATCTAACACCTCGGACTCTCAAGCTTAGTGTGTTTGATTACGAGGCTGTCCATAAGTCAGGTAGAAAACACGCAAATGTGGACACATTTAAATCACAGAGTAGCCATATTGAGTCCACTGAGCAAGAGTGTGTTGGAATGGCAACAAGCACAGGCAGACGATAAAGGTTGTCAGGCTTCTAAGTCACAAAATGCAGACCATGTGCTGTAGTCCCAGAAGTTTTTCAAATGGAAATGTTACAACAGGCTCATGACCGTGTGCTGTCAGGTCATGGTGAGCGATGAACAACAGATAGGCATATCATGGAATGGTTTTGGTGGATGAATAGGAAGTGTGTTGTGCAGCAGGATGTCAGAAACTGTGTATCCTGCATGGAGAGAGCAAATATTTTGCTCCATAAAATCTCTTTGTAGAGGTTACCACAAGCATCAGTGCTGTTTCAAATACTTGGAGTTGACATTTGCAACCCATATAACAGAAACCCTGCAGGGAATAGGTATGTGCTTATGATCATCAGCTATATTTTTCAGGCCACTACTATAGCTCGACATTAGTTAACAGTTGTGTATTGAAAGTTGAATCCAAGGTACAAACTTCGTTTTGGAACTTATGACACAGATATGCCACATGTTGCATATTCTGAAGTTATGAATGAGCTTATTCCATCCACCCTCAAACCAACAGTAGGACAGAGTGCACCCATAACACCATTCTGAAAATGCTAAGTTTTTACATGGACGCTAGACATGAACACTGTGATATCTATGTTCCACTTGTGGTTATCTCGTACAACTTGAAGACTCATAGGGGAACAAATAAGTCAGCATTTGTAGTAGTGTATGTGACACACATACCATTCCCCTTTGATGTTTTAAGTCCTAAATTAGGACCAAACTGTGAATCAGTGAAGAAGTTTGCAAGAAGAATAAGGGAAGTGTAGAGAAATGTACAAAAGGTGAACACAAGGGCTATGGAATGCCCGGAACAGCCGAATAGGCCCATGGACAGACAACCAGGCAGTGGGTATTGGTCACTAATCCCTGTACACCAAAGGAAAAGAAGATGAAGTTCTTGACCCAATATCAGGGGCTGTATCAGGTCATAGAGATGACGCCACCATTTAATGTAAAGGTACAATTTCCGACCAAACCGTTTCTCATGAGCATCATTCGGGTGAAATAATTTAAGGGTATGGTAGATACAGTACCACTACTAGCTGCAATTGATATGGTATGCAAAGGTGCAGTAGGCAGGAAGAAGGAACCTTTAGCTGTTAGACAGTACAAGGCATAACATATGCCTTTTGCTTTAAGGTCACATAATAAGTCTGAGAGACATATTCTTGATATTTGTGTTATGGGTATGTTTTGCACTGTGTTGTGCTCTGGTGGATTTTGTGTTTTCATGTCATTGCCACAGGTATTTTAGTTTTACTATGGTCAGGATTTTGTTTCTGTTGTTTCTTGTTTGTATTTGTAATTAATTATTCATTTCAGAAGGAGGGAGTGATGCTGGATGGTTCCTTTCCTCACATGATGACTTTGCAAGGACATCCTGGATGATGGTAATGGTCCTGGATTAGTCATACTTCATCAAGAGTAGAGCAGAATGCTTAACTGTTGATCAATCATTAGAATAAGGTGTGTTATTCTCTAGGCACTCAGATGTCTGGCTTATAAGCCATCAATGGACACTGAAGTCAACAGTAGAGATCTGGGAAATTAGGAATGAAATTCAGAAATGGGGAGATGTTTTGGAGCTGTATAAAGAGGTGCAGGGAAGTGACATTTTTAGGGAAGTGCAGTGGGAGTACCATGAGTTACAGTTTACCTACAGTACATTAGGAGCACAGTTATAACAGACGGTGGATATTGTACCACAGACCTTAGTTCAGAGAAAAGAAGTTTGTTAAATGCAGGAGGTACATTACTAAAAATGGCGTTTGGGCCAGTGGATGAGGAGGATGTTCAGGAATCAAATTATACATTTGATCAGTTCCAGCAAATTTCACGTTCTACAAAGGGTGTTATAGAATGGCATGCAACTTGATTGTGTAGTTTACAGCAGGAAGTTTTAAACAATATGAGGCGTTAACTATTGAGGTAACTTGGTATATCAGTGATACAAAGAAGGTGCTGAATAACAATCTGAGGGAGATGCAAGAACAATTAAGTTTGTGGTATATAAGTTGTCCATTGCAAGGTTGCTCCTTGCATTGGAAAACTGGCTGGGTGACACAAGAAGTGAGGTGACAGTATCGCAGGATGCAGTAAACGGACTGCTCAGTCCAGTGTTGATTCTCTGGTACTGCGCGCCGCGGAATTTGAATCCCCGACAGTCAGCATGGATGTCGAAGACCCATAGAGGTCTCTGCACCATCGCGCCATAAGCTGTGGCGGCGCGCACCTCCTGGCCCGCTTTTAGAGTGGGGGCACCACAGTGAAACACGTGGTCCAAGCGGCCAATAGCGGTGCCCCCGACAGTATACTTAAGCGCCTGCCTCAGGCTCAGCCAGCAGTCTAACATCGCATTGTGTCTCAGTACATATCGTCTCAGACAGCGTATTGACTTCGTGTTTCTATTCCAGCGGACGTGGTTGTCTTGTTTTGGTTTGTACTCTGTTGTCTGTTCTTGCTGTGTTGTAAGGTCTTCCATTGGTCGTGTTCGTCCTCTCCCGTTGTGTTGTTCGCGGGCCGCTCCGCGGGTCCCGCCGCGTTTCCGTAACTACTATCCCGCGACCGTTCTAGTCGCCGTTACAACAGATTCCAGCATGGAAGTTTATGTTAGAATTACACCTAGTGGAGATGCAGTTGCCAGCAGAATTAAGATGTATAGTGGAAGCAATAAAATGTAGTTTAGCATCAGTTTTTCATATGGCTAGGATAAAGGTAAAAAAGGATGGAGCAACGGCATATAATTCGGTTCACTTACCTATGGCATGGTTTGGTTCAAAATTTCAGTGTTACACCATTTGCCAATATCCAGAGAAATGGGGAGGGGGGAGAATAAGACTAAAATGGATGTGATAAAGGATACAAAAAGTATTCTTGTTTTCAGATAGTAGGGGTTATTATATAGTTAGTTGATTTGAAGAAGTGCACTCAGTGCAGTTTTGTTGTCCGTCTGGACCGAACGGTACAGACTGAGATGCAGACGTGAGGCACGTATGTTTTTATGGGAAATGAATGAGACAAGGTGTGAAAAGAAAATCTTGCCCACAGGGTCTCACTTCAAAAAGGTAGGGAGGCATTGGCTGTACTCGGTCTTCTCTCCAGAAACTGTGTTGTCAAATTGCTGTGAAAAAGGGGTTGAGAAGATCAGAGTTGCAGGGAAGTGATCTTATCATTAATGGTATAGCTTGTGAGATGGTCGGGAAGGATTTTGGCCTTCTGGCTACACTCACTGGTATGGCTGTAATGGCACTCATGTAGAATACATTCTATTGGCTGGAAGGGCCACTTTAACTTACCTTAGTGCCACCCTCAATCCTGAACTTATATATTCATTAGACAAATTTATTGAATCACAGCAGGAGGCAAAATTTCAATAAAGTGGATGTTACAACATATTCAAAATTTTAAGAAATTGTCAGCATAAGATTACACTAATAAGCATTTCAGTTAACAGTTGTGGCAGGTTTCTGTCGGGTATTTGCATATTTGATTTCCAAAATAAACATAAACTTGCACAGTCTACAGATCCACTGACACATCAGTTGCCAGTCGAGTGGTTAGCCTGCATAAGTAGAGGGAACAGTTGATGAAAATGAAACCTCTGTATTAAGCAATATAATTTTGTGATGCAGGTCAATGGTAGAGCACATGGAGCAGTCAATATGGTGTGACCAAGTGTGAAGTAACATTTTGTAGCTCAGGCACTTGCTCGCTACTGAGAAACTCACATGCTGCAAATTTAACTGGGCCTAGCAACCCGTGCCCAGGGCAGAACCATTTAGAAACAACTGACAGGACAAGTGCAATGAAACAAACTTACTCATACCGCTCCAGTTTGACTACATCAAAAGCAGAGGTATAAGGGTACAAATAATCAAGCTTAGGGGCTCAAAACATTCAGTTGGCTGCCATTTAGTCTGCATCTTGAACTGCAGAGGACGATGGGCTTTTCAAGTTTCAGAGCAACCATGTCCCACACTTGGTGATGAATATCGGCTGACTACCTGCTACTGCCTCACTTACAGAGATGTGCCCTTCTGGACTCCTAGCTATCTAGACATTCTCGGCCACTATCCCGGTCTTTGATCCCTGGGTGGGTTTACGGGGCATTGCTGCTCGGCAACAGGCATTTGGTGTCGACTACTGTACCCAAGCACACGATACTGGGACCACGAATAAGCACAAGGGTGTGTCGCCAGCAAGTCTCCAGAGGACCTGGGTGGCCTGCAACTGCTCTGCACAGATGGCAGCATGCACGGTGCACTTGCTGGTGGGCTGCTTGGCCTCGCAGTAGCTGTCGCTTGCAACCCACGGCAACGGTCGTCACCAGCAGATCAGGGTGTCAGCGCTTTCCATGATTAGCTGCATTTGCAAGCACACAGCATGGCTGTGAGGACAGTCAGAGTGCTGTATAGGACTGTTTGAATAAATGCCTGTCAACACTACCACTGTCTGGTTGTATGTCCTAGCATAAATTTGCTCTCCCCCACCATTTCTCCCACCCATCCTGATGTGTAGCAGACCAGAATCGGACACATTGTAGCACAGCTTAGTTCTTTTTGCATTAGATGTGGACTACAGTGAGCCTTAAAGGTGCTTGTAGAGGCACCATTCAGTTTATGTGCAGTTCCTGATAAAACCTGAAAAAGGCTTTGTTCACCATGTTTTCATCTTCAGCAGCAGACATCTAAATAATAATTGTAACAAATTACTCAAATTTTAATGGTATGTTCTCTAAGCATTTATCTAGAAGTGCCATCTTCCTGTTTTCAAAACATATTCATCCATTATTGGGAAACATGGTTTTTGGGTGCCAAAACCAAGCCAGGGATTCCAAGATAATCAGGCACAGCAAATGTATGTAATTTTTATGACATGTTGCTGAGATACCAGTCTCTAACATCCTTGAAATGTTTCTTGGTATCTTTAGCTGTGTCTTAGATATAGAGGTTCAAAGTTACCATACTTATACTTGTAAATATGCTTGTAAAATCCGGTTTGAGGTGAAAACATAATATGCAAAGTGACCTAGCACGGAAAAATATTGTATCAAGTGTCTCCATTATCATCAGAAGGGTTCTGGGAACCACATGTTGTAGTACTGCAGCAAATGCAAATTTTTTTTCATGTAAATTCCAATCAAAAATTCATTGTGCATTATTCCAATTTCACATAAGTAAACTATCTAAATTTTACTGACCCATAAAAGTTGTTTTCTTATGAGTGACATACCCTGCTGCAGGTGGGAGAAGAAGGGAACAAGCAGAAAAATACTCCTATCAGAGCACAAAAAAGGTGAATGTACTCCTGTTTACAAGACTGACTCAGAAATAGGGTACCTGATGCCTCAATCTACCTTCCTCAGAACCTTTAAAAATCTTCCCAAAATTTTTTACTTGCAAACATATTCATACTGTTCTGTGCTGAGAGAGGAGGAGGCAGTGGCAGTGGAAAAAGAGACAGAAAAGTAATAAATATTGGAAGATAGCAGACAGTGGTTGTGATACAGAAAGGGTGAAGGTGACAATCACAGTGAGAGATGGACGGCACCAGTAGGAAGAAATGAATGAGACAGTAGCAATAAGAGAGAGCAAGAGGGAGACAGTGACAGTGAGACAATAGTAGTAGTAGTAGTAGTGGTAGTAGTAGTAGGACAGAATGAAGAGACTGTGGCTGTAAGACAGGAACCAGTGTCAGAGAGACACAAACAGATAATGACAATAAGTTGGGATGAATGAGTGAGTGACACGTGCAGATGGGTACGAGCGACTTACAGTGACGGACTAGTGGGCGTGAGTGAGCTTGTGGGAGTGAAAGGTGAGTTGCATGTTAAAAAGGACATAAATATGTACACATGCCAAAATTTTTGGGAAATTTTTTTTAGGGTGCTGAGGAAAGTACAATAATGTCATCAGAGTCTTTTAAACAGGAGCATCTTCACCTGTTTTTGTGCTCTGGTAGGAGTGTTTTTTCATTGGTAATAGTTTGTGTACATCAACGGATACATATGTTCAGCATACCTTCTGAGAAATTCCATTTGAGAGAGCCACAGCGTTTGGAAACCAGTTGTCCAAACATATGAGAAGTACATATGTCACATAATTGATTTAAGAACTTTAATAGTATCAAACTCTCACAATTTTAATAACATAAAAATTTACACACTGTAATATCAAAGTACACGTTCACCATTATCAATATTTCGCTTCACACTATGATTATGAACACAAGTCTGTGAAGTGTGATTATGTAAGCACATGAATGAGGGAAGCCGTTTCTTTCAGTAATTTCTGGCTACATTCTGGAAATTGGTCTTTCTGTAATTATTTATTAATTTATTTATATTATTATTTTTTTCCTTTGAAGACAGAGCTTCTTGCCCTTCCTGTCTCACCTTACACAGATTCCTACCTGTGGACTCAAACCGTGTCAGTTTTTTTGTTGACTGCAGGTACAGTCAGCTGTGAACAGCTGCCTATACCTGGTGGGGATAATATCTGCAAATATCTGGGATTGACAATAAACTGTAAGGTAGCTTTGTAATTTTCTAGATTTCCTTGCCATTTTCTCAATTTTTTTTAGGTCAAGGAAGGGAGTATGTATCTCTGCATATATGAAATATCCAAATTCTTATCACAGCTGTATTTTTCTAAACCTTATTATCCAGTGCAATACTTACACACTACTGATGTTAAAAACAGAGAGTTCATGCTGAAACATTTACTTAATGAAATATTCAATATTTATAATCTGTGAAAACTATGTGCACCACAACATTTTCTGCTTCCAAAAATGTATACTTTTACTACAATAGGATTATATTTAACTTAATGAAATATCTCAATCAGAAAATTTGACTTTCCAGACATTTCTTGATGAACTTTCCTAAGTTCCAGGGATAAAAGTGCATGCCCAAACTTCTGCTACTTAAAACAGAACCCTTCATTTAGGCCATTTGAAAACTATACAGTCTACAGTTAAACAAAATACACTGGTGTCCAAAAACAAAGAAACAAAAAGAAATTTTGGAAGGTTGTATTATTTCACAAAATAGTACAAACAGGTGATAGTAAAGTACAAACAGTGTAAAAAATACAGAATATAAACAATTGCATGATGCATAACAGTAGACAAAAGTGTTCTTTGTTTTTTCCAACTTAACGAATTTGCACACACATTCCAACAACTGGTTAATGTGCTCAGTAGGGCTTGTGACCACTTCTGGCAGCAATACAGTCCTGACGATGTCTGGGCATGCTGCGAATGATGTCATCAATTTCACGTTGAGGCAATAATGCCCATTCTTCCTGCAGAGCTGCTCGCAAGTCTTGCAGAATGGTTAGTGGATGCTGGCGTGATGCCACCTGTCTACCTAGTGCATCCCAGACATGTTCCATGGAATTCAAACTGGAAGAGCAAGCAGGTTAAGCCATGTTTGCAACATCATCTGTTTCTAAGACAATGTTAGCCACCCATGCTCTATGAGGTCAAGCATTATTGTGCATCAATACAAAGTCTGGGTCCATAGAACCTTGCAAGAACCACATATGATGTTCCAAGATCTCTCAGAATGCCTCACAGCTGTTAAAGCTTGCCTGTTTTTTCATGATATCAATTTATTTTCACATGGTCTGGGTCCCAAAATCATGTTCCACATTCCCTCCAGATGAGAATCCATTGCAAGTCACTCTCCAGCCCAAATTGGGACTAGTCTGTCAAAAGAACATTTGCCCACTTTTCAACTGTTCAGGTAGCATGTTGACGACTCCACTCTAGACGTTCCCTTCTGTGGTGACACGTCAGAGGTACGCATACAGCAGGTCTCCGACAATAAATGCCATTTTTTCGAAGCCTTCTGTACACTGACTGTCTTGATACAAAATGTCCAGTAGGTGCTGAGAAGTCAGATGCCCGTTGCCATGCAGTATTAAGGCAGCACTGTCATGCCCGTTAAGCCAAATAACATTCCTCTCTTTCTGATGTTGCGTGTGGTCGGCCCTGTCCTGGTCTTTGGGATATGGTTTCTGTGTCTATAAGCTGTTGTCATATCTGAGAAACAACAGAATGATTCACATTAAGTCACTGGGACAAATCAGTTTGCGACTGTCCTGCTTTCATTGTTCCTATGGCTCTCCAGCGCAGAGAGTCTGGCAGGCATCTTCTATGTACCACGCTGCACTGTGTGTGATAGTGTATGTGAACACAGTGACTGTGGGTGTGGGGCTACCCACCAAATATTACTGTGTTTGACATGTGCAATGACACCATCATTGGTGTGGTTGTCCATTGGCCAAAATGCCATCTTCTGTGAAGAACACAATAGTACGGACATTTGTTGACAGTTTGTATGATTATATCATGAATTTAGACATGGGACGGGGAAACTGGTTTGTTGCTTTAATTTTGGACGCTAGTGTAAATCAGTTCTCTAATGCGTATATGTATTCTCTACTTGTTCTGTCTTTTGTATTGTTACTTAAAATATAACAACTTTGTATTTATGTAATTTGTAAAAACAACATTACACACTTGCAGAACACTACACCAAAGGTTGGTGATTACTCAAGCAGACCACAGAGGCAGAAAAGCTTTCTGGAATCTTCAGGTTAGCCTAATTAGTGCAGTGCTTATTGTTCACCCAGTGCCTTCCACAATCCTGACAGCAGTCATAAATGCTAGCCAAACAGCAGTTGTGCAGGCTTACACCAACAAACTGACCAACACTGATGAATGTTACATTTTTTCCAGAAAGTTGTAACAAGTGCAACAGTGGTGGAATGTGTATGACAAGACTGCTTGCAATTTATCAACCTGTTAAATGTTTCCACCCAAAAACTGAAGCTCATATTATGACAACTTACACCAACCATGAACTGACAGTCTCTGCTTTCCAGAACACCAGCAATAAGTTTTCCCTAGTGGTTAAGAGATGTAGAATCTATCAGCAAAATTACAATGGATGTGTGCCACATAGAAAGAGCAGAAAACATTGTGGTGATTATGTTTTGAGCATCTGTGGTGTCGCAAAAACCACGGACTACAGAGAACACACCACTGGTCAGGAAGAAGATCCACAACTACACGATTTATTGACTGTCCCTTCCACTGGACTGTGTCTTACCCAAACAACAGTGCCAGGCACCAAGTTAATACTATGATGTAATGTCTCTTGGCAGAAGCCAAGCCCTTACATTTTATCAAAAATCTGCAAAGTTGCATTTGGCAGTGTTCACAATCTTTCACATCGAGGCGCAAACATGATCATGAAGTTACTGACTGACTGTTTTGTGTGACCATTGATTAAAACATATGCTGGAGGTTGGGCTCATTTGTGTATTCAGTGCCAGCAATGCAATGTAGGATGATACATACATACCGACATTGGGCAGCCCATGTGTACATCATCAAACTCTTAGGCTACAGATACCTTTTCACAGTGGTGGGCAAAAGCTATACTCACTGTGCACATTTCTCATGAGACATAAGTGAACACTCTTGTTGTCACGTGGGTAGCACAACTTCACATCACTACAGATCAGAGCTGGCAATTCAAATCTGTTTTGTTTACAGAATTGTCCAAATTGTGTGGCAGCCAGCATAATAATACAATGGGCTAATACAAGGGGTCTATATAATAGTTTGTACAGGAAGGGGGGAGGGGGGGACTAGACCAGGGGGTATGGTATATTTCTAATATTTTGGAGACAAATGGCATCTTGTAAGTAGCCAAAAAATTTTCAGATCCAAACACGTTAAAAACAGTGCAATACTTTTAAATCATTTTATTCAAAGAAAAACACCTAATGCACATTTTTTTTCTTTCCGTGAAAGCTACAGGGTAGGGTGGGGGTTGAGGGGCACAAGCTCCTCTTGCCCATAGGTATGGGCACCTCTGAGCTAAGATCCTGCCAGCAATCAGCAGTGGGATGGTAGAAAGGTGCCTGTATGGGGAGCCACTAAGCATTCTCACAAACTCACACCTGCAATGCAGCTAATCCACAGCACAAATGCCACAGCTGGTACACCATATCTGAGACCACATAGCCAATATCTTTTGCGTGCCCACTTTGCACCACAGTGACACCCCACAAGGCTTTGGATTACCGTACACACATCATTTTCCACACACGCTGCATCAAATCACTGCTCCAACCATTGTATACAGTCCCTTCTCAGTGCTGTGATGAGGAACCAAATCACAGAATCCTGCAAACTCACCAAGGTCTTTATCGAGTGGGTTAAGCCACTCATTGATGCCACAAGCCTCACCACACCCGGAAACACCTGCATAGACACTGACTGCAGTCACACCCCCCCTCCCTCCCCCACACATTGACTACAATCAACCTCCCCCACCCACAATCACCTCAGCACTGCACTGTCACCATCGCCAGCAGTTGGCACAAGAGCTGTCAGGTAAATAAAGTAACACGTTGCCTGCCACACACTTAATAACGGAATGAGCAAACAGCTGAGGTCATAAGCGCCCATGTTAAACGTAACCTTAGAACACCAACAAGTAAAAGAAGTTAAAAGTGGCCATACATTAAGACATACTGATGGAAGGAAAGATAGCTGAAAACAAGAACTTTCACTTGGAGAAAGGTCCACAAAATATGCCACACAGATAGTGGAAGTCCCCCACCAAAGGTTAAATGTCCTTCATCATGCTGCTATGACAGATAAAAGGTAAAATGCCTGTGCGTCATTTACTAAAATGGCTGATAAGTCAGACGGCAAACATATACTGGAACGTAAGTGGTTAAAAAAATGGGCATTGGGTCAGGAAATGTAAAACTGCCAAAAGTTGATGACAATGAGCAGAAACTGATGGAGGTTTATTGCTTAAGAAATGGCAATGGCTAAAAAGACAGTTCCCAATATGCAACCTAGCTAAAGTGATCTCATGATGAGAGGGTAGAGAAGAGGTCGGCCAAGCCGCAGGGAGAGGTTTAATTCCCCTGTAGCTCGTGCAAGTGAAGGGAAGACCAGTAATGATGCCAAAGGGATGTCATCTGCCGACAGGTAGCAACACAGATATCATCCGAAGGAATGGGAGAACCAGCAGGCCGAGGCAGAACTGCAGCCTTGGCGCAGTGTCAGCAGCCTCATTTCCCATCAGACCGATGTAACCAGGAACCCACATCAACATCATGGTGGTTCCCTTAACAGCAAGCAAGTTGAAACTTTCTTGGACCCATTGCACTAAGGTATGAACTGTGTAAATCACACTGATGCTCTGAAGAGCACTGAGATAATCAGAGCAAATGACACAGTTAAAAAGCCTGTCTTGCCGCACGTACTGGGCGGCTCAATAGAAGGCAAAGAGCTCTGCTGTAAAAATGGAGCAGTGTTCTGGAAGCATACTGAAAATGGTCAATGCCTATGACAAGGCATACCTGACAGTGCAGTCGGTCTTAGAGCCATGAGTGTACATGAATGTGCTATCAAAAAATTTGAGTGCAAAAGTCAAGAAACTTACAGCAACAAAGTGAATCTGGAGTAGTGTCTTTGGGAAGTGAATGAAGTCTAAGATGAACACGGGCTGGCGCACAAAGCCAAGTTGGTGATCGGTTTACATCCATCAGGAACATGGCAGGTAGCATGAAGTTAAGCTGCTGGAGCAGTAGCCAAAAGCAAACTCCAGAAGGTAAAAGCAAACTCCAGAAGGTAAAAGCAAACTCCAGAAGGTAAAAGCAAACTCCAGAAGGTAAAAGCAAACTCCAGAAGGTAAAAGCAAACTCCAGAAGGTAAAAGCAAACTCCAGAAGGTAAAAGCAAACTCCAGAAGGTAAAAGCAAACTCCAGAAGGTAAAAGCAAACTCCAGTAGGTAAAAGCAAACTCCAGTAGGTAAAAGCAAACTCCAGTAGGTAAAAGCAAACTCCAGTAGGTAAAAGCAAACTCCAGTAGGTAAAAGCAAACTCCAGAAGGTAAAAGCAAACTCCAGAAGGTAAAAGCAAACTCCAGAAGGTAACAGAGAAGAAGGGTGGACCCCATACTGGCTTCAAGGGAGTCATCGAAAAAGGGTGCATAGGGTGGGTGGCTGAGCAAGGAAGACATACGGCAAGTGTATCCAATGAGGACATCACGGCATTATGACAGTGGTAGTTCAGCAGCTCCTGCATTGAGAGTCAACCGTACAAGTGTAAAAGGCACCAGAGGCAAAACACATTCCACAATGATGTATTGTTACAACGATGTAAGATGGATGGACGTGCAGACAAATAAATGAAACCCCCATAATCTAGTTTTGATTGGACAAGGGATCACTATAAATGAAGGAAGGTAGTCCGATCCGCTCCCTGGGAAGTACTTTTAGGACACTAAGACACTGAGGGATCAGATAGAGTGTGCAGCCAGGTAAACATGTACGACCAAGAAAGTTTCCTGCCAAGCATGAAACCCTGGAATTTCATATTTTCAGCAAAAAGAAAAGCATCAGGTCCAAGATGTGAAGACAGTGGAAGAAACCCATTGTGCTGCCAGAAATTCTTAATACCAGTGGTCCAATGGTTTTGTCAGTGGAAAAATGAAAGCCATTGTCAATGCTCCTCGAGTAAAGACGATTGAGACATCACTGAAGACACGGCTCAAGGAGAAAAGTCCATGGAGATCTGCAATAGATCGCAGAGTCAATGACAAAAACGGAGGCAGAGATGCCTGGCAGGAGACTGTCCATGGTAGAGTTAATGGCAATAGCAAAGAGGATGACACTCAGGACGAACCCTTGAGGCACCCTGTTCTCATGTATAAAGGTGTCCAGCACTGCTCAATGCGCATGTACCTTGAAAACTCAGTCTTTTAAAAATTCCGGAAGAACATGAGGCAGGTGGCCTGGGAAGCCCCACATGTACAGAGTACAGAGGACACCAGCCCTCCAGCAGGTGTTGTAGGCTCTCTCTGAATCAAAAAACATGGCCACAGTTTGGTATTTCCACAGAAAACCATTCATGGCATTGCTTTACAAAGTGATGAGATGGTCAACTGCAGGACAGCACACACAAAGTTCTAATTGTTCACTGCTTAGGAGACTGCAGGATTCGACCCACCATACCAGCCAGCCATGAATCATACATTCCATCGCCTTGCAAACACAGTTGGTGAGGGAAATGGGGCAGTAGCTAGAATGAAGGTGTTTGCCCCTATCACGCTTGTGTACGGGTATGACAGTAACTTCACATCAGCATCTGGAAAATGTGCCCTGTGATTGTATGTATGAAGGGGAAAGTGCTTGCCCACAAGAGAGAGTTGCTGCAACATCTGAAGGTGAACATTGTCCATCCCTGGGGTGGAAGGTTGAGTGAGGTGAGCATGGTCATGCTCTCTCACAGTACAGGCAGCATTGTATCATTCACGATTCTGAGAGGAGAAGGGTGTCACCTGAGACACTTCCACTCATTTCTGAGAGAGAAGGGTGGGTGATAGTGGGTGGAGCTCAAAATCTCCACAAAATAGTGCCCCAAGGTGTTGGAGATAGCAATAGGGTCCTCATGACATCTGCTAAGGTCAGGCTGGATGATGGGCAATGAATATCGGTCACAGAGAGCCATCGGAGGTTGCCCTTCACAACAGAAGAGGGAGTGAAACTGTTAAAATAATTAGCAAAGGAAATCCACCTAGCCTTTTTGCTAACCTGACTAATGTGATGACACGGTGTACACAACTGTTTATAACGAATACAGAATGCCATTGAAGGATGATGGTTAAAAATGCAAAGAGCACATCACCAGTCACAAACACGTTGCAGCATGTCTCAGCCCACCAGGAGAGCTGCAAACAGAGTGGAAAAGAAGAAGAGTGCAGTATGGAACATTCAGAGACAGTAAGGATAATGTTCATAAGGTACCCTACCTGGTCATTACAACTGGGGAAATGTCATTCATCAAAGGTCACCAGGCAGGAGTAAAGCCTCCAGTCAGCCTCAAAAAGCTGCAAATTGGGTTTACATGACAGTGGGGTAGGATTCAGTAAACAGACATACATGGGAAATGGTTGCTCAAGTACTTATCAATTAGAGCGAACCACTCGAGATGACTGGCTAGCTGGGCAGTGCAGGACGAGAGATCCAAATAGGAATAGATGTGTGTGGAGTCTGGAAGGAACGTGAGTGCTTCAGTGTTATGACAGATGAGGTTGAGTTGACTGAGATGGTCAGCAAAGAGGGAATACTCAAGACAGGACTTGAAGAGCCCCAAATGGGATGGTGGGCATTAAAGTCACTGAGCAGCCAAAAGGGGTGTGGGAGCTGGCCAATAAGCTGGAGTAAATCTGCTCAGGTGGCAGTGAATGATAAAGGTAGGTTGGTTGGTTGGTTTTGGGGTTTGATGGGGGCTAAACATCAAGGTCATCAGTCCCCTGTTCCAAACAGACATACTTGTAAAAGGCCTATACAGTAAAAGCATAACCTCTGCACCCAGAGGGAGGGAACACCAGGGGTACAGAGTTAAAACGAACACCACAATAACACAAAATAAAGGACACTTAAAAGGAGCAGAGCAAATAGTTGACTAGAGTACAACAGACTACAGTGGTTGATGGATCAAGTAAAAGGTCAACCACTCAACTACAAATGAATTTGTAGAACTTCCAGCTGGAAAGCATTGATAAAGGTACCAACACAACTTGTTACCATAAAAGACACTATTTTGGTGTCCACATCACAATTAAAAGTCGCTGGAGGGTGTAGCCTGAGAAACCATGCGAGAGCGCCCACACTAGAGTGAGCGATAAAACCCAGCTGCACGGATAACACGTAAAACTGAGTCAGCTATAGAGGCATCATCACCTAGAATTAAAGGAAGTGCAGATGGTAAATTAAAGGACTGCTGCAAGGGGGCTAAAAGGGGACAGTCCATCAGAAGATAGACCACTGTCAGCTCTGCATCACAGCGACACTTGGGTGGGTTCTCACGGCAAAGGAGATAGCTGTGGGTCAACCACGTATGTCCAATTCGGAGATGGCAGAGAACAACTGAGTCCCTCCGCGTGCTCCTCAAGGATGAGTTCCATACAACTGTGGACGACTTTACCATGTGGAGTTTATTTGGCGTGTTCAAGACAGACCATTCAGAGCTCCAGACTTCACAGACCTTGCGATGTAGGGCTGACCAGAGGTCTCTTTCCATGAGACCAAGCTCCAGGGGTAGTGAAGTGGTGACCTGCTTGTTTCCTGGAATGCCGATGTGGCAAGGGGTCCATACAAACGTCGCTGAACGACCACACTCGGCGAGAGCAAAAACAGCATCTTGAAAATACCACGCACTAAAGGGTCCCGAGAAAAACACTGGTCGAGTGCTTGCAATCCACTCAGAGAGTCACTGCATATGACAAATGACTCCCCAGGGTGGGAGGAAAGGTGAGCGAGTGCACGATAAAGAGCAATCAGCTCCGCAGTGAAAACACTGCTCCCACAAGACAGGGAATGCTGCTCAACGTAGTCGCCGTGGGTGAAAGCAAACCCAGTGCGAGCACAGAACCATCGGTGTAGACTACATCTGCGTCGCAAAACAAGGCAAGAAGAGCCATGAATTATTGACGAAGACTGGCAGGTGGAACAGAGGACTTGGAGTCGCAGGACAAATCCAAGCAAAGCCACAAGTGAAGGAGGGACCAAGGAGGAGTAGAAGAAGAGGGCTGGAAGGATGGAGGAAGGGGAAAAGACTCGAGTGATGAGAGAGGGGAACGAACGTGGACCGCGATCAAGAGACCCGACCTAGGCCGCCGTCGTGGGGAAGGGAGTGCAGAAGATAGGAAAAAGGAGCCTGCGGTTTGGGTGGTCGGGGGGGAGGCATGGACGCAGGCGATGTATGAAGCAAGCAACTGTTGTCGGCGGAATCGAAGGGAGGGATTCCAGCTTCTACAAGAAGGCTAGTCACCGGACTAGTGCGGAAGGTACCTGTCGCCAGTGTGACGTCACAATGTAGAATCAGGTCGAGGATCTGCAACGTTGAAGGTGCTGCTGAGTCATACACCATGCTCCCGTAGCCGAGACAGGACTGGACTAAGGCCTTATAGATCTGTAGGAGGACTGTTCGTGCAGCCCCCCAAACGATGTGGCTGAGGCAGCGAAGGATGTTGACGTGCCGCCAGCACCGTTGTTTAAGCTCGTGAAGATGAGGTGTCCAAGTGAGCTGAGGATCAAATAGCATGCCAAGAAAGTGATGTGTCTCCTCAATACAAAGGAGTTCATTGACAAGGTAGAGCTCTGGATGGAGGTGGACCATTTGACGACGACAGAAATGCATCACTCGGGTCTTAGAGGCTGAGAACTGAAAACCAGGGTTGGATGCCCAAAAATGTGCCTTACAGATAGCTCCCTGCAGCTGCCGTTCAGCAACACTGCTTGGGGAACTGTAATACAGACAAAAAGTCATTGTCATATAGAGAGGAACAGACCGATGAGCCCACCACAGCCGCAAGACTATTAATCACCACCCAAAAGAGGGGAACACTGAGAACAGAGCCCTGCGTGACACCGTTCTCCTGAATATGAGCAGAGCTAAAATAAGTGCCGACTCTAACCCGAAAGGAGCGATTGGAGAGAAAATTCTGTAGAAAAATCGGAAGTGGACCCCGTAAGCCCCATTTGTACAGCGTAGCAAGGATATGATGGTGCCAGGTGGTATTGTACGCCTTCCGAAGATCAAAGAAAACAGCAACTAGATGTTCTCGCCGAGTAAAAGCTGTATGAATAGCCGACTCTAGCGAGACTAAATTGTCGATCGCTGAGTGGCCCTGACGGAAGCCCCCCTGTTGCTGGGCCAGGAGGCCCCGAGCTTTCAGGATCCACATGAGCCGCCGACTCACCATCCGTTCCAGGAGTTTGCACATAACATTGGTAAGGCTGATAGGGCGACAGCTATCAACCACCAGCAGATCTGCACCAGGTTTCAGCACTGGGATGGTAATGCTACCCTGCCAATGAGTTGGGAAAATGCCCTCCATCCAGATGCAGTTCAACAGGGCAAGTAATTCACCCTGACAGTGCACCGAGAGATGGCGAAGAAACTGGTTGTGAATTCAATCTGGACCTGGAAAGGTATCGGGGCAAGCTGTAAGGGCACTTTGGAACTACCATTCACTAAACGGGGCGTTGTATCGTTCCCAACGGTGCGTGCGAAACGACAACTGCGTACGCTCAGCCTGCTCTTTAATGGCGCGAAATTCTGCGCTGTAGCCTGCTGTCGCGAAACTACAAGTGAAGTACTCTGCCAGATGTTCGGCGATGGCAATTGGGTCAGTACAAAGTGTACCCCGAAGAGAAAGGCAAGGGACAGACGCATGAGGGCGAAAGCCAAAAATGCGCTGAACCCATGACCACACCTGAGATAGGGAGGTGCAAGAACCTATGGTGGCAACATATTGTTCCCAACAGTCCTGTTTGCTCCGCTGGATTAACTGCCGAGCCCAGGCCCGCAGCCGTTTAAAGGCAACCAGATTCTCTATGGAAGGATGACACCAGTGTCGTTGCAGGGCTCACTGGCAGTCCTGGATAGCTTCTGCAATCTCTGGTGTCCACCAAGGGACTGACTTACGCCTTAGGGTACAGTTGCCTCGGCTGCCGAAACAATGGCCATAGTGACCTCGTCCACTGCCAAATCAATGTCACCAGGAAGCGGAGCAATGGCCGTAGTAGCTGAGGTGTAGGCTGCCCAATCAGCTCCACAAAGAGACCATCGTGGCAACTGGCCAAGGGGTTGGGATTGAAGAAGAGAAACCAGGATAGGAAAGTGGTCGCTACCACAGAGGTCGTCGTGGACCCTCCAACTGAGGTATGGAAGACGACCTGGGCTACTAAAAGAGAGGTCAATGGCCGAGTATGTGCCATGAGTCAAGCTAAAATATGTGGGAGCACCAGTGTCAAGGAGGCAAATGTCCTGCGATGCCAAGAGAGCTTCAACGTTCCTACCCTGGCCCGAGATCTGGGCCCCATCCCATAAAGGGTGGTGGGCATTAAAGTCCCCCAGAAGGAGTAATGGAGGGGGGAGCTGGGCGATCAAGGCAGCTAGGTCAGCAAGAGGGACAACCTCATCTGGGGGGAGGTAGAGGGAACAGATGGTAAGCTCCACTTCTGCCCGGATTCTAACAGCCACAGCCTCAAGAGCCGTGTGAAGTGGCAGTGGGGCACTAGGAACAGTGGCAAGAACAGAAACAGAGACACCGCCAGACACCCTGTCGTATTCTGCCCGGTTCTTATAGTAACCCCGGTAGCCACAGAGGGAGGGGGTCCGCCGAACACGAAACGAGGTTTCCTGTAGGGCCAGACAAATGGCAGGGAAGCGGCACAAAAGCTGTTTCAATTCAGCAAGGTGGTGGAAAAAACCACAGCAGTTCCATTGAAGGATAATGGTATCCGACTGTGAAGACATGCAAGAAACTTGGGGTGACAGGTCACGCCTTAGAAACGCTCGCCGCCACCAATTGCGAGGTAGCCTGATCAGCTCCCATAGGAGCTGCGGCTCGAGCAACATCTAGCTCCTGAGTGGACGCTAGACGCTCCACATCATCTTCAGGTGCAGTCGTGAACTCCTTTTCTGTCTCTATGTCCTTCTCCTTTTACTTTTTCTTCTTTATGGTAGGGTCCCATTTGTCCTTCGGTTTATCAGGCTGGGTGTGCTTTCCCAACCCAGTCTCATGCGCCGAGGAAGACCTGGAAGCCCTACAGCCCTCAGGTGGTGGCTTTTTCAGCCACTGGCTGACATCTGGAGGGGCAGTAACCATGGAAGGGAGGGCACCAAAGTGATCCCTCCCGCGCGAGGGGAGCCGGAGGAGGCGGGCACTTCTCCAGCGCAGAGGTGGGGACTGAAGTCCCCAAAGAAGGAGGGGTTGTTACTCCCCATGTTGAAAACAGGGGAGCAATGGAAGAGGGTGTTTCCCCAACTACCAGTGGGGCAGGAATAGACGGCCAGGCTGGAGGGGCCACAAAAAGTGGCTGAGCTTGGGGGCTCATCGCCAGGGATGGTGACATCGAAGCTGCTGCAACATACGTCGATGAAATGCACACAGGGTGAAGTCGATCGTACTTGAGTTTAGCCTCTGTGTAAGTGAGCCTGTCCAAGGTCTTATACTCCATAAGCTTCCGTTCTTTTTGATAAACCGCACAGCCTGATGAGCAAGGTGAATGTTTCTGTCTGCAGTTGACACAAACAGGGGGCGGCGAACATGGGACGTTGGGGTGGGAGGCACATCCACAATCCCAACAGGTAGGGTTGGCGTCACACCATGATGACATATGCCCAAACCTCCAGCACTTAAAGCAGCACGTGGGAGGTGGGACGTAAGGCTTAACATCACATCGATATATCATCACCTTGACCTTCTCGGGCAGGGTGTCACCCTCGAAAGCCAAGATGAAGGCGCCTGTGGCGAACCTACTATCTTTAGGTGCCCTGAAGACACGTCATACAAAGTGGACACCGCGGCGTTCCAGATTTGCACGGAGCAAGTCATGATGAAAAATAAGTCCCTGAATCATATTGAGGCTCTTATGAGGTGTAATGGAGACTGCAACATCACCGAGCTTGTCACAAGCAAGCAATGTGTGACTAAGCTGGGGATGCTGTCTGTATGAGGACTGCTCCAGACCTCGTTTTAGACATGCCCTCAACTTCTCAGTTTTTTGTGGAAAATTTAGAGGACAAGTGTGGAGGCTTTGTGGTCAGAAATGAGTCCCCATCTGTTCGGCTGCAAACCAGAAATCGAGGAGAATACGTCTCACCAGGTAATTTAGACCGCCATTCCTCCCCTGGTGTGGACAGGGAAGGGACTGATTGGGGGTTATACTGTAAAGCATTGAACTTTCCTTTCTTAGAGACTCGTGCTTGTGCACTATTCGTATTTCGTTTCATGGTGGTCCCATGAGCAGCTCGGGGAAGGAATGTCCACCCAGACAGAGCCCCGCTTGCCTGTGTAAGCCTAATACAACCGGGGGCGGCAGGTTCCCCAGAGGTCACCCACTAGCAACTGTTCTATCTCAACAGCCATCCATCTCCTCGGTGCGCAGCACACCTTGAGATTGAGGTTTTTTTTTATAGAGGTTTATACCATCCTCGCAACCCAGGCAGTTAAGCCAAGATCCCCGGGCTCTGTACCATACAACGTTCCACTGTCGCGTCTTACAGTGGTCATTTAAGCACGCTCAGAGCTTACGGTATTGAGGACTGGTGGCGCTTCCCAGTCCCCAGCTCAGGGACCCCGGGGTCGCCAAGCCCGTACCCAGCAACTAAATGCTGAGCTCCCTGAGCGTAATGATGAAGGGATGTACACATTACAGAGAGGAAAGGTGAAATGAGGTAGGAGAATTTGGAGCACAACAGCTTCTGGCTGGGCTTTCAATGAGATGGTTTGGCTACGGACATTATCCCAAATGAGGTGAACTATTCCCCATCTAGATGGAATGGACTGGAAGGAAATCCAAAAGGTCAAAGTGGTCATGAGGACGCATTGTCTTCATTTCTTGAGGCAGAAAACATCTAGGTGCTGTGATTCCAAGAGCAGGCCTCTTTTCTCCTTCTTGGATTGAGCATCATGAATGTTCCATTGGAGAAGAACCGTAATGGGGAATGGGGCGGAGGGAACAAACAAGGGGCAGTCACTTTGGCAGCTGCAAGTGCCAACCTTCAACTGTGGTACAAGTTGCAGATGCTGGAGGCTCCTGTTCCATGAAATCTAATGAGGTATCGGCATTCTACCTGGGGAGAGAAATGCAGGCGGTGTGCACCGGCGAAATGGTGGTCGGCCGGATGAGGCTATCATGCAGCAGCACTGTTGAGAGTATCTCCGATTTCTTAGGGCCTGTATGGTTGGCGGACAAAGACCCTAATGTTTGTTGGATGGAGGAATGTAAAAAGTCTTCACGGGAGTTTTCCTTCCAGCCCGCCAGTTTTGTAGCACTGATTTCACTGTTGAGGGCGAAGACTTGATGGCTTGTTGCGCAACTGTAGGAGGAGGAGATGGGGTGCTATCATGATACTGGGTGATTTTACAACTGCATTACTGAATTGGAGGTTGCAAGTCCGCACGGCCATGTCCTTTGTGTACTGAGGCGTAGCAAGAATGATTCTGTAGGTGCCAGATGGTAAAACGCAGGGCTTTCGACAAGCCAACAACTTGCAAGCGACAGGGTAAGGTACTTTTTCCTTCACTTGGATCTCCTGAACTGGCTGCTCATTGAGATACACGGGGTACTCACACGAGGAGGTGGCACGATTGCTATTACAGATGATGCAGTAGGGAGGAAGAGGCAAGCAATCACCTTCACGAGCATCTCTACCACAAGTAACACATTTGGCCATGTTTTGGCAGGACACAAAAGTGTGGTTATGATGTTGACACTGATAGCAATGCATTGGGTTTGGAATGCTGTCAAAGCCAGATGCAAACTTTGCTGACTGGTGAGTTTGTTTATTTATTCATATTAGTTTTAAAAAATTCAGATTATAATGTGATTTTTATTATAACTTATAGCACATTCATTGGATTTACATACTACATATTATCTGTTTATTTTGCAATTGCCAATGGCAGAATGCAGAACTAAACCTCGTTTATGTGCAGACGTGACCGAACAATACTCGAATGACCCAAACCACTTGGCACTGTACAGTCAAGTCATACTACATATACTGTAATATATTACAACTGATGCGTATTCTTGGCGTCTGCTGAAATGTATAGTTACCGAGGATATATACGTTATCGGAGAGTACATTCAGACGAAGAATTGTTAAAAAAATAATCCAGTTGTGTTAATAAATACGTGAAAGCTTTGCTAATACCGTTAGAAAGAGCTATGGTGAGAGCAGTAGCTGCAGTACTAAACTGTTCAGCCCTTACATGGATGAAAGGTGTTGTGTACACTAATTATACAGCATCTAGCTACATAGACCCTAGTGCTTTACACGTTAACTATTAGATTACAAAACAAATTTGATTTTTCCACACTAGTCTGTAAAATAATGCAATAGCAAATCCAGTTCTGTATGTTGTTCTGTATTCAATTATTAGTTCATGCACTATAACCTTTATTTTCATTTTCATTTCTTACACTTTCCTATAGATTCACATATTAATACCGAACGTGTTTTTTATCTGCTACACATTTACGTTATTAGATCGTAAGATGACAGTTTAATTTTAATTCTAAACTCCAATTTTTAGACTGTAACACAACTTGTTTATTTTCATTTTTAATGGTTTTTTGTAAAAGAACATATTAAAAAGTGAATGTATAACAAAAATCCATTGTCTCCTAGATGCTCTGCTGAAGTTTTAGGCCATAAAATAAAAGTTATTTTCCTTGAGTTCATTTCTGTTGTCTTTCAGCAGAAGAATGTGTTAACATAACACAGTTTTAAGTTTGTTTTATCCGCTGCCGTGCACTAAGTACAGTTCAATAACTGTATTACATTTTGATTGAGCGTGACTAGACCGCTGACACGTCCTTCAGAACAACGAATAGCATAGTATGGAAACAGCTCACAGCGCTCCCAACCAAAATGGCAATTTTGAAGTGATTGGGTAATAGTTATTATTTAAAACATTTTTTTGAGGGGGGGGGGGGGGGGCACATGTAATATAGTGTGCCTAGGGGCGCAACATTTTTAAATCCGCCACTGCCCACCACACACCTTGCTTGTCATCATCGATTCCACCTCCCTCTATACCAACATCCTCCACGTACATGGTCAATCTGCTGCTGACCATTTCCTCAATCAGCGCCTACCTGATTCCAAACTATGACATCCTTCCTACTCACCTTAATCAACTTTATACTTACCAACAACTACTTCACCTTTGAGGGCAGACATACAAACGCATCAAGGGGCAGATGTACAAACAGATCAGGGGTACGGCCATGGGAACTACGATGGCTCCTTCCTACGCCTTTCAAGGGTCACTTGGAAGGGGTTTCTTGGGATCCATGTCTTCAGCCACTGGTTTGGTTTAGATACATTGATGACATGGTGTGGCTGACCTGCTAAAATTCCTGGAATCTCTGAATACTTTCTCCCAATTAAATTTCACATGGTCCTATTCTGAATCCCATGCCAGCTACACACTTCCATCAACATTAAACCTACCAACAAACAACAGTACTTACATTTTGACGGTTGCCATTCTTTCCACGTCAAATGCTCTCTCCCATACAGCCTTGGCATCCGAGGCAAATGTATTTGTTCAGATGCAAACTCTTTACAGCAATATTCCAACATTCTCACCTCAGCCCTCACTGCAGATAATTACCCCACCAGCCTAGTTAAAAAGCAGATTTCCTGGGCCATCACATCCAATCCTGGTACTGCTGATCCCTTCACAGAACAGCATCGGAGCACACCATTGGTGACTTGTATTATCCTGGTCTGGAAAGTGTTAATCAGATCCATTAGTTAATGAGATCCATTTTGTCTGAAATTTGCCCACCAGACCTAGAATAGCTTTCCATCGTCGTCCTAATCTCCGCAATATTCTTGTCAGACTATGCTCCTTCTGCACACATCTCCCTATCATATGGCTCCTACCCGGAACATCCCCACTGCAAGACTTGCCATATGTACTCTCCTACCACCATCTATAATAGCCTTATAACTGGCAAAACATATACTATCAAAGGGAGAGCCACCTACAAAATGACACGTCGTATACAAGCTATTATGTGAACACTGTTCAGCCTTCTACATCAGCATGACTACCGCCAAATTATCAATTAGGATGAGTGGGCATAGGCAGAGGGTATATACTGGCGACTCTCAATATCACATTGCAGAGCATATTCTACAACATGACATTCGTGACCTCGGTCTACAACATGTCCTTGGCTCTCACCACCCACCTGGCCTTAATTTATGATAATTTCTTCCGTTTCAGCTTCTTTTCACAGTAATGACTTTGCTTCACTCTGTTTTAATTTGCTACATCTTTCATTGTCTTTCCAGTCTATTTTTCACCACCTGCTCCCACCTCTGTTACGTACAACGCACTTAGCTTCTCACTAAGAGAAGCTAACTCGTGCAAGATGCTTTAGTAGTAATCTTTGTCTTGCGTATTACCGTGTCTTCCACCTTTAAAAAGCACTCAGGTTTTCAAATCTCGTCTGATGCAGTTCCCAACAGTCAGTCTTTCCTTCCCATCCCATATGGTAAGTCTCCCCCAGCTGGGTGACTTTCCCAAAATATACCCCTTTTCCTAGACCTCTCCTGTCCTTTCCCTCCACCCTTCCCCTTCAACCCTTCAGCCTGAAGGAGCCACTGGCTCCAAAAGCTTGCCAATCACAGCACTCATGTGTGTGTGTTCTGCTGCCGCTTGGTGAGTAGATTTTTTTATCTATCCAATTAAATAATTTTATAAATAATTGATTGCTTTTGTTGTGACATTAAGGATAGGTGAATAAACTGCAACTGTTGACGTGGCAATGTAAAAGATCAAATCACAGACAGATTATATCTTTTCTTCTTGAGTGCAGAATAGGCTATTATGAACTTCCCTGGCCACTTACAAAATTGTGTTCAACTGAGCTATCCAGGCACGCCTCCCAGCTCCGATTTACAGTCCTACTATACTTTTCCAGCCACTTCAGAAGCTTTCCTGCCAAGCTTGCTAGACAAGTACTCCAGGAAAGAGAAAGGATATGCTGGAGAAATGACACTGCCACAATGCAGGTGCTGTTTCTATAAGGAATCTTTCAGTCTGTAGAGGCTGTCCATTTAAGGAAAGATCTGCTACTGGCTTTTAGTCTGGTATACACTTTTAACCTGCCAGGAAACATTAAGAAACAGTTCATATTACAAACAAAAATTGCTTTGAAGTTTTTGGTTCCATTGTGTAGTCATATATACACAATTTTTAATCATAACTATCATTTTCATTTAAGTCCATTTGCTGCTGTTTACCTAGCCGTTTATTATCTCTTTCCCAGTGCCAGCTTCCTGGCTGTGGAATACAAACACTCGCTATCTCGGATCCTCATAGATCATCTGTTGCTCGGTATCTTCCAACTGGAACCCTCTTTCCTCTATATCCGACTTCACTGTATCTATACAGCAGTTTCTGTTCCTTGCATGTGGTGTTTTCCTTGGACATTTATTTCAAAATATTTTCAAACACGTTTTCTCATTCTCTCTCATAATGTGCCCATATCACTGCACCCTGTGTTTCTTTATTACATTAGTAATAGGGACACTGATGCTGGCTACATTCCTGTCAAAGCTTAAAGAGTGTCAAATTTCTCAAAACTGCACAAAATACACAATGTAGGACTTGCATTTCCATCTCTAATTTTAGGGGGTGGGGTGATATAATAGGCAATATTACAGCGCATGACACTATATACAGTCACAGAGAGGAAACACTTTTGTTGCTGTGTAAAGTGTGAACTACCCAAGTAAAAGGCTGCTGCAGTGAAGTTACAGCACTGGCAAAGAAGAAATGTTATCAGACCCAGACTGAAGAATACATGAGAGAGAAAAACAGCTGTTACAATTCAGCAGAAATTTACTGTTCTTAAGTATGATAAATAGACTTCATATAAAAAAAGCCACTGCTGTAATGGTACAAAAAAAAGTAAGGGAGATACTGCCTCTAAAGACAACACAGAAACATTTTTATTAGACAGACAGAGAGAAAATAAGTTATTCATAGGTGGCAGAGAGCAACTTTACTACAGCGACATGATGTGTTTTTAAATCACAGGATGGTAGCTTGTCCTGCACATTCAGAAGTGGTACACATCACTGATGATAATGTGGAAAGAGAGGGCTTCATATTGAAGGTTGCTTTTGTCAGTCACATTGGTTCAGTAGAGATTTTGAGCCAACAAAACAATGAAGCAGTAGAAGACTGTTTTCCTGGTAAAAAAGGTTTCTGTGAGAACAATACATTCTTTGATTGATTGATTGATTGATTGATGATATTGATGATGATGATGATGATGATGATGATGATTGTCCCATAATCTATGACAGTGTATAGGAGATGATGCGAGAGACCCACACCGCCGTACTAGGCAAAGTCCTAGCAGAGGTGGTTTGCCATTGTCTTCCTCTGACCGTAATGGGAATGAATGATGATGATGATGATGATGATGATGATGATGATGGTGGTGAAGAAGACGACACACCACCACCCAGTCATCCTGAGACAGGTGAAAATCCCTGACCCCGTCGGGAATTGAATGCAGGACCCCGTGCTCGGGAAGCAAGAATGCTACCGCGAGACCATGAGCTGCGGATTCTTTGATTAGAGTTGTTTACTCAAGATTTTTTGAAAAAAAAGTGGTGTAATCATTATACAGCAGTGGTTGCAGTGATACACAGAGCAAATACAGATCTACGTTGATGAAATACGGTAGCAATGTTTATGAAAAGAAACAATGGGCTTTCATTATTATTCAGAGGTTTCAAGCCTCTCTTACTTTGAAACATCAACATGTTACTTATCTCACAAAGAGAAATTGTATTATTACAATACAAAGACGGATCGGAAGGGAGTGTTCCAGAAGAAAAAGAAAATAAAATATCCTCACTTCAGTATCCTGTGCAGAGCTTGAAAATTGTGCTGCAGGGAAAAGCTAACATTTTGGAAGGGGGTTTCACTGCATGAAAACAGCTACCAAGTAACTGCTTAAGTCTGAAAAATAGAGTGTAAGCAGAAGACCCTCAACTTGTTGAGGCATTGTGGTTCGAATATACAAACAATTTGAGGAGCTCTGAAACTATTTTTTTTTGGGGGGGGGGGGGGGGAGGGGGGGGCAAATGATTATGCTCTTCCTAGCCATATAAAGCTATTACAATAATCAGTTTGTTAAACTTACAGTGGAATGAAATCTTCACTCATACCAAGAGAGAGTTTTGCTTTGGAACTGAAAGACGTATGTCGAAAATTTGATAGTGATAAGTCTTATACCCTTAAACAGTACCCTCTTTCTCTGATGCAGAGTTCTCCCTGCAGCTGCATTTTTCTCTCCTTTCCATTTTCTATTTCCTAAGCATGCCTATTGATTCATCTGACAGTACTGCTGTTAGTGTACTTGTTAAGCAGCTGGTGCGCAAGCAGGCCAGAGTGACACATCCTTAACTGTTTCTATCTAGGTCCAAGAGCCCTAACCCCTCATGTAAGTATTATGAATGTTAATAATGAACATAGAAATTTAATAATTTCAAGTGGATTTTTTCTTCCAAGCTTATATTTTGTACCTCTTTAGTGATTTCCCCATGTCCTTTATGTTTTCTGTGTTTGCTCAGAATTAAAACATATGGAAAAGTTTCTAAACACAAACTTACGATATCAGTTTGAAAAGCCACAACTCCAAACAAATACTTCATTCCACACCATCCTGAATGAGAAGATGACTGAAGTAATAAACTACAGCTGAATCCTGCATTCATGGCAGATTTTAAGACTTGGCAGGCTCCAATTTGAGCAAAATGGGTGGTATTACAAGAGAGAGAAACTAGTTGTGATCATGTTGGATAATTTATTCATGTGACAACAGTGAAATGCAAATGAACATGAAGTTGACCGTATTTCTACACAGTTATGTTTCGTGAGGAATGGTAACATTTATACACAGAAATAGGATTTTTTAAACCTTAAATGCTATAAACATTACAATACAATAATAGACTTTCACCTTTGTGTCAATAAATTCTTAAAAGTAACAACACCTGTACAACTATACAGTCAGTAACTGTACCCTGCTATTCTAAAGCTTTACAGTTACTGGGATCACTATTTTTACACATGCAACCAATATCTGACACATACATCCACCAATTTTATGGAAAAAATATCTTCCCACTACATCCCACAACTACAGTTGTTTAAATTAATACTGGCAATCAATCAGCAAATTAGAAACCATCTCCACTTCACATATACACACTTTGTGCACAAACTGCTATGTCAGGTTTACACACATCTCCATTAAGCCAACTGAATTAACTTTGTGTCTATGGAGAAATATAAAATACATTAACAATTTTAAATGCAACTTTGTTCCTTGTACTTTCAATATACAACAATTATTTTTCTTTATTTTTGTAACACTTAAATGTGTGTGTAAATATGAGTTACAACTGCAGGATTGACTCAGTCTCAATGGGATAATAATTAAAAGAATCTGCAACACTGCAAATGTGAGAACTATTCAAATAAATACGAAAATTGATGGCAGTTTGCACGCATGCTATGTGAAACAATGAGTAAGTGATGTGATTTATCTTCTAACTGATTTCAAATACTGCAGTATGGTGTGTACATACATACATACAGATGGCAATCTCATGTTACACACAGAAGGGATTTAGAGGGGCAAATAAATTTACAGGACTGCAGCACACACAGTTAAATGGGATTTATAATTTATGTTACCTCCATACTGACACTTAAAAGCAGGAAGAAGGAAAACGAAAGAAAATGGAAGTAAATTCTTCTCTGCTGGAATGTGAGAAGCAGAAATGGGCACAACATAACCTTAGCACCAATGAAACCAGTCAAACTGAAATTCCATCTGCTGTAGTTCTTATGGGGCAAAGGAATGCTTAGATGTTGAGCAACCATGCCACTTGGCAGTCCTAGAGAGGCTACCGAAGGAGACAACTGCACCAAGTGAATTGCAGGCAGCTACCACTTTAATCCTCCAGGTTCCTGAAGGACTGCTGAATGTCTTCGTGAAGTTGCTCAAAGTCTGCCTTGATCTTCGCTTCTCCATCCTTAACTGGGTCCTGAAAATTTAAATGAAACACTCATTATGTGTGTACACAAATTTACTTCCATACTGTACCACGATGGTAGGTAAAAATCATCATACACTATAGAACACACACAGTGGGCACCAGCACAATCGCGATTTAACTAAGTGGAAAATGACAAGCTGTAAAACTGTGGAACGTATTTCTGAAAAACTATAGTAATGGAGGAAAAATATCTGTCTACCAACCAGCAAAACTGGAATACAAACTGACAGCAGAAGAAAGAGAATCTCTGCCACTTCATCAAAAGTTTCTGGAGAGGCAATCCAGTTTCAGCATGTGGTAAGCAGAACTTGTCCTCCACTATGGCACTGTGATTAAATTTAATTATGTGGGGAGGGGGAGGGTTGGTGGTGCAGGAATGATTTGTGTGTACAATATACTTCTTGGTACCTCCTAAGTATATTACAGGAACTTCTGCAACTTCCAAGATTTATTTTCCACAAACATCTCTCATCTAGATTCATGGGGTCCAGTTGATCATATTCTGCACCTTCTAGCCACAAAAAGATTAGGTTAGCACTTAATTGCATTCTGCAGCCTCCCAGTAAGTAGGTACAGAGAGAAACCACAAGACCACGAAACAAAGGCAGTACAGGAAATTTATCTGATGACAGTTTTGCATAAAAAAAGCTTAAGATTTCAAATGAAAAAATGCAACGGAAGGAATCTGAATCTTTGTTTCCACTCCTTATGTAATGAAACCCTTATAGATTGCTAATACAATCAGCTGACTGAAGAATATATTAGCAAATATTACAGAACAGTCTAATATACCGACAACATTAAACACATTCTCATATTTTTCTTATTCATTATTAAGAATACTATGCCATAAAGTTTTCTTTCAAAACAATTTGCTGAGTTCTCCACAATTTAATTTTCTGGCACCAAGAGTTCACAACTTAGGAAACTGCATATAAACACAGCAATGACAAGCATGTGACTAATATGAAGCCTGTCAACTGATGAGACCTAGAAAGTAAAAGTCAGCCGAGTGATTTGAGCCTGGCTTTTGTCCATCAATTGATACATCATCTCAACAAACCAACATTTTTCAGGTGTTTTCCCCTGACTACATAAAGTACAGGAAAGTGATGGCCACATGAAGCTACTACATCTTTGGAGATCTATTATTGCAAATAAATTTGAAACACAGAACCACACAGGCAATCGCAATACATAATCAGCTGCAAATGAAATGGCAGTTACAGAGACTTTTACTGGTTTCAAACACACATAGGTGCATTAACCACTAATCCACCTTGGCATAGCAGTTCACACAACTGCACATATTACCCTGACATGCCTCCCACCTCGATCCAAATTCTCACTGCCGCCCCAGTCTACTTTACATTTCCCCTTACACATGAACAGAACCGCCAAGGCTCTCCAAGTTCTGGAATAGCACCTCAGTATCAAACGTAAATGGGGCATCAGAGTCTCTGAAATTGTGTAATTTCATTTGTGTAAGTACCTGCACCTGGGTTTCGGGCTGGATCGCTCACTTACATTAAATGCTGAGATGCTATTCCGGAACACAGAGAGCCTCGGAAATGCTGTTCATGTGTATGGGGGGATTTAAAGTAGACTGGGGCAGCAGTGAGAACTTGGAACGAGGAGGGAGGCATGTCAGGGTAATCCGTGCAGTTGTGTGAATCACTGTGCCAAGATGGCTTCATGGACACCAGTGGTCAATGTATTTTCTTGATGGCCTTCATGTACCTTCTGCTTATTTAGACAATGGGAATGTCAACAATATTCGGAAAAGGATAGATTGCCATTTACTGTAAAGATGACACACTGAGTTGCACACAGGCACAACGAAAAGACTTTTCATTGTTCTGTTTCCAATTCACGATGTCAACTTTATGGTGAGTACCAATCTATGCTTTTCCTAATATTATTATTTTGTTTATCCACCATCTTAACTGTATTTTGATATTTCAAATAGTTACTGTCAGCATCTTTAAGTTTCTTCTGCTTTTACAGAAGGTTCCACTGAGAAAATGGAAAAAGATGAAGGAATCTGGAATACTTTTGAAGATTATTGAAGTGATTATTCATATGTTTCTAGTGAAAACAATCATGATGACTGTTTCATGGTCCCAAGGAAGACTGCAGTGAATGACATCATTAAACCTGTAAAAAAAGTGTAAAGTGGTAATGTTTCTAAGTGATTACAATGAAGGTGATTCTATTCTTATGAGTAACTCATTTTGTCACTATGTTAACTGTTTCAACTGAGTCAGAGTCTAGCACCATCTCAAATGTGTCAACACCTTTAAAATTTCAATTGGTATGTTCAAAAAGTAACAAGAATGTTGTAATTTCACATGCTGTGTAAGTTTGACTTGTGAACTTATTTCATTGCTGTGTTGGTAAACATGTCTTATAAGTATGTACACTATGTTAGCCATATTTAATACTTAGTCTGGTGTCAGCTATCAAAAAGGTTACATATGTTTTACTAGCACTGACAACTACTTACTTCGTATAGAAATGGAACAGAGAATTCATATTTAATTTTGCTATAAGAACAGAACAAACCACAGCCAAGTTTTAGAAGTCTTAAATATTGCTTTTGATGACTCCACTGGATAAAACAAGAATTTACAAGTACTAAAGCATTTTGAAGAAGGCCTTTAAATAATTAAGGGCAGAAAGTGCCCTATACACCTCACCAATTCATCGACCGATGAAATCTTAGTAAAAGAGAATGAAATGATTATGAATGATCGCCGAATCACTATCAAAGAAGTCAATGAAATTAGCCCAAACCACAATTTTTTTTCGGATGACTGGTATGAAATATGACAGATGTACTCAAAGTACCCTCCACCACACACCGTCAGGTGGCTTGCAGAGTATGGATGTAGATGCAGACAGCAAAATTTGTTTGAAAACTGTTGAATTTCATACAAGAACAGCAGCGAATGTAAGATGCTCATGAGTCACTGAAGTCAGTGACAATGCAGAACTACTAAAGTGTGTCAGGAAATCAGCCTGAGAATAAAATGCCAAAACTAAGGCTCAGCTGGCTAGGTGGAAGCTCAATGAGTGTGGTCAAATGTGGAACTTGTGCTAGCTTTGTTCTTTGTTTTTTATGGCATAGTTCAAAACAAATACTTGCCACAAGGTCGAACAATCACTAAGAATTACTATTTATATGTGGCTTTTCTGTCTCCGTACAGAAACAAAACTTTAGAGTGCCACTGTTTCAAAAACATAGACGATATCAAGAACGCATCACTGATGGAGCTAAAAGCTATGCTTGAGACTGAGTTCCATAAATGTTTCTGGGATTGAAAAGAGTGTGTACTTTGTCTACAGTGACTATTTTGAAGAGGATTACATTGATGCAGTTGAGGGGGAAAAAAAAGCCTTCCCCCCTCCCCCTGAACACACCTCATATTTTAACAGATCAGCAAATCTAAGGAAGCACAATGACAAGATGATTACATAGTCAATACATGCATTTAGCATCTGTTCTTATATCCTAACATTCTAGCATTCACACTTGTGTTAATTTCTAGTGATATTGATGGCTGGGGAAGCTCTCGTATTAAACTAGGAAAGAATATAATGCCAATAAAATTACCACTAGAGGGGGGGGGGGGGCAGGGGGGAGGGAGGGGGGAGTGTACAAGGAAATGAAATGTAATTCCAATGTTATTTCCATAATGACCTAAATTTAAAACAGATGGGTAACAATGTTTTGCAATCAATTTCTCTGCAACAAGCCAATAGTTGTATTTTATGGGATGGAAGCACCACTCTTCACTGAACACATACAATGTTCACAAAAACTTTTGTAAACAAATTGTTGGTTGTGAATACATTAATAGTATACACAGTGTAAAATCTTTTATCCCACACTGAGAGCACTGAAATTTTTTTATGTTAAAAGAAATGTCTCACCTTTATTTACACCAATACGCACATTCTGCGCAATCTGTATATTATAGATAGCACATATTATTGTTTCTGGGCAAAAATATATTATTGTGCAGTGTCTCACAAGTCTAAGTGACATTGCAACTGCAGGAAACAGGCATATTTGTTTGTCCAACAAATGCAATCCTTTCATGTTTAACTACTTTCATTTCATGTTACAAGAAAAAAAAGTGGAATTACACGATGTTTTGTCAGCACTACAAAATTATTTTCATGTTAAGCATTTTTCTTTGTATCTAATTTGCCAGACCTATAAGTCTCAGCCCAATTAAAATAAGTTATTTTACCTTGAATTTCATAGATGAAAGCTGATACAGAATGTTGCCCATAGAATCTCTGATAACATTCCAAGTGATCTTGTTCTCACTCTGAGCAGTAGATTCAACTGCATGCCGAGACATGTCATAGAAAGCAATCATGTTTTTCAACATGCCTACTGTCTTGTAGAATGGGCAGAAACGATCATATGGTGAGTAACTGAAAAAAATATGGTGTTGCTTTTAATCTTTTACCCAACACTTAACAGACATCTGATTTTATTACTACAATTTATGGTCATTAGCATCCTTCTTTATATTAATAAGGTGAGTGTGATTTACAATACTGTTTAAATTTATTCTTTATTTCAATGTCTCAGTGGCACGATTGTATGAAATAAACATGCAGCTGAGAAAATGAAATAAAGAATAAATTTAAAGAATAGTTTCAATAAATATTTTCAAGAAAGCAGTGAAAACAATCAAGACAACTGTCATCAACAACACTGAAACCAACAGAAACACAATAGGAACATTACTCTTGCACCATTTAAAAGTGAAAAGTGTGTCAGTTACAGGAAATGAGTATTTCAAAATAAAAATTTCAAATACACAATTTATGAACAAGAAACACATGAAAATGGTGGTACAATTACATTTGCCTGCATTTGCAAAACTAGTACAGGAATGTGTAACAGTATGTAAATGCAGCTGAATATTTTATACGGTTTTAATGTAGTTACTTGTGGTAAAGTAATCCTGTGTGATGCAAAAGCGAATGAACAATACAGCCAAAATGTTTAAGTCCCAAATTTACTTACAAATCCTGACTCCCGATACGAGTGTGGACCAATAATCACCAAGTTTAGGCAACTAGAGGATGCATATATGCAAAATAATATTTCATGTAACTTTAATGCAGACAATTTATGCCATATGGAGATTGCCTTTAAGTTTCTTTGTTGCAACAGATTGTAACTGATGGTCTGAACCATTGTCTGAATAGAGAAACACTGTTTACATCAGTACTGCGAAGTCCCAAGTGGAAATGAAGAATAAACATTGCTCTCACACAAATCATGAAAATGAACACACTTTACAGGCAACTGAAACATGTGTGTGAGTGATTCATCCTTCATACTTTCTTCTAGAAAGCATGAATCTTCTGTCAGCACCTTTGTTTTTGATCCTGGATCTCCATATAAAGCACCCAAAATCTCTGCCTTTGTCAGGTCCTTACAAACCATTCCTACCGCATAAACATTCACAAACAAATAACAAATGACTCTTCTTGCACCACCACTAAGAGAGCCCTTTTAGCAACAAAACAAGGGACTATCTCCATTTTATGTGCTTAAACAGAGTCTGTGACACACTAAGCAGATGCTTTCCCATACGGCGCACAGGCACAGTGCTGAAAGGTTTAACAACACTGTCTTGATATGAATTCCCATGGGCACTAGTCACAGTACTCCTCTTTGGACGGTACATTCCCTTCAGGAGGGTAGTATCCTGGGCTAGTTTCTGAGGTCATGTATGAAGCCACTAGAGGATATACCTATATTTACTACTAACACACTGTCTATAGACAGAACAGAAGACTCTTCATACACTTGCAGTGTGTGTGTGTGTTAATGCAAATTCTGATGTAAATTCCTTCAGATATACATGCATGATGTAGACACGTGGTTGATGACAGAGATGTTTGGATCTCGCCGTGAGTCATGCCTAATGGTAAGGTAACAGCTTGCAATAAGTGGGAAATCTGGGTTCGAGTCCCTATTGGGCACAAATTTTCATTGTCGTCATTCCATCAAATAGCTGATGGTAGTCCACATTCACAGCTGCAAATATATTTCCTGTACTTAGTACAATCAGTTTGCACTTAAATTAGACACTTCAGCTTCAGGTCACACAAATTGTATCATTACCAGTTTTGACTTGTTTACAAGCCATCAGACAATGTGAATGTTACATAGTAACTCATCAAACTACAACTGACCATGGCAGGAGATGCTCCTTTCCCAGCCAGACTTTGATAAATTACTTTGTAATACATTTAGATCGTCTGATGATGACTGACAGGCCCAAACTGGTTATGATACCATTTGTGTGAAATAAGGCTCGAGTAAATAATCTTACAAAATCATTAACAATATGGATGCTGTGTTACCTCTAAGGCAGCACCACCAATCGGTTTTGTTCCTAAATTCAGTACAAAACAAATCAGGACCCACGGAAAATGGAAAACTGCAGACAAATGTCTTGTGTACACAGCTAATAGGAAACAGAATGAAATACTGGAAAACTTAAGTCATTTTGAGAGAACTATGAAACACAAAACTGAAAAGTTTTTTTAAAGCCCTATCTATAGTAGCAACCAACCTGTTCTGCTGCAAGAAGTCATCCTTCAATAGTTTGGCCACCTCAAGTGTAATCTTGTCAGTTTCTGCCAAGGATGCTTTACCAACCAGTTGTACAATTTCAGACAGATCTTCTTCCTCTTGTAGAATCTCTTTCACCTTTGTACGCAATGGCACAAACTCAGGGAAGTTCTTGTCGTAGAAGTCATCCAGAGCACGCATGTATTTACTGTTAAAATAAATATGTGACTAAGCTACAGATCGAAAAATGCAATTGAGAGATACACACTGAGCTGACAGAAATCAGCTGTACATATGGTGGTTGTATTGCATACAAGAGGTATAAAAGGGCAGTGCATTGATGCTACTATCATTTGTACTCAGGTGACTCACGTGAAAAGGTTTCCATCATGGTTATGGCCGCACAACAGGAATTAACAGACACAAAACGTAGGATGGTAGTTGGAGCTAGATGCATGGGACATTCCATTTCTGAAATCATTAGGGAATTTAATATTTCGATATCTACAGCATCTAGAGTGTGCTGAGAATACCTAATTTCAGGCATTACCTCTCATCGAGGACAGTGCAGTACCTGATTGCCTTCACTTATCACTTAATGATTGAGAGCCAGGAGCGTTTGCATAGTTGTCAATGCTAACAGACAAGCAACACTGCATGGGTGGGGCAGGGGGGGGGGGGGGGGAAGGGGGGGGGGGATCAATGTGCGCCATATGATGAACATATCTGTTAGGGCAGTGTAGCAAAATCTGGTGTTAATGGCCTACAGCAGCAGACAACCGATGAGTGCCTTTGTTAACAGCACAAAATTGCCTGCACCTTCTTTACTGGCCTTGTGACTATCAGCTGGACCCCAGACGACTGGAAAACAGTAGCCTGTTCACACGAGTCCCATTCCAGTTGGTAAGAGCAGACGGTGGGATCTGAATGTGGCCCAGACCCTATGAAGCTATGGACTTAAGTTGTCAACTAGGCATTGTGCAAGCTGATGGTGGTTCCATAATGGTGTGAGCTATGTTTACAAAGAGTGGACTGGATCCTCTGGTCCAACTGAATCGAACATTGACTAGAAATGGTTATGTTCAGCTACTATGAGACCATTCGCAGCCATTCATGGACTTCATGCTCCTAAACACTGTCACTGAACCACAATGGTTCGCAATGGTTTGAAGGACATTCTGGACAATTCGAACAAATGATTTGGCCACCTGATCACCCACTCCCATCAAACCTTTACGGGATATAATCAGGAGGTTAGTTCATGCACAACATTGTGCATTGGGAACACTTTCACAATTAGGCAGCATGGCTCAATATTTGGGGGGACTTGCAACAACTTGGTAAGTCCATGCATTGTCGAGTTGCTGCACTATGCCATGCAAATGGAGGTCTGACATGATATTAGAAGGTGTCCTATGACTTTTGTTACCTCTGAGTATAATAGGAACATTATATATATCTTAACAAGTATGTTCTGGAACAAATTGTACCTAAAGTTTCCTTTCTGTAAAACTTCAGTTGCTGTTACAAATAAAGTTGCACAATCATTCTACAACAATTTTAGATGTTTACTTATTTCAGGATACAAGACACCAAGGCAAGATATATAAACAAATTAAAGAGAACTGAATTATGGTAATGATAATTGCAAAGTGGTTGATAACGGCTAAATGTAAAATGTAGCATGTTCTTTACACATTATTTTAATTGAATTTTCTGTTTTACTTTTGCCAAGATCTGTTGCCGTACGTCCTACTTCATGTACAATTTCATAGCATGGATTATTGTGCTATCACTTTCCACAAGAATTACTTAATTAGTTACTTAATTATGAATAAAATTAGTTGTTATAGCCTACTCTTAGTGTACCTATCAGCCACTCACTCAATGCATCTTCTACAGGGCGTAAATGCTGACTTAAATGTCTTACAGTGGCCTAGAAAAAGTTGGTATGAGCAATTTACTAGGGTACACTTATGGTCCATCAAGACAGGAGACCATCTCAAAATGGTGTACATAAACTATCTAGGCTACAGCACATGCACAATACGTGAAATTTTCAACTTCCTCTCTCACTCAGCTAAATTGGTTGCAGAGAAAAAAATGGATTACACTTTTCTTGTTAGAAATTTAAAGTAGTTTGATTTTGTATTGAGGTATTATCACTATGGGCCACAGTTTTTGACTTATTCAAGAAAAAACATACAAAAGTGACCTGCAAAGGTACACCCACCCACTCATTCATTCATTCATTCACTCACTCACCCCCCGCACCCCCTTTCCTTTCTCCAATGATCAGGATTTTTAGTATTTTGTTCATACCACTCCCTCCTACCAGTGCACAAAAATTTTGATCTACATGACAATTTGACCTTTTTTGGTCTTCATTGATTTAAACTTTCTCGTGAGGGATTTAAGAAAAAAGACTTTTGTGAATGTTACGCAAAATCTATTTACATTTTTGATTTGATAACTTAGTCCTCACAGGCACAGTAGTCTCACAGTAAGAACGCCAGGCGGACAGAATAATTTACTTGTTAATTTAATGCTGTTAAAAATTTAGAAAACTGTGTAGTAAAAATTACACAGAAGTCAGCTTTACAATTTGTAAGTTCACAGCTAAGCTGAAGGCCTGAAATACTAAAGTGCGCGTCATTTATGTTGGCGGCCGAGTTTAGGTTCGTTCTGCGCATCTGACGTCACAAAACACAGTCAGCCAATGAACAGAGAACGGCGTTGCCAGATCTCGACTGCAGTGCATAGCATGGACGAGTGTCTTCAGTATTAGAAACGTTCAGTCATAAATTAAGTAATAGAACAAAAGCAATGTCTTGATAGCAGACTTTCTTTTATAGAAAGTTTGGAAAAAGCGTTCTTTATACCAATTGCTTCATATTCTATTAATTAATTAAACCAAACAAGCAATAAGACTCCTAATTCAGGCAATAGGAAGGAAAGGTGTTTGTATCAATCTCACGAACCGCTTTTTCGCACTAAAGAAGAGCGGTAATTGTTTATTTCCTATTGTACTTCGACAAAGCGTGAGTAATTCATAGTCATACCAAAAGTGTTTGTCAGTATTTTGCATAACGTGTTAGACTCCTCACTGTGTTCTATAGGCAGACGATCTGCGTTAAGGTGTTGGACTTCTATGTGAAAGGTTACGAGTTCAAACCTTGTGTGGAACTTAATATTTTAATTATTTAAAAACAATATTGAAGTGCCTTACTTCATGAATTATATTCGTTTGAATGCAATTTTTTGAAATTTCTAGTGCTTTGTCTCTTCATTAACCCTTTCGCTGCTGCAGACACGTGCTCCCCGCATTCTGCACTGTGCGCAATTTTGTCATCACTGCACTGCTCGCCTGTGCAGACACATGGTGTTCCCACTGCTTTGACACACTTATCATTCGATTTCACAAAAACTATTTGGCCCAAAAATTAGATTTTTACATGTCTTCTTGACTGATACCTTCCCCCCATAAATGACTTAATTTTGTTTCGATGTTCAACGCAGTTATTATGCAGCATTAAATGTAGTAAACCATTGCACGAAATTTTGAAGAGTTTGCAGATGTAGAAGTCCATAGCGTATACTTTCCATATGGTCGATTTTAGTTGCCACAATGTTGAGAATGAAATGTGGACAAGATACCTAAATTTCATATAAAATTTACTGTATAACAATATCTCATTTAATTTAAGTACCACATAGGTGTCATATGTAATATTGAGAAATATTCCGTCTTTCGCGACTGTAATAAAAGTTTTATTTACACCGGACGCGTTTGGCTTTATTTTAAAGCACTTCAATCAATGAAAGGTATGGCACATACACAATGGTACTGATGTTCTCTTTCTTGTTTCTGTTCCACAGTCGCAGTTTCACCTATGGTACTGAAATATATTCCTCTTCTGCAACTGTAATAAGCGACTTATTTAGACCAGACGCGTTTCTCTCTTTTGAAGCATCTTCAGTGGACAGTATTTTGTCTCTTCCATTGTCAAGTCACCTTTCGTAGTTTTGTGCTGCGGTAACACAATATTCAACGTTTGTGTTGGCTGATCAGTGTTTTAGCAAATAAATGATGTTTGTGTGTGCCACACACAAAAATTATATTTGACATAGCTCAGAGCACTTCACTGATAGACGGTATATTCAAGTCCTAATGTTTTTGTAAGTCCACAGTTTTGTTTAATGTATTTTGTCTACTTCCTTTTGATTCATTGAAGTACTTTAAAATAAAGCCAAACGTGCTCAGTGTAAATAAAACTTTTGTTACAGTCGCGAAAGACGGGAACATTTCTCAATATTACGTATGACACCTATGTAGTACTTAAATGAGATATTGTTATACAGTCAATTTTATATGAAATTTAGGTATCTTGTCCACATTTCATTCTCAACATTGTGGCAACTAAAATCGACCATATGGAAAGTATACGCTATGGACTTCTACCTCTGCAAACTCTTCAAAATTTCGTGCAATGGTTTACTACATTTAATGCTGCATAATAACTGCGGTTGAACATCGAAACAAAATTAAGTCATTTATGGGGGGAAGGTATCAGTCAAGAAGACATGTAAAAATCTAATTTTTGGGCCAAATAGTTTTTGTGGAATCGAATGATAAGTGTGTCAAAGCAGTGGGAACACCATGTGTCTGCACAGGCGAGCAGTGCAGTGACAAAATCGCGGAATGCAGGGAGCACGTCTTTGTAACAGCTAAAGGGTTAATGCGACAGTGGTGGCTTTACTTCATGAAATGCGCGCTCCCCCCTAAACGTAAGCTTGCAAACTAGCTATACTATGGCGCTGATTCTATTGGCGCGTGCGTCGTGTGCAACTGGCAACGCAGCACTCTCCCGCGTCTGGGCGGGCATGCGTGAGCCGCCAAGATAAAAGAATTCAACTATAGTGAACGAAGAACAAAAGAAAGTCTAACATGGGAATTATTTGTGTAGTTGCAAATTTTTGTAGAGGTAGAAAGGAGGGACATTAGCGATATAATAAAAATTCTGATTGATAGGAGGTGAGAGAGAGAATAGAGGTGCATTTGAAGGTCACTTCTGTAAGTTTTTTAAAAATAATTCTAAAACCACAGCCCCTAGTGCACATCCAAGTAAAAAATTTCACTACATTAAATTTCCTACAAAAAGATCCTATTCATTTTTTTCTCTAGGACAAATGGTTTTTGTGCAGAGCAGAGAACGAGAGAATACTGAAAATATCATGCACCGCACATGCGCTGTAGGTTAGGCCAATTTGTCATCTCTCGTCTTAATGGAGCACAACAGAATCCTGTATCAAATTGTTTACAACTTCCTCTATATCACCTTGGTGCATCGTAAACAACTACTGAATAAGGTAAGCAGCACTCTATTCAATTTCATATTATAATGTTAATCCATTCTGGATTTTCCATTGTCAGATTACACACAGAGGTTGCATATCAACTGCTGCACTGTATTTCTGCTTCTGATGTCACCAGTATTACAAACACTGTCAAAAGCATACCTGTACGAGATGAGCCAGTTGATGGACGGGAAGTGCTTTCGCTGGGCAAGTTTCTTGTCGAGACCCCAGAACACCTGGACAATACCCAGTGTGGCCGTTGTTACGGGATCTGAGAAGTCTCCACCAGGTGGCGACACAGCTCCTACAATACTCACAGAGCCCTCTCGGTCTGGGTTACCTAAGCATTTCACACGACCTGCACGCTCATAGAAACTTGCAAGTCGTGCACCTAAGTAGGCAGGGTAACCACTGGAACAAAAAAAAATAAATTATTGTAGGCACACACGTACCAAAACCATAAAGCGGAACATATGTTAAGTCTACTCCCTTTTCTTGCTGTAACTTTCATTTTCTGCATTGTTGTGACCAATAAATTACATAAATTTCGTCATATCTTATCATTTTATACATAGATTTTATGGAGCGCGGCAAGTGCTAGTTCATTCATAAATGGCACATATTTTCGACTTATAAATGCATTCTGTTTCAAAATAAAATCAGAGTTAATGTGATTACAATTTGTAATGCCCGTCACAGTAGCAGTAGCCTATTAATCATAACACTGAGGGCAAATGGCAAAATTTTTGTAAAGGTCTAACTTGGCATCAATGCCTCAAATCACTTTTTAACACATCACTCATTTAACACTTAGTAATCAGTCATCTCTAGAGAGGATTGTTTAAAATTGGTTTAAAGAATTTCATTGCTTTAATGCTGTCAGTGAAAATTTTGTAGAGGTCGACTAAAATCTGTTGTTCCTCCAAAAACCAACGATGCTGTGTGCAACATAATTCAAGAGGGTTGGCACATGGCTTACTGTGAGATAAATGTGTATTGACAACTGCAGTATATTTGATTTTGTGTGAATCTTTAGTTCTGAAACAGATCAGTTCTCAATGGATTCCACACAATCTGATGATCTCAACAGAATTCTTGCGTCAGTTTGTGTACGGAAAAGCTTAAATTTGTCCTAGAAAATGCAAAATATGAACACAACATTATAACGGGAGAAGAAACTTTGATACATTTATACAATTCAGAAACTGAGCAGCAATCAACTGTTTGGATGTTCCATGATGAACCAAAATCAACAACAGAGGTTAATTCATGAAGCCCTTCCAAGTAAATAACCATTTGTTTCTTTGGTTAATCAGATGCTACTGCTTTGAAATAATAGTTAATGCTCAATAGTAAACAACAATTGGCTTGTCACACGTCTTCGATAAAAATCAAGGAAATCAATCTGAAAGAAACAAAAGTTGATTTACTGTCCCATTGTCTGTATTCACCTGATTCACCATTTAATAACTTTTTTTCCTCTCTTTCATCTAAAAGAAAGTACGTAAATAAAGATTTTCATCACCGTAACACATTCGAGATTCAGGCAGTGTCTCAAAAAGGCTAACATTACGATAAAATAAATCATTCATTAGAACAGGATCATTAGTGTCAGAATTACTTGAAAATGCAGCCACCTTATGCTTCTTTACAGGTCCAAATGTGTCACTGTCAATGGAATAGTTCTCAGAACCATAAAGCACTAATTCATACACACAGTCACCTGCATCTTCATTCTCACTAGGAACATCTGAATAATCAAAAACATCACAAAGTATTTCAGATTTTTTCATGTCCTTCCAGTTCCTGAATAGGACCACCTCTACAGGCAGGAGGACCTTCAAGGTGAAAAAAGTTACTATTTGAAACACCAAAATACAATCAAAATGCTAAATAAGCAAAAGTACATGCAATCTGGTTGATACACAACTAAATAAATGGAGTAGTGAAAATGGGGCACCTATAGATAGAGTAGAAAAAACTAGTTATCTTGAGATCCATCTGTAACATATGGCATGTGAAACATGAGTAAACTCTGGATCCTTCGGCAGTGTGTTAATGTGTTTAACCTTTCTAAAATCATGTTTCTGCAGTACGAACGTTGGAGTGAGAATAAATATTTCTAGATCTGTTCCAAAATCATGAAAAGTGTATAAGTTTTATAGGTAAACACTTTGAGAAACAACAAAATGACTTCTCGTCAAATATATGTTTTGTGAAAATCTTAAAAGGCAACCTTCACACTGTCAATCAGTACAAACAGGAAACTGGGTACCACGATTCATACCCTGCACCACCAAGGAAGAAAGTCTGAAAATCAGTAATACCAAAAGCTGTTTCACATTATGTTGGCCAATGTGTACACATGTGGAGAATGTGTTGCAGTTGAGAAAATATAGTTTTCACAATAACAGGTACCTCGCAGCATGCTAAAGCTGCAACTCAGTTATACAAATGGACAGTGTGGCACCACATACCAAAAAGAGCGAACATATTTGGAATATAAAACACACACTGCCCAGCCCCAAAACCACATGATGTGGCTCAGAAACTCATTGTCAGAATGGATATGCACACACCACATAATTGAAAACGTCTATGCTTGCAACATCTCATTTACTATGATCAGAAGAGGTAAGTTTTCTGCTATCTAACAGTGCCACAAGATGAGAAATAAAGTGAGTGCTCTGATATGGTGAAAAAGATGGCCACATTTCACACACTCAAAATTAAGGGATTTTCATAACTTCAGTTCCCGTTCTTTGATGTGCTTAGGACCATTACTAAGCCACAGCATTATACAAGGATAGCCTGTGACCTCTAGTTAACATTTCAAAATCCTTCATAATAACTAGCATATTGCTATCAATGACATATGAACCTCACATTTTAATGGTGATGTCAGTTGTACCAAGATAGTGAGCAACTGAATATGCTATGCACCCTACATAAAATCATCAAGGGGGCCACCTATGTTTTTCATGAAGTGTAGAGTGATGAATGTGGAAAGGGGCTTAATGACGGACAGAGCCACAACTGAGGAAGTGGTGCTTTCACAGCCACTGGTTATAAACAAACAAGGTACTAGAAAATGTGATGAGCAAGTGGAATAGGTGCCTATACCATAGTTGTGATATTATGAAAAGTTTCTAATTAAATCCAACATTAAAGAGAATAACCATTAAACAATTCCACCTCACCTGTCTGCAGGCATTTCAGCCAATCGACCTGAGATTTCTCGAAGAGCTTCAGCCCAACGTGATGTTGAGTCAGCCATCATAGATACGTTGTAACCCATGTCTCTGAAATATTCTGACAGTGTAATGCCTGTGGAGAGAGAAAAATGTTTTTTTTCTAGTATGGTATTTATGAGATCAGTAGAATTTTGAGAGCAACACAATACATATTTGTGCAACGCAAAAGAATGCTCATTGAACTTGCAGTAGATGTATACATTGACTCCACTGTGTAGAATTATTTAATTTTATTACATTCATTTGGTACATTCTCTTATTACTATATTAATAAACAGAACAGAGAGGTGGACCCCAGATTCGGTAGGAGACTAACAAAAAGGTAATAGTGTGATGCAATAGGTACACTTTTTTTGTCATAAAGCCATCACAATGCTACTGGTTGATCCTATGCTACTGATTTTTGGAAATGATGTGCATTCAGAAGTGTATTTCTATCTTCAATATCCACGTCTTTCATGTAAGGAGTAGTAATCTATTGTATTTAACTACTAGAGTAAGCTGTTTCATGCCCTTAGGTTGCAACCCTGCTTCAGCCCTTTAACCCAGAATCATACCAACAGTGTGACAATCACTAATCAGTTATACAGGGCTCAAAAAGCTAATCAGGAAATGCAATACCAATATATGTGTAGAAACCAATTACAACCATTTTCTTCACTTTAAATGAAGTGGATGTCTGTGTAAATGATTCAAAATAAACAAATCTGCAGCTCGTGGTCTAGTGGTTAGCATTGCTACCTCTGGATCACAGGGTCCCATGTTTCATTCCTGGCCAGGGAACTCTGCCCTGGGACTGGGTGTTTGTGTTGTCCTCATTATTTCATCATCATTCATGACAGTGGCTAGGTTGGACTGTGAAAAAATTGGGACTTTGTACGGGCGCTGATGACTGCACAGTTGAGCACCCTACAAACTAATCATCATCAAAACAAACAGAAATATGAACTTGAGATTACATTTACACCGATGAGCCAATAGTCTTATGACCACTTGCTTAATAGCCGATTTGCCCATCTGTGGAAAGAAAAACATCACTGATTCTGCATACTGGGGTCCAACAGTTTGTTGGAAGGCTTTTGGAGATGTGTGGCATTAGATGTCTACACACAGGGCCATGTAATTGGTGCAAATAATTGGCTGCTGACTTGTACGTGGTGCTGGTGGTGCCCAGTAGTGACCCAAATGGGTTCCACAGAATTTACACCAGCCGAATTTGGTCACCGAGACATCAATATGAGTTCACTATTACAATCCTCGCATGACTCTAGCACAGTACTGGCTCAGATAAGGACAATTATACTGCTGAAAGACATTGCGGAAGACATCAAGCATGAAGAGATTCAGTTGGTTTGCAGCTGTCAGTGTGTCTTCAAATACTACCACACAGGCCCAATGCAAGCACAAAAGAATGTCTCCCATAGCATAATACTGTTTCCACCAGCCTATGCCCATGGCATGCTGCATGTTTCAAGCCATTGTTCACCTTAATGACTGCATTTGTGGATACAACCACTGACCTAATGTAGCAAAAAATGTGATTCACCCAAGGAGCTGACATTTCCACTGATCAACAATTGAATCCTGATGGTCTCTTGCCACTGAAATCGTTATTGATGGTGAAGTTGGGTCAACATGCAAACACATTGGGGTGGTCTGCAATGGAGCTCCATGTTCAACAATGTATGACGAATGGTGTGCTTGTGTATGCAACAGCACTGTGCTCTTTCGACAGATGCCACAGACCACCATCTATCTTATTTTACAGAGTAGACAAATCTCCAAAACCCACATTCTGAGAAGACTTGTGGACGTCCAACCATTTAGAGCCTAATCATAGCTTCACTGTCCTCCTACCTCTTTCCGTAGATGCTCACGACAGTAGCATGTGAATATTCAACCAGCTTCACCATTTCCGAGCTACTAGTTCACAAGCTCTGTGCAATAATAATCTGTCCTTTGGCAGAGTCACTTATATCCATGGATTTCTGCATTTGCAACCTACATCTTTACTAGGGTGATTACCTGTCCATGTATGCTCTATTCATGCACTTTTGGTACTGCTTCACATGCCTGCAATGCCAGCAGGTGGTATAGAACATTGTGGCAGGCAGTGGTCATAATGTTTTGACTTATCAGTGTACAGCATTAATAGCTCGCTAACTGAAAGGTACCTGTGTAGATAGATGCTTCTCGGGCAGCGACAGGCATGTTAGACGTGTTTGCAACCAGCGCTGTTCTCTTCATGATAGACTCAGTCACACCATCAATCTCCACTGACAACTCAGGGAAGTCCCTGAGTACCTCAGACATCTCATTACCTCGCTCCCCACAACCTACGTAAATAATTACATCAGAGTTTGAGTATTTTGACAATGACTGTGAAATTACAGTTTTGCCACAACCAAAGGCCCCAGGAATAGCCGTTGTTCCACCCTGGACACACCTGAAATATAAATAAAATTGTGTGATTATAAGCATCACATTCATTTACAATTTTTTTAGCAATTATTTCTTAAGGTCCAAAAAATTCTTTTTGTCAATAATCAGGAGCTTAGAGAATTAGCTAGTTATGAAAGAAAGGGCAAAGGAATTGATTGTGGGTTTATATCTGAAATGATTAAGAGAAACCACAGAAAACCAATGCCTGGATGGTTGGACGTTGATTTGAATGCTTTCTTTATGAAAATAAACATTGCCTAAACACACTGTAACAGGTCACTCAGTTATCATAAATATATTACCAAACTAATAACAAACATCTTTCACATTCAGTGATACTGGCAATGGTACCATTGAATACAGTAACAAAAAAATTAAATTAATAAAATTAAATACTGAACAGATCAAATGTAAATAAATAATAAAAGCAAAAACAACACCTGCATCTCACAAATCCGAAAAAAGAGCTATAAAATTTCAAATTTTACAGCTTTTTTAGGTCATTGTCGCTGCACTGTCACAAACTATCTCAGAGGAGAAAGATGAAGGAAGGTACCTGTTTATTTAGGAGAACATCTCTGCATTCACTGGAAACCTCATCTTTCATTGTCTCATGTGCGATCACGACCCCCCCCCCCCCCACACACACACATTTAATGCACAAGATGAAATTAATATCCACAATTTTAGAAGTATCTTCAAGGGAAATTACCAGAATACTGCAACACATACGTACACCAGTATAACCCCATAACAAATAAAATAGGTGGCTAGCACATTAAGATCTTTCCCTCTTAAAAATCTGGCATCAAACCAAGCACGCTATTAACTTTATTCTCAGTCTGGACAGAGTACAACTTTTTCTGTGATAAGATGTTACTTAACACAGTACCACAGTTGTTAGTTTGTTTGTTGAGCCCTTTACCTTAGTGGTGAAAGGTCCAGTTGCTTCTTTAATGTGCAATAACAGTAACGAGAGATGACACAGCTAGGTTGTTCGTGCCAGCAGGCACAGTCTCTGCTGCTGTTTCCAATTTGTGTAACTATGGTGTTCATTCAGTAGTGAGGTGATATTAACATTAAACATTTAAAAGGTGTTACTTTGGGCAGTATGTCACTGTGAAAAATAGTTAACTCACGGGAATAGAGAGTCAAGCACACGTTGACCAGTAAGGAGTGGGTAGTTGGCTGGCAGCTTTTCTGTAACAGGCCTGGGCTGACGTACAGGCCACACTTGCAGCATGGTGAACTTCGATCTCTCACCATCAAACTCTGTCTCCAGAACAATATCCTGAAACAAACAATCCCATGTACGATTTTGTGTGTGTGTGTGTGTGTGTGTGTGTGTGTGTGTGTGTGTGTGTGTGTGTGACAATATGGTGACCGTCTTTACTCACTCCATTGTATATATGTCAATAGTTTCTATTATCAAGTTAAATGTTGTTTAATAGCAGAACTACTGCAGTACTCACATCAACTGTATAATTTCCAGGTTCTGCAATGTATGTGACAGTTCCTTTGGCACGAGGTGGCAGCAGCAACTTGTGTTTCACCAGAGTATTTTCATGGACCAAACCATACAGGTCACCACCAGTAATGTGGCTCCCAATCTGAAAAATCATGATTTCAACTCCTTAAATATAATTAAATGAAACCTTTTTCAGTGTTTTCATTCATGTTATTTCCACACATAGTCTACTATATTTTTGTATACAGCTGACAATTCAAATGAACCAACAGCATATTTTCTCAAAATCCTGGACTCTTCACACTTCTTTCTTCACCTCTGCCTTCTTTCATTCTTCGCAAAATATGTGGATTCCACTCTTTGCTTAGACTCCTTTGCCAATTGTTTCCCCCCTTTCCTCTTTGACAAAGGAACTAACAGCTCTGAAAACAAGGAAGAGTTTTTTTCGCGTGTGTATCGACGCTATGCCAATTTCATCTCCTCGTAATTTTACAATATTCTCAAGCGGTTTAACCTTTCGAGAGAAATAGCTTAATTTGCAGTCACTTTACGAAATATGTCAAACATTTCACAAGAACTGTACTCCAGGTTAAAACTTATGAATATCCTTCAACCCTCTCCACATCTATCCCATAGAGATAGCACAGATGAAATTAGGTAAATAACAGCTCTCTCAGAAATGTATAAGCAGTCCTTCTTCCCCTGCGCTATCTACCAATAAAAAGTACCCTCTGCCACGTAGGTCTACTGTATCTCAGTTCAATCAAAAGTTTTCCAAATGGACAAAACAGTTATTTTCCACTCCTTCACATGTTGTCCTGAACTTACTACTATGAAGCAAAACTTTCCTTGCTAAAGAGCCACTAAGTGGGGGAAAGTCCAGGAAGGACTAACAGCAATATGGAAAGGATAGACTGCCACTCATGACTGAAGGCACTGAGTAGCAATTTATGCTTCCCATACTACAGTAACAATTTAACCAAACATGTAGAGATACTATTTAGGAAGTACTCATATTTTGCAAACAGCATGTTACTACCATATATCATACTGTCTGAATGTTTACGAGCTCTCACAGAGCACATAATTCGGCTTACCTTAACACTGACGGGGCTAAAATCCCACTGTGCAGTGCGGCTGAGGGCAGGTACGTTGACACCTTTTGGGATGTAAATACTATTCGACAGTTCATTGATGTCCTTCAGTGGACGCTGGATACCATCAAAGATGCTGCCCATGATACCGGGCCCAAGTTCCACCGATAGCGGCTTGCCTGTGCGCAGCACAGGGTCACCTACTGTCACACCTGAGGTGTCTTCATATACCTGTGAGACAAATAAGTTCTCAATGCAATATTTAGGATATGAGATCACAAAATAATATTCATGCTGTATTATAATAATGTTACAGGATGTGGCACCCCCAATGTTTTACATGTCCGAAAATGAATTTTACACAGAGCAATCTTTGATTTCAAGTAGCAGTATATATTTATATGGGCTTTCGGCACGAATTCATGGAAGAAATGAATTTTGCCACTAATTTCTGTAATACTAATAAGTGTTGATTTGTTGTTGAAACCTCTTTAGTGAATGTCCAGAAGTCAAGATTAACTTTACTCTTACAGCAAGTTATGTAATGTATAGTGATAATCACTTTGAGAATGGCCTGTCACAAGAGGGGGAAAGGGGGGATTATCTGCCAAGACGTTCAAATTGTAATACATGGCATTTGTCACCAACATATTATTACAAAATTCTAAATGAATTTATCAAAATTCATTACAAATTTAAAATGCACAGTTATGCCAGTCATATGCTAATGCTGAGATTTTTTCCAGAAGTGATGGTCTTCTGTAAAACAAACTGGGAACAACTAAAAAGATTGAAAGGTAAAACACTCTTCAAGTCTCCTAATACTGAGAAGCAGTCTTATTAAAAGTTAAACAAATTAATTTTATCCATTTTGGATACTGCAGAACACACGACTACGCATTAATGAAATATAAATACAGATTACTGTGAGGAGTTCTAGAACTAGTTTTGAGCCTTTTCAGGCTGTGTGGTAAATCTAATACTCACACACACATAATCATGATAGCTGCAATAAACTGAAACTGTGTTTAGTGATGTGCTTCTGGGTGTTCTGCCAAGTTGTTGCTACCTTTTTATAGGCAATATTTAGAGTTTGGCTGTTATGCTTACTCGCTGCAGCAAGAAAAGGAGGGGGAGGGGGGGAGAGGTAAAGAAGGGAAAAAGACTAGTAGCTGCATTGATGGGATAGAAAGCATAGTACTAAAGTGGGAGCAGGGAAGGGGATCAGCAGGTGGAGGCCAGGCTAGTGAAAGTTGAGGCCAGGGGAGTTACGGGGACAAAGGATATGTTGTAGGGAGAGTTCTCACCTGCACAATTCAGAAGAGCAGGTTGCATTTATTAAAGTGAAGCAAATCATGTTGGACAGTATGTTAAGTACCTGGGTGGTCCAGTTGTTTCTTGGACACAGTTTGGCTTTGCTATTCATTTGGGCAGACAGCTTGTTAGTTATCATGCCCATGTAGAAAGTGGCACAGTGGTTACATCTCTGTTTGTAATTCACATGGTTGCTTTCACAGATAGCCCTGCACTGGAAAGGGTAGAAGTTACACACCTTTGACAGTGCTCAAGTATGTGGTGTGGGAGGTTGTAAGGATCAGGTCCTGTATATAGTTCTACTGCAGGGATATGAGCCAAGAGGGACAGCTTTGGGAGCAGGGGTGGAGTATGGACAGACAAGGGTATTGTGTAGATTTGGTGGGTGTGAAATACTGATGTGGGAGGGGTGGGGAGGACAGTAGGATAGATATTCCTCATTTCAGTGTTACAGCAAGAGGTAGTTGAAACTCAGCTCAGTTGTTCCAGTCATGAGTGGTAGTCATGAAAGAATGACTTTTGGCTGGCTGGTGGGTATGGGGGAGGCGGGAGGTGACGAGATTTTTCTGGATGAGGTACGGAGGCTAATCTTGGCCTGTGAAGGAAATGTTTGGCATATTTGGAGAGGGACTGTTCGGCACTACAGATTGAATGGTCCCAAGTGGCTAGGCTGTAAGGAAGGAACTTCTTGGTATGTAATCAGTGGCAGCTGTCTAAGTGGAGATATTGATGGTGGTACTGTAATGTCAGTCACTGGTCAAAGCTTATAATGAATGATCCCTTCATGTTTCCTAATTTTTGATGGTTGTTGCCCAACTGGATAGTCCAGTATCCTTTTGCTTCCAAGTATACGACCCATATTTGGTCATTATTACAGTGACTGTTACTGGTTGGATTCTATATGGTTGAAGGAAAGTTAAACTCTAACACCTAGCCATGAGTCAATAGTGATAAAGTCAGAGTTTGGTTGAATGAGGTTGACATTGGAAATCAACAACAAGCCTGCTGAAGGATTCATTTTTGGTGTCATCTGAACTTGGCAAACTGTGAAGAGCATAATATTAGGATGGATGGACCAATGGATGACTTTTACTTCCAACCTTCTTAAGTATCAGTACTTTGTTTTGACAGCAGAGAAATAGAATGTGTGTGAAATTGTACAAGTTAATAATTTCCTCTTTATCAAAGTATCTGACAGATTAAATGTAACACTAACTGCAATATCAGTGGCCGTGTTATGTACTCCCCTTCGCCACATTTGGCCAGTCACAACTATTAGATTCATTAGGCCAAATAATGATTCACGTGTTCCTTCAGTAACCAATTATGATACTGATGAAGTGTTTAACTGACAATAATTAATTATGAATGACAAGATGTATTGTTTATTGCTGAAATAGGTATTTTTTAAAAATTAATTCAAGCTACACTTTGAAACAGAATAATCCTGTATGCGAAAATCCGCAATTAATTTCTTCATACCATAACTTCAGATACATTGTGAATGTGGTGCAAATAATTAAACTGAAAAAAAAAAAAAAAATCTCAATTTGGGTGCAATTTCATTGCAGTTATAATGAAATGCCTGTCTCATTGCATCTGCATATCAAGAGCACAACTGACCAACAGTTACTGTGTTTCAAATTTTGCTCCCAGTGAACGTAAAACAACAATGATATTTCACGAAAGATTTTCAGCACGTAAAGATTATTTTTACTGCACATTACACAGCTATCAAATCAAAGGGGGACATTCTGAGTCAATATTAAAATACTGAAACTGTATTAGGGAAGGGTGGGGTGTTTGTTCCCATTCTATCAAACACACATCAGCCAATCATTCTTTCACTTGAGCCTTTCCTCCTTTATTATGCTGCTTTACCTCCCCACAGCTTCATGTCTGAGGGAATGCTTGTAGTTATCAAATTATTATTTGTGTTGATATCTAGTATGCACTTATACCATTGTTAAGAAGACAGACTATTACGTAAAATTATACTCTGACATCTTCAGCTGTGTGATTGAAAAGCGGATTAAAATATCAAGGGCTCTGTCAGAAAATCTCTTAAAACCTTATCTTAATTAAGTTGCTGATAAGATAAGACTTGGCAGACAACTATGTCAACTTTCAATCCACTGTCACAAAAATCTTTGTACAGGGACATATTGCATTTTAATACCGCAAATGAAAATGAAATCTGTGTAGAGCTTTACAAATTACTTCAAAATTTCAAATGTGTCTGGATAATCATGCAGAAATATGGAAACTTGCAACGAAAAAAAGATTAACATGTTTGGGCTTAGCAATGGAAAGTGACTCATGATCCTGAATAACTGTCTGATTCTTTGAATTTATACCCACCAACTTTTAATACTCTGTTACTCAAAGCCAAAGTGTATTACACTGGTGGGACATGTTATATGAGATCATTACAGAGGTTCTACAGTATGTCAAAATAGAAGTAAAAGAGAACTACTCTTTTCTTCCACGCCTACAGATAAAGTGGAAAAACAGCTATGTAATATTCTAATTTTATTGAAAAATTATTACTAAATTTATGGTTATACTGTATGTGCAACAATTCATTCCTGTCTCCTATAACAAAATGTTTTCTCACACTTTATGAAGCTTTGTCAACCCTGATTGAACCAGTCCCTCTGAATTCAGTAAGAACTGCACAGCATTATATATAAACAGGTTAACTCACCTCAATGTTACTAGAGGAACACCACTTACATGGTAATTCAATCATCTCATGCTAGGTCCACACACTAAATGCATTCTCCAGCAAGTACTATGACTAAGTACATAACTTCCATAGCAAACCTCCAAAGGTCTGTAAGCATAGCAATACTGAAATAACAGACTGGCACTGCCACGGCAGAAAATGCAAGCAAGCTTTATTAGGGTGTTCAAATTCTCACATCCTCTCTTATGCCTAACGACCACCCTCCAGAACTGATTAGTGGGATCATTATCTCCATTCTTTGCCCACCCTACCAATCTGATTAAAGTCAAAGACAGATACAGAGTAAAGAATGCCTTGAAGCTGGGAGACTGCCAAGACTCGAGAAGGCCAAAAATGTAAGTGATACCAGCTGAATCGAGAATAACAAAATAAGGTGAGAGAAATAATCATGTCAGCAGACAGGTGAGACTAAACAAGTGTTCCCTAAGGCCGGATTGCCTCCCACTCCCAATATATTATAATCAAAAATATAAATCCCCTGACACAAATGCATGCATGCATATTTAATTGTATACATGTACTACCTACCAGTTATCTATTTGTGACAAGTTGTCTACACATACGTGTATATTGTTGCCTTTCCAGTATTCCAAAATTGTGTAATATCTTTAAATACTTCCAACGGTGTAAGGGAATTCTGGCATAGTTTCACATACAAAATAGCTGTAACTATTACATAGAAAGGTTACTATAGTTATTTTACTTCTTGTATATTGAAGTTTTACTCACTTGGATTGTTGCCATGTCACCCTCCAACCGGATGATTTCTCCAACCAGTTCATAATAACCAACACGCACCAGTTCGTACATAGCAGAACCGGCCATCCGTTCTGCTGTCACCACTGTAACGGAAATAAAACCATCCCCATTGCATGAACATATACATTACACAATATACAAACCAATTTCCAGTATTTTGCACATTCACACAGAACAAAATTGGCTCTTATCATATGTCATCAGTGTGAGAAATTAACCTAATACTCCAATAAATAGAAAAGTCCTTATGGATTATGAAATTACTCACCAGGTCCCGATACGGCAAATACGAAGCCGAATTTGGACTCTCGGTCCTCATCGGATGTCTTTATCAGTGTGCTCGTCATTTGGAATGATTTTATCTGTGAAAATAAATGTGTAATTAATATATTGTTTAGGAATAGCACTTTCTGGGGTCATAAAATGGATAAAGTCGTCTCTGTATTAAAATATCAAAAATCATATCACACTACAGTACTGAGAAAAACCACAGATCTCTGGAAACTTTTTTTCTGAATCTACCTCCACATCTATACCCTGCAAACCTTGAGATGCACGGCAGGGGGTATGTCCTATTGTTCCAATTATTATGATTTCTTCCTGTTAAATTCACATATGGAACACAGGAAGAATGATTGACTGTTTGAATGCCTCTGTGTGTGCAGTAATTATTCTAATTGTATCCTCACAATCCCTGTGCAAGCGATACATAGGGGGGTTGTAATATATCACTAGAGTATTAATTTAACGCTGGTTCTTGAAACTTTGTTACTAGACTTTTTCACTATAGTTTACAACTATCTTCAAGAGACTTCCAGTTCAGTTCCTTCAGTATCTCTGTGAGACTCCCACAGATTAAACAAACCTGTGACCATTCACACTGCCCTCCCCTGTGTAGGTTCAATACCTCACGTTAGTCCTATCTCGTACATGTCCCTTACACTTGAGAAATATTCTAGAATGAGTGATTTGTAAGCAATCTCCTTCGTAGATTGATTGAATTTCCCCAATAATCAACCAATATACCTAAGTCTGTCATGTGATCATTCTATTTCATATCCCTACAGAGTGCTACACCCAGGTATTTGTTCGAGTTGTCTGGCTCCAACAGTGACTCATTGATATTATAGTCATGGGAAACTACATTTTTTTTCATTCTGTGAAGTGCAAAATTTACAATTTTGAACATTTAAAGGAAGTTGGCATGCTGAACATTTAAAGCATGTTGCCAATCTCAACATCACTTTGAAATCTTACAAAGATCTGACTGAGTATTTATGCAGCTTCTTTCAGATCGACTTCATTACAGATAAATGTATCATCTACAAAAAGCCAGATTTTACTATTAATATGGTCTGCAAGGTCATTAATATACCACACAAGCAGCAAAGTTCCCAACAGACTTGCATGGGCCACACACAAAGTTACGTCTACATATGACGATGCCTCTCCAACCAAGATAACACATTACATCATTTCTACCAAAAAGTTCTCAGTCTAGTCCTAATTTCACTTGACACCCCCCGTATGATCACACTTTTGACAATAAGTATAGACGTTATACTGAATCAAATGCTATTCGGAAATCAAGAAATACATGTACCCGATTGCCTTGACCCAAAGCTTTCGTTATGTCACGAGAGAAAAGTGCGAGTTGGGTTTCAAATGTTGTTTTCGAAATCCATCCTGGCTGGCATTAAGGAGGTCATCCTGTTCAAGTTACTTCATTAAGTCTGAGCTTAGGACCTTGAGATACAACGCAGAAAAATATTAATCTATGAAGCATCTGAAGTACAGATGAAACACTATATAAACAATGTCTATCACACAGTGTGATATGGAAGGAAAAGATTGATTTGGGTCGATTTGGGGGGGGGGGGGAATGTTTAAGGCAAGGATAAGCAAATGAGAGTTGAATAAATACTGCAAAGCAATCAAAATGACTTTGAAGCTGTAAAAATAATTGAGAAGTATAAAATAACCTGGTGCCCAAATTCTAAAAACCAGGAAACAGGCATTTACAAGACCAGAATCAGCATCACACTACTATAAAATGCATAGACTGAATTGATACTACAAAGGATTCAGGTATGAATGTGAAATTGGGGAGACGTCCTGGGGCTTCTCACTGAAAGTAATGATGATTAAGAGTAGATATTGGATGGAGCCGACAATGAAGACACAATAATGGGTTAATTAAAAAAAAGCTAATTCTAACAGAAAAGTCGAAATGAAATCTGGGAATGCACAGAACAGCTGAATGTATTCTATGCAAAAGTAGTATTACTCAAGATCAGTACAGGAGGGAGAAATATTTCACAAACATTTGTACAATGTTTTAAGATAGTTTTAAGACACGTTCATATCTTAAATCTTGCATAATAGACAAGTGACGCATTTACGTTTAATGGGATTATGAGTTGAAATTTTTAGTAACCAAGGAGAGTATATTATGGAAAAAATATATGAGGAATATTCCCCCCCCCCCCCATGAAAAGAAATATGTGAATAGGATATCTAGGCCTACTTATTTATCCACAAACAGTTAACTTGTCAATGGAAGAACCTGTAGAGGTTGGACAATCATCAGAACATGCAAAACTGATCATTCAGGATAGAAAGTTTGGTAGATATGCAGAGATGAAAAGACTGGTACCAGATAGAAAGATAATGAAAGCAACATCAAACCAGCTATTTTATCGCTGACAACTTTAACAGCAATTAAAAACACTTTAGGAAAAGAAATTAACGTTGAAGAATGCTGTTGCTTTTTATTCTTACACAGAGCTCAGATTTATAACAACTGACTGTGTGCCACTGCAAATCAGACATATTTAACATGTTAGATGAAAAACTTAACGTGCCGGACAAACTACCATAAATTTTCTATCAGAGTGGTGCGACCAGTATATTAAATGTTCACAGATAAAAAAAGCATTGGCCAGATGTTTGTGATATATCTATGAAGATACAAACCTATTACTTGCGCACGAACAAAATGTAGGTCACATATAATCAAACGTAAAGTGGATTTGGTTTAATGTTGCAAACACAGTTAAATGAAACTGTAATATTAGGTGTTCACATGACATGATTTAGAAACTACGGTCTGCGACGAGTAAAATTAAGTGGCCCACAAAAGGCGAAAAGTAGGCGTAACCTCCACTGCTGACTGCCAGCTACTGGAGATTGCGTGCGTCAAAAACAGAAAAAATAATTTTCTAGCGGTTTCAAAACGTAGAAACAGCCTCACAATCCACTATTTTAGCATTATATTCCTGCTGATGGAAGTATATACTGGACTTTAACAGTAACTTAAAATTCGCGCAACTATCTTAAATCCCCTAAACCATTTCAAAAATTTATATGTCAAATTTGCGAAACGAGTCTTCAGTTTTGTTTAGCTGAGAATTGTACGCCATGGATTAAAAATACAACAGAATTCCAAATTAAACCGGATAAAAACGACTTTCCGTACTCACCAGCCCAGGACCCCAATCACAAGACTAGTCAGCTGACCACCCACTGATGAAGTCAAATAACATCGTAGTCTTCCGTAACATGCTCGTGTCTCCTGCCTTTAATCAACTCGCACAGGAAATTTAAAAATTATTATTATTAGGCTGGACAAAACATTTTCTGCTGCTTTGTTGGCGGTAGGACCTCTCCAGAACGCTAGCAAATATTTAATTGAATTAATAACTTCGTTCATCGAATGTCCTGAGGAAAATTTCCGCTCCACATTAAAAATCGAATCTGCTTGAAAATGCTGGTGGCACGCATTTAATGTCGGGAGCTAATACTGCACTTCGATATCCAGACGAAATTGTTATGGTAAAATCAATGAGAACTGATGAAAAAGTACCACATATGTTCTGCTTAGGCCACTGAGTACTTGAGTCAGATGTAACGGCTAATTTTCTATTAATTTCTTCAGCTCGAAAAAACTCGGAATTAGTAATTTGTCCCGTTTTCACATATTCAGAACTTTGACAATACGTAAAATGTGTGAAAAGAGCACAACTTTACTACAAAACAATTGTCTCTAGCGCCTCAGTACCACAAGCACACAATATTTCAACAAATTATTTAAAATATTATTCAAATAACTAAGACACTTACGAGATCCATGGTTTGTATAAGTATTTAAGGCGACTGGTAGCAAATAAATTGTCTTAAAAAATCTTGGCTGTTTATTTACAGAACTATAAAACAAAATACTTTAACAAAATAACTGGAAACAATCAGCAAAGACATTCCTGTACTTTATTCATACACCTCTGGTTTATCGATTAGGAAACCAGCTACAAGGGCGGCAACTTTGAAAGGCTCGTAATCCATCACCCACAAAACGGGCGACACGAAAAAATATAAGAAAAATGTATTTTACATTGTTGGATTTTTTTATTTCGAATAATCTTTTTGAAGGCTACGATGAATCTACATCGCTTCTTCTTCTACTATGTTTTCAACTACAGTTTCCTCTGCTCCCAAATCTATTAACTAATATTGTGTCTTTACCAGTTCTCGATATTTTTTCTGTCCGGAGAACTTACCTTTTCTATTGCTTCTTTAAAAATTGTTCTGTTTATTATCGTGTGCAAGTCGACTCCTACATTCTCCACATCTCTTTCCACTTCTCTCAACCATGTGGTTTTGAATTTGTAATTTTTAATAAGTCGAAGATTTGTTTAGTTATACTGTCGTTATTCATTCTGCATGTGTGTACTTCGAATTTTAATCTCCCTTTGCGCATTAGATCTGTTACGTTTTCAACTTTCAGATCTTAACAACTGTTCAGATTCACTACTGCTTTTGAATCCTAGTATTTTTCTTCGAATTCTTCTTTCAGTTTTTTCTACGTTTTTAAACTCTCCCTTCATAGCCAGTTTAAGAGGTTCTGCTGCACAGAGTATTTTTGGTCTGACCACTGTTATGCATGTTTCTTTTTTTGTTCCAGGATTTTTAATACAGATGATTCTTGTTATTTCAGAGGCTTTCTCAGTTTTATGTATTCCAATCTCTGTTACTCTTTAATATGCATAATTCAAAATTTTCTGGCAGTTGACGGATAAATTTTACTTATGTATGGATGAAGTTGCTTTAATTATTTCTATTGTTTTATTTTTTTAGTCCAGACTTTTAAAACAATGTGTTATGTTTTTGTACCAATAAAAGCTTATGTTACACGTATTTCAAGTATATAATTGCCTTAATTTCTAAAATGTGCTTTATGTCTATGACTTGATCTGCAAATGATCTGCTCTTCATGAAACCTTTTTAATACTCCCCTAACTGTAGATCAAGTATTCTTTCAGCTCTACTTGAAAGTGTGTTTGTCAAGATCTTGTAGGTCACTGGCAAAATAGGTGCAGGTAAAAGTTCTTACTGTATGCAGACAGTCACAGGAAAAAGACTTTCAGCTCCCCCTCATGATGGTCTGCATAAAGAGCATTCTGTTTTCACAAAAGTTAAACCTGGAGCAACATTTATTGCTGTAATTGAAAACCTAATAACAGAAACAAACAATTTGAAAAAAGATGATCACATTGTAATTATAGGTGGCACTAATGATGTTTACAAAAATGAGTGCAGGACAGCACTTGAAACTTATAGTAAGTTATTGCACAAACTGTACAACCCAGTGGTCACATGTTAACAGAGAAATTGAATGCTACAACTCGTAACTACAGAAGCCGTGTAAAAAATTTAATGATGTGCAAATTAATGCGTGAAGAACATACCAGGCATGGACTCCACTTAAACACAAATGGTAAGCTTAAGTAAGTGAATCAGGTAGTGGAACTTTGTAGCGAACTACATAAAAACATCATCCTAGACTACGACCAACAGGTTTTTTTATGCACAAGAAGCAACACAAGAGTGTGGAACCAAACAACACCAGCCAGTCAAAAGCAGTAATCAACTCATCACCAGCAGCCTGTCCAGCACGATCACTATTGAAAGGCGAGAGGGGTGCAAGAGCTGATATACACAGTGACAGTTTTTTATGGGATCCGTGTAACAAGAAAAATGGCAAGACTGGTAATTTGTAAGTAATGTGGGCACAAACATAGCCAATAAGAGGGAGCCTGTTAGTAAACCAGGTACCAATCCTTATGTAATGAGAGAAATTGATTTAACCACCAAACATTGTAGGCCCTAACTTAGAATCTGATATGAATGATAAATTATGTGTATTCCACCAAAATATCAGGAGCCTTAGAGATAAAGTGGAGCTTTTGGCTCTCAACATAAATGAAAATTACTCCCCAGCCCAAACCCATTTATTGTACTTCACAGGGCACCATGTAAAGTCTGCCATGCTGATGCATCAGTTGGAGGGTTATGTCCTAGTTGATAGTTACAGTAGAGCAGATAGAGAGAAAGGTGGTGCTGTGATATACATCAAAGCGGGAATAGCTCATAAATCGCTTAAGTATGTATTGTGAAGATTTTCATTTTTAAGCCTGTGGATCTGAAATTTTTGTTGATAATAGGTCGATTACAGTGGTGGCAATAAATAGTGCCCCTGAAGGGAAAATTTGTGTTTTCTTAAAACAACTTGAATCAGTTTTGTTAAAAATACATGCAAAGGGTAAACAGTTAGTCATTCTAGGCGACTTTAATGTAAACTTCCTTACAGAAAACATCAATAGAAGAGAACTAGAACATTCGTTACAAACATTTAATCTAACTCCAGTAGTTGAATTTCCTACCTGAGTGACAGCTACCAGTGTAAGCCTTATCCACATCCTCATTTATAAGTTCTGTCATAGTCACAGTACTGCAAGTCAAATTCTCAATGGTCTGACTGACCATGATGGGCAGTTGCTTACTCTTAATAACATATGTTTGAGCATTGATGACATTGTAAAATACTGAAAAGATTTGTAAAGTGCTCTAAAACATTACATGTTAAATCTGAAATAGACAACTCAAACAATAAAATAAAAACCATTTGGAGTGCTATCAAAAAGGAGCTGGCAAAAAAAGGTAATAATGTTTCTAACATAGAAATAAGACATTGTAGTAGTTTGATTACAGAAATTGATGCAGTTGCAAGAGTCCTTAATGAGCACTTTCTAAAAGTTCCGAGAAAACTAGTTGTAAGGGCTCAGTCAAATAAGTCAAATGCATAAAGCCCCAGTTACTGTGAGCTGAAAAGGATCATCATTAAAATGCAAACCAGAATTCCATCTGGCTTTGATAATATTTGCTCTAAGGTATTTAAACATTGTTATACTGCCATTTGTGTATCACTTTGCCATATATTTAATGAAACCCTTCAACAAGGTATTGTACCAGACAGATTAAAGTATGCAGATGTGAAACCACTATTCAAGAAACGGGATAAAACTGATGCTTCTAACTAACGCATGATTTCACTTTTAACAAGTTTCTCCAAAGTTCTTGAGAAACTTATACATAAGAGAATTGTGGAGCACCTGAATGCCCACAAGACTCTTGTTGTTGTGGTCTTCAGTCCTGAGACTGTACAAGTTTCTTCATCTCCCAGTACCTACTACAACCTACATCCTTCTGAATCTGCTTAGTGTATTCATCTCTTGTTCTCCCTCTACGATTTTTACCCTCCACGCTGCCCTCCAATACTAAATTGGTGATCCCTTGATGCCTCAGAACATGTCCTACCAACTGATCCCTTCTTCTAGTAAAGTTGTGCCACAAACTCCTCTTCTCCCCAGTTCTAGTCAATACCTCCTCATTAGTTATGTGATCTACCCATCTAGTCTTCAGCATTCTTCTGTAGCACCACATTTCAAAAGCTTCTATTCTCTTCTCATCCAAATTATTTATTGTCCATGTTTCACTTCCATACATGGCTACACTCCATACAAATACTTTCAGAAATGACTTCCTGACACTTAAATCTGTACTCCATGTTAAAAAAGCCATTGTCAATTCGGATTCCAAGCGGCCTGTCAACTGATGATTCCATATTTTCATTTAGAAGCACTGAGCAACAGATTAGCTTCAGTTGGTGTGTTTTGTGATTTAACCAAGGCCTTTGACTGTGTGAACCATGAAATCCTCCTTTCAAAAGTTGTATATTACGGTTTAAGTAGCACAATGGGAATGTGGCTTCGATCATACCTAACTTGATAGAAAGCAAAGGGTATGGCTTAATCATAGAGATGGCACATTAGCTTCATCTGGTTGGAGAACAGTAAGTACTGGATTGCCGCAAGGTTCTGTACTGGGCCTCTTGAACTTTCTTAATTTTATTAATGACATTCCACACTGTACAAAAGCTATTACCAAATTTACTCTTTTTGCAGATGATATGTCCCTTTTAATTGAACAAATAACTGACAATGACATTGCAGCATCTGCCAACTTTGTGTTCAATGATCTATGATCTCTAGAAATGGTTCACCTGCAATGACCTGACTTTAAGTACATTCATTTTCATTGGTCTCAGAAAGTGCAGGAGGACATAAACGTAAGCTGTAATGATCAAGATATCCATCAAGTACATTCTTCTAAATTTTTAGGCTTCTACTCCACATTGACAATAAATTAAACTGGTTGTATCATATTTTGGATTTGAGAAAAGGACTTACTTCAACAACTTATGCACTATGTATTATAGCAGCGACTGCAAATACTGACGCTGTTAAGGCTGCTTATTTTAGCTATTTTCATTCATTGTTGTGAAGCAGCATAATGCTTTAGGGAAATCAACCAATGGCAAATAAAGTATTTGTCACTCAGAAAAGAGCAATCTGAATTCTAAGTAGCGTGAGTAGAAATCATTCATGCAGAAATCTTTTTAAAAACACACAAAACATTAATAGTGACCTCACAATATATCCTATCGCTTATGTCCTTTTTAATTAAGAACTTCCCCATGCACAAAACCAATAGTGACTATCATGACTAAAACACAAGATCGAAACATGACTTGTGTGTGGATGGGAAAAACTTGAGCGTAGTACAAAAAGGCGTACACTACTCAAGCAAAAAGGTGTTTAATGCACTTCCTATGTACAAAAAAAAAATCTCACTGGTGTAATACCACAATTTATAAGTAAATTAAAAGAATATCCTCTGGAACACTCTTTTTACTCTCTTGATGAGTTCTTTGACATAAACACTTCTACATTGCAAGCCAGACATGGCACATTGACTTGTAATATTTTTTGTTACCGCTTTGTAACTGAACATGATGACCTGTGCCGGAATAACAATGTACTTCACTTCTAGAAAAGCTATAATGAAACATGGAATAATTGTAATTCATTATTGTATTGTTTTATACCCCTTTTTTACTTTAGGAAAAGCATAAGCTTGTAATTGTGAACATATTTTGTTCCTTTACAAACATTGCAATTTGTATCTATTAGCATCTATAAGTAGGCTGCTGTTGTCATGTATAATTATGACTCATTCCGCATCCATAGAATTCCCTTGTATATGGGATCGACAGAACACAAACAAATAAATAAAAAATAAATAAAAAGAGGGAGACTCCTCAATAATTTTTAGGACCTGTTTTATCGTCCATCTTATCTAGGGCGTGTATTAACACAGATTTCCACCCAGCTGACAGAGTGTTCATTTCCCTGATTTCTTAAATCATTTTTGTGAGGTGTGCTATCATACTGTGACTAAAGCCTTTCCATAACTCTGCAACTATATTGCTCTTCTGTTTATATACTTTGTTATTTTTAAGTTCTCTTATCATTTCCTTAATTTCTTTGAATGTTAGTGGCTTCAAGGCTCATTCTCTTGATGTTGTGTTGTCAAGTCTGAAATTTCCCAGAAATGCATCATTGTTTTGCAATTGTTTAAAATATTCTGCAAGTATTTCAAGTGTCTCACATTCAGGGCCATGTTTAAGGTGTGTGACACTCCTGTCCACTAATTTATTTTACGCCCCATCCCTAAAGTTCAACATTGCTTTTCATTTGTGAGCTACTAACAATAAAGCTGCACACTCATTAACTTCAATTCTAACCTTTACTGAAGTATTAAAGAAAATATGTAACACAAAGCACATGTGCAAGTTAAATATCCAGAAATAATAAAATAACTACTATCATTCAGTAGCCTCTTGTACTGAAAAATTATTACAGAAATATCAAACTGGATATAATATAGGGCAAAAATACAAAAATAATCATTGCAGTTTAATACCTTACACTAAAATTACTTTACTTAAATGTGAAGTTTAGTCAGTCCCACAAACTTCATACAATACCATTTAACTGGCCTTTTGAAAAATATAGCAAACTTAAGGAACTTCTCAATTTTGTAGATATGAATTCATTTATCAGTCCCTCAATATCAAGACTGATGTCATGCCTGATTCTATGGCTAGTAGTCCAAGACTGACAAGTCATTCCTGATTTTCTGTTGTCTGTAGGTAGTTCTTAATCTGTTTTAAAACAGAAAATATCCTTTCAGCTGAACATTTTGTTACTGGGGTACAGCTGCAAATCTCAAGTGCTATGTACTCCCTACTTAGCAATCATATACAACCGCTCGCTCACCGATAGATCTGTACCTACAGATTGGAAAACTGCGCAGGTCGCATCAGTGTTTAAGAAGGATAGTAGGAGTAATCCATTGAACTACAGACCTATATCATTGACATCGGTTTGCAGTAGGGTTTTGGAGCATATACTGTATTCAAACATTATGAATCACTTCGAAGGGAACGATCTATTGATACGTAATCAGCATGGTTTCAGAAAACATCGTTCTCATGCAACACAGCTAGCTCTTTATTCGCACGAAGTAATGGCCGCTATCAACAGGGGATCTCAAGTTGATTCCGTATTTCTAGATTTCTGGAAAGCTTTTGACACCGTTCCTCACAAGCGACTTCTAATCAAGCTGCAGGCCTATGGGGTATCATCTCAGTTGTGCGACTGGATTCGTGATTTCCTGTCAGGAAGGTCGCAGTTCGTGGTAATAGACGGCAAATCATCGAGTAAAACTGAAGTGATATCAGGTGTTCCCCAGGGAAGCGTCCTGGGACCTCTGATGTTCCTGCTCTATATAAATGACCTGGGTGACAATCTGAGCAGTTCTCTTAGGTTGTTCGCAGATGATGCTGTAATTTACCATCTAGTAAGGTCATCCAAAGACCAGTATCAGTTGCAAAGCGATTTAGAAAAGATTGCTGTATGGTGTGGCAGGTGGCAGTTGACACTAAATAACGAAAAGTGTGAGGTGATCCACATGAGTTCCAAAAGAAATCCGTTGGAATTCGATTACTCGATAAATAGTACAATACTCAAGGCTGTCAATTCAACTAAGTACCTGGGTGTTAAAATTACGAACAACTTCAGTTGGAAAGACCACATAGATAATATTGTGGGGAAGGCGAGTCAAAGGTTGCGTTTTATTGGCAGGACACTTAGAAGATGCAACAAGTCCACTAAAGAGACAGCTTACACTAGACTCATTCGTCCTCTGTTAGGATATTGCTGCATGGTGTGGGATCTTTACCAGGTGGGATTGACGGAGGACATCGAAAGGGTGCGAAAAAGGGCAGCTCATTTTGTATTATCACGTAATAGGGGAGAGAGTGTGGCAGATATGATACGCAATTTGGGATGGAAGTCATTAAAGCAAAGACGTTTTTTGTCGCGGCAAGATCTATTTACGAAATTTCAGTCACCAACTTTCTCTTCCGAATGCAAAAATGTTTTGTTGAGCCCAACCTACATAGGTAGGAATGACCATCATAATAAAATAAGAGAAATCAGAGCTCAAACAGAAAGGTTTAGGTGTTCGTTTTTCCCGCGCGCTGTTTGGGAGTGGAATGGTAGAGAGATAGTATGATTGTGGTTCGATGAACCCTCTGCCAAGCACTTAAATGTGAATTGCAGAGTAATCATGTAGATGTAGATGGATAGACATCAACATTTAAAAAAAAAAAAAAAAAAAAAAAAAAAAAAAAAAAAAAAAAAAAAAAAAAAAAAAAAAAAAACGCCATTCTACAGAGAAACTGAAAAGAAGACAAATTGTCATCATCTTCTTAATTCATACAAAACATATAGCTTTTAAAATGTATACATTCTTCAACAGTTGCTCACTATGTCAGAATTATAGATGGATTTAAGTTTCTCTGCAGAATCATAAATCTGAACAGCTTCTACTTCGGTGATATCTAAGAGAAATAAAAATTTTAAGTTTTATTCTCTGTAGACATCAACTGTCATCTGTAATTCATCCAGAAGAGTTTGTAATTCTTCTCCAGATCTCAACACACTCTGATCCTGTTTCTTCTTTAGGACATGTATGTTCATCTCTCAAGTCTGATGATTCATTAAACGATGTCTTGCATTTAATTTTAAATTTCTTTTTTTGATTCTCAGCAGCTGAAGGAAGTGGAACTAATTCTGAATTCTTGATCTCCATTAGTTTCTTTTCTGCTGAATCTTTCTGTTTCACCCACCATCTTGCGCACACCTGCCTGCCCAAGCCTTTGTAGAAAATCACAACCTGGTAGCTGCACGCCACAGGCAAAGGTGGTCTAGCATTGGCACCCACCTCCTGTTTGACCGAGATGATGCTGTAACATAATGTGCAATGCAGAGACCGTGACAGGCACCTGTGCAGGTTGTGTGCTCCATGTTTGACAGTGCCTTAATTTGCTCATACATGAAAGATGTTATACAGGTGGACTAGTAGTAAAATATGAATTTAATGACAGATATAAATATTTGTCAACATTTAGCCAATAAATTATTGAATGCCTGAATGATGATGCAATGACCATTAAAATTATGTTAAAGAAAAAAAAATTTGATGTTAACATTTTGCCACCCTGTGCAGCTACACCTGTTGCACCTGCCTAAATAAGGCCCTGCTCACACGGTTTTATACCTGACACATTACTACTGTTGACTATTCAAAATTTGTGATATTTGTTGATGACATTTAGTGTACTGATAAATGGCCCAAGCACATCCACATGAGACACAGCCAAGAGAAAAATGGAATAGGCTCAGCTGGTTTACAGCAAACAGCTTACTCGTACAAAAACTCATATTATGAATTTTTTTAGGCTCTTAGGAGTCTTACACATGTCAATATATTTACTCCCTAAGGGTATTTGTAGTTCACAGTTAGTGACTCTAGGGCTGGATGTAAAAATAATTTCCATACATACTATGTACTCCATTGTAGGATTCTGAGTGGAGTCATACATTCTAGTGCAAACATTTTTAACACATTTCTGGCAGACATCAGCCACTCCTTCTGTGACATATACAAATATTTTGATGTAAATTTCCTTTCGCACTAATGTGCGTATGCATATGAAACAGGCTTTCATTTGTTCAGTATGTAAAAAACTGGTAGCATTCTGTAATTCATCCAGAAGAGTTTGTAATTCTTCTCCAGATCTCAACACACTCTGATCCTGTTTCTTCTTTAGGACATGTATGTTCATCTCTCAAGTCTGATGATTCATTAAACGATGTCTTGCATTTAATTTTAAATTTCTTTTTTTGATTCTCAGCAGCTGAAGGAAGTGGAACTAATTCTGAATTCTTGATCTCCATTAGTTTCTGGCAGACATCAGCCACTCCTTCTGTGACGTATACAAATATTTTGATGTAAATTTCCTTTCACACTAATGTGCATATGCATATGAAACAGGCTTTCATTTGTTCAGTATGTAAAAAACTGGTAGCATTCTCTACAATCAGTTAAGTTACATAAATTCTTAGAAAGAAATAATATATAAAAGTAGCAGCTGAGGGGTGCAAGAGGAAGGTTAGTGATCTCCCTGACCCACTCAGTGTAGCTGCCTCTCACCTTGTGGAAGCAATTGCCACTAGCAGGAAAAAAAAAAAAAAAAAAAAAATCTCTTAAAAGAGTCTGGCAGAAAAGTGATGAATGAGCTGCTTCAATCCTCGTTCTGCCCTCCTCACCAAAAATTTTGATGTATGAACCTGTTTGCGCTGTTTTAACACAGAACATTCTAAATCCTTTTATCCCGTCACTCTTCTTCATACTCATCATCATCATCTTCGTTACAATGCCACTGTCTATATGTGTCTCTCCCCCACTATCTCCTTTTTCTCCCATTGATTTACAGTGTATCTCACTGCCACTGTCTACTCTCTCACTTACAAAGTCTCTTTTTGTCTTTCTTTCCCAATGCTACTGTCTCCACCATACTGTGACAGCACAAAAATTCTGGAGGGTTCTACTTACATTTTCCCCTATACCTGCATGTTTAAAATTTAAATCCAAAATGCACCCTCCCCTATCCCTATGTGTGTGGGTCCAGACCCCCAACTCCATGTGTGGTCTCCACTCACCTATATTCTTCATTTCTACTGTCTCCTCTCTCATTTGGTCCCATTGCTTCTACCTCCACCCACGTCTATTTCTCTTTTACTGCCACCATTTTTCACTGACTGTCAGTATCTTCTCTCTCTTTGGCTCCCACTGCTGTTGTCTCCATCCATCTCTCTCTTTGTTTCACTGCCACTTTCTCTCTCCTCCATCACTGTCTCCTCCCTCTTTCTTTCCCATTGGCACTGTCTTCTCTCTCTTCCATCATCATTTTATCTCTGCTGCTCTCTTTCAGCCCAAAAAAATTGAACAGTTTTTCATGCCAAAAGTTTTGGTAAGTAAAGTAGAATGAGGACTGAGCAGCTGGTGCCACACTTTTTTGTCAGGGTCTTTTAAAGAGGAACATATTCACCTTCTTTGTGCTCTGACAGGAGCACTTTCCTGCTGGTTCCATTGTTTTCTCTGTTACAGCTGAGCATGCTACTTATAAAAAACAAATTCTACAGCTCAGTAAAGTTTTGACAGTTTATTTATGTACTTCAACGTAGTTATGTACTTTGGCTCATATAAACAACAAATAAGTATGCATAACATAAGGTTAACACAAAATCATTTGCTTTACAGGTTTTCTGGATAGCTGTTTGCTCATCAACTGTGGTTCAACAAAAATAATTTGTTTCTTAAAAGAGTAAAAATTTTGTTAGAAATATTTTACTGAATTTGAAGTTTTTCCAGTTTTACATAATTTTTGACAATCATTTCAGTCCTTTTCAGGCAAATTAAGATCCTTTTTAGTCCATTTTCTGTCATTGCACTACCACTTTGTGTATACTGCATTTGTATAGGTGTGAAGTGCCTGAATACAGTTTTATTGGTGAAAAAATGCTAACCAAAAATATTGTTTTGTAGCTTCAGAACCTTAGTTATGGTGCTAAAGCCTTTTCCATGTGTTCACTACATCAGTTACAACTATATTCATGCCTCTAGCCAGATGTTACATGCAAATTTTATGTGCAGAAGGTTGGTAACTTTTAACTGCAGGATGTCAGAGGTGGATAATGACATAAATTTTTTTTGGCTTTTCCCTAGAATATCATCTTAAGAACTTACAGCAAACATTTTGGTCATTTGCCATGATTAGAAATTATAGAACCGGCCATCCCTACAATTGGTACTTTTTGTACCCAAAGATCAAGATTTTTCATTGTTTTCTCAGGAACTGTCCATGAATAAATGAAGCTTTTACAAGCCACCAAATTCCACCATAGGCCACACCTAATGCAAAAGAACCAACTGAGTTGTTCAATTTGCCTGGTCTGGAGAAAGTATGTAATGTTTAAATTTTAACACTTTACTGTAGGATAGACAGAGTATGCCCGTTCTTCCAATAGATATACAAATGGTTGTTAGGCCAAGGGCTATCCAAAGCACTTGACCCCTTCCTTATCTCTGTGATCAGTATAACCTGAGATATGACTGCCTGGAAAATCACATTTTCATGCACTGCTTTTTAGAACATATTGGTACCAACTAATTTAAATAGATTACCATGAGTTGTAACTGGTTGTTAACATAATTTACAGAGTAAGCCTGCAGTTGCTGCTTCTGTCAGTTAACATATACAGGTAGCTGACTTCACATAATACACCTGAAGACTCTCCTTAATGGTGCCATTTATGGAAAATGATGGGTGTGTGAATGATATTCAGTTCCAGTTGCTTCAGCTCCTTTTCTATACCAATATTTGATAATGTTAATGTATCACTGACTCTTTCCATATCACATATCTGAAGACTTTCCTTAACAGTGGCATCTGTCTCTCTCAGTTTCTTCTTTAACCAAATTGACAAATCCTCAATGCCTTAGGATACGTCCTATCAACCAATTCCGTCTTCCAGTCAATTTATGCCATCATTTCTTTTCTCTCAAGATTGATTCATTACCTCCTCATTATTTAGCCTTGTAATCTCCATCCTTCTTCTGTAGCAACACATTTCAAAACCTTCTGTTCTCTTCTTGTCTGAACTGCTTATTGTCCAAGTTTCACTTCTGTATGAAGCTACACTCCAAATAAATACCCTTAGAAAAAACTTTCTTACACTTAAATTTGTATTAGATGCTTTCTTGAAACAGCCAGTCTGCATTTTTATCCTGTGTACTCTGGCTGTAACCAGTTATTTTGCTTGTCATATTTCAAAACTCATCTAGTACTTTTAGTGCTTCATTTCCTACTTGAATTTGCTCAGCAGTGCCTGATTTAATTTCACTGTGTTTTGTTACTGTCTCGATTTGTTGACATTCATCTTTAGCTGTCTCTGAAAAAACCACAATGTTATCAACAAACTTTGAAATTTTTATTTCTTCTTTCTGAACTTTAATTGCGTTTCCAGATGTATCATTGTCTTCCTTTAATAATTTGTTGAATAAAAATACAGATAATGCAACCTGTCTCTTATGAGATACTTATTTATTTCAATAAAGTAGTTTTTGAAGCTTTTCAGATTTGCCCTCAGATGGAGTTCACAAAGGTGACATGTTTATTTTCGTAGCATTATGCTTGGCTACTGGCATACCACAGTATATACAACACTGCAGTTAATATCATCTTGGCAGTTTCCATTTTAATTACCTATTGGCTACAGAATTCAACACTTTATATTGTAAACACTGATTGACATGTTTCAAGCATGTGCTCGTACAACCAATTTCACTCTGTCACTCTGCTTCTGATGTCTCTCTTGTTTCAGCTTTCTTGTTTCCCACATGGTGAAGGAGTTTATGTGTTCTGCTGTGTATTTTATCTGTTTTTATATTCCGTTTTTCTTCATCACTTTTGAACAGAATTGTTTACTGTGGAAACAAATTCTGTCATAAATTGACTCAGGCACCTTTGAGGAGAATCTTCAGGGATATGCAACAAAGATGGAAGGAGTTTAACATCCCATTGATGAAGAGGTCATTAAAGATCTAACATAAACTCAGATACTGGGAAGGAACTTGACCCCGTCTTTTCAAGGAAACATCCCAAAATTTGCCTTAAGCAATTTAGGAAAAGCAAGAAAATCTAAATCCGAGAGGCCAGAAGGGAATTCAAACAACCATGCACAAATATAAAAATCTAGAGCCCTACAACTATGTCATCTCACTTGGTGGTGAAGAATAAATCAATGTACGTAATAACAAAGATATAACAAAGGAAACTCTTAGGGACCTAATCTGTACACTGTATTAACAACAAACTATTACTGTTCTTGAAATGGCAGCAACTTTGGATGCTGAGCATTAAGAAGGTAATCATTTTTCACATATTTATTTGCCACAAAAGCCAAATTTAACATAAACAGTGATGAGAAATATTAATTTGCCACAGATGCCAAATTTAATGTTCACAATGATGAACAATGAAGTCAAGGGAACACCACAATAAGTTAGCAAAACTTGAAATTGCTGTCTTTTGAATATATCACAGGATAACCTTTTTAAATTTGTAGCAAAGCAAAACCACTTGACAAACATTGTTAATCACCCCCAGAGTTACTCACTGGGCTTAACATTTATGAGGGAAGACTGGAAAGTAATGCATTTATTACCAAAAAGTTTAATAGGTAGCAAAAAAATTACAAATGAAATTACATCTTTTACCTACTCTTCTACATAGTCAACAATGTTCTTAACACATTTCTCCAATGATGGTACCAGTTTCTATATCCCTGTTCATACAAGTCCATTTGGTTGGAGTACAGCCTTCTGTAGACTGCTGATTTCACTTCTGCATCTGTCGCAAAGTGTTGGCCAATCAAGAATTTCTTCATGGAACAAAACAGAGGAAAGTCCAACTGTGTAAGGTTCGGACTGTATGGTGGATGCTGGAACACCTCCCACCCAAATCTGGTAATTTTCTCATGCAGAGAGGCAGTAACATGGGGGTAAGCATTGTCATGAAGAAGTTTTACACAATCAGCATTAATGTTATGGTGTTTGTTATGCTGGGCATGACACAACTTAACCAAAGTTTTAATGTAGGCTGCAGTATTTACAGTGGTCCCTTGTTCAGCAAAGTCCACCAGTAATACACCATGCATATCCCAGAACAGTCTCACAAAACTTTCCTTGCAGACTGAGTCACTTTGAACATTTTTGTATTGGGGAATCAGCATGTTTCCACTCCATAGAGGCCTGCTTGGTTTTGGCTGTGTAGTGATATGCCCAGGTCTCATCACCAGTGATAATTACTTTCAGAAAGTCATGCGCCTCGGTGGTGTAACACGTTAAGTGAATCTAGCTTGTCACCATTCGCCGGCTCTTGTCGTTGTCTGTCAGGTTCTTAGGCACAAAGTGAGCACAAACTTTACCAAATTTCTATGTGTCATCAACAGTATGATACACCACTTTATAAAAGGTGTTGAACTACTGCAAAAAGGTTTGCAGTTGCAAATGCCAGACGTTCAAAATTACTGCCTTAGTGGCGCCAACATTCTGTGGAGTTGCTGTTGTTACTGGCCACCTGGAGCATAGTGAATCACTAAGGTTCACTCGGCCCTCTCGGAAGAATGCACATGACATGGATGCATTGCTATAGTCCATATAGTCATCCCATCATCCCCATATGTGCCATACATGTCCCTGTGAATTTCAATTGATTTATGCCCTTTGGCCCACAAATATCGAAGGACATTTCGCTGCTCTTCACTAGTTAATGACAGTAACATGTGCACCCCATTTGTTTCATACTTCAAGCCTCCATCGTTTGTGCTGCACATGGAAACAAAATACCCTCTGTAGCACAAACTTCAAACTATATCATTGTGAAATTTCAACATTCCAGCTGCAATACCAGGGGAAACAAATTATTGTGCATTAATTTCCAATTCTCCCTCATATTTTACCTATTTGAAAATCAGTACTGCAGTAACCACAAAATGAATAATATTTAAAACATTAAAATTTTTTTTGAGACAATTGAATATGAAACTGCCACATAGCATTTAAAACAAGAAAGGTAGTACTGGAAAACCAAAAAGCATAAGCAAATATTCACAAGAGCAACCAAGCACAAATTCAAAGTAAATGTGGCAACTGAAACACACAGATTATTCAATGCATGATAATCAGCTTGGGCTTGGCTCCTCCCCCAAATGGTTAATCAATTCAGTACAGATTCTTTTTTTTTTTTTTTTTTAAAAAAAAAAAGAAACATAGACTACGCATTAAATTGACACCTCAAATAAATGGCCAATAGCACATGAGCTCCAACCATGACAGAGAAAATTAGGGCAGACAACTGAGCCTGTTTGACCCATATATGCCTAAGGTTAACAGAGTAAAATTGACATAGAAAAATAAATTACAACATGCATATGGGCCATTTAGTTCTGACTGAGCAACCCAATAAAAGTAACTGAACCTATTTGACCCGCAAATACTTAAAGTTAACTGACAATGAAATGTAGTAAAGCTAACTAAATCTAGGAGATACATGCACCACTAGTGCAGATAAAAGCAAGTCATTCTGGATCAGGTACTCACAAAACAGCACTATGTAAAATGCTAGTCCCCTTACAATTGAATCAATTTTTGACTCGAGCACACAGTCAGAATGTTGATCTATGTTAAGGGCAACGGCCAATGTAACAGCCAATAGTATAAGCTGCACCAGCTTACAGTTAGAGCACCAAACAAAACTCAGTGGCAAAAGTATAGGGGTTTTCATGAACTGCGGCGGACATGATACTGTACACAAGACATGGTGTTCACTGTTTCTTCCTGGGTAACAGTTGGGAGGATTAAGGACAGTGTATGTGGCCACATCCACCAACCTAGGTAGAAAAAAAAAACAGACCTAGTTGATCTCCTAAGTACAGTCCACTGAGGCAGAGGAAAGTGGCGCATCTCCAATGGGTATAGGTACACTCCACAAAGTAAACATCCGCCATACAAACATAGCTAATGGACCTGCATGGCTAGCAAGTTCAGGCCATGATCCAGACAAACTCCTTCACTGAAAGTTAACTGCCAACAGACCTCTAGCATGAGCTGCATGTGTGCTTAAATCCTGCTTGAGGCACCATGAGGTCACCATCTACTGAGACACTAGAGAAGCCATAGCTAAGTAATGAAACCCAAAGAGTTCCACATGCAAAAGAACTCACATGAGAATGCATGCATTGCTCAATTCTGTTTAGTGATATGTTGTGCTTACACAACTAACTTTAAGAAAGGAAATCAGTTTTGGAGAGCTCATCAAACTTTAGATACCACTATCACTGTGAAACATAACAGATCAGTTTCGAAAGCATATTGAATAGATTAGTACCACAGGTCTCAGGTCACTGAGAGCAAGCCATTACCCAGATTCCAATTAACAAGATAATTATAATGTCAGAACCAATAATATCCATCTTGTAAATGATGTAATATGTAAATGGTTATATATAACAGTGTATCAAACCTATGAAACTAGATCAATTTTGAAAGTGTTGTATTCTGTTTTAGTTAAAACATACTGAAATAGTAATATACCATTCAATATACCATTGTTGGACAAAATACTTGTAGCAGAGTTTGGAACAACATGAGAATTGATGTTATCCATTTTTATATCTAATGTATGTAACAAAATTTATTAATTTTCAAAATAATTATGAGACTTTGCAAAATAATGGAAACCACTACATTTAAACAAATAGTCAAAAAAGAAGTACTGTTAATAGTGGCCAAAGGCTTCAGTCAAATGTACCTCAAAAACATGGTAGAATATTATGCTTAATTTTGTTATTGTGTAACTAATGAAACAGTAAAGTCATTGTTTGTTCTTCATTTTGATGTAAATTCAAGTGATACTACTGTTTTCTGGCTGATTTGTATGTAGGAAACTAATATTAGCAATTATACCATTTCTGCATGTATGTTAAATTAACTTGATGAAATACTTTTTAATTGCAATATCTAAAAGTCCGCCGCTAGTGGTCTCACAGTAGTGTTCTCGCTTCCCAAGCACGGAGTCCCAGGTTTGATTCCTGGATGGGTCAGGGATTTTCACCTGCCCCAAGATGACTGGGTGTTGCTGTGTCATCTTCATCATCATCATTCATCCCCATTATGTTTGGAGGAAGGCAACGGCAAACCACCTCCATTAGGACCTTGCCTAGTGCGGCGGTGCGGGTCTCCCGCATCGTTCCCTACGCTCTGTCAAGAAGCATGGGACTTCATTGCCAATATCTAAAAATTGTAATATCAACAATGAAGTAATTGTTTGAAAGTGTAAATTACGAGGGTGTGAGTTGGGAAGTTCATGGTTCACCACCTGTGTCGCTCTGAGTAATAAAATGCCATAAATGTATATTGGTGTATTCTTTACTTAATTCACCTAGCATGCAGAATGGATACAGATTTAAATCATTTTCTTGTAGAGAATTCCAGGACATTGAATGAGAACAATTTAATTACCTGAGTTACTCCACCCATCTGAACTGTTTATATTTCACCAAGTCTTAATTGCAACCAGATTTTATCACTTCACTGTTAAGAAATAAAATACATTTAGTTGAAGAAAGTTATGTGTCAAGTGGCAGGTAAGAGATTTCATAGGTCTGAGGAAAACAAGAGACTACATCCAATAGAACTAAGCCTACCAAAGATTAGATTAGTTACATTCAGTTTTCATTCTACAGACCCAAAAATGAAATGATTCTCACGGGTGTGGAACAAGTCAAAAAGTATGACATAAAACATTTGAATATAATACTCACTACTCTGATCATTTGTCAGGAGGTTGTCAAAATAAGTGAATACATTATGGTGAACTGGAACTGCTAATATTTACAGAATCCATACACTTCTGAATGAAACACAGTTGTGCACTATTAATAAATTTATCATACACAAAACAACTAGTCTTGACTGTTGTAATCAACAGTACTCTTTGTGCATTGGGAACAGCCTTATTTTATTCATTTATTTTTAAATTAGAAAGAATGTTGCTGTTACATCAGTTATCAAACCAAGCATGAGATTGCATAGTACTGGTAGGTTCCAAAAAGCTGCAAGCAGAAATGCTATTTTGCAGGGAATCGTGTTTCAGATTTTATTGATCATAGAGGTAAGGGGTCAAGTGTTTTGGATAGCCTTTGCCTTAGGGACCGTTTGTATACCTATCAGAAGATTGGGAATGCTGCAGCTATCCCACAGTACAGAGTCAAAATTTAAACATTGCACACTTCCCCCAGCCCAGGGAAATTAAGAAAACCAGTTAGTTCTTTTGCATTCGGTGTGGCCAAGGGTGGTCTGAGGCGGCTTATAAAAGCACTATTTCTTCAAGGGTGGTACCTGAGAAAACCCCAAAACACCATGATCTTTGGGTACAAAAAATACCAACTATGGGGATGATCACTTCTATAATTTCTTTTCATGGCAAGTCATTGAAATATTTACTATATGTTCTTAAGGTCATGTTCTCAGGGAATTCCAAAACTTTTTTTGATGCCGTTATCCGTTATTGGGATCTGGAGGTCCAAAGTTACCGTAAATCACAGAAAACTGCAAGAACCAGTTTTTAGTCATTTTTACACCATGAGCTGCAATTATCTAAATAACTAAACATAGTAAATTGCTCAAATTTTGACTGCACTTTCTTTAGGCATTTATCTGGAATCACCACTTTCCCATTTTCAAAAATCTTTATCCGTTATCAAGGTATTGCAGACAGTGGCAGCCGAAGAGAGAGGAGACAGTGCCAGTAGGAAATAAAGAGAGAGGAGACAGTGGTGGTATGAGAGAGAAGTGGGTGGCAGTGAAAAAGAGAGATGGATGAAGACAATAGCAGTGAGAGCCAAAGAGGGAGGAGATGGTGGTGGTCAGTGAAACACAGTGGCAGTAAAAGTGCAAGAGAGATGGATGGAGATAGTAGCAGCAGGAGTAAACGAGAGAGGAGACAGTGGAAATGATAAACAGAGATGAGTGGAGACTGTACATGGGTTTGGAGGGTCTGAACCCCCGTACCATCAAACTTTAAACTAAAAAGTATGCCCAATATCCCAAATCTCTTACACCAACATGTTGAAGTTTCCTAGTCTAGGGATAAAAATCCCAAGCAAACCATCCCAAAGGACATACACACAGAGGAGACAGTGGTGGATGGGGATAAATACAACATACTGCAAGTAAGAAAGAAAGAGACAATGGCAAAGGGGGAGAAAATGAATGGGACAAAAACAGTGGCAGCAGAACAGAGAAAGACAGTGCAAGTGGCAAGAAAAAAGACAGTGGAAAGCAAGAGCAAGACAGAAGGTTGAAGACAAAGACAGTGAGAGAGACAGACAGGAGAAAGTTCCATTGGGAGGAAAAGGAGACAGTGGGAGAGAAACATATATAGACAGTGGCAAAGAGAGGGAAATACTGAGTATGAAGGCTTCACTACAAATAGAGACTAGATGTCTGGATAAAAGGATTTGAAATGTTCTGCGCTGAAAGAGTATGAAGACGTTTGCATACCAAAATCTTTGGTGAGAAAGGTGGAATGCGGACTGAAGCAGACGATTTGACACTTTCTTGACAGAGTCTTTAAAGAGGTGCATGTCTTCTGTCTTTTCTGTGCTCTGACAGGAACATTTTTCAGCTGCTTTGATGTAACTGCTGTTTATCTTGCAATAGTAGCTTAATTTTCTTGATTGCATTTATATTTTTCACAGGGAGTCGTTAGTTGCATATCAGTACATACTCTGCTAACCACTGTGAAGTGCATAGCAGAGGGGCATTAGCATGGTGCCACTTGTTGGGATTTCTTCTTTGTTCCAATCATGTACAGTGTGTGGGAAGAATGACAGCTTAAATGCTTGTGTTTCACTGTATGAGGTTGAATAAAATATAAATGGGACTTCAGTTAAAAAAAGTCATTTACTGAAAAACAAAAGGCAGTTACAATTTATTTTTACACATAGTTTCTCTCTTTAGAAACACATTTTTCTGACTGAGAAGGAAAGTTTCTTTTATCACTGCATTGTGGAATGAAACTGGTTGCATCAGGAGCCAACTGCACACAAATTCCTCACATCTTCACCATTTTCACATTGTTGTCCTTCTAGAGCTTCTTTAAGCAGTCCAAACTAATAGAAATTGCAGAGCAATAGGTCCAGGCTGTATGGAAGATAATCAAGTTGAATCCAGTGCATTTTGTGTAGTTTGGGGTGTAGTATACGGCCTGGTATTGTTGTGGAGGAGGATGACCTATTGAATTGGTTGGTCTCTTCCTTCTCAATGATATGTATCCCTCACCTTCTTCAACAGCTTGCAGTAGTACCACAGTCCAACATAACAGTCATGACATTCTGTCTGGTTTTTGTTACCCATAATGATAGCAGCACCCCAAGTGGCCAGCAAGCAACACTTCTGAATACAATATTGGATGAGTGTGAATACTAATGATTATACTGGTTTGAAACATAGTTTTTACACTAGGAAATATATGTAGTGCCATAAAAATCAGCAATAACTAAAATACTACAGCACATTTGTAATTCTTTAGTTTCCTAAGGACACAGGGAGGTATGAAACAGTACATCACAGGACAGCTCATTCACAATTCTCTTGCAACAGACCCATATTTACTGAATAATGTCATTTTCCTTTAGCAACAGAAACTTGCTAGTAAACACCAGAAGACCTAACCCTTTGCAGAAACACATCATATATCTACCCAACAAAGTTGAGTTATGTTCACTATACTTTCAGCCAGATCAGTGAACATGGAATGTAGGAAACCTATATGGAATGCAATACTTACATTGTTTAATCCACCAAATAAGCCACCACACCTGTAGCTTGAAGGGAAACTACACAGATGTGATAATAAATCGTGGAAAGCGATAGAACTGTTTCCCAACACAGAAGAAACCAGTTCCTCAATTGTTACTAAATCTTAGTCACAAACATCAATAATAATCAATGCATGTTCTTTTGAAGCAAAGGTAAGTTATGTTTTATGTAGCCTGGTGTGAGTTACAGTATGGTAGGTTCCTGCTCGGCTTTCCTACCGGTGATCTGCTGCAACGAGTTCACAGGTAGGTGTAGGTAATGGATAAAAAAATTACATTCACAAAAATAATCATGTATTAGGAAGTCAAATGAGGTGTAAGAATGGGTAAATCACTAAATAAATAAGAAAGTTGCTGTTGCAGAATTTTTTACATAAATAGATTTATCATTGATTTCCTCCCTTTTTAGTATATTGTACAGTATTTTGATTTTTCACATTAACAAAGCCGAAATTACATTGTTTGCTCTTATTATACAAAAATATGTCTGATCACATTAGAGGCAAGCATACTACTGCCTCACTCTGTGGAAATAACAATATTCCAAAGGATTTACAATTTTTCTTAATGAATGAATTCCTACTAGTTTTCGTTACATTATTGATTTCGATTATTATTTCATAAATGAGTCCAGAAATAAACATAGTAAATGGTACAGGATTGCATAATTAATAATAGAAACTTTAAATGTGCAAATAATTCATAATTTCAAATGTTTCTAAAAAAATTATTTTAACAGTACATTCAGAACTAGTACTTATTGATTATATCATTGAAACTAAAAAATTTTATAAAGTAATTCCTTTTCATAACATACTGTGTATGAAATTATATGAAAGTTTTCAGAAAAGCAACTGAGATTCTACTGACCAGTCCAAAATTTGGAAAACAATATTGGTATCGACAACTACTATTGAGGAAAAGTAATGCTAGAGGAGGATGTCCCATTACAGACTCCATAAAATTTTTTTAAGTGTCAAGAAAAGTACCTATCATAACAACAACAAAAAATGTGCTTCTCAGGCATGAAACAAGAGTTTCCATTGTCTTGCTTTCAGCAGATAAAGTTGCAAATATACACATATTTGAAAGTATTTCTTCATGAATAAGTTGCAATTTTTGTCACTGAATCAGTGTGATTCAGCTGTTTTCACATGTACTTCAGGGTAACTTATGTCTCTTGGTAATTACTATTGCATGGTGTACACAAAAATTACAACTACTTTGTTAATTACTCAGAAAATAAGTAAACACAAACATTATCCTTACAATGCATGTGACTAGCTGTTATCTGGAATGCTAGTGCCGCTCCATCTGTCGAATGACAACAACTCCCACACCAATGAGGGTTGTGACTGTATGTATTAGACTGTGGTAGTATGCAGCATTGATTGTGTGTTGCTCTTTGCACATGCAAGAAATCAATGAGCAAAATGCTTCACTGGGAAAGAAAAAAAAAAAGAAACCACAGTTGAAAGAAACTTGTCAGCTGACAGCTGAATCTTGGCGTTCACTGGGCTCATTTCCCTTTCATCCACTCTTTACTGGCTTGTTTGGAATTGGGAGTGTAGTGATGGGCCAACATGATCTGACTCAAAAATGTGTCACATTCTTTCACAGTCCTTGGTGTACACCTCTGACAGACCTCCAAAAGTCTCAACTTCTGATTTTTGGTCAAAAGGTGAGGGATCCATCTAGAACTTACTCCAACCTCTTCTGCAATTTTTGATACTCTTGCCTGTTGATCATCTTCAAGAATGTCTTGAACCACATAAATATTTTCACCTGTAATGCTGGTCCAAGGACAGTGACTGTATTGCTGATTTTCCACAAATTCACATACTCCCTTGAAGTCCTTATGCCATGCAAACAGCCTTGCAATTAGTGTAATTTTATCTTTAGTAGAGTGATATGTAGGAGCTGAAGAATATCTCTATATTCTTCACTTAATACTGTTTTCGAAATTTAGTAAGAAGGCTTTCGTAGGATAATTTGCAACTGTCTTCAAGAGTCTGCCGTTTCGAGGTTTGCAGCATTTCTGTGATGCTTGCTTGTGAATCAAACAAACCTGTCACCATTCTGCTGCTCTTCTTTGCATACATTCAGTATCCCCTGTTAGTTCTATTTGGTATGGGTCCCACATACCTGAACACTTTTCTAAGATAGGATACACAAATGATTTGTAAGCAGTCTCTTTTGTAGACTGGCACATTTTCCCAGTGTACTGCCTATGAGCCAAAGTCTGCCACCTGACTTACATACAACTGAACCTATGTGATCATTTCATTTCATACCCCTACCAATTGTTTTACCCAGGTATAAGTGACTTATTCTAATTATGAATCACTGATAATAAAGCCCTAGAATACTTTTTTTGTTTGTTCTGTGAAATGCATAACTTTAATACATTTAAAGCAAGTTGCTAATCTTTACACCACTTTGAAATCTTATCACAATCTTGCATGGCACAGGTGCCAACACACCTGCTTCGGGCAGGCCTGAAATTACTATTACTTCTGTAGATGACTCTCCATCCGAGATAATATGCTGTGTCTTGCCTACTAAGAGAGCCTCAACCCAGCCACACATTATGTATTAATAACCCATATAATCACACTTTGGTTAGGAAATGATGGTGTAGTAGCAGGTCAAAGGCTTTTCAGAAGTCAAAAAATACTGCCTCTACACGATTTCCTTGATCCATTGCTTTCAGGATGTCCTGTGGTATTCCGTATTTATTATTTTTTATTATTTATTTGTTGCTCAGGCGAATCTAGGATTGTACAGTGTACAAAAGTTATTCCTTAATTACTACTGTATGCATTTCTTTAAATGTTTTATGCACATCACTTCAACAAAAAAATAATATTACCATACACAATATTTTATTACTTTATACGTTTCACTGACACAATCTTAATCGGTTCTACATTTTGTTTTTATACATCTATACTCCCTTTCTGTATAGAAGCAGTGCTTGATCAAGTAATCCTTCACAGTTGATGTGAGATTATTACTGCCCCTTATTATTTTTGTGGATCTGGACAATATTGTATTGTATTTGTCAGTTGCACATTTAAATCATTTATTTGTCTTGTGTGGCAGCTGTTTACAGATTCATTGAGGATGATTCAAGGATGGTTAATGTTTAATTTTTTATAATAATTACATTTTATAGTATGTAAATAAATGGAACTGATAGTATTTATTAATAGGTTTCTGCTTGATAATACTTCATATACTCTTACCATTAGTGTAATAATCTTTCTCTGTTATATAAATTACTTCAAACTTGCTCCACAATTCCCCCAAACACTACACTAAATTTCTGTACCAAGTGAGCAGTAGGCAAAATGTATATTCCTGAGATTATCATTTAATTGGATAGGTAAAAAATCTACTGCATCAGGAGAATTTTGAAAACCTGAGAGCTTAAAGGTGGAAGACAGCACAATATGCAAGACACAGATTACTGCTAAAAAATTGTTTATGAGTTAATAAGAGTGAAAAACTAAGTGCATTGTACATAACATTGTATTAATAAACAACAGTACTTACATTTTGACAGTTGCCATCCTTTCCACGCCAAACATTCCCTTCCATACAGCCTTGGCATTTGACGCAAACGTATTTGTGATGCAGACTGATCACAGCAATACACCACCATTCTGACCTCAGCCTTCACTGTGTAATGTCTCTTGCAGCGGTCTCTCTGCGATATTTTCAGAAATTTTATAAATTATATAACTCAGTACATATCTCGAAATATCTCTTCTTATCTTACCAATTATCAATGCAAAGTAGTTTCAAGCACAATTATTCCTTGGAGCGTCCATTTACTCCATGGAATAGCTTCTCTGCTATCTATGTTTTCTCTTATAAAAAGAATAGGGGACTTCTTGCCGATGAGTCGTGAAAGAAGGATGTATATGTATGTATTGTTGAGCTAGTCACCATCTTGAAGAGATTCTGTATGAGAAGGAATTTAATACATGAACTAAACTACAGTAAGTGTGTTCGCGTATTATTTAACTGATTATTATTGACAGTGTCTGCTTACTATGCTGTGTTGCATGGGATCAGTGGGGAATGTCTGATTTACACTGGACGAACCTGCCGTTTTGTATGCTCAAGATATCCAGTTACTTCAAATAAATAGGCTAGCACGGTCTTACCAGCAGATCTCCGGTCTTCCCCATGTGATCACCGAAAGTTAATAATTATTACAAATGTTTTCAGGAGATCGACTGACAATTTTCGTCGCACCGAGACTTTGAAATGGCTTCACTGCCTTATGGAATTTAAGTTAAGCTCAATTTAATCAGGATAGAGCAGTATTGAACTGTGTGAATGTGATAAGCCTGCCTTGTAAATGAAAATTCCCTTAACATACGCATGTTTTTACTATCCTGATCAGTGAAGCTAAATCAGGCCGGTGTGAGAGAGGTTTTAAAATTTTAGATCCCACAAAAAATATATTAAAACTGGACGTAATTACCCTACCAGCCTACATCAAAAGCAGATTTCCTGGGCCATCACATCCAATCCTAGTACTGCTGATCCCTCAAAAAAACAACTTTGGAGCACACCATTGGTCACTCTATAGTAATGTATTATCCAGCTACTTTGACAAGGCCATGACTTCTTGAAATCATGCCCTGAAATGAGATCCATTCTTTCTGAGATTTTGTTCATTACCTAGGATATCTTTTCGTCATCCTCCCAATCTCTGCAACATTTTTATCAGACACATGCTCCTTCTGCACTCATTTTCCTGCCCTATAGCTCCTACCCCTGTGGCCATCCCCGCTGCAAGATTTGCTCTGTCCATCCTCTTACCACCACCTATACCAGCCCTGTAACTGACAAAATATATACTATCAAAGGGAGAGGCACTTGTGAAATGACATGTTATATATCAGCTATTATGTAAACACTGTTCAACCTTCTACATCAACATGACTACTACCAAATAATCAGTTAGGGGGAATGCGCATAGGCAGAGGGTGTATACTGGCAGCACAGAACATCCCATTGCAGAGCGTGCACTACAACATAACAGTTATGACCACAGTGCCTGTTTCATCATACATGCCATCTGGATTCTTCCCCCAGACACCAGTTTCTCAAAACTCCACAGGTGGCAGCTATCACTACAACATATCCTTGGTTCTCACCACCCTCCTTGCCTTAATTTCTTCCATCTCAGCATTTCTTCACTGTAAATACTCTTTGCTTCACTCCATTTTAGTTTCCTACATCTTTCATTGTCTTTCCCATCTATTTTTTTCAAGTCTCCCTCCCACCTCTTTTACAAAGAATGCACTTAGCTTTTCACTCTTATTAACTTGTGCATGATGTTTAAGCAGTAATCTCTGTGTGCATATTACCCTGTCTTCCACCTTTAAGCTCTCAGGTTTTGCAAATCTTGTCCGATGTAGTCCCCAACAACCAGTCTTTCCTTCTCATCCCGTACGGTAAGTCTCTCCTGACCTGGGGTTCTGGGTGACTTTCCCAAAATCTACCCCTTTTCCTCGACCTCTCCAGTCCTTTTCCTTACAACTGTCTATTATGTGTGTGTTGTACCACTGCTTGGTGTAGACTTTTTATCTATCCAGTTACATTACATTGTCAAAAATTGATTATTTTCATTGCGAAATTATCATTTGATGTATGATTTCTTAGTATTCATATTCTCAAACATGGTTTGCTCGGTTTTCTCTTTTAGTAATCTACAAGTGTATCCAATTTCTTGCTCTGTAATATGCATGTACCAATAAATTTTGTTCATTCTGTTTTTCCATTTGCTACTCCATTTATTTCAATTTGAGGATAGCTGGTGCCCTTCTCTGGATTATGAATAGTTTTTTTCCAGATTTAAAATCAAACAATCTGTATCAAAGTACACTTATACATTCTTTGCGATGACCTTAATGTTGTCAAAGGTTTCTTTGGTACTTCCTGTAATTAAAATGCTGGCATCATCTAGAAATTCATGTAGTTTTCTGTTTCTACTGTTTATATCCAAATCATTTTCATAGAGTAAAAACAGGATCAGATCCAGTATAGAACCTTGGGAAACTCCATGTTTGACTACTAATACATATGACCGATGGATACTGACTATGTTATTTACTTCATGTGTTATCTCTATGAGCTATTTCGTGTAATGGAGGTATGATTTAATCCAGTTATGTGTTGCTGCTCTAATACCCCAATTCTGAATTGTACAAAATAATTTATCATGACTGATGGTATCAAAAGCTTTCAATTAGTATATGAATATGCTTTAGTGATGTTCCTTCTACATGCACAAAAGAATGTTAAACACACAAGCTTTATCATTTGGTGTGTTGACAGTTTGTAAATTTTCATTCAACTGTATATTATTAATTTCAATTTTTTTTTTTACTTCACCCTCCATGAACCACAGAACTTGCCATTGGCAGGGTGGCCTGTGTGCCTCAGTGATACAGATTGTGTGCCTCAGTGATACAAATGGGCACACTACAGGTGTAACTACAACAGAGGGGTATCTTTTGAGAGACTAGACAATCATGTGGCTCCTGAAGAGGGGCAGCAGCCTTTTCAGTAGTTGTAGGGGCAACAGTCTGGATGATTGACTGATCTGGGTTTGTAACATCAACCAAAATGCCTTGCTATGCTGGTACTAGAAATGTCTGAAAACAAGGAGGAAGTACAGCTGTAATTTTTCCTGAGGGCATGCAGCTCTACTGTGCAGTTAAATGACGTTGGCATCCTCATGGGTAAAATATTCCGGAGGTAAAATAGTCCTCCATTTGGATTTGTGGGTGGAGACTACTCAGAACAAAGTAATGAGAAACAAAACTGGCATTCTACAGATAGGGGCATGGAATGTTAGATCCCTTGATGACACAGATAGACTAGAAAATTTAAATAGGGAAATGTAACAATATTATGAAAAGGAAAGTTGCTGCTCACCATATAGTGGAAATGCTGGGTCACAGATAGATACAACAAAAAGACTGTCAGAAATAAAGCTTTCAGCTATTAAGGCCTTTGTCAACAACAGATGTGTACACACACACACACACACACACACACACACACACACACACACACACACACACACACACCTCTGCAGTCCCAGGCAACTGACTGGTTTCAGTTGCCTGAGACTGCAGCCGGGTGTGTGTGTGTGTGTGTGTGTGTGTGTGTGTGTGTGTCTGTGTGTGCTTGTGTTTGTGTATGTGCAGATGGATATGTGTGTGTCTGTGCGAGTGTATACCTGTCCTTTTTTCCCCCTAAGGTAAGTCTTTCCGCTCCCGGGATTGGAATGACTCCTTACCCTCTCCCTTAAAACCCACATCCTTTCGTCTTTCCCTCTCCTTCCCTCTTTCCTGACGAAGCAACCATTGGTTGCAAAAGCTAGAATTTTGTGTGTATGTATGTGTTTGTTTGTGTTTCTATTGACCTGCCAGTGCTTTCGAAGTCACATCATCTTTGTTTTTAAATATATTTTTCCCGCGTGGTATATTTTTCCCGCGTGGAATGTTCCCCCCCCCCCCCCCTCTCTCTCTCTCTCTCTCTGTATATATATATATATATATATAAAAAAAAACAAAGATGATGTGACTTACCAAACGAAAGCGCTGGCACGTCGATAGACACACAAACAAACACAAACATACACACAAAATTCAAGCTTTCGCAACAAACTGTTGCCTCATCAGGAAAGAGGGAAGGAGAGGGAAAGATGAAAGGAAGCGGGTTTTAAGGGAGAGGGTAAGGAGTCATTCCAATCCCGGGAGCGGAAAGACTTACCTTAGGGGGAAAAAAGGACGGGTATACACTCGCACACACACACATATCCATCTGCACATACACAGACACAAGCAGATATTTTATACATAAAGGGATACACTGCCATTTGAATGCTTATTACTGTATTCTTCCTCTGTACAATCCAGAGTTCAGATTTTATGCCATTATCAAGTAGTATGCTAGGAGTATTAGACCATTAACACATCAATCTGGTAAAGTCAGCCCATATGTATCTTAAATGCATGTGGTTTGAGCTGACTTTACCAGATATGACCAGTTAATGGTCTAAGAACTTTTAACATTGTACTTAATAATGACATAAAAGGCAAAATCTAAATTGTACGAAAACAAATACAGTAATATACAATCAAATGGCAGCATATTCTTTCAAAAAATACTGCCTGACTGTGGTTCAGCACTATAGAAACCTTTTGAAATGTGGTGCTGCAGAAGAATTCTGAAGATGAGGTGGATAGATCATGTAATTAATCAGGAGATACTGAATAGAATTTGGGAGAAAAGAAATTTGCACTACAACCTGACTAGAAGGGATTGGTTGACAGGACACATTCTGAGATATCAAGGGATTGCCAATTCAGTGGTGGAGGGAAGTACGGGGGTAAGAACTGTAGAGGGAGACCAAGAGATGAAAAAGTAAGCAGATTCAGAACGATGTATGATGCTGTAGATATTGAAGGATGAAGAGGCTTGCATGGATAGAGTAGCATAGAGAGCTGCATGAAACCAGTCTTTGGACTGAAGACCACAACCTTCCTCTTTCTTTCGTTAGAAGATTCCAAACCGCTTTCATTTTATTGGCTGCATTTCTTAAGTACCTGTCATCTTTTACCATTTTGGCTCTTTTTATTACCTTCCTGAGGATTGTTTTATAGTTTTTAAAATACCCATCAAATTCATGCATTGAGTAACAGATTTTAGTAATTCTATACAGAAAATGTGTCCATCCACAAGATTTTCTATTACCAGGAGTGACCCATTTATCTGTGTGACTGCTTTTTGAACTCTAATTTTGGTGGAAATGCTACACCAAACTGATATGTAGTTGTATCAATGATGATGATGATGAGGTCCCATACTCTGAGGAACGTAGGGGATGATGTGGGAGACCCACACCGCCGACTAGGCAAAGTCCTAGCGGAGGTGGTTTGCAGTTGCCTTCCTCCGACCATAATGGGGATGAATGATAATGATGAACACGACACAACAACACCGAGTCATCTCGAGGCAGGGAAAACCCATGACCCCACCGGGAATCGAACCCGAGACCCCATGTGTAGAAAGCGAGAATGCTACCGCAAGACCATGAGCTGCGGACAGTTGTGTCAATAAAGACATTAAATTTCTCAGACATATTCGCAGTGCTTTATGTTTGTTCCATGACTCTTATTTTTCTATATATTTTCTAAATGGTTTGATCTCCTAATCATTGTTAAGTTGTACTCTCATATATGCTTGTCAGTTTGTTGGCATTATCACTTTCAATGTGGGAACTTATGGCTTGTCGATCGTGGTCTTCAATTCCAGTCTTTAATATTTCTGCTTTATATTTGTATTTTTTATTTGGTCCAATAAATCTTACATGTACAGTACAGCACATCAGATATTAGACTTCTTAATGCAAATATATCTTCATGTTTACATGTATTTTATTTGTATTAATGAATACAATTTTTTCAAGCTCTGAATTATAATTAAAGCACTTTAACTACAAAAATACATCTGAAAATATGAATAAACTGATATTAATGATTACAGTCTTTACATGCTACAAGTAAATAGTAACATTTATGAAATAAGTAAGTGATAAAGAATGTGTTATATACTTAACATTAACATTCCAGCCCAAGATGCTGGAGTTGGTGATCATGTGTGGATGAGATGTGCTTGGTTGTGTGTATCTCTCTTTTATTGATGAAGTGTCTTTCAATCGTGCCTGTCTGCAACTTGACGTGTCTTTTTTATGGTAAGAAGCACAATCTGTCTTTTCCTGCATTGTTGATGTTCCTACCTAGTGTTTCCACGGTTTGATTAACATTAATTTTCTTATTTCCAGACTATAGAAGCAATGTATTGATAGTAATTTTTTATTTTTGTTTTAAATTTTTTAGATCATTTATTACTACAGTTTCTTTTGGTAACTTATTGCAAATAATTTTACTGTGGTGTAACGTCTCTTTTTTTGCACAAACTAGGTTTTATATGGAGCATGTGAAAGAGAGTTTACTGTATTGTGTTATGATGATGAAGATTTCCATTTTTGTGGAGGACACTAAAATTTGTTATTGCATATTTCTTTATAAACACTGAACTATCAAAGAGGTAAATACATGGAAGAGGAAGAGTGATCAGCAGGGTTTGTACCTTTTTATTCCAGCTATGATTCTCACTATTATTTTTTTGCATCCTGAAGAGCTTTAGACAGGATGGTGAGTTGCCCCAGAAAATGATCCTATACTTCAGAACAGAATGCATATTAGCATAGAAAACAGTCATTAGACAGATCTTATGACAACAGTTTTCATGCATTTTCATTAAACAGCACACGGCACTTATTCTCTTAAATACACAATCAATGTTAATATTTCATCTAAGGTTACCATGGAGCCAGATCCCCAGCTTTTTATTAGCTATATATTTGCCTGAAATCTTCACTGTTTCTCTTGACTTTATGAAAATTTAATGCTACTGTTTTACTTTTATTTATTATTAGTTTGTTTTGACTGATCCAGTTTACAACACTAGTTAACGTTTCAGATAGTGTTGTCTGTAACATTCCTGCTGTCTTACCACTGACTAAAATACTTGTGTCATCTGCAAACTGGATAGCACTATGACACTATGCTTTAATGCTAGGTCATTTATATAAAGGGTGTCTCTCCTACGAGTTGACAGGTGGTTTTTTTCTGGTGTTATAGGGGATATTTGAAATTTCGCTTTTTTAATTGTATGGATGGAGTCAGCCCAAGCAAATACTGATCAACACGCCTTTCATGTGACACCCATTGCAGATGGAAAGCATTGGTCTGTTTTCCATTGCAAACAAAATGATTTTTAAAGTGGAATTTTATGTACCCATTCAATAGGGTGGTCTCAGATTAGTGTGATATTTGTTTTATTGGTATGTACTAACAGGGACAGTATAACTCAAAGAATAATCAGGACTTCAGCAATGACAGGCTGCCCCAGCCTGCGCTATCTGCAACGGCCAAGCATGCAGTGCTACTAAGTTACTGCTGGACTGCTGTTTATTCTGTGTGTGTAACTGTCCTTGTTAATAAAAATAAAATGACTAGATAATTTGGGGGCTCCCTATTGAATGGGCACGTCATATTCTGATTTAAAAATAGTTTTTTTTTTGTAATGGGAAACTAACTGATGCTTTCTTTTGACGTGGGGCATCACAAAAAGACATGACAAGCAGTAATTGTTTGGGCTCACTCTAGCTACACACTGCACAAACGAAATTGCAAATATTTGCTGAAAAAAATGAAAAATGTGCACGAAAACTTTTAGCAGGCACACCCGGTACATCAAAAATAGGCTGGGACCTAGTACTGACGTATGCCATACTATATTTCTTTGTACTCAGAACAGTGCGTGATTGAGTTACTGTCTTCTTGAAATGGTATTCCTACTACTTGCTTGCAGTCAGTAAGACATAATCTAAACCAGTTGTTAGGTATACCTCAGATAACAATATTCTCAAGTTTCTGCAGCAATAGGATATGCTCTATGATTTCAAAGCCCTTAGATATGTTGAGGCAAATGTCAGTAACTTTTTCTCCACTATCAAGTTTTCGCTTTGTAATGTTCTTGATTAGAGTTAATAATTATTTGACCTATTTTGAATTTTATGCTACAAGTTTCTCCTGTGGGGAAATGAGTTGTGATTTCCAAATTGCAAGAGTCTAAGAGATTCAGTAACTTGTTCTTACTTAACGGGGTTTCAGTACACTCAGAAGCATTAAGCAAACTGTCAGTCAAAGATGACTCGTGTGTGGTCACAGTTGATCACCAGCGATATCGTTTCTTGTTGCAGAGTTACCACAAGTCTATGTTGAAAATATCACAGCCGAGGATGGTTTGCTTATTTTTTAGTTTGAATTAATGTATTTTCCATGTGCTGAAGAAAGTAGGGGCTTCTACAAATGTTCTGAGTGATGGCAATTCTGTGGCTATTTCAAAATGCTGTTGACTGTCTTACATTGTACTAGGTATTTGTAAGCTACTCCTTTTTTGACAAAAACACTGTTTCCATCATATGGGAGAGTTTTTCTACAAGTGTATGCTGCCAATTAATAGTTTGTTATGTTCACTGTTTGTAATGCATCCCCTCTTACGCATTGCTCATTCAGACACAGTACAAAAGCCTCAGCTGACTCGTCTGCAGGCATCATTTCCAGTTCTGTTGACTTATCGCGTAGGAACTGAACAATCTGATGGAACTGCATAAAATAATGGAGTGCTTCAATGAGTACCTATCTTTGCTTAGTTTGCTGACTTTCTTGTTAAATCTTTCATGTGGATAGTCTGTTTTTCTGGCGGATAGAGATCTATCATTTTTTGACCCATGAAAACCTGTAACAAGTCTGTTTACAATACACTGCCACCTCAAATGATCAGGTTTGCCACCAATGCTCTGTCACATCTGTGGAGAGTTCCCCATACCACAATGATGAAACTCAGATGTTGTGTGATTGTGCATTGTCTCGCTGAATGTGCAGGTCCCCTGTGGTCTGCTGTAGGTAGGTGTGGATGTGCATGCTACCAGACAGTAGTTTCCTGTGTTGTTTACAGCCAAGAGACTATGGTAAGCTCATCAGGCCTTCATTTCATTCTGTGTGAACGTTCTTGATATGAGAATACCTTGCTCACCTACTCGAAAAGTGCCTTATTGGCCTGTGGTTTTTGATGCACTTGTAGCCTGCCAGCAACATGTACCAACGAATACCATTATTTGACAATTCAAGCATTGTTCTTCCCTTTTCTGAGCATCCAGTTGTTGGGTTCCTGCACCTATAACAAAAAGTACTCCATATTCTTGTCAATTTTCTTGAAGGCACATAAGTGGGCCATGAAATAGTAGTTTTGACAGATTGTTTTATTATGTAGAATATATAACTGAATATAAAAAATATGTGCATACTAAACAACCCACACATTAGAAAATCATGTAGGATTAAGTGATGTACTGGGTGGTGAGTATTATATCTACCATCTTCAAATGACAACAGTAACATCATGAGTGCAAATAGCAATTTAATACAGAGATGAAATACAAGTACATAAATTGGAAATTACTTTACCATGTAAAACATATCAGCTGATCTCACAACACCACAAAAATAACTTTTTCCAAATGTCTCCCATTCATCTGGATGCACTGAAGGTATCGCAGGAAGACCTTCATAACACATCTTAACGTATCTCGTGGAACGGTGCTTGTTTCATGGCAAATGACAGTCTTAACTTTGTTAATTGTCTGCAAATGCCGAGGCGCATTCCTTCACATAACCCTAGAAGAAATGCTCCAGAGCTGTTAAATCTGGGGAGTGGGATGGTCACATCACACGCCAAAGTGGGATATGATACCATTTGGAAATTTTTGTTGGAGTGCAGCCATACTTCGGTGAGCTGTGCGAGCCGTTGTACCATCCTACAGAAACCAAATATCATTCAGCAACCCTCTTTCCTGAAATTATGGAATGAGGAAATTCTGCAACATTTTGAAGTACCAGTCAGTATTCACCATTGCTACACATGCAGTGTCATCCTCAATAAATAGGGGCTCTTTATCCTACAGCTGCCAACTGTTGCAGCTTTTGGATTCAATTGGGGCTTCTCACATAAATATTATGGATTTTCCTGAGACAAATACCAGATGTTTTGCTTGTATCCAGTTTGAAGTTGGCTTCATTGGATATCAGTATTTGTTTTAGAAGCGCAGCTGTTTTGATTAATCATTGTGATACATCAATGCGGTTGGTGAGTATGTTTTGCCTGTCAATAGCCCTCAACTCTTGAATCACAAGCAGTTTCTGTGGAAACTTCAAATCATCTAGTAAGTAGCCCGGTGAACGTGGTGACACTTGTATGTGCGTGTCACCATACTGAACATTTGAGTGTGTTGACTGGCGACTCCATGGCATGTCATGTGCACCACGACCAAATAGTAGATAGATTTTCCTTCAAATTCTATCTGAGTGTGTGTTCAAGTATATGCACACTTGTTCCAGGTTCCCACATGTTCAAACAGTTCTTCCCTGGCCTTGTTCAAAACACTACCAATGGTCCTCTACAGCCTCACCCATCTGAGAATACTGTGCTTCTTGGGGATAGCCAAATGGTGACCATTACTGTTCCATCACAATACCCATGGAGCATCTGACACACAACCAGTTTGGAGAAAGGCTTCCACCACTGCAGTTCACATCTGCACATACCATCACTTATGGTATACTAATTGCCAGGTTCCCTCCTATTCAACTCACATTTGGCTAGTGTTGGCATCTGCAGCTAGAGATACAGTACACTCCACCCCATATACTGTCACACACAACTGACTGTACAGTGTAGAAATAAACATAAAAGAGCTATATACATATTGTCAAAGACAACAATAAAGGAAGCCAGCATGGCACAGAAGAGTAGTTTAGTTTTCCACCTTATTTTATTATGCAACACAGCAATAAGTTTAGTATTTTGGAAGGAAGAATGGCTCACAAATTGTGGAAAGCTATATAACAAAGAGCCTGGTTTTACACTTTGTCACTACTTCTCTAATGGAGAAGATGGTATTCTTACTGTCATAAACTGAAAGATCTGTAAATTAAATTAACCTTTCTCACTCACACTTTATAAAAATGTTTGATAAATGTGTCAGACAGGTCACTTACGAGATGTCCAGCCCTTGGGGAGGGGGTGGCAGTGGAGAGTGAAGCGACAGAATATCCAGTCTCCCTCTAAATCGATTATGAGGTTTTAAGGAACCAAATGGCTACAGTCATTACTCCCTCCATACTGGGTATGTAAGAATCATAGGAAAAACCATTCAGTTTTAAACTACAAACAAAGAGGGATAAAAGAAAACTGGCACAGTGCAGCCATAAATAGTGTTAAGAATAAAATTTTTAGAAAATGAGGGGATAAATTGTAAGAGGGTAGAGTAGACCAGTAACCAACCCACCGTTGATTCTAATAGGTCTACGACTTTGCTTCCAACATTTTGTAGTAGATAGCAGTAGCAGCAAGTGGTGATGCAGATGGTAGGTCATATCATATAATAAGCTCAGGCATTTTTAAACATGACACCATCAAAATATTAGTTGATTTGTAATTGCATCATAAAAATATTCTGAACTGAGTATGGCAAACTTATGAGCTCAGTTCTCGTCATTTGTGGGAAGTTTTAACTTTATGTTTCAATATGAAGAAATCTATGGACAAGGCTCATAAAATGCTGGGTAGGACTTACAGTGAGCATCTATTTGTGAAAGAACATGCTGATAATGTTTTCAGCTCTTCAAGAAGGGTGATTTTGACATCAAACACAAGCATGGCGATGGAAGAGGAGGAGAAGACGACGAGGAGGAGGAGGAGATTAGCGAGGTCAACAGAGATGGAACACAAGCTCAGATTACAGAAGGATAGAGAAGGAAAGCGGCTGTGCCCTTTCAAAGAAACCATCCCAGCATTTGCTTGGAGCGATTCAGAGAAATCACAGAAAACCTAAATCAGGATGGCCGGATGCAGGTTTTAACCATCATCTTCCCGAATGAGAGTCCAATGTGCCACCCTGCTCGGGCAGAGTAAGAGAGAAGATTTTTGAAGTTACTGAAACCAATGGAAACAATCACACAAGGCCATTATCAAAAGCAATTGATGTGTTTGAGCCGAGCACTGAAAGACAAGTGGCCACAATGCACAGATAATTATGAACAGGCAATTTTGCAACATGGTAATGCTTGAATCCATATCGCAAAAACTGTCAAAACACACAAAGAAACATTGGAATGGGAAGCCCTAGCCCACCCCCTGTGTTCTCCAGACATTGCTCCCTCTGAAGACCACCTTTTTAGATCAGTTGCACATGGCTTGGCTGATTGCCACTTCTGGTCACATGAACAAGTGCAAAATTGAATTGATTCATGGATGGATCTCTTCAAAAGACACCTAGAGTTCCTCCACTGTGGGACTGGTATGTTGCATGAAAGATTGGAGAAAGTAGTGGCTGGGCTTTGAGTCAAACTGTTGTAGATTTTTCACAACAGAGCCTCAAACTTCAAGAAAAAATGACAGAAGTGTAGTTGTATGTCTAATATAAGGAATCGAACTCCTACACATAATACATCTTCAGACATCTGATTATTTTGCAAATGAATTAATGTGTTAAAATTTGACATTAAGTATGTAAAAGTTTATCACTGAAAATACAAAACCCTAATTATGTCTTATCAGTTTTGTATTATTCACTCACACACTAATGAAAGTTTTGTAGGTGTCTTCAGTGGTATATGTGGACACTGTCTGCAAAATGGATAGTGAAAAGAGATAGTGGTACAGAGCTAAAAAAAAACCAATATGCTTGATGTTGTTTCATCGCATAAACAACGAGTATTCGGTAAGTGGTAAACTGTTTTCCTTTCATTATTTTGTGGAGCGGCAGGTGAGAAATAGTTTAGAAAGGGTTTGAAATTATGTTTAAAATTTGTTGAAGTCACAAAGTGCTCTCAGTATCGAACACTTGATAAGTATATCCTGGATAACTTACACTCTGTTTTAAGAAAAGGTAGTTTTTCATGCATCTTAATGTTTATGGTGTCATAATTCCTGAACAGGGACCCATAGAACGGTATAATTTTACAGGTACATCTTCGATGGTGGTACAATTGGATACGGTCTGCAAAAACTGTGTTATGACTGGAAGTAGTAGCAAATAAGTCATAATTAAAATGTCATACCTGATGCTGGAATTTTGGTGTATGAACAGTGAAAATATAGTAAGCAATAAACTTTCTTCATTTCATTATTTTGTGGGCAGTGCCAGTGACAAAAAATTTCAGGAAGGTTCATAATTATGTGTAAAGTTGCTTGGAAGTCATTAAGTATTCTCATTCTCAAATACTGGATGAATATAGTCTGGGTAATTTGCATGCTTTGAGTTTGCTGTCTCAAGGCATAGACACAGTTTATAACTTTAATACAAAATTATTATAAGTGACTGAAGAGATTTCATGGATTCCTGCAACTACATTAATTCATTTACTGTAACAAGCTCAACAAATCTTATAGAAAAATTAAAAAAGTTTTATATTGTTGCAGCCATGTTTCTAATTTCTTCCCTGAGAGCGAAGCAGTGAACAGTCAGAAAGACAGCGACAGGTGCCAAGAAAGCATATGTTATGCTCAAAATGCATTGACATCTGTCTGCCGTACCAGTGCAAAATACTTCGGAATATAGTCCAACAAAGACCTACCAACTGAGAAACCCATTTGGTAGCAGTTTAAAGTTTCGGGATGTTTCTGCAATGGGAAATCAACAGCTTGGCCAACAGTCAGTGAGGAAACAGTTGACCTTGTGTGGGAAAGTTTTGCACACAGCCCACAGAAATTGATGAATAGAGGAACCAGAGTGTGGGAACGTAACACATTAAGGAAATGACTGAAGCTGATGCCTTACCACTTGCAGCTGCTACAAGCCCGGATCCAGATGACATTTTGAATTTTCACCACAGTTACAACAGTTAATGGAAGAGGATGGGTTTTGTGAGAAACTCATATTCAATGGTGAAGCAACATTTTTTGTGAATGGTGCACTGAACAGGCACAATATGCATATCTGGAGGTCAGAAAATCCCCAAGCTATCGTGCAGGACATTCAAGATTCACTTAAAATTAATGTCTTCTGTGCAGTCTCATGGTTTACAGTATAAAGTCGTTTTCCTTCTGCGAACAGGCTGTTACGGGACATGAGTATCTGGACATGCTAGAAAATCGGCTCATGCCACATATGGTGACTGACCGTATGGATCTCATCCACCAACAGGATGGTGCTCCACCCCACTCCCACCATGATCTGCACGAGTTTTTAGAAAAGGAAATTGAGAATGGATCGGTCGTGGAGGTGTTGATCAGCAATTCACATCATAGCCTCTTCACTTTCCTGACCTAACACCATGTGATTTTTTTGTGTGGGGTTATGTGAAAAATTCAGTGGTGCCACCACCTCTACCAACAAATGCACCAGAACTGCAAGCTCACATCAAAATTGCTTTTGAACAGATTGATAGGGTCTTGTTGCACAGAAGGTGGGAAGAACTTGATAAACTTTTTGAGTTTTTCTGTGTGTGTGTGTGTGTGTGTGTGTGTGTGTGTGTGTGTGTGTGTGTGTGTGTGTGTGTGGGCGCACGTGCAAAGTATTGAGACAATATTTCAAATATAGCCACAGCTGATCTGTGAAATCACTCCAGCCATTTATAATAACCTTGTACTTGACTTTCTGTGGTAAACCTTTAATGTAAGATTACACCTCTTAATGAGTAGATTATGACAGTGTTTTGAATTTTTAAATCCAGTCATATGAAGTACTGAAAATCAAATTTAGTTGCCTGTAGAAGTCATCAGAAATGCAACCTGCAACTCTTGTTCCTCACTGACATCTGTAATTGTAAATGGTTATGGGTATCACATGACCATTTAGAAATACAGATGTCAGTGGGGAACAATTAGAGCTCCATCACAGCTCACCTTGTGGCAGAAAGCACATACTCTGCACAGGACCAGAAGCCCCCAACTACCATACACGGCCAGCAATTGGCTTTTTAATAAGAAGAGTACTAAAACATTATTTTCATTCAATTAAAACTCACAGTAATGTTAAAAGTAAGTGTATCTGGGGGAAGGCATGGGGATGGTTCAAACCATTCTTACATTCAGGGCAGCCAGAGGACCCCCCCCCCCCCCATCCCTACCCCACTTATGGTAGCCTAGGAAGGTCAGATAAAATTACATGATCCATTCAGGCAGGTGAAATTTAAAACCTAATTCACTGTTTCGACAGTATTATCTAGGATTTTACAGAATGACTAAGCCAGATGCAAAGCTTTCCACGTAACACCTAGTATGGGACACTGACAGGATAGGACTGTCTGTAAGGAGACGTATGAAGATTACAACAGGCTGGGGCAGCTTCTTGTGGGATGTATCTGTGGGTCAGATACCCCCATTTTGAATCTGCTAATACACTATGATACCTATTAGTAGACATTAATATGGGGTGTGTTCACCTTTTGTCTCTATGGCGGTTTAACTCTGCTGGTGGTACTTTCAATGATGTTACTTAATGTCTGTGGAGGATTGGCAGCCCATTCTTCCTCAAAAGCTGAAACCAGAAAAGGTAGTTATATTGAGTGCTGGAATTTGGAGCGATGTCGACATTGTAATTCATGCTAATGGTGTTCCACTGAGTTCAGGTCAGGGCAGGCCGTCCATTTCAGGAAAGTTATTGTCCACAAACCATTGTCTCCCAGAAGCCGTGTTATGGTAGAGTGCATGGTCATGCTGATACAATCTATTATCTCTGAAGTGTTCCTATACTGTATGCATTACACAATGTTGTAAAATGTGTTCTTATCCTTCCATATTTAGCATTTTCTTAAGGGCAATAAGGGTATGAGATCCTAACCATGAAAAACACACCATACCATATCACCACCTGCTCCTTACTTCACTGTTGGCACTACATTCTCCAGGCATTCGCCAAACCCGTATCCTCCCGTCAAACTGCCACAGGGTATAGCATGATCGTCACTCCAAATCACTCATTTCAGTTATCCACTGTCCAGTGGCATTGCTGTTTACACCGCCTGAAGCATCACTTGGCACTGTCTACAGGCACGTTGCTTATGAGAAGTTGCTCGACCACTGTACACCATTCTGTTGAAATCGGTACGTGTGGTTACTTTGCTAGCTTGTCTGCAGGCAGCACTTTGGAAGTCACGAATGATTCCTACTGCTAATTTCATGCAATTCTTTTACAACCTCCCTCTGCAATGCTTGACTATATCTGTTTGCCAGTCAATGAGGTCTGCCTGGGCTCAGTTCAGCTGTGATTGTTCTTTCACTTTTCCACTTCACAACCACATTGCTAACCTGAATTCTAACGTTGCATCATGGAATTTGTTGCTGACTATTCTCACATTCAGAAGGAACGACTCATTCTGTGAACAGTAGGTGTAAAAACCAATGATCTTAAACATTGCACAGAAAGCTGCACACTATGTAGTTCATATCATTTTCAGTATGTTGCCAGCAAAACTGAAAATACTGACTGATAAACCCACAGTATCCAAATTGAAGTTGAAAGGTTTACTTATGGCACACACCTATTCTATACAGGAGTTGCTCACAGTAGTTAAGAATTCGCTCTGTGTGTGTTATTTGTTTATTTTGTTCATTATGTTTTATTGATTCTTTGTTCACAGATTTTCCAATTAACAATCAGTAAATTATGTACTGCCTCATTCCATGATCAAGTAGCTTTGGCTCTCATGGTCCCCACAGAACTATTTTTTTACACTTATTCCCACATTCATTTACATGACGATTTGAAGATACATCCCCATATGGAATTGGCATAATTAAAGGTGAATGAAGAGATCTATCTGAATTTTGTCTGTCTTAACTTTGGTTATAACTGTGAGGAAGCTATAAACCACAAAAGATGATGACAGTGACACACCTATTTCTCATGTGGTAAAAATTTAGTACAGTACATCCCGTATACGACTTGATGCAGTGAGATTTCAGACCAGAAGGATGAAAGCCTCAGACAGATGAGGAACAGAGACAGATGAGGAACAGAGACAGATGAGGAACAGAGACAGATGAGGAACAGAGACAGATGAGGAACAGAGACAGATGAGGAACAGAGACAGATGAGGAACAGAGACAGATGAGGAACAGAGACAGATGAGGAACAGAGACAGATGAGGAACAGAGACAGATGAGGAACAGAGACAGATGAGGAACAGAGACAGATGAGGAACAGAGACAGATGACGAACAGAGACAGATGACGAACAGAGACAGATGGAACATCGACTCACTCTGTGCTGTCATAATTATTTGTGTTATGTGCTTCCACAGAAATGTCATTGGCCAAGCTGACAAACCTGAGTATAGATCACAGAAGGTATCTCAATTCATTCCAGAATTTGATAAAGATTAAACCACAAAAATGTAAGCTTTTTAGCAGTGCGTAATAAACACGCTATGATTGCTGCAGTTCTACCACACAGTGTACAAACTGACATTGGCAGCAATTAAAACCAAGAAAATACAGGCCGACATAACCCAACTTGCGTAAATATTCTAAGCTACAGACAGCATCAATGCTGAGTCGTCTTATTGTGGACAATCTCTAGTCTTCACAAACACAGCAAATGGGGCAATTGTGGAGTATACAAATAGAAGGATAAAAAGCTCATCCTGCTGTATCAGAAGATATTAGCATGTTGCACACATGGATGAGGGTAAGTGATGGCATAACATAATACTTGGAAGACTAATACGTAAATAAGCAGTGAAAGGCTGAAGACAGAAGAGATCTCTCGCCTGCGTTTCCTCAGCCAGCTCCTACCTGTTGTCTAACTACATAAGGCCATCAAAATGGTCACACAATTGGGTTACAGTGCGGAGGGGGAGTTGGGATGGAGAGGTAGGCCAAAAAGCTGGGATCTATATTGATCACCTTGTTTATGTGCCTTCCTATTGTTCAATAATTCGTCTATACTGCGCGACTGTCTTCTACTCTATGATTGATGGAGTGCAAAGATTTATAGTGCTATATTTCAATGGAAAGAACAGCTTATAAGTATCATATAGATTTATCTTAATTAATTTTAGGAAATCTGAAAACATAGACTCACAGGCAAATAGCTTCCACAACACCTGAGGATGGAAAAATTTCATCACAAAAGAAAGAAAAAGAAAAAAAATTATCTGTTTTTAGCAAAAATGGGTGATTTTTAATGAGAATGCGCAATTTATAATTTTGCTGTAGCAAAGTGACACAAATCTTGAGGATGGCACTTACTAAAATTCACAACTGATAATTATTAAATGTTAAAACTGTATTCCGACTTCAAATCTCCTCAAGTGTAAGGTTCGTGTATAATCTTAAAATGATAATGCACTCCCCACATAATGAATTTTGATGCACTGACAAAAATAGCACCAAAATTGGTACAAGAATAATGTAAACTTGGCAAAAACATCAAGTAGGCGTGGGGCGGAGGGAGAGGGAGAGGGAGAGAGAGAGAGAGAGAGAGAGAGAGAGAGAGAGAGAGAGCATCTGATTGTGGAGGAAAAGAAGGTAACACTGAAATCACCCATAAAATAACTGATTTTTTAATGTCTCTAACAATACTACATGTATCACACCCTCCATCTTTTTATTCTTTTGATGATAGTGTCATAGTGTTATGTCTTTATTCCTGCAGTAGAACCAGAACGGCTTTCCTAGTTCACTCACCCAAATAATGCTAGACAAAGGTTTACTATTGTATTACTTGTTGTTGAAGCAGTCAATAACTTACGCTAGCAAGACAAATTACTTTAATTCTTCTAATTAAGAATTCTTGTCATTATCCCAATAAATTTATTTAACATAATATATGCACTGCATACAGAACAACTCCAACAATACAACTGTATTGTGTGGTTAGTGTTGTAGGAATTTCATGTCTATAAACAATTTGTGATTCAATTAACTATAACAAGAACGCATAACAAATATGCTTAAACATTTGATACATTACACTAACTTTTAGGTTTAGGCATTGGCTGGGGTACATATGATCAAGCAGGTAAACACTGTTCTCACAAGGTCCATAGTAATATGAAACAAAAGTAGATTTTTAGCAGTAAGGAACACACAATTTCATATAATTGCACACATCAATTAGCTACATACAGTTCTCAACTGGGGATTTCAATTTAAACCTCTCTGAAAGAGTTACAACTGACTATTAAACATATTACATTCTATCACATAATCTTGTCTTTTATTCTGTGAAGCAGTATAGTCAAATTTAACTTGTCATTATTAGGCCTGAAGTAACATTCACACATGTAGATAGGGGACACACTTCATAAACCTCATGTACTCCAAATATGCAACATAAATGAACATCACAAAATATACAGAGCACGAAACAGTGCAACCACTTTGCAAAAAAAAAGTCTGAAACTGTCTGTGTAAATACTACATACAAATTATTATAAAATATTTATGATGTTACACACTGATCAGGCTCTGTATATGTTACACACTGATCAGGCTCTGTATATGTTACACACTGATCAGGCTCTGTATATGTTTTCTTTTTTTTTTTCTTGGTGGGGAGGGAAGTACTCTGCATATTTACATATATTAATAAAGGTATATATAATTTTTCTCTTATTTACATTATCTGCTAAGCACAAATTCTGTACATCAAATGTTTTGTGGGATATGAACCTCAAAAATATGTAAAGTTCCATAATTTACATATGAACTCAAAATTCAATACAGATGTCAACTGAATCAGCAGAAGACTTATTTATTTTGAAAGGCTAAACTGACTGCATGTCATACCAATAAAGCTTGTAAAAAACCATAAAACAGATTATTAAAAGTGACTATTTCAAGTACACTTAATGTCTTTCTCTTATCAGTACAACCACTTTTGCATGGGTGAATACAGGATTCCTTTCTCACTGGACATAGTTTTGCTTAGGTACATCTCGCATCATTTCACTATTCCTAAAAGAAACTGGTTAAAGTTTAAAGAGAGTACATTCTGAATGAATTGCATAGGGTTGAAATTCATAAAAACTACTCACTTCTAATTTAAAAATCTCTGTAATCTACTGTATTTCTAATGCAGCACATAATTTAATACAGCAGTACCACATAGTTTGGTGGTTAAGTCTGACAATATGTCATTCCTCTCTGTCACCGTACAGGTCAGTAACTGTTACACACAGGGATATGATGGATGGGGGAAATCACAGCAGTGGAATACAGAGTTTAGTTTTTTTCAGAACATTATTTCTACTTTTTAGTAACAACTTTACAGGCTACTTACAGTCAATCACAGCTGTTTCCACACGAACAAAAATGGTTACAATTCTCAACAGAAGTGCAGGTAGTATTTTAGTCACTACTGATGGCAAATGTGAAAAATATGTTGTCTGGAAAATTGGTTTGTCAGCAGCAAAAGTAACAGTGCAATAAAGTGACAATTTTCAAATGAGAGACTTTCTCCTCTTTTCATTATCAAACTCATTAGACAATTCTTAGCCACTGAATTGTATAATAGTCAATGAAATCTCCTGAAAAACAGCTTACACACTTTATATTAGATTTCTGCAAACCACAAATGATAAAAAAATGCATAGCAGTCAAAGTCAAAGCTATTGGCATAATGGAAGTTATAATCTGTGGAAACTGTTGTGTAATGCATGGCAGTAATTGAGATAATAATGAACAGGGCAGCACACACACATAGTTAAACTATCTATGGAGCTGTATGATTAAGCATCCGCTAATGCTGCCGCTACAGTACATTTTCAAATCTTAAGATTTATACATATACTATAAACTACAGTTCACAGATTACTACTGAGGAACAAATGAAGTGAAACATTGCTTTTCTTCCCCGTGCATCACACTAGGAGCCTTAAAATGTAAATGATTACCTAATGAGGGAACAGTCACACATTTCCAGGAAAACAGTAACATGTAATTAGACACAAAAAATGCAGACAGTTTCACTTTAGCAAAAAATGTTCAACTGTAAGAATTACACTAATCTCCTGAACAAATATTTTATTTTTTTTTACATGCAGTGACAGAGAGAACAGGTCTTTTCAGAATTTCATTTACAACATAGCTATAGGTGCTTCAATCTCCATCCTTAATCACTAGGCACAGCCACAATCAAAACAACTTTTATACATATCATGCTATAGCTATAACGACATATGTACAACCGTCATAGAAACCGTTTTACTTAAGTAAATCCCAACAAGTGACTGACAAGAGTGCTCTTAACAGCACAACATTCAAATTAACGTGTTGTCGGAGGAAGGAGGGAGTGTACAAATTTCAGGAACACACCCTCTGAGTCCACAGTCCTTAGTGACCCAGTGCCAATGGGTTCATCGAAGCCAATGACTACCTCCGCTCCTTCCCCTTTGAGGATTTACGCTTCCGACATCTCATGTAGCTGCTGCACCTTCTCCCACCTGCGCCAATCGTGCCCTCAGTGCTGCATTTTCCCGTTTCAGCTCTTCATTCTGCCTTCTCAACTGTTCCAGTTCCTTTTCACGATGACGTGCAGTGTCTGTCATGTGGATGTTGGCTTCGCGCAGCTCATTTATGTACTCGCAGGCCTTCGCCAGAATTCCGCCTTTGCTCTGGTAGACAATACAGGAATCATAAATTTAGTATAAGCAGAACAATTTTATTCTTCATGCATATTTCATAAATCCACAGATGCAAGGATGCGGAACAAGTCAAAACACATATTTTATTCCTGCATGTCATTTATATATCATTAATATAGATATCACATATTGTGATACATGCAAACTGTTTATCATTCATACAAAGATAAAAGAGATCTAACTATGTGCTGCAGAATGTCATTAAGTAATTACATAAAGATTTCTCTAATAGTATGTTGAACTTAAGAGACTGGTAGAAGAAAGTGCTAATCTCAATTTAGCAGCAGTTACGATGATCACTTGTGTTTTCGTATAGTAACAAATAGTTACATATGTACTACTAGAATACGGCTGTCTAAAATATACATTGCTTTGTAAAAATGTGTGTGTGTGTGTGTGTGTGTGTCCATTTAGTTTATTATCTTTAGATCTATAAATGACATATCCTAATATAATAAATTCAAAGTGGCACTGTCAAGAGAGAGAAACAAAATTATATAAACACTGTCCAACAGCTAGTTAATTTTGTTTGTGTATCTTGATTATGCCATCGTGGCTTTGTTATATTAGGGTATATTTTAACAATATAGGAAAAGACAGATTGCTACTTGTTGAAAGATCAAGTTGCAGACAGGCACCATCAGAAGTCTTAATTGCGCCTGCAACAACTTAATGTGTAATCTTTACAGTAAGTCGCAATCTATCTTTTGCCACATTTCTGGTATTCCTAATTGGGGTTTCCACTGCAAGATTAGGAGGAATTAGTGAAGTTCAGTGGAAGGCAGGCCAGGTGAATACATGGTTGTAAATACAAAATCAAATATGGGTAATAAAGAATAAGAAAACAGGAGTGCGGGTAAGCTACTACGGGCAATTTAGAGAACACATTATTCTAGCCAAGACAGAAACAAAGCCAACACTTGCCATAGTAGTACAAGTTTATATGTCAACTAGCTATGCAGATGATGAAGAGGTTAGAGAAATGTACAATAAGGCAAAAGAAATAATTCAAGAAGAAGGAACAGATTTCAAACATTTATTGCTTCCAAACTACAGAAAGTAGGATCACAATCCAACATTCCTGGGAAGAGAAAAGTTCAAATTTTTATGCATTCAGTGTGAGCACCATGTGTTACTCGATAGATATGGAAATAATGGCTCAAATCCAGCCACACGCAAAGCAGCTGATCTCTTGTTATTGAATTCGTATGTTCAACAATGCAATGTTGCAGACTTTAGTGTCAGGAATGGGGGAATAAAAACACAGTCTTTTATGTAACCCCACAGATAGAAGTAACAAGGTGTGAGGTCTCCAGAACTCACACCTTGTGACTTAGCTGTGGGGTTATGTAAAAGACTACATTTTTATCCTCCTCAGTCATACCACTCTTTAAAATCTATGGCACTACATTGTTGAAACTGTAAATTCAGTGAGACCAAATGCTCCGTGTGTGGCAGGAAATGATCCACCATTTTGACACCTGTTGTGTAACATATGGTGCTCACATTGAATACATAAAAATTTGAACTTTTCTCTTTCCAGGAATATTGGATTGTGTTTCTATCTTCTGTAGGCTGGAAGCAATGAATGTTTGAAATCTGTTCCTTCTTTTAGAATAGCTGTCTTATTTTAAACAGATCTGAATATTTTCACCTCTAAGCAGAATTATACTCTGATAATTTTTGTCACCGCATACTGCAATAAAAGAAACAAATTTTACATTCATCATGATGTTACAGATTGTGGTAGTAGTATGTGTTGTAGAACGTAAACAAAGTGTTTGATACACCACATGCAACTAGCACAGGAACAGTGAACGGAAATGTGAAAAATATGTACCTGTCTCACTTCAAATAAGAAAATCACCTGCCTATACGATATGAGGTGTTTTCAAGCCCAAACTCTTCATGAAATTGTGAACAATTTATTACCTCCTAGGGCTTGTACCAATTTGAATTGAGTTATAGAATTTGGTGCTACTGTATTTCACACGTTTTTGAACTAAGTTGAAGTCACAGTGCAGGTCACATTTCCTTCTAGTATTATGACGTCTACAGCTTTTAGTCTGGTGGTTAGTGTCTCTGCCTCTAGATCGTGGGGTCTCTAGATTTTAAGAGATTTTCTTTGCTCGGGAACTGAATGTTTGTGTTATCCTCCCCATTTCACATCAACATGCAAGTCACTGACGTTGCATCAAATAGAGGCTAGAATCTTATGACCGAATAACTGCAAATGGAATCCAGCCAGTAATGCCATTCATTCTGTGGAATGTTTCATTTCTTTCATGGTGAGAATGGTTCCCAATTATGAAGTTCATGACTGAGTAGACTGTAGCAGGAAATTTTTTAAGGCACACCACACTATTCTGGTAAGCCCCTTATGTTCAATAAATACTTTTTTATGCTGGTGAGTCACTCCAAAACCTAATTTTGTAACACATAAGAGAGAAGAAATAACCAAAATAGGCAGAGCTTGAGATGTGTGTATCTCCAATGTTGGAAATTATCTACAGCTCCAACAATACTCCGCATGACACTTCACAGTGTCTGGTGGAAGATACTTTTCTGTACCAGTGTCACTTCCCTTTCCCTGTTCCAGCTGCAGATGGTTCGCAGGAAGAAGGATTGCTGGCAAGCCTGTGTGGGCTCTAAGCTCTCTAATTTTATCTCCACAGTCTTTCTGCGATATACATACAAGAAAACAACATATTGGCTAACTCTTTCAGGAACTTACACTCTCTGAACTTTAAAAAGGAAACCAAATTGTGATGCAGAACGTGTCTCTTGCAGCATCTGCCACTGGAGTTGGGTAAGCTCCTCTGTGATGCTTTCGGGCTTACTAAATTAACCTAAACAAATTGTGCGGCTCTTCTTTGGATCTTCTCTGTATCCTCCATCAATCCTATGTGGTATGGATCTCAGTTTGACAAGCAGTGTTTCCAGTAAGCTACTTTCTTTGTTGATGGAGTACATTTCCTGAGGATTCTTCCAATGAATCTCAGTCTGACACCTGCTGCACCTGCAATTTCATGTAGTCATTCCACTTCAAATCGCTCCGTATGCATACTCTTAGGTATTTTATGGAAGAGACCCCCTTCTAGTGGTTGTTCTGCTATTGCGTTTTCATTAATCACAAGTCTTTATGTATATGTACTCTTAATACATTACATTTTTTTTATGTTGACAGTCAATTGCCTCTCCCTGCAGCAAGCGCCAATTGTCAGCAGGTCTCACTGTATTTTGCTACAATTTTGTAACGTTTCGACTTCTCTGTACACAACAGCATCATCTGTGCAACGCCTCATTGTATTTCCGGTGATACGGAGTAGGCCGTGTGTGTGTGTGTGTGTGTGTGTGTGTGTGTGTGTGTGTGTGTTCTAAAAACAAAGATGATGTGACTCACCAAACGAAAGCGCTGGCACGTCGATAGACACAGAAACAAACACAAACATACACACAAAATACTAGCTTTCGCAACTAACGGTTGCTTCGTCAGGAAAGAGGGAAGGAGAGGGAAAGACGAAAGGATTTGGGTTTTAAGGGAGAGGGTAAGGAGTCATTCCAATCCCGGGAGCGGAAAGACTTACCTTAGGGGGAAAAAAGGACGGGTATATACTCACACACGCGCGCACACACACACACACACACACACACACACACACACACACACACACACACCTTAAAACCCAAATCCTTTCGTCTTTCCCTCTCCTTCCCTCTTTCCTGACGAAGCAACCGTTTGTTGGTTGCGAAAGCTAGAATTTGTGTGTGTGTGTGTGTGTGTGTGTGTGTGTGTGTGTGTGTGTGTGTACACACACACACACACACACACACACACACACACACACTCCCCTGGGGCACATCCAAATTTACTTTTATGTCTGAAAATAATTTTTTCCAGTGAGGATTACATGCTTCGTTCCGTTTTCTAGAATCTCTGAAGTTCAGTCGCACAGTTTGTCCGATATTCTCATTTTTCGTATTTTGTCCATTGGGCTGCAGTGCCGGACTGTATCCAAATCTTTCTGAAAGTCAAGGTACATGCTATCTACTTCGGCACCTGCACTGATACTTGGGTATATCATAATACACAAGCATAAAACAGGTTCCAAAATTTTATAACAGATGCCCTTCAGATAAAAAAAAGCCTATAGTTGTGTATCTTTTTGATGATAATTTTTGAAAATGAACTGACCTGTGTTTTTTCCAATTCTTAGGAATGCTATGCTTTTCTAGAGTCCCAAGGTACATTGCTGCTATGAAAGGAGAAAGTTCTTTCACATACCCTTTGTAGAATGTAACTGGTATCCTGTCACACCCAGTGGCCTTTCCTCTGTTGAACGATTTTTGTTGCTTTTATATCCCTTGGTCACTTATTTCAACATCTGTCATTTTGTCATTTGTGTGAAGATTTAAAGGAGAAACTACATTATGCTTCTCCTCTGTAAAATGATTTTGGAATAGATATTTAGTATTTCGGTCTTTTCTGTATTATCCTCCAAATCTCTTACAGTCAAAGTGTCTGAACAGATGGGTTTAATCTGTTTACCGATTTAACACAAGACCAAACTTCTTCATAAGACCAAACTTCTTAGGCCTCTCTGTCAAGTTTGCAAAGAGTGTTTTACTTTTGAATTAACTGAACAGTTCATGCATGGCCCTCCTTATGCTAATTTTGACTTCATTTGCTTTTTGTTTGTCTGTGTCTTTTGGTTATGTTTAAATTTGCAGTACAGCTCTCTTGGCTTCGTTTTGTTTTAGTGTGCAAAACACATGGCCATCTCAAACTGGAGAAAATGAAGAGGAATTAAAAATGACTACACATCAATCCCAATCAATGGAAGAGAAGACAGCTAAAAACAAGGACATGGAGAAAGATCTATAAACACACCCTAGAGAAATGGAGGTCCAGAACAAAAATTAAGTGGCCTTCACCATACTGCTACAATAGATAAAAAGTAAAATGTGGTCAACGGCCTGCACGTCATTTGCTAAAATGGCCGATAACTCAGACGGCAATCACAACTGAGAACATACGCGGTTAAAAAAAAAAGGGTCATTCTGCGAGGAAACTGCAGAATGGTGAACTGTCAAAAGCTGAGCACAATGTGCACAAAGTGGTGGGGGAGTACCACTTACCAAATGGCTGTGGCTCGAAAGACAGTGCCCAATAGGCAACCTAGTTAAAATGATCTCCTCGCGGCGAGAGGAGGTTGTCCAAGCTGATGGGAGAGGGTTAATTCCACAGAGCTTGTTCCCATGAAAGGAGTACGAGTGGTGATGCCAAAGTGACATCACTTGCTGGCAGACAGCAACACAGAGATCATCGGAAGGAAGGTAAGAACCAGTGGGCTGAGATTTGAGGACTGCAGCCTTGGCAGCAGTGACAGCAGCCTCATTTCCTGGCAGGCAGACATGACTAGGAACCCACATAAACATCACAGTGGCTCCACCAAGAGTGAGCAAGTGACATTTTTCTTGGACCCATTGCACTAAAGGATGGGCAGTGTACAGTGCACAGACTTTGAAGGACACTCAGTGAGAGTGAGCAGAGGACACAATTGAAAAAATGTGTGTCACCAGATGTACTCCGTGGCCTGACACAGGGCAAAGAGTTCAGTTGCAAATACTGAGCAGTGTACCAGTAGCCGATATTGAAAGACACAGGTGCTAATGAAGGCACACCCGACCCCACAGCAGTCCCAGAGCCATTAGTGTATACAAGGTACCATCGCGGAGTTCCATGCGAAGGTCATGAAACTGAAGGTGATAGAGCGAGGCTTGGAGTAGTGTCCTTACGAAGAGAATGAAGGCCAAGGTTAACATGGGCCGCTTCAAGTAGTGAAGATGTTGAAGGGTTCACACCCACAGGGAAAGTTGGAGGTAGCGTGAAGTTAAGCTGCCGTAGCATGTGCCGAAAGCGGACTCCAGGAGGTAACTGAGAAGAGGGACGTGCCCCGTACTGGTGATTAAAGGAATTGTCAAAGGAGGCGGCACAGGATGGGTGGCCACGCATGGCAGACAAATGGGGTGCATACCTGCCGAAGAGAAAGTCATGGTGGTAGTTAAGCAGCTTTGGCATACAGACTCTGAACTGGGATGGTGAAAAAAGTGCCAGTGGCCAAACAGATGCGACGATGGTGGATAGTGTTGGGATGGCATAAGAGGGATGGACATGCAGACGTACAAACAAAGCACCCACAGTTGAGTTTCGAAGGGAGCAGATACCCACACAAAAGGAGGAGGGTGGTTCAATTGGCACCCCCAGGAAGTACCATAGAGGACACGTAGAACATTGAGGAACCGTGGACAGTGGGCTGCCATGTAAGACACATGGGAAGACCAAGAGTGTTTCCCATCAAGCACGAGTCCCAGGAATCTCTTAGTTTCAACTAATGGAAGGGCAACAGGCCGAAGTTGTAAAGATGGTGGGAGAAACCATTTGCGCCACCAGAAATTCATACTGACAGTTTCGTCAGTGGAAAAACTACAGCCATTGCCGATGCTTCAGGAGTAAAGACGTTCAAGATATCGCTGAAAACACCGCTCAGTGAGACAGATCCGTGGAGAACTGCAACAGGTGGCAAAATAGTCAACAAAAAAGGGAGCTGGAGATGCCTGGCAGGAGACAGGCCATTATAGGATTAATGGCAACAGCAAAGAGGACGACGCTCAGGACGGAACACAGACACACCGTTTTCCAGGATCAAGGTGTCCAACAAGGCAGAACCCACACTCACCTTGAAAATGCATGTCTTTTAAAAGTTCCTGAAGGAACCAGGGCAGGCGGCCATGGAAGGCCCACATATAAAGAGTACGACAATACCAGTTCTCCAGCAGGTGTCCGAGGCCTTCTCCAAATCGAAAAACACAGCCACACGCTGGGATTTCCACAGAAAACCATTCATGACGTGTGGACAAAGTAACAAGATTGTCTACAGAACGCCGCACTCTAAATACACACTGTACATTCGTTAGTAAATTGCAAGACTTGAGCCACCATACCAGTCAGGCATGAATCATACGTTCAGTCACCTTGCAAACACTGCTGGTGAGAGAGATGGGGTGGTAGCTAGAAGGAAGGTTTTAGTTCTTATGGGGCTTAGGTATGGGTATGACAGTGGCATCACGACAAAGCCAAGGAAATGTGCCCTTTGCCCAGATACAGTTGTATGTGTTAAGCAGAAAGTGTTCTGCAACATCTGATTGTTAACATCATCATTTCACCCTGGGACGGAGGACTGGGATGAAGTGTGAGCGGGATCTAGATCCCTCATAGTAAAGACAGCATTGTAGCACTCACGATTCTGGGAAGAGAAGGGTGCTGCCCGAGCCTCCTAAAATCGTTTCCAATGGACGATGTTGGGAAGATAGTGGGACGACGGTTGAAAATGCGGAGAGCACATCTCCACGTGTGAATTGTGTTGCAGCATGCCTAAGTCACCCAAGAAACCGGACACTGTGCGGTAAAGAGGAAGTCCAAGGAATGGAACGTTCTGCGGCGGTAATGATAATGTTTGTAAGATATTCTACCTGGTCATGATGTTTGTCAAAGGTTGCCAGAGAGAAGCAAAGCATCCAATCGGCATTAGTAAGCTGCCTTTTGGGTGTGCATGTAGGTGGAGTAGGTGTCAGCAAACGGATAGCACACGAGAAAGGTTCGCTCAAGTATGTGTCAGAGAGAAAGGACCACTCGAGACGAAGGGCAAGCTGGGCAGAGCAGAAGGACAAGTCCAAATGGGAATGGGTGTGCATGGAGTCTGAAAGGAATGTGGATGCTCTTGTGTTAAGGCAGAAGAGGTTAAGGTGATTAAGAAGATCAGCCAAGAGGGCATCTCTCTGACAGGTGCTGGGAGAATCCCAAATGGGATGGTGCGCATAAAGTTGCCGAGCAGTGCAGAAAGGGGTGAAGTAGCTGCCCAATAAGCTGGAGGAAGTCAGCCCTGGCGACATTGAATGATGGAGTGATGTAAGTGGTACAAAGGTCAAGTGAGGAAGCAAAATGCTAACTGCAACAGCTAGAAGGTGGGCAGTCAGGGAGATGGGTTGACTATGAATGTCATCCCATATCAGCACCATGACTCCCCCACGAGTTGGAATGCCATCCTCAGGGAAGGTCAAAATGGACCGGGAAGAAATGCGGGAGCTCAAAGCACTCGTGAGGACGCAATTTTGTTTCCTGAAAGCAGGGAACAAGTGGATGCTGTGATTCTAAGAGCAGCCATGAATTATCTTTGTTGGATCAACAGGGTGTATACGTGGACAAGGAAAAAAAAATTCCCGGATTTTTCCCGGATTTCCCGGTTGAAAATGCACTTTCTCCCGGATGAAAATACACTTTTTCCCTGTTAAATGACAGTATACTTTTCCTCGGCACTGTAAAACTTATCAATCCTTAGAATTTTTATGGTTTTCTAAACAGACGTAGAATTTACCGGCACTTTAGAAAACGAAACCCAGGGGGAAAAAAACACGTTTTGGAAAGATCTTTGATGTGCAGCAACATTTACGCTGCATTTCTTCGTTTTACGGAGGTATAAATTCGAATTCCACCAAACACTGCATGTTACTTTCCAAAGCAATGAAATCGACATTGCGACGCACTTTTGTAAGTCAGTCATAGCTCATGTCACGTGATCTCGACAGCTGATGACAGTACAAGACACGTAGTGTAGTCAACCATCACTCTTAAGTAGCGCGAACACACAAAAAGAAAAGTTAATGGATTAAATTAGTACACATAGTTTTGATAGAAGAAAAACAAAGCTTTCACAAATAACATTGGTCTCTAAGATTAATAAGCTGCAAGAGAAGCTAAGCTTCCACATATAATGCTGATCATTTTGTGCGTATTACACTTTAAGATACATGACACAATTGTGCCAGTAAAATTTTTAATAACGACATAAATGTCTGATCTTCTAGGCTCTAAATTATTCTAGATGGTCGTCCTCAAGGAGTTGATTTTTACATGAGAGTCAAACGCTTTGTGGTTTAAGAAATTCATCGTACATGCTCCCACATAGTTCATCTTGCGTAAAAGGAAATTTACTTTGAAAGTAACACTTTTCGAACCATCATTCACAATATTTTCCCGTGACCTATTAGAAACTGGTTCGTTTCAGCAGTTGCCAGAGAGCGCCAGATAACAGGCGTCACCGCGCCAGCGCAGCTACGATGACGCAGGAAGCCCGTATGTTCGTACATGCAATCTTGCATTATGTCATAAAAGAAAAAAGACATCAAAGGATACTTCAGGAGCATCATAATTTTGTGAACCATACTAAAATGCGTAATTTGGCTTAAAGTGCAAAATGGTATGTCCAGATTTGGATGTAAATTTTCTAGAATACCAGTACTGTATTATCTCATGTTTGGTTCTTTATTATGGCATAATGTCATACGAGCTAGAAGATGGAAAATGTGCACTTGAAATGCAGCGAATAGTTGAAACTAGCCAACAGCGTGAGATTAAACACTTCGTTTAAAATAAATTGACTTCCTGAGTGCAAAATATTAATAAACGCCCAATCTCTTTAGCAAACCGACAAAAATAACTTCATTGCTCTGCAAGGTGATTAATGCTTGATTGTCAGAAAGGTGGAAACAAAACCTGGAACTAACAACATATTTTAGCCTTCCGTAATTATGCGGACGTATTTTAATTAATTTGGTAGCTCCCGGCCACAGAAATCCGTTTTGTTTTCATTTAATGTGAGAGCAATAAACGAAGAGGAAACAGCAAAATCACTAAACGTAAACACAGGTCACGTGGAGACTACCCACCTCCCCACTACAACTCAGACTGCTCTGTGCATCAGCCCTGGATCTACGATATTTACGAATCGGAGCGATTTAGATAGTGGCACTCAGCCACACATCTGTAGCCAGAAGCGGGAGAAGGTACTACCCATAGGCGACTCAACTGCGCATGCGCAAGAGCCCGCCCGCAACTCCTCAAATGAATCAAATGTAAACAGCTGTCATGCCACACTCATAGGAGGCAATTTGTTGTTAGGAAGCACTGCATATTCTTCCTAAAGCCTTTGACACACTTTGGTTGGCAGACGCTTGTATGAGCACTGTGTTTTGTTGTATATGGCGCAATTTCTTTGCCGCTTAAGTTTTATTTTCGTTTTTCTTCCTCTTGTTAATGTTTTGTTGCTGCAATATTATTCTGCAGACGTGGAATACAGTAATATCCTTTGTTGGAGTATTGGTTCTTACCAGTCAAAATAACAAAAATTCAACTGGTAACTAAAACAAGGAAAAGTTCCCGGAATTCCAAAAAATTCCCGGGTTTTTCCCGGTTTTCTCCCGGATGAAAAAATTCCCGGGTTTTTCCCGGATGTCCCGGGTCGTATACACCCGGATCAATTACCACGAACATTCCACTGAAGGAGAATCATGATGATGAAAAAATGAAGAGATGTTACCTCAGTGGCTGCCAAGAACAAGCCTTTGAAGACTCGCTGCTGCAGGGCACAGAGGGAAGAAGATACTGCTCGATGAGGTCTACAGAAGCGTCAGTATTCTCCTGTCAGCCTGCAAACTCTAGGGTAGAAAAATGGTTGGTGATGCGCAACGGTGACAAAGAGGTCAGCTGGGTGAGGGCAGCTGGGTGAGGGTATTACATGGCAACCCCGTCGAAGAGGATCTTTGAGTCTGCGAAGGAGATGACTGTTCGCCCTTGTTTGATTTCTTGGAGCTCTTCTGGTTGGTAGAAGACTCAAATGTTAGTTGGCTGGAGGGACGTAGGAAGTCTTCACGAGAGTATCCCTTCTGTCCTTTCCGGTCTGCCAGTTATGTAGATGGTGACTTCGCCCCATGAAGCGACAGTCTGGTGGCATGTTCCACGTCTGGAGGAGAAGACAGGGGCACTACCTTGAGGCTGGGTGATTTCACAACCACGGTGCTGAATTTGAGGTTGCACGTCTGCATGGCGATGTCCTTTGTGGACAAGACATAGCGAGAACAGTACTGAAGGTGCCAAATGGTATGTATGTATGTACCGAACTGGGGACCTAGAAACAATGGAGATGTTTCATCTCCGCTGTAGCCCACAGTGGTGCACAACCCCACAACAGGGTGCAGCAGTCCACTGACCCCACTGCTGCCCCACACCAAACCCAGGGTTATTGTGCAATTTGGCCCCCAGTGGACCCACTCCGGGAATGTCTCATTCCAGATGAGTGTAACTACAATGTTCGCGTGGTAGAGTAATTATGGTGTATGCGTACATGGAGACAATGTTTGCACAGCAATTGCCGACATAGTGTAACTGAGGCGGAATAAGGGGAACCACACCGCATTTGCCTTAAAAACCATCCACAGGCTGGCCAGCACACCGGACCACCAGGTGGATTTGTACCGGGGACCGGCACGCCTTCCTGCTCAGGACGCAGAGTGTTATACCGCACAGCTAGCTGGGCAGGCTGCCAGATGGTAGAATGCAGGGTTTCTGACTAGGCAACAACTTGTGAGGATCTTTGCTTTCATAGCAGCTTTCTAATGTTGAACCACGGTAGGTCTTTTCCATCCCTCACAACTTTGCTCCGCACATACCAGTCTAAAGCGTACTGATAATGCTCTTTAACTTTGCCCACTGATGCTTAACATTGTTAGTGCTGGAATGCAATGTTCAGGTAATCTGTCTCCTGTCACTCTTGCGAAACAGAAAAATCTTCCTGCCTCTCACTGTATTCGTATTTACAACTGTATTCAATGATGTTGCTAGGGCCTTATGATCAGCTTTCATGCAGAATCGAAAATTTGGGTCTGTGTAGCAGCTGATCTAAGATGATACCTTCAGAAGTTGGTTCTCTGAATACCTGCAACTGATTAACTTTTCGGATAAGGCACTTAGAGCAATTTCGCACATTACAACGTCCCTACTTCCTGTGCTAATCTCTGCCTGTTAGTAAAACTTGACCAAGAAATGTAAGTGAAACTGTAGTGTTGGCAGAAGAGCCAACACTGTGTTTCTAGAGGAGGCCGAAATGCACGCGTTTAATTACACGCTGACTGGCGTGAGGTCTGGAACAGGACAGTATCTTGAGAATTGCAAATAAAGTACGTAGATGATGTAATACTTAACTTTAATCCACAATTGTAGAACATCTCTCTTGACGGTACATGTTATAACCACAATATATATAGCAAAGGATTATGGCGCCTTGCTAGGTCGTAGCAATTGACGTAGCTGAAGGCTATGCTAACTATCGTCTCGGCAAATGAGAGCGTATTGGTCAGTGTAGCTTCGCTAGCAAAGTCGGCTGTACAACTGGGGCGAGTGCTAGTACGTCTCTTTAGACCTGCCGTGTGGTGGCGCTCGGTCTGCTATCACTGACAGTGGCGACACGCGGGTCCGACGTATACTAATGGACCGCGGCCGTTTTAAAGGCTACCACCTAGCAAGTGTGGTGTCTGGCGTTGACACCACAGAAACATTCTCCAAGCTTCCCCTCAACAGGTTTGTCAATACTGCTGCTGAGATGTGGGTCTATAAACACATCCATTGACCATATCTGATCCATCTTTAACACTTGTCTTCACACAAATTATTTCACGTTCTGAATCTGTAGTAATCTCAGTAGATATTATATTTTGTTTACTTCTATAAGCATGCCTCCACCATGATAGTTCTGCTTCTACTCTCTGCAAGTGAGGCTAGTTCTCTTAACCAAATCAGCTGGCCACCTGTAGGAACTGAAGATGGCCTGTGAACCCAACTGGTAGACATTCATGCTGTCATGAGCCCCAACTTGCAGCCAAGTGCATCCAGTGCACTCAATCACTGCCAGCAGAGCCTCTTTCACACCTCTGACAATATCCCCCAGCAAGCACAGTGGATACTGGCCTACTTTCTCGATGTGTTGGCTATTTCCCTGAGGGGCTCTGTCACCCGCCTAACATTGGAGATCCCAATGACAAGCAATCCCACCCTCTGCATTTATCTGGATATCTCCGGAAGGTCGGCCAAGGTTCCAATAGGCAGGGCAACTTGTGCTGGCTCAGACTTACTGTCAGCAGTCGGCAATACCTCAATCCCATTCTTGTCAGATTCCACAGCTGCCTATGGATATATAATCTATTCAAAACCTTTCGATATCTTCTGTCTCATTCACATATACCACCATTGCTTGGAATGACCTGCAAAGTGCAAAATTCTCTCCGGCATGTTCTCCTTTACCTCACCAAATGCATACTATCCTAGTCTTTTTTTCCCCTCTTCTTTTTCATACTAACAAATTCACGCCTCCGATCACAATTCGACTTTTGTTTCCCTTAATGCACTGAATAATTGCTCTTATCCCATCATACATTTTTCAGTTTCTTCACCTGCAGAGCTAGTAGGGACCTACTAGTTCTGTGAGAGCTCTTGCCTTCTTCTCTATCTTGACTACGATAATGAAATCACTATGCTGTTTATAGTAGTCAACCTGCATCTCTAGTTTGTTTAATTAGAGTCCTACACCATTTTGTATTGATAGCCCTATTTTCTCCTGCCACTGAACTTCAGTAATTCCCACTGTATCCAACTTAAACCTATGCATTTCTCTTTTCAAATTTTCTAACCTATTCACTCAATTAATGGAGCCAACATTCCTAACTCTAACCTGCGGAAGACCAATTTTTTTTTCTGATGACTACTTCCTCCCGAGGAGCTTTTGCCTGGAAATCCAATAGGGTAACTATTTTACCCTCTAAATGTTTTACCTGTGAGAACACCATCATCCTAAAGTACACAGTGTGTCCTTGTGAAATATTACTGCACCTACTGCAGCTCCACTTCAGAAATCATAAGTTAGCCTGCCCTCTCTACAGATACCTCACCAGTGTGGTTGCACCTACGGTATATTTATGAGTTATATATATTGTTGAAGCACACAAACCACCCCACAATGGCAAAATCTCTCTCTCTCTCTCTCTGTGTGTGTGTGTGTGTGTGTGTGTGTGTGTGTGTGTGTGTGTGTCTAGGGAGGGGGAGGGGAATGACACAAAGGTGCTGCCTTGTCAGTTATAATGAATAGCTATTTTTTCTTCTCTGTTGGTGATAAAGATTTACTTGACTGCACTGGTATTTTTCAAATAAAATTCTGAGCCCTGTTAACAGAACGTTTGATTTTGATGTAACTAAGGTGACAAAACAACAGTGGTCCTAGCCTCCTGTTGCCCACATTGAAACTGAGTTTATTGTGTAGTATCTCTTCCCATGTAATTTTAGAAAAGCCAACCATTAATACCAAATAGTAGTAGGAGCACCTCTGCTACATGTTAGCTACAATTTATTCAGAAATTAATGAACCATTTATTGTGTGTCTTGTCCTCAAATGGAATTTGGGAATGGAATTTGGGACATTACTGCTAGTCACACACCTGCTACCTACCATGTAGGTAACAGGACTTTTCAGTTCTTGAATGTAGACACTCAGTATGTTGAAAGCATTACTACTGAGGCACATTTGTAATTTTGCTTTGAACCTGTTTAAAATTCCTATTTCATGTTTTTTGTTAGATGGGAGCTTGTTGGATACAACTGTATCGAAGTCGGTAACACAACTCTAAGATCTAGACAAGGAAGTCAAGTCTACATTAATTTGTTTTGTATTGTGGTTGTGTAAGTCACAGTTCCTGTGAAAATGGTTTTTACTGCAAAAAGGAAGAGTAAATGTGGGGGGGGGGGGGGGGGGGGGGGAGCGAGAGAGAGAGAGAGAGAGAGAGAGAGAGAGAGAGAGAGAGAGAGTGTTACAAGATCCTTAGAAAGAACCCCGAAATATGTACAGTTACTTACCTCACGCCATACTGTTATTGCTCACTGCCACTGAATTATTAATACTATATTTACTTTGCATGTACTGCCTCACATGATGATTTCATATGGAAAATAGTAAAAGTATGCAACATAAGCCAACATCTTGTCCTTCGATGAGCACAATGATTTTGGTGCTTGGTTCCATTTAAGCTAGGAACATTGGACAGAAAAGTTTTGTTTTAGTCCATACCAGCAGCCATTTGTATAGCCATTCCGATAGCTGATTGTAGCTATGTTACAGTATATTAAGCAACGTTTTAATGTCAAACTGGAGCTGGTGCCAACAAAGAACTCCTCGACTGATGGTTCAAATTTGGTCCAACGGTGTATCCGACCTTCGTCTAAGAGAAGTTTAAATTGTTTGAAAAATCTGGCTTCTTTTGGATTTCATGTGCAAAAACTACATTTTTTGAGAGGTTCTTTACACACACCACTTCTATGCCTTAAACCTGTGTGAATCAGTTCAAATTTTGTAAGAAGTTAGACAAACACATGTAATTAATGGTTGTCCTGCACTGTGAAAGCTTTATCTGTCACAACAATATGACAATTTAAAGTTGCACATAAAATGTATGTAAAAACCAGATTCGTGCTAATCTCACATGCTGAGAAATTTTAAAGCAACACACATGATGATAAAAAATTATTCTTACAATAATTAAAGAAGCATTTGCAATAATCTTTCATCACTCAGGTTTTATGTGCGAAAAAGCATGCATCTGCACATGAAACAGTGTTTCATAGAAATACATTGCATTTTAAGAGTTGCATTTGGACATAACTGGTTTTTAATTATTACAGTTGATTATCATTTCACTTCTTATATGTTTAAGATTTTATTCACCAGTGGCTAAAAATCACTGATAAATTGTACAAGCACTGTTTTGCATGTTCAACCAAACCAGACTTATGCCCGGCCCTCTACAAAAAGATATATTGTTTAACAGAGCATTTAAACCTTTATCAATGACCAGGCATAAAATTGAACTAACCCAAAAATTGCTTCACAGTTCTTTTTTCAGCATTTAAGTTTGCTTTTTTGTGTGCACTGTATAAAGTATTTGTGGTTATTTTTGATATGTTTGTGTATACAGTCTCATGTGTATATGACTAAAATGTCTGTACAGAAAAAGAACAAAATTTAAAAAATTGAAACTAAAACATAAAACAACCTGCAGGAGTGTGACCTTGACGAGGGAGTAAAGCTTGTGTGCTCTGAGGACACATTAAGCTATACCGGACAGCTTCAGCTATAGCAGGCAGGTAACTGTAGAGACGTCAAAGTAACAATGCCCAGCTCAAGCAACATGGTCCAAAAGACAATTAAAGACTTGTACCCGATTGATTGTCATCTGAATGAACAAAAAACAACATTGGTTGCAAAGCTATGGTAGGCTAATATCAAAATTATGGTACAGTAAAAGTTGGGAACCACAATAAAATATTATACACTGTTTGCTACAGCTGGGGAATTTTCAGGATTTTGGGCACAGGATCAGGGACTTTAGGTGTACCAACATCTTGCAGCTGAGAGGTTAACTTGTAAAAAAAAGTGCAAATGTGTCTTTGAAGCTACCAGGTAAGTCAAAAAGCTAGTTCCCTTCTTTCATATCCCTAACTCTGCCCAGGACATGTTCACCTTTTTTGTGCTATGATAAAAGCAGTTTTCATTCTGGTTACTTTATGTTTCTGTTAACTTAAGTTGTAACTTGTTATCCAAATGGACACCAAGGAATTTTAAATAATCATTAACGTCTACTTCTGGTGCTGGCAGATAACTACTGTTTGTCTGAAATTGCAAATCTGAGTCTTTGGAAAATTACGGTTTAAACACTTGGCTGCTAACCACTAGTAGATCTGCTCAGCTATCATCTGAGCTGTCTCTGGCACAAGTTGAGTTTGTACCTTTGATTAGTCTGCTAGCCCTGGATAGTCTCATGATCCTGATTTCAGCCAAAAAGATGTATGTGCAGTGATTCATGATGAGGTGTGAACAAGTAGTGCAATATTAGTTTTGCAAGTAAATTGATGTGGCAAGTAATTACACCCCTGCACGTTTTCTAGCTTTTAATAATTTTTTGTTGTTTTATTAACTAAAATGTCTAACATTATTGTAAAATGATCTGTGGACGAATAAACAACAAATTTGTTGCCCCGCCTTATGAAAGTTATCACAAATAGAATTCCACTCATCCTGTCATTTAGTACTCAGTATATGTACACTCGACATTTAGACTTTAAAGTATCAATAACGGATGTTTACGCAAAACTGATCTTTTCGTGTCTCTGGCCTACAAAAGGATGTTCTGTATCATCAGAGTCTGAGTAACTCACAGTAGCTAATGATAAATTGTTAGTAACTAATTTTGCCTACTTCAGAAATTAACTGAATCACTGGAAAACTATAAAGAGCTTCCTGCTACTAAATAATCACTTATATTTCCAGCTATGATGACAAATTAATAGTGTACATTGGCTAAAGAATGACCTAACCTTTCTGCATCTCATTTCTTTTTTGAAATTCTGGACAGAACAAGGATACAATACAGGGAGCAAAAGGTTATATACAGCTTACACATAAACAAGACCACAGTTACAGGAGTCCAAGGACATGGAAGGCAAACAGTGGTTGGAAGGCAGTGAAACACTGTTGCAGCCTATTTCTGATATTGTTCAATCTGCACACTGAAAAAGCAGTAAAGGAAACCGAAGAACAATTTGGAGAAGAAACTGAAGATCACAGAGAAGAAATAAAATCTTTGACAGAATTACATTGTCAGGAGCAAGTGTTGGAGACAGCCAAGGACCTGAAAGAACGGTCTAACAAAATGAACAGTGTCTTGAAAAGGGGTTACAAGATGAGCATCTAAAAAAGCAGAACAAGGGTAAGGAATATAGTCAAATCAGGCAATTTTGAGATAGTTAGATTAGGAAAGAGATGAGATTTGCAATAAAGTGCAGACTGCCTATAGCATGGAAGTATTTCTGGGGGGAAGAAAAGTAATTCTTAACATCTGATACAAATTTAGTGTTTGAGAAGACTCTTCCCAAGTTATCTGTCCAGGGTGTAGCCTTGAATGGAAGTGAAAACGTGGATGACAAGCAGTTCAGACACACAGAGAATAGAAGATCTTGCAATAAGGCACTACAGAAGAACGCAGAAGATTAGATGGGTAACATTAACTAATGAGGAGCTATTGAAGAATTGATGGCAAAAGAAATTTGAGGCATAACTAAATGAAGGCACTGGATGACAGGACACATCCCAAGACATCAAGGACTTGTCAATTTGGTATTGGAGGATCGAAAATTGTAGAGAGATTGAGGGATGGGTACAGTAAGTAGGGTGAAATGGATGTAGGCTGCAGTAGTTTGAGACAAAGAAGCTTGCATGACAGGACACACTAGCACTGCATCAATCCAGTCTCCACACTGAAGATCACATCAACACTATCTGTACCTGCTGACCAAGTTAAATAACAATCTCCACAGCAGTATGGAGCTGTATGTTGTTTGTTTCATTGAGTTTTATTGCTAAACTCTGATTGAAACCACTCTGCGATTGATGTTTCAGCAAGTCAAGTGGTAGGGGGCCAGATACAAGCCGATCGTAATTTCTTCTCGAGTGCTGCAGGCTATCTGTGTTGCTAGTTTTGTAGGTACATGTGGAGCCCCACCTAGTGTGGCTGGCTCCACACTGGCAATATTGCCCTCATTCTGTATATCTGCACACAGCAATTTTTTCCTACAGTAGCATGAATGTCAGTTATGTCACCAGAATATCAATAAATAAAAAAGAATATTTGTACAATGAATATCATTAAACAGTGGCGTGTAATCTGTTTTGAAACATCCGCTTAGGTGGGAGTGAGGCAGGCAAATTTAAACTATCAGTCACGACTCATTGTGTCTGGATAGTTCTGCAGTCAGTACGAATACTGTCTGCTGACGAGAAGGGTTTGAGACCCTGTCCTGTGTACAGTTTTAATGTGACCAGAAATTTCAAATTATTCAACAAGGAATGATACTTCCTATAAAATTTTTTCCAAGCACAAAAATGTTCCAAACGCACCTATCGCAATCAGGACTTTGGAAGTAAATCATAGATATAACACAGAGACACTATTAGCCCTGTCAACTGAGTTCCTGCTACACCATTACTTTCACAACAGCTCCACCGATGTAGATTCCCACAGCTATGTGAAGGTTCATTCCCAACACAGGGTTCATTCTGTGAAGTGGTGTCAAATTCTATTCAAGTAATTGAATGCTTCACTCAGATTTAAAATGAGAGTTGAGAAATTATTATTAATAACATGGCAAAGATAAACTGTTACAGCATTACAAATTATTCTGAGACGTGTGCTCTTTAACCCCTTAACATGTTATTTCTCTTCAAATTATGTTCCAAAAAATGTTAATGTACTATGTCCTATAATGAATGACATTACATAGAGACATAGAAGGATAGTTTTTAAAAGCTCAAAATGATGAGTTACAAAGTTTTGAAGATCACCATTAATAAAATCCAAGTATACTTGTCCACTGGACTTTAACCAAAATATCCTGAAACTTAATAAATTTTAGTTTCTGGGTAGATATGAAGTCATACCATATATTTCACAATGATTTCCTGTGAACACAAATCTTTGAGGACCTGGGTAGAGAAAAGTGGATGTGTGTATTTTGTACCACTGGTGAACAGTTGTCAGTGAACTGATGTACTGTCGTGACTTTCAGTGACTTGTAAAATCACTTTCTTCTTAACTTTCTGCACTGCTAAATTCACTGGAAAACTCACAAGCACTGCCTAAACAACAATATAGGACACAGGCTGAAAGCACAACTTTTGTTGTAGGGTATCCATAGTTTCACACAGTAAAAACTACATTTTTGGTGGCAAATACCTCAAACAAAACATAGCAGTCAGGCTACAAACATAATACTGGATGTTCTCCAGTAGCTGAACATTTAACTATGAGCACTGAAATGCCTATAGTGAGCTATTCTTTCCAAAGTTGCCTGAGTATATCTGGAATTTTAAGTTTCTGTCAAAATAATAAAAAGCATACAACTCGCAATGTTAAGACGGTTAATGTTTGATTTTTCAATGTTTTAGTCACTGTTTAAAATTTTTATTTATTTATTCAGGTATGATCAGTCTGACAGCCCTGCAACCTAATAATTAAAGTGCGACTGAAGCCTGTATGAATGACTTTTAGGCATTTTTATGGCACCAGATAATATCCACAGAGTGACGTGCTATGAGCTAGATGGGCAATTTCCAGTTACCTTCTTGTTTTTCCTGGTCTTGTCTTGTGTCTTCATGGGGTCAGCATGTTATTCTGGATGTGGCAATGTTAGCGTTAGACGGTGGCCAGATGCCTCTGTTGGAATTCGTGCATTCCATCATGCTGCATTTATTGCTACCCCACGTGAAAGTGTGAACAAGTTTTCTAAATGTTTGCAAATCATTTAACTGAGGCATACTGTGGGTACCAGCCCGGTATTCACTTAGTTTGATTTGGGAAACTACCTAAAATCAATACCCAGGCCAGCCAGCACACTGGCCCTTTTAGTTAGTGTGTGCAGCCTATTGACAGATCAATGACCAATTAATACAGAGAAGATATAAATGATGAAACACTAATAGGGCTGAGGATTGTTACTTCTTTTTGGAAAGAGTCAGTGTGTAGTAGAAAGTTTGCCATGTGGTGAGAACTTTTAACTGCATAAACTTTAGTAAGGTCTGAGAATAGTAAATGTAGGGTTAACGAAGTAATGTCCATTTTCGGTCAAACATGGTATGTGGCAATATGTACCACTAAATAGGAGTGATGTGTGTCCCTACATATTCTTAATGACAAGTAATACTCGCAAATGAAAGCCTTAGAAGTTATTTTAAGAAGTGCACAAATATTGTGTGGACCTGTTATTTTTGCTTGCACATGGAGAATCATACAGAGATATGACACGTATCTTCAAGAAGGGATGGCAAAATACAGTAAGTTCCAGAGAGAAAGCACCCACAAAGACATGAATATAAAAAAGTTCTTATCATTACTTTGGATGAGACCTAAGTCCTTAGTGAATATATTGACAACAGTTTGCGGATGACGCTGTAGTATACAGAGAAGTTGCAGCACTAGAAAATTGCAGCTAAATGCAGGAAGATCTGCAGCGGATAGGCACTTGCTACAGGGAGTGGCAACTGACCCTTAACATAGACTAATGTAATGTATTGCGAATACATAGAAAGAAGGCTCCTTTATTGTAGGATTATATGATAGCGGAACAAACACTGGTAGCAGTTACTTCTGTAAAATATCTGGGAGTATGCGTACTGAATGATTTGAAGTGAAATGATCATACAAAATTAATTGTTGGTAAGGCATGTGCCAGGTTGAGATTCATTGGGAGTCCTCAGAAAATGTAGTCCATCAACAAAGGAGGTGGCTTACAAAACACTCGTTCGACCTATACTCGAGTATTGTTCATCAGTGTGGGATCCGTACCAGGTCGGGTTGACAGAGGAGATAGGAAAGATCCAAAGAAGAGTGGCGCGTTTCGTCACAGGGTTATTTGGTAATCGTGATAGCATTACGGAAATGTTTAGCAAACTCAAGTGGCAGACTCTGCAAGAGAGGCACTCTGCATCGTGGTGTAGCTTGCTGTCCAGGTTTCGAGAAGGTGCGTTTCTGGATGAGATACCAAATATATTGCTTCCCCCTACTTATACTTCCAGAGGAGATCACGAATGTAAAATTAGACAGATTCAAGTGCGCATGGAGGCTTTCCGGCAGTCGTTCTTCCCACGAACAACCTGAATAACAACTTTTTGCAGTGCAGACTGCTGTGAGACTAGTAGTATGAGAGTCAACGAGGAACCATGCCAACCCCAGGGCCATGCCCAGCTGCACTAGGTTTATCAGTGGAGGATCAATGATGCAAACAGCCCAATCGAAGTAGTCCCACACATTCTCGATTGGGTTTAAATCTGAGGAGTTTGGTGGCCAGGGGATTACGGTCAACTCATCCTGGTGTTCTTCGAAACATGCATGTACACTCTGAGCTGTGTGAAACATTGCCATCGTGCTGAGGAAAAACAAATTAAATGTAGGGTTGGACACGGCCCCAAAGACAGTGGCATGCTTGAGTCGATCCACTATGCTCTCCAGAATGACATCACCCAGCGAATGCCTGAACCCTTCTGATGATTGTTGCTCGGTGCTTGTTTTCAGATGTTTTACACCGTACATGCCAACGGCCACCTGTGTGATGGAGCACAAAACACAATTCATCTGAAAAGACCAGTTGTGATGTTGACATGCAAATTCCAATCTTTGTGATCAATGAACAACAGTCAGCATGGGTGCATGAACCAGATGCCTGCAGGGGAGGCCCATATGCAGCAACATTTGCCGAACAGTCGTGAAAGACACAGTGTTGGTAGCCCCTTGGTTCATCTGCATAGTCAGTTGCTCAACTGTTGCAAATCTATTTGCCCGTACACATCTCCACAGTCATAATTCATTCCTGTCATCCATGGTCTGTAGTGCACTACAGTCACCTCGGTGTCAGTTTTTTGGTAGTGCCATTTTGCCACACACAGTGACATATGCTCAGTTTACAAACTCAGCCATTTCAGGAATGCTTCCACCCTTGGCCCAAAAGCCAATGATCACGCTCTTTTGGACATCAGATAACCCACCGTTTCTGTATAACGACAACGACTGTACTGAGGAAATCGAATGATTTCTTTTTAAAATTTCGTCCATCTCAGTTGCACTGATATAAAATTCAGCTATAATAGTTATCAAATTCGGGCTGACACAACCATTTTCAAACCACAAACCTTGCTATTAATGGTAATTATTCTTATAAATTGGTGTCAGAAATCACAGCAAAGCATACAGTGGGCAAGAAGTGCCCTCTCTGATCTTAGTTCTGCGACCACTGCAACTGACTGACACAATCAAACTCCTATGAGCAGCATGCCTTGAATAAGCAAACAACTACACTGTTTTCTGCATCCCCTGCCATGCTTTCTATACCCTCCACTGCTAGTGCTACCATTTGCTGCCTGAGTGATTATGCACTTTGATGTCAAACATGGGCATTGTAAATATATTTATTTTCTAAACATTCTTTTATTTATTCTTTCCGTCAGGACTTTTAATACTGACCTTCACGCGAGTGGAAGAAGAGAGAAACTTCTCTGGCACACAATTATAGATACATTGTGACATTTAGGTTGCAAGCGGTTTTTGGTCTGTGTGCAGGGTTGTTGGTGGGCTTTCGTGTAACACTGACATCTGGTTTATTTGCGGATATGATAGCTATCGGTTTTCTGAGGCTCAATTTGGAGTTAGAAATGCCTAAAAGCTAAACCACACAGGTAGAATGGATGGAAATGCATTAGTTTAGTGTGATTAAATACAAAATTTCAGTGCGAAAGTTAATATAATAATCATTACACCTAGTAGACAGTTGCATGTGAAGAGTTTAGTGTAATTATCTTTGAAAAATAATCACTCTTTCTATACTAATTGTGTTTCAACATTATCAAACAGAACCTTTTGTGAACCATATTCCAGTAGTAAAGGATGCTGTGTACAACATTGGCTCTGTTTCAAATAGTGCAGTTCATGACAAGTTCATGGCTTGTAGAAAAAAAACTATGGCTAAATCACAGTAAGACTTAGTTTTTACAGTTTCTAACACACAATTCAACAAAATCTGATGTCTTCATTTCACACAATGAGCATTTGATTAGTGAAACTGAACAGATTAAATTTCTAGGTGTTCAGATAGATAGCAAACTGTCATGGAAAGCACACATTCAGGATCCTGTTCAAAGACTTAATGCTGCCATTTCTCTACTTGAAGAGTATCTGAAGTACGAGATCATTTGACACTAAAATTAGTCTACTTTGTTTATTTTCATTCATTTATGTTATGTGGTATTATATTTTGGGGTAAAACTTCCGTTTCTCGAACGATATTTTTGGCTCAGAAATGGGATATATATAAGATGCTGTGACTTACCAAACGGGAAAGTGCTGGTAGACACACACACACACACACACACACACACACACACACACACACACACACACACACACACACACACACATCAAGCTTCCGCAACCCACGGTTGCTTCATCAGGAAAGAGGGAAGAGAGGGAAAGACGAAAGGATATGTGTGGATGGATGTGTGTTGTGCGTGTGCGAGTGTATACCTTGGAGATTTGCTTCTCAATTTGGTACTATGGAGATAGACATGTAAATACAATAACAAAATTAAGCCGTCCCGATGAAAACAAAGAAATCTGAGAGACGAAAAGTCAACACTGACAGTCAACAATAGTTGGTAACTACAGGTAATGAACAGCCGGATAGTACTACAGCATACAAGGGAAGAGATGCCATCTTATACATTTTCGGTATAGACTTTCCATATCCAATTCCTGTATGTGTCATACTATTTGTGCTGTAAACAGTATATGTTGGCAACTCATGTTGTTAAGACTGTCAACTACAGCACAGTCACCCACTACATCTTACAAAGTTAAAAGTACAAGTTTCTTACCTGACCAGTTTTTGTAGATTCAGGCGAGCAGTTCGGTATAATCTTGCTGAGTTTCCCAATCCAGTTGTTTATTTTATCCCTGCGCCTCCTCTCAACTTCATTATGCGTTGCTCTTCTCCTGTCATCACGCTGAAACACACACTGATCATTTACTTAAAAATATCAACATGAACAGTACAATTTTTAAAATATTTACATTTGAGAAGCACTTCAATTTGCAATATCTTTAAGGGGAATTACATAGATATGATTTGTATAATACAGCCAACTGGTTGTAACAAAATTTCACTTTAACCTGGTTTCGACACCCACTATGAGTGGGTATCAGAAAATCCAAACAATTGCCTAAAAAACGATTACAAAACCATTAACACAGAGAAAACCAAGAATAGAGTGTTATTATACTGAACAAATTTATGAGAAGACTATACTAACATATAGAACAGATTAAGAACAAAAAGCTCTCATCATATAAAATAGATCATAAGAAGATAATATCTGAACTGCATACACTGGAACAGACAAAAACTTTGTAATTGTCAGTATAGTTATAGCTACATGGCATAGCACACCACACACCACTAAGGGCTGTAAGAGGAAACAGGCACTGGATGTGACATCAGACAGTCTCACTAGCTGAAGCTGCCACAATGTGGTCACAAAACAAGTTGTGCCATCTATTAACAGTTTAAGAAATCAGCTGCCGAAATTTAAAAAATAAACGATATACAGAAGTTTATCTCACAAGTCAATTGCCAGTAATACGCTAATTAAAATTTATACAGGCAATCCATAGCAATTATTCTATACATTTTGTATGAAAATGATTACAATGTAATAAATAAAAGGGAGAGAGGAAGGCAGTATTTTAAAGTCCGCTCTGACGAAAAAGACGAGTCAATTTTAGGTGTTTCTAAGTAAGGGCTTTATAATACTGGAGGAATTTTATTTTTATTACATAGTTGCAAACGTTCATTCAGAACTAAACTGTCACAAAGAGAAAAGTGTTTAAAAATTTTGTAACACTTTGAGTATATTAAGTCTAAAGTCATACTGTCATGAACTTATGGTCAACAACAGATGAGTTTTTGTACCTCTCCATTAAGGAGATGGGGCCTGGTTAAGTTAAAAGAGCCCGAGTTCGTTGAGGTTTTCGAAGTGACCTTTAGGCAACGATTAAAACAGGAAAAGAATGCATTAGAAGGTGAATGAGTGGTCTTGAGAGATGAAATAATGAAGACATCAGAGGATTGAACAGGCAAAAAGACAAGGCCTGGAGGTAATACTTGAAAACCGTACAAATCATTGAACTTAAATAACAAAAGTAGAAAATATAAAAATGTAGCAAATGAAGAGGGCACAAGAAAGGGAACACAGACCTCTAAAAAATAACACTGACAAGAAGTACAAAATGGCTTAGTAAAAATAGCTACAGGACGAACGTTGAACTGCAGATGTATGCAAGACTTTGTTAAGAAGAAATTTTTGGAGAAACACCAGTTTGGATATCAAGAGACTAGATCGTATTCCAGTACCAACCAACAGCGGAAAGGTTAAAGGAATATACAGGAGGGTTATAAAAAGCCAACATACTTGAAGGGAATATTATAGAAAGGAAAGAGGAAGATGAAATGGGAAATAATATATGAGAACATCTTTCATGATGATACTGTTGTGTAACACATTCTTGGACTTCTTGCAGTGTCAATTTAGGATAAAACCTCAAGCTTTTGATGATTACCTCATCACCTTTGTCAGGTGCCACTGACTGACTACACTGCTGCTGGGGTGGCTTTATATAGTCCATAGAGGGCTTCCAATTGATAGATAATTACATAATGCTGCCACAAATGGTATCAAAGCACGCACCTTTCGTGCCACTGCTCCCGTAATACCGTAAACATTGCGACTATTATATCTGCCCCTTCTCTGCATCAAGAGCTCGCTTCCATGCACCACTAAGATTGCATCCACTGTCACGGTTGGAGATCCTGTCATACATTCTTATTTCTACAGCCTCCTTAATTACAGAATCCCAGAATGTAAAAGTATAGGACAAAACCTTTGTTTTGTCAAACAGTATTTTGCATTTTCTGCGAGGCTGTGCCCAGCAATTGCAAATTTCTCCAGTTTTCACTTTTTAATAAGCCATTAATGTTCTGAACAGTGGTCAGAAATCGTTTGGATAAACTGAGTGATTTAATTGCTACCACACTCACAATGAATGTTACAAATCCCAGGGATCCTGAAGCTGAGAATATCATTAACAGATTGCAGGACCTCTATCTTCATAGGTGGTCAAAAAATAAGTCTTGTACCTCATCTTCCCACGATCCTGCCCGTTTTGCTCAATGTAGCACCGTAAAACGGAAGGAATACAGTCCGTAGCTCATCATGTGAACGTTTCAACATTTTTCACATGTAGTTCAGATGGTTGATTTCGGAATCCAAGTGGTCCTCAGCAGAAACAGTTTCTGCATGTGTACCCACATATTTACAATTGCTCTCTTCTGGATTGGATGATGAAAACTCTGAGCACTAAGATATAGATCTGTGTGTGTCGACTAGTTGTACACCGAGTGGCAAAGATGTACATCCAATTTTCATTGTACCAACAAATTTAAAAATGGCACATGTTTGTGCATACTGTTCATATGTTCAACAAAATGCTCAAGGGCGTCTCCATCAGGTGGCCAGACCATAAACATATTGTCAATGGAACAATAAAACAAAAATGGACATAGGGGAGTCAAACAAATTTGACGCACATTCCTGAAAATGTTCCATAAAAAAGTTGCTCACTGCAGGAGACAATGGAGAACCCATATACATTCCATCCACCATTTCATAAAATTTACCACTACACAAGAAGTAAGCATTCGTCATCCCATGTCTGAACAACTTTATCGTCTCAGGTGGAAAATGCTCTGACAACAGTTTTACTCTGTCCTCCACAGGAACTTTAGTAGATAGTGAGACCACATCCCGGCTGACTAAAATATTGTTAGGATCAACTCTTTACTTTTCTCGATGAACTTCTGAGAGTTTCTGATGTGAAGTTTGCGGCCAACTATCTGAATCATCAGCTTAGTTAAATATATGGCCGGCCCTTTAGTCTCAATAGAGTACCCTCCTTGTGGAATTCAGGTAATCTGTCCAGCCTTGGAGATATAGGAGCTCATACTCCAAGATTTTAGATGACATCCTCTGGTAGACTAGAGTTCTAGAGTAGCTCAACCATCTTTTCTGCTGCATGGCATATTTGAATACTTGTACATGCTATCTTTCAACAACAATACCAATTTTCAGTGATATTCAGTGGTACTAAGAACAACTGTGGCATTCCCTTTGCAGCCAGAAATTTGACAGTGTACTGAAACATGTAAGTTAAAACAAGGCCTCTGGAATACAAGATATTCCATCAGAATTATTAACATTCTTGGAAGAATTTACCTTGAAAAAACCAATCCACTTGGTGCCCAAGATATGAGACATGTAAAATTACTCTCAGACTTCAAGAAGAATGAAGGAACTACAGTTGCAAAATAGCGAGGTGCTCACAGGTGTTGTCAATATTACTGAACAATCAGTTTAATAAATCAAGGATACAAGTCCATTAACGAAGAATGGAAAAACTGATAGATTCTGACATTTGGTCAGATCAGTTTGAGTTCTGGAGAAATGTGGAAACACCCAGGGCAATATTGAACCTGTGAGTTATCTTGTTCAAAAAAGGCAAACTTACATTCGCACATTTATGAAAAGAACACACTCTTTAAAGTTCTGAAGGCAGTAGGGATAAATATAGGGAGCAGCAGGTTATTTACTATCTTACAGAAAATGATAGCTATTATGAGGGTGGAAAGACACGAAAGGGAAGCAGTAGTTGAGACTTTGAAATTCTGAAGATAGCCACGGTAAAAATACAGGGAATGAAAAGTTATTTACAACTTGTACAGAAACCAGATGGCAGTTATAAGAGTTTAGGGGCATGAAGGGGAGGGAGACAGGTTGTAGCCTACCCACGATGCTATTCAATATGCGCGCACACACACACACACACACACACACACACACACACACACACACACAAATGGAGTAGCAATTGAAGTTCAGAGAGAAGAAAAGAAAACTGAGGTTTGCCAATGATACTATAATTCCAGAGACAGCAACGGACTTGGAAGCGCAGTTGGACTGAATGGACAGTGTCTTGAAAGAATGATAGAAGACAAATATAAAAAAAAGCAAAACATGGATAACTGAATGTAGTCGAATTAAATCAGGTGAAGCCAAGGAAACTAGACTAGAAAACAAGACACTTAAAGTAGCAGATGTGTTTTGCTACTTGGGCAGCAACCTACCTGATGATGATCTAAGTAGAGAAGATATAAAATGCAGATTGGAGACAGCAAGAAAAGTATTTCTGAAAAGGTAAGTCTTAAAATTAAACATAAATTTATACATTAGGCACTCTTTTCTGAAGATATTCGTCTGGAGGGTTAATGGGGAACTTCCTGAGTTATGTAGGAATCATTAATTTTGTAATTTTGGGAGTGGGGGGTGGGGGAGGGAGGGGGTGGGGGAGGGAGAGAGAAGGAGAGGGAGAGGGAGAGGGAGAGAGAGAGAGAGAGAGAGAGAGAGAGAGAGCGGTTTTTTTTTTGTGTGTGTGTGTGTGTGTGTGTGTGTGTGTGTGTGTGTGTGTGTGGGGGGGGGGGGGGGGGGGTGTGTAAACATCGTAAAAGGAGACTAGAGGTTGATTACAGTAAGGAAGTTCAAACCGATGAATGTTGCAGTAGTTATGCAGAGATGAGGGTACCTGTGCAGTATGTATTAGCATGAAGAAATGCATCAAACATGTCTTCAGACTGAGGGCCACAATAACATCAAGGATTAAAGTTATGAGAAGTATATTATCACTATAATATCAGTAATGCTGCTGTACACAGCATTTAGTAATTATTTTTACCAGTGAAAGATCTTACCTTTAAGACATTCACACTAACATGAAAATACAGCCTACCAACTTAAAAAGTCAGTTCACAGCCATGCTTACATACACAGACAAATTATCACCAATGAACAGTCGCTTACAAAACTACATACCGTGGGCACTATCCCCCTTCCCAAACTTGATTCAGATGTTCGTGTAGCCACAGGCCTTGCTGTTTGTGTGGTGAATACCTCAGGTGTGCTGCCAATCACATATACTTGGCCTGCAATGAGGAAACGAAAGTTAATATTGTGAGCAGCAGGAATACATGTCCTGCTTAGATTCGAGCAGTTGAGAAGAGTACTGCACATAATAATTTCAGTTTTCAAATTACTTAAAATTTTCTTTACGTAATGTTTTATCTGCATTCAAACTGTTACTCAAATTCACATTTGTATCCATTTACAGTATCAACCAGGAGTGGGAGCGAGTCATAAGTAATAGGGTGGCAACTAATTAATTTTGATTGCACCCTTAATCATGCCATTTTGTGATTTCATCTACAGAGTCTGACAGAAAAATGTATACACTCTTTGTCAGGCTCTATTGAGATATCGATATTGTCATATGATTTCAGTTATGTGTGTGTCCTAATACGGGCTTTGGCTCAACAGATGTTAGTACTTTCATCTCAGTATTAAGAAAACAAGATAGCTGGAGCACACTTAACATTTGAGCAACAAAAATGTATTGGGAAGTGGTTTTAAAGTTTGATGATGCTGTTGAAGTGCACTGTCAGTGCAGGTGGGAGTTTGAAACAAAACCACCAACCAGCCTAACAATTGTAGTCATCATTGACCAGTTTGAATTGCATGGAAAAATTTGTGATATTCACAAAGTAAGATCAAGGAGACAGCATACAGCTAGCTACAAGCCCTGCTCTCGTGTTTGAAACTTTTGGTAATTCTCCATAGAAGTCTGCTACACAATATGCATGTGAAGTGAGGGTTAGCAGTACAAGTGTATGAAGAATTCTGAAACCTGTGAAGTGGAAAGTTGACATTCCACTATTACTGCAGGCGATTAATCGTGACAATCCTGATCGCCGAATGCAATTTTACGAATGGTATCAGCAAATGGTAACTGATGATGAATAATTTGTGATGAAGGTAGTGTGGAGTGGTGAGGCACAATTTAAACTTAATGGAACCGTGAATCAGCATAACTGTGTGTACTGTGCACTGGAAAATCCGCATGTTTATGTAGATAAAGCGGTCAATCTACCAGGGGCTCATGTATTGAGTGGACCATCATCTAGCCTCTTAGGACGACCCTTTTTCTTTGATGCTACTGTCACTGGAGAAATGTACCTGGAAATGTTACACACATCAATTTTGCCAGGTATACATGCACTTTATGGAGCTGATGAAGAGGTATTCTATCAACAGTATGGGGTGCTACCACACTACCACCTAGCCGTACAAGCTTTCCTGGATGGCGATTTTCCGGGACATTGGATTGGGCAACGAGGGCTCATCGAGTTCCCTCCACGCTCGCCGGATCTAATACCTATGGACTTTTACTTGTGGGGAACTGTGAAAGCTAGAGGAACTTTGCTGGGAGATTACAGTGAAATGTGCAGCAATTGCCACTGTAACAATGACTGACATAGTTGTGGTGACCACTCATCATTTTAAACATTTAAAGTAATGATGTGCTAAACTGAAGATTGTACAACATGTGTCATCAATCACTAAATGTAAAATAAACACTTTTTGTTCCTTGAAGTGTGTATACATTTTTCTGGCAGACTCTGTATTTCCTTAAGTATGAGGACTTGTGGAGACTCGGGAACAGCAATAATCCATGTTGTTACTGTATGGATTCAAATTGGATGGTTAACAACAGAAGGTATTAACAACATACACATTACTTAAAAGTTTAATCACTAATCCGATAAAACCTGCTGTCCATGATCTAAATACATCCATAACTAAATACATCAGAAATGACACCATACTTCCTAATATTTACAGAGAGCACCTTTGATGTCTCAGATGGATATTAGTATGAAGTGGATGCTACCACTGACCATCGCAATAACCAAACTTTTGATCGGAGATATGCCAATAATTTGTTCATAAACCATTTATAAAACATAACGGCTTTTAATCACATGTAGCATCAAGAATCAACTCTGAGCACCCGTCTACAGCTCCGGTATTTCTTCTTGTGATTTCACCGTGTTACATAAGTGAAATCTAGTGAAGACTATTTTGCATAGACAAAGAGGTTGTGCTAGTCTAAGTCATTTAATTTTCTAGCTGCCTCACAACACTCACAAACTCGTTTGAAAAGTGTTTACGAAGTCTGCATCTTACAAATTCAACCAATGGAATCAAGAATGGCACACTGGCAGTGTACAACGTGTGTTCAAAAAAAGTAAGGTGACTGTATTTTTATGAAAGAATATTTATTTATTCATCAATATTCATGTTGTTCCCTTCAATGCAATCACCCCACAGATACAACACACTTGTGCCAATGTTTATTCCAATCTTGGAAGCACTTCTCATAAGCACTTCCTGGTACAGACTCAACTAGTTCCAGCGTTGCAGTTTTTATTTCCTCAATTGTCGAAAATGTGTGTTCTTTCATAGGTCACTTCAGTTTTGGGAACAGGAAGTCACCAAATCTGGTGAATACGATAGCTGAGGCATGATTTTCGTGTTGTTTTTAGCACAAAAAAACACCCTCACAAGCAACGATGAATGAGAAGGTGCATTGTCACAATGCAGAAGCCATGAATTGTTTGTCCACAATCCTGGACATTTTTGCGTATTGCTTCTCACAAATGGCGCATAATGTCAGGGGTGCGGGGGGAAGAAGAAGAAACTTTGACATTTTATTTAACTTGGCATGCTTTTTTCAGTCTTTGCTCTCCGTGATGCTTCCATTTGGACAACTGGGCTTTGGTTTCCACCGTCATAACGATAAACCCATGTTTCGTCACCAGTTATGACCCCCCCCCTTTTTTTTTTTTAACTTAGAGTAGACTAAGCATATGCCACTGTCACCATTTCAAGTCTTTTAGAGCACTCGATACCATTTTTCACACGATCAAATTCTTTGCTCTATTTTTTATAATTGAAAATCGCCGAGTACATTGAAACATGTCTAACCTTTTTATTTGTCAAAAACAAACGAAGTATGCTGTACACCTTAAACTGTGAACATATTTCCAGGACGTGTAAAAGAGAGAGACACACAGAGAGAGACACACAGAGAGAGAGAGAGAGAGAGAGAGAGAGAGAGAGAGAGAGAGAGAGAGAGAGAGAGAGAGCAATTTGAAAAGTCACCTTACTTTCTGAACAGTCCTCGTATGTCACTGGAGTTTCCCTGTGTGTATGGGAAAGTTTTAACTGCAATTTAGTGCTGAATTTGAGGGAATTCTCAGTGGAAATGAGCATACAGCATAGTGGGCCAGGAGTTACCCATTTGGGGAAGTTCGGCTGCCGAGGGCAAGTACTTATTGCATTCGATGCCACATTGGGCGACTTGCACATTGGAGATGGGGATGAAATAATGAGGACAACACAACACCCAGTCCCTGAGCAGAGAAAATCTCCTGCCCCAGCCGGGAACCGAACCCGGGCTCCTTGGCGTGGCTTTCTGCCGCGCTGACACTCAGCTAACAGGGGTGGACAGGGAATTCTCAGTGGCTTCAGTACAAGGCATGGTAGTAGCTAATGGGGGAAGTGTACATTATGTAATGTCATGTCCAGTGCTGAGACTCGTTTACAAAGGACCTGAAATCTGAATTACTAACAGATGTAAATCAAATGTGTGCTTTCGGCTGATCAGTAAGTCAATTGATCCATTGTTGATGTGGGATAGCAGCTGGTCAAATATTCAACAAAGAAATTCGCCAAATGGTGGTGCAAATTGGGAAGTTATTTTATTTTTGTTACCTGTTTCGGTAATTTATTATGCCATCCTCAGGCCCCACATGCGCCTCTAAAAAATAATTGACACTGGCATACTGGAGCCATGTGTTCCTGGATGTCATGAATTTTCAGGTGCTGAAGCAGTCAAGTTTTCGAAGAAAGCACTTAATAATTCACAACATACGGAAACATATGGACCTAGTATGGCAGTATCTATTATTTTTGAGAGGTGCATATGGGGCCTGAAGATGGTATAATGAATTGGCAAAACTGGCAGCAAAAATAAAATAAAAGAACTTTTCAATTTGCACAGCAGTTTGGGGAATTTCTTTGTTAAATAAAGATCAGAAAAGTTGTTGATTCTATTTTACTGCCTGGTATTTCAACCAATGACCCAGTGATCTACATGTACTCCATGGACTCAAACCAGACTGGAGTAAACCTAGGAACACAGCTTGCAGCAAGTGAAAAAGTTGACTGAGCTGGTCACCGAAATATCAAGCAGAAAAATACAATCAATGAATCAGTTGAACACCGAAAAGCTCAACATTAATCAATCATGCCAAGGAATAGGGTGAGTAGCCACTATAATTTTTGTAATATTAAGGAGATAAAACTTAAACAGAACTCGCACAAACTTAGTCCTCTTACGCAAATGTTCCAAACACTGGCATAGGCCAAGAATGCAAACATTGTTATCAAAGCATTTTATACTAGTATGCAGCAGGACAGTAATTATGAATGTATGTTGACAGTATTAATTGAAAACTGTCAGTAAAATTCTGCAGAAATAAATTCAAGAAGTGGCTGGCTAAAACTGACACTAACTCACTGCACATTTATGAAACAAAAACCGACAGTTCTAGATATGAAGTTAATTATAATTAATTTCATAAAACACTTTGTTGCCTGCTGATACTTCTAAAAAGTACAGTACCATCCCTTTTGATCCCTGTTTATTCTGACTGCACACACATTTCCCACATCCTGGGATAATGGTAGATTTAAGTACATGTTTACCTTGAGTTAGAAATACTTCACTGCCTTTTACATATTTTTTGCTATCCAAAAAGAATGTTAGTATAGTCTCTGATGATAACTGAAGATCTCCTTTGAAGATACCATATTTGTTTTGTGTAGTGTTACACCACTGTTACCAATTTTTGTGTTTACTAGTATATTTATGAGGAAGATTATGCCGTATTTTCATCTCGTGCACTTCTTTTGTTAAGGGCAGATATAGGGCCAAGTTCTGAAAAAATTATTCATGCTTTCAGAATAACATCACAAAGTTTCATAATCTAATTCCGGCTAGAAATACATTTTTAAAAAGTTAGTTTGGGTGTCTGCACCTGCCAGATCCTCTCTCTCTATGCTGTGATCCACACCTTCTCTACACTAGAAATTTTTCGTGCATTAATTTTTTGTTCAGACCACCGAAACAAATTGCAGAGGAGTCTAAAAGGCTACAAGAAATATTATCTATGCTTGTTCCTTTGTTTGCAACATTTTAAAAAGAATGTGTGCTACAAACTTAAGTAAGTTTTTAGTTTTACATTCATCAACGCGTTTTGCTCAAAATGGGTCGTATGAGTGGACGCATATTCAAAGAAATGAGGAAATATCAAATGTCATGTGTACAAAGTACAGGAAATTTAAATAATGTTACGGACGGTGCTCCTAAGTGTGAAAAACAATTTTTGACAAAGTCACCGAGCTCATCAAAGAAGAAAATTAGTGAAGGAATGGAGGATGCCGCGTACAGTGCCGAAGACAAGTCTTCCGGTGGATTTAAATTGACTGACAAAAATACTTGCATGTGGTAACTGCGGGCCAAAGGACCCTTGACTGTACGACGACAGTGACAGAATTTGCATTGTTAAGTAATATACATATTTTGTGTAAAGTTTGTAAATATGGTGTTCAGTTCAAGACTTCTGCTCTCCATGGGAAGATGTTTGAGGCGAATACAAGATTGTGTTATGCCATGAGATGCTTAGGTATAGGCAGAGAAGGCACAAATTTGTTTTGTGGCTTGATAAACATGCCCGATTCAGTGATTACAACAGAACACTCCTCAGTCCTCTTGAAGTTAAGTGCGAGGAGAAGTGAAAACAGCTGCTGAGGAAGCTGTAGATATTAACAATGAGCTGTAGATATTAACAATGAAGGAGAAGAAGGACACTGTGTAGTGAAGGCAAATCGGTGTGTCTCTTGTGATGGAACCTGGATGAAGAGGGGCCATACATCACTTCATGGTGTATCACCTGTCATTAGTGTGGATACAGGGTAAATCTTATACTTCAAGTAATGAGCAAATATTGCTCTTGGTGTGACACAAGGAAGGACAGTGATGGCAGTGAAGAAGGAAGGTGGTAGCAGGAACACAAGGAAGTGTACAGAAGGAATTACAGTGGTAAAGTGGTGGGCTGGAAGCTGCTAGGATGAAACTAATATTCCGAATGTCAGCTCAACAACGTGGTGTTAGGTACGTGAAGTATCTATGTGATGGATATTTCAGTGCTTTTAAGACTGTTTCAGAGAGCAATACTTATGGCTCACAAACTAAAATTGAAAAACTGGAATATGTGGGGCATGTTCAAAAGTGAATGGGAGGTAGACTTCTCAGATTGAAGAATGAAATCGAAGCAAAAAAATCAGAGGATGAGAAGCCACTGTGATGCGTTACCACACTGGCAGGTATGGAAATTCACAAATACATTACGGAAAACTATCGGGGATAACTTACATATTGTGAAAACAATGCAGCAAGCCATGAGGGCAATGTTCTTTTACAAATTTTCCATATATGACCTCAACATTTCCTTTGTGACGTATTGTGTTGCAAATATCTTCAGGCAGTAGCAAGTGGAAGTCATACACCTACAAACATGGTTTGCTGCTTGCTGTTTTAGATCTTACAAAACCAACTTTCAGGCACCTAGCCAATCCCGAACTGTTGAAAAAATGTATACACAGAAAACACGCACACACGCACGCACAGAGAAAGCTACAATCACCTTATGTGGATGCATTGTACAAAAATAGTAATTGTGTCATCAATTGTTGTGAAGATAGCTGCATGTGATATCTGTCAACTGTTCAGTAGTGGAAACGTAGGTAGGATTAAGTGCCTGCAGAGACTAGGCTTCCATCCAGTGGCATTCACTATGAAGATACTCATAAGCACCAATGAAGTGCTACTGGAGAAGTTCAGTGAGCAGAAGCACCAATGAAGTGCTACTGGAGAAGTTCAGTGAGCAGAAGAAAAAAATGCAGAAGTTGGCTACCTGCGACTGAGCATCTTCGCTATATGGTGAGTAGCAATGTTTCTTTTCAGAATACTGTTACATTCCAGCCTGGATTTTCCATTGCTTAACTGTTGTAAACTGACTTTTCTCAGGAACTATACCAGCTAACATCCTGAAATTTGGCATACTTCTTGAGCGTTACTGAATAATCCCGTGCAGCACTTTTCAGTTCTCTCTTCTCTGAGAAAAGTTCTTCTTTAAAATTTGGGGAAAAAAGAAGCAATCCCGGATAATAAGGACTGAAGAATTAATTTCAAAGCAACTATGACTTTAAACAAAAATCTGTTCCACACATTTTATTGTCCTCTTATGCAGAAGTAAACTTTGAAATTCTCATTTTATGGAAACAATGATAATAACAAAATTAAAATCATTATAAAATATACGTCGATACGCATTTTCAAACAAAAATTTCACAGAATATCAATCATTATGTTGTACATAATAGTCTCAAGTTTACTATTTTAACTGTAATATTTTTGGAGACCTAAGTACAAGAATGCATTTGGTCCTATGTGTCTACTTATTTATAAATAAAGTGAAAACCGCGTGGCACTTTACAGTACCATCTGGCCATGTGCGCACTTTTTGTATACACTCTACACAAGCATAGTTTGTTGCTTTCTTTGAAGTTTTCCACTACATTTTACTAGCTTCGTCGATCTTGTGTACAGGTTTGGCTCCGTTTAGTCTTTGGATGATTCTCATCACTGGAAATGATATCTCACAGAAAAGCACACATTTTCATGTATCGACAATACTAACAGATGATGAAATTGTTGCAGCTCTTCTTGAAGGTTTGCCACAGTAATTACGTTATGGAAGTAGAGGACGACAAAGATGATGACTGCTGAAGCCAGTGATGCTAGTAATGTTGCAGCTTGAGGTTTGATGCAATTTTTGTAACAGCTTCAGGTTTTGATGCCGTTTTTGAGAAAGACGTGACAAGTTATGCACCAATTTTAGAGCAAAATCAGTTTACCTGAAACTGAATGAAAATGCAAAAAACGAGAGATAAATGATTACTAATATGAATACCCTCAAATACGTATAAAGATGCTATAGATCGAAACTGACAGAAGGTGAAGTAAACTAAGATAACTCAATCATATTCTTCAGTGGGAGAAGTTCATACAAACCTTACAGTCTAATGAAATCTGTATAACATGGGTACAAACTGTTGTGTATTGCAGAGAAGGTCACATTCATGCCATTCAGATATATCGAGGGACAAGTCAATCTGGAGAGGGAATCTGAAAACTATGTTTTAGGAGGAATGATTGTTTCAGATTTATCAAAGAAACTTTTTTTGGGTTGGGGGGGGGGGGTGGAGGAGGAGGGGGAGGGGGGGGGAGGATGAGGGGGAGGGGGGGGGGGAGGAGGAGGAGAGAAAAGAGAGAGAGAGAGAGAGAGAGAGAGAGAGAGAGAGAGAGAGACTGTACTTCGTCGACTACTTACTTTGCCCTGCCTCAAGACTAAAATCAGAGAAAACCTTGGCTTGTGGTGTAATGATGATAAAGAGGAAAGGTTTCACATTGGGCCATTCACTTTCTAAAGAAATGACTGATTATAGAATGTCAACCTCGAACCTCTGAAACTGGGATATTTTTCTGGAAAGTCAACTAAACAATGTGCCTTGTTTCCAATTACCATGGAATAGAAGTAACGTTTATGTGCAGAAAGCAGAAGCACAGCACTAAAATCAACATTCAGTGCTCTTCTGCAACAAAGGACTAGAGTTGTAATACGGGAGTTATGAACCACGCCAGCAGACTTAAATATGCTCATGGGATGGAAAGGAGAACCAAAAAGTATTTGTAAAACCATATGAACTGTGTTGTGAGCTGTATGGAAGGATTCAGCTTCTGGAGTTTAGCAGAAATGTTGCCCAGGACTGCTGGTTAGGACAAATGCAAAGCACACCAGTACCAGAGCTCCAAGGCTGTGTTCACAGAAAACAACAAAAGGGAGAGATCAGTCCCAAAGGATGTAAGATTAGAAAATAGAGAGATCATTTGGTCACTTTTACAGTGAACAGAAGGATATGAGGCAAGAATTTCAATCAAGGTTCAGTCTAGACAAAATTCAAAATGGTTATTTTATGGAGTATTTTTCAGCTGCAAAGCAAATAAAAATATGTTTACGGAATTCCACTTAGTAATTGTGTAATTGCCATCCTAAATATAACTGTAAAGGATGAGCCAGACAATAGGAGATTTTACTTTATTATGTGAGCCTCCAACCAGTAACTTCATTTCTCCATTACGGCCAAGCCACGGCCGGCAGTGTTAGCTGCCTGTAAATTCTTTCGTCCCACGGTCTAGTAACAGGAAGTCAGCACCGAGAAAGGGCACCTTGTTCACGCGCCTCTCTCGTGTGCTGACGAGGTAACGCCGCCCCAGGCGTCGCTTAGCAGGCAACGCTCTGGAAAGTTCCATGCCGCCCGCACGGTTTGCTCGGTCCTGACCAATCAGGGTGGAGGAAGCCGCGTGGTGCGTCGAACATACCCGGCCGCCCGTCGCCGGGCCCGCTCTCTTGTATTCTTGCTCACCCGCGAGTCGGATGCGCGCCCTGTAGCATTGATCATCTCCCGCTTCTCCCGGTGCTGCGGCACTGTGGACTTAGTTTTGGCAGACAACCACTTTCGGTAGCTTCGCGAACAATGTTCGCCAAATTGCAAGCTCTGGCTCACCCTCACCTCCCTAGGCCTATGTAGCCCCTTTCATCATGCTTTAGCCAATAAATGGCCTTTCTCTAAAAATTACACTATTATTCCATAACGCCCACCGCCTGCCCATACCCGCCATCCTGTACAATTGGTGTCAGAAGTTTGGATCCGTTCCCGTAGTGACTTTGTCGCTACACTAAATTTCTCCCGGCAAGACGCCGTACACTTCGCGCATGGAATGCGCCAACCGGCCGCCACGTTTGCTCCACGTGGGCCGTGGCTGCTCCACTAAACACGCACAGGGCGCGCGCTGCAGCGAGGCAGCCCACGCTAGTCAGCCACGTGAGCTGGACGCCGCCGCGCTGACCGCTGCTTGAGTTGGAGGGGCCTGCGCTGCGCTGCGTTGCGCGACGGGGCCGGGGCGCCGTCATCCGCCGTCGCCGCGCCGCCCACCGTCGCCCGCCGCTGTCAACGACGCGCCAGGGGCCTGCCGCCATCGCCGACCGGCCGAGCCAGCGCCGTCCGCCGCCAACACATTTGCCGCCGCCCACGGGTCCGGACGCCGCCGCCCGCCGACCACCGCTCGCCGCCACTGCACCATGCCGTCGCCGCCACCAATGCGTCGCACCATCGCCATCACCATGTAAGTCGCCGCGATGCTTACAACTATATCTTCGACGATCTTCCGCCGCTGGATTGAGAATCTTTGTGGCCGTCCTTTTTTTGTAACAATCATTACTTTTTTCTGGTCACTAGCGTCCCATAAAATTGTAAACATGCCGATGGGAACACGAGCGACGGAACGGGATACCCCCGTAGAGGCACCCGCCTCGCAAGACCCGCTCGAGGCCATAAATGCACAAATGCGCCAGTTATTCGCACAAAATCAGGAGCTACTTGAGCAAAACCGCGTCTTGAAACAGACTCTGGAAGCTAGTGCGCGAACTTCCATACCTGTGGCTAGCTCCGCCCCTGCAACTAACACTAATTCTGTCTCTAATACAAACGCCACAATTTCTGCTAACATGGCGACTGTAAGCAATTTTCCTGCGGCTGATTTCATTCCCACCTTTTCTGGGAAGTCCCACGAAAATGTGGCTATGTTCTTACAAAATATTCGTGATGTGGGTCGCACGTGTGCCTGGCCGGATGATCTATTGGTCAATGTAGCCAGACTCAAGTTGACAGGGGAAGCACGAATGTTCATAGAAACGGTGGACGAATTGCGTGACACGCATGAATTTGAAGTATTGGCCCGCGGATTGACTACGCGTTATTCCGATACCAGAGGTACCGCATATTACAGAGATCAATTATCAACCCTTAGGCAGAAGCCTAATGAGGATTTTGATGCCTTTGCAGATCGCATACGAGCAGTATCTTGTCGTACCTACAAGCTAGGTGAAAATGCCAGTGAAAACAGAATTTTGCGTTCAGAAGCCGAAGCGCGTGCAATTGATGCATTTGTCCGCGGTATTGACCCCCGCATCGGAGGAGAAGTCAAAGCTGCCTCCCCCACTTCTCTGTTTGAAGCTGTTCGTTTGGCAATGCTTCGCGAAGAGGTGTTGCGTTTTTGCGCTGCCGCCCCGCGCCCATCGGACCCAGTACCGGTCCCAGCAAAAGAAGTATTTTGTCAGCGTTGTGGGAAGCCCAACCATACGGCAATGCGCTGTCGCGCGCCGTATTGCACTATTTGCCAGACAGTAGGTCATGCTAATAATGTTTGCCCCACAAAGTCACCATTCTCTAATCAGATGCGCGGCCACCGCCGCAACGCAGGGTCGAATCAGGGAAACGCTTGGGGGGCAGGTTCCGCCACCCACCCGCGCCCCCGACAAAAATAATACACCCGGTTAGGACCGAAAAATGTAAAGAGGTGGAACACGTTAGTCTATTTGGCGTACTCGGGAACAAATCAGTTAGAATTTTAGTTGATACTGGTGCTCAAGTTAGTGTATTGTTTGTGGAGAAAAATGATCGAAGGGTGTTACAGCCACCCCGGTACAATATCAGTGGCCTTGGAGAGGAAGTAATTGTCCCTGCAGGTTCGTGTGTGGTGAATCTGCAAATAGACGGTGGTAAATACAGTCAGAGGATGGAGGTAGTGAGGCTAAAGAAGGGTGAATTTGACATCATACTAGGGAATGACTTCCTGCACCGTTATCAGGGGATAGTGGACTATCGAACGCGAACTGTGCAGTTCGGCGAAGCAATTCACCGATTTGGCAGTGCGCACCCCCGTCAGACGCGAGGGAGCTGCGAAAGGCGCCGTTCACAGTTTCCCATAAAACCGCAGATGTGGGCGATAAAAACCACTAACCCTGTGAGGATAAAAGGCGGAAGTGGAAAGATTCTCTGGATAGATGTCAAAAATCAAGAACGCCCCAAGACAGACATTCTGGTTGACCCGCTCACCCAGAATGATGTTTTAGATCGTCAGTCAGTACATATAAAGAAAAGTATCTGCCGACCGGAGAGGAGACAGAAGGGTTTTGCGATACCAGTAAGTATAGATAATTTTGGTATAGAAGATGTTGTGATACCGAAGGGTACTATTGTTGCCAGTGGTCAGGAAATTTTTGAGGAAATAAGAGGAGCTGAGAAGCAGCGAAATAAAGATAAGAAAGGAAGGAAAGGAAAGAAATGTTCAGTTAGAGAAGTGCGATATGTCGCGTCGACGATAAGGAGTCAGTTAGCAGAGAAGTTAGGTCATTTAAACAGTGAGGAGAAAAGGATGTTGCAGCCGGTATTAGAGGAATTTTCGTGGTTGTTTGAAGAGAGGCAGTTTCTACCGGCCACGGATTTGGTTCAGCACGGAATTCCGACCGGAGAAGCTCGGCCTATTACGCCAGTAGTTCCACCCAAAAAAGCAAGAAAGAAGGTAATACAACCGCCTAGACAGCAACGTAGATATGCTCTAAGGTCAAACCCCTATGATTTGCGTTCCAGAAAGTAGGTCTGAAATGGTATGTATACAGTTGAAAAAGTCCTGCATGAAGTAAGAGAATCAATTGACGGAAAACACCGTCGTTACTATACCTTTAATTAAATTGTGCATGTTACTTATAAGTAGACATAAGAATTGGCAACCATTGGTAACTGGTAATAGAATTTATGATGTCACATGCTAATGGAAGTGATTGAAGTTATGTAATCATTTTGTCTTGTCATTTAACGTCTCCAGTAATGTTATCGTAGCAGTCGAGAATTAAAACCACAAACATTCTTTAATCATGGAATTAAGGGAAAGTTGTCCTTTTCAACAGAACACTTAGAGAAAGAATCAGTAAATCTGGAATATATCAAAGGGATTCACATTTCACCTGTTAATTTAGTGAATAGTGCACGAACACAGCTATTAAAGCTTTACCATAAAAACATGATACTAATACGCCTTCGTAACTGCCAGTAGATCAGTGACTACATGCAGCCGTCTACCTGTACTTTGAAAGACGCCCTATTACATGTATGTTTTGCTAAATGATCACACAACGATAAAAACATGAATAAATACGTCCAAGTTAAACAACAAATAGGCTACTCTAAAGTAAAAGGAGTCTTCCTCAAGTGCTACTTTATTGTTTTCATGATGCGATGTTGAACAGACAACGAGGTAAGTTTTTTGGTACCACGTATTTCTGTATATTAAATGCCACGGAAGGAGTGCGTAAATACCTCCACTGTGGTCTACAGCTGTTCACATGCGCCGAGTCCCGCCCCTCCCTGTCAGCTGGCGACGCGGCCCCCTCCCCTCCCCATCCACCGGCCTGCCGAGAGACCGGCCATTGCAGTTCCCCCTTTCCCCACCCACCGCCTCAGTCCTTGGTGCGTGCAGCATCTGCACCTCTTCCCTCGCCCCTCCTCACCACCCAACCATCGCCCTGCAGGCCACCTGCCTCAGCCACGCTACACATTCCTATATTCGTACGTTGCAGTTTAAACAGCAAACCTAAAGTGATAGTTATAAAAATAAAATCACCAGCTTAATATTGCCCTACAGATTTTATTAGTCTTATCTAAAGACGGGAATCTATGTGTATTGTCTATTTGAATTTTCAGTATGGAACAAAAATCGTGAGAGAGAACGTTTCCTGGTACACATTGCCTAAACCATCAGGATTGGTAAATGTTGGAATTTCAGATCGATCTCCGGCTATGTTGTATTACCACCACGGTTAATAAACGGATCTATATGGCGTCAAGAAAGCCGGCACTTGCCGCTATATCTGTCCTGTAAACGACCGCTGTGTGGGGAACGCGTTAGCCAAGGAGTTGGGTTTGGAATGCCATTGCAAAATATAGTTTATATAGAAGCCTAACACCTGCCATTTACCTAAATTTTGAAGAACAGAGTGTTTAAGTAAAATAGTTGTAAGCCGATAGTTTTGTGACCTCTAGCGATTGAAGTTATTAGAGTCCCTTAGAAAAGAACATCCTCCATGCATAACTGTCGTGAACAACATAAGATAACTTTGGAAGGAAATTTTGTGACTGTACCGAGAGGTTAACTCCACGCGTAGTAAGAGGACGGACCCAGCATGAACGCCAGTTATGCTGCCGAGCCAGTGAAACCGGACGCAGCCGTACTGTCAGCTGTGCTGTCAGCAACTTACAATCTCACGAGCGCGACGCGTGTCGCACCTTAGCACCTCAAGCTGCACTGAATCTCAACACAGAAATTCTTAACCATGATATAACGAACCCTTTGAATAACCTTGCGCACATTTTCAATAGTAAGGAACATACTTTGCTCCCTACACACTCTTTATATGACAACTGAACTCTAATTTTATAAAAAACCAAAGCACCGACAGGTAAGTCATATCGACGTCTTCGAGATGCAACTAGCTTCGTCGAGCCGCCAATATTGATTATATGGAAGCAGGTAAGTGAGAGAATGAACAAAAGGAACAACCAATACACACCGGAACGATTGGTTGGGTGACTGATGATCGTCAATATTTGCAAATACAAATCAACACAGGAAACGGTTTATCACACGTTTAATAATTATTGGTCTGTCCATTGAAGGAGACATAAAATCATTTTTCATCAGAATCTTGTTACAGGAAGTATTAACGTGACATTACACTATTCCACAGCATTACACATAACATTGCCATGACTTAACGACAGTTTTCTTCTAGGTAAAAGTACCAAAGCCTATTAGTTGGTATGAAGACACAAACGAGAGCATAAAGGAATACCAAGGGATGCTTACATTCATTTTGCTACGAAATGTAACTGGAGAGTAAGGAAGTTTTGTTTGAAGGAAATAATATTTTAAACTTTTGCTTTTGTTACGGTTTTGCCACCGCTTATATCACTATGACGAGTTGCCAATTACTTATGTCAAATTGCTTGTGTCTAATTGATTACGTCCAATTACTTATGTCTAATTACTTGTGTCCAATTACTTAAGTCCATGTATTATTGTTGTTCATTTTGACTGTTTTATTACTACCTATTTAGAGAATTTTGCTAAAGTTTTGCCAGCACCAGTAATTTAGTATTTGTATCAACCTAGTGTTTCCATGTGTCGCTGTGTTACTATATTGATGAGGATAGTCATTTTGTAGGATTTCAAGTATGCTAGAGTAAGTTCCCGAGTACTGCCAATTATTTGTTTAATAATAATGATGTCTTAGGTAATAAATTGTTTTGGAAGGGTAATTTAGGATGTAACCATGCTTTATTTTCATTTGTATCTGAATGTTTATCTGGAGGGATATACCACATGCCTGCCGCCGTGATAGGTAACATAAACAGAGTGAATCACGCCCACAGAACGAGCAAGCTTTGGCTATATACCTAGTCTGTTGGATGGACAAGAGAACCACCCGCAAGGGCACGTACCGTACGTGACGCGGCTGGCACCCGCGCGGTCCCTTAGCTGTCTGTGTCGTTCCTTCACTTTTCCGTTTCGCGGCATAGTCCGTTCTACCCACTTTGATCTGTCAACTTTCAACACACAAAACTATTCAGCCCAGACTTTGATCTTCCATCTCGAAGAAGAGTTCACGAGAACAGTGTTCCGTGCTCTCTGACGACAGCTGATCAGGCAACGTCAGACGCTAACCGCGTCTAGCCCGCAGCTAAACGCCAGTAAGCGGAAATCTCTGTTCAAAACCTTGAGCCTTCTTTGTTTTCCCGTTGTATTTTCCGAAGGAATACCGACTATTGAAGTAGTAGCATTTAACTGTATGACGTGTCCCAGGACACTGCGATACAAGCAAGGATAGACGGAGTTTTAAGCAACCAGCTGGGCCCGAGGAGGCCAGCACTACGGAGTTACAGAGACGGCGAGTTTAGTCGCAAAATGTTGAGAGGATGAAGACGGCGAATTTTGTCGCAAAGTAAAGTTAGTCGCAAGATGTTGAGAGAATAAAGATGGCGAATTTTGTCGCACAGTAATGTTTTTTTTTATGTCAGGGAAGTCGAGTTTGACGAAGAAGTATGAAGCAACTATTTTGGAGTCGCAGAATTGTCATTTACACAGTTAAGTAGGCGATAATGTCGTGTCAACGATGCGCCGTGCACTAAACCTTCATAAAGGGAAAGTCCTTCAGAAATGACGCTCAACTTAGTCTTTTCTAATCCAATTCCTTATACTCTCTCTGTCCACTATGGACATCGTCGTGTTTTGTTTCTCTCCTCTCGTGAACAACAGCGTTGACATCCAACGACACAATCTACGCCCCACCTGCACCAAACTGGTGTCACTTTTCTTTGTCAGTCTCACTTTATGGTGTTCAGCAAATATATTGAGTTACGAGGAACTTCTTATCAAAATGTGAACCTTATTACACGTAGAGGGTCAGCCCTAAGAGGCACTTAACTTTCTTTGTTTACCTATATGGAATATGCAGTAAATTTAATATGATATTTGTGTACTTCGCTTTTATATTTTCATGTTTTTATAACAATTATGTTTGGGCTAAAATGGATTTCATAGGAACTTGGTTACGAACCAACTTACTAATGCATAATGTAATTTTAAACAGAACCCACTGAACAGCTCATCTAGCGTGATGACACGCGTAATCCCACTTCTATTTTGTTTGTCATCGGTGAATAAACCATATCGATTACGCATATCTATTTCCCTTTGGAGAGAGTTTAAAATACAGACAGCGCAATGAACAGCGTCGGTAAACTTCATCGCTCTCTCTCACTCTTACACCTGACGCTTGCTTACTGCACGTAGCCGCCTCGGCTTCGCTTCTCAGCTGCCGCGTGCAGCTTTGACGCGGCGCTGCCCTTGGAAGTTATCTGCCGCGCGCCTTTCTGGCGCAGCGCGAGATTCGGCCTTGCAGTCAGCTGCCACTCTGACGAAGCCTCCGCGCAGATCTTTAGCAAACGGTTCCTGTTGGAACACCACTTATAACCTTTCATGCCACTACGCCTTACTTAGTATTCGCACCCCTTTAATTATGCTTTTATACCTGAAAGCTCATTCATGATTCCCTTGTCAGCTAACGCTCAAGTTTTACCTAAAAAATCAAATAATCACATCCTAACGTCAATTGATGATTTGCTAAAAAAATGAAAAAAGGACAAATTTCTTACGTTCGCCTGTTGGCACACTTAAATGAATGGCAAACAGTCGCAAATTAAACCAAACAAAAAAGAGAAAACAAGAACCTATCAGGCATGTGCCCTCCCTCAGTTTTAAGAGTGAAACTGAGATATCAGTTAATGTGGAAAAACTAGCGTAGTGTAGTGAAGTGTTCCCTTAGTGATAACTCCCTTTTCAACTGTGTTTTGAAACGTGTGGACCTCCCTTCATACCCCCCCCCCCCCCCCCCCCCTGCGCTGAGTTCCAGTGCACGGACCTGGCCACGGCCACGCCCCCTTCCCGCCGGCAGCCTGCGCGCTGCCCGCTGAGGACAACACACCACGCCGCCTCGCGTCTGTCGCCCTCGCCGTGACTCATCAGTGGTGATGTGTTTAAATTTTCAACTTATTTTAACAAAAGGAAAAGAAAGACATTTTTACTTCAACTTAGCAACAAGAACACTTGGCATGTTTACCTAATTCACACTGTTATGTTTTGTTCTAATTTTGTGATGATTTTATGATGTTTTGATGTTTTATGATGTTATGATGTTCTGATGTTTTATGATGTTCTGATGTTTTATGATGATTCTTGTATACACACAATATTGTTGACAAGTGTAAGCTCCCTTGCGACCCTTAGGAGGTCTCTAGAGTCTCTATACCCTCCCATAGATTAAGACCCCTGCCGTCTTCCGTGAGAGCCAATGTTCACTTTCTCTCGCAAGATAAATTTGTTTACATTCAAATAATAATTGCATTGAGCGAATTCACATACGTTCTCCGCTCCCACGGAAGGGGGAGGAATGTAAAGGATGAGCCAGACAATAGGAGATTTTACTTTATTATGTGAGCCTCCAACCAGTAACTTCATTTCTCCATTACGGCCAAGCCACGGCCGGCAGTGTTAGCTGCCTGTAAATTCTTTCGTCCCACGGTCTAGTAACAGGAAGTCAGCACCGAGAAAGGGCACCTTGTTCACGCGCCTCTCTCGTGTGCTGACGAGGTAACGCCGCCCCAGGCGTCGCTTAGCAGGCAACGCTCTGGAAAGTTCCATGCCGCCCGCACGGTTTGCTCGGTCCTGACCAATCAGGGTGGAGGAAGCCGCGTGGTGCGTCGAACATACCCGGCCGCCCGTCGCCGGGCCCGCTCTCTTGTATTCTTGCTCACCCGCGAGTCGGATGCGCGCCCTGTAGCATTGATCATCTCCCGCTTCTCCCGGTGCTGCGGCACTGTGGACTTAGTTTTGGCAGACAACCACTTTCGGTAGCTTCGCGAACAATGTTCGCCAAATTGCAAGCTCTGGCTCACCCTCACCTCCCTAGGCCTATGTAGCCCCTTTCATCATGCTTTAGCCAATAAATGGCCTTTCTCTAAAAATTACACTATTATTCCATAACGCCCACCGCCTGCCCATACCCGCCATCCTGTACATAACTGAGTTGTAGCCTTAGTACATTCTAATGCATTTTAACTCATTACCAAGGAAAAGGGCTGTACTCAGAACTTTGGTCGGCAAGCCACTGGAGGGCCAGATGATACTTTGAAGCATCAGCTTTGTAAAATGGCGAAAAAATTTTAAAAAAATGTTGACTTGCTTCTACTTTCTACTGTGATCCACAACAAAACTGGAAAATCTGTGTTTTAGACAGTTCAGGCAACAAACATTTGGTGCTCGTCATATGCTGTCCAGTTGCATTAATGTGATCATCTGTCTAAAGCCTGAATAACCACATATTTAAAGTGAATCACTACAAGATGTGCAGGAAGAGAGTCAGCGAGTTTCTGGAAGCTATCAACTGGAATGTGGAGCCACGCTAACTCCAGCTGTGCTAGGTTTCTCGGCTGAGGATCCATGGTGCGCATTGCCCAATCAAGGTGTCCCACAGATTTTGATTGGGCTTAAATCCAGGGAGTTTGGTGGCCAGGGTAGTATGGTAAACTCATTCTGCTGTTCTTTGAACCACACATGTACCCTGCGAGCTGTGAGATATGCTGCATTGTCCGGCTGGTAGATGTCATCGTGCTGAGGAAAAACTAACTGCATATGTCTATTGATCCACTATGCATCACAGAATGGCAAGATCACCCAGGGAAAGTCCCAAAAACATACTACAGACCATAACGCCCTCTCCTCTGGCCTGGACCCTTCCAACTATCAACAGCCATCTGTCTGATGGCCACCACTCAGTGGAAATCCAATTGCGGTATTGGTGCGCAAATTCCAACGTTCATCGCTAGTGAACAGCAGTTGGGATGTGTACATGAACCATGAGCCTGCTGTTGGTAGCTCCTTGGTTCACCTGGGCAGACAGTTGCTCCACAGCTGCATGTCCATTTGCCCATACAGTTACCTGCAGCTATCAGGCCATCTATGGCCTGTGGTGCACCACAGTTTTCTCAGTGCTAGTTTTGGATAGCACCGTTTTGCCATGGACACACACAAAAGAGAGATTTAAAGCACAGTTCCAAGCACTGTGAGGAATGGGCACTGTGACCAGAGGAAGAAAATCTTTTTCAATCGGGCAGGTAGACACCCCCCACCTCCGCTACGCCCCCTTGAGGTCACCCAACCACCAAGTCTAGCAATCTTTCTACCTTGTTTGTTTGAAATACAGTTTGCGTGCCTATTATATACTAACAATGGAATATTACAAGTACGGAAATAAACAACTCATCATTTCCTTCATACATTTAAAAAAATCATGTGATAGCATACATACATCCACACTTTTAAAAATCCTCACATCACATGGTCTTCAGCAAAGATTAATGCGAATTATCAAACTAATTTCAGCCAACACAAATTCCAATGTAACGTTCATATAAGAAATTTCAAAAGCTTTCACAATAAAAGCTAGTATCAGACATGGTGCTGGATTATGCCCATAGCCTTTCAATGCAGCCCTCTATTGCACCATGAAGATTTGACAAAAACAAAACTCACCTAAAATTTAAACTGGAGCAACGTCATCAATAAGAAAAAACTGTGTAGGGTTTGTGTATTACTTAGCTCTCTTCATTGTCAAAATGGAAAAACTTTGCGGCTATATCACCAGTCCCTAAAAATATCACCTAAAATAGATGAAAAGTATCCCTTTGGGAAACAGACTGTGCCCAAGAAACCCTGTTTATAAGTAAAGTCTTCATAAGCAATCACAAACTTAAAATATCTTTGAGAGATCATTAAGCACAACTTACATGAGAAAGAACCACAGATAAAAAGAACCAACAAAATGAAAAACGCTCAATTCCAAACATGGTCACTGTATAATAAGAAATTTGTATCAACAGACTCGAGATCTAACACTATAAAACCATAAATCTCCTGGAAGCCACTTTGCTTGCCACACCCTGTTCCAAATTCAGAATGAAAGAACTGTCCAGCTCCTCAAGACTGAAAAAGGACTAACCAGAAGACTCATTTAAAAAAAAAAAAAGCACCCATGAAGGAATCTAGAGAATCCTCCCCTATGAAACTTCTTATTAAGATATCGGCCTAATAATCAACCAGAAAAATGAAGAAGAAAAATCTTTATTTCACATCTTTAACATTTAAGAAAACAGGATGTTGTGACAAGAAATCTTACACAGAAGACAGGAGGACAATAGATCTGAGGAGTCAAGCAAAATCTTAAGGGGAGTTTGCATGCAAAAATTCGAAAATTTTCACATTTTACAAAACATGCCCTAGAATATTATGTACTCTTTCCTGCTCAAAATAATGCATAAATAATCTGTGTGTGATGTTCAGAAGTATTTTATTTTTAATTTTGAAGTCTTACATGCTTATCTGCGAGATCACCTCACTTTGGATGTGCATCTGTTTATATGTGAATACCTCGGAAACTACATTTTATAGAAGGTTGTGATTTTCATCCCTGACAGAAAACATGTGGCGCTCTATGTCAATCACACTGCTATTTCGAAGTTGCTTGGAAACTGTTTGTTTTGTGTGAAACAGTGACTTTCGACGTAATCTGGTGCAGTTTGACATAAGATAAACATGCCTAGAAATGCTAGTCTATTCAAGAAATGCAAGTTTGGTGGAAACCAACACACTAGAAGTGTAAAACCGCGTGTTGTTCAAGAGTTGGAACATACAAGCAGTGTAAAATCAAATAACCTTGATGTGCCACCAGAGAACAAGGGAGATGCGACCTCACACAATGCAAGTAAAATTAACTTACATAAACAATTCGAGGAACTAGGATTACTGCAGAATAATTTAGTACTTCTGGTCTGGGCTATGTTTTATGCGATATGAACATTTTAATTCAGATGTGTGATACGTTGTGCTGTAATATTTGTGGTGGAAAAGTAATTATTGAAGAGATTTTTCTGCAAGAATAGGGCTGCACTGGCTGTGATAACAAAAAGTAAATTGTAATGTCAAATGAATGCAAGAATAATTTTTATGAGGTAAATATAAGACTTTTCTATGCCATGAGAGCTATCGGAAAAGGTCTTAGTGCAGCTCAGTCTTTCTGTTCGGTTATGAATCTACCACCACCACCACCACCACCACCACCACCTACAAAAATTCAGAGGTATACTGAAGTTAAAGAAGAAGCTGTTGAATCTGTCACTTACCTGTCAATGAAGGCTGCAACAAATGAAGCTGTTGAAGTGAACAAAGGCAACAATGATACACCAGTTGCGTTTAATGGGACATGGCAAAAGCGTGGTCACACGTTGAAAAACTCAGTTGCCACAATCACAAGTGTAGACACAGGTAAAGTAATTGATTTTGAGGCACAAAACATTGCTATAGCTCCTGTGACAAAAATGGAAAAAATGAACAAGAAAACTGACAGAAAAATTATGAAGGAACTAGCGGAGGAGTGGAAGCTGATGCCGCAATGAAAATGTTTAGCAGATCACTGCAGGAAAGGGGTGTATGATACATCCAATTACTTGGGGACGGAGATTCTAAGGCATATAAGTGTGTTATTGAAGCAAATCCGTATGAAAATATTGGGATAAGGAAATTGGATTGTGTTGGGTATGTGCAAGAGAGGATGGGCACACATCTCAGATAATTAAAAATCTCTTCACACCACCACACTGTCTGATGGCAAGCCACTTAGAGGTCAGCTGACTGATAAAACAATAGATCAGCTCCAGAAGTAATATGGAATGGCCATCAGAAACATCATAAAGGATATAGAAAGTATGAAAAAGCAGTCTGGGCCACATACTTCCACAAACTTTCAACCTACAGAAAACCGACACATGCACTCTGTCCACCTGGACCTGAATCGTGGTGTAAATTCCGGAAGGCTGAAGTTTCAGGAGTTTCTTTTGAACACAAGAACTCTATTCAAATGGTTCGAATGGCTCTGAGCACTATGGGACTTAACATCTATGGTCATCAGTCCCCTAGAACTTAGAACTACTTAAACCTAACTAACCTAAGGACAGCACACAACACCCAGTCATCACGAGGCAGAGAAAATCCCTGACCCCACCGGGAATCGAACCCGGGCGTGGGAAGCGAGAACGCTACCGCACGACCATGAGCTGCGGACAAGAACTCTATTCCTCAAGCTGTTATGGATGCAATAAAACCAATTTATAGGGATCTAGCACAGCCAGACCACCTCCGAAAGCGTCTACATAGGCAAACACAGAATCGTAATGAATCATTGAACAACATTATCTGGACACGAGTGTCCAAAAATGTTTTTGTAGGGCTCAATACACTAAAATGGGGAGTTAGTGATGCTGTATTGAACATTTATTGATGGAAATATGGGAAGAATACGAGTTCTAAAACACCTTAACATCACTCCAGGCTACCACATACTGTAAAGTGCTTGAAGTTATTGGAGAAGATAAGACTTGCCAAGGCACAGCATGCAGCTCAGTTCACCACCAAAGAAGCAAGATCAATCAGAATACAGAAGCTTTTGGAGAAGGAAGCTCACAAAGATGGTGATGCTGACTACACTGCTGGGTGTTTTTGAGACTTAATTTAAAATTACAAGCCAATTTTTATCACTTTATACTTTAAATGTGATTTTCTCAAAATAACATTTTTTATGCTTTATGTTCCTTTATATCAAAACCTACTTGTGATAGTTATATAAAACTTTGGCACCTATTTCATTATAATATATTGTACCTACTGAAGCACAACTATAGTAATAGCTTGAATAGAAGGCCATCCAGGGAATTATGTTACAATTATTTCTAATAAAAAATAGCATAATGGAAAATACATACATATATCTCTCCTTTTGTACCTCATCTCTTAATTCTGGTACAGCAGACATAAATAACATGGATAAGACAGCTGTAAAATTGTACAGTGTTATCTTCATTGGTTCCAGAGATAAAGGTACATGAAGTAGGGTAAATTAACTTTGCCCACATAGACCCTGCAAACTCCCCTTAAAGCAGATGTACTCCAGATAATAGATGCAAAAAAGATAAATTACAAATTTTCAGCAGAAATGACATGTAGGAGGACTACAGAAATTTCAAATAAATTGAGAAAAATACTCTGAGAAAGATCAAAACCGAATGAGCACACTGCAAGAACTGAACAGTGCAACCTCCAAAGAAAAACTGAATATGATCAACTGAAGCAGACCAATGTAGCTAATTAAGTTAATAACGTACAGTGTGCACTTTAAATCTCTGCATGTTATCTTATATGTAGAATTATGGGCAAAGAGAATGGCTAACAAACTAGAGGCAAAATTCCATTCCAACCAACAGACACATTTGAATGCATATAACACTATTTACAGCTTTACGTGACATTGGTTCCTTTCTCTAAATGGAAAGGTCAGTCTGGGAAGATTAGGAAGGAGGGGCAGGTCACTGAGACAGGCCTTCACCTGTCGTGGGCGTGAAGAGATACAACGGTGATGAGCGGGCGTCAGTTTTCTACTTTTAAATGTAGCCTTTGGCAGCATTGGAATTTTAGCTCCTGAAGAACATTTGCTTTGTCTCTCTCTAATTTTTCAGTTTCCCTTCTGTGCAATATAAACTTCCCATATCTATAAATAGGTTTAACTGCTTTGTACTTGTGAGAATTTTTGTCATAGAAGTTGCAGACAGACCATCTTATATAACCTCTTGTTTTTATATAGACTATGTAACTTATGTATCGTGTGATGAAATAACAAATATATCAAGTAACACAACTTACCATTGAGAGGATTCGTCAGCACAGCTTGGATGCCTGGAGTTGCAGGCCCCGCTGTAGCAAACGTTGTGCCATCCCCTGCAGTTGCCACAACCTGTGGCATCTGGTGCTCCGGGCTGTCCCCACCTGTCACCTGGACCACTCTGTACGTAACTGTGCCTGCATTAGAAAATTTTCTGCATTACACACCACTCATTATCTGTAATGTTCTGCTTCCATAAAGCAATCTACCCTTTATGAAAATAATGCAGACATCTATGCTGATGTCAAGATATGCCTTTAAATGAAAATTTTGTCACTTATTAAGACATTACACCACAGGCTGAAATACTATAATACAAAAATTAACTTTTGAGCTGAATGAAGATACCTGTTTTAAGTATTTGCCCTTCAATCATTTCCACATAATACAGGACGTTTCAAGAATGTTACTGAAGTATTTGCGTACAGGTTGAGGCATAAGGTTTTCCCCCAGTTGCTGGAGGTTATTCCTTAGGTTATTTGGAACAAAAAAATGTAAATACAGTAATGTGATCAGATCCATAATTAAGGAGTTACAAAACATGCCACGGTGTATGTGTTCACAGGACACACGATCAGTCTTAGGTAGACAATTGCAGCGAGTGGTATGTTTGCATAACAACCATGCTGTTGATACTGCAGTCACTGCTTACTGTTATTGTCTCTTGTGTACAATACACTTTCTGATACAGTACAAGTTTTCATCGCAGGAGTATGGAGAGATGGTATACATTTTGGGCTTCTGTATTGGTAACGCAAAAGATACTGTTGCCGAATATCACCATCGGTATCCTAATAGCAAGATTCTGAGTGCCAAACTATTTAGCGGAACATATCAAACATTGCTAGAAACTGGTACTCTCCCCAGAATTCGTATTCACTCCAAAAGACATTGTGGCATCCAGAAAGAGGAAAACATTCTTAATTCAGTAGAGCGCAGTCCTCGTTCAAGTACAAGATGCCTAGCTACTCGACTGAACATTTCACAATCAAAGGTATGTAGGATTCTTCATGAGAATGGGCTGTCTCCTTTTCATGTGCAGAAAGTTCACCATTTAGAGCTACATGATTGTGCCAACTGTTTGCACTTTTGTAATTGGTTAAATGGAAATCGGCAGCTGTATCGCCTCAATGTTCAGTGATAAGGTAACCTTTACAAGATATGGCAACAACACGCATGTCTGGGCAAACGAAAATCCCCATGCTACGATAGTATCTCAATTTCAATGCAGATGCAGTGTCAACGTCTGGTGAGATTGTGTGTGTGACCAATTACTGGGGCCGTTTATTCTCCCGGGAAATTTAAATGGTGAGAAGTATAGTAACTTTTTACAAGAAAACATACTGCTGCTTCTTGAAGATGTTCCCCTGGAAACAAGACACCGCATGTATGTCCAACATGACAGGTCACCTGCACACTTCCGCGATGTGGTAACAGCTTATCTTAATCAGCAATTCCCACATCAATGGATAGGTCACAGGGGCCCCATCAACTGACCAGCCAGATCCCCAGATTTAACATCCCTACATTACTGCATCTGGGGTGGATGAAATACATTGTGTACAAAGTGGAAACATGAGAAGAATTGATACAACGCATTTTCAATGCCACAATGTCAATAAGGAAAAAGTGTATGCAGTTACAAAATGCTACTACCGTGGTTCACTCCCGTGCGAATCTTTGCCTTCAAATGCAGGTAGGAAATTTTGAACACTTGCTTTAAATCCACTCTGTGCGTTTTTGATAGTGAAATCTTATAATAAGAGTTTTTTTCTGCCATTTTCCCGAGTTTTTCAATTACTGTAGCTCCTTAATTATGTATCTGATGCCATTACTTTATTTACATGTTTTGTTCCAAATAACCTAAGGAATACCCTCAGCAAACCAGGGGAAAACTTTGTGACTTACCCTACATTTGACTTACAAGTCAAGAGGGAATCTTGTAGCATGTAGGGCAAGGGAGGAGAAGGAAACCAACTGTGGCCTTTCCCACGGAATCATTCTAACATTCACCTTAGCAACTTAAGAAAAGTTTGGAATGAGATGGATGTGGGTTTGAACTCATCTCCTGCCGAATGAGAGTCGAGTTCTAAGGCTAACCCACCCCTCTCGGTAACATTCTATAATGGAGGATACACAACAATGGACATTTGTGATACATTAAAGCAGCTATTGACAAACTGCAGCTCTAAGTTGGACTGCAAAATGTGCTCACACAGATAGAACATTTTGATAGAGCACTGTCCAAGAAAAGCAGATTTTGGTTCAAGTAGTCTTGATCCATGCATGATTTTTAGCTTACTTGTAGTTTTTAGATGCAAAGGAAATATCTACGCATCTTCTAGATGCTACTATTTGTTAATGTTTTGACCTATGAGTGTTTCACTTTATGGGACAGTACAAGTAAGAGATACTATACCTTTACTGTCAGCTTAGCTACAGAATAATGTTCAGGATAATTTTCTCAATTGATTACAGAAGTCGGTTGTGAGGGAATGTCACAGATCATGTTATGTGGGTACACTAAAGAGGCTATGGAAGAGAATTGCAATACTTATATGAATGTACTTGTAACAATGATCTTTTGTAAACCACACCTTTCACAAATCCAATATTTACCCCAAATAAAATGTAATACAATATTTATGTACTTCCAAGTAAATAACCCATGCTGCATGGTGGTACAGGTAAATATTCTTGTCAGTCAGTGGACATAAAAAGTTTTTCTGGGCAACGAGCCACAACATGTTCTAATGTAACTGTCACTAAACAGATAAAAAAAACAGACATTATGGGCATACACACAGTGGTCATCATCAAAGCTGTCCATTGCAGACCAGTTACTAAGTGGATAAAAACTGATTTGCGGGCTTTGTTGTACTGCCCGAAACATGGACTTTACAACATGACATGGCCCTGCACATACAACACTTGTGTTACACCAAACAACAGTTTGATTAAAACCAAATACCTGAGATAGTAACAATGTAATCACTGCCAAGTCTATATAAATGTTGTAACACTGGTGTGTATAGAATGTGCATAAGCAGTCCTTAACAGCAAATTTAAATTCACACTAAAATAAAATCAAACATTACTTATCTTTAAGTAGGATCTCAGGCTCATAAAAATGGTTACAAGCATGACTTTTTCAACATTTATGTGGTCTTATTTTTTGCAACAGTAATTTTAATTAATCCAGAATTCTCTGTTAGTTTGAAAAAGTTTCTTATATGTCACACAAATTATGTGTAAGACGTCTCACTGTTTCATAGAGCAATGGATAGATGTGCTGTATATGAAAATGTTTTTCTGAATTGTGGGAATAGAATTAAGCATTGAACTCCTTTTGAATTTGCACGTGACTGAATTATTATTCAGTGATTTCTATAAATTAATAACAACATGGTTAGATTCTTAAACATTGGAAAGAAATCTTCAGACAAATCTGTCTATGAGGGACAAAAGTGAATCAACAGATAAGTTACTGCTACAAGTAACTCTCATTCTCCAATTCACAAACTGAGTCAACAACAAGAAAGCACATCAAGTTCGACAAAGTAACTATATCAGTGATATGCACTCATGAGCAGTGTCTACATAATTTTTTGAAGTATATACAGCAATAACAAAATCAAAGTCACTCTGTTCTATGGATAAAAGACACATGTATATTTAGGAAGGCAATTAATGTTGTACGACTGTTCAAGGAACGGAAATGGGGTCAGACCACAATCTAGTAATACGCACAATGAAAATCTAATTGAGGAAAGAACCTACAATGAAAATCAGACCTGGAAAAATGACCAAATTTGATCAGGAAAATTTAATAGGGACAGAAGAAATACCACAATACAAAGTTGGGGATTCAATTTGTTTCAAGTGAAATGAGAGAAAAATATATCAGTAATAAGTGTTGCAATAGAATAAAAGAAGTCATCTTCACAGGTACAAGCAATTACCTGAAGATAGTAAACAAACACAGAAAGAAATTGTTTGATAATTAAGAAAGTGAGGTAGCTGAAGACAATGGTATGAAATTACGCAGGAAATGATTAAAAGCAAAAGAGAATCCTGAGATAAAACTTGCTTATCAGCAAACATCACATCTCAAGAAAAAGGAAGAATACCTAAAACATGAGATTTAATTTATTTACAAATATGATTAAAATATTAACACTCAGAAAATACGTGGCTCAGTCAACAAAATTAGAAGAGGTTCACTTTATAAAACCCATATGATTCAGGACAAGGATTTTGGATACAGAGAAATGTTTGTTTGAGTCATTGGCTTTGATCAAATACACAGGAAACATACAACAAATGTTGTAAATAATAAGGAGACTTAAATGTGATGCTACTGGTGATTTTTTTTCAAATGAGCTAAGCTACAGAGCAGTCTGTTACCACAACCATGTTTCCTAGTAAAAAAATGCCCGTTTGTAAGCTTTACCAACCCACAACCAAACTGTCACCTTCCCACGCAACCTTGACCTTGGGCACAGCTACAGATTATTCAGTTGCCACAACCGGATTCTTCTTACTATGACATTTGTTGGCTTTGCCAGCATACAAAACTGTGAATATATGCACTAAAAGTAGACATGACAGCAGCCATGAACATTATGTCACAGGTCAAAGCCAACGACTCATACCGAACATTCCTCTTGACCAAACGATGGAAATTACTAAACAGAACAAAATTTTATTGAAAAGCAATAAATATTTTAACAATTTGTTTGAATTGTTCTGATTCAGTATTGCCAACTCCAAATTACAGCAGCAGCCTTAATAATGACCAAATACCAAAACCCACACATGGGAGGAGGTGGAAAGCATGAGACATCTAAGAAATGGCACAGCAGTCTTGAAAGATGCCAGCTACCTAGGTACAAAAATACGGAGAGGAAGCAATGTATAGATGTTTGTTTTGTTTGATACAGGTTATCTGGAGAAGACAGCACTAACAGAATAGAAAGAAACAGTAATCGTCCCAACATATAACAAGACAGGGAAGACAACAGAAACTACGGAGAATATTTTACAGTTAACAATTCATTGCTACACGATGTGAAATGATATGCAGTAAATATAATCACGGATTATCAAAATCAACTACTGACAATAATCTACATAATCAGAAAAATAAATGACAAGTATGGAAATGTAAACAAAAAATACATAACTTGTTTACTGATTTTTATGAAAGCATATCATTCCATTCACAGTCAAACATTAGCAACATAATGATGGAATCTGTAATTTTAATTATACTTATAAATCTTCGTAATATGTACATGGATGATAATATAAGAATGGTTTTGCTAAATGGAATAAAATCTGACCATTTTAAGAATAAAACTGGACCAAGACAGGGAGATGCTTCGTTCCCTTGTATATTTTGGAGAAAGTTGTTAAGAACTAAACTAGTACTTGCTAGGGCTCTCCAGACAAGGTTAAAGTGTACAAAGTAAAACAGAGATTATATAATTATTTGTACTCACAAAATGAACCTCCAAACTGTGTTAAAGCAAATGATCAGAAACAAAATTCTTGATAGAGAGATTTAGAGCTGAACAAAGCTTCAGCACTGAACAGTTCAAATTCCTGGGTGCAAAGATAGGTGAACAAATTGAGAGACAAGCTGAAGTGATAATGACAGTGCAAAATATTAATAGAGCCTACTATTCCATACAAAAACTTGTAGTATCTAATCTACTGACAAAGGAAACTATGAAGAAGTTCACTTCACTCTACATCTCACAAGGAGTTCACTGTAAACTAGTTTCGTTTTCAAGATCATATTCCACTGACAACAGTTACAACAGCTTAACTGAATAAACGATGGAAAACAAACAACCTGACCATAGTTAAGGGATAAATTGAACTCTGGCAGTTACATAGATTTCTGATGATGAGAGGATGAAGTGGCGTCTTCACATGTTACCAGTTCCCACACATACATACACGAAACAGCTACTCAGAAAATGTGTGTATCAAGTTTGTTGACAATTGGTCTATTTATTACAACAGAACAACTTATTTTATTTGCTGTTACACATTATCCAACAGATAACCCACAATAAAAGTTGTTAACAGCTGCTGCGGAAGATGGCCACGCAAGCAGACGTATTATTTTATTTATATTTCAGAACTCTTTTTTGAATTTGAAGAAACCTACACTAACATCTTTTTAATTCTCAAAACACTTTCAATTATTTTAAAACAGGTATTGTTACCATAGCCTACAGAATTGAGTGCAGTTACAAAGAGAGGGGGCATTTTGGATGAATTGTAACTTCAGTTACATTAAACTGTCAACAAAATATAATGCGTACTGTGTATAACACATACTGGAAAGGTGCGAGGTAAGAAGGGGGGAGGGGGGGGGGGGGGAGTGGAGATTTACACTGTCAAGAAACCAAACAAAGCCCCCTCTTCAGGCTATTACTGTAATCATCTAGTCTTTAATGACAATTGTACTAACACAATACAAAAGGAAACAATGTGTTTGCATCTGCTTACACAACAGGTTTTCACACTGCTCTAAAGCCACACAGCATGAGAGGTCCTCAGGATCATTCACTGAACGCATAATTATATCTCAATACAGTTAATCACCAGACCAGTCCTAACCTACGAGAGAGAAATGTGGAGTTTAACTAAAACTGACGAATGTTACTAATTTTTAAAAACAGAGTTTTATAAAAAAATCTTTGGTCCACACTATGACAATGAATTGCACAACTGGAAACGAAGACAACACAGATATTCACATGCAATTACAACAACTATAATGAATTCTGAAAGAGTTCAATGGGTAGGCCATCTGATGAGAATGGCAAGCGGTGGCATTTGGAGGCAGCCACTAAGATTGGCACGGATGAAATTCAGTATTATCACCTGCCAACATTACTCACATCAGCAAGGGAAACATTCTCACATACACTCGGTCATACTTAAAATTCCCCTGGCATCTGATTAAGATGCAAAAATAAGTAGTATAACAAATTAAATCCAACAGAAAATATACTTTAGGCATGATTAATAATGAAGTAACAGATTTAATATGATGTGTGAACTGAATCCACGAGAGACCGTCTATCAGTGCACATTTCTGCCGGTATCTACTGTTGTAAAACACGTTTTTATGTCTTTTTACACTAACTCACCTGAATCTGCTGCTCTAAACTGATATTGTACTTCTTCATCACCGGCTTCCAACAGCCCTTGAGTTTGTGCCAGCTCCGCCACTGCACTTTGATCTTCCACAGACCCAAGCGATCCATCCTCTTCGACTATTGTCAAACTCTGTGCAGCTATAATGTCTTTTGAGTCAGTTACACAGTCTTCACTTCCATCACCGTCCTTCTCCTGACTAGTTAAAAAGATGAGGGGAAATCTTTCAGATTCCATTGTATCAGCCATACGCTCACATAACTTACTGCACCATTAACCTAAGAATTCACATTTGAGTCTCAAATTTGTACACGTTTATCGCTATCTTACCGCAAGCGTAACACAGACTTCATAATTTCCGACTCAAGTGATATCTGAAACACAGTATGAAGCTCATGGAGGAAATTACGTAGTACTATCAACAAACAGCTCAGGCAGGCTTATCAGGACTGGCCACCCAACTATTTATGTCAAAACTCATTTTTAAACAACACAAGGTGACCTTCAGCGGGAGATTGAAGATGATAACGCCCAAGATCCATCCTTAGTCTGTCTTATCACTCCCTGTCAATAAACATACCTGTTCTCCAAATCATGATCGAATATATCCATCGTAAACACCTCACAGCAATTTGAATTTGCCAGGAACGTGCCGACTGATCACGGGGCCAAACAACAGGGTCATGTGAGCAGCATGTAATGGCTACCCGCCCTATCGATGTAAGCAACAACAGGAATAAACGTGCTTTCAAGGATTTAACACATTGTAATCATATGCGCATCATTACACATTCCAGGATCTCATTAACTTATATGCTTCTACTTCCATGAACATTCTGCACTTCAACTCATAATTTATCTGTAAATACGATTCGCAGCCGCCCTGACCACTGCAACCACCGTTTGCACATAAACCTGTCATGGTTACTAGAACTCCTTCAATGTTGGGCCCCAATAAATGTTATAGCAACCCGTGTTGCTGACGATAATCCTTCAAGTGCTTGATGCAGCCACAAAATCAAAATTTTGTGACTTTGAACGACTATTTTGCGAATCAATCGTCAAAACTATAAAGAAAAGAAATAAAGGACTTCATTAGCAGTGCGTGGTACATCAAATTTCATATAACCATGATTTTTTAAAACTTTTGATCATTTAAGAACGTCTATGCGCGTTTTCGAAGTACTGACAAAATTACGGAACAGATTTGCTAACGGCAAATGCAGCAAAACTTTTTGTATTATTGATGAACATATGTTTTTATTGGATGGTGATATAAGATCAATTTTGGTGAAAGTGGTTGATTATAAATTAGGTCAAGAGGCAGAGCTTTTCCTGTTTTTTATCATAAATTTAAGTCTTATGTTTTGGCAGTAGCCTGAAATTAATAAAAACTTAATGAATTATAGATTGCCTTCCAGAGGTTGGCTATCCTGGCGGCATTCCTTCTCGCGTTGCTGGAAGCTAGGCGGTTGTTGAAAACCGCTGTGACCTGTGAATACGCGCGGTGGCTACGTCCCCATAAACTTCGTTTATGATGTTGCCCACGGTTTTTTGTAATTTTTATGGGACTTCATATGATTTAAGAATAAACATATGTTGTTGTGTTCGATCACAAAAACAAGACCGTTAAACCGATATAGACTAGGAAGGAACGAACGGAACATGTCAAAAAATTAAAAAAAAGGGAGTCTTCACCTGAGTACTTTGTTTTAAATTATTCACAACTGTATATCGCGGTTACGTAGCTCCTTTCGCAGTGTAAATCTACGAAAATAACTACGTAACCGCAATACATTTCCGCGCAACAAAATTGCGTTCATAGATTAAAATGATGCGTCAACTCAACAACCAAACTCTCAATAGTTACTGATGGATAGCTATTGAATAATGTAAAGAAGGTCCTTAACAGTCCAATATCTAGAAACATCTATAAAATAAGGTAAAAATCACAATAGACATAATACTGTTTTAGACTTATTTCGTTACAAAATTATTACTTAAAATATTTTTACACGGGTGCAGATCCAGAAGGAGAAGGGCCAGTCTTGGCATCTATCCCTATCTCAAAAAAAAAAAAAAAAAAGACATAGAAAAATACTATACTGACCACTGACATAAACAGCTTGTTATGACAATATTACAACACTTTATAAAATTCATTTTTCTTGTTATTAATATCCAAGGTGTCGGTTATGGACTTACATGTGGGTTTGGGGGTAAGTTATATTTGATGGTAGGGGGGGGGGGGAGGAGGGGGAGAGAGATAGTAAAAACCTGTTACCAATCCCTCACCCCTCACACAGCCGAAACCTGCATCCTTGACTGTTTTTGCATTTTACAGAACTGAATAAAATTACCCACTGAAGCTGGCACAAAGGTGCTGAAATATGTTTGAGTACTGAAAAGAACTGCTGTTTGCATAACAGAACCTGAAATTCCATAGTGTAGCCTTCAAATACAGCTCCTGTTGGAGCTTCAAAACTAAACGATGATTATTGCTCACTTTTATTTTTCCTGTGTGAATAATGTTTCTGCAATCTGATGAGCAAATATAAAATCAATAATTTGTGTAATATATGAATAAGTTTTAAGGGTCTGCTTAAATTACTTATCTGTAGCTTAGCAATGTTGACACTATTTTCAGCAGTATTCCACCAGCTTGGCAAAAAGCAGCCGTATAATTCTAATATGAAAGAACGAAGTTTCTGTGCCATCAGAGGTGATGTGTTAACTGTTCTTCAATAGGTCAACAAACTTGTCGACCTCCACACTTGTCGGATCAAGTACATGGAAGTAAGTTTTTGCACTGGCAAAGATAGGTTTCATGCCTTTCCTTGCATGCATTATTGCGCTACACACATCACTGTTTATGAAATTGAAGAGAGTTGTCCTCAGAAATACTTGAGTTAAATGGTGGCAATGTAACCCTCCATTTTCGAACATAACAATGGGAACCTTGAAGCTGCCTTCAGCTTACAGCCACTGCAGGAAGTAGATTATTTTTTCAAAAGTCCTTTCCAGTATTATTACAGTTTCTAGAGAAAGTTTACCCACAAAGTTCTGATCACTAGAGTTTTCTCAGTCCTCTTTAAAACTGCGCAAATAATGTAGGACTTGCGGAGAATTGATCTGATGCACAATGGAAAATATCTGTGCAAGGGTGGCACCACACACATTAAACGGTGCACACCTGCACAGAATGTAATGGAATGTTCGTAGATGCACACTATGGTTTCAGTGCGCCTATGCGACAGTAAAACTGGAGGATGAAACACTGAAAACTGCAATTTTTTTGTAGTTGTTTATCATCATCTTAAGGTGGAAAAAACATAGAAAATGTCGTCAGTGGGTGGCAAGTGCTACAAAGGCGAAGGATATCTGGCAGAAAAAGTCTTTTAAGTGGTTTATGTGTAGGTAGTGATCAGTAGGATTTCAAAGGTAAGATTTACAGATGATAGTGCTGTCCTCAGTGAAAGCGATGAAGACTTATAGGACTTATTGAATGGAGTGAACAGTCTGATGAGTCTAATGAGGATTAGTACAAATGAGATTTGTGAGAAACTTAAAATGATCAAGTAGACAAAGTGAAGTGATTCTGCTACCTTCGAAGTAAAATAAAACGTGACCAACGACGCAAGGAGAACATAGAAGACAGATTAGCACAGATGAAGAAGTCATTCTTGGCCAGAAGGTGTCTGTTGTAGTGTGTGGAGAATACTGTGGCCGCTAGATGCACAGACAACAAGGCACACATGGGAAGAGCGGTAGTAGTGGGGGTTACAGGCAGGCGCTGTAGGCGAAATGCTGAATGCTGGAGGGGTAGTGCCATTCTAAACTGAAGCCTACGCTCACATTTAGTGTAAATATTAAGTGGGGGCCCTCGACACCCTACTTGTATGGTGGCCATTCAAAAAAGTCTACCATCATCTCTGCTTTGGTTAGTTTCAAAAAAGAATTTCGCCGAAAATGCAGTGATTTATTTTCTCCTGACTTGTTAACCATTAGTAACTTTCAGAGAAGCATGATGAATGGCGAATTTTGAGTAAAACCTAGACATTTCTCTTATTATCATGTTAAAATTTGCTGCTAAAACACAGTGGAGTTTACATAGCCTCATCTCATTACCATTTCGTGCAGACGCAATTGCGAAAGAATTCTGAAAACGCGGTTTGTTAAGTGAGGAACTCAGGAAAAATAAAGTCAGTAGCTTATGAGAAAGCACGTTTTCGGTACAAAATAAACGTGTAATGTCTTCACCTATGTTGTTACAAAGCACATAGCATTTCCCTTTTCACCAGCTCTTGATGGTCCTTAAAACTTGCATTCTTTGATCGAAAAAGTCTGTAGTTAGTGGAGTAACATGTTAGATAATGAAGTTTGCATAGTAACCATACAGAAAAATACTCTCCTCTTTGCATGCTATTATTTGCCAAAATCTCATTTCGATATTTCAAACCGTTTACGTATGATTAATGTTGTGGATATTTCATTCTGCCTTTATCGGCGAGATCGCAAAAGAGTGTGCTGTGTCAGATCAATTTATCCCAAGATTTGTGGTAGGTGACAGCCAAACATATAGAAAAATTCAGTATGTTAGCTAAATTCCATACGCTGCAACATATTATGCAACATGCACCAAATACAAAATCATAACGACCACTATTTTTCATTACAAATATTTTAGAGTTTCGCGCAGTGTCTTACTTCCACGTAAATATCACAATGGCTGTCACCATTAACGAAATGATGGGCATGCCATCATTAAATTGACATATAAAGTTATAAGTAAAGCAAAAATGGTCTTTTTTTTACCAAACAGTTTCTGTAAAATCGTCTGAGAAGGGCAGGTGGGCGTGCTCCTCGTTTCTGTCATCGCCACGTTTAAGACACTTTGGACATTTTGGACGAAAATTGGTCACTGCCCATCAGCCACCATTAACTGCATGGGCTGTAGTTTCAAACAAGGAAGAAATTTGTGAGAATGTGGATTTGGTGCACAGTGTTGCATCAGAGTGAATCATGGACTTGTGAGAACATGAGAAAAGAAGAGAATTGAAGGGTTTGAGATGTGGTACATTGAAGGTTAGGTGGACTGATAAGGCAAGGAATGAGGAGGTTCACTGCAAAATTGCCGAGGAAAGAAACATGTAAAAACACTGATAAGAAGAGGGGACAAGAATATAGGACTTGTTAGGACATCAGAGAATAACTTCAATGCCACTGCAGGGAGCTGTAGAGGAGAAAATCAGGAGGGGAAGACAAAGATTGGAATGTGTTCAACATATAGCTGAGGGTGTTGGGTGCAAGTGCTATTCTGAGATGAATTAATTGGCACTGGATAGGTATTCATGGCAGGCCACGTTAAACAAGTCAGAAGTCAGATGACAATCTTCCCCCCCTCTCATTCCCCCTACCAAAAAGAGGTGATGCAAATTTTGAATATTTTTATTGCATGGCATCAGAAGATATCGATCACTTGGTCAGTTGGATTGAACCCATAGGAGACCATCAAAAATTTTAATATTTACAGAGCGTATTAATGTGGCACAAAACCAACCATTACCATGCTGGTTCATTTCAGCATTAATAAGACTACAACACACTGCTAGGATAAGGATTCGGACTTATAAAATTTTGGGTTTTTGAGACCCTATGTCATGTGATTGATAGCATCAGCTGAGTTCACTGACCATACATCGAGAACCAGCAGCTCAAGGATGCAACATTATAAAAGGCCAACTGACACTGACTGCCCATCAGTCTGGGTCTGGTTGCTGCACAGGCAACTGTGTTGAATGGAGTCAACAGGCCTCACTACAGGTTGAGAAAATAACGAGCACTGTCTACAATCTACAAGTCCACAGATAACATCAAAATTAAACCCAAACCATATTGCTCATGATTCTTCTTGCTGGATCCACTGTATTTGTTGGTGGCATTTTGAATTATAGTCTTATTAATGCTGAATTGAACCAGCACAGTAATGATTGGTTTTGTACTGTAGGGGAGAAAATCGGTTGGAGAACACAAAGACTGGAATATATCTAACAAATAGCTGACAGCATTTGATGCAAGTGCTATTCTGAGATGAAATAATTAGCAACAGATAGATATTCATGACAGGTCCCAATGAACAAGTCAGAAGTCAGATGACAACTTCCCTTCCATTCCTCCCCTCCCCCCAAAAAGAGGTAATTGAAAGTTTGAACATTTTTATTGCACTTCTTTGGATGATATCAAATTCTTGGTCAGTTGGATTGAACCCATAGGCGACTGTAAGGGGATGAGGAGGGGGGAGGCAAAAGTGGGCATTTGGCTCCCTCACCCCTGGAATTTGGAGTACTGAAATTTAATTAATTATATAATTCTCATAAGCTATGGAGAACCATCAGTTCTTTGGGATTACAATAAGTTTTTGTGACACATATAAAATATAGTTCTTGTGGCATGACACATCTCAAAACTGACCAACTCATTTATAAAAAAAGGACATCCTGTCCTCCCTCCCCTATCGATAAATTTCTGTGAACTCCCATTACCAAACCAATAATGAAGAAACATGACATTAATTGTAGAAATGCAATATGTTGCAAACAGAAAATGGCAATAACAGTGTACTGTTAGAATCATTTGAAAGTCTGATATATGTATTCAAAGCAGCCAAGCAAAGCATCTCAATGGTTGTTCCTCAAGTGTGTGGGGCTCTTCATGATGCACTGAAGAAATACGTATTCTTTATGTCTTGAACATTTGATTTAGACAAAATCAGTGAAAGGACAGTCTAGATGGCGATGGTACTTTATTAAAATGAGCAGTTTCGGCCTAGGCTTAGGCCATCTTCAGACAGCCACATCAGCTGAAGTCGATGAAGTGTAGAACAGTCAGCTGATCTCAGTCGCCAAAAAGGAGCAATCTAGACTTTTTTCACTGGTTTTATGTATATTAAAAGATCGCTGCTACGCGGAAATGTTACCAAAAATTTTGAATTTGATTCAGAGATGTTCAGCTCCATGACTCATTGTGATTTGTGACACATCATTTTCACACTATGGCCACATACCCACTACTGAACACTGCCTGCTCACAACTGACTGGGCAAATGCATATCTTTTGTACACAACTGTCAGTTCAAGCTGCCACTATAGTTACTGTGATAACATCACTTATACTCCAGGAATAAAAGTAGTCTCAGAACTTTTTGGAGAGGCAGTGTAATGCCAAGAGATGACCAAAATCAAGTCCAAATACAAAAGCAAGGTCGTCTATGAAGTACAGCACTTTATTACGAACAACAGCTTACAACCAGAACTGAACTAATCTCCTGGATGCAGAATACAACTATTTATGGAAACACTGAATATTCCACAATGTTAAGAAACTTCTAGAAACTTCAAATAACAAATAGAGTTAGTAGTTGGGATTGAACTGGTGACATACAGTACATGAGCCAGTGACACTAAGCACTACACTACACTGTGTACAGCACAGGTGGCGGAATTGGTTCCTCTCCTGCTACCCACTGTTTCAGAATTTCTCACTGGAGTCGATTTCAGCACCTTGGATCTAGATCTTGCCAGTGGCCATCTGAATGGCCACATGAGCGGATTCTCGCATTGTGATCTTGTTGTCACATCCTCTTCACTACGGTGGGCATTGAAGACAGCCTCTCCCACTGAAGCTTATCCTGCATCAAGCAGGTCTCTAGTTTCGCTGAACGAGAAAGCCTCAATGTCGATTTGTCCATCAGGATTGTAGTGGGGTTTCGTGTGGAGGACATGGTCGACATCCCTGCAGTTTTGTCTTCTTGATGAAGGATCGTAATTCTCGACTTAGTATGTGAAGTCAGACAAGAGATGAGCAATACGATATGGGCCAAAGTGCCACATTAGTAGCTTTTACAATTCTCCCACTTTCTGCAGAGGCGTAAAAATCCATACCAAGTCTCCTGGGCTGTATCTCATTGGGTGTCCATGGATCGTATGTGTTAGGAATTACAGGAGCTAAAAATTATAGGTAACATTCCCAGACAGAGACAAAACACTTTATTTTAATAAGCATAAAATTTATGATTCACAATTAATGTCCATAAATGTACCAACTTAGCATATTAGCTGGACACTAAGAGCCATATTCTTTATTGATACTTAATGATTGTCTCCTACAGTCTGTATGAAATATGCTAACACTTGTCTGAACTAGATGTCAATCATTGCAATGTGTATAGCAGTACAAGGCTAAGTCCAGACTGATGAAATGTTTGATAGTAGTCCTTGAACACAATCACAAATGTCAATATCAACTAGTGGATACCAGGTGCTAATACCCAGAGTCCACAGGAGGTCAGTGTCAGAGAGGTACAGGCTCGGAGATGATGGCTGGCCACTAGTAGTAGCTGCAGACTCATAACCTCCAGGTTGGCGTTGTGACTGGACCTGCATCCTTTTTTGGCTCAACGAACTGAACTGACTTCATAGCAGCCACATGGCGTCCTAAATACATGTCAGGCAGATGGTTGTCTGCTTGGCGTTTCGGAGGCAAAGTAGAGGCTGAGACCGCAATGTTGCTGCCAGTGATACTCGCACTGCTGATGGTGCGGTCGGTGCATCTCATAGTTAAGCCAGTGCTGCACATTTCCCCGGTATATGCTGGAGTTTACATCAACAAACTGATATGTTGATGCTTTTGGCTGGAATGTTTATGTTCGATCTTCCTGAAGTAAGGTCGCCAGTGGGCTGGAGCTTTGGCTACCCACATGCCTGTATTGCTGGAAGCTGCCATCATAAGCGACAGTGTGAGAATGTGGCCTCTCTCCCTATCCCCCCTCTAAGAAAAGAGACGGCAGAGCCACTTTTGTGTCAGGTGATAACTTAACTACCTTTTCACTCCCTTCCAATGGCGATGGACAACAACATTATTATGATGATGGAAACTGTGGAGCTGACAGGATGTTCTCACAGAGGAGGCACCCTGGGATTGTCATAGATGTTGTCTCACACCTCTGTCTCTGCTCCCAGGTTCTTCGAATTGACCTTGGGAAAAACCTTCAGATGCTGACATGAATGGCCTATGTATGGCTGAAAAAACTGGAGCACGCGTGGATAGAAACACCTGGAGCAGATCTACAAAGAGAAAAATAGTAAGATATAAAACGCATATCTGAACCATTGGTTGTTTTTATTTTAAACCCAAATATCTACCGGTTTTGGTCTTGGACCCTCTTCACAGATGAGGGTTGAAATGATTAAAAGCCATTATATTGCATTAATCATTACTTAAAAAGTGTAGTGTCTGGCATGAATGTAAATATAAGACACAGGACTTTAAAATGAGTACTAGAGCAGTACTGAAATGAAGATCAGGACTGTAATACTCTATACAAAATTTTGTAAAATATAAAAATGAGCAAAAAATTTAAAATTTATTTAAAATTCAATAACATCAATAGGATGATCTTCATTTTCTTTTTTACCTCAATAAATATAATATAATCCAACACTTTTTTCTAATTTATCATCGTCATTTGTAATGTTCAGGAAGAGCAATTTTAAATTTATCATCTAAGAGTAATGAAACTTTTTCATCAAATTTAGTAGATAAAATTTCAACTTTTGAAATGATGTAAGATTTATGTTTTTCAGCTCTGATATTTAGTGAACACTTCTGCACAACCATTACTATAATTACTAAGTTCTCTTAATAGATTTTTAATACTACCATTCATGTTCATTTTTGCTTATATAGAAAGACTTCAAAATTTTCAAACATTAAAACGTTTTTCAAACGCTTGGAATATGTTTTAATTTTTGAAAATTAAAGTTTTCAGTTTTTATATTATCTAGTTTTATGAAAATATTTCAAAAGGAAATGAAAACATGAAGTTAAAACTTCTTTAATTTTTTCTAATTTTTCGTTCATTTGTGTAATTAAAAATTTTCAATATATGTTCTTTTTACCATACATATGCAATTATATCATTAGGTATACTTTCATTATGGTTGCACATAATTTCATTGTTGTTTTTTGATTATGTACAACATTCATTCTTCTAGACATATTTATGAACTAGATAGGATAATTTTGAATAAAATTGAATGAACTTACATTTACATCATTATTGAACAGATTTTTTTATTAGTTTGGAAAACAATGAAAATAAAGTAAGGTATATCAAATTCGGCAGAATTATAATAATTAGTAATATCTAGTTCAATTTTTATTTAAGCCAGCAAATTCAATTGTTTGTAGTTCAAATAAAGAAATTGGAGTTTTTGGATTTTTAAGTCCTTCTCGTTCAAGTGAATATTCAGGTTCATATTGAAACAGGAACACAAATTTCTTTACTTTTAACCACAATTTTACCTTCTTTTGGAAGTATATTACTATTATTATCAGCAACTGAATGAAGAATAGAATCTTTTTGACCCTTTCTAGAACTCAAAGTAATACAATTAGGATGAATCCAACCCTCACCAATTTTAATATTAATTTCTGTTTCCTTGTTAGATTTTTTGTTTTCTCATTAACAGGAAATGAGAAAAAATTCATAACTTACGATTTTGGTTGCATAACTTATTAAGGGAAAAATTTATTAATTCATTTCTAGAAAAAACATAAGCACCATTGAAATTAATCAAATTATCATTTTCATCAGTGACAGTTATTTCTATATTCTGAATAGTACCAAAAAGTGGAATATATATATGATGATTTAGTTCATAAATCTTTGACCTAGCAGATTTATCATTAGGGTTAAACAAAGTAATTATATCGGTTTCTCAATGAAAGTGATCATTAAGTTCATCAAACATCCCATCAGCCAAATTAAAATTTACATTAATTAATTCAAATGGAATAATTTTAAGAACATCATTAGAAACAGTTTTTCATTACTTTCCAAAATTTGATTATTAAATTCTAAAACTTGACTAACACAACCTTTTTTTCATAAATAATTTATCATAACATTCAGTAAGAAATCTGTTTAAAATTTTATCTTCATTAATGCTTATATTAGGTTTTTTCGATTGAATAATTTTTTCTAAATTTTTCAAACTTAAGTGACCTACAGTAATTTCTATCGTTTGTGCATTAGTATATAATTTATTATTTTTTGATGTAATATTTGGAGTTAAGAGGGTTGAATAAAACCCAGTTAGAGAAACACCTTTATAAGTTTATTTTATTGGAAAAGTTATCTTTTTGTCAGAACAGATGAATTATCACTCAGTTGTAGTAATCTACTCATTTACATTTGTAAAAATTGTGTAAATAAATGACGGATTTGGAACCAAAATTAAGAATTCCAGAAAAGAAATTAAAAAAATAGTCATGATAAACTTCTGCCAAATTCTATTTGATGAGTAATCATAGGACCAAGTAGTTGTGGAAGAGAGACTTGAATGATTGATGATTATATTCTAGCTCCAGGAAGGCTGAATTGGAATAAAATTTATCATTTATGCAGTCATTCTAAGAGTTTAGAGCAATCAAGGTATCAAGAAATTATAAAAAGGTGTGAAAACAATTAAGGTGAAATTAATGAAGATGGTGCTGCTTTTATTGAAAATAATGATAAAATAATTCCATTAAATGAATGTGAAAAATATTCAGCTGCCGTTTTGATAAGTTCTTCTTAAAAAACCAAAATATAATTAGAGAATATTTTGCTAGACGTAAATATAAACGAGTAGACTGTTCTTATGTAAGTAAAATTTAGTGAAAAGTGTCAAAACAATTAGTTAGAGATAATTTTAATTATTTAAATATTTTGTGAAAAGATGATGCAAATTGACATCATATTTATCATGATTTTGTTGGGTGAGATTTAAATTTTAATGAATTTAAAGAATTGTATAGTAAATGTTTGAATAAAGATGATTTTGGTTTTATTATGATAGATATGACAAGAAATTTTAATGATTGTAAATATCCATAGAAGATTTAATATTTTTAAATTGTGAACATAAAAAAGTTAAATACAAAAACGTTGAATGTAAATGTTGAACATAAGCATTGTACATAAATGTTGAACATAAAATGAAAATGATTATCATAGTTATTATTCTTAAAAAATGTTTGCCAAATACAATCCAGAAGTTGTTAAAAGCGCCAGATGAAATACAAGGGTAAAGGAACAATTAAAAGAAGTGTTTAAGAAATGAACAGAGCCAAGAACAGAATATGACAAATTTAAATAAAGAAGATCAACCAGTTATCGAATTGACAGCTTAGGAAAACATAATTTAAAAGCAATTAAAGAAAATAGATATGTTAAAAAATAAATGGTTCCTTATAAAGAAAAATATGATGATTTGTTTGCTATTCCATCAACACTGTTGGAATCTTTGTTTGAGGAAAGTTTATTTCATACTGAAAGGCCATCACCACAAAGACAAATATAATTCCAAGAACTGTAGGAAAACGTAGAAGAAAAGGAAGAAGAGAAACATATTTTACCTAAAAGTACATATATTAGTCCACGAATATCGCAGTATATTGGGGTTTGTATGACAAACTTTTTGGTTTGCATTTCAATATGGTAAACTGAAGTTAAATTTAACAATGATAACATTTTATCATGGATAAAAATTATACAGCAAGTGATGATTTAATTAAACTGTTGACTAAAAATGAAGTTGGAGATGAATATTATGAGGAAGATTTAGATAAATATGAAGATACAATAGTACCAATAAATGCTATTTTTCATAATAATGATCCTCATACTAATCAACCTAAATCAAGTATAGGTGCAAAATATGATAGAATAATCATACCACATGGCAGAAAATAAGAAATCAACAAGCCCCAAAAAGAAATTAGGTAAAGGTTTAGTAAAGAAATGTTCAGAGAAACCAGGTGAATATGTTTGGATGAATGATGTTAGAGATGTAATCAATAGATTAGCAGTATTTCATGATGTAGAATTAGCTGGATATTAAAATTATCATAATGAAAATGTTGAAATAACTCAAATGTTAACTAATAAATTTAGTAATTTTATTATTAATGATCCAGAAGGAATTCCATATTGAACCAGAATTTTTAATAATTTACACATACGTTTTCGAAAAGTGAAAATATGGAAAAGGATTTGATAATACATTGATTAACAAAGTACCATTTTAAATGAACATTCTATGTTATCGATTATTTGGTTTGGGATTGAAATTAGTAGGAAGATAAGCTAGCACATGACATTTCTTATAACGATTTAGAAAAAATACAGATAAAAAACCTCAGTTATTTGCAAAAGAACGATGATATAATTTGTGGAAATTTGTGTCTATTTGTTTTAAAAATCTATACGATTTATTCATAAATGAAATTAAAATTTAATAAACAGACATTTTTGGAAATATGTTATATGCTAAACTCATAAACGATTTATAAAAAATAAAAGATTTTCAATCATTACAACCAAAAAATAATAATAAATTATTTTCGTAATTTGAAGATTTTCAATCAAAAATGAAAAATATTGAATCATCAGTAGACTGAAAAATATTTAATATATTTAAACAATTTCAAAAAGAATTAAATGCCATTTTTAAAGTAACTAGAGGTAGCATTGCTTATAAAGGTAGATGAATTGGGAATGTAAATCATCCAATAGATGCAAAAGATGTAGTGAACAAACAATACTTGCAAAATGAGTTATCCAATCTTGTTACAAAATCCAAATGCACAAGTACTCTAACACAGTTGAATAATTGTATTACTAACCAGAACTAAGTAAATACTTTACAAAAAAGGAAACTGAAGACGTAATTTCAAGAACAGATTTTATCTCATACTTAAATGAATTAAGAAATTTTTGTCGAGATTATACTATAAATAAGTTATTGAATTTATCTTTATGATTGGAGGTGAGCGAAAAATTCACTATTTCACTGAATATGATTTTATTCTTGAAAAGTGATTTAACATTTAATGATTTTGATATTTGGATGAGTGTTCTTGACAATATTACCAAATAACTCCTGGTGTCCAGTCGGTAAAAATAGAACACAAGCAAAATTTTCTAACTGTCTCATTAAAACATTCTGTTAAAACTGTACCAGTTTATGATTGCATTTGATAAAATAATGGAATTTTTTTATTCTAAATCAATGAGGAATGTCAATCACATTTACTGTAGGTGTGCAAAACGTTTACTGAAATATATAATCCTCATAGATTAGAAACTAAAATCAGGAAACAGAGGAGAGAAGGCCTTCGTCTAGTATGTAAAAGTAAAAAGAGTATATTTGTTGAAAAAATTTTGTAGGTGATGATCTAAATATCAGTGAAGAAATTATTAATGAATTACATAAACCAAGGAAAAAAGTTTAAAAGTAATAAATGTGATTTGTTTTGGAATAGATGATTTATGTCCAGCTCATTTAGTCGAAATGGATTCAAGTAACCTGAATGGAATTACAAAAAAAAAAAAAAAATACAGGATGTAAATATTTAATAATGTTATACATATTTTGACAAAATTTTCTTGAGCTATTCCAGTCAATGATAAAACAAGTTAGATTATAGTTGATTCTTCCAAAAAGGTGTGCATCACTAGAAACAGATAATGGTAATGAATTTCATAATTATGAATTCAAGAAGTAATGAAAAAATTTAACATTCATCATTATTCGACTTTTATTAAATGAAAAGCATCTGTTGTTGTATGATTTAATAGAACATTGAAAGAAAAGCTGTGGAGAGTACGTTGGAGGCCAATGTCAGAGAGACAGAGGGTTGGAGACGGTGGCTGGGACCTCGTAGTGGTTGCAGAGGCGCAAGTTTCAGGTTGTTGTGGTGGCTGGAACTGTTTGGAAAATGTGTTAAGACCCTTGTTTGGCTCCACGAACTGCACTGACTTCACAGAAGCTGGATGACGTCCTAAACACACGCTGGCGAAAGTGTATCCACTTGGCACTTGGAGTGGACGTGATTCATAGATGAAAGTATTGCCTGTGAGTGCAACATTGTTGATGGTGATATTTGCTTCACTGGTGATGAGGCTGGTGTGTTCGTGGCAAAACTATCCCCACATGGTTCTGTGACAGCTGCTGGATTTCCCTCGACAACAAACTGGTATACTGACATTTTGCTCCAGAATGTTTATGTTTGGTCTTCCTGAGGTAACATTGCCATCAGGCCAGAGCTTCAGCAACATGCTGAATATGCATTTATCGCTGGTAGCTGGGGATGTAGCAGTATGTGAGTCAGCTGCGTTGTTTCTTTGTTGCTGGTGATGAGGTCTTTCATGTAGTTGTGCTGAGCATTGTTCAGTTGGAATGGGAACGGTGTATCCATTGTGGTTTCAGTCCCTTGGGCACACAGTAGAAAGAATGGTGTGAAGCTTTCTGTTTTGCTTCACTGTGTTGTGTGTGAATGCCTTGATGCACAGTATTATTTTCCAGTCTCTTTGTGTGACATCAACATATATTACGAACATATCTGGCAACATCCTACTAAAAAGGTGTCTCCAAAATACGACCAACAGGCTGCATCCATTCAATGAAGAGATTTAATCCAGCTCATGCAGTAGGGAAAGTTTTTTCTTAAAGTAATGCGCTATTCTTCTCACTTATTTATAGAGGCCGCTGATAACACTGCACAACTGAAAGCACGTAAAATCTGCTTCACTTCTTTATAAATAACAGAGATCCAGCAGTGTGCCCTCTGCCTGCAACTGTATGTGACTTCCTGACTGTGTTTGTGGCGTTGTTATTTCACTTTTTTTCGTTAGAATACATGAGCAATATGTCTGTTCAAACCAGAAAGAGAAAAGTCGATAATGAGTATCGTATCTTTTGTACAACTTGCTGTGAATTATTTTGCTGTAGAGAAGAGAAGAAACCTATTTGTGGTATATGTAACGAAGTTATTACTGTTCTTAAGGAAGAACAAGGTGCACAGTTTATAGTGCCATTGCTAGGTATTTTGGTGCCTTAGGCCAGAACTGAAAAATGATGCTCTTTCTTTTTTACTACAATCAGTCTCCCCAACACCCTCCCTCCCCACTCCACCACCACCAATATCCAATGGCACAACAATGCAAATCTGCCATTAATCTTTTCATCATTAAACTAAGGTGACCAGACTTGGTCATTTTCATTCTTTGTCCTCAATTCTCTTAAAACTGATTAAGGATAACAAAAGTGCTCTGTTTGTTATTTTTTGCCCTCAATTTGCGTTGAACATTTTAAACTAGAACTCAACAGAGTATACCTGTGCAATGAGATTAGGTATCAATTATATATTTAATTTTATTACAAGAAAATGAACTAATAAAGGAGGCAAATTATTATGTGGTATGAATGAATTTGTCCTTGATTTAGAAAATATGCTTTATTGATGGGAGACATGTTGAGCATCAAACTAGGTTTATCGATTTCTGTTTTAACTGAAATATTTTTAGAATGAGTAATAAATCTCATCTTTTTCAACATCCACTTTCAATCGATTAAAAAAATTCAATGACGTTTTGTTTTCCATTATCTATTGAGAGTTCTGCAACTTTTATTAGCGGCCCCAGTGATGCAGTGATCTAAGCGATTTGTGTTTCTTACTCAGTAGTGGCTGCTTCAGTTTTGAGATAGGTAGAGGCGACGTGATTACTTTTGTCTAAGCAAGTAAGAGTTCTTAAGTAACTTTTCTGTATGCTTTTGGAAACAGTTCGATATTTTAATTTTTCCTCTTTTCCATTTTCTCTCCTCATTTGCTCAATTTTTTCACTGTTTGAACTGAAATTAATTGTTTCTACCCACTGCTGCACCTACAATTTGGAGCCTTAGGTGGTCATCTAGTCTTGCCAGTTTCTTATTTTTTGCCCTCAATTTTTGAAATTTTCCAAAATAACTGAAGTAGGAAGAATGTCTTTAACATTTTAAACTAGAAAACATTTTGCAATAAAACATTTTTAGGAAGCATGTTCTGGGAAGTGAAGCCATTACGAAAGTAAGTTTACAAATTGCCAATGAAATCACCAAACTAGTCAACCATTCACTAGTGGGGATTACATAGAGACAGTCATTTTCAGATCAGCTTAAGAAGAACCTGCCAACAAAACCGAACAATGCAAATCAGTTACTCTTTCAGTAAATACAGTGGCGTGTTGCGTTGATGACATTTCTTGTAATTTTTCAGATCAACTACAAGAAAAGGTCTATATTTTTCGATGACTCTCCAGACATCTCTGATACTATTCAAGTCTGGTTCCTTGTTTTAGAGATGTTAACATAGATTTCGAAGTTAGTAAAGAACAGCAGATCTGGTTCCCTTGTATGAGACAACATCAGGTGAGGAAACTTGCAGGTGGAATTTTTGCCAAGCGTTCTCCCATACCACATAACAGTAAGGTGGTTAGCATGGAGGACAATTCTGGATAGTACCTTTTCTTTCTTCACCACTGCAAATGGAAATCAATGATCTTCAACTGTTGATGACATGGACCAGTTTGAAGAAAGAACCCTTGCTCGATTTTAAAGTTTCCTCCAGAACAAAACTATCCCAAGATTAAAGATTTTGCATGAAGGCACTACCTACAGATGTGAATAAACATGTTCTTTCAGAAATTTAAAAATATCTAAACACAGAAGTGACCTGGGTAACTAACATTTAAGACATATTTTACTCATATGACAAACCATGTTAGAGGCACAGTTTGAGAAAATTTTCGATTCAAAAGATAAAAATATGACTTCACAGTAAGAGTACTAAAGAGCAATCAAGTCTGCCAGATGTTTCGAGTGAATGTTGGGTTTGTAACAACCAACAATAAATTTCGTTATAATTTTCTTCTTTAATTTCTGTAGCAATGTGTTACCTGGCCACCTCACTGAAATCTTCAGCTTGATATGTGGCTTTTGTGATCGAGTAATTTGGATACTCTTGTACTAATGAGTTCTGTGAGGCCATTCTTCTGCGGTGGTAGGTTGTTATCCTGTGGTTGCTGCTGCAGTACGAAATTACCTCTGATACTAGTCTCAACTGGAAAACTTTTCCATGATCAGAGATCATCACACGGGAAACTCTGCAGTTCACAATGATATCTTCTGTAAAGAAACCTTCAAAGTTCCAGAGGTTCAGCAGTTCGTGCAACCTTGGTGATGGCATAGCAGGAGAGGTAGTCAGTGTACAATATTACACATCGATTTCTGTTTGGGAACCACACCAAGAGGTCGATTCCAGTGCGATGGAATAGTGCTGCTGCGACTGGTGTAGCATTTCCTGGGGCCATAGGTTAAGAAAGGTCGGAGATGACTTGCTGAGTCGCAGCTACATAAACACATCGCACACTTGTTAATATTGTCAGTAATTTACAACCTGTACTCTACACAATTTCTCTTAAAATTTGCCTACACTACAAACATTTAGCAAATTAATAAAGCTGAACCATGATGATTACTCACTGCAGGAATCCAAAAGTAAGCAAACTTTCAACATTGCTCAAAAAACTAAATGTGACACTTATCCTGGAACCTAGAAGATCTATAGGAAAAAAAAATTTCTTAAATTACTTTAAGGGGAATAAGAAGGGAAGATTTACTCTCAGCTGAAACCTTACAAGGATGAAAGTAAATTGTACAGAGCTCTACAGACTGTTTAACTCACAGATAAAAATTCGAAATGGCTTGCTATAGCATCCACTAGTGAACACTGTGTAGAAGTACTATTTGGAACGGTTCCTCCAATTTTCGAACAGCTTGTTTAGGTTGGAGGTGCTGCGTCGTTATGTGCAGTGGTTATATCACCAGCCTTCGAATTCCTTCATACAACAGATAGAACAAGCACTACAGAGTTTCACTGATACATGCGCCCTGCACAAGCGTATTACTACCTAAGAAATAAGCAAGCATACAATGTACATGCTTTAATGACATATCTATAATACCACATACATAATCTGGATACTACTGAGTAGTTTAAATCAGGCAAATGGCTCTGTAATAAAGTGTGTACACAGAAGTAGTAAATCTCTACAGCACAAGTAGCACATGAAATGAATACAAACTGTTACATGAGCGAATAACAGTACACCATAAGAATGGAAAATCGTGCAATGGCGACACAACCATTACAGTACGTAGCACCTGAAAGAAATGAATGACCAAAACAGTGTCGACATACAATTCCCAAGTGCTCGGCTTATTCACATTCCGTAACTGCACACTGCACTCGTGTCAAGAATACATAATCACAGTCCTCCGTGTGGTGGACCATGTACTACTGAAAGTATCAGCAGCCATTGACATTTCCCATCAGAGAATAAAGAGAATGAAGAATGCGGAGGGAAATGTTGTTACAGGGTTCTTTGCTCCACGAGACTAATACATAATGTTCCCGTGACACAAATAAACAATGTCTAACATTAAAGTCACTAGTTCTGTTAATCAAAGAAAATAACGTGACTTAAAGGAAACATTTCATAATTATGGTCCCTATTACATAAGTTTGTCTACAGGTACTCTTTTGTTCCTATCTCACTGCCACGGATTTCTTTTCTCCCCAGTTCTGTTCAGCACCCACACATTAGTTATGTGATCTACCCACCTAATCCTCAGCATTCTTTTGTAATACTACCTTTCAAATGCATCTACTATCTTCATGTCTAAACTGTTTATCATCCATGTTTCACTTCCATACATAGCTTCACTTCACAGAAATACTTTCAGGAAAGACTTCCTATCACTTAAAAGTATATTCGATGTTAATAAATTTCTCTTCTACAGAAAGCTTTTCTTGCAATTGTCAATCTGCATTTTATATCCTCTCTATTTCGGCCATAATCTAATAATTCAACTAAACTAAACTCCCTGCGAATAGGCCTTGGAAGGCCCATCGGTATCGACCGATCGCCGTGTCATCCTCACCAACAGGCGTCACTGGTCGTGGACATGGATGGGTATGTGGTTCACACACTGCTCTCTCAGCCGTTTTCGTGACCAGAGTCGCTACTTCTCACTTAAGTAGCTCCTCAATTGGTCTCACACGGGCTGAGTGCACCCAGCTAGCCAACAGCACTCGGCAGAACATGACAGTCACCCATCTAAGTGTTAGCAAAGCTCGACAGCATTTATCTCTGATGACCTGATAGGAACCACTGTTACCACTTCAACAAGGCCGACGGCCGTTATTACTTTACGTGTCTCATTTTCTAATCTAATTCCCTCACCATCATCTGATTTAATTCGATCACAATCCAATATTTCTGTTCTATTTTTGCTCATGTTCAGTATCTTCATATCAAGACGCTGTCCATTCCATTCAACTGCACTTCCAAGTCCTTTGCTGTCTGTGACAGAATTGCAATGTCATCGGCAAACCTTAAAGTTTTTATTTCTTATCCCTACTCCTACTCCAGATTATCCTTTGTTTTCCTTTACTGCTTGCTCATTTTACAGATTGAATAACTTTGGGGATAGGTTACAGACCTGTCTCACTCCCTTCTCAACCAATGCTTCCCTTTCATGCTCCTCGACTCTTATAACTGCCATCCCGTTTCTGTACAAGTTGTAAATAGTCCTTTGCTCCCTGTATTTTACTCCTGTTTCCTTCAGAATTTCAAAGAGAGTATTCCAGTCAACATTGTCCAAAACTAAGTCTACACACGCTACATGCTGCCTTTACTTAACCTAACTTCTAAGATAAGTTATAGGTTTCAACATTTTCTGGAACCCAAATTGATCTCCACAGAGGTCGTATTCTACCAGTTTTTCCATTATTTGTAAATAATTAATCTTAGTATTTTCCAATAATGACTTATTAAACTATTAGTTCGGTAATATTGGCACCTGTTCGCTCTGGAATTTAAATTTTTACGTTCTTCTTGAAGTCTGAGGGTATTTCACATTTCACATAGATCTTTGCACACGAGATGGAAGAGTTTTGTCATGGTTGTCTCTCCCAAGGCTATCAGTAGTTCTGACAGAATGTTGTCTTTTCCGAAGCCTTGTATCGACTTAGGTGTTTCAGTGCTCTGTCTTCTCGCAGTATCACATCTCCCAATTCATCTTCATCTATGTGCACTTCCCTTTCTATAACATTGCTTTCAAGTTCATCTCTCATGTGAAGGTCCTCTATATACTCCTTCCACATTCAGCTTTCTCTTCTTTGCTTAGGATTGGTTTACCATCTGACCTCTTGATATTCATACAGCTGCTCTCTTTTCCCCAAATGCCTCTTTAATTTTCCTGTAGGCGGTATATATCTTTTCCCTGGTGAAATATGCTTCTTAATTCTTACATTTGCCATCTAGGCATTCCTGCTTAGCCATTTTGCACTTCCTGTCAGTCTCATTTTTAGACGTTTGTAATTCCTTTCGCCTGCTTCATTTGCTGTATTTTTATATTTTCTCCTTTCGTCAATTAAATTCAATATCTGCCGTGTTACTCTAGGATTTGTACTAGGCCTTGTATTTTGCCTATTTGACCCTATCCTGCGTTCACTACTTCATCTCTCAAAGCTATCCATTTGTCTTCTACTGTAGTCCTTTCTCATGTTCCACTTAATCGTTAGTTAATGCTCCCTCTGAAACTCCCAACGAGCCCTGGTTTTTCGTCTTATACAAGTCCCAAATCCGTAATTTCTTAATTTTTTTTGCAATTTCTTTAGTTTTAATCTAGAGTTCATAACCAGTAAATTGTGCTCAGAGTGCACATCTGGTTCTGAAAATGTCTTAGAATTTAAAATCTGGTTACAGAATCTCTATATTACCATAATATAATCAATCTGAAAATTTTGGGTGTGTGTGTGCCACATTATTTTGCGCGACCTCTACCTGCGTTGGTCGAATGCTGCGTTGTCGTTTGATGACTGTGGCGTAAGTCCGAGTTGGCCAATATCATTCTTCGTGGCGTGTCCGACGAGCGGTGGAAGTTGGAGCCAAAGACCGATGCAATTCTTTAGAACTGGCTATTACCTCCTGACGTATGTAGATCGAGTGTCATGGCCTTTATCTCTTGTATATTCGGTCCCGCAGTTTTGGCTGCCATAAAATGTGATATCTCTTCTCTTACAAACTGGCCTCTGGGAGAGGCGAGGTGACGGTGGTCTTCCACGTCTGACTGGGATCCACACACGGGAGTTAACCATTCTTCTGAAGTTCGACTCTTTCTTGTTAAAGTTCGTCGGTAAGGTGGCACTATTTGGTGAGTTCTTCTGTTGTTGTGACATCCTTTCCCAGAAAAGCTTGGTACATATCTTCTGTGACACCCTTCATCAAATGTTAGGTTCTGTCGGCTTCTGTCATATTCAGATTCACGACGGTGAAAAGGGACGAAACGTTGTCGGTATGAGTGCGCCGACATGCTTACGAATATGTTCCAAAAAGGCCGCGCTTAAAATAGGGGTTTTTTGGTGCCCATACCTTGGGTTCTATTGGTGATAAAAAGGTAGGGTCAAGTGTTTTTTATAGCCTTTGGACTAGGGACCATTTGTATTCTCAAGAGAAGAATCGTCTTAGTGTCACTGTACTACAGTACAGGGTCAAAGTATGAATATTATACACTTCTTCTTGCTTAGACAAATGGAGTAAATCGGTTGGTTCCCTTTGCATTTGATGTGGTCAACGGTGGGCTTGATGGGACTTATGGGAGGCACCATTATTTCATGGACGGTTCCTCGGAAAACCCCAAAAAAGGGTTTTTTACTATATTTTCTGTTGTGACGTAACAAGACTGTTACGCCACTTGAAGTAGCCGTAGGATAGGCACGCGTACACACACGCCGACGGGCGTCAAGTCTGGAACAGGCTACGTAATTAATGCTATGAAGAAAAGTACGTAGCTGGATTAATACTTATCTTTAATCAATCATTGTGGTACATCGCTCTTGACTATACACAGGAGACTTTAATTACAATCACTGTAAGGCTAATGGCGCCTTGCTAGTTCGTAGCCATTAACTTAGCTGAAGGCTATTCTGTCTCTCGGCTAATGAGAGAGAAAGGCTTCGTACATCTAGTCGCTAGCTAGGTCGTCCGTACAACTGGGGCGAGTGCTTGTTCGTATCACGAGACCTGCCTTGTGGTCTGCGATTACACAGTGGCGACACGCGGGTCCGACATGTACTAAATGGACCGCGGCCGATTTAAACTACCACCTAGCAAGTGTGGTGTCTGGCGGTGACACCACATTTTCGCCGTCACCACCGGACCAAAAGCCAGCCAGGGATTCGAAGACGGTAATGTACAGACAATGGCTGGAATTTTTACGATGTATTCCTAATATCCCGTTCTCAATATGAAAATTTTCTTGATATCTGTATTCTCTTCCCAGGTACAGAGGTTCAAAGTTATCCCATTCGTTAGGTAGATTGATTGGTGACTGGAATACCGATGATAAATCCGTGTTTTAATTAAACTGACAGGTGTATCAGTGAGTGAATGAATGAATTATGCAATTGTGTAAATTCGTTGTCGGTTACCGAGGAACTCCCCCCCCTCCCCCCCCCCCCCAAAAAGCGTCATCCACCATTTTTTCGCCGTCAGCAGTAGGCCAGATCCGAGCCGCGGATTCCAAGGCGAACGACCATGAACATTTTCTTGATATCTCTATACCTTTCCAGGATACAGAGGTTCAACTTGTATAACTAAAATAACATGGAAAAATTATTAAATAAATTAATTGATGATGATGGCTATATGTGTGATATTCCCTGATTTAAATTTAAGGGTATACTCGCGATGAATGACTGCATTATGCATTTGGATTAATTTTGCGGGTACATTTCGTCAAAATTGTTAAAAATATGACTGTTTGGTAAGAAATCCCAGACGCGAGTTCCAAGACGGCTATGCACAGCAAATAAGTCTGTCTCTCATCATCCCTGGCGCTCACCCACTCCCATTGCCTCCTCTTCCACTGGCACTGTCTCCTCCACTCTTTACCTAGCACTACATCACAGTCACTGTTCACTATCTTCCATTATTTACCACTTTTCCATCTCTTTCCCATTGCCACTGCCTCTTTCTCCAGAACAAAAAAGCACGAATATTTTTGCATGCCAAAATTTTTGGGTACATTTTAAAGGTGCTGAGAAAGATAGAATGAGGCAGCTGTTACCGCACCTTTCAGTCAGAGTGTATTTTTAAAGAGGAGCATATTCACCTTTTTTGTGTTCCGACCTATCGGTCGGTATATGTATGACTGTATCATTTCACCATGACGTTGGGCCACTTTTTCAGTATTGTTCTTCTGATAACCGGACTTCCTATTGAGTGTCGTCACTGGCTGGAATCCATACGAACTGTTCAGATTCACTTCGTTGTTCTCGAACGGTTGCTCGGCTGTGGCGTCTAAAAGTATGCATATGCCAAACACGTCATGTCACCTGACTGTCGTATTTGCAAATTCTGTCGAGTTCTGGTATTCCGGCCAGCCTGTGGATGGTTTTTAAGGCAGTTTCGATCTACTTCGGCGAATGCGGGCTGGTTCCCCTTACCCTACCTCAGTTGCACTATATCGGTGATTGCTGCACAAACACTGTCTGCATGTACACGTACACCATAATTAAATTACTCTACCATGCAAACATTTGGGGTTACACTTCGTCTGGTATGAGACGTTTCAGGGGGGGTGGGGGTGGTCCACTGGAGGCTGAACCACGCAATACCCTGTTGGGTTCGGTGTGGTGCGGAGGTGGGTGGGTGTGCTGGTGTGTGGGTGTGCTGGTGTGGGCTACGGCGGGACAAAGCCTGTCCATCGTTTCTAGGACCCCGTTTAATACACAGTACACACACCTCCTAACGTCGTGTCGGACTAAGCGCAGCATCTCAACGAGGCATAGACTCCCCTTCAGAAATACCGAGCTGTGCTACCTCTATAGCTGTCCATGATTGCGAAATTGCAGCTGGTGCAGGATTTTGTGTACGAATTGAACTCTCGATTACGTCCCATAGAAGTTCGATGGAATTCATGTCTAGCGATCTGGGCGGTCAAATCATTCACTCTAATTGTCCAGAATATTCTTCAAATATTTGTGGCCTGGCGACAATGCGCCTTGTCTTGGGAACACTAAGTCCATAATGGCTGAAAGTGGTGTCCAAGTAGCCGAACATAACTATTTCCATCCAATAGCTGGTTCAGTTTGACCAGAAGACCCAGTCAATTTCATGTAAACACAGCCTACACCACTGTGGAGCCACCACCAGTTTGCACACTGCCTTTGTTGAAAACTTTGGTCCATGGCTTCATGGAGCCTGCGCTTCACTCCAACCCTACCATCAGCTTTTAGCAACTGAAATCGGGACTCATCTGACCAGTCACCGTTTTCCAGTAGCCTATGGTCCAACCGATTTGGTCACGAACCCAGGAGAGGCGCTGAAGGCGATGTTCTGTTGTTAGCGAAGGCTCTCGCGTCACCATCTGCAGCTATAGATAACGCCAAATTTCGCCGCACTGTCCTAATGGATACGTTCGTCGTACGTTCCATATTGATTTCTGCAGTTATTTCACGCAGTGTTACTTGTCTGTCAGCACAGACAACCCTACACAAAAGGCACTGCTCTCGGTCGGTAAGTGAAAGCCGTCGCCCACTGCATTGTACATGGGGAGAAGTGATGCCTGGAAGTTGGCACGCTACATCTACATCTACATCTACATTTATACTCCGCAAGCCACTCAACGGTGTGTGGCGGAGGGCACTTTACGTGCCACTGTCATTACCTCCCTTTTCTGTTCCAGTCGCGTATGGTTCGTGGGAAGAACGACTGTCTGAAAGCCTCCGTGCGCGCTCGAATCTCTCTTATTTTACATTCGTGATCTCCTCGGGAGGTATAAGTAGGGGGAAGCAATATATTCGATACCTCATCGAGAAACGCACCCTCTCGAAACCTGGACAGCAAGCTACACCGCGATGCAGAGCGCCTCTCTTGCAGAGTCTGCCACTTGAGTTTCCTAAACATCTCCGTAACGCTATCACGGTTACCAAATAACCCTGTGACGAAACGCGCCGCTCTTCTTTGGATCTTCTCTGTCTCCTCCGTCAACCCGACCTGGTACGGATCCCACACTGATGAGCAATACTCAAGTATAGGTCGAACGAGTGTTTGTAAGACACCTCCTTTGTTGATGGACTTGACACTGTGGATGTGTGTCCCATGCATCTAGCTCCAACTGACATTTCGTTTTCAAAGTCTGTTAATTCCCGTCTTGCGACCATAATCACCTCGGACTCCTTCTCACTGGGTGCAAATGACAGCTTCGCCAATGCACTACCATTTTATACCTTTTGTACGCGATACTACCACCATCTTTATTTGGATACGAGGCATGCTTTTTAAATAAGGTCCGTTTTGTTGTAGACACTAGCAGTTTGTACGCATACGGCGAGCTTGTGCGGCAAGCCTCGGTAACAACTGTGCTCAGTTTCAGTTCTGTAGCTAACCTGCACGATTCTGTTCTGTGCTTTCAAAATGTTTAAGGCTATCAACTCGCCCGCCGCGTGTGAGGTTCGCTCAGTGATACGGTTTTTGTCAGCAAGGAACCTGTCTGCTGCAGAAATTCGTCGACAGATTTGCGATGTTTACAGTGATACTGTTATGAGTGAAAGCAAAGTGCGTAAGTGGGTACGAAAATTTAATGATGGCCGCGACAACATCCATGATGAGGACCGCTCCGGTCGCTCTTCTTTGAATACAAACGATTTGGTGGCTTCAGTTGAAGCGAGGATTCGTGAGAACAGGCGCATCACAATAATAGGTCTCTCAAACGAATTTACTGACGTATCGAGATCAGTGCTTAACAACATTGTTTCTGAACATCTAAAGTATAGGAAACTGTACTCCAGTTGGGTCCCGAAACTCCTAACAGAGGACCACAGAAACCAAAGATTAAGTGTGCGATGAAGTTCTTGACTCGTTATCACGAAGAAGGTGACGGCTTCTTGAGTTAGATCATAACTGGAGATGAAACATGGGTTTCGCTTGTCACACCCGAATCGAAGCAACAGAGCACGGAATGATGACACACACACTCGCCCGTGAAGGTGAAGGCCAAACAGACTCTGTCCCAGCGCAAAATCATGACGTCGGCGTTTTGGGTTCAAATGGCTCTGAGCACTATGGGACTCAACATCTTAGGTCATAAGTCCCCTAGAACTTAGAATTACTTAAACCTAACTAACCTAAGGACATCACACACACCCATTCCCGAGGCAGGATTCGAACCTGCGACCGTAGCAGTCCCGCGGTTCCGGACTGCAGCGCCAGAACCGCTAGACCACCGCGGCCGGCGGCGTTTTGGGGTAGGCATGGTGTTTTGTTGATCGACTTAATGCAACGAGGAACTACTATCAATGCAGAAGCAGTCTGCGAAACCCCGAGAAAGCTAAGCAGAGCAATTCAAAACAAAAGACGCGGCGTGCTGACAAAGGGAATTGCCCTTCTCCATGACAATGCATGACCTCACACTGCAGGTCGGACCCGCGATTTATTGGACAGTTTTGGCTGGGAAGTTTTATACCACCCACCCTTCAGTCCTGATCTTGCGCCGAGCGATTACCATCTGTTCCACCACCTCAAACAACACCTCAGTGGCAACCGTTACAATGATGACGACGACGTGAAAACGGCAGTGAACTCTTGGCTGTCGGAGCAGGAGGCAAGTTTTTATGAAGAGGGTATTTTAAAATTGGTTAAGAGATGTGATACGTGTTTGAACAAACTTGGCAACTATGTCGAAAAATAGAATGAAGTATGTACTTTCTGAAAAGAAATTTACTTTTTTGAAGTAATCTTTCGTAGTGTACTTATGTTCAAACGGACCTTACTTAAAAAACACGCCTCGTATGTGGGTTTCGCTATCGCATGACTTTTGTCGTCTAAATATAGAGCTGATCTGCTGGAGGAGAGGGCAGTTATTTATACCAACATCAAATATTTCAGAACGCTGGTATTTATACAGACATCGAAAATTCCAGAGAATACAAACATGATATTGTAAGAAATGCAACTTTAAGAACGTTAAAAACATTTGTTTTGACAGAGCACAGAGAAACTATGTGATTGTGAAACTGTTGCGTTCATTTGTTGCAGTTTATAATAAACTGTTATGCGTTCATCATTTCCTTGAGAGTGATCACATTCAAATTCATACGAACACCTAACTCGGGGAAGCAGGCATATCTCACTCGCGTACCAGGCGTACAAATTAGGTGCGTCGATAAGAGATTCCTATCATATGACACACGTACCGTCACTAATGCTGTGTATGACACACAATACGTGTTTTCCGGTGAACGATTCGGTGGACTTGTCGACTGTTCCTCAAACGTTTGCGGTTCCCATTCCAAAGCCACTTCTTTTTGCCTGCTAACAGAATAGTTGTGCAGAATCAACTGTCATTGTAGGTCCCTTCCTTACACTTCGCTATTGCAAACGGAAGTTACACCAAGACATAGACACAAGTCTGAATACAGCGAACAACGAAAAAAAAATCTGGCAATTTGGAGGCTCGAATATGCATCGCCTGCACGGCAATTCAACACTGTGACCACTCCACCGTGATGCTGTTACCATTTTGTACTCCTCTATATTGCACTTCTTGTCGTTGGAGCGTTCACTGTTTCTATCTTGCTTTTTTTTCAATGCTCAGTACGCCTTCTTCCTGTTTTCATGCTTGATCTGTGTTCAGTTTTTGAATGTGCTGTCCATTGGGCTCTCTTATGACTAAATCTGAACGGGGTGCGTTGAGGAGTTTCCCTTGTAAGCATCGCTCATCCTCCTCAACGATTTTTATGTATTTCTGCTCTGTTCGCAGTACACGGGATGAACTGCTGTTACAACCCAGTATAGGAGCTCTGAAAGCAAAAAGTAAAGTGTTTTGTTAACCTTCCTTGACACGTACGCTATCGATATTGCAACGGTAAGCCTCGGCGTAGAATTAAAGTATACGTTTGCTGTTATAAAGGTATACACTAACGGCAGTGTTATATAACTTCCGTTTAGGGCGAGAGACTATTACACAGTACGGAAGTGACGTCAAAGTGACGTATCACTCGATGCCGGAGGCGCCGTATTGATTTTTGTGTACTTCGCTGTTTCGTATTATAACTTGCAGTATGCTGTTTCAAGACAACGGCGCATTGAAGATTTATCACAAATACAGCATCCTTATAATTAAATGTCAATTAATGACGTGTGAACGATGTAAGCCATGAATAGATACTACATTGAATGACACGCAAGACGAAAATCGCATGTCTTTGATGTAACTTCGTGAATAAGTATATGGATGACGGAGCCCAAGGGCGTCGGTTCGTGCCCTGCTGTATATTAATTTATTCTTAGTTTTTGCGTTTTTAATACATTGTGGGACTTTCCTGTGAATATATTCTGCAATATTTGATGTCATTTTCACATAAATACGGATCCCCTTGATCATAAGTTTCTTTGCACTATTTAATTGGGAAACGAATGACGAAATAAATATTTGGCTGTTTATTTTCGAATATGTGGCGATTTCCGAGTGTGTGGTTATTAAGGTACCTAACAGGACAGCTTAAAGTGCAGCAAGCGAAACGAGCGGCAATAAAATCCATATTTTTCCTTGCCACAATTAGGTGGCTATTTATTTCCGAACGCAAAGATCATGAAGAGAGAGGCACTTCACATGTCACAGCCACTTACAGGCACTTCCGGTGGTATAATTCTGCCGGCAACGACTAGTTTGTATCAAATGCCTCTCTTATAGCGCCTGCCGCGGACTTGACGAGTATCCAGATGTCGTCCTCGCCATTACTAAACAGTAACAAAATGACCGCTGTTCTTTGGATCTCCTGTATCTGTTCTATGGATCAATGCCGGTAAGAATTTCTGGCCGACGGGCTATACTTAAGGAATGGCTACACTAGTGATTATTTTCTTAATAACCCCTTTCTTAAGTATATTTTCTTACATCCCTGTCATGAATGGCATATATCATCCCTACAACTACATTTCTGGTCATTAAAATTGCAGCATCATCAGTTTCTTACATAAGCATACGATTAACATTTTGGAATCGTCGCAAGAAGTAGACAGGCTATACAGGATGGTCCATTGATCGTGACCGGGCCAAATATCTCACGAAGTAAGCATCAAACGAAAAAACTACAAAGAACGAAACTTGTCTAGCTTGAAGGGGGAAACCAGATGGCGCTATGGTTGGCCCGCTGGATGGCGCTGCCACAGGTCAAACGGGTATCAACTGCGTTTTTTTAAAAATAGGATCCCCCATTTTTTTTACATATTCGTGTTGTACGTAAAGAAATATCAATTAGTTGGACTACTTTTTTCACTTTGTGATAGATGGCGCTGTAATAGTCACAAACGTATAGGTACATGGTATCACGTAAGATTCCGCCAGTGCGGACGGTATTTGCTTCGTGATACATTACCTGTGTTAAAATGGACCGTTTACCAATTGCGGAAAAGGTCGATATCGTGTTGATGTATGGCTATTGTGATCCAAATGCCCAACGGGAGTGTGCTATGTATGCTGCTCGGTAACCTGGACGACATCATCCAAGTGTCCGGATCGTTCTTCGGATAGTTACGTTATTTAAGGAAACAGGAAGTGTCCAGCCACATGGGAAACGTCAACCACGACCTGCAACAAATGATGATGCCCAAGTAGGTGTTTTAGCTGCTGTCGCGGCTAATCCGCACATCAGTAGCAGACAAATTACGCGAGAATCGGGAATCTCAAAAACGTCGGTGTTGAGAATGCTACATCAATACCGATTGCACCCGTACCATATTTCTATGCTCCAGGAATTGCATGGCGACGACTTTGAACGTCGTGCACAGTTCTGCCACTGGGCACAAGAAAAGTTACGGGCCGATGACAGATTTTTTGCACGCGTTCTGTTTAGCGACGAAGCGTCATTCACCAACAGCGGTAACGTAAACCGGCATAATATGCACTATTGGGCAACGGAAGATCCACGATGGCTGCGACAAGTGGAACATCAGCGGCCTTGACGGCATTACGGGAGGAAGGATAATTGGCCCCCATTTTATAGATGGCAATCTAAATGGCGCAATGTATGCTGATTTCCTACGTAATGTTCTACCGATGTTACTACAAGATGTTTCACTGCATGACATAATGGCGATGTACTTCCAACATGATGGATGTTCGGCACATAGCTCGCGTGCGGTTGAAGCGGTATTGAATAGCATATTTCATGACAGGTGGATCGGTCGTCGAAGCACCATACCATGGGCCGCACGTTCACCGGATCTGACGTCCCCGGATTTCTTTCTGTGGGAAAAGTTGAAGGATATTTGCTATAGTGATCCACCGACAACGCCAACGCCTGACAACCTGCGCATGTGCGAACATTACGGAAGGCGAACTACTCGCTGTTGAGAGGAATGTCGTTACACATATCGCCAAATGCATTGAGGTTCACGGACATCATTTTGAGCATTTATTGCATTAATGTGGTATTTACAGGTAATCACGCTGTAACAGCATGTGTTCTCAGAAATGGTAAGTTCACAAAAGTACATGTATCACATTGGAACAACCGAAATAAAATGTTCAAATGTACCTACGTTCTGTATTATTTTAATTTAAAAAAAACCACCTGTTACCAACTGTTCGTCTAAAATTGTGAGCCATATGTTTGTGACTATTACAGCGCCATCTATCACAAAGCGAAAAAAGTGGTCCAACTAAAACATTCAAATTTCTTTACGTACTACACGAATATGTAATAAAAATGGGGATTCCCATTAAAAAAAAAACGCAGTTGATATCCGTTTCTCCTATGACAGCGCCATCCAGCGGGGCAACCATAGCGCCATCTGGTTTCCCCCTTCAAGCTAGACAAGTTTCGTTCTTTGTAGTTTTTTCGTTTGACGCTTATTTCGTGAGATATTTGGCCTGGTCACGATCAATGGACCACCATGTACATAAGGCTGTATATAAGGAAAGATTCCGAAGAGGGTTTCCAAAGCATAAATCACATTTGAATGTTGTTTATTCGTGAGAAATAGTGTTATACCTCACGTAATATATCAGGCTCGAGGAAAATTTGAGTAATGGAACCCACTACCTTACATCGGACGGCGAATGTTTCACAGAAACGAAAGTAACAGAAGGTGTACTCCAGCGAAGCGTAGAGGAGGACCCTTCAAAAAATAAGTTATACGGCGTCATGTCAGACAAGTAAGTTTTACTGGATGCTCCACTAATAGCCCTTTTATACATTGACGAAATAAAACGGCAATATCAAATTTGGGGAATTCATTTGTCTAGGTAACATATTTAAGTCATTAACGTTGCAAGACCACAGGTTAATGTATATGCGAGGTAAGTCATTTCAATACGTTAATAACCAGTGTAACCGCCAGACTGTTAAATGCGTGCATGCATTGTGTCGTACAGGTGCAGGATGGAGTTCCATGCCTGTTGCACTTGGTCGCTCAATACAGCGACGGTTAAATACAGGGACGCTGGGGGTTGTTGATACACTATAGTGAATGTTGGGTTACAACAGCGGTATGTGGGCGAGCGTTATCCTGTTAGAAAACACCCCTGAGCCGTGGGTGGCTGGGTTTCCCGCCATCATGTATTTTACACCCTGTTTTTAACATACTTCCACCTCACCACGTTAATTTAAATTACTACTGTCACTGAGTGGTTGCTTTGCCTGACTGTGACGGGTGCTAGCAGCGTGTATCGGTATATCCCCTCAGTAGTATCTGCTCGACTGTTATTGCTTCCCGGTCGTTGCCTGTCGTAAGAGTTCGGCAAGTGAGTTCAGGTCTGCCAGTCAGTTGGAATGTGTCTGGAGCGCAGTCCGGACCTGCCAGTCAGGGAGTTGCATGTGGCACTAGTGCACTAGTGGAGTCGGGTTGGAGCAGTGAGGTCTGCGCCAACATGGCTCGCCCGACCATTGCCGCCACGCATCACTTGAGCCGGGCCACGGTCTTGAAGGATCGTCGGTCGGTCGTCCTACTGGACGACGCGGTTTGGCTCGCCGATGGTTCATCAGTCAGCTGTGTGTGTGAGCATCGACTCCCGATTTGTCTTCGTGTGTGCTTAGTTGCTGTTGTATCGTTCAGGTCATCGTTCAAGTGTTTGTCAGGTTGTGTGTGTAGTTGGCGTTAGTTCCATTGACGACGATTTTAAATGTTGTCGACATACTGGCTCTGAGAGGTCGGTCGCCTCATCGGGCGTCGCGTATCTGGATCTCTGAGCGCTTCTGGGCCCCTTCAATTACCGTCTTGTGGAACTTGGATCTGTCCTTTCCTGGTGCAGGGATGTTGCTTACCCTGTGGGCGTGTTTCGTCTGCGTGGTTGGGTCTGACCCAGTATTTCTGCCATCGTGTGTCTGGAAGTAAGTGGGAGACGGACCAGCAGTGCAGTGGTGATGGAGTAGCGGTCGCGTATGGACCAGCAGGAGTCGGTCGGTAGCAGTGGACCGGGAAAGTTATCTCCACTCGGTGCAATCGGCTGGGTCCGCTGGCGGACCTGCGCAGTGATGGAGCGTGTGTGGAGCTGTCCAATTGCTACGAACTTTGTGGTTCACCAACCCAAGACGTCAAGGTTGAGTAGTGGTTTCAAGTACCCAAACCACGTCCATTCATATTGTGGTTAATCTCGGTGGTTGGCTGTTGGGGAGGTTTTCCTCTGAGCAACACTGTTTGTGTTTCTGAAATTTAGCTGCCATGCGGTGGAATTAACTATATTGGTTGACCAGTCAAGTGCATCAGCGGAATTTTCTACCTTGTGGCCGTTAGTGTTCCGGTTACGTGCCCTGGCCATTAACATAATTTCAGGCAGTGTCCTTTCCTCACCTGTTGTTGCTGTCCAACATGGTGTGTAGTTTTGACAGCTTAATGCATATACATATTTGATTGTGGATAGTCACGCCCATAACATTATATGTTTGAGTTCTCATGTTCCGATTGGTGGCAAGCAAGTCGTTTGTCGGTCGGTCCATGGCTGTCCCTTGGTTGGGTTCTGACGGATCAAGTGTAGTTGGGCTCACCACCTGTCTCACCTAAGTGAACAAGGGCAGACTGACCTCCCTGGAGGCTTCTGTGCCATGTTCTTTATTGTCCTTCTCACCGGCGTTTAATTGATTGTTTATAATCTATCATAGCGAATTATTTAAAAAATTCTTGTTTTTACTGGATTTTATGCATTTTTGAAATTTGAAAATTCAATTGTGGTCCTTCAGCCACTTAAATCCTTATTCCAAAAAAAAAAAAAAAAAAAAAAAAAAGTGGCCTTCTGCCTTTGAAAGGGTATGGTAAATTATTTTAAAATCTTGAAAATTTTATTGTGGGCCTTCAGCCGTTCGTACTGAATCTTGTTTATGTTTGTCTATTCACCCTTGCCTTGAGGTTCTCAGCCTCACTGTGTATATTTATGTGTTAATTATTGTATTTGCAATTTTAACTGAATGTTTTTACCACTTGACATTCATCTGGTTGATTTAAGGTTGTTGTTTGAAGGTCTTCAACCATGAAATAATTGCCTTTTCAACCTCGTAGTTCTAAAGGTTCGGATATGCGCCGTTTTGGTTTAAAGGTGTTATTAAATTACAATAAATTACAATTTTCAGTGAACCTGACTGACACCTTGTTTGGCCCTTTCCAGAGTCCTAATAATCTGTTTTGCCCAGTGGGTTTAGCAAGCGTTTTAACCCCCTTGAATCCTGTTCACAAACGGCAGCACCACAGGTCGATTCACCAGATCGACGAACATATTTGCAGGAGCATGTGTGGGATAACCATGCGAATGCTCCTGCTGTCATAGGAAATCATACCTCAGACCCTCAGACTGTAACTCCAGGTGTAGGTCCAGCGTGTCTTGTACGCAGACAGATCTCTTGCAGGCCCTCAACTGGACATGCTAACCAACACACGCCGTCATTAGTAACGATGCAGAACAGCTTTCGTCAGAAAACACAAGAGATCTCCACTCCGTCTTCCAGTGAGATCCCACTTGACACCATTGAAGTCGCAACTGGTAGTGGTTTGGTGCCAGTAGAATACACCCTACAGGTCGCGTGGCTCTGAGCTGTCGTTGAAGTAACCGATTTGCAACAGCTGTTTGCGTCACTGTGGTGCAACTGCTGCTCAAATTGCTGCTGTAGATGCAGTATGATGTGTCAGAGCCATACGCCGGACGCGATTGTCTTGGCATGGGACGAAATGTCTGGCTTACTTTCTGAAGCTCCTATGTGCTAAAAGATGGCCAGTGGTTATATATCATTCAATGCTGAAAGTCGCAGGAATAAATGGCCAAGTCGTATGGCCTGTTTTGCAAGCGAGTCGATGTAAGGAGACGTCGAGATTTTCGTTGAACTGGAAGATATGGATTGGCTCTAGAGCACTTGTAGAGGTTATAACACTATACCTCAACAGAACAAATAGTCCTGCTACGGGAAAATACTATTATACCAGGAATTGTGCATTTATTATACACCTGTTGTATAATGTAACCCCTTTTACAGGAGTTGACTGTGATGTATGACTGATGGATATGGAAATGAGACTATTAGTTCTTTTCTTAGGAGTTTTCTAGCTGTTAGAAAGCAACAGAGTAAAAAATGGAATAATACTGAATCTAGGACCTTTCTGTACCTAGTCCATTAAGTGGTTTCTCTAACGGATTTATGATCGCCAGCCTATCTAGGCAAAGAAATAGTTAAGATTCAGAAGAGCAGAAGAAGTAAATTTGACCTATTTTTCTGCTGTTCCCTAACTTAATTTCACAAATAAATATAACTTTTCAGAATATTGTTCTGAGAAAGACACAGAATTCTTTTAGCTGTTACACCCACATACATACATAGTTTTGATCTCGAATTTTTAGTCATCACTATGTGCTAAAGAAATTTGGCTAGAAAAATCTACATTTAAATGTACTCAGACACTTTGTTTTTATCATTCTCTTAACAGATGATCTGTCAAAAGCCAAAGGCAGAATGCGGTCACTCTATATAGTCATTCAGTATTTTTTACAACCCTACTTCAGTGTTACTGGACCACACAAGCGACTTCCTTTATGTAACTCTGTACTTTACTGAATCGCATTTATAACTGAAAGAGTTTTATCTTTACTTTACTCAAAGCTTATTTACTAATTTTCACTTTACTTATTGCTACAAAGAGTGTAAGAATATTAAAACTGTTAAATTTGTCTGAAAACATCTACTTTAGTACTGAAGCAAAATTTCACTTCAGCACTTCTACTACGTAAATCAACAGTACTTTTACCTTCACTTTAGAAGTTAGTTCACAACCATTATTTTCAAACATTTATTGGAAGGTGAAAATTAGTGCTTATTATTTTTATTATTATTCACGTGTCAGAAACGTAGGGGTACATGTACATAGATTTTACGCAGTTATGATCAAATTATTTTTGACCAGAACTTAGTCACTTCCAGTGCATTTTCTGTTGCTTGTTGAAGATCATCTTCTGTACGGGAGACTGGGCACAATCGAACCGAAGCATGTGCCAAACTGTCTGTTCTTTTCCACAGTTACACCGAATATCATTTGAATCAGTGTATCTCCACCCTGACAAATTAATTTTTGACCTTCCAACTCCGGGTCTCAGTCTGTTCAGGGACTTCCAAGTTGTCCATTCCCCGCCATGGCCTGGAGGTAGAGCTTCAGCAACTCTTTTCCAACCAGGCGGAAGCTAGGTCGTAGCTGTCCATAGTTGTAACCTAGCTTTTTCAGCAGTGGCTCCAAGTTCCTTTGATGTATTAAGGAAACTCTTCCTTGACTTCAGTCGTTGCGGGTGCGGTTCATGCCCGCACAGAGGATGGGTAATTTCCTGTTCCACTGCCTTTCTTTCCTTGTTCGCAGCTATCTCTCTTCGAACAGGGGGTAGTGCTATTCCTGCGAGGTGGTAAAGCCTTTCGACTGGAGTGAATTTCAAGCAACCTGTCATAGTACTGCAGGTTTCGTTGAGAGCTACATCCACCTTTTTGGCATGAGTGCTTGTAGATACTGTATGAAGCACTTTAAATATTTTTATAACAGATTTACTCGGAATAATCAAACACCAGGAAAGGACTCTATATAGGTCAATGATTAGGAATAAAACAAGTGGGTGGACCAAATGTTGTTTGTTGTTGTTGTGGTCTTCAGTCCTCAGACTGGTTTGATGCAGCTCTCCATGCTACTCTACCCTGCGCAAGCTCTTCATCTCCCAGTACCTACTGCAACCTACATCCTTCTGAATCTGCTTGGTGTATTCATCTCTTGGTCTCCCTCTACGATTCTTACCCTCCACGCTGCCCTCCAGTACTAAATTGGTGATCCCTTCTTCTACCAACCGATCCCTTCTTCTAGTCAAGTTGTGCCACAAACTTCTCTTCTCCCCAATCCTATTCAAAACCTCCTCATTAGTTATTTGATCTACCCATCTAGTCTTCAGCATTCTTCTGTAGCACCACATTTCGAAAGCTTCTATTCTCTTCTTGTCTAAACTATTTATCGTCCATGTTCCATACATGGCTACACTCCATACGAATACTTTCAGAAACGACTTCCTGACACTTAAATCTATACTCGATGGTAACAACTTAATCTTCTTCAGAAACGCTTTCCTTCCCATTGCCAGTCTACATTTTATATCCTCTCTACTTCGACCATCATCAGTTATTTTGCTCCCCAAATAGCAAAACTCCTTTACTACTTTAAGTGTCTCATTTCCTAATCTAATACCCTCAACATCACCCGACTTAATTCTACTACATTCCATTATCCTCGTTTTGCTTTTGTTGATGTTCATCTTATACCCTCCTTTCAAGATACCGTCCATCCCGTTCAACTACTCTTCCAAGTCCTTTGCTGTCTTTGACAGAATTGCAATGTCATCGGCGAACCTCAAAGTTTTTATTTCTTCTCCATGGATTTTAATACCTACTCCGAATTTTTCTTTTATTTCTTTCACTGGTTGTTTAACACAATAATTATTCAAAAAAAGTTGCCTTTGAATTATTGGTTCATTCTAATCATACAGTTCGTAACCTGTTGGCTGTAGGCGTTGGGTGTGGAGGGTACTAGTGGCGGTTAAACTACACATGTTACGAAGTAGGGACTAATTAATTATTCTGAGCGTCGTTTTAACGTCCGTAACTTAGCCCAACAACTAGTACCAACGCCGTAATAACTCAGTAGTCGCCATCTGAGGCTACTGGGCAATAATTTCCAGGCAAGGCATTACCTGCGCAGTCCGAGTGATTTCTCTTTCTCTGCTGCCTAGACACTGCGCCTTCACGTTCCCGCTCGCTCTATAGGTAGCGCACCAAAACCTAAATCACGATTTACGCTTCCCACAGGAATTCCTGTACAGTACAAAAGCACACCATCTTTTACATATCACACATCCTACACATCCCTAAGCGTGCACCATTTGATACAAATGACAACTTGCCAAATATATAAAATTACATACACGAACGTTTTCACTTCATTAATCCATATCAAAATATTATTTAGTAAATTGTACATTTCACATATTTCTTTACACAAGTTACAAACAGACGTTAGCAAAGCATTCTAACATCACATGTATCATGCTTTCCAAATAATCTTTGCGTATTACTCTTTAAAAGCAAAAACATTATAAATTAATGACTGACTGGATAATACTGTTAGAAGGTGAATTGTAAATCCAGGTATTCCTTTATCTTTTTCCTCTAGCCTTGGGGAAATTCTAAAAACTGATGGGGAAAGGAGGGAAATCGGCACTAGTGCAACCAATCAAAATGTTGAAAACTTGATGAAGAAATGCAGACAGTGGCAGAAGGAAGATATGCACTTGCAACTCACGCGGTGCTTATTTCTGTCTTGCGGTTATTTTATATGCAAAAACTACTGTGAGGACGAAACTACTGATTCAGAGAAAATATACAATACATAAAACGACTAAAAATCACTTTTTTTATCACAGATATACTCAAAACCATCTGTGAACTAAAAATCGCAACATAGCTAATGCTTTTATCTGTTTCGATTTGCTGTGCACCTATTGTACTATGTCTTTTGTTAAGAAAAAAGTAATGAAGTTTGTTACAGTTAATCGAATGGTTTCATTCCGTCCAAGACTATATCCACGATTTGAATTTATCCAAACAGAAACAGTAAATGAATATCAGAGATGTCCTGCGATCATTAATAGTAGACCAAAGAGAGAACTGGCCTATTTTGGTGCTGTGGGTTGCCCACATCAGGGACAGGTATGCACTCAGGGGCAAACCTATTGTTGTCCTTTGATTGACAGATATTTAACCTATTGTTCTCCTTTGATTGACAGATACGTAACCTATTGGAAATGGAAATGCCGTGTGGCTAGGGTCTCCTGTCTGGTAGACTGTTCGCCTGGTGCAAGTCTTTCGAGTTGATGCCATTTCGGTGACTTGCGTGTCGATGGGGATGAAATGACGATGATAAGGCCAACACAGCACCCAGTCCCTGAGTGGAGAAAATCTCTGACCCAGCTGGGAATCGAACCCGGGCCTTTAGGTATGACATTCCATCGTGCTGACCACTCAGCTACCAAGGGTGTACACTTAACCTATTGATCTCCTTTGATTGACAGTTACCTAACCTATTGTTCTGCTAAAAGTATCATTCCTTTTGATTGACAGCCACTTAACTACTGTTCCCCTGCCCCCTCACCATCCCCCCACCCCTCAGGAAACCTCCCCCCTCACAGCTACAGGTACACTTTCAGGTCTGAGTCATTTTAATAGCCCCTCTCACTCTTATCAATTTGATTGACTTTTTCATTAAATTGATCAATTAATTAACCTCTCCCCCTCTGGTAAACCCCTTCACCTACCACCATCCATCCTGGCAATCGGTAGGAAAAAGACTCAGTAGATTGGTCATTTGGAGGGAATTCGGTTGCAGACAATGTATAGAATATTATTTAATTATTTATGACAGTGTATGGAATATAGTTTATTTATTCAGTTAAAGAATTTGTCTGGAAATCGATTGCTATGTATGGAATATTGTTTAAACAATTTAGACAAGGTGTGTAATACAGTTTATTTAAACAATTTTGGGGTTCAAGGCACTTTATGGGATATATAGAAATTGGTGGCTCCTTGGTGGAGTGGAAGAATCTCATAACAGGAAATTCTAGGGTATATTGTTTATTTATAAAGAATTCACTTTGTGGGGGTTGGATTTCTCTTGCTCATCATTCTGTGCTGATTGGAAACATGTAGGTGTTGTAAGAAGTAATTACATGGGGCAAACATGTTGCATAATCTACTGCTGGGCACTGTAGTCTGGGCATCTTAAGCTAATGTTCGGCCCTTTGTTGGCACCTAACCTATTGTTCTGTTAAGTGGTTTTCCATGTCACCCCCATTTCCTTAAACTATCGTACCGCCTTTGATACCAAATTAAGTAATTAGTTATGTCCTCCCACCATTTTCTGGTACTCTTCGAATTTCACATGCTTTAGAACGCCATTTCTGCTGCATTCTTCTTTGTCACCCACCACCTTAAACTAATGCACTGTGTTTTACATAAAAATTATGCAAATTAACCTAGTATTCTGCACTACCTGCTGTTCTGCTTCATGTCACCCAATCACCCCCCCCCCCCCTCCCTCAACTATTGTACCACTAACACCATGCTGATAAACAAAATTTATGCAAATTAATTAAATCGATATTCTTCACATGTATGGGGTAGTTTCTTTAATTTGCAGCATCCTATTTGTTGGTAAAATCGATGAAATATAGTTTAGACAAAATATCGCTAATAAAAACACATCCCACCACCCGACGGCTGACGCCGCCGACTCCGCATGTGCCCGTGGACTTGGGGTGCTGTAGACCTGAGTTAGCATTCAAGGGTGGCTCCAAGCATGCAGCAGCAAGAGGTATCCAAGAAAACATCATAATATGGCGATGTGTATAAAATAGTTTTTTGCTGCTGAAAGAATCGCCTGCAGAAAGAAAAAGGCCAGGCAGTGCTCCCACACTGGCAAAAGCAGCAGTTTGATGGGTAAACTCAGTGATGAACGGTGTGTCCCATTAAGATTGCTAGGAAGAATGCAGCCTGTGCTATTCTGGGGAGCATTGCAACGTCTCTCTTGGCACTGGACCCGCATCGCAGCTATGCGTCATGGCACCAGCAACGCTGCCTAGGTGAACAAATGTTTTGACACGTATTTCTTGGGTGTCATGTATGAAAGAGATGCCACTACCTCATCCTTGCAGGGCCTGAACTGACACCTACACGTGGTTTGGCAGCTTACGGCCACGTCATCACTTCGCAAGGACTGCCAGTGCATCCCAACTCCTGGGGGCATGTGTGGAGTTGGTGGCGTTCGCATTGGGGGTTGAGTGGCAGAATGTGTTTTTTATTAGCGATCTTTAAAGTATATTACATCTATTTCACCGACCAATAAGCATCTGCAAATTAAAAAGAAACTACCACATACATGTGAAGAATATCAAATTAATTAATTTGCATAAATTTGTTATATCAACATGGTGTTAGCAGTAAAATAGTTAAGGGGTGCGTGGGTGTAAGTGAGTGACATAGAGCAGAACATCAGGTTAAGTGCAAAACACTAGGTTAATTTGCAGAATTTTTATGTAATACGCAGTACAGTAGTTTAAGGGGGGTGGGTGACGAAGAAGAATGCGCCACAAATGGCGTTCAAAAGCATGTGAAATTCCAAAAGTGTACCAGAAAATGGTGGAAGGACATAAATAATTACCTAATTTGGTATCAAAGGTGGTACAATAGTTTAAGGAAATGGGGGTGACATGGGAAACCACTTAATAGAACAATAGGTTAAGTGCCGACAAAGGGCGAAACATTAGGTTAAGACACCCAGAGCACAGTGCCCAACATTAGGTTATGCAACATGTTTGCCACATGTAATTACTTCTTACAAGAGCTACATGTTTCCAAACTACAGTGAATGATGTGCAAGAGAAATCCAACCCCCACAAAGTGAATTTTTTATAAATAAACTATATATCCTTGAATTTCCTGTTGTGAGAACCTTCCTCTCCACCGCCAGATTGCCATCTTGGATTATGTCATAGAAGGGACAAAAGTGCCCTCTGGTGGCAGTACTGTGTACTAGGTCAGTTGGACACACTTGATGGTGGTACTGCCTTTAATTGTTTAAATAAAGACTGAAAATTAACACTTATGCCCAGCACAGCCTGAGTCCTTCTCCAGCCAGTTCCTAGGAAGAGGTGGTGGTAGGGTGACTTAGGTTAGTGGAGGTAGCCCAAGTGCCCTCTTTCCCCCCGTTTTTGTACGTTAGTGAGGGTAGCTGTGGTGCGTTGCATTCTCCTGATGGAATTTGAACTTCCGCCATTTTCTAAGGGAGGGGTGGGGAGGGGAGGGGAGGGGAGGGGAGGGGGGAGGGGATGGGATTTACCAGAGGGACGATAGGTTAATTAATTGCTCAATTTAATTAAGTATTCAATCAAATTGATAAGAGTGAGAGGAGTTATTCCAATAACTCAGACCTGAAAGTGTACCTGTAGCAGTGAGTGGGGAGATTTCTGAAGGGCGAGAGGAATGTGACGGGGTGGGGAACAATAGGTTAAGTGCCTTTCAATGAAAATGAAGGAACCTTTTAGCAGAACAATAGGTTAAGGACCTGTCAATCAAAGGAGAACAACAGGTTGCATACCTGTCAATCAAAGGAGAACAATAGGTTTGCCCCTGAGTGCATACCTGCCCCTGATGGAGGCAACATGCCTCAACAAATGGACCAGAACATAGCTTGTCTCACTACTAGGAACCAGGTTTTAAATTGTAAGACATTTCCAGGGACAGATGCGGACTCTGACCACAATTTATTGGTTATGAACTGTAGATTAAAACTGAAGAAACTGCAAAAAGGCAGGAATTTAAGGAGATGGTACCTGGATAAACTGAAAGAATCAGACGTTGTAGAGTGTTTTGGATAGAGCATTAGGAAACAATTGAGAAATACAGGGGAAAGGAATACAATAGAAGAAGACTGGGTAGCTTTGTAAGATAAAATAGCGAAGACAGCAGTGGATCAAGTAGGTAAAAAGACGAGGGCTAGTAGGAAACCTTGGGTAACAGAAGAGAATTTAGTTGATGAAAGGAGAAAATACAAAAATTCAGTAAATGAAGCAGGCGGAAAGGAATAAAAACGTCCTAAAAACGAGATCGTTGGGAAATGCAAAATAGCTAACAAAGGATGGCTAGAAGACAAATATAAGTTTATAGAGGCATATATCACTAGGGGTAAGATAGATACTGCCTATAGGAAATTAAAGATAAGTTTGGAGAAAAGAGAACCACCTGTATGAGTATCATGAGTGCAGATGGAAAATTTTGAGTTCCAGACTTCAGCAATCGATGGCGTACAAACGACTGAAGGTCTAGTTCTGTGGTCCCCATTTCCAGAATCGGCATACTGTTTGCCAGCTTGGCCTAATGGTCAGATCGTTCATTTCCCGAAATCCCATCATGACTGGGGATCACACTATAACTGTCCTGGCCAGCAAGATCAGCAGATCGCTCGCCAGCTGAACACACATTGGACATCTGCAAAGAAGGAAAGCAGAAAGGTGGAAGGGGTATATAGATGGTCTATCTATATAAGGGTAATATACTTGAGGACGATGTTTTGGAAATGGAAGAGGACGTAGATGAAGATGAAATAGGAGATATGATACTGCGTGAAGAATTTGGAAGAGCACTGAAAGATATAAAACAAAAAAATGCCACGGAAGTAGCCTTGGGAGTGCCAGCCATGACAAAACTCTACCATCTGGTGAGCAAGATGTATGAGACAGATGAAATACCCTCAGACTTCAAGAAGAATATAATAATTCCAATCCCAAAGAAAGCAGGTGTCGATAGGTGTGAAAATTACCGAACTACCAGCTTAATAAGTCATGACTGCAAAATTCTTACGCAAAATCTTTGCGGACGAATGGAAAAACTGGTAGAAGCCAACCTCGGGGAAGATCAGTTTGGACTTCGTAGAAATGTTGGAACACGCGACACAATACTGACTTATCTCAGAAGATAGATTAAGGAAACGCAAACCTACGTTTCTAGCATTTGTAGACTTAGAGAAAGCTTTTGACAATGTTCACTGGAATACTCTCTTTCTAATTCTGAAGGTGACGAGGGTAAAATACAGGGAGCGGAAGGCTATTTACAACTTGTACAGAAACCAGATGGTAGTTATAAAAGTCTAGGGGTATGAAAGGGTGATTGAAAAGGAAATGAGACAGGGTTGTACCCTATCCCTGATGTTATTCAATCTGTATATTGAGCAAGCAGCAAAGAAAACAAAAGAAAAAATTGATATAGGAATTAAAATTCACGGAGAAAAATAAAAAATGTGAGGTTTGCCGATTACATTATAGTACTGTCAGAGACGGCAAAGGACTTGGAAGAGCAGTTGAACTGAATGTACAGTGTCTTGAAAGGAGGATATGAGATGAACATCAACAAAAGCAAAACGAGGATAATGGAATGTAATCGAATTAAGTCGGGTGATGTTGAAGGTATTAGATTAGGAAATGAGACACTTAAAGTGTAAAGGAGTTTTGCTATATGGGAAGCAAAATAACTGATGATGGTCGAAGTAGAGAGGATATAAAATGTAGAGTGGCTCTGGCAAGTAAAACCTTTCTGAAGAAGAGAAATTTGTTAACATCGATTACAGATTTAAGTGTCAGGGAGTCTTTTCTGAAAGTGTTATATGGAGTGTATCCATGTATGGAAGCGAAGCATGGACGACAAATAGTTTAGACAAGAAAAGAATAGAAGCTTTCGAAATGTGGTGCTACAGAAGAATGCTGAAGATTAGGTGGGTAGATCACTTAACTAATGAGGAGGTACTATATAGAACTGGGGAGAAGAGGAATTTATGGCACAACTTGACAAGAAGAAGGGATCAGTTGGAAGGAAATGTTCTGAGGCATCAAGGGATCACCAAGTTAGTACTGGAGGGAAGAGTGGAGAGTAAAAATCATAGAGGGACACCAAGAGATGAATACACTAAGCAGATTCAGAAGGACGTAGGTTGCAGCAGTTACTCGGAGAAGAAGAAGCTTGCACAGGATAGAGTAGCATGGAGAGCTGCATGAAATCAGTCTCTGGACTGAAGACCACAACAACAACAACAACCAGTTTCTTCGGAGCTTCAGTGTAGAAGCACCCAAGGACGGAAAACATGCAAAATCGCTATCTAATTATTTGTTTAAATAATAAATGGAGGGGGGGGGGGGCTCTGAAGGGTCCATGACCCCAATGAACCTTGCCGCTCGTACCGTCTCCCTGGACTCGTATCTGTTGTTTTTTAAGAGAGAGAGAGAGAGAGAGAGAGAGAGAGAGAGAGAGAGAGAGAGTGAACATATTTCAATATTAATCATGGGAAAACAAGAAACAAGTAGCTAATCGTGTAAATGGTCGTGTGCAGGCATATTTTTTAGACTAAAAAACTGTAATACAATACCGTAAATCAGAGAAGTTCAACTCTATAGCGAGAGGTCGCAGTTATGGACCAAGAGGCATGGAAAAGATTGAACGAAACTACAGTTACACTGAAGCGTGTTTCACCCTTTAATTGTGGTCTGTTGTCGCCTCAGGAGCGGATCTACATCTACACTCTGCAAACCTCCGTCAGGTGCACAGCAAAGGATACGTCCCATTTTACCAATTATTACGGTTTCTTCCTGTTCCATTCACGTATGGAGCGCGGGAGGATGATTGTTTGAATGCCTCTGTGCGTGCAATAATTATACAAGTCTTATTCTCACGATCCCCCTGTGAGCGATACGTAGGGGGTTGTAGTATATCCCTAGAGTAATCTTTTAAAGACGGTTCTTGAAACTTTGTTAAAAGACTTTCTCGGGATTGTTTACGTCCGTCTTCAATAGTCTGCCAGTTCAGTTACTTCAATATCTCTGTGACACTCTCCCACGGATTAAACAAATCTGTGAGCATTCGTGCTGCCCTTCTCTGTAGACGTTCAGTATCCCCTGTTAGTCCTATCTGGTATGGGTTTCACATACTTGAGCAATATTCTAGGATGGGTCGCACGAGTGACATGTAGGCAATCTCTTTTGTGCACTTTCCCAGTATTCTCCCAATAAACTGGTCTACCACATTCTTTACCCAGCACTGAACCTATGTGATCATTCCATTTCATATACCTACAACGTGTTACACTCAAGTACTTGTATGAATTGGCCGATTCCAACAATTGGTTGGTTGGTTGTTTTGGGGAAGGAGACCAGGCAGCGAGGTCAACGGTCTCATCGGATTAGGGAAGGACGGGGAAGGAAGTTGGCCGTGCCCTTTGAAAGGAACCATCCCAGCATTTGCCTGGAGCGATTTAGGGAAATCACGGAAAACCTAACTCAGGATGGCCGGACGCGGGATTGAACCGTCATCCTCCCGAATGCAAGTCCAGTGTCTAACCACTGCGCCACCTCGTTCGGTACTCCAACAATGACTCATGCACAGGATACTACACTTTTCATTTTGTGAGGTGTAAAATTTTACATTTCTGAACATTTAGAGCAAGTTGGCAATCACTGACCACGTTGAAATCGTATCAGGATCTGACTGAATATTTATGCAGCTTCTCTCAGATAGTACTTCATTATAGACAACCGCATCATCTGCAAAAAGCCCGATTTTGCTGTTGCTATTGTCTGCAAGCCCATTAGTATACAACATGACCACAAGAGTCCGAACACACTTCTCTGGGGCACACCCGAAGTTACATCTACATCTGACAATGACTCACCATCAAAAATAACAAGCTGTGTCCTCCCTACCAAAAAGTCCTCAATCCAGTCACAAATTTCAGTTGATACCCCATATAATCGTACTTTTGACAATAAGCAATGGTGTGGTACTGAGTCAAATACTTTTCGGAAATCAAGGAACACTGCGTCTACCTGGTTGCCTTGATCGAAAGCTTCGAGTATGTCATTTACTCACTGAAAAAACTGTGGACAGGGTGAATTGACCTTAAAGGTGACTACGTTGAAAAATAAGGAAATTTTCGCCCGATAGCACTATTTTAAGTTGAGAAACTGAGAAATTTTCAGCTCGTGTTCCTCGTTATTTTTTTATCCTCTCTTCCGTTAATAAAGAGAATGGTGGAACGAGTCGTTTTGCTTCAGACCAATGTTCAGAGTTCGAGACTCGTTGCACGTGAAGAATTGATTGTCTGAGCAGCCGTAATACCGTCCTCACATCGACAGGCTTTCATCGAAATGTCCCGCATCGACTGCCCTCAGGCAAACCGCAGGGAGCGGTCACTGGCGCGTGTACACTCTTGCTCATAAATTAAGGGTGATTACAGAATGTGGTGCCACACAACGTGGCACTACACAAAACTGGCGCTAATACCGTAGGCACATAGGGAACACACACGACACAGATCTGTAAGTCCACGGTATTGGTGATAAGTTGAGAAAACCGTCCCGAAACACATGTGCTACAAAACGCCACTGTTTCCTGAGCATGTACCCTGACATCAATATGGGATATGATCACCGTCCACATGTACACAGGCCACACAACGGGTTGGCATACTCTGGATCAGGTGGTCGAGCAGCTGCTGGGCTATAGCCTCCCATTCTTGCACCAGTGCCTGTCGGAGGTCCTCAAGTGTCCTAGGTGTTTGAAGACGTGCAGCGATACGTCGACCGAGAGCATCCCAGACGTGCTCGATTGGGTTTAGATCTGGAGGACAGGCAGGCCACTCCATTCGCCTGATATTTTCTGTTTCACGGTACTCCTCCACGATGGCAACTCGGTGGGGCCGTACATTATCATCCATCAGGAGGAAGGTGGGACCCACTGCACCCATGAAAAGGTGGACCTACGTGTGCAAAATGACGTCCTCATACACCTGTGCTGTTACAGTTCCTCTGTCAAAGACATGCAGGAGTGTACCTGCACCAATCATAATCCCACCCCACACCATCAAACCACAACCTCCATACAGGTCCCTTTCAAGGACGTTAAGGGGTTGGTATCTGGTTCTTAGTTCACGCCAGATGAAAACTCCTGTTCAGACTATACCTGGACTCGTCTGTGAACATAACCTGAGACCACTGTTCCAATGACCATATACTGTGTTCTTGACACCAGGCTTTACGGGCTCTTTTGTGACCAGGGGTCATTGAAATGCACCATGCAGGTGTCTGGGCGAACAGACCATGTCTGTTCAGTCTGTGTCTCCGGAGACAACTCTTTCAGTGTCTGCAGTAAGGTCCTGAGCAAGGCTACCTGCAGTACTCCATGGCCGTCTGCGGGCACTGATGGTGAGATATCTGTCTTCTCGTGGTGTTGTACACTTTGGACGTTCCGTACTGTAGCGCCTAGACAAGTTTCCTGTCTGCTGGAATCGTTGCCATACTCTTGAGATCACACTTTGTGGCACACGGATGGCCCGTGCTGTGTTTGACCAGCCTCCAGTCGCCCTAGAACTCTACCCCTCATAACGTCATCAATATGTGTTATTTAGCGATTTTCAACACACAGTCACATTAGCACGTCTGAAAACGTCTGCACACTTACTCGCTGCATAGTTCTCTGACATGCACCAACACACCTCTGCGTATGTGGACTGCTGCCAGCGCCACCGTGCGACGATCACAGGTCAAATGCACCACATGGTCATACCCCAAAGTGATTTAAACCCGCAGACCGCTCACCAGAGCGTTGTTTCACCATGTATCAGCATTATCCTTAATTTATGAGCATGAGTGTAGATCGAAGAGTCGGCTCAACACTCAGGAGGTGGGTTCAGAGCACATACACACGGCCCTCCCAACTCGTTTTCTGCACAAACCCAGCAGGGTGGCTGAGGAACTGGTATAACGCAGGCTCTGGAGTCACGTTGTGGTGGATTACAATTAGAAACTGCTTAAACAGGAACCGTCATAAAGAAATCGATTTGGGGAAGGCGAACCAAAGACTGCATGTGGCCAGCAGAAAAATTAAAAGAGGCAGTAAACCTACTAAAGAGATTGCTTGAACTACGCTTTTCCGTTCTTTTCTGGAGTATGCTGCGCTGTGTGGGATCCTTCCCACACAAGACTTGAAAGTCGGACGTTCATATTCTTTTTTTGGAAAGTTAACCACTGATTCTGTTGTCGCTTGCAGACACAAACTGAGTCCGAGATATTATTATCACGAGTGGTAGCGAGCGAACGGTTGTTGGTAACAGGCCGCGCACGATAAGATGGCAGATGTGGAGATACAAGTTTTCGTCCAAAGAGCTGGGCGAGTTCATTCGTTTGTTCAGAAGGGGAGGCCGACAACCGTTTGCCGCCTATCGGCCGGTCGGCGATGACAGAATCGACGCGCACGATTTTACAGAAACGATTCGGTAGAAAAGATCATTTTTGCGTTACTTGTAGCTTTATATGTCAGGTTCATTATGACCTGACGATCACTTGACCTCTTGACCCTTTATACCTCTTAGCAACAAATAATCCTGAGTTAATAACGAGCGTCAAAACCGATTCAGGGATTAGTGAACACAGGGTTGTCGTAGCGAGATTGAATATTGTAATCCCCAAATCCACCAAAATTAGCGAAAAATGTTGTTGTTGTTGTGGTCTTCAGTCCTGAGACTGGTTTGACGCAGCTCTCCATGCTACTCTATACTGTGCAAGCTTCTTCATCTCCCAGTACCTACTGCAACCTACATCCTTCTGAATCTGCTTAGTGTATTGATCTCTTGGTCTCCCTCTATGATTTTTACCCTCCACGCTGCCCTCCAATGCTAAATTTGTGATCCCTTGATGCCTCAAAACATGTCCTACCAACCGATCCCTTCTTCTGGTCCAGTTGTGCCACAAACTACTCTTCTTCCCAATCCTATTCAATACCTCCTCATTAGTTACGTGATCTACCCACCTTATCTTCAGCATTCTTCTGTAGCACCACATTTCGAAAGCTTCTATTCTCTTCTTGTCCAAACTGGTTATCGTCCATGTTTCACTTCCATACATGGCTACACTCCATACAAATACTTTCAGAAACGACTTCCTGACACTTAAATCTATACTCGATGTTAACAAATTTCTCTTCTTCAGGAACGATTTCCTTGCCATTGCCAGTCTACATTTTATATCCTCTCTACTTCGACCATCATCAGTTATTTTACTCCCTAAATAGCAAAACTCCTTTACTACTTTAAGTGTCTCATTTCCTAATCTAATCCCCTCAGCATCACCCGATTTAATTTGACTACATTCCATTATCCTCGTTTTGCTTTTGTTGATGTTCATCTTATATCCTCCTTTCAAGACACTGTCCATTCCGTTCAACTGCTCTTCCAAGTCCTTTGCTCTCTCTGACAGAATTACAATGTCATCGGCGAACCTCAAAGTTTTTAATTCTTCTCCATGAATTTTAATACCTACTCCGAATTTTTCTTTTGTTTCTTTTACTGCTTGCTCAATATACAGATTGAATAACATCGGGGAGAGGCTACAACCCTGTCTCACTCCTTTCCCAACCACTGCTTCCCTTTCATGCCCCTCAACTCTTATAACTGCCATCTGGTTTCTGTACAAATTGTAAATAGCCTTTCGCTCCTTGTATTTTACCCCTGCGACCTTCAGAATTTGAAAGAGAGTATTCCAGTTAACGTTGTCAAAAGCTTTCTCTAAGTCTACAAATGCTAGAAACGTAGGTTTGCCTTTTCTTAATCTTTCTTCTAAGATAAGTCGTAAGGTTAGTATTGCCTCACGTGTTCCAACATTTCTACGGAATCCAAACTGATCTTCCCCGAGGTCCCATTCTACCAGTTTTTCCATTCGTCTGTAAAGAATTCGCGTTAGTATTTTGCAGCTGTGACTTATTAAACTGATAGTTCGGTAATTTTCACATCTGTCAACACCTGCTTTCTTTGGGATTGGAATTATTATATTCTTCTTGAAGTCTGTGGGTATTTCGCCTGTCTCATACATCTTGCTCACCAGATGGTAGAGTTTTGTCATGACTGGCTCTCCCAAGGCCATCAGTAGTTCTAACGGAATGTTGTCTACTCCCGGGGCCTTGTTAGGACTCAGGTCTTTCAGTGCTCTGTCAAACTCTTCACGCAGTATCTTATCTCCCATTTCATCTTCATCTACATCCTCTTCCATTTCCATAATATTGTCCTCAAGTACATCGCCCTTGTATAAACCCTCTATATACTCCTTCCACCTTTCTGCATTCCCTTCTTTGCTTAGAACTTGGTTGCCATCTGAGCTCTTGATATTCATACATGTGGTTCTCTTTTCTCCAAAAGTCTGTTTAATTTTCCTGTAGGCAGTATCTATCTTACCCCTAGTGAGACAAGCCTCTATATCCTTACATTTGTCCTCTAGCCATCCCTGCTTAGCCATTTTGCACTTCCTGTCGATCTCATTTTTGAGACGTTTGTATTCCTTTTTGCTTGCTTCATTTACTGCATTTTTATATTTTCTCCTTTCATCAATTAAATTCAATATTTCTTCTGTTACCCAAGGATTTCTATTAGCCCTCGTCTTTTTACCTACTTTATCGTCTGCTGCCTTCACTACTTCATTCCTCAGAGCTACCCATTCTTCTTCTACTGTATTTCTTTCCCCCATTCCTGTCAATTGTTCCCTTATGCTCTCCCTGAAACTTTCTACAGCCTCTGGTTCTTTCAGTTTATCCAGGTCCCATCTCCTTAAATTCCCATCTTTTTGTAGTTTCTTCAGTTTCAATCTGCAGTTCATAACCAATAGATTGTGGTCAGAATCCACATCTGCCCCTGGAAATGTCTTACAATTTAAAACCTGGTTCCTAAATCTCTGTCTTACCATTATATGATCTATCTGATACCTTTTAGTATCTCCAGGATTCTTCCAGGTATACAACCTTCTTTTATGATTCTTGAACCAAGTGTTAGCTATGATTAAGTTATGCTCTGTGCAAAATTCTACAAGGCGGCTTCCTCTTTCATTTCTTCCCCCCAATCCATGTTCACCTACTATGTTTCCTTCTCTCCCTTTTCCTACTGGCGAATTCCAGTCATCCATGACTATTAAATTTTCGTCTCCCTTCACTGCCTGAATAATTTCTTTTATCTCGTCATACATTTCATCTATTTCTTCATCATCTGCAGAGCTAGTTGGCATATAAACTTGTACTACTGTAGTAGGCATGGGCTTTGTGTCTATCTTGGCCACAATAATGCGTTCACTATGCTGTTTGTAGTAGCTAATCCGCACTCCTATTTTTTTTATTCATTATTAAACCTACTCCTTCATTACCCCTATTTGATTTTGTATTTATAACCCTGTAATCACCTGGCCAAAAGTCTTGTACCTCCTGCCACCGAACTTCACTAATTCCCACTATATCTAACTTTAACCTATCCATTTCCCTTTTTAAATTTTCTAACCTACCTGCCCGATTAAGGGATCTGACATTCCACGCTCCGACCCGTAGAATGCCAGTTTTCTTTTTCCTGATAACGACATCCTCTTGAGTAGTCCCCGCCCGGAGATCCGAATGGGGGACTATTTTACCTCCGGAATATTTTACCCAAGAGGACGCCATCATCATTTAATCATACAGTAAAGCTGCATGTCCTCGGGAAAAATTACGGCTGTAGTTTCCCCTTGCTTTCAGCCGTTCGCAGTACCAGCACAGCAAGGCCGTTTTGGTTAATGTTACAAGGCCAGATCAGTCAATCATCCAGACTGTTGCCCCTGCAACTACTGAAAAGGCTGCTGCCCCTCTTCAGGAACCACATGTTTGTCTGGCCTCTCAACAGATACCCCTCCGTTGTGGTTCCACCTACGGTACGGCCATCTGTATCGCTGAGGCACGCAAGCCTCCCCACCAACGGCAGGGTCCATGGTTCATGAGGGAAGAAGCGAAAAATATACCTACGTAAAAAAGCAGATAAAAATTCACTTGACGCCTTCCTGAGAGACAATCTCCACTCATTCCAAATTAATAATATAAGAGTAGACCAGATGTGGCTTCGATTCAAAGAAATAGTATCGGCAACAGTTGAGAGATTTATACCAAATAGATTAACAAACGAAGGAAGCTGATCCTGAGAACATTATTGCAGCACGTCAGCAATCGTGAATAATTTAATGATTATAAAGAATCCGCCTCCGGTTTCTGTTTGCAGTCGAGGCGGTTTCTTTGTAATCATTAGAAGCTGATCCTCCTTGGTACACAAAACGGGTTAGAACATTGTTGCAGAAACAGCGAAACAAACATGCGAAATTTAAATAGACGCAAAATCCCCAAGATTGGCGATCTTTTACATAAGCTCCAAATTTAGCGCGGACTTCAGTGCGAGATGCTTACAACAGTTTCCACAACGAAACTTTGTCTCGAAACCTGGCAGAAAATCCAAAGAGATTCTGATCGTATGTGAAGTATGTTAGCGCCAAGAAACAATCAATGCCCTCTCTGCGCGCTAGCAATGGAGATACTATCGAAGACAGTGCTGCCAAAGCAGAGTTACTAAACACAGCATTCCGAAAAGCCTTCACAAAAGAAGACGAAGTAAATATTCCAGAATTCGAATCGAGAACGGCTGCCAACATGAGTAACGTAGAAGTAAATATCCTCGGAGTAATGAAGCAACTTAAATCCAGGCTGTATACAAAATAGATTCGTTTCGGAGTATGCTGATGCATTAACTCCGTACTTAATAATCATATACAAACGTTCGCTCGACGAAAGATTAGTACCCAAAGACTGGAAAGTTGCACAGGTCACACCAATATTCAAGAAAGTTATTAGGAGTAATCCACTAAATTACAGGCCCATATCGTTAACGTCGATATGCAGCAAGATTTTGGAACATATATTGTGTTCGAACATTATGAATTACCTAGAAGAAAACGATCTATTGACTCACAGTCATGGGTTTAGAAAACATCGTTCCTTTGAAACACAACTAGGTCTTTATTCACGTGAAGTGTTGAGTGCTATTGACAAGGGATTTCAGATCAATTCCGTATTTCTGGATTTCCGGAAGGCTTTTGACACTGTACCACACAAGCGGCTCGTAGTGAAATTGCGTGCTCATCGAATATCGCCTCAGTTATCTGACTGGATCTGTGATTTCCTGTCAGAGAGGTCACAGTTCGTAGTAACTGACGGAAAGTTATCGAGTAAAACAGAAGTGATTTCTGGCGTTCCCCAAGGTAGTGTTATAGGCCCTTTGCTGTTCCTTATCTATATAAACGATATGGGAGACAATCTGAGCAGCTGTCTTTGGTTCTTTGCTGTCGTTTATCGACTAATAAAGTCATCAGAAGATCAAAACAAACTGCAAAGCGATTTAGAAAAGATGTCTGAATGGTGCGAAAAGTGGCAGTTGACCCTAAATAACGAAAAGTGTGACGTCATCCACATGAGTGCTAAAAGGAATTCATTACACTTCGGTTACACGATAAATCAGTCTAATCTAAAAGCCGTAAATTTAACTAAATACCTAGGTATTACAATTACGAACATTTTAAACTGGAAGGACCACACAGAAAATTTTATGGGGAAGACTAACCAAAGACTGCGTTTCTTTGGCAGGACACTTAGAAAATGTAACAGACCTACTAAGGAGACTGCTTACACTACGCTCGGCCGTCCTCTTGTAGAATACTGCTGCGCGGTGTGAGATCCTTACCAGATAGGACTGACGGAGTACTTGGAAAAAGTTCAAAGAAGGGCAGCACGTTTTGTATTATCGGGAAATATGGGAGAGAGTGTCATAGAAATGATACAGGATTTGGGCTGGACATCATTAAAAGAAAGGCGTTTTTCGTTGCGACGCAATCTTCTCACGAAATTCCAATCACCAACTTTCTCCTCCGAATGTGAAAATATTTTGTTGACACCGACCTACATAGGGAGGAACGATCACCACGATAAAATAGTAAAATCAGAGCTCGTACGTAAAGATATAGGTGTTCATTCTTTTCACGGGCTATACGAAATTGGAGTAATAGAGAATTGTGAAGGTGGTTCGATGAACCCTCTGCCAGGCACTTAAATGCGATTTGCGGAGTATCCATGTAGATGTAGATGTAGATTTCGTTAACGGTCATGGTTACTGGGATATTTGCGTGGAAGGAAGATACTTCGCGAAATTCGAAAAAAATTACAAACGGAAGTTGAGGTCACTATGATTTTGCGTCTGGTGCATATTACATAATATATTGCTGGATATGAAAATTATACCGAATGTTTCTTTAGACTTGGTTGGAGGCCTGTATCTGTCACCAGTCTCGAAAAAAATGATCTGACGTAGCGCACTCATTTGCGATCGCACCGCGCCAGTGATAAGGCCAGAGTGAAATTCGAGATATCGAAATGAGATTTTGGCAAATAATAGCACGCAAAGAGGAGAGTATTTTTCTGTATGGTTATTATGCAAAACTTCATTATCTAATGTGTTATTCCACTAACTACAGGCTTTTCCGATGAAATAATGTAATTTTTAAGGGCCACCGATAGATGGTGAAACGAGTTGCGGGTCTTGGAACAACATAAGTGAAGTCATTACACGTTTTTTTACACCGAGGATGTGTTTTTTCATAAGCTACTGACTTTAGTTTTCCTCAGTTCGTCACTTAATGGAATACTGTTTCAGACTTCTCTCGCAGTTGCGTCTGCACAACATGTTATTCAAGCGACGCTGTGGAAACTTAGCTGCGTTTTGGCAAAAGAAGCAATTTTTAACATGGCAGCAAGAGAAATGAGTAGGTTTTAGTCAAAGTTCTCCACTCGTGATTCTTCTCTGAAAGTTACGATTGGTTAGCAAACCAGGGGAAAATAAATCGCTGCATTTTCGGCGGAATGCTTTTTAGATACTAACCAGAGAAAAGGTGACAAATCTTTTCGAATAGTCACCATGCAGGTGTGGGCATGGAGGGGCACCGTTTAATATTTGTAAAATGTGAGTGTATGCTTCAGTTTAGAATGGTATTAAAGCTTTTACTAATAAAATTGCCTAAGGAAAAGAAAGGTACGAGTAATTCTTGTCAGAGTACGAATCTTCAGTTTTCAGAATACAGTAAATTAAAAGTTTTTATAGATTCCTTTAATTTTTTACACTTTTTCACGCTTGTTGACTAATCCCATCCTGATCATTTCATTTCTATAAAAATAAAACAAAGGAACACTTGCATCAGTAGTTGTGACCCTGCATTGCACTCTGCATGGATCGAAGTACTTGTTTTGAGGTGTGGCCGAGCGGTTCTAGGCGCTACAGTCTGGAACCGCTACTGTCGCAGGTTCGAATCCTGCCTCTGGCATGGCTGTGCGTGATGTCCTTAGGTTAGTTAGGTTTAAGTAGTTCTAAGTTCTAGGGGACTGAAGACCTCAGATGTTAAGTCCCACAGTGCTCAGAGCCATTTGAACCATTTTTGAACTTGTTTTGAATTATTCTGGCACTTTCTAGGATATAATATGTTTATGCACTTGCAGTGGCAAGACGAGGTAAATTTTCTGTTCCCCGCAGGAGCATTGCAGTATAATTGTTAGGAGACGTTATATTTTTAAACTCCCAGTCAGATACTAGAGACTTGAGTTTCCATGATTTATAGGAGGAGTAATTAAATCCTGTTTTTGAAACTTCCTGGCAGATTAAAACTGTGTGCCCGACCGAGACTCGAACTCGGGACCTTTGCCTTTCGCGGGCAAGTGCTCTACCATCTGAGCTACCGAAGCACGACTCACGCCCGGTACTCACAGCTCTACTTCTGCCAGTATCTCGTCTCCTACCTTCCAAACTTTACAGAAGCTCTCCTGCGAAACTTGCAGAACTAGCACTCCTGAAAGAAAGGATATAGCGGAGACATGGATTAGCCACAGCCTGGGGGATGTTTCCAGAATGAGATTTTCACTCTGCAGCGGAGTGTGCGCTGATATGAAACTTCCTGGCAGATTAAAACTGTGTGCCCGACCGAGACTCGAACTCGGGACCTTTGCCTTTCGCGGGCAAATGCTCTACCATCTGAGCTACCGAAGCACGACTCACGCCCGGTACTCACAGCTCTACTTCTGCCAGTATCTCGTCTCCTACCTTCCAAACTTTACAGAAGCTCTGCTGCGAAACTTGCAGAACTAGCACTCCTGAAAGAAAGGATATAGCGGAGACGTGGCTTAGCCACAGCCTGGGGGATGTTTCCAGAATGAGATTTTCACTCTGCAGCGGAGTGTGCGCTGATATGAAACTTCCTGGCAGAGTAAAACTGTGTGCCCGACCGAGACTCGAACTCGGGACCTTTGCCTTTCGCGGGCAAGTGCTCTACCATCTGAGCTACCGATGCACGACTCACGCCCGGTACTCACAGCTCTACTTCTGCCAGTATCTCGTCTCCTACCTTCCAAACTTTACAGAAGCTCTCCTGCGAAACTTGCAGAACTAGCACTCCTGAAAGAAAGGATAGTGCGGAGACATGGCTTAGCCACAGTCTGGGGGATGTTTCCAGAATGAGATTTTCACTATGCAGCGGAGTGTGCGCTGATATGAAACTTCCTGGCAGATTAAAACTGTGTGCCCGACCGAGACTCGAACTCGGGACCTTTGCCTTTCGCGGGGAGGTGCTCTACCATCTGAGCTACCGAAGCACGACTCACGTCCGGTACTCACAGCTGTACTTCTGCCAGTATCTCGTCTCCTACCTTCCAAACTTTACAGAAGCTCTCCTGCGAAACTTGCAGAACTAGCACTCCTGAAAGAAAGGATATAGCGGAGACGTGGCTTAGCCACAGCCTGGGGGATGTTTCCAGAATGAGATTTTCACTCTGCAGCGGAGTGTGCGCTGATATGAAACTTCCTGGCAGAGTAAAACTGTGTGCCCGACCGAGACTCGAACTCGGGACCTTTGCCTTTCGCGGGCAAGTGCTCTACCATCTGAGCTACCGAAGCACGACTCTCGCCCGGTACTCACAGCTGTACTTCTGCCAGTATCTCGTCTCCTACCTTCCAAACTTTACAGAAGCTCTCCTGCGAAACTTGCAGAACTAGCACTCCTGAAAGAAAGGATAGTGCGGAGACATGGCTTAGCCACAGTCTGGGGGATGTTTCCAGAATGAGATTTTCACTCTGCAGCGGAGTGTGCGCTGATATGAAACTTCCTGGCAGATTAAAACTGTGTGCCCGACCGAGACTCGAACTCGGGACCTTTGCCTTTCGCGGGGAGGTGCTCTACCATCTGAGCTACCGAAGCACGACTCACGTCCGGTACTCACAGCTGTACTTCTGCCAGTATCTCGTCTCCTACCTTCCAAACTTTACAGAAGCTCTCCTGCGAAACTTGCAGAACTAGCACTCCTGAAAGAAAGGATAGTGCGGAGACATGGCTTAGCCACAGTCTGGGGGATGTTTCCAGAATGAGATTTTCACTATGCAGCGGAGTGTGCGCTGATATGAAACTTCCTGGCAGATTAAAACTGTGTGCCCGACCGAGACTCGAACTCGGGACCTTTGCCTTTCGCGGGGAGGTGCTCTACCATCTGAGCTACCGAAGCACGACTCACGTCCGGTACTCACAGCTGTACTTCTGCCAGTATCTCGTCTCCTACCTTCCAAACTTTACAGAAGCTCTCCTGCGAAACTTGCAGAACTAGCACTCCTGAAAGAAAGGATAGTGCGGAGACATGGCTTAGCCACAGTCTGGGGGATGTTTCCAGAATGAGATTTTCACTATGCAGCGGAGTGTGCGCTGATATGAAACTTCCTGGCAGATTAAAACTGTGTGCCCGACCGAGACTCGAACTCGGGACCTTTGCCTTTCGCGGGGAGGTGCTCTACCATCTGAGCTACCGAAGCACGACTCACGCCCGGTACTCACAGCTGTACTTCTGCCAGTATCTCGTCTCCTACCTTCCAAACTTTACAGAAGCTCTCCTGCGAAACTTGCAGAACTAGCACTCCTGAAAGAAAGGATATAGCGGAGACATGGCTTAGCCACTTTGGAAGTTTCGCAGGAGAGCTTCTGTAAAGTTTGGAAGGTAGGAGGCGAGATACTGGCAGAAGTACAGCTTTGAGTTCCGGCCGTGAGTCGTGCTTCGGTAGCTCAGATGGTAGAGCACTTGCCCGGCAAAGGGAAAGGGCTCGAGTTCGAGTCTCGGTCGGGCACACAGTTTTAATCTGCCAGGAAGTTTCATATCAGCGCACACTCCGCTGCAGAGTGAAAATCTCATTCTGGAAACATCCCCCAGGCTGTGGCTAAGCCATGTCTCCGCTGTATCCTTTCTTTCAGGAGTGCTAGTTCTGCAAGTTTCGCGGGAGAGCTTCTGTAAAGTTTGGAAGGTAGGAGACGAGATACTGGCAGAAGGAGAGCTGTGAGTACCGGGCGTGAGTTCATCTTCGGTAGCTCAGATGGTAGAGCACTTGCCTGCGAAAGGCAAAGGTCCCCAGTTCGAGTCTCGGTCGGGCACACAGTTTTAACCTGCCCGGAAGTTTCATATCAGCGCACACTCTGCTGCAGAGTGAAAATCTCATTCTTAAATCCTGCTTTTGTTCTCTGCCAGATTACTGAGATGTCCTATAGTAGGGGGTTCCAGAAAATGTTTGGATACTCATATACGGTATAAGGCTTTTCATAATACAAGTTGCACTTCTACGTATCAGATTTTATGATAACAATAGTAAAGGTTCACAAGCCCGCCCAGTTAGCCGATTGTCTCACGCACTGCTTTCCGGACGGGAAGGCGTGCCGGTCCCTGGCGCGAATCCGCCCGGCAGATTAGTGTCGAGGTCCGGTGTGCCGGCCAGTATGTGGATTGTTTTTTAGGCGGTTTTCCATCTGCTTCGGCGAATGCTGACTGGTTACCCTTATTCCGCAATAGTTACACTAAGTCGGCGATTGCGGCACAAACACTTTCTCCACACACGCGTTCACCATAATTACTCTACCACACAAACATGGGGGTTACACTTGTCTGGTGTGAGACGTTTCTGGGTAGGTCCACTGGGGCTGAACCGCACAATCACCCTGTTTTCGGTGTGGGGCGGCGGTGGGATGAGTGGACTGCTGTAGCTTGTTGTGGGGTTGCGTGCTATGGCGCGGAAGAATCCTCTCCTTCGTTTCTAGGTCCCCAGTTCCATACATTACAATACAAAGTTTCACAGGATTGTCTTGCATTTTTTTTTTGAGAAAAAGTTTAGGTAACGATAATACTGTCAGAGATATAGCTTTACACATTTACATACGTTGCATGGGGGCTTAATTAAATATGATTGAAAATATTTTTAGTATTTAGTATGTCCGATTACGCTGTTTCGTAATCGGTTGGCCCTGACTAGTATTATTACGCAATCTGACTGCAACAAACAATGAAAGAAAATTTTCGTAAACACAGTTAATTAATTAAGTCCCCAGCAACTACAAAATCTACGAAACCAATAAGCACAAGAGTAACTGTTCTGTGTGTGGGAGTGTGACTCAACGTACACATCTGGCACGGTTCTTCTTCAACAAGACAAGAAATTTTAAATACCATTTATACTGAAGTAATTAAAGGCAATAAAAATACCATAATTACTCAAGAAAACCAGAATTACACTCTAATACAAGAACACAAGCCAGATGCTTGTTGACTGAACCTGTAATGACACATTATTTAAAACATGGAAATAATGAAAAAACACGCAATATTTTACCTTCATATATATTGACGAAATGCACTCTGATCATTACAATATCTTCATTAGAATAACATCTGCTATCTCTCCCATCAAATAACTGGATAAAACATGGAACAAACACTCCCTACTACCACATATCCACTCCGACTTCACGACAAGCAGTGCCCACCACAACTCCTCGGCAAGAACTGCCTGCCGCTACCTCTCAATAATCACTCTCTGCTACAACATCTCAACACAGACTACCCCGAGTTCTCGACAGGCACACTTCTACGAGATCTTAACAGGCACTGACACTACGAGCTCTGCCCACGCACTGACTTCTACGAGTTCTCTCCAAGCACTGAGGAGGCGGCAGAATAATACTCTTTGGCGCAATCTCTGGCGCAGTGGCTCAGTGTAGCCACCTTTCAACGTCTTTCACCAGGACAATATAATTACAATCGTCTTGTCAAAGAAAAAAAAAAGTAGGCTGACAGAGGAAATAGTTCAAAGAAGTTCGTTTTCAATTTTATGATAGTGGGGAGAATATCACGTATCTACGAGGAGCGTTCATAAAGTAATTCAACACACATTTCTTTTGAAAGGAGTTTTTTAAGGTTCCAGTGCACCACATTATTCCCCAGTCTATTAGCTACAAAACCCTATTTTTCAACATAATCTCCGGTCAATACGACGGCCTTGCGCCACCTTACTGCGAGGCCCTGATGCCACTCTATTGGTCAACGTCGGAGCTAACGTCTTGCAGCAGCAATAACCTCACCATCACCCACGTACTGTTTCCTTCAAAATGGTTCAAATGGCTCTGAGCACTATGGGACTTAACTTCTGAGGTAATCAGTCCCCTAGAACTTAGAACTACTTAAACCTAACTAACCTAAGGACATCACACACATCCATGCCCGAGGCAGGATTCGAACCTGCGACCGTAGCGGGCGCGCGGTGCCGGAACGTAGCGCCTAGAACCGCTCGGCCACCCCGGCCGGGTACTGCTTCCTGCAGAGTGCATCCTTCATTGTGTCAGATGGAAGTGGGAAAGTGCGACATTCAGGCTGTGGCGTTGCTGAGGAAGAACTGTCCAGTGAAGTTTGCTGGGCTCGTCTTGGGTGCCGTGCTTATCAAGGAGAAGTTCGTTAGCATTTCTTTGGCGACGAACAACCTGGAGTCGTTTCTTCAGTTTCCTGAGGCTAGTTGAACCATGAGGGAGGTCATCGAACAGAATACCCCATCAGTGTCCCTTAAGACTGTCAACTCTATGGGCTGAGATTTCGGCTTTTTAGCTTTTTCTTCGAAGTAGAGGTGGTATGCTGCCACTCCATTGAGTGCCCTTTTGTTTATGGTTGGATGTGATGAACCCATGTTTCGTCGCCTGTGGCTATCTTCGACAAAAAATTGTCACGGCCAGTCTCTTAGTGCATAAGCAATTCCGCGCAGATAGTCCTTCGTTGCTCTCTATGGTCTCCTGTTAGGCGGCGAGGAACCCACAGGTCTCACACCTTTGTGTATTCCAACTGGTGGATGAGTGAGTCAGTCCTACCAACAGAGACGTCCAACTGAGCAGCGAGGTGTTTGATTGTGATGCGTCGATCACCGCGAAAGAGAGAGTCCGCACGTTCCAACATTGCAGGAGTCACCTGATGGTGCGGCCGACCGGCACGCCAGAGATCTCCATAACATTCTGCAAGCCCCAATGAAATTCTCGAACGTCTGGTTTCCCGCCAAAAGAAACTCAGTGACAGCTCTCTGCTTGGAACGCACCAGTTTGAGGATTACGTAGGGCCGCCACCTATCATAACTTACACCACGGACCATTGAAATTGCTACACCAAGAAGAAATGCAGATGACAAACGGGTATTCGTTGGACAAATATATTATACTAGAACTGACATGTGATTATATTTTCACGCGATTTGGGTGCATATATCCCGAGAAATTAGTACCCAGGACAACCACCTCTGGCCGTAAAAACGGCCTTGATACGCTTGCGCATTGATCAAACAGAGCTTGGATGGCGTGTACAGGTACAGCTGCCCATGCAGCTTCAACACGATACCACAGTTCATCAAGAGTAGTGACGGGCGTATTGTGACGAGCCAGTTGCTCGGCCACCACTGGCCAGACGTTTTCAGTTGCTGAGAGATCTGGAGAATGTGCTGGCCAGGGCAGCAGTCGAACATTTTCTGTATCCAGAAAGTCCCGTACACGACCTGCAACACGCGGTCGTGCATTATAATGCTGAAATGTGGGGTTTCGCACGGATCGAATGAAGGGTAGATCCATGGGTCGTAACACATGTGAAATGTAACGTCCACTGTTCAAAGTGCCGTCAATGTGAACAAGAGGTGACCGAGACGTGTAGCCAATGGCACCCCATACCATCCCGCCGGGTGATACGCCAGTATGGCGATGACGAAGACACGCTTCCAATGTGCATTCACCGCGATGTCGCCAAACACAGATGTGACCATCATGATGCTCTAAACAGAGCCTGGATTCATCCGAAAAAATGACATTTTGCCATTAGTGCACCCAGGTTCGTCGTTGAGGCGCTCCTTTCTGTGATGCAGCGTCAAGGGTAACCGCAGCCACGGTCTCCGAGCTGATAGTCCATGCTGCTGCAAACGTCATCAAACTGTTCGTGTAGATGGTTGTTGTCTTGCAAACGCCCCCATCTGTCGACTCAGGGATCGAGACGTGGCTGCACGATCCGTTACAGCCATGCAGATAAAATACCTGTCATCTCGACTGCTAGCGATACGAGGCCGTTGGGATCCAGCACAGCGTTCCGTATTACCCTCCAGAACCCACCAATTGCATATTCTGCTAAGAGTCATTGGATCTCGAGCAACGCGAGCAGCAATGTCGCGATACTATAAACCGAAATCGCGATGGGCTAGAATCCGACCTTTATGAAAGTCGGAAACATAATGGCACGCATTTCTCCTCCTTACACGAGGCATCACAACAACGTTTCACCAGGTAACGCCGGTCAACTGCTGTTTGTGTATGAGAAATCGGTTGGAAACTTTCCTCATGTCAGCAAGTTGTAGGTGTCGCTACCGGCGCCAACCTTGTGTGAATGCTCTAAAAAGCTTATCATTTGCATATCAGAGCATCGTCTTCCTGTCGGTTAAATTTCGCGTCTGTAGCACGTCATCTTCGTGGTGTAGCAATTTTAATGGCCAGTAGTGTATATATATCGTTGTCAATCAAAAATGCTACCTCTACACCGGAGGTTGTAGTACAATGGTTATCCATTCAAAATTTGCAAGTGTACAAAGAGAATAACGATACATTACATCCAAAAAATTGGATAGCTCAGTACGATACAGTGCTACCGGAATCGTGGCCACAGAAATACAAGCTGCCATTTAGCTGCGGATTTTTACAGGGGTCGAACGAGGGACATACGCGCAATGTTGCTGAGAACTGGCGCTCATATAAAGAGTTCAGAGACTCGTTCCTTAACACATACTGGCCGCAAGACATGCAGTAAAGTAGCAGGCGGGAGCTTATGCCGGACAAGGCTCCAGAAGTGTCAGGATTCCGTTGTCCGTGGAAGTTCTTTGAGTCGCTGGTTAAGAAGAATTGGTTTTTGGACAAGACGTAAAGTCTCGAGGAAATTGTGAGGCATTTTACGTCAAACTAGCTCTGCGCTACCAACGGCTCCTCGTCGGAAGGTGCAGCGACTCCACTGAATCATCATTGGACTACTTCAAAGAAATAAAAAACGCAAGAGACAGAAACAGAAACTATGAACGCAGTTAGCAAGGGTCGTCAGAAAGGAATGAGCAGACGAAATGGGGGAAATTATAGATCACTGGGGAAACAACAACTCGAACTATAGGGGGAATAGCCAGTCACCGCGAGAGAAGAGAAATAGAGGAGCAAATTACAGCGATAATTACATCGAATGGTAAAACGGAAACTGGAGCGAAAAACGAAATCCAAAGCAGTTCTAGAGGGATACTGGAAACCACAGCCTAAAGAAACAACTGGGAGTCGATGTTAGCAACAAAACCAACACGATAATCACATCCAGCTTAGGCCACCAACCCTTCACAGGGGAAACGTCGCAGAAGTTCAAAGTGGTTCAAATGGCTCTGAGCAGTATGGGACTTCACTTCTGAGGTCATCAGTTCCCTAGAACTTAGAACTCCTTAAACCTAACTAACCTAAGGACATCACACACATCCATGCCCGAGGCAGGATTCGAACCTGCGTCCGTAGCAGTCGCGCTGTTCCAGACTATAGCGCCTAGAACCTCTCGGCCACCCCGGCCGGCCGTCGCAGAAGTCTAAATAAAAACTTACGCTCGGCTGCTGCGGAAACAGTTCGAAACAAGGCCACAGGAACCGCCGGAACGAGCAACATCAACACGATAGAATATGAAGACAGCAGATTTATAGAACAGGCTTTTATAGTAGTTCAATTAGTTTAGAATAAGTTTATACATAGCTCTCCAATGGATTAGTAAATTCTGAATGACATTTTGTTGCACGGTCTGCATTACCCATTTACTGAATTTCTAAAATTGATGTATTTGCTATTGTCATTCATCTGTTGAAGGACAATGTGACTGAGGTTGTTTCGACTGGGCCGCAGAAGTTTCGCTGGGAAGCCCTTACACACTATCCATACGGTCCCGATCCCCCCCCCCCCCCCCCGCTCCCCCCGCCCCCCCCCCCCCCCCAATCCGATTTCTATATTTTGGAGCCCTGAAGAAAGACATTCGTGGCCGACGATTTGCTCGGGACGAAGAGGTGCCTGCCTAGGTACAACCTACACACACATCAGACGTCTTGTCACACAGTGGGATAAATGTTATGCTACGGCAGTTACTTTGAAATAACAGTTTGCTTACTTTTTTCCATCTGTCGCTTAGGGTATGGTTCAATGCTTAGATGTACCATACAGTGACAGAGAGTTCATTAAATTATGCGCGATGAAGCTACCATTGAAATACCAGCAATCATTAGTAGGTCGCGGAGGCAATGACGTCGAAGCATTTAAAGGTATTCTAATGGAACTAGAGTTAATATTTTCGAAAGATGACGCAAGAAAAAGACGAAGCGCACGTGAAAAAAAAAGCAAAAAGCAGTGGAATCCACAAGACACAGTACGAAGAAACAATAATTACGAACCATGTGATAACTTCGCACCAAGAAACGACAATAGATTTCAACAAAGAACCGGTTATGGATTTAGAAGAGAATATGGCAATAACTATAATTCACACAGGAACGGCAACAACTATTACAGAGGAAATAACGACAACCGGAACGGGTACTGGAGAACCAATAGACCGACAAATTATCAACAAAGAAACCACTATCAACAAGCTGAACAAGAAAAAAGAATACAGATAGAAGAGTTGGAGGTAAGACCACCAAACCCCGATAAACGTTCGAATTGACAGCTAAGCGCCCATGCCAAAGAGAATGACGCACCAACCCAGGACAGTTGCAGCACCTTGAACAGAGAAGTAAATACTTTTCACGAGAAGAGAAGAAGGAAGAAACAAATCCGCAGGGACCAGATGAAAACGAAGACAAGAAAATAACAATATCGTGTTGGGACAAAATTAATTGGGTGAATACTGATGAGGAAGATGAATTACCAGAGGCATGCACAACGAATGTAGCAGGAAAGGACGAAGTAATGAGTATTGCAGAGCTATTTGAGATGGAAACCAGGGAAAGCGAATTCAGTGAGGATAATGCACAGTCGACAGAAGTTGAAAATAAGTTACGAGTGGGCCCACAACCCAACGTATATAACGAAGGAAGTTATGAAGCGATAATTAGAGCCTTCAGATGCGATTATGTGGAAGTAGCGACGAAGAAGGAGAAGATAGACGAGGATGAGGAAAAAGTAGAGGATGTTGAAGAAAGCGTAAATGAAGGAAGAAATAGAGAAGAGGAAATAAAAGAGAGAGAAGTAGCAGTCGAAGCTTATCCTACAGAAAGTTCGAATTCACAAGGGAAGTTCCTAAAAAGACTAATGTATGATTCAGTGGAGGATTTCGGAACACAGTAAAAAGAATTAGAGGGTATTTTACGAGATAAAGCAGAGGTATTTTTACCTAAGACTGGCAGTATTAAACACTTTCAGTACAAGTTTGAAGATTAATTTTATTACTGGTAAATAATCGGCACAACATTTAAAGATTATGTTGCAGATAAGATCATCAGGAGAAAGAAGAATGAAAAGAGAGGAAGGTGGGAAAAAGAAAGTGGTTTCAATAAAAACAGAAACAAAAATAACACCAATAGTACCATAGATTAAGGTGAAAGGATGAAGCGTAGATAGTCTAATGGCATGAAATACTAAAATGCTATACACCACGACACTACACAAAACTAAAAAGCGAATTTGAGGTTTCTTGTAGAAGTTAAGACTCAAAATATCTTAGAATTGTAACATGGAAAGGGTGCCAAAATTTGTAAAGCTTTTTGAGGAGTAAAACAATGTAGGTGCTAGACATATGTTAGATGATTATAAGTAAAACTTTTTGTAAGAACCATTGTAAAAACTCCAGCAAGGACAAGATGCAACGACCCACAAGTTGCAATGCGAGAAGTATCAAGAAAGAAAAGGACATAATTAGCAAGGCACAATTCCTACAAGGCAGAAGCGTCGAGAGAAGGGAAAGGACAGCGAGACCAACAGAAGGCCCTTGTAGCTGAAGTGGGCTGTATATCTGCTGGGACAGAACACAGAACCCTGCAGAGACACGACAGGCCATCGAACGCCAGAAGGGACCGGTGCAGGGACTGACAAGCAAACACCGGACTTTCACCGCTCGCAAACCTCCGAGAGCCCCAACTCGGTGGAGCAAGCAAAAAACGGCCTGACGAGAAGACCGCTTGGGCAAGCCACCACTGGCAAAAAAAAAATCATGTGTAAAAGTCACACTACTGCTATTAAACAGCACGCTGATGCACGAAACTGAAGAAAACGTCCACAAAGCAGAAATGACATGTCCAAACCATTTATCAAACTGTTACTAAGAGGAGAACTTCAAAGTGACTAGTTATCAATAAATATTTCCATGTCCTGCCCAGAGAAGAACCAAGAAGCAAGTAAGAAGCAGAGAAAAAGCAGGAAGAACAGAAGTGGATATTGGCAAGATTGAGACCAAGAAAGAAGATGGGTGAAGAACAGACAACATACCTTCCCAAATCCCTATCCTATTGTAAACTAGTCGTTTGCGAAGTATTACAACGAAAAACGACCGCTTTCAGTGACACATAACGATGGCGTTCATGCATACAAAGCCAGTAAACCACGAGATTCTGCACTCACAGCTCCATTCCATTATGGGACCTCCACAACAGCAACACACACTTGCAAAGCCAACAAGGAACGTTAAACGAAGCTGTACATCAAATACTTGCCAACATCCATCTCGCTCAAGTCCATCACCTTCGTGCAAAAAACATTCGCCAACCTCATGCTTAAACATTCATAGGATTGTGTGAATGTGCGAAATCAAATTATGCAATGTAGGAATTGTGCAAAAGAAACGTGTGAAAAACTAAATAAGTTAAGCACACCAGACAGCTAATAAACTACAAAATAACAGTCATTGACTATGGACTTTAGTAAAAAATAGACTGTCCGTAAAAATAAGTCACTGGTACTGAAATGAACCCTATATAAAGAACAAAAGTAAGGCATAATAAACACTAAAACTATATGCCACTTATTTTCTCCTCATAAAAATAAAAGAATAACTATATTTTACTTATTTTCTCCTTATAAAAACAAAGAATAAAAAATTATCTTGTTGGATGTTTTCCCCTTTTTTTCAACATTTGTACCATTTATTAGGATAATATCTCAATACTTGTGTATGTATATTTCTTTGTCAAAGCAATTCTTGGAAATAATTCTGATTTGTTAGTGTAACAATGTTGAAATGAGTGTCTAGAACCAAAAACATTGTACTTGTACATGATATTTAGAAAATGTGTTAGGAATAGATTTTTCTTAATTACTACATTTATAAAAAAATATATTTCTAAGAAAACCGATGCGAAAGACTCCTCACTTTCGATAACAAACTTCTTAAAAAACAAACTTCACACTTAAATAAAGAAAGAAAATAATTAAAAATTAATAATAGCATAAAAATATTCTTCTCTTGTCATTTTTGAGAATAATGTGGAAGAATATAAAAATATATATAGTGATACAAACTAGCATAGAACCAGAATAACATGGCTGAACAGTAGGCAACAAAATTTAGATAATGGAATAATTTTTGACTGACTTAGTCAACAATTCAATCATTGCCTAACTTCAGTGCAAAAATTAAGTTCGAAGGGTGGTGATATGTAAGGTGTCAGGCTAATCCAACACCTTCCATGAAAACCCTGACATGATAAGCAAATCCACTAGTATGTCACATAGCTCCGAATAAAGCGTGACATTAAATTAACCAAAGTAATACGAGTAATGAGTGAGCAATTGGAATACCACAGACTAACACAAGAATGCCTAAATGCATGTCATACCTTCCCACCGTGAGACAGATGCAGTTCCGAGGGGACAAGCGAGAACAGAAGCCGAGAGCAGAACCGTGTTAAGCGAGAAGGCCCTACGATAAGGGACGGACACCCACGTCGCCAGATAACTGCTAGGACCACACCCCAGCCGTAAGTTTTAGCGTGAGACTTTTTCGCATCTCTGTTACGTCAGGACGACCCCCCAGCCCATGTTAAAAGGTAGAGCCCTCTAGAAGAACAGTATAGATCTTACGATAACGCTAAAAGGACCACACCAGCTGCAAGTTTTAGTGTGAGACTTTTGCACATCTCTGTTACGTTGCAAACTTTAAAAACATTGCCCCACCACGAAAAGTATAACGTTTCTCATTGGATAGACAGAATTTTTGCAGGCAAAGCTTAAGGTTAACATTGAGACCCTGATTGGTCAGATGAAAACACAGCCAGATAGTTTTTTAAAGCAACTGCGGTAAATTGTAGTAAGGAGAAGTTAGGAGAGAGTTGCTTCCGAGACGGCGAGGTGAGCGGAGCTGTGCTGACCTCCGCCCCCTGACGAACACCGACAAGGTAATGAACGCATGTGATGCCGCATAACAGCGCATAAAGCTTCACTCAGAACTGCAGATGTCTCATCTGTTACACCCCCTTTTTGCGTAATACTAGTGTCGATCGTCAATTAAAGCTCATGGTGTTCACATTTGCCACTTGAAGTAAAAATCTGAAACGTGATGATTTTTCTGTTATATAGTTATTGAGAAGCCACATCAGCCACTGTAATTTACGACAAGTTAGATAAGTAATTAAAGATGATTGAGGGTCACTGTAGACCATTTTGATAGTTTTCTCTTTTGTGAAACTTAATTTAAACCTAGATTATAGATGTGATATGGCATAGGTCATCCTTCGATCCATTGTAGAACTTGGAAACCCACTCAGGGAATATTCGTTCACATTTTTGTTGAACGCAGTTGGTTTTTACCATCCTGTATTAAAACATTTCCTTTTATGAATAGTGCAATTTATAAACAATGTTTTGTGAGTAGAATAAAGTTTCCAATGGTAAACTTAACTGCTTTCTCGACGTAATTTTATCAGCTAACTAAAAATAGGAAAGCCTTGAACCCCTTCCACTAAATTTAGTTAGTATTAAGATTCTTTTACAGGGAGTGCAGTGGAGCTGATGCTGAGATCATTAAGTATTTGGTTATATCATCGCTAGTCTCACTGAACTCTTCTCAATTCTACATGTCTTGTGTGGTCTGGCGTCTCCTTGCCAGCAACAGGTCCCAGGTTCAAACTAGTCAATTCCCTAAAAAACACGCTGAGAGCGTCGTTGCGCGAAAGTGGTAGGGAGACACGATATAGAACAAACAGACACCACACAGAATGTTCGAAAATGGCGACCCTGGCAGGATGGTAAAATACCATGATTGAAGGTCGACCACATGCCTAACTAGGTCAGAAAAATATCCTGTTGAAAAATTTTCGTAATAAAAAAAATTTTTTTGAACGTTATAAATGGTCGAAAACTGTAGCTGCAGCGATATATAGTAAGAAAGTATTCAATAAAAGTGAGACATTCTGGCAGAGACAATAGCATAATTAAGTTATGTATTTTAATATTGTTAGAATTAAGTTTTCTCTCCAGTGCAAGCGCACAGGTGGGGGATACATTGTTGACATGTTGGTTCTGACCCAACAAGTTAGTGAATTGATTGTCAAGTCGTGTGCGCAAAAAGTTTATGAAACGCGTGAGATTGTATGAGCGCATGCTGACGCGAAGTAGGGCGCGTGAATTGCTTTTAAAACAGAAAATAAGGGATTCGGAAAGATTAGCAATGGCAGATCGAGACCTTGACCGAACTGAGGTAGAGACCCAGCATGAAAATGGACAGAGAATAGAGGACAGTACAACAGACGATGCAGTATCGCGAGAAATAGGACATATAACGCACCATAACGAGGATAATGTACGTCAAGGCATAGAAAACGCAAGTCATCATACGACAGAGGAGCAGGAAAGTAGAGAGACAGTCGATGAGGATTCTAACTTGCGTCTTGAATATGTAGAAACCATAGTACAAGTAATCAGGGCTCCCTCACCACAGAGTACAAGGAATGCGAGCAGAAACGTGTCACAGCACAGTTCAATGCAATCGGTTGCGAACCAACACTTGGGCGAAAACACAGAGCGTAGGACGTCGGAAGAAAACGTAATAGGACCCACCAACCTGGCAGAATTAATACAACAAATTACGGAAACCATGACAAGGCAAAATAAAGACATAGCGAACCAAATTCAAATTCAGAATGCAGAAACCACGAGACAAATGCGTGAGGTTAAAGAACAAAACAAAAAAATTCAGTTACACCTAAATCGTATTGAAGACGGGGCAAAAGAATCTCGAGAAATGATAGGAAACTTAATAACAGGTCACAATCAATTGAGAACAGACATTGGCAAGGTACAAGCGGACGTACAAACATTGCGTAATGACATTCAGGACGAGATCAAAACATTACGTAACAACACCCAGGGAGAAGTCAGGAAACTAGAGAAACAGATAAACGAAATTACTAGACAAGCAGCAGGTACAGCGGGTGAAATTGTTGAAAACAGTGTGTTACACAAACGTATCACAAAAGCAGCGTTGAAAAGATATGACAACCGCATAGTCAAAATAGAAGCGCAAACGAAGCGACAATTTCAGAAATTGCGAACAGAGTTGTTGCAAACCATTGAAGAGCGTAGTGAACAGGCTCGAACAAGCACAGAATCTGCAACCATATCCGTATCTGTAACAGCACCGGAAAAACAAGCAATTAACGAAGATATTACGCATTTGCGATTCCAATCACAGGCGGAAAGAAACATACGTGAAATCAGACAGCAACAAACACGTTTCGAAATTCTTGATGAACAAACGTCATCACAAACACATGCGGAACCACAAATGTATGTTTCAAGACAGTTTGGATCGTGCAATGAAGCAGCAAGGTTAGCCAGACAAGATACCGAACCAATACCTCACAATGGAAAGCCAGGTCGCGAAGAGTACAGTGCAATGCATTCAGCTACACGTTCACAACCGATGGAAGAAAATTATTGCGTACCACTCCAACGATACTACGCAAGGGTAGGCGAAAGTTACAGTGGACAATATCCAATGGATCTACCACAACCGGAAAGAACGACGGGAGAAATGATCAGAAACAAAAGTGGCGAAGAATCGCGAATTTCATATGGAACTATGACGAAGTACGACAACGATCATTTCCTCACAGTCAGAAAATTTCAACACTTTCGAAAAGGAAACTCATTACAGCCGCGAACTTTTATTGATCAATTCCGAGTAGGATTACCAGAACACTGGACGCTAGCACACAAATTAGACTTTATATGTGCACACATGTCAGGAACAGTCGCAGAAACCATGCAGAATGCTGCAGTGACATGCCGATCGTACGAAGATTTCAGAGAGAAGTTTCTCTCACGATATTGGTCCAGCGAAGTACAGAACAGAGTGAAGTACGAATTATTACAGAACCCATATTTTGAAAATTCAGGAGAGAAGAGTCCCGTGAAATTTTTCGAATTAATGGCAAAGAAAAATCAATGCTTAGATGTACCATACAGTGGCGGAGAGTTGATTAAATTATGCGCGATGAAGCTACCATTGAAATAGCAGCAATCATTAGTAGGTCGCGGAGGCAATGACGTCGAAGCATTTAAAGGTATTCTAAGGGAACTAGAGTTCATATTTTCGGAAGATGACGCAAGAAAAAGACGAAGCGCACGTGAAAACGAAAGCAAAAAGCAGTGGAATCCACAAGACACAGTACGAAGAAACAATAATTACGAACCATGTGATAACTTCGCACCAAGAAACGACAATAGATTTCAACAAAGAACCGGTTATGGATTTAGAAGAGAATATGGCAATAACTATAATTCACCCAGGAACGGCAACAACTATTACAGAGGAAATAACGACAACCGGAACGGGTACTGAAGAACCAATAGACCGACAAATTATCAACAAAGAAACCACCATCAACAAGCTGAACAAGAAAAAAGAATACAGATAGAAGAGTTGGAGGTAAGACCACCAAACCCCGATAAACGTTCGAATTGACAGCTAAGCGCCCATGCCAAAGAGAATGACGCACCAACCCAGGACAGTTGCAGCACCTTGAACAGAGAAGTAAATACCTTTCACGAGAAGAGAAGAAGGAAGAAACAAATCCGCAGGCACCAGATGAAAACGAAGACAAGAAAATAACAATATCGTGTTGGGACAAAATTAATTGGGTGAATACTGATGAGGAAGATGAATTACCAGAGGCATGCACAACGAATGTAGCAGGAAAGGACGAAGTAATGAGTATTGCAGAGCTATTTGAGATGGAAACCAGGGAAAGCGAATTCAGTGATGATAATGCACAGTCGACAGAAGTTTAAAATAAGTTACGAGTGGGCACACAACCCAACGTATATAATGAAGGAAGTTATGAAGCGATAATTAGAGCATTTAGATGCGATTATGTGGAAGTAGCGACGAAGAAGGAGAAGATAGACGAGGATGAGGAAAAAGTAGAGGATGTTGAAGAAAGCGTAAATGAAGGAAGAAATAGAGAAGAGGAAATAAAAGAGAGAGAAGTAGCAGTCGAAGCTTATCCTACAGTAAGTTCGAATTCACAAGGGAAGTTCCTAAAAAGACTAATGTATGATTCAGTGGAGGATTCGTTGATGCAAGAAGAAGAAGAACAGAACCAACCATTCCAAATTCAACCAATTGTGAAGGCCATGGTAAAGCATATCCCAGTCAATATTGTAATTGATTGCGGAAGTGAACTGACTGCGATCTCAGAAAATTTATTCACGCAGTGTAACGCCAATGAGGAATTGCCAGTTCTGAAAACACGTAAGATTAAAGTAAGAGGTTCTATTAGAAACAATGCTGCGGAAGTTACGAGACAAACAAGGTTAACTCTTTCGTGTCAAGGTCAAAAGATCGAAGCCAGCTTCGTGATTATACCTAAACTAACTGTAGATTTGATTATAGGTGCAGATTTTTTAAATGAGAGATGAGCAATAATAGATATGGGGAAAGGTAGCGTAACATTCGAGAATGTCACACTTCTCTTTGAGCAAAAGCTAAAATTAGAAGAAATACCAGTTATGAACAAACAATTAAGAATGACGCGAGATAAGGAGGATGAAGAATTAGAATGGTATGCACAAAAGGGGGAATCGCCTCAGTTCATGTTAGAAGAAATTGACAAAAAATTGCAAGAAGTTCAAGGTATTTCGGAACACAGTAAAAGAGAATTAGAGGGTATTTTACGAGATAAAGCAGAGGTATTTTTACCTAAGACTGGCAGTATTAAACACTTTCAGTACAAGTTTGAAGATTAATTTTATTACTGGTAAATAATCAGCACAATATTTAAAGATTATGTTGCAGATAAGATCGTCAGGAGAAAGAAGAATGAAGAGAGAGGAAGGTGGGAAAAAGAAAGTAGTTTCAATAAAAACAAAAACAAAAATAACACCAATAGTACCATAGATTAAGGTGAAAGGATGAAGCGTAGATAGTCTAACAGCGTGAAATACTAAAATGCTATACACCACGACACTCCACAAAAATAAAAAACGAATTTGGGGTTTCTTGTAGAAGTTAAGACTCAAAATATCTTAGAAATGTAACATGGAAAAGGGCGCCGAAATTTGTAAAGCTTTTTAAGAAGGTGTAAAACAATGTAGGTACTAGACATATGTTAGATGATTATAAGTAAAACTTTTTGTAAGAACAATTGTAAAAACTCCAGCAAGGACAAGATGCAACGACCCACAAGTTGCAATGTGAGAAGTATCAAGAAAAAAAAGGACGTAATTAACAAGACACGATTCCTACAAGGCGGAAGTGTCGAGAGAAGGGAAAGGACAGCGAGACCAACAGAAGGCCCTTGTAGCTGAAGTGGGCTGTATATCTGCTGGGACAGAACACAGAACCCTGCAGAGACACGACGGGACATCGAACGCCAGAAGGGACCGGTGCAGGGACTGACAAGCAAACACCGGACTTTCACCGCTCGCAAACCTCTGAGAGCCCCAACTCGGTGGAGCAAGCAAAAAACGGCCTGACGAGAAGACCGCTTGGGCAAGCCACCACTGGCAAAAAAAAAAATCATGTGTAAAAGTCACACTACTGCTATTAAACAGCACGCTGATGCACGAAACTGAAGAAAACGTCCACAAAGCAGAAATGACATGTCCAAACCATTTATCAAACTGTTACTAAGAGGAGAACTTCAAAGTGACTAGTTATCAATAAATATTTCCATATCCTGCCCAGAGAAGAACCAAGAAGCAAGTAAGAAGCAGAGAAAAAGCAGGAAGAACAGAAGTGGATATTGGCAAGATTGAGACCAAGAAAGAAGATGGGTGAAGAATAGACAACATACCTTCCCAAATCCCTATCCTATTGTAAACTAGTCGTCTGGGAAGTATTACAACGAAAAACGACCGCTTTCAGTGACACATAACGATGGCGTTCATGCATACAAAGCCAGTAAACCACGAGATTCTGCACTCACAGCTCCATTCCATTACGGGACCTCCACAACAGCAACACACACTTGCAAAGCCAACAAGGAACGACGAACGAAGCTGTACATCAAACACTTGCCCACATCCATCTCGCTCAAGTCCATCACCTTCGTGCAATAAACATTCGACAACCTCATGCTTAAACATTCATAGGATTGTGTGAATGTGTGAAATCAAATTATGCGATGTAGGAATTGTGCAAAAGAAACGTGTGAAAAACTAAATAAGTTAAGCACACCAGACAGCTAATAAACTACAAAATAACAGTCATTGACTATGGACTTTAGTAAAAAATAGACTATCGATAAAAATAAGTCACTAGTTCTGAAATGAACAGTATATAACGAACAAAAGTAAACACTAAAACTATATGCCACTTATTTTCTCCTCATAAAAATAAAAGAATAACTATATTTTACTTATTTTCTCCTTATAAAAACAAAGAATAAGAAATTATCTTGTTGTATGTTTTCCCCTTTTTTTCAACATTTGTACCATTTGTTAGGATAATATCTCAATACTTGTGTATGTATATTTCTTTGTCAAAGCAATTCTTGGAAATAATTCTGATTTGTTAGTGTAACAATGTTGAAATGAGTGTCTAGAACCAAAAACATTTTACTTGTACATGATATTTAGAAAATGTGTTAGGAATAGATTTTACTTAATTACCACATTTATAAAAAAAAAATATATTTCTAAGAAAACCGATGCGAAAGACTCCTCACTTTCGATAACAAACTTCTTAAAAAGAAACTTAACACTTAAATAAAGAAAGAAAATAATTAAAAATTAATAATAGCATAAAAATATTCCTCTCTTGCCATTTTTGAGAATAATGTGGAAGAATATAAAAATATAAATTAGTGATACAAACTAGCATAGAACCAGAATAACGTGGCTGAACAGTAGGCAACAAAATTTAGATAACGGAATAATTTTTGACTGACTTAGACAACGATTCAGTCATTGCCTAACTTCAGTGCAAAAATTAAGTTCGAAGGGTGGTGATATGTAAGGTGTCAGGCAAATCCAACACCTTCCATGAAAACCCTGACATGATAAGCAAATCCACTAGTATGTCACATAGCTCCAAATAAATCGTGACATTAAATTAACCAAAGTAATACGAGTAATGAGTGAGCAATTGGAATACCACAGACTAACACAAGAATGCCTAAATGCATGTCATACCTTCCCACCGTGAGACAGATGCAGTTCCGAGGGGACAAGCGAGAACAGAAGCCGAGAGCAGAACCGTGTTAAGCGAGAAGGCCCTACGATAAGGGACGGACACCCACGTCGCCAGCTAACCGCTAGGACCACCCCCCTGCCCATGTTAAAAGGTAGAGCCCTAAAGAAGAACAGTATAGATCTTACGATAACACAAAAAGGGCCACCCTAGCCGCAAGTTTTAGTGTGAGACTTTCTCGCGTCTCTGTTACGTCAGGACCACCTCCCAGCCCATGTTAAAAGATAGAGCCCTCCAGAAGAACAGTAGAGATCTTACGATAACACTAAAAGGACCACACCAGCTGCAAGTTTTAGCGTGAGACTTTTTCGCGTCTCTGTTACGTTGCAAACTTTAAAAACATTGCCCAACACGAAAAGTATAACGTTTCTCATTGGATAGACAGAATTTTTGTAGGCGAAGCTTAAGGTTAACATTGAGACCCTGAGTGGTCAGATGAAAACACAGCCAGATAGTTTTTTAAAGCAACTGCGGTAAATTGTAGTAAGGAGAAGTTAGGAGAGGGTTGCTTCCGAGACGGCGAGGTGAGCGGAGCTGTGCTGTCCACTGCCCCCTGACGAACACCGACAAGGTAATGAACGCACGTGATGCCGCATAACAGCGCATAAAGCTTCACTCAGAACTGCAGAAGTCTCATCTGTTACCCCCCCCTTTTTGCGTAATATTAGTGTCGATCGTCAATTAAAGCTCATGGTGTTCACATTTGCCACTTGAAGTAAAAATCTGAAACGTGATGATTTTTCTGTTATATAGTTATTGAGAAGCCACATCAGCCACTGTAATTTACGACAAGTTAGATAAGTAATTAAAGATGATTGAGGGTCACCGTAGACCATTTTGATAGTTTTCTCTTTTGTGAAACTTGATTTAAACCTAGATTATAGATGTGATATGGCATAGGTCATCCTTCGATCCATTGTAGAACTTGGAAACCCACTCAGGGAATATTCGTTCACATTTTTGTTGTACGCAGTTGGTTTTTACCATCCTGTATTAAAACATTTCCTTTTATGAATAGTGCAATTTATAAACAATGTTTTGTGAGTAGAATAAAATTTCCAATGGTAAACTTAACTGCTTTCTCGACGTAATTTTATCAGCTAACTAAAAATAGGAAAGCCTTGAACCCCTTCCACTAAATTTAGTTAGTATTAAGATTCTTTTACAGGGAGTGCAGTGGAGCTGATGCTGAGATCATTAAGTATTTGGTTATATCATCGCTAGTCTCACTGAACTCTTCTGAATTCTACATGTCTTGTGTGGTCTGGCGTCTCCTTGCCAGCAACAGGTCCCAGGTTCAAACTAGTCAATTCCCTAAAAAACACGCTGAGAGCGTCGTTGCGCGAAAGTGGTAGGGAGACACGATATAGAACAAACAGACACCACACAGAATGTTAAACAACGTGTTATTGGGAGAAAAATTAAAAGATACAATTAACGTCCTAAAGAGACTGCCTGCACTATGCTTATCCGTCCTACGTAGCATCAGATCCATACCACAAAGGGCTAACCGAGTGCACCGAAAAAATTCAGAGAAATTTGTTTTTTTTATTTTGGCGAAATAGGGGAGAGAGTGTCATAGATATAATACAGGAGCTGGGGCGGTATCATTAAAACAAAGGCGGTTTTCGTTGCGGCGAGATCTCTTCGTGGAATTTCAATCACCAATTTTCTCCTCCGAATGTAAAAATATTTTGTTGACTCTCATCTAGATGGATAGAAATTACCACCGTGGTAAAACAACGAAGAGATTGCGGGAACAAATTTAGTTTTCAATAAATGAAAAGCACCAGTTTCCTTTTCTTCTACAATATTACCTTTATTGTTAAGCAGTTTTCGGCTTACAAGGCCATCTTCAGACATTTACTGAGTATTATCACCAATGAAGTTACAATGTTTGCAAACACCATTGGAAGAGAAGTAACACGTCTAGACTGAAGTAGAAACATACAGTAAGTAACATCTTTGACAGTGTGGTGGTAATGCAGTGAAAAAGTAAAAATTGAACAGTACATAAATAACAATGGAGGAGACAGGAAAACCTTTAACACAAAATAGGAATAGCATGCCTACACAACAGTTTCTATTAATAAACAAAATTAATAAAATAAATATTTACTATTAATAAAATAAATATTTATTGTATTAGTTATTATTAATAAAATAAATATTTATTTTAGGGATGCTATTCATATTTTGTGTTAATTTGTTATTTATGTATTGTTCAGTTTTTACTTTTTCACTTCATTACCACCACAATGCCAAAGATGTTGCTTACTGTATGTTACCTCTTCAGTCTAGACGTGTTACTTCTCTTCCAATGGTGTTTGCAAACATTGTAACTTCTTTGGTGATAATACTCAGTAAATGTCTGAAGATGGCCTTGTAAGCCGAAAACCGGTTAACAATAAAAGTAATATTGTAGAACAAAAGCAAACTGGTGCTTTTCATTTATTATAATGTTGTTCTACCAAGAACCGACGGAAGATTCTGTTACCAATTTAGGTTTCTCTTTTGCCACGTTCTATTAAACAACGGAATAAATAAATTAAAGGTGAATCGTTGAGTAATCTGGAAGATGTACACGGCAGCTGACCCCAAGCCCTGCTACTCGACTATAGTTTCCCTAAATTGCTTATCGGCAGCGGTAGACAGTTCCTTTAAAACAGTCACGACCGTTTTCTCTCCCATCCGTCCCCAATTAGCCTCTAATAACCTCTAACGGTCAGATGTTAAAGTCTAATCTTGCTTGCCGGTTAGTTTTCCTTTTTTAATCTCTGCGAGTGAATGAGGGGGTGCCTGCTTGAATGCCCTTTTACTTACTACATAACCCTGCTGTGGGAAAGCAAGTGTGTTTGTCTCACAGTCGCCACTACACAGACTTGACAAAAGACATGGGATACCTCCTAATATCTTGGCGGACCTCCTCTTGCCCTCGCACAGTGCTTAATTGGCAACTTGGGTCCATGGCTTCGTAGGGTCTGTGCTGCACTCGAATCCTACCATCAGCTCTTAGCAACTGAAATCGGGACTCATCTGACCAGGTCACAGTTTTTCGGTACTCTGGGTCCAAACGATATGGTCATGAACTCTGGAGACGTGCTGGAGCCGATGTACTGTTAGCACAGGCACTCGTGTCGGTCGTCTGCTGCCATAGCCCTTTAACGGTATCTGTACTAGTGGATACGTTCGTTGTACATCCCACATTGATTTGTGCTGTTATTTCACGCAGTGTTGCTTGTCCTTTAGCACTGACAACTCTAGTCAAACGCCTCTGCTCTCGGTCGTTAAGTGAAGTATGTCGGACACTGCGTTGTCTGTGGTGAGAAGCTGTTGTTGTTGTTGTTGTGGTCTTCAGTCCTGAGACTAGTTTGATGCAGCCCTCCATGCTACTCTATCCTGGGCAAGCTTCTTCATCTCCCAGTACCTACTGCAACCTACATCCTTCTGAATCTGCTTAGTGTATTCATCTCTTGGTCTCCCTCTACGATTTTTACCCCCCATGCTGCCCTCCAGTACTAATTTGGTGATCCATTGATGCCTCAGAATATGTCCTACCAACCGATCCCTTTTCTAGTCAAGTTGTGCCACAAATTTCTTTTCTCCCCATTTCTATGCAATACCTCCTCATTAGTCATGTGATCTACCCATCTAATCTTCAGCATTCTTCTGTAGCACCACATTTCGAAAGCTTCTATTCTCTTCTGGTCCAAACTATTTATCGTCCATGTTTCACTTCCATACATGGCTACGATCCATACAAATACTTTCAGAAACGACTTCCTGACGCTTAAATCTAGACTCGATGTTAACAAATTTCTCTTCTTCATAAACGCTTTCCTTGCCATTGCCAGTCTACTTTTATATCCGACCATCATCACTTATTTTGCTCCCCAATTAGCAAAACTCTTTTACTACTTTAAGTGTCTCATTTCCTAATCTAATCCCCTCAGCATCACCCGACTCATTTCGAATACATTCAATTATCCTCGTTTTGCATTTGTTGATATTCATCTTATATCCTCCTTTCAAGACCCTGTCCATTCCGTTCAACTGCTTTTCCAAATCCTTTGCTGTCTCTGACAGAATTTCAGTGTTATTCTCCATGGATTTTAATATCAATGTTGAGAAGTAAAGCCAGGAATTTGGTATTCTCGGGACGCTCTTGACACTGTGGATCTCGTAATATTGAATTACCTAACGATTTCCGAAACTAAATGTCCTATGCGTTTAGCTCCAACTACCATTCTTCGTTCAAAGTCTGTTAATTCCAGTCATGTTGGCCTAATCACGTAGGAAACCTTGTCAAAGTACAAAGAGCTTTGCCAACGCACTGCCCCTTTATAGCTTGTGTACATAATACTTCCGCCACTTGTATATGTGCTTATCGCTATCCCTGACTTCTTTCACTTCATTGTAGTTTTTAGACACGCAGCCGACTGCTCAATGAGCCGTCTCTGCCGAGACTGTGGCTGTGACGTCACTGCCTGTTGCGCACTCAGTTTAGGGCCGCTATAGGAAGTTTGTGCAGTAAACAGAACGCGGGCAGTGAAAGAAAGTATGTTGTGAAAACTTTGTTCAAAATTAAACATATACTTTTGGGGATACTGACGCAGGTCACACCTGTCTACAAGAAGGGTAACAGAAGAGATCCACAAAACTACCGTTCAATATCCTTGAGACCCATCCGTGGTAGAATTAATTTTTTATTAACCTATAATTTGCTTTTTGAAATATAATAGTAGGCTTTAAACCAGATATCATTAAGATTATGTTTTAGTTCATTGTTTTATATTTTGATTTTATAATAATTTTATGTTTTATATCAAGATTCTTGATTTAATTTAATAATCTTTGTAATAATGATGAAATTAGTATATTTATTTGTATAAAAATTTTACCTTGTTAACTTATTATAAGGAACTAGGCAAAATTGATTTCCGCCTGTTTATTAAGAACGTGTCCTCTTGAAAATATTTTGAGGTCTGGCCTGCTCACTGAGCGAATTTTTAAAAATCTGCAATATTTTGACCGTGCAAATGTAGCACAATCATTATTCTCTTAATTAGTGGCTGGAATAAATGGCTTGACAAAAAATCAACTGTCTCTTAATAAATTTTTGAATTTAACTTTTAAGTCAAAAGGCTTAAATTTATCTTTAGGACGAGGCCCTATAGAGCCTAATTCCACTTTTATATAGTTTTTTCTTGGTATTTCTATATTTAATGATAATGTTTTATTGGGGTGCAATGAAGAATAAATAAACTCTTCATTATTACACGGGCATGACTGTGTGTTGTCCTTAGAATATGTCAGTTTAAGTAGTGTGTATGTCTAGGGACCGATGACCTAAGCAGTTTGGTCCCTTAGGAACTCACACACATTTGAATATTAATATATCATTGATTTATGTTTGTTGTTTTGATCCATAATTTATGATCATAAGATTAAATTACCTCAGGGATAACAGCGTAATTGTTTTCGAGAGCTCATATCGACAAAGCAGATTGCGACCTCGATGTTGGATTAGGAAAAATTTTGGGTGCAGGAGCTCAATGATTGGGTCTGTTCGACCTTTACATTCTTACATGGTATGAGTTCAGACCGGCATGAGCCAGGTCGGTTTCTATCCCAAGGTTATTAACCCATGTGTCCGCCCCTGGTAGCTGAGTGGTCAGCGCGACGGAATGTCATACCTAACGTCCCGGGTTCGATTTCCGGCTGTGTCGGAGATTTTCTCCGCTCATGGACTGGGTGTTATGTTGTCCTAATCATCATCATTTCATCCCCATCGACACGCAAGTCGCCGAAGTGGCTTCACCTCGAAAGACTCGCACCAGGTGGACGGTCTACCCGACGGAATGCCCTACTCACACGGCATTTCCATTAACCCATATTAGTACGAAAGGACCATACGGTTAAAATATTTTTATGTCATGGATTAATATTAATTAATTTAGTATTTTGATAGATGAAGGTGTTGAATTTAGTTTCTTAGAACTTATTCTGAGGTCAAACGTAATGAGGTATTTCGAACGGAATTATCTCATCCAAGCCAAGCAGCTTGAATTCCGAAAAATAGATGATGTGAAGACCAATTTGCACGTTTCTCACGTGACGCACCGTACTGAAAACTGTGTGTCAAGGCGGTCAGGTAAATGCATTATCCTTCTATTTCGAAAAAGCATTTGACACAGTACCACGTTTACGCTTAATATCAAAAGTACGAGCGTACCGGGTAGCAAGTGAAATTTCTGACTGGACTGAAGATTTAATGGTAGGGTGGAGGCAGCACGTTATCTAGGATAGAGAGTCATCGACAGATGTGACAGTAACTTCAGCTGTGCCCCAGGGACGTGTGTGGGAACCATAACTGCTCACGTCGTATATTAATGCCCTTGCAGACAATATTAATAGTAACAACAGACTTTTTACAAATGGTGCAGATATCTGTAATGAAGTGTTGTCTGAAAGAATCCGCGCAAATGTTCTGTCAGGTCTCGATAAGAATTCAAAGTAGTGCAAAGAATGTTCAGAAATGTAATATTATGCACTTCACAAAGCGGAACGTCGTATTACGGTAACATCAGTGAGTCACAGAATCAGTCAACTCATACAAATACAGGGTATAACAATTTGTAGGGACATCAAATGGAACGATCGCAACGATTCAGTCTTTGGTAAACCAGGTGGCACATTTGGTTCATTTAAAGGGTACTACAGAAATGAAATCAGTCTACAAAGGAGACTGCATACAAAACGCTCGTGCAGCTCATCTTAGAATATTGCTGAAGTGTGGGTGGGACCCACGCCAAATAGAACCAACAGGGGATATTGAACGGCACAGGGAAGGGCAGCATAGACGGTCACTTGTTTGTTCGACCCAAGGGAGATGCTGAAACAACTGAACTGGAAGATACTTCTACATAAACACAAACTATCCCGTGAAAACATATTTAGAAAGTTTCTAGAACGAAATTTAAGTGATTAGGAACACGTTACAACCTCCTACGTATGAGTCTCGTTGGGACAGAAAGACTAGTTACAGCACCCACAGAAGTGTTTAAGCAATCATTTTTCCCACCATCCTTACATGAATGGAACGGGAGGAACCTCCGATAACTACATTCATGCTCATGAATTTAGGATAATGCTCATAGATGGTGAAACAACGCTCTGATGGGCGGTTTGCGGGTTTAAATCACCTCGGGGTATGACCATGAGGTGCATTTGACCTACGGTTGTCGCATGATGGCGCTGGCAGCAGTCCACTACGTAGAGGTGTGTTGGTGCATGTCAGAGTACGGTGCAGAGAGTAAGTGTGCAAACGTTTTCAGATGTGCTAATGGTGACTGTTTGTTGAAAATGGCTCAGAGAACACATATTGACGATGGTATGAGGGGTAGAATACTAGGGCGACTGGAGGCTGGTCAAACACAGCAGGTCGTAGCACTGGCCCTCCGCGTGCCACAAAGTGTGATCTCAAGATTATGGCAACGATTACAGCAGACAGAAAACGTGTCCAGGCGCTGCAGACATGGTTTATTCGCCCGGAGACCTGCAAGGTACATTCCACTGACTCCTGGTCACAGGAGAGAACCTAAAGCCTGGTGTCAAGAACACAGCCCATGGTCATTGGAACAGTGGTCCCAGGTTTTCACGGACGAGTCCAGCTATAGTCTGAACAGTGATTCTCGCCGGGATTTCATCTGGCGTGAACCAGAACCAGATACCAACCCCTTAATTTCCTTGAAAGGGACCTGTGTGGAGGTTGTGGTTTGATGGTGTCGGGTGGGATTGTGATTGGTGCACGTACACCCCTGCATGTCTTTGACAGAAGAACTGTAACAGGTCAGGTGTATGAGGACGTCATTTTGCACCAGTATCTCCGCCCTTTCAGGGGTGCAGTGGGTCCCACCTTCCTCCTGATGTATGATAATGCACGGCCCCACCGAGCTGCCGTCGTGGAGGAGTACCTTGAAACAGAAGATATCAGGCGAATGGAGTGGCCTCCCTGTTCTCGGGCCTAAACCCCATCAAGCACGTCTGGAATGCTCTCGGTCGTCGTATCGCTGCACGTCTTCAAACTCCTACGACACTTCAGGAGCTCCGACAGGCACTGGTGCAAGAATGGGAGGGTATACCCCAGCAGCTGCTCAACCACCTGATCCAGAGTATGCCAACCCGTTGTTCGGCTTGTGTACATGTGCATGGTGATCATATCCCATATTGATGTCGGGGTAAATGCGCAGGGAACAGTGGCGTTTTGTAGCACATGTGTTTCATGACGGTTTTCTCAAGTTATCACCAATACCATGGACTTACAGATCTGTGTCGCCTGAGTCTCCTATGTGTCTATGATATTAGCGCCAGTTCTGTGTAGTGCCACGTTGTGTGGCACCACATTCTGTAATTATCCTTAATTTATGAGCATGAGTGTAGTACAGTGAGACATACTCTCCGCCATGCACTCCACAAGGGTTTGCCGAGTATATATGTAAATATACATGTTTACTCGATGTGTTTATGGCCGCGTTATGCGTTAGGCGGCTGGTATCATAATATTTGTACGTGAACACGGTTTTTAATATTAATTGAACAAGAAAGCCAATGATCCTTGTATAATTCGACAGGACCTTTGCCATAGATGTACACAAAGAAAAAGTAATGTGTGTATGTAGCCATTAAGAGTGGTAAAAGGATGTAGAAGCTTTTACATTCATAACGCTGATGTCACATTCTCTATCTCGCATTAAAATCTCCAATACCTGAACATCGAAAATTAAAGAGCTACCAACCTCTGCCCTGCGCATCGATTAGGTGCTATGATATAAATTACATACTAAAGTAACATTTCGTGAGATCGCATTCTAGGGGCTTTCATGTTTACATGGTTCACTTGCTGTGAAACATGCGTACCGGATAGGTACAATGCGACAAGCGCTACTTCGACGATGTTGTCAGCAGTGAAAATCAACATATCGAAGTTACGAAGTCTGTAAATAACTTTGTATATTGGCGTCCTTATTTGGCTTATTTTTCTGCTGGTGTAACTGTATGGTCATTTTCTGGCGCTACCAGAAAATTTGAAGTAAGTTCCTAATTTTTAATTTCTACATTTTGAATAACTACGATTTATGACGTTCTTTATTATGTGGAAGCCGGCCGCGGTGGTCTCGCGGTTCTAGGCGCGCAGTCAGGATCCGTGCGACTGCTACGGTCGCAGGTTCGAATCCTGCCTCGGGCATGGATGTGTGTGATGTCCTTAGGTTAGTTAGGTTTAAGTAGTTCTAAGTTCTAGGGGACTGATGACCACAGCAGTTGAGTCCCATAGTGCTCAGAGCCATTTGAACCATTATTATGTGGAAACTATATTTGTATTATGGGATACCTGAAAGGAGAATGCTAAAGGGTCAGAGTGAAAGATGCTGAGCTAGACCCACAATTTTTGTGTAGAGGAAGTAATAGCAATGTGGACATTCATAATGATAATGCATCTGTCTTATTCAACGATTATAATATTAATACGTGAGCATTGAAAATGGAAGTACAACACCGAGTTTTAAAATTAATTATACAAGGAGACTAATGAAACTTCTATAATTAGAAACGAAATTTACCGTAGATGCGCACAAAAGAAAAAATGTCATGTATATACATATCCATTAGGAGAGGTAAAAAGAAGTAAATACACAAATGAGAAAAGATTTTCCTTTGTCTCTGACATTGCAACAAACTTATTGTACGCCTAACGATCAGCTGCTTTATGGTAGAAACGACACACGGAAGTAACAATACTTCGTAAGGCTGAATTCTTGAGACGTTCATGATTAAATGTTGCATCGGGCAGCTACAATGTAGCAACTCCTTCGTCGTTGATGCTGTACAGTGGAAAACGAAACTTAGTAATGATGCCACCGGGGACAACAAACATTTTTATTAGCATCGTTTTTCCACTTGTTTTGGTCTAAGAGTAAACGGAACTAAATCTGTGCCGTCCACACCACAAAATTTAGAATGTTCTTAATTTTCAGTATCTTAATTTTGAGTGGCTACAACATCTCTTATTGTAAGGAAACCACACTGAAGCGCAAAAGAAACTGGCATAGCCATACGTATTCAAATACAGACATATGTAAACAGACAGAATGCTGCGCTGCGGTCGGCAACGTCCATATAAGACAACAAGTGTCTGGCGCAGCAGTTAGATCGGTTACAATCTGCTACAATCGCAGGTTATCAAGATTTAGCTGAGTTTGAACATGGTGTTACAGTCGGCGCACGAGCGATGAGACATAGCATCTCCGACGTAGCGATGAAGAGTGGATTTTCCCGTACGACCATTTCACGAGTGTACCGTGAATATCAGGAATTCGGTAAGACATCAAGTCCCCGACATCGCTGCGGCCGGAAAAAGATTTTCCAATAACGGGACCATCGACGACTGACGAGAATCGTTCAACGTGACAGACGTGCAACCCTTCCGCAACTTGCTGCAGATTTCAATGATGGGACACCAACAAGTGTCAGTGTGCGAACCATTCAACGAGACATCATCGATACGGGATTTCGGAGCCGAAGTCCCACTCGTGTACCGTTGATGACTGCACTATACAAAGCTTTAGTCCTCGCCTGGGCCCGTCAGTACCGACATTAGACTGTTGATGACAGGAAATATATTACCTGGTCTGTCGAGCCTCGTTTCAAATTGTATCGAGCGGGTGGACTTGTAGCGGTATGGAGACAACCTCATGAATCATGCATCCTGCATGTCAGCAGGAGACTATTCAAGCTGGTGGACGCTCTGTAATGGTGAGGGGCGTGTACAGTTGGAGTGATATGGAACCCCTGATCTAGATACGACTCTGTCAGATGACACGTACGTAAGCATCCTGTCTGATTACCTGCATCTATTCATGTCTACTGTACATTGTGACACACTTGGGGAGTTCCAGTTGGTAAATGAGACACCCCACACGTCCAGAATTACTAGAGTGGCTCTAGGAACACTCTTCTGAGTTTAAACACTTCCACTGACCATCAAACTTCCAAGACATGAACATTATTGAGCATATCTGGGATGCCTTGCAACGTGCTGTTCAGAAGAGGTGTCCACCCCCTCTTACTCTTACGGGCTTATGGACAGCCCTGCAGGATCCATGGTGTCAATTCCATCAAGCACTACTTCAGACAAGTGCATGCCACGTCGTGTTGTGGCACATCTGCGTGCTCGCGGGTTCTCTACACGATATTAGGCAGGTGTACCAGTTTTTTTTTACTCTTAAGTGTGTATTTGTGTTAGGCTATGTCTCAAAAGGGTGGGAATTTAAGGATATGGGACCTGGATAAACTGACTAAACCAGAAGTTGTACAGTGTTTCAGGGAGAGCGTAAGGGAACAAATGGCAGGAATTGCGAATACATAGAAAGAAGGATCCTTTATTGTATGATTATATGATAGCGGAACAAACACTGGTAGCAGTTACTTCTGTAAAATATCTGGGAGTATGCGTGCGGAACGATTTGAAATGGAACGATCATATAAAATTAATTGTTGGTAAGGCGGGTACCAGGTTGAGATTCATTGGGAGAGTCCTTAGAAAATGTAGTCCATCAACAAAGGAGGTGGCTTAAAAAACACTCGTTCGACCTATACTTGAGTATTGCTCATCAGTGTGGGATCCGTACTAGATCGGGTTGACGGGGGAGATAGAGAAGATCCAAAGAAGAGCGGCGCGTTTCGTCACAGGGTTATTTGGTAACCGTGATAGCGTTACGGAGATGTTTAACAAACTCAAGTGGCAGACTCTGCAAGAGAGGCGCTCTGCATCGCGGTGTAGCTTGCTCGCCAGGTTTCGAGAGGGTGCGTTTCTGGATGAGGTATCATTCGAATATATTGCTTCCCCCTAGTTATACCTCCCGAGGAGATCACGAATGTAAAATTAGAGAGATTAGAGCGCGCACGGAGGCTTTCAGACAGTCGTTCTTCCCGCGAACCATATTTGACTGGAACAGGAAAGGGAGGTAATGACAGTGGCACGTAAAGTGCCCTCCGCCACACACCGTTGGGTGGCTTGCGGAGTATAAATGTAGATGTAGATGCAGAATGGGGGAAAGAAATACAGTAGAAGAAGAATGGGTAGCTTTGAGGGATGAAGTAGTGAAGGCAGCAGAGGATCAAGTAGGTAAAAAGACGAGGGCTAGTAGAAACCCTTGGGTAACAGAAGAAATATTGAATTTAATTGATGAAAGGAGAAAATATAAAAATGCAGTAAATGGAGCAGGCAAAAAAGAATACAAACGTCTCAAAAATGAGGTCGACAGGAAGTGCAAAATGGCTAAGCAGGGATGGCTAGAGGATAAATGTAAGGATGTAGAGGCTTATCTCACTAGGGGTTATATAGATACTGCCTACAGGAAAATTAAAGAGACCTTTGGAGAAAAGAGAACCACTTGTATGAACATCAAGAGCTGAGATGGAAACCCAGTTCTAAGCAAAGAAGGGAAAGCAGAATGGTGGAAGGAGTATATAGGGGGTCTATACAAGGGCGATGTACTTGAGGACAGTGTTATGGAAATGGAAGAGGATGTAGATGAAGATGAAATGGGAGATATGATACTGTGTGAAGAGTTTGACAGAGCACTGAAAGACCTGAGTCGAAACAACGCCTCAGGAGTAGATAACATTCAATTAGAACTACTGACGCCCTTGGGAGAGCCAGTCCTGACAAAACTCTACCATCTGGTGAGCAAGATGTGTGAGACAGGCGAAATACCCTCAGACTTCAAGAAGAATATAATAATTCAAATCCCAAAGAAAGCAGGTGTTGACAGATGTGAAAATTACCGAACTATCAGTTTAATAAGTCACGGCTGCAAAATGCTAACACGAATTCTTTACAGACGAATGGAAAATTTAGTAGAAGCCGAACTCGGGGAAGATCAGCTTGGAATCCGTAGAAATGTTGGAACACGTGAGGCAATACTGACCCTACGACTTATCTTAGAAGAAAGACTAAGGAAAGGCAAACCTACGTTTCTAGCATTTGTAGACTTAGAGAAAGCTTTTGACAATGTTGATTGGAACACTCTCTTTCAAATTCTGAAGGTGGTAGGGGTAAAATACAGGGAGCGAAAGGCTATTTACAATTTGTATAGAAACCAAATGGCAGTTATAAGAGTTGAGGGGCATGAAAGGGAAGCAGGGGTTGGGAAGGGAGTGAGACAGGGTTGTAGCCTCTGCCCGATGTTATTCAATCTGTATATTGAGCAAGCAGTGAAGGAAACAAAAGAAAAATTCGGAGTAGGTATTAAAATCCATGGAGAAGTAATAAAAACTTTGAGGTTCGCCGATGACATTGTAATTCTGTCAAAGACAGCAAAGGACTTGGAAGAGCAGTTGAACGGAATGGATAGCGTCTTGAAAGGAGGATAAATGTAGACTGGCAATGGCAAGGAAAGCGTTTATGAAGAAGAGAATTTGTTAACATCAAGTCTAGATTCAAGTGTCAGGAAGTCGTTTCTGAAAGTATTTGTATGGAGCGTAGCCATGTATGGAAGTGAAACATGGACGAAAAATAGTTTGGAGCAGAAGAGAATAGAAGCTTTCGAAATGTGGTGCTACAGAAGAATGCTGAAGATTAGATGGGCAGATCACATGACTAATGAGGAGGTATTGAACAGAAATGGGGAGAAAAGAAATTTGTGGCACAACTTGACTAGAAGAAGGGATCGATTGATAGGACATGTTCTCAGGCATCAAGGGATACCAATTTAGTATTGGAGGACAGCGTGGAGGGTAAAAATCGTAGAGGGAGACCAAGAGATGAATACACTAAGCAGATTCAGAAGGATGTAGGTTGCAGTAGGTACTGGGAGATGAAGAAGCTTGCACAGGATAGAGTAGCATGGAGAGCTGCATCAAACCAGTCTCAGAACTGAAGATCACAACAACAACATGTTTCAAAGAAAAAGATTAACAGGTCGGACTGAAAGACGAAGAGCTAGAAAGACACAATTTTTTTTATTGAGAAAGTAACAGGAATAATTCAGATGTTGATAACGATAATTCTATTGTCGTTCGGAAGGATACATTTAAATGTGCACTGAACATACTGTAATTCCAAATAATTTTGAGAACTTTAATTGCGGTTTGATGAATTTACTCTGCAGATCTTAATCATTTCGCGTCTGAGTTGACTTTATGCGATACAACGACATTCACGTTTTGTTGTCAGAAGGGAAAAGTTAATTTGCCGCCATTAACACAAAATTTATTTTTCAACGCAGTGTATCAAAGACTCCCTTCAAATGATCGAACAATTAAAGAGCAATCAAAGCATTATTTCAAGAATGCACGTGGCTACGATGCATCATTTGCCATGGATCAGTTCTGCGGCTAAAATTCCAGGCACTTTAAGATACATGGCGTTTGATGTCACAGATCAGGTCCACTGTCGCAATTGGTCGAATTTCGACCTGAGGCGATACTAGTTCAACAGTAATGTCCGTGTCGTAGACTGCAAGCATTCTCAGTGTTCATTTAGAAATATCTTTCAATTCGATCAGGTTATTATGAAATTAATGATTTGTCTAAAAATGGTAAAATCCGGTTAGATTATATACCCTTCGTCTTAAACCTTCGGGTGGAATATTGTGATATATTGTGCTCCTATAGGAACGCATAGAGGTGTGTGGCTTTGGGGCAATGTAAAGGTATTACTTTAGCTGAAATGAAATTCGGCTGAATATTTTCGCTCACGTGAATTAATCCAGGGTGGACAGCTTTAATAGATGATAATGACAATATTGTTGTAGCGTAATAAAGCAGACAATAATATGAACAGCTAAGTATGCTACCAAGGCACATATGTTTGTTGAAGCTATTAGTACAACTGATGAACATGATATCTTCTGTAAATATTACAGAACGACAACGAAAGCAGACAATTGCCGACAACTGCCTAGAACTAGAACAAAGCTCCAATTGTTCTGCCTTACAAGAAAGGAGACAGACTAGATAATAAACAAGTGGTACACCTATCATCGTACTCTCCATAATGAATTAGGCGCACCGGAAAGTAATGTCGTTTTTATGCATTGAATTTAAACAGATCGTTTGTTAACTAGTTTTTATTTTAAATATATCGTAGTCACTCTCGTTATCAAAGTACCTTTGCGCAGTTTTTCAATGACGGATCGATAAAAAGTAATTGGTTTTTAGCGAAATATCTGGAGATGACATTTTGGACATCATCGAAAGTTTCACATTGTTTGCCATTCAGAAAATGTTGTGGCGTTCGGAATAAATCGAAACTGATGGCGCAGAATCGTGCGAGTATCGTAGGTGGGGCAGTACCTCCCGGGGTTCGTCTTGCGTAGTGCGGTCTTGCATTATCGTGTTGGAGAATAACGCCTTATCTGTTGATAATCGCTGGGCACTTTGCTGTTAAAGGTTGATTTACTCGATCCAGCTGTTCACAATAAAGATCTGCATTCACAGTTTGTCCGGGTTTTGGCGCTTCATAATGGGTGAACCCGCGAATACTCCGCCAAAGGAACAAAAGTGCCTTTTTGCGGTGTAAACCTGATTTAGCTCTACTTAGTGGCGATTCATTCGGAGAGAGCCACTGCCTTTTGGGTTTTGGATTATCATAGATGACCCAATTTTTACCTCCGTTGATGAAGCGATCAAACAACGCTTCAGTATTGTGCCGCTAAAGCCTATGATGGATTGGTTAGCTTTGTTTATCTGCACCAATCTGCTACAGATGTTCTTAGGTGGTCGACAAAGATTGCTTATGAGTGTTTGACAGTTCCTCGACATCCACCCTAAATGCGACGTTGTATAAAGTTGTTGGTCTACCTGATCGGTACGAATCGGAAAGATCAAAATCATCTGATCTGAACTTATAAAACCACGTTTGTCATTTACGAACGTCTAATACACTTGGATAAAGATCGCAAATGCTTTCGGTAACAACTCTTGCGTTACTATACTACCGAAACTCAAAAAGCAAATGATGTACCTCTTCTGGCATTTGCTTGGCCATTTCAACATAAATTGCAAAAAAATTAAGAATTAATTATTTACGAGTGAACAAGTCACTCAAACTTTAAAATGACTTAGGCACGACTTTGAAGTACATAATGAACTGATAAACGGCAAATGCATATCGATATGCGCAAGAACGACACTACTTTCTGGTCCCGCTAACGCAGGATATTCGCTGAAGTTGTCACTAGCCACTTAACGAAAACGTCAGATTTCAGTTAAGCAACAAACTTTAGAATTGGATTAGTACAATGGACCATTTGAGAGTCTTTAAACGAATTATTATAGAACTGTGAAAAGAGGATGTATTATCGCTTTGTCTGGAATTCATTTATTAGCGGAAAGCCTTTGACTCAGCTGTAACAAAATATGCAGGAACAACCCAGTAGCCCCCATCCCGATTTCTTACAGTATCCAACTCCTGTGTGTAAAACAGCTTCAAACGTCTGATTACTTTACAATTTAGTTTTTCACACACTATCAATGTTTATAAAATCAAATCTCCTGAACTACGAGTCGTGCAGCAATATAATTTCCCAGCAACATTCAGTGGTATACGTAAACAATGTATGCAAAATGTATTGCGAACAAAGTTAATAATAAAAAAAGTATTTAATTAAAAAAATCGCGATTGATACTGAACTTTTACTGCATGAGCCGCGAAAATGTAGTACAGAGAAAGCTTTTTCTGTTTTTTTTATTTTTATTTTATTTTTCGGTGGGTGTTAGGAAGGAATACACTGAAGAGCCAAAGAAATTGGTACACATGCCTAATATCATGTAGGGCCCCCGCGACCACGCGGAAGTGCCGCAACACGACTTGGCATGGACTCGTCTAATGACTGAAGTAGTGCTGGAGGGAATTGGCACCATGACACCATGAATCCAGCACGACAGCCCATAAATCCCTAAGAGTGCGAGAGGAGGAAAGATTTCTGAACAGCACGTTGCAAGGCATCCCAGATATGCTCAATAATGTTCTGGTTTGGGGATTTTGGTGGCCAGCGGAAGTATTTAAGCCCAGAAGAGTGTCCTGGAGCCACTCTGTAGCAATTCTGGACGTGCGGAGTGTCGTATTGTCGTGTTGGAATTGCCCAAGTCCGTCGGAATGCACAATGGACATGAATGGATGCAGGTGATCAGACAAGGCGCTTAGGTACGTGTCAGAGTCGTATCGGAGGTCCCATATCACTCCACCTGCACACGCCCAGCCGGCCGCTGTGGCCGAGCGGTTCTAGGCACTTCAGTTTGGAGCCGCGCGACCGCTACGGTCGCAGGTTCGAATCCTGCCTCGGGCATGGATGTGTGTGATGTCCTTAGGTTAGTTAGGTTTAAGTAGTTCTAAGTTCGGGGGGACTGATGACCTCAGATGTTAAGACCCATAGTGCTGAGAGCCATTTGAACCATTTTGCACACGTCCCACACCACTACAGAGCCCCCACCAGCTTGAACAGTCCCAAGCTGGCTGATATGCGGGATCCATGGATTCATGAGGTTGTCTCCATACCCCTACACGTCCATCCGCTCGATACAATTTGAAACGAGACTCGACGGACCAGGCAACATGTTGCCAGTCATCAACAGTTCAATGTCGGTGCTGACGGGCCCAGGCGAGGAGAAAAGTTTTGTATCTTGCAGTCATCAAGGGCATACAAGTGAGACTTCGGCACTGGAAGCCCATATCGATAATGTTGCTTTGAATGGTTCGCAAGCTGACACTTGTTGATGGCCCATCATTGAAATGTGTAGCAGTTTGCGGAAGGGTTGGACTTCTGTCCCGTTGGTCCCGTTCTTGCAGGATCTATTTCCGGCCGCAGCGATGTCGGAGATTTGATGTTTTACCGGATTCCTGATATTCACCCGTGAAATGGTCTTGCAGGAAAATCCCCATTTCATTGCTACCTCGGAGATGCTGTGTCCCATCACTAGTGCGCCGACTATAACACCACGTTCAGACTCACTTAAATCTTGATAACCTGCCTTGTAGCAGCAGTAACCGATCTAACAACTGCACCAGACACTTGCTGTCTTATGTAGGCGTTGTCGACCGCGGCCGCGTACTCTGCCTGTTTACATTGTATTTGAATTCGCATACCTACACCAGTTTCTTTGGCGCTTCTGTGTAGTTTCCTAAGGGTTTGAAATTATGTGTTAACTTTGTTGGAGGTCACCAAGCAGTCTCGTTCTCGATTACAGGGTGAATATAGGATAACTTGAGCGCTGTGAGTTAGTCTGCCTCAAGATACACGCATAGTTTCTAACTTTAATACTTGACTTATTGAGTTAAACTTTTAACATAATATTATACCTCTTAATGGGTAGATTATGACAGAACTGACTTTTTTTTTTAAATTCAGTCAGTACTTACCAGAAGAGAATTGCTCCTCTTGGAGAGCAAAAACAGCAAATGTACTCCTCTTTAAAAAGACTCTGACGGAAAAGTGGGCTACCAGGTACCTCAATCTTCTATCCTCGTTCCTCACCATAAACTTTGGCATCCAAACATGTTTATTCCCTTTTAACGCAGAATATTCCAAATCCTTCTACCCAGTCGCTCTTTGTACTGCAGCCTTCACACTCAGCATCTCCCTCTCACTGCCACTGTCTACATATGTCTCTCTCCCACTGTCTCCTTTGCACTTTCTCCTGTCTGCCTCTGCCATTGTCACGGTCTTCATCAGTTTCTCTCTCTCTTCCTTGCCACTGTCTCCTCTGTCAGTTTCTCTGTCCCTGTGTTCCACTGCCATTGTCTTTGTCCCAAAATTTTTGTTTCCCATTGGTACTCTCTCTTTCTTTTTCGCACACAGTCTGCTTTCTTGCTCTTCAACCATAATTGTTTCTCCCTTCTACACATGTCCTCGGGGATGGTTTGCTCGAAGTTTTTAGCCATAGACAGGGAAACTTTATCACACTTTATAGGGGATGGGGGAAATGTGCAAATTCTTTAGTGTTGAAGTTCACTGGTATGGTGAGTCCAGACCTCCTCAAGTTTATGTATAGTCTGTACCCATCTCTCTTTTTCATTTGCACTGTCTCCTCTCCCTTTTGCTCTCGCTGTTACTATCTCTATCTATCTCTCTTTCTCTTGTATTGCCACTATCTCTCACTGACAACAGCTGTCTCCCCTCTCTTTGGCTCCCACCACTATTGTCTTCGTCCTTCTCTCTTTCCCTTTCACTGAGACTTTCTCTCTCCCACCAACAGTGTCTCCTCTCTCTTTTTCTCTCCCAGTGGCACTGCCTCCTCTCTCTTCCACCGCGACTGTCTCTCTGATATCACAAAATGCTCGAATATGTTCTCAAGGCAAAACGTTTCGTGAGGAAGGCGGAATGAGGGTTGATGGGACTGGTCCCCTCTTTCCTGTCAGAGTCCTATAAAGAGGACCATATTCGTAATTTTTGTGTTCTGACAGCAGCATTTTCCAGCTGGTTCTCTTCTTTTTTCTGTTACAGCAGGGTGAGCTGCTTATATAAACGAATGCTGTAGGACAATAAAGTTTTAACAATTTATTTATATACTTCGACACATTTTTGTACTTTGACGCAAATAAACAACAAATAAGCACATATAATATGAAGTTAACACAAAATTGCCTCCCAGCGATCTCAAGCTCACTTTAAAGTTCCTTATAATTATAAAAATGGCACAACATTTTTAGGCTACACCTACAGTATACAAAAAATGCGGGGTTTGATTTACAAGCACAAAGAATTTCGTATCACGATATAACTTTTTGTAACTTGCGTACGCTACCGAATAATATCCAGGTCAAGAAAGCCTATATAGGCGTGAAGTACCAGTTATACAGAGTCATAAAGGTTTATTGTTGAAAAAAATGGTGGCTGAAAACATAGTGTGGTCACCTCAGAATCCTTGCGATGATCCCAGGCACATTCCCACGAGTTCACTTCGTCACTTAGAACTACGTTGGTACCCCAGATCGGATATTACGCGCCTATTTTATGTGCATGAGTACATAACTCTGAATCCCTGGATCTCGGTGAAGGATAATGACAAATGGTTCAAATGGCTCTAAGCAATATGGGACTTAACATCTGAGGTTATCAGCCCTCTAGACTTACAACTATGTAAACCTAACTAACCTGAGGACATCACACACATCCATGCCCGAGGCAGGATTCGAACCTGCGACCGTAGCAGCCGCGTGGTTCTGAACTGAAGCGCCTAGAACCGCACGACCACAGCGGCCGGCCGAATAATGACATCGAAAAAAGTTTCACGATTCCCCTAACACGTCATCTTCAGAACATACTTTAAAAATGTCGTCGATTTGCCACGAATAGAAATTATAGTAGTGGTCCTTCCCACATCTTGTACATTTGGTACCGAAAAATCATGGTTTTGATAACGGATAACGATTTTCGAAGGCGGGAAAATGGTTTCTCTAGATAAATGTATAAAGAATCTACAATTAAAATTTGAGCAATTTTCTGCCGTTAGTTATTTAGATAATTGCGGCCCACTGTGGTAAAACGGCTAAAAACCGGTTTCTGCATAAGTATGGTAACGGATAATGATATCGAAAAATGTGTCGAAATACCACGAGAATATCGTCTTAAGAGCAAACCTTACAAAATCGACGATTTATCATGAATGGAAATGACAGAAGTGGCATTCTCACAATCCAAAAATCATGAGTTTTCGAGGTTTTTTCTGGAACCACCCATGAACAAATGGTGCTTTTATAAGCAGCCTAAGGCCACATCTAATACAAACGGTCGCTAGGCCAAGGACTATCAGAAACAGTTGACCCCTTCTCTCTGTGATCAATAGAAGCTACCACTGGGAAGGATGGAGAAGAAACAGAGTGTGCCGTTTCAAAGGAAAGATCACAGTTTTGGTCTTAATCGATTTAAGGAAATAATGGAAAACTTAAACCAGGATGAATAGATGCGGATTTGAACCACGTTTGTTAACTTCATAAGAAAAGTAATGGTTGGCCCTAACAAAAAATATCTGATGCAAAGGCCTGTGTGAGTTCACAGAAGGTTTGTTAAGGCGCCTAGTGGGACTATGAAGGTGTTCATTGTGACGAACTGCACCCAGGAGGGTGTGTCCATTGCAGTAGGACATGTTGTAGACAACTGAGACGTTTTGCTGTGACCATGTAAGAAAAACGACTAAGGAAACTGCATCACGTGTTTCTGCTGTACGAGAACGTCTGTCTTCCCTCTGCTGATTTCACTTAAGAACCTATCCAGGAGCTTGGCTGGGAAGCAATCACTACTGCACTTACTCTTCTAATCGTCCACCCACCAACGTTTACCTTTCTCGCTCATTATCGAACAACTATCAAAAAAATTTCTTTGGGGACGAAAAAGCAATTTAAACTTGGAATGAGGACATCTTCATCTACAAACCAGTAGCTTTCTACGGGCATGGAATCAAAACAGCTACATAAACATCTTGATGATAAATTGAAGACATTAGTGTAATAACTAGATACGTCCACTTTGGACCTAAAATGAGATTTTACTATCATTGCACAGTTTGGAAATTTCTTTATCGTATAGTTCAAAAATGCGATCTGTCTATGCGGTCAGTTCAGAATAACATAGGGAATCCATTGCACAGAAGTATGTAGTTCGCTGTAGTGTACCATTATTACAACTTACCTATCATGACTTCGTCATTCAGAAAGCCTCATCTACAACGATTTTTACTGAGAAATAAATTATAAAGTGCCTCTACCAGTTAAATATGAGAAATATAAAGAAGTCATGAAGCTTGCCAAGAAGAGTGTGGCAGTCTCAGACATGGAATTTTATTAAAAGGTGGTCCTTGAGAGAACTGTTACGAACGCTACATCCAGTTCATCAGAAGGAGAAACAATGAAATTGTCATTAACATTCCACGTCTATGACTTTTATTAGCGTATCCATTTTTATTTTCTTATTTTGCAGCTCTCAGACTCTTCATCATATTCGATAAACTGTAAGGTGCTAAGAGCTGTTGCTTCTTTAGTTACTTGTTTATTTTCTGACATCATATTCAAAAACAAAAGTTGTTTTGTGCACGAGCAAGACAAATCCAATTTTTTTAAATTCATTAAATATCATAGTACATCTGTGTTTGATTATGAAATAAGCAGTTACGGTGCGTTGATGAACTAAGTAAGAGTTGGGATGACATCGATTAATAAGGTTTCCCATTTTCTGGACAGGTTTTGTGGGTTACTGGGAAGTATCTAAACGTGAATTATCTGGTTATTGCACCAATGTGCTCAATTTATATCTTACGTTTTTCCTGTTTCATTGAATAAATCAACAACAAGCGCTATGAAATACCCATTGCTCTAAGACAAATGTATTACAGCTCACCATGCTAACCTTACAACGAAAGTCTACCTCAATAAACAAAAAATATTGTTAATACGGGCATGCGCAAAACCTCGCACATGGGTAAGATATTATACGCTTTTGATCTTGATATGGTCTTTATCTGCGTGAAGTCCTGTTGCCTATCCTAGAAACATTTTGGGACTACCAGGAAAATACGTAAATTTGGCAGTGAGAGCAACCAAAACAAAATCTAATTAACAAATTAGTCAATACCACGCAACGATCAATCATACTGTGTCACAGGAAAGTAAAAATGATGTCAGTATAAGTAAAAAATACAAGTTTTAACTAGGGTGCAATGTCTCAATTTCTGAAGTTTTACACCGCTACGTCTAGGGACACTAGATTGACATTATGAGAAGACTTAAGATGGAGAAATTAAGGTTTCCTTACCGATTTTCGATCTGGAAGGTCGTAGCTTCGTAAGAGAGGAAGTGAAAACATGACAAATCGTCTAGGTCTCCAGCGAGATTGGAACCATGACCTAGCGGATCTGCCCCTCCACCAAGTGGCCACTTCACCACTAACACAAAATATCGATACTGCCTGTGGTACACTATCATTGCCATAGTTATTGATAACACAGATAATTCACAATATAAGATATGAGTTTAGATTGTGTGTGAAATTGTCTTCCTGGAATCAAATCATTTATTTAAAAAACCGATGTTACACCTTAAGCGAGAATCATTCAGATACAAGAAACTATCAAGCGAATTTAGCACGATAGTTCTCAGACCACTCCAGGAAGTTAATAGACGATCACGTAGTTGCCAAAAGTATTCAACAATGCTGCCAACTCTCAATTAGACCGGCGACAGTGACAGCCAATCTGTTTCTTGAGTTGGGTTCCAGATGGGAAACTCGTACTTCAAAGATACAACAGCGCTGGAAGCCAAAATTCCTAAGGCACAGGCCAACGACTTCGTTCGCATTTCTGTAACTGTGATTTGGGTCTAAAGCGTAGATACGAATAGTGGCCAGACGCACCGAGTACAGCTCGAACATGATAACTAAAGAGCAATGAGGATTATCATCGGAACAGTTTTAATCTTTAGTAACTGTTATAGGTATTTTTGTATTTCTGTCTTAAGAACACTGAAAACTAAAAATATCATTCCCAGAAGCGATCCATTTTCTTAGCATCCCCAGGTGCTAGTAACATTATGACCAAATAACATTCTTTTTAATGAGCAATAGTATCAGGACACACATTGATGGCAGCAGGGGCTATCTTGAAAAAGTAAACATCAAAGTATTGGACTACACAACGAAAAGTTTTTATATTTCCTCTGTTTGAAGTATCTAAGGACACTGAAAAATAAAAGGCTTTATGAAGCGTGACATTCTAGGGCGTTAGTTCTTCCACACGAAATTTTAGATGCAGTATTATTGTCTGGAAGAAAGGAATGATGCAATTTCATTTGCCAATCTAATTACTCGTAACTAAGGTCGTGTTTTACATTGCGATAAACAGATGCAAATTACGCACATATCGCGCCATCTTCTTCACACGATATTTCTTCACATAGAAAGTTGCAATTGTTTTATTTTTACGACGCTACTCTTGTGCCAGAATGTGTTATTGTGTTCCTTCAGATTTTCTCGAAGACGTAACATGGCAAATTACATACTTTTCTGTGATTTAGTTTTGTTTCATCAACCATTTGGGAAAATCTTTGTTTTCAAACTCGTCTTTGGTGAAAGCCGTATTTCTTTTACCTTTATTCTTTGGGACAGACGAGCTTGACAAACTGTCTCCATCATTCCGGGAAGGACGAAGTATCTTTCCCGAACGCCGACCGTTTCTGATTCTACAATGCTCGAATTGGGTATGAAATCAGCTGGCAACTTAACTGTCCAAAAGCCCCTAATTTAACAAGAGGCAAATGTGTATTTTAGATCATGTATGGTGACAGGGAGAGAAAATTAACACATCATTCTTTCTCTTCGTACGTATGATTCGCAAATTAGGCCTAAGACGCAATGAAAGTATGTATCGAGTTCCTGTACCCTGAGTCCTGGACAGTATTTAAAATTCCGAGACAATGCCGCTGAAAACTGGACGGGTGGCATTTTAAGACGTGTGTTTACACTGTTCCAGTGTTGACACGCTGGTCAGGCTTTCCTGGAGAATGGTGGACCTTTGCCAAGGAGCGATGATGTTGTTAACAGTTAAATAACTGACCATTCAACCTTGACTTAACGGTCATCTTATCGGATATCGGCATTCGGCTACGGCCACTGTATCTGTAACCGATAGAAGCTCTCCCCTGTGTTGATATCTCGGCGCTAAGCACGTTCTCTGCCCTTTCTGTCGCCCACAAACGATATTAATTTACTACTAGTATCGCATGGGAGACACCAAGAAGTTGTATTCCGGTTCAAGCGTAAGACATCATACCTACAAGAGAACGACAGAAAACGACAGAAGCTTAGAACGGAAGTGACTCACAAGAGGCGGCGGGGGGAGCATACGAAAGTTGAGTGAGTCACGGAACAAATGTCACGATTGCACAAGCTTGTGCGTTCGGGGAAGAGGTAGTATGAGAGCCCACAAACGCGTTGAAATTCCGATCGGAAATGGGGAATACACAACGACGAAAGAGCTATCAACACGTTTCACAAATTTATTGTCTTCTTTTATACACTTCCTGACAAAAATGTGGAGCACCCGGAAGGGTTGGAGGAAGAACATCAACGTCTCGCACTTAGTTTATAGAGACACGTGGAATAGGTGGACGAGTATTGTCCTACTGATGAAATGGTACCAATATGCTGTCGGATGAGAATGCAGTAGATCCGTGAGTGGCGTCAAGAGTTCCACCAATCGCCTCCAGGGTGATATGGAGTCATATGTAGAGTTGTACTATGTCAAAACTACAGATCAGTAGTTTAGGTACACGATGTACACTCAGCCAACAGATATGGGATAGCGTTGTGCACATATACAAATGGTGGCAAGTATAGTGTACACAAGGTATGAAAGGGTAGTTCATTGGCGCAGCTGTCGTTTGCAGTCAGCTGATTCATGTGAAAAGATTTACGACGTGCTTCTGACCGCACTTTGAAAGTGGAATGGTAGTTGCAAGTAGACGTATCGGTGATTCCTTTCCGGAAATCTATAGAGACTTCGATATTCAGGGATCCACAGGGTCAAGAGTGTGCTGGGAATACCAAATTTTAGGCACTACCTCTCACCACAGATACTGCAGTGGCCAACGGCCTTCACTTCACGACCGAGAGAAGTGGTGTTTGCGTAGAGTTGTCAGTGCTAACAGACAAGCAGCACTGTGTGAAATAACCGCGGAAATCAATGTGGGACGTACGACGAACATACCCATTATGACAGTGTGTGGAGGAATTTGGCATTAATGCGATATGGCGGTAGACTCCCGACGCGAGTGCCTTTGTTAACAGTATACGACATCGCCTGCAGCGCCTCTCCTGGGCTCTTGACCATATCTGTTGGACCGTAGAAAACTGGAAAAACGTGGCCTGGTGAGATGAGTCCCGATTTCCTCAGGTAAGAGCCGATTGTAGGGATCGTGCCTGGAGCAGACCCCACAATGCCATGGAACCAAAATGTCAAGAAAGCACTGTGCAAGCTGGTGGTTGCTCCATAGTGGTGTGGCATGTGTTTACGTGGAACGGACTGGTGCCTCTGGTCCAACTGAACCGATCATTGACTGGAAACCGTTATTTTCGGTTACTTGGACAGCATTTGCTGCAATTATTTGTCATGATGTTCACAAACTACGATGGAATTTTTATGGATGATAATTCGCGATGTCATTGTGTGCCAGTTGTTCATAATTGAAGAACATTATGGACGACTCGAGGGAATGATTTGGCCACCCACGTCATGCGACATGAATCCCGTCCACAAGTATGAAGAGGTCAGTTCGTGAACAAAATCCTGCACCGGCAACACTTCCGCAATTATGGACGGCTATAGAGGGAGCATGATTCAGTATTTCTGCAGGGGACTTCAAAAGCCTTGATGATTCCATGCCACGTCGACCTGCTGCACTCTGATGGGCAGAAAGAGAACCACACGATGTTAGGACGTATCCCATGATTTTTGTCACCTCAGTATGAATGAGGTAGTAAGTGCTAAGATTAACAGTAGTATTGGTAGCATTGGTAGAGAAAGAAATGTAAATGAATGTGTAAGAGTGAAAGGGGGAGCCGACAACTTCCCTTTCTCTTTTTGTTTGTTTTGCACATAATTACAATTGCACATCATTCGGTGTTAGTCCGCTGTGTATTTTATATCCTTACAGAATGTGAACTGCATTATGTAAGCAATAAAAGTTACATGGTCACGTGACTACAATTTACACACACAAACGTATATATATATATATATATATATATATATATATATATATATATATAGTCGTCATTTTGCACTCAATAGTGCGTTCTTCATCATGACCAAACGAACAAGCAAGCAAACAAAAAAAACAAAGAGAAGGTGTCCGTTCCCTGTTTCACTGTTACACATTCTTTTATGTCTCTTTCCCTACCGATGGTGCGAACACTACCGTTAATCCTAGCACTTACTACCTCATTCATACTGAGGGGACAGAAATTATGGGATACTTCCTAATATCGTGTGGATCTCTTTTAGCCCTGTGTAGTGCAGCACATCGACGTGGTATGTACTCATCAAGGTTTTGGAAGTCCCCTACAGAAATACAGAGACATGCTCCCTCTATAGCCGTCCATAATTGCGGAAGTATTGCCGGTGCAGGGTTTTCTACACGAACTGACCTCTGCATAAATGTGGATGGGGTTGACGTCGCGCGATGTGGTTGGCCAAATAATTCCCTCGAATTGTCCAGAAAGTTCTTCAAACCAATCATTAACAATTGTCACACAGCGACATGGCGAATTGTCATCGATAAAAATTCCATGTTGGTTTGGAAACATCAAGACAAATAATTGCTGCAAATGGTCTCCAAGAAACCAAAAATTACCATTTCCAGGCAATGATCGATTTAGTTGGACCAGAGATCCTAGTCCATTCCACGTAAACACAGGCCACACCATTATGGAGCAATCACCAGCTTGCACAGTGCTTTTTTGAAATCTTGGTTCTGTGGCTTTGTGGGGTATGCTCCACACTCGATCCCTACAATCAGCTCTTACCCACGGAAATACCGAGTCGTCTGGGCAGGCCACGATTTTCCATATTTCTACGGTCCAACCGATATGGTCACGAACTTACTGATGCAATTATTTACCAACAGCCGTATGTATTGTAGAAATTTATTTTATTTTATGAACTTCTATGTGCCACCAGTTTCGGCATTACATCGATGGCCGGCCGGAGTGGCCAAGCGGTTCTGGACGCTACAGTCTGGAACCGCGCGACCGATACCGTCACAGGTTCGAACCCTGCCTCGGGCATGGATATGTGGAATGTCCTTAGGTTAGTTAGGTTTAAGTAGTTCTAAGTTCTAGGGGACTGATGGCCACAGCAGTTAAGTCCCATAGTGCTCAGAGCCATTTGAACCATTTTATTGCCATCTTCAGGCCCCACTCGTCATAGTCGTAAAATTGCTATACACGGAAGGAGCCATGTAACTGGATCCGTGAGTCACGTCATCCTGCAACAGCTCTTGGTGGCCAGGCGACACAGACTGAACTCGCCATATCGCATAACGCCGAATTCCTGCACACTGTCATAACGGGTACGGTCGTCGTACGTCCCACATTGATTTCCGCGCCTTATTTCACACAGTGCTTCATGTCTCTAAGCACTGACAACTCTACGCAAACGCCACTACCTTCGGTCGTGAAGTGAAGGCCGTTGGCCACTGCGTTGTCAATGGTGAGAGGTTATAATGAAACAGCCTTACCCAAAAGTCATAGGAAATGTCTGATACCACCCTTTTTGTATGTATCCGGGTGGTTGTCGGACGATTTGCTGCTTCCTAGGATGTTGTAGAGATACAAGTGTCATTCGACTCAGTTTACTAGAAAGCTGAATATTTTTTGATGACTTGAAAAATGTTTTTGGAGGAACGTATATTGTTGTCATTATCAAGAGATTGTTGTCATCAACAAAATTACGTACAAACGCTGGATTGAATGTATAATAAAGAAACTGAAGGGATAAATATATTAAAATGCTGTGGAAGTGTTGGCATAGTTGGCTGCGCCTCTAATTACCATAATTACAATCGAGTAAGGAGCTAACACAGAAAACACCTTTATCTTAAGAAACAGCATAAAAGTTATTGCCAAGCGATGAATTTTCATTTGTTATTTATTTTCATGTCTTCCTCTGCAATTAATAGTCTTTGTAATTACATTTCTTACTAACTCTGCAACTGTTTCCTTTCACAGTTTTCCAATTTCAGAATTTGATGCTTTATGTGTAACTTTCTCGTATGCAGTCAGATAAAGCACAAGATTTGTAATGTCATTGAATGTTAGGAACCAAAACCATACTGTAATTAATTACGTAACTAAAATAATACGAGAGACAATATTGTAATTGAAGTTCAGAATTATTTTCTTATGGAAAACTACAGATATTACTAGAAAAGATTGTAATTCAAATATTGCATACTATACCTTATTCGGCTATAACATCAGTTTTGTAAATTTTAATTGTAACATTGAAATTGTACAAATTTAACAATGCTTTATTTTGGAAGCTATTGTTAAAATCCCATATAAATCGATGCAGCGAAACTGCGAGTTAGTTGTTGTTGTTGAGTCTGCTTCATAGTCTGTTTGTCAGACAAGTCAGTGATGTCGGTGAAGTGCTTTGTTTAAACGTGTCGAGGGTGCAGTTCTATTGTCAATAAATAATGAGAAGTTGTAAATTTATGTTCTTTCATCAAAATGAACTCCAGGAAAATGTTAAGTAAGTAACGATCAAGAAGAATGTAGCATCGTTACATGGTAATGCCTAAAATTTGGTATTCCCAGCACACTCTTGGCCCTGTGGATCTCGGAATATTGAAGTCTCTAAAGATTTCCGGAAAAGAAAGTCCGATACGTCTAGCTGCAACTTTCAAAGTGCGTTAATTACCTTTGTGCAGTCACAACCACGCCGTAAATCTTTTCACATGAATCAGCTGACTGCAAATGACAGCTGCGCCAATGGCCCACTCTTTTATACCTTGTTTACACTGTGGCAGTGATATTTTTCATGTCTGGTGCAAAGTGATATCAAAAGTGCGCGAAAGTTTTTTTTTTTTTTGGTCGTGTGTTGTTTTTTCTCTTTGCCGTAAGACTATAGAGTCTCCTAGTTTTTGTTACTTCTCTTTTGTTTTTTTTAGTTCCTTCTCATTGTGAGTTTTTACGAATAAATATTTTTTCGTTAACTAATTATACCGGACGGCTATGCAGTTATTTGTTGTAGGCAAGTCGCCTACATAATTGGTGACCCAGGCGTGATTTGAACACGCAACCTTCTGATCTGGAGTCAGAGGGCCTCACACACGTTCACGTGGACCTGGTTGGACCTCTCCCACAGTCAGAGGATTACAGATATTTGTTTACGGCCATAGATAGGTGCACAAGATGGGCAGAAGCAACTCCAATAGTCGATATTTCAGCCGAAACTACTGCTAAGACGTTTATGTGTACGTGGGTTGCCCGTTTTGGATGCCCCCTTCATGTCACAACTGACCAAGGACGTCAGTTCGAATGTACGTTGTTCCTCGAGCATTCCAAAATGTGCGGTTTCCAGCGCCACCACACGACTATCTATCACCCTGCCAGTAATGGTATGGTCGAACGATGGCGCAGAACACTCAAAGCAGCATTGATGTGTCGTCAAGAGAGATGGACGGAAGCATTACCATTAGTGTCGTTAGGCCTGCGGACAGCTCACAAACCCGATATTGGTGCATTAGTTGCCGAGATCGTTTACAGCGAGCCGCTACGGATTCCTGCAGATTATTTAGTACCAACCTCACTACCTGGATCAGAGGGCCTCACACACTGGGTGCAGCAGCTGAAACGTCACTGCACAAATATACGTTGCCCGCCACCTTCTCGCGATGGCAGCCGTAAGGTGTTTGTACACAAAGACTTATACAATTGCTCTAACGTAATGTTGCGAACAGACTGTCAAATCGCCTTTACAACCACCATATACGGGCCCATTTCAGGTGCTGAGTAGAAATAAGCATATCGTAGACATAATGTGCAATGGTGTTCCGACGAAGGTATCGATTGAACGTGTCAAGCCAGCATGGGTTTTACCCTCTCCGACCTCTGACAGCACGCCTGTGCATCAACACATGATGCACGCAGAGCATACCGAAACACCGCTCAGTACATCGTCCGAGACAGGTAAATCACCACCACAAACAACAACGTCACCGCCCCCGAGACACCCGACGCACACCAGAGTTGGACGTCGAATAAAATTCAAGTATCAAGATATCCCTGGGGCTCCGCACTTTAAGGGGGGGGGGGGGGGGGGGGGGCTGTGTGGCAGTGATATTTTTCATGTCTGGTGCAAAGTGATATCAAAAGTGCGCGAGAGTTTTTTTTGGTCATGTGTTGTTTTTTATCTTTGCAGTAAGACTATAGAGTCTCCTAGTTTTTGTTACTTCTCTTTTGTTTTTTTAGTTCCTTCTCATTGTGAGTTTTTACGAATAAATATTTTTTCGTTAACTAATTATACCAGACGGCTATGCAATTATTTGTTGTAGGCAAGTCGCCTACAGCACTATACTTACCGCCATTTGTATATCCAATATGTCGGCTGAGTGTATGTCGTGTACCTAAGCTATTGATGTGTAGTTTTGGTACAGTGCAACTCTATATATGACTCCATGTCACAGTGGAGGCGATTGGTGGAACTCTTGACGCCACTCACGGATCTACTGCATTCTCATCCGACAGCATATTGGTACCATTTCATCAGTAGGACAATACTCGTCCACCTATTCCACGTGTCTCTATAAACTAAGTGCGAGACGTTGATGTTCTTCCTCCAACCCTTCCGGGTGCTCCACGTTTTTATCAGGAAGTGTGTAAAAGAAGAAAATAAATTTGTGAGACTTGTTGATAGCTCTTTCGTCGTTGTGTATTCCCGCATTTCCGATCGGTATCTCAACGCGTTTGTGGGCTCGCATACTACCTCTTCCCCGAACGCACAAGCTTGTGCAATCGTGACATTTGTTCCGTGAATCACTCAACTTTCCTATGCTGCCCCCCGCGGCTTCTTGTGGGCCACTTCCGTTCTGAGCTAAGCTTCTGTCGTTTCCTTGTTTCCTTCTTGATGCAATAATTTACCAACAGCCGTATGTATTGTAAAAATTTATTTTATTTTATGAGCTTCTATGTGCATAAATAATAAAATAAATTTCTACAATACACACGGCTGTTGGTAAATTATTGCATCAAGAAGTTCATGCCAGCCGTCGTCCCACGATCCATAATGGATCAACGAAGATCTATCGTTTTCTGTCGTTCCCTTGTAGGTATGTTGTCTTACGCTTGACACGCAGTACAACATCTTGGTGTCTCCCTAATAATAGTAAACTGATGTCGTTTGTGAGCGACAGAAAGGGCAGAGAACGTGCTCAGCGCCGAGATATCGTCAACACACAACACAGGGGAGGGCTTCTATCGGTTACAGATACAGTGGCCGTTGCCGAATGCCGATATCCGATAAGATGACCGTTAGGACAAGGTTGAATGATCAGTTATTTAACTGTTCATCATCGCTCCTTGGCAGAGGTCCAGCATTCTCCAGGAAAGTCTGGGCAGCGTGTCAACCCTGGAACAGTGTGAACACATGTCCTAAAATGCTACCCATCGAGTTTCCAGCGGGATTGTCCCGGAATTTTAAATACTGTCCAGGAACCAGGGTACAGGAACTCGGTACATACTTTTATTGCGTCTTAATTTGTGAATCATTTATGAAGAGAAAGAATGATGTGTTAATTTTCTCTCCCTGTCACCATACATGATCTAAAATACACATTTGCCTCTTGTTAAATTAGGGGCTTTTGGACAGATAAGTTGCCAGCTGATTTCATACCCAATTCGAGCATTGTAGAATCAGAAACGGTCGGCGTTCGGGACAGATACTTCGTCCTTCCCGGAATGATGGAGACAGTTCGTCAAGTTCGTCTGTCCCAAAGAATAAAGGTAAGAGAAATACGGTATTCAACAAAGACAAGTTTGAAAACAATGACTTTTCCATATGATTCGTGAGAGAAAACGACATCAAAGCAATGTACGTAATTTTCCCTGTTGCGTTTTCGAGAAAATCTGAAGGAAGGAAAGCTATATTCGATCATCAGAAGACACAAAAACATATTCTGGCACAAGAATGGTGTCGTAAAAATAAAACAATTACAACCTTCTTCGCGAAGAAACAGACTGAGGAAGATGCGTGCGTAATTTGCATCTGTTTGTCACAGTGTAAAACATGCCCTTACTTACAAGTAATTAGATTGCCAAATGAAATTGCATCATTTCTCGTTTTCAGACAATAATACTGCATCTGAAATTTCGTGTGGAAGAACTAACGCCCTAGAAACAGTCACGCTTCATGAAGCCTTTTATTTTTCAGTGTCCTTAGATACTTCAAACAGAGGAAATATAAAAACTTTTCGTTGTGTAGTCCAATACTTTGATGTTTACTTTCAAGATAGCCCCTGCGCACATCAACTTGTTTCCTTATACTATTGCTCATTAAAAAGAATGTTATTTGGTCATAATGTTACCAACGCCTAGGGATGCTAAGAAAGTGGATTGCTTCTGGGAATTATATTTTTAGTTTTCAGTGTTCTTAAGACAGAAATACAAAAATACCGACAACAATTACTGAAAAGTAAGACCTCTCAAATGATAAACTCCATTGCTCTTTATTTATTATGTTCGAGTTGTAGTGGGTGAGTATGAAGACTATTCGTATCTGCCCTTTAGACCCAAATCATAGTTACAGAGATGCGAACGAAGTCATTGGCCTATGCCTTAGGAGAGGTGTTTTTGCTCGCAACCTATGTGTTGGCAGCTGGCGCTGCTGCATCTTCGAAGCACGAGCTTCCCGTGTGGCATCCAGCGCAAGAAATATCCTTGTCTAATTTGAAAAATATGTAAAAATCTGCCAACCGGTTGCACAGGTTTTCTATATACTTTGACCAGGTTTCGTCACCTCTAAGGGTGACTTCATCAGAAGGTAAGGTAATTACATGAAGAACATATCGTCAAAGATGTAGGTACAGTGATTTAAGAGCTGAGTTGCTCAAGTCATACATTAAAATATAAGACATAATGTTCTTCAAAAGTCAAACATTAAAACATAAGTAACACCGGTGTAGAGTGAGGAGACTGACTAGTCTAGTTAGCAGATTTTTACATATTTTTCAAATTTGTGTGTACGGTTGCTGCAAACGTCAGCCATGTTCAAAGTTGTATCCTTGTCTAACGCATATTGAACGATGCTTTTGAATTTTTCCCATTTGTGTTGCATATCTTCGTCCTCAGCACTGAACATTTGAGGTCGATTCTGCAATTTGTACCATGTCATTCTTGGTGAGCAAAAATACTTTTCTACTGCACTTTGATGGCCATTCTACGAGAGGCATTTGAAAAGTCCGTGCAAAAATAAAAACTACTTATGTGTTTGGGGTAAACCTTTTTTATTTTTCGACAGTCTCCTTTTACACACTTCGCTCAACGCTGTTCTAATTTGTTGATCCCTTCCGAATAATAGGAAATGTCAAAGTCTGAAAAATAGCTATTAGTTGTTGCAATCACCTCATTTGAATAAAATCTTTGTCCTGCCAGCCATTTCTTCAAATTGGGGAACAAATAATAGTGCGAGGGAGCCAAGTCTGGAGAATAGGGGGGACGTGAAACGAGTTGGAATCCTGTTTCCATTAATTTTGCGATCATTTAACAGCTGAGGTGTGTGCTGGTGCATTGTCATGATGGAAAAGGACTTCCTTGCGGTCCAGTTGCCGGCGTTTTTCTTGCAGCTTGCTTTTCAAATGGACGAATAACAATGAATAATATTCACCTGTAATAGTTTTACACTTTTCCAGATAGTCGCTGAATATTATTCCCTGCGAATCCCAAAAGACAGCGCCAGAACATTTCCGGCTGAAGGAAAGGTCTTCACATTTTTGGCGCATATTCTCCCTTGGTAACCCATTGTTGAGATTGTTGTTTGTTCCCAGGTGTATAGCAATGCATCCAGGTTTCATCCACAGTGACGAAACGATGCTTTAAGTCCTGCGGATTCTTCCTGAACAGCTGCAAACCTTCCTTGCAACACTTCACATGATTACATTTTTGGTCAAGCGTGAGCAATCACAGAACGCATCTTGCGGACAGCTTTCTCATGTCCAAATGTTTATGCAAAATATTATGTACCCGTTCATTTGAGATGCCCACAGCACTAGCAATCTCACGCACCTTAACTTTTCTGTCATCCATCACCATATCATGGATTTTATCAATGATTTCTGGAGTCATAATCTCCACAGGGCGTCCAGAACGTTCGGCATCACTTGTACCCATATGGCCACTCCGAAAATTTTGAAACCACTTATAAACTGTTCTAATCGAAGGTGCAGAGTCACCGTAATGTTTACCAAGCTTCTCTTTAGTCTCATGAGGCGTTTTACCTCTCATAAAGTAATGTGAAAATCACCACGCCAAATTCTTTTTCGTCCATTTTTTGACAATCACTCGACTTCCTTGATCCACACGAATGCCAAACACAAAAAAAAAAAAAAAGAAATGACCAGTATGGCTGAAACTTGGTGTTCATTCTTTCCAAAGATGGTACTAACTAAACATGACCTCGATACGCGCCGGTGGTGCCATTTCTCGGACTTTGCACGGAGTTTTCAAACACCCCTCGTATCTGTCACGGAGGATTACTGTTCTAATGATTTTCTTACCTGGCAGTAGTGTGCACATGTACAAAGTGACACTGACAACTGAGCATGTCTTCTCAGTGCTTAATTTTTATGTCAGGCAGAGTGTTTAATATTACTCGAAAGCAGGATGCGAAACATCAACTGTTCTTATGTTTTTGGATTAATGCTCTTGATGACTGTTCATTGTAGTCATTCCGTTAGATGTCTGGTTTCTTTTTAATATATGCATCCACACTTTGAAAACCACTGTGAAGTACAAGGCAGAGGGTGCTTTGCATTCTAAAAGATCCTTGGGCTTTGTCCTGCTCCATTTGTGTATGGAGTGTAGGAAGAACGATTGCGTAAATGCCTCTGTGCACACACTGTAATTAGTCTTAACTTGTTCCCATGATCTCTATGAGAGTGATGTGTAGGCGGTTGCAGTATATTCCTACCTTCCTCAGTCAAAGTTGGTAGTTGAAAGTTACTAAACAAGCATTCACATGATAGTACACTATACGTAAAACTGGTGCTTCATAACTTCATGATAACATAACATTTGAAACTGTATAATTGTAAAGCTGTACATCCTTCCAATCCTTTGTCGGCCACTCCCTACTCTGCAACGATATACAGATGTTACAGGAGATAAGTGATTAATGTCCCATCGACAAAGAGGTCATCAGAGACAGGGCACAAGCTCGGATTAGGAAAGGATGTGGAAGGAAAGCGGCATTGCCCTTTCAAAGGAACCATCCCAGCAGTTGCCTAAATCGATTTAGAGAAACTATGGAAGGCCTAAATCAGGATGGCCAGATGCGGGGTTGAACTGCAGTGCTCCCGAATGCGAGTCCAGTGTAAAGAAGTTACAGTTCTTGCCAAAAATCTTGAGACTGAAGATATAACTTACATACAGAAATAATGAAACACATAGATTTTGTAATAATTTGAATTTATAGAAATTGAGTTAATAAATTAATTAAGTACTTGAAATATTTTAGTTTTATATTGTAATTTAAGAAAAACATTAGCCGAGGGTGCTAATGTGCTGCTTCCTGGACTTGGGTAAGCGCGCTGGCCGCAGATCAAATTCGCCTGGTGGATTAACGACAAGGGCCGGTGTGCTGGCCAGCCTGGATGTGGTTTCTATGTAGTTTTCCACATCCCATTAGGTGAATACCAGGCTGGTCCCCACGTCCTGCCTCAAGTTACACCACTCACAGAAAAACGTTCGCGCTATTTCATGAATTACACTCGACACACACAGCTGGGGTACACTAATTCCATCCGGGGGGAGGGGGGGGGGGGTATGGGGTGGCGACAGGAAGGGCATCTGGCCACCCTCTGACGCTAACATCGCCAAAGGCCACAGCAAATTATGACTGTAAGTAGAAAAATAATTAAACAAATTACTAATACCTGAACTTGGATGCGAAAGGATCATGTGCATAATCATTATTTATGCAATCTTTGCTTCAAAAATAAACCTGTAGTGATTTATCTGAATTTTGCATACGAAAATGATAAACGGAACTTGATGATGCAGCGCCATAGCATAAAAACGATAACCATTGAAATGAATGTCCGCACTTTGGACATATTACACAGCATTTCTTGGCTTCATGAATCATTGTCGTTTGCTTGTAAACCAATTGTTTCATTTTCTACACATATAAAAGTCAAGAAGTCTCAAGTCTGATGAATATGCGGGCCATTTTGTTTATCCAAAATGACTGATACAGCAATCTCCAAATGTTCAGTTAAGAAGGTTGAAAGATTATAGTGTAAAAATACCTGCATTTTGGTTTGAGTGGACCTGTAATTACAGCGTGGTGGACAGGGTTGTGAATAGTTTCGACAGACGTTTGGGCCATGGAAACTTTCACTGGGGAACTTCTGTATGTGTCAATGTGTGACAGATTTCTAGGAAGGAATGCTGAATATAGAGCACTTAAGAGAAAAATTTAAGCTCTTATATTGCAGCCCAGCTTGGAATACTTTTGTGGCAGTTTGCTTTAGAAATAATACAGGACAGGATTTTTTGAAAATATGTAAAAATCAGCCAACCAGTTGACTGATTTTTACATATTGTCAAATTTGTGTATATGGTTGCTGCAAACGACAGCCATGTTCAAAGTTGTACAGGACAGGATGTTTCTGTGTGCAGATGGGACCGGGGTATTTCCAGTTACAAACATTCTCTGTTGGTGGTGCTTAGCCAATGGGTTCCATATATGGGCAGTTTAGCTGGGCCAGTACCTAGGGGCTTAGCCAGCAGGCACTGACACACCTTCACTGATGTACAGACAGAACTGTCACCAGAAACTACTGAGATTGAAATTCCACCAAATTGAACTTACGAACATTTAGTGCGGGTACCACAACATGCAAAACTAGATACATTATTTCTAAACTGTGATATCCTTACTTAAAAATTAAAAGTATGCAGATTCGTTCATAATTAAAAATACTCAAATGTGAATCTAAATAATATCAAACACTACATATTTAAAATGAATACTCTTTTAATTAATGGTGGCTGGTTGCCTCAAAAGGTATTTTATATCACATCATCTACTTTTGCATACATACCTCGCAAGCTTCCATAACATGCATGGTGGAGGGTACCCTGTATATCTGTTAATCATTTCCTCTCCTGTTCCACTCACAAACAGAGCGAGAGAAAAATGTCTTATCTATATTCCTCTGTATGACCCCAATTTCTTGTATCTTATCTTCATAGTCCTTATGCAAAATGTATATTGGTAACAGTAGAATTTATCTGCAGTCAGCTTCAAATGACAGTTCTCTAAATTTGCTTAATTAATGCTCCCTGAGAAGAATGCCGCCTTCCCTCCAAAGACTTCCATTGGAGTTACTGAAGCATCTCTGAAACACTTGTGTTTTGTTAGAACCTACCACTCCACCTCTGAATTGCTTTGATGTCTTCCTATAATCTGACATAGTACGGATCCCAAACACTCATGCAGTATTCAAGAATAGGTCACACTAATGTCCTGTATGTGTACCACACGTATCCAAAGTTCTTCCAATAAACTTAAGCTGACCAATTGCCTTCCCTAACACAGTCCTCACTTGCTTGTTCCGTTTCAGGAAGTCAGATGTATTTGTGCATCTCCACTGAAGAAGGTGGATTCAGTGCCCAGCTAGGCCTATCAAATTAAATGAATGTGTGGTATGTGTTCTTTTGGATATGCCCAAAAGAGTGGGCCAAATCCACAGCTGTTACACATTATACGTAAATTGAAGGTGAAGAGGGGAAGAAAGGAAAGAAAATATGAGGGGTCACTGCTGTCAGCTTCATTGGGACATTATGCGGAATCAGTGGCGATGAGTGAAAATGTGTACTGGACCGGGATTCAAACCCATGATCTCCTGCTTACTAGATAGGTGCGTAACCACTGCACCATACAGGATACAGAGTTACCACAGCTACGTGGACTATCATGGCTCACTGCATGGCCCATACACATTCCTATCGAGCATCACCTATCTGCAGTCCCTGTCCATTTCTTCCATATTCACTCTTCTGAGATTCCCACAGGAGGTCGGATGCATTTGTGCATACTCACTGAAGTACGTGGATTCACTGCCCAGCTCTGCCTATCAAATCATATGAATGTGTGGGAATCTCAGAAGAGCAAATATTGAAGAAACAGACAGAGGCTGCAGATAGGTGACACGCGATGGGAGTGTGGATTGAGCATGAGGCAAGCCGAGATAGTCCGTTCAGTTCTGATAACACTGTGTCCTGCATGATGCAATGGTTACCACACCTGCCTAGTAGCTAGGAGATCCTGGTATCGAATCCTGGTTTGGTAAACATTTTCAGTCATCACCGCTGATTCCACATAGTCCCAATGCAGCTGACAGCAGTGATCCCTCCCCTTTCCTTTCCTTTCTTCCCCTCTCCACCTTCAATTTACACATAATGTGTAACAGCTATGGCTTCTGCCTGGTTTGTGTTCTTTCGGACATCTCTGAAAGAACAGACACCACACATTCATATTATTCTGTGTTATTTACGTATTTTTTCGTGAGTTTTTTCCCACCACCATGGATCCTTGCTCCTTCCATCTGCGTCAGTACAGGAAAGATTCCTGATCCCTAGCCAGAACCCAGTCCCACTTCTGTTCCTTAGTTGTTGCTTGGCTCGTGGAATCCCCCCAAATTGCCTTAGCATCAAATTACCAATCCCCAGCTGCCACCCTTCCTTCCATGATGACCCCCATCTGTTTAGATTCCACCAATCCTTAGCTCTCACCAACACAGTCCGGCAAAATCATTTCGACCAGATCCAAACCTCCTTGCAATACCTTCTCTCCATTCGTAAAATTCTTCTGTTATGCAATGCCAAATTCCCAGATCCCATAGCACACATTGAAACTCTTGCCCTAGATAAATAAGAGCAACATGCACATCTCCACCTCAAAAAAACTCTCCAACCTGCTCACCTTCTCCCACCTTGGACTACCACTGTCCACCACCTCTACAACAACCTCCAAACCTCCATGTCCCTTCATAGCTGACAAATACTCTCTCGCAGACTTACTCTGCGCTCCAGAACTCCCTCCCACCACTGTACAGAATCGAGAACCTAAACAGATCTGAAACATAGTCATGAACCCTTCCTCCTAAAGCCTTAGCCCGACAGAAGCCTCAGTCCTTTCTAAAGGCATCATGTTTTTCCCCACTTCAAGTCCGATTATGCAGGGTTTATTAAAGACCTTCTTTCCTTCTCCCGTTCTCTACAGTGGAAACAGTTTTCTGCTACCAATCCTACCAAACAGACTCAACCAAAGACCATTGTTGAACCCTGCCTGACTCAGTTCACTCCTCCATCCAACTGTGATCCACCCCCACTGCCCCTATATCATCACCTATTAATTTTCCAGGAATTCTTAACCTCGAACCTTGCCTCACCACCATTCCCCAAATCTCTCAATATGCAAATCAACCTTCCTAAACTCCTAGAATCCCAAACCCCTCAGCTGGTTCAGATTCATTGATGACATCTTTGTGATCAGGCTCAAAGCTGACGACACCCTGTCCACATTCTTCCAGAAGCTTTACACCTTCTCCCCCATTCACTTCAACTGGTCCTACTCAACCCATCAAGCCACCTTCCTCGATGTTGACCTTCACCTCAAAGATGGCTATATGAGTACCTCTATCCATTCAAACCGACCAACCATCAGCAATACCTCCACTTCGACAGGTACCACTCATTCCACATCAAGAAGCCCCTTCCATAAACCCTAGCTTCCTGTGCCCATCACATCTGTAGTGATGAGTGGTCTCTCTCAAAGTACACACATCAAAAAAAATTTTGCATCACATCAGTTCCTAGAGTACTGGAACCTATACAGAAAATTGGAATAGAGATCAACATAAACATAATTTCCGCTCTTCTTATGGCCCGTGAAAACCACACATTGCATGTTGTACCACCAAAAAGCGAGACCTTCAGAGGTGGTGGTCCAGATTGCTGTACACACCAGTACCTCTAATACCCAGTAGTACATCCTCTTGCATCGATGCATGCCTGTATTCGTCATGGCATACTATACACAAGTCCATCAAGGTACTCTTGGTTCAGATTGTCCAACTTCTCAATGATGATTTGGCATAGAACCCTCGCCCAAGTGGATGGTGGGTGACATCGTCCATAAACAGCCCTTTTCAGTCTATCCCAGATATGTTTGATAGGGTTCACGCCTGGAGAACATGCTGGCCACTCTAGTCGAGCAATGTCGTTATCTTGAAGGGAGTCATCCACAAGATGTGCACGATGGGGGCACGAATTGTCGTCCATGAAGACGAATGCCTCGCCAATCTGCCGCCGATATTGTTACAATATCGGTCGGAGGATGGCACTCACATATCATACAGCCATTATGGCGCCTTCTATGACCACCAGCAGCGTACATTGGCCCCACATAATGCCACCCCAAAACAGCAGGGAACCTCCACCTTGCTCCACTCGTTGGACAGTGTGTCTAAGGCGTTCAGCCTGACAAGGTTGCCTCCAAACACATCTGCGATGATTGTCTGGTTGAAGGCATATGCGACACACATTGGTGAAGAGAACGTGACGCCAATCCTGAGCGGTCCATTCAGCATGTTGTTGGGCCCATCTGTACCATGATGCATGGTGATGTGGTTGCAAAGATGGACCTCATCATGGATCATGGATGTCAGGAGTGAAGTTGCGTATCATGCAGCCTATTGCGCACAGTTTGAGTCCTAACATGATGTCCTGTGGCTGCACGAAAAGCACTATTCAACATCGTGGCGTTGCTGTCAGAAATAATCTGTATGTTGTGGTCATCCAATGCAGTAGTAGTCCTCAGGCGACCTGAGCAAGGCATGTGATCGACAGTTCCTGTCTCTCTGTATCTCCTCCATGTCTGAACAACGTTGCTTTGGTTCACTCCGAGACAACTGGACATTTTTCTTGTTGAGAGCCCTTCTTGGCACAAAGTAACAATGTGGACATGGTCGAACCATGGTATTGACCATCTAGGCATGGTTGAACTACAGACAACACGAGCTATGTACCTCCATCCTGGTAGAATGACTGGAACTGATCGGCTGTCAGACCCCCTCCGTCTAATAGGCATTGCTCGTGCATGGTTGTTTACATCTTTGGGCTGGTTTAGTGACATCTCTGAACAGTCAAAGGGACTGTGTCTGTGTTACAATGTCCACAGTCAACGTCTATCTTCAGGAGTTGTGGGAACCAGGGTGATGCAAAACTTTTTTCCATGTGTGTATATGGAAGGTCTAATTGAGGCCTTTACAGATTGTAATTACCCTCCCAACCTTGTACAAAAACAGATCTCCCATGCCTTCTCTTTCCAGCCCCCAACACCTCCCGAAGACCCACTGGTTGGCCACAGAGGAGCATTCCCTTCGTGATCCAGTACCACCCAGGACTGGAGCAACTTAATTTTCTTCTCCGTCAGGGTTTCGACTACTTCTTGTTGTACCCTGAAATGAGAAATGTCCTACCCACTATCCTTTCTGCTCCCATGTTTGTAGACCTTAGTCTCATGGCTCATATTTGTGTAATAGGCTGCAGTGCCTCTGCTAGGTGCAAGACCTGTACCATACATCCTCCCACCACCACCATCACCACCACCACCCACTCCAGTCTGATCTCAAACATAATCTATTCCATCAAAGGCAGGTCTACCTCTGAAACCAGTCATGTGATCTACAATATAACCTGCAACCACTGTGCTGCATTCTATGGTGGGCATGACAATCAACAAGCAGTCTGTCTGCATGAATGGCCACCAACAAACTGTGACCAAGAAACAACTGGACTTCCATGTTGCTGAACACGCCACCAACACGATGTCCTTCATTTCAATGACTGCTTCATAACCTGTGCCATCTGGATCCTTCCTACTGACACTGGCTTTTCTGAATTGCACAAGTAGAAACTATCCCTGCAATATAATGTATGTTTCCGTAAGCCTCCCAGTCTCTACCTTTGTTAGTCATTGTCGTTACCCATCTACCCACTCCCTTCTTCACATTTCAGCACTACACAGCCCTCTATTTCACCAGCACACCCAATATTTATACCTCTCTCCTTTTCTGCTAATACCCCTCTCTCCCTTGCCCTCCATCTAACCTCCCGACTGCACCCAGCTGCCCCGCTCTCCCCGTAATCCCTGCACACTCCCAGCAGCTCTTTACCGCCCCCCACCCCTGATATCCCTCCGGCCTCTGCCCCAGCCTCCTCCTTAGCCCCACCTATTTGCCTCTACCATAATGCCCTGTTGTTATCATGTATGTATGAGTTGCATTTACATGAGTGTGTGTGTGTGTGTGTGTGTGTGTGTGTGTGTGTGTGTATGTTGTCTAATTTTGAAAAGGGCCTTGTTGGCTGAAAGCTAATTGTGTGACAGTGTTTTTGTTGTGCCTTTCTGCGACTCAGCATCTCTGCTATATGATGAGTATCATCTATCCTTTTCATTATATTGTTACATTCCAACCCAGGTTTTCCATTGTTTCATTTTGTAGGGTACAGATGTGGATATAAAAGTAGAAGTAAGTATGTCAGAATATATGAGGATGTGGTGAAATGTAGTGTCTTTGCATTTTTTTCTGTTCTCAATGTCGGGAGAAGTATTACATGTGATGCTTATGACTTGATCAATTTTCCTGCTTTGTTGACAAAAGTTGGAACCCTCTGCCACTAGATGACCTCAAATTGAAGCATATACGATGATAGTGCATATCGTAACTACGAGAATACACAAGAAATGGAGTGCTTTATCTGAGTTTCTAACTGCAGTAAATTTACCTCCAATTGAAATCTGTAGAATAGTGAAAGCTGTGTACAGTGATGATTGTATTGACATCAGTAATGTATGACAATGGGTTATTCATGCTTGTAATTAAGGGAATGGTGGTTACAGAGCTCAGAGTGGAACATTGTGTACAGCAATCAACAAGACTCATCAGAATTGGATTGATGAAATCATTTGAATTGGACTGATGAACTCATCAGAGAAAATCATTAGAGAACACAATGCAGCTCTCAGGTGTGTGTGGAATGTCACAAGAGTGTGTACAAGCCGTCATTGCAGAAATGAAGTACAGAAAAACTGTGTGCTCAGTGGGTGCCTAAAATGTTCCCTCCTGGCATGAAACAAGATATCTGCCATCTGTCAACAATTGTAGTTGTGTTTTGAGCATGGGGGTGTGGGCTCCTTAACAATATCGTGACATATGATGAAAGCTGGGTTCACTATTTTTACCCAAAAAAACAAGAGGGTATCAATGGAGAGCCACCACAAAGGACCACTGACACCAAAAAAGTTCAAGACCATGCCATAATCAGGCAAAATCATGCTTACAGTGTTTTCGGATGTCCAAAGTGTGGTGCATCTGGATTTCATGCCTAAAGGCACAACCATACACTGAGGTGACAAGTCATAGGACAGTGATATGCACATATATAGAAAATGGAACAATCACATACACCAGATATAAAAGGGAGTGCAGTGGCAGATCTGTTGTTAGTGTTCAGGTGATTCATGTAAAGTTTCCATCATGATTATGGCAACACTATGGTAATTAACACACTCTGAATGTGGAATAGTAGTGTTAGACACATATGACATTCCATTTCAGAAATTGTTGGGGTATACAATATTCCATGATTCACAGTGCCAAGAGCATTCCAAGAAACTAAATTTCAGGCTTTATCTCTCAGCATGGACAATGCCAATGTCCTTTACTTAATGACTCAGAGTGTACAGTTGTCAGTACTAACAGACAAGCAACAGTGTATGCAACAATGACAGAAACAAATGTGTGATGTATGATGAATGTATTTATCAGGACAGTTGGCGTTAATGGGCTATGGCGGTGGACAACTGACACAAGTGCTTTTGCTAACAGACATTGCCTGCGGTACCTCTCCTGGGTTCGTGACCATATTGGTTTGGCTCTAGATGACTGGAAAACCCTGGCCTCCATGGTCCCAAGGTGTGAATAAGGTACTGTCCAAGCTGGTGGTGGATCCATAATAGTGTGGGCTGCGTTTACATGGAATGGACAGGGTTCTCTGGATGTCTGGCTACTTGGAGACCATTTGGAGCCATTCACAGATCTCATGTTCTGAAACAATGATGGAAATTTTGTGGATGATGTGCACCATGTCTCTGAGCCACAATTGTTCATGATCCATTTGAAGAACATTCTGAAAAGTTTGAGCAAATGTTTTGACCATCCCAATTGTCCAACATGAATCCAATGGAACATTTATGGGACATAATTGAGAGGTCAGTTTGTGCTCAAAATCCTCCACCAGTAACACTTTCTCAATTATGGAGTGCTATAGAGGCAGCAGGGTTCAATATTTCTGCAGGGGACATCTAATCACTTGCTGAGTCTATGCCACATCAAGTTACTGCACTATGCTGGTCAAAAGAAGATCCAACATCATATTAGGAGGTATCCCATGACTTGTCACCTCAGCATAAACTCTGCAAGGTACTACAAGACCTACAGAAAACTGAAAGCACAAGTCTGAAGAGTACATCAACACATGAAGTAATCTATCCTTCAACATAACAATGCCAGAACACACACAAACACTGTAACATCTGCAACAGTCTGGCACCTTAGGTTCATTGTCATGTCATTCTCCGTACATACCAACTTGGCCCCATGTGATTTTTCACCTGTCTCCAAAGCTTAAAGAACACCTTCAAGTACTTCACATTGATAGTAGTGCAGAGGTGTGAGCAGAGGCAAGGTGGTTGTGTCAACAAAGTGAAACGTTCTATAATGATAGTATTGACAAACTGGTCCCTCATTGGGAGAAAGGTGTTCATTGCTGGGGTGACTTCATTGAGAAAGAAATTTGTAGACACGAAAAATAAAGATGCAGACTGTTAATAAAGTTTATTTTGCTTAAAAGCTTTAAGTGTTTTCACATAAAAAATTCAGAAATATTACTTTTCACCACACTCTCACAGTATACTGTATTTGTAGACTTGTGGGAAAGAATGGGATGAGGAGCAGAATGTGGAAACTGGCTGAGATGTAGAGAAGTTTGGCAGCTCAGTGAGTGGGGGAATGCTGTCAAAGATATGAGTTTAAGAATAGTGTAAACAGTTTAGTGAAGGTTGAAAGATGTGACAAATTAATTGTAAAGAGTCTGAGGATAAGGCAAATTAGATATGGAACAAACAAAAACTAGTCAGTCATATGAAATTGTGCCCCACAAAATAGCTATGGCAGAAATTGTTATACTTTCAAATCTCTGACTCATATTATGCAGATTCAGACAAACAATAATGACCTCTAGCAGCAGAAGTAGACTTTCAGATCTCTGACTTATACTATGCAGATTCATATAAAAATAATGACCTTTTAGCAGCAGAATTAGACATTAATTGTCATACACTAAATGAAGCACAGAGAGTAAAATTTCTTTGGGTCCAAATGGATAACAAGTTAAACTGAAGTCAACACATGGATGAACTAATCAAGAAACTCATTTCAGAATATTGCACCCTTAGAAACATCTCTCACTTGTTGACCTAAAGATAATAGTGTTGATTTATATTTCATATCTTCACTTTCTATTGTCTTATGGAATTATCTTAAGGGGCAGTGCATCCAAAGTAACTGAAATGTTTATACAGCAGAAGTGAGCAATAAGAATATAGTGTAAAGTACATAAACATATGGTTTATAAATGCTTTGTTAAGGATCTCAGACTTCTTGCACTCACTTCGAGAATACATTTACTCCTTAATGGTGTTTCTTGCTGATAATAAAAGTCAGGTTCAGCTCAACTGAGGTTTACACAGTCACAAATACAACACAGAAATAATTGACAGCAAGCTAGCATTATACCGGTTAGTGCTATTAATGCATATGATACCTAAACTGTAGGGAATGAATTAGGGAGAAAGCTGTTGCATTGGGAAAAAGCTGCTACCTCCTCAGTTTTTCTATACAGCTAATTTTTATCTGCTATTAGTAGCTTAATATTTCCTTGATTACAATGGCATTTTCTCACATCTGTAAATTCTGAACCTTATTGACAGGACGTTTTTACTTGTTATGCAGATTTAATACAAACACTGTTGCTTGCAATGTAGCTTTTACAACTTTTCAGTCCCTGAATATAAATATTAAGATTATTTGTAAAAATACTGTCCAATAAAGTATGTTGTTAATTTTCTTTTTAAGCGATTGGAATTTCCAATTTCTTGATTTATATTGGATGAGAACTTGTTGAATATCTTCCTAGCAGGGCGTATAACTCCAGTGTAAACCCTAAACTAAGAGGCAAAATCCACATCAAAATTAACCCTAAACAAGGAGGCAACATCCACATCAAAATTATTTTTGTGTCTTGTAATAGTGTGTGATGAAAAGTAATGCCTCTGAATGTTTTAAGATTTTTAATATACAACAGATGTTACTAGCATTAAACATCTTTATTCGTCATGTCTACATATTTGCAGCCTTCTGAGACTAAAGGGCTCCAAATTGCAGAATGTTTGTGCATGAGAAACAGCGTGCTGTAATTGAGCTTTGGATCTGAAGGCTTTGTCCACATGTGGCGACCCTTTCCTTTAATATGACAATGCCAGACCACACACAAGCGCTGCAACGTTTGCAGCAATCTGACTCTTGGGTTTGCTGTCATCAGTCATCCTCCATACAGCCTCAACTTGGCTCCATTCACTTTTCATCTGTTTCCAAAACTTAAAAAGTCACCTTCAAGGAATTCACTTTGATAGTGATGAAGCGGTGCATGCAGAGGAGTTATTATGACCCTTGAAACAAAACCAAACATTCTACAGTTATGGTATCAACAAACTGGCCTCACATTTGGAGAAATGTGTTTGTCTCTAGGGTGACTATATTGAGAAATAAATATGTAGGTATGAAGAGTAAAGATGTACAATGCTAATAAAATCTGTTTTATTTAAAATGGTTTAAGAGTTTTCACACAAAATATTGAGAGGTGTGTCCATATATTTATCATCTTGTATTGCTGCTTGATCTACTTCCATATGTTCCTTCAGAAAGTACAACTATTTTGTCTTTCTATCAGTTTCCAATTACTTTTAGTCAAGACTCTGTAAGAGCTTATTTAGCGAACATGTGGCCATAGGCAGTATACTGCAGTTAATTTTGTTTATTGCTTCATTCTTGCATAACTCACAGCCTTGGATCTCTGCAGATTATCCTTCAGCCTTTATGTTCCATATATATTATGTGAATGAGCAAATGAAAGACTGAGTGGGTGGTCTCATTCAGTATGTGATTTAATACTTATCCTTAACTCAAAGTTCTTTTGTGTGCCCACAACAGTTCTACTATACTGCTGGAGATAAACACATATTGGATTATCTTACACAATGCTATCTGCTAGAACAAAGCGTACTCATTTTCAAACTGACAATGCTTGTTTACAGCTTTCCCCAAAACACACTCTTTGTGCTTCAATAAAATAACATTTGCTGTATTACATTGCTAATTCAACACAATATAAAACATGGAGAATTTGTAATAGTAAAATTCTGTCCATTATACCATTTAGAAAAAAAAACAGTAATTAATTTAATGGAGTCAGCTCTTTATTTTTTATGTTTTCATGTGGTCGTCACAGATTTGGCATGCATAACATATTTACATACATATTAATGTTGGTATATTGTTCACTTTTGGAATTACCATCAGGTGATCATTGTGACTCATGCTACAAGGAAGATAGAAAATACTGTCTCAGTCTGCTGGTGTAATTAATGCTGCTACTTCACTGGAATGAAAGATGAAACCTTGTGATGCTTGGCAGGTAGTGCACATCATGGGAACAAGAAAATCTAGAAAAGAAAAAGAAAAAAGTACCATTAGTAAAACCTTCTTGTAAGAACTGAAATGTTCAGTGTGTAGAACAAAACAAGAAATAGAATAATTTAATTAGAAAATATTAGACTTAAAAAAGATATTTAGCATGAGCTTAAGTTATTGATTGGCGACTCCATGTTGTCTTGTGCACTACGACCAGATAACAGGTATACTTGAAAAAAAGAGACAGCATTGGTCGTATATTTTTTACTATTGCAAAATCGATTTTCTGTCACTGAGTGACCATCTTCAGTGCTATATTGTCAGTATATGTGATTGCCGTAAGCTTAGTGACAACAGTGCATCCCCATTTAAGTTATACAATATAGCACTGAAGATGGTCACTCAGTGACAGAAAATCGATTTTGCAATAGTAAAAAATATACGACCAATGCTGTCGCTTTTTTCCAGTATATATGAGCTTAAGTGTTCTAAATATTGTTCCTCCTTTTCTTTTATTTTGCTCATTCCTTGACATGCAAACTTTATTTTATATGGTAAGGTTTTCAGGGTATATAGTCAGTAGATTTTTGAGAGTCCAACCAAGCTGACAGTTTTGTCTTTATGTACAGTATTTTGATGACTGATTTGTTTGTTCATCTGATTACAGACTGCATCAAGAACAACTAAGATCCTTATTTACAATAGCTGAGAAAACTGGTTGGGCCACTCATCAAAAACTGTACACGAAAATTGAAATTATCAACTCACCTGGGAAATTAAAAATACACTGTTACTTATCTAATGTTAAGTATTATGGAACCAACTACAGTCTAAAGCTCAGAAGGAAATTAAAAACAAACTGTCACTTATCAATGTTAAGTATTATGGAACCAACTACAGTCTAATGCTCAGAAGGAAATAGTATGCACTTAAATCAAAATGGAAAGAAAATCAGTCAATTCTTGTATTACTAGTTTAGAGATGCAATTAGTCAATGACTATCACTGAAAAAGTGAAGTGCAGAGTATCTTTATTTTCTGAACTCATGTTTACATTGTGTACTTGTGGTTTCCACCAGTGCATTACATGTTCCATTTGGCAAGTATCTTATTGTAGAGTTGCACATACTTAATTGGTGATTTAATAAAGCGTGTAGTTTTAATATCACTCGTACTTAATGTGGATCGAAGTACCCACAAGCAGTGGCTTCAAAGAAGGCGATGGATGATCAGAAACACATTACACAAAAGGAACATATGGTGACCTTATTAGTTAATGGCAAGCCTACAAAAGTTTCCATCGAACATTTCAAGCCGGCCTATCTGCTCCAGGAGGATGACACTGCTAGTTAGGCTCTCTATTGTCACCTGATGCCTATGTGGTATCATGTAGCAGTGCACATGCCTATGCTGTTCACCAGACCAGTCTCTACATCCAGTGCCTACATCAACTGATGCAGTTGCTGATGAGACTACGCCATCAACTGATGAGTCTCCATGCAGCACTCACCCAGTTTCTCCTGTTGTATGTCCAGTCTGCAAGAGGGCTGGCAGGATTGTATGGCACAAATCTCTCTTCATCCCAGAAACTCCACTCTATGAGGAGGAGGGAGGGGGGTGGGGGGGGGGGGCTGTGTGAGGACACAATTAGTCAAAGACTGAGAAGTGAAGTGCAGAGTATTTTTATGTACTGAACTCATATTTGCTTTGTCGCATTTTCCCTGCCAGTGCATTGCATGTTATGTTTAGTGAGTACCATCTTTGTAGTGTTACATGTATTCAACAGGAAGTTTAAGAAAGTGTATGATTTTAATATTGTTTATGCTTTGTTGTGGATTATATTTCTGATGAACACGGCACATGCAGTTTGGAAAAAAGTGCACTGAAGCAAGATGTTGTTGTCCTGAAGATTTTTAATCTCCATCCTTTGATCTTTATATACTTAGTGAAGTATGCTACAGAACAATGAATGATAATGGCAGAGTAGACTGTACAGTAAACTTCACCAAAACATGACAGCCTAACTGTTTATAAATAACAATCATGAAAAATGTCTTTCCTGGGATCTGCCACAGTGCTGCAAATTGTCCAAGTAAATTGGCTACCCATAGGCTAGAAAATAATGGAATGCAAGGCACAATGGCAAATTTTTTCCATTTGATTTACAATTATCTTAAATTAAGTGTTGATTCTTATTTTTTCACATTTGTTGGCTTCTTATTCTGCAAACAGTCTTTCATCGCATCAAGATTCTCCCATTTTTTGTTCATTAGACAACTTTATTCTTACACTGCTACAGCTGAAGTCACTAATGCAAGGAGTAATCATAAGGTTTTAATTTTCACCTCAATGAAGAAACACACATTGTGACTATATAATTTGCTGATGGTGTTAATCCTCTGCATATCTGCCATGTATTGTGACACATTCTTACCAATTGTGGATCGCTTTGTGGACACTTTGGTTGTGGAAGTAAGGGTGGGGAGAGGCACTAATTGACAGTGCAGAGAAATTACATATGTGACTGTGTCTTGTGCAGAATGAACTGACATGTTGTCGTGGAGCAAATACACCTAGATGACCAGCTGCCTGTCATGCCCACCTACAAACTTGTCATGCTGTTTGGTGTTATGTTTGTTTGACAGTTTTCCTCTTATGACTGTACTATCTTAGGACCACATCTTGGTAGTCCCAAAAGACACTCAGTGTACCCTGCCTGGTCACAATCAGGTCCTCACCTTTTTCAGCAGAGGGGAATCCACATATTTTCACTGCTTGCTTTGCTTCTTTGTTTTGCGTTAAACTAATACATCCAGCACTTGTCCATGGTGATTAGGTGGCTAAAGCAATCATCTTGATTGGCCTAACACAGCTTCAACATTTCTGTTGCTACCCAGTTCCATCGAGGTTTTTGAATGTGCATGAGAAGTTGCAGAACCCGATGAGGGGTAAGCTTCCTCTTGTTCAAAATATCCTATGAGATTTTGAAAACTGATCTGTGGCTAAATTTCACGTTTTTCACTGTGAGCTGGATTATGACGTGCTGTGATGTATCGTTCCTGATTACTAGACTTTGCACAAATGCCCAGCACTAAATTTCAAACTTCTGGTGTCTCAGGGAGTGAGGACTTAAGCACAGTCTATAGTGAACCTTCTTTTGATGTGTATGATAAGCTTGGTGCATCCCTCCCCTGCCTTTCACACTTGGTGCCCATCTCTTTGATTATCATCAACAAGAGAAGACAGTTTGTAGGTTGTCTACCATGCACTATTTGGGTCTGCCATGAGATATGAACTGATCTTACAGGGAAATATTTCAGAGTACTATGAAAGTTTTATATTAGAGAAATAAGCTATGCAAAGAATGCCATCTAAGAAGGAAGATGAAAACTGTAAACTTCTGTTCCAGTTGTTCAATATTCTGCCATTGCCGTGCATTTATATACTGAAACACATTAATTATACAAAAAGCACTTAGAATGCTTACACAAAAATATCTAATTCCCCTCCCCCCTGAAACTATAAATAAAATGCAATTACAAGTTATAACATATAACTCAAAAGTATATAAAAATGATGTCAAATGTATTGGAATAAAAATATACACTCATTTTCTGGCAAACAACATATTAATCAACTGTTCAATAAAGAAGAATCAAAATAAACAAACAGCTATTAACTCATTGTTTCTATTCTACTAATGAATTTCTAGAAATAAAATTGTAATCTTCAAAAAATCTCAAACTTCTCTTAGTATGTGTTGTGTGTTCTTTCTAATCACATAGATACAATATTTTATGTGGCATGTTTCTTTGTGAAGCTGAAATTTTACAGGTAAAATTTTCCTGTTCAGTTACATTTATCACTTCAGTTAGGAAACCACCACAGCTTCACACATGTAAGTCTAAGTATCTACAGCTGGATATCTTGCCTACTGTGGCAGTAATTTTGTTTACAGCCCACTGTGTAGAGTTATGATTAAAATTCGGAGAATAACGTTAAGTAACTGAATATCACCACTTTCATATAACTTAAACGATTTGGGCAGTGCCTGCCAGGGAAGTTCTCCGGAGGCTTGAATCTTATCTGTTTCATATTTAATTGGTGTTTGGAGTGACATCTCAAGGCAATGATGGGAGGTGTGAGCTGCTACACTGCCCGGTCTGTCCAATTACAGTGTCAGAAGGGCATGGTTCACACAACCACAATAGAGTTTGGCGTGAGCTGAGCCACTTTCCCATTGTCCAACTACAGTGTCAGTCCAGTGTGAGCAACATTTTCTGTGTGACCTTTTCTCACACTAACTCTATACCAAAAGCTGTGATCTAATCAGCTTATTATCTGATACGTACTGCATTGCAGGTCATTCAGGAAGCCAGCAGCAGCTCTGGCCAGCCAGCCAGTAGTGGTAGCTCATGCCAGCCTGGCACTATGGTCGGTGCCGAAACACCTTCCTTGTGAATCGGACTCTCTATTAGTGGATACTGTATCAAAACCTCTATAGTAGTTCCTGAGGTTATCCCAAAAATACAAACAGGAACTGTGGCTTTAATTTATACTGGATGTCTCACAAAGGTGTTTACACTGTTTGAATCTTAATAATTGAGAAGGTATTAATGAAAACCTATTGCAATTATGCTTATATGGTGCTCTCTTGAATAGTGTGTGTAGCCATTCATTTGTTTTTCTTCTGTTTATTTTTGACTGCCAGTAACTACACATAAATAACAAAATGGCTGGAAACTTGTTCTTCAAGAAAAGGAAGTGGATTTTAAAATGTTAGTGGAAACGTGAAGACATGAAAGAAGTGTAGAGATGATGTTGGGCACATTTTGATACTACACCACTGTTACATATAGTACCAACAAAATTACATGGCAAAGTTGTGAGGGAAGGAAGTTTGTGTGACTTGAAGAAGGGAGTTGTGGTAGGATGAAATCAGTAGTGGATGAAAGAGATGTGAATGTAGTGGTACAAGCTTTCACAAGATCCCCAAAGAAGTCCACACATCAAGCTGCATGTGAAGCAGATGTATGCAAATTGATTTTTAAATCCAGCAAAGAGAAAACCCTACATTGCCAGGTTACTTCATATGATGAATGAGAAGGACACAGATAGGCACCTCATATTTCGTGAATGTATTTACAATAATGAACAGTTGACTGATGTTATTGTTTGGTCTGACGAAGTGACATTTAAATTGAATGGAACCATCATTCACCATAATTGTGGGCAAGAGACAAGCCCCACATTACAAAAGGACGAGCTGATAATCTGGGGTACGGCATGTCTGTCAGGGGACTTGTGCGATGCCCCCCCCCCCCCCCCTCCACTTTTTTTAAAAATAACAATGACAGGGATAAAGTACGTTACCATGTTGCAGGAATGAATTGTACCAGCTGTTCACGAGCTTTTTCCAACAAGACAGTGTGGTAATTCCTGAACGAAATATTTGCTGAGAGGGGAAAGGTCAAAAAGGAAGTGCTGAGTTTCCACCCAGATTTCCCAATCAAACACTACTGGACTTATTCCTGTGTGGTACTCTATGCCACAAAGCCGCGTATGCTGGATGGCTTGAGAGAGGTGACTGTGTCTGCCTGTGAATCCATTCCAATGTCAACCACAACACATGTGTGTTGATCTGTTCTGCAGTGTTGCAAACACAATATTGGGGGTGATGTATAGATTACACACTGCAAGAAGACAAATATTCTGCTGTGAGGAAACATTATTTATGATAGATACATGTAAGCCTTATATCACAAAATAGATTAGATGATCTCACTTTTCTGTTCAGTTGACAAGTTACTGCTTTAAGGGGCAGTGAAAGAAAATGCTAACCCTCAACTTAGTAAGGGTCACTTGACACTTGATGTGTTGCATTTTCGAGTGGACCACACACTGATACAGAATAGGTCCCTAAGAATTGCTAAAAAGCATTGTCTAGTACATAAATTGTTGTTCATTATTGTATTTATGTTCTTGTCTTTGAATTTAACCAAACATTTAACACACAATGTCTCAAAATATGGTCCTGTGGGTTAGCACTTCCATCCACTGACCCAGTCAATCAGGAACTTGTCAGCTGAACAGGAAAGTAAAATCATCTAATCTATTTTGTGACATAAGGGTTAAATGTCTCATAATAAATTAAAATCATGGTCTCTGTGCTTCCTTGTGGTAGGATATTTGTCTTCTGACAATGTCTAAAAGTACTGCCCTGCTTCACAGGGTTAAAATCTGAAACTCTTTCACTGATGTATTCTCAAACTTTTATAATGAACCTCAGTCACTCACCTCTTTGTCAGCTTCATAACTGCATTTAGTCAATTGATACGCCATTTCACAGTCATCTTCTCCAACTGTAACAAAAACAGTCATTTGCAGTAATTATGTTATGTACATATCCCTGATGCCAAAACCATATCAGGCTTAAGCACGGGAATAATAAGACCACAAAGAAATAATCACAATATTTTAGGAATCTTAAGCAAAATGCCAAACTGAATAATGAATCAAGAGGTTTTTGTATTTTTTTTCTTTTCAGATTAGCCCCTTTTCTACTAATTTTAGTATTTTAAATTTAGCCAAATAGATCACAACAGTCTAACAACAGCTGATAATTAAATCAGATTCTAAGAAATGCTTTGCTTTATTAATCCACTAGCTGATAAACGTGACTTTGCCCAGGCATTCATTTTACCACTTTTCTATTAGAAATGAAAACAAAAAAATAACTGTGTTTGTAGTGTAATACAAAAAATTTCATTTCCTGGTATTCATGAAAACACTTGTGAAATTATGAAACAGTCATATAAAGAAATATGCATGATGTACAAATGTACAAACAAATGTATGTGTATGTACAGTACTGAAATTAAGAAATATAATGTGCAAAATACAAATTCTCTCTAATGTTTACTTAACTCATAACTTGATTATAAACAATATTTATAGCTACATGCCCAGGAGCTATGAGGAATACATTCTTGGGTGAGCTCGAACTTGAGCAAGCAAAATAAAGTTGTCAGTGAGAAACACACGGAGATGTCAAATCCACTCCACAGTATTTAATACATTGTGCCTGAGACTTGTTAATTATAATGACAAATGCAAGTCTCACTGGAAACTGCCATTTCTTGAAATGAAAGGTGAGACCTGTCAGAGTAAGAAGTATCTTTTGAACTATGTGTTGTACAGTGATATATTTGTGTAGGTACATTCAGCAACATATGTGGACACTGTCTGCGAAATATCTTACAAAAAGAGTTAGAAGCAAAGAAGTAATAAAGTTATGTATCATACACAATGTGGCAGTTTTTGAACGAACTCAGTGACATGATAATGAAATGACCGCATGTCATTGTTTGTTCGAAGGTCCCAGCCAGGGAAGTTTGTCTGCCAGGTTGCAAGTCTTACTTCAGTCAATACCACATTGGGCAATTGGAGTGTCAATGACGATGATGATGAAAGGATAATGAGGATAACACAACACCATGAGCACAACCGGAGAGATCTCCAATCCACCGTGGCATCAAACCTGGGCCTGCTGCCTGGTAGGCAAACACATTACCACTCAGCTAAGCAGGTGGACACTCAGTGACGTACCTCCTAATCTATGTGTCATATAGTGGCATAAAATACATATGTACATTTTTCAACAGTGGAAAATCCAGGATGGAATGTAACAATACAATGAAAAGGATAGTTGCTACTCATCATATAGAGGAAGTGTTCAGTTGCAGATAGACACAACAAAAAGACTGTCAGAAAATGAGCTTTTGGCCAACAAGGCCGTTGTCAGAGATAGAACATGCACATGACCACAGTCTATGACTGCTGAGCAGTCCGAGACTGTGGTCATGTGTGTGTGAGTTCTGTTTGCATCAGTGTGTGTGTGTGTATGTTGTATCTCTGACAAAGGCCTTGTTGGCTGGAAGCTCATTTTCTGACAGTCTTTTTGTTGTGCCTATCTGCAACTCAGCATCTCCCCTATATGGTGAGTAGCAACTATCCTTTTCATAATACACACATTTTTATCATATATATTCCTACTTGGAATGTTCCACATCACTGAAGGTTATCTCTCATGAGTGGATGATGAATTAATAAAAGAAAATACACTGCTTTTTATTAAGTATGAATCATGTGGATAATCGACGCTACACAACGACAGAGTCATTCAGAGCGGTTTTTTTTTTTTACTTTTTTGCTCTTTGTGTAAGAGGAAAGAACTGCAATGTAGCTACCAAACATGTTTATTTTACATACCGATTATAGAAAAGTTTTGTTAGTGATATGGCACGTACTGGTGCTCATCATAAAATTGCTTGACAAACTAGAAACAGAACATCTGTAGACTTACCATATCATAGATTATCAAAATCGCATAACTCTTACCTAGTTCTTGGACTAAGGATGTTTAATAGACTAAGTGCTGACTTTAAAGAACTGCCTGTAAATATCTTTAAAGCTAAATTATACAAGCTACTAGTGAACAATCCGTTTTACTCCATTGATGAATTCTTTGAAGATGAAAATACTGTATTCTAACGTGTACCTATTTTATGTAAACCAATTCACTTCGATATAGTAGTTTATGTAGACATATATGCTCTTGACTTTGTCTATTGCTGTAATCAGCTGAACGACAATAAAATTATTATTATTATAGTAAAAATAGTAATGTGCTGTAAACAGCACTATGTGTTAACAGACATAGGTAACTATTTTCTTTGAAAAATGTCAGAATCATCAAGGAAATATGAATCTAAAATAATAGAGATTTAGTATAGTTGAGAAAGCAGCAGCTTTCAATGTGTGTTACTTTGGTAATATCAAGAATACCATTACGCAGAACTGTGACAGTTTACTGTTAATACAGCTCGGATTAAGATTCTATGATCTGATTGAGTTTCACTAATGTTTACCATCACTCATTCCACATTCTTGAAGATTTTACTTCTTGATGGGATCACCAGAATATGATGAACAAATGAATGAATGAACGTTATACCTCCAGTTCGCATTTCGTTGAAAATGGAGCAGTAATAGTACTGTGAAACCAATATGCCAAACAAATATATACCGACTAATAAAAAGAAGCACCCAGAAAGGGCTTCTGCTTCTTGACAGGGCCTTCAGAATATTTTGAATGAATTAACACTATACTTCCATTTTGTATTGCACTGAAAATGGAGCAATAATGCTTTGAAACCAATGTGAAAAATAAAAATACACTGCCTGTCAAAGAAGGTTAAGCACCCAGAAGGGTGGGAAGAAATGAAATGAAACTTCAGGAGTTGTGAGGGTATGCGATGTTATTCCAGTGATTACAAAATTGTGTCAAATTTACAAAGAACTTGCAAGTGTGAGCCCACTTATCAATTTGATGTAGCACCCCTCTGGCCCAGGATTGGGAAAGGCATCATAAAGCTGTTGTATCCTCTGATGAAGGAAGCCAGCCCATAACTGTTGTAACTGGACCTTGATGTCCTGGATACTTCCACTCAGATGTGAATGATGTGTGAGTTGACTCCACACAAGCTCTATTGGAGACAGATCTCAGGATCCTGCTAGTCATGAGAGTATCCCACCATCATGCAGGCAGGTTGTAGAGACACGTGTCATACAGTCCTTTTGAAAAATGGCACCACGATACTGTCACATGAGAAATAACACATTGGTGAACGAGTTGTCCATGATGTACCATCAATCACTGCCAGCTGTGGACCTAAAGTCATACCCAATGATTCCCCACACCATGACACAGGAATAGCAGAGCTGCGCCTCCCCAAAACATTGGAAGAATAGGACCTCTCCACAGGGAGCTGCCATATGCATTGACAATGGTCATCAGGGATAGTGCAGAACTGTGATTCATCTCTGAATACAATGTAATGCATTCATCAGTAGTCCATCCTTCCTGATCATGGCAGCACTCAGAACACTGCCGACCGAGTGAAGTGGTGCAGTGGTTAGCACACTGGGCTCACATTCAGGAGGATGGTTCAAATGTGCATCCAGCCATCCTGAATTAGGTTCTCCATGATTTTTCTAAATTGCTTTGGGTAAATGCTGGGATGGTTCCTCTAATTTGATTGGACAGATGATCTTGCTGTTCGGTCCCCTCCCCCAAATCAACCAACTAAACACAGTCATCTGACAGAGCAATAATTCTGCCATCTGTCTGCCTATAGTCCTCAGTCAATGGTGCATGGTGACACAGAATGTTGCAGGGTGTGCACTACTTATTCTTGAATGGCAGATGCAGATGTGAAGGCATTATGACGGGTGCAGTGCACAATACAGTGATCCTCCCTTGTGATAGTCACATGTGGTCAATTGGAAACTGGATGATGAATATCCCTGCAGTCAAATCTCCATGCAGTCCACTGCTGGGCCACTGTCACCTCTGAATGCCCAAAAATCTTGATATTGGATGATTTGATTGGTTGACTGGCATCTTTCAAACTCTGTCAGGTGATGATAATGCTTTCTCACACGGGTATGCAACATCTGCAAGTCTTTCACAGTGACTACTCAATACCTGACACTATTCACACTCCTTGTACACCCTACCAGCCTGCATCTGGTGTGTGAGTGAGGTGTGTCCTTCCATAATGACATAAGGATCATTTTTTCTGGTAACTCACAAGCCAAGTTACAGTGTTCTGAGTCCAAAAGCATGCAACATGAAGTATTTGTGGTGTGAACTCAAGAAAATACTGCAGACGCTTGTTCAAGGAACTGCTGTTACTAACTACTGCTTCTCAATATATTTATCCTGTAATGAAATTGGTCATTAATAATATACCTCTTTTGAAGCCCACAGACCAGTTCAAGGAATTAATACTAGATGTAAAAATGATCTTCACAAAGACTTAAAGTCACTTACTTTGGTCTAGAAAGATGTACATTATTCAGGAACATACACTTTCAGCAACATACCAGAAGCCATAATTTAACTACCTATAAAGTTCAGTTTAATGGGAACTTATATGATTTATTGGTTGCCATCTCCTCCTACTTTATTGACAAATTACCTAATAGAGGTTACTGATCTGTATGTAAAGGAGAGTCAAATGAAAACCTTAAATAGTAATATTTTTATTGAACAAAAGTGGAACACAAATGTATCATTTTTTGACATAGTCTCCCTGCCATTCAGCACACTTCCTCCAGCATGTAGGAAGTGCATGGATTCCCCTGGAAGAAAAAACAATTCCTTTTGTCATGTGCACAGCTGCACCCCTTCATCAGAATGAAGTTTCTTTTTTCCTACCATCTCTTTGAGTGACCCAAACATGTGGTAATCACTAGGTGTGAGGTATGGTGAGTATAGCAGATGTGATAGAATATCAAAGTGCAGGTCATTGATGGCAGCAAGTATTGCATAGGCAGTATGAGGCCAAGCATTGTCATGTAGCAAAATGACACCTGCAGTCAGAAGTACAAGTTGCTTGACCTTCATGGAGACTGAAGCTGATTTTTTTAACATTTGGAATGTGACACACTCATGATGGTGTTTCCCCTAGTTGTATAGTGTTAGAAGACAATGCCTAGTCCATCCCAAAAGAGAGTCAGTAAAGCCTTCCTTTCAGATGGCTGCGACCAGAACTTCTTGGGTTTCGATGACGATGAATGGTAACATTCCTTGGTTGCTCTCTTTGTTTTGGGTTGGTGGCAGCATACTCAGGTTTCATCTCCCGCAACAATTCTCATCAAGAAGGACAAAAAAAAAATCTCCACAGGCATCAACATGTTGCTCTTTCAGTTCTGGAGTGAGCTGCCATAGCACCTATTTTGCAGACAGTATGACACTATGAATGATGTGATGTGCTGTGCCATGACTAATGTTCAGATTTGAAGCTATTTCATTCACCATCACATGGCAGTGTTCCATCACAATAGCCTCCTACTGCTGCAGTAGACTCTGATGTCACTCCACTCACATACTTGCTGCAGTAACAGACATGCATCACCATACTGGACCTCCATTTGCCAATTGATTTCAGTATGTTTCGTACCTTCACTATCTCAGAAAATGTATGACAGAACTCTGTGCTTCCTTGGTGCACGTCGCAAGTGGGGCAGTCATTTTGAACTGGTATCATGGCCATGTTTTGCTTGTCCATAGTGTACTGCCACCTGTAGCGTATTCCTTACATCACTGGCAACAGTCTGCCAGCTTTCAGAACAATGACACAAAATGTTAATTTTTAATTACACTTTTGAGGTCTTCATTTGATTCCCCTCTGCATATCATTAATAATATTAAATAATGTAAGCTCGCCCGGATAACCGTGCTGTCTAACGTGCTGCTTCCTGAGCAGGAAGGCATGCCGGTCCCCAGTATGAATCCGCCAGGATTTGTGTCGAGATCCGGTGTGTCAGCCAGCCTATGGATGGTTTTTAAGGTGGTTTTCCACCTGCATTAGTGAATGTGGGTTGGTTCCCCTTATTCCACCTCAGTTACACTATGTCAGCAATTGCTGTGCAAACACTGTCTCCATGTACACATACACTATAATTACTCTACCACGCAAACATTTGGGGTTGCGCTCATCTGGTACGAGGTGAGATGTTCCGGGAGGGGGAAAGGGGGGGGGGGAGGGGTGTCCACTGGGTGCTGAACTGCACAATAAGCCTGGCTTCAGTGTGGGCCAACAGCAGGGTGAATGACTGCTGCGACCTGTTGTGGTGTTGTGGACCACTATGGGCCTCTTCATCCCTTCTAGGTCCCCATTTCAATACACAATATACAGTATGAATAATGTAAGTATTTCATAAAGTATGACTTATGTACATCTTCAGCACGTTAATGTGAACAAAGTAAGTAAGTTTTGAACACAAATTTTTCTCTGTGATCATGCATGGTTACAACAGCCTAAGAATTATTATATGCAGCTCAGTGTAATGAATATCTACATTTTGTGACAAATTTGTTACTACATGTTAAACAAAAATATGTCAAAGATTGTTTGGCTTCTTCCACATACACATGGACTGCAGATCTGGAATCTGTTGAAGGTACATTAGCATACCTTATCTTTTTTCTCTGTAAATATGTATTGTATATTTATGTTTTAGGACATGTTCCACATCCTAGGAGATCATTCATTGTGGGTCTATGTAATGAAAAGTACATCTAATCCAATCAGGAACTGGGAAGGAGTGTGACAGGTTTGTATTCTATCCCTGATGTTGTTCAGTCTATACACTGAGCAAGTTGTGAAGGAAATAAAGGAGATGCTTCGAAAGGGAATTAAAGTACAAGGAGAAAATATCAAGACATTGAAGTTTCCCAATGACATTGTAATTTTGTCAGACATCAAGATCAGTTTAACTGAATCAATAGTCTCTTGAAATGAGATTATAAGAGATCAAAAAAAGCAAAACAAGGATGACGGGATGTAGTCAAAATAAATCGCATGATGCTGAGGGTATTAGATTAGAAGATGATACATTATAATTGATTAGTTTTGTTATCTGGGCAGCAAAATAAGTGATGGTGGTAAAAGCAGAGAGGACATACACTGGGCTGACAAAAGTCACAGATAACTCTTAATACTGTGTCAGACCTTCTGTTGCCCAGTGCAGTGCAGCAGCTCAACATGGTATGGGCTCAACAAGTCGTCAGAAGTCCCCTGCAGAAATATTGAGCCATGCTGCCTCTACAGTTGTCCATAATTGTGAAAGTGTTGCTGGCACAGGATTTTGTGCATAAACTGACTTCTCAATTATATCCTATAAATGTTTTATGGGATTCATGTCAGGCACTTGAATTATCCAGAATGTTCTTCAAACCAATTGCAAACAATTGTGGGCCAGTGATATGGCATATTGTTATCCATAAAAATTGTCATCATTTTTTGGGAACATGAAGTCTTTGAATCACAGCAAATGTTCTCCCAATAGCCAAACATAACCATTTCCAGTCAATGATCAGTTTAGTTGTACCAGAGGACCCAGTTTATTCCATGTTAACACAGCCCACACCATTTGCAGTCAGCAGCAGCTAGCACAGTGCCTTGTTGACAACCTGGGTCCATGGCTTCGTGGGGCCTGCACCACACTTGAACCCTATCATCAGCTCTTACCAACTAAAATGAGAACCCATATAACCAGGCCATTGTTTTCCAGTCATCTAGGATCCAACTGATATGCTCACGAGCACAGGACAGGCGCTGCAGGTGATGTTGTGGTGTTAGAAACGGCACTTGCATTGGTCTTCCACTGCCATAGCCCCTTAACACGAAATTTCGCCACACTGGTCTAACACATACATTCTGCGTATGTCCCTCATTGATTTCTGCAGTTATTTTGTGCGGTGTTGCTTGTCTGTTAGCACTGACAGCTCCATGCTAACTCTGCTGCTCTCAGTTGTTAAGTGCAGGCCATCAGCCACTGGGTTTTCCATGGTGAGAGGTAATGCCTAAAATTTGGTATTATCAGCACACTCTTAACACTGTATGTCTCAGAATATTGAATTCCTCAATGATTTCTGAAACAGAATGTCCCATGAATCTAGCTCCAACTACCATTTCATGTTCAAAGTTGATTAATTCCCATTGTGTGGCCACAATCATGTTAGAAACCTTTCCACATGACTCATTTGAGTACAAATGACAGTTCTGTCAATGCACTGCCCTTTTGTACATGATACTGCAGCCACCTGTATATGTCCATATCACCATACCATGGCTTTTGTCACCTCAGTGTAATTTCAAATGATTGAACATCTTTTCTGAAGTTACTTGTCTGGAGTTTTCAAACAATAAGGGAATAGAAATCTCTGAAATATGGTTGTCCAGGAAAATGCTGAGCATTAGATGGGTGGACTGGATAACTAAGGAGTTACTATTGAACTGAATCAAGGGGAAAAGAAATTGATGGCACAAGTTGACTGAGGCATCAAGGAGTCTTTCAGTTTGATAATGGAAGGAAGTGTGGGAACTAAAAATTGTGGAGGCAGACTAAGGTTTGACTACATTAAACATATTGAAATAGTTGTAGGTTCCAGTAGTTATGCAGAGATGAAGAGGCTTACAAAGGATAGGCCAGCACGGAGAGCTTCATCAAACCTGTCTTTTGGACTGCAGATCACAAAAATAACTTAGCTCGATACAAGTAAATTTTAAATCTACATTATTTTCATTCTGGTGTTCAAAAAACCAGTATGTATATAGGTTGTGATTGGTTCAGATTTACTGATGAAATCTTCATGAACTCAGGCTCAAGATACACTATCTTCATTTCTTCACAACCTCACCACTTTCTCTCCCATATGCTTTACCCGGACCTCCTCAGCTGCTTTCCTAGATGTTGACCTTCTCCCTCTGATGGCTGCATCCATACCTCTGTCCACATTAAACCCACCAACCACCAACAGTACCTGCATTCCAACAGCTGTCATTCCTTTCATACTAAAAAATCCCTCCCATACAGCCTGGCCACACAGGGACTGCATATCTCTGGTGACAAGAACTCCATTTCCAGCATGCTGAAGGTCTCACCAAGGCCTTCAAAGGCAGGCACTACCCCCAAGTCTGCTTGTGGAAGCAGATCTTTGCCACTACTCCTCACACTCTCAATTCTCTCACCACTCCCAAGAACCAGCCACAAAGGAATGCACCCTTTGTCACCCAGTACTACTCCAGACTGAAACAACTGAACCATTTCCTTCACCAGAGCTTTGATTAACTATTATTGTATTCTGAAATGAGGGAAATCCTACTTGAGATCCTTCCCAGCCCGCCAAAAGTCATGTTCCATGCCCCCCCCCCCCCCTCCCCTCCATCCTCCACAATATCCTAGTCCATCTCTGTGCCACTTCTGTTCCCACCCCCTTGCCACAAGGATCATATTCCTGTAGAAGACCCAATCCATCCAACCACCACTTCCTATTCCAATCCTGTTACAGGCTTATCAGACGCCGGGCCATCTGTGAAAGCCGCTATGTCATGTACCAGCTCTGCTGCAACCATTGCATAGCTTCTTATTTTGGTGTGACTACCAAGCGGCTGACCATCAAGATGAAAGGCTACTGCCAAACTGTGGCTGAGAGCAAAGTAGACCATCCTGTAGCACAACATGCAGCTGAACATAACATTCTTGATTGCAATGGCTACTTCATTATCCGAGCCATCTGGATCCTTCCCTCCACCACCAGCTTTTCTGAACTGTGCAGGTGAGGGTTATCCTTACATTCTCTGCTCCCATGAGTATCCTGGTCTCAACCTATGGCAACATACTGTCCCCACAACCTCCACCCAACAGTTTCCATCCCCTCTGTCCTATCACCTCCTCCCCAGTCTCATCTTCCACTTCCATTTGTGTCATCCTTTGCCAATGCATCCACCCATCTTTCCCCACCCCTCTCCTTTTTCACTCTGTTTTCCCCACCTCCTTACCCCACAACCTCTGAGTGCTGCTCCTGTTGGCAGTATAGTGCCTGTACACTCTGCCCAACAGAACTCCTCTCTCCTGCCACCCATTTACTGCTATCCCCTCCCATTCCCCACCCCCTCCAGATTACTGCTTCCATTCTATGTGACAATTCCATTCTGTCTGTGTGGCTGAAGTTGGTGGTCATGTGTGCATGAAGTGTGCTTGCTTGTTTGAATGAATGATGTGTTTTTATCTTCCATTGCCCCATGCAGGATGTGGCCATAGCTTATGTGTAAGTGTCCTTTAGTTGCACCTGAGGCGTCTAGTTGCGGTTTGCGGCTCCCCCCGTCGAAGGTTCGAGTCCTCCCTTGGGCATGGTGTGTGTGTTTTCCTTAGTGTAAGTCAGGTTAAGTTAGATTAAGTTAGATTAATTAGTGTGTAAGCCTAGGGACTGATGACCTCAGCAGTTTGGTCCCACAGTCCTTACCACACATTTCAATTGCACATGTTTGCAACTTAATGTACCATTTTTACTACAAGTAGCACAATCTTTTCCTACATTGTTGATATTCCAACATGGAATTTCCATTGTTTAATATATAGAATGCAGAGAAGAGCGAGCAGTACCTGCTTTGTCACTGCAAGCATCCAACATAGCTATGAATCTGTCCTTGAGGTCAGGGGGCAGCATCTTTTCAGCCTGGTTCTTCGCAGCATTGACATTGTAACGGCCCTGGCGCAGCTGTAACATGCACGTGATGTACACTCTGAATGATGTAGTCATACTTACTATCCTTTCTAATAAATGGTAAGATTGGTCTCTAATTACATTAATTTAAGCATTTCCTATTGTGCATAAACAAAAATATTTTCCATTTTTCAATTGCATAATTATTTTTAATACTGATTATTTTATTTTGCACTTTGTATACCATTTGCATTCCATTTGTATATTCAACCAATTCTACAGCATTATTTTTTAAGCATTGTACAGAAAGATGTGCACTATCCAGCAAGTTTTATTTCTATAGGCTTCCAGCAGAACTGAAAAAACAGTGATAAACCTGAAGGTTCAAATGCAAGTTGGAAGATTTCATTGTGGAATTTCCTTGTATTCTGTTAGGTGTTCCTTGAGTATTTGGGAACCTATCTCTGTACTGTGTTGTTCATGTGACTGCTTTTTGTTTTACTGTGTTTTGTTAATTCTTTAACTCTTTGTTTATAAATTTTCTAATCAGCATTCTGTAGACTATGCAGGGACTCATTCCATGATCAAGTAAGTTTGCCTCATGTGGTTCCATGGAACCTTATAAATAAATAAATTCTTTGTATAAAAAAGGTAGGTCTTGGAATGGGTAGGGTAAGGAAAGAGATAATGAGAGAAATACTGAAAGAGAATCCGATGTGAGATACCATGCAAAAGGCAAGATTAACACTGTATGGGCATGTTATAAGAATGGGAGTTGGCCACATACTGAGACAGATCCACTGAATGAAAATAGGAGGCAAGAATCCCTGCAAAAGACAGAAAGACAGATGAATCAGTGGAGTGAAGGAATGTGTCAAGAAGTGGGGAGAAGACTGGGGCAGAGTAAAGAGAGAAGTATTGCAGGACAGGAAAAGATGGGGGTAGGGGATGGGGGAGGGCTCTATGTTCCAAACAGACACAGCCAGGGCTGCAAACTGAAGAAGAAGAAGATGATGATGAAGAAGAAAAGATGATGAAGTATTAATAGAGAAATGGTTAATGAAGATGGCAGAATCTCAGTAGGAATGATTGAACCTGGGGGAAAAGTAATGCAAAAGAAATAGCAAAATTATTTACAGAATGCCTGCAGAATAAGATAATGTAACAGCTCTTGAAAAAAGCTGTAATTTTTGTTTTGAGTCACTAGAAATGAGACAAAAAAAAAAGAGAAAAAAATCGACCAGTCAGTCTCCTTTCAACACTGTAGAAGATATTTCATTACAGTCATCATCAACCACACAGAATATAAACACTGGCTCCTAAAAAAGGTAGATGCAGCAGAATGAGCCACTTGTTAGATGTGAAAAAATTATAGAATATACGTAGCAACGAAAATGAATTACCAGTCTGACTGGAATTCATATATTCTGGGAAAACTATTGATCGGGTTTCAAAAATGATTGCCATCTATCTCTGAGAAAGAAGGAGTTGTTTCAAACTATGGTTTTGTACTGCTAGATATACAGAGGGTGGCACAGATGTCATGCATGGGTTTCAGTGCCTTATAATTATTTTTTTTTTGTAATTTTCTAATTTATTTTTTTCTTTTCAGGATTGTGAAGTACATTTGGGATATGTACCATGGAGAGAGTAAATTGTAAACTGTGCATGAAACTGACAGAACTTTATTTTCACAATCAAAGATCTGTCATCCTTATAGAACACAATGTTGGCACTTCAATGTGTGCAACTGTCCTCATCAGACTTCAATTCTCAATTTGGTAGCTTGCTTTTGGCATCATTATTCAATCTGTGATCACCCATGAATGGGCAGATGACGTTCAGTTTAGACTCCCAAAAATGTTCAACGAGTGCGGGACAGCATTAATAACAACCCCAAACATCAAACTAGAGACATGCTACTCAGCTTGGGATGAACCAAAGGTCATTGCAAAGAATTTTAATAATGGAGTTGAAATTGTCCCCAGACAAAGTGCAGGCTTTAGAAATGTGGCGCTACAGAAGAATGCTAAAGGTTAGATGGGTAGATCACATGACTAATGAGGAGGTATATAATTGGGGAGAAGAGAAATTTGTGGCACAACTTGACTAGAAGAAGTGATCGGTGGGTAGGACATATTCTGAGGCATTAAGGGATCACCAAATTGGTATTGGAGGGCAGCACGGAGGGTAAAAATCGTAGAGGGAGACTAAGAGATGAATACACTAAACAGATTCTGAAGGATGTAAGTTGTAGTGGGTACTGGGAGAGGAAGAAGCTTGCACAGGATTTTTGGAGAGATGCATCAAATCAGTCTCCAGACTAAAGACCACAACAACAACAACAACAACATAAAGTGCAGCTGATGCAGAGAGTGTTGTACCATTGATTCCTACTATTGCATACCTCTGAAATAAAGCAATTGTGGACAAAGCTTTATTTAATGTATTACTCTTATTTTGATGCATTACACCCATGAAGTGTGTACTGTGACTTCTGAACCACACTGTATATGGGCACTGGAAAACTGCAAGGTATCTGCTTCTTCGCAAAATAATGAACAACGTACTATGACAAGCTGCTCTTTGTGAGGCTGTGAATGGCAATCATTTTAAACACATAACTTTTCCCATCTATAGCTTCCACATTCCCCAGCCATGTACCTCATTAGGCAAGAGTAAATTATATGCATTTGCAAGCAAAAAAGTTATGTGCTATACACATACGCACAATTTCTGTGCCATCCCATACATCAGTGCTGCAACCTCCATTACATGTCATTAGGATAGTAGGAAATGCAGAGTCTATAGCAGAATCAGGCAAGAATATTCCACAACATTAATACTTTTATCAGTGGCCTTAGAGGAGGACTTTAGATCCCTACACTGGGGAAAAGAGGAAGGAATTTGTTTCAACCATCTTCATTTTGCTCATGGCATTGTGGTGTTTGCCTTCAGTGCACATAAATTCAACAACTAATAGAAGTAATTAATAGTGTAAGTTTAAAAGTAGACTGAAAATAAGTTCTAATAACACTAAAAGCCTATAATCAGCACTGAAAAGAAAACTGGACAGAGCTACAATCAACTCATAGAACCAGTTGATGAGAACTGGTCTCTGTTTTTAGGGCAGATCAATACAATGACTGGATGGACGGCAAAAGAAATGATCAGAAGAGTAAATATGATCTGGAGTGGTTCTGTAAACTATATAGAGTTTTCTGTATCATGCTTTCAGTGTACTTGAGACACAAAGTTTACAATCAGTGTCTTATACAAATTTCATTGTATGGCGCTGAGACATGCCATAATCACTCAAAAACTGATGGCTTTCCACTGAGCTACAGAAATATGTATACTGAAAATTACAAGTAGACAGAATAGAAAGCAGCATCAGGTGGTCACTAACCAATACTTTGTCAGACTGGATAAAACACTGACTGCAAGTGATAAGTGTGAAGAGACTAAATGAACACTGTATAAATAGTTTTCATGTTATTAAGCTAATTTGTTACAAGTATGTATAAATGTAAAAGAATTATACATTAGGTATAAGTGAATAAGTTGTTGCATTTTTTGACACTTGCCTCAGACGTAGGACGATGGAGTCTTATGCTCTGTCTGACCATTCTGATTTATCTTTTCCATGTAATGGTTCCTTCAACAAGACCACTGCCAATCACCTGTTCTGTCCTCTCCTCATTAAACACATGTCTGTATGCTTCATTATTTCATGGGTGTTGTGTTGGATAAAGTTGTGGAAGCTGCACAATATTTCAATGAGACAGCTGCTTGTCATCTTCGGTGCTTACTGTAAGCACCTGAAGACGATGAGCAGCTGTCTCATCAAAATATTGCGCAGCTACCACAACATTATCCAATGTGACACTCGTGAACCAGTGAAGCAGTTACTATGTCAGGAAAGTCTTAAACAGCAAACATGTATCATGACTGTATACTTGTATGCCTGTACATATGATAGATATTTTCCTTTATTTAAGCTGACAGATTCTATATCATCTTTAAAATGAGCCATGGACGAATGAATTAATAATACCAATACTAACATTAGACTCCTTTCGCCAGTGACCCACCACTCCCACTGAACAACAATCTCAAATTTCAAAAAGATGCATTTTCAAGCTCTACATTCTTTGGGAGAAGACATTACTGAGACAGAATGCTTGAATCTTGTGACATCACATACCTGACAAGCAGTTTGGTTGTTTGCCTTTCATCTCAATAAGAATTGTGACATTAATATATTCTGTCTTTTTAGATAATACTTCCCTCTACCATTGGCTTGAAACTCACATAATTATTCAAGGAATGGTCAGGAATATTCACACAAGTGGGTTGGCCCACAAAATTCACAAACTTAGTCCATTTGAAAATCTGAGGGACTATCAGGGACAGTGTATCAAATGTCAGTTACATCCAGATCATTTGTGCAAGATGTTGTGATGGGAGTGTTGACCCCTACATTTGGTATGTTGTCAAGCCCATACCACATAAAATCACAATATTTATCAATACTTGTGGGAGCATAACATGCTAGTAGTGTGTGTGTGTGATGAACTCATTGTTTTATGACCTTCAGTATATGTTAAGTTGTCTCTTAATAAAGTGTATTAGCTGCATTACTTGATTTTTATATTTACAGTTAAAATAAAGTAAATGCTGCTGGGAAGATAAAAATGAAGAAATTAAATACACAAATACACTTACCACCTGCATTGCACCCATGCAGCATTTCATGTAACACTGAAACAAAAAAGAAAATGGGATGTTACTTACATGTGTCCACATTATATTGGAAGTTTAATTATGTTGCTTATGAACAACAGAAAGAAACAGGCTGATGTGATCATCTCTCGTGGAAAATTAAACTTGTGACTGTGATTATCTTCATCAGCTTTCTTGACATGTGTAAAGTATTTTAAGTAAAATATTTAGACAGATCAACAAAAATAGAAGAAATGAGAACTCACTTTTAGGTTTTGGTCATCTGGAAACTTCCCTTCCTGGATTCCTTCCACAAGTGCTGAAATGCACGAAGCACATGGCATAACTCATTTAGTATTTACTGCAGTTACTAGAATTTTGTAGATATATTACTGCTGTCAGAAGGCACTTTTTGCTGATTAATGAATGATAAATGAGCTAGAAAATCACAGTGACGTATTTACTGCGAAAAAAGAAAACTGAATAAATCAAATTTAAGGCACGCTTCCCCTCTTCTTTTTCTTTATTTTTCTTCAGCATGGTGTTGGGCTATCACAGAGAGAAAGAAATAGAAATATAGTTGTATACCTTGCAGCCCTTATGCTTCATTACCAGACAAATTAAGATAAGTTATCTGATCTGCGATTGCTGCATTATGCAGGGTATGTAGCTTTCAGTTGAAAATTTGTAATGCTATTTTACAAATGTTATTGGTTTCAGTGTGTGGGAATGCATGAAAAGTGTCAGTATTTATAGCGTGGAATTCTGGGATAGGCCTACTCATAAAATCATATGTGAAAATATGAGTCACTCAATTACCTACACATGCTTTGTGTCCTACAGACATCCATGAATGTGTGGCTAATTAACTACATTACCACAGAGGTGATGAAGGATTTCTGTGAGTTACATTAATAACTAACTACAGTTAAAGAGGTCCATTTATTTTGATTCTCAAAGCAACTTAGAACACACTATTGAGATTTCAAACCCATTATTTTATATATCATAAAAGAAGTAGAAACATGTCTACTTTAAGGAAAGAGGCTCCAACTGTTTAAATTTTACTGTTGATGAACTACCATTTAACAGTTATGTGAGAAGACTGATTGTTGGTGGTGGATAAGAGTTATTATTCACTATGTTATGGAAGATTATTACCAATAATTTTAAGCAAACTACAGATACTCAGATACATTGTAGGTGTACCTATTGTTTGCTGTTGACAATTTATCATTATGTCATTTTACATGATATCAAACATGAGAGCTTAAAACAGGGAGAGCAACCCCAAGCTGTGGCTGAGCTGTGTCTCCACAATACTCTTTCTTCCAGGAGCGCTACTCCTGCGAGTTTCACAGAAGAACTTCTGTGAAGTTTGGAAAGCAGGAGAGTATTTACTGGCAGACATAAAGCAGAGAGGATGGGTCATGAGTCATGCTAAAGTAGCTCTGTTGGTAGAGCACTTGCTGATAAAATTTGAAGTTCCTGGGTTTAATTTCTGGTCTGGCAAACAATTTTAATCCACTAGGAAGTTTCATGTCATTACACACTTCACTGCAGAGTGAAAATCCATTCTGGAAACATCCCTCAGGCTTTGGATAAGACACCCTCTTGAATATCCTTTCTTACAGGAGATTGGTGTTTCACATCCCGTCAACAAAGAGGTCATTTGAGACAGAATACATGCTAGGAATAGGGAAAAGTGGATAAAGAAAGCAGCCATACCCTTTCAAAGGAACCATCCTGGCATCTGCCTTAAGCAATTTAGGGAAATCATGGAAAACTTAAATCAGTATGGCCGTATGCAAGTTTGAACTGTCGTCCTCCTGAATGTGAGTCCAGTGAGTTAACAGGTTCACCACCGCACTACCCCACTCAGTTCAAGTTTCATAGGAGAGCTTCTGTGATGTTTTGAAGGAACGAGATGAGGTACTAATGAAAGTAAAGTTGTGTGAGTTTTGAGTGATACCTAAAATGGTCTTATACATATATAAACAGAAAAAATGATACGACATTAAAATAATATAAGAGTTATTATCTTACAGAAAACATAATTATTTTTTTACAAAACAATTTCTTTCAAAATTTAGTGATTGCCACTTAAAATTATTATGACTATAGTTAATGTTTCTGTAATTGTTTTGAAAGAAAACATAAAAATATTTTTAACATAAGCAGTTAATAATATTTAAATTTCGCTGGAAGTAAAAAATCAATACTTTCTAAGATTGGTGTGCTGTGCATTGCTGTTGAGTTAACATATTGTGGTGTGAGTTAGTAATGATTGTCTGCTTGAGTTAGTTGTTGTCTATAATGGCTATGTGAGTCTGTCCATTCTTGGAGAGAGAAAGAAGACATATTAGTTCGTTAAAAGCTGTATAAATATGAAGTTGTGATGATAAGATTGAATAAAAATTGTATGAAGAACTCCGACTTTTCATTAGCATGTTAATATAAATGACTCTAGCAGAATCTAACTGCATCTTAACAATCAAGCAAAATCGGAATCGTATTCTGACATGACAAAGAGCCTACAATGGACAACAAATGAAGTTCAGTAAGTACCTCTATTATATTATTCAGTCAGATTAATACTTGAGAACACAAACCCAAACAAAATCATGTTTTTAAGGGGTTTAAGGTAATATCATACTTTATTTTTGTAAAATCCAGTAAGAAGTAATGATGGAGGAGATTCGAATAGGGAGTTAAAATGAATAGGTTAGAATGGTGGAGCAATTCATGAGCCACACATTTCTGTAGTCAAGTGAAACTTGAGATGGTGTGAAGAGTAATGCCAATGAAGAGTGGATTACTGGAAATGAGTGATTCATGCCGTATTCTGTAGCAGTCCAATGGAAGGGTTTGGGTTTGGCAGATTCCTGGAGAACCTCCACTGCTGTCATATGCAGTGTCAACATTTAACTATGGAGGAGGTGATGTTACAGTATGGGGATGTCTTTCATGGTCCCCTAAATGTGCTTAAGCAAATGCTAAACGTGGAAGGATACAAACATGTGTTACAGCACTGTGTACTGCATACAGCAAAGGAGCAGTCTGGAGATGTTGATTGTTTGTAGCAGCATGGCAATGAACCCTACCATAAATTAGCTTCTATGGGGCAATGGTTTGTGGACAATAATGTTCCTGAAATGGACTGACCTACCCAGAGTTCTGATGTGAGACCAGTCTAACACCTTTGGGATGATGTAACTCTTCAGGCTTTCCCGGCGATCTAATGACATCTTGGGTTGTCGGGTGTTCTGCCGAATATCAGCGATATTTCAGTCACGTAGCTCATAACCTTCATCAGGTGCGACCTGAGGCTGCTCCTCGAGTGGACCTGGTCCAGTATTTATGCCTATGGCCTTCCCCCTCCACCAACGGCTGCAGGCGCTTCCTCTGTGATCCACACCCATTCCCTGCGACCAGCTGGAGTGTTGCTGCTCCGTTTTCCGTCTGCTGCGGTTCTAGGTGTTCCCTCTGTGGTCCGCGTCCACCATACCCGCTCCTGGGGGTTTCATCTACGGTCTGGAGTACCAAGCATTCCCCCTGTGGTCTGCGCCCGCTCACCACGACCTGTTGGAGCGTTGCCACTCCGTTTTTCGTCCGCTGCGGCTCTGGAAGTTCCCTCTGTGGTCTACGCCCACCAGTCCCACTTCTGGGTGTTCCATCTTCGGTCTGGTGCGCCAGGCAGTCCGTCAGGGGCTCGTTTTCCATCTCCATGTCTCTGGTTCTTCTGTTTGTGTAGTGTTGCAGCTGGCCCTGTTGCTCCTTTAACATTTCCAGAGCCGGATCCCAGGCTCTGCTTAGCTGGTACCCTGTGTCATGGTTCATAAGATCGCCAGCTATTTTAATTTCTATCAATTCTCTTATAACACTGTCCCAAAATCTGGGTGTTTGTGCTAGAATCTTGGTATCCTCATACTTCATGGCATGATCTAGCTCTAGACAGTGTTCAGCAATGGCTGACTTAGTCACCTGTCTTAATCTAGTGTGCGTCTGATGTTCTTTGCACCTGATCTCCACAGTTCTTGTCGTCTGGCCAATGTAGGACATGCGACATTGACAAGGTATATTGTAAATCCCTGGTTTTCGTAACCCCAGGTCGTCTTTGACACTCCCCAGCAGTCCCCTGATCTTGTTGGATGGACAGAAAACACACCTGATATTGTGTTTACGGAGGATCCTACTGATTCCTTCTGAGTTGCGGATGTGGTGAATACATTTGCCCACATCCGCAACTCAGATTTCCTGCAACGCCTCAAGCAACTGCACATCACAGATTCGGACATCGTGGTTAGTTTTGATGTGGTATCGCTGTTCACCAGGGTCCCACTGAAGGACTCACTAGAACTGATTGCAGAGAAATTTGACGGTGCTCTGTTGGACTTGTTCAGTCATACACTGACATCCACGTATTTCCTGTACGGAAACCAATATTACGAGCAAACTGAAGGTGTAGCTATGGGCAGCCCACTGTCCCCTGTGGTTGCCAACATGTTTATGGAGAGTTTTGAGGAGAAGGCATTGGAGACAGCCACATTTAAACCCACATGCTTCTTTAGGTATGTGGATGACACCTTCGTGATCTGGCCACATGGGATGGACAGGCTCAATGAGTTTCTTGAACATCTTAACTCATGCCACCCTAATATCAAGTTCACCATGGAACTGGAGAAGAATGGCCAGCTGCCATTTCTGGATGTACTAGTCCAGAGGAAAGCAGATAAAGCAACACACACTGATTTATATCTGCAGGCCAGCAGCTGTCACCACCCTGCACAGAAGAATGGGGTTCTGAAGACTTTGGTCCACAGAGCACGTGCCCTGTCAGACCAAGAGAATCTACCTATAGAGATAGAACGTCTCAAAACAGTTTTCTCCAAGAATGGATACACGGACAGACAAATTGAGAGGGCACTCCAACCAGCCACTATACCACAGGTTCCTGAAGAAGACCAAGATGAAACAAAGAAGGTGGCATATCTGCCCTATGCTGGCTCTATTTCTGCCAGAATCAGTAGGATCCTCCATAAACACAATATCAAGTGTGTTTTCTGTCCATCCAACAAGATCGGGGGACTGCTGGGGAGTGTCAAAGACGACCTGGGGTTACGAAAACCAGGGATTTACAATATACCTTGTCAATGTCGCATGTCCTACATTGGCCAGACGACAAGAACTGTGAAGATCAGGTGCAAAGAACATCAGACGCACACTAGATTAAGACAGGTGACTAAGTCAGCCATTGCTGAACACTGTCTGGAGCTAGATCATGCCATGAAGTATGAGGATACCAAGATTCTAGCACAAACACCCAGATTTTGGGACAGTGTTATAAGAGAATCGATAGAAATTAAAATGGCTGACGATCTTATGAACCGTGACACAGGGTACCAGCTAAGCAGAGCCTGGGATCCGGCTCTGGAAGTGTTAAAGGAGCAACGGGGCCAGCTGCAACACTAGACAAACAGAAGAACCAGAGACACGGAGATGGAAAACGAGCCCCTGACGGACTGCCAGGTGCACCAGACCGAAGATGGAACACCCAGAAGTGGGCACAGACCGCAGAGGGAACATCCAGAGCCACAGCGGACGAAAAACGGAGCGGCAACGCTCCAACAGGTCGTGGTGAGCGGGCGCAGACCGCAGGGGGAATGCTTGGTACTCCAGACCGTAGATGAAACCCCCAGGAGCGGGTTTGGTGGATGCGGACCGCAGAGGGAACACCAAGAACCGCAGCGGACGGAAAACGAAGCAGCAACACTCCAGCAGGTCGCAGGGAATGGGCACGGACCACAGAGGAAGCGCCTGCAGCCGTTGGTGGAGGGGGAAGGCCATAGGCATAAATACTGGACCAGGTCCACTCGAGGAGCAGTCTCAGGTCACACCTGATGAAGGTTACGAGCTACGTGACCGAAATATCGTGCAAGTATGACGCTGATATCCGGCAGAACACCCGACAACCCAAGATGTCACCTTTGGGATGAATAATTATATCTACATTGCTCCAGACCCTAGCATCCAACATTACTATCTTTTCTGGTTTTGGATCTTGATGAAGAATGAGCTTTCATTCCTCTAGAGGCATTCAGACACCTCACTGAAAGTGTCTCCAACAGAGAAAAAACAACCTTAGGGGCAAAAGGTGGACACACTTCATTTTAATACCCAGTGATACATGTCTAGATACCTTTGACCAGATAGTGTATAGTGCTGAAAGTGTTAAGATTTTGAGGTTCCTAAACTTTCCTCTGCAAGATTTCATTGGATGTATTTTTGCAGTAGACCTCACAACTTTGCTTTAGAGCTTAACCAGTCTCTCTACATGTGTGTTGGCAGCACTCATGGTATACAACAAGAATTCTACTCTGACAAAATAATTCATATATTTACAGATGTATTTCAGTGTTCAATGAGCACAATACTTTTGCAAACAACTGTACTGCCATCATCAGGTGTGCTGGCTCCTTAATGGTTCATACACTGTGTCTCTCTCTTCCCTCAGCTATGTGCTTTGGTTGCAAAATATTCCATAAACTTACATTTAACATAAAACAACAAATTGAGTATCTCTACCAATTGGAAAGGCAAATTAAAAATATACCTCAGTGTCCAATCTTTGCACAAATTACCTGAATAGGTAGATTCAGGGTCTTCAAAAGTGCAGTTAGCTACATGGCAAGTAGCAGTGCTGGTTGTAAAGTTGGATGACAATTAGTAATGACTGTAAAAAGGCGTAGACTTAACAGTTGCATGTAAATACACACACACCAAAAAAAGTTTTCCATCACCCCGGTTCCCTGAAATCCTGAAGATAGACGTTGATTGTGGATATTGTATCACAGACACAGTCCCTTTGACTGTTCAGAGATGTCATTAAACCCACCCAAAGATGTAAACAAACATGCATGAGCAGCACCTACTAGATGGATGGGGTCTGACAGCTGATCAGTTCCAGTCATTCCACCAGGAAGGAGGTACACAGCTCATGTTGTCTGTAGTTCAACCATGCCTAGATGGTCGATACTGTGGTCTGATCACATCTGCATTGCTACTTTGTGCCAGGAAGGGCTCTCAACAAGGGAAATGTCCAGGCACCTCAGAGTGAAGCAATGTTGTTCAGACATGGAGGAGATACAGAGAGACAGGAACTGTCAATGACATGTCTCACTCAGGCTGCCCAAGGACTACTACTGCAGTGGATGACCGCTACCTACAGATTATGGCTTTGAAGAACCCTGACAGCAATGTCACCATGTCGAATAATGTTTATTTTGCAGCCACAGGACATCGTGTCACGACTCAAACTGTGCGCAATGGGCCCAACAACATGCTGAATGGACTGCTCAGCGTTGGCATCACATTCTCTTCACCAATGACTGTCTCATATGCCTTCAACCAGACACTCGTCAGAGACGTGTTTGGAGGCAACCCGGTCAGGCTGAATGCCTTAGACACACTGTCCAGTGAGTGCAGCAAGGTGGATGTTCCCTTCTGTTTTGGGTGGCATTATGTGGGGCTGACATACACCGCTGTGGTCATGGAAGGCACTGTATTGGCTGTACAATACATGAATGCTATCCTCTGACCGACAGTGCAACAATATCGGCAGAATATTAGTGAGGCATTCATCTTCATTGATGACAATTCGTGCCCCCATTGTGCGCATCTTGTGAATGACTTCCTTCAGGATAATGACATCGGTTGACTAGAGTGACCATCATGTTCTCCAGACATGAACCCTGTTGAACATGCCTGGGATAGATTGAAAAGGGCTGTTTATGGAGGACATGACCCACCAACAACTCTGAGGGATCTATGCCAAATCGCCGTTGAGGAGTCAGACAATCTTGACTGACAGAGCCTTGATGAACTTGTGGATAGTATGGCATGATGAATACATGCATGTATCAATGCAAGAGGACATGCTACTGGGTATTAGAGGTACTGGTGTGTACAGCAATCTGAGCCACCACCTCTCAAGGTCTTGCTGTATGGTGGTATAACATGCAATGGGTGGTTTTCATGATCAATAAAAAGGGTGGAAATGATGTTTATGTTGATCTCTATTCCAATTTTCTGTACAGGTTCCAGAACTCTCGGAACCAAGGTGATGCACAACTTTTTTTGATGTGCATATATTCTTTGAAAAACTCTATTGCAGTCAGTTAAATGTTTAGCTACTGATAGCAGCTAATCAGCAGCTGTAGTTTAACTGAGGAGGCAGGAGCTTTTTTTCAAAATAGCAGATTTCTTAGCAATGTAATGGATGAAATTTTGATGTAAAAGTATGAATTGCATTAAGCAATATAGTGGTAGTTTTCTGTTGAGACAGTACACAGGTAAAGTTTCTATGATTTTTTTGTGATATGTTAATGTATACTGAGCTGTACAGGCTCACACTGATTGCCTATCTCTGGAAGTTATTTATACTGGTTATCCAGCAACAAGTTTGGGAGCGTCCCCCGAGAGGGCACAGCGTGTCTGCTTGGAGGAAGCTTGAAGGTGCTTGCCGTGATGGTTGGATTCAGTTGATTTTCAGCCTTCAGCCTTGTACTGGAGTGGTTCGGAAGAGTCAACCCTGGCCAAGCACTTGTCGAACACACTAATGCAATACTGTACCACAATAGGAAGTAAGCATTTTTGTGTGTTCTGCGAGGCATACCTGTGGCTGCACAAATTTGTTTGCCTTCTTGTATCAGCAAGTTTAGGCAAGGATTGCTGCAGATTTTTTTTTGGCATCCTTGTGTGACAGTGCAAAGTTGAGAATTGGAATTTTCTGTCAGCTTATTAGTTACTTAAAGTTTTATGATTTAAATTATTTATTTTTATGCTTAAAGACTTCTTTTAATTTATTCTACCTTATATTCTGAATTCTTGTAACTAATATTGTCAAGTCCCCACTCATGGCTTTAAGATTGTTACTGTTTTTAAAATTCTTAGTTCTAGGGATCTGTGCTAGCGAACTATTCTGAGTTTAACATAATTTTCTTTGTGACTTTCACAAAGTTCTTGAATCATTACAAGGAATTAGTTGCTCTATTTAAACTGTAAATTACTATTTTATTCTTTTTATTAACCTGTTTTAAATTCAATTGTTTCTTTTTTTGGTGTAATTATCATACTGTTGAAGTCTTTATTGCTGGTGTTTCTAGCTGTTTATATTTTGTTAGTAATTGAGGCTTAAGAATGACCAGAAAAATTGTTCTGGTTTTCACATAAATTTGGATGTTGTAGTATGGCCAGCAGCTGCATGAACATAGATGGAAATTGTGTGAGGTGGCGCCTCCAGTACTGGTGGTCAGAGCCGATTTCTTGCTGGATGTCTTTTTGTTCTGAAGTGCCTCTTTCAGTACTTGTGTTTTATTTTTCATCATCCACGTTTTATTGTAAATTTTTAGAGGTTATTTGTGTCATTTGAGTGTTTAAGTAAATCTCTGTAGATATGACCTAAGTAAATAAAAATTTTCAACCTTACGTGAATGATGTTCATTTGGTCACCTGGCACTTCCAACTCCTTGCTCACTTGTTTGACTTTCCTGAAGATTCTCCTTCTTGATGGGACCTACAGAAGATGATGAATGGATGAATAAATGAATGAAATGAATGTGTTCTCTGGGACTCCACATGTCCTCAGTTGTGATGGTCGTGAGGTGTTTGCTTCCTCCTCTTAGTGAAACAAAGAATGTGTTTCATGCCTTATTCATTTTGTAGCCAAAGTCAGACCTGATCATCTGGTATCTTATTTAAATCTCAACAGCTCCTTCCACAGTTTAAGTATTTAGACATTTTTGTAAGAAATTTAGTATGGTTGGAATCCAATTCACATAATTTGAACAGACAGTGCTTTATGATAATCAAATTGTTAGGCTGCAATAACCAGGCTGCCAAGCTGTGGTCACAGTAGGAATCTTCAACAACATGCACTGTCTGCCCAAGTAGTGACCATACTTTATTCAGTGGGCAGAAAGCAGTCTTTACATGGCATTTCATGGGAATGCATTTTATTAGCTTCTGCCAGTTGTTTTGATGCTGCAGGGTGAAGGGCTGCTGAATCTGCCAGTCTGCATAGTCATTGTTAGAAAATACTGCCTTCAAGTGCTCCAGACTTCAGGTGAAACTACCTGTACATGAGTGTGTGGAAGGCACAAGCAAAAACGCTTTCCTTATCATGTTCACCTGTGCTAGACAATGGTAGCTATTTATGTGCAAGTACAGATTAGCGCGCACCTTCTTGCTCTACAAGATAACCTGACTGACACAGAAATGTGTTCTCGCCTTGAGTGCCAGGTGAATCAAACCTGTTGTTCCAAAGGGGTAGCTGCCACAGTTGACTGTCACCTGTTGACCTGCACACTTCAATCGTTCACTCTGCTGTCTCATTACTACACAGAATGACAAGTCAGTCTTAAAACACTGTAGACACAGGAGAAGTTCTTCATACAGCCACATGTGATTATATGCAAAGCTATTAGCTTTATGTCAGAAGAGGCAAATGAGGAAGCAGAAATATTATTAAAATTTGTGTTTCATAGGGTTGCAGGTACTGCTAGGGGAGGTTCAAGAACATTTTTCCACACGAGAGACTTATCAATTGGCACCTACCTCGTCCCACCTTTTCCCTTGTACACTTTCATTCTTGTCAGTTTTTGCTAACTGAGATATGCACTGTATACATATGTCAGGGATTCTGCAGCATATCGGTATCATTTACGCATACTTTGATGACATGACTCATTATCTTAATAGGTGTTAACCTGAGACTACTCATCAAGCATCTGGTATTTTTACCTGTGGTCAGCTCCATCCATGGTCAGTTCCAGGTGTTTGGTCTGTAGTCTGCTCCCAATAGCAGTATCCCTAGGCATTTCCTTTCAGTTTTGCAGTTTGGTACACCAGTCTCCAAACTATCACTCTGTTTTTGGTGCTGTGTGGTGCCAGATTTTCCCTCTGCAGTCCACTTTCACTAGAAATGTTTTTACATGTTCCATCTTTGGTCCAATGCTCCATATATAATGGTGGTGTATTGTTAGTGGTCCAGTGCGCTATTCTCTGCTGTGGCATTCTGTTTTTGGTCCATTTCCTATGTGGTCCGCTACCACTAGAAATGTCCTGTGACATTCTGTCTTCAGCTGGTGGACCTTGCGCTCAGTCTGGGGTTAGTTCCTCATGTACACACCCGCAATTCTTCATTTTGTGGAGTTCTGCTATTGTGCTCCATTGTGCTCTCAGCAACTGCAGTACAGGATCACAGGCTCTCTTGAGTTGGTACCCAGCATCATGATTCACGAGGTTTTGTGTCACCTTTATCTCTATAGATTTTCTTATAACATTGTCCCAGAATTTGGGTGTCTGTGCCAGGAACCTTGTTTCACTATAATTTGTGGAATGATTGAGTTCCAGACAGTGCTCGGCAATGGTTGATTTAGTTGCCTGTCTTTTGTTTTAGTTGGTTTGCTTTGGTTGATCCTTTGTTTATGGTATTTTTCCTTTTTAGGTGCTCTAGTGAGAAATTTTTGACTTTGAACATCTATATTCATCAAATTATTGGTCATACTATGCATAACCCATTAATGAGACTAATTACAGACTCTACAACTGCAGCTCACAAGTTATACAAGGTACACACTTATGAGCAGGCTGTCAAACTTCACATCTCCTACCACAGAATGGCCGTTCGCAATGGAGCCCCCACCACCACTACTGCTGTACCCTCCCCTACCGCACAGTTACAGACCAAGTTTGTTTTGTGCACACTCTACCTTCTGTTCTCCATTTTACCATAGCATTCAGAGAGGACAGCTCTCCATCCGCTTCATCTTCCATGATAAAAGTGATATTCAGAATTCATCTTAGAGCTGAAGATCGCTTTATGTCCATGTGCACATTCAGATAGCAAGGTTTTGAAAAGAGAACTGTCTTGAGCAAACATACTCTTATTCTTTTTAATCTGTACATGTTTCGGTGAAGTTCAACCATCATCACTGGGTTAGTTTTCTCTTTTTAATAGTACATACTGACATTCATGTAGTTCTTAGCCATTTGCAGTGCAGCTGACATTCTGAAACAGTTCATCATTTGCAGTTTTTGCAGTTTCCTTGGTGTCATGACTTACAAAAACTGTACTCGCAAACACATACTGTCACACTGTTTGCAAAATATTTGGACATATGGAGTTGGGAAGAGTGATGAATTCATCCAGTCTGTCTCCTCCATGTGGTCATATTACTTAGGTATCATCACCATAACAGAAGAAACAAGTCAATTTCCAAGAAACAAGTCAGTTTATATCGAGATGATACCAGGGCTTCCTCTGCGAAGTGCTTCAAGTGGATATTGATCACAACTAATGAGAGTGAACTTCCTATGTCCTCTCCTTCCATCTGGTCTAATAAGTACTATCAGGAAGAAGATATGTTGGCGTCAAGACATGCATGAAGAAGTTGAAGATGTACCAGTAGAATTTTTGAGCAATAAGTTCCAAGGACTACGGTAAAAAAAAGAGACGACATGAAACCTAATAAAATGTTGGAAATATTCAGCCTTAAGCTGCTGGGGTATTGCACAAAATCTACAGAATTGCAAATATGATGTGGACATTTGCCAACATAAGGGCTATGCATGTGCTGCAGGTACTTAATGTGTAAGTACATTGGGGCTTCAGTGTTGCTAACACTGGGAGCAAAGTACTCTTTCTTCTTAATTTTATCCATATTTCGTAGCATCAAACATGATTGTATTCGATACACTGGAGGTATGAATTAAAAAGTGCCTACAGTCACAACTTTTCGTGTTTTATTAAGGACTCGATGCATTTCGGACCCTGTGGGTCCATCATCAGGTGTAGGCCTAATTAGTCTCAATACATGCTAAAGCACTGTATTAAGACAAATTACACCTGATGATGGATCTACAGGGTCCAAAATGCATTGTGTACTTAATAAAACACGAAAAGTTGTGACTGAAGGCGTTTTTTAATCCATACCTCCAGTGTTCTTTCTTTACGAACCAGTGCTCTTAGTTGTAGCTCCTTAATCATTTTATCTGGTAGGACTGAGGCTTCTATACATTTTCAATGGCATCAGTGACCATCTTTTGGTAAGCATTATCCTCTTCCAAGCATTGCATTTACTTGATGTTGTCTTTGTTGAACAGGACTGCCACTGCATTGTCTTTGTCAGAAAACCAGATGATTCTTTTCAAGAAATGATCAGTTTCATAGGTTTCGTTCACTTAAAAGTACGTCCAACTTCTTCATCTGCTTCACATGGCAATCTACTAAGCTAATAATGTTGTTTGCCAAAATATTGTGCCCATTGGACTCCAGTTTGTCATGTATTACACTGGTAGAAATTAAATAGTGACAAGGAGTTTACATTAATCAACGGAAGTTTTCGTATGTGGCACACAGTACCTAGGTCGACTGATGTCTTCTTGAGGCACATGTTCCTCACTATTTTGCTTGTCTGTCTCAGCTGCTCCAATGACAGGGCCTACAACAGAATGACCAAATGATTTAGATGGAAAGTAGAATCTAAATAACAAAAAAGTTACACAAGCTGCATCAGACTTGCGAGTAAAAACATTGATCCAGAAAGTACAGAACTTACTGCTTTAGTTGATTTAATAATGATCACAATAAATTGGAGATTTTGGCGAACAATGACAATCTTCAGAAGTCAGGAAAGAGGAAACCAAATACAATTGCTGGACAATCTTCGTCTTGTAAACAATAAACTACGAAACAATGAAAAGGTGTTATAAAGGGTGTTTAAAAAAGCGTCAGGTATTCCTACAGGAGGTGGCGATGCTACTGCCCAAAACTAGAAGAAAAGTTCCTGCACTGACATGTCTGGATGTTGGCCAATCTGTTCTCTCATTCTCGTCTGTCACATAGAGATAGACAATGTGGTAATGCTGCATGTGGTTACCATGTGTCCTGACACCCCCTTCATCTGTTCTTCACAGTGAATCTTGCTCTCTTTCCAATACTCTTGGCTCCATTTGGATTGTGTCACATGCATTGGGCAGATGCTCCAGTAACATCTGTACGTTGTCAATGTGTTAGGCATAAACCGTTGCTTTTAAATGTCCTCACAGCCAAAAACCCAATGGATTCAAGTCTGGTAAGCAGGGAGGCAATACCACCAGACCTCCTCGACCAGTCAATCACCCATGAAACAATGCAAAGATCTACTGTCATACAATCAGCAAAGAAAGGGGTAGTGCTCCATCATGCATAAACCAATCATTGTCTTAAACCAATCATTGTCTTTCTGCAAGGGTAACCGCTACGGTCGCAGGTTCGAATCCTGCCTCGGGCATGGATGTGTGTGTTGTCCTTAGGTTAGTTCGGTTTAAGTAGTTCTAAGTTCTAGGGGACTTATGACCTCAGCAGTTGAGTCCCATAGTGCTCAGAGCCATTTGAACCATTTTTGAAACTGCATGGACCTATGAGTTCTTCACTGACAACTCCTGAAGTTATATTGATACTGAAGAAACCCTGACGGCTATTTCTCGACAGGTATTGGTTTCCGAACATACAAGGGGCGTTCAAAAAGTTTTGCAGGAGGAGAATGAAATTTTTTGTGAACATACTTGGAACATTTAGCCATAAGTTGGTATATAAAAGTATTTTCTTTTATTTAAAGGCGAGCCATAATGGACCGTGAAGTAGATGTCACGTTGTGACAACGGTCGGTCTTCAACACTGGCGATGACTCTGCCACATCGATTCACAGGAAGTTGCTCCCTGTTTATGGGGAGGACACAGTGGATCGCAGCAGTATCCAGTGGTGGTTGCAGAAGTTTAACGAAGGTGATTTCTCTCTACCGGACAATCCGCTATGCAGTAGACCATCGACAGTAGTGAGTGATGTGAATAAGGAGACCATTGATCAAATCATCCAAAATGACAGACGTGTGATGACACAGCAGCTTGCTGAAATGACTCGTTTGTCATGTAGTGGCGTATTACTGATACAGTCACTAGGGTACAGAAAAATCTGTGCACGCTGGGTGCCTAGATTATTGACAAGAGAAATGAAAACGATGTGGAAGAATACGTTTACTGAAGAGCGGAAACAGTGTTTTGACGGCGTCATTACCCAGGATGAAACATAGTTGTTTTTGTCTGACCTGAGAGCAAAACCAAATCCACGAAGTGGCATCATCCGGGTTACCCGCGGATGAAGAAACCAAGACTTTCATGAACAGTAGGTCGAAAGGTGACGGCCTTCTTCTTCTGGGATGGAAAATTGTTCCTCATCCTCCCTACATTCCGGACTTGGCTCCGTCTGATCTGTATCTCTTTGGTCGTCTGAAGGCCCACCTTCGTGGTAAAACATTTGAGAGTGAGAAGACCTTATTTCCTGGGTCAAGCGATGGTGTAAAAGTCAATCCCCAGAATTTTACCAAAGTGCATTTACGTCATGGAAAGAACGTTAGGCCAGATGCGTCACAACTGATGGAGGCTACATTGAGTAGGCTCAATATATAGCTAAATGTTCCAAGTATGTTGACAAAAAATTTCATCCTTCTCCTGAAAAAAATAAAAAAATATAGAGACAACTGTGCAAAACTTTTTGAATGCCCTTTGTATGTTTATAGGACATTTTCTTCTAGTTTTGACCAGTACTACCTCATAGAGGAATATGTGACGTCATTTTTAACAGACTGTATAAAGAAAACATGAGTTTAAAAATTATGATGAAACACATATTATTGAAACATACAAAGTCTTATGTTATCTTAATATGTTTAAACCAAAGTGGCGTTGTCGATAGATATAAACAAAATTACCTTGGCGGCTTCGAATGGGTGTAATAATGTAAGGGATGATCAGAAATTTTTGGTTTGAGGGTGTTGCTGCGCCATATATGCCACATAGTGTGACTGCGATCCCGGTATATAAGCACTGACATATAGGCAAGTGATTAGTGTGGCATGCCTGTCTTTCCGACGTGCATTTGGTAAATGCGGAAACCTAAACTATGGTCACGTTATTACCAAATGTGTCAAAACAGGACCAACGAGCTGTTATTTTGTTGGCTTAAAAAAAAAAAAAATGAGCGTCTGGCATCGTTGGCCGGGAGGCCCCTATTCGGGGAAGTTCAGCCGCCAATTGCAAGTCTTATTTCATTCGACGCCACATTGGGCGACTTGCGCGCCAGCGATGAGGATGAAGTGATGACGAGGACAACACATCACCCAGTCTCCGAGCGTAGAAAATTTCCAACCCGGCCAGGAATCGAACCCGGGCGCACTTGCATGGGAGGCGAGCACGTGACCAACCAACTAAGCAGGCGGAGTTATTGGCTGCAAAAGCATAACCACCGGCTGGCGGGTGTGTGGTTATTGGCTGCAAAAGCATAACCACCGGCTGGCGGGTGTGTGGGGCAGTATGTTTGTTGAAACCAACCGTTGTGGAATGGTGCGGCGACGGGCACCGCTGCTTCAAGATAACGCGCGACCCCATATCGCAGAAATTATGCTAACTGAATTGAGAAGCACTCGAGCACACGCCCTTCATTCCTGATCTCTCCCCATACAATTATCATGCCTTCGGTCCCTTAAAAAAGGTCTTCGAGGGTTGACGATGCCTGTCAGTAGAGGACGTACAGCAGGACACGATGTTTTACAAAACGGTTATCCTCAGACAGGTGCTTCGGTGGGATGATTGCTTCAGCACTCATACAGTGATTTGACCTGATTGGCATACCGATTCTGGACTGTACGGCCTTCGAATTGAATTTTGATCACTCCTTATACATTGCAAGCCAGGCCACAGTGCAGGGAGAGTCATTATGTGAGCAGCTTGGTGTTCTTGGCAAATGGACTTGTACTTTTCACACAAAACCTTGTTTGTGAAATAATCGCAGCAGGTGTCGCTACTATACACATATGTACATTTACGTAAAAAACGTACAAATGGTTGAAATGGCTCTAAGTACTATGGGACTTAACATCTGAGGTCATCAGTCCCCTAGACTTAGAACTAATCAAATCTAATCTAAGGACATCACACACATCCTTGCCCGAGACGACCGTAGCAACCGTGTGGTTCCGGACTGAAGCGCCTAGAACCGCTCGACCACAACGGCGGGAAAAAGACGTACAATGTGCTAAAAAACTATTCTAGACATGGGCATTGGCATAAAGTTTTCTATGGTGGGGGGGGGGGGAGGAGCAAGACCGTAAAACTGTCACTTATCATTATATGCCAGAGAACTAGGCTATTCACTCAACATTTGTTATAGATAGATTATCTTGATTAATTCCATGATTACCTTCAAAGTAAACCTTTTCGTATTATTAAAGAGACATATTTTTGAAGATCAAATACAATGTGCTTTTACGATTAAATCTGATATACAAGGGGAAGTCAAAAAGTAAGGGAACTTTTGAGAAAAGGAATATTCGTTCTGATGATAGAAAACTGAAACAAAGATTATTTTTCTACAGAACCTTCCTGCGCATCAATGCACTTTGTCCAACGTTTCGCAAGGTTTTAGATTCCGTCGGAGAAAAAGGTTTTTTGTTGTAGCCTATTTTGCAGCCTATTTTGCACGACTTCTGCATTGGTTGCAAATCTTCTTCCCCTGAGCGCTTCCTTCAACGGTCCAAACATATGGAAATCGCTTGGAGCCCGGTCTGAATTGTATGGCGGGTGTTCCAACAATTCAAATCCCAACTCCTTTATTGTTTCGCCCGTTCGTTTGGCAGATTGTGGCCGAGCGTAATCTTGCTACAGGATGACACCTTTGCGCAGTTTTACGCGACGTTTGTATCTGATTGCAGGTTTCAGTTTAGTTCGCAACACATTCAATAGTTCGCACTGTTCACTGTTTCGCCTCTGGGGGTGAAATGAACGACTACCACACCTTCAGTGTCCCAGAATAGTGTTAGCTGCTAAGCTGATGGTTGACATTTAAATTTCTTAACCTGTGGTGATGATGGGGGTTTCCAAGCCATGCTTGCTGCCTTACTTTCCGGTTCGTGATAATGTACCCACGTTTCATCTACAGTAACGATTTTCTGAAAAAATCCATCTCCTTCGCGATGATGACGTCCCAAATGCTTATGAGAGATGTCCATCCTTTACGCCTTACTCTCCGGTGACAATTCTTTCTTTAATCCAACTTGTACACATTTTCCGAAAATTTAGCCTGTCGTGTAAGATGGAATACGCTGAACCATGACTGATACGTAAAGTATTGGCGATCTCCTCCACCCTCAGTTCCAAATTATCCTCAGTTGTTGACGCCGTTGGCCTTCCCGGTCCTTCCTCGTCACACAGAGAAGTTCTTCCTTGTTTGAGGCGCTCTATCCATTCGCAGATCATCATTCGCGATAAACAGTTGTCACCATACTGCGATTGCATTCGATCAATAATTTCCGCAGGTTTAACACCTTCCGCAAAACAAAAAGCGAATCACTCCTCTCATTTCCTCCTTGGTGCGCAGCGACAATGCAGTTGCCATGTTTCACTGTTTGCTACAATACTACGACTAACGCGGGAATAAGAGTGACTCGTTGTATAGAATTGTTGCTGACGACAACACTTCAGCCCTGGATACCAGCAGTATTACCATACAATACGGCGAGGAACTGCAAAAGTCCCATTACTCTTTGACTTCCCTTCATCATTCAACGAAATGATAAAGCTGTAAAATATTTAGAAAAGATGTGATGTTTGAAATTTTCCCGGCGTACTGATTGTTCCATAATAACACGAAATATCGTGGCAAGATGTTACTGACTTACGGCAGTTCTCCCGTGTTTTTATGGAACATTTAGAAAAGATATTTTTATTCTATACCACTAATGTTTATTGATGCTGAATGTGAAAATTCTGATGAAGAAAAATAACCAGCAGTGATGAGCGTTCGATTAATCTTACTCGACGAAAATGAAAAAAAAAAAAATCGAGAGAACAAATTTTAAAAATGCTTGTACACTGTTTAGTTACGCAGTTACCATTAATAAAAGATTTAGCCTGAAATTTAGCAACTTCGCTGATATGAAGCCATCGCAAAACTGTACAAGGTTAAAGTTAAGCACGATTTCCATTTATTTTGTTGTTAGTGGTCTGGTGAATCCAATAAAACATGTCCCAGACGTGTATCTGCAGTACTTTTCAGAAAATCCAGAGAAGCGGATTATTATACAATTAAATTTGTTTACTTTCAATTAAGAATGCAGAAACGTTTGTGTCATTGTTGGCAACCATTAGAATTTGTTTCAGTCGTTTCCTAACCTTGAAACGAGTTACTTTTCTGTATTTTTCAGTGAAATAACATACCAACAATAGTGTATTTAGTGAAACCACATAGCAACTGTTGTAGTTTGCAGATTATTTATGAAATCGGGATGCCTTTCAAATTTACGACAGAGGAATACGCTGATATGGTGTTTATTTATGGTAAACGTGATGGCAATGCTACAGCTGCAGTCAAAGAATATCGCGTACGTTATGTAAACTAACTCGCTAAGCTTCCTTAGGCAGCTTACACTCCTTTTCAGCACTATGAAATGGCGAAACGCAATCTTGGTTTTCTCCTGGTGATGAAGACATCAAAGCTGCTGTGGAAGCGACCGTTTAGTCATAGCGTATTGCACACGGTTATCACACTTGGAGTTCAGTGAAACGGAACAGTGTGCCAGGAAGTGCGGCGTTTAGCTATTGCTGATTACGTTAAGAAGACTGGAGACGGGGTATTTAGCTCCGATACAGTTGGGTTACGCCTCGTAGCGAACTTCACAACAGTACTTCGAAGAAGCCAATAAAGGAAGTCGTCACCACACACAAAAGAGGTTTTTTTTCCCACCTTCGTCTGATCCATGATACAGTAGCGTGATCATTATTATGGGCCATCCGGTGTGGCCGAGCGGCTCTAGGCGCTTTAGTCTGGAACCGCCCGAAGGGACTGGGTGTTGTGCTGTCCTCATCATTTCATCCCCACTGTGGAAGCGCAGTTCGCCCAGTGTGGCATCGCACTCAGGTTCGAATCCTGCCTCGGGCATGGATGTGTCTGATGTCCTTAGGTTAGTTAGGTTTAAGTAGTTATAAGTTCGACGGGACTGATGGCCTCAGATGTTAAGTCCCATAGTGCTCAGAGCCATTTGAACCATTATTATGGAAGCCCGCCCTCCATAATCGAGTGTCTAGTGTTATACTTTCTTTTAGAGAGGGTAACTGCTATAGTATTGCCTCATTGCGATCAGCGACATATTGTTACAACTGGCCAAACGAGAGGTTTTGCGGAATCGTGGGAAATTACTTCTAGAAGTGTCCGCCCCATTAGCTGAATGGTTGCCGGCACGGTAGCTCAGCGTGTTCGGTCAGAGGGCTGCGTGCTCTCTGTAATAAAAAAACTGAGTCAAGGAATCAACGATCAACGCGAAGGGATGTCTTGTGATGTCCGCCCAGACCAAACGCAACGAACTATATCGAAAAGATAAATAAATAAATAAATAAATGGTCAGCGCGTTGGATTGCCACGCACACGCTCCCGGGTTCGATTCCCGACTGGGAGGGAGATTTTTCTCCCCTCAGGGAGTGGGTGTTGTGCTGTCCTCATCATTTCATCCCCACTGTGGAAGCGCAGTTCGCCCAGTGTGGCGTCGCACTCAATAAGACCTGCACTTGGGGGCCGAACTTCTCGCCTGGGAACTCCCGGCCACTGGCGCCATGCGCTCATTTCCATTTCCACTTCTAGAAGAGTACGAGAATTCCGTAACGACTTAGAACTCTGTTTTCTAGATTTCAGGAGGTGGAGGGAACATGTGCATCCCATTCCCGCCTATGTTCTAGAATAAAATGATTTACAACTTGTCTTTAACAGACTTTTTGAGGATTATTTGGGAAGTAAATTGTTTGCCACGTTTCCACAGCTGAAACAAAAAAAAAAAAAAAAAAACTATTTATTATAAACCTTATGTCGAAGATTTTTCATCACTGATAGAATGGAACACTAGTGAGGGTAAAACATTCCCTCAAGCGTCCAAAAATGACTTTTTCTATAGAGAAAGCTCCACTAGCTACATATATATTACAGTTAAGAACGTTAACAACAAATATCAGTTTTTGACCTCCAGTAAACCTATATGTACAGATCTTGTCAATGCCAGTTCCTGCCATCCATCACGATGTACAGGCTCCAGTCATGTTAACGTGATCACTGCCTATGTTCGATGTAAATTTAAGGCCTGTTTCACACTGGGACACTGGTGACGGTCACCAGCGACGGTCACGACAGAGATACATTTGTTTGAACTGGAACATCCACACAGGGACACTACACCGCCTCACCGAGCCGCTGTGTCCCAATAGTGACTCCCCTCGCCACATGTGACGGACAAGGTCAGTGTGTTCACAGCAGTCACCGCCGGACATGCATTAGTTTCAATTGGAGTGTTCGTACTGGACACAGACCACAGACACAGCGCTGCAGATTTGCCAACAGACAGGCAGTAATTTTTGAGACAGTGACGCGAAACATTCATTGTCCATTATACTGCAAACATTGAAGCATGAGTTTATATTTATAAGTGAAGTAGAAAGTCGTCCCGCCATTTGGGACGTCAAAAGCGATGACTATAGCAACAAAATGGTGGCTAGGAGGGTAGTAACCTTCAAGCACATTTGCATCCCTCGCCCACTTCTCTTCTGCATCAAGGCGTTCCGCCTTATGGTCCAAAAAAACATTATTCTTAACTACAATCATTTACGCATATATGGCTACTACAATCATGAATTTTATTTATTATAATACACTACTGGCCATTAAAATTGCTGCACCACGAAGATGACGTGCTACAGACGCGAATTTAACTGACAGGAAGAAGATGCTCTGATATGCAAATGATTAGCTTTTCAGAGCATTCATACAAGGTTGGCGCCGGTGGCGAAACCTACAACGTGCTGACATGAGGAAAGTTTCCAACCGATTTCTCACATAGAAACAGCACTTGATCGGCGTTGCCTGGCGAAACGTTGTTGTGATGCCTCGTGTAAGGAGGAGAAATTTGTACCATCACGTTTCCGACTTTGATAAAGGTCAGATTGTAACCTATCGTGATTGCGGTTTATCGTATCGCGACATTGCTGCTCGCGTTGGTCGAGATCCAACGACTGTTAGCACAATATGGAATCGGTGGTTTCAGGAGGGTAATACGGAACGCCGTGCTGGATCCCAACGGCCTCGTATCACTAACAGTCGAGATGACAGGCATCTTATCCGCATGGCTGTAACGGATCGTGCAGCCATGTCTCGATCCCAAACAGATGGGGACGTTTGCAAGACAACAACCATCTGCACGAACAGTTCGACGACGTTTGCAGCAGCATGCACTATTAGCTCGGAGACCGTGGCTGCGGTTACCCTTGACGCTGCATCACACACAGTAGCGCCTGCGATGGTGTACTTAAAGACGAACCTGGGTGCACGCATGGCTAAACGTCATTTTTTCGGATGAATCGAGGTTCTGTTTACAGCATCATGATGGTCGCATCCTTGTTTGGCGACATCGCGGTGAACGCAAATTGGGAGCGTGTATTCGTCATCGCCACACTGGCGTATCAACCGGCGTGATGGTATGGGGTGCCTTTGGTTACACGTCTCGGTCACCTCTTGCTCGCATTGACGGCACTTTGAACAGTGGACGTTACATTTCAGATGTGTTACGACCCGTGGCTCTGCCCTTCATTCGATCCCTGCGAAACCCTACATTTCAGCAGGATAATGTACGACCGCATGTTGCAGGTCCCGTACGGGCGTTTCTGGATACAGAAAATGTTCGACTGCTGCCCTGGCCAGCACATTCTCCAGATCTCTCACCAATTGAAAACGTCTGGTCAATGGTGGCCGAGCAACTGGCTCGTCACAATACGCCAGTCACTACTGTTGATGAACTGTGGTATCGTGTTGAAGCTGCATGGGCAGCTGTACCTGTACACACCATCCAAACTCTGTGCGACTCAATGCCCAGGCGTATAAAGGCCATTATTACAGCCAGAGGTGGTTGTTCTGGGTACTGATTTCTCAGGATCTATGCACCCAAATTGCGTGAAAATGTAATCGCATGTCAGTTCTAGTATAATATATTGGTCCAATGAATAACCGTTAATCATCTGCATTTCTTCTTGGTGTAGCAATTTTAATGGCCAGTAGTGTAAGTATTAAACTATAGCATGCCATAAAAAAAAAGCTTTGTTCCACAAACTTTTCAGCTCCTATCATACTTTCGGAGTTATTCTTGGTGGCAATAGTTAGTGATTCACCCTGTATAATGATTCCAGGTACTTGTTGTTTCTACAGTACAGATGTTTGTTATTCTCTAATTATTAGGTAACAAACCACTCTTGGACCGCAAGTTTCGCCAGGTTAAGTTACTATTTGGTTCTACTCAAGATTTTGTGATCTTATTATTCCATATAATTTTGTCGTCCTGCAGTTGTAGCTAGTTGGCCTATGCACATAAGGGTGTCCCGTTTTTGGCGTTTTAGAATACATTTCAGTTGAACAATTAACTCTCCATTTTCTGCACTGTAGGCTATATAGTGGCGCTAACTGCCGCTACGCGCTTTGTTTGTTTTTTAGTGTCTCGATATAGATCAGCTGCATATTTTCACACCAGTATGTGCCGCGAATGTGTATGTTAGACTGTGGTTCAGAGAGTGATATTCGTCCAGTGGTTACATGCGCACGCGCATGTGTGTGTGTTTGCGTGTGTGTGTGTGTGTGTGTGTGTGTGTGTGTGTGTGAGAGCGTTTGTCAGTGGTGCGGCCATCTCTGAGACAAGAGGGACATTTTGAGTGGAGCAAATCGTAAGTGAAAGTATTTTTTAAGTGCGTGTAGTAGAGATATTAAGAGGATCTCACCAAGAAAATAGAGGTTATTCACTGAAGAGCCAAAGAAACTGATACCCCTGCCTAATATCGCGTAAGGCTCCCGCGAGCACGCAGGAGTGCTGCAACACGACGTCACATGGACTCGACTAATGTCTGAAGTAGTTCTGGAGGGAATTGACACCATAGATCCTGCAGGGCTGTCCATAAATCCGTACGAGTACGAGGGGTGGAGATCTCTTCTGACCGGCACATTGCAAGGCGTACATGTTCAGTAATGTTCATGTCTGGGGAGTCTAGTGGCCATCGAAAGTGTTTAAACACAGAAAAGTGTTCCTGGAGCCATTCTGTAGCATTCTGAACGTGTGGCATGTTGCATCGTCCTGCTAGAATTGCTCAAGTTCGTCGGAATGCATAATGGACATGAATGGATGCAGGTGATCAGACAGTCCAATGTCGGTGTTGACGGGCCCAGGCGAGGAGTAAAGCTTTGTGTTGTGCAGTCACCTAGGGTACACGAGTGGGCCTCCGGCTCCGAAAGTCCATGTCGATGATGTTTCGTTGAATGATTCGCACGCCGACACTTGTTGATGGCCCAGCATTGAACTCTGCGGAAATTTGCGGAAGAGTTACACTTCTGTCACGTTGAACGATTCAGTTCAGTCGTCGTTGGTCCTGTTCTTGCAGGATCTTTTTCCCGTTGCAGCGATGTCGGAGATTTGATGTTTTACAGGGTTCTTGATATTCACGATACACTCGTGAAATGATTGTACGGGAAATGCTGTGTCCCATCGCTCGTGCGTCGACTATAACAACACCTTCAAATTCTCTTAAATCGTGATAACCTGCCATTGTAGCAGCAGTAACCGATCTAACAACTGCACCAGACGATTGTTGTCTTATATAGGCGTTTCTGACCGCAGCGCCGTATTCTGCCTGTTTACATGTCTCTGTATTTGAATACGAATGCCTATGCCAGTTTCTTTGGCGCTTCAGTGTAACTAAAGAATGAAAACCATTCCATCGAACTTTCACGGGAATAAATTCCAGCAAAGAGAGGAAAGGTTTAGAAACCTAATGTTACATGTGATTGCCAAGTTAACAGTACGCTCAAATTTCGGTTAAAATTTATGTTGGAAAGTGTATTTGACAAATTTGATTTCTTTGGGGTATATTGGATTAATTGTACTACCAAAACTGTGATCATTCGAGTAACTGCCAAGTAAGCATGGGGTTGAAGGAGCATTTGCAGCCTTGTAAGTAAAGTGCCTCGGGGCTGCGGCTTGCAGGGAACGCTGAGAATAGTATGGGTATTCTCTGCAGAGTTCCGAAAGGTCGTGCTCCCAATTTGCTAGCAGAGCTGGAAATTTACGACACCAAAGAAGCAAGAGCCTGGAAGAGAGCTTAAAAGGACAAAATGATTTTGTGGCCAATACCTGCTTTATTTTGTTTCACAGTGTCTGCCGGCCTCTCTGACCGAGCGGTTCTAGGTGCTTCAGTCCGGAACCGCGCTGCTGCTACGGTGGCAGGATCGAATCCTGCCTCGGGCATGGATGTGTGTGATGTCTTTAGGTTAGTTAGGTTTAGGTAGTTCTAAGTCTAGGGGCTGATGACCTCAGATGTTAAGTCCCATAAAGGTCAGAGCCATTTGAACCATTTTGAACTAATCGTCTAACGCCTCTACTGATATTACGTCGTACAAAGCGCATATATGCTTTATTTTTGTATTGTGCTCGTGTCACCCTCATTTTCGACTGTGGCTTCTGTGTGTTTACAATGTACTCTATCTAACCGAAAATATCTGGGCGCTTATTAGTAGACATTAATATAGGGTGTGTCCACCCTTAGCCACTGTGACGGCTTCAACTCTGTTAGGTACCCTTTGAACGAAATGTATGAGTATCTGTGTAGGAATGTCAGCTCATTCTTCGTCAACACCAACACCAGAGATGGCAGTGTTGTCTACTGAGTTTCCTTTGGCGGGAAACCAGGGCACCGTATATATTCATAGCGCTTGCAGAATATCCTCGGAGACACTGAACAAAAGCACGGTGAGTCGTTGCGCGAGGTGTCTGTCATCATCGCAACAAGGTCGCTTAAACCTATTCGAGCGCCCGAGTGCCGGACGGCAATACACAGCCGTGGCTCTTGCAGCATTGGAACGTGCGGACACTCCCATTCGAGGTGATCGTCGAATTACAGTCAAACACCTCGCTGCACAGTTGGACGTCTCTGTTGATAGGGCTCACACACTCGTCCACCAGTTGGAATACTCAGAGGTGTGTGCCATATGGGTTCCTCGCCGCTTAACAGAAGATCATAAAGAGGAACGAAGAACCATCTGCGTGGAATTGCTTGTTCGTAACGATGATGATAGTGACAGTTTTTTTTCGAAAATCGTCACAGGCGATGAGACAAGGCTCGTCACTAAGAACCAGAAACGAAACGGCAGTTCTTGGAATGGCGCCACAACACCTCACATCGGAAGAAGACGTTCATAACCTCATCCTGAGTCGGGGAAGTCACGGGGACGTTCTTCTGGAACTCAGAAGGGGTTGTTCTGTTCGACGTTCTCCCTCATGGTGCAACGATCAACTCTGAAGTGTGTTGATCGTCAGGAAAGTGAAGAAATGACTTCAGTGTGTTCGTCGCCACAAAAATGCAAACGAATCCATGATAACACAAGGCCTCACAAAAGTCTGCGCACCTGAGAGGAGCTCACAAAACTTCTTTCGATTGTTCTTCCTCAACCACCCTACAGCCCTGATCTCGCAGCTTCCGACTTCGATGTGTTTGGCCCAACGAAGGATGCACTCCTTAAGTATCAGTACGTGGATGATGGGGAGGCCATTGATGCAGCAAGACGTCGACCACTAGAGCCGCACTATGCGGGCGTACAAGGCCTCTCAGTAAGGTGTAGAAGTCCATCGCATTGACCGGATATTATATTGAAACATGAGGTTTAGTAGGCTAAAGAGTGGGGAATAATATGGCGTATTGGATTCCTGAATGAAACCAACCCGCTTTCAGAAAGAAAAAGTGCTGCATTACTTATTGAACACCCGAAGTATCCACTTGTCAAAACAGATCACACAGAAAGTGTGACGAATTCTTCAATGTTAAATTCTCTGGTCACCTAATTTCTCGTAATGGTGACTTACCTCGGCCTACACGTTTCTCAACTCTCGGCGTGTGAAATATATTTTGTTTTTGTTTCCTGTTTATCGGAGGAACCTTCTTTCTTGAAGAGAATATTATCGAAAGGGAAGAGGAGGTAGATGAAGAGGAGATGGTAGATACGATACGGAGAGGAGAATTTGACAGAACACTGAAAAGACGTAAGTCGCAACAAGGCACTTGGAGTAGGCGACATTCCCTCATAATTGTCGATATCGTTGGGACAACGTACCGTGAAAAAAACTATCCCACGTGTTCTGCCACACATATGAGAGAGAGGCGAAATAACCACAGACATGAAGAAGAAGCAAATAATTCCAATTCAAAGAAGAAAGGTGCTGAAAGGCGTGAATATCACTCAACCATGAGTTTAGGAACATGGTTTCAAATGGTTCAAATGGCTCAAAGCACTATGGGACTTAACATCTGAGGTCATCAGTCCCCTAGACTTAAAACTACTTAAACCTAACTAACCTAAGGACATCACACACATCCATGCCCGAGGCAGGATTCGAACCTGCGACTGTAGCACGAGTGGAACATGGTTTCACTCACGAAAATTATTTACAGACGAATGAAAGGAGTAGCGGGAGCCAGCAACGAGGAGTATCAGTTTGAGCCAAAGAGAAATGTGGCAACACGTAAGTAAACCTAATGCTAAGATTTATCTTACAGTGAAGAAACGCAGGCCTACGTTTATAGCATTAGTGGATATAGGGAAACCTTTTTACACTTTGAACTGGAATACACCTATTAATATTCTGAAGGTAGCACCGATAAAACGCAGGGAGTGAAAGATTGTATAGGAGGGGTGTTCAATAAATAATGAACACACTCTCTTTCTGAAAACGGGTTGGTCTTATTCAGGATTCCAATAGACCATATTATTCCCCACGCTTTTGGGTACAAAAACTTATTTTTAAACATACTCTTCGTTCAGTACGACAGCCTTAAGCCATCTTAGTGGGAGGGCCTCTATGCCCACATGGTACCACTCTACTGGTCGACGTCGGAACCAACGCCTTGCTACACCAGTAACCTCCACATCATCCATGTACTGCTTCCCGCGAAGTGCGTCCTTCATTGGGCCAAACAGATGGAAGTCGGAAGGCGCGAGATCGGGGCTGTAGGGTGGATCAGGAAGAGCAGTCACATAAGTTCACCATCATGCACCTCAGACCACTGTATCACGATTCTGAGTTTACGATACCCCAGCTGGGGCATCGGGAAAGGCATCAAGCATTAAGTGATGCAGATGGTCCCCTTCAATGTTCATGTAGTCCACAGCCGTCCGAGTGCCTTCGATAACTGCCACAGGTCCCAGTGAAGCACGGGTCAATCTCCACCATAGCATAATACTGCCCAATTGGCCTCCATCCATCGTGCGTTGCATGTTTCGAACAGTCGTTCACCTGACGGCGTATCCAGATATGACCACCGGCTGGTGTAGCAACAGACCAGATTCTCCCGAACAGAGGATACGTTTCCATTGATTCGTTGTTCAGTCCCGATGATACTGTGTCCACTGCAATCGTGGATCGCTGAATGGGTGGATTTAGAGCTGTTGGGCACTAAATAGCTTGGTCATCAGCGCCATAGCTCAAGATCGTTGGACTGTGTTGTCAGTAGTCACTGTTATTAAAACGAAAAGCAAAGGCCATAAATCAACAGCCACGGTCACAAAAATTTGACATACATTCTCCAGTATATCTGTTCATTCCATTGTCATATGTTAGCAACATTAATAAAACAGTGGATGGCATAAAGGTGGCTGGATGATCGTGGAACTGATAGGATGAACCAATCACCCAACAACACCTTCCAATTAAATTGGGTAGGAGTCCTAATGGTGCACAAAATGTCAACAGTTTTCTTGCTGTTGTCTCGTCATCGCCTACAACTGAGGGTACGTCCATGAGCAGACCAAAGGTTATTCTCCTATTAGACTTCAAAACACATGACGTTAAAACAAAATGTACAGCGAATGTGACGCCACAAATACTGCTTTTTGGAGGATATTCATGCCACAAGAGATAAACATGGATCATTGGGCAGTGTCCGATACGAATGCAAATGAAGATCACTTTGTCTCTTTTTTTGTGTTTGGAAAGATATTCACCTTGGTCGAATAGTCGATTCGATCGAATGCAGCTTGTTGTCGGCCATTTTCACACTCAGCCGTCACTCTCTTTGTTACCCATACCCACGACACGTCAGCCTGTGGTGGTGGGGGGTGGGAGGGAGGGGGGGGGGCGTTAAGGTCGACTGCAGTAGTGATTTCCTGGCAGACTGCTTTAGGTGCTCTGTCAGCTTCTTCACCGCCGTCGTAACTGACGATGCGTTGGGTCAACATAATAACATGTAGAGGTCAGCTGCTGTAGAGCCCCATGTTTAACACTGTGGACGGTGTTCTCCGAAACACTTATGCCTTCATTGTAGTCTCTACCATCAGACCTGCCAAAGACTGCAGCCTATCCTGCTTTACAAAGTGGGCGACCTCCGACCCTCCACTTTCTGTGATGAGGCATGGATCCCCAAGACTGTCGCCTTCAAGAGGTTTCACTGTCCTTCAACCACTTCCCACAGACGCTCACTAGGCGCACACGAACAACCGCTTCGCCGTTCCTGATGTTCAAGTTCCAGGTGCCAGGTCACAACAATATGCCCTTTGTCAAAGTCGCTTATGTCAGTGGATTTTCTCTTTTTCGGCCAGTATCGTTGACAGAATGATTGTCTATTCGTCTCTGCTCTGTTTACATATTTTCCTTGCCCATCAAGTGTGACCTGCGCCACCAGGCGGCCTTCAGTCTCGCTGTGGGCAGTGCTCATAGAGTTCTGGGTCAAACGTTTACGAACGTTTATTGAGGCAAGGTATAGAATCGCTATAAAAAGTCGCATTCTCAAGTCTTTGGCAGTAACGTCATATGGCCTTATTTTATAAGGAACTACGTAATAGCAGTGCCTGCGTTATTAACAAGTGTGATACGAAGTTCCTTCGGACGTGTATGCATCGTACTTCTTAATAACATGGGCACCGCTTTTTAGTATTTATTCGCCAATACTAAGCCTTCGATTTTCAGTAAATATGCCCTTCCTGGACAGGAATATGTACTGATGAGCCAAAACATTATGACCACCTGCTTAATGGCTTGTTTATCCGTCTTTGGAGGGAAATACATCACTGATTCTACGTTTCAGGGACCAGACAGGTTGTTGGTAGGTTTGTGGAGGTATGTGGCATTAGATGTTTACGCACAGGTAATGTAATTCGCGCAAATAAAGAGCCGCTGATTTGGGTACGCGGCGGTAGCGCGATATATCGATCCAGATGGATGATTATGTTTAATTTGTGGGCGCTCAACTGCATGGTCATCAGCGCCCGTACAAAGTCCCAATTTTTATACAGTCTAAGTTTTTTGCACAGTCCAATCTAGCCACTGTCACGAATGATGAAGATAATGATGAAATGATGAGGACAACGCAAAAACCCAGTCCCTGCGCAGAGAAAATCCCTAACCTGACCGGGAATCGAACCCAGGATCCCGTGATCCAGAGGCAGCAACGCTAGCCACTAGATTACGAGGTGTGGACCAACCGAGATGGGTTTAATAGGATTGGCATCAGACGAATTTAGCCGAGACATCAGCATGGGTTCACTATAATGTTCATCAAACCACTGTAGCAGGGTTCTGGCCCGAGACACAGACAGTTGTGCTGAAAGATGACATCGCCGTCGGGGAAGACATCAAGCATGAAGGGATGCAGCTGGTCTGCAGCTGTCAGCCTGTCTTCAGTTAGACCGAGCGAGGTGGCGCAGTGGTTACACACTGGATTCGCATTCGGAAGGACGACGGTTCAATCCCGCGTCCGGCCATCCTGATTTAGGTTTTCCGTGATTTCCCTAAATCACTCCAGGCAAATGCCGGGATGGTTCCTCTGACAGGGCACGGCTGACTTCCTTCCCCATCCTTCCCTAATCCGATGAGACCGATGACCACGCTGTCTGGTCTCCTTCCCCAAACCAACCAACCAACCTGTCTTCAGTTAATACCACAGGTCCTATGCAAGCGCAGAAGAATGTCTCCCATAGCATAATACTGCTCCCACCAGCCTACGTCCGTGGCGCGCTGCACGTTTCATGCCGCCGATCACCTCAATGACGGCGTTTCTGAAGACGATCAGCCACCTAATGTAACAAAGATGTGACTCACCCTAACAGCTGACACGTTTCCATTGATCGGTGGTCGAATCCCGATGGTCCAGTGCCCACAGTCGTCGTATCTGACGATGTCGTTTGGTCAACGTGTGAACACCTAGAGGTGGTCCGCTGGAGAGCTCCATGATCAACACTGTACGATAAACGGTATGATCCAAAACACTTGTGCATGCACTAGTATTGTGCTCTTTGAGCAGAGATGCTCAGATCACGAGCTATCCAATTTTAAAGAGCAGACAAGCCTCAGAACACCAAGTTTTGTGAAGGGTCGTGAATGTCCAACCATTTAGCCGCTACCTCTTTCCATAAATTCTCACGGCAGTAGAGAATTTCGCCCTTCTCGTAATACTAGTTCACATGCTCTGCTTGATAATAATCTGCACTTTGTTAAGGTAGCATATCTCAATGGATTTTCCCATTTATAGCTCAAATCTTCACTAGGGTCATACACCGTCTGTGTCTGCTTCGCCTACATACTTTGTTTACCACGCCACGTGCCCTCAGTGCCACTGGGCAGCATCCAAAGTCGCGCTGGGCAGTGGACGTAATGTTTTCGCTGATCAGTATACGCAACGTGCGAGTGCAGGTTGTGACATATGGACGACGACGTACGGAAGTTTGGATCTGGCAGTGATACGCGTCGCGTAAAGCGGGAAATCCATGTTCGAGAGCCCGTCCGGCACAAACTTGCACTGTCCTCATTCTAATATACAGGCGATGGTGGTTCATATTCGCAGTTGCGAGTACAATTCCTACGCTACTGGCCATTAAAATTGCTACACCAAGAAGAAAGGCAGATGATAAACTGGTATTCATTGGATAAATATATTATACTAGAAATGAGATGTGATTACATTTTCCCGCAGTTTGGGTGCATAGATTCTGACAAATCAGTACCCAGAACAAGCACCTCTGGCCGTAATAACGGTCTTGATACGCCTGGGCATTGAGTCAAACAGAGCTTGGATGGCGTGTACAGGTAGAGCTGCCCAAGCAGCTTCAACACGATACCACAGTTCATCAAGAGTAGTGACCAGCATATTGTGACGAGCCAGTTGCTCGGTCACCATTGACCAGACGTTTTCAGTTGGTGAGAGATCTGGAGAATGTGCTGGCCAGGACAGAATTCGAACATTTTCTGTATCCAGAAAGGCCCGTACAGCACCTGCAAATTGCGGTCGTGCATTATCCTGCTGAAACGTACGGTTTCGCAAGAATCGAATGAAGGGTAGAGCCACAGGTCGTAACACATATGAAATATAACGTCCAATGTTCAAAGTGCCGTCAATGAGAACAACAGGTGACCGAGATGTGTAACCAATGGCACCCCATACCATCACGCCGGATGATACGCCAGTATGGCGATGACGAATACACGTTTCCACTGTGCGTTCACCGCGATGTCGCCAAACACGGATGTGACCATCATGATGCTGTAAACAGAACCTGGATTCATCCGAAAAGCCGGCCTGTGTGGCCGTGCGATTCTAGGCGCTTCAGTCTGGAACCGCGTGACCGCTACGGTCGCAGGTTCGAATCCTGCCTCGGGCATGGATGTGCGTGATGTCCTTAGGTTAGTTAGGTTTAAGTAGTTCTAAGTTCTAGGGGACTGATGACCACAGATGTTATGTCCCATAGTGCTCAGAGCCATTTGAACCATCAGAAATCATCCGAAAAAATGGCGGTTTGCCATTCGTGCACCCAGGTTCGTCGTTGAGTACACCATCGCAGGCACTCCTGTCTGTGATGCAGCGTCAAGGGTAACCGCAGCCATGGTCTCCGAACTGATAGTCCATGCTGCTGCAAACGTCGTCGAACTGTTCGTGCAGATGGTTGTTGTCTTGCAAACGTCCCCATCTGTTGTCTCAGGGATCGAGACGTCGCTGCACGACCCGTTACAGCCATGAGGATAAGATGCCTGTCATCTCGACTGCTAGTGATACGAGGCCGTTGGAATCCAGCACGGCGTTCCGTATTACCCGCCTGAACCCACCGATTCCATATTCTGCTAACAGTCATTGGATGTCGACTAACGCGAGCAGCAATGTCGCGATACGATAAACCGCAATCGCAATAGGCTACAATCCGACTTTTATCAAAGTCGGAAACATGATGGTACGCATTTATGCTCCTTACAGGAGGCATCACAACAACGTTTCACCAGGCAACGCCGATCAACTGCTGTTTGTGTATGAGAAATCGGCTGGAAACTGTCCTCATGTCAGCACGTTGTAGGTGTCGCCACCGGCGCCAACCTTGTGTGAATGCTCTGCAAAACTGTTCATTTGCATATCACAGCATCTTCTTCCTGTCGGTTAAATTTCGCGTCTGTAGCACGTCATCTTCGTGGTGTAGTAATTTTAATGGCCAGTAGTGTATATAATAAGGGACTGTTGCAACATATTGTCCTTATCACTTTTGAAAACGGGAGAGTTTGTGCTACCACCGATGGGCCCAACTGCGTTGCTGGACCTTATTGTAGTTCATCGTAAGCTAAGCAGGAAAATTGTCATTTAGGGTTCCCTCATAACGGGGTCATCCCTGATAGGAGAAAGATGAAGAAGGAAAAAGGCTGTGCCATTTTTTAAGGAATCGTTCAAGCATTCGCCTTAATCGAATTAAGAAAACCATAGAAAACCTACGAGGTAGCATCGATAAGCACCAGCAATTTCTTGTGAGCGCAAATGGTCACCAGCAGACTAAAATACCGCTAGGCGTCTCCCCCATACATCTTCCCTGAACCAGAGCGGTTAGCGACTGCAACCTGAGTGGTCTGGTTGGTATTGGTGAGTCTATTTCCAATGTGCTGTTTAAGTGAGCTTGCGGTTTGCAATGTCTCACTTGAAAGAATAGCGTGTCTGTGTAAAAACTTGTGTTAAACTGTCGATGTAAGCTTTTTCAGAAAACGCTTTAGCTCAGACACAGACTTGAGGACAGGTAAAAGGTTTAAAAAACGAGCGAACATTGCTTTGTGATGATCGTTCTGGTCGCCCGTCGACTGGCGTAAATGTGCAGGAAGTGACGGATCTGATTCTGCAGGTTCGTAGACACACCGTCCGAGACCTCTGCGACACGTTGGGGATGGCGGATGTGAAAGTACTCTGTCAGAAGAGTTGAACATGGGAAGGATAGCGGCGAAATTTTGGCCACAACTCTTTCAAGATGATCAGAAGAACTCAAACAACTGCTTCCAGACAATACAGGCTTTCTTTCACAGATTGTCACTAGTTTCAACGATTAGGTTTATGAGTGCGATCCTGAAACTAAGCAATCATCGTCGCAATGGAGGAGTCATTCTTTACCCAAAAATGTTCGACAAGTCATGAGTTGTTTTCAGTCGTTGTTGGTCGGCTTTTTTGACGGTTCATAAAGATGTTGTTCCCCCTCGTCGAGCAGTCAATAAAGCGTTCTATCACTATATTGTAAGACGTTTGATGGGGGACGCGAGGAGTAAACGACGACGGAAGTGACGTGCGAAAAGCTGGGTGCTCCACCATGGCAATGCACAACTGCATACATTGAACATTACTGAGGAACTTCTGAATAAAAACAAGATGTCAAATGTTCCTCACCCGCTCTTTTCACCACACTAAGCTCGTAATGGGTTCTTACTCTTTCCCCACGATCGAAATCAAACCGAAGAGACGCAGGTTTGATACAGCAGAGGAGATTCGGGCGTAAACGCGGACGGAGCTGAACTTCTTAACAAAGAAAGACTTGCAGGACGCTGTTCATATGGGACAGAAACATTGGGGCGGTTGTATTCGCTTCCAAGGGGACTACTTCGAAGGTGATGGTACAGAGCAAGACGTAGGTAAGACGTCATAATCTTAAATAACGTGTCGTTGTTGTGGTCTTCACTCCGAACGCTGCTTTGGTGGAGCTGTCCGTCCTACTCTATCCTGTGCGAGCCTCTTCTTCTCTAAATAACGCCTGCAACCTACATTCACTAGATCCATTTAAACCTGCTTACAGCATTTAACATTGGTCTCTACCTACACTCACCCCTTACTCACTCACCCCGTTGCACACACATACACACTTTCTTCCATTACGAAACTGGCGATTCCTTGATACCACTAGTTGTGTCCTACCACCTGATCGCTTATTTTAGCCAAGTTATGCCATAAATTTCTTTTTTCCCCTAATTCGAGACAGTAGTTCCTCTACCCATCTACTCTTCAGCGTTCTTCTGCAGCACCATATATCAAAAAATTTGATTCTATTCGTGTCTGAATTGACTATCGCCCACGTTTCACTTCCTTACCAATCTGCACTCTGTACAAATACCACCAGAAAAGGCTTCCCAAAATTTATATGTATTTTAAATGTTAACAGATTTGTCTTTTTCAGAAACGCTTTCCTTGCTGTTGCAGTCTGCATTTTTAAATCATCTCTACTTCGCTGTATACAGGGAGGAGAAAAATAGAGGCATGAAATTTTAGTCATGGATATCTGATGCCAGTAGGAACCAAAATTACTAATGTTGTGTATGAAACTTCCTGGCAGATTAAAACTGTGTGCTGGACCGAGGCTCGAACTCGGGACCTTTGCCTTTCGCGGGCAAGTGCTGTACCATCTGAGTTACCGAAGCACGACTCACGCCCGGCCCTCACAGCTTTACTTCTGCCAGTATCTCGTCTCCTACCTTCCAAACTTTACAGAAGCTCTCCTGCGAACTTTGCAGAACTAGCACTCCTGAAAGAAAGGATACTGCGGAGACATGGCTTAGCCACAGCCTGGGGGATGTTTCCAGAATGAGATTTTAACTCTGCAGTGGAGTGTGCGCTGATATGAGACTTCCTGGCAGATTAAAACTGTGTGCCCGACCGAGACTCGAACTCGGGACCTTTGCCTTTCGCGGGCAAGTGCTCTACCATCTGAGCTACCGAAGCACGACTCACGCCCGGTCCTCACAGCTTTAAAGTTTGGAAGGTAGGAGACGAGATACTGGAAGAAGAAGTAAAGCTGTGAGGGCCGGGCGTCAGTCGTGCTTTGGTAGCTCAGATGGTAGAGCACTTGCCCGCGAAAGGCAAAGGTCCCGAGTTCGAGTCTCGGTCGGCGCACACAGTTTTAATTTGCCAGGAAGTTTCATATCAGCGCACACTCCGCTGCAGAGTGAAAATCTCATTCTGGAATGTTGTGTATGTCGACAACGCACCGTTTCTAACTACAGAAACTTGGCACCAGGCACTCCGATTGGCCGCGGGAATTGTCCTGTTGCCGAATGCTCTGGACAACGCATGACTGTGAATGCTTTGCCTGCCGGAGATCGCGATGTATACCAGGCGGCCCGCACGCTCCCTAGTAGCGCACCAGGCTTCCACTCTGGAGGGAATCTGCCGGGGTCTCGACACGTCCGTTGTAGTTTCATGATAAGACGTACCGGGAACAAACTCGTCAACAGCTATTAGTTCGCGCACAGAAAGTCTTTTACAAATTGAGTCGGCCGTGAAAAGGGCCTTTTTGTAGCTAGGACATCATTTACTTAAAGCAGATGCTGGAACTGGCGACCCTCTGACGCGACACAAACTTGGTAACGACGAACGGTGTTTTGTCGAACTCTTTCAAGGATTCCTGGCGTTACCCTGATGTGATTGGCGGCGTGTTGAATTCGATCCATTAATTACTCTTCGTTTCTAGGTGGTTCGCGTCCAGGAGGGAGAACTAGAAACTTGAAGAATCCCCACAGGAAAAAGTCCGATGGCGTGAGGTCTGGTGACCGCGGGGGCCATGTTCTGCGAGCACCTCTGCTAATTACCCGGCTGTCGAAGAGTTCATCTAAATATCCGCGCACTTCACGACATGCGCGGACGCCCCATCGTGCTCCAAGTACATGCATAGCCGTATGTCCAGGGGAACATCTTCCAGCAGGCCCGGTAGAGTTTCTTGCAAAAAGTGAAGACAATTTGCGCTGTTAAGTCGAGGAGGTAGATGGACCATCCCAATCAGAAGGTCACCCACAATTTCTACCCAAATGATGAGCAAAAATCATTCCTGGCGTCCGTGAACGTACCTGACGTGAGGATTTCCCCTTGCTCAGTAATGAACATTTCGAATGTTGTAAAGGCCATCCCGAAGGAAGGTGCACTCGTCGGTAAACAACACAATGGTGGGGAAGTCGGCATCTCGTGCAACAAGTCGCAGAAACCACTGGCAAAACCCTAGCTTGTGTTCATAGTCCGCCACAGGATTTAAGTCTCGGACGGGTGGAAACTAAATGGAAGCTGGCCGTCATCCCTCGGAACCTCCCAGACTAACTGATGGGTGACTCCAAGTCGTGTCAACCGCTCGAGTGCTTGTCGGAGGTGCTTGCTCGAAGCGCTCGAGAACAGGCTCTTCAAATGCAGCATCCCGTAGTGTTCGAGGTCTTCCAGCATCAACACGATATCCCGGTAACAAGCCTGTTTCGCCAAGTCGCCGGTGAATTACTGTAAACGCTTGTGGTTGTGGGTAGCGTCTTGCTGGGTACCGTTCCTCATTCAACCGTCGAGCTCCATGCGCATTACCGTCAGCTAGTCCATACGCAAAAACCACATCTCGTTGGTCTCGAATGAATAATGTGCCGCCATGCTTACTGTATGACTAAATCGTAGGTGACGTGCGTGTGCTCCGAATTCCTATGACGAGAGGTGGAGACAAAGAGCATGACCTATTCGACACGTGTGCGTATCACGTTGGGGCAGCGATGGAGCGAGGGAAGTTTGTATGTGTGAACAGCAACCATAGCGCTGCCCGTCAACTGATGAACGGCAACAGGGCAATCCCACAGCCAATCGGAGCGCGTGGCGCCAAGTTTCTGTAGTTCAAAAACGGTGCGTTGTCGACCTACACAACATTAGTAATTTTGCTTCCTACTGGTATCAGCTGCCCAGGGTTAAAATTTCGTGACACAAGTTTTCTGTGCCCTGTATACGCAGATTGAAGCGACGAATGAAAATTTTACCAAGGCTGGGATTCGTACCCAAATCTCCTGGTCACTAGGCAGATGCGCTAACGACAGCTCCACCCTGGCACAGTGGCTTTTGACGAATGCACCGACTACCCTAGCGTGCCCTCTTCCTCAATCCAGATTCCTATTCTCTACTCCCTTTGGGGGAATTCTAGACACCAATTCTTAAATCTGTATGGTTGGATCAGGAAATCGAACTCTGCTTCTCCCGGAAGTGAGAAGTGCTGGTAATCCATTTGCGGTCCTTGGCAGTAGTCAGAATGGAATGCTAGTCTTTTGTATGGCAGCCACACACTCTGACCACTCAGCTACGGAAACAGCAATGGCGCCTTGTCTTTAACAGCAATACAGAGAAGATACGCGTGTAGCTAGAGACAGCACCTGCGTGTGAACAGCGGCGACCACGATCAGCAGGTAGGCGGTGAGCGCCGCGGAGGTACCCTTGTCCATGGTGGCGGCTGCAGGTGATGGTCGCACAGAACGCTGGGGAAGAATATCGCTACGGGAGCTGCGTGCCTCCTTATGAGAAGACGGCGCGGCCTTGCCGCTGGCAAATGATAGATTGCCGCCAGTAATTACACGTGGGGGGCGTGACTGGCCCTTGTAGGTCTCCTGTACTGCCGTGTGTGCTGGGAGGACGGCAGTGGAGGAAACGACCGTGACAAGATGGATGTCCGACATCAAGGGCCACGACAGAGCGAGCTGGCGCGCTGTTGAGGCTCTTGGCTCGCATTTGGGTGGACAACGGCTCAAGCTCATGTTTTTTTGAAAGTTATTTTCTGCAAAAAAAAAAAAAAAAATGGACTTCCTCAAGGATCAGTTCTAGCACCTTTGCTCTTTTGCTCTTCAACACTAGTAGCAAAACGTTTTGCCATGTCAGTGACCATGCAATAGTCTACGCTTGAGGAAGGAGAAAATATCTTGTCTAGAGACTTAGAAACCCTTAGTATTGATTACAAAGCATGGAGACTCAAATCAAACACAAACAAGGCAGAAATCTCCACTTTCAAACAGCAAACTATCAGCTCAGTGTGAATTTCTGTCGACACAGGATCAGACACAGTTACAGACTGAGTAGCTTGGTGTCACACTCGATCGGTCTTTAATGTACAGAAGACACCTGGAAAATACTAGCTTCAAGCTAAAGACACAACTTCAGAAGGAAACTGGTTGACACAACCTAGGGTGCTGAAGCATTCACTGGATGCAATGCAGCTTTGGCAATAAAATACCCAGTTGCTGAGTACTATGTCCCAGTATGGCAACACAGTGCTTGTACAAGGAAACTGATCTGAATGAATCAATCAGCATTATTGTAGGTGCACAAAAAGCACATCAATGCCTTGGCTACACATAATAAGTAACATTCCACCACCTGAACTGCAATGCCAACAATCCGCCAATCTATCCCCGAACCTTCCAATTCATACCATCTTAAATGACCCTCCTCCAGACAAATTGATGTGTTATACTGTGGGATAACGGAAGAAACAAGAAGTTTATTTAATATGTAAAGACTTGTATCAACGACAGCCGCACTAGGCCATTGAAATCATTCAATGGCGAAAGATGAAAATTTGTGCCAGACCGCGAGTCGAACTCGGATACCCCACTTTCCGTGAGCAGTCACCTTAATCGCTTTGGCTATCAGAGAATGCTTCACGTCGAGTCCAAATTCTCAACTTATTGCATACTCATAAGTTGCGTCCCTGCCCATTTTAACTAATTTTCTCGCAGCATTTCCTATATTCCCCCAAGAGGATTGGGCCCTACTGTGCCTCTGCACCGACGATATCACAGCAGTCAATCTTACAGTTGTTATACGTGTAACTTATGTGTGGTGTCGGTTCTGTCGGACATGTCCAACCGAGCAGACACCACACATTTACAGTGATCAGTCAAAACATTATGACCACCTACCTAATAGTCGCTATGTCCACCTTCGGCATGGACGCCGGCCGCAGTGGCCGTACGATTCAAATGATTCAAATGGCTCTGAGCACTATGGGACTTAACATCTGAGGTCATCAGTCACCTAGAACTTAGAACTACTTAAACCTAACTAACCTAAGGACATCACATACATCCATGTCCGAGGCAGGATTCGAACCTGCGACAGTAGCGGTCGCGCGGTTCCGTACTGAAGCGCCTAGAACCGCTCGGCCACAATGGCCGGCGGCCGAGCGGTTCAAGGCGCTACAGTCTGGAACCGAGCGACCGCTACGGTCGCAGGTTCGAATCCTGCCTCTGGATGTATGTGATGTCCTTAGGTTAGTTAGGTTTAAGTAGTTATAAGTTCTAGGGGACTGATGACCTCAGATGTTAAGACCCATAGTGCTCAGAGCCATATGAACTATTATTTTTTCGGCACGGACAACTCGCGGCAGTACGTCGTGCCATAGAAAGAATGAGGCCTTGGCAGGTCGCTGGAGAGAGTTGGGACCACATTTACACACATAAGTTCCCCAGTTCTCGTAAATTCCGTTGACGGGGGTAGGCGATGACCTCTGACGCCACCTTCAATCACATCCCAGATGTTTTCGCTTGGGTTCAAATCTTTAGAGCTGAGGGGCCAGCACATCAATTGGAACTCGCCACTGTGTTCGTCGAACCACTCCATCACACTCCTGGCCTTGTGACATGGGGCATTATCTTATGGAGGAATGCTACTACCGTCGGCAACAAGATCGTCATTAAGGGATACACGTGGTTTGCAACCAGTGTACGGTACTTCTTGGCCTTAATGGTGCCTTTCACGAGCTCCACTGTACTCATGGATGCCCATGTGAACGTTCCTTAGAGCATAATGGAGCCGCTCACAGCTTGTCCCCGTCCGGCAGGAGCTGTTCCCTTGGAAGGCGACGGATTCGCACCCTTCTGTCGTCATGAAGAAGAGTACAGGGTTATTACAAATGATTGAAACGATTTCACAGCTCTACAATAACTTTATTATTTGAGATATTTTCACAATGCTTTGCACACACATACAAAAACTCAAAAAGTTTTTTTAGGCATTCACAAATGTTCGATATGTGCCCCTTTAGTGATTCGGCAGACATCAAGCCGATAATCAAGTTCCTCCCACACTCGACGCAGCATGTCCCCATCAATGAGTTCGAAAGCATCGTTGATGCGAGCTCGCAGTTCTGGTACGTTTCTTGGTAGAGGAGGTTTAAACACTGAATCTTTCACATAACCCCACAGAAAGAAATCGCATGGGGTTAAGTCGGGAGAGCGTGGAGGCCATGACGTGAATTGCTGATCATGATCTCCACTACGACCGATCCATCGGTTTTCCAATCTCCTGTTTAAGAAGTGCCGAACATCATGATGGAAGTGTGGTGGAGCACCATCCTGTTGAAAGATGAAGTCGGCGCTGTAGGTCTCCAGTTGTGGCATGAGCCAATTTTCCAGCATGTCCAGATACACGTGTCCTGTAACGTTTTTTTCGCAGAAGAAAAAGGGGCTGTAAACTTTAAACCGTGAGATTGCACAAAACACTTTAACTTTTGGTGAATTGCGAATTTGCTGCACGAATGCGTGAGGATTCTCTACCGCCCAGATTCGCACATTGTGTCTGTTCATTTCACCATTAAGAAAAAATGTTGCTTCATCACTGAAAACAAGTTTCGCACTGAACGCATCCTCTTCCATGAGCTGTTGCAACCGCGCCGAAAATTCAAAGCGTTTTACTTTGTCATCGGGTGTCAGGGCTTGTAGCAATTGTAAACGGTAAGGCTTCTGCTTTAGCCTTTTCCGTAAGATTTTCCAAACCGTCGGCTGTGGTACGTTTAGCTGCCTGCTTGCTTTATTCGTCGACTTCCGCAGGCTACGCGTGAAACTTTCCCGCACGCGTTCAACCGTTTCTTCGCTCACTGCAGGCCGACCCGTTGATTTCCCCTTACAGAGGCATCCAGAAGCTTTAAGCTGCGCATACCATCGCCGAATGGAATTAGCAGTTGGTGGATCTTTGTTGAACTTCGTCCTGAAGTGTCGTTGCACTGTTATGGCTGACTGATGTGAGTGCATTTCAAGCACGACATACGCTTTCTCGGCTCCTGTCACCATTTTGTCTCACTGCGCTCTCGAGCGCAGAAACCTGAAGTGCGGCTTCAGCCGAACAAAACTTTATGAGTTTTTCTACGTATCTGTAGTGTGTCGTGACCATATGTCAATGAATGGAGCTACAGTGAATTTATGAAATCGCTTCAATCATTTGTAATAGCCCTGTATATTGGGATTCATCAGACCATGCAACGCTCTGCCTCTGGGCAGTCCAGTACCGATGCTCACGTGCTCGTTTCAGTCGTAGTTGCCGATGTGGTGTTAACGTTGCGTCATGCATGTCTTGTCCTCTGTAGAGGCCCATCGGGTATCTGTGTATTCAGACACACGTGCACTCTGCCCAACACTAAAGCCTGATGTTAGATCCGCCACAGTTCATGGCCTGTCGTATTATACCAGTCTGGCCAGCCTACGTCGTCCGAAATCTGTAACGAGGGGTGGCCGCCCAACCCCACTGCTTTGGCTGTAGTTTCGCTTTGGTTTCGCCACGTGTTGAAGACACTCACCACAGCACTCCTCGAACGTCCAACAAGTCGTGCAGCTTCCGAAACGCTCGTGCCGAGCTTCCGGGCCATCACAATCTCCCCTCGGTCAAACTCGGATAGATCGCGCGCCTTCCCCATTCTACACACAGACATCACGTTCACTGAATGCACCGTGCGTGGGTCTGACTAACAGTCATTCCTCGCCAGGTGGTGCTGCTGTCGCCTGGACAGGTTTATATCAATAGTAGCCCGGTGGTCATAATGTTCTAGCTTATCAGTGTATTGTACAAACGAGAAATTTGATATTAAAGAAGAGTGCTGCAACAGATGGACTGCTGCAACAATGAAACAAAAAGGTGTTCAAGATCCAGCTGCCAACCTACCAGGATACGATCTGAAGAGAAGTGACTGAACGAGACTGAAAACAGGATAATAACAGGCAGAGCTGGGTGCAATGTTGTGAGGCACAAATGAGGACTGCGAAAGTCGCGAGCCTGCGACTGCAGGGCCCCAGAACAAACTGTTCTGCGCATTGTCAGAGTCTAGACTCTGAGGAAGTACTGAGGACCATTGATTGACCTTCTGAATGAAGCTCCCTCTGCTATCAGTTCACTTCATTCACTATATGTAGAACTCTGATTAAATGTACCTTCTTTAATTAATAGTCTTAATTACAGAGTTTAAACTATCTGAGTACCCAGCGTTGCTCGTGATGTGTCGACAGAAGTGCCGACACAGTGTTATTTTGAGGGGGCCGATAGGTACGCTATCTGACGCAGACGGGCGTGAATTCTGGAACAGGATAACTATTGAATGGTAGCAAGAAAAGTACGTAGCTGCTTTATACTTAACTTTTAATAATGGTTGTATACATCGTTCTTCTTGAGACATTTATACGATAACTCTCAAACTATGTAAGGCTAATGGCGCCTTGCTAGGTCGTAGCCATGGACTTAGCAGAAGGCTATTCTAACTGTCTCTCGGCAAATGAGAGGAAGGCTTCGTCCGTATTGTCGCTAGCAATGTCGTCGTACAACTGGGCGAGTGCTCGTTTGTATATCGAGACCTGCCTTGTGGTGGCGCTAGGTCTGCGATCACACAGTGGCGACACGCGGGTCCGACATGTACTAAATGGACCGCGGCCGATTTAAGCTACCACCTAGCAAGTGTGGTGTCTGGCGGTGACACCACAGCTCGAGTACGTATTTATTCTGATCTCCTATTAGTCCATCTTCTCCCTCCCCTCTCTCTGACAGCCTCCTCCTGCCCCCCCCCCCGTGTCCACCTCCTCTCCCCCACTCCCCACACTCTCTCTTCTTTTTCTCCTCCTCGCTCTCTCTGTCCTTTGGCTCCTGCCCTTCTCTCCATCTGCTTCCTCTCCCTCTGCCCATCTTCTCCTCCCCCTTTCTCTCTCCAGGTTACCATGCTTACTCGAAGAGGGGGCTGGAGTTTCTTAACGCTACAGTACTTCTGTCCTGATCGTAACTAATATGTAAACCAGATTTCGTTGAAATCATTGCAGGGGTTTAAAATTAGTTTTCTACCTGTGGCTTTGCCTCTATATCAACATGTCAAATATATATTTCACATATACATAACATATTTCACATGTAGCTGTACACATATTTCACCTGTATCTCTAACGAATTTGGCATTGCAGTTTCATTTTCACGTATCTCAATGTTTATGACATCATATCTCCTGTACCATGTGCTGTAGAATAATATAATTTTTCAGGTACACTGAGGAGCCAAAGAAACTGATACACCTGCCTAATATTGTGTAGGACCCTTACGAGCACTCTGAAGTGCCGCAACATAACATTGCATGGACTCGACTAACGTCTAAAGTAGTGCTGGAGGGATCTGACACCATGAACCTGGAGGGAAGTCCATAAATCTGTAAGAGTACGATAGGATGGAGATCTCTTCTGAACAGCATGTTGCAAGGTGTCCCAGATATGCTCAGAAAAGTTCTTGTCTGGGGAGTCTGGTGGCTAGCTGAAGTGTTTAAGCTCAGAATAATTTTCCTGGAGCCACTCTCTACCAGTTATGGACGTGTGGAATGTCGCATTGTCCTGCTGGAGTTTCCCAAGACCGTCGGAATGCATAATGGACGTGCATCGATGGAGTCAATCAGACAGGACGCTTACGTAAGTGTCACCTGTCAGAGTCGCATCTAGATGTATCAGGGGTCCCATATCACTATAACTGCACACGCCTTACACCATTACAGAGTCTCCTCCAGCTTGAATAGTCCCCTGCTGAGATGCAGGGTCCATGGATTAATGAGGTTGTCTCCATACCCGTACACGTCAATCCGCTCGATACAATTTGAAACGAGACTTGTGCGACCAGGCTACATGTTTCCAGTCATCAACAGTCCAATGTGTGTTGACGAGCTAAGGCGAGACGTAAGGCATCGTGTCGTACAGAGATCAAAGGTACACGACTGGGCCTTCGGCTCCGAAAGCCAATATCGATTATGTTTCGTTGAATGATTCGCACGCTGACACTTGTTGATCGCCCAGCATTGAACTCTGCAGCAATTTGCGGAAGGGTAGTACTTCGGCCATGTTGAACGATTCTCTTCAGTCGTCGTTGATCCTGTTCTTCCAGGATCTTTTTTTTCTGTTTTACCGGATTTCTGATATTCACGGTACACTCGTGAAATGGTCATATGGAAAAATCACCACATCCTCGCTACCTAGGAGATGCTGTGTCCGATCGCTCGTACGCCGATTATAACACCACGTTCAAACTCAAATCTTGATAACCAACCATTGTAATAGCAGTAACAGATCTAACAACCGTGCCATATACTTGTTGTCTTGCATAGGCGTTGCCGACCGCAGTGCCGTATTCTGTCTGTTTACATATGCCTGTATTTGAAAACGCATGCCTGTACCAGTTTCTTTGGCGCTTCAGTGCACGTCCAGCTCTGTATGTGGCTATTGTCTGCGAAATTTCTTGTGAACAAAGTTAGTAGTAAAGGAGTAATAAATTAAAATGTGATACCCGTGGCCACAGTCTTCTTGCATCTAAATATTTGACGTTATATCTCCTGAATAATGTGTCACACAATGACGTATTTCTGTTGGGACATTCAGTGACTTACGTAGATATTGTCTTCGAAATATGTTACGAACAGAGTTAGCAATAAAGAAGTAATAAATTAAAATGTCGATCATGACGCAGCAGTTTTTCACGTATCTTAGTATTTGATGTCTTATGCCCTGAATTGTATACCGTACGTACAATGACATATTTTTGTAGGTATATTCCCTGGGCTATGTACACTTATGCTCATAAATGAAGGATAATTGCAGAATGTGGTGCCACACAATGTGGCACTACACAAAACTGGGGCTAATAGCATCGGCATATGGGAAACACACACGACACAGATCTGTAAGTCCACGGTTTTGGTGATAAGTTGAGAAGACCGTCCCGAAACACATGTGCTACAAAACACCACTGTTTACTGCGCATTTACCCCGACATCAATATGGGATATGATCACCACGCACACGTACACAGGTATATTCTGGATCAGGTGGTGGAGCAGCTGCTGGGGTGTAGACTCTCATTCTTGCACCAGTGCCTGTCGGAGCTCCTGAAGTGTCCTAGCGGTTTGAAGACGTGCAGCGATACGTCGACCGAGATCATGTCAGATGTGCTCGATGGGGTTTAGGCCTGATATCTTCTGTTTCAAGGTACTCCTCCACGATGGCAGCTCGGTGGGGCCGTGCGTTATCATGCATCAGGAGGAAGGTGGGACCCACTGTACCCCTGAAAAAGCGGACATATTGGTGCAAAATGACGTCCCGTTACACCTGACCTGTTACAGTTCCTCTGTCGAAGACATGCAGGGGTGTACGTGCACCAATCGTAATCCGACCCCACACCATCAAATCACGATCTCCATACAGGTCCCTTTGAACGACATTAAGTTGTTGGTATCTGATTCTTGGTTCATGCCAGATGAAAACCCTGCGAGAATCGCTGTTCGGACTATACCCGGACTCGTTCGTGAACATAACCTGGAACCACTGTTCCAATGAGCATGTACTGTGTTCTTGACACCAAGCTTTACGGGCTCTCCTGTGACCAGGGGTCAGTGGAATGCACCTTGCAGGTCTCCGGGCGAATAATCTATGTCTGTTCAGTCGTCTGCAGACTGTGTGTCTGGAGACAGCTGTTCCAGAGGCCGCGGTAAGGTCCCGAGGAAGGCTACCTGCAGTACTCCGTGGGCGTCTAAGAGCGCTGATGGTGAGATATCGGTCTTCTTGTGGTGTTGTACACTGTGGACGTCCCGTACTGTAGCGCCTGGACACGTTTCCTGTCTGCTGAAATCGTTGCCATAGTCCTGAGATCACACACGGAGGGCCCGTTCTACGATCTGCTGTGTTTGACCAGCTCCAGTCGCCCTAGTATTCTACCCCCTCATAAGGTCATCAACACACAGCCACCATTAATACGTCTGAAAACGTCTGCACACTTACTCGCTGCACCGTACTCTGACATGCTCCAATACACCTCTGCGTATGTGGACTGCTGCCAGCGTCACCATGCGACGACCGCAGGTCAAATGCACCGCATGGTCATACCCCGAGGTGATTTAAACCCTCAAACCCCCCATCAGAGCGTTGTATCAGCATTATCCTTAATTTATGAGCATGAATGTAGATGCTGTCTGCTAAACGTGTTGTGATAGGTTTGCAGTAAATAATTAATAAATTTAAACGTCTTGCATGATGCAGCAGTTCTCCACCGATTTCAGCGTTTATGACGTCACATGTCCTGAATTACATGTCGTACACTGATATAAAATTGCTGGTTCAGTCAGTGCTAACTGTCAATAGTTTTTGCAAAATGTGTTGAGAGCACAGTTCGTAGATGAGAACTAGTAAATTAAAACGTCATGCTTCATGCGGATGTTTTACTGCATGAACAGCGAAAATGTAGTAAACGATAAACTTTTTTCCTGTCGTCATTTTGTGGAATTTCTCAGCGAGAAAATGTTTCGTAAGGATTTTAAATTAAAGTTCGCTGCAAGTTACTAACTGCTCACACTCTCAAATAGTTGATGACTAAAGTGTGGATATTCGAGTATAGTTCAATAATTGTCACCCTGTTCATGAGGAATGCACTTGAGGTTTATTTTGGCTAGGCCATAGTATGAGGGGCTCTGATGAGCGCTCGCCAGTAAATACGCAGAGAAAGAGAGCTGGTCGCGTTCATGTAGAGACATTTTTGATGTCAAGATTTTAACAGAAAATTACCGAAGTATTGGTAACAAAGTCCCTCAATTTACAGCTCTCCTGGAAAACTGCCGCGCTCAAATTATACACGGAACCTTGAGTTGAGTTGAATACAACTCGAAGTAGAAAGCACATAAATATTTAAGAAAAATGGCTCTGAGCACTATGGGACTTAACATCTATGGTCATCAGTCCCCTAGAACTTAGAACTACTTAACCAACCTAAGGACAACACACAACACCCAGTCATCACGAGGCAGAGAAAATCCCTGACCCCGCCGGGAATCGAACCCGGGCGCGGGAAGCGAGAACGCTGCCGCACGACCACGAGCTGCGGACACCTAAATATTTAGCGGGGCGTGAACAGTAGATAAAAAATACGGATTAGACATCGGAGGAGGGGAACTGTTATATAACAATCGACAAAAAAGTTAGTTGTGGCGAGATCAAAATTGAGCCTTGTTACAAAGTTATCTGGACGCGTTCAGCCGCCCGAGGTTAATCATCGGACTTTTTTAACATCCACTCGATTCCGCCTTGAATGTTGTAGAATCATTCAAAGGAAGTACCCAAATCATCCAATATTAGTTGGAGGTGTCTTTAACCTACCGATTATTGACGGGGATGTCTATGGATTGATTGCAGGTTGTAAGGACAGACAGTCGTGCGAAAAAGTTCTGAACGCTTTCTGCGACCGCTGGTAGGTGCAAATAGGCCTGATCTTATCTTCAGTATCAATGTAGAGAGAGGGAATAGCGATCACGAGTAGGGATGACGGTTACTAAAGAAATCCACCAGGAAATTTATTTATGTTGGAAAGAGCAGATAAGCTGTTGGCATCATACTAAGTGAATGGAAAAAATGGCTCTGAGCACTATGGGACTCAACATCTTAGGTCATAAGTCCCCTAGAACTTAGAACTACTTAAACCTAACTAACCTAAGGACATCACACACACCCATGCCCGAGGCAGGATTCGAACCTGCGACCGTAGCAGTCCCGCGGATCCGGACTGCAGCGCCAGAACCGCTAGACCACCGCGGCCGGCTAAAGTGAAGGGACATCATTTAGTTCCGATTTGATGGGCGTAGTGAATTAGGGGGAAAGTTTACATTGTTTGTTAAGTCCCATTATGTAGTGGATTAAGGCCGTTAAAGACTCGTCGCCTGGCTTAATAATAACATCCGGAAACTGCTGAGAAACAGATTCTTACTCTCTCGGGTAAAAAAAAAAAAAAAACGCGCATATATCGACAGGTTAGTAGAAATTCGCGCTTCTTTAAAAAGATCGATGCGGAACTCACAATTTCCATCGTCATACGTCATCGAAAGCTTTTGTTGCTAACCGAGCGATGTGGCGCAATGGTTAGCACACTGGACTCGCATTCGGGAGGAAGACGGTTCAATCCCACGTCCGGTCATCCTGATTTACATTTTCCGTGATTTCCCTAAATCGCTCCAGGTAAATGCCGGGATGGTTCCTTTGAAAGGGCACGGCCCACTCCCTTCCCTGTCCTTCCCTAATCCAATGAAACCGATAACCTAGCTGTTTGGTCTCTTCCCCCCAAACAACCCATCTTGTCGACAATCCTAGAAATCTGCGGCCCTAAATCACAAAGCGGGTCGCAGGCTTCTATTCAGTCACTCGTAGGCCAATCTAGGGTAGCAATAGAAGACAGCAAAACAGAAGATGAAGCTTTAAATTTCGTCTTTAAAAAAACTCATTCAGGCAAGACGACCGCACAGACATAAAATCGTTCGGCCGCCGCACACATTCCCGTATGGAGGAGATAGGAATATGGGAATTCCTGAGAAGCAGTTGAGGGAGTAGAAAACAAATACACCCGCGAGGAATCCCAGTCCGGTGTTACAGAGAGTGCTCTACGGCACTGGTCGCTTACTTAGTTTGCATTTATCACAAAGTTCCAAGCGACCTGAGAAAAGCGCAGGTGACTTCCGTATATAAGAAGGGTAAAAGAACGAATCCGCATAATCATAGACCAATACCGTTAACGCCGGTTTGCAGAAGAACTATTGATCACATTTTATGTTCGAATATTATAAATTTCCTAGAGGGAGGAAAACTTATTATTACATATTAACAAGTGATTTACAGGGCTATTTAAAACGAAGGAAAAGATTTAAAACATTTATTGCTTCTAAACTACATGAGATAGAAACACAATTGCAACGTTCCTGGGAAGAGAAATGTTGAAAGTTGTAAGTATGCAATGCGAGCACTGTCTGTTACACGACAAATGGCGGAACGGTGGCTCATTTCCTGCCACACACGAAGCAGCTAATCTCGTTATCGAATTCACAGCACCAAAAATGCGATGTCGCAGAATTTCAAGAGCGTCAGGCATAAGGGGGGGGGGGGGGGGGGGGAGGGGGATAAAAACGCCGTCTTTTACGTAACTCCACGGACAAAAATCTCAAGGTACTTTGTAAGATAAAAAATCATCCGCTCTGTTATAGAAATTGTTTAGAATATATACAGAGTGAGCACGAAGTCTTGCCCTGATTATAAAAATTTATAACAGAATAACCGTTTGACGTAATAAGTTACGTTTGATGCCGTTACACAGGTTAATGTTACTAGTTATTGTGACCAACAGATGGCGCTAGTGCTCCACAACACCGACGCGGTGTGTTCGGCCACGTTAGTTGCTGGCGAAATGGCGTCGAAACAGGAGAAAGCGCAGTGTGTGCTTTGGTTTCACGAAACGAAATCGCCCATTAGTGTTCAGTGTAAATTTCGGGCTTCTCATGGGCGCAGCCCTCCTGACGTCAAATCAATAAAGCGATGGTATGCGTAGTTTAGCGAAACAGGCAGCGCTGAAGACCGTCCTCGAAGTGGCAGGCCTCGTGTGAGTGATGCAACTGTTGATCGTGTTCGGCAATCGTTTCAACGGAGTCCGTCTAAATCAACTCGTCAGGCATCACGCGAACTTGAAATACCGCAAGCAAGTGCGGTGAAGATTCTTCATGGAAGGCTTAGGTTGCACGCTTACAAAGTGCAAATCGTGCAGGCCTTGCAACCGAATGGTTTGCTGATACGTGCTGAATTTGCAACTGAGATTCTCAACAGGATTGATGCCGCTAACGATTACTTACATCGCATATGTTTTACCGATGAACCCACCTTTCATGTCAGTGGAATGGTAAATATGCATAATGCCCGTATATGGGGTTCAGAGTCTCCACAGCGAGACAGCGAAAAAGTGAATGTTTGGTGCTGCCTTATGCATATCAAGGTTTTAGGACCGTTTTTCTTCGCGAATAAATCCATTATCTGTAACAACATTTCATTGCCCCACAGTCAGAAGACTATCAATCATATACTTCTCCAGCAAGATGGAGCACCCTCCCACTGGGCTTTGATAGAGCGTGATTTCCTGGATGAAACATTTCTGGGTCTGTGGATTGGAAGGAACGGTCCAACACCCTGGCCACCCCGATCCCCAGACATTACGCCCCTTGACTTTTTTTTCTGGGGCTGCATCAAGGACAGAGTCTTCGTCACACCAGTTGCTGAAGTCGACGAATTGAAGGCTAGGATACAAACTGCTGTGGTTACTGTGACAGAACATTTCACGAAACACCTGGCGGGAACTGGAATACCGCCTCGACATTCTCCGAGCTACCAAGGGAGCACACGTTGAGGTTTACTAACGTAAGTGGTCTTTAAAAAAAAACTAGTAACACTAACCTATGTAATGGCATCAAATGTAAATTTTTATGTCAAACGGTTATTCTGGAATAAATTGTTATAATCAGGGCAAGACTTTGTGCTCACACTGTATTTTAGGAGTTGTTCTGAAGCTTGTAATATTTTGCACGGACTGAATCAAAAGTCAAAGTGGTCCCACAACCAGAAATGTACGCGGAGGAACAGATTCCGGAATCCTGCGTCGCCATTATAGACAAATTACCCTCCGCCACAGAGCAGACAAGAAAGCGAGTTGTCATTCCATCCATTGTCATCCAGTTCTGAGCTATGTTGAAAAATTTCAAGTCTCTAGTTCATCGGGAAGTTAGTTTAAAATCAATTGCAAAATTTGTACCATACAAACAGTCACGAAAGCTTCTTAACAAGAACGTGTTAAAACTTATTGCTGGGGTTCTCTTTTTTACCAACACGAGAGAAAAGTTCGTCGGTGAAGTACAGGGATGCCGACAGTGACTAACTTCTTGAATTTGAACTTTCGTCAGATAACTCAAGTATTCGCCACAGAGCAGCAAAGAGCGTATAAACTTCCAAAGAGTCACAATAAATAAAATTTTTCCCTTACATAAAATACTCAAACTTTTCAAAATCCAAAACCGTCACTTTCTATTTAAAACATTCTGTAACAACGTCCTCTGTGTTCTCAGTTTGTGAAAATATAATACATCAATTGATAAAAAATAATCTTCCAGAAATTAATTAGACATTCGGTTATTCACAGATATTATATAAATGCATATTAATGAGCTTCGGCAACAATAATTTTAATCGTACTGCCATCTGTCAGCAACACCAAGGAACACTGTATTAGTTATATGGCAGCCAGTCAGAGAGCACGAAGCTCTTTCATGAATAAGTTATTACATATATTCAACTTTTGAAGCAAAATATTGGAAATAGTAAGTATACCTAGAGCTCTATCAATTACCTATTCGCAATTTGTTAGGGTAGTTATTATAATCGACAGCTATTATTAAAAACTTATAATGAGAATGCTGCATACCCTGCAACATTTGTGATTATGTGTGCTATATACTTGACAAGCTCCTATAGTAACCATGGTTTGTGACTTACCTAGAGAAATGTTTGGAGAGCTCGGAGAATAAGTTTGTTATCATTTTCAATTTATATTTTTTATCTCAGTTGTTCTTTTTTCTGCTCTTATAATGATGGTAGGTTTAAATGAGAAAAAGTTTATTTGATTGAATAGGGATGCTTATAATGCGATGCTCTATACAATGGTCTAGGGCACGGCTAACCGAATGCCGGACATTTGCCACGCCGGACAATTGCCCCTACGCCAGGTAGCGATCCCTGGTAAGGGACGCCCTTCCTCGTACTACTTCTGTCCGCTTTCAAACCACCGTCTCCACATCTTACTCGATACAACCAGTACGTAAGGGACCTTCTTCTTCGACATTTTGGCGAAATACAGAGCACCTTTTCCGAAATCGAAATATTTATAACTTTTGGGAAACGAAAGCTATACCGACGATTATGTCAGTATAAATACAGATTCCTCAGTCTGTTCGGTAGCTTCCTTTCACGCTTACTGTTTGCGATAGAAACAGTCCATCGCCATGCGAGCAACAAGAAAGGAACGATGTAAAGAGAATGCGAATGTACGCTAATCATTTCTTTTTCATCACTGCATTTGTGCCTACTTTAATTACTACAACTGCATGCCCAAAACACAACAAGGAAAAAAGAAATGTGCATGTGAATGTTTGAAAAGAAGAACGACATACTCTATATTAATTTACTCTCTAAAATGCGATATCCCTTGTGGTGAAACATTAGTTAATAAAGTGTAGCGGGACAATGTTCAAAACATGACTTAAAATACTCGTACGTTCACTAAATAGAAATAAGAACACCTATGATTGACATGTCATCTAAAGTCGACGTACAATTTCAAATGTAAGAAATAAGCAAATGAAGTAATACAGAGTGCTATGCTTGTAACGTACGTTGTTGTTCTACATTGTTTAGCTCTGGTATTTACCGAGTCACAGAAAAAGCATCCTAGGTTTTGGAGCGAAAAGCCGTAATTTTAATGATCTGCACTACAACAGAAACAAGAAGCACAACTTAAGGAAAAATAACGTAATGTGTATTCCAGCTCACAAGCGACATTGTAGCAGATAGTTCCTGTGACTTAGTACGGGGAGAGGTTACATTCGACAACCGGAATAAATTAATAACTGGCTCCCTTTACTGACCCCCCCCCCCCCCCCATTCTCAGATGAAACAGGTGCTGAACAGATCAAAGAAAACTTGAGTCTCATCACAAATAGGAACCCTATTCTACAATTATAGTTCGCAGTGATTCAATCTACCTTCCGTATGTTGACAAAAATACATTATCAGACCCTATTGTAGATAGAAAACAACTTCTGTAATTGTTCTAAATACTTTTTTTTAAATTGAACAATTAGTTCACGAGGCCATTCAAATTGTAAATGGTTACGAAAAACACTTGACCTCTTAGCCACAAATAATCCTGAGCGTCACGACGGATACAGGGATTAGTGAACACAGTCGTAACGAGGCTCAACTCCGTAACAAAGAAATTCACCAAAACTAAACACCAAATATACCTATTTATAAAAGCAGCTAAAAATTCGGTTGACTTCTTTCTAAGAGACAGTCTCCAATCCTTCCAAACTATGTAAGTGAAGACCATATGTGGCTTAAGTTCAAAGAAATTGTATCAACAGCACTCGAGAGATTCATGCCAAATAAATTAATAGGAGACGGAACTGATCCCCCATGGTACACAAAACACGACAGAAAGCTGCTGCAGGAGCAACGAAAAAGGCACGTATAAATTAGACGAACGCAAAATCTCCAATATTGGCGAAGTTTTTCCGAGGCTCGAAATTTGGTGCGCATTTCAATGCGAGATGCATTTAATAGTTTCCACAACGACAGTCTCTCTAGGAATGTGGCGGAAAATCCAAAGAGATTCTGGTCCTATGTTAAGTAAACCAGCGGAAAGGCTCAGTAAGTACTTTTACTGCGCGACGATAATGTTACTGATGAAGTGGAGTTACTAAATGCAGTTTTCCGAAATTCCTTCACCGAAGAAGACGAAGTAAATATTCCAGAATTCGAAATGAGAACAGCTGCAAACATAATATAGAAGTAGATATGCCTGGTGCTGCGAAGCAAATCAAATTACACTATTAAATAACTGACGTTGCAGAGGTACCTGAACTGTCAGTGACAGAGGAAATCATCAAATATCTTTTCAAAAAGCCCCTAATGTATACGAGAAGTAGGTCTAATACGTTTCTGATGTTCTTCAATAACAATTAATTTTCAGTAGTAGCTCCTTGCCTAGTTTCAGTTGCTTTTACTGGCCTGTTTAAAGATAATCAACAATTTAGTAAGGAATTTTAATTTTTAAAAGACTATATCTAAATGTACTTAAATAGATTTACATCTACTATAAATGTTTGCAGCTAAATTTAAATTTAAAAAATATTTGAGATGCCAAAATTGTCAACCTTAGGATCAGATCAGTTTTGGGATGTCAATTTTAGGTTCAATTCAAAGGTTCAGTTCCCATTTTCTTTTACAAACCTTATACTATCAGTTTAATAAAGCATGATATTTTAGGTGATAGTTGCGACTCTGAAGCTTAAGAAAATAATTTTAGAATTCACAATTATTTAATAGTATGGCCATAATATTAGAAGGTAGAAAAAAGTTATCTTAACGTGACAACAATAGGAGCTCTTACTTAAAAAGGAAATTGCTATTGAAAAAAATTAGCTGTAACTGTAAATTCTGGTTACAGGAGGATCATATGAGTGATGTTTAATGTTGGCTTCGTTAACTCACTGCTTCTTGGTTACGCGCTAGTAAACCTAGCTGCGACCAGCTAGTTACATCGTTAAGCTATTTAGGGATACTTTTGTGAGGCTTGAAACACTCTTTAATTTTTACAATAAAGGCTGATTCCCATCACACTTTGCACAGGCTTTGGACTGTCAAAATGATAAATGACCATTCACCATTTTGTCGTGTTTAAAATCGGCCTAAACAGGCTGAACTAGTGTACACTCTATTTGCAATTACAAATTAATATACGCGCCGATAATGCTGCTTCAATGTTTTAGTAATTTTAACTCAGTAATCTGCGAGGTCTCAGTGGTATTCATAGTTTTAATGCATTATTTTTAACATATTTTAGTCCAGTTTCTGAATATGGGCAATGGGTTTCAAGCAAGGCCTAATGTTGCCAGTCTCTTCATAATTCTTTACGATTCTCTCTATCCTGTCGTCCAGCTTCAAGTACTTCTTCTTCCTCTTCTTACCATCAAGATTCATTTCCAATTTCATGTACATGCAGTTTGAGAGCTCTGCTTCCTTTTTCAAGCACTCCACCAAATAGGTGATTCTAGGGTGAGGGTTTCCAACAATACTATTTATTTTGTTGTGCCACCCTTCAACAGCATTCGTCGTTCGGTGCCTTTTTCCATAGCAGTTCCACATTTCTATTGGGATATCTTCATTGTCTAGCCAGTTGTCCACAAAGTAGTCAAAAAATTGAGCATTCCGTTATCAGGAGCTTCCGCATGAATCTCAATTCATCCATTGCTTACGTCTTTCGGTTTTACAAATGCCAGCGCTGTACACATGCTTATGTGAAGTCTTAAATCCTCGTTCTGGCGGTACTCCTCAGTTAGACCGAGAACTTGAATTCTCCTCCATAAACTCTTCTACATGTGGAAATAGCATCCATTTATTTCAATTGTGGGGAAAACTTGACGAATGGCCGATATCGCAGCTGCCTCAAAATCGACATTCACTTCTTTAGGACACCACTCAGGGATTGCCTGTTTTATCAGACGAAACAGACGAACGTATGTGTCTTTCTTCTTATTTGGGAGCAGTGCAAATACAATAGGAAGAATGTTTGTTTCTTTAATCGGGCCTCCTAAGTCTACGTGTATGGTGTAGATTTGTGCGAACTGCTTGTTGCAGCTCTTAAATGTTCCATACATAAAAAATGGGAACATGTTTTTAAACATTCTTTTCCCTTGCTTCCACTAAAAATCATTATTCCCACCTCTAATCTAACGTCTTCCAGAAGAAAACTACTGCCATCTCCCATTTTAATAGATCTTCATGAAGGTCAATTTCATAAGAGTTCGTAGGCTCTTGTTGGTTCCCCCGCGCTTGACTCTGTCGACGACGCATGGTTCTCTTCATAGATTCTGAATTAGGCATCACTGTAACAAAGTCATAACCTTGATTACGAAGATTTCCCATTTCATCCGCATAAATCTCCGATAACTGTGTAGTTTCTTCTTGAGACCTTCTCTTCGCCCTTTCCACTTGCTTACTCATTTCCAGAGCCATATCGTCAGGTGGTCCACAGAGATGTTTTGATACGTTCAACACTTCTCCGTTCTTCGAAAGCAGCTTTCCCTTGCAATGATCCGCTTTTCGGCGTAAGCACATCCACGTAACAACACCTTTTTTAGATTCCCTCTGTTTAAGATACGCGTAACTATTGTAATGAGCAGAAGGCATGCCCTTGTTCGTTGTAATAACTCCCATACTGATGGTAACGTTAGGAACTTCGAAAGCAAACTGAGTGTAAGGACTTTTGTTGCTACCAGTGTGCGGGTTCGGTGACCGACCACGGGCATTCCTGGGGTTGGCGGCGGGTGAGGAGGAGGAGGAGGGGTCAAGGGACCCGACCCTTAGGAGCAGGTAAAATCGTGGCAAATGTCCGGCGTGGCAAATGTCCGGTGTGGCAAATGTCCGGACACCGGGCTAACCAACGTGTGGTCGGCGGACCCCTTAGTGGTCCGCCCACTCTTTCTAGGGGTCCGCGGCCACCTTTCACCAAATCGTCTAAAATAATGAGAAAAGTATTGAATAAAAATGTGAAAATAAAATTTATTTTTTTTCGCCTGAAAAACGTGTGTACTTTTACTTCAGGTCGTATTCCCAAGCAGCCTTTGCGGTTCCTAAGTGTAGTGCCGGAGAATGCGGCTTCTCTGATAGACTGTTTCGCAACGATACGGGGGTCGTTTGTGAGCCGGCTCACGACGCTACATGCGCTGAAACCTTTTACGCATGCGCGGAGCGAGCTTTGTAGACCAATCACAGCGCTCGCTGGCACGTATGCGGCCCCAGGCATCCTCAAATGTTAAACAGCTCCAACGTGTGAAATGTCAATTATCAAGTAATTTTAATCAGACTACAGACAATGGGAGTAAATCCACTAGTGAGTGTCTGGATACAGTGGGAATTCAAATTGGATCGTTAATTTCAAGTTGTTTTCATTCATCTCTAAACCAAAGACTATTGATACTTCGGGTGGGGGGGCGGGGGGGGGGGGCTCATTGGGAACATAGCACTTGCATTAAGAAACTTTCAGTTCGGATGGGTTTCGCTCTGAAATTTAAAGTTACCGTGCTCTTCACTGACTAGGGGTCCGCCATGGATTTTCGACTGAAAAGGTTGGGAAGCCCTGGTCTAGGGGGTTGATGCTTGTAGGAATGGGGTGATCCCATGAAAAATACAAGCTCCGCAACGAACCGGCTTGCCTGCCACAATTCGCGAATGCCAGTCTTCACACAGGTCTCTACAGGGAAACCCATATGTAGTTGAAAGGTATTAGACTCATCTGAAACAGTTAATCGCTCCCCGCCGGAGGCGGCTGCTACCACTTGTAAGACCTGTAGTGTCACGTGGTGTGACGTATGCGCCACGGACCGCCCCTCCCGCAGGCCTCGGTGGGGACGCTATACACCTGACTAGACAGAGATGTAAGCGGCTGGTGTGGCGTTGAGCGGCATGGGACCCCAGTCAGGCGAGATGGGATGGTTGCAGCGATTGCCGCTGCTGTGATATCTGTAACGCTGTCAAAGCGGCCGAAACAGTGCGCACCTCTTGCTTGTCACTCGCTCCACTCCACTGCAGCCGCCTAAAGCCCGAGTCTGAAGTACTGTACAGTGGAGTTAATAAGAGGTTTGTGAAACACTATCATGTCATTGATAACATTGCACCCAAAGACAAATACAGCGCAAAAGACACTGGAAATACAAATGAGTGTAACACATTTAATCTCGAAAAATTTTTTGGACTAGCCTCCTATCGAGGCAACTGATACCAAAGGAACTATAGGAAATAATATACACAACTGGCAATTAAAATTGCTACTCCACGAAGATGACGTGCTACAGACGCGAAACTTAACCGACAGGAAGAAGATGCTGTGATATGCAAATTATTAGCTTTTCAGAGTATTCACACAAGGTTGGAGCCGGTGGCGACACCTACAACGTGCTGATATGAGGAAAGTTTCCAACCGATTTCTCATACGCAAACAGCAGTTGACCAGCGTTGCCTGGTGAAACGTTGTTGTGATGCCTCGTGTAAGGAGGAGAAATGCGTACCATCACGTTTCCGACTTTGATAAAGGTCGGATTGTAGCCTATCGCGATTGGGGGTTATCGTATCGCGACATTGCTGCTTGCGTTGGTCGAGATCCAATGACTGTTAGCAGAATATGGAATCGGTGGGTTCAGGAGGGTAATACGGATCGCCGTTCTGGATCCCAACGGCCTCGTATTACTAGCAGTCGAGATGACAGGCATCTTATCCGCATGGCTGTAACGGATCGTGCGGCCACGTCTCGATCCCTGAGTCAACAGATGGGGACATTTGCAAGACAACAACCATCTACACAAACAGTATGACGCAGTTTGCAGCATCATGGACTATCAGCTCGCAGACCATGGGTCGGGTTACCCTTGACGCTGCATCACAGACAGGAGCGCCTGCGATGGTGTACTCAACGACGAACCTGGGTGCACGAATGGCAAAACATCATTTTTTCGGATGAATCCAGGTTCTGTTTACAGCATCATGATGGTCGCATCCGTGTTTGGCGACATCGCACATTGGAAGCGTGTATTTGTCATCGCCATAGTGGCTTATCACCCGGCGTGATGGTATGGGGTACCATTGGTTACACGTCTCGGTCACCTCTTGTTGGCTTTGACGGCACTTTGAACAGTGTAAGCTACATTTCAGATGCTTTACGACCCGTGGCTCTACCCTTCATTCGATCCCTGCGAAACCCTACATTTCAGCAGGATAATGCACGACCGCATGTTGCAGGTCCTGTACGGGCGTTTCTGGATACAGAAAATGTTCGACTGCTGCCCTGGCCAGCACATTCTCCAGGTCTCTCACGAACTGAAAACGTCTGGTCTATGATGGCCGAGCAACTGGCTCGTCACAATACGCCAGTCACTACTCTTGATGAACTGTGGTATCGTGTTGAAGCTGCATGGGCAGCTGTACCTGTACACGCCATCCAAGCTCTGTTTGGCTCAATGCCCAGGCCTGTCAAGGCCGTTACTACGGTCAAAGGTAGCTGCTCTGGGTACTGATTTCTCAGGAGCTATGCATCCAAATTGCGTGAGAATGTAATCACATGTCAGTTCTAGTATAATATATTTGTCCAATTAATACCCGTTTATCATCTGCATTTCTTCTTGGTGTAGCAATTTTAATGGCCAGTAGTGTAGTATGCCACATCCACCAGAAGGGTAACAGATATAACTTTTCTGTGTCCAAGCAACTGGTACGAAAGGAACTATAGGAAATAATATAGTATGCCACATCAACCAGAAGGGTAAGAGAAATAACTTTTCTGTGTCACCACAACGTCCGATCAATAACAAACAAGCTTACAGACATTGGACTCTTTTTCACAACACACTTAAAATATGTAAATGTCATATGCATTAAAGAACACTGGATAAAGCCAGGACAGATTTGCTCAATTAACACACCTAGCTACAAATTAGTATCTCATTATGGCAGAAGAAGTCAAAGGTGGAGGTGCTGGCATACTTATAAAAAATTCCGTAAAATGTAAAAGTTTTGACCAGTTTGGTTATTTAAATAAAGACAAGGATTCTGAATTAGCTGCTACTGAAATTGTAGAAACAATCAATGCAATCTTTTACTGCTTGCCAAATGTCAATGTATATGTCTTTTTCAAAAATCTTGAAATACTGTTTAAGAAACTGCACCAAAACAAAAAAGTACCGATTTTCTGTGACGACTTTAGTGTTGATTTTCTGTCTTCAGGGCATGTAAGGGAATCCCTATTGAACCTCACAAGGTCATTCAATTCGATAATTACAGTAGCTTTCCCAAGATGCAAAAATATCACCAAACAACTCAAGCCCTCTCATGCACGAATTCTTCATGGAAGGCTTAGGTTGCACGCTTACAAAGTGCAAATGTTGCAGGCCTTGCAACCGAATGGTTTGCTGATACGTGCTGAAATTGCAACTGAGATTCTCAACAGGATTGATGCCGCTAACGATTACTTACATCGCATATTCTTTACAGATGAATCCACCTTTCATGTTAGTGGAATAGTAAATAGGTATAATGTCCGTACATGGGTTCACAGTCTCCACATGCTACTGTACAGTTACAGCGAGACAGCGAAAAATTGAATGTTTGGTACGGCCTCATGCATAACAAGGTTTTTAGACCGTTTTTCTTCTTTCCCAAGATGCAAAAATATCACCAAACAACTCAAGCCCTCTCATGCACGAATTATCAACCTGACATTGAAACATTTTTTAAATGCATTATTTGGTTCCTTAAGCCCTATCTTACACAGAATTCATCATAATTTATCGAAAAAAATAGTTTCATAGACCAACAGGCAGACGTCTTCATATGAGGACAAAGAGCACGAAAACTACTACATTGTGCAGAGAACATTTATTAGTAATATCAAAGAATACATTAAGAGTGTACAATATTAGAACATTTATCAGTAATATCAAAGAATACATGAAGAGTGTGCACTATTTTGTATTTTGTCTACAGTGAAATTGTTTCATGCACTCAGGGCACACAGCAACTTTACACTTTTCACAAATGTAACGGGTTTTCCGACGGCAGCCCTGATCGTGACACCTGTTGGCATTGGAACCACCTGACTTCGCTGGCCAGTGTGATCCACCATCGAAGCGTAATTCGTTGGGCACCGCATGACAGGTTCTCTTATTTGATTGTACAGACAGCAATGGCTTTCATCTGAAGGACTGCCTCTACTCTTTCTTGTAATCTCTGCTTTCGCTTTATATATTAGCCCAGAGTCACTCTACTTTTGAACGCTAGGAAATCCATATTTTCTTTTTCACTCATCCTCCACAGTATCAATGCATTTATTACAGTCGCATTTAGCATGTGGTAGAAAATCCTCATGTGCCACCTAAGATTTCTGGTGTCAATTCTATAGAGAGACACTAAAGAATCCATTAGATCAACTCCTCCCATGTGCTTATTATAAATTCCAATGCAGTGGGGTCTTTTGATCTCAATAAACTTCTTTCCCTTTCGACAAAACCGGGTAGCAACACCTTCAGGTTCTCTTGCAGCATATGACGATACAACGGCTACAGGCGAATTGTCAATCCATCTCGTGACAGTAACGCCTTATGTTGATGTGACTACTGAAGAATTACCACGTCCCTGCTGGATATTATACTCATCTTATTCGTCTTCCTAGAATTCATCCCTCGCATGTTGCCTGAGCTAGCCCATCAGCTAGAGGTCGAGGGCTTCAGTGCGTCTCCTTTTCTTTCCATCGCAATATTTAGTAATCTGTCCGCATTCCGAAATACAGGATACACAGGAAGCAACGACATGTTTATAAACCTCTAGTCGTAAATTGCAGGTGAGAACAGAAAATCAAAACGTTGAAAGTTTTATTATCAAGGATTGTAATTACTATTAGCCTGGTGGAAAACGTACGGAAATATGCAAAGTTCTATCTGTGACAATATTTTCGCACTTTTTCTCTAGAAACTGCAAGACGATCTAGTGAGATCTTTACTATGGTTATCATAAATTCTGATATGTAGCCGTACAACTTGTATTGTGAAAGCCTCTATTCCGACATGTCAGTATTCAAACATTTTCTGGAACCCCCTACTATCGGACATGTAAGTATTCGGATAGAGAACAAAAACAAAAATGAATTACCCTTCCTATAAATCATGAAAAATCAGTTCTCTAGTGTCTGACTGTGATTTTTAAATATTCTGTAACGTCTCCAAACAATTATAGTGCAATTTTCCTGCACGCACCAGATAACTTACCTCGTCTTGTCACTACAATTGCATAAATATATTGTATCCAAGAACGTGCTAAAATAATTCAAAAGAAATACTGCGATCCACGCAGAGTACAGTGCATTGTCACAACTACTAAGGCAAGTGTTCCTTTGTTTTATTTCTATGGAAATTAAATGATCCGGAGGGATTTAGTCAGCAAGCCTTAAGCAGAGAAAAAAATGAAAGGAAACAACAAAAAATTTTAATTTACTATATTCTGAAAGTTGAAGATCAGATACTGACAAATTTTACTCAGATCTTTCTTTTACTTGGACAGTTTGATTATCAAAAATTTTAATTATTCCCCAATGTCCATAATCAGTAATCACGTATCTGATCACATCAGTGATATGAATATTACTTTCAGTCTGACAAACTCTCTCCAGTGCGCAAGCAAGCAACAACTATGTGCAGTAAAAAAAGACAAATTACCAAAAACCCTCGATTAATACCAGAATCTCCTCTGGTGCTACGAAAGTCTGGGCACACTGCGACCTCTCCTGATGTGGCTTTTCTCCATGCTACTGCTCGTCCGAATATTACCAACAACTGTTCATTCACTACCACTCGCAATAATAACATCTCAGACTCAGCGTTTGTGTATGCACGCTACAGCAGAATCAGAAGCCAAAGGATATGTGCATCCGACTTTCAACGTCGTTCTTAGTTAAAGATAATTTCTGGCGTACCCCAAGCGAGCGGTATAGGACTGCTAGTACTCATAATTTATGTCAGTGACCAAGAGGTTAATGTTGGAGAATATGTGAAACTATTCGTAGACGATGCAGTCATTTGTAGGAGAGTTACAATTCCAGGAGTCTGCAGCGAACTGCAGGAAAACCTATAGAGGATCCATGATTGCTGTTGGGACTGATAGTTCACCCTGAACATACAGGCGGTGAACAAAGTTAAATGAGAACCTGACACATACACTATATTCATTTATTAACAAGGTGCTGGGCCACCACTGGCTTTTGAGAACAGGGGCATGTCTCCGCGGAATAGATTCGTAGAGTGTAAGAACAGCTTCCAACGGAACGTTCTCCCATTCTTATAGCAAAACATCCGCTAGTTGCTTCAACGATGTTAGAGCTGGAAATCTGCTCCTGACCCTCTGCTCTAAAACTCCCCGTAACAATTCGATGACGTTGAGATCCGGCGATTGTGCTGGCCAGGGAAGACCTCTGATGATATTCTGATGCTCCACAAACCACGCCTGAATCTTTTTGTCTGTTTTTGCGTAAGCGCATTATAGTCTTGGAATATACCACTGTTTGGCAGAAATATGCTAGTCATAGCAAGCAATTTATTGTCTAGGATGCTGAGATATCTATTCGCAGTAATCCGAGCATTGTAACGATAGGACCAGTTGAATATCACGATATAGCCGCCCAAACCGTAACGAAATCTCCCCCGTACTTGATTATAGGAAGCACGCAGACCGTATCGTAGGATTCGTTTTGGGTCCTCCATACATAAACTCGGCCGCTTGTAGGAAACAATGTAAACGATGATCCATCGTAGCAGACCAAATTCGTCCAGTCATGTTGTGTTCAGCTTTTATGATCGTGGCACCACTTATTTCAATTCGCAGCTTTGTGGTGGCTTCCGTTATTAAGGGTTTCGCAATTGTAGCCTTTCCATAAATGTTAGCCTTGTGACGCTCCCGTTGTACTGCTGTTGTCGACATAGTATTACGCAAGAGTGTTGAGTTTTTATGTCGTATCCCCACAATCCTTTGTAATGTTCGTCATCTATGTTAACTTCGGCCGCTAATATTTCAGTATATTTTGTGTATGCTGTCGCCACCGTGGATAATGTCGCTCGTAAAACGTTAAACAGTTAAGCTATTTTAGTCACAGATGCTCCCGTAATCGCGCATCCGCGAGTTGACCTTTTTTTGAATTCTGAGAGATCACATATTTCTCCGATCGCTTGTGTTTACCGCCACAGATGAAAACGTATAATGCACTGAAAGATAACCTTGAAGACTTGGCACGTGAACTGTGCACTGCAACCGCGGGACAACCGCAGAATGGGATGCAACCCGTACGCTTTGACCAATGACGTCATGGTTTATTCATAGATATCAATGCCTTTATTTTCCAGCCATAGATAATAAATCGGTTATCTTCTGTGGCGAGGCGTCATCATTGTCAATTGAAATAAATGAATGTGCTTTTAAAAGACAGGGCTAGACATTGTGTACGATTTTTGTCTCTTGTGTTAATTTAAATCATTTGTTCTTTCCAATTCATTCTTAGTGAGTTCGATATATTTTAGAGGAACTGTTTTTCACTCTAGACACTCCTAACTTTTTCATTTTCGTTTGTAGGTGTGACGCTCCCGTTGTACTGCTGTTGTCGACATAGTATTACGCAGGAGTGTTGAGCTTTCCAATCACTTTTGACGCAGTATTTTTATGTCGTATCCCCACAATCCTTTTCAATGTTCGTCGGTCTCTGTTAACTTCGGCCGCTAATATTTCAGTATATTTTGTGTATGCTGTCACCACCGTGGATAATGTCGCTTGTAAAACGTTAAACAGTTAATGAATAGAATACAAATTTTTCATTTTTCGCTTATTTTCGCCTTCGCTAGCAGTAGCAGCATTTTTCAGTCGATACTAGTAATGTCGAAGGCAAAACAAACGACACAAAAAAGTTGTATTCCGTACTTCATTTGACCCATATAGGTCAGCTGAAGAATAGGACACTAGTGCTATAAAAGCTGAAAAAAGCAACATACGTAACATTGGCATCCTGTACTTGAACTATGAAGGTAGTCCTGTTCTTCAGTTGACATACAAACGTCAACGGAAGTATGGCATACAAATTTTATGTACGTACGTCGATTTTTTCGTCTTCACTAACATTAGTATCCCGTTCTTCAGTTGACCTATAGAGGTCAGCTGAAGAAAGGGATACATATGTTACTTATTTTGGTCTACTGCAGAATAGGATACTGGTCTTGGCAAAGGCGAAACAATCGACATACGTTAAATTTGTATACCGTGTTGCAGTTAACCTGCACAGATCAGCAAAAGTTAGGGAAACAACTCATATATGGCAACTGAGGTATTCCATGCTAACGTTACTCCTGTCCCTTTTCTTTCTTGCACTAGTATCCCATTCTTCAGTGAGCTATATAGACGAAATGAAGAATAGGATACTAGGACTCAAAGAAGCGATATAACTAACATTATGTTCGAAATACGACTGTACACGGCATATGTCTACAATTTGTTTTCTCTGTCCTGCATTCCTTTGTTTCTCAACATCCGTCTTAGCTAAATCTGTGCAATACATCATCTGTGGTAGCTTCTGGCGTCATCGACCAAAGCCGACGGGTTGTATCCCATTCTTCAGTAACCCCGCAACCGCATCACAGTATTTACACGTACGTAGTGGCGCCAGCTTGCAACAAGATATATTATATAGCCAGGGTGATGGTTTTATTTTGTCTACCCCCTATAAAAAATCTAACATACTGCCCATGACGAAGCGAATATCTATCCGCCTACTGTTAGGTTACACTACTGTCGACAAAGCATTGAAGCAATAACTACTGCAAAATACATAGAATAACCATCTGGAGCGACCTTACGTAGTATGACCACACCAATCGAGCAATAGGAGAAGCACAAACCATGCTCAGATTCATTGCGAGAATCTTTCCGTTGTTGTTGTGGTCGTCACTCCGTAGACTGGATTGATGCAGCTCTCCATGCTACTCTATCCTGTGCGAGCCTTTTCACCTCCGGATAACTACTGCAACTTACATCCTTCTAAATCTGCTTACTGCATTCATCTTTTAGACTCTCTGTATGATGTTTCCCCCGCCCCCCACACTTCCCTCCAGTACTAAATTGATGATCCCTTGACGTCTCAGAAGGTGTTCGGTCAACCTATCTCTTCATCTAGTCAGGTTGTGCTACAAATTTCTGTTGCCCCATTTCTCTTCAGTAGCTTCGTGATCTACCCACCAAATCTTCAGCATTCTTCTGTAGCACCGTATTTCCAAAGCTTCTATTCTCTTCGCGTCTAAACTGTTTATCGTCCATGTTTCACTTCCGTACATGGCTACGCTCCATACAAATACTTTCAGAAAAGACTTCCTAACGCTTAAATCTATATATGATGTTAACAAATTTCTCTTCTTCAGAAATGCTTTTATTGTCACTGCCAGTCTACATTTTATAACCTCTCTGTTTTGACCATCATTTTACTGCCCAAACAGCGAAACTCATTACTACTTTAAGTTTCTTGCTTCCTAATCTAAATCCCTCAACATCATCTGATTTAATTCGACTACATTCTATTATCCTTGTTTGCTTTTGTTGATATTCATCTTACATTCTACTTTCAAGACCTTGCCCATTCTGTTCAATTTCGCTTCCAAGTCCTTTGTCGTCTCTCACAGAATTACAATGTCATCGGCAAACCTCAAAGTTTTTACTTCTTCTCCCTGAACTTTAATTCCTAGTCCAAATATTTCTTTTGTTTTCTGTACTGCTTGCTCAGTATACAAATTAACATCAGGGATAAGCTGTAATCCTATCTCATTCCTTTCTCAACTACTGCCACCCTTTCGTGCCCCTCGACTCCTATAACTGCCGCCTAGTTTCTGTACAAGTTGCAAATAGGCTTTCGCTAGTTGTGTTTTACCTATGCTACCTTCACAATTTCAAAGAGAATATTCCAGTCAACATTGTCAAAAGCTTTCTGTAAATCTACAAATGCTATAAACGTAGGTTTATCTACCATTTCCCTATATTCTACCTTAAGGAAATGAAATTCATTCACGATTGATCGATTCTTGAGTACTGTTGTTCAGTCTAGGACTCTTACCAGGCTGGATTAATACAAGAGATAGACAAGATGTAACAAAGAGCGGCGCGTTCCGTCAGAGGGACATTTAAGGAAAACAAACTCGAGTGGCAGGTGCCACAAGAGAGGTGTTGCGCATCAAGGAGAAGGTTACTGTTGAAATTCCGTGAGCGTGCGCTCCAAGAAAATTCGGAAAGATATTACTACATGCCACGTACGTCTCGCAAAATGATCACGCCGATAAAATTATAGAAATTAGATGTCATACGGAGATTCGTCGACAGTCTTTCTTCCCACACGCCATCATTAATGGGAGAGGAGGGAGAATAATGATAGTAGAAGTACCCTCCGCCACACACCGACTGGTGGCTTAACGAGTATACCTGTTGGTGCATACGTGATGTTCTTTTTACACGTGAACGAATGGAAGCGGACACAAAACAACGCGCATTCACAGACAGATCACCTCTGCTCACTACCATTCTCTTGTGTCTGTTGAAAGGTAACTGTCCTATTTGCCATGCCGATTTTCAAGGAGTTTTGGCCGTAAATGTGCAGGAAGTTTTGGATTTGATAAATGTACTCAATCTCTGTAGCATTGATATATCCATATTCTTTGTATGTCTCTTCCTCAGACCACGGATGTTGGTCAGAGAGGTTACTTCTTTTGAAGTGAGTAGCAGGCAGTGTATGTTGGTAACTCTGGCAACGTAGTCGGTTTGATAAAGATGGAAGCTGGCATGCCATGCAGTTGAGGCAGCATTATTTGAAAAACATTTTGTAATAATATGTTCCGATGAAAAAAATTGCGGAAATGAAATTTTGTAAACGCAATAATGTCAAAAGGAGAATTTAGAAAGTAATTTAGTTTTTATGTATATCTGTAACCGTATACTTTCTTATTGTTAGAAAATTGATTATGACTGAAGCTTGGTGTAGAAATTTTATAGGGCAACATATGGCTTTGTCTTATAATTCAAACAAGCGTCAAGGAAAGTAATTGTACACAGGAAAGTTATTAAGAAATATCTTGCTAACTTGTCTAGTTGTGTGAGCCTTATGAAAACGTATATTGTTGTTATGGCTTAATGAAGCATAGTTGGTTCGTATTTATGAGTCGTTAAGTTTAGTTACTTATTTTTCGTTCTTTGTCTTTATCGGTGTGTTTGCATATTCGCGTTGGACATTGCGAGCTAGGTGCTGAAGAAGGGATAAGATACGTCTTGCATTGTACATTGTAAATATGGTAAATGTAACTTGATTTTGACAGTTTCATCGTCACCTTAACAGTAACAGGTTGCAGAACAGACGAGCGTTCCGTTCGCACAGGTAGGCCAACAAATTTAATTATCATCAAAATGCATGACCATTGTAAGGCGCAGTGATTGCCAGAGTTTTATTTGTGAAAATAATATTTTAGATCAGAGGCTTAATAACAGTAGAAGATCTCAGTAAAGTGCCAACTTGTGAGGTATCAAGCAGTTTTATCAGAAAGTCAGATGCGCTAAACTTTATGTTCATTTGCTGTGTAATTAAATTAACTGTTCTGGTACACTCATTGTTTGCAAGACTAAAGATTAAAAATATCCAGAGTTAACATTTTAATCTATTTGCTTCGCAGTCAGATGGAATATGTAAATTTCATTGAAAATGGATTACTTTCTCGCAGAGGATTGGTTTAATGTACTGGCTAGTCTCGATCTCGCATCGTCTAGCGTGTGCTCCACATATTATCATTCAGAATTAAATGTTCACATAGTTCTGTTCCTGTGCACTGAGATTTACATGTTTCGATGCCAAAATAAGTGTTATTCATTTATCTGATACTAACCAGACACTTTTAAACACGAGTTTAGAAGCCGGCCGGGGTGGCCCATCGGTTCTAGGCGCTACAGTCTGGAACCGCGCGACCGCTACGGTCGCAGTTTCGAATCCTGCCTCGGGCATGGATGTGTGTGATGTCCTTAGCTTCGTTAGGTTTAAGTAGTTCTAAGTCTAGGGGACTGATGACCACAGAAGTTAAGTCCCATAGTGCTCAGACCTATTTAAAGCATTTTTTGAACGAGTTTAGAAGTTTAGGATTAAACTTTCACTCTAATCTAGCGATTGCAGTGGACAGAACGGAAGACGATAGGAGATGACAAGTCCAGGCCTCGACGCTGCGTTCTTGTTTTTAGCGCTAGTGATCGGCAGATAGGATTGGCGACAGGAGAGGAATCCGGCCACCCTCTGTCATTAAGAGTGCCTATTCCGATAACTGACATGCCCCCTCCGTGTAGGTGCGGGGCAAAGGCAACAGAAGAGGAAGAACCAGCACACAGGATACGACACTATCTACACTCACGCTCATAAATTAAGGATAATTGCAGAATGTGGTGCCACACAACGTGGCACTACACAAAACTGGCGCTTATTGCATAGGCACATAGGGAGCACACACGACACAGATCTGTAAGCCCACGGTATTGGTGACAAATTGAGAAAACCGTCCAGAAACACATGTGCTACGAAACGCCACTATTTCTTGCACGTGTACCCCGACATCAATATGGGATATGATCACCATGCACACGTACACAGGTCGCACAACGGGTTGGCATATTCTGGATGTGGTGGTCGAGCATCTGCTGGGATATATCCTCCCATTCTTGCTCCAGTAACTGTCGGAGCTCCTGAAGTGTCCTAGGGGTTTGAAGACGTGCAGCGATATGTCAACCGAGAACATCCCAGACGTGCTCGATGGCGTTTAGGTCTGGAGAACAGGCAGGCCACTCCATTCGCCTGATATCTTCTGTTTCAAGGTACTCCTTCACGATGGCAGCTCAGTGGGGCCGTGCGTTATCATCCATGAAGAGGAAGGTGGGACCCGCTGCACCCCAGAAAAGGCGGACATACTGGTGCAAGATGATGTCCCGATACACCTGACCTGTCACAGTTCCTCCGTCAAAGACATGCAGGGATGTACGTGCAACAATCGTAATCCAACCCCACACCATCAAACCACGAACTCGATACAGGTCCCTTTCAAGGATATTAAGGGGTTGGTATATGGTTCCCGGTCCACGCCAGATGAAAACCCGGCGAGAATCACTGTTCAGACTATACCAGGGACCACTGTTCAATTGATCATGTACTGTGGCCTGAGCTCCCAGTTGGTGCACATCGACAGCGCAGAAAGATATGTATATAGCTTCTTTTCTGTGTTTACTTCGTAGATTCTTACTTATATTGCGTGTGAGTTTCGTATAGGAGATGTAATTTCGAGATTTAGTTACTGTAATCGTAAATTCAGGCAGATTGTAGCGCAGTCGTTAGGCATTTGTACAGGTTAGTTCACAAATTCTTTGCGTGTTTCCCTTGCATTGTCTAGGTACAGACTCGTGTTTCAGTAACTGTTGTTCAACATCGATTAGAACGAACAGGGACTGTGATTGCTGTGTTCGGATGAGGGCTGAGTTGGCACCCCTTCGCTCACAGCTGCAGGCGGCGCTGACTTCGGTTGTGGAGCTTGAGGCTGTTGCCAATGGGCACTACTGAGGGGAGCCGGACTTGGGTATCAAAGGGATGTCAACCTCGTCCCGTCTGTCCCCAGATCGGTCTGCCGCTATGGTTGCCCGCAGTGGGGCTGAGCCCTCGCCTGTGGTTGATTGGAAGGTCGTTCCAAGGCGTGACAGGCAGCGAAAGACGTTCCCGGAGGCTGATCAGAAAGCCTCCCTGGTGCGTCTGACAAACAGGTTTCAGGTACTGTCTCTGGCTGAGCCAGTTGCAGCTGCCTGCCCTGTTTCAGAGGATGATTCTCAGCCTTCAAGGTCCGGGCAATCGCAGAGGGTGGGCTTATTGGTAGTTGGAAGCTCCAATGTTACGCGCGTAATGGGGCCCCTTAGAGATATGGCGGCTAAGAAATCCAGTGTGCACTCCGTGTGCATTCCGGGTGGAGTAATTCCTCATGTGGAAAGGGTCCTTCCGGATGCCATGAAGAGCAGAGGGTGCAGCCAGCTGCAGGTGGTGGCACATGTTGGCACTAATGACGTGTGTCGCTTTGGATCTGAGGAAATTCTCTCTGGATTCCAGCGGCTATCTGACTTGGTGAAGGCTGCCGGTCTTGCTTACGAGATGAAGGCAGAACTCACCATCTGCAGCATCATTGACAGAACCGACTGCGGACCTTTGGTGCAGAAGCGGGTGGAGGGTCTGAATCAGAGGCTCAGACGGTTATGCGACCGTGTTGGCTGCAGATTCCTTGACTTGTGCCATAGGGTGATGGGGTTTCGGGTTCCGCTGAGTAGGTCAGGAGTTCACTACACTCAGCTGGCGGCTACACGGGTAGCGAAGGCTGTGTGGCGTGCTGGGCGGTTTTTTAGGTTAGAAGGCCTCGGGAAAGTATGGGGTGGGCTGCAATCTCAAAGGGTGCATGGCAAATACAGGACGTGCTTGGATGAAGGAACAGTCAGATCTGTAGTTGTAAATTGTTCTAGTTGTGCTGGGAAAGTCAAAAATGGTTCAAATGGCTCTGAGCACTATGGGACTTAACTACTGAGGTCATCAGTCCCCTAGAACTTAGAACTACTTAAACCTAACTAACCTAAGGACATCACACACATCCATGCCCGAGGCAGGATTCGAACCTGCGACCGTAGCAGTCACGCGGTTCCAAACTGACGCGCTTAGAATCGCACGGCCACACCGGCCGGCCTGGGAAAGTCCCTGAGCTTCAAGGGCTAATAGAAAGCACAGAAGCTGAAATCGTTATAGGTACAGAAAGCTGGTTAAAGCCTGAAATAAGTTCTGCAGAAATTTTTATGAAGTCTCAGACGGTGTTCAGGAAAGATACATTAGCCAGAATTGGTAGTGGAGTGTTTGTGTCTGTCAGTAGTGGTTTATCTTGTAGTGAAGTCGAAGTAGATACTCCGTGCGAATTGATATGGGTGGAGGTTATACTTAACAGCCGAACTAAGTTAATAATTGGCTCCTTCTACCGACCACCAGACTCCGATGATATAGTTGCTGAACAGTTCAGAGAAAATTTGAGTCTCGTAACAAATAAATACCCCACTCATACGGTTATAGTTGGTGGGGACTTCAACCTTCCCTCGATATGTTGGCAAAAATACTTGTTCAAAACCGGTGGTAGGCAGAAAACATCTTCCGAGATTGTCCTAAATGCTTTCTCCGAAAATTATTTCGAGCAGTTAGTCCACGAACCCACGCGAATTGTAAATGGTTGCGAAAACACACTTGACCTCTTAGCCACAATCAATCCAGAGCTAATAGAGAGCATCATGACTGATACAGGGATTAGTGATCACAAGGTAGTTGTAGCTAGGCTCAATACCGTTTCTTCCAAATCCACCAGAAACAAACACAAAATAGTTTTATTTAAAAAAGCGGATAAAGTGTCACTAGAAGCCTTCCTAAGAGACAATCTCCATTCCTTCCGACCTGACTATGCAAATTTAGACGAAATGCGGCTCAAATTCAAAGATATAGTAGCAACAGCAATTGAGAGATTCATACTTCATAAACTGGTAAGAGATGGAACTGATCCCCCATGGTACACAAAACAGATCCGAACGCTGTTGCAGAAGCAACGGAAAAAGCATGCGAAATTCAGAAGAATGCGAAATCCCGAAGATTGGCTAAAATTTACAGACGCGCGAAATTTGGCACGGACTTCAATGCGAGATGCCTTTAATAGGTTCCACAACGAAACATTGTCTCGAAATTTGGTGGAAAAGTACACAAGCGGCAAGACGCAGTCAATACCCTCGCTGCGCAGTGCCGATGGTACTGTTACCGACGACTGTGCTGCTAAAGCGGAGTTATTGAACGCAGTTTTCCGAAATTCCTTCACCAGGGAAGACGAATGGAATATTCCAGAATTTGAAACACGAACAGCTGCTAGCATCAGTGTCTTAGAAGTAGATACCTTAGGGGTTGCGAAGCAACTCAAATCGCTTGATACGGGCAAGTCTTCAGGTATATACCGATTAGGTTCCTTTCAGATTACGCTGATACAATAGCTCCCTACTTAGCAATCATATACAACCGCTCGCTCACCGATAGATCTGTACCTATAGATTGGAAAATTGCGCAGGTGGCACCAGTGTTTAAGAAGGGTAGTAGGAGTAATCCATCGAACTACAGACCTATATCATTGACGTCGGTTTGCAGTAGGGTTTTGGAGCATGTACTGTATTCAAACATTATGAATCACCTGGAAGGGAACGATCTATTGATACGTAATCAGTATGGTTTCAGAAAACATCGTTCTCGTGCAACGCAGCTAGCTCTTTATTCGCACGAAGTAATGGCCCCTATCGACAGGGGATCTCAAGTTGATTCCGTATTTCTAGATTTCCGGAAAGCTTTTGACACCGTTCCTAACAAGCGACTTCTAATCAAGCTGCGGGCCTATGGGGTATCGTCTCAGTTGTGCGACTGGATTCGTGATTTCCTGTCAGGAAGGTCGCAGTTCGTAATAATAGACGGTAAATCATCGAGTAAAACTGAAGTGATATCAGGTGTTCCCCAGGGAAGCTTCCTGGGACTTCTGCTGTTCCTGAGCTATATAAATGACCTGGGTGACAACCTGAGCAGTTCTCTTAGGTTGTTCGCAGATGATGCTGTAATTTACCGTCTAGTAAGATCATCCGAAGGCCAGTATCAGTTGCAAAGCGTTTTAGAAAAGATTGCTGTATGGTGTGGCAGGTGGCAGTTGACGCTAAATAACGAAAAGTGTGAGGTGATCCACATGAGTTCCAAAAGAAATCCGCTGGAATTCGATTACTCGATAAATAGTACAATTCTCAAGGGTGTCAATTCAACTAAGTACCTGGGTGTCAAAATTACGAACAACTTCAGTTGGAAAGACCGCATAGATAATATTGTGGGGAAGGCGAGCCAAAGGTTGCGTTTCATTGGCAGGACACTTAGAAAATGCAACAAGTCCATTAAAGAGACAGCTTACACTACACTCGTTCGTCCTCTGTTAGAATATTGCTGCCCGGTGTGGGATCCTTACCAGGTGGGATTGACGGAGGACATCGAAAGGGTGCAAAAAAGGGCAGCTCGTTTTGTATTATCACGTAGTAGGAGAGAGAGTGTGCCAGATATGTTACGCGAATTGGGATGGAAGTCATTAAAGCAAAGACGTTTTTCGTCGCGGCGAGATCGGTTTACGAAATTTCAGTCACCAACTTTCTCTTCCGTATGCGAAAATATTTTGTTGAGCCCAACCTAAATAGGTAGGAATGATCATCAAAATAAAATAAGAGAAATCAGAGCTCGAACAGAAAGGTTTAGGTGTTCGTTTTTCCCGCGCGCTGTTCGGGAGTGGAATGGTAGAGAGATAGTATGATTGTGGTTCGATGAATGCCAACCACTTAAATGTAAATTGCAGAGTAATCATGTAGATGTAGATGTAGATGTACTGTGTTCTTGACACCAGGCTTTACGGGCTCTCCTGTGACCAGGGGTCAGTGTAATGCACCATACAGGTCTCCGGACGAATAAACCTAGTCCAGTCGTCTGTAGACTGTGTGTCTGGAGACAACTGTTCCAGTGACTGCGGTAAGGAACCGAGCTTGGCTACCTGCAGTACCCCGTGACCGCCTGCGGGCACTGGTGGTGAGATATCGGTCTTTTTGTGGTGTTGTACACTGTGGACGTCCCATACTGTAGCGCCTGGACACGTTTCCTATCTGCTGGAATCTTTGCCATAATCTTGAGATCACACTTTGTGGCAGACGGAGGGCGCGTGCTACGACCTGTTATGTTTTACCATTTTCAACACACAGTCACCATCAGCACTTCTGAAAACGTCTGCACACTTACTCGCTGCACCTCTGCGTATGTGGACTGCTGCCAGCGCCACCGTGCGACGACCGCAGTTGAAATAGACCGTATGGTGATATCCCGAGGTGATTTAAACCTGCAAACCGCCCACCAGAGCGTTGTTTCACCATGTATCAGCATTATCCTTAATTTATGATGATGAATGTAGTTAGATCCGTGACGGAGAAGTTTATAATTCAGAGAGGATAATTTTGCTTGGCGGAGAGCACAGTTTTTGATGAAGTAAGCTGAATGACATGGGAAAGGAAGAATGTAGGTGTCTCGACTTGTACGTAAGCGTGAAGGTAGTGCGCCTTACACTGAACTGCGTACCTCAGCATTAGTCCGTAACCTTGTACATAGGTCGGTTAATGCTTTTCGTTGGTCTCTCATTTAAACTGAGCAGGAAATTTAAAAGCGGCACGCTAGTTACCTACGACCAGCGCTACCTGATTAAATGGTACCATTTACACTCTGGTTCTAGGCAACTGGAGACATTTACGTTAGTGATAGTTTCTCATTTCAATAACTTCTGTGGGTCACTGGGCGCATTTTCTCTGATGTTTCGGCAGATGTTTGCAGATATGTTTTTGCGATGTGTAGCTGAGGTCAGCCCAAACAAATTTTGCTCATCACATCTTTCATCGGACGCACAGCGTTGATGGAAAGTGTCCATTTGTTTGCCATTACAGACTAAATGGTTTCTAAATGGGGTTTTTACGTGCCCATTTGATAGAGCGCTCCCAGATTAGTCTACTATGATATTAGTTTTACTGATATGCATTAACAGGGACAGTAAAACACGAGGAGTAACAAACAGTACTTCAGCAGCTACTGGGTAGCGCGCTGCCATAAGGCGGTAGCAGTCAGCACGGGCCAGGGCAGTGATGCCGCTGCTCGGTTGCTGTTTACTCTTCTTGTTTTGCTATCCCTGTTAATACATATCGATACACAAAATATCACACCACACTAATTTGGGAACGCTCTGTCGAAAAATTCCACTTTAAAAATAATTTTGTTCGTAATGGAAAACAAACGGTCGCTTCCCATCAACGCTGTGAGTCACATGAAAGGCGAGGACTTGTTTGGGCTGACCTCAGCTCAAATCAGATGGTTCAAATGGCTCTGAGCACTGTGGGACTTTACATATGAGGTCATCAGTCCCCTAGAACTTAGAACTACTTAAACCTAACTAACCAGGGACATCACACACATCCACGCTCGAGGCAGAATTCGAACCTGCGACCGTAGCGGTCGCGCGGTTCCAGAATGAAGCGCTTAGAACCACTCGGCCACACCAGCCGGCTGACCTCAGCTAACACATCGCAAAAACAAATCTGCAAACATCTGCCGAAACACCAGAGAAAATGCGCCTGACGACTGTTTCAGTATGTCGGTACGTCGGATAGGTTCTGTTGTGCAGTGACATACGCGACGCAGTTCCAGGATTTTAGCGAAATCTGGAATATATGAGCACGACCTGTTACGTACGATACTTGATAAAATTTGCTGTATACTTAATTAGAGGGTAATTATCAAGGTCGCGAGTAAGACATTTTTATTTTTACCCAAATCCTTGTAGTAACAGTGGCACATCAATCATGTAAGTACAGATATCACGAACGTAAGCAATGACAATCACCCGGTGTTTCCTAAATTTTTTACTTTGCCGGCCGAAGTGGCCGTGCGGTTAAAGGCGCTGCAGTCTGGAACCGCAAGACCGCTACGGTCGCAGGTTCGAATCCTGCCTCGGGCATGGATGTTTGTGATGTCCTTAGGTTAGTTAGGTTTAACTAGTTCTAAGTTCTAGGGGACTAATGACCTCAGCAGTTGAGTCCCATAGTGCTGAGAGCCATTTCAACCATTTTTTTTACTTTAATTAGCATGATAGACACACATTCACAGGAATACGAAATAACAGTGCCTATGTTATTAAGGAAGGATCATCGCATCGTACTTCTTAATAATACAGACACTGCTATTTCGTATTTATTGGCAAATACCAAGTCCTCGACTCTCAATAAATATGTCTTTCCTGGACGGAAAAATACGTAACTACGTTACTATATAAAGAAGACGACATATGGAAATATGCGTGTCGTCGTGATTCGTGTACGGATAGCGACCGCTGGTGTAAAGCTCAAAATCCCAATTCGAGTCCAGGTCTGGCACTAATTTTCATCGTCCACATCTACATCTACATGGATACTCCGTAAATCACAATTAAGTGCCTGGCAGAGGGGTTCATCAAACCACTTTCACAATACTTCTCTATTATTCCAATCTCCAACAGCGCGCGGAAAAGGCGAATATCTATATCTTTCCATGTGGGCTCTCATTTCCCTCATTTTATTATGATGAATCTTTCTTCCTCTGTAGGTCGGCATCAACAAAATATTTTCGCATTCGGAGAAGAAAGTTGATGACTGAAATTTCGTGAGAAGATTCCGCCTCAACGGAAAACGCCCTCGTTTTAATGATGTGTCAATGATATACTCGCCCCCCCCCCCCATTTCGCCCCCTATTTCTTTGAACTTTCTCAATGTACTTCGTCAATCCTATCTGGCAAGGATCCCAGATCACACAGCAGTACTTCGAAAGAGGGCGGACAAGCGTAGTGCAGGCAGTCTCTTTAGTAGATCTGTTACACTTTCTAAGTGTTCTGCCAATAAAACTTAGTCTTTGGTTGGCTTCCCCACAGCATTTTCTACGTGTTCGTAATTGTATTTCCTAAGTATATAGTTGAATTTATTGCATTTAGATTTGACTGCTTAATCGTGTAACCTACCTTCAACGGATTCCTTTAGGGTCAATTCCCAATTTTCGCACCATACAGACATCTTTTCTAAATTTTTTTGCAGTTTGTTTTCATGTCCTGATGACTTTACTAGGCGATAAACGATAACGTCATCTGCAAACGATCTAAGAAGGCTGCTCAGATTGTCTCCTAAATCATTTATATAGATAAGGAACAGCAGAGGGCTTAAGTCACTAGAAATCATTTCTGTTTTACTCGATGACTTTCCATCAATTACAACGAACTGTGACCTCTCTGACAGGAAATCACGAATACAGTCACATCACTGAGTCGATATTCCATAAGCAAGCAATTTCACTGCAAGCCACTTGTGTGGTACATTGTCAAAAGCCGTCTGGAAATCTAGAAGTACAGAATTAATATGAAATCCCTTGTGAATTGCACTCAACACTCCGTGTGCGCATAGAGCTACTTGTGTTTCACAAGAACGATGTTTTCTAAATGCATGTTGACTGTGTGTCAATAGACGGTTCTCTTCGGAGCGCAACACGTGCTGTAAAATCCTGCTGCATGTCGACATTGATATGTGCCTGTAATTTAGTGGATTACTCCTATCTTTCTTCAATGTTGGTGTGATTTGTGCAACTTTCCAGTCTTTTGATATGGTTCGTCGAGCGAGCGGTTGTGTATGACTGTTAAACATGGAGCTATTGCATCAGCATACTCTGAAAGGAATCTAATTGGTATACAGTCTGGACCGGAAGACTTGCTTTTATTGAGTGATTTAAGTTGCTTCACTACTCTGATGATATCCACTTCAATCCATGTTGGCAGCTGTTCTTGATTAGAATTCTGGAATATTTACTTTGTCTTCTTTGGTGAAGGAATTTAGGAGGGTTTAGTAATTCTGCTTTAGCAGCGTTCTCGTCGATAGAATTTCCATTGCTATCCCGCAGAGAAGGCACTGTGTCTTGCCACTAGCATACTTTAGATCCGACCATAATCCCTTTGGATTTTCTGTCTGGTTTCGAGACAAAGTTTCGTTGTGCAAACTATTATAAACATCCCTCATTGAAGTCCGAGCTAAATTTCGAGCTTCTGTAAAAGATAACCAATCTTGGAGATTTTGCGTTCGTTTATATTTGGCATGCTTTCTTCGTTGTTTCTGCAACAGCGTTTTGACCCGTTTGTGAACCATGGGGTATCACCTCCGTCGTTTGTTAATATATTTGGTATAAATCTCTCAATTGCTATTTCTTTGAATTCAAGCCACATGTTTCTCAGGAGTAATAATAATATTAATAAAATCATTTATGCAATTTGTTCTGATAGGGTTTGTTTTGCAGTGTGCTATGTTTCTTTTAGTAAATGAGCGAATCTAACTGTGACATGGCTTATGAAAGCGTTATTTATATTACGATTCCGAAAGTGAATTCAGTGATGCATGTCACTGTGGAATGTACTCAGTACGGAACAGGACAGCTGTTGCTCCTATGGCCGTCCTTGTGGCCAAGCGGTTCTAGGCGCTTCAGTCCGGAACCGCGCTGCTGCTACGGTCGCAGGTTCGAATCCTGCCTCGGGCATGTATGTATGTGATGTCCTTAGGTTAATTGGGTTTAAGTAGTTCAAAGTTCTAGGGAACTGATGACCTCAGATGTTAAGTCGCATAGTGCTCAGAGCCATTTGAACCATTTTTGATGCTCCTGGAGTTATGTTGCGCTTGTATCAAATTTCAGTCACTCATATTGTGAGCCAGTCTCTCTTTGCATTTGACAAGGCCCTCCCCACACAACATGCCACTTTCAATTTTCAGAACGCTTTATGCAAAATGAAACGAAGAATTCTGCCAATTGATATTTTCTATAGAACGTTGAACGCATTTCATTGTGCTTTGTCGGTGTTCATATTCGCAACTGTAAATACATTTCCTGTACGAAGTCACACGTTTGATTTCAAGTTAATTTATTGATCTTTTGCCTTTTAATAAAAAGAAACGAGAAGTTAGTTATTATTTACTGCGATCTCACCTGATGCATCTAATGAATTTGTCATTTTTCTCGCTACCCCATTTGGGACCTTCGATGCTTCCGGAATTCTCTACCAAAGATATATCTTTTCTTTCGGATTTGTGCTGTAGAACTTATGGAAAGCAAAACATATCTAAGGTATGTGCAGGGGTTGTCAAAAATACAGAAGCACCGCGAGAAGTGCATGCTTGACCATGAATGTAGATTATGTTCAGGTTCCGCTGTTGTGTTTGACCACGAAAGGCACCTGTGCAATGTCTTCAATATTTTGCACTTGTCAGTTATGGTCTGAACAGAACTCTGTGTTGTTGTGACTGCGCTATGTCGGAGGTAAGTGAATTTGAACGGTGACGTACTGTCACTGCTCGTATGGTGGGTGGTTCCGTAACCAAGTGGACCAAAGTGTTTAGTGTTTCGATAGCCACCGTAGCCGATTATACAGGGTGGTCCATTCATCGTGACCGGGCCAAATATATCACGAAATAAGCGTCAAACGAAAAACTACAAAAAACGAAACTTGTATAGCTTGAAGGGGAAACCAGATGACGCTATGGTGGCCCGCTAGATGGCGCTGCCATAGGTCAAACGGATATCAACTGCGTTTTTTAAAATAGGAATCCTCATTTTTTATTACATATTAGTGTAGTACGTAAAGAAATATGAATGTTTTAGTTGGACCGCTTTTTCCGCTTTGTGACAGATGGCACTCTAGCAGTCACAAACATATGGCTCAGAATTTTAGACGAACAGTTGGTAACAGGTAGGTTTTTAAAATTAAAATACAGAACGTAGGTACGTTTGAACATTTTATTTCGGTTGTTCCAATGTGATACGTATACCTTTGTGAACTTATCATTTCTGAGAACGCGTGCTGTTACAGCGTCATTACCTGTAAATACCACATTAATGCAATAAATGCTCAAAATGATGTCCGTGAACCTCAATGCATTTGGCAATACGTGTAACGACATTCCTCTCAACAAAAAAAATGGCTCTGAGCACTATGGGACTTAACATCTGTGGTCATCAGTCCCCTAGAACTTAGAACTACTTAAACCTAACTAACCTAATAACATCACACACATCCATGCCCGAGGCAGGATTTGAACCTGCGACCGTAGCAGTCCCGCGGTTCCGGACTGAGCGCCTAGATCCGCTAGACCACCGCGGCCGGCATTCCTCTCAACAGCGAGTAGTTCGCCTCCCGTAATGTTCCCACATGCATTGACAATGCGCTGACGCATGTTGTCAGGCGTTGTCGGTGGATCACGATAGCAAATATCCTTCAACTTTCCCCACAGAAAGAAATCAGGGGACGTCAGATCCAGTGAACGTCTGGACCAACCCACCTGTCATGAAATATGCTATTCAATACCACTTCAAACGCTCGCGAGGTATGTGCCGGACATCCATCGTGTTGGAAGTACAGGGCTATTACAAATGATTGAAGCGATTTCATAAATTCACTGTAGCTCCATTCATTGACATATGGTCACGACACACTACAGATACGTAGAAAAACTCATAAAGTTTTGTTCGCCTGAAGCCGCACTTCAGGTTTCTGCCGCCAGAGCGCTCGAGAGCGCAGTGAGACAAAATGGCGACAGGAGTCGAGAAAGCGTATGTCGTGCTCGAAATGCACTCACATCAGTCAGTCATAACAGTGCAACGACACTTCAGGACGAAGTTCAACAAAGATCCACCAACTGCTAACTCCATTCGGCGATGGTCTGCGCAGTTTAAAGCTTCTGGATGTCTCACGATTTAAAGTTTACGGCCCCTTTTTCTACTGCGAAAAAAACGTTACAGGACACGTGTATCTGGACATGCTGGAAAATTGGCGCATGCCACAACTGGATACCGACAGCGCCGACTTCATCTTTCAACAGGATGGTGCTCCACCGCACTTCCATCATGATGTTCGGCATTTCTTAAACAGGAGATTGGAAAACCGATGGATCGGTCGTGGTGGAGATAAAGGTCAGCAATTCATGACATGGCCTCCACGCTCTCCCGACTTAACCCCATGCGATTTCTTTTTGTGGGGTTATGTGAAAGATCCCTCCCATGAACCATGGACCTTGCCGTTGGTGGGGGGGGGGGGGGGGGCGGCTTGCGTGCCTCAGCGATACAGATGGCCGTACCGTAGGTGCAACCACAACGGAGGGGTATCTGTTGAGAGGCCAGACAAACATGTGGTTCCAGAAGAGGGGCAGCAGCCTTTTCAGTAGTTGCAGGGGCAACAGTCTGGATGATTGACTGATCTGGCCTTGTAACATTAACCAAAACGGCCTTGCTGTGCTGGTACTGCGAACGGCTGAAAGCAAGGGGAAACTACGGCCGTAATTTTTCCCGAGGGCATGCAGCTTTACTGTATCATTAAATGATGATGGCGTCCTCTTGGGTAAAATATTCCGGAGGTAAAATAGTCCCCCATTTGGGTGTCCGGGCGGGGACTACTCAGGAGGATGTCGTTATCAGGAGAAAGAAAACAGGCGTTCTACGGATCGGAGCGTGGAATGTCAGATCCCTTAATCGGGCAGGTAGGTTAGAAAATTTAAAAAGGGAAATGGATAGGTTAAAGTTAGATATAGTGGGAATTAGTGAAGTTCGGTGGCAGGAGGAACAAGACTTCTGGTCAGGTGACTACAGGGTTATAAACACAAAATCAAATAGGGGTAATGCAGGAGTAGGTTTAATAATGAATAAAAAATAGGAGTGCAGGTTAGCTACTACAAACAGCATAGTGAACGCATTATTGTGGCCAAGATAGACACAAAGCCCATGCCTACTACAGTAGTACAAGTTTATATGCCAACTAGCTCTGCAGATGATGAAGAAATAGATGAAATGTATGACGAGATAAAAGAAATTATTCAGGTAGTGAAGGGAGACGAAAATTTAATAGTGATGGGTGACTGGAATTCGTCAGTAGGAAAAGGGAGAGAAGGAAACATAGTAGGTGAATATGGATTGGGGGGAAGGAATGAAAGAGGAAGCCGCCTTGTAGAATTTTGCACAGAGCATAACTTAATCGTAGCTAACACTTGGTTCAAGAATCATAAAAGAAGGTTGTATACCTGGAAGAATCCCGGAGATACTAAAGGGTATCAGATAGATTATATAATGGTAAGACAGAGATTTAGGAACCAGGTTTTAAATTGTAAGACACTTCCTGGGGCAGATGTGGATTCTGACCACAATCTATTGGTTATGAACTGCAGATTGAAACTGAAGAAACTGCAAAAGGTGGGAATTTAAGGAGATGGGACCTGGATAAACTGAAAGAACCAGAGGTTGTAGAGAGTTTCAGGGAGAGCATAAGGGAACAATTGACAGGAATGGGGGAAAGAAATACAGTAGAAGAAGAATGGGTAGCTCTGAGGGATGAAGTAGTGAAGGCAGCAGACGATCAATCAGGTAAAAAGACGAGGGCTAATAGAAATCCTTGGGTAACAGAAGAAATATTGAATTTAATTGATGAAAGGAGAAAATATAAAAATGCAGTAAATTAAGTAGGCAAAAAGGAATACAAACGTCTCAAAAATGAGATCGACAGGAAGTGCAAAATGGCTAAGCAGGGATGGCTAGAGGACAAATGTAAGGATGTAGAGGCTTGTCTCACTAGGGGTAAGATAGATACCGCCTACAGGAAAATTAAAGAGACCTTTGGAGAGAAGAGAACCACTTGTATGAATATCAAGAGCTCAGATGGCAACCCAGTTCCAAGCAAAGAAGGGAAGGCAGAAAGGTGGAAGGAGTATATAGAGGGTTTATACAAGGGCGATGTACTTGAGGACAATATTATGGAAATGGAAGAGGATGTAGATGAAGATGAAATGGGAGATAAGATACTGCGTGAAGAGTTTGACAGAGCACTGAAAGACATGAGTCGAAACAAGGCCCCGGGAGTAGACAACATTCCATTAGAACTACTGATGGCCTTGGGAGAGCCAGTCATGACAAAACTCTACCATCTGGTGAGCACGATGTATGAGACAGGCGAAATACCCTCAGACTTCAAGAAGAATATAATAATTCCAATCCCAAAGAAAGCAGGTGTTGACAGATGTGAAAATTACCGAACTATCAGTTTAATAAGTAACAGCTGCAAAATACTACCGCGAATTCTTTACAGACGAATGGAAAAACTGGTAGAAGCGGACCTCGGGGAAGATCAGTTTGGATTCCGTAGAAATGTTGGAACACGTGAGGCAAAACTAACCTTACGACTTATGTTAGAAGAAAGATTAAGAAAAGGCAAACCTACGTTTCTAGCATTTGTAGACTTAGAGAAAACTTTTGACAATGTTAACTGGAATACTCTCTTTCAAATTCTGAAGGTGGCAGGGGTAAAATACAGGGAGCGAAAGGCTATTTACAATTTGTACAGAAACCAAATGGCAGTTACAAGAGTCGAGGGGTATGAAAGGGAAGCAGCGGTTGGGAAAGGAGTGAGACAGGGTTGTAGCCTCTCCCCGATGTTATTCAATCTGTAAATTTAGCAAGCAGTAAAGGAAACAAAAGAAAAATTCGGAGTAGGTATTAAAATTCATGGAGAAGAATTAAAAACTTTGAGGTTTGCCGATGACATTGTAATTCTGTCAGAGACAGCAAAGGACTTGGAAGAGCAGTTGAACGGAATGGACAGTGTCTTGAAAGGAGGATATAAGATGAACATCAACAAAAGCAAAACGAGGATAATGGAATGTAGTCAAATTAAGTCGGGTGATGCTGAGGGAAGTAGATTAGGAAATGAGACACTTAAAGTAGTAAAGGAGTTTTGCTATTTAGGGAGTAAAATAACTGATGATGGTCGAAGTAGAGAATATATAAAATGTAGACTGGCAATGGCAAGGAAAGCGTTTCTCAAGAAGAGAAATTTGTTAACATCGAGTATAGATTTAAGTGTCAGGAAGTCGTTTCTGAAAGTATTTGTATGGAGTGTAGCCATGTATGGAAGTGAAACATGGACGATAACTAGTTTGGACAAGAAGAGAATAGAAGCATTCGAAATGTGGTGCTACAGAAGAATGCTGAAGATAAGGTGGGTAGATCACGTAACTAATGAGGAGGTATTGAGTAGGATTGGGGAGAAGAGAAGTTTGTGGCACAACTTGACTAGAAGAAGGGATCGGTTGGTAGGACATGTTTTGAGGCATCAAGGGATCACAAATTTAGCATTGGAGGGCAGCATGGAGGGTAAAAATCGTAGAGGGAGACCAAGAGATCACTAAGCAGATTCAGAAGGATGTAGGTTGCAGTAGGTAGTGGGAGATGAAGAAGCTTGCACAGGATAGAGTAGCATGGAGAGCTGCATCAAACCAGTCTCAAGACTGAAGACCACAACAACAACAATGTGAAAGATTCAGTGTTTAAACCTCCTCTATCAAGAAACGTGCCAGAACTGCAAGCTCGCATCAACGATGCTTTCGAACTCATTGATGGGGATATGCTGCGCCGAGTGTGGGAGGAACTTGATTATCGGCTTGATGTCTGCCGAATCACTAAAGGGGCACATATCGAACATTTGTGAATGCCTAAAAAAACTTTTTGAGTTTTTGTATGTGTGTGCAAAGCATTGTGAAAATATCACAAATAATGAAGTTATTGTAGAGCTGTGAAATCGCTTCAATCATTTGTAATAACCCTGTACATCGCCATCTGTCATGCAGTGAAACATCTTGTAGTAACATCGGTAGAGCATTTCGTAGGAAATCAGCATACATTGCACCATTTGGATTGTCATCGATAAAATGGGGCCCAGTTATCCTTCCTCCCATAATGCCGCACCATACATTAACCCGCCAAGGTCGCTGATGTTCCACTTGTTGCAGCCATCGTGGATTTTCCGTTGTCCAGTAGTGCATATTATGCCGGTCTACGTTACCGCTGTTGGTGAATGACGCTTCGTCGCTAAATAGAACGCGTGCAAAAAATCTGTCATCGTCCCGTAATTTCTCTTGTGCCCAGTGGCAGAACTGTACACGACGTTCAAAGTCGTCGCCATGCAATTTCTGGTGCATAGAAATATGGTACGGGTCCAATCGATGTTGATGTAGCATTCTCAACACCGACGCTATTGAGATTCCCGATTCTCGCGCAATTTCTCTGCTACTGATGCGCTGATTAGCCGCGACAGCAGCTAAAACACCTACTTGGGCATCATCATTTGTTGCAGGTCGTGGTTGACGTTTCACATGTGGCTGAACACTTCCTGTTTTCTTAAATAACGTAACTATCCGGCGAACGGTCCGGACACTTAGATGATGTCGTCCAGGATACCGAGCAGCATACATTGCATACGCGCGTTTGGAATTTTGATCACAATAGCCCTACGCCAACACGATATCAACCTTTTCCTCAATTGGTAAACGGTCCATTTTAACACGGGTAATGTATCACGAAGCAAATACCATCCGAACTGGCGGAATGTTGCATGATACCACGTACTTATACGTTTGTCACTATTACAGCTCCATCTATCACAAAACGAAAAAAGTGGTCGAACTAAAACATTCATATTTCTTTACGTACTACACGAATATGTAATAAAAATGGGGGTTCCTATTTTAAAAAAAACCGCAGTTGATACCCGTTTGACCTATGGCAGCGCCATCTAGCGGGCCAACTATAGCGCCATCTGGTTTGCCCCTTCAAGCTAGACGAGTTCTGTTCTTTGTAGTTTTTTCGTTTGATGCTTATTTCGTGAGATATTTGGCCCGGTCACTATCAATGGACCATCCTGTATATACAGGGAAATCGAAAAAAAAAAAAAAAAACATCATGGGGTAAGTCACAACGCGAACGAAAGTGTGTGTTAATAGATCGTGATAGACGATTATTGAAGAGGGTTGCGACGAAAAATAAGAGGACGACAGATGCATAAGTCACTGCAGAGCTGTATGTCGCGCTCGCGAACTCCATCTATACGAAAACAACGCAAAGGGATCTCAATAAGTAGGGACTTGCAGGGCGAGCTCGAATTCCAGAACCACTCATCACTGACACAAGTGCTCGCGGCAACAAATCGTGCCGAATCGATAAAACCTGAAGCTTGGATCAATTGAAGATTGTGATTCGTTCGGATGACTCTTGTTTCGCAGTTTCCACCGTCTGGCGGAGCTCACGTCCCAAAAGTGGAACGTGGAGGGGTTCGGTGCTGATTTGGACAGCCAAATCGTGGTATTCGACCCTACTGTTGAATCTGTACATCGAAGAAGCAGTGATGGAAATAAAACAAAGTTTGACGTGTGGAATTAAAAGTGAAGGTGAAACGATATCAATGATACAGTTCGCTGATGACATTACAGTCCTCAGTGAAAGTGAAAAAGAATTAGATCATGGAATGAAATGGAATGGAATGAACAGTCTAATGAGTACAGAATATAGATTGAGAGTAAATGGAAGGAAGACGAAAGTAACGAGAAGTAGCAGAAATGAGAACTACGAGAAACTTAACATCAGGATTGATGGCCACAAAGAAGATGAAGTTAAGGAAATCTCCTACCTAGGGAGTAAAATAAGCAATGACGGGCGGAGCAAGGAGGACATTGAAAGCAGACTAGCAATGACAAAAGGGGCATTCCTGGACAAGAGAAGTCTACTAGTGTCAAATATAGGCGTTAATTTGAGGAAGAAATTTCTGAGAATGTACGTCTGCAGCACAGCATTGTATAGTGGTGAAACATGGACCCTGGGAAAACCGGAACAGAAGAGAATCGAAGTATTTGAGATGTGGTGTTACAGGCGATTGTTGAAAGTTAGGTGGACAGATAAGGTAAGGAATGAGGAGGTTCTACGCAGAATCGGAGAGGAAAGGAATATGTGGAAAACACTGACAAGGAGAAGGGACAGGATGATAGAACATCTTTTAAGACACCAGATGCACGTAAGGGTTGTGTGTGCATTTTTGCGGATCAGGTCCACCCAATGGTACAGTGTTTGTTCCTCGATGATGAGTCTGTGTTCCCAGACTACAGGGTGCCTGTTCGCACAGCCCGCACCGAGCAGGCCTGGTTTTGTTAGCACGAGGGCGAATTGTCACATCTCCCCTGGTCACTACAGTCACCAGACCTCAATATTACACTACTGTCCACTAAAATTGCTACACCAAGGAGAAATGCAGATGATAAATGAGTATTCATTGGACAAATATATTACACTAGAACTGACATGTGATTACATTTTCACGCAATTTGCGTGCATAGATCCTGAGAAATCAGTACCCAGAACAACCACTTCTGGCCGTAATAACGGCCTTGATACGCCTGGGCATTGAGTCAAACAGAGCTTGGATGGCGTGTACAGGTACAGCTGCGTCAACACGGTACCACAGTTAATCAAGAGTAGTGACTGTCGTATTGTGACGAGCCAGTTGCTCGGCCACCATTCACCAGATGTTTTCAATGTGCTGGCCAGGGCAGCAGTCGAATATTTTCTGTATCCAGAAAGGCCCGTACAGGACCTGCAACATGCGGTCGTGCATTATCCTTCTGAAATGTAGCGTTTCGCAGGGATCGAACGAAGGGTAGAGCCACGGGTCGTAACTCATCTGAAATGTAACGTCCACTGTTAAAAGTGCCGTCAATGCGAACAAGAGGTGACCGAGACGTGTAACCAATGGCACCTCATGCCATCACGCCGGATGATACGCCAGTATGGCGATGACGCTTACAATGTGCGTTCACCGCGGTGTCACCAACCACGGATGCGACCATCATGATGCTGTAAACAGAACCTGGGTTCATCCGAAAAATGACGTTTTGCCATTCGTTCACCCAGGTTCGTCGTTGAGTACACCATCGCAGGCGCTCCTGTCTGTGATGCACCGTCGAGGGTAACCCCAGCCATGGTCTCCGAGCTGATAGTCCATGCTGCTGCAAACGTCGTCGAGCTGTTCGTCCAGATGGTTGTCGTGTTGCAAACGTTCCCATCTGTTGACTCAGTGATCGAGACTTGGCTGGACGATCCGTTACAACCATGCGGATAAGATGCCTGTCATCTCGACTGCTAGTGATACGAGGCATTTGGGATCCAGCACGGCGTTCCGTATTACCCTCCTGACCCCACCGATTCCATATTCTGCTAACAGTCATTGGATCTCGACCAACGCGAGGAGCAATGTCGATACGATAAACCACAATCGCGATAGGCTACAATCCGATCCTTATCAAAGTCGGAAACGTGATGGTACGCATTTCTCCTCCTTACACGAGGCATCACTAGGCAACGCCGGTCAACTGTTGTTTGTGTATGAGAAATCGGTTGGAAACTTTCCTCATGTCAGCACGTTGTAGGTGTCACCACCGGCGCCAACCTTGTGTGAATGCTCTGAAAAGCTAATCATTTGCATATCACAGCATCTTATTCCTGTCGGTTAAATTTCGCGTCTGTAGCACGTCATCTTCGTGGTGTAGCAATTTTAATGGCCAGTTGTGTATTTAATCTTTGTGGTGTACTTTGGAGAGATGGGTGCATGGTCGATATCCATTTCCATCATCTTTACCTGAACGCTATCTTGAAGGGAAAATGGTATAAGGTTTCCTTGAAAACGATTCAAGATCTGTATTTTTCCATTCTGAGACGAGTGGAAGTTGTTCTGAGTGCTGGTGGCTTTCCTACTCTACATTAGGCATGGTAATGTATTATTTTTTAGTGTTTCCATATTTTTGTCCAGCGCATTTATATTCTTCTACCAGCAACTTTACATTTTCTTCGGACCACTCCATCCGTCACGCACCTCATGACAACAACTTCAATAGTTCGCGAAGAAGACAGCAGGCGATTGCTCTCTATGCTCCATCCGTCACGCACCTCATGTCAACAACTTCAATAGTTCCCGAAGAAGACAGCAGTCGATTGCTCTCTATGCTGTTAGTGCCGTAGTGGAGACGACGCGAATTTCCTTTCGCGGTGCCCTAAAAGACCGACAACAAATGGAAAACGAGCGAACACAACCGAATGCGAACCGAACACGACCGAATGCAGCTCGCTCGCAGCTCGCCTAGCGTTTACACCAGAGAGGGTTGACGTTCCTTTCAGATCCCTCATGTGTACAGAGAATATAGCGTTCTCCGTCGACCAGCTGAAGTCCCTGCAGCTATGCGGTTTCCTGGCGCAAGGTTTTCCACGCCGCCGCATGCGGCAGATTTCTGGTCCGCCATGCGTAAAGGCAGGCCGGTTGCGTAACACATCCTTGATGGTAACCCGTGCGAAGCCGGCATCCGCTCTGCGTCATTCCATTAGCAGGCGCGTCACACGGGCCGTCGTTACAATTATGAGTAGGGCAGAGGTCAGTCTTCCCAACACACTCCGGCACGTATCGGAAAAGCCACGGACATGACGCACGCACATACACAAACCGACGACACGGCAGGTAGCTCTATAGAAAGTGAACCCCTTCCAATCGAAAAACTTTCGGAAGTCGTATTAGAATTTTTCTGAGTATCTATCTTCTTCTGACTTTTGTCATTTTTACATATAAGGGGTAATCAAACGAAAACGAGGCAGGTGAAGAAAAGGTAATTAAACTGTTTACTTTTCCAAAAGAAATAGCCATAATTGTTAATACACTAGTAGCCATTACAATTGCTACACCACGAAGATGACGTGCTACAGACGCGAAATTTAACCGACAGGAAGAAGATGCTGTGATATGCAAATTATTAGCTTTTCAGAGTATTCACACAAGGTTGGCGCCGGTGGCGACACCTACAACTTGCTGACATGAGAAAAGTTTCCAACCGATTTCTCATACACAAACGGAAGTTGACCAGCGTTGCCTGGTGAAACGTTGTTGTGATACCTCGTGTAAGGAGGAGAAATGCGTACCATCACGTTTCCGACTTTGATAAAGGTCGGATTGTAGCCTATCGCGATTGCGGTTATCCTATAGCGACATTGCTGCTCGCGTTGGTCGAGATCCAATCCAATGACTGTTAGCAGAATATGGATCCGGTGGGTCAGCAGGGTAACGCCGTGCTGGATCCCAACGGCATCGTATCACTAGCAGTCGAGATGAAAGGCATCTTATCCGCATGGCCGTAACGGATCGTGCAGCCACGTCTCGATCCCTGAGTCAACAAATGGGAACGTTTGCAAGATAACAACCATCTGCACGAACAGTTCGACGACGTTTGCAGCAGCACGGACTATCAGCTCGGACACCATGGCTGCGGTTACCCTTGACGCTGTATCACAGACAGGAGCGCCTGCGATGGTGTACTCAACCTGGGTGCACGAATGGCAAAACGCCATTTCTTCAGATGAATCCAGGTTCTGTTTACAGAATCATGATGGTCGCATCCGTGTTTGGTGACATCGCGGTGAACAAAGATTGCAAGCGTGTATTCGTCATCGCCATACTGGCGTATCACTCGGCGTGATGGTATGGGATGCCATTGGTTACACGTCTCGGTCACCTCTTGTTCGCACTGACGGCACTTTCAACAGTGGACACTACATTTCAGATGAGTTACGACCTGTGGCTCTACCCTTCATTCGATCCCTGCGAAACGCTACATTTCAGCAGGATAATGCACGACCGCATGTTGTAGGTCCTGTACCGGCCTTTCTGGATACGGATCTCTCACCAACTGAAAACGTGTGGTCAATGGTGACCGTTCAACTGGCTCGTCACAATACGCTAGTCGCTAATCTTGATGAACTGTGGTATCGTGTTGAAGCTGCATGGGCAGCTTTACCTGTACACGCCATCCAAGCTCTGTTTGACAATACACAGGCGTATCAAGGCCGTTATTACGGCCGGAGGAGGTTGTTATGGGTACTGATTTCTCAGGATCTATGCACCCAAATTGCGTGAAAATGTAATCACATGTGAGTTCTAGTATAATACGATTGTCCAATGAATACCCGTTTATCTTCTGCATTTCTTCTTGGTGTAGAAATTTTAATGGCCAGTAGTGTACATTTGTCACACATGTGAGACAAGAAGCATTGGCCTTCCTAGAAAATTGTTTGCGGTTGCCTGCGAAACCATGATTGTACTCAGGTAGTGCACCTCTTCGTCCGAAGCAAATCGACGGCCATTAATGCCTGTTTCGGGGTTCCAAAAAAATAGAAATCGCACGGGGAGAGGTCGTCACTGTACGGAGGATGTGTAAGGGCTTCCCAGCGAAACTTCTACAGCGTAGTCGAAACAACCTTGGCAACATGTGGACGGGCATATTGTTTACAGGTAGTTTTTCACCACGCTGCACTACTTTCGTTTACACATCCTCCATAAATTTCCGATATCTGTACATATACACATAAAAAAAAGTTTTGCATCACCGAAGTTCCCAAAACTCCTGAAGACAGGCGTTCTGTGGATATTGTTTCATAGACACAGTCCCACTGACTGTCCAGAGATGTCGCTAAACACACCCAAAGATGTAAACAACCGTGCATGAGCAGCATCTATTAGACGGAGCGGGTCCGACAGCCAATCAATTCCAGTCACTCCACCAGGAAGGAGGTACACTGCTCGTGCTGTCTGTAGTTCAACAATGCCTAGAAGGTGAATACTGTGGTTCGATCACACCTCATTGTTACTTTGTGCCGTGAAGGGCTCTCAACAAGAGAAGTGTCCAGGCGTCTCGAAGTGAACCAAAGCGATGTTGTTCAGACATGGAGGAGATACACAGAGACAGGAGCAGTCGATGACATGTCTCCCTCAGGCCGCCCAAGGGCTACTACTGCAGTGGATGACCGCTACCTACGGATTATGGCTCGGAGAAATCCTGACAGTAACGCCACCATGTTGAATAATGCTTATCGAGCAGCCACAGGACGTCGTGTTACGACTCAAACTGTGCGCAGGAGGCTGCATGACGCGCAACTTCACTCCCGACGTCCATGGCGAGGTCCATCTTTGCAACCACGACACCATGCAGCGTGGTACAGATGGGTCCAACAACATGCCGCATGGACCGCTCAGGATTGGCATCACGTTCTCTTCACCGATGAGTGTCGAATATGCCTTCAACCAGACAATCGCCGGAAACATATTTGGAGGCAACCTGGTCAGGCTGAACGCCTTAGACACACTGTCCAGCGAGTGTAGCAAGGTGGAGGTTCCCTGCTGTTTTGGGGTGGCATTACGTGGGTACGACGTACGCCGCTGGTCATGGAAGGCGCCATAACGGCTATACGATACGTGAATGCCACTTCCGACAGATAGTGCAACCATATCGGCAGCATATTGACGTGGCATTCATCTTCATGGACGACAATTCGCGCTCCCATCGTGCACATCTTGTGAATGATTTTCTTCAGGATAACGACATCGCTCGACTAGAGTAGTCAGCATGTTCTCCAAACATGAAACCTATCGAACATGCCTGGGATAGATTGAAAAGGCCTGTTTGTACAGGTTCCGGAACTTTCGGAATCGAGGTGATACAAAACTTTTTTGATGTGTGTATTTCTGGAGCTTTAAAAAAAAAAAAACATCCGGGGCTATCGACTTGCTTCAAACAATGATGTGCACGCCTGGGTACAATTGCGTTTCCTTAGGCAAATACAAACATTTTTAAATGAAAGCGTTGACCGCCTTGTCTCACAGTATTAACGGCTACGGTTCATTATTTTTCAAATTTTTATTTCACCGCCTCATACACATAAATTAAAGTCCAACGCCATGGTTTTTGTCTTCACGTGAGAGCTAATATCAGAAACTGCTGTAGGAATTTTCAAATTGTTTTCACCAATAGATAGACTGGTTTACAAGAAACGTTTGTGTACGTACTTTACCTACGAACAAGGCAGTGCTTCACAGTTGCTGAATGTGTCTGAGAATTGGGTATAGATCGCTATCTCCTTTTGCCCCGTCTCTATGTCCATCTCGTCTTCCTGCCCCTCTCTGTTTCCATAATCTCATCCCCCTATGTATCTCCGCACATCTCCTCCTTCCCCTCTCCATTTCCTGCCTCCCCCCCCCCCCTGGCCATCTCCTCTTCCACGCCCGCATCTCGTGGTCGTGCGGTAGCGTTCTCGCTTCCCACGCCCGGGTTCCCGGGTTCGATTCCCGGCGGGGTCAGGGATTTTCTCTGCCTCGTGATGGCTGGGTGTTGTGTGCTGTCCTTAGGTTAGTTAGGTTTAAGTAGTTCTAAGTTCTAGGGGACTGATGACCTAAGATGTTAAGTCCCATAGTGCTCAGAGCCATTTCCTCTTCCACCCTCTCAGCAAGTACGCCAAGTCCATTCATCCATACATGTATTTTTTTCATCATTACTAACTTTACGACAAGAGCGAGTATACAATGTAAAAGGCATATTACTATATACATAACTAGGTCTAGACTGGGTCTTAGCATCTATTCCACAATGCCAGGTCTTGTAAGCGATGACATCTCGGTCGGCAAATGATTCCAATCCTGGTAGAGAGGCATTCTCACATCGGACGATAGCGAGAGTAAACCATCCACTTCGAGTACTCCCTGAAGCAACGTCAAGACTGAAAATAATTCGACATCCACGGAAAAAAATCGGTCCATTCAATATGACACTTTGTGCAGCTCGATTTGTGCCAAGTTTATTCTCCAGCCTTATTATGTGTTTGTAGACTGGCATGCGATGACGACGTTGACGATACACACGTCGACGAGGCATAGTGCTTCAGTGCTGTTGCAGATATAGCTCACAGCGGAATGATTGTTCGTTGTTACTGCAAACGAAACCTTAAGTGGAATTCGCTTAAAATGTATGGGAAAATGGTTGGTACCTTTGATATGCGACATATGAGACAGGCATTTCCAACTGCTGGATATTTGAGGATAGGACCTTCAACGACAGTCTTTGACATAATTTTAATCTGCGAACTGGTAGTATCACAATATTCAGGATGATTCAGATCCTGCAGTAGTATTCTGATCGTAATGCAATAAGCCACAGAATCTACTTTCCTATTCTCTGTTAAAACCAACTGCGAGGAAGAAAACAAAATTGCACATTGCTATATATATATATATATATATATATATATATATATATATATATATATATATATATATAAGGGGAAAGAATATATTTGACAGAAACGATTTCTGTAATGGTTTAAATGCTCTGCTAAAACTCAAACTAACTGAAAATGTTAACAAATAAATGGTTCAAATGGCTCTGAGCACTATGGGACTTCTAAGGTCATCAGTCCCTTAGAACTTAGAACTACGTAAACCTAACTAACCTAAGGACATCACACACATCCATGCCAGAGGCAGGATTCGAACCTGCGACCGTAGCAGCTGCGTGGTTCCGGACTGTAGCGCCTAGAACCGCTTGGCCACAACGGCCGGCAAATGTTAACAAAACCGGTCATTTTCACAGAACAAAATTTTCTTTGTTAGCCACAACAGAAAACCTGCAAACGGTTTTTTTTAGTTATTAGCCACTGGCAGTATGAATATTTGTTAGAACATCGAGTAAAATTTTGAAGATGCACTTTTCGAGTTTTTTTAAAATAATGTTTCTGCTTTGTGTATTACAAATATTTACATAATATATGTATTAGAAATATGTAGCGTAAGACAGTCCCAATATTTATTGGAGTATTATGTAATAAACTGAAGTAAATTGATCAAGAATATTTCGAGATTTCTGATACATTCATGGTTTATATATTATATATATTCATGTACGATATATGTTAAAATAATAATGTCCATTCAAGTATTTATTACTATGTCGTGTAAATGTTTGAAATACATTGGAATTCTGCTAACAAATTTTGCCTTATATGAAATCAATGTCTATCAAAATGTTTATTAGAGTATCATGTAAAAATCTGAAGTAAATGGGTCTCAACATTTCCAGATTTTTGCCAACAACGTTTCCTTTTATATAGTGCTATATATCACATTGTGAGATGCCTAAGACACTACAAATACAAAACGTTCTCAGTGTTCTACCAGGCGTGCGCCTAAAGAACAACACAGTGAATTAAGATGATGGTACGTAAAGGCTAAAACCAATGAAGTTTCTCAAGGGGAGGAGATAGAATGTACGCGGCGGAAGCTGGCCAAAGACGCTTCCCGTGGGGCGATGTTGTAGAGGTCCACATTCCCGCTGTAGGGGCTCCTACCGGGATCTGATAGAAGGGATAGAACTGCAGGTGCACAAGTTGGCCCAGAGCGTCGGCGGAGAACTCCCGATGAGTGGAACTGCGCCGCTATAAACAGCCATTGCGCTTGTGGATCTATTTCCGCGCACGTGATTCGGCGGAGGGTAGTAGACCCCAGCAAGGAGGACCGGACTTTTAGTGTCGCTTGACCCGCCGTCTACCGGTCTCGATATGGCCGTCGCTGGTGGCCGAAGACCTGGGAGGCAACACCTCGGACGTCTGTATGTACACTACTGGCCATTAAAATTGTTATGAGCTTTTCAGAGCATTCACACAAGGTTGGCGCCGGTGGCGCCACCTACAACGTGCTGATCTGAGGAAAGTTTCCAACTGATTTCTCATACACAAACAGCAGTTGATCGGCGTTGCCTGGTGAAACGTTGTTGTGATGCCTCGTGTAAGGAGGAGAAATGCGTACCATCACGTTTCCGACAGGTCGGATTGTAGCCCATCGCAATTGCGGTTTATCGTATCGCGACTTTGCTGCTCGCGTTGGTCGACATCCAATGACTGATAGCAGAATATGGAATCGATGGGTTCAGGAGGGTAATACCGAACGCCGTGCTGGATCCCAATGGCCTCATATCACTAGCAGTCTGTAATGGTTCGTGCAGCCCCGTCTCGATCCCTGAGTCAACAGATGGGGACGTTTGCAAGACAACAACCATCTGCAGGAACAGCTCGACGACGTTTTCAGCAGCATGGACTGTCAGCTCGGAGACCGTGGCTGCGGTTACCCTTGACGCTGCATCACAGACAGGAGCGCCTGTGATGGTGTACTCAACGACGAACCTGGGTGCAAAAATGGCAAAATGTAATTTTTTCGGATGAATCCAAGCTCTGTTTACAGCATCCTGATGGTCGCATCCGTGTTTGGCGACATCGCGGAGAACGCACATTGGAAGTGTGTATTCGTCATTGCCATACTGGCGTAACACCCGGCGTGATGGTATAGGGTGCCATTGGTTACACGTCTCGGTCAGCTCTTGTTCGCATTGACGGCACTTCGAACAGTGGACGTTACATTTCAGATGTGTTACGACCCGTGGTTCTGCCCTTCATTCGATTCCTACGAAACCCTACATTTCAGCAGGATAATGCATGATCGCATGTTGAATGTCCTGTACGGGCCTTTCTGGATACAGAAAATGTTCGGCTGCTGCCCTGGCCAGCAAATTCTCCAGATATCTTAACAATTGGAAACGTCTGTTTAATGGTGGTCGAGCAACTGGCTCGTCACAATACGCCAGTCACTACTCTTGAACTGTGGTATCGTGTTGAAGCTGCATGGGCAGCTGTACCTGTACACGCCATCCAAGCTCTGTCTGACTCAATGCCCAGGCGTGTCAAGGCCGTTATTATGGCCAGAGGTTGTTCTTCTGGGTACTGATTTCTCAGGATCTATGCACCCACATTGCGTGAAAATGTAATCACATGTCAGTTCTGGTGTAATTATTTGTCCAATGAATACCCGTTTATCGTCTGCATTTCTTCTTGGTGTAGCAACTTTAATGGCCAGTAGTGTTCCTGTACTATAACTAAACTGCGCCAGGAAAGATATTCCCTTAGGTTTTCTTAGATATAGTATAACTATCCAGGAAATTTTGTCGGATAGTTCTAAAAAGAGTTGATGAGTTGACTTACAAGTTAAAAAATGTGATTTTCACAAACTCAATGAAGTTCACGAAACTGATTTACGAAGAGTTTTTAAAATTTGTCACTCTTCCATACGTGGGACAAGAAAAATCTTTGTATCTTAATGATCCGTTGGGAGGATAGACTGATCAGGTATTTCAAGATCAAATGAATGAAAAACATGTACACACACCGAAAAATTTATTCCGCCCAAATGTAGTCCACTTTCCGAACTCCGTGATTATTTTCACGAAAAAAATTCAAAGTGCTCCCGATTTCCTAAATCCTAATAAAGAAATCGCTTCGAGGAATGATCCCATAAACACACATTCCTTAATTCCGCATCAATTTAGTAACCTACTTTCACAGGAACGATCATATATGCATAGTTTGCACCGACGTTAATCGAGGAAAGAACAATCTTCTTGAATTTAAACGACCTGAATTTTCCGGTATCGCTTCTGAGAAACCCGCGCACCTCAAAGGCATTAGATTTCATTAAGAAAGCGTGGTACCCCAAGAATGTGTGTTTCTGCTGTTTCTGTGAAAAATACAACCCAGCATTTTGTTCTAGCGCAGCAAATGGTGCAAGTGATACCGTGTAAGACGATTCTGTCATCTGTTCTGTAACAACAGGAATGTACATTTGAAGAGAGTTTACTGCATAATTGATTATTATAATAATGAAATTACTAAGGCGAAAATGAATATTTTTGAATAATGTTGAATGGCATATACATTTAATGATATTCTGGACGGAGAAATTAAAAACAAAAAAAAAACCGTAGGCCTATGTGGACAGGATCTGAAACCGCACCACCAGCGTGGTAGACGTGCCTTAGCAGCTACGCTACGCTCGCTTAGTCGAAATTGGACTGACGTTACGGGCATAGGAGGAACGCATAAAACTCCAACATCGATCTTTTTTAGAAACTAGAAGCCGTCACATGAGAAACCGCTAGCTAGGTACCAATGGCTAATGACACGTCCCTCTACAACAGTGGTCATCAGACCTCTTTGCTCAAGAGCCAATGGTCACATTGTTCGGCAGCACCCCGGGGCGTATTGGTTCTGATCTCATTACTAATTGGTAACCTACATAAACTAGTATGTTATGGGCAGTGCTCAACTTTCTAAAAGTTTAGTTGCCGAAACGCACCTCTTCAAACAGACAACATCCCCTCCCTCACCCCCCCCCCCTCGCCTCCCCCCAGCCATAAAAATCACAACTTTCAATTTTTTAATACTTGTGATAAAACTAATCATGAGAAAACATTTTTTTAAAAATACCGTTCTAAAATTCTGATTCTTAAAACATAATTTCTTGTAATGAAACAATAAAGCAAGAAGATTTAATGTATTCCACACCGAACCACTCTTTCAGGGTTATTGTCCGGTTCGGTCCCCGGTGGATCCCCAGGGAACGTCTCACACCAGGTGAGAGTAATACCAATGTTTGCGTGGTAGAGTAATGGTGTTGGGTATACAGTACATACCTACGTTTCTAGCATTTGTAGACTTAAGGGAAGCGTTTGACAATGTTGACTGGAATACTCCTTTCAAATTCTAAAGGTGGCAGGGGTGAAATACGGGGAGCGAAAGGCTGTTTACAATTTGTACGGAAACCAGACAGCAGTTATAAGATTCGAGGGGCGCGGAAAAAGCAGCGGTTGAGAAGGGAGTGAGAAGGGGTTGTAGCCTACCTCCGATATGATTCAGTCTGTACATTGAGCATGCAGTTGGTTGGTTGGTTGGTTAGTTTTGGGGAAGGAGACCAGACAGCGTGGTCATCGGTCTCATCGGATTAGGGAAGGGTGCGGAAGGAAGTCGGCCGTGCCCTTTCAGAGGAACCATCCCGGCATTTGCCTGGAGTGATTTAGGGAAATCACGGAAAACCCAAATCAGGATGGCCGGACGCGGGATTGAACCATCGTCCTCCCGAATGCGAGTCCTGTGTCTAACCACTGCGCCACCTCGCTCTTGGAGTAGGAATTAAAGTCCAGGGAGAAGAAATAAAGACTTCGGGATTTGCCGATGACATTGTAACTCTGCCACTGAGAGCAAAGGTCTTGGAAGAGCAGTTGAAAGGAATGGGCAAGGCCTTGAAAGTAGGATGTAAGATGAACAGCAATAAAAGCGAAACGAGGCTAATGGGATGTAGTCGAATGAAATTGGGTGATGCTGAGGGGATTAGATCAGGAAATGAGACACTTGAAATGGTAGATGAGTTTTGCTCTTTGGGCAGCAAAATAACTGATGATGGTCGAAGTAGGGAGGATATAAAATGTAGACTGCCAATGGCAAGAAAAGCGTTTCTGGAGAAGAGAAATTTGTTAACATAGAATGTAGACTTAAGCGTCAGGAAGTCCTTTCTGAAAGTATTTGTATGGATGTATGTATGCATGGAAGTGAAATAAGGACGATAAACAGTTTAGACAGGAAGAAAGTAGAGTCTTTTGAGACATGGTGCTCCGAAGAGTGCTGAAGATTAGATGGATAGATCACATAACTAATGAGGAGGTACTGAACAGAATTGGGAAGAAGAGAAATTAGTGGAACAATCTTACTAGAAGACGGGATCGGTTGATGGGACACATTCTCAGGCGTCAATGGATCGCCAGTTTAGTTCTGGATGGAAGTGTGGGGGGTAAAAATTGTACAGGGAGATAAAGAGATGAATACAGTTAGCGGATCAGAAGGATGTGTGTTACTGTAGTTTCTTAGAGATGAAGAGCCTTGCACAGAATAGAGTAAGATTGAGAGCTGCATCAAACCGCTCTTTGGAGTCAAGACCACAATAACAACAACTGTACACACACACACAAACACACACAGTACCTCACCTCACGTCTCTGCCTATCACCTCATGTTAGTCATGCAATAGGTAACATTGCAATTTAAAACATGTATACTATTTTACATCTTTGGTGCTTACTTGTTCATGTGAGTTAAAAATTCCTGGGAGGCGCCAGAAAACCGTACCGGCGCATTCCGGCAGAAATAAGCCCAGGCTTGAGCCCCAAGCAGATTAGCTACAGTAAGGGCGTGAGTAGTTGTCCACTGTCGCAACGTACTGATAGTTAAGTCGTCACATTCGGAACAGTTAGTGTTGACTGTTCTTGTTTCATTTGTGTCACCTTCAGTGACCACAAAGTTCTGATGTTAACTGGATGGCGAAGTGTTGTTGTGCTGCCTGTGTGATTGGACGTTTAACTGATTAATAAAAGTAATTGTACTCGTATTTAAATGCATATTGCAGTAAGAGTCGATACAGTTCCGTACTGTCGCCTGATAAACAAAGTAAGAGCCTACGGAATATCAGACCAGCTGTGTGGCTGGATTGAAGAGTTTTTAGCAAACGGAACACAGCATGTTGTTGTCAATGGGGAGACGTCTACAGACGTTAAAGTAACCTCTGGCGTGCCACAGGGGAGTGTTATGGGACCATTGCTTTTCACAATATATATAAATGACCTAGTAGATAGTGTCGGAAGTTCCATGCAGCTTTTCGCGGATGATGCTGTAGTATACAGAGAAGTTGCACCATTAGAAAATTGTAGCGGAACAAACACTGGTAGCAGTTACTTCTGTAAAATATCTGGGAGTATGCGTGCGGAACGATTTGAAGTAGAATGATCATATAAAATTAATTGTTTGTAAGGCGGGTGCCCGGTTGAGATTCATTGGGAGAGTCCTTAGAAAATGTAGTCCATCAACAAAGGAGGTGGCTTACAAAACACTCGTTCGACCTATACTTGAGTATTGCTCATCAGTGTGGGATCCGTACCAGATCGGGTTGACGGAGGAGAGAGAGAAGATCCAAAGAAGAGCGGCGCGTTTCGTCACAGGGTTATTTGGTAACCGCGATAGCGTTACGGAGATGTTTAGCAAACTCAAGTGGCAGACTCTGCAAGAGAGGTGGTCTGCATCGCGGTGTAGCTTGCTCGCCAGGTTTCGAGAGGGTGCGTTTCTGGATGAGGTGTCGAATATATTGCTTCCCCCTACTTATACCTCCCGAGGAGATCACGAATGTAAAATTAGAGAGATTCGAGCGCGTACGGAGGCTTTCAGACAGTCGTTCTTCCCGCGAACCATACGCGACTGGAACAGAAAAGGGAGGTAATGACCGTGGCACGTAAAGTGCCCTCCGCCACACACCGTTGGGTGGCTTGCGGAGTATAAATGTAGATGTAGATGTAGATGAATGTTTACTGAAAGTTTCTGGCGTGTCGCAAAAGCCGGCAGGCGCCGAGGCCACACTGCGGCACACTGCCGTCGGGTTGGTTGCCTGCTCAGCCCCTGCGACTACACGACATTCTGATTTCGTCATTTGCAGCGCGAACTGCAGAGGGATTTCACGTACAGCGGACCACACTACAGAGGGCGTGTAAACCAGGAAGAGAGGTCGCTCCTGCCACAAACATTTTGCTGCATCCACTAATGTTACGTGCGGCCAATCAGGAGGAAGTGTACTTCCACCGTGAAGGTATTTAGGACTCCACCATTGCCACTCACAGCATCCCCCACCCCCTCTACCTGACAACCCTTTTTTTCTTTTCCTCCCACCCCCTCTAGCCCCCCTACCCCACTGCACCTTCCTCTCCCCTCAATCTCGCTCCTCTCAGGACCCCGCCTCCATCGACAGATCGCTCCCAGCAAGTTTTATTGTTCATGTGTGGTTTTTTAAGTGTCTCTTGTTGTGTGTATTTTAATACTGCGGTCAACTTTTAACTTGTGTGTATGACTCCAGTGTCTTTTAAGTGCTCCACAACTAGCCATCTATGTTCTTTTAACTTTATGTCGACTTTTTTTTACCTGTCCCTCAATGTATGTCCCCATGTCGGTGTATGTCTTAACACCCACAGTCCCCAGTTGTCATGATTTCATGTCCCCCTTTTTCCGTCTTTTTTATGTATAGTTTCCTCTTTCTTTTCAATGTAATGTCACTCGGCTGGGCTGAATATCGGCGGATTGTGCCGCTGCCAGCCCCCCCTCCCCCCCTTTTGCCCCTTGCTGTCTTTATGGGGTGGGGGAATGAAATCACAATAAAGGGAAAAAAACGCTCACAGTAATTACGATGCAGCCAGCCAAGAGAAGAAGTCTGCTCCAGATCCAGCACCACATTGACCGCATGCTGTCTTCGCTGCCGAGGGACCTCGACAACGTGCTGGCGGGCCTGTTGGTATTCTATCAGACTCATTTGGCAAGACTGAGGAAACTGTGAAATTGTACAGATCAAATTTACGTGGTAGTCTGTTCCAAGGTGCTCCACTCAAAGAGAGCCAGGACTAAAACATTCGGTAGTCAGCTAGTGGAGACCGAACTCTGACTGTAGAAGCTTTCATTGTGTTGTTTCCTCAAGCAAGACTTGCATTCCAAGTATTTGGATTTAGTTGTGAAATTATTTTCCTGTTACTAACTAGCTACAAACTTCTTTACCTGTTTTTGACAGTCAGTTGTAAGAAGTCGTGGTCTCCTGACCTTCATTGCTTACATATTCCGCCATCACAATCATATTCCGCACATCAAGACGTTTCATTCGAACCCAAACTCGATAAGATAAAGTCAATGTTGTATGTATTCATGTAAACGATATGCAAATAACTAATAAATCGCAAGTGCGCATCGTAGTTGAAATACTCGAGGCTGGTGTACATACATACATTCCAGACACGACGGTCACAGGAGCTTTTAGTTCGAGAGAGGCAACCGCACGCCAGGAGGCCGGTCCCAACCCATCTACGTCGGCTGGTTACTGCCCGTAGAGCAGACAGCGTTTGCCCGAGTGAAAGGACGACCCCATGTTCGGTTTAAAAGTAAATTCCGCTACATTGTGTGGGAGTGGACAGCCTACGCATTCTTTACACATAGCACGCAGTTTCAGAGATTTTCAGAGGGAGATAGCAAACGCCAAACGCCGATACTACAGATTTCCAGATTGGTCGCCTTAAACGAAACATCATTCTTCCGTTTTAGAAGAGCAGTGCTGATTGGCAGACGATATTTCTGACGCCTTGAGCTGAAAGAGTAATGGAAGAGACCGAAAGACATACCCCTTCACGTCTGGCGTGGAGAGGGGCCGTTCTGTTGTCGCTCTTGGAGCGAGAACACGTAACGAGAGCATGCGCGCTCGTATGTGTACTCAAAGAACGAGGAACAAGTCTCTCCTCAGTACTTCACTGGGAGAGCACCTCTGTCGAGAGCAAATCGAAATGCGACTCTATATTGAGTCTTTGCGATTAAGCGTTGTTCACTGTGTTGGCCGCCACACTTATTGTGCAGTGTGAACAGACAGGGTAATAGTTAAACGCCTGCGAGCGAATTTTTGAGTGGCATCGCGGTGGACTGGTTATCTGACCGGTGTACCACGCCAATAGTTAGACTAGGGGCGAATAGGAGTCCTTGACTTCATCAAGGCGTAGGGAGAGTTTGATTGGCGAAGGTCAATCCAGATAGAACGAAAGTTATCTTATTTGTCAGCAGCAAGCTGCGCAGACAGCAGTCATCGCAGCTCACGGTACTGTGCGCTACAGCTCTTGCGAGCCCCATATTTCCTCCACAACAGTACACTTCACTGCATTTCACACGCGACAGCCTCGACTGTACCTAGCAACATTCTAATGGATAATTATTCAAGTTGAGTAGGCGCGGCTCTCAGCCATTCTGCCAAGTCAATAACAATCTTAAACTTTGTATAGAAATTTCATTAGCGAATCCTATCCTTGAGAAGTAACTTCACATTCCGCCAAGAACCAGGAAATAACGTTTTCAGTTCATAACTAAAAGTGCCATTGTGATTTCTTAGATTTTTAGCAAAATAAATAATAATTTTCGTTAGTTTAATGTTTAATCCGCTGCGCAGAATGTCAAAATAGCAACCTCACACGCTCACACAGTGAAGATCATTTATGTTGAACTCATTGTGTTCTTAAATATAGAGGATGAACTACATGGAAGTCTTGCAAGTCCAGGCCACTTAAGTTTCGAATGCCATTTTCTGCATCTTCGTGATTACTGTGCGATTCACAGTTAAATGCCTGGTAGAGGGTTCATTTAAGTTCTTTCAAACTATTTCTCTACCGTTCCAGTTTGTAACAGTGCCTTGAGAAAAACGAACACTTAAATCCTTCCGTGCAAGATTTGATTTCTGTTGTTTTATTGCTGATAATTTCTCCACATGGACTGTAGGTGGGCATCAACAAACTGTTTTTCGCTTTCAGAGGAGAATGTTGATTGTAATTTGGTGACAAAAACGCCTTTCTTTTAATGGTTGCGTCACCAACTCACGCATCATATCCATGACAGTCTCTCTTCTTCTTTGGGATAATATGAAACATCTGTGTAATGGGCATTCACGAATCCATCATGTATCTATCAAAAGTATACCATATTAGCTTATCGGTAAGAGCTGAGTGTTACAGAATAATGTTGAAAATTATGTGGACTGATAAGATAAGGAATGAAGAGGTTTTCTGCAGAATCGGAGAGGAAAGGACTATAGGGAAAACACAGATAAGAAGAATGGACAGGACGCTAGGACATCTCTTAAGACATCACAAATAACTTTCATGGTACTAGAGGGAACTGTATGGAGTAAAAACTGCAGAGGAAAACACAGACTGGAATACATCCAGCAAATAATTGAGGACATAGGTTGCAAGTGCTACTCTGAGATGAAGAGGTTGGCACAGGAGGGGAATTCGTGACAGGCCACATCAAACCAGCCAGAAGACTGATGACTTTAAAAAAAAAGAAGAAAAAAAGTAGCCATGAGTTGGAAGATAAACAATTAACCATCGCCCTCTCACTTACTCTAACCCCGCAGTGGCCACGCTGCTTACCCCACCACGTCTTATGTTAAGCGACCAACTTCGTTTAGCTCACGGTCGTATTCAGCAACTCAACCAAATTAAGCCACCTTAAACTACTAATCCCTCTGTAAGTATTTTTGTTTGTTACTGAGTAGGAAAACTACATTCTTAAGAAACTCTTAAAGTTAACAAAGTTTTTGGATTCGGCTGTCAGTTGCTAGATGCTTGTTAGTTATGAAGAAACAGTCACGATGACAAAATATTTATGTAAAATGAACGGTTTCGACACATACAGTAGGCGCAATTTGCTAGAACTGGCAAAGTTCTGAACAGCTGCGTGTTGTCAAGACGATGTCTTACTCGTCACCAGCTCCAGCAAATGGTGCAATAAATCTGAAAATAGCCTATGTATGTGCCGAAACCGGTCGTTTTACATACATTTTTGCGATTGTGACTGTTCCTTCACAAGTACTTATCACAAGTAAGATCGCTGACACTTTCAATCATGTTGGTTAAAATCGTAGATGCATATTATTAAAAATAGGTTGAGAATCGCAGTATGTGTGGGTACTTGATTCGGGTGTGTGTTGCCCGCGGATGCAGTTTGAAGGCCACTCCTCTACAACATGTCTAAGACTCATGAAAATACATGATTAACAGGCAATGTAAGCAATGGCGTTGGATCAACAGGTTGATGGCGCCAACTCCAAAGTGAAACCGGGAGACGTAACCTCTCCATATAGATGGGTGTCTTTTATACCATTGCTAGATTCACCACCCTCAGACGCGATGCAACCACGAAAGTGGATAGATGTGCACAATGGTCGAAATTGCGTACGGACACATTATAGTGACGTCACGGAGAAGTATCCCCGTGGTGAGCCTCGAAGGTCCGTGATCGATTGCCGAAGATGGGGGACCATGCTACCTTGCCGCCTTGCTAGGAGGCGACAGCGCTCTATATGACGCCGGACGAGTAGCATCTGTACTGGCGAGTCTTTTGTTGTTGCGGTTTGAAGAAGATCCTGCGGGGGTTTGGATACGTGGCGTCCTTCCTTGCCCGATGCAGTGCACCTAACAACCGTGTTATTGAATGGTTGCCAGTTACGGTCTGTTAACAGAGATGCGCCACATCGGCGACCAGAAGTACCATATGGAGTTGTCAGCCACTCCCCATATTAGTCACTCGCTGTAGACGCTTTCCGAGATTTGTTTGCAGAAGGAGAACAAAGCAACACTTCAGTGTACGCTGAGCGTCGTGTTTGGATACAAATAGTTTTTTCACTTACAGCAGGACAAGAGCCTCATTTGTGCTATGAACTTTCGGATGTATGCCTGGGCTTCGAAGTTGCGGAATTTAACTGGGCTTAAGGCTTTTGTTGGTTTAAGAATTTTTTCTATGAATAGAAGTTAAAACTGTTTAAATTTCGTTATGTGTTTGTTGACATAATGACTTTTAAAGATTACTATGTTGTGGACGCACTTATTTTAGTGCCATAAGCTTTCTGTAGTTCGTTAGAATGTAAATGGTTAAATTTAAATGAAGCGAGTTACGGAAGACTACGGTTAGCTTGTAAAGACTTCGCGCGCTCAGCTGCTTATGATGAGCCGAAATTAAATATACACAAGTTGCAGGCGTTAAAAATGTAGCTTAAAACAAAGTGTACTTTTTGTCAAAATTTTTTGGACTCCTTTTAATACGTATTTCTTAAATTTCTATAATCTAATTTGATTTTTACCTCAACATTGGTTACACAAGTTTCAACCAGGTTTCCTTTAAATATCTGGAGTGATTGAAGTATTCACTCTGCAGCGGAGTGTGCGCTGATATGAAACTTCCTAGCAGATTAAAACTCTGTGTCGGACCGAGACTCGAACTCGTGACATTTGCCTTTCATGGGCAAGAGCTCTGGAAACATCCCCCAGGCTGTGACTAAGCCATGTCTCCAGGATTGTTAGTTCTGCAAGGTCAGCAGGAGAGCTTCTGTGAAGTTTGGAAGGTAAGAGACATACTGGCGGAATCAGAGCTGTGAGGACGGGCCGTGAATCGTGCCTGGGTAGCTCAGATGGTAGAGCACTTGCCCGTGAAAGGCAAAGGTCTCGAGTTTGAGTCTCGGTCCGGCACACAGTTTCAATCTGCCAGGAAGTTTCATCTGGAAGATTATTTGCCTGTGTACATTTTGTAATTTTTTTATATGTGTGTGTTTTAGATTTTGTCCGTACCCAATATTCTGTAAAGGGCATAGGGGCTGTTTGTTTGGAGGCAATGTCGTTCGTTACGTGCCAACGTTACTGTCATTTGAAATATTTTGTAAAGTAATAATATTATTATTTGTTGGTAATTTACTGCTGAATAAATATACAGGGTGTTACAAAAAGGTACGGCGAAACTTTCAGGAAACATTCCTCACACACAAATAAAGAAAAGATGTTATGTGGACATGTGTCCGGAAACGCTTAATTTCCATGATAGAGCTCATTTTAGTTTCGTCAGTATGTTCTTACACCAACGCTCAATGGCGCACGTTATCACGATTTCATACGGGATACTCTACCTGTGCTGCTAGAACATGTGCCTTTACAAGTACGACACAACATGTGGTTCATGCACGATGGAGCTCCTGCACATTTCACTCGAAGTGTTCGTACGCTTCTCAACAACAGATTCGGTGACCGATGGATTGGTAGCGGCGGACCAATTCCATGGCCTCCACGCTCTCCTGACCTCAGCCCTCTTGACTTTCATTTATGGGGGCATTTGAAAGCTCTTGTCTACGCAACCCCGGTACAAAATGTAGAGACTCTTCGTGCTCGTATTGTGGACGGCTGTGATACAATACGCCATTCTTCAGGGCTGCATCAGCGCATCAGGGATTCCATGCGACGGAGGGTGGATGCATGTATCCTCGCTAACGGAGGACATTTTGAACATTTCCTGTAACAAAGTGTTTGAAATCACGCTGGTACGTTCTGTTGCTGCGTGTTTCCATTCCATGATTAATGTGATTTGAAGAGAAGTAATAAAATGAGCTCTAACATGGAAAGTAAGCGTTTCCGGACACATGTCCAAATATTTTCTTTCTTTGTGTGTGAGGAATGTTTCCTGAAAGTTTGTCCGTACCTTTTTGTAACACCCTGTATGTAATTTATGGGTATTTCTCTGGGTTTGTGTCCACTGTCCTCCTACTACAGAATTGAGCGTGCCTAAGTTTCGTCCATTAGTACTACCAGCGCCTCTTAAGTCTAACATCTCCTACGACCAAGAAAAGGAGTTCTCTTCTTGGGCAATGTGGCGGTGTGCGGGCGGAAGTGAGTGGGCGTTGTGACACGCGGCTCCCACATCGAGACCTACCAGACAATGCATCGGCGAGTCCTAGGCAGCGGCGCAGAAGATAGTCATTAGCGGGCGCCCCTTGCCTGCGCCTCGCTCGAGAACCGCCTTCTCCCGGCGATAAACGCAGGACGCGAGCCTCCAGCTTGCAAAATCACGGCCCTGGCGGCCACTGCTACAGTGTCACCGTTCCGGCCCTCTGCCTCATCCTCAGCAACGTGTCGGTAAGGTTCCGGGAAGCGCCAAGGAGAACGACGAGGCTTTGTGCTGCCCTCCATCGAACATAGCAAACCGTCACAGACATCACACATACAGCGTGTCCATAAAATCGCACTATCACTTCAAAAAAGATCGTAACTTGGAAACTACAGTGCTGGAAAAAAAAGTAACACCCTGAAGGACAAAGTCATTTTATTGACAAGTGAGGTGACAGCTAGTTCATTATGGAGGAGTATTGTACGGTTTCTACACTACTGGCCGTTCAAATTGCTACACCACGAAGATGACGTGCTACAGACGCGAAATTTAATCGACAGGAAGGAGATGCTGTGATATGCAAATTATTAGCTTTTCAGAGCATTCACAAAAGATTGGCGCCCGTGGCGACACCTACAATGTGCTGACATGAGGAAAGTTTCCAACTGATTTCTTATACACAAACAGCACTTAACCGGCGTTGCCTGGTGAAACGTTGTTGTGATGCCTCGTGTAAGGAGGAGAAATGCGTACCATCACGTTTCCGACTTTGATAAAGGTCGGATTGTAGCCTATCGCGATTGCTGTTTATCGTATCGCGACATTGCTGCTCGCGTTGGTCGACATCCAATGACTGATAGCAGAGTATGGAATCGATGGGTTCAGGAGGGTAATACGGAACGCCGTGCTGGATCCCAACGGCCTCGTATCACTAGCAGTCGAGATGACAAGCATTTTATCCGCATGGCTGTAACGGATCGTGCAGCCACGTATCGATCCTGGGTCAACAGATGGGGACATTTGCAAGACAACAACCATTTGCTCGAACAGTTCGACGACGTTTGCAGCAGCATGGACTATCAGCTCAGAGACCGTGGCTGTGGTTACCCTCGACGCTGCATCACAGACATGAGCGCCTGCGATGGTGTGCTCAACAACGAACCTGGGTACACGAAAGGCTAAACGTCATTTTTTCGGTTGAACCCAGGTTCTGTTTACAGCATCACGGTGGTCTCATTCGTGTTTGGTGACATCGCGGTGAACGCACATTGGAAGCGTGTATTCGTCATCGCCATACTGGCGTATCACCTGGCGTGATGGTATGGGGTGCCATTGGTTACACGTCTCTGTCACCTCTTGTTCGCATTGACGGCACTTTGAAACGTGGACGTTACGTTTCAGATGTGTTACGACCCGTGACTCTACCCTTCATTCGATCCCGGCGAAACCCTACATTTCAGCAGGATAATGCACGACCGCATGTTGCAGGTGCTGTACGGGCCTTTCTGGATACATAAAATGTTCGACTGCTGCCCTGGCCAGCAAATTCTCCAGATCTCTCACCAATTGAAAACGTCTGGTCAATGGTGGCCGAGCAACTGTCTCGTCACAATACGCCAGTCACTAATCTTGATGAACTGTGGTATCGTGTTGAAACAGCATGGGCAGCTGTACCTGTACACACCATCCAAGCTCTGTTTGACTCAATGCCCAGGCGTATCAAGGCTGTTATTACGACCTGAGATGGTTGTTCCGGGTAATGATTTCCAGGATTTATGCACCCAAACTGCGTGAAAATGTTGTCACATGTTAGTTCTAGTGTAATATACTTGTCCAATGAATACCCGTATATCATCTGCATTTCTTGTTGGTGTGGGAATTTTAATGGCCAGTGGTGTAACACCCTGAAGGACGAAGTCATTTTATTGACAAGTGAGGTGATAGCTAGTTTGTTTTGGAGGAGTATTGCACGGTTTCGAGTTCATTTTTGATATTCTAGAAAATTGATGTAATCTCTGTTTTCATTCGATGTGTCATATTCCACATAAGCATACTGGATATTTTTCAAATAGCAGTGTTCGGTAGTCGATATGTTACTTCACAGAGGTTCTGCGTAAAAGCACTGTGATCTTTGGTTGCTTCGTAGCATTGTCGTTGCAGTAAGCATTGTGAGAGCAGTTGGTGGAAGAGTCGGGCGTTGGCAATGCTACTGCGCGGATGGAAATGGCTTATAGAGCACACAGATAAGGATACAGAGAAGGATGAACTCTGAATTTTGGTTTTGAAAAGATTAACTCGACAAGTAAAGATTTGCTTTTCAGGTAAGGTGTTGCTGCATTGTTTGCTTGTGTGTAATTATGATGTGTGAATAACGGAAGGTTATATCGGAATCTCTCTTTGTTGGTTTGGGTTAGTTGGTTTCATCGTTCAGACGTGAGTAAGTATAATTTTTTCATTCACATAGCTTGCACTCACAGGTTACAGATGTACCAGTTCTTTACCATCTCAGTAAATAATTTTGACAGAGTAAATTTTTTTATAGTCAGACAATGAGTTTGTTTTTGCAATCTTGTTTTCTAAAGGTCGATTGTCCTTCCGTCATTAAACAACTCAAATTCCAGCACCGTCTCCTCACGAAACAACTTTATTTTGTGGTTGGGTGTGTCTCAGAATTGCACTCTGCGGAACACAGTGGCTGAAATTTAGAAACAGTCGCTTTAGAATAGCTGCAGATCCTTGCATTGGACTTGCGCAAGGTTTGCTTTCCTTTTAGCTTACTTGCCGCTGCCGCAATTTTCCGTTGCTACAGGTTAGCCACGCAAAATTTGATACAGCCAGTTTTAAAAGTACACTTAGGTTACAGTTATATCATTCATCTAGCTTTGCTTTTCAAAATTCAAAATCAGATTAGTTAGGCAAAGTTCAGTTTCCATTACATTTCACACGGAGACAGTTGTATTTTCACAGTGCAACGTTTACATCAGCGTGAGCATTACTCAGTGTTTGGAATCTTGTTTAGTCGGATTAAGCATGAAAAGTTACAGGGAATTTTTGCAGAAACACTTTTGTTCGTTATTCTTTCAAAATTCGATTGGTGATATTATATTTCATTATGTTAACGTTGTATGTTGGAATTGAGCGTGACGTCACGCATTTATCACTGCTCATTCCAGCACAATACGCAGTTTCACAGGGTAACTTATTTAGTTCACAGTCTTGCATTTCTAATTACTTTGTTAATTAAAATACAGTTATACAATTTCAGTTTTTGTGACTAATTTATCAAATGGCTTTTCTGTAAGTACACAACTTCTATTTTACAGGACCGAAACACAGATACACGAATATTGAGAACAGCAGCTCTGTTTACTCCAGGTTCAGTTTACAGTATTTATTAAACACTAGAAAAGTTGCGGTATGCGATAATAAGTTCGGACCAGATGAAACACACGTCACAGTAAAGGATGCCCAAGCACTCGCGTCAGTACACAGTGTACCACACCCTAGCATCAACACATGAATGTGTTCTCGCATGAAAACAATCATAAAGGTAAAGTGTAAACTTTCACGACCGGCAATGTCACAATTAATAAACTGTTCCGGGCTATCATGTGGTAGAATGGATTTCACCTTAAACCCAACATTTAGTTCTCATATGCGGAGGACAGTTTCAAGGGGGATGGTAGTTTCTATGCAAGTCCGATTCACATCCTGGCTCGCTACTGAACTACGGCAAAATTCCACTACTGCGTGCCATCACGTATTTCAAATGGAACGATGAGTTGTATGACAGACGGATGGCGTCGCTGTGGGGAGCCCCTTAAGACCAGTTGTAACGAATTATAGCGAACTTCCTTACGGAAAAATTCGAGGAGCAGGCTGGCTGCTGACAAGAAACCGAATATTTGGTTCCGGTACGTGGATGACGCATTTATTTTGTGGCGGTATGACAGGGAGGAGCTGGGCCGTTGTCACAGATATCTTAATTGGATCAATCCGAAATTCCAGGAGTCAGGCGGAAGTTTAAATTTCCTTGGTGTATTAGTTTTTAAGAAAGAAGATGGAGCTTGGGCCACACGGATTACCTTAAACCCACGCACACAGACCGTTGTCTACACCGGAATTCGAACCACCACCCGCAACAAAAGAAAAGTTAGCGGATAGAGCAAGGAAAATCTGCGAACCAGAGTTGCTTGATGCAGAATTAAGACAACTCAATGAATTCGTTCGCTGAGATGGAAAGAGCGTTAAGACCACCGCGTGGAAATCATAGCGATGCCCAAGCGCCGGTGAAATCGAATGTTTTCCTACCTTTCTTAAAGAACTTTACTGACCACACAGGCAAAATTTTTGGAAAGGGGAACATCGCAGTAATTTGAAAAACCACCCAGAAGATACAAGATCACCTAAAATCGGCCAGGGATACTGGCCAACAGCTAGAAAAAACAGGAATTTATAGGATCCTGTGTAGTTCTGAAGAGGTGTACGTGGATACTACAAGAAGAATGGTCAAAAAATCACTAGAAGAGAACAAGGGAAATTACAGAAGAAGGGAGATTGACAGATCAGCTGTTGCGGAACGTGCTTTGCCGCCAGGAGACCACAGCATTTATTTTGATACAACCCAAGTACAGGCAGCCAAAAGCGGATACCATGAAAGGCTTACAGAGATGCCATAGAGATTGTAAAACACTGTAGGAATTTCAGTAGGAAGGAAGAGGGCGTGAAATTAAATACCATCTGGATTCCGGTGCTGCAGAAGATATTTACCAGTCTTCCACTATGGGATGCATGGGGTGAGCAACAACGGGCGACGGCAGTCAACGGCCAACTGCGCTCGCGCATTGTGATGAGTTTTGTTCTGTTTGTTTAAAGTTGTTGTGGTGGTGTGTACGTGTTATTGTAAAACGTATGAAAATGTAGCAGCAAGATTAACAGTATTATTTAAAGGAAATAAATAATCTCTGATAATTTGTTTGTATGTGCTGCTGAGCCCGAGATTAATGAATTATTTTGTCATGCCTTATCACTACAAATAAATACTGAAATGCTGTTTCATTAATTCAGTAAGTGATATTAAAATGTATGCACCAAATAATTAATATATCAAACCACAACCTCTTCCCATAACAACACTGGTGTCGTAAATATCTTTTTTAAAGTCATTGATGAATTACTATGAGAAAAATGTATTTTATGCACCAGCCAGAAAAATTATTTCATTTACGTAAAGTCTAAGATTGTTCTACTGAACGTTATTTTCAGTGTCAGAATAGAAAAATAATAAATTCCTGTGGGTTCTTTTCCTCGGAGTTCAAATATTGTAATATCGATCGAAAGAATTAATATCTGATTATTTCTGCAGTTTGAAATTGCCGCTCCATACGCTCACGTAATGGCGGCAGACAAAACACAGTCTGGACTGGGTATTTTTACCAACGTAATTTTTCGTAGAAAATCAATAACATCAACCTTTCCTTTATGCTGGATTAAACGTCGGAATCTTACACCGTTCTGACTGTTCACATTGTCAATGTTATTCACCAGTTACCAATAACTCAGTATCGCCGTACCAGGCGCTAATGACCAGTTTCCTGTTTGTTGCTGACACAAAACTTAAAACATTCATAATAGGTTATCAACTTAGAAATAAAAGTCAGTACACTAGAATTCCATTTAGTAAATTGTGCGTTATATTTTAGATTACTTGTACATCACACAACATGATTATTTTTTACAATATTTAAAAGAACAGAGCTCAGCTTAATCTCTGACCTCAACCGTTTCATACATCATAGAGAACAATAGAAGGAAAATAAGTCACAGACAATACAATGCCAATACATTCTTTTAATGGTTTTATCTTTTGTTATATGATCATTCTTTGTAGAAAGCTGTTTATAAAAATAAAAAAAGTATTATTGTTGGGAATTATTTACATTTCACAATATAATAAGTCTTTTCTTTATCAGATAGGCTTAAAAGTCATTTCTGGAAAAATATTCATCACTTCTTATATCTCGAGCACCGTCGCATACACTGGTGACACAAAATACTGACGTTGACATTACAGATTCAAAACATGTGACGTCACGCACTGCGCGGAAGAAAGGAAATTTATGGTAAAGACTATGGGACCAAACTGCTGAGGTCGTCGATCCTAGGCATATGCACTACTTAGTCTAACTTAAACTAACTTATGCTAAGGACAATACACACACCCATGCCCGAGGGAGGACTCGAACCTCCGACGGGGTGAGCCGCGCGCACCATGGCTATGCACCTCAAACCACCCGGCTACCCCACGTGGCACATTCTGAGCATAGAAATATACACCATTAGTTAGTGTATTGTAAGGTATTTACAGTTTTCAGTTGAACAAAAACCGAAGTGAAGCTCCACATTCTGGCCCAGGCGGGCCAATTGGGATCGACCGACCGCCGTGTTATCTTCCGCCAACTGCGTCCTTCGGTGCTGTATGGAGGGTCATGGCATCGGCAAACCACACCTCACGACTGTTGTTGTCGGACTCCCACACCTTGGAGCCGCTATTTTTCACTCAAATGGCTCCTCAACTGACACCACAAGGCTGAGTGCTGGATTTTCTCTCACATTTTACGAAAGCAGAGACGCATCTGCCTGTGGCCATGTTTTAGTGTTTGCGCAATGTCGATTTGAAGCGTGGGATAAGCTCCATTCTGTAGTCACAGACAGAGAGCCGCAAGTGGTCGGGCGCCACCAGGGTCTCGGCTCTCGTTTTTCTTTCATTTTTTTAAAAAAAAACAACTTAAAAGCCAATTCTGGAAAGACGTGTCGATTGTTCACTGCTTCATTCACCAAGAGACACTGCGCGCTGAATCTATGGAACTCGGTCTTGTAATCCAAGTTGTCGTAGGCCTGAACGGGATACTTAAGGTTTAATACTTCTCACAAAATTTGTGGTCCCTTCTGTAGTTGTATATTGCAGTCGCTAAGTTGGTAATGTAAAGGTATTTAGGTGAGGAGACTTTTTTAAAAACCTATACGGTGGCTGCCGATAACTTAGGAGCCACATCTTGTGAATGTAGTACAGTTGTGAACACCTAGCGCAACTACGCTATTTTTCTGTATATGTGTGTGTGTATTGGTTTCCGTTGGGGGGGGGGGGGGGGGCGGACCACAGGCATACTCCAAAGTTACCGCTGGTGAATCAACCTTCAGACACCATCCCGGATATACAGCGAGTGGCTTCACCTTCAGCCCCGATCCCAGCCGTAACATATGGAGGAACCACCTACGAACCATATCCTGGCCATAATGTGTGGTGGATACACTTTCAAACACTATCCCGGCTGTAATCTGTGGTAGATTCTGGGCATGACTCATAGCGAATCCACCTAAGAACCCTATCCCAACCGTAACACATGGAGGATCCACGGTCAAACCCTATCCCTGACGTAACCTGTGGTGGATATGCAGAACATCCTCTCTCCGGCTCCCCTAAGCAGACGCTCACATGTTTTTTGTCGCACTATCGAGTGCAGTGTTTATTACAGTACGTCAATGCATGTCGGTGGTGACTTTCCGATCCTTTCGTCAGTGCCAGCGTTGTTGATTATCACATATTGCCATACACCTGTGCTTTACAACACTTGTCTCAGAGATCCCTTGGCGGGATGCAGCACCTTCCATAAGCGCTTGCAACGGTACTTTCGCGTTCTCGTCAATACGGTACCAGAACGTTTAAGTTCTACCACTGTAAAGACGGGATATCCGTGATTCGGAATGTCAGAACTGTGCAGTAGCCGGCCGGTGTGGCCGTGCGGTTCTAGGCGGTTCAGTCTGGAACCGCGTGACCGCTACGGTCGCAGGTTCGAATCGTGCCTCGGGCATGGATCTGTGTGATGTCCTTAGGTTAGTTTGGTTTAAGTAGATCTAAGTTCTAGGGGACTGATGACCACAGATGTTAAGTCCCATAGTGCTCAGAGCCTTTTCAACCATTTCAACTGTGCAGTAAGTAGCGGCAGGAACAACACCACAAAATGACGCAGCACTAACACTCCAAACCATCGACTCTCGGAGAGAGATTTTAACCGTGTTCAAACCAGTGGTAAAGTATCGAACTATTTTTCTCCGAATAATACAGTTGGGGGGAAAATCAGTGAGAATAATTACTTTTGGAAAGCTTTTATCAGACAAAGCCTGTTATAACAATAAACTGTTTCGCTTAATAAAACGGCCGCCAGCCCAAATCGGGCACAGTGTCTACACAAAAAGATGTAGTTAATTTTCGACACTGAATAAATAACTACTTTCACGTACTACGGTCACTTGGCAATAAGTACTATTAATCCCACTTTCTGTTACTTATGGAATTTGTCACTATACTTCAGTAATTATTTAAAGAAGACACACATATGTTTCAACAAGGATACAAAAAAATATTAAACTTATAGCTATCATTCATATGACCAAAACTATTATTTAACACGACTAAATTTCATTTATTTAGGAATATTATTTGTTAACGTTTTACTAACATCAATATTTGTCTGGATTTCTTTGACATGGAGAAGCAACACGAACAATTACTGTTAAGATTGTTGCAGTCAAACAATTATGTAACTTTACTTTCAGAAATACTATTGAAAACTTATCCTCATGGTCACGCAAAGCGGTGGCCCTTAAACTGATACGTGCAATCTTTAGTATTTAATAATGATTTTCAGAATTTACTACCAAAACAGTACTCTTGCCGGTAATTTACTATTATTCAAGCTTCAATAAAGATCAGGATACTCGGAATAAATTCGTTTAGGTAAGGACCCTACTGAGGTAAATGACATAGGAAAATCACGGTTAAACACAAAGGTACACTTAACACTTATATTCCACTGATTGAAGATGGATGGTTCATACTGTGATACACTCCTAAATAAAGTACTTTGCATGTTACTGATGTCGAAGGTGGCATGAGGCGGTGCTGCGTAGTAACATTGCGCAGGTACCGCTCTTGATGTACTTAGCTCTGTCTTCCTCTGGGTGGCGACGATAAAATTGCAAATTTCTGAGCTATTAATTTATTGCCGTACTGCGCCAATCATGTAGAACACGTCCGAGGCCAAAAACCCAGTCTTGCAAGTAAATTCGTGGCCTCTAGTGCTTGACCAACGTAATGCGTGTTCACTACTTGCAGGGCAGCTACCGACTGTCTGAGCCACTAGCACGCCTACTCTCACTCGCGCGCCCCACCACCTTTTCCATTCCACCACAGAACGGAGTTCCGTTCCACCTATGATCCCTACACCTTTTCAATTTACACTTCTGCTTACATAAAACCTAAGTATAACCCATCTACAACTGCATAACAGCATATATACACAAAATTGACATAATTAATTACAGTTGTACTTGACATACACTCCTGGAAATGGAAAAAAGAACACATTGACACCGGTGTGTCAGACCCACCATACTTGCTCCGGACACTGCGAGAGGGCTGTACAAGCAATGATCACACGCACGGCACAGCGGACACACCAGGAACCGCGGTGTTGGCCGTCGAATGGCGCTAGCTGCGCAGCATTTGTGCACCGCCGCCGTCAGTGTCAGCCAGTTTGCCGTGGCATACGGAGCTCCATCGCAGTCTTTAACACTAGTAGCATGCCGCGACAGCGTGGACGTGAACCGTATGTGCAGTTGACGGACTTTGAGCGAGGGCGTATAGTGGGCATGCGGGAGGCCAGGTGGACGTACCGCCGAATTGCTCAACACGTGGGGCGTGAGGTCTCCACAGTACATCGATGTTGTCGCCAGTGGTCGGCGGAAGGTGCACGTGCCCGTCGACCTGGGACCGGACCGCAGCGACGCACGGATGCACGCCAAGACCGTAGGATCCTACGCAGTGCCGTAGGGGACCGCACCGCCACTTCCCAGCAAATTAGGGACACTGTTGCTCCTGGGGTATCGGCGAGGACCATTCGCAACCGTCTCCATGAAGCTCCAGTGGTGTCGCGGCAGGCGTGAATGGAGGGACGAATGGAGACGTGTCGTCTTCAGCGATGAGAGTCGCTTCTGCCTTGGTGCCAATGATGGTCGTATGCTTGTTTGGCGCCGTGCAGGTGAGCGCCACAATCAGGACTGCATACGACCGAGGCACACAGGGCCAACACCCGGCATCATGGTGTGGGGAGCGATCTCCTACACTGGCCGTACACCACTGATGATCGTCGACGGGACACTGAATAATGCACGGTACATCCAAACCGTCATCGAACCCATCGTTCTACCATTCCTAGACAGGCAAGGGAACTTGCTGTTCCAACAGGACAATGCACGTCCGCATGTATTCCGTGCCACCCAACGTGCTCTAGAAGGTGTAAGTCAACTACCCTGGCCAGCAAGATCTCCGGATCTGTCCCCCATTGAGCATGTTTGGGACTGGATGAAGCGTCGTCTCACGCGGTCTGCTCGTCCAGCACGAACGCTGGTCCAACTGAGGCGCCAGGTGGAAATGGCATGGCAAGCCGTTCCACAGGACTACATCCAGCATCTCTACGATCGTCTCCATGGGAGAATAGCAGCCTGCATTGCTGCGAAAGGTGGATTTACACTGTACTAGTGCCGACATTGTGCATGCTCTGTTGCCTGTGTCTATGTGCCTGTGATTCTGTCAGTGTGATAATGTGATGTATCTGACCCCAGGAATGTGTCAATAAAGTTTCCCCTTCGTGGGACAATGAATTCACGGTGTTCTTATTTCAATTTCCAGGAGTGTATTACCTAATTATTTACAAAATATGTTTTAATATATTTATTCCACCTAACGTCAAAGAGGTTATTTTAAATAGATAAATTACACTTAAAAAAAGCATACTCTCGTTATAGTATTTTCTTATTTTTTTTAAAATTATCATGGAACAAAAAAATTTTAAAATATACAGATTAATGGCAGTATTATATTTACAATAGCATTACACGCTGACTGGAAATACTTACAGTCTATTTGCAAGACTACACTGGACTTGCTGTATATTTTGGAAGCCGACAGGCGACTCGGTGTTACGCTCTGACAGCAGTCACTGTAACAAGTAAACCTGCCACTTGACTATCTGTCCCATGTGTCTGTTGAATTGATTTTGCTATTTAACTGTATTTGTTGTTGATAGCCTGCATTGGAGGTTATCACAGTTATCAGAATCTAAATGAATTACTGAAATAGGATTAATGAAATGGTGGCCCTGTCATTATATTTGTAAACTGTTCATGGGTGATTAATGTATCAGCATGAGACTGATCTTTTATAAAAGTTATGTCACAAGTTTATTGATAAAAATTTGCACAAAGATACATGTTAAGCAGGATGAGAAAAATTAAACGTGATCTGAAGGCAGCACAAATATGCAATGAACAGTTAAGAACCCTGTGTGGCAGCTGGTTGGCAAAGACTGAGGTTTGTCTGACTGAACATTTTTACTCTGGCACAAAATATGGATAACGCAAACTGAAAATTATAGACCTTGATGGATTCGTTCTACACAGAAGTTATCCTATTTTGGTGAAGCTGAGAACAAATGGTGAGACTGTGATTTTGTTTGCCCTAACAAGTCAGAGCAGCAACACAATTTTCCTTTTCTCGATGTGCGGTGCTGTCTCAGGTGAATGCCGTGGTTCAAGCATCTGCTGAACAGTGGTGTGCGGCGCCTCTAATTACCTATCGTGGGCATAAAACACTCAAAGTCACAGCTGGCGATCTGTTAGATGGATCGCAATTACTCTCTAACGGAGCCCTGAAATCTCAGCTTCCAGCGTGTGACTCCCGTTCGCCAGTCATACAATGAACCAATTTGACTCACTTATAGGACAGTGTGCACAAAGAGATCAAACGTCAGAATGGCAGACCTGTCATGAATAAGATTGCCTACAGCACAGCGAGTTCTACGAGATGACTGAACTTTAGACTTTCAGTACAGCTAAGCCCTCACTACAGGCTCCCCAGTCAAGACTAGTCACGCTCAGGACAAGTGTCCCAAGTGGACCTCACTCATAACAGAAATCAAGACCAGTATAGTCTCCAGACCAGAGTCTGAATCGGAAGACACACTCCAGACCAGAGTCTGAATCGGAAGATGCACTGCAGACCAGAGTCTGAATCAGAAGACGCACTCCAGACCAGAGCCTGAATCGGAAAACACACTCCAGAGTCTGAATCGGAAGATGCACTCCAGACCCGAGTCTGAATCAGAAGACGCAATCCAGACCGGAGTCTGAATCGGAAGATGCACTCCAGACCAGAGTCTGAATCGGAAGACCAGACCAGAGCCTGAATCGGAAGACACACTCCAGACCAGAGTCTGAATCGGAAGACGCACTCCAGACCAGAGTGAATCAGAAGACGCACTCCAGACCAGAGTGTGAATCGGAAGATGTACTCCAGACCAGAGTGTGAATCGGAAGATGTACTCCAGACCAGAGTCTGAATCGGAAGACGTACTCCAGACCAGAGCCTGAATCGGAAGAGGCACTCCAGACCAGAGTCTGAATCGGTTCAAATGGTTCAAATGGCTCTGAGCACTATGGGACTTAACATCTATGGTCATCAGTCCCCTAGAACTTAGAACTACTTAAACCTAACTAACCTAAGGACATCACACAACACCCAGCCATCACGAGGCAGAGAAAATCCCTGACCCCGCCGGGAATCGAACCCGGGAAGTCTGAATCGGAAGACCAAGTATCACCTCTGCACACTTTCCATCAAACATCAGTAAACTCCAAAAAAAGCACTGCCACAACAACCCCCACAAGGGTTTCGAGCCAATCACAAGATTCCATGAGCCCAATGATTCCCCTCATTTGCTCCACTCATTGGCCAGTCCTAATCAAACAATGTTCTTCTCTTTTCAGGAGAAGCAGAAAATCTCTGACTCGCAAATTCCCACGCAGGAGGAGATGCTGTGATCCGACATGCTTTTTTTTTTTCTTTTTTTTTCATGGCCACTTCAGACAACTCGTTATTTTGAGTTTCCATATAGCTCTAAAGTGTACAGCACATTTATCGCGGGGAGATCATTATCTGGACAGCCTGAACATTACCGCGTGTCCGATCAGGCGCCCCAACTAAACTGAGAGAAGTGATTTGTGTCCTAACATAGATCATTTCAAAGCCACCATAAACGTGTCGTCCTTCTAAAATTGTTTTGAGGGCCTGAGCTTCCCAAAAAAATCCACTGGCCTAGGGGCCACACCATTTGACAGCTTCCTCGATAGTATCCGGTCCACGGTGAACATGGAAACTGGCGAATTTTTATGGCTGCCATCCCTGTTCACAAAGCATGTTTACAACAGTTATAACCCTTTGGCTGGGTGACCTGGATTTTTGTTGTGTCCCCGGCCTCTGCTGTGGCAAGAGGTGCCTAACAGGTAGGTCCAGTTAGGCCATTTTTCCCCTTGCTGACCAAATGCATTGCCTGCACACTGTGGGAGAAATCCTCGGACCCAGCATTCTGTCTTTGAGATGATTGATCCGTGGCGTACTGGCACCGGCTACGCTCCTTATATCGTTGCCATCGATTGTGGAGGGTATATGAGATTTTTGCATATCGTGTGGCTTTCTTCCGGGTTCGTGGGCTTCAAGAATCGGGCGTTAGTTTTCAAAAGGAAAACACAGAGACGTTGGACTTCTCCGGAGTAAGGACTGTCGACGCGGCCGGGTGTGCCCTATCATCGTGATATACCGCGCAAATTGTATTGGTCGGCAATTCTGTGTTTTTGGGCAGCTCGGAGATCCAAGTTTCTTCATTTCTATCAAGGGAAAGGTCCCTGAAGGAATGTGGTTAAGCTGTTTGAGCCACTGAGTTGTGCTGTGTGCAAACATCAAATAAGTTGGCCGTTAGTGTATGTGGCTGAGTGACGCGTTGAGAGGCGTTTCACTCTCTAGATGATTGTGGAACTTACACAGCCGTGTGATCTCGTTAAACGTTGGCTTCGCAGTGAAGTTTTAGTTATAACTGTGTTAAGTGAATTAAAGCTGCACCTAAGTAATATTATTATTATTGATGAACCGTCCTTGAATGGTTTCAATTTAAAGTGCAGTGATTGCTGTGGACGGAACATTCTGCCCTGTATTTTGTGTGTGTTTCAGAGAGTTGCAATTGTCCTGCCGTAAGCGCCAACGCCTTGGCGGGGAGTGAGGTGTAACCCGCAGCCTAGGTCCTGCTGTGTTTACGTAACCCTGCTACGGCTGGATTGCTTTGGGCGAAGACCCCATACGGAAGATTAGTATATCTTTCCTTCCGCCAAGGCGGGTAAAAAGCATTTTGTAATTTGTGATTTTCTGGTGTTTAAACAAATGTTTTTTGGGTTACATAAAGATAGACCTGCAACTAAATGTAATCTGGGTTTATTTCATGGCAATCTTTCTTGCTTCTGCTACATATCTACGTTCTAGTGAATTGTGATTAACGACGTAAGATTTAAGTTTTGTTTGGACCATGTAGTATTTAAAAGCAATTAAGTGACTGGCCCACTCTGATAGGAACAGTACTGTTAGTTGTAAGCTTTTGTTAAGTGTGGCGAAGCCACGGCAATATTGTGTTTGCTGGTTGTTTCTGAACTGTTTTTACATGTATTCCATGGTTATACTTGTTTGTTTTAATAAGAACTTACACTAAGAAACTGCTGCTTGTAGTGAAGATTGTGGGGAATGATCTGCAGGAACCTTATGTTAATAAATGAAGTATGTGTAAATCAGAGTACGACTACCAACCATGAATCGTTTTCCGTCCTGAGAATAGTTTTGGTATGGATTGTGCAAGGCCATATTAAAGGGGTGACGTACCAGTGATCCTTTCCTTAATAGCTGCATGTGATTTTCAAGCCACTAACGTACACTCCAAGATTTACTGTTAAATGATCAAACTGCGTGCTTATTCTCAACTCCAGAAAAGCCACCACAATGACCCCATATACATTAACAATGTACACACTTCCATCAATGCCTGCTCATCCTGATAACTTCCTGTCATCTCACAAACATGATGTTTTATGTGAAAAAACAACATTAAATTGTACACTTGAATATGGAGAATAGTGAGAGAGTGGTTCATCCTTGCTCATGTTCTCGGATCTGATGGCGCAAATAGTGAAAGGTTAAATAATTTCCTTTAACTGAGGGATGTCGAGACACCTAACCAGTGTGTGTGTAGACATACCATAAGTTCTTCAGGCGCTATATACATATTGACGATAATCGCATTTCTTGTTCAACATGTGTATGTGCTGGAGTGTAGAGTTACTAAGGTCAATGTCCCGGCATGTGCAAAGAAAATCATGTGGGTGGGACTATGTCCAGTCAAATTTGATGTAAAAACTGCAATTTGAATGCATCGATAGCCATAATTGTTATCAAAAATTTTACATGGAAAATAATGTCCAGTCATAAAGAGGATATAGATTTACATGGAAAATTGGTATTTCTAGCGCTACAGTGGTAAGGAGGAGGTATTTCCGCTAATTCTCTCAACATCGAATGTCACCAGATTGGTGCTGCAATCGTAATATTTAACTGTAATTAAACTGATAAATATGCGTTGGTTTCCTAGGACAACACAACTTGGCATGTGGTCACATGGTGAAGGTAGCTGGTGGCCTGATCGAAGGGACATTTCTGGCTCAAGGCGTATGCTGCTGCTGCATCTCCCAAACCTGTCAGGCAGGATAAGAGGATGCAGTCCCCCTCTTGGTGGATGAATAGCGAACTAATACTCAGTATGTGGTGGGCAGCCTTCAAAATCACATTTGTTGCGACTATTCTCTGAGTTTTATTTGGAAATCTGAGAAGATTCAATTGGTGAGTGTTTGTGCTGGACAATTACTTCCACTATGTAAAGTGATCGGTTGATAGCTGCACTCTCTCCAACCTCTGAGCGTTTGGAATGGCCAAATGTCCAGTGGGGGGTTGATATGGAAATGCGTGTGCAGCCACCAGCACAGATAGCACACGCCGATGGCCTACGGAACTTTCTGGAATCTCCAACATCTGTGACAGCTGCTACAGAATGGATCATGGTATAAGTGTATATGTTTACAAAGTGTCCTGTCCATGTGGCGATGGCCTTGAGTGCTTTTCAATACACCGCATTAGAAGGTGGAGTGGTATTTATATAAATAAAGGTGGATCTGTTGTTGTTACTATTCTGTCACATAGTAGATGGTTACCCCCCCGCCACCTTCTTCTTCCTGGTGTAGCAGAGTGAACCAACTTGGGAATTATATAGTGCTTTAAAAATAGTCTTAGCATACCTGTAGGTGGTCAGTAATTACATTTCCATGACAGTATAAATTCCCGCGCCAAAATTTGAAATTACAACTATCATGTTATACAGCGTCACTTTCAATCACAACGCCAGATTCCCTTTTGACCAATTTATAGTTTCCGATACTGGTATAGTGAGCTCATCGCACTCAACCTCTGCCCCATCTCCTGCAAATTGTTTAAGAACATAGTGAATTGAGCTGCAATTTGAAATTCTCACTACCATTTTCATCTACCTCTAACTTAATGAATTTCCTGCCAAATGACCTAACTGTGCCAGTGTCTTCCAATAGGAGACTAGGAAGATCTGGAAGGGGGAAGAGTGTGATATGGGAACTGCGCAACTGTGGTACTGAATACCAGATAGCACCAGAATTTCCCAACAAATATACCAGCCCTAGTCTTCATCAACAAGAAGCTAGGAAACACTGCTCCACACAGAGGGTATCAATTTAACTAACTGGTCAATTAGTTTGATTAAGTAGTGGTAGCACAAATGAGCGATTTCCAAGACATCCACAGCCCAGCAGTTTGGGGAGGGCTGGGGATTTATCACCTATCCACTACTTTGTGCAGGAAAAAGAGATGTTAGTGTGGTTACCAGTGGCACATGACAGATGCTCGCTGGTCAGAGAGTAACCTCTTGAGAGAGGGAGAGAGAGAGAGAGTTGCTGCTATCCAATGCTTTGTCCAGGAGGGAGGAGTGGGTTAGAGGGAGGAGGGGTGCGGTATTGCGTCTCCCAGCGTCCTTTGCTGGTGGTATTGTGATCTAGCTCAGTCACTATCTGCACATCAGGGCAGTCACATAGAGCAGCTGCTTCCACTGACCTGCTGTGGAAGGTGTGTGTTTTGGGAAGTGAGTCTGGTATCAGACTTCAAAGGTAGCTGACACCCGGTAGCATGCATTCCTCTGCAGGCAACCAGCGGCTCCCAGTCCAGCAGTGTGAAATCGAACACAGTATGGTGGTCTGGCACATTTAGTGCGGTGTGGTGCAAGCGAAGACGCTATCAGGAGGCATTTTGCCAATCTGTAACAGTGTAATTATTTATGGTGAGTGTTTTATGTTGATGTCGATTTCATGACAGTATTCCTTTCATGATCAGAAAAAAGCGAACTACTTATATATTTAATTACTTCTTTTCGGTGTATTTTACGAGACCTGCATCTTGCAAAATTAAATCAACAGCAAATAATGATGAGCTTTCCCCATCAAATGAAGAGATCCAACCCCTGTGAACTGGTATTTAAATTGAATTTTATAAATGAACAATATATTATTATGCCCTCTGCATTGTAGGTGAATTACCTGTCACAGGATCTTTCAAGTCCACCAGCTCAGCGCAGACAGAGCACTTTTCCCCATCAATTTTTTTCTGGGAGGTAGGGAGGAAAGTGGGTGGTGGTGGGATGTTCCCTGGTGGTGGTAATGTGCACTAGGTCAGTCGATCCCTACACATCAAGGTGAGCGTGAACACACACATGCAATTTTTCCAACAAGACAACATCTACAATCTGCATCACTGTAATTATATAATTAGGGCATGCAGTTGTTGAACAGCCGGCCGGAGTGGCCGAGCGGTTCTAGGCGCTTCAGTCTGGTACCACGCGACCGCAACTGTCACAGGTTGGGATCCTGCCTCGGGCATGGATGTGTGTGATGTCCTTAGATTAGTTAGGTTTAAGTAGTTCTAAGTCTATGGGAGTGAAGACCTCAGATGTTAAGTCCCATAGTGCTCAGAGTCATTTGAACCAATTTTTATTTCTTTTTTTTTTCGAGGTTGATTGAAAGGGGCTGTTTATGGACGACGTGAGCCATCAACCCGCCGAATCGCCGTTGAGGAGTGGGACAATCTGGAGCAACGGTACCTTAATGAGCTTGTGAATGGTATGCCTCAACGAATACAAGCATGCATCATGCAAGAGGACGTGCTACTGCATATTAGAGGTACCTTTGTGTACAGCAATGTGGACCACTACCTCTGAAGGTCTCGCTGTATGGTGGTACAACATGTAATGTGTGGTTTTCATAAGCAATAAAAAGGGCGGAAACGATGTTTACGTTCTCTATTCCAAATTTCTGTACAGGTTCCGGAACTGTCGGAACCGAGGTGATGCAAAACTTTTTTTATGTCTGTATTTGTAGTACCTGCTGAAATGATGGATTGGACTGTTTCATATTGTGTTCTCTGATTTTGACATCAGGTATATTGTACACTATCGTATCACGCAACATGACATCAGAATGTAAAGCACTGCAAGCACATTTGAATTTGCATTTCCTGTTATACCCTGCAAATCTGGTACCCAGTAACGCTAAGATTGTTCTGACCGTTTTTTGCAATTGAAGAATTGATACTAAGCAGCTGCCACATTCACTTGTTGGTCATAATAGTTTCTTAGGGACTGAACTATTGGTCATAACTAAGTTCACTCGGAGTGACCGAACACTGCACTTCCTAATAGGAAAGTTGTGGGCGATGATGTGCGCCTCAAACTGGGACAACCACTCGACTCATTCTTCTTCTTGGTTACAAAACTGTTGAAAAGGTGTTATAGCAGTTGTAGTAGGCGATGCTTGTTCCATAGAGCGCGAAGCTTTGGCGAATAGCTGCTGTTCCCGGTCGAGCAGGATAGATATTTGATGTGTCTGAAACTGAAACATTTGCATTAGCTGCGTGGCATCTGACGCTTGTGGCTGTGGTGCCAGAGCAGGGTGGTGGGACAGGACTGGTGGGCATGTTGGAAGCCGCAAATGTAACAAATAGATAAGGCAAGCCAAAGAGGGAAAAATATGTACAAAGAAAGTTTCTTCAACCCCCACCCAAAAACACTGATTAGCAAAAACAACAGGTAACTGTTGAAGCAATATGCGACCCTGCAAAGTAAAGACAAGAGAGAAATAATACGCAAAAAAAAAGATGTCCGTGACTGGCAGGCATGTAGTTTGTTTCTAACACCTCGTCGCCAATTGAGGGATCTTGCCCACTTGTTGCTTATAGGGTGCCTAAAGGATGTCGTGTTCTCAGACTGCCATACAACTATTCAAACAAATAACGTTAGTAGTTTTATTTCTATAAAGCAAATTGACAGTACTTAATTTTAATTACAGAACATGGAAAATGTTGCTAGGAAAAGGCGACACGAAAACAGTAAAGTTCTTGCTATACACAAAGCCCAACTAAGAACTTGATATGGATCACGACCATGTGATAGCATGGCAGAAATGTCCATTGCAGACTGGGCCGATCTGAGCGGCAGAGGCTAGCAGGAGCGGTGTTTATATTTACTTCTTCCAGTGTCGCTATTGGCGCATCGCAGTCCAATTCCGCATACCATTGGACGACGTTTCCTCACCACCTTCTCTGGTCTTGTGATCCGCATCTTCTTTCCGGCGCTTGTGGTTACACCAGAACACATTGGAAAGAGGCCTGAAAAATGTAACTAATATTCACCATGGCCCGGCCGGTTGGCCGTGCGGTCTAACGCATGGTTTTCCGGGCGTGAAGGAGAGCCTGGTTCCCAGCACGAATACGCCCGACGGACTTGTGTCGAGGTCTGGTGAGTCGGCCAGTCTGTGGATGGTTTTTTGGCGGTTTTTCATTTGCCACAGCGAATGCGGGCTGGTTCCACTTATTCCGCCTCAGCTACACTATGTCGTCAAATGCTGCGCAAACAAGTTCTCCACATACGCGTACACCACCATTACCACGGAAACATAGGGGTTACACTCGTCTGGTGTGAGACGTTCCCGGGGGGGGGGGGGGGGGGGGGGTCCACCGGGGCCGAACCGTACAATAACCCTGGGTTCGGTGTGGGGCGGCGGAGGGGTGGACTGTGGTGGTCGTCGTGGGGTTGCGGACCACTGCGGCTGCGGCGGGGACAGAGCCTCTCCGTGGTTTCTAGGCCCCCGGTTAACATACAAGACAATGCAATATTCACCATGGCATACAGGGCTCAAAAACAAAACTAATATTCATCATTCGCTATTGTTGTTGTTGTGGCCTTCAGTCCTGAGACTGGTTTGATGTAACTCTCCATGCTACTCTATCCTGTTCAAGCCTCTTCATCTCCCAGTACCTACCGCTATAAGGAACCCTGTTAAATACCTCATAGCAAAAAATGGCTGAAGATTGTCTAAATGCGCACCAAGTTGTACTGTATGAGAGCGTCATGCCAGCTGATCTTTAGTCTTGTTGCTGGCCTTGTGGATGGATTTCTTGTCATGCATTAGGCAGCTCTCGAAGTACTCTCAAAAATTGGCAGTTTTCGTAACTGTCTGCTCGCTAAGCAATGTGCAATTAAGAGATTTCAAATTGCAGATAACATCCATCTCCCCTATGCTGCAATCAAGCTGTGATGTCAAGTCAGGAGGGGCATGGCTCATATCAGTCAAATGTGCCGCAAAGTTGCAGTGAACATGGTCACACATTGAAACTTCCTGGCAGATTAAAACTGTGTGCCGGACCGAGACTCGAACTCGGGGCCTTTGCCTTTCGTGCTTGGGTAGCTCAGTTGGTAGAGCACTTGCCCGCGAAAGGCAAATGTCCCGAGTTCGAGTCTCGGTCGGGCACACAGTTTTAATCTGCCAGGAAGTTTCATATCAGCGCGCACTCCGCTGCAGAGTGAAAATCTCATTCTGGAAACATCCCCTAGGCTGTGGCTAAGCCATGTCTCCGCAGTATCCTTTCTTTCAGGAGTGCTAGTTCTGCAAGGTTCGCAGGAGAGCTTCTGTAAAGTTTGGAAGGTAGGAGACGAGGTACTGGCGGAAGTAAAGCTGTGAGGACGGGGCGTGAGTTGTGCTTGGGTAGCACAGTTGGTAGAGCACTTTCCCGCAAAAGACAAAGGTCCCGAGTTCGAGTCTCGGTCCGGCACACAGTTTTAATCTGCCAGGAAGTTTCATATCGGCGCACACTCCGCTGCAGAGTGAAAATCTCATTCTGGATGGTCACACATTAACCGAAATCGATCTATAATATAAAGGTTTTTAGTATTTACGATCGATGCTGCCATTTATCCAAAATATATTGCCGCGTGGGATTAGCCGAACGGTGTAAGGCGCTGCAGTCATGGACTGTGCGGATGGTCCCGGCGGAGGTTCGAGGCCTCCCACGGGCATGGGTGTGTGTGTTTGTCCTTAGGATAATTTAGGTTAAGTAGTGTGTAAGCTTAGGGATTTATGACCTTAGCAGTTAAGTCCGATAAGATTTCACACACATTTGAACATTTTTTGAAAATATATTGCCAGTTATATGATCATGGTGCACATGTTTCCCAATGAAATAAGACATCAAAAAAATTCAATATGTTAACTAAATGTCATATGCAGCAACATATTATGTCATATGCAACAAACACAAAATCATAGCGACCCCTATTATTCATTGAAAACTTTTTCGTATTCCGCACAGTGTGTTACCTACACATAATTATGACCATTAGCGAAATGATGGACACATCATCATGAACCTGACATATAAAGCTTCAAGCAAAGTCAAAATGAAATTCTTTTACCGAATAGTCTCTAAAGTCGGTAGAGAAAAATTGCATGGCCTACGCCTCGATTCTATCATCACTGATCGACCAAAAACTGACAGATACTGACTGCCTCCCACTCTCAACAAACGAATAAACTCGACCAGCGCTTGAGACGAAAACTGGTCACTACGTATCGGCTATGGTACCCTGCGCGTACTCTACGTCTCGTAGACAACAGAGCTGCAGTCGTCTCTCTCCCTACTCACACCACCCTCTGCTTTCGCTGCAAGCCTGGTAGTCTCTTCTCTACGAAATGGATGTGGAGTCAGGAAAAGTCGGCACTGCATCCGTATCTCTCCGCACTTTGACCCTATAGTGGAAGACATTGCTAATTTGCATTGTAAATAGTACTAGACTTTCTTTCCTGAATAGCGTTGTAGCAGTCGAGTGAACAACTACTGTGATCTTTCAAGTCACTGTTTTCTGAAATATCATCTGTATAATTACCACGTCATAGTGGAGTGTGACAAAGTCATTTAGATTAGGACATTTTGCTGTGAGCTGTGTTGAGGTACGCATAGGTGCCGTTGGTGTAATAGGGATAGTGGCGTCTCGTTTTCTTCTTGTGTTTACTGACGCCAGTACGTTTGCTAGCGCTGTCTGCCCGCGAGTGGCAGCAGCAGCGGTTATCGATATCTAGTACCGTGGTGCTATCTATGGAATGACGTCAGGTGTTTTTCGGGTCGGAGTGTGTCGGAGAGTTCGGTTGGGAGGGAGCAGCAGTGAGGTCCAGCAGTACGAGGACGTGCGGGGACTGCTGGAGGCTCGCAGGCACTGCCGGATCGAGGGACTGTCGTTGCGAGGGCCACAACCTTGTTGTCCACCGGACCCAGGATGTTTGAGTGAACTTTAACCAAGTAGTGAAACCTCCACTATTTTGAAATCACGCCGTTTGTTCGCGCGTTGCTGCTCGCAGGGTCGCTGAGTGGAAGAGCAACGTGTGGAGTGTTTGGAGCTGGCGAAATTAATTAGCCATCCTCCACCTTTTATTATTAATCATTGAATTCCTTGCCGGCCGCGGTGGCCGTGCGGTTCTAGGCGCTGCAGTCCAGAACCGCGGGACTGCTACGGTCGCAGGTTCGAATCCTGCCTCGGGCATGGATGTGTGTGATGTCATTAGGTTAGTTAGGTTTAAGTAGTTCTGAGTTCAAGGGGACTGATGACCTAAGATGTTAAGTCCCATAGTGCTAAGAGCCATTGAATTCCTTGTGTTTATCGATGAAGTTCAACCAGCGGTATTTTTCTGCCTTTTTTTTTTTTTTTGGTCATCAGTCTACTGACTGGTTTGATGCGGTCCGCCACGAATTCCTTTCCTGTGCTAACCTCTTCATCTCAGAGTAGCACTTGCAACCTACGTCCTCAATTATTTGCTTGACGTATTCCAATCTCTGTCTTCCTCTACATTTTTTGCCCTCTACAGCTGCCTCTAGTACCATGGAAGTCATTCCCTCATGTCTTAGCAGATGTCCTATCATCCTGTCCCTTCTCCTTATCAGTGTTTTCCACATATTCCTTTCCTCTCCGATTCTGCATAGAACCTCCTCAGTCCTTACCTTATCAGTCCACCTAATTTTCAACATTCGTCTATAGCACTACATCTCAAATGCTTCAATTCTCTTCTGTTCCGGTTTTCCCACAGTCCATGTTTCACTACCATACAATGCTGTACTCCAGACGTACATCCTCAGAAATTTCTTCCTCAAATTAAGGCCAGAAATGCCTTTTTTGCCATAGCGAGTCTGCTTTTGATGTCCTCCTTGCTCCGTCCGTCATTGGTTATTTTACTGCCTAGGTAGCAGAATTCCTTAACTTCATTGACTTCGTGACCATCAATCCTGATGGTCTCGCTGTTCTCATTTCTACTACTTCTCATTACCTTCGTCTTTCTCCGATTTACTCTCAAACCATACTGTGTACTCATTAGACTGTTCATTCCGTTCAGCAGATCATTTAATTCTTCTTCACTTTCACTCAGGATAGCAATGTCATCAGCGAATCGTATCACTGATGTCCTTTCACCTTGTATTTTAATTCCACTCTTGAACCTTACTTTTATTTCCATCATTGCTTCCTCGATGTACAGATTGAAGAGTAGGGGCTAAAGCCTACAGCCTTGTCTTACACCCTTCTTAATACGAGCACTTCGTTCTTGATCGTCCACTCTTATTATTCCCTCTTGGTTGTTGTACATATTGTATATGACCCGTCTCTCCTTACAGCTTACCCCTACTTTTTTCAGTATCTCGAACAGCTTGCACCATTTTATATTGTCGAACGCTTTTTCCAGGTCGACAAATCCTATGAAAGTGTCCTGATTTTTCTTTAGCCTTGCTTCCATTATTAGCCGTAACGTCAGAATTGCCTCTCTCGTCCCTTTACTTTTCCTAAAGCCATACTGATCGTCACCTAGCGCATTCTCAATTTTCTTTTCCATTCTTCTATATATTATTCTTGTAAGCAGCTTCGATGCATGAGCTGTTAAGCTGATTGTGCGATAATTCTCACACTTGTCAGCTCTTGCCGTCTTCGGAATTCTGTGGATGATGCTTTTCCGAAAGTCAGATGGTATGTCGCCAGACTCATATATTCTACGCAGCAACGTGGATAGTCGTTTTGTTGCCACTTCCCCCAATGATTTTAGAAATTCTAATGGAATGTTATCTATCCCTTCTGCCTTATATGACCGTAAGTCCTCCAAAGCACTTTTAAATTCCAATTCTAATACTGGATCCCCTATCTCTTCTAAATCGACTCCTGTTTCTTCTTCTATCACATCAGACAAATTTTCACCCTCATAGAGGCCTTCAATGTATTCTTTCCACCTATCTGCTCCCTCCTCTGCATTTAACAGTGGAATTCCCGTTGCACTCTTAATGTTACCACCGTTGCTTTTAATGTCACCAAAGGTTGTTTTGACTTTCCTGTATGCTGAGTGTGTCCTTCCGACAATCATATCTTTTTCGATGTCTTCACATTTTTCCTGCAGCCATTTCGTCTTAGCTTCCCTGCACTTCCTATTTATTTCATTCCTCAGCGACTTGTATTTCTGTATTCCTGACTTTCCCGGAACATGTTTGTACTTCCTCCCTTCATCAATCAACTGGAGTATTTCTCCTGTTACCCAAGGTTTCTTCGCAGCTACCTTCTTTGTACCTATGTTTTCCTTCCCAACTTCTGTGATGGCCCTTTTTAGAGATGTCCATTCCTCTTCAACTGTACTGCCTACTGCGCTATTCCTTATTGCTGTATCTATAGCGTTAGAGAACTTCAAACTTATCTCGTCATTCCTTAGTACTTCCGTATCCCACTTCTTTACGTATTGATTCTTCCTGACTAATGTCTTGAACTTCAGCCTACTCTTCATCATTACTATATTGTGATCTGAGTCTATATCTGCTCCTGGGTACGCCTTACAATCCAGTATCTGATTGTGGAATCTCTGTCTGACCATGATGTAATCTAATTGAAATCTTCACATATCTCCCGGCCTTTTCCAAGTATACCTCCTCCTCTTGTGATTCTTGAACAGGGTATTCGCTATTACCAGCTGAAACTTGTTACAGAACTCAATTAGTCTTTGTCCTCTTTCATTCCTTGTCCCAAGCCCATATTCTCCTGTAACCCTTCTTCTACTCCTTCCCCTACAACTGCATTCCAGTCGCCCATGACTATTAGATTTTCGTCCCCCTTTACATACTGCATTACCCTTTCAATATCCTCATACACTTTCTCTATCTGTTCATCTTCAGCTTGCGACGTCGGCATGTGTACCTGAACTGTCGTTGTCGGTGTTGGTCTGCTGTCGATTCTGATTAGAACAACCCAGTCACTGAACTGTTCACAGTAACACACCCTCTGCCCTACCTTCCTATTCATAACGAATCCTACACCTGTTATACCATTTTCTGCTGCTGTTGATATTACCCGATACTCATCTGACCAGAAATCCTTGTCTTCCTTCCACTTCACTTCACTGACCCCTACTATATCTAGATTGAGCCTTTGAATTTCCCTTTTCAGATTTTCTAGTTTCCTTACCACGTTCAAGCTTCTGCCGACTCGTAGAACGTTATCCTTTCGTTGATTATTCAATGTTTTTCTCATGGTAACCTCCCCCTTGGCAGTCCCCTCCCGGAGATACGAATGGGGGACTATTCCGGAATCCTTTGCCAATGGAGAGATCATCATGACACTTCTTCAGTTACAGGCCACATGTCTTGTGGATACACGATATGTGTCTTTAATGCAGTGGTTTCCATTGCCTTCTGCATCCTCATGTCGTTGATCATTGCTGATTCTTCCGCCTTTAGGGGCAATTTCCCACCCCTAGGACAAGAGAGTGCCCTGAACCTCTATCCGCTCCTCCGCCCTCTTTGACAAGACCGTTGGCAGAATGAGGCAGACTTCTTATGCCGGAAGTCTTCGGCCGCCAATGCTGATTAGTTTATCAAAATTTAGGCAGTGGCGGGGATCGAACCCGGGACCAAAGACGTTTTGATTATGAATCAAAGACGCTACCTCTAGACCACGGGTTTTCTGCTTAGTGGCCGCTAAAGCTCCAGCTACCTGCCCTGGAGGTTAACGTATTTCCTCTCCTTGCCGCTGCTGTCCGGTTAGGCGTGTAGTTCGACAGGCTCCTTGATTGTGGTTCGGATGTGTTGTTTCTTTTGGACTACTTTGGTCGTAGTGTTTCCTTCTGCTTCTGGATGTTCTAAACACCAGATTCTGAAGACGAAGTACTGTCTGCCGGTTCCTCCTTACCTGGGTTATTCCATTGTTGTATTCGTTGTCAGACGTTAGGTAGATTTTGCAACAGTTTTGGTCTGCGTTTAAAGTGTCACTAGTTTGAGTTGCCATCTGGTTTAGTGAATACAACTCTTGGCTGCCTTTCTCATCGTTTACGAAGTTGAGCGACTTTCCCAGGCCGATCCTTGGAGCACTGTCTGAGGCCCACTTCACTCTTGGTTTCATCAGCTTGTGATGATTGTATAGTTTTTTTTATTTTAATTTTGAGTAATTACTGTTGGGGTCTTCAGCTGACAAGTAATTTGAATTTATTGTCAATAAGGCCTTCAGCCGTGAGTGCAACTTACTCAAGAATTTTTTACTAGACATTGCGTCTTAACAGCCAAATTTGAGAATTGTTCCTTATTGTCAACTTTATTTGCAATTGGTTTGCCGGCTTCTGTGGCCGAGCGGTTCTTGGCGCTTCAGTCTGGAACTGTGCTGCTGCTACGGTCGCAGGTTCGAATCCTGCCTCGGGCATGGAGGTGTGTGATGTCCTTAGGTTAGTTAGGTTTAAGTAGTTCTAAGTTCTAGGGGACTGATGACCTCAGAAGTTAAGTCCCATAGTGCTCAGAGCCATTTGAACCAATCCATCCTTATCTGGCACATCCATCACCAAATCCACCATCTCCTCCCCGACACCCAATGTGGCTTTCGACCTTCCTTCTCTACCGATGACTTCTGCCTCACTCATCTCATCTCCCTCCAGCTCAACTCCCGTCGCTCCGCCATTTTTGTCTCCCTCGACCTCGAAAAGGCCTGCGACCATGTCTGGCATCCTGGTCTCCAAGCCTACGTCCTTCCTGTCAACTCCATTCGTCTGATGGCCTCCTTCCTCTCCCGCCACCCCTCCTATGTTACCATCCATAATGCCAATTCCCACACCTTCTACCCCTCTGCAGGTGTGCCCCAGGGCACCCCCCCCCCCCCCTCCAGTACACCTCTTGCAATATGCCAATGACACCACATTCCACGCCATCACTCCTACCCTCCAGCGGCCCCACGCCTTCTCCAGAATCACCTTGACCTTTTTGCTGCATGGTGTAACCAGTGGCTCCTGAAAATCAATCCTTCGAGGCAACCATCGTAGGTCATACCACTCGTTCCTTCTGGCTCCTGGATTCCTCCCTTACTGTCTGTGCCTGTCCTGTCCGCCTCACCCCCACTCTCACCTATCTTGGCCTCACCACTGACCACCACCTCACCTGGATCCCTCATCTCCGCTCCATCCAATCCAAAGCCCACAACCACTTCCAACTCCTCAAACTCTTCTCTGGCTGGACATGGGGGTTGCACCCCTCTACCATCCTCCACACCTACAAATCCTTAATCCGTCCCATCCTCTGTTATGCCAGTCCAGCCTGAATATCCGCCCCCCCCCCCAAATTCTCTGTCCCTCCAGATCCTTGAGCCTCATGCACTCTGTCTCGCCTTCCGTATACGGCTCCCCTATGACCTCATTCCTTTCCCCCATCTGCTCCTATTCCTCAAACATATCTGCATAATCTACACCTCCCACTGCCTTGATACCCCTCACCCCCTGGTTGTTCCTCTCCTCTCCCGTCTCTGCCCCCTGCCACGCCTTCACTGTTGTGTCCCCCCTACCCTCCATCTCTACACCCTTCATCTTCTTTCCCAAGGTGGCTTCCATCAACTCCCCCTCCCGGATGTTGCCCTCTCTCCCTCTATCTATCCCCCCTATCACCTCTGATCCTGACCCCCCCTCCTTTCCTCTGTCCTTTCCCTCTTCCCCCCATTCCATCCTGTTTTCTACCCGCTAAACCTCTCCCTACCTCCCTTCCCCCCCCCCCCGAGTTATTTTTATTTTGTATTCCCCTCCTCTGCCTTCCCCACTCCCTGTCGCGACTGCCCGGCACCTCCCACCCCTCTTATGGGTCCTCATCCTCCATCGGCTCCTTTCCCCCCTCTTCGCTTTTGCTTTCCTTCCCCCCTTTTTTATTTTCCCCATCATCTGTCCAGTTTCCCCCCCATCTGCTCTCGCCTGTGGTATGTCACATTTGCAATCTTTTTGGTGCAGTGTTCCAGTGAATGTTCAGTGTTGTTTGTCTTTCAAGTATTGTGAACGGAAACCATGCTGTCGCTGGGTGTGAATTTTATGTCTTTTGCGGACAGAAACCAGACTGTCGCCGTGTTTTTTAATTGTTTGTCTATTATTTTACCTGTCTGCTTCGTATGTATTTTATTCGCATCATCGTGTTGGTCTATGTTTTAAGTTCCACGATTTTTTTTCGCCATGTTCCTATTTAAGTCTCCGATTTTGTCCCCTGTTTTCTCTTCATCTTTTTAACGAAGTCTGTAGGCTGATGAGCGGCATACTACGCTGCTGCCAGCCCGCTCGCTTCGGGGGAATCGAAATTCAATAAAGAAAAAAAAAAAAAACAGAGAGAAAGCTCAGCCAGCAGTCTAACATCGCGTGCGTCTCAGGACATATCGCCTCAGACAGCGTATTGACTTTCGTGTTTCTATTCCAGTGGACGTGGTTGTCTCGTTTGGTTCGTGACTCTGTTGTCTGTTCTTGTTGTGTCGTAAGGTCCTTCGTTGGTCGTGTCCGTCCTCTTCCGTTGTGTTGTTGTTCACGGGCCCTCCGCGGGTCCCCCCGCGTATCCGTCACTGCTACCTCGCGACCGTACCGGTCGCCGTTACAACACGGGTCACTCCAATATTCAAAAGAGGTGGTAGGAGTAATCCACTAAATTACAGGCCCATATCATTAACGTCGATATGCAACAGGATTCTGGAACATATATTGTGTTCTAACATTATGAATTACCACGAAGAAAACGGTCTATTGACACACAGTCAGCATAGGTTTAGAAAACATTGTTCTTGTGAAACATAATTAGCTCTTTATTCGCATGAAGTGTTGAATGCTATTGAAAAGGGATTTCAGATCTATTACGTATTTCTGGATTCCCAGAAGGCTTTTGACACTGTACCACACAAGCGGCTTATAGTGAAATTGCGTGCTTATGGAATATCGTCTCAATTATGTGGCTGGATTTGTTACTTCCTGTCAGAGAGGTCACAGTTCGTAGTAATTGACGGATAGTGCGGTGTAACGACGTATTTAGGTTTTCGTTTGATATATGACCATGTGCAGACTTCGTCACCTACGTCAGTTACAACCCACTTTCAAAAATGATCCATATTCTTTTTAAATTGTCATAGAATGGTTCTTGAACGAAACTGTAAAACATCAGTTGAGTCGTGTGCAAAGAATTACGTCACTTGGGCCAATTGGTTTTTGTAACCTTTTCAAATTTAAAGTTCGTTTGTTTTCTCCTCAGAAAATTATATCGACACACGTTATCTTGATCTAATCGATATCAGAATCACACATTAAATAAACATTTTAGATTCAAAGTTTCGGTCAACGCTGTCTGAATCAATAATCTTGTCAAATATATTATTAATCCGTTCACATAACTCTTCATAAATAAATCTTCACGACACGTGTTTCAACTTTAGTAGCATACACTATTTTATTAGCTTCCTACACATACAGATGTGAACTTGAGCGTTGACAGACAGTGACTGACTTCTCAATAAGATTAAGCTCTATTTTTTTTGTCATTGTTGTACAAAAAGAGTATAAAAATTCATTTTTAATTTTTAGAAACACGACGCAACAACTCGGTTCCAGGATCTTCTGTTGCTCCTTGGCTGTCGACCCGCGACGTATAGCGGCCAGCCATTTCCTCTCTGGTCGCGGCAACGAAGATGCTGTCCCCGTTCGTTGCGCCGATCTCTCCGTACATGAAACACATAAAAAAAATACAAAACTTTTAGATAATTCACATCTATTATAAATAATAAGAAAACACATAAGCAAAACTAAATTAAACTTATAGTCACCTGCAAACTGGGCTGACTTTGGTGGATGGGTGACGCTTAATTTCGTCCCACTACATACTCCACCCACAAGCTCAGTTTGTCAGGTTTTAACCGAAATTAAAACTTTTCAATATACAATATTTAACTGTTAATACATTTTCCTCACATTTTACGTAACCTAGAGTCCTTGCTATTAGATAGATTTAATCCTTTTAATACGATATTGTTGTGACTGTTTATCATTTCCTCTTAATTGTGCTATTATGGTAATTCGTAACCGAATATAGGGAGATTGCTCCTCTTCAGTTAATAGTTGCTAATAAATACTAATTTAGTACGTTCTTTAACGTTGTACATTAGGACAGAGCATTCAAATTGTGATAGATTAGTTATAGTTTCATTTATTTACTAGAGTTATTCTTTTCAAGAATGTATATTACTAATAAGTTTCTCACAATATCTAATAGTACTATTTACTTTACGTCACTCTCTTCCCTAATGCCTTATTTATGCCTGAGGTCAAGAAGAAATCAAGCAAAACTTTCTTTAGAATCTCGGCACGGCTTTCTTTACCTTCGGACACCTTGTTGGGTAATGGCCATTTATTTAGGAGAAACAAGCGAGAGAGCCCCGTTTGGTGTGTTCTATATTAACACTATTACAAACCTCTATTAAAGGCACTCTGCTATGTTCTCGTGAGCCATATAGCTCTGGACGCCCATGGTCCCTAAAACTATTAACCATCCCCTTTGGTTCCTACTATCCGAGTAAATTTAAAATACGCAAAATTCCTTTAGACCTAAGAGCAAAATTTCCTCCATATAAATCCCCCTTTTGGTTATCTTTCTCTTTTTGAAGTACCAGTAGATTATTGTAGAACACATGTTTAAGCTTTCTGTCATTTATTTAAAATAACACGTAACTATCACGAAAAACTTCACATGAATAAACTATGAACGCTCTTCCGTATGTAACATATACTAAATATTAACTTATTTAGAAATGAAGGGTTTCATTTGATCAACACTATATAATCCTTTCATTACACCTGATGAAGGTTCCATAAGAAGTAATGCTTTGGGATGTACAATCTTATGTACAACATATGGACCTTCAAAGATCAAGAAGAATTTTCTACATTCCTTACCGATCTTAGAACTTTTAGGATGAGATCGTACTAACACAAGATCTCCTACCTGAAATGAGGGTTCTATAGCCTGTTGATTATAGCTTTTAATTCTCCGTTCGGCATTTTTTACAATCTGTTCGCAAACTTTTTCGTCTGGGATACATTGTTGGATCTCATTTACTGGTGGCCAAGGTAAAGCAGCTAGTAAAGGCTCACCTATAATTCGTTTGCCTAAAATTTCTATAGGTGATAATCCCGTCGATAGGTGAGGCAATTCATTTAATATCTTTTCGAACTCAGGCATTAGTTTGGCCCACCGAGTATGTTTATGTGCACAATAAGTTCTACATAATCGTCCTAATTCTTTCATGACTCTTTCTACTAAATTACTTTGAGGGTGATATTTCGAAATTAAGATATGTTTGATTCCATATTGTCTTATCATATCTTGAAATCTTTGACTAATAAAGGCACTACCGTTGTCAGACATAAGTCGTTTAGGAATGCCCCAGTTAACAAAGTAATTTCGGGTGAGGCAGCGTATAACGCTTGCTGTATTCGCTCGTTTCAAAATATACAGTTTCACATGTTTGGACCAACATTCCATTACAACAAACACATATGTTAATCCTCCTGAACTCCGAGGCAGAGGGCCGAAAAAATCTAATGACAGTAGATCCCACAAACCTCGAGGAATTACAGCATATAATTTATAACGCTTGGATTTGTTATTAACTTTAACCTTTTGACAGGTTTCACAAGCCCTAATAATACTTCTCACAATACGTGACATATTTTTGAAATAATAATACTTCATTAGATGTTTAATACATTTATGAATTCCAAAATGCCCGTAACCTTCATGAATATAAGTAATTAACTCGTCCACAACAGTTTTCGGAATGCAGATTTTCCATCTCTGGTGTTCCCTCTGTGCTTTCCAATACAACAAGTCGTTAAAATCTAACCACACACCCCGGGTGTTAACTGTTTCGTCCCCATTATTAAGGTTTTGTATAATTCGTAGAATAACATTTTTCTTTCCTTTATGTAATACGGTAATCCACTAATTAGGACTCGCATTAGATGACTTTCAATTAATTTAGCACGGTTTAAATTCCATTCAAAATAATTCCTATAACCTCTCCACCGTTTAGGATATGGAGGAGGGTCTAACAACTCTAAAGTTAAGTGTTGTTGTTTTCCTCTCGACCAATAATTTTGTTTAAACTGCTTAACAAAATCATCCCAATCCCTGAATTCAGTTCTACGCAGTACTGCCCATTCCGCAGCTTCTGCTTCTAAATGTCCTATTACAAATTGAATGCGTTTTTCATTACTCCATTTAGGAGATAATGTATTTCAAAAGCTTTTATAAAGATTATAGGGTGCAGTTCGCCTCCTGGTTTGAATACAGGAAATCGACTTGCTACATTTGAATTTGTTGTTATGTCATCCAGACATTCTGCGAGAGAAATAGTCGGATTCTGTTTAGCTGGCAGAGACGGAGTTGCATCGGATTGGCTTGCCGTGACTGCCTTATTCATATTGTTGCCATCCGTGCTAGCAAATTCGATGCGACTGTTGTCTCTGATTATGTTATTACCTCTGCTACCTGAAATGTTCTCGTTATTATCTAATTCCGATAACCGTTTCGTAATTTCCTGTATCCGCATTTCTGTATTGGATACGCGATTCGCTAATATCGATTCTTCACTGTGTTCACGATGTGAACGCTCTGTACCTTCGTCAATATTATTATCTTTGGCAGTCTCAAGATTACTGCATATTTCAGTAATTAAAAATTTCATGTTTTCGATTTCGGTATGGTCCTTTTCTACTTGATGAGTTAATGTCTCTAATTCTACATTATCTATTGAAGAAATCTCTCCAGGTTTGGTAGAGACCTCTTTAATAGATTCCAATAATTCTCTGCGAACAGTTTCTGTTTGCATAGAAAATTCATCTCGTAACATATCGTTATTTTTCTGTATTTCATTTACAACTAAGATATTGACACTATCTAGTCTCTCGGATAAGTCAGTAATATCGTGTCGCATGCGAGCTTTTTCCTCGCGCGATTCCTGGATATGTTCTTCTAACCCTTTACAATTATCAGCAATCTTATTACTAAGTCCTACTAGTTTTTCTTGCATTTCAACTTTAGAAGACTCTATTTTATCACTTAATTCTCGACTGGTTTCATTAAGATATTCCTGCAACCTGTCTGTTGATTTTGTTAGCTCCCCTTTAAATTCCTCTTTTAATCTAGCAGTAGATTCTTCGTTAGACTGTTTTAATCTAGTCATAGATTCTTCGTTAGACTGTTTTAATTCCTGTTTTAGTTCCTCTTTTAATCTAGCAGTAGATTCCTCGTTAGATTGTCTTAATTCCTGTTTCAATCTAGCAGTAGATTCTTCGTTAGACTGTTTTAATTCAGCTAGGAAATCCCCGTTAGATTGTTTTAATTTAGCTATCGCCCTAAAAAGGGATCTCATGCTCCTATCGGACATAGATTGCTCTTCGTCTGACATTTCACTTCCCGACATTATTGTAAGATATTAACTATTTACACACGCAGACTTGTAATCAACAATCCTATAAAAGCACACTTCCTATGTACAACACTCCACTTCCAACTTGAAACAAACTCACCGGACACTAATATTGTAATTTGTAGTTCTCGATGATCAGTGTGCTGCTATGGGCTGCAGATGTAACAGCCGTCGATGCAGCCGCTGAGATGCTGCGACCCCGCTTCCGCAACCGGCAGGACGCTGAGTCGAACACCGAAAACGTCGCTGGCTGCAACCACGCCCGGCACCGCCGTAGACAGGCGAAGCCCTCAGCAACACCTCTAATACCAGCCGGAGGAACGCCCCGCAGCTGACGTACTGGGCCTATTAGTTTAGGGAGAAAAAAGGTTGTCGGGGTTTGCAGCGTTCAGCTGCTGCCCAACAGACGCGCCTTCTCGTGGAACAACTGCGTGACCGTACTGCTTGGCTGCGGCTCCGTCAGATGCCCACACCCACGAAGTCGCCGCTGGCTGGTGAAGGCTCCATGAAAACTCGCGTTGACTTCCAAAGGACTCTTGATGTTTTGTTTCGTACCTGTGTGCCTTAGTTGCACACAAGTCCTGTTTCTAAGGTCGCCACGGTGCGGTGTAACGACGTATTTAGGTTTTCGTTTGATATATGACCATGTGCAGACTTCGTCACCTACGTCAGTTACAACCCACTTTCAAAAATGATCCATATTCTTTTTAAATTGTCATAGAATGGTTCTTGAACGAAACTGTAAAACATCAGTTGAGTCGTGTGCAAAGAATTACGTCACTTGGGCCAATTGGTTTTTGTAACCTTTTCAAATTTAAAGTTCGTTTGTTTTCTCCTCAGAAAATTATATCGACACACGTTATCTTGATCTAATCGATATCAGAATCACACATTAAATAAACTTTTTAGATTCAAAGTTTCGGTCAACGCTGTCTGAATCAATAATCTTGTCAAATATATTATTAATCCGTTCACATAACTCTTCATAAATAAATCTTCACGACACGTGTTTCAACTTTAGTAGCATACACTATTTTATTAGCTTCCTACACATACAGATGTGAACTTGAGCGTTGACAGACAGTGACTGACTTCTCAATAAGATTAAGCTCTATTTTTTTTGTCATTGTTGTACAAAAAGAGTATAAAAATTCATTTTTAATTTTTAGAAACACGACGCAACAACTCGGTTCCAGGATCTTCTGTTGCTCCTTGGCTGTCGACCCGCGACGTATAGCGGCCAGCCATTTCCTCTCTGGTCGCGGCAACGAAGATGCTGTCCCCGTTCGTTGCGCCGATCTCTCCGTACATGAAACACATAAAAAAAATACAAAACTTTTAGATAATTCACATCTATTATAAATAATAAGAAAACACATAAGCAAAACTAAATTAAACTTATAGTCACCTGCAAACTGGGCTGACTTTGGTGGATGGGTGACGCTTAATTTCGTCCCACTACAATAGTCAGTCGTCAAGTAAAACAGAAGTGATTTCTGGCGTTCCCCAGGGTAGTGTTACAGCCCTCTGCTGTTCCTTATCCATATAAACGATTTAGGAGACAATCGGAACAGCCGTCTTAGGTTGTTTGTAGATGACATCTACATCTACATCTACATCTATACTCCGCGAGCCACCTTACGGTGTGTGGCGGAGGGTACTTATTGTACCACTATCTGATCCCCCCTTCCCTGTTCCATTCACGAATTGTGCGTGGGAAGAACGACTGCTTGTAAGTCTCCGTATTTGCTCTAATTTCTCGGATCTTTTCGTTGTGATCATTACGCGAGATATATGTGGGCGGTAGTAATATGTTGCCCATCTCTTCCCGGAATGTGCTCTCTCGTAATTTCGATAATAAACCTCTCCGTATTGCGTAACGCCTTTCTTGAAGTGTCCGCCACTGGAGCTTGTTCAGCATCTCCGTAACGCTCTCGCGCTGACTAAATGTCCCCATGACGAATCGCGCTGCTTTTCGCTGGATCATGTCTATCTCTTCTATTAATCCAACCTGGTAAGGGTCCCATACTGATGAGCAATACTCAAGAATCGGACGAACAAGCGTTTTGTAAGCTACTTCTTTCGTCGATGAGTCACATTTTCTTAGAATTCTTCCTATGAATCTCAACCTGGCGCCTGCTTTTCCCACTATTTGTTTTATGTGATCATTCCACTTCAGATCGCTCCGGATAGTAACTCCTAAGTATTTTACGGTCGTTACCGCTTCCAATGATTTACCACCTATGGCATAATCGTACTGGAATGGATTTCTGCCCCTATGTATGCGCATTATATTACATTTATCTACGTTTAGGGAAAGCTGCCAGCTGTCGCACCATGCATTAATCCTCTGCAGGTCTTCCTGGAGTACGTACGAGTCTTCTGATGTTGCTACTTTCTTGTAGACAACCGTGTCATCTGCAAATAGCCTCACGGAGCTACCGATGTTGTCAACTAAGTCATTTATGTATATTGTAAACAATAAAGGTCCTATCACGCTTCCTTGCGGTACTCCCGAAATTACCTCTACATCTGCAGATTTTGAACCGTTAAGAATGACATGTTGTGTTCTTTCTTCTAGGAAATCCTGAATCCAATCACAAACCTGGTCCGATATTCCGTAAGCTCGTATTTTTTTCACTAAACGTAAGTGCGGAACCGTATCAAATGCCTTCCTGAAGTCCAGGAATACGGCATCAATCTGCTCGCCAGTGTCTACGGCACTGTGAATTTCTTGGGCAAATAGGGCGAGCTGAGTTTCACATGATCTCTGTTTGCGGAATCCATGTTGGTTATGATGAAGGAGATTTGTATTATCTAAGAACGTCATAATACGAGAACACAAAACATGTTCCATTATTCTACAACAGATTGACGTAAGCGAAATAGGCCTATAATTATTCGCATCTGATTTATGACCCTTCTTGAAAATGGGAACGACCTGCGCTTTCTTCCAGTCGCTAGGTACTTTACGTTCTTCCAGCGATCTACGATAAATTGCTGATAGAAAGGGGGCAAGTTCTTTAGCATAATCACTGTAGAATCTTAAGGGTATCTCGTCTGGTCCGGATGCTTTTCCGCTACTAAGTGATAGCAGTTGTTTTTCAATTCCGATATCGTTTATTTCAATATTTTCCATTTTGGCGTCCGTGCGACAGCTGAAGTCAGGGACCGTGTTACGATTTTCCGCAGTGAAACAGTTTCGGAACACTGAATTCAGTATTTCTGCCTTTCTTCGGTCGTCCTCTGTTTCGGTGCCATCGTGGTCAACGAGTGACTGAATAGGGGATTTAGATCCGCTTACCGATTTTACATATGACCAAAACTTTTTAGGGTTCTTGTTTAGATTGTTTGCCAACGTTTTATGTTCTAATTCGTTGAATGCTTCTCTCATTGCTCTCTTTACGCTCTTTTTCGCTTCGTTCAGCTTTTCCTTATCAGCTATGATTCGACTACTCTTAAACCTATGATGAAGCTTTCTTTGTTTCCGTAGTACCTTTCGTACTGTAACCTCCCCACCGTAATTTTATAAGAAAAAGAAAAGACAATACTTAATACAAATGGGAGCCGAGTGTAACCTCCCCGCAAAATTTATAATAATTGACAATATTATTTAGGGATGCTAATGGACATTGCTCTATGCGTAACCTGCCCACAATGAAATGTACTGACAATGACAACAAAAACGTGAAATTCGCAATCTGACTCAAATATGAATCCTTCAAAATTAAAGTCCATTCAGTGACAAGAAATTTCAATTAAACCGAAATATCGGTCTTTGGCCCTGTGTAAAACAATCAGAATTAAAGTCTTACCTCAGAATAAATAGATGTCACATATCTGCTCTTGTTGTTGCGCACCGCTTGGAGGAACTGCATTGCAAATAATAATATTCTCTTTTTTTTTGTGATTTTAGTGGAATTTTTCTTCAAAAGAAGTGGAATGAAATGGGAAGTGCAACGAAATCTTGAGTTCAATAAAAAATTAAATTTTTGAGAAAATGCTTTTGAAATAAAGAAATTATTATTGGGAGACTTGTTGGAGAATAATTACAATAAATAAAATTTTTCATTATCTAATGATTATATTAATTAACAGTATACCTTATTCCTCATCTTGACCAGTGTTGCCGACCGCCTACATCACACAACCGCACTGGGCTGCTACTACTGACCGACCGCTCTGCATGACGACTACAGACTGAGTACTGCTCTCAACTAGACAGAGCTACAGACTCGCAACGACTAAACTGACAGACTCGCAACGACTGACTGACTGCTACTAACACACTGAGAACCGCTCGCAACACTCGCGCGGTCAAGCGCATACTCTCTGGTCACAGATGCTACAATGCCTCGCCATCGCTGCTGCGTTACATACGTGTTTCATAACCCTCCACTGGGGGGGCAAAAATTTGGCAGCGATGGTGAGTCATTTGGACTTGCCAATCGCGGCAAAATTTTTAATTAACAAAATTCTACAACTTACAGAATATTTAAATGTTGTGCACACGCACTAAGTACAAAATATATCAGACAAAGACAAAATGTGAATACTAAACATAGTAGCAAATCAGAAAAAAGTATGTACAAATTTTTTGACAGATAAAGTGCACAGGCACTGAAAAAAATTCTTTAGCATATGCAGAACAAATAAACAGACTGGCAAGAATAATTAGATGTAGTACATAAAGTAAATGTTGTGCACACGCACTAAGTACAAAATATATCAGACAAAGACAAAATGTGAGTACAAAACATAGTAGCAAATCAGAAAAATGTATATACAAAATTTTTGACAGATAACAAAGTGCACAGGCACTGAAAAAATTCTTTAGCATATGCAGAACAAATAAACAGACTGGCAAGAATAATTAGATGTAGTACATAAAGTATATGTTGTGCACACACACTAAGTACAAAATATATCAGACAAAGACAAAATGTGAATACTAAACATAGTAGCAAATCAGAAAAAAGTATATACAAATTATTTGACAGATAATAAAGTGCACATGCACTGGAAAAATTCTTTCGCATATTCAGAACAAATGAGACTGGCAAAAAATACTATGTTGACAAGTGACATCATTGGAGTTCAGCGAATCGAAAAATGTATAACCTATGAACATAAATGATGTTACCAAAAAATTTTTTCTTTATGTGACAAGAATCAGGATAGGAAAGGGAAGGATTGCATCATGGTTGTAGCACTTTAGATTGCACACAGCTGCTCTGAAAGTCCATATCTTTCCACAGAAGTACAACACCAAGTGACACAACTTGAAGTTCTTTTCCCATCAGAATTTATCAGTGTAGCCAAGACACTGAACTGTCGTAATAATGTTCCATGTTTTCATTTTGGCAGTACCTTACGTACACCAAACAGTGGGACCATAATAATGTCTTCATCGCTCATGGTGGTGGACAGCATGTCGTGTCAACACCACACTCTTACAAGGCACACCAACGTAGAATTAGTGCAAAACCAAAGATAGTGCTCCATGATCACTAGGATAAACAGGACAAATGGACATTGCAGTAATTCAGGGTAGTCAGCTTATGAGGTGAAGGACATCAAGTCACATAATATTGACAATTACAGACTTAATTAGTAGTTTGTGGCATTCATAGCCCAGTCATTGAACATTTCTGTACCAAGTATGTAGTATTACAGAAAAATGTTCATTAATTGTTGTACATAGAATCAGTAGCCTTCTTTTCCTGGTTACAAAGCATTATGAAATAATCGCATTCTTTTCAGTTACAGAGTATAATTAAGAATCATTAACCTTCTCCTAATTACAGTTAATTAATCATTTGTCATTCCAATAATCATTAGCCTTTGCCTAATTACAGTTAATTAATCATTTGTCGTTAATTAATCATTTGTCTAATTACAGTTAATTAATCATTTGTCGTTAATTAATCATTTGTCTAATTACAGTTAATTAATTGATCATTTGTCATTTCAATATAGTAAGAATTATTAGCCTTAATTAATTACAAAGCATTATTAAACAGTCACATTCTTTTCTGGTTACAAAGTATCAACATTGGAAACAAGAGCTAATCAATGGCATAATTAATCACAATTCGTGGAGTGACATTAATTATTGGCACTCAGTGGCCAGCAAGTATTGAATAGAATCATCATTCAGTATTATTCAGATTATTACGAAGTCATTATTAAAAATCAGTTAATTACAGTCAAATCATTAATAATCACAGGCATTATAAGTGGTATCATTACAATAAACAGTGTTCCTCCTTCAGTAGTATTCAGACCATTACAAAGTCATTATTAAAATCAGTTAATTACAGGCAAATCATTAGTAATCACAGGCATTATAAGTGGTAACATTACAATAAACAGTGTTCCTCCTTCAGTAGTATTCAGATCATTACAAAGGCATTATTAAAATCAGTTAATTACAGTCAAATCATTAGTAATCACAAGCATTATGAGTGGTAACATTACAATAAACAGTGTTCCTCCTTCAGTAGTATTCAGATCATTACAAAGGCATTATTAAAATCAGTTAAATTACAGTCAAATCATTAGTAATCACAAGCATTATAAGTAGTATCATTACAACAAAAAGTGGCAGTTATTAGCTAGTGACAAAGCATTATTTTGAATATAGTCTCATTAAGAGGTCATTAATCAAGTGCCATGCTATTCAGAGTTGATCAGTATTATTCAGAATTATCATAAACTAGTGACATTATGTGGGACTGGTAATACATTTTTTTTGTTAGCAATGCATTGCGTTGGGATCGATAATTAATTGCTGAGGCATAATACTTTTTGCTTTTGACCTATTGCTGCAAATGAGGATAGGTAACGTCATTCGTCATGAGTCAGCTGTAGCAAGATTATGTAACAAGGCAGTACATGTGATCACATTTATAAATGATAAACACAAATGGGTAAAAAATATAAAAATGCAAGTACTAGAACAGGTATAATAAGTAACAGGTTTAGTAAGTGTCATGAAAAACTTCTCCTGGAAAAAATACAAAAACGGATTATTGACCTGAAAGAAGAAACGCACACTATGCTGAAAAGTAGTGAACTTCGAATTAACAGGCAGTGAAGTGTGTATAAAAATGTGTTCCATAGCTGTCCTTTCCAAAACTTTCAGTCATCCTACTATGCAATGTAACACCTGCTGTCAAAGCAAAACTGCAACAAATACTTAAATAACTACGTAGCATAAATACATTACTTCAACATTATCCTCATCTGTAAAAAAAAAAACTTCATTATCCATATCATCATAACTTCACCATTATCATCACCTGTAAAGAAAAACTTCATTATTCATAATACCATATCCTTCATCATTATTCATCGGTATTCATTATCATCTGCAAAAAATCACATCATTACTCATTTCATAACTATTCCTTATCTCTAGCATATTTCATCACTAAAACTAAGATGTGTAGTTCAGTCTGACAGCCTGCATCAATCACCTTGTATTCTGAAAGAAAAAATTAGTTAAGACTGCTATTCGTCGATGAGTATAGTATATTCTTGTTAATGTTTGTTAATCCTGATCCATTTACTCTTCCTCATAAAGTTATTGCATCTCCTTTCGTTTATCCCGTAGGTGAAATTCCCATTTCTGTTGAATTTATTTCTTAGAATCATCATTCCTTTCTGAAATTGATGAACAAAGATTAATGTCCTGCATTTAAATCATATACCCACTAGATAATGACTGGTTTATGGTAACATAATTAACCCTACAGCATAACATGACAGAAAACGTAATATGTTAAAGACGTTGACAGTGTTCAGATGCAAAAATGTACACATAATAATACAATGCAGTAGCAAAAAAAATGTGAAACAGTCACGATGTTGAGATGTCATAAGGCAAAAAAATGTCAAAGTCGACTGGTGTGTGTTATATCTTAACTATTTCATAGTCCATACAAACAAAACTGGAGTACAATCATATACACAAAAAAAAGTGGAAAATGTGCACGGTCTGATGTGTAACGACAAGAAAAGCGACCTGCTAATCTTACCTTGCCGGGCACTTGCCAAAAAAAAATACGATAATCATTAGTAATTAGTCACGTGAAATAATTGCATTAGTAAATGGCATCATAGTGTGTTGAATCATACAGTGGTTTCACTCAATAAACGGTTTAATGTTTGATATATGGTGATTGCCTTTCGATTTTCTAGTTCTCAAAGTTTCGACATGTACAACATTGGGGTGAGGGATGCTGCGAATCCGATATGGACCTGCGTATAGAAGTTCAAATTTACTGCACTTACCTTTTAATTTACTGGATAAATAATGTGTACGTACTAATATTTTCTGTCCAACGTGAAAGTCTCGGCGTCTACAAACCTGTTTTTGCTGTCTTCTCCGGCGCTCTGCGGCACTTTTGATGTTGTTCAGCGCAATGTTAATTATTTCGTGGTGTCGTAGGCGACGACTTTTGGGAAATTCTATTAATTCTTTAATTTTGTTCGGTGGTTCAACGTTTTTCAGTATAACAGACGGAGATAGCATAGTGGATTCATTTGGAATGGAATTAATTACATCTTGGAATGAGAGTATGTGTGTATCCCAATCAATATGTCTTTTGTGGCAGTATATTCGGCACAGCTTACCAATTTCTTTCATTAATCTTTCACAGGGGTTCGAAGAAGCGTGGTACTTGGATATATAGATCGGAGAAATGTTTCTGGCTCGTAACATGCGTGTCCATACACTACTACGAAATTGAGATCCATTGTCAGAAATTACTTTCATTACATGCCCTACCTGAGATAAAAAATGTTTTACAAATGCTTTCGAAACAGTTTTAGCAGTAGCTTTGCGTAATGGAGTGAAAGTAACAAATTTTGAAGTGAGCTCAACAGCGACAAAGATGTAGCAAAAACCTCTGTTAGTTCTCGGAATCGGACCAAAAATGTCTACTGCGGCCATGTGTCTTAATTTCACAGGTATAATGGGATATAAAGGAGGAATATGTGAAGTGGTGTCTGATTTAGCTTTCTGGCAAATTTTACAAGACGCTAAAACTCGTCGTATACGTTTCTCCATGTTGGTAAAATAACAGTTCTGTGTCAGTATAAGAAAACATTTTCGTGCTCCGTAATGTGCGTAGCTTAAATGAGTGTACCAAATTAATTTGTTAACCAGTTCGTCTGGAATGCATAATAACCAATTGTTGCTGTCAGGATGAGAGCGGCGAAACAGAATGTCATTGCGTACTGTGTAGTGGTTCCTAATCGTAACATTATTCTTATCTTGCCAAAGGTGTTTAATTTCTTTCCACATATTGTCTTTATTTTGTTCTTGTGCTATGTCCTGTAATGACGATGAAATAAAATTTTCAAATGCAACTTGCTGAATGTACATGACACTGAAATTTGCTTTGCAGAAGTTGGTTGCTACGTCTTGCTGATTGTTACCGAGAGAACGCGATAGTGCGTCTGCTACAACATTTTGCGTGCCGGGAATGTGAACTATTGTAAAATTAAATTCCTGTAAATACAGTTTCCATCTACTTAATCTATCGTGTGTGAATTTAGCCGAAAGTAAAAATTGTATCGCTCTGTGGTCTGTGTAGACGGTGGTATGTCTGCCATAAAGAAAGTGCCTAAATCTCGTAAAAGCCCATACAACACATAATGTTTCCAATTCTGTAACAGAGTAATTTCGTTCAGCGGGTGACAAAATGCGACTTGCAAATGCGATGTTTTTAATTATAGTAGAACCATCTTCTTCAATTTCCTGGAAAATGTGTACGCCTAAAGCGGTGTTGGAACTGTCAGTGGCAATGGAAAAATTTCTAGTAAGATCTGGGTGCGATAATAGTGGTGCATTCAACAAAGCATGTTTCAGGTTCATGGATTCAGAGTGTGCTTGCTTATCCCAAGACCAAATAGTGTTTTTACCTGTTAATTGACATAATCTAGGCGTGTCTAAAGCGGAGTGATGAATAAATTTGCGAAAAAAGTTAATTAAGCCCAAAAAACTGCGTAATTGCTTTTTTGTTGTAGGAACAGTAATGTCACGTAGAGCTTGAAGTTTTTCCGGATCAGGTGCAATGCCTTCTGCTGAAATTACGTGTCCAAGAAATTTTATGGAAGTTTTGCCAAAATGCGATTTACTGAGGTTAACTGTAAGTCCTTGTGCATGGAAAGTTTGTAACAGTTGTTCAAGAATCAGATTGTGTTCAGACCAGTTAGCTTCTGCGATAAGAATGTCGTCTACATACGTCGTAATTCTGTCTTTAAGTTCTGTCGGAAGTATTGTGTTCAAACCGCGAATAAAAGCTGCAGAAGAAATAGTTAAGCCGAATGGTAATTTGCAAAATTGATAACAGTCGCCGAAACAGAGAAAAGCTGTGTATTTTCTGCAGTTCGGATGAAGTTGAATTTGCCAAAATCCCGATTTCAAATCTAATGTAGAATAAATAGCTGTACCGTGAAATTTCTGTAAAAGTTCCTCTAGTGTCTGTGGTCGATCTGTTTCATTAATAATAATGTCATTAATGTGACGTGAATCAAGTACAAGGCGAAGTGAGCCATCTTTTTTCTTAACAATATGTAGTGGGTTTATGTACGGACTAACTGCTGGTTCTATAATTCCTTGGTCGAGCATATCCTGCAATTCTTTTTTAACCTGTTCTCTGTGAATGTATGGAATAGGATAATGCTTTGCTTTAAATGTGTCGTGCGGTTTGACTTGAAATTCATACATAAAGCCGGACATAGTACCAGGAATGTTGTCAAAAACTGGAGCTTGCTGTAAAAGAATTTTGTGTAATTGCGTTCGTTCGTCGTCTGTAGTTGCACTGCTCTCTTTAACCTTATCAGAAATTAACTGCATAACGTCGTAGTCAGCTTCGTCTGGAGTATTATAGTTATGTACGTACGTATCCGTGAACAATGTGGGATTACAGTCTATGTTACGTGTTGCGGAAATGACCTCTGTGCGGTTAATTGTTTGTTCTTCCGCAGATAAAGAGTGCTGAAATTCTAAGGCCAATTGTATATTTTCATCCTTTAACATTAAATAAGAATTCTGAAAATCAATGACTGCGTCGTGTTGTACCAGAAAATTCGTACCTAAAATAACGTCTGTTGTTAATAAAGGCACAATCCAAAAATTAGAGTGAAAAGTATGACCTCCAATACAAAATGATAAATGCGTTTGTAATTTAACGTCTACTCCTTTACTCGATACTGCTCCTTTCACTTTTGTTTTGCCTAAAGGTAGTGTCGGATAGGTATTCTCTTTGTTGCACTCATTAAAAGTCTCCTCATTTATTACTGATATAGGTGAGCCGGAATCAATTACTGCTGAGAATTTCGATGAACCAATTTTAATTTCGATAACAGGATGTGAAATGGTTTTCTGAATAACTGGTCTTTCCTGTAAAAGAGTGTCTCTGATGTCGTCAAAAGTAATTACATTTTCGTGAACAACATTTTGCGTGTCTAAAGTAGTGCTAGTATTATTGGAAGATGCGTCCTGTACATTATCTAGTCAGATTCTATCTGACGTGTTATTATTATTAGGAGGGTTCTGTGGCATTTCTACTATTTGAACTGTCCTATTACTTCTTCCAGGCGTGTTACGCTCTGGATGGTACCTACTGTCGGGTTCATTCATGAGAATATGTTCTTGCGTATGATTTTGCTGCTGGTATGACCGACTGTTGTTAGATGTTCGCTGAAAATTGTCCTCATTATTTTTACGTCTGTCGTAATAGTCATTCCTATACGGTGCATTGCGATGGGAATTGAAATACTGTCTTCTTTGTACGTAGTTGTTTCCTTGCTGCCGTCCATTACTATTTGTTGGAGCTGGGACTATACGTGCTCGCGGCGAAACCTTAAAGTTTGGTTGACCTTGTAGACTGCATTGTTGGTTACGTATGCTAAGCGGCTTACTTTCATGCTGTTGTGGTGAAAAACGTCTATTGTTACAAAAAAAATGGTTCCTATTGCTGATAATTTTACACATACTGATGATTACGATTTTATCTGTAATTAAAATTACGGCGGTAGTTGTCATTACGGGAGTGCCTACTGAAAATTGTCACATTCGCTAAAAATTTGTCACATCCGGTTTTCATTACAACGTTTCTTAATCCTAGATAGAGCAATAGTTAAAGAGCTGTTTGGATAGATATAAAGGATAGTAGAAGAAAAGGCAGCAGTGCAGAAAACTAAAGATGAAACAGCACTACTACAGCTCGGGGCCCTATGCTCGCTACGGCACATATTCATTAAAGCGTAATGAATCCCCTGAGGTCAATTACGCACTGCAAATAAATTTTAGCTTTTGTGTTGCAAGCAATAGCGGTAAAAATTCAAAGGCAAATTGTCGTATCCGTGCTAATTCAAGTTTCCTCATTACAGGCAATGCTGTTGTAAATACAAAAATAAATTGTCGCATCTGGTTCAAAGCTAGTTTCTGCATTACACGCAATAGCGGTGAAAGTACAAAAACAAATTGTCGTATATAGCTCAAAGCATGTACCTGTGTTCTGTCATTATTAACTTCCTTTGATTTTCTTACAGATAATATTTTCTCGTAACCAACGTCCTCGTCACTGAATTTAAGAGCACGTTCCGGTTTCTGAGTGAATCTGTTCGTCTGTGTCATTTCGTACTTCAAGTTACGTAGCTTTTCAGATTTTAAGTCGCGTGGCTTTTCGGATTTTAAGTCGCGTAGTTGCTGTAAATTGCTCACATTATACACGCTGCGTAACTCTGACAAATGCTCGCAACGTGGCGGATTCTGTGACGTATTGGTGACTGAAATAGTTTTCCACTCTGTTACTGTAACACTTTCGTCAATTTGGTTGATCTGTCGTGCAAATTTCTCATCAGCTTCCGTATTCGGAGTGTGTGAAACTTCCACTGACTCTAAATTAATCTCGTCGCGAATCTGTACTTCGTTTTTAGGACATTCTTCAGTGACTGCATTAATTTCGTGTATCACTGTTGTGCCTACACGTGTGCTATTTAATTCTTGTGCAACAGTGCCAACTTCTTTATTACTGTTTTTAGTACAAGCCTCAGTATCCTCACGTAATTGTTCTTTAATGTCCTGGCATTGCACGGTAATAGCTGTATTCTCTTCACTAACTTGTCTGCTCCGTTCGTTAAGGTTGTCTTGTTTTTCGTTCGTCAGTTTGAAACTTTCATTTAGTTGTTTGAAATAATTATTCATCATTTCATTCCGCTGTTTGTACTGTTCCCTAAGTTGTTTGAAATTTTCATCATTTTTATTAAATTTTTTGTCCTGTTCACTAAATTGTTGTTTGATATCTTCACTCTGTTGTTGTAGCAATCTTGTCATAATTCGTACCAAGTCAAAATTAGCGTTTATATTCTCTGTGCTGTTTAGTGGTGGATCTAGAACTCTCTCGCTTTCCGTGACCATTTGGTCATTCTGTAATTTAGAAAAAGGTTTGTCAGTCGGATGTACATTGTCAGACACTGTTCCGGAATTAAATAAATCCGCCCTACTTTGTGTGATCTGTTCATTTTCATTAGACAGATTTGTCTGTACATTACTTGAGTTTTCCGAATCGTGTGTGTTAAGCTCTGCAGCGCTCATTACAATAGAGCATTCTGCGTCATCAATTGTCGTCAAGTTAACAGACGAGACAATTGAGTTCGTTTGTTCATCATTAAGGTGAAAGTCATCATTAGTGGTTGGAATGCACTGATTGTTAGTAAACGCAGGATTGTCATCATTACGTTGCGTATCACAATTACTATCGGTCACGTTGTTTAAGTCGGTAATTTCATTCACAATACTTCGCGATACACTATTCACAGTCTTTCGCGGCATTTTTACAATAGTCAAAATTTTTCACAAAACAAATAAGCACAATGCAAAAGCAACACACAAATACAACAAAGCAGCAAATTGCCGTTGACCTGTAGGAAGAAAGTCACAATATTATTAAAAGCGTTGCGCCAAATCCTAATTATCTAAGCAAATAAGAGCAGATATCTGACTGTTGCTCAAAAGACTCTCAACGAAATACGATCCTGGACTGGGTGTCGCCCAGTGTAACCTCCCCACCGTAATTTTATAAGAAAAAGAAAAGACAATACTTAATACAAATGGGAGCCGAGTGTAACCTCCCCGCAAAATTTATAATAATTGACAATATTATTTAGGGATGCTAATGGACATTGCTCTATGCGTAACCTGCCCACAATGAAATGTACTGACAATGGCAACAAAAACGTGAAATTCGCAATCTGACTCAAATATGAATCCTTCAAAATTAAAGTCCATTCAGTGACAAGAAATTTCAATTAAACCGAAATATCGGTCTTTGGCCCTGTGTAAAACAATCAGAATTAAAGTCTTACCTCAGAATAAATAGATGTCACATATCTGCTCTTGTTGTTGCGCACCGCTTGGAGGAACTGCATTGCAAATAATAATATTCTCTTTTTTTTGTGATTTTAGTGGAATTTTTCTTCAAAAGAAGTGGAATGAAATGGGAAGTGCAACGAAATCTTGAGTTCAATAAAAAATTAAATTTTTGAGAAAATGCTTTTGAAATAAAGAAATTATTATTGGGAGACTTGTTGGAGAATAATTACAATAAATAAAATTTTTCATTATCTAATGATTATATTAATTAACAGTATACCTTATTCCTCATCTTGACCAGTGTTGCCGACCGCCTACATCACACAACCGCACTGGGCTGCTACTACTGACCGACCGCTCTGCATGACGACTACAGACTGAGTACTGCTCTCAACTAGACAGAGCTACAGACTCGCAACGACTAAACTGATAGACTCGCAACGACTGACTGACTGCTACTAACACACTGAGAACCGCTCGCAACACTCGCGCGGTCAAGCGCATACTCTCTGGTCACAGATGCTACAATGCCTCGCCATCGCTGCTGCGTTACATACGTGTTTCAGTACATGATTGTTATACCACGGTGGATCTTTCCCCTCGCTTTGGACCTTAGTCGGTACGAACTTATCTAAGGCGTACTGGACGATGTTTCTGAATTTTTTCCATTTTTGTTCCACATCCTCTTCCTCCGAAATGAACGTTTGATGGTGGTCACTCAGATATTCTGCGATTTGTGCCCTATCACTCTTGTTAAGCAAATATATTTTCCTTCCTTTCTTGGCATTTCTTATTACACTTGTAGTCATTGATGCAACCACTGACTTATGATCACTGATACCCTCTTCTACATTCACGGAGTCGAAAAGTTCCGGTCTATTTGTTGCTATGAGGTCTAAAACGTTAGCTTCACGAGTTGGTTCTCTAACTATCTGCTCGAAGTAATTCTCGGACAAGGCAGTCAGGATAATGTCACAAGAGTCTCTGTCCCTGGCTCCAGTTCTGATTGTGTGACTATCCCATTCTATACCTGGTAGATTGAAGTCTCCCCCTATTACAATAGTATGATCACGAAACTTCTTCACGACGTTCTGCAGGTTCTCTCTGAGGCGCTCAACTACAACGGTTGCTGATGCAGGTGGTCTATAGAAGCATCCGACTATCATATCTGACCCACCTTTGATACTTAACTTAACCCAGATTATTTCACATTCGCATTCACTAATAACTTCACTGGATATTATTGAATTCTTTACTGCTATAAATACTCCTCCACCATTGACGTTTATCCTATCCTTGCGGTATATATTCCATTCTGTGTCTAGGATTTCGTTACTGTTCACTTCCGGTTTTAACCAACTTTCCGTTCCTAATACTATATGCGCACTATTTCCTTCAATAAGAGATACTAATTCAGGAACCTTGCCCTGGATACTCCTGCAGTTTACCAATATTACGTTAACTTTTCCTGTTTTTGGTCTCTGAGGACGGACGTTCTTTATCAACGATGATAATGTCCTCTCTGGTAAGCCGTCAGGTATTTTATCGTTTCGCCCAAGGGGGGGTCCCTCTAACCTAAAAAACCCCCGTGTGCACGCCACACGTACTCTGCTACCCTAGTAGCTGCTTCCGGTGTGTAGTGCACGCCTGACCTGTCTAGGGGGGCCCTACAGTTCTCCACCCAATAACGGAGGTCGATGAATTTGCAACCATTATAGTCGCAGAGTCGTCTGAGCCTCTGGTTTAGACCCTCCACACGGCTCCAAACCAGAGGACCGCGATCGACTCTGGGCACTATGCTGCAGATATTAAGCTCAGCTTGCACTCCGCGTGCGATGCTGGTTGTCTTCACCAAATCAGCCAGCCGCCGGAAGGAACCAAGGATGGCCTCAGAACCCAAGCGGCAGGCGTCATTCGTTCCGACATGTGCTACTATCTGCAGCCGGTCACACCCAGTGCGTTCAATAGCTGCCGGAAGGGCCTCCTCCACATTACGGACGAGACCCCCCGGCAAGCACACCGAGTGCACACTGGCATTCTTCCCCGACCTACCCGCTATTTTCCTGAGGGCTCCATAACCCGCCTAACGTTGGAGCTCCCTATAACTAATAGGCCCGCCCTCTGTGACTGTCGGGACCTTGCCGGAGAATCGGCCACTGGCCCAACAGGCGAGGCATCCTGTGGTGGCTCGGAAACGATGTCATCACCACTAGGAAGTACCCCGTACCTGTTGGAAAGGGGTAAGGCAGCTGCCACGCGGCCAGATCCCACCTTCGCCTTTCGGCCAGGCACGCGCGAGCCCACCACTGTCCGCCATTCACCCTGGAGTGATGGCTGACCGGTAAGATGCTCACTGCCGGAAGACGCAGCGACATCAGGGGTTCCATGTGATTCCAAGGCCACCGAAGTAGGCATAGGTCTCACCACAGTTGCCCCAACGCCACTACGAGCCGACGCCTGCGCCTCGAGCTCGATGAGCCTAACAGACAAAGCCTCCACCTGCCCCCGAAGAGTGGCCAATTCTCCTTGCGTCCGCTCACAACAACCACAGTCCCTACACATGACTATGTTTACCCTACTCTATACGGTGACAAATTCCCAAGATAATCTTCTGATGAGCTACTCTGATAATCAAGAAACACTCACTGAAATACGAGACGCGAAAACTACGCTAGGTTTTCCCAGAAAAACTATTTAAAAGCTAAGCGCAGCAAATAAGTACAAAAACGCTTTATACAAACAGTACTCGCTGCTGCTGGTGCTCTCGCTCTGGCTGTCACAAGACAACTGCTGATTCAAGTGACTAGTGGCTAACGGCCGCGAAACAAACAAAAGACGGTTTTAGGGCGCTTTCTGTTCTAAACGATCAAGAAAACACTAAGAAATCTAACACGAAAACTACGTAAAGTTTTATCAAGAACTGTTAGTTACTATGCAGAGCAGATAAACACAAATAGAATCCCTTCCTTAGTGGAAGGTCGTAAACGAAATGCAAAATAAACGCTTTATACAAACAGTACTCGCTGCTGCTGGTGCTCTCGCTCTGGCTGTCACAAGACATGACGGTATTGTTTATTGCCTTGTAAAGGGATAAACAAATTTCAAAACAATTTAGGAAAGATATCTGTATGGTGCGAAAATTGACAATTGACCCTAAATGCCGGCCGCGGTGGCCGAGCGGTTCTAGGCGCTTCAGTTTGGAACCGCGCGACCGCTACTGTCGCAGGTTCGAGGTTCGAATCCTGCTTCGGGCATGGATGTGTGTGATGCCCTTAGGTTAGTTAGGTTTAAGTAGTTCTAAGTTCCATGGGACTGATGACCTCAGATGTTAAGTCCCATAGTGCTCAGAGCCATTTGAACTATTTTTGACCCTAAATAATGCAATATGTGAGGTCGCCCACATGAGTGTTAAAACGAGTCCGTTGAACTTCTGTTACACGATAAATCTATCAAATCTAGAGACCGTAAATTCAACTAAATACCTAGGAAGTACAGTTGCGAACAACTTAAATAGGAAAGAACACACACAAAATGTTGTGGGGATGGCAACCAAAGACTGCGTTTTATTGGCAGAACACTTAGAAACTGTAACCGATCTATTAAAGAGACTGCCTACGACACGTTTGTCCGTCCTCTTTTGGAGTAATGCTGCGTGGTCTGAGATCCTTACCAGATAGGACTGACTGAGTACATTGAGAAAGTTCAAAGAAGGGTAGCACGTTTTGTATTATCGCGAAATAGGGCAGGAATTCTCACGAAATTCCATTGAAAACTTTCTCCTCCGAATGTGAAAATATTTTGTTGACACTGACCTGCTTGGCGAGGAACGATCACAATAATAAAATAAGAGAAATCAGCGTTTGAGAGAGGAATAATAGAGAACTATTTTCAAGGTGGTTCGATGAACCCTGTGCCAGGCACTTAAGTGTGAATTGCAGAGTATTCATGTATATGTAGATGAAATAATTGAGGACGTAAAGGTGCAAGTACTACTCTGAGATGAAAGGGTTGGCACGGGAGAGAAATTCTTGGCGAATCGCATTAAACTAATCAGAAGTCTGATAAAAAACTTGGCTTGCACTCTTATTTTTCCCTCTTGGTTCTCGTAAATATTGCGTATTACTCGTCTCTCCCTATAGCTTACTTCCACTTCTCATAGAATCCGAGCATCTCGTTATTTTTTTTTTCATTGTCGAATGCATCTTGTAGATCCACAAAGCCTACGTACGTGTCATAATTTTTCTTTACTCTGCTTTCCATTATCAACTGCAACAACAGAGCTGCTTTCTGCTGCTTTTACGTCTCCTAAAGCCAATCTAATCGTCATCAAACAGATCCTCAATTTTCTTTTTCATTCTTCTGTATATTAGTCTTGCTAGCAGCTCGGATGCAGAACTGTTAAGCTGATTGTGTGATAATTCTCACTCCCATCTACTCTTGCTACCTTCAGTGTTGTGTGTGATATTTTTCAAGGAGCAAAATTCGTTTGTGGTAAATGAAACTAAACCAGTCTTCGATCTAACGACCACAGAAAAAAAAACTTGAATCTGGGAGGACTGCTATATGAGACAGATGTCACTTGTACAGTTAGTGGGTAGAAATCGTGACCGCCATGTACTGTTGTAGTACGCTAGAATACAGAACTGTTCCATCAGTAGTTTCGTGGTACTCTTTTGCGTAACGCAAATGATCTGGATGGGTGGAACAAAACAGTTCCTATTTCAATATTGCTAATATCTGTATTACGGGTATTAGACTGTGGTCCAAGGCACATACAACACCCTCATTGGCATTGTAGCGATAAGGAAGTACTTTTCTGGGCGGTATGACTAACCTGGTGTCTTGCTGCTTCGGTAAGTCCCTCGTAGCACAGTAGTAGCAGTCGCCAGGTTCCATGTAGGTGGTCATCCTGCTGAAGTGGAGTGTTTAGGGATGCCAGTTGTTAATTGCCAACAACGTTTGAACTATACTTGTTTCAATACAGAAATTGCTTTGTCACAAACGTCACAGAATCAGTATTTGCAATATGGCGGCTCTGGACTACGCCATTATATTCGACCCTTTACACACGTTAACACAGTTTTCTGACTTTACATAATGATAGACACTGCCCACGACACGTGGAGTTCTTATAACTAATAACCTCACTTTATATCTTGTTCAACATCTGAAATATGCACTCGCGACCGCTCTTTTAGAGCCGCCCCGGTTACTCGACGGTGCGTTTTGAGTGGCTCCTCGCGACTGACTAGCCCTGTCTTCCCGAAGGACAAGAGAGACCACACCACCTTTCTCTCTCAGCCAGTGGGGATACTTCTCCCGTTTCCTGTACTTTCAACAATTAAGCGTCAATAAGGAGCATTAGTGATGAAATCATAGGAGGCAATGTTGTGCAACCTTAGTAGGGACAAGATCCGACTATTCGGGATTAGGATCTTACAATCTGAGACAATGTTCCGAAACAAACTTCCGTCACCATGTCCGCAAATGTGACGTCAGATCCGCCTAGCAACAGCGATCTGAACGGCCATTGGCTGAAGGTTTGGATATATATATATATATATATATATATATATATATATATATATATATATATATATATATATATATATATATATATGACGTCATATTTGCGGACATTGTGACTGAAGTTTGTCTCGGAACATTGTCTCAGATTGTAAGATCCTACTCCCGAATAGTCGGATCTTGTCCCTACTAAGGTTGCACAACATTGCCTCCTATGATTTCATCATTAATGCTCCTTACTGACGCTTAATTGTTGAAAGTACAGGTATCCTGGCTGCTACTGAGCATTCCCGATCGCATAATTATTCATAATACTTTACTTAAACACGTGAAGGGAATGCACATACGCATTACACATAATGCTCATAATACAAATATTTACAACTCGGCACGTACCGCCTGTGAAAGCTTGCAGTCTTTGATTAACTTCCTCTTTCTATTTTCCTCTTTTTTTTCTAACTCTTTGGATATTAGTGTACACGTGGCTTTCGAAACAGTGAAACGCCTGTGCTGCTCTTGAAGAGGACATGTATCAGAGCCATTGTCAAGTGTTCTTGTGTCAAGAGGTCTCGCTACTGCGCCGTGTTACTCCCGCAATGTTGACGCGGACACGAGCCGCCGTCATTGTACTCGCCGCAGAGATCATCTGACGCAGCAGGCTGTGACATCCTGTTAGCGGTCAACAACAGCACGCCCTGTATCTCACTGTCATTACAAACTCCGTCAGTCCGATGCCTACACCAAGATTGTGCAATAACATAATTATGCCATTAACTATTGTTGTCGAATACTGCCTTATGATCTTTCATCTCTATCCGTCTCCATGCACCTTTCTCTCTCTCTCTCTCTCTCTCTCTCTCTCCCTCTCTCCCTCTCTCCCTCTCCCCCTATCCGTTTTACCAAATCAGAGTCCAAAAAGTCTCGTTGAATGTCTAGCATTTGATGCACCTCACCCCTCCTGCTATCCAAGAAAGGGGGATAACAACAAAATTTATAGGGACTGTCAATACCGTCACTGCGCGATAGCGATGGAAATGTTACCGATGATGGTGCCACTAAAGCGGAGTTACTAAATACAGTTTTCCGTAATTCCTTCACGGAAGAAGACGAACTAAATATTCCGGAATTCGAAACCAGAACAGCTGTTAGCATGAGTGACACAAAAGCAGATATCTTAGGTGTTGCGAAACAACTCAAATCACTTAAGAAAGGCAAGTCTTCAAGCCCAGATGGTATATCAATCAGGTTCCTTTCAGAGTACGCAGACAATAGCGTCTTTCTTAGCAATCATATAAAACCGCTCACTTGACGAAAGGTCTGTTCCTAAAGACTGGAAAGTAACACAGGTCACACCAATAATCAAGAAAGGAAATAGGAGTAACCCATTGAATTACAGACCCATATCACTGACCTCAAGGGGCAGTAGGATTTTGGAGTATATACTGTACTCGAACATTATGAATCACCATGAAGAAAATGACTTGTTGATACATAACCAACACAGATTCAGAAAATATCGTTCTAGTGCAACACAGCTAGCTCTTTATTCCCATGGAAGTAATGAGTTCTGTCGACAAGGGATCTCAGATCGATTCCATATTCCTAGATTTCCAGAAGGCTTTTGATACCGTTGCGTACAAGTGCCTATTAATCAAATGGCGTGCATATGGAGTATCTTCTCAGTTGTGTGCCTGGATTCGTGATTTCCTATCAGAGATGTCACAGTTCGTAGTGATAGACGGTAAATCATCGAGTAGAACAGAAGTAACATCTGGTGTTCTGCAAGGTTGTGTCATAGGCCCTCTGCTGTTCCTGATTTACATAAATGATCTAGATGATAATCTGAGCAGCCGCCTTAGATTGTTTTCAGATGACGCTGTGATTTACCGTCTACTAAAATCATCAGACGATCATTTCCAATTACCCAATGATCTAGGGAGAATTTCTATATGGTGCGAAAAGTGGTAATTGGCATTTCTATTATTAAGCTATGTACACAAATAAACACAGTATATAGCTGCACTTGGTTTTACTCTGATTCACAGAATGTAAACATCCGATATTTTTACAAAGAATATGCATATGACAGATAGTACACTTTACTACGCAATAGTCTGTGGCAAGAGATGCATTGTTTTATGGTACTAATATTACTAGTACAGATTTTACATTTCAGTAAATGTTGCTAACTGCAAGAGTGTCTTTATATCGACAAAAATTTTTTAATGTTGGTTAACAGTTATACAGAAGGTAAACAGCTGGAGTGGAATATTTAATACACAACTAAAAACTTTTTGTAAGTTACAGAATACCATAGACGTTACATCCCAAAATGAACAAGATTATGCAGGAAGATGAATATGTTTTATTATTGTCATTTTTGTTGTTTTGGTGCCAGGATATCCTGGTAATTCCAGAAGAAAAGGTTTTGTGTAGACTCAGTATGTTCATCAGGATTTTTTGTGGTGCTTTTAGTCTGTGGATGTAAATGTCTAATTTTCAAAGTGGTCCGTCTTATGCCTTTCCCAGCAGTGAGTAGCACAAAAAGATTGTCATTGATATCACCAAACGAGGGTTGATTATGAGGAACGTGTGATGCAAAACTGGATTTATTTAAGTTTTTGAGTCGGAGGGCATCCATGTGTGCTTTGCAGTGGTTGCAAAATTTCTCCGTGTTAGGTCTATGTAGAAGCAAGAACAGGAGTATGTGAGTTTGTGTATGCTAGAATTTTTATGCCAATCTCCAGTGGATTTATTATTACGAAAAATATTATCTTCTAGTTTATTGTCATTGTGGAAGGATATTTTTATGTTGTGTGGTCTGAAAAGATTTGCAAGTTTATATGACACTTTGCCAAGAAATGGAATATAGAAAAATTTTGGCATTTCTTTCGTAGTTTGTAATGGTGATGGTGGTTGCTTGAGTTTATTTCGGATTCTTTCAACTAGGGTGTTCATCAAAGAGGCATTATAACCATTATTTTGGGCAATAGACTTAAGTATGTTCATTTCTTTACACGCATCGCCTTCACTGATAGGGGTGCAGAGTATACAGTTTACAGATGACCTGAAAAGAGCAGTGTTAAGTTGGTTCGGGTGGCATGAGGTATTGTTTATGGTAATATCACTGCTGTTGGGTTTTCTGTATATTTGGAAGGTATACTTGTTATTGTGAGTGGAGATAGTCATGTCAAGGAAGTTAATTCCTTCAGTGGTCTGGTGTTCAACTGTGAATTTGATATTTGGGTGCATTTTATTCATTTCATCTGCTGGGTTATTTAGTTCTACTTTTGGACCATTGAAAAGTTTGCTAAGTACTGTATTACCACACAAAAATTGTAAATAAATTATTTTTGCTATTCCCTTCCATCCAGCTTTGCACTTACCAAAGGATCTATGTAATAGTAGTAGTAGTAACTTTATTCATCTGTAGATCTCGTTTTACAAGGATATAGGATGTCAAAGTATTAACAAGTTAAGACCAATTTAAAATAAGCTAATTCGTTTACACATATATTTACAGACTTCTGGTTAGAGAAAAATCATTAGATTTACTCCTGGTATACAATACTTTTTTTTTTTTACAAATAACTTTTTAATTAACATAATGCCACACTGTTCACTCATATCTATCAGTCACTGCACACACTATACACACATTATTTCATAGCACTTTACTCACTACACAGACACACACACACACACACACACACACACACACACACACACACACATGCACACACTGGTGATCTCTGGGTCATTCTCTGTACCACAACTTCCCATTTGCTATCCTGAAAAACTGAGTCAGCATCCCTCCACAACGAGTGAGATGTTGAGCTCTGAAAGAGGAAGAGGTATTAGTATTGTGCTATGCACAACTTGGGGGTAAGTATTTTTAGAAAGGAAAAAAGATGGAAAAAACATAAAGTGAAGGTGTTATGTGGAATATTGGATGTTTTATAATCATTACAATTGTCATTTATTTGCATAACATTTTTTATCAAACCCCTACTCTGTTTTATCCAAGGAATCCTTCAATGTGTAAAATGTACTGCATAACAGGTACTTTTTAGCTGCCTTTTTAAATAAGTGTATTTTTGCAATTTCTTTAATCTCTTTTGGTAATTTAATGTACAGTTTTATTTCTTGGTAGAAAATGCTGTTTTGTCAGAAGATAACTAATTAACTTCTGACTTGTTCGTAGCAAGTTTCACACACACTTGCATTTTAAATATAAACCGCTACTATTTGTCTCTGTTGGAGCCTATGTTATGGTTTACATACCACATTCAGGTAATCGGTACAGAGTACAGCGAGTATATGTAAAAAAATACTGTTGTTGTTTTGGTTGTTGGGAGTTAGATATGCATAGTTACATTGTAGTAATCAGATTAGATGACCTTGCTCGTATCACTTGCATAAGCATTAAATGTATACAAGCTGAATTTGTGGTATGTGTGGTGGGTTGTAAATTTTGCCCCCACACCTAGCAAATCATGAGTGATAGCAAGGGGGAAGGGGGGGGGGAATAAATGCACCCCATCAGTTTTTTAAGCCAACAGAGAGAAAGTGTTGTTGGGCCCACTCCTGCATAGAATCTAGATGTAACCCGCTTTCCAGTTACAAATTACATAGATATTAAATGTTGATAGCAACAGCATCAGTGTTCGTCTGTCGCAGGTAGAATCATTTATTTATTTATTTATGCGTTTATTTTACGTGGCAAGATTAGGGCCTTCAGGCCCTCTCTTACACCTAACCAGGCATACTCAGATTGAACGAATTACAGTTTCTACAGACCACAACATGTTCTTTGATTTCCAGAGATATCGCACTACAGAAAATCGATTTGTCACGATCGGACTTAGCAATCTGGATGCTGGATGGTGCTCGATTTATTCTCATTGTTTCTGGTGATTTTATTGTGGAGTTGGAAGCGCCATACGATTAGTAGGCGTGAGTTCTACAAAATGGTTAATACTCAATCACCGCTGGGACAGTATTCTCTCAGTTGGTGCGCCACTGGAGACGATATCGAACTGCATGTGTTCAGTTATTCTAGCCAAGTCGCGTGTCTTCGTCATGGGCTTGGAAAAAGTGAAGTGGATCAAAGATTTGTTACCGGAATATGATGTCTATAATACTGAGGCCGAAGGGTGTCCCCTACTACCTACGCTCCGATTGAAAATGTGTTTTGACAAAAATTAACCAGTGTTTGGTAAGTTAAATTATTGAAAAATTGGTAATATGATCGTCGCTTGTGAGATTTCTTATATGATAGGAACGTAATGTTTCTTTACGTTAAAATGCGAGTAAATCTTGTTTTCAAAGGATGAAATGCTATTTTTCTTTTTTACATAAAAGTTACATCTGTAATACATGTTGCTGTGGAACCGTTCAACCCGCATTGACCAACTCACTAACACACATCTATGGAAATTCCTATCAGAGCTGTAACTACCAGCTTGTAGCGGTTAAGACTGCTAACGAGAGAGAATAATTTGTTGCAGTATGTTACAGTAACAACTTCTTTGAGACTAAGATACCCACAACTACACTGTGAAGCTGGTCGGCACTGCTACACAGCGCGTCTTCATGTCTCAGCTGCCTGACACAATATGCACACACCTGCACTCAGATGCCGCAACTGCCACAAGCCAATCGACCATCTCTCCACAATTTAGAAATATGCAAGGCGCTCCACGCGGTAAAACTTTGCTGATGTCAAGTTAGTTTACATGGATACAAATAGTTTCATCTACAGGGTGAAAGGCTGCAAACTGTTTGAAATAACTGGGTACAATCCCGAGTAATGCGACATGGATACGCGGCCGATAAACCATACAGAATAACGTTTCAGAACATGGTTTTAGGCCTGATGAAAGGTGAGGTGAATGGCTCACAGACAGTGGAGTTTGTAGGGCTCAGAACGAACATGTCTGCATACTGTAGAGATGCAGCCATCACCCATAGATGGGCAACGGGTGTGAATCGTGCAGCCTCACGGACTCTCACGATCAAAGACTAGAAAGAGTGACTGGTGGATGATGATGAATCTCCTCCTATGATGCAACAAGTAGTCTTTTCGTCATAAGAATCTTCTAGCTGGGAACAGGATGGATCGTGTGTTTTGACCTTTGCAAACGGTGTTAAACTGTGTCAAATAGTATTTATAGGCCGCGCGGGATTAGCCGAGCAGTCTCAGGCGCTGCAGTCATGGACTGTGCGGCTGGTCCCGGCGGAGGTTCGAGTCCTCCCTCGGGCATGGGTATGTGCGTTTGTCCCTAGGATAATTTAGGTTAAGTAGTGTGTAAGCTTAGGGACGGATGACCTTAGCAGTTAAGTCGCATAAGATTATTAAAAAAAAGTATTTGTAGTGTGCCCCACTCTACGCTGTACCAAATGCTTCCATGAGGAATCAATTAACAAACAACTTACAGAACAGCCGCTGTGCGGTGTTTAACAGTGTTTCTGCCGTTTGACTAGTGGCGTACAGGCAAACCATTAACTACACTGAAGAGCCAAAGAAGCTGGTACACCCACCTAATATCGTGCAGGACCCTCGCAACCATGTAGAAGTGCCACAATACGACATGGCATGGACTCGACTAATGTCTGAAGTAGTGCTGGAGGGACGTGACATCATGAATCTTGCGGGGCTGTCCATAAATACATAAGAGTACGATGGGGTGGAGGTCTCATCTAAACAGTACGCTGGAAACTATCCCAGATATGCTCAATAATGTTCATGTCTACAGCCTTTGGTGCCCAATGGAAGTGTTTAAATTCAGGAGAGTGTTCCTGGAGCCACTCTGTAGCAATTCTGGACGTGTGGGGTGTCGCATTGTCCTGCTGGAATTGCCCAAGTCTGTCAGAATGCACAATGGATATGAATGGATGCATGTAATCAGATAAGATGCTACGTATGTGTCACCTGTCAGAGTCGTATCTAGACGTATCAGGAGTCTCTGTAGCAATTCTGGACGTGTGGGGTGTCGCATTGTCCTGCTGGAATTGCCCAAGTCTGTCAGAATGCACAATGGATATGAATGGATGCATGTAATCAGATAAGATGCTACGTATGTGTCAAACAGTCCCCTGCTGACATGCAGGGTCCATGGATTCATCAGGTTGTCTCCATACCCGTGCACGTCCATCCGTTCGATACAATTTGAAACTAGACTCCTCCGCCCAGGAAACACGTTTCTAGTCATCAACAGTCGAATGTCGGTGTTGACTGGCCCAGTTGAGGCATAAAGCTTTTTGTCGTGGAATTATCGAGGGTACACGAGTGGGTCTTTGGCTCCGAAAGCGCAAATCGATGATGTTTCGTTGAATGGTTTGCACGCTGATACTTGTTGGTGGCCCAACATTCAAATCTGCAGCAACTTGCGGAAGGGTTGCACTTCAGTCACGTTGAACGATTGTCTTCAATCGTTGTTGGTCCCGTTCTTGCAGGATATTTTTGCGGTCGCAAAGATGTCGGAGACGTTTTACCGGATTCCTGATATTCACGGCACACTCGTGAAATGGTCGTACGGGAAAATCGCAATTTCATCGCTACGTCCGTGATGCTGTGTCCCATCGCTCGTGCACCGACTACAACACCACGTCCAAACTCACTTAAATCTTCATAACCTGTCACTGCTGCAGCAGTAACGGATCTAACAACTGCGCCAGACACTTGTCGTCTCATATAGCCGTTGCCGATCGGAGCGCTGTATTCTGCCTGTTTACACATCTCTGTATTTGGATACTCATTGCTATACCAGTTCCTTTGGCGCTTCAGTGTATATTCTATCTGCATACAGTTTTAATAAGCTACTCTTAGACAAATACGACACAGAGGTGTTATATTAAAACAGGGGGAACATTGTTCTCCGCAATACTGCCAGCGACAGTGTCTGTTCGTTGCGATTTGGCGCTCTGTATCACAGAAATGGCGGACTTTACCATTGAATTATCCCATCACCTTATTATTCGCCGCCATTTGCGAAATACGCCATGACGTTATTAATTAATACACACTGCACGTGGGACTCACATCCTACTGCGCCTCACGAAATTACATTATGAACCTACATTAATGGCTATAAGACGCTCTCTATGGTTCATCACTGTCCATGCAGGAGTCATAGGAAACAGCCTGCTTAGTTAGTTCTATACAGTTTCCTAGGCGAAGCATAATGTTCGCTTGGAGAAGACATCTCACATATAAAACGACACCTAGGGTTATGATACATGATAAGCCGGATGGGTTTAACTGTTTAACGTGGATGAACACCAGCTGTAGCGTAAAACATGTAAAAATATTTATATATTCACGCTTCAGGGCTCTGTTACTAACCTTTCCTAGGGTATTGGATGGGTCGCAGGTGGCGGATAGTGAACGTTTCACCAGATGTGGAGGACAGCTGCGAATACAGAATAAGCAGTCCTGGACCAAGGCAAAATAAAACCAAATCCACTCTGCAACTGTCTTGTAGGAAGCGGCAAAGTGGTCAATATCTGTTCACCAGTGATGCGGCTGAAATTTATATTCTGGAACTAACCCTTCCAGTCTTAACACACAGAGTTCACTCAACGAGTCTACTCATAGATTTTTCAAAACTGGTCTTACAGCTGACCTACAAAAATCCAAGTTTGGTAGAGAAGAAATTAAATTTTTAGCGCATATGATTTCGCTAGCAGGCATCAAACTTGCTCCCAGTAAGTTAGATGCTATAAGAAACTTTCCACATCCTAAAACGAAACGGCTATTAAAACGATTTTTGGGATTAACTTCATTTTTTCATCTTTTCGTTCGTAAACAACTACTAAATAGTCCGTCTCTTTTGAAACTCTTAAAAAAGAATGCCATCTGGTGTTGGATTTAGAGACTATAAAGCGTACCTTAGTAAATTCAAATATTTTATGCCACCTAAATATGAATTTAATTTTTGTATAGCACGGTCTTGGAGCTTGTCTGTTCCAGGTAAACACAACAGACAAGGGATCAACATATTTAGTTTTGCTAGTAGAACACTTCCAGAGTGTGAACGTTCATATTCGATCACTGAATGAGAAGCCTTCTCTGTCCTATGCGCTTTCAAAAAGTTGAACTATTATATCTGTGGTAAGCATATACGTGTGTACTATGACCATCAGGCTCTTAAGTTTTCTACTGATAAAAAATGTAAATGTCGTGATATGAATATTACTACAAGCGAGAATTGCTAGGTGGACGTTACACTTCAAGAGTACGTATTTGAAATTGTACGTCTACTAGGACAGGACAATATCATACTGGATGCACTCTCTACATTACCCCAAGGCCTCACAGATTTAAATGACATTTCAGAACAGATTACAGACCATAGAATTTTGTTAATGAAAAACACACACTACTGTCAGTAGTATTTAGACATGTGAAAAGACATGGCTGTACTACAAAATCTAGATGACAGATGGCACCTTGTAAAATACAGCTTATTCAGAATACCTCTGAAAAGCTAAAAGCACACTGTAAGACTTATGATGATGTATCATTTTATTCAAGAAACGCTAAGCAAAACAATTGGTATATGTGTGTGTGTGGGTGTGTGTGTGTGTATTCCTGAGTCTTGTAAACACGCTTTAGAATTGCACATTCTTTATTTGTAAGACCGCTATGGAACAGATAAACGATTAAAAAAATTCAACAGGTGTTGTTATTTTTCAAATGTATGAGGTACATACACAACCAATGACAAACATGTTTGGTTTGCCAGAAAGCTAAGCCAGTAAACTAGTGTAGTGACACTGAGTTATCTCCAGTCATACTAGTCAAACCCAGAGAATTAGTCTGGCCGATATTACGGGTCCAGTCCCAGGTGGACACGGTGTTGTAAAATATTTAGTAGTATTTAATTATGTGTTCACAAGATATGTTAAGTTATATACATTAAAATCAGCAACGGCATCTGCCGTAATATGAAGATTCTCGCAGACACATTAATTGTGCTTACAAACCAAACAACGCTACGAAAAAGGGTATATGACAAAAGACTTGGTGAAACCCAGCAATACTATGAGGGAGACCTCGTACTTCTACACACTCATCGACAATCTTCAGCCATACTTAAGAAAAACTGTAAATGTCGTCTACTGTACACAGGTCCATGCAGGATAGTAAACATACGACACCCTGGAAGTTATCTTTTGGCATTACCTCAATCGTTAAGGATCAAAGGACTTCACTGACACCACGACCTAAAATGATATCTACGAGCATAGATTTGCAAATCGCAGTACAAAAAAGTTAAATGTCAAGTATACTAGTGTATGAGCAATATCATGTTATCAGAAATCAACTTATGAAAATTTAGTATAAAATGTCAATTTATTCACGATAATTTCATTTCTTCCTTTAATGTTTGCCTAAGGCATGCTGATTTCTGAGTTCAGTTTTGCTGAATTGTGTTTTTATAAGAATATTTTACACAAAAATGTGTGATAAATTTACTTATGTTTCTTCAAACAGAAATGACCTATAATGCTAAAACGTTGTTCAATGATGTAGATTAATTTAATAGCTTAAGAAAAGGTAATACATCAGGCGTAAGATCAAACTGGAACAGTAATTTAAAATTATTTGAAGAAGTTTTCTGAGTAATGTGAAACTATATTAGTATGTAAGCGGCGATACTCACACGAAGTAGATCACTTCGAAAACTTTTAATAACATGGTGGAATGACTAGCACAGAAACTAGAATTTTTCATTTGAAGGAATACTTTGCGCGCACATGCGTGGAAAATTTTTTGTAAATTTTGAACACAATTTTAATTTAGCCCAATATGAGCCGATGTTTTGTTCATTTGTTAAGTTTGAATAGTTATTAAGGACTTAGTGAGGACTTAAATTTGGAATACCAAACATTATGTGTATCCCTGGAGCACAAACACGCTCTTTGTGTGCACGTTTTTACAAATTCAAAAACCAATATTGTGCATTTGGCACAGCCGCATATGCAATAAATAAACAAGCAGATATTTTGTTGTCTTATCATTAAATAGTGAAATGTGTGAATAACCTGAAACCTTATAGAAACAAAATGACAAGCTATACACAAAAAGTTCCACTCATTACGTGGAGAGCTGACGTGTAAGAGAAGTGTATAAGCAATATTTAAAAACAATGAATATGAATGTGTAATTATGAAAGTAATAAGATTAGTACAGATCTTTAACTTAAACCGGTGGGTTCTGTAAATAATGTCGTAAACAGTGGAAAATACAGTGTGTATAACTTTAAACCTGCACATCGGACTTCCTAGGTGGGAAACGCGTGTGTCAACTCTGGAAAGAGCAATATGTGAGATGTGAACACGAAGTGTTGCGTTGGTCAATGTTCGTTGAACTACAGTGCCAGCGCAGCCACAGTGAAAACACATTGAATTTCACTGAAGCACGAACCAGTGACGTCCTGGGTCGGTGCTTCCATGTGTTGCGAGGATGTGAGACAATCCGAAAGCTTGAAATATACGCACAAACACAGGTAAATAATCGGGCCCACAAAAGTAGCAGCATTCACGGAAGACGAACAAGTACTAAAGAAGCCACCAGGCTAACTGGCTGCTTGTAATTGCCACATGCAGCAACAATGCCCACGGCAACGCTCTTCAAATGTTCGATGGTGCGTGGGTACGTGTGGTGATATTTCAAATAAACACGCAAAGTAATGATCACGGACACAATAAATGAAAAAAAATTCACAGGATACTAAAAGTGCGGGATGGTAAACTTCGTACACCCCTGCATTAAGAGTTGTGTAGTGCAACTATAATTGATAAATGTTTTAAGGGTCCATATGTACTGTGTTTTATGTATATCGGTAGTGGTAAACAAGGACGACAGAAAAATGACATTTAGTCTTAGCAGAAACAATATTGATCACATTTCACCCTAAAGACAAGTAAGCGAACCACCGGAAAATTTGCAGTAATGTTATGTATATGTTCTACGTTACAGGAAATCTGCAATTGTTTGTATATTTATACACACTGAAGATCCAAGGCAACTGGTACGCCTGCTTAATATCGTGTAGGTCTCCCAGGAGGACGTTGAAGTGGCGCAGCACGACGTGGCATGGACTCGACTAATGTTTGAAGTAGTACTGCAGGGAATTGTCACCATTGATCCTGCAGGACTGTTCATAAATCCGTAAGACGTTGCAAGATATCCCAGATATGCTCAGCAGTGGTCATGTCTGGGAAGTCTGGTGGTCAGCGGAAGTGTCTAAACTCACAAGAGTGTTCGTGGAGCGACTCTGTAGCAATTCTGGAAGTGTGGGATGCTGCGTTGTCCTGCTAGAATTTACCAAGTCCCTCGCAATGCACAATGGACATGAATGGATGCAGGTGATCAGACAGGATGCTTACGAACGTGTCACCAGTCAGAATAGTGTGTAGACGTATCAGGGGTCCCATATCACTCCAACTGCACACGCCCCTCATCATTACGGAGCCTCCACTATCTTGACCAGCCCCCTGCTGACAGGCAGGGTTCATGGATTCATCAGGTTGTCTCCATACTGTACACGTGCATCCGCCCGATACTATTTGGAACTAGACTCATCTGACCAGGCAACACGTTTCCAGTCATCAACAGTCCAGTGTCGGTGTTGACGGGCCCAGAAGAGGCATAAAGCTTTGTGTCGTGCAGTCATCAAGGATACACAAGTGGGCTTTGCGATCCGAAAGCCCACATCGATGATGTTTCTTCGAATGGTTTGCACGCTGACACTTGTTGATGGCCCAGCATTGAAATCTGCAACAATTTGCAGAAGGGTTGCACTTCTGTCACGTTGAACGATGCTTTTCAGTCGTCGTTGGTCCCGTTCTTGCAGGATCTTTTTCGGCCGCGGCGATGTCGGAGATTTGATGTTTTACCGGATTCTTGATATTCACGGTAGACTCGTGAAATGGTCGTGTGGGAAAATTCCCACTTCATCGCTCGTGTGCCGACTGTAACACCATGTTCGGACCCACTTGCAGTTTGATAATCTGTCATTGTAGCAGCAGTGACAGATGTAATAACTGCGCCAGACATAGCCGGCCAGAGTGGCCGAGCGGTTCTAGGCGCTACAGTCTGGAACCGCGCGACCGCGGCGGTCGCAGGTTCGAATCCTGCCTCGGGCATGGATGTGTGTGATGTCCTTAGTTACGTTTAAGTAGTTCAAGGGGACTGATGACCTCAGATGTTAAGTCCCATTGTGCTCAGATCCAAGAAGACAATACCCAAAAAACTGCCATAGTGTTGACGGTATCTCGGAATGTGCTTAATATGGGTAAAACAATCTCGCAAAAATCGAAAATGCTCTATATCCTTCACGGAACAAATAATTTATCCGATTCGCTGTGTTGGTTATGTATGTGGGAAATAGGTCTCATCTTGGAACAGATATGATTTCCGTGCAATGGAATGGTGAGCCGTGTGTAGAAGAAAGGGAAGCATTTTCCGAATCAGCTTCCACACCTTTGCAGAAGATCCACACACCACTCGATGTTCATCTGTGTCAAAAGTGTGACATTGAGGGCAAAGTGGCGAAACTGCCATGTTAATGGAATGTAGTCGAAGTTGTGTCATGTATTTCCCATTAATGAAAGATACCAGATGCCATGAGCGTTTGTGTCGAGGAGGTGGTGGTGTGCAGGAGGTCAGACCACAGTCCATGCGACTGTAGGGCACCAGGTTTCCATCACATTCTGGGCATGGTCTCTCATCATTCAGCGCTTAACACCACATGCTGTACGGTTTTAGTACAAGGAAAGTCTGCTAGGGCGTAACTGTATTTTATGAAGAAAGTCTGGGCGCTTCAGTCCGGAACCGCAGTGCTGCTACGGTCGCAGGTTCGCAGGTCGCAGGTGCCAGAAGACCTCAAGCAACGACGATAGCCGCAGGCTTTATCAGATTCACAAGGCCGCCCCCAGCGGTCCAATCCATTGAATTTCTGCCTGTCATTGTTTAGAGGGGGCATGGCATACGAACTTATAGAGTATTGTGAAATAACATTCCATGTTATATTGATGTCATTGCATTTTGTAACAGTCATAATTTATCATGGATCAATGTGAAGAAGTCTTGGCACATTCGTCATGCCACGAGAGTGTCGAAGAATATGCTGGAAGGTGGCTCACACTGATGTTCCAACTTATCTCTGTCAGCTGCCTGCATTCCGGATCCTGGAGATGTGCAACATTCAGTTTCCATGTGCTTTGACTGTGCTACATCCTCTGCCACTGGAGGGAAACAGAGCAAAAGTAGCCAATATAGTCGGAGAAGCAGTTGCCAGGCCTTGAGAAATATAGACACGATCAAGACGACTTGCTGAATGGCTGGTGATATTCGTATAGCCAGGATGATCAACATGATCATAGTCACAAGTATTGGGAAGGTTCAGTTTGTGCACTAACAGCTCCAGTTCCTGTCATTTCGTAAAATGGGGATGTTGGTCTTTCTGGGACAACACAAAACGATGTCACCACCAAGAATAATCGTTGCCCACAAGCGACCTCTTCTGGAAAGAATCGCAAGCATTCCTGTTACTTGGCCATGTTCGAGGGAGTAAAGATATTGACGATTCAGACACCACGGAAGGTAACAGAAAGACCCCTAGGCGGTGCTAGGTAAGTCACTCGTCAAGCAAAATGCCCTCTGTTAGGAGTTTAGCCATGCCGCTACCACTGTCAGCACATGGGGTTAGATGTACAATATGGCTGTAGACAGCCGAAAATGTCTATAGACGAACTTCTTGTGGGAGGACAACATCGAGGTCCGATGCCCGCAGTATTTCAGGGAGCAATTGTAATTTTACATGCATGTCAATGGTGCTGACATTGACTGAACTAATTCGATAAGCTTGTCGCGGAATTGTTACTACTAGGACGCTCATTGAGGCACATCCTAAGCTGAAATCGAGAAAGAGCTTCTTGACAACTACTGAGGCTCTCATCGAGAATCCACGTGCGGCAAGGATCTCGCGATGGCGGGAGAAATGTCGGTATTTGGGGGAATGGATGGCTCCAAAGGAACAACTTCCCCTGGACATTCGGAGAAGTGGTCAATATGGAGGTCTCTCAATAGATTACGGTCAAACACAACGAGATGCAAGACGAATCTGCGGACCTAGGGTTTCTCTGTGGACTCCGTTCTTTGCCAGTGTGGCATTGAGCAGACTAACAGCCATTTCCTTCAGTGTTCCTCATCACCAACCACCTGCACCATGCAAGACCATATGAGAGCTACACCAAATGCACTTGAAGTGTCCAATTTTTGGTCTTCTTTTGTGTAAAATTATGTCAACATATGTATTTTTTGGTATTTCTGTACTTTTGACGCCATAAATAAATTGATACACGAAGACGAACAATATACAAAAGCGTCGCCCTAGCAGGTGCACATTCCCATCCACTACCTCTGTCGATTATCAGTCATGATTTGGAGCAGCAGCATTCGTTGCTGTCAAAACGACGTGCGTTTGGTCTTCGACATCATCAAACCACATAGAATTGCGTGGATAGAGTGAGTGGCGAGTCTGAAGGTGGTATTGTGTTTGTGGCGGAGGAGTGGCGTTGGCCCACCTGCTGTCCAACATCCAAGAGTGCAGCACCTGGTATGTGCGACAGTGGATTCAACACGGCTGGCGGGCTAGCTTGTGGTTCCGCCACAGAATCATCTGTCGAGAGATGGTCTTGACTAGTGGGATCCTAGTCGTTTTGAGGATGGTGTTCGGCAGGTGTCAGATGAGGTGATCCAGTGCTTCCAACTTCTCTTCAGGGATTGTTGGTTACACGTATGACTTCAGTGTCTCAAGACGTCTAGGAGTCCTGATGATCAGGCACAAAAGCATCAATAAGCACGATCATAAAGGTCCGTGCCCTCCACCAAAGGTTGCTCACCACAGTGTGAGATGTGCACAAGGCAGTGTAGCAGGTGGCAATGGCAAATGCATCATCCTGTCTGCAACACGTTCAGGTGCTACTGGAGACAGCAAAAGTCAGCACAGACTATGGCTGAAGGTCATTTTGGATAATCTCGACAAACATCAGCAGGAGTGTCGTTGCAGTGGTCGAGACTCGCTCGAACCCAGGCAGTAGCTGTGTGATCCTGAATTACATACAGCAGGAACGAACACGTCCTTCTTGGCCACATCCTGACCACATCTTTGGCTGGCCACGATAAATTATAATTACACTGCATCCGCCTTTATAAATGGTGTAATGAGTGTAAGTGCAGATATTTTTATATGTGGTACCTTAACATGTGCACACATCAGAATAAGTGTTGGTTGTTTTTTCTCTGCGTTATTCTTCCCACAAACGTATCAAATACTTTACAACCTGATGCTTTCTCCACACTCGTATTGCACCACAAAGTGAGCTACGTCTGCCAGTATAGACTACCTGCTTTGCATCCATCTGACCACACTTCAGCATCAGACTGGCTGCCCAAAGGGAAATAAGCCTTAACGACTCTTGCCACATTTACTTGGAGGTAGTAATCGTCCTACAACCATACAACTTGTAATGGCTACAATTATTAATCTGCTAATGACGTAAATGTAATGTTGTTCAGTGCATCATCCTCAGTCACCAACACAAATATTTGCTCTTACACCTGCTGTCCACCCTGATGGTTGAATGGTGAGCGTGACCGACTGTCGTCCTAAGGGGCTCGGGTTCGATTCCCGGCAGGGTCGGGGATTTTCTCCGCTCAGGGACTGGGTGTTGTGTTGCCTTCATCATCATTTCCGGCACGCAGGTCGCCCAATGTGGCGTCGAATGTATTAAGACCTGCACCGAGGTGGCCGACCTGCCCTGTAAGGGGCCTCCCGGCCATTGACGCCAAACGCTCGTTTCCATTTTACTTATATCCGCTACACTCTACCTATGAAGAACATCACATGTTTGGTCAGCTTGATGTGGAACTGTCTCACCCTTTTGAGAACAGGGTAGATGGTAAATTGAGCTCACTTTTCAGCTTTAAGACTAATCACCTTTCCACGTGGGGAGAATGCAGATACCACCATCTCCAAAGGGACCTCGAAAGTGAGTTCAGATGCACAAATCATCCGTAGTCCAAGTCCCGCATGTTCCACAATTACTTCACCAATGTGTCCATCTGCGTGACTGAGTTTAAAACTACTTGTAGCTGCTCGTAGAATTCTATCACATACTTCAACATTAATCCGTTTCACATACAGCACACTGTTCACTGAAGACACGTGGATGTCACCAAGTTTGTTAGAATAAACCTACACTGTTCAGATGCCTTCGATCATGCATTATCAGTCGAAAATCTGATCTTCAGTGCTGATTTGCAGTGGAAATAAGTCATTCCCTTTCTAAAAGAAGCTGAATGACACAAACAATTGTATATATGCCTGGTGTCTGTCCCTTTGGACATGGGGGAAGTGAACAGGGACTGCAGATAGGTGGCGCTCGGTGGGAATGTGAATCAGCCGTGAGGTACCGAGATAGTCCATGTGGTGGCGATAAACTCTGTGTCCCGGGTGGCACATTGGCTAACGCAGCTGCCTGTTAAGCGGGCGATCCCGTCTTCGAATCCCAGTCTGACACACATTTTCACTCGTCGCCGCTGATTCCGCGACATGTCCCTATGCAGCTGACATCACTTATCCCTTTCCTTTCCTTTGTCCCCCTCCACCTTCAGTTTACATATATTGACACAAACAACTCTGAGCGAGAGTTCGGTGGCAAGGCTGTTGCAGTCGCAGGTTCGAATCCTGCCTCGGGCATGGATGAGTATGATGTCCTTCGGTTAGTTAGGTTTAAGTAGTGTTAAGTCTAGGGGACTGATGACCTCAGATGTTAAGACCCATAGTGCTTAGAACCATTTGAACCATTTCGGTGGCAAGAATGTAAAAAAGACGTCTATTTCCACTTCGACTATCTGAACACGCTCCCAGGATCGATCCAATTTCCATGTATCAGTAGTCACAATTCTTATGCTCGTATAATTCATTATACCTGCAGCAGAGACACATTCTATCACCATTTTAGCCATTGAGGCTTGGATACATCATTTATGGTTACAATATCTGTGTTTATACAGTAGCTGTATCTTCACAATACAATATACTTGAGAAATACAGACATGTCTGAAAGGACAGCCACTGTCTCTGACGATTACGGCTGTCTGGAAGATATTGTATTTTGGAGATGCATACACAGTATCACAGACATTGTAACCATCAACGACTTTCAGTAATGTCAGGTGGCTACAATTCCATAATCATCTTTTAGCACACATGTTTCTTTTTCTTACATTAGATGCGTCTAGCAGTGCTTTCAGCGCAGTTCTGGTTCCCTTCTCTTTCAATAAAATGGAAGGCATGGTCTTTGCGTGAAGGTTTTCTCCACAGAACCCAAAAGTCGAAGAGGAGATCAGGAGAACATCTAGGTGCCTTTTCAGATTTCGTCGGGGCGACCAAACCAGATCGTCTGTAGGGCGCTTTTGACATTGTGATGAAAGTCTTTGGAGGAGTCGAGTTGTGAACACCGGGGCAAGTACTGGTGGAACTACAGAGAGAGAGCGATAGGGACAGTGGATGATGACGGGATTTCCATGTGGCTTTTCGTGGATGATGAGGCAATATACGAAAAGGTCAGAATGCTAGAGAACTGTGGCAAAATGTGGGAAAGTTGCCGAGTATTGTCTCCTGGTGCAGGTACTGGTGTTTGACCCTGATCGTAAATAAATGTTACGTAATCTGTAAAAAAAAAAAAAAAGGCTGAAACGCCTGTTGTTTGATATCAGGTAGGACTGATTCAGTAAGTAAATCGAGAAGACTCAAAAGAGAGCAGATTTGGTTTAGTAAACATGGAAACGTCTTGGAGATATTCGTCAAACTCCAGCGGCAGACGTTACATCAACATATGTTAGAAATCAATAAAATTGGGTTACAAAATATGGGTAAAAGTGCACTTAACGGATTACGCTTCCGCGACTTTTCTTTTGCGTGTTACTGTTGGAAACGGTCAGCGCAGTGCACGACGCCAAGTGGGCAGGGCTGCAGATGAAGCACCATCAACCGGCGTTCCGGCGTCGTTCAGTAACAGTCCAGTGCAGGGGTGCCCAAACCGTCGATCGCGGTCGAGCAATCGATCACCGTGGCTTTGTAAGTCTATCATTCAAAACACTTGTCCGAAATTTGTTTAACTGAGCTGTTCTTATAAAATATCAGTTTGTTGACAATGAGTGTTTCGCACGGTATTCGCTAGCAGTAAATCTGACAACACTGTCTCCACTTCTTTCGTCTACATCTTATTTCACCGCCTTTTACGTTCGCGCCAAGTAACAGCCTTTCCTCCCGCATGTGCTAGTGAAAAATGAGTGCAGCCAAACACAGGAAAACATGGCAACACGGAGACCTGCTATTGCACACCGAACTTCGACGGCTGAGTGGACGTATGGTTCTAAACAGATGTAGAGAACTTCTGCCAGCGACAAAATTTTTTGTGTCTGAAAGAGAGGAAGATTACCCACAACATTATGATTTGAGCTGGTTGTTGGACCTGATATGACAGGTAACTAAATGGATTAAACGAAGAACTTCAAGGCTTAGAACTAACCGTCGTAACTGTTATGTTTTCTATAAATTGTTTCGTGCAAACTTGATCTTTTGAAAGCACAGTTGCGGAAATTAAGTATGAAACACTTGCCTCAAATACAGTAAGAATGGACGCATTTGTTTTCACTTGTGTAATATCTCGAAAATCGAGTGGTCGGTCTAGATCTTTTGATTGAGAAGAAATTACGTTCTATGTATTTTGCGTAATTAGAATGATTAATTTTGGCTACGATATTGTTTTGTACTTAAGCCTTTTAAGTCAGATGCTCTCTAAATGGACCAAATTACATGTAGTAGATTCCAAGCCCAGAAACTTTGCGCACTCTAGAGTGGATCTCACACACAACTGGGATCCATGCATCAATAATGAGAATTTTGGTCCCACATGAAACGCACTGCTAGAAAATGGTAATGTTACGAGGGCTGTTGGGAAAGTAAGGAACGATAGGTCGCGAAATGGAAACCACAGTGAAAATCAAAACTGTTTTATTTGCAACAGTTAGTTACAACTTCTAGCTACTTATCTCCATAGTCGCCGATGCGACTTAGACGTTTGTCGTAGTGTTGTACCAACTTTCCAATACCCTCGTTATACAAGGCAGCCACCAGTGTTTCCCGCCAATTCTCTACACTGGCCTACAGCTCGTTGCCTGTGTCAAAATGTTGTCTTCATAGCCAGCGGTTGATGTGAGCAGAGATGAAACTCAGAGGGAGACAATTACGGGCTGTATTGTGGGTAAACAAACATTGCCCCTGCCCCTGAGATCTTGAAGAAGAAAATGCACAACAGTTATGTAATGTTGGCTGCATAGCTTCAGGCGAAATTTCTCACCAGGCCCTCGTCCTTGGCGGGAGACACTTACTGTTGTGGGTATCTTTTATGTGCTCCCTGTGTGCTCTGAACTAAAAAGAACGACGTAACGCGATCGACGGACATACTAGAGACTCTGCCCAACACGTCTGTTCAAAACTTGATAGGATTTTCACTGTGGTTTTCATTTCGCGACCGATCGTTCCTTACTTTCCGAATAACCTTCGTACATTATCTCACTGAGGACGATCCACATCGTCAGGTTTAGTTTGCAGTTTGGGCGACATGGGAGCTGGAGACAAAAACTGTTGTTTCCACTGATCTCTACATGAACGGAGAGTAAATGAGCAGAATCACATATCCTCAGCTGATGGAACCATCAAATATAATTGCCTCCTAGCAAGTAAGATGTGGTGTGGAATACGGGATTCTCGTTTTCTTGGGTCCTTTCTTCATTCAGTGTACACTAACAGCAACCCGTTACTGCATTTGTTAGACGAAGATGTGCTGCTCTCTGAAAACGGGACGTTTCAAACTTTATTCCATCTCGAGGGTGACCCACCTCATTAACGGCTGTTTGGCTATGCCTAAGGGGATATCCAGGTTCCTTGAGGATGAATAGGTCGTAGAAGTCTGGTGCAATGGACGCCACTTTCTCCAGATTTAGATTCATTACATTTGTATCTGTGTGGAAATATTCAGGCGTCTGTTCACACCTCACAGAGTGGTTTATTGATGCTTGTGCTCGCCTTCTGGGACATATGGGATAACACCAACTTCACAACGTGCTGGACAATGCACTGAACACATCCTTTAGCTTTTACGTGTTAGCATCAGTATTTCCCATCAGGTCCCACGTCACCTGTAAGGAAGAAACATCAAGTCCTTACTCAATATTTTTTTCATATGTCACATAACCCTTTTTACGTTTGAAAAGGTGGACACATACGTTCCTGCAGCTACTATGAATCAAGACACAAGAGAATTGAAGACTTTAGCTCCTGCTGGCTGTGGACATATATCAATGTGACAAGTTGGAAATTTGTGCCACATTACGATTCGAACCAAGATTTCCTGCTCATTAGGCAGATTTGCTGACCATGTGCCATCCACACACAGTGCTCATCGCAACTGCAGGGACTACCCTAGCACACCTCATGTCAGACCCAAATTCTCAACTAGACCACAGACTACTGACGTAGTGCCCCTGCTCACTATCTTCATTAGTCGTGGCATCTCGCCAATGATGAGGTGGTCCATGTGGTTGTGGTGATCACTGTGTCCAGATGGCGTACTGGTCAGCGCATCTACGAGGGTGAGTCACATGAAAACCTTAAATATTTTTTTAAATATTATTTATTGTGCAGAAGTGGTACAAAGCTGTATCGCTTTTCAACATAATGTCCCCCGCGCTCAATGCAAGTCCTCTAGCGTTTACAAAGTGCATAAATTCCTTTAGAAAAAAATTATTTTGGCAGTCCGCACAACCACTCAAGCACCGCGTGCCGTACCTCTTCATCAGAACGGAACTTTTTTCCTCCTATCGTGTCTTTGAGTGGTCGAAACATATGGAAATCACTTGAGGCAAGGTCCGGTGAGTATGCTGGATGAGTAAGATACTCAAAATGCAGGTCTGTGATTGTTGCAACTGTTGTACGGGCAATGTGGCGCCTTGCATTGTCATGTTGCAAAAGGACACCTGCTGACAGCAATCCACGTCACTTTGATTTGATTGCAGGCCGCAGATGATTTTTAGGAGACCTGTGTATGATGCACTGGTGACAGTGGTCCCTCTAGGCATGTAATGCTCCAAAATTACGCCTTTTTCGTTCCAAAAGAGAGTCAGCATAACCTTCCCTGCTGGTGGTTCTGTTCGAAACTTGTTTGGTTTTGGTGATGAGGAATGGCGCCATTCCTTGCTCGCTCTCTTCGTTTCCGGTTGGTGGAAGTGAACACAGGTTTCGCCCCCAGTAACGATTCTTGCAAGGAAGTCATCACCTTCTCGTTCAAAGCGCCGAAGAAGTTCTTCACAAGCATCAACACGACGTTCTCTCATTTCAGGTGTCAGCTACCATGCCACCCATCTTGCAGACAATTTGTGAACCTGGAGCACATCATGCACTATGTGGTGTGCTGATCCATGACTGTAAACATGCTGCAGTGTCATTCAGTGTCACTCGGTGGTTTTCCTTCACTATGGCTTCAACTACTGCAATGTTCTGTGGAGTCACAACTCGTTGTGCCTGACATGGACGAGGAGCATCTTCCACTGAAGTCACACCATTTGCGAACTTTCTACTCCATTCTCAGACTTGCTGGTGTGACAAACATGCATCACCGCACTGAACCTTCATTCGTCGATGAATTTCAATAGGTTTCACACCTTCACTACGCAAAAACCGAATAACAGAACGCTGTTCTTCCCTGTCGCAATTGGGGCGGCTATCTTTATACTGATATTGCGAAGGTACGTGTGCATCTGCACTATGCTACCATCTACAGGCCATTCTGCACGTTGTTTGTAGCACGCTTACCAACTTACAGGATAACGGCGCGAAATTTGGATTTGTTATTACAAATGTAAGGTTTTTCATTTGACTCACCCTCGTACCTCATCAGGAGACCCAGGTTCGAATCCCATTCTGGCACAAATTTTCAACTTGCTCCATCGATAACAATTTGTGCCCGTTGGCAGCTTAAGTCTTCAATTCCTTTGTGTATTAATAGACTACTGCCCATTAAAATTGCTACACCACGAAGATGGCGTGCTACAGACGCGAAATTTAACCGACAGGAAGAAGATGCTGTGATATGCAAATGATTAGCTTTTCAGAGCATTCACACAAGGTTGGCGCCGGTGACGACATCTACAACGTGCTGACATGAGGAAAGTTTCCAACCGATTTCTCATATACAAACAGCAGTTGACTGGCTTATACCTGGTGAAACGTTGTTGTGATGCCTCGTGTAAGGAGGAGAAATGCGTACCATCACGTTTCCGACTTTGATAAAGGTCGAATTGTAGCGTATCGCGATTGCGGTTTATCGTATCGCGACATTGCTGCTCGCGTTGGTCGAGATCCAATGACTGTTGGCAGAATATGGAATCGGTGGATTCAGGAGGGTAATCTACATCTACATGACTACTCTGCAATTCACATTTAAGTGCTTGGCAGAGGGTTCATCGAACCACAATCATACTATCTCTCTACCATTCCACTCCCGAACAGCGCGCGGGAAAAACGAACACCTAAACCTTTCTGTTCGAGCTCTGATTTCTCTTATTTTATTTTGATGATCATTCCTACCTATGTTGGTTGGGCATTCGGAAGAGAAAGTTGGTGACTGAAACTTCGTAAATAGATCTCGCAGCGACGAAAAACGTCTTTGCTGTAATGGCTTCCATCCCAATTCGCGTATCGTATCTGCCACACTCTCTCCCCTATTACGTGATAATACAAAACGAGCTCCCCTTTTTTGCACCCTCTCGATGTCCTCCGTCAATCCCACCTGGTAAGGATTCCACACCGCGCAGCAATATTCTAACAGAGGACGAACGAGTGTAGTGTAAGCTGTCTCTTTAGTGGACTGGTTGCATCTTCTAAGTGTCCTGCCAATGAAACGCAACCTTTGGCTCGCCTTCCCCACAATATTATCTATGTGGTCTTTCCAACTGAAGTTGTTCGTAATTTTAACACCCAGGTACTTAGTTGAATTGACAGCGTTGAGATTTGTACTATTTATCGAGTAATCGAATTCCAACGGATTTCTTTTGGAACTCATGTGGATCACCTCACACTTTTCGTTATTTAGCGTCAACTGCCACCTGCCACACCATACAGCAATCTTTTCTAAATCGCTTTGCAACTGATACGGGTCTTCGGATGACCTTACTAGACTGTAAATTACAGCATCATCTGCGAACAACCTAAGAGAACTGCTAAGATAGTCACCCAGGTCATTTATGTAGATCAGGAACAGCAGAGGTCCCAGGACGCTTCCCTGGAGAACACCTGATATCACTTTTACTCGATGATTTGCCGTCTATTACTACGAACTGCGACCTTCCTGACAGGAAATCACGAATCCAGTCGCACAACTGAGACGATACCCCATAGGCCCGCAGCTTGATTAGAAGTCGCTTGTGAGGAACGGTGTCAAAAGCTTTCCGGAAATCTAGAAATACGGAATCAACTTGAGATCCTCTGTCGATAGCGGCCATTACTTCGTGCGAATAAAGACCTAGCTGCGTTGCACAAGAACGATGTTTTCTGAAACCATGCTGATTACGTATCAATAGATCGTTCCCTTCGAGGTGATTCATAATGTTTGAATACAGTATATGCTCCAAAACCCTACTGCAAACCGACGTCAATGATATAGGTCTGTAGTTAGATGAATTACTCCTACTACGGAACGCTGTGCTGGATTCCAACGGCCTCGTATCACTAGCAGTCGAGATCAAAGGCATCTTATACGCACGGTTGTAATGCATAGTGCAGCCAAGTCTCGATCCCTGAGTCAACAAATGGGGACGTTTGCAAGACAACCACCATCTGCACGAACAGTTCGACGACGTTTGCAGCACCATGGACTATCAGCTCGGAGACTATGGCTGCGGTTACCCTTGACGCTGCATCACAGACAGGAGCGCCTGCAATGGTGTACTCAACGACAAACCTGGGAGCACAAATGGCAAAACGTCATTTTTTCGGATGAATCCAGGTTCTGTTTACAGCATCATGATGGTCACATCCGTGATTGGCGACATCGCGGTGAACGCACATTGGAAGCGTGTATTCGTCATCGCCATACTGGCGTATCACCCGGCGTGATGATATGGCGTGCCATTGGTTACACGTCTCGGTCATCTCTTGTTCGCATTCACGGCACTTTGAACAGTGGACGTTACATTTCAGATATGACCCGTGGCTCTACCCTTCATTCGATCCCTGCGAAACCCTACATTTCAGCAGGATAATGCACGACCGCATGTTGCAGGGCCTGTACGGGCCTTTCTGGATACAGAAAATGTTCGACTGCTGCCTTGGCCAGCACATTCTCCAGATCTCTTTCCAATTGAAAACGTCTGGTGAATTGTGGCCGAGCAACTGGCTCGTCACAATACGCCAGCCACTACTCTTGATTAGCTGTGGTATCGTGTTGAAGCTGCATGGGCAGTTGTACCTGTACACGCCATCCAAGCTCTCTTTGACTGAATGCCCAGGCGTATCAAGGCTGTTATTACGGCCAGAGGTGGTTGTTCTGGGTACTGATTTCTCAGGATCTATACGCCCAAATTGCGTGAAAATGTAATCACATGTCAGTTCCCGTATAATATATTTGTCCAATGAATACCCGTTTATCATCTGCATTTCTTCTTGGTGTAGCAATTTTAATGGCCAGTAGTGTACGTATGATCGGAAATTCTTCGTGATTAAAAAGCAGTGCAGCGTCTCGTGGATGCGGTTTGGCCATAGTTGTTCCAGACTAAAGCCGGGCCACACTCTGAAACACAAAGTCGCCGAACGTGGCACAGGAAATGCGTCTGCATTTTTTTAACAGACACCTGCAGCTTAACAAGTGATTTTTCACGCTCGTTTCCGCCAGTCATGCCCATTTTTTTTCTGCTAGCGCTTTCGTCCGTTTTTTCACACGTCAGAAGCGCTAATAACAGGGTCTGGGTTTTAACGGAAGCGTGTGACAGTCATGCGTGCCGGAAGAATAACAAGGCCCGGAGGCTCGGCAGGGTACAAATATGGCGGTGACCTGGCCTGTGGCGACACTTGGTGGCCGACCAGCGAGTATGGATCATCAGCGATTTGTCGACATGAAGAGCTACTTCGCTTTCGTATTTGCAGCTGTCGCTCTCTTCGCCGTCGCAAAGGTAAACATAAGCTCAGTTTTGTGCACACAGTGGTGAAGCAACACACGGCTCTTGCGGCAGGAAACTGGACATCTCAACCGCATCTTAATAACGAGAACAAAACAACTGGCTGTACATAGGCCGACATGTTTGTTAGAAAAAGCACACTGGAAAAAATTAAACACTACCCATGAGACAAATACCGCATAACAGCTCCTCTAGCCTCATTGCTGGTTTGGTCTTCGTCCACTGGTTTGATGGCGCTCCCCATGCTGCCCTGTCCTGTGAAAGCCGCTTTATCTCTGAACAGCTACAGCAAGCTACAGCCTTCTGAATCAGCTTACTATATTTATCTCTTGGCCTCCCTCTACAATTTTTTTACCCCGCACACTTCTATCCAGTACTGAATTGATGATCCCTTGATATCTTAGAATGCATCCTATCAACCAGTCCCTTCTTTTAGTCAAGTTATGGCACAAATTTCTTTCCCTGCCAAGTCTGTTCATACTTCCCCATTACTTACTTCATCTACCTATCTAATCTTCAGCATTCTTCTGCAGCGCTACATTTCACTTCCATACAGGGCTATACTCCATACAAATATCCTCATAAAAATAATTCCAAACATCTATATTCGATCTTGACAAACTTCACTTCTTCAGAAACGCTTTACTTGGCATTGCCAGTCCACATTTTGTATGTCCTCTACTGCAGGCATCGTTATTTTGCTGCCCAAATCACAAAAGTCGTCTCTTACTTTAAGTGTCTCAGATGGCTCTAAGCACTATGGGACTTAACATCTGAGGTCATCAGTGCCCTAGACTTAGAAACTACTTAAATCTAACTAACCTAAGGACATCACACACATCCATGCCCGAGGCAGGATTCGAACCTGCATCCCGCGTCCGGCCATCCTGATTTAGGTTTTCCGTGATTTCCCTAATTCGCTCCAGGCAAATGCCGGGATGGTTCCTTTGAAAGGGCACGGCCGACTTCCTTCCCCGTCCTTCACTAATCCGATGAGAGAGATGACCTCGCTGTCTGGTCTCCTCCCCCAAAACAACCCAACCCAACTGGAACCTGCGACCGTAGCAGTAGTGCGGTGCCGGACTGAAGCGCCTAGAACTGCTCGTGCCACAGCGGTCGGCTTTAAGTGTCTCGTTTCCCAATATAATTCCTTCAGCTTCGCCAAATTTAGTTCGACTACATTCCATTATCCTTGTTTTACTTCTGTTGGTGTTCATCTTATATCCTTCTTTCAAGACACAGTCCATTCCCTTCAACTGCTCTTCCATGTTCTTTTCTCTGACAGAATTACAATGTCACTGTCGTACCTCAAAGTTTTTATTTCTTCCTCCTGAACTTTAATTCCTACAGATTTTTCTTTCGTTTCCTTTACTGCTTGCTCAGTGTGAAGATTGAATAACATCGGGGATAGGCTGCAGTTCTATCTTTCTCCTTTCTCACCTACTGCATCCCTTTCAAGCCCTTCGCCCTTTTCGTTCCAAAAAAAGTAGCCATCATTTCTCGATTCTAGATCGGAGATTGCTTAACTTTTTTTTGTTTGGGCGAACTTTAATGGCGCTACTACATTAACTGTTGTTCCGATTCTGCGTTTGTGCACGATATTCACTTCTCGCCGCCCATAACACTGTGGAAAACGAATCATCTGCATCTTGTCTGTAGGGCTCCAAAAACTGTGGTGTACTACGCATTCTTTGCTCTTTGGACTGATCAGTAAGCATTTTTGGAACCCACCTCGCGTGCAGTTTGTGATATGCAAGCTGTTCGGTGAGAGCCATGCAAATTGGGGTTCCAGAAACATTTTGGAATTCATTAGCCAGACAACTAATAGTCACTCGACATAGTTTAGAACTTTTTGGTCCGCAGCTCGTGGTCGTGCGGTAGCGTTCTCGCTTTCCGCGCCCGGGTTCCCGGGTTCGATTCCCGGCGGGGTCAGGGATTTTCTCTGCCTCGTGATGACTGGGTGTTGTGTGATGTCCTCAGGTTAGTTAGGTATAAGTAGTTCTAAGTTCTAGGGGACTGATGACCTCAGATGTTAAGTCCCATAGTGCTCAGAGCCATTTCAACCATTTCGAACTTTTTGGTTCGCTTGATCAACGATGTCGTCGGTCAGAGTACTGGGACTGCCACTCCGCTGTTCATCGTGAACATTTGTGCGGCCAGAGATCCAAGTGGGTGACTATTTTACTTAAAGAATGTTTTACCCAAGATGACGCAATCATCATTTAACCATACAGTAGAGCTGCATGTCCTCGAGAAAAATTACGGCTGTTGTTTCCCCTTGCTTTCAGTCATTCGCAGTACTAGCGCAGCAAAGCTGTTTTGGTTGATGTTACAAGGCCATATCAATCAATCGTCCAGACCGTTGCCGCAGCAGCTACTGAAAAGGCTCGTCTCTCAATAGATACACGTCTGTTCTGGTTCTACCTACGGTACGGCTATCTGTGTCGCTGAGATTAAAACTAAAGAAATTGGAGAAAGGGAGGAAATTAAGGAGATGGCACCTGGATAAGTTGAAAGAATCAGAGGTTGTTGAGAGTTTCAGAGGGAGCATTAGGCAACGTTTGATTAGAACAGGGGCAAAGAATACAGTAGAAGACGAATGGGTAGCTTTAAGAGATGAAATAATGAAGGCAGTAGGGGTCAGGCAGGTGAAAAGACGAAATCCTAGAATACAAGGAATACTGAATTTATTTGATGAAAGGAGAAAATTTAAAAACGCAGCAAATGAAGCAGGCTAAAGGGAATAGAAACGTGTTTAAAATGAGATTGACAGGAAGTGCAAAATTGCTAAGCAGGAATGGCTAGAGGACGAATATAAGGATTTAGAAGCACATTTCTCTAGGGGAAAGATAGATATCGCCTACAGGAAAATTAAAGAGGTCTTTGGGGAAAATAGAAGTAGCTATATGAATATCAAGAGCTCAGATGGTCAACCAGTCCTAAGCAAAGAAGGGAAAGCAGAAAGGTGGAAAGAGTGTATAGGGGATCTCTATAAGGCAGATGAAGTTGAAAGCAATATTATAGAAACGGAAGTGGACGCAGGTGAAGATGACATGGGAGATACGATACTGTGAGAAGAATGTGACAGAGCTCTGAAACATCTAAGTCGAAACAAAGCCCCGGGAGTGGACGATATTCCGTGATAACTACTGATAGCCGTGGGAGAGCCAACCAGGACAAAACTCTTCCACCTGGTGTGGAAGATGTATGAGACAGGCGAAATACCCTCACACTTCAAGATTAATGTAGTAATTCCAATTCCTAAGAAAGCAATTGCGGACAGATGTGAAAATTGCCGAATTATCTGTTTAATAAGTCATGGTTGCAAAATACTAACACTAATTCTTTACAGAAGAACGCCCGCCCCTGGCAGCTGAGTGGTCAGCGCGACGGAATGTCATACCTAACGGCCCGGGTTCGATTCCCGGCTGGTTCGGAGAGTTTCTCCGCTCAGGGACTGGGTGGTGTGTTGTCCTTATCATCATCATTTCATCCCCATCGACACGCAATTCGCCGAAGTGAGGTCAACTCGAAAGACTTGCACGAGGCGAACGGCGTCCCCGACGGGAGGCCCTAGCCACATGCCATTTCCATTACAGAAGAATGGAAAAATTTATAGAAGCCGATCTCGGGGAAGATCGGTTTGGATTCCGGAGAAATGTATGCACACACGAGGTAATACTAACCCTATGACCTATGTTAGAAGATAGGTTAAAGAAAGGCAAACCTACGTACTGTATATAGCATTTGTAGGCCTAGAGAAAGTTTTGACAGAGTTGATTGTCTTTGGAATTCTGAGGGTAGCGGGGGTAAAGCACAGCGAGCGAAAGGCTATTTGCAATTTATACAGAAACCAGGTAGCAGTTTTTAAGCGTCGAGGGACATGAAAAGAAAGCAATGGTTGAAAAGGGAGTGAAACACCATTATGGCATATCATCGATATTATTCAATATGTGTACTGAACAAGCAGTGCAAGAAACCAAAGAGAGATTTGGAGTAGGAATTACAATTCATGGAGGAGAAATAGGAACTTTGAGGTTTGCCGATAACATTGAATTTCTCTCAGACAGAAAAGGACCTGGAAGAGCAGTTGAACGGCGTGGAAAATGTGTTGCAAGAAGGATATAAGATGAACAAAAGCAAAACGAGGATAATGGAATGTAGTAGTATTAAATCACGTGGTGCTAAGGAAATCAGATTAGGAAACAAGACATTTAAAGTAGAAGATGAGTTTTGCTATTTGGGCAACAAAATAATCAGTGACAGCCGACGTAGAGAGGATATAAACTGCAGACTGTCAATGGCAAGGAGCCGGCCAGTGTGGCCGAGCGTTTCTAGGCGCTACAGTCTGGAACCGAGCGACCGCTACGGTCGCAGGTTGGAATCCTGCCTCGGGCATGGATGTGTGCGACGTCCTTAGGTTAGTTATGTTCAATTAGTTCTAAGTTCTAGGCGACTGATGACCTCAGAAGTTAAGTCGCATAGTGCTCAGAGCCATTTGAACCATTTTTTGAACCAATGGCATGGAAAGCATTTTTGAAGAAGCGGAATTTGTTAACATGCAACATAGATTTAACTTTTCTGAAGGAATTTGTATGGAATGTAGCCATGTATAGAAGTGAAACATGGACGATAAACAGTTTAGATAAGAAGAGAATAGAAGCTTTCGAAATGTTGTGCTACAAAAGAATGCTGAAGATTAGGTGAGTAGATCACGTAAAATGGAATATGGATTTAACTGTCAGGAAGTCTTTTCTGGAGGTATTTGTATGGAGTGTGCCATATATGGAAGTGAAACATGGACGATACACAGTTAAGACAAAATGAGAATAGAAGCTATCAAAATGTTGTGCTACAGAAGAATGCTGAAGGTTGCGTGGGTCGATCACGTAAGTAATGAGGAAGTTCTGAATAGAATTGAGGAGACAAGTTTGTGGCACAACTTTACCAGAAGAAGGGATCGGTTGATAGGACATATTCTGAGACATCAAGGGATCACAAATTTAGTATTGGTGGGAAGTTGGGGGGGGGGGGGGGGGAATCGGGAGACCAAGAGATGAATATACTATGCAGACTGAGAAGGGTGTAGGTTGCAGTAGGTACTCGGAGATGAAGAGGCTCATACAGGGTAGAGTTGCACGGAAAGCTGCATCTAACCAGTCTTCGAACTGAAGACCACAAAAACAAGTTGCAAAACGCAAATGTACACTACTGGCCATTAAAATTGCTACACCACGAAGAAGATGTGCCACAGACGCGAAATTTAACCGACAGAAAGAAGATGCTGTGATATGCAAATGATTAGCTTTTCAGAGCATTCACACAAGGTTGGCGCCGGTGGCCACACCTACAACGTGCTGACACGAGGAAAGTTTACAACCGATTTCTCATACACGAACAGCAGTTGACCGGCGTCGCCTGGTGAAACGTTGCTGTGATGCCTCGTGCAAGGAGGAGAAATGCGTACCATCACGTTTCCGACTTTGATAAGGGTCGGATTGTAGCGTATCGCGATTGCGGTTTATCGTATCGCGACATTGCTGCTCGCGTTCGTCGAGATCCAATGACTGTTAGCAGAATATGGAATAGGTGGGTTCAGGAGGATAATACGGAATGCCGTGCTGGATCCCAACGGCCTCGTATCACTAGCAGTCGAGATGAGAGGCGTCTTATCCGCATGGCTGTAACGGATCGTGCAGCCACGTCTGCAAGACAACAACCATCTGCACGAACAGTTCGACGACGTTTGCAGTAGCATCGACTACCAGCTCGGAGACCGTGGCTGCGGTTACCCTTCACACTGCATCAAAGACAGGAGCGCCTGCGATGGTATACTCAACGACGAACCTGGGTGCACGAATGACAAAATGTCATTTTGCGGATGAATCCAGGTTCTGTTTACAGCATCATGATGGTCGCATCCGTGTTTGGCGACATCGCGGTGAACGCGCATTGGAAGCGTGTATTCGTCATCGCCATACTGGCGTATCACCCGGCATGATGGTATGGGGTGCCATTGGTTACACGTCTCGGTCACTTCTTGTTCGCATTGACGGCACTTTGAACAGTCGACGCTACATTTCAGATGTGTTACGACCCGTGGCTTTACCCTTCATTCGATCCCAGCGAAACCCTACATTTCAGCAGGATAATGCACGACCGCATGTTGCAAGCCCTGTACGGGACTTTCTGGATACAGAAAATGTTCGACTGCTGCCTTGGCCAGCACATTCTCCAGATCTCTCACCAATTGAAAACGTCTGGTCAATGGTGGGTGAGCAACTGGCTCGTCACAATACGCCAGTCACTAGTCTTGATGAACTGTGGTATCGTGTTGAAGCTGCATGGGCAGCTGTACCTGTACACGCCATCCAAGCTCTGCTTGACTCAATCCCCAGGTGTATCAAGGCCATTATTACGGCCAGAGGTCGTTGTTCTGGGTACTGATTTCTCAGGATCTATGCACCCAAATTGCATGAAAATGTAATCACATGTCAGTTCTAGTATAATATATTTGTCTAATGAATACTCGTTTATCATCTGCATTTCTTCTTGGTGTAGCAATTTTAATGGTCAGGTGTATTTCCACATATCCCTTACTGTCAAGGTAGGAAGTGAAGTAGCCGTTCACTTCGAGTTGTGAGAAGCTGAATTTTTCCGTTTATTCTGCACAGCAGCGTACACTCTGTTCATGATAAGAATGAACCTAATTTAAACAAAACGCGACGATTGGTCAGATACCATAGCACACGTACACTGATGTTGTTGTGCTCTTGGAAGTAGGTCCTATTTATGCATTAGATATATTTTTACTAAGTTATGTTAAATGAAACTTTGAGCTATTCTAATGTATTAACAGCCATCAACGTCTTTCTTAATCACGCCTTAGGTATGTAGTTTTTACTTCAAAAATCGTCTGCAGCCACAATCTCTGTACTGTTATAGTCTGATTTTCGCGCTGTTAATACGCAATATGAAAATGGCTGCAACTCCCTGATGTTCCGTAGTAAAACACGCATGTTGAACACGATTGAAAAGTGCCGAGAAATAGGTTGTTCTCAATGTTGCAAAGTAGGAGAAATTTACAGAAGAAATCGGCTTTGAGGTTTCCCCAGGGACTGTACTTGATACAGCTTAGACACACGCGCACGTTAGATGTGTAGAGGAATCGGTAGCGTAGTAGGTTGATAATCTAGTGCAGTTCATGGCTCGCCTAAGTCATCTTTTTTTCCGTTCAATTTGAAATACCTACATCTAACAATTATAAAATTCATCATCATTTTTATGAATAATACACGTGTTCTTGTTTCTAATTACATATTGCATGCATTGGAAATAATCTTATTCCATTCACCCCCCCCCCTCCCCGCCCCCTAGTGTAATCGGACTTCGCCTTTTGTGCCACATATACATGCTTCACACAGTCAAAGAGAAAGACTGGACGTGATGAAAGCTGAAAAAGCAGTAAGGCTCCCTCACACAGTGAAAATAAATTTACAGTTTCAAGATAGCAACTTCAAATATGTACCGAATGTTGTGAATATATATATATCGATATATTGGGGGGGGGGGGGGAATATCGCCGATATATATGTTAATTTTGGAAAAATATCGATATATCGATATTTTATTACCACCACTATTCCCTATCCACAAAATGAGCAAAAACTCTTGCTGGCGCTCTGTCGAAACTTTGAAATTTCATTGAGGCCGTGTTTGCGATCCCGGCAAAACTTGGCTAGGGGCTGGACGGCTCTCGGAATCATTACCGTCACTGGTGGCTAACTTGGGAGTTTTTCCAAAACTGGAGGGAGAAGTCAGAATTTCTGTTGAGAGACTCTGCCTTCTGCGTCTACGAACAACGGTCTTGCTGGCATCCTCGCGGGCCGCACACGTGAAGATGAGGCAAGTACGCTGTTAACTGCCGTTCACATGCAGTTGAGTACTGGAACTTTGGTGAGATTCGGCCAGTAATGGTTTTCCGTGAAATAGTTCAGGTGGCGCGGTATTTGTTAACTTTTCGGAGTTAGCTGTTTTGACAACTGATGACTGCTACTAGTTGTTTTATTTGTGGGATCTGTGAACGGTCTATGTTCTTCCGAGTTCACTTTTCATTAGCACTTGCTAATATGCTGCTTTCTTCACCATAGGAAACATTCATTACACGGTCCTAAAATTGCTACCAAGATCTGACTTGGACATAGTTGTACCTTTCATTCATTCATTGTTAGCTCGTTGAGGTTTTGCCACTTGAATGCCCGTTAATGGAAATAAAAAGCATCTTTCGTAAGGGTGAATTTTCTTTTAATGGTTAGATGCCTCTTTAAACTAAATGTTCTGTCGTATAATGGCTGACATGTATATTTCATGTATGTCTATTAACTTTTTAAAGATGGACCTACCTCTGTTAAACTGAGATATTACCTTTTAGAACTAAATTTGCTTGAAAGCAAGGGAGCTTCATTGTTTTCCGATCACGGTGCTTTAATATTGAATCTCAGTGGTACAACAACAACCGCTCCATATTACAGTGTGGCTGTGTGATAGAGTGCCGGCCGTGTGGCCGTGCGGTTCTAGGCGCTTCAGTCTGGAACCGAACGACCGCTACAGTCGCAGGTTCGAATACTGCCTCGGGCATGGATGTGTGAGCTGTCCTTAGGTTAGTTAGGGTTAAGTAGTTCTAAGTTCTAGGGGACTGATGACCTCAGATGTTAAGTCCCATTGTGCTCAGAGCCACTTGAACCATTTTTGATAGAGTGCTCGCCTACCATGTGTCTGGCGTGGATTCGATTCGTATGTGAAAATTTCAAACAAAGGTGCATGTTCCATGAAAATTTCACTGAGGGCCACAATAATTAAGGATGAAAAGGAATTTATATTGTGATGTTTCTTTTAGCGCAAACAACCTTTTATAAACGATCAGTAATTAAGAGTTTATATTTACAACTAAAATCGGATTTTTGTGTGCAATATGTAACTAAAAACAAGAAAACGTGCTTTTTCTATGAAAGTAGCAATTAGACACTGTTAATTAGCATATATTTGATGAATTTTCATATTTAAATGATGTAGGTGTGAGAACTGAACGGAAAAAATCGAACAAATAATGACTGAAACGAGACTCGAACCAGCGATTACCAGACTCGAGCGCTACTGACTTTTTTCATCTTTACATATTTTAAATGTCATGGATTTGTTAACAAGAGATACAATATTGTTAAAAAATTTGAATCAGCCGGAAATCGACCCTAAACTCCCCATATGGCAGGGGAGCATTCTTACTAGACATCCACACAGCCTGTTGAGAAAAAATCGACCTTGCATTAGCGTGTTAAAGATTGCCGGAAAACTTCAAAGTTGATTTATTCGAGAATTTTTTACGGTTGGATCTAACAGGTTTGGGCAATTAATCTGAGAGTGCTGAATTTCACGTATCAAAAAAAGTAACTCAATTTCTGAAGCCACTTCGTATCTGATACTACAGTCAATTCCACCACGAGCACATTGAAACTGAAAATATTCTGACTGTCGCAGACGCGTACAGTCAGTGTATCTTGTAGAGCACAGTTCGCAAATGGAAGAAAAGAGTCGTAGGATTATTTAACCTCTACGTGATCTGTATTTGGAGTTGCGAACATGGACAACCATCAGTTGTGTATTGGAATGACGACAATGAAAATTTGTGCCGCTCCGGGACTCGAACCCGTCTCCTCCTTTTATCGCGAATGATCGCCTTTGCAATAGGCTATCCGAGGGCGCTTCATAGCCAGACCCGTACTTCCATATGTGGTCAACCACGCGTCTACAACCTGTACTCGTACTTCCATTATTCGTATATTCCCGTACGAGGGAGACATTTTTATTGAAAGTCACTTGCCTGAAGTCGACGGATGGATATGCTATCGCAGAAGCACGATAGAATGTTCCTTCGGACATGAACAACTCGGGGACTGCAATGTCGTCTTTATCGTCTTGTCGACGACAAGATCATTACAGTTGCAGCACGGACATGGATGGGTCGCGTATTTTTCAAAGAAGCCAGCCTAGCATATAGCTGCGGCGAGTTAGGAAGTCCGTATGGCCGCACGGGGAGTCGCACTGCTGTCTCCCTGAATCTAAATCCTGCGTGTTCCCCCTGCGTCAGTCTGATTGGAAAGAGCAAATGGAGGGGGGAGGCTGACTAATTGTAGTGTTGTGCCATGTAGCCTACGCCAGCCGCTGTAAAATGAGATGCAGTTTACAAACTGCAGATGTAGATTTGGATGATGCGAGTTCCACTGCTTCCCTCCCGTACAGCGAAACTTACACGGTCTTTCTGTTTCATGTGCCTTTTCCTGGTCTCGACACCATCCAGATCATCTGTAGAACCCAGTGCGTCGTGGCGGATGTGGATTCTGTGCGTGAAGTGGCATCGACTATTATACCAGGAACCATGGTAGGACTGCTGTACGGAGTACGTAGAAGCACACGCTACGGGCAGTGTTGCATGTTGTTAACAAGCGTCCTGCCACACCCTTCAGTCCTTATTCGCTGTGAATCACGCCATATTTCAAAAACACATGGCTTCATTCAAACTGCCCCACATGCATTTGTTAGTTAGTTAGTTAGTCACGCCATTGATCATTTGAACGATTCTTTTATCGGACTGATATGGAATGAGTTACTTTATAGGATACGTAACCATGATTAGTGCTAACATTAATGAATGCACTATTTTAGTCCTACTCATGCAGCTACACTTAAAAACAAGTATGTTTTCAATGGATATCATATTTTAAACAGAAATTCGTCTGCGGAATAGAAGAAGTTGACCAGGAGACAAGGCACGCCCCGATAGCTCAGTGGCGCCGGCACGGTAGCTCAGTGTGTTCTGTCAGAGGGCTGCGTGTTCACTGTAATAAAAAAACTGAGTCAAGGAATGAACGATTAACTTGAACGGATGTCTTTTGACGTCTGCCCAGACCAAACGCAACGAACTGTACCGAAAAAAAGAAAGGTGGTCAGCGTGACGGATCGCCGTCCCACGGGCCCGGGTTCGATTCCCGACTGGATCGGGGATTTTCTCCGCTCGGAGACTGGGTTTTGTGCTGTCTTCATCATCGTTTCATCCCCATCCGGAGCGCAGGTCGCCCAGTGTGGCGTCGAATGTAATACGGTCTGCATCAAGGCGGCCGGATCAGACCCGCAAGGGTCTTCCCTGTCAATGACGCCAAACGCTCATTTCCAGTTTTACCAGGAGAAAGGAGGAACGATTTTAAATTGGACTTAAAACTTGTTTTTCTGCCTGTCAGACATTTTATAGTATCGGGAAAATGGTCAATAATTTTTGTTGTTGCATATTGGACTCTCTTCTGTGCCACTGACAGCTTTAATAGCAGGTAATAAAGATCATTTTTCCCTCTAGTGTCGTAGGCATGGACCTTACTGTTCTTCTTTAAATTGTGATGGATTATTTATGACGAATTTCATCAGCATCACTTGACGCTCGATCTCTTCGCCGACGCCGACGGCGTCTTCAAGCAGGATAACACAAGACCAGAATTGTGTGACAGTGGTTTGGGGAGCGTGATCGTGAACTCTGTTGACGTCCGGTCGCTAGCTCGGCCCCGCCAACCACCAGTTCGTCATTTGCGAGAACTGCGTGACGTGTGCGTACACATCTGGTGCCACGTACCTCTGTAAACTTACCGAGAGCTTGTCAGTTCCATGCCAAGTAGAATCGCTTCTTTACTTCTGTACACAGGTCTATCAACATGTCATTAGCAGGTGGTCATAACGCCATGGCTCATCAGTGTACATTTGGAAGGCATTACCGAGGCCGATTCCACTCCTTCGCACAAGATCTTTTCAACTGGCCTAGGTGTTTTCAGGTTTGTTCCTTGTAGCACCTAGCAAGGTCATGTCAGACATCTGAGTACTGTAGACCTACTTACAGTGAAATCTATAACGAAGTAGTAAGCAGCCAGCTGCATCTTTTTCAGAAGGTTATAACTATCGCATTATTTGCGAGTGTCAACAACAAGATCCATACAGCAAAATGCAATTCGGAGCGCATGCCACCAGAGACTGTGTCCAAGTCTTCACCATGACACACGACCCTCTTCCACCTTCTGCCTCTTGAGTGCAGAGGGCGGGGGGGGGGGGGGGGGAGGGGGGGGGCGCTCATGGAGAGCAGTGTCAGCTGCCTCTTCTGTTTGGTGCCACTGGCAGCCACCTCATCTTGACTGGCAGCGTTGTGTGCAGGTCTTCTTCTTCAACTTTTCTTCTTTTCGCACCTCCAGCTAGCTAGCTGCAGCTGCGAAAGTTCGGCAAGTGGACGATTCTGAAGTTCACACAGTGTGGCCTGAGCTCCCAGTTGGTGCACATCGACAGCGCAGAAAGATACGTATATGGCTTCTTTTCTGCGTAGAGTCTTACTTAAATTGCGTGTGAGTTTCGTATAGAAGGCGTAATTTCTAGTTACTGTAATCGTAAATTCAGGTAGATTGTAGCGCAGTCATTAGGCATTTGTACAGGTTAGTTCATACTTTCTTTTCGTGTTTCCCTTGCGTTATCTAGGCACGGACTCGTGTTTCAGTAACTGTTGTGAGGTGATCCACATGAGTTCCAAAAGAAATCCGTTGGAATTCGATTACTCGATAAATAGTACAATTCTCAACGCTGTCAATTCAACTAAGTACCTGGGTGTTAAAATTACGAACAACTTCAGTTGGAAAGACCACATAGATAATATTGTGGGGAAGGCGAGCCAAAGGTTGCGTTTCATTGGCAGGACACTTAGAAGATGCAGCCACTCCACTAGAGAGACAGCTTACACTACACTCGTTCGTCCTCTGTTAGAATATTGCTGCGCGGTGTGGGATTCTTACCAGGTGGGATTGACGGAGGACATCGAAAGGGTGCAAAAAAGGGCAGCTCGTTTTGTATTATCACGTAATAGGGGAGAGAGTGTGGCAGATACGATACGCGAGTTGGGATGGAAGTCATTACAACAATGACGTTTCTCGTCGCGGCGAGATCAATTTACGAAATTTCAGTCACCAACTTTCTCTTCCGAATGCGAAAATATGTTGTTGAGCCCAACCTACGTAGGTAGGAATGATCATCAAAATAAAATAAGAGAAATCAGAGCTCGAACAGAAAGGTTTAGGCGTTCGTTTTTCCCGCGCGCTGTTCGGGAGTGGAATGGTAGAGAGATAGTATGATTGTGGTTCGATGAACCCTCTGCCAAGCACTTAAATGTGAATTGCAGAGTAATCATGTTGATGTAGATGTAGATGTAGATGAGCCTGGCATACTTTCATGTGTCTTTCTACAGGCGTGTGCGTCGTGCACTTGCGTGGGCTTCGTACACACCACATCTTCCTTGCTGCACTTGGCGACATGTACCAAGAGTACTGCTCCTTCTTCTAGTTGCAGTCTGCATTGCTGGCCAACTAGAGCACCTCAATCCCCTGGTCCTCCATGATGGCAGCAACCAAGAGAGGACTTTGTTCTCCCGTGGCTTCACTTCCGTTTCGCCATGCAGATATACAGGGTTGTGAAGGCGAGTGATTCGAGCAGCAGAATACCTGCCAATACACAGCTGTTCCACGGCTGCACACCAGTTTAAATACTGTCGCTGCGCACAGATATAGAGCCTGTCAACATAGCGCCATCATTGTGGAACCGCACTCTACTGGCAGCAGACCTGGCTCCTCTCGTGGCAACTGCCTGAAACTCTGTGGGCAACAACTCTGAGTGTTGTAGTTGTCCGAAACGTGTACTAACATATGAGGCGTGGATCAGTGTTTGGCAACAGGGGCTTGTGCCTGTTGTGGCAGTAGATTCCTGAAGTGTGGCTACTAACGTGACCTGAATGTGATGTTCACTACAGGTTGATATCTTGTAGGAGAGACACAGCAGTAAAATATTTAAAAATGGATCTGAATCTAGTGAGCATAGAAACGGATTGTTTTTTCTAGTGTTGGGTTGGTGCATAAGTTCGTAGTTTTTAATAAACACAACAGATACATATAATGGTGGCTTTAGTTGTCAATAATATATTCTGCTTCACTGTTTACAACAGTATCATCAAGTCTCGAGCGCATTTTCATACAGAAAGGAAGTGCCTTGAAGATTGTTCGATAGAGAGCGGAATAGGTGGAAATCTGGCATAAGATAAGCTGAAGAAGGTGGGTGTGGAATTACTTCCCAATCCGACTCCTGTATAGCGTTTCTGTCAGTGTAGCAGAAATTGGGCAGGCGTTATCTAGGAATAGCATCACTTATGCTGCGTCAGCAATACATCTGAGTTGCCGACAATAAATGTCAGAAGTGATTGTTATACCTCAGGGAAGCAATTCATAGTACACTACACTGTCGCTGTTCCACCAAATGCATAACATATTTTGTGGATGTCCGACAATTGACCCATTTACGATAATTTTACGCCCGTGGTACGATAGCTTCCTCGTTTCAGGTTTTGAACACTACTGGACGTTCGGTTCTTCAGTCGTGCCCGTATGGAAGTGTCGTTCATGTACGCCTATACAAATAAACCGCATGGAGGTGGTCAGCGTTGCTGTTGGTTAAATGTGTGTATAATCGCTGGGTAGGTTTCATCACCACCGAGACGCGCCGGCGATGTGCCACAGCGAGGCTGCAGTATAAAACGTCATAACCTTACGGAACTGTATGCGAGGAGCAACCTTCATAACTGTACGGAACTGTATTCGAGGAGGAGGAACTGTGTGAGCTAGAGTGATTAAACGTATTTCACCTAGTGACAGTGACATATTTCGAGCGAGATACCGACGTCAACCCCAATTTGGTACTGAAATAATTCAATGGCGACACTTGAAAACTTGCACCAGATTGGGGCTCGAACCCGGATTTACTGCTTTACGCGAGCGACCGCCGTAATACATACATAGTACAGAGTGGGGCAGAATGGACTGCCTAGTTTCAAACGATCACTGAAGCGCGCGCAGGTGCAGTAGCGGAGTGGAGTAGTGGCGTTAGGTGGGGGAAACGACGACATTTTCAGTAGTCACCGTGTCGTGGTTTGGTGAGCATCGAGGATGTTTTTAAAAACAATAGTAGTGTCTTAGCGACGCAGGGGGCTTTTCGTAGGCGGTTTGAATTGAATCTCGATGCCGGGGTCCCTAATACTAAAACCATTAGGAAATGGATTACTAGTGTTAGGGTGACAGAATATGCACTTCCTAGAAAACCACCTGATGGACCTTAAAGTGTGAGGACACCTGAAACCATCGTGGCAGTGTGAGTGTCCATCGAACAGTCTCCACTGCACTGCGTGGGAACATGCTGTTACTTTTGGAATATCGTCCGGAAGAGTAAGGCGAATTTTACACTCTGACATTCGCTTACACACCTACAAGTTGATGGTTGCTCAAGAACTTAGTCCAGAAGACTGGGTGAAACATACAGATGCGTGCAGTGCAATATAAGTGTCTGTGCAACCCAACGCAATTCTGTGATCTAGCCATGAAGTGCATTTTCAACTATCTGGCTCAGCAAATAAGGAAAATTTTTGCTACTGAGCGACTGAACATCCTCTTGAACTTCACCAAAGACCTCTCAAAGCTCAAAAGTGACAGTTTGGTGCACTGTATCTTCCATAGGCATTGCTGGGCCTTATTTCTTTTTAATCTGGAGGTGCAACTGTTGCCGTGAACTCTGTCGGCTAATGTATTGTTAGGTGGTGAAGAAATTTTTGCTCCTCAAAATGGTGAAGACTATGACACAGAAGTCTTTTGGTTTCAGCAGGATGGTGCCACAGCTCACACTGACCATCATTAACACCACATTCATCAAGAACAGTTTCCCAGTCCCCTGATCTTCTTATGAGGGGATGTTCTGTGGCACCCCTGCTGTCCAGATTGGAGCCCCTGTGATTTTTTTCTTTGGGGATATGTCAGAGCAGAGGTTTACAAATTTCGACCAAGGATCTCGGAAGCTCTTCAGAGGGCAATTACAGATGTCACTGGAATAACACAAGATACACTGAGAAGAGTTTTGGAAAACTTTTTTGAAAGACTCAATATGTACATAATTCGCCAAGATCGTCACCTGGATGATATTATTTTCAAAACCTAATGAAAATAAAATGGTATTGAATGTAGCTTTCAGAAGTAAAAACCTGTTTTAATTATCCTTATTGGTTTTTGCATAATTCAGTCGTCAAATCTGGGAGTCCATTCTGCCCCCCCTTCTGCCCAACCTTCTGACATATGTAAGCTTGGCTGCTTTGATATCCTCAGTGTGCAAGCACAATTGGGTCTGAACCTCTTGCAGGAATGCAGCAAACACTGCAAGCAAAATGAGATAAAGGGACAGGGAAACTGCTTGATGGTGTGTGTTAGGTTGAGAATTTGGATCAGACAGTAAATGTACTCACATAGCCGAATCTGCTTAAGGTGACTACTTGCGTAAAGCAGCAAATCCAAGTTCGAGTCTCGGCCTGATACAAATTATCAACTTTCCCCACTGAATTATTTCCGTGCCTATTTGTGACTGATGGTGATACCTCCATCAAAACATGACATTTACAGTTGTTGTAACATAAACAGTGGTGCCTACTCTGTCACCGAACTGAAATGACTAACAGAACTCACGTAATCATACCATTTCACGCGACTTTAATTTCCATTTGGGAAACATATTACATGAATGCTCTATATTGGGCATGCTAAAATGTGCAGCCGAGTTTGGTGGCAAATGTAGCGGATATACTGATACAGCGGAACGATTGAACGCAATTGCTATGTTCGAGTTCGAGGTGAAAGATCTGATGAAAGGCACGGACACAGTTCCCCGAATTACATATTTTGAAGATTTCTCAAAATACGAACTATGAGATGCCTATCCAAACATGGGAATACCTTTAACGATATTTATGACAATGTCATTGACTGCAGTATCCTGTGAAGACAGTTTCAGCAATAGTAAGATTTCCTAATGCTGCATAGAGAAAGCTGCTGATAGCTAGTCTTATGGGGTCGAGGGGGTTGGGAGAGAGGATTGGAAACTTTACCAATACTGTCAAGGCCGCAAGATTATCTTGGTATGGTTCTGCCTGGTGGTGAAATGAAGTGTATGTGTCAGTTAAGGTGGATCTAGATGGAGACGTGACAGAATAGAATGAGCTATTGTGTTTGAATGTCCCCATGACTACACTAAGAGGATTGGATTGATTTGGGGGAGGAGACCAAACTGTGAGGTCATCAGTCTCATCAGAATAGGGAAGGATGGGGAAGGAAGTCGGCTGTGCCCTTTCAAAGGAACCATCCCAGCATTTGCCTGAAGCGATTTAGGGAAGTCACGGAAAACCTAAATCAGGATGGCCGGATGTGGGATTGAACCATGTCCTCCTGAACGTGAGTCCAGTGTGCTAACCACTGTGCCACCTCGCTCGACCATTACACTATGAACGAAGCTACCTGCATGAGAGTGTAGTGATGAGTATGTGATAGTGGATTGTATGGGATCAGCGGAGTTAACGTGGGTCTAGGTGGAAATGAGCTATTGTGTTTCAATGTGCCCATCAGTATACCATGACCGAAGCTGCCTGATTTGTTGATGCATCAGTGTGGACTGCCCAGCATGGCTAAAAGGAATGGTGTACCACTGGTAGCCATGTATCACGGCGTGAGAACAGTGACTGTAGAAAGATTCTAACCGACAGGGGCCAGAGACGAGTACCACTCATTGTAAACGATAATCGGTTCTAAACTCAATAGAAATTGCTGTTAGAAATGGGTATAGGTCCCTCTAATCCAGTTTTAGACCAAGCGATACGAAGGGAACTGCATGTAATGGACATTTCAAGATGAGAATCTAACAAAAGGCTATTGGTCACAGAGGCATGTCTTCAAACAACAGGAACTGGGCAGCAACTGGCTGGAGGCGTGTAGTGTGGTTCAATGAGTTGCAGTATTCTTTTTTTCAAATGAGGTGTATCAAGTCCACTGGTAACCAACTGACGCATTTAACATTAAATTTGTGGAGGGTGTAGTTTAGGCTTCAGATGGGTCACTGGTGTTTTGATGGTATTTTTCACACCAAGTGTCGCCCTTCATTCTACAAACTCATGATGAGTATTCTGTGGATACTCTCATTTCCAAAATGGCAACAGCTGTGTTGTAACGACTTTGTGCATATGTTCCTGGTTTTGTGGACACTCAGGCACTCTATTGCACGCTGAATTGGTCGCTAACTCACCTGATGTTAATCCCATAGTATTAGTCTGTCACTATTTGGACAAGCAGGTGATTCATTGCAGTCGACAACCATGCAATTTGGTAGCTTCTGGGATCTAACAGTCAATGTGTGGCTTCAGCTGAACATGGCATACCTGAAGAAACTTGTGCACTCTTTTTCTCACTGAAAAGAGGCCGTTGTCACGCCTAGAGGCGATGTTACACAGTATTTACATGGTTTCTCCTCAGGTAACAAATTTATTGTCCAGTGTGCTTGAGTCAAAATCGCAAAAAAGCTTGAAAGAAATCAGAATGTACTTGCCCAGTTTTATTTGTTAACATAGACACAAATGATTAGTTTTAATGTTACTGTGTTTAGTAAATACTGAAGTAAGAGAAGTCATGGGACACCTCCTAATATCATGTTGGACCTCCTTTTGCCCGGTACAGTGCAGCAACTTGACATAGACTCAACAAGTCGTTTGAAGTCCCCTGCTGAAATATTGAGCCAAGGCTTAAATAATCTATTTTCTGTTACAGGCAGACCCTGCGAAGCTGAAACAAGCTGTAGAAAAGTGCAAGGCATCTGAAAACCTAGGTAAGTTACACTGGTCAGTGATTAAACAGGGGCGTTCAGTAAGTAATGCAATCCATCTTTTTTCTCTGCCAATTTCGATTTAAAAGATGTGAAATTTCTTGTGGGACATCATGGAATATTTCCGCTTCCAGCCGTGTAGATTCATGAAGTTGTGATAGATGTCAGTGCTACAAATAGCCGTCAAAATGGCGTCTGTAACGGAGTTGCGTTCCAAGCTCTAGAGAGCTGTCATTGAGTTTCTTTTGGTGGAAAACTAGAGCATCACAGATATTCATAGGGGCTTGCAGAATGTATATGCAGATCCGTCAGTACACAAAAGCACAGTGAGTCACTCAGCGTAACATCTGTTATCAGTTCAACAAGGTTGTGTGTACCTATCTGGCCTCCCATGTGCTGGCTGGCCGCACGCAGCTGTGATGCCTGCTGTGTTGTTGGAATGTAGGGGCATTCTCAGCCAAGGTGCTGGATGTATCACAACCAAACACTTTGCTGCTCAACTGTACCTCTCTGTTGGTAGTGCTGAAACACTTGTTCACCAATTGGGGTACTCAAAGGTGTGTCCCCTATTGGTTCCTCACTTTCTTACAGAAGACCATATAGAGCAGCTAAGAACTGTCTATGTGGAATTGCCCAGTGAAGGGTGCACTCTGCACAAAACAGTACATGGATGATGATGGGAAGGCTATTGAAGTAGCAGGATATTGGTTAGCCAGTAGACTGGTACTCGTGCGCCCATACAGGTCCTCACAGTAAGGTGGCATTATCCCATCGCATTCAACAGAGGTTGTATTGAAAAACAGGGTTTTGTAGCCAAAAGAGTAGGAGATAATATGGTGCACTGGAATCCTGAATAAAATCAAGCTGCTTTCAGAAAAAAATGTGTAGTGTTACTTGTTGAAAGCCCCTTGTATGATGCCAACTGAGAAATCTTCCATCAGTTCCAAGTGCATGTGTGTGTGTGTGTGTGTGTGTGTGTGTGTGTGTGTGTGTGTGTGTGTGAGAGAGAGAGAGAGAGAGAGAGAGAGAGAGAGAGAGAGAGAGTGGTGGATGGGTCACGCAAAAGACAGATTTAGGAAATGCAATGCAGAAAGACTGCATGCTGGTGCAACATTGAGTGCATTCTTATGCTGCCCTCCCTTTCTGTAGCCAAAAATCTAGCTCAAAAAACACATGTGTGTGAGAATTGACAATATCTTGGCTAATATAGGTCACTATTCATACGTAGCTAACAATCAGTGATCAGGTACATGTTATGTGTTTAGTCATTATGTGTACATTTTTGTTAATCTAGATAAATCATCAACTATGGAAGTAGCATTATGTGTGCCTCGTGCTGTGAGATAGTACCATTAGTATCTATGACATACCATGTATATGTGACCACATTCAGTTGCTTGCAGCAGATATTTGCAGATATCACAGAGTAGGCACTGACATCAGTTACAACAATTCAATATTTGTGAGTATCCACCTGGACCAAATTAAGATAGAACAATGACACAAACCTAATTGATGAACTTGATGATGATAATGTATTTGTTAGGACACATAAAAAAAAGCACTCCGTATTCAGGCCATGAGTGGCCTACCGGGACCATCTGACCGCCGTATCATCCTCAGAAGAGGATGCGGATGGGAGGGGCGTGGAGTCAGCACACCGCTCTCCCGGCCGTTATGACAGTATTCTTGACCGAAGCCACTACTATTCGGTCGAGTAGCTCCTCAATTGGCATCACGAGGCTGAGTGCACCCCGAAAAAGGGCAGCAGTGCATGGCAGCTGGATGGTCACCCATCCAAGTGCCGGCCACGCCCAACAGCGCTTAAACTCGGCGATCTCATGGGAACCGGTGTATCCACTGCGGCAAGGTGTTAGGACAAATAGCTGTACTTGAATCTCTTGTGAGATGAGTGGGGTTAAAAGAAAACCAAACTGTTTCAATGAAGAATGCTGTGAATGTTGTGATTAAGCAAGGCAAGTGTACTACAAAACTATAGGAAAACATGCTAAGAGCATGTAGTAGTACAGCAAATAAAATTACAAAATGTAATGAAAATAATAGTACCATCAAATATAGAATGCTATAGATGTGAAGGGGTGACATTTTGAACAATTAATTAAGAATATAATTTTTGTGTCATTTGTATGCTGGTGATCAAACATCTCAGTTTGTGGCTCCACTACTATGGAAAAAATTAAATGAAAACAACTGCAAAGCATATTCCATAGTGAGCAATTGCATGTTTGAGTGCAAAATTAGAAGATTCCTGTAATTCTTCCAAACTATTGTAGATTTAGAACTTCAGAAAATCTAGGCAAGGACAGAAACTGAACTTTGAATTTTGAAATATTTATGTGCTCATTTGTAGAATTGCATTTAGCTAGATATAAAGGCTAAGATTAATCACTGAAACTTGTTAGGCACATCCTTCTGATGTGACTACACATTTTAAAATTGATATGGGCAAGAATACATCTTCTGTGCCCACAACAAAATATTTTCACAGTTGTTGAACATCTACTTAGTAAGAAATGACTTAACACTCTTCATGTTAAGCTCAGCACTCTCATATTATGTAGTTCACACTGAATTATGAGACTCCAATTCAGGCTTATACAAAAGACTTATGATTAGCTGGCTCCTTCCACAACCTCTTTTTTCCTCATGTAGCCCATGTCTTTTGGAATAGCATAATTTGTGACATGCAAGAATATTTGTGAAGCCATTAACATACTTTGTTACTTCGACAACAGTTTCTAAAATGTTAAATAGCAAATAAAATTATGAATCATAGCACACTTTTTGAAGGTTGAATCACTATCTTTATGAGGTTTCGAATTACCCCCACCTAGAACCAAATTGTCTTTCAATATTTCGCAATTCTTCTAAACAAAAAAATCCGAGTAAATCAGTTATATCCTAATAACATTAAACAACAAAGCTCCCATACTTAATTTGGCAAAGACTGAGTTTGAAATGATATAATTTTATTTTTATTTTTAATTAGCCTGAATGCAAAAAATATCTGCATGCTTCAGCAACACTGATTTAAGTAAGGAGTGTTACAAGGCAGTTGATTTCTCCAATTTGCTATATTCACAGTTGTTTGTAGAATTGAAACTTTCAGTGCACAATGTAACTTGAATCAAATAAAGATAAAACGTGAACTATAGACTATTGAGAAATTGTTCATTAACTAATATAATAATTATTGCTGTGTGTTACAGATAGTTTGGATGGAATCAAGGCTAACAGACAACCCTTCACCAATGAAGAGAAGGTAAACAGATTTCATTCACAATTACTGTATTGAATGTGTTTTGAAGGTCATTAAAAAAAAGCATGATGTAAAGGGTTCTCCAAACGATTTGTGTTACAATGTATATAATGATGAAAGGCTATGTTTAGCTGTACCAGTTACCCTTTATTACACTTGGAAATCTTCATCATGTTTACAGTTCTCATTCTGTCATATTCAATCACTGACCTTATGCTATCATATGAAGGCACCATACTTGCTTCATTTTCAACTACATTTTAACATTCAAGATAAGTACGCTAAGGTGACAAATGTCATGGGATAGCAGCATGCACATTTTGAGGTGGCAGTAGTGTCATGTATATAAGATAATAGGGCAGTGCACTGGCTGAGCTGTTATTTCTACTCAGCTGATTAATGTGAAACAGTTTCTGATGTGATTATGGCCACACAGTGAGAATTAACAGATTTTGAACATGGAATAGTAGCTGGAGTAACACACAACACATTTCATCTCAGTAATTTTTAGGAAATTCAGTATTCCGAGACTGACAGCGTCAAGAGTGTGCCGAGGATACCAAATTTCAGGCATTATCTTTCACCACAGAAAACACAGCAGCCAACTTCTTCATCTATTTGTAGGGCACGGGTGATAAAATAATGGGCCTACAGTTAATAGTTGCCCTTTTGTCACATATGTGTTCTGAACACTTATAGTTTCATTCCATTTGTGCTAGAGCAACAAATAACAAAACAAATCAGTAATCCATTCATACTAAACTGAACATTGTGAAACATTTAAAGAGGACCACATGGTATTAACTGGCCACTATATCACTCTCTGTCAGCAGCAGTTATTTGGTAGGGGGAGGCATGGGATCAGCACACCATGCCCCCACCCATAGTCATCTTTCCAAACCTTGGGGCCATTAATTTTCATTTTGCACACTTACTTCAATAGAGATATGTAACTGATGGATGTGAAATGAACTTTAGAAAACTGTTGTAACTAATGTACATCATTTTATCTTTCAGTGCTTTCTTGGCTGTATGACACTGGATATGAAATTTGTAAGTACAGATATTATTGCTGACTTTAAATGTGAATTGTGGAGAAATATATTTTATCATCTTCAAACTTTTAGTATTTCATTTAAGTCCATAAAAATTGTTATATTTGGTGATTTACAGAATTCCCAGAAATGAACATTTCTCCTGGGACACTGTATAGAATGCAATGTAACTTTTCTTAATTTTTTTGCACTGGACTGGAAGACCTCTCATTATGACAAATATTAATCAATATTGTGATTTATGAAGCTACTAAATTATGAAAATAGTTTATTCTTTTTTTCCATTTTTTCACGTGTAGTATTGGTTTCAGTCTGCATATAACAATAGATTATCTGGTATTTAGAAGAAATTAAGATGAGCATGAGTGACATATTTAATAATTACATTATACATATTTTTCTAGATAATAATCAGTTGGGGAAATCCTAGTAACATACCACTTACACTGAAACTCTAGAAAAAAGTTGTCAGAAATCTGTTCTTCACATCAGAATTTAATCATATCATCAATTATTTAAAAACCTGGAACTTTTCACATCCCTCCCTATTCATTTGTGAGATACTAATATTTTTATATGGTAAATGAGAATTATTGCTCATGGAAAAGAATATTTTGACATTCCCACAACACAAGGAATTAAGACGACTTTATGCTTCCAGTTTGTTGATTAAAATTACATGCACAGACTGACCTACATGTGGAAATAGAAATTATCAGCATTCTAAAAGATAAAGACATTCTCAACATGATGCTAGGTCTATTGTGTGAGAATGTACATGATACTCTGATACAGAAATATTACTACTCAGTGAAAGAGTTCATGAAGAACGGTCTATATAGTTTAAGCAGATCACCACTAGTCATCAATCTTATGTTAAAGAAATGACTAGTTTCAGGAAAAATATAATTTTTGGTGTGTTTGGTGTACCATGATCAGATGATAATAAGTTTATGTTACAAGGCATGATGTCATTACACTGAATTTGAAATGCCTAGTGTGACTACTGAAGATGCATCATGTGCATTCCACAGCGTCCTGTTAAACCACATAAGACTAAATTCACAAGTTTTCTCCCTTCTGCATAAATGGTAACAAATTTCCTCACCATTGCTATCTGGCGTCATATGTCTTCCTTGACTCATACCCATTCTCTGCCACAACAGCTCTCTGCAGATGGACAGTACGATGCTGCTAACACTAAACAAATGATAAACAACTGTGAACACCTTAAGGACAAGCCTGATGAAAAGAGTGCTGCTTTGGCAGTGGCAGATGACTGTGGCAAAACAGGTAAGGTTTCAAACACATCATTTCTTGTAAAATAAAATTGTAATTCTATTACTCAGAGGTGACTTTTCATTAGTCACAGCCATGACTTCAACAAAGTTCCAGTTTGTACAATTTTATTTTATACTAGGTTGTTGTTGTTGTTGTTGTTGTTGTTGTTGTTGCTGCTGCTGCTGCCGCTGCTGCCACTGCTGCTGTTCTCTGACCAAAAGCTAATTTGTTGCAGCTCTCCATACCTGTCCACATTGTGCAAGCCTCATCATGTTTCCATATCTACTGCAACCTATATCATCCCACTCAACCTGCCTTGGTCTCCCTCAGCAATTTTAACCCCCATTCCTCCCCCCACCCTCACCCTTGCCTCCCAACCCCACCACCACCACCACCAACACATGCATACACGAAGCAACAACCAGCAAGTCATTCAAAGATATGATGAGGCAAGAACATTCAAGACAAAAATGAAATAATGGTGGTGTGATTGGTCTGGATACATACTACACCACAACCAAGTCTTTATAAACATTCTACAAGGAGCATTAACTGTGAAGAAAGGCCAAGCAAGAGGCTGACTGGGATTTTTTTTTTTTAAAAAACCATAAGTAATATGGAGTCCAATAATAAAAGAAAAGTAAAGGCATTAGCTTGTATCAGACCCATGTGGGGAGTTGCCAACAAATCAAAAGACCAATGAAAATTGTTTGCCGCATCCTGTGTCATACAATTTGACACATTTTATTCCTCAGTACTTTTCTCAGTGTGTGATTTTGTACATGAGACATGTTTAGTTCAAAGACATTTTAAGTAACACCTCACCTCTAATTGTTCCAGTTACTGGCTGCAATGGCTACTGTGAGTGTGGTCCCATGACTGTTGGCTGCTTGATTAAGGGTATGATGGCTAAAGGCTATGAGGTAAGGACTGATTTGACTGTTTTCTTAGTATGCACAACACCTGTGAGAAATGGACTATTTATAAAAATAAAAATCTGAACACACACACACACATACAAGTTCCATTTCACAGTAAAGTAAACTCTACCCATTTATAAATTTTAAGAGCGTGATATATTCACCAAGCCTGTGTTGCAACCCATACCATATGTTTTAGAGGCTGGCTTCCTAATAATGCTTGTTATGGTTGCATCAAAATTTTGACAGTAAACAGGAAAGTGTCTTTTGTGGACAATCAGTTGCCAGTGTCCATGTTACAAAGTCAGATCAGACAGCTGAAAATTAGTAATCAGAAAGGCTTTCTTTACTGTTGATGAATTTGTAAAGTCATTATTATTAATTTAGCTATAAATAAATAGCTTCTTTCTCCATTCTTCATAAGAGAATGTGTATAGCAATTATGAAGAATACAAGGTTATTCAAAAGGTTACATAGAAACTGGAGGAGCTGATGGAGTAGTTGAATGAAAGACAACAACTCTGTAATAGGAGTTCATGATCTCGGAAGTAATCCTGAGCCTGTAAAAGTTTTTCAGTGTAGGAAAAACAAGGGGAATCAATCAATGCACACACACCTTATGTTCAGTAAAGATAATGTACTGTTTGCTCAACATTGCTGTACACTGCAGAGGGCAATGAAAATGTGAACCACCACACTGAAACAAGCATAATATCTTCGTAGAAAATTCTGGCATGCTTTATCAAGTATGCTACACCTTGGCTATACCTCATTATATGCTGCAAACATTCTGGTAGCAAGAAGCGTTTCTTCACCATGAATGGTTTACTGTAAATAAGGCTTTTGAAATGCCAACCCTCCCCCCCCCCCCCCAATAAAAAGAAAATAGAGAAACATCATATTAGGAGAGCAAGTTTGCCATGCCGTTGAATCTCCACTTCTGCAAAGGGTATGTGCCATTGAATTTATCACATACTTGCACAGAAAAGAGTGCAGATGTTCCTTCTACTTGCATCCACACCTGATGACACACATTAAGTAGTACAGCCTGTAATAGCTGTGGAGGAACTTGTTCAGTGGAGACCTTATACCTCACTCCATTCAAACATGGTGGTCTGGTCTGATCACACAATTACAGGTAATGTCAGCCCAAGCTTGAAAAAGATGGGTCAGTTAAGACAATTAAAGAAACCATCTCCAGTGAACAGCATGTTGCATAGAAAATTGGCCTCTTTCTCATAATGTATTCACAAAACTGACCTCACTCATAAATCCTTCACACATAAATCTCTGGACTCACTATTCATGATAGGGATGTCACTTGTTGTCACATAGGAAATGGTACACATTATTTTGAGATGTATCCATGAAATGAGTGGTGGTGCATATATTTACTGATGGCTTTGCTTCCACATGTGCAAGTGCCTCCTCTTCCACACTGACTCTCTGAGCACCCTGTTGGTGGCCCACAAAATGCACTGGATGTAAGGGACCCATCTCCTAATATGGTAAAATGGTAAAAGGACTGAAATATGCAAGGCTGTGGTTGATGCCTGTTTCTGTACTGACTGCAGCATAGGTGTCAAGCTTCATGTGTATTACCAGTGTCTCATCATACATGAAATGGAGGCCTTGCATTTCTGCAAACACTTCCATTTTGCAAAGCACTATATGTATCACAAACACTACAATTACTTTCAGGAATGCTGAAGTCTATGCTACTAATCCATGATGGTACTGCAATGCAAAACACCCACTCTGGGCAAATGAAAACCAGATGTTCATACACAGTAATTGTTACAGAAGACCTTAACATTATGACAAAAGGCAGAATGTGCTTGAATGACAAGCAGTTGTACATACACAGAAACAATGTATTGTCTTGAACTTAAGGCATATGTGTAGTGAGTGTCCTTGCTGTTCTTGACTTTCAAAAGCTTCCTGCGGCTCAGGAGATATGATCCAATCATGTGATCACTGATAACTTAATCTATGTTCAAACAAAATGTGTCGTTCCCTCTATCAATGTTTATGCAATTATGTGCTTGTTTATGTGACCTGTATTTAAACAGATACAACATATTATGTATATGTAACAGGAGACAATACTTTATGCAGCTTAAAAACTCTCTACAGACTAATAAATCAATATGGTAGAAACAGCAGGAGTTAAATGGTAATTGCATATCACAGCCAGGAAAGCAACAACATTGCACAAAGCAGTGTTCTCTGTAAATATATGAGGTCTGTTCAAAAAACTCTGGAACTTTGTCCACAAAATTTTTCTGCACTTACCTTTTAATTATTATACATGGCCTCCTTTGAAATACTCTCCTCCACAATTGATACACCAGTCGCAATGCCTTTTCCACTTCTGGAAGCAGTCTCGGTACACCTCTTGCTGGATCGCACATAGCATTGTCTATGAATTTTCTTTTATCCTTTTCCACTTCTGGAAGCAGTCTCGGTACACCTCTTGCTGGATCGCACATAGCATTGTCTATGAATTTTCTTTTATCTTGTCTATTGTTGCAAATCATCTTTTCAATGGAGCTCGCAACTTTGGAAATAAAAAAAAAAAAAAATCTGCAGGACCAGGCCATCGGTTAAGATTCTCTAGTGGAACATCTCATTGTCATTTGCGCTAACCAAAAGCTCTTCACTGATTGCGGGGAAGGTCATTCTGATTTTGACTCATGAGCCCTGGGGCGAACTTGGTGGTAAGAGGATGCATTCCAAGATGGTGATCAGGATTTCATTACACAATCCAACTGAAATGTTTCATTCTTCTGCAATCTCTCAGACAATCAGTCTTCAGTTGGAATGCACAATTTCATTGACATACCTGACAGAAACATCATTGGTAGTCATCGTAGGGTGTCCTGATTGAGGATCATCTTTAACTTTCATCTAGCCATTTTTAAAACTTGTGAACCATTCATAGCAATAATTATGGCTTAAGCAAATAACAGACATACGCCAATAAAACTTCTAGCAACTGAACATTAAACACAGGCAATGCAGGGATGCCAACTGCATTTTGCTTCAACTCACCATTGGCGTAAAATTATGAATGTTCCATCGTTGTTTGAACAGATTTCGTATAAAGACACTGCAGCAGTCACAGAAGAGATGAGATGTAAAGAAATAATACAAAATGAAATTGCTGAATTATGTGCCCTTTTGCACACAACCCAATTCCTACAATCATTTCTAAATCTTATAAAATACATTTCTAATTATTTCATTCTACATGCTTTATAGAGCCCTGTTGCTGAAATGAGGAATTTTGATGAAAAATCCAGTGCAAGTTTCAGCTGTGAAAGTGGCAAGAATGTCAAAACTCTTTGGTCTTTTTGCCAATTCTGCCTGATGATCAAAGTTTATCTAGCATTGTATTACTGTCTTCTACACAAGCATTGTACATGCCAGTCTGTGGGAAGATACTGTGCCAAGCACAGAAAACTTAAACTTTATTTTCCATGAATCATGATGTATTCCTTTTTGTAGATGTAGTTGAATGATGACAGAGCAGGCAACCATCTAGTGTAGGGGCTAGGAGGAGCCAATTCTATGGAGAAAGGTTTTGAAATTGGAGGCTTTCAGAAACAGAGAATCTTTTGCTGGCAGCAAGGTTTAAAGGAGAGTTGATGTCATACACCACATAGCAATTAAAAATGCTATGAACAAAGTAATATGAAGAAAAAAAGAGGATATGTTATGTTTGGCAGGGCTGATCACTGGACAATCATTCAAGATATATCAACTGCAGATCAGAACTCGCAGGTCTGAGCTTGTGTTATTTTGTCCTTTTTGAAGGTAACAAAATGCCCTATGTACCACACAAAATGGATCAGAAAAATATGTACCAGCTGGCTCTGAAAACTATATGAACTTTTGGGGATGAGTATGACAAGCTTCTATTGATGATAATGCTTTTCTGGGAAATATCTGGCACACAGTCCAAGTTTTTTATGGTTTTATTGCAACACATGGAGTATTCATATCTGGTCAACACAAAACTCTCATGACCTGGAAAACAAGAAAGAATCAAGGATAATATACAAAAAAAATTGTCGAGTCTTTTCTGATAACAAATCTTTATAATTTTCTCTAATATTTTTAAGCTTAATGTATAATATACACTATACTTTTTGCTACAATAGAAGGGAATAGCAGTGATACAGGTATTCATAGAAGATAATAGCAAATAAGTCTAATGAAATTTGAGTTCAGTAATGAACAAAAGTGATCAGATATGTTGATCTTTTAGTCATATAAAGAGAGAAAAACAGGAAACAAAAGTCTTTAAATTTAACGTTAGTGCTACGCACATTTTAATTTTGTTGTTGTTTTTCCAGGATTCATTTGCCAGAATTGACAAAGTATTACAAAAACTTGATGGATAGTGTCCTTTATTATGCAGTGAGTACATGGACAGAGAAAAATTTCGTGTACCGAAATATGGAGAAAGAATCTTCAAAGAAAATGTGACTGGATGAAGATTAAAAGATAGCAAATTTTTGTCTAAATATTTTGATAAGTGCTGATGTAATATTACACGAGACCAAAAATGTAATTCTCTATCAGACACGTCTATTTTATATAAGCAATTCATGCTTACATGTACCTACATTGTAAAAAAGTAATAAATGAACAATAGAGTCACTTGCTTTGAGGAATTCAGTTTTTAGAGCTCATCTATAATTAATTTTTAAATATTAACACACAAATATCTAGTAATATGGTTTCCTACACATTTGTTGAACGTACAAATATATAAGAAATAACTGCCATTAAATACTTATAATGATGACTTGGAAACACAAGTTTGTCTGATGACTCAACTTGCAATGAAACTAGAAAAATATAAATCCCTATATCCAGCTGAAATATTCAGCACATGTATAAATAATGGGGGACACAATCAAAATGCACATGTTTGCCTTCAATGTAATCTCCATTGGCAGCAATAAACTTTGAGAAACATACATAAATCTATTGCAAATCTCCTAAAGAGTTCTTTTGGAATCGGTTGCAGTACTTGGTTCACACATCTCTGAATATCCAACAAAATATACATCATACTGCTGTCCAATGCAATTTCAATGGTTGTCAATCATTCTCCTCACCATGTGTGTGTGCCAGGCCCAATCCACTGCACTGATAATTTGCAGAAGTGTTGAATCTCACTTAAAAGCCAAAAATTTTAATGATATCTCTACAGCAGTTTCCAAATACTGAAAAATGGGATTAACACCAAACATACTAATGCAACCATTTTATAATAGTTACCTACTAGTTACAATGTGCTTAACACAGAGTACTTTTTGTGTGAAATTTGCCTACATCATTTTATTGTCAGGAAGACACACATGAATATTTTTGTATGCGTACTACAGAAATTTTTGAGATTGGATATAAGCATGACAAAAATCATTGCATATTGAAGGTAAAAGAACCAATCTATTTTTCAGGTCTTTCTCGATGAGGTTCTTTTACAGTATTTTGTAAGAGTAATATGAAGAATGTATGACAGGACAAATATTAAAATTTTAAATGAACTGAAGCAAGTTTAAACAACCCAAGAACTTCTACATTGACATCAACATGCACACTCTGCCTATTATTGTGAAGCATATGACAAATGGTATTTTCTATTGTATCACATATTAACACTCCTCCCTGTTCCACTCGAATGTTAGAAAAATGACTTTAAATGCTTCTGTGCACATTTACACATAGAAAGTTTTAGCAAGTTTTTAGATTCCTCACTAACACTGGTTTTCAAAACTTTGTAGGTAGGCTTTTATCTTCAAATATCTCCCACTTCATGTTTCTTTAGTGCTATTATGGTTCACATGACTGAAACATATCTTTGATCCTTTGTGCTACCCATATTTGTGTGCATTAAATATCCTGTTAATAGTATTTGAAATGGGTCCCAAATACTTAGGCAATATTCTAAAATGGGTGAAAAGTGTTTGGAGTAGTCTTCTTGGCAGACAGATTAAATTTTCACAGTAACTTGGAGTCTGCCACCAGCTTTACCCATGAGTGAACCTAAGTGATCCTTCCATTTGATATCACCACAAACTGTTACACTCTAGTATTTATATGAGTTGACTGATCTGAGTTGCTACTTTTTTTCCATTTCATCACATTAGTACTATTTCATGGATCCCACAGTGAGTGGTCTCTGGGGTGTGGAAAGAAGTCAGGGAAGTATATTTAATCTAATTTAAGTGAAATACATTGAAATGACATTACATAACTGTGCTGTAGTGCTACTTATAATACTAAACTAACTTGAAACATTAAATTTAAGAGTTTCTGTGCACATGATTTCCAGTGGGGTAGAAGGAGCTGCCCAACTGAAAGTTCTTTAGTTTGGTCATAAACTAGACCACATCACTACACAACATTTAATGTGCTCTGGTAAACTGTTCCTCACATGAGTACCACATATCTGCCCCCTTTCTAGTCTAATACTAATCCCTTAACATATTTGTAGAGTTGGTTTTTTGGCCCTAGTGCTATATTCAGGCTTTTCACTATTTTTTTGTGAAAAGAGAAATATTGTTAATCACAATGGATACTGACAAATATATGTATTGTGAAGTAGTCTCTGCAGGATGTTTTAGAATTAACACCAGACATAATTCTTACAACATCGTACTGTATTCTGAAAATTTTGCTTCTGTACATCATGTTTTCCCAGATGACTCCATAAATCAGTAGTGAGAGGAAATACACAGAACAAGCTAATTTCTTCATTTTTTAAATTGCCTATAGTATTAATCATGCTTGATGCAAACATAGTCAGCTCTAGGCACTTCATTAATTCTAGGAAGTTGATTTTGCAGTTGAGGATATGAACTATCTGTAGTCCAAAAGTCTTAACACTTTGTCTTGAATTTCACAATTTCAAAAATATTTCTATAGTTTCTCAAGTTCTGTGAGATGTACAGGACTGTACTACTGCGTCTTGTAAAAATTCAGTGAAAATCCATTTGCCATGAACCATCTCTTGAAGTTTTCAAATATTTCATTAGATGCCTTTTCCATAAGGCGACTGGTACTATTTTTTCCCCTATTCTTTTATCATCTGCAAAATTTAAAATATGTATCTTCTGAAACTGCAAGTGGAAGATTATTTATGTATACCGAAAACATAAAAACTAAAACTCAAACCTTCTATGCACTATTAGTAACTGCTTCAAATTCTGTGTGCCTGTTGTTACGCAATTGACATGGAATTGATACATACTGTTTCCTGTCATTTTGTCAAGCTTATTTTGGAATGCTTTTATTAGATGTTAAGCGATTTTAGGGCTACCTTTGATCAGTTCACTATCTACTTCTAAAGAAATTCCCTCATTTTCTTGATTTCTTTTTCCTGCCTAAAGTTTACTATGTTTCAAATAGTTTTTAATCTTGGTGCTGGGAGAAGCTATTTTTATCTTGAAAGTACATAAATTTTTTGCTCTGATGACCCTGCTTAGAATTTTACAATACATTTTGTAATGTAATTATCCCTGTCACCATCTTTTTCCATTGATGTAAAATGGTCTTCTTATAGCTTTCCATAATATCCTGATTTCATTTGTAATCTAGATTTTAGCTGCATTTAATCTGTTTCCAACAGTTAATTTCTTAGAACAACTGTTTTCAAAGTAGTGCATAGGCCGTTCTGTGTAATAGAATGGGACACATACATATTGGTAACATTTTACATATAATTTTTCACACTCCAAAATTTAGTTTTTACTGAAAAGGAAACTCTTTATGTGATCATAAAATGGTATATGCCTAACCATAGTTTTAGTAAAATGAAATTATAAAAATGTTATTTAGTATTGTGTAAATAAGTAAAATGATACGCGTGATGGAATGGAGCATGGACATGATGTAAAATTCATCTGTGGTACTATAGTATAAAAATGCCATTAAAGTACACCAAGTCAGATCCTGACCTTTATTTTTGTTTTATTTTATTTTATTTATTTTTGCTTGATAGGTATAGCCAGCAGTCCAATCTCAATTAACTAGTTTTATTCTCATCTGTTACTTTAATATTAAAATTATTTCTTCAAGTTACTGAATGGGACATTCATTGTTTCAGAATGAGACTAGTACAAAACAATGTCATTTAAATATCTTTTATTTGGAAAATATTTGTTTGGAACATGAACATATATTCATATCTTACATTTTAACAAAAATATACCAGCCATTGAAATATCACTGATGTTGAAGCCACAGAATGAAACTCTTTGTTGCTGCTCAATACTAAGCATAACAAGAATTTGGAGGATATCACAATATGCTATCCATTGCTACCACTTTATAATAGGTACCTATTACCTAGTAGATCCAAGTAGGAATACTCCTAACTGAATATCTAAGGAAGCCAGTGTAGGTAATACACTCTTAATTACCAACACTGTGACACAGAGAAGAGGCTGTGCACACACAACTATTGTCCAGATAGAACTGATTCTACCAGAGATAGTATCACTGCAGGTGCACTCACTGCTGACCAAAGTAGATCCTTCCCCCTTGCTGTGGTTGTTAATGGTGGAGTCACCACAGTGCTCCTTCCTCTCCTCCAGGAGTGCAGGGCACTAGGGTAGGGGAGGGCAAGTTTGCTGAAGTCGCTGTGGATGATGTAATCTTTGCACAGCTGCATGTGACTAGCCGTGCCATAGGTGGCTGGCTACTATGCGAGGCATGACTGTAATGTTTCTCAGTGAGAAAATGAAAGAGAGTATATGTTGTTACCCTCACCCCTCTTTCACAACAGGTGTTATTGTATAAGACGTAGAGGGAGTTGGTGGGGCCAGCCATAGCATAGCTCTTGGTCTGGGTTGGAATTAGGTGGGAGAGGAGAGGGTCTAGGTTGCAGGGTCACAATTGCTGTTGCCTCAACCTCTATTTGTGTGTGTGAAAATAGATGCTGCATCAGATGGTAGGGGTGCTTCCAGCTGATAACTGTCATGTCATAGTGGTTCGTTTGACATTGTGGTGGAGTCTGTAGCTGCAAGTGAATTGTCTGGAGAGGAACCTGTAGTCTACCTGCCATTCCCTGTGCTGCCCTTTGATGACAATGAAGTCATCAACAACATTCATTGTTCCCTCTTTTGGCTGAAATTGCTGCATGTTGTGTCTCACTACAAAAGTGTTTTTTGTTCGAGTAAACTACATGGGTGTGTTCTTGAAGGGTGTGAGAATGGCCTTCATTTTGTGGTGAAGCATGCTGGGATATTTTTAATTCCCCTCTTGTTTTGCCATCTGCTTCCTTAAATTCGTTTTTTCACTTCCAATGAATTACCATTGGCATACGCAAATATAATCTGTATTTTCATAAATGAGGAAGGTTGACCATCATTTTCAATGAATATAACACCAGATCTAATTTTGTGCTTAGTTTCATGTAGGCAAATGATTTTCTAATTTATTTCAGCTATTTCTAGTTAGTATCTTTCATTATAGGGTGAAATCAGCAATTGTTTCTTAACTTAAATTCTGTTGTTGACATATAAACAAATATAAATTATGTACTAATTATAAGCATTTGGAGGAAAAACTAATAGTATTCTTAAAGTATTTATTGGGCCCTATTCAAAAACATGTTAACAAAGCCAGACCTTAATTAATTCCAAAGTAATTAACAGTTTTCTCAAAAGTATTGTTTACATATATATGTTAATTTCATGATTTAAACAAATAATTCGGCTTAACCCTTGTATCAGAAGAAACTGTTAAAAGGAACCAATTTTTCCATGTATTCAGTTAATTTAATGAGTTAAGTTTTAATTGTAATTTCTGTAAATTTAACTTCAAATAATGTGAAGTTTAAGTACCTATTAGTGTGAGGATATATATGGGCCCAGTTTTTGGTCTCAAGACAGTCAGTCCGCGGACAAGAATCCTGTGTTGGTGAGAATGACAACAATGCATCAACTTAACAGTGAAATAAATGTTACACCAATAGACCATGTGTTAAAGCAATGACACTGACTGTTCTATTCATTTGAAAGACTGTAACTGTGTTCGTAGATGTACAACAGTAAACTATTGTAGCATTACGTGTATGTTCACCTGAAAACTATTAATGAATCTTGTGGAAAGTTAAAAAATATTGCACTGGCCATATTAAATGTGTGTAGGGAGGGGGGGCGGGGAGGGGTTGTGAAAAGTGAAAGTAAAACATCGGTGAAACGCAACTGTGCACCTGTCTGCTACATTGTTTACCGTAGTCAGTGTCCAAATTACAAACCCCGTTTTTCAGCCAGTGTAGCAACACAGTACATAGACACCGAGGACAACAAATAAAGAAAAACAAAAGTAGGCGAACTGCTACATGTGGTGCCCTGACATGAGGAGTAGAGGAGGCTTGGAACTTAAATAATAGAACTATTTATTCACAACCAATTCTAAAGAGTTACATGATAATATTCTTCTCGGGTGTGCAGCCGGATCATAACGTCATCTTCACACAATATTTCAGGAGTCCACCTGGCCACCACTTCAGGTTAGGGTGCTGGTACACGACCTCACAAGAACTGAGTTCGCAGCGTTTTTTTTCTTTCATTTATTGTATTTCAATTCCCCATCAGGGGCGGGCTTGCAGCAGCATATGCACTGCTCTTCATCCAAAAGGCAGAGAACAAACAATAGAAGAAATTTAAAAAAATAATAAAGGAGAAAACATGGTGAACATAGATACAAAAAAGGAGGAACATCATGGAAGACAATAAACAAAAAAGGAGGCGACTGTAAAATTGAGATAAAAACCATAAAAAAGTAGCACACACGAAAAAAACCAAACACTGGGACAATTAATAGAAACAAGGCGCAGAATGACCGGAGCATAAAAGTATCAATGGATGGCATAGCACATAAACACTGACAGTAACACTAAGTACATGGCCAGCACACAATTAAAATCACAGCTCTCAACACACAGGAGAAACAGCACTAAACACAACACTGGTGTGGCACACTGACGATGATCAAAACGGAGGATCTGGCAGGAGCAAGGAGAGGAGGGAGAAGGGAAGAGGGAGAAGGGAAGAGGGAAAAGGGGAGGGAGGGGAAGAGAGGGGGGATGGGTGGGGTGTGTGCCAGAGAGGGCCAGCTAGGGAGGGACGTGGGAGGCAAAGAGGCAAGGATGGGTCCAGCAGGGGCTCGGGGGGGGGGGGGGGAGGAGGAGGAGGAAAATCTGCTTTAGGGAGAAGGAGGGGAGAGGAAAAAGGTGGCCCTGGGGAGGGGGGACTTCTCAGCACAAGCGGCAGCCCCTATATAGGCCGCAGAAGGCCCACAATGCGTGCACGAGAAGGTGCCGTAACTGCCCTCTAGTGCAAGTAAACATACAGCGCCCCAGTGGTGGAAACACGCGAAATCGAGATACAGCTATCAAAAATTAAAAATTATTCCAATGATCTAAAAACAGACCGTTGTTTTTAATGTCTGATAACACCGGGCTTCGAGTCTTACTTAAAAGGTAACCCTTGTCTCTATTAATATGATTACCAGCATTCTTTTAAAAACACAGTCCCAATAGCAAGATGCAGGAGCAACCATTTGTGTTTCGTCATTCAGCATTCTGTGTCCGTCGGTAAGACAGTGTTCCACCACTGCAGATTTCTAAGGCTGACGCAACTGTGTGGCACTGGTGCTCAACACATCGGTCCTGAATGGTCCGGATTGTCTGACCACAGTAGCAAGGGATCTTGTACACACCGGACTTCCTCAAACCCAAGTCATCCTTAACTGAGCCAAGAAGCGCTCTAATCTTGGCTGGCGGACGAAAAATGCTTCTGATATGATATCTTTTTAGAATTCTTCCTATTTTCGAGGAAATGCTCCCAGCAAGAGGTAGAAAAGCCACTGATTTGCAGGTATCTTCTGGTGGTTCAGGCGAAGGTCCAAACTGGAAAGCACAATGGATCTATTTATCTGTATAGCCATTCTGCTTGAACACAAACTTCAGATGGTCCAATTCCTGTGTCAAGCTTTCTCCATCTGAAATGGCATAAGCTCTTCTCACCAATGTCCACAAGACCCCCATACGTTGGAACGATGGATGACAGCTAGAAGCATGCAGGTAACGCTCCGTGTGCGTAAGCTTTCGATAAACACTGTGTTCCAGTGTCCCATCATTCATTCTGTACATCAGAACATCCAGAAACGGAAGCTTTCCATCACTTTCCACCTCCATGGTAAACTTGATGCTAGGATGTAGGGAATTAAAATGATCTAGGAGGCGATCAAGAGCTTCTCTCCCATACGGCCACACCATAAACGTATCGCCAACGTACCTCCAGAAACAGGTTGGTTTTAAAGACGCCGTCTTCAGCTCCATGTCCTCCAAATCTTCCATAAAAAGGTTGGCGACTATTGGGGTCAATGGGCTTCCCATAGCCACTCCGTCAGTCTGTTCAAAATATTTGTCATTGAATAAAAAGTACGTCGACGTCAGCATGTCGCGACAAAGCCTGGTTGTTTCCTCATCCAGTTTCTCACCAATTAATTGCAAGGATTCTTCCAGAGAAACCCAGGTAAAAAGCGACACGACATCAAAGCTCACAAGCAAATCGCAGGGACTAAGAGACAAGGACTTCAATCTCTGAATAAACGCCATAGAATTGGGAATGTGATGTTCGCATTTACCGACGTGACGGCCAAGAACAGATGCTAAATACTTGGCTAGATTGTAGGTAGGAGCACCCAAATTACTCACGATCGGCCTAAGCGGAACCCCTTGCTTATGAATCTTGGGCAGACCGTATAATCGGGTGGGAGAGGGGGGTGAGAAGGGGGAGGGGGAAGAGGGGGTGTATTACCAGAGGGGAGGGGTTAATTAATTGATTAATATAATCAAACTGGTAAGAGTGAGAAGGGGTTATTCGAATAATGCAGACCTGAAAGTGTACCTGTATCAGCGAGGGGGAGGGGATAGGTTGAAGGTTTCCTGAAGGTTTGGGGAGGAGGAGGAGGAATGGGAAGGGGAGTGGGAGGGGGAGTGAAAACAACAGGTTAAGGACCTGTCAATCAAAAGAATAGATTATCTCCATGGGGTCATTCCCTGTCAATCAAAGGAAAACAATAGGTTTGCCCTAAGTGCATACTTGCCTCTGATGTAGGGAAACTGCACAAATAAACTGTCTTAGAACGAACTTTGCCTTACCACTGACCCTTCTATTTTTGAACGTTAGCCAGTCAGCGTGCCACTCATGTAAATTTGTTGCTATTCTCAGGGGGGGGGGGGGGCGAGAAGCAACACAGTGCAGATCAAAAAGACGTCACACCTAGTTTCTGCCCAAATGAGTGAAGGCGAAGATAAATGACATTTTTGTTATAGATGTCTCAGTTCACTTATCACGAATGACTGCCCTGAAGGGCACCTCATTTATTGCGCTAGCCAGGAACCGGCATGTGTTTAGATACCTTCCGAGGATAAAATGTTCTTGAAAGTTTAAGAACGTCAACCACCAGGAGTGATGTCCCATCGTAGTTTAAGCTGAATTCAAGTGCCTCGTAACTTCTGTGGTGTGCCGTGAAGATGACTCCACTGCCTTGCACACTATCTTCACATAACGTCATGTACGTATGTAGCAGTGTATCAACTTGTCTGCTTGTATGACTCCAACCCCAATAAATTCGAGTCACATTGTGAATAATCCCACAAGATGGAAGCTCCCTGAACTTGGAAAACGTCTGTGGGAAGTTGATCGCACCTATTGCGACAATGTCCCCACGACCAAATCTATAGAGAATTATGTCCTGTATGAGCAAGCAGTTGATTGTCATATTTGTGGGCTGCCGTTCGATGGAGAAGCTGAAACTCCACATAGTGACCATTTTCATCTAATTGGGAAGTCACAGGACAGCTCACAATGAATACAACTTGAAGCACCAACTGCCACAGCGCATACCCGTCTTTTTTCCTCAATTTTAGCATGTATGATGGCCACTTTCTCATTCAATATGTGGATGACTTCTGACTGAAGTGTGGCAAGGTCTGTGTCATCCCTGATACAGTTGAGAAGTACCTTTCATTTTTCAGGAAAATCAATCCAAGATTCATTGGCTGTTTCCTGAATTCGCTTCGATTGAGACACGCATCTCCTCAGAAATTAGTTGAGACGACGGATTATGAGGGCATGCGTATCACCAGAGCTGCATACCCAAAGATGCAAAGTGTCAGGTTGTGATGAAGAAGTGACCTTTCCACCCGAATACGTGGATTGATGCAAGACTCCATGAAGTAACATTACCAGACGTAACTGCATTCTGCAGTGTACTAACAGGCACTGCCATAACTGCATTTATATATCAGAATTTCTGGAGTGTATACCTGAGCATATACCCTCTATACCCTGTCTGCTACTTCACTATGCTAGAGCTTTCATGGGGCACAATGTTAAGAAAATGTCAACATCGAACTGTTGACTAATGTTGTCATGCTGCCCATCTTCAAATGCAGGATTTTGGGTGGGCTCGGGTTGTGCATGCACAGATACAGCAAGCCAAATAACCAGCGAATGAGTAAGGGGGAGTGCAGGCCATCTGATGATAAATTTACCTTTTGTCTCGACGTTCACAGCCTCTATGGATACACCAGGCAACATTTGGAGGTTTCTGACGGCTGCCTGAGAAGGAAATGTCAGACTAAAGGAAAAGATGAATGGTGATGCTAAGGATGCTAATGAGGAATATTTTATGGAAGTATAAGTGGCATATCCCACCCATTTGCAGGGCAAGCACAGTGTCACACCACTACGTCCGGCGCACCTAGTCCTGCCCCGCGAAATGGTTCCATCCTGAAGTTCTTGACAACGCTGGCAAATAAGCAGCGTTATATCCTCCACTACATGAACCTCCAGCAATGTCCTACGTCGGGAATTGAACTTCTTGGTAGCACACATGTTGTTGCTTCATGAAGCACATCGATATAAACACCAAACAGAGGGCTCTCGCAACCTGTGACTTCTAAAAATACTGTTGAAAGTTAATGAACCATTCAGTTTTAGTAAAAACGACGGAAAATGTTAAAGAATGTCACTAAGTTTGTTAATTTACCAATATGATGGGCATTGTGATAAAAGAGATTACATCGCTAGGACAAATTTCAAACGAGCCACCATCTTCAGTAAAGGACTATTCACTGTGGGGACTACCTAGGTTTCAGGGCAGTTCACGAAGATTGTCTCTATCGGTATGTGTGTTCTGGACCTCTCCAAACTCCATCTGTACTTCACTACGAGTTTGCGAAGCCAAACTTGACTGACCTCAAATTACTCTATATAGATGCAGACAGTTTTGTGTGCTGGATGGAAGGCTGCGATCCATATGAAGCAGTTACGTACAATACAAAACATTCGACACGTCTGGATATGCAGCTGATGATCCTTTTGGAATAACACCTCAAAACAAGGTTATTGGTCGGACGAAAGACAAGGAAAATTGGTCGCAGACTGTGGGTTTCGTGGGGTTCAGGCTAAGGTGTGCATCATGTGACACCAAGGGCTCTCATGTTTGGAGATTACACGTGGTGCCTCCTCGTGTGTGTTTGCGCAGATCCACGTATGGAGCACCAGGTAAACTTTTGATCACGTGTTCATGAGGTAAATACTGCATTGTGTCTGAAAGGAGAGCTGTTGCATCTGATGACAAACTGCTCATCTGTGGGGATATATTTACATTACTCACTGGAGAGACTGAATGTGTGGCCGTGTGTTTATTTGTAAATAGTGGATGTGTGTATTTGCGAGTATATGCGGAGTAGTTGTTTGAACCACTTGTCATAGTTTTGTGTGTGTGTGGGGGGGGGGGGGGGGGGGCGGGAAGCCAGATACCTTGATCTGATGGTGCTAATCCTTGCTTACAATGTATATATTATGTGTAGAATAGCACTGATTAAATGTGAATATTGTGCATATCGAAGGAACAGTAAATACTGTATATATAAAAGTGATGAAATCAACGAGGAAAAAAATGTAAATAGATAAATCATGGGAAACAGTGTTACAGTTCTTGTAACTGATAGTCATTGACTTCAGAAAAAAAACTTTCAAAATAAGATTTTATATATATATATATATATATATATATATATATATATATATATATATATATGTGTGTGTGTGTGTGTGTGTGTGTGTGTGTGTGCGCAGGCGCACACAAACTAAAATTTATTGTATATAAGAAAATAGCTTGGTAAAAAGTCTGCGTTAATAAGAAATGAGTAAATAAGTAATAAACATTGTTTATAACTAATAGCTTTGGAAAAAGAAAATCAACTGAAAATAATATGAGGGTCGCTCAATGTGTAATGCCACACATCTTTTTAAAAAGCCGTTGTTGGTGCTTCACATTTGATGTTTGTTCTGTGCGCAGGTGAAGTTTCGAACAGTTCTGGCAAATGGCAGAGCCGTAGTACAGCGTCAAAATGGCGTCTACATACGAATCACGTAAAAGGCAGCGTGTTATTTAATTCTTGTGTGCAGAAAAAGAAACCGTGGTGAAAATCCATAAACTTTTGTGTGCAGTGTATGACGATGCTGCAGTTGATAGGAGTACACTTGGGCGATGGGAAAAGAAAGTTACTGCCTCAGGAAATGCGGAAACAGGGCTTCGTGATAAAGCGCACTCGGGACGTTCTGTCACAGCCACTGCTCCAGGCATGCTGAATCGTTTGGATGCCATTATTCGCATCACGACAATTGGCGTGACAGTTGTCGGTCAGCATTGGAAGTGCATCTGCAGTGATCGCGACTCTCGGATATTCAAAGAGGTGCTTACGATGGGTTTCACAAGATTCAAAGAAAGCCCATTTCATCTGAATTGTTGGAGCGTTTTGAGACCGATAGAGAGGCCACAGGGAACACACTTTGAAGATGACGAGAGTGTGTCAGTCATGCAGTGGAAAGGTGGCTACACCAACAGGAGGTTTTACCATCAGGGAATACATGCTCTTCCACAACGTTGGCGTACAGCCATGGAGCATGATGGAGACTACAAAGAAAAATAGGATGTATACTGTCACCAAATTCTGACTTTTAACAATAAATATGTTCTGAGGAAAAACTGTTGTGCATTAATTATTGAACGACCCTCGAACATTGCAAAAGAGAAATTGTTTGTAATAAACGATTAGTTTATTAATTGTACTATTATTATTTCCAAACCTTGCCACTCTACAATTATTAATCATATTAAGTCTCAATCTACCTATGATACAGGCTGAAGCAATGATTTAAAATTTGTATGAAGGCTGGGCCTCGAACACAGGTCTGCTGCCCACTAGTAGATGCGCTAATCACTGTGCCACCCTGGCAGTGCAGCTAACACACCTGCATGGATTACCCTGTAATCACCCCTCTGTAATACAAACTCCCGTTCACATCTCAGGGCATCTTCATGTTCCTCTTCTTAACTTTTATCAGCATAGCAAAGGATCTACAACATTGGAATAGCATCTTAACATTAAACGAAATGGGGATAATTCTGCCTGTACCTCAGATGTAGGTTATATATTAAGCATATTAAATTATATGACCTTGGCCTTAGCACAAATTTTAGTTCACTGCTTCAGCCAGTGTTCATTATCATAGATAAAGTTGAGACTTAATATTTCTCTGTAACATATAATTTCGTATTATTAATGAATCACCTGTAACTGTGGTACAGGCAGGATTATCCCCTTTTCATTCAATGCTAAAGTGCTGTTCCAATGTAGGAAAGCCTCGACAGTACTGACACGAATTGCAAAAGTTAACATCACGATGGCCTGAGGCGTGAACTGGAGATTGTATCACGAAGGGAGATGTACTAGGGAAATACATGCAGTTGTGTTAACTGCACTGCCAGGGTGGAGCAGTTGCCAGTGGCCAGTGCATCTGCCTAGTTAGCAAGAGACCCGGCTTTCAATCTTTGTTTCTGCCTGGATTCATTACTGTAGTGTGCCAACTTTCACACACATTTATTAAAATAATAAAAACATAAAATTACTTAACTTGATTCTGGATGCTATTTACAATGGACAATCTGAAGTTCCTTCGGTATTGGTACGTTAATCTTATTCTCACATACCTCTGATACTTGACAAAGTGTCTATACATTTCTCTTCATGGCTATGTACAGGAATATGGTAATCTTATTAGGCGCAGACTGAAACTTGACTATAGACTGGTACAGACAAATGTAGACTAATGCAGACTGACTAATCGGAGGTCTATACACTCGTTATAATACCTCGAGCATTCGGGTATCACTGCGTGAGTGTGATCCGCGAGGAGAAAAGGTTCTACATTCGCAGCAATCTCATTGGCTGCGTTACATATTAATACGCAGATCGGCGGAAGCTGAATTTGGTCCGTCTCTAAGACAGCGCCATCTCGTAGTACGGAGACGGACAAGTGCTGCGCCTGCGCTGTTGTGCTTAGTGGGGCGCGCTCTAGTGGGAAAGTTGTGTACGCATTGACTACGTGGAACTATGTACACAACAATTACCTATAGTTATTATCAGTTACACCCATGATCCTGTCCCTATGATGGCTGGACTTGAAATGGAGAGGTCTACACAGTTGAGCTAATTATAAAGGGCGATAAGGGGGTAGAAGGGGAGATCGGATCTAATTGTTCCATGGAGGTTTCCCTCCATCTCACAGTGCTCCTGTTGGGAGAGTGAGATTGGGAAGGTGTTTCCGCCATTTTAATGTGCTCCCATTGGTCCAGAGGTTTCCACTAATTGTACGTCACATGACCGGTTCAGAGTTACGTCATGAACTGGTTTCTCTCGAACAATTGTCTGCTGTTACTGTACACTCAAATCTGCAACTCATTTAATATCTAAAATAATAACCATTTGCTTTTACAGTAGTGTAAATATTAACAATGGAGAAAAAACTGAATTAATAGTCATTGTGTTTAACGCTTAATGTTAAGCAGAGCGCGAGCCCAGTTTTACCTTGTAAAATCTGACCGTGAATTGCATAAATGGAAGAATGACTTAAACCATGTAATAAATTGCGACAAAATGAAACTCGCCAAACTACGAAAGAAAAACTACGTCAAAGATTTTCTGTACAGGAAAAATAAAAAGTCCCATTATCCTCCATAAACGCCTAAACTTATATAAATAACATGAACAGCAGTTCTTTGGAACAGTTTTTCTTGAGACACGAACCATACAGAGCTGCTCGTGAGGGGCAGCGCACAAGTACTGATGGAGATCTAAGAGACGAGGCCCTACAAATAACAACTGACATGAACATCGCTGCTTTCAAGTCTCCTTTGATCTGTTTGAGCATGTTCAAGGAATTACACAGTTTATGAAGTCGCAAAAGAATGAAGCTTACTTCAAGTAAAAGTGTAGAGAAGATGCCACTAACGAATCTTTTTCCTGTTGTATAACTAAGCAAATGAAAGCCCAGCGATGATGCTGAAACCTCAACGAAACATCTCTGAGTGATAGCACGAAAAGAAACAATTATGTTTTGCTCAAGGTGGATCCTTTCCGAAAGTACAGTTTTTTTGTAAAGCGAACACAGACGAAAGAGCTTCAATCTCAAGGCGATATATTATTTTGTCAGTAATCATGATGTAGCTTCATTTTTTCTTTAAATACTGTCAATGTTTCATGTTTCGTCTTTTGAACGACAAGGATTTGTTTCGTTAATCAAACGATTTTTTTCATTGCTTACATAAGGCACCAACAGTGATCTAATACATTTAAAGCATTTTCAAGTTTTAATAATTTGTGACCATAAGGATATCAGAAAGAGATCGTTTAATGTGTTACTAAAAGCTAATTTTCTTTCATTGTGCAACCTGCTACGGCGTTATAGTATTTGTATTCAATTGAACGCAATAGTTTTTATGAAGAAAAAGGCATCGTTACGAGTTAAAAGATGAAATTTGAGCTACTAATAATTTTTTATACTGCTGCAGGCACAATCACACGAAGCCATAAATCGAAGTAATTGGTACTTATGTACTTCACAGCAAGAAATTCACTCCATTGTCTTGGCTGGCAGACGAAGATGAATCAGACTCAAAGATTTATGAGTAATAGTTCCAAAACAGTGTGCCTTTTAATTTCCCTGTTGTAATCTAAAGTGTGAATGCACAATAGATTCCCAGCTTCTTGTGGAAATGTAGGACTCGCTACTTGCAGTTTTTCTGCGCGTCTTACGCAAGCTGCTCATGCAGATGTAGAGATACTGTCTATTGCCCCATGTGCAAGTTCATCAACATCTGCAGTTTTGAATTGTTCTTTTCTGCAATAAATGCTTTCATCTGAGCACATACCAGCTCGATTGGATTGTAATGGCAATGGTATGGGGGTAACCTAACGATATGATGTCCATACTGCTTTGCAGTTTCGTCTATCTCATAAAATCTGTAAGCAGGCTTGCGTTGATTGGCAAGAACCAGCGATTCTACTCTGGTATATGACGAGTTACGAGGTATTCCGCTGGATGACGCCTATGCAATAATGTCTGCCTTTTTGGAGTTCGTATTTGGAGCTTCGTTCACTTGCACTGACTGGATGCTCGCATTGTCCATGACAAACCGAAGACGCAGGAATATGTGGCAATAATTGCTGTGTTAAGTACCTTTTGAAGACGCTGTACGTTACTTCAGAGCAGTTATCTTCAGCATCTTAGCTTTAGAAGCCTTAAAAATGAGTTTACGCTGGGGAATAAAGCCAATATCCGCTGATCCGACATGAAGCATTATAATTCTGTTACCATTACCAACAGGACCTATTAATCCACCATACCCATCGCTCATTTTCCAGAAAATAGCCCTTGCATGGTTCTGGTTAACGGAAGTCTCATCTAAGTAATACATTCGAGATGTGCCAGCTTCACTGATCTCCTGCATTGTTCTCAAAACCACAGTCCTTGCAGTTACAATATCGCTTCGTTCCATTAATAATTTCCTACCATCGTTCGTTTTCTAATACCTGAATTCCATGTCCTTCAGCGTCCTCAACATGGTCCATTTGCTTTCGTTAAAATTTTCAGCTCCTTTCATACGCGAAAATACACTCCTGGAAATTGAAATAAGAACACCGTGAATTCATTGTCCCAGGAGGGGGAAACTTTATTGACACATTCCTGGGGTCAGATACATCACATGATCACACTGACAGAACCACAGGCACATAGACACAGGCAACAGAGCATGCACAATGTCGGCACTAGTACAGTGTATATCCACCTTTCGCAGCAATGCAGGCTGCTATTCTCCCATGGAGACGATCGTAGAGATGCTGGATATAGTCCTGTGGAACGGCTTGCCATGCCATTTCCACCTGGCGCCTCAGTTGGACCAGCGTTCGTGCTGGACGTGCAGACCGCGTGAGACGATGCTTCATCCAGTCCCAAACATGCTCAATGGGGGACAGATCCGGAGATCTTGCTGGCCAGGGTAGTTGACTTACACCTTCTAGAGCACGTTGGGTGGCACGGGATACATGCGGACGTGCATTGTCCTGTTGGAACAGCAAGTTCCCTTGCCGGTCTAGGAATGGTAGAACGATGGGTTCGATGACGGTTTGGATGTACCGTGCATTATTCAGTGTCCCCTCGACGATCACCAGTGGTGTACGGCCAGTGTAGGAGATCGCTCCCCACACCATGATGCCGGGTGTTGGCCCTGTGTGCCTCGGTCGTGTGCAGTCCTCATTGTGGCGCTCACCTGCACGGCGCCAAACACGCATACGACCATCATTGGCACCAAGGCAGAAGCGACTCTCATCGCTGAAGACGACACGTCTCCATTCGTCCCTCCATTCACGCCTGTCGCGACACCACTGGAGGCGGGCTGCACGATGTTGGGGCGTGAGCGGAAGACGGCCTAACGGTGTGCGGGACCGTAGCCCAGCTTCATGGAGACGGTTGCGAATGGTCCTCGCCGATACCCCAGGAGCAACAGTGTCCCTAATTTGCTGGGAAGTGGCGGTGCGGTCCCCTACGGCACTGCATAGGATCCTACGGTCTTGGCGTGCATCCGTGCATCGCTGCGGTCCGGTCCCAGGTCGACGGGCATGTGCACCTTCCGCCGACCACTGGCGACAACATCGATGGACTGTGGAGACCTCACGCCCGACGTGTTGAGCAATTCGGCGGTACGTCCACCCGGCCTCCCGCATGCCCACTATACGCCCTCGCTCAAAGTCCGTCAACTGCACATACGGTTCACGTCCACGCTGTCGCGGCATGCTACCAGTGTTAAAGACTGCGATGGAGCTCCGTATGCCACGGCAAACTGGCTGACACTGACGGCGGCGGTGCACAAATGCTGCGCAGCTAGCGCCATTCGACGGCCAACACCGCAGTTCCTGGTGTGTCCGCTGTGCCGTGCGTGTGATCATTGCTTGTACAGCCCTCTCGCAGTGTCCGGAGCAAGTATGGTGGGTCTGACACACCGGTGTCAATGTTGCTCTTTTTTCCATTTCCAGGAGTGTAGTTTTTCTGCGGTTTGATACTCGCCTTCTGCATACATACTGAACACTATGCACCGCAAAACGTTTTTCGCAAAATCGTCCAGCTCACCCACTTCTATTTGCGGTTGTGTTGCTTCCCTGGTGATTTGAAAACAGCTGAGCCGCAGGCTTGTATAGCTGTCTTAGCTTCGCTGGATATTCTCAGAACGGTCCTCAAACCAACACCACAGGCTTCAGCTCTCTACTCCTGGCATTTGGCAACAGAACGACCCGCGCCTTGTGCTGGCGTGGATTCAGCGGAAGATTGTCTCTTAAAGTATTGGAACACTAGTCTTCTTGCCTGTTCATCTACATCTACATTTATGCTCCACAACCCACCCAACGGTGGGTTGCGGAGGGCACTTTACGTGCCACTGTCATTACCTCACTTTCCTGTTCCAGTCGCGTATGGTTCGCGGGAAGAACGACTGCCGGAAACCCTCCGTGCGCGCTCGAAAGTCTCAAATTTAACATTCGTGATCTCCTCGGGAGGTATAAGTAGAGGGAAGCAATATATTCGATACCTCATCCAGAAACGCACTCTCTCGAAACTTGGACAGCAAGCTACACCACGATGCAGAGCACCTCTCTTACAGAGTCTGCCACTTGAATTTGCTAAACATTTCCGTAACGCTATCACGCTTGCCAAATAACCCTGTGACGAAACGCGCCGCTCTTCTTTGGATCTTCTCTATCTCCTCTGTCAACCCAATCTGGTACGGATCCCACACTGATGACCAGTACTTAAGTATAGGTCGAGCGAGTGTTTCGTAAGCCATCTCCTTTGTTCATCGACTATATTTTCTAAGGACTCTCCCAATGAATCTCAACCTGGTACCTGCCTTACCAACAATTAATTTTATATGATCATTCCACTTCAAACCATTCCGTACACATACTTCCATATATCTTACAGAAGTAACTGCTACCAGTGTTTTTTCCACTATCAGATAATCATACAATAAAGGATCTTTTCTATGTATTCGCAATACATTACATTTGTCTATGTTAAGGGTCAGTTGCCACTCCCTGCAACAAGTGCCTATCCGCTGCAGATCTTCCTTCATTTCGCTGCAATTTTCTAATGCTGCAACTTCTCTGTATACTACAGCATCATCCGCGAAAATCCGCATGGAACTTCCGACACTATCTACTATATATTGTGAAAAGCAATGGTCCAGTAACACTCCTCTGTGGCACGCCAGAGGTCTGTAGACGTCTCTCCATTGATAACAACATGCTGTGTTCTGTTTGCTAAGAACTCTTCAATCCAGCCACACAGCTGGTCTGACATTCTGTATGCTCTTACTTTGTTCATCAGGTAACAGTGTGGAACTGTTTCGAATGCCTTCCAGACGTCAAGGAAAATGGCATTTACCTGGGAGCCCGTATCTAATATTTTCTGGGTCTCATGAACAAATAAAGCGAGTTTGGTCTCTCACGATCGCTGTTTCCGGAATCCATGTTGATTCCTACAGAATAGATTCTCAGTTTACAGAAATGAAATGATATGACAGCAAAAAACATGTTTTGAAATTCTACAACAGATCGATTTCAGAGATATGGGCCTACAGTTTTGCGCATCTGCTCAACGACCCTTCTTGAAAACTGGAACTACCTGTGCTCTTTTCCAATCATTTGGAACCTTCCGTTCCTCTAGAGACTCGCAGTACACGGCTGTTAGAAAGGGGGCAAATTCTTTTGTGTAGCACTTGGTGTGATTGCTTACCATCACTCATAATGAACACTATGAATGTAGTGAACACTCAGCACGAAACACAATGACTGAAATCAACAGTTAGACCTTCCGAACCCAGCACAGCGCACACAGAACGAAGACAAAGAACGTCACTGGCTTGTGATTGGCTGTGAGTCACATGGTACACTTCCGCATGCTTCTGCGCATGTGGCCGTCACCCGCCTTCGTAGCTGCTCTCCGCTCGAAAGAGAATGAATATTATCGAGCGCCAGTGGCGAGTGGAGGGGATGCACAGAATGGTTGAAAATTGGGCCGCCTTCCTACATGACGCTAACAGTAGTTGCGTCCACCGTCTGTTCATCTACTTGCTGGCGAGTCCTGTTTTCCGACAAGAGACTCAGACACTGTTGTGAATCATCAATTAAGTCATCAAGTGTGGATGCACAATAGATTCCCAGCTTCTTGTGGGAATATAGGACTAGCTACGAGCAGGTAGGTAAATGGACAGTGAGCGCACCTATAGTTCGATTAAAATTACTTGATAGTTGACATCTGTTTGCCGCTACAGAGTTGCCACATCAATTTCTGGCTACTGATTGGTAAAGGGCTACATAAAAAACATGGCAGGTCACTTCACAAATGCTGTTAATGTGTAAAGAGGAGCATTTTGGAAGTGGCCACTGGGAGGTGTGACAGAAATAAGATATTCTGTCGACAACTAATTTTAAGTGACTAATGACTGGACTGTGGCAGATGATGCGTTTTGTAGCCTAGAATTGAAACTCGTGTCCTAACCAAACCACATCATCGTGATGTGCAATGCATCCAAGAAAACAGCACTCAACAACCTGCAGCAGATGTAAAATCACAGTCGCTTTGTTCTTGGCATTCAAGGCTCTACAAGCAAAGTCATGCCAGAAAACGTTCATAATACGTTTCTTTACGTAGTCATCTTTAGCAGGGAAATTTCAGTTTTAGCATTGAAAGCTAACAGTAATTTCTAGCTGTCATTGCTTACGTTGAAATATCCTCACACTGTCTACACAGGCTGCCACGTTCTCAACTGATAAGCAGTTCTGGTTGGCACTTCGTTGCAGATTACAGGCTGCACAAGCAGATTCCGAACGGAAAAAATATGATAGGAAAAAAAATAAGAGAAAGTAAAAAAGTCAATACGATGATAAAAATATGAAAAAAGTCTTTGAAATAAAGAAAAATTGCATTTAAAGCAACTAATTGAATACAAATTACAAACACTTTGATTAGTTTTAGAAAAATAAAGAAATCACTACATTTGACAAAGTTCGAACCTACACCCTTCCACATGTATGGTTTATTTGTTAAGCATTACGCTGTGCTACTGCAGTGCAAGAAGTTGTATTTTTGAGTCTGGTGGCGATTAAGTGCAGCCTTCAAAAATTTGGCTTCAAGCAATGTCATGCGAAGCTTATCTAATGTAAGCTGCTATCTGGTTAGAATAACTGTATATGTTACACTTAATCGCTACCTGTGGGGAGGGATCCGGTAGTGTGCTTATTGCTGTGTACATCAATGCCTGAGAAGAAATTGAATGTGAGCTGACCATATGTTATGGCAGTTTGGCAACAGCGAACAGTTCGTGTGTGACCTTGAGCGCTCCGGTTGGAGAAAAACAGCTACAACGCGCCAAGTGTCAACAACTAAGCAATTTAAATATAGTGCGTGACGCATTGAGAATTTTGGTCGGATTGCCGATGCAGTTAAGGCAACTGCTCGCGTTAAATGGGAGATCCGGGTTCAGGTCCTGACCCGTCACACTCTTTCAGCTTTCCCCATCGAATTATTTCGATGCTCGATTGTGGCTGGCGTTGGACTTTCCTTCGACATGTGGTACTTACGGCCGCTGTATCAACAGTGTGCTGTCTTCACTTGGACATGCCTGGCAGAACAGACATCATACATATGTATAGTATTACACGTTTTGATTTGCATCTTTGCAAAGGAATGACTGAATTTTAAAATTTAGAAGCCCTTTCTGAGTACAATTTGGTTCCCTGCAACTTTCGTGCATAACACTTATTTGGAGGAGCCGTTTTTTCGGTAACACCCATCAGAACTTGAGCAGAATTCGCTTTCCCGCCAGCAAGCTGGTAAAGATTACCCATCTTTGACGATCACGTGCGGGTAAACGGCTGATCCGATTTTAAATAGGTCATTCTGTGGGAAAATTTATGCCTTTGAAAATTCGCTGTAGAATGTATCGCTTTTGAGTTATTAGCGAAAACCTGAAAAAAGGTCAAAAATTCCGTGGTTTTTCGGTCTTCAGAAGTTTAGCACAAGTAATTAATCGTCGCATACTCATTTAGGGGAAGGGGGCTAATGTAACCTTTACAGTTTGAGAGGTAATTGAACCAAACTTTGCAAGTGTTGTCATTATCTTATTGGCAATAATTTGGATCTAGAAAGTATCTACGGACGCAAAATATTCCAGACTGACGACAAAATCACGTATTGGGTAGTAACGTTCCCCCTTTATTAACAACGCTGTACACTGAACGGTCACTGTTTTCAAACAACAAAATAGTCTCAGTGTTATTTGGGAAGCGTGCTGCTGCTGGTCTTTACGCCATGGGCGGCAGTACATCATTTTGGACTTCCTACTATAGGCGCCAAGAGACGCAGAGAAATGTCTTTTGTTTTGGAAGTGACGCACCATATCCAGTTCTCCAGTGGAGGTATCCAAAAAGAAAACATTCGTTTTTTGTTTTTACTTTAAATTTTTATATGGGTACTTGGGAAGCGCACTGAAGCTAGTCCGGGTGCGGCGAGAAATACATGTTACGCATTATACAGAAAAAAGGTAAGATCCAGACGGAAATTTTTATTTCTTCAAATGACTAGTTTTGTGGTTTGACGAAGTTCCAATCTTCAGATTATGGTATTGTGAAATGCCGAAATGCTTATCTGAAGAAATAAAAATTTTCATTTGAATGCTGACCTTTTTTTGTATAATGTTGAAAGAAAAGTGGCGCAAGTTAAGCGTTTACTAGTATCACTGCCAAAATTCTCAAATTATTTTCGGCAACTTCGGCACCTCTTGATTTTTACCGAACACTTGCTGTGACTGAAATCGTCGCACAGAAGTATCAATGTTTCATAAAAGCGCGTCACAGAGACGTTCATGCAAATCTGCAGTAGCCTGTTAGTCTCATTACGCGAGGTAAATAAGAACGCAACAGCTGCTTTTTGTTGATATTTTCTTTTTCTACGCCACCGGTTTCAAGTACCATTGCGGATATTACGCATTCCACCAACGTAAAGCTCGTGGTGAAGTGGTAAGCACTTGAGAAATTGAATGTATGTCAACGTAATGCATCTTTCCCCGTGCACGATCGGTGATGCACGGGAACAAATGGGCATGCACTAAAATTATTAGAAAGAACGCATGTACACATGCGCGTTCTTGTGTGCAGGCGTTGCCTCATTATGCAAGCGGTCTGTTGTGCATCTATTACTTTGCTCGGCAATTTGTGGTGTGTTACATTAGCTGGCAACAGTTCTTCGGCGCAAGGAGAAAAATGGTTCAAATGGCTTTAAGCACTATGGGACTTAACCTCTGAGGTCATCAGTCCCCTAGACATAGAACTAGATTAGAATAGTGTGTGAAATCTTATGGGACTTAACTGCTAAGGTCATCAGTCCCTAAGCTTATATACTACTTAACCTAAATTATACTAAGGACGAACGAACACACACACACACACACACACACACACACACACACACACACACACACACACACACACACACACACACGCCCGAAGGAGGACTCTAACCTCCGCCGGGACCAGCCGCACCGTCTATGACTGCAACACCCTAGACCGCTCGGCTAATACCACGCGGCAAAACTACTTAAACCTAACTAACCTAAGGACATCACACACATCCATGCCCGAGGCAGGATTCCAACCTGCAACTGTAGCAGCCGCGTGGTTAAGGACTGAAGCGCCTAGAACCGCTCGGCCATTGTGGCCAGCTGCGTGAGGAGAGCTAACAAGGGAACCTCCCCATCGCACCCCCCCCCCCCCAGACATCAAGGATCGTATGAGTTCAGGAGCGCCGTGGTCCCGTGGTTAGCGTGAGCAGCTGCGGAACGAGAGGTCCTTGGTTCAAGTCTTCCCTCGAGTGAAAAGTTTACTTCCTTTATTTTCGCAAAGTTATGATCTGTCCGTTCGTTCATTGACGTCTCTGTACACTGTAATAAGTTTATTGTCTGTGTTTTGCGACCGCACCGAAAAACCGTGCGATTAGTAGACGAAAGGAAGTGCAAGGTATCATTACCACACGTACTGTTTATCAACAAATATAGGAAATAATCATACAAATGTTCGACAATCGTTCGATCCCTTAAGGAACTTTCCGATTCCTTACAGTTCGGAAAATATTCATTGACCTTGTTATTGAAGTCGTAAGCTATATTTGCTGGATTCATATTGCCCACGGAATACATCTTACGTATTTAATGCACTCCCGTCCAAAGTAGCGAACAGTCAACTGCCAGTCAGGGAGCCTCGTTAGCAGGAATACACTCTCATCCGTGCGCTGTGGTCCACTGACGTCGTGTTTCGATGTTTTTTTTTTTTGTGGTTTTAGGGCGCAAAACTTCTATGGTCATTAGCGCCCAGCCCGTGACGTAGAAAACAGGAAAAAAACGATATTTAAAATCAGCAGCAATGGGAACAAAGTCATAAAATTTGAGAAACTAAAGGCAGAAGGAATGCTTAAAAATCCACTATAGAAAGGGGTTGGTTGTCCCCCAAAAAAAAAGGCTTCAAATGACTGACGTCATTTCACTGTCACTAATAAACTGTAGAACGCGGTCAGGTGAGCACGTGTCATCTGCTAAAATCGACGATAGATCAGGCGATAGCTGTAGACGGGAGCGCAACGGATTAAAATAGGGGCATTCAATTAAAAGGTGTCTGACCGTCCACGGCTGAGAGCAGTGGGGACAGAGTGGGGGAGGATCACCGCTTAAAAGATGTCGATGACTAAAAAGACAGTGCCCTATCCGGAGTCTAGCTAAAATTACCTCCTCCCGACGACGCGATCGGGAGGAAGAGGCGCAAGGAAGGGCTTTCACTTCCCGCAATTTATTATGGGGAAGTGTTGACCAATGCGCATGCCATAAATGAGCAACTTGGCGACATAAACCGCTCCGTAGATCGGTAAACGGAAGAGACTGAATAGCTGGCCGAGGAAGAGAGACTGCAGCCTTGGCCGCTATATCGGCCGCCTCATTTCCACAGATACCAGCGTGTCCTGGGAGCCAGAGGAACGCCACTGAGACGCCCCCCAGGTGGAGCAAGCGCAGACAGTCCTGAATCCGGTGGACCAGAGGGTGGACAGGATAAAGAGCTTGGAGACTGAGGAGAGAGCTGAGAGAATCTGAGCAGATTACGTACTGTATCCGCTGATGGCGGCGGATGTAGTGGACAGCCTGGAGAATAGCGTAACGCTCCGCAGTATAAACCGAACACTGGTCGGGAAGCCGAAAGTGATTTGGGGTGTCGCCAACAATATAGGCACTCCCTACACCTAACGATGTTTTCGAGCCATCGGTGTAAATAAATGTGGCTTCCGTCATTTGTGCACATAGAGCAGCAAATGCCCGACGGTAAACAAGTGTAGGGGTACCATCCTTGGGAAATTGACATAGGTCTCTGAGCAAGTCGATCCGGGGACGGAGCCAAGGCGGTGCTGTACCCCAAGTTGTCAAGAAGGTTTTAGGAAAGCGGAAGGAAAGAGAATGGAGCAGTTGACGGAAGCGGACTCCCGGGGGTAGTAGGGAGGAGGAGCGGCCTGCATACCCGACATCAAGGGAGGCGTCGAAAAAAAGGTCATGGGCTGGATTAGCAGGCATGGAAGACAAATGGCTAGCATAACGACTCAGAAGGACTGCCCGCCGATTGGATGGCGGAGGTTCAGCAGTCTCAGCATAAAGGCTTTCCACAGGGCTGGTGTAAAAAGCTCCAGACACTAAACGTAATCCACGGTGGTGGATAGAGTCGAGACGCCGAAGAATAGACGGCCGAGCAGAGGAGTAGACTATGCTTCCATAATCCAATTTCGAGCGCACTAAGGCGCGATAGAGGCGGAGAAGGACCACTCGGTCCGCTCCCCAAGAGGTGCCATTCAGGACACGGAGGGTGTTAAGGGAACGCAGACAGCGAGCCGAAAGATAGGAAACGTGGGAGGACCAGCACAGTTTTCTGTCAAACATAAGACCCAAGAATTTAGCGACGTCGGAGAACGGAAGGTTGACAGGACCTAGATGTAAGGAGGGCGGAAGAAACTCCTTACGTCGCCAAAAATTAACACAAACGGTCTTACTGGGTGAGAAACGAAAGCCGGTTTCGATGCTCCACGAGTGGAGGCGATCGAGACATCCTTGAAGACGTCTTTCAAGAAGGCTGGTCCGTTGAGAGCTGTAGTAGATCGCAAAATCGTCCACAAAGAGGGAGCCCGAGACATCAGGAAGGAGACAATCCATAATTGGATTAATGGCAATGGCAAACAGTACAACACTCAGCACGGAGCCCTGGGGTACCCCGTTTTCTTGGGAGAAAATACGGGATAGAGTAGTGTTCACCCGCACCCTAAATGTGCGCTCTGCCATAAATTCGCGAAGAAAAAGGGGCAGCCGGCCTCGAAAGCCCCAAGAGAACAGTGTGCGGAGGATGCCTGTCCTCCGACAGGTATCGTATGCTCTCTCCAGATCAAAAAATATTGCTACCGTTTGGCGTTTCCGGAGAAAATTGTTCATGATATAAGTGGAGAGAGCAACAAGATGGTCAACGGCAGAACGATGTTGTCGGAATCCGCATTGGGCTGGTGTTAAAAGACTGCGGGTTTCCAGCCACCAAGCTAAACGGTAATTCACCATACGCTCCAAAACCTTACAGACGCTACTCGTGAGAGAAATGGGGCGATAGCTAGAGGGGAGATGTTTGTCCTTTCCAGGTTTCGGAACGGGAACGACAATAGCTTCCCGCCATCGCCTGGGAAAGGTACTGTCGGTCCAAATTCGATTATAAAGGCGAAGGAGGTAGCGCAGGCTATGGGTTGATAAATGCAGCAACATTTGGACATGGATACCATCCGGTCCTGGGGCGGAGGAGCGAGAAGAAGAGAGTGCATGTTGGAGTTCGCGCATGGAGAAAACAGTATTGTAGCTTTCGCGATTTTGAGAGGAGAAAGCAAGATGTCGCACTTCCGCTGCACGTTTCTTCGGGAGAAACGCTGGCGGGTAATTTGAAGAGCTCGAAATCTCAGCAAAGTGCTGACCCAATGAGTTAGAAATTGCGACGGGGTCCACTAAGGTATCATGCGCGACAGTGAGCCCAGAGACCGGGGAGAAACTAGGCGCGCCTGAGAACCGTCGAAGCCGACTCCAAACTTCCGAGGAGGGAGTGAAGGTGTTAAATGAGCTAATAAAGAATTGCCAGCTTGCCTTCTTGCTATCGCGGATGACGCGACGGCATCGCGCACGGAGCTGCTTATATCGGATGCAGTTGGCCAAAGTTGGATGGTGACGGAAAATGCGAAGAGCACGTCGCCGCTCACGTATTGCGTCACGGCATGCCTCGTTCCACCAAGGAACTGGGGGGCGCCGGGGCAATTCGGAGGTGCGTGGTATTGAACGTTCCGCAGCTGTGAGAATAACGTCGGTAAAATGTGTGACCTCATCGTCGACGCTGGGAAAGCGACGGTCATCGAATGTCGCTAGAGACGAAAAAAGTGTCCAATCGGCTTGGGCAAACTTCCAGCGTCGCGAGCGCAGATATGGCAGTTGAGGCTGCAGTCGAAGGACACATGGAAAGTGGTCACTCGAGTGTGTATCATCAAGGGCGAACCATTCGAAGCGCCGGGCTAGCGGAACAGTACCGACCGGAAGGTCCAAATGAGATAAATTTGCCGTGGAGGCAGACAAAAACGTGGGGAACCCAGTGTTGAGGCAGACTAGATCCGCTTGGTGGAAGACGTCTAGCAATAGTGAGCCACGTGGACAAGGATGTGGAGATCCCCAAAGCGGGTGGTGGGCATTGAAGTCCCCAACCAGCAAATAGGGGGGTGGAAGCTGATCAAGAAGATGAAGGAGATCAGCTCGTGCCAGTGGTGTAGACGATGGAATGTATACCGTACATAGAGAGAACGTGTATCCAGAAAGGGAAAGACGGACGGCGACAGCTTGGAAGGAACTGTTTAAGGGGATTGGGTGATAATGGAGAGTATCATGGAGCAGAATCATGAGTCCACCATGGGCTGGAGTGCCTTCAACAGAGGGGAGGTCATATCGGACGGACTGAAAATGAGGGAGAACAAAGCGGTCATGGGGACGCAGCTTTGTTTCCTGAAGACAGAAGATGACCGGCGAGTAGGATCGTAAGAGGATCGACAATTCATCCCGATTGGCGCGAATGCCGCGGATATTCCAGTGGATAATGGACATAGGGTGAACAGAAAGTGGAGAAACGTGACCAAGGGTGCTGTCAACTCAACGACTGCTCAGAGCTTGCGACCGACAGCATGGAATGGCATTCAGTCGAAGGCAGAAGATCCTGATCCATAGGTTGGTCAGGAGCAGCTCCTGCCACCAACGATCGGCCAGTTGACCGGCCACCAGCAGTGCGCCTCGGCGACACGGAAGATGGCCGAGGGCGATTTCCGCCAGGTGGTGCTGTAGTTGGGACACGCCTTGGCGGAGAAGGAGAGGAACTGTGTTTCTTCGTAGCCTTCTTGGAGGTATGATGTTTAGATGAAGGAGGAACCGATGGTTGTGAAGTTGCAGTACGTAAAAACTCTTCACGAGAATGCTCTTTTTTCGAAGACTTGGCGTCTGACTTTTGGGCTCGAGATTTAGCAGAACCCGACGAAGGGTGAGCCATAGAGTGGGCAGGCGAAAGTGGTGAGGTTGAACGGGCGATCTTTGCGCTGGCCGATCTGACGACCGTGGTACTAAATGTGAGGTCGCAAGTCTGCATGGCCGCCTCCTTGGTTGGCCGAGGAGAAGCAAGGACAGTGCTGTATTTTCCTTTCTGAGGCACGGTGGGCTGTCGACTGGCGAGTAACTTTCGAGTTACCCCGTCACCGGCTACGCATGGAAGTGCGTGGGTCGGCCTTCAGACACGCACAGGGAGGAAGAAAGAGAAAGGGAAAGGAAAGAAGAGGGGGTCTCAAACGCCGCAGCGGAGAAAAGGGTAAAGAGAAGAGGTAAGGAAAGGAGAAGGACAAAGGAAGGAAGAAGACATACAAGCAAGGAAGAAGAAGAGTGCGGTACATTTACAAGCGTCCGTCTCCGGACGTAGGCGCAAACCATACTCCCAGAGGGGGAGAAAGTGAAGGAAAGAGCCAGAGGTGAGGAGGCGGGGGTGGTGAAGACAAGGGATGGGGAAGGATGCGGAAAGGGAAGGTATGCAGCCCGGAAAGGAAGGAAGGCCACATTAGCTCGGGGCCCCGTGCTCGCTACGCACGTATCCACAAAAGAGTTGTGGATCCCCTGGGGGGTGTTTCGATGTTTGTTTAGGTGTAGCGTCCCCATACTACGGCGCAGTTACCTCGCATCGGCCGGCCGGACGGACAGATAATAATTGTCTGAACATAAAAAATTAAACTTTTCACTCGGGGGAAGACTTGAACCAAGGACCTCTCGTTCCGCAGCTGCTCACGTTAACCACGGGACCACGGCCCTTCTGAGCTCACATTGTCCTTAATGTTGCTGATCTTGCACATAAACTACTCAGTTTGTATATTTTGCTTATTTTTTCACAGTTCCACACAACTACTTCCTGTTTTCTCGATTGATCTGTGTTCAGTTTTACAAGGCCTACCCACTGTGCCAACTTAAAAGTAAATCTGAGGGGGGTGCGATGGGGAGGTTCTCTTGTAAGCAACAAACACGTCAGTATTTCCCCCGTCACGTACCCCCTCTACAGTGTCTAAAATACACACATTTTCAGAAGAAACAGAACAGCTTGATTTCAGTCACATCGGTTCAGCGTGTGTCCTGTTGCCTAGTAGGCAGTCTCCCATGGGCCATAACTTGTTCCACGTGTGGCGCCACCGACGCATTTAAGGCGCTAACTGCGTCCTGTGGTATAGCCATCCATTCTGCGTTCACCTGGCTCCAAAGTTTATCTCTGAAGATTGGCATTGGGTCACAGTGCTGCACCTGCCGTTTCACCATATCCCACACATTTTTGATTGGCGACAAGTCTGGTGAGGCAGGGCAAAAGGCTGACATCCTGTCACTCTAAGAAGGCACGTGTTCGTGCAGCAACATTCTGTCGTGCATTGTCTTGCTGAAAAATGGCGTCTGGGGTGTTGTGCAGAAAGGGTATGGCTACGTATCGCAGAGCGTCATTCACGTAGATCATACTCGTCACAGTGCCCTGGGCAACACACGAATTGCGATTTGTGGTTGTACCCAGTAGCACCCCACACAATAAGGCCTTAAGTTGGCGCTATACGTTTTGTGCGAATACGGTCACTGTTGATGATGATGCTGCTGCTCCTGTCTGCGGCGAAGCATAATGCGGCCATCATTTTCAAACAAACAGAACCTGGATTCCTGTCCCCAGTGATGTCGTTCCATACACCATTGCTATCTAGCATGTTTCTGCACATTCGTCATAGGTGTGTGGAGAAGTGGGCGACACGCATGTAACCCATACTGCAATAAACGGTAACTGTCACCCCTGTTAATGTACGGTGTGAGATACTATTCCACTGTTGCTCCAGAGCCGAGGAGAACGCAGATCTGTCCTGCAATGCCATTCGGATGAGTTGTCTGTCTACCCAGGGGGAAGGGAGGGGAGGGGAGGGCAGTGACCTGAATGTTGCGCCGTGAGGCTTCTCGTCTTCTAGGGCCTTCCATGAACCACTCTGTACACATCGTTGCACTGCTGAAGCAGCCCCACACTAGCAGCAATTTCCTAGGAAATTCTCTCATGCCAATAATACGCCCTCTTTCAAATTCACTGATTTGACGATACGGTTTGCGAATACTTCTGGGAGGCATCCTGCACGTCACAGTGATCCTTTACCTCCGGTTTATGGCGCCAACGATAGCCGCAGGCACAAGTTACTGGTAGGTGCATTGCGCCACGTTATCATTGTTGGCATTGAAACCGCAGACCAACATGGTTCAAATGCTAGTCCTTTCTGCAGAACATAATATAATGGCCTATGAATGTAAGTGTCCTGTCCCCGGTCGTTCAGGGTATTCTGTTTTTCTGAACGTGAGTGTACTTTCCTTATGCACCTGGTTTCATCTTTGAGATAGGCCCTTTCGGTTAATTTTCCGTACGCAATGGCCACAGACGTGTACAATGTTCCACAATTACACTGTTTCGGAACTTTCTCTCTTTAATTTTCCAATTGTTCTTTCTTGGACAAAAATTCCCTAAGTTTTACAGAGGGAGCGGAAATCCGTCCGTACATATACAGAAGGCAATAGCAGAAGGCAAACAGGTCTCAAACAAATACGGTACACTCTACAAGGACACACTACTTAACACATTAAAATAACATTACAAATAAAACCAGCACAAACAGATAAAGTCTGCACGCGGACACACACACACACACACACACACACACACACACACACACACACACACACACACAGAGATAAAATGCAAATAAAATTCAAATTTGACGCCGAACACACTGGTGAACAAATGAACAGTGACTGGGCTGGGACACAAACCACAATCACACTGTGTTCTAGGGTAGTAAGGTGTTTTACTACGTTTTCTTGTGGAAAACACTTGTTATAGTTACGTATGCATCGCAACATCTCAGCATGATGCGGAGAATGAAAGTGCTTGCCACACGAAAACTTTTGTAAATACGAAAATAGGCGCGAAAACGTCGCGAAAAACTAAATTACATTCTAGAAGATAGGTTAACTCCCAGCAAAAAACTTTTCTCATCAACATCGTTTGGTTGCAGATGAAAAGCTAACTGTAACAATTAACGCAAAAGTGATCCAGATAATTCATGTTCACCAAATGTAAAGGTGTTTACAAAAAGACACGATCTGTTGTTTGACCTAAAAACGCACATAATTTTATAATCATTTAACAAAATGTTCACATTGCAGAATAAATAAAAACGAAAACCCACTGATGATGGCACAGTGGTGCCGAAACATGTTTGGATACTGAGAAAAACGGTGTTTTGCGTAACTGGCGGACCTCACATCCAAAAATTTCTAACTGCAAACACGGCCAGTACAAGGAGCTGCAAATGAAAACGATGGATAATCCGTCCCTACATTTTGGGGAAAAAAGAGCCAAAGTCCGTACGAGTAGAGACATGTCCCTACGTTTTGCAAATATACTAGTATAACAGTGATGTTAGGCGATAACAGTGCAATCAACAACAATAATTTAACAATAGAAAAACGATCGAATGTTTCTGCTCAAAAGTGAATGCGCCGGAGTATGTCGATTGTTTTCATTCGGTTCAAAAGAGTAAATATTCAACCGATACGTGATATTACAACCGAATTTCGGTTGTTCAAATCGCTATCACAAAGCGAGTCGTGACATGTCGTCGCATTCTAACTTTGGTCCACTGTTCATATCTTACCTTAGATGCATCCATATGCATCGTCGCCATAAATTCAAACCTCCGCCAAACGTTACACAGCGCTGCGACGAAAGGCTAGTATACGCAATATATGTCAGAAATGTGAAGACTCATTTACGAGAGTGCTTTATAGAAAATGGGCAACATTTTTTTTAAAGCAAAATATTGGATACTGTATGTATTCGCATTTCTTTGGTATAATGTGGAATCTGAATGAGCAGTATGGAACAGATTTATGTTCCTTTTACTACAGTAATGGATAATGAGCAGAATCAGTAGAGTGAGATGAGAAAATATTGCTCCACCTACAGGGAGTTAAAGCAGTGATTGTGTTATTTACAGTGATAGTCTAGTTCTACTGCAGCTGTCAGTGTCCAGCTCAGAATCTGTGATAAGGGCTCCACGGTCTGATGGGCTTTCCCATTGCTTTGAAATTTCAGTTTTCATTCCATACCACATCCATTATTTTTCTTCGGGAACTGTAGCTTCTGCATGGTTTTAAGCAACTGAAAGACATTCACTAGCGTGGAGGTGTTATAGGTCCATATTTTTTTGCAGTACACTTATTCTTCTACGTAATTCTTGTCAAACCATGCAATCTTGATATTTTCAAAATCACATCTCCAATAGCAGCATTTCGGATCCATTGTCCATTTTAGTTTCGCTATGGTACTTCGAAATCGATGGCCCTTTATCTCACCATTGTATCAAGGAATTTTGTACTCCACCTTCCATTTGTGGTGCGTGTCTGTTTTATGATATTAAATAGTTCGAGAGTGCAGGCTTGTCACGGATAAGTGATTTCTATTTTGGAACAGAGTTCAATTGCACCTCGTATATAAGTAGTAAGTGTGCGAGGTAATTCGGTAGTACTATCTGGAAACTTGTTGTTATCAGTGATTTCACAAACTTTGAAAATTTCTAGATATATGAAAACTACAGACTGCAACTGTTTTTTGTCACGTGATTGCCTGTGATATCAATCAAACAGTACAGCACCCAACAGCACTACAATAGCAGACATCAAATCCAGCGTTTAATTTTGCTTTATGTAGTCCGAGTTATTGGTTACACAATTTCGAAGCAGTTTCCAGTTCATTGGCATCGCACTGTATACCACCACCTTCGAAAATGCGCAGTTTCAACAGACTACCTTACAGAAAGTGCATCTGGAATGCACGACAATGGCGGAGTTCGCTCCGTCCATCCATTTATTTTTGCGCCACTTATTTCCACGATTGCTGAGCCAATACCTTTGCTAACTGTTTTACCATTACTTGATGTGTTTTAAGAAAAGAATATCTGCAGTGAAACAGGACTCTTATCACCTTTCTTAAAGAAGGGTTTAACGAAGGCATATTTCAGTATCTCTGGAAAACTGCACCGAGTTAGTGATGCATTGCATGTTTCAGATAAAACTGGGCATATTATATGGGTACAAAACTAAAGAATTGTGTTAGAAACATCATCGAAACCACGTAATCTTATTTTTGAAAGAATCTATAGCTTTCTTAATTTCAGAAGGAGAAGTTGATTATACATCCATATGATTTTATGAAGGTTACTTATTAACTGGTATGGTGTTACGTGGTCGTTGTACCTTCAGAAATAGCGACTTGTCCCCCACCCCCCTCCCCAAACACACACACACACACACACACACACACACACACACACACACACACACACACACACAAAGAGAGAGAGAGAGAGAGAGAGAGAGAGAGAGAGAGAGAGAGAGAGAGAGAGAGAGAGAGAGCATATAAATAAAAAAATTAACTGATACTGATAAAATATTTATTACATTGCACCACAAAGATATTTCATGGCAGTGTATGATTTCAAGTTTTGCAGTTTCACAACATGTACTGTGAAAAAAAGTCTTGAAAATATTCAAACATAAAAATGTCGAAGAAAAGAAATTGCCAACATGTGTTTAACAAAAATTTCTAGTTAGGAACACAAGAAGGCTACTTCTGGCTCACTGTCAGATAGGAGTGATAACGTTGGTTTAGTGAATGTGGATATTGCTTCACACGGCAACACTGGAGTTTACGAAAGATACCTGTAAGAGCAAAGTTAGGTAATCTTCAAAAACACTGTTGCATATTCCTATGACACGAAGTAATGCATACACACACTCGAAACAATTTCAGTGTCTTATAAGACACAAATTTCCTCATTGGCGTGCATCCTGTATTAATGTATTTACTGCACTGTATTACGCATTACACAGTTGAAATGCTAACTTGTATCTTGTGCATGTCCGCTTTAGTACTAGATGCACTGGGTTGATTTGTATTTTCTTTTTCTTCTCGCAGTGCTCAAGTGTTCTTGAATTTCATTACAACGGAAATGAAATTACGTATATTATGTTCGTTACGAGACAGTAGCAGGATCACCCCCAAAAAAGCAATGAGATTGTGCAGTCTTCACTTAGAGTATTTTTCGTTCAGCCTAACATTTTGGAAGAACATTAAAAAATGTTGGTCGTGTTCATATAGTATTTACCATGTATAATGCTGTTATAAATGAGTTTTCTATCTCATGACAGTAGGGCATAGCGTGCATGATTTCAGTTTACTGGGATGTTTTCTGCTGCAGGCGGCATTTCATGATGCATGAAGAATTCGGTTTTATTCAGCTTTACTCATTAAGTAATGATTCAGTTTCTAAAAATTGAGATGATGCATTTTGTGTGAGAGGCAGCAGGAAACAATTCCCTCCCCAGTTTCTACTTATTAAATTTCTGTTAGACCCACTTTGTAACAAAATTAGGTGGCAGTGGTAGCGGTGGTGGTGGTGGTGGTCGTAGTCAGCCTGCTGTTGAGTTTTGAGGTCAGGCACTGAAGGACATTGGACAGCTGGTTGGAGCTGTTCACTTTTGAGGTCAGGTGCTGTCGCAAGTGTGGAACTCCTGCTTGGAGTTTAGCACCTGGCAGCTGCCAGTCTTTGGGAACGGTATGGCGCTTATTGATAGCCTGTTTTTGGGTTTTGGGTCCAGAAACGGTGTTAGACTTTTAACCCCTGGACTCAGCTGGTGGATTCTGAGGTCACACACTGGGGAAGACTGAACTCCTCTGCCATCAGTAACCTGACTCGGCAGTCCTTGTCAGCCTTATACAGAGCTTTGAGATCAGACACTGGAAGACGATCGGCTGCATGAAGCTGTTGGTTTCTGGGGGGTCACACACCGTGGAAGACACGGAATTCCTGTATGGAACTGAGCACCTGGACAGTGGCCACCCTCAGAGGCCCGATTATGCAGTCCTCGATGGCTGCTGCAGGGGTTTGGGATCGGACACTGGAAAACCAATGGATGGAGCGGTCGGCTTCTGGGAGTCACGTACTGTGGAAGACGTGGAACTCCTGTATGGAGCTGAGCACCTGAGCGGCCGCCGCCCTCAGCGGCCTGGTCTGGCGGTCCTCGGCGGCCTGCTGCTCCAGCGCGTGACCGGCGATCTCTGCCGAGTTTACGGTCAACACCAGGCCGCCCTGCAGCACCTCGTTCAGGATGTGGTGCACCTGGTCCGCGTGGTACACGAAGTCCAGCTCACACGCCAGGCCGAAGCAGCGGTCGACGGCGTCCACGAACTCTTGGATGAGGTCCACCGTGGCGAGCGGCGACTCGGCGCCGTCGGCCACGAAGACGACGAACAGGTCTGCGTAGCGGCGGTAGACGGCCGTGGAGTCGGGGCCCAAGAGGTCGCTGACGTCGAAGAAGCTGCAGTTGTGCTTCTGGCGCGCGGCGAGGCGCGAGTGCAGGCCGCGGGTGAGCCGCTGCTGCGACTGGGGCTCGGCCGGCCGCGGGTCGTAGAACTTGCTCAGCCGCACCTTCCCGGCCGCGTTCACCACCAGCACCAGCTTGATCATGGTGCACCTGGAACCCGAAACGGCGATGCCATTTGCATCTAATTGTATGTGTGTCTAATGCCAGAAATGGGAAAATTCACGAAAGACAATATGGGGACCAGGTTTCCCAGAAAAGGGCTGGTTTCTGACACTCATTCCATGAGCTGGCACTGTCTAAAAGAAAACAATGCTGATGTTGTACATACTACTTCCAATAAATAAGTCTCTACTACTACCCTTCCAGCACCGAAAAGAATAGTATAGACCAAATACAAAGACCAATCAATAGAAGGTAACTTGAGGTGGTAATTTGGATGGAGGTAAGGTAAGTCAGAAAAAGGAAATAAAAGGGGGGAAAGGAAAGAAAGAGAAAAAGGAAAGTAAAGAGCCAAAGAAAAGAAAAAGAAATGGGAAAGGGAAAACAAGAGGAAAGGGGAAAAGTAAAGAAACTCTAAGGAAAGTAAGAGATGGGTGAGACGAACAAAGAGATGGGTGAGACGAACAAAGAGATGGGTGAGACGAACAAAGAGATGGGTGAGACGAACAAAGAGATGGGTGAGACGAACAAAGAGATGGGTGAGACGAACAAAGAGATGGGTGAGACGAACAAAGAGATGGGTGAGACGAACAAAGAGATGGGTGAGACGAACAAAGAGATGGGGGAGACGAACAAAGAGATGGGGGAGACGAACAAAGAGATGGGGGAGACGAACAAAGAGATGGGGGAGACGAACAAAGAGATGGGGGAGACGAACAAAGAGATGGGGGAGACGAACAAAGAGATGGGGGAGACGAACAAAGAGATGGGGGAGACGAACAAAGAGATGGGGGAGACGAACAAAGAGATGGGGGAGACGAACAAAGAGATGGGGGAGACGAACAAAGAGATGGGGGAGACGAACAAAGAGATGGGGGAGACGAACAAAGAGATGGGGGAGACGAACAAAGAGATGGGGGAGACGAACAAAGAGATGGGGGAGACGAACAAAGAGATGGGGGAGACGAACAAAGAGATGGGGGAGACGAACAAAGAGATGGGGGAGACGAACAAAGAGATGGGGGAGACGAACAAAGAGATGGGGGAGACGAACAAAGAGATGGGGGAGACGAACAAAGAGATGGGGGAGACGAACAAAGAGATGGGGGAGACGAACAAAGAGATGGGGGAGACGAACAAAGAGATGGGGGAGACGAACAAAGAGATGGGGGAGACGAACAAAGAGATGGGGGAGACGAACAAAGAGATGGGGGAGACGAACAAAGAGATGGGGGAGACGAACAAAGAGATGGGGGAGACGAACAAAGAGATGGGGGAGACGAACAAAGAGATGGGGGAGACGAACAAAGAGATGGGGGAGACGAACAAAGAGGAGACGAACAAAGAGGAGACGAACAAAGAGAAAGTAAAGTAAATAAAGAAAATAAAGAGAGGAAAAAAAGGAAATAAAGGATAGAAAGGAAATAAGTAAATAAATAATAAACAAATAAAGAAGACTAAGAAAAATCGAAAAAAAGGAAAACTCTGTAATGACAGTATAAAAGAAATGACAAAAACCACAAAATAGAAGGAAGGTATGAAGAGAAATGTAAATGACGGAAAGAAGAAAACGAAAACAGGAAGTTATAAATGAAGGTGAGACAGAAGGAACAAAACAGCAATGAGATGAATGTTAGCGTTTCACTTCCAGGTGGCGCTGACTTCGTTACAGGCGAACTACAAGCTAGTATTGGCAAAATGATCGAAGATAAATGGTTATAAAAATACGGGAAATAAACGCATTAGATCTGCTTCGACAGGAATGCCCGAACATTTCGATTCAGTGGAAACAGGTGTGGGAACAGACAACGAGAGGATTATTGTAGCTGTGTTGATTACTGGTCCCCAACAGAAGGCTATGTATGATACATGCGAAAGCATTTCTGCTTACTAGTTAAAAAATAAAATGTTGATCAAGTACCCGCGCGGCCTGCGGTGAACATTTAGCTTTCTGGACAACTTGCAGTTTCTGTGGTACAAATTTTCGAATATTGTGTGTCACCTGCTAGCAAACTATTCATGGAAGATAGCGAGAGCTGAGAAAGACTAACCGTGTGTCATTAACAAAGCTAATGCGAAATCGAAGCTGGATGGCGGATTCAGACGAAACACTATAGTTTCTGGCAAAATCTGAAACAGGTCTAAACAAAACTAGCACACTTTGTGAAAAGCAATAAATTTCATAGAAGGTGTTACCTGCTCAGTTGACGCAAACCCTGCTTTGGTATTACCTGAAATTATTCAGTGGATTAATGTTGCCAATCTTTATGTTCTTTGTCGTGGTAGCTCAGAAATGGTTGTTAAAGTGAAAGATAGGAAATATGACATTCTTCAGATATTGAGTTGTACTTATCGCAAGTATACTGTGGACAGAGCAGCACAGTATTGATTCCACATGCATTGCTCCAAAATTCATTTCATATGAACTATTAACTTCCCTAGGAACCTGCACAGGCATCACTCACCACCTCAAAATGGTTCAAATGGCTCTGAGCACTATGGGACTTAACAGCTATGGTCATCAGTCCCCTAGAACTTAGAACTACTTAAACCTAACTAACCTAAGGACAGCACACAACACCCAGCCATCACGAGGCAGAGAAAATCCCTGACCCCGCCGGGAATCGAACCCGGGAACCCGGGCGTGGGAAGCGAGAACGCTACCGCATCACCACCTCAACCTGTAGCGTCGCCATGAACTAAGTTTAGATATCTGGTGACGTTCCCCACGAAGTCTCATTGCCTAGAGCTCCCGGAGTTTGATATGCGACTCTCTTGAAAGCGAGTCCACTTTTTCAAAAGTTTTAGTAATTTACTGGTCAGGTCAGAGGTAGAAGAACCATGTGTAGACACTAAGCCACAAGTCAATTACCTTGGGCCGACTGAGATATGTCTAATTTCGTTTTGATACAGAGGACGGATATAAACAGAAAATATGTGCAACCAGTCATCGAAATTAAACAGTAACCTTGCAATAAAGCACAAAGCATTAACTTGTCGTTCCATTATTTGCTGATCAGCTTTGGAGTCTGGTGACTTAAGGCGGGTGGCAATTCTCTCTATTCATTGCCGTATAGTATTTTGAGTCCAACAACGTGAGAAGTACCTATACCTGAAGTTCTGCACAGATCGGGGGGCATCTGCAGATTTTCAGGGCATGTAAAAAACACAAATCAAACTCTAGGGAAAGCATTCTTGACATCAAAACATTACAAAAAATTCATATGAGCTCGAGTCCAAAAATCCTTCGTCAGGGACGTTTGAAAGGAATTCCTTTTAGTGAGTTCTTTTAGTTTACAGTTGGTCATGTTTCGTTTTGCCTGATTGTGTTTGTCTTGTTATAGGGTAACTTACATCACAGTGATGTTGTCAGTGTCTCAAATGACGGACATGCACTACATGTATGGCCTGATACGGGAATGTGGACGCAGCACGTCAATGTTATGTTGAGTATAATCCCGACAGACAGCTACTTGTGCAAGAACGTTTGCGCCAGAGACGCTCATTTGAGAAGAGTTGCAGTTGGTGTGAGGCCACGCAATGCACCAACGCCTGAGTTTTATGGACGGCAAGAAATCCTAAAGCTAACTTATGAACTATGGGAGCACAGATATTAAATAGCAAAAAGAGTACCAATCTGTCAAGAAAATTTGCACATGCAGGGAAAGTTAACGAACAAGCAAGCAAGGAATAGCAAAGTGACACAGGAAATGATGCAGCGCAGTGAGTTCGGAATTCTCGTCGCCAGATGACGTGTACGGGTCATCTGGACAGAAGGGCTCGCCTGAGTTGCGTTACTGGTAACTGACCACTCAAATTAAACCAACCTACGAACTGCAGTCTTAAAACTTCCACTGCGTCTCTATCATTTGTCTGTAATTGTTTCACTTTCTCACATAATGCAGATGCATTGATGATTGACTAACGGCAGAGGTCCTCACTTCACCTGTCCACGTCATTTTCCTCCAAAATATCTAAATTAGCAATTAGTAAACGTAGACTCACTTTATCTCTGCCAAAATTATCAAGACTGACTTGAACCATAAACTCTCCATCCGCTTCACTGACGAGTATTATACTTCTGCGTACAAAACACTGTGACTTATCCAATTCTTCGGTACTTTTCAATGGCTTTACAACATATAATAAATCCTCAGGTTGGTCCATATCTGTGCTCATCCAGATCAACTTCCTTGTATCCCGTGGTATCGTATCACGTGAGTTGATATTTTGAGCCCGAGGCAACAGTTCACTAGGTAGCGAATCTTGCGACAATGCAAGCTCCTGTTGCTCCTAGCGAAAACAATGTCCCACCAAGTTAAACTGTATGCTGCGAAGGGTCAGTTTTTGCGTGGTGTTTAGCAAGAAAGTTGAGTCTGGTGGTGGTGGTGGTGGTTGTTGGGATGTTTAAGGGGGACTAAACAGCTAAGGTCATCAGTCCCCCAAGTTCAGTCTCAGGATCGCACAATACACCAACAGACGGCATTACTTCTACATGCTCTCGAAAATACACATTTCTCCCGTTAAAACCAGTACGAGGAGAACTGCTTGAAGGGAAGGCGCCAATCACATGATGAATGAAACATTCTGTATGACAACCTGTATGCGTATCATATTAAACGGGTGTAAGTATTAAATGAGGCAGACTTTCAGCCAAGAACAACATTCAGACAACACGTGTTAGGGAAGGTGCTGCGTTCCTGCAGTTCTTGCACGTACCGCGTGGTTATAATTACAGTGCAGTTACACACAGAGGCACAGTGTGGGCTGTAATTATCGTACGGCAGCGAAGCGAAACAAGATACGCATGCTAATGCGTTAATGCGGAACCCATTTACGTTAGAGAACATTAGTTCCAGTTGCGGCAACCAGGTGCTGTACACTGTGGTGTGGTGTGTCAAATACCTTAATTCCTGTAGGTACAGCAATAATTATTGTTGCTGATGTAAAGTATGCTCGTTGTGGTCAGCGCGTACCCTAGGATGCACTAACACACAGTCTGGAGTCCAGCAGAATGGGAACTACCCCAACAAATCATGCAAATTGATTCAAAACAAGGATACCGTCGTGCAACGGAATACGTCTTATTTAAATTAATATTAATAGTGGTGGCCCAGTTAAGCATAATAAAAATGACTACTACACTACTCGCAGAGACATTAATATGATGGACCTTTCAGCTATGGATGGAACTAAATGGACCCTATAGCAAATAGATTTATTGGCTTTGAACGTGGAAGTTACCAACTGGTGTCTTAGAAGGAGCGATCACTCTGTTTTGAAAATAATTGAAAAGCCACGATCGCCTCAATCGTTTATTAGATGACCGGTTTCAGCACTCTGAAGGTGCCATCATCAGATCTGAAACGTGGATTAACATTTATAAAACCATATGGACATCATGGCACATGAGGCAGACCATCTGATAAAATCATTGTCACAACCAATAAAAAATAATAAAAAAACTGCTCTTTCCATAAAATATAAAACTGAAGTCACCAGATAAAGTCTTCAGACCCACCGCCAAGTGAGAAAAAACATCCACTGGCAGTGCTAATCAATTTGAAATTACAGAGCAGTGGTCTCAACGACTTCTTGATCAAGAGAATTTGCTTATCAACCTCAAAGATGTTCGTTGAGAGTTTCAGCGAGAAATTGCCACGTTACAAGTGTGTGTGATGGTACGACATCCTCGCTGTCATTTGACAAGCCATAACTGGAGTGAACAGTACGACTATCGAGAAGGGAGACCGTGCGCTGTTAGCGAAACTGTTTTACGCGGACGGTAGCAGTTACAGTGCTGAATTGAGAAGGAATCGCCGATTGAAACGTCTTGAGCAGAGGCCCGATGTCATTTAATGGTTTTAAGATGATAATGAAATTCGAAAACACGGGTGAGCTTAGTGTGGCACCTGGAAGAGGGGGGGGCGTCCTATCCTGAAGGAACTCATTGGCGAGGTTGCTGTTGCTGCTGTAACTGACCATGCAGCTAGTGCTCAGGCAATGTCACGAGAAATGTCCATCCCACCGTCAACAGCACGGAACGTTTTGCTGTCTATTTTACAGTGGTACCTGTATAACTGCAACTGGAACCTCATGATCAGCAGCAACGTTCTGAATTTGCTCGTCTATTTCTGAAGTTGATGACATGTGGCCAGGCAATGTTCTGTTGAACGGGAACATTTAAACTACAGGTTGCACTGAATACATAGAACTACAGAATATGGAGTGCTGTTCAACTGCGTGTTACACACCGCCGTATGTGATTGATTGGTGTAGATTCACGATCACCTTTATTTTCGATCCGTTTTTTCTTGAAGCGAATACTCCCAGCGTATCACGACATCTACATGTTAGCGAGACCTGGTCCAACATGTGATTCCTGCATCGGCAAAGCTCATCTATATGGAAAGCACTACTTTCATGCAAGATGGGGGGGGGGGGGGGGCAACACCCCCGGCGCTCCCCCAGTAAAAGATCTGCTTGATTCAACCTTCCACCTTCATGTTATCCCCCGAGTTTTTCCAGATGCACCGTCCTTCAAGATCGCCTGATCTGATCCATGAGAGATTTGGCTCTGGGGGTATCCAAAAGAATTCATTTATCAGGGACATATTCGGTCTTTATCTGATCTGAAGACCGGTATACAACAAATACTTTTCTCAGATTCCACTGTAATCCTGCGAGCAACTGTCGATTGCGTCGTTTTACGGACGGAACATTTCGTCGATGTCTCTAGGGCTCATAATGAACACGTTGTGTATGCGGTAGGTAATGACAAAAATCAGCATTATGCCTTCCTCACTTGTTTGTCCTTTTCAGCACATATCCCATTCCTAATTCACTACATATGGAAATATTTCTATAATCTTTATCGTATTCACATCGCCAGATTTACACCAGTTGACCAAAATAGGAAATATTTATTTTTCCTAGCGTAAATCGGTGCTGCATTAACGCATTAGCATGTCTACCACGTTCCCCTTCCATACTATAATTACGGCCCACACTGGACCTCTGTTAGGTACTTGTACTTTAATTATGACTACCTGGTACTTCGTCACCGATAAGGCTGGCATTTCATCTTACGGGATTTTCAGTCATCATCGTAACGTCTACGCTTATGAAAATCCTTACAATGATGTGTGAAAAGTTGTGGAATAGCTACATATACAGATGGCGGTAGTATCACCTACACAAGGTATAAAAGGGAAGTACTTTGGCAGAGCTGCGTTTGCATTCACGAGATTCATGTGAGTTTCCAACGTTTATGGCGACACGACGCGAATTAACAGACTTTGAACGCGGAATGGCAGCTGGAGGTAGACGCATACGACACTCAGTTTCGGAAATCGTTAGGGAATTCAAATTCCGATATCCATAGCGTCAGAAGTGTGCCGACAATACCGAATTTCAGGCTTTACCTCTCAATACGGACAGCGCATTGGCCGGCTGCCTTCACTTAATGACCGAGAGCAGCGGCGTTTGTGTATAGTTGTCAGCGGTGACGGAGAAGTATCTCTGTGAAGTAATCGCAGAAAACAATGTGGGACATACAACAAACGTATCCGTTAGGACACTGCGGCGAAATTTGGCGCTAATGGGCTATGGCAGCAGACGGCTGACGCGAGTGCCTTTGCTAAGAGCACGACATCGCCTTCAGCGGCTCTCCTGGGGTCGTGACCGTATCGGTTGGACCCTAGAAAACCGTGGCATTGTCATATGAGCCCAGATTCCAGCTGGTAACAGATGATGGTAGGATTCTGGTGTGGCACAGACGCCACGAAGCCACATAACCTGTAAGTAGGCTGTTTAGGTTTTTCATTGGTAACGCCACCTCTGTATGAAAATCACTGGCTGTGCTGTGTGCAGTCTGTGGCTGCTTTGCATTGTTGTAATACTCGCCATTGTAGTGTTGGGCAGCGGCAGCTGGATGTGAACAGCGCGTAGCGTTGCGCAGTTGGAGGCGAGCCGCCAGCAGTGGTGGATGTGGGGAGAGAGATGGCGGAGTTTTGAAATTTGTCATGAACTGCTATATTTATATATGATGATATCAAGGTAAATACATTGTTTGTTCTCTATTAATATCTTTCATTTGCTAACTATCCCTATCAGTAGTTAGTGCTTTCCATAGTTTGAATCTTTTATTTAGCTGGCAGTAGTGGTGCTCGCTGTATTGCAGTAGCTTGAGCAGCGAAGATTTTTGTGAGGTAAGTGATTTGTGAAAGGTATAGTTTAATGTTAGTCGGGGCCATTCTTTTGTAGGGAATTTTGAAAGTCAGATTGCGTTGCGCTAACAAAATATTGTGTGTCAGGTTAAGTACAGTCGTGTATAATTGTTCAAAGGGGACGTTTCATATGGCGACCCTGCCAGGATTCGAACCTGGAATCTTCTGATTTTTTCTTGTGGTTTGTGTATTTAGTGTAGCTTTTGTTTATTGCCAGTGCGTAATTGTAGAGAGAATCTCCTTTGTAGTTGCAGTCTTTCATTGTTGTACTGTAAAACAGTTGTGGCATGCATGTAGATTTGCACCAAGTATTTCGCAGCTGCGCTGGTAATTAACTAGATATTATTTTCAGTGCTATGTTAATGTATTCCCCTATCTTTGCTCTTCAAATTGTGCTTTTCTATGTTATCGTGTGAAATATTGTGACAATAATGGCGTGTGAAAAACGTAACACTCGGCTCCAAAGTAAACTGAGAAATGACAATGAAGACGAAAGCAGTGCGTTGGCCCCACCATGTAATGAATTAACTAATATTCAAAGTAGTAATTTGGTAACTGTGCATAGGGAAATGGAGCGGGCGTCAAACAATGGCGTAGGCAGTGAAACAGGTAGTGAACAGGGAAGCATTATCGATCGATCGGTCGGCAACAGCTCGCCTCAGGAATCCGAAATGATAGGACACAATTTTGCAAACACTGTAGATTCAGGTTTTGCGTCCTCACCGTTTTCTCAAATGAGTCAAGACACGTTTTCCGCTTGTCAAAATGTGAATGTTGCCGGTGCAAATTCACTGCCGAAAAGCACTGAGGAACATGTTTCAGACACCAGTGCATTGTTATTACAGTTAATGCAACAAATGGGACAAAGGCTACAAAAGTTAGACACAACGCTTGAACAAAATCAGAAACAAACACAGCAACAGTTACACACAATGGAACAAAATCAGAGACAAACACAGCAAAAGCTTCAAAAGTTAGACTCATTGGAACAAACTCTCGAACAAACACGTGAGGATTTAACTGCTGAATTACATAACATCGAATCGAAATGTCAGAAAGTGTGTAATGACGTAAAAACACAAATTTGTGAGCATTTTCAACCTATTTTTTCGCGGCATGAAAATGCATTACAGAATCACGAAGCAGCCATAAAAGAACTGCAAACCATTGTTCATGAAAATCATGAGACCTTGTGGGCTAAAATTGACTCAGTTGCATCTACCGATTCGGTTACGCAACTTGCAAAAACTCAGGAAAACTTAAAGGACACAGTAGATTCGATTTCAACACAAATGGACACTCTGAAGCTTGGTTCAGAAAAACACACTGAGGAAATGTGTTCATTATCAGAGAAAGTAGTTGAACTTTCGGATCAGCTAAATAATTTATCTACGAAGGTAGATGATAATCTGAATGACGCAAAACCGGTAGTCTTTAATGACACAGAACAGAGCGAACAAATTAGGAAACTGAAACAAAATCTGAATCAAATTGATACGCAACACCAAAGAGAAATCCGGGAAGTACAAGATCAGCTGACACAGGTAATACAAGAATTACGTATTTCAGAAGACACTCGCGCTCCAACACGGGAAGAGGAACTTAGAAATACGCAAAAGCCACAAAATAATAACACAGGGCATTTCGGTAATTATGAAAGAAATTGGCAAGCTACACCGAATTTTGAGATGGAACCGCCGACACGACGTAACAATGACCGAGATGCTACTCGCCGACACGATGATTTTGACTATAAGCTGTTCATTACTACACGTAAATTCAAAACGTTTAAGAATTCTGCCAACGACATTCATCCACAAGCGTGGCTCCATCAATTCTCTCATTGTTTCCCTCCCAACTGGTCATTGGAGCACAGGTTAGAATTTATGTGTGGCTACTTAGAGAATGAACCAGGTGTAAGAATGCGATCGGTCATTCACGATTGTCACAGTGAAGGAGATTTTTATCATGCCTTCCTCTCAGCGTATTGGTCTCAAGCTACACAAGACCGTGTAAAACATAACATCATAATGATGAAACACTTCGAACAATCTGAATTTTCCAGTCTTGTGAAATATTTTGAAGACATGTTGCACAAGAATCAATACCTGTCAAACCCATACAGCCCCTCAGAACTCATCCGGATTTGCTTAATCAAACTGCCTAAACATTTACGACATATTATTTTAGCAGGACGTTGCAAAGACGACATTGAAGCTTTTCAGGGACTGTTACAAGAATTAGAAATTAACACAGACAGTCGCGGGATGCGAAAACAGGAAAACAATCACTACAGGTCACATCCGTCACAATTCCGTGACGACAGAAACGATAACTGGACGCGACAAGGCTATTCTCACCACACAAATCGTGACCAAAATAGACACCACCCATATGACAACCGTTGGCAGAGTAGTAATAATTACAGGGAAAGATCACCTCTCCGCAGTAATGACTATCACAGAGACAATCAGAGAAACAGACAATATGGGAACCAAAATAATTATTATCAAGGGAGACAGAATAACTTCAGACGCAACGGACCAGCGCGCAGTTACGATTCAGGGAGAAATTCTCCACCACGTGACCGACAAGAAAGAAACTATCGAATCTACCGACATGACAACAGACGATATGATCGTAATGACAGACCTGAATTGCATCAGAACTGGCGGGATTTAAACAGAGCAGAGCACTCTCGTCACGATGAATTTGTAGAAGTTAGGTCTCCAAATCCCAATAACGATGCGCGCCAACAAAGAGACAATAGGCAATGACTCACTCCGCTGGCAGCCACAATACGTACTTATGAAACTGACGACGCAGCTGCCGTAGCTAGTAATTACGTAAAAATGGAAGACATTAGGGACATCTTACTCCAGGAACACGACGTAAAACATAACAACATTGCATATCCTGTGATTCACATTACTGTAAATGACGTAAAATTTACGGCAGTACTTGACTCTGGCAGTCCCATTTCAGTAATTAGTGAAACAGCTTTTAGCAAGTGCAACAAATCGAACGATTGCCCCACACTTCCGTTACGTAAGATTAAATTACAAGGTGCAATCTTTGGAAAAAGTGTAGATGTACGCCAACAAACCAACTTAGAATTCTTTTGTCAAAGCCACAGCTTCTTTATGAACTTTCTTATTGTTCCACTATTGTCGACGGAAATTATACTGGGAGTAGACTTTTTGAATGAATACAAAGCAGTCTTAAGCTTTCACGATGCTGAAATAAGTTTAGAGAAAGAAGGTAAGTCAATAGCTTTGAAATTTGAAGACTGGCTCTCAAACCATGATGAGGAAATTAATCGGCTTTACCTTCTGTTAGATAACAGTTCGGAATTTTCTACGGAACTAGACACTAACAATCACTCTGCAAGTACTGACAGGGATGACATCGACGGCATATTTGAAATTAATGAGTTAATTCAGAATAAAATTCAAACAATTGAGAATTGTAATGACACTGATAGGCAGGACCTTTTTGAGATTTTACAAGCACATTCCACAGTTTTTACTCACAAAACAGGAACAATCAAGGGATTTCAATACCAATTTCGTGTTCGTGAGCATACAAAATTTTGTGTTAGACCATACGTAATTCCAGCACATTATAGGGACCGTGTTAGAACAGAAATACAATCTATGCTTGACGAGGGCATTATTGAGCCTGCAGTAAGCTCATACAACAATCCGTTACATGTTGTTGAGAAGAAAAATGGATCGATCAGACTTGTCTTAGATTCGAGACAAATCAATACTATCATTATTCCTGAAACAGACAGGCCGCAGACGATGGAAGAACTTATTCAAAATTTTAATGGTGTAAAAGTGTTGTCTTCCATTGATCTCAGATCCAGCTTTTATCAGATCGAACTTCATCCAGAATGCAGAAAATACACAGCTTTCCTTTGTTTCGGCGTTTGTTATCAGTTTCGGAAACTTCCTTTTGGTTTGAACATTTCTTCGGCAGCATTCATTCGTGGGTTAAATTCCATATTACCTGAGTTCTTAAAACGTCACATCACCTTATATGTGGACGATATTCTAATAGCAGAAGCTTCATGGGAACAACACAACCGCATCCTCAACAGTTTGTTACGTATTTTTGCAGAATCTGGAATTACAGTTAACTTGGAAAAGTCTGAATTCGGTAGGTCAAAGGTGAAGTTTTTGGGACATATTATTTCTTCTGAAGGCATTCAGCCGGATCCTGAAAAGTTAGAAGCAATCAGAGCCATTCCAGTTCCATCCACAAAAAGACAAGTCCGCAGTTTTCTAGGTCTCGTAAGTTTTTACCGTCGTTTTCTGAATATGCAAATTCTAGTTACACCAAAACTTTGTTCTCTCACTGGAAAAAATACTATTTGGAACTGGGACGAACAAGCACAGTTGGAATTCAATTCTTTGAGAGAAGTGTTACTTCACGCGCCAATACTAGCTCATCCTGATCTGTCACAAGATTTCTGCCTTAGCACGGATTCTTCTAAAGTCGGTCTTGGTGATCATTTATTTCAAGAAGCCACAGAAAATGACACTACTGTTCAGAAAACCATTGCTTTTGCTAGCCGAGTGCTAACAAAATCTGAAAAAAATTATTCCGTTACTGAATTAGAAGCTTTAGCTATCATTTGGGCATTTAACAAATTCCGTTTCTTTCTTTCTGGTAAGCACGTAAAAGTATACAGTGATCATCGTGCATTACAATTTCTTATGTCTTCAAAATTAAATCATGATAGGTTAAAACGTTGGGCATTGTTTCTGCAAGAATTCCGCTTCACAATAGTCTACATTCCCGGCAAGGAGAACATTGTTGCGGACGCGCTGTCACGCGCACCGGCTGGGCTTGAGAAAAGTGACACAGAAGGCAACCTCGAGAAAAATTTCAGTATTCTTTACATTCAGAAAGTCGCCTTTGAAAACATCACCACATCTTTAAAGGACATTGCTCATGAACAAGATAAAGATCCGATTTGGAAAGACATCAAAAGTAAATGGCATGAAAAGACACACACTCAGATTCGGCATTATTACCTGGTTAGAAACAACATACTCTTCAAACGCTGCACTGTTGATGACAAGCTATGGGTACTTTGCATTCCAGACGATTTTGTTAAGCTCATTTGGTACATTCATTTCAGCTACGCACATTTTGGCCCACGAAAATGTTATCATATTCTTCGAACGACTTGTTATTTTAACAATATGGAAAAGCGAATTCGAAGAGTCTTGTCTATTTGTAAACTTTGTCAAAAGGCGAAACCGTCTACTATCTCACATCGTGCTCCGTTGTTTCCAATTATTCCTTCTAAATTAAAAGAATTTGCTGCTGTTGACCTTTTGGGACCCCTTGTCAGAACATGGAATGGATTTTCGTACGTTCTAGTCGCTGTTGAACTCACTTCAAAATTTGTTTCTTTCACTCCGTTACGTAAAGCCACTGGACGGTCTGTATCCAATGCCTTTGTTAAAAATTTCTTACGTGAAGTTGGACACGTTAGTAAAGTCATTTCAGATAACGGACCGCAATTCAGATCTGCTGTTTGGTCACGCATGCTTCGGAATCATAAAATCAAACCTGTTTTTATTTCATTGTATTCACCACATTGTAACCCGTCTGAACGGATTATGAAAGAAATCAGTAAGCTTTGCAGACTTTATTGTCACAGAAAGCATCAGCATTGGGACAGATATTTACACTTATTTCAAAATGTGCTGAATGAAATGCCTCATGATTCCACTGCTTTACCACCTACTCTTGTACTGAAGAATGTGGAACCTCCGAACAGAATCAGAGAGCTTGTACCTTTCCCGAATACACGTAAACTTCGACACAAAGACATAATTGATTTGGCTCTTAAAAATATAAAATCTGCAGCAGACAAACGGAGAAAACTAAACGGTAAAGCAAATGCAAAGAAATTATGTATTGGTCAAAAAGTTCTCATTAAAGCTCATTCATTGTCACATAAGAAGAAACACTTGAGTCACAAATTCTTTCTAGTTTACAATGGACCTTACAGAATCCGACGTATACCACATGATAATTGCGTTGAAGTTGAAACTCTGCGTACTAGGAAGAGTAAAGGTTTACACCACATTTCTCATGTAAAACCATTTATTGACAGATAATCTGCCTTTTAACTTTGTCTTTGCCATAAAACGTTTCACTTCACGTTACTAGTATGCTTTAGAAACTGTTACCATGCAACAATGTTTGAAGTTAAATATCCAGCCAAGAACCAAGAGAAATTATTTAAACAGAAATTACGAATGCATTGTTATTGCGAACAGACGACACAGTGTAATTGTGTGTGTACATTCTTGCTTGTTAGTTGCACGATTAGAACATTTACCAGTACTGCTAATGAGATTTTAATGCAACATTTTGGTTTACTTGAAAATACATTCCGGATTTAAAGTACTTTCTGTGAGATACCAGATGAGACAATAGTTAGTTTATGTGACAGCTACACGATTTTATCACGACGCTACTAATGAGTGACAATTTACAATGTTGATTTTGCGGTGTTTCTGTTTTATATCTGCACAGTTTTTCTGTATTATTCTGGAAAGTAAAACATGTTTTAGTCGTAACTTTTATGGTATAGCTACAAGGAGACAGCCTTTTCTGTAGCACAACAATACGTTACAGCACAGTACTTTCTTCATCACGGCAATAAGCGTAATAAGTATGATATCTATACGCAAAGCATTTCACTTTGTTTATCATGAGGTCAGTACATTGACTTCTGCAGAACTTAGCTTTGGGGGACGATGACTACGACACTTCCACAGAGATTATCTTACAGCAAGACGCATGTTTAGCGCTACAGGGCACGTATTTGAGTGATCAATTTTGTACTAAAAACATTTATTTTCAAAGATATTTGAAATACAATGATACAAAGGTTTTCCGTAATATATTTCATTCCATTCTTGTAATCTGTAACACCTGAGGGTATAATTACAATAAACCTCAGGGGGGTACACGCCTACTTTGTGTACCATGTGTTTGGCAAGCACAAGGAGCCCTAGATAATATGGTATTTGCTTATACAATTTAACACATCGGTACCATATTTCTCTAACACATAAATTACACAGCTATCTGATCATTTAACAGAGAAACAAACTTTTTTATTACGTCAGTGACACATGTTTACGCAATTACAGACTTGGATAACTTCACACTTACGAAACTGTATTTTGTCTGTACTGTGTGAACTGTTCATATTTTTTTGGTACCATTGTGATACTATGAGAGCTTTGAATGATGTACTTGGTATGGGATTATGATTTTTAAAGTGCATTTGAGGCAGATGACACTTTTGACATGAGCAGAGAATTTTCTTTAGGTTTTGAAATTATTGCAGAAAGCTACGACGATTTTGAGATTTGACTGAGGTGTTATGATGTTATTTTTACGACGACGATGTGTATTATGCTGTTGAGGTATGTTTATGTCAATAAGATGATGCTACCATATATGAGGAATGTGATTACGTGTTTATATGTATATGAATAATGAAAGAAGTTAAGGACTCTTTACTTGTGAAAAAGGATGTTGGAAACCGAGAATCGTACTTTAAGAGTTATGAAATGTGCGTGAAAATGCGTGAATATCACAATGGCGGCGAAAATTTTTTTAGACAATGTTATATTCATAGGATTTTGTTTCTACACATTTGCAACGTAAATTCTCGACCTGTGAAATTTTTATATGAGATTGTCACTGTAGCGGAAACTGCTGTCGTAAATATTTCCGTAAGAGAGATAAGTGACCACCTGCACGTGCGTCGTCGGCACACAGCTGTGTCAAACACCTGGAGAACAAGCCATTAGGGTGTGCCTTTCATCGCTAATGCGACACCCTCGTTACTTGAAAACATATGATTACTCGCACTTTGTGCTAATTACTGAAATGCTTATGAATTGATGGGAAATATTCGTACATCTGCACACCTGATTATGACAAATCTCTTTCTCCGAGAGTTGAGTGCTACTGACTTACGAAATGCCACATTACTATTGAATGATATTTTTATGCTTTGCTTTTCATAGTTGCTTATTTCATTTGATGTCTGGTTTCCAGCTGTGTTGCAGCATTGCTTTTATAAAATGAAATGCATTTGCTAATGTGAACACTTTCTGTCAACAGATCTATTAAATAATTATTTTATGATCCACATTCTTTAAAAAAGGAGCACTTGGAAAGGAAAGAACAATAAGAAGGAACTAGTAACAGTAACACATAATTTTCTTTTCAAGTACATGGTAATATTTTTTTTACAATAAGTTGTTATGGTGCACCACTTTAATTAAATAGACATTAAGATGTGAATGTACATTTCCCTTGTCTGCATTATCGTCTTTAGTGTAATATTTTTTCTGCTTGCGCTATGTAATGTTTAGGTATAAGTTGCTGCTGTTTGCCAGGCATAGTGTTATTGAATTTGACTTTTGCTAATTTCTTAATGCTGCTTGCTTCGCAAATCTGCGTTTTTTTTCATTGCTGTTTATATTAACTGTTTTATGTGATGCTGCATTGCCTCGTCCCTTGGTGTATATATCTGAGCTCAGTAGATTTAAGTTAGCTTAAGAGGGGTAGACTATATAAGAAACTAACTATGATGAATTGGAAGAAATGCATTAAGAAGCTATAAGAAAATAGTTTGGCCAAAAAAAAAGTAGAGCACAGTGGAGAAAAACTATTTTTGAAAGAGGATGTGAACAGAATACAGAAAGCATGCTTGGATAGGATTGTTTTGGTGGAAACAAATGTTGAAATAAGACGAAAGATCTATCGAATGAAGTTGTGGGGTGGACTGCAGTACCAAATGTTACACTGAAAACAAACCCTGTCCTTTCCTTTTGTGTTATCCCACTATGTGTTTGTGTACCCTTGTGTATTTGTTTTCTTCCTGTCTCTGTGTAGTTTCATAGAATTTTTTCTTCTTTTAATATTAAGCTACATTCACTATGATGAGGAATACTGTTATCCTCAAATATAATTGGCATTAATAATATGTTATTTACCTTATAAATATGCTTACACATTATTTATTCTGTTTTGTTTTAATGCTCATGTGTGAAGTTGATGTTTCGAAAGTGATTCTGATCTTTTATTTTTGTACTCATGTCATAATTCCTGTAACCCTGATGTATATGTTATTTAAATTCTTTTGTAAAGCCTGTACTACAAATGTTATCTGTATTGTTATGTGTTTAATGATGTATTTTGTATCTTTGTAATTGTATTCTTATGTTATATAATTGTAATTGACGCCAGTTAATCAAATTAAGTAACTTGTAAGCATTCATTTCACTGCACACATTTCTGTTGGTCAAAGTATATGGACAATATGTGAGAAGTCGGGACTGTTAGTGTTTGCACATGTGTTAATAATTCAGCAAGGGACTGGATAACAGCATTGCTGGTTCTAAGGACAATTCCAAAAACTTTGTGAGTGCACAAGTGGTGGTTATGGACTCGCTATATTGTCCACAAGACTCTTCGATGGTGATTGTGCACCTGCACAATTGCAACAGATGGCTGCTGGCCGTCTCTACCAGGACTACAGTGGGTCTGCATCTTTGATGGCCCACCAATTGCTACAAGGACTGCAGTGGGTCTGCACCTCTGGTGGCCCACCAGCACCGTAATTTCTACCAGGACTACAGTGGGTCTGCTCTGTGATGACCTAACTACCAATATTCTTCAAAACGTCGACTGACTCTGCTGTGGGTTTACTCTTTTGTGGCCCATTACCTGTCTGCATGTCGAGTCAGCACTGTCTTTCCGTTGGAAGGACAACACTACTTCTTCAAGACTGTATGGAAATCCACTACTTCTATGTGCAATTTCTTTTACTAATGAGAAACTGTAAGTACTATTATGATGAATGATCAGGACTATCTTTATGGACTGTGAGAAAATTTTAGTCTTTGACCAACATTGTATCAATAAGTGTGTGCATTTTATATCTTTGTTACTGTAATTGTGAAAAATTTTTGTCAAATCTGTATTGGCCAGTGCCCAACACCATTTGTAAAAATTTTTTGTGGGGAGCATGGGGGCTATGTAAGTAGGCTGTTTAGGTTTTTCATTGGTAACGCCACCTCTGTATGAAAATCACTGGCTGTGCTGTGTGCAGTCTGTGGCTGCTTTGCATTGTTGTAATACTCGCCATTGTAGTGTTGGGCAGCGGCAGCTGGATGTGAACAGCGCGTAGCGTTGCACAGTTGGAGGTGAGCCGCCAGCAGTGGTAGATGTGGGGAGAGAGATGGCGGAGTTTTGAAATTTGTCATGAACTGCTATATTTATATATGATGATATCAAGGTAAATACATTGTTTGTTCTCTATTAATATCTTTCATTTGCTAACTATCCCTATCAGTAGTTAGTGCTTTCCATAGTTTGAATTTTTATTTAGCTGGCAGTAGTGGCGCTCGCTGTATTGCAGTAGCTTGAGCAGCGAAGATTTTTGTGAGGTAAGTGATTTGTGAAAGGTATAGTTTAATGTTAGTCGGGGCCATTCTTTTGTAGGGAATTTTGAAAGTCAGATTGCGTTGCGCTAACAAAATATTGTGTGTCAGGTTAAGTACAGTCGTGTATAATTGTTCAAAGGGGACGTTTCATAAACCAAATTGCCAACAAGGCGCTGTGCAAGCTGACGGTAGCTCAATAATGGTGTGGGCTGTGCTGACATGGAATGGACTGGGTCCTCTGGTCCATCTGAACTGGTCACTGACTGGAAACGGTTCTGTTCGGCTGCTTGGGGACCACTTGCAGCCATTCATGGACTTCATGTTCCCAACAACAAAGACGGAATTTTTATGGATGTCAATGCACCCTGTCAGTGGGTCACAGTTGCTCGCGATTGGTTTGAGGAACATTCTGGACAGTTCGAGCGAATGATTTGGTCTCGCAGATCACCCATCATGAATCCAATCAAACATTATGGGACCTTATCAGGAGATCAGTTCATGCGCAAAATCCAATCGGTCCCATCGGATTAGGGAAAGATCGGGAAGGACGTCGGGCGTGCCCTTTCACACGAACCATCCTGACAGAAATCGATTTAGGGAAATCATGGGAAACGTAAATCAGGACCGTCGTCCTCCCGAATGCGAGTCCAGTGTGCTAACCACTGTGACGAACTCCCACGGTTTCGTGCTGCCCTTCTCTGTATATGCTGATCATCCTCTGTTAGTTCTATATGGTACAGGCCCCAAACACTTGAACAGTAGTCTAGAAAAGGTCACACGAGGTATTTGTAAGCTTATCTCCTTTGTAGATCGATCGCACTTCCCAGTATTCTACCAATAAACCAAAGTCTACCATCTGCTTTACCCACGACTGAGCCTATATGATCATTCCATTTTATATCCCTACAAAGTGGAACACTCAGGTATTTACACGAGTTCGCTGATTCCAATAGCGACTCAGACATTATAGTCATAGAATACGTTTTTTCGTATTGTAAAGTGCAACATTTTACGTTTCTGAACATTTAGAGCATGTTGCCAGTCTCTGGAAAGTTAATATCTGACTGAATATTTATGCAGCTTCTTTCAGATAAGACTTCATTGTAGATAACTGTACCATCCGCAAAAAGCCTTATTTTACTATTAATATTATCAAATGGTTCAAATGGCTCTGAGCAACATCTGAGGTCATCAGTCCCCTATAACTACTTAAACTTAACTAACCCAAGGATATCACAGACAGCCATGCCCGAGGCAGGAATCGAACCTGCGACCGTAGTAGTCGCGCGGTTCCGGACTGAAGCACCTAGAACCCCTCGGTCACCGCGGCCGGCTATTAATATTATCTGCAAGGTCATTAATATACGATATGGACAGCAAGGGGTCACAACACACTTCCCTGGGCATGACCGAAATTACGTCTACATCTGACAATGACTCTCCATCTAAGATCACTTGCTCTGTGCTCCCTACCTGCTCACCATCGTTCTCAAACTTAGAATGGCTGCAGTGATAGCTGAAAGCTGAAAGTTTGACCACAGCATCTGATCGGCTCTGAGACAGTCTCAGAACGACCATCAACCAAAATATCTGCTGGCTGTGCAGATGCAGACAGAGTGTTCCGTTTCCGAACCCCTACGCAAAGTGCGCCTGTGCTCTGCTACTAAACATGCTCCTGGTACTGCCAGTCACTCGTTGTGGATTTTCCGAGTTACGTCCAATGCAAAATTGGTAAAACTCATAGCAGTCTCCCTCTTCATGGAAAATCTGCTGTGATTAACCAATAATACACATTTCACTCAACGATGGTGTAGAAAGCAGATATTCCCTCCCACTAAATTTGGTTTCGTGTTTCCCCTAACGATAGTGGCTGCACGTACGCACTCGCGAAGTTTCATTCCCATTACGAAGCTAATTTTGGTGAGAGAATCGAGTGCTCCCTTACAAACTTACATGTAAATTACTGCTGACCACCTTTGAGTCTAGCAGATGCCTCGCACTTTGTTTTCCCATCCTCCTGCACAGATCCCTATTTTTTCAGGAAGTGTTCTTTCCACTGCGGCCGATAATGTCAGTTTCCAACTCGCCGAGTTCAACCTACTCCCTCCTCCCATGGTCGACGCCGGGACGCCTCGACTGTCACGAAGAGCCACAGTCTACCAGGGCACACTTGTCAGCGATTCAGACCTTTGGTGAAAGAACAGTTTCACGACTCTCTTACTATTCTACCCCTGTGGCCCTCACGTCCTTGGAAGCAGCCAGTGGACTCAGCTCACAGAAAAGTTGTGTTGTCGCCTGGAAATGGAGAAGTACTAAACAAATATTTTCTTGAGTGAATAGACACGAAGTGACAAAAGCACGAAATCCAATAAAGATAACAGCCGTATCTGCGATGCAACGAAATCATGGAAACTACAATATTCGTTGTTAACACTACTTGTGTTTAAACTGTGATACTATTAATACTTTCGTTCGAGTCCTTGGAACAATAAGACGCAAACTTGTAAACTAACATGTTATTACGTGGATGTTTCTGTTTGTTATCTTAGAATATAAGCATTGTTAGTTAACATAAATGATTTATTTAATGTTCATATGCGTGCAAACTACATTTCGTCTGAATTATTGCCATTTTCAGTCTAGCAGATTTACGTTAATTGTTAGCAGTCATTGCTGCAACATTCTCTAAGTTCATCTAAACATGGGGGTGGCGCCTGGCACCCACATATTCGCTAGAAACTCGGTTCGTTAATCAAGGGAAGCAAAATGTGGAAAGAATAGGGGCACATATGGTCACAATTTTAAATTATTTCAGATCCACTAAGACGCAGCCAGCCGCGTAGGTTAAAGAACGACGCAGCTCATTCTTTTACTATTTTCAGCAACTTGTAAGTATGTTTTAGGTCATCAGCAGCGGTAATTTCATAATTCACATTTACCCTGAAGATAACTCATGCTGTTCTTTTTGATCTGCTGTTTAAGAGAATAGTAGTCGTCGTCACGCATTTATGAATCTAGCCATATCTATAAGCAAATTGTAATTATTGTGAGACTTTCGACTAACTACATATACTGTTACGTAACGTGTATCCACAGGACATGTAGCCTGTATTTGAAGAAGTGTCATGATGATCTCTCCATTGGCAAAAGATTCCGAAATAGTCCGCCATTCGGATCTCCGGGAGGGGACTGCCAAGGGGGAGGTTACTATGAGAAAAAGATTGAATCATCAACGAAAGGATAACGTTCTACGAGTCGGGGCGTGGAATGTCAGAAGCTTGAACGTGGTAGGGAAACTAGAAAATCTGAAAAAGGCAAATGCAAAGGCTCAATCTGCATATAGTAGGGGTCAGTGAAGTGAAGTGGAAGGAAGACAAGGATTTCTGGTCAGATGAGTATCGGGAAATATCAACAGCAGCAGAAAATGGTATAACAGGTGTAGGATTCGTTATGAATAGGAAGGTAGGGCAGAGGGTGTGTTACTGTGAACAGTTCAGTGACCGGGTTGTTCTAATCAGAATCGGCAGCAGACCAACACCGACAACGATAGTTCAGGTATACATGCCGACGTCGCAAGCTGAAGATGAACAGATAGAGAAAGTGTATGAGGATATTGAAAGGGTAATGCAGTATGTAAAGGGGGACGAAAATCTAATAGTCATGGGCGACTGGAATGCAGTTGTAGGGGAAGGAGTAGAAGAAAAGGTTACAGGAGAATATGGGCTTGGGACAAGGAATGAAAGAGGACAAAGACTAATTGAGTTCTGTAACAAGTTTCAGCTAGTAATAGCGAATACCCTGTTCAAGAATCACAAGAGGAGGAGGTATACTTGGAAAAGGCCGGGAGATATGTGAAGATTTCAATTAGATTACATAATGGTCAGACAGAGATTCCACAATCAGATACTGGATTGTAAGGCGTACCCAGGAGCAGATATAGACTCAGATCACAATATAGTAATGATGAAGAGTAGGCTGAAGTTCAAGACATTAGTCAGGAAGAATCAATACGTAAAGAAGTGGGATACGGAAGTACTAAGGAATGACGAGATAAGTTTGAAGTTCTCTAACGCTATAGATACAGCAATAAGGAATAGCGCAGTAGGCAGTACAGTAGAAGAGGAATGGACATCTCTAAAAAGGGCCATCACAGAAGTTGGGAAGGAAAACATAGATACAAAGAAGGTAGCTGCGAAGAAACCATGGGTAACAGAAGAAATACTTCAGTTGATTGATGAAAGGAGGAAGTACAAACATGTTGCGGGAAAAATCAGGAATACAGAAATACAAGTCGCTGAGGAATGAAATAAATAGGAAGTGCAGGGAAGCTAAGACGAAATGGCTGCAGGAAAAATGTGAAGACATCGAAAAACACAGACTCAGCATACAGGAAAGTCAAAACAACCTTTGGTGACACTAAAAGCAACGGTGGTAACATTAAGAGTGCAACGGGAATTCCACTGTTAAATGCAGAGGAGAGAGCAGATAGGTGGAATGAATACATTGAAAGCCTCTATGAGGGTGAAGATTTGTCTCATGTGATAGAAGAAGAAACAGGAGTCGATTTAGAAGAGATAGGGGATCCAGTATTAGAATCGGAATTTAAAAGAGCTTTGGAGGACTTACGGTCAAATAAGGCAGAAGGGATAGATAACATTCAATCAGAATTTCTAAAATCATTGGGGGAGTAGCAACAAAACTACTATTCACGTTGGTGCGTAGAATATATGAGTCTGGCGACATACCATCTGACTTTCGGAAAAGCATCATCCACACAATTCCGAAGACGGCAAGGGCTGACAAGTGCGAGAATTATCGCACAATCAGCTTAACAGCTCATGCATCGAAGCTGCTTACAAGAAGAATGGAAAAGAAAGTTGAGAATGTGCTAGGTGACTACCAGTTTGGCTTTAGGAAAAGTAAAGGGACGGGAGAGGCAATTCTGACGTTACGGCTAATAATGGAAGCAAGGCTAAAGAAAAATCAAGACACTTTCATAGGATTTGTCGACCTGGAAAAAGCGTTCGACAATATAAAATAGTGGAAGCTGTTCGAGATACTGAAAAAAGTAGGGGTAAGCTGTAAGGAGAGACGGGTCATATACAATATGTACAACAAACAAGAGGGAATAATAAGAGTGGACGATCAAGAACGAAGTGCTCGTATTAAGAAGGGTGTAAGACAAGGCTGTAGCCTTTCGCCCCTACTCTTCAATCTGTACATTGAGGAAGCAATGATGGTAATAATTGAAAGGTTCAGGAGTGGAATAAAAATACAAGGTGAAAGGATATCAATGATACGATTCGCTGATGACATTGCTATCCTGAGTGAAAGTGAAGAAGAATTAAATGATCTGCTGAACGGAATGAACAGTCTAATGAGTACACAGTATGGTTTGAGAGTAAATCGGAGAAAGACGAAGGTAATGAGTAGAAATGAGAACAGCGAGAAACTTAACATCAGGATTGATGGTCACGAAGTCAATGAAGTTAAGGAATTCTGCTACCTAGGCAGTAAAATAACCAATGACGGACGGAGCAAGGAGGACATCAAAAGCAGACTCGCTATGGCAAAAAAGGCATTTCTGGCCAAGAGAAGTCTACTAATATCAAATACCGGCCTTAATTTGAGGAAGAAATTTCTGAGGATGTACGTCTGGAGTACAGCATTGTATGGTAGTGAAACATGGAGTGTGGGAAAACCGGAACAGAGGAGAATCGAAGCATTTGAGATGTGGTGCTATAGACAAATGTTGAAAATTAGGTGGACTGATAAGGTAAGGAATGAGGAGGTTCTACGGAGAGTCGGAGAGGAAAGGAGTATGTGGAAAACACTGATAAGGAGAAGGGATAGGATGATAGGACATTTGCTAAGACATGAGGGAATGACTTCCATGATACTAGAGGGAGCTGTAGAGGGCAAAACCTGTAGAGGAAGACAGAGATTGGAATACGTCAAGCAAATAATTGAGGATGTAGGTTGCAAGTGCTACTCTGAGATGATGAGGTTAGCACAGGAAAGGAATTCGTGGCGGACCGCATCAAACCAGTCAGTAGACTGATGACAAAAACTGTTACGTGAAATGGACGTCACTCTCGTAACGGTGTTGCATAATCCAACTTATTGGAACTTCGTATGAAACGAACTTTCAAAGCAACGATTTAAATAGTAACAACAACCATTCTCCTTTTATATTTTTCATCGAGTTTAGGGATATTAAAGTGCAACATTTTCCCCCTTAAGTTAGGAGATATTAAAAAGTGACACATATCTTTCACCCTACATAGAAATGAAGTACTACTAATTACATTGACAGTCATTGGCATCCTGGCGGTCCAATTTCAATAGTCGGTTATTAATCAGGATGCGGACTCTGTGATCCGGGAAGCAGTCGAAATTAGACTTAGTGATAATAACTTTAACAGAGACAACGGCTATGCACTTAGCAACACTTGGAAGAGTGCACTGGTTAAAGAAAAATCGCAGAGAAAAACTTCCCGCACTTTACCTCCTGATTCAAGGGATGGCGCTGCAAGCAACGCGGGATAGAAACTAAATCTATGGAAGTAGAGGGCACTACTTCACCACGCGCCATATCGCTGTTGGTATGACGTATTCCAGCCAATCAGAAGCCGTCCTTTGCACATAAAAGTGGGAACCTCGCTAGTTCACGACAGTAAGTTTTAGCCCTGACGACCATGGGGGTAGTGGCCGAAAGCTTGGAGTTTTATTCTGAATGGACGCGGCATGTACACCGAGAGATTTTTACTCAGGATACGGAGCAGTTTTGCAAAGACTGTCCCATAACACATCTCCCGCCCAAAGCACGCAGAGATTTAAGGCAGAGGAAACCGCATTTCGACTGAGCCATACCTGTCGTTTCCAACGATAAATTTCACAAGCCATTGTAAGACCTGGGTGTAAACGACCCTGGAACTGACATTCCTTCAAAACTGAGATCCATAGAACCAGCCAAGATTCCAAAGAAGACATGTGCTGACAGGTCCGAATATTATCCAGTTATCGTTTTCCAAAGTCCTGTATGTACACTACGTGTTCGAAAGTATCCGTACTTTTTTCATATTAGGTGCATCGTGCTGCCACCTACTGCCAGGTACTACATATCAGCGACCTCAGTAGTCACTCGAAATGGTCAGAGCTGAATGGCGCGCTCCACGGAACTCACGGACTTCTAACTTTGTCTTGTGTTATGGTGTCACTTGTGTCATACTTCTGTACGCGAGATTTCCACATTCCTAAACATCACTAGGTCCACTGTTTCCGATGTCATAGTGAAGTGGAAACGAAAAGGGACACGTACACCACAAAAGCGTACAGGCCGACCTCGCCTGTTGACTGTCAGATACCGCCGACAGATGAAGGGGGGCCGTGATGTGTAATAGGCAGACACCTATCCAGACCATCACACAGGAATTCCAAACCGCATCAGAATCCACTACTAGTACTATGACAGTTGGGCGGGAGGTGACAAAACTTAGATTTCGTGATCGAGAAGCTCCTCGTAAGCCACACATCACGCCGGTAAACGCCAAACGGCACCTCGCCTGGTGTAAGGAGCGTAAATATTGGACGATTGAACAGTGGAAAAACGTTGTATGGAGTGACGAATCACGGTACACAATTTGGTGGTCAGATGGCAGGTTGTGGGTATGGCGAATGCCCTGTGAACGTCATCTACCAGCGTGTGTAGTGCCAACAGTAAAATTCGGAGGCGGCTGTGTTATGGTGTGGTCGTGTTTTTCATGGAGGGGGGCTTACATCCCTTGTTGTTTTGCGTGGCACTATCACAGCACCAGCCTATATCGATGTTTTAAGCATCTTCTTGCTTGCCACTGTTGAAGAGCAATCCGGGATGGCGATTGCACCTATCAACATGATCGAGTACCTGTTCATAATGCGGCCTGTGGCGGAGTGGTTACGCGACAATAACATCCCTGTAATGGACTGGTCTGCACAGAGTCCTGACTTGAATCCGATAGAACACCTTTGGTATGTTTTGGAACGTCAACTTCGTGCCAGACCTCACCGGCAGACATCGATACCTTTCATCAGTGCAGCACTCCGTGAAGAATGGGCTGCCATTCCCCAAGAAACGCTCCAGCACCTGACTGAACTTATGCCTGCGAGAGTGAAAGCTGTCATCCAGGCTAAGGGTGGGCCAACATCATGCTGAATTCCAGCATTACCGATGAAGTACACCACGAACTTTTAAGTCATTTTCAGCCAGATATCCAGATAGTTTTGATCACATAGTGTACAATACTGACAAAACTTACCTATAGAAGAACTGAAAAATTGGTAGAAGCCGACCTCGGGGAAGATGAGTTTGGGATCCGTAGAAATGCAGCAACGAAGCCAGCAGTAACGAAACCATGCATAAATATGGAAAGGGAATTAAAATTCGAAGAGAAGAAATAAGAATTTTGAGGTATCCCAGTAACATTGTAATTCCGTCAGACGACAAAAGGCTTTCAGAGAGCTGTTTAACAAATAGACAAAAATGCATTCTTACGATAAAATTGAAAACTCGCTATCAAAAATTCCCTTATTCGGATTATACGTGCAAAAAGCGTTTTTGGGTTTTTTACGCGCTCCACCTGTGTTTCAAACTTGTTCGAATCGGTTGAAATTTTTTACGAAGGTAGTCAAATATATGTAATTAATGGTCGGCGTGTTGTTTTGTTAAAGCATAATCTGTTGCCACGATATAAGCAACATGGTTCGAAAGACAATAAAAATCCTATACTGAACCAGTCGTCGCCCGAGACAGCTTAAAATTTACGTCGATGGTCAAACTATGTCAAAATTATGGTTGAGTAAAAGAGTTAAAAATGCTATCATAGCACAAAAAACGCGAATACGTCCTTGGCAGAGTTAGGAATGCAAAAGAAGCAAACTATCTTCTCGACCTGTCTGACAGCTTCAACGACATTTAAATCAAAACATCTGGACATTCGCTCTTCTGAACGAATTAACCCTACCTCCCTAATGCAGAGAGATCTCTTCACTGCAAGGTGTCGGCACACTTACACTTTGTAATTTATAGGCTGAAATCCTTGATCCTATGCCAGAAACCAGAAGATTCGCCAACCACAGTGAGCAATATAAACTGAAGCGTTAAAGAAACTCCAATAGGCATGCGTATTCAGATACAGAGATATGTAAACAGGCAGAATACGGTGCTGCGGTCGGCAACGCCTATGTAAGACAACAAGCGTCTGGTGCAGTTGTTAGATCGGTTACTGTTGCTGCTAGAAGGGCATGTTATCAAGATTTGATTGAGTTTGGAAGTGTTGTTGAAGGTGGCGCACGAGCGGAGGGGCAGCATCTCCGTGGTAGCGAAGAATGGGGCTTTTCTCCTACGACCATGTCAAAAGTATAACGTGAATATCAGGAATCCGGTAAAACATCAAATCTCAGACATCGCTGCCGCCGGAAAAAGATCCTGCAAGAACGGGACCAACGACGACTGAAGAGAATCGTTCAACGTGACAGAAGTGCAACCCTTCCGCAAATTGCTGCAGATTTCAATGGTGGGCCATCAACAAGTGTCAGCGTGCGAACCATTTAACGAAACTTTAAAGTCAGTACCGCCATTAGACTTTATTTGCAGTGTTACATTTACACGATCATGATTTCGGCTTTAAGTTGCCATTATCAAGTGTTATAATGTTATACAGTGCCTAAGATGGCATACTGTCGTATTTAAAATATACATTCGACAAAACATAATCGATATGGGCTTTTGGAGACGATGGTTGACTCGTGTACCTTTGATGACTGTACGACACAAAGCTTTACGCCTCGCCTGGGCCCTTCAACACCAACAATGGACTGTTGATGACTGGAAACATGTTGCCTGGTCGGACGAGTCTCGTTTCTGATTGTATCGAGCGGATGGACATGTATGGGTATGGAGACAATCTCATGAATCCATGGACCCTGCATGTTGGCAGGGGACTGTTCAAGCTGTTGGAGGCCCTTTAATAGTGTGGGGCGTTTGCAGTTGGTGTGATATGGGACCTCTGTGACCTCTAGATACGGCTGAGACAGGTGACACCTACGTAAGCATCCTGTCTCATCACCTGCATCCGTTCATGCCCATTGTCCATTCCGAAGGACTTTGGCACTTCCAGCAGGACAGTGCGACACTCCACACGTCCACAGTAGCTACAGAGTGGCTCCAGGAACATTCAACAGAGTTTAAACACTCCCGCTGGCCACCAAACACCCCAGACATGAACATTAAGCATATCTGGGATGCCTTGCAACGTGCTGTTCAGAAGAGATCTCCACCCCCCCCTCCCCGCACTCTTATGGATTTATGGACAGCCCTGCAGGATTCATGGTGTCAGTTCCCTCCATCACTACGTCAGGCATTAGTTGAGTCCATGTCGCGCCGTGTTGCAGCACTTCTGCGGGCTCGGGAGGGCCCTACGCGGTGTTAAGCAGGTGTACCATTTTCTTCGGCTCTTCAGTGTATAATACAATATGGCTGAATGTACATGAAATAACAAAGTTTTTCTGGGGCTGCAATTATTCCAGGGGGAACGCTACAACAATTTTTTGATTTTTGGATGTGGAAGGGATGATTTATTTTCCCGAGAGGACTATTTCTTCCTCAAACACACGCTCTATTACGTGTATGGTAAGGGATGCAAGGACAGAGACAGCTTTGTACTTCTAGAGTGTGGGATGCATCTACGGTAGGAATTATCCCAAAGAGGATTAAACTTTAATGACGCGTTGTTTGATTTTTCCCGACATGAGAAATGTCATGTTGGATGACATGATGGCTGGTGTCATGTTATACGACATTACATCATGTAACACGATGCATTATATTACAAGACGTTTATAAATACTACAAGTAAAAAAGCGCGAATATGCAGAGATGTTTTGATTTAAATGTGTCTGAAACTGCCAGGTTGGACCTCAGCTTGCGCCACATAGCAAGCTTTGCCGTTTACGTAAAATGTAGACCTAATGGACCATTGCTGTCATTATACCGCATCTTTTCTGAATGGTGCCCCACACATGCCAAATATCGCTGCCAGTCTCGTCAGCGACAGCGCTATTGCGCGCGATCAGTCGCTCTCTCCGTTTCCGCCACACGAGAGATTTTGCGACCAGCTTAAATCATTGTTTCGAACGCCACTGTGTCGTTCTGATGTGAAACATTAAGTACAGTGCTTAGCAACAAAAGCGGTAGTATATCTGCGGATGTGGAATTATACTCGTCGAATGAAAGGAACCTTGAATTTATTAAAGTTGCACTCTAAATCTTCTTAAAACAAAACCGTCCTTACATGGGGGCGACAGCTGTCGTGGCTCTTTTCAAGTTTTTGATGGCATTTCCTGATATTTCACATTGAAAAGCTATTCCTCTCGTGAAACACACAAATTCCGCGATATTTCGGCAACGTTCCGCTTGAAGTAGAACCAATGAGAAACAAGCACCGTTCTACGTCACGAGCTGAATTTGCGAGACGCCATATTGTATTTGTTGTGCTCAATTGAAGACTACAATTGCTAGTTTTTGTGCTACAATTTACCCCACGTGATTATATGGTGTTTCTAAGCACCAATACTTTGAATCTCTTGGGAGTGCGTCGTTATTAGTACGACTTATTGCATTATAGTGACGGGAAACGCCATATTGGTGGTTAAGGTATTTTTGTGTTTAGTTATTTTCCGGTTATAACTCGCGTGTTACGAAAGTACGCCGTTATAAGGCAACGAAACGTCGGAGATTCATCAAAAATATTTCGTTCTTAGTAGGATTTGTTAAAACGATATGTCAATGACATACCAGCGATTAAAGTCTTCAGTAGACCGGAACATAAAATGTGAGGTCGGTTATTGTACGCGGTGTTCAAAAAGTCTCTCCACAGTGCCGTATGATAGCCGCGCGTGCCGTATGCCGCAGTGAATATACCGAAATGAAACTCAGTGAAATACAAGTTATTAATTTATTGAATATTCATTTTTACTTACAAGTTTTCACATTAAATGTTGAAAGCGTCCCCCCTGTTGTTGACTACACAATTCAATTCGTCTAATCATGTTTCCAAACACAAGCTGTAACATTTCTTCTGTAAAAGAAGCAGTGAAAGTGGATATTGCAGTTTTGAATTCTTCGATGGATTTTGAACTGTTTTTATAGACAGTTGCTTTTGCTGCACCCCAAAAGAAAAAGTCAAGTGGTGTTAGGTCAGGCGATCGTGGAGTCCAAAGTCTCCATGAAATTATGTGATCACTAAAAATATCAGCAAGCAGTGACATAGAAACGCGAGCTGTGTGCGCGGTTGCACCATCTTGTTGAAAATAACCGTTCAGTATTTCACTTAGCACATTTCTTACTGACTTATTCGGACTCTGACATTTTACCAGAAATATCGAGTAGTTTATCCTCAGACAAAACGCTAGGATGACCACTTCTCGGTGCATCTCTCACTGAACTCGTACTTGGAAATTTGTTAATCAAATCTCGCACAGCATCGCGATGTGGGAGTGTTTTCTCCAGGAAAACTGAATTAAATGTTTGATGAACTGAAAATGTGTATTTACCGCCAGCTTTGAACACTTGTTCAACTAAAAACACACGTTCTTCAATGGTTAGCATTTTAACAGAGACAAAAACGAAACAAATGAACAAAGGAACTAAACTTAAACGTTTACATCAACACGTAACGACACACACACCAAAGGTACTACTGACGCTGGCTGAGAAACGAAACAGAGTAATGTTGGGAGAGTCCACTTTAAGGGAAGTAACCCAGGCAGTCGAACAATCATACGGCACTGCGGAGAGACTTTTTGAACGCTTCAGCGTATCTTTGTTGGTAGAGGCACCACGTTAAAGACGGTGGATAGCAGATTCGCGTGCTGCTTCATCCAAATTTTTTCCATCTCCGTTTCTTCTATAAGGTTGTGGGACTTTCTTAATAGGATGATAGGAATAATTGCGTAATATTTGAAGTTATAGCCGCGCTCTCTGTCAGGAATGAGTTTTCGATTTGTGATCTTTTACAAGCTGATGTTTCTTCTTGCTCCTATTACAAGGGAATGTATACTGATGTTTTTATTTGTGTATCCCAGACAGAGAAACGTGACTAGCAGATGGACAAGGCAGGAAATGCGCTTTTTAATAGAGCTAACGTATGAATTCCACGCGCTTCCATTTTCGTAAACAGGTTGTATGGCTTGAGAACCAAATGAAGTCAACAACTGGGTCGGTAGAGCTGATAGCGTGAAATCGCGTGCACGAGCACGTCCCGTGTGGCGATGGCGCTGTAGCTCGTGACTTTGGATTTCCCGTCAGCACCAACGTCAGTGTTAGCTGCCTCGTACCGTTTAACGACGGCTGCATTTACGAGATACGTATACGATTCTGCACAGAGAAAGCGCGCAGGTGCGAAGTATATTTGTTGACATTGAATATAAATTCATGTGTTTGTAAATCGTTTCTGGACATAGGTGTCTGCAGTGCAGCCACGTGGACAAGGATGTGGAGATCCCAAAGCGGGTGGTGGGCATTGAAGTCCCCAACCAGCAAATAGGGGGGTGGAAGCTGACCAAGAAGATGAAGGAGATCAGCTCGTGCCATTGGTGTGGACGATGGAATGTATACAGTACAAAGAGAAAAGGTATATCGAGAAAGGGAAAGACGGACAGCAACAGCTTGGAAGGAAGTGTTTAAATGGATTGGGTGATAATGGAGAGTATCATGGAGAAGAATCATGAATCCTCCATGGGCTGGAGTGCCTTCAACAGAAGGGAGATCAAATCGGACGGACTGAAAATGGGGGAGAACAAAGCAGTCAAGGGGACGCAGATTTGTTTCCTGAAGACAGAAGATGACCGGCGAGTAGGATCGTAAGAGGATCGACAATTCATCCCGATTGGCTCGAATTCCGCAGATATTCCAGTGGATAATGGACATAGGGTGAACAGAAAATGGAGGAATGTGATCAAGGTTGCTGTCAACTCATCGACTGCTCAGAGTTTGCGACCGACAGCATGGAATGGCATTCTGCCGAAGGCAGAAGATCCATAGGTTGTTCAGGAGCAGCTCCTGCCACCAGCGATCGGCCGGTTGATCGGCCGCCAGCAGTGCGCCTCGGCGACACAGAAGACAGCCGAGGGCGATTTCCGCCAGGTGGTGCTGTAGATGGGACACGCCTTGGCGGAGAAGGAGAAGAACTGGGTTTCTTAGTAGCCTTCTTGGAATTATGATGTTTAGATGGAGGAGGAACCGATGGTTGCAAAGTTGGGGTACGTAAAAAATCTTCACGAGTGTGTTCTTTTTTGGAAGTCCGGGTGTCTGACTTTTGGGCTCGAGATTTAGCAGAACCCGATGAAGGGTGAGCCAGAGAGTGGGCAGGCGAAAGTGGTGAGGTTGAACGGGCGATCTTTGCACTGGCCGATCTGACGACCATGGCACTAAAGGTGAGGTCGCAAGTCTGCGTGGCCGCCTCCTTTGTTGGCCGAGGAGAAGCAAGGACAGTGCTGTATTTTCCTGTCTGAGGCACGGTGGGCTGGCGACTGGCGAATCTCGAGAGGAAGCAGCGTGGTCACCCATACAGTTGATGCAGCGAGGGGATGGAGGTCGACAAGCACCCTCATGGGCATCCTTGCCACACGTAACACATTTCGCCGGACTGGAACAGGACTGGCTGGTGCGATTGAACCGTTGACACCGATAGCAACGCGTAGGGTTTGGGATGTAAGGGCGAACGGAAATTATCTCATAGCCTGCTTTGATTTTTGATGGGAGTCGAACTTTGTTAAATGTCAAGAAGAAAGTGCGGGTTGGAATGATGTTCGTGTCAACCCTTTTCATAACTCTATGAACAGCCGTTACGCCCTGGTCAGATAGGTAGTGCTGAATTTCTTCGTCAGACAATCCATCGAGGGAGCGTGTATAAACGACTCCACGCGAGGAATTTAAGGTACGGTGCAGTTCCACCCGGACAGGGAAGGTGTGGAGCAGTGAAGTATGCAGAAATTTTTGTGCCTGGAGGGCACTGACGGTTTCTAACAACAAGGTGCCATTCCGTAATCTGGAACAAGACTTTACAGGACCTGCAATTGCGTCGACACCTTTCTGAGTAATGAAAGGGTTGACCGTGGAAAAGTCGTGACCTTCGTCAGACCAAGAAACATCAAGGAACTGTGGCAACGATGGAAGAACTGTCTGTGGCTGAGACTCAGTGAACTTACGCTTGTGAGCAGACATAGTGGAAGGTAAGGAAACCATTGCTGAAGAATCCCCCATGATTACCGGCGTCTCCGATGGCGCGCTCCTCCCTTGTGGGGGCCCTCTCTGAGGGCACTCCCGCCTTAGGTGATTGTTCACACCTCAGGTCACACTTCCCGACAAACGGACGGAGGGACCAATCGGCACTTTCGGAAGGTATCAGCTCAGGTTATCACCCCTCCCTGGGCCTGGGCGTTACCAGGGGGTACGTACGTGTCCTACCTGTCTACCCGGGGCGGGGAATTACGCGTTACCCCGTCACCGGCTACGCATGGAAGTGCGTGGGTCGGCCTTCAGACACGCACAGGGAGGAAGAAAGAGAAAGGGAAAGGAAAGAAGAGGGGGTCTCAAACGCCGCAGTGGAGAAAAGGGTAAAGAGAAGAGGTAAGGAAAAGAAAAGGACAAAGGAAGGAAGAAGACATACAAGCAAGGAAGGCGAAGAATGCGGTACATTTACAAGCGTCCGTCTCCGGACGTAGGCACAAACCATACTCCCAGAGGGGGAGAAAGGGAAGGAAAGAGCCAGAGGTGAGGGGAAGGGGGGGAGGGGGGGGCGAAGATGGGGGATAGGGAAGGATGCGGAAAAGGAAGATATGCAGCCCGGAAAGGAAGGAGGGCACATTAGCTCGGGGTCCTGTGCTCGTTACGCATGTATCCACAAAAGAGTTCTGGACCCCCTGGGGGGGGGGGGGCTCTGAAGCAGCACAGTATGGCCCAGGTCGAGCAGAAAGCCCAAGGACTAGTTTATGGAATGGGAATAGCAGATTGGACATAAGGTGCTTAATATTGCATTCGTATGTAGTCAAAACTTCAAACACGTTTCTTCGAAATGACTTACTTTATAGCGGGGTATGGTAACTTCAAATCTACTGAACCGATTGGCATGATCCTTTGTTTCCGACGAAGCTAACTAAACAGTCTAGGAGTTGTACCACTTTTATTCCGATCCATCAATTATAAATATTGTTACTTTGTCGACGAAGTCGAAAAATCGATGAAAAAACCCTATTTTTTTCAAATGGCTGCCATTTAGTTTCCTATGATTCAAATAACTTAAGCGAGGTACAACTCCTAATGAATCTTATATACTTCGCTAACGTCAACTCAATTTTGATTTCAGACGAGCCGGCTGACCTGTGACATACTGCGCGTGGAGGTCTACTGCGAATATTTGTTTCGTTCCGATGGCACTTCCACATTTGCTCTCCGACATTTCCGTTCGAAAAAATTCCAGTTTGTAGAGGAAACAGCAATAAACATTTTGACCAAATTTGACATAATATCTATGACATCCCGAGAAAAAGTTTCTCAAAGAACGTGCTTTTTTCGGGCCAAAAGAAAGTAAACCTCCCCGTAAGTAGTTGTGAGTTTGATAATGAAAGGAGTGGAGGGACGATAAAAATTTTAGGAGCTTAACCAAATCAATTTCGGACTAAGGACAACAATCCTATCTCGCCTCTGGCAGGAGAGTTCTGCCTTCAGTGTCCTTAGCTTTGAAATAGCGAAATATCTTTTGCTCAAAGCAACATGAATCTTATGTTTTATCTCTTGCAGTCGCATTTTGTAAACTATTCTGAAAACCTCCAAGCGCTGTTTCAAAGTAAACTGAGGACGTAGTACCCAGTCGCGACCTTTAAAACAGAAATATCACAGTACTTCCCCTAGCTACACTACTGGCCATTAAAATTGCTACACCAAGAAGAAATGCAGATGATATACGCGTATTCGTCGTACAAATATATTATACTAGAACTGACATGTGATTACATTTTCATGCAATTTGGGTGCATAGATCCTGAGAAATCAGTACCCAGAACAACCACCTCTGCCCGTAATAACGGTCTTGATACGCCTGGGAACTGAGTCAAACAGAACATGGATGGCGTGCACAGGTACAGCTGCCCATGCAGCTTCAAGGCGATACCACAGTTCATCAAGAGTAGTGACTGGCGTATTGTGACGAGCCAGTTGTTCGGCCACCATTGACCAGAAGTTTTCAGTTGATGGGAGGTCTGGAGAATGTGCTGACCAGGGCAGCAGTCGAACATTTTCTCTATCCAGAAACGCCCGTACAGGACCTGCAACATGCGGTCGTGCATTATCCTGCTGAAATGTAGGGTTTCGCAGGGATCGAATGAAGGGTAGAGCCACGGGTCGTAAAGCATCTGAAATGTAACGTTCACTGTTCAAAGTGCCGCCAATGCGAACAAGAGGTGGCCGAGACGTGTAACCAACGGCACCCTATAACCAATGGCACCCTATACCATCACGCCTGGTGATACGCCAGTATGGCGATGACGAATACACGCTTCCAATGTGCGTTCACCGCAATGTCGCCAAACACGGATACGACCATCATGATGCTGTAAACAGAACCTGGATTCACCGGAAAAAATGTCGTTGTGCCATTCGTGCACCCAGGTTCGTCGTTGAGTACACCATCGCAGACGCTCCTGTCTGTGACGCAGCGTCAAGGGTAACCGCAACCACGGTCTCCGAGCTGACAGTCCATGCTGCTGCAATCGTCGAACTGTTCGTGCAGATGGTTGTTGTCTTGCAAACGTCCCCATCTGTTGACTCAGGGATCGAGACGTGGCTGCACGATCCGTTACAGCCATGCGGGTAAGATGCCTGTCATCTCGACTCCAGCACGGCGTTCCGTATTACCCTCCTGAACCCACCGATTCCATATTCTGCTAACAGTCATCGGATATCGACCAACGCGAGCAGCAATGTCGCGATACGATAAACTGCAATCGCGATGGGCTACAATCCGACCTTTATCAAAGTCGGTAACGTGATGGTACGCATCTCTCTTCCGTACGCGAGGCATCACAACAACGTTTCACCAGACAACGCCGGTCAACTGTTGTTTGTGTGTGAGAAATCGGGTGGAAACTTTCCCCATGTCAGCACGTTGTAGGTATCGCCACCAGCTCTAACCATGTGTGAATGCTCTGAAGAGCTAATCATTTGCATCTCACAGCATCTTCTTCCTGTCGGTTAAATTTCGCGTCTGGAGCACGTCATCTTCGTGGTGTAGCAGTTGTAATGGCCAGTAGTGTATTTAGGATGCATGCTGTGCTGTCCGGAGGCCCGAGCTGCAACACACGTGACGGCTACAGCGCGCGCGTCACGGAAAGCAAAACTCACCAGTCCGTAGCAGCCACGCGGCGTTTTCAAGGACGCCTGCAGTCGGCCAGGAAGTGCACCGAAAGCTGCGGACCAGCAAACTATCTCGCCAGGCAACAGCAGAAGGTCGCTGCCCGCGTCTCAAAGACCGCGCCTACATCCGGTCACGAGTTTCTACGAGGCAGCACGCCTCTTCCTGGGGAACAGCTATTTAAGGAAACCGATGGACTGCGGCCATGAAGCACTGAGCCACTATCAAGGCATTTCCGTGCCCTGGCAGAAGCATTCTACGCCATGGCGCGAAACTCCGCAAAATGAACTCGTTAACACCCTTGGGCAATACGAGCAACAAAGGGAGAAATACAAAAGACCCAAGTCGCTACTCCTGCAGTAGGAGAATAAGAAAGAAAAACAACAAATAACGACTAACAAAAGATCAGCACATCAAAAAAAAAAAAAAAAAGAGGAAATCTCCAAATGCGACAATAACCTCCACCAACACTCCCTCTAAAGGAAGAGGACGAAAAGAGAGAAGCAGCAGCCTCACTCGCCGTCTGCTTGCAATCGCTCAGTTGAGCTCTCGTCGACGACAGCGGAATGCTGAGAAGTAGACTTTTGCGTCGGAAAACAGCTTTCTTCTGGTGTTGGTAATTTCAGTGTTCATTTCCGGCTCCTGGGGTTGGGTGGAGCCAGATCCACAGAATTGTAGTTTGTTTGGACGAGCAGAAGAGGAGTTAATTTGTAATTTAACTTGTGACTAGCATATTTGGTTTTCGCAAAGACAAAGATATTTTACTCTTACCAGGGCTCTTCCAATCAGGAAAAATAGAATTTGCAAAAAAAAAAAAAAAAAAAAGAAAAAAAAAAAAAAAAAAAAAGACTTATCTTTTGACGTATACAAAGGAACGAATCAAGTGAAAAGCCAGTTTTTGGTTATGATTTTTTCCTATTTCAAGAATAGCTTTTTCTTTATTAAAAAGTCTTCAAATTACCGTGAGAAGACGTACTTTCCTAATTACTGGTATATGACATGCTGGTTCTCTCTCATTGGTACAGTAAACATTCGCCATCTATTGTTTCGAGATCGAGCGAGGTGGCGCAGTGGTTAGACACTGGACTCGCATTCGGGAGGACGTCGGTTCAATCCCGCGTCCGGCCATCCTGATTTAGGTTTTCCGTGATTTCCCTAAATCGCTCCAGGAAAATGCCGGGATGGTTCCCTTCAAAGGGCACAGACTTCCTTCCCCGTCCTTCCCTAATCCGATGAGACCGATGACCTCGCTGTCTGGTCTCCTTCCCCAAAACAACAACAATCATATTGTTTCGATCTTTCCTTCGCTACCGTTGTATTGTACGCTCTCGCGAACGGCAACTTTCATTTATCACAGAGAATATATCCCAACTGTCTTTGATACTAGCACACTATATCCACAACACGATTTCGAACAGTGAACAATAAGACGACAAACTTAAGAAGGTACTCACGACAGCGAGAACGGCATTTCTTCACGGTCCAGACTCCCGCAAGGCTACTGATGCTCGCCTGTGTCCAGCCGCGAGCTGCGTTAGGTAAGTCTCACAGCGAGTGTTACTCAAGGCCGGGCGCAGATCATGCGGCGTCGCAGTGGTAACGCGGCCAGCGGCGAGGTGAGCGGCCAGCGCGAACGCTTAGCGCCGTAGGCGCGTGGGAGGAGCCAGTTTATTTCCTCTACGCGGAGGGGCAGCTTTTTGGAATCACTTTGATGCACAGCAAAATGCAATCACCTCGACCCTACTGTCGTCTAACTGCACATGCGCCAAGATGTAGTGTTCCTGTACATCTCTGCCTCGTGACTTAACTGCAGTAACTCGAAAACTAGATACCAATACAAATTATAAAAGTGTTCTATGTTCAATCTGTATATTGAGCAAGCAGTAAAGGAAACAAACGAAAAATTCAGAGTAGGAATTAAAATCCATGGAGAAGAAATAAAAACTTTGAGGTTCGCCGATGTCATTGTAATTCTGTCAGAGACAGCACAAGACCTGGAAAAGCAGCTGAACGGAATGGACAGTGTCTTGAAAGGGGGATATAAGATGAACATCAACAAAAGCAAAACGAGGATGATGAAATGTAGTCGACTTAAGGCGGGAGGGAATTAGATTAGGAAATGAGACACAAAGTAGTAGATGAGTTTTGCTATTTGGGAAGAACAATAACTGATGATGGTCGAAGTAGAGGAGATGTAAAATGTAGACTGCCAATGGCAAGGAAATCGTTTCTGAAGAAGAGAAATTTGTTAACATCTAGAATAGATTTAAGTGTCAGGAAGTCGTTTCTGAAAGTATTTGTATGGAGCGTAGCCATGTATGGAAGTGAAATGTGGACGATAAATAGTTTGGACAAGAAGAGAATAGAAGCTTTAAGAATGTGGTGTTACAGAAGAATGCTGAAGATCAGACGGGTAGATCACATAACTAATGAGGAGGTATTGAATAGAATTGGTGAGGAGTTTATGGCACAACGTGACTAGAAGAATGGACCGGTTGGTAGGACACGTTCTGAGGCATCAGGGGATCACCGGTTTAGTATTGGAGGGCAGCATGGAGGGTAAAAATCGTAGACGGAGACCAAGAGATGAATACACTAAGCAGATTCAGAAGGACGTAGGTTGTAGCACGGGATAGAGTAGCATGGAAAGCTGCATCAAACCAGTCACTGGACTGAAGACAACAACAACATCATGTATGTTCCACATCTCCTCCTAAATCACTAGACCCATTGCAAGCAAACTTGGCACACACATCATTTGCAGTCTGGAAGAAGTCACTGTGAGGGTAAGAACCACCCGCCTATCGAAGTGGTTGGGAGTAAAAATGCAGTGTAGCCCATGATGCGGGAATACTCACATCAGTCATCCAGTATTTTAGAATGAGAGCACTTACAGACTTGCAAAAAACTTAATTTCAAACCTCTACAACACTCTTTTCCCCGACGACCTGCACAAAATGAAGAAAAGAAAAAGTTTATCGCTTAGTACATTGTCGTTGTTCAAGCATTAAAATTGCCACATGAGGCATGACGTTTTAACTTATTACTTTACTTCTAAGTATTCACAACACATTTCGCAGACGTGACGAAATTCACTAGACACAGGTTGAAGATGTGTACAAATACGTATGAAATGTTAAACGTGTGTGAAATATATTTGGCATGTGCGTATGCGAGCAAATCCACGTGTAAAAAGCTGTTCCTAGCCCCCTAGAACGATTTCAGCCACAGAATAGTTACAATCTGGTACGAAATACTGTAGGGGTAAGAACCACCAGCCTCCTATTGCGTTGAGAGCGGAAACATTGAAGGGAAGAAGGGAGGACAGGGAGACGGACAGACACCGAGGGGGAAGGAGGAGAGGAGAGGGGAGGGGGGGGGAGAGAGAGAGAGAGAGAGAGAGAGAGAGAGAGAGAGAGAGAGAGAGAGAGAGAGAGGGAGGGAGGGAGGGGAGGGAGGGAGGGAGGGAGGGAGGGAGAAGCAGATCGACTCATAGAAGGTTGGAAAACAAACACACAGAGTCAAAGCCGGGTACTCAGCTAGTGGTACAATAAAATAAATTGTATTAAATTCATAAAGTGACTGATTGCCTGTAGTGTCTAAATAATGCACCAAATTAAATCACAATTTTAGTTCATCATCCACGATGCATCTAATGCAGATTATAAACTTTGTGTTTTCGGTCTCAAGTTAATAAAGGCTCAGTGTGACGTAATAAGCATGTCTGCACGTTTTGTACTTTGGTGATTGATACGTGAGAGACAGCACACAGCAATGATCACATCTGTAACTGCACGTACAGAATGGACTAATTTTGAAGTCAGTTTTAGTCAGATTTATTTTATCAATCACTTAACGACTGTACGGCAGTGAGAATGTACAGTTTGTACAGCGTGAATCACCATACGAAATACTGCGGACAGGAAAGTTCTATTTATGTGCCGTTTTCACAGAATAGAATGGTAGTCAGGGTTTCGCATTGTTATCCAATAAACAAACTGTAATAAAAATTGGTGAAACACACTTAAATGGAACAATGTCTACGGACAATAATTAAAAGTAGGGTAAATTAGAAAGTCAATGTTGTTTGTTGCAGGATTTTAGTCAGTCTTTTACAAGATCACTATTTTGAATTGTTTCCGTACAGTCAATTGTTTGTGCCATTCAGTCTGCGTAGTTGCTAGGTATGATACGTTTACTTACAGTGTTCTTGCGTGTTCCTCGATTGCATTCCAACTTCACAGTCTGTTTGTGACATTTCAAGCAGTTGGTTGTGAGTGGACGATGGGATTTACCAATGCAGTCTGCCCCAATAGCTGAAAGGTCAGCGCGTTCGAATGCGTGGGCCCGGGTTCGATTCCCGGCTGGGGAGGGAGATTTTCTCTCCTCAGGGACTGGCTGTTGTGCTGTCATCATTTCATGCAATGTGGCGTCGCACTCAGTAAGACTTGCACTTGGCGGCCGAACTTCCCGTTTGGGAACTCCCGGCCACTGACACCATACGCTCATTTCCATTTTTTACCAATGCAAAAAAATGCCGGTATGCTGATGGTGTATGGAGACAGTAGGAAGAATGCATTTCGTTGTTGTACGGCGTATGCGGCAAGATATCCCAATAGACGTCAACCATCTCGGCAATTATTTATCGACCTCTTCAACCAGTTACGTTAAAGTGGTAGTGTAACGCGTCACACAACAGAAGGAAACAGGTGACGAAAGAAGAGGGGGAAAAAAATCAATTTTCTTGCTGCTGTTGCAGTTGATCCTCACATTGGGTTCCGTGCAGTCGTACGAGGAAGTGGCATGAGTCACGCGTGTCCTACACATTCTCCATCGAAATAGGTTCGGTCCGTATCACATCTCCCTCCATCAGGAGGTGCACGGAAAAGATTATGAGAATCGTTAAATTCTGTACATGGGCATTACGAAAGGATACTCCAGATGTATCGTACAACTCGTTTAGTTATGAAGCCACATTTACCGATTATGGCCAGGTAAACAGCCGAAACATGCACTATTATTCAGTTGACAGTCGACGTTGACTTCGCCAGGTGGAACTTCAGTGTCCATTGAGCGTAAACGTGTGGCGTGGGACCATCAGGTCATATGCCAGTTTTTTCGTAGACGGAGCACTGACGCGTTGCCAATCTATGAGCGGTAGATATACAACGCATGAGCTAGACTTTAGTCGTTCAGGAAATATGTCATGAACAATGAGATGCGCGAAGACACTAGTATCTGGTTAAACTGGAGAGCAAATTAAACATATAGTCTGATAGTGAGAATACTTAGCGACACCTTATGAATTTTAATCCTAATTTCAAATTTTTACTAAACTTTCTCATTTACATGCCAAGCATCAAATATTTTTTATGGATATAAAATAATAAATTTACACGAACATCTTTTATTTACTTCGCTTTACCGTGATATTTCCTCAGGCAACTATAAATCACGTTGCCGGTTTCAGGAATCACATTGAATAAAAAAAATTTGAGGATGTACTGGACTGAATTTGAGGTCCTTTTAACTATGTAGATAACAGTCTTTCCTCACAGCTTCTCTCATGGCCATTCTTTTTCGTTACGAATGGCTTGATGGTGTTCAGCAGCTCCGAAATGCATGTTTCACGCATTCTTAGATAATTTCGAAAATCGTCGGCTGCCAGCTCCGTACGTGACAATGTGCGTGAACTTCCTTTCAGCTGCTTTTGGTCTTGCCACGTCTGAAACAGCCAAGACAAAACCTCTTCTTTATGCTGTGCAAAACCAAGTGACATCTCGTCGAACATAACCTCAGTGTGTTTGCTATGAACAATTCGCAGCCACCGATAGGAACAGTGCGGCACTGGAATCTCCGAGTGAAATCGGTCGGGACGTGTGTAGGGTGCACACGAAACTGGACGGCCGATCTGTCGGTCGGTTGGTACGTGTGTTTGGCTTTCACACTGTCCCGCATAATACTGCTGTAAGTTTACCGCTGTCTTTGTATACTGCTGTTTAAGACATTTATTTTCGAATTCAGTTTCAGATTTCTCGAAATTGTTGATCTGTGTGTTTCAGTCAGTGAATTTCCTATCTAAATCTTATCCTGTGTTTTTACATGTGGATAGGCTACCGTTCTGTTTTTCGGCCGAACATAGCGACATTTCTTTTAATATGAAGAGGGAGCTGTGTAAGGTAGTTGATTAAAAATGGGAATCTGAAACTAGTATTAATAACGAAATTGACGACGATGAGAAAAACGGATCGAATCATAGCAATATTTGACTGTAAAAACAGTACGTACGAGACGCCTAAACACGAAGATACAGAGATTACGTTGTTTAGTTGAAACAAGCTAGATCCCACAATGCCCCTACATCAGGCTCTTTATTGCTGTAAAGACTATAAATCTGAAAAACAAGTGGGTACTGAGCTTTATGACAATCCAGGTTGGAACATTCCAGAAGCTAGGAATTATACAGTGTTAATATGTTAGCTGTGAAGGTAACCAACTTTTACGGATTATTACCACAGACTGCTTGCAGCCTATATTTCTTTCAGTACTTTAACAACTGACTCGACAGTTTTCTTCATCGCCGACGAAACTGGCTCATTTTATCGCTTCGCACCGGAAGCACTATCGTTTAAGGTATAGTCATGTTCTGAGGTGGAAATGTCAAGAGGAATGAATTACTATATTGGACAGATCTTAGCCTTATTTCTCATGGGGAAATTCTAAAATCGCGATTGTTAAGACATGTAACAGCATCCACAGTCCAGCATAAGGCAAACAAGAAGGCATGGTTGGCGGCTGCTGTGTTTAGCATATGGATTTTCACTTTGGATAAACAGAAGTACTTACGAAAAGAACTACAGACAGTACATTGTGTATGAACTGAACCGTTCGATTTCGCTTCACCAACTGACTTTCAGTCACTTTCAAACCTATTCTAGGCTGCAGTATCTACACGTCACAACTATCTTCTTAAAACTAATACAGAAATTATTGACACTGTTTTGTATGCACACGTATTACGTCACACTTTAATTACAATTTTGTTCCTCTGTTTTAATGCACAGTATAGCAATATTTTGTTACGGGAGTGACCCGTCAAACGACGGGCCAGATAGCCACAGTGATAACGGCCGGCCGAGCAATAGCCTGGTCGTACAGGAGCAGAGAGAGAGAGAGAATCGTGTATTAGTTTTATTTACCGTTTAAATACCAACACACAGCTCCAACCGTGCTGATGTTACCTGCACTGAGAACTTGTTACTAATAATTTCAGTATCCTCAGTTCATCAGGAAATGCTAATGACAGATTTTACTTATTGTCATTGCTTATTGATGTAAAGGAGTAATGCAGGGGAAGTATTTTGGTAAAAGTGTCTACCCTCACTGTGGATAGTTAGCTTTCTTAGAAGGAATTGCCAGTAGCGTTTGCGATGGACCGCGATTTCCTTTGTCATGCGTCACACTAAGTCGTCATCCTTCCAGCATTTTAAAAATAAAAATGTTCCAAGAAAAGTACCATTTAAATTTTAGTTATGTGCTAAAACAGATGTTAATGTGAGGGAGGAGCGGCCAGAAACTGGGGGGGGCTGGGGGGAGGGGATTACTAATTAAAGCCTAATTACACTCAAGTCGAATGGTCTAAGAAATGCTGGAAAACACTGGTATACATAAGTACAACTCCGCATAAAGACGGAATTAATTGTTAAATGTGCCTCTAAGAACATTTCTGCGATACCATGGGGACTGTAAGATCTTGTGAAGCACTTTGCGTTTTTTTTATGGCGCTCGGAAAATGATTAATGACCGCGGTTCTTGTGAATATTTACGATAGTTAGGCTCTAGAAATCTTTTTAATTTTGCAATCGGAGACATAAAATTAGTTGACATACCGACATTTTACGATTCTCATTATGCTGAAGCATTTAAACCCCCGTATCACATATTTATGCACTGTTTAGCGACTGACGGAGAAGAACCAGTTGAGGCAAAGTCTACAAGACGCAGAGTAAGCAAACTGACTATAATTCAGTTACGAAAAGTGGAGGGGGGCGGTCACACAGGACTTTCGTATGTAACTCTCACGTAGCATCAGTGTGAGTCCCTATGTACATATTGAGGAAGACGATATTTCTAACACTGATCCCTCTGTCTGCTGTGATACTATTACTTTATGTGAGAGCAGCCATCCCGTATCGGTAAGTTCTGTTTACACTCAACGTAGGGTATTTAAGTACACTTAATTTTAGCGAGAAACATAATTACTTAACTGGAATAAAATTTGACGGGAATTCGACATTAGAGTACCGTTTTTTTCTTTTTCGCATGCATATGTGTATTTTAACTCGCGGAAATTTTTTTGGTCCCCTCACTTTCGTATTAAGCGTGGTTCACTCCAGTAAGACTTAAGCAGTTAGCTGACCTCAACTCCTCCTCTCCCCCCCCCCCCCCCCCTCTCTCCATCTCAGACATTTATATTTTTTGTACGCTACATGCACACAGTATGAGTTAGAACATCCCCCGTCCCTGTTTTGTGCAATTTAGTACCGTTTGTCTAATTTTACCTTGCAGTATTAGTTTTTACAACGAGAATTGCGTTACATATAGAGCGAATGTAGTCATGATGCGGAAATACGGAAGCGTCCGATCCCGCCCGTCTTCTTTGACCCATGACGTCACAAATATGGCGGAAACAAAAACACACACACACACACACACACACACACACACACACACACACACACACACACACACACACACACACACACACACACACACACACACACACACACACTTTCCACAAGAAGCCTAATGACACTAACGGGTCAAGCGCGGGAAATGGGGTGTTTTGGGTGGGGGGCAAACTAAATATAAACAAATTTAGACGCCTTGCGTAGCTACAACGTGTAAGTGAAGACAGCCATGCATGAATACCCACCCACCTCCCCAGGGGTCGTAACCCCTGCAACCCACAGAAGATAAAGAGGCTTCAGTAGCTGATTAGTGTTTTTTGTCTTTTAAAAAAAAAAATCTCACGGGATAGAACGAACAGATCAGAAAGATAAATATAATAAACTAAAACTGAAATTGGAGGAAACAGATAATTAAAATATGTAATAAGTGTTTTTAAATTTTAAAAAATCTCACGAGATAGAACGAACAGATCAGAAAAGTAAATAAAATAAGATAAAACAGAACTGGAGACAGCCACACTCAAACCAAACTCCGCGCCGTCATGACGTCACACTCGACAACACCCCTACGTCACGGGTCAAAGCCGACGCGTGGGATCGGACGCTTCTGTCGACCCCATGATGCTATGCAGCAGATGCATCACCCACACCATTTTGTATTCACATTCGGTTGCTTCGACAGCTAAATTTGTCACGTTCTAACCGAACTCAAGCTGATCTCGGGCGACACTACACATAGCACTCGCCACAGCTAAGATTTTTGGAAAATGGAGGAGGAGGAGGAGGAGGAGGAGGAAAGAGGTGTTGGAAAATCAATCAGTAACATTGTGTGGATCAGACGGCTTGTGACATTAGGGAAGTTCTACAGGTACCAACAATAAATAGAGGTGTTCTGATCATATGCTAACAAATACAGAACGCTCCCTAAATTTGGGTTAATACAAGTCTGAATAAATGTGAGCCACGTATAATCCAAAAAACACGTTCTCACAGGATACTGATATTTACTCGGTTTACAGTACAGTGAAGTCACCTGTAATACTTAACGAGTCACTCCTCGAAAACTGACTTATTTAAAAAAAAAACTTGCTTTCAGTTCTGAAAACTATCGTCCCTTTTTCCGTTTTTCATGTTTTTCCTGGCGACAGTTCTGTTTCTGCACACTTTAATAAGAGATCAATGCATTTCAGATCCTGCGCTACGTGGATACTATCGTCCTCTAACACAATTTGTTCACCGTATCCGTATCGCTTAGCTGCTCAAATCCCGATTCATAGGCAACTCTAATGATTCGTGAAGGTTTTCGTCATCTACGTCTTCACAATCAGAAATGTATGATCGAAACGAAAATATTCGAGTTCTAACGATATTTCAAGCTCTGTTTATTTTTTGTTGCTTTTTCGAAAATGACCCAACTACACACGGATAATTCGCAAACCGGATGATCCGGAGTCCTCCGTTGTCTGTCCAGATGCGACAGCAATTTGAACGAGAGTTGTTCTCGACGGGCGGTTGCAGTGCTTCGGATGAGTCGCAGCACTTACCGTGGAATAGGCTGGCCCCCGCTGTACCAGCTACGTAGTGAGTCTACCGGCGCAGCGACTATTCGCACCAGCCCTGGATAATTATTCCGCCGCTACTGTTCTCCTCGGCTGTGTCGTGGCACGGACAAGCAAAGTGCCTGACAACGTCGCCAGTCAGACATTCATCGGTTCACTCCACACGTCGCAGCCCTGCCCTGCGAAAATCCCGTATTACACTGTCAAATGTTTTGGACCAGTCTACATTAAGGCTCCTACACCGACCGACAAATAGGATCGACCGATTGACGAACTTTCCTTGTCGGGATGTCGGTTGGGTAGGACCACCCGACAGCCTACACTCGCCCCCCACCCCCCGTGTAGCGCTGTCGTGCCAACAGCCCGACAGAAGTTCATCTTTTGCCACTGTTTCCGGAAAAACTTAAAGACTGCAGATGTTTGTAGGACTCGGTTTCGTGTGACACATGGAAAGAATAAAACTCCGTCGACCTCCTTTACCTCTATTTTTGGATTTTATTGCCGATACTTACCGGAAAGGAACAAAAGAAAAATTCAGAGAATTCAGAGTAGGAATTAAAATCCATCGAGAAGATATAAAAACTTTAAGGTTCGCCGATGACATTGTAATTCTGTCAGAGCAAAGGACCTGGAAGAAAATGGTTCGAATGGCTCTGAGCACTATGGGACTTAACATCTAAGGTCATCAGTCCGCTAGAACTTAGAACTACTTAAACCTAACTAACCTAAGGACATCACACACATCCATACCCGAGGCAGGGTTCGAACTTGCGACCGTAGCGGTCGCGCGGTTCCAGACTGAAGTGCCTAGAAACGCTCGGCCACATTGGCCGAAGAACTGGAAGAGCAGTTGAACGGAATGGACAGTGTCTTGAAAGAAGGATATCAGATGAACATCGACAAAAGCAAAACGAGGATGATGGAATGTAGTCGAATTAGGGCGGGAGGGAATTAGATTAGGAAATGAGACACTTAAAGTAGTAAAGGAGTTTTGCTATTTGGGGAGCAGAATAACTGATGATGGTCGAAGTAGAGAGGATGTAAAATGTAGACTGGCAATGGCAAGGGTAGCGTAGCTGAAGAAGAGAAATTTGTTAACATCGAGTATAGATTTAAGTGTCAGGAAGGCGTTTCTGAAAGTATTTATATGGAGTGTAGCCATATATGGAAGTGAAACATGGACGATAAATAGTTTAGACAAGAAGAGAATAGAAGCTTTCGAAATGTGGTGCTACAGAAGAATGCTGAAGATTAGATGGGTAGATCACATAACTAATGAGGAGGTATTGAATAGAATTGGGGAGGAGTTTGTGGCACAACGTGACGAGAAGAAGGGACCGGTTGGTAGGACGTGTTCTAGGACATCAAGGGATCACAAATTTAGTATTGATGGGCAGCGTGGAGGGTAAAAATCGCAGAGGGAGATCAAGAGATGAATACACTAGACAGATTCAGAAGGATGTAGGTTGCAGTAGGCACTGGGAGCCGAAGAAGCTTGCACAAGGTAGAGTAGCATGGAAAGCTGCATCAAACCAGGCTCTGGACTGAAGACCAAAACAACAACAACTTACAGGAAATGAAATCTAAAAACCGAAATATCGACATTCAGTGGCCGTTAATTCAAAAAATTTACTTGCTTCATTGTTATATGTGTTACAAAAATACCAGCCCATATCCAAGCCCACTGCTAAGAAGAGCAAACTGTGGGATAATTTCGCCGTTCTAACAATTGCTAAATGCTTCATTTCTTATGCATCTGTATATTTATTAGATGATATGCGCCACCACCATGTATAATCTTTCTCCTTCGCATTTGAAATGAGTTTTAAAATTTACAGATTTTATGCAACATACATAGATAAATTAATAAGTTTACACGAATTACTTTTGTTCTATTTATTTTTGCTTTATCTTGATGTATTTCCTCAGTTAACTATAAATCATGTCGCAGTTCAGGAGTCATTTTGGTTAATAATTGTGGCGATACAACAGCACTCAGTTTGAGGTTCTCTTAACTTCTGCCGTTGTACGGAAATCTTAATGTAGCAAACAGCCTCTCTACGGAAAGTATTGTTTTTCGTTAAGAATGGTTTAACGATGTTCAGCAGCTCCGGAAGCATGATTCATCTATTCTTAGATAATTACGAAAGTTATAACTGCCCAGCTGCGTAAGTAACTGAACTAGGGTGAATTATTTCCTTACTTTACCCACTTCTTTGCCCATAGCTTTCTCACTGCTTTTTGACCTTGTTACCTCTAAAACAGCCAAGGCAGACCCCCGTTTTTGTTTCTATGTGAAACCAAACGGGATCTCGTAGAACATAAACTCAATGAACTTACTCGTTAGGATAAAAAAAAGTCACAGCAACAGAGCGACGCTCTAATAACTGAGTGCAGTCGGTCGGGACGTGTGTAGACTGACGCGAAACTAGTTGGCGGGTCGGTCGGCCGATAAGTTGCTGCGTTACGAAGGCCTGTATTACGCTATCAAGTTTTTTTGGCAAAGTTGGTTTGTCAAAAATATTTGACGTGATGTAATAGGGAACTTTTATCAAATATTGTCTTTCGACAAATTTATGTGATCAAACCTAGCGCCTCGCTTTACATTTGATCAAAGAAGGCAATCGCATTTTGTTGACTGCAACAGGAAGTCTAAATTCCTATCTTTTGCAGGTTCAGCATTTCTTAGGTAAGTATTCCGTTTCGGAATGTGAGGAACTACTTTCCTGAGTACATGCAAAAACGTACCTTCATTGATACGGACGTAATTTTCATATAAATATACGTTCTCGACTTACAACTCACGTAACAAATTTTGTTGAATGGTTTTATTGTTTAGCCATGAAAAAAAGGTTCAAATGTGTGTGAATTCCTAAGGGACTAAACTGATGAGGTCATCGGTCCCAAAACTTACATACTACTTACTTACGCTAAGAACGTGACACATACTCATGCCCAAGGGAGGACACGAACCTCCGGCCGGAGGGGCCGCGCAATCCGTGACGTCGCACCTCTAACCGCGCGGCAGCTATGAAACCCACAGCTTCACCCAACTATGTTTCCTTCTTTCCTTCTTCTCTTCCAAATGTAAACATAATGCAGTCGTAGTACATACAACTGCAGAGCACAGTAACAAGGTTTCGTCGCCCACTCGGTAGCAACTCTGACGAAATATTTGACGATAATGTATTTATTTATTTAACCTGATCAGATTAGGGCCATCAGTCCCTCTCTTACATCGGACCAGTGTTCCACACATGCACCTTTTTGCACATCATAGTTACACCATGACAGTAGTTCGAATAAAAATAGACTAATCTAGTGACAATATGAATTAAAGAGTAATGACTAAGACCTCATAAAGTAAATACTGGCAGTATTTTTATAACAGCTGCTATACATAAAAATTATGATAAAAGCAATAATAATAACAGTTAAAGAAAAAATGAAATAGTAATGGTAACCATTAGAAAAATTGGCAATAGTAATGAAGATTTGTGCAGATGTACATTAGTATATTGGTGTATAAAGTGGCTGTTTATTGGTACAGCGAGATTTGGAGAAGGGAGATTTAAGGAGGTGTCATCAGTTAAGAAAAAACTGGGAACTGAGGAAGATCTAGTAGGAAAGGAGGAAGTAATTGGTTGAAGTGCCTTCATGTACAGAGGAAGGCATTACTGTTGCTTAAGTAGATACGTCATAACTGTTTTTGGAAGCCGGACATGTTTTTAAGTTCTCTAATATAACGAGGGAGGTTATTCCAGAGTCGGGTTCCTGCTACTGTAAAGGACGTCGAGAAGGTGTCTGAGCGATGTAGTGGAACAGAGAGGATTTTATTATGATGAGAACGTGTGTTTTTGTCATGTTGTTCAGACATGAGCGTTAAGGACGAGGAGAGATATGAGGGACAGTGTATATTTATAAGACAGCAGATGAGACGGAGTATATGGAAATCTCTGCGTTTGTCTGCGCGCAGCAAGAACAGTTGTGTATATGCTGGTGAAATCTGATCAAAAAATCGAATGTCACAGATATGTCGGACGCACGCATTCATGACCAGTTCCAGACGTTGCGAATTTTCCTGAGAGAGACCTTGTAGGATAATATCGCTGTAGTCAAAGATTGAGAGTATAAGCGTTTGTACTAATTTCTTTTTCAGATCGAAAGGGAAGAGTTTTTTTATATTTTTGTAGGGCATGAAGGGATGCTGATGCTTTTTTGCACATTGCAGTTACATGCTCTGACCAATTTAGATTTTCGTCTTTTATTACTCCCAAACTCTTTGCTGAGGGAGAGAAGTTGATATTTGTTCCATTTAGGATTAGAGATGGTACGGATTCCCGATGTTTTGGACTGGTGAGCCTAGAGTGACCAACAAATACCGCTTGGGTTTTAGATGGGTTGAGTTTTAGTCCTATGTTCAGTGCCCATTTTGATAGTGCACTGCGGTCAGTATTGAAATTTTCAATAGCTTTCTTCTGATTGGTTTTGCACTTAGCTGCAACTGGTCATCAGCATACATGTGATATTTGCAATAGGTCAGAACTGATGACACGTCATTGACATACATAGAGAAGAGTACAGGACATAATACAGAGCCTTGGGGAACGCCTGACACCATCTGCCGCCATTGTGATTTTATACTCCCGGACAGGATGCGTTTCTGACGAGACGTCATGTATGAGTGAAACTTTTGCACTGCACTTGGTGAGAAATTTAGACCGCTAAGTTTGGCAAGTAAGATGTCGAAGTCGACAGTATCAAATGCTTTGTTGAAGTCTAAGAAGCAAATTGTAGTCGCTTCTTGTCGATACATGGCAAGTTTCAGGTCATCTTTCACCTTTATCAATGCGGATGTTGTTCGATGTTTACGGAAACCTGATTAGTATTCGTCTAGTAGGTTGTTAGTAATTAGGTACATGGTGAGCTGGTCACGGACTATATATTCAAAAGCTTTTGGTAGTGCAGGGAGAATGCAGATGGGGCGGTAGTCAGAGGGTGCTGTGGCAACGTCCTTTTTCGGCAGCTGCTCAATTTGTCCCAGTTTGCAGGCCTCAGGGAAAACTCTTGTGATTAAGGAATCGTTGAAAATGTCATAGATACGCCTTTTTGCGCCACTGTGACAAAATATTTGACGATAATGTAATACGCCTTTTTGCGCCACCTCAGAGATCTTTGTCAAAGAAGTATAATGAATACTTGATCGATTTATTTTGTCAAAGAAATTTGATAGCATAATGCTCGAATGGCAAACACGGTTCATGGTTTATGATGGTGAGGCACAGTTGCAGATTGCATATCCAACGCCGTCCGGGGACACAGATCCTTGATTTTCAGACTTTTATATAATTCTTGACCAATTTAAAATGTTGTCGTAATCGACTCATTAAGAGGTATAATGTTACGTTAAAGGTTCAACACCGCCAGACAAGTACTGCAGTTAGAAACTGCGTGTCTGTCGTGAGGCAGCGTAGCTGGCGATGCGAAAATTACCCAGAGTACATTCAGCCAATATTTCAAAATGAGAGCATATAGCGACTTCTGATAAACTGAGAAGGTAATTCCCGAAACGTTTTGGCTGACATCCCCCACAAAATGCTAAAACGGAAGTTTATCGCTTCCTACATTTTCGCGGTCGTATTCTGTGAAGCGGTCGTATACACTGTCGTTCTTTCCTTTAAAGAATCTGGGATTTACTCGTCTTTCATAACAGCTACGTCCGCGCTCTAAATTTTATAATAGATATAAGCACCCTAGCACGCCGTCAAAAAGTCGATAAGCCGTCTTCTTCGTCTTTCGAATAACCCATTTGGTGGGTTCGATGAATCAACTTTGGCTATTTGCTTCATCCTTTCAGAGTGTTGTTCCCTTTCTTCTTGAGTCCACTTTCGTGTAGTTGTTTTCTTTGCTCCTGAAATTCTGCCTGTTGAACTGCCTTTCGGAAATGTGTTCTGTTTTTTATTGTGTCTATTGTAATTACAGCGTTTTCCATGTCCTTTGCAGTGTCTATGAACCATACGGGCTTAGATTTGTAGCTATTGAGTAATGTGAATATCCGCTTGGTTTGTTGTTAACCATTCTGAATATATGTCCAAAAAACTGTAGTCTCCTCTTCCTCATTATATCAGTTTTTCAATTTTCAAGTATAGCTCTCCGTTTAGTCTTAACCTATATTCAGCATTATCGTTTCTTTTAGCTCCCAGTATTTTCCTTAAATTCTTCTTTTGACCTTCTCTAGTTTCTCAAGATCTTCATTTCTAGTTGGTTTAAGTGTTTCTCCGCATACAGAGCCGTTTGATATAAAAATATTTCACCATGTTCTTTTACAATGTAACACGGGTCTTAGCGGAGCATATTTACAGACACATTCTCAGGTTCACCTTACTGTGTTTGTTTGATGGTTAACTCGTTTCTTAGACCATAAATGATATAGACCTTACATGATATCATTGTGTTGAAACCAATATCTCCATCGGACGGCCGATGGAATTCGGTTGCGTGTTGTTTACTGAGTAAACATTCAGTTTTCTTTATCGTAATATTTTCAGTAAAAGCCTTCTCATTACTTCAATATTTTCTTCATATGTAGAGCCACAGCCTCTAAGAATTTTGTGAAAGAAAAGATTATCCATGGTAGGCTGTATAGTTATCTCTTAAGCTATTTTCCAGCGCTTATTCACAAGTAGTACGCTATATGCCCATCGTGTTGTGTCATACAGTCTAAAAATCAATTCCATATGATCATTCATACGTGGAATAATACATCTGCACTGCAATATGAGATCGAAAACATCGTTTTAAATGCAAGTTGTCAGGCAGAAGCTAGCGAATACGAAAAGAATGGCTCCCAAATATATCACACTAACAGAATGTTCTACATCCCGATGTCGTTCCATTCTCAATCAGAAAATGTGTAACTGTATTCCCACAGCTTTCCTTACTCAACACTGAAGTGTGAATATTTTACAACGTACGCAATAATTCATAATATGTTTTACGTACTGTGATGCTATTGTGATGTGTTTCAGTTCTACTAATTTTCTTAAAAACGTTTTGACAGGAAAAAAATGGCTAGCGTCGCTGCCATCGGTGCGAAAAGACCTGGGTACGGTTCCCATTACCTCTACTAATTTTTCTGAGGTAATAGATCTGGAATGGAGATCCGCAAATACGTTCATCTCTGGGAACTAGTTCAGTGACGGTCGTTTCGTTTTGGGAGCCGTTCATTTTTACTAGTTCACCGATCCTTCTCTTTCTCACTTCCTGCTATATTGATTTTAGATAAATTTCCGAAAAAAATTTCAAGTACTCATAAATATTAGCATGATAAAGTCATTGATTACTTATCGTAGACAGATTGTTTACTTCGATTTTCTTGGCTGAATGTGTTCTCAGAAAACATCACATAGTCGCGTGACGTAACGGCTACTGACCGCAAGGCAGACCGAGAAAGCCCAGAACAAGCTGAACACAAGTACGGATTACAGAATCCATGTCGATCCAGCACGGACAAGCCTATTCATCATCCACTTATGAGTGAAGTGTGTAGTCGTATCAAGTACAATGTCTTGGTTTTCAGTTCGTTTGTATGAAATACGCTATGTGATCAAAAGTATCCGGACACTTGGCTGAAAATGACTTACAAGCTCGTGCCGCCCTCCATCGCCAGTGTTGGAATTCAATATGGTGTTGGCCCACACTTAGCCTTGATGACAGCTTCCATTCTCACAAGGGGAGGCCGCCAATTGTGAAATTCAGATTCGATTTATACTGCGCATAATAAAAGCTCATGGCCAGAGGTGTAATGTGGCAAAGCACCAAGATGCACTTCCCAGCCGTTGTCGAGAAAATCGACAGTTAAAAGAAACTGTTGCAGTGAAATACTCTCTACGATTAATAATTTTCCACAGCGTCGTGGCGCGGCGGTAAGCGCTCTGGTTTGTAATCCGAAGGTCGGGCGACTTCGAACATCATTATGTTTTCCGCAAACAAAGTTGTATTTCACAAATGTTATTAATTGTCTTCTTAATGTTAACCACGTATAGTTAACGGAAGACGTAGAAACGATATTCCGAAACGAATACGTATAGCGTAAGTCAAACGTTCGAATTAGAATAGAGACCCCACGAACACAAATTCGCTATGGCAGGTATGAAATATAAACTCCATTACCCGCTCGTTACACTTGAAGGACAGATGTTGAATGGGCCGAAACGAGCCGCCGTATAAAGCGTAGTTGCGTGCTAACTTCGAAAGAAGGTAGATGCGGTCCCTAGCGCAACTTATAACATCGTCGAAAATCAGTGCGGACGGGAGAGCTTTGGTACACCCCGTTAAAAAAAACGGAAAAATGGGGGCGGTACAATTGGAGAGCGATCCGCCTTCACCAACATGCATAAGCAATTCATTAATATATATATATATATATATATATATATATATATATATATATGAATTACAAAAAACTAATAATAAAAAAATCGCATGGCGCGAGATTCGATCCGGCAACTTTCGGATTACAAACCCAAGCGCTTACCGCTGCGCCACGACGCTGTGAAAAATTATTAATCTTAGAGAGTATTTCACCGCAACGGTTTCTTTTAACTGTCGATTTTCTCGACAACGGCCGAGAAGTGCATCTTGGTGCTTTGCCACATTACACCTCTGGCCATGAGCTTTTATTATGCGCAGTACGAATCGAATCTGAATTTCACAATTGGCGGCCTCCCCTTGTCAGAGGCATACGTTCAATCAGGTGCTGGAAGGTTTCTTGGGGAATGGTAGCCCATTCTTCACGAGTGCTGCACTGAGGAGAGGTATAGATATCGGTCGTTGAGGCCTGGCGCAATGTCGGCGTTCCAAAACATCCCAAAGATGTTCTATAGGCTTCAGGTCAGGACTCTGTGCAGGCCAGTCCATTACAGGAGCCGGCCATGGCGGCCGAGCGGTTCTAGACGCTACAGTCTGGCACCGCGCGACCGCTACGGTCGCAAGTTTGAATCCTGCCTCGGGCGTGGATGTGTGTGATGTCTTTAGGTTAGTTAGGTTTAAGTAGTTCTACGTTCTAGGGGACTGATGACCATAGAAGTTGTCACATAGTACTCAGAGCCATTTGAACCATTTGAACCATTACAGGAAAGTTACTGTCGTGTAACCACAGGCTGTGCATTATGAACAAGTGCTCGATCGTGTTGATAGATGCAATCGCCATCCCCGGATTGCTCTTCAACAGTGGAAAGCAAGAAGGTGCTTAAAACATCAATGTAGGCCCGTGCTGTGATCGTGCCACGCAAAACAACTAGGGATGCAAGCCCCCTCCATGAAAAACACGACCACACCATAACACCACCGCCTCCGAATTTTGCTGTTGGCACTACACATGCTAGCAGATGACTTTCGCCGGGCATTTGTCATACCCATACCCTGCCATCGGATCGCCACATTGTGTACTGTTATTCGTCACTCCACACAACGTTTTTCCACTGTTCAATCGTCCAAAGTTTACGCTCCTTACACCAAGCGAGGCGTCGTTTGGCATTTGCTGGCGTGGTGTGTGGCTTATGAACAGCGACTCGACCATGACATCCAAGTTTTCTCACCTCCCGCCTAACTGTCATAGTACTTGAGGTGGATCCTGATGCAGTTTGGAATTCCTGTGTGATGGTCTGGATAGATGTCTACCTATCACACATTACGACCCTCTTCGACTGTCGGTGGTCTCTGTCAGTCAACAGACGAGATCGGCCTGTACGCTTTTGTGCTGTACGTGTTCCTTCACGTTTCCTCTTCACTACCACATCGGAAACAGTGGACCTAGTGTTGGTTAGGAGTGTGAAAATCACGCGTACAGACGTATGACACAAGTGACGCCCGAACACGTTCGAAGTCCGTGAGTTCCGCTGAGCGCCGTGTGCTGCTCTCTCACGATGTCTAATGACTACTGAGGTCGCTGATATGGAGTACCTGGCAGCAGGTGGCAGCACAATGCACGTAATACGAAAAACGTATGTTTCTGGAGGTGTCCGGATGCTTTTGATCACATAGTGTACCATTGAAAGGCAAAGAAAGATTTCTTTTCCAAAACCTTGGCGAATTAGCACCGTCATTGTTTTGGAGATCTTTACAAATGAGAAAGGTAACTCATTTTTGATCAATTAGCCATTGAAAAGGGCCCCAAGATACATGCATGGAACCGTCATTAGTTATTTGAGAAAGATAACTTCTGAGTGAGCACAGGCAGCAATTAACAGACGAGAGTGACACGAATATGAAAATCAACAAAGCAGAAAATTACGTATTAATGTACTTAAAAAGATAAATGATACACACAAATTTATTTGAAAATAAAATAAAAGAAAATTCCACTGCTATTTTGAAGCTACTAATTTTTCGCGTAATTCGGTCGTTTAACTTCTTACGGAAAAGGGGTGGAAAAAATTGTTCGTGAAACTCACGCTGAATGGCTTTTCTGCTCCGTCACAACAAAATACAATACCTTTAACGAGGCGCGTATTTTGATTGAAAACGTTTTGCACAAATATCTCTGGTATTTACCTTGCAGGTATAAGTTGTGTGAGACGATTGTATTGGTAGTTTTTGAATTATCTGCGAGTTCTGTTCTCGAAGAATCGTCTCAAGGAGTGTCTTTGCGTGCTCCAAAGGGATCCATAATCCAAAGTGTATGGCGAAAACTATGTGTTGAAAAAAGGTTACGAATTGCGACCACAAGAACAGACTGCAATTTGCTCTGTTTGTATCTTCCCTACCACTACGTAAGTCGAAGCCTGATACTGCGTCGCTTCAGAAGCCAAACCTCCGTATTTGGATTTCAGAATTCTTTAAAAACTTCGTATGCATATATCAAGGTATCGACAGTGGTATCCCGCGTGTGGCTTTACAAAAACTGAAATCTCGTTTACTGATCCTGTCCCTTGTTCTGTCGCCTTAATCTTCTGAATCAATGAACGCAGTCACTGAACCGAACCATAAAGTGCAAACAGCAGACGAAGACCATATAAGTATTCAAGCAGAAATCGATCAAATCCCGAAAATTATGGCTGATGGGATTGTACTGTTCGTTTCTAATAAAATATGAGTGTATTTAAACAATTTGATTTGTATGGCAAGTTAATACAGATTCTTCGCAGTGACACAGAAACGAGGATGTCAGTGCACCACACCTAGTTACTGAACTGAGACCCGTAAATTTTCCGACGGAGACAGGTGTCGACTTCGTGGAACGCAGTAATAAACGAATTTTAGAAAAAAAAGGAACTGAAGTTATGTACTGGAATACTTCAGGTAGTGTCCGAAAATTCCCAAGGTTCCAGCGCCAAAACGGCCCTTGCTTGAAAAACAAATATGTTTAAATTTTATGTTGTTTTGTCGCCGTACTTGCTTCATATGCTTTGTAAGTAGTAGGTTTATCGAGTGTGTCATTAAATTAATAACTAAGTTGTAAGTAATAATGTTCGCAAAAAAGGCACTTCTGAACAACGTTATTTTAGGTAAAAAGTAAGTAATAATGTAATGTCATTCTACGATGATGACGTAGTTGTAAGGGTCTCTTTATGTCTCCTCAAAGACGTCACTAGAATTGCTAATTCACGACTAGCCTTCAGAACTGGTTTCTTGGAGCTACGCGTGAAAGAACGTATCACTCGCTCAGCACGTTCTTCAGTCACTCTTAGTCGCCCCGTACTCTTCCCTTTGCAAGGATTGTATACAAGCATAACTGTTTCAGTTGTCCTTTCATTTTGTGTACTATTTATAATTGTAAGCTGAATATAATAAATGCTACAAAGCCTTAAAATCCTGGTATTCATTTTGAAACAGGCGGTATATTGACTTTCACGGACATGTACCGAACCGACCGAAGGCGCTTGAGCTCACTATGAAGTTTATAGACTACAACAAAATTCGCGAAAATCCTCACGTTCTGCAGTTTTGGCGTAATTCACAGGAGAAAACGTTGATAAAAGATGCTAACATGAAGTTATAGCAATATATGCACTGAGGTCAGAAAAATGACGCAATGTACATTGTAAATGTCTAAATTGGTGCAGTTATATCGATGGGACCTCTGAAATATGCATGTACTCCCTAACTGGTGAAAAGATGCACACATGCATTTGCATGGAGACGCGGGATCTACAGATAAGGATTGAGGAAGATTTCGCATCGGCGATGAGGTGCATGTGGGGAAACACTGATAAAAAAAGGGTTGGGATTATATGACATGTGTTAAGGCATTACAGAATAGCCTACACGGCACTTGTCGGAGCTGCGGAGGGTAAAAACTGAAAGGGATGTCCGAGAGTGGAATAGATCCGACAAATAGCTGAGGAAGTGCGATGGGAAAAAATCATCTGCACTGTTTACGCAGAAACTACACAGTAAAACTAAATTTCTTACCAGTCCACGTTGGTGTGTTTCGCTGTACAAATTCTGTGACTGCAAGGGAAGCCGTGGACGGCACAGCCTTACACAATAAACAGCCTACCGAGTAACAGCACCTTCGGCTGCGACGCACTTACAGCAGCAGCTCAAGATAGGACTCAGTGTCCACACAAGATGGGCGCGATCAGCAGCCGTTGCGTCGTATCTATTGGGCAGCGGTACGCCATTGTCAACAGGGACCGACCTATGCAGCCAGGGAAAGTACAGTCTGAGAAGATGCCCTGACACCAGCATCATGTTGACGTACTACTGGGGAAACTAGAGTTTTATGGGGTGAGAGGGAGCACTTTAGCTGTGGTAAATTCTTATTTAAGTCACCGAAAACAATTCGTTTCAGTCAGAAATGTAAATTCTTGCGTAATGGAAATCAGCGCAGGTGTACCACAAGGGTCTACACTTGGACCCTTCTTCTTCATTGTTCCTATTAATGATTTACCTAAAACATAGCGCACCCTGTCGTGTGTTATGCTGATTACTTACCACACATCAGAACATTTCAGATCTGAATAAACTAACAAAAGAAACACTTGATAAGGCCCTGGACTGGTTTGCAGCCAATAAGCTCCTGTGCAATCCTGATCAAACCCAACAACTTTTAATGGGAACATCAAATGAAGTAGGCAATAAATAAAACTCTTAGGTATTCACATTGACTCTAAACTGTATTGGGAGAATCATGTAAGTCACGTATGTGAAAAAATATCTCGGGTGGCATACCTTATCTTGAAACTAAGGGAAGTAGTGAGCTTAGAGTATCTTAAGGTGACATACTTTGGGCTATTCCAGTCACATATTTCATATGGTCTGATTATATGGGGTACTCCCCTCACATCAAGAACATCTTGAAATTACAAAAAAAAGTCTTATACATAATATGTAAAAGAGGTCATAGGGAGCACTGTCGTCCACTTTTTTCCAGACTCAGAATACTCATAATTATAAATGTATACATCTATGTATCTGTACTCTGTATTAAAAATGATATTTCAGAATTTATTTCCAGAGGGGAAATACATGAACACAACACCAGGGCTAAGGGTAATTTAGACATACCGCGCCACAGACTAGCAAGAAGAAATTCCCACAAAGTTAACCCACTCAAAAAGTTCAATAAACCATCAATTCACGTTCAGTCTATGGCTATAATTTTTTTAAGTTAAGGGGTACAGCTGGCTGGCAGATCATCCATTCTATGACATTAAAGAATTCTTTGAGATGACTGAGGAGGATATTAGCATTTAAAAGATGTCTGTAGTTAAATATACTATTGTGTCCTGTGGTTAATCGTATGTAATTACATAGTGTATACAATAAACAATACAATAGTATATTATATTAGATTATAGTACAGCTTATTGCATTAACTTTTAGAAGCTATCCTGGTGTAATTTGGTGCACTGTCATGCTTGAAATGTATACTATAATGCACTGACACTTGTTTATTTTATTATTCTGTATGTACTAGTACATCCTGTATGACGAAGCCAGTATCACTGTAAAATGATCTATGGTCAATAAAATTCTTGATTCTTGATTCTTGATCGTGGAACAAAATTCTGCCATACTGTTGTTGTAGTCTAGTGGTTGCTAATCTTTCCAGGGGCGTTACCCCTTTGTGTAATCGGGTATTAGCTATAGACTGTTTGAAATTCCTTGATAGTTGACGCCTGTCGCTTGCCGTTACAGTGTTGCCACGTCGGCTACCTGATACTGTCGGCTGTAGGAGACAGACACGTCGAGTTGCTTCACAAATGCTGTTAATGCGTAACGTGGAGAAACGTTTGAAGTACGATACTGCAGTACCTGTGTTATTATCAGAATAACGCAGGCACTGTAATATCCTATTTCTGTGCCGATACCAGGCAAGCAACTACAATGTCTGACCTGTATGGGAATAAAGATAATGGATATACGAGTACAGGTCGTAGATGATTGGTTGATGACATATGGAAATTTGGGTCTAGCCGTGACTCCTGCACGTATAGCATGATGGCTGCCAACACGGTAGCTCAGCTTGTTCGGTCAGAGGGTTAATCGTCCTCTGTAACAAAATAACAGAGTAAATGAATCAATGATGAATGGCCCCGAACAAATGCAACGAACGATAACGGACAAAATGCGACTTACAAAGAAAAAAAAATGGTAAGGCGACTGCCCGCGATAAGCTGGAAATCTGGGTTGGAGACCCGGTCCAGCACAAATTTTCAGTGTCGTCATTCCATTCTACAGCTGGTGGTTGTCCTTGTTCCAAATTGCGAATACATTTCATGTTTGAAGTGGCTGCAGCTATGTACACTATGTGATCAAAAGTACCCGGACACGTGGCTGAAAATGACTTATAAGTTCGTGGCGCCCTCCATCGGTAATCCCGGAATTAAGTATGGTGTTGGCCTACCCTTAGTGTTGATGACAGCTTCCACTCTCGCAAGCATACGTCAATGAGGTGATGGAAGGTTTGTTGGGGAAGGGCAGCCCGTTCTTCACCGAGTGCTCCACTGAGAAGAGGTATCGATGTCGGTCAGTGAGACGCGGCACGAAGTCGGTGATCCAAAATATCCCAAAGGTGTTCTGTAGTATTCAGGCCAGGACTCTGTGCAGGCCAGTCCATTACAGGGATGTTATTGTCGTGTGACCTCTCCGCCACAGACCGTGCATTATGAACAGGTGCTCGATTGTGTTGATATATACAGTCGCCATCCCCGAATTGCTCTTCAACAGTGGGAAGCATGAAGGTGGTCAAAACATTAATGTAGGTCTGTGCTGTGATAGTGCCATGCAAACCATCAAGGGCTGCAAGCCCCCTCCATGAAAAACATGACAACAGCATGACACCACCGCATCCGAATTTTACTGTTGGCACTACACACGCTGGCAGATGACGTTTACCGGGCATTCGCCATACCCACAGCCTACCATCCGATAGCCACATTGTGCACCGTGATTCATCACTCCACACTACGTTTTTCTATTGCTGAATCGTCCAATGTTTACGCTCCTTACACCAAGCGAAGCGTCGTTTGCCATTTAACGGCGCGGTGTGTGGCTTATGAGCAGCGGCTCGACCATGACATCCAAGTTTTCTCACCTCCCGCCTAACTGTCGTAGTACTTGCAGTGGATCCTGAGGCAGTTTGTAATTCCTGTGTGATGGTCTGGATAGATGTCTGCCTACTACACATTACGACCCTCTTCAACTGACGGCCTTCTCTGTCAGTAAACAGACGAGGTCGGCCCGTACGCTTTTGTGCTGTGCATGTCCCTTCACGTTTCCGCTTCACTATCACTTCGGAAACAGTGGACCTAGTGATGTTTAGGAGTGTGGAAATCTCGCGTACAGACGTATGACACAAGTGACACCCAATCACCTGACCACGTTCGAAGTCCGTGAGCTCCGCGGAGCGCCCCATTCTGCTCTCTCACGATGTCTAATGACTACTGAGGTCGCTGTAGTAGGTGGCATCACAGTGCGCCTAATATGAAAAAGTATGTCTTTTGGTGTGTCCGGATACTTTTGATCACATAGTGTATGACGGAAATGCGAGATGCTGTGTGGACAGCTTATTTTAAGTGGCCAGTACATGAACTGTGTCAGACTTCTCGCCTCGTAGTCCTCATCTGCTAACCTAACTGAAACCTCGCGATGTGCAGTGTATCCGAGGAAACTGCGGTCAACAATCTCCGGCGGAACGAAAATAGTGATCACCTTGTTCACGGCTATTAAAGCTAACGTCTACAAGCAAACTCTGGACAGAAAAAACATAGTTCCAGCGCTAAAAGCAAACTGTAATTTCTCGCTATCGCTGGTTACCTGAAACTATCCTCACACCGGCTAGACAAGCTACCGGCGTTGCACAACCTAACAGCAGCCATCGTTGCCACTTCGATGCAGATTATAGGCGACATAGGCAGCTTCCAGACGAAATAAGAAGGATAGGAAGAAAAAAAAGAGCAAATAAAAATGTCAATACGACGATGAAAATGACTTGGTAATGAATTAGAAATAAAGATTTACATTTAAACCAATTAATTAAATGAAAACAATAACCAGACTCTTTTGATTAGATTTAGAAATAACAAAGACTGCTGCTACGTTTGCTGAAATTTCAATCTACGACATTTTGCACGTCAGCTTCATGCACTAGGCTGCGACGTGAATGAAGTTGTTATTTTGTTCACTATGTTTTCACGCACTTTCGTGCGAAGCTCATCTAATGCAGCCTGTCCGGTGTTTATGATAACTGTTAGGCTATGTGACGCTGGACTTGAACTGCGTCTTATGAGGATGTATCCAGTGGTGTTTGGTTGTTCCTGTTTATGAAACGTCTATATTTCATTAACATCTTTGTGTGTATATGGGTGTGTTGTTTTTGGCGTGGTTATCATGTGTGATGAAGTACGAAATGGTCGTGCGGTAGCGTTCTCGCTTCCTGCGCCCGAGTTCCCGGGTTCGATTCCAGGCGGGGTCAGGGATTTTCTCTGCCTCGTGATGACTGGGTGTTGTGTGATGTCCTTAGGTTAGTTAGGTTTAAGTAGTTCTAAGTTCTAGGGGACTGATGACCATAGATGTTGTCCCATAGTGCTCAGAGCCATTTGAAGTACGAAATAATAGTGCCGGACCCATGATTGGGAATTCAAACAAATCAAGAAAGAATGCCGGACAAAAAATAGGAAATGAACTGATCAATTGTTGTGGCAGTTTGGCAAGGGGGAACGATTTGGGCGTGACGTTGGGCGCTCTGGATGGAGGAAATCAGCTCCAACGCGTGAAGTGTCAAACATCAAGTAATTTTAATCAGACTATAGTACCCACCCATCCCCATCCCCCATCTCTCCGCTATCATCAACATTACCGCCTTTGGAATGAAAAACGATTATCGTCGAATGCCTCTCTTTTAATTTGACGACGTTGCTGTACGTGTGTTACCAGTGGCTTCTGGAGAAGGAATGGACCAATCTGTTGATTTATTTTCGTGATCATCCTTTGTATTTAGCATCTTGACCTTTGTCTACCATTCCACCACGTGTTCATGATCTCACAGGTTCCTCACGACGACAATAAACATTCTTCTCTGTCCATATCTAATTCTATATTTACTCACGAGTGAGTAAACATGAGTGGGTCTGCAATTGACATGTTTTTGCGGACAATCACAGTTAGGAAGTGTTGTCTAAAGTTTTTGTCAACAACGCAGTGAGGTAGTTTAGCCATAGATAAATGCTGGGTTCAGATTATTGCCGTGATATAGATAGAGACAACGGTCATTTCTCCCCACCACCGCAATTTGAAAGTGGGACCGTTTCGGCTAGGCTCCTAGCTGCCTTGTTCCAGTGTGGGCTCACGTATTGGAATATGTTACTTTGTAAAAGAGTGCAATCTGTTCTGATTAGATACCAGTTTGGACAGGAAGGCATTTTAATTAGTTTTGTGTGGGAGAGCAGTTTGATAGTCCCTTCTTCGTGTGAACTCGGCTCATCATATCATGTCTTCAGAGTTAAGTGCCTTAAGAATTATTGTGAGCTCAAGTTATTGTTAAATTTGTTTGCTTAACAATGTAGGTGTTGCGTGGGAAATTTATCGTGGACTTTATGCCGTTTCCAAATGATCATCCTTTGTGTGCATACTAGCCTTTACCTACCATGTACCACATGTCCATAATCTCATAGCTTTTGTATAGCGCTCACACGGTTTTTATAGCCCTTGAAATTTTGTATCCAACAAATCGCAACGTACATACAGAATTGCTCCTGTTAAATCCTTTTTTCAATTTTGGACAAAATGACTGAAACTGCATGTAATTTCAACCAAGGTGGCCACTGACCTCTTCTTTCGTTCTCTGCTTGTTTTAATAGTATGTAGGGGTAAAAGAAATCATCTCCCACTTTCGTTATGGTGCGAATGTGTATAAATTATATGATTCTTGTGGTGACTCTGTTTGGAATCTTAATACTCTGATGCAGTTCACATTCTCTGTACTCTTGTAGCTCCATTATAATAATATTCTAAGGAACCTCCAAGCAGTAACTCCTTGTAATAATGTGTTCATACTTGTAATTTGCATTTCTATCCGATAAAAGTGCTGTAATATTTTGTTGTCTATGTTCCCACGTGTTTGACTTTTTCCTATAAATAAACCCTCACCGTTCCCTCTAATATAGAAACACTGTGTTTCGGTAATTCATTTGATAAATCCTGATCCTTTATTATCCTCCTACATGTGTTTACTTACATGTGAGGCATATACACACCGCATAAAAATTAATATAAAAGTGAGACAGAGACACGTAATATAATTATAGATCGATGTCATAGCCAGTTTATGATCTTCCATGACATGCAAGCTTAGTTTTTTTTCATTATCCTTTGTCTTATCCGAGTATTATTTAGTATGTTAATGTCTTCTGTGAATATCAATTACGTTATTTTTGTTATTCGTAAACTGTAATACCACGACATGTCCAATATCGTTGTAAATGTGATCCACAGATGAGTAGGACTACTACTAATACTACTACTACACCGCAAAAACAACAACGACGACGACGACATCGACAACAACAGTCGTTCCCATGTTGGGAGTAGCTACCCCTTGAGAGGTAAAAGGAAATTTTCTGACGGTTAAAATAAATGGGTTCCATTGTGTTTCTGACACGAAACGAATTTTTTTAAAACATTATTATTATCATTATTTCTAAGACTGTAATACTGATTAAATAAATTAGTAATAATTACAGTTTTTCAAATGCCAGAATTATCACGTGATACAATGTGGTGGAGATTACAGCTTGTGAAACTAATGTATGCATAACACCTTCCTTACATAATTCACCTGTTACAAACATACTTTCTAGCATACATTTATGACTGAGACATATATGACACATATATTTAAATATATCATGAAAATGCTGTTTCCGAGTTCTAGGCAGTTCCCACAAAATACCAGAAATAAGGATGGTGCACACATTTTAACTTGATTGATACTGAAGGGGTGTGCACGGACTGGGTTAAGCAAGTGTCGCTAGGGAGAGGAATGGCTGGACGTAGCAACGTTTTGAAACAACTGTCTACTCTCAGCGTGAATAGTCAGCTTTCTTTTCTGCAGTGGGGCAGAGCAACTGCTTAAAAGTTGTACATTCAGAAGGTCATAGCTGGAAGCTACCAGAATTACGGCCCAGAGCAGCTAGTACGCAAGGTGCATCGCAAGTATGATGATTGTGAAGCGACTCGCACTGGAATGTTTCAATACTTAGGATCTGGGTTGATAAGTTTGGGACGTGTTGCCGGCCGTGGCCTTGCAGTAGCAACCGTACCATCATTTGCCTGAACTGGCTTAGGGAAACTACAGAAAACATAAATTTAAATGGCCAATTGAATATTGGAGCCTACATCCTCTCGAATACTAGGCCAGTTTGTTTACAACGGTACTATGGCATTTGGTTTATCCCTATTGAACAACACTGTTTGCAAAGAAGTCATTTAAAGGCTAGAGCTAAAAGTTCATTCAGTTCTCACTCCCTGTCCCTGCACACACTACACCAGTCAACAGGAAACCGAACTCTTTCCCCATGAGCAACAGTGTTAGGAAAGTCTTTGATATGCGTGATAAACAGTATGCGCCCTAACCAGGAGGTATTAATGTATATTGATTCTGATAAGTGTTCACTTAAAGTTTAGCCTTATTTGAGGCATAATATCTTTACCCTTTGCACCCTGTCTGCTAGGTACGATCAGCACTATTCATTTGCTACGTCTGTTATTCCTCACGATTCCTGCTTAATTAGTATAATAATGTGGTCAACAGCACCTCAGGCCTTCTAAATATCTAAAAATATGCCTGTGACACACTCATCCTCGTCAAGAGAATCAAACCCGAAGACTACTTTGATGCTTTCCTGCGCAAGCCTCTTCATTTCTGCATAACAACTGCGGCTTAAATTCATTTGAACTTCCATACTGCATTCGAGCTTTGGCCTCTCTTTACAATTTTCACACTCCACAACATCCTGCATTACCCAGCTGACGGTTCCTTGATGCCTTAGTATGTGTCCTATCAACCGATAGGTCAAGTTGTGCCATAAATTTCTTTTTACCCCAGTTCAGTTCAGTAATTCTTTATTTGTCATTCGATCTACCCACTTGATACTCGGCATTCTTCTGCACCACCACATTTCATGAACTTACATTCTCTGCTTGGCCGAACTGTTTGTGGTCCACTTTTCACGTCCGAAACAAGTCTATACTCGAGACAAATGTCTCTTCAAACGACTACCTGACATTTAAATTCATATTCGATGTCAAGAAATTTATCTTCATCAGAAATGCTTTTCTTGCTATTGACAGGCTGAATTTTATGTCCTCTATTTCGGCCTTCAGTTATTTTGCTGCCCAAATAGCGAGACTCGTGTACTACTTTCAGTACCTCTTTTCCTAATGTACGATGGTGGTTTGAAAAGTTCTCGGAACAGAATAGAAAAAAGTACTTACATCACTGGATAATTTTTTTTATTTTTCAATGTAGTCTCCTTGTAGAAAATGCACTTGGTCCAACGATGTTCATGTGCCTTGATCCCATCTCGAAAATGAGTTTCCTCCAGGACTGCAAAATAGTTGTCAACTCCGGCTATAAATTCTTTGTTTGAAGTGAATCTTCGTCCACCAAGAAAAATTTTGAGTTTTGGGAAGAGATGGAAGTCAGACGGAGCCATATCAGGTGAATAAGGCAGGTATGGCAACAATTCATACCTTAGATCGTGTAATTTGGCCGTGGCTACGGCATGCGTTTTTGATCTAGCGTCAAGAGTGACGGCACCCATCTTGCAGATAATTTTTTCATTTCTAATTCTTCAGTTAAGAATGGTATACCCTTTCAGATGACATCTGGCAAGTGTGAGCGACTTCACGCACTTTCAATCGGCGATCGTCTATGGTCATTTTGTGCACATTTGCAATGATTTCTGGAGTATTGACACATCTTGGCCGACCACTGCGCGGATCATCATCTAAGCTCTCCCGACCAAATATAAAATCATTTGTCCAATTTGCAGCAGTTGAATATAAAGGAGCAGAGTCGCCAGTGTATTCTGGAAATCGGCATGAATGTCCTTTGCTTTCATATCTCTTTTTACGAAGTACTTACTCGTTGCTCGAATCTCGATTCCATCTTCGCACGTCACTCCGAGGGAACAACAGAGCCACGTCACCGCCACAGCTCTCTTACAAGAGCACTGACGTGGCACGCGAAAGGCAACAGTGGTTCAAACATGGTTCAAATGGCTCTGAGCACTATGGGACTTTACATCTGAGGTCATCAGTACACTGGAACTTAGAACTACTTAAACCTAACTAACCTAAGCACATCGCACACATCTGTGCGCGAGGCAGGATTCGAACCTGCGATCGCAGCGGTCGCGCGGTTCCGGACTGAAGCGCCTAGAACCGCTCAGCCACAGGGCCGGCACAGGCAACAGTCCAATGAATATCACGTGAACAACTCGTTGCGCTGGCGCTGACCTCTCACGGTTATTCCGACAACTTTTCAAACCACCCTCGAATTCCCTCACTCGTCACAGCCAGATTTAATGCGAGGACATTCCATTAGCCTTGCATTACTTTTGTTTGTGTTCATCTTAAAGTATCTTCTCAAGACATTATCCATCCCATTCAGCTGATCCTCCGACTCCTTTGGCGACTCTGATAGAATTACAATATTATCAGCAAACCTAAAAGTAACCTTGGACATGAATTCATTTTTTGCTATACCAGTGGGAGGCATAATGGAGGTCTTGGGGGAGAAAGTTGCTTCAGATGAGTATGGACACATCGAATTATGTCTGAGATCAAAATATTTTAAAAATGAATGAGAATTTTATGAACAATGTGACGGTGCTCATCACCAGTAGCAGCTGAGATTTTCATCGAATATTTTGAACAACACACAGTAAGAAATGCGCCACTAAGGGCTTCTCGTTGGCTCTGCTCTGTGGATGGCACATTTATTACATGGCTACACAGTAAAAAATTATTCAAATGACTCTGAGCACTATGGGACATAACTGCTGACGTCATCAGTCCCCTAGAACTTAGAACTATGTAAACCTAACTACCCTAAGGACATCACACACATCCATGCCCGAGGCAGGATTCGAACCTGCGACCGCTTCGGTCGCGCGGTTCCAGACTGTAGCGCCTAGAACCACTCGGCCGGCTACACAGTATAGAGTAGCTTCATAGATACCAGAATATCTTAGGACATAAACTGTATCAAAAGCCTACTAATAAGTATTTTGATTCCACTTCGCATCACCATGCAGCCCAGAACCATTCAGCGCTCGACACTGCCGGCCGTTGTGACCGAGCGGTTCTAGGCGCTTCAGTCCGGAACCGCGCTGCGGTGTGTGTAGTGTCCTTAGTCTAGGGGACTGATGACCACAGATGTTAAGTCCCATAGTGCTCAGAGCCATTTGAACTAGAAGCGCTCGTCACTCCGATGTGCCTTCCGCATCAGTGACAATAACGCCTAGGAATCGGTGTTGGATTTCTTAAACAAAACAATGAAAGCCAGCGGCTATGATGGTTTGTCCATAGATGATGGGTCTTTCACATGAATATTATCAGTTATGTTAATTATAAGGGTGAAGAACCAAGTTCTCAGTGTGTCAAGTTGCCGTTGTTTCTGGTTTCACACTTGTGCGGCAGTCCTTTAAACGGCACCGAGTACAAGGTTCGCCGTAACGGTGGTTCCACGTTTATCCGGCAGCTATTGTGCATGACGGTCACGGCACTTTCATCATTTTGTTCCTTCCAATTCTTCCAGTGCGATCCGGGCGAGCCGTAAAATGAAGTGCTTGCATGGACTTTGCTTTATAGTCGTTTAAAAAGAAGACAAAAAAAAAGCAGAATGCAGTTGATTCATCCAATTAATTTAAAAAAGAACGCGGGCGTTTCACGTTGTATTTCAAGAATTCTGTAGTGATCCCGAGAAACTCTTCCAGTAGTTTCGAATGAGTTTACCAACATTCGACGAACTACATCTGCCACAGAAGTAAGCCCCAAGATATCTTTTTTTGTGGACGGACGAGGCTTTTGGACTGCAAGGACGTTTTCTTCGACCGTATAGAGGGGATTTTCGACAGCTGTAAAGAGAATTTTGAGTTATCGTCTTTACAGCGTACGAAGGTACGTACAATGTGCCTTCAGAATACCGAGCAAGAAATGGAGAATTATTAATACATTGAGAACTCCTGGGTTTTCTGCAGGCATTGTAAAAGCAAATTACACAACTGACAGTAATTTCAAGCACAACTGTTAGAATAGGAATGGCATGTAAACGTGCAATTCATCCCGTCGTATATGCAGTTTGCTTATACTGAGCTGTTCTCACTGCGAAAATGTAATTTAGCTGCGAGAATGTAAACTGTCAATAACTTTAAATCAAACCAAAACTGCATGGATTTATGTAATACGAAAATTGCATCTGATGCAACACTACTGATGTGAAATTGGTCCTTGTAATAAAACAAAACTTGAAAATAATGGTCCCTATACTTAATGAATGCTGTTCCTGAACTAATAAAACTTCGTATTTCTGGAAAGACTTGCTACGCCATTCAAAATAAACTCATTTTAGAAAACGATGCAATGAAACATTTTTAAGTGGCTGGATAACTTACAGCATTCATTTTTTTCGTTTGTCGTATTTTAAAATGGACCGCTCAGTTCCTTGAAGAGAACGATGCAGTCATATTTTTTATGAATCATGTCCTTGCAGGATGACCAGACATACTCTAAATAGAGTACAAGTACTCTTTTTCATCTTCTTCTCTATATACTCTACACTTTCCCTTTGTTTACATACGCTGTACTCGACTCAGTTTCGCATAGTCTGAAATGCTTTGAGTTCGAAGTTGGCAGCGCTAATGACGGTTTCTGGCGTATCGCGGCACAGTGTGCCAAATGTGTTGTACACCAGTTCTCTTCGTGTACCCAGGATGAGAGTTTTCCGTTAATTGCAGGGAGAAGCTGTCTGTGTTAGAATGGAAATGTCTTTACTGAGCAGACGCCAACTTGCAACGCAGTCCCACCACTGTCTAGCCGTCACCGCACTTACCTGCAGAGTTGTACATGCACACAAGTGAACGTGGGTCTTTGTTCGATTAGCTTGCATTTGTTACCTCAATGTGGACGATATATGATCAACTAGAGAACAGCTGCTCAACACGAACAGCGGGAAAACTGACATGGCACGCCGGAAATGTAAATTTCAAGATCGTTTTGAGAGTGTCCTGGCATAAAGCGGATTAAAGACGACGACTGCAAGCCAAAATTTGTCACCTGCAATGCAATTTTGTCAATTCAAAACAAAGGTAAGCACGATAGTGAACAGCATTTAAGTACGCCACTGCACAACTTAACGGCCGGCAGGGGTGGCCGAGCGGTTCTAGGCGCTACAGTCTGGAACCGAACGACCGCTACGGTCGCAGGTTCGAATCCTACCTCGGGCATGGATGTGTGTGATGTCCTTAGGTTAGTTAGTTTGAAGTAGTTCTAAGTTCTGGGGGCTGATGACCTCAGCAGTTAAGTCCTATAGTGCTCAGAGCCATTTGAACCATTTGAACAACTTAACGTTCGGGTCCCAAAACTAGGTTAGAAATGCTCTTTAGACCAAAGCAGCTGTGTTCAGAGGAGCTGAAACTGCTTTACATGGAACTCGTGATATCATATCATAATGCTGCACACAATCAATCGTTTAGAAGTATGTGCTGTACAAACACTCTTCTCAAAAAGTCATGTGATCAGCGAATTTCTGTTGCAAGGACTAAATCAGAAGCTGTTCCGAAGAAAGATTTATAGAACAGATTAAGTCAACAAGTTTCAGAGTACTGGCAAGTGATTCAGCAAATAGGAAAGAAAGGAAGATGCTTCCTGTTCTGATTAGATTCTGCAAATTTTGCATCATGCCTGACAACATGAATATAAATGTAAAAGTAAGGCTTCTGCGAGTTTGCATTCTTCCAAACGAGACTACCGAGACTGTTGCAAAATGGTTCAAATGGCTCTGAGCACTATGGGACTCAACTGCTGAGGTCATTAGTCCCCTAGAACTTAGAACTAGTTAAACCTAACTAACCTAAGGACATCACACACATCCATGCCCGAGGCAGGATTCGAACCTGCGACCGTAGCGGTCTCGCGGTTCCAGACTGCAGCGCCAGAACCGCGCGGCCACTTCGACCGGCAGACTGTTGCAGAACATGTTCAATCTGTGTAAGGTGTTGCATGTTGGAAGAAAGAATTATTGGTTATGTTGTTGCAGATAGTGCACCTGTCAATTTTGACTCTCTGGCAAAAACAGGTCAAGGTAACAATGTACACTGCGCACTGTAAAAGACATTTAAGAAGGAGATACTGACAGTAGCGCGTACTGCACATATTATTCGTAATGCACTGAAATCTGCAATGGCAAAGACGACACCTGTTGACATAAACAATACACTTACACAGCACGTGTCAATAAGCTGAAAGAATTCTGTGACTTGATTGGAATCCAGTATCAGCAAGTGTTGCAGCATGGGAAGACTCGATGGATCTCTCTCTTTTCTGTGGCGGAGCGTATCCTAAAACTGTTTGAACCGTTGTAGAGCTATTTTTTAAGTAATACCAATAACTTTAAAAAGTTCTTTGAACAGCAACATAGTGAAATGTGGTCGGTTTATTAATGCACAACTTAATTTGTTCAGTAATTTTCTTACAAGAATTCAGAGGGAAGATATTACTGCAATTGAAGTAGCAGCAGAATATAACAATCTACTCCAGAAGTTAGAAAACAGGCAAGTGAATACATTTATTCGATGTACAGTCTTGACACTGCAGAGCACATTAGCACAGAATGGTGTTCGAAACAAAACTCAGATTCAGGAAACTGTCAGGGCGTTTTACTACTCATGTATCCTATAGTTAAACAAATGCTCTAGACGATTTATTACAGACATGCTTGAACTAAGGAAGTTGCTCTTAAATTTTGTTATAACATACGAATAATTTAAATCATGCTTTGGACAGAAATCAAATGTCGTATGGCTAGGGACACCCGTCGCCACTTCGGCGACTTGCGAGTCGATAGGGATAAAATGATGATGATTAGGATAACGCAACACCCAGTTCCTGAGCGGAGAAAATCTCCGACCCAGCCGGGAATCGAAACCGGGTCCCATGGCATTCGGTCGCGCTGACCACTTTTTTTGTTCTATATTGTCCATTGAATTACTTCGGGGCGGACGCCCGATAACACCCTTTCAGGTTGTTCGTTGATCCGTTCACTCAGTTTTTTATTACAGAGGGTAGCTAAATCCTCTGACCGAACACGCTGAGCTACCGTGCCGGCAGACCACAGCCAGCCTTCATACAGACCACTCAGCTAACGAGGTGGACATGCTTTGAACTGTACGAAAATATAACTGAACACCATGGTGACGAAACATTATTTCTGATATGCACTGCACCATAAAGTCAGTAAATGAAGAATACTTGGTATCCTCAGAAAAAATGGGACACTGTCCTACAGTGCTGTATGAAGGCTGGTTGTGGTTTAAATACAGAATTTGAAAGGCTTGTGGAGTTCATTTTCGCTGTTACAGGAACCAATGCAGATTGCGAAAGAGTGTTCAGTGTTAACCTATTGGTCGTCTGAAAAAAGTAGGCTTTCAGCAGAGACAGTGGAAAGTGTGATGAAAATAAAAAGTAACTATGACTACAACTCCCAGCAGGTTTGGGATGTCACTAGAAAAGAGACCATCCTCCTCGAAAAAGTGGGAACCTCAAAAAAATTTAATAAGGAAGGACCAAGCTGCAGAGCACAACAGTCTTAAGGGGACCACACCGTGGTTCAGGTCGAGAAAATCGATTTTCGGTTTTCATCATATTTCGATAGATTAAGGTTGTATTTAAGTACTCTGAAAAGGATTTTGCTGAAAAATTTTTTTTTCGATCATTTAAAGAGCATTTTCCTACTAAGCGTGTTTATGTGCCGCGCCCATTTTTCTGTCACCCACTTTTCTGCATATATTTTAGAGCTTTATATCCCCTACATTGCACGTTAGGGATTTGTTTTTACTTCCGAGTGTGTTGGCTATCCTTAGAATGCAACGGTCGGTATTCTTTTGTTTCTGTTGTTTGTAAACAACGGACTTTCAAACCCGCGGTTAGTTTTGTTCAAGTGTGATTGCGAGTAGTTGCTATGCTTACGTTTGCAGAGCTTATTTACGTGTGTTTTGTTGTGTTTATTGAATATGACGAAACGTAAAGACATTTTCAAGAAACAACAATTTTGAGGAAACAAGTTTAGAAAGCTTTCTGTACAAGAGGTAGTGCAAATACACCAGCATTCTCTTCCTGCTGCTGTTATTACAGCAATTAAACCTATTTTCAGACACTTAGCTCATCCTGAGCGCCGGCCGGGGTGGCCGAGCGGTTCTAGGCGCTACAGTCTGGAACTGCGCGACCGCTGCGGTCGCAGGTTCGAATCCTGCCTCGGGCATGGACGTGTGTGATGTCCTTAGGTTAGTTAGGTGTAAGTAGTTCTAAGTTCTAGGGGACTGATGACCTCAGAAGTTAAGTCCCGTAGAGCTCAGAGCCATTCATCCTGACCCTCTAAGGAAATGTCTGCATGAGCAGACACAGAACCCAAATGAATGTTTCAACAGCATAATTTGGAACCGCGTTCCTAAAACTGTATTTGTAGGCATGCATACAATGAAACAAGGAGTTCATGATGCTGTTATTACATTCAATTGTGGTAATATTGGAAAGTGTTGGGTACTGAAAAAGCTGGGAATTAATCCTGGTGAAAATATGATCACTGGGCTGCAACATTGCGATAAAATGAGGATAGCCGATGCAAACAGGTCTGCATCTAATATGGCCAAGAAAGCAAGACAAACATCCAGGAAGGTGAAAAAGAAGCTGGCAGACCTGCTAGAGGCCAAAGAAGGGCCACCATATGCAGCAGGACAGTTTTAATTAACTGTAAGTAACAAATTTCAAAAGTTTTTTCTTTAAATTCAATTTCCCACAAACTAAAATTTTCAGTACATATGCCCCAGTATATCAGAAACTATCATAGATAAATGAATGAAATTTTCAGAGACTCTGCATAACATAAAAAGCCACCTCCAGCACTACATTAATTAATATTACCCCATTAGGAAGTTCACACACAATATTTTCTGCAGAAAAAACTTAACTTTTTTGTTAGTAAATTTAAAAAACGTATTTCTTAAAAACTATAAAACGGATAAAGTAGATTTTAGTAGAGTTGACTCTATTAGCATCATGTAACATACAGTAAAAATATTAAGGTCCTGCAGCAAATAGATTTTTCAGAAATGGGTCAAATACTTGCCTAAATTATCATGGGCTAGATAGGCAGGGTGTGGTCCCCTTAAGTGTTCATATACTATAATCGGAGAAGACAATGTTAAATGTATGTATTTTTAAATGAATAAATAAATATTACATCTTTGGACAATTCAAGTTCCAGTTGGAAATGTATGGTCACCCTGTGTCCTTACAATTTTGTAGAGTTTTGCCCCACAAAAAAAGCCGCTTTGCCACTAAGGAAATTAATCGTTCAGTGTCTGCTTCCCAAGCCACGTGTAGGCCTACGAGAAGAAGCTACGAGGACAAAAGGAATCGAAAATATCAATAGACCGGATGAACTGATGCGTACGCTGTTGTTTGCCTGCCGGCCGGTGTGGACGTGCGGTTCTAAGCGCTTCAGTCTGGGGGGTGTATGGCAGAAAAGCCGTACCCGACATTTTTTTCTTCCGACGTGTCACTTTACCGGATGATGAGTTTCAAAAATGGTTCAAATGGCTCTTAGCACTGTGGGACTTAACATCTGAGGTCATCAGTCCCCTAGACTTAGAACTACGTAAACCAAACTACCCTAAGGACATCACACACATCCCTGTCCGAGGCAGGATTCGAACCTACGACCATAGCACCGGCGTGGTTCCGGACTGAAGCGCCTAGAACCTCTCGGCTACATCGGCCGGCTCATGTTTCGTGACACTTCTTGTACAAGATGCAAACTGTTTTGAACGGCCACAGTGATGTAAAGAAAGTCGAGATGAACAATTTGGTTCAAAATCGTTCAAATGGCTCTGAGCACTATGGGACTTAAATGCTGAGGTCATCAGTCCCCTAGAACTTAAAACTGCTTAAACCTATCTAACTTAAGGACGTCACACACATCCATGCCCGAGGCAGGATTCGAACCTTCGACCGTAGCGGCAGCGCGGTTCCAGACTGTAGCGCCTAGAACCACTCGGCCATACCGGCCGGCTGAACAATTTGGTAATGGATAGTTGTGGTGTGTGAGGTCGGGAAACTACCCCAAATTGGCCTACAAAAACTACCTACGCTACACCGCATGTGCACCGCCCAAGATTTTGCAGTGATCTTTCGCACCCGCCTCGCAAATTATTATCGACCCTAGAGAAAAAAAGTGAATCGGAGGTAGGAAAATGAAACGATGTTTTTATGAAAAGCACCCGGAATTGTTGTGGCCGTGCGGTTCTAGGCGCTTCAGTCTGGAATCGCGTGACCGCTGCGGTCGCAGGTTCGAATCCTGCCTCGGGCATGGATGTGTGTAATGTCCTTAGGTTAGTTAGGTTTGCCGTTTTTTTAGCACCCGGAATTGTATGGACAGTGATGCCGAACTATGAGAATGTCAATTCGTTTTACCACGGCGGTGCGTAATGCCATCGCCAGCTTACTTCAGGGACTAAGTTGGACTGCGGAAGTGCAGGAAACGAGACTTTGTTGTGACTGACACGAACAGAGCTTTGCTAGCACTGACATTCGGATGGTGGAGCTGTTGTGATCAACCTACGAAAGAGGATACTTAAACAAACTGTGCAGTATATATGAATTTCAATGACATTGCAAAAGTTTCAACTGCGAGAACAGAGTGGGCATTGTTTACAGTGCGAATCACGTAATAAAAGAAGTCTATGAACTGTGTATTTGTGGCTACGCCTCTATGAATGTGACGAACTGTGTAGTTATGGACGAAAGCGTCATGGACAGTGGACGAAGTATGTAAACGAACGCTCTCTACGTAATGTGCTTTGCAAGAGGGGACATGTCAACAACGGTCGCATACCAGCGTGTCGTGGTGTGTTAATCGACACTGGGTTACTGACACAGCTGTGCAGAAACTTAGTTTGCGTTTAGCAGGAGAAGATTAACAAGCGGAACTGCCTGTGTCCTGCTCACAACATCGTAACCCGCCGACGTCGTGCTGACCAGCGCAACGCTTCGTGTGCAACGAAAAGTTAAGATATTTCGCCGAACGTTATCCCCTGATCGAAAAACTTTCTTTCTATATTAAAAGTATTAGAATTATGGACTCGATTCAAATCAGTTCTCTGCTTGTTTGTTTGCTTTATGCTATCGAAAATAAAAGTACCATTAGTGAACTAACACTTGCACGGTAGTCAATGTTGAAACACCAGTGAATGTTAACTTCTTCCTCTCATTGCAACTCTTTCTCCTTGCATGTCAAAATTATTGTAGCCGCGTTATTTTAGGTGGTTTTGTGTATCGTTATGAGTACAGCAATGTGATAGTGACTAATAAGAGTATTTTGTCGCGAAATACAGCTGCGCCCGTAAATTACGGCGAACGCCATAATTGCGCTGAAATCCTACCAATGACATAAAAGCTACTATTTCACCATTGGTGCATTTCCTGTCTTGAGCGCTGTAATGGTACTTGAATTACGTAACCATTATGGTACCTCATCTGAACCTCTCGATACCAGTAATATTCTACTGTGTTTCTGTAAAGTAGTTTACATGTTTCTGAGACAACATTCAGATTTGATTTCACTTTTGATACATCGATATGTTTATATTGCAATGATATTATTCTTATGTGTATTCTTTCTTTTGTCACTATGATCTTTGACGTAATTGTAACTCTGATTTTTGGGCGCGTAAGCGATAGTTAGTTAGTTGTTAAGTTGTTAGAGAGTCGGACCTTGAGAAAGTCAAGTGTTGGATGTCATGTTGGAAAGACGCATAACGTAGTCCGCTTATAAAATGTGAACTTTAGCAGTGACTGTGAGGAAGATGTTTTCAAGTTTTTTTTTTTTTGTATTGTGAAGTGATGTTTTGTGTTTACGTGATATTGCAATAAAAGCAATTATAAGGAAGGGTAACTCAATTTCGGAGTGCTGAGTATTTTTTTACATCACCATTGTCCAGCAAAAGTGTAGTCTTCAAGGATGGTTTGTGAAGCGCATCTACATAACTTTTGAATATAGCAGAATAAAACCTAGGCCTTTTTGCATCCGAGCTTGGAATCATAACCACCTAGATTTTCAACGATTGAGCCATGATTTTACGACGAGACCAGCGTGGGAAACACAAAAAGATGAGTGCCTAGTTTTTTGATTATTACATGAAATGACTTTGTTAACTGTGCTCTAATAACATCTGCCACATAATATGACTGTTGTAGGGTTATTAGAGCGCGAATCACATATGCCAGTTGCAAAAACACGTGGGGAATGTTTACACAGTATTAAACGCTTTGATTTTGTATTGCTACGAGTCGTAGTATTGAGAGATGCTGGTTATACACAGAAGTGGGTAGATGTATGGTGAATCCCCCCAGTGTTCATGCAGTTATTAATAATATTTTATGTGATTCACGTAATTTTGTCACCTTCTCTAAATTCTATCAGATATTATCTGTGATGTTTTTGAAGTTTCAGAGAGTAGGCCTACATACACAATTTTGTTGACTCGGGTTATTTTCAGAGCAGTTTCTCTTAAACATTCGGTTTTTCAGTTTATAAATGAAGTGGGATTGTGACCAATTGAGAAGTACAACAAATAGTTTTGTTTTCTAACTAGAATTTTGGGTAACTTCACAGTTCAGATTTTGATAATTATTTTTCGTATGGGGTGAGATCATCACACGCTCCAAAACCAGCTGTTTGTGTTGTTAGAGTCATCTAGGCATGGGACGGTAATTTCCCATACCGGCTTATGCTACACTCTGACAACGCTCCTGATAACGAAGCCTCAGACCAGTATACGGTATCTCCTTGTCCTTCACAGTCATCAGTAAGTATCTAGCGCTGTCCGCGTCCCCTTATACAAGGCCTGTGCAAAAAAATTCCGGAACATCGTAATTTCGCAGCAGTGGTGCGTTGCAGCGAAATGTGGTCGGATCCCTGCACACGCCTGTGTCTAATGTGTAACTCCCAAAACCTTCATTGTTGTATGTCTGTTAGTTGTTGTTCAGCGCTGTATTGAGTATAACGTTGTGTCGCGCAGTCTGCAACTTTCGAGATGGCAGAGTTAGAGGAACAATGCGTCTGCATTAAGTTTTGCGTGAAACCCAAGAAAACCTTTGCAGAGACACCAAATGATGCAGGAAGCCTACGGTGATGAGTGGTCAAGCCGTACTCGGTGTTACGAATGACACAAACGATTTAAAAGTGACCCGACGGAGGTTAAAGACGACCCTCGTTTAGGACGGCCTTGGACGTCTACCGACGACGCCCACGTGAGAAATTGTGCGTGCCAATCGAAGACTGACTGTCCGAGAGATGGTAGAAAATGTAACATTTCAGCTGGATCGTGTCACGAAATCCTGACACAGCATCTTGGAATGAATCACGTTGCCGCCGAGTTCATCCCACGGTTGATGAGTCAGGACCAGGAATGCGTGAAGAGCAATTGAATCACGCAGATGAGAAAGAAACTGATTGGTGACTTCATGGAGTGCTGTGTGCACAACGACCATGTATGTTAAATTAAAAGGAAGGTCAGCGTTGGTCGTAATATTGATGATGATATTCTGCTATCAATAAAACATCAATATTACGACCAACGCTGACCTTCCTTTTAATTTGAGAAAGAAATGTTCCTTAATTGGTATTGAGACGTGCATCAACGCTTATGATGTTGACACCAAGGTTCAGTCTTCACAATGGGTCAGGAAACGTTTTCCAAGATTTAAAAAAAAACTCGTCAGGTGAGGGGTGTAGTGTTCTGCCCAAGTGGTCTTTGATTTTGAAGGAATAGTTTATCACAAATTCATGCCACAGGGATGGTAGTGTCGGGACATGTTGCGACACCTGCGAGAGAATGTGAGAAGGAAACGGCATGAAATGTGGCGAGACAATTCATGGCTCTTGAATCACGATAGCGCACCCGCACTTTCATCCCAGCTGGTGCGTCGCTATTGCACAAAGAACAAAATCACTGTGCTGCCTCATCCTCTGTGCTCTCAAGACCTGGCTCCTGTGGACTTTTTTTATTTCCAAAGTTGAAAACCCCTTTGAAAGGACGAAGATTTGCAGGGATAGACTAGATAAAAGAAAATTCGCAGATGGCGGTACGCGTGATCGAGCGAGAGGCGTGCTAAGACTTCTCCCGGAAGTGGAAACGGAATTGCGAGCGCTCTATCAGTTGTGGAGGAGTATATTTCGAAGACCATGCACAATAAGTAAAAAGTCAGCGTAGAAAAATTTTGCGGACAAAGTTCCGGAATTTTTTGGACAGAACTCGTACATACGCGCCGACGGTGTTTACGTATACGAAGTTACACAACTTATGCGAAGTCACACGGACATCCCATCGTTGACTTCCAAGTACTTCACTTTCTTTGTCAGCCAGTGTACACCTATAATGTTGAAAAATATGCTTTCACATAACTTTCGCTGCGGCCCCATCTGAGCACCTTTGACTACGAGCCACTCCTGCCTCATAACATTCATACACTATATGATCAAAAGCATCCGGACACTTGGCTGAAAATGAGTTACAAGTTCGAGACGCCCTCCATCGGTAATGCTGTAATTCAATATGGTGTTGGCCCACCCTTAGCCTTGACTACAGCTTCCCCTCTCGCAGACATACGTTCAATCAGGTGCTGGAAGGTTTATGGGGAGTGGCATCCCGTTATTCACAGAGTGGTGCACTGAGGAGAGGTATCGATGTCGGTCGGTGAGGCCTGGCACAGAGTCGGCGTTCCAAAACATCCCAAAGGTGTTCTGTGGGATTCAGGTCAGGACTCTGTGCAGGCCAGTCCATTACAGGGATGTTATTGTCGTGCAACCACTCCGCCACACACCGTGCATTATGAACAGGTGCTCGATCGTGTTGAAGGATGCAATCCCCATCACCGAATTGCTCTTAAAGAGTGGAAAGGAAGAAGGTGCTTAAAACATCAATGTATGCCTTTGCTGTGATAGTGCCAAGCAAAACAACAAGGGGTGCTAGCCCCCTCCATTAAAAACACGGCCGCACCATAACACCACCGCTTCCGAATTGTACTGTTGGCACTACACAAGTTGGCAGAAGCGTTCACAGGCCATTCGCCGTATCCACGCCCTGACATCGGATCGCCAAATTGTGTACCGTAATTCGTCACTCCATACAACGTTTTTCCACTGTTCAATCGTCCAATGTTTATGTTCCTTACACCAAGCGATGCGCCGTTTAGCATTTACCAGCGTAATGTGTGGCTTATGAAATCCAAGTTTTCTCACCTCCTTCCTAACTGTCATAGTACTTTCAATGGATCATGATGCAGTTTGGAAATCCTGTGTGATGGTCTCGATAGATGTCTGCCTGTTACACATTACGTCCCTCTTCAACTGTCGGCGGTCTCTGTCAAGTCAACAGACGAGGTCGGCCTATACGCTTTTGTGCTGTGTGTGTCCCTTCACGTTTCCACGTCACTATCACATCGGAAACAGTGGCCCTAGTGATATTTAGGAGTGCGGAAATCTCGTGTACAGGCGTATGACACAAGTGACACCCAATCATCTGACCATGTTCGAAGTCCGTGAGTTCTGTGGAGCGCCCCATTCTGCTCTCTCACGACGTCTAATGACTACTGAGGTCGCTGATATGGAGTACCTGGCAGTAGGTGGTAGCACAATGCAGCTAATATGAAAAACGTATGTTTCTGACGGTGTCCGGATACTTTTGATCACATAGTGTAGCTGTATCAGCTCAACACAGTACCTACATAAAATTACAGTATTGTACAGCGTACTGCATATGTTAAAGAAAATCGAGAGTTTTTGTTTTTTTAGAGAGGAAATTTATTTCTCTGCATAAATGTTATCCCTTTCCAAATAGTCTTCGATAGATATTCCACACATATGCCAACCCCTTTTCCAATCCCCGAAAATCTCTTGTCCTCGATTTCTGGGCATTTTCAACGATGCAATTTTAATCTCATCTGTGTTTATAAAACGAAAGCCATTTAAGGGACTTCTCTGTTTTCAGACGGCCGTGAATTATGATTTCCTTCACATTTTGCAAGATTTCATCGGCTGATGTGCCGCGGCGTGCAGGTCGCACGCCATCTTCAACGTCCTCAGGCCCTGCTTTGAATCTCTTATACCACTCGTAATCCGTAGTTCTACCTGTAACATAGGAGTATTTAACGGCTCTGAAAGTTTGCTGTACTTTATTGAGTTGTTGTAGTAAAATTTACTACATATTCTCTGATCCATTTTATAAGCAATTAGCGAAGAAACACTGCGTTGCCCAGGTAATTATTCATAGCTGTACGTCCACGCCCGTGCCACGAAGCATCTCGCCTTGTGCTTTGTGTTTGTGACGTCATATCTCCTGAACTGTGTGTAGTAGAATGAGATAATTATGTAGCTACATTCTGCGGCATATGTGGATACTGTCTGCAAAATGTGTTCCCAATGGAGGTAGTATCAACGAAGTAATAAACTTAAAATCCAAGTGCTATGTGACGGTTTTTCACGCATCTCACTGTTTATGACCTCACATCTCCGGAACTGTGTAATGTTGTAGGTACTTTCAGCAGCACATGTGGATACTGTCTGAGAAATTTATAGCGAACAGAGTTAGTCGCAAAGAAGTAATAAATTTACACATCATGCATGATGCGGCAGTTTTTCAAGCGTCTCACTGCTTATGAGTCCATGTCTACTGAATTATCTGTCACACAATGATGTAATTTTGCACTTTTGTTCACTGATATATGTGCATACTGTCTGTAAAATGTCTCGCGAATGCAATTAGTAGTAAAGAAATAATACCTCCTGCCTCATGCAGCGAAAAAGTACTAAGCCATAAACATTTTTCGTTTCATTACTTAGCAGGAGTTCTCAGCGAGAAAAAGATTTCGTAAAGATTTGAAATTTTTGAAATTATGTGTAAAGTTTCTTGCTAGTCGCTGTCATTCTCAAATACAAGATGAATGAATTCTGGGAACACATGAGTCGCCGACTAGGCTTGTTTTTCACACCCGCCCCCATCCCTTTGATAAGTATGTGGTTCTTACCCCCACGACAATTGACGCCTGGCAGTGAGGTATATGTACACCTAGTTTGATTGAAATCAGTCCATAGGTTGAGGAGGCCATACGAAAAACCCACACACACGCACACACATTTTTATAGCATGTATGGGTAAATAATCGCCCATACTATCAAAAACACACCCAAGTTTTTTGCTACCTGACAACAGTTTAAATATCTCATATGGCTAACACCATACAGACAGAAATATTTTCTGTAGGCGGTGTTGAACAGCTTTTAGAGAGATTATTAACTGAATTATAAAAAACGCAGCTTCACCACAATTTTTTACTGAAAACATAAAATTCTATCAAACATCAGACCATCTTCGGGCTTCAAAAGCAACTCAGCTATGCATTCTTTCAGTTGCAATACCAACTGTAACCTAGAGACTGACTCAGTCGATACGTTTGACACTCTACTGGTACTGCGACCGGGAGAATGCATAACTGAGCTGCCCTTGATACCCGAATAGTGCATGATGTTTGACCGAAATCAATGTTGTCAATAAAAAATGTGGTGATACAGTTTTGTGTTTTGTAATGCAACTTGCATCGCGCTTTCTGCTTCGCTCACGTAGACTGTACAGTCCCACCTTTTTTTTGTTGTGTAATCGAATTTTTATGTTGTTCAAAAATTGCAACATCGTGTAAACTTTTAAGCTAATTAAGGCCGTAGAAGCATGGTTTTTCCGAATTTAATTCTGAGCAAAAAGCGATTCTCGTAGCTGGAGCCCAAGGATTTTATTAATTATGACTTTTGCTTTCTTGTGATATTTCTATAGAAACATTCATCCCCTAAGGTAGTTCTTTACATCCAACCGACAAGGGGTATACCAACTTTTACATTTAGGTTTAATTTTTTTATATATAACGAAATATTTTCTTAAAAATTTTCACCCCTGCTTCGCCCCCTTACGGGCTGAATTTCCAAAAACAGTGAAACACGGATTTTTTTATTTCTGAAAGAGAAAGCAAGTACCAATTAACATAGATTTAAAAATGCTTTCACAATCAAATGTTTTCATAAAACATTGTGGCACAGATTTCACCTCATTAGGGCCCGAGTTTCGAGAAACAGTGATATTTGTGTTTTTCTATTTCTAGCAGAGAAGAGAAAAACAGATTCTCATAGTTAGAGCTTCAAAAATATTTGCATGCTGAAGTATTTCCATAAGACTACCACACCCTACTTCTCCTCTCTAGTGGCTAAATTTCCAAACTTAGTGAAACATGTGTTTTCTTATTTATAACTGACAAGCCAAATTAAAAAGTTCATAGATTTTGCCTTAAAACGGCTTTCATAAGGAAATTATTCATAAACCATTCCATCCCCAATTTCCCCCAATTAGGGGTTGTATTTCCCAGAACATCGAAACAGTTATTTTTTTATTTGTAACCAGTAAGTCAGCTACCAATTGTGATAGACGTAAGCTTTAAAGGTACGTTGATAGTTCCTTACTAGTGGTTTATTTTTTTAAAAAATGCCCACTGTTTTACCTCCCCCTCCCCCCATAGGAGCTAAATTTCCAAAAATCTTGAAACTTATTTCTGACTGAGAAACCAAATACCAGTTTTCGTAGATCTAGCTATAAAACTGCCGTAACAGCAACCTATTTTCAAAAACTCTTTCATCCACTGAATTCCGAAAAATCTCTTCTTGAACGACTCCTACAGTATAAGATCAACACCCTGTGCAAATTTCAGGTGTCTGTCGTTGGCGGTTTGGGCTGGACGGTGATGAATTTGTCAGTCAAGACATCGCGTTTTGTGTATCAAGCAATGATCGCCCATACTGCCGAAACACATGTAAATTTGTTGCCAGCTGACAATGGATTAAATATCCTACACGGCTAACACGGTATATATGGAAATATTTTGTGATGGTGATGTTGAACAGCTTTTACAAAGGTTAAGAATTCCATCACAAAATACACAGCTGAATCACCATTATTTATTGAAAACTCTGATGTCGGTCCATCAGACCACCTTCGGATCTGAAAAGAAACTCAGCTATGCATTTTTCCAAAAAATGGTTCAAATGGCTCTGAGCACTATGGGACTTAACATCTGAGGTCATCAGTCCCCTAGAACTTAGAACTACTTAAACCTAACTAACCTAGGGACATCACACACATCCATGCCCGAGGAAGGATTCGAACCTGACACCGTAGCAGTCGCGCTGTTCCGGACTGAAGCGCCTAGAACCGCTCGGCCACAGCGGCCTGCGCATTTTTCCAGTTGCAGTATCAATTGTAAGTTATAAACTATCTCAGACTATACTGTTGACAGTCTATTGGTATTGCAACTGGGAGAATGCATACCTTAGTTGCTTTTGAGACCCTAAAATTGTCTGATATTGGTCTGAAATCGAGGTTTTTAATGAAAAATTGGCCAGGTGCGGGTCGGGCTCACGCACACAGGGCTCCGTACAAACTTAATTGTGTATATATAGACAGTTCGTCCATTCCGGGACGGAGGATCTCGACGATTTTTGGCAGCTGTCGACACTGATATTGGCAAGATATAGGTCCCAGGGATTCCAAGACCTTCGACGAAGTTTTAATTTCAAGTGTGAAGTCGGATAACAAATGATAGACGACAAATTTTTTGCGTGTCATACAATTAAAAATTAATAATTTTCTGATGTTCTTTTTCTTTACTTGTATGTGAGACGTTTTTTTCGCTAACTTTAATGATCCTACGTCAAGAGGAAGTATCCTATAGGTTTTAATGAGTTAGTTTGCGAGTATCAAAATAAGTGACATAAATAGCCGTATCTTTTGACCGCAATGACTTAGATCAGTGGTTCGCAACCTGGGGGTATCACCGCTTGAGGGGTAAAATGAAATTGTCTAAGAGGTAGAAACAAAACGATTCGTTTCTGTTTCAGTCACGAAAGTAAATTATTTTTAAAATGTCGTTATTATTATCATCATTTTTGTAAGTTACTAATATTGATCATATAAGTTATCAATAATTACTTTTTCTGAATTAACAGCATTAGTGCGGTGGAATTTACAAGTTTCTCACATAGTCCACACAATACAGACATATGTTGTGTTTTGTCCCACACATCGCTGATGATAAAAATGAGACATATACGTAACATATGCTAAATATCTCAAGAAAATGTGTTTTCCATGTTGTAGATAGAATCTTCAGAAGTCCATCAGTTGCTTCATTACTCGCTTCGAAACATCTAAACGAATTAATTGACAGGACGACACAGCAGTAACTACATATGGGCTACTATAGTGCTGTACACTGTATTATTATTATTATTATTATTATTATTATTACTATTACAGGCTGTGGTCAGACACAACGCATTAACACCCTCAAGTCTTCACATTTCTGTCAGTTCAGGAATAAGGAGTGCAGCAATCAAGCTGTTTATGAACAGTAAGAATAGTGCACATATTTTAACTTGGTTGATTTTAAATGGGGTTGCAGTGACCAGGTCAAGCAAGTGCCGCAACGTAGCAAAGTAATGGAGGGGACGTTTGTTTTTTAACAAGTGTCTGCTATCACTGTGGACAGTTGGCTTTCTCATCTGAGAAGGAGATGTGGGTAGCACTTGCAATGAACCACGAATTCCTTCGTCATTCACTGTAACCCCCCTCCCCCCACGTCTCACGCCTCCCGCATACACACACACACACACACACACACACACACACATACACACACACATTAACTAAGTATCGTACATCTTATTTTAAAAATAAGTGTTCCAAGAAAAGTCTTTCATTCTACACTTTAGTTAGGTGCTTAAATTGGTGATAATATTGAGTAGTGGAAAAGGGGGGGGGGGGGCAGTGCGTACTAGCTAATGTCTGATTGCACTGAGGGGTAATGGTCTAAGAAGGATTGGGATTGGGAACCACTGACTTAAAACCTTAGCATTACATACATCACCAGGGGTAATGTAAATGTCGTGTGACTAGGGCCTCCCGTCGGGTAGACCGTTCGCCGGGTGCAAGTCTTTCGATTTGACGCCACTTCGCCGGCCGGAGTGGCCGAGCGGTTCTAGGCGCTACAGTCTGGAACCACGCGACCGCTACGGTCGCAGGTTCGAATCCTGCCTCGGGCATGGATGTGTATGATGTTCTTAGGTTAGTTAGGTTTAAGTAGTTCTAAGTTGTAGGGGACTGATGACTATAACAGTTAAGTCCCATAGTGCTCAGGGCCATTTTTTGACGCCACTTCGGCGACTTGCGCGTCGATGGGGATGAAATGATGATGATTAGGACAACACAACACCCAGTCCCTGAGCGGAGAAAATCTCCGACCCAGCCGAGAATCGAACCCGGGCCCTTGTGATTGACGTTCTGTCGCGCCGACCATTCAGCTACCGGGGACAGACACCATCAGAGGTGTACAGACCTGAGAATGTGACATAAATTTCAACTTGATAGCAACGACCCGTTTCTAACAAGGGAACCTCCCCATCGCACCCGCCTCAGATTTAGTTATAAGTTGGCACAGTCGATAGGCCTTGAAAAACTGAACACAGATAAATCGAGAAAACAGGAAGAAGTTTTGTGGAACTATGAAAAAAATAAGCAAAATATACAAACTGAGTAGTCCATGCGCAAGATAGGCAACATCAAGGATAGTGTGAGCTAAGGAGCGCCGTGGTCCCGTGGTTAGCGTTAGCATCTGCGGAACGAGAGGTTCTTGGTTCAAGTCTTCTCTTGAGTGAAAAGATTACTTTCATTATTTTCGCAAAGTTATGATCTGTCCGTTCGTTCTTTGACGTCTCTGTTCACTGTAATAAGTTTAGTGCCTGTGTTTTGCGACCGCACCGCAAAACCGTGCGATTAGTAGACGAAAGGACGTGCCTCTCCAATGGGAACCGAAAACATTTGATCGCAAGGTCATAGGTCAATCGATTCCTCCACAGGAAAACACGTCTGATATATTCTATACGACACTGGTGACGGCATGTGCGTCATATGACAGGAATATGTTGTCGACCCACCTAACTTGTACACTTGGCGAATGGCTAAAAAGATTCTTCTACCTTGCCCGATTTAGGTTTTCTTGTGGACGTAATAATCACTCCCAAAAGAGTGATGAAAACATAAGAGTTTGTCACAAAAATGCAACAAATGAATGCAACAGTTTCACAGTCGCACAGTTTTCCCTGTGCTCTGTCAAAACACATGTTTTTAACGTTTTCAAATTTTTTCCCTATGTAGACCGTCAAATTCTGCATATGTCCAAGCAAATCTGAACATGTCCTGGAATTTTGGAGAGCGAAGTTGATTATGTGTGAGTGCTTGAACTTTGATAATTGTCTGAAAATAAAAAATTAAACTTCTCACTCGAGGGAAGACTTGAACCAAGGACCTCTCGTTCCGCAGCTGCTCACGCTAACCACGGGACCACGGCGCTCCTGAGCTCATACTCTCCTTGATGTTGCCTATCTTGCGCATGGACTACTCAGTTTGTATATTTTGCTTATTTTTTTTTTATAGTTCCACACAACTTCTTCCGGTTTTCTCGCCTGCTCTGTGTTCAGTTTTTCAAGGCCTATCCACTGTGCCAACTTATAACTAAATCTGACGAGGGTGCGATGGGGAGGTTCCCTTGTAAAAAAAAAAAAAAAAAAAAAAAAAAAAAAAAGTGATCAGATTTTACCGATTCACTTACGGAACCCCAAAAAAATAGTGGTACAGCTGTTTATTGTTTAATGGTATTTTTAACTGTACCGAGACTGCGGAGATGTTTACCAAAACAATAATGAAAACATAGCGAGAATCGGCCTAATGCAACACGCGAAATTACAAAATTCCCGCTACTTTTTGAAAACAATCCATGTGCAGCGCGCGCCACCTTCACACACCGCCAAGTGTCTCTCGAAGTGCATAGACGTGTTAAGTACCGCAGCGGCGGCGTTTACCTGCTGGAGGGCGTGGCAGCCGCCCGCTGTCGGTGGGTGACGCCGCCCGCTACGTACGCATTAGCTCGCCGCACGCGAACTGCTCCAGTACTGCCCGTCCCGGGGACCTTCGGCCGCCCACAGACGATAGGCGGTCCGGCGCTTATCGCAGGGGCAGTCACGGCGTGGCCAAGCATCTGGAGCACGGAGGCCCACGCACTATCCAGTGAGGCTCGGTTCGGCAACCATCTACCGTACGTCACATCGCCGGTCCATCTCGGGCATTGTCTACATTTACATCCATACAGGGCGTTTCTGTAAGAGCGCGTAAAATTGTATAATATTACAGGTCGGGATTGATCTATGAGGTGTTGAATATCTTATTGGTATCTGTCAGTTGGTATGGAGAAATTGAGATTTGGGGGATTTCTTTATACAGGGTGTTACATTTTAGTTTCGTCCACCTACGCTCAATGGACCACGTTATCATGATTTCATACGGGATACTCTACCTTTGCTGCTAGAACATGTGCCTTTACAAGTACGACACAACATGTGGTTCATGCGCGATGGAGCTCCTGCACATTTCAGTCGAAGTGTTCGTACGCTTCTCAACAACAGATTCGGTGACCGATGGATTGGTAGAGGCGGACCAATTCCATGGCCTCCACGCTCTCCTGACCTCAACCCCCTTGACTTTCATTTATGGGGGCATTTGAAAGCTCTTGTGTACGCAACCCCGGTACCAAATGTAGAGACTCTTCGTGCTCGTATTGTGGACAGCTGTGATACAATACGCCATTCTCCAGGGCTGCATCAGCGCATCATCCCATGCGACGGAGGGTGGATGCACGTATCCTCGCTAACGGAGGACATTTTGAGCATTTCCTGTAACAAAGTGTTTGAAGTCACGCTGGTACGTTCTGTTGCTGTGTGTTTCCATTCCATGATTAATGTGGTTTGAAGAGAAGTAATAAAATGAGCTCTAACATGGAAATTAAGCGTTTCCCGACACATGTCCACATAACATCGTCTCTCTATTTGTGTGTGAGGAATGTTTCCTGAAAGTTTGGTCGTACCTTTTTGTAACACCCTGTGTAAATTTGCGTGATTAAGTCCCGACGCTGTGCAAAACTGTCATTTAGTTACGTGCGATTTGCAATCTGTTATGTATTATGGTTCAAATGGCTCTGAGCACTATGGGACTTAACATCTGAGGTCATTAGTCCCCTAGAACTGAGAACTACGTAAACCTAGCTAACCTAAGTACATCACACACATCCATGCCCGGGGCAGGATTCGAACCTGCGACCGCAGCTGTCGCGCGGTTCCGGACTGAAGCGCCTAGAACCGCTCGGCCACCGTGGCTGGCTGTTATGTGTTACTTTCCGATAATAAATCATATTTTTTCTGATTAACGTTAAAATATAATGACGATAAATGTTTGAGATCATTTGGAATAATATTTTAATAACTATGTAGATGACGTGACGTCATTCGTTTACTCTTAGAAAAAAAAGGAGTGTTATGTGCGTTTATGGACGGTCAGTGTCGAGATCAGCGATTACGATTCCAGAAATAATTGATTTCACGCAGTTCAATTGCACACAATCGTGTAGGGTGAATTATGACCTTGAAATTGGTTGTAGCTGTATGCAGATCAGTTTCATGAGGGGCTAGTAAGCGTCGCGGGTGTGTCGCGGCATCAAGACTGCTTTCGCACCGCCGATGGTTTGCTTTAAACTCGCGAAAATACGATTTACGCGAATACTTAATTATCGCGAAACGGTATTTGATGAGCCATTGTGGAGGGCGTAAGTTTGGATAGAAAGATCATTTTCAAAATCCAATATAAATCCTGTTGATCGAAGTAGCCTAGCAACCCAAAAGCTCATACGTGGTTATCAGCAGAAACAGTGTGCTATTTTTCATGCACACGTTTACACTCTATATCGAGGTGTGGATGATTTGTGGGCGCGAAATAAACATTTGCAAGCATTTGATTAAATAAAAGGAAAAACATAAAGAAGTTTATTCGTATATTTTGTTATTTCATGAACAGTGATATTTTCTTATACTGGTGTAGAGCCTTACGTATTAGTAATATTGTGACAGACTGATCGTAAGTGCTCTCGTTACAAGTCGAGTTTTGGGCCTGATTAAGAGTAGCTTGTTCTTAAAGTCTCAAAGGTTAAGTGAAGATTAATATCAAACTTAAATAAGGCTGCATCGAAATCCACTATCTTTATACTATATTAAGCTAGCTATTCCGGAATCAGGTGATACCGTGGCCGTGTAGTTGTATGTTCTCGACAGCAAATAGGTAAACACAAACATAAACATTTCTCATGCTCTGATATCGACAACGGAAAGAAGAGACGACAACGACGACATACACGTATACATATACAAACGGTATACGTGGCGCATTACGATACAACAACAGACGTCACGGTATAACAGGACATAGAGAATGTTCCACTGAACAATTTGAGGTAGGGAACCTGGGGTCGGAGAGGCCAGCTTAAGGAGATATCGAAGATAACTTGTCAACCATCTCGTCTAGCATTACTGTTTTCCAGTTTATTTATAACATTTGAACAAGTTTACACGTACTGTGCTGTTTATTTACATGCACTCGTACATTATTTATTTCTTGCAAGGAAACAATGATGATAAGCCTGATTACTAGGGAGTCTTGATACAGACTTTGTTTACTCGCTTGTCCAGAAGGTGGCTCTATTGTATCGTATTCACAATGTCTCATGACGGAACCCGCTATGAATGAACGATAGACCGATCACTCACTGCCGGCCGGAGTGACCGTGCGGTTCTGGGCGCTAACAGTCTGGAGCCGTGTGGCCGCTACGGTCGCAGGTTCGAATCCTGCCTCGGGCGTGGATGTATGTGCTGTCCTTAGGTTAGTTAGGTTTAAGTAGTTCTAAGTTCTAGGGGACTGATGACCACAGCAGTTAAGTCCCATAGTGCTCAGAGCCATTTCAACCATTTTTGATCACTCACTGCTGTTCAGATACACTTTGTGATCAAAAGTATCCGGACACCTGGCTGAAAATGACTTACAAGTTCGTGGCGCCCTCCATCGGTAATGCTGTAATTCAATATGGCGTTGACCTACCCATAGCCTTGTTGACAGCTTCCTCTATCGCAGGCATACGTTCAATCAGGTGCCGGAAGGTTTCTGGGGGAACGGCAGCCCATTCTTCACGGAGTGTTGCACTGAGGAGAGGTATCGATGTCGGTCGGTGATGCCTGGCACGAAGTCGGCATTCCAAAATATCCCAAAGGTGTTCTGAATGATTCAGATCAGGACTCTGTGCAGACCAGTCCATTACAGGGATATTACTGTCGTGCAACCACTCCACCACAGGCCGTGCGTTATGAAAAGGTGCTCGATCGTCTTGAAAGATGCAATCGCCATCCCCGAATTACTCTTCAACAGTGGGAAGCAAGAAGGTGCTTGAAACATCAATGTAGGCCTGTGCTCTGATAGTGCCACGCAAAACAACTAGGGGTGCAAGCGCCCTCCATGAAAAACACGACCACATCATAACACCGCCGCCTCCGAATTTTACTGTTGGCACTACACACGCTGGCAGATGACGTTCATCGGGAATTCGCCACGCCCACACCTTGCCACCAGATTGCCACATAGTGTACTGTGATTCGTCACTCCACACAAGGTTTTTCCACTGTTCAATCGTCCAACCTTTATTCTCCTTACAGCAAGGGAGGCTCGTTTGGCATTTATCGGCGTGATGTGTGGCTTATGAGCAGCCGATTGACCATGAAATCCAAGTTTTCTCACCTCCCGCCTGACTGTCATAGTACTTGCAGTGGATCCTGAGGCAGTTTGGAATTCCTGTGTGATGGTCTGGATAGATATCTGTCTATTACACATTTCGACCCTGTTCAACTGTCGGCAGTCTCTGTCAGTCAACAGACGTGGTCGCCCTGTACGCTTTTGTCCTGTATGTTTCCACTTCATTATCACATCTGAAACAGTGGACCTAGCGATGTTTAGGAGTGTGGAAATCTCACGTACAGACGTATGACACAAAAATGGTTCAAATGGCTCTGAGCACTATGGGACTTAACTACTGTGGTCATCAGTCCCCTAGAACTTAGAACTACTTAAACCTAACTAACCTAAGGACATCACACACATGCCCGAGGCAGGATTCGAACCTGCGACCGTAGCGGTCTCGCGGTTCCAGACTGTAGCGCCTATAACCGCACGGCCACTCCGGCCGGCACGTATGACACAAGTGCCACACAATCACCTGACCACGTTCGAAGTCCATGAGTTGCGCGAAAGGTCCCATTCTACTCTCTCACGATGTCTAATGACTACTGAGGTCGCTAATATGGAGTACCCGGTCGTAGATGGCAGCACAATGCACCTAATATGAAAAACGTATGTTTACGGTGGTGTACGAATACTTTTGATCTCATAGTGTGCGTACAGTGCAATACGATGGAGCAGTGCCAGCACAGTCTCGCAGAACTCAGTGACATGCAGCTAGTGTATGGGAAACTACGTTGCAGTACTCTCGCTGGTGAAAGGCTGCACAAAAAACGATTTCCGAAACAGATATCCTTCACAATAAGTGTTTGGTTCTCTCGATCGACGAATGCGGGTAACTGGTTCATTGGAAAGAAGAAACGAGGGACCTGGCAACATGAGGAGCACACAAGGGATATTTGCAGGATGCGTCACAATCTTTTTCGCCAATGTCATGCTTGCATTGATGTTGATGGGCGTCAGCTTCATCAACTTTTGTAAGATACAGTACAAACAGTACGTCATTCTGTCAATGATGATACTTGCAGTTAACTGTAGCTCATGTAAACAATAAAATACGCAGAATGTCATTTTATTCCTATTATCTCCGTAAGCTGGTTTCTCTTACCCCAAATTGTTCATTGCAGCATCCTCTATGTCCTCTTAAATTTTGCACGGAAACACGCGGTATACGACTGAGGAACCAAAACATTATGGCCACTACCCAGCAGATAGGCTGGTGCCGTATTGCTTGACTTCAGGAAGGCATTTGATACATAAAGTGTATTCAAAATGAAACCGAACTTTTTAGTTAATACCTTTGTTCCTTGTCGTACAACATTCTAAGCACTGTCGCCTCAAAGTAGTCGCCTCTACTAACAGTAAACCGCTCCCACCGTTTCTTTCATTTTTGGAAAGCCTCCTGGAACGCACATTGTCATGGAACGCAAGACTCGTATCGCATTGTCCTGAATCTCCTCTATTATTTGGAAATGACGTCCTTACAACGTTGCTTTAAGTGTGGGAAACAGGGAAAAGTGTGAAAACTCCTGGCAGATTAAAACTGTGTGCCGGACCAAGGCTCGAACTGGAGACCTTTGCCTTTCGCGGGCAATTGTTCTGCCAACTGAGCTACCCAAGCACGACTCACGCCCGGTCCTCACAGCTTTACTTCTGCCAGTACCTCGTCTCCTACCTTCCAAACTTTACAGAAGCTCTCCTGCGAACCTTGCAGAACTAGCACTCCTGAAAGAAAGGATATTGCGGAGACATGACTTAGCCACAGCCTGGGGGATGTTTCCAGAATGAGAGTTTCACTTTGCAGCGGAGTGTGCGCTGGTATGAAACTTATTGGCAGATTAAAACTGTGTGCTGGACCGAGACTCGAGCTCGGGACCATTGCCCTACACGGGCAAGTGCTCTACCATCTGACCTACCAAAGCACGACTCACGAAGTTTCATACCAGCGCACACTCCGCTACAGAGTGAAAATCTCATTCTCGGGAAAAGTGTTCTGGGGCTAGGTGAAGAGAATACGGTGGACGGGGTTGAGCGGGAATGTGAAATTTTGCTACATAATTGCGGACAAGGAGCGGCACTTGAGCCTGCACATTGTCGTGCAACATGTGACTCTTGTCTCTCCACAATAGGCTTCTTCGTGCGCATAGCATCCCTCACGTGAGCTAGGATTCGTCAGAAACTTGCCGAACAGTTAGACAACTAATTCCAAAGATCACAGCACGAACTCTCTCGACATGGTCATCATCTGTCGATGTAGAGGGTCGTCCAGGCTTGGAATCTGTTCCGGCCGTCATTCTGTTCTGTTGGAAACGATGAACTCACTCACAGCACTGCGTCGAACTCGTATAGTCCTTCCCATATGCTTGGCCTAGCACATTTTGTCAAGTCTGTGCCGAAATTTCACGCACACACACAAACGTTCTTCTTCAAGGTCTTCATTGTCACTTTGGCAGTAATCCGACGAGCTGTTTGTGCACCTGATCTCTTCGCTAGTTGCAGCTCATTTACTATCAGACTGAAACGAGGCTAATGGCGGGTTGAAACTTCCTGGCAGAGTAAAACTGTGTGCCGGACCGAGACTCGAACTCGGGACCTTTGCCTTTCGCAGGCAAGTGCTCTACTAACTGAGCTACCCAAGCACGACTCACGCCTCGTCCTCAAAGCTTTACTTCCGCCAGTACCTCGTCTCCTACCTTCCAAGTAGAGCACTTGCCCGCGAAAGGCAAAGTTCCCGAGTTCGAGTCTCGGTCCGGCACACAGTTTCAATCTGCCAGGAAGTTTCATATCAGGGCACACTCAACTGCAGAGTGAAAATCTCATTCTGGTAATGGCAGGTTGTTGTCTACATCTGCCGCTCCGGGTGCCTTGTAGCCTGGCCGCAGCGAGCTCCCTCTTCCGGCTGGCGCGCTATTTCAAAAGTTCGCTCTTTTTTTAAATGCAAATCGTAGTCACACACTGTTACTTAGAGAAAAAAAACCAGTTTAAATATCCGGAGTAGCCAGAGGTAGTGTGATAGTACCGTTACTGTTTACAATATGTATGGTAACGGCCCTGTCACATTGCCTTGGGGTACTCCGAAGGCATTGTGAATCACGGAGATGTTCACCCCTGAAATTTCGAGGGAGCGCTTTCGCGGACGGGTCGATGAAAATATTACTTGAAACTTCCTGTGAGATCAAAAGTGTGTGCCGGACCAGGGCTCGAACACAGGACCTTTGCCTTTCGCAGGCAGTTGTTCTACCGAATGAGCTAACCAGGCACGATTCACAACCTCTCCTCACAGCTTTACTTCCGCCAGTTCCTCATATACTGCCTTTCTCAATCCTGGTCCAAATGGTTCAAGTGGCTCTGAGCACTATGGGACTTAACATCTGTGGTCATCAGTCCCCTAGAACTTAGAACTACTTAAACCTAACTAACCTAAGGACATCACACACATCCGTGCCCGAGGCAGGATTCGAACCTGCGACCGTAGCAGTCCCGCGGTTCCGGACTGAGCGCCTAGAGCCGCGAGACCACCGCGGCCGACAATCTCGGTCCTACACACAGTTTTATCTGCCAGGAAGTCTCATGTTATCATACACCAGACAGCAGAGTGAAAATTTCATTCTGGGAACATATTACTTCCTCCTACACTCATGCTCATAAATTAAGGATAATTGCAGAATGTGGTGCCACACAACGTGGCACTACACGAAACTGGCGCTAATAGCATAGGCACGTAGGGAACACACACAACACAGATCTGTAGGTCCACGGTATTGTTGATGAGTTGAGTAAACCGTCCCGAAACACATGTGCTACTAAACGCCACAGTTTCCTGTGCATGTACCCCGACATCAATATGGGATATGATCACCATGCACACATACTCTGGATCAGGTGGTCGAGCAGCTTCTGGGGTATAGCCTCCCATTCTTGCACCAGTGCCTGTCAGAGCCTCTGAAGTGTCGTAGGGGTTTGAAGAAGTGCAGCGATACGTCGACGGAGAGCATCCCTGACGTGCTCGATGGGGTTTAGGTCTGGAGAACAGGCAGGCCACTCCATTCCCCTGATATCTTCTGTTTCAAGGTACTCCTCCACGATGTCAGCTCGGTGGGGCCGTGCGTTATCATCCATCAGAAGGAAGGCCGGACTCACTGCACCCCTGAAAAGGCGGACATACTGGTGCAAAATGACGTCCCGATACACCTGACCTGTTACAGTTCATCTGTCAAAGACATGCAGGGGTGTACGTGCACTACTCATAATCCCACCCCACACCATAAAACCACGACCTCCATACAGGTCCCTTTCAAAGACATTAAGGGGTTGCTATCTGGTTCCTAGTTCACGCCACCCGAAAACCCGGCGAGAATCACTGTTCAGCCTATACGTGGACTTGTCCGTGAACTTAACCTGGGACCACTGTGCCAATGACCGTATACTGCGTTCTTGACACCAGGCTCTATGGGCTCTCCTGTGACCAGGGGTCAGTGGAATGCACCTTGCAGGTCTCCAGGCGGATAAACCATGCCTGCTCAGTCGCCTGTAGACTGTGTGTCTGGATACAACTGTTCCAGTGGCTGCAGTGAGGTCCCGAGCAAGGCTACCTACAATACTCCGTGGCCGTCTGCGGGCACTGATGGTGATATATCGGTCTTCTTGTGGTGTTGCACACTGTGGACGTCCCGTACTGTAGCGCCTGGACACGTCTCCTGTCTGCTGGAATCGTTGCCATAATCTTGAAATCACACTTTGTGACACACAGAGGGCCCGTGCTATGACCTGTGTTCTTTGAGCCATTTTCAACACACAGTCACCATTAGCATGTCTGGAAACGTCTGCAGACTTACTCGCTGCATCGTACTCTGACATACACCAACATACCTCTGCGTATGTGGACTGCTGCCACCGCCACTGTGCGACGACCGCAGGTCAAATGCACCGCATTGTCATACCCCGAGATGATTTAAACCCGCAAACCGCCCACCAGAGCGTTGTTTCACAATGTATCAACGTTATCCTTAATTTATGAGCTTGACTGTAGGTACATCCATGACCAGAACGAGAATCGGACAAATTAGAACTAATAAAGAGGCTTACAATCTGTCTTCCCACGGGCCACGGGCGATGGGGAAAGGGAAGGGGGGATCAAAAATGGTTCAAATGGCTCTGAGCACTATGGGACTTAACATCTGAGATCATCAGTCCCCTAGAACTTAGAACTACTTAAACCTAACTACCCTAAGGACATCACACACATCCATGCCCGAGGCAGGATTCGAACCTGCGACCGTAGCTGTCGCGCGGTTCCAAACTGAAGCGCCTTGAACCGCTCGGCCACATCGGCCGGCAAGGGGGAATCAGGCAATGGTAACGGAAGTACCCTCCCCCACAGACCGTCAGGCGACTTGCGGATCGATAACGCAGACGTAGAATGTAGTCAAGTAGCATTGCGATCACGTGACTTGGAAAGTCTGGAAGTGGCATCAGCTACAACATAGTCGCGAATTAAACAATGATCCAAATACAGAATAAATTTCCTCTACTGATCCCGCATGGAACACAAAACGGGTCAGATCGTTCTTGCAGAAGCAAAAGAAAAAGCATGCCAAATTTAAAAGAACGCAAAGTCCCCAAGATTGGCAATGTTTTACAGAAGTTCGAAATATAGCGCATGCTTCCATAACGAAACTCTGTCTCGGAATCTGGCAGGAAATCCAAAGAGATTCTGGTCATACATAAAACACACCAGTGGCAAGACGAAATCGATACCTTCACTGCGTGATAACAACGGCGAAGTTACTGATGACAATGCCACTAAAGCAGAGTTATTAAACACGGTTTTCCGCAACTCCTTCACCAAAGAAGACGAAGTAAATATTCCAGAATTCCAATCAGGAACAACTGCCAAGATGAGAAACAAGTCATGTTACTCTCAGAGTACGCTGATACAGTAGCTCCGTATTTAGCAATTATATACAACCGCTCCCTAACAGAAAGCTCCTTACCTAAAGACTGGAAAATTGCTCAAGTCACATCAATACCCAAAAAGGGAAATAGGAGTAATCCACTGAATTACAGCCCCATATCACTAACGTCGATTTGCAGTAGTGTTTTGGAACATATACTGTGTTCGAGTATTATGAATTACCTCCACGATAACGATCTATTGACACATAGTCAGCACCGATTCCGAAAACATCGTTCTTGTGAAACGCAACTAGCACTTTATACTCATGGAGTGATGAGTGCTATCGACAGGGGATGTCAAATTGATTCCATATTTTTAGATTTCCAGAAGGCTTGCGACGCCGTTCCTCACAAGCGTCTTCTAACCAAACTGTGTGCCTGTACAATATCGACTCAGTTGTGCGACTGCATTCGTGATTTCCTGTCAGAAAGGTCACAGTTCGTAGAAATAGACGGAAAGTCATCGAGTACAACAGAAGTGATATCCGACGTTCCCTGAGGAGACGTTATAGGCCCTCTGTTGCTCCTGATCTACTGGGTGATCAAAAAGTCAGTATAAATTTGAAAACTGAATAAATCACGGAATAATGTAGATATAGAGGTACAAATTGACACACATACTTGGAATGACGTGGGGTTTTATTAGAACCAAAAATATACAAAACTTCAAAATATGTCCGACAGATGGCGCTTCATTTGATCAGAATAGCAATAATTAGCATAACAAAGCAAGACAAAGCAAAGATGATGTTCTTTACAGGAGATGCTCAATATGTCCACCATCATTCCTCAACAACAGCTGTAGTAGATTAGATTAGATTAGATTGGATTAATACTTGTTCCATAGATCATGAATACGACACTTCATAATGATGTGGAACGTGTCAGGTTAATGAAAGATGTCTGTACAAGATATTACATTACACAAAACATTGCATAACACTAATGTTTAAGTTGGTTTTTTTCCTTAATTTATATCTAAAAATTCAGCCAATGAGTAGAAGGAGTTGTCATCTAGAAATTCTTTTAATTTATTTTTAAATGTTGGTTGGCTATCTGTCAGGCTTTTGATGCTGTTTGGTAGGTGACCAAAGACTTTTGTGGCAGCATAATTTACCCCTTTCTGTGCCAAAGTCAGATTTAACCCTGCATAGTGATGAGCATCCCTTCTCCTGGTGTTACAGCTATGCACACTGCTATTACTTTTGATCGGGGTTGGATTATTAACAACATATTTCATAAGTGAATATATATACCGTGAGGTTACTGTGAGGATCCCTAGATCCTTAAATAGATGTCTGCAGGATGACCATGGGTGGGCTCCAGCAATTATTCTGATTACACGTTTTTGAGCAATGAATACTTTTCTACTCAACGATGAATTACCCCAGAATATGATGCCATACGAAAGCAGTGAATGAAAGTAGGCATAGTAAGCTAATTTAATGAGATTCTTATCACCAAAATTTGCAATAACCCTAATAGCACACGTAGCTGAACTCAGACGTTTCAGCAGACCATCAGTGTGTTGCTTCCAGCTTAACCCCTCATCAATGGACACATCTAAAAATTTTGAAAATTCTTCCTTAGCTACAGACTTCTGTTCAAAGTCTATATTTATTACTGGAGTTGTGCCATTTAATGTACAGAACTGTATATACTGTGTTTTATCAAAATTTAAACAGAGTCCGTTTGCTAAGAACCACTTAATAATTTTGTGAAAAACATCATTTACAATTACATCACTTAGTTCTTGGTTTTTGGACGTTATTACTATACTTGTATCATCAGCAAAAAGGACTAACTTTGCATCTTCATCAATGTGGAATGGTAAGTCATTAATGTATATCAAGAACAGTAAAGGACCTAAGACCGAACCCTGTGGGACCCTGTACTTATAGCCCCCCAGTTTGAGGAATCAGCTGTTGTTTTAACATTACATGAACCACTTATTTCAACTTTCTGCATTCTTCCAGTTAATTATGAATTAAACCATTTGTGCACTGCCCCCCTCAAACCATAATGATGTAGCTTTTCTAAAAGAATTCCATGATTTACACAATCAAAGGCCTTTGAGAGATCACAAAAAATACCAATGGGTGATGTCTGGTTATTCAGAGCATTTAATATTTGATCAGTGAAAGTGTATATAGCATTTTCTGTTGAAAAACCTTTCTGAAAACCAAACTGACATTTTGTTAGTACTTTATTTTTCAAATATGGGAGGCTACTCTTGTATACATTACTTTCTCAAAAATGTTTGATAGAGCTGTCAGAAGAGAGATCGGGCGGTAGTTGTTGACATCCGAGTATCCCCCTTTTTATGCAATGGTTTTACAATGGCTTATTTCTGTCTATCGGGGAAAACACCCTGCTCCAAAGAGCTATTACATATGTGGCTGAGAATCCTACTTATCTGTGGGGAACAAGCTTTAAGTACCTTGCTGGAAATGCCATCAATTCCGTAAGAGCTTTTACTTTTCAGTGAGTTTATTATTTTACTGATTTCAGTGGGAGAGGTTGGTGGAAATACAGTTGTTTCAAACTGCACAGGTATGGCCTCTTCTATTAGTAGCCTTGCCTCCTCTAGTGAAGATCTAGATCCTGTTTTCTCCACAACATTTAAAAAATGATTATTGAAAATATTTTCAATTTCTGATTGTTTGTTAGTACACTTGTTATACAGTTTTATGGCACTAGAGTCTTCCTGTGCTCTTGGTTGCCCTGTTTCCCTTTCAATAATATTCCAAATTGCTTTAATTTTATTATCAGAGTTACTGATCTCAGACATGATACACATGCTTCTGGACTTTTTAATAACTTTTCTTAGTACCGCACAATAGTTTTTATAATATTGAACAATTTCTGGGTCAGTACTCCCTCTTGCTGTTAGATACAGTTCTCTTTTACGGTTGCAAGATATTCTTATTCCTTTAGTTAGCCAAGGTCTTTTATATGTTTTCTTGGAATTATGTTTAACTTCCTTATACACTTCATCCCAGTCTAGCTGCTGTAGGCTTTCCCTAAAGTTTGCAATATTTATATTGTTAATTGAACGCACTGCTTTGAAATTCTGATTTGATATACTGCATGGAGCTATGTCATGTACTGTAACTAGCTGAGCACCATGATCTGAAAGACCATTCTCAGCAGGATAAGCATTTATGTCCTTAAACTTATCTTGGTCTATAAAAAAGTTATCTTTCAATGTCCTGCTGTTCTTTGTTATCCGAGTAGGAAAATCAATGACGGAGCTCAAATTGAAAGAACTGAGTAATACTACAAGGTCATTCTTCCTATTACACTCTTTCAGGGAATCAACATTGAAATCCCCACAAATGATAATTTGCTTCCCCCTGTCTGACAGATAGCACAACAAAGCATCCAAGTTTTCTAGAAATAGCTGGAAATTCCCTGAGAGGGACCTACACACTGTTACAATTATGAAAGTGCCATCATTTAGCTTTAGTTCAGTGGCACATGCTTCCATATGTTGCTCTACACAAAATTTTTTAGTTTCTAAATTTTTTACACTGTGGAAGCTTTTGACATATATGGCAACTCCTCCTCTCATCATATTATCTCTACTTACATGTGCAACTAATTTGTACCCATTGATGCTAACCTTTTGCATATCAGTGACAATGTGATGCTCAGACAGGCATAGTACATCTATTACATTCTCAGTTTCTATATCTTCTAAACAAAGCAGAAGCTCATCAATTTTATTCTTCAATCCCCCAATATGTTGTGAGCAGCACTGTAAAGCATGTCTGGAGTTATGGTGAGGCATTGGCGTCGGATGTTGTCTTTCAGCATCCCTAGAAATGTCGGTCGATCACGATACACTTGAGATTTCAGCTAACCCCAATGCCAATAATCGCACGGACTGAGGTCTGGGGACGTGGGAGACCAAGCATGACGAAAGTGGCGGCTGAGCACACGATCATCACCAAACGACGCGCAAGGGATCTTTCACGAGTCTAGCAATATGGGGTGTTTCTAATAAAACCCCATGTCATTCCAAGCATGTGTGTCAATTTTTACCTCTCTATCTACATTATTCCGAGGTTTATTAAATTTTCAAATTTATACTGACTTTTTGATCACTCGGCACATTAACGGCATAGGGGACAATCTGACTAGCCCTCTTAGATTATTTGCAGATGATTCTGTCACTTACCGTCTTGTAAATTCATCAGATGACCAAAACGAATTGCAAAATGATTTAGATAAGATATCTTTGTGGTGTGAAAAGTGGTAATAGACCCTGGATAAAGGAAAGTGTCAAGTTATTCACATGAGTACTAAAAGAAATCAGCTAAATTTCGATTACGCGATAAGTCACACAAATGTGAAGGCTGTAAATTCAACTAAATACTTAGGGATTACAATTACGAATAACCTAAATTGGAACGATCACAGAGAGAATATTGTAGGTAGAGCAAACTAAAGACTGCGATTCAATGGCAGGACACTTAGAAGGTGCAACAGGTCTACCATAGAGACTGCTTACAGTACGCTCGTCCGCCCTATTCTGGAGTATTGCTGTACGGTGTGGGATCGGCATCAGGTGGGGCTGACGGATGACATCGAAAAAGTACAAAGAAGGGCAGCTCCTTTTGTATTATCGCAAAATAGGGGAGATAGTGCCACAGACATGATACTTGAATTGCAGAGCTACCTGTGTTTCACAAGAACGATACCTTCTGTATCTGTTCGAGATAACTCGTAATGATCGAACACAGTGATACATTAGAAAATCCTGTTGCAAATCGACGTTAGCGATGTGGGTCTGTAATTCAGCGGATTATTTCTGTTTCCTTTCTTGGGTACTGGTGTGACTGGCACAACCTTCCAGTCTTTTGGTACGGATCTTTGAACGACTGTATGTGACTTATAAACATGGAGCTTTTGTGTCTACATTCTCTGGGAGGAATCTGGCTGCCTGTGAAGAGGTCTGAGCCAATATTAAGCCATCACGTCTGCGTGGTCTCGGCGATGTGCCTCAGATGAGTGACACAAAGAGGTCTAGCTATTCCTGCCTGCGTGTTCGGCTGGTCTTCCACTAGTAGGTCCGGCTGTTGCGTGCCCGTGTTTTGGCATGGACGACTGATGTAGTGACTTGTTTTGAAGTTGCTTTCTGATGCCCATTCTCACGCAACGAGTTGCAAAAGTATGATGTTTTAACCCATTCGCGTACAATAACTGGTACAGCCGTCATAGGACACTCGTGTGTTGCAGTGCGGCACTGTAGACGCAACAAGCGAGCCTTGTGTAGGTCGCTGCTTTCCGTAATTGTTATGGAGTGATACCGTTAGATGGCACAAGTTGCGCATTTCTGAAACTGAGGGTCAGATCGAGTTTACGTGCATTTAGTCCGCGTTTCGTGTGCCTAGTGAGTCACGACGGGAATTCGATGTTTTTTGGAAGAAAGGGGTTTTAGTGACTCGTGTAATGGTGCAGACTGTGCCACTGCAGGCGATACGTTATAAATTTATGAAAACAGGAGGGTTTTGAACGACGGAAGACGGGAAGTACAAAGCGTGGTGATGCAAAAAATTTGTGCCTATGCGACAACAAAGTGCGCTGCGGGCTGTTCAAAGGCAACTCACTGCGATAATACAGCTAATCATCCTAAAACTAGTGGCATCTCAAGCAGAAGCAACGGTTCTACGGCGTCAGGGACAAAATCCTACAGAGCTTCGTGTCGTAAATGAATTACTAACAAGGCAGTTTTTTGAGTCCGTTGAAAGAGAAACAAAGTTTTACTCACCGAAAACAGTGGTTATCGATTCCAACAGAAACAACAGAGCTGGTTTATACATTAGTTAACGAACTGAAGGCGCACTTTGCTCTCTGTATACCAAGGTAACTGACATGAAGTCTCAGCACAGGAATTACACAGCTGACCGTTTGCAAATAACTGTTTGGTACACTGACCTAGGTTTCAACCCCTCCAAGGATATCGTCAATAAAATGAAGTTTTAACAAACCGTAAAATTACATTGCGAAAAGGGAATGGTCAGAGTTTCGAGCAGATATGCTAAAGTCAAATGTCAAAATTAAACACGTGCCAAAGGCTTGACCGTATTTTCGTAAAAACGGTACATGATGTACTGCAAACAATTGAACTTTGTGTGACTGATTTTGGTGTTATAAATCTTTAGAATAAGTATATTGCATCACGTCTCGGAAATAATCAACTATATTTGGAAAAAGATACGCTAAAATAATACTATTCTTGTGAGAAATCTATTCTGAAACAATCGAACGAATGGAGTAATTTGCTGTACTTGTCCTCAAACTTAACCAATGTTGTTCAGTGAGGGTGTTAGCGTTCGATGCACATGATACACCACTTACTGCCCATTAAAATTGCTACACCAAGAAGAAATCCAGATGATAAAAGGGTATTCATTGGACAAATATATTATACTAGAACTGACATGTGATTATATTTTCAAGCAATTTGGGTGCATAGATCCTGAGAAATCAGTGCCCAGAACAACCACCTCTGGCCGTAATAACGGCCTTGATACACCTGGGCATTGAGTCAAACAGAGCGTTAGCCACGGGTTGTAACACATCTGAAATGTAACGTCCACTGTTCAAAGTGCCGTCAATGCGAACAATAGGTGACCGAGACGGGTAACCAGTGGCACCCCATACCATCACCCAGGGTGATACGCCAGTATGGCGATGACGAATACACGCTTTCAATGTGCGTTCACCGCGATGTCGCCAAACACGGATGTGACCATCATGATGCTGTAAACAGAACCTGGATTCATCCGAAAAAATGACGTTTTGCCATTCGTGCGCTCAGGTTCGTCGTTGAGTACACCATCGCAGGCGCTCCTGTCTGTGATGCAGCGTCAAGGGTAACCGCAGCCACGGTCTCCGAGCTGATAGTCCATGCTGCTGCAAACATCGTCGAACTGTTCGTGCAGATGGTTGTTGTCCTGCAAACGTCCCCATTTGTTGACTCAGGGATCGAGACGTGGGTGCACGATCCGTTACAGACATGCAGATAAGATGCCTCTCATCTCGACTGCTAGTAATACGAGGCCGTTGGGATCCAGCATGGCGTTCCGTATTACCCTCCTGAACCCACCGATTCCATACTCTGAAACTTCCCCTTTGAACAATTTATACATGACTGTGCTTAAACTGACATAAAATATTTTTAGCGCAACGCAATCTGACTATCAAAGATCCCTGCAAAAGAATGGCCCTGACTAACATTAACCTATACCTTTCACAAATCACTTACCTCACAAAAATCTTCGCTACTCAAGCTACTGCAATACAGCGAGCGCCACTACTGCCAGCTAAATAAAAGATTCAAACTACTGAAGGCACTAACTACTGATAGGGATGGTTAGCAAATGAAAGATATTAATAGAGAACAAACAATGTATTTACCTTGATATCATCATATATAAATATAGCAGTTCATGACAAATTTCAAAACTCCGCCATCTCTCTCCCCACATCCACCACTGCTGGCGGCTCACCTCCAACTGCGCAACGCTACGCGCTGTTCACATCCAGCTGCCGCTGCCTAACACTACAATGGCAGACAACAATGCAAACTAGCCACAGACTGCACACAGCACAGCCAGTGATTTTCATATTGAGCGCTACGTAACTTTGCCAATAAGAAAACATAAACGGCCTACTTACATAGCCCCCATGCTCCCCACAAAAAATTTTTACAAATGGTGTTGGGCACTGGCCAATACAGATTTGACAAGAATTTTTCACAATTACAGGAACAAAGATATAAAATGCACACACTTATTGATACAATGTTGGTCAAAAGCTAAAATTTTCTCACAGTCCATAAAGATAGTCCTGATCATTCATCATAATAGTAATTACAGTTTCTCATTAGTAAAAGAAATTGTACATAGAAGTAGTGGATTTCCATACAGTCTTGAAGAAGTAGTGTTGTCCTTCCAACGGAAAGACAGTGCTGACTCTTGACATGCTGACAGGTAATGGGCCACAATGGAGCAAACCCACAGCAGAGTCATTCGAAGTTTTGAAGAATATTGGTAGGTAGGTCATCACAGAGCAGACCCACTGGAGTCCTGGTAGAGATTGTGGTATTGGTGGGCCACCAGAGGTGCAGACCCACTGCAGTCCTTGTAGAAATAATGGCATGGTGGGTCATCAAAGATGTAGACCCACTGTAGTCCTTGTAGAGATAGCCAGCAGCCATCTGTTGTGACTGTGCAGGTGCACAATCACCATTGAAGAGTCTTGCGGATAATATAGCAAGTCCATAACCACCACTTGTGCACTCACAAAGTTTTTGGAATTGTCCTTAGAACCAGCAATGCTGTTATCCAGTCCCTTGCTGAATTATTAACACACGTGCAAACACTAACAGTCCCAACATCTCACATATTGTCCATATACTATGACCAACAGAAACGTGTGCAGTGAAATGTAACTTACAAGTTAATAATATCATGAACTGGTGACAATTACAATTTTATAACATAAGAATACAATAAAGGTACAAAATACATCATTAAAGAACATAGCAATATAGATAACATTTGTAGTAACACAGGCTTTACAAAAGAATAGAAATATACATATACATCAGTGTTACAGGAAATATGAGATAAGTAGATGCATAAAAGATCAGAATAACTTTTGGAACATCAACTTCACACATGAGCATTAACACAAAACAGAATAAATAATGTCTAAACATCTTTACAAAGTAAATAACACATTATTAATGCCAATTGTATTTGAGGATAACAGTATTCCTCATCATAGTGAATGTAACTTAGTATTAGAAGAGAAAAAAGTTCTATGAAACAGTACACAGAGACACGAAGAAAACAAATACACAAGGGTACACAAACATATAGTGGGATAACACCAATAGAAAAGGACAGGGTTCGTTTTCAGTGTAACATGTGGTACTGCAGTCCAACCCAAAACTTCATATATCTTTCCTCTTATTTCATCCTTTGTTTCCACCAAAAAAAAATTCTATCTAAGCATGCTTTCTGTATTTATATGTTCACACATTTCTTACCTCAACATTTATTTCCAAGAAAATCCTACCTAAACCTGTTTTCTGTACTTTTTTTTTGTATAACTTCTCAATGCATTCTTTACCTATTCTCCATAGTCAGTTTCTTATATAGTCTACCCCCTCTTAAGCTAACTTAAATCTACTGAGCTCAGATGCTAAACTAAGGGACGAGGCAATGCAGCAGCACATAAAACAATTAATATAAACAGCAATGGAAAAAAATGGAAAATAGCAAAGCAAGCTACAGTAAATCTAAATTACCAAGCAATTCAACATTACAACTAATATGAGGCAATGCGCAGCAAACAAAAAAATAAATCTGGCTTAGCAGAGTAACACAAATTAAAGTTCAGTAGCACTAAGCCTGGCAAACAGCAGCTTATATCTAAACATGACATAGCTCAAGCAGAAAAAATAGTACACTAAAGATAACAATGCAGATAAGGGAAATGTATACTCACATCTTAATGTCTACGTAATTAAAGTGGTACACCACAACAACTTATTGTAAAAGAAATATTACCATGTACTTGAAAAGAATATTATGTATGCAGTTACTGTTACTAGTCCCTTCTTATTGTTCTTTCCTTTCCAAGTGCTCCTTTTTTGAAGAATGTGGATCACAAAATTATTATTTAATAGATCTGTTGACAGAAAGTGTTCACATTAGCAAATGCATTTAATTTTATTTTATGAAACCAATGCTGCAATACAGCTGGAAAACAGATGTCAAATGATATAAGCAATTACGCAAACCAAAGCATAAAAACGCGAGGATAATGGCCTCCCCTTTTTTTTTTCTACCTGTGCCGCTGAAAGGCTAATGGCTTTTTTTTTTCGGGCGGCTGTCGCCCAGGTGGGTGCCCGCGACGCATTACGTGCAGGTGGTCACTTAACTTTCTTACGGAAATATTTACGACACCAGTTTCCGCTACAGTGACAGTCTCACATAAAAATATTTCACAGGTCAAGAATTAGCGTTGCAAAACTGTAGAAAGAAAATCCTATAAATATAACAGCGTCCAAAAAATTTTCGCCAGCATTGTGATACATTCACGCATATACACACACATTTCATAACTCTTAAAGTATGATTCTTGGTTTCCAACAACCTTTTCCACAAATCAGAGTCCCTAAACACTACTCATTATTCCTTACCATATTACACATATACATATCCATCGACACTCGTCAATATTTCGTCATTATAAATATGAAGCATAATCAAATAACTCATATAGCATCAGCCTATTAATCATAAACATACCTCAGCAGCATAATACACATCGTCGTCGTAATAATAACATCATAACACCTCAGTCAAATCTCAAAAACGTCGTAGCTTTCTGCAATAATTTCAAAACCTAAAAAAATTCTCTGCTCATGTCAAAAGTGTCATCTGCCTCAAACGTACTTTAAAAATCATGATCTCATACCAAATATATCATTCAAAGCTCTCATAGTATCACAATGGGTCCGATAAAATATGAACAGTTCACACAGTACAGACAAAATACAATTTCATAAGTGTGAAGTAATCCAACTGTGTAACTGCGTAAACATGTGTCACTGATGTAGTAAAAAAAATGTTTATCTCTCAGTTAAATGATCAGATAGCTGTGTAATTTGTGTGTTAGAGAAATATGGTACCGATGTGTAAAGTTGTATAAGCAAATACCATATTAGCTAGGGTTCCTTGTGGTTGCCACACACATGGTACACAAAGTAAGCGTGTACCCCCCTGAGGATAAATGTAATTATACCCTCAGGTGTTACAGATTACAGCAATGGAATGAAATGTATCACGGAAAACTTTCTTTGTAATTCAAAAATCTTTAAAAAGAAATGTTTTAAGTACAAAATTAATGACTCAAATACGTGTACTGTAGCGCTAAATGTGCCTTTTGCTGTAAGATAATCTCTGTGGAAGTGCTGTAGTTATTGTCCTCCGAAAGCTAAGTTCTGCAGAAGTCAATGTACTTACCTCATGATAAACAAAAGTGAAATGCTTTGCGTATAGATATCTTAGTTATTACGCTTATTGCCATGATGAAGAAAGTACTGTGCTGTAACGTATTGTTGTGCTACGGAAAAGGCAGTCTCATGTAGCTATACCACAAAAGTTACTACTAAAACATATTTTACTTTGCAGAAGAATTCAAAAAAACTGTGCAGATATAAAGCAGATACAGCACAAAAGCAACAATGTAAATTGTGTCACACATTAGTAGCGTCGTGATATAATTGTGTAGCTGTCAAAGAAACCAAGTGCTAACTCATATTTAATCCCACAAAAAGTACTTGAAATAAAGAATGTCTTTTCAAGTAAACCAAAATGTTACATGAAAATCTCATTGGCAGTGCCGGTATATGTTCTAAGTATGTGAGCCTGATAGTTGTTACGTAATCAAGCAACTAACAAGCAAGAATGTACAAATGCAACACTGTGTAGTCTGTTCACTATAACAATGCATTCGTAATTTCTGTTTAAATAAGTTCTCTTGGTTCTTGACTGGATATTTAACTTCAAACATTGTTGCATGTTAACAGATTCTAAGTCTGGCAAAGCATACTAGAAATGTGAAGTGAAAAATTTTGTGGGAAAGACAAAGTTAAAAGGCAGATTATCTCTCAATAAACGGTTTTACATGTGAAATGTGGTACAATCTTTTACTCTTCAAAGTACTCAGAATTTCAGCTTGAACGCAATTATCATGCAGTATACGTCAGTAAAGAATACTGGAATTTTTTACAAGGTTAGCGTCTATGTTATTTTTCTCTGAGCCAGCCGGCGCACGTGGGTGCCTGCGGCGCGAGTCATTGTCTGTCTCTTTGTTGGCGCGCGTTGTTATTGGGATTAGGAGACCTAACTTCTACGAATTCGCCTTACCGAGAGGGCCCAGCTCTGTTAGAATCCCGCCAGTTCTGATGAAATTCACGTCTGTCGTTTTGTCGGTAGTTTACATAGTTTCTTGTTTGTCGGTCATGTGGTGGAGAATTTCTCCCTGAGTCATAACTGCGCGCTGAACTGTTGCGTCTAAAGTTATTCTGTCTCCCGTAATAATAATTATTTTGGTTCCCATATTTTCTGTTTCTCTGATTGTCTCTGTAATAGTCATTACCACGGAGAGGTGATCTTTCCCTGTAATTATTACTACTCTGCCAACGGTTGTCATACAGGTGGTGTCTGTTTTGGTCACGATTTGTGTTGTGAGAATAGCCTTGTCGTGTCAAGTTATTACTTCTTTCATCGCGGAATTGCGACGGATGTGACCTGTAATTGTTGTGTTCCTAGTTTCGCGTTCTGCGATTGTCAGTGTCAATTTCTAATTCTTGTAAGAGTCCCTGAAATGCTTCAATGTCGTCTTTGCAATGTCCTGCCAAAATAATATGTCGTAAATGTTCAGGCAGTTTGATTAAGCAAATGCGGATGAGTTCTGAGGGGCTGTATGGGTTTGACAGGTACTGATTCTTGTGCAACATGTCTTCAAAATATTTCACAAGACTGGAAAATTCAGATTGTTCGAAATGTTTCATCATTATGATGCTATGTTTTACTCGGTCTTGTGTGGCTTGAGACCAATATGCTGAGAGGAAGGCATGGTAAAACTCTCCTTCACTGTGGCAATCGTGAATTACCGATCGCATTCTTACAGCTGGTTCATTCTCCAAGTAGCCACACATAAATTCTAATCTGTGTTCTAACGACCAGTTGGGAGGAAAACAATGCGACAATTGATGGAGCCATGCTTGTGGATGAATGTCGTTGCCAGAATTCTTAAATGTTTTGAATTTACGTGTTGTAATGAACAGCTTATAGTCAAAATCATCATGTCGGCGAGTCGCATATCGGTCATTGTTAGGTCGTGTCGGCCGTTCCATATCAAAATTCGGTGCACATTGCCAATTTCTTTCATAACTTCCGAAATGCCCTGTGTTATTATTTTGTGGCTGTTCCGTATTTCTGTGTCCCTCTTCCCGTATTGGGGCGCGAGTATCCTCTGAAATACGTAATTCTTGTATTACCTGTGTCAGCTGATCTTGTACTTCCCGGATTTCTCTTTTGTACTGTGTATTGATTTGATTTTGATTCTGTTTGAATTTCCTAATTTGTTCATACTCTTCTGTGTCAGTGAAGGCTACAGGTCGTGTGTCATTCAGATCATCATCTACCTTTGTAGATAAGTTAGTGACCTGATCCGAAAGTTTGGCTACTTTCTCCGATAGTGAACACATTTCCTCAGTGTGTTTTTCTGAACCAAGTTTCAGAGTGTCCATTTGTGTTGAAATCGAATCTACTGTGTCCTTTAAGTTTTCCTGAGTTATTGCAAGTTGCGTAACCGAATCAGTAGATGCAACTGAGTCAATTTTAGCCCACAAGGTCTCATGATTTTCATGAACAATGGCTTGCAGTTCTTTTATGGCTGCTTCGTGATTCTGTAATGCATTTTCATGCCGCGAAAAAATAGGTTGAAAATGCTCACAAATTTGTGTTTTTACGTCATTACAGACTTTTTGACATTTCGATTCAATGTTATGTAACTCAGTAGTTAAATCTTCACGTGTTTGTTCAAGTGTTTGTTCCAATGAGTCTAACTTTTTAAGATTTTGTTCCATTGTGTCTAACTTTTGCAGCTTTTGCTGTGTTTGTCTCTGATTTTGTTCCATTTGTTGCATTAGTTGTAATAACAATGCATTAGTGTCTGGAATCTGTTCCTCTACTCTTTTCGGCAGTGCATTTGCACCGGCAACATTCACATTTTGACAAGCTGAAAATGTGTCTTGACTTATTTGAGAAAACGGTGAGGACGCAAAACCTGAATGTACAGTATTTGGAAAATTGTGTCCTGTCATTTCGGATTCCTGAGGCGAGCTGTTGCCGACCGATCGATCGATAATGCTTCCCTGTTCACTACCTGTTTCACTGTCTACACCATTGTTTGCAGCCCGCTCCATTTCCCTATGCACAATTACCAAATTACTACTTTGAACATCAGTTAATTCATTACTCGGTGGCGCTAACACACTGCTTTCATTTTCACTGTCATTTCTCAGTTTACTTTGGAGCCTAGTATTACGTTTTTCACACGCCATTATTGTCACAATATTTCACACGACAGCACAGAAAAGCACAATTTGAAGAGCAAAAATAAGAGAACACATTAACATAACACTGAAAATAATATCTAGTTAATTGCAGCTGTGAAATACTTGGTGCAAATCTACATGCATGCCACAACTGTTTTACTGTACAACAATGAAAGACTGCAACTACAAAGGAGATTTTCTCTACAATTACGTGCTAGCAATAAACAAAATCTACACTAATTACACAAACTACAACACAAACTACAACAAAAAATCAGAAGATTCCAGTGAGGTATCCTCGGCTAAGGGTCGACATATGAAACTTCCCCTTTGAACAATTTATACATGACTGTGCTTAAACTGACATAAAATATTTTTAGCGCAACGCAATCTGACTATCAAAGATCCCTGCAAAAGAATGGCCCTGACTAACATTAACCTATACCTTTCACAAATCACTTACCTCACAAAAATCTTCGCTACTCAAGCTACTGCAATACAGCGAGCGCCACTACTGCCAGCTAAAGAAAAGATTCAAACTACTGAAGGCACTAACTACTGATAGGGATAGTTAGCAAATGAAAGATATTAATAGAGAACAAACAATGTATTTACCTTGATATCATCATATATAAATATAGCAGTTCATGACAAATTTCAAAACTCCGCCATCTCTCTCCCCACATCCACCACTGCTGGCGGCTCACCTCCAACTGCGCAACGCTACGCGCTGTTCACATCCAGCTGACGCTGCCTAACACTACAATGGCAGACAACAATGCAAACTAGCCACAGACTGCACACAGCACAGCCAGTGATTTTCATATTGAGCGCTACGTAACTTTGCCAATAAGAAAACATAAACGGCCTACTTACAACTCTGCTAACAGTCATTGGATCTCGACCCACGCGAGCAGCAATTTCGCGATTCAATAAACCACAGTCGCGATAGGCTACGATCTGACCTTTATCAAAGTCGGAAACGTAATGGTACGCATTTCTTCTCCTTACACGAGGCATCACAACAACGTTTCACCAGACAACGCCGGTCAACTGCTGTTTGTGTATGAGAAATCGGTTGGAAACTTTCCTCATGTCAGCACGTTGTAGGTGTCGCCACCGGCGCCAACCTTGTGTGAATGCTCTGAAAAGCTAATCATTTGCATATCACAGCATCTTCTTCCTGTCGGTTAAATTTCGCGTCTGTAGCACGTCATCTTCGTTGTGTAGCAATTTTAATGGCCGGTAGTGTACATAACTAAGTTTTCATGAATCCACCCAAATAGTAAGCTTGTTGAATACATCATACTCTTATTTAGTTAAAAGATTCCAAGGTTTTATAATGTGTCTTAAATTACTATTTACTCATTTCTTTCTTATGTGGTCGCCCTTGCGCGACGTGCTGCACGCACAGAGAACTGTATTCGTCTTTGGGACGGCATATTACAAGTTGGACTGAAGCTTCTTTCATTTATTTACTTTCCTGCGTCACTGATGACTTCGTGTTTAAAGATACGACTACGTACGTGGAATTGTACGCATTTTGCAGTCTACCTTCAAGTATGAATGCTCATCCACATTCTGCCTTCGGCAAGAATGTCAGCCAAGGTGAGCCACAATTGTAGTCAGTATAACTTTTTCGGAACTGCTGTCAGTACAAGCCTTTTGCTATCATTTGCATGGTTTACTGGTTAGAAGGTAAGTGACAGACTGGAGGTTCCGAGACTGCTTGATGGTCGTATTATATTCGATGTGATTTCTTTGGACCTTTATATTTATAGAAGCGCGTCAAGTTATCAGACAGAGCCATGCATTGGACATGTTTCATCTACGAGGCGCATCATATACTGGTTGTCCTAGGAGGAATGGTAAATATTCAGGGGTACGATAGGAACGATCATTCGAAGCAAAAGACTGTAGTAAACGTGGGTTCTAAAATCCATATCTTACGAGCGATGACCATATCTTCATCTTCGATGCTGTGAAGCAAATCTCCTCTACAGCAAGCTCTCTGCTTTCTGGATTTTGAGAGGTGGTAGGTAGTATGTACCAAAGAAGGAAAAAAAAGTCCAGCAAACATGGACTTATCTCAAGAGGTTTGAGAACTTAGTCTGTAGAACAGATGCGTTCCAGAGTAGCAAAGACGAACAAGTGTTCATAGCTCCTAAGGTAGGCACTTTAGACCCGATGTTTACTGGACTTTTTTCGTGTTTTGGTCAGTACTACAACCTCCCAAAAATGGGAAGCAAAGAGCTTGCAGTGAAGAGATTTGTTTCACGGTATCGAAGATGAAGAAGTGGCCATCGCTCTTAAGGTGTGGATTTTAGAATCCACGTTTATTACAGTTTTTTGCTTCGAATGATCGTTGTTGTCATATCCCCTAATATGCAGCATTCCTCCTGGGACGTCATGTTTGCCTTCTACATGTTCTGCCAATCAGATTATGAAATCGCTAGAACTGACTGTGATCATAAAAGTCAGTTAAGTATCAATTTATACCCACAATTATTTTTGTTGCGCAAAGTCAGCCCTAATTACTCTTGAATATGCTTTCGAAATACGGTCAGGTCGCGTTACAAATTACGACGGTCGTTCAATAAGTTATGCCCCACATTTTTTTCTCAGATCATATTTATTGTTAAGAGTCAGAATTTAGTGACAATATACATCAACATGTCTTGTTCATGTCCTATTTTTCTACGTAGTCTCCATCACGTTCTATGGGCGTACGCCAACGTTGTGGAAGAGCATGTATTCCCTGATGGAAAAATGGAAATGTCGTGTGGCTAGGGCCTCCCGTCCGGTAGACCGTTCGCCTGGTGCAGGTCTTTCGATTTGACGCCACTTCGGCGACCTGCGTGTCGATGGGGATGAAATGATGATGATTAGGACAACACAACACCCAGTCCCTGAGCGGAGAAAATTTCCGACCCAGCCGGGAATCGAACCCGGGCCCTTCGGATTGACAGTCTGTCACGCTGACCACTCAGCTACCGGGGCGGACCACTGATGGTAAAAGCTCTTCTCCTGTAGACGCAGCCATGTTTTCAATGCATGACAAACTCTCGTCATCTTCAAAGTGTGTTCCCCGTAGAGAAACTTTAAGCTCCAACAATTCAGATCAAATGACCGTTCTTTGAATCTTGTCGTCCGCTGTGAGCATTCGTGGAACCCACAGTGAGCACCTCTTTGAATATCTCGATCACTGCAGATGCACTTCCAATGCTCACCGACAACTGTAGAGCCAATTGTCGAGTTGTGAGGCGCCGGTCGGCACGAATAATGGCATCCGCACGATTCAGCATGCCTGGAGCAGTGGCTGTGACAGGCCGTGCCGAGTGCGCTTTATCATGAAGCTCTGTTTTTGCATTTCCTGATGCTGTAACTTTCTTTACCCATCGCCCAACTGTACTCCTATCAACTGTAGCATCGCCATACACTGCACACAAACGTTTATGGATGTTCACCACGGATTCTTTTTCTGCACACAAGAATTCAATAACAGCACGCTCCTTGTACCTTGAGTCGTATATAGACGCCATTTTGACCTTGTACTACGGCTCAGTCATCAGCCAAAACTATTCGAAACTTCACCGCCGCACAGAACAAACATCAAATGAGAAGCACCAACACGGACGTTTTGACTATGTATAATAATACCGTTTTAAAAAATGTAGGGTGTTACTTATTGAACGAACTTCGTACTACTTGCAGAAAGGGTCAATTATTCAGGCTATTTTTCTGAAGACGTACTTTATGTAGTCAGAGCAATACACAAAAGAGTAGTTGGCTTTCAACGTTTAAGTAGGCTTCCTCATTTCGTTGTCTTAAACAATTTCCCAGTAACCATTCTCCTCAGGTATATGAACGCTGCAGTATCGGTTCTGGAAGTGCGACATAGGTGTCGTCGTATTTTTGCCTTAACAGTACTGCACAGTATTTGATAACTTCGTTTTTAAAAAGAAAACTGTGTCCAAATATAGCAGAATCTTTACAATAGGATCCTTGGTGATGGAATTGGGATATCGTCACCCGCTAAGCTTTTCATAGTAAAAAATGGCAGGATAGTCATAAAGTATTAACACCTCCAAAAAACAATGTGGTTAACTTTTTGTTTTGTTTGCAGGTACATGTTTGCAGTCATGATAAACACTAAACTCCTCACTCCGCTAGAGGAGCCGAAACTAAATTATTTACTGAATTGGGTTGTGGGTGACATTAGTCCGTGGCCTGCAGAGATCGGACTGTCGATTAGATGCAGCAAAACATACTGCCTGTTTATAATGTGGAAAACTGCTTGCTAATACGTTTTCGCTAGGAGCAGCGGAAATATTGCACCTGTGTCAGGCCAATCCAGACGACTTCTTTACATGTATTTATAACTTCTTTAAACAGAGATGATAATTACTACTTTGCAAATTCCCCTCGTAAATACAAATGAATGAATGTTCTGAAGCCGTCTTTTCCCCTATACTGTTGAACGTCCCATTGCAATTAGTAATGCTGACTTACTACAAGTTTCCCCTTCCACAAGTGCGGGGGTTGGAACTTTAATAGTGGCAACTATTTTACAGCTCGTACAAAATAGACACCTGTTTCAAAGTTTTACTGACCTTCAAAGGAGTCACCAGCAATGTGTATAACCCGTTGCGAGCGATGTGGAAATCGTAGGATACTCTTAGCAGTGCCAGTTGTGTTGACAGTTCGAGCGGCGCGGTCTGTTGCCCGACGAATTTGTAGCAGTTATGAAGCAAATGCCGCGAAGTGTTTCCTTCAGTTTAGAAATCGCTTTGAACTCACGAGGGCTTAAGACAGGGGATTGCAGTAGGTGGTATAGCATTTAGCAGCCACATCAGTCAAACAAATCAGTAACAGCTTGCACTGAACGTGCTTGAGCATTGTTCTGCAAAATGATGGTCTGGTCCTGCAGAAAGTGTCATCACTTCTTTTTCTAAATTGGTCGAAGGTTGTGTTCCAAAAATGAATAGCCTAGAGACAGAAGTAATGACACTTTCTGCAGGAACTGACCATCATTTTGCAGAACAATGCTGAAGCACGTACAATACAAGCTGTTACTGATTTGTTTGACAGATGGGGCTGCTAATTGCTATACCACCTATTGCACTCCCCTAACTTAAGCCCTCGTGAGTTCAACTCGATTTCTAAACTGAAGGAAACACTTCACGGCATTCGCTTCAGAACTGCTACAAATTCGTCGGGCATTAGACCGCGCCGCTCGAACTGTCAACACAACTGCTACTGCCAGCAGTATCCTACGACTTCCACATCGCTGGCAACGGGTTATACACAATGCTGGTGTCTACCTTGAAAGTCAGTAAAACTTTGAAACACGTATCTATTTTGTACGAGCTGTGAATAAATAGTTGCCACTATTTAAGTTCCAACCCTCGTACGTCTGGTACAGCTGTTTCCTTCTCCTGAGGTAATAACACAGGACGTAGTTTCCCGAAATGCCTTCTGTTAGGTAACCTTGCGGTGCTAGTAAGGTTCCACTGCCATTTCGTTGCCTTCTTTATCGCTGTCAGGCATTACGAACTGGAACAAACCGGTAAGGGCGGCTGCTACTCATCTGACGTAAGCCCATTCAAGATTCCACAAAACATTAACCCCTCACAGGTGATGAATGGAATATCACTAGAGCAAACATTGTACTCGCTCGTGTAGTGAAAACAGTCCTCAGCAGGCGCCAGGACGAGAAACACGCGCATGCGACCTTCGGCTTTCAACAACGAGGCACAGTCAGCGTTACACACCAGCAGTCGCAAGTGCAGAATGTTCCAAATTCCATTCTCTCTTTTAAAAATCACGTTTCCATTGTTACTGCGTTTTATAAATTCTGTGGCATATCCCTATGACTGATCTATGGAGATACTCTTTCAAGCATCTCCATGGATACTCTGCAAATCACAGTTAAGTGCCTGGCAGAGGGTTCATCGAACCATCTTCACAAATAATTTTCTATTATTTCAATCTCGAACAGCGCGCGGTAAAAACGAACACTTATATCATTCCGTACAAACTCTGATTTCCCTTATCTTATTATGATGATCGTTTCGCCGACCGGCGACAACAAAATATTTTCGCATTCGGAGGAGAAATTTGGTGCTTGACATTTCTTGAGAAGTTTCCGTCGCAACGAAAAACGCCTTAGTTGTAATGACTTCCACCCCAAATCCTGTATCATGTCAGTGACCCTCTTTGCCCTACTTCGCGATAATAGAGAATGTGCTGCTCTTCATCATACTCCGCAAGTCACTTGATGGTGTGTGGCGGAGGGTACTTTCGGTACCATTATCTGATCCCTCCAGCTCTGTTCCATTCGCGAATAGTGCATAGGAAGAATGATTGTCGGTGAGCCTCTGTATTGGCTCTAATTTGTCGAACTTTCTCCTCGTGGTCAATACGCGAGGTGTATGTGGGGGGAAGTAATATGTTGTCCGACTCCGCCTGAAAAGTTCAAATGGTTCAAATGGCTCTATGGGACTTAACATCTGAGGTCATCAGTCTCGTAGAACTTAGAACTACTTAAATCTAGTTAAGGACATCACACACTTCCATGCCCGAGGCAGGATTCGAACCTGCGACCGTAGCGGTCGCGCGGTTCCAGACTGAAGCGCCTAGAACCGCTCGGCTATACAGACTGGCGTCCTGAAAACTGCTGTCCTGAAATTTCAATAGTAAATCTCTCTGCGATGCACAACGCCTCTCTTGTAACGTCTGCCAATGGAGTTTGTTTAGCATCTTCGTAACGCTCTCTCACCAGCTAAACGATCCCGTGAAGAAAGCCGCCGCTCTTCGTTGGATCTTCTCTATCTCCTGTATCAGTCCTGCCTGATAGGGATCCCAGATAGGTGAACAGTACTCAAGAGTCGGACGGACAAACGCCTCACAAGCCACTTCTTCCGTGGATGAGTTATATTTCCTTAAGATTCTTCCGATTAATCTGAGTCTGGTGTCTGCTTTTCCCACTACGTGTTTTATATGGTCATTCCACTTAAAGTTGCTCTAGATAGTTATGTCTAGATATTTTACGGCAGATGCTGTCTCCAGCTTTTTGACATCAATAGTGTAGCTGTACAATAGTGGATTTCTTTTCCTATGTATGAGCAATATTTTACATTTATTTACGTTCATGATCAACTGCCAGAGTCTGCATCATTCATCAGTTCTCTGCAGGTCGTTCTGAAAATTCTTACTATCTTCTGGCATTGCTACTTTGGTATAGACAACTGCACCATCTGTTAATAGCCTTAGAGAGCATCCGAAGCTTTCTACTACATCGTTTGTATACACGAGGTGTCCATAAAGTCCCTTTACAACTTTAAAATTTTACTACAACGGCAGTTGTTGAAATATTTTAACAACATTTCTTTTACTGTAATCAGTGTTTATAAAAGATGTTTTGACAGTGTTTATAGACCTCTATATTGACGCCTTTAGTTGCACGAAGCACATCAAGCGGTACTCGATTTCCTGCCATGTTCGCTGTAGCATAGCGTCATCAGTGGTGGCAATGGCATTACGAATCGTTTGCTTCAAGTCAGCAGTGTCCCGCATCTGTGTTTGATACACGATATCTTTTACATACCCTCATAAAAAAATGTCCAAGGAAGTGATATCTGACGAACGCGGTGGCCAAGAAATTGGCTCATCCCTCCCATTCCATCTGGTTGGAAATGTTTCATTGAGGAACCGACGAACATGCAGTCCGCAATGTGGTGGTGCACCATCTTGCTGCAAAATGGTAGTTTGTTGTAAGTTAATCAATTGTGGTGCTACATATTCGGTCAGAACGTCGAGGTAAACATCTGCAGTAATTGTTGACTCATTGAAGAAAAAGGGACCAATTATTCGGTTGCACATGATTCCACACCACACATTCACTTTTGGTCTAGCCCGGTGAAGCTCCCTAGTTACATGGGGGTCTTCAGATCCCAAGATTCTCACATTGTGCCTGCTTAATGTCCCAGAAACATGAAAAATTGCCTCGTCACTGAAACAAACTCGCTTGAGGAATGCTTCATCCTCCGAAAGACGTTCCAGCATGTTGAGTGCAAACTGTTTCCTTTTTGGCTTGTCATTTGGCTCAAGTGTCTGTACAGTTGCACTTTGTAAGCGTACAACAATAAAATTTTAAAGTTGTAAAGGAACTTTATGGACACCCGGTGTATTGTAAACAGCAACGGTCCTATTACACTTCCCTGTGGTACTCCAGGTATTACCTTTAAATCTGTCGATTTAGTTCCGTCAAGAGCGACGTGTTGAGTTCTATCTGCAAGAAAGTCTTGAATCCAATAGCAGGTCTGCTCCCATACTCCGTAAGCTAGTAGTTTTTTCATTAAACGGCAATGCGGGACGGTGTCAACTTTCTCGATGTCCTCCGTTAATCATATCTGGTGAGAACTACACACCGCCCAGCAGTAGTCCAGAAGAGGACGCATAAGCGTAGTGTAGGCAGTCTCTTTAGTAGATCTGTTACATATTCTAAGTAGGCCGTTTAGGTTTTTATGTTGGTAACGCCATGTAGCGCTCTATATGTAAGTAGGCTGTTTAGGTTTTTATGTTGGTAACGCCATGTAGCGCTCTGTATGAAAATCACTGACTGTGCTATGTGCAGTCTGAGGCTTGTCGGCATTGTTGCAATATTTGCTATTGTAGTGGTGGGCAGTTGGATGTGAACAGCGCGTAGCGTTGCGCAGTTGGAGGTGAGCCGCCAGCAGTGGTGAATGTGGGGAGAGAGATGGCGGAGTTTTGAGAGCGGATGATCTGGACGTGTGTCCATCAGAGAGAATAAATTTGTAAGACTGGATGTCATGAACTGATATATATATTATGACTTTTGAACACTATTGAAGTAAATACATTGTTTGTTCATCAAAATCTTTCATTTGCTAACTATACCTATCACTAGTTAGTGCCTTCAGTAGTTAGAATCTTTTATTTAGCTGGCAGTATTGGCGCACGCTGTATTGCAGTAGTTTGAGTAACGAAGATTTTTGTGAGGTAAGTGATTCATGAAAGGTATAGGATATTGTTAGTCAGGGCCATTCTTTTGTAGGGATTTTTGAAAGTCAGATTGCGTTGCGCTAAAAATATTGTGTGTCAGTTTAAGCACAGTCATTTATAATTTTTCTAAGAGGACGTTTCATAAGTGTTCTGCCAATAAAACACAATCTTTGGTTTGCCTTCTTCGCAACATTTTGTATGTGTTGTTTCCAATTTAAGTTGTTCGTAAATGTAGTTCATAGCTATTTAATTGAATTTACGGCCTTTAGACTTCACTGATTTATCGTGTAAACGAAGATTAAAGGATTCCTTTCAGCACTCATGTGGTTGACCTAAAAAGTTTCATTGTTTAGCGTCAACTGCCAATTTTCACATCATACGGATATATTTTCTAAATCGTTCTGCGGTGGTCTAGCGGTTCTAGGCGCTCAGTCCGTAACCGCGCGACTGCTACGGTCGCAGGTTCGAATCCTGCCTCGGGCATGGATGTGTGTGATGTCCTTAAGTTAGTTAGGTTTAAGTAATTCTAAGTTCTAGGGGACTGATGACCACAGATGTTAAGTCCCATAGTGCTCAGAGCCATTTGAACCAATTTAAATCGTTCTGCAATTTGTTTTGATCTTCCGATGACTTTACTAGTCGATAAACGACATCATCATCTGCAAAACAACCTAGGACGGCTGCTCAAATTGTCTCCTAAATCGTTTATGTAGGTAAGGAACAGCAGAGGGCCTATAACACTACCTTGGCGTACTCCAAAAATTACTTCTGTTTTAGTCGATGACTTTCCTAGAATTAATACGAACTGTGACCACTCTGACAGGAAATCACGAATGCAAGCACATAACTGAGACGAAATTCCATAAGCACGCAGTTTCACTACAAGCCGCCATATGTGGTACAGTGTCAAAAGCCTTCTGGGAATCTAGAAATACGGGATCAATTTGAAATCCCTTGTCAATAGCACTCAGCACTTCATGTGAATAAAGAGCTAGTTGTATTTCACAAGACCGCTATTTTCTAAATGCGTGTTGAATGTGTGACCGTTCTCCTCGAGGTAATTCATAATGTTCTAACACAATATATGTACCAAAATCCTGCTACATATCGACGTTAATCATATGGACCTGTAATTTAATGAATTACTCCTACTACCTTTCTTGAATACTTGTTGACCTGTGCAACTTTCCATTCTTGCCGGCCGCGGTGGTCTCGCGGTTCTAGGCGCTCAGTCCGGAACCGTGCGACTGCTACGGCAGGTTCGAATCCTGCCTCGGGCATGGATATGTGTGATGTCCTTAGGTTAGTTAGGTTTAAGTAGTTCTAAGGGACTGATGACCACAGATGTTAAAGTCCCATAGTGCTCAGAGCCATTTGAACCATTTTTTCCATTCTTTGGGTACGGATCTTTAGTCGAGCGAGCGGTTGTATATGACTATTAAGTATGGAGCTATTGCATCAGCGTATTCTGAAAGGAACCTAATTGTGGTACAGTCTGTACAGCAAGATTTGCTTTTATGAAGTGATTTCAGCTGCTTCACTACTCCGAGGATACTGCTAGGTTACTCATATCGGCAGCTGCTCTTAATTCGAATTCTGGAATATTTACTACGTCTTCTTTGGTGAAGGAATTGAGGAAGGCTGCGTTTAGTAACTCTGCTTTAGCAGCACTGTCATCGGTAGTATTTCACTGCTATCGCCCAGAGAAGACACTGTTTGTGTCTTGCCGCTAGCATGCTTTACATACCACTAGCCTCTTTTGATTTTCTGCCAGATTTCGTGACAAAATGTCGCATGGTCCCTGTGCCAGGCTGTTCTTCCCTCTGGAGTTCCAAAGAGTTATGAAAAGCACTTTTTGTTGACCGCAGTTCTAATACTTAAAAAGCCTAATGCTGTGTTTATGTACTTATATCATCGCAAATAAAATATAGCGGCTTAGTATTAATGACGTTTCTAACAAAAACTTTCTTCCTGCTATTTTGTCGAAAACTGACATTTCAGTGGCTGCGTATAAAGTATAAATTGATTTTTGCAAAGAAACAAACAGCAACCAGCTACTGTTAATACCGCTAATTACTTGCACAAAAAGCGCCGTTACGGTTTCGAATCGACGGGTTCGCCTTCAGGAGACTGTTCACGTTTGTATTTCATCTGTTGATGTCTACATTAATTTTAGGGAAAAACAGCCAATTACTAACACAAACAGCACCGAATGTAAAACAAACTTTTTTATTGGAACCTAGAACCAGTTTCCTGGTGTGGTACGTAGAACATTGGTAATAAAATATTTATTTTCTAATTTTTTCCAATTTTTTTTTTTTTGAGTGATATCAGTTTGGTACTTAGAAAGTTTTCTTCTTCTACTCTTCATATATTTAACGAACCAAATGGCCAACAATTTGGAAGACATACAGAAGCATTCCCAAATAACTGAGAAATGGTTTTCTGCTCTTCAATTTAAGATTAACAGAATTACTCTTCTGCACTGTAGGAGAGTGTACAATGTTTTCAAACTTCCTGGGAGATTAAAAGTGTGGACCGGATCGCTACTGTTTGCTACGTTCCATAGCAGCGAGGGCGGATCGTGAGTTGCGCCTAGATAGCGCAGATGGTAATAGCATTTGCCGCTGAAAGGTAAAGGTTCCAACGTCGAACCCCTGTTTTAATCTGCCACGAAGTTTCAGTCTATACGAAGATTAACATAGCACAAAAATTCGACTGCGTTTAGCTATAGGGCGGGTAGTATGGATCGACGAGTCGCAGTTTTGCCTCCTCTCAAACGATGGAAGGCGTTTAACCCAAAGTCTGTGGAAGGTGCAGTTCAGATCACATACCACTCTCTTATGTTTTAGGGGTCTTTTCTTTCGCACAAAGACTTGTGTCCACGCATTCAGGCTACCATGTTCATGAAACAGGATTTATATTTCATAATTCTCAATTACCAAGTGTTGTCCTTTCTTCTGACAGCATATGATGAGTATGGCGTGGACAGCACGGACAAGACAAAAGACGACAACGGCTGTGTTCTTAGGGCGGCAGCATGCGTTCCTGGGCTGGGCTGCCCCTGTAAATCACTCGATTTTAATTCCGTAGAAAATGTTTGAACTTCGCAACGGTGGGTGAAACGGAGTAAGCAACATCCTCGCAGTTTGGTAGCTCTCTGGGGTCCAGTCATCAATCGGTGGCTTCATATGGATATGAGATACCCGAAGAAACTTGCGGCCCCTCTGCATCTTTTTACTGAGGTGGTATTACACGGTATTCGCGTGATGTCTCTTGCCCGTGACAATTTTTTGCCGCGCTGTTCTTGCATGTCCGCAGCCGTTTTTCCCGCTCTCCTTACGTTAACGGGACGAGAAGAAGCCCTGTGAGCTACAACTGATTCTTCCTTCTGCCAGGCACTTCACAGTGGTTTTTCAGAGTATAGACGTAGATGTATTGTAATAAATATGTAGATAGTAATAGAAACACCTCAGTTGATCGATGAAAGAAAGAAGTACAAGAACGTTCAGGGAAATTCAGGAATACAGGACTACAAGTCGCTGATGAATGAAATAAACAGGAGATGCAGGGAAGCTAAGACGAAATGGCTGCATGAGAAATGTGAAGAAGAAAAAATGATTGTCGGAAGGACGGAATCAATATAGAGGAAAGTCAAAACAACATTTGGTGAAATTAAAAGCAAGGGTGGTAACACAGAAAGTGCAACGGGAATTCTACTGTTAAATGCTGAGAAGACAGCGGATTAGTGGAAAGAGTACTTCGAAGGCGTCTATTAGGGGGAACATTTGTCTGATGTGATAGAAGAAGAAACAGGAATCGATTTAGGAGAGACAGAGGATCTACTATTAGAATGAGAATTTAAGAGAGCTTTTAGAAGGGACAGGGTATCTAGTATTAGAATCAGAATTTAAAAGAGCTTGGGAGGAGTTAAGACTAAATAAAGCAGAAGGAATAGATAATCCATCACAATTTCTAAAATCATTGGGCGATGTGGCAACAAAACGACTGTTCACGTTGGTGTGTAGAATGTATGAGTCTGCCGACATACCATCTGACTTTCGGAAAAACATCATGTCCACAAATTCCAAGAACTGCAAGTGCTGACAAGTGCGAGAATTATCGCACAATCAGCTTAACAGCTCATGCATCCAAGTTGATTACAAGAATGTAATACAGAAGAATGGAAAAGAAAATTGAGAATGTGCTAGATGACGATCAGTTTGGCTTTAGGAAGGGTAAATGCACCAGCGAGGCAATTCTAATGTTGCGGTTGATAATGGAAGCAATACTAAAGGAAAATCAAGACACGTTCACAGGATTTGTCGACGTGGAGAAGGCGTGTAAAATGGTGCAAGATGTTCGAAATTCTCAGAAAGATAGGGGTAAGCAATATGGAGAGACGGGTAATGTAAAATATGTACAAGAGCCAAGAAGGAGTAAAGGGTGGACGACCAAGAAAGCAGTGCTTGGATTAAAAAGGGTGTAAGACAGGAATGTAGCCTTCCGCTCCTATTATTCAATCTGTTTATCGAAGAGGCGGTGAAGGAAATAAGAGAAAGGTTCAGTAGTGGAATTAAAATTCAAGGTGGGAATAGATCAATGATACGAATCGCTTGTGACATTGGTATCATGAGTGAAAGTGAAGAAGAATTACATGATCTTCTGAATGGTATGGACAATCTAATGAGTACAGAATATGGATTGGCAGTAAATCGAAGAAAGGCGGAAGTAAAGAAAAGTAGCAGGAATAAGAACAGCGAGAAACTTAATAGATGAAGTTAATGAATTCTTTTACCTAGGCAGCAAAGTCACCAGTGACGAACGCAGGAAGGAGAACATCAAAAGCAGACTAGCACTGACAAAACGGGCATTCCTGGCCAAGAGAAGTCTACTAGTATCAAACACAGGCCTTCATTTGAGGAAGAAATTTCTGAGAATGCACTTTTGGAGCACAGCATTGCATGGTAGTGAAACATGGACTGTGAGGAATCCGAAGCATTTGAGATGTGGTGCTGCAGACGAATTTTGAAAAGTATATGCACTGACAAGGTAAGGAATGAGGAGGTTCTGTGCAGAATCGGAGAGGAAAGGAATATGTGGTAAACACTGACAAGGAGAAGGGACAGAATGATGGGACATCTGTTAAGAGATCAGGGTATTACTTCCATGGTACTCGAGGGAGCTGAACATGGCAAAAACTGTAGAAGAAGACAGATTGGAATACATCTGGCAAACAATTGACGACGTAGGCAGCAAGTGCTACTCTGAGATGAAGAGGTTGGCACAGGAAAGGAATTCTTGGCCGTATCAAACCAGCCACAAGACTGACGACACAAAGAAAAGGAAGTTTGTGTCATATCTGGAATCAAACCAGTATTTCCTGCTTGTCTGTGAGCAGTCTCCTCGACCATTAGGTTATGTGAATACACCCCCAGACATGGCTCAGAATTTTACTGATGGTTTCGTAATAATGCCACCAGAGGTTTGGCTCTGAGCACTATGGGACTTAACATCTATGGTCATCAGTCCCCTAGAACCTAGAAATACTTAAACGTAACTAACCTAAGGACATCACACAACACCCAGTCATCACGAGGCAGAGAAAATCCCTGACCCTGCCGGGAATCGAACCCGGGTATGGGAAGCGAGAACGCTACCGTACGACCACGAGCTGCGGACACCAGAGGTTTACCCACGGGGTATGGGGCAGTTAGAGGCTCGTGGCTCGTACAGACACGAACACGCGATGTGGTGCAGTGACAAAACACTGGATTTGCGTTGGGAGACGGTAGTTCAAATTCTCATACGGCCATCCAGATTCAAGTTTGCCGCAATTTTCCTAAACCACTTAGCACTGTTTAGAATGGCACTGTAACGACGAGAACCGTAGAAAAAACCTTAACCCTTCCAGACCCTCTGGCTACAATTGTGTATATTAACTTTTACAGTCTGTTAGCTGCAACAAAACTACTTGTTCCCTAAGCGAACCAGAGCTACACACTTGTAAATGTTCAACCTTTTCATCACGCGCAAATGCTGCCAACCGTTGGGCATCACTATAAAAATATCAGCAAGTCAATGTAGCAGCGCGCAGCAACTTGTGACCACCAGAACACATGGTTCGCTATATTCCAGTGTATAATTGAATATTGTTGTTATTATTTTACATGGAAATTATTGAATGATCATTTTACTAATTGTTATTACAATAGAGAATATTTCATAATTAGTTATTTTAGTCCTTAAATTGAAGCCAAGTGAACAAAGTAAGTTTTGGAAACGGGTACATATTTTTGTAAAAATCTTGCTCCTAAAATCATTAAAAAATCACCTAAGACCACTACCACATAAATAAAAATTTTTCTTCCTCCAGAAAAATTTCGGGTCTGAAAGGTTAAACACTTCTCAGTAAAGAGCACAAAACATATTGTTTCAAGGTATACCCTTTGTTAAGTGCTGTAATCCTCAACAAAACACATTCAACGTTACATGCGATGTAGTGCACAACATGGCTTTTATAATGGTCTGTGGAGTACACTCATAAATATTGATGATATTGAAACTGTTTGCTACTAAAATTGTTCATTTATGTGACAGCACTCATATTAAGCCACATTTGAGTCAAATTACACACATCAAAAAAAGTTTTGCATCACCCCGGTTCCCAGAACTGAAGACGTTGACTGTGGATATTGTATCACAGACACAGTCCCTTTGACTGTTCAGAGATGTCACTAAACTCGCCCAAAGATGTAAAAAATCATGCATTAGCAGCGCCTATTGGATGGAAGGGGTCCGATAGCCGATCAGTTCCAGTCATTCCACCAGGAAGGTAGGACACGGCTCGTGTTGTGTGTACTTCAACCGTGCCCAGACGGTCAATACTGCGGTTCGATCGCTCCGCATTGATACTTTGTACCAGGAAGGGCTCTCAGCAAGGGAGGTGTCCAGGCGTCTCGGAGTGAACCAAAGCGATGTTGTTCGGACATGGAGGAGATACAGAGAGACAGGAACTGTCGATGACATGCCTCGCTCAGGCCGTCCAAGGGCTACTACTGCAGTGGATGACCGCTACCTACGGATTATGGCTCGGAGGAACCATGACAGCAACGCCACCATGTTGAATAATGCTTTCCGCGCAGTCACAGGACGTCGTGTTACGACTCAAACTGTGCGCAATAGGCTGCATGGTGCGAAGTTGACTCTCGACGTTCATGACGAGGTCCATGTTTGCAACCACGACACCATGCAGCGCGATACAGATGGGCCCAACGACATGCCGAATGGACCACTCAGGATTGGCACCACGTTCTCTTCACCAATGAGTGTCGCATATGACTTCAACCAGACAACCGTTGGAGACGTGTTTGAAGGTATCCCGGTCAGGCTGAATGCCTTAGACACATTGTCCAGCGAGAGCAGCAATGTGGAGGTTCCCTGCTGTTTTGGGGTGTCATTATGTGTGGCCGATGTACGCCGCTGGTGGTCATGGAAGGCGCCGTAACCGCTGGACGATACGTGAATGCCATCCTCCGACCGATAGTGCAACCATATCGGCAGCATATTAGCGAGGCATTCGTCTTCATGGACGACAATTCGCGCCCCCATCGTGCACATCTTATAAATGAGTTCCTTCAGGATAACGACATCGCCACTAGAGTGGCCAGCATGTTCTCCAGACAAGAACCGTATCGAACATGCTTGGCATAAATTGTAAAGGGCTGTTTATGGACGACGTGTCCCACCAACCACTGTGAGGGATCTACGCCGAATCTCCGTTGAGGAGTGGGACAATTTGGACCAACAGTGCTTTGATGAACTTGTGGAAAGTATGCCACGACGAATACAGGCATGCATCAATGCAAGAGGACGTGATACTGAGTGTTGGAGGAACCGGTGTGTACAGAAATCTGGATCACCACCTCTAAAGGTCTCGCTGTATAGTGGTACAACATGCAATGTGTGGTTTTCATGAGCAATAAAAAGGGCAGAAATGATGTTTATGTTGATCTCTATTACAATTTTCTGTACTGGTTCCGGAACTCTCGGAACCGATGTGATGCAAAACTCTTTTTGATGTGTGTATTGGCCCGGATCACAACTTCTGAACAGTAATATGATTTGCGAGACTATTGACTGCTGCCAGGGTCCCCTAACTTCTTCTATGGAACAATTAATGCTATCTCACGACATAACTGCACTCATATCTCGTCCGCACGTGAATCTTTCTGAAAACAATATTTCGTAACAATCGGTCAGAGCCTTAACCGACGCGACCCTCCAGCTTGCTGTCACCACCCAATACTCTTGGCCATACGTGAGAGCTTCTGACTGGAGTGTTTTAACCAGTCGCCGCAAATCAAATTCTGTAGTACCATGTGTGGTAGAGCCTTGTGTAGCCGATAGCAAGAAAGGACACTCTTACCAAAGACAACATTCCATTAGAACTACTGGCGGCCTTCGGAGAGCCAGTCCTGACAAAACTCTACCATCTGATGAGCAAGATGTATGAGACAGGTGAAATTCCCTTAGACTTCAAGAAGAATATAATTATTCCGATCCCAGAGAAAGCAGGTGCTGACAGATGTGAAAATTACCGAACTATCAGTTTAATAAGCCACGGATGCAAAATACTAACGCGAATTCTTTACAGACGAATAGAAAAACTGGTAGAAGCCGACCTCGGGGAAGATCAGTTTGGATTAGGTAGAAATGTTGGAACACGTGAGGCAATACTGACCCTATGACTTATCTTAGAAGCTAGATTAAGGAAAGGCAAACCTATGTTTCTAGCATTTGTAGACTTAGAGAAAGCTTTTGACAATGTTGACTGGAATACTCTCTTTCAAATTCTGAAGGTGGCAGTGGTAAAATATAGGGAGCGAAAGGCTATCTACAATTTGTACAGAAACCAGATGGCAGTTATAAGAGTCGAGGGACATGAAAGGAAAGCAGTCGTTGGGAAGGGAGTGAGACAGGGTTGTAGCCTCTCCCCGATGTTGTTCAATCTGTATATTGAGCAAGCAGTAAAAGAAACAAAAGAGAAATTCGGAGTAGGTATTAAAATACATGGAGAATAAATAAAAACTTTGAGGTTCACCGATGACATTGTAATTCTGTCAGAGACAGCAAAGGACATGGAAGAGCAGTTGAACGGAATGGACAGTGTCTTGAAAGGAGGATATAAGATGAACATCAACAAAAGCAAAACAAGGATAATGGAATATAGTCGGATTAAGTCGCGTGATGCTGAGGGAATTAGATTAGGAAATGAGACACTTAAAGTAGTAAAGGAATTTTGCTATTTGGGGAGCAAAATAACTGATGATGGTCGAAGTAGAGAGGATATAAAATGTAGACTGGCAATGGCAAGGAGAGCGTTTCTGAAGCAGAGAAATTTGTTAACATCGAGCACAGATTTAAGTGCCAGGAAGTCGTTTCTGAAAGTATTTGTATGGAGCGTAGCCATGTATGGAAGTGAAACATGGACGATAACTAGTTTGGACATGAAGCTGATAAAAGCTTACGAAATGTGATGCTACAGAAGAATGCTGAAGATTAGGCGGGTAGATCATATAACTACTGAGGAGGTATTGAATAGGATTCGGGAGAAGAGAAGTTTGTGGCACAACTTGACTAGAAGAAGGGTTCGGTTGGTAGGACATGTTCTGAGGCATCAATGGATCACCAATTTAGTACTGGAGGGCACGTGGAGGGTAAAAATCGTAGAGGGAGACCAAGAGATGAATACACTAAGCAGATTCAGAAGGATGTAGGTTGCAGTAGATACTGGGAGACGAAGAAGCTTGCACAGGATAGAGTAGCAGGAGAGCTGCATCAAACCAGTCTCAGAACTGAAGACCACAACAACAACAAACCAAGTGGATGGTGAAGCCATGACACGTCAACAAAATGTCACGCTGGAAACGCCATGCCGCCCTTCTGTACGTCATCAGAATCTCACGCTGTCCTTCTGCCCACTTAACGTCTTGTGACATATTGCATCATTTTACAAATATTCAGTATCAATTTCTACGTAAGTTATAAAGGCACATTTGCATGCCGAGCGTGAGTTTCCGCGGAAACGCGAAATACTAATTAAATAAATGATCAGTGACAAATAAATAAAGCCTATGGCACACAACTGCAGCGCTGTGTCGCTGATAAAACAAAAGCACAATTACGTTACTCTTATGTTTGATTAAAAAAGGAGAGCTCTGGTTGAAGTGGTGCGAGAAGCACGTATTTTTTTATTGTCTGGCACACCGCCATATTTCATGTTATAGAAGAATACTGCGAGTTACAACCACACTAGGCACTCGATTCTGTAAAGAATTTATATTTATAAAAGTAAGTAGGATTATGAACTGTAGGCTTATTCATTGAATATATCTGATTTAACTAACTGTGTAACTTTTTTATGTTTAGTAGACAATCACCTCTGTACGACGTATTGGCATGGCTGGCAAATTATTGTAATATTGAGATTTAGATTATGAGTCCGCACCTACCGCAGCAGTCTTTGGAAACGATTTAATTACGAAGTCCGATTATTCAGTTTTATTTCACGGTCAACTACGAGTAACATTGCCTTTACGAAAAAGCCATTGTCAAGCGTCTGATATCGAATAATTAAACGTCCACGTTCCAGATAAGCAAAATATTAATTACAATTGCAATCACAACCACCATCATACAGATAGAATAATTAATATTTAAATAACAATATATTTTTTTTATTTATTTTATTTATTTTATAAAGTGTTACAGTCTGATCACACGATTTGTTTTTCTTTTTCCTTTTTTTTTGCGGATGTTTATGAAAGACTTCATTCATGTGACCACCTTGGGTGAACCGCGACAGTGCCTGGCAATAGCGATGTTCGCACTACATTCAGACATGTTCAGAAAGGTGCTGGACTATCGTTTGGATGTTTGTCATGCGTCCGATGGAGAATGCATTGAATATTTGTGAAAAGTAAATGAAAAATTTACTCCTAGTTTGTAAATATTCTACCAAGGTTTCATCATCATATAATGGAGAAGCTGAGTCGCAGATAGACACGAGAAGACTGTCAGAAAGTGAGCTTTCGGCCAACGGGGTCTTCCTCGGAAACAGCAACACACACACACACACACACACACACACACACACACACACACATGGACACAGTCTCTGGCTGCTGAGGCCAGCCTCAGATTTGTCTATTTCCAACGAAGGCCATGTTGGCCGAAAGCTCACTTTCTGTCAGTCTTCTTGTGCCTATTTGCGACTCAGCTTATCCGTTATATGGTGAGTAGCATCTATCCTTTTACAGTCCATTCTGGATTTTCCATTGTTTGATTGTACCAACGTTTCATGTCTATACAGGTAAAAGATATACCTCGTGAAATTGAGTGATACTTTTTAAATGAAAAATTTTGTAAACCTGTGCAGAAGATAAAATGTCCCCAATTTTTCATCATGTGGAAGATGTTCTATAGTGAAATCAGACGAATCTTTTTGAAACATCATCTGTACTACTGAACGGCTTATCTGGATCATGCCTCCTGTATGGTTCAAGGTGCAAAAACGCGCTTGCGGGTTGCCTATCTAATGCTTACCGAGAGCAACAAAAATTTGATTTTCAGTACTTTGTATGATTACTGACCGATTTTAAATATTTAAAGTTGTGTCACAAGCTACTGTTTAAGAGATGTAATCTTATTTTACGGGGTTTATCACAGTGAGACAAATATTACAGTTAGAATCTGTGCAAATGTCTTGAGGCAATCCAGTTTATAGTGCGCAGATACCAAGACGAAGCAATCACTCTGTATTTCAGAGTGAGAGCACTTAGTGAGTTGTAACAAACTTTACACATAATTTTAAGCCTTTACGAAACGTTTCTTTCGCTCACGCCCGCAACCAAATGACAAAAGGAAAAAAAGTTTACCGCTTACTACATTTTCGATGGTCATGGAGTAAAGCTGCAGCATCAGACATGAAATTTTGATTTATTTTTCACACACTTTGCAACGCACTTGGAGACAATGTCTGCGTATAGCACTGATTGTATATGCAAAATTATATCATGGCGCGACACTTAGACCAAGGACGAATATAGACCAAGAACCAAGAGTTCGGAATGAGAAGGGTGTGTGACAGGGATGGGAGCCTTTCGGGGCAACTGTTCAATCTACGCTCTGAAGAAGCAATGGCGCAAACAAAACATTGACTGAAGATTTGGATTAAAACTCAGTGTGAAAGGATACAAACGGTAAGATCCGCTGATACGAGTTGCTATCCTCAGAGAAAGTGGCGAAAAGTTAAAGGATATGTGTAATGAGGACAGGATATGGACTGAGACAAAACCAATGAAAGAGGAAGTAAAGAGAAGCAGCAAAAAAATATCGAAAAGCTTAACGTGAAATCTGGTGATTATGAAGTAGGCGAAGTTAAGAAATTCTGCTACCTTGGAAGAAAAATAAATCATGTTGGATGAAGCTAGGAGGATATAAAAAGCAGAATTAGCACAGGGAAAGAGGAAATTCCTGTCTGAAAGACGTCAAACATAGGCCTTAATTTGAGGAAGGAAATTCTAAGACCGTACCTTTTGAGGACATGTAATAGTCGATCATGGACTTTGAGAAAACTGGAACAGCAGGGAATCGAACCGTTTGACATATGGCGCTACAGAAGGATGTTGAAAATTAGGTGCATTGGTACCGTAAGGAATGAGGAGGTTCCCCGCAGAATCGGTGAAGAGAGGAACCTATGGAAAACACTGATATAAGGTACATGATGATAGGAACTGTGCGAAGAAAATAGGGAAAAATTTAATGTAGGTTAATTCTTACAAAGAAGAAGACAGCAACCAGCCAGTATTAATACTGGTATTTATTTAGGTAAATAGCGCCGTTACCAGTTTCCAACTGCCAAGTTTGTCATCAGACGGCTGTTCACATGATTTGCAAGGTACACTTGACATCATCATCATCAGTTTTCGATTTTAATTCTTCCACTGTGACGAAATATTTTTGGTGTGCTGGTGCCCTACGGTAGAAAACAGTGTTAGAAGCACCCTATGTGAAAATAACTAACCTCCAAACGATGAAATACAGAGTAAATAAATATGTGGGTTTAAGTGGTTATGGTACTTACGTCGAAAATTCCTCGCGATTTTGTTGCGAAGTTGCAGGATTGTATTTTTCGAATATTCCAAAATATATCCAGCACTTATATAATTTGTACATCACCATATTGCGCATAGCACCACACACACACACACACACACACACACACACACACACACACCAAAAAGAATTTGCCACATGTGAAGTTATCACAAAGATTACAGATTTACAAATACAACAGTGTCAGAGACGTTCCCTCTCAGAGACATCACAATATACAGATTGCTTTGATTTCGCTGTATGACTGTTTTTAAAGAATAACATAATATAATGAAAATTGAAACACAAAGATAAACCTTACATTTTGAGCATATAATATTACAGATGAAGTTGACAGATGTAGTAACCAGCTTGTGTGAATGCTACTTATATGGTATTATGTAAATACTGTGCTATATACAAGGAGCAACATAGAGATGAGATAAAATGAATAATATGACAGTAACAATTATATTAACATCAAGTAACGTAGCAGTAAAGTTTTTTTCCCTTCCAAGGAATCAAGGTAGCATTACAAGTATTTATATTACAAATAATACCATATTCAGTGAGCATTAATTACAAATAAATTGGAAAAATGTGATGGCCAGTTGAATGAATGTTACTTATATGGTATTGTGTAAACACAGAGCAATAAACAGGTGACAACATATACAGGAGATAAATGAATAATACGACAGTAGTAATTATATTAATGTAGTATTGCACACCACTTTTATTTTTAAATCAGTTTTACAGTTGCAGTAATGTGTGACTGAGCAGGCATATTATGATGTAATACTTTATTTGGATTATTGATTGCATGTTGTTGTTAAAAGGAGTAGTGTTTATTTATGTTTTAAACGAGATAATAAGTGAGTGAAGTTTTGTATAAAGGTTGCATTGGCTAGCTCTGTCTGTTCATTGAGAATATGATGAGGTGATTTGTTTTTATGTGTATATATTTCTATCTCTTCATGAAGATTCATGAGGCTACCTTTCTCAACGTGATGCAATATTTGGATGTGGTCTTCAGTTTTTTTACTCCATGTTTACTGAGAGTTTACTGCAAATGCAGATTTTGAAGGGTTGTTCAGACGTATGGCATCTAAATGTTCTTTGAAACAAATCTCAAAGTTTCTCCTAATCTGTCCAATATAGAAGGAAGGGCATTAGGGAAAAACTTCAGTGGTACTAGACGTAGCTGTAGGAGGAAAAATCTGTAGGGGCAGACATAGGTTGGAATACATCCAGCTGTTCTGAGATGAAGAGGGTGGCACAGGATAGGAATTCGTGGTGGGCCGCATCAAACCAATCAATGGATTAATGACGTCATAAACAGTGAACAACTAGCTTTTGTCTACAATGAAGTCCAAATTTCCCAGACTAATGTCCACCCAGTGTTTGATAAAGAGAGCACTTGGCGACTTGCAACAAAATTTGAACGTAGTTTTGAATCTTTTCTAAACCTTCTCTCGTTTACAGACATAACGTGAAATAATTAGTATATTAACTCATATGTCAAGTACCCTAATCATAAGTCTGAAGTTGTTTTACACATGGTAGTTCGATTATTTATGGAATCGTCGGTTTACTGGCGTGCTCTAAAAAAGCGACTTATGGAACTGCGTGTAAGAGATCTTTTTAGACGTCAGTAAAAAATAATAAAAAAATGCACGGTAGTTACAGAGGAATAAGCTAAATTTCGTGCTGTACACGTGAAGATAAAAGTCTGCGAACTCAAAATAGATGTGGACGCTCCGCCCTGTCTCTTCATTCAAACAGAGAACGTCCTCTGCTACTCAAATATGATGGTAGCACTGAGCCTCGTGTTAGGTCGGACCTGTAAGTTTCCACTGCTTCCCGCGGAACAATGGCTCTTGTTGGGATGATGTGCGGGCGGGCAGACGCCGTCTTTACGCAACCCGTGTTTCCGAGTGGTCCTGCCGTGTTTACCACGATCCTGAAGCTCACGCGTCTGTTAAGATAACGGGTCACCAACTACACGGCACGGGGTCGCTTAATACTCGTGTATATAACTGCTGCCTTCTCGTGTAGGACTTACCTGGTACCGCCGAGTCGTCGTTTTGATACGGTGAGTGGAGAAAAGCGCAAGCCAGCCACGCTGGTGGTAAGCAAGTAGTGAGTGGATCTCTCTGCAGGCGGCACTCAGAACAAACACACATTGACCGAATAATAGCTAATGTAGACTAATGAAATTTCTGGAATATATTTCTCTGGGTAACAGATTTAAGTGATTAACATTGCAAGATCACACATAAATGTAAGCACGAGATAAGCCGTTGAAAATGCGACTTGGCGGTACATTAATAACCAGTGTAATCGTGAGAATGTTGAATGTAAGCTTGCAAACGTCCATCCATCGTGTTGTGCAAGTTCCGGATGTCAGTTTATGGGATGGAGTTCCGTGCCTATTGCACATGCTCGGTCAATAGAGGGACAGTTAATCCTGTTTGCGGATGATTCTGGAGTTGTCGTCTGATGATATCCCATAAGTGCTCGATTGGAGACCGAACTGGTGATTAAGCTGGCCAACGTAGCATGTCCACACTCTGTAGAGCATATTGTGATACAACAGCGGTAAGTGGGTGGGCGTTATCCTGTTGGAAAAAACCCCCCTCGAATAGAATGAAGGCTTTCACGACCGGATGATATAACTGCTGGTAAACCTTTCTAGATGTGAGGTCGTGGTCCAAGAAACTCTTCTGTTCCTGACGTTTCGTCCAGAACTGCGCTGGACATCTTCAGAGGCGCTCCTCCGCTGAGTCTTGCAGACTGACTGGTCGGACGTCCGAGAGCGACATATATACTGTAGGAAAGAGGGCGTTGTCGAAATAACACGTGATGAGAAGAGATAATCCTTGACAAAGGTAAAACTTAACATCGATTGTAGTCTTGTCAAATATAAAATTGTCTGGCTAAGTTTCATTGCCTCCTCTTTTAAAATTATCCTGATAGATATACATTTCAGTGGCTTCTCTACATAGTCGTGGATAATAATTTGACGTTTTAGATAAAAATTCTGTTTCTGAAAACTTCACTTCGTGGTTTCCTGACAGAAGAGCATGCTTCTGCTACAGTTGATTTCTCTATTTTTCCTGGTCGGCAAAGACTTTTCTGCTCTTTTAGCCGTGTATTTACGCTCCTCTTGGTAGTTCCAATATAAACTTTACCACACGTACACGGATTCTGTATACACCTCATGTCGACAGAGAAGGGCGTTTGTCCTTCACAGATTGGAGTAATTGGCTTATTTTCTTTGTTAGTCTAAAGATCGGTCTGATGTCATGTTTCTGTAAAATCTTACTGACCTGATCCGTTATTTTTTTTTTTAATAAAAGGGAGACAAACTGTATTTTTCCGGCGTTGTTGTTGATCCTTGTACTTTGGTCTTCTGTTCCTTGGTCGCAAAATTCTCTTTACCTCTTTCCCTGAGTAGCCATTTTTGTCGAAGGTCAGCTTCAATGGCTAATGAGAAAAATGGCTACTCAGGGAAAGACTACGTCAGTTTATGAGACCGGAGCCGCTACTTCTCAATCAAGTAGCTCCCGCTTGCCAACAGCGCTCGGCAGACTGGATGGTCACCCATCCATGTGCTAGCCCAGCCCGACAGCGTTTAACTTTGGTGATCTGACAGGAACCGATGTTACCACTGCGGTTGTCGCCGGACACGGTGCGCTTCTGGCTGCTTGCTGTGGACTAGGTAGTGACTGGAATGCAGCCTGGCGTAGAACTGACCTCGTGACTGTGTGTCGGTTTGTATCAAGAGAGAATTTCTGTGGGCGTGTCTCGCTACTTCCGTCTCGTTGGAGTGGCCAGCGATGCTCCGATAGCAGGGGGCATCTTTGTGGAGTCGATTGCGGTCAGCAGCGCTACGCCTACCGATTACATCGCAAGTACTGCATTTGGCAGAGACATGAAATGAACGTGCAGATAACGGGGTTGAAATCGACGGAGATGGAATGACACCAAACATCGGCGAAGAAGCCCTCAGAAATTCCGATCTAATGAATGCTTTGTTACAAATTTATCGGTTCAGCTCACATTTCCGTTAGTCGCGACATTTTCATTTCTTTGAAGTTCAGCATTTTTGGCGCTACATCAAGGATACCGTTTCTCGTCACTATATGTTCATTGTCTTTTTTCTAAGTCGTTGTCATGTTGGCGTTGAGTCCAAAGGCTGGTTAGATACATATCTCTTCACTAGTCTACCCTGAGGAACCTTCTTCACTCGTAGTAACTATTGCACCTTTCATCCATTTCACTCAGCTTGTTCTAGTCAAGCCATGATCTCCCTGGACAATTATTATCCTCCACATTTCTATCCGTTACAAAAGTGACGACCCGTCCATGCCTCAAGACGTGTCATGCCAGCAAACCCCTTCTTCTAGTCACGTAGTACCATAAATTTCCGTTCTCCCCATTCAGTACCGTTTCATTGATTATTTCGTCTACCCATCTAATCCTCAGAATTCTACTGTACCTTCACATTTGTAACGCTTCTATTCTCCTCTTCTCTGAAATGTTTGTCGTCCATATTTTACGTACAAGGCTACACTCTAGACAAACAGCTTCAGAAAATAGTTTCCTTACTATAGCCAATCGGCACTTTATATACTCTCCACTTTCGCCATCATCAGTTATTTTGCTGGGTAACTGCACCTACTGTGTGTTCTGTTTCCTTATCTACTTCCCTCAGCATAATCTGATTAAGTTCTGCTTCACTTCATTACACTTTTTTAAAAATTTGCTGAGGTTTATCTTATAAACGCTCACCAAAACACTACACATTCTTATTAATATCAGCCAGCTACACCGCTCTTTAAATGGTTTTTCTTTCTTTTTCAGTTTGCGAATTGACACTTAGGATCACGCTATAATTTCATTTCTTCTCTATCTGAAGTTTCCACTTTCTCCAGTACTCCTTCGTATGGACGCTGTGACGTTGCTTCTGTTCATCCAGTCTACTTAGTTCTTCCAAATTTTGAGTCACGCACCGAAATGTATCCCTATTTAACATCTGAACTTCCTGAATGTTGAACCTTTCCAGATCTTTACGAGCTTCCTTAATCCATGTCGTTTTCTTTTTCCACAGGTAGTCGAATATCGTCTGTGATGATTGTGATGCGGAGTACATAGGCTAGACAGGAAGAAGTTTTGAGACCCTCTTTAAGGAGCACATCAGCGACCCTGGATCAAAATCGGCAGTAGGTGCGCATTTGCAGGAAACGTGTCACCATATCACCGGCATCCAGAACAACGTGTGGGTGTTACACCTGAAAAGTAAGGGCAACACACTTAATGTTTTGGAAGAGGTTCTGAAGAAATCCCCTCGCTTCTCACTTAATGCCCTGACCGATCTGAGGCACAAGGGTCTTTTAGAAAATTTTGATTACTGGAACAGGTAGCCTTACACCTATAGCTTACTTGTTAGTAGGTTCTTTCCAATATATTTTTATGCCTACTCCGGTCCTTACGCATTCAGAACCACCACATTTGTTACTCTTATGGTTATAACTAACTGCCCATTTTTTATATTGGCCACCTAGTATGATATTAGACTTTTTTAAAAAATAGACATAAGGAATTGTTTATCATATGTTCAGCACCCCCAACTCTTCACACATTGTACACGTCATCCGGCCTCTGGCGATTCTCGTGCCACTGCGTGAGCGCTTTCCGGGTTTCGGCCAGTCAGTCAGGCCGTGTCCACTGTCGCGCGACTCCTCTAAACTTGCAAGGTATGTTCTGATATGTTTACATGGTCCTAATTCCTCTGTTTATTCATGCTAATGTTACGCTCTTCGTCGTTTGTGTTTAGGGGAGTTTTATCAGCATTGTATTTAATTTTATTTTCTAGGTCATTGCTGCTCCCATCATTTAAAAAAAACTTAAAAAAAAGATTTTTAAATTTTAACTACCGCTTTCACCAGATGACGGTATATTGGACGTGATTGGTGGGGAGTGGCTACAGGGCTATGTTCAACTTTACTATGTTATAAATAGCGTATGTGAGTACTTTCTTGTTTCATTAAAAAAACTGGCTATTTCAAAGTTTAATTTACACCTCAGAATTGGGGGATCGAATACTTTATATGAGCTCTTAATATACTATTCTTTGTATAGATTGCCTGAGGATGCACCGATAAGCGGTGCGAAAATGGGATTTAATAAAAATCATTCATACGGCCAGTGCGGAATTTTCCTTGAAAAAAAGTCGTATATCCTTTTGGTTAGTCCGGTTTTGTCCATTGTATAGAGATGTTCTAGATATGATAACCTCCTCCTTTTCATGGTCCCCGAGATTTTCTCCACCTTCTTGTAGATTTCAATGTTGCTTCGAAGTTTCTAGCCAGTTTCAACCTGGGCTGGACCCATGATTTTCCGTAATATTCTTCTCTCTAGTATCTCCAGCTTTTCCAACATGTAATTCACTGAGAGGCATTCGTTGGCATACAGGCACTCTGTTTTTACGACAACATTGTAGTGCTTTATTTTGGCATTCCAAGAGATGCATCTTTTGTTGTAAATGTTTTTAGTTAATCCGCAAGCTCTCTCCATTTTTGAGATCGGTACCCCACAGCAACTTTCTCCAGTCCGGTCTCTTGTTGGCTTCATTGAGGTATTTCAATTTTTTTACCCTCTCAATCGCCGCGCGGGATTAGCCGAGCGGTCTAGGGGGCGCTGCAGTCATGGACTGTGCAGCTGGTCCCGGTGGAGGTTCGAGTCCTCCGTCGGGCGTGTGTGTGTGGTTTTGTTCTTAGGATAATTTATGTTAAGTAGTGTGTTCGCTTAGGGACTGATGACCTTAGCAGTTAAGTCCCATAAGATTTCACACACATTTGAACATTTGAACCCTCTCAATCTGTCCAATCTCTGCCTCAAGTAATTGTGGTCCATGTCTGTTATTTGTCATGAATTTGGTCTTCTTCGAGATCCTAAGTCCTGTCTTGCCAGTGATCCTTTCTTGTAGGCTGATCTGTATGGCTGCTTCTTCTGAGTTCTCCACCGATCGAGTTGGTGCAGTGGTTAGCACACTGGACTCGCATTCTGGAGGACGACGGTTCGATCCCGCGTCCGGCCATCCTGATTTAGGTTTTCCCTGATTTTCCTAAATCGCTTCAGGCAAATGCCGGGATGGTTCCTTTGAAAGTGCACGGCCCACTTCCTTTCCCGTCCGTCCCTGACCCGATGGGACCGATGACCTCGCTGTTTGGTAACCTCTCTCAAAGCAATCAACCAATCTTTCCCTGACTTAGATTCCTCCCGATTTTTCTTCCTATTGGGATAACCCCTTGATTTTCAAGTTCTGAATTCCAAATTCTCGCCATCTTCTCCAGGACACAGTCGAATAGTATTGGTGATAATCCATCGCCCTGTCGCACACCTGTCTCGTTTTCAAATGGTTGGGACAATTCTCCCATAAACTTCACTTTGAAAGTTGCACCTGTTAAGGTTTCTCCGATAATGTTTCCCAGCTTGTCTTTGACCCCAAATTCTCTGATGATCCTATCTAGCGTCTCTTTATCCTCCGAGTCAACGGATTTTTTTAAGTCAGTGAAAGAAACCACTAAGTTTATGCCATTCAGCAATCTGTGTCGGATTATTGATTTCAAATTAACAATTTGTTCAGCACAGGAGGGGCCTTCCCGGAACCCACCATGGTGTTCTCCAAAGTGTTTGTCTAGGATTCCTTCAGTTCTATTCAGCAGTATCTTTGGGGGGATTTTTTAGGTGACTGGGAGTAGTGACAAGCCTCTGTAGTTGTTTACATCTTGTTTGTCACCTTTCTTATGGAGTGGGTGGATCACTGCCGTTTGCTATACATCTGGCAGTTTTTCTGTCTCCCATATTTGCTGGAAGACTCGGTGTAGGTCGTGTAGGATTTCCGGTTCCGCATATTCCAGCATTTCTGCTGATATTGATTCTTTTCTGCTGGCCTTGTCGTTTTTGAGATTTCTTAGGGATTCCTTTATTTCTTCTTTTGTTGGTGACATATGATCTTCTAGGTTCTCAGGAGGAGCCAGAAGTTACAGTCTGGTGGTTGGAGATGGGCAGTTGAGCAGCTTCTCGAAGTATCTGGCTCTAGTATATTGCAATTTTCTTGATTGTTCAATCCAATTTTACCCTGTTCATTTTTGAAGCTGGTATCCTTTGAGCTTGTCTTTGAAAGTTTGACAGAAATCTCTGCTATTATTTTTTGTGAAGCTGTCCTGGAGATATTGTAATTTTGCATTCTCAAATGATCGTTCGTCTCTGCGGAATATCCTTGATGTTTCTTTTCTTTGTTTTCTGAATTGTTCCCAGTGTTCCTGAACTTTTCCGTCTTTTCCATGTGTCGACTCTCTTTTCGAGTGCTTTCTAACGTTCTTCATTCCACCAGATTGCCCGTTTTGTCTTTACCAGAAGACCGAGTGTTTTCTTTCGCGGCTTCATTGTCCCTGTACGGAGGTGTTGTAGAGGAGCGCATTTCTTCTCTGAAGTTATTTATAATGTCTCGGTTGATGTTCATTCGGTTGGTGTTATATCTGGTCACTTTGAGTGGATCTCTCTTTCGTTATGGTGGGAGAAAACGCATTTTAACTTTGGAGAAACAGTGATCAGAGTCGAATTTACCATCACTGATTACTTTAACATTCATCAGTTCTCCAGTGTTTGTTCCGGTTATCGCTACATGGTCTAACTGGAATTCTCCTAGGTTAAGATTTGGAGATGGCCATGTCTTTGGTATTATTGGGAGTTTCCGAAAACGACATTAGCTTCAACTGGAAAGTTTTGCAGAGTCCAATGAGCCTTTCTCCGTTCTGATTTGTTCTCCTGTCTGCTGGCTAGTCTCCTATTACGTCTCTATATATTCTTTCTGCCCCGATCTGTGCGTTGAAGTCTCCCAGAAGCATTTTTGTATGGTTGACAGGTATCTTGGTGAATTTCGTGCCCAGTAGATCCCGAAAGTCATGTACTTTCTGTGGGTTCTTCTTTTTGTCTCCGTTAGTTGGAGCATGGCAGTTTATGAGACTGTATTTCTTGTCTTTGCGCTTGATTGTCAGTATGAATAATATTTCAGGGTTTGTATACGTAAAAGGCAGGCCCCAGGAGAAGGGTGTTAATCATTATCTTTATTACTGGCTTTCCTTTGAATACTCTGTGGTGTTTTTCGTCCTTGATGTATTCATCTAAGAATCTGTTCTCTTGTACAGCCAAGATCTGAATTTCGTGGTTGTCCAGGAGCTTTTACAATTCTTTCTTTTTTACCGACTCGGACGAGTGAATTCACGTTTACGGTCCCAATTAAGTATTTCCTCCTGAATTTCAGTTTGGAAGGTGTTTCAAGACGCTCCGACTCATCTTGTTTGCAGGTGGTGGAACTCTTTAGAATCCTAGGTCCCGTGGCATTGCGCATTACAATGGTGGATTCCTTTTTCAAGGGATCACCTGGGATAGTGTTCTCATTCAGTGACATTTCCATTTTGCGTATTAAATTGTTTTGTGTAGGTGGAGGAAATAAATTCCAAAGTAAGATCGGACTGTTAGTCCGAAATGATTGTTTTTAGTGGTTTACTCCACTAGATTCTTCCGATCTCTCAGCCTTTGGGAACTGAGATTCCTCTTCCGCCTTTGAGACCGTTGACCGGGTTTCACTTAGTAACCGTAGGCAGGGGAACAAACACGCCGGGTACGCGGCTTTTCCTCCTTTCGCGCCTGCGACGTTCGCCATGACTGTCTCAATGCAGGATCGCGCTCTGCTTGTAAAGCTGTATTACAAGAATGATGACTGTGCACACGTCACTCTGCAGAAGTTCCGGACACTGAAGGGTTTAAAAAAAGGCATTGGTCGGTTGACTGACGTGGGTCTGGAGAAAATGATTCGGAAATTCGAAAAGACGGGTTCTTTTGGTGTGCAACCTGGTAGAGGGAGGAAACGAATTGATTCGACGTCAGTGGAAGCAGTGGCCACAGCAGTGCAGGAGGAGACGAGTGGTGGTGTGCAAACGTATAGTGCACGGGGAATTGGCAGAACATTGGACATACCTATGAGCACGGTCCGTAAAATCCTATTAAACATCCTTCTTTGCTATCCATTCAAAATTACCCATGTGCACGAGTTGCTTCCTGTTGACCTGCCAGAAAGAGACACCTTTGCTTTAGAATTTATTGCTCGCATGGAAGTGGACAATGATTGGCTGCGGAAGATTTTATGGACAGACGAATCCCATTTCCGTCTGACACAATATGTCAATGCACAGAATTGTCGAATATGGGCAACGGAAAATCCCTACGCAAATCAGCCAGTACCACTTCATCCTGAAAACTTAACTATGTGGTGCGGCTTTATGGCATCATTTATCATAGGGCCATATTTTTCCGAAGAGACAGGTGGTTCCGGTCCTGTTACCTGTACCGTCACTGGTAAGGGCTGTGAGTGTATTTTGCGCAACCACGTCATTCCAGCTCTCCAACAGCGTGGATGTGTGAATGGGATCATTTTTATACAAGCTGGTGTACCACCGCACATTGCAAATCCAGTTAAGCAGCTGCTGAAGCACCATTTGGGAAATGCCAGAATTATCAGCCGTCATTTCCGTACAGCCTGGCCGTCCCGATCACCTGACCTTAATCCGTGTGACTTCTGGCTGTGGGGCTATCTGAAAGAGGTTGTGTTCAATGTTCCGATTGCAAACTTAGCTCAGTTGAAGGCACACATTACGCAACAAATTCTGAACGTGACCCCGGAAACACTTCGATCAGTTGTGGAACAAGCTGTTTCTCGATTTCAACTTGGTGCAGAAAACGGTGGACAACATACTGAACACGTTTTGTGCCAGTCACACGGAAATTAATAATCCGATTTGACTGCGCTTGATGCTTTTTATGCGGTTTCTGGCCTCAGGCTAGTTAAAAACCGATGTGATTGATGCTTTTTATGCGGTTTTTGGCCTCAGGACAATTAAAAACCGATTTTTCCCATCCGATGTGATATGACGTTGCCGTGGTGGATGGGCTTACGTAACTGACAGTATCACACCTGTACGCCCATGCACACTGAGTAGCACAGTTTGTTTAACGTCAAACGTACACCTTAGGCATTGTTGTATGATTCATTTGTCATTTTTAGTCGACCACTTACAGCGCCGTCTATTGCTACATTTTGTAACTATTTATTTTTCTTCTGCCATTCGTTTTCCCCCTTCTCCGATAATACTGTGTTGCAATTTGACGTCATTCTGACCAGTGGTGTTATTTCTACAGCTGTTTGAATGTTTAACTTTAATTATAATGACCTTGTATTTACAGAGCTCCTGACGCTGTCAGTATGCCGAAATGGGCTCACCGTGGGTGATTTATAAAATAAAAACCATTTGAAGAGCAGTGGAGCTGGCTGATATCAATAATAATCATGTAATTAGATGACATATTTTGCACTGCAAGCCCCAAAGAATAAAGTTATTAATTGTGTTCAACGGTGTTCCAAGTGCTTTTCCACGTATGAAAGAATTACAATATCGTCGGCAAAGCCAAAGTTTTTAAATGAGGAGCATCGTTTCAAATTGTATAAAGTGCACGGATCATAATTTTAGAGTAAGCGAGAAAGCGTTTCGCTGCCTAACCAAATGAAGTATGTCAAACTTCTCGATGGCAGGACCTAGCTTTTACATCACGTCGCAGAATTAGTCATGATTGAAGTCATTTCCCAACGTATAAAGGCCTCATGCATTTAATATGTTTTGAACCAATTCACTGAACATAATACGTTTTTTCTTCAATCACGTTTCCACATAATATGATTTGAAAACGTTCGTTTCAATTTTGTTATCTCCACAAAATGAGATTTTTACTCTGCAGCTGAGTGTGCGTTGATATGAAACTTCCTGGAATATTAAAACTGTGTGCCGGACCGAGACTACGACTCGGGACTTTTGCCTTTCGCCGGCAGGTGCTCTACCCCCTGAACCTGTGGTCTTGTTTCCGTTTATTCGATATACTATAAACTTCATTTTTGGCTTGTACCGGGTGGAATATTGCGATGCTTTCATCCTTAAACCTGACTTCTTTGTGATTACAAGGCGGCTCAAAATTAGTTAATGTGGATGTTGGTTAAAATACCCGAAACAAAATAGTCTCCTCATGTTGTAACTACAGATAGGAAAGCCCTATCAAAGTATAAAAACACCCATTTATGCAGTCTTTCCCACAAGCATAACAGATCAGTACATCGACGTCATAAATTTTACTTAAAATGACCATTCCTAAAGTACATCAGGTGTTATTACCCACTGAGCTTCCATTTCATTCTGCATTTTAGTTTTCGTAGCTCTCATTCACATTCTACTTCCTTTCGATCACTCTGCCATGGGCAAACATCCCGCCAATAATGATCGAAAGTGCACAGTCATGCAATCGAAATGGTTCAAATGGCTCTGAGCACTATGGGACTTAACTGCTGAGGTCATCAGTCCCCTAGAACTTAGAACTACTTAAACCTAACTAACCTAAGGACATCACACACATCCATGTCCGAGGCAGGATTCGAACCTGCGACCGTAGCGGTCGCGCGGTTCCAGACTGTAGCGCCTAGAACCGCTCGACCACTTCGGCCGGCTGTCATGCAATCAACATCACTCTGGGAGCAGCAAAATGAATATAGTGGGGACAGCAAACATATGAGTGGGCTAATAAAAGCAGGCTTGGAAACATGTCTTGAACGATTTGATCCGATTCACGTTTGTCAGCACTAAATTACTATGGAATAGAATACGAAGTTATCCGATCTCACTCAACAACGTTAAAGGGACATACCACAATTGGGGTGAAAACGCATCAAACTATATTTTGACCTCGGCTGCATTTAACATGTTTCGAAACGATGCTCCTCGAGTCTTCTCTCTGAATGGGATATGCTACAATCCTGTCTCACTCGCTTTCAGTTATATATTTCGTTTCATGTCCTTCGACTCTTAAAACCGCATATCCACTCATTAGACGTCAGTTGCATTAATTGAGTCGGCATGAATTCCTTGCCGCAGATTTAGCTGCGATCGTCTGTGACATTTGCATGACATCTGTTTCTCTCTCTCTCTCTCTCTCTCTCTCTCTCTCTCTCTCTCTCTCTCTCTCTCTCTTATTGCGCTCGGAGAATAATCTGCGTTTGTCCTGAGGAGGAGACAGTAGTGGCGAAGTTTCAGTCGGACTTAATCACATAAAAGCTTATGACGGCTGTTCACGTAAATGCAGAAGCAGAACCGCAGGTGATAGTTCGGGACTGACATAGATTTACGTTTTCACGAAACATCCAGGTGTATTTGGCTCGCTATGAAAATGGTCTTTTATTCTAAATATCATAGGCTCTAAGAGCAGTTTCATAGGGCAGAAATTACATATATAGGGTGATTCTAAAAGAAAGAATAGATTTCAGTTGTTTATTATGGACAAACTATTAAAGACAGAAACACATCGCGCAAGTCACTGGATAGAGGAAGGTTCGGATTCGGAGTTTTATGTTGACACAGAGACTATATCGTACACACAAAATGGGCGCCATGCATTTCACGTGCAACATGGAAACGGTAGTCCATTTCATTCCACACACGAAGCAACAGGTCCTTGTTTATTGAATCGACAGCTTCAACAATTCGATTTCTCGACTCTGGAAGAGTAGCTGCCATTGATGGGACAAAGACGTACACCCACAACAACAACAAAATGGCAAAGTGTGAGGCCTGGTGGCCTGGGAGGCCAAAAGCAATGAACATTTTGTTGTCCACCTCTTCCAGTCCAACGCTGTGGGAGGGTGTTGTTAAGATAACGCCACATCTCAAGGCGAAAATGGGGCGGGGCGCCGTCATGCATAAAAATGCAATCACTGGCATCTTCGTGAAGTTGAGGAAACTACCAATTGTGGAACATGTTCAGGTAGGACATTTTCGCCACAGGTCTTAAACTTAGTGAACAAGACCGGTACAGAACACATTCAGTTTCGCTGAGTCTCTTTCATATTCGACGACGACGTCAGGATTTTGTGAGCCCCCCCCCCACCCCCCCTCCCAAATTCTTACATTATGGCGGTTTACTTTACTCGACAGATGAAATGTCGATTCGTCCGAAGAGATAAGTCGTTTGGGGAAAGTGCCTGATCCTGGAGAACTGAAATGCAACATTCGTATCTTCTGTTACGGCCGCCAGGACGCAACTGCAGCAGTAACTGCAACTTGTAAACCTTCATATACAGGCTTCGTTTCAGAACACGGCACACCGTTTTTGGAGGAAGTTGAAGTTCCTGACCATTAACGTCAAATTCCGGTGTACTGTCCTAACTGATAAGTCCCACATTCCGGCCGGTGTGGCTGAGCGGTTCTAGGCGCTTCAGTCTGGAACCGCGGGACCGCTACGGCGCAGGTTCGAATCCTGCCTCGGGCATGGATGTGTGTGATGTCCTTAGGTTAGTTAGGTTTAAGTAGTTGTAAGTTCTAGGCGACTGATGACCTCAGATGTTAAGTCCCCATAGTGCTCAGAGCCAGCCATTAAGTCCCACATTGATTTCTGCGGTTATCTCACTCAGTGTTGCTTGTCTGTTAGCACTGACAACTCTACGCAAACACCATTGCTATCGGAAGTCAAGTGAAGGCCGTTGGCCAGTGCGTTATACACGATGAGAGGTAATGCCTGAAATCTGATATTCTCGCCCCACTCTGTAGATCACAGAATACTGAATTCCCTAACGATTTGCGAAATGGATCACTCTCCCACGGGTAAACAGCCCGCCAATAGTGATCGAGAGTGCTCAGTCATGCAATCAACATCACACTGTGAGCTGAAAAATGAATATAGTGGGAACAGCAAACATATGAGTGGGCTAATAACGCAGGCTTGGAAACATGTCTTGAACATTTTGACCTGTCGGTTGTGGTATCTGTTGTGGATTGGCAAGACAGCCAACCCACTATGAGAGGAAGCCGAACGCGTTTTAGCTCACGCAGGCTGGCGTGAGGTTTGGAACAGGTCAAGGAAATCAGACTAACAAAAAACGTACATAGCTGCTGGAATACTTAACTTTAACCCATAATTGGTGAACATCGCTCTTGACGGTACATGTTTTGCGGCATCAATAGTAACTGGTAATGGCGCCTTACTAGGTCGTAGCAAATGACGTAGCTGAAGGCTATGCTAGCTATCGTCTCGGCAAGTGAGAGTGTATTTTGTCAGTGAACCATCGCTAGCAAAGTCGGCTGTACAACTGGGGCGAGTGCTAGGAAGTCTCTCTAGACCTGCCGTGTGGCGGCGCTCGGTCTGCAATCACTGATAGTAGCGACACGCGGGTCCGACGTTTACTAACGGACCGCGGCCGATTTAAAGGCTACCACCTAGCAAGTGTGGTGTCTGGCGGTGACACCACAGTATCAATAATACGATTTGATCCGATTCATGTTTTTAAGCACTAAATTACTACGGGAGAGAGTACGAAATTACCAGATCTGACTCAACGACGTTAAAGGGGCATACCACAATTGGGGTGAAAACGCATCAAACTATATTTTGAGCTCGGCTGCATTTAATATGTTTTCAAACCATGCTCCTCGAATCCTCTCTCTGAATGGGATATGCTACAATCCTGTCTCACTCGCTTTCAGTAATATATTTCGTTTCACGTCATTCGACTCTTAAAACCGCATATCCACTCATTCCGCTTTCGAAGTCTGTCAATTTCCGTCGTGTGGCCATAATCACGTGGAAACCTTTCCGCACGAATCGCCTGAGTACAAATGACAGCTCCGGCAATTCACTGCCCTTATATACCCTGTGTACGCGATGCTACCGCCACCTGTATATGTGCATACTGCTATCCCATGATTTTTGTCATCTCGGTGCAATTAGCTGTAAAATAGTGATCTTGAAGCTTTTGTCTCTATCGCAAAAACATTAAAATCTAAATGAGCTTTATTTCATCGACACTTAAAATTAGGCCATGGCAGTGTAGTGTGTTAAACTGATCTGAGGATAATGGGACAATAAATACACTGAAGAAAAGGAGGAAAGAAAGAAAAACGTGGGGCACTCATAATTCATGGTTGGATGTCAATGTAGCTTCGTAGATGTACATCTGATGTAAATGATTACAGTAACAACTCTCTCTGACAGGTACAGTGCCCACCCAAGTCCCTGCCTGGCAGGGTATATAAGAGCCGTAAATACAGTCATGTGTTGATGGATCACAGTCAACGACATGGAGATGCCTTCTTCCCGACAGGGTCACCAGGCGCGCAAACCGAGTTTGAAGCGAACCTCATTAGTGGTCTCCATTTGGCAGGCTCGTTGAATCGGACAGTATCCAGACTTGTGGGGCATCTGGATGTGACAGGTGCCTGATCTTGGTCTGCATGGGAAGGCGAGGGTAGACATAACTAGTCGTGAACATTCAGGTTGATCGCGTCTCACCACCACAAGCGAGGATCGGTCTATTCTACACCAACGGCATCGTAGCCCTGTCACATCTGCCCCTCCCATCCGGGAACAAATAGTGTTATGTCATGTGTCATGCTGCACCATGGCTAGAAGACAAACGGTAGCCGTCTTGGGGGAAATACCGTCCCTGTGTCGGTTGCTGTTAATACTACAATACAAACGGCTGCGTATGCAGTCGTGCAGTGGCTGGGGAGCATGCACTGCTAATAAAAGGAAGCGCATTATGTTCAACGATGGAGTTTGGTTGAGCACTGTCGCAGATGACCACCGTCAGCAAGTAAGGCGGCGACCTCGGGAGAGATTGTAATTTTCCAGTCTTAGGTTTGGAGAGGCACAGCACTGTTACTGCTGCCGTCACGATGTGGGGAACCATTCGGAATCACCTGGTGTAACGTCCTGTTGTGACTGAAAGAACCCTGACGGTGCAACGGTACTTCACGGGTATCCTTCGGCTTCATATACACGAAAAAAAGCCGTACCACCAAGTAACTACCAAATGGGGCTGGAAACGGTAGATGTGATGCACATGTACAGACAAACAAGTAACTGCAATTTCAGAAAAGTTGGATGATACATTCAACAGCAAGAACTTTACAAACTGAACTAGTCAGTAAAGCCTTGGTCCACCTGTGGCCCTTAGGCAAGTAGTTATTCAGCTTGACACTGATTGTCGGAGTTGTTGGATGTTCTCCAAAGGATCATCGTGCCAAATTCTGTCCAACTGGTGAGACAGATCATCAAAATCCTGAACTGGTTGTAGGGCCCTGCCCATAATGCTCCAAACTTTCTCAGTTGAGGAGAGATCCGACGATTTTGTTGACCAATGTAAGGTCTGGCAAAAACGGAGAAAAGTAGTAGAGACTCTCGCCGTGTGCGCGTGGGCGTTATCTTGCTGAAACTTGACTTGCTATGAAGAGCAACGAAACGACGTACTGCTGTGCTGTGAGTATAGCGCGGATGACAACCGAAGGGGTCCTGCTACGAAGATACATGGCACCCCAGATCATCACTCTTGGCTGTCAGGCCACATAGCGGGCGACAGGTTGGTACCTCATCACTGTCTGGTCTCTAGACACTTCTTCACTGGTCTTCGGGTCTCAATTTGAAGTGGAACTCATCACAGAAGACAGTTCTACTCCATTCAGTGTGAGTTAAATCCGAAAACTGTGACGCTCCAGACAACTGTGGGATGTCAACCTGACTGTTGCCTGCCATATGGCCGATGACCGTGCAGCGTGCAGGCTGAACACAGGAGGAACGTAGATACAGGAACCATCGGTATAACAGGTGTACATTGTTGTAGCTGCGTTGTCAAGGTACCAGAGCTCCAAGCTCTAATAAAAAGCACTGATGCTCAAATCTTTATACGCTCTGAAAGCTGGCTAAAGCCAGGGATAAGGACGTCCCTGCACATGTATCACTGTTCAATCAGAAACTTCTTCAGCGATCTAAAATGTGGAAATTACTTTATCTATATCTGCATGGATTATCTACGCCCCTTTTTCTTTCCGTTCATGACAAACCATCCTGGGCCGACATTTCAGCAAAATAATGCACAGCCGCATACAGTTAAAACTTCTTGTGCTTGTCTTCGTGCCTGAAATACCCTATCTTGGGCAGAAAAGTAGCCGAACTTCTCTCCAATCGACAACTGAGAACGTTTGAAGCATTATAGGCAGGGCCCTCCAACCATCTCCGGATTTTGACTATCTAACTCGTGAGTTGGGGAGTATTTGTCACGATATCCCTCATGAAGACATCCTACAACTCTATCAATCAATTGCAAACCAAATAACTGCTTGCATAATGGCCAGTACATAATGGTCTGTACATGTACATCACATCAACGCATTTCCGTCTCATTAGAATAATTACTTCGTGGTGCATCGTTTTCTTCTCTTTTAGTGTGTATTATGCGTCATGCAACTCTATCGTCGCGCCATTTTTCAACAGGGCAACGTTCGTCCACACATGGTTTGTGTCCATATGAAGTGCGTGGATGATATTGAGGTACTCCCAAGGCCAGAAAAATTCCGAGATGTGTACTGGGTAGAACATGTGTGGGATCAGCTTGGATGTCAACACCACACCAGTGACAGCGACCAGTTACAGCAGTTGTGGGCCACTTTGCCTCCAGAGAAGGTACACCATGTGATCAAAAGTATCGGGACACCCCCAAAAACATACGTTTTTCATATTATGTGCATTGTTCTGCCACCTAATGCTAGGTACTCCATATTAGCGACCTCAGTAGCCTCCAGAGAAGGTACACCATGTGATCAAAAGTATCGGGACACCCCCAAAAACATACGTTTTTCATATTATGTGCATTGTTCTGCCACCTAATGCTAGGTACTCCATATTAGCGACCTCAGTAGTCATTAGACATCGTAAGAGAGCAGAATGGGGCGCACCGCGTAATTCATGGACTTCGAACGTGGTCAGATGATTGGGTGTCAATTGTGTCATACGTCTGTACACGAGATTTCCACACTCCTAAACATCCCTAGGTCCACTGTTTCCGATGTGATAGTGAAGTGGAAACCGGAAGGGACACGTACAGCACAAAAGCGTACAGGCCGACCTCGTCTGTTGACTGACAGAGGCCGCCGACACGTTGAAGAGGGTCGTAATGTGTAATAGGCAGACATCTATCCAGACCATCACACAGGAATTCCAAAACGCGTCAGGATCCACTGCAAGTACTATGACAGTTAGGCGGAAGGTGAGAAATCTTGGATTTCATGGTCGAGCGGCTGCTCATAATCCACACATCACGCCAGTAAATGCCAAACGAAGCCTCGCTTGGTGTAAGGAGCGTAAACAGTGGTCGATTGAACAGCGGAAAAACGTTGTGTGGAGTGACGAATCACCGTACATAATGCGGCGATCGGCTGGCAGGGAGTGGATATGGCGAATGCCCGGTGAACGTCCTCTGCCAGAGTTTGTAGTGCCAACAGTAAAATTCGGAGGCGGTGGTGTTATGGTGTGGTCGTATTTTTCATGGAGGGGGCTTACACCCAGGGTTGTTTTGGTGTCACTATCGCAGCACAGGCCTACATTGATGTTTTAAGCACCTTCTTGCTTTCCACTGTTGAAGAGCAAATCCGGGATGGCGATTGCATTTTTCAACACGATCGAGCACCTGTTTATAATGCACGGCCTGTGGCGGAGTGGTTACACGACAATAACATCCCTGTAATGGACTGGTCTGTACAGAGTCCTGACTTGAATGCTACAGAACACCTTTGGAATGCTTTGGAACGCCGACTTCGTGCCAGGCCTCTCCGACCGACATTGATACTTCTCCTCGGTGCAGCACTCCGTGAAGAATGGGCTGCCATTCCCCAAGGAACCTTCCAGCACCTGACTGAACGTATACCTGCTATAGTGTAAGCTGTCATCAAGGCTGATGGTGGGCCAACACCACATTGAATTCCAGCATTGCCGATGGAGGGCACCACGAACTTGTAAATCCTCTTCAGCCATTTTGATCCAATAGTGTATAGTGACTTTATGACACCCATGTGAAACGAATAAGTGCATGCTTCCAGGCCAGAGGAATTACATTGTCAGCTGATAGTGGGCTCATACTGACATCTTCTTTGTCAATTTGAGTCGATTTTTTATTCACTGAAATAACATCACATACCCTATCAACATGTCAAGTTTCATGTCGTTTCCTCTTCTGTTTTCTTCATTTTTTACGTCATCCGGTGGGTTTTTTCTTCTAGGAACATCGTTACCACATTACTTCTTTCCGTAAAAATCTAGTGTAAAGACATTGGCAGTAAAAACTGAAAAAATTCGTACATACGTGAGTACTTACTAACACGTCTGTTTCCACCAGGAGCAGCGTGCTGTACGACCGTATTAATGACATCCACCGTACGAGGAATGACAGCAACGATTGTAAATTTTTCATCTGTTTATAGCAGCTACCGTGTAGCTATCTTCAGTACCGTTACATCCAAGTCATGATGACTCATCACGACTGAAGATAGCTACACGGTAGCCGAAATAGGTCTCCAATAAAGAGATTAAAAATTTACGACCTATGCCTCCTATCTTGAACTTACAGACAGCCAACAAATACGTAATGCAAAGAGAGGGAAAGAATTTCAGGTCACCTCCTCCACACACCGTATTGTGGCTGCTGTTACTGAAAAGCGGCCGCAGCAGATGCGACTTCAGATCGCATCCATCACAGCTGCGAGAACTATAGGGAAAGTAATGTCCGATAGGTGGCGAAATGGAAACGACAGTGAAAATCGGATGAAGCTTTCCACAGATGTGTTTGGCAGTGTCTGTAGTACGCCAGTTGATCGCTTCATGTCGCTGTTTTTAATTCTGGGCACACAGTGAACACGTGAAGATGCCTGGAACAGTAATGTCTCCCGCCAAGTATGGACACCAGCTGTGACGTTTCGCCTGATTTCACGCAACCCCACACAAAGTAATTGTCACGCATTTCCTTCTTCATGACGATTCTCGACCGTACACTGCAGGGGTAGTGAGGACGCTACTGTAATGCTTTCGATGGAAAGTGTTTGATCACCTACTATACAGCCCAGCCTTGGCTGCCAATGACTTTCATCTCTGCTCACATGAACAGCTGGCTATGAAGACAAGATTTTGGCACAGAGAATGAACTGTAGACCAGCAGAATTGGCGGGTATCAGAAAGTTGGTAGACCGCTACGACATATGTATAAGAAGAAGCGCCGACTATATAGAGAAGTAGATGAAGGTGTAACAAACTGTTCGAAATAAAACATTTTTTATTTTCACTGTGGTTTCCAGTTCGCGACTGATTTGACGTGTTCCTCCCACAAACGACCAAGAACTATAATAGAAACACGGAACGTTTCTATCTGACCTCTGCATTTTGACAGAAAACTGTTAGATTGCCGCTTCCCAAATCTACTCTAAGTTTCTAGTGACAGGGCTATTAACGTTTCTTTAAACTCTAGAATATCCCAATTGTAGAATCTGCAACACTCATTGCTGCACGTACTCCTGATATCATTGTAATCTGAGACAAACTTAGCGTTTAAGTTCCATGATTTAATCACACATTTTTGTCTTGACTTTCCGCAGATCTACCCGCAACGCAGCCATGGCACCGACCGCAGAGTTCCTGTCTTCGCCGCGCGTGAAGAGCTTCAACCAGAATATGAATAACGTCTACGACAAAGGCCTGGTGAAAATCACTCCTTCCAAATGTACACTGCCCGTGGAGTTCATGGAAGACGTGCAGGCGATCCTGGATTTCGAGGTTAAACCAGACGACGTGTGGCTGGTCACGTTCCCGAAGTGCGGTGAGCGGCCACGTCTTGCTAACATTTCCTGTCGTGCGTCTGGAGTCTAGGAGACACCCAGGCAGACTACTTCTCACACCCGAGTAAAACTCTGTGCCGGACCGAGACTCGAACTCGGGACCTTTCCCTTTCGCAGGCGAGTGCTCTACGAGCTGAAATACTCGAGTTCAGGTAGCTCAAATGGCACACCACTGCGAAACGCAAAGTTCTCGGGTTCGAGTCTCGGTCCTGCACACAGTTTAAATCGACCAGGAGGTTTCAGATCAGTGCAGAATGAATACGCATTTATACAGGGAGGTCCATTGATCGTGACCGGGCCAAATATCTCACGAAATAAGCGTCAAACGGAAAAACTACAAAGAACGAAACGCGTCTACCTTGAAGGGGGAAACCAGATGGCGCTATGGTTGGCCCGCTAGAAGGCGCTGCCATAGGTCAAACGGATATCAACGGCGGTTCTTTTTTTTTTAATAGGAACCAACATTTTTATTACATATTCGTATATTACGTAAAGAAACATGAATGTTTTAGTTGGACCGCTTTTTTCGCTTTGTGATAGATGGCGTTGTAATAGTCACAGACATATGGCTCACAATTTTAGACGAACAGTTGGGAACAGGTAGGTGTTTTAAATTAAAATACAGAACGTAGGTACCTTTGAATATTTTATTTCGGTTGTTCCAATGTGATACATGTGCCTTTGTGAACTTATCATTTCTAAGTACGCATGCTGTTACATCGTGATTACCTGTAAATACCACATTAATGCAATAAATGCTCAAAATGATGTCCGTCACCCTCAATGCATTTGACAATACGTGTAACGACATTCTTCTCAACAGTGAGTAGTTCGCCTTCCGTAATGTTCGCACATGCATTGACAATGGGCTGACGCATGTTGTCAGCCGTTGTCGGTGGATCCCACAGAAGAAATCCGGGGACGTCAGATCCGGTGAACGTGCGTGCCATGGTATGGTGCTTCGACGACCAATCCACCTGTCCTGAAATGTGCTATTCAATACCGCTTCAACTGCACGCGAGCTATGTGCCGGACATCCATTATGTTGGAAGTACATCGCGATTCTGTCATGCAGTGAAACGTCTTGTGGTAACATCGGTAGAACATTACGTAGGAAATCATCATACATTGCACCATTTAGATTGCCATCGATAAAATGTGGGCCAATTATCCTTCCTCCCACAATGCCACACCATACATTAACTCGCCAAGGTCGCAGCCATCGTGGATTTTCCGTTGCCGTTACCGCTGTTGGTAAATGACGCTTCGTCGCTAAATAGAACGCGTGCAAAAAATCTGTCATCGTCCCGTAATTTCTCCTGTGCCCAGTGGCAGAACTGTACACGACGTTCAAAGTCGTCGCCATGCAATTCCTGGTGCATAGAAATATTGTTCGGGTGCAATCGATGTTGCTGTAGCATTCTCAACACCGACATTTTTGAGATTCCCGATTCTCGCGCAGTTTGTCTGCTACAGATGTGTGGATTAGCCCCGACAGCAGCTAAAACATCTACTTGGGCATCATCATTTGTTACATGTCGTTGTTGTCGTTTCATATGTGGCTCAACACTTCCTGTTTCCTTAAATAAAGTAACTATCCATCGAACGGTCCGGACACTTGGATGATGTCGTCCAGGATACTGAGCAGCATACATAACACACGCCCGTTGGGCATTTTGATCACAATAGCCATACATCAACACGATATCGACCTTTTCCGCAATTGGTAAATGGTCCATTTTAACATGGGTAATGTATCACGAAGCAAATACCGTCCGCACTGGCGGAATGTTACGTGATACCACGTACTTATACGTTTGTGACTATTACAGCGCCATCTATCACATAGCGAAAAAAGTGGTCCAAATAAAACATTCATATTTCTTTACGTACTACACAAATGTGTAATAAAAATGGGGGTTCCTATTTAGAAAAACGCAGTTGATATCCGTTTGACCTATTGCAGCGCCATCTAGCGGGCCAACCATAGCTCCGTTTCCCCCTTCTAGCTAGTCGAGTTTCGTTCTTTGTAGTTTTTTCGTTTGATGCTTATTACGTGAGATATTTGGCCCGGTCACTATCAATGGACCACCCTGTATATCTTCTCTAACTCACCAGTGCGTGCTGCGGTCATTGAAGATGTTTCTGAGTAAGTAATGTACCAGAGGAGATGGTTTTGCCTTAGCCCCCTTAAGATTTTCCTTGCATATAGAGCTTTCTGACAATTTTATGGCACTCAGCCGGGGCATCATTATTTCTCTTTCTGATATTTCTAATGGAAACGTAACGGCCATTAAAGTAAAGAAGGAGAAAAAGAATCCGCAACGACTGACTACTTTTACAGTTCATTTATGTGGTCAGTAACTACCTAGTGGTTCCGAGCTCTCGTGGCTCACCTTTAGTGTGGTACGTGCATTTAATGGAAGTTACTGGGACAGTTAATCGAAGAATGGACCAAAAAGTGTCACTGGAAATGTACAAGATGTGGATGTCGTACGGTATTGTTCACTGGCGAACCCCAGGTGTGGATTGAGCCGCCTGTCGGAAGCAGTATTCAGTACTCCACGCACATTGGCCCCTTCCCTTGCATATTTGGGAGAGTTGTGTCCTATGTGTATTTGTGGAGTTCAGGTCAGTGTAATGCACGTGTGTGCGGCGTAGTGTTAGGTTTGCGCTGCTACGGGTGAACGGAAGGGAGAGACTTGAAACCCTGTGGCAGCAAATAGTCTGGTCTTCTGGAATAGCAGCGAGCGGGTGACCGGGCTTAACATACCCATCCGACAGACGGGTCACACCCAGACAGCGCACATGACCTCACTACATGGGGCACTGCAGAGAGTATCATTAACGTCGATATGCAGTAGGATTTTAGAGCATTATTGTATTCGAACATTACGAAGTACCTCGAAGACAACGGTATATTAAGACACAGTCAACACGGATTTAGAAAACATAGTTCTTGTGAAACGCAACAAGCTCTTTACTCACACGAGGTGTTGAGTGCTATTGACAAGAGATTTTCAATTGATTCCGTATTTCTAGATTTCCGGAAGTCTTTTGACACTGCACCGCACAAGCGGCTTGTAGTGAAATTGCGTACTTATGGAATATCGTCTCAGTTATGTGACTGGATTCTTGAGTTTTCTGGCGGTAAAGTCACAGTAGATAGTAACTGAAATTTTAATATCACTTCATGACGGGTAAGGCAGGCTATGACATAGGTCATTGCTCAGTGATGCGATGGCTCGTAAGACGTTTCCCACAAGAGTCTATTTAGTTGAGCATGACTAAAGAAAAACCAAGGTTCCTACATAGAAGGTTGGGCCAATGTGTTCGGCAGCGATCGGGCGCTTTCGTGTGACGTCACTGTCGAGAAGCGTCAGTAGCGCGAGACGTTAGCATATGGCACTATAGCCCTTAAACCAACATTAATTTACGAAAAGTGACGGGCAATATAATGAATTATGGATTCGAACGAAGCTTACCAATACAGGGACTAATACCTGCTACGACTGTGAAACTCTTATATTGTCTCTCTGGTAATGACAAAAGTACAACTACAGATTTGCGGCTCCCCCTCAATTTATATTCTATTACTCAATATTTTTTGTTAGATAACAACAATCTGGTACGCTTCAGTCCCTTTTTATATATTTTACAATTTTTAATAGTACTGGAAACGCAACAATTACAAGAGCTTTCAGTTTACTAAACACATTTTGTGCATCACAGTCGGCAATAGTGTGTACCATCTTTTTCATGCAGGTATTAAGCAGCAACCGTACGTCTAGTTAGTTGAGACATTACTACACATAATGATACAGAAGCCCTGTTTGATGAACTCACATTCAAAAATTTTAAGAAGAATTTAAATACTGTAATCAGATCTGGAGGGGACTACAGAAGCTCTCCACCTGTGTGCTGCCTTCTGCTGCTGCTGTTTGGCCCTCTGTGCCTTTGCAGATGTGTTGAAGTGCCTTATCCGGATGAAGGTTCTGGTTTTAGCGTACACTGTGATGACCTCTTGAGGAATAGCTGGAAACTTCCAATTAAAAGTCTCGTCAGGTTTCTGATCACATTTTGCCGTCTTTACACAGACTGCTGCCATGAAAATTTAAAAAAAAGCACCTCTAACTGCTTAACAACATCAAACCACTCATCTGAAGGGATGATTAAGCCACCACGAGACAGTTTCTCAATCCACCCAGAACTTCCATGGTCTTTCGACACTTCGAGTGTCTTACCACTAGGATGACCAAGTGATTTGTCAATCGAGACGCACCTGGAGGCAATATATCCAGCGATGTAGCGGAGACCTTCTAGAGAACACTCTGAATCTTCTATCAAAGGTGGAACAATTAAGTCATGTAGTGTAATGTTCCTCATTTGCTGATCACCTTCTATCATTGACAACGCTTCCTCAATGCCCGGCACAAGTCCTGTAAACAGGTTGGAAGTCAAATAAAATTGTATCAGTTTCCGCTGAGACTGGACAAGAACTGCGTAACTGCATGTCAGCAATCCTTTTGTTCATAACTAAAATACGCAAACGGCTTTTAAATTCCACTGGTAAGGGATGATCATAGGCTCTGCCAATTGCTCTTATCTGGGAAAATAAGTTTCAAGGCAGTCTTGATTGAACCTTGAGGTCAATACATACTTCAAACCGTAGCCACGTTTTAAATCCGAAAAACAACCCAGCAGTGACCGAATCGAGGTGAGTAATCCCTTTTGGAAAGGAAGTAAAGTTTTATGATTTCCCACTCTCATTTTTTCACAGACGGAGTAGAATCTGCGAAGAACTTCCTCCTGCGTCTCCTTACACAATCCCAAAGCACTTGAAATTGGTCGTTTGCCGACAAGTATCCTCGAATTCATAACATCAAAAGTGTCGTTCACCAATTTCAAGAATTCTGCCGTGTCTTTTTCTTCAGGCATTACAAAAGAAATTGCTTCTGATACAGTGTTGGAAAAGAGTTGGCAAGCAAGATGAACGCGCTGTCGATCTCATCCACAAACTGTCAGATGATGAGCAGTAAGCTTAGGGCACAGTTTCAGTTCTCCATTATCTTTCGACACTAGCTGCTCGATTACGCGCTTTGTTATCGCTCTTCCGTCACTTAATGAGAAACCATCTTCTAAAAGGTGGTTTCTGAGAAGTTTCACAATATGTGGTACATCAGCAAATACCCAAACACGTTTCGTTTCATCATCTGGGTTGGTGAAGCACGTGTTTGTGTAGTCGATGTGGAATTCCTTCCACACTTTCCCATTTTTACACCCCCCCCCCCCCCCCCCCCAAATCAGACACTATACCAACTACGACAAATCCCACTTTCTGCGTCTTTCTGACGATACTGATCAGTAAATACCGATTCATCGTAGTATCAAAGTTATTAATATATGGGCTGCGTCCAGGTTCCACACAAACCACGTTCCATAACAACCTGAACCTGGCTATGTGGTCCGTATAAAGTGTCCATTTCTTGGTCGTAGCATTTGCGACTGTCCACATTCACTTCGTCAAATTACGGCAAAAAAAAAACATCTGTTCTGCGCCAGAATTATTGACCTCCTTGCAGAAAAACATTGTATATCGAAATCAAAGGTAGGCCTCTCAGTTATAAATAGCCTGAATTATTGTTTTCGCCTGCATGAGCGCAGCATTGTACGAGGCGTGTTTTTTTAGGGAAGTACCGTTTTGAAATTAAAAAAAGACGTGCTAAGATATCTCAATAATTTTATTTTTACATGAAAGCCTGTACCTTAATCTACGCACTGACGTCAATACAGTATGATTCTTCCTTGTTTACGTTGTGTACTGAATGTTTGAGATGCCTCCGATAATCGTAAGTCCCGCCTACTGTGAAGTACTATCTGTTATAACATTTCTTTGTGCTAAAAGCCTAAAAGCGATCGATGTTCATCGTGAGATCTGTGCAATTTACGGAGAAAACATTATGAATGATGGAATGGTAAGAAAGTGGGTGAGAGCATTTAAAGGTGGCCGCACAAATGTGCATGATGAATAACGGAGTGGGCGTCCTTCGGTCGTTAATGAAAGTTTGGTACACGAAGTGGACAATAAGGTGAGAGAAAAAAAGACGATTTACGATTTCCTCCTTGCGGGATGACTTTCCTAATGTTTCTCGTAATGTTTTGTATGGCACTGTGACCGAGCACTTGAATTACGGAAAATTGTGCGCACGTTGGGTACCGAAAATATTGACGGATGTGCACAAAACCAAACGTTTAGACAGTGCATTGACTTTCCTTGAGCGGTACCACAACGACGGTGATGATTTCTTAAGCCAAATTGTTACGGACGATGAAACATCGGTGGTCTACGTCAAACCAGTACCCACGGAAGTTGAGCAAGGGCATTGTTTTGCTGCAAGACAATGCCCGCCCGCATGTGGCGAATCAGACCAAAGATCTCATCACATCTTTGCGATGGGAAACTCTAGATCATCCTCCGTACAGCCCCGAACTTGCGCCCAGTGGCTACCATCTGTTCCTGCACTTGAAGAAAGACCTGGACGGTCAGCGTCTTCAAGACGATGACGAAGTCAAAACAGTGGTGATGCAGTGGTTAACAAGTCAGACAGCAGACTTCTATGAAAATGGTATTTAAAAACGTACAATATTATGACAAGTGCCTCAATATTGACGGAAATTATGTAGAAAGGTAGATTAAGGTACAGGCTTTCGTGTGAAAATAAAATTATTGACATATCTTAGCATGTCTTTTTTTAATTTCAAAACGGTACTTACTTAAAAAACACGCCTCATAATTAACATCGTTGGCTTCTTAGCATTCCGTGATTTTTAACAAACTTGTCTATTCTGTGACTTGATTAATGATATTTTTACTGATAGTAGACTTGACTACAGAAAGGCATATTTACAAAGGAGGTGTACTTCTGTTGTTAAAAAAGGAAAGACAACCGCCAATGCTGCGAAATATCAGAAAATATTAAATTTTGTCAAAATACACTCTTGTAAGAAGCTGAATCTCTCTCTTTCTAAGCACTAATCCCGACGTGCAGGTTCTGCTGGTTAACTGGATGTGGCATGTTAATGTTAAGGGGTGGCTGGATGCCCTTTCTGTCGCCACACCATACTCCCCGGGAAGGAACTAGGGTACCCCAACTGCCTACGTCTAGTGTAATCTATGGAAGAGTGCGAATGTGTTCAGATGTCTGCAAGCTGTGGAACTGAGGCGGAACGTGGGGACCAGTCCGCTATTCACCAAGTGGGATGTGGAAAACCGCCTAAAAACCACATCCAGGCTGGTCAGTAGTCCGCCGGGCGGATTCGATCCGGAGCCGGCGCGCTTACCCGAGTCTAGGAAGCAGCGCGTTAGGGCTCTTGACTACCCTGGCGGGTTGTAAGAGGCTGAATATATACTGCAATAGTTGAGCACTGAGAAGAACGTTTTGTATCCCGCCTGGAAGGCGGCGCGTGGCTCTGCTCTCGAAAACTGAAAAGATGGGCGAATGAAGGAAGCGTGTAGGAACAGGTGAGGTAAAACACGTCGGTACTGCGTGTGAGTAAAAGTGGTTTACTGGTGCATGAATATTCACAGGGGCATACATAGCAGTACGTAGGTGCGAAGCTGAAGCGAAGTGTCCCGGCCGTCTGCTCTTGATCAAATGGGCAGAATCTGCAGCGCAACTCGTAGATCTCAACAGCGCCTGTTAGAGGGCGCTGTAGTCGGTGTCTCGTAGTGCCAACTTATGAACTCGTACCTATGCCGTGGCATCGTTGCTGTTGATACCACAGAACGTTTTTATGAAATAATAAATGTTATTTTAAAATGTAAAATTTTTCTCATTTCTGAATATTACGCTCATACCCTCCCGCCGGAGATTCGAGTCCTGTGTCATCTGTGTGTGTGTGTGTGTGTGTGTGTGTGTGTGTGTGTGTGTGTGTGTTGTACTTAGCATATGTTAGTTTAAGTAGTGTGTACGTCTAGGGAATGAAGACCTCAGCAGCTTGGGCCCTTAAGAATTCACACGCATTTGAACATTTTTTTATGCTCATCTTTCCTCTCCTAGTAATTACTATACAAAGTTCAAGCATGCAGAAGACTTAGTATTTTAAATGCTAGGTAGTACTGTGCGATCCCTGTTTAATAGCACGGTCTTTTGGAATGAACAGATTCCCTTTTATGAATAGTGAAAATTTGTGGAACTTGCCCTACCGACACAATCATAGTTGTTCAGGATCATATCCGTCTGACTTGCTCTTAAAAAACAGCTTCAAGAATTGTTCATAAGAACATTACGACTCAGATTTTGAAATTTCTTACGCTGGCTGCTAAGACGAACTTTAACGTTGGGTGCACTCGATTGCTCTCCGGAGACGCCACGCATGACTGAAAAATTAATAATTCACTCTTTTTCACCGAAGAAGACAGTAATTAAGATCCACAGCACTAAATATTTTATTTTTGATGAAAAAGTCAATTTTTATTTTCATATTCAAAGTAACACCAAAAGACAGATTTATTTAAATCATTTAATACTAGGAAGGAAAGAGGACCTGTTAAGAGTAGGGAACAGTAGTTAATTTTGCAGCGGAATGTTTCGAGGCTGCCTGTCTGCTTGTTCTTTTTGCTCGTATCAGGAATACTTCATAATTTTTCTAGTGGCCAAGAGAGGGTCATTAGAACGGAAAGTCATAGAGCAAAATAGAAGTGATTTCTGGCGTTCCCCAAGGTAGTTTTATAGGTCCTTTGCTGTTCCTTATCTACATAAATGATGTGGGCGACAATCTGAGCCGCCCTCTTACGTTGTTTGCAGATGACGCTGTTGTCTATCGACTAGTAAATTCATCAGAAGATCAAAACAAATTGAAAAACATTTTAAAAGAGATATCCGTATGGTGTGAAAATTGGCAATTGGTCCTAAATAATGAAAAGCTTGAGATCATCCAAGTGAGTGCTAAAAAGAATCCGTTAAACTTCGATTACACGATAAATCGGTCAAATCTGTAGGCCGTAAATTAAACTAAATACCTAGGAATCACAAATACGAACAACTTAAATTAGAAAGAACGCATAAAATGCTGTGGGGAAGGTAAAGACCGTGTTTTATTGGCAGAACACTTAGAAAATGTAACAGATCTACTAAAGAGATTGCCTACACTACGCTTGTCTATCCTCTTTTGGAGTACTGGTGAGCGCTGTGGAATCCTTACCAAACACGATTAACGGAGGACATCGAGAAAGCTTTGTATAATCGCGAAATAGGGGAGAGAGTGTAACTGATATAATACAGGATTTGGGTGTTTTTCGTTGCGGAGGAATCTTCTCACGAAATTTCAGTCACCAAATTTCTCCTCCGTGTGCGAAAATATTTTGTTGACGCCGACCTAGATAGGGAAAAACGATCATCATAATAAAATAAAGAAATCCAGAGCTAGCACGGAAGTGCTTTACCGTTCCTTGATGTCCTCATCCACCGTAAAGCAAATTGGTGTCTCAGTCGCAGTGTTTATCGGAAATCCGCACACACGGACCGATATCTGCACGCTAACAGCTACCACCATCAGTCGCAGAAATGCTCTGTTCTGGGGACCTTGGTGCATCGAGCGCAAGCCCTCTCAGACGCTCATAATCTGTCTAGGGAACTGAGTCACTCAAGAAAAGTATTCACGGGAAACCCCTTCAACAACCGCCAGATTTCGCAAGCACTCTCTCTGGTAACACGTAAGTAGAAGGACCTCGAGGAGGACACCAAGAAACTTACGTGTTTGCCGTTCTGTGGCTCAGAAACAGACTAGCTGGTTCCTAAAGAGTTATAAAACCGACTCGGTTTTCAGGCCTCAGTAAAAATTCGACAACTCATGAGGCCTGTGAAAGACGATATAGGCAGCAGAATGCCACGAATGTATAAAATACCGTGTGGGCGTGTGCAGTTTTATGTCGGTCAGGCTGTGTATCAGAGGTAGCAGAGCATGATCTTTGAAGCGGACATCGTATTGTATTCGATGAGACATAGGTTATTACACGGACAAATAGTTTTTGGGACAGCGTCATAAAAGACGCGATCGAGATAAGTAATCACGGTTTGGTATCTGGCCACCAGAATACTGATGTGGGTACGATAGGCGTCCAACGAAAACGTTACCTTATTCGGCGTTGTAACGAGCACCGGTGCCATCACAGATTGCAGAGTAGCTGTATGAGGATGGTAGCAGCAACCAAAAGACAGTCACCCCTTGACAATGGCTGAGGAGTACTCGGCCGAAAGCTCGTGGATTTAAACCACTTGAGCGGCTGGAAGCTCAATAGAATGTTATGATGTATACATTTTTAAGAGCTAATTCCAAAAAATACTGTGCAAAATCTAAACGATGTAGTGAGTTATGTACGTGATGTACCATCAATAAAGGTAAATAAATATTGTACAGCAGTTGCAAGTTCATTAATTATTGTGTTCTGTTTTCAGGCACGACGTGGACACAGGAGTTGGTGTGGCTGCTCGTGAACGACCTCAACTTCGAACAGGCCAAGCGAACTCCTCTGACAGACAGATTTCCATTCCTCGAGTGAGTATTCCGAGAGAATAGCACCAGAATATTGCAGACATATAGTTTTCACAGTAGAAGGACTCTACTCTGTTTGTTATGGAAACACACATTCTCTAGTAAAAGAATGCGAAACATTTGATATTGGGTTGCCTATCTCAGTAAATATAGGCTGTAACTAAATTCTCTATAACATATGAACTAGTTCAAGTTGGGGAAGGCAATCGACAAGAGTACTGTAGTTCGTGCAGCAATACTCATCATAGTGCGGCTGTGGTGTAGCGGTTAGCATATCTGACTCGTAAGTAAGGAACCTGGGTTCGAATCCGAGCTGTAGCAAATTTTTTTAATTCATTTCTTCAGCTTCCATCATTCTCGTAGTCTCCTTACGGATTTTGAGGACAGTTCCTTTCGCAAAACAAGAAGAAAATATCCAGTAAACATGGGCTCTAAAAAGCATACCGTATGACCTGTGAGCACTTGTTCAACTTCGACACTGTGGAACATCTTCTACTGCAAGCTCTTTGCTTCCCGTATATTTAGAGGAGGCAATATGGACCTAAACCATGAAAGAACGTCCAGTAAACATGGGCCCGGTCCGAGTCCCAGCTGTCGAACAAATTTTAATTCATTTCTTCAGCTTCCATCATTCTCGTAGTCTCCTTACAGACTTTGAGAACAGTTCCTTTCGCAAAACAAGAAGAAAATATCCAGTAAACATGGGCTCCAAAAATTATACCGTAAGACCTGTGAGCACTTGTTCATCTTCGGCACTGTGAAACATTTCTCTTCTACTGCGACCTCTTTGCTTCCAGTATATTTAGAGGACGTAATATGGACCAAAACCAGAAAAAGAGTCCAGTAAAAATGGTCCCTGATATGCATAATTTAAGAGCTATGAGTACTTGTTCATCTTCATTACTGTGCAACACAGCTGTTGTACTGAACTGTCTGTCTTTAAAAATGCATTTTAGAGCTCATGTTTACTGGATATTTTTTTCCTTGTTTTTGTGTAAGGAAGATGACATCAAAGTCTGTAAAAGGAATTTAGATACACCGTGTAGATCTGCATTTTTGAGGAGTCTACTTTGAGCGAAGCATATTTTTATCGTTTTTCTCTCTTTACACACACGTGTTTGGGTGGTGTTAACCGTCATCAGAACGTTTCCGTTTACTTTGCTTGTCTGTCTTCTCCAGTACAGCTGGCCGGCTGCGGTGGTCTAGCGGTTCAGGCGCTCAGTCCGGAACCGTGGGACTGCTACGGTCGCAGGTTCGAATCCTGCCTCGGGCATGGATGTGTGTGATGTCCTTAGGTTAGTTAGGTTTAAGTAGTTCTAAGTTCTAGGGGACTGATGACCACAGATGTTAAGTCCCATAGTGCTCAGAGCCATTTGAACCATTTGAACCTCCAGTACAGCTGACACGCTGAGTAACAGCGTGTTGATTCATCTTTCGAACGCAGTACAGCACCGATTCTTTGTGGCATGGATTAGATAAGTCGTTGCTACGTTACCGCAGGCATATGGTAACAGATGCCTACGCATAGGACTCACATCTCCCGAAAATTACGGGCCTGTGAGTGCAGAGCTGGGTCCGATACCGTTCGATTTGTGTCCTATCAGGTTCAGACCAGACTAATTACGCGGCCACAAAATCAACACGAGTTCCCTATCATGCTCCTTAAACCACTCGTGCACGATGCTGACTTTCTGCCACGTTCTGTTATCCTGCTGGAAGATGCCATGGCCGTTGTGGAAGACATTAAGCATGAGGGATGCAGCTGCTCCAATAATGTTGCCTTCGACTGCTACCACAGATCTTATGGAATCCCAGGTGAGTGTCCCACGTAGATAGTAGACTTAAGGTTAAGAGAATCAGTGTGGAACAAAGTGGGATGCTGAAGAACTCAGGAATGATAAGACGCGTTTTAGCTTCGCTAAAGTTATGAATACCGTGTTATAACGAATACCAGAGTAGATAGTCCAGGTGAAGAGGAGTGGACATCTCTGAAACGGATCATGGTGTTCGACAGTGAACATACGTACAAGGAGGGTAACTACAAAGAAATCTTGGGTACCAGAAGAAATACTACTTCAATTGATTGACGAAAGGAGAAAGTACAGAAACGTTTAGGGGAAGAGAAGATACCAGCTATAAAACAAACCTTAGGAACAAGTGGAAAGGAACTGCAGAGCAGCCAAGGTGAAATGGCTGCAGCAAAGATGGGAAGAAATCGAAAAAGAAATTATCGTCGGAAGGACTGACTCAGCATGTAGAAAAGTCAAAACAACCTCTGGAGAAATTAAAACCAAGGTGGTAGCATTAAGAGTCTAATGGGAATGCCACTGTTAAAGGCAGGTGGAAAGAGTACATGGAACGATTTTTCCTATGACGTCATAGAAGAAGAAATTGGACTTGATTTGGAATACGTAGGAGATCCAATGTTAATCATAATTTAAAAGGGTTCTGGAAAATCTGCGGTCAAATAAGATAGAAGGGATAGACGAAATTAGTAGGTTAACTCACAATCCATTATAACCAGTTTCTTATTTCAAGGTCACTAAGAGGATAGAGGGTTATGGGTAGCACATCCGGCGTCAAATTGCAATCGTAGTCCCCCCCCCCCCCCACTACCCTCCCCCCGGGGAACCACTGGGAATTGGTCATGGTCACCCAGTAGAAATACTTTCTCCTCTTCTCCTCCCCCTCCCGGCTCTCCTCCCCCCCCCCTTTACCAATCAAATTGAAGCACCCTCTCCTGATTTTCATCAATGGGACACTTGAGTGGGTGGGGTTCACTCTGAAACTTACAGAATAGGGGGAGGAACAGGTAGTGTCTGTTTGTTAGTAACAAATTACACTGACTCGTGTCCCTCGGTGTCTATTTGTTGAAACAAATTAATACTACCAGTAGAGACCACACCCTAGCATATATGTTTGTACTCTCATTCTTCGACAGTGTTACATGTTTATCCATATTTTCCCACATTTTTCAGTATTTTCCCCAAAGTTACATAATTTTCACTCATTTTCGAATTTTTTCAGTATTTTCACAAAATTTCGTACTTTCTACAGATTTTCGTATTTTATCCAATTACGAGAGCTCCATCCTACTATTATCAACATTGGGTCAATGCGATGATGCTCTGAGCCAGTCACAATGCAGCATGTTCACATATTATTTGTGCAAGTGCTCCCCATCATCATCATTCACAGGGTGACAATTATTGTACTATATGAAAAAACACGTAAATTAGTTGCAAACGACAGCATGCACACACTTTATTAAACATGTAAACGTAACTACAAAAAAAAAAGGTTCAAATAGCTCTGATCACTATGGGACTTAACATCTGAGGTCATGAGTCCCCTAGAACTTAGAACTACTTAAACCTAACTAACCTAAGGACATCACACAGATCCATGCCCGAGGCAGGATTCGAACCTGCGACCGTAGCGGTCGCGCGGTTCCAGACTGAAGCGCCTAGAACCGCACGGCCACATCGGCCTGCCGTAACTATAGATATTCGCATTTAGATTATGAGATGTTCGATATTCCTGCCATCATTGGCGACGATGTGGTACAGACGAATAGCGAAATTCTGCATGACCAGCTGAAGTGTCGGGACATTGATACTGTCGATGACCTCCTGAGTGGCTGCGGATATTTGTCTTTTTGTTGTGTCCAGAGCCGAAAACCCCGCTGAAAGCACTAAGATTAGCAACGACAGACCAGATTACAGAAGTGGAAACGGCGTTGGGAGTAGTGTATCGATTGTGGAGGAGAGTGTTTCGAAAGAGACCATGCACAATACGTAAAGGGTAAGAGCAGAAAAATTTTGTGGACAAAGTTCCAGAATTTTCTGAACAGACCTCTTACATACGGGAGACCCAGTGCGAGCGACGCATCCCCTTAGTACCAAGACGACAAATGGTGGTAAGTTCAAAAGAGGCGTTGGACGCCGCCTGCGCGAGAAGACGAACACTCTAGCGTGGTGGATGCTGTCCACAACTCAGCGCCTCTGTCGTCAGCTGTTCGGATTCTTCAACTCCGTCGAGAAGGAATAACCAATGCAGAGCCCCGTCACTACCATCTGAAACCCTTGCCATGATCTGGGAGAGGAACAGGACCAACGAAGACTGGAGAATTTACAGGGACTCACTGGAAAAGAAAAGAGTAAATCATCTGACACGGCAAGTTAAAGCTGGACTTGCTGAAGATCGAGATGTGATACGGCAAGAAGACTCGCCACTGTGCAGCTAGACGTGGCAGTGCAGGATGTGGTCCGCTACTGCACGAAAAATTGTCATCTTCCGATATCACAGACGCCAGACAGGGCGGTCTACATACCGGTGGACAGGGCGAACGCTCTTGGTAACGGTTTTGAGGCTAATTTTCCAGGCAATAGTGGAGCCCCAAAACGTTCAGTGCATTTGCCTGTAGGAAGACAGGTTCGCAGTTTCCTTCGCACCTTACGACCAAGAAGAAGAGGATCTGCAAAACCTAGCAGAAACGCCACGGGAATTCCGCTCTATGGTCAGACGATAACCCAGCAACGAAGCCCCTGGCCCAGAGGCTCAAATATCTGACACAAGAAGCACATGCCGCCATCCTAAGTATCTTCACCAACTTCATGAAGAACAGAAGATACTCAGCGAGATAGAATCGTGGCAGATCAAAAGCCTGGGAAGAGTCGTTCAGAACCCAAACCTACAGCCCAGCCAGCTTCCTCTTTTCTGAGAGAAGTGTTTGAAAGTGTCATCCTGACAGCTTTAGCCAGGAACTAAGAGAGGACCACATCATCCCTTCAGGACAATTTATTTTTCGGGAAGCTTCCTCCACACTGCGGCAACTACTTCGCATCGTGGAAGAAGCAACCCTGCCCTTAAAAAACAAGGACTTCTGCGGGAAAGTCTCCCTGGACGTATTTCGAACCCTTATGTTACAAGGAACTGTTCTATAAATTGTGCTACGATTTTGAACACTCTCTGTGAAGGTACCAGCATCCTGCTTAAGAAGAGCGGTATACATCGTCAGAGTTGGAGATGCAACGTCAACACTACAAATTATCAGAGCCAGGGCAGCACGAGGATTTGTAATGTGCCCAGAGCTTTACTCATTATCTCGGACGTGGCGAGAGTCACGCCAGCTGTCCACGCAGATGACACCAGGTCACTATAAACAGACGAGTGTGGCATGCCTGCCAATCATTGAAGGCTGACCATCGATTCGGGGTGTCGGTTTCAACTCCATAAACCACAATATGCAGACACTCCAGAAGTGAATCTCTTCAGTCAACCCGCTGAATGGACTGTATTCGTGTAGTATTTTCGAGTTACAATCGGCCTAACCTCCACTTGGCAGCAACAGGTACAATCAGTGCGAAACAACATTTCCAAGAGGCTTGGAACCCTGTACCTACTCTTCATTGAAAAGTCCGAGCTTTCTACAGGGTGGCGCAGATGGATCGGGTGGTTTTAAAATACTTGTCAAACTGTCAATTGTAAAGGTATTGGATTGAAATAAAGTGCAAAACGTGTAGTTACAATGGAAGTTTATTAACAAAAAAATAGTAATGTTAGTTTTTAAAAATTACATCCATCTAATGCCCTCCTTCTCGAGCGACGCATTCTTGGAGTCGGTCCTTAACGTTCCGCATTGCCCGCTCAAGCACATCACCAGGAATTGATGTGATTTCAGTGTGAATTGCTGCCTTCAACTCCTGAATGGTCCGGGGTTTGTTCATGTAGACCCTTGCTTTTAAATAGCCCCATAAGAAAAAGTCACATACCGTGAGGTCCGCCGAGCGAGGGGGCCAATGGACATCTCCATTACGGGAAATCAAACGGCCAGGGAACAGAGCGCGTACAGCTTGCATTGATATCCTAGCGGTATGTGCAGTTGCCCCGTCTTGTTGGAACCACATATTGCCCATGTCGTAATTGTTCTCTTCAAGTTGTGGGAGAAGAAAATCTTCAATCATGTTCACATAACGCTGCGAATTAACAGTAACCGCCTGCTCCCTTTCATTTTCAAAAAAGTAAGGACCAATTATCCCTACCTTAGAAACCCCACACCAAACCGTCACTTTGTCACTATGGAGAGGCCGTTGGTGTAGATCTCTTGGGTTAGTGTCGGCCCAGTAACGGCAATTTTGCTTGTTTACGTATCCGTTAATGTGAAAGTGAGCCTCGTCAGACATCATGATAATCAGGTTTACATCTTCCAATAACTCCAACATCTGTTGGCTAAACTGAAGCCTTTGAAGATGGTCTGTTGGGAGAATCTTCTGTACCAACAGGATTTTATAGGGGTGGAATTTCAGTTCTTCGTTAAGAATCCTTTGAAGGCTCCGACGTGACATTCCAAGAGCTTGAGCACGACGTCTCGTTGATCGACGTGGGCTCGCAGTGACATCGCGTCTCACACGCTCCACGTTCTCAGGCGTTGTTATTGTTGGCGGTCTAGGCGTCCATTTTGGAGCACATGAACCAGTAGTGCGGAAATTATGCACCCAACTCAATATCGTATCTCGCTTAGGAACACTACCGCGAGGTGGGATGTTGAAACGCCGGCGAAAGGCACGCGTCACAGCAACAATTGACTCGTTATTGCGTACGAACTCTTCCACTGCGAAAACACGATGCTCAACGGACCACGTAGCCATCGCGACTGACTGCCAGCCTGCAACTGAAACTTCCCGTCCCCCCCCCCCACCACAGGACGAAGTCGCCGAACACCTGGCTCCCCCCCTCCAGACGTACAGTCCACTTCAAAACCACCCGATCCATCTGCGCCACCCTGTATTAACTACATCGTCACCATGTACTGGAAGTGTATTTGGCCACTACTGGTATACGCAGTCTGTGGTAATGCTGCAAAGACTCATCTTCAGAAACTTCATACATTGTAGAACAGGAGCTCATGTTTTGGTACCCTTCACACAACGCTACCTACACGATGTCGCCGAACTCCTCGGCAATCTTAAAACAATACCGCCAAGTTCCACAGGTGAACAGGAGGTTGAAGCAACATACTCATCCGGCAATAACGAATGCCGATCAAAGAGACCGCGATAAACGGCCAGTGCCCTACTAAACGGTCAGTGATGGCACAAAGAAGCCACAGAGAAGTGCCTCTTCCGCAACCCTGATGAGACGTGATTAAACAAAAGCCCCAGAAACTGAACCCCTGAGGGTTAAAATGAAATTTTCTGAAGGGTAAAAACTAAGTGATTGCATTATGCTTCGGTCACGAAACTAAATTACTCTTAAAAGATAATTACTACTATCACAATTTTGTAAGGCACTAATACTGATCATATAAGTTATCAATAATTAGTTTTACTCAGTTAGTAGCATTAATGCAATCGAATCCGCCATCGTAGCTGAGAGGATAGCGCGCCAGCTTGTCATAGCGGGTGGCCCGGGTTCGTTTCCCTGCTGGGCTGGAGATTTTCTCTGTCCAGGGACTGGGTGTTTGCATCGTCTTCATCATCATCATTTCAACCTCTTCGACGCCCACGTAGCTGAAGTGGCGTCACCTCAAAAAACCTGCACCAGGTGATCGAGTCTACCCGCCAGGAGGCCCTCGCCACATGACATTTCATTTCAGTGCGGTCGAGGTTACAGGTTCCTCGCAACCCACTGCGCACATATGTCGTGCTTTCTCACGTACATCATTGATGTTAAAAGTGAGACCCACACAGAACCAATGCAAAATAGAAAACGTCTTCTCGAAGTTGTAAATACAATGGCTATTCAGAAAGTGAGGAATGATCGGTCGCGAAATGGAAACCACTGTGAAAACCCGGTAAAGCTTTGCACAGATGTGTTGGGTAGTGTCTCTAGTATGCCCGTCGATCGCATCAAGACGCTCTTTTCAGTTGTGAGCGCACTGTGAGTGAGTAAAGGTGCATAGAACAACGATGTCTCCCGCCAAGTAGGGGGGCCCGCTGAGAGACTTCGCCTTAATGAATGCAGCCCACGTAACACGACTGCCACGCACTTCCTTCTTCATGGCAATTCTCAGCCGCACTCTGCAGGGGCAGTGAAGATGCTCCTGCAGCCTTTTCGATGGGAAGTGTTCGCTCACCCACAACACAGCCGTAGTTGGCTCATCCTGAGTATCATCTCTGTTCACATGAAATGCTGGATACGAAGACAGCACTTGGGCGTAGGCTACGCGCTGTAGACCGGCGTAGAGAATTATCAGAAAGCACAGGCCGCTGCCTTCTATGACGATGGTGTTGGAAATTTGGTATACCGCTCCGACATTTGTCTAAGTCGGAGCAGCGACCATGTAGAGAAGTACCTGGAAGGTGTAGCTAAATGTGCAAAGAAAACAGTTTTGATTTTCACTATGGTTTCCATTTCATGACCGATCGTTCCTTACTTTCCAAATAACCCTCGTAGTACCTGCAGTACTCCAGAAATTGCAATTGACAGCACGACAGAGCAGAAACTGCATAAGGGCTACTATAGTGCTGTACACAATATTATTATTAGTATTATTATTACTAATACTCTTAGTGGCAGTGGTTAGACACAAAGCATTAACAGCCTGAAGTCTTCCAAATTCTGCCCATTCAGAAGTAAGGAGTGCAACAACCAAGCGATTTACTAACAGTAAGAATAGTGCACACATTTTAACTGGGTTGATTTTAAATGGGCCTGCAGTGAGCAGGTCAAGCAAGTGCCACAGTGGAGAGGAGTAATGTAGGGGAAGCATGTTTTGAAACAATTGTCTATTCTCACTGAGAATAGTTAGCTTTCTTATCTGAGAAGGAGACTTGGGTAGCATTTGCGATGCACCACGAATTCCTTCGTCATTCATTCTAACACTCCCCTCCCCACACATACACACACAAACTGAATATCATACATCTTTCATCATTTAAAAAAATAAAAGTCTTTGGAGGGGGGGGCGGAACATGCGTTGGAAGGGGGGGGGGGGGGGAGAGGGGTGCTAGCTAATGTCTAACTGCACTCTAAGGTAAATATAGCACCTTAGTCATTAATTAAGAGAAGTATGTGACACGTGGAATCAGTCTAGTGAATGTAGGGGTCACAAATGGGGATATCCACTAACGTAAGACACTTTGAGACAGGGCAGACTGTTATGGCCTGAAGTCTTTGCAACGAGTAAGTAGGAAACAGCGATGCTGGTTGGCTGTTCACGTGTTACTGTCGTGAGCATCTATGGAAAGTCGTTGAAGGACAGTGAAACCGTGAATAGGCGACAAGGTGCTAGGCGTCCACGCCTCATCACAGAACTTGGAGGTCAGAGGCTTCCCCATTCTGTAAAGTAGTGTAGGCTGCGAACGTGGCACACCTGAAGACAGAGTGAAGTGCTGTTGCAGGCGCTAGTGTTTCGGAGAACACTGATCAGCGGGCATTGTTTAGTGGGGAGGGGTGAAGGGGAGAGGGGGACCGTTTCCGCAACATGGTGACCCAATGATATCGTCAATTACGATTGCAGCTGGAATTGGATCCACAAGACTGGAGCGTGAATCAGTAGAATCGTATCACTTGTTTGGATGGATCACGTTTCTTGCTGTGCCCGGACGTTGATGGTTTCTGGATATGACGCTATCCAAACAATCCGCTGCTCAAAACGAGCCACATACCGCAGGTCGATGGGGTGGTATTTTGCGACAGGGGACAATCCCCTTGGCGCGTGGGACCTGTGATAGTATTCGAAGGCATTCTGGCAGCTGTGGCTATTTTTGAGGACCATCTGCACCCCATTACGCTTCATGTTCACCCCGACGGTTGTGTCATCGTCTGGCAGGATAAATTTCCGTCTCATAAGACCAGAATCGCGCTACAGTGGTTTGAGCAGCATGATATGGAGCTCTCGTGGATGCGTTGGCCACAAAATTCGCCCGATCCGAACAGAATACGTCTCCGACGCTATCAGACACTGGTTCCGCACCCATGAATCTTTGCATAGTCATGTGGTGCCCACGAACTTGTCGAATGTACAGCATGCAGAGTTGCTGCTTTTATGCTTTCCACAGGTAGAGTAACATGCTATTAAGCACGTAATCATAACGTTGTTACTCATTAGTGTGTGTCAGCCTGTAAGACATTTTCTCTTGTAGTTACACCACCGACCCATTACAAGCACCATTTTGCCGTCATATGTTTTGTTGAACCTGCCTCCAGTCATGGGAACATCATGCTGCTACGATTCTGCAACAGTGTAAGCTACTGTATGTCGTAGTACATGTGTATTAGTAAAAATTTAAGAAAAGAACAAATAAAGGACCCGATAATGACAAGGTACATCACAGACTTAGAATCCGAGAAGACGTCATGAGTGAAATTCTCTGAGAAAGCCTACAGTCCCAAAAAATGGCTCAGATGGCACTAAGCACTATGGGACCAAATATCTGAGGTGATCAGTCCCGTAGACTTAGAACTACTTAAACCTAACTAACCTAAGGACAGCACTCACATCCATGCCCGAGGCAGGATTCGAACCTGCGACCGTAGCAGCAGCGCTGTTTCGGACTGAAGCGCCTAGAGTCACTCGTCCACTACGGCCGACCCTACATTCCCACAAAAGGAGACCTGCCTTTATTTTCTGTTTATTCTTTTCCAGTATTTTCTCGAATACGGAAGCCGTCTTCAGCAACAGCCTTAGGACGCGTAGCGTGTGTTACAGGTTGTCATCGGTCATCACTGGCGTGAAGAAGCCGCCCGTGCACTCGATCGACATTGCGAAGAACTCCAGATCGCCGAGGCTGATCAAGAGCCACCTGCCAGTAGAACTTCTGCCCAGGCAGCTCTGGACTGTCAAACCCAAGGTAGGCCCAAATATCACACCAAATAAGCATCAAACGAAAAAACTACAAAGAACGGAACTCGTCTAGCTTGAAGGGGGAAACCAGATGGCGCTATGGTTGGCCCGCTAGATGGCGCTGCCATAGGTCAAACGGATATCAACTGCGTTTTTTTAAAATAGGAACCCCCATTTTTTGTTACATATTCGTGTAGTACGTAAAGAAATATGAATGTTTTAGTTGGACCACTTTTTTCGCTTTGTGATAGTTGGCGCTGTAATAGTCACAAACGTATAAGTACGTGGTATCACGTAACATTCCGCCAGTGCGGACGGTATTTGCTTCGTGATGCATTACCCATGTGAAAATGGACGGTTTACCAATTGCGGAAAAGGTGTATATCGTGTTGATGTGTGGCTACTGTGATCAAAATGCCCAACGGGCGTGTGTTATGTATGCTGCTCGGTATCCTGGACGACATCATCCAAGTGTCCGGACCGTTGACCGGATAGTTTCGTTATTTAAGGAAACAGAAGTGTTCAGCCACATGTGAAACGTCAGCCACGACCTGCAACAAATGATGATGCCCAAGTAGATGTTTTAGCTGCTGTCGCGGCTAATTCGCACATCAGTAGCAGACAAATTGCGCAAGATTCGGGAATCTCAAAAACGTCGGTGTTGAGAATGCTACATCAACATCGATTGCACCCGTACCATATTTATATGCACCAGGAATTGCATGGCGACGACTTTGAACGTCGTGTACAGTTCTGTCATTGGGCACAAGAGACATTACGGGACGATGACAGATTTTTTGCACGCGTTCTGTTTAGCGACGAAGCGTCATTCACCAACAGCGGTAACGTAAACCGGCATAATATGCACTATTGGGCAACGGAAAATCCACGATGGCTGCGACAAGTGGAACATCAGCGACCTTGGCTGGTTAATGTATGGTGTGGCATTATGAGAGGAAGGATAATTGGCTACCCCATTTTATCTATGGCAATCGAAACGGTGCAATGTATGCTGATTTCCTACGTAATGTTCTACCGATGTTACTACAAGAAGTTTCACTGCATGACAGAATGGCGATGTACTTCCAATATGATGGATATTCGGCACATAGCTCGTGTGCGGTTGAAGCGGTATCGAATAGCATATTTCATGACAGGTGGATTGGTCGTCGAAGCACCATACCATGGCCCCCACGTTCACCGGATCTGACGTCCCCGGATTTCTTTCTGTGGGCAAAGTCGAAGGATATTTGCTATCGTGATCCACCGATAACGCCTGACATCATGCGTTAGCGCATTGTCAATGGATGTGCGAACATTAGGGAAGGCGAACTACTCGCTGTTGAGAGGAATGTCGTTACACGTATTGCCAAATGCATTGAGGTTGACGGACATCTTTTTGAGCATTTATTGCATTAATGTGGTATTTACAGGTAATCACGCTGTAACAGCATGCATTCTCAGAAATGATAAGTTCACAAAGGTAAATGTATCACATTGGAGCCACCGACATGTTCAAACGTACCTACGTTCTGTATTTTAATTTAAAAAAACCTACCTGTTACCAGCTGTTCGCCGGCCGCGGTGGTCGCGCGGTTCTAGGCGCACAGTCCGGAATCGTGCGACTGCTACGGTCGCAGGTTCGAATCCTGCCTCGGGCATGGATGTGTGTGACGTCCTTAGGTTAGTTAGGTTTAAGTAGTTCTAAGTTCTAGGGGACTGATGACCACAGCAGTTGAGTCCCATAGTGCTCAGAGCCATTTGAACCATTTGAACCAACTGTTCGTCTAAAATTGTGAGCCTTATGTTTGTGCCTATTACAGCGGCATCAGTCACAAAGCGAAAAAAGTGGTCGAATTAAAACATTAATATTTCTTTACGTACTTCTCGAATATGTAATAAAAGATTGGATTCCAATTTAAAAAAACGCTGGTGATATCCGTTTGACCTATGGCAGCGCCATCTAGCGGGCCAACCATAGCGCCATCTGGTTTCCCCCTGCAAACTAGACGAGTATCGTTCTTACAGAGAAATGTATACACACTTTAAGGAACTAAAAGTATTACTGAAGTGTTTATTTTACGTTTAATAATTGATCGCACATGTTGTACAACCCTCTGTGTAGCACATGGTTACTTTAAACGTTCAAAATGTTCACTGTTGGCGGCTATGCACATAACAGAACGACGAGCGGTCGCCGCAATTGCGTCAGTCACTGTTACAGTGGAGAGCGTTGCGCATGCCGCTGTAATCTCCTAGCGAAGTTCCTCCAGCGTGCGTGGCTTACGTCGACAGGAAATCCAAGACACTTGGCAGTGCTTTTGACAACTTTCATCTGCGAAGCGCTAACGCATGTACGTGTAAACGATAGACGTGCATAGAGCAATGAAGAGGCGTTGTCACTGAGAAATTTACAAAATCGCAATGTAGACACTCGAAGCAACTGCGCAAAGCGTACAGAAATGGCCCAGGATCACGTTTAAAAAAAAATTGGTTCAAATGGCTCTGAGCACTATGGGACTTAACATCTGAGGTCATCAGTCCCCTAGAACTTAGAACTACTTAAACATAACTAACCTAAGGACAACACTCACATCCATGCCCGAGGCAGGATTCGAAACTGCGACCGTAGCGGTCGCGCGGATCACGTTTTAATTTGGATACTCATTTTTTTAAATTTTCATTTCAAATAGAAAATTGGTAAAATAAATATCCAGGCAATGGCGGGTTTGTTAGCTAGTATTATAACAAAGTAGAGTATGTTGTTTCGATCTTCAGTCAGAAGACGTTTGTTGAAGCTCTCTCTCCAGGATTGTCTACTCTATGCAAGATTTTCGATCTCTAGGTAATTATTGTAAGCTAAATCCATTCAACCTGCTTACTGTGGTCAAGATTTGGTCTCGCGCTACAATTTTTACCTGCTCCCACCTCCAAACTCAGATACTATTCTACCTAACTTCCTTGTCTTTCTTTTAGTCTTGTCGTGACACACACTTATTTTCTCCTCAGTTCGAAGCAGTGCTTCTTCCCTACTTACTCTAAATAACATGCTGAAGATTAGACAGGTGGTTTAGCAAATATTAAACTTGCCCAGTGGAGAGAAAATAATGAAACAGTCGTGATTTAGGCAACGCTATTTGCTAGAAGATAGACACTGATAATTTCAGGGTAAAGGTTTTTCTATTACAACTGTAGTGCAATGGCGGCCATGTTTTGGAATGTTCCAGATAATCTACGTGACTCGAAACGTGAAGGACGTGATCGTGTCCTACCTCAACCACCACCAGCTTTGGCTCGGCTGCTCTCTCACAGCGGATGAGTTTGCGGAGGGCTTCATGGAAAACATACGTAAGTGAATGTTTCTGGTGCACAGTAGGCAATATTTGAAGAATCGGTTGGAGCAGACGAAGATAACATTATATCCCATATTTTCACCAAGATGTCAGATGAATGAGTGTGTACTGTGTGGTAGATGTAGTGGGTGTCACCAAACCATGAGGAAGATGCGAACTTATTTCCATCGTGTATGGGCTTAGGTTCAAGGCGACCAGGGAAAGAAGGAATGGGTCTTCACTCTGAAATAAGGTCAGGTTGTTTGGAAGTGCATTTCTTTGTTGGAGGGTAAAACACGAAACAACGTTGCTCCACAGCATGCATTATAACATCTTAGGAGTCTCCTTAGCTTGCTGAACACAACCTGGTCGAGATATTGCTGCTCCCGCTCCGCCTGTCCCACATTTCAATTATCACCATACTGATTTCATCCACTGTGTGCGGGCTTCAACTGGTCCAGGGTGTGCTCAGTCGACTTCAGATCAGCTGATACGCAGGGCATGGCGTTCGCTTCATTCCTTAGGTGTTTACGAGGAGGACGAACCGATCCCTGAAATGTCGACTGTACGGCTGGAGATCAGCTTGGAGGATTCTGTCTCGCCATTACCGAGTCCTCAAATTGCCCTCAATAGTTGTGAGATGTGGCCTACGTGGATACTTGTTACTGGAAGCCCAAAATATAATCGACACACTCCCCGCTGGACCTGTCGGACTGCATCTCTTGAACATGTATTACTACCTCGTGTACTGTGGTGTCGCTTTGCCTTGGCGCAAATTAGGGTTCTAGGCCACCAACAGCGCGTAAGTACCCTACACTCTATATATAAGCTGTCCAAAAGGATTGACAACGTAACAGACCACTCTGTACCTACGCTGAAGAGCCAAAGAAACTGGTACACTTTCCTAATATCTTGTAGGCGCCCGTGAGCACGCAGAAGTGCCGCAATACGACGTGGCATGGGCTCGACTAATGTCTGACGTAATGCTGGAGGGAAATGACCCCATGAATCCTGCAGGGCTGCCCAAAAATCCGTAAGAGTACGAGCGGTTGAAGATATCTTCTGAACAATACGTTGCAGCGCATCCCAGAATTTGGTGGCCAGCGGAAGTGTTTAAACTCAGAAGAGTGTTCCTGGACCCACACTGTAGCAATTCTGGACGTGTGGGGCGTCACATTGTCCTGCTGAAATTGCCAAATTCCGTTGGAATGCATAATGGACAATCCGTTTTCAGTTGGTAAGAGCTGACGAAAGGATTCGAGTTTGGCGCAGACCCTTCGAAACCATGGATCCAAGTTGTCAACAAGCACAGTGCAACCTAGAGATGATCCATAATGGTGTAGGCTCTGTTTACATGTAACTGACTGGGTCCTTTGGTCCACAGTTGGAGACCATTTGCAGGCACTCATGGACTTCACGTTCCCAAACAACGATGGAATCTTTATAGACGACAATGCACCATGTTACTGAGCTTAAGTTGTTCGCGAGTGCTCTCAAGAACATTCTGGACAATTCGAGCAAATGATTTGACCACCAAGAATGAATTCCATCGAACACTTGTAGGACACAATCGAGAGGTCACTTCGTGCAGAAAATCCTGCACCAGGAACACTTTCGGAATCATAGAGGCGTCATAGCTAAATATTTCTGCAGGGGACTTCCAACCATGCTGAGTCGAGTTGCTATGCTACGCCTGGCAAATGAGGTCCGACACTATATTAGGAGGTATCCCATGACTTTCATTACTCAGTGCATTTTCCCAGCAGGAAAAGTTACACAACACATACAAGCTGCAACGGCATGGAAAGATGATGGTGTTCTTCTGGGCACCGTGGGAATGAAGGGAAACAAGTAAAGTGACATAGGAGCCAAGGGGACCTGTAGGTGTAACTCAGTTGAAGAACACGCCGTCTTCGTACATGCTGTGAACTCGCTGTTGATACAGGAGGTCATGCTTTAATTGGAGGATTATTGGCTGGAGGTGAGGAACAACAAGCAGTGAGTTGTGAAATCAGCTATCCACACATGGCATTCCTCCTTCCAGTCTCTGGCGAAACAAAGTTCTACTCATGTTTAATGGAATGTTATATTTTAACCGAGTGCACTTTGTAATCCGATGAATAGGGTGTTCCAACCTGCGTGATTTAGTCATATTGTGATTAGGATATCGAGCATAGGGTGAGGGTGAGTGATCCAGTTCACACCTGGAGGCGTCAGTGACAAAGCAGTATATGTTATGACATTTATTTATCATCGGTTCGTTGGCTGATTCAGGAGGAGGGAACCAAACACCAAGGTCATTGGTCCCATCAGATTAGGGAAGGATGTGGCAGGAATTCGGCCGCGCTCTTTCAAAGGAAGCATCCTGGCATTTGCCTGAAGTGATTTAGGGAAATCACGGAAAAGCTAAACCAGGATGGCTGGACACTGGTTTGAATAGTTGTCCTTCCGTATGGGTGTGCAGTGTCTTTAATTACCATGCAGAGTGTACAAAGACATAAGTTCTTCAGAGCTGCAGTCGGAAGCTGGGTGCCAAGGCATGTTCTGTGAAGAAGTGCTGATGCCTTATCAGTAAGACATGATGTCATTACCACAGGTGTCCGCCCCCGTTAGCTGAGTGGTCAGAATGGCAGAATGCCACGTCAAGGGGCCCAGGTTCGATTCCTGGCTGGGGCAGGAGATTTTCTCTGCTCGGGGAATGGGTGTTGTGTTGTCCTCATCATCATTTCATCCCCATCTCCGAGGCGCAAGTCGCCCAATGTGGCGTCGAATGCAATAAGTACTTGCCCTCAGCAGTCGAACTTCCCCGTATGGGGGACTCCCGGCCCACAATGGCGTATGCCCATTTCATTTCATCAACACAGGTCAATGACACGGCCGTGTTCTGTATTTGCAGCAGTGGTGGGGCGACGAAGGTGGTAGAAGTTCTGCCACATCCTAGTATGGCTCCCACCTTAGCACTGTCGAAGACAGTCCATCATACATTCTGGTGAACACTGCCAACTGTGATCCAGGATGTCGGTTGTGGTGAAGACTAGGAACAAGCCTGTTACAGTTGGCCAGGAAGTTTTGCATATGCACCTCGCTAATCGGTGTGAAGATGGCAGCTGGCAGACCGTCCTTGATGACCCAGTGGTGGAAGAGGGCTCATTGTTCATCAGTCTTCTAATCTGTAATCCCTCAGCAGGCAGCAGCAGTAGACCACGCCTGTGGTTTGCATCGATTTGACTGCTTCTCGGTGTTGAAGTATGCAAGCAACCATCAGACTGACGACCATCAGCCAGGTTGCCACGGTTTCACTGAAACTCTACAGACTGGCGTCCTCTCCAGCTATAGCGACATGGACAGAATGGTACCACGACTGAATAGCTTGTTGAACTCCATAAGCCTCTCTGTTTAACAGGTCGAGCAGTCTGCGCCTGTGACACAGTGGCTGTCAGCGTTTTAGTGCGTTTGTCCTCAATCATATGACCTGTCAATACTTCTCGCCTCAGTGCGCTAATTCAGTATAATGCTGGGTCTGCGAGCTCGGTTTTTTTCTGCCTACAGCTGATACTGTAGTGGCGGTCAGGCGGTGAAGCTACATAATGTTATCTCACAGTGCCTTGTTGAGTAGCACAGCAGTTCTTGCGTTCTGCATGCCCCATTCTATGGTCTGTTGCGTTGGTAGTACACTTTGTTGGCCGGCCGCTGTGGACAAGCGATTCTAGGCGCTTCAGTCCGGAACTGCCTGCTGCTATGGTTGCAGGTTCGAATCCTGTCTCGGGCATGGATGTGTGTGATGTCCTTAGGCTAGTTAGGTTTAATTAGCTCTAAGTCTAGGGGACTGATGACCTAAGGTGTTAAGTTCCATGCTGATTTGAGCCGTTTGAACCATTTATACCTTGTTGACATATCGACTGGCATATCAGCCCAGAACTAACCTGTTCTACTCTAAGCACACCTGGTAGTACATACACAGAATTTTAAGTGTGTACAATAAACCCATTCTGCTGCCCAACAGTGGTATCAATAGCCCGAAGTGGGTTCTGCTGGCTATTTTATAGGCCGAAGTGGGGGTCTGCTGGCTATTTTAGCAGATGGCAAGGTGGGTCTTGGCCACACTTTAAAGCCTTGTGGATTTTCGGACTCCACCCTAAACTCTGAGGTTTAGGGTTTACAGTGTGTTGCAGAGTGCTGATTCATTCCTCAGTAGTTCAGTGATCAGCCAGCCACGACTCACGATTTGTGATGACTGTTTCACATCATTCACTGTGTCTTTAGTTTTTTAATGCATTATTTTAGAATTGATGATTGCATCGATTTTAATGTATGTGTGATTTTGTTAGTGTGTCAGTGATCTTAGTTTACAATAGACTTACTTGGTGTAGTTTGTGTTAGAGTTTATGGCTTTCTTTTAACCACACTCATTTAGAAGATCTTAGGACCATTATTCGAGCATCTATCGACATCTGTCATCGCTGTAATCATATAACTTAAAATTTTGTTGAAAATACTTTCGCTGTTGGACGTGGCTGCTCTGAATTTGTCAGTGGTATTGAATATCCACCACTCTGTCAGAAACAGTGTCAGCGGGTCACTAACAAGCAGGGACATTACAAATTCGTTTCAACAATACGCAGCTGATTATGCTAGGAAGGCTGTTTTTAACAACCAAACGGGAAAACAGCGATATTTCATTTTAATTTATTTTTATTTCTTTGCAGCAAAGTACACACCATTTTGGGACCATGTCCTCTCTTTCTGGAAGCTGAGGAATGAACCGAACATACTAGTATTCAGCTTTGAAGAGATGAAGGCGGTAAGTACTTTTTATAACAAATCATGATGGGTCGAGGCAAAACGAGACAATTAGTGGGCTCCATAAAGATTGTGAGTCTTTCCGGACCTCCACTTCTGTTGGATATAAATGATGACAAAAAGCCGCCAGGTATGAGACCGAAGTTTCTCACGATGATATCCTTGTACGAAACTTTCCATTTTCTTGCCTCTTCAAATATGAGTAAAATCTCTAGCATTGGACAAAATCGTATTCATCAGGAACAAAGGCCCGTCGTGGCCACTGTTGAGGTGGCCATTTACAGTCGGCATATGTCATCATTACGTCATGCTGCCAGAGACTGAGTCCACGTTTGCACTGGCGGAGGATTTCTTCGAAAGCCCGAGATTTTACTCCCTTTTCACACGACGAGTAAACTGAGAATGTTTCATACAACTTCATATCAACTTCACATGTTTGCAAGTTTGTTTGCATGAATCAAAGTTTAAAATCACATTTGAATTGAAATTTCCAACAGAGATACATTCCATACAATACCAAATGCAAGCCATCTGCATGTTGGACAACCTCTAATATTCACTGTTCAGTTGAATTAAAAATTGATATCTGAGTTTTTTAGGGCCTTACATCAAAGCTTGTCCGTCCCGATAGCTGAGTGGCCAGCGTGACGGATTGCCGTCCTACGGGGCCGGGTTTGATTCCCGGTTGGGTCGGGGATTTTTTCCGCTCAGGGACTGGGTGTTGTGTTATCTTCGTCATCATTTCATCCCCATCCGGCGTTCAGGTCGCCCAATGTGGCGTCGAATGTAATAAGACCTGCACCAAGGCAGCCGGACCTGCCTCGCAAGGGGCCTCCTGGCCAATGACGCCAAACACTCATTTCCATCAAGGATTTCCTGACATTTCAAAACAACAGATCATTTTTATTTTTTAAAATACTCCTTACTAGATTACAAATTTCCGTTTTAAAGTTACTGTACTTTGGGTTCCTTTATTTCTTTCAACTGGAAATGAAATGAACGTATGGCATCTTTGGCCGGGAGGCCCCTATTCGGGGAAGTTCGGCCCCCAATTGAAAGTCTGATTTCATTCGACACCACATTGGCGCACCAGTGAGGAGGATGAAACGATGCTGAGGACAACACAACACCCAGTCCCCGAGTGGAGATAATATCCAACACGGCCGGCAATCTAACCCGGGCCCACTAGCATGAGAGGTGAGCTTGTTAGAACCCAGCTAAGCAGGCGGACTTTCAACTGGAATGATATGTTAACAGCATTATGATTCAAAGGACAAAAGAAGAGGACAATGGAATGTGGATTTTTGGTTTCACCTCTTCTCAAAGACGAGGTCACTACAGGTGGAGCAGAAGCCTAGATTAATGAAGGATGGAGAAGAAAATTGCGTTAAGCGATTTAGGGAAATCACGGGAAACCTAAATCTGGATGTTTCAGTGTTGATTTGAAAGACCACCCTCCCAAGTATGAATCCTATCTTGCTACTGCACTGCATCTCTCATTGGGACCCTAGATACTTGTTGAGATTCCTGTTTCATGCCACTTGTTGTGTGGTGACTAGCTTGACTGTGGTCTGCACAGTGGCTACTCGCCGAGGGAGACTGGTGCCAGATGATGGGCTGGTGCACTTGAGGCTGAATGAGGCCCTGAGTGCTGGTTGTGACTGGTGTTACTGTACATCTGTGGGATGTTGTGCCTTTCCACCTGCAGTGCCCAGAGTAGCTGCCCATACACTTTGGCAGACTCTTACCAGATGGTGCAGATGCGGCTCCATGAGATTCTGTAAGTTGGCTGTGACTGCTGTCACATGTGGCTTGTTGATGGGACTTGCCACATGAAATTTCCATAATGGCTGCTCATACACCTTGACGGACTGGCGCCAGAGAGTTGCTGGTGAAACTAATGTTACTTGAGGATGTATGTGATAGTTGTGTTTATTGTTACAGAACATCTGTAGCTAGGATTTAACTCATGTGGTCTGCCGTGTGGCTACCCTGCTGGGTAGACGAGTGACAGACATTTAGTTTGTACAACTGAGGGCCTAAGGGGATGCTATCTGTGACTGCCGTTACCATGTACCTTTCTTTAGAACTTGTTATCTATGGTCAGGTTATTTGCTCATGTAAGGCTTACTTTGCCCATTTCTCACGTGATATCCTACAAACCATGGATGAAAGGCAATGGAAACTCAAAAATGTTCAAATGTGAGTGAAATCTTATGGGACTTAACTCCAAGGTCATCAGTCCCTAAGCTTACACACTACTTAACCTAAATTATCTTAAGGACAAACACACACACCCGTGCCCGAGGGAGGACTCGAACCTCCGCCGGGACCAGCCGCACAGTCCATGACTGCAGCGCCTTAGACCTCTCGGCTGGCAATTGTCAATGAAGGTATAGGTTCCCATATGTGTGAGTGGCCCGAAGACTTCTTAAATGCAGAACTCAGTACATTGTCCTCGACGGCGAGTGTTCATTATAGACAAGCGTATCGTCAGGACCACCACAGGGAAGTGCAAGAGTACCGCTACTATTCTTTATATGCATAAATGATCTGGCAGACAGTGTGATCTGCAATCAGTGACTGTTTGCTGATGATGCTGTGGTGTGCGGGAAGATGTCGTCGTTGAGTGACTCTAGAAGAATACAAGATGATTCAGACAGAATTTCTACTTGTTGTAATGAGTGATGTCTAACTCCAAATGCAGAAAAATGTAAGAGTAGAAAATGTAACAGATCTACTAAGGAGACTGCCAACACTACGCTTATCCGTCCTCTTCTGGAATACTGCTGCGCTGTCTGGGATCCTTACCACATAGGATTAACGGATACATCGAGAAAGTGCAATGAAGACCAGCCCTTTTTGTATTAGCACGAAAAAGAGAGAGAGTGTCACTGACATGACACAAGATTTGGGATGGACACTATTAAAACAAAGGCTTTTTTCGTTGCGGCGGAATCTTCTCACGAAATATGAATAACCAACTTTCTCCTCAGAATGCGAAATTATTTTGTTGACACCAACCGACATAGAGAGGAACGATCATCACAATAAAATACGGGAAATCAGTGTTCTCACGGAAAGATAAAGATGTTCGTTTCTTCAGCAGGCTGTTCAAGATCGGAATAATAGGGCATTATTGCGAAGATGACTCGATGAACCCTCTGCCAGGCACTTAAGTGTGATTTGCAGAGTATCCATGTAGATGTAGATGTAGAATAGAAAAAACAGTCCCCTATTGTTCAAATATGTTATCAGTAATGTCCTAATAGACACGTTGATTGTCTAGGCATAGTTTTGGAAAGCGATATGAACTGGAACGGGCATTTAAGGGTTGTAGTCGGGAAGGCGAAAGGTCGACTTCGGTTAAATGGGAGAAATTTTAGGAAAGCGTGGTTTATCTATATTTTTCTCTTGTGAAGAATACACAACTCGGCTACTAGAATTCAGAAAATAATTACACTCATCACGCCGTAGACCAGATACTGCACTCTTGAAACCTTACATTTTAAATGCAACTCAGCCCAAGAACAGTTTCCTACACTCTTTCAATGAAATCGTGTAAAATTCCACACTGACGAAATAATCGACTCAATTTTTCGCCAGGTAGGTATCGACCACGACACTTGTAAACGTGTCCTCGCTCACATGCAATAACACATATGTCGTCTTGCCGCCCCAAATTCGCAATGTACTGAGCTACTCAATAGTGGCTAACTGAAACACCCTTCATAGCGTAGTTGAATCATTATTCAGATAAACGTAGGGCGCTACCATTATTTCTTAACAATTAAAATAGAGAATCTCGTGGCCGCGGGTTGTTCTTCTAGCGTTCAGCTCGCCCGGGATGATCTCTGGCGCGACCAAGCTCTGCCGTAGGCCAGCCGCAGATATACCTTATTAGACAGGCAAAGACTGAAGCCTGATGTTCGGTGAGGAAAGATGGCTGTGTCAGTAAGTTTTTATGTGGTACTACTACGATTTTCTGAAACCACATGACGTTGTTACCTCTACGAGACCGTCTAATCAAGTTGTGCAGTTGAGCAAATATTTGCATACTAGTTAATGTTAACACGTACATTGTAGAAACGTGTTGTGAGAAGAATATCAAATTACATATAAACAGGTTTAAAGCAGATCATAGTTTTCGTAAGAACACTCATGTAAACAAACACTCTTGTTATCAACTACAAATAGCACATTCTACTTATAGGAGCACTTACATAACGAGTACATTATTCGAATGAAAGCCAAAGCTGATGAAAAATGGTTAAAAACACTCCATAAAGCTACGTTTGTTAATACTAGTTTTATGAAAGATCCTAAAATATACATAAACTGTTTAATCACAGCCGGTATTTCGGATAAGGCAAACTGTAATGTAATTATTTAGGTTTACATACAGCACAAAAGCAAAAGCGCGTAAGATGTTCCTGGTTATTCTTGCATTGTGACATGTTCCTTTCCTTGTATTTTCCGTCTGCCTTATGAGAAATTACAACCAAACAAGACGCATATATTAACCAATTTGTCAAAATTCTAAAGGTGACTTAGTTATATCAATTTATCCATATTTCTTACCACTGTTTTATCACTGAATAAACAGCTGTTTACACGTCATTTGAGCTCGCCGCCATACTGCTCTTCTAAAGTGCCGGCCTCAGTGACACCAGTGATACTGTATACGGTATTGCCCACGCAGGTAAAAAAAAAAAAAAAAAACAGTGGAGGAGGCATTACGTCACAAACTTGAAACCGATGTTCACCATCTTAGCTAGTCCAAACACTAGGTTCGCCACGTTCATACTGCAAAGGAATTATATAATTTTTTTATGAATAGACACTAGTTCAACTAGCAGACATTAATGCGTAAAGGATTTCCTGAACAAAAGAAGCTTTACGCTCTTCGTTTATTAGTTTTAGAATAAGTTACCTTTCGCTGTTATCCCGTCCTAGTGTTAAGACATGTGCCGTTTCTTTCTTACTGATAAAATTGGGTTAAATAATTAAAATGATTTTGAAGCAGAGCGATTTCGTCTTTTGTGATACCATGGGTCCCAGCTCCTGAAATTCTGGAAAATTATTACCATTATTTTGATTTGATGCAGAGAGTTTAGATGGATCTTCACGGCGACGCTGCTCAACAATAGAGGTACGCGAATGTGTTCATCTTTTCCCTCTCGTGGCCGTTACTGTCAATTTCAATATATTTGCTGCGACATTCAGAACCTGCAGTCTTTCTTTTCATTTAATTTCGAAGTCCACGCATTTGCGTTCTAAGATGAATAAATGCATTTAACTGTAATTCTTTTTATCCAGGCCACGGGGGATGATTACTCAAAATGTACGTGCCTCTATCCCGTTCGTATGTTTGAGTTGTACAAGCGTAACTATATTTCCTACACAGTATTAACGATTTTTTTTTGACCACTCATTCGCGAATGTACGTGCCCTCTTTGTAGTCAGCCGGCCGTATTGTTTAATAAACTTATTTGTAATATTCAGTGGCTTAGTTTCCACAAGTGATCTTTGCCTGTGTCGCAACAGCGCTTCACGCGAAATATTTATTACGCGCCATCCACAATAACTTTTATATCAAAATTTCGTCGACCGACTGAATAAAGATTTTTCTAACAACAACAATAGCAAAACATAATAATATAAGAGGACGCGTTACAATACCCGCACGGTTCACCGCGGTGACGCTTCCCCGTGACGTCACTCTGAGTGCGTTATATTACTAGAGCAAACGCAGTCAAGAACAGAAAAATATTCGAATCTGCCTTCCTCCAATATGTTATTCATGTTAAGTTCCACAATTTTTAGTATTTAAAACAGTTGTTGGGCGCACACGGCAGAAATAATGAAGAAGAACCACTCGTAAACAGTTGTCTGCTAATGTTTGGGCTACTTAAAATAGCGGCAGCAGCGCCCACTCTGGCCTCAAAACAACATACAGCGTAAGTCTGTAGTGCCACCTACCCTCTTTATTCACCTCCACGGTATTGCCAGCTTAGTAATGTATGTCTGTCCGTCCAACGAAGCACGGGTGATCTTTGCGTCTCTGAACGAATACCTGCCTGGCTGGGTACAGTACGGAATTTTCTACACTCATGCTGATAAATTAAGGATAATACTGACATATGGTGAAACAACGCTCTGGTGGGCGGTTTGCGGGTTTAATCACCTCGTGGTATGAACATGCGGTGCATTTGACCTGCAGTCGTCACACGGTGGCGCTGACAGCAGTCCACACGGCCGCTGTGGCAGAGCGGTCCTAGGCGCTTCAGTCCGGAACCGCGCTGCTGCTACGGGCGAAGGTTCGAATCCTGCCTGGGGCATGGGTGTGTGTGATAGGTTAGTTGTGGTTAAGTAGTTCTAAGTCTGGGTTACTGATGACCTCAGATGTTCAGTCCCATAGTGCTTAGAGCCATTTGAACCATTTTGCTGCAGTCCACATATGCCGTGGTGTGTTGGTGCTTGCGAGAGTACGGTGCAGCGAGTAAGTGTGCAGACGTTTTCAGACGTGCTAATGGAGACTGTGTGCTGAAAATGGGTCAAAGAACACACATTGATGACGTTATGAGGGATAGAATACTAGGGCGACTGGAGGCTGGTCAAACACAGCAGGTCTTAGCACGGGCCCTATGTGTACCACAAAGTGTGATCTCAAGATTATGGCAATGATTCCAGCAGACAGGAAACGTGTCCAGGCACTACAGTACGGAACGTCCACTACAACACCACAACAAGATCGATATCTCACCATCAGTGCCCGCAGATGGCAACGGAGTACCGCAGGTAGCCTTGATCGGGACCTTACCGCAGCTGCTGGAACAGTTGCCTGCAGACACACAGGCTACAGACGACTGAACAGACACGATTTATTCGTCCAGAGACCTGCAAGGTGCATTCCACTCACCTCTGGTCACGGAAGAGCCCATAAAGCCTGATGTCAAGAACACAGTACATGGTCATTGGAACAGTGGTCCCAGGCTATATTCACGGACGAGTCGACGTACAGTCTGAACAGTGATTCTCGCCGGGTTTTCATCTGGCGTGGACCAGGAACCAGATACCAACCCCTTAATGTCCTTGAAAGGGACTTGTATGGAGGTCGTGGTTTGATGGTGTGGGGTGGGATTATGATTGGTGCATGTACATCCCTGCACGTCTTTGACAGAGGAACGGTAACAGGTCAGGTGTATCGGGACATCATTTTGCACCAGTATGTCCGCCTTTTCAGGGATGCAGTGGGTCCCACATTCCTCCTGATGGATGATAATGCACGGCCCCACCGAGCTACCGTCGTGGAGGAGTACCTTGAAACAGAAATCAGGCGAACGGAGTGGCCTACCTATTCTCCAGACCTAAACCCCATCGAGCACGTCTGGGATGCTCTCGTTCTCGTATCTCTGCACGTCTTCAAACCCCTAGGACACTTCTGGAGCTCCGACAGGCACTGGTGCAAGAATGGGAGGCTATACCCCAGCAGCTGCTCGACCACCTGATCCAGAGTATGCCAACCCGTTGTGCGACCTGTGTACGTGTGCATGGTGATCATATCCCATATTGATGTCGGGGAACATGCGCAGGAAACAGTGGCGTTTTGTAGCACATGTGTTTCGGGACGGTTTCCTCATCACCAATATCGTGGACTTACATATCTGTGTCGTGTGTATTCCCTATGTGCCTATGCTATTAGTGCCACTTTTATGCAGTGCCATGTCGTGTGGCACCACATTCTGCAGTTATTTATGAGCATGAGTGTATATCATATGCATTAACGTAGACTTAAGCGTCAATGAAATGATAAATATCACATCCTTTTCCTTGACTTACCTTGCTTCTTGATTGATACGATGAAATTATACCGCGAAGAAACGAAAACGATAAAAATAATTTTGATCAGTCACAAGCTGGAGCTGTGGCCACATGAGGTCCTGGATGCTCATCATAACTTTCGTTATACTCCAGAATGAGATTTTCACTCTGCAGCGGAGTGTGCGCTGATATGAAACTTCCTGGCAGATTAAAACTGTGTGCCGGACCGAGACTCGAACTCGGGACCTTTGCCTTTCGCGGGCAAGTGCTCTACCAACTGAGCTACCGAAGCACGACTCACGACCGGTACTCACAGCTGTACTTCTGCCAGTACCTCGTCTCCTACCTTCCAAACTTTACAGAAGCTCTCCTGCGAAACTTGCAGAACTAGCACTCCTGAAAGAAAGGATATTGCGGAGACATGGCTTAGCCACAGCCTAGGGGATGTTTCCAGAATGAGATTTTCACTCTGCAGCGGAGTGTGCGCTGATATGAAACTTCCTGGCAGATTAAAACTGTGTGCCCGACCGAGACTCGAACTCGGGACCTTTGCCTTTCGCGGGCAAGTGCTCTACCAACTGAGCTACCGAAGCACGACTCACGACCGGTACTCACAGCTTTACTTCTGCCAGTACCTCGTCTCCTACCTTCCAAACTTTACAGAAGCTCTCCTGCGAAACTTGCAGAACTAGCACTCCTGAAAGAAAGGATGTTGCGGAGACATGGCTTAGCCACAGCCTAGGGGATGTTTCCAGAATGAGATTTTCACTCTGCAGCGGAGTGTGCGCTGATATGAAACTTCCTGGCAGATTAAAACTGTGTGCCCGACCGAGACTCGAACTCGGGACCTTTGCCTTTCGCGGGCAAGTGCTCTACCAACTGAGCTACCGAAGCACGACTCACGACCGGTACTCACAGCTTTACTTCTGCCAGTACCTCGTCTCCTACCTTCCAAACTTTACAGAAGCTCTCCTGCGGAACTTGCAGAACTAGCACTCCTGAAAGAAAGGATATTGCGGAGACATGGCTTAGCCACAGCCTAGGGGATGTTTCCAGAATGAGATTTTCACTCTGCAGCGGAGTGTGCGCTGATATGAAACTTCCTGGCAGATTAAAACTGTGTGCCCGACCGAGACTCGAACTCGGGACCTTTGCCTTTCGCGGGCAAGTGCTCTACCAACTGAGCTACCGAAGCACGACTCACGACCGGTACTCACAGCTTTACTTCTGCCAGTACCTCGTCTCCTACCTTCCAAACTTTACAGAAGCTCTCCTGCGGAACTTGCAGAACTAGCACTCCTGAAAGAAAGGATATTGCGGAGACATGGCTTAGCCACAGCCTAGGGGATGTTTCCAGAATGAGATTTTCACTCTGCAGCGGAGTGTGCGCTGATATGAAACTTCCTGGCAGATGAAAACTGTGTGCCCGACCGAGACTCGAACTCGGGACCTTTACCTTTCGCGGGCAAGTGCTCTACCAACTGAGCTACCGAAGCACGACTCACGACCGGTACTCACAGCTGTACTTCTGCCAGTATCTCGTCTCCTACCTTCCAAACTTTACAGAAGCTCTCCTGCCAGGAAGTTTCATATCAGCGCACACTCCGCTGCTGAGTGAAAATCTTATTCTGGAAACATCCCCCAGGCTGTGGTTAAGCCATGTCTCCGCTATATCCTTTCTTTCAGGAGTGCTAGTTCTGCAAGTTTCGCAGGAGAGCTTCTGTAAAGTTTGGAAGGTAGGAGACGAGGTACTGGCAGAAGTAAAGCTGTGAGTACCGGTCGTGAGTCGTGCTTCGGTAGCTCAGTTGGTAGAGCACTTGCCCGCGAAAGGCAAAGGTCCCGAGTTCGAGTCTCGGTCGGGCACACAGTTTTAATCTGCCAGGAAGTTTCATTTCGTTATACTGTCAGCGGTCTGTCGGCAGGACTTGTCTTCGGTGGTGGGCAAGGTGGCCGGCCACCTGAGGAGACCCTTGCCGGAGGACCAGCTGCCGGCGCTGCTGGAGCACCTCAGCTTCCAGAAGATGCGCTCCAATAAGGCCGTCAACTTCGAGGAGAAGGTGGAGAACGCTCGCCAGGACCTGGGTCTCCGACCCGCGGCCTCCGAGGGCCTCAAGTTCATGCGTAGCGGCGCCGTGGGCGACGGCCAGCAGCGACTCTCCGAAGACGTCCGCCGGAAGGTCGACGCCTGGACGGACGCCTGCCTCGCCGGGTCCGGCTTCGACGGGCCCAGATGAGAGCCGGCGGTCGGTTCCAGCGCTTTCCCTCACACCACGCGCTGACCGTATCCCTGTGCTGGAGACACTTCGACACACACACAAATCATCTGACAAATCCAAAGGAAAGCAGCATTGTACAATGAAATAAATGACAATGTATTTCGATGATCTGAATAAAATCTTCTGTGGTTTAAAGTCCACTTCTACAACATTCTTCCTCCGTATTATGTTTTAAGAAACAACCCCCTATTCTGCATGGCTAAATAAATCTAGTTACCCATCGCAAAACAGTATCTTCCCGTCACTGCAATTTGTATACCCCACTGGGCCTCATATAGGGTGACAGTTATTGAACTATATGAAATAAAATCGTCGTAACTTCTGAGCGGTTTGCGTTAGGACATTCAAACTGTGCATTTAGCCGTGGGACATGATAGGAATTACTATGCCCATATATGGTTTGGCTTAGCAATGGCCGCGCGGGATTAGCCGAGCGGTCTCAGGCGCTGCAGTCATGGACTGTGCAGTTGGTCCCGGCGGAGGTTCGAGTCCACCCTCGGGCATGAGTTGTGTGTTTGTCCTTACGATAATTTAGGTTAAGTAGTGTGTAAGCTTAGGAACTGATGACCTTAGCAGTTAAGTCCCATAAGATTTCACACATATTTGAACATTCTATTTTTTTTAGCAATTAAGCCCGCTTTCATCTGGATGGTTTCCTGAATAAACAAAACTGGCGCGTTTGGGAGACTGAGAATCCACATTTTGCGATCGAGAAGTCTCTTCATCCTCATCTCTTCACCCTCAATGGGTCTCTGTGTGGTGTGCAATGTCCAGTCACAGAATAATCGTGCGATATTCCTTGTCGGCACGGTTACTACCGAAGGTACGAAAAGATTTTTGAAGATGGTTTCATTCCCATTATCCAAAGTGACTCTGATTTCGATAAGACGTGGTTCATGCAAGACAGAGCTCGATCCCATCGAAGCAACATGGCTGTGAGCACCATGGGACTTAACTTCTGAGGTCATCAGTCCCCTAGAACTTAGAACTACTTAAACCTAACTAACCTAAGGACATCACACACACCCATGCCGGAGGCAGGATTCGAACCTGCAACCGTAGCGGTCGCGCGGTTCCAGACTGCAGCGCCTAGAACCGATCGGCCACTCCGGCCGGCCCCACTTTGGAACCGCATTCTGGCTCTGGGGTACCCAGAGGCCACTGGCATGGACCTCGATTGGCCGCCATATTCTCCGGATCTGAACACATGTGACTCCTTTCTGTGGGGCTCTATTAAAGACAAAGCGTACAGCAATGACGTCCAAACCGTTGCTGAGATGAAAACGGCCATTCACGAGGTTATCGACAGCATCGATGTTCCAACACTTCAGCGGGTCATGCAGAATTTCTCTATTGGTCTGTGCCACATCATCGCCAATGATGGCTGGCATATCGAGCATGTCATAACCTAAATCCGAATACTTGTAGTGATGTTTACCAATGGAGTCCAAGTCTCTAAGCGCTATGGGACTTAACATCTGAGATCATCAGACCCCTAGACTTAGAACCATAGCAGCAGCGCGGTTCCAGACTGAAGCGCCTATAACCGCTCGGTCACAGCGGCCGGCTGATATTTACATGTTGAATAAAGTGTGTGCACGTTGTAGTTCGTAACCAATTTACAGTTTTTTTTCGTGTAGTTCAATAATTGTCGCCCTATGTTATGACCACTCTCAACTGCCAGACCGAATGCCGTTTGGGAGTTTTCGGATACGTGACGCTCAAGGGAAAGTAAATAATCAGAGCAGATAAGAATGACGAATCCCTCTGTCGACGATACACTCAGTACGCCCGGTGTTGTATCATCATCTGGGGGAGTCGAGGCCAGCAGTGACTCCTGATGCTGGTTGTGATTGACGTTACAGTGAATCCACGACTTGTTGACGGAGCGTGTCGCCCTTGGTCCAAATGTGGCTGGAACTGGATCTTGCATTTGTGTAACAGTGGCCACATGAGACCTCGAATGCTGATCACAGTTGCTGTTACACAGTGTACCAGATAAATTGGGAAGCAACTTGGACAAAAGACAGACTGTTATGAGCTGTCACCTGGAAATGAGCAACGTATGTGTTCCGCTGTGCATGTGCTGTTACCTCAAGTAAGGGAATGCACGATGATCTTGCACAGATTCTATGTGTTTCTCATCAGGCCATTAATGTAGTGGCGTGCGAAAAGCTCAATCTTTCTGTTGTGTACATAGTTCCGCGTAGTCAGCACGTACACAACTTTCCCAATAGAGCGCGCCCCGCTAAGCACAACTGCGCAGGCGCAGCGCTCGTCCGTCTCCACACTACGAGATGGCGCTGTCTTAGAGACGGACCAAATTCTGCTTCCACCGATCCGCGTATTAATATGTAACGCAGCCAATGAGATTGCTGCTAACGTAGAACCTTTTCTCCTCGTGGATCACACTCGCGCAGTGATACATGAACGCGCGAGGTATTATAACGAGAGTACAGACCTCCGATTAGTCAGTCTGCATTTGTCTGTACCAGTCTATGGTCAAGTTTCAGTCTGCGCCTAATAAGATTATCATATTCCTGTACATAGCCATGAAAAGAAATGTATAGACACTTTGTCAAGTATCAGAGATATGTGAGAATAAGATTAACGTACCAAGACCAAAGGAACTTCACATTGTCAATTGTAAACAGCATCCAGAATCAAGTTACGTAATATCTATGATTTTTATTATTTTAATAAATGTGTGTGGAAATTAATCAAGTTCTGTTTAAAGTTGGTCACCATCAATCTGCTACTCTAAGCGTGCAAGTGGCATTTCTATCGTCTGACCTAACGGCAGAAGATAAAGACGCCACAATAAGACCACGAGACATATTGCTGACACTTGCCTACTTCGTTAGAGCGACAAGTCAAATAATCTGATGGTGTGTACCGAAGGTCTTACAGTATGCACACCACACTTTCAACAACCAGTGTCATTAAAAAGAAAAGCAACAACCAATAGCAGCATAGATATCATGGAGAGATCCAGTTATCAGTTTATGGCAATGCCTGATACTGACAAGAAGGAGGCCTCAAAAGCAACCAACACTGGGCAGGTCGCTTGTGTATAATCTAAAATGAAACACTAAGATTTGTGGAGAAAAGTATGCATAAAGTTCATAACATGCAGTCGAATCATACAGTGTGACAATTATTGAACTATACGAAAAAAAGAACGTAAATTAGTTACAAACTACTTTATTCAAAATTTAAACGTCACTACAGATATTCGAATTTAGGTTATGACATGTTCGATATGGCTGCAATCATTGGCGATGACGTGGCGCAGACGAATAGCGAAATTGTGCATGGCCCGCCGAAGTGTCGTAATATCGATGGTGTCGATGACCTCCTGAATGGCTGTTTCCAGCTCAGCAAAGGTTTGGAGGTTATTGCTGTTCACCTTGTCTTTAATTTTGCCCAACAAAAGTATGTATTCAGATCCGGAGAATATGGTAGGCAATGGAGCCCATGTCAGTGGCCCCTGGATGTCCCAGAGCTAGAATGCGGTCCGCAAAGTGCTCCTTCAGGACACCAAACACACTGCTGTTTCGATGGAGCCGAGCTACGTCTTGCATGAACAACTTACTGTCGAAATCAGGGTAATTTTGGATAATGGGAATGAAATCATCTTCCAAAACCTTCATGTACCGTTCAGTAGTCACCGTGCCATCAGGGAATATCGTACCGGTCATTGCGTGACTGGACATCGCACACCACACAGTCGCCTGTTAAGCGTGAAGAGACGTCTCGATCGCGAAATGCGGATTCTCAGTCCTCCAAATGCGCCAATTTTGCTTATTGACGAACCCATCCAGATGAAAGTGGGCTTCGTCGTAAAACCAAATGATATTCACATTATAATTCCCATCAGGCCCCGCGGCGAACCGTGCAGTTTCAACGTCCTAACGCAAACCGTTCAGAAATTATGACGACTCTGTTTAATATACGTAGTTCAATACTTGTCACCCTGTATACTCGTATATTAACGAGATCGGCATATAGTTCAGAAATGAGCATTTTTCGTCATCGTATATGGGTTCTCTAAATCGAGAGAAGAAATTCTTTTTACTGCCGCGTATACGAGTATGTTTGTAAGGTACACGCTATGCCACGAACGCGCCTCTGGCGTCGCGACCAGGACATCTGATTGGGAAGCAGAGAACCTGTGTTCGAGTCCCAAGTGCAATTTTTTTCATTTCTGTGTTTTTCCGTCTGGAAATTGATATGAATAGGAGTTTTAATATGGTAGATAAATCAGTGAGGAATAATAACAACGTAGACAAACACATTTCTCAAAGGACTTGGATTAGTAAAGAATTAAAATTTTAAACCTCGTTGCATGAAAACGTTATTGTGAAGACGAGCGTTCGATGCACGTTATCGCACATGGGTGGAAAACAAACCCTTTCCCATTTGGTACAGTGGTGGAAAACAATATAAAGGCATGGATGGATATTTGCAGGAAAATAAACTTTCTCGGCTGGAATAGTCGTGCTCAGTGTATATGCATTAGTATGAAATTCAGTGTAACGACAAATGCAGTCAAATGGTATTGCATCTGATGTCAGTAGTACAGTACACAACAACACATATACGATTCGGGTGGCATAGGTTGGGACTCGGTATAAAGGCAGTAGGAACTATGCGATGATAGAGTGTGCGTACGTCCTTTTATTGTAAGTAGGAAACAGACACCAATAGAGACAGTGCATGTAGCTTGCATAAACCACGACTGTGACAATGCCTCGCCGAAAACAGTTAACATGTGATGAAAAGCAAAAATCGGTAAGTACGAGGAAGTGGAACTATATAAACGTCAAACTGCCAAGAAGTTGAGGGAGGAGGAGTTGGTGTTTAACGTCCCGTCGAAAACGAAGTTGCTAGAAACGGCCAAGAAGTTGAACCGTTCAAGTGCAGTGATTGATAATTTCCTTAAACTGGGCCCACGATACGCACAGAACGCAAAATATGGGCAGAGTAGAAAGTTTTCTGAGCCGTAAAAAGATTAGTTTTCCCCAAAGCAAGGTCCACAAACCGTTATTCTCCTCAACTTGTTGTTGATTTGCAATTGCCATTAACTGCCAGACGGGTGCGATAGATTTTGTCTCGTAACAAAAATATTACATTCAAGAAACAAAGCAGAAATCATCTCTAACACCCAACCATAAACAGGTTATATCGGAGTTTACCGAAAAACGTGTGGGATAAAGTGATCTTCGGTGATGAGAAGAACTTTAATCTAGATGGGTAGGATCTATTGCAGTATAACTGGCATGGTCTGAGAACAGAGCAGCAGATAAGAATGAGCAGAAGTTTTGATAATGGAAGTGTTATGACTCGGGCAACCTTCTGCGCTAAAGGTAAGTCACTCACTGCTTGGCTGAACACTCGAATGAACTCTACAGTGAGATGCTAGGGAGAGCACTGATTAGAGTGTGTGAAGACCTAGGGAACAAAAGTTTAACGTTTCAACAACATAATGCACCTATGCATGTTTCTGCGACGACCAAAAAGTGGTTTAAAGGTAAAGATATCGATGTCTTATCATGGCTTGCAGGTATCCCGGATTTGAACCCCGTGGAAAACCTTTGGACAAAAGTAACAACACGTGTTTAACGCTAGGGAAGGTAATTCGAGGCCATATATCAGCTAAAAAGAATGGGTGACAATTTCACTGCAAAAACTATAAACCCTATTAGAATCAATGCCGAAGAGAATTTTTGAAGAAATTAGGAAGAACAGAGGTTGAACAAAGTACCACCAGTGGTACAACACAACAGGACAGTCTGTGCCTCTATATCAATTTCCCTGCAAGAAATGCAAACTTCTTAGTTTGTTACTCGTGTTATAAACGAAACCATCTAAATGTGTCACGATTCCTTATGTCTTATATGTACCTATAGTGAATTTGATACATGTATGTTTCAGACATTGCATTACTGCTTTCTGGGAGTCCTGCATTTGTACTGATTTCCACTTTTGTAATATACATAAAATAACACTCTGTCGGAATAGAAAAGCGCGAATATGTTGGTATGGCAAAATTTTTGGGAAATTCTTGAAGGTACGTCACTTTTTCGTAAGAGTCTTACAAATAAACAGGAAAATATTCGCATTTTTGTGCTGCTATAGCATCATTTTTTCCGATGCTATAATTATATCAAAATAATGAATAACAGGATTAAATAAATTAAAGTAACAAGACATATTCTAAGATTACATTAAACGAACTTGATATACAGGATGTTCCGAAACCATTCGTCGTTCCATTTAATACACGGGGTAGAGAACATCAGAAGAAATATAGTTAGTTGTGGTACATATGGTCGCCGACGGCAATTTCTGATGCTAGGGACGATGAACACAGAAGGTAGTTTAGCATGCTAATTACGGTAGTGGCATTCAGAGGACCTGCTCGAATGCGCGATCATTGGCATGTATGCACGCCGAACATCGTCAGACCATTGATTGTTGTACCCGTTCAAAGAGTCGTGTCATGTCCACAGTGGTACCGGCAACGGCACCAATTCTAGCGACGGAAACTTCTTCCGTTTCCACAACGATTTCATACACCAGCTGCTTCACATGTACGCAGAGGAAGAAATCCCGACGTGTGAGGTCACGTGACCTGGGAGGCCAGGCAACAGACCCACCTCGGCCGATCCGTCGATTCCCGAATGTGGCTCTCAGATGATGCCTGATAGCAGTGCCGAAATGGGCTGTGCTGGAAGTCCAGCCCAACATCCAGAATTACATCCTCCGGCAGTTCTGGCGACGCAAGTTCCATGAATATGCCATGTCTCCTGCGTTGAAGCGGAATGGACGAGTCAACCTAACACCGAGAATCCCGGCCCACACATGTACACCGAATCGCTATTGATGAGCACGAGGTCGAGTACACCGTGGATTCACATGAGCCCAAACATACGATGCATGGGGGCTTAATTAAAAAGAAAAGACTAATATTAATGAATAAATGCAATAATTTTACTAGCTGTGTGACCGGTTACGAAGTCTCGTAACCAGTTGGCCCTGACTATGGTTAGCACGCAATCTGACTGCATAAAATAAAAATAAAGAATGACAAGGAATTTCCATTATGACAATTGATTAATTAAGTCCCCTGCAACTATAAACGCTACGAAACAACAAAGCACATGTCTAACTGTTCTGTGTGTGGTAGTGTGACTCAACGTACATGTACTTGGCTCGGTTCTTTTTCAATACGACAAAATATTTTAAACACCATTTACAATGAACTAATTGAAAAACCAGAAATACTATAATTGCACATAGAAACCAGAATTACAAGTCTAATAAATGAACACGAGCCAGATGCTTTGTTGACTGTACCTGTGAGCAAGAGGGATTGTTATTAAAGAAAACTGTAATACCTTTTTACCTCATTATATATTGACGAAAATATTCCATTACACAGGCATCATAAATCAAAAGCCCATCTCCTTTCTCAAATATATTCTGGCAATTGCATCTTCTTCCATCTATATCTCACACCAACCGAACAGTACAACATTTCAGTCAACACACAGATCGTCTACTCTCTCGCCCAACAGAACAACGACTGCTCTCGACATCCTCTGAACTACTGCTGCTTCCAGTGGAGAAGGCGGAATAATAATCTTTGGCGCAATCTCTAGCGCTGTGACTCAGTGTAGCCACCTTTCAACGAATTGTGGACATTAAAATGTCAGCACACATTTTCAGTCTGCGATACCGACACAACACTTTACTCAGCACCACTAACAAGATGTCCCCCAACATTACAAGTTAACTTCAGAGGTCATACGCCCCTTATCGAAATATATTTAGTTTGATAGTCTCTACCCCTTGTACTAATTTGAAAGAATACTTTTGGAACAAGTTGTATACGCTACTGCACATTCAGGGTGTTAAAAAAAGTGTCGAATATTGTGAAAGGTGGTAGTACCCACGGAAAGAAGAAAACAACTCCAATAAACACGAGTCTGGGACGCATATTTTCTGAGATCTGTACACTTGTCCGCACTGGCGAAATGAGAAGTGTCCAGTATTATGAGAGGTGGTAGCACACATCACAACATGAAAAGAAGACCTCTACACATGAATCCAGAAACGCATACTTTCTGCGACATATACACATGGTACATGACCAAAGGAGAGGTTCTGCATGACGTCCAGTCGTCACACTTGCATAGGAGGCGCTCAACATGACCGTCTGTCCATGTCAATGCTACCCTATGCCCTTCGGCGTAAGGAATCACGCATTCAATGAAATACACCTGGTTCTTGTTACAAGTGCTGACATACGTGGAAAACGGGATCCTGCAGCGTAGCGTAGACTAATGTCTTGAAGTGAGCCCATAATCAAAATTCTAGGGGATTCAAGTTGGTTGGTTGATTTGGTGGAAGAGACCAAACAGCGAGGTCATCGGTCTCATCGGATTACGGAATGATGGGGAAGAAAGTCGGCCGTACCCTTTTAATGGTACCATCCAAGGATTTGCCTGAACCGATTTAGGGGTTTCAAGTCTGGGATACGGGGAGGCCAAGTTGTGCGGTCTTCCCGACCAATCCACCGATCATGAAATGTCAGCGTCACTTTTTCACGAACTTTGTGAGGAAAAGTGGCATTCCTTCATCGTGCATAAACCATAACTCCAGCCTTTGTAGACATGACACATCCTCCAACAAAGTAGGTACTAGGTTATCAAAAAACTGATGATAAAGAAGCCCATTTAATGTTAGTGGGAGGATGTATGGCCCTTGTAATTTATCATCAAGAACGCTGGCCCATACGTTGATAGAGAAACGATGCTGATGTCCTCCCTCTACAGCTGCATATGGATTTTCATCAACGTACACATGCTGTGAACCCTGCCTCGTCGATAAATAAAATCTTCGACGAAAAAAGGGAATCTACAGCACATTTCTGAAACAGCTATTGAAAGAACTGCAATCCGCTATAGTAATCTTCAGGCCTGAGTGCGTGGACGCCCTGAAAATGGCATGGATACAGTAACTTTTGACGCAGTACCGTCCAAACAAGACAATGACTCACGCCTTCTGCTGCTGACAGCCGCCCCAAGTAGCTCCAGATCCTTCGTCCACTAAATGTAGCTCATGTTCCTGCATCTGCGGCCTGCGGATTCTGTTCCACTGCTTACCTTGTGGAGTGCAGCAGAACATGTGTCCTTCAGACGCTGGAAAAGTTGGCCGAACCGATTGTCGGATGGTAGTCTGCGACGTGGATATTAACAGATCCACCAAATCCACTATTTTGAAGAGAAGGCTGTTAAATTTTGTACCATGTTTTACATTAAATTAACACATTTACGGTTAATTTCCTTGCATTACATTTATTTGACTTTTTTATGAAATTTAAAAATTTTATTTTCAAAAAATAGTCTTGTATCTTTTTTCTCAGAAAGTATTGAAAATCTCTTTCTCTAAGTCTACAAACGCTAGAAACGTAGGTTTGTCTTACCTTACTCTAAGATAAGTCGTAGGGTCAGTATTGACTCACGCGTTCCAACATTTCTACGGAATCCAAACTGATCTCCCTCGACGTCAGTTTCTACATTATTTTCTATTCTTCTATAAAGAACTCGAGTTAGTATTTTGGAACCATAACTTATTTAACTGATGGTCTGGTAATTCTCACATCTATCATGTACTCAGTAAGAGGTGTAGTTTTGTTACAGGTTTAACACAATAAATCATTTATTAGTTTTAGAAATGGTGCACGTGTCTTGATGTACTGTTAACCATGGCGTGCAAATGACCTAGACTATATTCATCCAGTATTAGAGAATGAAAGCAGTAAGCGACATCCAACAAACTTTACACACAATTTCAAACGTTTCCAAAACTCTTCCTTGGTGACACATCTACATCTACATACATACTCTGCAAGCCATCATACGGTGTATCGCGGAGCATTCCTTGCACCACTACTGGTCATTCCTGTTCCACTTGTAAATAGAGTGCGAAAGAAACGACTGACTATAAGAATCCGTACAAGCCTTAATTTTTCTCATCTAATCTTCGTGATCACTGTGCGACATGTATGTACGTGGGCATTAGAATCATTCAGCAGTCGGCCTGAATAGTAGATCTCTAAACTTCCCACTATAGTGCATCGATAAAAGAGCTCTTCTTCACTCAAGGGATTTCCATTACAGTTCACAAAGCATCTCTGTGATACCTACGTGCTGATCGAACCTGCCAGTTACAAATCTAGCAGACCGCTTCTGAATTAATTCGATGTCTTCATCCAGTCAGACCTGGTGGGGTCCCAAACCTTCATCCAATGTCTTCGTTCAGTTTGACCTGGTGGGGTCGCAAACGCTCATCTGATGTCTCCGTTTAGTTGGACCTGGTATGGTGCCAAACGCTCGTCCAATGTATTCATTCAGTTAGACCTGGTGGGGTTGCTAACGTTCGTCTGATGTCTTCATTCAGTTAGACCTGTTGGGATCCCAAACACTCATCCGACATCTTCATTCAGTTAGACCTGGTGGGGTCCCAAATGCTCGTCTGATGTCTTCATTCAGTTAGACCTGGTGAGGTACCAAACGCTCGTCCAATATCTCCATTTAGTTAGACCTGGTAGGGTGCCAAACGCTCGTCTGATGTCTTGATTCTCTTAGACCTCATGGGGTCCCAAACGCTCGTCCAATGTCTCCATTTAGTTAGACCTGGTAGAGTCCCAAACGCTCGTCCAATGTCTCCATTTAGTTAGACCTGGTAGGGTCCCAAACGCTCGTCCGATGTCTTCATTCAGTTAGACCTGGTGGGGTCCCAAAAATTCGTCCGCTGTGTTTGTTCAGTTAGACCTGGTGGGGTCGCAAACACTCGTCTGATGTCTTCATTCACTTACACATGGAGTGGTCCCAAACACTCGTCTGATTTGTTTGTTCAGTTAGACCTGGTGGGGATGCTAACGTTCGTCCAATGTCTTCATTCAGTTACACCTGGTGGGGACCCAAACGCTCGTCCGATGTCTCCATTTAGTTAGACCTGGTAGGGTGCCAAACGCTCATCGGGTTTCTTCATTCAGATAGACCTGGTGGGGTCCCAAAAATTCGTCCGATGTGTTTGTTCAGTTAGACCTGGTGGGGTCCGAAACACTCGTCCGATGTCTTCATTCAGTTAGACCTGGTGGGGTCCCAAACGCTCGTCTAATGCCTTCATTCAGTTAGACCTGGTGGGGTCCCAAACGCTCGTCCAATGTCTCCATTTAGTTAGACCTGGTAGGATGCCAAACGCTCGTCCAATGTCTCCATTTAGTTAGACCTGGTAGCGTGCCAAACGCTCGTCCAATGTCTTCATTCAGCTAGACCTGGTGGGGTCCCAAACGCTCGAGCTGTCCTCAAGAAGGGGTCGCACTAGCATTGCACTCACCATCTTCTTTATAGATGAACTACAGTTTCCCAAAATTCTTCCAATAAAACCAAGTCGATCATTCGCCGTCCCTACTACCAACATGGCGTGTTCATTCGGTTCCTTATCACCTTATAGTGTTACGCCTCGATATTTAATCGGTGTGACTGAGTCAAGCAGCAGACTACTAATGCTGTATTAGGACGTTACATGAATGTTTTTCGTACTCATCCGCATTAAGTAACATTTTTCTACATTTAGAGGAAGCTGCCATTGATTACAGCAGCTAGAAATTCTAACTCATCTCCTATAGTCACACAACGACGACACCTTCCTATACATCACAACTTCGTCAACAAACAGCCGCAGATTGGTGTTCACCCTGTCCTTCAGATTATTTATGTACACAGAAAATAACAACGGCCCTATCACACTGCCCTGCAGCGTTCTGGTGATACCCTTGTCTCAGAATATGGGGTTCTATGACTCAAGAAGTCTTTGAGCCACTCACTTATCAGGGAACCTAATCAGTAAGCTCCAATCTTCGTCAAGATTCTGCGTTGGGACGTCCACCACAAAATGATTAAAGGAAAACAAGTTTATCACTCACTTCGTTTTTTACTGTTCACATGGTTAAACTTCAACATCAGGCATGATCTTTTAATTTATTACTTCTCTATCCTTAATATTGTTCGCAAGAAATATTGCAGGTAGTTTCCACGTACAGGATTACTCACGAAGATATGCAAATATTTTAATACGTAATTATACAAGTAAAACTAAAGAAAAAAGTTCATATAAACATAGGTCCGCAAATTTTTAGTTCGAAGTTACGGCTAATAAAAGATTTTGCCTGAAATTTAGCAACTTTGCTAATGTGAAGGTATCGCAAAACTGTACGATGTTAAAGTAAAGCACGATTTCCATGTATTTTATTCTTATTGATCTGGTGAATGTAATAAAACATGTCCCAGACGTGCATCTGCAGTAGCTTTCCAGAACACCCAGACGAGCAAAGACGTAATTTCGTAAAAATTTTAATTTATTAACTACTTGAACCAATTTGTTTTTTAAATTCCAGACAACTGCACAAAGTTTTCAACAGCAATTTTAGAGAATTTAATTTTTGGAAATATGATGGTAATAACGTTAACGCGAACTGTATGAATATGTCATACGATCTGCTTTTGTTAATACCATAGCACACGTGAATTCATGTTAAACCGGGAAAATTAAAGCTCAGTGTTTAAAAGTTGTACAGCGTACATACAATTTCACAATACATTCACAATATATGTTCAAAGCATTTAGCTGCATCTGTATGAACAGATTTTGTTGTTCGTTTCAGTTTCACAGGGTTGTTCTTAATTTCGTCTATTGCATTCACAACGTGAGCAAGTAATGCCTCTCGTGTATTGACTTTGTCCTCATAAACTATGTCTTTCATCCATCACCATACACAAAAATCATGGCTTCGTATTAGTGAAGTTGCTAAATTTCAGGCAAAATTTTTTACTAGCCATAATACCGTAACTAAACATTATATGAACTTTTTTATTTAGTTTTACTTGTAGAATAACATATTAAAATATTTGCATATCTTCGTGAATCACCCTGTACACTGTACAACGAACCTACAAAATTATTTCACTCTGCGGCACGTAGTTCTGCAGGTATGACGTCATAAACATTGAGATACGCATGAAAATAGTTTTTGCCTAATACATCTAGTATTTGACAATAACAGCACTTAGTGTCTTCCAAACCTTTTCTAATCTTTGAGTCGTTTACGAGCTAAACGTCAGATATTTAATACATCAACTCACCGATAAAGTAATCACAACTTTGGAGATTATTTTGTAGATCGGAGTTCGATTCTTTAAACAATCGGAGGTGTACAGGTAGAGTTTAATTGTCGTACATATCGTATACGTTGGAAGACTGCATAAGCCTTCCCAGTTCTGCTCCTGATCTCTGCATCTACGTCGCCATTATTACAGACAAGTTAGCCGAGGACTGGAAATCGACCAACATTCGGCTACACTACAATTTGAGTAGATATATTTATACTTTTCTGTGCATTTTGATTGTCCTATCACAATTTTTTTTAAGCCCTAGAGAACTGGCCATTGAATCAGTTTGATCGCCAGGAAAACGATGTCATTAGAAAACTCCAGATCGTAAGTCTTACGGCGCTTTGATGCACTTTTCAGCGATCACAGAAATGGAATTTAATACAACTCGTCGTGTGGGCTTCGGCAAGTGACGAACTTGGAGCGAATGATGTCCGGTACAATAAGACGGGCCGGCCGGAGTGGCCGAGCGGTTCTAGGCGCTACAGTCTGGAACAGCGTGACCGCTACGGTCGCAGGTTCTAATCCTGCCTCCGGCATGAATGTGTGTGATGTCCTTAGGTTAGTTAGGTTTAAGTAGTTCTAAGTTCTAGGGGATTGATGACCTCAGAAGTTAAGTCCCATAGTGCTCAGAGCCATTTCAACGATTTTGAACAATAAGACGGCGATTTACATCGCGGTAAGAAAATAAAAATAAAAAAATAAAAAACAAGTCCGAACGATCGCGAATTCCGAATATTAATGATATCCGGATCAGTAAGTGTTTGCTGTATGTCTTTTCTCTTCTTCACTGCTCGGTAAGAGCGCCTATTTGTCGAAACAGCCCCTAATGGCAGTCGTCCAGTTACCAGAACGAAATCCGTAAGTGAACTTTCCAGACGTCAATAAAAAATCTGCCAAGGTAGTGACAGATGAATTACTGTCAACTTTTTGGTGCACAAATGAAAATAAAGGTCTGCGGACGCTCCACGCTCTCTCTGCCTAGCCTCCGTGGTATTCGCGTCGAAAAATTGGTCCGGTATCCAAGTTTTAAAGTATCATCGAGTCCTATGTTAGGTCCGTTCTTTAAATTTCCTCTCCTTTCCATAGAACAATGGCTTGTACTGGGGTGTTGTAGGGGCAGGCGGACGCTGGCTTTACGCAACCCGTGTTCCCGAGTGGTCCCGCTGTGTTTACCAGGAACCAACGTCAACTCTCCTGCGGAGATAAGGGGACATCAACTACACGGTTCGGGATCGCTTTAGACTCGTATAAACAGTTACTGTCTTCTAGTGTACGACTTACCATGTACCATCGAGACGTCGCTTCCAAACGGTGAGTGATATAGTTGCACGGTTCGGTAGTTTTGTTACATTACACAAATGACGTATTCACTGGTAGGATTCCCGGTAGCATTGACAGAAAGAAACATAAATGAATGTATTTCAGAGAAACTAGGAGTCTACGAGTTCTCTTTCTTTTTTCTTTGTTTCTTTGTTTTGCACGTAATTAGAACTGTGCGTCGTTCAGGGTTAGTCCGTTGTGTATTTCTTATATTTACAGAATAAAATTGCATTTTATAAGTACGAGCAACAGAAATTAGTTGATTGTGTAAATTCTTCACTTTTATGTAACCAAAGCAATTACTTTTTATGCAAGTACAGTTTACATAGAGAAACAGAAAATATATAATTATTGTTGCTACTTGGTACTCGATAGAATGTTCGCCCTTATGACCAAATGTAAGAGTTTCTATTACTATTGATAAATACGAAAATTATTAATGAATAACAGAAACACGTTTTATATAAGTTCAACAGAGTTCTGAAGCGATGTTTGATATATTTTTGTTTTGCGTTTTTTAAATTTTATCTTTTTATTGAGAAAATTGCTTTTTCTAGTACTATATTATAAATTTGTAGTGGTTTCTTTATTTTTACAGCAGTATCCCTATGCCTCTCGCTACCGATCAACAATTCTCGAACAAAACCCGAATGAAACGTTGTCAATTTCAGTTTGGCAATAAATACTTATTTTTCGTTCTTAAGTAACAGACAGGCCGATAACTATGTAGAACAAAAATGTTCGTAGGTTACCCAGTGCTTTAAGTATCCTCACTCAGTTTCTGAGCGGCTCACCACTTCCGGTTTTTAGAGGAATCAGGGAAGACACTGGTCTCAAATGTAAAGAAAGCGATCGTTATGAGATAATGACCGACAGCTATGCAACGCACTCAGCGTACAGGTAACACGGGTTCAACCATAACTGGCCAAAGCTAGCGGCGCGAGCCAATTGCGGAGTTCTCTGCAGGTGTGTCACAGAAAAAAAAAAAAACATATTTGTGTGTTTCACTAGCAGAGTGAAATAAAGACAGTTGTTGAAAGAACTGTATTTCGTTCTGACAATAAATGAATGACCAGATGACATGGATGAAATCGATGAAAACCCAATGACATGAAATATTATTGATCAAATCCACAGAAATTCTAATACAATGAATATTTTGTTACTAAAGTTCCCGTGAGCCTCACATTTTCATTAACAGCATTAACAGTGACATACTCATGACATTGAAGTCACTGAGGAGGAGGAGGGGAGGGGGGTGTTCATCAGTGACAAGAGTCTCGTCAGAAGTGTCCCAGGGAAGTATGACAGGATCTTTCTTGTTCTCTGTATACAAAAATCAGCTGACAGATAGGTTGAGCAGCAGTCTGTGGCTGTTTGCTGACGGCACAGTGGCGTACGGGAAGGCCTCGTTTTTGAGTGACTGTAGGGGGACAGGATGAGTTAGACATAATTTCTGTTTGGTGTGATGAATGGCAGCTTGCTCTAAAAGCAGAAAAATGTACGTTAATGCAGATGAGTATGAAAAACAGTCCGGCAACGTTCCGATACCTATTAGTGGTGTGCTCCTTGACACAGTCACGTCGCGCCGCGCGGGGTTAGCCGAGCGGTCTAGGGTGCTGCAGTCATGGACTGTGAAGCTGGTCCCGGCGGAGGTTCGAGTCCTCCCTCGGGCATGGGTGTGTGTGTTTGTTCTTAGGATAATTTAGGTTAAGTAGTGTGTAAGCTTAGGGACTGATGACTTTAGCAGTTGAGTCCCATAAGATTTCACACACATTTGAACATTTTGAACACAGTCACGTCAGTTAGTTACCTGGGCGTAACGCTTCAAAGCGATTCGAAATGGAACGAGCACGTAAGGACGGTAGTAGGCGAGGCGAGTGATCGACTCTGATTTATTGGGAGAATTTTTAGGAAAGCGTAAGTCATCTAGAAAGAAGACTGAAGTAGAAGGGTAATGTGACCGCTTCTTGAGTATTGCTCTAGTGTTTGGAATCCCCACCAGGTCTGATTGAAGGGAGACGTCGAAGCAATTCAGAGGCGGGCTTCTAGACAGTGAACACACATGAAAACCCTGGAGGGAAGGCGATGTTTTTATTAGCGAAACACTGTTGAGAATATTTAGACAAGTGGCATGTGAGGCCGACTGAAAAACGATTCTACTGCAGCCAACGTACATTTAGCGCAAGGACCCTGAAGACACGGTAAGAGAAATATAAAGGGTCGTTTCCCGCTCTCTCTATTTGCGAGTGGAAAACAGGAAAGGCAGTTACCAGTAGTGGTACAAAGTACCCTTCGCCGTACACCGTATGCGTGCACATCTACATGTAGAGTTCAGTATTTCTCAGTACTACATTAAGGATATCGTTTCCCGTCCTTGCACGTTCATTGTCTTCATTTTGAGTTGCACTCGCGCTCGTCTTTAGCCAGTAGACTGTTCTGATGCAGCTTTCCACGTCACTCTATCCTGTCCAGGCCTCTTCATCCTTGCATAGTTACTGCAGCTTCCATCCATTTAACCTGATTACTGTAGCCATCCCGCATCCCGTGGTCTCCCTCCACAATTCCCCCCCCCCCCTGCCCCCCCCCCCTCCACCACACTTCCCTCCGTTACCAAACTGACAATCCCTTGACGTCTGAGCATGTGTCATATTACACGAATCATTATTTTAGTCCATTAGTGCCATAGATTTCTTTTCACCCAATTCCGTACCTTCACATTAGTTTATCGAAGTACCCATCTAAACTTCAGCAATTTTCTCTATCACCACATTTCAAGAAGTCCTATTCTCTTCTTGTCTGAAATAATTATCATTAATTTCCGTACAAGGCTCCACTCCAGATAAATACGTCCAGAAAAGAATTTTCTCGCTATTGCCAGTGTGCGCTTTATATCGCCTCTAGTTCGGCGATCATCAGCTGTTTTGCTCACCAGTTGTATCTAATGCGTTCAGTGCCCTATTTCCTAATCTAATCCTCTCAGCATCGCCTGATTTAATTCAACTACAATCTATCTTAGAAGATATATTAAGGAAAGGCAAACCTACGTTTCTAGCATTTGTAGACTTAGAGAAAGCTTTTGGCAATGTTGACTGGAATATTCTCTTTCAAATTCTGAAGGTTGCAGGGGTAAAATACAGAGAGTGAAAGGCTGTTTACAATTTGTACAGGAAACTGATGGCAGTTATAATAGTTGAGGGGCATGAAAGGGAAGCAGTGGTTGGGAAGGGAGTGAGACAGGGTTGTAGCCTATCCCCGATGTTATTCGCTCTGTCTATTGAGCAAGCAGTAAAGGAAACGAAAGAAAAATTCGGAGGAGGAATTAAAATCCATGGAGAAGAAATAAAAACTTTGAGGTTCGCCGGTGACATTGTAATTCTGTCAGAGACAGCAAAGGACCTGGAAGAGCAGTTGACCGGAATGGACAGTGTCTTGAAAGGAGGATATAACATGAACATCAACAAAAGCAAAATGAGGATAATGGAATGTAGTCGAATTAAATCGGGTGATGCTGAGGGAATTAGATTAGGAAATGAGACACTTAAAGTAGTAAAGGAGTTTTGCTATTTGGGGAGCAAACCAACTGATAATGGTCGAAGTAGAGAGGATATAAAATGTAGACTGGCAATGGCAAGGAAAGCGTTTCAGAAGATGAGAAATTTGTTAACATCGAGTATAGATTTAAATATCCGGAAGTCGTTTCTGAAAGTATTTTTATGGAGTGTAGCCATGTATGGAAGTGAAACATGGACGATAACTACACTCCTGGAAATTGAAATAAGAACACCGTGAATTCATTGTCCCAGGAAGGGGAAACTTTATTGACACATTCCTGGGGTCAGATACATCACATGATCACACTGACAGAACCACAGGCACATAGACACAGGCAACAGAGCATGCACAATGTCGGCACTAGTACAGTGTATATCCACGTTTCGCAGCAATGCAGGCTGCTATTCTCCCATGGAGACGATCGTAGAGATGCTGGATGTAGTCCTGTGGAACGGCTTGCCATGCCATTTCCACCTGGCGCCTCAGTTGGACCAGCGTTCGTGCTGGACGTGCAGACCGCGTGAGACGACGCTTCATCCAGTCCCAAACATGCTCAATGGGGGACAGATCCGGAGATCTTGCTGGCCAGGGTAGTTGACTTACACCTTCTAGAGCACGTTGGGTGGCACAGGATACATGCGGACGTGCATTGTCCTGTTGGAACAGCACGTTCCCTTGCCGGTCTAGGAATGGTAGAACGATGGGTTCGATGACGGTTTGGATGTACCGTGCACTATTCAGTGTCCCCTCGACGATCACCAGTGGTGTAAGGCCAGTGTAGGAGATCGCTCCCCACACCATGATGCCGGGTGTTGGCCCTGTGTGCCTCGGTCGTATGCAGTCCTGATTGTGGCGCTCACCTGCACGACGCCAAACACGCATACAACCATCATTGGCACCAAGGCAGAAGCGACTCTCATCGCTGAAGACGACACGTCTCCATTCGTCCCTCCATTCACGCCTGTCGCGACACCACTGGAGGCGGGCTGCACGATGTTGGGGCGTGAGCGGAAGACGGCCTAACGGTGTGCGGGACCGTAGCCCAGCTTCATGGAGACGGATGCGAATGGTCCTCGCCGATACCCCAGGAGCAACAGTGTCCCTAATTTGCTGGGAAGTGGCGGTGCGGTCCCCTACGGCACTGCGTAGGATCCTACGGTCTTGGCGTGCATCCGTGCGTCGCTGCGGTCCGGTCCCAGGTCGACGGGTGCGTGCACCTTCCGCCGACCACTGGCGACAACATCGATGTACTGTGGAGACCTCACGCCCCACGTGTTGAGCAATTCGGCGGTACGTCCACCCGGCCTCCCGCATGCCCACTATACGCCCTCGCTCAAAGTCCGTCAACTGCACATACGGTTCACGTCCACGCTGTCGCGGCATGCTACCAGTGTTAAAAGACTGCGATGGAGCTCCGTATGCCACGGCAAACTGGCTGACACTGACGGCGGCGGTGCACAAATGCTGCGCAGCTAGCGCCATTCGACGGCCAACACCGCGGTTCCTGGTGTGTCCGCTGTGCCGTGCGTGTGATCATTGCTTGTACAGCCCTCTCGCAGTGTCCGGAGCAAGTATGGTGGGTCTGACACACCGGTGTCAATGTGTTCTTTTTTCCATTTCCAGGAGTGTAGTTTAGACAAGAAGAGAATAGAAGCTTTCGAAATGTGGTGCTACAGAAGAATGCTGAAGATAAGATAGGTAGACCACATAACTAATGAGGAGGTACTGAACAGAACTGGGGAGAAGAGAAATTTGTGGCACAACTTGACTAGAAGAAGGGATCGGTTGGCAGGACATGTTCTGAGGCATTAAGGGATCACCAATTTAGTATTGGAGGGCAGCGTGGAGGTTAAAAATCATAGAGAGAGACCAAGAGATGAATACACTAAGCAGATTCAGAAGGATTTAGTTTGCAGTAGGTACTGGGAGATGAAGAAGCTTGCACAGGATAGAGTAGCATGGAGAGCTGCATCAAACCAGTCTCTGGACTGAATACCACAACAACAACATAGCAAGGAAACACTTTTGTTCTACTGTGGACAACTGGGCTCAATTAATAGTAGCTCTCAATTACCACCTCCACAACAAAAAGAAATTCGTAATTCTTGTTAAATACTAGATGTAACACATTAACGCGTAATACAGTTAAGTACAGAGTCCGGCAATAAAACCTCCTGCACGTGACGTAGCCGGCGTGCGAGTTGTTGTGAGGATAGTGATGTGGAGCGTGTTTTGTTTGAAAGCGGTATACGTGCCGTCTTGAGTGTGCGCCATGGCGTGGCTCTGAGAGCATCTTGCGTTTCTTGTGGAGTAATTTATTCTTAATGGTGGTTCTGTGATTAGTACTTAGCTTGCATTTCGGAGACGATTCCAACTTGGCCGACAAGACCGTGTCCCGGATATAAAAACTATTCAACTGCGGGTGTCAGACATCAGAAAGGCAGGTTCAGCACTGAAAAGAAAACCTACCGGCCGTCCTCCGATTGGAACAACGCCGGAAAATGTGGTGCGTGTGAGAGTGTCTGCGCAACAACCACCATTGCGTTCAGCACTTAAAAATGCAGCTGCCCTGGGGTTGTCTGAACGGAGTGTAAGAAGAATTCTTCATAGAGAACTTCATATGCACCCCTTCAAAATGATGGTTACCCAGGAATTAAGGGAAAGAAATTTTGGAACTCGCAAAACTGCATGTTAGGAAATTCTTCAATACGTTCCACCTGGCGATTTGTTTATCTCTTCGCATGAGGCCCATTTCCACTATAAGGAACTGTAAACAAACAGAATTTTCCCCACTGATCTGCAGAAAACTCTCGCGAAATTTATCAGCGACCACTACACAGCCCTCATGTGACAGTTTGGCGCGGCGTTGCTGAATCTATTGTGTGGGGACCGCATTTTTTCGAAGCAGGTGGCGACACGGTAACGGCTAATTCAAACCGTTATTGTCGCATGCTACAGATCTACCCCCAGACTAGGCTAAACCAATTTATTGCAGATCATGAAGGTCAAGAAGTGCGGTTCCAGGAAGACGGAGCAACATCCCACATCTCACGGCGTTCTATGGAACGTCGCACGAGTTGGTTCCTGGTCATCTAGTCTCTTTGCGAGGAGACATCGCGTGATCCTCAACGTCGCCTGATTTATCGCCTTGTGATTTCTTTCTTTGGGGACACTTAAAGACTCCAGTGTACAAACATCGTCTCACAACCTTGCAAGCACTTAAAGAGGCCATTATCCAAGAAGTGGCAGCCATTACAAGCGAAACGACACGATGTATGGAGAACTTTCAGGGTAGACATCCTCAACGTGACAACAATGGAGGACGTCATTTAGCAGATATACACACATCAAAAAAAAGTTTTGCATCACCCCGGTTCCCAGAACTCCTGAAGATAGACGTTGACTGTGGATATTGTATCACTTACACAGTCCCTTTGACTGTTCAGAGATGTCACTAAACCCGCCCAAAGATGTAAACAACCATGCATGAGCAGTGCTTATTAGAGAAAGAGGCTCCGACAGCGAATCAGTTCCAGTCATTCCACCAGGATGGAGGTGCACGGCTCGTGTTATCTCTAGTTCATCCATGCCTAGACGGTCAATACCGCGGTTCGATCGCGCCGGCATTGTTACTTTGTGCCAGGAACACTAAACCCGCACAAACATGTAAACAACTAGGCATGAGCAGCGCTTATTAGACAAAGAGGCTCCGACAGCCAATGAGTTCCAGTTATTCCACCAGGATGGAGGTGCACTGCTCGTGTTGTCTGTAATTCAACCATGCCTAGATGGTCAATACCGCGGTTCGATCGCGTCCGCATTGTTACTTTGTACCAGGAAGGGCACTCAACAAGGGAAGTGTCCAGGCGTCTCGGAGTGAACCAAAACAATGTTCCTCGGATATGGAGGAGATGCAGAGAGACAGGAACTGTTGATGGCATGCCTCCCTCAGGCCGCCCAAGGGCTACTACTGCAGTGGATGACCGCTACCTACGGATTATGGCTCGGAGGAAGCCTGACAGCAACGCCACCGTGTTAAATAATGGTTTTCGTGCAGGCACAGGACGTCGTGTTACGACTCCAACTGTGCGCAATAGCCTGCATGAGGCACAACTTCACTCCCGACGTCCACAGCTAGATCCATCTTTGCAACCACGGCAACACAGATGGACCCAACAACATGCCCAATGAACCGCTCAGCATTGGCATCACGTTTTCACCGATGAGTTTCGCATATGCTTTCAACAAGACAATCGTCGGAGACGTGTTTGGATGCAATCAGGTGAGGCTGAACGCCTTAGACGCATTGTCTAGCGAGTGCAGCAACGTGGATGTTCCCTGCTGTTTTGGGGTGACATTATCTGCGGCCGACGTACGCCGCTGTTGGTCATGAAAGGCGCCGTAACGGCAGTACTATACGTGAATGCTGTCCTCCGGTCGATAGTGCAACATATCAGCAGCATATTGGTGAGGCATTCGTCTTCATGGAAGACTGTTCGGGCCCCCATCGTGTACATCTTGTGACTGACTTCCTTCAGGATAACGACATCGCTCGAGTAGAGAGGCCAGCGTGTTCTCCAGACATGAACCCTATCGACACGTGTGCGATGGATTGTAAAGGGCTGTTTATGGACGACGTGGCCCACCAACCACTCTGTGGGATCTACGCCGAATCGCCGTTGAGGAGTGGGACAATCTGGACCAACAGTGTCTTGATGAACTTGTGGATAGTATGCCACGGCAAATACAGGCATGCATCAATGCAAGAGGACGTGTTGGTGGGTATCGGAGGTACCGCTGTGTACAGCAATCTGGACCACGACCTCCGAAGGACTCGCTGTATGGTGGTACAACATGCCATGTGTGGTTTCCATGAGCAATACAAAGGGCGGAAACGATGTTTATGTTGATCTCTATTCCAATTTTGTCTACAGGTTGCGGAACTCGGAACCAAGCTGATGCAAAACTTTTTTTTGATGTGTATAATTTTTGAAAGCAAATACTCCAAAATGGCAAAGTGTGTATTTTTCATAAATAAAAGTAATTTTTCTCGATCATGTTTAGTTTTTCTGTGACAGTCTATTAAAATGAGTTTCCAATGACTAGGCTATTATTGTTGCCTTCAACTCTAGGATAGAATCTGCATCCGTCATTAATCCATGTAACTGTGTAGTGTTTATCACACGCGAGGACTGAGAATCTTACCGCCATGCTTTAATGTAATCAACATTCTATTTGTGTTGACTTTCCACAGATCTACCCGCAACGCAGCCATGGCACCTTCCGCGGAGTTCCTGTCTTCGCCGCGCGTGAGGAGCTTCAACCAGAATGTGAATAACATCTACGATAAAGGCCTGGTGAAAATCACGCCCTCCAACTGTACACTGCCCGTAGAGTTCATGGAGGACGCGCAGACGATTCTGGATTTCGAGGTTAAACCAGACGACGTGTGGGTGGTTACGTTTCCAAAAAGCGGTGAGCGGATCTGTCAGAGTGTTACGTTACTTCTAGCGTACTACGTCCGTGGTTGACAGACCTTCAGAGAGGATAGCAGTAACATCCATTTGAAACTGTTTCGAGCACTTAAGATACATTTTTAAGAACAAGAAGAAACTGAAGCTGGTTGTTACAAATAACTATATTTTTAATAACACATCTTTCTTAGGTTTTTATCAACATGCAAATGAATTTACAGTTACATTTTTTTCTAAAACACGAGCGCGTGCTATGACCACTACAGATACAATGAAGAGCCAAGGAAACTGGTACAGCTGCCTACTATAGTCTAGGGCACCACGAGCACGCAGAAGTGCCGCAACACGACGTGGCAAGGACTCGACTAATGTCTGAAGTGGCGCTGGAGGGAGTTGACGCCATGAATCCTGCAGCGCTGTCTATAAATCCGTAAGAGTGCAAGGGGGTGGAGTTCTCTTCTGAACTTCACGTTCCAAGGCATTCCAGATATGCTCAATAATGTTCATGGCTGGGGAGTTTGCCGGCCAGCGAAAGTGTTTGAACTCAGAAGAGTGTTCCTAGGGCCACTCTGTAGTAATTTTGGACGTGTGGAGTGTGGCATTTTCCTACTGGAATTGCCTAAGTCCGTCGCCATGCACAATGGATATGAATGGATGCAGGAGATCAGACCGGATGCTTACGAACGTGTCACCTGTCAGAATCGTATCTGCGGCAGCCTTAAAGCAGAGCAGTACGTCGATGTTACTGTATGCCTCATTTTGTTGCCCTTCATGGTTCAAATGGCTCTGAGCACTATGGGACTTAACTTCTGTGGTCATCAGTCCCCTAGAACTTAGAACTGCTGAAACCTAACTAAACTAAGGACATCACGCGCATCCATGCCCGAGGCAGGATTCGAACCTGCGACCGTAGCAGTCCCGCGGTTCCGGACTGCGCGCCTAGAACCACTAGACCACCGCGGCCGGCATTGCCCTTCATGCCTAACCATCCTGGGCTCACATGTCAACAAGATAACGCACGCCTGCACACGACCAGAGTTTCTACTACTCCGTTCCACGTTCTTCCCATACCCTAACTTGGCCAGCAAGATCGCCGTCTCTCCCAAAATGACAAAGTGTGGAGCATTATGGGTAGGACCCTCCAACATCTCAAGATTTTCACGATCGAACGCGCCAACTGTACAGAATTTGGCACGATATCCCTCAGTATGACATCCAGTATCTCTCTGCCAATCAATGAATGCTTGCGTACGTGCCAGAGGTGAACCAACAGGTTACTGACTTGCTCAATTTGTGCAGCTCGTTCTCTTGAATAAATCAACAAATTTTTCTGAAACTGTAATCATTTGTTTGTCGGTACATGTACATTACATTTATCGATTTTCGTCCCTTTCGTTGCGGCGTCGTATTTTACTCTGCCTTACAGTGTATATTGCATGGTGTGTGTGTGTGTGTGTGTGTGTGTGTGTGTGTGTGTGTGTTTTTGGAATGCATCACCCCTCTCGGAGGTACTGATCTACAAGCGCTAGTGATACTGCAAGGATTACTAACGCCGTCTAATACGAAATAATACCCTAAAATTCACCGCAACACACACTTTTACAAAATAAACGCAACGAATAGTGAAGGACTACATCCCAATATTCTCGAGAATACGTGAGTAAGCAACTTCATGAAACTAGCAGGTACGGATAATTTGTGTTAGTTTCACCCTTTTAGTGATCGGCAATGTTGTGGAACGGTTTCCTCAAGAGTATACTCATCTACACACGTTGGATGTAAAAGCTAATCATCTGCATGAGAATTAGTCGATAAAAATCCAGGACCTGACTTATGTAAACAAAATAATCTCCTGTGCTTCTTGAAGTTTTCCCGGAGGATCGAACATTACATTAATTTTCGGAAGTGTACCCGGGATATTAACTCTTGTACCGATATTTCGGCTGACAGCTTCTCAGCCATTCTCAAGGTGAGTCGCTTGCAAGATTTTTAAGGCACTTCCGGCTATCACACACGTGATCTTAGCTCAATGAGATAGACTATGTGATCAAAAGTATCCCGACACCACCAAAAACATACGTTTTTCACGTTAGGTGCATTGTGCTGCCACCTGTTACCAGGTGCCCAATATCAGCAACCTCAGTAGTCATCAGACATCGTGAGAGATCAGAAGGAACTCACGGACTTCGAACGTGGTCGGGTGATTGGGTGTCACTAACAAACCCTATGTCCACTGTTTCAGATGTGATACTGAAGTGGAAACGTGAAGGGGCACGTACAGCACAAACGCGTACAGGCCGATCTCGTCTGTTGGCTGAAAGAGACTGCAGACAGTTGAAGGAGGTCTAATGTGTAATAGGCAGACATCTGTCCACACCATCACACAGGAATTCCAAACTGCATCAGAATCCACTGCAAGTACTATGGCAGTTAGGTGGGAGGTGAGAAAACTTGGATTTCATGGTGGAGCGGCTGCTCATAAGCCACACATCACGCCGGTAAATGCCAAACGATGCCCCGCTTGGTGTAAGGACGTAAACCTTTGGCGACTGAACAGTGGAAAAACGTTATGTGGAGTGACGAATCACGGTACACAATGTGGCCATCCGATGGCAGCGTGTGGGTATGGCGAATGCCCGGTGAACGACATCTGGCAGAGTATCTAGCGCCAAAAGTAAAATTCGGAAGCCGTGGTGTTATGGTGTAGTCGTTTTTTTCATTGAGGGGGCTTGCACCCCTTTTGTTTTGCGTGGCACTATCGCAGCACAGGCCTACATTGATGTTTTAAGCACCTTCCTGCTTCCCGCTTTTGTCAGAGTCGTATCTAGAGCTATCAGGAGTCGCATATCACTTCAACTGCACAGAGCCTCCACCAGCTTGAACAGTCCCCTACTGACATGCAGGGTCGATGGATTCATGAGGTTGTCTCCATACCCGTGCACGTCCATCCACTCGATACAATCTGAAACGAGACTCGTCCGATCAGACAACATGTTCCCAGCCATCAACAGTCCATTGTCGGTGTTGACAGGCCAAGTCGAGGCGTAAAGCTTTGTGTCGTGCAGTCATCAAGGGTGAGCCATCGACTCTGAAAGCCCATATTTCGTTGAATGGTTCGCAAGCTGACACTTGTTGTGCCCCAACAATGAAATCCAACAATTTGCTGAAGGGTTGCACTTCTGTCACGTTGAATGATTCTCTTCAGTCGTCGTTGGGCTCTTTCTTGCAGGATCTTTTTCCGGACGCAGCGGAGATTTGATGTTTTACCGGATTCCTAATATTCACGGTACACTCGTGGAATGGTCGTACGGGAAAATCCCCACTTCATGGCTATCTCGGAGATGCTGTGTCCCATCGCTCGCGCGCCGATTATAACACCACGTTCAAACTCACTTAAATCTTGATAACCTGCCATTTAGCAGCAGTAACCGATCTAACAACTGTGCCAGACACTTTTTGTCTTACAAAGGCCGTATCCTGACTGTTTACATATCTCTGTATTTGAATCAGCATGCCTATACCAGTTCCTTTGGCTCTTAAGTGTAACTTGGAAGGGTAATCTGATAATCGTACAAGTTATTGCAAATCATGGTTCTCCGTCGAACGAGAAAGATTCTTCGAAGCAGCCAGTGGTTCCTAATTTGGTTCCAACACAAAACAATTCTTATCACTCCAAGCACTGTTCACTCAAGCCCACGAGATAATCTAACGGCTGACTTCCTCTTCAAAACAAGACGCACTCTACCGTCAAGGCTGTAATTGGCTGGCAGCCAACGATTCACCTAAGACAAGCTTTCCCATTCAACAGCTGTGCAAAGAGTTTGCAACGTACCAGAATCGACATATAGTGAGGGTGGCTAGTTAGATATTTCGGAGATGATTATAAAAATAATTGTTAGAAAACAGGTGGCGAGAATATGAAAGAGCCGACAACAAGCACCTTTCTGTTTCAGTTTCCAAATTGCACAGCCAACGATTTGAGGGTAAAGTAGCATGAAAGCTAAGGCGAGTTATTATAAATAACTACAAGCTGCGTATCACATGGAACACTTACCAGTTGCTTGTGTGTGCGGGGCCTACCCTGGTGGCTTGGCTTTTTGCCTTTTTTTATCATTTTCTAACACAGTCACCATTTCAGTTGAAGCATCTGTCAAAGCGTTTCACTGATTACAAATCCCTCCTTCATAAAATTCTGCCGCCTGGGGGTAGATAGTCTTTCACGGCAATTTGAAGTTGGTCATCAAAGTGCTACGATGCATGACTTTTCTTCATGTGTACGAAGAGATAAAAATCACTTGGTGTCAAGTCTGGGTTGCATAGGGGATGACCAAAAACGTCTCAAAATCTCTTAAGAGTTTACGGGCATTCTGAAGGCGAGCGTTGCCATGGAAATACACAACAATGGATGTCAGCATACCGCGACGTTTGTTTTGAATGGCTCGCTTAAGTTCCTTCAGTTTCACTGTAGACACCTGAAGTGATCGTCGTTCTACGCTTCTCGAATTTAATCGGCGTAACTCCGCGGCTTAGTAAAAAACCGTATTCTCAACGTTCTTCGATGATGAAGTTTGGCGGTCTTTCCTCGGTTTGGTGTGGCCCTAACCATCACCTGTTGTTACGTTTCGGCGTTTACACATGCCACCCAAGTCCCGTCACAAGTCACTATTGTCTTGAAAAAACCTTCTGCTTCTTCGTCGTAGCGTGAAAGGAAGTCTGAGGCAAAGGCCATTCGTTTGGTTTTGCGAGCTTGTGAGTAACTTGGATGCCCAGTGAGCACAGAACTTTCGGTAACTTGGTGGACTTCTTCAGAAAATTCAGAGACGGTAGTCTTCGATTTTCACAATCTGTTTCGTCAATTTTCTTGACAAAATGGTTACTCACAACAGAGGATCTACCACTCCTCTCTTCATCACAAATGGTTCAAATGGCTCTGAGCACTATGGGACTTAACATCTGAGGTCATCAGTCCCCTAGAACTAAGAACTACTTAAACCTAACCTAAGGACATCACACACATCCATGCCCGAGGCAAGATTCGAACATGCGACCGTAGCAGTCGCGCGGTTCCGGACTGAGCGCCTAGAAAGGCTAGACCACCGCGGCCGGCTCTTCATCACAAATGTTTGCTGTACCACTTTTAAAAAATCGGACCGACTACCGACTAAACCTTTTTTACTATTGTGCCAATGTTTTGAGATTATAACTAGTGAATGTGCAAAGGATCGATGTTCATACTTTAATAGCTCTTACCACGAGGGTCGTCCACAAAGTAAGTTCCGTTTCTGTTTCTGTGCGCGGCAGCGCTTCGATCGCAGCTCCGAGCATGCGCGGCAGTTATTCGGACTCAAGGAGAAGACATGTACGCCATTTTCAGATCGCTGCTGCCGACGTGTGCTTTATAGTGCTTCTTTATAATGTCAGCCGTAATTGAAAATGCCGCCGCGTGTGATATCAGCTCTGTGATTCGTTTTCTAAATGCAAAGAAAGTTAAACCGTAGGAAATTCGTCGGCAAATCTGCGAGGTTTAGGGACAAAATGCTACGAGTGATTCTGTGGTTAGAAGATGAGTCAGACTGTTCAATGAAGGACGTGATCAAGTGCACGATGAAGAACGATGTGGACACCCATCTGTGGTTACTGATGAACTGGTTCACACAACTGCAGAGAAGATTAAGTACAACCATAAGTTTACACTTAGTACCCTTGCTATGGAAGTTCCACAAATCTGAAGATCACTGATTCATGAAATTGTTACTGAAACACTGAAATTACGAAAACTTTACTCACGTTGGGTATCCAAAATTCTTACTGAACAACACAAAAAACAACGGATGGGCAGTGCAATTCAGTTTTTGACACGCTACACTGAAGAAGGCGATGGTTTTCTTTCTCGGATAGTCACGCGGGATGAAACTCGGATATCGTACGACACACCTAAAATAAAATGGCAATCAATGGAATGGAGGCACACTTCATCCCCAATGAAGATTAAGCCTAAGCAAATCTTGACACGTCGAAAAGTCATGTGCACCGTTTTTTGGGACATAAGAGGCATTTTACTGATTGATTTCTTACCACGAGGCCAAACAATCAATGCACATGGACACTGCGAGACCATTAAGAAACTGCGCCCCGCAATACAGAACAAGCGCCGAGGATTACTGTCAAAAGGTGTTGTTTTTCTCCACGATAATTCCCGACCTCACACGGCGAATGTGGCCAAACAACTCTTACGAGAATTTCACTGGGACGCGTTTCATCATTCTCCGTACAGCCCGGACCTAACTCCTAGCGAATTTCATTTCTTACACCTCAAATCTATGCTTGGTGGTCAACACTTCAACGATGATGACGAGCTGAAAGAACATGTTACCACATGGTTGAATACACAGGCGGCAACCTTCTGTGAAGAAGGTATACAAAACTTCTGCCACGCTATGACAAGTGCCTACAAAATTTCGAAAGCTACGTAGAAAAGTAGTTTAACAGTTGTAGATTTTTGTAGGATAAACATTTTTTCTGTATCTGTACACGTTTGTTTTATATAACCAGACGGAACTTACTTTGTGGACGAGCCTCGTAAATGAGAGGATATGTAGATGTGAGAATGGCGGTGCTCCGCGAACGAATACTAGCGCCACGCCAGAACGAAAAATGGTTCAGATGGCTCTGAGCGCTATGGGACTTAACATCCGAGGTCATTAGTCCCCTAGACTTAGAACTACTAAAACGCAACTGACCTAAGGACATCACACACATCCATGCCCGAGGCAGGATTCGAACCTGGGACCGTAACAGCAGTGCGGTTCCAGACTGTAGCACCTAGAACCGCTCGGCCACTCTGGCCGGCACGCCAGAACGGCTGCCGTTCACATTCAGAACCGCTCTCGTATTAAAATGAAAGGCGTCTGTGGTATGTTAAATGTAGGGGCGAGAGCGAGTTGCTATTGGGGGCGAAGTGGGGTGGGGGGCGACAGACAGTAACAAACTTTGACCCTCCGCTCAGAACCGGACCGCCGTACTTATGGCCCCCTCCGCGTATTATTTGTGATACTGAGAAATTTCTGTCTGTTGAGCATGTCTTTTTCACTGCTTTTTTGGCTGTTGATAATGACAGACCACTTGTCGTTAACACATGTTACGTGCACGCGTTTCGGGCATGGCCCATCATCAGAAAGTCAGATAAAAGTACTTGATATGACGCATCGTGTCACATGATTTCGGTCTAAACGTTAGTTCAGCACCAGTGTTAACACTGAAATCATGTGACACGATAAGCTGTATTAACTACTCTTATCTAATGTTCCGATGATGGGCTATGAGCGAAACGTGTTCAGTGATAAAGTTCAAACAACAAGTGGACTGTTGTTATTCATATCACCATCTTCTAGATGGTTGGTTTTGTCGCTGAGACTATCTTGTCTCGCCTCTGCTGAGCGTTTCTCTTCATCGTACTGTTTGGATTTAAGTCCATCAGTTTCAGAATCCAGGCGATTCATCCAGGTCTTCCACTTCCTTTCTTCTTTAAAACCCTTCCTTCCACAATCGTGGTCACGAATTTGTTGTGACGTATCTTATGTCCAAGAAATTTATTTATCTCTTTTATATGGTAGAGGTCAATTTCATTGTTTCGTCTACTACTTTGAGGGCCCACTCCTTCGACTTTTGCTTTCTGCAGCTCCCACATCCACATTTCCGTTGTTTCCAGGCATATGCTGTTTCAATAAGTTCCATGTTTCACAGCCAGACAATGTTATGTTGAGTTCTTTCCTAGTTTTAATATTTATGCGTCCGCTTGTCAGAAGCACTTTCTTGTTACTGAAGGCCCGTTTAGGCAGGGAGGTACTTCTGATATCCGTGGTGCACCTATTGTCTTGAGTGACAGTGTTTCCTAAGCTTGAGAACTGACTGACGTTATTAGCGGGCAAAAACGGCAGTGTTTTCGTAACGGCCGCTGGCCTCCTGTGTGACTTTACGTCGCAAGGTAAACGAATATCTATTTTATACAGGGTGTAAAGTGCATAAGTGCAGATATTGCTATTGGTGACTGAGGAAGTTGAGCTGAACAACATTACTTTTGGTATTTATGTCATTTGTACACGACTAATTATAGCTATTACAAATCTAATTTTTTAGGTTGGGTGATACCTCCAAGTACATGTAGCGAGAGCAAGCCATTAATGATTAATTTCCCGTGGGCAACAGATCAGGTGTTGAAGCGTGGACGCGTAGACGCAAAAGAATTACTCTATAATGCTAGATGTCATTTCGTGGTCCAGGTACTGTCATGCAGAAAACATCAGGTCGTAAAGTTTCTGGAAAGACTACTCGACCCAGACGGAAAACAACCAACACACCGATGTCAGTAGATATTAAGAAACCACATATAAAAACATGTTCACTTACACCCGTGACAACCTGTATTCTGTTACCTTCATATTCTTCTTTCGATTTCGTCTCTCTCCATTTTTATTCTTATAGTTCATATTTTTAGAATTTTTTTGTGATATTAGGTGAATGATGGTTGTAATGCGTACTTTTTAACGAATAAATTAGTGACAGTTACCTCACAGATAATTACTAGAGGAAACAAGTGCAGAGCAACAAATAGGAGTGTCGGCAGGTAACGAGGTCACCTGTGTGTACCAGGCACGTTAAGAAGTAAAAATAAACATTTATGTCTGTTTTGTACAACTAGTTTCAAAAATGTAAGGCAAGAGTAAAACTGTCCACTTAGTTATGTATGTGGTGGATCATCTATAAACATAAATAAATGTAGCACAGCAGTCGAAGATAATGAATTATTGTGTTCTGTCTCCAGGAACAACGTGGACCCAGGAGTTGGTGTGGCTGCTCATGAACGGCCTCGACTTCGAACAGGCCAAGCGGACTCATCTCACAGACAGATTTCCATTCCTCGAGTGAGTATAACGACAGAGTGACGCCAGAATATTGCAGATATTTATTATTTATTGTGGAAGGACTCTGCTACATCCGTTGCAGGCAGATCTCAATTAAAGCAATACTAAACGTTTGAAATCGGGCTTCGGATGTTTGGAAAAATATCCACATTTTTGATTCTGATTTGTGCAAGACACATGTTCTCGTATTTCCCCCTTCACACAAGCATTGTGGTGTTGACGATGATCAGAGCGTTCCAGTTTATTCTGCTTTTCTGTCTTCTGCAATACGGCTAACACACTCATGAAAGAAAACCCTGTGGCCCCCTGATTAATAGTCTCTTGGTCCACTGTTCGAACGCAGTACAACACCGCTTCAGCTTGCCATGGATTCAGCAAGTTCTTGGTAGGTTACCAGAGATATGTTGTACCAGTCGTCTGCGTGCAGATCAGGTAATTCCCGAAAATTACGGGACTATGGCTCGTGAGTGCGGAGCTGGCGTCCGATACCGTTCCAAATGTGTCCCATCACGTTCATATCCGACGAATTTCGGGGCGAAGACATCGAAGAAAGTTCACCGTCCTGCTCCTCAAACCACTGAAGCCAGGTTCTGTTCTTTATCATGCCTGAAGATACCATCGCTGTTGGGGACGACATCAAGGATGAAGAGATGCAGGTGATCCGCAAAGACGTTCACAGATGTCATGCAGCCTGGAGGTCCCGTGAGAGCTCAACTGAATGTGCCTAACAGCATGAAATTGCCCCCACGGGCCTGCATGCGTGTCGTGATGCAAATTTATAGCATCCACTCGCCTGAATGACGGCGTGTCCAGACGCGACCACTCACCTGCTCTAACAAGAAACGACATTAATTTGACCAGGCGACACGTTTCCATTCACCCACTGTCGAATCTCTATGGTCCTGTTCCCACTGTAACCAAAACTGACGTCGTTGGACCAACATGGGGACGCATACGGATCCTCTGCTGCAGAACCCCGTGTACAACAATGTACGGCATAACAAGAAAATGTACCGTTACTCAAACTGAAGGGCAACCTACTAATTGTGTTGTAACAACACCGAAGCATGTACGGGCGAAGCGGATGAATCAAGAACCGTGATTTTCTCAAAACAGGTTCCTGAAGACACATTTATTGTTCAAGAAACACGGACGCAGACAGTAGAGATATTCTAAAGAAAAATCGCCTCAAGATAAAAAAAAAGCCTGTGTAGCGCCAAGGTATAATCGGACATAAGAGACATCACCTACTGAAATATTCTCTTGATCTCAGTCGAGTTGCTGAAATCGTTAAAATTGAACAAAATTCCAAGGCCCGAAGCAATCCCTGTCAGATTCTATACCGAATTTGCGGCTGAATTAGCCTCTGTTTTAACCACAGTATAGTCCCACCGTAGACCAGTAGAACAAATACCTGTGCCTAGAGGTTCGAAGAAAACGCAGTTCACAGCCGTATACAAGAAACATGACAGAAATGATATACAAAGCTACCGTTCGATTTCCTTGACATCTTTTTGCTTAGAACATAGTCTGAGCTCAAAATTTATGGCGTATCTCGAAGTGAAAGGCCTCCTCCATGCCAGCCAGCATGGATCCTGAAAAAGTCGACCATGTGAAACCCAACTAGCAGTCTTCTCACACGACGATGAAAGGTGCTGAGATGTTATTAGGGTGGGTCATGCCGCAATCTCTCTATAGGTATGATAGGGATTAGATTCTTAAAGACTTTTCTGGCCAAGCGTATCTTATATGGCTTGTAGAAAACATTAAGTTCCGCTACCTTCTTCACAGAGAACACACCTCACACGCCTCTACATCTCCGAAGTTCAGCAAAGTTATTATTTCTAGAGGTTAACTACACTCTAGCGGTCGAGTCGTGGCCACCGAATAGTACAAATATTTCAGAAAAATTATCTTTTGGCGTAATTACGCTAAGTTGAAACCAAAGATCTTCTTCTATTAGTTTATCCGTTACCATGACGACCAAGGATGACTGTTAACATCAAGATCCGTAACCACAATTACACTATATGATCAAAAGTATCCGGACACATAGATGAAAATGACTTACAAATTCGTGGCACCATCCATCGATAATGCTAGAATTCAATACAGTGTTGGCAAACCCTTTGCCTTGATGACAGCTTCCACTCTCGCAGCATACGTTCAGTCAGGTGATGGAAGGTTTCTTGGGGAATGGCGGCCCATTCTTCACGGAGTGTTGCACTGATGAGCGGTATCGATGTCGGTCGGTGAGGCCTGGCGCGGCGTTTTAAAACATCCCAAAGGCCTTCTATTGGATTCAGGACGGGACTCTGTGTAGGCCAGTCCATTACAGGGATGTTATTGTCGTGTAACTACCCCGCCACAGGTCGGGCATTATGAACAGGTGTTCGATCATGTTGAAAGATGCAATCGACATCCCCGAATTGCTCTTCAACAGTGGGAAGCAAGACGGTGCCGTGATCGTGCCACTCGAAAGAACAAGGGATGCAAGTCCCCTCCATGAAAAACACGACCACACCATAACACCACCGCCTCCGAATTTTACTGTTGGCACTACACTCGCAGGCAGATGACGTTCACCGGGCTTTCCCCATACCAACCGCTGCCATCGGATAGCCACATTGTGCATCGTGATTCGACGCTTCACACAACGTTTTCCCACTGTTCAGTCGTCCAATGGTTACGCTCCTTACACCAAGCGAGGCGGCGTTTGGTATTTACCGGCGTGAAGTGTGGCTTATGACCAGCCGCTCGACCATTAGTTCAAAGTTTTCTAATCTACGGCCTAACTGTCGTAGTACGTGCAGTGGATCCTGATGCAATTTGGAATTCCTGTGTGACGGTCTCGATAGATGTCTGCCTATTACACATTACGACCCTCTTCGAGTGTTGGCGGTCTCTGTCAGTCAACAGACGAGGTCGGTCTGTATGTTTTTTGTGCTGTAGGTGTCTCTTCACGTTTCCACTTCACTATCACATCGGAAACAGTGGACCTAGGGATGTTTAGGAGTGTGGAAATCTCGCGTACAGACGTATAACACAAGTGACACCCAGTCACCCGACCACGTTCGAGGTCCGTGAGTTCCGTAGAACACCCACCTCATTCTGCACTCTCACGATATCTAATGACTACTGAGGTCGATGATATGGAGTACCTGGCAGCAGGTAGCAGCACAATGCACCTAATATGAAAAACGTATGTTTTTGGGGGTGTCCGGATACTTTGATCACATAGTACATAAGGAGTAAAAACGTACAAGAGTCAGAAGTCACCTGTGTTTACGCGTACTCGCCCGTAGCACAACGCAGGGTACGTTCACAACATAGGCCACGTGTATAAAGCGTCCTTATGGCACACGTTTACGGCTCGTACTACAGAGCTACGAATCAAAGTGTCGGACAACGAAGTAGGTTCAGAAATGGTTCAAATGGCTCTAAGCAGTATGGGACTTAACATCTGAGGTCATCAGTCCCCTAGACTTAGAATTACTTAAACCTAACTAACCTAAGGACATCACACTCAACCATGCCCGAGGCAGCATTCGAACCTGGGACCGTAGCTGCCGCGTGGTTCCGGACTGAAGTGCCTAGAACCGCTCGACCACAGCCTACCGGCACCGTAGTAGGCGGTGCCACCAGATGGGAAAGCAGAGAACGTGTTTACAGAGTAATGATAAACTTAGATCCATCATATAAGATAAAAACAACGAAGCACAACTAGGCAATATCAATGTATAAACAAAAGCCACGTGTTCACAGACAGTTATTTAAATGCCGGTGCAGACACAAGTGTTACGGAGTCTCCGCACTGTTTTAGAATCTCTAGGTCTTTCTATTTTATCAAGTATTACTTTTTTTCTCTATCTTAAGTTTGCTGCAATTACACTACTGGCCATAAAAATTGCTACACCACTAAGATAACGTGCTACAGACGTGAAATTTAACCGACAGGAAGAAGATGCTGTGATATGCAAATGATTTGCTTTTCAGAGCATTTACACAAGGTTGGCGCCAGTGGAGACAGCTACAACGTGCTGACATGAGAAAAGTTTCCAACCAATTTCTCATAGCCGGCCGCGGTGGCCGAGCGGTTCTAGGCGCTTCAGTCCGGAACCGCGCGACCGCTACGGTCGCAGGTTCGAATCCTGCCTTGGAAATGGATGTGTGTGATGTCCTTAGGTTAGTTAGGTTTAAGTAGTTCTAAGTTCTAGGGGACTGATGACGTCAGATGTTGAGTCCCATAGTGCTCAGAGCCATTTGAACCATTTTTGATTTCTCATACACAAACAGCAGTTGACCGACGTTGCCTGGTGAAACGTTGTTGTGATGCCTCGTGTAAGGAGGAGAAATGCGTAGCATCACGTTTCCGACTTTCATAAAGGTCGGATTGTAGCCTACCGTGATTGCGGTTTATGGTATCGCGACGTTACTGCTCGCGTTGGTCGAGATCCAATAACTGTTAGTAGAATAGGAATCGGTGGGTTCAGGAGGCTAATATGGAACGCCGTGCTGGATCCCAACGGCCTCGTATCACTAGCAGTCGAGATGACAGGCATCTTATCAGCGTGGCTGTGACGGATGGTGCAGCCACGTCTCGATCCCTGAGTCAACAGATGGGGATGTTTGGAAGACAACAACCATCTACACGAACAGTTCGACGACGTTTGCAGCAGCATGGACTATCAGCTCGGAGACCACGGCTGCGGTTACCCTTGACGCTGCATCATGGACAGGAGCGCCTGCGATGGTGTACTCAACGACGAACCAGGGTGCACGAACAGCAAACCGCCATTTTTTGGATGAATCCAGGTTCTGTTTACAGCATCATGATGGTCGCATCCGTGTTTGGCGACATCGCGGCGAACGTACATTGGAAGCGTGTATTCGTCATCGCCATACTGGCGTATCACCCGGCGTGATGGTATGGGGAGCCATTGGTTACACGTCTCGGTGACCTCTTGTTCGCATTGACGGCACTTTGAACAGTGGATGTTACATTTCAGATGTGTTACGATCCGTGGCTCTACCCTTCATTCGATCCATGTGAAACCCTACATTTCAGCAGGATAATGCACGACCACATGTTGTAGGTCCTGTACGGGCCTTTCTGGATACAGAAAATGCTCGACTGCTGCCCTGGCCAGCACATTCTCCAGATCTCTCACCAACTGAAAACATCTGGTCAATGGTGGCCGAGCAACTGGCCAGTCTCTACTCTTGGTGAACTGTGGTATCGTGATGAAGGTGCATGGGCAGCTGTACCTGTACACGCTATCCAAGCTCTGTTTGACTCAATGCCTAGGCGTACCAAGGCCGTTATTACGGCCAGAGGTGGTTGTTCTGAGTACTGATTTGTCAGGATCTATGCACCCAAATTGCGTGAAAATGTAATCACATGTCAGTTCTAGTATAATATATTTGTCGAATGAATACCCGTTTATCATCTGCGTTTCTTCTTGGTGTAGTAATTTTAATGGCCATTAGTGTAATTAAAGACAGTTTTACACCAGCCGCGTTTTGCTTTTATTCACAAAACATCTTTTGTTGTGATTCTGAAAATATGGATAGATGAATTTGTTAATTTTGATTGTTATGGATTCAATCAGTAGTTCCTTATAAAGTTGGCATAAAATTTACTTACGGTGTCCCTGCGTCTTGTTCACATTTTCTGCAAACCATGATCGTTGAGGTTGAAGGAAGCTACGATCTACATTTACATTCGGCAGTCTTTTTTTTTTTTTTTTTTTTTTTTTAAAGCAGTTTTTCTTGCGGTGCCTCGACGTTTTTCACTTCGCCTCAGTTTGGAATAGAACTACAGTTACGTGTGTTCCGCACCCATGTCAGTAGTACAGTGTTTATGTTTGTTGATTTGTTTTCCTGGAACCGCGCGACCGCTACGATCGCAGGTTCGAATCTTGCCTTGGGCATGGATGTGTGTGATGTCCTTAGGATAGTTAGGTTTAAGTAGTTCCAAGTCCTAGGGGATTGATGGCATCAGAAGTTAAGTCCCATAGTGCTCAGAGCCATTTGAACCATTTGTTTTCTTTATAGGTTATGAGCGTTGCCAACCTGTGAATTTGCTCATATATGTGTTTCGTCTGCACGTGTGTGTGTGTGTGTGTGTGTGTGTGTGTGTGAGGGGGGGGGGGGTGTACCGCTGCAGACAACCTCTAAATTTGAGTTGACCCAACGTCAACGTCAATTACGATCGCAGGGAGCCGGCGTCAACGACGTTGGATCGTGAATCAAAGAAAACGTTTGGTCTGGTCACATGAATCACGCTGCTAGTTACACCAGGTCGACTGTCGCGTCCGCATATGCTGTCAACGAGGCGAACGGCTGCTCGAAGTATGCACCCGCGCCACGCAATTCAAACTGGGCGTCCGCGGCACCTATAGTAGGAAGTCAAGGAACCATGACAGCTGCGCGTTACGTGAACATTATTGTGGACCTTCTACATCCCTTCGTGCCCGATATCATTTCTGACGACGATGGCGTCTTCCACTTGCGTAACTCCTCGTTTCATAAGGCCACAATCGTGCTACAGTGGTCTGAAGAGAATGATAGTGAATTCTCGTTGGTGTCTTGATGACGAAATTCGCCTGATCTGAATCCGATGGGACGCATCTGGGACGCAGTCGGACGTCAGCACCACGCGCAAGTATCAACTGCCCGTAATGCCAGGGTATTGCGTGACCTGTACGTGGGCATCTGGTGGCACATCCCCGCGGAAACCTACGAAGGAGCTGTCGATTCTATGGCACGTAGAGTCGCTGCTGTATTGCATTCCAAAGGTAGACTAACTCGATATCATCACCATAATGTTTTGTTTCTTCAGTATATGTCACCATACAAGATATCTGCTGGCGCAGCGAGGTGCTTCTTGATCCGCCGAACCACTGCAAGTACGAGTCTTAGGTCGAATGAACTGCTGGAGCGACCTTCAGTCGTGGCAACAGACTGACGCTATGATTCTGCAACTCTATGCGTTACTGCTCGAGAAAAATATTGTAATAAGAGAACAATAGCAAAAATTGTTTTTAAATATTAAATAAAGACGAAAGGACCAGATAATGACAAGGCATATCGCAAATCTTCGCACATCATCAAAACTTTTGCAGCGACTCGTTATTCGTGGCGCAAGGCATGTGTATGTATTCAGGCTTGACCATCCCAAAGGTTCAGGAACGATCACAACAGGAACATACCTGGACGACGTATCGGGGTGATGCAACAGGTGCATACGCTGAGACGAGTTCATCAGTGAAATTCCCTGAGAAAGCTTACATTCCCATACAGGACATACGCTGCTTTTATTTTCCATCAACTCTTGTCCTCCCTCCAGATACGGAAGCCATGCTCAACGACAGTCTTATGACGCGTGGTATGTTTTCCAGATTGTCGTCGCTCGCCACGGGCCGCAAGAAGCTTCCCACGCACTTCATCGACATCGTGAAGAACTCCAAACCGCCGAGGCTGATCAAGAGCCACCTGCCCGTAGAACTTCTGCCCAGGCAGCTCTGGACCGTCAAACCCAAGGTATGTCTCCTGCCTCTCGTAAAATTCGCACAGCCAGGCTGCAAAGCAATGTTCTATCGTAGCGACTGGCCACATCCAGTCTCATTGTAGCTGATTTACGGTAATGTCTACAACCATATCCTGTGTACTTTACTTGTCGGTAGGGTGATGGTACCTATTTATTTATTGTGTGGTGAAAACAAATACATATATACAACATTCATGGACAAATATTCTCAATCACAAGCTCATACAACGCTACATCTCCTGATCTGGTTCCCTGATCCATTCGATGGTTTCATCTGATGCATGGTGACTGTCCATTATCCTTCTTTTCTACGCTGGAAGAAGACAGTCAGTAACAGCATGGCGCATTGTCCGTAAGGAGGCCTCACAGCCACAGTTGCAGAACTAACCTATCCCCGCTTGTGCATTAGGTAACCATACCCAGTTCATGATCCTCCATTAACGTTTGGGGAGATCGAATCTTTGTAGAGATGGCTCATTCGCGAACTAACGGATACAAAGGAACGGTTCACCAAGATGAACGAGCGATGAATGAATTCTAAGGAACGGTCTTTCATAGTTCACTTCGGTCGCGGCTTTCTACTTCCAGTTCATGGGATTGGGAAACGAACGGTCTCGTTCCCGCAACGGCACGTCGGCCGGTCTCGTTCCAGCATGTCTCGGTCTCGGTCTCGGTCTCGTTCGGCCTAACTCGTCCGTCTTCGGGTGGCCACTCGTCGCAGTTCCACTGCTGACTGCTCATAGTTAGTTCAGTATCGAGTTTTTGTTGTTTGTTTCGTTCACTTCACACGTCCATTCTAGATTTGTTTCAAACCTTTTTTGAACTCTGAACTTCTGGTTCTTTTCGTATTCTATTCAGCGTCCACAACTGGTAATTAAAATGTATTTTATAATTACTTAAATTACATAAAAATTACGTGGGATGTAATACATACATCTTTTCAGGTAACGGCGTATCAACTTACTTCACTATTTCGATAAACAGCAGAAAAAATACTTGTAAAAAGGTAAGATTTTTTGTTATTACACATGCAAAGGAGGTCGGCACGGCACACACAAGTGGCCATTTTTCGTCTTTTTTTTTTATCCAAGGTAAAACAGCACGTCCATTGTTATGGAAGGCAGACCGACATACAACCAAATGAAGCCCCCGCTTCGTAATCGAGTGTATGGTGTCTTATTTTGTAAAGAGAATATGATAACTCCTACAATATTATTTCAGTGGTACAGGGTGGCGCACGAAAAATCGTCCCCGAGTACTAGACTGCTCATTGTCGCTTACCAATCGTCATCTATTGTTTCGAAGTTGTTTGCATTAGCTTATTTGTTATTTCTTCACTGTGTAATTGTTACATGTTTAACTATTCTGCTCGTAGCGATCAACAAATCGTGCGTAATTGGCGAGCAGTTTGTACTCGGGGCCGGTTTTTCGTGCGCCACATTATATTTTTTCACTGCGATCAGACATATAACGCTACAGTTGACTAAATGAGATGTTTTTCAGAATCACGAAAATTACAAGTGTGTGAGAATTCTGTTATAAATAAAAACTCTGTACTCCAGGGGAGAGGCAAGTGCCCTCTCTCGGCGGTTTCCATCTTCAGTCAGCTATGCTACTAATTTTCAATTTTTAACAAGAACCACATACCAAGCACAATGAACGGTGAACGAATAAAAATGAACGGTTCCCAAAAAATAACCATCACCAATGAACTAGTTCCCAAGGATGAACGACTTTGCCCATCTCTAAATCTTTGTATCTTGCACGGAAAGGTTCTCAAGTATATGAAACTTCTCAAGTATATGATTGTTGACTACTGATGACTGTTCCCATTGGGGTTTCCGAGAACGGTTTACATTGAAAGGGGAACCAACAAGGTTGTCTACCGTGCGTCACGACCGTTTCCTTAATTTCAAGCGTTGATGTTCTGCTTATGCAGTGTCTCCATAAAGGGGTAGCTGAGTACTGTTCTCAAGTTACACAGATCTTCAGGAGAACTTGTGATCGTCTCAGAACTGCGGAAGAGACCTTGCTGAGAACAGGAAGTCGAAGGGTGTTGGTACTCCGAATACATCCTGTAATTATTCGCATTGCCGTTGAGTTGCACATCTATCTTCATGTCTAACTGATTCAAATGGCTCTGAGCACTATGGGACAACATCTGAGATCATCAGTCCCCTATAACTTAGAACTACTTAAACCTAACTAACCTAAGGACATCACACACATCCATGCCCGAGGCAGGATTCGATCCAGCGACCGTAGCAGTCGCGCGGTTCCGGACTGAAGCGCCTAGAACCGCTCGGCCACAACGGCTGGCTCTTCATAACAGCAGTAGTCAGCAACAGAGTAAGACAGGTTGCCGATCTTAAAAGATGAACATTACCCTCCATGAGCCAAAACAAATGACGAAGCGCGTCGATGAAGTAGAGTGTCAGGTGATAGAACTCACGCAAAATAACGTGGGACCACTGCGCGGTATCACGTTCTCGTCTTGTATCCAGCCCGCTGTTCCGAGAGGTCTGTCGACCTGCACGCCTTGGGTGTTCCCGTTGTTCTGTCATTATTACGCAGAACGCCACCAGAGTCTTTGTCCATTGTAGGTGCAGAGAACATTTTCACAAGCTGGCATGTGTGGTTATATGCAATGTCGTTCAGTTTATGTTGGAAGAGGCAAGTGAGGAAGCAGATCTCCCATAAAATAGCATGCTGGAGAGGGTTGCGGGAATCGGTTGCTGTTCCACTCGCTTAGTAAAGAGGATAAAGAAGGACAGGGGAAAACATAGCTTCCCGAGTCTTCAACACTGCGGGAAAGACTAGAAAGAAGTAGACAAAATTAAATATTTAGGTAACAATAATTTCATGAATGTTTAGATTACACATTACTTCGGCACCTTGTGGGTCTCTAATCTATCCCAGGGAAAGAGGACCTAGGTTTAGTATGGAATCCGAACGATGCGTTGTTCCTGATAATTTTTTACATCACTGACAGGTGAAGGTTGGATTAAAGGCAGATTGAAAATTTTCGTTATCCGACTGGGATTCAGTGCCGTGCTGCAGCTGTTTCAGGCCAGACTGGACGATTTCTTTAGGGGTCTCGGTTGGTCAGACAGTTGCAACATATCTGCTGCTGCCGAAAACAAATTGCCCCAGGACACTCACTTTTTCCAGTGGCCTGTACCATTTCGTTTTGGGTCCTCTACCGGCGTTGTACGGTACTGTGACGCCGAGTTTCCATGTGCACCACGACTGTAGATGTGTACCTACAAACAGACAATTAATCGTGCAGCTTTATTTTTCCGAGATGAAGATCAGAACATTATGAATACGCGTCCCACTCTTCTGTATATTTCTTTTACTAAGAATAGTTTTTGTGATTTCTATTCTGAATTTCCTTCTAAACTGGTTAAATCTACCGAAATTGGAGCTGTAATATTGATCTATACATCCCTTCGGTGTATTAACATGAGCTGAATAAAAGTCACGTTTCGAAGGACGTTACGTAAAAATTTGGCTCAGACTGGCTGAAAAGCTTTCCCAGAATATTTAACTCGACTGATAACTTTTTACTCATTACTCCATTTTACAATTTCAAGCACGCCTTTGGTGGAGTTGTCTGTCTGTACACAATTCTGGAATTTCCATTTGTGCTACTTCGCATCGAGATTAAATTCTTTCTGTTCAAACACCATTGTCTTTATTCTCCTCTCCATTCTTCATTTCTGGAATGGCTCCGTACACGCCATCCTACATTACTTCTGGGATGTCATTTTTCTGTTATGAATTATCCACATTTCTGATTTAAAGAAATTATTGAACGTTTGTATGATTTTTTCCCTTGCTTTATACTGTAGTTATTTTTCGAGTCGTAGGTTATCTTAATTTTGAAATCTAATGTCTACCCAACTTAAGTTTATCTTTCGTCATCTTCATAATGGTTTTGTTTTCAATAGTTTATGTAATAAAATATCAATTATCATATCTTCATTGGGTAGTTACACTGATGATTAGTTACCGAAAATTATGCACATATTTTACCTTTATAGTCTACCATATGCAAATGAAAAATTGTCAAGATTATGTAACCGAAAAAATAAAATTCAAATAATACCTTTGTAAGAGCTATTGTGGTAACACGCAGTACAGTACTATGCTATATTGCAGTATCTAGCCTTTGTAAGAATATATAAAGAAGGTGAGAAAATAATGAACAGAATTTACAGGTATTGAAATATCAGAGTACATAATTTTTATTACAACAGTAAAAAATATAAATGTTATAATAAAGTATGAAATACGCTAGTAAAAGATTATAATTTAGAAATGTAAAAATTGATGAAAATAAGTAAAATGTTACAACATAGCTTAAATATTACAATAAAATACAGTGTGTTAATTAGTTTAGCTAATGTGCAAAAGAATTAGAAGCGACGTTGTCCCAGATGCTAAACAACTGTCAGCACTTCCTATAATGCGAAAATTAATAAAGGTAAAACAAATGCTCACTGAAAAATGAGCGACTGGAAAACGCCGAATCCTTTGCCTAACTAGGGAGTAAAATTACATCGGATGATAAATCAAAAGAGCATATTGCAACCTGAATCCGTCAGGCAAAAGCTGATTTTAACTAGAGAAAAAACCTTTTCACGTCTTGCTGTACAGACAAATATCTAAGGAACGACCACATAAACACGTTTGTTTGGAATCTGCTGCTGTACGGAAGTGAAGCGTGGACACTCGAAGAAGCAGAAAAAACGTAAAATAATAATCTTAGAGATGTGGTGCCACAGCGTAATGCTCAAGGTTTCCTGGGTAGAGAAGATACCAAATGATGAGGCGCTCCAGAGAGTAGAGGAAGAGAAGCTTTGTCTCCTGAAACTCATCAGACACAGCAGGTACACTGAGAGTTGATGGCTTCATTAAAGGTATTATTGAAGGGATAGTAAGAAGAAGAACACAAAAGGCAGACTGAGGGTGGAATACATCAAACGAATCATAGAGGATTCCAGATGCACCGCCTATACCTACACCGCTCTCAACAAAACGGCCGAAGACAGAAACGCATGACGAACTGCTGCTAACCAACCTGAGGACTGAAGACCTAAGAAGAAGAAGAAGATTGATTTGATGCAGCTCTCTCCACGCAAGTGTGTCCTGTGCAACTCTCTTCCATCTCTGCATGAATAGTGCAACCTACAATCTTTACCTCCTCTCTTCCCCCCCCCCCCCCCTCCCTCAATACAAACACATTCTCTCTCTCTCTCTCTCTCTCTCTCTCTCTCTCTCAATCTCTCCCTCTCTCTCTCTCTCTCTCTCTCTCTCTCTCTCTCACACACACACACACACACACACACATACACACACACCTCTACATAATTGACTATTCTTTGCTGCCTCAGGATGTTCTATCAACGGATCACCTCTTTTTACTGTCCGCAGCTCGTGGTCTTGCGGTAGCGTTCTCGATTCCCAGCGGGGTCAGGGATTTTCTCTGCCTCGATATGACAGGGTGTTGTGTGTCTTTCATCATCATGTCATCCTTATTCACTCGCAAGTCACCGTAGTGGCGTTAAAGAACTTGTGGAGCGGCGGCCTGTTGGTCCCGCGAGGGGTCTCCCGGCCACCAATGCCATACGCTCATTATTACCTCTTTTTACTCTACTTGTACCTTACTTTTATTTTCTTCCCATTTCGAAACGTTACGTGTGTGGTTCAACACACAACCAGTCAAGAGCAAATGATGAAAAATTCGTGATTTAGAGGGTACCATTGCTTAGAACATCGTGTATTAAAAATCAGCATTGATCATTTCATGGTAATGGTTTCTTCATTAGAACTGTATTGCCACTGCCGTGTTGGAATGTTCCAGATAATATACGTGACTCGAAACGTGAAGGATGTGATCGTGTCCTACCTCAACCACCACCAACTGTGGGTCGGCTGCTCTCTCACGGCTGACGAATTTGCGGAGTGCTTCATGGAAAACATACGTAAGTGAATGTTTTCTTTGTACGTCAGTGAATGCCTCATCCTTTAAAAAGTCTAACTCCCATCCATGAAACAGCTTCAAACGTCAAACTTGATGTTAGCCCTTTCAGACCGTCTGGCTACAACTGCGTACATTAACTTTTGTTGTGGCTTACAGCAACAGAAGTATTTTTCCCGGTCGAAAACTGAGGTATACATTTGTGAATGTTCACCATTTTCATTATTCGCAATTGCTGCCAACTCTTGGACATCACTATGAAAAAATCAGCAAAGAAGTGTAGCAGTGCCCAGCGGGATCGTGACCAACAGAATACACGGAGTTGGTTGGTTTACTATATTCCACTGTATAACTGAATACCGTCATTTGAGGTTACTTTGCTCCACTTTTTACAGATTTTTTAAGAAAATAGTTTAAAAACAGGGGATCCTTAACATTTTTGTTTCTCAAAATTATTTGATTAGTTACAACAGTCTTTTGGGAAGTAATCTGTATTTATATCTCTTAACATAACATTTTATTTCCATTTTTTATTGTTTTATAAAAAAAGTGGTGCAAAGATTCTTTGACCTTGGGATACCTTGCACCGGATACCTAAATTTCATTAAAAATGAAGATTACAGAGGTCTGGAGTTATGTTTGACCATAGGAATGAAAGGGAATAAAGCAATTACTAAAGAAATAGGGACTACAGAGTACTGGAGCAATCACTGACCATCAGAATTAAGAAAAAATAACAATCTCGTTAGCAGAAACAAATTTTATTATCAAAATAGTTTAACAAATTAAAGATTTAACACAAAATGTAGCCTATATTGTGAGTTAATAGGTCCAATATCCTTCAAGCTGTGGTGTGGAGAATAAGCCACGTTTGCTTATCTGTTTTGGAGGCTGAATGGTGCAAATTATTTCATCAAAGTCATACTTCATTTCATCTTTCGGCATTGGCCACTTCCATGATTTCTTAGACTTTTGCATTGAACTTTTTGTAGCTCCATCATCGCTTACATCAGTAATTAATCCAGGAAAATACTCCCCCTCAAATCTGAAGATCACATACTGGCCCACAGTGTGCACAACTTCACCAAATTTTGGACTTTTCTTCTTTGGCCTGGTTAGTTCGAGTCTCGGTCGGGCACACAGTTTTAATCTGCCAGGAAGTTTCATATCAGCGCACACTCCGCTGCAGAGTGAAAATCTCATTCTGGAAACATCCCCCAGGCTGTGGCTGAGCCATGTCTCCGCAATATCCTTTTTTTCAGGAGTGCTAGTTCTGCAAGCTTCGCAGGAGAGCTTCTGTAAAGTTTGGAAGGTAGGAGACGAGGTACTGGCAGAAGTAAAGCTGTGAGTACCGGGCGTGAGTCGTGCTTCGGTAGCTCAGATGGTAGAGCACTTGCCCGCGAAAGGCAAAGGTCCCGAGTTCGAGTCTCGGTCGGGAACACAGTTTTAATCTGCCAGGAAGTTTCATATCAGCGCACACTCCGCTGCAGAGTGAAAATCTCATTCTGGAAACATCCCCCAGGCTGTGGCTAAGCCATGTCACCGCAATATCCTTTCTTTCAGGAGTGTTAGTTCTGCAAACTTCGCAGGAGAGCTTCTGTAAAGTTTGGAAGGTAGGAGACGAGGTACTGGCAGAAGTAAAGCTGTGAGTACCGGACGTGAGTCGTGCTTCGGTAGCTCAGATGGTAGAGCACTTGTCCGCGAAAGGCAAAGGTCCCGAGTTCGAGTCTCGGTCGGGCACACAGTTTTAATCTACTATCTTGATTTTTGTGATTTCTTCTGTACTTCTTCAAAACCTTTTTCTGCATTACTGTCACACTTTTACCAGGTATGACTGAAAGCTTCTTTCATCCTCTGTTACGGGTAACACCAGTAATCCATTCAGTTCTCTTATTCTCAAGGGCTTCAATGAAAGAGTCTTGTACCGAATCTTTTTCACAAGTTCGTGACGGAAGACAGCAAAGAATTTCATCAACATTGATTGGATAAATGCTGCACTTTTGGAAACCTGCCATTAGGTTCTTTGCTGAATTCTTGCCAGCTATACCCATTAATCTCTTTAAGAGAAATGGGAAATGCTGTTTCTGCTAGACAGTGTCTCTTGCTTGCTACTTTTCCATTCTGTAAGGACCTGTCTCCAGGCCACTTTCATGGGCCCGAAGAAAGAAGCGTCCAAAGGCTATGTAATGTGAGTACTGTTTTGCTGGTAGACAGATGAACGAAATGTTATTCTCACCACAGAGCTCTCGAACGTAAGTTGTCAAATGTGAGGACAAATTGTCACAGATTACTACTTTCTTTCCTTCGAGCTTTTTCAGTCTTAGTAGCATCAACTTGCTGAACCACTCGTTAAATGTGTTACTGTCAAACCATCCACTAGGACTATGTGAGTAAAGGCAGCCAGTGGGCCCATTTTCTGTCCATGTAGACCATAGATGTGCGTATTTGTAAACAACAAAGGGAGGCAAAACTTCTTCCTCAGCATTGACAGCCAACATCACAGATATGCTGGTTTTGAAGGAATTACAGATTATTTCTGAATATTTTGAACCTCTTTTTGTGAGTAGTTTCTTTTTCCTTGGATCGTCAGTTAGCTTGGTTTCATCAAAATTCCATAAATTCCTAGCTGGCACATCTTTCAGTTCAACTTGCAAATGTTCAACATATTCTCTGAGAACACGCTCATCAACTGCAGCTCTACTCCTTTTAATGTTGGTTGCAAGACGTATAGAAAGTTCAGGATGGCGTTTGGTGAAGCCCAAGAGCCATTCATAGCCTGGACAATTGTCTTTGAATCTAGGAACTTTACGTCCCTGTCTGGCACACAATCATTTGGAGTTCCATTGGAGTAACAGGGAACCCATATTTACTCAACTGCAAAACACATTTTACAAACTCTGCTTCTTCTTCATTAGTAAAAATCTGAGGGAATTATGGACGTGAATTACTTCCTTCCTTTGACTTCAGTTCATTAATTATGGTTCTTCTTGGGATATTAAAAAGTTGTTCAGCTTTCCTTTGTGATATCTCCAGAGTTCCTGGGCTGTAATCGCAGTATAGCAAATTTCCTACCATTCTCTTATATTCCGTGGCATTTTCACCAGTCTGAAAGAGATTACAAACATTTTTCACTACGAGCAGCGCACTACGGAGGTAAAATAAGTCAGAAATGTTCGTAGATGTGGAAGAAATGCACCCTGGGGATACTTTGCACCACTTTTGTTGTGGTGCAATGTTTTCCCAAAATAAGAAATTTCGTAACCTACAACAGTAAATTGACAATGACACAAATAATAGTCCATCAAACGAAACACTACGATACTTTTCAGCAGCTAGACGTTCTGAGTAATTAAATAATGGTGACTGACCTTCACAGTGACCAGTTCACCCTGTTAAAAACACAGATTTTTTTCAGCTTAATTTTATACACACTTATGAACGTCTTTACTAAGATGCTTGTGAAAAATTCAAAATGGCCGACAACTGAACATGCAAGCAAGGGTGCCAACCTGTAAGTGCAACCTTTCACAGGAAAAATTGTTCACAGATATATAGCAAGTAGTGCAATATCTATGAACCAAAGAAACTTTTTTTTCAAATGGAGAAAAGTTTGACCCTATGGAGCAAAGTAACCTAAAATGACAGTACTGTTATTGTTATTTTTCATGGTAATTATTGAACAATCAATTTATTGTTTGTTACAACAGAGTATATTTTGTAATTAGTTATTTTAGTCTATAAAAATGAAATTTTGTGTACAAAGTATGTTTTGAAAACGGGTACATATATTTTTATAAATCTTGCATCTAAAATCATTTTAAAAAATCACCGAGAAGCATTACCACTTCAAGAAAAATTTTCATTTCTCCAGAAAAAATTCAGTTCTGAAAGGGTTAAGCATGTAAGCAAGAAAAAGTTTGAAATTACGTTTGAAGCTTGTTGGAACTCGCTGAGTTCGCTCATCCTCAAACACTGGATGAACATCCAGTCTGGATAATTTTCGCGCCATGAGTTACCCTGCCTCAAGAGACGTACACAGTTTCTAAGTTCAATAATTGCCTAATTGTATTAAACTTTTAACATACCATTATACATCATAATGAGTAGAGTATGACAAAGTTATAAATTTGGTCAATAATTATATGAAATATGGAAAAATCTCAGATTTGTTGCCCGTGGAAACTGTAAGGCAATTTGGAGCTGGAACCGTGCGCCATTAACCATGAGCAGGGTCTGCCATTTTGTAACACAGGTGAGCAGTACTTGAAGAAACTGTTGGCACAGGCAAAGATAATATTGTTTACCACTGTTTAGCAGGGATGTCGCATGGGTGGGTGTGTACAGGTGAAAATATTAAGAGTGTGAAGTGAGCGTGACAACACTATGGGAGAGAGTCGTGAAATGCTTTGAAAGCAATGAATCGTCTACATACCTCTCAATGCATGTGGGCTTACAAGGAAACATCACCAATTTGACCTCATATGTTAAGGAGAAAAAATATGCAGTTATGTTTTTCTTTGAATCCCTACAATATGAAAAAAATATATATAATTTTAAAACTTTTCACAAAATCGACCTTCACAATCATAAAAGAAATTAGCAAAAAGGGAGTGATCAGTTCTTTTAAGAAGGTTGTTGCACTTTAGAGTACAATTTTAATAAATTTCACAAAATTAAAAATCATTATCTCAGAAATCAACGAATAGAAGTAGAAATAGGTAAACGGTAAACAATCAATTGTTTTAAGGAGATGGTTTCATTTTTGGAACCACTAGGATATACAGTTTTCAATAACCATCTTTTCATGTAATACATTTGAACAGAAATTCGCATATCTTGAAAATTCCGTGAACTCATAATGCCTAAAATGAGCTATAGTCCTATATAACAAGCAAGAAGAGGCCTAAAATTTCATAAATTTTGTATCAAATCTACATGTTGCCCCAGTGCTTTCATTTCGAGACTACTCACAATAGCGGCGGTACAAACTCAAATTCACGTTACAGTAACTTCAGATATACTTAGTTTCACTGACAGTGATGCCCTCAACATGGCCCCTGTAAAAAAACTGCATGTCCGAATCTCCTACAATTGCATAGCACGATCACCGCGCCGACTTGCTGCGAACGCTGTAAGTGACTGCTGCAATGAGGGGCATTTGCAGAAGTACCTCAGTGTATCAACAGATGTCTCTGTCTTGCAGAAGCATCGGTGGTTTCATGCTAAATGCATTGGTACGTAAAATAAAGTGATAAAATGGTGGTTTAGGGCAGATGGTTTGCCATTCGATTCGTCCCCTTGCAGCCGCCTAAAGCCCAAGCGCGAAGTACTGAACGGATGATCGACGACCATAGCTTTCCTATTCGTGGGGTGATGAAGGTCAGGAAAGAGGAGGCTGAAGACGGACACATATGTCCAACATGTTTTGAAATCTTGTTCGAGAACAGTCATGTTATCCTACGCAGAAAATAGCAAGGTATATGAGCACATAATACAACCTCTGACAATACAGTTCAGTGAATCAAGTCAGAACGGTCGATCAGGCAACACTGGCGACTCACAAAGCTATAGCGGCCGGTGTTGACAACATGCCCCCCCCCCCCCCCACACACACACACACACACATAGTTCAGCTGAGCGTCGTGTGTGTTCCGTGTTAGACCTGTTGGACGCAGTACTTGTTTAGTGCACTGGTTCTGAACTGAGGACAGGACAATCAATGAGCCAAGGATCAATTTAAAGTTTTGGTTTAAGCTTGGCAAGACACGGAAAGAAACACATGCAGTGCTGGTAAGTGTTTATGGGGATCAAGCACCATCTGTGAAATGTGTCGTTATACCGGAGCCAAGGTAGCCCCTGAGGGCCAGCAACCCACATTACACCACAGAGGACGGGGTTGTCTATGTCCAAGGCGAACCAAAAGCACCATGGTAAACACCGGCTATTTACATAGAAGATAATGAAAACAGACATTCCTGCAGGAGGAGCTCGAGCCACGGCCTGCAGGAAGTATCAGTACGACAAAACATTGGCTGGAGACAGCTATTTACGGGGCTAGAACCAGCCCTGAAGTTCAGCTCACTCCGGATGCCGACCTCGTGGACTGAAGATTACGTATTCGTCTCTGAATTGGACTTTTACTAGTGTGTGTGTGTGTGTGTGTTACCGTGAACCTTTGTGGAAAATTAGAAGTGAGCTTTAGTTTGCCTCAATTAGAAGACTCTTACTGCCATCGTTATTGTTACCTTTCTATTGTTGTTTAGTCGTCAACCTTGTAAACTTACATAAATAAAAGTTGTGTTTGTGAAAAATTGCAAATTGTCAGTCACAACATGTGTGTATGAGTGGTTCGCCAGTTTTCGAGGAGGCCGGGAAAGTGTTTCTCACAATCCCCATAGCGGACGACCGGTGACCGCTGTCAGTGACAAAAACATTGAGAAAGTGAGGACATTAATCACGAACGACCGTCGATTAATTTTGCGCATGATAGCGGATGAACTGCAGATGAACCGTGAATCCGTGCGTCAAATCCTTACCCACGAGTTAGGGAAGAGGAAAACGTGTTGTCATCTTGTGCCACATCACTTGGCTGACGATCAGAAGCAAGAGGCTTCACATGATTTTGTCGAAACGGTAGATGCAACACCCAATTTCTTGAACCGTATTGTCACTGAGGTTGAAACCTGGGTTCTCCAGTACGAAACTGAGACGGAACGACAAAGCATGGAATGGTGTTCTCAGACATCACCAAGTCAGAAAAAGGTCCGATGCTTATCACCTTTTTCGATAGTGAAGGCATTATCCACAAGGAATTTCTACCTGAGAGAACGACGCTGAACGCTGCATGGTATACTGAAATGTTGACCCGTTCCATGCATCGTCTACGCATGGTACGACTCCAGTACGCACAACAAGGTTCCTGCTTTTTTTTCTTTTTTCTTTTTTTTTTTTTCACGACAACGCTCGCCCAGACGCAGCTAATATTGTGAAACAGTTCCTGGCAAAAAAGGGCGTGGTGCAACTTGCCGGATCTCAATCCTCCAGACTTCTTCCTATTCGCTCGACTCAGACTCACTTTGAAAGGAAAGGGATTTGACGATATGCCTGACATCCAAGAAAACGTGACGCAGCATTTGAACACCATCCCAAAGGAAGACTTCATGCAAAGTTTCCAGGACACGTATCGCAGAGCTCAGCGGTGAACAGTTGGGAGGTGACCGTTTCGAAGGACAGTAAGGTAGCTGTAGTTCATAGTTCATCTTCATTAATGTTACAGGATTATTCACCGAACTTTATTGTCAAAGGTTGTTTTGTCAACCTCACGCATATACGTTCAATATTACTTTAACCGTATTTTCGCACTGACATTCTGCAGCCATAAATACGCCACAAAATCGAAATGAGTATATCCAACCAACTGAAGAATAATTATGAAATAATGTTAATGATTCTGGATTTAGTACTTAATGATGACGATCGCGATGAAGAATAGCACTTCTGCTATAAATGTGCTTCGAGTAGGAACTTTAAAATTCAAAGAAGACACCGCATCGATATTAATAAATAAACAACCCGACGCTACTTCCTTAATGACAGCCGGCCGAAGTGGCCGTGCGGTTAAAGGCGCTGCAGTCTGGAACCGCAAGACCGCTACGGTCGCAGGTTCGAATCCTGCCTCGGGCATGGATGTTTGTGATGTCCTTAGGTTAGTTAGGTTTAACTAGTTCTAAGTTCTAGGGGACTAATGACCTCAGCAGTTGAGTCCCATAGTGCTCAGAGCCATTTGAACCTTAATGACATCCTCAGTCGGTTCCTTTCATCTACACAGCATGTTCAAAGCAAGGGAATTTCTGACAGCAGCTGCAGGTTAGAAATCGCGCACTTTGACAAAATGGACAAAGCATTTTACCAAAGTCAGAATAGTATTTCAGAACTCTCCTACTCACCCCAGGGTACGGCACTTCGCACTCCAGCATTTGGCGGCTGCGTTGAGGTGGGGCGGGTGAAAAACAAGCAGTGCGCGCGAATGTTCAAAACCCAAATTTCCGAAAGTTATTACTGCCTCGTCTCAGAATTGTGGCCCAAATTTTCACGCAGGGTTGTTTACTGGGTCGGAGATCTGGCTACTTCGCTTTTTTGCCCTTAAAATATGAGGTCCAGTTTGTGTTTTTTCCTTGTTAGATTCGAGGGGATCGTCGCATTAACTACGAAGTGTGTACAAAAAGTATGGTGACTCTAATTTTTTATGAAAAATATTTATTTATTCATCAATATTCATGTTGTCTCCTTCAAACTAATCCCCCTTAGATACAACGTTTTTTCCAAACCTCGAAGCACTTCTCATAAGCACTTTTTGCTAGAGCCTTGAGTTTTTATTTCCTCAGTCGTTGAAAATCTCCGTCCTTTCACTAGGTCTCTTCAGTTTTGGCAACATGAAAAAGTTGCAGGGGGCCAAACCCGGTGAATATGTTGGCTGAGGCATGATTGTCCTGTTGTTTTTGGCCAAAAAATCTCTCACAAGCGACGATGAATGAGCAGGTGCATTGTCGTGATGCAAAAGCCATGAATTGTTCTTCCACAACTCCGGACGTTTTCTGCGTATTGCCTCTCGCAAACGGCGCATAAAGTCAAGGTAATAGTCCTTACTGACCGTGCAACCTTGAGGCAAAAATTCATGATGCACTGCGCCACGGTAACTGAAAAAAGTAAAACTCTGACATTTAATCGAACTTGGCGTGCTTTTTCGGGCCTTGGCTCTCCGAGATGCTTCCTTTGGGACAATTGGGCTTTGGTTTCGACGTCAGGACCGTAAAACCATGTCCCGTCACCAGTTACGACCCTTTTGAGCAAATCAAGATCATCACTGACGTCATTAAAGAGCTCCTGAGCGATGCTCATGCGACGGTTCTTCTGATCAAAGAAGTTCTGGAACAAACTTCGCTGAAACATGTCTCATGCCCAAAATATTCGAAAAAATTGCATGACACAAGCCGACCGATATGTCAACTTCTATTTTCCAAAACAATTTTCTCCACAGGTTCGATGTTACCACCTGTTGTCGATGTGGTAGGGCGTCCAGAGTGAGGATCGTCATTGGTACCTTCTCGGTCATCTTGGAAGAGCTTCTACCACTTGGAAACATTTTCTTTTTTCTTAGAGCAGACGCACCGTGTGCCACTGTCAACATTTCAAGTGTTTTAGAGCACTTTATTCCATTTCTTACACAAATTTCGATGCAAATTATTAGCTCAATTTTTTTATAATAGTCGAAAATCGCCGAGCACACTAAAACACTTCTAACCTTACTGTCTGTCAAAACAAACGAAGTATGGTGCACACTTGAAACAGTGAACATATGTTTGGGAGATGTGTACCAATATAACAAAAAAAATCGATAGTCGAATGTACGTTGCCCGCGCAAATTTGAAAAGTCACATTACTTTTTGAACAGCCCTCGCAATAACACTCTACTGTGGAAAGTAATTGAAATAATGGCAGTTAGTTCGAAAAAGCACATCTTTGTCCATATGTGAAACCAAACTCTGTTGTCGGGTAACACACAAAATGTTGCCCCACACTTTCTGCAACAACGTATTACGATCCCGATTGGTATTCCGTCCACAAGTTGGTTGCGGTGTTGCTGCACCCTCTCCTCCTCGCCGACACCTGCCGTCCTGAGGCCATCCAGTGGGTGAGGGTTTCTGCAAACTTCATCTGGTCCTAGGCTTGCCCAGTCAGTTCCATGTCATCCGATACACAGGGCATCCCATTCCGTTCACGCGTGAGTGTTTACGAGGTGCGTTACCATCTTAAAAGACGACTGCGGGGCTGGACAACAGGTTGGAGGATTCTGTCCAAATCTCCTTAGATAGCAATTAGAGAGGCCTCACACCCACGCATTGTAACAGTCCAAAACAGCAACCTCACCCTTCGCTGATGAACCAGTGGGGACTGCATGCCCCACACGTGCTCTGCCTCCATAGTTTTCAACCTTGATGATTGAGTGTCGGAGGAACCCTGCATTAGCCAGTGACCTGATGCGTTTTATTCAGGTCCCATTCCAAAGAAGGAGGATTAGGTCTTAATGTACTGTCGTGATCGAGGTCATTGCAGATGGAGTACAAGCTCTGATTGTTTCGGGGATGGGGAAGGAAACAGTCGTGCCCTTCCAAAAGAACTATCCTGGAATTTGCCTAGAGCGATTTAGGAAAGTCACGGAAAACACAAACCAGGACGGCTGGACTGTAGGTTTGAATCGTCGTCCTCGCGAATGCGGGTCCAGTGTGCTAACCACTGCGCCACCTTGCTCGGTACAGGTTCCACTCCAGTTGCTACTTTGCCCATCTTCGTCACACACCATTGTTGAGGCGTTTCTACTGTAATTCGTAATGGACGTTTAGAGCAGAGCTCTGCACCCGCTTTGCCCTCTATTTCTTAAGAGCGCACACTTGCTGCATGCGGGGTAACAGGTGATTGCCATTGCCACATGCCTAAGGAAACATGGGCTCCATACAGCTTCGTCAAAACAAAGTGACACTTAATGGGCCTGGCAAGCTTTGGAATGCAAACAGAATTGAATTTTGTTTTAGCTGTCGATTTTCCATGTTTTCAATGCTGTATACCTGACATTCACTAACTGTTACCAAAGTGACTAAGTATGACTGCGTACAACGCAAGTTAAAATGACAATTGAATAATAAATGTTATTGAAGGTCGTCCACTCAGCTATTGAACTGTAGTGAAGTAATACTCTATGACATTGACACATACTTTGGACAGAGCAAATGAAAAAGATTTAAGTTGATGAACGTGTCGGCTGATTATACTTGTCAGCTTAGTTTACAATTAACAAAAAAAATATTCAATCCAGCCACATGGCAGAGTCTCGTGAGTAAATCGAGCAAATGAAATAGTATCACTCGTTACAGAAAATAATCTTAATTGCACTGACCGTAAAGAGGAAGAAAGTGGAAGGTATAGTGGTAAAGCAAGCCCACTGTACATGCACATACTGCATACTCCCAGCCTGTGTGCGAGTGATAATGAACGCATCACATACACGTGGCCGAGGACAGCGGTAACTCAGCTGTGTCATTAGGCGAGGCAGCAGCGGTCAATTCAGCTGGCTACTCCCAGTAATGGCAGCCATTCTTGCCATAACATGACAGTACGTGCGCGGCCTAAACTTGAGATGGCTCTCCTAGACATCCTGACAGAGTTACCAGTGTGCGGAAGCCACTTTGTCCCAATGACGATTGGAGACATACTGCAATCCCATAAAATTCACTTTGACTTCCATTCCAGAGGTACCTAGCGGTTTCCTGTGCTCAATGAAGTATTGCAAAGGACGTTAACGTTAGAGAAACAACAAACGTTGCGGTGCAAACCTTTTTTTATGGTTTGTGACTTTTTGTGTCTGCTGTAGAGGTTGTGGGTGTGCCCTGGTGGTGAATAGTGAGTCAGAGAGAGAGAGTCGAAAGCCACTCAGTGACAGTGAACCTTACTTTCCGACAGTTAGTAGCTCAGTTCCACATCTGACAGGCGCTGGAAAGCGGGGACTGACCAATGAACCTCGGCGGCGAATAGTTGTTTCGAAGAAACCTGCAGTTCCACAGTACAGGCATGGCGCGTCCTAGCGTCATAAACACCGTTGGTTGGTGGCCGAGCTACGTCAGGAGCTGCTGTGGCAGAGTAGCATGGCAAAGCTGAGTGTAGGTTAGGCTGACCGTCTGCCACAGCTGTGGCAGGTGAAGGGATCGGTATCCAGGGAGAAAATCGCAGTTCAGTGTCTGGGTGGGGACGACTGGTGCTCCCAGATGGCCAGTGGCTCGGTGTCTAGGAGGGTCTCAGTTCGACGCTTGGTGCAGCAAGGCCATGGCTGGACCCCACTGCCAGGTGGCCCTGAGTGTATGATGGTGGAGCTGTACTGACCTCGTGGCAGAAGACGACACTGTGACGGACGATGACTCAGTGTTCCACAAAATTTCGGGCGAACTGCCGGATGTTTACAACTTCCTTCCACAATATTTCGGAGCAAAGTCTTCTGGCCATCTTCAGGTGATACTGGCGAAAACTCACTGAGCTCTGGTATTTAAGGCCCTGAGCCAGATCGCTGGTCGATCATCAGCGATCGGCTTGTTATCTTTGGCGCGTCCCCGGGTATGAGCATCTTTGCGTTTTCGGCTGGGGTGCGCGGGACGGCGAGAGGCAGTCGGTTTGGGGCGGCCGGTGAGACTGGCGGAATTGTGGCTCGGGCGTAAGTACATGTGTGATGTCTGTTACGCTGGGGCTGTTTGCTAATCGTGAAACTCCTGCTGTGGTTACTGGTTGCCTGGAAGGCAGTGAGAGGGCAGTCCGGAGTTGGTGTTGGCCTAGATGTTTGTACAAATTGAGGTGCCTGTGTGAGAAGCACGTCGTGGGCCTGTTCGTTGCTTCGTCCTTCTGGCAGCCACTGCAAGCGGATGTTCGGCCGGGATGTCTACAGTTTGTGGTGAGCATAGTGTGAACAAGTTCTCGTAGGATGTCCTCCCAGCCTGACTCTTAGCCTGTGTTATTTGTGGGTGCCGACCCCTTGTCTCTTACTGCTTCTGGGTGTCCTGTAAGATTTCACAGCAAAACTGTGTTTTTGTGGCATTCTGTGTTTCTGGCTCAGCCTCCGCCTAGAAAGGGGAAAGATTTGTGCCTCAACTGAGAGGGGGGGGGGGGGTTTGATTGGACATCTTTTGGAATTCCTTAATGCTGTAATTTAAACATATAAAAAAATTGTTCTTTCAGAATAAGCGCCTGTTTCTTTGGGACTCTGCAGTTCAAACAGGAGTGGCGTAATGTTAATGAGTATTCGTTAATGGTCAAATGAAGTGTATTTAATGTTTTGCTGTTTTCTGAGGCACGCAGCTGTGTCGTTGAACTCATTTTGAAGTGTTCTGTCGGGTGAATGACTGCTCCCCACTTCAGTGTATTCTTCTGAGTAGTATTGTAAGGTTTTTTGGATATTTGTCAGTGGGGTGTATTGATTCAATTTTTTTTCTCTTTCTTTTAAATTACGATGAATTATTTAGTTTATCTGCTTCACGCACTAAATCAGCTGATATTGAATTTTTTTTCAAATTCCTGTTTAATGTCAGACAGATTCAAATGTAGCTTCATTTATGTTATTTGAAATAAATGTGTTGGATTGACCTTAATGAATTATGTGCAATCGAAGTAAGGGACCCAGTCCTTCATTAGTGCTTAACAGTGGCGTGTGGTTCGGGTTGTGAGGCCCCTCCGGCACATTCATGGTGGATTCACTTGGCGTTGCGCGCTGTCACACCACGGTGAAGTAGTGGGTAGACCGCTCCAGCACTGGACGTCGCCGGTTTAATCTCCGATAGGGGCAGGCACCTTTCCTCGTTCCACTCCCTATAGGACGACCCCAAGATCATTCAGCCTGCTATCAAATGAGTACTGGGGGTCTTTCTCAGGGGTGAGAGGTGGCTATCCTACTACTGTGATGAAGAAAGGCAGTGCCGTACATGCAGTCAGGCCAATAGCCTGGTCACAAGCTTATGCCACAAAATTATAGCTTTTAAATAGTCATCAATGAGTAATAAGATCATTTAGGAAGAGAGCAAAGAATCGTCTTTTAGAAATGAATGCAGTATCATAAATCGATACCACCCGTGCCAGTGTCTCACAATTGGCAATGTAAACACACATTTCTGAGAGATGTCAACGGTGGTAACGCGATGACCTGGTGGATCCAATGATGCATGCCCACTAAACCACGCCTTCAGCAGCGCCCTCTGCCGCCGCGATATAGGATGGCCGGCGGCAGCTACACGGCCCAGTCTGTCGCAGTCTTCCACAGTCTTCAGGCTGAGCCAGTCTTTGACAGTTCACTCGTGCATTAGTAGCGGGGAGCCTCCGTTCGCATGATGCTTTTGTACACTACTGGCCATTAAAATTGATACACCACGAAGACGACGTGCTACAAACACGAAATTTAACCGACAGGAAGAAGATGCTGTGATATGCAAATGATTAGCTTTTCAGAGCATTCACACAAGGTTGGCGCCGGTGGCGACACTTACAACGGGCTGACATGAGGAAAGTTTACAATCGATTTCTCATACACAAACAGCAGTTGACCGGTGTTGACTGGTGAAAGGTTGTTGTGATGCCTCGTGTAAGGAGGAGAAATGCGTATCGTCACGTTTCCGACTTTGATAAAGGTCGGATTGTAGCCTACCGTGATTGCGGTTCATCGTATCGCGACATTGCTACTCGCGTTGGTCGAGATACAATGACTGTTAGCAGAATATGGAATCGGTGGGTTCAGGAGGGTAATACGGAACGCCGTGCTGGATCCCAACGACCTCGTATCACTAGCAGTCGAGATGACAGGCATCTTATCCGCATGGCTCTAACGGATCGTGCAGCCACGTCTCGATCCCTGAGTCAACAGATGGGGACGTCTGCAACACAACAACCATCTGCACGAACAGTTCGACGACGTTTGCAGCAGCATGGACTATCAGCTCGGAGACCGTGGCTGCTGTTACTCTGCATCACAGACAGGAGCGCCTGCGATGGTGTACTCAACGACGAACCTGGGTGCACGAATGGCAAAACGTCATTTTTTCGGATGAATCCAGGTTCTGTTTACAGCATCATGATGGTCGCATCCGTGTTTGGCGACATCGTGGTGAACGCACATTGGAAGCGTGTATTTGTCATCGCCATACTGGCGTATCTCCCGGTGTGATGGTATGGGGTGCCATTGGTAACACATCTCGGTCACCTCTTTTTCGCATTGACGACACTTTGAACAGTGGACGTTACATTTCAGATGTGTGAAGACCTGTGGTTCTACCCTTCATTCGATCCCTGCGAAACCCTACATTTCAGCAGGATAATGCACGACCGCATCTTGCAGGTCCTGTACGGGCCTTTCTGGATACAGAAAATGTTCGACTGCTGCCCTGGCCAGCACATTCTCCAGATCTCTCACCAATGGAAAACGTCTGGTCAATGGTGGCCGAGCAACTGGCTCCTCACAAAACGCCAGTCACTACTCTTGATGAACTGTGGTATCGTGTTGAAGCTGCATGGGCAGCTGTACCTGTACACGCCATCCAAGCTCTGTTTGACTCAATGCCTAGGCGTATCAAGGCCGTTATTACGGCCAGGACTTATGAACCCAAATTGCGTGAAAATGTAATCATATGTCATTTCTAGTATAATATATTTGTCCAATGAATACCCGTTTATCATCTTCATTTCTTCTTGGTGTAGCAATTTTAATGACCAGTAGTGTAATATTTGTGCTTTATTGTTGTTAGTTCTTTTGTAAAGTTTCCTCGCAATGCTTGGAAAAAGCTAGAAATTAAGTAAAACCTCTGTCTACTGTATTTATGTGTTCGCTAGTTATTTGTGTTCCTGTGCAGCTTTCCTACAGCGTCATCTGCTGCACCACTCTATAGCGGACCTCACCTAACCCTTGTAACAATATGTGACAAAACAAAGAGATTTCTTGGCTGCTCAATAGTTTTCCCAGATCGAGTCCTCAGAGTCTGCCTACCAGATGCTTTCGCTGTCTAGCATGCTGGGCTTGCGCGATGGTGAAGGCTCTGCACCAGACGAGATGAGACGGAGGGAACATGCTTCTCTTCTGCACCACACCCTTCTTCCTCTACAGCGCCTTCAATAAATGTACCCAGAACATAAAGTTGTACAACCTGTACAAGATTGCTCTTGCTGCAATGGCATGGAGAGGTGATGGTATTCCGCTTGGTACCTGGGCATATGAGAGTAAAAGGAAATGAACAAGTTGACATAGCGGCCAAGGGGGGCAGTTTGGGTGGCAAAAGGAAGGAAGGAAGATTGGAATTCATATTCCGTCAACATCGAGGTCATTAGAGACGGAACACATACTCGTATTGTGTCGAGGATGGGGAAGGAAAATCGGCCGTGCCCTTTCTAAGGAACCACCCAGGAATTTCCCTCGAGCGATTTAGGGGAATGGGGTGACAGAGTTGAATATCTTCCATTCCCATACAAGCTGTGTACTAGTTGTTGGTCCAGAAGGTCAGGCACCAATCGCAGGAAGACTGGGTGGAGGTAGGGACAACAAGTTGCCGGCTGTGGAAGCAACTATCCACCTGTGGTGTTCCTTCTTATTATGAAATAATATATAGTGCAATACTTACTTCTTACTAATGTCTTATTGGCACACCGTCTTTCGGTAGCGTGCTCGCATCTTCAGGTGCATTTAGAGTTATTTTTACACTGTAATTAATATGTAAAAGTAACTGCAAATGCATCTGACGAGTCGGCCGGGGTGGCCGAGCGGTACTAGATGCTACAGTCTGGAACCACGCGACCGCTACGGACGCAGGTTCGAATCCTGCCTCGGGCATGGATCTGTATGATGTCCTTAGGTTAGTTAGATGTAAGTAGTTCTAAGTTCTAGGGGACTGATGACCTCAGAAGTTAAGTCCCATAGTGCTCAGAGCCATTTGAACCATTTGAACCATTTTTGTGCATCTGACGATGGCATCATGCTGCCGGAACGAGTCATGCTAATAAAATATTAGTGAGAAGTGACTGTTGCAGTATACATTATTTCATAAAAATCTTACAATACAGCCGCAGCTATTAAATAACATCCATATAAGATGGATAAATTGAAGTGCGTGCTTTTGATCATACAGGTGGGACAAAGTCCTACTCAGTCGTCTCCCTACACCTTTTGCTCGCTTCGGAAGACCCGGCTATTTATGGCACATGCTGCGTATGCATTATGGAGCGTCATCTTTTAATACAGTGTGTTTTGTATTCTCACGAGTGAGCAGCAGCAGATTTAGGTGGGTATTTATCATCCATTTTAACAGTTGACGAGGTCCGTATTTCTCAGTTTTGCGAATTTTCCAACCTTCACCCTAAGCTCTTAGGTTGGAGTGTTCCACAGTGGCTGGCTCATTCATCCTTTATTGATCTAGCGATCAGGCACCCATGATTTTGTGCATTACTTTTTTATGTCTTTCATTGTTGTTTTTTTGCTCTTTTAATTCATTATTTCAGACTTGATGATTTTAATGAATTTTTTTTGTGTGTGTGAGAGAGAGAGAGAGAGAGAGAGAGAGAGATGGGGGGGGGGGAGTCAGAGAGGGAGGGGGAGAGAGAGCGAGGGGAGAGAGAGGGGGGAGAGAGAGAGAGAGGGCGATAAGAAGAGAGAGGAGCGAGGGAGGGTGGGAGGGAGCGTGGGAGAGGGGGGACGGGCGGTGGAGGAGGGAGAAGGGGCAAAGAGATGTTACACATGTCTAATAACCATACTCGTCTCAAATACCTTGAGACCATGATGTCATGCGCGCAACAGCATCATTTTCATCGTCATCGTCATGTAACTTGAAATAAGTATTCTATAATTCTCTCTCCATTTGTCACAGCTGCTCTAATTTGTGAGTGTCGGAAGTATAGTTAGTAATTTAGTAACAAGGATAGATATAAGGAAATCCGTTTCAACCCAATGCAGCTAATTATGCTAGAAACGCTGTTTTTTAACAACCAAACGGGAAAACAAATGTTATTTTATTTATACTTTTATTTATTTGCAGCAAAGTACACCCCATTCTGGGACCACGTCCTCGCTTTCTGGAAGTTGAGGAATGAACCGAACGTACTCGTCTACAGCTTTGAGGAGATGAAGGCGGTAAGTATTTCTTATATTGAACATACAACGGGTCAAGGTAAAACATGAGCATCAATGTGATTCACCGATGTCGGCTGTCTTTTGGGACCCGTGTCGCTCTTAGATATGACGCAGGTTAAAAAGACTGCGACAGAAGCTTTTTTTTGACAGCGAATTATTGACATGAAATCGAAGTTTCTCGTGTCGACATCCTTACATAAAACAACTTTGGTTTACTTGTCGTGTCAAGTCTGGTTTTCGACAAAACCCTCCATTGCCCTCGTAAGGAAAAAGAGTGACTGTCGTGGCTGCTGTTGTTTGACCATTTACAGGCCACGAGGGTATAGGAGATTGGTAGGTATACGCCATCATTATTTCACACTGCCAAGCTGTGTGCTGGTGCTCTCGTAGGAACGTAAACAGTTCGGCGCATTTCCTTGTGTCTTCTCCGCGTAAGGTTAGCTTCCACGCACCACTAACAAGCGGACCACGCCTACTCATTATACCCGATATCTTCCAAATCAATGGTAAGTGCATGGCTTGGCCAGAAACAGGGGTGACGGAAGCGGTAGCTCCAGATGACCCAGCGTTTAGAAGAAAGTAGCATTTATTGCGCGGGTCGTGCGAGGTATGTGCTATTTACAGTAATGGAAATAAGCATTCATACACTAGAGCGTGGAAAAGTAAACCGCCTTTATTGACAATACGAAACCAAAAACATTAATTGGATTTGCACTATACACATTGGCCAGTCGCCAATGCAGCTATGCTGGTATATAGAACGAGAATGAACAAGCCTGCCCGCATCTCGTGGTCGTGCGGTAGCGTTCTCTCTTCCCACGCCCGGGTTCCCGGGTTCGATTCCCGGCGGGGTCAGGGATTTTCTCTGCCTCGTGATGGCTGGGTGTTGTGTGCTGTCCTTAGGTTAGTTAGGTTTAATTAGTTCTAAGTTCTAGGGGACTGATGACCATAGATGTTAAGTCCCATAGTGCTCAGACCCATTTTTGAACAAGCCTTTACAAAACAAAATACAAAAACGTCTGCCAAGTTCTCTACTGCGCTAGGAATTAAGTATTCATACACCAACAGAAAAGACACTTCTAACAAAGCCATAACATGTTTAATACTTCGTATGCATACCCTTCCGATGTATTACTTCTCGCAACCTCCGTGGCATGGAATGGACCAATTTTCTTGTAGTTTCCGACGTGATACCTTCCCATTCTCGAAGGAGAGTCTCTTTCAAAGAGGCCTTACTACGGATGTCGTGTTTTCTCACTCGTGTTTCCAGCTCACTCCGCAAGTGTTCGATAGGATTCAGGTCCGGACTCTGAGCTGGTGTTTTAAGAGTGTGTGGAGTGTTGTAGAGCAACCACAGCCGGACAATTTGCGCCGTGTGTTTGGGATCATTGTCCTGTTGGAAGTAATAATTTCTAGGAAGACCCAAGGCGTCAACATTCTGTTTTAAGTTCTGTTTGAAAATGTTCATGTACACAAATCTGACCATGGTACCTTCCGCAAACACTAATTTTCCGACACCGGAGGCTGACATACAGCCCCATACCATCACTCCACCACCTCCGTGCTTCACCGTGGGTTGAATGTTGTTTCGGTCGGGGTCGGTATTCGGTCTTCTCCAGACCAAGATCCTACCATCATTGTGCTTTCATTACTAAACAATACAGTATCCCAGAAGTCTGCTGTCTTGGTTACATGCTGTTTCACGAATTCCATCCGCCACTTCCTGTTCTTTTTGCTGATGTAAGGCTTTCGTCTCGGGACCCTGGCTCTGTTCTCGAACGATTGAGAATGGTGCGAACTGCCCTTGGAGTGATGTCCTTTCGGAAGTGGTCATGTGCACATGCGGATAGTGCCGACGCTGTCGTTTTCGGTTTTTTCTTGATGATTCTTAGTAGCATTCTGGTCTCTCTTGTTGTAAGCTTCTGTGGACGACCGTATCGTTCACTGTTTATTACTACATGTCTGTCCTCATATCGCTTAATGATAGATTGCTCAGTCCTCGGCTTCGTCCTATGATGTTTGCAATTTCGGCATATAACTTGTGTTGAAGATATTGGGCCACAACAATGTTTCGTTGCTCAATGGTCGTTTCCTTCCCCTTGCGGCCCATTCTGCTGTTCCACGGTACCCACGTCCGACGTGCTGTTGATTCACGGCCGCCACACGACTACACAAGTGTGGCATGCACTCCGGGGCTGCGTCAGCCGTTTGTTTGGTTGAAAGTAGTCCGCTGTATGAATAAATTCTGCCCTGTCGTAGACCGTGCGGAGTGTAACATATTTTATTTTCCCAGAACAGATTCATGGCATACGGGAAGCTTCATTACCAAGAATATGGTTATCTGACGCTACATGATCGCACTAATTCGTATCGGCGCTGTGGTGGTTTACTATCCCAACACACCATCGTAGTTTGTCACCACCTACTGTATGAATATTTAGTTCCATGACTGTATGTCAGCGTAGTTTCCAGGCAGCGGTTGGAGCAGCGAAATGGTAATCCGAGGGTGGTGGGGAGGCGAGTCCCTTTACTGGCAACTGATCTATTTTAAAATTTTGCATCACTTACACTGCAAATAAACCGAAATTCACAATGTGTTGTAATTTTAATATTTTCATAAAATGCATGAAAAGGAAAGATCAAGGAAATCTTGGGATAGCAAACAAATTTCCAAGAAGGGATTGTACCTGTAGCATCCAAAAGGATTCTGAAAGTCTTTCCAAGAAGGGATTGTAGTTAAAGCCTACGGGACTTCATATTCTATTATTTTGTTTTTGCTCTTCGAGCAGCATTACGCTTGCTTTGGTGCAGACTGTACAATTTGAGAGAACCTTTGATGACTGTAAACCAAGTTTGTTTTTCTATAGCAACTTTGAAACGAAAATGTAATTGTAAAACTATAGCGTTTATAACGTGTTCAGGATGCCGAGAAAATTACTGCCAGCCTGATTTACGATGAGTATTACGGCAGATTAAGCAATGAGACACTTAAAGTAGCAGATGAGTTTTGCTTTTTGGGCAGCAAAATAACATGGTGGCCGAAGTAGAGAGGATATGAAAAGTAGATTTGCAATGGCAACAAAAGCGTTTCTGAAGAAGAGAAATTTGTTAACATCAAGTATAAATTTAAGTGTCAGGAAGTATTTTCTGAGACTACTTGTATCGAGTCTAGCCATTTACGTAAGTGAATCATGGACGATTAAGAATTTGGTCAAGAAGAGAATTGAAGATTTTGAAATGTGGTGCTACAGAAGATTGCTGAAGATTAGATGGGTAGATCACGTAGCTAATGAGGGAATACTGAATTGAATTGAGGAGCAAAGAAATTTACGGCACAACCTGACTGGAAGAAGGTTCAAATGGCTTTGAGCACTATGGGACTTAACATCTGTGGTCATCAGTCCCTAAGAACGTAGAACTACTTAAACCTAACTAACCTAAGGACATCACACACATCCATGCCCGAGGCAAGATTCGAACCTGCGACCATAGCGGTCACGCGGTTCCAGACTGAAGCGCCTAGAACCGCACGGCCACACCGGCCGGCCTGGAAGAAGGGATCTGTTGGTAGGACGCATTCTGAGACAAGGAATCATGAATTAAGTATTGGAGGGAGTCGTGGGGGCTAAAATTCAATGAAACGTCATCGATATGGGCTTTCGGATCCGAAGGCCCACTCCTGTACCCACGATGACTGCACGACGCAAAGCTTTACACCTCGCCTGGGCTCGTCAACACCGAGATTGGACTGTTGATGACTGGCAATATGTTGCCTGGTCGGATGAGTCTCCTTTCAAATTATAGCGAACAGTTGGACTTGTATGGGTATGGAGACAACCTCATGAATCCATGGATCGTCCATGTCAGCAGGGGACTGTTCAAGCTGATGGAGTCTCTGTAATGGTGTGGGGCGTGTGCAGTTGGACTGATGTAGGACCCTTGATACGTCTAGATATGACTGTGACACGTGGCACGTATGTCAGCATCCTGTCTGATCACCTGCATCCATTCATTCCATTGTGCATCCCGACGGACTTGGGCAATTCCAACAGGACAATGTGCCACCCCACGCGTCCAGAATTGCTACAGAGTGGCTCCAGGAACACTCATCATAGTTTAAACACTTCCGCTGGCCATTAAATTCCCCAGACATGAACGTTATTGATCATATCCGGGATGCCTTGCAACTTGCTGTTCAGAAGAGATCTCCACCTCTGGTACTCTTACGGATTTATGGACAGCCCTGCAGGATTCATGGTGTCAGTTCCCTCCAGCACGACTTCAGACATTAGTGGAGTCCATGTCAAGTCATGTTGCGGCCGTTCTGCGTGCTCGCGGGGGCCGTACACGATATTAGGCAGGTGTACCAGTTTCTTGGGCTCTTCTGTCTACATTAGTGCCTCTTATTCCAAATAAATGTTCCTTGTACCTGACACTGTAATTCTTTTACAGTGTCAGGCTACAGCATTTAGAATTAGAATTAGAATTACAGGATTTAGTGGACGCCATTGAAGCTAACGGAAAAAATTATGAAATGAAAATGAATACAAAGAAAACAAAAATATTGACACTAGGAGGAAATATAGAAAAAATTATGCCGAATGGAAAAATATTAGAACAGTTTCAAAATTTTAAGTATCTTGGACGCAGGATAGACACTGACTGGAAGTGCAGCACAGAAATTAAAACAAGGATAGCAATGGGAAAAAGAGGTATTTTATACGAAAAGGAGAATTTTCTACAGCAGTCTGGACAGATAACTCAGGAAAAGACTCATAAAATGTTGTGTGGAGTGTTCTTAGTGTTCTTCTGTATTGCCCTGAAACATGGACTTTGAGGAAGAAAGACAGAGAAAGGCTGGAGGCTTTTGAGATGTGGACATGGCAGAGGATGGAACGAATAAGTTGGATGGAGAGAGTAAAAAATGAAGAGGTACTGTGAAGAGTGGGAGAGAAAAGACAGTTACTAGATGTAATAAAAAGAAGAAAAAGAAATTAGATTGGGCGTATATTAAGAAGGACTGATAAAAACAGTTTTGGAAAGTTGTGTAGAAGGGAAAAGGAAGCGAGGAAGGAAGAGATTTCAGTTACTGGATGACGTGATGGACGGTACAACATACAACAGCCTTAAGAAAGAAGCAATGGATCATAGATAATGGAGAGGCAAAGGACATGCTAATATAGTAGAAAATTGATGATGATGATGTACCTGACACTGAAAGATCTTCCAGTGTGTCCTATATAATAAACTGGACATGTATCACAAGTGGTTTTATGAACTCCTTAACTGTGTATAGCAGCATCTGTGGACTTGAGATTATGCACAAGATTATTTTTTTTTCAAGTTATTGTTAGTGGAAAAGTAACTTTGCATCCATATTTTTTAACTAGAAGACGACGAATTTTACAGGAAATAGAACGTAAAAATGGAATGGAAAAATGTTTTTGTACTCGTTATTGTCAGAAACAGCGCTGATGCCTAAAGTAATCACTTTAGCGCTGGTTGTAACTTTGAAGTCTTTACGAGGGATCATAGCCGTTATTAATTTCAATAGTTTTTATTAAATTCATCTTTTCATTAGGCTTGTCAGATGACAAAGGTATAGAAGCTGCACGATGAATGGCTGAATGGGAAACTGCATCTTTATAGGAATGAGGATGCACTGAACTAGCAGGCACAATCTGATCTGTGTTAGTGGTTTTTCGAAAAATACCGAAGGAAAGTCTGTCATTGTCAATAGCAACACTAAGGTCCAAGTAATAAAGCTGACGATTGTTACTGTGAGTCGATTTTTTAATGAAGACTATTAAAATAGGTTTCAATTTCTTCCAGGGAACCGCTGAATATGATCAAAATGTCGTCTACGTACCGAGAATACGACAGAATACTCAGATCAGCAACTGATAAATTATTGAAGAATTTTTCTTCCAGCGAATTTATGAAAATATCGGCCAAGATGCTTGCCAGTGGGTTACACATTGCCAGACCGTCACTGAAAACAAAATAGTTGTATTTTACTACCATTCTTAGCAAACGAATTAGGTCAGTGACTTGCTCATCAGAAACACCTTTTTTAAAAGTACGTAAGTTTACTTCAACTATGTCAACAGTTGTTTGAACAGGTACATTAGTATGCAGGTTCGTAATATCTACTGGAAACAATTTAGTATCTTGATCACATCGCAAATCTTTGATTTTATTGACTCGATTTTGACTATTGACGACAGAACAATAATTTCGAAAAACAAAGGACTTTTTTAACTTTTTCGTAAAGAAATCTTGCTAAGTCATGAAAAGCACTGTTCATACTGTTTACAACCGGACATGTCGGATGTCGAATTTTATGTACTTTAAACTGAGAAAGCATTTTTGGGACCTGTGGATTCGTATTAATAAGATGTTCTTTAAGAAACGGTTTAAGCAAATAGCTCAAATAAGGCAGAAGGGATAGATAACATTCCATCAGAATTTCTAAAATCACTGGGGGAAGTGGCAACAAAACGACTATTCACGTTGGTGTGTAGAATATGAGTCTGGCGACATACCTTCTGACTTTCGGAAAAGCATCATCCACACAATTCCGAAGACTGCAAGAGCTGACAAGTGCGAGAATTATCGCACAATCAGCTTAACAGCTCATGCATCGAAGCTGCTTACAAGAATAATATACAGAAGAATGGAAAAGAAAATTGAGAATGCGCTAGGTGACGATCAGTTTGGCTTTAGGAAAAGTAAAGGGACGAGAGAGGCAATTCTGACGTTACGGCTAATAATGGAAGCAAGGCTAAAGAAAAATCAAGACACTTTCATAGGATTTGTCGACCTGGAAAAAGCGTTCGACAATATAAAATGGTGCAAGCTGTTCGAGATTCTGAAAAAAGTAGGGGTAAGCTATAGGGAGAGACGGGTCATATACAATATGTACAACAACCAAGAGGGAATAATAAGAGTGGATGATCAAGAACGAAGTGCTCGTATTAAGAAGGGTGTAAGACAAGGCTGTAGCCTTTCGCCCCTACTCTTCAATCTGTACATTGAGGAAGCAATGATGGTAATAATTGAAAGGTTCAGGAGTGGAATAAAAATACAAGGTGAAAGGATATCAATGATACGATTCGCTGATGACATTGCTATCCTGAGTGAAAGTGAAGAAGAATTAAATGATCTGCTGAACGGAATGAACAGTCTAATGAGTACACAGTATGGTTTGAGAGTAAATCGGAGAAAGACGAAGGTAATGAGAAGTAGTAGAAATGAGAACAGCGAGGAACTTAACATCAGGATTGATGGTCACGAAGTCAATGAAGTTAAGGAATTCTGCTACCTAGGCAGTAAAATAACCAATGACGGACGGAGCAAGGAGGACATCAAAAGCAGACTCGCTATGGCAAAAAAGGCATTTCTGACCAAGAGAAGTCTACTAACATCAAATACCGGCCTTATTTTGAGGAAGAAATTTCTGAGGATGTACGTCTGGAGTACAGCATTGTATGGTAGTGAAACATGGACTGTGGGAAAACCGGAACAGAGGAGAATCGAAGCATTTGAGATGTGGTGCTATAGACAAATGTTGAAAATTAGGTGGACTGATAAGGTAAGGAATGAGGAGGTTCTACGCAGAATCGGAGAGGAAAGGAATATGTGGAAAACACTGATAAGGAGAAGGGACATGATGATAGGACATCTGCTAAGACATGAGGGAATGACTTCCATGGTACTAGAGGGAGCTGTAGAGGGCAGAAACTGTAGAAGAAGACAGAGATTGGAATACGTCAAGCAAATAATTGAGGACGTAGATTGCAAGTGCTACTCTGAGATGAAGAGGTTAGCACAGGAAAGGAATTCGTGGCGGGCCGCATCAAACCAGTCAGTAGACTGATGAAAAAAAAAAAAAAAGCATATAGCGCCATTAATGGCAAGTCTAATTTCTTTTTTATCTTGGGGGGTCGCTCCGAAACATTATTCTCTTCAAAAAAATTGTGAAGTTTCAGACACACATTCGTTCTGAGTAGCAACGATTAAAGCATTCCCTTTGTCAGACTGCGTTATAAGGGCGTTGTTTTCTTAGCCCGACATATTTTTAAAAAAATTTTTATCGAAATGCTATTGACGGAGTTTTTAACAGCATGTTTCTCAAAATACGGCACCCATCATGAGCTACCCTCGTTTGACTAGAAGCGTCTAATTTAATCCTAACAAGGCCAATTTTTAGATCTACAATCATATTTTCTATAACTTTTTGTCTGTCAGCTTAGGTATTGCATTGTATTTAAGCCCTTTTCCGAACATGGCAGTTTGTTCTGGCGACAAACTTGATGTACTATTTCGTAGGGTTTCTTAAAATTTCATTCTGAAGAGACCTTAGAGGTGTCGAAACTTAGGTCAGTGTACCAAACGGCTATTTACAAACGGTTGGCTGTGTGATTCCTATACTGAAATGGTTCAAATGGCTCTGAGCACTATGAGACTCAACTTCTGAGCTCATCAGTCCCCTAGAACGTAGAACTACTTAAACCTAACTAACCTGAGTACATCACACACATCGAACCTGCGACCTTAGCTGCCTCGCGGTTCCAGATTGTAGCGCCTAGAATCGCTCGGCCACTCTGGCCGGCAACAATACAACACCATGGGTTCACCGTTATGGATAATCCTCCATACGGGCCCGACTTAGCCCTGTCAGATTTTCATCTGTTTCCAATACTTAAAGAACAGCTTCGAGGATTTTAGTTTGATAGTGATGACGCGGTACAAGCAGAGGTGAGGTCGTGACTCCGTCAACAGAGTCGAACATTCGACTGTGACTGCTCTCGTTGGGAGAAATGTGTTCAAAAATGGTTCAAATGGCTCTGAGCACTATGGGACTTACCATCTGAGGTCATCAGTCCCCTAGAACTTAGAACTACTTAAACCTAACTAAGGACATCACACACATCCATGCCCGAGGTAGGATTCGAACCTACGACCGTAGCGGTCGCGCGGTTCCAGACCGAAGCGCCTAGATCCGCTCGGCCATTCCGGCCGGCGAAATGTGTTCGTCGCCAGGCTGACTGTATTCAGAAATAAACATGTAGACATGAAAAATAAAAATGAAGAACTCTTTTTTTAGTATTTAAAAAGCTACAAGAGTTTTCATATCGAAGATTCGAAGGCATTGCTTTCCCGCACGCCCTCGTATAACAGCTGGTGCAGCTGAGACCACTGGAGGACCCTGGTCCTAGGTATGATTGTTCTTACAATCAATCTGTGATTTATTGAGAGGATTTGACGCCCTAGGTCCGCAGTGTCGCTGGAGCTGGACCTTCCACTTGTGTGGCTGTGGCCATATGAGGCCCCCGATGCTGATCGTAGCTGCTGTCGTAGAGCGCCTGTGGTCTGTTGGCAGGACCTGTCTTCGGTGGTGCACAGAGTGGCCGCCCACCTGGGGAGACCCTTGCCGGAGGACCAGCTGCCGGCGCTGCTGGAGCACCTCAGCTTCCAGAAGATGCGCTCCAACAAGGCCGTCAACTTCGAGGAGAAGGTGGAGAACGCCCGCCAGGACATGGGCCTCCGACCCGCTGTCTCTGAAGGCCTCAGGTTCATGCGTAGCGGCGCCGTGGGCGACGGCCAGCAGCGACTCTCTGAAGAAGTTCGCCTGAAGGTCGACGCCTGGACCGACGCCTGTCTCGCCGGGTCCGACTTCGATGGGCTCAGATGATTGCGAGGAGCAGGCGTGCACACCTGGCTACCAGAGAGAAGCTGTCGAGTTCAACGCCAGTGCTGTTCTGGCGAAATCTCTCTACTAAAGACACACGCACACACACACACACACACACACACACACACACACACACTCTCAAGCAAGCACTCATGTGCGCACGCACCCACGCACACATAACGCACAAAACTTCTAATAAAGCCAAATCAAACATCAGTAAAGAAGCACTATTGTCAAACTACTGCATATTGTACAATGAAGTAGATGAAAATGTATTTCAACGAGACAAATAAAATTTTCTGAGGTTTAAGGGGCGCTCCTGCTAAACCGTTCAGCCCTGTCTCATTTTTACGATGCAATCACTTAATTCTTGAGACTGCTGCCACGGTTAATGAACTCTAGTTTTCCTAAAGTTTGAGTTCATCTCCACAAGAACTGACACCCAAAGCAAGACCGCAAAATATGGTCATATCAACAGAGTCCCATATTTTAAATGTTTTCGTGAAGTCCTTGAAGCTACGGTTCAAATGGCTCTGAGCACTATGGGACTTAACATCTGAGGTCATCAGTCCCCTAGAACTTAGAACTACTTAAACCTAACTAACCTAAGGACATCACACATCCAGACTGTAGCGCCTAGAACCGCTCGGCCACTCCGGCCGGCTGAAGCTACGGGGCAAGACAAAATACCAAATAACATTCCCCTTAAAAAAACTAATTCAGCGACTGTTATGTAACTTACAAATATAGAGTGCAACAATCAGCCGTCCTTTTAAGATTTAATTAAGCAAATCCACATTTCGGCTAGTAGCTACCCTTCCCAATGCATTATTTGCTATTGTCAATGCATGTCATCCAACAGGGGCTCACATGCATTGACAAGAGCAAGTAGTGCATTGAGAATGGCTAGCTACTAGCGTAAATCTGGATTTGCGTAATAAGATCTAAGAAGGACGACTGATTGCTGCACTCTATATAACTGAGAACTTGTCCAACTTTGCAGCAGACGTTAGAAAAAGGCGATTAAAATTTTATGGGAACGTCTCTAGGCGTCCCAAAACAAGACTCAACCACAAAATTCTTAAATACATAGAAGGACTTAAAACTATACCCTGGGTACAAGCGGTCAAATAGGACCTGTATAAAAACTCAGATAAATTATTCAGATATTTTGGACAGAAAGGTATTTAAGCAGAAAGTTGACAGATGGGAATTCAGAGAACGATGCTCCGAAGAAAGCAGGAACTAAACAAACTGCAGCGACAGACTGGAAATGGAGGAAAAAAGGTCTGACGAACATGTGTCTCGAAATGGACGGTGTGGGTGCAACGACAACAATTCGACTATGACCACAGTACTGAGTTACATCTCGCCCACGTCACAACAGATGTTCAAAGTGGCCTCCATGGGATTGCAGGTGATAGGGACAGTAGCGGGTGTCATGCAGGATACACGTAATCGTGCTTTGGCTTACACCATGTTGGCGGGCCACTTGCCTGGAACTTGTACTATGGCTCGTTTCAATATCCTGTGGAACCCGATCCTCCAGATTTGGCGTACGCACAGTCCGCCGCCTCCCTTCATGTTCGTCTGTCTGAAAGAATCCATGATCGCACAAGCGCCAAACCAGTGCTTGAAGTGTTGTGTGATGTGGTCGTCGTCTGTGTCAGTACTTGTTTTGGTGCAGTTGTGCTGCCTATCGACCGTTTGCATCTGCTTGGCCGTACACAGACACCACCTCTGCTTGTTCCTGACAAAAATACCAGACCATTCTGCTGCATCAGTCACACAGCCTGCAACACACAAGGAACACGTGGCACGTGGTCAGAGGGACTGTCATTTGTCAGTGCCATCTACTGTGTCATAGATGCATTTCTGGACACGTGTTTGTAGAATCTTTTTCCCTCCATTTCCCGTCAGCAATCCGTCCCTGGAGATGGTTTTATTAATGTTCCTCTGTATATATATTTAGGTTGAACCATCTATAACTTACAGTGGAAATATTGCGGAACTGCCTGGCCCGTTCCCAGGTTTGACAGCTGTAGACTTCCTTCTCTGTGGAGAGCTGAAAGGTGCTGTCCACAAGGACATACCAACTACACCTGATGATACGCCACGTGCTCTGCCTTGCCTTCTGTATCCGTCTTCCTCCCCCACACAACTCCTGTATCACCTTATCTCTTTCCCCCACCACCTTCTTTTTCTCTGACATCTCCACTTCCTTTACACTGTCCGCAGGCTTGATCCCCCCACCCCCTGGTTTCCTCTTTCCTCTCCACCCCCCGCCCATTGCCAAACCTCTATCGCTGTATCCCTCCCTCTCTCTACCTCCACACCCTCCGTCTCCTCCATCAGGGCAATTTCCAGCACCTCCCCCTCCCAGATGTTGAACTTTGCTGTGACATATACCCTTCCTTCTAACTGTAACCTGGCCTTGTCCCCCCCCCCTCCCCAGGGCCCCTCCTTTTCCTCTCTCCTCCTCCCAAAGCGGATTTCTATCCTTTCCCCTGAGTCCCTGCACCCCCTCCTCAGTTGTTTTCCTCTCCCGTCCCTTTCCTCCCCAGCCCTCCTTCGGTGTGCTCCCACCTCATCCCCCTTTCTCTCCCCTCCTCCCCTTCCTTTTCCCTTCTCCCTGTTCCCCCCCCCCCACCCCCCCTCCTTTGGCAGATCCTCCCACCAGGTTTTTATTCATTATCAAGTGTGCTGTGTTAGTGTTTTGTTTCAGCACCATTATACAGTGTCAGCTAGTGCTGTGGTTTTAATTATGTGCCTGCCCTTTTATCTTCCATGATTGTTCCAATCACATGGCTGTCTTAATCATTCTGCAACTTTTTATGTTCTGGCCATACTTTACCTGGTGCCTTTTAACCCAGTTTGTGTTTGCGTAAAATACTTTTTTTAGATTTTTACCTCTCTGTTACAGTCACTGCTTTGTATGCTTTCTTTTCTTATGTTCTGTCGTTTTTGGTTTCCATATTCTGCGATGTTTTCTTCTTTATATTGTTTAAAATGTCTTCCTGTTTACTTGTTATGTCTCTCAGCTGAAGAGCAACGGCCGGCCGCTGTGACCGAGTGGTTCTAGGCACTTCAGTCGGGAACCACACAGCTGCTGTGGTCGCAGGTTCGAATCCTGCCTCAGGCATGGATGTGTGTGATGACCTTCATCTAGACCGGTCGAAACATGAACCCCCCTCCCCACCATGGATGCAGTCTGGTAGGACAGTACTATATGGTTTGAGTTGAATAGGATTTTACAACTTAGAAATGATATAGTAATTTACTCGAACAACTTATAGAATCGGTAGGTGTGTCATTTTGCAGCAAACAACGTCAAGCATAAAGCATCAGGTGTCATTTTCATACGATGTGACTATCATTTGTGATGCAGCAAACACCCTACTGGTAGTCAATTTCTTTCCACATTCGTAGCACCAAATCGGGCGTAACTTGTGCAACGACAGCGTAATTCAGTTGTTCAAGTCGACTAGGTTGTTTGGTAGGAGAGGAACATATACACGGTCTGTAATGAAACCCCAGAGGAAAGGCTAGGGAGCGAGGTGTTCGACATAATCACCAACTTGCGGGCAATGTGGTGATTTACCATGCTGCAGTGAAAACATCTCAACAAAGTTCTTGTGCCAAGAGTAAATTCTAGGCCTGCTTGGAGTTCCTTTAGTGTATTCGGTGCGAAACTTACGCCAAATAGTTATTGTAAATTTCGTTTCATGAAACCAAAACACACAGCGAGCACACTCCGCTCCAGTGAAAGTAGCCATTTTAACTGTGCACTGCGCTGGCGCTCCTGGCGGTGGAATGGAATACTGATGCTCTACGTGAATCAAACTTGAGACTGTTTGCTACAAAATGACACATTTGCCGATTCTGTAAGCTATCTCAAAAAATTGCTGTATTATACCAAAATTGTAAAGTCCTTTTTGACCTACCCTGTACTATGAGGGACATTCACCTCTTTTTATGTGCGACCTGTGGTGATAATCAAAGGCAGCATGACAGGTGCTACATAATCATCACTATGAGCCTGTGAATCGCTTCATGCTTGTCTTTCCTCATGGCCATGTCATCTTTCAGCAGGATAGCTGTCTATGTCACAAGGCCACGATCGCGCTGCTGTGATTTGACGAGAACGATACTGAATTCGCGTCGTCGTGTTGGCCAAGAAATTCTCTTGACCTGAACCATATGGAACACCTCTGCGACGCTATACGTCTCCAGCTCAACACATAGTTTACCGGAATTTTATGATCTGTGAGTATACATCTGCTTCTACAATATCTCTGGAAACCCACTAAACACTTGCCGAGTCCATGTCATCAAGAATCGCTGCTGTATTGATTTCCAAAGGCTGACCAATACGCTATTAAGAAGGCTATCGTAACGTTTCGGCTCATAAGTGTATATGAGAGCAAAAGTATGTGAAGTTTGTATTTGAACAAATGGTTCAAATGGCTCTGAGCACTATGGAACTTAACATCTGAGGTCATCAGTCCCCTAGACCGTAGAACTACGTAAACCTAACTAACCTAAGGACATCACACACATCCATGCCCGAGGCAGGATTCGAACCTGCGACCGTAGCAGTCTCACAGTTCCGGACTGAAGCGTCTAGATCCACTTGGCCACAGAGGCCGCCTGTATTTGAACACTTGCCTTTGGTGTTTCCAGGTTATTCCTATTTGCGAGGAACAGTAGACAGTCATTTCGGTTCATTCTGCTTTTGTAAACGATGGAACTGACGGACCTCAAGTAAGGATACACTTATATGGATATGGTGGCTGTTCTTTTGGACATGTCCGAAAGAACAGACACCATATCCATATAAGTATATAGTTTTGGCAGTAACGGCCATGACCTTCCTCTTCTGTGCGGATGTACACATATTACCCGAACTCTTACGGGACTTGGTAAGAATGTCTTCGCCGCGCGGGATTAGCCGAGCGGTCTAGGGCGCTGCAGTCATGGACTGTGCAGGCTGGTCCCGGCGGAGGTTCGAGTCCTCCCTCGGGCATGGGTGTGTGTGTTTGTCCCTATGATAATTTAGGTTAATTAGTGTGTAAGCTTAGGGACTGATGACCTTAGCAGTTAAGTCCCATAAGATTTCACACACACTTTAAAAGAATGTCTTCCACGAGTAACGAGTGTGTTGGGTAGGGACACTACGAATGTAGTGTGTGAACATATAAGGTGAGACTGTGGGTCTCGCGGGAGGCGCGCGCGAGATAGTCCCTGCAGTCGCACTATCCTCTGTCCCTTCAGTGGCTCAGATGGATAGAGCATCTGCCATGTAAGCAGGAGATCCCGGGTTCGAGTCCCGGTCGGGGCGCACATTTTCACCTGTCCCCGTCAGAAGGTATAATTCTAATTTCACTCAAGTAAGGAGGCCCACGATGATCTTCCAAAAATTCTATGTTTCTCAATAGACCACAAACGCAAGCAGTTGCGCTGAGTCTTTCAACAACCAGTGTCAGTAGAAGGAAACGCAACAGACTAACAGAAGCACATAAATTTGTTGGCTGACGAAAAGCTCCAGTTACAAGTTAATGCCCATGCTTGATACTGACAAGGAACCCCTTGAGTGCGAGGTCTCAAGTTCAAGCGTTAGTAAGGCTCATTTGAAAGTGTTGTGTTGACAGTTATGAGAGGAAAAATATTAGCTGTTGATGACTCACCGTATGCACCAGGAGGGCGACAGGAAATGAGCATCTGCGGGAGTTGAGAGATCGACCTTCTGTGGGATGGACATATTACACTTCACAAAATGGACACTGTCGACATTCAAGAAAAGTTCAAAACAAGCTATTAACTTGCACCATGAACAACGAATGAAAAATGGCACGCTATGGCAGTCACAAAGATTCGCACAATCAAACTCCTTGGGAGCTAAACACCATGCTAGGTCTCTACCCTTAAGGAATGTAAATATAATCCTTTTGGTGTAACGGGGTGATCAGAACTGATGGAATGTGATCGCATGCAACCGAATGCGAAACTCTTTGTCTTGGAGCTTATCGTGAATCTGGCTATCCTTCAAGACGTAGGTGCAGACAGTGCGATAATATGTTTTATAGGCACGTATAAAACAAACATCCAGAGGCTGTACTTGTCCAATGGTTCCAGGTGGTATGAATTGCAATGTTACACAGTTTTAAGGAGGGATAGTTTGCTCTAAAGGAGTGTGATTTGTAAGACTAAAAAATCAGCCAACCCGTTCCATAACAAAGGTTTATTAGCCCTTGACCTAGGTTTCGGTAGTTCTAAAAATATTATCTTCAGAAGGAGTGTGCCTTGTTACATCACATGATGGTGCATTAGATTAGCTAGATCAAGGGCTAATAAACCTTTGTTATGCAGCTGGGTGGCTGATTTTTTTTTTCAACTTCTTGGATTTACACAGTTGCTGATTCGCAGCCATGTTTAAGATTTTGAAGAATGATTTTATACGCAGACCAGGAATCAAGCAAACGCACGTTATTTTGACCAGCTACTGGCCAAAACCAGTGCTCATACCGTACCTGTAGTTCTCTTAAACCCGTTTCCCCACTCTTGCTTGCTGCGACTTAAATAGTCACTAATGCTCTTGCAAGATCACGTACACGAATAATAATCGTTGGAGGCAGAGCACCTTCACCTTCTCGCAACACAATAAATGACTTTCCAGCCAATTTACCATCCAGATTAACAGTCGGCATAATTTTATACGAATGCGTTAAGGGGGGAAACCACATTAGGAGGCTGTTTGATACTGATTTTTTGGAATTTTTTTCGGGTGGGAAGAATTAATTAGAATTTACTCAAATGTCGGCATCATTACATTCATGTTTCTAACAGTTTTTGTGAAGTGTTTTGAATAATTTCAGCCCCAAATAACAATGTTACGCTATGATGTCCGCTGAAGGTTGCAAGTGTAGTGCTCCAATTGCGTGCAGTGTCGCCATTCCGATTGTCTTCTGATATAATAAAGGTTTTGATTAATAATGTATTTTCTAAGAATATGGACCTCAATGCAGGTGAAAATAATGAAAATCAAACATTTTGCAGGTGTTGGAACAACTGACTTCGATTTTCATGATTTTTTTTTCTCTAATCATGTAAAGATAAATCCCATTAAAATCATATCATCTCACAAGTTGATTCATATAATTCGTAATTTTATAAAGAATCATACTATCAGTTTTCATAATGATCGCTTCTATACTTTTTGAGTTAGACTGTAACCAAATGTGAAAAAAGTCATTTCGAGATAAACGCGTATGAAAAATAACTTCTCTGAAACTAGAAATTCAAGGAAGTGAGTATTATAAAATGCTTACCGATTACTCTGCATTTGCAGCACATTGTAATCCTTCTTCTTCCTCATTAGCTTCGTTTTGCGCTTCCCGAGGTTTCCGACCTTCCTTCGATTCCAGTGAACTACGTCGATTCTGCCGGCTCACGCGCTGGTTATCCATTTGTTCGGCATAATTGAAGCTTTGCGTGCCCACTACGATTGCTCCCTCGTTCATGACCATCAGAAGGGATGCATTTCCTTCATTGAATAAGCCCACTGCTAAATACGATGGCAATTCAATGACTCCTAGCACGGAATGCAAGTGTTTTGGAGCTAATCGCCAGATAGTGGAATTAAAACTTTCATTCACATTTTGTGTGTGACCACCTAAACAGCTCTCCAGTAATTCCCCCTTGATAAATCTCCAGATGTTGGAAGTGTGGTGTCACCGCCAGACACCACACTTGCTAGGTGGTAGCCTTTAAATCGGCCGCGGTCCGTTAGTATACGTCGGACCCGCGTGTCGCCACTATCAGTGATTGCAGACCGAGCGCCGCCACACGGCAGGTCTAGAGACTCCCTAGCACTCGGCCCAGTTGTACAGCCGACTTTGCTAGCGATGGTTCACTGACAAATTACGCTCTCATTTGCCGAGACGATAGTTAGCATAAACTTCAGCTACGTCATTTGCTACGACCTAGCAAGGCTCCATTATCATTTGCTATTTATCTTGTGATGCACGTACCGTCCGACGGATGTTCACCAATTATGGATTAAAGTTAAGTATTCCAGAAGCTACGTACTTTTTTTACTAGAATCAACTCCTTTAACTGTTCCAGACCTCACGCCAGCCTGCGTGAGCTTAAACGCGTGCCTTTCGGCTACCTCATAGTGGCTTGGCTGTCTTGCCAAGTCACAACAGAAAGAATTTCCTTCTGTACGTCTATGCTCATAAAATGTAAAAGAATGTGAATTTCGCTTTGAAATTTTGACAGCATATTCTTGGATAGTTAAGCTAACGATTTATGCAATAATAATCGGCATTTTGACTCTCCTAGTGTGGTTGCCCCCATTAAGGCATTGATGTTAGTTGCTCTCGATACAACTATCTTGGTACCCCTAATTTCCAGGGTTCCTTTCATAAGCATTTCCTCTTCAAATCCCAATTGGTCGGACCTGAAAACAAATTGCTTACTGAACGATACGATAGTTTGTTTGTCTCATCTAAAAATTTTCGGACCGATTCCGAAGTTTGCTATGCATCGTCAAGTTGACGTTTTGTTTGAAATTTCGTTACCTTACGTCTTCCAATCCTGTAGCACTGTTTGAAGTTATGCCCCAATCGACTGCTTCCCTTGAAATCACTGCAATCTACGTCGTGCACAATTTGAAGTGCATAACGTAGCAGATCACTACCACGAAAGTCCCGTAAATTGTATCGAGCATCCTTGAACAGCGCAAACACCAGTTTTGTAATAAGTGCGCCTTGTCGTCCCTTTAATATCCGTAGTCTTTCTTATGCTTTACACCGTCATATTTCTGCGGACTTTTTCGAAATCTACTCATAATTGGTTTTTTTTACTATGCTACGGAGGATCTGTCACCTACGTAACGTGTTTAGTATCCGCTCCTTGGACAACGATTGTGCTTTACTGTGCTTCACTGGAGACGGGATTTGTGACCCCCTGTCAAACAGGAATGATGAACTACATGGCTCGACACCTACTTCAATATCACTTTCACTTGTTAAGCAGGTATCGGCATCACTGTACTCCTCATGTGCTTTGCCCGCGCAGTCGAGCATATACGATATCACACGTTCCACCTTGCAGAAACGCTAATATTGCACCTGCCACTTATTTCTCACTCTGCAAAAGTTTCTTGAGTTCCTTTCTGACGAAATTTCAGATTCGTCAATTGTACTTATAGATACAATGCAATGTTTGCTTTGTTTATCGATTCCTTTCCTCTGCCTTGTATCACTGTAGCATTGTTGTGAGTTACTCGGTGATTAGCCGTTAAAAAAATGGCTCTGAGCACTATGGGACTTAACATCGGAGGTCATCAGTCCCCTAGAACTACTTAAACCTAACTAACCTAAGGACATCACACACATCCATGCCCGAGGCAGGATTCGAACCTGCGACCGTAGCAGTCGCGCGGTTCCTGACTGAAGCGCCTAGAACAGCTCGGCTACTGCGGCCGGCATTAACAGTTCAACTACGCTCCGGAGCCTCATGCCGCGTCCACCATTGGACACCCCCAGTCGAAACCCTGGTGCCATTAGCGTTCAATAGAAAATATGTGGGACATCGAATGCCGTAGTCATCAGTGGCCTTTTGCGACATCGCACACACAGGGTGAGTCTTTGCCAAACAATCTCTCATGCAGCTTCAGTTACTATCTCAGTGAACTTGAGTTTCCTGTTTTCTGCGACGAACTAACAGCCTCCATTTCCATTTGTGTCCTTTCAAGATACACTTAAATTTTTCCAAAAAATGTCATTGCTTTGACTTTTCGGTTTTCACTAGCTTTCTATGTCTAGTATTAATTGAGCACCACTGCACCACTGGTACTTCATTGCGGAAGTTTCTGCAGTTGATCACTAGGATTTGAATACCCTCGCCTGTGGTATTGTTATTAGTTGTTAATAAAATAGCGCTTCCTGGGAGACAACTCACTATAAACCAATACTAAATACAAAGTGTGTAAGTGAGATTGGCTAAAAAGTTATCGGAAACTACAAAATGGTTCAAATGGCTCTGAGCACTATGGGACTCAACTGCTGAGGTCATTAGTCCCCTAGAACTTAGAACTAGTTAAACCTAACTAACCTAAGGACATCACAAACATCCATGCCCGAGGCAGGATTCGAACCTGCGACCGTAGCGGTCCTGCGGTTCCAGACTGCAGCGCCTTTAACCGCACGGCCACTTCGGCCGGCTGGAAACTACAAAAACGAAATTTGTGTAAATTCAACGTGTGCTGTACTCGGCGCACATCAAAATGACATGAACGTACATCTCTTCTTCGCTGTATGTTTTGTTCATATGGTGCCCCCGTCTCGTAAGTATTTGAGAAAAAGTCATATTTCACAACCGCTAACACCTGTCGATGAATAAATCTTTATTTAATGTCGATTTCTCTCTTCCGATCTACACTGCCATAAAGGCTGTTGTAAACAATTTTATGGTTCTGAAAAGTTACCAGTGTAGATAAAGGATGATTTTATCAGCGGCTACTGGCGAGTTTCAAATATACACTCCTGGAAATTGAAATAAGAACACCATGAATTCATTGTCCCAGGAAGGGGAAACTTTATTGACACATTCCTGGGGTCAGATACATCACATGATCACACTGACAGACCCACAGGCACATAGACACAGGCAACAGAGCATGCACAATGTCGGCACTAGTACAGTGTATATCCACCTTTCGCAGCAATGCAGGCTGCTATTCTCCCATGGAGACGATCGTAGAGATGCTGGATGTAGTCCTGTGGAACGGCTTGCCATGCCATTTCCACCTGGCGCCTCAGTTGGACCAGCGTTCGTGCTGGACGTGCAGACCGCGTGAGACGACGCTTCATCCAGTCCCAAACATGCTCAATGCGGGACAGATCCGGAGATCTTGCTGGCCAGGGTAGTTGACTTACACCTTCTAGAGCACGTTGGGTGGCACGGGATACATGCGGACGTGCATTGTCCTGTTGGAACAGCAAGTTCCCTTGCCGGTCTAGGAATGGTAGAACGATGGGTTCGATGACGGTTTGGATGTACCGTGCACTATTCAGTGTCCCCTCGACGATCACCAGTGGTGTACGGCCAGTGTAGGAGATCGCTCCCCACACCATGATGCCGGGTGTTGGCCCTGTGTGCCTCGGTCGTATGCAGTCCTGATTGTGGCGCTCACCTGCACGGCGCCAAACACGCATACGACCATCATTGGCACCAAGGCAGAAGCGACTCTCATCGCTGAAGACGACACGTCTCCATTCGTCCCTCCATTCACGCCTGTCGCGACACCACTGGAGGCGGGCTGCACGATGTTGGGGCGTCAGCGGAAGACGGCCTAACGGTGTGCGGGACCGTAGCCCAGCTTCATGGAGACGGTTGCGAATGGTCCTCGCCGATACCCCAGGAGCAACAGTGTCCCTAATTTGCTGGGAAGTGGCGGTGCGGTCCCCTACGGCACTGCGTAGGATCCTACGGTCTTGGCGTGCATCCGTGCGTCGCTGCGGTCCGGTCCCAGGTCGACGGGCATGTGCACCTTCCGCCGACCACTGGCGACAACATCGATGTACTGTGGAGACCTCACGCCCCAAGTGTTGAGCAATTCGGCGGTACGTCCACCCGGCCTCCCGCATGCCCACTATACGCCCTCGCTCAAAGTCCGTCAACTGCACATACGGTTCACGTCCACGCTGTGGCGGCATGCTACCAGTGTTAAAGACTGCGATGGAGCTCCGTATGCCACGGCAAACTGGCTGACACTGACGGCGGCGGTGCACAAATGCTGCGCAGCTAGCGCCATTCGACGGCCAACACCGCGGTTCCTGGTGTGTCCGCTGTGCCGTGCGTGTGATCATTGCTTGTACAGCCCTCTCGCAGTGTCCGGAGCAAGTATGGTGGGTCTGACACACCGGTGTCAATGTGTTCCTTTTTCCATTTCCAGGAGTGTATGTCCCGCTCATTACGGTAACACTGCCGAGATATGGAAATCTACCAACATCTTGTCGTTCCATCTGTTGCACTACAATTTGAGGAGACACATTTCCACTTTCAATGCACATTGTGTCTTTATCATCACCATTCAATTTTAGCCCTTCAGAACTGGACGCACATCCAACTTGGTAGTCGTCAGTTGTAAACTTTGCAGTGTTTCTGTCAGAGTAACGATGTCATCAGAAAAATCCAGATCTGTAAGCCTAGATTGGTCTTATGATGCTTTAATCTGTGTTGACACTGTGCAACGGGATTTTCCACCAAAAAGCTTGTACGAAACCATCAGAAACCACTAGATTTTTTTGATACGTTTAGCAAAAGCATTAGATTTTAGTTTTTTTAAACATTAATTACAATTGCACTAAGTGCCCAGAAATATAAGACAATTCAACTTATCCTACGTGTGCAGGCGTACGCTGGCGCCTGTACACCATGCAGCATAGAGGTTAGGATAGTATCGATAGAGGTCAACGACAAGACTCGCTGGAAACACGCCGCCAACGCCCTCTCTGGCACCAGTGTTTAGGATCGCCGCCGCGGATTGGAGAGCACGTTTAGCCAGTTAGTTCGAGCCTGTTACGCCAGTAGTTCGAGTCTGTAAGCCGTGGAGTTCTGGCGTGTCACAGAGACAGGCAACACATAGCAACCTTATAGTGAACATAGCGGACTTATACTTCAACAGCATTGAGGCTACATGGAAACTGAAGTTAAGTTTATGAATAAATAACCTAGTTATTAACTGTGTGCAGTTAATGTTATAGAACGAGGATACCGGCCACCAACCAACACCCTCTCCTTGCTTCTCATGGTACAGCTCTACAGAGGCAGCGAGACGACATAAAAGCGGCTAGCGAGAATACAACACCGTGTGTTTAAATCTGTAATACAGGGTTATTCTAAATTACGGACCCATTTCCAAAACTTCGTATTTATTCAAGTACAAATCCAAAATGAACAAGCTTTATACCAATGAAAAGAGGAAATTTCAGAGTTTTTTTTCATAATGTTTGATATCAATTAAATAAATTTAATAATTTGTAATAATTTTTTATTAATTAGTTTTTATAATTAGAAATGTGGTAAATGTTATAAATGTTCAATGTGGCCACCGTTGGCTGCACGGCAAATATCGATGCGGTACCTTAACTCGTTCCACATACGTGAAATCATATCTGCTGTTCCTGAGTGCACTGCAGCAGTGATCCGATTCCACAGATCATTCACAGTGGCGAGACGTAAACAGCTTCCTTCACATAAACCAGTAAGTAATAGTCTCAGGGTGTGACATCAGATCTCGGTGGCCAAAAGTGCAGAGCCAGGTCTTCAAGTCCCCTGCGACGATCCAGCGCTGAGAAAGACAGTGGTTCAAAAAGCCTCGTGCATTGCAGTGTCAATGGGGCGGAGCTCCATCCTGTTGGAAAATGAAGTCCTGGAAATTTCCAATATGTCCAGGTACGTGATTTCTGTTACAGTTCTTTCCGCAAAGAAAAATGGTCCATAAACCTTTGTACGGGATACGGCACAGAGCACTTTATCTTTGGTCTGTCTCTCTTTCGTGATGCAATGGTGAATGTGGATTTTCCATACCCCATATGCGAACATTGTGTGTCTCTTGACTTCTCCACTAAGGTGGAAATAACATGCTGTAGTAATGCGTTATCCTCCACTTTTGTTAGCACATAACCATAAAATGCGAGACGCTTTTCTTTGTCATCGGTGTTGACAGCCTGCACAAGTTGTAATCGGTAAGGCTTGTACAGCAAACGCCGTCTCAGAACTTTCCATACAGTTGGTTGGGGTATTCCACATTCCACTGGCTCTATTGCTAGACTTATTGTGACTGCCCACAAAACTTATTCGAATCCGTCGGACATCATCCTCTGACACACGTGGCAGGCCTGTGCTTTTTCCTTTGCACACACTCCCAGGCTGTCTAAACTGCTTAAACCAATGGCTAATGGTTTTGCGAGTTGCTGGTTGAACACCGAATGTGGTACGAAATGCCCGCTGCACTGCAATTTGCGACTCACTTTTCGCGAACTCAAGAACGCAGAAAGCCTTGTGCTCCACAGTCGCCATCTCACTCACAACTGACAGTGAAACAGAACCACGGGGCCGGCCGGTGTGGCCGAGCGGTTCTAGGCGCTTCAGTTGGGAACCGCGCGACCGCTACGGTCGCAGGTTCGAATCCTGCCTCGGGCATGGATGTGTGTGATGTCCTTAGGTTAGTTACGTTTAAGTCGTTCTACGTTCTAGGGGACTGATGACCTCAGAAGTCGAGTCCCGTAGTGCTCAGAGCCAGCCAGAACGACGGCCATGCGTGAAATCTACCGGTCGCTTCTGAAACCATCACCGCCAGCCCACCGTCGCCCGCCAAAAACTTTGAAACTTCCTCTTTTCATTGGTATAAAGCTTGCTTATTTTGGATTTGTACTTGAATACAGGTGAATTTTTGGAAGTGGGTCCGTCATTTAGAATAAGCCTGTAGTATTATAAAAGGTATTATGCCAAACGTACCTAACAGAAAATGAACAGCTCCGGATCATCAACGTCTTCCTCGACAGAAGATTCAACACCAGAGGCAGTTGCAGCAGCGGATGAAGGACATACAGATGCTTTACACTGACCTGACAAAAGTCATTGGATACCTCCTAATTCCTTTTACCAGACATAGTGCAGCAACTTGACATGGCATGGACCCAATAAGTCCATGGGAGTCCCCTGCAGAAATATATGGCCTTGCTGCCTTCACAGCCGTCCATAATTGCACGAACTGACCTCTTGGTTCTGTCCCATGAATGTTCGATGCTATTTCTGTCGGGAAATATGGGTGGCCAAATTATCCGCTCAAACTGTCCAGAATGTTCTTCAGACCAATCACGAACAGTAGCGGCTCGATGACATGATGCATTGTCATCCATAAAAACAGCATTGTAGTTTGATAACAAAGTCCATGAATGGCTGCAAACGGTCTCCAAGTACACGGACTTAACCATGCCCAGTCAATGATCGGTTCAGACAGCCCAGAGAACCGAGTCTCTTCTATGTAAACTCAGTCCACATCATTATGAAGAAACCACCAGCGTGCACAGTGCCTTGTTGACAACTTGGGTCTAGGTCTTCGTGGGTTCCTCGCACACAAGAACCCTACCATAAGCTCTTACTATTTGAAATCGGGACTTCTTTAACCAGAACACAGTTCTCCAGTCTCCTGCCATAGCCCATCAACACCAAATGTCGCTGTGTCCTAAAGGATACGTTCATCGGACGTCCTGCATTGATTTCTGAAATTATTTCATGCAGTGTTGCTTGTCTGTTAGCACTGACAACTTTATGCAAACACCGCTGCTCTCGGTAGTTAAGTGAAGGTCGTCGGCCACTGCGTTGACCGTGGTGAGCAGTAATTCCTGAAATTTGGTATTGTCTGCACACTCTTGACACTGTGCATCTCGGAATTTTTAATTCCCTAACGATTTCCAAAATGAAATGTCCCATGCCTCTAGCTCCAACTACCATTCGGCGTTCAATGTCTGTTAAATCTCGTCGTGCGGCCGTATCACATGGGAAACCTTCTCACATGAACCACGTGGGTACAAATGAGAACTCCGCCAATGCACTGCCCTTTCATACCATGTTCAAATGGCTCTAAGCACTATGGGACTTAACATCTGAGGTCATCAGTCCCCTAGACGTACAACTACATAAACCTAATTAACCTAAGGACATCACACACATCCATGCCCGATGCAGGGTTCGAACCTGCGACCGTAGCAGCCGCGTGGTTGCGGACTGAAGCGCCTAGAACCGCTCGGCCACAGCGGCCGCATTCATACCTTGTGTGCATGATACTCCGCCATGTGTATATGTGCATATCCCTATCCAATGACTATTTTTGTTTCATTTCAGTGTAATTCCATAACAGTTTCTATCTCTTCAACACATCTGTTAGCTGTTCGTAATTGTGGCAACATTATTTCTCCCAGCACGTTTCTGCATCCCATCATTTCAGATTTCATCCTAGTTCTCACTTTAGTTTCCATAATTTTCACCTAGCCGAAAAGTCTTTCCACTTCGCATTCGACCATGGAAACACCAGTGACGATAACGCAAACGTTGCAAATTCGTGAAATGCTTGCATCTCCATATTTAAGCAGTTCACACCGAAATTAACGGTGCCTGTGCTTTCAGACTATTTGACAAAAATGAAATTTAGCCACTGAAAATCTATATTTGTTATTGTGCCAAAGTCTCGAGGAGAGAAATCAATGACCTTCTAACGACGCGAAGAGCTTTGGACAGTGAAAGAAGTGAAAATCCCCTCAAACTCTTAATGTTATCTGGAAGTCTTTGCAACAATTTAATTATTAACTGGCAGACAAACTGGATGCATCTCTGACGTAGGATCTGTTCTTGTTCTGGGTATAACTGAGATCTTTCTCATTTCAGCAACGTGTTTTTCCAATTCATCTGCAGATATAATTTGGGATAAAACTACTTTTCAACGTCTAAATTGAATTTTCTTTGCATTGGATGTGTGGGAAGCCGGCCGTTGTGACCGAGCGGTTGTAGAAGCTTCAGTCCGGAACTGCGCTGCTGCTACGGTCGCAGGTTCGAATCCTGCCTCGGACATGGAGGTGTGTAATGTCCTTAGATTAGTTAGGTTTAAGTAGTTCTAAGTCTAGGGGAATGGTGACCTCAGATGTTAAGTCCCATAGTGCTCAGAGCCATTTGAACCATTTGGATATGTGGGAACAACAACTTGTTTTCATTAATGATGGTATTAGCACAACGAGGTCATTTAACAGCTTACAAGGATCCCCTGTATTGGATTCAAAATGTTTATTAACCATCTACAAAGCTCAAAGAATCGGATCTTTAAAAATATTAAATATGCCAAACAGCATTCATCAGAAAATATTTCATAAAGAATTTCCGCAGGTGAACACTCGTTTTTAATTCGTGTTATTTCAAAGTAAGTCGTAAGCTCTAACCGTTGGTCTGTAATTCTTGTTAGGACAATCGTCGCGAAACACCTCCGTGTGGAATTTTGAGAGATTGTACTCCTTCACTGATTGTCTGGTAAATGTCACCATATAACATTTGGCGAGTGGAAGAATGCAAAAACCAATTACTTGTGTTTCCAACCAAGAAGTGGAACTTTCATGGCAGCTTCCACACGCATCAGAAATAACAAGGTGAAATGAATGGCATACACGTTACATAATAATCAAATGCGGAATGTTTTTTCTCAACATCTGAAGAACACCGTTATTATCACCTACCATTACATTCGAATTGGTGTCTATACCCTACAACTTCTTTGGATCTAATTTGAATTTCTCAAGCGTGTCTTTATTTGCTGTTACAATAGAATGTGCATTACAGTGTTCGAAGTCGACTAATTTCAATCATGTTGAAATGATCGCATTGGTTGCAGCATTGTAACACTGTTATTCCTAAAACTTTGGTCACGATAATGCCTGTTTATTCATCAGTTAGAACGCTGTACATGCTGCCACTGATATCTTGCCACGATATAGGGCCAAACTCCATGTTTTATAACTCCACTGCGCTTTGTTCTGTGTACATGAATTTTCTGACGGCATAACTGTCTGTGAATCTAGACTTGCCTTAATCGCGTAAGTGATGACATGACGTTACGGGACAAAGGTAGAAAACAGGTAATGGAACGAAACCGCCAGTCTTTCACATTTCTGGAAAGTATTTTTGTTTGTCTTACGCTAGGAAGTGGTGCTGCTGCGGCCGTGTCTTATTTTTATGTCGGCATAACGCGCTAACAAAGTACACTATGTGGTCAAAAGTATCCGGACACCCCCAAAACATGCGTTTCTCATGTTAGGAGCATTGTGCTGCCATCTACTGACAGGTATCGCATATAATCGACCTCAGTAGTCATTAGACTTCGTGAGAGATCAGAATGGGGCGCTCTGCGGAACTCACGGACTTTGAACGTGGTCAGGTGACTGAATGTCACTTGTGTCATACGTGTCTGTACGCGAGGTTTCCACACTGGTAAACATCCCCTAGTCCACTGTTTCCGATGTGATAGTGAACTGGAAACGTGAAGCGGCACGCACAGCACAAAAGCGGACCCCGTCTGTTGAGTGACAGAGACCGCCGACAGTTGAAGACGGTCGTAATGCGGCAGATATCTAGCCAGACCATCGCACAGGAATTCCAAACTGCATCATTATCCACTGCAAGTACTATGACAGTTAGGCGATGGTCAGAAAATTTGGATTTCATGGATGAGCGGCTGCTCATAAGCCACACATCACACCGGTAAATTCCAAACGATGCCTCGCTTGATGCAAGGAGCATAAACGTTGGACAATTGAACAGTGGGAAAACATTGTGTGGAGTGACGAATCACGGTACACAATGCGGTGATACGATGGCAGGGCGAATGCCCAGTGAACGTCATCTGCCAACGTGTGCAGTGACAACAGTAAAATTCGGAGGGTGTGGTGTTATGGTGTGGTCGTGTTTTACACGGAGGGAGCTGGCACCTCTTGTGGTTTTGCGTGGCACTATCGGAGCACAGGCTTATGGTACACTGATGTTTTAAAAACATTCTTGCTTCTCACTGTTCGAGAGCAATTCAGGGATGGCGACTGAATCTTTCAACGCGATCGAGCACCTGTTCATAACGCTCGGCCTGTGGCGGAGTGGTTACACGACAATAACATGCCTGTAATGGACTGGCCTGCGCAGAGTCCTGACCTGAATCCTATAGCACACCTTTGGGATGTTTTTAAATGCCGACTCCATGCCAGGCCTCACCGACTGACATCGATACCTCTTTTCAGTGCAGCACCCCATGAAGAATGGGTTGCCATTCCCCAAGAAACCTTCCAGCACCTGATTTAACGTATGCCTGAGAGAGTGAAAGCTGTCATCAAGGCTAAGGCTGGGCCAACACCATACTGAATTCAAGCATTACCGATTGAGGAAGCCACGAACTAGTAAGTGATTTTCAACCAGGTGTCCGGATACTTTTGATCACATAGTATATTATGAAAACATTTACAATATGCCATTCATCGCCTTGAATTCCTTCTAGACAGTCTGCTAATTTACCATCTCATAACGAAATGTCTGGGTGTGCTGTGCCTTTACTTCGCCCTTGTTTAGCATTAAAATAACATCCACTGATGTAAAAAGCACGACATAAACATCGGCACTACGGGTCTGCATTACGCACGCAATTGCTGATTTATTAATACTAGAGCGCATAATAGTAAGGGCACATACCAATATGGTAACGAAGACGGAATACAGTGTATTATAAATACTGGGATGATATGAATTTATGAGCTACTATAGTAATTAAATACTCTCTCTGATGTATGATGAATGGGTCAAGTGATATTTTTTTAAATTAATTTTAGCGTAAAACCACCAAAATAATTTTAAATTCCATCGTAGTTCCCACTAATCACTAGATGCAAAATCTGTGTACTCAAAACCATCACATGTAGTGGGAAAACCACTAACTTGGCAACATTGGCTTTAACCCTTAACTCACTAGGTGTGGACTCTCAGACCGCTCGAAAATGTTCGAACTCACTCTCCAAGTCAGTTTTGGTAGAATGCTTCTATACTCCCTCTACCCTCCTTGAATTAACAAACCTACAATGTTTTGTTGTCGGTTGCGTTATCGTCTTCTGTGTTTATTGACACGTGTTATTGATAGGTGTTGGAGTCTCCTACACCGCGCCTCGTGAACTACGTACCTGCTTTCTTCAGTTCGGTACCGTACAGCTCACACTGTGTTCACACGTATGTGTCTGTTTTAACTTTCCCGAGTTTGATGAAATTGTTCAAATGGCTCAAAATGGTTCAAATGGCTCTGAGCACTATGGGACTTAACATCTGAGGTCATCAGTCCTCTAGACTTAGAACTACTTAAACTTAACTAACCTAAGGACAGCACACATCCATGCCCGAGGCAGGATTCGAACCTACTACCGTAGGAGCAGCATGGTTCCGGACTGAAGCGCCTAGAACCGATCAGTCACAACAGCCGGCATGAAATTGTTAGTCGGTCTATGGAGGAAGGTGTCAGTGATATAGATCAAGAAACAAACGAACAAGACGAAGATTTCACATTGGTCAGTGATCACTGTTCTGCTATCAAACAAAAGTACCATTCAGAGGAAGAACTTCAGGAAAGTTGTGATGGGGATCTGTCTGTTTCTTCAATGAAATACTTGAAGTGTCTGTTAAAACTGAATGTTTTCTGAGTGGTGGTAAGAAAAATATAGTTTACAACAATGCATGTGAATTTGACAGATTTTTTTTTTTTTTTTTTTTTTTTTTTTTTGGCTATCGTTTGGAACCTTTATGCGCAAATTTAAACCCTGGAATTGAGTTATATATGGAAATTTATTTGCTACAGAGATTGTATAATTTTTCAGAATGTAAAATTCAATCTCTAACAGTCCATTTATCTGTACTATTTAAAATAACCACACAAAATTCTGTGCTTTTGTGTGGTAAATAGTAAAATGCTGCAGGCTTTGTTTAGCGCAATAAAATAAACTATAAGCATTTAAACAACACTTAAATAGCTGTGAAAATAAATTTTCCATAACATAAATTAAATATTTCATATTATTTTTGCCTTAAATCTCGGTTTAAACATAGGGGTCCCAAAGACTCCACCTCGTAGCACACGTTACAGAAAAGTCACCTCGCGAGTTATGGGTTGCACTTGCGGACTTCGGGAACTGAATCGAGCAGTCTTTGTTGCGTAATTGTGACCAACAATCAGAGGCACATTTGTGCCATTGTCGTCCACGGGTGAAGTGTGTGGGAAGATAGGGATGTTTGTTTAACATTTTACAGTAGAAGAGCTTGGGTGAAGGGCGCCTATACCCAGGGGCGAGTGGGAGGGGGGGGGGGAAGAAAAATATACCGTAGTCAGGTGTTTTTCTTTCAAGAAAATGATTTAAAAGTGTGATCTGTCTAACAGGTTCCGACGTGGAGCTTTTTATGGCTACTTAGAAGTCGCCCTTCGTCTTCCAAAATATTAAAAATACTCCATACACCCAGATTTAGCTCCTACCTTCCCCTGCAAAGTATCGCATGGGCGCTCTTGCTTGGTGCGAGTGGCATCCTACACAGTAAGGCGACGATTCATTTAGCAAATAGCTTCTGATTTCAGTAGTCCAATTATCCGAACGAAACCCGTGACTCAGCGCGCAGCGAGGAAGTCTACGATGCAATTTGCGTGGTCACGTGCGTGTAATCTTATCGGCGCTGGAGACGGTACACAGTCACTGCCGGACATAAACAATGAGAGGTCGTTGCCGCTAGATTAAATCAGGCCGGCGGGCTCAGAGGTCAGCTGGATGGAACGACGTGTGACGGGATCCCGACACTGCCGACCAGCTCACGGCGCAGTTAGGACTCTGCAGTGGCGCTGAGATGCTGTTGCAAGCGTACTTGTTTCTGAGCTGCGTCAGCCTCGTGTGGAATGCGCGGGTAAGTATGGCCGAGCTGCTGCGCGGGGTTAACTAGATACAAGATGGCCCAAACTACGAACTGCATTTTCATTTCGTTATTACGAGCTTCAGCCTATATTTACACCAATATAGCTTACAGATAAATGAAGAGTGGTTCTGCAAGACGTTCCAAGTGCCATATTCTTGCAAAACGCGTTTTCATGTTTGGTAGGGTTCCTGCACTTAACTTAGGCTCCACTTAGCAACTAAATTTACCTTTATTGTAATTTTAATTAACGTGGAAGCCATAAAAAGACCAAACATGGCGGCAAAATGTACGCATCTAAAGGCTACTTAAAAAAAGGAATAAAATCACTTAAATTTGTTTCCACAAGATGAGAATACAACGTCCCAATTCGGACCTCGCTAACACTTGCATTTTACTGACATTAAATATAACAAGATAAATAATCATACATGTGACGAGAACAAAAGAATAACACTATCAATCTTTACAGGTGAGAATACGACTGTATCCACGTTGGTTCGCGCCCTGGCAAGGGAGATACTTAACTTCAACATATAAGGTGATTACAGTAGGCCCTAATTCCACTCGACAAACGTAGTAACGATAGAAGCGAGACAAATGAACTGAAGGAGGATAGCCGGATGTGCCGTAGTAAAAAGGGCCACTATCAACCCCGTCAGGACGCGACCCCCGTGAACACGTCAGTTTCAGAGTCATTTGTAGCTTCTTAAAAACAATTAGCATGAAAAGGCACAACGCTTAACACACTAATAAAATATAAAGGACTACTTCACAGAACTAGCCCCTCTTCAGACAAAGCAAACAGCAGAATATTAATAACACGTAAAATACTTCTAGCCTATAACAAACTAAGGTACCACGTAACAGAATATCGTCTTGAGCTCATAGAATACTCAGTTTGACTTGCCTGTTTATAGGTCTTACAACTCAACAGTGTCAGCTTAAGCAAACCCGTGAATACAAAACTCGAAATATGACAGGAGTAGTGATTGAAGCCACTGACAATACTAGGCTGCCAAACAGAGGAGGGAATAGTAATTTACAGCGGCACACAACCGACCTTACATCTCCAATTTAGTATAATCACAATAAACAATTTTGTGTATAATAATTACTTACAGTACCATGACAACCTCAGAATAACACATTACCCGAGGTAGGTGCTGGTATCGAAAGGCACCTTTAGTTCGAGTGTATTCACTTATTGGAAGGGTTTCAACTTTACATCCCTTTCCACATAGCTCTCTGTTTACACACTTCTATAACTAAAGACGGGCATATAAATGCACATATAACTGACAGATTTAAGCAGAATAAAACAGTACCTTAGTATGGCGCAAATGGCTTCATTTGCTTTACACGTGGGATATCTTCACCATTCAGTAATTCCGAAATATGTTCAACAACGCGTGAGCGCAAGACGTCGCCGTGGTATCAGCTATTTACTTCACATAATTTCCTGCACAGACACAAGGCAGACGAAGCGTCTTCACGTGCAACGGCGGCGAGCATCACACACTTCCTCCGTCACGCCATAGACACATCTCAATTTCAGTGCCCAGTAACAAGAACCTATACATGCCCTCGCAGCAGAAAAGCCCAAAACACAACAGTCTACCACCGCGATACCAAACCCGAGATCCCATCACGTCACTGCCGGAATCTCTCGCTGACCCTGCCCATAGCGTACAGGCGTCGTATCACAGGCCTCACGGTAAACGTCAACAAGCCACCTCCGACCCTGCGAATATCCACTCCGCTGTCTCTTTTCTCTCCCGTTGACCACCCGGCCACCGGCCAGAATCGCCGAAGGCAAAGATGGTGGCCCTATAACCGATGGCAGCGATGCCATTCTATGTAAGAGAACACTGGCGCGAGCCGCGCCGCGGCTCATTGTTGTGCTCTGTTGTACGTCCCCAACTAACAGGCGACTTACCATGCATTATTACGACTCTTTCAAACATGCATTAGTACGAGGGCGAGCTGAAAAGCAGCGTCTTCGATTTTTTTGCGAAAATTCTTAACGCTTTTTTAAATACACTCAGATGAAAATAGTCATGGAACAGTTATATTCACAGATGCAGATGGCAGTACTATCGCGTAAACAAGTGTATTTGGGCAGTGCGTGGATGGAGCTGTCATTACATTTACTAAAGAGACTGCCTACACTACGGTTTCTGTCCTCTTTTAGAATACTGCTGCGCGGTGTGGGAGCCTTACGAGATAGGATTGACGGAGTGCGTCGATAAAGTTCAAAGAAGGGCAGCGCGTTTTGTATTATCGCGAAATAGGGAAGAGACTGTCACTGAAATGATACAGGATATGGGGTAGACATCATTAAAACAAAGGCGTTTTCCGTTGCGGCGGAATCTTCTCACGAAATTTCAATCGCCAACTTTCTCCTCTGAATGCGAAAATATTCTGTTTCCGTCGATCTACATACGGAGAAACGGTCACCGTAGTAAAATGAGATATGGGTGTTCGTTTTTTCCGCGTGCTGTACGAGATCGGAACAATAAAGAATTTTTGTGTAGGTGGTTCGATGAACCCTCTGCCAGGCAGTTAAATGTGATTTGCAGAGTATCCGTGTAGATGTAGATGTAGATTTGTACTCAAGTGATTCATGTGAAAAGGTTTCCGACATGATTGTGGCCGCACGACGGCAATTAACAGACTTTGAACGCCGGAGGGTAGTTGGAGCTAGACGCATTTCGGAATCGGTAACGAATTTCTAAAATGGTTGTGGCAACAAAACGACTATTCACGTTGATGTATAGAATGAATGAGTCAGGCGACATATCATCTGAATTTCGGAAAAATATCATCCACACAATTCCGAAGACTGCAAGAGCTGACAAGTGCGAAAATTATCGCACAATCAGCTTAACAGCTCATGCATCCAAGTTGCTGACAAAAATAATATACAGAAGAACGTAAAAGAAAATTGAGGACGAGCTAGGAGACGATCAGTTTGGCTTTAGAAAAGGTAAAGGCACGATAAAGGCAATTCTGTGTTGTTAATAATGGAAGCAGAATTAAAGAAAAATCAAGACCTGGAAAAAGCGTTTGACAATGTAAAATCGTGCAAGGTGTTCGGCATTGTGAGAAAAATAGTGGTAACTGTAGGGAGAGATTGCTAATATACAATATGTACAAGAGCCAAGAGGGAATAATAAGAGTGGACGACCAAGAATCAAGCGCTCCGATTAAAAAGGGTGGAAGACAGGGACATAGTCTTTCCCCCCTACTCTTCAATCTGTACATCGAAGAAGCAATGATGGAAATAAATTCAGGAGTGGAATTAAAATTCAAGGTGAAAGGATATCAATGATACGATTCGCTGATTACATTGCTGTTCTGAGTGAAAGTGAAGAAGAATTACATGATCTGCTGAACGGAATGACCAATCTAATGAGTACAGAATATGGACTGAGAGTAAATCGAAGAAAGACGAAAGTAATCAGAAATAGCAGAAATGAGAACAGCAAGTGCACATCAGGATTGATGGTCACGGAGTAGATGAAGTTAAGGAACTCAGCTACCTAAGCTCTAATATAACCAATGACGGACGGAGCAAGGACGACATGAAAATCAGGCTAGCAAAGGCAAAAACGACATTCCTGGCCAAGAGAAGTCTACTAGTATCAAACATAAGTCTTAATTTGTGGAAGAAATTTTTGAGAACGTATGTCTGAAGTACAGCATTGTATGGTAGTGAAACATGGACTGTGGGAAAACCGGAAGAGAAGAGAATCGAAGCATTTGACATGTGGTGCTACAGACGAATGTTGAAAATTAGGAGGACTGATAAGGTAAGGAATGAGGAGGTTCTGCACAGAATCGGAGAGGAAAGGAATATGTGGAAAACACTGATAAGGAGAAGGGACAGGATGATAGGACATCTGCTAAGACATGGTGGAATGACTTCCATGGTACTAGAGGAAACTGTAAACGGCAAAAACTGTAGGGAAGACAGAGATTGGAATACATCAAGCAAATAATTCAGCACGTAGGTTGCAAGTGCTACTCTGAGTTGAAGAGGTTGGCACTGGAGAGGAATTCGTGGCGGGCGGCATCAAACCAGTGAGAAGACTTATGACCCAAAAAAATAAAGGAATTCAATATTCCGAAATCCACAGTGTCAAGAGTACGCCGACAATACCAAATTTCAGACGTTACCTCTCATCACAACGCAGTGGGCCTTTACTTAACGACCGAGGGCAGCGACGTTTGCGTAGAGTTGTCAGTGCTAACACACAAGCAACACTGCGTGAACTAGCCGCAGAAATCAATGTGGGACGTACGACGAACCTATACGTTAGGACAGTGCGGCGAAATTTGGCGTGAATGGGCTATGGCAGCAGACAACCGGCGCGAGTGCCTTTGTGTGGTGTGCGTACTGTAAGACCTTCGGTACACACACCATCAGATTATTTGACTTGTTGCTCTAGCGAAGTAGGCGAGTGTCAGCAATATGTCTCGTGGTCTTATCGTGGCGTGTTTATCTTCTGCCGTTAGCTCAGACGATAGAAATGCCACTTGCATGCTTAGAGTAGCAGATTGACGGTGACCAACTTTAAACAGAACTTGATTAATTTTCACACACATTTATTAAAATAATAAAAATCATAAACCTCACTTAACTTGATTCTGGATGCTATTTACAATTGACAATCTGAAGTTCCTTTGGTCTTGGTACATTAATCTTATTCTCACGTATCTCTGATACTTGACAAAGGGTCTATACATTTCTCTTCATGGGTATGTACAGGAATATGATAACCTTATTAGGCGCAGACTGAAACTTGACTACAGACTAATGCAGACTAATGCAGACTGGTGCAGAAGAATGCAGACTGACTAATCGGAGGTCTGTACACTCGTTATAATACCTCGCGCGTTCAGGTATTTGCGCGAGTGTGATCCGCGAGGAGAAAAGGTTCTATGTTAGCAGCAATCTCTTTGGCTGCATTACATATTAATATGCAGATCGGCGGAAGCAGAACTTGGTCCGCCTCTAAGACAGCGCCATCTCATAGCGCGGAAACAGACGAGCGCTGCGCCTGCGCTGTTGTGCTTAGCGGCGCGCGCTCTAGTGGGAAAGTTGTATACGCGCTGACTACGCGGAACTATGTACACAACAGAATTCAATATTCCGAGATCCACAGTGTCAAGAGTACGCCGACAGTACCAAATTTCAGACGTTACCTCTCATCACAACGCGGTGGGCGACGACCTTTACTTAACGACCGAGGGCAGCGGCGTTTGCGTAGAGATGTCAGTGCTAACACACAAGCAACACTGCGTGATCTAGCCGCAGAAATCAACGTGGGACGTACGATGAACCTATGTGTTAGGACAGCACGGCGAAATTTGGCGTTAATGGGCTATAGCAGCAGACAACCGGCGCGAGTGTCTTTGCTAAAGGCACGACATCAGCTGCAGCGTCTCGCCTTGGCTGGGGATCATATCGCTTGGACCCTTGACGACCGGAAAACATTGGCCTGGTTAGACATGGCCCGATTTCAGTTCGTGATCTACGTGTGCGGCACAGACCCCATTAAACGCTGGACACAAGTTGTGAACAAGGTACTGTGCGAGCTTGTGGTGGCTCGATAATGGTGCGGCCTGTGTTGTATGGAATGGAATGGGTCCTCTGGTCCAACTGAAGAGATCATTGTCTGTAAACGGTTATGTTCTGCTATTTGGAGACCATTTGCAGCCATTCATGGACTTCACGTTCCCAAATGATGGTAATTTTGTGGATGACAATGTGCCTTGTCTCTGAGCCACAATTGTTCTTGATTGGTTTGAAGAATGTTCTGGACAATTTTAGCGAATGCTCTGGCTACCTTGCACTGGGACCACTTTCGAAATTATGGACGGCTATAGAGGCAGCATTTTTTAATATTTCTGCGCGAGAATTCTAGCAACAGGTTGAGTCCATGCCTCGTCGAACTACTGTACTACGCCGGGGGAAAGGAGGTCCGACACGATATTAAGAGATGTAATTCCAATCCCAAAGAAAGCAGGTGTTGACAGATGTGAAAGTTACCGAACTATCAGTTTAATAAGTCACAGTGTAACTTCCCCGGAGAATTTTGAAAAGACAATAATTAAATGTTAATGGGAATAGAGCCAAGTGTAACCTCCCCGCAAAAATGTAAGATAATATTTTAAATGAGAATAGACATCGTGCTAAGTGTAACCTCCCCGTAATTATTTTTAAATGATATGAATTGAATAAAAATGCAATTAGAGCCAAATGTTAGCTTCCCACAGTAATAAAACTCAATGATAATAAAAATGTTAAATCCCCACAAAATTAACGTTAAGATCAACCTGATAAATTGATTCTGGGAGGAAAAGCAAACGAAATATTGTTTCAATTGTAATGACTATTTTCTTAAAAGGATTGATTTCAGAACAAAATTATTATTGGGGCAATTCTTGAACAAATTAATTACAGTTAACATACATTACATTATCCGATGTGCGCAATGCTGCTTCATTACCTTATTTAAAAATACACCTCGTCCTGAACCTTGACCAGAGACCCATGTCGACGCCCGTCGACTCCTCACACACAACTCCGACTGTCTCTCGCGCGCTACTAGCACTGACAAACTACATGCTCTCGCGGCTCGCTACGTACCACTACTGCCTCGCAACTGAACTGCACTCTCGCGCGGTCAAGCGCAGACTAGCCACGATAAATAACTCTCTGGTCAGAGATTCTGTCATGCCTCGCCATCACTGCTACTGAATACATACGTGTTTCATAACCCTCCACTGGGGGCCAAAAATTTGGCAGCGATGGGGAGTCATTTGGACTTGCCATGAGCAACAAATTTTTTCGTAGCTAATTAACTTTACAATTACAGCATATATACAGATATAAAACATGAAGTAAATGTGATGCACATGCAACAAGTACAAAACGTATTAGACTATGACAAAATTTGAGTACAAAACAAATGACAAAAGTGCACATGCACTGAAAAAACTTTTTAGCATTTTCACAACAAATAAACATAATGGCAAAAAATCATGTTGATAAGTGACATAAATGCACATGTGCTGCAGTTCAGCAAATCGGAAAAAATATATATATAGGCCTGAATATAAATGATGTTAGCAAAAAAAATGATTTTCACTATGTTACAAGAATTAGGATAGGAAAGGGAAGGATTGCATCATGGTTGTAGCACTTTAGGTTGCACGCAGCTGCACTGAAAGTCCATATCTTTCCACAGAAGTACAACACCAAGTGAGACAATTTGAGGTTCTTTTCCCAGAAGTATTTATCAGCGTAGCCAAGACACTGAAATGTCGTAGTAATATCCCATGTTTTCACTTTGGCAGTACATTAGGTGCACCAAACAGTGGGACCATAATAACGTCTCCATCACTCACGGTGGTGGACTGCATGTCGTGTCAACACCACGCTCTTACAAGGCACACCAACGTAGAATTAGTGCAAAAATCAAATACAGTGCTCCATGATCAGGAGGATGTACAGGACAAATGGATATTGCAGTAATTCAGGGTAGTGAGGTCAGAAGGTGAAGGACATTAAGTTACATACTAGTCTTCATTAGGAATTACATTAGTAGTTTGCGGCATTCATAGCCCAGTTATTGAACATTTCTGTACCATGTATGTAGTATTACAGAAAAATTTTCATTAATTATTTTACATAGAATATTTGCACCCATTCTCAAGTTACAAATCATCAGAAGTCATTACTTAAAACAGGAGGTAGTCAATAATAATGTTGATACTCAATCATTGGTCATCCCAATACAGTCATCATTTCTCAGTTACAACGCATTATTAATTAGTAGCATTCATTTTCCAGTTACAAAACATTATTAATTAATCATTTGTCATTTCAATATAGTAATAATTAGTAGCCTTCTTTTCCTAGTTACAAAGCATTATTAAATAATCGCATTCTTTTCCCAGTTACAAAGCACTGGTTATCTCAATACAGTAATTAGTAGTATTTCCCTAGTTACAAAGCATTATTAGCAGTTCTTTCTAGTTGCAAAGCATTGGTCATCTCTATATAGTAATTAGTAGTATTTTCCTAGTTACAAAGCATTATTAGTAATTCTTTCTAGTTACAAAGCATTGGTCATCTCAATATAGTAATTAGTAGTATTTTCCTAGTTACAAAGCATTATTAGTTCTTTCTAGTTACAAAGCATTGGTCATCTCTATACAGTAATTAGTAGTATTTTCCTAGTTACAAAGCATTATTAGTAGTTCTTTATAGTTACAAAGCATTGGTCATCTCTATACAGTAATTAGTAGTATTTTCCTAGTTACAAAGCATTATTAGTAGTTCTTTCTAGTTACAAAGCATTATTAGTAGTTCTTTCTATTTACAAAACATTGGTCATCTCTATACAGTAATTAGTAGTATTTATTTTTCAGGTACATATTATTCATAGCTGATCAGTACTCTCTTAAACTGGTATCATTATTTGGGACTGGTAATACATTTTTTGTTAGCAATGCATTGCGTTGGGTAATTATAAGGGAAAGCAAGAGAGAAAAATTTGCTTCTGGGTTGTTGGTGTAAATGAAAATGTGTAACGTCATTCGTCATAAGTCAGCTGTGGCAAGATTATGAAACAAGTAGAGTATATGTAATCACATTCATAGATGACATAGATTTAATGAACAACTACTTATAGCACATTAATTTCATAAATAATTTCTCCTGCAAAAATATATAAAAAATGGATTATTAAGCTGAAAGAAGAAATGCATTTTATGCTGAAAAGTAGTGAACTTCGAATTAACAGGTAGTGAAATGTATATAAAAATGTGTTCCATAGCTGTCCTTTCCAAAACCTTCAGTCATTATACTATGCAATATAACACCTGCTGTCAAAGCGAACTGCAACAAATACTTAAATAACTACATAGCATAAATACATAACTTCAACAATATCCTCATCTGTAAAGAAAAAACTTCATTATCCATCACTTCATTATCTATATTATCATAACTCCATTATTATCATCATTTGTAGAGAAAAACTTCATTATCCATAGTAACATATTCTTCATCATTATTCATCAGCATTCATTATCATCTGCAAAAAATCACTTCATTACTCATTACACAACTATTCCTTATCTCTAGATATTTCATCACTAAAACTAAGATGTGTAGTTCTGTCTGACAGCCTACATCAATCGCCTTGTATTCTGAAAGAAAAAAATAGTTAAGACTGCTATTCTACGATGTGTATAGTATATTCTTGTTAATGCTTGTTAATTCTGATCCATTTACTCTTCCTCATAAGGTTTTTGTATCTTCTTTCGTTTATTCCGTAGGTGAAATTCCCATTTCTGTTTAATTTATTTCTTTCACGCATCATTTCTTTCTGAAATTGATGAACAAAGATTAATGTCGTGCATTTACATCATATACTCATTAAATAATGACTGGTTTATGGTAACATAATTAAGCATACAGCATAACATGACAGAAAACGTAGTATGTCAAAGACATTGACAGTGTTCAGATGCGAAAATGTACACAGAATATCACAATGCAGCAGCAAAAAGTGTAAAACAGTCACGATGTTGAGATATCATGGGGCAAAAAATGTCAAAGTCAACTGGTGTTTGCTATATCTTAACCATTTCATAGTGCATACAAACAAAACATGAAACAATCATAAGAAGGACAAAATGTGACGTTCGTTGTGTTCAGCTTGTATGTTGTGTGGTTAATAAAGGCGAGAATTAAAGACTTTAATGGAGAGTAAATTTAATAAAAATTGATATGTCACTAGATAACATTGCATAACTATTCGTAAGATACGTAAGTTTCTCTAAAAAAAATGTGCACAGTCTGATATGTAACGACAAGAAGAGCGACCTGCTAACCTTACCTTGCTGGGCACTTGCCAAGAAAAAATACGATAATTATTGGTAATTAGTCATGTGAATATAATTGCATAAGTAATCATAAAATTAGCAAAATGGCGTTATAGCATGTTAAATCATAAAGTGTTTTCATTCAATAAAAGGTTTGATGTTTGACCAATGGTGGTTGCCTTTGGATTTTCTGGTTCTCAAAGTTTCGACGTGTACAACATTGGGGTGAGGAATGCTGCGAATCCGATATGGACCTGCGTATAGAAGTTCAAATTTACTGCACCTACCTTTTCCTTTGTTGGATAAATAGTGTGTACGTACTAATATTTTCTGTCCAATGTGAAAGTCACGGCGTGTACAAACCTGTTTTTGCTGTCTTCTCCGCCGCTCTGCGGCACGTTTGATGTTGTTCAGCGCAATGTCAATTATTTCACGGTGTTGTAGCCGACGAGATGTAGGAAATGCTACCAATTCTTTAATTTTGTTAGGTGGTTCAATGTTTTTCAGTATAACAGACGGAGATGGCATAGTAGATTCATTTGGAATGGATTAATTACATCTTGGAATGAGAATATGTGTATGTCCCAATCAATATGTCTTTTGTGGCAGTATATTTTACACAGTTTACCAATTTCTTCCATTAATCGTTCACAGGGTTCGAAGAAGCATGGTTCTTGGATATATAAATCGGAGAAATGTTTCTAGCTCGTAACATGCGTGTCCATATAGCAGAACGAAATTGTGATCCATTGTCGGAAATTACTTTCATCACATGCCCTACATGAAATAGAAAGTGTTTTACAAATGCTTTCGAAACAGTTTTAGCAGTAGCTTTGCGTAACGGAGTGAAAGTAACAAATTTTGAAGTGAATCATTCCATGCAGGCTTTCACGGCCGGCGTCGTTATCGGTAAACTCTTCCGGGCTAAGTTGCCGTGGCCGCTCTGTAGAACTTCTTCTCCCTGACGTTTCGTTCTCAACTACGGAGAACATCTTCCGAGGTGAGTCGCCGACTGCCTGCTAGGAGCTGGGGCCGCCGCTTATATAGAGATCGTACGGGGCGCCACCACACGTCACGTGGCGTCGATGTGCAGCTATCTCTGGTTATCGTCTGTTCTCTCGATTGCAGGCAATCGATTGCCACGTGATTGATGCAACGTCGACCGCCATATCTTATCCAATTTTAATCCTTCTTCTTTACGAAGTGGTATCGGTATGTGGATGATACCTTTGTAATATGGAATCATGAGGAAGAAGACTTGAATGATTTTCTGGTACACTTAAATAGCATCAACCCAAAGATTAAATTTACTATGGAGAAGGAGAAGAATGGACAACTTAACTTCTTGGATGTATCAGTTATCAAACGGGCGGATGGGACCTTAGGCCATAAGGTCTACAGGAAAGGTACACATACTGATCGCTACCTCCATAAGAACTCAAACCACCACCCTAGGCAAAAGAGGGGGTCATAAAAACACTAGTGGATAGGGCCAATAATATTTGTGAACCAGGCTACTTACAAGAAGAACTAAATCATTTACGAATGGCCTTTGCGAAAAATGGTTATACGAAAAACGAGATTAACCGAGCACTTCACCCAAATAGAAAAGTTCCTAAAAACAGGAGACAGCAACAACCATCAGCTGGAAAAGTATTTCTTCCGTTCATCCATAATATCACGGATCGCATTGGAAAAGTACTAGCCAAGTTTCAGGTAGAGACCATTTTTAGACCTACTAAGAAAATTAGTGAATGCCTAAGATCAACAAAAGATGATCGTCACCCCCTAGCCACCCCCGAGGTATATAAAATTCCATGTAGTTGTGGCAGGGTTTACATAGGAACTACAAAAAGAAGCATCAATACACGGTTGACGGAGCACAAAAGAAACTGCCGCTTGGGACATATCGACAAATCGGCAGTAGCGGAACATGTTTTTAAGGATGGAGATCACGAAATAAAATTTGGTGAAACAAGCGTGCTAGCGAGGACGTCGCACTATTATACACGTATGTATAGAGAGGCAATTGAAATCCACAAACATCAATACAATTTTAATCGTAAAGAAGAAGGATTAAAATTGGATAAGATATGGCGGTAGAAGTTGCATCAATCACGTGACAATCGATTTCCTGCAATCGAGAGAACAGACGATAACCAGAGATAGCTGCACATCGACGCCACGTGACGTGTGGTGGCGCTCCCTACGATCTCTATATAAGCGGCGGCCCCAGCTCCTAGCAGGTAGTCGGCGACTCACCTCGGAAGATGTTCTCCGTAGTTGAGAACGAAACGTCAGGGAGAAGAAGTTCTACAGATCGACCACGGCAACTTAGCCCGGAAGAGTTTACTGATAATTTTGAAGTGAGTTCAACAGCGACAAACACGTAGCAAAAACCTCTATTAGTTCTGGGAATCGGACCAAAAATGTCTACAGCGGCCATATGTCTCAATTTAACAGGTACAATGGGATATAATGGAGGAATATGTGAAGTCGTGTCTGACTTAGCTTTCTGGCAAATTTTACATGACGCTAAAACTCGTCGTATACGTTTTTCCATGTTGGTACAATAACAGTTCTGTCTCAGTATAAGAAAACATTTTCTAGCTCCGTAATGTGCATAACTTAAATGAGTATACCATATTAATTTGTTAACCAGTTCGTCAGGAATGCATAATAACCAATTGTTGCTGTCAGGGTGAGAGCGGCGAAACAGAATGACATTGCGTACAGTGTAATGGTTTCTAATCATAACATTATTCCTATCTTGCCAAAGGTGTTTAATTTCTTTCCACACGTTGTCTTTATTTTGCTCTTGTGCTATGTCCTGTAATCACGACGAAATAAAATTTTCAAATGCAACTTGGATGTACATCACGCTGAAATTTGCTTTGCAGAAGTTGGTTGCGACGTCTTGCTCATTGTTGCTGAGAAAACGAGATAGTGCGTCTGCTATAACATTTTGTGTGCCGGGAATGTGAACAATTGTAAAATTAAATTCCTGTAAATAAAGCTTCCATCTGCTTAATCTGTCGTGAGTGAATTTAGCTGAAAGTAAAAATTGTATCGCTCTGTGATCTGTGTAAACGGTGGTATGTCTGCCATAAAGAAAATGTCTAAATCTCGTGAAAGCCCAAACAACACATAATGTTTCCAATTCTGTAACGGAACAATTTCGTTCAGCGGGTGACAGAATGCGACTTGCAAATGCGATGTTTTTAATTACTGTTGAGCCATCTTCTTCAATTTCCTGAAAAATTTGTACGCCTAAAGCGGTGTTGGAACTGTCGGTGGCAATGGAAAAATTTCTGGTAAGATCTGGGTGCGATAAAAGTGGTGCATCAGGACCAAATACTGTTTTTACCTGTTAATTGGCATAATCTAGGTGTGTCTAAAGCAGAATGATGAATAAATTTACGAAAAAAGTTGATTAAGCCCAAAAAACTGCGTAGTTGTTTCTTCGTCGTAGGAACAGTAATGTCACGTAGAGCTTGTAGTTTTTCCGGATCAGGTGCAATGCCTTCTGCTGAAATTACGTGTCCAAGAAATTTTATCGAAGTTTTGCCAAAGTGCGATTTACTGAGATTAACTGTGAGTCCTTGTGCATGAAAAGTTTGTAACAGTCGTTCAAGAATCATATTGTGTTCAGACCAGTTAGCTTCTGCGATAAGAATGTCGTCCACGTACGTCGTGATTCTGTCTTTAAGTCCTGTCGGAAGTATAGTATTCAAACCGCGAATAAAAGCTGCAGAAGAAATAGTTAATCCGAACGGTAATTTACAAAATTGATAACAGGCGCCAAAACAGAGAAAAGCTGTATACTTTCTACAATTCGGATGAAGTTGAATTTGCCAAAATCCCGATTTCAAATCTAATGTGGAATAAATAGCAGTACCGTGAAATTTCTATAGAAGTTCCTCTAATGACAGTGGTCGATCTGTTTCATTAATAATTATGTCATTGATGTGACGCGAATCAAGTACGAGGCGAAGTGAGCCATCTTTTTTCTTAACAATATGTAGCGGGTTTATGTACGGACTAACTGCTGGTTCAATAATTCCTTGGTAAAGCATATCTTGCAACTCTTTTTTAACTTGTTCTCTATGAATATACGGAATGGGATAATGTTTGGCTTTAAATGTGTCGTGCTGTTTGACTTGAAATTCATACATAAATCCGGACATAGTACCAGGAACGTTGTCAAAAACTGGAGCTTGCTGTGAAAGAATTTTGTGTAGTTGCGTGCGTTCGTCGTCTGTATTTGCACTGCTTTGTTTAACTTTATCAGAAATCATCTGCATTACGTCGTAGTCAGCTTCGTCTGGAGTATTATAGTTATGTACGTAAGTATCAGTGAATAATGTGGAATTACAGTCTATGTTACGTGATACGGAAATGACCTCTGTACGATTAATTGTTTGTTCTTCCGCAGATAAAGAGTGCTGAAATTCTAAAGCCAATTGTACATTTCCGTCCTTCAACATTAAATAGGAGTTCTGAAAATCGATAACTGCGTCGTGTTGTACGAGAAAATTCGTACCTAAAATAACGTCTGTTGTCAATAAAGGAACAATCCAAATATTTGAGTGAAAAGTATGACCTGCAATACAAAATGATAAATGTGTCTGTAATTTAACGTCTACTCCTTTACTCGACACTGCTCCTTTCACTTTCGTTTTGCCTAATGGTAATGTAGGATACGTATTCTCTTTGTTACACTCGTTGAAAGTCTCCTCATTTATAACTGACATAGGTGATCCAGAATCGATTACTGCTGAAAATTTCGATGAACCAATTTTAATTTCGATGACAGGATGTGAAATAGTTTTCTGAACAACTGCTCTTTCCTGTAAAAGAGTGTCTCGGATGTCGTCAAAAGTAATAACATTTTCGTGAACAACGTTCTGCGTGTCTAAAGTAGTGCCTGTGTTACTGGAAGATGCAACCTGTACAGTATTTAGTCAAATTCTATCTGACGTGTTATTATTGTCAGGACGATTCTGTGGCACTTCGACTATTTGAACTGTTCTATTATTTCTTCCAGACGTATTACGTTCTGGATGATACCTACTGTCTGGTTCATTCATCAGAATATGTTGTTGCTGATCATTTTGCTGCTGGTAGGACTGACTGTTATTAAACGTATGTTGGTAATTATGCTCATTGTTTTTACGTCTGTCGTGATAGTCATTCCTATACGGTGCATTGCGATAGGAATTGAAATACTGTGTTTTCTGTACGTAGTTGTTCCTTTGCTGCCGTGCGTTACTATTTGTTGTACCAGGGACTATACGTCCTCGCGGCGAAACATTAAAGTTAGGTTGACCTTGTGCATTACATTGTTGGTTAGGTATTCTAACCGGCTGACTTTCATGCTGTTGTGGTGGAAAACGTCTATTGTTACTAAAATGTGGTTCCTGTTGCTGAAAATTTTGACGGTATTCATAACTGGAATTTTGACTGTTATTAAAGTTTTGGTGGTTGTCATTCCTAAAGCGTCTGTTACTTTTACTATTGAAATTATGTGGCTGATCGTAATTGCTGTACGTTTGCTGGCCTTGGTTGTTATATGAAAAATTCTTGTTTACAAAGGAATAATCTGATTGCTGCACTTCTAAAAGCTGCAGCAGATCCCTGAATGCCGAAATATTTTCTTTTTGCTGACCTGTTAAAATTGACACTCTTAATGACCGTGGTAATTTAGAGATACATAATTGAATGAGTGCAGATTCACTATATGGTTCACTTAAGTACTGGTTTTGTTGGACCATATGCTCAAAAAATTGCGTCACACTGGGAAAATTGGAGTTCTCATAATTTGGCAAAATAATTAGTTGATCTTTAATTCCGTGCTGTGTCGTCTTCGACCAGTACGCTGACAGAAAAGCATACAGAAATTCTTCTACCGAGTAACATTGTCTCGCGATCGGTCTCATGCGAGTTGCCGGTTCGCCTTCTAAAAAACTGCAAATAAATTCAAGTTTATGTGTTACAGGCCAAGTCGGTGGAAAAGTAAAGCTGAATTGTTGTATCCAATCCAGTGGGTGAATCTGTGTTCTGTCATTTTTAAACACTTTAAATTTTCTCAGACAGAAAATGTTTGTAATCGAAATTATCGTCTCTGTATGACGGAACAGGTTCAGGATTGTAAGAGAGTCTGTTGAACTGTGGTTGTTCGGAATCTGAGTCCCGTACTCTCTGTAGATTACCCAAATTATACGCGCTGCGTGAGTCTGACAAATGTTCACAAAGTGGCGTCTGCTGTGATGTGTTAAACGCTGAAACATTTTTTATCTTTGTTACCTCTTGCTGTAAACTTGACAATTTTCTGCGTAATGTGTTATTAGATGAATCAATCTCATTGATTGTCTGTTATAGATTTTGAAATTCAGGTGTTTGATTAAATGAAACCGGTGAAGTATCGTCTGATTTGCTGTCATTATTACTTTCAATAACGTCAATACGACTGGCCAATTCATCATATTTTTCAGTCAGTATTTTTACCTGATTATCGTTCTTAGTGTCAGAAGCATTAATCTGTTTTCGTAATTTACGTGTAGTTTCGTTCAGTTTTTTAACGTCAGCTTTGACGACATCGGAATCCTGTGTTATTTCTAATTGTTCGATTCTGCCGGTCACTGTTTGAAAATCTGTTGTGTATGTATCTGTTTTCGATTTAAGATCGGAAATTTCGTCACGTAATTCTGTGTTCGACTGTTTGATGGTATTAATTTCATCGGACACTGCAGCAATATTGCTGTCCACGTATGTTTTTGCTTTCGCGAACAATTTACGTTTGTCTTCTTGTCTTTGTGCTGTGATTGTTTCCATTACTTGTCGTTTTACTTTATTCTGATCCAGTATAAATTTGCGGAAACGCGTATCATTGTTTTGTATGTGGTGATTAAAGCGCTCGTCAATTTGAGTGTTCTGTTGTTCGAATTTCGCGTTACTTTTCATCCATTGTGCGCGAAAGTTCTGCAGTCATTAGTTTAAACTCATCGCGTAATTGTGTAGCTTTTTCAGAGCATTGTTTAGCGACTCCGCTAATTTCGTCTCTAAGTGTTTCTGTTGCAGCAGTTTGCATTTCCCTTAATTCCTGAGCAACAGACCTAATTTCTTCGCTACTTTTTCTTGAACAAGCCTCAATTTCCTCGCGCAACTGTTCCTTAGTATCATGACATTGCGCGGCAACGTCTCTAAATTGTTCACTAAGCTGTCTGGAATTGTTGTCTAATTTTTCATTAAAGTGTTGTTTGAGATTTTCGTTATCTTGTTTGTTCTGTTCTCTAAGTTGTTTGAAATCTTCTTTGAATTGTTTGTTATCTTCATTAAGGTTGTCTAATTTTTTATTAAAGTGTTGTTTGAGATCTTCACTCTGTTGTTTGTTTGATTTAAGAATTTGTAGCAATAATGCCGTCGTTTGATTCAAGCCAAAATTAGCATTTCTATTCTCTGTGCTGTTTAATGGTGGATCTGGAATTATCTCGCTTTCTGTAACCATTTGGTTATTCTGAGATTTACAAAAAGGTTTGCCAGTCGAATGTACACTGTCGGTCACTATTTCGGAATTAAATGGATCTGTCGTACTTTCAGTACACTGTCCATTTTCATTAGAAAAATTTGTCTGTACGCTATTTGAATTTTCCAAACCGGGTGTGTTAAGCTGGGCAGCGCTCATTACAATAGGGCGCCCCGCGTCATCAATTGTCGTCAAATTAACAGACGAGACAAATGAGTTCGTTTGTCCATCAGTAAGATAAAAATCATCATTAGTGGTTGGAACGCACTGATTGTCAGTGAATGCAGGATTGTCATCATTACACTGCGTGTCACAAGCACTATCGGTGAAGTTGTTAAAGTCGATAATTTCATTCATAATACCTCGCGATACACTATTCACAGTCTTTCGCGGCATTTTTACAATAGTCACAATTATTCACAAATGACATAAGCACAATGCAAAAAGCAACAAACAAAAATACAACAGAGCAACGAATTGCCGATGATCTGAGGAAAGAAAGTCATAAAATTAGTAAAAGCGTTGCGCCAAATGCTAATTATATTTTAGTTAATAAGAGCATATATCTAACTACTTCTCAGAAGATTCTCAACGAAATACGATCCTGGACCGGATGTCGCCAAGTGTAACTTCCCCGGAGAATTTTGAAAAGACAATAATTAAATGCTAATGGGAATAGAGCCAAATGTAACCTCCCCGCAAAATGTAAGATAATATTTTAAATGAGAATAGACATCGTGCTAAGTGTAACCTCCCCGTAATTATTTTTAAATGATATGAATTGAATAAAAATGCAATTAGAGCCAAATGTTAGCTTCCCACAGTAATAAAACTCAATGATAATAAAAATGTTAAATCCCCACAAAATTAACGTTAAGATCAACCTGATAAATTGATTCTGGGAGGAAAAGCAAACGAAATATTGTTTCAATTGTAATGATTATTTTCTTAAAAGGATTGATTTCAGAACAAAATTATTATTGGGGCAATTCTTGAACAAATTAATTACAGTTAACATACATTACATTATCCGATGTGCGCAATGCTGCTTCATTACCTTATTTAAAAATACACCTCGTCCTGAACCTTGACCAGAGACCCATGTCGACGCCCGTCGACTCCTCACACACAACTCCGACTGTCTCTCGCGCGCTACTAGCACTGACAAACTACATGCTCTCGCGGCTCGCTACGTACCACTACTGCCTCGCAACTGAACTGCACTCTCGCGCGGTCAAGCGCAGACTAGCCACGATAAATAACTCTCTGGTCAGAGATTCTGTCATGCCTCGCCATCGCTGCTACTGAATACATACGTGTTTCAACAGCTACAAAATACTAACACGAATTCTTTACAGACGAATGGAAAAACTGGTAGAAGCCGACCTCGGGGAAGATCCGTTTGGATTCCGTAGAAATATTGAACACGTGAGGCAATACTGACCTTATGACTTATCATAGAAGAAAGATTAAGGAAAGGCAAACCTACGTTTCTAACATTTGTATACTTAGAGAAAGCTTTAGACAATGTTGACCGAAATACTCTCTTTCAAATTCTGAAGGTGGCAGGGGTAAAATACAGGGAGCGAAAGGCTATTTACAATTTGTACAGAAATCAGATGGCAGTTATAAGAGTCGAGGGACATGAAAGGGAAGCAGTGGTTGGGAAGAGAGTGACACACCGATGCCATTCAATCTGTATATTGAGCTAGCAATAAAGGAAACAAAAGAAAAGTTCGGAGTAGGTATTAAAATACATGGAGAAGAAATAAAAACTTTGAGGTTCGCCGATGACATTGTAATTCTGTCAGAAACAGCAAAGGACTTGGAAGAGCAGTTGAACGGAATGGACAGTGTCTTGAAAGGAGGGTATAAGATGAACATCAACAAAAGCAAAACAAGGATAATGGAATGTAGTCGAATTAAGTCGGGCGATGCTGAGGGAATTAGATTAAGAAATGAGACAAAGTAGTAAATGAGTTTTGCTATTTGGGGAGCAAAATAACTGATGAAGGTCGAAGTAGAGAGGATATAAAATGTAGACTGACAATGGCAAAGAAAGTGTTACTGAAGAAGAGAAACTTGTTAACATCGAGTGTATATTTAAGTGTCAGGAAGTCGTTTCTGAAGGTATTTGTATGGAGTGTAGCCATATATGGAAGTGAAACATGGATGATAAATAGTTTGGACAAGAAGAGAATAGAAGCTTTTGGAATGTGGTGCTACAGAAGAATGCTGAAGATTAGATGGGTAGATCACATAACTAATGAGGAGGTACTGAATAGGATTGGGGAGAAGAGAAATTTGTGGCACAACTTGACTAGAAGAAGGGATCGGTTGGTAGGATATGTTCAGAGGCATCAAGGGATCACCAATTTAGTACTGGAGGGCAGCGTGGAGGGTAAAAATCGTAGAGGGAGACCAAGAGATGAATACACTAAGCAGATTCAGAAGGATGTAGGCTGCAGTAGGTACTGGGAGATGAAGAAGCTTGCACAGGATAGAGTACCATGGAGAGCTGCATCAAACCAGTCTCAGGACTGAAGACCACAACAACAACAACCATGACTTTTGCCAACTCAGTCTAAAAAAAAAAAACCTTCTTAACATTCTACATCTTTATCCTTGATGTCTACATATTTATTTCTCAACGTAGTCCCTGTAGCGACAAACTCATTTCTCCCAAAGAGGGATTAATTTTTTTGATACCGTTACTGTAGAATGTCTGACTTTGGTGACAGAGCCACGACCTCACCTCTGCTTGTACTGCTTAATCACTATCAAATTGAAGTGTTGAAGGTGCTCTTTAAGTTTTGGAAACACATGCGAAACCGATGACGGTCGATCCAAGACGTCGGGTCGCAACGCTCGTGTGTTGTCTTGCTGAAGGTGACGGTGCTCCTTGTGTGCACCAAGTTTTCTTCTGTTAGATACTCAATTGGAGCTCGCTGTTTATCATTCAGCGACGTACTTTCGTTAGACACTGCCATGTTGCAATTAATAAAATATTCCGGGATATTATGCCGTGTTCGAAGGGATTTCACATCCGCGACCTTCCGTACAGTGGCGTGACGTCACATGGTTTGAATACGCGAACGTAACTGATCGCTGCCGTCGTCCGATGTTGCTGTCTTCCCATGGTGAAAGACTGGTGGACGTCTTCGTCAGCACCGAAATCCAAATTTCTTTCAATTTCACGCCCTCTTCCTTCCCATTAAAATTCGTCTCCAAGCACAGAGTAGTCGTGTTATCCATCTATCCCAAGGAGATTAAAATCACCTGATGGAGTGGATTCTAAAATAACCTAACCTCCTTGATCCCGCCAAAAGCTGGAGACGGGACGCATTCTGAACAAGCTGTCGGTCGATGTTATCGTGCGATCTCTGACGACGGAGTTTGGCAATCGTTATAGGTGTCATTGTAAACGTACAACTAGCAGAGTAGCCAACTGAAAATCTGCTATTTCCCGTGGGCCGTCCTGTAAGAAGGAAAAAATATCCCACGCACCCTGTTATTACACTGATGAACGAAAGAAACTGGTACGCATGCCTAATATCGCGAGCAAGCACAAGTGCCGCAAAACGACGTGGCATGGACTCGACTAGTGTCTGAAGTAGTGCTGGAGGGAACTGACACCATGAATCCTGCAGGGCTATCCATAAATCCGTAAGAGTACGAAGGGGTGGAGATCTCTTCTGAACAGCACGTAGCAAGGGATCCCAAGTATGCTCAATAATATGTATGTCTGGGGAGTTTGGTGGCCAGGGGAAGTGTTTAAATTCAGAAGAGTGTTCCAGGAGCCACTCTGTAGCAATTCCGTACGTGTCAAGTGTCTCATTGTTCTGCTGGAATTGCCCAAGTCTATCGGAATGCACGACGGGCATGAATGGATGCAGGTGATCAGACAGGATGCTTAGGTACGTGTCACCTGTCAGAGTCGTATCTAGACGTATCAGGGTTTCCATATGCGTGGACCCACACCATTATAGAGCCTCCACCAGCTTGAACAATTTGCAGGTGACATGCAGGGTCCGTGGATTCATGAGGTTGTCTCCATACCCATACACGTCCATCTGTTCAATACAAACTGAAATGAGACTCTTCCGAGCAGGCAACATGTTTCCAGTCATCAACAGTCCATTGTCGGTGCAGAGGGGTCCAAGGTGAGGCATAAAGCTTCGTGTCGTGCAAGGGTACACGAGAATGCCTTTGGCTCGGAAAGCCCATATCGATGATGGGTTCGTTTTGTTCACATGCTGACGCCAGTGGATGACCAAGAATTGAAATCTGCAGCAGTTTGCGGAAGGGTTGCACTTCTGGCACTTTGAACGATTCTCTTCAGTCGCCATTGGTCCCATTCTTACAGAATCTTGTTCCAGCCGCAGCGTTGTTGGAGATTTGTTTACCGAATTCCAGTTACACACTCGTGAAATAGTCGTAAGGGGAAATTCCCCATTTCATCGTTATCTCGGAGATGCTGTGTCCCATCGCTTGTTCACCGACTGTACACCACGTTTAAACTCACTTAAATCTTGGTAACCTGCCACTGTAGTAGCAGTAACCGATCTAATAAGTGCTCCAGGTATTTGTTGTCTTACACAGGCGTTTCCGACCCCAGCAATATATTCTGCCTATTTATGTATCTCTGTATTTGAATACGCGTCTTTTGGCGCATCAATTTAATACCGTTCTCTTCAATGTATTGATTTCTAATACATCTCGTACTGAAGCTCAACTAAAAGTCCCACCGAATATTGTCTCTTAATTCCGGGACACCTCGTTCGGTGTCCAGAGAACCCCTAGCTAATTTTCTCAAATCACGTGCTCTATAGCGTAGCGTAAGCTTACATGAAATATATAAAAAAATGGGAGGGTCTTAACAAAATCACAGCTTCTGTATCCTCAATTCAATCATGTTCCCATATAAAGTTTATTGGGACTGCACCCCATACATCTCCTCTGCTCCCCTCTCTCTCTCCATCTCGTTCTCCTCCTCTATCAAATCCACCCTTTTCTCTCTGCATCTCTTCCTCCCCACACTCTCTATTCGTCATCTTCTCTTCCATTTCTCTTTTCGTTTACAACTACTCCCTCTCTATTACATCTATCCTCCTTCTGTATGTCCACATACTCCCCCTCTCTGATTCCGTCACTGCCTTACTTGCGATTAGTCTTACGTCGCCGTTGCACTTAAAATCGCTCCCTAAGCACAAGTCTACTCACACAGATTTTGTGGAACCTCCATTCCCTTTCTCTGTCCATCTCTTGGAGCCCTCTCCCTGTTCATCTCCTCCCCTCCCTTTCTCCTCATCCCACTCTTTCTGTCCGTCTCCTGGTCCCCGTCTATCATCTCAGAGGCTGTATAATAATTACAGGGCTTATAAATTTGAAAGCAGCCAGCTAGAAGTGCAGTTTAAAAAATTAAAATTTGCCATTATTTGCTTTGGATTTCTTACTGATGAATATTCACTTGGCTGGTACAGACTTCTTGCTGGGTCCTCACTTTGTAATCCATATTGATTTGGTATACCAAGACAATTTTTTTTTCTTTTTGTCATCAGTCTACTGACTGGTTTGATGCGGCCCGCCACGAATTAATTTCCTGTGCTAACCTCTTCATCTCAGAGTAGCACTTGCAACCTACGTCCTCAATTATTTGCTTGACGTATTGAAACACGTATGTAACGTAGCAGCGATGGTGAGGCATGATAAAATCTTTGACCAGAGAGCCTTTTATCGTAGTTAGTCTGCGCTTGACCGCGCGAGTGTTGCGAGCAGTACGCTAGTAGTAGTCGTGCAGTACAGTTGCGAGCAGTCTGTCAGTGGGCAGTCTGTGAGCAGTGCAGTATGTCGGTAATAGCAGTCGAGTGGAGTTGTGTGTGTGAGGAGTCGGCGAGCGTCGACATGGCATTCTGGTCAAGAGGCTGAATGAGGTATATTGTTAATTAAGGTAATCATCAGATAATGTAAAGTTTATTTATTGTAATTAATTTTCAACAAGTGCCCCAATAATAATTTTGATTTCAAAGCAATTTTTACAAAAAAAAAATTTATTTAATTACGATTTCCTTCATTTCCCTTAAAGAAAAGTTTCAGTTAAATTTAAAAAAAAAAAAAAAAATTATTTGCAATGCAGTTCCTCCAAGCCGTGCGCAACAATAAGAGCAGAAATTTGACAAGCAGTTTCAATGAGGTAAGAATTTAATTCTGATTTTTTTGCACAGGGCCAAGGACCGATATTTTGGTTTAATTGAGTTTACATTGTCACTGAAGTCTCATTAGCATTGAATTGTTTTTCATTATTTTCGTGACAGTTTACATCTTGAGTCAGATTGCGATTCTCACTTTTATTGTCATTAAATTTAATTGCTAGGGAGGTTACGCTTGGCTCCCATTTATTATTATATTTTTTATTTAAATATTTCTGTGGGGACGATATTGCTTCTTGGCTCCATTTCTATATAATATTGTCATGTAAATTTTTGTGGGGAGGTTACAGTATTCCAATCTCTGTCTTCCTCTACAGTTTTTGCCCTCTACAGCTTCCTCTAGTACCATGGAAGTCATTCCCTCATGTCTTAGCAGATGTCCTATCATCCTGTCCCTTCTCCTTATCAGTGTTTTCCACATATTCCTTTCCTCTCCGATTCTGCGTAGAACCTCCTCATTCCTTACCTTATCAGTCCACCTAATTTTCAACATTCGTCTATAGCACCACATCTCAAATGCTTCGAGTCTCTTCTGTTCCGGTTTTCCCACAGTCCATGTTTCTTTATTGTACTTCAATTCCCCATTAGGAGCGGGCTGGCAGCAGCATGTGCGCTGCTCTTCAGCTGAAAGACCTTAATTATACAATAGAAGACACTTAAAGTTACAAAGGAGAAAATATGGCGTACATAAACATAAAAAGGGGGAACATAATGGAAGAGAACAGACAAAAAGGGGGCGACTGTAAAATGGACATAAAAAAAGTGTTGCACACAAAAAAACCTCACACTGGGACAATTAAAAGAACACAAGGCGAAATATGGCTGGAGCATTTAAGTAGCAACGGATGGCGTAGCACATAACGATCACTGACAGTAACACTATGTACAAGTCCAGCACACAATTAAAAACACAGCTCTGGACGCACAGGAGAATAGCTGCGTGGGCTGGGGAGGGAAGGACGTTGGAGGGACACAGGAGATGGTGCAGGGACTCGGGAGGGGGGGAGGAGGAAAATCTGCTCCGAGAGAAGGAGGGGAAAGGAAAATGATTGCTTTTTGATTTCTCAAAAACATAGATGAAATGGTCTTCGGGTTAATATAACACGAAACGTTGCTACAACTCTTATGGTTATATTTCTGTGCGATGCAATTGTCATTTATGAGGACTGTCCAGAAAGTAATGCAGTGCATTTTTTTTCTCAGCCGAAAAATAGGCTACGAATGCGAGACGTTACGTATGTATTATTTGAAGTCTCCTGAGTGAGCGCGCCAAGTTTCCGTCACTTCCGACAGATAGCGTAGCTGCAGGGCAGTTTCAAAATGGCGTCTGTACGTGATGTACGTTACAGGCAACGTGCCGTCATTGAATTTCTCCCAGCAGAGAAAGGAACTGTGGGGAACATTCACAAACGCTTGTTCAAAGTCTGTGGAGCATCTGCTGTCGACAGAAGTACAGTTAGTCGTTGGGCACGGAGGGTGAGGTCATCAGAAAGCGGTTCGGCAGAGCTCCACGATTTGCAGCGGTCAGAGAGACCATCCACGGGTGTCACACCTGACACACCTGGCCTAACCCCCTCGGACTTCCACTTGTTTGGGCCACTAAAGGATGCCATTCGTGGAAGTCATTTTGAGGACGATGAGGATGTGATTCACACAGTGAAGCACTGGCTCCGCCACCAGGACAAGGACTGGTACTGTCACTGGAGGAAGGCTATAGAACGGGATGGAGACTATGTGGAAAAATAGAGTGCGTGGATAAAACACCATTCTTTCGTGTGTGTAATTCTCATGATGTTCAATAAAGAATTGTTGAAGAAAAAAATGCAGGGCATTATTTTCTGGGTAACCATCGTATTTCTACTACACATTTTGAACTTACCAAATTTATGCACTTGCGCTATGCGAGCGATGACCTAGGTCGCCAATTGTTCCTGCACCTTCTGCATCTTTATGATCAGTATGCTATTGACACTTCGTCTTGCAAAATGAAAACAGCTCTGTTCCTAGTGCGGCACGCATACTGACTGGTGTTACTGGTACACAAAGATAACACTCGAAATTCAGTTAGACAGCTACTTTCCAAATAACTACAGTACGTTCATCATTCTCGGTGAGAGAGTACTCCTGGTTGTTCCACATGTACTTGATGAATATGCTGTGGCCACGTCCGTCTTCCAGAGAGACAAGAGTCAGGTTCACAGTGCTTCATTAATACGTCCCATGCTGACGAACGAAATGAATAGAAATTAAAATTGTAAAACATTTATTCAACAACACAATACTCAACTTCAGCAGATCATTTTATACGAGTCGTAGTCTGTGTCAGTCACCTTCAGGGACTAAGTCCAGATCGGTGAACTCCGTCTCCTTTCCCATTTTACAAAGAGTGCTCTACAGCATTCTCCCCTTACCTAGCATACCTAGCATTTGTCTGAAGCTCTCGCCCAGCACAGTCCCAAGCGACTGGAATAAAGCGCAGCTGACTGCAGTGCGTAAGAAACGTAAGAGAAAGGTCCCACAACGTTATAGACCAATATCCCTAACTTCGGACTGCTGCAGAGTCTTCAGCCTGGAACCGCGCGACCGCTACGGTCGAAGGTTCGAATCCTGCCTCGGGCATGGGTGTGTGTGATTTCCTTGTTTTCGTTAGGTTAGTTAGGTTTAAGTAGTTCTAGGGAACTGATGACTTCAGATACTAAGTCCAGTAGTGCTCAGAGCCATTTATTTTGCTGCAGAGTCCTTAAACTATGGATGAAAGGCAACAGACAGAGTCGATGTTTCTAGATTTCGGGAAAGCATTTGACAAGGTGCCCCATTGCAGGTTGTTGAAGAAGGTAACAGTATATGGAATTAGGTCACAGATATATGAGTGGCTCGAAGACTTCTTAAGTAATAGAACCCAGCATCTTGTCCTCGACGGCGAATGTTCATCAGAGACGAGAGTATCGTCAGGAATACTCCAGGGAAGTGTGATAGGACCGATGTTGTTCTCTATATACAGAAATGATTTGGTGGACAGGATGGACAGCAGTCTGCGGTTGTTGTTGATGATGCTGTGGTGTATAGTAAGGTGTCGAAGTGACTGTAGGAAGATAGAAGACGACTTAGACAAAATGACAGCTAGCTACAGATGTGGAAAAATGTAAGTTAAAGCGAAAGAATAGGAAGAAGAAACCTGTAATGTTCGGTTACAGTATTACTAATGTTCTGCTTGACGCAGTCAAGTCGTTTAAATAAATGGGCGTAACATTACAAAGCGATATGAAATGGAACGAGCAAGTGAAAAGTGTGGCAGGGAAGATGAATGGTCGACTTCGGTTTATTGGGAGAATTTTGGAAAATAGTGGCTCATCTGTAAAGATGACCGCATATAGGACGCTGGTGCGACCTATTCTTGAATACTGCTCGAGTGTTTGGGATCTGTACCAGGTCGGATTGAAGGAAGACATCGAAGCGATTCAAACGTTGGCTGCTAGATTTGCTACCGGTAGGTTCGAACAACATGTAAGTATTACAGAGATGCTTCATGAACTCAAATGGGAATCCTTGGAGGGAAGACGACGTTCTTTTCGTGAAACACTACTGAGAAAATTTAGCGTACCAGCATTTGAAGCTGACTGCCGAACGATTCTATTGCCGCCAATATACATTCTGCGTAAGGGCAAACGAAGATAAGACTCGAGAAATAAGGGCTCATATGGAAGCATATACGAGGGTTGTCCAGAAAGTAAGTTCCGATCGATTGCTAAATGGAAACCACAGTGAAAATCAAAAACATTTTATTTTCAAGAGTTAGCTACACTTTCCAGATACTTCTCTACATAGTCGCCGTTCCAACTTAGACATTTGTCGGAGCGTTATACCAAATTTCCAACACCATTGTCATAGAAGGCAGCCGCCTGTGCTTTCCGATAATCCTCTACGCTGGTCTATTGCACGTAGCCAAGTGTTGTCTTTGTATTCAGCGTTTCGAGTGAACAGAGACGATACACAGGACGAACCAATTAGGGCTGTGCTGTGGGTGATCGAACACTTCCCATCGAAAAGGCTGCAGGAGCGTCTTCATTGCCCCTGCAGAGTGCGTCTGAGAATTGCCATGAAGAAGGAAGTGCGTGGCAGTAGTGATAGGTGGGTTGCATTCGTTAAGGCGAAGCCTCTCAGCGGGCCCTCCTACTTGGCTGGAGACATCGTTGTTGTAGGCACCTTTACTCGTTCACAGTGCGCTCACAACTGAAAAGAGCGTCTTGATGCGATCGACAGGCATACCAGAGACACTACCCAACACATCTGTGCAAAGCTTCATCGGGTTTTCACTGTGGTATCCATTTTGCGACCGAACGGAACTTACTTTCTAGACAACCCTCGTAGACAGTTGGTTTTGCCTCGCTCTATTTGCGAGTGGAACAAGAAAGAAAATGACAAGTGGTGGTACAGGGTACCCTCCGCCACGCACCGTACGCTGGCTTGCGGGGTATCTGTGTAGATGTAGACGTAAGTACTTTTCCGTGACGGTGTCATGCGTTGATGATTAGCGGTTGATTCCATCTCGGATTCGTCGTCGGCGTGCTGATGAGCTGGAGTTGTAGCTGTTATTGCGGATGGAATTGGAGAAGGAGCTCTTCTGGTTAAGCAGTGGAGTCCGGCTTGTATCCTGATGAGCAGCATTGCGAAGCTCCGCACTATTTGCTCCACATGACGCGAGAAGTGAAACGTAACGATAGCTGCAGTATGCCGCTAGAATTCGCGGGCGGCCTAGCTCCGTCTGTCGTGTAGGTCGACCCTGGAACCTTGCGCTATTGGAGGAAGGTCTGTCTTGCAGGTCGCGACACTCGGTCACTGGTATATCGACTGGCTGCAAAACCGAACGATCTTAATCTCAGAGAATTTTTGGATCCATTTAGAACAGCAGGCGATACACAGCAGTTGAAATGTCCTTAATTCGACTCATTTGTGGCACATAATCAACGAGTGGTTTCATCTTGATAAAGCGTACCTAAAGAAACTTGTGGTCTCGCCAAATTTGAGTCATCAAATCCAGAGGCGGTGCTAAATAGTGTTAACGAGACGTCTTCTGTAAGAGGCGAATTTTTTAATTAGTTTCCTTTACAGTGAATGTTTTATACAGATTGACGGCTCTGTTTATGACCTCATTAAATTTTTAATTACCAAGTAACATCTGTTTTTTGGCCTATATTGGCTCCCCCCTCGGAGGTTCGAGTCCTCCCTCGGTCATGGGTGTGTGTGTTGTCCTTAGTGTAAGTAGTTTAAGTTAGATTAAATAGTGTGTACGCCTAGGGACGGGTGACCTCAGCAGTTTGGTCCCATACGAACTTACCAAAAAAATTTTCCAAACATTTTGGCCTATTTTTTGAGCGAACTGGTACAACGAAAAGTTAATTTCAGGAAACACAATATCATACCATCGATAGGTATTTGCACCAAGAAAGACATATATGTCACAAATTGACAAAAGGGATTTTTCTTTTAAAATAAAAGTATAGTGACATGAAATGTTTTATGACAAGTTCAATATGAGCGCCGTTTTATTGCATGTAGGGATAATTTTGGGCTGTTACCCAGTCACTGCTTATCTGCTCTTTCCAGCTGGCCTAGCCTTCTTGATTGATTTATTAACTTCAGTAACCGCCCCTGGTACGATGACATCATGATCACTAATCTCTGTCTCTATACTGACACCATCCACTGGGTCAGGCCTGTTCGTAGCTACAAGGTTTGCGTCTGTCCCGTCGAACTAGCAGCTCAAGACCGTTTTTGGAAAACGTGTTCGAAAGTACGAGGGTGAGTCAAATGAAAACCTTAAATATTTTTTTAATATTATTTATTGTGCAAAAGTGGTATAAAGTTGTATCACTTTTCAACATAATCTCCCCCACGCTCAATGCAAGACCTCCAGCGCTTACAAAATGCATAAATTCCTTTAGAAAAAAAATCTTTTGGTAGTCCGCGCAACCACTCATGCACTGCGTGGCGTACCTCTTCATCAGAACGGAACTTCTTTCCTCCCATTGGGTCTTTGAGTGGTCCAAACATATGGAAATCACTTGGGGCAAGGTCTGGTGAGTATGGTGGATGAGGAAGAGACTCGAAATGCAGGGCTGTGATTGTTGCAACTATTGTACGGGCAGTGGGGGGCCTTGCATTGTCATGTTGCAAAAGGACTCCTGCTGACAGCAATCCACGTCGCTTTGATTTGATTGCAGGCCGCAAATGATTTTTTAGGAGATCTTTGTATGATGCACTGGTGACAGTGGTCCCTCTAGGCATGTAATGCTCCAAAATGACGCGTTTTTCGTCCCAAAAGAGACTCAGCATAACCTTCCGTGCTGATGGTTCTGTTCGAAACTTCTTTGGTTTTGGTGATGAGAAATGGCGCCAATCCTTGTTCGCTCTCTTCGTTTCCGTTTGGTGGAAGTGAACCCAGGTTTCGTCCCCAGTAACGATTCTTGCAAGGAAGCCATCACCTTCTCGTTCAAAGCGCCGAAGAAGTTCTTCACAAGCATCAACACATCGTTCTCTCATTTCAGGACTCAGCTGCCGTGACATCCATCTTCAGACACTTTGTGAAACTGGAGCACAACATGCACAGTGTGGTGTGCTGACCCACGACTAATCTGTAAACATGCTGCAATGTTATTCAGTGCCACTCGGTAGTTTTCCTCCACTATGGCTTCAACTGCTGCAATGTTCTGTGGAGTCACAACTCGTTGTGCCTGATCTGGACGAGGAGCATCTTCCACTGAAGTCACACCATTTGCGAACTTCCTAATCCATTCGTAGACTTGTTGCTGAGACAAACATGCATCACCGAACTGAACCTTCATTCGTCGATGAATTTCAATAGGTTTCACGCAAAAACCGAATAACAGAACGCTGTTCTTCCCTGGTGCAAGTCGCATGTGGGGCGGCCATCTTTATACAGACACTGCGACGGTATGTGTGCATCTGCACTATACTGCCACCTACAGGCCATTCTGCACGCTGTTTGTAGCAGGCTTACCAATTTACAGGATAACGGCGGGAAATTTCGATTTGTTATTACAAATTTAAGGTTTTCATTTGACTCACCCTCGTACTCCGCGTGACGGTCTGTTTGGCAATATTACCTAAAAATAAAATTTCGTTCTTCTTCTGGATCTTTCCACCGTAGTTAACTCTCGGGAGGTACTTGCAAACCATTTTCCCCACTCGTTATTTATTCTCTTTATTGAGTGATTGAAATAACTAACTGTTCGTGTAACCTTCTCACTCAGCTGTTAATGAGATTTTAGCTTCCTCGTTTGACTTTTACGACAAAATTTTAAACAAATGAAACCATATGGTTCCAGAGACCTTCAAGTCTCAGACATCTATGATGTATATATACAGACAGGAGCGACGAACGAAAATTTGTATCAAGGTGGAATAATAATCCGGGTCTGTTCCTCACCAGGCAGATGCGCTAACCACTACACCAGCCTGTCACAGTCGCTCTGGACAACTGCACGAACTACCTCAAGTTCCCTTTCACAGCTCAGCTTGCCTGGTATTCCCCCTGAACTCAAAAAGTATTGGGGGCGGAATACCAAGTGGGCTGAAGCGCGAATGAGAATCAAGTGAAGACATAAAGTCTGAAAATGAATCCGTGATAATATTTTGGCTCATTATTTTGTATCCCGCCTGGAAGGCGGCGCGTGAGCGTGCTCCTGTAATTTGGAGGGTAGGCCGAATGTAGGAAGCTAGGAGGAGCAGGTGAGTAGAAATACGCCGGTACTGCAAGTAAAGTAAAAGATGTTTACTCTAGGTAAGACAAGTAATAAAATATGGTTAAATAACTTTGGCTATGATGAGCACGTAGGTGCGGAGCAGGATGTATCAAAGCTAACAGAAGTTACACAAGCAAAATACACTCCTGGAAATGGAAAAAAGAACACATTGACACCGGTGTGTCAGGCCCACCATACTTGCTCCGGACACTGCGAGAGGGCTGTACAAGCAATGATCACACGCACGGCACAGCGGACACACCAGGAACCGCGGTGTTGGCCGTCGAATGGCGTTAGCTGCGCAGCATTTGTGCACCCTTGCCGTCAGTGTCAGCCAGTTTGCCGTGGCATACGGAGCTCCATCGCAGTCTTTAACACTGGTAGCATGCCGCGACAGCGTGGACGTGAACCGTATGTGCAGTTGACGGACTTTGAGTGAGGGCGTATAGTAGCCATGCGGGAGGCCGGGTGGACGTACCGCCGAATTGGGGCGTGAGGTCTCCACAGTACATCGATGTTGTCGCCAGTGGTCGGCGGAAGGTGCACGTGCCCGTCGACCTGGGACCGGACCGCAGCGACGCACGGATGCACGCCAAGACCGTAGGATCCTACGCAGTGCCGTAGGGGACCGCACCGCCACTTCCCAGCAAATTAGGGACACTGTTGCTCCTGGGGTATCGGCGAGGACCATTCGCAACCGTCTCCATGAAGCTGGGCTACGGTCCCGCACACCGTTAGGCCGTCTTCCGCTCACGCCCCAACATCGTGCAGCCCGCCTCCAGTGGTGTCGTGACAGGCGTGAATGGAGGGACGAATGGAGACGTGTCGTCTTCAGCGATGAGAGTCGCTTCTGCCTTGGTGCCAATGATGGTCGTATGCGTGTTTGGCGCCGTGCAGGTGAGCGCCAGAATCAGGACTGCATACGACCGAGGCACACAGGGCCAACACCCGGCATCATGGTGTGGGGAGCGATCTCCTACACTGGCCGTACACCACTGGTGATCGTCGAGGGGACACTGAATAGTGCACGGTACATCCAAACCGTCATCGAACCCATCGTTCTACCATTCCTAGACCGGGAAGGGAACTTGCTGTTCCAACAGGACAATGCACGTCCGCATGTATCCCGTGCCACCCAACGTGCTCTAGAAGATGTAAGTCAACTACCCTGGCCAGCAAGATCTCCGGATCTGTCCCCCATTGAGCATGTTTGGGACTGGATGAAGCGTCGTCTCACGCGGTCTGCACGTCCAGCACGAACGCTGGTCCAACTGAGGCGCCAGGTGGAAATGGCATGGCAAGCCGTTCCACAGGACTACATCCAGCATCTCTACGATCGTCTCCATGGGAGAATAGCAGCCTGCATTGCTGCGAAAGGTGGATATACACTGTACTAGTGCCGACATTGTGTATGCTCTGTTGCCTGTGTCTATGTGCCTGTGGTTCTGTCAGTGTGATCATGTGATGTATCTGACCCCTGGAATGTGTCAATAAAGTTTCCCCTTCCAGGAGTGTATTTGGTGGCTCGGCCAGTATGAAAATAAACGATGCTGCTCGTGATCAAATAGGGTGAACCTGGAGCGGCGCTCGTAGAGCTGCACAGCGCTGGCTAGAGGGTGCTGTCGTCGGTGTGGATCGTCCGCTCTCGTAGTGCCAACCTAAGAACTTGTACCTACGCCGTGGCATCGTAACTATCGATACCACATTTTATTTTACAGGTCCGTCTTGATCACACAAACTTTTACACTTCACTATTACCAGTTTCGGCTACTGCTATCTTCAGATGTTTTACAAACAAAAACAGGATTTAACCAACTAAGTTCGGTTTGCTGACTCTAAATCTATAAAAGGTCTGGTGCTATATAAGAAAGATAAAAGTGTTTATACGGTTAACAGCCATGTATACAAGCCATACATATCACTAAATATTCTGATGTAGCATCACCGTCAAACTAAACATATAGGTACATAGTAAGTGCTGGCGATATTCAGAATGTGTCTGGTATTTATGCAAAAAACTGAAGCCAGCAGAAGGCACTATAGCTAGGATACATGATTCACCAATATAGCAAATGTAATGATTAAAAAGCAGTCATTAATTAAAATTGCTTCACATGGCAAACTAGCACCTGACAATAAAACATGTGCTGACATACTATACGTGGAATTATATCCATATGTGTCGTTCGCTGTGTTATTCAGTGGTTTGGTATTCAATTAATTTGTAAATGAAAATGATGTTATTTCATTACAGTGAGTAATTACAAAATAAATTTTTCTCCCAGCTAAAGATTTGGTCAAGTTGCTAAAGAAATCAAAGTTAATGTTTTGTTAAAGTGTTGTCTGTAAGTTGTGTAAGTGTCACTAAATCACAGTTCATACAACAGATTCTATACAATCTATTGATTATGATGGAAACAGTTCAAATGGTTCAAATGGCTCTGAGCACTATGGGACTTAACTTCTGAGGTCATCAGTCCCCTAGAACTTAGAACTACTTAAACCTAACTAACCTAAGGACATCACAAACACCCATGCCCGAGGCAGGATTCGAACCTGCAACCGTAGCGGTCGCGCGGTTCCAGACTGTAGCGCCTAAAACCGCTCGGCCACCACAGCCGGATGGAAACAGTTATCTTCAGCAAAATGATCATTAAAAAAATGGTTCAAATGGCTCTGAGCACTATGGGACTTAACATCTGTGGTCATCAGTCCCCTAGAACTTAGAACTACTTAAACCTAACTAACCTAAGGACATCACACACATCCATGCCCGAGTCAGGATTCGAACCTGCGACCGTAGCAGTCACGCGGTTCCAGACTGAGCGCCTAGAACCGCACGGCCACCACGGCCGGCGATCATTAAAACCACTGAATATCAGCCGCGCACAACACTGATGTATGTTACCTGAAACAATATTCTTCGCAACTCGTGTGAAATTAATTTCGGGGCCATACATCAGCAAGAAAAAGTTTGCAATATGGATTGTACTAAGAGCACTGCTTTTAAAGAACCAATCTGATTCGAATTATTTTCATTAAAATTAGTTCGGGACCACCGGTGCACACTTTTTTTATACATTTTTATTACCTTTGGCATTTATGTCTGCAGAGTTGCGTAATTTGAATTTGCCGCTGAGATAATTGTCAAGATGGCGGCAGACAATTGACAGAGACTTTCTATTGTTAGAGCAAATTTCCTTTTAACAGGTTAAGTATTTGAATTAATACCGATAAAACTTTACTTTTATATTGTGCACTATTTAGACTAATTTTCATCAAGCAAACCTTTGGTACTTTCGTTAGAAACACAGATAAAAAGATACAAATCGCTATCATCAATGGCTGCGCTCCTTGCAGCGGAAGGAAAGAGCCTAATTAACACAGATAATGCTTATTGAGAGAGGAATTAAAGTTACAGATAATTATTCACTCATATTTATAACAATAATGAACTCTATTCTCAAGTACCGGTAATAATTAACAAATAGTTACAATTTCTTAACAGACCTCAGTTTGATATGCGTCTTGCGTCCGCAACCTACAAAAGCCAACCAAAAAAAGGTAAAAACAAAGGAAGACAAACGCAAATCATTAAAGGAATTTGCAATTAACATTATCTTTGTATGATACACATCGATATGTCCAATTACATCGTAAAATATTATATAAATAATTAATATTTATCATAGTTTTGTTTTGACTGTTTTTCTATATGTCGGATAGATAATATTTATAACTGTTAGAGGCATAATTTCCTCGCGTCACGCTGTAGCTAAAATTTATATCGTGGATGTTACACATGCTTAAAATCCACATAAAAAGTGCAAATACTAATAATGTAAAGCTCCTAGCCTGGGAATGTAAAACATACAATGGTGTAAAAGCCAGTATAACAATTTCAAGAATAAAATCACATCAATAAAACGAAATCTTCCAGCATGACAAAACACTTACTGTAACTGTAATTGTGAGGTAATTAACGAAAGAGTGACTATTAATTAATAATCAGTAGTTGGGGTCTCTTTGGCGGCGCGCCGTATCTTCTCTATATGACGTTCTCGGTTTCCTGCGGCGGAACTTGAGGGGTAAGGCAAGACTCGTCGTCGTCAGCGGCCGGCGCACACGACCGCACGCCAATTCGCCGGGGCGCTCGACGCTGCTCAAACCAGTAGGTTACTGAATGCATCAAAATAAGCAGTCAGGTTAAACTCATTCTGTTCATTCAGCAGTAATTCCGGTTGCCGTTTTCTGTGTACATAAATATCCATTTCCTCGTGTAGGTTCAGTAGTTGCCCCTTTGGCGCCCTATTCAACACTTTTCGTATTATTCTCTATGTTTCTTGCCGAAGGTTTTGTCTCAGTCCAAACGTGTACCGAAAGCCCTCTTATTTTTATATTGAATTTTACACAATTATATGTTTTACTTTGCCACGCTAGGAGCTTCACATTATCTACATCTACGTGATTACTCTGCTATTCACAATAAAGCGCCTGGCAGAGGGTTCAATGAACCACCTTCAAGCTGTCTCTCTACCGTTCCACTCTCGAACGGCACGCGGGAAAAGTGAGCACTTAAATTTTTCTGTGCGAGCCCTGATTTCTCTTATTTTATCGTGATGATCATTTCTCCCTATGTAGGTGGGTGCCAACAGAATGTTTTCGCAATCGGAGGAGAAAACTGGTGATTGAAATTTCACGAGAAGATCCCGTCGCAACGAAAAACGCCTTTGTATTAATGATTGCCACTCCAATTCACGTATCATGTCTGTGACAGTATCGCCCTATTTCGCGATAATACAAAACGACATGCCCTTCTTTGTACTTTTTCGATGTCATCCGTCAGTCCCACCTGATGCGGATCCCACACCGCACAGCAATACTCCAGAATAGGGCGGACAAGCGTGGTGTAAGCAGTCTCTTTAGTAGACCTATTGCACCTTCTAAGTGTTCTGCCAATGAATCGCAGTCTTTGATTTGCTCTACCCACAATATTATCTATGTGATCGTTCCAATTTTGTTTATTTGTAATCCCTAAGTATTTCGTTGAATTTAGAGCCTTCAGATTTGTGTGACTTATCGCGTAATCGAAATTTAGCTGATTTCTTTTTGTACTCATGTGAATAACTTCACACTTTTCCTTATTCAGGGTCAATTGCCACTTTTCAACCATACAAATATCTTATGTAAATCATTTTGCAAGTCGTTTTGATCATCTGCTATTCACAATAAAGTGCCTGGCAGAGGGTTCAATGAACCACCTTCAAGCTGTCTCTCTATCGTTCCACTCTCGAACGGCACGCGGGAAAAGCGAGCACTTAAATTTTTCTGTGCGAGCCCTGATTTCTCTTATTTTATCGTGATGATCATTTCTCCCTATGTAGGTGGGTACCAACAGAATATTTTCGCAATCGGAGGAGAAAACTGGTGATTGAAATTTCACGAGAAGATCCCGTCGCAACGAAAAACGCCTTTGTATTAATGATTGCCACTCCAATTCACGTATCATGTCTGTGACAGTATCGCCCTATTTCGCGATAATACAAAACGACATGCCCTTCTTTGTACTTTTTCGATGTCATCCGTCAGTCCCACCTGATGCGGATCCCACACCGCACAGCAATACTCCAGAATAGGGCGGACAAGCGTGGTGTAAGCAGTCTCTTTAGTAGACCTATTGCACCTTCTAAGTGTTCTGCCAATGAATCGCAGTCTTTGATTTGCTCTACCCACAATATTATCTATGTGATCGTTCCAATTTTGTTTATTTGTAATCCCTAAGTATTTCGTTGAATTTAGAGCCTTCAGATTTGTGTGACTTATCGCGTAATCGAAATTTAGCTGATTTCTTTTTGTACTCATGTGAATAACTTCACACTTTTCCTTATTCAGGGTCAATTGCCACTTTTCACGTCATACAAATATCTTATCTAAATCATTTTGCAAGTCGTTTTAATCATCTGATGACTTTACAAGACGGTAAATGACAGCATCATCTGCAAACAATCTAAGACGGCTACTCAGATTGTCTCCTATGTCGTTAATATAATTCAGGAACAATAGAGGGCCTATAACAGTTCCTAGTATTTGCACTTTTTATGTGGATTTTAAGTATGGATCAAATTCCACCTACAGTATGTTAGTACATGTTTTACTGTCAGGGGCTCGTTTGTCATGTGAAGTAATTTTAATTAATGACTGAGCACACTGATTATTACCATTAAATTTGTGATAATGGTTAATCATGTATTCTAGCTATAGTGCCCTCTTTTGGCCTCAGTTTTTTGTATAAACACCAGACGAATTCTCATCATCACCACCACTTACTATGTGCCTACATGTTTAGTTTGACATTGATAGTACATCAGAACATTTTGTGGTATGGCTTGTATACACGGCTATTAATAATGTTTAGTTTGCCACGCGGGGTAGACGCGCCGTCTAAGGCGCCTTGTCACGGTCCGAGCGGCTCCCCCCATCGGAGGTTCGAGTCCTCCCTCGGGCATGGGTGTGAGTGTGTGTGTCGTCATTAGCGTAGTGTGTAACCTTAGGGACCGATGACCTCAGCAGTTTCGTCCCATAAGACCTTACCACAAATTTCTAAATTTCCATGTTTTGTTTGACGTTGATACTGCATCAGGATATTTTGTGGTATGTGTGGCTTGTATACATGGCTGTTAATCATGTAAACACTTTTATCTTTCTCATGTAGCACCAGGGCTTTTGTAGATTTAGCGTCAGCAAACTGAACTTTTTGCCGGCCGCGGTGGCCGTGCGGTTCTAGGCGCATGGGCATGGATGTGTGATGTCCTTAGGTTAGTTAGGTTTAAGTAGTTCCAAGTTCTAGGGCAGTGGTGACCCCAGATGTTAAGTCCCATAGTGCTCCGAGCCATTTGAAATTTGAACATTTTGGTTACACCCTATTTCTGTTTGTAACACATCTGAAGCAGTTGACGAAACTGGTAATAGGGAAGTGTACAAGTTTGAGTGATCAAGACGGACCTGTAAAGTAAAATGCCAAAACATGATCACGGATTCCTTCTCAGACTTTATGTCCTCAATTGATTCTCATGCACGCCTCAGCCCACTTTGTATCCCCCACCCCCTATTACTGTTCATGTTCATGGGGAATACCAAGTCGGTTGAGGTGTGAGGTGTGAACGGAAATTGGAGGGGCGAGGGAGTGTAGTTGTGCAGAGCCACTATACCAGGGTGGTGCATTGGTTAGCGCATCTGCCTAGTGAGCTTTGAAGCCCGGCCTTGGTACAAATTTTCATACATCGTTTCAATCTGCACATATACATCATAAATTTAAAGCCATTTCATATGATACGTACATGTTTATGAAGCTCTTTCCTTGCACCAACTGTGCATGAAGATAGCAGTCCATGCTACGGAGCAAGGAGACAATTGGCTGCGGGGCCCACCCATTCAGAACAGCGGGGTGGACTCGGCCAGTGCTCAGGACGAGAAGGGGTCTATGTGCAGGTGCCATGTTATTCTGCTTGATCTGCAATCACACTGATGCACACATTCCACGTTGCAGGCTTCGGCGATGGTAGTTATCACCGCCGAGGGCTACGTGCGCCCCGTGGAGGTGGGGGTGTACTACGAGTCGCTATGCCCCTGCTGCCAGTCCTTCATCACCGGTCAGCTGGCGTCCGCCTACACAGAGGCGCCCGAGCTGATGAACCTCACCCTGGTCCCGTACGGAAACGCACAGGTGAGCAAACTTTTTTACTGCGTGCACCTATCATGCCCATTGGTACCTCTGATTGTCGAACCTGAGGAAGGAGATTCGGTTCCACATAGCATAACGAGCATCGTCCTCGCTCTTACTTGCATGAGTAACTCAAGTAATTAAGCAGGCTTAGGTCCAGGCTGTCGCTTCTTGGGGGAGCGGGGTTGGTGGTGGTTGATTTTGTAGCTGTCTCTCCTTCCCCCTCCTACCCTCTCTAGAAACTCGTCAATTTAGTCACACAGCTAGTCTGGTACGCAGCTGGTCTGGTACGCTCGTATTTTGATCATTATGCGGCAGTGGGAACTGTACCGAAAGCCGTCCAGAAGCTACGCAACATGGCATCAACCTGAGTGGTTGTATCCACTGCTTTCCGGATCTCGTGGGCAAATAGAGAGAACTGAGTACCACACGATTGTCGTTTGCAGAACCCATGTTAGAGATTCTCAGTTTCCATAAATTTTACATTGTTGTTGTGTTGTGGCCTTCAGTCCACAGACTGGTTTGATGCAGCTCTCCATGCTACTCTATCCTGTGCAAGCTGCTTCATCTGCCATTACTTACTGCAACCTACATCCTTCTCAATCAGTGTATTCATCACTTGGTCTCCCTCTACGATTTTTACCCTCCACGCTGCCCTCCAATACTAAATCCATTGATGCCTCAGAACATGTCCTACCAACCGATCCCTTCTTCAAGTTGTGCCACAAACTCCTCTTCTCCCCAATTCTATTCAATACCTCCTCATTAGTTATGTGATCTCCCCATCTAATCTTCAGCATTCTTCTGCAGTACCACATTTCGAAAGCTTCTATTCTCTTCTTGTCCAAACTATTTATCGTCCATTTTTCACTCTCATGCATGGCTACACTCCATACAAATACACTCCTGGAAATTGAAATAAGAACACCGTGAATTCATTGTCCCAGGAAGGGGAAACTTTATTGACACATTCCTGGGGTCAGATACATCACATGATCACACTGACAGAACCACAGGCACATAGACACAGGCAACAGAGCATGCACAATGTCGGCACTAGTACAGTGTATATCCACCTTTCGCAGCAATGCAGGCTGCTATTCTCCCATGGAGACGATCGTAGAGATGCTGGATGTAGTCCTGTGGAACGGCTTGCCATGCCATTTCCACCTGGCCCCTCAGTTGGACCAGCGTTCGTGCTGGACGTGCAGACCGCGTGAGACGACGCTTCATCCAGTCCCAAACATGCTCAATGGGGGACAGATCCGGAGATCTTGCTGGCCAGGGTAGTTGACTTACACCTTCTAGAGCACGTTGGGTGGCACGGGATACATGCGGACGTGCATTGTCCTGTTGGAACAGCAAGTTCCCTTGCCGGTCTAGGTATGGTAGAACGATGGGTTCGATGACGGTTTGGATGTACCGTGCACTATTCAGTGTCCCCTCGACGATCACCAGTGGTGTACGGCCAGTGTAGGAGATCGCTCCCCACACCATGATGCCGGGTGTTGGCCCTGTGTGCCTCGGTCGTATGCAGTCCTGATTGTGGCGCTCACCTGCACGGCGCCAAACACGCATACGACCATCATTGGCACCAAGGCAGAAGCGACTCTCATCGCTGAAGACGACACGTCTCCATTCGTCCCTCCATTCACGCCTGTCGCGACACCACTGGAGGCGGCCTGCACGATGTTGGGGCGAGAGCGGAAGACGGCCTAACGGTGTGCGGGACCGTAGCCCAGCTTCATGGAGACGGTTGCGAATGGTCCTCGCCGATACCCCAGGAGCAACAGTGTCCCTAATTTGCTGGGAAGTGGCGGTGCGGTCCCCTACGGCACTGCGTAGGATCCTACGGTCTTGGCGTGCATCCGTGCGTCGCTGCGGTCCGGTCCCAGGTCGACGGGCACGTGCACCTTCCGCCGACCACTGGCGACAACATCGATGTACTGTGGAGACCTCACGCCCCACGTGTTGAGCAATTCGGCGGTACGTCCACCCGGCCTCCCGCATGCCCACTATACGCCCTCGCTCAAAGTCCGTCAACTGCACATACGGTTCACGTCCACGCTGTCGCGGCATGCTACCAGTGTTAAAGACTGCGATGGAGCTCCGTATGCCACGGCAAACTGGCTGACACTGACGGAGGCGGTGCACAAATGCTGCGCAGCTAGCGCCATTCGACGGCCAACACCGCGGTTCCTGGTGTGTCCGCTGTGCCGTGCGTGTGTTCATTGCTTGTACAGCCCTCTCGCAGTGTCCGGAGCAAGTATGGTGGGTCTGACACACCGGTGTCAATGTGTTCTTTTTTCCATTTCCAGGAGTGTACTTTCAGAAACAACTTCCTGACACTTAAATCTATACTCTTCCTCAGAAACGCTTTCCTTGCCATTGCCAGTTACATTTTATATCATCTGTACTTCGACCATCATCAGTTATTTTGCTCCCCAAATAGCAAAGCTCCTTTACTATAAGTGTCACATTTCCTAATCTAATTCCCTCAGCATCACCCGTCTTAATTCGACTACATTCCATTATTCTCATTATGTGACCATAAACATGCAACAGATCGACATCAGAAACAAGACCTACGGTTTTGCCCGTCTGTTCGATGGCTCTTCATGGAAACAGGAAGGACCTGTTTGTTTGTTTTTTTTTTTTTTTTTTTTTTTTTTTTTTTTTTACCACTAGGAACTCTTCACCTCTCTAGCGGCGTGCAATAGGGTAGAGTCTAGTACCTAGAGAATAGCATAACTAGGAACACACGATGTTTTTTCGTCCGTAGTTCACTCCAGTGACTGATTTTAGAATCACACGGAGAAATTTGTAATAAAGACACCATAAACAGTTTCCGTCATCTTTAGCAGTTTTTGTTGTTCTTAGACATGAGATTGACTTTTGCGCAACATTTGTACTTCTTTCCTGTTTTACACGTTTGAGCCTATATAATGTATTAAAACTATTTTGAACATTTTTTTAATCCTCCATGTACAGAATTTTACCGATAGTGAAACGCTATACTTTTCGAACTACCTAATAATACTGTACTCTGTACAGCTTGTACCTTGAAACAAAAGAAGGCCTTTTATCATGAAATGTGTGATATTTGCAAGTGATCTGAGTTTCTTTAAGTCTTATCTGTTTTACGTGTATCGAAAATGGACATTTGTGTTACTTTCCAATACATTCCGTTTGAAAACGTATTTGATTGCGATTTGAACTGCATTTGAACAATTTGAATTGGATTCTGCATTTCCTGATTCAGCGTTTGCGCGTACACTAGTATTCTGAGTATCTGTTTCGACGGCTCATCGGCATCACTGTCTGTCCAACCATAGCCAGCTGCGGTAGGCACCATGGAGTCCAAGTCGTCACTTTGATTTAGAAGACTTAGCACCTCATCTTTTGTAAACGGACACTAACACCGTTTTATTTTTGTCTGATAATAAGGAAAGCACACCACACCAACTAGATAATATTGCGATACCAATGACCCCTAAAGAGAGTTCAGTATTCAATAAGTCGTTCGGATAATTCCCAGTATTCCAACAATTAGATCGCATATACTTCTGCAACAATCATCTCCGACTCTCTGGCCGTATAGTAGACGTTATACATCTCTATATGAGTGTGGCAGGGAACAGCTGTGAATATTTTTCATAGCAAGTCGTATATATACGCCTGGAGCACTGAAACAGATTTGGAAACACAGGGTGAAATTTAACAGGACGTACGTACGTACGTGCTGAACAATTTGAGGTAGGGAACCTGGAGTTGGAGAAGACAGCTTAAGGAGGTAATAGGAATAAAATCACAGTACTATGTACTTTTTCACTTACATTAGTTACAGTTAACTGAAAATACCATCATTGACACAATAAACGTACCATTTGTAACGTATCTTTCAAAATGTTCTGAAACCGACCGTCATCAATGTTAATGCAAGCGAACAAGATTCTGACACACCCTGGCAAATATCCCAGGTGTGTTTCGAATCACGCCACAGACAGCTGCAATTCTGGCAACTAATTCTATCTCTGTACCCACTGGGGTCTCATACACAAGTGACTTTAGATATCCCCATAGAAAATAATCAATGGTCTTCAGGTCAGGTCACCTCGAAGGCCATGGAATAGGACCCCCCCCCCCTCGCCAATCCAGCGACCAGGAAATACTTGTAATCAAACTCATTCTCTTCGTTTCATTGCAGGAAATAAGGAATGCACATGTAAATGAATAGCACAGTACATGTAAACTTGTACACATGTTAGTTGTAAATAAGGTGGAAAACAGTAATGCTAGACAAAGCGGTAAACGAATTAGTTCTGTATTTCCTTAAGCTGAAGTCTCCGAACCCCAGGTCCCCTACCTATAATTGTTCAGTGGAGCATTCTCTATGTCTTGTTAAATGTTTACACGCTCTTACGGAAACGCGAGTGCTTAGCGAGTGTATAGCAGGATATCACCTTCTTCAGTATATGCCAAGTTACAGCAACAGCATTCCAAAATCGGGCCTCCACACCCAGCACACACCTAGCTCAACCACCGAACTTTCTACTTGACAACAATATATACTCGTATAACTTCTGAAACGAGCCTCCTTTATACATCTACTCAAGAAAATTATTTACTGTGGCAAATATTACATAAAAAGCTGCCACTTCTCATAATGTAACAACGTTTCATAAAGCTATGTGAATGTGTGAATGAGAGGAATGCTGTTTATTTCAGTCGTGTCCACCGACCTTGGGGAAGTGAGCCTTTCTGTTGTTCCTTTCTTCTTAGCGGAGGCTATTTCCGTTTCTATTGCGCCTTACTGTGCTTTCCCGCTTCTACATGAATACTCGGGATGTGGAGTTTGTCGTCGAAAGACAGCCTGAGAATGTATGCCTCCAACTAGCTGCAATGTTCCCCGCAGTCAGTCAAGCCGCAAGTCCATCCACTATGGCCAGGAGAATGAAAAGTGTCGTTTGTTAAAATAGAGTTCGTAGTTTCTAGAACCCATTGCCATCTTTGAGACTTTTAGATTTCATTCTGCTTTATTCTCCAAAAGTTAGCTAAGAAACTTGGAAACTTACATACGCGACAACACAAATGCTTTACTTTTTTGGGAGAGGGGCGGGGGGAGGAAGGGAGAGGAAGGTTGATTGGTTGGTTCGTTGGTTGATTTTAGTGAGGGGACCAAACAACGTCATCCGTCCCATCGGGTTAGGGATGGATGGGGAAGTAAGTCGGCCGTGCCCTTTCAGAGGAACTGTGGGGTGCGTACTGTAAGACCTTCGGTACACACACCATCAGATTATTTGACTTGTCGCTCTAACGAAATAGGCGAGTGTCAGCAGTATGTCTCGTGGTCTTATTGTGGCGTGTTTATCTTCTGCCATTAGGTCAGACAATAGAAATGCCACTTGCACACTTAGAGTAGCAGATTGACGGTGACCACTTTAAACAGAACTTGATTAATTTTCACACACATTTATTAAAATAATAATAAGCATAAACATTACTTAACTTCATTCTGGATGATATTTACAATTGACGATCTGAAGTTCCTTTGGTCCTGGTACGTTAATCTTATTCTCACATATCTCTGATACTGGAAAAAGTGTCTATACATTTATCTTCATGGCTTTTTTTTTTTTTTTTTTTTTTGGTCATCAGTCTACTGACTGGTTTGATGCGGCCCGCCACGAATTCCTGTGCTAACCTCTTCATCTCAGAGTAGCACTTGCAACCTACATCCTCAATTATTTGCTTGACGTATTCCAATCTCTGTCTTCCTCTACAGTTTTTGCCCTCTACAGCTCCCTCTAGTACCATGGAAGTCATTCCCTCATGTCTTAGCAGATGTCCTATCATCCTGTCCCTTCTCCTTATCAGTGTTTTCCACATATTCCTTTCCTCTCCGATTCTGCGTAGAACCTCCTCATTCCTTACCTTATCAGTCCACCTAATTTTCAACATTTGTCTATAGCACCACATCTCAAATGCTTCGATTCTCTTCTGTTCCGGTTTTCCCACAGTCCATGTTTCACTACCATACAATGCTGTACTCCAGATGTACATCCTCAGAAATTTCTTGCTCAAATTAAGGCCAGTATTTGATATTAGTAGACTTCTCTTGGCCAGAAATGCCTTTTTTGCCATAGCGAGTCTGCTTTTGATGTCCTCCTTGCTCCGTCCATCATTGGTTATTTTACTGCCTAGGTAGCAGAATTCCTTAACTTCATTGACTTCGTGACCATCAATCATGATGTTAAGTTTCTCGCTGTTCTCATTTCTACTCATTACCTTCGTCTTTCTCCGATTTACTCTCAAACTATACTGTGTACTCATTAGACTGTTCATTCCGTTCAGCAGATCATTTAATTCTTCTTCACTTTCACTCAGGATAGCAATGTCATCAGCGAATCGTATCATTGATATCCTTTCACCTTGTATTTTAATTCCACTCCTGAACCTTTCTTCATGGCTATGTACAGGAATATGATAATTTTATTAGGCGCAGACTGAAACTTGACTATAGACTGGTACAGACTAGTGTAGACAAATGCAGACTAATGCAGACTGGTACAGACAAATGCAGACTGGCTGATCGGAGGTCTGTACACTCGTTATAATATCTGTGAGGAGTAAAGGTTCTATGTTAGCAGCGATCTCACTGGCTGTGTTACATGTTAATATGCGGATTGGCGGAAGCAGAATTTGGTCCGTCTCTAAGGCAGCGCCATCTCGTAGTGCGGAGATGGGCGAGCGCTGCGCCTGCGCTGTTGCTCTTAGCGGGACGCGCTCTAGTGGGAAAGTTGTGTACATGCTGAATACGATGAACTATGTAGACAACAGGAACCATCCCAACATTTCCCTGAAGTGATTCAGGGAAAACTTGGAAAACCTAAACCAGGCTGGTCGGACGCGTGTTTGAACCGTGGTCGTCCCGAACGCGAGTCTAGTGTGCTAACCACTGCACCAGTTCGCTCGGCAGGGAGGAAGGTCATGAACAGCATGACTCCTCTCCCTCCTTGCTCATATGCCTGACCGAGGGAACGAGAATCCATTCTGTGAAGCCTCCAAAGCATCGTACCCAATCTTAAAAAGAGGCATGAATCAAACAGTTGGTTGAAACATTAACTGAACAACGTTAAACGAAATGAAACTTCACATGTTGAGAGAGTATATCATGTCACTTTGTTGATTAGAAATCAAGTCAAATTTACAAACAACTTGGTAGTATGAGCACACTTATCAGTATAGTGTTGCACCCCTCTGGCCTGGATGAATGCACCGATTCGATTGGGAGAGGTGTCATGAAGTCGTTGTACACTTTACTGAAGTAAACTGGCCGACAACTGTTGTAACTCTCTGTACGTCCGTCATTCCGCAGATGGTCGCGAGAGTTCGGCTGTTCAGTGCAGACACCTTTCAGCCACCTAAATTTCCAAATTGTTATTTTGTTGAGCTACCAGTTTTTGCGACATATTACGCCATCTTCAGGCTCCCTGATGGACGTGTGGGAAGATTCCCAACTTTGGTCCGGTCGAAATAGTGGTCAGCGTTCAAAGACTGACATCCGTAGAGTTTTGATGTCTGAAGTGATCACTATCTCAAAAATCTATAGATACCAGTCTTTGAACACTGGGCCCTATTTCGACTGGAGCAGAGGTTGGAATATTCCTACACGTCGGTCAGGGGGCCAGAAGATGGCGTAATATATCGCCAAAACTGGCAACCCAATAAAATACCAGTTTGGAAATTTAGATGGCTGAAAGGGGTTTGATCTGCTGATAGCCTAGATTGCTAGACATTGGAGAGAAGCTGACATTCGAGCTGGTCCCACACGTGTTCCATTGGCGACAGGTCTGGGGATCTTGCTGGCCACGGGTGTGCCTCAATAGCGCACAGACAGCTCAGAAAGACGCGTGTCGTATCTGAACGAGCGTTGTCCTGTTGAAAAATGCCTCGAAGATAATACTGTCACATGAGAGGTGGTGCAGGACGTCTGTGACGTACTGTTGTTCTGTCAATCATTACCAACCGTGACCTGATGCCATACCATACAGCTTTCCACACTATTACATCGGGAGTAAGGCTGGATATGTACGCGAAGGCTTTTTCACTCACAGAAAGCTTTTGCGGGAAATATGTGTCGTATAAACAGTGCCAACTTGCACGGAGTGTCCGAGAGTGGACAAGATCTCAGCCGCGCTTTGCGAGTTTAGACATCCCATGTAGACGGCAATTTCCATCTCTCGACAGCTGTTTGCGGTACCTCTCAGACAACTGTACTGGCATTGTAGGGGGAGCTCAGAATGACGAGCAGCTGTATTGCATCCACCATTTGCGCCCTGTTTTACATTTTTTACACTACCACATCTCGGTAATACACTCATGTTTAGAAAAAAAAAAAAAAACAGAACACCTTGAACGAGTAGAGATTAATAGGTCATGCACATTAATATGTTCTCGAGAAATGATCAGCACTGCAGTCACCTCAGTTCAGCATGTCTTGTAGCCTAGTAGCCACAGGGTATGCCATGGGGCCTGATAACTTGTCCCACGCGTGACAGCGTCGACGCATATAAGGCGCGAACGGCGCCCTGTGGTATGGCCATCCATGCTGCATTCACTTGCTTCCAAAATTCATCCGTGACGGTTGGCATTGGGTCACAGCGCTGCGGCCGTCATTTCACCATATCCCCACATTTTTAAATAGCGGCAAGTCTGGTGATCTGGCAGGCCAGGACAAAAGGCTGACGGCTTGTGACACCAAGAAAGCACGTGTTCGTGCAGCAACATGTAGTGGTGCATTGTCTTGATGCAAAGTGGCGTCGGGGTTGTTGTGCAGAAAGGGTATGGCCACAGGTCGCAGGATGTCATTCATATAGATCACACTGGTCACAGTGCCCTGGGCACGCACCAACTGTGATTTGTGGCTGTACCCACTAGCACCCCACACCATAAGGCCTCGAATTGGCGCTGTATGTCTTGAGCAAATGTAGTCACTGTGATACCGCTCCCCCTGTCTGCGGCGAACTAAAATGCGGCCATTATTTTGAAACAGAAACTGGATTAGTGCGAATACACTATCTGATACCATTCCCGTCACCAGCGACGTCGTTCCATACACCATTGCCGTCTAGCATGTTTCCACACAATCTTCAAAGGTGGGCGGAGAAGTGGATGACGCGCAAGTAACCCATGCCGCAATAAACAGCAATGGACTGTCACCCTCGATAATTTACGATGTGTTACAAAACTAAAAACTAAACTCCTTCCGAACAGGCTATGAAGGCCCAACCGCACCGACCGGCCGCTGTGTCATCCTCAGTCCATAGGCGTCACTGGATGCGGATATGGAGGGGCATGTGGTCAGCACACCGCTCTCCCGGCCGTATGTCAGTTTCCGAGACCCGAGCCGCTACTTCTCAATCAAGCAGCTCCTCAGTTTACCTCGCAAGGGCTGAGTGCACCCCGCTTGCCAACAGCACTCGGCACATCGGATGGTCACCCATCCAAGTGCTAGCCCAGGACGACAGCGCTTAACTTCGGTGATCTGACGGGAACCGGTGTTACAACTGCGGCAAGGCCATTGGCCTTACGATGTGTTACACCGATCCACTTGCGTGAGAACCGACGAGGACGCAGATCTATCCTGCAAAGCCATTTGGATGAGGTGTCGATCTTCTCGGGGGGCGATCTGGTTGGTGTGACCTGACCCATCTCGTCTTGTTCTATCGCCTTCCGTGAACCATTTTGCACACACCGACTGCAGTGCCTAAACAATTTGTACCACACGAGCAGCAGTTTTCCGGATGGATGCACCACATACTTGCCTGACAATAATACGCCCTCTTTGAAACTCACTGATTTGACGATATGGTTCGCGCACACGTCTGTGAGGCATCCTGCATGTTGCTCAAGTCACACTGTTCCATTAACTTCGGTTTACAGCGGCAACAGAGCCGTAGGCACATTTTATCTGTAGATGGTGTTGTACTGAGATATCGATGTCGACCTTAAACCCCTGGGCCGACATGATTCAAATGCTAATCATTTCTGCAGAACATACTAAGGTACATGTGCCATGAATACGAACGTCCTATCTATAGTCGTTCAAGGTGTTCTGTTTCTTCTGAACATGACTGTATATTTTTCCGTATTCACGCATACATAAAATGAAAGTACTCACGAAACTGCGAGTTTTGACTCATAATTTGTGGCAGTGGCATGTTTCTGAACGAAGAAATCACCATTTTACTTCCGAACAGCACAAGCAGTTAGCCTTTTTTCGAAAGTTCTAGACTTAAACAGCGTAACGCTGCAAAGACCACAAAAACATTACACAGAATTAATCAATGGAGAAAATAATTGTCACCAAGAGACTCGATATTACGTTAGTGTGGATGACAGTGAAGCGCATTATTTGTTGCGCAACATACACACCATGAGTCCACACGTGATTAATGTGTACCAGCACCATCGGGAAAGTTGGGACTTAAGTCAGCAAGAAAAGAGATAAAGTAAGTTGCCAGGAAGCGGACTGTCTACGAAGTTGGGCATTTAATTAGTTTGTATGAGGAAAACCTAGAGTTATGGAATGTACAGTTTCTGGACTACAGGAACCGAAATACGAAGTGAAGTTGGTTGGCTGAAATGGGTACAGTTTTTAACACCCCAACAGGATAACTTATCAGAGTATTCACAATTTAAGGGATCGGATAAAGCAGTTTTATAACACAGATTAATTAACATAGACAAACAAGTGAAATTACGGTTTGAAAGTAATCGGTTTGGCACAGGGTTAATTGCCATTTAGCTTCAAGTATAAGTCCATATTTTTTTACAGCGTGGTATTTATTGATTATATCGTTATATTCATTTACTGGGTGTTGAAAAACGGACTGTCAGGATACTATGAGTGGTTCCTGAAACTAATTCCAGTAAAAACGTTCAAACAGATGTATGCCCAGAAACGATTCATTTGTCAGATATCCCCCTTATTTGGCTTCTGAACAAGTAATAATAAAATAAAATAAAATAATGGTATAATTCATATTAAACTGGAAGAATGCAGAAGGTTGAAATTAACAGTACAGATAGTCTGAAAAAAAATCAGCAGAGTCCTCTAACTGGGGAGGTATGAAGAATGGTGGCCCATAGGGTTCAGTCTTGGGCCCCTTATTGTTCTTAATATATATTAATTACTTGCCACTCTATATTCATGAAGATGCAAAGCTAGTACTTTTTGCTGATGATACAAGTATAGTAACCACACCCAACAAACAAGAGTCAGCTGAGGAAATTGTAAATAATGTCTTTCAGACATTTCTCCGCAAATGGACTCTCACTAAATTTTGAGAAAACACAGTTTATACAATTCTGTACAGTAAACAGCATAACACCCTTGTTAAATATAGACCATGAAGAGATGTCTGTTGATAAGGCAAAATATACAAAATTTCTGGATGTGTGCATTGGTGAGAAATTGAATTGGAAGAAACAAATCAATGATCTCCTGAAATGGTTAGGTTCAGCTACTTATGCTATTAGGGTTATTGCAAATTTTGGTGATAATTCAGTAAATTAGCCTAATATGCCTATTTTCATGCACTGCTTTCATATGGCATCATATTTTGGCGCAATTCATCATTAAGAGAGAAAGTATTATTGCACAAAAGCGTGTAATCTGAATAATAGCTGGAGCTCGCCCAAGATCACCTTGCAGACATTTATTTAAAGAACTCAGGATATTCACAATACCTAGGCAATACATATATTCACACATGAAATTTGTTATTAATAACCCATCCCAATTCAAAAAACAAAAAAAGAGAAGTGCATAGCTACAACAGTACAAGAAAGGATGATCTTCACTATTCTGGATTAAATCTCACTTTGGCACAGAAAGGGGTGAATTATACTGCCACAAAAATCTTTGGTCATTTGCCAAGTAGCATTAAATGTCTGACAGATAGCCAACCAACATTTAAAAGCAAATTAAAAAAGTTTCTGAATGACAACTCCTTCTACTCTATAGATGAATTTTTAGATCTGAATTAGTAACTGTAAAAAAATTAATTAATTAATTTAGGTGAAGAAAACTTATTTTAAAGTGACATGTTCCTCAATAGGAAATGTCGTATTCATGATCTATTGAACAAGGTTTAATGTATGTATGTAAATAAAGAAACACCTAATAAATTTAATCTGGTCAAGCTGCGAATAGTTTCGATTCCTAAATAATCCAACCATGTTGACCCTGTAAAAAATTACCAAGAATAAGTTTTATTCTTGCGTTTTAATGATATTAGCTTCAAAAAACTGAAAAATTCATTGACACTTATTAAATTATAACGCTGTACTGTTAGTTTTGCCGCAAAATCGTGGATTCAGTCTCACACTGAATGTATGTATGAAATTTTAACTGGATGATAAGCAAACAAAAAGGGATATGGCTCCACACCAGAACATCTTTAGATGCACTTAAATTGCTTAATTCTGAATTGGTGTGCACTTATTTCACACAGGCCGCCTCGTCTCTGCTATAAAATTTTCATTGTTTTGATAAGATGTGAAATATATCACTACGTTAACATAAACTTATATGACCCACTGAATTCCGCGAATACTACTATAAAAATTTCTTCACTCGTACTTTTCCACTTGTGTAACAATGTCCCGTAAGTGTTCTTGTGAAAACTGTTGACATAAAAGATTTGCAAGAACATATACTGGGATCTTATGACCACAACAACCTGAAGTTCGTGACGTCAGTAAATAAGAGAATTTTTGTATCGCAGAAAGTAACTGCTTTATAAGCTAATTATTTTTTTTTATTTCCACAGACGACAAAAACTTCAAGAGGATATGAATTTGTATGTCAGCACGGTCCAACGGAGTGCCAAGGCAATAAAGTACACTCATGTGCAATAAAATATGTAAATAATAAAATGCAACTTCTGAACTACGTAGCGTGTATGATGAGCGATGAGAGTGACCCTGAAGCCATTGGCGAAGAGGTGAGTCTCAGAGTGTAATTCCTCTCTCTCTCTCTCTCCGATTTGTAACTGCTGCCAACACATGTGTATAGTCTTGACACTATACGATACTACAGTACCACAGAGCAGAAGGTTAGTGCATCCTTCCATTCACCTGTTCTATAATGAGCCTCTGTTGCACGTCTACAAATCACATTGGTGAAGTAGCAGGTTAACAGGCAAAAGAAGCAATTCCGCTGCTCTCACTAGTAATCTTTATTTTCATATTTGTACTGCTATTTTTTAAATATTTTAATATATTTATTTCAGCATTTATTTATGATTATGTTTCCACATTCGAGGTGTGTTTAAAAAAAAAACGAACTTTTGAAATAGCGCACCAAACAGCAGAGAGAGCGTGCTGCAGCTAATGAGCGCACCTAGCGGCAGGTTTAGACAACAAACTGCCATTTTCCTCGTGTCGCTCGGACAATCAACAAGCGAACCACATCTGCTGAAGTAAGCACATGTACATACAGTCTGCTCGTTGGATTAGTGCAATGAAGGAGCTTGAAGAACAACTTGTGTATGGGAAATTCTGCTACAAACTTGGCAAAACTTTCACAGGAACATTTCAAATGCTTAGCTAAGCACATGGGGAGGACTGTATGAGTCGCACGCAGTGCTACGAGTGGTTTTAAACGTTTTCAACAGGGCAGTTTCCAAGTGTGGACGTCCTTCCATATCAACAGATAATGACAAGTGAATAGCGTTCGTGCTGCCATTCGCGGAAATCGTCGTTTAATGTTTGGGAAGTTGCTGAGGAGGTGGACATCAGCGTAGAATTGTGCCATCAAATTTTGAGTGAAAAACTTATGCGTTGAGTCAGTGCAAAATTCGTACTGCTTTTGTTGACTGGAGATTAGATACAGTCTCGTGTTCAAATGTGTGAGGAACTGTTTGCTGCTGTTGATGGCAATCAAAAATGGTTCAAATGGCTCTGAGCACTATGGGACTCAACTGCTGAGGTCATTAGTCCCCTAGAACTTAGAACTAGATAAACCTAACTAACCTAAGGACATCACAAACATCCATGCCCGAGGCAGGATTCGAACCTGCGACCGTAACGGTCTTGCGGTTCCAGACTGCAGCGCCTTTAACCGCACGGCCACTTCGGCCGGCGTTGATGGCAATGAAAACTTTCTTAAGAACATCATAACAGGCGATGAGACATGGGTGTACGGCTATGATGCTGAAACGAAAATGCAGTCGTCGCTGTGGGTGGGCAAAGGGTCACCTCGTCCAAAAAGAGTACACATGAGACGGTCAAAGATTAAGGTGATGTTTTGACTAAAAAAGCATTATCCACCGCGTATTTGTGCCAGTTGGTGAGATGGTAAATGAGGAAGTGTACAAGGGAATCCTAGTGTGCATGATGGATGATATGCACAGGGAGTTGCCTGAATTGTGAGAAAACCAGAGTTGGATGTTGCATCATGACAATGCGCCAGCTCACAAGTCATTCCTTGTCTGTAGCTATCGAACAGAACACCACATTCCCATTGTACTCCAACCACCGTATTCTCTGGACCTAGTTCCAGCAGACTTTTTCCTGTTGCCCATACTGAAAAACAAAACATACTGAAAAACTTTCAACGAGGACGTCGATTCCAAACCATAGAGGAGATACAGGGCGAGAAACCTGTACACCATCCCAAATGTTACATGAGGCGTTCCAAAACTGGAAGAAACGGCGGAAACGGTGTATTGCCAGTAGAGGGGACGATTTTTAATGGGACAGTGCTTAAAACCCAGAATGAGATTTTCACTCTGCAGCGGAGTGTGCGCTGATATGAAACTTCCTGGCAGATTAAAACTGTGTGCCCGACCGAGACTCGAACTCGGGACCTTTGCCTTTCGCGGGCAAGTGCTCTACCATCCGAGCTACCGAAGCACGACTCACGCCCGGTACTCAGCTTTACTTCTGCCAGTATCTCGTCTCCTGCCTTCCAAACTTTACAGAAGCTCTCCTGCGAACCTTCCAGAACTAGCACTCCTGAAAGAAAGGATACTGCGGAGACATGGCTTAGCCACAGCCTGGGGGATGTTTCCAGAATGAGATTTTCACTCTGCAGCGGAGTGTGCGCTGATATGAAACTTCCTGGCAGATTAAAACTGTGTGCCCGACCGAGACTCGAACTCGGGACCTTTGCCTTTCGCGGGCAAGTGCTCTACCATCTGAGCTACCGAAGCACGACTCACGCCCGGTACTCAGCTTTACTTCTGCCAGTAGGTAGAGCACTTGCCCGCGAAAGGCAAAGGTCCCGAGTTCGAGTCTCGGTCGGGCACACAGTTTTAATCTGCCAGGAAGTTTCAGTGCTTAAAATGTTGTACATTAAGCAATAAAAATGATACAGCGAAATTCGGTTTCTTTTTTAACATACCTCATGTGCCATTTTGACGTTCTGAATAGGTCAGAAACAGAAATAGATTTGGAATATCCATATCAACAAAAGTGAAACAAAAATGTTTGGTACCTGTGGAGCGCTGCAGATTGTAGATATTATAAATATCTCATATTAATAATTAATTCTTTAATGTGAGCTGTGTGTTGGTACTAGTCGGTTTTACCGGACTACTTTCGCTCACTGTCCATTATCAGCAGTATCTATGTTGCAAAAGGTTCATATTTTGTATAATACGAGGACTATCTGGAAAGAAAGGAACGAGCAGTTGCAAAATGTAAACCGCAGTGAAAATTAAAACTGTGCATTGTGCTGCCACCAACTGACCTCAGTAGTCATTAGACATGGTGAGAGAGCAGAATGGGGCGCTCCGCGGAACTCACGGACTTCGAACGTTGTCAGGTGATTGGGTGTCACTTGTGTCACACGTCTGTACACGAGATTTCCACACTCCTTAACATCCGTACGTCCACTGTTTGCGATTTGATAGTGAAGTGGAAACGGGAAGGGACACGTACAGCACAAAAGCGTACAGGCCGACCTCGTCTGTTGAGTGACAGACACCCGCCGACAGTTGGTTGTCATGTGTAATAGTCTGACATCTATCCAGACATCACACAGGAATTCCAAACTGCATCAGGATCCACCGCAAGTACTATGACAGTTAGGCGGGAGGTGAGAAAACTTGGATTTCATGGTCGAGTGGCTGCTCATAAGCCACACATCACGCCGGTAAATGCCAAACGACGCATCACTTGGTGTAAGGAACGTAAACATTGGGCGACTGAATAGTGGAGAAACGTTATGTGGAGTGACGAATCACGGTACGTAATGTGGAGATCCGATGGTAGGGTGTGGGTATGGCGGATGCGCGGTGATCATCTGCTAGCGAGTGTAGTGCCAAAAGTAAAATCGGAGGTGGTGGTGTATGATGTGGTCGTGTTTTTCATAGGCGGAGCTTCCACTTCTTGTTGGTTTGCGTGGCACTATCACAGCACAGGTATACATTGATGGTTTGAGCACCTTCTTGCTTCCCACTGTTGAAGAGCAATACGGGGACGGCGATTGCATCTTTCAACACTGTCGAGCACCTGTTCATAATGCACGGCCTGTGGCGGAGTGGTTTCACGACAATAACATCACTGCAATGGACTGTCCTGCACGGAGTCCTGACCTGAATCCTACAGAACGCCTCTGGGATGTTTTGGAACGCCGACTTTGTGCCAGGCCTCTCCGAACGACATCGATACCTCTCCTGAGTGCAGCAACCCGTGTAGAGTGGGCTGCCATTCCCTAAAACAACCTTCCATCACTTGATTGAACGTATGTCTGCGAGAGAGGAAGCTGTCATCAAGGCTAAGAGTGGGCCAATACCATTCTGAATTCCACCAATACCGATCGAGGGCGCCACGAACATTTTCAGCCAGTTATCCGGATACTTTTGATCACATAGAGTTCATTGCCCCTTCCCCCCCCCCATCCCCCCATCAATGCATCGTTACACTGCTTCAGAGTGTGGATACATGTATCATGGGCATCACAGCTGCAGAATCGCAAGTTTGTCTGATGCCGATAGCGGTCTCATAATACCTGGCGGACCCAATCGTGCACGCTCACGGAGCCGCGCCTCCAACAGCTGTGTATCACGAGCGCCCTCTGCCACTGCGATATAGGGCGGCCTTCAGCAGTTACATGGCGTTGGGACACTACACAGAAGCCGCTTAGTGGCTTCTCCGACTCCATCGTTGTTGCTGCTGTACGAGCTGCAATATGTCTAATGCCTTTGTTCTCTTGGAGCATACAAGTTAAGTAAATCTGTTTGTTGTGTTTCCTTGTTCGCTAATCATTTCTGCTCCTGTCTGGCTTTCCTATGACGACAGTCGCCACACCACTCTGTCGCCCACCTCTCCTTACCGTTGTGCACGGAGTCGCACAGAACAGAGTGAAAGATTATTTCTAGATGACGAATACAGTGTGGCAGCGCTCGATCTCCGTGGGGCCTCCACACGTTGATACGTCTGTTCTGATGCTGTATGCAGAATTGTGACTCATCTGAAAAGATGATGTGCTGCCACTCCAGTAACCAGTGTTGCCAAAGGGCATAGTCTCGCCAGAGAGGCTCCCTCTGTGGCGAGCCACAACAGTGGTCGCTGCGCTGACAGTCCCTGCTACTCCAGACGTAGACGAACTGCCCCTGTGGATGCTTGCATCGCTGCTTACAGGCCCACTTGCTGACTCATGATCGGTGACGTAGCTGTATGATCCTGTACTGCCAGGTCGAACAGTGCGTCGATCCCCTCAGGCACTAGTCGCTTGGGGCTGTTGAACTCCTGCATGGCGTCGAGTATGGCCGTTCTCAAGTCATATGTTCCATATTCACGCAACAGTCGTGCGATTACCGTAGAACAATGAACCGCAGCCACAGTAGGTCGCGACCCAACTGATGTCGGATTCCGACACGCGCTGGTAGATGCTTCTCCATCTCACACGTGGAAGAGCAACATCTCCTCACAAACGACTAACATTTGAATGCTGTCTGAATGAGAAAGCCACCGCCCAATGTTTCCTTACATACAGAGTGTAGACGACGTTACTCGTTCATACGTTGTGCTGTTGCACTGAAATGCTAATCATTTGCATATCCACACATGTAGTAGACTGAGATTTACACTGATCAGCCGACATATTATGACCACCCGCTTAATAGCTGTTTGTGCGTCTTCGGAACGAAATACATCACTGATTATGCGTATCAGGGATCCGACATATTGTTCGTAGATTTGTAGAGGTGTGTAAAATTAGACATCTGCGCATAGCCCATGAAAATCGCTTAAATAATGGCTGCTGATTTGCGTACGCTGTTATGGCGCCCGGTAGCGACTCAGATGGGTTCCATAGGATTTACATCAGTCGAATTTGGTCGCCGAGACATCAACGTGAGTTCACTATAACGCTCCTCAAACCATTGTAGCAACGTTCTGGCTCCGAGACACGGACAGTTATACTGCTGAATGATGACATCAATGACGGGGAAGACATCAAGCATGGAGGGATGCAGGTGGTTCGCAGCTGTCAGCGTGTACTCGAGTACTACCACAGGTGCCATGCAAGCGCAGGTGAATGTCTTCCACAGCGTAATATTGTTTCCAGCAGCCTGCGTCCGTGGCGTTCTGCAAGTTTCGAGGCCCTGTTTGAGGAGACCACTGTCGACATAGTGGAACAAAAACGTGATTCACCCGAAGATCCGACACATTTCCATTGATCTATGATCGAAAACCGATGGTCCCGTGCCCACTGCATTCGTAATTGACGATGTGATTGAGCTGTATGTTCACCAATGTACGATAAACGGTGTGCTACGAAACACTTGTGCGTACACCAGCAGAGATGCCACAGATACTGTCTACCCTAGTTTACGAACCAGACAAGCCTCTGGACCCCACGTTCTGTGAAGGGTCATGGACGTCCAACCATTAAGTGCGTAGTGGTAGTTTCGCTGTCCTTCTACCTCTTTCCGCAGATGCTCACGACAGTAGCACGCGAACATTCGATCAGCTTTACCGTTTACGAGATACTCGTTTACGGGCTCTGCGTAATTATAATCTGCCCTTTGTCAGAGTCGCTTATCTCAGTGGATTTCCCCATTTTTAGCCCATATCTTCGCTAGGGTGACCCCCGTCCGTGGTTCACATGGCTCTGAGCACTATGGGACTTAACATCTTAGGTCATCAGTCCCCGAGGCAGGATTCGAACCTGCGACCGTAGCAGTTGCGCGGTTCCGGACTGCGCGCCTAGAACCGCGAGACCACCGCGGCCGGCTGCCCCATCCGTGTCTGCTCCGCTTACATGCTTTTGTTACTGCGTCATATCCCCAGGTGGCATCCAACGTCGCGATGGGCAGTGTTGGTTGGCTGATTTGAGGGAGGGGACCAAACAGCGAGGTCATGGGTCTCATCGGATTAGGGAAGCATGGGGAAGGAAGTCGGCCGCGCCCTTTCAAAGGAACCATCCCGGAATTTGCCCGAAGCGATTTATGAAAATCACAGAAAACTTAAATCAGGATGGCGGGACGTGGGTATGAACCGTCCTTCTCCCAAATGCGAGTCCAGTGTGCTGACCACTGCACCACTTAGCTCGGTGGTGGGCAGTAGCCGTAACGTTTTGGCTTATCAGACTATATACTCTACAACTAGCGGAAACCAATATTCTCTGTCGTGTTAACATAAGGCCAGAGCTACGCCACTCAAATTTCTGCTTTCTGATTTCCGAGCATCAGTTGTTTTACAAGAATGGTGTCTGAAGCTCAGCGGTCTGATTTCTTCAGAATGCTTGACTGACCAATTCGTCTAGTACAACAGATGTTTTAATACAGGTGTTAAACTTAAAACATAAAACTGAATGAAAAGTGCAGTAGTCGTCTGTAGCCGTAGTTATTTAAGTCGATTACAGTCCCACTCAATGCTCCTCGTTTCCTGACGTAGGCCCACAGGAAAATACTCGGATTGGTAAAGTGATGACAGTTAGCGATTTTATCACAGACTGGACATTCATTATTTATGATGGTTTTTATCAATTGAGGAAGGCCGAGACCTTTATCTAGTCACAGCAACTCTTACTCTGCGGCATTCTGTAACAGTTCTCTATATGATATGACATGGCATTTAAATACACCAGAAGATGCGACTTAAAAGCTGCCAAACCGGTTATGTGAGACTCTAATCGACCTAAATTGCTACAGCTACAGAGGACCACTGCACTTTTCATTGGGTTCTATATTTTAAGTTTTAACACTTGTATTTAAAAGTCTTTTGTGCCGTAGGAATTGGTCATTCAATCAAGTGTAACTATTTTAGCTCTACCTGGCCTAATTTTAAAATTATATGTAACGAGTTCGTCAGGACGGTGAAGTCAAGCTATAAGTACATTAATAATATGTTTTGGATGTCACAGATCTCACAAGGAGCAGGAAGGGTACAGCTCAAGAAACGATGTTTGCAAATCGTACTCGCTAACACTTGCAAAACTGTTGATATACACCCACCCAGATTACCAGGATTGTGAAAAACCACTGAAGCAATAACTCTTCTAACATTGCGACACTCCTTTTACAAGCTGCGACATAGACGCCAACATATCCTGGAAGTATGGAATTCCTTTCTTTAATTCCTGAGAATGATCACAAACATTGATTTCCTTTCAAAGGCCGGCCGGAGTGGCCGAGCGGTCCTAGGCGCTACAGTATGGAGCCGCGCGACCGCTACGGTCGCAGGTTCGAATCCTGCCTCGGGCGTGGATGTGTGTGATGTCCTTCGGTTAGTTAGGTTTAAGTAGTTCTAAGTTCTAGAGAACTGATAACCTCAGCAGTTAAGTCCCATAGTGCTCAGAGCCATTTGAACCAACCTTTCAAAGTTGGCTCATTGTGAGATGTAAACAGAGTTGTGTATTATAGTACAGTCAGTGTAACAGTGCCGCTGTTCACATCGTGATTTTCCCAGAACTCTGGCCTGTTCTGCATTGTATTATTACACCTAACTTTGTTAAGACTTCATTACGACATCACTTTGGCTTAATCAGGATAATACAAGATGTCTTGTGTTTTTTACGGATGGTTATTATCCATAGAAGTCTTACGACAATTTGTCTGTGATCGTTGACTGGAATTAAGGAAAGAAGGTATTACATAACGTTTCGACTAGAAAATCTCGTAATGAGATAAAACAAATTATTAACACTCGCGAAACTGAGCTTGCTCTGTACCTCCATGATATGCATATTGCTGTAGGCAACGGCACTTAGGTTTATGCCGTGTTCCTTGACTACAGGAAGGCTCTTGGTATCATCCCGCACTGCCGTTTAGTCAAAAAAGATCGAGCCCATCAAGTATCGGACCGGATTTGCAACTGGATTCAAAAGTCCCTTGCAGATAGAATTCAACACATCGCTCTTAACGGAACAAAATCAACAGATGTATATGTAATTACCGAAGTACCCCAACGAAGCGAGACAGGACCATTACTGCTCAAAACATAAATAAACGATCTAGTAAAAAGCGTCGGAAGCTCTCTAAGATGGATCACAGGTGGTGTGGTTGAGCATAAGAAAGTAGCAAAGCCACAGAACTGCCGATTTGCATAATGACCGGCAGAGAATTGATCCTAAAATATAACATATTGCGCATACATAGGAAAAGGAATCCACTACTACACAACTACAATGTTGACAACAAATTGCTGGAAACAATAACATCCGTAAAATATCTAGGAGTAACTATCCAGTGCGACCTTTAGCGGAATGACCACATATAGCAAATAGTAGGCAAAGCAGATGCCAGAGTGAGATGCATAGGGAGAATGGTAAGGAGATGTCACTCATCCAAGACGGAAGTAGCTTATAAGGCGCTTGTTTGACCAATTATTGTGTATTGTTCGCCTCTCTGGAATCCTTACCAGGTAGGACTGTAGAAGACATAGAGAAGATCCAACAAAGAGCGGCACGTTTCGTCACGGGATCGTTACAGATATGCTCAATAAACCCCCTTCGCAACATTACAAGAGAGGCGTTGTGCATCAACAGGGAGATTTACTGTTGAACTTTCGAGACAGCACTTTCCGCGAAGACTCGGACAATATATTGCTTCACACGAAGGAAGGACCACGAGTAAACCAAGCTAAGGCAGATATCGTGTGGTAGTGGATGGGGACCATCGAGCACTGCGGAGGGTGGTCGTAAGAAATCGCATGAAGTCACTCGTGAGTTCCAAACTGCTACTTGAAATCCAGATGGCACAATGACTGTGCACGGGAAGTTAAAGGGAAGGAGTCGTGGTCGAGCATCTTCTCATAAGCCACACATTTCTGCAATCAGCACTATGTGATGCTTGATGTGGTGTAAAGAGTGACGCTACAAGACAGTGGATGATTGCAAACGAATGATTTGGAGCGATGAATAACGCTGTACCCTGTGGTAAACCGATAGCAGGATGTGGTTTTGTCGAATTCCTGGAGAACGTCACGTGCCATCAGCTGTAGTGGCAGCTTTGAAGTGTGGAGAAGGCAGTGTTACGGTATGCGGGTATTTTTCGTGGCTTCAATGTGGTCCCCTTACTGCACTTAAGGAAATGCTTAATGTGGAAGCTTATGAATACATTTGACAACATTGTGTACAGGAACGGTTCAGGGGCGAGGATTGTCTCTACCAGCATGACAACGCCCCTTGTCATAAAGTCGCACAGATGACAAAATGGTAGATATCGAAATAGACGACAGAGGGATAGAGAAACAATTAAAATCGCTCGAAAGAGGAAAGGCCGCTGGACCTGATGGGATACCAGTTCGATTTTACACAGAGTACGCGAAGGAACTTGCCCCGCTTCTTGCAGCGGTGTACCGTAGGTCTCTAGAAGAGCGTAGCGTTACAAAGGATTGGAAAAGGGCACAGGTCATCCCCGTTTTCAAGAAGGGACGTCGAACAGATGTGCAGAACTATAGACGTCGATCAGTTGTAGAATTTTGGAACACGTATTACGTTCGAGTATAATGACTTTTCTGGAGACTAGAAATCTACTCTGTAGGAATCGGCATGGGTTTCGAAAAACACGGTCGTGTGAAACCGAGCTCGCGCTATTCGTCCACGAGACTCAGAGGGCCATAGACACGGGTTCACAGGTAGATGCCGTGTTTCTTGACTTCCGCAAGGCGTTCGATACAGTTCCCCACAGTCGTTTAATGAACAAAGTAAGAGCATATGGACTATCAGACCAATTGTGTGATTGGATTGAAGAGTTCCTAGATAACAGAACGCAACATGTCATTCTCAATGGAGAGAAGTCTTCCGAAGAAAGAGTGATTTCAGGTGTGCCGCAGGGGAGTGTCGTAGGACCGTTGCTATTCACAATATACATAAATGACCTGGTGGATGACATCGGAAGTTCACTGAGGCTTTTCGCAGATGATGCTGTGATGTATCGAGAGGTTGCAACAATGGAAAATTGTACTGAAATGCAGGAGGATCTGCAGCGAATTGACGCACAAGCACAAAATAGCAGGTCAGCAACTGGAAGCAGTTAATTCCATAAATTATCTGGGAGTACGCATTAGGAGTGATTTAAAATGGAATGATCATATAAAGTTGATCGTTGGTAAAGCAGATGCCAGACTGAGATTCATTGGAAGAACCCTAAGGAAATGCAATCCGAAAACAAAAGAAGTAGGTTACAGTACGCTTGTTCGCCCACTGCTTGAGTACTGCTCAGCAGTGTGGGATCCGTACCAGATAGGGTTGATAGAAGAGATAGAGAAGATCCAACGGAGAGCAGCGCGCTTCGTTACAGGATCATTTAGTAATCGCGTAAGCGTTACGGAGATGATAGATAAACTCCAGTGGAAGACTCTGCAGGAGAGACGCTCAGTAGCTCGGTACGGGCTTTTGTTGAAGTCTCGAGAACATACCTTCACCGAAGAGTCAAGCAGTATATTGCTCCCTCCTACATATATCTCGCGAAGAGACCATGAGGATAAAATGAGAGAGATTAGAGTCCACACAGAAGCATACCGACAATCCTTCTTTCCACGAACAATACGAGACTGGAATAGAAGGGAGAACCGATAGAGGTACTCAGGGTACCCTCCGCCACACACCGTCAGGTGGCTTGCGGAGTATGGATGTAGATGTAGAAAGTTGCATGGGTGGGGCAATGGTTTGTGAATAATAACATTCCTGAAATGGATTTTCCTGCCCAGAATCCCCACCCTACCCCAATGTAACATCTTTTGGATGAGTTACAAAGTCCAGACCAAAGTAACCAACACCTCTATCTCCTGTGGTTTCAGCCCGTAAGGAATAACGAGCCGCCATTTCGCCACAGACATTCAAGTACCTTCCTGGAATTCTCCCCAGTGGAGCCAAAGCAGTCACAAAGTCGACTAACAGATGTCCGGATAATTTTGAGCAGATAGTCCATTTCTTTTCGTCTTGTGGTATCCTGCCCACTGGAGTAATATAGGGTGCCTAGACTGCTGCTTTCTCGAATAGCTAAACAACAACTCAACCAAATCACATTAATGGTTTTTGTTACAATAAAGTAGATTGAAAATACTTAACTTGGCGTTTGTAGAAAGATTAGTCGCAAGCAGTTGGTGACATGCAAATAATCAGTGTCCTTCAATGTATACAATTTCCATGATAGTGAATGATACTGTTCACAAGTGACGGCTCGTCTTCCAGTGCTGGTCTTCTACTGCAGCCGAGGTTAGGTGGCGCGTCGCTTTTGTTCTCATCGTGTAGAGGCCGCTCTTGTCGTGGTGACGTCCTCGTCAGCATACTACTGGCTGACGTCGTCTCACAGCCCTCTCTGCTGTATCGCCCTTGATCTTCGTGCCGGCGCCTGTCGTTATGCCGAAACACATCTGTTTATTGACAGTCAAATAAAAGAAATTTACGATTTACTCTTAAGTCCAGTACTTCTTCTCAGCTTCATTGCACACAAAATACTTGTGTCCTTGCTTAGCGACGTTTTTAAAAGCCAGTAGGAAGACAAATAATCTCCAATCACAACGTGAGAGTTCGTTTAGATGAGCCGAAAACAGATGTGCACTCTGAAATCCGGCACTCAGAATTACACTAAATGACAATGCAAAGCCTGCAGTGCACAACCTGAACATCGTTCCTATAATGTTGAGTACCCAACGGAAAATACACTCATATTCAGGAAAAAAACGGAACACCTTGAACTACTAGATATAAGACGCTTATATTCACAGGACTTGTACATTGGTATGCTCTGCAGAAAGGATTAGCATGTGAAGCATGCCGGCCCCATGTTTCAAGGTCAACATCGATATCACGGCGTAACACCACGTACAGGTAAAATGTGCGTGCGGCTCTCCTTGTCGCTATAAACCGAAGGTGATGTATCAGTGTTACTTGAACAGACGTGCAGGATGCCTTGCAGACGTTTGCGCGAACTGCACTGTCAAATCAATAAGTTTGAAAGAGAGTTTGTTGGAATGAGAAACTGTGACGCATCCATCCGGGAAACTGGTGCTCGTGTGGGACGAAGTCTTTCGGCAGTGCAACGGGTGAGAGCAGAATGATTCGCGGAAGGCCGTTGAACACGACGAGATGGGTCAGGTCGCGCCACCCAGACCACTCCCGAGAAGATGGACACCTCATCAGAATGGCACTGCAGGACAGATCTGCGTCCTGCTCGGCGCTACAGTGTAACACATCGTACACTATCAGCGGTGAGAGTCCGCCGTCGTTTATTATGGCTTGGGTTACGTGCACATCATCAATTTCTCCGACTACCATTAACAAATGAGCAGAAACACACTAGATGGCAATGGTGAATGGAACGACGTCACTGGGGACAGAAATGGCATCAGATAGTCTTATCGGACGAATCCAGGTTCTGTTTGATTGAAAATAATGGCCGCATTTTGGTTCGCCCCAGGGAGGTGGAGCGGCATCACAGTGACTGCATTCGCACAAGACATATACCGCAAACTCGAGGCGTTGTGGTGTGGGCTGCTACTGTACACAACCAAAAATCACAGTTAGTGAGTGTTCAGGGCACTGTGACCAGAGTAACTTACGTGAATGACATTCTGCGACCCGCACCCATTTCCTTGCCGCACGACAACCCAGTCACTATTTATCAGCAAGACAATGCACGATCACATATTGCTGCACGAACATGTGCCATCTTGGGGTCACAGGACGTCAGCCTTTATCTCTGGCCCGCCAGATCACCAGACTTGTCGCCATTCGCAAACGTGTGGGATATGGTGAAACGACGGATGCAGCATTGTGACCCAAGCCAACCAACACAGATGAACTTTCGAACCAGGTGATAATTCGTCATGGGTAGGTATACAACAGGGCGCCGTTCGAGCCTTATATGGGTCAGTTGATGCCATAACGCATGGAACAACTTATCAGGGCCCATGGTGAACCCTGTGCCTGTTAGGCAGCAGGACACATGCTTAACCGAGATGACTGAAATGCTAATCATTTCTATAGAACATACTGATGTACATGTCCTGTGAATATGAGTGTTCTGTCTATAGTCGTTCAAAGTGTTCTGTTTTTTCTGAACATGAGTGTAGTTTTCCGTCTACACTGGCTGAAGTAACGAAACTTTAACCCTTTCAGACCCGACTTTTTTCTGGAGGAAGGAAAATTTTTATTTATGTAGTAATGAATGCTTTTAGATGATTTTTTAAAGATTTTATATGCAAGTTTTATACAAAGCTCTATACCCGTTTTCGAAACATATTTCGCATATTTGACTTCATTATATTGACCAAAATAACTAATTACGAAATTTTCTCTATTGTAATAAATAGTAAAATGTTCATTCAGTAATTATCATACAAAATAACAATAACAATATTCGAACATACGGTGCAATATATCGAACCAAACACAACCCTGTATGCTGGCCGGAGTGGCCGAGCGGTTCTAGGTGCTGCAGTCTGGAACCGCGCGACCGCTACGGTCGTACGTTCGAATCCTGCTTCGAGCATGGATGTGTGTGATGTCCTTAGGTTAGTTAGGTTTAAGTAGTTCTAGGGGACTGATGACCTTAGAAGTTAAGTCCCATAGTGCTCAGAGCCATTTGAATCACAACACTGTATAATGTTTTTCATCAGTTGCTACGCTGTCTTCCTGATATTTTCTCAGTGAAGCCCAACAGTTGGCAGCACTTGCACATGAAGGAAAGATCGAACTGACAAATGTATGCTTCAGGTTACCATTGGTAAAAAATACTTCTATTGCATCCAGGACACAGTAAAATTTAATGTTCACAATTGTAGTCAGGGGTCTGTAAGGGTTAATTATAACCATTCTGTCTGCCCACATTAGTTGAGTGGTCAGCGAGACGGAATGCTACGCCAAGGGGCCCGAGTTGATTCCCGGCTGGGGCAGGAGATTTTCTCCGCTCAGGCACTGGGTGTTGTCCTCATCATCATTTCATCCCCATCTCTGAAGCTCAAGTCGCCCAATGTGGCGTCGAATGTAATAAGTACTTGCTCTTGGCGGCCGAACTTCCCTAAATGGGGGACTGCCGGCCCACAATGCCGTACGCTCATTGCATTTTTCATAACCATCCTGCGTATCTGCCGATCGTCGTTGCTGGCGCGCACTATCCGCGAAAGGAATTAAATCATGCCTCATTGTGTCTTGTGGAGTAAATATTTAGATGAAGATTTTGAATCCTTTCTGTCGATGCGGTGTCAAATTCAGGCTTTCACTGGTTACTTTTTTTTCTTTTGTCCTTTATGTTTATTTCAGCACATAGTTCTTGTTCTGCCATTATTAAATATCCAAACTGTACAAACTCTTCGTTTTTCTCTGGTTCTAGTGCGCCCAATTGACGGGTATTCCGTGGAAGCCGATACTGAAGTGTTCGAGGGGAAGAGAGGGGACTGAATTGCTGAAGGCCAATGGCGACTTGACAGAGGCCCTAGGCCCTGAGATGGAAGGCGTACCAGCCATCACATTCAACAGGGTAAGTCGGACAGCTGTCGCGTCGCGAGACTGAACACATTAAAGCGCTACAGTGCACCACACGAGTTTATTTTGCCAGGTTTATCATGCGGGACTACTTGGGTACAAAGCAGAGCGTATTCAGCTAATAACTGCCTACTACGGTGTCTTTTTAGTAAAACACTCTCTAGTTGAAATATATTATGTTACTGAACATAATCCGTCAGTCCAAAAAGTTATGAGATTCCCCTCCCTTCCTCTGTCCTTTTCCCAGGCTTCCTCCCCCCCCCCCTTCCGTCCTGTTTTTTCCCCGCCTGCCCTCTCTGCCACTCTTCTCTCCCCCGAGTCCTTTTGCATTCCCCTCCTCTGCCTTTCCCCACTCCATCTGCCCTGCCTCCTTATGAGTCCTCCCTCCGTCGGTTCCCCCCCCCCCCCCATTTGGTTTTTCCTCTCATCCCCCTTCTTTTCCCCTCATCTTGTCCAGGTCCCCCCCATCTTCCCTGTCATCTTCGTGCCAAGTTTAAGTGCAGCCGCGCGGGATTAGCCGAGTGGTCTTAGGCGCTGCAGTCGCGGACTGTGCGGCTGGTCCCTGCGGAGGTTCGAGTCCTCCCTCGGGCATGGGTGTGTGTGTTTGTCCTTAGGATAATTTAGGTTAAGTAGTGTGTAAGCTTAGGGACAGATGACCTTAGCAGTTAAGTCCCATAGGATTTCACACACATTTGAACATTTTTTTTAAGTGCAGTGTTTCAAGTGAGTGTTAAGCGTTGTGCGTCTTTTCCAAAGTGTTGCGAAGGGAAATCATACTGTCGCTGGGTGTGATTGCGAACAGAAACCAGACTGTCGACGTGTTTTTTTAATTGTCTGTCCACTATTCTACCTGTCTGCTTCCTGGGTATTTTATTAGCATCGCCACCCTTTGTTTTATGTTTTAACTTCCACAATTTTCCGCCATTTTACAATTTAAGTCACCGTTTTTATCGCTTGCTTTTATTGTTTATTATCTTCTTCTTATGTTTTAAAAATTCTGTAGGCTGAAGAGCAGCGTACTAAGCTGCTGCCAGCCCGCCCCCTTCGGAGGGAATCGAAACTCAATAAAGGGAAAAAAAGTTGTGAGACAGGTTCAGTGAAAAATAGAGAAAAGCTAAGACTGCGTTTTTAATGCTTCACGTGTTGTAATTAATTCCCTCACACTTTAGTGGAACACAAAGAACGTTGACACACCCTTGCGAAACGTCAGAAGTCGTCTGACTCGCACGCCACATTGACTTGAATGTCAGTTTTGTCGTCAAAGCATTGAGCCTTCATATGAATTTCCACACTATGTCGTTATGTGGTGGGTCCGTATTGGTAACATGACAACAACAAGTCTCTTCACCAGTGATGACTTTTTCCAAAAATAAAATGTTCGCGTTTTGCAATTCAGTCAAGTCGTGGTTGGCGTCCACGCGTCGTTATATTTGAATGGAAGTCAAGGTGTGCGGGGTTAGCTTTTCACTTTTCTCTTCTTCAAAACGTTATGAAGAATGTCTTTTATTCTGTACTTGGGGTGTTCTGTTCCTTGCTCCATGGCGATTTATAACACAACATCACTAGTACACTACGGCCGCAAGTCCACAACTTAACACTGCCTTCTCCCAACTGAATGGTCGAATACACATGTCTGTTGTTTGCAGTTGTTAGTTCAAGCTGCCACCGTAGTCACTGCGCTGACGTCTCCTCTCCACCAGTAAAAAAATCGGTATCGGGACTTTTTGGGCAGACGATGCATAGATGAGGTGTACTTGTTTTATTGCTGAGCTAGTAGCGAGCACATGACCATCTACAGCGGATTCTTATTGTATATATTGTCTACTTAGCACAATGCAAAGGCACTTTGTGATAAGGTCTTGTTCAAAAAATGGCTCTGAGCACTATGGGACTCAACTGCCGTGGTCATTAGTCCCCTAGAACTTAGAACTACTTAAACCTAACTAACCTAAGGACATCACACACATCCATGCCCGAGGCAGGATTCGAACCTGCGACCGTAGCAGTCGCACAGTTCCGGACTGCGCGCCTAGAACCGCGAGACCACCGCGGCCGGCATAAGGTCTTGTTAATTACCCAATTTATATTCTTCTTCTACTTCTTCTCTTCTATGCTTCCATGCTCCCAGAGTTTGGCATCTCCTTCCAAGGCAGTCCTCTACAGTTCACATCATCCTTCACCTGGTCTCTTCATCTTTTTCGTGGTCTTCATCCAGATTCTGTCCATTCTAGGACTCTTCTCCGAAGTCTTTCTGGTCCCATTCTTTTTATGTGGCCAAACCATTTAACACTACTGCTCCTCATGGTTCCTCTTAGGGACTTCATCTGCAGGGTGTTTCGTATTATTTCATTCCTTATCCTGTCCCTTGTCATCTTAACCAGGATCTCTCATGGCAAGTACATCTCTGTCGCTTGCATTCACCTCAAATTTTTCTTTGTCCAAGTCCAGCCTTCTGATCCATAGCTCAAAACTGGCAAATAATTTGACTTGTACATCATGATCTTTGCTTTGGCAGGTGCTTTTCCATTTATGATTATGTCCAATACACAATAGTAAAATTTCGAATAATTTTCTGTTCTCTCCGAAATTTCATCCTCGATGTTTCCTTTCTTATTTAATTTATTTCCTAGATACTCGAAAGCATATATTTTCTTAATAATTTTCCGTTGCAAGTTACATCCTTCTTTTTCTCATTTTTCATGTCGATTTTTATTACTTCACGTATTGTTAAGCTTATTTCCATGCCTGCCTCTTCAATTACTCTCTGTCATGCGTTTAGTTGTTCTTCCAATTTCTGCTCATTGTCTTCCCACATCATCGCATTATGATTTTGATACCATCTGCTGTTGGCCCTTGGCGAACTTTCCCTATGATGTTGCCCATAACTACACGGGTGAGAGCATACGTCTTTGCCGAACCTCCCTGTTCGATATAAACCATTTCTTTACTACCTTCTGTTATAACATAACTAAGGCATTTCTTGTGCATGTTTGTGATTCTCAGTTGCATTCCATTTGACAGTTCCAGTCTACTCAGTCCTTCTATTCTAAGAGTGTCATAAAACTTCTTTATATCTGTGAATGAAACTACTATGTGCCACATTCCCATTTCTTTTCTGCAACCTGTCTGGCTGCATATATGGCATCTACAGTTGATCTTCTAGGTCGAAATCCTTGTTGTTAGTCTTGTCTTAATTGTGGTTCTATCTTATTCCTCATTTTCTGTAAAATTATCATAAATCTTCATGCAGGAGCACAGTAGTGCAACCCTCTGTAATTCTCACAGAGCGCCTTGTTACCCATCTTAGAAGTAGGTACAATAATTGCCATTCTCCAGCCATCAGGAATCCTTCCATATGTCCATACTATCCTCCTCACTCTATATAGCCACTGAATTCCGACAGGCCGTGCGGCTTTGTTCATTTCCACTATAATATCATCTACTCCTGGAGCTTTGCAGTTCAACTTCTGCAGATCTTATCTTTCTGTTTCCTCTATGATGGTTACATTTCTTTCGTCTCCCTCTGTGTTATGAAGTGTATTTGTTTCATCCTGTCCTTCATATAATTTTTGGAAATATTCAGTCCACACTTTCAAAGCTTTCTCTTCCCCCCCATATAGGTTTTCCTCTTTGTTGATGACTTCTGAAGTATTTTCTGTTTTGATTCGTTGTGTTACCTAATTTGCAGCATAATATCTTCTTGTCATCCTTTCTCTTCCTATTTTCTTCTATTTCTTTTGTGAATTTTTCCCAAGACATCTTACCCAGTTCTATCGTTTTCCCTTGCTGCCCTGCTCAGTCGTTTCCAATTGTCTCTGTTATGTCCCGTTCCCATTTTGAACCATTCGCTCCATGCGTTACTCTTCTTCTTGACAGCTTCTAAAGCTGTCTCACTATACCATGGAGTTCCTTCGTGCCTGACTTGTACTGATGTCCTTCCACATTGTAGTCAGCATGCAATCTTTTATGTTGCACAATTTGCTTTTCCCCGATTTCGCTAATTAGACGTCACGTGACAGTAGTAATTTCCTGTCATCTACTATTCTTTCTTTTCCTCCAGAACTCATTAATCTTTTCATCATTTCCTTTTTTTCTTTCTTCAAACCATTTCTTACGTCTTCCTATACGTATCCTGACTGGCAATCCTTGAAAATTTAAGATTTTCCCTCTGAAAACATTTTTCTGCTGCTACTTATGCTTTGGTGGTGTGTGTTTGTAATTATTTGATGTTACTTCCTTTTCCCAGAAAAAAGAAGGAAGATTCAGGTTTAATATCCCGTCGACATCGAGGTCGTTAGAGACGAAGTTTATGCTCGGAATGTTCCAAGGACGGGGAAGAATATCGACCCTGTCCTTTGAAAGGAAACATCACGGCGTTTGCCTGAAATAATTGAAGGGAGTCACGGAAAAAGTAAATCTGCTTGGCCGGAGCGGTATTCGAACCGTCGTTCTCCTGGTTGCGGGTCCAGCGTGCTGAAACTGCGCCACCTCGCTCGGTCCGTTTCCAAGAGATACTTGAAGATTTGTCTTGTCAGCCTATTGTGATTCATCCCGTACAAACTCCAAAAAATACCAGTGTTCTTTCCCTTATTGTTTTTGCAACTTCTGCTCTATCCTGAAGAATTACGTTATTGCTTCTTATAATTTCCATGCATCTGTGCTTCTTTTTAGGCTAAAATTTTCCTCGCCATTCTGCTCACTAATATTTGTAGCTTTTCTAATTCATAATTAAGAGCTAGTAGGATTACTTGCATGTTGTAATACCTAACTTAAACATTTCTTGATATACACTTACTATTATAAATATGTATGGTAGTTCTTTATCCTTACCATTTCCATTGCAATGGGTTTTGTATGTCTTTTTTTGCATAAGCTAACGACATGCGTTGATTACGTTCGTGTGACTATACAATTATATGCTGATTACCATGGTCGCATAATTGAGTAATTACATGAACATTATCAGCAAACGTCTTTGGCATGTGCTACAAAATTACCGTTCTCTAGAGCAAGTTGTTTTGAAACCATGTACAACTTTTGCTTATCATTCTATAAGAGTGGTTTGACCTTCGGTCTATTTTCAGAAACTGGGCGATCAGTTAGCTGCAATAAACGACTTCTGGGGCGAACTTTGCAAACATTTCCCGGTGAGTATGAAGTTTTCATTATTGGAACAATGTGTCTAGCTATCATGTCTACTTCTAAGCATTCTTATGTGATGAACTTCCTTGTTTGCGAGATTTTCTTTCTATGCATTTGTACTTCTGTAAACGTAAAGCGGCCAGAGTTCGGAAGACAAAAACTCTGGATGATTTACAGTGATTGAACTATACCAAATAAAATCGCCATAACTTCTGAACGGTTAGGGTTAGGACACTCAAACTGCACGGTTGGCCGCGGAGCATGATGGGAGTTAGAATGCGCATGCATGGTTTGGTATAGCGACGAAGCCCACTTTCATTTGGAGGGGTTCTTCAATAAGCAAAATTGGCGCATTTGAGGGACTGAGAATCGGCTCTTCGCGATCGAGAAGTCTCTTCACTCTCAACGGGTGACTTTGTGATGTGCTACGACCATTCACGGGATATCCCTCGATGGCACGGTGACTACCGAACAGTACGTGAAGGTTTTGGAAGATGATTTCATCCCCATTATCTGAAGATACCTTGACCACGACAAGATGTGGTTCATGCAAGACGGAGCTCGACCCCATCGAAGCAGGAGAGTGTATGATGTCCTGGAGGAGCACTTTGGAGACCGCATTCTGGCTCTGGTGTACCCAGAGGCCACTGACATGGGCTTCGATTGGCTACCGTATTCTCCGGATCTGGACACATGAGACTCCTTTTTGTAGGGCAATATTAAAGACAAGGTGTACAGCAATAACCACAAAACCATTGCTGAGCTGCTCGCTTTTCGTCTGCGCCATGTCGTCGACAATGATGGCAGGCATATCGAACATGTCATAACATAAATCCGAATATCTGCAGTGACGTTTACATGTTCAATAAAGTGCGTGCACGCCATGTGCACGCCGTAGTTTTTCTTCATGTAGTTCAGTAATTGTCACCGCGTATCTACTGTGCTTTGTTATGCGAGTTTTTTCAGTTAAAAAGCACGCAACAGTCCTGTGCCATAAATTCCACGAGGAATAAAAACGAACAGGTAAACGTTCAGTACACGTTCCTGATTCATAAAACAAGATAATGTATTATCTCTATGGTTCAGAAACACATTACATCCATTTTCAGAATGAATCACACTTTGCAAATCAAAAATGCATGGTAGTCCGAGACTCGAACCTGGCACCTTTGCCTCCAGAGGAAAATGCGCTACCGGTTGAGTTACCCAAGCACAGCCCTACTTCTGCCAGTACCTTATCTCCTGTCTTCCAAACTTCACAGAACTTCTCCTGTATACTTTTTTGCAGCGGCAACCCATTTTTAGAGGAGTGAGCAGGAGAACTTCGGCGAGGCCCCAGATGTAGCAGAAGAGGTACTGCCAGAAGTAGGCCAGTGAGGACGGGTCGAGAGTTGTGATTCATGATTGCAGCCAAACTGTTTTGTGTAATACTGGAGTTTTTTTCTTTTTGATGAAGGCGAAGAAAATAAATGCAGTTGCACTTCCAAAGTCTTAATTTTACTCTAAACAGTATTTAGTGAACAAAACCTTGAACATATTAGTATCATGCACAAAAATTTTTAATAAGCCATTCATATCATCAACGTAAATATCACATCTGCACCTTGTTGTAGTACACCTAATTTTTTGTTTTAGGATAACGTTTGTTCTGTGGAAACTGTTACAGTACTGCGTTGTAATTTCTGTAATTTACACATGACGATGAAAGTCGAGGGAAAACGTTCTGCAAGAAGAACTAAACATCATTTTATATTATTTAAAGTATTAAACATTTGATTGGCTGTGATCCAGCAACCGTACGCTGTTTTAATTACGGACGTATGTACAGCCACTTCGGTTGCACAAAATTTTGTCAATTGAGCACGGTTTCGATTTCACTAGGGAGATCTTGATCAGAATAAAAAATTACATGGAATATCTAAAAATATGACATGGACTGAAATGATATACATTTAATATTATTACCTCCATAAATTACGTACAAACAGAATGTACTTACATATAGTCACACCATGGTTTAAAACGCCGGAGCAAAAGTGCTTAAAAAAAAAATGGTTCAAATGGCTCTAAGCACTATGGGACTTAACATCTGAGGTCATCAGTCCCCTAGACTTAGAACTAATTAAACCTAACTAACCTAAGGACATCATATAAAACCATGCCCGAGGCAAGATTCGAAGCTGCAACCGTTGCAGCAGCGCGGTTCCCGACTAAAGCGCCTACAACCGCTCGGCCACAACGGCCGGCGAGCAAAAGTGCTCTCGTCAGACGGAAATGTCATAAGAATAAAAACTAAGCTGTAAAGGTATAACCAAACTGTCAACCATATAAAATACTCCGTGGAATATGACAACCGCAAGGTCACTTAGGACCAAGAGCGGCATAATACGACCGCTAGGGTCAGACTAAACGGCTAACACGCCGAGGCAGCCACGAGGTGGACACGAAAACAGTTTCGCGCCATCTAGCAGGAAGTAATCGACATACAGACAACTTACAAGCAAATAAGGCATTGCAAGGACAATTTGAAACACTACTGGTAACAAACAGGAACCGGTGTATGAAAGTTGCAACATAACGTAACCATATTTTTTTACACAAAACGCAGTTCAGGTAACATACGGATAAAACATAAGATTGGAAGGAAAAACGATGTTTAGGAGACTACATAGAGAAAAGTTTCGTCATTCAGACAGTTTTAATGAGCGGCTCTATACCTTGAAAAAAGTTTTTGTTGCGTAATTGCAGCTGTTCGTTAAGAATGAGACCGTCCTTTAGAGATAGATGTTTAAAATTTCTAGCTCTCCTAAGATGTTAAACTTAAATTCTTTTCTCTCTGAGTGCAAGATCTGGACGTCTTTTACATCTTTAGGATTATTCCCTGTGACAAATAAATGATTGCAGCGTCAGAACTGCGTGGTGAAGCTAAACGTTGCAGTTTCTGTTGGTGGCACCGAGCGCCGATTACGTCAGCATTTCCCCTCACACGGCTCCGCCTACCGCAAAGACCAACCTTTCATTCAGATTTTTGTTCATCATTTTGAGTAACTGTTTTCGAAGAATGCCCATGTGAAAAAATAGAACAGCGCTATTCTTTCACATCGGAACTACTCCATTCACCCTCCCCCCCCCCCCTCCCCCACTCTCACACACACGGTGTAATAATCGGACTTCTTCTTTTGTGCCACATATACTTGCTTCACACAGCCAAACAGAAACATTAGACGTGATGAAAGCTCGAAAAGTACTAAGACTCATTCACAAAGTGAAATTAAAATATTTACCAAAGATTTTGAAAAAATATATAATATAAAATAAATATATCGACACTCGATACTGCCATTCTGATATCTGTATGTCTATATATAGATGAAAATATCGATGAAATACATCGATATTTTTGGAAAATGATCGCTACATCGATATTTAATCATCGGCCCTACTTCCTCTATCCACCTCTGCATTGTGCGTCAGTTCGTAAGTTTGCGAGTTTAAGTTACGAATTCTGTCAGAGGATGTCTCTACTGACTCATTTTGTTTCGTGTTAACCCCACGAGCTTTTTCCTGAAAAATCTGGAAATATTTTGCTTGTGATAGCGTTGGGTAAGCACTACGGCCAGCAGGTTCGTCTTTTCCTTAGGATTTCACACCATACGACATACGTCTAAGCGTCATCCGTTAACTGTGACTTAACTGTAGAGGGACAGGTCGCATTGGACCAATTCCCTAACGGAGCTGCTTCTTCACATCATCCAGAAAGGCTGGGATGCTTTCCCAGGAAAAGGTGTAATGAGACTAGTGTTGCCATAGGATCCACGGATGGGATAGGAACGTTTACACTGAAATGACAAAAATCATGGGATACCTGCTAATATCATGTCCGACCTCTTTTTGCCCGGTGTAGTGCAGCAACTCAACGTGGCACCGAGTCAACAAGTCGTTGGAAGCCCCCAGCAGAAATGATGAACGATGGTCCCTCTATACCCGTCCATGACAGTGAAGGCGTTGCCAGTACAGGATATTGTGCACGAACTCACCTCTCGATTATATCTCATAAATACTCCATGGGATTCACGTCGGGCGATCTGGGTGGCCACAAATCATTCGCTAGAATTGTCCAGAATGTTCTTCAAACCAATTGCGATCAGTTGTGGCCTGGTAGAATGGCGCATTGTCATCCATAAAAATTCCATCGTCGTTTGGGACCATGAAATCGATGAATGGCTGAAAATGCTCTCCAAGTAGCCGAACATAACCATTTCCGGTCAATGATCGGTTCACTTGGACCAGCGGACTAAGTCCATTCCATATAAACACAGCCTACACGACTGTGGACCGAGCCACCACCACCTTGCACAGTGCCTTGTGGACAACCTAGGTCCACGACTTCGTGGAGTCTATGCCACACTCGAACCCTACCATCAGCTCTTACCAGCTGAAATCGGGACTCATCTTACCAGGCCACGTTTTTCCAGTCGTCTAGGGTCCAACCAAAGTGCTCACGAGTCCATAAGAGGAGCTGCAGGCGATGTCGAGCTGTTAGCAAAGGTACTCGCATCGGTCGTCTGCTACCGTAGCCCATTAATGCCAGATTTCGCCGCACTGCCCTAATGGATACGTTCATCGCTCGTCCCACATTGATTTCTGTGTTTATCTCACGCAGTGTTGCTTGTCTGTTAGCACTGACGACTCTAAGTAAACGCCGCTGCTCTCGGTCGTTAGGTGAAGGCCGTCAGAAACTGCGTCGTCAGTGATGAGAGGCAATGTCTGAAATTTGGTTTTGTCGGCACTCTCAAAATATTGAATTCCCAGATGATTTTCGAAATTGAATGTCCCAGGCGTGTACTTCCAAGTACCATTCCTCATTCAAAGTCTGTTAATTCCTGTCTTGTGGCCATTATGGATTTCGAAACCTTTTCACGTGAGCCACATTAGCACAAATGACTGCGCCGCCAAAACACTGCTCTTTTATGACTTGTGTACGTGATATTACTGCCATCTATACAGGGTGTTACAAAAAGGTACGGCCAAACTTTCAGGAAACATTCCTCACACACAAAGAAAGAAAATATGTTATGTGGACATGTGTCCGGAAACGCTTACTTTCCATGTTAGACCTCATTTTATTACTTCTCTTCAAATCACATTAATCATGGAATGGAAACACTTTGTTACAGGAAATGTTCAAAATGTCCTCCGTTAGCGAGGATACATGCATCCACCGTCCGCCGCAAGGAATCCCTGATGCGCTGATGCAGTCCTGGAGAATGGCGTATTGTATCACAGCCGTCCACAATACGAGCACGAAGAGTCTCTACATTTGGTACCGGGGTTGCGTAGACAAGAGCTTTCAAATGCCCCCATAAATGAAAGTCAAGAGGGTTGAGGTCAGGAGAGCGTGGAGGCCTTGGAATTGGTCCGCCTCTACCAATCCATCGGTCACCGAATCTGTTGTTGACAAGCGTACGAACACTTCGACTGAAATGTGCGGGAGCTCCATCGTGCATGAACCACATGTTGTGTCGTACTTGTAAAGGCACATGTTCTAGCAGCACAGGTAGAGTATCCCGTATGAAATCATGATAACGTGCTCCATTGAGCGTAGGTGGAAGAACATGGGGCCCAAGCAAGACATCACCAACAATGCCTGCCCAAACGTTCACAGAAAATCTGTGTTGATGACGTGATTGCACAATTGCGTGCGGATTCTCGTCAGCCCACGTATGTTGATTGTGAAAATTTACAATTTGATCACGTTGGAATGAAGCCTCATCCGTAAAGAGAACATTTGCACTGAAATGAGGATTGACACATTGTTGGATGAATTATTCGCAGAAGTGTACCCGTGGAGGTCAATCAGCTGCTGATAGTGCCTGCACACGCTGTACATGGTACGGAAACAACTGGTTCTCCCGTAGCACTCTCCATACAGTGACGTGGTCAACGTTACCTTGTACAGCAGCAACTTCTCTGACGCTGACATTAGGGTTATCGTTAACTGCACGAAGAATTGCCTCGTCCATTGCAGGTGTCCTCGTCGTTCTAGGTCTTCCCCAGTCGCGAGTCATAGGCTGGAATGTTCCGTGCTCCCTAAGACGCCGATCAATTGCTTCGAACGTCTTCCTGTCGGGACACCTTCGTTCTGGAAATCTGTCTCGATACAAACGCACCGCGCCACGGCTATTGCCCCGTGCTAATCCATACATCAAATGGGCATCTGCCAACTCCGCATTTGTAAACATTGCACTGACTGCAAAACCACGTTCGTGATGAACACTAACCTGTTGATGCTACGTACTGATGTGCTTGATGCTAGTACTGTAGAGCAATGAGTCGCATGTCAACACAAGCACATAAGTCAACATTACCTTCCTTCAATTGGGCCAACTGGCGGTGAATCGAGGACGTACAGTACATACTGACGAAACTAAAATGAGCTCTAACATGGAAATTAAGCGTTTCCGGACACATGTCCACATAACATCTTTTCTTTATTTGTGTGTGAGGAATGTTTCCTGTAGGTTTGGCCGTACCTTTTTGTAACACCCTGTATATATGTGCATATCGCTATCCAATGAATTTTGTCACCTCAGTGTTCGTCCGCCCCCGGTAGCTGAGTGGTCAGCGCGACAGAATGTCAATCCTGAGGGTCCGGGTACAATTCCCGGTAATATCGGAGATTTTCTCCGCTCAGGGACTGGGTGTTGTGTTGTCCTATTCATCATCATTTCATCCCCATCGACGCGCAAGTCGTCGAAGTGGTGTCAAATCGAAAGACTTGCACCCGGCGAAAGGTGTATCCGACGGGAGGCCCTAGTTACACGACATTTACATTTACCTCAGTGTTCTATGGTCTTCGTACACATCCCCGTGATTGCATCAACCCATGCATGGCATGTAGTGTTACTTCTTGTATCCGCATTTCTTCACTAGCCTGTCATCGTTCTGTTTTATTCTCGAATAATGAGGTTACATTGCGTTTCAAAACTTCAACGGTTTGACTCAAAGTTATTAATGCGTTTCTGGTCGTCGTTTTGTTACTTCCATTTCGACATACGGGGTGTTCAAAAAGTCTCTCCGCAGTGCCGTATGATTGTTAGCCGCCCATGCCGTATGACGCAGTGAATATACCGAAATGAAACTCAGTGAAATACAAGTGATTAATTTATTGAATATTCATTTTTACTTACAAATTTTCACATTAAATGTTGAAAGGGTCCCCCCTGTTGTTGAATACACAATTCATTTCGTCTAATCATGTTTTCAAACACAAGCTGTAACATTTCTCCTATAACAAAAGCAGTGAAAGTGGATATTGCAGTTTTCAATTCATCGGTGGATTTTGGACGGTTTTTATAGACAGTTGCTTTCACTGCAAAAATGGCTCTGAGCACTATGGGACTTAACGTCTGAGGTCATCTGTCCCCCAGAACTTAGAACTACTTAAACCTAACTAACCTAAGGATATCACACACATTCATGCCCGAGGCAGGATTCGAACCTGCGAGCGTAGCGGTCGCGCGGTTCCAGACTGAAGCGCCTAGAACCGCTCGGTCAATCCGGCCGGCTGCTTTCGCTGCACCCCAGAAGAAAAAGTCAGGTGGTGTTAGGTCAGGCGATCGTGGGGACCAAAGTCCCTCTGAAATTATGCGATTACCAAAAACATCAGCAAGCAGTGACATTGAAATGCGAGCTGTATGCGCGGTTGCGCTATCTGTTGAAAATAAGCGTTCAGTATTTCACTTTACACAAGTTCTCTTATGAATGGGTACAGAATATCACTGCAGTATCGTTGTGCGTTTATTGTTTCGTTAAAAAATATGGGACCCACAATCCGACGTCTAGAAATTGGAATCCAAACTTCTATTTTCACAGAATTAAGTGGTTCGTCATTAATACACAATGGATTTGCAGTACATACGAGAATTTTGAGAGTTCATGTACCCGGATGAATAAAACCACGCCTCATCAGTGAAAAACGTTTCATTAAGAATATACCTTCCATTTTGTTCAATGAAATTTTTGAACCAATGACAATAATGCAGTCTCTTGCCATGATCAGTATTTTTCAGTTCTTGCACGACTGTCGCTTTGTATCGGAAAAGTTCTAATTTTTTCCTTACAGTTGTATAGGCCGTTCCGACACTAACATCGATTTCCTGGGCGAGTTTTCTTACTGGCTTTTATCGGAAATATCGAGTAGTTTATCCTCAGGCATCTGTCACTGAACCCGTACTTCCAAATTTGTTAATCAAATCTCGCACAGTATCGCGATGTGGGAGTGTTGTCTCCGTGAAAACTGAATTAAATGTTTCACGAACTAAAACTGTGTACTTACCGCCAGCTTTGAACACATGTTCGACTAAAAACACACGTTCTTCATTGGTTAGCATTTTAACAGTGACAAAAACGAAACAAACGAACAAAGGAATTAAACTTCAAACGTTCACGTCAACACGTAACGACAAAGACCAACGATACTACTGCCACCGGCTGAGATAAACGAAACAGTGGAATTTTGGTAGAGTCCACTCGAAGGGAAGTAACCCAGGCAGGCGAACAAGCATACGGCACGCGCGGGTAACAATCATACGGCACTGCAGAGAGACTGAAACCTAGTATTACGACACAATATGAATCAAAACCAACTATATTAACCTTACGTATCATAGCCCAACGTGACTCATTGCACCGCCGGGCTTCATGACCATGACTTCTACAAGTTTCACGCTTTATTGGCACTGCCTTAGTACATAGTAATTCTTGTCCTGATAGATTAGTCAGCCTAAGTACCGTTGGCTATAAGTTACCCCAAAACTGTGAAAGATCTGCAGAATCTTGTTGCCTATAAAGTGTCACTTTCAATTTCATATGCAGATCCTTCCTACTCAACTTAGCCCCCAAAAATAAAAGAAAGAGGCCAACAAAAATTGGTCACTGAAAGCACCGAATAGTGACAGGTTTCGATGGCTGCTGGTATACAGGTACGGCTCCCTGATGGTAACGAAGCTGTCATCAGCACCTCTGGCGTACAGCGTGTTGAACTGCAGTTTATTCTGGCACTAAATTTTTGCTCACTCCAAATTTGTAGGTGCCTGTCAGATGCGTGGCGTGGGTAGAGGAGCGGTGGTGCCGTTGTGGAGTCATGTGCATTGCCAGGGTGCTGATGAGACATCATTAAGTTCACAGTCGTCTATTAGCAAATAGTAGCCATGCTGAACGCGCGTTGCTCGACGGTGCAGTATGGTATATCAGTGCCCGGCAAGGAATCAGGAGACTCAGACGTCTGGAGTCAGTGCTGTGGTCCCGTCATTGTAAGATCCAGTGGCCAACGATTTGCTACAGCCAGAATGCCTGTGGACGTCTGTCACAGCCTCAGCACTCTCCTTGAGTGAAGCTGCATGCTCTTGTTGCCTGTTGTATAGAGGAAAGTCCCAGCAGCAACATGGAGGGCAGCTCGAGATACGGTCCCAACACACAGCCAGTGAGGTGGTACTTACACCGCCCAGGAGTGACAGCACAGGCGCCCTGTCCCCAAGTTGAACAGCTTGTAATGCACCGATTGCTTCTTCATTCATGGAAGAGTGGACCAGCCCTCATCTTTAGTCAGTCACCATTGTGTCCAGCAGGAGCGTAGCTCACATAGTTGAAGTTCCCCCAATGGCTAGATGGTTGCGGATCCGTAGCGGTTGACTCTAAGACGGCAGCGACTGTAGACACATCTTAGTTTTTACCAGCGCTTCCTGAAACTTGTGAGGTTCACCTTCCTTCGGTATCTGTGATGCACATAGAATGGCCTGCTTCTGAGAATGAGTGGAAGGAAGGTGAGGGTTTTATAGCAGTCGATAAACTGATGCCCCTCTATGCATGACCGAACATTCTCCCATTTTCTTATCTTGACAGCGCTCTTAGCTGGCCTATTGTTTAACTTCGGGGTTTCAGAGCGTCCCCTTACGCAAGGTTTGTAGCCTGAAAGACGTTCTTGTGTCGTGTCTAGGTGAAGTTGCTACATGTAGCCCCGTTACAGAAGAGCATTGCGTCTGAAACTGTTGTCTAATTAATGAATCAGCGTCTCCTGGAGTTCTCTCTCGCATATTATGGGCTATAAGCTCTTTGTCTGTTTGTACTTCAGTCCTTCCAGATGTTTACATTCGTTATGCCACCGTTGCGTGCCTGGTGGATATGTTCCACTTAGAATCGTGCCAACTGATCTTAACAAAATTTTATTTGTACACTTCATTGCTATTCTGTACTGCAATTGTACTTTGTCCATTGATTAACTGGGCAGTGTCTCACCAAACGAGTTTCTATCTTCTTCCGCCGGTCGGTGTGGCCGAGCGGTTCTAGGAGCTTCAGTCTGGAACTACGCGACCGCTACGGTCGCAGGTTTGAATCTTGCCTCGGGGATGGATGTGTGTGATGTCCTTAGGTTAGTTACGTTTAAGTAGTTCTAAGTTCTAGGGGACTGATGACCTCAGATGTTAGTCCCATAGTGCTCAGAGCCATTTTCTACCTTCTTCCCATCGGTGGTGCTCAACTTATAAATTTTTTGTGTACTTTTGGACAGTTACTAATAAAACACTCACTGAAATTGCAGTTTTTTGTGTTTTTCCAAGCTTATAAACACTTTTCTTGACAACAATAGCTGTATCACTATGGATGAACACTGTTGTTTTATGTTCCCGTATTATGATTTTACTAATTATAACTTCCTTTTCAGGAACCTAAGCCAACAAAGTGTCTAACTCATTCCTACAAGACGTTCTCACTGCATGAAAGACTTCAGGATGGCACAGACGGAAAAGAACACAGCTCTGAGGAATTGTGGAAAAAGCGATCTCCTTTTGAATGGAACACAAAATACGCAAACTGCCCCGAGTAATTTGAGAAAATTACGGCAAACAGTTTATGGGAATAACCTGAAACAGTCGACACAGTAAAGGTTACTGAGCTAACTTATTTGTTATAAAACAACATACTGCTCTGTTTTGAGAAGTGATGGAATGGCATTTAGAAAATGCAATCAGCTGTGTGGTGACAACACTATGTAATTGGATTTTTCCATTCACTAACTGCATGTGGCAAGCCTTTCTTGCGTCACAAAATTTCCCTGATGGAAAAAGGCAAATTATTAAAAATGAGTCAGAATGATGATCTACCACAACCATATCCCAATAATTAAATATAAAATTTCATTTATCTGGACTTCTATTTTAGAAACAATCTAAGCATTACATATTTGTAATAAACAAATATATTCACAAAACACAAGGTAATAAATGATGAACTGCAAGACAAGTAGATATAACACTGAGTAATAAAGATGGGCGCCATTGGTAAGCTCCATTTTTACGAAAAATGTGAAAGACAGGGCTATAAAACATTTGAAAGAAAAATTGCAATAACAAGTTGTTGATGGTAAATCCAAAATAAAAAGTTTCATATTTCACACTTCTAAATAATGTACTTTTAATTATTATTTAACTATCTTTACATCTCTCTATTGTACAGACATTGTCAGACAAAGTTTGCTATTTCTATTTAATTCCTTTAATATGCTTGCAGTTATTTTCTCATGTTAAACTGCTCTGTTTTTCCTTTACTTTCGTGTTAACGATAAAGCCACTTTGTTTCATTATCGTACGCTGGGAATATGTAGTATACGACTTGTTTTAAATTTGTTGTCGCAGAGAAATGTACAAGAGGAGCAATGAACATAATGTTATACTACATATTTCATATATTATACTTGATACCCATCCACCAGTTTTTGACTTTTCAGTGTTTGTAGATAAGATCTGTAGGGGATATGTTAATGTTGCAGGCATTTTTTGCTGTAAATGAATTTAAATATTGTACATAAATAATTGTTACCACTGACAGCTGTTACTAACTTGTATGCTCTGAGGCTGGCTGTATGATCATGAAACCAAAATCCAATAAATAAATAATGTAAAAAACTCTTTAAATGTGTTGTTCATTTGTATCCTGCAACATGTATCAAACAATAATGAATACAAATTTATTAAGCTATAGTACTTGAAATATCTTAGCTGCACATCTCACTTTATATGTGCTGCAAAAATTATGGTAAACAGTGGAGTTTCGATGAACTGACAGGTAATTCTAAATAACGCTAAGCCAAAGAGCAAGATTTCCTACTTTAGAGTAGATGAATGAGCGAATGTACCTTAAGCATTTAGTACCTGAAAAATTATAATACGAATTTGAGAACTTACCCCAGACACAAAGTGAGTTTGTTGACATGTAAAGGCTGTCAGGGGTGTAAATATTAGTGTTCATACAGTTACTAGTGATAGTTACACATGAGTGACCTACACAGCACATAAAAGGAATATAAAATGTAATCTTTCACGCCCGGAAATATCATGTCCATTATAATTATCCGGGCTGTTATGGCGTGGTCGGTTGATTAATTCATCTCAGAATTCACCTCAGAATTCATCAACCGACCACGGCATAACAGCCCGGATAATTATAATGGACAGGGATATAAAAGTTGAATTCTTTGTACAAAGATTTTTTCACACGGAATGTCGTGTCCTGACACACGATAGAGGGAAGGCAGGATCTGAGGTCAGTCTGCAATTTCCGAGCGCTGAGGAGCAAATGTAGAAAAACAAATTCCCAGTGAAGGCAGGCTGATGACTTGGACCAGCGTCAAACGCTGTCACAGGACAGCTACGAAAGATGCGGATTTTGGGACTCGACAGAATGCTTGTAGCAGGAGACTTATGAAATTCAGGAGTCTAGTTAACTCTATAAAATTGCGATCAGAGTAACTACTACACAGAAGGCTAATTCTAAACATTAGGCAAAGCAAAGGAGGCAATTGATTGCACAACAAAAGTCAGTGTCTGGAGCCACGGGAGCAGGTGTTAACAGGAGCAGCGAGCACCAGCAGCACGTTCAGTGCAAACTTGAGAGCAGTACTCCAAGAAAGAGGCATGTCGGAGCTTACCAAGGCTGACCACGAGCAACACTGAGTCGGGGCCCCAGCGATCTGACTGAGAGCTCCCTCTGAGTACAAAAACATGGGTTTTCAAAGAATCGTGGCGGCACACTATTTCTCCCTTCCTATCGTCGACCCTCCAATCCACCAGCACGCAACAAGCTTCAGCCAATCTGGCGAGTCGTTCTGCATCTCCTGGCCAACCACATTTAGATTCCTCCCCTACTCTTACTCGGTAGGTAGGGATGCTTCTGGATTTTACATTAACAAACTCCAAGTTTGGTATGAACAGCGCCGCGCGGGATTAGCCGAGCGGTCTAAGGCGCTGCGGTCATGGTCTGTGCGGCTGGTCCCGACGGAGGTTCGAGTCCTCCCTCGGGCATGGGTGTGTGTGTTTGTCCTTCGGATAATTTAGGTTAAGTAGTGTGTAAGCTTAGGGACTGATGACCTTAGCAGTTAAGTCCCGTAAGATTTCACACAGATTTGATCATTTTTTATGAACAGCGTTCAGCTGAAAGCTAAACGTCACTGTCACTCCTATTATGGCCATCAACACTCGTATTTGATGTCAGTTGGCCACACTCACCGCCCTTCTGTGAGTAGGGACTGCTGTAGTAGCACCCTAACCTGTGTAAACCCACTGACGTTGCAGCTCTCAGGAGCTGGTATCAAGCTTGCTGTCTCTGCTAAGACGTGTCTTCGTGGCCATCTTCGAAAGTGACGCCTTACGACGGCGTATAGGCGGTGTATGGAGTCACCAGTTAATTCTCCGCAATGAAACTTCACCACTGGGACAGCTGCCCAGAGCATCTGAAATCTGCACGGCTCTAGTGTTCCTACTCGTATTTATCTCCGGTAACCTAAACGCTACCACTTTTGCCTGCTTTCTGCATTGTGTCTCTGATTTCCTACCTTGAAGTGCCCTAGATGGCTCCAAATAGCCTTGAGCGCAACAACGTACAAGTCATTATGCCGTCAATATATGACAACAAACGATGGATAGATACTAAACGGGATTATGAGCTCTTGCTAAGATTAGACTCCTAGCCATAGGAACAACGTATGACTAGCTTACATAAACTTAGGATTTACTGTTTGAAAAACTGGGGGACTCTGAGGTCTGCTCAAATATTCCGAATTTGATCAACTATTCGTGGTCGATACCCAACTGAGCGGGGAAAACTGAATCAAGACAAGGGAATTAGTTACTGACTTTTACACACATCAGTTAGAAATATATAATTACGTTCATCAATTCATCTGCCGGGATCAATATAATCATATGGAACGTTCTTTCTGAATGAGAGGAAACGAGAGGTTAAGCCTCAGTATAACACAATAAACTCTCATTGAAAACATGAAAATCTGAGACCTGCAAGAAGTGTTGCACTTCGGGAACGCCAGGCTGAATGCACTACGGTTATTGTAAAGAGAAACAATCGTTGAGCTATAAACTTAATTTATTTTCACATAAGCAAACTTAAAGGTTGAACAAGAAATAAAATTTAAGTTTGCCGTTACTTGTATTTTTGTAGCGAAACCATTTCAATAAACTGCGTTCTGGATACTGAGGGATATGGTCAGGAGACTTCATGTAAAATTAAAAGAAGGACAACATAAATTCACGCACGCACACGGTATTCACACTGAAAGAACAAGGATCAAATGAAGTTTGTCCTTCACCATGTAACTAATGACCAAGAGATTCTTGCCTTTCGGCGTAGTGTTGCAGTAAATAAACCAGCAAGGAGTGTCTACACTCGCTGCAAATCTATGCAAAAAGGGGAACAACATGGATGCCAGACTCAATAAAGTGAGACATTCACAAACTGTTCAAATATTTACGAATAAATCAATTAAACAGATATGTGCCACGATTAGAAAATATGACTGCAGTGGAAACGAGGAATCGATGAATACGCGCAACTGATAGCTCAACTGATTCATCTGAGTGCTTGGTTGACACGAACAAAGCAAATATTCAAGACTTGAATTTAATAATAAAAAAATAGATAGTGCTGAAGGTTCATAGAAGGAATTTACTGCCACGTGGTGTGCAACACAAGTCCAAGGTACAAAATTGCTATGAAAACCAAAAAGAATGACATTACGACAATAAATTAAAATATATTCACATGACGTCACAAGCACATTCACTCTTAGGAAAAACCATTGCATAGAAACCTGAAGCATTTCCTAGTGTAAGCATTTCCACACCAAAAGTTCTAGCAGAACAAAGTAAGTTCCAGAAAAAGTTGATAAAACCTATAGATAACGCCATTTGCTACTCTGTCTATACTGTGAAACATAGAGGCCCAAGCCGTAAAAGTAACCCCTTCAGAATCCTTAAGATAGCCAGAACACTTACACAACTCGTAACCCTACTTCCCTAATCTAACTCTTAAGGCTACGATCCACACTCACCAACAGCCCAACGCCAAGTGCAGAAGAGTGGGACTCTCCAAGTAGCCAGACCTGACCAGAGATGTCTCTTCCGCCACCAGTCTAACTATAGTCGGATGGATACTTAGAGGACACGAACTTCTGTGTCTCGCCGGAACACACTGACTGCTTTGTGACCATAGAAGATAGTAAGGTGCTTCCCTACTAAATACCATTGAAGTAATAAAATAAAAAGCACTCACATTCACTCACGCTTTCACACAGAGGATAATTAAAGAAAGGAAATGTAGAAGCACAAAATATAAGCAATGTAAATAGGAGCGAGGGCTTGCATGGGAACATAAATACGCATATGTAAATACCTTTAGAGACATGCAGAACACAGACTGTCTGGATCGTTCAGTTAATTTAGAATGAAATAACCATGTCCCAATGCTCAATTTTCTCATGGTTTGAGACAAGACTACTGAATTGAAATAGCATGTAACAGAAGAAAGAGTACAGGAATCGTTTCTGACAGAGAGTTTTCATAACCACCAGGAACCACGAGAAAGACTGTGCGGAGAATGTTCCTGCCACGCTAGGGCGCTCCCAAGCAGTCTTTAAGTATAAAAGACGCAATGCCGCAAACCACCACCAAAACCAACAAAATACGGCAACTGACAAACAAGCATTTAAAGAAAAAGGAACATCATGAATTATCTAAAGCTAAAAATAAGTATTTGAAATTAAAGTTGAACCGTGGCACTTAAATTTAGTGAAGGTGAAACATGGTTCTCATTTGGTCACAATAATTAATGTAATGATCACTGCGTCACTTAACAAAAGTTAGACTTAAGGAAAAGTTGATTGTTTTATCTTATGAAGTCCGCCACTTCATCCTCAGTCCAAGAGCCAAGCCAAAGCACAGCTTAACCAGATTCAAAACTTGAGAACACAACAACGTAATCGTGAAAAGAAAGCGCAACAATATTGTTTAAAAAACGTGAACAGAATACAGCAGAAATCACAATATTCAATACATCAAAAAGTTTAGGAATAACGCACAGTACACCAGCAAGGTAGACAAAATCAGTTAAAACAACAATAAAACACGTAAATTGGTCACTTAACCATATAGTAAAACGCATTATTAATAAAACCAAGAACACACCAATATTATGTAAAATAAACAGTTATGATGAAAATATTTAAAACTGAATGGAATTCTCACGAATTAAGAGTTCGTGTTTGAAGTACTCTTTACATTTGTAAAGAAAATGCTCAAAGAACCACTGAGTACAATTCAATAATTAATTACATGGAAATAAACTTAAACATGAGATAGAAATCAAAAATCAGACAAAAAATAATAGCAAAGTTATGAAAAAATAATGAGTGAGCCAGAAGTTCAATTGCAATTAGAAATGAGAGATGCCTGATTTAAAAGTTCACTCTCTATAGCATTTCTTACAAGAGTCTTTGAAAATGTTTATAGCATAACAGTGCACAAATAAATAGTTGAGAACATGAACTGAAACTTAGAATTTCTCTTGAAGCTTGCTAAAGAGTCAAGTGGTCAACAAACGTGATAAAGAAATGGTTCATGAATTACCAAACTTAAGGCATATGTCAGCTATGTCTGTTCTGAAGAATACATGCACAGGTTCTTACATTGCATCGAAAGCACAAATAACCGAGGCACTGTTTTGCCACACACAGTTGTCACAGTTTTGAGTCCCAATGGGAGAGGGGCTTGTCATACTGAGTTTCTGTAAGGTACTCGCCAACAGTTTCAGTGCACAATCTCGCCACCTCCGCCGCCTCAGCCATCTCTTTGTAGTGAACAGTTTCGTCTCTTCCACCTAGTCATCACGTTTTTCGTGGTCCTGTGGTGTGACACTTCCAGACGTCACCTGAATCCCCTTCCCCACCCCCCCCCCCCCCCCTACTGTGCTGCGTAGACTATTTTTTGTGATGTCTCTGTGCAAGGGTTGCATGTAATGGGGAGTACCCCTAACCAGCACAGATATTGATCAAGGTGCATGGCATGTGACAGCAGTGGCCGATCACACCCAGTGATTTTCCTCTATGGTCGTCTGATCAATTTATCTGGTGTAACAGCTGACATCCATTACAGCGCCACACACCCTCGGCCAGCCATCAGGTTCTCATAATTGATGCAGGAGCTTCATGTCCCATTAACTGTCGGATTTATTTTGACCAGAGGCACGCTCCTGCATGGTTCGGAATGTTTTGGTGAATCTGCCACTGCTCGTGTGCATGTCAACATGGCCAATTGCTTGCTCGCCCAGATGTGGAGCACGCTGAGTTTGGATAAGTGTGTCTGCTTGCTGCGATCACGCCACTTACAGACACTGATCCAGCGGTGAACAGCAGTCACTAGGTCAGATGGTGCCATCGGGTACCAGAGAGGGTGTGCAGCGCCATCCTCCCATGTTTGTCTACCTGTCCCACAGATGCCTTTGGGATTTCTGCCTGCAGTAGCTGAAATTTGGCCCTCAGTGACAGAGCTGCTGGCCACAGGCACTGAGTTGCGATACTCATTTTAACTACAATCAAGAAAGTATGTCCCCAAACAGCTTTATATTAGTCATGTTTTACAAAGTACCCACATAAATTTTTATTACTACCTTAAAGGTTTACATGAACATACTGCCCCAAAATTACTTTATAAGGTGGGCTCCTAAAAGTGGCTAAACTGCTGATTTTCATTTACAGAAAGTTTGTATCTTGTGTTGCCCAAAATGACTGTATAAGGAGGGCTTTAAAAATTTAAAGAACCAAAAAAAAAGACAATGAATCTTAATAGGTTACTTAACTCACCCTGCCAGTATATCCACATAGTTCCCCCATAATAGACTTCCTTCATTTAGCTCATCCTTCCTGGGCTGCCTAGATAATAATAGACTTCTTTCAAGGTGTACCAAATGCATCAAACCCAGCCTTAGCTCTCGCAACATCTGAAGAGCCCCAGAGGCTCAAATTATCACCATCTGCAGCAGAAGAAGGTCGCATGGGTGTTACAGATATTCAGATATTTCAACAGAAGTCGAGCAATACATTACAGCAGATTATTGTTCTAGACTAGCACATGATTAGTCCCATTCCATCAGACACATTCACATCCACCGTGGAAGATACAGTGTGGCTGTGTGTTAAGTGGCTCCACACAGTGCAGCTCAGTCTACAAGTCTGGAAGAGATTTGCGCAGTTTACCAGTATTGGAATTAATGGTAGTAGAAGTGCAGTAACTTTCCCATCATTTATTAATTTGCCACCAATCGAAAGGAACAAATTACACAGAAATATTATTAAAAGAATATAATTAAACATTTGTTGACTGAGATCGAATATATCATTAATCAATTGCTCTTGTGTATAGTCATCCAAAATATTAAAATAATTGTGGCAACAACCACCTTTTAAAGTTTCTTTCATTTTTTTGGTATAAATTTACTGAATTAGGATTATAATTAAGTCTTAACATTTCTTCAGAATTTGGATGTCTATCTTCGGTTCTGTATAACTACTTTTGTAAATTTTTTCGTTATGCTCAAATAACATAATAAATATATTTACAGTTTTCATCAAATAATTTTAAAAGAGTAAAAGTAGGCCTTAAACTTCCATTAACTGTTTCAGGTATGACACAAGGAAACAATTATCTATTTCTCTGTGTCTTTGTTGTATTGTTTCTAAAGCATTATTAACTATTCCATTTAAGTTTTGAAAATGATCTTCTCGAATTTTGCTTAAATTTTCCAATTGACCTTTATGACCTTTATACATTTCTTTCACTTCGTTTTTGATCTTATATTCTCCATGTTTCCAAAATGATGGTAAAACAACTTCATAAACGTAATCTTGAAAAACTATTGCAAAAGGCATTTTGAAACTCATAACTAAAGAATATAGACTGGTTTCATTGATAAATTTTGTTGAATTTTGTACATATTAAGATAGCACCAAAATGACACTGCTAAAATTTTCACGTTTTACAATATTTTTGTTTAACATGGTCTTTAACTGCTTTCCTAGGACGTTCATGTATTAAAAGATCAGCAACCTGATTTGGATAAAACGATGAATCATTCTGATCATAAATAATCATAAACAATAGCCTATTAGGAGCCCCTAGTTTAAGGAAACCATATCATGGCTCAAAGATTCATCGTTCACCTAGGTCTGGAAAACATTTAGTGAGCAGTTGAAGGCCAATCACAAGAAGAGACAAATTGTGTTTGACATAGGACAGAAGATTCTCTTGAAGTGTCACCGATTGCCATAAAAGGAACCCTTTGTGCAAGAAGCTTTTTGCTGTCGACCAGGGTCCATGTCAAATACTTCACCTGAGTGCTACTGAAGTGGAAGGTTGAAGAACCTGCAAGACATGCAGGCTCCACCATATCAGAGGCATAAAGCTATGAAAAAAATAACATAGGGAAGTGCAAAAGGAAGGTACTCTGATCCATTCAGGCGATGTATGTATGAGGCATGTGGTAAGTGGTCTCAGTTTTCTTATGGTGTATATATACAAGGTGAATATTGTGAGGTAACCAAGAGCCTTGTGGTTAAAACCAATAGGGAAATGCTACAAATCTGTAATCATATTAGATGTTGTATTATGTTTACAAATTCTTTTGATGTAGAAACTATGTGAATGTTATCTTGGTTTTGTGAGTTTTAGCTGAATATAACTGAAGCAACGCAGTTGAGAGTGAATTAAAACACATGATAGAATGATGTCCTGTAAGATTCAAATAAAAGAAAATGGGTGGAAAAGAAATGAGAGAATAGTTTTGTAGTTGGCTTATAACACAAACAGAAAGAAGAAATCTTGGGTGATGTTCCAGGTTGTCAGATCAAGATAAGGTTGACAGGTAGGCATGAGTAAGGAAATTGGTAAATCTGCTGATATTTATAAGTGATTATTGAAAAAGCATCCCTTGGGTCTTATCAAGTGAGTGATATTAACTTTTGTCAATGATATATTTGTTATACTGTTTTACATGCTTTCAATGTGTATGATGTAGTTAGTGTAGGTACTAATCATTTCACGTTAGGAAAGACAAGTATGACTGCTAGCTACTAGGGTGTCTATAGTATTGCATAGTGCAGGTTTATTTTGGGATAGCAAATAGATTTTTGTGAATGTGAACTTCAGTAGCACTTTGTGGTACAATGGTTCCAATCATTTAGATTTGGTATCATGGCAGAGAAGCTATGAACGCTTGGAACCTCTTGACCTTCTGTACTCCGTTGATTTGTACTGCAATGTGAGTGCTAGTATGCAGTGAATGTGAAATGTACTCGGATGAATGTGAATGACAGTTTCATATCTGTTTTTTTACAGCAATCTCTGGTGTGTATGAACATTTACTATTACTCTATGTGTATCCTCTTTATATTTGTACTGGTAGTTAAAACAACGTTTATTTTGCCCAGCAAGATGTGGACCATTACTTAGAATGTACGATACCTTAATTTTCTAGAGGTCTTAAATATTTTTGCAGTTTCATTGTCAGTTATCAGCCTTGCAAATTTATAAACCTCTGGTGTGTATAATTTTTCCTTTCATTAATAAGTATTGCTTTAGATTCTAGGAAACTATCAATATTCTTATGATTTAATTATCAGTTAGGCAACACTCAAATTTATAAAGTTCTGTCGTGGATGGTTTATGCTTTGTATTAATGTGTATTGTTTTACAGCCTAGGAAATACGAGGTGCGACAATAAAGTAATGAGGCGCTGTGAAAAAATTTTGGTTACCGTTTTAGTCAAGTTTAGTGTTGTCTCCTTCAAAGTAGTTCCCTTCTGATTACACACATTTTTTCCAACGCTTCGTACATATATACTGTTATGATTTCATTGTCAATTAGGAACCGTGCAAATCTATAAATTTCTGTCGTGGTTGAATCTTTTCTCTTATGTTATTGTACCATTACTACGAATTCAAAAGACTAAGTCTCGGTCGTTTTACTGTCATAATTTTGCGTATAATTATAAAGTTTTGGCGTGGCCAGTTTTCCTTTTGTCTATAATCAAGTATACACCATTAACTGTTGGAGCAACAAATGGAACAATTATGGAGACACTTTATAATTATCACCATGCAACCCAAGTGATCGTCTGTTGTAACAGACAGAAGTGACGCGGTTGGAGTTACTGAGGTGACGAGAACATTTCCCTCTCCTCTTAACTCACTCAACGACTGATGCAGCTACTGGCTTGCAAACTGGGCAGCATCTGGGGTCAGTCTACCCGACTGACATGACACACCGAGCGAGGTGAACAGTGGTTGGCACACTGGACCCGCATTCGGGAAGACGATGGTTAAGTCCCGCGTCCAGCCATCCTGATTTAGGTTTTCCATGATTTCCCTAAATCGCCTCAGGCCAATGTCGGGATGGTTCCTTTGGCAGGGCATGACCGACTTACTTCCCCACCCTTCCCTAATCTGATGAGACCGATGACATCGCTGTTTGGTCTCTTCCCCCAAATCAACCCGCCGGCCGGTGTGGCCGTGCGGTTAAAGGCGCTTCAGTCTGGAACCGCGTGACCGCTACAGTTGCAGGTTCGAATCCTGCCTCGGGCATGGATGTGTGTGATGTCCTTAGGTTAGTTAGGTTTAATTAGTTCTAAGTTCTAGGCGACTGATGACCTCAGAAGTTAAGTTGCATAGTGCTCAGAGCCATTTTTTTTAACCAAATCAACCCAACCCTCAACTCCAACTGACATGACACACCCACCTCACCTGCTCAGTGGCACACTGCAGTTTCTGTAGGGGGGGGGGGGGGGGGGGCATGCCTGCTCTACAGCCGCCAGTTGTCATTCACCCAGGTCAGCTGACACAACTTGGTCCCTTAGTATTGCTACCTGCACGCAGCATCCAACCCAGCCTCTGGCCCCCCCCCCCCCTCCCGCCCGCTCCACTGAGACACTGGATGTCAACAAACTTCCGCTCAACAAGGAGGGCTGAGTGACTCGCCACGCGCCACTCGCATTCAGATTCTCATTGATGGACGTGATTCAAGAAAGGCGAACCTTGCTGTGAAGCAGAGTCGCTAGTATGAGTTGTTGCAAAGATGCAGCCAGGTATTTGATAAAATATAGTTGAATATGCTTGTTACATGGATAGCGCAACGTTCCAAAATGCCAAATGAACATTACAGGTACTAATACAGGCTCCAAACAGCGTATTCTGGATGTAACTCTTCAGGCTTTCCAGGTGGATATGTTGCAGATAGTCTTCACGGGTGTGCCGCCGGATGACGTTGTGCAAATCCCACAATATTTCTTCGGAGCAACTGTCAGACATCATCAGGTGGTTGAACCTCGCTGGTGGCTAGGTACGACTGACAAGATCCGCATGTCGACGCCGCTGTATATAGAGGAAGACTTTGGAACTCATCAGGAAGAGCTCGATCCCAGCGCAAGTCGCTAAGGGTTTACGTCAACAAGCTGCAGTTCCTCCTAGACTCTATGCCCTACCCAAGATCCATAAGATTGGGGTGCCTCTGCGTCCTATCGTGAGCAGGATCGGAGCACCTACTTATTTTGTTGCCAAATATCTGACGTCGCTACTGGGGCCTCTCGTAGGCAAGTGCGACCATCATATTCGCAACTCTGAGGATTTCATAGGTCGCTTGAAAACCCTTAGACTGCGATCACCGGATCTCTTAGTAAGTTTCGATGTTGTGTCTTTATTTACAAAAGTGCCCTTGCAGGACTCTTTAGAGCTCATTAGTAACAAGTTTGAGAAGGACATAGTGGCAATATTTAAATATGTGCTTACTTCAACATACTTCTTATTTCAAGACCAATATTTTGAACAAGTGGACGGAGTCGCCATGGGGAGCCCTCTTTCTCCTGTGGTGGCCAATTATTTTATGGAGGACTTTGAAGATACAGCCACTCTCAAACCCTCTGGTTTTCTGCGGTATTTTGACGATACGTTTGTGGTGTGGCCACACGGACTGGATACTCTACCTACGTTTCTTCAACATTTAAATTCGCTCCATCCGAATATTAACTTCACTATGGAAGTGGAAAAAGATGGCACTTTACCTTTTCTTGATGTTTTGGTACGAAGGAAAGCAGATGGAACCTTGGGACACAGCGTATACCGCAAGCCAACGCATACAGATCTATATTTGCAGGCTACAAGCTGCCATAATCCAGCACAATGCGGTAGTGCATTACGTACGCTAGTTCATAGAGTGCGTGTGGTATCTGACTCTGAGAGCCTGCCAAGTGAGATGCAACATTTGAAGACAGTCTTCCGTAAAACGGTTATTCTGAGAGACAGATACGTAATGCATTCAGGCCCAAGCGGGTTCAGTCTACGGAGCAGAATGAAGATACGAAGACACCCACCACCTTGGCCTTCTTGCCCTACTTTGGTGCCATGTCGTCAATAATCGGAAGAGTCCTCGAAAGATATGACATCAAGTGTGTTTTCCGACCATCTGCAAAACTGAGGAACCTGTTAGGTTCGGTTAAGGATGATCTCTGTCTGAGGAAACGTGGTGTGTACAAGATACCTTGTCAGTGTGGGGCGGCATATATAGGTCAGACATGTCGCACAGTACAAGAACGTTGCGATGAACATCGGCGTCATACACGCCTATGCCAACTGGAGAAGTCGGCAATTGCAGAACACTGTCTGAACACGGGACATCACATCATTTATGAACAGTCGGAAGATTTATCCCCAGCATCCTCTTTTTGAGATTGCGTCATTAAGGAAGCGATACATATCCGTACAGCTGATAACCTTATCAACAGGGATGCGGGATTTCAATTGAGTACAGCCTGGAACCCTGCATTGGCCATTGTTAAACCACGACGAGAAAGCAAAGAGCTTTCGATAATAGACCCGTCATACCTTTGGCAGCATGTTAGTAAACACAGCGTCAGCGCACGCGCAGAACGGCCGCTCTGCGTTTCCCGGCAGAGGGCGTTTGAGTTTGGCGCCATCTATCTGCAAATTTTTGCGCATGCGTGGTTGCCCGCGCCTGCGCAATCTTCACGCGCGTGATCTGTATACAGCAGTGTCGACATGCGGATCTTGTCAGTCGTACCTAGTCATCAGCGAGGTTCAACCACCTGATGATGTCTGACAGTTGCTCCAAATAAATATTGTGGGATTTGCACAACGTCATCCGGCGGCACAACCGTGAAGACTATTTGCACGAGTATTCTGGATTCTTCAGTTTCTCCCAGTGTATTTCTTGATCGATCAGTCCATGGGTGTTCTCCCAGTTGATAGAGTCCAACAGCCACAATATTTCAGTGATCACACATGTCCCATCATCAGGTGCGTTGACGAACTGATCTCCTGAAAGCGTGTGGCCCTCCCCTGCTATCCGCTCAGTCCGCGGTCAGCGCCAGCGGCTGCGCGTCGGCGGTCGCAGAGACGCTGTCGTCGGCGTCGGTTATAGCGTTGGTTTAAGTTCTCTGTCCACCCTGGTCGTCAAATCGTTTTATTCGCGTGACCCGTGGTCTAGGTGTAGCGTCTTTGATTCATAATCAAAAACGTCTTCGGTCCCGGGTTCGATCCTCGCCACTGCCTAAATTTTGATAAATAATCAGCATTGGCGGCCGAAGACTTCCGGCATAAGAAGTCAGCCTCATTCTGCCAACGGCCTTGTCAAAGAGGGCTGAGGGCGGAGGAGCGGATAGAGGTTCAGGGCACTCTCTTGTCCTAGGGGTGGGAAATTGCCCCAAAAGGCGGAAGAATCAGCAATGATCAACGACATGAGGATGCAGAAGGCAATGGAAACCACTGCATTAATGACACGTAACGTGTATCCACAGGACATGTGGCCTGTAATTGAAGAAGTGTCATGATGATCTCTCCATTGGCAAAAGATTCCGGAATAGTCCCCCTTTCGGATCTCCGGGAGGGGACTGCCAAGGGGGAGGTTACCATGAGAAAAAGATTGAATAATCAACGAAAGGATAACGTTCTACGAGTCGGGGCGTGGAATGTCAGAAGCTTGAACGTGGTAGGGAAACTAGAAAATCTGAAAAGGGAAATTCAAAGGCTCAGTCTGCATATAGTAGGGGTCAGTGAAGTGAAGTGGAAGGAAGGCAAGGATTTCTGGTCAGATGAGTATCGGGTAATATCAACAGCAGCAGAAAATGGTATAACAGGTGTAGGATTCGTTATGAATAGGAAGGTAGGGCAGAGGGTGTGTTACTGTGAACAGTTCAGTGACCGGGTTGTTCTAATCAGAATCGACAGCAGACCAGCACCGACAACGATAGTTCAGGTATACATGCCGACGTCGCAAGCTGAAGATGAACAGATAGAGAAAGTGTATGAGGATATGGAAAGGGTAATGCAGTATGTAAAGGGGGACGAAAATCTAATAGTCATGGGCGACTGGAATGCAGTTGTAGGGGAAGGAGTAGAAGAAAAGGTTACAGGAGAATATGGGCTTGGGACAAGGAATGAAAGAGGAGAAAGACTAATTGAGTTCTGTAACAAGTTTCAGCTAGTAACAGCGAATATCCTGTTCAAGAATCACAAGAGGAGGAGGTATACTTGGAAAAGGCCGGGAGATACGGGAAGATTTCAATTAGATTACATCATGGTCAGACAGAGATTCCGAAATCAGATAGTGGATTGTAAGGCGTACCCAGGAGCAGATATAGACTCAGATCACAATATACTAGTGATGAAGAGTAGGCTGAAGTTCAAGACATTAGTCAGAAAGAATCAATACGCAAAGAAGTGGGATACGGAAGTACTAAGGAATGACGAGATACGTTTGAAGTTCTCTAACGCTATAGATAAAGCAATAAGGAATAGCGCAGTAGGCAGTACAGTTGAAGAGGAATGGACATCTCTAAAAAGGGCCATCACAGAAGTTGGGAAAGAAAACGTAGGTACAAAGAAGGTAGCTGCGAAGAAACCATGGGTAACAGAAGAAATACTTTAGTTGATTGATGAAAGGATGAAGTACAAACATGTTTCGGGAAAATCAGGAATACAGAAATACGAGTCGCTGAGGAATGAAATAAATAGGAAGTGCAGGGAAGCTAAGACGAAATGGCTGCAGGAAAAATGTGAAGACATCGAAAAAGATATGATTGTCGGAAGGACAGACTCAGCATACAGGAAAGTCAAAACAACCTTTGGTGACATTAAAAGCAACGGTGGTAACATTAAGAGTGCAACGGGAATTCCACTGTTAAATGCAGAGGAGAGAGCAGATAGGTGGAAAGAATGCATTGAAAGCCTCTATGAGGGTGAAGATTTGTCTGATGTGATAGAAGAAGAAACAGGAGTCGATTTAGAAGAGGTAGGGGATCCAGTATTAGAATCGGAATTTAAAAGAGCTTTGGAGGACTTAACGGTCAAATAAGGCAGAAGGGATAGATAACATTCCATCAGAATTTCTAAAATCATTGGGGGAAGTGGGAACAAAACGACTATTCACATTGGTGTGTAGAATATATGAGTCTGGCGATATACCATCTGACTTTCGGAAAAGCATCATCCACACAATCCCGAAGACGGCAAAAGCTGACAAGTGCGAGATTTATCGCACAATCAGCTTAACAGCTCATGCATCGAAGCTGCTTACAAGAATAATATACAGAAGAATGGAAAAGAAAATTGAGAATGGGCTAGGTGACGATCAGTTTGGCTTTAGGAAAAGTAAAGGGACGAGAGAGGCAATTCTGACGTTACGGCTAATAATGGAAGCAAGGCTAAAGAAAAATCAAGACACTTTCATAGGATTTGTCGACCTGGAAAAAGCGTTCGACAATATAAAATGGTGCAAGCTGTTCGAGGTTCTGAAAAAAGTAGGGATAAGCTATAGGGAGAGACGGGTCATATACAATATGTGCAACAACCAAGAGAGAATAATAAGAGTGGACGATCAAGAACGAAGTGCTCGTATTAAGAAGGGTGTAAGACAAGGCTGTAGCCTTTCGCCCCTACTCTTCAATCGGTACATCGAGGAAGCAATGATGGAAATAAAAGAAAGGTTCAGGAGTGGAATTAAAATACAAGGTGAAAGGATATCAATGATACGATTCGCTGATGACATTGCTATCCTGAGTGAAAGTGAAGAAGAATTAAATGATCTGCTGAACGGAATGAGTACACAGTATGGTTTGAGAGTAAATCGGAGAAAGACGAAGGTAATGAGAAGTAGTAGAAATGAGAACAGCGGGAAACTTAACATCAGGATTGATGGTCATGAAGTCAATGAAGTTAAGGAATTCTGCTACCTAGGCAGTAAAATAACCAATGACGGACGGAGCAAGGAGGACATCAAAAGCAGACTCGCTATGTCAAAAAAGGCATTTCTGGCCAAGAGAAGTCTACTAATATCAAATACCGGCCTTAATTTGAGGAAGAAATTTCTGAGGATGTACGTCTGGAGTGCAGCATTGTATGGTAGTGAAACATGGACTGTGGGAAAACCGGAACGGCCGGCCGGAGTGGCCGAGCGGTTAAAGGCGCTACAGTCTGGAACCGCACGACCGCTACGGTCGCAGGTTCGAATCCTGCCTCGGGCATGGATGTGTGTGATGTCCTTAGGTTAGTTAGGTTTAAGTAGTTCTAAGTTCTAGGGGACTTATGACCACAGCAGTTGAGTCCCATAGTGCTCAGAGCCATTTGAACCATTTTTGAAAACCGGAACAGAAGAGAATCGAAGCATTTGAGATGTGGCGCTATAGACGAATGTTGAAAATTAGGTGGACTGATAAGGTAAGGAATGAGGAGGTTCTACGCAGAATCGGAGAGGAAAGGAATATGTGGAAAACACTGATAAGGAGGAGGGACAGGATGATAGGACATCTGCTAAGACATGAGGGAATGACTTCCATGGTACTAGAGGGAGCTGTAGAGTGCAAAAACTGTAGAGGAAGACAGAGATTGGAATACGTCAAGCAAATAATTGAGGACGTTAGGTTGCAAGTGCTACTCTGAGATGAATAGGTTAGCACAGGAAAGGAATTCGTGGCGGGCCGCATCAAACCAGTCAGTAGACTGATGACCAAAAAGAAAAAAAAAATTCTTCATCAAACTCAGTGCTGGTTCTCAAGCCTTGCTAATACTATAGTCGCAATCTCGATTGATACGATCGTCCTTTGTGAGTATTTCTACGGCCTCTCTAACAACGCTGTCCCAATATTTGGAAGTCTGCGCCAAGATCCTTCTACGTTCTTCCGATAGACACCGTGGTCCAGGGAGCCATCAGATCCTCTTCATCATGATGTCCAGGAATGGTAATCTTCCTTCTACTTTGGTCTCTATTGTGAATTTGGTTTTGGGATGTATGAAGTTGAAATGTTTAAGGAAGCCAAGGAGTTTGTCCATTACATGAGGCTAGACGACGAACGTGTCATCCACATAACGGAAAAAACATGTGGCTTTCCATTCGCATGGTTCAAGGGCTTCTTCCTCGAAGTACTAATTATACAAATTCATGACCACAGGCGAAAATAGGCTGCCCATTGCAGCCCCTTCCGATTGTTCACAGTACTCACCATTAGACAGAAAATACGCGGAGGTCAGGTGACTCGTGGCGGGTAGCCTGACGAATCATGAAACGTCAAAATTCACCAGGATATCTGAGTCTTTCACCCTGAAGTTGGCGAAACGTTTTACTAAATGCACACCCAACTGCGGATATGATAAGTGTATTTACCCCCATCAGTGCTTAATATTTCCATATATGTAGCTGTCCTAATGTTGCTGACAGTGGTGCGCAATGGCACCCCATCTTTGTGGACTTTCGGGAGTCCATGAAGTACTGGTGGTGCAGGTTCTTGAGGTACGTTTCTTGGCGACCCCTCTGTTAAATCGGCGTCCTTGAGAAGAGCCCTAGCCTTGTTCTCCGCCTTCTTTATGGGACCAGCGATGACCTTCCATTATGAATCATTTATAAGACTCTGCGTAGTGTCATTGTCGTTTCAGATCTGAAGAAGGTACTAGATGAACCGAAACCGGTCATGTGAATAAACATTTTTGTAAGCTAGACGGATTATAAGTAACATTGTATAACCAGTGATTGCGGTATCCCAGCAGACATTATGTCTGTTTTTGCTAAGCAGTACTTCCTGGGGAGCTGATTGGACCACCCTCCACCATTTTATCGATTCCTTCTTCGTTTGAAACTAGGCTAAGGGTGTCTCTTTTATTCATCTGCACATCTGTCCATCTTTCAGCGTCTTAACGCAGTCCACCATCGTGGAATCCGTTTGGCCCCTGGCGCCTTTTACAATAGCCCACTTGATTCTCTATGCAGAAGCTGCTGAGCTACCGCTGTCATACCGGCGTGTTATTCTCCTCAGCCAATACGCATGCCGTTTGTCTGCCTTGCCTGGCCATCCATCCTATTCGTCCTTTTTCGACGACTCCCTTGGCCGCCAGTATGGGGTGCGCTTTTCTTCTCTGTTACCTCCTGGACTTCGTTTATGGTTACTGCTCCAGCAGTTTAACTGCACGCTACCTGCCACACTCCTGACGGGTGTGGATCCTTCACCACCTTGGCTTCTTGCAGTGACCCGTGTCCATCTTGGAGTTCACTTGATTCCCAAGCAAACTACTCTGGATCTAACCTGTCATTGTAAGTTTCTCGACCTTCACACGCAACTTAGCGACAGAACCTTCGTGTACACTGACAGCTCCAAGACTGACGTGGTGTTGGGTTTGCCATTGTCATTGGCACCGACCATTTTCGGTATCGGCTTCCAGAGCTCTTCGCCTCCATCAGGCTACCCAGTACATCTGGTGACACAGGAGTCTTTGTGTGCTGTACAGTCCAACCCTCAGTGCAACAGGTCCAAGAAAGTTTCCACTTGCTCACTGTTGAGAGAGCTGCTGTCATGTTCATGTAGGTTGTTGGTCACGTCGGTTAATGAGGCTGCTGGCGCTGCTCCGAGGCTGCAGTCCTGCTGCCTTGGCCTGCTAGCTCTCCCGTTCCTTTGAATGATCCCCATGTTGCCGTCTGTTGACAGGTGGTGTCACTTTGACATCACCACTGGTCTTCTCTTCACGGGAGCAATCTCCAGGGAATTAAACTTCTCCCAGCGGTTTGGCCGAACTCCTCTCTGCCTTCTCGCCACGGAAGTATCATTTTAGCTAGGTTACGAATGTGGGGCACTGTCATTTAGCCCTCGCCATTTATTAAGTGGTGATATTCCACCACTTTGTGTTCATTGTCGTCAACCTTTGACGGTTCACCATTTCCTGGCCAAATGCCCTTTTTTTTAACTGCTTACGTTGTAATGTATGGCTGCCGACTGAGTTGTCGGCCATTTTAGCGAATACCATGCGGGCTGTCGACCGCGTTTTACTTTTTATCCGTCATAGCAATATGATGAAGGACATTTAAACTTTGGTTCGAGACCTTCTCTGTCTCTACGGCGTATTTTGCGGATCTTTCTCCAAGAGGAAGTCCTTGTTCTTAGCCCTCTTTCGTACCATCCATTGGGCTTAACATGTAGCAGCTTTTAACTTTTTCGTATGAATGTTGTAAGATTATGACATGGGCGCTTATGACTTCAGTTGTTTTTGCCCCATAAAACAAAACCAAAAAAGGCTATCTTAGGCAGTTTCGGTCGCAATGTAATAAAATCAAAGTAAGAGAGTACTCAAAACCCTCATTTAGGCGTGTACACTAATCTGAGGGGAGGTACAGTAAACGTATAAGATAAACAGCAGTTGCACCGGGATTCTAACCACGTCCGTGTATGCAGATGAGGAGATATTACAGAGGGCGAAGTACAGACACCTCTGCATGAAGTCAGTGTAGCTGTTGGGAACCTTAGCAGTCGGCGACGCTAGTGAAACTTTATTGGAGTTCAGTTATGTATTCCAATGTTTAGAAGTCGTCGTTCTTTCGCAACAGTGATTGCATGCCCAGTAGATGATTATGGCGACTGGCGCTGCGGTGGGTTGCCTGTGGGCAGGCGCACGCACAGCCTAGCACGAAGTGATTCTCGAGGTGGCTGCTGCAGTGTGCTTGGTCTTACTCCGAATTTTACAGTGACCCTTGATGACCCATCCACAATGTACCTGGAGTCAGTAGTTGTATGGTCGATTATCTCCTCCCTACCATTGATAGGTTTCAGCATTGAGAGGCGCTCGAGTGTTGACACAGGGATGTGGACTACAAGGGACCCTGTTTTTGGTTTCAACGCAATGTTGGAGTTCCAGAGGCAGCACTCTGCAACGTGGTGTTGTCGGAAGAATCAGTACTCCAGCAGTAGGTGGTAGATGGCGAGCAGCACGAACTCCATCAGGTGAGGAAGCTAGTTCATAGACTGTGCTGAAGCTTCTAGAACATTGATTCACTACAGTATTGTAATTATAGAATCGAGTGCTGATAGTGTGAATGCCACTGGTCCCAATGATCAACTTATGATGAGAGCTGGATTATATAAACGGAGCTAGTGTAAAGCTATGACAGAAGGATCGGTTCGTAATGACTGCACGTCTCCTCTTATTGTGCTATATTCCCTTAACAGGCTGTTGGCTGCTGTGTCAGTTCCTCGCTATATGCTTTTCTTGCAGTATGTCATACGAGCTAAAGAATATGCTTTTCCCGTTTCATTTGGTTTTGTCAGTCTTTCTGATGAATAAGTTTTCTCAGTCAGCAGACAGTGTCATTGAACAATGATTTATTTTCAAAGAATATTCTTAAGAATTTATTTTATTTACTAGCGATTCATCAAGAACATTAATACATTTAATCACACTATGTAAGCATTGAAGTAGTTGCCAGGGAGTATCTGATGAAATCATAACCAAATTCCTTTCAAAAAAAGGGAATTTTATTCACTTTAATAGTGCCTAAAAGCATTTTTTAAAAGAAACTTATTTAAAATTATAATCAGAAAGCGCTCTCTAAATATCAAAGCTACAATTTGTTCAGAGGCAGAAAGAAACAAGTTTTGGCTGTATGAGCTTTCGGGCAGAGAACCTTGCCGCTCCCTTTTGACACAGCTGTAGTTACAAATGCTCACAACAGCCTCTGAAAGACTACGCTGGTGCAAATCTGCAACACACCAGATTACATTAAACTAAGAGTTTTAACAATTTACACAAGCACACAAACTAAACACCCCCCCGTAGGAGGGGTGGAAATGGTACAAAGCACTAACAATTAAAATACCAATCTTACCACCAAAGGTGCAACTTGATTTTAACTTCGAAGAAAAGTCTTATGGTGAAAGGGTGGCAACTTTATATACTAAAATGATCATTTAAATAAAAGCCCATGAAATGCAATCTTATATAAAATTCTACAAGGTTGGCCAAACAATAGTTGAGATGCTCTACAGTACACAGATACCGCCTCTCAAGATCATAGGCAATAATATCAAAGTTTCCAAAGATCAAAACATATTTCAGGTATTAGCCCGTTACACTCCAAGCAATAACTTCGTTAACACACCAAATCCGACAAACATGACAGAGGTAGCTACTAACGTACGGTAGATTGATAGGGAGATTACCAAACAACCCAAACCGCAGGTTGCTCTAACCCACCCCTACTCCACAAGGGAAAAACCGACCACCCAATTTATAAACAACCACCTTCCCACGGGTGGGCAAATGGAGAAGAATGGTGGGAGACCCCAAAGCAAAACGGCTGGTGACCTCATCAAGAAAACAAGTAGAATTTAACAAGAGTAAATCAAACAACATATCACCAATCACTTAACTTCTAACAAATTACGATTTCTCGAGAAGACCTGGCGCAGCACCACCAAATCGCTCTCCCGAACCGTCCACTGCCAGCCGCTTCAGCGGACGCAGGAAGGCGCGCCAATCTCCCGTCCCACGGCGTCGCAGCTCATACCAGCCAGGCTTATGTCGTGGGTTGACTCCTGTTGCTCTCGTGTCGACTGCGAAGTCACTACCCCTCGCTACACGCCGTGGTCCACTGGACTCACGCGGCGACCTCACACCCACTGACGCTCAAGACGGACAAGTCATCTTGTGTCTCAGTGCGCGACCGACCAACCGATCGATCCAACCGCCAATGACCATTGCCTGAGCAAACTCGAGCTGACTGGCGGCCTAACGTGCCGACTCAGGTGCAGGAACTAAGCCCCCCACCGGGCGATCACTCGATGAGTTCTCTTACTGGCAAAGTGGAAAGACTCTCATTTCGCCAGCTTTACAGGTTGATCTGAACGACAGACATACTAGCACTCTGAACGACAGACAGACACTAACTGCCTAACAAATGCGGATGATGACTAGCAAGCTGGGGACGAGAGACTGACCCAGACTGACCGACTGGCGAGCTCGTAGCGCCCCTTAAATGCACGTGAACAGGCAACCTTTCCCCTTTCCCACCAGAGGGAGACACCAAAGCTGCGATTGCCACAGCGGCGCCACTGCCAGAAACGGAGGGCAACTGCTTCACACTACACACTGTGGCACACTCTTCAAAACAGCAATTTTTACCACGGCTCAGTCATATTGCGTTGTAGACCTGACCCACTTGGGGCCCACTTGGGGGCTTCTTGAAGCCCATTTGCGTTCTAGTCCCTTCTGTCTCTGGCATGATTTACGTTGCCTATGGCAATGTGAGTGAGTTTTAATAAAATTTTTATAATTTCTACTCCTTACTATTCGCTGCCAAAACAATGCCACAATACCTATTACTGTAATAGATTCAGAATTTAACTTCCTATTTAAAAACGTTGTCAGGATCATTTTTGTATGTAAATGATTGTTTTTGTTCGTTTCACGTCGTGAGGAAGAGTGCAGCTGTATGCCAACAGTAGCATCTACGTCACTGTCACCAGGGATGATATGGTGACCTGTGAAACATACTAAGCCACAGCCAAAACATAGAACATCCTCCCTCTTCTGTCCTCAATTGAATTACTGAATGAATATATTGTAATTATCTTATACAGGGCCAGAGTAATCCAGTGTGGCACTCATAGAAAATTCTAAGAAACACTTGGTATGATTTAGTCCTCAAAGTTTAGCATACATAATAAAACTACTTCACAAAAAAATTTCTCTATTTAATTTGGGCAAATTGAGAGATCGCTAGTCAAAGCAGCATCTCTAAGCAACTGACATTCTATGTTAAGGTGATACCGTTTGCCCTGTGGTGTCCCTTAACTCATTTTTAATGCTCCTTAATGTTGCAAAGAACGTTCACACTGCAGTTGCTCGTCAGACATAAGATTATTTCCACATCTGGTAAAGAAGATTTTAATGAATTTTCCATTAAAAGTTTATAAAACTGTAGTTTCAGGGGCTCATGCTTTTGCTGCCAATAGCAGCAGCCACATCTCTTTTGTGCAGCTCAGCAAACTGCACCTGTTCATCATTAGACTTTTTTCCAAATCATCTGGGCAAGCACTGAGGATAACTGTAATTCTTTTCTAGACCTCCTCGGCTGTTAAAGACTTAAATTACAAAAGAAGTCCAAATACCCTAGTCACTTGATGGAATACTTCCATTTTTGAATGACATTTCCATCATTTGACTGTATAAACTTCATTTTATATATGGTATTATAATGATTTAGAACTTAAGCCATTATTGAGTACAACACTGAGCAAGTTTTTGTACAAATGCATAGAAAGTGGGGACTAAAATTTAACATCATTATGCTAGTCCAATGACAGATTAAAATTTGTCAAAATAGTACTACTTGCATGTTGGATACAATTAGACTTTAAGTGAAGTCATCATCAAGACCTATTGAACTGGATGTCCCTGTGTGTAGATAAGTACAACATTGCAAAAATGTATGAAACAAAGGTAATAAACATATTTTCCAATGACGGAACGACTGAACCACAGAATGAACGTCAATAGTCGCATGTGCTGTGAACATAATCTGAAAATATACTGTGGGAGTTACTGATTGCCTGGTGGTCAAAGACGAACAGCAAAGGTTGTAAGTCTATTATGGTTATTCCAAGGAAGAGTACAAATCACTTTTTTCATATGACATACAAAGTCACAGATGACATGTCTACAACTATTCAGTAATGGCATATAGACTTAGAAGACAGAGGGAAGTTAAGGGGCAGCATTAGAGGAAACATCATAGAATATGGAATGTATAGCTAGGCATAAAATAACCATAATAAATTATTTCAATATAGCTAGGGACAAACATGGAGAAAATAATAATGCAATACAAAGTACTGGAAATTTACATAACTCATTTAACAATATATCATAAATCCTGAAGTATGAAAATACCTGAAAATTACAATCATTGTATAAATTCCTTGCAAAGAAAGAACATATGCCTAGTCACTGACAGGTACAAATATCAACAAACTTTTCGACAGGAGAACAAAGCAATTGAAGTGATAAGATTAACTGTCAGTAATTTTTTTTAAAAAATCGAAAATTAAACCATCCTAAAATTAATTTGTTTGTTTATTTTCTTTTATATCTAGAGATAAAAGTAACCTACTCTTTAGAATGTTTTAGTCGAGTGATGTCTGTGTTAACATGTACCTGAAAACATGTGCAATGCATAATACACCAGTATAACACCTGTTTATATTTTTCAGTTTCCCTACAGGCACCATTTTGAAATCGTTGTGTGCAGTGAATCTAAAACACTAAACTGGCGATTGCTGGTGAATCATATAAGTTAATATGTGATGTCATTGTGTTTCATTCACATATTTTTGAGATCTACATTTTAGTATCATGTCATTTTGATGTAACGTTTAAGGTTTAGCCAGCATGTTGTAAAACATTCGATGGGGGACAAAATTTTCTCAGAATTCGTTCATTTACATTGAGACGAGTTTAGAAGGTGAGCATTTTGTAAACAACATAAAAATTCTATTAAATAAAAACTAAAGAATCTGAGCAGGCCATATAGCCTATGTGAGCAAAGCAGCAGAAGCTAAGCTACTGACTTCCGAGATGTATCAATGAATTGTGCCCACATTGTTTGAAGGCAAAGTGACAAATTTCTCATTACCACCTTTTATGTCAAAGTCGCAATAATATCTTATGGCCAACAAATCTTCAAACAGTGATGAACTTTAAATTCCAACGGATTATTTTGAGACATCAAGAGAACCTACTCAGAAATTAATTTTTGTTATTTTACAAGCAAAAAAATTATTCTTTGTCTTTTTGTAAACTGAGCATTTATGCCATATTGTTTTTCACATTGCCCAAAATATGCTAGTTATCGAAAGCCACGTAATCAAAAGTACTGAAAATGGAATAGTCTGAAGGTTTAGTGTGTGGTTACCAGGTCTAGTTTTTCTCGATCCTACATACAAATAGGTGAACAAACCAAAATATCTGTCGGGACTACTGTCAACATGATTCCAGACCTCCTGAGCATGTCATTTAACAGTCAAACTTCTTACACAAAGGAGTCACATTCTCTCAACTTGTAAGTATTTGAGAGCAAAAGAACCTATTTGTTGTCAAGTAATGATGATGCATTGCCTATTTAACTAATTTGAACTGAATCCTGGAAGCGAGACACTGTTAAACCATTTTTTTTCTTTTGGGTCATCAGTCTTCCAGTTGGTTTGGTGTGGCCCATCACGAATTCCTCTCCTGTGCCAACCTCTTCATCACTGAGTATCACTTGCGGCCTTCCACAGTTTAGGAGGCAGCGAAGCAGCTGTTATAAAACGACATTTCACTCTTTATTTTTTTAAGAAACTTTCAAATTGCAAAACTCTTGTGTCATGAGAAATATATATAATGTCAATGATTAACTAACAGTTGTTAATGAGAAATTCCAAGACTGTGTGTATGAAATGGAAACAGGAAATCTCTGTAAGAAAAACTTCGTTTGTTTTTCTAAAGAAACAAATGATTCTGAAAGGAAGTGGAGAGTTCCTCTTCTTATGATTCACTTCTGTTTTGACATTTGATGTACTAAGATGTACGTATGTTGTCAAATGCCCTGTGTTTAAATTTTTGTGGACTAATAATATTTTCGTTCATAAATATCGATATTTGCATTTATTGTAGCGAACCTGTTAATATCCACTTACTGAATTTGTTTTATGGTTTATATTTTTCAGGTCGATGTAGCAGTAAATTGTGCTCACATTGCTTGAAGGCAAAGCGACTGACTGCTCATTGCATCATGTCATTTATATATTTTATTCTCCTGAAGCCGAATGTGCAGCTCAACTTTATATGAAGTCATAATAATATTTTATGTTCAATGAGCCTCCAAACAGTGATGGGGCCAACAACCAACAGAGCCTGGTACATCAAATGTAACACCGATGAGCACTTACCTAATAGGAGTTATGTCTACCTTTGGCATGGATAACAGCAGTGATGCATCATCATATAGAAGCAATGAGACCTTGGTAGGTCGCTGGAGGGAGTTGGCACCACATCTGCACACACAAGTCACCTAATTCCTTTAAATTCCAAGGAGGGAGGCGATGAGCTCTGACACCACATTCAGTTACACCCCACATTTGTTTGATCAGGTTCAGATCTGGCGAAATGGGGGGCCAGCACGTCCATTGGAATTCACCACTGTGTTCTTCGAATCACTCCATCACATTCCTGGCTTCGTGACATGGTGTATTATGTTGTTGAAAAATAGTCATGAAGGGGTGTACATGGTCTGCAACCAGTGTACGACACTCCTTGGCCATCATGATACCTTGCACGACATCCACTGGACTCATGGATGCCCACGTGTTCCTCAGAGCATAATGGACCTTCTGCCAGCTTGTTTCCGTCACACAGTATAGGTTTCGAGGAGCTGTTTCCCTGTAAGACGACTGATTAGCACCCTTCTGTCGGCATGATGAAGAAGATATCAAGGTTCATCAGACCATGCAACAGTCTGCTAATGCGCCTACATCCACTGCTAATTGTCACTTGCCCATTTCATTCATAGTTACTGATACCACGGTGTTAACATTGGCACATGAATGAGTCGTCGGCTGCAGAGGCCCCTTGTTAGGAGTGTAAACTGCACTGTATGTTCAGCATTAAATTCTGATGTTAGTTCCGCCACAGCTCGCCACCTATCCTGTTTTAACAGTCAGTCCAACCTACGACGTCCGACATCGTTAATGAGGAGCGGCCGCCCAACTCCATGAGGTCTGGACATGGTTTCATGTTGGTTTCACCGCACATTGAAAACGCTCACGACAGCATTTCTCAAACACCTGATAAATCGTGTAGTTCCTGAAATGCTGGTGCCATGCATCCAGACCATCACAATCTCCCCACAGTTAAACAGATTGATTATGTGTCCTCCAAATTCTACACATGGAAAGCATACTCATTGCTGCTATATGCGCAGGTTGTGGGTCTGATTAGCAGTCATTCTTCGCCAGATGACATTGTTATTGTCTAGACGCATCTGCATTGACAGCAGGTCATAGGTCATAATGTTCTGGCTGATCAGTGTATATGCATGAGTGTAAGATTACTAACTGCATTTTTGCCTTTGTCCTGGCTCATACTTATGGACAGCGATTTTTTTGTTAAATTAAATAATTCTCTCACTTTTACCTGCCAGAAAGGAACGATATGTTACACAATGACAAATAATTCTTTATTGTTTTTGAAAGAAAATGAATTATAACGCTAATATTTTACTATCAGACCCAACACCAATAATTGGTACCTACATGGTTAGATATCTTGCACACAAGATCTACTTGCCTTTTATAGCTTGGTAATTTACATAACCAAAACAAATAAGCTTACATTATTATTCAGTGATTCTCGTTTTCCTGTCAGCAAATTTCGCAACCACTATATAAAAATTTATTTCAGTCATTTAAAGTCTTCCACTGTTGCTAAACAGTAGTGTCGTTAGTCCATAGTCACCAGCAAAGAATCTACAACACAAAAGAAATGCAGGAACATGAACCTACAACACGTTATACAACAATAGACCACAAATAAGCGAGCAACCTTCGCTCTACATAGCTCATATGAAAAACATTGTTAAGACTTTAAACGCAGCGATAAATAGCGATGGACTACAGAGTGCCAGCCGATGTGGCCATGCGGTTCTAGGCGCTACAGTCTGGAGCCGCGCGACCGCTACGGTCGCAGGTTCGAATCCTGCCTCGGGTATGGATGTGTGTGATGTCCTTAGGTTAGTTAGGTTTAAGTAGTTCTAAGTTCTAGGGGACTGATGACCACAGCAGTTAAGTCCCATAGCGCTCAGAGCCATTTTTTTTTACTACAGAGTAAGGCAACAACTGTCGTTGTAGGAAAGCTGGACGGGAGTAGAAATGATTAGTGAACAAGTTAAGCACAAGAAATAGAACATGTACTCAACTTGGATTTCTCCAAGTGTGCAAAGATTCATTACAAATAGTAGGGCAATAATGAGAGTCCAGCTATTACAATGTCAACCAGGATGAGTCTTGCTGCACCAAGCACGAACGGTAATGTCGTTGTGATGATGCTCTAAGTGAAAGTCGGTTAAGTGGCTGCTGTGGGCCATCCTATATCACAGCAGCAGGGGGCACTTGTAGTACAGAGCTGCTGAAGGTGTGATACAGTAGGCACAATCCATTGGTTCTGCCATATTCTTCATGACTGCTATCAATGTCAGATGGAAACTTGCAATTCTGTTACCAACCGTGAAATCCTGGTAGGATGGTATCGATACCACAAAAAGTACTGTAAGAAAAATATGCACAATGTAGAAGGAATGAACGACTGTAATAGTAGACTTACAAAAATATGATATCCATCAATTACAAAACTTTCTTATTGGCTATCTATAGAATCCTATTCTAATTCATTGGGTTATTTCGACTTGCTCAGACAACAGGGAATTCCCTGTAAGTCTTGGGGTGTTGTCAACTTACAATACATAATGTTTCATATAGCCGGCGCTCACTTTTAGAAATGAGTTAAAACTGTTAATACTCATTGTAGATTTGGACACCGTCATCTTTCCATTGGACAGTCAGTAGAATACCATTCATCACGAACTTGATAGACTTTTTACACCCAGGTGCAGGGCCCCTAACAGGCAGGGCTCACACCATTTGCTAATTCTTGCTACATGCCTAATCTAGCACTGGTCTTGCATCATGCCAAGCCAGAAATATGCTATAACCTATCAGCATGGTTTTTTACTTCGTTTGCTAGAACTGCTATTATATTAATTTTACCAAATATGGATTTTAAAAATGGTACAAAACATGTGTGATCAGTAATGACAGCTTGTCTCACTTTCACACATTCTCATACATGGCACTTCAGCATCCCTCCAGCAGGCATCAACAGCTGCTTCTCAATGGTGTGTACAACAGAAATTCGTATTTAATACAGGATCAAGATCTTCTTTCAGGAGTTTTATAGGCTAATGTGTATCGCTGTTTGAAATGTTAATTATCTCGATCAAAAAATATTTCCACGAGTTTAAGATTATGAAATTTATTTTCTAGGTTCCACATTATTTTTTTGAATAAAAGTGTGGGCAGCCAGTCTACCATACTGCATATAATCATGTCCAAATAGCATATGAAACTGGATCAGTAACTATGTAAGCTACTACCGTGTGAATAGTAATTTGTTATTACTCAATTTGGAGAAAACAAATTCTGTCTGAAAGATTTTAAACCTTTGTCATTTGAAAGAAGAATCTTCACTTATTTTATGTAAAACTTTAGTAGTCTGTTCTCCAAACTTTTGAAAAACCATCTATAAAACTTTTCTACACCACTTTAACTACTTTTCTTGACTCATTGTTATTCTATTGTTACCAGCTTTGAATTCATCTGAGCAACAAGGCAATGAGTTAAGGAATTCTTCATATGTACTTCTTTGAATTTCCTCATTTCTGAAATGTGGCAACACTGTTTTGAAAAAAATTTTGGAATTCTTTGTTTTATTAGAGTTAGATCTCGTTAGAGAGCTACAATTGTAACAGCATTTCTGCCAACTGTGATATGTTGTAAAATATTTTTTCTCTTTACCTTTCATCATAATTAATATATAGAAATATTACTTGTTTCATTAAATATAAAATCATGGGTGTAGGGAAAACATTTCAGTTTATTGTTATGGGTGTAACAGTGAATAAGGTCTCTAAAGTCAGTAAAGTTTTTGACATTATTAGAAATAAATGTTTTATTGAAAAAGTCATGAATTTTTCTCCAGTGTATCTGAGTAAACCATTAGCATTTCTTTTTCAGGAAAAATATAATCTAAACAGCATATGGTGTGAACTATTTTTCAGTTTTAGAAATTTTAAATGCTGAGTTTTAAATGTATTTACTGCACACCGGAAGTTTCCATCAAATTTCACTTTTCACAGACTTACCCGTATAACTTTACAGTCATATCGCAGTAGATACAGATTTTTCAGTTCATTAAGCACGATAGATTGTAAAAGAAAAGCAAACCTCTGTTATAAAATATGTAAACGGGGGGATTCACGAAAAGCAAATGTGAAAAGTGGAAAGAAGTCAACACTTCCATCTGACGATGGCCTCAGGCCCGAAACTAGTAATGGTAATATAAAATCATCTTTAATAAAAACTTATAGCTGTTTACAGTACGGAAACGGCTGCTGTGTTCTTTAAGCAATACGGATAAAATAAGAAACAGAGAAATAGAATACCAATTTCCTAAATCTATCGATAGTGTTAACAGAGTAGTTTCACTGTATCAGCTGCTGCCACAATATCCTTGACTTGCTCCAAGGTAGTTGATGACAACAGAGCTTCCTCTTCCGTAAAAACCAGCCATGGCGTCTGGGGTGAGTTTGGTTGGGGCTCGCTTTATTTAGTAGAAATGAGTGCATCGTACGTGTAATTTTTTTGTATTGCTTCAAATCATGTACTTTGTAATTAACTAGTTAATTTAGTATACTTATTTTTTCAGACATTGTATACTTACCCGGAGAATTTTCGAGCGTATAAAGTGTTGATAGCGGCACAATATGCTGGCAGCAATGTGAAAGTTGCTCCTGGCTTTGTTTTTGGAGAAACTAACAAGACTGAATCATTTTTAAAGAAGTTTCCACTAGGAAAGGTAATATTAATTATATATTTTCTATTAAGAAACCTCTGACTGCAAGTGAAGTACACGTGATCACTGTTGCCATTGCCGGCATGTGTTGAAATATTAAGAAGTCTGTTTTTTGTGTGAATCTACGCTTCGTGTATTAATTTTAGATGAATTGGTTGCAACAAAGAATACTGAAATATTAATAATTCGTTTTGTGAACAGTGCTGTGAGTGTGACTTATAACGGACGGTATTTCTTGACACGTAACAAGTGAGCAGTGAATCAACGGTACCAGAGATTTTAAAATTGTACTACTAACTGCTGGTTATAGTGAGGCATTATTTTTTATCCAACTGTGAAAAGTAATTTCCGTGCAGTGTGTGATACGTCACCCATTGTAAGTTTTTTTAAATCTTTTTGTTGCTTTCCGTATTCTGAAATCTGTAGGTAGTTTAGTGGCAGCATCTTATAGTGCCGTGACTTCGATGTTGAAATGTTTTGCTTGGAAGTAACCTGTGTGTAACGAGTCTTCAAAAGTTTTGCTTCCACAACTTATTTTTATTTTGGGTGATCTGTATCGAATATTGTGGTCCTAAGGTAGGGTACAAGTTGGGAATTAGTGGTATGGCATACTTTTGGAAGTGAAGGATATAGATCAATTTATTTTGAAGTCTGTGACTGTTATGTATGACTTGTTAATGATTTGGAAGACCTGTAACTAATTTATCCATCTGTAAAAATTGAATTGTTTTTCATATGGTTGAGGTATAGGATTTTATAGGGCCTGGTCAGTTTTAGCCCCCTTCTGAGCTATTAAGTCGTTTTTAAGATGTCATCTGCTTGTAGTGTTTAAACATAAATTGGGGTGGATTGTTTGTGCATTGTGATATGGAAGTGGCATATTGTGTAATTGTTCTTCACACAACCAGAAATCATGATTTGTGATAACTGCACGTTTTTTATTGCAATGCAATGTTTCCATCAATATGTATCACATTTTTCGGTGAGTATGCATGTGGGATCTCTCTCACCACCACCACCACTACCACCACTGTCAGATTACTAGGTTTTTTGTTAAATGACTTGTGTGGTGTGCATATAGTTTTTGAGAGTTAGCGTTGTATTTATCATGTGAAGGCATTTGTTTTAAGATATGTGGTTTTTAGAGGACAGTTTTGTAAAAGTTTTGTTACAAACTTCCTGTAAGTTTTTTGAGGCCACTGGATCCTAAATTTCGAAGTTCACAAAATTTCTCCACAGAAATGGGTCAAAGTGGGACTCCTGGCAGTTTTGCTTCTGACATGGAAATAATGATGTACAGCAAAGTTGACTATGAAAGTCGAGGATAAAATTTACCTCAGATTAGGTCCAAGTGACTTAACCCTCCCCCAGACCAAACATACGACATGAGCACATGTTTAAGTTCGCGTGGTTTCAGGCGCTGCCACCAAACCCAATTCCTTATCCCTCAATATGCTATGTTTCTATAAATGGTAAAATGAACTGCTATAATCAGATGTTCAATTAAATAAATGTTAATGATAGTTTTGCTCTGTTTGGCATTTTGTAATAATTGATGTTATTATTTAAAATAAGTTTGTAAGGCATTATCGTTTTCATGGCCTTGTCTACATGATTTGTTTGCAGTCTGAAAATATGTGGGTATGTTATAACTGCATTAGATAAGATGACTAATTTCATACCAGATAATAGACAAATAATTAGGGTTGAAACCAGTGTACAGTGTCTCGTACAATAATGAGGAGATGAGTTTTCACAGTGTGAAATAAGAAATGTGGTGTACCTTTGTAGAAGTGTGGTGTCACCGCCAGACACCACACTTGCTAGGTGGTAGCCTTTAAATCGGCCGCGGTCTGTTGGTATACGTCGGACCCGCGTGTCACCACTATCAGTGATTGCAGACCGAGCGCCGCCACATGGCAGGTCTAGTCTAGAGACTTCCGAGCACTCGACCCAGTTGTACAGCTGACTGCTAGTGATGGTTCACTGTCTACTTACGCTTTCATTTGCAGAGACGACAGTTTAGCATAGCCTTCAGCTACATCATTTGCTACGACCTAGCGAGGTGCCATATTCAGTTACTATGAATGTATTCTGAACAGATAATATTGTGAATTATGTACTGGCAAGAGCGACATTCATCATTAATGGATCAAAGTTAAGTATCAAACTAATTACGTCCGCTTTCTGAATTCTAATTCCTATTCATGTTCCAGGCCTGCATGAGCTAAAACACGTGCATTTCGGCCTCCACTAGTAACATGGTGTTGGCTCTTCTGCCAACACAACAAGAAGTCCTTGTTTACGTCCTTGACCTTAACGTGGCTTCTAGGTCTTGCGAATTGAAGTGGCTGAAATTCTCGCAATGTACTGCATTTGATGCGAAGCTTTGAGAAGTGGTGGCCTGATTTTTGGCAGCTATGAGAGTAGTCGTGACACCCAGCTTTGAATTTCCTTTTGATATAGTTGGCTAAAGCAGAGTGGTGGGAACCAGGTGATCCATGGATCTTTGGATTCCTATTTTTGCCCAACAGCTATTGTACCAGGTGTTAAGCTTAGAGAATATGCTGATGAGCAGTATCCTCGGTTGATAGCAGGGAAGGGAAATTGACAGTTTTGAATCCTGATTTGATGTAGCTCCTGTATTTGAACTGGTTCACACCCCTTTGCTTACACCACCACATAAATTGAGGAATAGTTTACTACTCTCCACTTTGGTCTCCCTGTCTATGTTCAGATCTTTAAATATTTGTATGTTCTGTTGCAAGACACTGTTTTTCTTTAGTGTCGTGGTGCATTTCACTTTGCTCTGGTTGTAAAAAACAATATTATCACAGCCACTGACTGTATACAAAGCAGGTTATGCTTTCCAGCCAGGTAGCCAATTACCTGAGGAGAGTACTGTTGGATTTTCCCTCTCCTAAGTTTCATCAGTAGTATATTACTTCATTGATGGAGACATGTTAGAATGACAAAGGCACGCCTTTCCCAACAAACATGATATTTGAATGTGTGGGGGCCAAAGTGAGCATCTTCCACGGCTTGCAAGGAGACTATGCCTGCTTTGTCAAACTTTTCCATTAATGAAACTCTCCTGGCAGATTAAAACTGCGTGCCGGACCGAGGCTCTAACTCGGGACCTTTGCCTTTCGTGGGCAAGTGTTCTTACCATCTGAGCTACCCAAGCATGACTCACGCCCTGTCCCCACAGCTTTACTTCCGCCAGTACCTTGTCTCCTACTTTCCCGACTTCACAGAAGCTCTTCTGCGAACCTTGCAGAACTAGCACTCCAGGAAGAAAGGATATTGTGGAGACATGCCTTAGTCACAGCCTGGGGTATGTTTCCAGAATGGCAAAGGTCCCGAGTTAGAGTTTCGGTCCGGCACACAGTTTTAATCTGCCAGGAAAGTTTCATAACAGTGCACACTCCACTGCAGAGTGAAAATCTTTCTTGTCCATTAATGTTGATATTAGGTGGTCCTTGATCTTCAGTTTTGAGGAAGTTTTCCTTTGAGAGAAGGAAATGTAGTTGGCACAAATATCTGAAAATTACAGTCCACTGTGCCAAACAACTCAGTGCCACAGGTATGCCCCATCAGGAGGGGGAGGTCAATACCATATCATGAATGTCTTACTCTTTGACCAAAGGAAGCATCAACCACAAACCAATATCACCGTCACACTACTTGAGGGGGGGGGGCGGGTTGAAATTCAGCAAGGACTAGGCTAAGGATGTTGAATTGTAGGTTCTGAGATGGCACACCTCCTCAGCTTTGAACTCGCTCTTCGACACATGCTATATGGTTATTCTGATGAGTCACTTTGGCCCGTTTGTGGGTAATTCTATTCTTTTTGGTTTCACAAAATCGACATTGCCGAAAATTGTTTCATTTCAGATAAAAGTGAAAAACCCAAAGTCTTTTTTTGCAAATTTTCTATTTCCAGGCCAAATTTTTGGTGGTGTTATAAGAATTTGGATTCAGTACCCTCAAAAACACAGAAATTTTGTTTAAACAACTTTCTGCTGTTTGGCCTTTCTTGAGCACCATTTGATTTGATTACACACAAACAGGAACAAATTGTGTCAAAATGGGCTTGTCACATGTGATGAATGCATGTGCTCTTTGATGTCATAATATTGTAGTCAAATTTTGCTGCAGGAAGATATTGGGCGTTCAGAGATTTCAGATAACTGTCTTCACGCAGCCAAATAATTGTCGGCGTCTTATTCCCATGTCAGTTCTTAAAGCATGTTTGATATTGCATTTCAAATTTATTAGTTTTTCAGGTATTAAATTGCCTATCCTCGTCAGTAAGATTTTCATGAATTGGGGTTTTGAATTGAAGCAAGCAGATAAAATGCAACGTTGATTTTAATAAATGTTCCCTTCACAAGTGCTTAATGTGCAGGGCTACTGTGCATGACAGTCCGGTGAACGATTTGGAAGCTGTGCGCTCTGATCTGACTTGTTACTGAAAGTGTTAAGTGCATGCAGTAAGTTCAACAGACTCTCGTTACAAGATTTGTGTTTATGTTAACTGTGTTTATATACTGCATTTGAATTTCATTGGCACATTTCATGTATTCTTTTTATATCTCCTGCAAGTGGTGCTCTGAGTCTCTTCATGTTATGCTGACCAGCCCTTTATGGCTTGTTGATTTAATGATAATGCCATACCTGAAAATGACATTTAAGAAATCTTCATCTCTCTTCATTTTTCAAAGGGCATGCAGTTCAACAATTTTGACTGTTGGCTAACTCAGCAAAAATGAACTTGGGGTAGTATATCAGAAACTAACAAGTTTTTCTAATGGAAGAAAGCTAGACCTACTTGCTAATATATTACAGATCTTAAGAGGGATTTAGTTTAGTAGCAAGTATTGGTTTGACATTCCTTTAAAATTGGAGTTGATAATATACTGGTAAGTTGAACTGGCAGATGCGGGATGTGGGCTTTACCCTGTTAGTATGTGGTATGTGAAGTCGCACATCCACTGTCAGGAAGAGTACAGAATGGTGCAAGTATTTTGTTTCTGTTTCTTGGGAAACAAGTTGTGATAACAGTTCCCTATAATGTAGCCAGCGGTTACATTTACTAGTAAGTTTGGCTGCTAACTTCAGATAATCTGGATACTTTATGAATGTGTATGAAAATTCATTTCATGTTATATCTACAAAATTGTGATGAACTTCAAATTGTTGGTTTACTTGTTTTATGTTAAATATTCAACAGCTTTAAAAATTACATTTAATTTACCTTACAGGTTCCAGCTTTTGAATCCTCTGATGGCCACTACTTGACTGAAAGCAATGCTATTGCTTACTATGGTAAGTTATTTTATACAGTCATTATGTAATTAAATTAAATATTTGTGAAATGAATGGAGGCATAAATAATTGTAGTTATTAATGTAAGCCCCTATTACTAATGGCTTGCCCTGAGAGAGGTTGAGGCTAGTTAAATTTTTGTAATTTTGACTGGTAAGAACTGATACCTTACAATGAATTTTATTTTAGCCTGCTATTGTAAAATAATACTACAGCAATAAAATGAAGTTGCAAAGAAAATGTGCCATTTACAATAACAAAACACAGTGCACACTTGTTTTAAGTGTGCCGACAGCAAAATGTCAAATTCTTTGGGAAGAAGCCTATACAATACTTCGTAACAACAAGCTGCATTCAATGAGTGTGGTGTCATAACTTTTTAAATTATGTTCGTTTGAGCTGTTGCCAGCGGGCTTAGGTATGTGCAAAGCTAGAATTGCATATGAGCAGTGCCTTCTCCAGGTTCTCACTACAGAAGTCTGGCAGTTAAAATGTATAAGCAGTAACTGCCAGATTCGCACATGCCCAGGGTATTCTCCATATGACCTCCATTTATGTTTCGTGATTTTGCTGTTATCTTCATTTATAGATTAAAATACATTCTCATTTATGGAAGACTAAAGTATGTTATTAGTTTCAGGTTTCTGATTTTATTTTATCTTGTTGTTATTGGCAAACGTGCACTAATTGCTTTGCAGAGCAGTGAGGTTATTTTTGTCTGTTTGCTAAAGAAATGCTCTGCAGAGGCAGTCAGTTAATTTGAAACAAAATGCTTCTTCCACGCTGTTAGCTATTTCATCTGTTCACTGGATTTTAAGTGCACATTTTTGTCTTCTGGCACATATGGTGTTATGCCATAATAAAGAACTAAACATGAGACTATACAATAATGGTACTCAAAGAAAACTGGCTTCCTGAAAACCCCACTGAAAGGCTTTAGCAGGATTTTACATATCTGCCTTCCAGGAAACGCATTGCTTTTCAATTGCAAGGCATGTTTGAACACTTAATCTAGTACCTCCTTTAGGCTTGACGTTAATTGTTATTCACATCTCAGATTTACAGAACACCATTCTTCAGTAAATTATGAGACTGACAGCACACTGTGTTTTTATCATTTTAACTCCAAACAAGGTGAGGAGTTCGTTCTGTTACATAATTTTTTCAAGAAATATGTATTCCTTCTTACTAGCTTCTTGTAGTGCTGTGTGGATGCAAACATTGGAAATGCTACATTACAGTATTGCAGAGTTTGGATTAAAAAATCTGTTAGTTACTACATAGCAAAAGATTACAGTGCTTTGAGTTTTAGTCTAGTAGTGCCACGAATATTGTGCCAAGGACTGCTTTCTAATTTTGCATTCTGTATCTGGGTAGGATACGATGAAAAGATTGCCATAAGTAAAACAATTCCTTATATTCCCTATGAACAACATCCCTCACTGCTCCACACGATGCCCTGCTACACACAAAATTCTAAACAAAATGCAATGACCAAAGCAAACACCAAGGCCCACCTCCCCCTCACCAAGGGACACTCACTGCTCTTCGGCTAGGTTGTACTTGGCTACCTCAGGGCCTCAGCCATTGCAGCATCTTTTCCTTTCCATGTTGCATGTCTATCCTCATGCTGTTCTTTTCCCTCCCTTGGGAACGTGTGGGGTGTTTTTGGATTGTTCTGTATTTTCAGTGCCGTATACTGTTTCATAGGACCCCTTTTTCACCTCCTCTTATGTTTCCTCTGCTTTGCTATTTGAGGTTCTCCTCCTCCATGTGCACTGCTGAAGGCCAGCCCACGTGACATGTAACAGGTGAGTAATGCATAATTCCCAGCCCCGGGTCTGCAGGTAGGGTCCGCACATACCCCCTTACACAGGCCAGGCCCAGAGAGGAACATTGCCTGAGCTGCTACCTTCCCAGATTGCTTATTGGTCCCTCTGTCGGGTGTTTGGGAGATGTGACATTAGGTGTGAAAAATCATCTAAGGTGTGCCTACTTCTGAAGGGGGCCCACTGTTGGAAGAAGCATGCCATCGGAGACGCTGGCGATCATGGGGATTTTCAGTGTGCCAATCATGTTCAGTCAATGGCTACAAAATGGAATGAGGCTGACAATTCACTCTCTCCCAGCTGCACCAAGGTTCCTTGAGATTTCCCGTGCTGAAGAGTCAGTCTGATGCAACGGTAAATCCGTTTATTATTCAGAAAGGTGTTGATGCAGTTACTGGCCCTGTGAAATCCTGGTCTCGTTTATGCAATGGTACTTTGCTTCGGAAGACTACTGCTTATTCTCAAGCAGTAAAACTGCTTGCAGCTTCACTCTTTCATGGCTATCCTGTTAGTGTCGGGGCCCTAGAGCTGTCCCCATGGTGTTATGCACATCTCTGATCAGGGTGTCATTGCCGTCACTTGGGTGATGAAAGAAGTAGATGCCTCGTTTGTGTGCGCATGCACTATCTTTATCACTTTTGATAGAGTGGTTCTTCCATCAAAGATCAAAGCAGGTTATGAAGTTACCTCAGACTATATATGTGCTGCTACCAGTGTCAATGTTACAACCACATTCGAGAGTGTTGTCAACACCCAGCCTGAGGCAGGAATACTCACTAGGGCGATTGTCCACTTCCACCTCCCTGCTGCACCAACTGCAATGGTGACCATGTCGCTTCTCCTACGACTGTCCCATGTACCTTGGTGAGCGGGCTGATCAAGAGATTCGGGTGAAGGAAAAGGTGCTTTACCTGATCCCTCACAAGTTGCTCACTAGTCGGAAACTGTGTTATACCATCTGGTATCCACATTACTGTTCTTGCCACCTCTTGCTCCATGGAGGACATGGCCACACAGACATGCAACCTCAAATTCAGCTCCTGAGGTTGTGAAATTGCCCTGTGTCATGAAAGCGTCCTTATCTCTTTCAGCTGTGTAACATGCCACTAAACTTTTGCCTCATAGGGTGAAGTCACCAGCTACGTAACCGCCAGGCCAGGAAGAATGGAAGGAATACTCTCGTGAAGACTTCCTTCGTCCCTCCAGCCAAAAAACATCTCTCTCTTCCTCTGCCAAGCGGAAAGACTCGAAGTCAAATTTCAGTTTTCTCCTTTGCCAACTTGACGTTCCTCTTAAACAGTATTGTCACGCAATACCCTCGCCCTGCAGGCTTTGTGTTGCCAGTGCGCACTGCCAACCGTTTTGCTGAACTGAACTTCGCAGGCTGACAGGAGGAATATACCGATGCTTCTGTAGGCCTGAAGGAGCAGGATCCTCCTGTCTCTGCCCTGTAGCAACAAGTCTTCAACACTTGGCAGTCACCAAGCTGACACATCTTCATTTTTTCCTCATCATGACTCTCCTCCAATGGAACATTCGTGGTCTTTGATCCAACAAAGAGATTTATGGCATCTTTTAGCATTGCAGCGTTCACTTGTTTTGTTTCCAGGAAACAAAATTGTCCCCTCATGACAGCTTTGAGCTTTTGCATTTCTTACTGGTTCGCTTTGACTCCCCCTCCCTGAGGTCGGCATTCCGTGTCGTGGGGAGTCTTGCTGGTCATACTGGATGACATTCATAATAATCAACCCATCATCATGTCTGCCCACCTTCAAGCAGTTGCAATACTCCTTTTCCTTCCTCACATGACCTTTTCCCTTTGTACCTTTTACATCCCTCAGTCATTGAGGTGTCATCAGGGCAGACTTTCTCCACCTTATTGGGCAGCTACCACACCCCTTTCGGCTACTTGGTGACTGTATGTACCATCTGCTTTTGGATCTTACAGAGCCTGTCTGAGAGGTGCCCTCTTGACTGACCTTCTTAATCACCTTAACCTCTTTTGTCTTAACACAGGAGCTACCCACGTTATTTTCAGATCCCACACCTATTCCCATTTGGAACTATTCTTCTGCCCTGCCCAGCTTGTCCTTCGTCTCTAGAGGTCCTTTCTCGCTGACACATACTTGAGTGACCATATCCCATGTGCTATCCGTTTGCTGACACCTACTCCACATACGTGCACACTCTAGTGGCAGCTCACTAAGGTCGACTGAAGGCTTTACTCCTCCCTGGCGACTTTCGACAAACATTTCCCCAGTTGTGATGACCGGGTGGAATATCTTACAAATGTTATCCTTTACTGTTTCAGAACATTCCATTCCTAGCACCTCCTCTTCACTATGCTTTGTTCCGGTCCCTAGGTTGGACTGAGACATGCTGTGATGCGATTTGCACACAGAGACATGCGCTCCACATTTTTAACAGTCATCTTACAATGGAAAACTGCAATTCATTATAAACAGTTGCATGCACAGTGTCGTCGCGTTCTTCGGCATAGCAAAGAAGCTAGCTGGATTTCATTCACTGTTTCTCTTAACAGTTCCACTCCCTTTTCCTTCGTGTGGGCTGACCTCCAACGGCTGTCTGGGACCAAGATAAATTTCCAGCCTGACAGTAGCAGACGATGTCATCGTGGGCCCTATTGCTATCTCCAACACCTTGGACCCCCATTTTGCAGATTTCGAGCTTCTCCCCCTATAACTCTGCTTTCCTCCATTGGAAATTTGTAGAGGGACTCAGGTGAAACCCTTCTCTTCAAACAGTGAGTGCTACAATGCTGCCTTTACTGTGAGGGAGCTAGATCTTGCTCTCACTTCATCCCGATCCTCCGCCCCCGGGCCAGGCAACATTCATTCAGATGTTGCAGATCCTTTCTCTAGCAGGCAAGAACTTTTTGTTCAACATGAACAACCACATCTGGGCAGAGGGCACATTACCCAGATGCTGGTGTCAAGCCACTATCATACCCATACTTAAGCCCACTAAGGACAAACACCTTCCTTCCAGCTACTGCCCCATTTCTCTTGCCAGCTGTATTTGCAAGGTAAAGGAATGTAGGGTTCCTGCCCGGCTGGTATGGTGGCTCGAGTCTCACAATTCACTAACCACTGCACAGTTTGGATTTCAAGCACAGCATTCTGCAGTTGACCTACAGCACCCGTTAGAGGACGAGCGTCTTTTGTACTCGCTACATGTGGGGATTCTGTGGCTGCCTACCGTGTTTCCTTGAGAAATTTTTAAAGGGCAGGGTCTTCAAGGTATGTATGGGTTCTCCCTTGTCGGATACCTTTCTTCTAGAAAAAAGTGTGCCTCAACATTCCATCCTGAGTGTCCTCTTTGCTGTCTCCATTAACCCTATCGTGGCCCGTCTCTGGCTCCCTTTCCATTGACAATTTTGCCATATGTTGCAGTTCTCCATGGCCTTGTCATTGAGCGGCATCATCAGAGATGTCTCAATTGCCTACACTCGTGGAGCATTGACAGTGGCTTTCATTTTTGCAATGACAAAACAGTGTGTGAATTTCTGGCGGCGCAATTGCTTTCTTCCGCTGTTTTCACGTCTTGGGCGTGTTGCTCTTCTGTTAGTTGAAACTATGAAATTCCTGGACTTTCTGGGTCCTCCCAAGTGTCTTACCCAGCAGCCAGCTGTATGTGGTTCCTCAATGCCCTATGTGTCCTAAATGGTACTTCCTTGGGAGCAGGTCAAACCCCCCTCCTTTTGCACTGGCCCCTTGCCCATTCAAAACTAGACTATGGGTGTTTCGTTCATGCATCTGCATGTCCGTCCTTCTCTCACCGACTTAATACTATCCACCGTCATCACTATCCATCGTCGTCACATCCATTTGGCCACTGGTGCCTGTTAGATTAGCCCGGTTGAGTCTGTATGCAGAAGTTATTGAACTACTGATGTCCACCACCATGACTTTCTCCTTAGCAGATAGGCATGCTGTTTGTCTGCTATGCGTTGCCACCCATCCTATGCCTTCTTCAATGACTCCTTTTATACCAGTATTGGGCGCATGCCTATTCTATTACCTCCTGGAGTTCGCTTTCAGCTCTTGTTCCGGCAGCTTAACTTCACGCTACCTGCAACTTTCCCTGTGGGTGTGAACCCTTCACCATCTTGGCTTCGTGTGGCGGCCCATGATCACCTTGGCCGTCATTTGCTTCCTAAGGACACTACTCCAGCTGGGCTGTGTGGCCTTCAGTTTCACGACCTTTGCACAGTCTTTCACAGTAGTACCTTTGTGTACACTGATGATGCCCCGACTGGTGTCGGGTGTACCTTCGTCATTGGTGTGGACATTTTTGGGTGTCAGCTTCCAGAACACCGCTCGGTATTTACAACAGAGTTCGTCATTCTGTATCAGGCCACCCAGTACATCTCGTGATGCAGGATTTTAAATTGCATTATCTGCTCACTATCTCTGTGCCCTTACAAGCTTCTGTGTGTTGCACACCACCCACCCATTAGTGCACCGGGTCCAGGAAAGCTGTTACTTGCTCTCTTGAAAGAGCCACTCTGATGTTTATGTGGGTTCCTGGTCATGTGACTTTGACAGGAAATGTAGCCACTGATGCTGTTGCCAAGCCTGCAGTCCTCATACTTCAGCCTGCTGGTTCTTATATTCCCTCAGATCTGTGTTGCCATGTATTAGCAGGTGGGGTCACTTTGGTGTCACCAGTGGTCTGGTCCTCTTGTCATGGAAGTAAATTCCAGGCTAGTAACTATCTCCCAGAGGCTTGAACGACGAATGACCTCTTCTTCGCACTGTCTCTTTAGCTGTTGCCACTTGTTCAGTGGTGCTCCCCCACCACTTTCTGTACATTGCGCCCAACTTTTAACTGTTTGCCTTTTCCTGACGGAATGCCGTTTTTCTTTAATCACTTACGATCCCAGTTTTAGTGAATGAATTACGCACTGGCTGTCGACCATGTTTTACTTTTTATCTGTCATAGCAATATGGTAAAGGACATTTAGTTTTTAGTTCTGGACCTCCGTTTTTCTATGGTGTGTTTTATAACCCTTTCTCCACATCCCAGTTTTTAGCTCTCTTTTTATGTTGATTGCGATTGATGTGGAGTCGTTTTTAACTCCTCTCTGTCTTCGTGTTCTATAGTTTCGACAAGGGCACATATTATCCTAATTTTTGTGCCCTAAAACAAAACCAAGCAAGGGCATTGTATTTTGTCATACCTGCAAATACGCAGTAACACCTGTTTCCTGGTGCTCTCTAACAAGTGCTCTAACGAACCTATTTCTAACAGGTGGGAAAACATTGCAATTAGTGGTTTGAGAAGCACTGGTTTCAAAACAAATACTTTTTACACAAGATGAATTGTTATGTGTGAGAGAGACGAATTTCTTAAATCATTGAGTGTTTGGCTCAGTCCATCTGTAATGAGTGCAAAATTGAGGTTACTAAAGTGGTGTGCACATTGTAAGGCAGGTGGCTGATGTCTTCTGCACTTACAGAAAATACTTTGCAATGGCTTTGATTTGGTTTCTCTGTATAGCACATGCAGTAGTTGCCCTACTCCAAGGCTTAGGTGAATGTTGTATGGGGACACTGGTTCTGTATATTCAAGGGATGCTGTCACTACCAATTGTCTTGCTTATGTTCTCATATGTAGACACTAGACTTATAAAGTGGTCATCACCAGACTTGGGCAAAATGAGTTTGCTCGGGCAAAATGAGTTTGGCATGTACACTGAAGCACCTGCAGCACACAGAATTTTGAGAATGTCATGTAGTGTATACATCTTGCTACTGAATGTGTCACCACCACCGTGTTATTAAATACAGACTACGCAAGTATACCCTTTTAGTTTTTAGAGGTTAGGATATGTTTCACCTTCTCTGGGCCCTGCCACATGCAGCTACATGTTTATGGAGCAGACATGTATATTTAAAATTCGCTTTCTGGATGTAACAAACATACTTTGCTAGTTTGAGGAAAACTATAATTAGAATATTTGACTCAACCTTTTCGAGTAAGGCGAAGTGAACTGTTACTGGTTCATTTCGTAAGTAGAAAAGGAAGAGAAATAGACAACATCCACCCTGCATGCCTTGTGCTAAGCAGAACTAAGGCTGTCTCACAAACTTGAAAATGTCAAGCCTATGACATGCCAGGAAAATTTACTCAAACCTTTGTTAGCAGACAATAGGGATTAAGCAGAAGCCATTGCCAGTTGTATACAAAAACATTTGTTGAAAATCTGAGGTCATAAATAGCATTTGACTTCTGACTCTGCCCATTAACTTAAATTATATGACCATTAATTTACATTCCTTAGGTCCACTAAATGATTTGTTCAGTTTCATATGACCATTACACTACTTAAACAATTTAAAGGCCAGGTTAGAATATTGACAATATTATGAAAAAGGGAAGATTGCTGCTAACCATAAAGATAAAACATTGAGTTGCAGACAGGCATGAAGAACAGTATGTAATGTATGAGCTTTCTGCACACTTTCACACAAGCAACCATACCTCACACACAACTGCTACCTCAGCCTGATCTTTTCATAATATTGTTCACATCACACTATTTAGAAAGTAAATGGAACAATTTAATGTCCAGGAAAATACTCGTTTCAGTTTTCATGCAGTTTCTTCAGTCTTGTAAATTATCAGAAACCTCATTTGTTTGCACATATGTGCTGTGCTGTGTGTGTGTGTGTGTGTGTGTGTGTGTGTGTGTGTGTGTGTGTGTGTGTGTGTGTGTGTGTGTGTGTGTGTGTGTGTGCAGAATGTAGGCTTGTAATTATTTTTAGTGGGATAAATGTTCAGAGGAGATCAGTGGATATTGTAAAATGAAATGAACTGTTCATATTAGTTTATGCACAAAAGGGATGGCATGCGGCCTGTAGGCCATGTGCTAAACAGAACTGGGCTGTCAAACAGTCTTTCAAATGTTGGTTGGGGAAGAAAATGGAAATAAATTAAAACTCGTTATGTTGGTACTGAGTCAACGACACTCTTCTAAAATATTCTCGGTGCCTTTTCTGATGAACAACAATCTATCCTTTTCATATTTTTATTTGTTCCTGGACTTTTCTTTGCTTGTTTTTGGGTATACTGAAAGGAAGACACTAGTAAATGTGACCCCTTACATACAGCAGATGTGTGAGAAATTGTACACTAAACAATGCAACCATTGTAGAAATTGGGTGCTCTATACCAGATAATGTCTGTCAGTATGAAATGTGCAATTTTTCCAATAACTGACTGCATAGAATAACTTTGTGAATCATTACATATGAAATGTTGGAGCCAACTGCAGACTTCTTTGCAGTATGTTTGTTTAGTTCCATGTCTCCTTTCTCAAAGGCAGCTGCGCATTGTTGTGTAAGCTGTAACTCAGAAAGGTAAAAAAAAGTTACACATTTTGCATTGTTTATTTGATTAATAGATTAACAATTTTCAAGTGTACTACATTTGTGTAAGTTAATCATTGTCTTTTAGATAGCTGTATGTTTCGCTGTAAATGGCATAGGAGGTTGTCACATTGAGATACTTTCTATTGTCATTCAGTGGAATGTCACATTCTTTACGGAATATTTGGCCCTGTGTGTAATGATAATCTATCCTAAATCCCTCAGACAAAAAAACAGTGCCCAGTAGTTGGAAGAAAGCACACGGTACACCTGTGTGCGAGTAGGGTAGCAAGTGATTCACATCAGTACATCACAAGTCACCATAAGGTGCATGGCAGTGTCTACCATTCAGTATGCTGACATCCATTCATTGTAAAATCTTAGAATATATTCTGAACTTGAACATAATGAGGTATCTTGGAAAGAATGACCCCTCCTTGTTTACAAACATGATTTCAAATGACATTGATCGTGTGTAACCCAATTCGTGTTTTTCTCACGTCTTCTTGGAAACAGTGGATCAAGACAGGTAGATGCTGTATTTCCTTACTTCCAAAAGCCTTGAACCCAATACCACACATGCTTATAATTAAAAGTAGTCATATGGGGCATCAAACAAAATAAGTGACTGAATTGAGGATTTTTTGGTAAGGAGGACACTGCATGTTATTCTGGAGTCAACATATGTAGAAATAAATTCAGATTCCCAGGGAAGAGTTTTGGGCTATTTGCTGTTCATTTGTTTATAACTGACATGGTTGATGCATTGATGGTAACCTCACATGTGTTTGCAGACGATGCAGTTGTATGTAATGAAGATACTATCTAAAACAGATGCAGCAATATTCAATAGGGCATTGATTAGATTTCAAAGAAGTGCTAAGATTGTCAGTTTCCTTTAGATGTTCATAAATGTGTAATTTTGCGCTCAACAAAATGAAAATATGTATAGCTTATGAATACAAAAACAGCTAGCAATTTGAATAAGTTATTTATCACAAATATCTGGTTGTAAGAACTTGTATAAGACCTTTTAACGGTGTATAATGGAACAATCGCATAGGCTTAGCGTAGATAAAACAAGTGGCAAAATTTTGTTCATTGTTAAAATACTATGGAAGTGCAATGATTATACAAAGGAGATTATGTTCCATCGTCTTTCGGGCGTGCACTCGGGACAGCGACAATTCTTGCGATATTTCGGCTAGAAACCTCCCAGCCATCTTCAAGGCGAGTTGGAGACTGAGTTCATAGCGTTTGCACGTGCCTATTGATACGGAGAGTCACGTGATACAAAGCTGCTGAGGATTGAAAGTGCATGCGTCAAAGATATCAAAGTTGCCACTACTGTGCTAGTCATAGATAAGATGTATATAGCAAAGATAAACACATACGCGCCGAGTGCAAACAAAATAGTGCTGCTGCGAATCCATCATGCTTGTAAATAAATAATTAATCTTTAAAAGCGGTAACATCTGTCGGAAGTGAAGATGCAGAAATTCTTTCCGAACGAAGGTGTGAAATAAGCGGTTTCCAAGCATTGTCAAGATGAAATCCTTGGTCACGGTGTCCATGGCATGGCCAGTAGAAATGCAAGGTTCGGCAACTGCTGATTTGTTGGACTGAAGACGTGTGTACCGCTGGTGTTCGATGCATCGTTTCTGTACAGTGCGCGTGGTTTGCCCCGTGTAACGTTTGCCACACTCACAAGGGATGTCATAAAATCCCGCCTTTCGCAAGAGCAGATCATCCTTAACGGATCCCAACAAGACTGCAGTCTTAGCTGGTGGGCGGAATATCACATCCACTTTGTTTCTTCAAGATTCTAGCGATTTTAGAAGAAACATTACCCACGTATGGGAGAAAGGCTGTAGATTTCACCTCCCTTTCCACTTCCTCATCCTTTTCCTGTGATTTTTCTGCAGTTTTTATTTGCAGGGCTCTCTTAATCTGCTGTTGCAAATAGCCATTTCTCCTAAAAACTGCCTCTAGGTGTACAAGCTCATCCTGCAGGCTGTCAACATCAGTTACTACGTGAGCCCTGTGGACCAAAGTTTTCAGAACACTCATAATTTGCGACAGATTGTGGCAGCTAGACGCCTGCAAATACAGGTCTGTGTGTGTGGGCTTATGGTATACGCAATGACCTAGGGATCCATCTTCTTTTCGGCGAACCAGCGCATCCAGAAACGGTAAACAGCCATTCTTCTCTTGCTCCATAGTGAACTTGATGTTTCCGTGAATGGAATTGAAGATGTTCCAAAAACTCTATCAATTTATCCTCTCCGCGGGGCCACACTATGAAAGTGTCATCCACGTATCTCCAGAAGACCGTCGGTTTTAATACTGCTGAGTTGAGGGCTTTCTCTTCAAAACCGTCCATAAAGAAATTATCGCAAGAAAAATTGTCGCTGTCCCGAGTGCACGCCCAAAAGGTGATGGAACATTATTTCCGCCGGGAAAACTTCAAGAATCAAAGGAGATTATGTACAAAGCCCTTCTGCAACTCTTTCTCAAGTGTGTTGAGTCCATGCCATATAGGAATTAGACTATTGAATGTATACCAAGAAAGGCAGCATGAATGTTCAAAAGTTTGTTTGACCTGTGGTTGAGTGACATGTAGATGCTGAATTGACAGAACAGGCAGGAGCTTGAAGATAGATGCAGACTATCCTGAGAAAGCATTGTGTCAAGAACCAGCTTTAAATGATTTGCACAAATTACTACACATTGCATCTGTTGGGTGGAAAGCACAAGCTGAGGCCGACCATAGCATGCACAGAGGCAGAGCAGTGATTCTGTCTGTGCCCTGTATACAAATTGAATGGAAAGAAGCTCTAATAAGTTCTACAGTGGAATGTACCCTCTACCGTACACTTCAGTGGTTTTCAAATTGTGGATGTAAATATTAATATAATGTGTAGTTATCCATGTTTCAGTTATTACCCTTTTGAAAATTACAGTGTTCATTTCTTGGAACCCATAGCTAAATAAGTCTTGTATGTTTTTCGGAATATTGCTTAATATAACGGTTGGAAACTAGTAGAACACTTGTGCACTAGCTTTGCTGTTGGCTGAATAGGATTGCTTGGGTAGAAAGGGTAACTTTGTGTTTGTGTAACTGAAGTGTGTATATTTGATTAGTTGGGCATACTGAATGGGTTGGTAATTCCACACTCAACTTTTGGGATTAACATACCTGGAGAGCCTTTTTTAAAAGCAGTGTGTCCTTCTTTTAACTGCCAGGATTGAAGAGCAGCTGAGCTGCTTTTTAGATTTCACCTAGCCCCCACCCATCACACATCAGCAGAGAAGTGGTGTCAATCATGGTTGCCTAACCTTTATATTGTCAATTCAACTTTTCGTTTTAAATGAACTGTACCTTTAAATTCATTTCATAACCAGGAAATGAACAATAGAGCAGAGCTAAGATTCTCTCACATTTGGCTTAGCAAGGAAAAGAGAGCATCTAAAACTTTACTTCTGTTACTACTTAAGGGATACAAAATGCAATGGAGTTGAGGGCCCCAATTTTCTATTTTCAGGAAGTCTTCAAACAATTAACACCCATTACTTTACTCTAAATGCTTACAACAACCAAGCCGTTAATTTTATTCTCTCAGGAGGTACAACAAACACTGTTAATGACTGTGTGTGTTGTATATTTCTACATTTATTGCAGTTGCTTGTATGAATTTGTTTTCTAGAAGAACAGTAATTTTTCTGAAAAAAATTTAAAATGTTAATCCAACCTTTTCTTGTATGACTGAATGAAATGTTCAGTTACATTTTGTAAACAGAAGAGGCAGAGAAAGGAACAACATCCACCCTGCAGGCCTTGTGCTAAGCAGAACTAAGGTTGTCTGACAGTATTGCAGGTCTTGGTCAAATAGGACTGCTTAGCAGGGAAGTGGTACAAGAAATTAAAAATGTCGTTTTGCATACGAAAAAAGTGTTGTACAGTGTTTCTTGTGTATTTAACGGCAACAGTATTAAACACCTCATTGTAACTGTCTCATTAACTGTAGCAACACAACGACATATTCAGTCAGTATTATCTACAGGGGATACTTTGACCACAAAAAAATTAAAATAATACAAATTTCATTTTTAACAACATGCTTTTTAAATATTCATTTAGGTGTATGTAGGGTCCAGAACCTGAAAATATTGACACTGACATCCATTGTCAAAAGTCGTATCTACTACTATTACTAAGGTTTTTGGATTAAGTTTGAATGCAAAAGAATTGTAGAATGTGGTAGAAGAATTATTGAAAACAAATTGGCATCGTTAGAGTTACACATTTTCAGAATAGTTCATTATAGTAGACTGGAAATGACACCAGTGGTTAAGGGGACATGACCCTGAACAGACAGCATTTTTAGCATTATCTTCACCCTCATAGTGCAATTGATCTATAAATGAGGTAGCTCAAAAATTCTTAGACACAATTAGTCATTAGTCAAAACATTTCCCAAATTATAGAGATATTTATTATTATGTTTTGGTACTGACAACAATATAATAGTATATAAAAAAACAGAACACTATCTCAGTGTGGTACCATTTACTTTGGAACCACTGACTGCACAGCTTGGAAAAAAGAGTACAGACAACATTCACATAAGTGTTTTATGCCTCCAGTTTCCTTCCCTGATGCTGATCTGTAAAGACAAGTAATTTAGTTTACTACAACAAGAATATTTAATTTCAGGAAATAGTAGGGAAGGTAGGTAGAAGAGGTCAATCTAAATATCTGTACCAATTTTTGTGCAATTAACTTTATTTAGGAGAAAAGTGTACCTGAATCATGAAAATTAAAGTTTTCGGTAAATCGCAAAATATGATTTACAGATTCATTAATTTACTACCATGCTCATTTAGATCATTTCAGCTGCAGACTCCAGTTGCCTCCTGTTTCGTTACCCTCCATACTCTTTTTATTTTATTCTTTTCTTTATCCTTGACTCTTTGGTAACAGCTTCTGTAGGTATCTCTGCTTCGATTACCTGCCGCTTATCAATAGCAGTTAGAGCTGAAGCCATATTCCTTCCTGTCTGGATGCTCAAATTCTTCATAACAGGGATCCTTGAAATTGCACCATCATTGAATGTTATTGCATGCATTACACCAATCCTCAGCACTGTCAGCCCAACAAATACAGTTTTGGGTATTCTCTCCCATAGACAGCTGTTGAAGCTTTCATTTGCATTCTGAGAGAGACCTTGCATACATTTCCTTAGATTTTTATTTGCCAGACTCTATAGACCTAATTGTTTCAGTTACAGCAAGTGGTAAGGAATGCTTATTGGTATACTATATGCCTATAGCATTGCTAAAGTAGTACTTGCACCATGAATCTTCCCCTTTTGGACACAAACCATGCTGTGTGGTTTCATCTGTTGACACTCTGTGAAACCATGTTGCCCAAACAGCTCGTCTCGTTCTCCGAATCTCCTACGTTTCTCCTTAGTCCATAATATTGAGTCAAAGAATCAATTTTAGTTTTTCTAAAATGACCTGGACTGCCTATGTGTTTTCTGTCTAACAGTTTTTTCACTGAAGTCTTTACATAATTTTCTCAGCCAAGCTCTCATTTTTTGTATGTGCCCAACACATTCAAGCTTTCCTATCAGTGTCCCCCCTTATGGTCTGTCATTAACAACAGTAGTGTGTCCTTTACAGTCCCCATCCCCAAGGTAGCCTACATACCTCGCACCACGACTGACCTCTGATCTTCTATAGATGTATAGAACTCCTTTCATTCCCATGTTTCCACTTGGGCCATCAAAGTTCTTTTCACAAACATGGGTGCCAATAAATTTACATGAACAACCATGGCAGTGCTATGTTAGACATTCATAATCTAGTATCTTACCAGTTTCAATACATTTGGCAGTTTCAATCCCATTCAGAGGAGTATGACCTCTCTTCTGCCAAGATGCGTCAAATACTGCTACAGTGTCTGTATTCTCAGACAAGGCTACAGCTTCTTCTGCTGCTGTCCTCATTGTTCACTTGCACCACATAAAGCATTATGTATTAATTTATTATATCTGTCATACCTCAGTAGAGGTAGAGGCAAATCCATCACTGCACAAAAAGTCTGGGCAGCTCTCCTACCCCTTCCAATACATCACATTGCATAAGCAAGCTGAATATTTAAACTGTCATGTCTACTATCAGTTGCTTGCGATGTTATAGTATCACTGTGCATCTTACATGAGTTACAGCCAATCACTAATAGAATTGAGAGACCTTTCCTTGCTCAAATGTCCACAGAAACGTCAATACTATCTTCACAATTGCAGTACTTAAATTTCACAACACTCTTGAAAAGTCTTGTTATTGCTGCTGACAATACTACTAGGCTTTTTCGTATTACATTCAGAAAGTCAGTGTACGTCTAGAAGCACTGCCTGTAGGCACAGTTTCCGCGGATGACTTTCAAAGCAACTGATGTATTGTTCAGTTGTTTGGAACTGGTTGCTGCAAAACTTTCATTTGGGGCTAAATTTTTTTTACTCTCACACACAAAACTACTACTACAAAACCACATGTGTATGAAATTCCAAAATCATATATTCTCAAATCTTTGTTTACATTCAGACCATAGCCTTCTAGACGTGCATGTACTTTGGTTCCAGTAGTCAGTACCTTCTGGAATACACCTGTGTTGACAATCTGTAACTAATGACAGAAAAAATGTAAGAACAAAATAATGCATCACGTATTCTGACACACTTCAAACTGAACAGATGGGCGTGGCCCCTGTGCAACATTACTTTAAACCTCAAATTTAGATCGAATGGAAAATAATGCCCATAAACTGTACATTTTTGAAATCGGCACGAAATGCTCTTTCCTATAGACCAAGAATTGTTTCAAATTTTTGGTCATTTTCACGAGCATGTCCCCTTAAAGGCTGTGTGTGTGTGTGTGTGTGGGGGGGGCTGTGTGTGTGTGTGTGTGTGTGTGTGTGTGTGTGTGTGTGGCTGTGTGTGTGTGTGTGTGGCTGTGTGTGTGTGTGTGTGTGTGGCTGTGTGTGTGTGTGTGTGTGGCTGTGTGTGTGTGTGTGTGTGGCTGTGTGTGTGTGTGTGTGTGGCTGTGTGTGTGTGTGTGTGTGTGTGTGGCTGTGTGTGTGTGTGTGTGGCTGTGTGTGTGTGTGTGTGTGGCTGTGTGTGTGTGTGTGTGTGTGTGTGTGGCTGTGTGTGTGTGTGTGTGTGTGTGTGTGGCTGCCAATTTCCATTATGAGGTTTTTAAAATCTGTATGACCTTGGAGGTGCTAAAACGACGCATTGAGTGCTTGAAATTTGAATATTCAGGGATTATTACTAGACTGTTTCTGTGATTGCAATGTCAAATCTGAATTCAGGCAGTTTCAGTATAGCTAGGCAAATAATTACCAGCCTCCTTTTGCTAAGACTGTGTGATATAATTAGAGAATTTAAAAAGTTGCACGTTAGGCTTTATCAATCATCTGAATAGAATAGTTATCACATTAATAGATTAGTTACAGATGCCTGTTTTATCAGGTATATCTACAACTCTTGCATTTATTGCAGTGGCGAATGCGCAGCTTAGGGGTCAGTCTGACCTGGAGCGTGCTCAGGTGTTGCAGTGGCTGGGTTTTGCAGACAGTGAAATCCTCCCTGCCTCCTGTACATGGGTGTTCCCATGCATTGGTATCATGCAGTACAACAAGCAGGTAGGTTACAAGACGCGCGTTTTTCTGTCTGGGTAAATAACTTTATATTTAAGACTTGCATTTAATTTAGGTGGTTGTGGAGGAACAGTGATGAGGGTTAGCTAAAGGCAAGCATATTTACTTGTATTAGAGAATATAAAGATCACATAATTTTGCGACAGTGAAGTCCCCTTCCAGCACAGTCAATACAGTGAAACAAAAATGTCACTCCCGAAATGTAAAATGATAAAACTATTTTTCAAATGCCTGTGAGATATGTTACACACATGAAACATCAGAGGAATGTATTTACCATTTGATGGAGCAGATGCTGGTGAAGTCTGTTTTTGATGCTAGTCTACATCTACATGGATACTCTGAAAATCACATTAAAGTGCCTGGTAGAGGGTTCATCGAACCACCTTCATAATTATGTTATTCCATCCTCGTATAGCGTGCAGAAAGAATGAACACACGTCTTTCCGTACAAGCTCTGATTTCCCTTATTTTATCGTGGTGATTGTTCCTCACTGTGTAGATCGGTGTTCACAAAATATTTTTGCATTTGGAGGAGAAAGTTGGTGATTGGAATTTCGTTACAACTTTGTTGACATATTTTTGTTTCTGAAAAAATTTGGTGGGGGGGGCAGATTCTAAGTTTATACAAGGTTAATTAAAACCAGTTAATAGCTTTATTTTCCTGTTTCCTTGTGCCAAGCCTCATATTCAGAGCATCCTAGTGTGCAGCATGATGCTCCATTATTTCATAGATATGGTCTTCCCAAAAATGTGTGCTGCCAGGTGGTTTCCATCAGTTAACTTCTTTTCCACCAATCTAGCATTTTTAAACAAATGCTAGTCACTTTAATGATTTTATATGAATCTTAATCAGTGTTTCATTTCTCCTCTGTTACAAAACTTGGAGGATTCCTCATATCAAAACAAAACAAAATACTCTAGGCTCATCTGAAACTTGGAGTTTATGAAGGAATATTTTCATAGATCAAAAGTTTGTAACAAATGTTCAATAACACCCCTTTGCCTGGATCGGACACACCCTTCAAACTTTCTGGGTGGTGCTGAATGGTTTTGCAGGCTTATGTGACACATTGATGAAGGATCTTGGTATTTGGAATTTCTGCTTCGCAAACCATTGGCAGCTGTATTTGCAATTTCTGCTGAATTAACTAGTGGCTGCAGGAGGATTCCAAGAGGACAATTGGTGCTGGGGTACATGCATGTCATAGAACAAGTTCCCTCCTTATCCATAGATTGCATCCAAAACACTGATCTGGAGTCAGATCTCTCCAAACCACATGCCTCATCTTACCTAGAGCCACGTAGAGAAATGTGATCACATGACTCCCATGGATCCTAACTGCAGGAGTACATCCTGTAGCAAATATTCTGAATAAGGTCTTCGTAGATTGCACTTGTTAATGGTTTCTCACTCCTCCCCTCTCCCCCCCCCCCTTTTCCTCTGCTGTTGGATTGGCCAACGGAAAACACTTATTTCTGTACTGTCCTTTTTGGTTTAGTGTTTCTAAATTATTTTACCTCACATGTCAAACTTGTCCCACAAAATTTTAGTATCTGTTTGGTTAAGATAGTCTTATTTTCTCATTTCTTCTCCTATATTTTCCATGTTTCAATAAATTTCTTTATTACTACATAATTTACAACCTTCCATAGTTATCTAAATTATTAGTAAATGCTTGGACATTCACTTGCATTCCATCGTAACTATTGTATTTAATTTTTTAGACTGGCATTTTGTGTTGAAAAAGTTTTTATTTGCTTACCCCATCCCTTCCCCTTTTATATATCCTTCCCTGTAAAGCAGCTTTTTCCAAACCATTTTGTCGAATAATCTCCCTCTCAAGATTTGTAACATTTTCAGTTTGACCTTGTCTCGATTTCAGAGTTTCCTTGCACTTTTAATGTTAGTAAAAAGTTTTTTCACAGAAATTCGTATCTACTGGCTATTTCTTCCTAAAGATGATTTTGTGTTATAGGAGGCAACACATTTGCAGGAAGTATTTTTAGATTCCTTATCAGCAGGTTTGTGGAAAGACATTTGAGTTATATGTTTGTGTCCACTAAACCTTTGTATTCACTTGTAAGTGCAATTTAGGTTTCATGTGTTCTTGGAGTATGTTTATTTATATCCATTGTTGATAAATGATTGATAAACTTCAAATTCTATATGTAAATGATAAAAATTGATAGCATCCACCCTTTCGGAACCTACAGATATATTTATTTAAAATTGAAATATTCTCTTACTGCTCACTGTTGGGCATATTGGATTTAACGGATTGTGTGTGGCAGAACATCCTGTAGCTTAAATCATTTTAGGAGGTATGCAGATCTGAAGTGATGAAGCAGTAATGTCACAGCTTTGGGGAAAGGGGTAAGAACATAAATTTGTACACACACTTTGAGTTTCAGTTAACAAAGTAGCAAAATATAGATTGCTACTTACTGTAAAAATGACACATTGTTGCAGGCAGGCTCAGTTAAAACACTTAGACATTAGCTTTTGGCCACTGCCTTCATCATAAAAACGCACAGAAGCAAGCATACCTCATGCACCCATGACCATCTCCAGCAGCTGGGACCAAAATATATATTAGAATGAATTCTGGTCCGAGCTGCCAGAGATATGATAGTAATGTGTGTGTTAGGCATGCTTGCTTATATGCATGAATTTGTGTGCCTTTCTTTCTCTTACTATGGCTGTGGCCAAAAACGAATGTTTGTCTCTTGTCCTCAACTCAGTGTGGGCCCTTTACAGTAAATAATACATAGGTATATTGCAGTGGAACCCTACTTTCGAAAATGTAAAATTTAGGTAACTGCCTATTAAGTGGTAAAAGTAATGTGCAAGATTCCCTTTGCACTTTCTCACTTTATGTATATGTGCATAGCAGACATAAACATGCTTGTAAGGGACATTATTCCCTAGTAAATGTATATTATCTAATAAAATATGCTGCTGTAACTGGAGTTGGTGACTGACTGGGACATAGAAAGATTTGACTTAATTTCATGCATAATAATTGATGATTTTCGAAGCTGCCACTCATGTAAATAATCCAACATTGAATCAGTTTCTTCTTTTTTTGTGCTTTGCATGACAAGTTTCGAGAATTTGTCTTATTGTGGAGTGCAAGTATTTACTTAAGTGGTTTTTTGTGATGTTTGCATACGTGTTGTGTGTCGCTTGCACGGCTGTCATGTTTTTGAGGTATTAAGTGCTGTACCTCCTCAGTTATGTAGAAAACCACACACACTATCACTCACATTGTTTGTGAAACCTGACAAAAAATAAATTTGTAAATATTGCACTTATCAAGAAACACTTAACAGAAACACATTCTTGAAACACATCTTGCTATGCCTAAAAAAATAAATAATTGTAGATGTGTTTTAATCAAAAATATTACAACACATTGAGTGAAGGTGTCAAGATTACAACAATCGCAAAGCTATGCATGCATATTAAGAGACAATTTGGAAATAGTTGTAATTGGTCATGATACAACAAACCTTTACTCCCATCAGCCATCACACCAAGTAGAGCTTGGCAGTGGCAAGAGATACGGCAAGAGTGGTTCAGGCTTTTACCATTTACCAGTTCTGCTGAGTGGAGAACCATGCTGTCAAGAAACTTAGCCATGGAACATTTGTAAACACTTACTTCACAGCCAGTGCCATGTCAGCATTATTTTACATCTATTACATCAGTTTTTCCTCCACAGACATTTCTTCATAAAGTGTAAATCGTGGTAAAATTATAAGCATGTTAACAAATAATTGGGTCAAAATTAATATAGAGGATGTCAGAAATTTGACTGGAGTGGTACAAATGGTGTAAATGGCAGGGAAAATGTTAATTCTGGGAACATAAAAGGAGGGTTCTGATGTATATCTAAAATTCGAAAGGTCTTTATAAATATAACATTAACTGCATGGAAGTACCAGTGGTTCACATCCCTTATTTTTAATTTCATGTGATTCTTATTTTTAAAAGCATTCTTGACATAATTAACATATTGATGTAGTTCCATCATATTATTAGTTTCCTTGCACAGTCATAAGTATTTGTATATCATCTTACCACAATATACTTATTCTGTCATCCTTGCTTATTGAGTGATTTACTTTTTATTTTGTTTCGTATAATGTAATGGTGTTTAAGATTTTTGTAGTTTAGTAAATAGTGATAATTGTTGACTGCTGCAGGCAACAGAACGTTCAAAGGAGGATGTGAAGGAAGCACTTAGAACTCTGAACAATCACCTCCTGACACGTACCTTCCTAGTTGGGGAGCGCATATCCCTCGCAGACATTTGTGTTGCCTGTACGCTGCTGCACTTGTATCAGTATGTTCTGGACCCTGCCTTTAGGTAAGACCATTTTCTGTTTTTAATGTATGGGTTTTGTGTTTGATAGCTGGCTCATGTGTAATGCAACTGTTGATAATCTTGCGTTCACTGGTGTAAAAACTATGTAGAGAAAAAAGGTAATTGACTGACTTCATAGCATCTAGACATAAACAAAACTTGGATTTGAAATATAGCTTTATTTAAATAGGCAAGACTCAGCGTATTACACAGAAGATATTTGCGGAAATTCAAGAATATATGGCTGTTCGAACTGGCTTGAGCAATTAGGTTTGTGGGGGTTTTCTAAGATGTATTTACACGTGCCATATTTTACAGCAATATTTTACCATAATAATGGTACAGTGTGGCTGCAATTTTGCCAAGCAATATTCCCAGTATTGGAGGTAATGGCCAAGGTATGTCAGCATTGTCCACCAAGGGAAGGGAATGTTCATTGTTGCGGGACAATACGTAAGTCTGTCTTTGCATCTGAAGGCTCCCCTCCCACTCTAACCTTTGTTTCCTTCTCTCACAGACTGTGGTGCAGTCATTTGTCTGAGAAAAAGTTTGCACACCTACATATTGTGGTTTTCTATGTTGTGTACTGCTATGTGGACAAACAACAAAATAATCAGTTTTGTAAATGTAATTAGTCTGCAGCCAAACCTATAGGATATGGAAAGTAATGCAAACAAAGATTGCAATCTGAAAAAGGATATCGGGCGAGTTATTGCCAGTGAGCTCAGAATTTCACCTGATGAAGTGTGCAAAGAGGCACTGGGGTCATTTCGGGGGGGGGGGGGGGGGATCACAGTGAAGTTTGTTCAGCCACAATTCGGCAGTGACCATTCTTGCTGGTAGACTGTCGTTAATTGCCACCCCTACATCAAATACAGTGTAGTAATTATAGTTAGGACCTTTGATATACAACATTGCTGTCTCACATGCCCTATCTTTTGTACAATATGCACTACTGGCCGTTAAAATTGCTACACCACGAAGATGACGTGCTACAGGCGCAAAATTTAACAGCCACAATTCGGCAGTGACCATTCTTGCTGGTAGACTGTCGTTAATTGCCATCCTTACATCAAATACAGTGTAGTAATTATAGTTAGGACCTTTGATATACAACATTGCTGTCTCACATGCCCTATCTTTTGTACAATATGCACTACTGGCCGTTAAAATTGCTACACCACGAAGATGACGTGCTACAGGCGCAAAATTTAACTGACAGGAAGATGATGCTGTGATATGCAAATGATTAGCTTTTCAGAGCATTCACACAAGGTTGGCGCCGGTGGCGACACCTACAACGTGCTGACATGAGGAAAGTTTCCAGCCGATTTCTCATACACAAACAGCAGTTGACCGGCATTGCCTGGTGAAACATTGTTGTGATGCCTCGTGTAAGGAGGCGAAATGCGTACCATCATGTTTCCGACTTTGATAAAGGTCATATTGTAGCCTATCGCAATTGCGGTTTATCGTATCGCGACATTGCTGCTCGTGTTGGTTGAGATCCGAATGTCTGTTAGCAGAATATGGAATAGGTGGGTTCAGGAGGGTAATACGGAACGCCGTGCTGGATCCCAACAGCTTCGTATCACTAGATGACAGGCATCTTATTCGCATGGCTGTAACGGATCGTGCAGCCACGTCTCGATCCCTGAGTCAACACACATGGGGACGTTCGCAAGACAACAACCATCTACACGAACAGTTAGGACGACGTTTGCAGCAGCATGTACTATCAGCTCGGAGACCATGGCTACAGTTACCCTTCAGGCTGTGTCACAAACAGGAGTGCCTGCGATGGTGTAGTCAATGAACCTGGGTGCACGAATGGCAAAACGTCGTTTTTTCAGATGAATCCAGGTTCTGTTTATAGCATCATGATCGTCGCATTCGTGTTTGGCGACATCGCGGTGAGCGCACATTGGAAGCGTGTATTCATAGCCATACTGGCGTATCACCTGGCTTGATAGTATGGGGTGCCATTGGTTACACGTCTCGGTCACCTCTTGTTCATGTTGACGACACTTTGAACAGTGGACGTTACATTTGAGATGTTACGACCCGTGGCTCTACCCTTCATTCGATCCCTGCAAAACCTACATTTCAGCAGGATAATGCACGACCGCATGTTGCAGGTCCTGTACGGGCGTTTCTGGATACAGAAAATGTTGGACTGCTGCCCTGGCCAGCACATTCTCCAGATCTCTCACCAATTGAAAATGTGTGGTCAGTGGTGGCCGAGCAACTGGCTCGTCACAATACGCCAATCACTACTCATGATCGACTGTGGTATCATGTTGAAGCTGCATGGGCAGCTGTACCTGTATGCACCATCAAAGCTCTGTTTGGCTCAGTGCCCAGGTGTATCAAGGCCATTACTACGGCCAGAGGTGGTTGTTTGGGGTACTGATTTCTCGGGATCTATGCACCCAAATTGCATGAAAATGTAATCACATGTTAGTTCTAGTATAATATATTTGTCCAATGAAAACCCGTTTATCATCTGCATTTCTTCTTGGTGTAGCAATTTTAATGGTCAGTAGTGTAAATAGCCTGTAACTGGACTGTGGTTCGAAGATGTCGAGCACGTGACTTGAGCTTGTTCTCTGCAGGGGAATGACTTTTGTAGCCCTCTTTTATAGGATATAAATTGCCTGTGACTTGACTGTGGTTCATAGGTGTCAAGGGCATGAGCTTGGTTTCTGTGTTGGGGCATGATCTTCGTGGTGCGGGATGGGTGATACCATTGGCATAGGGGTGGACCTGAGATGTGGCATACTTTTGGTGGGCGATGGACTAACACTTCAAATGAAGAGGGTAGGATGTTCCTCTTGGTAAAGGGATTACTGTTAAAGGATAAAAGATATAGATTTTTGCTTGACAGGGCATCCACGTCTGTTGTTCGTCAGCGATGAAATCTGACAGTTCTAAAAATTAATTACTTCTACAAATGCAAGTACTTTGTGCTTTCAGGTCGTATGTCCCTTTCTCATGCGCATCTGCAAAATATTAAATGAATAACATGTATTCACGTGGTTAAGACAATCAAAGCAAAACAGAACCAACAGAAATTCTTAAGAAAAGCTTTCGTTAAAATGAGTTCATGAAGGATGCATAACTATGGTTAAAAGATGTTAAACTAGTGCATCTGCGGTACATGGTATTCAAGAAAACGGCCTTTTCAATCCTAAGTCTGCCATAAAGCTTCTCGCAGAAAAGGGACTACATAAAAGGGTAATGGCCCCTAATTAAAGGCAGAGACCATTGTTTAGTATAATAAATCATAAAAAGAATTAATGGCTCAACATCCCAAATCCCCCATTACAAAACTTAACAATGATCCAGGCTTAGGGGTGCACCAGACATGGATCCACATGAAGACAGGTAGACAGTATTTTGAATACTGCATGCCCAGAAAAGATGTTATAGACCGTGCACTTGTGGGTACATAGGAAAAGTACGTAACCCCCTAAGTAAAGTTTGCGACCTACCAGTGCTGTTTAGGCACCATCAGATCAGTACAAAGCACAACCCAAAGTTGAAATACCAGTGGGAGCAGTTATGTACATGGAATGTTAGTATGTGGACTGCTCGTGCCGTCTGGTCTACAAAATTTAAATTAATGTACATGCCAACAACAGGTTTAAGGAAACGCAAACTATTATTTACTGTGGTGTTTGAGCAGTTCGCTTGGACTTTACAGGTATGCAGCACTGCTGAGTTGCAAACTTTACTCAGGGGATTACATTGTTTTCCTTGCACATCTGCCAGTGTGCAGTCTATATAACCCCTTTTTTGACACCTGAGTGCTCGAAAGACCACCTATCTTTCATACAGGACCACGTGTAGTGTGCCTGTAAAACTGGACCGCTAAAAGTTTGTAATGGGGGATTCGTGGTGTCAGGCCTTCAGTTCTGTATATATTTTATTCCATTTAATGGTGCTTTCCTTCTTCTAATCGATCTTTACCTTTTGCGTGTAGGCCTCGCTCTGCGAGAGGCTTTCTGGCAGACTTAGGATTAAGGGGGATGTTATCTAGAATGTGACGTGCCAGGAATGAACTTCCTAACTTCAGTTATGCATGCTGTCTGGAGTCATATTTTAATGTGTGTATAGGGGTTTCTCTAAGAATTTCTATTGATTCCGTTTAGCTTTCTTTACCATGTTGGTATGTATTGTTGTTCATTGAAAATAGTACAGGTGCACCTGAAGATGGGACATAAGTCTTGAAATAGGGTAGTGTTTTCATTTTTAGAAATAATTAATTTTTACAACTGTTGCAGATTTTCATTGAAGTATCCCAAATTATCATATTCTGTTACCTGTAGTCTTCAGTGATTCTTTCAGGACAGCGAAGGACTTCTTTGCACTTTGTTACAACAGTGTGATGGCTTTGTACGTAGAGCCACTCTATGTAAAGAGCGTAGTTTTATTTATGTGACTCTTCATAACGTCCTAAAGAAATTCTCTCGCAAAGACAATGCAGCTAAATGAGTTAACTTCATGTTAAATGTTTAGCCAGTTTCTTGCATCTTTCAGAAATGTGGCACATCAGGAAAAGTTTGGTGCTTGAAAAGCTGTACACTTTTAATTGGAACACTGGTAGAGTGCTGTGAGTAGCTTTATTTCCATTAAGGTCACTTTACTTTGAGAAAGTGGAACCCTTTGTAAACATGTAAGGCCAGTACTCATGTGGTCCAGAATTTGTCTCGCAGGTTTCGGAGAGTTTTTACACATGTCCTGAAATATGCTTCCTCAGAAGACAATTTTGGAATTGTGCTTAAAAAGTGTAATCACTGTGCACACTTTCATCAAATGCAAATTCTGTGGCACTTGCGGATATAATGCTGGAAAAATAGTTACAGGTATTGCTGCTCCAATTGACTGTCCTGCAGGTCACTGTTAAGAAATATTCAGGTCCTGTGAACGCTGTCCTTAGCCTTGAATTAAGACAAAATAGCATGGAGGGTTGGAGTGCCAGGTTTGTTATACTGACTAGCAATGAGCAAAGTGGTAGATAAAGGTGTTAGAAAAGAAATAGTTGCCACTTTGTTCACACCAAAGACTTGGATAGCTAGTTAGTTTCATGTCCCATGTATCATTTGCAGCATCCCTGTCCTATACACCATGTACACCAATTACACACCCAAGCAAGTGGGATGTGAAATAGCACTCTATACTGATGACACAGCCATATACAAGAGCAACAGCAAACTTTAAATCATTCACTGTAAATTAGAAGAGCACGTAGACAAAAGTCACAGTAGTGCAATGTCTGGAAAGTGAAAATTAAACCCACCAAATGGCAAGTCATAGCTTGTTGCAAATCGATATGAAATGGAACGAGCGTGTGGGAGCTGGATGGTAGACTGTAGTTTATTGGGAGAATTTTAGGAAAGATAGTTCTCCTATAAAGGAGACAGCAAATAGGACACTGATGCGACTTATTCTTGAGTATTGCTCAGTTGTCGGGATCTGTACCAGGTTGGATTGGTGGAAGACATTGAAGAAATTCAGAGGCAGACTGCTAGCTTTATCAGTAGGTTTGTCCAACATGCAAGTGTTACAGAGGTGCTTCGAGAACTTAAATGGAAATCCCTGCAGGGAATGAGACATTCTTTTCAAAAACACTATTGAGAAAATTTAGAAAACTGGCATTTGAAACTGACTGTTAAACGATTCTACTGCTACAAACAATGTTGTGCGTCAGGATCACAAAAGAAATATCTAAGCTCATATGAAGGCGCGTAGAAAGTCGTTTTACTCTTGCTCTTTTTGCGATTGGAAAAGGAAAGGAAATGACAAGTAGTGGTACAGGGTACCATCTGCACCCATATTACAGTGGCCTGTGGAGTCACAGTGTAGATTTGTAATTGGTGGATGGGACCTGCCCAGGTGTGACTCAATCATGTTTCTGGGCCTCAAAATAGGCAGGTGCCTCACATGGTGCAAGCACATTACAAAAATAAGGAAAAAGGTTGCACTCTTTTGCATTTTGTATCAAAGGGTGAATAATTGACCATGGAATGCAAAGTCCTCTGGCATTGGCGCATCCTTCCAGCCATCCTGTATGGCTTGGTGGCACCAGACACCACCCCCTAAGCCTCCAACATCCCAAGAACAAGAGCATCAACAACCCAGGTGCTTGCAGATATGTCCCAAACACACATGTTCGAGACCTGTCAAACTAGCCCACTATTTGCGCAATCATTAATGCTAGATCAGTAAAATTTTAGAAAGAAACAGATTTTACCTCGCCTCCTCATACAACATTTAGGTTAAGAACCACATGAAGCTTTGCACAAATGCCCAAAATTTACACTTTTGTGCCTGCCACTTTAGGGAGTACTGACAGACACAAACACCAGACATACATTTACGTTAATACACATTCACACGTCTCCAATCCCCATTTTCTAGAATCCCAAGCGCACTATGAAGTCAAACCGGTACAGCCCAGTGACGCTTCAAAATTCAGATCCCACACATTGCCTTCAGGAAGGATAATTCGTAATGAGTCAATCTGTATTCACATCACAAATTAATTTGTAAATATGGCTATATGCTGAACATTTATACTTTTTAGCATACAAATGAGTAATTCCTGCCTACTGCATTTGTACATTACAATAGAAATTCTGATACGGAATAAGAGTTGTCAAGGAAAATCTTTTTCAGTTTTTCCAAATTTTACGTTTGTCAGGCCTTTTATATCACTGGGTAAGTTATCCAAAACAGACTTCAGGAGGGGACAAATTTACTGTAAAGCAGTGGTCAGAATGCCAAAGTCCTTAAACTGATGTCTAAGAGATAATCGTGGGTGGGCATTACATATTATTCTTACATTATGTTTTTGAACAATGAAGACTTGGTCATAAAGATGTCTTAACACCAGAACATTATTCCCTATGACATTACTAAATGAAAATGTCAACTGATTTCTCTCCCCCAACAAAATTGATGATTCTAAGTGCAAATGTAGCTGAACTGAGTTCCAAAATGTGCTTTTTGTCCAGTTTAATTTTTCATAAGTGTGGACAAGTAAGGATTGTGAAGTTTCCACTCTTATTTCCTCAGTTACGTGTTTCACTTATCATTGATGTGGTACCTGTAGATTGCAAAACGGAATGTTTTCTTTAAAGTTGAGGGTCAGACTATTCACAGATACTTCTAAGAATCTGTTTGCCATTTCTTCTGCTACTGTGCATATACTTGGATTGGTTACTGTACTAGTGTCACCTGCTAAAAGAACTAATTCTGCTTGTAGTATGTTAGATGAAAGATGTTCACACTTGAGGAACAAAGGCAGCCCTTAGATTGAGCCTTGAGGAACCCCATGCCACAGTTGGTAATTCCATTTAATTACCTATGTGCTATTAAGAGTTTCTTTTCTGATTGTGCTCAAACTCTGTTTCAGAGCTGTGAATGAGCATGTTCACTATCTCCTCCAGAATTACCCCCATCACATGAAAATACTTTTAAGATATTTTATTACAATTGTGTGTGAGTGAAGTGTCAGCATTTACAAAGGACAAAAATCAATCTTATTTTTGTTACTTATTATTACTGTCAGTAATATTGTCCCATTACCTATTCTCAGTTGCAAGAGTTGGTGAAATTAATTGTAGACTGCATAATTGTCATGACTTGCAAATTTATGAAATATTTCCAAATATCATAAACCAGAGCTTGTCAATGTGTAATGATTGTTGAAAGTAAGCAAATTGAATTGTTAACATGATCTAAATTTTAATCCTACAAATTTAAGTCAGTCATGTTGTTTGTGCTTAGTCTGAAAAAAATGTGTGAAAATGAGTGTCTTTATATTTTAAATTCAGGTGTGTTGTATGAGTGTGGAATCTTGGAATGATGCTGCTCCTTTAATTGTTCACTTGATAGTTAAGTTTCCCTTTCTAGTCTTGTTTATTTAAAAAGGCTGTCACTGATATGTTGTTCTCTCTTTGAGTGCAGGTTGTGTTTCCTGTGGCACAATTTGTAATTAAGGGAGATATAGTGAAAATATGCCATGTTCCACCCTGATCTGCATTGTCATACAGAATTCAGAACTAATAATGGCACACACTTGACATTAAACATTGTTTTAAAATTTCTCAATGTTATCTGTGACAATACTGTAAATTTATGTAAACATGACATAATGACAAGTGGAGATTGAATTATTACCAGAAACTTATTTTTTTCTCAAGGAAGCCGTATCAAAATGTAAACAGATGGTTCAATACCATTATCAACCAACCACAAGTTAGAGCTGTTATTGGTGAATTCAAACTGTGTGAGAAGATGGCAGAATTCGATCCAAAGAAATTTGCCGAATTCCAAGGTAATTTACTAGATAAATTCATTATTATAATTTTACAGCTTTATTGATTTCTGTAAGTGTAGTTACTACATAAGTTTTAGCTCATGATTTATACAAATGTTGAGATGCTTATAATGGTTTTTGGCCAGGCACAGTTACTGTTAAAACATCATACTTTTAAACAGATAATGCATTAGCCTATTAGATGTACAACTGTTGTCTGATTAAAGAAGCTTTTTGAATTTTCTGTATGAATAACATTAGATGCATAGGTGAGGAGTCTTTTCTTGTGAAAGATAAGTACTACCTCCTGATTGGTCATTTCCTTTACATCCAAGAATGTTTAATAACAGCCTGCGGTGTATTGACATATAAACAGTATTTCAGTTAAGGTTCAAAACTTGGATTTAGAAGTCTGATCACCCTGCTTTGGGATTTCTGTAAACTGCTGACAGCAAATGCTGAGATTGCACTTTGTAACAAGCTCTTGCCTGATGTTTTCCCTGACATTTTTCGTTTAGGATAACATGCTCACTGATTTAGGTATTGTCGGTATATTATACATTTTGTAAAATATTTATAATGTGTCGAATAATCTTTTAAAACAGCTCAGGATTGATGTGTAGTGGGAGTTGACAAAAACACCCTCCCTTAAAAAAAAATGCTTCTTTTCTGCTATTCCACCGGCCTTTCTCCTCCCCCTACAAGCAATCCTACCTCTTGCCATGGGGAAAAAAGTTTGTAATTCAAGGAAAGATTTCTCTATAATTAGTTTCACTATCAGATATCAAACTTGCCTCAAATAATGGTATTAGTAAATAATGAACAATTGACTTCCTGCTGCACTGAGTTGGTAGGATTCAAAACCCACCTTATCAGATAGCTTGCAGGGTTTGCGAACAGGTTCTTTTGTATGAAATGATTCATATGGTCATTGGCTCTCATTCACTGGTAAGGCTGAATGCAAACTCTACTATTCTAAGAGTGTCACATGACACAGATGCTTAGTAAGTTTGTAGCTGAAAAGTTTAATTTTTTTTTTGAAATCTTATCCACTTGTGAGGATTGAAAGCTCTTGGATTGCAGTAAACAAAAATATTTAATTTTCCCATTAATTACATATTGTCTTCTGCCAGTGCCTTTTCTTTTTACCCAATTGACTGCTTGGTTGATATTCTCCCTGTTGTGCATGGTAAAGTCGACAAAATGCCTTATCAGATGTTAGATGATACCTGTACATTATGCCTTTGTGTAGAAGTGAGATCTGTGACTGTTTTGGTGAGTGGAGGAGATGTACCTACTGTGGCAGAGCGTTTAGCCAGCAAATTAATGTCCTGTTAAAGGTCAGAAATTAAAACATCTGAAGGGGTTAATCAGGGTGTATACAATCCAGGACAACTGGGAGATCTGGGGAAAACCTGGGAATTTTTTAGAATTCCGGGAATTTTCCATTGTTTTTGTTTTCGGTTAAACTTTTTGACTGTGCAGAACCAATACTCTAACAAAGGATAAAACTTCAATTGCAAAGGAAATGCGCCATATACAGCGACAACACACAGTGCTCATACAAGCGTCTGCCAACAGCAAAATGAGTCAAAGGCTTTAGGAAGACTATGCAATGCTTCGTAACAACAAATTGCCTCCGATGAGCGTGATGTCACAACTGTTTACATTAGATTCGTTTTAGCAGCAACGAGCGGGATCGTGCGCATGTGCAGTTGAGTAGTACCTTCTCCTGCTTTTGGCTACAGAAATATGGCTGTTAGTTGTTAAGCAGTCGCAGCAAGCCTCTAGATGCTACCGGGAAGAATTTTACTGGAGCGCTCAAGCTGCCAGATTTACACGTGTGCAGCAGGCCCAGATCTAGGAATGTTGTTGTTGTGGTCTTCAGTCCTGAGACTGGTTTGATGCAGCTCTCCATGCTACTCTATCCTGTGCAAGCTTTTTCATCTCCCAGTACCTACTGCAACCTACATCCTTCTGAATCTGCTTAGTGTATTCATCTCTTGGTCTCCCTCTACGATTTTTACCCTCCACGCTGCTCTCCAATACTAAATTGGTGATCCCTTGATGCCTCAGAACATGTCCTACCAACCGATCCCTTCTTCTGGTCAAGTTGTGCCACAAACTTCTCTTCTCCCCAATCCTATTCAATACTTCCTCATTAGTTATGTGATCTACCCATCTAATCTTCAGCATTCTTCTGTAGCACCACATTTCGAAAGCTTCTATTCTCTTCTTGTCCAAACTATTTATCGTCCATGTTTCACTTCCATACGTGGCTACACTCCATACGAATACTTTCAGAAACGACTTCCTGACACTTAAATCTATACTCGATGTTAACAAATTTCTCTTCTTCAGAAACGCTTTCCTTGCCATTGCCAGCCTACATTTTATATCCTCTCTACATTTTATATCCTTCGACCATCATCAGTTATTTTGCTCCCCAAATAGCAAAACTCCTTTACTACTTTAAGTGTCTCATTTCCTAATCTAATACCCTCAACATCACCCGATTTAATTCTACTACATTCCATTATCCTTGTTTTGCTTTTGTTGATGTTCATCTTATATCCTCCTTTCAAGACACTGTCCATTCCATTCAACTGCTCTTCCAAGTCCTTTGCTGTCTCTGACAGAATTACAATGTCATCGGCGAACCTCAAAGTTTTTATTTCTTCTCCAGGAATTTTAATACCTACTCCGAATTTTTCTTTTGTTTCCGTTACTGCTTGCTCAATATACAGATTGAACAACATCGGGGAGAGGCTACAACCCTGTCTTACTCCCTTCCCAACCACTGCTTCCCTTTCATGTCCCTCGACTCTTATAACTGCCATCTGGTTTCTGTAAAAATTGTAAATAGCCTTTCGCTCCCTGTATTTTATCCCTGCCACCTTTAGAATTTGAAAGAGAGTATTCCAGTCAACATTGTCAAAAGCTTTCTCTAAGTCTACAAATGCTAGAAACGTAGGTTTGCCTTTCCTTAATCTTTCTTCTAAGATAAGTCGTAAGGTCAGTATTGCCTCACGTGTTCCAGTGTTTCTACGGAATCCAAACTGATCTTCCCCGAGGTTGGCTTCTACTAGTTTTTCCATTCGTCTGTAAAGAATTCGTGTTAGTATTTTGCAGCTGTGACATATTAAGCTGATAGTTCGGTAATTTTCACATCTGTCAACACCTGCTTTCTTTGGGATTGGAATTATTATATTCTTCTTGAAGTCTGAGGGTATTTCGCCTGTTTCATGCATCTTGCTCACCAGATGGTAGAGTTTTGTCAGGACTGGCTCTCCCACTGCTGTCAGTAGTTCCAATGGAATATTGTCTACTCCGGGGGCCTTGTTTCGACTCAGGTCTTTCAGTGCTCTGTCAAACTCTTCACGCAGTATCATATCTCCCATTTCATCTTCATCTACATCCTCTTCCATTTCCATAATATTGTCCTCAAGTACATCGCCCTTGTATAGACCCTCTATATACTCCTTCCACCTTTCTGCTTTCCCTTCTTTGCTTAGAACTGGGTTTCCATCTGAGCTCTTGATATTCATACAAGTCGTTCTCTTATCTCCAAAGGTCTCTTTAATTTTCCTGTAGGCGGTATCTATCTTACCCCTAGTGAGATAGGCCTCTACATCCTTACATTTGTCCTCTAGCCATCCCTGCTTAGCCATTTTGCACTTCCTGTCAATCTCATTTCTGAGACGTTTGTATTCCTTTTTGCCTGTTTCACTTACTGCATTTTTATATTTTCTCCTTTCATCAATTAAATTCAATATTTCTTCTGTTACCCAAGGATTTCTACTAGTCCTCGTCTTTTTACCTACTTGATCCTCTGCTGCCTTCACTACTTCATCCCTCAAAGCTACCCATTCTTCTTCTACTGTATTTCTTTCCCCCATTCCTGTCAATTGTTCCCTTATGCTCTCCCTGAAACTCTGTACAATCTCTGGTTCTTTCAGTTTAATCAGGTCCCATCTCCTTAAATTCCCACCTTTTTGCAGTTTCTTCAGTTTTAATCTACAGGTCATAACCAGTAGATTGTGGTCAGAGTCCACATCTGCCCCTGGAAATGTCTTACAATTTAAAACCTGGTTCCTAAATCTCTGTCTTACCATTATATAATCTATCTGATACCTTTTAGTATCTCCAGGGTTCTTCCATGTATATAACCTTCTTTCATGATTCTTAAACCAAGTGTTAGTTATGATTATGTTGTGCTCTGTGCAAAATTCGACCAGGCGGCTTCCTCTTTCATTTCTGTCCCCCAATCCATATTCACCTACTATGTTTCCTTCTCTCCCTTTTCCTACACTCGAATTCCAGTCACCCATAACTATTAAATTTTCGTCTCCCTTCTCTAGGAAGGGGGAGGCAAATTCACACATTCCTGTCAGTTTTTGAACACATTCTAAGTTGATTTCTGAATGAATCATAAGTTGGTTTGTGCTTAGTGTACATGTCTCTGTCGGGGGAATCCTCTTCGCATGTACAAACTAACTTTCCTACAGACAAAAGGGGCTATAAGAGCTGAGTGGAGTAAGGCCGAACGGATGAATGCCAACCGCTGTCTGATTGTGTGGTTGATTGGGTTTGCGAATGATGAGCATTGTTATAATTACTAGCGACATCCATAGATTCAGACTACAGGAGTCGAAATAAACGCATAACAGGTAAGAAAGATTACGTATTACCTTCTTGGTGTGTCCAAGAAAACGAAATTTTGTCCAGATCGCTATACTAGCAAGGGCCAGTTGTACAGTCTCTGGCTAGCAGCCTCTTTAAGGTCTGTTCTGGAAGTAAGGCGGAAAACACGTTGTACGAACACGTAACGATGCCTAACCGGAGAATAATCGCGGGATAACTGAACTGGTGATTCTGGCAGAGTTAGTGAAGTTAACCTGCGAATAAGCTTTGACATTGGCAGGAATAGTTACAGAATTAGTGATAACAAGACTGTTTGTTAAAAAGAGGAAGGAGAAGAAACAGGTACATTACACAAATTATGGAACAATATGATGATTCAAAGTCTGTATAAAATTTTATTACTACTTCTTTTCGATTTCATACTTCAGAAACTGGAGTGTATGAATGAAGTGTGAAACTATTTCCTAACATAAAACTTTTTGCTTGTAGTAGGTCTAATAGGCATTAGATATTGGTATATTGTGAATTATATTCTGTTGTTACAAAAAAAAATACTGTTAGTGCCAAAACAGTCTCGTTTATTTGATGTGTGTTACAATTGTTGCAGTATTACAAAGGCCTATTTTATCTAGCAGAAGTGATTAAATAGACATAATCAGATCGGGAAACCATACCAGCCTTGGGTCCTATTTGTATTAACAGCTTTTTCAGTATTAGACAACGACATTTCGACTTTTCATGTAGCAAAACGTTTGGCGAACTTTGTGGTAGTAGATTCTTTCGCAGAAAGGAAAGCACGCCATGTAAAGCTGTAGAAAGATTGGGGGGGGGGGGGGGGGGGGGGAGGGCAGGATGTCAAAGCAGCCGAAAGTAAGCAGGAGAGACACCACAGGACATTTTAATTTCCACTGTCCTGAATATGGTTTGATGGCATCCATTACAAGATATACACATTTCAATTCCATAGAGCAAAGTACAGTGACGTGCAATAGAAGAATGCTGTGAGAGGCGGTGAGGCACTGCACTTTGGTACACTTATGACCAAATAACATGTGTTGCATTTCTCGAACACACGTTTTATCCATTAAAGTCTTTAGAAAGGTGTGCACTACAAAATGAACATATTTTTGAAAATTCGAATTTTTAAATTTTTGACGTCCTATCTCAAAGTGGTGGGGTATTGCCTCGGTTCCGAAATATCGTAGATCCGGGGCTCTATGTAGGCTCTGCGCAGAGCAGTCTGAGTTACAGTGGGGAAGTGGGTAGTCTCCACGTGGCCCGTGTTTACATCTAGTGATTTTGCAGTTTCCTCTTCGTTTACTGCTCTCGTGTCAAATGAAAACAAAACAGATTTCTGTGGCTGGAAGCTGTCAAGTGAATTAAAATACATTCACATAATTACGGAAGGCTAAAATTTGTTAGTAGTTGCAGATTTTATTTCCACATTTCTGACAGTCAAGCATTAATTGCCTTGCAGAACAGTGAAGTCACCTTTGTTGGTTTGCTAAAGAAATTTTCTTTCATAAATCTTTTCCGCTGAGGCAGACAAATATTTGAAACGAAGTGTTTAATTCTACACACTGTTCGCTGAATTTAAAGTCACATTTTCAAGTTGTGGCCTACTTCACTGGGAATCTGGACGTACGAATGTGCACTTTAAATGTGCTTATTTTAGTATGGGTCACGAAATTCCGATGCTGCTGGAGTGTCCTCTGATGTCTTGCTTCCTTTATGACATAATGTAAGATCTTTTAATGTTTACACGTACGAACATATGGGCTCCCTACGACATCGTAGCTGCGCAAGTGTGGTGATGGCTGTCATCTGGCAGAAACAAACCTATTTCTAACAGGTCACGGGAAAATATTCCGAATGTTGGTTTGAAAAGCATTACCATCAAAGTTACCATTCTGGCAGTTACACCAGAACTCTATGTGAGAATGTACGATGAATTTCTTAAATCGCAGAGTGTTTCACTCTCATTTAAAAATAAACTCTTCGATGACGAGCCATTTAGACGAATTTCGAGCCCAGATGATCAGAAATTTATGTTGTTGTTAAAAATTTTACTGGCACATTTGTGTGATATATCTTAAATTGTAATGCGCGCATAAAAGATCAGCATTATATGTGAAAGCTTAGCTTCTCTTGCAGCGTATTAAGCTTATAGACCAATATTACATGTGAAAGCTTTGAGTTTTGTGTGTATTAATTTAAACCATTAACTTTTTTGTTTGTGTGTTCGCGCTTCTTAAGTGACGTTGCTATTGGCTGACTACATCACGTGTCCTAAGCTCTGAGTAACCACTGTCATCGGCTGGCGAGATCACGTGACATGAGATATGACTGGCTTACAAAAGCACACCGCAATCTCAATTTCAATGCTTCGGAAAGTAACATGCGGTGTTTGGTGGAATTCAAATTTATACTTTCGTAATACGAAAATATGCAGCGTACATGTTGCTGCACATCAAAGATCTTTCCAAAACATGTTTTTTCCCTGTGTTCAGTTTTTGATAGCGCCGGGAAATTCTACGCTTGTGTATAAAACCATAATCATTTGAAGGACTAATAAGTTAATACAGTTCCAAAATAAAATATACTGTCTGTTAACAGGGAAAAAGTATGCTTTCACCCAGGAGAAAGTGTGTTTTTTATCTGGGAGAATTCCAGGAATTTTTTTCCTTGTTCGCATATACACCCTGCTAATGTCACTAGAAGTTTGTGTGAGAGATTATATATTAGAATTTAGGGAATGATGGTCATTTCAGTAGTTTTTCTGCAAACAGGATTAGTCATAACATTTATACCACTTAACAGTTGTAACACACAGTTCCAATGAAACTGACATTTTGGTTACGTATAACGGGTGTGCGGTTAAGGAGTCAGAACAATCCAAATTCCTTGGTGTTCAGATAGATGGCGAGCTATGATGAAAAGCTCATGTTCAGGAATGGTGCTGCTCCTTTAATTGTTCACTTGATAGTTAAGTTTCCCTTTGTAGTCTTGTCTATTAAAAAAGCTGTCACTGATATGTTGTTCTCTCTTTGAGTGCAGGTTGTGTTTCTTGTGACACAATTTGTAATTAAGGGAGATATAGTGAAAATATGCCATGTTCCACCCTGATCTGCGTTGTCATACAGAATTCAGAACTAATAATGGCACACACTTGACATTCAACAGTGTTTTAATATTTCTCAATGTTACCTGTGACAATACTGTAAATTTATGTAAATGTGACGTAATGACCAAGTGGAGATTGATTAGTACGAGGAACTTGTATTGTTTTCTCAAGAATGTAAACAGATGGTTCAATACCATTATCAACTAAACTCAAGTTGTTGTTTTCTTGGCATTCTGAACTGCTCCACTTGAACTGTTTTCATCAACTGTGCCGGACCAGCTTGATGGACTTAGTTACCTTCCCAGTTGCACATGCTTGTGTGTGGACACTTAGGTGCACTAGAATTTGATAAACATGAAGTTTCAACTCCCTATGATGGAATAGGATTTAATTCTTCTAACAGATGCTTATATTGCATCCCAGTCTAAATCATTTAACTTATTACAACATTTAGCAAAATGGAACATTGCTTGCGTGTACAGTTACAGATTGTACATTGACCAAAAGGATTTTTGAGAGACCTGTAGATGGCTTCCGTTATGTCAAGAGATCCTACTGTATTGTCACAGTGCACTCCTTATTCAACTGCGCACCACACTACTTCAAATCGGGATGCTAGTTCATGAAGCTTACACACGCCCCACACAGGTGCTGTAACTCTTGACAATAACTGTGATAGCTGTTCCGCCTTGAAGATACATGGCGTCCATCCGTATAAGCGTTAGATGCTATTGTGACGACAAAAACCTACAGAGAGCTTTCTGTTTATAATTATTTAACTGTTATGTGGTTTCGTATATCGAGGCCATCATTCATTGGCTAAGTCGACATAAGGTTACACACGAATCTGCCAGAGTGATAAGTTACATTACATAATAAACTACAACAATATTAGCAGTTATCCTCACACTTTAAAGTCCAAATGAAGAATTTTATCATGGCTAACTTCTGTTCTGTCGGAAAGTTCCCACAAAAAATTCGAGGAAAGTCCTGTGTTACGTTGTTCATTACACTAACATGTACTCAGTAGCTTTTCAGCAAAGGAGTCATGTCAATTTTATTCTAGCTATTAACTTCTGTGATTTTTAATTTCATTTGGTGACTTATTCCATGACCATGGAGATAGGCTCCTCAATTTGGTCCTGCAGAATTATACATGTAAAATAAGATACAAATTTGCTTCCTCTCTCCAGCTGCCACCAAACAGCAGCAGCCGGGCAGTGCAAAAAAAGAGAAAAAGCAGAAAGGCCAGGGGGAGGGTCAGCAGCAGCAACCGAAGGAAAAGGAAAGCAAGAAGAAAGAGGAACCTGACCCTGCAGAGGAGATGGATGCAGCTGACCTAGCTGTTGCTTCAGAGCCGAAGGCCAAGGACCCCCTGGAAGCCCTTCCCAAAGGGTATAACTGTTTTTTAACACAGTAACTTTGCTACTCACTTCATTGCATGGCAAGCCTCTGATTGTTCAGATGCATCTTATCCAGCTCATAGATTGTCTTTGCATAAATACTTTACGGAAAATGAAACCTTAATATTCTGTTAAAATAGGTTTGTGAAGACGACGTAGGTGATAGATACACCCGGGGGGGGGGGGGGGGGGAGATAGTAATTTCAGCAGCTATGTGACAAGAATATGGTAAACACAGTGAAGACAAGGCAATTGATGAACCCATTATTCCGTATGCTGAGGCACTGAAATGTGTTGATTTATTGTTAGTGTTTGCAGGGCAACATTCATTTAACTGTGTTGTTTTGACTCTGAGAAAGAGAAGTGCATATTGACCCAGGGGAACTTCCTGTATTCACATGGGACAGCCTTTAAATATGAATTCAGATACTTTCTACTCATTTCTATTGCCTTCATATGAATAAATTATTCCAAAATTATTTTAATTTGTACAAATTTATATAAGGGCTTAAAAATTTATATTTGAGTCTTTTTATCACTACCTCATTCAACGGAAGTAGCCTGGAATGTGGGAAATTATTTATTTAATAATTTTGCATACAGTTATCAAGGTCAGATCTAGGATTAGAAGGTGGGATGGATGCAAGTTTTGTAGTTTGAGTGTCGCTTTAAGTAAAGTTACTTACCCAGAGGCGTTGACAATAAAAAATGTGAAGTCGGGAGCCTTTGCGGTAGGTTCTCCTTAGCGGGGCTCTCATGATGATTTCCATTTCATTGATTTCTGACACCTCTTATCTGAAAATCTTTGATTATGTATTTGGATTCTGAAGAGCCAGTATCCGTTATTGAGAATTTACTGTAGATTGTAGCATTGTTAATAAATAATAATGCATACGAAATTCAATAGGTGGTGAAGTCTCGGTTTTATTATTTTCCAAAGAACAAAATTTAGAGAGAATCTGGAAGATACTGTGACTTCAAACAGTTAAGTGTTTAGTCTGTAAGTAGGTGTTGCAACTTACTCAATATAATATCTGTGAGGGATGAGGTAGAAAACCTGGTCCATGTTACTGGGTCTACAGGGTTTGTCCAAAAATTGATGCGTTGCATATTTTTCAAAAAAAGCTGCTCACAGATAGGTTCAACAACTTAAAATGCTTTGGGCATATGATCTTTCTGCATCAGTACATTTTTGACAGTGAGATTTCCGCATCGTAATCATGGAATTCCTTAATTGGAATGCTATTCAGAGAAGTCGTTGAAGTAGCTTGCACATTGTCCACAGACTCAAGATGCTTTCCATTGAGGTCTGTTTTCAGCTGAGGAAACACAAAAGTCTGCTGAGGCCAGGTCAAGACTGTAGAGCAACTTGTCAAGGCTGTGACAACAAAAGTGGTGGTGCATTGACATGGTGCTGTTCCCATGATTCACAGAACTTCCTTTGGACGCAGATGACCCGGTGATTGTCTCTGGTGCAGTGCTTTGTAAAAGTCAGCTTTGGTGGTCTGGCCACTTGTGGTTCATGTGCCATTCCACACTATGCCTCTTTGATTAGGGGTCGTACTGAAAGACCCACGACTCATCCGCAGTGATCATTGTCCAGGAAATTGGAATCTTCTTTAGTAATTCTTAAGTTCTTCAAACACTTCCACTTGTTGCTTTTGCACATTGGCCAAAAGTCTGGACACAAGCGTTTGCTCAAGTTTTCCACGTGGCCAAGCCGCCACTCTCATTACCTCAGCCTTCAGCACTCTAATATTTCCGACGTCAAGCGAGCACTCATTTGACAGGCTGAATTCAGTAACTGGTGCACAGTGTCATTCGCGATGTTGATTGGTGTCCTGTGCAGGTCTAGTCGGCGACCTAAAGTATTGCATAGCATTGCTTGAAAGATTTTTCCATCATATCTTCGATGCGACCACTACGTAGAGATTGACGGAAGAAGCCATCCTAACCCTCAGAGAGCACAGAGGCAGTCAAGTGACCTTATGCTGTAAAGCTGAGGGTCTCAACCCTCCCCAACAAGTCAAACCACTCTGTACACATCCTGTAAACGGGCAGTGAATTTCATTATTTTCTGTGCGCACTGTATCCGAGTTTGGTCATCGTGCAAGCTCAATGTGAGGTGAATTGTGCTCTGACCCCTTTAAATTTGGTGTTGTTGGATGTTTAGTCAGGCTTCAAATTGGTCATGTAGTCTTACGTCACACGTAGTTCTATGGTTTGAAACTGAGTGCTCAACTTTTGTTCCACCGTATATTTGCTGACTGTAGCTGCTCACTATATCAGAGAATTTAAAACTTAGCACTGTAATAATCTTCTCCATATTTTTGCAAACTGGTTTGGAGTGCAATTACTGTATTGAAAGTAGTTTCAATTTTACAGGACATTCAACATGGATGATTTCAAGCGTTTCTATTCCAACGAAGATGAGAGTAAATCTATTCCTTATTTTTGGGAGAAGTTTGATCCAGAGCATTACTCAATCTGGCTTGGTGAATACAAATATAATGATGAGCTGCAGAAGGTTTTCATGAGCTGCAACCTTATATCAGGTAAGGCATCAACTATTTTGTTGAAACTAATGTTGTGTGTATCCCAAATGTACAAGCAGTTGCGTGAAGTGCATCTTTTGTAATCCCTTTTTTAAAGGCAAGCAAGTGTATCTGTCACTTGACTTGTAACCAACGGAAGGGAGAGCAAGGTAAAGCAATTCAAAGTCACATTGCACACTTTATGTGCAATAGCAGTACAGTGTTGCTTCACATATTTTGTAATTCTCTTTCACTTTTTTAAGAAAAAGCAGTGACAGAACGACTTAAAATACTTTCTTCATGAAGACATGCTAGAGCATAAAATTTCCAAAAACACACACACACACACACACACACACACACACAAAATGGGTGCTAGTTCCAGTCTCACAAATAAAATGACTGGTTTCATCATCTTATGGCCTGTTCATTTGTCCTTATGATGAGATACCATTGGATCTATTCAGAGAATCTGCCGAACAGTTGCTTTCATGCAAGTTGAAACTGGTTACTTTAGTGAGGCAAGAGGATAAAAAGTACCATAAAAGTCCTTGGCAACTAGTTAAGATTTGGTTATTAGGCTGTGAATCTAAACGTTGTTCTGTGCATACTCGTGATGATTTCCAAAACATTGATTTCTGACACCTCTTATGAAAATCAGTGTTTACATATTTGGATTCTGAAGAGCCAGTTCACGTTTTAGAGTAATTTTAGGCTGTAGCATTATTTATTAATAATATTGTCCTAACAGTTTGAGTCAGTAAATTCTCAATTTACTGTCTTAAAAAGATAATTTCTCGGAGAATAAAATACGTACAAAATAAGGAAGAGCCTATTGACTCCAGACAGTGGATCGCTTGGTCTAAACATAATAGGTAGATACTGTAGACTGCTCTTAAAAACAGCCCTTTCCCTACCTTCCTTGCCTGTTTCCTCAAAACAGTAGAAGTGATTTCCACTATATGTTTGTTAACAGTGAAAGACAGCCCATCAAACTTGGTTAGGGGATTTGTATAACACGAGTCAGAGCTGTCTTCACACAATGTGATCTGGAAAAAGCTTCTTATTTTATAACCCAGTATCCTATTTTTGTGTTCTTGTTGTCACTACAAAAGTTTTCCTCATGTAGTAAAGACAGCTGAATTTTGGTGATTAATTTTAATACATTAGATGGTTTCTGCTGCTTTTTCTAAGCTGTTATTGTCTTATTGCAGGCATGTATCAGCGTCTGGATAAAATGCGCAAGAATGCATTTGCCTCAATGTGCCTGTTTGGTGCTGATAACGACAGCTCTATTTCAGGAATCTGGGTGTGGAGAGGACAGGACTTGGCATTCGATGTAAGTACTTTGTTCAAATTGAAAGAAATGAACAGTTGTGGACTCTCATGATGATTCCCAATTAATTGATTCTGACACCTCTTATGAAATATTTTGATTACTTGTTTTGGGTATCTGAAGAGTCAATTCTGATTATTGATAATCTGTTGTATTTTTAATGAATACATTATTTCATTTGTGTATTTATAAATTTCCACGTGTTACACAAGCCAAATTTATATTGCATATGTTTGCCATTGATATAAAGTAAGGTTTGTCTAATGACATTTGAATAGTTGAAACATTTGTCGTAATCTCATTTTTAGATAGTGTAAAATACTTCATCATAGTTTTACCGTGTGTTGTACCAAGTAAGGTAATTTAATCCAGTAATTGAGCTGAAGTAAGATGTGTATTCAAATGATGAAATTTATATACCAACAGTTTTTGAAGTTTATATGTCTAGTAATTTCTTTACATGTCCAGTTTCTTTTAAACATTAGTCTGTAAATCAATAGTGAATGACAGATGTCCATAATTAAGACCCCTCTTGGTAATTTTGTTGAGGCCTGGGGGTGTTGGAGGCTAGTAATGTACTTGTCTAAGAAGCCAGCTTACATGGTTTGGAATGGGTTCTTGTAGAGTCTTTTTGCTATCTTCTTTGTGTATATTGTTTCAGTTCTGCTAATTTATTTTTTCCTTGTAGTTTAAATTCTCTACATCTGTTTTCTTGAAGTCACTAAGCTTGTCTGCCATGCCATTTGATTTGTGTGCTGCTGCTTTTATATGCAGTTCAGGAAACTGTTGGCTTTTCGTTATAATTTTTCTGTTCAATTTTACACAGAACACTTCAAATAATTTTGCGTATTGAAATACGTGTGTTGCATTCAATACAAGGTGATATTTTTTGTCAGTTTTCATGGTGTGTGAATATGAATGCAAAGGCAGAGGTAAAGAAAACACATTAAAAAGAATTTTGGATGAGTGATGAGGCAGTAAAGAAAATGGGCTGGTGTCTAGTAAGGGAGTAATCAAAATTAGAAGATAGCTGTTCAGTAAGTTAACTTGTGTTCTGATTAAATGTGCACAAGGGAAAATGCTGTTACATGAAATTGATCACGGGAAATTTAAATGTATTGTGGAGAGATTTAATCGTGTTATTGGACCATTACTTTTGACATTAAAAAAATCCTTACAACTCTGAGAATGAGAATAGTGTCTGTGTATTAAGAATTACATCTAAAAGGCAAAGATAATTGGAAACATTTATCTCTTTAGAATGAGGACTGTAATAGAAGACGGATTTTGAGCAGGGAAAATTTACAACTGAGAAATGCCTAATTCAGCAATGGTTTAAATTTTTTGTTGGTGAAAATGCAGAATTATAGGTACAGTTTTTGGGATAGTATGTGATCTCATAATGCCACACGTACTAACGTGATCTCGATAAAGTACAATTCAGTTGTGTTGGAGGGTAAAAAAAAAAACTCGAATATAAGATCTGACTATACTGTAACTGTTAAATGAAAAGTCATTCCTTTCTGAAAAAGACCGGAGATATTACCCAATTAAAGTTAGAAATAAAATTAGGATTGCTGAACTGGTTCTACTGGATTAAATGAAGGGGTAATGTTTTTAAACCAGGTTTCTTACCTCACATTGTTCAAACATGAGAAAAATTATACAGGTTGCTCTTGTGTGCCAAGGCCAGAGCACAGTCATTCCTTAAACTTTCAGGATGACCTGTTCCTAAATATTGTCCAGATCCCAGGAAAACTATTATTAATAAGAATGTTTTGCTCTGGGCGTGAGTTAAATGTGTGAATGATTGGTAAAAGTGTGTTTGTCACAAGTGCTGCCATTGTATATCATCAGCCCTTTCTTCTCAAATGATATTGACTTAATGCATTCCTGGTAATTAGAGTGAATTTGATAATGTTCAACATTGTTCCAGCTGAGTCCAGACTGGCAGGTTGATTATGAGTCCTACCAGTGGACCAAGCTGGATCCCAGCAAGGAGGAAACGAAGGCACTGGTGAAGCAGTACCTCTCGTGGACGGGCACAGACAAGCAGGGCCGCAAGTTCAACCAGGGGAAGATCTTCAAATAAATGCAAGATTTATTGTACTTACACAAAGTGAGATGAGGGTTTTGCTTACTGCCAGAATTTCTTTGTACTGTGAGCAGTAGCAAAGACATGACTTTTGTAATAAAATGTTGGAAGTGTTCATAAGCAATTTATCTGGTTATCTTTATTTATTGTTGAGGGGAATTTGAGATAGGTGAGATTGTGCGCCTCCATTTTGAAAAATAGCCAACATTTTATAAGGTCATTTGCAGCATTTAACACCACTGGCACGTGTGATAGTAACAAGCTGGTTTTATTAAACAGTTTTGTGTGTACTACGTGTATCCCTTCAGAGGGAGTGCATTTTGGATTAAAATTTTTTATTGCTTGCCTGTTTCCCTGAATGTTAATAAAGATTGTGAATTGAAACCATGTCTAAAATACTAAACTGTGGTTAAGAACACATCAGGAATTTTTTTGTGTGTGTGTGTGTGTGTGTGTGTGTGTGTGTGTGTGTGTGTGTGTGTGTGTGTGTGTGTTGGTGTTCGTTAGTTGTGCATTGTATACCAAAATCATTTAACAGCCTGTCCTGTATCCACGGTAATACACCCAGTGTTTTTGTTGTGGTGGCATGTAATGCAGCTTCTTCATATTACTTTGTAAATAAAAGAAATTGAATACTCACACCAAATTAAACTTGGTTATCATAACTTTTACCATTGGATATTGAACTATCATTTCGCTTAAATGTAATATTGTGATTTTACTGTTTAAATGAATCAACATCACTTGCTTTGATATGAAGGTTTTGTGATAATTGCATTGTAGAACTGAAGTGCTTTGGTTCTAAAAGCAGAGTGAAATATTACGTTCTGTAATATTTGTCGCTGTCATGTTGGAAAAGGGTAGGTATGTAATTGGGAAATGGTTTTAGTTACTAATTACTCAATGATGTACACTACTACAGTAGATCTCATTGGTCTCTTCAGTTGTCATGGTACATTGAAATTGTGAAATGAAAATTATTCAGCCTTTGATTGTGGAATTATGTTTTTGCGTGTAGATTTGATGGGATGTTCTTAATGTATGTTTTGAGGAACTGGTCATTTGTGATGCTTTATTCCAGGGAAATTAGACAGTTTTGGTTTTGGATGGTACTGTTGTATAGGTCACAACCTGTCTGAATCCCAATTTAGATTTGTTCATTCATAATCTGAAACACACATTTATTGCCCTAGTTGCTATTTCTGCTGTAATTGATGTATAGTTGACACTGGTTGTAATGACAGAGTAATTAAATGTGGGATGATCTCTCTCACACACACACACACACACACACACACACACACACACACACACACACACACACACACACAATTTCCTTGGCTTATATCCACCACTGATTTTAAGTAATTATCAATGATGCAGCTCACAATTGGAAAAGAATGCAAGTGCTAAACATCTGAATTTTTTAATTTTATTGAAAAGGCACTGGAAGTGTTTCTGCATCACTGTCATGGGTCAAACAAAATTTTCAGGCATTGTGGAGAACTGTATTGTTGCTAACAATTTCATTCATTGTTGGCTTTGAATTCATTTTCATATAGTTCTGCCTGTGATAAGAGTGGGATATCTTGAGCTTATTCTTTTTTTTGCTCCACAGGGAATTACGTTGTTCAACATTGGAAGGTCAGAATTATCGATAACCTTCTCATAGCAGCGCACACTTCTGTCGGATATTAGGTGACGACTTAACGTAGGTAACCAGTATACGGGAGTAGGTTGTATTGACCCAATAACAATGCACATGGCTTCATTAAGTTGTACATTGGTTAACTACACAATGCTCTTCTGTTGAGGATACCAGAGTGCCGAACAAAGAGTTATTTCTGTTGGTTTGCTAAATAAATGTGGCTTTCTATTAACCTTTTCTGCAGAGATAGTTTAAAGTGCACATTTTCATCTTTAGCAGATGTTGTGTAGAGTTATCTGCTAACATGATCGTAGATGTGTAGTGTTAACAGTTTCCGCCTCACAATAGACATTGAAGCCTGTGTGTGCTGGTGTATTGGAGAGACAAAAACAAGCACCTTTGTTTTATAGGGGTTCAGTTGTAAACTTCACTTACAAAAATGTTGGATTAGGATGTGTAGATCAGAAGTTGGGATTTCTTCAATTGTTTCAAAGGTTTTGTGTTGGGTAGCTATTGCTCCAAGCCAAACTCTGGACTTTCTTGAAAGAGTAACACTTGCATAATAATATAAAAATTAGAGTGAGGAAGGATTCCTGTGGTAAGCTACTATTAAATGCTTTCGGACAGCTAGTGTCTTTTTCCTGTACTGCCCTTCTAGCTAATTTTTTTAAGTTCTGTTTGTCTGCATGAAGTAAGCTGTAATATTTTTTAATAATTTATAAAGCAACCATATATGCTGCACCTGGTATTACTGAAGGTTTTGAAAAACTGGGGCCACTTGCTAGAAGCACACTTCAGTACTTCTACAGTATTTTGAGCAACATCTGCAAGTATACAAAATGACCTTATTAAAGCTATTTCTGAGGTTGTCCAGGTATCACTAAAACCGGAAATAGATTCAGCAGATTTTTTAGCCATTATGCTTGATGAAACTTTGGACGTGGTGTAAATCGCAGCTGTCCACTGTTCATGAAGGTGATGTGAAACATTCATTGGTTTTACTGATGTCTGCAGACAGAACTGCTAAGGGTCTGTTTGCTCATGTTGAGTGCATAGTTGAATTTTCCATTGCAGATAAGTTGGTTGGCGAGACATATGATGGTGTTACAGGAATTTGTTCAAAGGAAGTTGCCATCTCTTGCCCCAACTGGGTGGAACTTCTCATCCAGATTAGTCCACACAGTTAAAGAACACAGAGAAAAACTTTTACAATTGTTTGACAGTGTTCTGGACAAGTCTTCATTTGGTCAATGATGCAGTGGTGAAATCTCAAGGTTTTTTGCGTTTCTGAACAGCTTTCAGTAAATTTTCTTGGAAGTTTTTTCTAAGCTGGTCACTTACATGGATGTCTTGTATAACATACTGCAAATGACAAATTGTGGTGTGCATTGCAGCAAGAAGGTTAAGGAGATTTCAGAACATTTGCAATTTGACAGGGAAATCGTCAATGGATCAAAACTGGGATACAAATTCTAAACAGATAGTAAAGAGACTACATTCAGTTGAAACAGAAATTGACGTGAGAGATAGCTGAGGTTCTCTTCTTTTAAGCTGGAATTTTTTCGCTAGTTTACTCTCAGAACTAAGAAAATGAATGGACTGAAATTTCCTGACCATCTCTTACATAAACAGTTGTCAATTAATGGGCCACTGTTAGATTAAGTTGCTTTGAAAAATTAACTCATTGTATCCGAATGCTCTTCAAAGACTGAGGTAGTTTCACTAATGAAAAAGTGTGTAAATTGTCAACTTTGATATTGATAAAACCGTGTACAAAATCTTCAGTGGAACAGTCTCTTGGCTCTGAAAAGAATACACACACATCTAAGCAGCACACAGTCACGATGAGACTGAGTGACTTAGTCTTTCAGTAGAGAAGTAGACCCTTGACACTCTGAGGAGCAAGCCTGTTTTATGACAATGCGATAGAGAATTTCTTGTGCTTGTCCCAGGAAAGAATTGAACTGATGTAGAAGTAACTTTTCTGTAAGGAAATCTGCTGATTTATAATTTTTCCTCAAAATGAGCTCCGTAGTCTGTGTTAGCAAAACGAGACTGAGAATGAGTCATCTCTGTAGGCAGTATTTTGAAAGCAGATGTTAATATTCACAACTTTTGACAAGATTCTACATATGCTTGACTTTCTCAGTAGTGGAATTATTAATTTAAGCTGCTGCTTGTGATGATCCCTACAGTGTAGAGATTACTGTAGTGAACCACTACTCTGGAAACCATGTTCTATTCCCACTAAGGCCAACAATTTTGAAAGGCTCAAAGTATGGCTGCCCAAATGGCACCATTATTAGAAAGGCCTAGCTTTTCGCTATTTTGTGTGTATTTTAAACAAACATTCAAAAATTTAACACCTCAAACTCTGGAAGCTAATACAAGTGTTAAAAGCTCACAATTACTTCTAAGAAACAATCTCTTCTATCATAAAAGTGCTTGTACTTCATTTTTATTTCACACTGTTTTTAAGGACAGAGGAAGTGTTGTCAAATACTTAACTCTACTTTTGGAAATGTTATTGCAAGAACCTGCTACTGTCTGTTTATAAATGACATACTTTAAAAGTAGATGCCAGTCTCTAAGTGCGTGTTTTATATTTTTTCTGAAGTTGTGGTATTTGCTAAAAGAATTTGCGATTTGGAATTCTTATTGACAGAATGAACTGAAAGTATCAAAAATCTTATTTAAAAGGAACTTTGCTATAAAACTCTAATTACACAATTTCAGCAATAAATTACAGAAAAATGTTGAAGGTTCACTCTAGGTTTTTTAAAGCCATTATGCCAACATTACTTGCTAATGTACACAATAGAAGACGTATTGATGACAACAAATCAGAATTGTTCATTATAGTTATTGCAAGGCAATGGATAACAGGCACCATTTAAGTGACATGTAGAAAGTTGCAAAGAATTTGTCATGGAGGTCACAGCTGTGGCTGAAAGAACAATTGAGGTGTGAAGTGCGTCATGACAAGTACAGCTGAATAGACATTGTCTGATCTTATACCGTAGCAATGTGTCACAGGAGTGTGTGTTACTGTCGTTGGTAGTGGATAGAGAAACGGATCTAGGTGAGAATAGGGATTAAGGAACAAATGTTGCAAGGGCACCCATACCTGTGACCAACAGTGAACTATGGCGTCGTCGATGTGTCCCCCCCCCCCCCCCCCCCCCCCGCCCCACACACACTGGCTCTGTCAAAGGGAAATAATATAGTGTAATCAGCTGTTTTTCATCCCAGAAAATTATTTGAATGTCAGTGAAAGCAGGTTTTTATGATGGTCAGGATTACCTTTCTTCTGAATAATTACATTACCACTTGTATTTTAGAACATCAAAAATACTTCATAAACCGCCTACAAACTATCATATGGGCACCCTTGAAATGTTGAAATGGTTCTTCAAAACTGAAAAAAAGTACACAGACTGTCCGAAATGTCAGTCACTTAGGAAGTCAGATTTTTACAGTTTGTTGTACTCATTATGGGAAGTGATTGTTGAACAAAGCTTGATTATACTTGTGATATTTTTTTTACTGTACCATATGGTTGTCCTGCTGGAAGTGCTTGGTTCCTCAGTGTTGCTTTTCTCACAGTGGTGTCCTCCTCCCCTCCCCCCCTCTTGCTGTCCCACCACTTTCGCTCTTCTGTTTGATGATACAGAGAACTGCGTGTCCATCAGATTTGTTCAAGAGATGCCACTGCGAATATCGAAGGTTCTTCCAACATCCAAGGATTAGAAAACGTGTACAAGGAAAAAAAGAAATTTAACTGAAACTGGAGGAGGGAAACTACTCTGGAGATAGCATAGTACGGCAAAATTTTACACAGGTTGTAAATAATCAAAAGAAGTCTGTAGGTTTTCCAGAGTGTAGTGGCTGTCATTAAGTTATTAGCTTCCTGTGGTGATATTACCAATACTGTTAAGACGCTTGAATACCTGTAAAGTTACTCCTAGTAGTAGTATCTATAGAAGCGGCAACCTTCCAGTGTTGGCAGAATCCATTGTGCTGGAGAAGTGTGTAACAATGTGTGGAAGAGATCTATGACCATTCAGCACAGTTGCAGGAGAAAGCTTTGTCAATTGTGCGCACAGATACTGTCGGAAATAAGAGCTAAGTACCCCACTGCAGATGCAAGAGGTGTGCTTCCTTATTCGTCGTCAATTTCTCGTATTGAAAAAGAAATAACAGACAAATGCCGTGTGGCTATGGTCCCCCAAGCGTTGCAGGATACGGAGGATGGTGCATGTGCATGTACATCTGACATGTGAACAGATGCGTACCCAAAATGCATTATTTAACTCTTAATATGCATTCAGTCTCGCAAGAGTTGCAGTGGGAAAATCGGGCCCTGTTTATTACAAATACGAGTATACAGGGAGAAATTGAAACTAATATGAGCATGTCAGAGAGAATTGAAAGCCATCTGTCACAGGTTACCTTCGTTAGTGATACACACACTATGTAATCAAAGGTATCCGGACACCCCAAAAATTTTTTCGTATTAGGTGCATTGTGCTGCTACCTACTGCCAGGTACTCGATATCAGTGCCCTCAGGAGCCATTAGCCATTGAGAGAGAGCAGAATGGGACACTGCAGAACTCACGAACTTCAAGCGTGGTCAGTTAATCGAGTGTCACTTGTATGTCTGTACGCGAGATTTCCACACTCCTAAACATCCCTAGGCCCACTGTTTACGATGTGATAGTGAAGTGGAAACTTGAAGGGGCATGTACAGGCTGACCTCGTCCGTTTACTGACAGAGACTGCCGATAGTTGAAGAGGGTTGTAATAGGCAGACATCTATCCAGACCATCACACAGGAATTCCAAACTGCGTCAGGATTCACTGCTTGTACTATGATAGGTGGGAGGTGAGAAAACTTGGATTTCTTGGTCGAGTGGCTGCTCATAAGCCACACATCATGCCGGTAAACGCCAAACGACACCTTGCTTGGTGTAAGGAACAATTGAACTGTGGAAAAATGTTGTGTGGAGTGACGAATCATGGAGGTGGTGGTGTTTTGGTGTGGTTATGTTTTTCATGGAGGGGGCTTGCACCCATTGGTGTGTTGCGTGACACTATCACAGCACAGGCGTACATTGATGTTTTAAGCACCTTCTTCCCACTGTTAAAAGCAATTCGGGGATGGTAATTGTAGCTTTCAACACAATCAAGCACTTGTTCATAATGCCTGGCCTGTGGTGGGGTGGTTACACAACAATGACATCCTTGTAATGGATTGGCCTGCACAGTCCTAACCTGATTCCTATAAAACACCTTTGGGATGTTTAGGATTGCCAGATTCGTGCCAGTCCTCACCGACTGACATCGATACCTCTCCTCAGTGCAGCACTCCGTGAACAATGGGCTGCCATTCCCCAAGAAACTTTCCAGCACCTGACTGAACATATTCTCGCAAGACTGGAAGCTGTCATCAAGGCTGAGGGTGGGCCAACACAATATTGAATTCCAGCATTGCTGACTGAGTGCACCACAAAATTGTAAGTCATTTTCAACCAGGTGTCCAGATACTTTTGATCACATAGCGTATGAAAAAGGCATTTGAGACAGATTGTAGCCTTTCGTACAACCATTCCTGATCTACGCCACGCCCTTGAGCATCAATGGTCGCAGGAATATTGTCCTAATGCTTACACGTCTTTGGAATCGACAAAAATGCCACAACTTGCTTAAAAAGGAGTGACCATGTGAATGACACAGTTGCAGTATAGCAGCATGCTAAGACTCACTAGAATACATCGGCACACTCTAAAATCTGTGTTTAAGCGGCATGAACAAATTGCTGCTGGTGAAAATACACTTGTTTGGGAACTAGGATTAGCAGGTGGCTGACAAATTAAGTTTCTCGAAGCATTTCAGTGCTATGGTAGCTGACAGTGGTCCAACTACAGAAACACTGTACCAACAAGGGAAATTCAGAGGCAAGTCATCCGAATCCTCCACTGGAAACACATCTGGTGTGTCATACACGGCATTGACAGTACGTGTGTCATGACAGGACCCAATTTGTATGCCTGGTGAGTGTGTGAGATAGATACACCTCCTTGCCTAATTTTCCCAAGGAAATGATGAAAACATAGTAGTTTGTCACATAAGCCTCAACAAATGAGCACAACATTGCACAGTTCCTCTGTACTCTGACAAACCATATTGTTTTTCATGTTTCTGAAGTTCTGTGTTCTGTTTTGGTAGGTTTGACTCTTGAATTCCTTTGTTGTAACGTAGTTCGCATCTGTTTATTTGTTGTCTTCATTTCTGTGAGACGTCTGTGGTATCTCACCTGCACTCGTTATTCATGACATTTACTTGCGATGGTAATGTATTCTTACCACGTGACTTGCATTCTATAACCAATGTATAGTATGAGAACTGCTAAGACTACAGATAGAGAACAAACATGTGGTGCGATTGGGAAGTTCCCTTGTGAGAAAGCAGCGGACAGTGTGGTAAACACTCCCATGTACATAAAATGACGCACTTATAAGCAACTAAAATTTAGGTTTGGCTGAGAGATATGAAACATCCAGAGCTGGATGAGAGATCATATTAAAGATTGTGTGCCCCAGTATCATCAAACATCTGCAGGGAATACTAGTGCTGATTGTGAGCTCTCTAAATACCTTCAGTGAAAATGGAAATCAAGCAAGTGCATTTGCTTGCATTATTTCTGATAAGACAGGCACATCATCTGAAGCAATTTCAATAACTGTGAGAAAGAAAATTATATCACAGCGTGTTCCAGATATACTGCACTTAAAAGGTGAAAGCGATGTGTGGCACGTTTGTTTACGCAGAACAAGATGATGTGTAGGTATGCTAAGTGAATATCGTATCAGTAGTGACATTCTCAAAGACTGACCTTTTAATAGTGAGAAGGTTTAAATTCATGTGAACAATGTACCAAAATTAATAGCAGCTAGGCAATATAACATATCTGTCCACAATACAGGTAAGTTGTATAATTTGCAGTGTCATTCAGATGAGGAACCCTCAGCATGGATGTCTTCAAAACGTGCGAAGAGTGTCTGCATTGTGAGCAGAGGAGGAGAAAACTAGATGAGGGAAAGTCACTTCTGGAGTGGTGAAAAATCAAGAGCAACAACTTACCCCAGACTGTCGCAAGTGGCACGGGAAGTTTCATGTTCACCTGCCTCTAGTGAGGGGGTATTTAGTAAACCTGGGCTAGTTGCTACAGATTAACATAATGGAATATCTATGGAAACTTCGAATAATATGCTTATGGTGCACTGCAGTACCACTGTAAGTTTCAGATACACTTGCATTACATTCCGTTATCATTGTCATAAATCTCTAACCTCTTAACTGCTTGTTTCATAAATAAATTCATCCAATAGGTCATAACAGCATTACGAGATAATGGATATTTATTTCTTACTTGGAGAAAGAAAATTTTCAGTTAACTTCATATGTCTTTGCCTGCCTTTTGTGTTCCTTCATTATTTTTCTTTTAATTTTAACAAATATATTTGTCCCGGAAGGTAATTTAGTGGCTGTATTGTACAAATATGTCGTAGCTATTTTTGCATGTATCAAAGAGTACTGGTTCGTAAACTTCGGCCTGAAACCTCCTTCACAAAAGTCTAATATGTGCTAACTACTGCCGTACTGTAACATGGAAGTAATTGAATTGCAAGCAGATTGCTTAACCCTTTGAGTCACACAAATACTTCTGGATATGATATGCACTGAAATTTGATCTTATCCTTTATTGCATTGCTGGAGCACATTACAAATTTTTTTTTTTTAATTTCAATTTTTATAAAAAAAAGATATACATAGGTGGTTTCACTATGAAACCACTGTGACACCAGGGGTTGTTCAGTGTCTTTCAAAAATCCACTTATTACACTGATGTTACATTTTCTTTCATACACATTTTTTTATAAACTGATGTCCCAAAAAAAAATTATTCAATGCAGAATTTCAAAGTACATTACATACAACTTGTTTCCTACTTTTCATGATATTCCAAAGACCAGTTACTTTTATCTGTTAGGAACAAACTGACATCAAATACTTTGCATGACCATCTGGTCCTATGAGGCTCCTTCTTTGAACTACAGTTTGCACAGTGTTCCGATTTGCTATGAACAGGAATATGTGATTCATTGCATTGCCTTTTATCTACAGGGACTTCCATTCTAAATGTCTTCTTAGACGATGATGGCGAGGAAATTGCTTTCCTTTTCCTGCCAGGAGACATGCCGCCTTGCGCAAACAGACCCTCAACCAGTAGTATCTTAAAATCTTTTAATTTCAGTGGTGTTCCTCCAGTTTTTATTTTATATATGATATAGGCATTCATGACAGTAACGTCCAAGAAAGGAAAAAAATATATTGTGCCACCACTTCTTGCTTTTCCTGTCTAATTCACAAGTTTATTTGAGCATGTCTGCTTTGTCAACATAATCCCTTGAAGTATTGTAGTCACATATGACTTTCGGACATGTTATTGCTTTCTGAGAGCCATCTTTTTTCCTTTGGTCCACTGCTGGTTCTTGGTTTGGATTATGGAAGTTTGAGAGAAAAAGAACAGATTTTTTGTCCGTCCATTTAGTGCAGGTTACTCCCTCCCAGTTCCTCCACTCTGAGTCCCCACAAGTATAACATTTATCAGATTTAAAATTTTGACATTTTTTAACTATGCCACAGGCATACATTGGATTTAATAGGTTTTTGAACAATGGTACTGATGTAAAATAGTTGTCTACATAGATTTCATAACCCAGACCTACCAGTGACCTTGTGAAATCAGTAACAATACTCCCACCTAGGCCCTTTTCTACCTGGGTTCTGTTTTTCCCTGTGTAGATTTGAAACACAAATATACCTCATTTCATCCACCCTTACCCACACTTTGTAATCTATTTTTGGATTTCTGTGGCATATACATTTTCATAAATGATCACCCTTTGAACTTAGTCATAGACTTGGCAGTGCTTTGTTTCTTAGATGGCTTGTAACAGTTTTTGTAGGTTGTGGAGAGAGAGAGAGAGGTCATAGTTTATATAGTTTGTGATAATCTGCTGATCCCCTATGTGGTTGTTTTTTGCTGTCATTTACATGTAAATTAGAAAAGAGCCACACAAATCCATACAATGACATTCTTTGGGCAATATATTCATCCCATAATGCTGGGAAAGATGAGCAGTAATCCCTAAAACTAGGTTGTGGTCTTACACCCATAAGAAAATTAATACCTAGAAACACTGTCATCTCATCTCCATTTGTAGGGTGGGGATTTTGCATATCATATAAATTTGTCTGATACACTTATTTCCTCAAATGTCTGATTCATAACAAGTTCAAGGAAAAAGTCAACTGGGGAAGAAAGATTATCGAAATTGGATGAAGGCCCAGTTTCCTCCACAAAACTTATATGATCATAATCACCGAACTCACGTGCCCACTTCAGTTCTGCAAAGTCTAGGATGGAAGGAAAAAGTTGTATACAATACCCTCCAGATTACAGTCTTCAGTTTCTGACAAATCGCTTGGAATAGCCTCAAAAAGTCGGCTGTAGACAGTAGCCCCATCTAATTCTGCCAAGGTGCATCTTTTTTCCATCTAAATAGATGTAAAAGTTAAATAACTTATTGTGTATAAAAATTGAAGCTTTGTATGGTAAAGGTATCATATTAACATAGTGGTTTCACAGTGAAGCCACCAATATTTGTGCTTCTCCTTGTTTCAAATAATGTGCTATATTCAAACTTTAGCCATATTTTCAATCTAGAACATAAGTCATAGCATGTATAAAAATTTTACTTACATTGAATAAAGTACAGCATCTGAATAACACAAAACAACATTATGTGACCGGAGGCTTTCCTGGCATATGTGTTGTTTCCAGGGCTCTCTGGTATCCATCCAGATGAAATCGTTGAAATGTCTGGATATTTCGGTGAATAACCTTCCCGCCACCATCAGGTGGTTCTGATGTGAAATGGTCTGTCTGCTCATTGTCAGTGTTATGCAGATGAAGAACAGTCTGAAGATGAGGAACCAGGCCTTGCCTTTGTACCATATACGGGCAACATGACGTCAAAAATTGGAAGACTGCTAAAACAACACAAAATTGACCCTGTCCTCCGACCACTGTCCAAGATATGTGCCTTACAGGAGTCAGTGAAGCGGGTGTATACAATATTCCATGTGGTTGTGACAAATCAAATCCTAGATCAGTCAAACATTCCGAACAGTTGAACACTGCTGCAAAGAACACCAACGCCACAAGTGCATAGGCCAGCCCAACAAGTCGGCACCGGCAGAACACTGCTTGGAAGCCGGAAACAAGACGAAATGCAAAGAGTCCAAGATTCCGACCCCTACCAACTTCTACTGGGACAGCATCTTCAAAGAGGCCATTGAAATTTGTATAACGGGCAATCTCATAAACCGAGACACAGGTTTTCAACTCAGCAAGGCATGGAAACCATTACTTAGCTCCGTCAAGGAGTCACGCCTCAAGCGGACGCAACATCCTTCCACGACGGCCGCCGGGGCACTTCGCGGGGTTTCGAACCTTCCACCACCCGTCGCGACGACAGGGACGGCACGGACCTGGGTCGGCGCCCGCAAACGGATTGTCGGCGGCCGCAATCGAAGCGTCGGCGCTCGCAATCTGAATATCGGCGGCCGCAATCGGACCGTCAGTACAGGAAATCGAAGCCCGACTGACGAACATAAATATCACCGACAATGAGCAGACAGACCACACCAAGGGCAACATTCGTGGAAGTGGTTTCTCCACCAAAAATCCACAGAAACGTCGAGAAATCGACGCAAGCTCTATCACTAGGAAGTTGTAGGGAACCCCACACTTAATCCATCCCCTCGGATCAGTTGTTAGGTCATTCAGATCCTTGTTGCCCTTCAGGCAGCAGTCCCTCCCCCCCCCCCCCCCCCCCTCTGCAACTTCCTCAGATCTTCAAAACCCCATCATGGATAGATGACCAAATATACATAGCCCAACAATGTGCGTCTTTAACGCAGACAGCATTGTTAATCAAGAGGTCGAGTTCAGGAACTTGTGAAGGAATTCTCCGTCGACATATGCATAATGGGGGAAACCCACCTAAAACCAGGAATAAAAGCAACAGTTCCCAACTACATTAGCTACCGTAAAGACAGGCCAACCCAAGGTGGAAAGAGGGATCCCCCCACTACCAGGTATACCTACCAGCTACCAATAAAATCGAAGTAGTGGCAGTGGAAGTAATCATTGCCACCAGACCCCTAACAATTGTTGCAATCTACCAACCCCTACAAGATGCGATAGACAAGGGACACATAGCTGCTCTAGGGCCAATTGAAGGCAAACTCATAATAGGAGGTGACTCAACGCCAAACATCCCAGTTGGAGCTCTAGAGTAACCTCCAGAGCAGGCGCCAGACTGCAATAACTAGTGCGTGACCACCATTTCGAAACATGGGGTATGGTTGAGCACACACATTTTCCAGAAATCGGAGGTAGGGCCAACATGTTAGACATAGCCCTAACTAGGAGGATCACAGGGTTTGTGACAGCAAGGACAATCAACAGAATGTCCTCCGACCACAACCCAGTGATTCTAGAGGTCGATGTGGGAGAATGGGTAGCACTCCCACAGTACCAGACGTCTTACAAACGTACAGACTGGGAGCAATACCGAGAAATTTTCGCCTCTGACATCGCTCACACTCCACCACCTACTGCCGAAACAGTAGAACACGCGCTACAAGACATAACAGGTACCATCTTGCGGGCAGCGGAAGATGCCACTCTCTTACAAAGTACAACCCGCAAGTACAACTCCCGGCACATTTGCTAGCCCAAATCCGACACAAGAACAGAGTGGCAAAAGAGTGGGAGATCACCAGAAATCAGGCCACCAGGAGGCTGCTCAGTTGTCTTCACAGTGAGCTGAAAGTAGCACTCAATATGCACAGAAACCAGCAATGGCACAACCGCCTCACAGCTCTCAAAATAGAGGATCACACACTATGGCAAGCAAACAAGCAATTCTCCAAAAGACGTGCTAGGTTGCCGCCACTGCATGGCAAGCAAGGTCTGGCCTACAGCCATGTTGAAAAGGCCAATGTGCTCACCGGCTCCTTTGAGTAGCGGTTCCAAGTGGCAGAAGCCAGGATGATCAACACGAAGAGGTAGTCCATCATCAACTGGCTGTCTTCTTCAGTGCTGAGGAGGACCCAGAGGACGAACCCCGACTTTTTGCCCCCAAGGACATGGCAAAAGTAATTAGTTCCTCCCCCCCCCCCCCTACAAAAAAGGCGCCAGGGCACAACAGTGTCACCAAGCAGCTAGTCAAAAACCTCCCACTCTCGTCTATCAAACACGTCGTGAACGTATTCGAGATTTCTCATACCTGCGAGTTTCCAGCAACCTGGAAACATACAGAAGTGGTTGCGATACACAAACCAGGGAAAAACTCTTTATTCCCACAGTACTACAGGCCTATTAGCCTCTTACCAACTCTCAGCAAGATCTATGAGCGCCTCCTGCTAATACCCACATGAGATCACATCACCAACAAGCGACTTCTGCTGGATTTCCAATTCGGATTTCGACAGAACCACTCTGTCCCACAACAGATCATGAGACTGGTGACTGGTGGAAGCAGCCATAGAGGGCTTTAACCAGACTATTGTGGGATAGTGCTACTTGATGTAGCCAAAGCCGTCGACTCAGTATGGCATAAAGTGCTACTATACAAGTTATACACACAGGGGTTCCCTGGGAGCATAGTCAGGTTAATCCATAGCTATCTCACGAACAGAACTTTCTCTGTCAAGGTAGAAACAGCCGCGTCCACCAAAAGGCATATGCATGCCACGGTGCCACAGGGATCGATTCTGGGGCCCGTATTGTACAGTCTGTGCACTGCGGACACTCCCAAAGCCCCTCTGGTGCACACTGCACAGTATGCTGCCGACGCAGCCTTTTACACTTATAATGCGAATAACTGCCTGGTCATAGGCTACAAAGGGTTTTAGATGACATAGAAACCTGTGGCCATTGCTGGCACATCACCATCAACCCTGAAAAGACACAGGCTATGCTGATCACCAAGAGGCTTGGGAGACGTGGAGCCCCGCAACGCCCCACTCCCCTTTTCACCTGCACCTACACGGATCCCAATTCCCCTGGTGCAGATCCGCCAAGTATTTCAGTGTAACCTTAAGGGTGTATACGACCCGGGAAATCTGGGAAAAACCCAGGAATTTTTCATCCAGGAAAAACCCGGTAATTTTTCAGAATTCCGGGAATTTTTCATTGTTTTAGATTTCAGTTAAATTTTTGTTATTTTGACTGGTAAGAATTGATTCTCTAGCGAAGAATGTTACTGTACCCTGCTACTGGAGAATGATATTGCAGAATAAATTATAAACAAGAGAGAAAAAAATAAAACTTTAGTGGCAAAGGAAATGCGCAATTTATGGCAACAAAACACCGAGCACGCACAAGCATCTGCAAATAGCAAAAATATGTCAAAGGCCGTTGAGCGAAGTTTGTGTAATTCTTCGTAACAATAAACTGCTTGCTATGAGCATGACGTCACAACTGTTCACATTAAGTTCGTTTGACCACTTGCCAGTGGGCTGATGCGCATGTGCAGTTGACTCGCATATGAGCAGTACCAACTCCCGCTTTCTGCTACTTGAAGAGTGGCTGTTACCTATACCAGCAGTATCCTCTGATGCCCTGTTTCTTTTATTGTGTAATGTAAACTCTCTTAGTGCTTTATACATACGAACATGTGGGCTTTCTACACCACTGCAGCTACGTATGCACAATAATGGCTGTTTTCTGGCGCTCTCTGGCAACTGGTAAATCGAACCTTTTTCTAACAGTCTCCAGATAGTATTGTGAAAGGTGGTTCGAAAAGCGTTACATTCAAAGTAAATTTCTTTTTATGCAAGATGAATTATGTTGTGTGTGAGAAAGTGGGATGAATTTCTAAATCGCAGAGTGTTTAAAACTGAACACTTTGAGGACCAGCCACTTACAAGAATTTCGAGTCCAGGAGTTAATGATACGATTTTAAATTTAATGGCACATTTGATTGATGTATCTTAAAATATAACACACACAAAAAAGATCAATATTAGATGTGAAAGCTTAGCTTCTATTGTAGCTTGTTAGTCTTAGAAACCAATATTACATGTGAAAGCTTAGCTTTTCTTGTAGCTATACTATGTATATTAATGTAAACCGTTAACTTTTCCTCTTTGTGTGTTCGCGCTACATAACCAGTGATCTTGTTATTGGCTAACGATAACACGTGTCCTATGCTCTGAATATCTGCTGTCATCGGCTGGCGTGAGATATGATTGGCTCATAAAAGGACATCACAAGCTCGGTTTCAATGCTCCGGAAACTAACTCGCTGTGTTTCGTGCAATTCGAATTTATACTTTCGTAATACGAAAATATGCAGCGTATATGTTGCTGCAAATTTAAGGTCTGTCAAAAACTTCTCTCCTTTTTTTTTCATTAAAAGTCTTTCCAAAACTTCTCTCCCCTTTCTTTACTTTTCTTCCGGGAAGTTCTACGTGAGTGTATAAAACGTTAACCATTCAACGGATTGATAAGTTTTACAGTTCCGAGGGAAAATCTATGGAAAACCTACTGTCACTTAGCCCGGGAAAAAGCATATTTTTAAATGGGATATCCGGGAATAATCCGGGAATTATTTTTCCTTGTCCCCGTATACACCCTGAACCTTGGACTCGAGAGTAATGTGGAAACACCACATAGATGAGGACCACAGGAAGATCTGTGCCAGAATGTTCACCCTATACCCACCCAGTCCTCAACACAGCCAGCTCCCTTCCCTGCTCTGTGGGAATAAATGTCTATTACGCCCTTATACAGCCAGTAATGGAGTATGTTTGCCCTGTCTGAGGATACACGGTGAAGCAGCACCTTGACAAACTCCAGAGGCTGCAGAACCGCGCCCTCAGGAGGGCACTGCATCTACCCATGGGATTCCCCTGGGACGATCTGCACGCCGCTCCTGAAATCCCCATCCCCAAAGAAAGATTCCAAGATCTGGCATGGACTTTTTACAAGATCTCTTCCAGATCTGGAAATAACCTCATCCACTCCCTAGGACGGTATGATATGTCCCGTGATAAGCGCAAACGCCCTCTGTCGATCTTCGACGACTAAGTCGAAGAGAAAAATCCGAAAATCTCGAAGTCCTAATATCAATCCGTAATCCTTAAAATACCTCACATCTCGCCAACCTCTGGCAAGTACAAGACACCATCAGAACACTACCACAGTACACAGACAGCCAAAACTATCCAAGACAACCACACACATGCAACATACATTGTGGAGTAAAAGCCAAAAGGCTACAAATTCCTCCATACACTTCCCCAAGGAGGGGAAAGTAAAAGGTGAGAGAGAGCAGACAAGCCATTTCATCAGAACCCCCTGATGATGGCGGAAAGGTTATTCGCCGAAATATCATGGGACTTCAACGATCACATCTGGCTGGACACCCGAGAGCCTTGGGAACCACAAAACAATTTGTCTGAATCACAATATGTCGCACTTGCATGGAAAACACGTGTCGAATGCCGATTTCTGGTCGCAGCGTTGCTCTCTGAAGATTCGTTGAGTTAGTTCATCGAAAATCCACTAGAGTGCACCACAAACAAGGGTGAGAAAGTGGCTTCACACTTCACAGCGAGTCATCTATGCCACAAGGGGACACAACGTAGCAAAAGGTGGTTTCGCAGTGAAACCACTGTGACACAAAGGGCTAATAGATGTAATGATTTTACAATGCCTTACAGTTAAGTTGTACCGCGTAAAAAGGGCTGACGAAGGCTTTCGCACAATGGGTAGGTCTAATATACAATATTAAAGTATTTTACGCTTTTCTGTTCATCCACAAGTTTTCATTATGGAATTAGCTGACTAAATCCATCTTTGGAATTCGATGAGAAGGCATCTGCCTGCTTTGCATGTCACTTACTTTAATCAATAACCACAGAAGTTAAACACAGTCTAATCAATTTCGCTGAGGAGTTCGTTGGTCAAATATGTGGTCAATAAAGGTAATAAAGTTATTACCGTTTTATTCGGTGTTAATGGAAACACTGCTTATAAGCTTATCTAAAAACTTATTCATGGCAAATATTTATTTTCTGTAACTTACTCACTGGAAGTTTCGAATGACTAAGTTAAAGAAAATTTGTCTATGTCTACTGGGAGTTTCTAGTAGTTGCACATTTTAATTTAACTCCAAAATTATTGTCTCTTCCAAGTGACTGCGAACCCAATTATTACTAGAGTAGGGCTATAGATATTTTTTCTAAAATATGTTGACACGTATCAACGATATTGATTCACCTATATATGTATATTGAATAGGAAATATCTATATAGTGTCGATTTTTTATTTTATTTATTTAATTTTTTTAAATTTTTGTAAATATTTGAAATTGTAGTGGAACATAATTTTACTTTCACTGTGTGAAGGAATCTTACAATTTTTTGAGCTTTCATCACGTCCAGTCTTTCCCTTTAACTGTGTGAAGCAAGTATAGATTGCACAAAGTCGTAGTCCAATTGCACTGGAGGATGGCAGTGTGAATGGAATAACAAGATATCCGCTGTGAAGAAATAACATACCAGTCTGCTATTTCTTTACATCGGCATTCTACGACAACAGTTGCTGAAACTGATGGACTAGCATCTAAATGACAAGGTTAGTGTTTGCCATGGACGGAGACGTGTAAGTTTAAATACTGACGTAATCGGCGCTTGGTGCTACTAGCAGAAACTGGAACTTTTAACTTCGCCACACAATTTTGACACTATAACTGCTTGTTCGCTGGCGTTAGTAGAAATGAAAAAACAGAGAAGTCGACATGAAGTGTTGTAGACAAACCCAATATCTGACGAAACCGAACGCTGGACCCATAGGACACCTTTTCCTGTGCCACTCACATTCAGTTACCATTGTTAGAAAAATGTTCGTCACCAAGCATGATCGCACATCATTTTTCTTTCAATTCTTGCTGTAAGGGGGATAAGTAGGCTGCTGGCTTGTTGACGTACAGGATATCTAATACTTTTTCGATATATCGAGGTACGATAATACTTTTTAAATATCGATATATCGGATTGCCGATATTTTTGAAAATATCGGAATCTTAAGACAGTAGGGAAATAGTCTTCCAAAGTTTTTCCAGATCCGTACAAATGCTGCTTCTATATGCTCTTGATATTTCCGTACGAAGTAAGATGAATGTCTACAAGGAAATCACGAAGGGTATCGAAGGATTCAATTTTATTTGAATGTAAACAAATTTCCTCAACTGTGAGGTTTTTAAAAGTGATCCAATGCGGTTTTTCACATTACACTAGTTTGTATTTGGTCTCTGAAGAAATAAATTTGAAAAATAGTTTTTTCACAAAATGTCTGCCAAATAAGCCATAACGTGAAGGCAGCGTCTCTCTTAGGAAAGGTGTAAGTGGTGAGAAGAAGATAAACTACATACAATATGAAAGTAGTTATGCCTTGGTATAGTAATCTAACTTCCATGTGTGTCGATAAAAACTTTTAAATACCTGCCATTTCCTCATACAGCTTTGCAAAAATTCGATAATTAGTAGGGCTATCTTTAACTGTTTTCACTGCATCATAACATAGTTTTTCTTCACATACACATAAAATAAGTTGATTTAACAATTAAAAGCAATGTTGAAGATTTAAGAGACCATCTTGTTACAGCCATCATTTATTTTAATATAGTACCAGAAGTGAAGTACAGTGTCGGTAAATACTGTGAGAATTAAAAAAAACTATCAAATGGGCCACATATTTGGTCTGGCATCTGCAGCATTTTGATGCCTGGCGAGTGTGCGACTTGATGAGCATGCAAGCCACATGTGAGCTGCATGTTTCCTTGAAATTCCAGCTTTTGTTAAGTTTCAGTCCGTTACAGTACCTATACATGTTATAAGAGTGTTTGCGATGCTATTAAAAATTGGAGAATATTTTTGCTGCAGGGAGATTCTTGTAATTACACGTCTTAATTTTTCAAATAATGCAAATCAAACATACGTTGGCTGAATTAAAGACATTGCATTCTCATAGAATGGAGTCCCTTATCATAGTTACTGTAGTAATGAATAGATTCATAGTAGGAATCATGTAACACAAAATGTGAATAAGTCATTCTCTCCCTGTATATCTTAACATGTTGCAAACAGATGCATCACAGCACAGGCAGAGGTCTGCTGCACACCGCGAGCAGGGTGGACGGTGCAGTGGGGTGTTAGGTTGACAGGCTGGCAAGCTGGACTGTGAGCTCACTGTCCCCAGCCCAGCAGTCTGCCATCAGCTTGCCAGTGTGGTGGATTCATCTCATGGCCCGTATAGGTCAGCCCACAAAACATGGGCTGAAACCAGCACTGTGGATGACTCTGGACTCGGGCTCTAGCGGAGCACCATGTGGATGGGTGGACCTTGGTGAAGCTCCCCTGGTTGACCAGACAGTGCGACTCGAGGCTCACCCAGCAGTAGTGGCTGTGATCTCTGGTGGCTCAATGCATGCCTTGAACATGGGGTCCTGCAGTGTCTACAACTCGCTGTCTGAGCTCTAACCAAGCGACCAATGGAAATCAAGAACTTTAAGGCCAATAAAAAGTTTTCTCCTGTGTGCAGATTTACATTACTACAACAATGTTGTTTTTGGTGCATTGAATATTTATCACAAGCACGCATCCTCGACGCTTTCTTATAAGTAAACATCATTTAATGACGAGTTGACAGTAAAAGCCTCCAGGAGGTTCCAAAATTAACGTTTATGATGCTGTTGTTCAGTGTAGCCCTGCCGTGAGAGGCATATGTAGTCTGTTCGAAATTAAGCCTAGTTTACATGATGACACTAGCTTGCATCACTCATTGCAATGAGTTGCACGCAAATAGTTTTGTGTATGTCTAGACACGGCGTCACCAGTGTACACTTCAGTTTTATGATTTTGTGAGTGCCGTAGTCGCATGTAAAATAAAAGTTTTGGTGGCTGTACAAGTTGTGGCAGAGTTAATCTTGTTTGCATGAAATGGCTGCATAAGACAAAAGATAAAGATAAAAAATAAGAAACGTTTTTGGGTCCTCGACTGCATAAAGAAAAGACGTCAGCTCGGTTGCTCACTGACCTTGCTGAAAGAAAGCACTGCTGTGGCTTTTTAAATAAATTAATATTGAGTAAAGGTTCACCTCGATAGCTCGATGGTCAACATGGCGGAATGTTGTGAAAAGGGCCCCGGGTTCGATTCCCAGCTGGGTTGGAGATTTTCACTGCTCAGGGAGTGGGTGTTGTCTTCATCATCATATTATCCCCATTGATACCCAAGTCGCCAAAGTGGCGTCAACTAAAAAGACTTGCACCAGGTGACTGGTATACCCGGCAGGAGGCCCTACCCACATGACATTTCATTTAACTGAATAAAGGATTCAGCTTTCCAGATTTCTGTAGTCTTTTCCCTTGTCAACTATTTTCCTTAAAAAAGAATCACCCAACTCGAACCACAAGTTTTTAGTCTTGTAGACGTTGGCTGTTTCCCAACTAGATCTTTTGTTTGTATTTTTTTTAAAAGATCATTTTGTATGTAGTCCTACAATTTTAATTTAATGGATTTTGCCCTGCGGTTCAGATATTTTCTACAAATCCAGATCACGTATGACAGTCTCAAGTGCAGCAACAGTCCCTACTTGTTTTCGTGGTCTGTGTTACCAAAATCCTACCAATACCCATGCATAGCGTTGATATCCAAAAAGAGAATAAGTTCCCGACATAATATTTCAATTTGTTTACTAACGACACGCTTAACGTTGCCTGGTATAACTATAAATTTACACTCCCTGCAGTCGAAGTACTCACAAGAGAAGCTGTCAGAAACATCGCTTCTGAAGATTGGGAGAAGGCTGTTAAACATATGCAGAGCAATGAGCATCATGGAAAGAGCATAGTAGAATGAAGCTCTTTAGGAAAATTCATTGAAGGAGATGATAATTTCAATAAATGTAAAACAGTGACACTTCAAGAACTCATCATAGCGATGAGAGTGATATCAATGGAGTTTTTCCATTGCCCCTAGATAAATGGAGTACAGACGGTTTCAACTCCATGTTTGGTGTGAGCAGTGCACTTCTACAACTACCTGCGTAACAAAATTATATGATTAAGTTTTGAAATTTTAATAAGAAGGCTTTAATAACAAGTAATTTTAAATTCACGATTTCAGACTGTATCAGATAAAATAAATATTACTTTTTACAATATAAATGCTGTGATACAGAGTCCCTGTTGTTTGTATCATTTTTTGTTCTTCCTAAACAATAGCAGTTAGCTTATTTGATAGGTTTTCGCAACGTGATAACCACAGTTAATCTTTTTGTTGTGTTAGGAGTAGGCTGACGTGAAAAATTAACAACGGTTTCATTACAAATCTACAGCAATCTGTTTTTCGGGTGAAGCAGTACAGGCGCCCGGTTAGTAGTAGAAGCGCAAGCGGACAATTGTGCGCTATATTTAACTGAAATTATCTCGGATTAGAGAGGTTCGACAGAGTTGTGGCTCTGAATATATGAAAATATAATTTATTCTTAAGACTTCATTTCCATAATGTAGTCACCTAACATCAATAACAAAAAAGGTTCCCCCATGTCGAAAATTCGGCAACGTTGTGAGGAAATGGATTTTCGTAAACAGTCCATATGTCGTCTTAATTATGACTTGCCGCAGAAGAAACTGAAATCAATATGTAGTGTAACTCTTCCGAACACATTGATGCAATTTCCATATTCATAAAGTGAATAATTTGGCTGTTTGAGCCAGTTGAAAGAAATGTAAGATTACGTGTGTGTTCCATGCCTCCACATGCTTCCACCTAAGTGTCAATCCCAAAGCAATTTTGTACAGACTACAACTTATACAAATATAAGAGTGTAAATCAGCTACAACCCGAATGGCGATCACCCTTTGGTTTTTAGTTGCTGGCAATTTGTACAGAAGTTGAAAGTGCCTCTTCAATATTCGTCAATAACCTCGTGGTACCAGAAGTATGCAATGTTTTGGCAGAAGGACTGAAAGATCTTATTAAGGGAGGTTTGAAACAAGAATCCAATTTATTATTATTTTCGTTCACCAGAACATACCACTGTTTACATGTCAAATGCATACTATGCAGATGAAGAGCTACCTGCACTTCCAATCTTCCTATGCAACTTTTTTGCCTCGCACATAAAATACGTTTGAAGACGTCGATACTTTTTGTATCCTTCATCAAGAGTGATTTTGAACTCATTGGTAACAGCTTGCCAAATGTTTATACAGATTGCAATATTTGTATACATCAATTTCGACTTCCGACAGCTCTGGTCATAGATGAACTGCATCTATATAGTTCTCTCATTTGTTCACTTCTCCATGGCTGTGCACAAGAAACAACTGCAAAAGATGTGGCTTGGATGTATATTGTTTTTGCCCAGTCAGGTAAAGCGCTGTCGGTGAGAGGAAGATGAAAGGAAGGTGAGAGCGAGAGAGAACCACTTAGACAAGGACAGATATACATATTGCCCTGCAACACGAAATATTCTCCATCTTTGGTGAACACCAGAAAGCCCTTAGCAATACGGCACCAAATACATACAACAGCCTGGAACATCGGCAATATGCAATAATGCCCAGCCACACCGCAAAATTGCCATTTACAGCAGCCACATTGGAGCAATGTTGACAGCAACGCTATTGTGGTGAAATATTGCCATAAAATTTGGCCCGTCTAAACGAAAGTACAGCTAAAATTTTTCCGAGCGGAACAAGCGACAATGACGTTTATGTTCCCTGCTTGTTACAAATACTTAAGTGTCTATTTCCGCATATGTCGCGATTTCCAAGGATGTAGTTAGGCAGTAACCTAAGAGAACAGCTTAAGCTGAATTTGCTGCGAGCTTCAAACAGGCAAACACAAAGTGAGAATACAAAGCACATGTAACTCAGTTTAAAATTTAAACCTGCATGCAGGTGAAACAAAGCGCTATTTTTTGGCCTTTCAGACCTGACTTTTCACTGATCGCCTGGTTAGAGTTCAGACAGCTTGGTGGGGATATTACTAGACCCTGTGTTATTTCAGTTCCTGCACGAGGGCTCCCATGATTTTATATTCATATGAATGCACAGTCATGCTTTTGTATCGTTCAGTTAAAATATTGTTCACTCACAGCCATCTCATCTCATTTATTGGGAAAATCTTCCATACTCATGACAGCCTGTCAACCATATACCACAATGAGTGAAGTGTTCGTTTCGTTTTGGTTAATGCAGATCAAAATGCGGGGATTTTGTGTTGGACGTCCTGCTTCACAGCCCTTCACGGTTCTATCACAAGAAGTGTGTCAACAGTGCAATTGGTGTGACAATCACTGACCAGTAGTAGAATATGAGTGGACATCAGCTACAAGTTCTGTGCTATATCACATGCCCAGCCCAAACCCCTTCAACAGTGGCAACAGCCAGATAATCTTAGTAGTAGGGCAAAGCCATACAGACACATTTTCTTCCTCCTCCCCCACATCTATGGGAAATCTGCAATCCTCCCTCACTTATCCTGACTGGTAGAACTATATTTTTGATATCAAATTAATTGACTAGTTAATTAGATTGATCAATTAATCACCCCTCCTGGAAAACCTCCAGCACTCCCCTCCCCCACTTCCTCCCTCACCCACAAACAATTGTGGGAAAGTCGCTCAGTCTGTGCTGAGTTGCTGGTGTGGAATGTGCAGTTATTATACTGTCCAGCAACTGTATGTCCTAATTATGTAATTACAGTGCTGCAGATTGGAGTTGTTGTCTTGCTGGAAAATTTTCACGTGTGTACTCACCCTGATATACAGCAATTGACTGAGCTAGTGCACAATTCCACCACAAGAGGACATCCCACTCATCGCCCCCTCCCTGCCCACCCCTCCCAGAAAACATTGCTGGGAAAAATCGCCAAACTGGTGGACTTGAAGGATCCCACAACAGAAAACAATGTAGAGGATATAATGATATACTGTTTAGTTATAAAATTCAATTTCCAGGTACAGGATCTATTTATTTCATGGGAAAAGCTCTCATTCTCTGCTGTTTTGAAAGATGCAGGTCTTGTAAAGTACATTTAAAAGATGTAATTAAATGCGTAAATAGATCATCCTTTTCTGATCATGCAAGGAATACCATCATGAAATCGACATCGACATAACTCATCACACACAATTACACTCTTCCAATTACGTGTTTGCACTTACTGCAGGGCAGATGTGCAGCACTACACTTACAAACAATTTTGTAATACAAAGCAAGAAGTTATATGACGATAAAATTAGCAGAAGGGACATAAAATCGGTAAAATTACGAAAATTGACAGAAAATATGTATAAATGGAGTTAAAACGTGCAGATATTGAAAGAGAGTGAGGGAGTACTTACATGTCTGCTTGGTGCAGGAAAATTCTTGTACATGGGAATAAGGATATAACAGCAAGTGGAATACAAGCAAAAGTTGACAGGAAGCTCTGGGAATCAGGGAAACATTCATTTCTCATGGACAACAATGAGACATCTTCTGTAGATTGTTTAACGAGGATGACCACCAAATGTAGAGTAATAAATTTATGTACATCAGATCAAATGCCCAGATGGTACCCCAAAGTTTTCAGCAACCACCTTACATATTTTTATAAAGTGTCCTTAGCCTAAGAGCATACTATTTCCAGCTTTGGGGCTGCAATATACAACTACAGAATGGATCACACGTTTGATTCTATACAAGTCTGTTTATGTGTTTTAAGCACTAACAAACACTATTTACAATGTGCTTCTCTGCACTCTCCACCATTCAATACCATGCAGTTTCAGTTAACAAATGCCTAACATAACAGTTGCTGCATGGTTTTAACAAAATTGTGCTGCATGTTGTAATGGTCGCCTAGTCGTTTATATTGCTAATTGCTGTAATCGCACTATTTCACTCCCATTTACGGAGCTTGTTAGCACTTGATGTTAGGTTGGCGCCATTAAAATGCGTTGTAGTAATCGCTGCTGCTTGCTTGATCGCTGCTGTGTCTCGATGCTGATGCTGGTTGTAAATCTGGTTGTCTAGGGTTAAAAACATGAGGTCCCGTGTTTTTTATGTGCTTTTGATGATAAAGAACCAGCGAAACCAACACATATGTAAACATCAAATATTTATTACTTTGGTGGCCATCTTATTTCCACTGTCCACCAAATACCATAACACAACACAAAGTAGTACTTCCTTTACATGTTCTTTGCATTGTTTATCCATCTCAAACAATAACACAGAAACACACTTTACGAAAGTGACATTCCGACTGCCTCCGACCCTTCTTGCTGCTTGTATTTATAACATTGTCAAAGAACTACTAAAAAGAGATACAGTTTATAAGTCACATGTACATCTGTTATCATAATTTGTGCAGAAAAGTTATTAATTTGCATCGAGTGGCATAATTTTACATGTTATTAAAATGACAGACAGATTTGTTGACTTGACAGAATAATTCTTTGTTACAAAAAGGCCGTTTTTTAGAAGTTTGTCAATTGACTTCTCTAATTTGCATAAATAAGTAAATAACATGAATTATTAAGAATTACATTGGTTTTCGTCTAAAATAGGATTGATTACTTGAATACTGAGTGAAAATGCTCCTAGTGAACAAATAGGTTTCACTGGGTGATTTTTATTTAAGGAGATCCAAATACCTAAGTTGGCCACTATTTTTCGTACTTCATATTAATTATTTAAGATGAACTTAGTGTTTTTACATGATGACATTTGCTGTATCAGTGATCAAGTGATATTAACTTTTGTGTGGGTCAGTTATTCAGTATAATTTAGTGGGTTGACTGTTTATGGAGACATGTTGTGCAATCATTGTTAACATACACAATAACTTTTCTATAATCATAAATACTCGTTAAACTGGTTGAATTTGAAGGGTATCGCATACTTTGGTAAAGTAAAGCCTTTAATATGTTCCGTTACACTACCCCCTCGGGTAATATCATTTACAGAATGTTAATGATATTAGCCGACTAGGACAAATGTGTCAAATGGTTAAAATTTGGAAAAGTACTACTTTTTTTTTTACTATGCATAATGTGTATGTATACAATGACCGTTACACCGTTTCAAAATGACTTTTTCCTGCAAATATTTTAGTTGTGTTGTTTCAAATGCACTTTGTGTTATGGCTCTCAGCATGACAGCATAATAAAAATATTTAGTAATATATGAAAGTAAAAAAAATTGTTAATCTTTGCTCCCAGTGAGCCACATGGAAAATGATCAAAAACAGACACAAATATATCACATGCGATTTTAAGATATAAAACAAAATATATGTAAATTATTTCAAAGTCAGTTCTCATTGAGTCACAGATTAATCAAGATAATAGAAGGCACATAAATATATTATATAGATGGACAGGTCATATGTCCATAGGAAAATATTGCAACTGTCTACTCTTTTTGAGCCACATAAAGGAAATGAAAACAAAGAACATAATTATAAGTATTGACATGATATATAAACACAAACACTAGAGAAGTCACATGTATGAACATAGTATGCATTTGAAAAAAAAGAAAATATTTAAAAAACTTGTCTCCCATTGAGACACATAGTCAAGACAGTACAAGAACATATTAATACTAAAATTGGACACTTAAATTGGTCACAACATAACACAAACATCAAACTTGGCGAACATTTGATTACCTGTAGAAAATTGTACACAAATCTTATGCCTAAGAAAAAAATAGTAACAAAATGATAGGTCTTGCACAACAATTGTTTTCATTGTCTTTTATATTTGGTGCAAGTATGTCCCATATTCCACAATACAAACAGAAAGTAATAAATGTTTGTCACCTCTTTGGGTGCATGGTTAAACTTGCCCCTTGCAAGTAAAGAAGATGTCTCCAAGTTTAATATTCAATAGTGACAATAAAAATATAAAAACATTCTCTCAGAGATCTGGAACTTTTCCAGGGTCTGTAGGATGAGTGGTAGTTGCTATTTGACACACCCAGTAAAAATCTTTGCTGATAACATGCTTTACGGAAAATGGGTAAGTAACTGTATTCAAACAGGGTAACGTGCTTAATCATGTTTATATGGTTTCAATTCAGTGACGTTTCTTAATTCAAATAACCTTCTTGATCTGGGAAAGATTAGTCTATATGCATTAGGATGTGGGCTTTCTTTTATTTCAAATGGACCAATGTCAATGTTTACTTTAACATATGGACAACCTAGCTCAACATCTTTGTCTATTTCAGTATTTTCAAACAATAGATCATTTTCAATTTCTTTAGTTCCTAAGTCTAATCCCTCTTTCCTACACTTAGACACATCCCTCTCTGTTTGCAAAGCATTGACATTTAAATATAAACCTTTGTTTTTATCTGTTCCTCTTAACACTGTGTTGTCACTTAATAAACTACTGTTTTCACCCCATTTTTTATGAAGTCCACTACGGATTCTTATCCACCATATAGGATACAAGGTTGCACTTACCTTTGCTAATTCTTTCCAAAAGGCATCTTTGTTTATACAGTTTCCATAGTTGTTCCACAAAACTTCTAAAAACGTTTCCCCTTTTTCTTGAAAACACACATTTACATTCCATCCCTTCATATTTTCTTTAATATTATTATTATTACCATTCTCATAGATTAGTGTTTCATAGTTCCCAATAGGCAATAACTTGTCCTCAGATACACATTCCCTAGTCTGCATTTCACTTAAATTAACCTCATTATTAACCATGTTTGTCACATCACTTACCTTTATCTCATCATCACTTTTCAATTCTACAAATACTTTTATTTCTCCCTCCACACTCTCATCAATAACATCACTTGATTTAGGATCATTATTTAAATGTCCCTCTATTACTTCTTCCTCCTCCTCAATAACAACCCCATCTTCAGTTTCCCCCTATGTATCTGAATCTCAGAAACTGGGTCTTTTGCTCCATTAAACACTTCGTCATCCCCCTTCAGATCAAATAAACCCCCCAAAATAGATTCTATTTGTGGTGTGTCTGACTTGTTATTAACACCAGTATCTTTTTCAGCCCAACTATGGAACTCTGCAATACCTTCAACTTCTGCACTTTCACTAACTACCTGTCCTTGAACACTGTTTTTATTAACTGTATCACTTTTACTCATAGTATCCCAAAACCTTTTATTAAATTCTAATTTATTCATTCTAACAACATCAGTATTTTCATAGTATTTACTCTTTACATTGTATCCTCTCCTTTTCCAGTTTCGGTTATGTGTTGTCCTTTCATAATATTGTCTAGCCCCAAAACTACAGACATCTAGTGGGACTGTCCACTGTTTCCTTGCTGGTTCCCTCGGTCTATCCGTTTGTAGTTGTCGTTTTGTTCACTAGTTTCAACAAACACCCTTCTATCTTGTTCTCTTCCCCAATACCTATTTCTATCATTCCTGTTATCTCTCCTCCATCCTCCCTCCTGTGTATTGTTTCTGAAATCATTTTCATATCTCCTATCTCCCCTATTTGGAGCATTATTTCCAGAATTTTCAAAGTCTCCCCTCCCATAATAATCTCTATTTACATTCCTGTTCCACCCCCCCATACTGGTTGTTGTCAGAGCCAAATCTTTGGTTATTTTCTCTTTCCAAGGCACTAACTAATCTATCTACAAATTTCAGGAACTCTTCCATTGAATCGTCTGGTCCATGGACCAATTCCCACTGCAGTCTCTCTGGTAACATTTTTTTTAAAACATCAATTTGTGTCATAACATCAAATGAATTATTCAAATGAGCAAGTTTTTTCAATTGGTCTCTGCAAAATTTTTGCATTCCCCCTATTTTCCCTCTATACACTGGTCCATTTAGAAATTCTGACTTTAATCTGGCTTGTATGGATTGTGACCAAAATTTACAAATAAATTTAGCTTCAAACTCTTCAAAAGTATTCCAAGAATCATTATTCTCATTTGCCCAGGATAGGGCCTCCCCTTCTAGAAACCGTTTTACTAACTTAATTTTTATGTTATCTGTCACTCCTACAACAAACATATCCTTACATTGGTGAATAAAGTCAATAGGGTGCAGATTTTCACCAGGAAAGCATTTCACTTGGATGTGCCCATACATTGTATTTTGATTGTAAAACATTTGTTTTGACATCAATACATCTTCCAATTGTGTATATTTAGTGTATATATTTTCTACTTTTGTATCTACATTAGTGGTATACAGGTTGTATTCTTGTTTAAGGTTTTCTGATGTTTTGTCTATTCTCTGATCTAATCTTTCAACTTCAGTATCTACTCTGTTGTAGATGACAGCAGTGCTGTCTGTGTTAGCTTGTATATTTGCATTTAAACTTTCAACTTTAATTTGAAATTCTTTTCTGAAGTGTATCAGCTGTTCGCTAGTGTCCTTACTGAGGGTAGTTTTAATTTCCTCACACTTCTCATTGAGATGAGTAGTTAATAGATCAAAATTCAAACTTAACTTATCCAGTCTATCTGTGTTTTCTTTAAGTTTCAAACTTACTTGTTCACTCGATTGTTTAAGTTGCGAGCTTATTTGAGTTGCAAACTCTGCTAGCCACCCTGTTTAAGTTCAATTGTTCACCATCCCCTGGTCCAATTTTTACATTTCCTACGATCTCATCACTCTCAGGTAGAGACATGTTAACTATAAAAATTTTTTTTTGACAACAACAAATTACCTTGCTTTATGTAGCTATGCTATGATGTCGTGATTGGTGTTCTTGTTGGCTTTCTTCACATCTATTCGGTTTTATCGAAGCTGAAGTCTTGATTGATGAATTCCATTGACGATCCAGACGTTAATCTTCCGAGCGGTGTGATGGTAGTTTTTCGTAATCGCACATACACACGTTCATTTGTTTTTCACTTTGACATATTTTCACTGTTTGCCACACTGCACAAATAAACTTTTTTGGAGTGCAAAGCACTTACGAAATTTATCGCTGCACTATTATCATCGATGCACTTAAAGATCCCAGACGAGCCCCCACTTTTGTAATGGTCGCCTAGTCGTTTATATTGCTAATTGCTGTAATCGCACTATTTCACTCCCATTTACGGAGCTTGTTAGCACTTGATGTTAGGTTGGCGCCATTAAAATGCGTTGTAGTAATCGCTGCTGCTTGCTGGATCGCTGCTGTGTCTCGATGCTGATGCTGGTTGTAAATCTGGTTGTCTAGGGTTAAAAACATGAGGTCCCGTGTTTTTTATGTGCTTTTGATGATAAAGAACCAGCGAAACCAACACATATGTAAACATCAAATATTTATTACTTTGGTGGCCATCTTATTTCCACTGTCCACCAAAGACCATAACACAACACAAAGTAGTACTTCCTTTACATGTTCTTTGCATTGTTTATCCATCTCAAACAATAACACAGAAACACACTTTACGAAAGTGACATTCCGACTGCCTCCGACCCTTCTTGCTGCTTGTATTTATAACATTGTCAAAGAACTACTAAAAAGAGATACAGTTTATAAGTCACATGTACATCTGTTATCATAATTTGTGCAGAAAAGTTATTAATTTGCATCGAGTGGCATAATTTTACATGTTATTACAATGACAGACAGATTTGTTGACTTGACAGAATAATTCTTTGTTACAAAAAGGCCGTTTTTTAGAAGTTTGTCAATTGACTTCTCTAATTTGCATAAATAAGTAAATAACATGAATTATTAAGAATTACATTGGTTTTCGTCTAAAATAGGATTGATTACTTGAATACTGAGTGAAAATGCTCCTTGTGAACAAATAGGTTTCACTGGGTGATTTTTATTTAAGGAGATCCAATACCTAAGTTGGTCCCTATTTTTCGTACTTCATATTAATTATTTAAGATGAACTTAGTGTTTTTACATGATGACATTTGCTGTATCAGTGATCAAGTGATATTAACTTTTGTGTGGGTCAGTTATTCAGTATAATTTAATGGGTTGACTGTTTATGGAGACATGTTGTGCAATCATTGTTAACATACACAATAACTTTTCTATAATCATAAATACTCGTTAAACTGGTTGAATTTGAAGGGTATCGCATACTTTGGTAAAGTAAAGCCTTTAATATGTTCTGTTACAACGTCTATTGAGGTAATATGGATACATACAAGTTGACTGTTGTCTTTGATGCTTTCCTGGAAAAGAGAAGCATCTGCCTCTAAACTGACATGGACCTGTGTTGAATAATGATAGAAAGTAGATGGAATAATCGGTTGAGACGGGTTAAACAACATATGATTTAATGGTAGACTGATGATTCATTCTAGAGAGAGAGAGAGATTTTGTGGCAGGTCATTTACCACACATTTATTGATTTTTTCCATTGTTCTCTAAGGGTGTATCAGCTGCATGGTATAACCTGCATTCGACTAGTATCCAATTGCAAGTTCTGTGGGTGGCTTAGAGCACTCTCTGCTTGCAATCGTTAACAGCAAACCTCTTCATACTGTCGTCAGCAGAGGACTTCCAACTCATGTGTAATGAATCTTGTCCACGAAACCAATGGAAAACCTATTTCAGCATCCTTCTCTAGACGAATGAAGATGTATGCAAAGTAACCCATTCCCCTACCACATCTTAAACATAAATTAATTCTTGAGTTTCATAACTGCAGTGATTCTAAGTTAGTGACAGGTTTGTGAGATACTGCAAACCTTGTGTACACATTTGCTTGACAGATGTTGTGTGTGAGAGAGACTGTGTTCTGTTCATAGAGTTAGAGTAGCATAGTGTGTAATTTCACTTGTCAGACACAGATACTATGCATTTGTCTATTCCCTCATAAGATATCTTTGTTTCATACATTTTCCATTGCTGACAACCATTTTGTAGTACTGATATGAGCATAGCATAATTTCCAAACCATAACCAGATGTGAACAGTGGGCCCTATATACCTCCCAAAAGCTGTACAGTGGATGAATCACAAAAAATCTATGCTTTTTTTTCCTTTAATGTAGAAGGTAGCAGTAATTTTATCACTTTAAGTTTCTAACCATAGTGAGTTGGATAAAACACCTGCAGGATGAATTTATGTGTTGAAAATATATTTCCTGCATTGGAGTATTAACAGCATTTACCTCCACATGACTAATATATCAGAAACCACACTGCTTTAGTATTATAGGATTCTTAAATGCAGAACTGTGTAGCCTTAGGAGTGTGTGTTTATGTTCTATGATCATTTCCCTCTTGCCATTATCTTCTTTGTGTGGAATCCAAATACTACAACAATTCAACTGAACTGATAGCATAAGTGATTTATGTAAAGCATTTCACACTCCTTCAGTCTGGAGCTCAATTGTGCATAAATCATATGTTTCTTCTTCTTGTTTATCATCTGTTTCAACACCACAATACTCTCAAATGTATCAGGCCCGTGTCTACCATACAGCAACAATATGGTGTGCTAAACTCCTCAGCATGCCAGCGTCTAAAGAGATCGTGTGTAACTGGAGAGGTGAAATGAAGAAGATTCATACAGTACAGTCTTCACAGGGCGGAAGTTACAATACTGGAATGAGAATACTGGCCTATATCACTATTGTTGGTCAGTACAAGTTTGAAACATATGTTACACTCTTTGCAAAGCAAAATATCAAAGTCTGTTGATTATGTGGAACTCAGCTCATTCTGTTCCTTCATGAGATGTCGAATGCAGCGAGTGTTGCGCCCTCTTACTTCTGGTCAGCTCAGAATTAAATCAGAGACAATGTTGCAGGGATGGTTGGTTAAAGACAGAAGAAGAATTACGAGATTTGTAGAGGTACGGCATCTAGAGTTTTGCTCAGGTTACTTACGTTCTACAAAGGGGTAGCTCATTTCGAAATAGAGGGCAGATTGCAAGATCTTTGAATCTCTTACTATCCTATGAATGTGAGAATATTTTGTGACTCCCATCGACATAGGGGGATGGCAAATCAAACTAGAATCTTACTGAATTTATAAAGTGTTTCAGCTAAGGAACATAGTTTTTGCATCTTCTCTCTGCTGGTGGCTATTTCCTACACTAAGAAACAGTATTCGTGTTATGTGATGTAACGAGTATAACAGGGTTTGCATCATGGTCACATGTATATGACCCTCACAAGGTAATGGAGGGAGTGGTTTAGCAGTGATACAGAAATTGAGAACGGTGCTGCAATGTCACTGGCTGATAGCATTACGAGATCGACGAGATGAGACGTTTTGTTGACATGCCAGCTCGTCTAGGCTGTGGTTTGGACCTTAAGTCATTGAGTAAGGTGCACTAAAATCACGGGAAACCGATAAAATTGTGAAAAATAATGAAAAATACGTAAAATTGCTGAAAATATGAGAAAAAATCTGGAGGGATGAGAGTATTTACATGTTCGCCTGGGTGTATGAAAATCAACCCAGTCCTCCACCAGTGGGATTGACAACTGATGGTGCATACTAAGTGTGCTTTATGGGTTTAGGTCCTGCAGAAAACCCCTTTGTTCCACATGCATTTGTGCATTGTAAGTCATAACAATGAAAGCCACTGTTTCCAAAGATTTGGGGGTCAGGATGGCTACCACCTAGAACACCAAAACAACGATCAGATACCTGGGTGCAATATCCACCACAAATATGAGGAATCAATGCTCTAGGTCTCTTCGAAAACAGAACACTGAGACATTTGCTATCTTGTCACTGCGAAGGATGAGATTAAATGTAGAGGTTAGCTGTTTGGAAACGCTCCACAATGCCGCAAACTCTTCCAGTTCCCATATATTGAGATGTCTTCCACACTTTTGTCAGTGACAAATGCCGCTCTGTCTTTTATTTCAGTCATACTCTGTTTTGTGGGAGTAGCTTAACTTACACCATGTCAGAACCTGTGGACTGAAATGTGTTAATGCCAGTTTACACTTCACACAGACCTCAGTCACAGCAGAAAAACAAATTGTATGGTGGTGTACAAAGCTGTCTTATACACTGCTTGGATGTGTTACAGACACCCTCTCTTGTAATTATTAGTCTGTGGGATATGGTTCTCCTGCAGTATGGGCATCAAAACTTTACACAGGTCTGTGTAAGTGACTGTAATCACTGGCTACCTGCTCCAACAGACCAAAATATATGTATGTTTAACGAGATCACCACATATGCTCAATGTCACCACATAGATGGTAATTGTTCTTGGTATGTCAAAAGACAAAGACCTGGTAATATCTTACCAAGTTCTCTGACAGATGACATTAGTGAAGTTGTTATAGTTCATAGTTTTACTCTGTTGGATGTTATAAAAATAATCAGGAGAGGAGGAGAAGGGGAGAGAGAGAGAGAGAGAGAGGGAGCTGTCAGCGAAGTCTCTGACACCATTGCACTGTTGTATTTCTAACATGGAATTATAGGAATACGGTAAAGAAGATCAGGACACATAGAGGACAATATTTATAGACCATCATTTGATGTCGAAGAATTCTAGCTGTTATGATTCTGAATTTCAACGTATAGTGACTGTGGTTGTGAATTAGGGCTATGGAAAAAGACTTCCTATATGCCTCCTTATGAGCGTTAATTTCTTGTATCTTACCTTCGTGTTCCTATGCGAAATGTGCGTTGGCAGCAGCAGAATCCTTCTGTGATCAGCTTCGACTGTCGGTTCTCAATAGCATTTCTCGAAAAGAACATCGTCTTCCCTCCAGGGAAGCAATCTTGTGAGTGTAATCCGACTGTTGGAAAAAAATTACTTGCCACGCAAAGTGACTCTCATAATCAATTTAATTTATTAGCCTATCAATTTGATATAATGGCGTGCTGCTGGGTGGGTGCAAGTGAGAGCTAGAGTATCACAGATATGATTCAGCAGTTGGAGTGGTATTTTTTCGATCCAGTGAAATGTTTTAATGAAATTTCAATCTCCCATCTTCACAGGGAGAAATGACCATCGTAATAAAATCAGATATATTACCCAATTTATAAAGTGATTCGTAGTATAAACCTGACATTTACAACTTCTATGTGCTGTTACCTTAAGAGACTCTGTATGTAACAAGGTATTTGCCTACTTTAAGAGAGTTCAAAAGTGAGGAAGCATCCTGTGACAAAGATAGAGCATGTTATTAGCACTCTGTCGTGAGCCAAAAATGAGTGTAATATTTTAGCCCTGGTGATGCAGGACATAACAGATATTAAGCTGACTAGAACAGATTTTTTACCTCATGAGAGAATACTTAGAGGAAATATAGCCTACGCCATACTGTTATATGATTTTCACAACAATTTATGATACTTTAGCGTTGTGAAAACGCGTTTATGCCCCGAATTCTTCTGTCTTTGAAAATAATCCTTAGAAAAAGGAGAAATTTACATTTCACGTGAGACATTCGAGGTGTATAGTCAACAATATCCCTGTATCGGGTTGGATAAAATGGATTGTTTGAGCTGGGGAAAGTCTACATTTGGGTGGAATTGCATGTAGAACAATAGTCCAAGCTGTGCTTTCTTGTTTCAAGGACGCCACAGGAGATGGTACAAGGCTTCGGTTGATCGGAAGTCAGGGCTTAGTCACAAAGAATGTGCTGAGCTGTCAGCTCTTGCCTCCGACCACAGGGACAGCTCCCGTCGGCGGCGTTCTCTGGATGACTGACTAGCCAAGTAACCAGTGTGCTGGGTGAGTGGTGGTAGAAGCAGACATGTGTTTTGCGTGAGAAGATTCAGTATGATGGGAGTTAGTGCTGAACGATTATTCCCCCCAATGTAAATTGATCGGTGACAGTCTCTCCGACCTGTGGATGCTGAGGGATGGGCATGGAACAAAAAAAATGGTTCAAATGGCTCTAAGCACTATGGGACTTAACATCTGAGGTCATCAGTCCTCTAAACTTAGAACTACTTAAACCTAACTAACCTAAGGACAACACACACATCCATGCCTGAGGCAGGATTCCAACCTGCGACCGTAGCAGCAGCGCGGTTCCAAACTGAGGCGCCTAGAACCACTCAGCCACGGGCATGGAACAGCCAGCACAACTAATGCATCATGTACGGGTCTCTCCTGACTGGCGCCTATGTGACGATGCGATGTCCCGGCCAGTGGCTCGTAGCAGTTGGCAGGCAGTGCACTCTTTGTAATTGTGTGTGTGTGTGTGTGTGTGTGTGTGTGTGTGTGTGTGTGTGTGTGTGTGTGTGTGCTCAGTAGAATTTTTTCACCAGATACGTTTAGTGGACACATTGTGGTGGAGGAGTGTGCTTGTGTTGTCAAACGTCAGTGCATACAAAACCTTCGATATATTTAGCACTACGAGCTATTTGTGGCTGAAATTTAATTACTTGATTTGCAAAATGTTTGTGTGTGATTCTCAAACGCTGAAAATATGTTTTATTACGAACAAGTATCACTGTAAGGTAATGAAGAGTGTTTTAAGCGATCTATTTGACTCCTGTAAATTGTAAAACAATGAAGTTGATATGGTAGTGCTATTTTTACAGCGAAATTGCAATCAATTTATTGTTTCTGGTAGTGGTATTGTGAACACATCCTCCAGTCAAACCCCTGCACCCCTACCACCTGCAAATTGTTTAACAACATAGCATAATTAAGCTGAAATTTGAAACTTTCAGCTACCTCCAACGTAATAGATTTTGTGCCAAACGACCTACCTGTGCCAGTATCCACCAACAGGATGCAAGGAAAAATATGGAATGGGGAAGTGTAGGGTTTGGGAATGGGGCAGCTGTGGGATCGAGTAAAGGAATTTCCTGCCACATGTACCAGTTCTAATATCCACCATCAGGATACAGGGAAAAACTGTCCCACATAGAGGGTATCGAGTTAAGTAATTAGTCAACCAGTTTGATAGAGTGGGGAACATATTTCTGAGACACCCACATTCCAGAGTTTTTGGAAGAACCGGGGGTTTCCCAGGATGTCTCCTTTGTTAAGACATGTCCCTCGAATTATCTTCACAAATGCCACCGAAGAGATCAGAAGGGAGACTTGCAGGATCTTGGAAAAAGCAAAAACGCTGAAAACCAACATTTCCATGGCTGAATGCAGGGTGATACAAGACCTACAAGAAGATGAAGATACAATCATCCTTGAGGTAGACGAACGCAGTGTGCGGTACTGCTACAATCAGTTGACTACTGGCAGAGGATTGAGATCCTCTTACGAAATCCAGCTTACAAACAAGTGAACAAGGATCCTACATCAGCTGTGATGATGAAGACAATCTCACTGCTGAACAACTCAGGAATGGACAAGGACATGGTTAGAAGGCTGTATCCCAGAGCACTGATACCACCACACCTGTACGAACTTCTAAAGATACGCAAGAAGGGAGTTGACTACTGGCAGAGGACTGAGAGCCTCTTACGAGATCCAGCTTACAAACAAGTGAACAAGGATCCTACATCAGCTGTGATGATGAAGACAATCTCACTGCTGAACAACTCAGGAATGGACAAGGACATGGTTAGAAGGCTGTATCCCAGAGCACTGATACCACCACACCTGTACGAACTTCTAAAGATACGCAAGAAGGGAGTTGACTACTGGCAGAGGACTGAGAGCCTCTTACGAGATCCAGCTTACAAACAAGTGAACAAAGATCCTACATCAGCTGTGATGATGAAGACAATCTCACTGCTGAACAACTCAGGAATGGACAAGGACATGGTTAGAAGGCTGTATCCCAGAGCACTGATACCACCACACCTGTACGAACTTCTAAAGATACGCAAGATGGGAGTTCCACTATGTCCAATAGTAGACATAATGAATTCACCAACTTATGAAATAGCCAAACACTTTGCACAGCTATTGAAGCCTCTCATGGGCCATTGTCCTCAACCATGTCAAAAACTTGAAGTTTGTGAAGATACTTAGAGGGACACATGTGGACAAAGGAGACATCCTGGTCAGCTTTGATGTCATGTCCTTCACACGGGTACCTCCTGAGGACTTCTTGACATTACTAAGGATCCGCTTCGACAAAGACACAGTGGAACTGTTCTGCCACACACTCACTACCACATACTTCTAATAAGGTGATAAATTCTACCAACAATAGATGGGGTGGCCATGGGTTCCCTCTTGGCGCCATGTATCGCAAACCTATACAAGGAACACTTCAAACAAATGGCTCTTGATAGCATGATAAAGAAGAAGACTGATGGCATGCTAGGTCATTCTGTTTACAGGAAGAAGACACCCACTGATTTGTACTTTAACGCCAGTAGCTGCAACCTACCAGCACAATATAAATCTGCACTCATCACCTCGGTATGCAGCACACAAGAAATATGCGACAAGGAGAGTCAACCTGACAAACTGCAGCACTTGAGAAAAACCTTTTGCAAGAATGGCTCTTCTGAGACACAGATAAGACGCGCTTTCCAACCGAGCAAGAAGGAGGGAGAAGATATATGCAAAGAAGACACTAAGCACTTGGCGTTTCTTCTGTGTGCTGGGTTGCCCATGGCAAAGATTGCTGCGATATTAGAAAAGAGAAACATTAAAACCATCTTCCGTGCATCAGCCAAAATCAATAATACGCTAGGCTCAGTGAAGGATACACTAGGAATACAGACACCTGGCGTTTACAGCATCAGCTGCGAGTGTGGCAAACAGTACATTAGCCAGATGCAGTGGTATATATTGCAACGCTGCTCACAACACGAAAGAAGTATTTGCCTAAGCCAAACTGAGAAATCTGCAGTGGCAGAACACTGTCTCAAGAAAAACGCCATGTTTGATTCTGAACAAACAAAGCTCCCGTGCAGGGCAAACGATTTCTGGGATTCGATCTTTAAAGAGGCTATGGAGGTACGAGTCTATAACAACCTTGTCAACCGAGACAGCGATTTCCAACTTAGCACAGCATGGGATGTAGTGATAACAAAAATACGACAAGAACGCTCCGATGTGAAACTGGCGCAGGCAGCAGACGGAAGGGACAGGTCTCAACAGGATGCCCGCACCTCCCACCATGCGGGGAGCCCCACCACTACCGGTCGGAGACTCTCCCCAACCATGCACTGCGGCACTCATCCTGGAAGCGCGTAATTGGCGCTGCCAATGCAGACGAGGCACAGGAGCCTACAGTCCAGTGACTATAAAGAACCAGACAGGACATGAACCCGACACTTCGTCTGAAGATAACAAGCAGGAATCTTGTTGAAATGTTGCCACAGAACAATGCCTTGCCTCAGCTGATAAAATAGTTCAAATGGCTCTGAGCACTATGGGACTTAACTTCTGAGGTCATCAGTCCCCTAGAACTTAGAACTATTTAAATCTAACTAACCTAAGGACATCACACACATCCATGCCCGAGGCAGAACTGTAGCGCCTAGAACCGCTCAGCCACCCCCGGCCAGCCACTCAGCTGACAACCTGAGAAGAGTCCATCATTACAGAGTCATTCACATGGTCAAACATAGAACGAGACTGCTGCAGCTGCAGCACAAGAATGCCAGTGCAGCAGAGTCAGCAGCCCCAAGTATTACAATACTTCGAGATACCACACGCACATTCCACCATGTACGCCTCTGCCTCCTCAACACCTCCCAGAATCAGGGGTATACAAAAACGTGTTGTCAGAAACTGACAGAGCGTCTTGATAGACCGAAGTGACACCGCTGAAGGATATTGCAGCAAAATCAATGGCTTGTCCATTCATGGACAGCTGGATTGCCCGATTCAGCCTATGACGATCTATAAGGGTCGACAGTTTGAATCGGCGCTATTCAAACCTCCATGCAACTTTAACCCATTTCAGCCTGATTAGTTTTTCAGTTCTGAATTATACAAATACCTACTTATATGGTATTGTCATCAAAGACACACTTAAACAAACAAAATAACTAAGAGTTTAAACAAAAGAGGTTGTTACATATGCGTCATGCTAGGCAGAACATACATTTTATGCAAAATAGCACAGTATACGTCATTTATATTGTGTTTAGGTAACAACATTCATTTCCTGTGACATGGTACAAATACCATGCACAAACCAGTATCACATCTGCAGCTCATTGTCTTGGAATTCCTCTGCAGTTTTCTGCAGCACAACGTCTATTTTCTTTGGTACCATAGTTACCAGATGATTTTTCTAAATATATCTGATATCATGCAGCACACTACCTTGCTATGTATTATCTGAAGAGCGAATAACACCCCTAGGAATTGTTTCACTGGAAGTCAGGTAACATTTCACATTGTAACGTCGAAACTGTAGCTGACATATTCACACCTGACTTCTGTAGAGGGGCCGCGCATTATGTACAAACACATCAAGTAGCCATGTAAAAATTGGTCATCACCATTTCTATCCTCTAATACTCACTCTATGTAACGTTATATTTTCCCCCATTCGGTCAGTTATGCCCCATTCTAGTTGTAGTCTCCAACAACGTATGGTACATGTGGTATACACCACTTCTAACAAACACCGAACAACGCGCTCCAGTACTCTGCCGCCAAATACATCGGTGGCCGCACTTCTCTGGGCGGCCCGCTGCTTCCATCGCTGGCCGTCTTCACACGCACGCTCCCTTACGTGGCCGAGAAATACATCGCTGGCCGCACTTCTCCGGGCGGCTGGCGGCTACCATCGCTGGCCGCCTTCGCGCGCGCGCGTTTGTCAGCACACAGCAATTGGCTACGCCAGGAAACATTGCGATTGGTTTTCCCTGGAAAACAGCGACCCCAGCCGACGGCTCCATTAACTAGCAAGCCTTATATAAACCCGGCCGCCGCCGCAAACGACAGTTCTCATCGGAAGTGCAGTACGCCATGTTCCAGCTGCTTGTGGATGACTCGCTGCACCACTCGAGGTTACCTGGCTGTCTCGGCGGAAATCTAGCGACTTTACTTCGAGAGACTGAACTTCACTGGACTTGGGAATAATTACAGGACGTGCACCCCACTATGCACATTTCGACATTGGTATAACCAAACTTTAATTATGCATTACTTCTGAGTGTGAGCCTGGGTAGACGCTTGGGTAACATAATTGTTAAAAAGAAATCTCATTTCTGATTCCTTTTGTGCATTGACTTACAGCGCATAAATTGACATTGATTAGGTAAACTGTTCTCGCAAATAGTCTCAGTTGCACCATAGCCTCGTTCCTACAGCTGAACCAAACTTTTTGTGATGTAAACAGATTTTTAAAATAAAACCTGCAAGGCTGATAATTAGTAATTTTCAGGAAGTAAATCGATCATTTGAAGCAGAGGTGTACCACGTTTTCCAAATGCTTTCTCATTCACGTTCTTCCTTTGTGAATCAGCTCTTTGGTATATTTGAAAATCCGCTTGATAACAAATGTTTGCGTTTAGGTAGCATCTTTTGTACTTGAGTCTAATGGGCTTACTTTTCAGAAACTGTTTGTATCTGTGCCTGCCAAAGTATATTATCATTCTCTCCTCATGATCCAAATCTTGCTCAGGCTGAAAGTGTAGAGAAAACTGGTTTCTTATCATATCTATTAACGAAAGAAGCTTTCATATTTTTATCATTTGCATTGATTTTTGAGTTATCACATGATTGAATGAACCTCACAGTCGTTTTAAAGCTGACTCTCCTCATCATGCTGTACATTTTTCATTTCTCACGCCCACCCTGAATCCCTTATAACATCTGCTATTAAATGAAGGATTATAGCCTGAGATAATTATAATTCCTAGAAAGCGTTTTATCTTTTCATATATTGTTTTTGGATGTAGCAATTCTTGAACAAAACATATGTTGTTGATTCAATGATGAGAACTTAAATTACTACATTATTCCAAAATAATTCGAAGCACTGAACTGGAGACAAACTTCTGTACTTACTATAATCGCTGTCAAGAAATGTGCCATTAAAATTTGGCAGATGCTCTTCTCCAGTCTCTGATTAGAGGTTTTAAGATATGCAAATTTTCTTTTTCATTTGAAATGACATTTTCTGGACTATCACCACAACAGCAATCATCCTAAGGTTCACCACTAGCCGGTTTTTGTTGGCTAAAACCGATTCTCCACCAGCCTGAAGTTGCCCTGGTCCAAGATCATCTATCTTTCCATCCCCATCTTCTTCACTTAAATCTTCATCTGACTCCACATTAGCTTCAGGAGTCACAATAAATACATCTGTTTCATAGGCTTCTACATCCTACAAAACTACAGAACAAGATTTCATGCCAACTGAAAAAGAATGAATTATTGTATTGACTGTTCTGCCTAGCACAGAATTAAAACTGAATTACTAACCATAGCAATGAATTGCATTTTGTGGCTGAACCTATATCATAAATTGCAGAATCTATAACATTATATCCAAAAACATTCACAAAAATGTTATGATATATTGAGATAGAAAATAAAACTTATGTTTTATTCCAAGATATAATCGTATTCAGAATAAAACTTCAGCAACGGAAGTACCAGACACTGCTCTCTTCCCTTGCAACTGGAAGAAACTCATCTAGTAGCTAATAATTGACTGTTCTCATCTGTGAGACATGCAACAATAGGCATTGCAAACGCAAGTATTGTTGCCAACAAGAAAAAACAATGACAGACTCTTACATGAAATATATGTTACATTGTGCATAAATGAATTTAGCGCAACTGCAGGACAGTATACCGGCCTCAGAGCAATGGATTGGTCACAGTGGCAAAGAACACTTAAAGCGACTCTCATGTGTGATAGGGGTTTATGGACAGATGCTCTACCATGGGTGCTGTTAGGAGAATGAAGAACATTCGAGGAGGACCTGCAAGGATCGCTAGCCAAAGTTCTATACAGCAAGTCACTAATACTAACTGAAGATTTCGTCTTAGCGATGCTACCTCTTGAACAGAATGGGCTGTGGTGGACTGGCGCCAGCACCGGCTACGCTCGTTATATCGTTGCGATATATGAGATCTTTGCATATCGTGTGGCTTTGTTCCGGGTTGGTGGGCTTTAAGAGTCGGCCGTTAGCTTTCAAAATGAAAACATAGAGAGACGTGGGACGTCTCCGGAGAAAGGAGTGTCGATTGCGACCAGGTGTGCCCTACCAGAGTGATATACCATGCAATTGTATTGGTCGGCATGTCTTTGTTTTGGAGCAGCTCGCTGGCCTCGGTGACTGAGCGGTACTAGGCGCTTCTGTCCGGAACCGCGTGACTGCTACGGTCGCAGGTTCGAATCCTGCCTTGGGCATGGATGTGAGTGATGTCCTTAGGTTAGTTAGGTTTAAGTAGTTCTGCGTTCTAGGGGACTGATGATCTCAGATGTAAGTCCCATAGTGCTCAGAGCCATTTCAACCATTTGGGGCAGCTAGGAGATCCAAGTGTTGTGATTTCTATCAAGGGAAAAGACCCTGAAGGAATGTGGTTAAGCTGTTTGAGCTGCTGAGTTGTGCTGTGTGCAAACATCAAGTAAGTTGGCCATTAGTGTATGTGGCTGAGCGACGCATTGAGAGGCGTTTCACTCACTAGATGATTGTGGAACTTAAAATGCCTTTAATCGAAAAGCATATGGATGAGCTCCATGTGATCTGATTAAATGTTGGCTTCGCAGTGAAGTCTTAGTTATAACTGTATTAAACGCTTTAAAACTGCACCTAAGTGATATTATTATTATTGGTGAACCGTTCTTAAATGGTTTCAATTTAAAGTGCAGTGATTGCTGTGGATGGAATATTTTGTAGACTGATACATGTATGTCTGATGCAAGGATTCTGCCCTGTATTTTGTGTGTGTTTCAGAGAGTTACAATTGTCCTGTTTTTCTCAAAAGCTGCTGTAAGCGCCAACGCCTTGGTGGGGAGTGAGGTGTAACCTGCAGCCTAGGTCCTGTTGTATGTATGTAACCCTACTATGGCTGGATTGTTTTGAGCGAAGACCCCATACAAAAAGATTAGATATCGTTTCCTTCCACCGAGGTGGGTAAAACGCGTTTTGTAATTTGTGATTTTCTGGTGTTTAAACAAATGTTTTTTGGGTTACATAAAGATAGATCTACAACTAAGTGTAATCTGGGTTTTCTTTAATGGCACTCTTTCTTGCTTCTGTTACATATCTATGTTCTAGTGAATTGTGGTTAACGATGTGACTGGCTCACTCTGATAGGAACTGTACTGTTAGTTGTAAGCTTTTGTTAAGTGTGGCAAAGCCACAGCAATACTGTATTTGCTAGTTGTTTCTGAACTGTTTTTACATGCATTTTATGGCTATACTTGTTTTGTTTTAATAAGAACTTACACTAAGTAACTGCTGCTTGTAGTGAAGATTCTGCAGAAAGATCTGCAGGAACCTTACGTTAATAAATTAAGCATGTGTAAATCAAAGTACAACTACCAACCATGATACGCCTTCCCATTTCTTGTCCTGATAATAGTTGTGGTATGGATTGTGTAAGGTCATATTAAAGGGGCCACGTACCAAAACAGACCTTCCTGCTCTGATTCAAAGTGTGGAAGACCACAACAGACACATGCGGGTGCCACTGGCTGCACTGAACTCAACCTCAGTGCTTCATTCCTGTATTATGCCATGCTGTGTGATAACATGGTTAGACCATCCCTACGACCACCCTACAGACGATCGTTCAAAGTCCTCAAAAGGGATACACACAAATTCGATATCCTACTCAACGGGAAAGCGACGATCGTCTCGGTCAGGCACTTAAAGTCCACATGGGTCCTACAGGACGACGATCCAGCGAATGCCATCGATACTGCAGCAAAGTATAACAACAATGATGACTGACTACATTCAGTTAGCAGTCGATCTCTTCAGACTTCGAATAGTGTATCATTATCAATATATAGACCTTAAAGACTTTGACCCAGAAAACATAAGGGTCAAAATCGTCAATAATACCTTGGTGGTGGACGCCAATAGGGACATCGCACTAACAACTTCCAACACAGCCCCCATGCATCAAGTTGAACATGCCTGTATGCTACCACATGTTTACTATTCTTGTATTTCATCTCATTTGTCAACAGATGGTGCCCTCAGAATCATCTTACTGAGAGTTCTGTTACAGCAGACGTCACTCAACAGTCCACAGGCCAATGCAGATGTGCCTGTTGATACGTCACCTCCCCTGCCTTGTGGCCCTACCCAATCCATTCAAATCCAGGTACAGCCACATCAGACAGTTCCCACACCACCTCTTACCTTACCATATACAGGGTGAGTCACTAACTATTGCACCTAGAATAACTCGGAAAGTATGATACTGGCCGAAAAGTTTGTGGGATAAATGTTGCATGTGATAACAGGCACCATAATATGACGTTGGTTTCTTGTTGCTAGGAGGGGTCGCTTCACAGATATGAAGGTCAACTTTTTTTTTAAATGGGATGCTATAGTTGGGTACTTATTTTCTGATAGCGGCTATTGAGACAAATCCAATGAGGTGTAACAGTAAGGTCTTTAAAGACCAATGAAGGACACAAAGGTGGCATGAACGTCTATTTACAGAAAGTGTTCGAAGTGATGACCATTGGTATCATTGTAGTGCTGCAATCTGCTTATCATGGACTGAGTGGTATTCCTTATCACTGCGGCACTTATCGAAGCACATGCTCTGACAATTCTCTCTCGTATATCGATAAAATAATAAATATTCGCCGAATACGGCGTATCCATCTAACGTGCCATTGGCATGTAAACACCATTCGATGGTTTCGCAATACTACACTAATAGCAACATTCATCATAAGAATAAACCTGATATAAACAAACGCAGACGCGATGTTTGGTCAGAAGCCATAGCACACGTACACTGCTGCTGTTACGCTCTTGGAAGTAGGCCCTACTTATGTATTAGCTATCTTATTACTATGTTATGTTAAATGAAACTTTAAGATATTCAAATGAATTAACAGCCATCAACGTTTTTCTTAATCACGCTTTAGCTATGTAGTTTTTATTTCAAACATCGTGTACAGTCACATCCTCTGCAACGTTGTGCTCTGATTGTCGCGCTGTTAATGCACAGTATGAAAATGGCTGAGGCTGCTTTCTGTTCCGTAGTAAAACACGCATGTGGAATACGGTTTAAAAGTGCCGAGAAACAGGTTGTTCTTAATGTTTTTTCACAAATTTACGGAGACAATCGGCTTTGAAGTTTTCCTAGTGTTATACACTCCTGGAAATTGAAATAAGAACACCGTGAATTCATTGTCCCAGGAAGGGGAAACTTTATTGACACATTCCTGGGGTCAGATACATCACATGATCACACTGACAGAACCACAGGCACATAGACACAGGCAACAGAGCATGCACAATGTCGGCACTAGTACAGTGTATATCCACCTTTCGCAGCAATGCAGGCTGCTATTCTCCCATGGAGACGATCGTACAGATGCTGGATGTAGTCCTGTGGAGCGGCTTGCCATGCCATTTCCACCTGGCGCCTCAGTTGGACCAGCGTTCGTGCTGGACGTGCAGACCGCGTGAGACGACGCTTCATCCAGTCCCAAACATGCTCAATGGGGGACAGATCCGGAGATCTTGCTGGCCAGGGTAGTTGACTTACACCTTCTAGAGCACGTTGGGTGGCACGGGATACATGCGGACGTGCATTGTCCTGTTGGAACAGCAAGTTCCCTTGCCGGTCTAGGAATGGTAGAACGATGGGTTCGATGACGGTTTGGATGTACCGTGCACTATTCAGTGTCCCCTCGACGATCACTAGTGGTGTACGGCCAGTGTAGGAGATCGCTCCCCACACCATGATGCCGGGTGTTGGCCCTGTGTGCCTCGGTCGTATGCAGTCCTGATTGTGGCGCTCACCTGCACGGCGCCAAACACGCATACGACCATCATTGGCACCAAGGCAGAAGCGACTCTCATCGCTGAAGACGACACGTCTCCATTCGTCCCTCCATTCACGCCTGTCGCGACACCACTGGAGGTGGGCTGCACGATGTTGGGGCGTGAGCGGAAGACGGCCTAACGGTGTGCGGGACCGTAGCCCAGCTTCATGGAGACGGTTGCGAATGGTCCTCGCCGATACCCCAGGAGCAACTGTGTCCCTAATTTGCTGGGAAGTGACGGTGCGGTCCCCTACGGCACTGCGTAGGATCCTACAGTCTTGGCGTGCATCTGTGCGTCGCTGCGGTCCGGTCCCAGGTCGACGGGCACGTGCACCTTCCTCCGACCACTGGCGACAACATCGATGTACTGTGGAGACCTCACGCCCCACGTGTTGAGCAATTCGGCGGTACGTCCACCCGGTCTCCCGCATGCCCACTATACGCCCTCGCTGAAAGTCCGTCAACTGCACATACGGTTCACATCCACGCTGTCGCGGCATGCTACCAGTGTTAAAGACTGCGATGGAGCTCCGTATGCCACGGCAAACTGGCTGACACTGACGGCGGCGGTGCACAAATGCTGCGCAGCTAGCGCCACTCGACGGACAACACCGCGGTTCCTGGTGTGTCCGCTGTGCCGTGCGAGTGATCATTGCTTGTACAGCCCTCTCGCAGTGTCCGGAGCAAGTATGGTGGGTCTGACACACCGGTGTCAATGTGTTCTTTTTTCCATTTCCAGGAGTGTATATACTGCAGATAAGACACAAACATTTATTGAGTATATAGCGCAGATGGTAGCGTAATGGAATGTTAACCAAATGCGCTTATTTGTGCTCTGGTTGAAATCTCCCCAACAATAGTTTTTCTCGTTCTATTTGAAGTACCTACATCTCGTAATTATAGAACTCATCATCATTTTTTATTAATAATGCACGTCTTCTTGTTTCCATTTCAAATACAAATTCTTAATTATGGATGTTTTATGAAAGACTGTTCATAAAAATTGTTTAAACTAAGAAATAACAGTTTCATTTTTAAGTCAAAAATGAAAAACCAAATCCTCTATATTTGGACTATGTCCATCGTTTTATACCACAGAGGTAGATAAGTATCATAGAAACACGTAAAACAATCGTTTTCACAGCATCGAGCACATCATCAAAATGCTACGTTTTTACGACTGTACCATTACAATATGAACCCAACAGAATTGATCTGGAGCCAAGCTGCGGGATTTGGCCTGAGAAGTAACAAGACTGTTAAGCTGCCAAACGTACTGGAACTAACGCACGCAGCTTTTTCACACGTCACTGCCGAACGCTGGCAGGATATAGAATGGCTCATCATAAAATAAAAGAAAATGCTGCGTCTGGTTGGCGCGATATGGCATCAGCACTGCAAGCGACTCTTAGAAATGCTCCACTCGTATCTCGCATATCTGCTTGTCACAGCATGAACAGTCAGAGCACCTACCCAACACTTATCTGAGGAACAATCCAGTCATGTCTCTCACACACACCTGCCACAGCACAACAGGTCTGACGGATCTGCGCAAGTATTCCATGAGAAACGTTTAGCTGTGCCCTGTCCTCATCCTAGCCATGGCACAGCTGGTCGCACACATCTGTACATTCGTCTGTAGATGATGTAGATTCGACGGTAGACGGTCAACAACAGCTTTTCACAACTTCCCCCAGTGCTCTGCACTATGGGGGAGGGGGAGGTGTCTCTGCAGGAATATCGCCGTCGACAATGCTGCTCACAGGCATAAGCATCACTGGGTAGAGAGTGTAGGGATGCCAACTAGGAATATCTGCGCAATAAACAAGGACTTCAGAGTGCAGTGAGGCAAGTGACTACGCAGTCACGCTTTTGTATCGTTCGATCACAACGAAGTATCGTTCAGGTAATTTTCAAAATCACTTGTCAGTCATAGGAATCAAACATGCGACTGTTACAGCGTCAGATATCAACTAGCTATGGCTTTTGTTTACAGTAATAGTTAACCTTGTCAGTGGTGCTCTACAGATGAGTGAAACGAAGACAGTGCAGTGTCGGATTGCACTACTCTTACTTGATGGAAATTAATACCGAGAGTGTGTACTGTGGAAAGTGGTTTAGACTTCTGTTTGGAATATCATTTATTGTTGGATTGTAGGAACGGCGTAGACTGTCATGGGGAGATGTGTGTGAAGCTTGGTACAAAAACCACCAACTTCAATTTCCCCTTTCAATTATATTGTATTAAATGCTGCAAAAGAACTATGATCAGTAAAAACACGTTGTTCAATAAATGTAAACTGATGATATAACAGTATTATTTAGTCTCTTACTTGGTTAAAAAAATATATGTTAGAAGTAACTGCTTCAGATACTGGCTTATCTACAAATACTGCTTGCAATTACTGTGCTCTTTGCCCTGAGGGGTGTCAGTTGCTTGTGACTAATTGTACATATTTCAGTATCTGTATTTTCATAATTTGCGGTAGGATGGAAAAAGCTTGCTTGCAAGACTCTCATAGTTTTCCTGAGAGATATGGTTACAATGTACCCCAATCATGGCCAAAAAGGACTACACCCAACTGCATACACAACATGCAGAATCGTCGATGAAGATCTGGATGATGAATAAAGTAAGGTAAACTACTGTCATCGTTTGTCATTGTTATTGTCAATAATGTAAACAAAACTAGTATCTGCCACCATGACAGTTGTGCACTGGAAATATATCGCTTGCAAGTGATCTTGGAAATTACGATTGTTCGCTCACAAATATCTCGGTTCCCTTATTGTAACTTCCCTTACCCCCTGTGGGGAAATCTTCCAAATGTTCCTATTAATACATAGTGTAGGTGTCAGCACTGTTCTGTTACAATAACTTTTCTCTTGCAGATATCTGGCCTCGTTTATCGAGGAGCACTCAATGAAAAAAAGTCGCTGTGGAACGTTTGCTATTTGTCACGAAAACAGAGCAAAGTATTAAAAATAAACAATAAGAAGACACAAACGTGTAAACTCAACTACTATAAATGAGTGAGTTCGGCGAAAGTAGCTTAACTCCCAGTGGTAGCAGGTGACAACACAGTTCCCTCACCAACATCAACATCAAAACGTTCTTCCCAAATCTTGACGGTGGCGTGATGTTCTGTACTATCGACAATGTGTCTGAACGTCTCCATTTGAAATGCATTGTGGGATGTTTTGAGCTTCCCTTAAGTGTGAATTGGCTCGTATCTGGAAACCTATTAGCAGACGAACAAGTAGGGTGGCCCCACAGTAGTATAACTTACTTCAAGCTTGAACTCTTCTTGGGTGTCTGAATGTCTGTGGAGAAATGGTGGCCCAATCTTCCTCAAGAACGGAAACCAGAGAAGGTAGTGATGTGGACACTGAGCTCTTGAGTCATGCCAAATTTCTCACTCTTTCCAAAGGTGCTCCATTAGGTTTAGGCTGGCACTCTGGGCAGGTTAGTCCATTTCATGAATGTTATTGTCAACAAACCATTGCCTCATCGACAATGCTTTATGACAGCACAGCTATGCTGATACAATCAATCATTGTCTCTTAACTGTTCGTCTACTATATGCAGTACAAAAGTTGTAAAATGTGTGTATATTCTTCTATTTGTAGCGTTTTCTTAAATACAGTAAGAGAACCAGACCCTACCCACGAAAAACACCCCCATGCTATAACAACACCTTCTTCTCCATACTTCAGTGTTGGCACTACACATGATGACAGGGAAAGTTTTTCAGGCATTTGCCAAACCAACATCCTTCTATCAGATTGCCACAGGGAATAGCGTGCTTCACCACTCGAAATCATTGGTTTCCAGTCATTCAGTGTCAATTCATATCGATTTTTACACTACCTGAAGCATTACATAGCATTTACTACAGAAATGTGTAGCTTATGAAGAATTGCTCGGCCATTGTACTCCATTCCTTTTAACTCCCTACTCACTGCCATTGTGCTAATTCGACTGTTGCCACTGATGGAACTACTGAGTGATTCTTTCCGCTGATTTTATACATTTTTTACGACCAAAGTCCACAATTTTTGATGGTCCCTGTTCATCATTACATGAGGTCTGCTTGTTCTTTATTTGGTTGTAGTTGTTCCTTCATGTTTCTACTTAACAGTCACATCACCAACACGCTCCTTCAGCCGCTTTAGATGGGCTGAAGTATCTCTGATGGATCTTTTACTCAGGGGACATCCAATGACTAGTCGTCATCCAAAGTCACTGAGCTCTTCGGACTGACCCATTCTGCTGTTACTGCATCTGTACTGACGACACAGTACTCTTCACTTCCTTTTCGTCTGGCAGATCTGCTTCTAATGGAATCTAGTGGTCAACTACACATTACATAGGAGTGTTCGGATACTTTTGATCAGAAAGTGGACATGTACCTGCCAAGAGTAAATCGACATGGTTATCACAAGCCATTAACTATTTCTTGGAAAGGAAACAAATCGTGTATAACAAAAAAGCTTCTGCAGCGTTAGTGGGGACATTAGTCCACTGTGGCTAGAAAAAAAAGCAAATTTCGTAAGTGGGAGAGACATTGTGACACTTTTTGAGGTTCTTAGCTGAATGGTACAAAATTCCTCTGCTGATATGTTGGCGCAGCTAGGTGTTAGCTATGCAGACAGCCATAACTGCATCTTCGAGAGACTCACCCAACTCTATGAAATATGAACTGTAGTGTACCAGGAAACAATGACGTCCATTAACTGATAAACACAGATAAGGTACCTACTTGAAGATGTTTGAGAATAGTTAGGGCTAGAACAGAGATTGACAAGAACTTTCAGTCATTGCCAAGAAATTATTGTCCTATGTAACACCCACAGAATGTCGCACTGCACACACCCAGAACAAATCAAAATCCAACGCCTCTGGTGGCTGCAGTGAGAATTCTTTGACAGCTCATGCAAACACAACAGCTGACGGTAACTCACACAAATATGCATTTTTTCGAATCAATAGCTAATAGAATCGTAAATCTACCCAAGGAACAAAACACACTACAAGATGAACTTACAACATTATGGTACATAGCACAAAAGAATAATTTCAACTCAAACCTAGCGCTCAAATTATGTGAATGATACATAAAACCTAAAACAGTACTCATATATAAAGACATAACACTGAAACAAGAAGACAGGACCAAAACTAAACCAACATATGTACCAAAAACATACTCAGGCAACATATCGAACAAAATGGATGGACTGTTTAAAAAATGAAGTAAAACTTGTATTTCGCACAAACAATAATTTAGGAACAAAACTAAGGTCAGGAAAGACAAGAGTCCACATTCATTCCAACCCAGGAGTCAAAAAATTTTCACTAAGTTGTGTACTGGGCAAACTGGTAGAAGCTTTGCAATTCAACTTTAAAGAATGTATGAGAAACTATGAAAGCAACCAGTCAAGCTACAGAACATATCCAAAATGGTTTAAGAATTTTACATACAATACCTGAAAGCCCTTCGATGAACATTTTTGGAAGAACTGGAAATTTACAACGTCCTCAAGGGACAACCCATTTCTAATAAAATTATTTAGAAAACTTCATTGAAATTTTTGGAAAAGGAAATGAATAAAAATCACATGATATACAAAACCAACAGACAACTTTTGACTTCAGTTAACAACACAATTCTAATATCTATGACATACAACCACCATCTCTGATATTCACATATTTGATTTATACTGTAAACATGAAGCATCATAGATCATAGAAGTGAGAACTGTCATTTTATCTGCCAAAATAGTACTCTGTACTGACGGAATTTTGTGGCTTGTTGTACTGGTCGCCAGACAAATATATGCTCCAAAATGTAATAAGAATGCCACTCTATCTACACATAAGTAAAACAGGGGAAAACAACTCTACGTGAAACATACATAGACATAAGCAATTACGAGGGCTATTCACAAAGTACGTTAAGTTTTGGAATTAAAAATAAATAAAGTACTGGAAATTTTTTTTATTATATACAGATGAAAGCCACACTTCAATACTACTTTTCCACATAGTTGCCATTTAAATTAAGGCACTTATCGTAGCGATGGACAGGCTTGGAAATTCCTTCGTCGTAAAATCCGGCCGCCTGCGCCTTCAACCACGTGGTTACCTCTTCTTGAAGCTGTGCGTCGTCATCAAAACGCTGCATAGCCAACCACTTCTTCATTGCTGGGAATAAGTGGAAGTCGCTCGGTGCCAGGTCGAGACTGTACGGCGGATGAGGAAACAACTCCCACTTAAAAGATTCGAGAACTTCACGAGTGGCATTTGTCGTGTGGGCCCGGGCGTTGTCGTGAATCAGCAAGATCTTTGAGCCCGACTTTCCCCTGCACTTGTTTTGTATTGCTCTTCTGAGGTTGTGCAGAGTTTGGCAATACCTTTGAGAGTTTATTGTAGTGCCTATTTTCAGGAAATCCACAAGAATTGTATTTCTAGCAGGTTACTGATTAACCACGTGGTTGAAGGCGCAGGCGGCCAAATTTTACGACGAAGGAATTTCCAAGCTCGTCCATCGCTACGATAAGTGCCTTAATTTAAATAGCAACTATGTAGAAAAGTAGTATTTAAGTGTGGCTTTCATCTGTATATAATTTTAAAAAATTCCAATATTTTATTTATTTTTAATTCCAAAACGTAATGTACTTTGTGGATAGCCCTCGTATATTAATTTTAACATGACAGGTACACTTGACAATGGCATACTAGCCGAAAAAGCTTGTAGTGAAGAAACATGACCTGCACAAGCTAAATAAAATATTTTGCAGTTAACTGGGAATCAATTTATACAAAAATGGAAAAAGAGATGCGAATAAAATAAGCACATACCACAGTTCTAGTCTATGTGCATTCGTGGAACACAGAATGTGACTGTGTACTGTGAAATACTGACACTGCAAAAGTGAGCAACCAGTCCAAGGAGGGCATGAACAGGTCATTTTGCCAAGTAACTTTTGCTGAGGTGGTCAAAATTTGCCAAGATGTCATGGTGCCTTAATTCCATTTGCCTACTTGGGATATGATGTCTACCATACAGCAACAATATGGTGTGCTAAACTCCTCAGCATGCCAGCGTCTAAAGAGATCGTGTGTAACTGGAGAGGTGAAATGAAGAAGTTCGACAAAAACTTTCTATCACTGCCAAGATATTATTGTCCTATGTAACGTTGCACAGCACACAGAGAACAAACTAAAATTCAGCGCATCTTATGGCTGGGGTGCGAACACCCCAGTCGATGGTAACTGACGATCTTGGTCACTACAGATATATTAATGATATTTCTGGTAAACATACATGTTTAAGCAAGAAAATCTTTCTGAAATTGTCTGAAAATCGCCTTGCAGTTTGTGGTGACTATGTAACAGTGCTTCTCTCCCACACTAAGTATGCAGGCGAATAAGGAACTTCAGATTTACCTCATAGCTCTTTCAGTTTATATAACATGGAATAGGAGAAATTCAGACTTTTACAAAAATGATAAATTGTGATTCACAAACATAGTCAATGCAAATTTCTAAGCTTTTCTCCAGTTCATTTCTGAAATACTATTCCATTCACTTCAAATATGTCTCCCCTGCCTAACTTTTGTGGTAGCTTTTCTAGGAGAGTAATATCATCAGAAAGATGTTGAATTTCAGATAGCTTCTAGAGCAATTTCCAACGTTTCTTACTTTTCGCTATTACATAATTTTAGTTAGGATTCATTGTCTGAACTGTTGTCATCACTTCCAATAAAACTCATGCTCCATGGTCAGTATTGTCATACAGACAGAATTCATGACTGCTGTCTTGTGTGGAATTTATACTCTAGTATCAATGTTCCTTTTTAGTTGCTTTTGCCGGCAGCTATCCATTTACTTGTGCTTGTAGCAAATTCCAAAGCTACATCTGTTGCTCCAATACTTTGTCCCAGTGGCACATTTATTTTCTTGCATTTTGCAAAAGTTTTTCTTTGAATGCCAACTCATCATATTTCCTTCATCTTCTCCAAAAAAATGTCACTAATAACTAAATTGATTCAGGCTTCTATAAGATTTTCCTCCTTGTTTTCTATGCCCTTATCAATATTTCAACTACTCTTGAGAACTCATCCTTTGGTACTGATGAACAGTGATTGATATTCGCAGTTTCTTTTCATTTTAGCTAAAAATTCTAACATAGACGTTTCATTGGTAGCTGTAATACATGTAATTAAAAAAAATTGCAGATGGAATTTTAAAATAGTACCAGTACATATATCATATATCGCACATCACCCAGCAAAGTAGTATTTTTTAAATACTTTGTAATATGTAGGAAAAACCAATAAATGTGAATAAAACGTGATACACAATTTTTACAATGAATTAGAATCAGTTAAAACTTACATTGTCGCTTCCAACAGATCACGAAATGATCTGTGCAAATAACAGTTTCCATTGGGCAACAAAAATCCACGTAGTCGATTACGTGTGCACAAGTGTCTAGCAACAGTGCAACCTACATCAGCAGGTCTGAAATGAGTTCTTCTAGTGCTCTAATATCTCTGAAGCAGTGCTCTCCTACGTAATTCAAGCCACAAAACTTCTGCTAGGGGAAATGAAAATATAGGTTTGACAGTCACAGAATCATCCCTGTTCTGAGACAAATTGACTAAATACTAAGATTCTAGAGAAACAGAAGAGGCAGTATTTTGTTTCACACACAGTTAATATTAAAACATTTATTTCTCTCGAAACCACCAAGAATATGACTGCAAATAACACTTCGAAATATGCACCAAGACTTGATGACACAGCAGTCATTACCATTGTGTCAGTTCAAAGCCAACAGCTACCATGAAAAATTCCTCTTGACTTGGAATATCTACTGGGATCACAGAAATTTTGAGCTGCTACCCAGCAGTGTCGACCAACATGTGAGAAGGATAACTTTTCTGGAAATTAGTGGCTGATGTGTTACATCCAATTGTTAGAGCAGATTCCTTTTTTCTTTTTTTACGATCCCCTCCAAGAACTTTGACAACTGCTTGGCTCTACAAAACAGATTTACAATCACAGACATAAACGTTTTGTCGATCTACCTAGTCATTCACCACATGAGCAACTGTTCCACTATTTCCATGAAGTCACTCATTTCTTGTCTGCTTCATTGTGGGTAATACACTCAATGGTGCACCACTGTCATAATACCAAAACCATCAGTCCACATGGCCTCAGTGGCTGTCTCCAAGCAAACTCAAGGTAGCAACAGTTCTCTTTCATGTTGACATGTGTCCCCCTTTAAATATTAATGGGGTATTCCACTATATATTGTACTGAAGGAGAACAGTGAGTGACGTTCTTCTAGCGACTGCCATCAGCTTAGCGCCAGAACCATATCTGATTGCTACACTATCCCACACTTCATGAACTTTGCTATGTACATCCATGGTAAGACAGTTTTCTGCGTGCTCGACCTTTCCCTGATACAACAGGTACACCACAAAGTATACCCAAAACTGCTGCTTGCAATCCACTTGTTTGTGAGTTTCTTCAAATACTATTTGGAATAAGCAATGCCACCCCAAACTTCCCAACATTTTATTACTGACATAAGTATACTGATGACCTGCTTATAATGTCGCCTAGTGAGGCAGCGCGTCTGGCTCATTTGGAGCAGCCATTCACTAGGCTATGAGAACATAGCATAGTAAGTAACCTGTCAAAGTGGGTCTTTATAGCGATGGAAGTAAAACTTCCTAGTCTACATTATTAATGCACGAGGACACCTGCTACCTCAAAACAGAATATAAATCATTTCTCTTTTCCACGAATTACAACGTTTCTTCAGCTGGAAGTATTGTCATCGAAGATTTATGAGTAATTCTTCACCATTGGCAGAATCATGCAATGAATTTTTAAAAGATTGCCCACACTAGGAGATGGTGGGCAGATGAAAAGAAAGCATTCGCCGCAGAGTAAAAGTTACTACTGAAAAGGCTGCATTATTAGCACATACAACTCTCGCATTTGCAGTGAATAAATCATCAGCTGCAATTGGAGCTGTATAACAACAACATGCACAACATGAATGGCGAATGTCTCACTTACCTCAGAAAAAATTATCAAAATATCAAGAAAATTGGTCCACTTAAATGTATCATAATAAATGAATTAACATTTCAAGTTTGTTAATGGCAAAAGCAAAATTCATAATGGATGCTCTTGACAAAGTTAATGTGACAAACTGCTGAAAAGTGAAACAATAGGAAAATTATTGTTCAAACATTTGGAAGCATTGACAGTTAAACGCCAAATAAAATGTATACCTACATCTACATAGCTACTCTGCAAGCCACCACACGGTGTGTGGCGGAGGGTGCCCTGTACCACTACACATACAGACACATCCCCATTGTGTATTTTTTCCCTTTCGAAGTACCAAATAATGTCAGAACCAATTGTATCTTTCTCTTTCAATACAGCTGATGTTTTTACTATTAAAAATGCTAGTCAATGAAAACTATTTCATCAATTTATGTGCAGGCTTTTTCTTTGTCTAGCTATTGCAAAACCTAAATCATGTTTTGTTCTTAGATATCTGGCCTCATAGGTGGAACAACATATGTGGAAAAATATACAAATTGTCATTCAACATTTGCAATGTATTGCAAACAGAAAATCAATGTTTTAATGTTGGTTAATAAAGATTAATGTAGATACAAAAGCCGGAAATCCTCTATTATAGCTTGAGCGATTGTGGCAATAATAGGTTGACTTACAGTGTCACACAAGACAGTGCATCACCAAAGTCAAGGTCAAAATTTTCTTCTGGAGAAACTTTGATGTATATGTCTCATTCTGTCCAGTCCCATTCCATTTCATTGACAACCTGTGTAAATGCCTTCATGTGAAATGAACTGTGGATTTTTTTGGCTTTCTGTTTCATACCCATTCCATTCCACCAAGTGTGATTTGACTTTTACTTTAAGCGAATTTACTTGTATCCCCTATACATCATCTACAGCATTTCAGCACTTTGAGTATTTTGTTGTAGTTGGTATACATGGTACTATTTGATTTATCATCACATGGTACTATTTGATTTATCATCCACAAGAATGTAAGCTGGGGTTGTACACTCAAAGCAGGAGTGTCTCACATCAGAAAAATTCTTGGCTGCATTAACTTTCAAACCGGAAACCAGTATCATGTGATTAGCTGCTGTACACACCTGGCTGCAATGACGGATGAACAGCTGACATTGAACTCTGTGTTTGAATGGAATATGATTGTATATTCACTGCTATAAAATTCGTGCACTTTTCCTCATTTTGAACCCTCAGTTATTCATATGCGTTAAACAAATTCGCGAGTATACTGAACCAGCTGACTGGGATTAAAGAGAGAGATATAGTGTTAATTACATTTCAGTTGTGCTTAAGAACTTTTGCCTGACAGAAAGAAAAGTGTGATTGCTGTTATGTAACACATTTGTGTGATCCCATTGTAGGAGTAGACTCAAGATCAAACAGCATCACTGCATTTATGGTAATGTATGTGGTCAAGTTGTGCATTACATACTGAGAAATATATTACGTTATTGTAGATTTCCTCTCATAATTAATACAGGCAGACCATACCATACACTACTGACACGTTGTGGATTACTTTAAGTACACTTATACAGTTGTTTTAAATTTAATATTACACTATGCTCATAAATTACTTTAATGTTGTGTAATTGTTTGTCTAAACTAAATAAACAAATTTAAAAACATCAGTGTCTCTGATAAAAATAGGTCATCGACATCTACAGGCCAGCAAAGCTTAAACCATTAAGATTTACTCAGTCTAAAGCGAAAAATAGAGAAGTACTACATGTATGGTCATGTCTGTCTACATCACGTCTTTGTGATAATGACTTCCCAACTTTTGTCTGCTTTTGGAATAAGGCCTTTTTAGGATACAATGGTAATACAATTAATGTGTTAAATCACTGAGAAGGGAGGCCTATATGATTCAGTTGCATATTTAACACTTCTTTGTTAGATCTGTTTGTTTTCTTTTGCCACAGGAATACTGTTACTGTACAGTACATTTCCACAGACCCTAACATAAAAAGTAATTTTAACCAAGAAATGGTAACTAAGTTGTGAAGGACGAAACCGCTTTTAATAGATTGCTATATACCTGCTGAGTGTGTACCTAACATGTCAATTTGGTATCTAACTGTATAACTAGCTGTCTGAACGAACATATTTATTAACTGCATCACTGAGTTTGTGACGGAAAATGTACATAGCATCAGCTTCAATGTTATTTAAAATATAGGTGTCATGCGAAAAAACAAAAGTACTTATTATGACTACTTTCTTTCCCAGCTTAAACATTGGAAAATATTCTGTTCTATTTCGCAGCAACTAATCGAGTTTTCAGAATACAAAAATGTGCATTAAAATGATAATGGATGTAAATCTAGAAACTCCTGTAGGCACCCTTTTAAAAGTTTAGGTATTCTACCTTTACTGCGTATTTGCACCATGATGACTCTCGATTTTTTAAAAAAATTAAGGTGATGGGCGCGAATAGCACACTATTTACACAGACAGTCATCACCATGACAATGATGCACCAAAAAATAGCAAAGAAAGGAAGCGAAATGAGAATAAGTAAATGATATGTGAGTAGGCAAGCATAGTACACGTCTTAACTGCTACTTACAGAGCAATAGAGCACACGCAGCCTGGTGTTGTCGTATGACAGGAGAGTATGGTCAAGTTAGCTCAATTTCCAGTCCGAAACGCCAATGCAGCCAGAGTTTGCCTGGCGCGAGATACTCCCCCGGTGAGGGCTTCATTTGGAATCACATCTCTGGAACTGGCAAGTGTCAATGTTTATCCTTGCTCTTCTGCCAACTGTATTGTTACGTTTGGCAACGCTGTCGAGCGTCTCCTCACAGATTTGAGTAATTTCATAAGCGGTGGGCTTTGTTGTTAAATGGTTGGTTAGCTGGACAACTTAGAGGACATACTGTGTACCTGTAAGATGGGCAGAAATATGCACTAGTAAAAAAGTGTAGCGGTGTTTCGGATACTTCCCTACAGTGTGAGCATCTATTCGCTCAAAAAATTAATTGAAAACGGATAGATCACTTCCTAAAACAGTTGGGTACTACTAACATGGAATTGAAGTCTTCGAGCCAAAAATCAGCTCAAAGAAACAAACGTCAAGCAAAAGTGTTGGAGGAGAACTTCTGGGATTGTTCCGTGTGCACTTACAGAAATACCGCGGAGGCATTTAAGTGTCTAATGTGCGACGTTCGTAAGGGCACCACTACCAGAAAACCGAGGATAAACCCGCAGCTTGTAGCCCAGCAAGTTGCACAACAATACACGTCGACGGCGCCAAAAGTCGCGAAAAAGGAGGGAGGGACAAAAGAAGGAGGCACGAAGGACCCACCTCCCAAAGAAAAAACGGAGAAGAAATCCGGGACCCCAGAGAAAGCCTCCAGAAAAAGCGTGCCACGGATCAAAAATATTGACAGGACTACTGGCGTGACAAGTGAGGTCACTGTGAACGATGTTACAGTATTTATAACAGAGTACAAAGCAAAAAAGCCCCCAGAACACTGTAGTCAGTCAAGTACCGCGTCCTCGGAACTGGGAAGCCACTCAGAATCCAGCAATGACGCTCGGAGTAGTGATGCAGGTACGTTCAGCACTGCCCTCATTCCCCTTTCACTATTCTCTTAACTGTGATCATTACACTGTAATAATACATTTGTTCCATTTCTGAGTTGTGCCCACAAGTATTGTAAAATAAATTTTACTTTATTAATTGTTCTTTTAATCCCTAAAAATTACTGCCCTCAAATAAGATGACACCACCAATGTTCAATGACAGTTTTCATTTATTCTATTAATACTTTTAATTTTAAATTTTCCAAAAAGAAACTGCTTATAGCTACACTGAAACCATTGTTCCTTTCCTCTATCAATGCAACACCCATCTAAATTGTGTGTGTGGGGTGGGAGGGGATTGTAGTAATGAAATACTGATGTATTCCAGGTAACAATAAAGTTTTCTGTGCATTAATTCAGCCTGACAATTTGGTAACCCAGCTTTTAAGAGTCAAGAGGTTTTAATTATCGAAAGAAGCTAGTATACTGAAGGCTTAGCAACGTTTTTACTGAACTTTGATGTGTGAGAGACAATTGTATATACCTGGCTACATGATATTCACGCAAGAAAATATTCTAATGTACACTGAATTGCAGAACATGGCTTAAGGCTAGGCACACAGAGAAAACACCACATATTGTGTAGACAGTTAAGTGAAAGCCCTCCCCCCCATCCCCTCCCCCCTTTGAATTTTTCAGTATTGCACAGATTTGCTACCAGTCAAATGTTATCACAATCAGATTTTGTGCTTTCACATTCACCAAATTCGCTGACTCACAACTAGATTGTCATCTTTCATCGTAACCTAGGCCTCAGGCTGCACTACAGATTAATCTGTCATCACAACCAAAATTTTCAGGGGTTTCGGTCCATATCTAACTTTAGCTGACAGTTCTGAAATAACAATATTTGCTCTCATGAAATACGTTTGAACCAAGAGACAGTTAAACTAGACATGAAAATAATTTCCATAAGCTATCATATATCTTTAAATAAAGTTCAGAGAATTGTGATGCAAAATTGGAGACAGTTAAGTGGACTCTTAATGCATTCGGAAAGATGGTTATCCTTTTGTACTGAGTCTCCAGTTGGTTTCTTTGTGCAGCCTTTAAAAGTGCCATAGGCCTACATATGTCACTGGAATTTGTTTACATACAGATGCTATGTATGTAGTGTTGCGGAGAAACAGTAGTGAAACATATCATAGGAAGTAGCAGACTGAGACGCTTATTTTTTGTCCTGCTTATTACAGACTAATAAATTCTCCTGATTGACACTGACAGTAGTCGTTTTCCTACAGAGTTTATAAATTTTGTTGTCATAACTTCGTAAGTTGACAGTCATGAATAGACAGACTGGTAACATATATTTAAGACTGCAGCTGTAATGTAATGGTCAATGTAGATCCTTTAAAATAGTGTAATTATTAATTTCACTCTGTCTCACTGCAGATACTGGCAATACACTTTGCTTGGTAATTGCCTACATTTATCACTATTTTACCTGTTTTACATCTCCTTCCATAAACAACTACACTGAGAGCAATGAACAGTATTCGATGATATAGTGGCCTACATAATATGCTGTAGGGTACTATCAAGAAGATATCTAGCTTCTCAGTCATCTGGAACTTTGTGTACGTGTCCTCTACCAAAATTGCACAATACAAAAGACAAAATACAGCATGAGGGTCCACAGTTGATAATCTTCTGGCATGAAACCAATGGTATTCAAAAGTGTGGTATTACTAGCATGTATGTCTTTGTTGAATTCACTTTTCTGGTTGACTGGTTCCACTCCAAAGTTTTAAAATTATGTACATTGTTGTAATGTTCATAGTTGCATCGTAGCTGGCTGTTGAATGAACACGCTGCTGTGTTGTGTTCTTCAGTTTCTATTCGACGTAGAGGACTTGTGAGACTTTCATAGAAGTTTATGAATAATATCCACACACGCCCCTCACCCTCAGACTATCCCCAGGAACCAGCTGCAAAGGAGCACCCTCCTAGTCACCTAATTGCATAGAAGAATTTCTCTTATTGGAATGTGTGAAAGGTGGTGGGTAGGAATTGCCCTCGTGTGTATATATTTTTTTAAAATGTCCAGCTGTGCTAACTGCGCTAATATGACATGTACCACACCCATGCTGCCTGCAGTTGGACTGTCACACAGTAAATGACTTCAACTGCAGCACTCTCACTGCCAGTAATGACCTGAGAGCTTTCTGCTATTGTTAATGGCCATATTATGGCTTTATTTCATTGGTAGTAATGGAAAGAGGTCAAGTATTTTGTAAAATAAATTTTGTTAGTATTTATTGTTGTGCTCCAAAATACTTTTCTTAGTTGAAATAAATTTTTGTGACAGTGTAATTACACTGTTGTGGCTGGCACTCCCAGTCCCTCCCAGCCATCATCTGCCTACCTCCTACCCTCTTCCCCCCCTCCCCTCCCCCCTTTCTTCACCTACTCCACCCAGCACAGTTCCTCACCTTAGCTTGATTTAGTCAGCTGAGTCCATGTAGGAGTGTGCTCTCTCTCTCTCTCTCTCTCTCTCTCTCTCTCTCTCTCTGTGTGTGTGTGTGTGTGTGTGTGTGTGTGTGTGTTTTTCTGAAGAAGAATTTGCCCAAAGCTAGCAACGTCTTATTTGTGCCTTTCAGTGATTCAGCATATCAGCTACTCACTGAGTTTTTATGTGTACTCCTTAAACTATTTTTAGACACAAGTTTATAATGTATTCTTACAAAGTAAGTTTCCTGCAGATAGAAGTTTAATGCCCTTTTCACCACTCACAAGTGTATTGGTTTGTCAAAGATGCCAAGCTACCCGAAACCCAAGCTGGGAAGCACACTCCTGCTTTGAGAAGGAAGAAGTGGGAGTTTCTCCTCCTATAAGTTCTGATGGACCATCTGTCCACAAATTTAACTATATTCTCATCTATATTTGATTTAGTACTTTAGTTCACATTAAACGGGTCAGTTGCCTTACTAAACAAAAATCAGGTTTTTGTTTTGTCCTCCTGCTATGGAGGGCCAGATAGTGTTGTCTGCAAACTGTGATCATTTGTTAGAGCTCACATCATTAAAAAAAAAAAAAAAAAAAAAAAGTCACGAAAGATCATAACATATGTTGCTCTGAAGGCTCTCTGTTTCAACTTCTCTTTGTGTGTGTCAGGCAGCATTCCACAGAAAAAATTTGATGGCTTTCAAGGACAAAACTCCTGTCACTACAGTAATTTAACAACATTGAGGCTGCAATAAAAACTTGTTACTAAGACAAAAAAAATGGTAATTCATTGACACACTTTCTTTTGTTGACGTTGATACTCTAAGCTCTGCTGCTGTTTCTAGGAACAAGGTTATATTGTTCAGAGTAACTATCAAGAGTTCTAGAATGATCTTGCACTCTGTAGTCAAGCAGGAATTGACATGTGCCTGCTATTTTAAATCGGGTATCTAAAAACAATCATGTTTCTAGCCACTGATTTTCATACACAATAGTCAATATCAATTCAGGTAGGCTAGGGTTATTTTTTAATTTGAAAGATAATTGCTTCATGATTACAAAGAAATACTCCATTTGGACTAACCTGTCAAGTTCTTTTACTATAGTGCTTAGAACTTTTTTGTTTATAATTTATGGAACTTTTTTTATTTATTTTTTTATTTTTTTCAAAAATGCCAATCCATAACATTTTGATTTTTTTGTGGTGATTAGTACCCTTAGTACTACATTTCCTGAAAAGGAGAGCTTCCACTTTTACGTTGAACTGGTTTTTATAAACTATCAAAATTTTTGCCATACATAAAAACTGGTTTATTACTACATTATCACATAAGAGGCTCGTAAAACAAAACTTAGCCATATTTAACATAATTTCACTTTTGGAAGATGAGCAAGAGACTCATTTTTCAAGTATTTCAAATGGTTCCAAAATGTATGTGAAAGGTCCAAAGACTTAAAGGTTTCAATTTATACAACTTCAGTGCACTCTGTTATGTACTGAAATTAACCAGTCAATGAACTAAAAATGTGTTCCACTGCTTCAGTATCTTCCTTTGATGTAGAGTGATGCCTTCCTGTTGAACCAATAGGAACTGTAGCACTTAAATCTTCAAAACATTGTGAACAGGAAGTGAGCACTGATGGCGTTGTTGCTGTCCTTCAGTTGGAAATCTATATTCAGCAGCTGGTCCATGTGGTAACATAAAGTTCACTACAACTTTGTTTAACTCGTAACTGGTGTCTATATCTCTGCAATCCACCAGTCACAGCCACATACACACACACACCACACCACAAACATCCACCTTCTCAAGTTGTGAATCTGAATATAATCCTGCTGTTTGTGAGGTGTTGGATGAACGAATGAAATTTCTTCTTTCTTGCTCTTTAAAGTGCGTTTAATACGGTTGCCCATCACTTTGAGTCCAAAAATGTGTCTTATGAATTCCTTTCACAGGAGTAGTTTGTTTGGACCCTTCTTCTTTTTTGTGCTCACAGAATTCTTTGTTTTCCTCTTTGTACAAAAGAATGAGGACTGTGGATGTGTAAGTTTTCATAACTCTCATAAAATCCTGAGCATTCTGAATTGAAGCTGTATTTGGTCTGGAAAGATTGTTTTGTAGCATGGTGCTTCAGCAGGTCTTCTCAATCACAAGGCCCCTTCCTGTGACCAGTAGCACTGTATACCCAGTCAGTTGGCACAAGCGACTTACTCAATTCAAACAGCTGGTAATGTTTTTTTAAAATCGCTAGGAGCAGCATTAGAAATAATGATGACCTTCTCTGCCTCTGTTTGCAGTTGAAGAATTTCACGCATTGCTAATGAAGCACGTGCTGAGTCATGTCCTGTGTCATCACTTATAACTGCAACACTTGTGCTCTTGTTTTGAAAATACGTCACTCCTGTAAAAAAGCTGGTCATTACTCCAATGATGCCCTTGTACTTCTTGTGGGAGAATTACAGACCAGTTCTCAGCAACATCACAGTAAAGTACTAAACATAGTTCTTCAGCCTGTACACTCCCTCTCACTTCTGCAGTGTGTTGCAGTTTTGTCAGATGCTGGTGTGTTCCTGCTTTCACTGACTATTTACCCAGTTCATCAGTGAAACTGTCAAAAGCAACAGTTTTCTTAATTAGTTTATTTTCCTCACATGTCGTGCATGTAATTTCTGCAGAGTTATCTCCTACATCTTCCAGGCCAAGTGCCTGTAAAGACAGTCCTCCCTTTCAAAGGCAATCTCCACATTCTTGAAACAAACAAGTCTCTTGCTTTATGTCACAGACTACAAATGACTTCACACGCACAACCAAGGTGTCATATATCATGAGCTCCAGTAAGTTCTTCAAAGTTACCATACAAAGTTCAAAATTCACACAGTACACACAAAACAGACATCTTTAGGTGGGTGTGGAACTACCCACTTAGGTCACAGTGCATAAAATATTGATCTTCCAATATGTGAAGTTGTATAGTTGCACTTATAAACTGCAAAAGTTTCTTTAACACTGCGAGTCATGTACCGCTTCACTTTCACAACTTTTTGGCCTTCAACTGTTACAGTTATGGGCCTAATGTATTTTTTTGTTAGCGCTCTGGCGAGAACAGTCCCATTTATTTTCCAGATAAAATGACTGCACCATTTGAACTTGAACTGCTTCTATAGGATGACCGTAATAGGGATATGGTCTTCCAAAGTCTCCTTTTACAGGCCTCACATTTCTTGATTTTTCTACCATGTACTTTGATACTGATGGAAAGTGCTTCAAAATTGTTTTCTTTCAAAATGTCTCTGGAATAATAGTTAAACTTGTACCAGTTCACTGTAGGATGCATAGTATTCAACAGGTGGATTGATATTTGTGAAAAATTCCTGACACGAGGTGCAGGAGTGCTTTGGTTCATTTTCTTCTGAAGATGGAATTTCTACTTTGAAGAGTGTGGTCAGTTTTGCTGTAGTGTATTCATCCATAGCTTTAGTAATTTCTCGGCGCATTCGTGATGCGTAAGAGCTTATGACAACTTCACTGACCTCGGTTTCTTAACAGGACTAACATCTACCTCTGTAGTTGACTGATTCAGGGTATTTAATTCTTCCTCTATTGATGCAAAATCTGCATCATCTGCACCATGGGAGGCTTCACCTTGTTCAGGTACTATCATTGTTGTTGTTCTGTCAAAACATTTAGAACACAAAAAGCTGTCACTGGAAACATCTTCGCTTTGGAAGAGAGTCTTCAAATGAGAGCACTTATTTCCATCCTGATCAAAGTCTGTTCCTTTGTTTGTCTTATATATCACTCTTTTATGGCTATGCAAATAGTCAGCACACTTCACATTCCTGTGGCCCAAGTCAGAAGACATTTCAAACAGTCCTTTTCACAAAATACAATGCAACTGTGCGAACTGGCAAATTCCTCACGAAAACACAGAGTTCACTGGATGGTCTCAGATTTCTTAGAAGCCTCTGCAGTAAACGAATTAGCACTGAACAACTACAATACAGAAAGCTGCAATGAACAACCACAACAAAGAAACTGACAAGAGACTACAACGAAGTGTAAGAAATATCTGCAACAATGAAAATGAAAAGAAATAACTGTTGCAAAAAAGAAAGTGATAAGAAATAACTGCAACAAAGACAATAGAAATAAACATTGTAACAAAGAATTTAGTAAGAAACAACTCCAGTGAAGACATACACCGTGTGATCAAAGGTATCTGGACACCTGGCTGAAAATGACTTACAAGTTTGTGGTGCGATCCATCGGTAATGCTGGAATTCAATATGGTGTTGGCCCACCATTAGCCCTGATGAGAGCTTCCTCTCTCGCAGACATACGTTCAGTCAAGTGCTGGAAGGTTTCTTGGGGAATGGCAGGCCATTCTACACGGAGTGCTGCACTGAGGAGGGGTATCGATGTCGCTTGGTGAGGTCTGGCACGATGTCGGCGTTCCAAAACATCCGAGAGGTGTTCTATAGGATTCAGGTCAGGACTCTGTGCAGGCCAATCCATTACAGGAATGTTATTGTCGTGTAACCACTCCGGCATAGGCCGTGCATTATGAACGGGTGCTCAACAGTGTTGAAAGATGCAATCGCCATCCCTGAATTACTCTTCAACAGTGGGAAGCAAGAAGGTGCTTAAACCATCAATGTAGACCTGTGCTGTGATAGTGCCACGCAAACCAACAAGAAGTGCAAGTGTAGCCTTGATGAGAGCTTCCACTCTTGCAGGCATACATTCAATCAGGTACTGGCAGGTTTCTTGGGGAATGACGGCCCATTCTTCATCAGAAACAGTGGACCTAGGGACGTTTAGGAGTGTGGAAATCTGAGTTCCATGGAGCGCCCCATTCTGCTCTCTCATGACGTCTAATTACTACAGAGGTCGCTGATATGGAGCACCTGGCAGTAGGTGGCAGCACAATGCACCTAATATGGAAAACATATGTTTTTGGAGATGTCCAGGTACTTTTGATCATGTAGTGTACGTTACCCTTGAAATTTAAAAAAATGATTTTTTTAAAATGAAACCTGTTGAACTTAAAAGTGGAAGCTCTCCTTCACAGGGAATATACTACTGCATGGGTACTAATCAACAGAAAAAAATTAACTTTCCTGTATTGGCATTTCTGGAAAAAAACTGTAAATTATAAAAAAAATTCAAAAGGTGACAGTAAAAGAACGTTGAAAGATATGTCCAAACGGAGGATACCATTGTAATTATAAAGCAATTATCTGTCAAATAAAAAAACCTCTAACAAAATCTCTATAACTGTTCACGAGATACAGCATTTTAAAATTTTTACCAAATTTTGCATCTTCCAAATGGTATGTACAGTGTTATCTTTGGAGGGCTGTATCTTGGGTCAGGAATTGTTGTGGAGAAAACAAAAATTACGCGTTCTTTACTTAGTCCTTCATTTTGACATCAATAACATCTGAGACTATGAATGTAAATCCCCCCCTTATCTGAAGTGACACAGATTATGCATGCAGTAACAAGACAGTTCGAGGACACCTACCATACGGGATGGCCCATCAGTTTAAAACATTGAACTTGGGTTCAGGTGATAGGGGGTTCAGATCTCTGCTTGGTCTTCCACTTTCTGTGGTTTCCATAATTTGATGAAAGTAGGAAGAGAAGGGAAGGTGGGCATGTGAATCAACCCAGAAAAGACAGAAGTGATAGAACTAAGTAGGAGGATGAGCCACAGTGTGCTTGGGGATTTACAAGTTGGGGTGATGAAGCTGAAGGTAGTTGAGAACTTTAAATAATTGGGATCATACCTCTACTGGAGGAATACTATCCAGTAAAACCAATCATGAAATCAAGGTCTAATGTCAACAAAAGTTAAAATTAAGGCAAATAATGTAATAATTGTGCCAGTGTTGCTTTACGGCATTGAAACATCGAGTAGTATCGAGAGCAGTAGAAGAAAACTGATAGTGTGTGAAAGAAAGATTTAAGAAATATTTTTGGGCCAGTGTAGGAAGAAAAAGGGTGGAGGGAACAGATGAATCATCTCAGTATTGTACAAAAAGCAAAGGTTAAGTGACTGCAGTGGGCTGGACATGTTGCAGGGATTTCAGAAGTAGGGGAGGTCAGGGAAAGCATTTACAGGGAAGACCGAGAAAAAGATGGTAGGATCAACTGAAAAGATACGCAACAAGTAGAATCGCAGGAAACAGGATGGAAGGTGCACAGAACAGCATATGGTGGAGGCAGTATGTAAGTTCAGTGCAAAATTTGCAAGGTCTCCGATTGCCAGTTAAGTAAGTAAGAGAATGAAATGCAGGCAGCCTATTTCCTTCTCTTATTCTTTCCCTGTGTGAGTTTGTACTCCATCTGTAATGACCTAATTGTTCATGGGACCTTCAATCTTAATATTTGTTTCTCGTTTTGCCTGAGCTCACCCTTACTTCAATTCACAGCATCATTCTGCCAGTAGCGCCCTCCATGGAGGAGTGTGTGGCGGAGGGTGGCTTATTCATAGCCTAGAAACACTGTCTGAATCTCCCAGTTCTCTTTTTTTTCCGTACTCTCTCCCGCTATACTTTTGGCTACTCAGTAATGTTGTCACTCTGGGTATGTCTGTAAGGTTATCACTCTTGTCACCCATTAGTGTCTCAAGGAACAATAGTGAAAGTTAGAAAATTGTATAGTATGTTTATAGTACTTGAAATGAGAATCAGTTTGATAAAAAGTAGAAGTCTCTAACATAAAAATATTATTGTTATTCTATCCATGGCGGATCTTGTAGAACACTGCAGTTGTCATTCAATTAAGGATTGTTGGTGGAGAATGCAGTTAGTCACAAATACTTTTAAGAAACTTAATTTCACTGTCCTCACCAGTTTCGAGCCGTTGTGATCATCTTCATATGGCTACACTGTGTTGTAGCACAGTATCAGAATCGTGAGCAGAATGTCATCTGCTTATGTAATGAATGGTTAGAGATATCAGCCTATGAAAGATTAAAAAAATATCATGGAAAAACTAATATCTGAAATACAATCAGGTTTCACAAAGAAATGATCAAGTATTGCCAATATTTTGCACTAAAGAATTTACAAAAAAAAAAAAAAGACGAGAAATCAATAGGGAAAGCCATCTTTATAGATTATGAAAAGGCATTTGTTAATGTGAACAGGGAAATGCTATGGAATATAATGGCTGAACAAGATTATCCTTTTCAACTCATAAATATTATTATGGGTCTATACACAAACACATAAATTGTATACCATGGATATGGGAACTATAATCACAAACCAATGGATACAAAGAAAGGGGTAAAATGTTGTATTTGCAATCCTGTACGCAGGTGACCTAACACTGATTACAGGGAATAAATGTACGACCTTCAGATGGGATCTGTGAGTTATAGCAGATAGCCTCAGAATGCAAACAAAAATTTTCTGTAGATAAAATGATGGATTTCAGAGCATACAACCTGTAAAATCGAAAGTAGTCTTGAATAAAAAAATCTTGGAGTGGGTTAAACATTTTAAGTGTCTAGGATTGGACATCACATAAGAATACAACCATGACATGGAGCAAAAATTAAATAAATATACTTGTATATGTGGAACAATACTACTAAATTTGCAAAACAAAAGAACCCTGAGGTTTTACAAAACTGTAGCAGCTCCAACCCTTATTTGTAGAAGTGAAGCATTGGTGATGGACAAGACATCAAGAAAATAGACTAGAGGTTAAAAAAAAAAAGATTTGTAAGAAGATTGGAAGGACTTACAAGAGAAGATAGTAAAATAAATTAGGATATAAGTGCACAGTTAGAGATGTGTAGCCTAAATGAAAAAAATAAAAGCAAAATGACAAAATGGAGGAAAGATGTAAATGGCATAGGTGGAGAAAGGCTTCTAGCAAGAGCTCTCAGTTATAAAGGCACTTGAAGAAGAAATATAGGAAAATTATAGAAGAGATTGCTACCATAACAGGCAATTTGCCTAATACATGAAGTGAAGGTGTTTTGCCTCATTTTAGTCCATTTACATTTCTGTGAGGACACACAAAAAAGTGTGTATATGTAAACAGCATCCACATATTCCACAAATCCCTGTGACACAGGGACACTTCATACTATTTTTCGTGATAATTTACAGTTTCGGTTTGTTTTTCATTTGTTTATTATTTATTTATTTATTTGAGCAAGAGTATCATCTTGTTGACTGTGAAATACTATCTGATTCCTCCTAGAAATATTTAAGGGAGCGTAACAAAACAAAACACTATTCACTAGAACAAATTACTGTAGCAGACGACATTCTACTGGTGATTTTGATACTGTACTAATACACGTGTAGCCATGTAAAGATGGGAATGGCCTGGAACTTCTTAAAAGTATTCACGGCTGGTTGTGTTCTGCACCAAAAATTGTTAAAAAATTATGGTTTATTTTTCATTTTTATTCCATCATTAAACGACTGTTAGGCTTTGTAATCTGCTTAGAACGACTTTTTGAAGACGTCTGCTGGTCTCTCAAATTCTGTGTAAATCTATGTTCTGCCCAACATATGGGGGTATAATCTTTTATTTAGAGATGATCATTAGGCCAGTTGCCAAAGTATTGCATAAGAGAGAAAGACAAAGAGGGGAGTGGGGTGAACCTAGCTAAACACATAGAGTGTGAAATGTGCAAATACACTTTACTGCTCAACCAGGAAAGTCTTAGTCTCATCACTTGTCCATAGAACTATTTGCTGCTGATAAATGGAAAAGTCGTCATTGACATTAAATGTAGGGAGTGGTGTTCAATTTGGAGCCGTTCACCATCCAAGCAATTATTTGAAACTTGCTTCCATATCAAAACTGTATGGTGGGCTGGGTCACAAACCAGGGACCTTTGCCTCTCTTGAACTGACTCGTCCAGGCACAACTCACAAGCCACCATCAAAGCTTTGTTTTTCCATGACATTTTTTCGATTTTCCAAATTTCAGGATTGAATAACAAACCACTCCTCTGTATTTTACGGAATGAAGGGAAGTTACTGTAGTGGTAGTGATTTCTCTGACAGATTGGCACAATAAGCTCAGCATCGACTAGCGACAGGAGTGCACAACTGCTCACCAGTTATGTAGCACACTTTTGTAGTGCTTCTGAGCATCCGAATTACCATCTCCTTTTCCGCCCGTGGCAGTCCATCTCCCGCATCAGCGGCCCATGTCGGGGCTAATGATTGTGGTTCACGTGTGGTCCCTTCTCTCCGAACTGGAGGCTTTCCCTTTACCATCTCTACTTGCGGTCCGTTCACGTATGCCTCCATGGTGTACGCCTCGGCCCCAGCTTTGTCTGAACCTTTCACATGGCCCTAAGGACTTCGTTAACCCTGCGGCTCCTCGCTGACACTTCCTCTTGATTCTTGACGTATTCTGGGGCTCTGAAATGGTTTACACCGGCGGCTCGATGGCTGGTGGTCGCATTGGCTTTGCCTACGTTCACGGTGGCCATATTGAACAGCATTCCTTACCCGATGGCTGCAGTCTATTCACTGCAGAGCTGGTGGCCATTTCTCGTGCACTTCAGTATCTCCGTTCACGCCCTGGGGAGTCTTTTCTTTAATGTATTGACTCCTTGAGCACCCTGAAAACTATCGACCAGTGCTACCCTTGTCTTCCTTTGGTACTGCCTATGCAGGAGTCCATCCATGCAGGAAATGAACTTGCTGGCCAAGCAGCCTACACAGAAACCACTTCTGGAGATGGGCATCCCCACAACTGACCTGTGTTCGTTATTACGCTGCAACGTTGTTCAGCTTTGGGAGACGGAACGTCAAAATCTCAGCACGCACAACAAACTGTGAGCCATTAAGGGGACCACAAATGTATGGAAGTCCCTGATGGGGGCCTGTCACAGGGCTCCGTGGTTCTCTGCCGGCTCTGTATTGACCATGCTTGGGCGACCCATGGCTGCCTCTTGCGCCATGAAGATCCACCTCAGTGTTGGTGCAGCACCCAGTTGACAGTAGCCCATATTCTTCTGCTGTGTCCTTGTTTGGCTGCCCTGCAACTTCAGCTTCGGTTGCTGGACATGTTATTGATTTTAGCAGACAACGCCTCATCGGTTGATTTGGTTTTGCCTTTCATCCATGAGGGTGGGTTTTATCATTCAATCTGAGATTTAGTGCATGTCCTTTGTCCCTCTGTGTCCTCCACCATAGTGCTTTTAGGGTGGAGGGTTTAATGTGTTGCAGAGTGGCTGGCTTTTCCTTTTTATTTCCGTGGTCGGCCAGCCACTGTAATCTGCTTCCTTGTTTTACTCTCTTCTGTTTCTTGCATCTCTCTGTTCTTTTCTTGTCCTCTTTTGTTCCATTTAGTGTCTGTTGCCTTTTATTCGTTCTTGTGGTCTTTCCTTTCTTTCTGTTTTGTGTTGTATGTCTTGTCTGCTTTATTCTCACACTTGTGGCATTGTGTTATTAGGAACAAGGGACCAATGACCTCGTAGTTTGGTCCCTTTCCTCCTTGTTTAAACCAACCAATAAGCTCAGCAACTTCTTTAATACTATACAAGATTAGTAAACCATGTTGTGGAATTGAGATCCCCTACCCTGTCTTCCCTCTCTCTCTCTCTCTCTCTCTCTCTCTCTCTTTCTCTTTCTCTTTCTCTCTTACCCCCTCCCCTCTTTCTTGTCCCCCTCCCCCCCACAATTTTAATGAATAACACAAAATGCTGTTCACTATACACAACACTTCAATCTCATTTGTGAAACGTACAATATGTTTTACCTACTCAGCAAATGGCAGCAAGCAAAATACATACAAAAGATGTGTAAATGTGTGAACTTTTGGAGTCTGTTGCTTCTCCTCCTGGCAGAGGTTGGCGAGAAAGGAAGAGGGATGAAGGAAAAGGACTGATAGGATTTAAAACATGAGAAAACCTTATTATCCCATCCAGTAAATCTCCCTGACCTGGGGCTCTGAGTGACTTCTCGGCAACTCTTTCCATTTCCTGAACCTCACCAGTACTTTTCCTTCATCCCTCTTCCTTTCCATTCAAAACTTCTGTTCAAAGAAACAGCCACTGGCTCCAAAAGCTCACACGTTTCTATTAAATTATCATTTATTTCAGATGCACTTGAGTGCAGCATTTGCATACTGCATAAATGAGTTGGGACTGCCAGCAGCAAGATTGTAATCATATTGTCACAAAAATTTATTTTAATGGATAGAAGTATTTTGTGGCATGATTATAAATACTTAATAAATATCTGTTTCAAAATACTTGACCTGTTTCCATTTAACAAATGAAAGAAAACAGTAATTTGTCCATTACCAATAGCAAAAAGCTCTCAGGATTGTGTTTCCGTAGATTTTCCTGGCGTCTTATATGTTTATGCTCTTCATGAGTATGCTTCCGGATATGATTGTCTTCACTACACGACGGGAGTGCTGCAGTTTAACTCATTTTCTGAACAACAGTTAGGCTGCTGGCAGAGTAGATGTAGCGGATGGTGTGTATCTCATATTATGGCAACAACTGGAGCTGGATGTTTGGCATTAGCGGCAGCAGTGCTCGAAAGCCAAGCCTCATCGATGTCGTCATCGACGTCTCTTCTGCGGTGATTCTAGATGAAGTCTCTATTATCAAATCTCATCAGGAAGTGTACAATCTGCTGTCTCAAAGTTAACTGTCCCACACTGAAAGAATCTGTTCCCCAGCATTCTACATTCCCTGGACATGACCGTGCACCCATTTGGCCAGCTCATGTTCTTACTTAACTGTTGTGTACCACACAAAATTCTCACAGTTGAAAGACCCCCACACAACCGGCAACAAAGTCATTGCTAGAAGGTATTTTGTTGCTCGACAAGTTTTGTCTCATCCTTAGAGTGTTGCCATCCTGTGTCCTGCAAATGTGTCCGTTTGTCACCTCTGCCATTAAAAAGCACATTTTGATCTGCAGATATCTGCATTCACTATGGCGTTACAGTATTACTGTCAGTCAACGTCAGGTCTGTTACCTGTTTAGACACACAGTAGAGACTGTGGGAGTGCCCCATGGCTTTCCTTGACCCCAAACTGCACAGGTGTTTGTCGGCTCCGTTGCCAGGCAGCTGTTGTGTGTGGGCAACAGTGTCGAGTGATTCATCTGGCTGATATATTAAATCTTAGCTGACAGTACCGTATGATGTATACATCTCTGAGAACTGTCACCATTATTTCTGTAATGTTTATCAACAGTGCTTTTGTGAAAGAACACGGGCAACACTGGACCATCTGGATCAAGAGAGATGGCGAAGTGGTAAGAAGGTGGATTTGTGTTTGGAAGTACGACACTTCGAATCTTTCTCCTTGGCTGTCCAGATAAAGGTTTTCTGTAATATCTGTAAATCACTTGGAGCCAGGTTTGGGGATGGTTCTTTGAAAAGTGCACAGCACAGCTGATTTCCTTTCCCATCCTTCCAGAAATTGATGATCTCAGTTGAAAAGATACACATTTATGGATTCTTCCATCAATTCTTAGGAGAACAATTTTATATTTAAAGTTGAAAAAAGCTGCATTTTTGTTGTATTAATTTGCTTATTATTAAGCAATTTTCAGCTTTTTGGGGCATCATCAGGATACAACTGACTAGCATCCACAATAGATACTAATGTATAAGCAATGAAGCATTAGAAACGCGGGTGCTGTAAAGACATGCGGAATATTTGATCATGACATTAGGTGAGAAATGTCAGTTTTGAGCATACATCACCCGTGTTATGCACGAAACATGTTAAATTTCAATTTTTGAGCTGAACAGTATCATACACAGTACATAAAATGAAAATGCACAATATTAAAATATACCAGGAGTCGACAGCAAGTACTTCTTAGTGTGTGCAGCTGTGAAGAAAAAAAACTGTATTTCAAAATATAAGTTACCTAGAGCAAATTGTTGTGTAAATAAGAGAACATTGCACAGTACGGGCCAACTGAATGAGGCAGTACAGTTGTTAAGACACCTTATATTTGGGAGGATGGAGATTTCTCTCTCTCTCTCTCTCTCTCTCTCGCCATATTAATTTAGGTTTTCTGTTGTTTTTCTAAATCATTTCGGGCAAATCAGAGCCACTGCTGGTTACCTGTCATGTGGGCATAAAAGCATATTTCTGTATGCCGTATGAGTACATATTTTGAGCTATTTATTTTCATTGTTTTTTTTTCTTTAAATTGTTTATCTTTAAATGAAATCGGTTAAAAACAAATACTAAATCTGTGCACCACAAGTAAGTGCAGTAGAGCCATATTAAGGGATAAATTGTCTTCTGGGGGTGTGACAGGATGAAAAGGAGAGATGATGTGTGTGGTAGAAGCATGAGGTAAGGTAGGTGACAGGATTGTGTTTATGATTTCCTGTTTCATAGGTCTGCAAATTGAAGATTGAGCAGCTGATTCCCCACTCCACCTACCCTCTACTTCACAAAAAGCAAGTACAGTGTGTCTCACAAAGTTACACCAACTGTCCATAGCACACCTTAGGAATCTCTGGTGATGCAGTGTGCAGATATGCCCAGGGAATGTTTATTTTCCATACAATGCATTAATGATACATGGAATGCAGAAATGAGTTACTAATAACACTAATACAAGAAACACATTTGGACCAAATTTACACTGTCAGAGGGGAAATTGATTCTAGCAACCTGTATAGTAACTGAAGCATTCCGGGAAAGGCAAAGTCCCCCGTCACGCACGCAGCTTGCTTTTCGTTTTGCAGGCTGACTATACCTTCTCAGCATTTCCTGTCTGGTTCTCTTATGAGAGTAGACAGAATAACTTCACTGAGCATATGTAGTGCCGGAGTTATTTTCAATTTGAATAAGTACTTATTTGCAGTTGTTAAGTGAACTGTTATGTAAGAAAGCACAGCTACAGCTGTCAGCTGCCCACCGCACTGCAGAGCCTGCCCCAATTGTAACATGCTGTCAATATGTGTTCGACAATGTTGATTTCATTGTCTCCATTGTCACTGTCTGGAGTACGTTTCACAGCATGAGGCACATCAAATGCATAACCACAGCCTCTGCTCTCACATCTGAAGAGGCCCAGAGGCTTAAATTGTCCTCTTCTGCAACAGGAATTGGTCACCTAGATGTTATAGAACTTCAGATGTTTCAGTGCAAGTCAGAAAGTGTACTACAACAGATTACTGTTCTAGACTTGAACGTAATCAGTCCCATTCCATCAGACAGATTCACACCCATCTTGAAAGATATACTGTGGATGTGTGTAAGTGGCTCCACCCAGTGCAGCACACTCTATGACTGCCAGCAATTCCTGAACAGAAGAAAATTATGTAACCTATTAGTAACACAATTAATGGCAAGAGAAGTGCACTAACTTTCTGGTCATTCATTAATTCACCAAGTGACTACAGCATAATTACCTGGCTTTACAATACACAATCATCAATAGACAGCAGCAAGGTGTTGTATTTACCAATCCAGTCCCTCCAGAATTATGTGGCTTTACAATATGCTCTCATCGATTGACAGCAGCAATGCATCTTATTTACCAATTCAATCCCTTTCCCACCAGCACTACGTAGGCCACTGACAGTATCACACTCAACAAATTAATGTATGTATGTATGTATTTTACATAATAGCCCACTTAACACGGGCAAAAAGGACTCATTTAATAAAACGAAAATAACTCCACTGCATAAATGCGAGCTCAGTGAAGTTATTTTGTCTATCCACATAGGAGAACTGGACAGACTGCTGGGGAGGTGTAGCCTGTCTGTAAACTGAAAACCAAGCCGTACTCGCAGTGTAGGAAATTGCCTTTTCCGGAAGAACATCATAGCTGCCGTACAGGATGACAAAGTAACAGTTTCCTCTCTAGCAGTGCACAACAGTGTGCAGAGATTTACATAGATTCTGTCCATATGCATTACTTGTGGTAGCATTATTAGTACATATGTGCATTCCCTGTTGTGTTAATGTATTTTGTGGAATATAAATACCCCCAGGCACGTCTTTGCAATGCGTCCCCAGTGCTTCAGAAGGTGCGCTGTGGAGTGTCAGTGTAACTTTGCATGATATCCTGTAAATGCTTCTTATGACATAGTGGGGTAGATAAGTGTGGGGAATCACTTAACCACCTGTTCAGTCTTCTGTTTGCAGACCTTTGAAGGAGGGAAGTACATGAACACAATCGGGTTACCTACCTTCCCTCACGTTTCTACTCCTCAGATCCCCGCTCCACGCTGTTACACCCCCAGAACACAATTTATCCCTTATACGTCTCTTCACCCACTTCATTTACAAATAAACAATAATTTTATTGTGTCGGAACAATATTTTTAATAATTCGCAATTTTTCCCATCCCCTGCAATGCAGAAATTATTAGTCTTGGAGGAGAAAGTGAATAGGACCTTTTTGTATGAAATTTAATGCACTGCAGTTTAATTTTGCAGTAGTAATCATGTTTGCTAGGAGCTACTGTTTTCAAGAAATGTACATTTTTGAACATTTAAAACAAGTTGCCAATCTTTATACCACTTTGTCCAAAAATTTCAAAAGTATTTCGAGATGTTCACATACTGCCGACACTCAGAAGCCATCATATGCCTCTAAGTAATAAGCAACTAAGAAAAGTATTGTTCATGCCACCGTATTATTATAACCACAAAACTATATGTCTATATCATGTCACAGTTGAGGAAAGTGTGAGATATCGTATATATATCTGTTTGTGTGTGTGTGTGGGGGGGGGGGGGGGGTGTTATAGGTGTGGGTCTGTGTATTGTGCATCATTTGAAAAAGATGTATTTTTTCCTGTATTTGTAGGAATGGCAAGTATTCCAAACTCACAACTGCTTGTCTAGCAACTGCTGTGATAGTCATCTGGCAGCCACATGCGTAGTTGCTCTTTCTCATTCAAGATGACTTCAAGCCCTCCCAAACATGCATGTGAAGTCACAAGTGTCTGGAGTGAATGAAACTAGCCAGGTCAAAATCTCTCTTTATCATGTATTGAGAATAAAAGTCAAAGAAATGGTGGCTAATTTTGTCAGTTGTGCATCTTGCTAGTGATTCGTGCAAGATAGGTGGTTAGTTTATTATTTTGAGGGATATGCTAGTCTCTGAGTGTCTGCTGTATATGAACCCCTGCAACAGAATATAAATATTTTTGAGATTGCCAAAACTTTTCAGACTACCGTAAATTGAGGGGAGTCTAACTGTAGCATGGGGGAGGGGGAGGGGGAAGGCTACAAAAGTCGTATTGCATTGTAGCCACATCTGGGCAGCTTCACACCTGTTCTAGAGGTGAATACCATGTTACTTATAATCTGAAGTCTAGTGAAGGGGTGAGTAATGTAATCTGTGAATTTGGCTCTTTTTCAAAATACTGTGTACAGCTCCAACTCAACATCACCCTCACTGTTGATGACATCAGACAATTAACTGACCAATGTTACTTTTCAGGTAGTTTCACAAGCTCTGTTTAGGATTCCGTTGAACAGTAAATGCAAAACTTGGGAAGTTCCTCAGGAAAATAGGGAAATTAAATATGGGTGAAAGGGACCGATGACCGTAGCAGTCTGGTCCCTTTAATCCCACAAACCAACCAAGTATGGGTGAGATCACACCTCACTACATCATATCATACATGACAGTCTACTTCTGTTGGATTTGGCTTTAAGTTAAGTTGCTTAGCTTAATGCTGGAACTACATTACTGCTAAACCAGTGGTCGATCTGAGCAAAACATTGTTTTCACTAGATCTTTGCTATCAAAGGACAGAGCTACAATAATACTAGTGCTCTCATTTGAAGGAATGTGTAGGAAAGCAAAACAACACAGCTTGGACAACAAATAGTGTTTGCTTCACTGTATACTGCCAAAACATTAGGAGTCTCTTAAAATAAAAAGGTTTTGTATGATTTCCCTAAACCAAGGATACATCTCTTCCTCATCTTGTCCAGTTCAAGTGTGTACCCCATCTTGGACATCATTGTCAACAGGATATTAAATACAAGGGATGAACCTACAAATTTCAGTGCTGAGAAGTGAACGGTTAAATGGTGTATTTGTAGACACGTTCCAGCATTATCGGAACATCATTTTGAACTATGGGAAATTGATAGGATGTGCCTTTGGAGTTAAAGGTTAATATCACACTATTATACAACAAAATTTTACGAAAGGTGGAGTTGCCTTGTACAGGAAAGTCAAATCATGTCAAGTACCAGCCCTTGGAGCTTTGTAAGCATTGTGTTGAATATCTCAGTGACTTCTTTGCCACATTATTGGTGTTGAACCCTTTTTATTCGTAGTCATAACTGTTTTCAAGCCACTACTATTTTAAAGCTTAATCTGGTATTCGAAGAGGGTGTTAATAAGGTGGTGTAAAAATAATGCAAGTGGCTTTCCATGCCTGCCTGCCATGTCAAGTTGCGTAACGGGTTAAAGAGTCCATTGTAGGTTCCCCTATAACTGCAGTGTTCTGGGTGGCAGACAGATGTACGTTTTTAGGCCACCTATTGTGTGCACTTCCTACTGCGGAGACAAATGGAGAGTGATAATCAGCAGAACACCAGGTCCGTATCTGAATGTTATCATTTTTTCCCTGCAAGATTCTGACAGCTTCCCTACTAATCATACTTTAGTGTATCAATCGAAAATCTCAGTTGCTTGCTGTTTGGATCTCGATAAACTGCAAACTGCATAGGATGTAGTTTATACCAGTTTTTTGTAATGGAGACTGTATTTTGGTGTTGTCAATGCCATAACAATTGATGTGCTCTCTTGGGGTGTTGTCCGTAGCTGATAGATGTGATTTTTGTAAGCAGATTTAGTGCCACCTCACAAAATTTACTAAGATTAACACTCTGTTGCTGTTAGTTAAATTATCCATCACTCTAATCTCACTTGCCTCCTTTATTAAATTGTCTCAGATATAGGTACCTGCATAATAATACTGACCATTTTGTGCGCACAGGTGATACTTTACTTCACTACTGCTGCTATATTGGTGAGCAAGTAAGAAGGCAGGTGGTGGGGTAATACACAGTGGCAAGTTGCAGTGTGCCATGTAACGTTCGTCATTATACTAGGTCTTGAGTATAGTGCACACTTTGTGGTGCACATGGAGCGTTTAGAGTCATTTACTGTGTTAGTTTAGATATGGTGGAGATATTTAGCTACTGTAGTGTTCATTATGGGTGGGTTAAAGGAAGCACTAAGCCACCCCGAGGAAAATCAGTTTGGATTCTGGAGAAGTGTGGGAACGTACAATGCAATATTGCCCCTACGATTTATCTTAGAAAAGACTGAAGAAAGGCAAACTGATGCTTAAAGCATTTGTGGATTTAAAGAAAGCTTTTGACAGTGTTTCCTGGAATACGTTTTGAATTTATGAAGGAAGCAGAAATAAAATATGGGCACAGAAACCAGACCACAATTATAAATGGCAAAGGGTGTGAAAGGGAAGCAGTGATTGAGAAAGCAATGAGACTATGCTATAGCTTATCCCCTGTGTTAACCAGTCTGTACACTGAGCAAGCAGTAAAAAAATAAAAATAAAAGAAAGGGAAAATTTGGAAAGAGAATTAAAGTTCAGCAAGAAGAGAGAAAAACTTTGTGGTTTGCCGATGATGTTGTAATTCAGTCAGATATAGCAAAGGGCTTGGAACAGCTGTTGAAGATAATGGATGGTGTCCTAAAAGAAGATTATGAGATGAACATCAACAAAAGTAAAACAAGGGTGTTGGAATGTAGTTGAATTAAAATCACATGAGATCTGACAGAGTTACCTTAGTAAAGTAGTAGACGAGTACTACTTTTTTCGGCAGCAGAAAAACTCATGATGGTCGAAGTAGGAAGGATATAAAATGCAGACTGGCAATAGTAATGGAAGCGATTTTGAAAAGAGGAATTTGTTAACATTTAATATAAATTTTTATGTTAGGAAATCTTTTATGAAGGTATTAGGAGAGTTGCCACATGTGGAAGGGAAATGTGGATGATAAGCAGTTCAGATAAGAAGAGAACAGAAGCTTTTGAAATGTGGTGCTAATTTAGAATGCTCAAGATTTAATGGTTAGACTGAGTAACTCATGAGGAGGTAATGAATCAAGTTGGAGAAGAAGGTATCAGTTGATGGACACATCCTAAGATGTGAAGATTCATCAATTTAGTAATGGAGTGAGGTGTGTGTGGGGGGGGGGGGGGGAGCGGGGGGGGGGGGTAAATATTGTAGAGGGAGACCAAGGGATGAACACAGTAAGCAGGTTCAAATGGATGGAGATTGTAGTAGTTATGCAGAGATTAAGAGGCTTGTACAGGATAGAATAGTGCGAAAAAATGCATCAAACCTGTTTTTGGATAGAAGATAACAATAACAACAACCACCACAATAATAATAATAAAGCAAACAAGATGAGTATTGCGTTAAAAAGTGATCGCAATCATTTTCTGAGAAAATCAATTTTTCCTGGTAGAGTCAAAAGCAGAAACAGTGGCCCCAAAGTGACGTTATGCCTGGTTTGTCACTTAACGGAGAAGGTCATGGGTGGAGAGTGGGAGGTGGAACAGAGATGGAGACTACTTTGGCAACACACGGTATGCTCCATCACTCTCAGTGCTCTCACCTTTGTAGTCGCATGCCACTGTATAGAGATGGGGGTGACACTGATATTGCTTTTGCCTTGAGTCCAACTGTTCTGCCTTTTGTCTGCTGTACACTTCTCGTTTTTGGAGGCCTGTGTCACCTGTAGCAGACCTGTGAGGTTTACACCCAACACACGTGAGGGAAAATGCAGGAAAAGCTGGCAAAATATTGTGGGCAAAGTGGTTGTATTCACTCAGCTGTAAACTTAGGAATCTGAAGATCATCTATTCTGCCAAAAAAAAGGTTTGAAGATCAAGTCTGACTCGCAACTTATGGAGGCCCAGTGGAATCGGATTAGGGCTTAGTTGGCAGGAACAGTGTAGCTTCTGAACATGACAAATTATACACGTAACGTGAAATGTTAAAAATTTTCTGGCCTATTATACCACAGTCGACCACTGCAAAGTAACTTTGAATACAGTACTCTGTGATTACGTTTCCATTATGTCAGCTCTCTTGCAGAAAGTGCAACAGATTTTCTGCATATGCACCACACTTCAGTGTTTCCATTTAGTGTTAGCTTAAAAATGATAGTGCTACATATGTTTTGTATATATGTACTACGTTTTGCCATGTGCTGTAGATAATGTTGCAATGCCCAAGCTGGTTGTAAGCACTACTACAGTGATGCTCTGTAAGGTTTTGGCACCCATATTTTGGATACCAGCATGTAGCAAGGCTGCAGACAAGTCATCTACATCTACTCTGTAAACCACTGTGAAATGCACAACAGAGGGTACCTCCCATTTTACCACTTACTGGGGCTGCTTATTTTTCCACTCACATATGGAGTACAGGAAGAATGAATGTTTAAATGCCGCTGTTCTTCTTCGTAAGTTGCTGTGCCTCTTCAAAGGTTGGTTGTCATTCTAGCTAATAATGTTCTCGAATATGTTTATCTAAACAATTGTTGGGCACACACCTGAATCACATCTAACATTCTGCAGTCACAGTGTTCATTGTCTTCCTATCGATCTTTTCTTTACGCCTTTTCCTTCCATTATGAGAGTATTGTGCCTTTCTTCTCTCATGATATGGCCAAGTATGTTGTAGTTTTATGGTTTTGATTGTTTTCCTCAATTCCTTATTCTTATTAATTTGCAGTAAAACTGCTTCGTGTCCATGATATTTTCACACTTGTTAACATAGTCACATTTTGAATGTCTCCACTTTCTTCATTGTTGCCATGCCTTCTTTCCGTAAAAAAGTACTGGGATTACAAAACATTTTATCATTTGGAGTCTCAGCTGCAAGATATATTATGGTTGGTAAAAAAAGAATCTCATCTTAAAAAATACAGCTCTAGCTTGTTCAGTTCAGCTATTGATTTTCTGGGTCTGATTGAACTTATCATCAATCCAAGCACCACATAACTTAAAAGAAATGCCCTCTTTAAGTAATAGTGCAAAATGTTTCCTACAGAATTAAGCATAAATAAATCTTAAAATCCAGATTACTGTGCTTTTATGTTATGCAGCAAAATGTAGTAAGGAAAGAGGCTTTATGATAAATAGTAACTGCATTAGCACATTACATAGTATCATTATACAATGCACTCAATTGTTGAAACAAAAGCTGCAGTTAATGAAGTAGACCATAGAAACACCTTCCTCCAAGTGCACATATTGCACTTGCACAATTCATCCATCAGATCTGGATTTCTTGGGTTGGTGTTTGTGGCTGTGTTGTGTTTTTGGCCAGTACTAGCGTGTCGACATAGTGTGTATTAAATTTCCTGGCAAATTAAAACTGTGCGCCGGGCCAAGACTCGAACTCAGGACCCTTGCCTTTCGCAGACAAGTTCTCTGGCATCAGAGCTACCCAGTGCTAGTTCTGCAAAGTCTGCAGGAGAGCTTCTGTGAAGTTTTTAAAGGAGATGAGATACTGGCAGAATTAAAGCTGTGAGGATCAGTCATGAGTAATGCTTGGGTAGCTCAGATGGTAGAGCACTTGCCCGCAAAAGGCAAAGTTGCCGAGTTCAAGTCTCAGTCTGGCACACAGTTTGAATCTGACAGGAAGTTTCATATCAGCGCACATTCTGCTGCAGAGTGAAAATTTCATTCTGGATAGTGTATATTGTCAATGACATTCCCATTGATCCTTATACCTATTTCTATGTTTGATGCCTCTATACGCACTGTAATTAATCTAATTGTCTTCTCACGAAACCTACGGGACAATATTTGAGAGGTTGTATTGTATTTCAAGATAAGTCATTTAAAGCTTATTCTTGAAACTCCGTAAATAGGATTCATCAGGATAGTTCGTGTCTATCTTCGAGAATCCATGGCAATTCATGCTGCCCTGCTCTTTTTATGTTTAATATTCCCTTTAGTCCTTTTTGGTACAGGTCTCTCATACTTCAACAATATTCTAGGACAGGTTGCATGAGTGATACATAAGCAATCTCTATATAGAATTATTAGAATATATAGAATTATTGTATTTTTCTAGAATTCTACAAATCAACTGATGTCTGCCACCTGATTTGCCTACACTTGAACATATATGATTGTTCCATTTCATCTCCGTATAAAGTGTTACACTCAGGTTTTTGTATGAATTGGCCAGTTATAACATAGACACTGTAGTCATATGATATGAAGTTTTTTCAGTTTATGAATTGCAGAGTTTTACATATTTGAACATTTACAGTAAGTTGGCAATCTGTACCATTCTGAAATCTTCTCAACACCTGACTGAACTTTTATGCAGCTTCTTTCAACAGTACTTCAATATAGATAACTGTGTCATCTGCAAAAAGTCTGAGGTTAATATTAATATTGTCTGCAAGCTCATTAATATACAACATGAACAGCAAGGGCCCGAATCACTTCCCTGGGGCACAGCCGAAGTTACTTGTAAATCTGTTAGTGACTCTCACTCCATTTTTGGAAATTGAGAAATACTGCATCTACCTGACTGCCTTGATCCATTGCTTTCAGCATGTTATGTGAGGAAAGTGCTCGGTGGGTTTCACATGATTGATGTTTTCAGAACCCATGCCAACCAGCATCCTGCTCATGATACTTCATTATGTTTGAGCTCAAAATAGGTTCTAAGATTCTACAACAAATGGATGTCAAGGATATTAAATGGTAGTTTTCTGGATCACTTCTGCTGCCCTTCTAGTAGATGGGTATGATCTGTGCTTTCTTCCAACTACTGGGCACAGTTTTTTCTTCAAGGAATCTATGATAGTTAGAAGAGGGACTATGATAGATTATAGTTAGAAGAGGGACTAATTCAGCCAGATATTCAGTATAGCTCTGTGATAGGGATTCCATCGGACCCTGCAGCTTTGTTTAACTTCAGTGTCTTCAGCTGTTTCTCAAAACCACTGACACTAATATCTACATCACTCATCTTTTCAGTGAGAATTAAACTGGGGCAATACTCTTGGGCTTTCCTTTGTAAGCAACATTTGAAAATAGGTTTAATCATTTCTGCTTTTTCTTTGCTATCTTTATTTTCAGTCCCTGTCTCGCCCTTGGCTGAATGGACATTAACTGTGGTACTACTAACAGCCTGTAATATAACCAAAATAGCTCTGCTTTTTGAGAGACATCATTCAATAAAAATCTGCTACAGTAGTCACTGAAGGCTACCCACTGCTCTCTTGATAGCCAAATGTGTTTGATTCAACATCTCCATAACTCTAACCATAGCTCTGCGCTTTGTTTTACACCTGTTATAGAGTAATTTCTGTTTCTTTACAAGTTCCTTTAGAGTTACTGTGCACTGTGGAGGGCTCCTCTCTTATCAAGTGCAGTCAGCCCTAAACCTGAGCCATAGTTCCTAAACCTTGTGCTCCTCTCCAGGGCTAAATGATTTGAGTTACTTATTGAGATACAGCACTACTGCCATTTTATCTAATTTGCTAAAAATATAAATTATTCTTCTTGATTTGTTGCTCTTTGTACTTTGTTAGTAACTGTTGTTACAACTGCATCATGGTGACAGATAGCAGTGTCCATGTGGACATCCTCAAAGAGGATTACAGACAGTCTTACGTCTGTAATTGTTGTTGCTTGAAGCAGTATTTTTGTTCTTCGTTGTTTTCTTTTGTTTTTCTGTTGCGTTGCCTTTTTGACTGATACGTTAACTTGTTTGAGAGTCTTTTTTGTTATGCTTGTCTTTTTGTTATCTCCACTATATGGTGAGTAGTAATCTGTTCTTTCCATAATATTGCCCTGTAATATTTTATTTTTTTTTAATTTTTGTTTTATTTTATTTAATTTTCTTATTGGGGTAAAATCATGTAGTAGCAAATTTTTGCTCAGTGCTAGGAGGGAGTGTCCTGGACAATATACTAAAAATCACGAGCATTGGTGTGGGGATAGGGCTTTAAAAGTCACTTTTTTATGTTTCTTTCGAATAATATAAAAAGCCACAGGTGGTAACAAAAAATTTCCCGTACAACGTTAAATTTTCTACACAAAAGGTCTTATTCACTTTTTCTGTAGGGTCAATAGTTTCCATGTTTCAGGGGAGGAAAAAATTACAAATAATTAAATATATTGTTCCAGTAAAGTGAAATTATTGTTCATTTTTAAACAAAAAGGATTAATTACAAATATTAAATGTGTGTACCACTTCTCAGTGGGGCAGAACCATGTTGAGAGATAAACTGCGTTATTGGGGTGTAACAGTGTGGGAGGAGATGTATGGGGTAGAAGCACATGGGAAGGTAGAATTTCGGGTTGCGTTCATGAACTTCCCTCCTTCACAGGTCTACAAACTGAAGGTTGAAACGGCGATTCCCCACGATATCTACCCTGCTATGTCATAAGAAGAAACTACAGCATATTTCACAAAGTTATACAGCCCCTCCGAGCATGCCTTTTAAATCATTGCTGACACAGTGTGCAGATGTGCAGATGTTGTTGTTGTTGTTGTTGTGGTTTCTTGCTTTTTTTTCCCCCACCAAGTGCTTTAATGCTATATGGAAAGCAGATATGACTTACTAATAATAACTCGATTATATAAACACGTGCTCAGTGAAGTCATTTTGTCTATTCGCATAAGAGAACGGGACTGGAAATGCTGGGGAGGTATAGCCTGCCCATAAACTGAAAAGGAAGTAGTGCTTGTACTGTAGAACATCATCTGTCTCAGAAGAATCCTCCAGCTACCATACAAGATGACTAAGAATCAATTTTCTCTCTAGAATTTTAGAAAAATGTACGGAGATTTACAGAGATTCTGTCCATGTGCATTACTTGCATTAGTGTTATTAGTAATTCATATATGCGTTCTATGCGGTATTAATGCATTTTGTGCAAAAGTCCTCCAGCATATCTGCGCACTTTGTCACCAGTGATTCATTAGGTGTGCTTTAGAGGGTCCATATAGCTTTGTGAAATACCTATAGTTGCCTCCTATGATTTAGTTTGGTGTATAAGAGTGAGAAATCCCCTGAACTTTTATTTGCAGTCCTATGGAGGAGGAAAGTGCATGAATACACTCTAGCAATCTGCCTTGCCTTTCATTTATATCCCTCACATCTCCCCCTCTCCACACTCTGGAACACAATTTATCCATTAATATGGCTCTACTACACTTAGATATTGCACACAAGTTTAATATTTGCATTTAACCCATTTTAGTTAATGGTAATAATATATGATCTTTTTCCATCGTCTGTGCAAAGAAACTATTAATTCTAGAGAAAAAAAATGAATAGGACATTTTTTGAAGGAAATTTAATGTAGTTTAGTTTTGTACTGGGAAACACTTTTGCTAGGAGCTGCGGTTTTCAAGTTATACCAGAAAAACATAAAAAAGTGACCTTTCAATTTCCCACTCTCCCCTCCAACTATAACTCCCCTTGTTGACCCACTGCCCCAACCCAACACTCACAGCTAACTGGTCAGGATTTTTAGTACGTTGTTCCTGACACTTCTACCTAGTTCTGTGTGAAAATTTGTGACTGCAAAATTTTGTCCCCTAATTTTCCATCACTGAGTGAACTAAAGACTGTTGTGGGTAAGTTGTCAATTTTAGAGGTTATCGGGGAAGGCTTTCATCCTCCTCCCATTTTTATTAACCTTAAAAAAATTAAATTAAATTATTTTATATCTGAATATTGAAAATCGAGCTATAAATCAAATATATTGTAAATATATAACTTTTTAGTGGTTCTTGGACAAGTAAATTTATAAGCCCTGCATCCATGTTGTATAATAATTTCCCATTTACCCCACAATACATCCTCTCAGGTCTTCCTGTATATTTTGAGGACGCCTAGTGTAGGGCGTCTCAAAACAAAGTTTATATTTGACGTGTCAGAATAAAATAGAGGTTGAAGTCATCAACAAAATCTTTTTTATTATTGAAATATACAGTTTAGTAATTTGCTTCTTAAAAATAATGTCATTTAAATGCAATCGAGCATACCAATGGCACTCATTTAAACAACAAACAAAATTATGCATGATGACTCGGCATGTGGACACGGGGATGGCTGTCACTTCGCAACAGATATTGTCTTTCAATTGCTGCAGAGAAGTAGGATTATTGACATACACTTGAGATTTGATGGATCCCCATGAGAAAAAAGTCCGTGGGGCTCAAATCTGGGCAGTGTAGGGGCCAATTTATGTCACTCGTCCTAGAGATCAAATTAGCAGGAAAAATTTCGCTGTCTCTCATATAGATGCATTGGACGTGTGTGGAGTGGCTCCGTCATGCTGAAACCCATGTTCTTTGGTAACAATCAGGAGAGTTTTGCAGTTCAGGCACCAAAAAGTCATTTGACATCATCGCATAACATACCAAATGCACTGTAAATGCACGACTGCTCTTGTCCTCGAGAAAGTACGGGCCAATTATTCCTCACGCCAACATTGCAGTCCATACAGGAACATTTGGTGAATGAAGGAGTTTTGTATGCTTCTGTTTATGATTCATTGCACTCCAGTAGTGGCAATTTAGCTTACTGACATGCTCGTTCATGTGAAAATGAGCCTCATCAGAAAACAAGATGTTGTTAAATGAAAGGCACTCAGTCACATCATTAATGAACTGCAGCCTTTGTCTTGCATCCAGGCTTTAATTCTTGTACCAATTGGATTTTGTAAGGGTGCAGTAATGATCTACACACAATTAAAGAACTTGCACGCTTACGACTGGAGAGGTTAGGATCATCACGAACAGACTGAATTACGAACTCCGCAGATTCGCCCATTCTTGAAGACGTTGATTGTGTGGATTTTGCTTTGGCTCGTGTTGAACAGGTCTCTTCAAACATTCATTTGCGGATTAGGGGAACACAGTATGCAAATCCACAATCACTGCAAAATATCCTCTGTGCTACAGTTTCCGGATCACCGTTTTTGTAAAATGCTTGCTCACAGAACGTGTGGTCCACCCCTGAGAAATGCTCAATATCAACTGAATTTGTGAAGACCAAGCAAGCGATGAACACACCCCCACTCTCCTCCAATTTGTTGCACATGTGCAGAGAGCTCTTCAAATATAAACTTTCTTTTAAGACACCCTGTATAATTAGTGCAGTGCAGTCTCTGCTTAGAGCAGCCTGCATCCTTGGAGAAGCCAAACTGCCTTTTCATGTTCATTCAACCAACATAATAGGAAATGCTTTCCTGCCCCCCACACTCCTCCCACCCCCACTCTGCCTGAATAGTTAGGAAGAAATGGAGAGCTCTTCGTGGCAAGTTGAACTTTGTGAGTCAGTTGGTGAAATGTGCACAAAATTGATAGATCATTGCACAGCTACAAATGGCTGGCGTCCAGGTCTGAGAGACAGTACTCATTTTGGACATGTCACAATGAAACATTTTGCAATATTTCTTTACCAAATTATCATATAAACAATTACTACATGGTTGTGAATGGTGCTTCTTAATGATGAAGATAGTTTCAAAGCAATAAAGTGTGTTTGTATTGACTATTGAATTGTTTGGATTTTTTTACAATTTGTGTTACATTTCTTGTACTAGCCAGGAACAACTTGGCATACACAGATTAATAATCATTTGTAATTCTAAATAAGTTTTATTAACTAATCTGTAGTGAGGTGAAGAAAACAGTATCAGCCCTTTCTGAGATGTGGCCCTAATTTATGCTTTTTTTTTTAGTTTGGAATGATCACTTTAGTTTTGAAATTTCTTTGCTTTTATTGTTTCTGCTTTTGCAGATAGTATGCAGTTGATTACAGCTGAATTAGCCTCAACATGTACAGTTCTAATAAAAAAATATTTTTCAGCCTAATGGATTCTGAAGGTCGAGAGAGAATCTCTTCAAAGAAACTGCCAAATGGTGCTAAGGACAGCAGCATCTATTTAAAAATCCTGGCAGCTGCAGGACAGTAAACTCAAGATTTTAATATAAACTTGTGAAATACACATATGAAAAGTCATACTGTATTTAGAACAAAGGTAGCAGACATAATGATGTAGTAAAACATATTTAAACATATGAATGTCTATATAAAATAATATTTTTGTCATCTATTATTCTTGTTACACGAATGTGTCAAGTACAAGAATATAAAATTCTTTTGTAAATTAAGACACCTGTAAGGCGTTCATATTTGTTGATACGTATGATGGTTTAAGATTATGTTTGGAAGAACATTGTTTTATAATTGGATATTGATTTATTTGAGCAAAATCAAGAAGGCTTACTGTCTGCTTGAACTATGTTTGTGATAAAATATCTTTTACATTTGAAAAGTATATTTATTTGAGTCAATTTGAACATTGTTTGCATTCAGTGGCGTATATTAATTATAAAAGGGCACATTACTTCGTGCATCATTGTTGTGACTTCATCTGCACCTATATTATGTAATATGTGTTAGGTATGTGGCAGGCAGCATATTGTAACAGCACTGTTGACTGTATTCATTCGTATTTTGAAGTATAGATTTTCTGAGCGACACCTGTGTGTTATGGATATAGCAGTAGTACTTTTCTTAATTTAATAATATACAGTTTGACTCGAGTCATTTCACAGCGAAACTGTGTGGCATTGTATTTAACATTTCAACCACATATTGAGCATTGTTAAACAAACTAGTCATAGAAGCAAAGATCTTCATGGATACCATGTGCCATCACCTTTTCGGTTAACGACTAGCTATCTGTATCCAGTATTAGGACATTTTATATTAAATAAGGAGTTGCATCTTCTGGTTCTTAGTAACAGCCGTATTCACATTGGCTTCATAGCATATAACAGTTGTTGGGACCTACACAGCTCTGCTCCTAGGGGTGCCAGTACAGAAGAGACAATAACTCATTGTCACAAATATAAATTACCATATGCTGAAAACTCTCACAGGAACTGTTTGTGGTTCATCTCACCATGTAAGATTTTTTGACTTAATTTGTGCACCGCAGTAAGTTTAACATACCTAGAGACCCAGTCCTTGAGACCCATATCATGTAATAAACTTATAAATGTGAAGAAATCTGGCTTGGAAGAAAAAAGATTCATGTTGTGCAGCTATGATTAGCAAAAATGGGTTTTTTCCCCACAGACTGTTATCTGTGACCCCTCCATCTGCCTATCTTTGCATCTATCATCCAGCTGTTATTGGCCCATACAGCCTTCAGAAGCTGCCTCTGGCTCCTCCAATATAAACCTGTCTTCTCCCACGGTGTTGAAATGCTCACCTCAGTTAGGTCATTTTCCTTCCCCACCTAATATACCAGTGACACAAGTTTCCCATGATTTTTCTCCTCATCTCGGTGTGGGAATTACTCCTTGTCACATGACCTGCAACCAGATCTGCTTGCTTCCCATGATGTTTGCAATATGTTATCCCTCCCCCTTCACATGACATACATCTCTGTTCACTGTGTTCTTTGTCCTCCGTCTTTGACAGGTTCAAAGATTTGCTGCACCACTATTCAGTCTTCTTAGCTACCCAGGTTTCAGAACAAATGAGCGAAGGATTGTATCATAGGTTGTACTCTGTGTGGCATACATTATCTCAGCCTATTTTGCAGCTTGATGAAACATATATCTCCACATTATACCTTAGGTCCAGTTCATTACATGTGGTTAGCCAACCTCCCAGGAACCTAAATTTCTGATTTGTAACTTAAAACTACTTGTGAAAACTCATTATGGCCTTGATCCAGAAGACACTAAAAATCTCAGTTTGTCTTTGTTTTGGCTCAGCAGCATAATGTCATTTGTTAAGGCTCCTCATTTGTTTTCATTTAGTTCACTTTTGCTTACTTGATGTTTAACATTTGCATTATAATACAACACTGGTAAAGGTGCTTCCACACATTTTACTTTGAACCTATAGGACACATTTGCATGAAACACTGAACAAGCTGGTTGGGTGAAGGCAGTTGACTTGTGTTTGGGAGTAGTTAGTTTCAAACCCTGTTATGGCCATTCATATTTAGGTGTTCTGTTGTTTTCCTAAATTGCTTATGGCAAATGCTTGGATGGTACATTTGGAAAAGTTTTGGCCAATATCATTCCCCATATTTGCCCTTCAAAGATCATGCTTTGCCTCTATTAATATCACTGATAGCTGGGCATTAAGCCATGGTCATCCTTCCTTACACCACATGGCACTGTATTATTAGGTCCTTATAGATACCGTCTTGTTGAGATGATAATCTTGTTTGGATTTGGCTCTCTTGATAAGACTTTTCCATAAGAACTAATGTAACATGACTAAAATACTGTTCTCAGTTTCGAAAGTTTTATAGTGGCATTTAATCTTTTACTTACTTACATTTATTTTATGCAGTTACTGTTGAACTAGTATAATATCAACATATTCAAATTGTGCAAGTGTACTTTTATATTGTATCAATAATGTATGCAGTTACTGTTGAAGTGGTATAATATCAACATTTTCAAATTGTGCAAGTGTACTTTTATATTGTATCAATAATGTATGTGTTATATATCATAAACTGTATGATTTTTGATATTTACTTTGTTTGTAAAACCTGGTTTTTGGGACTTTATTATTTTTATGACACGCAAAAAACAACTGTAGCCTAAGTGCTATGGGGTGCGTAAGATTTCTTAACTGCTCAGTTGCGAAATAAGTCCAGAACTCTGCAGCAGAATATATATCCAGTACGGAACTGTATAGTAACTTTGTGCTGGAAGGGATTTGAACCTGGAACCATTGCATTCTCTATGCAGATTTACTGACTAGACTATGGAGGCATGACTCATTACCCATGTGGATTGCGTAGCCAGTAGAGCATTTGTCTTAGAAGACAGTGGTTCTGGGTTTGAGTGCTGTCGTGGTACACAGTTTGAACGTGTTAGGAAGATTCAAAACAGCCCACATTCCGCTTCAGAATGAAAATACATTGTGGACACATCACAATATTTGTTTCTGATAGCTCTGTAAATTTACCTGAAAGCTTTGGAGGGATCACCAGGGACAAATTCCTTCCCTGCAGTAATAGACCAGTATTGGCTTGTGAGACAGAGATAGGTGTTAAGAGTTGGACAGACTATAGAGGAACATCGAATGCAGTTTGTGATCACGATATGCTAAAGGCTGTAATCTCTGTTGGCTAGAATGATTAATAACAGCACACATAAGTGGCAAATACTCTGCACTGATTATATCACTAAGGATTGCATATATACTGGGTGCATGATGAAGTATTTAGTTTGTTGGACTAAGGTGTAAAATATTAGGAAATCTTTATGCCAGCTGAATGCATCTATTCGAGCATATGTTTAAAGTAATGCTTTTTGCCTTTGTTTTATAATTTGTTAAATATGTGGAAGCGTGTTGTATCACGCATTGATGGTGTTCAAAACCATGTAGTTACAAATTTCCAGACTACTGGGTGTGCATTTATTGAAATTGTAGATACAAGTGTGAAACTGATGTATCCACTGACCATCTTTTTTTCTTTTACCTTTTCTTAATTTCAGATGTGTATGTGTTTCTCTACATTGACTTTAACAAGTATAGTAGTGATGTATATATCTGCTTCATACAAGATACTGTACATTGTCTTGGTAATCTGCATATCTGTATTTCTCCCCGAGTCAGCATGAAACACTGTGCTGTGGAAAAATAGTCTACGATGAGTGTTTGAATTTATTCTTTATTAGTGCTCAAAGTGACTGTGTACCTTTGATTGCAAGTCGAAATTATCCCAATTTATTTTGGCAGGAGTAAAATGACTAATTATTTGTAATTGCGTGTCACACGACGCGTTTGTGTCCACTGCCATACCCCAGTTCCTTGTAGATAATTGTGGGAGCATCCAAATAATTGTAATTGTGAAAAGTATTTACAGTTCAAAAGATTTATTATGTGGGACGAGCATGTCTGCAGTGGAATTATATTGTGTGTGTGTGTGTGTGTGTGTGTGTGTGTGTGTGTGTGACAGAAAGAGAGATGTTTTAAATATATTTACTGACATACATTTGAATAAATGTAATGTTTAACTCTCTGCTATTTTATTATTGTTTAATGTAATTTTAAACTGAATAAAGTGAGTATTAAATGAAGCATTTTTTCCTGTACAAGGGAAATTAGTTTTTATATTTTTGTTAATTAGGCTGCTGAATAAAAGATACAACAAAAGCTTTAGTTAAAGTGTGTTCGATTATGATTAGCATCAAACATGTATGCAATGTGATTTCCAGAAAAAGTCTCACATGGCTTACACTGTAATTTATTTCGAGTTACTTGTTGCACAGCTTCACATTTATACAATTAAATCCTTTCATGTACTTCACAATGTTTTACAGATAGTGTATAATGGCAGTTGTTGACATCCTCTGTGCTGGTTGTCATGATGTGGTGCTATTGTAGGAGCTACTAAGATTTCCAACCGTATCCATTCTCAAGGTGTCTGTGACATTTTGATAGAATGATTTCTACATGCTAGACAATAGGATGAGGCATTGTTTTTCTGGAAATGTCACAAGCACCACGTAAATTATCTCGTTAGAAACTGGAGAAGTATAGATATTTACTGTTCCTTTGAACTAACCTTTGTGACCTTCATGAATGACTTGCAGTATGTTGTTTACATGTAAAATATACAGAATTTGTGAAGAGATTTTAGAAATGTTTGCAGTAACTCTGTACAGATTGACTGCCTCAAGTAGACAAAGGACACCACCTGAGTGCTTAAGTCATGGATTAACAACAGAGATAACTATCCAAAGTAGTGTTTCAAATTATATGAAATGACTGTATGGCATTGTTGCCCGGGAGGCTCCATTTGGGGAAGTTCGGCCACCAAATGCAAGTCTTATTTCAGCCTACACTGAGCAACTTGCGTGCTGATGAGGAGGACAACACAACACCCAGTCCACGAGCAGAGAAAATCTCCAACTTAGTCAGGAATTGAACCTGTGCCCATTGCATGGGAGACAAACACGTTACCACTCAGCTAAGCAATTACAAAAAGTCCAGGATAGAAGAAAAGCAATCTGAAAAGGATAGGTTCATACTCGCCATGTAGAGGATGTTATGAGTCGCAAACCAGCACAACGAAAAACACTGCAAAAATATTAAGTTTTCAGACAAGGTGTTTCATCAAAATAGAACACACACACGGAGCTACAGCCTCCAGCACCCAGAGCCTGAATGTGCCTGTGCATTATGCATGTATGAATGTGTGTGTTTTCTATTTCAAAAGGACCAACTTGTCTGAAAGCTTAATATATTAGCAGTCTTTCTCGTTGTGCCAGTCTGCAACTCACCACTTCCTCTATGTCTCTGATCCCCTATTATGAAGGGCCCTTGTTAGTTTCCAACAGCCTCTAGCTTAACAATATACAAGTAATTACATCAATATATGATATCTCCCCAATGGGAAAAATTTGTTGGCAGTCACTTGGCAACAGTTGTGTAATCTGGGTTCTGTTGTGGTAAAAGTATCATAGTTCTAAAAGTGACATAATATTCATTCTTGGTTAATCAATTTTATTGTTTTTACATTTTGCATTTTGTAAAGTTAAGTTTTCATTTCATTTTTGCACACTGGTAAACATTGATATAAAACATTGTTTCATTTTTAACTGTAGTTATATACACACAGATAGATATGCATAGAACCATCAATGTAATTCCTTGGTTCATTTTTCACTGTACTGTACAGATACATAGAAACATCAGTATAAACATTGGTTTGTTTTTCACTTTACAGGTACATACAACAAAGATAAAATATTTTTGCCGCTCCTTTTTTCCATGTTACATAAACAAATCAGTATTTATTTTTCTTCACATTGCATGTACATAAACACGCCAATACAGAACATTACATATCATCATTACAATAATAAATCTGAAAATGAACACACAAGATCCTTGTTCACATTTTCCTTATGTGATTCACACGATTTCCAACATACTAAGGGACTTTTGCAGTTTCTTGTGTTATCATTGATCTCTGTGTGGAGCTGGAATAGGTAACGAGGCTCGTTCTTCATTGTGTTCAAACATAATGCAGCTTTCATCTCACTCTTCACTATTTCCTCTCCTTGACCAAAGAGGCTGTGTACTACGAATGCGTGGCATCTCGGACCCTCACATATGTTTACTACAGTCGTCCTCACACACACTCTGCCACAACAATCACCACCCATACCTTCCACATGTCCTTAAAACAATCTCTGAAACACTGCAGTATTTCCACAAACAACATATAAACATAATGGGTAAGTATTACAACTCTTAAGTAGGATGAGAACAATTAATGATACCAAGGTATTTCTGAAAATCTGTGCTGCTCTTGGAAAGCTATTTCCTCTTCTATTTCTGCTGTTTTATGACCTGCTACTTTAAAGTCATCTAAATGTTGTATTACATGTTCTAATGGCAGGTCTAACCATAACTCAGAAATGTTTCTCTTTTCCTGTTTTATAATACGGCACTCAGTCTCCATGTTTAAAGCTGGCACTGTGCCCAGTGGTCACATTAATTCTTATTATTCATTAAGGCTATATGAACACCTTTGCTCCATACCCTATACATTTTCCATAAAATGTTAGTTTCCCTGTATCTTTGACCAGTATGTCTGTTGACTTGTTGTCGTTACACAAAATTGTCAAGTCTTCCCTGTTTGGAGCAATGAATAACCATTGGTTCTGACTTAGTGGAGGCCAAACGTATCCTTTAGTTTCGCAAACTTCTTAATACTATGCTTGGGAATTACCATTACGGATTGCAACCTCCTAGCTTCTCAGGTTTCGTGATCATATGTGGACAGTAAAACAAACTTTTGCTTAGAAATTTTGAGAACAGAATTTATTTCTTTATACAACAGTTGTTCGTTACTCAGTTTTCCATAGTGTTGCTTGTATTCATCAATTAACAAATATTCTTTCTCTGGTTGTATGGACATAAATAAACTTTGATTTCCACCAACTTCAGAAGGTAAGGGTAATACTCTGTACAAATTAAACCGCTCATTTTCTAATAAATAGAGATTCAATACACAGGTTATATGGCCAGATGGAAATACTTCAACATCAATGATTGATACCAACTGGTACCCGCTCTGTTCCATGAGAGCAATTGGAAACTTCTTGCCTTGAATATTGTCTCGAATTAAATGCAAGTATTGAAGTGTTTGCAGGGCATTAGTTATGTTAGGTTCACCCACAAAATTTAAACACCTCGTTTCTTACATGTGTCATGTCTTGTTAATTGTCCAATTAACTGGATCTCTACGACATGCCACTACAGCTGTACACTCTTGATCAGTTATTTCCAAGCTTTGTTAACTTCTGTTTACAAGTCTCTGTGTCATCAGTTTTTCTGTGAAGTTCTCCCAGATATATATAGCTAACACTTTTCCACGTCATACTGTAGATTTTTACCTTGCCGGTATTATCATCATATAAACCCAGTGCTGAAGGAAACTTCTCTGTGCTAAAATCTTGAAATTATCCAAGTGTGTACATTGTTGCAATACAGCATAGCAGGTTCAACATTCCCGTCAGTTTCCTCATCTGAAATTCAAGAAAAAGTTCTGTGTCAGTAGATCTCTTTTAACCTCTTGGCATGCACTGTTAAAAATTTGTTTCTCTTTAAATGAATGACCACATTTTGGCCTTTTGTCCCACACCACTGCATTCCTACTTGACAACTTCTGCCTCTTCTAATACTTTCCTTGTACAATAGAAATTGATACCTCTTTTAAAATCTTTCAGATTCTGGTCTTTATCACAGTACTCTTTGTTCTTGTCTTTACACTGTTTATTATAATCCTGTGGCACATTGGTGAATCTGCCTAATTTTCTCCTCTAATTTGTGTACATTATCATTGTAATTATAAGTAACCCCTGCAGGATTCTTTGCAATGTACCTTGTATATTACATGCAATACCAAAAAATAACTCGTGTGGTGTATGACTTGTGACACCCTGGGGTGTGGTATTGTGCACAAATACTGTGAATGGAAGTCAGCTGTCCCAGTTAGATTGAACACTATTTGATATATTATCACAGGAATTCTATTATGGTTTGGTGTGATCTTTCCAATCCTCCATTCGATTGGGGATGGTAACAGGCGGTCTGCACCCTGTCAGTTATTAACAATCTGCACCCACTCTTTAGTGTGTCACTCAAAAAAGTGCTACCATTGTCACTGAGGATTACTTGAGAGTATCCCAGATTTTAGAATTATTCTTTCCACCAGGACATGAGCCACTGTATCTTTGTTCTGCTTTTGTATCGGTTCTGCTACAATGAACTTCATTAAAGCATCCTGGAATGTTAGTACATATTTATTATTTCTGCCTGTTACTGTCACGGGACATGATGTTTCCTCATCACACCTATCAAACACTGCACCTGGTGTCGGTGTTACATCCAATTGTATTTTTGTCTTATTTTATATTTTCTTATTTTTTTGACAGCTAATGCATTTTCTGATATAACACATTTTACGGGCTCTAAGACACCTTAATTTTTGAGCAGCTTTTTTTAAATAACATTTTTATTGTTGGAGTTTATGAAACCGAACTGACCTTTAAAATCCACGAAAATCATCATCTGAACTAGCTTCTTCTTCTTCCTCTTCATCATCATCATCATTGTCCTCTTCATATATAAGATGGTCTTCACTGCCATTGAGAGTTTTTAGCATTATTTTGCACTTGAAAGTGATCATTGGATTAAGTTTAGTACCGCCAGCACAACATGAAAGGACAACAGTGCAGTGCATTTTGTCATGTCCACTTGTTTTAATAGTTACAGTTTTAGCACCTTTCATGGCAACAGTTGTGTTACTCGGCTTATCAACTGTCAGAAGAGTTTCATCCATATTCGCTATTTGGCTTAGTTCCACACTGGTTTTCTTTTGATGTTGAATAACAAAGCCAAGGAAAGAAAATATTTTCTCTTCACACTCTTGTGGCATTTTTCTGGTATATTTTTGGTTTTGGTTTGCATGCTAAGTCCACTGTAGGACTAGCTTCCAAGCGTGTATTGAATCTTTTTTGTATTAATTCCAGTACCATTTCGATGGTGTCCTTAACTCCACTGCAATAATCCATCTTCCAGTTTTGCCCATTTTGCATTCAGTCCTCTTATCTGCACATTTAGTCTTCCCTCCCCGGCTGCCAATTGCAAATGGTTTTCTCTGTTGATGGAGGGCCAAAATGCCACTCAGCTGCTCTGTTTCCATGTTGTTCTGCATATGCTATTACTTTCAATTTATGGCCCGCATCATATGAATACCATTTAATTTTTCCACTATGATACTAGCTACTAACAAAAATATTGTACTGTTACTGATAACACAAATCACTTTCAATATTAGTTCACTGGCTGTGTAGACTACAGTGATGTATCGAGTTCTGGGTTTGACTGATGGTAGAGCAGGAGGGAGATAGTTTTAGCAAGCTTAAGCCTTTGAATCCCCACAACTCATGTTCGTCACATTGGTACACTGCTGCTGTCAGTTGAATCCAATGTTGCCAGGTAGAGATAGATTTCCTGTGGCGTCAAATATTTCGCCATTTTTAAGACTGGTGGGAATTTTAAAGCAAACACTGGACATTTTTATATTAATTTCAAGTATAAGATGTATGTGAATTCTGTAGGCAATTTTTCGAAGAAAAAAAGTGCGTCTTATAGTCCGTAAAACATGGTATTCCTCAATATCCTCCTTCATACCTGACCATGTTTGGTATTTCCTGATTTGATCATAAGTTCTCACGATCTTTTGATGACCACGTATGGGTCTGTCATGGAATTCCCGTAAAATTTCCGCCTTTTGTTCAGCAGTTATCTCATGTTGTTCATCTTTCTTGACTACCACCCCTTCCTTATTTCCATTTGCTCCAGTCTCAGTATAAGCTGACTGTACTTTCCTTATCCTCGATAATGCATCCGCTACACAGCTGTTCTTGCCCTTTTCGTATACAGTTTCAATCTGAAAATCATTGAACATGAGGACAGATTGCTAATATTTCCGACCCACTGCACTGTTTTATGATCTGTACAAATGGTAAACTTATGATCAAACATATATGGTCTGAAAAGTTTGACCACCCAAACTACTGCCAATAACTCTCTCTCAATGGTGCTATCATTTTGCTGTGCCTGGAATCCTATGAAACTGAAAATTATTTACCTACCTCCCCTCGCTAAGAACTGTGCCAATAGCATCCTGGCTCACATCAGTCACGATTAAAAACTTTTTTGAAAAATCTGGATGCTGCAATGCAGCTTTTCTTTTAGCACTTGAAACACATCTTCTTGCTTGGTGCCCCATTCATACTCAAATCTTTCCTTCAGCAATGCATGTAGCAATTTTTTCACTTTACTGAAGTCACTTAGGAAGCACCTATGGCCCCCAACTAACCCGAGGACACTTTTTAATGATTTTATTGTATTGGGCTGGGGAAAAGAGAATCCATATGATGATTTATATGGGGGGGGGGGGGAGAGAAGCAAGACCTGGGAGTATGGAGTGTTTTTCATAATTCTGACGTTGAATGGCAACTTTGCACACCCATAAAAAAGTTGCAGTAATTGCCCTCTTATAAAACTGCGTAAAACCAACTTTTAAATCACTTGATTCCAATATATTTTTCCTTTCCCCGAGAGCTGTGGTGGGGGAGGGGGGGGGCGACATCTCCATCCTAGAACCCCCTCGCTTCCCCACCCCTCCCCCCACCCTTGCTTCCAGGTATGGCCGCCATTGCTTTTAACTTGTTTGGATCTGGCATTAACCCATCATCCTCAGTTAACACAAGTCCCAGATGTGAGATCTCTTTCCTTAAAAATTCATATTTATCCACGTGTAACTTAAAATAACTTAAAATTGTGTTGCCTCAAGTCTTTCAAAAACCTCGCCCAAGCAAGGATTGTGTTTTTCCAGAGAGGGACCAAAAATTACTACACTGTCTAAATAAATAAACAAACAAACATTTTATCACCCTGTAAACCCATTAGAACCAAATTCATCAGTTTTTGGAATGTGGAGGGTGCAGAATGGAGTCCCATTTCATTCTTTCATACATATCATGAGCATACTGTGTACTAAAAGCTGTAAATGCTCAGTCTTTTTCATTTAATAATATCTAATAGTATCCCTTAACCAAACCAAGTGCTGAAAAAATTTTTGCCTTGCTAATCTGTCCAAAATTTCATCAGTACATGGGAGTGGGAGGACTGTGTTGATGGCAATGACATTTAGTCTTCTGTAATTAGCCAGCACACTCCATTTATTTTTGGCAGAGGCATCTATCTTTGTGGGAAATGCAATTAACTGGAAATTCCCGGTGCTTGTTGAAGGTACTGCTATATCATCCTCCAGCATCTGATTTATCTCCTGTTGTAATGCTTCCTTAAGTGCGAGAGCAAATTACTCTTCCCTCCGCTTTGGGAATCCACTTTATTCCCTGGCAAATGAGAGATATCGCTAAACCCAGAACACATCTCTATTACGGACAGTTTTTCTATGCCATTTTAAACGATCTGGCTCGATTTTTTATTCAATCGACACCTTGTCTATCTTCTGCTCAATCTGCTTTGGAATTGGATTAAATGGCGAAACTTCTTTGACCTTAACATGAGGCATCTCAATAGAAATCATTTCCTCATATGTATTTAACACACTAACGAAACGAGAGCTTTTTCGTATTCCCACCAGTTTATCTGGTAGGTACACGCCTTCCTGCAACTCCTGTTTTTCAACAGTGCCTTCTCTCAGGCTAGTATCTGCAATCTTTTATCCTCTCCTGACGAGAACCTAACTTTATTCTAACCCTGTGGCCTGCCTTAGCTTCCATAACGTCCGTTTCCTGTCGGTGACACGTCCATTTACGGGTAATTTTTTTTTAACTTCACTATTTTTTTGGTGTAATTTGGTTAACTGGCTTCTCTGAATTACCCAAAACTGTGAACTCTACTGTATTCACGTCTTGCAGTTTCAAAATCTGTTTGTGGTTTGGTAAGTCCCTGCCCCTGTGTACTTGCACCTTGTGCTTCTATCTCCGTACACAATTTAATGGGCCTACCCCGATCGACAGGGTTCCCTTGGCATAATCAGTTTCTATCCCAAGTTCTGAAACCTGTCCCATACATATGCATGACAAAAGGGTGTAATACGTATTATTTGTGGAGTAAATTCACGGATGTCCTGTAGAAACCTCTTCAAAGAACTGGGTATACTAACTACTGCCTCTCAGTATATTTACTCCTTAATGAAATTTGTCCTAAATAATATCTCTTTTTCCAACAAACAGCTCAGTTCATACATACATACATACATACCAGGAACAAAAATGATCTGCACAAGGACTTAAAAGCACTTACTTTAGTTCAAAAAGGGGTCCACTACTCAGGAACACTCATCTTCAATAATTTGCCAGCAAACACAAAAAATTTAGTTACAAATAAAGATCAGTTTAAAAGGAGCCTGAAAGACTTACTAGTGGCCAACTCCTTCTACTCCATTGACGAATCTTTTATTAGAAACAAATGATGTGTTGTATATATTCATACTTTTAGTGTTGTTACTTCAACTTCAAAAAAAAAAAAAAAAAAAAAATTGACATGGTCCACATCCACGAAGATCTCCTCAGCACAGATCTATGGGATGAAAAACTAATCTAATCTAATGACTGGGCTTGTAATACCATTAATCTTTTTACTTCCTTAAGGTCTGTACTTGACCTGGCTTCACAGGTACATCATACTGAACAAGCTAAATCTGTGCTGCATTGTCAAGAAGCAATTTTAACGGGCTTTATGTACTCTGTAGGCAATTAAATTCAATTTTACAAACTCATTTTTACTTTCGCTGTCGACTTTAGATATCTTTCCCAATTCAACATAAGGCGACTGTAATCAAGCTTTTCTTTTGTTTCTCTGCTTATAATTTTCACAGAATATACTGCATTCTATAAGTATTATGCTTTTATGTGTGAATATGAGAATACAGATCAGATAATTAATTAACACCATTTCAAAGCATTAAGGCAAAAAAATATTTCCTCACATATTGTCTGGCATGTGAACAATGGCATTGGTGTCTGAGGTCGTGCGTTTGCTAAGTATTTTTGCATTACCGTGTGCCTCGCAAGTTCCCAAAACAAAATATGGGACTTCTTGCAGTAAATTTGCTTTGAAGATTGACTTACAGTTCTTTTATTCTAGGACTTTATATAATTTTCCATCAGATTGCACACAAACCACTGCCATGTCGCAGTTTGAGGCGACATGAGTCAAGACAGCCCCACCACTGAAAGCTATACAATGCACTACATTAAGGTGTAGGCTGTGCCAGCCTATTACCCACTGCCAGCTGCTCGCTTCCCGCTGCTGCTGCTGAAGCTTGCGAAGACTCTGCACGCCCTCTACTGCTGGACTTCACTGCCACCGCTCAATTATGTTGTCGGCCAACCATTCCCGTGACCCCTTCTCGTGAAATCGTGTAAACAGTACTGCCCTGGCCACATCTTTCCTCGTCTGGCATCAATCTATGGACTTCTGTTTCTTTGTTCTGTCCTTTTGGTTGCACAACGGAAGTCGCTGTCTGAGCCTGTGGAGTGAACACTGATAGCAGCAGTGAACACTGGCAGCATTTTAAGTACAGACTTTGAGAGCAGCAATCCAAGTGAGAAAATTTTTTTTAGAGCTTGCTGAGGTGGCAATGAATGAGACAGTTGGCATCCCAATCATCTTACTGTCTTACTGTGAACTCTGTGTGAAAACAAAAACATGGGTTTTTAAAGGATTGTGGTGGTGCGGCACTTGACATGGTTCAAATGGCTCTCAGCACTATGGGACTCAACATCTGAGGTCATAAGTCCCCTAGAACTTAGAACTACTTAAACCTAACTAACCTAAGGACATCACACACATCCATGCCCGAGGCAGGATTCGAACCTACGACCGTAGCGGTCGCGCGGTCCCAGACTGAAGCGCCTAGAACCGCTCGGCTACACCAGCCAGCGCACTTGAAATGCTTCAGACAATCTGACGAATGGCTCTGTCCTCCAGGGCACCTCTGACAACCACATTCTGATTCCTTCTCCTCTCCAACTTGGTAGGTAGGGATGTATCTGGACTTCACATTAACAAACTCCAATTTTGGTAGCAACAGCGTTCAGCTGAAAGGTAAACGTCACTGCCCTTCATCTTATGGTCAGTAACAACAATGCTTTCTGTCACTTGGCCCTGCCCAGAGGCTTTGCATAAGCGGGGACCACTGTTGTAGCATCTTAACCAGTGTAAACACACTCACATTGTGGTTCTTAGGGGCAAGTATCAAGCTTGCTATACCTGCTAAGATACGCCTTTTTGTGACTATCTTCTACTGTGACGTCTTACAAAAGTGTCTAGGTGGTGGACGGAGTTACCAGTTAATTCTTCGAAGTGAAACTCCTCTTCTGGGACAGCTATCCAAAGGATATGCAGTTCACAGGGTGCCTAGCGTTACTGTTGACCTCCGGTAACCTAAATGCTTTACTGTGTTCACCATAAGAATAAACCTTTTGTAAACATGACACCATATATTCTTCCGAATTTTCTGGAATATCGCTGAATTTCTTTCAGGGTTATGACCGTTTCCTAAAATTCCCGCAAACGTGACGTCATTTTGACGTCACATACAATATCGACGACTTGATGATCAACTTTCGGTAACATTCGATACGGGCCTATCAAAAGATTTCATGTGCGTATACGGGATATTTACAAAACACATCATTCTTGGAATAATTTATTATAATTATTGCTATAATAAAATGTCAAATAATGCTTTGTCGATGGTTAATGCCTTTGCATAAGAGTGCCCTCTTAGGAGTGAGTTCTTATCGTCAACAATTTAAAAATTAAGAATGAAACACACTTGTTTTATAATTTGCAGTATGTCGTTTCAGTGTAACGGAACATTGAAAATTCATCACAAACACACACCATTATCACTAAATGTCGCTTTACAACGCGTCAATGATACAAGCTTTCAAGACAGAATATTATAACCAAGACCAGAGTTCAGCATCACAGACGTCGATTATTACACTGGCTTAAATGCATCTGTTACTGAAGCCAGACGTTTGGTGAGATAAGATGGTGGCGGTAGCAAGTTTGCGCATTATACTACCAAGATTTCCCGATACCAAATGACGTTGTAGCCTTTACAAAATGGTCTAATAAATTTCTTTAGTTGACTAAATATTTGTGTACTAGTTGAATCATGCATTGCAGAAACGTGTTATGAGAAGGACATCAAGTTGCATATACATGCATTTGAAGCAGGCGGTAGTTTTCATAAGAACACTCAAATGAATAAATGCACTTGTTCTCAAGGACAAATAGCACGTTCTACTTATAGGAGCACTTTCATAAGGAGCATACTATTCGAAGAAAAACCAAAGTTGATCAAAACTGGTTAAAAGCATATCGTTAAGCAAAGTCTATTAATGCTAGATTGATGTTGTTGTTGTTGTTGTTGTTGTTGTGGTCTTCAGTCCTGAGACTGGTTTGATGCAGCTCTCCATGCTAATCTATCCTGTGCAAGCTTCTTCATCTCCCAGTACCTACTGCAACCTACATCCTTCTGAATCTGCTTAGTGTATTCATCTCTTGGTCTCCCCCTACGATTTTTACCCTCCACGCTGCCCTCCAATACTAAATTGGTGATCCCTTGATGCCTCAGAACATGTCCCACCAACCGATCCCTTCTTCTGGTCAAGTTGTGCCACAAACTTCTCTTCTCCCCAATCCTATTCAATACTTCCTCATTAGTTATGTGATCTACCCATCTAATCTTCAGCATTCTTCTGTAGCACCACATTTCAAAAGCTTCTATTCTCTTCTTGTCCAAACTATTTACCGTCCATGTTTCACTTCCATACATGGCTACACTCCATACAAATACTTTCAGAAATAACTTCTGACACTTAAATCTATACTTGATGTTAACAAATTTCTCTTCTTTAGAAACGCTTTCCTTGCCATTGCCAGTCTACATTTTATATCCTCTCTACTTTGACCATCATCAGTTATTTTGCTCCCCAAATAGCAAAACTCCTTTACTACTTTAAGAGTCTCATTTCCTAATCTAATACCCTCAGCATCACCCGACTTAACTCTACTACATTCCATTATCCTCGTTTTGCTTTTGTTGATGTTCATCTTATATCCTCCCTTCAAGACACCATCCATTCCGTTCAACTGCTCTTCCAAGTCCTTTGCTGTCTCTGACAGAATTACAATGTCATCGGCGAACCTCAAAGTTTTTATTTCTTCTCCATGGATTTTAATACCTACTCCAAATTTTTCTTTTGTTTCCTTTACTGCTTGCTCAATATAGAGATTGAATAACATCGGGGAGAGGCTACAACCCTGTCTTACTCCCTTCCCAACCACTGCTTCCCTTTCATGTCCCTCAACTCTTATAACTGCCATCTGGTTTCTGTACAGGTTGTAAATAGCCTTTCGCTCCCTGTATTTTACCCCCGCCACCTTTAGAATTTGAAAGAGAGTATTCCAGTCAACATTGTCAAAAGCTTTCTCTAAGTCTACAAATGCTAGAAACGTAGGTTTGCCTTTCCTTAATCTTTCTTCTAAGATAAGTCGTAAGGTCAGTATTGCCTCACGTGTTCCAGTATTTCTAGGGAATCCAAACTGATCTTCCCCGAGGTCGGCTTCTACTAGTTTTTCCATTCGTCTGTAAAGAATTCGTGTTAGTACTTTGCAGCTGTGGCTTATTAAACTGATTGTTCGGTAATTTTCACATCTGTCAACACCTGCTTTCTTTGGGATTGGAATTATTATATTCTTCTTGAAGTCTGAGGGTATTTCGCCTGTTTCATACATCTTGCTCACCAGATGGTAGAGTTTTGTCAGGACTGGCTCTCCCAAGGCCGTCAGTAGTTCCAATGGAATGTTGTCTACTCCGGGGGCCTTGTTTCGACTCAGGTCCTTCAGTGCTCTGTCAAACTCTTCACGCAGTATCATATCTCCCATTTCATCTTCATCTACATCCTCTTCCATTTCCATAATATTGTCCTCAAGTGCATCGCCCTTGTATAGATCCTCTATATACTCCTTCCACCTTTCTGCTTTCCCTTCTTTGCTTAGAATTGGGTTTCCATCTGAGCTCTTGATGTTCATACATGTGGTTCTCTTATCTCCAAAGCTCTCTTTAATTTTCCTGTAGGCAGTATCTATCTAACCCCTAGTGAGATAAGCCTCTACATCCTTACATTTGCCCTCTAGCCATCCCTGCTTAGCCATTTTGCACTTCCTGTCAATCTCATTTTTGAGACGTTTGTATTCCTTTTTGCCTGCTTCATTTATTGCATTTTTATATTTTCTCCTTTCATCAATTAAATTCAATATTTCTTCTGTTACCCAAGGATTTCTACTAACCCTCTTCTTTTTACCTATTTGATCGTCTGCTGCCTTCACTACTTCATCCCTCAGCGCTACCCATTCTTCTTCTACTGTATTTCTTTCCCCCATTCCTTTCAATTGTTCCCATATGCTCTCCCTGAAACTCTGTACAACCTCTGGTTCTTTCAGTTTATCCAGGTCCCATCTCCGTAAATTCCCACCTTTTTGCAGTTTCTTCAGTTTTAATCTACAGGTCATAACCAATAGATTGTGGTCAGAGTCCACATCTGCCCCTGGAAACGTCTTACAATTTAAAACCTGGTTCCTAAATCTCTGTCTTACCATTATATAATCTATCTGATACCTTTTAGTATCTCCAGGGTTCTTCCATGTATACAACCTTCTATCATGATTCTTAAACCAAGTGTTAGCTATGATTAAGTTGTGCTCTGTGCAAAATTCTATCAGTCGGCTTCCTCTTTCATTTCTTAGCCCCAATCCATATTCACCTACTACGTTTCCTTCTCTCCCTTTTCCTACACTCGAATTTCAGTCACCCATGACTATTAAATTTTCATCTCCCTTCACTATCTGAATAATTTCTTTTATTTCATCATACATTTCTTCAATTTCTTCGTCATCTGCAGAGCTAGTTGGCATATAAACTTGTACTACTGTAGTAGCTTCGTATCTATCTTGGCCACAATAATGCGTTCACTATGCTGTTTGTAGTAGCTTACTCGCATTCCTATTTTCCTATTCATTATTAAACCTACTCCTGCATTACCCCTATTTGACTTTGTGTTTATAACCCTGTAGTCACCTGACCAGAAGTCTTGTTCCTCCTACCACCGAACTTCACTAATTCCCACAATATCTAACTTTAACCTATCCTTTTCCCTTTTTAAATTTTCTAACCTACCTGCCCGATTAAGGGATCTGACATTCCACACTCCGATCCGTAGAACGCCAGTTTTCTTTCTCCTGATAATGAGATCCGAATGGGGGACTATTTTACCTCCGGAATATTTTACCCAAGAGGACGCCATCATCATTTAATCATACAGTAAAGCTGCATGCCCTCGGGAAAAATTACAGCCGTAGTTTCCCCTTACTTTCAGCCGTTCGCAGTACCAGCACAGCAAGGCCGTTTTGGTTATTGTTACAAGGCCAGATCAGTCAATCATCCAGACTGTTGCCCTTGCAACTACTGAAAAGGCTGCTGCCCCTCTGCAGGAACCACACGTTTGTCTGGCCTCTCAACAGATACCCCTCCGTTGTGGTTGTACCTACGGTACGGCTATCTGTATCGCTGAGGCACACAAGCCTCCCCACCAACGGCAAGGTCCATGGTTCATGGGGGGGGGGGGGGGGTAGATTGATGTAATCCCCTAAAATGTACATAAACTATTTAATCATTGTCAGTATTTCAGATAAGACAAACTGTAATGTAATTATTTAGGACTACATACAGCACAAAAGCAAAATTGCCCAAGATGCACCTAATTGTTCTTGCATTGTGATATGTTTCTTTCCTTGTATCTCCCATCTGCTGTACGCGAAATTAGAAACAAATACGACGCATGTAATAACCGTTCTGTCAAAACTCCAAAAGTAACGTAGTTATATCAGTTTATCCCCATTTATTGCGACTGATTTATCAGTATATAAACAGATTTTTACACGCCATATTGCTGTTCTGAAGTGCTGGCTAGCTTCAGTAACACCGATGATACTGTACACGGCACTGCCAGTCTGTTAATGTATGTCTGTGTGTTAGCACAATGAATAATGTCATGTTTCTGGAGTCAGAAGTCGTTGTTTCGCATCCACTTACATGCAACTTTTTTTATGTTAGTGTTGTTAACACGTTCTGTTACTTCCTTATGAATGTAACACAAGTATGTTCTGCAATACTGGATGTTACTTGCATTCAGTCTGATCTGAGAACGAAGAATGAAATAAATATTTAGCGATTTCCGAGTAAGTGGTCAGGAGGACAGCTTAAATTGCTGCGAGTGAATCGAGGAGCAATAATATTCATATTTTTCCGTGCCACAAAGTTGACAGCCGATCATATTGAGAAATAAAGAGCCAAATATTTATGTAAAGGCAAACTATGAATTTTATTGCAGCTCGATTTAGTCGCAGCATTTGAAACTGTACTCTCAGGTTCCTGCCTAACCACACATTCGGAAATCGCTACATATTCGTAAATAAACAGCGAGATATTTGTGACACGGAGGAATATGAATGTTATTGCTGCTCTTTCACTCACAATAATTTAAGCTGTCCTCTTAGGATCCTGCCTAACCATACACTCGGAATCTCCAAACAATTATGTCAGCCTTCGTTCCCAAATCAGATGGAATATAAATAACATCGAATAGTGCAGAACATACTTGTATTACATTCATAAGAAAATCCCAGAATGTGTTAACAACGTTAATACGAAAAAAATAAAACATTTGCATGTGGTGGGATGCAAATCTACACTAGCACTTAATCATGTGGTGATTGTCTACTGTCTTGGTTATCATATTCTCTTTTGAAAGCTTATATAGTTGATGTGTTATTAAGTGATGTTTAGTGATAATGGTGACATGTTTGTGATAAACTTTCAGTGCTCCATTACCATGAAACTACATGTTCGAAATTATAAAACACGTGTGTTTCATGCTTCATTTGTAAATTATTGACGATAATAGTTCACACCTGAGAGAGTACTCTTATATGAAGGCATGAACCATTGTGTAACATATTGTTATAGCTTTGATTATGGTAAATCATTTCAAGAATAATGTGTTTTTTGTAAATATCTGGTATGTATGCATTGAAGAGGGATGTAATGGATTTTGGTCCAAAAAATCGATTTTTCGAAAATATTATTTTCTTGATCTACATAGTTTAATCTATTTTGTGTGTGAATTTTATCGTGATAGCAGCTTTGAAAGTGCCTTTAAATTGTTAAACTGATTAACTCTGCACTGGTGGCCACTCCCACCTTTTCCAACATTTGGGAAACTGCTTGCTTCAGCGGAATTTTTGTCAGTGTGAACGCTATTTTCTTTCGATACCTTTGACTGACATCTATGTCGATGGCTGACATCTATATCTTTGCCTGAAAACTTTCTTGCATGTCTATTATTTACGTTTTGACAATACTAACACATATTACTAAGTGGAAGGTTGAATTAGCAAACCTTTACGCAGAAGTCAAGATTTATGCATAATGGGTGGTGGAAGAACTGTGTTTAGGAAATGAAGTTTTCATGGAAATCGATTTATCAACAAAAAAGAGAAGCAGCTCGAAATGAAGAACATAAGCTCTCAGCTTCAGCATCAGAACTTGGGACAAGAGAACTGTACAGGTGCATGAATGATGTTGATATGGATTCCACTGGATTTTAGCTGTAACAATACAGAATGCACAATTGTTGAAGAAAGTAGAGTGGGAATAGCTTGTGATTTTAAATTAATTTGTAATTCGTGTGGCTATGAATTTTCATTTTCCTCCTCCAAAAAAACTGACACTGGTACCCATGAAAACAATTTTAAGTTAGCATATGCTCTGAGATGCCTTGGACAGGACAGGGAATGAGATAATTTATTGTGTGGTTTTCTGAACATGCCTCCACCTTGTGCAAGGCTTGAAAAAATAAATAAAAAATGTCTGATGCTGATTGTGATACTGCCAAAGTTTCTATGAAGAAAGCAGTTGAGGAATTGGTGACAATAAACCAAAAGGAAATAGATCCTGGGGTAGATATTCATGACAGTGAGCCTCCTGCAAATGTTACTGACCTGTGTGTGTCTGTAGATGGGACCTGGATGAAAAGGGGTCACACATCTCTGTACAGAGTTGCATCTGTTATTGGTATAGACTCAGGTAAGGTTTTGGATGTAGAAAATATGTCTAAATACAGCCACCGATGTGCAGCAAGGAAAATGTCCATCAATGAATACAGTGAAAAACATGCAGAAGCATGCTCTAGAAATTTTAGTGGCTCAAGTGGGGGCATAGAGGCTGTTGCAGTTGTGAGGATTTTCTTCAGATTGGAGAACCAGTATGGTGTTAGATATACTAAATACCTTGGTGATGGGGCCCCCTCTTCATTCAAAGCTGTAACTGATAAAAATTCGAAAAATACAAAGAACCTTGGTAGTAGGCTTCATTGCTTGCTGAAAGAGAAGAAAGGTGAAGTACTTGAGGATGGAAAACAACTAGGAGGATATGGTAGGCCTACTCTGAAGGAAATTGATTCTCTTCAGTTATTTTATGGGAGAGCTGTCAGGAAAAGCACACATAATTCAGAGGCAATGAGGCCTGCTGTGTGAGTAGTTTTTTTCCACAAACTATCCACTGACCAAACACCAATGCACAATCTGTGTCTGAAAGATGATTGGTGTAAATTCAACAACCGAAATGAAGTGTATTCAGAGTAGTTTTTTTCCACAAACTATCCACTGACCAAACACCAATGCACAATCTGTGTCTGAAAGATGATTGGTGTAAATTCAACAACCGAAATGAAGTGTATTCACATAAACATTCATTATCAGAACCTGTTATGAATGCAGTTAAGCACACATTCAGGTTTCTTGCAAACCCTGATTTATCGAGGAAGTGTCTTCATGGAAAAATGCAAATGAAAGCCCCAATAATTTAATTTGGATTAGATGCTCAAAAAGGACATTCTGTGGACTTGAAGTGCTCAGAATAGGTGTCTATGATGCAGTTTTATGTTACAATAACGGAAATAATGGCAGGACTGAAGTGCTGAAGAGAGTTGGTATAGACCCTGGCATATTTACAACAAAAGCATTTTACACCATCGACAAGAGCAGGACCAAGAAAGCTAACAGATCAGCGTCTTACCTACAAATACAGGCTGGGCAGATTCGAAGAGGAGAGAAGAACAACCTGAAGGATGAGGAGTATCAGTATGGAGGATTTTAAAATTGAGGTAAGCTTATTACATGTACCAGAAGGTAATCTTTGAACCTCATTTTCTCTGTTTTACATTTTTTTGGTTCTTAGAAGCCTTTTCTCAAAAAGTATATGTGCTAAGGCTATCAAATTTTCAGGAAATGTTCGTAACATGTTGCTGCCTCCCTGGAACTAAAAAATACGAGATCCTACAATTGCATTCTGATTTTTAGATGATTGTACATAGAAAAAAAGTTAATTTTGGGTGTGCAAAATTAAAAACTCTGTTAATGATACAATTTGTGCCAGGACACTACAATAAAATTTTCAGATTAATTGCATGATTAGAGTCTGAGTTATGGCACTTTATAAACAAGACAATTAAAAATTCATATTTCTGGCAAAATATTAATCCTGCATATTTTATTATATTTTTCCGTTAAATAACAGCTCATTTGCTTTACACATGCAAAATTTTAGATTTGTACATTAATAAATATGGCTGTAATGATTTTTTAAATAAATGTTTACATTTTCCGTTACATCTCCCTTTAAGCCTTGTGAGAGGCCCGTATAGAACGCTAAAAAAGCCAATCAGGTGATATTGAAGTGGCGTGAAAATGATGTCGCGCATAGCTGTCACATTTGCGGGACCTTTTGCGTTGTGTTTCATGTGGAGTGGAAGCCAAGATGGCTTGAGTGCAGTCAAGTACGATAATAAGGATACGTTTTATGCTTTGCTTTACGTGTATTGAATGATAATACGGGACAACAGCTTTAACAGCGCATTTAACTGGGACAGCACTGGCTAGCCAACTGGCTAACCTGCCACGATGTGAGAAGTCCCAACTCTGACGTAAGAAGAGATGGGCAAAGAAACAATATAGCTTTGAACGTCATTCAGTTTTTAAAGGGAAAGAAATAATATTCACAAAACTTCGGCAACATCGCCCTCTTCTGGGGGGGACCAGACGGAGATGGTAACATGCTCTTTTCGTAGCTAACATACACCCCGTTTACATGGCGCCCCCAAAACCGGATTTCGTAAACCAGTTTCCCAATACCGCTTCTTGGTATTCAAAATCGATTTTGGAAATCTGCTTCTGGTTCCTGGTTTTCCAGTTCCGCAATTGATTTCTGCTATCATGTAAGCACAGCCGATTTTGAAATGTGTTTCGGCTGTCAGCTTTCGTTTGTTTTGAAAAGTATTCAGCCAATGTGGACGAGGTTACTTTTTGTACAGTGAATGATAAGTTGAAATACTAGACTGAAGCTGTTTACACCTCGTCTAACTGAAGGGAAATATCGATTATGCTGACTAAATCGTAAATTGTATCAGCTGTTTTCCAGGCGCAATAATTAATTGTGCTAGCATATCCGCTTCTGACCTTAAAATGTGAACACAACAGTGAAAAACGGTTTCCAAACTTCGGCTTTCGTCTCTCGGAAGATGTGTTGCATGTAAACGTAGTGATAGCATAGCAGTAATGAAAATTTCTAACTTAAGCACAGGGTATTTGTTCTGCACGAGATATGTGTGATGCAAAAGCGTATTGCTTTGATTTCACCGTCTATACTGAGTTTAAAATTAGTTGCGACTTCTGACGTTTGGCTCAGCAGTGGGGACATGTCGCCATTGCTCAGGTAACGCCAATGGCGAGCCGGCTTTCCCTACCACGCCACCAGCAGTTTGCTTGGTACAGTGTCCCTGTTGCCACGCCATGGATAAACAGTACCACGTGCTGTCGCGCTTTCGAGGCACCTACACCCAGTAGCTCTCATAGTAAAGTGATGTTTTCTGGCGTTGAAGTGTTTCGTGTTGGTGCTGCCTTAATAATAAAAGTACAGCACGTCAGAACACGAGATTCGCAATAAAAGTGGTTGTCCTAGAACCGGTTATCGACTATGAATATAATTCCTCCGAATTCTACAAAGCAATGGTCAAGTGTAATACCACTCGGTTGTGCTGGATAAAGCTCCAACGCAGCAGAGGAAAGCGACTATTTTCCTCTGAGTACAAAGAAATGTTCGATTGGATAAACTGAATCTCGTTTGTGTAAGGTGAAGTTAATGGAACTTGTAGTACTGTACAAGCCAAGAACTCCACGCTACCAGATAGACGATCAGGCTAACGCTAAAGGGCATAATTTAATCAGGCTTCCTCTGTGTCATCCACATTTAAATCCGACAGAGAATATATGGGCCTAGGTGAAAAGTAATGTGACAAAAACAAGAAATTTACACTCAGTAAGGTTGAAATGCTGACAAAAGAAGTCATTGCAAATGTTACATCGCAGGACTGGCCTCAAGTTGTGAGCCATACCAAGAATGTGTTTAAGGACACATGGATTCATGAAGGACAGTGTCGATTTTTGAGTAATAAGTCACTTCTCCTGTTGCTGTGTTAGCAACTACTTCTTTTGCCCAAACACAGCAGACTTTACAGATATACATCTCACTAAGATTCTACTGCAGTTGAAATAGTGGTTTTGTTGCTGTGGTCTTCAGTCCAGAGACTGGTTTGATGCAGCTCTCCATGCTACTCTATCCTGTGCTAGCTTCTTCATCTCCCAGTACTTACTGCAACCTACATCCTTCTGAATCTGCTTAGTGTATTCATCTCTTGGTCTCCCACTACGATGTTTACCCTCCACTCTTCCCTCCATCACTAAATTGGCGATCCCTTGATGCCATAGAATGTGTCCTACTAACCAATCCCTTCTTCTAGTCAAGTTGTGCCACAAATTACTCTTCTCCTCGGTTCTATTCAGTACCTCCTCATTAGTTATGTGATCTACCCATCTAATCTTCAGCAGTCTTCTGTAGCAGAACATTTCGAAAGCTTCTATTCTCTTCTTATCCAAACTATTTATCGTCCACGTTTCACTTCCATACATGACTACACTCCATACAAATACTTTTAGAAAAGGCTTCCTGACACTTAAACCTATACTCGATGTTAACAAATTTCTCTCCTTCAGAAACGCTTTTCTTGCCATTGCTAGTCTACATTTTATATCCTCTCTACTTTGACAATCATCAGTTATTTTGCTCCCCAAATAGCAGAACTCATCTACTACTTTAAGTGTCTCATGTCTTAATCGAATTCCCTTAGCATCACCTGATTTAATTAGACTACATTCCATTATCCTCGTTTTGCTTTTTTGGATGTTCATCTTATATCTGCCTTTCAAGACACTGCCCTTTCCATTCAGCTGCTCTTCCAGGTTCTTTGCTGTCTCTGACAGAATTACAATGTCATCAGCAAACCTCAAAGTTTTTATTTCTTCTTTATAGAGTTTAATTCCTACTCCAAATTTTTCTTTTGTTTCCTTTACTGCTTGCTCAGTATAAATAATGAATAACAGAATCATAAAAAAGTGTTATTAAATTAGCAACAGAGAGCAAGACAAATCATTAGTTATGAGAAAGCCCATTCTCAGTATAAAAAGAAATATTCAGCTTCATTTACGTTGTTGCAAAACGCACAGCAGTTTTTGTTTTCACCTGCTAGTGATGGTCCTTGAAAATTTCATTTAAAATCTTCTGTAGCTGCTTGAATACCGCGGTAGATATGGAAGTTTCGCATATTAATCACATGGCAAAATGCTCTGCTCCTTGTGTGCTATCATTTGCCAAAATCTTGTTTGGATATCTCAGACCGTTAATGAGATACGAGGGCTTTATTTCATTCTGGCTTTTTCAGTGGCGTGTACATTCGTGACGGAAACCTTTACACGCATTCCATTTTCGGGATATTGGAGATAAATAGCGATATCCTTCGAGGTTTAATAAATAATTCAATATGTTACCTAAATGTTATGTGCAGCGTCATATGACCTAACTCATCAAACAAAGATACGTTGCGATCCCTATTTTTCACTACAAACTTTAAGAATTTCTCCAGTAGTGTAGCTAATACCAAATATCGCAATAACTATGATCATTAACGAAATAGTAGGTAATTGATCAGGAAGCTGACGTGTGAAGCTATAAGGTGTGCGAGACTCGCAGTTTATTATCTTATAGTTTCTCCAGTGCTGACACATTCAGCACACACTGTCAAGTATGCTTTCGGTGTACTGAACTGTCAAAAGTCGCAACTAATTTTAAACGCACTGTAGTTAAATATTGAACCCACTGAAGGTATTGCTGTCAGTCGTCTGGTATTCTCTCAATCTCTTCCATATCCGAATCTGAGAAACACAGTTGAATATTGTTACTGTCATCTGCGACACTGATTACGATCAGAGCAAACAACGGAATCCACGAAGCCAACCGAGCGCCCCACTTTCTCCTTTTATGATGTGACGTTTTGTATCCTGTGAACGTTGAGCAGTGACGTGCGACAAACTTTAGTGTGTTAGTGCCAGTACGTGTGTCTGCTGAAACGTCTTGTTATTTCTCTCGATAAATTGGCTCCAGATTAGATTTTTTGGCTTCATATTGCAGTGGTTCGGTGGTAACTATAAAAATCAGCGTTTTAAATGTATGCTAAAATCTGTGAAAATTATTGTTGTCCCCTTTTTCACGGCGCTTATCACTTTGACTCGTGTGAGACCAAATTTACAACATGCTGGACATTTGGTTTTTCATTTTTGTCCTAAAAATTTATGTTTTCCTAATTTAAACATCTTTATTAACAATCTTCTATAAAATATCGATAATTATGAACTTATATTTGCAATGAAAACTCGAATTTCCCGTGCAGTATGTATTTACAAACAAGAACATATGTGTCTTTAATTGAATGATGATTAGGTAAGATTGCATATATTTGATGCATTTTACATTTAATGGATGTAGGTATTCAAACGTGAAGAAAAAAAAAACGACCGCAGGGATGACTGTACCCGCGATCAATGAATTGTAAATACAGAATCGTCCGATCCTACTCGTCTGCTTTGACCCATGACGTCACAAATATGACAGAAACGACCATAAACCACGATTCCAATATGGCGCGTATAAAGTCGTTACGTACACATTATGAGGACGAAAATACATCGAAAAACAAACACACACACGTTCCACAAAAAGCCTAATGACACTAACGGGACAAGTGCGGGAAATAAGGGGTTTTTGGGTGGGGACAAACTAAATATGAACACATTCAGACACCCACCCCCATACAAAATCACACAAAACGACGAAAAAAACCGACAAAACCACGCAAAACGACGAAATAAACCGACATCACAAATCTCCCCAAATACCACTAAACACAATCATCTGGAATCGGACACTTCCCTTGACCTATATAACTCCCGATCCCAGAAATTGGGATCGAACACTTCCCTCGACCTATATAGATCAACAGCAGCTCCCGATCTCATAAATTAGTACCTAACACTTCCGTTGACCTATATAGCTCAAAAACATCTCCCGATACCAACATTCACAGCCACACATTGGGATCGAACACTTCCCTTGACCTGTTATCCTTACGACATCTCCACATACAGCTGTCCATGGTCCGAGACGCTGGAACTTTAAGTAAGCCTCATTTCTTCACGACATACAGAACACTTCACGACTTCATCCAAAAATCCGAATAGTTGAAGAAATTTTACTAGAGACAACACACTGTCCCCCATCATAGCCGACAACCGAAAACTGTTGACCCTGTCAGTCATATCCATACCTAATAAAGACATAAAAAAAGCAATTTACCAAAATTCACACATGACGCCACACCCGCAAACTAAACAAAAAACATCACCTAACACACCACCAGAGAGCACCACCGATCGCATCAAAACGATACCTACAAACACGCCACTCTTACAAACTAAATTCTGCGCAGTTGTGACGTCACACAAGACAACAGCCTTACGTCACGGGTCAAAGCCAACGGGCGGGATCGGTCGCTTCGGTCGACCCTAAAATTACCATTCTACAACTCTAGTGATACAGCTGTACTTCCCATGCTTCAGAGGTCCTCGTCTTTCATAATTATGGTTTCACGGAGAAATTCAAAGCTGATTTTTTTTTCTATAAACATATGAAACACATTAAGACCAACTTGTTTTTCGCCACTTTCTAAAACCGCGTACATACTGTTGCTCATAACGTGTTTCTGTCGGAAACATAGTTTTCTGCAATGTTTCCGACTTTGTTTCTTGTCTCTGTTTCCGTCCACACTGGCGGCAAACATTTCTCGTTGTGTGTTCACGCCATCTGCAGTGCTGCTTGTCTTATGAGTTGTATCGTCTGCTGCTGCGTTATGTCCGTTGCCGAGGAAAATACAGTGATATGTGATGCTGCATTATTAATACTAGAAGGTTTACACCAACAAACTGAAAGGCGTCCTCGTCGTTGGTGGAGAAAAACATTCTGTAGAAGAACTGGCGGGAATAACTTGCTGCGTGAGCTGAATATGGAAGACGGCTCTGGCTTTTGTAACTTCACTCGGATGTCATCTACTGATTTTGAGTAACTGGAAAATATGATAGCACCATTTGTTTCAAAAAACGACACGAATTTCAGGAAAGCGATTTCATTCAACCAGAGGCTTGCAGTTACTCTTCGTTTCTGGCAACCGGAAATTAATTTCAGAGCCTTGCGTATTTATTTCACAAGCAGTATCTCAAATAATGGCTGAAGTATGTGGAGCTCTGATGGAAGTACTAAGGGATTATGTAAAGGTACGTAAATGAAAAACATCGTTAAATATCCATCTTAACTAAATATTATTATTTGTCAGTTATATTATAGATGTCATCAAACGCAACTTCTTCAGTTGTGTTTCCACTGTCTACCTAACTCGTAAATGTGGCAAGGGAATTACTGATACATTCATACCCACTGTCGAATGCTGACTTTCCAGATGTGCTACATGCTGTTTCTTTAACACTTCATTAAGCAAAGCCATTGTTTTTGCTCTTTGAAATTCTGGCAATTTCCGTAACACTGATGCCACATACTGTCATTATGTGCTACATTCATAGTTGTTGTTATCTTCTTGTTTTTGCAGTACTTTAGTTAATAACTGATACGCAATCTTGTAGGATTGCTGCATAGTATCTTTTTTTATCGCCCACTCCTCTGATTTTTCGTGGTGGAGCACTGAAAGGTCCAGCAACATCCTCTTCGTCTTCACTTATGCCTTCTGGCGAATGAACGAAAAATTTATTTCTTTCAGATACCGGCGACTGAAAACGAATGGTGTGAAACAGCATGTTTGTTCTCACACAAATAACAAAACAAACAACAATTAATTATTTATAGTGCATACTATTTTCATACATTTGTTTTTCAGATATGACTTATCATTATCATTGACCACTATAGTAGAGGATAACAGAACAAACAATAATTAATTAGTTACAGTGTGTATGGGCAGATTATTTTCATAAATTTGTTCAAATATCAATTATCATTATCATTGACCACTATGAATAACAGAACAAACAATAATTAACTAATTATAGTGTGTACAGGCAGACTATTTTCATGCGAGTTACAACTTGTTGTACGCAGATATCGGCTGCCAAGGCAGAATAGTGGTGTGTCCAAAAACGCGAGCGTAAGTGAGTTAATTAACAAAAAGAAACTGAACTTGCCCCAAGCTGAATGCTTACCAGATGGCACAAAGGCCCTACCATATGTTTTTGTAGCAGATGATGCTTTTCCTTTACAGGCAAATATTATGAAAACCCTACACAGGAAAACATGTTATAGGTTCAAAAGAGAGAGCTTTTAATTACAGACTGTCTAGGACCAGAATGGTTGCTGAGAACACTTCCGGCATTATGGCTTCAGTTCTTTGTGTGTTTAGAAAACCTATGTTGCTTCAACTGGAGAAGGCAAAAATTGTCACATGTACAGCTGTGAGTCCCCACAATTTTTTAAGACGAAATTCTGAGGCAAAGAACCAGTACACCCCACATGGAACTTTCGATTTCTACGATTTACAAACAGATGAGATGGGGACGAGATGACACTGCATCAATTTTCATTGCAGCACAGAATATACCAAGGAAAGCTGCTTCCACGAGTTTGCTAATTATTTTTTAAGGCCACAAGGAAGTATACCGTGGAAAAATAAGTATGGGTGAGTGTGACTACGTGCTATAACATACAAATAAAGACAAACACGCCTAATTTTCGTACTTCATTTTCCACAGTATCTGTTGTCTCCTTTGGCTCATGAACATCGTAACAGAACTGAAGCAGCCGACAGCCGAACCAGTTGGACTCATATGCAGTGTCTGCACCACTACCAGATGGTCTGCTGGAAGTCATTTTTCTTTTCTCACGTCTGTAAGGAACCACGAGCGATAGTATTTTTTTTTTCTCCACACTTTCCTTGTCCGTGCCAAAAGCTACCGCAGTTTTTGCAAGTGCATCATGTTTTTTCACACTGTTTTTATATTCCTTGCTCGGGACGTTACATAATCAATCCTCCGCCTGGTACACGGCAATTAAATAAGCAATTTGCTGCCTTGACCACTCCATTGTTTTAGAAAAATAAAGCGAAAACGACACGATAGTAAACACAGTACCACTGAACAGTAGACGACACACAGACACACGCGCGAGCGCTAGCGCTGTGCTGCGGTGACAAGTGGTAGCTGTCCTGAAACATTGTTTCCTTTTATCTCTACCGAAACTGCTACGGATAGACGTTTCTGCGTTTCGAAACATGTTTCAAAATGGTTTAACATTAAGTAGCCAGAAACATGTTTTGAAAAAATCAGTTTCAGTGTCAGTGTGTACGCGGCTTAACGGTATTCTACAGGCGTGTTTCCCTAATATCGTTAACAAAACCGTTGATCGTTGTTACTATATTTGAATATCTTAAAGAGTCGTTTATCGTAACATAGTAATAATGTATGTATTACATAAGTAGGACCTACTTCCAGCGTAACAACACCAGTGGACGTGTGCTACGGCTGTTTACCAATCGTCGCATTTGATTTCATCATGCTTATTCCTATGATGAAGGAAGCAGAGCACTTTCGCCAGCTACATCGTAAATATATGACAACTGGAAGACTGCTCACACACAGCTTGTGTCTGTTATTCTCCTCCTTTTACTGGGCAATGCTTCTGCTGGTTCTGTCTCCAGTGTTCACATCTCTTCTTCGTCTGGTTGGGTTGCAGAGAGCTGCCTTTCTGGCTCTGGTATCGTCCATCCTGTCAAATGTGTTACCCACCTTAATCTTTATTCCAGCATTCTGGTGTTGACTGCATTTACTTTTTAATTCATGTTCATATTTTCCAGGTGAAGACCTGTATTTCCTTATAGATACCATCCGTATTCAAAAAGTATCGAGCTTTTGGTTACAGTTACTGATTTGGAGATTCAAAACTTTAATCTTCTTCAAATTAGTCTCCTTGGTAATTCAAACGTTTCTTCCAGCATTCCCATCATCGGTGGACGCACTTCAGAAATGTGTCTTTTGGTCTTTTTGACTGCTTATCAACTGGACAATTGTATTCCATATGATGTCTTCTCTTGACTCAAATTGTGCTTCTTTCAGGGGCATTTTCAGTTTAGGAAATAGTCAAAAGTCATATGGAGCTATGTCAGGGGCATAGGGAGCCTAACCAACCACAGAAGTGTTGTGTTTGACTAGGGAAGTCTGAATCAGATGCACATAATGGGTGGATGCGTTACCATTATGGAGCTGTCAAGCTTTTGTTGCCTGCAGATCTAGTCATATGCATACACAGCATCACAAAGACCAAAAATGACAAATATCAGTTTGATTTTTACATTGTTGTGGCCCTGCTATACTTGCTTGCTTTTTCTTCCTCAAGGATGTTTCCACCGTGGCAACTGTATCTTGCCGGCTGGAGTGGCCGAGCGGTTCTAGGCGCTACAGTCCGGAATCGCGGGACCGCTACGGTCGCAGGTTCGAATCCTGCCTCGAGCATGGATGTGTGTGATGTCCTTAGGTTAGTTAGGTTTAAGTAGTTCTAAGTTTTAGGGGACTGATGACCTCAGTAGTTAAGTCCCATAGTGCTCAGAGCCATTTGAACCAACTAACTGTATCTCTGTTTCTGGGTTGTACACAAAATCCACGCCTCATCACTTGTGATCACGGTGTACAGAATTCTAGGATTATTGTCTGCATTGTCCAGCATATCCTGCACCATATCCAGTTGGCATTGTTTCTGCTCCATTGTTTGCAGTTTCAGTTGAATTTCACAGACACATCACTTGTGCCAAAATTGTTGGTCAAAATTGAATGTGCCAATCCAATGCTTGCCTCTGTCTCATTAGCAAGTTCTCATATTGTGAAACGAAAGTCTTCCCTGATGAAAGTACACACTTGCTCAGTGACATTGTCATTTTGGCTTGTTAAGGTTCTGCCTGAATGCAGTTAGCTGTGATCTGACATGTGGCCATCTTTGAAGCAGTTCAGTTCCATGAGTTGCTCGTGGAATCATCCCTGCAAGTCTGATGAATCTTGTGAATGGCTTCCACTCAGCTATCGCTGAGCTTTTGGCAAAATTTGATGCAATATTGTTGCTCAGTTTCTTCTGTCATTTCCCAGCTTACTGGAATCTGACAAACACTCACCACCATTGTCACTTGTAGGCCGACTGCCAGTGACTGGCACTTTCTACTGACAGGAAAAAGTTTACGAATGATAATGAATGTTACACGCCATATCTCAACCAAATAGTTTTGTCTGGACCCTGGGTCAGATTGGGATCCCGGGCTGGCTGGCCAAATTGGCTACCAGCAAGCTGCCTGTTCGGATTGGTATTCTGGAATCAGACCTTTGATCGGTATTACGCCATCAAATTCTAAGGATGAGGAATGCAGAATGGCATAGTCTGACTGCTGAACAAACTGTGGGCAGTAAAGGAGACTGTAAATTGGTGGAGGCCCTCCATGCAGGCCTCTCAGAAGGACTCAATTATCGTTTGCCACCTCCACCTAAGCTGTACTTCGCTACTCATGGTTATCTCCTGCATGATGAGGATCCATCCACTGTCATTGTGGTGCCTGTTTGACGGTGGTCCACATTTTGCTGGACTGTTCTAACATAGCCACCATGCAGGAGACACTTGGTCTTCTGACTCACTACCCCTGGTGTTAGCGGAAGGTGCCTCAGCGGCTGACTTGATTTTATGGTTTATTTGTGAAGGGGATTTTTACTATTCTCTCTAAGGAATGGCACCTCAGCCTTGTCGACCCATTTATGGGTTGGCAGGACATCTTATTGCCTCCTCTGCCCCAAACAAGCAGCGGCACTGTGGTTTACCCCAGCCCTTACTCTACCCGCTAGTTTGCTCTTCTCGCCCCTTTTCACAATGCTCCAGGGACCTACAACTGCATTCTGGTACCCCTTGGGGATTTATTTCCTTGGTTTTCACCCAACAGGCCCTTCAGCTGCCTGTGTAATTTTGTTGACTTGCCTGTTCCAGGTAGGAGGGACTGGTGACCTCATAGTTTGGTCCCATTATTCATTAAACTAACCAGCTACATCTCCATCAAAGAAAGTCTCCCTCACATTGTTGGATTATGCAGAGGTTACATACTTTTTTAACACACTTTGTATATCCTTTAGTTCTATCAAGGAATCTAATCTCAAAGCTCTGCACTGTCTAGTGTAATTAAAATTACTTGCTAGTTTACATTTCACACTTCAGAATTCAGTTCCTCCACAGGACTTTCAACATGAAATTCCTTGATGAAAATCGTTTACTGACACATAGCAAGTTTAGGTTCAGAAAGTATCATTCTTCATTCGCATGAAGTAATGAGAGTTGTTGACAGGGGACCTCAAGTTGATTCCGTATTTCCAGATTCTCGGAAAGCTTTTGACACTAATCCTTACAAGTAGCTTCTAATAAAATTGCATGCCTGTGGAGAATAGTCTCAGCTGTGTGGCTGGAGTCATGATATCCTCTTGGGAAGGTGACAGTTTGCAGCAGTTGCCAGGAAGTCATTTACTGACACTGAGCTTATATCCAGAGTGCCCCAAGAAACTGTTATACACCTCCTCCTGTTCTTAAACCATATAAAAAAATTAGGAGACATTCAGAGCTCCCCTTTTAGACTCTCTGCAGATGGTTGAGTAAATTCATAATTACAAAATTGTTTGGACAATATATATGCGTAGCGAAAAGTGGCAATTGACTGTGAACAATAAAATGTGTGAGGTCCTCCACATAAGTACTAAAAAAATCTGTTAAATTTTAGTTACATGGTCAGTTACACAAATATAAAATCCGTCAGTTCAACTAAATTCCTAGGCGCTCCAGTTACATATAAATTTGAAGCATCACATAGAAAATGTTGTGGCGATGACAAGCCAAACAGTTCATTTTACTGGCAGAACAGTTGGACAATGCATCAAACCTACTAAAGATCATGTCTACACTAGGTTTGTCCATTCTCTTCTGAAGTAATGTTGCTTGGTTTGGGGTCCATACTAGAAAGGACTGACAGAGGACACAAAAAGTCGAAGCATGAGACATCATTTTGTATTATCAGGAAGTAGGGGATAGTATATCACAGATATAAGCAAGTTGGTGTGGCAGTTATTACAATAAAAGCATTTTTCCCTAGTGGTGTGTTTTCATTAAATCTGAGACACCAACTTTCATCTCTAAATGACAAAATAATTTGTTGACTCCCACCTAAATAGGGAGAAATGACCATTGTAATAAAACAAATAAGAGCTCACGTTTTATCCACATGCTGTTCCAGAATGGAACAGTACAGAAGTAGTCTGAAAGTGGTTCTGTGCACCCTCTGTCAAACACTTAAGTGTGAAGTGTGAATTGCAGTGTAATCATTTAGAAATAGATCACATGCACACTGCATCCCTCCCCCCTTTCTAATACATCACAAGAAAACATCAGTTTACAGCTTTTGAGCTGTGTAATGTTCGCATGTAATCAGTTACCGTCACGGCTCGGTTACCCATTTAACCGTCACTGGGCAGTGGGCAAAAATACGTTTTGCAGATGTTGGTACCCAACATATGGCGTCTGGACCTTAATGGAGCTAGCTGATAGCCAATGCAGCAATACCACAGTGGGCTATGACCGACATCTCATAAGGAGTCGTATTTATCAGTACCCAACCACCACAGGTATGCAGTAGTGCAGGAAGTGTCATGGTACTGTGAAGTTTAGTTCTAGTTTCTGTTTGTTATATTCATGGAACTGTTATGAATGTTTCCACATATTGTATGGATTTTTCTAGATTTGTACTCAGTCTCACTCTTTGTAAATATAATTTCACACCCTAACAATTGAAGAGGAGGAGATTTGTCGAAGATTGTTCTTTCTCAAGAAATATTTTGGACTCTATTGGTTCTCTTCCACATTACCCCATTATTTTTTTTGTTACCAGTTGATATTTTTGTGTCATATTTTTCTCAGACCTGATGGTGTATGGCTCTGCAGCTCAGTTCACATTAATGAGCAGGCTGGTGGATACTATTTAGCTATCGAACAAAGTCCTTCACCAAATGAAGAAACATACATGACCTTGAGATGACAGTGGCTATGCGCACATGTGCGTGTGTGTGTTTTTTCATTTGATGAAGGATCTCATCTGATAGCTGAATAATATCCAGCAGCATACTTTTAAATGCACCTGTAAGCCATTCAACACCACCTCTATGGTGAGTAGCAGTCTATTTGAATTCATTGTGCTGCTGTTATCTCGTCCAGGATTTTACACACTGTGATTTTACTCTTCCTACAGTGTTGATGTAAATGCTTTCACTTTTTTCCTTCACTCTCTCATTCAATGCAGTTCATTGATTCACTTCTCTTTTTTTATAACTGAATATTTCTATTATTTACCCCTGTAATTAAAATTCTAATTGAAAAAAGGCCTACAACAAAAACTGAGGAACTGCGTAGACTAATGGCTAACAAAAGATTTATTTATTTAGATTTTTTTGCTTGGAGTCATCAGTATGATGGCTTTTGCAAACAACAAGTAGAGTTACAATCATAAAATACATTTATATCTTAGCCTTACAGGTGGAAATTAAACAGTAAATTGATGCTTGGCAAAATACATTACATTTTACACCTATTAATACAGCTAATTACATTTTTATACATTATTTTACAGCTGTTAAACTTAACCATTTAAAATTCATTAAGTGATTAGAGAAGTTATTCAATTAAGAATTCTTTTAGTTTTGATTTGAATTACTTTTTATTGATGTTTTTCATGGACTCCGGCAGTTTATTATACCCTATCAGTCCATTAGTATATGGGCTTTGGTCCATCATTTTTAATCTTATTCTTTGTTAGTATTAATTCTCTTTGCACCTGGTGTTGTGGTCATGTATATCATTACATTTAGTTACTTCAGTTTTCTGTGAGACAAAAGATATAATTAATTTATAAAAATACAGAGAGTATATGGTGAAGTACTTGTATTGTCTGAAAACATCATGGCAACAGTCTTACAGCCTAGTCCATGTATGATTCTAAACCCTCTTTTTTTGTAGCAACAGTACTCTGTTAAGGTGAATGTCTATAGCATAACTCTATATTTCCATACAGTAGCTAAGATGGGGATAGACTGTTCCATAATACACAGTTTTAAGTATGTGTATGAGCGCCATTTTGAACAGTTGACTTAGAAGATGCAGCCCATTTCTGACTTTTTTACATACAGCATTAACATGGCTAATCCACCAGAGGTTTGAAACCAGGTAGACCCCTAGAAATTTACACTCATTTGCTTCCCCTGTCACTATGCCGCATGCCTCGTTTGTGCAAGAGTGGTGTGAGCTGCCAGTTGTAAATATTAGCATCTGAGATTTATTTACATTGACCTTTAATCCTTGTCCATGAAAATATGAACTTAATTCTAGTATCCCATTACTTTCTGAAAATTTGAGTTCCTAACAATCTTTACCGTGAAATAAAACTAAGGTGTTATCAGCATAATTTACAATGTGCAAGTTAATGGGGTGTACAACCTCACTAATATATGCTAAAAAGAGGAAAGGTTCAGGAATTGAGCCTTTGGGACTCCCTGTGTCACTGTTTCACTTTTGGATTTGAAAGTTAAGATCTTATTGAAAATATGACCTATAAGTTTCGAACATAGTTTCTGATTTACAAGATAGTTGGATAGAAGTTTCATTGATGCATGGCTGAAATTGTATGCCCACAGCTTTTTTAAGAGAAGCTCATGGTTTACTGAGTCAAAAGCTTTGCTCTTGTCAAGGAATATTCTGGTTGTGTGCGTACCCTGTTCTATATTACTAACTTTTGCACAGCTCTTACTTGCTGCAATTTTGCCTAATTCTAAAGGAAACATAACAAAACATCCATTTATCAATTAAGCTAATTTGTTTGAATTAACACTTAAATTTACATTATTCCAAAACAAAAAAGAACCGAGCATACTGTGCGTACAGAACAGTGCTGATGCATTACAACAGCAGCTTGATGTGGCGACCACTAACGTTGTTACAACATAGTACCTATGAAGAATGTTCTTGTGCTAGCAGATCTTCCTCTGTCTCTACAGGAGTCTCGTAAATTAAACTTTGCACACAATCACATAAGAAGTAGTCCATAGGAGTTAAATCTGGCGATAGTGGTGGGCACGCACTTGGACCACTTCAGCCTGTCCATCTATCATCACATCTTCTGGTGAGATGTCTCCGAACTGCACATGATAAGTGAGCTGGTGCACCATCATGCTGAAACCACATTTCCTAGCGGACATTCAGTCGCACAATTTGCAAGAATGGGTCAAATAAGTTTTATAGGAAGATCAATTAAACAGGGTCAATCAGCTTCAGTGGAAGGAAGTAGGTCCCAATCAGATGACCATCCAGAATATCTACCCACGCGTTAATACCAAACTGGTCCTGAAATCCCTGAACATGCGTGGCACGAGTGCTTTCGTATGCCCAGACATATCCGTCTTGCGAATTCAGAACACAGTCCCTAGTCAACATACATTCATCTGTGAACAGAACTCGACGTGGGAACAGGGGTGTGTTGATGCAATGGTGCAAGGCCTATGTGCAATAGGCAACACGTTGTGGAAATTTGGCTTGACCCATAGCGTGTACACTTTGTAAATGGTATGGATGTAGCTGTTGCTCATGCGGTGATACTGTCTTAGGTGATACGTCTCAGATGATACTATTGCATGCACAGCTGTTCGAGTACTCGTTGGCAGGTATTCTTCAGTGTGATGCAGTACATCTGCTTGAAATTTGAGTGTGTGGAGTTGCCATGGAGCACCACAGTCCTATTTCCTCACGGTGAGGGTAACTGTTTCTCGAAGTCACTGTATGACCCGACAAAATGTTTGTGCGATGGCAAACTATATTGTGAAAAATGTTTGTGATACAACCAACTGCTCTTCCGTTGTCTCGAGCTTCGCCATACACAAGCAGTATGTCTGTGCATTCCGAAAACGTGTACCAAACCATGTTTACTGTATCGAACATTCACAGGTATTGAATAAGTCTCACAGCAAGGTAGACGTTAAGTGACATCAGATGACTGTCTGACATAGTACATGTCAGCTTGTCTACCCTACTGCATACCGGGACAAACAACTCCGAGATTTTTCTCTTCCCCTCAGCAGACGTGGACACGTTACACATCTAAACTGAAACCATCGTAGAATGGAAACAATACCTTTCCGTACATGGGTTCCTAGTCAAAATACTCTATACGTCCTAGACGTTCATAACGAGTATTTCCGAAAGGCCTGTATATTATTTTCTGTAAACGAATGAAAAACGGAGAAACTGTATCTGCTATGACCACGAGCTTTCCTCGAAAGTGAATACGACTGTGGTGCTCTGCACTGGGCCATCCACACTCTCATCTCAGCTTGCTCTTGGCTCTCTCTACCTCGGTTGTGGTCGCTGGCCCCTCATGTCAGCCGACTAAGGACGAATTCTTCCAAAGAAATAGAAGTAAACAACCTGTCTACATAAGACAATCAATGAATTTATCATGCAGAACTAATAATTGTGCATACTTCATATTTTTTCTGAAAATTTAGCTAAAATCATTGTAGCATGCACAATTAGCAGGGGCAGCTTCTGAGGTAGTGACAATGTAACGTGGCACCACTTGCATGAAAAAGAAAGAAAGAGGAGTCTGTGCGAGCTGTACATAAAAAATTGTTTTGGAGTATGTATTTTCTGATTTGAAGAGGCGCGTTTCGCCACACATGCTCTTGCGGTAGTTTTCTGAAGCTTGGGGCCAACTGCAGATAGGCACCATCTGCACTCATAAGCACTGTGTGAAAGACCCGGCCGTTGGTTTCTACACGCTTCTTATGGTGGAGATGGAGCCACTGCTGGTTTGATTCAGAGATTTACGTTCCTTCCACCAGAGAGCAGTAAAGTGCAGAACCTATAGAAGCACGATCTGCCATCTAGCGATCATGTTAGAATACATCAAGGTGCAAATTTCTAGTAATCCAGTTGCACGATCTATCTGCAAGTTAAAGCTAATGCATTGCAAATTGATGCTTAATTAAATCGAACGCAGAAATAATACACTTAAATATCGTTATAAATAGCTGTATATAATTTGGATATAATTTTTGAATATGATTATGCCCTTAGATTTTGAAACTAAGAGGAATTATTTTAATATTGGTACATTCCTCAACAGCAGGACTATTGCTCCAGAACAAAAAAACTAATATATTCACCATAGGTTCAGCATATGTTTTACAAGCAACAGTGTAGTATTTCTGTTTATACTCGTTACATTCGTGCAATACAGTTCTGTTCAAACATGTTGTAGTTATTATTGTGAGGTCAGGTAATGAACCATATATAGCTGTGTGCACAGTGTTATCTGTAAGGAAAAATTCTGTTGAAGGTGAAAATAGCAAAATGAACAAAATAAAGGAGTTATTAAAACACCATTTAGCGACAGGACTCTCAGTGAAAAAATTCAGGTAAGAAACACTAGGTACACCACTCCCGAATCCATATGTGCAGAAGCAAACAAAAAATCGATGCCATAAGTTTAGCCAGAAATTTACCAAAAGAACAAATGGATTTGTAGCTGTGCAGAATGCAATACTGATTTTAATTTTCGTTTTGTATTGTTTGATGGAGATGTTCATTGGTGTGAGACCACAATACCTGATATTGGGCATACATGGTCTAAAATGAAAGTATATGAAATGTCAAAGTGACACATGAATAATGTGCTTAGTCTTTCATTTCTAGGCAAACCCAAAATTCAGCAGAAATTAGATTCGCAATATAGACAAACAATTGACAGCCACAACCAACGTGTAGAAAAGAATAGATATACAGGGTGATTATAATTAAAGTTAAACTTTCAAACCACTATGTCAGACAGTCATCTGATGTCACTTAACGTCTACCTTGCTGTGAGACCTATTCAATACCTGTGAATGTTCGATACAGTAAACATGGTTTGGTACACGTTTTCGGAATGCACAGACATACTGCTTGTGTATGGCGAAGCTCGAGACAACGGAAGAGCAGTTGGTTGTATCACAAACATTTTTCACAATATAGTATGCCATCGCACAAACATTTTGTCAGGTCATACAGTGACTTCGAGAAACAGTTACCCTCACCGTGAGGAAATAGGACTGTGGTGCTCCATGGCAACTCCACACACTCAAATTTCAAGCAGATGTACTGCATCACACTGAAGAATACCTGCCAATGAGTACTCGAACAGCTGTGCATGCAATAGTATCATCTGAGACGTATCACCTAAGACAGTATCACCGCATGAGCAACAGCTACATCCATACCATTTACAAAGTGTACACGCTATGGGTCAAGCCAAATTTCCACAACGTGTTGCCTATTGCACATAGGCCTTGCACCATTGCATCAACACACCCCTGTTCCCACGTCGAGTTCTGTTCACAGATGAATGTATGTTGACTAGGGACTGTGTTCTGAATTCGCAAGACGGATATGTCTGGGCATACGAAAGCACTCGTGCCACGCATGTTCAGGGATTTCAGGATCAGTTTGGTATTAACGCGTGGGTAGATATTCTGGATGGTCATCTGACTGGGACCTACTTCCTTCCACTGAAGCTGATTGACCCTGTTTAATTGATCTTCCTATAAAACTTATTTGACCCATTCTTGCAAATTGTGCGACTGAATGTCCGCTAGGAAATGTGGTTTCAGCATGATGGTGCACCAGCTCACTTATCATGTGCAATTCGGAGACATCTCACCAGACGATGTGATGATAGATGGACAGGCTGAAGTGGTCCAAGTGCGTATCCACCACTATCGCCAGATTTAACTCCTATGGACGACTTCTTATGTGATTGTGTGCAAAGTTTAATTTACGAGACTCCTGTAGAGACAGAGGAAGATCTGCTAGCACAAGAACATTCTTCATAGGTATTATGTTGTAACAACGTTAGTGGTCGCCACATCAAGCTGCTGTTGTAATGCATCAGCACTGTTCTGTACGCACAGTATGCTCGGTTTTTTTTGTTTTGGAATAATGTAAATTTAAGTGTTAATTCAAACAAATTAGCTTAATTGATAAATGGATGTTTTGTTATGTGACTACCCTGCCGTTTTCAAGGGAAAATTGCAGCAAGTAAGAGCTGTGCAAAGGATTTCAAAACCTCAGTTTGCATATGAATGGCGGAAAGATACACACACACACACACACACACACACACACACACACACACACACACACACACATGTTGTTAACACCAGTACCACATGACCAAAGATGGCTGACATCAGAATTTATCGATAGTGCAAATTGCTAAACAGTGGGGGAGCTAGAGTTAACTTAGTCCCACTGTCTTTTGACAAGGAAGAGAACAGAATTTCACACAGCAGTTAAGTAAAAAATACTATCTCAATTTGAAATGTTACATGCTAATATAATTTGAACTGCTTTTAGTAACACTGTTCCCAGAAGCTTGAAGTGCATGTCAGTATCTATATGTTGTTATATTCGATGGGATGAATGGTGCCAAGACAATATTCTGCAGTATCAAATTTGGTTGGCTGTTGTAAGCATGTGTGACACCGGTCCTCCACGGTCCTGATAGTCTGAGCAATATACAACATGCTCAGCGGCAAGAAATACGATAGACACCCACCTTATGCAAACCAAGATCATCCTTAACAGAAATTAAAAGGACCCTAATCTTAGGTGCAACTTGGAACACAAATTTTCCATCATATTTTCGCAAAATACGACTAATCTTATTGGAAATGCTCCCTGCACAAGGCAAAATTTCGTTGGCTTTGGTAACAACTCGGTATTATCTTCACTCACCCAAGGCACAGTTGGTCTATTGCGCGACCCATGTCTGATCTGTCTTTACCTATATACAAGTACACTCTGACGAAAAATGATCTGAAGATGAGCTAGCTTAGTTAAGGTTAGGAGGGAAGCAGGTTGTGTGTTGACTGTAGATGTCCACCCAAGAGCAATATAACAGCAGCAGAGAGGGCTGTTTTATCCACTTAGAGCTGATCAAGATATTATTATTACCCAAGGACAAGAGCAATACGGTTGTTCTGGACAGGCAGGATTACATTCAAAAGATGCAGTGTTTACAATATGAATCAGTGCATCGCAGGATTGATGCTGATCCCCCCCAAAAAAAAACTGTTGAGGGAAATACTAACAGCCTTCTGAAGAAAAGTTCTTTATCGCAGGAGGTTATCACGAGCACTAACACTTAGTGTGCTCGTTCCTCTTCGTCCAATTGTAAAATTTGGCTCTGCAAAACAGCTTGCTACTCTGCTGAGCCCACTGGTTGGTCTGTGTGAGCATCACATTAAGAGCTTGGCGGGTTTCTCACGTCAGTGAGAGTTAATGTGGTTCAATGACTCCAATAATCTAATAAGTTTTGATGCGGTCTCCCTCTCTTCATTCTTGTTCCTCTGTCTGATTCGGTATGGTTGATTGAGGCTGGGTTTGGTGTTGAACTAACTTACCTATTTCGACATACGTTGACTTCCAGTTACTTTTCATTCAATGACCAGTACTATGAGCAGCAGATGAATTTGCGATGGGAGGCCTGTTGTCACCTATTATTGCTAAGTCGAAGAATGTGGCTTGGAGTTGGCCGCTTTGAATCCTGCTCGATTTTCCAGATGTGTAGACGATACTTTGTTCTTTGACCTCATGACAGTGAGAATTTGAACGACTTTTTAAAACACCTGGATTCAATCCACTTGAATATTCATTTCACACTGGAGGTGGAAAGGGATGGCTGCCTCCCCTACATTGATCCTTTGGTCAAGAGGAAGGTTGATGGTACACTGAGACATGCTGATTATAGGAAGCCTACTCATACTGACATGTATCCACAGGTTGACAGCTGTTATCATCCGAATCAGCATCTAGAGGTGCTTTGTATCTTGATTCACAGGGTTCACGTCATTTCAGACACTTAGAGTTTGCTCAGGTGAGTCAGCCCATCTTAAGGTTACCTTCCATCAGAATTGATGTCCGCCCCCGGTAGTTGAATGGTCAGCGCGACAGAATGTTAATCCTAAGGGTCCAGGTTCGATTCCCGGCTGGTCAGAAATTTTCTCCGCTCAGGGACTGAGTGTTCTGTTGTCCTAATCACCATCGTTTCATCCCCATCGACGCGCGAGTCGCCAAAGTGGCGTCAAATCGAAAGACTTGCACCCAGCGAACGGTCTACTCGGTGGGAGCCCCTAGTCACACAACATTTACATTTATCAGAATTGATATAGTGAAAGGTTGATCAGGCGTGCATTGTGCTATCGACCAACCGTGCACTGGGCGAGAGAAGATGATACCGAGTTGTCACTAAGGTCAACGAAATTTTTGCCTTATTCAGAGAGCATTTCTAACAAGATTAGTTGTATTTTGCGAAAATATGATGCGAAATGTTTTTTTCGACCTCAGTCTAAGATTAGAGTCCTTGTATATTCCGTTAAGAACGGTCTTGGTTTGCATAAGGTGGGTTCTATCGTATTCCTTGCACCAGTAGATGTCATATATTGGTCAGATCATCAGGACCATGGAGAAATGGTGTACTGAGCATAAGCATAAGACATGCTTACAACAGCTGAGGAAATCTTATATGGAGAACATTGTCTTGGCACCGATCGTCCCATAGAATATAACAATAAATAATGACATGCATTTCCAGCTGTTGACAAAGTGTTATCAAGAAAGCAGTTGAAATTAAAGTAGCAAATACCTTGTACACTGAGATGGAAGTTTTTGCTTAACTCCTTGTGGAATCCTGCTCTCTCCCTTGTCAAAAAACAATGGCACAAAGTTTATGCTACATCACCGGTTGTTTAGTAATTTTGACTATCAATAACTTCTGACATCGGTATCTTTGGTTGTGTAGTGGCTCTATTTTTTGCAGTGTGTGTGTGTGTGTGTGTGTGTGTGTGTGTGTGTGTGTGTGTGTGTTATTTTTCTGGAATTTCTTTGCAATCAGAGGTTCTAAATTCCTTTGCACTGCTGTCATTTGCTGTACTATTGCCTTGAAAATGACAGGGTGGTGATCTCTAGAAATATCGACGGTTGTCAACGACGTCACCCCGCTGCTTTCCCATACGTTATTTGAACATTTCATATGCAGGGAGAAACTCAGTCCTCAAACTGTCATGTGCCGATCCAACATTAATAGTTTCCTTTTTCAATGTGTGAGATTGTGAGTTAACTACACATCAAAGTGCTATAGTATCTGTGTGTAAAGATTTAGCTGAAAAATCACAGCTTCCGATACTGGAGGAGAGAAATTGCGTACTGACTTTAGAAATTTCACATCAGCAGTGGGGGCAACTACATAAATACGCTTGGAGATTGTACTCGAAATGGAGAGAAACAAGACCCTTTGTTTCAAAACCTTCACAATATAGCACACGTCATTGCTTTGAATATCTTTACAGTCGAGAAAGATAAACAGTTTTTGATCAGTCACCAGATCGAATCAGTTACCAGCTATTTGAGAAAGAGAACTTCTGAGCGACTGCAGGTAGCCATTAACAGATGAGAACGAAACAAACATGAAACTCAACAATTCATTAAATATGTATTAATGTACATAAATAAAAACTTTACTAATATGTGCATTTTAAAATAAAAGAAAATTAAAATTCACTAGTAGTTCAGTGCTGATAATTTTACACATATTTTGATCATTTAACTTACTATGGAAAAGGCAAGGAAAAATTGTCTGTGAAACTGATGCTGAGTGGCATAAACTACGACCAATTTTTCAGATGCATGTGTTGTGATTGAAAAATATATTTTGAAAAAGATCTGTTGTATTTACCTTGCAGGTATAAGATGTATGAGAAGATTATATTCATACTTGTTGAATTAATTCCAAACTCTCTTCTCAAAAAACCATCTCATGGACTGTATTGCCATGTTGCAAGAGGATCCATCACGCAAGGTGGACAGCAAAAGCCATATATGTGTAGAAGAAGTTTATGTTCCATTATGAAGTTGAATTACAACCACAAGAAGAGACTGCATTTGGTTCTGTTCATATTTTCCTTACAAGTATGTAAACCAAAGCATGATCTTGTGCTACTTCAGAAGCCAAACTACCATACTGGAATATCAGAATTCTTTCAGACTTTTGTATATGTATAACAGATAGTTGATAGTGATACCCCACATGTGACTTTACAAAAACTGAAAAATGATTTAAGATACCTGTCTCCTATTATGTTGCCTTAATCTTCTGAACCAAAAGTGCAAACTATCACTACAATGACTTGTTAAGGAGAACCATCAGACGAAAATGTATAAGGATTCAAGGAGAAATCTATCAAATCCAAAAAATGTGACGTGCATAACTGAACAGTTCTATCTAATAAAGTAAGAATGATTTTAAATAGATCTTATCTGAGTGTCAAGTTCCTTAAAACAGATTCTGTATAGTGGTATGAAAATAAAGATGTCATCAACACTCTACATCTAGTTACTAAACTGAATCTTGTAAATTATGCAACATAGAGAGGTGTCAAGCTCTTGCAACACTGTAATATACAGTGCTTGAATTGAGACAGTAGGCACTGGTACCCCATACTAGTACCTCTGAGGAAAAACATCAGAACCATAGATACTGAGATGTGGCATGATAGAAGTTTTGCTTTGGTTGGAGCAATGTAAAACACTAGCCACTTAGTGCGGTTTTAAACTGTTCTTTTCTGTATTTTTCCACCTTTTCAGTCAGCTCAAATTTATGTGTGCCCACCTTACCATAATCTCTTTTTTGTAACAAATCATAAACTCATAAATAATATTTAACTTAATTAATAAAATGTGTAATAAAAGATGATTGGTGTACATGGGACTTTTATATTTTGTCAGTAGAAATGTTGTATTCATATTTTTAAAATGCTTATCAAAGTGTTAAAATGCTCATAAAAGAAGACTAAATTTCAAAAGCACCCTCCTGAAGGTTATAGTACCAGAAACTGTTTTTCCACAAATCGAGTACTTGTGATGTATAATTTATAAAATAATGAGGAATGTAAGCTGTGTATATTTCAGATTGTTTTGAGCATTCCCATAAAGTTCCAGGGACAAAAAAGAGACTTTAGTGAAGAATGGAAATGGAAATGAAGTCCCATGCTTCTTTACAGAGCGTAGGGGAACGATGCGGGAGACCCGCACCGCCTTACTAGGCAAGGTCCTAATGGAGGTGGTTTGCCGTTGCCTTCCTCCGACCGTAATGGGGATGAATGATGATGATGAAGACGACACAACAACACCCAGTCATCTCGATGGAGGAAAAATCCCTGACCACGCCGGGAATCGAACCCGGGACCCCGTGCTCGGGAAACGAGAACGCTACCGCGAGACCACGAGGGCGGATAAGTAGTCTTAAAACAAAAAGTGATTTTCTCATCATGTATGCTTCCCATAGTTAGTATGTGGTAGGTTTATAGGCTGTGTTATTAAAGTTTCTGCATCAATATTGTATTAATAATTAAGTGCAAAGTGAAAGAAATATTCCTTTGAAAAGCAGCTTCTGAACAATATTTTTTAAGATGAAAAGTAAATACGATTTTATGTCATTCTACAATTTTTTAGGAGGAGAAGCATTACTTTCCATTTTCCACTGAACTGAAATCATGCATAACTCGTTTTCTTTGTGCAAAGAAACAAAACTAGGGGTCCCACAAAGATAAAAACTTGAAAAATAACAGCCTGCCTAAATGTCATTATTTATGTTTTTTTTAGAAGAAATGTGAAATCACAAATTTTATGTAAACTTTCTTACACTACAATTTTAGAAATTATTAATTATTATCTCAAAAACTTGTCATTAAATCAAGCAGATGAAAGTTAATAAACGAATGAAAAGAGCAATGGCTGCGTGTGTGACTGATCAAACAAAAAACCAACTTGCCTTGTGATAAATGTTTGTCCCATAGCTGATCAAGACAAAGAAGAGATAAGCTGATTTATCTATTTGTTGCCTGAAAAATATGTATGTATTACATGCAAGTTAATTTTTATAAAAGCTACAGAATTATAAAAATATAAAGCGAGGCCAAGGGTGGAAAAAGGAACAGAGGAACTAGACTGAGGCAGAAATGAAACTAGTCAAAGTGAACTGTGAGCAATCATTCCCAGGAATAAAACCAGTCATGACAAAGTAAACATTGAATGGCCATTCTTGGAACAAGACTGATTGTGACTGATGTGACAGTGAGTCTTTTCATTCACTTTGGTGAATTGTTCCCTTGGATCCATTCATTCATGAATGACCCACCTTAAGTATATTTTAGCACTAGAAAATTGTTGTAGAACGCAGTATACAATGCCTCCTGGTGGAAAGACATGATCAGCTCTGAATGTTTCATAAAATAAGAGATGCATAAGGGTTATGACTGAGTATGTCATTCTACCATTACTAGTAGTATTCCCTACAAAACTCATCATCTTTATGATGAAGCTTGTAAGCTGTTCCATTCAAGTAGGAATTCAGTTCATGCTCCATCTCTTCCACAGGCGTCCAAAATTCCTCACGGACAAAGGGGTCTGGGGAACAAAGTTTTCTCCTTAGGCCTTCTGTTTTTCATTTGTGAGACATGCTTATTCCATTCGAACTTCTGTTCTTCTACCTTCTCGTTTAGACTACACCAGCAGACCACCAATTCTTAAACGAATCAAACTGTCGTGTATAAAACAGCTTCAAACATCTGATTACTTTACAATTGACTTAAACATTTGACGTTAAGAGCCTAAGCAAGAAAAAGTTTAGAAAAGGTATGAAATTATGCCTAAAGTTTGATGAAACTCTTTAAATGCTGTCATTATGAAACACTGGGTAAATATAGTCTGGGCATTTTGCACTTCACTTTAAGCAAAAGCCAGTATTCTACACACCTCATTATTACACCATATACTCTGAACTTCATGTCCTACAATGCGATAATTTTGCAAGTACATTCAGTGGAATATGTGGATACTCTCTGCAAACTGTGTTGCTAATAACGTTGCTACTACAGAAGTTATAAATTAAAATTTCATGCCTAAATCTGAAGTTTTACTGTGTGCACAGGGGACATATAGTAAGCAATAAACATCTTTCCGTTCATCATTCCATGGTGGGTGTCAACGAGAAAAAGTTTCGTAAAGCTTTGAAATTAAATGTGTAAATTTTGTTGGAAATTGCTAAGTGCTCTCATTCTCAATTGTTGGATGAATGTAGTCCAGCTGTTTGCATGCCACCAGTTATGCTGTCTCAAGATGAACACACAGTTTCTAACTGTAATACTTGTCTTATTGTGTTAAACTCTTAATATAAATTATACTTCTTAATCAGTAGATTATAACACTTTAAACTTTTGACTTCAACCAATAAATACGTTAAATATTGAAAATCAACTTTTATTCCCGTGGAAGTCGTTAGATAGGTTGTCGCCAATTGGTACTAGGTTCCGGTTTAACAGCTTAGTACAGTGTAACCTCGCTGAACGATCACCTGCCATAACGCGCAATTCGCATAACGAGTAAAACAAATCGTAAGAAAATGACTCACTTAATAAACAATGTTTCGCATAATGAGTGATGACGATTTAGTGTGAAGCCAACAACCGTTCGCTCATGGACGGTGATGCGTTTAGCCATATGAACACCTCTCATTGTCGGCAGCGCCATTTGAACAATAACTTTAATACGTACTGCAGTGTGATTTTACTGCTCCGTCTTCTACTATCTTAGTGCAGCTTGAGATTACACATTTTTGTAAACTTGGTTTCAGAGATTGTTTTTTTTTGTGTATGCAACTTTTGATAACATTCGTAGAAATGTCCCCAATGATAAAGCTGCAAAAAGATGACCAGAAGAGAAAGAAAATGACCTTAGAAATGAAACGTAAAATCACTGAAAAGCGCGAATGGGGTGTGAGCGTAGCTTGTTTAGGACACAACCTACATCAAGTATTTGCACTGTCCTCAACAACAGTGACAAGATTAAGGAGACAGATGTTTCAAAGTGAGTGACAAGAGTATCTACCCAAGGGTTTCGAATTCCGGACCATGTCGAAAGGTTGCTCCTTATAGGGATAAATAAAAACCAATTTCAAGGCGACATTATTAACGAGAATATCATTCGTGAGAAGGCGAAAATGATTTTCACAGACCACGCTAAGAAGACGGCAGGATCATCAACGGCCAAAAAGCTGTTTAAGGGAAGCTGTGGGTGGTTCGAGAAGTTTAAGGGGAGAACCAGCATTCACAGCGTTGTGAGGCACAGCGAAGTAGCCAGCTCAGACCCAAAGGCAGCAGAGAACTTCGATACCAACTTCAAGATGCTCGTAGATTCTGATGCTCAAGAGTGTGACAAGATGGGTCTACTCTGGGAAAAGATGCCGCAGCGTACCTTTATAATAACAGAAGATAATGCATTGCCTGATCAGAAGCCAATGAAAGACTGTCTCACACTGCTATTCTGTGTTAATTCAAGCTGCGATTTGAAAATTAAATCGCAGCTTGTTTACCGTTGAGAAACTCCACAAGCCTTCAAGAAGAACAAAATTCAGAAGAGCAGGTTAAATGTGATGTGGTGGTCCAACAACAGGGCCTGGGTGGCATGTGATCTTCCTTGTGATTGTGTCAATGAAGCGTTTGGTTCTTCAGAGAAAAAATATTGGCTTGATATGAATCTGCCATTCCTTGTCTTGCGTGTTATGGAGCCCATTCTCCAGGCCTACATGACCACTTCCCTGAAGAATTTCAGTTCATCAAGGTCCAATTTATGCCTCCCAACACCATTCCATTACTCCAGCCTATGGACCAGAAGATTATTTCTAACTTTAAGAAGCTCTATTCTAAAGCACTCTTCAAGTATTGCTTTGAGTTGATTGAAGCTACCAATCTCACTCTCAGAGAATTTTGGAAATATCACTTCAACATCGTTGCCTGCGTCAAGATAGTCGAAAAGGCGTGGGAAGCGGTTAGCAATAGAACTCTCACTTATGCTTAAAAGAAGCTTTGGGTGGACTGTATTGTCGAATATGACTCTGAGCTTTTTGAGTCAGTATTTGCGGAGCTTGTAGTCAATAAAATTGTATCTTTGGCCAAGAGCATGGGACTGGAAATGGATAACAATGATATCGATGAGCTTGGGGAAGATCACAGCCAAGAAACGAGCATCAAAGAGCTTATGGAGTTGCAGTGTGTTTCACAGCGGGTTGTTGTGGAGAAGAGTTCTTCAGAGAAGGAGGAGGAGGACGCGGTAACAGCAATGCAGCAGTCTTCTGGCAAAATAAGAGCAATGCTGAAAGCATGAGAATCGGGTGCATCGTAACATTGAAAATCACCACCCCAAAAAAGCAGTGGCTGTGCACGCTACAAATCTATGTGATAGTAATGTTGTGTCGCATGTTTGCTAAGTGCTAAAGAATGAGCAAAAAAGTACATAGTACTATAGGTAAAACCTTTTTTGTATAAGTAGCATGAATAAGATACATCTACATCTACATGGATACATCGCAAATCACATTTAAGTGCCTGGTAGAGGGTTCACCGTCACAATTCTCTATTACTACAATCTCGTATAGCGCGAAGAAAGAATGAACACCTGTATCTTTCCGTACGAGCTCTGATTTCCCTTCTGAAAGTTGGTGATTGGAATTTCGTGAGAAGATTCTGTCACAACGAAAAACGCCTTTCTTTTAATGATGTCCAGGCCAAATCCTGTATTATTTCTGTGACACTCTCTCCCTTATTTCGCTATAATACTAGACGTGCTGCCTTTCTTTGAACTTTTTCGATGTACTCTGTCTGTCTTATATGGTAGGGATTCCACACTACATAGCAGTATTCTAAAAGAGGACGGACAAGCGTAGTGTAGGCAGTCTCCTTAGTAGGTCTGTTACATTTTCTAAGTGTCCTGCCAATAAAACGCAGTCTTTGGTTAGCCTTCCCCACAACATTTTCTGTGTGTTCCTTCCAATTTAAGTTGTTCGTTATTGTAATACCTAGGTATTTAGTTGAATTTACGGTTTTTAGATTCGACTGATTTATCGTGTAACCACAGTTCCTTTTAGCACTCATGTGGATGACCTCACACTTTTCGTTATTTAGGGTCAATTGTCACGCTTTGCACCATTCAAATATCTTTTCTAAATCGTTTTGCAGTTTGTTTTGGTCTTCTGATGACTTTGTTAGTCGATAAACGACAGAATCATCTGTGAACAACCGAAGATGGCTGCTCAGATTGTCTCCAAAATCGTTTATATAGATAAGGAACAGCAAAGGGCATATAACACTACCTTGCGGAACGCCAAAAATCAGTCTGTTTTACACGATGACTTTCCGTCAGTTACTACGAACTGTGACCTCTCTGACAGGAAATCACAAATCCAGTCACATAACTGAGACGATATTCCATAAGCACACAATTTCACTACTAGCTGCTTGTGTGGTACAGTATAAAAAGCCTTCCGGAAATCCAGAAATACGGAATCGATTTGAAATCCCTTGTCAATAGCACTCAACACCTCATGTGAATAAAGATATAGTTGTGTTTCACAGAAACGATGTTTTCTAAACCCATCTTGACTTTGTGTCAATAGATCGTTTTCTTTGGGGTAATTCATAATGTTCGAACACAATATATATTCTAAAATCCTGCTGCATATCGACAATAACGATATTGGCCTGTAATTTAGTGAATGATTCCTACTACCTTTATTGAATATTGGTGTTACCTGTGCAACTTTACAGTCTTTGGGTACTGATCTTTCGTCGAGCGAACGGTTGTATATGATTGTTAAGTATGGAGCTAATGCATCAGCATACTCCGAAAGGAAAGAAACCTAATTGGTATACAGCCTGGACAAGAAGACTTGCTTTTATTAAGTGATTTAAGTTGCTTCACTACTCCCAGGATATTTACTTGAACGTTACTAACGTTGGCAGCTGTTCTCGATTCGAATTCTGGAATATTTACTTCGTCTTCTTCTGTGACGGCAATTCGGAAGGCTGTGTTTAGTAACTCTGCATTGGCAGCACTGTCTTCGGTAGTATCTCTATTTCTATCGCGCAGAGAAGGCATTGATTGGTTCCTGCCGCTAACATACTTCACATACGGTCAAAATCTCTTTGGATTTTCTGCCAGGTTTCGAGACAAAGTTTCGCTGTGGGAACTGTTATAGGCATGTCGCATTGAAGTCCGCGCTAAATTTCGAGCTTCTGTAAAAGATCGCCAATCTTGGGGATTTTGCGCCTGTTTAAATTTGACATGTTTGTTTCGTTGTTTCTGCAACAGTGTTCTAACCCGTTTTGTGTACCAAGGAGGATCAGCTCCGTCGTTTCTTAGTTTATTTGCTATAAACCTCTCAATTGCTGCCGATAATATTTCTTTGAATTTAAGCCACATCTGGTCTAAACTTATATGATTAATTTGGAGTGAGTGGAGATTGTCTCTCAGGAAGGCGTCATTTGAATTTTTAGCTACTTTTTTTGAATAGGTATATTTTTCGCTTATTTTTCGAGGATTTGGGGATTACAGTATTCAGTCTCGCTACGACAGACCTGTGTTCACTAATCCCTGAATCGGCTTTGATGCTCGTTATTAACTCAGGATTATTTGTTGCTAAGAGGTCAAGTGTGTTTTCACAATCATTTACTATTCGCATGGGCTCATGATCTAACTGCTCGAAATAATTTTCAGAGAATGCGTTTAGCACAATTTAGGATGATGTTTTATGCGTACCTCCGGAATTAAAGATGTATTTTCGCCAACATATCTAGGGTAAATTAAAGTCACCACCAACTATTATCGTATGAACCTTCCAGCAACTGTATCATCTGAATTGGGAGGTTGGTAAAAGAATCCAATTATTATTTTATTCCGGTAGCCAACAATGACCTCTGCCCATACTTACTCACAAGAAGTATCTACTTCAATTTCGCGACGAGTTAAACTACTTCTGACAGCAAAAAACACGCCACCGCCAACCGTGTTTAGCCTATCCTTTCGGACCACCGTTAGGTTCTTCGCAAAAATTTCGGCTGAGCTTATATTTGGCTTTAGCCAGCTTTCAGTGTCTATAACGATTTGAGCATCAGTGCTTTCTATTAGCACTTGGAGCTCTGGTACTCTCCCAACGCAGCTACGACAATTTACAACTCTTATACCAATGGTTCCTGTATCTACGTTTTTCCTGTGTTCAGCCTGCACCCTTTGTGACTGAAGCCCTTCTTGTGTTTTCTCGAGACCCTCTAACCTAAAAAACCGCCCAGTCCACGCCACACAGCCCCTGCTATCCGTGTAGTTTACTTCTTTTAAATAAAATTTATTTTTAGAAAATTCCTTATTTACTACACATACGAAATAATTATGCTTATATACACATAGAAAATATGATATAATATACTTTCACAAAATCATTTACAAAAATTTACTTAGCAATATTACGTAAATTATTCAATAGTTACAAAATTATTGTTATTTTTTTCTGTATAAATTTTTCAGTCTTTACATGAAAAGAAACATACGATTTATTTTCACTTTGCAGTACTCACATTTTTCACCACAATCATAGGTACTAAAGTGGACATCCATACTTTTCACTAAATGATTATAAATTGTGAGGAGGATTTACTTTTTCATTCTATTTTATTCTAAAAGGAAAGGGTATGATTAACTGCAGATCGGGTCGTCCTTACACTCATTTTAACTACAGCACATAGTTAATCTTTCATGCTGCCTCCATGTCTCTGACAAACAAATAACATAGCCTAAGCTTCTGCTCTTAACTTACATCTATGGGAGGACAAAGCACAATTTATAATCTATATTCTGGCAGTAGTTATAATAACTGAGATGTTGTCAGCAAGGGAATTAGCAGCAAGTTACATTTGAGAAAACAGGCCATTTTACTTGATAATTCAGCCTGAATCACAAACTTTGCATTCGTGCTTTTCTTTTTTCATAAATCATAGCTTCTGTGTATTCAAGTTGTTACCTTTATGTTCTTAAATAGTGACTTTGTGGCACATTTGCGATTTCTTTTACTATTTGAGATGTCATTGTAACTTAGAAGATTGAGTAACCTTTGCAGGTTTTACTTTCATTTTGCTCAATTATCGTATGGGTTAGTATACTAAAGAAGTCATTTGCTTAACAGTATTTACTTTGCTTTGTTGTACACATTATGAAAAACTGTTTTTACTCTCAACACATCGATATTTTATGATCTGCATTTCCCACCATTAGTAGGATTCTGTTGTCTATTTTTTCCAATTAAACTTACCATCTGCCTTAAGCAAGATTAAGCCTTTTCTACCATTTTATTAAGTCGTGAGGGAAATTATTACTCAATTCTCCATCATATATATATATATATATATATATATATATATATATATATATATATATAATCTACTTTCGTAATTTATCTGTCACGTTTATTAGTAAGTCATCATTTGGGTATAGTCCTGTCTGGGAATCAATTACTCACTATAAAAACCACTCATTAGGAAGACTACTTACTAGGAAAACTTTATAACCTAATATAATATATACAACATGAAGACATATGGTGATTCTTTCTTACTACGACCGAACAGAAGAAGGGAATGAAACTTGGAATGGAGAAAAAGTTTCATTCGGGTGGGACGGCACAGTACGCCAAACTGTGTATCCACTATAGAGTGGCAGACTCCCTACAGTTACTAATTACTGTTAGTTTTAAATCTCTTCAGATCTACAGTATTTTGCAGACATAGTTCCTTTTTACTCTTTGGGTATTCCAAGCAGTATGCGTTTGCATGAGGTTTACTTATTACCCTGAATGGTCCATGGTAGATATGCTCAAACTTTTTAGTTTCCGCTGAAATTTTCTTTGATCTTTCTTTAGTCTGGACCAATACCAGTTCACCAATTTGAAAACTAGTGGGAGAAGCTTTTGCATCACGCCTTTTTTTCCGTCCAAGGGTCTTTTACTTATATTTGCCCTGACCTTTGCTTTCTTTTCGTCGTAAGAGCTCTGAGTTAGAAGTGGAAAATCAGCCATGCTTGAAATAATTTTATGGGGTTCCTGATTAAACACCTGTGGCACTGTGTTTAAGATAATTGATTGTTCTTCAAAATTTTTAACGTGATCAGCCCAAGTCGAATGCTTCCTGGTACAGTAAGTTCTACACAGTCTGTTTAATTCCCACATAACTCTTTCGCTCATATTCCTCTGTGGAAAATACCCCAAGATCCTAATATGGTGAATTCTGTTCTTCTCAAAGACATGCCTTAAATTTTTCAGATACAAATTGAGGACCATTATCTGACAATAGACTCTTTGGCTTGCCAATTTTTACAAAATAGTAATCTTCTGGCTTGTCTACAAGCGTTTTGGCATTAGCCCTCTTTATTGGATACAGTTGCTAAAACCATCAATTACTAAAAAACATGGGTACATCCTCCTTTAGATGTTGGAACAGGTCCAAAAAGATCGACTGCACATAACTCCAGGGGTTCACTTGGTTCTACGTGGTGCATATCTCCTTGCACTACTCTATTTGCTGCATGTACCTTTTGACAAATAACACAGGATGCCAGTCGTTTTGCTACTCTACGGTGCATGTTATCTAAAATGACTTCCATACTTAATTTAGTAATGCATTCCTTAGTCTGATAATAGCCGTATCTTAAATGCACATAATCTATCAGCAGACCCACATGCTGTGAAGGAAAACACACTTTCCGTCAAGCTGAATCTAACTTCCTCCTTTGGAATAAAGTTCCTTTGTGTAAGCAGTAATATTGTGCTACCTTTGGATAGTTAGGGACTCCTAAATGTCTTTTGACTAAATTCAATTGATCGTCATCATTCTGCTCCCGCAATAAGTTCATAAATATTTTCTTCAAGGCACTCTCCTCCCTCAGCTCATGTATGGCCAACATGCATACTTCATTTCTATCTGCTAAGGGAGGATCTGATTCATTACATAACTCAGCACTTCTTGATAGCCCATCTGCTGACAGATTTTTCTTTCCTCGTATATAATTAATTTCGAGGTTGAACGGCTGAAGATAATTAATTTCGAGGTCGAACGGCTGAAGATACATGGCCCACCCAGTTAGTCTTGGATGTCTCAGTTTGCATGTCTTTCAAAATGTAAGTGCTTTGTGATCACTATTAATTATCACCTTATTCCCTAACAAATAATGCTCAAACTTCTGCATATGGCGGCTAGTGCCTCTAGTTCTGATATTCCATAATTTTGCTGAGCAGGTTGCAGTGAGCGACTTGCTAAAGCGATGGTTTTATGAACCTCTTGATCACCTTCTGTTTCCATCTGAAACAACTCTACTGTAATCCCATAACCACTTGCATCAACTGTCATGCAAAAAGCATTTGTAAAATCTGGATGGTGCAAAAGCGGACTATTAATCAAACAGTTTTTTAGTTCTTCAAAAGCAGACTGGCACTCTTGAGTCCAAACCCATGGGGTATTCTTCCTCAACAAGTTGAGTAAACAAGGAGCACTAAACAAGTGATCTTTAACAAAATGTCGGTAGAATCCGAATAAACCGAACATTGACCTAAGTTGGTTTTATATTTTGGGGCACTTCAAAATTTTCAATGGCTGATAATTTAGATGGATCTGGCAATATACCATCCCTGCTATTTTCATGGCCCAGGAATTTTATTTTGCTGTCTACACATTCAGTCTTCTCTAACTTCAATTTCATACCTCCATTTTCTATAGCTTCTAGCGCCTTGTTCAGTGAACTGATATGTTCTTCCCAGGTGGGAGCTGTCAAAAGTATATCATCTATGTAAATAGTTACCTGATCTAATAATTTCTACCCTAATACATGAGCCATTACTCTTATAAAGGCACACACAGAATATTTAATCTGAATGGAACTATTTCGTACTGGTAGCACACTCCTTCATACAGAAAGGCTGTATAATTCCAGTACCCACAAGTTATGTCCATTGATGTGAGGTACCTAACACCTCAGAATTTTTGAATTAGCTCATCTATGTTCTGGGGACGATCGCTTTCTCTGATTAAAATTTCATTTAACCAGTGTGCATCAATTACTAATCTAGCACTCCCAACACACTTAGGCACAACAACAAGAGGATTATTATATTCACTAACTGCTTGCTCTTTTACACACCATGCCAGTTCATTCCTAACTGCTTGTTTTCTTGAAACATGTATCTGATAAGGTTTCTTGAAAAATACCTGCCCAGGCTTTATACTCAAATGGCATTCATACCCTTTAACTTCAATAGCTGCGTTAGAGAATACATTATGATGCTTAGTTAATACACTCTTTAATTCTGCTCTTTGTACATCAGAAATTTGCTTTGTGGATTGTACCTTTTCCTCTATTTCTTCTAGGATATCTCTCTCTTCAACATTAGCATCTTGCACATTATTAGTGAAGTCAGTATTTTCCTGTAAGTATCCTTTATCACTATAATGCGCAGTTCCAGGGTTTCATTATTACTGCCTATATAACTTCCTATAAAAGGAATTCTTATTACTTAAGGGTCAGGTATGGTTAAAACTAAGTTGTTCTGGTCAAAATCAATCCCTCCCTGATACTTTGACAGGTTGCTGGTAGCTATCAGCATACCAACAATCAAACCTAGCACTATTAAACAGGGATGATCTATTATTACGTCACTTATACCAATGGGTACAAAGCTTCGCGCTGAACCGGTCTAGAAACATATTATTTTTAATCCACTTACTTTTATGATAGTTAATTCACTCTTATTGGGAATAGACTCAAAAAATGCTTGGGACAAAGCACTTGTTTCACATCCCTGTCAAGAAGACAACGCACTGTTGCTCCTGATACGTTAGATTTTATAACAGAGTGTGTTGTTTTACACTGAACAGGTTTCTCATACACATCTTCTAATAAGTCCTTCTCAATTTGTTTCCAGCTAAAGTAGTTCTGATCAGTTGCAAGTACATTCACACTTAAATTATGAGGCTCATAAATCTCTTCATGTTTAGCTGCCTTTTGCAACCTGTCCAATAATTTGAAATCAAAGCACTTGACGACTCCCTCTACCTGTTTGCTGCACATCAGCCAAACCATCCTTCAACTCTGAGCAACTGCATCCCTGTGCAACATTGCTACTTATAATACTGTCATCAGGTTTTACCATTTGTGACAAGTCAATACTGCTATTAGGTCCCTTGGGCTCATTAGTATTGCTACCCCCTTCAGTCATCAATTCCTCCTCTTTAAGACTTTTGAAAATCGATTCTGCTTCCAGTACTGCAACTTTAGCTTTTAGATTACCATCATTAAATCGATTCTACTTCCAGTACTGCAACTTTAGCTTTCAGATTACCATCATTGTCAAAGATGTAAGCTTTTACTTCATCTTCGTCCAAAACAGACTCAAACCTGTTAATTACTTCTTCCCTAGCACCTATAGTGTATTGTTGTTCTTCTTGACCCATTTCTCCAAAGTATCCATAATACAGTCCACTATATTATGAGAGTGGTTTACCACATCACTAGTACTTCCTGCTCCTATTTTCGCATCCCTGTGTTCTGTTTGCGTGTTTTGGCTGACTGTGCTCTGTGTTTCTGTTACTGGCCGTTTTATTGTTACCGCCTTGTAAGTACCAGTTTCCTCATACATGTGATTTAGTTTCCCACACTCAGCCTGTTATGTTCATTTGCTACAGCATTAGATATGGTAGCATTTTGTCCTCCTTCTTGTCTCAGTGGCACTGTGTTTACATTTCTGCTTTCTTCATAATAACTGTTACGAACGCGTGGTGAGTGTCTGTCCCCTCTTCGTCTACCACGGCCTTGATTTTGATAATTTGTCCTTGTATTCCTAACCTCCACACTTCTAACGTTCACGTTCCGATTGTCATGATTTCTGTTTTGTAGATTGTTAGATTGTGACAGTTGGAAGATCTATTATTACATGGCATCTTCTCCTCCGCAGCACCTATTCTTTCTACTTGCTCTAGATATTAGATGAACTTATCGACAGTATCTCTAGGTGCGGAAATGATTCTTTTCTGCCAGTATCATGGCAGCTTACCTTCTAAACCCATAATAATCATCTCTGGTTTCTTCTTTTCTGTCAGATGTGGCAGTCGTGAAACCCACTTCCTAGAGAACACTTTTACTGATTCACTCTGTTAAAACATCGTTTTGTTTGTTGTGTGACCAGTATTCGTTAAGAAATGCAGATTTAAATTCAGAAAGAGTTTTACATTTTATCATAACGTCAGCTGACCGCCGCAAAGCATCTCCTGATAAATGACATCTTATGAAGGAAATTTTCTCCCTTTTTGACCATGCATTAGGCAAAAGATCTTCAAAATCATTCCAGAATTCTAATGGATGACTTTGTTTGTCTCAATCAAAATGTAAAGATTGTCGACAGCCGATAAAAGCGGCGTCAACTGGAGTCACATGCTGTACAGTAATATAGAATTCCCGGAGGTTAATTCTATTTTCTAAGATAGCAATGTTAGTATTCAGTTCTTCTACTTGTAATTCTACTGCTTCCACCTTGTCAGTACATCTTTTGTCTACATCTTCACAAACTTTTTCACAAGTCTCTTTTACTTCCTTAATATTTTCTGACAGGTATCTACTTTAGTCTGTTCTTCATCTATTTTGCTAGAGCAAAGTTTAGATTCCTTTCCTATTCTTTCTGACAACCCATGGACGAGTGGTTCTAGGTGCTTCAGTCTGGAACCACGCTGCTGCTACGGTCGCACATTCGAATCCTGCCCCAGATATGGATGTGTGTGATATCCTTAGATTAGATAGGTTTAAGTAGTTCTAAGTCTAGGGGAATGACGACCTCAGATGTTAAGTCCTATAGTGCTTAGAGCCATTTTTCTGACAACCTCCATTCCAAAAGTTCATCTGCATCTTGGAAATCTTTGCGAACATTGTCAATTTCGCGTTTAAAAGTACTATGCATTTTACTTAACTTTCTGTTGCCCTACTATCACTTGTAGATCATGGTGGATAGCATCAATTTTGTAATTTAAACTACTCAATTTGTAGGTAACTTCCTCCTTTAACTCTTTATTACTATCCTTCACTTCCTTACTACTAGACTCAATCCTATTTTCTAGTTTTTTGTTACTGTCCCTCAATTCTTTTACTATCCTTGAACTCTTTACTACAAGATTCAATTTTATTATTCAACTCTTTATGACACGATTCGAGTTTGGCAAGCAGTAATTGCATCCAATTCGGAACCTCTACATTACCACTAGGCATTTCTACTGATTTGAAAGGGTGTCTTGCATTATCTGACCTGCCTTAGTTTGAGACATATTAAGCTCTGTTTCATTATCTGACAAGGTTATTAATTCTATATTCTCCTTTTTGACCTCTATTTCAATGACTTTTTCATCAGAAACTTGTTCTAATGTGGCAGTATCATTGAAATTCAAGTCAGATTCTTTTGAGATATGACACTCCAATTTTAAATTTATTGGATCGACAGAACATTCCTCATTAAATTCAGTTTCTGATTCTTAGGATTCATGGTCAGAAGCTGGTTCATTCTTAATGTTTACATAGGTATCCATTTTAATAAACTGTTAGCAGCAACTAACAAATACTTTAAATATTCTTGACTTAATTTAATTTCTTGACCTTGATGAATGGTCCACTTCAAAGCCACTATCATTAAAGAGTGTTTTAAGCGAAAGGTAAGCTCTAATGAAGGAGAAAAATACAACAGTTTATGACGTTATTGCCTACATAAGAAAGAATAATGGATAGCGTATAAAGGCTCTTATCTCTTGCAAATACTTTTTGGTGTGTTTATATGCATATATTTTTGCTGACATAAATTTGGATATTTTGAAACGTTGTTTCACTTCTGTGTATGAGCAAGCATGATGTGATGTGTCGTGATGTAATGCAGGCAACAAGCAGCAGCTGTGGTGGTGGGGACGGCTGCAGGTATTGCCTACTGCAGTAGCTCCAGGGGGAGGGGGGGCTAGGCACTGGTGAGCGCTCGCTGCAGCTTGCAGGTGTCTCACACACCCACACAGCTCCATGATGATGCACCATCTTCTTTTGACCTCAGCGCCGGTGGCAGCTACTAGCAGTGAACTGGGGTAAGGCCTGGCACACTCACTCACCTCTGTATCTCACACACGATACAAAGCTTGTTTCATGTCAAAGCCACAGTCATTAAAGAATGTTTTAAGGAAAGGTAAGCTCTAATGAAGGAGAAAAATACATTTATGACATTATTGCCTACATAAGAAAAAAATGTGATGGATAGGGTATAAAGCCTCTGTTCTCTTATAAATACTTTTTGGTGTGTTTATATGAATATTTTTTTGCTGAAAAATAAATTTTGATATGTTGTTTCACTTCTCAACACTTAACCACACAAAACTGATCAAGAACATCTGTTAGGTCATCAGTTTCGATCCTATACTCTGACATTTTGTATCACTAATAGTAAAATGTAAGCTCACTTTCACCTCTCAGTACTGTGTGTACGTACATAATGTGATGGATGAATGGTGTGATGGATGGTGTGAATCGGTGAACTGACTGATGTGGATACACCCTAACATGACAATGCTGAGATGCGATGTGACATGATGGACAACGTGAATTTGGCATTACTCATTGTCGTTTCCCCACCATCGCCTATGAGCTTCAGCAACTGCCACAAGGTAGATATGCTCTCCATGCTGCTCTCGTTTGTTGGACTTTATATGTCTTTAATCAGATATTCATGTACGTGAATAGTCAGTGTCATGACAAAATAATGGACTTAAGTCTTCAATTGAATAAATAAAAGCTTCATAAAGTGTCATAATATTCTGATACCTTGTGAAAGAAATCTCATTCTGGCATTCAGCATCCATCAGTTCCTTATAATCACTTAAACTAAATAAATTAAAATAAAGGAACACAGCATCATTTGAAGTGATGTACGGATTCGAAAAATACTGGAAGTGAGAATGTGAACTTGCTAAGGTTCATAGTACTGCAGAGCAGTCAATATTGTAAAGGTATTTTTTATTTCAGTGTAATGATGATACTTTTTGCTTTAGTCATTGAGTGTAAGTATTATGATGAAGAGGAAGTAGAATTTTTTTTGCCTCTAGAGATTTAAAGTTACTCTGGACTATAATTATAATATGCGCAAATGCAATAGCATTCGTAATGGAGCAGTCAATAAGTAATGACTGTTTTGTGGAGTACTATATAGTCTGATTGCAAAATGTTATGATTTGAGCTTTAAATGAAAACGTGGCTCTGGTTTGAAACCAAATAAGAAACATTTATTGGTTCACAAAACGAAAGTAACACGATTAGACTCAAAACGAAAAATAGTGCAAAAGAGCACACATATAAAAGCATCCATAGCAACGACAGCAAATATGAATGTTCTAGAAGAGGCATTGGATCCAAATCAAATTTCCAGCATCCCCACAAGAAGCGATGCCTCTCCGTACTTCAACTTCATAGTCCAAATCCATGGATTAGTTGATGATGTCTGGTTCTTGGCAGTAGCGTTTTCATCACATCTGGGAGCATTCCTCTCATTGAAATCTACTCCATTGTGATTCCTCCTGAATCAGTGTTTTCTCTGATAAAATGATATCTGATTTCAATCTGTTTTGTGACCTTTGTATCCACGTTTCTTTGACAGATCAACTGCAACTTTGTTGTAACAAAGCAATTGGGTCTTCTTTTGTGAAAGCCGAATTTTCCCTTTGCAACCATTGCAGCCAAAGTGCTTTCTGACGTACAGAGGCCAATGCCATGTGCTCTGCTTCTGTTGTTGAGAGGGCTCCTGTTGGTTGTTATCTGCTGTTCCATGAAGTTGTTGCACCTTTGACATAAACAAGAAACTGTTGGACGAATTTCTATTTGCAGTGTCCCCAGCCCAGTAAGCATCTGTGTCCTCCGATGTTATGGTCCTTATCTTTAAAAAATTGTGGCTTGAAATCTTTAGTTCCTTTTAGAAAATCGTAGGATTCTTCTTATGTCTTGGCAGCAGGGTACTCCTGGGTTATTATTAAACTGACTCACCACTCCTACTGCATATGCTAAATCTGATCTAGTACCTAACTGAGCATACATTAGGCTACCTATAGCTTCTCTGTATGGGACATATTTCATGGCAGTTTTTTCTCTCTCTGTCTTTGGGATGATTTCATGAGTTAATACTTGAATATTATCCACTAATGTGGTTACTGGATTGCAATCTTCCATGTTATATTTTTGTGGAACCTGATTTATAAAGGGTGAGTCAACAGGAAAGGTACATGCTTCGATGCGTGATACTACTGGTGATTCTGAACAAAAAACTTCTAACAAACATATGCCCTTTTTTCAATCATCTCTGGGTAAACCAATGAAAACAGCTTGGAGTGGGAAAGGTGCAGGTGACAGCAAATTAAGATACTGTTATGTTATGGTTTGTTTAATTATGTACGTTTCCTCACAGAAGATTTTCAAATAGTCCATCATCAACTTCAATGCATATTGCTGCACTTGTAGACAGGTTTTGGGGCGGCGATTGGTGCTCAGTTTTGCATTCCTTTACCTGGGCACAAGCATGTAAAATACGAGAGAGAAGTTCCTCTCTTGTGACCACTCTGTGCTTTTAGACAGTCAGTCTTCAGCCACCCCCACAAACAGTAATCCAATGGGATAAGATTGGGTGACCTCGGTGGCCAAGCAATGACTCCACAGCGACCAATCCATCGACCACGATATGGTGTATTGAGATACTGTCACTGGCCGTACAGAATGTGAGTAGTAGAGCAACCTGTCTGCCAGCTCACTCTACATTGTTGCCAAATTTATTAAAGATGGTGGCGATGATGTCATCCAAGATGGGGGCATGTAGACTTGGCAACAGCGCATTACGTCATCCAAGATGGCGGTTTTTTTCGGGAAAATAGGCCAATTGTGCTATGTCCACTAACATAACCTCCAGAAAAAATGGCGGTAATTTTGAATTTTGGTGGGAAAATAGACCAATTGGGCTACGACCACTAACCTAAGCCTCCGGAAAAAATAGGCGCGAAATTGAAATTCCAACAGGATAATGCACGCAAAACCGTACTTGTCTTTATTATTATTCATTATTATTGATTATCAGTTATTAACATTCATTATCATTTATTATCATTTATTATTATTATTATTATTATTATTTATTATAGGCCTACCTCCACTAGAAAAATTCACTCCAAATTCAAATTCCAGCATGATAAGGGATGCAAAACCGTACTTGTATTTATTATTATTGATTATTATTCATTATCATTCACCATTTATTATTATTTATTATTATTATCCGCCTACCTCCACTAACATAGAATAAATATGTCTGATTTCCTATACATCCACAGCAAAAATCTGTCCCAACTTCAAATTCCAACACCCTAATCTATCACACGTACCAAATAGCCCACATTCTTGCTCACTAATATTTTTAGTGTTATTTGATATCTGCCCCACCCCCATTATGTGATTAAAGATGACCAGCATGATAATGACTGCAAAACCGTACTTCTCTTTATTATTATTATTCATTATCATTCATCATTTCTTATTATTATTTATTGTTAATATTGGCCTACCTCCACTAGAAAATTGCGCCAAATTCAAATTCCAACACAATAATGTCTCCAAAACTGTACTTATATTTTTTTACTATCATTTACTATTTATTCAAGATGTCCAATTTTCTTGGCAAGAAAGCCATTTGCGTTTTATCCATAGCAAAAAATCTATCACATGTTCAAATCCCAACACCATAATCTATCACACGTAGAACTTTCGTGAACACTTATCTTTTTTCACTTGAAACCTATCAGAATCGCATCAAATAATAAATTGCACTTATAGTAACCTAACTCACGTCCTTTGATTTTGTAGGGGAAAGGGGTTGAAGTCTTTATTTCAAGCAGTGTGGTAATCACTTGTTCTCCAACACGATCAGTACACATCTTCGAGATCCCAGTGGAGTCGCCACGACGTCCACGCTACAACTGAATTAGTTGAAATCATCGCCACACCTGCCCCTGTCTCCCAAGCGCCATGGTCGCTGAGGGCTCGGCCGCATAGCCCGGCGCGCCACGAGTAAAGCGGCTCTGGCTTGGCCACACCGGCCAGCGCATGTTGCTGATGTCTACGGCCGTGTGCGGGGGGCGGCCCGGGTTAGTCACATGGACCAGCGATCGCTCCCATTTCGTAAGCACGTTTTTCGCTGGACACGCTGGAACTTGCCGAGTTTGACGTCACAGCAGTCCCTTGTCGGTTCACCATGTGTATTCTTCGCCTCCGCACGTTTCCAGCCAAAATTGTTTGCCTCAGAGCTGAATCACACAACGGTCGGCTGTTCCACAAAGATCGCCGTGCTACACTTTCGGCGCCATAGTTTGCTCGACAGTGGAATCCGCCACGAGAACGCTTGCTAATTGACTCTCTCTCGCGCGCGATCGTAATAACTGGACACTCGCCGCGCTGCCGCCCAGTTTACGTCACACACCCTCCATACATGCGACGGACATAGTCTTCTGTAAATATGCTAACCCCCACATCGCTCATCTAACCTATCAATTACCTAAGTACTTAATTCCATTTCAATTTTAATCATATTAAATAATTCAATTTACAATTTCATATACATATGCAAACGTGTTCAACTACCTAATTTCAACTACTTTTCAAGGACCAGCCTGCCACCTCTTCCTAGGAACCAGCGCCGATTTTGAATTCTGGCAGGAAAGAAATGTCACTTCCGCTTTCTCTACCAACCTAAGAAAATTGTTGGAAAGAAAGGGCACTTGTACTAACCTCAGCCACCCGACCACCACTTCCTCCTAGGAACCAGCGCCAAGTTTGAATTCTGCCATTAAACAAAGCTCACTTATGCTTCCACTACCAATGTCAGAAAATTCTTGCAAATGAAGCTCATCAGCAGTAAAGTAAGCCACCAGGACTCAACCTCTTCCTACTCTTTTCGAGTAAAAGGACGCACCCCCGTACTAGGCCCATATATGGAGGAACGAATTTACTTTATTTAGGGACGGAGTATATGTATCACACCGACATGTCCCACAACATACAGACTTACAAAACACTCCTACATAACTCATTTATAATGCACTAGACACACGCTTGCTAATTGTAAACAGTAAAAAATACACATAGCACAGCCTACAGACATGCGAACTGCTCGTAAATAATGCAAAACATTTACGTCCAAATAGCCAAACAACTCGTAATTTTGGTAAATAATTTCAGTGCATAGGCTGATGGAAGGAGGAAGGAGAGTACTTTATTTATTTGGGACATATCTTTTGCATCTCATAGGTTTCGATATGTAAGGCTGACGTAAGGCAGGTTCTGAACTCCAGTAGTGCACTACACTTGGCAACACAACCACACCCATCAAGATATTCATTCCAATCCAGACCTGTAACTCTTCTACAGATAAATTTATCCAGTTAATTGTTGACTCACTCACAGGCTGACCAGATTGCCGTTTTTGGGCAAAAACCGCTCAGACTGCGCTGTGCTGCTCAGCTAAGTAAGGAGGACTGCGCTCTATTTATTTCGAGCCCTTTTATTTAGTCGTGGCGTATTTGTCACAAAACACCCGCACTGATCCGACTGTGGTTATCTGACACAGCCCACAAACACGTAAACAACTCCAAATTTCACCACACAATAACAAACTGCTCTTAAATAATGGAGTACACAATATCCGCAGGCGAGCTCTGTACTCTTAAACTCTCCAAATAAAGCACAGCACAGTGCACAGACATCCTCACAAAAAAAATAGTCCAACAGACGCGCCCAAACACCCTCACCCAGTACCCTGCCCCCGGCTGCCAAACAGACCAAAAGTCTCTACTTGGCCTCTCCCAAACATGACCTCCTCACAGTCGCTCGGGGGTGCGACGGATCGCGGTCGTGCACGGATGTCTGTGTGCTTTGACAGCTGAAGAGCGCGTCGACCGCGCCAACTCACGCTCGCAGAAGCCGAGCAGGGGCTGTGGGCGGTCTGTAATCAGGGACAGGGTGCGGAGGGAGGTACCTGCGCATGTCTGCTGAGTTATTTTGCGAGCGGATCTGCAGGCTCTGCTATGCGTTATTTGGATAGTTTGCGAGTACTGAGCGTATCTACACTTCAGTGTGAAGAATTATTTAGTAGCAGTTTGCTATTGTGTGTACTGAAATTATGATTGAGTGCATGTACGTGTGCTGTGCGACATGGCCTAGGACAAATCTGGGTGGGTGTTTTGTGATAGTGTGATAGATATACCGTATGGTTAAATAAGTTGTTTGAAAAAATAAATACAGTGTTGTCAATCATTACAAGCCCCTGCAGCACAGATAAGAATGATTGGTTTTCCATCACCGGAGTAAGTGTTTTCGCGGCGTCGTTAACCGTGTGTGTCGACGAGCTATGGGCCATTCTGACAATAGATGTGAAGGCAGGTCCAGACCTGAGTCGCCGGCGGTAAACATGAGAAGAACAATACAGCTTTCATGTGTGTCAAAGGAGAGTGCTCTTTCTGGTCGGCTGACACGAACGAGCGCGGAACTGAACTTGGGTGGAGGCTCTGGAATACCTCCCCCCACCGACGGCACGTGCGCGCGGCCTGGCTTGGAGCGTAATCTAAGGCGTATAGGTGATATGAATTTTCTCGGGTGTTAGGCGCGAATGCGACTGTGAGGAGGTCATGTTTGGGGGAACAGAGACTTTTGGTCTGTTTGGCACCCGGGGGCAGGGTACTGGGTGACGGTGTTTGGGCGCGTCTGTTGGACTATTTTTTTGCGAGCATGTCTGTGTACTGTGCTGTGCTTTATTTGGAGAGTTTAAGAGTACAGAGCTCGTTTGCGGATATTGTGTACTGCATTATTTAAGAGCAGTTTGTTATTGTGTGGTGAAATTAGGAGTTGTTCACTTGTTTGTGGGCTGTGTCAGATGACCACAGTCGGATCAGTGTGGATGTTTTGTGACAAATATGCTCCACAAATAAAGAAAAGGGCTCGAAATAAATAGAGCGCAGTCCTTCCTTGCTTAGCCGAGCAGCACAGCGCAGTCTGAGCGGTTTTTGCGCAAAAACGGCAATCTGGTCAGCCTGTGAGTGAGTCAACAATCAACTGGATAAATTTATCTGTAGAAGAGTTACAGGTCTGGATTGGAATGAATATCTTGATGGGTGTGGTTGTGTTGCCAAGTGTAGTGCACTACTGGAGTTCAGAACCTGCCTTACGTCAGCCTTACATATCGAAACCTATGAGATGCAAAAGATATGTCCCAAATAAATAAAGTACTCTCCTTCCTCCTTCCATCAGCCTATGCACTGAAATTATTTACCAAAATTACGAGTTGTTTGGCTATTTGGATGTAAATGTTTTGCATTATTTACGAGCAGTTCGCATGTCTGTAGGCTGTGCTATGTGTTATTTTTTACTGTTTACAATTAGCAAGTGTGTATCTAGTGCATTATAAATGAGTTATGTAGGAGTGTTTTGTGAGTCTGTATGGTGTGTGAGACATGTCGGTGTGATACATATACTCCATCCCTAAATAAAGTAAATTTGTTCCTCCATATATGGGCCTAGTGTGGGGGTGATCCCTTTTACCTGAAATGCGTAGGAAGAGGTTGAGTCCTGGTGGCTTAATTTAGTGGTGATGAGTTTCATTTGCAAGAATTTTCTTACGTTGGTAGTGGAAGCGCAAGTGGGCTTTGTTTACTGGCAGAATTCAAACTTGGCGCTGGTTCCTAGGAGGAAGTGGTGGTCGGGTGGCTGAGGTTAGTACAAGTGCCCTTTCTTTCCAACAATTTTCTTAGGTTGTTAGAGAAAGCAGATGTGACCTTTCTTTACTGCCAGAATTCAAACTCAGCGCTGGTTCCTAGGAAGAGGTGGCAGTCTGGTCCTCGAAAAGTAGTTGAAATTAGGTAGTTGAACACGTTAGGTTACTATAAGTGCAATTTATTATTTGACGCAATTCTGATAGGGTACCAGTGAATAAAGATAAGTGACCGTGAACGTTCTACATGTGATAGATTATGATGTTGGGATTTGAACTTGTGATAGATTTTTTATAATGGATGTAATGCTAGTGACTTTCTAGCCAAGAAAATTTGACATATTGAATAAATAATAAATGACAATAAAAAAATTAATGTGCAGTTTTGGAGAGATTATCATGTTGGAATTTGAATTTGGGGCAATTTTCTAGCGGAGGTAGGCCAATAATAATAATAAATAATAACAATAAATGATTAATGATGATGAATAATAATAATAAAGAGAAGTACGGTTTTGCAGCCATTAACGTGCTAGAATTTGAATTTGGGGGGATTTTCTTGTGGAGGCAGGTTAATAATAATAAATAATAAGGAAGGGGTGGCGGTCTGGTCCTCGAAAAGTAGCTGACAAATATAAAAATATCCACCAAAATATATAGAAACACAAGTAGGTAAAATAGAGTGAGTAAATAAATTTAAATATCTTGGAGAAACTATACAACAGAACGGACTAGAAAAATCTGCAATAGATATAAGAATTAACAAAATGGAAAGAGCATATGGTTTGAGCAAAAATATTTACAACAAGAAATGTATATCTAGAAAAACAAAACTAAAACACTACACCACAGTGGTACGACCAGAATGTTTATAAGGATCTCAATGCTTAACGGTGAACTATAAGATTGACAAACTAGAGGTACTGGAAAGAAAGATTATTAGAAAAATAATGGGTGCAATGAAAACCACAGATGGTTGGAAAAATAAGAAGTAATGAGAAGATCTACAAAAATATAGAGAAAGTATCTGAAGTAATGGCCAATCGAAGATTAACCTTTTTTGGACATTTCTACCAAATGGATTGAAATAGACTAACAAAACAAATACTCCTATTTTTTTGGAAGAAGAAATCGGCAATAGCATAGATTACAGAAGTAAGAAAAGATCTTGGAAGAAACAACATCAAAGAATCAGAAATAGCAGAAAGAAATCGTTTTAAAAACAAAATATTAAATTTGGAAGGCTTTCAAAGCAGACGAAATAAAAAAATCGGGAACATCATGGACAGAAGAAAGGAAGAGACTTCATGGGGAGAAAATAAGGGAATACTGGAAAAATAGGAAACAACAACAAAGGAAGAAGAGGAACTGAAGTTGCTAACGTGATCCTAGTTGGTCAATACGACTGTAAAAAAATGATAATAAATGACAATGAATGATAATGAATAATAATAAATGATAATGATTAATAATAAAGAAAAGTAATGTTTAGCATGCATTATATTGTTGGAATTCAAATTTGGTGGCAATTTTTTCTGGAGGCTTAGGTTAGTGGTCGTAGCTCAAATGGCCATCTTTAATCATGTAATGGGGGTGGGGAATATATCAAATAACACAATAAATATAAGTGTATGCAAATGTGGGCTATTTGGTATGGTGATGGAAGTTGAAGTTGGGACAGATTTTTGCTGTGGGTGTAAAGGAAATCGGACATCTTCATTCTATGTTAGTGGAGGTAGGCGAATAATAATAATAATAAATAATAATAAATGATGATTGATAATGAATAATAATCAATAATAATAAAGTAAAGTACAGTTTTGCTGCCCTTATCGTGCTGGAATTTGAATTTGGAGCGAATTTTTCTAGTGGAGGTACGCCAATAATAATAAATAATAATAATATATAATAATAATAATAATAATAAATGATAATGAATGTTAATAACTGATAATCAATAGTAATGAATAATAATTTAGACAAGTATGGTTTTGCATGCATTATCCTGTTGGAATTTGAATTTCGCGCCCAATTGGCCTATTTTCCCGACAAAATTCAAAATTACCGCCATTTTTTCTGGAGGTTATGTTAGTGGACATAGCACAATTGTCCTATTTTCCCGAAAAAAGCCGCCATCTTGGATGACGTCATCGCCGCCATCTTGAATAAATTTGGCAACAATGCAGAGTGAGCTGGCATATAGGTTGCTCTACTACTAATGTGTAGGAGCTCTATCATGCTGAAAGTACATATGAGCTCATGTTGCCATATGGGTATCCTCCACATATTCTGGTAACACATTTTGAAGAAAGTCAAGATACTGTGTGCTGGTAAGACGGTTATCTAAAACAACTGGACCAACAAGTCATCAATAATATCACACCACACGTTGACTGAGAAATGTTGTTAAAAATTCGTTTCCACAGTAGTGTGCACATTTTCATTTGCCTGTACATGAGAGTTGCACGTGTTGTTGACTCCATTGTGGGTAAATGTTGACTCATCAATGAAGAGAATACGTGGCATTAATTGGTCATTGGCAATGATCCATTGACAGTATTCTTGACAGGTGGCAGCATCTCCTTCATGGAGATCTTGTACACACTGCCAATGAAAGGGATACAGACTGAGCTCGTGTACTGTACATATCACGCGTGTTTGTTGAAATACCAAGTTGGGCAGCAATTCTTCTAGAGCTAGTAGTAGGATTGCGTTTCACTACTTGGTTCAAAATGGTTCTGAGCACTATGGGACTCAACATCCGAAATCATCAGTCCCCTAGAACTTAGAACTACTTAAACCTAACTAACCTAAGGACATCACACACATCCATGCCCAAGGCAGGATTCGAACCTGCGACCATAGCAGTTGCGTGGTTCCTGACTGAAGTGCCTAGAACCGCTCGGCTAGCGCGGCCGACTCTACTACTTGAAGAACGTTCTCAATTTCATCAAGAGTTTGTTGTACAGGACGTTCAGAGACAACATTCATGCTGGGAAGTGTACCACGTTCATGCAATCCATGAAACACCCTGCCATATGGCACTCTGCGATTCGGAAATCGTTGTTAGTATTCTCGCACAGCAGCTCTGGAATTCCCATTGGACAAACGACAGACAAACACCATGTCAGCGTACTCTGCATGTGTGAAGATCTGTGGCATTTTCAGTACACAAAACTGTATTCATTGTTCACATAACAAAACTGTAGTACTGTGTACTACGACAAGCACTGTCGGACATGAGGTAAACAGCTGCACCATGCACAAGTGAACTGCATACTGACAGTAATAATAATAATGTCGTGTGACGAGGGCCTCCCATCGGGTAGACCGGTCGCCTGGTGCAAGTCTTTCGATTTGACGCCTCTTCGGCGACTTGCGCGTCGATGGGGATGAAATGATGATGATTAGGACAACACAACACCCCGTCCCTGAGCGGAGAAAATATCCGGCCCAGCTGGGAATCGAACCCGGGCCTATAGGATTGACATTCTGTCGCACTGACCACTCAGCTACTTTTTTTTCTTTCTTTTTTGTTTTTTTTCCCTTATGGTAAATCTGTGCGATAAACTGTGTAAAAATCTTCCAAGCATGCTCTGTAGCAGTGCAGGAAAAATGCACATTTGGAGTTGTATGTATGGATTCATGAAGTATCTAACGTTGATCGGAAGTGATGGTTAAGGTCATCAGATTTAAACCAGAAAATGTTATCGTTTTTGAGGTTTCAGAGAACGGAAAGCAATTGCTAATGCTGGTGTCAGGAAAACTATACAGTTAAATGCTATTGCAAAAATTTGCAAGAGAGAATGAATATTAATCAACATGTCCACTTCATAAACAACCTCCTGACATGTTAGACCTATATGACGAACGAAGCTAAAATTCGTATCGTTTCCGAAACTAGTTCACAATAAAGCACCTTGGCATTTGCAAAGCAGACATCCGTGATATTAACATAATTTACTAAGTCGAAATTGCACGAAGATTTGTCTGTAAAGGCATTCCTCAGATTTCTTATAACGAATTTTTACTAGCAGTTTGCAATTCCATTAATTAAAATGGAATATAAAAAGGTTAGGTTCAGCGGCTTCCTGCGAGATTCGAGCTGCCATCTCATATAGCACTATCACTGCAACACATAAGGGAACCACTTTTTTTGTTGTTGTTGTTTTTAATGGGTTATGAAACTGAATTGCATCTTGAAGACAATGTTAGAAAATTGTAAATTGTAATCCGAATTGATTACAGTGAAAATAACTCTCTCTATAATACTATTGATTGCATTAACAGAACGCAAAATATTCTTCCTTTAGAATTTAAACAAAAGTGAGAGAGTAGCAAAAGTAAAAAGTAAGATAGGAAATTAAACTTCTTCAGTGATGCATGTCTTTTGCATGAGAATAGTTTTTCCCTACTATTCTTGTGCTGTGACATGACTCCTGTTACTTCTTGGGAAAACATGCTTTTTCAGGGTTCTGTTGAGGCCTTCACGGCTACCATATCGGTCCCGGGGCACACGAAATCACCACCCTCACACTCAACAGCAATCCCCTACTTTGGCAGTCTATCTTGTTCGGTCGATTTCATATTATTTAGGTATTAACCGATGCCTTGTTTCTGAAACAAAATTTACATCATATTTTCGAACTTCTTTTTATGGTCTTTGTTCTGGTATATTTTGAAGTATTCGTCTTTCATATATTCTCGATATTCTTGTAGCTTGTCATTGCCTTTGTTGTTAACAACATAATTGACAAAATTTCCGAATAGTCACAAGATGACATTGTTTTTTTGTGGTGGGAAGGAAATTTCTTCTGGGAAGAGTATATCGTTTAATGTGATTTCTCTTCCATCGGTCCATTTGAGAAAAGCGACTTGCAATACAATGTCATTCCAAATATTCTTGTATCCATTACACATGAAGCGATGCTTTAAGGAGTCCAAATGGTGACATTTTTGGCACACATTGGTTGCTTGTAGTCCTATTGAATACAGTTTTTCATTGGTACTAATAATGTTGTCGACAACTCTGTACCATGATGCTTGCACTTCCGTAGTCAGTGTTTTGTTATTTATATTAGTCCATATTTTTTCCCAGTTTTTGTTGGGATACTTCAGCTCCATTTTATTTTGGTTTTCGCGTGATTGTAACTTCTCTAGTATATATTTACTTGTCCTCTTATTTTTGTCTGTTAAAATGCATGTCAAGTAGCTTAATTCTACATAAAAATCCTTAATATGCTTTAGGTTGTAATTTATGTTGTGAACATCTACTGGCGGCTGCATGCTTCCAGGTTTGAAAAGGTCAAATAGAGCGGCAGTTATGCTGTTCAGCTGTGTCTCTATAAGTTTTAGCGTTCTTTTAATGAAGAGGGCAGTGTTTTTCCTCCGAAGGTCTGTCAGCCCTAGGCCTCCGTTTTCGGGTCTTGATGTAGTCGTTCCTACTGCTACTCTAAAAATATGGCCTTTCCATACACATCGACAGATTGTGCTCATTATAGATTTCACTATGTCTGGAGGTGTTGGTAAAATCTGAGCGACATATGCAGCTTTCGAAAGAACTGCACAGTTTATTAGTTTAATTCTTTGCTTGATATTTAAGTCTCTCGTTTCATGCAGTATTAAGCTGCCTCTGATTTTTCCTAAGACCTGTTTCCAATTAGCAGCCGTTGTTCTTAATGGGCAACTGTAAAAAGTTATGCCCAAAGCAGTGTGACGCTCCACCCTGTTTGCCCACGGTAGCTGCACATTGTCAAGACCCTGTAAATTTAAAAAGGAACTTTTCGTACCATTTCTCCTCGCACCAGTCGCCCTGCTATAAAGCAATAACTTGTCTGTTAGCTGGGCACAGTCATCGTCGCTCCTTACTAGAACTACTACATCGTCAGCGTATGCATTAGTAACCGTCTTCAGCCCAGATATTGTTATGCCTTCTAAGGCTGTGTTCAAAAGCCGTAAAAGGGGTTCCAGAGAAACCACATAAAACAACATGGACAGCTGACTTCCCTGAGGAACTCCACTAGATATCAATACTTCATTAGTATATTGTCCATTGATCGAGATTTTGGTTCGTATGCCTCTGACGATGTTCATTAAAACCGCTAAGTTGCCATGATTGAAACCTATGTGTTTCAAGGTTCTTAACAGATGTCCGTAATTGACTTTGTCAGACGCTTTAACAAAATCAATGAAGGCAATTCCTCCATTCGCTGACGATGATGAGAAAATAGAAATAATGTCTCGATATTCACATACAGTCTTAAAAATGGTACGTCGAGGGAGACACGTCTGGTGGCATCCAATGACTTTTTCTAAAATCGGTACCATTCGTTCTTTAATTACACGTGCAACTACCTTGTAATCTGAGTTCATTACACTGATCGGCCTCATTTTAGTAATATCCTTCGTGTCCGTACTCCTTCCCGTTGGAAGCAGTACAGTTACACTTTCCTTGAAAGCAGCAGGAATTTCCTCTTCCCTCAAGACGTCATTAACTACTTCCGTGAATTGGGAACCTATTAGGTGCCAAAAGGTACTATAAAACTCCACAGGCAGGCCGTCTGGGCCTGGAGACTTACGTGAAGTTGAAGATTTGAGTATATCAAAAACCTCGTCATTCGTAATTTCTAACGTTAAACCTCTGTTCTCCTCCTCTGTAACAACTGTCTCTATTCCGGAGTTCTGTAAAAACTCTTGTACGGAGTTATCGTCAGTAGCATTTCCAGAGTATAATTGCTGAAAAAAATCTATGTGCTTCAGTTAAGATATCCCTTTGTTCTGTCAGGACTCTTGTTATCTTCCGTTCTGAGGCTGGCAATAAAATTTCTTCTTCTGTTTTTTGTGTGTTGTATCAAGTGGTAGATGGAGGTGTTTTCTGCCTCCACCGTCGTTCTAGTGTGTGATTTGATTTGTAATCCCTCCATATGTACCCTCTTGATACTTATCATTTTGGCTTTAACGTTTTTAATATTGATAAAGACGTCTTGAGACATTGGTTGGTCGTAAAGATCTCTTAAGCAAGAGTAGTAAAACTCCATTGTGTGTCTTGACCACATTGCCCTTTCTTTGGCGTAAGGTATCAGCGCTGCTCTTATCTTTTTCTTAGTGGCCATAGTCCACCATTCAATAGTTGTTCTATATTTAGTACGCATCCTTAAAACAGACTGCCAAGTTTCTTGCATCTTTAAAGCTAGAGCGTTTTCAGAGAGGGTATTGATATTTAATTTCCATAGTGGGCGACCCCAATATGTCTTTTGCCTGGTTAATTTGATGCTGCACCTCACTCCGAGGTGGTCAGAGAAGGCAGCTGGTATCACCTCGATACTACTGACTTTAGTGTCTAAAGTGGGGGTGGCATATATTCTGTAGATTCTGCTCTGTGTAGCACCAGTGATATATGTGAAGCGAACCAGCGTCGGATATTTTATTTCCCACGCGTCAAACCACTTCATGTTGGTGACCAACGCCTGCAGTTCTTGCGAGAAGTTAAAATTTGGTTGCTGATCCTTTTTATTTAAAACGCAATTAAAATCTCCACCAATGACAATTTCTGCAGGGTTTTCTTGGAGTAAAAATAAAATGTCACTTTTAAAAAAGGCTGCCCTCTCTCGTCTCGCATTGTTGCCTGAAGGTGCGTATAGGTTTATAAATGTGGTGTTAAAAATTTTGCAGCTGATTCCCCTCCCCGACTCTAAAAGGCACACGTTTGTCATCTCGATCCCTTCTTTAGCAAGGATGGCTGTTCCGCACGCATTTTCTAGAGCCACATTCAACACCTCTTTGTACCCTGAACCATACAATTCTTTGACATTAACTTCCTGCAGGAAGGCGATATCTGTATCTGACTGATACAGAAAGTCCTTCAGTGCAGCTACCTTTGCTTGACTCTGAATTTTGTTTATGTTTAAGGTGGTCACGTTATATGTATGTTCCACTGTGAGACGCTACAAGACAGTAAACAGAGGACACAGTATTGGAGCCGCATACAATAACTTCGGGTTGGATATATATAGTCTTATTTTATTTTACTTTTATTCATTCACGGTTTTCCTTCGATTTTTTTTTTTTTTTTGCTTATTAGAGTTCGGTGTGACAATTTTCAATAAAAAAATTCTTCCTCAAAAACCCCTTCCGCCCCCATTGCATCGGTCTGATCCTCCTTTTCGTCCGCCCAGTTAAATCGTGGCTCGGTGATGTCGTGTCCATGTCCTTGTCCAAGTCGGGTTTCATTGTCCATTTCTGATGTCGTATTGTCATGCAAGGGTTCATATATTCTGTGTGGCGTGTCAGCCCGTTCTTGTCCCTTGTTCCGATCCAAAGACTCGCCGAGCGCTTCCTTTTGTGTATCTTCGTCCTTCTTTTCGGTCTCCTGTGTCTTCCTCAGCCGCTGTCTTAAAGGAGGGGCCAAATTCTCTGCAGCTTGATGTGCTCTTCGTCTCTTTTTATTTTTTGATGATTTCGGTGAAATCATCGGTAAAACCTTTGGTGAACTTCCTTGCGACTCCATGGAAGGTCGAGGAGAAGTCACCTGTCCCGCCTTCGAGGCGGAAGATTTTTGAGCTCCGTTAATTTCGGAGTCGGCCGTTGCTGCTGTTTCTACGACATGTCAGACGGGTGGTGTCATTGGTTCGTCTTCTTGCGCCCCTCCTTTTCCTTTGACATTTCCTAAACCTGTCTGTGGTGTCCTGTCATCTGTGTGGTTGTCAGTTTTCTGTTGTATCACTTCCTCTTCTGTCCATCCACTATAGTTCCCTCTGGGATGTTGGCCCTTTCGTGTGTAACTACCGCTTCGTACTCTGCCATGTCTACATCAGGTATTATCGATGAAGCTTGTCGCTCCCAACGAGTTGCAGACTCAGAGGGCAAGCGCGGTGCGTCCTCAGTGACGTCATTACTGGCCAGATTCTGATTGTCATCGTTAGTCAACTCCGCAGTGCTTCCCGTTTCCGTGCGCGCGTCGGAAGGTCCCGTCTGCTCGGCCATATTCTGTTGATAGGGGGCCCGGCTAGCTGCCGCGGCAGCGTACGTCACTTGCATGCTAACAACTTGTCCTGGGACAGCCGCCTCGTTAGTCGGTAACTGAGGAACACGCCTTGTATTGCACTCACTTCTGACGTGCCCTGTGGCGTTACATAACGTACACGTCCGTGGCTGCCCATCATAAATTATGAGAGCGCGATGGCGACCGATATTCAAGTAAGATGGGATATGTCGTAAGAGCTCAATCTTAATCTGTCTAACTCCATTCAAAACCGGAAACATGTATTGCTTTGACCATTTTTCTGCAATATTAGATATAACCCTACCATAGGGCTGAAGAGCAGCATTGATTGCTCCGGCAGGGACCTCGAACGGCAGTTCGAAAACTCTCACTGTACGAAGGCCTAGCCCAGCATGGGAAACAAGAACGTCACTAACGGTTCCATCTGCTTGATTAAATTTCATTTTGCCACCATACTTGTCAACTATTGAGGAGCACAAATCAGAGGAAATCAATTTCAAAAAGACAGAATTGGAAACTAAAGAAAGATGAACGCCAATAATTTCGTCTCCTGTGATGTTAACTGTTTCTGAAAGCCACCTTTTGATCTCAAAAGCCTTTGGTCTTTTACAGCTCCAATCAAAAGTGAATCTAACCGTACCTCTTCTTTCACACTTAATTTCGTTCATTTTGTCATTTTAAATCACTGAAAGATGCAAAGTAAACAAAGCGCTCTACTGACCTTCGTAACAGCCACACAGCCGCTGTTTACACCAGCCCTCCTAGCGCAGCCGCCACACGTCCGTCTGGATCGGTGGCCGAGCAGCGAATAAACTACTGGGGGCGGACATACTGACATTTAGTAAGGACGACGCTACACGTTTGCTGTTACTAGTTGTTTTTATTGGTTTACCTGGAAATGGTTCAGAAAAGGGTATATGTTTATTAGGAGTTTTTTGTTCAGAATAACCACTAGTATCATCCCTCAAAGCATGAACCTTTCCTCCTGTCTCACCCTGTATAATAAGCTTGATCCATCCATAAAAGTCCATGCTTGCGATCTCTTGTTACTCGGATTCCTAGACAATATGGTTCATCTCCAAGATTTTTTAGTTTAAAGTTTTCCTTTAGTTTCTCTTAAATGCATTTTTTGTTGCAGATTGTTGCAAAAAATTAGTATGTCATCATAATCTTCCTTCATTTTTGCAGTGAACACAAGTGTCAGCTGTGGATTTCCTGAAAATCAGACTGACCAGAGCTTTATCCAGTTTAATGATCCAACAGCGACTTTCCTGTTTAAGTCTACAGACTGCTTTCTTAAGTCTTTCTTTCTTTATTCTTTATTTGCTCGTAAAGTTCCTTAGGACCAAATTGAAGAGCAAATCTCCAAGGTCATGGAACGTGTCAGTACATGAAATTACAACATAAGAGTAATAACAGATAAAAATAAAATGTTTCTGAACGCACAAAAAGGCAGTCCATAAGTTTAAGTAAATGCAGTCAACAATACAACAACAATCAGCTTAATTTTTCAAGGAAATCCTCGACAGAATAGAAGGAGTGACACATGAGGAAACTCTTCATCTTCGTTATGAAAGAGCATGAATTACTGCTAAGATCTTTGAATTCGAGTGACAGCTTATTATAAATGGATGCAGCAGTATACTGCACATCATTCTGCACAAGAGTTAAGGAAGTCCGATCCAAATGCAGGTTTGATTTCTACCGAGTATTAATTGGGTAAAAGCTACTTATTATTGGGATAAGATAATATTGTTAACAAGAAATGACAGTAAGGAATATATATATATATATATATATATATATATATATATATATTGAGAGGCCAATGTGAAAATACCCAAACTTGTGAACAGGGGTCGACAAGAGGTTCATGAACTTACTTCACTTATTGCCCAAACCACCGATTTCTAAACTAAAAAAATTCTTTTAGAATGAAAAGAGTTACCCCAAAATAAAATATACGACATAAGCGAATGAAAATAAGCAAAATAGACTAATTTTTGTGTCGAACGAGCACTCACTTCAGATACCATTCGAATAGTAAAAATGGCAGCACTAGGTCTTTGGGCAAGATCCTGAATGTGGGCTTTCCATGCCAGTTTACTATCTACTTCAACACCTAGAAATTTGAACTGCTTGGTTTCACTAATCATATGCCCATTCTTTGAAATTAAAATGTCAGGTTTCATTGAATTATGTATTAGAAACCTTAAAAACTGAGCCTTACTGTGATTTAGCATTAGTTTATTTTCTACAAGCCATGATCTTAGGTCATCAATTGCACTATTTGAAACAGAGCCAATGTTGCACACAACATTCTTTGCTACTAAGCTAGTGTCATCAGCAAACAGGAATATTTTAGAGTTACCCATAATAATAGAGGGCATATCATTTATATAAATAAGGAACAGGATTGGCTCCAAAACTGATCCCTGGGGCAACCCCCCCCTCCCTTGACTTTACCCCACTCAGAGCCCAAATCCCAAGCACTCTCAGCATTGTGAATAATGACCTTTTGCTGTCTGTTGCTGAAGTAAGACGTGAACCAATCGTGAGCTACTTCCTGTATTCCGTAATGGTCCAACTTCTGGAGCAATATTTTGTGACCAATACAATCAAATGTCTTAGTTAAATAAAAAAAAATATGCCTAGCGTTCGAAACCTTTTGTTTAACCCATCGAGTACCTCACAGAAAAAAGAGAATATATTATTTTCAGTTGTTAAACGACTTCTAAAGCCGATCTGTACATTTGATAGCAAATCGTGTGATATAAAATGATCAATTATCCTTACATACACAGCCTTTTCAGTAAAGTTAGCAAACACTGATGGTATAGAATAGGTCTAAAATTATATGCATTATCCCTTTCTTCCTTTTCATAACGTGGCTTTACTACTGAGGACTTTAATCGTTCACAAAACTGACAATTCCTGAACGAAAAATTACAAATATGGGTAAATACCAGGCTAACATGTGCAGCACAGTACTTTAATATTCTGCTAGGCACTCCATCACTTTTAATGCCTTTGACTTTAACTATCTTTGTCATGTAGTCTACTGTGCAAATTTTAACATAAATTTCTACTTTGAAGCCATATTGCAAAAACTCTTTCACTGTATCACAGTGAGCAACCTCCAAGTCATATTTGGCAGATAGATTAAATAAATATCTGAGTGAATTGTATCATATCACTGACACCTAAGTTTCTTCATAGCCCAAACTTCTGACTTGTGCACATCCCTTAACTAACAAATTAGCCTTATGACAGACTATTTGCTCTTATAACTCTCTCTTTATCTTAACGACCTACTTGACATCGATAGCTTTTTCGCCTGGAAGCAGGAGTGCTGATTCAAAAGTTTGATTTTCAGTTTGTGACTTTAATTCTTCCTGAATTGCTTCAATTCATTTCTGCGAGTGCCTAGATTGCAACGCTCCTTCCAAAGTTGATGGGTCTGGTTCTTGTGAAATTTTAATATGATAGGACACGTATTTATCCATCTTCTTTGGTCTTGGTATTGGGGAAGATCTTCTAGGTACTTGTTGCCGTGGTTCAGAGTCTTCATTTATTTCAACTGAGTCTGGTTCTTCTGAAACACTATTATTTGGCATGGCATCCCTTGAATCGTCTTGCTCCTCAATGTTCTCCTCTTCATTTGGTTGGTTACAGCAAATGATCAGGGTCACATATTCCTGATTCGTCATTACTCTTTTAATCTGTTTCTTCTTAAAGAATTACATCTCTTATTTTTATAATCCTTTGATGAACAGATTGAACTACCGGTATGCCTTTCTGTCTTTACAGTGTCCGACAAGCATGCACTGAACACATTTCTTGTCCCATTTGCGCTTATTGGCTTTTGGAACGTGAACATATGCCTTATTGCCGTATTATCTCAGATGTCATAGGTTACCTTTCTTCCCTGAGAAAGCCTATTTTGGCGTTATATTATTCAAAGCTTTTATTGGTGATCTGTTAATAAGATAAACTGCGGTGGAGACTGCTTCTCCCCAAAATTTGATAGGTAATTTTGTGTCAAGTAACATACATCGTTCATTCTCGACGATCGTTCTATTGTATCTTTCTGCTACACGATTTTGTTCTGTAGTGTAAGGAACTGTGGTTTGATGTTGTAGTCTCCCTCCTCCATCCATCTATTGTCCTCATTAGACAATGCCCAGTCCAAATAATTAGTAAGCAAAGTCTTTTAAGAAGATTTGAGAGGCGCTAAAATTACAATAAACTTTCAAGTTTACTTAGCTTGTCATGTTGAGATGGCTCCAGGTCTTCTTGTCTGGGGTCTGATTCTTGAAGCTAAAAATCTAACATCAGGTCCTCATGGTTGTTTTGAACTAAATAAAGTGGATGATCGTTGTTGCAGAATTTTTAACATAAATATACTTTTCACCGATTTTCTCACATTTTAGTATATCATAGAAAGCTGAAATTACATTGCTCACACCTAATATACAAAAATACTTCCAATCACATGTGTAAGTAATTCATGCCTATGGAATCCCGGCAGGCCATCTTCGTTTACGCCACCTATTATCTTTGGTGGATGTAGGTGAACTGTGAAGTGTGAACTAATAAGATCTGTGGTCAGTTCCTTCTTCCGTTTGATTGCCCTGTTGTGAGTTGGTTGTAAAGTGAAATACGAAGGTAATGTTGTAATACCAAGAAAATTTATAAATGAACTTAATTATGTTATAGTTATTTCCACTTTAGCGTTTATAATTTATTTGCTTGTAACGAATGCTGCCGTTATTCGGTGTTACTTGTTGATTAGCAGAACACGTGAGTCTCTTACAAGGCTGATCATATTGTTGAATGTTGACTTGTTTAATGTTAGAGAAAATTTTGTTGTGCTGCGTGGCCAGCGACTGGCGCGTTGTGCGCTGCTTTTTTCATGCCCATTTAATTCCAGTTTTTAAATTGCTTCATTTGCAGATGCCATCCGTGACGCTCAAGGATGTCGACCAACAGAAGTTCGTCAAAGCGTTTTCGGCGTTCTTAAAAAAGTGAGTTTGCGTGTTATGGAAATCACTTGAATAGACATAGATTGGTGTAGATCTTCATTATAGGAGTAGTGCTTCAAATTTATCTAAATATGCCCCGAATCATCGCCAAAGGGCAGCCTTGGGTAATTAAGACAGCCAGAACATATCCACAGGAATAACTTTTGTTTCCTACTAGAGCAATCAAAAATTTACAAAACGCCGTGATTGAAAGCACAGCCCTTAGAGAAAAATAGGTGAAATGTCTTATATAGTTAATTCGTAACTTACTGTTTTTACTGTTTGATGAAAGTGGGGGCAGCGGTTAGTCGGAAATGTGTTAACATCCTTGACGAGACCAGTTTCTGCTTTGATTCAGGAGATGCAACAGAAGAATTTGATGAAAATTCAAATAAGGCTTGGAAAGTGTTTATTCCTTGCCATTGAAAGACCAAGTGCGAGATGCTTCAAAATCCTGTATGACTTAGATTATTCCTTTTATGTTGTTAGTTGGTGATGCGAAACAGCCCTACTCTAATGTCAAAAGGTGTTGCACAAAGAGCTCTTTTAAAGTTTAGTAACATTAAATTGTAGTTTAGAAATACTATTTCTGTTTAAAGGTTTGTCTTGAGTTCTTGATCATATAACACCCGATTATAGTGTTTTGGCAGTAGCTCATGCGTTGTCTTAGAATTACTCCAGTTGCTATTCTTAAGTGTTCTAAACAATTCTACAAGCAACTGTCTAAAAATTTCCCTGTAATTAGCTGAGATTTGTACTATTTTATGCGGTAATTTCCAGACAGTGTCACATGAGATAATGTGAGTTTTCTCAGAATAATAGCAAAAGTTAGTTTTGTGTTATGAAATTACTTCAAGCACTATCCTAATTATTTGTTGAATCATACTCGTATACTGTCAGGACCGTGTTTAACAGTAATTTTTGTTTACAATAGATATTGTAGGTCTGAATTTTGTTTGTCATACTATTTAGTTGTATATTTATTTTTGAAACTGTTTTGCTTTCAGGACTGGAAAGATGAAGGTTCCAGAATGGGTAGATTTGGTGAAAAGTGCAAGGTTTAAGGAACTTGCACCATATGACGATGATTGGTACTATACACGTTGTGCTGCTCTCGCTAGGCACATCTATTTCAGGTCGCCAGTTGGAGTTGGTGCAGTAACAAAAATATTTGGAGGTACTGGCACTTCTAGCAAAGTAGACTAACATATTTTAGTATTCATATTATTATTTGCATCTGTCAGTATTTTTACCATCAGTATGTGAACTTCTGGCGAGTTTTAACATCTCTAGTTATATTGGATTTTCGTTGGTTCTATGTGGAAAATTTTCATCAAAAGTACTGTTGCCTAGTGCACATTTTTGGTGTGCTCCTTTGTTAAATACATGTTGGCAAACTTTCAGTAAATAAATATGGAAATACGGAAGCGTCCGATCCCACCCGTCTGCTTTGACCCATGACGTCACAAATATGGCGGAAACAAAAACAAACACACACTTTCCACAAGAAGCCTAATGACACTTAACGGGACAAGTGCGCGAAATGGGGTGTTTTAGGTGGGAGCCAAACTAAATATAAACAAATTTAGACACCTTGCATAGCTACAACGTGTAAGTGAAGACAGCCATGCATGAATACCCACCCACCTCCCCAGGGGTCGTAAACCCTGCAACCCATAGAAGATAAAGATGCTTCAGTAGTTGATTAGTGGTTTTTGTCTTTAAAAAAAAAAAAAATCTCACGGGATAGAACGAACAGATCAGAAAGATAAATATAATAAACTAAAACAGAAATTCGAGGAAACAGATAATTAAAATAAGTAATAAGTGTTTTTAAATTTAAAAAAATCTCACGAGATAGAACAAACAGATCAGAAAAGTAAATAAAATAAGATAAAACAGAACTGGAGACAGCCACACTCAAACCAAACTCCGCGCCGTCATGACGTCACACACGACAACACCCTTACGTCATGGTTAAAGCCGACGCGTGGGATCGGACACTTCTGTCGACCCATAAATATATTATTGGCATATGTTGTTCCCCACTGCTAATTGAGCAGACCTTAGTTAAGATTGCTGCTGCTATTGACTGTTGCCTCAAACTAATTCAGACTAAAGTACATATAAGGGCCAGGTTTTTGTGCAGATCTCTGCAATTTGGTGACATTGGTCATGGCCGGATGAGTGAGATTACATGGTAGCTGGAAAGAATCGCCAAATATAATTATTTCTTTTCTTTAGAGACCAGGAAAAACTGCTAATACACTGATTTGACTTGATGCTTTGGTTAGGTTAGAATCCAGCAAATCTCAACACTAGTATAAGATTGCTGTAATAGTTTGCTGTAATGGTTTGATGTGTTGTGCAGCTTGAAATATGTATTCATCATTACAATAACCTGCTTGTATGGCTATCATACAGGGGAAGCTCAAGGTAGTGTAGGGAAAGACAGATTGCTACTTACTGTTAAAGAAGACACATCAAGTTGCAAATAGGCACAATAAGACTTATCACATATAGCTTGTGGCCACAGCTTTTATCAATAAAACACACACACAATTACCAACTCCAGCATCTTGGGCCGGAATCACCTTGTATGTCGTATTTCCTATTCTGCCAAAAATTCCGGCAATGTGGTTGCATTCTAACTGTATATATCAAAATAGTTAACTTGTTTTCATTGGTTAAGCTTGCATATGAATCATTGGCTGTGTGTCTCTCCCACAAATTGTCATGCAATCTGTTACCAACAGCTGCATGCAATGGAAAAGCTGCTGTCACTGTTAAGTGCACTTTTACCTTAATTGGAGAGTTTGCAAGTTTGGTCGGGAGTTAGTGAAGCCATTGAATGTGATAGCAAAAAGATATGGGAGATACGGAAGCATCCGATCCCCCCCGTCTGCTTTGACCCATGACGTCACAAATATGGCGGAAACGACCATAAACGACAATTCCAATATGGCGCGTATAAAGTCGTTACATACATATTATAAAGACAAAAATACATCCAAAAACAAACACACACATTTCACAAAAAGCCTAATGACTCTAACGGGACAAGCTCAGGAAATTGGGGGTTTTTGGGTGGAGACAAACTAAATTTAAACAAATTTAGGCACCCACCCCCATACAAAGCCACGCAAAACGGCGAAAAAAAATTGACATCACAAAACTCACCAAATACCACAAAACACTGTATTATCTGGAATCGGACACTTCCCTTGACCTATATAGATCTACAGCAGCTCACGATCCAATAAATTGGGATCGAACACTTCCCTTGACCTATATAGCTTAACAGCAGCTCTCGATCCCATCTCCCAATACAAACACCAACATACACCACCAAACATTACGAACGGACACTTCCCTCCAACTATATAGCTCAGCAGCAGCTCCAAATCCCTTAACCTATGTAACTCAAAAAAAATCTCCCAATACCAATATCAACCTTCACAGCCACAAATTTCAATGAAACACTTCCCTAGACCCCAAAACACACACACACACACACACACACACACACACACACACACACACACAAAAGAAAGTTCCAGCCCCACAAACTAGATTGGCCACCACAATCTCACACACACACACACACCAATGAAAAAATACTAAACCAAAATAAAAACCCAACCCACCCACACCTCAAACCCCCCCCCCCTCCCGGTCAACCAACCCAACCTCCCCCTTGATGACCCCAAAATAAAAAACCCACAAACTAAAACCAAATGCAACATAAAAAAATCTCAATCCCACACTAAAACTCAACAGAAACTTCAACAAAATAGATCCTCCACAACTAAAACAAAAACCAAACACACTCCCCCCCTCCCCACCTTAACAAATACTCTACAACAAAATAAACCACCCACCCCACCCTGAGCCGCAGCCACCCACCCACCTACCCAGACCACCCTAACTAACTACTTTCAGCCTATATATTTTACCCACAGCCCTTAAGAAAACCCGAACACAATAGCCCTCTGGGACACTCTTCCGCCAACAGTACTCATCTAAATGAGACTGAAGGTTAAATCCCCTCTCACCCAACCCCCTATACGAAGAAAAAGCATCAGAAACTATTGTGGACCCCGGCTCTATATATTCCTCAATTAACCCCACTAATTCGGCCTTGGACCTCCCTTCCACAAACCAAAAAACACATTTGGAACACCCCTCCCCCGGAACAACAGCCCCCCACACTCAAAAGACCAGCCACAGACTTCCCTCTCCAATACTTCCTTTTCCCAAACTGTGACCCGTCCACCTCCACAACCACCCCATGCCCCCCTCAACCTACTCATGTACTTCATAAATTCTGAACACACTTCACGACAAAACAAATACCAATCCAGTACCACAGCCTTCATTGAAAGAGGTAGTATGAGTAGCATTTTCTTTGGTGATTTATGTTTTTGCTGCTGTAGGTATTGATTCAGCGTATGTAGTTCATTTACAGTGTGACCGATATCTAGTTACATACTTGTGTACCTGATTATTAGTGCAAAATTGCAATTGTGACTAGCAAAATTGACAACAATTGGCAGAAACGATAGTTGAAATGTAGACCTGTTCCTCATACTAAAATTTGCGTGTTTAGCATGATCTCCATTTCATTTTCACATTTATTAATCTCTTATGCCAAATATGGTAATGGAGAATCCTGGCAGGAAGCAAATAATTAGGAATAAATGTAACAACTCACTCAATAGTACAAGTGTTGATTTTTAGCTATGGAAAGTGCGTAAACAAAACAGAACTTCCAGATGAATCCTTTTTAAGAGAGAGTCTCTCTCTCTCTCTCTCTCTCTCTCTCTCTCTCTCTCTCTCTCTCTCTCTCTCTCTCACACACACACACACACACACACACACACACACACAGCTACATTGTACTGACAATGTTGGAACTGGATGCCTCTGCTATTTGATGAGTTTTTACCTGTTATTGCTAGATTATTTACATTACACCAGTGCTTTCCATTACTATATGTAAACTTACAAGAAAAATTAGTACACTTGGAAAGACTGTAGAGTTTGATCCATTGACGGCAACTGGAGGATAGCAGATGTACTGATAATGGTTTCACCGTCGTCCATCAACAGATATCGTAGTGGCATAGCTATCAGTGCATCATCTGTGTCTGCCCTATAATAGGGAATGCTCACAGCCAGAAGGATCAGTGTGGCGCAATAGTATGGAGCAAGCAGGTAAACATGGCACTGAGATGCACTGAGAAAATTTGGAAGGAGTCAGATTGTGACCTTCCGAGTGACAGGATTTCATCTAGGAGAGTTGGCACACAATTGCACACAATTTGGATGTACTGCATGAGTTGTGCAGTGATGCTGACATTAGTGGTCACATGCTCACGCCTGTAGATGAGGTCCTGGACATCCACGCAGCAGAGAAGGCTGCCAGGATTGTCATATTGTAAGGGCAGCAGTGGCAGATCATACAGCTACCACTGAACAGATAAGAGGGCTTGTGGGCCCAGAAGTGTCAAAACAAACTATTGTGAACTGGTTGTTAGCAGTGGGACTATGGGCATGCACACCTCTAGCCCATCTTCCTTTTATGCCACAGCATTGAACGTGCACGACTAGACTGGTGCCGTCAGAGGGGCACTTCAAAGGTGGAATGGCATGCCGTCTTCAGCGATGAATGCTTATTATGCCTGCTCGCAAGTGATTGTCGTTTGTGCATAAGACGGAGACATGGTGAGACTGCATTCGTCAAAGACATACTAGTCCAGCCCAGGCCCTATAGCTGGGGGTGCGATAAGCTACAATTCTCATTCAGCTTTGATGTTTCTGGAGGGACTGCTAACCAGCACTAGGCATGTGCAGAATGTTGTTAGACCTGTTCTGCCATTTTTGCAAAAGGAGGGTGCTATGTTGTTCCAACATGATAATGCTCAGCCACACACTGCTGGTGAATCTTAAAAAGTGATGTGCAAGACTTGCAGCAACTTCCCAGGCAACGTGATCCCCAGACTTGTTTCCAGTCGAGCGCATGTGGGTATATGATGGGATGAGAAGTGATCCGTATGAACCATCAGCCGACAACACTTACAGAACTACGTGGACAGGTGTAACAGGTGTGCCATGATGTATCTCAGAGCAATAATCGCCAGTCAGCTCCTGCATTGCCGCCTATGTATGCTACGCCACATACCAATATGGTTATTTTAGGATGGGTCGGTGCCTGGTGGAATTGGAAACCCTTAAAAGGCAGTACTAATTTTATTATTTGTTTACTTATAATTGTTTTGCATTTTGATAGTGTAATATGGGCCTTAGTGAAAACATAAATAAATAATAAACATAAGCCATTTCCCATAATCAGTCTACCTTATGAGTAGAAACTGGTAACTGAAGTGGCTTGGTGAATGAAAAATTGGATTATTAGCATTTGAAGTGTTGCATTCCTATTATGCAGTCTAGCTGTGTTTTATGGTTTCATTGAATTTTGGAATGAATAGCTGGGTTGTTTCCTTGTGTGTCACCCTATGCTCATCTCCACTAGCCTGGAATCAGGGAGACATCAGAGTATTTTCCTCTGGAAACTTATGAACACACTAATTAGGCACCAAAATTTTAGTAGTGGTAAAAGTTTTGGCTGTAGTGTAGAGACATTATAGTGGTGTTAGTGGTAGTAGTACAGGTTTCTCCTCTAGTGCAAATAATGTGTTGCAAGAACACAGTAGAGTGAGTTTGAAATGGGGCATGAAAATCAAAGCAACCTGCTGTCATAAAAAATGACTGAAGAATTTTGCAGTGTGTGTCAAATGGCTGCTTCAGTTGGTAGTGCTGATGATAAAATCAGGCTGGATAAATTACGAATGTTCTGAGATTTGAGAGAAATGTTACTCTTAAACTGCTTAACCAGATTGAGGTTGAAATGTAATTGTAGACAGCGTGCAACAATAATAAAATTTTTAAAGGCATCTTTATTTCAAATTGAATTTTAAAATTTATCATTTCAATTAATTATTTTTATCCAAATACAGTAAAATATAAACCTTCCTCTGTTGTGCAGAAAATATCAGATATTGTACTTTCCAATAATAAATATTTCGAAATTCATTAATGTGTATGGATTTTGCGATAAAATTGTAGTTGGACTTGCTCATAGACTCTTCAGGCTAACAGTGAGTAGTATTTAATTCCTAAGCAGAGGTTATGCTCATTTAGTTTCAGGATGCGCATATCATAGCCCAAGTAGATCCCACTTTTATCAGAGTTTTTCTCATACTCCTGTAATGTGAGATGATTGATCAGATTTGGAAGTAGTGAGGAAATGCCTTGTAAGCCTTACAATCCAGGAAACGATAGAAAGAGCTCGGTGGTAAACAGACTTGTATAGGACACTCATATTTTTGATTTGGCATGTGATGTGTTCTTGCTTGAGGTGGAAAAGGGACTGATTTATGCCCTGTTACAAAGAATAGAACTAGGTACAGCGGGTCAGGTCAGGCAGAGATGTTCACTGTGGATGTTCTTGGCAAAGATAGAAGACAAAATGTTCCCTGTTTGTGCATTGTTGGCCACATATTTGGTTCTTTGGAAGTTCAATATTTTACATTTCATTGTCACTTTATCCTTTCCTGCAATCCCTATCCTGTGCTTGGAATTACACAACTTTCCTTTTGAAAACTAACTTGTTGAAGTTAATGACAATGATGAAGTCTTCTGCCCTCTACATTTGAGCAGCCTTCTTTCAATAAAGTGTGAGACTCATTAGGAAAATGAAGAATGTTTTTGTTTTGGCACATGACCTCATCTACTCTCACTGTTGACGTCTCTTCCTACCTTTTTACACGTTTGCTTCAGTAGGGCAGCAGCTATGACCCGATGCAGCCACTTATTGCTCAGCTGTGCTACTTCAAATGTGTGCAAAATTGACAATCCCACTGTGTGCTGAGGTGCGCAGTGTTACCTGCTTTTTAAATGCGCATAAAGTCTGGCTTGTTGAAATTTATAGACAGATAACTGAGATTGTGGTGGATAAGTGAAGCATCAGTTCGGAAGTGATGTATCGTCTTTAGTGGTGGACGGAAGAGTGTTCAGACAAACATCGCTCAAGCAGGGCTTCAGTGCTGCCTGGCAGACTCAAAGCAACGATTGAAACAAAAATCCAAGCAGATGAGTGCTTCAGTTAGTGGAGTGCAATAATTCTTTCCAGGCATTTAAAGAATTGCTTTGTGTGAGATTTAGAGCAAATCTGGGCTATAAAAAAGTGTGTGCCAGGTGGATTCCTCTAATTTTGTCAGGCAAATGCAAAACTAAGCTAATAGCAGCTGGAGGGACATTCCTCAGTCGCTATGAAAGGGATGGTGATGAATCACATTGTCACTGGTAAGGAGACTTGGATATCACATTTCACATCTGAAATAAATCCCGCACCTGGCCAACTTGATATAGGTTTTCTGCGATTTCTTTAAATCACTTCAGGAAAATTCCTGGTTCAGCCACTTTCCTGAAACCAACCAGAAATAAAGCTCCAGTCAATGGAATGGCATTATTCGCAATCCCTAACAAAACCATAAAAGCAAAACAAATTTTGAGCACCAGTAAGATTATGGTTACAGTGTTTTGATATTGTAAGGGAGTTCTGCTCATTGACAACATGCCTAGATGTGAGAGTGTAAGTGCAATAGTCTGTCAGTTGCTTCAGCGACTTGATTTTGCGTCTCCACTTGCAGCGGTAGTTACGCAAGTTTTTCTTTGGTGGGAAATGTTTCATCAGCCACCATAAAGTCTGGACCTAGCCTCAAGTGAATCACTTATTCCCCAAATTGCAAGATTTTTGAGTGGACAACGCTGTGGAAGTAATGATAAACTTAAAGAAGCTGTTAATTTGTGGTTCAACGGCTTGGCAGCAACTGAGTATGCAGAAGGCATAGAAAAGCTGGTAAAATGGTATAAGTGCCCAAATTTGGTCGGATGCTGGATAGTGTATTATAAAAGTGTATCCTGTTCATAGGTTCTAGAATACAACATGCAAATGACCATGTGATTTTATGATAAATAAGTTGCCAGTACATATTGCATACTGAAAAATTAACTTTAAGGTACTGATTTATATGATCTTGATTTCCATAGATTTGTTGCACTATGTATGCATTTTAGTGATGAAATTTTCTGTCATTTGCATAATTTAACACTTTATAATTGAACTGTTGTATGTCTTTAATGAACACACTGATAACAAAATAAAAATAATTCATTTTAAGTATTGTATGCTGTTTGTGATTCATAGCTTCCTAATTTTGTGAACTATAAGAAACAAGTTTGCTTTTTTGAGAGTTACTCTTAGTTAAGCTACTGCTGATCTAAGAGAAGGGGTCCAAGCATAGACTTTAACTAAGCATTTGCTCCTAGGTCGCCAGAGAAATGGAGTCTGCCCATCACATTTTTGCCGGGGGGCCGGTAGTGTTGCAAGAAAAGCATTACAGTCCTTAGAGCAACTGAAGCTGATTGAGCGAACTGGTGATGGTGGACGCCGACTAACTGAGCAGGGCAGGCGGGATCTTGATCGCATTGCTGCTCAGGTTCGCCAGAAAAAAACACTGGAATAAACGATACTTTTGTATGTTGTATCTAAAAATAAAATCTATATTGTAAAGACATCCGACTGTTTTTTCTTTATTCGAGCTATGTTGTTACCTAGTTCTTGTACTTAGTTGTGATCTTACATGATTATTTTTAGTGTTTTAAAGTTCAGTGCATTCAGTAAAATGTTTTTTTAGTATGGCGTGTTTTGGCAGCATGCTTCCATCATAAGATGGATTTGTAATTAAAATGAAGTGAAGTTAGTTTCCTTTTTTGTTTATGCCAGTGAGGTTTTGTTTTTAAGAAGATAAATTTTTGATGGTAAATTCGTTGTCTAGCACACAGAGCACAGTACAAAGTAAATCAGAACTTAACACCTACACTGTTTTTTGTTTACCGTAATTCAAAGACTTGGATTGATGTAAACAAATTTTGGTGGTGGCCATGCTTACTGGTAGGCAGTTGGTTGGTTGTCGTGTTGACATGAAAACTGTGCAGTGATTGCAACACAGGTGGTATGTGACATTGCTGCTTTCATAGACAGCCCTGTCTCTGATGGGGTAGGATAAGCCTGTAACAGGTCTGGTTAGGAAGTGCTGGTTATATATATCGGGCAGGTCTTGCACCTGGGTCTTCCACAGGGATATGAGCCATGTTGTAAGGGAGTGGGAGTGGCATATGGATGGACCAAGAGGTTCGGGGGGGGGGGGGGGGTGCTAAAGTTACCACTTTAGGATGGGTGGGAATGATCTTCAACGGTTCAACGGGATGTCCCTCATTTGTGAACATGGTGATATATAATCAAAGATCTGGCCAAGCATATGGTTCATTTGTTCCACTCCAGTATGATAATGGATGACGAGGGTGATAGACCTGTCCGACTACTTAACAACCTCTACTTTACATGTGCAAAATGTATTCAGGCATTTACATATTTCAAATTTGGAGCTTGTTTAATAAGGGCATATGCAACCAATTGTGAATACCATCGTATTTATTTTATGTGGGAAGTGCACCAAAATAATTATAAATGAAACATTGTGGTTCTATTTTAAGTATGGTGTGGTTTTATATTTTGTTTTTAATGGGTCATATGGTGTTTGGAACAGTGACACGGTATGTCAAACCTGACAGCCACAGACCTAGGGACCCAGCAGTAAATTGATCAGCATACATAGCCTACAGAGGGCAGTACTCTTAAGATGCTCAGATATTTGGCTTTTTTGTGATGACTGGGAATGTGGAAAATTAATATCTCTAGCTTAATATTCCCTTCGATATCGTCAGCTTCAGTTATTTACTTTTGTGTTTTGGTACTAACATTTCTAGTTGGACACTTTAGAGTGTGTGTGTGTGTGTGTGTGTGTGTGTGTGTGTGTGTGTGTAACATTGTATCATTCATATTGTTAATAATGAAGATGGCAGAGGGTGGAACCTGGTGCTAGCTGATAATGTACTCTTAATAGTGAGAAGTGATCCCCTGACATATCATGCCGTCCAATGTCTCATGGCCTGCTTGTCAAATGCTTCAGAGGTTTATAATTTAATCCAGGGCATAGAGCAGACTGGCAGTGTGGAATTTTAACTACCACAATGCCTCTCATTAGCTGTAGTTTGTTTTTATGCTTTCCTGTTACCTTTACTTTGAAATGTATATTGAACAAAGCACTGGTTTTTTTTCTGCAATGGAAGTGAAGAAACATTGTGCATCATTTGTCACACGGCCAGAAGAGGAACACAAGGATTACTGCATGTATACTGAATTATTACTTTATGAAGCAGGAGTATTGTGTGCAGGAATTCTTAAAGACAAAAACTAACTCCCAACATGGATGCCATGCCGCTAGAGCTAGTGGGCAATGAAATAAATGAAACCAGACATGGACGCAGACTCCATTGGGCCTGAGGGGCCCGAGCTCCTTCTAAAATTCGTTTGGGGAGGCCCCCCCACCCTCGCTCAGCAATTTAAGAAAATTATTGGTTATATTATGCTTTGTAATATCACAAAATTTTGTTGGAATTTTTTATTTTCTTTGTTTGACGATAGTTACTTTTCAAAATACATTCAACAATGAGTTAAAACAAATAATTATCATGCGAATCATGATAGTTTTACGGTGCTGCGAGCACACTTAGAATTTATCCCGGTGCACGAACCTTCGGGTAAAGTCTGGCGGCCACAGTGACTCCAAAAGGACTGGAGCAGAAGCACCTGGAACCCTCCACCTTGCGTCGCCTTGACGCTTAGAGACATTGACGCCTTGGCTGTATAAAGCCCACCCTGCTGTTGCAGTCATTCAGTGTGGATAGTTTCATTCAGTGTTTAGTGTTCTGACTTGTGTTTAGTGGACTATTTTATATGACTATTTTATTCGTTTACATTAGTCTCTTAGTGTATTCTTTAATCATCAACGAAGACTTTATTGGCTGAAATGAGACCCCCCAGCACTGAATCACAAATTCTGTTTAGTATTTTAAAAGATGTTTTTGCTTGTCCTGATTTGTCAATGGATAACTTATGAGGACAGTGCTATGATGGTGCTTCGAATGTGAGAGGTAAGTTCAAAGGACTAACAATGTTAAGTTTTCAATATACAACCAAAAGCATGTTATGTGCACCGCACTGCTCACAGTTTAAACTTGGTAGTTATATACAGTCTCTGCCATCTTGTGTCAATGAGTGATGATATGGCTTTAGCCAAGGACTTAATAAACACCGTAAGGGAATCTAACAAAAGGATGGGACTTTTCAGAAGCATACGCTGTGATAGTGCCAACGACCAAGCTGGTCTACGACCCCTTTGCCTGATTTGATGGACTATGCGAGCTTCTAGTATCTTGAGCATATTGAAAAACTTTGAAGAACTTCTTGATGTTTTGAAACATTTTCTGCAGAGGACAAAACAGAGGCAGATTACAAATGTGCAGGCTACCTTGAGTCAATGTTACAATTCAAGACTTATCTTTTTACATCTTTATTGCCATGCAATGAACCCAGTAGATGTCAATGAAAAAATTCAATGCCCTCATCTAATTGTTGATGATCTTGAAAAAATACATGAGGACTTGATGTGTATATTGAATGGAAGGTGTGATAGTTTCCAACAATTTTGCAAATTGTGTTTAAAAGAAAAACCTTCGCAAGTCGATGATCTTTCACTTCCTCGGAATCAAAGTATACCAAAGAAGCATGAAAACAACGAAGCCAGCTCACCGCACACTTTCAATACCCCAAAGGAATACTACAAAACTATTTACTTTGAAGTTTGTGAAACGATACAATCTTGCATTACTGAGCGGTTTGCTTCAACTGGATTCGCAGGTCATTGCAGTTGAACAAAGAGTGCTTGCTTTTAGTAAACAGAGGTGAAACAAATTTGGAAAAATCAACTGAGTTTTTAAAAAAGACTTTGACACTGAGAGACTGCACTTACACTTGAATATGTTTGCTGATATCGTTAATAAAAAAACAACTGGTCTTAAAAAACATGCGTGATGTAAGAAGTACATTACACAAGAGACAGCAGTTGGAGAAATGTTATGTGAAGTAGTGAAGTGCGTTAAGCTTCTCCAGGTAGTCCGATCACGACAGCAGCAGCAGAACGGTCATTTAGCGCCCTGAAATGTCTGAAGTCGTATCTCTGATCAACAATGGGACAGAAGCGATTAAACAGCTTGGCTGTTCTTCATGCCCACAGAGATGTTTTGGATTAATTGGATATTCGACCAGTCATCAACTACTTCATATTCACTAATCCAGTTAGACGTTTGACATTAGCACATTTCTAAAGACACTCTAGCCCTAACAATGGCATTTAGAGCAATATTAAAAATCTTTATAAAATAGAGAATTAAATACACACAGTGTTAAATTTTCAGTTTCGAAATGTTAATACTGATTTAGTACTTTATTGCTGTTTTAGTTATTTACAAAGACTTAAATATTTTTATGGTGTAATACCCAATTAAAACCAGCTATTTACATACTTTTTGTCTGAAAGTAGTAGGCATACTGTATTAACTTCATCAACTGTATTATAGCATTAACTTTGAGATATAGTTTTTATTTAATGGACCCTGAGCCTTAATAAGAAGTAAGTATAAATTAGCTATGTCACTTATTAATCAAAGTGCTATTACTGTGCGACAGCAGTATTTTATGTTTTATTCTTTTAATGATAGTTAAGGATTTATTTAAATATAATTTCAGTCTTTTCAGGGCTACATATTCACTGCTCTGCAATAGTCTATAAGCATGATTGTTACAGTAAATTAAATTAGCTTTTTATGAAAATGGGGTGTGTGTTTATTTTGTTTCTTTTTTCAAAGACAAAAAAGTCAGGCTTGTAGAGTTTCCCAGAGTGTGAAGTTATCAAGAGTCCGGTTTTTGGGGTTCTAATGTTTATCAGTCCGCCCTAATAGCTGAGTGGTCAGCATGGTGGTCTGTCATGTGAAGGAGCCCGGCTGATTCGGAGATTTTCTCCACTCGGGGATGGTATTTATAAGTCGGCGCCCCTGGTACCAGATGTATTGGCTCACTGTATTTCAGTCCATTTGAACACACCACCTTAATGTGATGTAACATTTCATCCATTGCTTTGAAATAAGGTCCACTTAAGCATGTTTCGCAACAACTGTAGACATATTCTTAAAGACAAATGAGGTTATTTGCAAATCAGTCCATTGAGTGATCTTAACATGTATGAGCATGTTGTCACTGTGGAACCTGAATTGTGTGATGAGCTGTTATAAATGTGATTGACTGAGAATTGCACAGGAACTAGAGGTTGCCTTTACATACTCATTGCAAGCTAAGATTAATCAGATACACAGTGCAGGGTTAAAGTAAATGTGGATGGAGAAAGGATTAATGTGTGTAGATGATAAGGAGCTGATTATTTATCTGGAATGAGAAATCACACAATTCTCAGCTTTTTCAGCTATTCAGTGCAAAGAGACATATGGGAGCAAAATCATTCAGTATGTTAGCTGCTGTGTAACTCTAAATATTCCTGAAACATCCAAATGATATCACCTTTCTGTTAACACTTATTTCAATATTTCAAATTTGAAAAATCTCTTTCTATAGCTGTAGTATGTGAAGAAGAGGTGAAGTATTCAAAATAGTAGTCACTTGGGCAGGTAGTTTGATTGTACCAAAGCCTCAGTGGACTGCTACATACACATGAAGAATCTGAATCACAAAAATTCTGGTAGTTGGGCAGCCAAGGACTGCGTGAAACTAAATGTGGTAACAGTATGGTATGGTACATCTCTGACAGATGCACATCCACGAAGCTTTTGCTAAGTTAAGTGATTAATATTGAAGTAAGAGCTAATTTAGTTAATATTATTTTTTAGACTAGTGCATTTACTACTTCTCTAGGCTATCTATTAAAGGTTTCACTTCTCTATATTAAGTGTGAAAAGAAAGTATTTCGCAAAGGTTGGTAGTAGTTTGTTTTGTTCACATTTTAGGCATAAATTTAGTGTGAATGTAGATCTTTATTTTTGACTAGACGAGCAGTTAAAAGTTAAATTAGTTTTTGTAGTTAGTTAAAGCTTTTGAAAGTAAAAGTCTGTTTGCACTAGCATTTAGTTATGTATTAGTACAGTTTGCGAAACTTCAGTGCTCTTGTGCCAAGCTATTTTCTGCTTTTGTGTAAATTTTTCTATCGAACCAGGTGTGACAAATGTGCCATAGAAATTTGAAGGTGTGGGCATTCTGTGAAGACTGTAGGTTACAGTCTCATTGGGGCAAATGTAGAGGTGAGGAAACGGGGGTAGACAATGAGGCTCTTCCGTGGCAATGTAGGTTATATAGAAAGGACAAAAATCAGTGAACTGGAGGCAAAAATTTGTGCTCTTAAGGCTGAATTAGAAAACGCAAATTTGGAATTACGTAGGCTAAGGGAGGAAAAAGAGACAGTGTGCTGGGAAAAGGTAGCAAGCAAAGGACGAAAAAGGGAAACTGTTGAAAAAAAACTTTCGAAATTCAGTTAACGAATCATGGATAAAGGAGTTGTCATTTATGCAAAACAAGGCTATACATACAAAACTGTAGAAGCAAGCAAATTTTGTGTCGATCAGCACTTTGAAGTTTGTGCAAATGAACTACAACTATATAATGTAATGTTGATATTAGCGACAGTGTACAGGTCAACATTAGGAGATTGGGAGCTACTCACAAAAAAGCTTCACTCCCTATTATGCTGTCTGTCAGACAGCATAATACTCTGTTGTGATTTCAGTGTAAACTTTCTAGCCAATTCTGATAGGAAAAATGAACTAGAAGTGTTATTAATGACATATAATTTACATCTACAACTACATATATACTCCACTAGCCACCAAGCGGTGTATGGCGGAGGGCACAATTGGCGCCAAAAATCACCCCCCTCCCCCCTGTTCCACTTGCGGATCGCCTGAGGGAAAAACAACTGTCTGAGCGCCTCAGTACGAGCTATAATTTCCCTTATCTTTGAACAGTGATCATTGCGCGATTTGAAAGTTGGTGGTAATAATATATGCTTTACATCCTTGGCGAAGATCAGATTTCGGAATTTATTGAGCAGCCCCTTCCGTTTAGTGTGTTGTCTATCTGTGAGTGTGTCCCACTTCAAACTTTCAATGAGATTTGTAACGCTCTCGCGATGGCTAAATGTACCAGTCACGAATCTTGCCGCTCTTCTTTGGACCTTCTCAATCGCTTGAATCAGACCCAACTGGTAAGGGTCACATACAGACAAACATTACTTGAAGACTTAGAATCCGTTATCAATTTCCCTACACATATAGATCAAGACTGTAGCACTGTAATAGATAATGTATTTGTACAGCAAGAGGATGTAAAACTAACACTTGCTTTCCCTGTGATAAATGGGCTATCAGACCATGATGCACAATTGATTAACTTACAAAACTTGGCAGGGTGTAAAGTTCAGAATTCATTAAGTGAAAGTGTAAAGTTGCTGAACCCGGTACCTATAGAGCACATCAGAGAAAGTGTAAGAAACGGTAATGTAATGAGCCAAATGCTGATGAGAAATGCAACATATGTATTGAAAAATTTATCTCTCTTTCTTAACATTTGTGTCCAAAAAAATTACCAAATGTGAGACTAAACAGTTTTCAAAGAAACCTTGGATTAGTACAAGTATTAAAGTGTCTTCAGAAAGAAAAGAAAACTTCATGAGACAGCAAGAACTAGTAAAGACACAGAAGTAATTTTACACTATAAAAATTATTGTAATATACTGAGAAATATTGTCCGAAAATCAAGAAATATGTATGTTAGAGATGAAGTTAACAACTCGAGCAATAAAATCAAGTCAATATGGGCTGTCGTTAGAAGGGAGACAGCAAAAGTAACCACTGGTGTTGATAGTATTACTATTACAGAGAATGAGACGATCTGAACCAACAATACACAAGTAGCTAATGTATTTAACAACCATTTCTTATGTGTAGGTGAAAAAGTTGGTGAGGATAGTTCAAAAGAAAAAGCCAAGCAGTACATGGAAGAGTCAGTTTTGAACAATCTTAGTCAGATTAATTTTCACGTAACAACCTTTTGCGAAATAAGGAAAATCATTAAATGTTCTGTTGGAGTAGATGACATCTCTAACAAGATATTAAAATAATGTGGAGCAGTTACAGCTGATGCTCTGAGTCACATATGTAATGCATCATTAACTCGAGATATTTTACCAGACATGTTAAAATGTGCCATTGTCAAGCAAGGTCCGGTGAACCGGCCAGTCTGTGGATGGTTTTTAGTCAGTTTTCCATATGCCTCAGCGAATGCGGGCTGGTTTCCCTTATTCCGCCTCAGCTACACTATGTCAGCGATTGCTGCGCAAACAAGTTCTCCACGTACGCGTACACCACCATTACTCTACCATGCAAACATAGCGGTTACACTCGTCTGGTGTGAGACGTTCCCTGGGGGGGGGGGGGGTCCACCCTGGGTTCGGTGTGGTGCAGTGAAGGGGTGAAGTGGACCTTGGTAGTCGTCATGGGGTTTTGGACCACTACGCCTGCGGCGGGGACGGAGCCTCTCCATCATTTCTAGGTCGCTGGTTAACATAAAATACAACACAAATCACAGTTTGGATTTCAAAAATGCTGTTCCACTAAGACAATAATATACCATTTCACTGCCCATGTAAGAATGCCTTTAAATAGTAAAGTGTCACCAACCGGAATCTTCTGTGACTTATCCAAAGCATTTGATTGTGTGAACCATGACATTATGTTACAGCAATTATGGTATAAATGGAACAGCATATCTACAGAACAGGAAGCAAAAAGTTCCTTTATAAGGTTCAAGTGATTTAATTAAGTTTGCCACTTCATCTAACTTGTGTGTTACACAGGGTTGGATCATGGGTCCCTTCTGTTCTTGATATATTTGAATGATCTCCCTTCTTATCTGAAACAAGAAGCTAAACTGACACTGTTTGCTGATTATACACGCATCATTATTAATGCTGTAAAAGAAACTCCAATAGAAAATGACGCAAATAATGTCTTTGGAAAAGTTATTTATTGGTTTTCTGCGAACTGGCTTGCTCTGAACTTTGAAAAAACACAGTACATGCAATATTCTGTTGCAAGGAGCACAGTTCCTTCAATAAATATAACACATCAACAGAAGTCAGTAGCCAGGGTACAGCATCATAAGTTTTTGGGAGTACATAGACAAGAACCTTAATTGGAAAATTCATATTTTGGATCTCCTAAAGTGACTAGGTTCAGCAACTTTTGCAATCAGAATAATTGCCCATTTTGAAAATATAGAAATTAGTAAGCTAATGTACTTTGCATGCTTTCACTCTCTGATGTCACACAGAATAATATTTTGGGGTAACTCAACAATCAGGCAAGAAGTATTTACTGCTCAAAAGTGGTTAGAATAGTGTATGGGGCTCATAGTCACACATCTTGTTGGCATCTGTTTAAAAGGTTTGGAATTCTTACAACAGTACATTTACTCAGTAATGGAATTTGTTCTCAACAACATGGATCAGTTTAAAAAACAATAGTGACATTCTTTATTATAATACTAGAAAGAATGTCTTACACTATTGTCTACTTAACATATCATTGGCACAGAAAGGGGTAAAACATGCTGCTTTAAAACTTTTCGATAAATTACGATATGAAATAAAATGTCTGATAGACAGCAGTAATAGTTTCAAAAATAAATTGAAATAATATCTCCTTGACAACTTATATACCATAGATGAATTCCTAAGTAGGAATAAACAAATCTATATGTAAAATATATGCATTTTGTGCCATTTGAGGGAATGGGGTAGGTAATAAAAAATTTTAAGCTTAAAAATAAAGAACGTTAATTCATGTATGCATTCTTATGCACTTGACCGGTCCACATCATAACGGTTACCATGAGATTGAGCAATGGAACATGTAACTAACTACTGTGAAGTAACTTTGGACCATGAGGGTTCCTCATGGAAATTGGTAAGTAGTAGCTTTCAAATGTGAAATCCTGTTCTGTTCTCAAACTCATGTTGTATAGGAGTGATAACACCTAATTAAATGAGTTGTTGTGATTGGTTTGAAAAAATTCTGTTCATCCGATGGTTAAATGTAGGTACGTTCACCTGAGAAGTTGAGTGATCAGTCCGATTGCCATGTAAAGAAATTGTGTGAGATTGTCGGTAGTGCAATTGATTTTTTTCTGCCCCGTGGTTGTAGTAGTGTGAGGGATATTTCCCATCGGTGGACTTGAGTGGGTGCACATAACTTCACAGAGCCAATTGAGGAGCAATTTGCATGAGAAGTAGTGACTCCAGAGGGCAGGAAGCTAACAACAGCTTAAAATGTGGTATGCTAATCACATGCCCACTCCATAGTGTATATGATCATGGAAGTGAGGCTTTTAAGTTGTTCAAATTTTTGCATACTATGGTTTTAGTACATGCTCTATTAACCCATTAAGTTGTGAGGTAAGATTGTAAAGTAAGTTCTACTCTTCAGTGATTGATGAGCATTTATAGTAGTTGGAATTTTTAAATTATGCCAAAATGCAGTGATTTATCAAATCATACTTGAAAAGAACCAGCTGTGCTGTAATAGTTTTCATGCAGAAATGTTTAATTCTAAAATGGGTAACAATAAGAAGCAAAATTTCATGACTATGGTAAGATAATTAGAAGTGTTACAATGGTAGGAATGAATATTCCCAAGTATTTTGTGTAATTTATTGGACATTTCAGTGATGCTAATAATTAGTGTATAGATTAACAAGGATTGCAGGAGCACTAGGACCAAGTAGAAAGGTTGTTCTCTCATACTGTAGCCCTGACTAAATGGGATACACTATTCTATGCACAGAGCTAAACTACAGACATAATTTCATCAAGGAAAATGAAACAGAAGTTTTTGAAATAAGGAAAATGTGTAGACATAATTTAATATTGTACTGTAAATCAGAGAAGTTTTTTAGACAACTAGAGAGATGAATCTGCAACGAGACGAGCAATGGTGTGATATCCAGCAGCAAGCAGCAACGCATCACGTAATGCACCAGCCGAAAGCAATCGTCCAGCTGCATCTGTGTGTACATTGTACATTTAGAGCTTATTTTTGTGTTAGTGCATGTATGCACTGCTCGAGCAGTTAGGGAGGTTAGAGAGCAGAGTGACAACACAGCTATACTCCAGTGATGCAACAAACTCACCAGTGTAGAGCATTGGTTGCAATGAGAGGATAACAAAAGATTAAAATGAACAAGCTATATTCCCATGCTGTATTATAAACATTGAGGTATGAAGTAAGAACTTTCAGAATATGAGGTGAACCAAACAAAATACTGAAATTTAAGTTGCACGACCAGATGAATTGACAATTTCTTCTGGGAGAAAGCACTCTTACTGGCATTCTTAAATCTACTTTGGTTCCCATTATATCTACAAAACTAATGAGATAAGGTAGCAAATGTTTGCTGAATGGAATGTTCCCATGTTATGGAAGCACCAATGCTATACAAATGATAGATATTCATTGCAGTGAAAATTTGAGACCAAGGAGTTTGGTAGATGCATTCAGTAAAATCAGATCTAACTGCTGAGTCATTGGGTTTAGTATGCTATGAATGGAAATTTATTTCCTGTACATAGTTGAAGTATGGCATGATACGCATAGCAGGTGTTCATATCACACTATCAACGTGTTTTTATATGGGAAGGGGAAGACATATGTTTTTACAAACAAACACAAACTTTTGTAAAACCACAATGATGCCAGGAATAGTGAACTTTCAAAACATTTTTCATGCAGTTTTCAAGTGGATGTGATGTAAAATTGTTAGTGCACAGTTATCTAAAGCATTAAATGTGTTGGTTTTGTTCTGTTGAACAAAATTTTCCATTGAAGTGAGTGATATTTGTGAGGTCAAAATTGGATAAGATAAGTTCATGCGTTCTGTTCATTAGTACTAGGAATTATTTCTTGTGTCTGAGCTTAAACATACTGGCAGGAGATGATAAAATGAAGTGCAGGCAGCTGAAATCACCACACACAAGAAGCTATATCACATAAGAACCCAAAGTGAATAAACGTGTCATTGATCCTGCGGTAATATTAATGTGACATATTCAGTACATTCTTTAAAAAATGGTAGTGTGTGTGTGTAAGGTTATGTAGCTGTTGAATTTTGACTAAAGGTGTGCAGAATGTCATTTTAACTTAGTATAGGACATTGTTTGGGCAAAAACCTCAGGCCAAGAGAGTAAAGTGGAATACAGTTTTCTCTCTGTTGTAATTGTTTATGCACCAGTATCTGGCTAAGCCCACTATAATATAATGCTGTAATATTCCACTCACTGGAAGTTGCTCTGCTTGGAAATGAGGTCCACTTAAACATGTTTTGCACTACTTGTGCACATGATCCTAAAATCAAAATACAATTTAGAAGATTTGTGAACCAATCCAGTGTTTGTGAGTTGTCACTGTGGATCTTGAATCATGGTCTGTTATAAATGTAAAATGTGATGGAACGTTAAATTTTAGTCTGCCTTCCTGTGGTACTACATTATCAGTGTGTTTGGAAAAGGAACTGACTAGAAAATGCCACTTTCACTATAAAATGCTCTTTTTTTTATAGGACAGTGCCCCAGCTGACAGGGACAATTAACAAGGTCCAAAATGGCCCACCATCCATTTTATTCTCTGGTTTAATTTCTAATAATTTGTTCTTGTTCATGACATTAAAAAATTTGGCTGCTTGGAAGACATTTTCATAAAACAAGGATATGATCAACCACAAAACATATTTCATAGACTGTAACAAAATCTTCTTTTCTAATGGGGCGAGAAAAATTGGGATTTTGTTGCACCGAGTGTGATGTCGGCAAAGGATAATGAGTTGAAATGTAAATATATTTTTAAAACTTGCTCTATTTTTTCTTTTTTTTTTCAGACTTACCAACACACTAATTGAGTAATGATTGATGTAACTGCCGTCTACCACAACCCATAGTAGTCCTCTCATTTATACCCAAATAAATTTGTGCGGTAGAATGCCTACTTGCTGTGTTAAATATGCAGGTGACTGTGCCACTTAAATCTTTTGCTACTATCCTGACCTGGGATGCAGCAATTTTCTTGTTGATAGTGCACCTTGTAAAGGTGATGCTTTTGCACTCCACATTGAATAGCCTTTTATCCCACTTAACATTTGTAAGCTATGGTTAGAGCCAGATGCTCTCCTTCAGCCATTTTCCACACCATTAAGTTTGTTAGTGAGTTTCTCAGCCACAAGACATTCAGTCCAGCTTTTTCACTGTTACCTAGCCAGAGGGTGTTAACCCTGAGAGTAGCAGTAACGCATTAGTCAGGAATGAACAACAAAGAATATCTGTCTTGATGACACACAGCGCAGTGATGTGAAATATGCTCCTGTATCTCAACATTTATAATGTAGGCATATGTTTCATAATGCATGCAGCCTGCAGGATGTGGAATAAGTCAATATACACATTAACATATGAGGCAAACGTCACAGAAACTTTAATCTGTGTGTGGTATTAATATAAACTCTTGCTACAGTGCTTAATACTGTTCACTCATTCGCCATCAACATTTAATTAAGTATATTAGAAAGTTACTACTTTGGAAATAGCTGCTACCTCCTCAGTGTTACTACACAGGGTGAGTCACTAACTGCTGCCACTCCGAAAGTATGATAGTAACAGAAAATTTTGTGGGACAAATGTTGCATGGGACAGTGGAGGTCACAATATGGTGGTTTTTCGTTGCTAGGCAGGGTCACATAAGAGATATGGAGGTCAATTTTGTTTTTTTAAATGGGATGCTATAGTTTGCTATTTATTTTCTGATAGCGGTTATTGAGACGAAACCAATGATGTGTAACAGTAAGGTCTTTGAAAGTCAACGAAGGTAACAAAGATGGCATGAACATCCATTTACAGAAGGTGTTCGAAGCGGGACCATTGCTATCAATGCATTGCTGCAATCTTCTTATCATGGATTGAGTGGTATTCCTTATCACTTCGGCACTTATCAAAGCACATGCTCTGACAATTCTCTCTCCTACATCATGCGAATAGTAAATATTTGCCGAATATGGCATATCAATCTAACGTGCCATTGACATGTAAACACCATTCGACACCTTTGCAATACAAAACTAATAGGAACAGTAAGACTAGTATCATCGAATCAAGCAAACGTGAACAATGTATTCCTTTGAAGAACAAGTCGATATGCTGTTCATTTATGGAGAATGCCAACGAAATTCAGTGAGAGCTAGAGACTTATACGCTGAAAGATATCCTCAACGTACTCACACTACACGTCATACATTTAAATATGTGTGTGGTAAATTGAGTACAACTGGATCTTAAATGCATTGGAAACCGGTAAAGGAAAGTTACTGATGAGGAAACGGAAATTGGTACTCATGCCACTATTGTTCGAGATCCTTGTGTTAGTTCACGTCAATTCACAAGGGAATCTGGCATGAGCCAGAGTAGTGTTGTTTGTGTTCTGCTTCACCATAAACATCATCCTTACCATATAAGTCTCCACAAAGAATGAACTGCTAAGGATTGTATGTGTCGCGTTGAATTCTGCCGATGGGCTCAACGTCAGATTCAGAGGGATGGCACATTTATTAATTCGATTTTATGTACTGACATTCACGAACCATAGAAACGTTAATTTGCATAACATGCATTAGTGGGCAACTGAAAATCCATTTTGGCTGCGGCAAGTTGCACACCTAAAACCGTGGTTGGTGAATGTATGGTGTGGGGTTCTGGAGGACAGGATTATAGGCCCCTATTTCATTGAAGGAAATCTTAATGGTAGGAAGAACACCACATTCCTGCAAAAAACATTAGATATGTTATTGTAAGAAATACATGTAGAAACAAGGAACAGAATGTGGTATCAACACAATGGGTGTCCGGCACATTTTTCACTGACGGCTAGAAACGAGTTGCAGAGACAATTCCCAAATCGTTGGATTGGATGCGGAGGAGATGTGTCATGGCCGGCTTGTTCGTCAGACGTGACGCCTCTGGATTTTTTCTTGTGTTGATTCGTAAAAGACGGTGTTTATAAAGACGTTCCAACTACATCTGAAGATATGCAAGAGAGAATTGTCAGAGCATGTGCTTCGATAAGTGCCAAAGTGATAAGGAATATCACTCAATCCACGATACGAAGATTTCAGCAGTGCATTGATACCAATGGTCATCACTTTGAACACCTTCTGTAAATGGACGTTCATGCCACCTTTGTGACCTTCAAAGTCCTTACTGTTACACATCTTCCAATTCAGCTCGATAGCCGCTATTAGAAAATAAGTACCAAACTATAGCATCCCATTTAAAAAAAAAAAAAAAAAACTTTGAAGCGACCCCATCTAGCAACAAAAAACCAATGTCATATTATGGGCCCTGTTTTCCCATGCAACTTTTGTCCCACAAACTTTTCTGCGGTTATCATACTTTCAGAGTTATTGTTGGTGGCAATAGTTAGTGACTTGCCCTGTATATCTCCTATCTGTAGCTTGATGTTTACTTTATTACAATGAAATTTTTAAAGAAAATATTTTTCATCATTATAAATTCTGAGATCTGTACAGTGCATTGTTATTTGTCAAGCAGCTTTATAACAAACACTGCTTTGGGAGATGGACAAAACCATGGAAACACCAAAAACACAACACATTACTATGTATATTACAGTGAAGAAAAACTGTCGGTATTCGAAACAGCTTCCAGTTGTCCCATAATGGTTAAATACAGGTCCTGTATGGTTTTTAAGGGAATCTTATATCAATGGTCCTGCAAAATAGTGGCAAGTTCAGGTAACGAGGCTCAGTATATTGAGATCTGGTGACGAGTAGTCAGAGGAAATGCAAAGATTCATCCTAGTAATCACAAAAGCAGTTGGATGATATGAAGTGTGTGCACAGGAATCTTGTCATCTTGGAACACAGTATCATCATTAGGAATATACATTGTACCATGGGATGGACCTGATCAGCCCAAATGTCATGTAACCATTAGTAGTAATAAGATCTTCCTGAGTAACTACGGGGACCCATGGAATATCACAACATGGCTACCCAAAAAATCGATGAACCCCCGCCATATTTCACTCTTGGGATGCAAACTTCAGCAGAAATTGTAAACAGTGTGATATGAGATTCATCTGACTGACTTCCTTTCGTTGCTCCGTAGTTGAAGTTTTGTCTCTTCAGCATTACGCTTTCCTGTTAGAGGCATTTGCATCACTGATGATTGGATTTGAAATAGCAGTTCATCTTGCATTCCCTACTTGCAGTGTTCCCCTTCACATTGTTTTGGTGCTGACAGGGTTCCCCTTCACATTGTTTTGGCGCTGACAGGGTTCAGGAGTGCGACATTCATTTTTCGTCACAATCCTCTTTAATGGCTGCTCATCACAGTCACTTGAAACACAGTTTGATACGTGTTGTGATATAGCACTTCCTCTGTATGTGGTATAGATCTGTGATATAGTACCTCTTGAAACACTAAGTACTTCAGCCACCTTGTTTGTGGAAGCACTCACTGTATGAGCACCAACAATTTGCCCATGTTTGAATTCACTTAGCTCCAACAAAACCCACTCTCAATTACACAGAACACTGTTCTTTCCATGACTGACACTTGCAACATACTGCAAAGATGGTGCTCATGATGCAACAGTGCCACTTGCTGGCTTCGATAGCATTTTCATTTATGTTCAAGTGTGCATTTTTCACAGTGTTTCCATGTTTTCATTCAACCCCTGTACTTGACAGGTAGTGAATAGAACATTGCAACCCCTGTCTAAATATTCTGATAATTTGTAGAAAGAGTGGGTGATGAAGTATACTTGTCTTTTGAATTGTTAGGTATTCCCAATTTCTTGTGCAATGGTAGGCAGGAGCTAACTGAATAGCTTCCCACCAGAGTACGTAACTCCATTCTGACCCCTGTGTGTTGTATTGTGACTGGGTATGCCACGGTTCAATTGAAACTGATTTTTATCATCAGCAACAAAAACCATTAAGAAGTAAATGTATTCGGAAGTAAGTGTAGGAATTTCATGGTCCCTAAAATGACTTTTGCAAGATACATGGTTATCTTAATTAGGCAATTCTCTTACTCTTTGTTTCTGCTGAACGAACACTTTATTACTTTAAGAACACTGCCCAGAAGATAATTTCACAAGTCAATGGGGAGTGAAAACATGCAAAATAAGCTAACATTTCTGATTTTAGGTCAGCACAATGAGGGGTGGTGATTGGAGTTAGATGTACAGGATATGTGTGGCTATCACTTCCTATTGGATTCTTTCAAATGTGCCCCCACCCCCTCCCCACCACACACACACACACACACACACACACACACACACACAGAGAGAGAGAGAGAGAGAGAGAGAGAGAGAGAGAGAGAGAGAGAGAGAGAGAGAGAGGGGGGGGGGGGGAAGATTTTCTTTAACCCTTTCACAAGCCAAGGGGTGGGGGATATACCCCATATACTCCCCCCTAAATGCATTTCTTTACAGTGTTTAAAAGGAATATGTGTTACCGCTTCTGTACATTCCTGGCATCTAGTGGCAGTCTGAAACACCAGCTGTAGTTTCTTTTTGCTATGAAATATAGCCTTCAGGACTGACAGAAGTATATCCCACCAAACAGTGGTGTTTTAATGGATCTTGGGAAGTGTGGTTACCACCAAAGTAGTTTCTGGAAGGGGCTTTAGAAGTATACTTACCACATAATTAATCTGTAATTCATGCTTTTTGAGAAGCATATCCCAAAGCTTTTGGGAATACGTCTTACCATCTCTCTGTATGACTGACATCTTGTCGTAGTACATTGCACCAGGTGTATGAAAACTCCTACAACAATCAGTTTCTGCTTGTCATGGGATCACTACACTACAGTTGTTGGAACACATTACTTTGCTTCTGCAATAAACATTATTGTGACTCGCATCAGCTCATACCTTTATTGCATGATAAAGTTTCTAGGATTGTTTTCACAATGTGGTAAGAAATCTTTACCCATTTTTAAATAAAGTAAAAGAAAACATAAAATAAAAGCAGAAATGCTGTTCAGTATCTTTTTTACATGTAATGGCAACACATAACAGCTCACAAAAGGGAAATCCGTTTACCACTGCAGTTTTAATACCTCACAAAGGTGCCATGGTGATATATGTACCACCATAGTTTTTGGTCCTAAATCACAAAAATAAAATTTTGAAAAAATAGTCAGTTGATCACAATTCTAATAGGATAGCAAAAAAATTGTCTTCACTTAGTTGCTACAAAAAATGTGGCCACAAAATGATTAAAAAAGGCAACTGAAGCATCTTTATAGTCCCATATCATATCCTGCTCTCCATGGCTGATAAAAAGTTTTACTAAAATTCTATTTAATTGCCTCCACGACTGTACATCCTGATTCCCTATTACTAATGGGCTCCAACCAGGATGTGTCCTTGCACCAACTCGGTTCGCCTTACTTTGAGACATTGTCTGTAAAAAATGCAGGCGCAGGACTTAAATACAGATTTGACATAGGACTATTTAATAAATCCAGACTCTGTTCTAAGAGGTTCACAAATCTGACCCTGGTAAGTGAATTGCAGATGGCAGTGCTTCTCCAGCCCATAAACAAAAATCCACAGAGCTGCAACTGTTTGTAAATTGTTTCTGTAGTGCACATAAATGGTTTGGTCTGATTGTCAGTGTCCCAAAAACAATAGTAGTCACACAACTATCTCCTGGAAATGCATCTCTGCATTACTATCTCTATTTTCAGTACGTGTTTGGAACAATTAGAGAACTTTCTCTATCTAGGAAGCTTATTGTCAATTACTTGCTCGTCGGAAAAAGGACATGGAGAACAGAATATGTGCTGCCCATGCTGATTTTGGATGTTTCACGTATCAGGTGTTCCTGAATAAAGAAATGATGCTCTCAAGGTGTATTGAGCAGTTGTTTCCACTCTACTCTGTGGTTGTGAAACCGGGAAACTATATTGCTGTTATCTTAAGAAACTACTATGATTCAACCGACAGAAGCTTAGGCACATTATGGACATCAAATTGGATGACTTCATATCAAACAATACTGTTCCTGACAAGGCAAAGATGTAGACTACTGAAGCCATGGTGATTGGTCACCAATTCAAATGGATTGTCCACCTCCAGCAGATGAGAAATGGCAGACTTAAACAAATTTTGTGTAGGGAAGTGAGCCCTGATAGAAGAACCTGTGGTGCTCCTCTGAAGCACTGTAAGGATCAATTTGAGAAGAACATAAAACCACATAAACATTGACCCTGTAATTGGTGTGTCACAGCAGGAGATCATAATTGCTGTCATGCAACTACTTCAGCAGCTGTTTTACATTTTGAAGAGATATGTGAGAAACTGGAAAATGAAAAACATCAGAAATACAAACTTTGTCGGCTCCAGTTGCACCCTCTGCCATCTATTATGTGTAATCTATGTGGCTGCATGTTTCATACCCAGATTAGTCCACTAAGCTATCTAGGGCATCTTTGCACCTGAACTGTGACACGGTAAAGGAAATACAGGAGATAAATGAAAACTCAGATACAAGTATCAGTCAACAACAATGTTCTAATTATTTTTAAGCTCTCCTTCATGTTTCACGTATCAGGTGTTCCTGCATCTTGGTTAACTGTACCCATTCTGGATAAGTTTAAAGTCCAAGGCTGTTCTAAAGCGTGTATTTATATCTTACAGCTTACACTAATACCTAATACAATCATTTTACTCAGAATTCGTGTGTGGGGTTTAAAGAAACTACAGTTCTTATTCTTGTTGCTTATTTTTTTATGTGGAGACAGCCTGTAATCAGTGGCAACAGAAAATGAATTAATGTCATGTTAGGCAAGTGTTGTGATGCTTATGTAAAAAAGATAATGGGGAATTATTTTCCTTATCCTTGTCCAGCTTGAGCATGTAATACACCTGTTATGATGTCGGTGCAACGTTAAAATCTAACCATTCTTGTGTGCGGTTCTGAAAAGTAGTATTGTTTGTGAGTGTGAGAACCTGTCTCAGCTTCTGCTTGGAAAATAGAATTTCTTTTGGCTATATATAAAATATTATAATAAGAATATTCAAATTTGGAACTGAGGTTGTATTTGATTCTTTCTCGCATAAATAACAGTTGCAACATCACAAGTTTTATTCTTTATTTTCAATCATATAGCATTATAACTACATGAATTAAATGCAGAATAATTCAAAATCAACTGATAATTATATGTTAAGAACACATTCTTTGGCAATTAACAAAAACCAAACTCCCGTACAGTTAAACATTTCAACAATTGTATACACAGAGATAGACTGTTAGAATGAATGAATATATTAACATTGTTTAAAAAATTAATACACTTCATGATCATTCTGCTAGCTTTTGCAGATTGTGCAACTTAAATAGTAATTGTTTATGAATAATACAAAAGTCTGCAATTCATACTCTTAGGCTTGAGAAACTTAGGAAAAATAGGGAATCTGAATGGCAAACAATGCCAGCCATATTGCAAATGCAGAAATCACAGTTGCTTTGATTATTCAGCAATACATGCTGACTTTAGAGAATATATTTTTTTGTTTATTGAAATCATTTTATCCTTGAGATCATAAACTTTATATTTTATGGCACACCATTAGACCAGATTCTTTCACCAACTTGTACTTCTTGTCACAGCTCATATCCACTTACATAATCAGTCATCTGCATACACTGAAATGTGTATACATTTAATTTACTAAATCTATAGTAAAATATATATCGGACGACTGCATATATTGACTTACCTTTCCTACGTTTTTAAAAAAGGAAGAATGCACAGTAATTCACTGAAGAGAGAGAAAAAATAGTTTTAAATGGTTATTTTTTCCATCTGATTCTAAGCTGCAGCAGTTTTGTTTGTCTTCTACAAAAGACAGCATTAGTTTTACATGCATTTCTCTAGCAAGTAGCTTTGTTCGATGTTAGTCTTTTGATGTGAGATTGTGATTTATAGAGATATAGGAAGCACTGGTGTACAGCAAGTTTTTATAGTCTTATTTGTAAGTAAACTGACATATTTCAATTAATATTGGAGAACTAAGGAAATTGCACATGCAGATGGGAACTTTTAAACATTACTATACCTGCAGCTTATTTTCTTTTTGCAGGGGTAAGGATTCGGGAATTTTATTTATTTTTTCGCTCTATCAGTGCTTTACGCACACATTAAAATAACATTTTTTTCTTTACATTTTTTAAGATATAAAAAGTTTGGACGGGAAATAATGCCAGACACTAGAATCAAGCAAAAATCTTTCTTGTTGCTTGAGGAAGATTACTTGAGGAACTATTTGATGATAAACATTAAGCTATAGTAACAATAGTTTTCCATGCAAGAATAGGTAAATTAATCTAATGCTTTGGGAAAACACACATGTAACTTTTAGTATTGCTGAAATAAAATTAGTGGTACCACGAGAGAACTGTAATGCTACATTATTAAATATTAAAACCACATTCAGTTCAAATATAAACATAAATGTAGTCATGTATGTCATGCAACGACATTTAAATGAGTAACATTTCATGTACATTCAACACTTACCCTGTAACATCACTGCAGACTGTATTAGAAAGCAAAGGTCAACATCATTACCAAAATTTTTCCTTCTTTATGACAAAGTTTTCTGTTTTATTACGTGTAAGGAGACTAAAATGGTACAGGCAGTCTTTTCAGATGTTCTCAGTTCACAAAAAATGTGCTGTTTATATTTTTCAAAAACGCGATACATTTTCCAGGCTTGTTATGTTTTCTTTCCTTATAACATCCTGCTATGATGCTCCTATTGAAAGCTAGCAAGTTGTAAAAAATACCTTGTCATTCAGTAGAAACCGAAATTGAGCAGACCTTTGCACAGCAGTCCTGAAACCCCTGTTCCCCAAAGAGCTTTAGAAAAACAATTTCGGTTTAGCGGCTACAAAGCTGGTGCTTCAAACAGCTTATTACATTTAGGAACCATCAAAACATTTCAGTTATGTTCAGAGAGAGAATATGTGAAGCTTAAGAATGAAGGATTTCTAGCACCATAGAATTTAAGAGATTATACACTGCTTAGCTGGGAAGAGCATAACTCAGGTCAAACTCCCTGAAATAGCAGATGTTAAGAGTTTTTGTAATGGGAGCCATATTTCAAATAATTAAATCTCCATCCTGTAAGTTTACTAAATATCGCCTTTCTCATCTTGTTGTACTTTTTCAGTAACAGTTTGTGGACTGAATGACATTGATATTAACACCAAATATATTCTGACACGAAAACTGAACAGGACGCTGTAAAATGTTTCATATGGAAACATGACCCATTGTTCTGGTATTTCCTGCATTAACAGAAACACCTTTCTGTGAAAGGTTTCACTTCATTTAGTTCACTTGTAGAAGTCCAGAACATCAGTGTTTTTTGATACTCTTGCATATGCAAAGTTTGAATAAATGAGAATACTGTGTTTTCATGGGAATAGGGAATGTATCTCACAAGAAGCAGGTTACAAATGTTACATATCATTTGTTAACTTGATGATATTATAAAACTCTTTAACTTTTTGACACTGTTCAACAACTGATACACGTTTAATTTTGTGTGACACAAACATAATATTTGCTAATAATGTCTTGCATTCAATATTGTTTGTGCTACATTCAGAAAAAAACTCTCAATATACCACTGATAGTACATGAGTGTTTGTCTAGATGAGTAGGGTGAAAACATTAGGCAGTGATACTATACTCCCAAGTGTGGCCATTTTTTGCAGAGAGAATATCATTTTTGTAAAAGTTACAACGAAACACGAGCTCTCGAGCAAATTGACAGGGAAGGGGTGGCAGGTGGAACAGTTGTCTACTGCTCGCAAGCATACAACTAAATTGGTTTGAATATGGCTGCAGTAAGAGTTACCTCCTATCTCTGAACATAAGATGATTTTAAATTGGAAATATTGCAGTATGCGGAGAGCAGCAAACTGTACAGTTGTGCTTAAGAATGTGTTGCCACTTGACAGGGAACGAGGTAGCTGAGCTGAGTAGCTCAGATAGCAGCGGTCGTGACACGAGTCTGGCCGGGCCCTGGAGGCACGCCCCGTGCCGCATTTCCGTCGAGTCGAGCCTGCCGCAACCAGTCCCTCAGGCTGCGCGTCCGCTCCACGAGCGAACGGTCGAGGCCCGACTGAGTGGGGGTGGTGTCGGGTACTCCTCCGTAGCGCCGAAGCTGAGCTGGTGGTGGTGGGTGGTGGTACGCGGGAACTGCCACCGGCACCGTAACGGGAGGCACCCACGTGTACGCCAAGGGTGGTGGAGGTGGCAGGCTGTCTGCACATACAAATTGACTTGGGTATAAAATCTGAGTGGACTGTGCTAGCAACTGTCAATAGCTTGAACATTAATGCTGTATACCTTAACTCAAATAGCGAGGGCCAATAAATGAGAGAACTGTTGCACAGTCATCTTGGCAGTCCGTGTATCCAATTTGCTGATTGAAATAGTACGTGGAGGAATGGGAAAGAAGACTGAGGAACTGTTAGATGGGAATCAGTTTGACTTTAGAAAAGAAGAGTCAGTTTTGATATTACACTTGATAATGGAGGAGAGATTTAAGAAAAATGAAAACATTTTTTATAGGATTTGCCAGCCTAGAGAAAACATCAGATGAAATAAAGTGGTTGTGAGATGTTTAAAATCCTCATAACAATATGTATACACTATAGAGTGAGACAAATAGTATACAAAATGCAAAGAGCCAAGATGCATAAATTAAAATAGAAGACAGTGAGGAGTGCTCAGATTAAAAAGGATGTAAGACAAGGCTGTACTCTTTCTCCTCTACTGTTTGTCAAAAAAGTGATTAAGGAAAGAAAAGGAATGTTCAACAGTGGGATTAAAATTCAGGGTGAAAGGATATAATACTGAACTGGATTTGCAGATTGGACCTTAATACAGGCATCAGCATGAGAAGACACTTATTTAACATTTACAGAAAAACCACAACTACAAATATGTTAATCACTGCAAGCTCCCAACATCCACACAGTCAAATTTGCAGCTTTCCATTTGATAATGCAGAACATTGTATCAGTTCCGTTATCTATATCTACCTTTCAAACAGAACAACAGACTATCAAACTTTTTGCTCCAGAAATGTCAATAGCTCTGCCCTGATTGATAATAAAACATATAAAAAAAGAAAATGCCTAAGTTACACCACTTCTGGACGCTATCCAACAGTAACCATTCCATAATAAAAATTGGTGTACCATTCCATATGTTGGCAACTCTGCTAAGATTAGTCTCACAACTAGACCTGCATATAATGTTGTTGTTGTTGTGGTCTTAAGTCCAGAGACTGGTTTGATGCAGCTCTCCACGCTACTATATCCTGTGCAAGCTTCTTCATCTCCCAGTACCTACTGCAACCTACATCCTTCTGAATCCGCTTATTGTATTCATCTCTTGGTCTCCCTGCATGGTTTTTACCCTCCACGCTGCCCTCCAATACCAAATTGGTGGTCCCTCGATGCCTCAGAACATGTCCTACCAACCGATCCCTTCTTCTAGTCAAGTTGTGCCACAAATTTCTCTTCTCCCCAATTCTATTCAATACCTCCTCATTAGCTGTGTGATCTACCTGTCTAATCTTTAGCATTCTTCCATAGCACCACAGTTTGAAAGCTTCTATTCTCTTCGTGCCTGAACTATTTATCATCCATGTTTCTCTTCCATACATGGCTACACTACATACAAATATTTTCAGAAACGACATCCTGACACTTAAATCTATACTTGATGTTAACAAATTTCTCTTCTTCAGAAATGCTTTTCTTGCCATTGCCAGTCTACATTTTACATCCTCTCCACTTCGACCATCATCAGTTATTTTGCTCCCCAAATAGCAAAACTCATATACTACTTTAAGTATCTCATTTCCTAATCTAATTCCCTCAGCATCACCTGACTTAATTCGACTACATTCCATTATCCTCATTTTGCTTTTGTTGATGTTCATCTTATATCCTTCTTTCAAGACACCGTCCATTCTACACTCCTGGAAATTGAAATAAGAACACCGTGAATTCATTGTCCCAGGAAGGGGAAACTTTATTGACACATTCGTGGGGTTAGATACATCACATGATCACACTGACAGAACCACAGGCACATAGACACAGGCAACAGAGCATGCACAATGTCGGCACTAGTACAGTGTATATCCACCTTTCGCAGCAATGCAGGCTGCTATTCTCCCATGGAGACGATCGTAGAGATGCTGGATGTAGTCCTGTGGAACGGCTTGCCATGCCATTTCCACCTGGCGCCTCAGTTGGACCAGCGTTCGTGCTGGACGTGCAGACCGCGTGAGACGACGCTTCATCCAGTCCCAAACATGCTCAATGGGGGACAGATCCGGAGATCTTGCTGGCCAGGGTAGTTGACTTACACCTTCTAGAGCACGTTGGGTGGCACGGGATACATGCGGACGTGCATTGTCCTGTTGGAACAGCAAGTTACCTTGCCGGTCTAGGAATGGTAGAACGATGGGTTTGATGACGGTTTGGATGTACCGTGCACTATTCAGTGTTCCCTCGACGATCACCAGTGGTGTACGGCCAGTGTAGGAGATCGCTCCCCACACCATGATGCCGGGTGTTGGCCCTGTGTGCCTCGGTCGTATGCAGTCCTGATTGTGGCGCTCACCTGCACGGCGCCAAACACGCATACGACCATCATTGGCACCAAGGCAGAAGCGACTCTCATCGCTGAAGACGACACGTCTCCATTCGTCCCTCCATTCACGCCTGTCGCGACACCACTGGAGGCGGGCTGCACGATGTTGGGGCGTGAGCGGAAGACGGCCTAACGGTGTGCGGGACCGTAGCCCAGCTTCATGGAGACGGTTGCGAATGGTCCTCGCCGATACCCCAGGAGCAACAGTGTCCCTAATTTGCTGGGAAGTGGCGGTGCGGTCCCCTACGACACTGCGTAGGATCCTACGGTCTTGGCGTGCATCCGTGCGTTGCTGCGGTCCGGTCCCAGGTCGACGGGCACGTGCACCTTCCGCCGACCACTGGCGACAACATCGATGTACTGTGGAGACCTCACGCCCCACGTGTTGAGCAATTCGGCGGTACGTCCACCCGGCCTCCCGCATGCCCACTATACGCCCTCGCTCAAAGTCCGTCAACTCCACACACGGTTCACGTCCACGCTGTCGCGGCATGCTACCAGTGTTAAAGACTGCGATGGAGCTCCGTATGCCACGGCAAACTGGCTGACACTGACGGCGGCGGTGCACAAATGCTGCGCAGCTAGCGCCATTCGACGGCCAACACCGTGGTTCCTGGTGTGTCCGCTGTGCCATGCGTGTTATCATTGCTTGTACAGCCCTCTCGCAGTGTCCGGAGCAAGTATGGTGGGTCTGACACACCGGTGTCAATGTGTTCTTTTTTCCATTTCCAGGAGTGTATTCAACTGCTCTTCCAGATCCGTTGCTGTCTCTAATAGAATTAAAATGTCATCGGTGAACCTCAGAGTTTTTATTTCTTCTCCATGGATTTTAATTCCTTCTCCGAATTTTTCTTTTGTGTCCTTTACTGCTTGCTCAATATACAGATTGAATAACATCGGGGATAGGCTACAACCCTGTCTCACTCCCTCCCCCAACCACTGCTTCCCTTTCATGACCCACAACTCTTATAACTGCCATCTGGTTTCCGTACAAATTGTGAATAGTCTCTCACTCCCTGTATTTTATCCCTGCCACCTTCAGAATTTGAAAGAGAGTATTCCAGTCAGCATTGTCAAAAGCTTACTCTAATTCTACAAATGCTAGAAACGTAGGTTTGCCTTTCCTTCATCTATCTTCTAAGATAAGTTTTAGGGTCAGTATTGCTTCACGTGTTCCAACATTTCTACAGAATCCAAACTGATCTTCCCTGAGGTCGGCTTCTACCAGTTTTCCATTTGTCTGTAAAGAATTTGCGTTATTATTTTGCAGCCCTAACTTATTAAACTGATAGTTCGGTAATTTCCACATCTGTCAACACCTGCTTTCTTTGGGATTAGAATTATTATATTCTTCTTGAAGTCTGAGGGTATTTCACCTGTCTCATACACCTTACTCACCAGGTTTTGTCAGGGCTGGCTCTCACAAGGCTGCCAGTGGTTCTAATGGAATGTTATCTACTCCCAGGGCCTTGTTTCAACTTAGGTCTTTCAGTGCTCTGTCAAACTCTTCATGCAGTACCATATCTCCCATTTCATCTTCATCTAAATGCTCTTCCATAATATTGTCCTCAAGTACATCATCCTTGTATAGACCCTCCATATACTCCTTCCACCTTCCTGCTTTCCCTTCTTTGCTTAGAACTGGGTTTCCATCTGAACTCTTGATATTCATTCAAGTGGTTCTCTTTTCTCCAAAGGTCTCTTTAATTTTCCTGTAGGCAGTATCTATCTTGCCCCTAGTGAGATATACCTCTACATCCTTATATCTGTCCTCTAGCCATCCATGCTTAGCCATTTTGCACTTTCTGTTGATCTCATTTTTGAGACATTTGTATTCCTTTATGCCAGCTTCATTTACTGCATTTTTACATTTTCTCCTTAAATTCAATATATCTTCTGTTACCCAAGGATTTCTACTAGCCCTCGTCTTTTTACCTTCTTGATCCTCTGCTGCCTTCATTATTTCATCCCTCAAAACTACCCATTCCTCTTCTACTGTATTTCTTTCCCCATTCCTGTCAATCATTCCCTAATGCTCTCCCTGAAACTCTCTACAACCTCTGGTTCGCCAATTTATCCAGGTCTCAACTCCTTAAATTCCCACCTTTTTGCCATTTCTCCAGTTTTAATCTACAGTTCATAACCAATAGAGTGTGGTGAGAGTCCACATCGGCCGCTGGAAATGTCTTACAATTTAAAACCTGGTTCCTAAATCTCTGTCTTACCATTATATAATCTATCTGAAACCTTCAAGTATCTCCAGGCCTCTTCCATGTATACAACCTTCTTTTATGATTCTTGAACCAAGTGTTAGCTATGATTAAGTTATGCTCTGTGCAAAATCCTACCAGGTGGCCTCCTCTTTCATTTCTTACCCCCATTCTATATTCACCTACTACGTTTTCTTTTCTTCCTTTTCCTACTATAGAATTCCAGTCACCCATGACTATTAAATTTTCGTCTCCCTTCACTATCTGAATAATTTCTTTTATCTCATCTTACATTTCAACAATCTCTTTGTCATCTGCGGAGCTAGTTGGCATATAAACTTGTACTACTGTGGTAGGTGTGGGCTTTGTGTCTATCTTGGCCACAATAATGCATTCACTGTGCTGTTTGTAGTAGCTTACCTGCACTCCTATTTTTTATATTCATTATTAAACCTACTCCTGCATTACCCCTGTTTGATTTTGTATTTATAGCTCTGTATTCACCTGACCAGATGTCTTGTTCCTCCTGCCACTGAACTTCACTAATTCCCACTATATCTAACTTTAGCCTACCCATTTCCCTTTTTAAATTTTCTAACCTACCTGCCCGATTAAGGGATTTGACATTCCATGCTCCGATACATAGAACATCAGTTTTCTTTCTCCTGATCACGACATCCTCCTGAGTAGTCCTCACCCGGAGATCCAAATGGGGGACTATTTTACCTTGGGAATATTTTACCCAAGAGGATCATTTAACCATACAGTAAAGGCTCATGCCCTTGGGAAAAATTACGGCTGTAGTTTCCCCTTGCTTTCAGCTGTTTATAGTTCCAGCACAGTAAGCCTATTTTGGTTAGTGTTACAAGGCCAGATCAGTCAATCGTACAGACTGTTGCCCCTGCAACTACTGAAAAGGCTGCTGCCCCTCTTCAGCAACAATATATTTGTCTGGCCTCTCGGCAGATACCCCTCCATGGTGGTTGCACCTATGATATGGCTATCTGTATCACTGAGGCACGCAAGCCTCCCCACCAATGGCAAGGTCTATGGTTCATAGGGGAAGGCTGCATATAATACAGATCACATATCAAAATATGTATGCAATATTAAAGGCAAACTGCAAACTTTGGCACAGAGTGGTGTGTATAAAATAACATGCAAGCACTGTGGTAAAGTATATGTTGGTCAGTGAGGCAGAGCTGTGGTAATTAGAATATCTGAACATGCGAGAAGCTGGAGGTTAAGATTCAGCTTTATTGAACATATGTTAACAGAAAACCACTTCACAATGTAGAGTGTGAGGTCTTACAACCTGCTAAGAAAAGCAGAAAGATGATCCTATTGGAAATACAGGAAATTAATAAACATATGGCACAGAATGGTAACATAGTACCAAATGGAAATCTCAATTTAATTTTTCCAATTTGTTGAATTAATTTTTAGTTACACAAACATTTGACTAAAATTGTAACTTCTGCTTCAGTTTACATTTGTTGCTGGAACATAGCTCTGCATAAAAAACTTTATTTATATATTGACGTTTTTGTTAAATGTAACTGTTTCTGTGTGACATTTAAATGTAATGCTTCCTTTGTAAATGATCTACTTGTCATCATTTATATGTCTTTCATATCTTCCATATAAATAATATGTGTGTAAATCGTATGTCATTTTATCTGTGTTTGTGGTAGTCATTTACCACCTAATGACGACCTAAAAAGCTGAAAGCTGGTTCGTGACCAAATATAATTTTACAGAAAATTAGGAAAGTCTTTCCTATTTAATATTGTTTGATATCCTCAGAAAAAGTGAGGAAGAATTACAGGACTCTTCAAAATGAGACTAATAGTTTACCGGTCCCAGAATATAGATTGAGAATGTATCAAACAAAGACAAAAATTTTAAGGAGTAAAAGAGATTAGTGACATACTTAGCACAAAATCTGGGAAGGGTACCATGTACTGAACAACTAGTATCTTCCAGAATGAGATTTTCACTCTGCAGTGGAGTGTGCACTGATATGAAACTTCCTGGCAGATTAAAACTGTGTGCCGGACCGAGACTCGAACTTGGGACCTTTGCCTTTCGCGGGTGAAAGGCAAAGGTCCCGAGTTCGAGTCTCGATCCGGCACACAGTTTTAATCTGCCAGGAAGTTTCAACTAGTATCTTGCCCCGGCTTTACTCTGGTAATAGTGAGTATCCACATTCAGACAAATCATCTGCCATGGCGCTAATAGATAATGTACACAAAGCTTCCATGTGAACCAGTCTGTTAATGAAAACCATATCAAAATCCTTAGAGCTGTTCCTGAGATTAACCTTCATGCACAGACAGTAAAATGTTGAAGTGACTTTAATTTATAATGCTTATAGAAGTGAAAAAATTCTGCTACTTTGATGCAAGAATATGAGAAACAGACTAGCACACACAAAGAGAGCATTCCTCACTAAAAGAAGTCTAGTAGTACCAAAACCAGGCATCAGTTCAATAAATAAATGTACAAGAATGTACATCTGCAGCATATCATCATCTTGAAGTGTATTGTAGACTGTGAGAAAACTGGAAAAGAAGAGAACTGAAGCGTTTGGAATGTGGTGTTACAACAAAAAGTTGAAAATTGACTGAACTGGTAAGATATTTAATGGGTTGGTTCTATGCAAATCATATGGAAAGGTATATATATAGAGCACTGAGTAGGAACAGGCATAAGATGACAGGACATGGGGTAAGACATCAGGAGCAGTAGACAGCAGAAACTGTAATGGAAGAAAGAGACTGGAATATAGAGCAAAAATATTAGTAGGGCTCAAGTGCTACTCAGAGATGAAGAGATTGGTACAAGACAGGAATTCATGTCGAGCTACACCAAACCAATCAGAAGTTTTTCTGAATTTCTAAATGTTTTCTTTCATTATGGAATCTACAGAATATAATAAGTGAATATTTCTTAGGGTCTGACTGTTGTTATTAATTTGAAGTGCACTACATGTAGATGACTCAGTGTTCTCACACCCTCTTTAAAACTCTGTCACACTATTCGATGAACAAAAAGCATCCTGACTGTTTAATGCCATCCAATATAATTATATATAAAGCCAGATCCGGTTCGAGAACATTTTTCCACACAGTTGACTTGTCATTTGATGCATCCTGCCCCCCTCCTCCACGTGCCTCTTTTCCTTTGTACACTTTCATCTTTATCAGATTTTACTACTAATTGTTACACACACTTCATATGAGTCTTGCACTTGTGTGCCCCTCTCAACTTGGCACTCCAAGCAGCCACCACAAATTGTGGTATGTCCTGTATAGAAATCATGCAGCTGTGACACTTGTGCCACCTCCCCGATCTAGGCACCACGAATGGTGGCTTGTGTCAGTTAGGCCTTAAATTGGCCCTGTATAGAGCTGTTACAGCTCCAATGTAAACAAAGCCTCCTGTATCTAGCCTTTGACTTTGCTCCCCAATCTGAAGATTGGAACAAGGCTTATACATAGTTTGTCTGAGAAAATCTGCCTTCTACTCTTGTGTCTTCAGAAGTGACTGTCGCTTTAATAATCAGATCACATCACAATTGTTCATATATTATTAGAAAATATATGCTCCTAATTAGGTGCTGCAATACTTAAGGAAACTGTATTAAATTAGGACAACATGCCTTGTCAGACTGATAATTTTCTCATTGTTTCCACAATTATATCATGTAATGTCCCTTGAACAAGATCATGGACAGCTTTCTTGATAATATCGCACAAGTAATTCCGTGCCAACAACATGTTAACTCAGTACTGGAAATATGAATTATATCAGGAAGTGGTTTAAGGCAGTTATGAACCAATTTAATTCTTTTGCAGTCTTGCCTAATAAAGTGAGAGCAGTTGGCATCACTTACGGCTGTGCATGTTAGTGTTTGCATTTAGATTTCTCAAAATGATATGTTTCTTACTATCTATTCCTCCTATTTTCTCCATACTCTCTCTCTGCCTCTCTCTGTACACTTACATACTTGCTCCATATGTCTCTCTCTTTTTGTGATCAGGGTAGAATAATTTCCACTTTGTGACACATTTTAGCCCAGTTACTTACTGTAGTATTTATTATTATGATATTCGATGAACTAAAGTGTTCAAGTATCAATAAAAAGGCTACTTATTGCACATTTGTATATTCAAACCCATTTAACTAAAAATACATCAGGAGCCACAGAGGAGAAATTTTTGGGAAGGTGAGAACATGAAGCTCACTTTCTGCAAGTGCATCCAAACTTAATTACCTCAATAATTTAAAATTGCAGCTCATGAACTTTTTGATGTACTTCATATTCCACACTAGCTTACCAGATAAATAGTGCACATGTGTATGTTTATTACACACTTAGGAGTTGGTGACAATAATAGTAATGATAATAACAAAGTCCTACTGATGGAAATATTGTACCAGAATCTGAAAGTCAACGGAACAACAGCAAATCATTGATACAGTAAGAATTTAGTCTCTGTTTTTCAATAGTATTACTATTTAATTTTTGGTTGACTGTATTCAGTGACTGACTTAATTTTGTAGTAAGAGAATTTAAGCATATCATCAAGCACTTTCATAAAAGTCTGTTGCTACATTACAGTGGCTATTTTACTGACATCGATCACGAACTTTATTGTCAAACTATTAAATGTTAAACATTCTAATCAACATTTTCTTTCATTTATTTTCAATTAATTGTATTTTGTGGCAAGTATCTACTTACAGAATGCAAATGAGAGTCATGCCTGCTTAAGGTCATGCATTGTATTAACAATTTAGTTTCAAAGCTCCTTATTTTTAATATGCCGTACATAAAAGAAAGACCATTTTAAATGCTGCTGAAAATAGTATATACTGACTTGATGCAATATTTCCATCCTTTTGCTGCTTGTTGAGGACATCCCATATCTCTCTAATCTCAGTGTTAAGGTTCTCCAGGCTCTTAATGATCTCTGTCGACTCCTGATAGTGGGCCCCTCTGCGAGTCATGTCATTAACTTGACCTGCAGGAGCATTCAGACACACTGAAAGCATGTTTTACAGGGGAAATACTTTCACTCTGCCAATATGATAACAGAATATCATTAAAGAACAGCGCAGATTAAGTGTCAAAATAAACAAGAAACTGAGAAACCAAAATATCGGGTTACAGTAACACTTGAACAGGTTCTGTTACATGAAAGGTAAAATTGTTACAAGATTGGTAGGCACAGCAAACAATTATTGTCAACTGTCTCATGAGATTTAAAAATATAAAATTCTGTTTGGAAGGCAGAAGAGGTACAGGTTTCCAGAAAACTGAAATCAATTTCATTGAACAGAAACATTTTTAGGGGAAGTAATCCACAGATAAAATAATAGAAAGGGGAAGTGTTGGAAAGGCTTTTAAAGGGTTGTGATTTCATAACTGTAGGATATCTGCTTCTGCTCTTATCTCCATTCATTTGCCTTTTAGCCTCTAAGGAAGTAGTATCTCAAAATAACATGAAGAACTGAGTAGCATGTCACCGAGTTTGCCTTTTTAACCTGTAGTAAGAAATGCTTGTTTGCTTTTGACTGATGCACTGATGCAATAATTCTCAACTTCTTGAAAGCCTTCAATACAGTTCCATGTCATCACCTAGCAAGCCAGGTTCCCGACCTTCCTTAGATCATTACCCCTAAGTGCAGTCAGACATTAGCTAGTACCCCCACCCTACCCCCTCCCTCCCCCTCGCCATCTGTACAATGAAAGACTTTTCTTAGAATACTTTTATTTTTTAAAATGGTGAAAGATGGATGATGTGTGTGTGTGTGTGTGTGTGTGTGTGTGTGTGTGTGTGTGTGTTACAATGAATAACAAAGGAATTTGTGGTGCAGTACACACTTGTTACAAAACATGCTTCCCCTGCATTATTCCTCTTCATTGAGGCACTTGCATGACCTGCACATTGCAACCCCATTTAAAACCAAACAAGTTCAGATGTGTGCTGTATACTTACTGTTCGTAAATCACTTCATTGCTGCACTCCTAACTTCTGAACTGGCAGAAATTTGATGACTTCAGGCTGTCAGTGCTTTGTGGCTAACCACACTAATAATAAAACTGTGCGTGGCACTATAACAGCCCTTATGTAGTTACTGTTGTGTCATGCTGTCACTTAATTCATTTATCTGTTTTGAAGGGAGTAATGAAGCACTTTCTGGACTACTACAGCTACAATCTACAACTCAGAGAAGACATTGTGTTGAGATATTTAGCATTTGTTACACATATGTCTCATTTTTATGACCAGTGATGTATGGGACAAAGCACAAGAAATGTGTGTAGTGCATGGACTATGTGAGGAACTTGTGACCTCCACCATACTAATGCTACTAACTGAGAAAACTTATATAATCAATATTACAGTCTCACAAAATTGTGATAATAGTAATGATCTTTTGAAAATCATTTATTTTTGTGACTAACACAGAATCAAATTGTTTAGTTTTTACCCCTCAGAAAATTTCGTTTCGTCCCTCGGGGTAATTGCCCCTAGGTTAGGAACCATTACAGTAGACAAAATATGTAATTGTGAATTATCAAAACAGTTATGTGTCTGGGTAGAAGACTTGCTGTTTTCAACAGAGCATTGGTTCTTAATGAAAATCAGTACCTGAAGCAAAGTCATGCAACTGACCTTCAACCTAAGTAAATGCAACATAATGGTTCCAATAGATGAACAGACCCTGTAATGTTCAGCAATACAATTAATGATCAGTCCCTGTAACTATGCACAACTGTTAAATATCCAGGAGTATGTATCTGGAGTAATTTAAAATTGATCAACAACATGAGTCTGTTTGTGGAGCAAATGCCAGACGGATTTACTGCAAGAATCCCAGGGAAGTGAAATTCACACATGAAGGTCATTTACAAAACCATTGTCAAGTATCACACCCACACACGCACGCGCACACACACACACGCGCGCGCGCACGCACACACGCACACACACACACACAACTGCAGTCTGAGGCAACTGAAACCACACTGCGAGCAGCAGCATCAGTGTATGATGGGAGTGGCAACTGTGTAGGAGTAAGGAGGAGGCTGGGGCAGGGAAGGGGAGGGGTAGTAGGATATGGTTTGTTGGACAGTGAAGTGCTGCAGGTTACATGGAAGGCAAGGGGGGGGGATGGCAGAAAAGGAGAGAAGTAAAAAGACTGAGTGTGATGGTGGAATGACGGCTGTTTAGTGCTGGAAATGGAAACAGGGAAGGGGCTGAATGGGTGAGGACAATGACTAACAAAGGTTGAGGCCAGGAGGGTTATGAGAACATAGGATGTATTGCAAGGAAAGTTCCCACCTGTGCAATTCAGAAAAACTGGTGTTGGTGGGAAGGATCCATATGGCACAGGCTGTGAAGCAGTCATTGAAATGAAGGATGTCATGTTTGGCTGCAGGCTCAGCAACAGGGTGGTCCACTTGCTTCTTGGCCACAGTTTGTCGATGGCCATTTAAGCAGACAGACAGCTTGTTGGTTGTCAAGCCCACATAGAATGCAGCGCCGTGACTGCAGCTTAGCTTGTAGTTCACATGACTGGTTTCACAGGTAGCCCTGCCTTTGATAGGGTAGGTGATGTTAGTGACCGGATTGGAGTAGTTGGTGGTGGGAGGATGTGTAGGACAGGTCTTGCATCTATGTCTATTACAGAGGTGTGAGCCATGAGGTAAGCGGTTGGAAGAAGGGGTTGGAAGCAGGGGTTGTGTAAAGATGGACGAATATATTTTGTAGCTTCAGTGGATGGTGGAGTATCACTGTGGGAGGAATGGGAAGGATAGTGGGCAGGACATTTCTCATTTCAGGGCACAACGAGAGGTAGTCAAAATGCTGGCAGAGAATGTAATTCAGTTGCTCCAGTCCTGGGTGGTACTGAGTTACGAGGGGAATGCTCCTCTGTGGCCGGACAGTGGGACTTTAGGAGGTGGTGGGAGACTGGAAAGATAAGGCATGGGAGATCTGTTTTTGTACAAGGTTGGGAGAATAATTATGATCTGTGAAGGCTTCAGCGAAACTCTCAGTATTTCGAGAGGGACCACTGATCACCGCAATGGTGTCTAGGCTGTACGAAAGGGACTTCTTGGTATCGAATGGGTGGCAGCGGTCAAAGTGGAGGTATTGATGATGGTTAGTAGCCATCTTTGAGATGGAGGTCAATATTTAGGAAGGTGGCTTGTTGGGTTGAGTAGGACCAGGTGAAGCAAATGGGGGAGTAGTTGTTGAGGATCTGGTGGAATGTGGATAGGGTGTCCTCACCCTCAATCCAGATCATGAAGATGTCATCAATGAATCTGAACCAGGTGAGTGGTTTAGGGTTCAGGGTATTTAGGAAGGATTCCTCTTGATGGCCCATCAATAGGTTGGCATAGGTTGGTGCCATGTGGATGCCCTTAGCCATACTCTGGATTTGTTTGTAGGTAATGCCTTCAAAGGAGAAGTAATTGTGGGTGAGGATGTAGTTGGTTATGGCGACTAGGAAGGTTGGTTTGGAATCTGTTACACATTGGGAAAGGTAGTGTTCAATAGTGGTAAGGCCATAGGAATTAGGAATGTTAGTGTAGAGGGAAGTGGCATCAATAGTGATGAGCAGGGCATCGTGTGGTAAAGGGACAGGAACTGCGGAGAATCGGTGGAGTAAATGGTTGGTATCTTTTATATAGGAGGGTAGGTTCTGGGTAGTAGGTTGAAGGTGTTAGTCTATGAGAGCAGAGATTCTCTCAGTGGGGGCACAGTAACAGGCCACAATGGGGCATCCTGGGTGGTTAGGTTTATGGGCTTTAGGAAGTGTGTAGAAGGTAGGAGTGTGGGGAGTGGTAGGGGTGAGTAGGGAGATGGACTCCGGGAAGAGTTTCTGGGATGGGCCTAAGGATTTGAGTAGTGACTAGAGAGCCTGATCGATTTCTGTAATGGAGTCACTGTGGTAAGGTTTGTAGGTGGCACCTGACAGCTGGTGGAGTCCTTCTGCCAGGTAATCCTTGTGGTTCAAAACAACAGTGGTGGAGCCTATGTCCACAGGTAGAATTATAAGGTCAGGATCAGTTTTAGATGGTGGACTGCAGTTCTTTCTGTGGATGTAAGGTTAGTTTGCATGTTGAGGGATTTGGTAATGATCGTGAGGCAAGGTTTGAGGTTAAGAAATTCTGGAAAGTTAATAGGGGGTGATTTGGGGACACTGGGGGTGGATCACAGTTGGATGGAGGAGTGAACTGAGTTAGGCAGGGTTCAACATTGCTCTTTGGTTGAGTCTGATTGGTAGGAGTGGCTAGTGTAGAAAATTTTCATGGCAAAATATAAAAATATGTTCAGAACCACAGAGAGGTACACAGTCCATGTGCAAATTATTTCTATTTCTAGTATTAAGGTTGTGACTTGCTGAGTTCATCCTAAGTAGACTCGTATTATTAATCACAAATACTGTCATGGAGTTCTTACTCCCAATAAGAACCCTATGCCCCTGAAGAGACTTCTGCAAGATGTTGGGTTATCAACTTTACACAATATTCTTATCATACATTTGTGCAGAATAAACACTTTTTCCATCTTAGCTGCAATGCCCCAGAAGATTATGCTGTAGCACAGAACTGAGAGGAAGTATGTAAAGTATGCTAACAATTTAGTCTGCAGTTCAATACAGAGAGTCATAGCTCTCAATGCAAACAGAACTGAGCTTTATAACTAGTTTACCACTATGCTTGTGCCACCTCACTTTATTATCCATCTGGAACCCAGGAACTTCACAAATGGAGTCTCATCCAGCGTATGCCCATTGATCTCTAATTCTGGTCAACTGCCAGTCTCTGTACTAAGAAATCTCCATAGATCTTCCTGCATTTCACTACACCTGTCCCTTGATATACACTCAAAGTTACGGTCACATATGAAGACTTCTCTCTGTTCAGAATGCTATGCTGCACTCTATTTGTCAGCAACTCTTCAGTCAAATCACAAAGTTTGTCTCATATGAGGTGGAATCCAAAATTTTTGGGACTGGTGCTGCCATCTGGAAAGTAGATCTTTGCACCACTAGGTGGAGAGAGCTGCATATCTGATGAGTCAGTGTGCGGAGTGGCATTCAGCTGGGAGGACATGTTGCATGTCCATAGTGATTTCCATAATACTTAGCTTGTAGTTCACATGACTGGTTTCACAGGTAGCCCTGCCTTTGATAGAATAGGTGATGTTAGTGACTGGATTGAGTAGATGGTGGTGGGAGGATGTGTGGGACAGGTCTTGCATCTATGTCTATTACAGAGGGAACTTTCTGGTGTGTGGTGATTTTAGGATGGATTCGCAAACAGAACAGCGCGTGTGTATCAAATTCTGTGCAAATCTCGGGAAAGGTGCTACAGACACCCATGCAATGATTCAACAGGTGTATGGGGGACAGAGCATAAGTCGTATGCGTGTGTTTGAGTGGCATGCTCAGTTCAGGGCCCGCCATACAGACATAGAAGATGCTGCTCAAACTGGAAGGCCCATTAGCCGCACAACTCCAGACATTGTTGCCAAACTTCAACAATTGGTTCATGTGGATCGACGTTGGACCATTCGAGACCTTGCGGATGAAGTGGGTATCAGTTATGAGACATGTCAATGAATGTTGACTGATGACTTGGGCATGCATTGTGTTGCTGCAAAATTTGTGCCAAGGATCTTGACTGCCAATCAGAAGGCACAGTGTGTTGAAGTGTGCACGGACATTCGTCAGACTGCATCTGATGATCCAACCTTCTTGTCATGGGTTATCACTGGCAATGAGAGCTGACCCAGAGACAAAGCAACAATCGTCCCAGTGGAAGTGCTTGGGCTCTCCAAGACCCAAAAAAGCAAGACAGGTGAAGAGCATGACCATCGTTTTCTTTGATACCAAGGGAATTGTGCACAAAGAATTCGTCCGACCCAACCATACAGTGAATTCTGCATACTACTGTGACGTTTTGCAACAGCTCCATTAAAATGTGCAGCAACGACTGCCTGAATGTTGGCGTCACAGGAAGTGGCTGCTGCATCCTTGCTCACCAGGACCTTTTTGGCAAAAAACTACATGGTGGTTGTACTCCACCCACCATACTCACCAGATTTGGCACCTTGCAACTTCGCACTATTCCCAAAACTGAAACTCAAGTTGAAAGGCCATTGGTTCAACACTCTAGAGAGAATTCAAATAGCATCGCTGGCAGTGACAAACACCCTCAAAGAACAGGACTTCCAGAAAACGTTTGACCAGTGGCAGAAGTGCTGGGACCGGTGTGTATGTGCAGATGGGAACTACTTTGAGGGTGATGGTGACCATTAGTCCAAAGGTAAGGTTTTCAACAGATGGGAGCACCAGTCCCAAAAATTTTGGATAGCACCTCATATTCTGAATGTTCATATTTCACTCAATAAGTGACAGCATGGTACTGAATCAAATGCTCTCCAGTAGTCAAGAAATGTGGCATCAACCTGGTGACCAGTGTGTACTGCTTTCTGTGTCTTGTGGACAAACAGAGGAAGCTGTGTTTCATACAACTGTTGTTTTCAGAAACTTGTGTTGATTCATACAGAGAAGATTTTGGTCTCCAGAAAGATCATAATATGCATGCATGTGTTACAAAATTCTACAACACACTAATATCAGTGAAATATGTCTACAGTTTCATGCACCTGTTTGACAACCCTTCTTGAAAATGGAAACAATTTGAATGTTTTTCTAATGAGTAGGAATCTATGGTAGGCTGCTCTGCAGCTGAAACTGTGCTGTGCCAGCAATCCTGGTGGTCATTTTGCTTAATAGATTGCTACACACCATATAGTGGAGATGTTCAGTCTCCAGTCACTCCCCCCCCCCCCCCCTTCCCCACCACCACCACCCAACATTCTATCATCCAGCCACAGAGGAGCATTTGCCTCATGACTCAGTACTATTCAGGACTGGAGCAACCGAATTAGTTTCTGTGCCAGGGTTTTGATTACCTCTCAGTGTGCCCTGAAATGAGGAATGTCCTACCCACTACCCTTCCCACCCGTCCCACAATGGTATTCTGCACCAACCACTGAATCTACACAATATTCTCACCCATCCCTACACAACCCCTGCTCTCAACCCCTTGTCTCATGGCTCATATCCCCATAATAGACCTAGATGCAAGGCCTGTCTCATACATCCTTCCACTCCAGTCCAATCACAAGGCAGGGCTGCCTGTGAAACCAGTTATGCGATCTACAAGCTAAGCTGCAACAACTATGTGGGCGTGACAACCAACAAGCTGTCTATCCACATGAATGGCCACTGACGAACTGTGGCCAAGAAACAGCTGGACCACCCAGTTGCTGGGCATGCCGTCCAACACGACATTCTTTATTTCAATGACTGTTTTATAGCCTGTGCCATCTGGATCTTTCCTACCAACACCAGTTTTTCTGAATTGTGAAGGTGGGAGTGCTTCCCTGTTCCCATTCCAGCACTACACAAACTGCTATTCCAGCAACGTGCCCCCAATCTTTTTTTTACTTCTCTCCTTTTCTGCTCCCCTCCCCCCTCTGTCCCCACTCCCACCCTCAGTCCAACATCCCAACTGAACTTAGCTGCCTAGCTCCACCCCATCCCACAAGCAGCCCTTTACTGTCCACCACCCCTATGCTGCTATCCCTCCCCCACCCTGCCCCAGCCTCCTCCTTACCCCCACCACCCAGACTGCCTCTCCCATCATGTGCTGCTGCTCACAGTCTGGATTCAGCAGCTAGAGACAGTTGTCATGTGTGTGCGTTTTGTCTAATTCAGAAGAAGGCCTTTTGGCCGAAAGCTTACTTGCTTAGCAGTCTTTCTGTTGTGCCTGTTTGTACCACAGGAGCCCATGGCACAGGAAATGTTTCAAATGTTCATCATTGGTTTCTCTTCTCTCTGACAAAGGACTTCCCTTTCAAAGTTGAGCATGCAGTGTGTCCATGGAGCACTGCAGTCAATTGTCCATGAGGTAAGCGGTTGGAAGAAGGGGTTGGAAGCAGGGGTTGTGTAAAGATGGACGAATATATTTTGTAGCTTCAGTGGATGGTGGAGTATCACTGTGGGAGGAATGGGAAGGATAGTGGGCAGGACATTTCTCATTTCAGGGCACAACGAGAGGTAGTCAAAATGCTGGCAGAGAATGTAATTCAGTTGCTCCAGTCCTGGGTGGTACTGAGTTACGAGGGGAATGCTCCTCTGTGGCCGGACAGTGGGACTTTAGGAGGTGGTGGGAGACTGGAAAGATAAGGCATGGGAGATCTGTTTTTGTACAAGGTTGGGAGAATAATTATGATCTGTGAAGGCTTCAGCGAAACTCTCAGTATTTCGAGAGGGACCACTGATCACCGCAATGGTGTCTAGGCTGTACGAAAGGGACTTCTTGGTATCGAATGGGTGGCAGCGGTCAAAGTGGAGGTATTGATGATGGTTAGTAGCCATCTTTGAGATGGAGGTCAATATTTAGGAAGGTGGCTTGTTGGGTTGAGTAGGACCAGGTGAAGCAAATGGGGGAGTAGTTGTTGAGGATCTGGTGGAATGTGGATAGGGTGTCCTCACCCTCAATCCAGATCATGAAGATGTCATCAATGAATCTGAACCAGGTGAGTGGTTTAGGGTTCAGGGTATTTAGGAAGGATTCCTCTTGATGGCCCATCAATAGGTTGGCATAGGTTGGTGCCATGTGGATGCCCTTAGCCATACTCTGGATTTGTTTGTAGGTAATGCCTTCAAAGGAGAAGTAATTGTGGGTGAGGATGTAGTTGGTTATGGCGACTAGGAAGGTTGGTTTGGAATCTGTTACACATTGGGAAAGGTAGTGTTCAATAGTGGTAAGGCCATAGGAATTAGGAATGTTAGTGTAGAGGGAAGTGGCATCAATAGTGATGAGCAGGGCATCGTGTGGTAAAGGGACAGGAACTGCGGAGAATCGGTGGAGTAAATGGTTGGTATCTTTTATATAGGAGGGTAGGTTCTGGGTAGTAGGTTGAAGGTGTTAGTCTATGAGAGCAGAGATTCTCTCAGTGGGGGCACAGTAACAGGCCACAATGGGGCATCCTGGGTGGTTAGGTTTATGGGCTTTAGGAAGTGTGTAGAAGGTAGGAGTGTGGGGAGTGGTAGGGGTGAGTAGGGAGATGGACTCCGGGAAGAGTTTCTGGGATGGGCCTAAGGATTTGAGTAGTGACTAGAGAGCCTGATCGATTTCTGTAATGGAGTCACTGTGGTAAGGTTTGTAGGTGGCACCTGACAGCTGGTGGAGTCCTTCTGCCAGGTAATCCTTGTGGTTCAAAACAACAGTGGTGGAGCCTATGTCCACAGGTAGAATTATAAGGTCAGGATCAGTTTTAGATGGTGGACTGCAGTTCTTTCTGTGGATGTAAGGTTAGTTTGCATGTTGAGGGATTTGGTAATGATCGTGAGGCAAGGTTTGAGGTTAAGAAATTCTGGAAAGTTAATAGGGGGTGATTTGGGGACACTGGGGGTGGATCACAGTTGGATGGAGGAGTGAACTGAGTTAGGCAGGGTTCAACATTGCTCTTTGGTTGAGTCTGATTGGTAGGAGTGGCTAGTGTAGAAAATTTTCATGGCAAAATATAAAAATATGTTCAGAACCACAGAGAGGTACACAGTCCATGTGCAAATTATTTCTATTTCTAGTATTAAGGTTGTGACTTGCTGAGTTCATCCTAAGTAGACTCGTATTATTAATCACAAATACTGTCATGGAGTTCTTACTCCCAATAAGAACCCTATGCCCCTGAAGAGACTTCTGCAAGATGTTGGGTTATCAACTTTACACAATATTCTTATCATACATTTGTGCAGAATAAACACTTTTTCCATCTTAGCTGCAATGCCCCAGAAGATTATGCTGTAGCACAGAACTGAGAGGAAGTATGTAAAGTATGCTAACAATTTAGTCTGCAGTTCAATACAGAGAGTCATAGCTCTCAATGCAAACAGAACTGAGCTTTATAACTAGTTTACCACTATGCTTGTGCCACCTCACTTTATTATCCATCTGGAACCCAGGAACTTCACAAATGGAGTCTTATCCAGCGTATGCCCATTGATCTCTAATTCTGGTCAACTGCCAGTCTCTGTACTAAGAAATCTCCATAGATCTTCCTGCATTTCACTACACCTGTCCCTTGATATACACTCAAAGTTACGGTCACATATGAAGACTTCTCTCTGTTCAGAATGCTATGCTGCACTCTATTTGTCAGCAACTCTTCAGTCAAATCACAAAGTTTGTCTCATATGAGGTGGAATCCAAAATTTTTGGGACTGGTGCTGCCATCTGGAAAGTAGATCTTTGCACCACTAGGTGGAGAGAGCTGCATATCTGATGAGTCAGTGTGCGGAGTGGCATTCAGCTGGGAGGACATGTTGCATGTCCATAGTGATTTCCATAATACTTAGCTTGTAGTTCACATGACTGGTTTCACAGGTAGCCCTGCCTTTGATAGAATAGGTGATGTTAGTGACTGGATTGAGTAGATGGTGGTGGGAGGATGTGTGGGACAGGTCTTGCATCTATGTCTATTACAGAGGGAACTTTCTGGTGTGTGGTGATTTTAGGATGGATTCGCAAACAGAACAGCGCGTGTGTATCAAATTCTGTGCAAATCTCGGGAAAGGTGCTACAGAGACCCATGCAATGATTCAACAGGTGTATGGGGGACAGAGCATAAGTCGTATGCGTGTGTTTGAGTGGCATGCTCAGTTCAGGGCCCGCCATACAGACATAGAAGATGCTGCTCAAACTGGAAGGCCCATTAGCCGCACAACTCCAGACATTGTTGCCAAACTTCAACAATTGGTTCATGTGGATCGACGTTGGACCATTCGAGACCTTGCGGATGAAGTGGGTATCAGTTATGAGACATGTCAATGAATGTTGACTGATGACTTGGGCATGCATTGTGTTGCTGCAAAATTTGTGCCAAGGATCTTGACTGCCAATCAGAAGGCACAGTGTGTTGAAGTGTGCACGGACATTCGTCAGACTGCATCTGATGATCCAACCTTCTTGTCATGGGTTATCACTGGCAATGAGAGCTGACCCAGAGACAAAGCAACAATCGTCCCAGTGGAAGTGCTTGGGCTCTCCAAGACCCAAAAAAGCAAGACAGGTGAAGAGCATGACCATCGTTTTCTTTGATACCAAGGGAATTGTGCACAAAGAATTCGTCCGACCCAACCATACAGTGAATTCTGCATACTACTGTGACGTTTTGCAACAGCTCCATTAAAATGTGCAGCAACGACTGCCTGAATGTTGGCGTCACAGGAAGTGGCTGCTGCATCCTTGCTCACCAGGACCTTTTTGGCAAAAAACTACATGGCGGTTGTACTCCACCCACCATACTCACCAGATTTGGCACCTTGCAACTTCGCACTATTCCCAAAACTGAAACTCAAGTTGAAAGGCCATTGGTTCAACACTCTAGAGAGAATTCAAATAGCATCGCTGGCAGTGACAAACACCCTCAAAGAACAGGACTTCCAGAAAACGTTTGACCAGTGGCAGAAGTGCTGGGACCGGTGTGTATGTGCAGATGGGAACTACTTTGAGGGTGATGGTGACCATTAGTCCAAAGGTAAGGTTTTCAACAGATGGGAGCACCAGTCCCAAAAATTTTGGATAGCACCTCATATTCTGAATGTTCATATTTCACTCAATAAGTGACAGCATGGTACTGAATCAAATGCTCTCCAGTAGTCAAGAAATGTGGCATCAACCTGGTGACCAGTGTGTACTGCTTTCTGTGTCTTGTGGACAAACAGAGGAAGCTGTGTTTCATACAACTGTTGTTTTCAGAAACTTGCGTTGATTCATACAGAGAAGATTTTGGTCTCCAGAAAGATCATAATATGCATGCATGTGTTACAAAATTCTACAACACACTAATATCAGTGAAATATGTCTACAGTTTCATGCACCTGTTTGACAACCCTTCTTGAAAATGGAAACAATTTGAATGTTTTTCTAATGAGTAGGAATCTATGGTAGGCTGCTCTGCAGCTGAAACTGTGCTGTGCCAGCAATCCTGGTGGTCATTTTGCTTAATAGATTGCTACACACCATATAGTGGAGATGTTCAGTCTCCAGTCACTCCCCCCCCCCCCCCCTTCCCCACCACCACCACCCAACATTCTATCATCCAGCCACAGAGGAGCATTTGCCTCATGACTCAGTACTATTCAGGACTGGAGCAACCGAATTAGTTTCTGTGCCAGGGTTTTGATTACCTCTCAGTGTGCCCTGAAATGAGGAATGTCCTACCCACTACCCTTCCCACCCGTCCCACAATGGTATTCTGCACCAACCACTGAATCTACACAATATTCTCACCCATCCCTACACAACCCCTGCTCTCAACCCCTTGTCTCATGGCTCATATCCCCATAATAGACCTAGATGCAAGGCCTGTCTCATACATCCTTCCACTCCAGTCCAATCACAAGGCAGGGCTGCCTGTGAAACCAGTTATGCGATCTACAAGCTAAGCTGCAACAACTATGTGGGCGTGACAACCAACAAGCTGTCTATCCACATGAATGGCCACTGACGAACTGTGGCCAAGAAACAGCTGGACCACCCAGTTGCTGGGCATGCTGTCCAACACGACATTCTTTATTTCAATGACTGTTTTATAGCCTGTGCCATCTGGATCTTTCCTACCAACACCAGTTTTTCTGAATTGTGAAGGTGGGAGTGCTTCCCTGTTCCCATTCCAGCACTACACAAACTGCTATTCCAGCAACGTGCCCCCAATCTTTTTTTTACTTCTCTCCTTTTCTGCTCCCCTCCCCCCTCTGTCCCCACTCCCACCCTCAGTCCAACATCCCAACTGAACTTAGCTGCCTAGCTCCACCCCATCCCACAAGCAGCCCTTTACTGTCCACCACCCCTATGCTGCTATCCCTCCCCCACCCTGCCCCAGCCTCCTCCTTACCCCCACCACCCAGACTGCCTCTCCCATCATGTGCTGCTGCTCACAGTCTGGATTCAGCAGCTAGAGACAGTTGTCATGTGTGTGCGTTTTGTCTAATTCAGAAGAAGGCCTTTTGGCCGAAAGCTTACTTGCTTAGCAGTCTTTCTGTTGTGCCTGTTTGTACCACAGGAGCCCATGGCACAGGAAATGTTTCAAATGTTCATCATTGGTTTCTCTTCTCTCTGACAAAGGACTTCCCTTTCAAAGTTGAGCATGCAGTGTGTCCATGGAGCACTGCAGTCAATTGTCCATGAGGTAAGCGGTTGGAAGAAGGGGTTGGAAGCAGGGGTTGTGTAAAGATGGACGAATATATTTTGTAGCTTCAGTGGATGGTGGAGTATCACTGTGGGAGGAATGGGAAGGATAGTGGGCAGGACATTTCTCATTTCAGGGCACAACGAGAGGTAGTCAAAATGCTGGCAGAGAATGTAATTCAGTTGCTCCAGTCCTGGGTGGTACTGAGTTACGAGGGGAATGCTCCTCTGTGGCCGGACAGTGGGACTTTAGGAGGTGGTGGGAGACTGGAAAGATAAGGCATGGGAGATCTGTTTTTGTACAAGGTTGGGAGAATAATTATGATCTGTGAAGGCTTCAGCGAAACTCTCAGTATTTCGAGAGGGACCACTGATCACCGCAATGGTGTCTAGGCTGTACGAAAGGGACTTCTTGGTATCGAATGGGTGGCAGCGGTCAAAGTGGAGGTATTGATGATGGTTAGTAGCCATCTTTGAGATGGAGGTCAATATTTAGGAAGGTGGCTTGTTGGGTTGAGTAGGACCAGGTGAAGCAAATGGGGGAGTAGTTGTTGAGGATCTGGTGGAATGTGGATAGGGTGTCCTCACCCTCAATCCAGATCATGAAGATGTCATCAATGAATCTGAACCAGGTGAGTGGTTTAGGGTTCAGGGTATTTAGGAAGGATTCCTCTTGATGGCCCATCAATAGGTTGGCATAGGTTGGTGCCATGTGGATGCCCTTAGCCATACTCTGGATTTGTTTGTAGGTAATGCCTTCAAAGGAGAAGTAATTGTGGGTGAGGATGTAGTTGGTTATGGCGACTAGGAAGGTTGGTTTGGAATCTGTTACACATTGGGAAAGGTAGTGTTCAATAGTGGTAAGGCCATAGGAATTAGGAATGTTAGTGTAGAGGGAAGTGGCATCAATAGTGATGAGCAGGGCATCGTGTGGTAAAGGGACAGGAACTGCGGAGAATCGGTGGAGTAAATGGTTGGTATCTTTTATATAGGAGGGTAGGTTCTGGGTAGTAGGTTGAAGGTGTTAGTCTATGAGAGCAGAGATTCTCTCAGTGGGGGCACAGTAACAGGCCACAATGGGGCATCCTGGGTGGTTAGGTTTATGGGCTTTAGGAAGTGTGTAGAAGGTAGGAGTGTGGGGAGTGGTAGGGGTGAGTAGGGAGATGGACTCCGGGAAGAGTTTCTGGGATGGGCCTAAGGATTTGAGTAGTGACTAGAGAGCCTGATCGATTTCTGTAATGGAGTCACTGTGGTAAGGTTTGTAGGTGGCACCTGACAGCTGGTGGAGTCCTTCTGCCAGGTAATCCTTGTGGTTCAAAACAACAGTGGTGGAGCCTATGTCCACAGGTAGAATTATAAGGTCAGGATCAGTTTTAGATGGTGGACTGCAGTTCTTTCTGTGGATGTAAGGTTAGTTTGCATGTTGAGGGATTTGGTAATGATCGTGAGGCAAGGTTTGAGGTTAAGAAATTCTGGAAAGTTAATAGGGGGTGATTTGGGGACACTGGGGGTGGATCACAGTTGGATGGAGGAGTGAACTGAGTTAGGCAGGGTTCAACATTGCTCTTTGGTTGAGTCTGATTGGTAGGAGTGGCTAGTGTAGAAAATTTTCATGGCAAAATATAAAAATATGTTCAGAACCACAGAGAGGTACACAGTCCATGTGCAAATTATTTCTATTTCTAGTATTAAGGTTGTGACTTGCTGAGTTCATCCTAAGTAGACTCGTATTATTAATCACAAATACTGTCATGGAGTTCTTACTCCCAATAAGAACCCTATGCCCCTGAAGAGACTTCTGCAAGATGTTGGGTTATCAACTTTACACAATATTCTTATCATACATTTGTGCAGAATAAACACTTTTTCCATCTTAGCTGCAATGCCCCAGAAGATTATGCTGTAGCACAGAACTGAGAGGAAGTATGTAAAGTATGCTAACAATTTAGTCTGCAGTTCAATACAGAGAGTCATAGCTCTCAATGCAAACAGAACTGAGCTTTATAACTAGTTTACCACTATGCTTGTGCCACCTCACTTTATTATCCATCTGGAACCCAGGAACTTCACAAATGGAGTCTCATCCAGCGTATGCCCATTGATCTCTAATTCTGGTCAACTGCCAGTCTCTGTACTAAGAAATCTCCATAGATCTTCCTGCATTTCACTACACCTGTCCCTTGATATACACTCAAAGTTACGGTCACATATGAAGACTTCTCTCTGTTCAGAATGCTATGCTGCACTCTATTTGTCAGCAACTCTTCAGTCAAATCACAAAGTTTGTCTCATATGAGGTGGAATCCAAAATTTTTGGGACTGGTGCTGCCATCTGGAAAGTAGATCTTTGCACCACTAGGTGGAGAGAGCTGCATATCTGATGAGTCAGTGTGCGGAGTGGCATTCAGCTGGGAGGACATGTTGCATGTCCATAGTGATTTCCATAATACTTAGCTTGTAGTTCACATGACTGGTTTCACAGGTAGCCCTGCCTTTGATAGAATAGGTGATGTTAGTGACTGGATTGAGTAGATGGTGGTGGGAGGATGTGTGGGACAGGTCTTGCATCTATGTCTATTACAGAGGGAACTTTCTGGTGTGTGGTGATTTTAGGATGGATTCGCAAACAGAACAGCGCGTTTGTATCAAATTCTGTGCAAATCTCGGGAAAGGTGCTACAGAGACCCATGCAATGATTCAACAGGTGTATGGGGGACAGAGCATAAGTCGTATGCGTGTGTTTGAGTGGCATGCTCAGTTCAGGGCCCGCCATACAGACATAGAAGATGCTGCTCAAACTGGAAGGCCCATTAGCCGCACAACTCCAGACATTGTTGCCAAACTTCAACAATTGGTTCATGTGGATCGACGTTGGACCATTCGAGACCTTGCGGATGAAGTGGGTATCAGTTATGAGACATGTCAATGAATGTTGACTGATGACTTGGGCATGCATTGTGTTGCTGCAAAATTTGTGCCAAGGATCTTGACTGCCAATCAGAAGGCACAGTGTGTTGAAGTGTGCACGGACATTCGTCAGACTGCATCTGATGATCCAACCTTCTTGTCATGGGTTATCACTGGCAATGAGAGCTGACCCAGAGACAAAGCAACAATCGTCCCAGTGGAAGTGCTTGGGCTCTCCAAGACCCAAAAAAGCAAGACAGGTGAAGAGCATGACCATCGTTTTCTTTGATACCAAGGGAATTGTGCACAAAGAATTCGTCCGACCCAACCATACAGTGAATTCTGCATACTACTGTGACGTTTTGCAACAGCTCCATTAAAATGTGCAGCAACGACTGCCTGAATGTTGGCGTCACAGGAAGTGGCTGCTGCATCCTTGCTCACCAGGACCTTTTTGGCAAAAAACTACATGGCGGTTGTACTCCACCCACCATACTCACCAGATTTGGCACCTTGCAACTTCGCACTATTCCCAAAACTGAAACTCAAGTTGAAAGGCCATTGGTTCAACACTCTAGAGAGAATTCAAATAGCATCGCTGGCAGTGACAAACACCCTCAAAGAACAGGACTTCCAGAAAACGTTTGACCAGTGGCAGAAGTGCTGGGACCGGTGTGTATGTGCAGATGGGAACTACTTTGAGGGTGATGGTGACCATTAGTCCAAAGGTAAGGTTTTCAACAGATGGGAGCACCAGTCCCAAAAATTTTGGATAGCACCTCATATTCTGAATGTTCATATTTCACTCAATAAGTGACAGCATGGTACTGAATCAAATGCTCTCCAGTAGTCAAGAAATGTGGCATCAACCTGGTGACCAGTGTGTACTGCTTTCTGTGTCTTGTGGACAAACAGAGGAAGCTGTGTTTCATACAACTGTTGTTTTCAGAAACTTGTGTTGATTCATACAGAGAAGATTTTGGTCTCCAGAAAGATCATAATATGCATGCATGTGTTACAAAATTCTACAACACACTAATATCAGTGAAATATGTCTACAGTTTCATGCACCTGTTTGACAACCCTTCTTGAAAATGGAAACGATTTGAATGTTTTTCTAATGAGTAGGAATCTATGGTAGGCTGCTCTGCAGCTGAAACTGTGCTGTGCCAGCAATCCTGATGGTCATTTTGCTTAATAGATTGCTACACACCATATAGTGGAGATGTTCAGTCTCCAGTCACTCCCCCCCCCCCCCCTTCCCCACCACCACCACCCAACATTCTATCATCCAGCCACAGAGGAGCATTTGCCTCATGACTCAGTACTATTCAGGACTGGAGCAACCGAATTAGTTTCTGTGCCAGGGTTTTGATTACCTCTCAGTGTGCCCTGAAATGAGGAATGTCCTACCCACTACCCTTCCCACCCGTCCCACAATGGTATTCTGCACCAACCACTGAATCTACACAATATTCTCACCCATCCCTACACAACCCCCGCTCTCAACCCCTTGTCTCATGGCTCATATCCCCATAATAGACCTAGATGCAAGGCCTGTCTCATACATCCTTCCACTCCAGTCCAATCACAAGGCAGGGCTGCCTGTGAAACCAGTTATGCGATCTACAAGCTAAGCTGCAACAACTATGTGGGCGTGACAACCAACAAGCTGTCTATCCACATGAATGGCCACTGACGAACTGTGGCCAAGAAACAGCTGGACCACCCAGTTGCTGGGCATGCCGTCCAACACGACATTCTTTATTTCAATGACTGTTTTATAGCCTGTGCCATCTGGATCTTTCCTACCAACACCAGTTTTTCTGAATTGTGAAGGTGGGAGTGCTTCCCTGTTCCCATTCCAGCACTACACAAACTGCTATTCCAGCAACGTGCCCCCAATCTTTTTTTTACTTCTCTCCTTTTCTGCTCCCCTCCCCCCTCTGTCCCCACTCCCACCCTCAGTCCAACATCCCAACTGAACTTAGCTGCCTAGCTCCACCCCATCCCACAAGCAGCCCTTTACTGTCCACCACCCCTATGCTGCTATCCCTCCCCCACCCTGCCCCAGCCTCCTCCTTACCCCCACCACCCAGACTGCCTCTCCCATCATGTGCTGCTGCTCACAGTCTGGATTCAGCAGCTAGAGACAGTTGTCATGTGTGTGCGTTTTGTCTAATTCAGAAGAAGGCCTTTTGGCCGAAAGCTTACTTGCTTAGCAGTCTTTCTGTTGTGCCTGTTTGTACCACAGGAGCCCATGGCACAGGAAATGTTTCAAATGTTCATCATTGGTTTCTCTTCTCTCTGACAAAGGACTTCCCTTTCAAAGTTGAGCATGCAGTGTGTCCATGGAGCACTGCAGTCAATTGTCCATGAGGTAAGCGGTTGGAAGAAGGGGTTGGAAGCAGGGGTTGTGTAAAGATGGACGAATATATTTTGTAGCTTCAGTGGATGGTGGAGTATCACTGTGGGAGGAATGGGAAGGATAGTGGGCAGGACATTTCTCATTTCAGGGCACAACGAGAGGTAGTCAAAATGCTGGCAGAGAATGTAATTCAGTTGCTCCAGTCCTGGGTGGTACTGAGTTACGAGGGGAATGCTCCTCTGTGGCCGGACAGTGGGACTTTAGGAGGTGGTGGGAGACTGGAAAGATAAGGCATGGGAGATCTGTTTTTGTACAAGGTTGGGAGAATAATTATGATCTGTGAAGGCTTCAGCGAAACTCTCAGTATTTCGAGAGGGACCACTGATCACCGCAATGGTGTCTAGGCTGTACGAAAGGGACTTCTTGGTATCGAATGGGTGGCAGCGGTCAAAGTGGAGGTATTGATGATGGTTAGTAGCCATCTTTGAGATGGAGGTCAATATTTAGGAAGGTGGCTTGTTGGGTTGAGTAGGACCAGGTGAAGCAAATGGGGGAGTAGTTGTTGAGGATCTGGTGGAATGTGGATAGGGTGTCCTCACCCTCAATCCAGATCATGAAGATGTCATCAATGAATCTGAACCAGGTGAGTGGTTTAGGGTTCAGGGTATTTAGGAAGGATTCCTCTTGATGGCCCATCAATAGGTTGGCATAGGTTGGTGCCATGTGGATGCCCTTAGCCATACTCTGGATTTGTTTGTAGGTAATGCCTTCAAAGGAGAAGTAATTGTGGGTGAGGATGTAGTTGGTTATGGCGACTAGGAAGGTTGGTTTGGAATCTGTTACACATTGGGAAAGGTAGTGTTCAATAGTGGTAAGGCCATAGGAATTAGGAATGTTAGTGTAGAGGGAAGTGGCATCAATAGTGATGAGCAGGGCATCGTGTGGTAAAGGGACAGGAACTGCGGAGAATCGGTGGAGTAAATGGTTGGTATCTTTTATATAGGAGGGTAGGTTCTGGGTAGTAGGTTGAAGGTGTTAGTCTATGAGAGCAGAGATTCTCTCAGTGGGGGCACAGTAACAGGCCACAATGGGGCATCCTGGGTGGTTAGGTTTATGGGCTTTAGGAAGTGTGTAGAAGGTAGGAGTGTGGGGAGTGGTAGGGGTGAGTAGGGAGATGGACTCCGGGAAGAGTTTCTGGGATGGGCCTAAGGATTTGAGTAGTGACTAGAGAGCCTGATCGATTTCTGTAATGGAGTCACTGTGGTAAGGTTTGTAGGTGGCACCTGACAGCTGGTGGAGTCCTTCTGCCAGGTAATCCTTGTGGTTCAAAACAACAGTGGTGGAGCCTATGTCCACAGGTAGAATTATAAGGTCAGGATCAGTTTTAGATGGTGGACTGCAGTTCTTTCTGTGGATGTAAGGTTAGTTTGCATGTTGAGGGATTTGGTAATGATCGTGAGGCAAGGTTTGAGGTTAAGAAATTCTGGAAAGTTAATAGGGGGTGATTTGGGGACACTGGGGGTGGATCACAGTTGGATGGAGGAGTGAACTGAGTTAGGCAGGGTTCAACATTGCTCTTTGGTTGAGTCTGATTGGTAGGAGTGGCTAGTGTAGAAAATTTTCATGGCAAAATATAAAAATATGTTCAGAACCACAGAGAGGTACACAGTCCATGTGCAAATTATTTCTATTTCTAGTATTAAGGTTGTGACTTGCTGAGTTCATCCTAAGTAGACTCGTATTATTAATCACAAATACTGTCATGGAGTTCTTACTCCCAATAAGAACCCTATGCCCCTGAAGAGACTTCTGCAAGATGTTGGGTTATCAACTTTACACAATATTCTTATCATACATTTGTGCAGAATAAACACTTTTTCCATCTTAGCTGCAATGCCCCAGAAGATTATGCTGTAGCACAGAACTGAGAGGAAGTATGTAAAGTATGCTAACAATTTAGTCTGCAGTTCAATACAGAGAGTCATAGCTCTCAATGCAAACAGAACTGAGCTTTATAACTAGTTTACCACTATGCTTGTGCCACCTCACTTTATTATCCATCTGGAACCCAGGAACTTCACAAATGGAGTCTCATCCAGCGTATGCCCATTGATCTCTAATTCTGGTCAACTGCCAGTCTCTGTACTAAGAAATCTCCATAGATCTTCCTGCATTTCACTACACCTGTCCCTTGATATACACTCAAAGTTACGGTCACATATGAAGACTTCTCTCTGTTCAGAATGCTATGCTGCACTCTATTTGTCAGCAACTCTTCAGTCAAATCACAAAGTTTGTCTCATATGAGGTGGAATCCAAAATTTTTGGGACTGGTGCTGCCATCTGGAAAGTAGATCTTTGCACCAATAGGTGGAGAGAGCTGCATATCTGATGAGTCAGTGTGCGGAGTGGCATTCAGCTGGGAGGACATGTTGCATGTCCATAGTGATTTCCATAATACTTAGCTTGTAGTTCACATGACTGGTTTCACAGGTAGCCCTGCCTTTGATAGAATAGGTGATGTTAGTGACTGGATTGAGTAGATGGTGGTGGGAGGATGTGTGGGACAGGTCTTGCATCTATGTCTATTACAGAGGGAACTTTCTGGTGTGTGGTGATTTTAGGATGGATTCGCAAACAGAACAGCGCGTGTGTATCAAATTCTGTGCAAATCTCGGGAAAGGTGCTACAGAGACCCATGCAATGATTCAACAGGTGTATGGGGGACAGAGCATAAGTCGTATGCGTGTGTTTGAGTGGCATGCTCAGTTCAGGGCCCGCCATACAGACATAGAAGATGCTGCTCAAACTGGAAGGCCCATTAGCCGCACAACTCCAGACATTGTTGCCAAACTTCAACAATTGGTTCATGTGGATCGACGTTGGACCATTCGAGACCTTGCGGATGAAGTGGGTATCAGTTATGAGACATGTCAATGAATGTTGACTGATGACTTGGGCATGCATTGTGTTGCTGCAAAATTTGTGCCAAGGATCTTGACTGCCAATCAGAAGGCACAGTGTGTTGAAGTGTGCACGGACATTCGTCAGACTGCATCTGATGATCCAACCTTCTTGTCATGGGTTATCACTGGCAATGAGAGCTGACCCAGAGACAAAGCAACAATCGTCCCAGTGGAAGTGCTTGGGCTCTCCAAGACCCAAAAAAGCAAGACAGGTGAAGAGCATGACCATCGTTTTCTTTGATACCAAGGGAATTGTGCACAAAGAATTCGTCCGACCCAACCATACAGTGAATTCTGCATACTACTGTGACGTTTTGCAACAGCTCCATTAAAATGTGCAGCAACGACTGCCTGAATGTTGGCGTCACAGGAAGTGGCTGCTGCATCCTTGCTCACCAGGACCTTTTTGGCAAAAAACTACATGGCGGTTGTACTCCACCCACCATACTCACCAGATTTGGCACCTTGCAACTTCGCACTATTCCCAAAACTGAAACTCAAGTTGAAAGGCCATTGGTTCAACACTCTAGAGAGAATTCAAATAGCATCGCTGGCAGTGACAAACACCCTCAAAGAACAGGACTTCCAGAAAACGTTTGACCAGTGGCAGAAGTGCTGGGACCGGTGTGTATGTGCAGATGGGAACTACTTTGAGGGTGATGGTGACCATTAGTCCAAAGGTAAGGTTTTCAACAGATGGGAGCACCAGTCCCAAAAATTTTGGATAGCACCTCATATTCTGAATGTTCATATTTCACTCAATAAGTGACAGCATGGTACTGAATCAAATGCTCTCCAGTAGTCAAGAAATGTGGCATCAACCTGGTGACCAGTGTGTACTGCTTTCTGTGTCTTGTGGACAAACAGAGGAAGCTGTGTTTCATACAACTGTTGTTTTCAGAAACTTGTGTTGATTCATACAGAGAAGATTTTGGTCTCCAGAAAGATCATAATATGCATGCATGTGTTACAAAATTCTACAACACACTAATATCAGTGAAATATGTCTACAGTTTCATGCACCTGTTTGACAACCCTTCTTGAAAATGGAAACGATTTGAATGTTTTTCTAATGAGTAGGAATCTATGGTAGGCTGCTCTGCAGCTGAAACTGTGCTGTGCCAGCAATCCTGGTGGTCATTTTGCTTAATAGATTGCTACACACCATATAGTGGAGATGTTCAGTCTCCAGTCACTCCCCCCCCCCCTTCCCCACCACCACCACCCAACATTCTATCATCCAGCCACAGAGGAGCATTTGCCTCATGACTCAGTACTATTCAGGACTGGAGCAACCGAATTAGTTTCTGTGCCAGGGTTTTGATTACCTCTCAGTGTGCCCTGAAATGAGGAATGTCCTACCCACTACCCTTCCCACCTGTCCCACAATGGTATTCTGCACCAACCACTGAATCTACACAATATTCTCACCCATCCCTACACAACCCCCGCTCTCAACCCCTTGTCTCATGGCTCATATCCCCATAATAGACCTAGATGCAAGGCCTGTCTCATACATCCTTCCACTCCAGTCCAATCACAAGGCAGGGCTGCCTGTGAAACCAGTTATGCGATCTACAAGCTAAGCTGCAACAACTATGTGGGCGTGACAACCAACAAGCTGTCTATCCACATGAATGGCCACTGACGAACTGTGGCCAAGAAACAGCTGGACCACCCAGTTGCTGGGCATGCCGTCCAACACGACATTCTTTATTTCAATGACTGTTTTATAGCCTGTGCCATCTGGATCTTTCCTACCAACACCAGTTTTTCTGAATTGTGAAGGTGGGAGTGCTTCCCTGTTCCCATTCCAGCACTACACAAACTGCTATTCCAGCAACGTGCCCCCAATCTTTTTTTTACTTCTCTCCTTTTCTGCTCCCCTCCCCCCTCTGTCCCCACTCCCACCCTCAGTCCAACATCCCAACTGAACTTAGCTGCCTAGCTCCACCCCATCCCACAAGCAGCCCTTTACTGTCCACCACCCCTATGCTGCTATCCCTCCCCCACCCTGCCCCAGCCTCCTCCTTACCCCCACCACCCAGACTGCCTCTCCCATCATGTGCTGCTGCTCACAGTCTGGATTCAGCAGCTAGAGACAGTTGTCATGTGTGTGCGTTTTGTCTAATTCAGAAGAAGGCCTTTTGGCCGAAAGCTTACTTGCTTAGCAGTCTTTCTGTTGTGCCTGTTTGTACCACAGGAGCCCATGGCACAGGAAATGTTTCAAATGTTCATCATTGGTTTCTCTTCTCTCTGACAAAGGACTTCCCTTTCAAAGTTGAGCATGCAGTGTGTCCATGGAGCACTGCAGTCAATTGTCCTTGTTGCAAACGTACCAGTTTCTCACAGACATTGTTGTAGTCAGATGAAAATAGTATGTGAAGAACAACAACAATCTGATACTTGCATTGTACATCCCTACCGTGATGTACTCTACTGTGAAGCTGAACCTTTGAAAGTGGTTTGTTCTTCACACATATTTTATATCTAAATGGTACATTTATGGACATGGGTTCCTTATCACAACTTTATCTACTATTTCTCTCTACAACCCCTAGAAGCATGTAATTAAGAATTGTGAAAAGCACTGTGCAAGCATTCATTGAAAACATTGTTTTGCTAAATTCAATAGTGCTTGAAATACTCAAGGTTAACAGTCAAGGTATGCCCCTTGTGCTTTGTTGTAATGGTTAACCAGTAAAAGTTTTACACATTGGAATAAGTATTACATCATCATTGTTTATGTCCAGGGAGTGTTGCTGCAGTGTGTTATAAAAATGAGGAAAAAAATGAAGGACAAGAGAGATTATCATTGGCATGAAGATCATTTAATCAGAGATATAAGAATTAATTGTGACAATGAGGATGACAATTAGGGGTGAGAGAGAGAGAGAGAGAGAGAGAGAGAGAGAGAGAGAGAGAGGGGGGGGGGGGGGCTAAGCTACTTGTTCTATATTACCTTGTGTGTCTGTTGCAAGCTCTGTGCTACTGAACCCAGAGCTCCCACTGTGAGATGAGAGGTCACTGAGTGTTGTCCCTCCTGGCCCACCGGAGATAGGATGTGCGTTGTCCACCTGGCCGTCGGGTGCAATCTCACCGGCCCGCTGCAAGGACTGCTCGAGGTGGCGCAGCCGGATGATCTTCTCCCCCAGCAGGCTCTTGGTGCGGTGCAGGCTCACCTCCATGTCCGTCAGCTCCCGCTCCTCCTGCCGGTACAATTCCCTCTCATTACCTCAAGAGTAGTCACACACTTAAGCGGAAACAATTTACTTAGCATATCACGGTTCGGATTCCGCAAAGGTTGCTCCGCTGAGAATGCTATTTATACATTATCTCATCACATTGTACAAGCCTTAAATAATAATATATCTCAAGTTGGTATTTTTTGTGATCTCTCCAAGGTCATTGATTGTGTAGATCATGACACTCTCTTAGAAAAACTCAGGTTTTATGGAATTCATGCATTTACATGACTGGTTTGAATCATGCTTGACAAACAGAATGCGAATGAAAAAGGTTACCCTGAATAATTAAGAAAGGTTTGGAAAGGTAATAAATTTTAGAGACTGGATGGGAGAAAAAAAAAAAAATCATGAAGGGGGTCCCACAGTATTGGGGGTCCCACAGTATTCAATTTTTGGACCAACCCTATTCCTTGTATATGTGAATGACCTTCCACTTAAAATTCAACAACCAAAATTGCTAGTTTTGATTGGTGATACTGGTGTTATAATAAATCCCATTAGAGAGAAAACAACAGAAGAGTTTTCAAAGAATTATTAAGTGGCCCTCTGAAAACTGACTCTCCCAAAATTTTGAAAAAATGCACTACATTCAGTTCTGTACAGCAAACAGAGTCATACTAACAATTGATGTAGCACATGAGCAGGAGTCAGTAAGTAGGATAGAATGCTCCAAATTTCTGGATGTATGTATTGATGTAAAATTGGAACTGGAAGAAGCTCATTACTGAGCTTCTCAAACAATTAAGTCAACTACTTTTCCTCTTTGCATAACTGCTAATCTCAGAAACAAATGTATCAACCTCCTGACATATTTTGCAGTTTTCCACTCAATAATGTCATAGATAATAATTTTCTGGGGTAAGTCATTATTTAGAAAAGAAGTACTGATTGCACAAAAGCAGGCAGCAAGAATAGTATGTGGTGTTCACCCACGGGCATCATGTAAGTATCTCTTTTAGGAGCTATGCATTTTAACTGCACCATCACAATACATATTTTTGTTAATGAAATTTCATCGTAATTTTGAGCACAATTTGAAAAGATCAGTGATGTACATGCCTACAACTGTAGAGGAAAAAATGACCTTTATTAACCATTGTTAAAGCTGTCAGTGGCTCAGAGAGGAGATAATATGCAGCAATAAAATTTTTTGAACATTTGCCCAATAGCATAAAATGTATGACAGGTTGTGAACAAGTTTTAAATCTAATTTAAAGTCACTGCTCCTGGACAACTCCTTCTATTCCACTGGCAAATTTCTATTTGAAAACTGGTAGCCAATTAAAAAAAGGGGGCTTGTCTTTAAGCGCCATTACACAAGTAGGAATAAAATGATAATGTGTTCATTGATGTTGCTAATAATTTATACATATAAACTGACTCTCTTCATATCATTTCGATAAAAGAATTGTTCAAATGATCTATGTAACTTGTAACTAACTAACTAACTACAAACCCTATGACTTATCTAGGACAGTGTTTCTCTACCTTTCAGGATTTGTGTCCCAGTTTTCAATCATAATTTTCATTGGACCTCTCCCCCCCCCCCCCCCACCTCCTTCTTCATATTTGTCTGGAGTGTAGACTGGTATGAAAGTGAAACATGTACAATAAATGGTTCAGCCAAAAAAGAATAGATGCTTTTGAATGTTGTGGTACTGATGAATGCTGAAGATTAGCTGGGTACATTGGATAACTAATGAAGAAGTGTGAAATTAAATCAGGAAGAAAATAAATTTGTCGCACAACTTGACTAAAAGATCAGTTTATATGACAGATCCTGATGCATCAAGGGATAGTTAATTTGGTAATGGAGGGAAGTTGGGCGGGGGATTTGTTGTAGAAGGAAGTGGTGGTATGCAGGTTCAATTGGATGTAGGCTGCGGTACCTTCGAAAAGATGAAAAGACTTGCACAGGATAGACTAGCATGGAGAGCTGCATCACACCAGCCTTTGGACTGAAGACCACAAGAAAAATTTCAATAAATATCTTCTTTAATTTAAAAGCTAAAATTAATGGCATTGTTTAAATATGCATGTATATGTGCAATTGGATATGATAAATAATGCATGTTTGTAAAAGTTGGGTATTTTATATATATTGTAATATAAACAGTACCTTATATAACTGATCAAGCATAGACCTCGCAGATGGTCCTCTCCCTTCTTGCCTCTGCCTCAGCTCATTCTGTCGAGCCTGGAAACTGTCTCGCTGCATCCGCAAAAAATCTTTAGCCCGACGAACCGAGTCCCGTTCTAGGTGAATGCGATGTCGGAAGAACTCGAGCTCTGAGCTGCCAAACTTCCCTATAAATTTGCAAACAGGAGTAACATATTGGTAACCCTGAAATCAGGTTCTTTGAGAACACATAGGTAAGTATCTGTTTCACTGAAAATAATAATATGTAAGTTTAGATTAGTAGAAATGCTATATTTCATTTCATTACAGGATTGCTGCAATAAATTACAGTAAAAATATAGAATTCTTACTCAACATATGTAATTTAAATATGTAAACTGAGGAGGAGTGAGACACAGCCGCTGACAGCACCAATGGCTATAGGGCCCATGGACATACAAATTAGAAAAACAAATTGTTTTGGAAGGTAGGGACATAGAAGTAGTTGTTATTTTGTCTACTCATCTCCAACTTTTCTCTTTGTAAATCCAAACTGTGGAAAAGTCAGTACAGTAACTCTGCAGGACTTTAGTTGTTCCAAAAGCAATGCAGTAGTTTTTGGTTTGTGGTAGAATTGTGATTACATTAATAAAGAAAAGGGTATGATTCAGAATGGTTGCTACAGTGTGGGAAATGTTCTAGTGCCTAAAAATAGATGTCTGAATTTATTTTGTGTCTTACCAAAATTAATTTTTCAAGACAAAATCAGGAAAACAGTCCCAATAATCACAAATGGTCAGATTTCTCTGATACCACAACACATTGAGGTAATTACTGTTCACAGTTAGTTCACCAGGACCACATGTGCTTGTGTCAGTGCAGTATGCACAGCTTCACAGATTTATACATCTGTTTTGTTTTATTTATTTATTATGAGTACCACTGATCCCAACAGCATTAGAGATGCCAGGATACAGGGTAAGTCATTGTTTTTCAATGATATTCATGATAGTACTATATCAATTAATTTTACATTATAATAGAGGAAAACAAACAAGATACATAATACAACAAGTTTTGAAATTAAACTTTACACATGCATTATGAGATGTTTGTAACAGTATGCAGGGACTTCAGAAAGTTAAGTTACCCTTGTTGTTCTTACTGAAACTATTGCACAACAAGAGCTGAAATATGTGGACCAATGTGACTCTTGCGGGTAAAACAGCTAAATTGTACAAAGATTAACCATGAAATTCTGATAATGTATGGACCAAATGCAATGCTGTGTCAACATTTTTTCAGAAAGCTGAAGGAACAATTGGGGGGGGGGGGGGGGGGGGGGAGGGGGACAGAGGGATTTTCCAATGATGAGGATGTTCAAAAAGCAGTTCTCAAATGGCTTTATGAGCAAGGAGTGGATTTCTGTAGTTGAGGAACTGAGCAATTGGTAGAACAGTCTGACCATTGTTTACCAAGAGTTGGTGACTACGTCAAAAAATAGTGTCATGTATCTGTGTGACTCTGAAGGTAGTGCAACATACAATAAAAGTTACTTGGCATGCCATAATGATGTGTAACTTTTTAAAGTCCCTCATAAGATCTCAATACTTGGGAGTCAATATGATATGCTTTATGACAAAAAAATAACATGTATTTATACTTGCACTAGTGGAAAATGTCAATTATACAATAAAAATACACACATACACACTCATTTATGCTAAAGTTGCACTAAATGAGTTGAATTTATTTTGCAACAGGTATTCTTTCAATTTTCTCTCAAATTATGGCGTTTCAAGAGCAAGACTTTTGGTGTCTGCTAGCAGAACTTTGAAAACTTTAATTCCTGAGTAATTTACTCCTTTCTGTACAAGCACAAAGACAATCTGGTTACTATGTAATTTCTATTTTGACCCCATATTGTCATCATGGTATGTACTATCAGTTTTGAAAAGAGAGTGGTTTTTATTAATGAAACATACAAGGAAGAAGATATATTGAGATGTCATTGTGAAAACCTGTAGTTTTCTGAACAGATGTCCCACTAGGGTGCCTCTGATGAGCACCACCCACAATGTATATCATTCTCTTCTGAACAATGGAAACTTCTTTTCCTTGGGCTGATTATTCTAAAAGATGTTGGTGTAAGACAACAATGCATGGAAATATCAAAACTAAGTAGCTCTGGTGCCATCCTAAGGTGTCGATGATGTAATTATGCTTAGTTGCGAAATGAAGCCTTTTTGATAGACCTAGGCTACTGTAGGACCAATTTAATTTGCTATCAGTCCGTACACTCAAGAATTTATCAACAGTCCATTTTCTGTATTTGTTGTTCCCTACATTTTGCCATATCACATATCAGTAGAACCCCATGATGTAACAATGTTGGTAACAAAATGGCAAGTTACCATCCATTGCTGATAGCAGTTGTGCAGGGTCCGGCAGATCTAATAGAGCATGCCTGCTGAGCACACCTTCGGCAGCTGTGTACTTTGGAAGCCCTCTGCCACCGCAATATAGGATCACCACAGACAGGTGCTCAGTCCACTGGCATTTGGAGTCATTTCATTTCAGAACATTATGCAGAAGCTGCCTACTTGCTGCTCCAACTCCATCGCTGTTGCTGTTGTGATAGCTGGACTCCATTTCTTATTGCATCATTTGTAATCAGTCTTTATATGTTTGGAGAAATACAAATTAAGTAAATCTTCTGTTTCCTGTGTTAACCTATTCACTAATTGTGATGACTGTGCCCCCTCTGGATGAAACTGGAATTCCATTACTGTTTGTAATTGGTATCAATTGCTTCCAATCTGTTGTATAGCATTTAATCCATATTCTCTCAATTCTACTTCAGCAAATGAATTTTGTTCTATTTAGCTGAATTTATTGGTTGACACGGTTGAAGGGCTTTGACACATCACACAGAACTCCGACTGGTGGCAGTTTCTTGTTAATAGATTGCGGAACTTGATCAGTGAAGGAGAAAATAGCATTATTTATAAAATGATTGGGCTCTATGCACCACTGTGAGCTATGCTGAGCATATATTCTCGTAACCAGTAGCTTCTGGGCAGTAGCACATCCATGGAGGTTGATTCCTCTGTCACCAATTTCTGGTTATTATGTGATTCTCAAGATCTATATCAGTCAGTTTTCTGTGCGTACTTAGGCAGAAGTAAGGTTTAAGGATTCTGTAACATATCTGTTTCTCTATTTGAAAAAAAAGAAACACGGAATTATCCAATTAGATCTTGACAAAACTTTAAAGTGATACTTTAAATATTCAGAAATGTAGAATTACATACTCCATAAAATGCAAAATATTCATTGATGGAAAAAGTCACAACACCAAAAAATAATTAATGCAGGGTAATGAAATTTCCGGGATACATTTGTGTAGGTAACATATTTAAGTGATTAACACTGCAAGATCACAGGTTAATGTAAGCGCAAGATAAGCAACTGAAAATGTGAAATGGTACTACATTAATAACTGGTGTAACAGCCAGAATGTTGAATATGAGCATTCAGACATGCATGCATTGTCGTTGTACAGGTGGTGGATGTCAGTTTGTGGGATGGAGTTCCATACCTGTTGCACGTGGTCGGTCAGTATAGGGGCAGTTAATGCTGTTAGTGGATGATGCTGGAGTTGTCGTCCAATGATGCCCCGTCTGTGCTCAATTGGAGACAGATCTGATGGTTAATCAGGCCTAGGCAGCATATCAACATTCTGTAGAGCATGTTGGGTTATATTAGCATTATGTGGGAAAACATTATCCAGTTGGAAAATGCCCCTTGGAATGCTGTTCATCAATGGCAGCACAACAGGTTGAATCACCACCCTGACATAGAGTTTTGCAGTCTGGGTACGTGGGATAGCAATGAGAGTGCTCCTGCTGTCATGTAAGATCATACCACAGATAATGACCCCCCAGTGTAGGTTCAGTGTGTCTAGCATGCAGACAATTTTGTTGCAGGTCCTCCACTGGCCTCCTTCTAACCAACTCTTGGTCCTCACTGGTTTCAAGGCAGAACCATCTTTCATCAGAAAACATAACAGACCTCCACCCTGCCCTCCAACAAGCTCTCACTTGACACCACTGAAGTCGCAAACTGAGGTGGTTTGGGGTCAGTGGAATGCACACTACTAGGCATCTGGCTCAGAGCTGCCCTTGGGGCTACCAATTTGCAACAGTTCATTGTGTCACTGTGGTGCCAGCTGCTGCTCAGACTGCTGCAGCAAATACAGTAAAATACACGAGAGCCATATATTGAGCACTATGGTTTACCCTCTCGGCAGTGCCTCATGGTCATCCAGAGTCCAATCTTTTTGTGATTGTAAATTCTCGTGTCCGTCGCTGCCAGCTATCGTGTACGGTGGTTACATTCCTGCCAAGTCTTTCTGCAATATTGCAGAAGGAACATCCAGCTTCTTGTGGTCCTATTACATGACCTCTTTCAAAATCAATGAGGTGTTGACACTGGTGTCTTTGCCACCTTAAAGACAGTCTTAACTAATATCAACTTGCCGTGACAAATCTCACATGTTCACGACCATTACAGCGTGCATTTAAAGCAAACCTGATTTGCATCCTCATAGTGGTGCTCCTACCACCACTCTTACACGACAATGCAAAATTTGAATAAACGTCATCTTTTAGATATAGGAACAAGCCTATTAACTTTTGTTCATGTTGCAGAATTCCTCCTTGGTGTTGTGATTTTTTTCTGTCATTGTGGCTGATCACAGCTGCAAAATGCTTGAAGACAGACACTGAGTATTGAGTGAAACCCTGCAAAGAAGTTCCGAGAATTGGAATTAAGTGGGGAGTCTAGAGCCCTCTACATATCATTCTAGTAGGGACCGAGAAGATGAGATTAGACTAATTAGAGGCACACACAGATATTCAAGCAGTCATTCTTCCTGCACCCCATATGTCAGTGGAACTGACAGAAACTCTAATACCATATATGCCCAAGTATAAGATGAGGCGTCTTCCCAAATAGATCATTTGAAAAATACAAGGCCACTGAACCCACATCTTCTCCTTGTTTCCCGTGGTACAAGCCTACAGTGGCAATGAGATGACACAAAAACTGGCAACGAGTATAATGCAGTGCAGATTTTTGCTTGCTTCTCTTGTGTTTTAGCTTGCAGGGGTAGACTTTAAGTCACAGACAGGCACAGCAAAAAGACTGCTATACCTTTTAACTTTCAGTCTAAAGGCCATACATTCTGCATCTGTGAGTTGTGCTTGTGTGAATGTGTGTGTGTTTTCTACTTCAGAAGAAGGTCTTTTGGCCAAAAACTAAGCTGCATAGCAGTCTTTGTTGTGCCTGTCTGCGACTGAATGTCTCGTATATTTGGTAAGGTAATATTATTGTTATTACATGCTGAACTTTCCATTGTTTAAATGTTGCCTACTTTTAGCCCACTATACTGGACAGTAATTTGTGCTGTAATACAGTACGTTTTACTTAAGGAGAAGCCATTCCAGCATCAACAAGGTTCACAGCTGCAACATGATGGATGTCATTCTTCTGAGTTCTTAAAAGGTTGTGTACTTACAAAGCTGATAAAACAATTGAAGTTTTGCATTGGGTTGGAGATGACTCATCACACATTCATGAAGCTGGTAAAACAATTGAAGTTTTGCATTGGGGCAGAGATGAAAAACACACCAGCAAAATAATAGTAACATATCAGTGGATGCACTTATTTTTTAAATATAAATTTAATTCATGTTCTGGCAACTCCAGACTTACCGCTCCATTCCTTAAACTGATGACAAACTACATCCTCACTCACAATTATCTCTCGACTGAGAGGAAGATACACAGAAAAAGATGTAATGGTCAGAGGTAATAGTGTGCCACACTCACAGGCCATCTTGTTTATGCCCCCTTCCCCATAGAAGAAGCCTTCTTAGTCATCAAAGATCCTAAAAACCCTCATCTGGTTCAGGTTGATCATTGACACCAATATGATTTGGACTTCAAAGCCTGACAATGTTGTCGTTTCTTCACAGCCGGGACATCTTTTGTGCTTCCTGTCTTATCTTATCATCTTTAGCTTAATATGCCATTTTCTCAGACATCTATCTTCACCTCTCAATAGATCTCTACAAAACTCCATCCACATCAAAACCACCAACTGCTACTGATGTATCTACTTTGATAACTGCCATACCTCAAAAAGAGTCCCCTGTCCCATCCTGAATTACGCGTGTGAGATTTTGCAAGGTAAATAGATGAATTGCCCAGGCCATATCCTCATATATTGCCAACACTCCAACCAGTCTTTCTAAGAAACCCTTAACCCCCCCCCCCCCCCCCTTATTTCCCAGTATCACCTCAGACCTCAGACTGCAAAAGCTGAACCATTTCTTCTACATCGGCATCAGTTACCTTCCGTCATGTGCTGGAAAGGAGACTACCCTTTTGTAATCCTTCCTGCTTCTCCCAAAGAGATACTTGCAGCTCCCCCAATATATAAAAAAAGCCTGATTTGTGTGCTGCTCCAGCTTCCACCTCCTTTACACTTTGGCAACATGAGAAATATCCAGATGCATCAGCTTTGTTGTGCATCTGCCAAGAACATACTTTCCAGCCCTGTCTGTGGTGTCAGAGGGGATGCAGTTGTGACACATACCAACTCCATTGTAATGTCTGAGCAGATTTTATTTGGAAATGACCACCTATTTGTCATTCACATGGACTAGTGACTACCATTAAATGATGACCATTATTCGGTTGACCGCTCACTCGCAGGGCATTGAACACAACATGAGTAACTTCAATGCCAAGTTCACGACTCTTGCCATGTGAATAGGAGGTGGGGGGGGGGGGGGGGGGGGAAGGAGGGGGAAGTATGTAACATGGAATGAAATATCATACCTGTGTCAGAGAAAGGGTAGCGCAGGTATGTGTCTGTGTGGCTAGCAGCTGGGAACTGGTCTTCGAGGTCTTCAAGGGTCCGCAGCTGGCGGCGCAAGTTTTCAACAGGCGAACAGCTTCTGCCACAATCACCATTGATCTCACCATCAATGTCGACGTCAATAGAGTGTGCTATATTGTTGTTGTTGTTGGCAGCGTTATTGTTAGTTGTTCGCGCTGTCGGGGTGCTGTGGTGTCGACTGAACAGCTGTCGCCGCCGCCGAGTGCTGTTATTGTTGGTGTTGGAGTTGGTGTTGTTGCCAGCTGTATTGTTGATGTTGTTGTTGTTGTTGCTGCTCCCATTGGTGCCTCCTTTATTGATGTCATTTGTGTTGTGTGCATCTCTCGCCTCACCTGCAAACATAGAAGCAGTATGGAGAGATTAAACAATTTTATAATATATTTAAGCTCTATCAGTCACTCTGCAAAGTGAAACAAGTCATGCTATTTGTTTTTGTATCAGTATTATAAAATAGCCCTCACATTACACTGGGAAACAATGGTTTATAGAAGCTTGAAAGCATAAAGTATGACAAGGTAATGTAACAAAGCAAAGCAAGCATGTATCTCATCCACATATCATTTGTAATTTGCTTCAGGCTGTATAAAAAGGCATAAAACCATAGTAATAATGTAACAAAACAGCCAAACTTTAACTAATATCTTAACAAAGCTCTTTTGTCTATAAGTATGTTTATTATCAATGTAATAATGCCATTAATATGTAGCAATGTCACTGTTGTGAGCAGGAATTGGCAATGCAGGCTAACAAAGGTCTTCTTCATATACTTAAGTCACTCTACAACAAAATTCAGAGACTGTACTTTGACATATGTACTATCTGCTTAATATTAGTTGTACAAGAATATGTAGTTGTGACAAATGAAAATTTACTTTTGTATAAATATGGTTATCATATGCAGCAAGCAAAATCGTAGATGTCTGAGCCTTTCAAATAAAACATTATTGTTTGGAGTAGTCATTTTCTGTTATTGTTATGACTGTGAAACTTTATGAATTTCATCTCCATCTGAGGAGTGATTGCTACATTTATACTTGTGAAACTATATGGATACTGTTTTGCATCAAACTGAACAAACAGTATTCATAGCTTTCATATTCAACACTTATTCTCCAGAAACTGAGAATGACCGTACGAATATGCTACATATTATATTGGTAGCATATGAGCTCCAAAAGTTTCTAGAGTAGGGCAAGAAAGGTTTTTATTAAATGAAGGGACAAGTGAAGTGAAGCAGGGATTGGCACACTGGACCAAAAAGGGATTGGCACACTGGACCAAAATTTTGAGGAAGAGAGATTCAAATCAAAATACAGCTATCAGGTTTCATGTTTTTTTTACCATTTCCCTAAAGTACTTCAAGTGAATGCTTCCTTCAGAAAGACCCACCAAGTTGATTGATTGATAGTGCATCAGCCTCAGATGACACTTTCTGTACACAACCATCCAGATTGCTGTCTCCCTTAGTGTGTACATTCTTGAGGTGTGAGTTTTTCAAGGGCGAAGGTTACAACTTCCAATTTCCACCAGTCTCATCAGAATTGGGGAACAGAATTCCACAGTCATCCAAAATACCTCACCAGACCTACCTATTGCAGTTGTCAGAGGAAGAATCTACTATGTGGATATCCAGCATATGACAGTAGAGAATGGCTTTGAGGATGGCGCGAAAACTTGAACTTCCCTCTTTGACGCAATGTATGTATGCTAAAGAAAATAACGTTTATTTAAATCATTCACTACTTTGTAATTACTTGCTGCTGCTGTAATTTCTTAACCGACTGACTTCACTACAAAAAGGTGTACATTATTATAGTATTAAAATCTTAAATTCATCGACAAATAACATCAAAGGTCTATGCAATAACAGTGCATTATTTAAAAATAAAATAAAAAATGTATTTACTTGATAATTTTTGTATTCCTTATATGATTTTGTAACAGAGATGTGTAGAACCCCCCCTTTTTTTTTACCTACACCTACACAAACACATACACACACACACACACACACACACACATATATATAAAAAGAAAGATGATGAAACTTACCAAACAAAAGCGCTGGCAGGTCGATAGACACACAGATAAACACAAACATACACACAAAATTCTAGCTTTCGCAACCAATGGTTGCCTCGTCAGGAAAGAGGGAAGGAGAAGGAAAGACAAAAGGATATGGGTTTTAAGGGAGAGGGTAAGGAGTCATTCCAATCCCGGGAGCGGAAAGACTTACCTTAGGGGGAAAAAAGGACAGGTATACATATATATATATATATATATATATATATATATATATATATATATATATATATATATATATATAGACACACACACACACACACACACACACACACACACACACACACACACACACACACATATATTTCTACAGCTAAATTGTGTCAGCTGATACACAATGCTCCATTGCTCTAGTTTGAAAAAGGATTTGTCCAAAAGCTAGCAAGCTTTCAGTTTTGTTTATGTGCCTGTTGACAACTCAATGCCTCCACAGTTCCATGAACTGTTACCTTTGCTTCTAAATTATTTCCATTCTGCCATAACTTTCCAGTACTATATTTTGATTATTTATTTGCCATTCATTGTTGTACAACACTTGATAATCCTTGTACTATATGTTTTCTGATGTCTTTTCCTTATGCTTCTGATTTCATTCTTGTTATTTTAGTTAGTTACTTTGTCTGCATCTGTTTTTTTTTTTTTTCTTTCCCTGACAGCCCTTGTTACATTTCCTATATTATTTGTTTTTATATATTTCTTTTTGAGCCATAGATCTTAATGTCTAAAACAATATAAAAGGACTGATGGAATATGTGCATAAATAAAAAATAAATAAATAAAAACATAAAGAGAGAGAACTGTAATGATGTACTTAAAAAATTAATTTTATTTAAATGAAGGAAATAGTGGTTCATACAGTTGTGGAATTTGTTTAAGTGGAAATATTGTGCAGGGACTACTTTTGAACAAAACTGCAATTGGAAGCATGGGCATTCAAAGCACTGTTTAGCCATCCATAATTATGTTTTCCATGGTCTCCCTTATCTGCCTAAGGCAGACATCACAGTAATTTTCTTGAAAGAAACATAGCCAGTTTCCTTGTGCAATCTGATCTTGTGCTCAATCTCTAATGACTTTTTATCAGTGGGATGCTAAAACTTGATTTTCCTTCTTTCAATAATTATGTCATTATTTGTCATGCATACCACTACATGCTACACATTTCTGTATGCATTTCAGAATAATGATTTTTTTTTTTTTTTTTTTTTTTTTTTTTTTTGCATTGCTTAAGGAAATTGTTTTGTGGAAGTATCACACTCTCATGGATATTTCACATTACAATGGAGTAAAAGCTTCTATTTGCTCATGTCTTTGAAACTGGTGGATCCTCAATGGCATAGAAAACCCCAGTCCAGAACTCATGATTGAAATTACATTCCTGAGTATGTGGTATGGCCCACTTTCTGAGAGCAAAGTGGTGAATGAACAGCATTCTTACCTTACAGCAGTCTACATCTACATGTACACCAATACTCTGCAAACCACCATGAAGTGTGTGACAGAGATACTTCCCATTTAACCAGTCATTAAGGTTTGATCTCATTTCATTCAAATTTGGAGCACAGGAAAATTGACTGGTTAAATGGCTCTGTGGGTGTTGCAATTATTCTAATTTTGTCGTCATGGGAAATGTAGGGGGCTGTACTACATTCCTAAATTCCTCACTTAAACCTGGTTTTTGAATTTTTGTATGTAAGTTTTGAGTATCTGCCAGTTCAGTTTCTTCATCATCTCAGAAACACACTCCTATGGATCAAACAAACCTGTGACCATTTATGCTGCCCTTTTCTGCATACACTGAATGTCTGATGTTTATACTATTTGGTACGGGTCTGACATAACTGAGAAATACTGTGGGATGGGTCACGCAAGTGTTTTGTAAGTAATGTCCTTTATAGACTGACTGCTTTTTTCTAGTTTCCCACCAGTGAACTGAAGTATGTTATCTACCTTATCTATGACTGAGATTATGTGATCATTCCACTTCATATCCCTACAAATTGTTACACTCAGGTATTTGTATGAGTTGAGCATTTCCAACAGTTACTTGGTGATATTGTAATCATAAGACACAACATTTTTCTTCATTTTGTGAAGAGCACAGTTTTCCAAACATTTCAAGGAAGTTGCCAATCTTTGCACTAATTTGAAATCGTATCAAAATCTGACTGAATATCTGCACAGAATTTTTCAGATAGTACTTCATAGATAAATGCATTACATGTGGGAAGTCTGAGATTACCATTAATATTGTTTGCCAGGTCATCGATATGCCAGTGACCTTGCCACATTGGTAAAATTGGTTCCCATCTGATCACTGAAGTTATGCACTGTTAAGCTTGGCTAACACTTGCAGTGCACTGTTGGCAGGGAGGGGGGGGGGGGTGCATTCAGCCGTTATGAGGCCAGTTGAGAAGCTACTTGACTGAGAAGTAGTCAAGAAGTAGTGGCTCTGGTCATGAAAACTGACAATGGCTGGGAGAGCAGTGTGCTGCCCATATGCCCCTCCATATCCGCAGCCAGTGACACCTACTGGCTGAGGATGACACAGGAGTCAATCAATACTGGTGGACATTTGAGAACCATTTGGATGAAGTTCAGTTTTAGGTCATTAATGTACAACAAGAACAGAATGGGTCCCAACACAATTCGCTTGGGCACACCAAATATTCATTCTACATCGTCGATGAATTCCCATCTGAGGTTACATGCCGCATGCTTTCTATCAAGAAATCCTCGATCCACTCACAAATTTTATTAGGTAATCCATACAATTGTACTTTCAATAATAAGTATAGTTGTGGCACTGATTCAATTTTTTTCCGAAAGTCAAGAAATATTGCATCTACTGACTGCCTCAGTGCATGACTTTCAGGATGTCAAGTGAGAAAAGTGTAAGTCGGGTTTCAAATGACTTATGTTTTTGGAATCCTTGCTCCTTGGGATAGGAGGAGGTCATTCTGTTTAAGATACCTCACTTCATCTGAGCTCATAATTTGTTCTAAATCCTACAACACTGGGAGGCATATGTCCACTGGATACTTTATTCACAAGAAATGAGACACTAAAAATAGTAGATGAGATTTGATCTTTGGGCAGCAAAATAATTTACAGTTGCTGAAGTAGAGGATATAAAATGCAGACTAGGTATAGCACCAAAAGCATTTCTGAAAAAGGAGGAATTTGTTAACATCTAATATAAATTTAAGTGTTAGGAAGTCTTTTCTGAATATATTTGTCTGGAGTGTAGTCTTGTATGGATATGAAATGTGGATGATAAGCAGTTCACAGAAGAAGAGAACAGAAGCTTTTGAAATATGATTCTAGAGAAGAATTCTGAAGATTAGAGCAAATGAGCAATGAAAAGGCACTGAGTCGAACCACGGAAAAAGAAATTTATGATGCAACTTGACAAAAGAAGGGATCAGTTGGCAGGACACATCAAAACTCATTGAGTATCAACAGTTTGATATTGGAGGGAAGTGTAGGGGGCAAAAATCATAAAGGGAGACCAAGGTTTGAATTCAATAAGGACATGTGGGTCGCAAGAGCTATGCAGAGGTGAAGAGGCTTGCACAGAATAGATTACCTTGGAGAGCTGCATCAATCCAGACTTCACACTTAAGGCCACATCAAGAACAACAACAACAATGAAATGGAAAAGTATTAATAATGAGTTACATTTTAATTAATGTTTTCTTGGAGCATACATTTCATTACTACTAACCATCTTGCAAATGCAGGATTTGCATTTTTCTGACACTGGAATTGGTCCTCTCCCTGTGTTCTCATCATTGCACTCCTAGGCCCAGAACAGTATAGACTATCCCTTCCCTACCTCATCAATGATGACAGACAGGATTGTGTGTATAATAATCAGCTGTGCAGAGAGCTCCAGGTCACTGCTGTTGGGCTGGCTGGTATCCCAGAATTTCACAATTTCCAATGGAAAGGATTTTGAACAGCAAAATATGGGCAACCACATTTCATTGAAAACACTGTATCATTCATTGTCATCCTCAGAAACACAGTGTAAAGCTTGTCAAAATGGGAGGTACTTCACCCACTCTGTCATCATGTGTAACCACACTCCCCTCACTTCATCTTTCCTATCGCCATTTCTCCATTGGTGACCTGCCTTTCATTCTGACAGGCAAGATACCAGAGATACAGGAAAACATACTGTGATTCCAGAATAAATGTTTCAAGCTGCAGCAGAGTGTGTGCTGGCGGATTAGAAGTGTGTATTGGTCTGGAATTTTAACCAGGAACCTTCTACTCATGGGCAAATGCTCTAACTGTCTCAGATATGCAGCCACAATTCACAGCTTTACTTCTGCCACTGCATCTGTCCTGCTTTCCAAACTTTGCATAATCTCTTTTGCTTATCGTGTTGGACTAGCACTGATGAAATGATAGCTCAGTTGGTAACAGGATTCTCCGCAAAAAGCAAGATACCAGGTTTGAGTCTCAGTCTGGCATACAGTTTTAATCATTTATAAAGTTTTGAAACAGTGAACACTCTGCTGAAGAGTCAAAATTTCTTTTGCAAATAATCCCCCAGGCTGACTAAACCATGTCTCCACAATATCATTTCTTCCACAAGTGCTAGTGCTGCAAGATAGACAGTTTGTGCACCTTGCTAAGATTGGAAGGTGCAAGATGAGGTACTGGTATTAGGTGGTGAGTCACAGTAGGTAACTCAGTGATAGAGCATTTGATCCAAAAGGCCAGGTTCTGGGTTCAAGCCACTGTCTGGCACACAGTTGATGATATCAGTATTTTTTCCTCCCCTTGTTTCCTTTAATATTCTGTAACTGTAGCTTATATCTATACCTATATCCATGGGGAAATTTGGGAAAACAAATTAAAGTTCAGGCAGCAGAAACAAAACCCGTAAGGTCTGCCAACAACATTGTATTTCTGTCAGAAATGGAAAAGGACTTGTAAAATCAGTTACAATGTTTATTATTTAAGTAACAAACAAGCCAAAAATATGCTTTAACATAGTTTATTTAATTCAAAGCATAATGGTGTTTGGATTTATTACAAATCCATCTTCTGATGGTTCTTAAATCTTTCCTTGCTATACTTCTGGGCCCATGTTTTGTACTCAGTACTGGATTTGTGCAGTGTTGGATACTTCTATGTGATGAACTTTTTCTATGTTTGTATTTTACACTTTAAAATTAAAATTAACTCATCATAACACAAATATAGGATGAATTCATCACACCGAAAATATGCAGCACTGCACTAAATCAGTAATGAGTACAAAAGGAACCCCCAGCAGGAAAGCAAGGAAAGATGCGAGAACCGTCTGAAGATGAGCTGAAATAAATGTGAAACTGGTAACGGTATGAGTTTAATAATCTGGTTGCTGTTACATTATAGCCTTATAATTATATTACAGTCATGGTTCTCAACATGCCAACTTTTGATAAGACAGCTTGTAAGATCAGCTGAATGGAATGAACAGTATTTTGAAAAGAGGTTGTAAAATATTGTTAATGAAGTACAGTCAAGTTAAATCAGGTAATGCTGAGGGAACTAAAACTCATATACAAGTTTTGCTATTTGGGAAAAAGCAACTTACAATGACTGAAGTAGAGAGGATATAAAATTCAGTCTGGCAATAGGAAGAAAAGATATTCTGAACAAGAATTTGTTCACATCAAATACAAATTTCAGTGTTTTCTGAATGTCTCTGTCCTTATAATGAAATGAATCATGGGTGATAAGCAGTACAAGTAAATAAGAGAGTAGAAACTTCCTAAATTAGGCTGCAGAAAGGTGAAGATTAGATGAGTAGGCCAGATAACCGATGAAGAGGTACTGTATCTTGTCAGGGTGGAAAGAGCTTTTGCACAGCTTGAATAAGAGGTAGGGCAGATTGGTAGGATACATCCTGAGGCAACAAGGAACAGTGAATTTATAAAGGATGAAAGTACGGGCAGTAAAAATTACAGAGGGAGAGCAAGGCCTGAATGGTGTAATCACATTCAGATGGATGTAGGATGCAATGGTTGTGGAGAGATGAAGAGATTTGCACACAAGTGATAGTGTGGAGAGATGCATTAAACTGGCCTTTGAAATGAAGACTACAAGAAGACAACAGATTCAGGTGAGATCTTGCACTCTTTTCCTTCTTATACATCTCTATACTTTTCCCATTATTATTGTTTTTGTAGCTGTATTTTGTTCTCCTAAGCTCCAGATCACCTCAGGACTTGTTTTTGAATTTCTAGCTATCGGTTGGGCCACATCAGATTTGATTCTGAAGTCAGTGCCTCGAACAGAAAATCAATTGCCAGAATGGTGCTTTAAGTTTAAGGATTTACCTTGGCGATCAACACAAATAGGACTATGCCAGGCAACGCTGCAGTCTTGAACACAGACTATCACCACGAGGTGCAGATCTGAAGGAGAGGGGGAGGGGGGGGGGTGCGGACACTTCTCATGGGGGCTCACAGCTCAAGTCACCGCTTCCCCCCAAAACACATTGCAGTAGAAGTATGTACACTTTTACGCATGAGGTGTGTGAGAAAACTAATGGGACTCACAACACTGTGAGCAATCTGGGCATGCTGTGTTGCTCTATCTGTGTAGACCTGTGTGTTCATCCCTTCCAGTTGCTCAGTTCGAGTTTCAGTTCCCTACAGTCATGATGTGATTTTTGAGAGCATCATCAGTGAAGTTGTACTTTTGTTGCGGGTTACAAAAATGGAACAGCAGAATTTAGAGCAACTTTATGCAATCAGTTTTGTGTTAAACTCATAGAATCCGTGAGTGTGACCTTTCAGTAGGTTAAATGGGCCTATGGGGACTTATCGAGACTGCCAAGTTTCTCTCTGGCACAAATCATTTTTGAAAGGCTGAGAATACATTGAAGATGAACCTCATTCAGGTAAACCTTCAACTTCAAAGACTGACTAAAATGTAAAATTTACACATGCTCTTATGAGGTCAGACTGATGTTTAACAATAAGATGATGAGTGATCTGTTAAACTTAAATACTTTCCTCATATATCAAATTTTGGCCGCATTTTTGCACCTGCAAAAGGTTTGTGCCAAAATGGTGCTGAAAAACCTCACAACAGAGCAGAAAGACAATTGAAAGAATGTGTGCATTGATCTTCTTGAGAGGACTGACAAAGACCACGAATGGTTCAGTCATGTGATCACAGGTGATGAATCGTGGATTTTTTACTACGATCCTGTGGCAAAGCTTGAAAGCATGGAGGCACACTGAGATATCTCCTCGAATGTAAAAAGCTTCAATGAGCAAATCAAAAATCAAAACAATCCCGATTTGCTTTTTCAACAGTAGCAGTATCGTGAATAAAGAACTTGTTCCTCAGGGACAAACTGTCAAGCAAATGTTTTACAAATATGTACTCAAAAGGCTCAGGAAAAGGGTGGATTGGGTGAGACTGGACATTGCAGAAGGGGATTCTGCAATAGGACAACACCCCATGTCACACAACCACTTCAATCACGGAATTTTTTACCTCAAAAAGCATTCCTGTTGTTCAACAGCCCCCCTGTTCACCTGCTCTGCATCCTTGTGACATTTTTCTTTTTCTGCAGTTGAAAAATGTGTTAAAAAGGCATCAATTTGGGACTCTGGAGCACATTTAAAGAATATGATCAGCATGTTGAAGACCCTACCAGTTGAAGACTTTCAGCACTGCTACCAAGACTGGAAACAACAACTCTGCTGGTGCATAGCTGCCAAAGGGAACTACTTTGAAGGGGACAATATTGTTGTTTGGGGGGAAAAAAAAGATCAGTCTCATTACTTTTCTCACACACCTATTATATCAATTTCCAAATTTCATATCTAACATATGGAGAATAAATAACACAAACACGCACACAAATTTCAAGCTTTTGCAACCCAAGGTTGCTTCATCAGGAAAGAGGGAAGGAGAGGGAAAGACAAAAGGATGTGGGTTTTAAGGGAGAGGGTGAGGAGTCATTCCAATCCTGGGAGTGGAAAGATTTCCCTTAAGGGGAAAAAAGGACAGGTATACACTTGCACACACACACACACACACACACACACATATCCATCCACACATATACATACACAGGCAGACATATGTAAATGCATTTACATATGTCTGCCTGTGTCTGTATATGTGCGGATGGATATGTGTGTGAGTGCAAATGTATACCTGTCCTTTTTTCCCCTTAAGGGAAGTCTTTCCACTCCCGGGATTGGAATGACTCCTTTCCCTCTATCTTAAAACCCACATCCTTTTGTCTTTCCCTCTCCTTCCCTCTTTCCTGATGAAGCAACCTTGGGTTGCGAAAGCTTGAAATTTGTGTGTGTGTTTGTGTTTTTTATTGTCTCCTATCAACATACCAATGCTTTCATTTGGTAAGTTACAGCATCTTTGTTTTTAGATATATTTTTCCCACTTGGAATGTTTCCCTCTATTATATTCATATAGAGAATAAAGAAACACAAAACCTAAAGGTCACAAAAATGGCAAGGAGTTCTATAAACAGTAAGATACACATAACACGGGATATTTTTCAAGGTATACATTCCCATGCCGACTCTTCTTGCATCAACAACAAATACACATTGTTTGTGAGTAGACAGGTAGAACTGACAAACCACAGGAAATTGAGTAATGAAAAACGTAAGAGAAAGCAGTCCACTAAGAAACACTAACTTCCTGAAAGTAGGTAGAAACAACTATAAGAAATAGTTATCTCTCTCTGGTAAAGCTATAGTCTGCATGCTTGTGTTTACAGTTTGTAGGCCTAAGTAAAAATATTGGTAACAGTGAGTCCATGTTTTGATTTTATTTTGTGTAAATTATGGCACTGTTAAAGCTGTGAGAGTCCATTATTATTATTATAGTTCTTAAATTAATTGTGTGAGACTTGTCCTTCTTAAATTTTTGGTTTAGTGCTTTTCATGTGCTATATTACTCAAATTTCTAGAATGCTATGCTACAGTGTTGTACAAAGTACTGGTGTAAACAAACTGTTATTATTATCATTATTAAACTGTTATTATTATTACATTAAAACATTTTCTAAATTTTATTGTTTTTATAATTGTAGGCATCTGTGGCCTGGTAAAATTGTGGGTGATGGCAAGTATTTGCCAGTGGAGGCTGGAGGTGTGAGGAAAACAGTACAAGATGTACTCCCCCCCACCCTTTCCTAACAAGCAAATCCTTGTTCTGCACCTGATCCATGCCAGCTGGTTGTCTGTTATATGAGTTCTCATGGATTCACTAAAGCACATACAGTAAATATCCTCATAACTCCTTCCATATTCTTGACCAGCTGAGCTAGTGCTCAGCCTCTTAATAATCCATGAACAATGGAGTAACACAGTATTATGAAAAGGGTCATTGCTACTCACCACACAGAAGAAGTGTTGAGTTACAGACAGCCACAATGAAAAGACTGCTTAACATTTAAGCTTTTGGACAAAAAAAGTATTTCTTTGGAAATAGAAAACACACACACATACATATTCGCACCAGTGGCCAGAGACCATGACCATGTGTGTGTGAGTTGTGCCTTTGTGAATGTATGCATGTTTCTATTTCCAAATGCTGAAAAGGTGAACAGTGTTTCCATTGTGGCTTCTGCAACTCAACACTTCCTCTGTCTGGTGAGTGGCAATACATCCTTTTCCTAATATTTTTCTAATAATCTTCACTTTGATAAGATGTTATAATCGAACTTTCCTCCCTTTCGTATCAATTGTTTGTTGCTCAACTGAGTGCTGACATAAAAAAAATACTTACAAAATCAAAATTATTTAGTGTTTCTAATTTTCATTTATTATGAAATAAACCTGATCAGTCAACTGAGTAATTAAATATCAATGTAAAAGTGATAATGTCATTTGCAGAACAGTAATGAAGTGTAACATACACATGCAATCAATACACAGCAAACATAATTAATAATGTCACCTTGTGAACGTGTATTTAAAAAAAATAGATAAATAAATAAATAAATAAAAAGGAGTGATTCCTGGAAATCTAGTTCGATTTTCTGAGATGATGTAGGATATTCATGTACTATACATCAATCATCCACTGATGAGTGGTTTCCTTTCCTTATTTTTGTTTGTTGCTTCCATCCTTGAATCTTCATTATAAGGAATAAACAAATAAATAAGGAATAAGTGTGTTCATAACCCACATATCAGCACAAAAAACAGATGGGATGAGGGAGAACCCATTTCATCCAGCTGGAATGGGCATGCTCTGCAGCTCTGAATTGGATATACTTAGAGCACTTGCGAATTTACAGTTAAATCATATTGGTAGTAATGAGATGAACATTTTGGTGATATAGACAAACCAGTGTTCAGGATGACACCTTGAGTGTAAGACAGTTACAAACAGGGGCTGTGCTTCCATGCAATGAATACAGATTATTGTATCTGTACCAGACATTATAACAAAGTGGCCCTGCCATCTCAGTGACATCTCTGAGTTTCCCATTTTATATGAAAGGTTTTCATTTCAAGGGAACATCTACTCTTTTCATTGTTTTGGCTCCACTAGATGTGTCCAAGTAGCATGCAGATGAATGCTGGCTGAATTAGTAGCCGTAACATTGCTTGTTTTATTTTATGTCATAATGAAGTTACATAGTGAAAAAGAATTTAACTGAACTGCACTGCCAATGCAAATAATATTATCTTTTCACCATAAAGACGACTCGTTGAGTTACAGACAGGCACAAGATAAAAGTCTTTTACACATTATAGCTTTCAGCCATAGCCTTCTTCAGAAAAGAAAACACAAACACATATTCACACAAGCAGGTATACTTCATGCACACATTACTGCTACCTCCATCCAGAATGCAAGTGTCACACTGAATGAAAGCGGTAATCTGGAGTGGTCAGGGAAGGGGGAGGGATATCAGGATACAAGAGAGGGGGAGTGAGGGATGGAAGATTGGTGTCTGACAGAATGTGCAGGGACTAGATGGCAACATGACAAGGCTACTAGGTGCAGCATTGGGAGGTTGTGGGGGAGAAGGTTTCTAGGAGCAGAAAAGGAGAGGAACAGAGAAAGGGAAAAGTCCAGTGTATGCACTGGCAGAGGTTGATACACGATGAGAATGAGGGGACATGAGTAGGAAGGAGGACAGAGGGGCCACAGTGTGGGGACAGTAGGTTACCATCGGTTGTGGCCAGGATAGTTTCGGGAACAGAGAATGTGTTGTAAGGATAACTTCCATCTGTGCAGTTCAGGAAAGATGGAAGTGGAGGGGAGGATTCAGATAGCCCAGGTTGTGAAGCAGCCACTGAAATCAAGAATTTTATGTTCAGCTGGATGTTGTGCCACAGGGCGATACATTTTTCTCTTGTCCACAGCGTACTGGTGCCATTCATCCTGGTGGGCAGCTGGTTGGTAGTCATATTAATATAAAAATCTGTGCAATGACTGCAGCAGAGCTGGTATGTGACATGACTGCTTTAACAGGTAGCCTAGCCTATGATGGGGAATGATAAGTCTGGGGAAGGATAAGCCTGTGACAGGAGTGGAATAGAAAGTGCTGGTTGGTTGGATTGGGCAGGTCTTGCATCTGGGTCTTCCACAGGGATGGAGCAGGATGTTGTGGAGATTGGGTGGATGATGGGACACCACTTTAGGAGGGGTGGCAAGGATCTTGGGTAGATGTCTTTAATTTCAGGGCATGATGATAGATAATCAAAGCCCTGATGAAGGGTGTGGTTCAGTTGTTGCACGTCAGGGTGGTATTGGGTGCTAAGGGATTGCTTATTTGTGGCTGATGCTTGGGTGGAGGAATGACTGGGGGTTTGCGGAGAAATCTGTTTGTGGTCAAGGTCTGGAGGCGTGCCTGTCTACAAAGGCCTTTGTGAGGCCTTCAGCATATTGTGCAAGAGAGTTCTCGTCACAGCAGATGCATAGTACATGGGTGGCTGTGGTGTATAGGAGGGATTTTATGGTGTGGAAGGGCTGGAAATTGTTAAATGCAGTTATTGTTGGTGGTTGGTGGGCTTAACATGGACAGAGGTGTGGGTGGAGCCACCAGGGAGGAGGAGCTCAATGTCCAGGAAAGCAGCACGCTGGTTTGAGGAGGACCAGGTGAAGTGGTTGGGAGTGGAGATGTTGAGGTTGTGAAGGAATGGGGATAGGGTGTCTTCACCCTGAGTCCAGATAATGGAGATATCAATGAACTTGAATCAGACCAGGAGTTAAAGGTTTTGGGAAGCTAGGAAGATTTCCTCTAGGCGGCCCGTAAACAAATTGGAATAGGAGGGTGCCATGCGGGTGCCACAGCTGTGCTGCAGAATTGTTTGTATACCTTTCTTTCAAAGGAGAAATAGTTGTGCATGTGAATAATGTTAGTATGGTGTATAAGAAATGAGATAGTGGGTTTGGAGTATGAAGGATGTTGGAAGAGGTAGCATTCAGTGGCAGCAAGACCATGGGTATGAGGGAAGCTGGTCTATAGGGAGGCGGGCATCAACAGTGATGGTTCAAATGGCTCTGAGCACTATGGGACTTAACTGCTGAGGTCATCAGTCACCTAGAACTTAGAACTACTTAAACATAACTAACCTAAGGACATGACACACATCCATGCCCGAGGCAGGATTCGAACCTGCGACCGTAGCGCTCACGCGGTTCCAGACTGACGCGCCTAGAACCACACGGCCACACCGGCCGGCTCAACAGTGATGAATAGGGATCCAGAAGGTAGAGGGTTGAAGGTGGTGGAAAGTCACTGAAGAAAGTAGTTGGTATCTTTGACATTGGAGGCTAGATTTTGGGCAGTTGGTTGGAGGTGTTAAGTCAGCAATGTCCAAATTTATTTCATATGTTGGGTGTATTAGGTACCGTAGAGGTGATGAGGGAGATGGACTCAGGTGGGAGGTTCCGGGAAGGGCATACGGATTTCAGTAGGGATAGGAGGCTATGTTGGACTTTTGGGATGGGATCATTCTGGCAGAGGAGGAGTCAGACAATTGGCAGAGGCCTTCCTTCAAGTAGTCACTGCACTGGTCATCCTTTCTTCTATTGAAAGGTTAGTGCTCTTGGGACAGGACCTGTGAAGCCACATTGGATGTAAGGAATTCCTGGAATGTGACCTGGGTGTGGTTAGGTGGGAGAGGGAGAGGACCATGGTCAGATAGGGATATGAACTGGGAGAGGTTGGGTTCAATGTTGGAGTTAGATTGACTTTGGTTGGAGGGGTTGGTGGCAAAGGAATGTTTCCATTGCAGGGATTGAGAGAAGTAGAGTAGGTCTTTGACAAGCCCAGCAATGTTAAACGTGGATTTAGGGCTTAAGGTGAGGACTTGGATAGGACTGAAACTCCTGTAAGGTTGAGGATTTTGGAGGAAAGATGAACAACAGTGTTACGGAAGTGTTTTGACTCTGGATTTAGTGGAGCGTTGGTAGGGAGTTTCGGGGAATGTGGCAAGTTGGAAAGGTTGGCTAGGCACGATCTGAGGGATTGATGTGGAGGAATATTGTGGGTAGGATAGGGATTGGATAGTGGTGCCCCAAGGCAGCAACAGGATGTCAGCAGGATGGATAATTTATGGATGTGGTGTCTGGAATACTCTTACAGGTGCTGGAGAGCAAGGGATTCAATTTCAGAGATGTGATGAATCTAGAAGGAATGGCACAGTAGCAGCATCTTGTGGAAGGAGCAGAGGTGGTTCTAGGATGCCTTTATCATGGAGATGTCTTTCTGCAGTACCAGGTTTGTGAGAGAAAGGGACTGGCAGAAACTGAAAACGTGATGGTCATTGTGAAAGGAGGGATGGGATCCAGAGAAAGGAATTTTTAAGGTTAGGCTGTTGGCTGGGGGTGGGGGTGGGGGGTTGTTCAACGGTTTAGGCAGTGTTTAAGGAACAGGATGTGTAATGGGGTTTTACCCAGGTAAAGGGATGCTATTCCAAAATGAATAAGGGAGCATTGGTCCAAGGTGGGAGGGATGGCATTGGTGAATCAAGAAATGGTTTGTGAAATGGGCAAATGAAGGTATTAGGTGGTTGTGACGGGAAATAGATAACAGAATAAGATTTTTAAAAATATGCGCAGACAAGCAAAAACACATGAAAAGATAAAAAAAATACCCTAAAATATGCACAGAATGGGTGGGGTATGGGAGTATGTGCTTGTTGAGATATGGGAAGGAGGAGAAGGGGAGAGGGGATTGTTAGATCAAGGTTCACAAGTTCAGTTGACAAAGATAGATGTGGAAAATAACTTGCAAAAATGTTTGAGAATGTGGGACAAAATATGACAGGAATAATTATAATTATCAGCAGGAAGAATGTGGGGCACAAGATTCTGCATCAACAATCTGCACAGTCAGGTAGCCACGTGTTGTGCGCAGATGAGATCATTGATACAGGGTGGTTTGGAGGTAGGATATGTGCAGTTTGTAAAGTGATACTGATATTCCAAGCTAGACTTTCCATTGTTGGATTTAGAATTATCTTTTGTTAAGTTCTGCACTCTCATGGTGAATTTTGGCTAGCCATAGTTGACTTGTCTCCATTAGTGATTTATAACATTACTCCCTTGGTTTTGTACAATACTATCTCACAGATTTTTCTTTTGTTCAGAGCAGATCATGTGCACCTTTCATTTGCTGAGGAGTTTGGTGAATAATCTTGCTTTACCTTTCACTAGTTTTTGTTGAAACAGACATACTATTTATCTACAGCTGAGTGGATTCCTTGGCCTCATTTGTTCTGTGTTGTTAGCATGCTGGAACCTAAGTTACTCTACTGTGTACAAATGTCTAGACAGCATTTTAGATGTGTATAACAGGACTGTGATCAAATAACAGCGTGATAATAATAAGAAAAGGATAGACAGCTACTCACCAGATAGAGGAGCTGTGAGTAACAGACAGGCGTAACCAAAATACTGCTATACTTTGGAGTTTTGGTCAACAGCTCTTATTCTAACGTACAAAATACACACATACATTGACACAAGCACAACTCTCATAAGAAGTCTGTTCAAAAAATTTCAGGACTTGTAATTTCACGCCAATGGTGTGCTGGAGCGAAATGCAGTAGGCATCCCTCCACATGCATGTGTTCAATGTGTAACTGTCATAAGTTTCATTGTTGTATGTCTGTTAGTTATTGTTCAGTGCTGTATTGAGTAGAATATTGTGTCAAACATTTTGCGAATTTTGAGATGGCAGAGTTAGAGGAACAACACTTCTGCATTAAATTTTGTGTGAAGAAAGCCTTTACAGAGACACAACGAATGATGCAGTAAGCCTACAGTGACGGGTGCTTAAGCTGTACTGGGAGTTATGCTTGGTTCACATGGTTTAAAAATGGCTGGACAGTAGTTAAAGATTACCCTTGCTCAGGACATCCTTCAATGTCTACCAGCGATGCTCACGTCAGAAATGTCAATGAAATTCTGGGTACCAATCAAAGACTGACTGTCTGGAAGATTGCAGAAGAATGTAACATTACAGCTGGATAATTTCATGAAATCCTGACACAGCTTCTTGGTTGTCCCACGGCTCATGAGCTGAGACCAGAAAGACCTCCATCTCACAATCTGCGAAGAGCTTTTGGATCGCACAAATGAGAACGATATGTTCCTTAAGAGGATCATAACTGGTGATGAGATGTGGGTCAACAGTTATGATGTTGAGACCAGGACTCAATCTTCACAGTGGGTCAGGGAAGGTTCTCCAAGACGAAATAAAGGCTCTTCAGGTCAGGTCAAATGTCAAACTGATGCTGATAGCTTTCTTTGACTTTGAAGGATTAGTTCATCATGAATTTGTGCCACAGGGACAAACTGTGAATCAATAGCACTATTGGGACATGTTGTGATGCGTGCAACAAAACAAGAGAGGGAAATGGCCTGAAATGTGGAGGCAATTCATGGCTCTTGCATCACGATAATGCACCAGCATTATCATCCCTGTTGGTGCGTGACTATTGCATGAAAAACAAAATCACTGTGCTGCCTCATCCTCCATATTATCCTGACCTGACCCCTGCAGACTTTTATTTATTCCCAAAGTTGAAAACCGCATTGAAAGGACAAAGGTTTGCAATGATAGATGACATAAAAGAAAATTCACAGATGGTGCTCTGCATGGTTCAGCAAAAGGCATACCAAGACCGTTTCCAGAAGTGTAAATGACACTGTGAAATGGAAATGGTTTTGGGAGCAGTGTATCAGTAGTGGAAGACAGACCACACACAATAAATAAAGTGCAAGCACAGAAAAATTTTGAGGACAAAGTTCCAAAATTTTTTGAACAGACTTCATACACATGATCACCATTCTAGCCATGAGGCCTGCCTCAGTGGTCATGTGTATGTTACTTGTGCTTGCGTGAATGTGCGTGTGCGTTTTCTGCTTTAGAAGAAGACCTTCGGCCAAAAACTCAAAGATATAACAGTCTTTTTGTTGTGCCTGTCTGTGACTCAACATCTCCTCTATATGGTGAGTAGCAATCTATCCTTTTCAAAATATTGTTGTTTTTCATCCTGGATTTTCCAATGTTCAAATGACATTACGGGCAGGCAAGTAACATTGTCTCAGCTGAAAGATCAACAAATTACTCTGATGTAATTCATGGAATGATGTTCTGTCCTACTGTGCAGTGGCATACAGCAGGCTAACAGATGAGTGCATATGACTTGCCATTATGCCTTGTAGTGTTCACTCAAGATGAACGAAGTCAGGCATAAGTAAACTGGACAAAAAAAGTAGTTATTCCCGGGAGACATCAAGAAAACATAGTGTTAGGATGTACTGGTATCTGCGCAACTTCCTATGTGCACTAGGGGCATGTAGGCATCGCACGAAGAAGCAAGGGGGCACATGCACTGGTGCAAAGACACGTAAGCCTCTTATTTGTGCACACGAGCCACCGTGCGCAGACATCGCCTTGTCCCAGATGGGGAGACACATGCACCAGTCATGCACCTGTCTGCTTTTTGCTCCTTGCAGTGCTTTGTTTCACAATGTCCCACTGTTAAAAGATTCAGGGTTTCACAAGCATTCTAATGTTCCTTTGCATTAGCACTTTGGCTGTATGGCCTAATGAGAAACATATGGAATTTGAGCAATATTATTGTGGATTTCCTCTTTTCTGACTGATGAATTCCATAAATTATAAAGACAGAGTGAAACTAAATAACTGTCTACATTTTCTCGCAAGAAAAGCCTGGAAACAACAAAGGCAAATTTAAACAAAATAAAAAGCTTTTGTTCCTACTTTCCATGAATACATGTTGTAAAAGAGGAGTGGTTCTGTTGCCCTCAATGTACTGAAGCCATGTTGATTCCTTTACAAACTGCTTTGATGCACAAACAATTTTCTTCAAGCAAATAAAAGAACACAGAAATCTCTAGTAGAAATGCACATATGTAAAGTACAGAGTATTAATAACTAAAGTTCCAGTTTCAAAACACTGTAGGAAGAGAACCACAGCTCAGAATGACATCACATGTGAACTACATATTGTTGACACAGGGGTTAACATAATGGGAAAAAGAACTGACCAATAGATGGTGCTGTAAGTGTCAGAATATGCACACCAAGAGACATGCAGCGCGCATCTGTTCCTCAGTTTGCATCCAAGGTGGCCTACACGAGTGTCCTCACAAAGGACTGCAATGCTGCTGGTAAGGCTCTTTTACAAGGATGGTGACTCTGCACCAGTAGCCCAGCAGAATTTCTGGACACTCAAAGGTATGAAAGAAGGCATTAGTCTGATAAGGGTATACAGAAAATTACTACAAAATTCAAAAAGGTGGGTTCTTTTGAAGTGCAGTGTGGCAGAGGGAGCAAAGCAGTAGTTGATCCAACACCTGTTGAAGATGTGGCCACAGCATTGCAGAAGGAGTCAAGCAGTGCTGTGCAAACATACAGTGCAGAGGGAATTGCCCAATGCTGGACATACCTGAAAGTGAGGAGGATAAAATTGTACAAAATATCTTGCATTCTACCCTTACAAAGTCACCCGTGTTCAGGAGTTGCTTCCTGCTGACGTGTCAGCAAGACAAACGTTTGCTCAGGAATTTCTTACTTGCATGGAAGCAGACCACGAAAGGCCACAAAACATTCTGTGGACAAAGCCCATTTCCATCTCCATGGACATATCAATAAGCAAAATTGCTGAATATGGGCAATGAAAATTTGCACGCACATCAACCAGTTCCACTTAGTACTACAACAGTGACTCTGTGGTGTGGGTTGACATCATCATTTATCGTAGGGTCTTATTTCTTCAAGGAGATTAGTCCTGGGGGGTCCTGTTACCTGTACCATCACTGTTAAATGCTATGAGAGTCTTTTGTGCACCATTGCCATTCCAACCCTTCAGCAGTGTGGACGTGTGGGTAGGACCACTTTTATGCGAGGTAGCACTCTTTGACACATTGTGCAGCCAGTGAAGTGGCTGCAGTAGATGTACTTTGGAAATACTAGAATTATTAGCCATCATTTCTGTACAGTCTGGCCGCCAGATAGCTGATTTTAATCCATGTGATTTCTGGCTGTGAAGTTACTCGTAAAAGATGTCATATTTAGTGCTCCAATTATGAACATACGAGGGTGATTTGAAAAGTTCTCAGAATGGAATAGAAAAAAAGTACTTACGTCACTGAAACTTTTTTTTTTATTTTTCAATGTAGTCTCCTTGTAGATTAATGCACTTGGTCCAACGATGTTCCAGTGCCTTGATCCCATCGCAAAAACGAGTTTCCTCCAGGCCTGCAAAATAGTTGTGGACTCCGGCTATCAATTTTTCGTTTGAAGTGAATTTTCATACACCAAGAAAAATTTTCAGTTTTGGGAAGAGATGGAAGTCTGACAGAGCCATATCATGTGAATAAGGTAGGTGTGGCAACAATTCATACCTTAGTTCATGTAATTTTGCCATGGCGATGGTATGTATTTTGATCCAGCACCAAGAATCACGGTACCCAACTTGCAGATAATTTTTTCATTTCTAATTCTTCAGTTAAAATGGGATACACCCTTTCGGATGACATCTGGCAAGTGTGAGCAATTTCACGCACTTTCAATCAGCGATCCTCTGTGACCATTTTGTGCACTTTTGCAATGATTTCAGGAGTAGTGGCACATCTTGACCTACCACTGCGCGGATCGTCATCTAAGCTCTCCTGACCAAATTTAAATTGTTTTGTCCACTTGGCAATAGTTGAATATGAAGGAGCAGAGTCCCTCAGAGTATGCCCATGAGTATGCCCATGAATGCCCTTTGCCTTCATACCTTTCTTTCCAAAGTACTTAATCACTGCTCGAATCTTGATTTTTTCCATCTTCACAAATCACTACACAAGACCAACAAGAGAGCCACGTCACCACCACAGCTCTCTTCCGAGAGCACTGACGTGGCACCTGTTTTCAGGCAACAGTCAATGAATAACACGTGAACAACTTGTTGCACTAGTGCTGACCTCTCGTTGTGATTTCGAGAACTTTTCTAACAACCCTCATAGCTCAACTGAAGGCATGCATTGCACAACGCATTCTGAACATGATCCCTTAGATATTCAATCTGTTGTGAAATGGGGTGTTTCTCAATTTCAAATTGTGGTAGAAAACAGTGTACACCATATTCAACGTCTTGCGCAAGTCTCATGACAATTGAAAACCAATTGCGTTTTGCTTTTAATGATGTTTTTGGCTCGAGGAGAATTGAAAACTGATGTAATTTTGCTTTTTATGCAGTTTTTCACCTCAGACCAATTAAAAATCAATTTTTCCCATGTGATGTGGTACAATCTTGCCAGGGTGGATGGGCTTACCTAAATAACAGTGTCACAACTGTTGACTGCTGAATTTATGCTGTCATGCACAGTGAAAAACACAGATCGCGTAATGTGCAACTCAAACCATCTGTCATTTGTAGCTGACCCTAATTTATATTAAGATCCCTCTAGTGATATCTATTGGAAAAATTATTGTTAAATTCATTTTTATATGAATGCACGGTGTCCGAAAGAACAGACACCTAGCAAAATCTGCAACACTGATACATATTACGTAAATTGAAAGTGGAGGGTGGAGGAGGAAAGGGAAATGAAGGAACTAATTATATCAGCTCCTTTGGGACTTAATGCAGAATCAGCAACAGTTGAAAATATGTGCCAGACTGGGACTCGAATGCAAACTGAGTCATCTCAATGGCCATTGAATTTGCAACTATCAGTGTGGGTGCACAAAACAACTTTCAACCTCTGGGGTGAATCTAGAATTAGTGAGCACAGAGGACATGGACGGGGACTGTGGACAGAGAGCACATGGTGGGAATGTGGGTTGGCTGGGGAGTGTGCAGAGATAGTCCATGCATTTGCAATAAATGCTGTGTTCAGATGTCGCAGTGGTTAATACGCTGCCTAATAAGAAGAGATCCCAGGTTCAAGTCCTGTTCCAGCACACATTTACAGTCATTGCCACTGATTCTGCATAAAGTCCCGACATAGCTGATATAATTAGTTCCTTCCTTTCTCCTCACCCCCCACCCTCAATCTACATAATATGTATCAGAGCTGTGGATTTTGTGCGGTGCCTGTTCTTTCGAACATGTCAACCATGCATTCATCTAAGTGCTTCGCCCTGATGGACAATGAATCCGCAACCTCCAATGCAGTTGCACAAATAAGTTCAACCTTCAGGAGGAATCTAGAATTAGCGAGCATGACCGCAGATAGATGGCGCAGGGTGGTAATGTGGGTCAACCGGGAAGTGTGCCGAGACAGTCCACACATTTGCAATAAAAACTGTTTCCAGATGGCACAGTAATTAATGCAACTGCCTAATAAGCAGGTGATCCCAGGTTCGAGTCTCAATCTGGCACGTCTTTTTATTCATTGCCTGTGATTCTGCGTAAAGTCCCTATACAGTTCATATCATTAGTTCCTTCCCTTTCCTCCACTTTCAAAATACAAAAATATTTTTTTGTTCCTTGACATTTCCCCCTTCATCAATAAAATGCTGATCAAATTTGATGTCATTCTGGGCACTGGTTCTCTTTCTACAGCATTTTGAAATTGTAACTTTAATTATGGACACCCTTTACTTTTTGATTTGCGAATGGAGCTGGAAACCCAACATCTAATGTCTGGTATTTCTATATTAGCTGCCAGCCAGTTCTTGTATGTTGCAGATCCATATACAGCAAGCTCTCTGAGTAAAGCATAGGACTTTACAAGCACATTAATTTGATGATTGCTACTTTTTTCTCAATAAAAAGTTTTCTCATATTTAGAATTCATCATTATGATTGTTTGAGATAAATAGTATACAAGTACTTGATTATTCTTGACCTGTTAATTGTTAGTGTTAATAATCCAGCATGTATTTTGTTCCTCAAAGAAAGCCATGTAAATAATGTTAGGCAGTCCTCAGTCTGCCTTTAGAGGGCACATTTATGCTGCAGGATCACTGGTTGCACACCAGGCTAGCTCTGTTAAACAAACCTGCTGCCCACTGGCCAATCACACAAGTGCATTTAACCTGCAGCTGCTGTACGATCTCTGGAGTAGCTCTAAGTGTGAATGAAACCACTTGTGTACACACACTGAGCAAGAGGCACGCATCTACACTCATACCTCAACTTGCGGGTGGGGTGAGCACAGGTGTACAGGGATCAGGCATGAGATGCACAAGTGTAAATGCACACCAACACTGTCTGCAGCCATGGTAATAACCTCTTTTCAGCATGGAAGAAAGTCCACAAGTTTCATCAGGTACACCATATCCACCCAAAGCCACTCATTGATGATCAGGTGCTGTAGAGCTATGAAATTACAGGGAAGTTCAATTCTTTGTTTTACCCACTGTTCAAAACAGTCCCAGATATTTTCTACAAAACTAAGAGCAAATGATTTAGTGGCCCAGTTGACGTGTAACAAGGTGCTTTAATGTTCTTCAAACTAGGAAAATATGCTCTGTGGGCTGGGTCTTTTCATCTTGGAAGACAGGAGTTTCCATAACATATTCGTCCTGAATATGTAGAAGAAAGAGCAACATTTGGTCATCAAATATGTGTAAATAAACATCCTCATTCACGTTCATGGTAATCTGAATGAGTAGGTACAAGTCATGGTAGAAAGAACACCCCCATAACATCACAGAACAACCTTTGGCCTGAAGTACACCATCCACTCCTGTAGGTTAAATGTATCAGACCATTGATGCACTCAACAACTCGCATAATTTGAAAAGGGGTAAAATAGTGACTTTTCGCACCACACTACAGGCTTCAAATTGGATACTGTAAATGTTGGAGTTTTTGTCCCACTGAAGACACACAGTTTTATGAGACACTGTGAGTACTGGCCTTTTGCAAGGTGCCCCACTCCTGCAGGTTCCTTCACAAATGTTCACTCAGAAACAGCTCGAGATGATCCCAAATTCAGCGACAGCAGCAATTTCTGTTGGGTTTGAATCCAAATGTTATCGACAATATGTAACAGTTTTTCTGCCCATCTGTAAGGGTCATTTTATGAACAATGTTATTAAATAGTGTTAAACGACTGTGATTGGAACACCATTGTTTGTAGGTATGATGGACAGTCCGCATTGATACACCAACAAATTGGGCAGCTTCATTTACTGCACAGTCCCAGATATATCCAGACATGACAGCTCCTTTTTGCCATTGTGTCACAACTCCACACAACAGACTGATATAAACATAACACTTCACTGTCATGTCCTATGTAAACAGTGGAGGGTCACATGTCCACCTGTTTTGTCCAGTGAGCTTATCAAAGGTGCATTTCATCACAACAAAATACACTGCTGGCCACCGTAAATGCAACACCCTGAAGGAAGCATCCGAATCAAGTGAAATTTACACCATGGGTTTGCAGCGATGAGATATGCAACTAATTAGAATTTCAGCACAGACGCACATCACGCGCGCCTGTGGCGCCACCTCATGGCGCTATTTAAGTCTTGGCAATTTCGACGAGTGTACGTTCGGCACGTGTATTTACCTTGTGGTTGTTTCACAAGACGATCAGTTATGCCTCGTAGACAACAGCGAACATCGTTTGATCAAGTATCCGAGTTCGACAGAGGAAGGATAGTGGCTTACTGAGATTGTGGATTATCATACAGAGAAATCGCTAGTCGTGTTGGACGAAACCAAACAACTGTAATGCGGATATGTGACCGTTGGATGCAGGAGGGTACGACGGACCGACGTGGTCGATCGCATTCACCTCGGTGCCCCGCTGCACGTGCTGATAGGCAAATTGTGTGCATGGCAGTGACGGATCGCTCAGTGACATCCCGAACCATAGCACAGCACATTGCGCCTGTAACGCATCATCCAGTGTCTGCGCGTACCATTCGACGCCATTTACAGCAGAGTGGTCTGTCCGCAAGACGTCCATTGCTTCGTCTACCATTGACGCAGAACCACAGACGTCTACGTCGCCAATGGTGTGATGACAGACGGATGTGGACAGCAGAATGGAATGATGTTGTCTTTACTGACGAGGCATGCTTCTGTCTGCAGCACCACGATGGTCGGATTTGAGTGTGGAGATACCGTGGAGAGAGGATGCTGGACAGCTGCATTATGCACCGCCACACTGGTCTTGCACCGGGTATTATGGTATGGGGCGGTATTGGATATTACTCTCGCACGCCTCTAGTACGCATTGCCGGTACTTTAAATAGCCGGCGCTACATATCCGAGGTGCTGGAGCCAGTTGTCCTTCCTTACCTTCGGGGCTTGGCCACAGCCATATTTCAACAGGATAATGCGCGACCACACGTGGCACGCATTGTCCAAAGGTTCTCCGTCAATAACCAGATTGAATTGCTTCCCTGGCCGGCTTGCTCTCCGGATCCTTTGCCGAGAGAAAACATGTGGTCCACGGTTGCTCAACGAGTGACCCAGATTACATCCCCAGCTGCCACACCAGATGATCTTTGGCAACGTGTGGAAGCTGCTTGGACTGCTGTACCCCAGGAACACATCCAACGTCTCTTTGACTCAATGCCGAAACGTGTGGCAGCGGTGATCTCCAACAATGGCGGCTACTCTGGCTACTGATTCTGGCAGGAACCACATGTCACAGACGTCTGTAAATGTAATCATTTGATACTTGGTCAACATGTTATCTACAAAATAAATTTTGTTGTGCTACCTCTTGTCTTTCTTGGTGTTGCATTTACGGTGGCCAGCAGTGTATTTCCTGTATGATACCCTCACTCACATGAACTATATCTCCTGTACAATGAGGTGACAAAATTCATGGGATATGCACATATACAGATGGCAGTAGTATCACATACTCAAAGTATAAGAGGGCATTTCATTGGCAGAGGTGTCATTTGTACTCAGGTGATTCATGTGAAAAGGTTTCCCAAGTATTATGGCCACACAACAGGAATTAACAGACTTCGAACGGGAAATGGTAGTTGAAGCTAAAAACGTGGAACATTCCATTTCGGAAATTGTTAGGAAATTCAGTATTCTGTGATCCACAGTGTCAAGAATGTGCTGAGAATATCAAGTTTCAGGCATTGCTTTCCACCCTGGACAACGCAGTGCGTGACAACCTCCACTTAACGACTGAGAAGAGTGGCATTTGCATAGAGTTGTCAGTGCTAACAGACAAACAACACAGCATGAAATAATTGCAGAAATCAATGTGTGACATACAACGAATGTGTCTGTTAGGACAGTGTGGTGAAATTTGGAGTTAATGAGCTATGGCAGCAGCCAATGTGAGTGCCCTTGCTAACAGAATGACATCGCCTGCAGCATCTCTTCTTGACTCATGACCATATCAGTTGGACTCTAGATGACTGGAAAACCATGGCCCGATCAGATAAGTCCTGATTTCAGCTGGTAGAGTTCCAGTGTGATGCAGACCAAGCCATGGACCCAAGTTGTCAACAAGGCACTGTGCAAGCTGATGGCAGCTCCATTACGGTGTGGGCTGTGTTTACATAGAATGGACTGAGTCCTCTGGTTCAACTACTGAACCGATCATTTACTGGAAATGGTTATTTTCAGTTACTTGGAGACCATTTGCAGCCATTCACAGACTTCATGTTCCCAAACAATGATGGAATTTTTATGGATGACAATGGGCCACGTCACCAGGCCACATTTGTTTGCAATTGGTTTGAAGAACATTCTGGACTATTTGAGCAAATGATTTGGCGACTCAGATTACTTGATATGAATCCTATCAAACATTTATGGGACATAATCGAGAGGTCAATTCACGCACAAAATCCTGCACCAGCAACACTTTCACAATTATGGACAGCTATAAAGGCAGCATGGTTGAATATTTCAACGACTTGTTGAGTCCGTGCCACATCGAGTTACTGCACTACACCGGGCAAAAGGATGTCCGACACAATATTAGGAGGTATCCCAAGACTTCTGGACCTCAGTGTAAAGATAGTGCAGTTTCAACTCTTGTATTGATACATATTGTGATTCATCTGTTCAGCGGTCTTCTTAATGGTTTGAGCACCCATCACTAATGATCCAGTGCTATTCCAGTTACTTGTCGAGTGCATCAGCGACAGACTTGTGGAGCGGTAGCTTGCATATAGCACTGTGAGGAGATAAGTCTCAACAGTAAGACTACTCTCACAGTTTAATTGTACAGAATTAAGTTAGTCCATTGTGGGCCACTGCATTTTAGCATGGTGACAGTGGTTTAGACAAAACCGAGGTACATCTGTAAAACGCTGGTGTGTGAAAAGGACAGTGCTTCAGAGACGGAGTGCCCACTGTTTTGGTTGCAGTGAGAGCAGATGATGCAAGTTTTCATGTGAAAGGATAGTAGCATTTCAAGTTTAGAAAGAAAATTATTAATAGAACGGAGAGCATTATGCTTACAGTATGTGAAACAACTGCTTAGGACAGAAGATGAAGCACATTTGGCCAATACTATATAATCCCATGATCTTGATTATGGTTTCTCATTTTTTTAGACAAAATTGGTTAACTACATACTTGAACTTTGGATGCTCAGCCCACACCCCTTGTATGTCCACATGGAGCCAGAAGAGAGAGAGAGAGAGAGAGAGAGAGAGAGAGAGAGAGAGAGAGAGAGAGTGATAATATTTGCACAGAAGAAGGGGCAGGAATGTTGTACGAGTATAACACTTGTGAGAAGTATATATTTTTCTTCTCTCCTTTTTTTTCTTCAATGTTAACCACAGGACACTGTTTCTAATAGTAGGTGATTGTTATATCTGACCTAGTGTGTGTTGCTCTTATTGGTGATTGTTATATCTGACCCAGTGCGTGTTGCTCTTATTTAAGCAACACGATTTACTGTGGCAAACACACTAATTACCTGTAATAGATTTTTTCTGTCACATATTTTGCATTTTTAACCTTTTTTACACTCACAGTCAGTGTACTTGAGTGTTCCCTAACAGCTGATTTACAAACAAAATTCATTAATAAACCAACACAACTATCAAGTTTTCAAATTTTGCACAATTCAAATGGCTGACAGTAGCTCTTCATAGTAATTACCATTCCCAATAAAGGCTGTAGTATAGAATACCACTGTTTCTCAGCTCCAGGAAAGTTTTATTTGTCTGGTTGTCTGACCAAAAATTCTGAAGCTTATGATACCTACCATGTTATAACATGTGTAAACATTTGGCTCATGACTGCCATCTCTGTGTCAATTGGTCTAAATTTAAAATGATTTTTTATGTCTGCAGTAAATAACAAATACAACAATGCATTACACAGATGGAAGAAATAAGGAAGGAAATGAAAACACATAACCATGTGCAGGGAAAAAAATGCAAAATCAAATAAAAACAAAACAGGAAGAGTTTTCATTTTTATTTCAGGCAGTTAACATACAGAAATAATGAAAGAAATCATTGCTGTAATTTACAAAATAATGCAAAATTGCAATTGAAAAGAAGAGGTTGAAACATAGTGCAGATGTCAACATATCTGAAACAATTATGATTTCTCCATGCTCAAGAATGTAAAAATAAATATTCAAGTACAAAACAGACATATATAGTGCTTAGTGAGCAGAAAAGAGTTGTACTAAAAGTTTGCAACCAAAGAGGTAACTTAAGCAGAAAGAGAAAGAGCTGTAAAAATTCAATGTGCATTCTTTTCTACAAGCATAGTATTTCTATGGAAATCTAAGCATGCACTATCACAGATATATGACCTGTGATCACAAGTGATAGGAAAATCTAATTACAGTTTGTAATTTTTTCAAACAGGAATCAATAAAAGACTTAATAAGTATGCAATTAAAACAACATCAGGAATACTTGATACTGGCTGTACAGGCAAATACAGAATTATTTACCAGAAAATAAGAAATCTGACAATAATAAGCAAAATAAGACAACATATTCGTGTACAATGCTCAGTTTTTAAATCACAAATGATAATGAAATCTGCCTTGTTTAACCAACTGTAAAATTAGTGGCTGTTGTGGAATATATATACTTTCTTTTGAGAATCAGTTTATACATTTTAAGATAATAAGTAAATACTTATGTTACAACAGAAAGACAGTAGTATATTAAATATTGATAGTAGTAGTTTTGTCCATTATTTTAATAGAAAAAAGCTTGTGTTCTGTCAGTAACTGTGGGTTGAACAAAAGTAAGAGTAACTTGTATGCTTTTCTTACACTTGACAGACATGAATTTTTGGTATAATGGCTTCAATAACAGTTTTCAGGAGGGTGGCGATATTTGATGTGTTTGATTGTGTAAAATACAATAACGATATTTGCTTCCAATGTTAGAATCTGGGTAGTAGAACAGCTATTTCAAAATAGCATGGATAAGGATAAAATTGGTGTGCAGCATTTAAATTGTGTGCTTCTTCTAGTACCCAAATATGTTCCATTTTATTTTAATAGATGTCCTTATTAAGTCTAAATAGAAGATGTCCTTAGTTTAACAATTATTTTTCAGATTAATATGGATGTCTAAGAAACCTGTAATGATTACTCAGAATGAATGCTACACATAGTTACTTTATTATTATGAAATATTTTTAACCTTTGGTCAAATGGAGACTTTCACACTAACTCACCTATCTCCTTCATACTGATATGTTTCCTACATTGAGTAGGTCCTACTGGCAATGTGTCCTTGTAACACAAATCTACATCAGGCCATCCATCAATTGCCATTTCTTTTGCATTTGCTAATAGCTTTCCAGAAACACATCTCTCATCATACATATTTCCTGCACATGTTCCTTTGAGATCCTTGTGGATTGTACCAGTTTACATAACATCATTTCATTTTTCAGCCCATTTACATTTCTCTCATAGCTGTTCCACTTCTAAGGCACATTATGATCTTATAAATCAGGGTAGTAATCATCCTTTCCTTTTTAAAACCTATTTTCATAGCTGGCAAATAGGAAGAACAAGAACAAGTTCTGGTGACACATCAGATTCCAGCCTTGTTTTATAATGAATTTGGCACTATGACAATTTTATAATGATTTTATTCATTTAGTGCTTCGATCAAAGTCATAATACACCATTTCTATTGTAGACAGACACCACATGTGTGCTGAAAGGCACGTATCTTCTGCTAACACAAAATGTGGTTTCATTGGCAATGTACATGAATAATGATGGTGCATCTTTCACTGAGGTTGTGTATAGCTTGACTGTTATACATCCGTGAAGGGTTTCCTTCATGATGGGATGTACAGAACACAATGAATAATGAATCAGAGCTTAAACATGTTGCCAACATTTGCATGTTATTGATGGAATTTTCTTGCCCCGTCTAATAATAGTGCAAATACCTACATAAATCAAATTTATAATAAAAAAGCGATTGGCTTTACCTATGCTGGATTGCATTCCTCTCTTACAAGTTCTCCATTTCTAATCATTAATATAGTCTCGTCCTCCATTAATAAAGGTAATACATATCTCTCAGTCTACGATCCTATTAGATGTTCTTGTTCAATTTGTTAAAAAGTTGTCCCCCCTACACTCCTCTGTCTCCTACTCCAACAAACATACATACATCAAGAGTAATGGCTTCAGATTTCATTCCCTTTCAGTGCGTTACTGTTGGTTTGGTGCCAGGTTTCAAAGTAACAATAACATGTTTGTTTATATAACTTTTCCTTCTACATTTTCTCTTTTCTTTATATGCTTGATTTATTTCCCAGTTATAACTGTTGTTTGCTTTAATATGTCGCATTACTTACTTTTCGTTCATTATGCATGTATTTCACTTTTTACTATTGGATCTGTCTCTACTTTTTTGAATTGTACTAAGATATAACTTATTCAGTGATTTATGGCACCTCATTCAAACATATTTTCTGACTGTTTGATTAGCAATGATATAGTCTGTATTATCTTCAGAAAACAAGATTTTTTTTGTTCACTATTTTGAAGAGTGTGATAGGACAAGAAAAAGAACAGTGAAGAGAAGGGACAACAGATTTATTTAAGTTCTGTACAAATCACAAGTTGACAGCATTACGCAACAGCCAACGCCACATGCAAACACTGAGCATCTCAGACATTTTCCACATCACCACTGACCAACAATGAAACTGTAGGTAATAGGTTATTCCACATCAAATATAAGTGTTCCAAAAGGTATGTCACTGTTTAACACGGAAAGAAAAATCTGCTAAAATGGCTATGTTGTAGTTCTTAGATCTTATCCAAGAGTATTTCAACTTTAGCATCCCATTTAGTCTATCAGGCAAACTGTAAAAATTAGGCTTTAATGACCTGGCAGCTCTATCGCTGAAGCTCTCAAGTGTCATGTCACAGAAACTTCACAATACTTCAATGGAGCACCTGATTATCAATCTCTAGTTATGCTGACAGTCAGTCTTCCACATTCATGAACTATATAAAATGAAGTTTCTGTATTACTATCTGACACAACACTGAACAGTCTCGACAATATGTACTAGTGGGACAAGCATTAAAAAGCACATCTCCACATTAGCAGAAAATTAAATTCTAGCTTTACTTCTACAATACTTGTGGCAGTTCCTCTTAGAATAGTTAGTGTGAGTACTTAACAGGATTTATCTCACTGTGGGCATGTATCAATCACAGCAAACATTTGATAGGAACGACAGCAAATCTGGGTTACAGGATGTGCCCCCTCACTAATATCCAAGGTAATGAACTTATGTTTGAAAGAAGCTGTGTTCAAAACCCCATCCAAATGTCCAATTTAGTTTTTTGTGAATCCACTATATCACTTCAGCCAATTTCTTGAACAGTTCCTTCCACACAACTAAGGACAATTCACCTCCTAATCCTTGGCCAACTGAGCTGGTATTGTGTCTTTAACAACATCGGATCCCGATGGCTGTCAAGCTCTTACCTCGCTCTTACTTCCATCATCCATGCAGTTTTTACACATTTGCTCCACTTCCATAAGAGTTTTGCATTACTCTCTCTCTGTCTGCCAGTACCTGTCTCCTAATTTTCAAACATCTCAAAAGCTTGCCTGCGCATCTTGCTTGCTTGGACTAGCACTAGCATCCTGTGAGAAAATGGTACAGCAGAGACTGTTTTACGAGGGGGCCCTATGGACTGCTCTGAGTTTGTCCATACTTACAGGATCTTAAAACTGTGTATAAATGAAATTGCAAGAAGCCCCCTTCTTAGCCACAGCATAGGGGTTGTTTCCATCAGGAACCTGGAGTGCACCTGTTAACCTTGGAAAATAGAAAGGATATATTTATAGATGGATCCTGAGAGGTCTGTTACAAAGTAGGCCCAGATTACTCAATCGGTAAAAGCATTGACTATTCTCAATAGTGTTGTGGCTTGAGTGTTGCATGTTGTTTTTAAATTTAATAAATATTACAGCCCAAGAGAAAAAATGTTACTCTCATTCCACATATTTTTGGCTCTGATGCTTGCTTACTATTTTAATTGCATTTTTTGACACAATAATGTTATGGACTGTTCTATCACCTATGGTGGAACAATCTCATATATAAGGTTGAACAGCTGACACATTCCCCTTTTGATCCACTAATATTTGTTAGTTAAAATTGGTTTTCAGCTTATTAGGCCATTGTCAGGTAGCAATTGACTAGTGTCCCCAAAAGATACCAGTGTGCAACAAACCAAACCTTGAAAATGAAAGTCATTACCACAACAAATATTTTTTGCGTCATGACATTAGACAGGAAATGTCAAATAATGTGCTTACCACTCACGTTACGTATCAAATATGTTACAAAATTATTTGACACCTCAAAATACATCAACTGCAGATGGTGGTAATAAAAATTATTTGACATGCAGACTGTAAATACAATGAAGAATAGAATTCAAATAGATGAGTCTGAACAATTAAACAAATTACAAAGCAGTATTGAAATTTCAGTGAGTTTTAGTTTCTTAGAGTTGAAGAATATAACATAAAATTGAAGAAGCAGGCTCAATCAGCCAAGAGAGATTTAACTTTTTAAAAGTATTGAATGTTATAGATTTTTAGAGTTGAAAAGGGGCTGAAATGGAATCTACATGATATGTTGAAAGTATGAAACACAGCAGTTCAGTCAACGCATTTTTCAAAAGTGCAGCTGCATTTGAGAAAGACAAAGCTGTATCACCCATCACAGCCAGCTGTGCTGGTAAAAGCAATATGTAATAAAACTCGGCAGTGTGAAACTTTAGGTCACATTAACATCCTAAGTTAGATAACCCAAAAACCATCACAGACTTACTGAGTCCCAACACCATGCCGTTGTTTCTACCTGCGCACATTTTCTACATTTTTGCAAAATGTAACATGTGAAGCAGTGCAATGGTTGACATCAGATTAGTATTCATGAGCCAAGCAAGGTGGAACAATGAAGCATGGGAGGTGCCTCTCCCCATCTGGACAGAGAGATTTATATTTTTCATGATTTATCTAAATTGCTTACTCACTTACTGCCTTTGAAGAAGACATGAATGATTTTCTTACCCACTCTTGTCCAACCCCAGCTTGTCTCTGTTTGCAGTGATTTTGCCATTCATCAGGAGTCAAGCTCTAATCTGCAGTCTTTCCTTTAAAATTCAGTAGGATCATGGTTCCAATGCCTGTAAAACTAATTCCAGTTTGAGTTCCCTTGATCCACTTCAAATGAACTCAGGGATGATTTGTTCGGTAGGGACATGGACAGTTCTCTGTTATGTGTTTTTTACAGCTGACCTAGTGTCCACATCTAATAATTCCATCAATGACTAGAATTTTTCTTCCTTCTTTTTCCTCACAAATATTTTAGCTAAAGCTTAGATATACATTAGAACAGTACTGAAATATAATAGTTTGGGAAATATATAATCATTCTTGTTAAAAACTACAGCTCAGTGTGAGATAATTTTTACATTTGTCATGTCACCCAAAGGGTCATTACATAATTGCACAGAACTGTTTAAAATGCTTTCTGGATAAAATATGAGCTATGCAGCTCATGACTCTAGCAAGTGTTTGAATTTTTTGTTTAAATTTTGCAGCTGTTACCTAGAAATCATTTTATCTCATAGATTAAGGATTTCTGAGTTGACATAATATTCACACACACTTTTTTCATCACCTTGTTGATCATAACAATTTCAAGAACAGTAAGCTATAAAATTTGTCTTTGTGCAATGCTGTTACAGCTGAGATCATTTGCTACTTCAACTAGTGCATCATTAGATCTAAATAATTCAGTATGCACCATGGATGCTGGCTGCAAGTCTTATTTGTCATGATCAATGTTTTCCACATCAATTTGAAGCCACCATCTGCACTAAATCAAGCAGTAGCAGTGAATCTGTGACTGCACTGCACAATTAATGGCAAGAATTAAATAGTGATAATGAGTATATTTTCCATTGTACTCAACTACCATCGTCCCACATAACATGACGCTACATGGCTTGTATTTTCAAAAAGGTTAATCCATTTTGGCCACAGCCAAACTTCCCAACTATAATTACACAACTAGCATGCAGACTGCCCATTTAATCAATGCTAGTCATCTTCGAATTACCCACCCTTGGAAACAAAGCAGAGAACAGAAATTTTGTTTCCCTTCATGTATATTTTGAATATCACCATTATGTTTTCACTAAAGGTCAACATATACACATCTTTTTCCATCTGCAGATGTATTATCATTTCTATCAAGTAAATTAAAATCCTGTTGCACAGATTTCATAGACATCCTGCTGATCTATCACATTATTCCCCATCCTTCATTTCCCACAATAAATGTCATCAATACTTGCTGGCATCATCCAAGATTTACTTCACATGGGCAGATTTCTGGGATAGCAACTATAAATGTACTTGCTGTTGCACATGCATATTACACTAACTTCCTCCATTTTAATACGTCGACTCTTTCTGAAAAATGTACACAAATGATAAGATTTGTTTCCAGAAAATTTCAAGGGGCATTCTTCAATGATATAACTTATTCCTTCCAGTATTTCATACACCTGAGATTATACTTAGACACTGTGGCACTTGTAGGAAAGAACAAATTGGACCGTGCGGGATTAGTTGAGCAGTCTAAGGCGCCAAACTCATGGACTGTGTGGCTGGTCCCGGCGGAGGTTCGAGTCCTCCCTTGGGCATGGGTGTGTGTGTTTGTCCTTAGGATAATTTAGGTTAAATAGTGTGTAAGCTTAGGGACTGATGGCCTTAGCAGTTAAGTCCCATAAGACTTCACACACATTTGAACAAACTGGTTGGAATGGATGCAACCTGCCGTCAACCGGGCACTATTCAATACTCATTTCTTCACTTAGTTGGCACATGTTCCCACCCTTTCCCCGTATTCAAAGAAATTTCTTTCATTGAGTAAACTCATCACTCACTGTTGTTTCTTCTGCATGGGCATACGATTTTTTTATATATATATATATCATTATAATAGAAGGAAACACGTGGGAAAAATTATATATAAAAACAAAGATGAGGTGACTTACCGAACGAAAGCGCTGGCAGGTCGATAGACACACAAACAAACACAAACATACACACAAAATTCAAGCTTTCGCAACAAACTGTTGCCTCATCAGGAAAGAGGGAAGGAGAGGGGAAGACGAAAGGAAGTGGGTTTTAAGGGAGAGGGTGAGGAGTCATTCCAATCCCGGGAGCGGAAAGACTTACCTTACCTGTCCTTTTTTCCCCCTAAGGTAAGTCTTTCTGCTCCCGGGATTGGAATGACTCCTTACCCTCTCCCTTAAAACCCACTTCCTTTCGTCTTCCCCTCTCCTTCCCGCTTTCCTGATGAGGCAACAGTTTGTTGGGAAAGCTTGAATTTTGTATGTATGTTTGTGTTTGTTTGTGTGTCTATCGACCTGCCAGCACTTTCGTTCGGTAAGTCACCTCATCTTTGTTTTTATATATAATTTTTCCCATATATATATATATATATATATATATATATATATATATATATATATATTATTTTTTATTTTTTTTCCCCCCCCTCCCCCATGGGTTCAATCCCATGTCGATCTCAGGATTTTAATATGTTACTTTGCACTTCTTTAACCTTTGGCAATATTGGTTAATGTGAAAAATGCCAAGTTGCAGTGTGGTTCTGAGTCCATACTAACTGTAGGCCCCCATAACTGGCTAGGTCGAAGGAAGGCATACCACTTTGTTTCCCATCCTTTAATGTGGGCAGTGTTATACAGTATATACCTCACACGTGATTTTTGATGTTTGCATTCTTCATTGGGCTGTATCATACAGTATATTCATCATATCCTCTAACTTTCAGTACATTAGGAGTGGTAAATCTCATCATCCCATCCAGCTCCTACAATCCTATTTAGAAGCTCTAAATTAATTCCATCACATTTCTACCTATGTGTGTTTGGAGCATGCAATCTTATATTCAGAGGCAGCCAGTAGCAGTTTCGTCTCCTCTAAATTCCTGACACAATTGCATAAAACCTTCATATCTCCACAGAGCATCCTGCACAGGACATGAAAGCTTACAAAACACCCTGCTTCACAGTCTCGAGACCAGCAGTAGAGACAACTCGGCAAGTACTGCGGTACGCAAATTTATGAAACAAAATAAAAGCGGAAAAGCAAATATGCGTGCAATCACGTGAGAACCCTAAGAATTGTGAAGCAGCTGTGTTTCATATTCTGCCGAGTTAGAATCCCGCACTCATCGAGCGGCGAGGCGAGACCCTTACGGGCATCGGGGACAGTTCGCCGGAGCGGATCGAGCCCGCTACCCTTCCCGAACTCGTCCCGCGGTCACTTGGAGTCGGCACAGAGGGCCCGCGTGCCAGGGGCCCGCGGGCGGGGGGAGGTCGGCGGGGCCTGGTGGCCGCTACCTGTCAGCAACTTGCCCGCCCCTGGCTGCGCCTGCGTCTGCTGCTGGGCCGGGCCGTTGCCACCGCGGTTCGCCATGACGGTGTCTTCCGCCGCCGTCGAGAGTTGGCGCTGGCGGTCTGCTGCTGACCGTGATTTCTCAGTGTTCAGAGACTTTGACCTGTTTGATAACACACATTATTAAGTTCAGCAACCACAACTGTGATAAATATGAGATCAAATTGCCATATGAAAAGCAATTGCTTCACTAGGGTTTAGTATAGTACCTGAGCCAAGAGTTTAGTGAGGTAGCTGACACATGCATGTTCATAGCTGATAGCTTGTTTTTTGAGAGTTTGGCACTTTAACACACTGTCGTGTATGGTGGGATAAAAATTTGTTATGTAAATATGGTAACAAAGTACTGGCAGAATGTAAATAATTTAATGAGCAAAAGTAACAACTCATCGAATAGTGGAGGTGTTGAGTCGTCGTCAGGCTAGCTTTTCGTCAAATACACACACACACACACACACACACACACACACACACACACACACACACACACACACACACACACACACACACACCTGTGTGTTTACACTGTCCCACTGACTACTGTATGGCTGTTGATGACTCAGCATCTGCACTATCCACCATTCGGGGAGTTGTTAGCTGACCCATTGATAACATACATTGCTAAGTTAGACAGCCGAAGAGGTCCTACAGGATAGTTTTTGGATTGAGTGAATGAATTAGGCAAATAGTATTCAATTCCACAAAAGAAAGAAATTAGGGTTATATGGAGACTCCAGATATTTACACCTTGCAAAGTGTTTGTTTAAACAATGGCAATACTGACCACAGACTTGTGGTGCATTTATTCACTCATGACATTCGTTTTCAACAGTTCATTGCAGTTTGAGAATAATGCAGATATTCACCAATGAAATACTAGCAGGGAAAAGTAATCTGCCTTTCCCTCTAGTGAACTGTACTCTGGTGCAGAAAAGAGTGCATTACTCACTCAGCTATAAAACGTTTTGATAATCTACCCGTTAAAACAGAATGTTTGCATGACACTAAAAGTGTTTCAAATGTAGATTAAAGTTTTTCCTTGATAACAATCCCTTCTGTGTGTGTGTGTGTGTGTGTGTGTGTGTGTGTGTGTGTGCGTGCATGTGCACGCGCGTACGTGCATGTGCACGCGCGTACGTGCATGTGCGCGCGCATGTGCACTCTTTTGACAACTGACTCATTCCACATCGTAATGTTATCAAAAATATTATCTACAGAACATGAAATTAACTAACTAACCAACAACTGCCAGTTGAAATGTAACAATCTCAAGGAGAATTTGGTACAATATCTGAGCCAGAACTTTGGTAAAATACTTTATACATGCGTTTTTTGTAATCAATAACCTGTATTTCAGGATTTGGTGTGTTAATGTGCTGTTGTTAGTGGGACAACATTTTTGATGTAAATATGTGTTTTTTCACTTTATTTTGTAATTCTTTAATGTAAATGTGCAACATAATAATGTAGGGATAAAGAATGATAGTACTAGATACTTCGGGGACTGATGACCTCAGATGTTAAGTCCCATAGTGCTCAGAGCCATTTGAGCCACTAGATACTTCACTGTATATACAATATGAATTTTCAGTTTCTGTATAAAATTCAGACAATTTCATGAAAAATACATTTTTCATAATTTTATTTCAATGATAAACCACTGAATGTGTCTGGGCATAATGTGTCTGGGCAAGTGTTGAAACTAAATATTAATAGAATAAATCAATGTATTTAGAAAATTAAAGCCAATTTACCAAATACTGATTTTTAGCAATATATATACAGTTTTGTAGAAGTATTCTGGGATACAAAAATATAAAAGAAATAAACAAACTGTAAAATAAAATATGCAACAGTAATATAACTGATCATTTAATGTGTAAAATATTGAATCAATTGTTTCAATTATATATACAGTTGGGCATCTATGGCCGCAGGAGAAGTGAATGTGTGGGTTTGTCTCTGTGTTTGGCTCTTTGTCATGGTTGGCATCATGAAGAACAAGAAACCAGATAACTGAGGAAAAAAGTGTCTGGTTTAATAGTTAGCAAAACCTACCCATTCTGTCAGCTCCATTACACAAGATTGTTGTTACCTAAATATGAAGCATGCATTAGCATATAACTATGAGATCTTTCTAAAGAGTATTCAGCTTTAAATTTTCACGGTCACAGTAACGGTGGCAGAGTGTCACACATGACATCTGTTAAATGTTTCAAAGTGACCTTCTTTGCACATACATTCTCCTATTTAGTAATGCAGAGAACAAATCCAATTTCTCTGGGTACTAGAAGTATTTTTTTATTTTAATTATTTAAATTTTTTGCTCAGTTGCATTATGAGTCCTGATGTAGTGTGTGCACAGAATAACGTGGCTGGTAGATGTGCAATCGGCAGGGCACATGTGAGGCAGGTAGTAATGGTAAAGGTTGTGGGCAGGCACCTTAGGGGAAATACCGAGCGCTGGAGGGGAAGTGCCATTCTAAACTGAAGCCGAGGCTAACATTTTTGTAAATATGAAGTGGAGACCTTCCATACCCACACCTGCATGTTGACCGTTCACAAAGATCTACTGTCACCTCTGCTTTGGTTAGTATCTAGAAATAATTCTGCTGAAAATGTAACAAAAACAGCAACTTATTTTCACCTGGTTTATTAACCATTTTTAACTTTCAGAGAAGCGTTACGAGTGGTGAATTTTGAGTAAAACCTACATTTCTCTTGTTACTATGTTAAAATTAGCTTATTTTGTCAAAACATTGCTGAGTTCGCACAATGTCTCCTCAGTAACATGTTGTGCAGATGCAACTATGAGAGAATTTTGAAACTGTGGTTTACTAAGTTTATTAACTGAGGAAAAATATAAAAATAAACATATAACGTCTTCACTTATGTTGTTCCAAAACCCACAACATTTCTCGTTTGATGAGCTATTGATGGGCCTTAAAAATTACATTCTTTAACTGACAAAATCTGTAGTTAGCTGAATAATTTGGTAGATAATGAAGTCTTGCACAATAAACACATACCAAAATACTCTCCTCTATGCACACTATCATTTGTCAAAATCTCATTTCGATATCACAAGCTGCTTATGAAATATGAGGAATGTAGTAGTGGGTATTTCATTTTGACTTTATCGCTGGCGTGTGCGATAGCAAATGAGTGTGTTACATCAGATCAATTTTCTCGAGATTGATGACAGATAGAGACGTCCACCTAAATCTAAAGAAAAATTCAACATGTTAGCTACACTTCACAGACAGCAACATATCATGTAATATGCACCAAACGCTAAACCATAATGACTCCTATTTTTTGAATTTCAGGCCATCTCTTACTTAAATGCAAATATCACAGTAATAACCATTAAGAAAATCATGAGCATGTGTCATCATGAAACTGACATATAAAGAAGCTAAAAGTAACACAAAAATGAAATGTTTTCACAGTTAGTTTCTGTAAAATTGTTTGATAAAGATTGTAGGATACATGGCTCAATTCTGTCATTACAGCACACAGCTAACCAGCCAAAAGTGGGCAATGTCAGCCTCCCCAATCAAACAAACAATTAAACTCACCCAGAGCTTCGGAGAAAACCTGGTCACTGCACATTGGCCACTGTATCCTGCGCAGACTATATTTACAACACATCTAGCATTCAGCCTTTAGACACAGCATCTAATAAATTCCATGATAAACCTGTTTTATTTATAGTATCTTTACCACTACTAAGGATATTCTCCATTGTTACTAACATGTCCAGGAGTCCTTCTTGAAATCAACTTCACTATTTACGTGTCTGATAAATATGGCTGCCTGAACCATAACAAATTCTTTACAAAAATTCACAAGCTGACTGAGGATCACTTGCCTTATCACGATTGTCATTTTTGATAGTGTTGCATTCCAAAACTGAAGGTTCCTCCCATGCAGAAGACATAACCAGTATTACACATTGCCAAGTAGCCATTGCTGCTTTGATGTCTCTGTTGACTGACTCTCCCAACTCAGCTGGTGTTGCACCTGTGTTGTCTTGACCAGTGTGCACATGCATTTCTCCTCACTCACCACCACAGCACTACTGCTTTGCTCATGAGCAGGATCCTCAGCAAGTGCGAGTGCTCATGCTCAAAATAAATTAGTTGTTAAGACAGTAACTCTAGATATACTGCAGCTCTAGAGATCATGAATAATTTGTAACTGATAACTTGTAACTGTTGTCACAAATGCACCAACTAAGAAGAAATTTGCTGTCATCAAAAGTATGTAGGCCTGATATGGCAGAGGTCACCACAACAGCCGTAATAGACACAAATGTAGTGGGAGTGCAAAATAGTTCCTGGAATGTAAAACAAACAAAAGGCAATGTCAGCATGTTGTGGTTAAGACAGAAAACAATCCCTTTTATACTGGGATGTTCATCTTATTTTGTTTAACCTCTGTATTATACGACTGAAAGATTGTTTTATTCGGAATCTTATTCCATGCAGTACAAACATGGATTGGCAATCCCAGAATCCAGATTATTTACTAGAAGTTTCTGGAAAGTACTCTCCCCTAGACTCTAAGCAAGATACGTAAATCATTAAATCTGAACTGTGATTAATAATACAGCCAGTGTCCACTTAAGTTAGAACTCCTAGGTGACAGACTGTGAACAAAATTTCAGCCCCATATGCAGAAGACACATTTGGAGATTAATCAACAAAAGCTCAGAAGCGCTGAGGATGTATAGAGCTGTACCACGGGCACCATCATTTATCATGTGATGCTGATCTCTAACTAGTGACAACGCTCTCAATTAAGAGTAATTTATCATTACTCTGTTGGCACAGTCAGCATCCGTATTTGTTTTATTTAACTCCCTCCTCTTCTCTGTTAAAAATCAGTGTACACAGGGTGTTACAAAAAGGTACGGCCACACTTTCAGGAAACATTCCTCCCTCACAAATAAAGAAAAGATGTTATGTGGACATGTGTCCGGAAACGTTTAATTTCCATGTTAGAGCTCATTTTAGTTTTGTCAGTATGTACTGTACTTCCTTGATTCACTGCCAGTTGGCCCAATTGAAGGAAGGTAATGTTGACTTCAGTGCTTGTGTTGACATGCCACTCATTGCTCTACATCAAGCACATCAGTACGTAGCATCAACAGGTTAGTGTTCATCACGAACGTGGTTTTGCAGTCAGTGCAATGTTTACAAATGCGGAGTTGACAGATGCCCATTTGATGTATGGATTAGCACGGGGCAATAGCCATGGCACGGTACGTTTGTATCGAGAAAGATTTCCAGAACGAAGGTGTCCCGACAGGAAGACGTTCGAATCAATTGATCGGTGTCTTAGGGAGCACGGAACATTCCAGCCTATGACTCGTGACTGGGGAAGACCTAGAATGACGAGGACACCTACAATGGACGAGGCAATTCTTCGTGCAGTTGACGATAACCCTAATGTCAGCGTCAGAGAAGTTGCTGCTGTACAAGGTAACGTTGACCACGTCACAGTATGGAGAGTGCTACGGGAGAACCAGTTACTTTCCGTACCATGTACAACGTGTGCAGGCACTATCAGCAGCTGATTGGCCTCCACGGGTACACTTTTGCGAATGGTTCATACAACAATGTGTCAATCCTCATCTGAATGCAAATGTTCTCTTTATGGATGAGGCTTCATTCCAACGTGATCAAATTGTAAATTTTCACAATCAACATGTGTAGACTGATGAGAATCCGCACGCAATCGTGCAATCACGTCATCAACACAGATTTTCTGTGAATGTTTGGGCAGGCATTGTTGGTGATGTCTCAATTGGGCCCCACGTTCTTCCACCTACACTCAATGGAGCACGTTATCATGATTGCATACGGGATACTCTACCTGTGCTGCTAGAACATGTGGCTTTACAAGTATGACACAACATGTGGTTCATGCACGATGGAGCTCCTACACATTTCAGTCGAAGTGTTCGTACGCTTCTCAACAACAGATTCGGTGACCGATGGACTGGTAGAGGCGGACCAATTCCATGGCCTCCATGCTCTCCTGACCTCAACCCTCTTGACTTTCATTTATGGGGGCATTTGAAAGCTCTTGTCTACGCAACCCCGGTACCAAATGTAGAGACTCCTCGTGCTCGTTTTGTGGACGGCTGTGATACAATACGCCATTCTCCAGGGCTGCATCAGCGCATCAGGGATTCCATGCGATGGAGGGTGGATGCATGTATCCTTGCTAATGGAGGACATTTTGAACATTTCCTGTAACAAAGTGATTGAAGTCACGCTGGTACGTTCTGTTGCTGTGTGTTTCCATTCCATGATTAATGTGATTTGAAGAGAAGTATGTTTCCTGAAACTTTGGCCGTACTTTTTTGTAACACCCTGTATAAATACATATTGTGTCTTTATATGAGTGGGCACAATAATGCACTGTCTTGGCTCAAATGCTAGTCTCACCCAATTTCATTTCATGGTGACCATTTCGAGGAGCATGCTCTGTTAAGACCAATTTATATTTGTTCAAAGTGATGGTTCCATTTATATTCGACTAAGTGAGTGTTAACACTTCTTTCCATGCTTCCAATGCATATTCAGCCACAACAACATGGAATTTTATAAACATCAGCTGTCACTGATGGATAATGTCTTTACTATCTCTATAGGAGTGATATTTAGGTGCCAGATGATTTTCATTTAATAATTATTTTTGAATTTTTGTTAGCAGTCATTTGTAGGATGACTGGCATCTATCTTCATGCATCTGCCCATTCAGGTTTTTCAAGGTTCTCACAATACTCTCCCATGAGTCATACAACTCAGGTTTTTCAAGATTTTCATAATACCCTCCCATGAGTCAAACAAATCTGTGGTCAAATGTGTTGCCCTTCTTTGTATATGATCAACTGTGTTGCCCTTCTTTGTAGGCATTCAATGTCCCCTGTTAGCCCTATATAGTACAGTTACCACACACTTGAGCAATATTCTAAGATGGAATGCACAAGCAATTTGCCAGCAGTCTCCTCTGTGTGCTGACTGTGCTTTGTCAGTGTACTGCTGCTGAACCAAAGTCTGCCACCTGATTTACCTACAATTGATCATCACATTTCATATCCTTACAAAATGTTACACACAGCTATTAGTACCAGTCGGCCAATTCCAATTGTAACTCACAGATGTTCTTGTCACAAAATATTTCTTTTCTGTAATTTGCAAAGTGTACAATTTGACACTTCCAAAAATTTAAAAGAAGCTGCCAGTTTGAAATATTATACAAATCTGACTGATATTTATGGAGCTTTCTTCAGATGGTACTTAACTATACATAACTACGTCATCTGCAGAGAGCCTCAGGTTACTATTGTCTGCAATGTCATTAATATACATGAACCATGGACCTTGCCGTTGGTGGGGAGGCTTGCGTGCCTCAGCGATACAGATAGCCGTACCGTAGATACAACCACAACGGAGGGGTATCTGTTGAGAGGCCAGACAAACGTGTGGTTCCTGAAGAGGGGCAGCAGCCTTTTCAGTAGTTGCAGGGGCAACAGTCAGGATGATTGACTGATCTGGCCTTGTAACATTAACCAAAACGGCCTTGCTGTGCTGGTACTGCGAACGGCTGAAAGCAGGGGAAACTACAGCCGTAATTTTTCCCGAGGACATGCAGCTTTACTGTATGATTAAATGATGATGGCGTCCTCTTGGGTAAAATATTCCGGAGGTAAAATAGTCCCCCATTCGGATCTCCGGGCGGGGACTACTCAAGAGGATGTCGTTATCAGGAGAAAGAAAACTGGCATTCTACGGATCGGAGCATGGAATGTCAGATCCCTTAATCGGGCAGGTAGGTTAGAAAATTTAAAAAGTAAAATGGAGAGGTTAAAGTTAGATATAGTGGGAATTAGTGAAGTTCGGTGGTAGGAGGAACAAGACTTCTGGTCAGGTGACTACAGGGTTATAAACACCAAATCAAATAGGGGTAATGCAGGAGTAGGTTTAATAATGAATAGGAAAATAGGAATGCGGGTAAGCTACTACAAACAGCAGAGTGAATGCATTATTGTGGCCAAGATAGATACGAAGCCCACACCTACTACAGTAGTACAAGTTTATATGCCAACTAGCTCTGCAGATGACGAAGAAATTGAAGAAATGTATGATGAAATAAAAGAAATTATTCAGATAGTGAAGGGAGATGAAAATTTAATAGTCATGGGTGACTGGAATTCGAGTGTAGGAAAAGGGAGAGAAGGAAACGTAGTAGGTGAATATGGATTGGGGCTAAGAAATGAAAGAGGAAGCCGCCTGATAGAATTTTGCACAGAGCACAACTTAATCATAGCTAACACTTGGTTTAAGAATCATGATAGAAGGTTGTATACATGGAAGAACCCTGGAGATACTAAAAGGTATCAGATAGATTATATAATGGTAAGACAGAGATTTAGGAACCAGGTTTTAAATTGTAAGACATTTCCAGGGGCAGATGTGGACTCTGACCACAATCTATTGGTTATGACCTGTAGATTAAAACTGAAGAAACTGCAAAAAGGTGGGAATTTACGGAGATGGGACCTGGATAAACTGAAAGAACCAGAGGTTGTACAGAGTTTCAGGGAGAGCATAAGGGAACAATTGACAGGAATGGGGGAAAGAAATACAGTAGAAGAAGAATGGGTAGCTTTGAGGGATGAAGTAGTGAAGGCAGCAGAGGATCAAGTAGGTAAAAAGACAAGGGCTAGTAGAAATCCTTGGGTAACAGAAGAAATATTGATTTTAATTGATGAAAGGAGAAAATATAAAAATACAATAAATGAAGCAGACAAAAAGGAATACAAACGTCTCAAAAATGAGATTGACAGGAAGTGCAAAATGGCTAAGCAGGGATGGCTAGAGAACAAATGTAAGGATGTAGAGGCTTATCTCACGAGGGGTAAGATAGATACTGCCTACAGGAAAACTAAAGAGACCTTTGGAGAAAAGAGAACCACTTGTATGAATATCAAGAGCTCAGATGGAAACCCAGTTCTAAGCGAAGAAGGGAAAGCAGAAAGGTGGAAGGAGTATATAGAGGGTCTATACAAGGGCGATGTACTTGAGGACAATATTATGGAAATGGAAGAGGATGTAGATGAAATGGGAGATACGATACTGCGTGAAGAGTTTGACAGAGCACTGAAAGACCTGTGTCGAAACAAGGCCCCGGGAGTAGACAACATTCCATTGGAACTACTGACAGCCTTGGGAGAGCCAGTCCTGACAAAACTCTACCATCTGGTGAGCAAGATGTATGAAACAGGTGAAATACCCTCAGACTTCAAGAAGAATATAATAATTCCAATCCCAAAGAAACCAGGTGTTGACAGATGTGAAAATTACCGAACAATCAGTTTAATAAGCCACAGCTGCAAAATACTAACACGAATTCTTTACAGACGAATGGAAAAACTAGTAGAAGCTGACCTCAGGGAAGATCAGTTTGGATTCCGTAGAAACACTGCAACACGTGAGGCAATACTGACCTTACGACATATCTTAGAAGAAAGATTAAGGAAAGGCAAACCTACGTTTCTAGCATTTGTAGACTTAGAGAAAGCTTTTGACAATGTTGACTGGAATACTCTCTTTCAAATTCTAAAGGTGGCAGGGGTAAAATACAGGGAGCGAAAGGCTATTTACAATTTGAACAGAAACCAGATGGCAGTTATAAGAGTCGAGGGACATGAAAGGGAAGCAGTGGTTGGGAAGGGAGTAAGACAGGGTTGTAGCCTCTCCCCGATGTTATTCAATCTGTATATTGAACAAGCAGTAAAGGAAACAAAAGAAAAATTCGGAGTAGGTATTAAAATCCATGGAGAAGAAATAAAAACTTTGAGGTTCGCCGATGACATTGTAATTCTATCAGAGACAGCAAAGGACTTGGAATGGACAGTGTCTTGAAAGGAGGATATAAGATGAACATCAACAAAAGCAAAACAAGGCTAATGGAATGTAGTCGAATTAAGTTGGGTGCTGGTGAGGGAATTAGATTAGGAAATGAGACACTTAAAGTAGTAAAGGGGTTTTGCTATTTGGGGAGCAAAATAACTGATGATGGTCGAAGTAGAGAGGATATAAAATGTAGACTGGCAATGGCAAGGAAAGCGTTTCTGAAGAAGAGAAATTTGTTAACATTGAGTATAGATTTAAGTGTCAGGAAGTCATTTCTGAAAGTATTTGTATGGAGTGTAGCCATGTATGGAAGTGAAACATGGATGATAAATAGTTTGGACAAGAAGAGAATAGAAGCTTTCGAAATGTGGTGCTACAGAAGAATGCTGAAGATTAGATGGGTAAATCACATAACTAATGAGGAAGTATTGAATAGGATTGGGGAGAAGAGAAGTTTATGGCACAACTTGACCAGAAGAAGGGATCGGTTGGTAGGACATGTTCTGAGGCATCAAGGGATCACCAATTTAGTATTGGAGGGCAGCATGGAGGGTAAAAATTGGAGAGGGAGACCAAGAGATGAATACACTAAGCAGATTCAGAAGGATGTAGGTTGCAGTAGGTACTGGGAGATGAAGAGGCTTGCACAGGATAGAGTAGCATGGAGAGCTGCATCAAACCAGTCTCAGGACTGAAGACCACAACAACAACAACAACAAGAACAACAAGCATTCCAACACATTTCCTTGGGCACAAATCCTCAACCTAACCACAAATTTGATGGTAATGAGTCAAATGATTTTCAGAATCTCAATGTTTTTGCAATCCATGCTGGTTGGCATGGAGGGGGTCATTCTGTTTGGCACACCTCATTTAGGATTCTATAACAGATGGCTGTCAATTAGATCACTGTCAGAAATGATGTGTGCCATACATGTCTGTAAGTCCAGCCCCAATGAGCTTTGATGCAGTTGCTGATTAATGTCCAAAGATGTCTTCTGCAGATGGAGACAAAATTACCACGAATGGTATGATACACCAAACCACGGCCTCTCATCCCAGAAGTTTTAACTGAACTGAACAGTGATTACGAACAAAAGTAATACAATGATAATTTAACATTCTTTTAATAAATTGACTATAATTATTCCAGTAGCTTAACCTATTGTGTGAGAGCAGTCACTAATAAAGCACGCTTTTAATTTGTGTTTAAAAATATGGATATGGATGCACTACAAGTGCAGTATGCAACAAATTGAGAAGATGGGATGGACCGAAAGTGTGTCCAGACAGCCAAAGCTGTTAAAGCAAGCACTCGCATAAAGCAGGAAACCCGGGTTCAAGTCCTGGTGTGGCACAAATGTTCATTTATTTCAATGCCCAATTGTGGCAGAGATCTGTATTCTCTCTCTCTCTCTCTCTCTCTCTCTCTCTCTCTCTCTCTCTCTCTTAGAAAAGAAAAACAATTGTTCTAGTAGCACCATTATCATACATCTGTTTACAAACATGCAATATGTAAGACATCCACCATTATCCTAAGTCACTAAAGGTGACCAAACACCCACAAAAAATAATAATACTTACAGTTAAGTAAAATTTCAGCACATTTTAATTTGTCTGATTTTTGTTTCCTTTCTCCATGCCTCTGAGGCTTCTCACTAAGTACTCAGTATCAATGAATCTTTTCCCTTTACTCCCCTATTCACTTTCAGCTCTTTGTTTCTGTCACTCATTTTTACATATGGGCTTTTCTCATAGCTTATGACAATGAGTTTTCCTATATTGACACTGGCATGGGCAGGCTTCTGCAGTTATCCCTTTTGTCTCATCTATGTTCTAAATTCACCCAAACTTCCTCACACATTTATAACATTTCTGTTTCTTCATTGATCCATTAACTTCCTGTGCCATTTTATATCATGTGACTACCCTATTTTTGCTTTGTGTTATCCCCTCATTCCCTAGGTCCACTATCTTTGCAAACAGTTTTTGGTTCATTTCATTAGTTACTGGTGACACTCATTTACATTTATCACGCAGTATTTTTCTGTGCATGCCTTTACACATCCCATTAATTTTTATCATCTACTTCTACACTTATATCTTCACTTTAATTTTCTCACATTTACATTACACAATTATAGCAGTTCAGTTGAACTTACTAGCAAGAAGTCAATATCATCCAACTGCAATCCCAAAAACTCATTTCTTTTTGCATGGTCATTCCTTCTTTTGCAACTGTTGCTTAGCCATTTCTGTTGTGTTTTATGCACATACTTTCACATTTTTCATACAATACCATAATTTTTATCATATTGACCAGATATAATTTACGCACATCTTCAGTTTGTCCGTCAGCATGCACATAAACATTGTTTCACTCCAACTCACTTAGGTTTAAATGGAGACCATTGACAATACACATCTTACACTTTTATGATATGGTATTTTTATGATCATGAGTTAACTGCACTCTTTAAGTTCATCCAACCCATTACATTTGTTTACACATTTTTTCCCATTTAATGACATTAATCATTTACTTATTTGCAATTATCTCTTTGTTCTCCCCACTATTGTACCATTAATGCTCTAACTTTATCATGTAACAACCTTACACCATATTTCATTCACAATAGTTTCATTTCATTATACAGGACTTCTTGAAAATGAGCAGGAGTCCATAACTAGTAGTGGCAACATATAGGGAATGGAAAATAACAGCTGATCTAGGTTATTTATACTTATACTAATACTAATAAAAGTTATCAGAGGCTGAAAATTCCATGTTCTTACAGACAAACTCTAAAGTGTCCCATTTTCAACTTCAAAAGTTACAGTTTTTCATGAAAAATCAATAGACAAGAATAAATGAGACAGTGTTTTAGGGAGTACATAGTTGCCATAAGAATGAAGGCTGTGTTAGCAGAGACAACACAATGCTGATGAAAATGAAAGTCTACAAATAGCGCACTAACTATGTAATTGTCTGGAAACATTTCATTACCATTCAATGCCTTCACAGTGTATTTCAAAGAGAATATACATGTTACAAAGTATTATTTTGTTGAAACTATCAGCCACTGAACCACAACTTGATTATTGAAGGAACAAATACATTATTCTGTTTGCTTGGTTACCATCACATGTTGAAAAATGGCTGCTCTGCAGCAGAAATCATTTGTGCCCTAGAGTTTGCGAAGTGTGATTCCACGATTATAGGGCATAGAAATTTCAGGTCGAGGTATCAAACTGATCCCCTGAATCAACAATGGAAAATCCAGGATGGAATGTAATACTCACCATATAGCAGAGATGCTGAGTTGCAGATAGGCACAACAAAAAGATCTTTACATTTAAAGCAGTGTGGTTTCAGTTGCCTGAGACTGCAGTCGTGTGTGTGAGTTGCATTTGCGTGCAGTTGCGTTTGCGTGTGTGTGTGTGTGTGTGTGTGTGTGTGTGTGTGTGTGTGTGTGTGTGTGTGTGTGTGTGTCTATTGTTGACAAAGGTCATTGGCCAAAAGCTTTAAGTGTGAAAATCTATTTGTTGTGCCTATATGTGGCTCAGCATCTCCACTATATGGTGAGTAGCAACTTTCCTTCTCATAATATTGATCCCCTGAATGGATGGAATATTTGCAGTTGGTATTGACAGTGTGTATGTAAATGAAAAAGTCTTGGCCATCTTTGCATTTCTGAGAATTAATCATGCCAGTTGGGAGTTACAAAAGCCTACAGCAGCAATTTGGGATGTTTTCTGATGTTGGTAGGTTCTAAAGCCACAAAAGTTACAGCTGTAATAGGCTCTCTCATTATGATGAACAAAACAAACATATGGCATTTTCTGACAAGCTACAGAATGCTACTGGCAATGATAACACTTTTGCACAAAACATCATGTTCAAGAAACACATTTTTTTAATCTGGAGCTTATAGAACCCACATGCAAATACTGAACATGTACGAGTTTCACCCAAAGTCAACATGTTTTATATGACATCCCCCTCATCTCATTTTTCTTTGATGGAAACACAATTAACTGTCAGTAGTATATTGCTATGTTACAAAACTGGTTGTTTCTGAGGCTGAACAAGAACAACTTAAGTTTTCAATGAGACGGGGCACTTCCTCTTGGTGTTGCCAACTGTGTGAATACCTGGATGAAACTCTGCTGAGCCATTGGATTGTCATCAAACAGCTGATGACTTGGCACTTCTCAGCTGGCCTCTAAGGTCACCAGATTTGATGCCCTGTGACTTCTTCCCGTGTGGTTTCATCAATGACAATGTTTATGAACTAACATTACACCTAGAAGAGTTGAAATACTGTCTAACGTCAATGACAATGGGCATATTTACCCGAGTATGGGAAGAATTTGAGTATCAATGCAATATTGTTTGTGCCACTGCTGGAGGAGACATACTGAACATCTGCAATCTAATTGTGAGAGATTGTAAATATGTGTCCCAAGTTTCATAGTTATTCTTTTAGAAACAACCTGTACACCACTTTTTTCTCTAACATCCTTCTCCCATGTTAAGCAGCTTATCTGACATTAACTTGGAATTAAGCTGAGTGGAGCTACTATTTTTGAAAGTTCATACAGCTAGACTTCCTACAGATCACATGTAAGCTCCGCTGCATTTCAAACAAATGTTGAAAGTGCACGCATTTTTTGAAGCACACAAGGGTGCACTACTGGGAAAACACTCACCTTTCAAACACAGGGCCTGATGTGCCAGTAGCCCGCTGGGACACGATGCGCTCCGAATCTGACCCCGTTCCACCAGAATTCAAAGCAGCTTCCCGCCGTTTTCTCCTTTCCATTGAGATCTTCACGTCTGTTTTCAGTCGCAGGTACTTCTCTTTCAAGGTTCTGTACTTATCTTCCAACAATCGTTTCTCACAACGCAGTTTCTCAAAGACCCTGTAGTTCACAGAGAAAGCAATAAACAAAATATCAGGTGTATGTTTTTAGCTGAAAAGGTGACATTTCACTTGCTACAGTGTCAAAATTTGGATGATTCAAAATGTCAAATTCAGCCTTGCAAAAATAATCTAAAAAATATTTGGACTCTTGAGATACAGTTATTCCAACGTCCCCCAATAAAAATGGTAACAAATTAAGTTTAATTTCAAATGTGTATCAGAAAACTGATGCGATTTTTAAAACTACATTTGTCAAATGATAAATCAAAGTGGGACACCAATGGGGGTTCTTTTAACTCTCATTCACACATTAAAAAATTCTGCCCTTCTGAGGGAACAATCGCATCCAGTTTACAATGACAGGAACTAAATATAGCTATGACACAGCTTTTCTGTAAAAGCTGATTGCAAGTGCAAACCTACATTTTCTTAATAACAGACCTGCAAAAATTTTTCGGGTAGCATTATTTTTAATTAAATAATGATGCTCACAATATGCCATATTAATCAATAAATCAAAGATGTTGTTTGTGCCAAATTATTTATACAGAAATGAAAACTTTAAAGACAAATACATTTTTACTTATATCATTTTTCTGAACTGATATTAATTAACAAGGCATCCATGTTATGAGCAAAAGAGTTTCTTATATTTTTAAAACTTAATTCATGAGAATGTGTGGTAAACAACTCTTCATTTGCTGAGGATAGTTAGTATTCAAGAGAAAACATCTATCATTGCAGTTAATTAGATGTTAAATTAAGGCAGTGGTGTGTGAACAATATGTAAGTGATCAGTAATGTATCTAAAACCTCATCATATCGAGATGTGAGTTTTTCCATAGTGTCTCATACTGCAAACAAAGTTGAAGTTTTGCTTTTGTAATGCTTGTAAATTATTCAGAACAAATCAAGTCACGAGTAAACTTTATCTTCAGAACAGATTTGTTTATATACCTTTTTAAAGCAGTTGTGTTGTGAATCTTTTATTTAACTGGAAAAGTTGGAATACCATGTCACCATAAAACTTTTGTTTTTGGGAGTTTCTCATTAGTGTAAATTTATACATAATAGATGAAAGTTAATCAAGAAGCACATAAGAAGTGGTGACTGAATTCAAACTTGTCCACATTACACTCTAAGATGATCCATGTTAAGGACATATGAAAAATGCAATCACAAGGGAAAACATCGAAAGATTGTACAACACTGTATCAAACAGTCCAAAATTAAAAGTGCGTAGTGTAGCTGCCATCACAGGCATATCATAATAAAGAGTACAGTACACATTACAAGCAGATAACAAAAATTAGTATCTCAGTATCATTTACACCATTTAAAAAAGAATGTATTTGATTTCGTGTCCTTGTTTGTTGGTGGGGACAAGATGTGGATCCATCACTTCATGCCGGCAATCAAAAAAATAGTTGTAAGATGATTTCAACAGCCATTGTTTATGGGGTGCAAAAAGGAAGCTTCTTATTGGCTATCTTTCACAAGCATCACCAATAATCATCAAATATAAAAACGTCTTCTGAACCGTAATAATTGAAAAAAGTTCAGAAGAATGCACCCATCCACAAGGTTTTACATTAGCATCTACATACATAATTGGCAAGCAACATTACGGTGCTTGGTGCAGGGTACCTTGTACCACCACTAGCCACTTCTTTTACTGGTCCACTCACAAATGGAGCAAGGGAAAAATGACTATCTATATGCTTCTGTACAAGTCCTAATTTCGCTTATCCTGTCTGTGTGGTCCTTACCTCAAATGTATGTTGGCGGGAATAGAATAGTTCTGCCTAATACCAAATCGCCTGCTGTTCATCTTCTAGAGTTACAGGCTTTTCAGATCATTTCTGAAAGGATTTTTGCCACAACCGACCAACACCTAAACTTTATCACTTAAAATAACCGAGCTCATTTTTGAAATGCTAATCACTTACTCCAACTCATATATCACACTTGTCTCATCTTTCGCCACTTCTGCTGTCCCAATGTCCCTTTAATCTTTTCTCTCTCTTTCTCTCTGATTACTCAGTCAGTTGTTACAGCTTTTCATTAGCATACTGTGATACCATTTCATCTGTATTTAACCAAATGTTTCAATTTTAATCAATTCTTGACATGTTAAATTGCCTTGAGGTTGTGCAAAACATATCAAACAGTTCTAAATTCAACATATTTCTTAATGCATTTTCATCCATTTTTGAAAATACTTTTCCTAAAAAGATAATTAAATGTAATAGCGGCAAGTTACTAATGAAAATGTGGACTAATTCAGGTATTGATCTATGTTTAAAATGGAACAGGACTTATATAAAATAGCCAGAACAAGAAATAATCCACAAGTACTTTTTTCATACTCTAAACAGTACTGTAACATATTAATAAAATTTGTAAAAATATCCAGCAGAATGCACATCTTCTCTGAAACTGACAGAACAGACAATAAAATAAGATAAATATTGAATATTTTTAATGGAATGAGAGAGAGAAAGAAGGCATAGATGATGGTATTATTTTTTATAAAGACAATGGGACCATTGTCAAAAAGCAGTTCGTATTTAGCAGATATATTTAATAGCTACTTAAAAAAAAAAGTGAATAAACTGTTGCAAATAGTTCAGAACACAAAGCAAAACAATACACCAAAGAAGCTATACAGATGACATTTAATGAAGTAAAAGTTAATCTCACATCTCTGTCTGAAATAAGAACGGACATCAAAGGCTCAAAAAATTGAAGGTTTATATAGGATGGGTAATATCTCTGAAAGACACAAAAAAGCTTTGGTGCTGTAATACTGGTATGTAATGTTTTTAGTCACTTATATAATACATCATTAACTCAGTGTGTTTCCACAGGCATACTGAAATATATCAATCTTAGTTCTCTCTACAAGAAAGGTGACTCCACAGATGTCCATAACTACTAATCAGTGTCACTCCTTACTGAATTTTCTAAGCCTTTTAAGAAGGTAATACGTTCCAGGGCTGTCACCCATCTGTGTAGTAATGGAATACTTTGCTAAGCAATAACAGTCTGTGTTTTAAAAGGACCGCTCCACTGAGACAGCTATTTATACATTTACTGAGCACATAACAAACTCTTTAAATGATCAAGATTACCAGTTGGGATCTCCTGTGAGTTATCAAAGACATTTGATTGTCAGTTATAGTACTCTACTAGAGAAGCTCAGATTTTATAGAATACGTAGTTCAGTAAATGCCTGGCCTATTTAAGAAACAGAATGTAGGAAGTTACCCTAGGCTGTTCAAGTAGTATAACGAAGGACATCAGATCATCTAAAATGGGAGAAATTACAATGGGAGATGCACAGATTTTGATCATTGGCTCAATATTGTTCTTGCTTTATGGTAATGATGTGCCATTTTATTTGAATCAGGAACTAGAATTCATTCTGTTTGCAGATGATACTAGCACTGTTGTGAAGCATAGCAGAGAAACATCAACAGGGAAAATAGTCAATGATGTTTTGTAGATGTTACTTACAGATAGAAATGGGCTACTTTTAAACTTCAAAAAACACAACTCACCCAGTTTTGCACTGTCAAAATGATTATACCTCCTACTAATGAAGTATAGCAACAACAAATAATAAACAGAGTAAAAGGTTCTGAGTTCTTAGGTACGAAAACTTAAAGTGGAAAAAAAGTATAGTAGACACGCTAAAACATTTGGGTTTGACTACTTTTCCCATAAAAATAATTGCCAACTTTAGGAATATAAAATTCAGTAGTTAACATATTTTATGTATCAAACAATGGAAAATGCAGGATGGAAATGTAACAATATTGTGAAAAGGAAAGTTGCCACTCACCATATAGCGTAGATGCTGAGTTGCAGATCCAATGTTCAAAAATGTGCACTGAGCAGTACCCTCTGAAACACTTGTACCTGCACTGGTATTGTATTCTGTCATCAAATCTGCTACCGAGTGCTGCCTATCCTGCTTTAAGCAAGCCTCCGACACCCAACATTTTGTCACTTACTCATGGTTTCATCATCCTACAACCACTTTCCATAGACGCTCACAACAGCACCTTGCAAACAGTTTCACCATTTCTGAAATGCTCATTTTCAGGTGCTTGGCTAACTATCTGCCCTTTGTCAAAGTCACTTATGTCAGTAGATTTTCCAAAATATAGGACAATGATTGATAACATTTTTATACACAGTGTTCAGGCTGAAACAATTAATGTGTACCGAGTTCTGATCATGAATCATGATTAATGGAAATAAACTGTATGAATGTTATTACACTGAGGCAGGCTCATACAAAGCAGTGAGGCTAATTAATGGAAACAGGATACAGTGTTTTAATAGTAAGCTAAAAGAGGTGGTATGGGATGAGGTGTATGTAGAAAGAGATGTTAAGGTGAAATTCAATTTATTCCACAGTAAATTTGTGTCAGTATTTGAAAGTAACCATCCTAAAAAGTTATCCAGAAGAACCACTTATGAAAAGAGCTAAGAATAACAATGAGAATTAAAATCTCATGCAAGAAGAAGAGGAAAATAAGGAAAATATTCAATATACAAGATACAATAACAATTAAACTAAATGATAATGTGACTGATAGTTCATAAGTTGTGAATACTTTTAACAATCACTTTCTAAATGTAGCAGAAAAATAGGATGAAACAGTTCAATTCAAGAAGCCATAGAATATATTAAGGCATAGAAACAATTTATTTAACATACTACATTTTGGATTACAGGGGGTTGCATAACAGAGAACGCTATTTATACGTTCACTCATCAAGCAGTACAAGCCTTAAATAATAAAATATTGGCAACTGATATTTTCTGTGAAGCATTCAATTGGATACATCATGTTACTATCTTTTTTTTAAAAAAAACCTCAAGTTTTATGGACCTGATGGGTTTACACACAGCTGGTTTGAATTATACTTAACAAACAGGACACAAAAAGTTGTGCCAAAGAATTCAAAGTATGTTGGAAAGAAAGAAAATTTCAGTGACTTGGGACCAATATCAAAGGGAGTCACACTGGGTTCAATTTTGGGACCACTGCTATATATGCGAATGACCTTCCATTTCCACATTCAACATGCAGAATTGGTGATGATACTAGTTATAATACACTTCACAAGAAAACAAGCAACAGAAGAAATTGTAAATGATATTTCCCAAAGAATTATTAAGTAGTTCTCAAAAATGGAGTCTCCCTAAATTTTGAAAAAACACACAATATTCAGTTCTGGACAAAAAATAAAGTCATACCAACAACTGATGTAGTACATGAGCAGCAGTCAGGTAGAATACTCCCAATTTTTGGATTTACATATAAACGAAAACCTGAACTGAAAGAAGCATTTTACTATGCTTCCCAAACAATTAAGTTCAGCTGTTTTCGCTCTTCATATAATTGCTAATCTTGGTAACAAACGAATTAGCCTCTTGACGTGTTCTGCATATTTCCACTAGATAGTGTCTTACGAAATAATTTTCTGGGATAACTCACCACTTAGCCAGAAAGTATTGATTGCACAAAAAGCAAGCAGTAAGAATAATATGTGGCATTCACCCACAGATGTCACATATACATTTTAACTGCACCATCACAGTACATATATTCACTAACAAAATTCACTATAAATATTCTATCAAATTTTGAGAAGAACAGTGATGTTACCTATTACTGAAGCTGTCAGTGGCTCAGAAGGGAGCTCTAAATGCATGTTAACGGTAAAAATGTAAACATATTCTGTAAGCTGACTCATTCCGAATTATTTCAATACAAGACTCATTCAAATGACCCTGGAACATGTAACTAACTAACTAACTAACTGACTGACTAAAAATGGAATCAATTGCTGATCGGCTAACCTGCTTAATGTTAACAGAACTATGACAAATGTCTGTTGGACGATTAATCTTCACAAACAAACAGTCTGAATCGACAGTGAGTGCCACCCTTTTACTGAACATACTGTGAACTATAACAGCATTTACGCAGACACATGCTGCATTATACAGCAACTCATTTTTGAGATGGGACCTGCTTTTTTGGCCAATAGCAATTCTTCCATAGGTTCACAACAGCTAACAGCCATCCCCCTTCTCTTTGCTCTCCTCAGCTAAGCTTCACCTCTAATTGAACTAATAAACGCCTCCCATATACTGCATTCTCTCTTCCTTCAGGTTTGTCTTTTGCTCTGTAACAACATACCTGACAGTTTGTGTCAATCACTGTCATATATTTTTATGTCCGTTTCACTGGTGTATGACCTTTAAATCTTCCCTTCCCTCTCAAATGGAATTACAGTTAATAAATACACTGTATTTGCCAGATCTGTGTGCTGCAGTTTTTTTTCTGGTTGTTTCGAAAAGTTATGTTGGTGATGAAAGGAGACCACAATGACAAAATCCAGAACATCTAGATTTATGAGCATTACAATTTTAAATGTGACTTCACATATCAAATACAACTAATGATTTTTTTAAATCAATTACAGCAATATGTACTTGTTCAGAGGGAAACTATTCTGAATAAAAAAAATTGTAAGAGTGTGGATATAATTCAAGTGCCACATTTTTAAGGGGTTATCCTAAAAGAAACTGAGGAAGTTTTGTAAGCATGAAGTGTCACAGAGGAAAACGTAAGCTTAGCACTATTTTTAAAAAAATTTATCCTATTGTTTACTTTACAATCCAGTACAACGAAGCATAGTATAAGAATAGCCACATGGCTTTTTGTAGTGAAACATATCACTGTAAACAGAGATAAGTTGTGAATAGAAGTATGAATTTTCGGAGGTTCTGCAAAGATTGTATGCTCCCTGAAGAATCCATAGTACTACACCTTGCATTTGTAAGCCACATTACTTATCTGAATTTTAAGAGTCTTCCTCACCTTGAGGTTTCAACTAGTTGTTGTCTTGCAGATTCATTGTCATCAACTAGACCTCGGTCCCACAGTCTCTGACGCTCAAGCTCCAAACGGACTTTGAGCTCTTCCAAACGTTCTGCGTGTTCTTGCCGCACAGCTTCCTCCTGTAGAACAGCATGAGTGTACACCATATTCTTTTTATGAAGGTGCCAATAGTGATTCCTTCCTTAGAATGAGGTATCCATAATTTTCAGTCACTCACTAAAACAAAATATCTCCTAGTTTCAAAGATATCAACTCAGCAAGGCAGTTCCTTAACATTTCATATGTCAAATATTAAATGATATACATTTTGTTGAACTGCCAAATACACAACATATAGTTATGCTGATATCAAGATATGCTAAAGAATATTAAGCTGTAATTTTCAATATTTTATTATATAGAGTATAGTTTACGAGCTGCTGACAACAGAAGTGTAAATAGTGCATGTAAAAACATCTTATTTAACGAAATATCAAAAATTTAGAGCCAATGTCATCATATTGTAGCTCTGATTTCTCTGTTTCCAAAAATTTATACTTTTAAAAGAATAGCTTGTTAATTAATAGAAATTTCATTTGCAAAAAGTTTAGTTGCCAGAATCTTCTTTGTGGGCTTTGCTAAATCCTGGGGATAAACATCCACATGCACAATTCTGCTACATAAAACAAAACCTATTATTTATCCAATTTGAAGAATATCTATCTCATTGTGAAACAAAATAACTTATTTTTCTGATTCATGTACATATTAACAGTCAATCCCTTCATTTACATTCATATTGAAAGTGTAATAATTTTATACTTTAACATTTTGTGATAACTGTCCTATTATGTGTGTCTTTCAATGGGTACTGTGTACAAAGCCAAAGGCACCCCTTGTCTAGCCTTCATCATGTAAAGTTCCTTGATAGTCAGCACTATGTAGTCAGTTGTTTATAGTTAGATCTTATTCAGCATTCAAAGAGTACAATTCTAATGTTAGTCTGCAATGAGTTACAGTGGTATGTAGTCAAATGTATGTAATCAAACATTAGCACTGCCAGTAATGAACAGTCATTTGTGTAGAGTTTTCGTTTGACATTTATTGAGTATGGATGACGTATTTCTGTAATTTAGACTACTGTAGTCTTGGCGAGTTTACTGATATGTATTATTAGAAGTATGATGTTAATGGTATAAAATCTAATTTTTTTCTGGCAGAACATCCACACCTGTTATACAGTTAATTATTGACTGAAGTCTTTACACTACTGTGTTTCTGAGAATCAGCCCCATCTTCAGGTATATCTGTCAGTTAAAAGAAAAAAGGTATCTCTAAACAGCAAAAACCAAAAAACCTAACAGTAATAGAGAATATAGATCATTGGGCACCCATAAATCCTCTCCACTGAGCATACCTATAAGTAGTAGATCAAAGTGTCCACATCAAAGCTATCTTGCAAGGCAACACATTTGCTGTACACGGCATCCACATCAAAGCTATCTTGCAAGGCAACACATTTGCAGTACACGGCATCCACATCAAAGTTATCTTGCAAGGCAACACATTTGCAGTACACGGCGTCCACATCAAAGCTACCTTGCAAGGCAACACATTTGCAGTACACGGCTCATCAGGCTGAATACCCAAATGTACCCACACAACAAGCACCTTTCAACTGTAACTGACATCTGTTCACCTTATCCTCAAAGTGCCAGTGAGAGGGCAGGGAGTCTAAATAAACCAAATAAAGCCAGATTAGACACTATGTGGGAGGCAGAAATCTGAAAACATCACGCTAAAAACTATGTAACATACAGCTGCACTTATGAAATGACTACTGATTAAATGTTTATGTAGCACTATCACTTGAAGGCATTTGGATAACAAGTAACTGGAACAACAAAATCATGGAACAACAAAACCATTAACCAAATATGATTAACTGTGAGACTGAAACCTGAAACATGACACTACTACACTGCAGCTACAGGGTGTATAAGCACACAAGGAAAAAAAATTTCCGGTTAAAAATAGTTTTTCCTGGGTGAAAATACACTTCTTCTGTGTTAAGTGACAGTATTTGTTGTGACAGTGCCACGACATTTAACAGTGCCGCCATGACAGTACGCGCAAATGGCGATAGAGCCGCTCCGCAACTCGGCTGAGCGCGGGAGCGCCACCTAGCTACGAACGGCGCCGGCCGCATGTCACGGCACGGGAGTCGAATAAGAGATACTGAGTTGTTATCATGTAACCAGCAATTGTTTCTAAGTGAGTGTGTTTGAATATCCACGCAATTATTGGTGATTAAAGGTTATAACACTTTTTGGCGATGAGGTCGGATATTTTCACTGCGTTGTGGATTTGTGTGTTCGTGATGGGGCAGACATGTAACAGCTTATGCAAGCACTCATTGAACAACAAACACAGCTGACGGCTGCTATTTAGGCGTTGTCGACGTCACTTACTCATCATCTGTCTTCCTCTTCTCCACCTCCATTCCCTACTTACGACGAGGCCGCTGAAGACTGGGAGGATTATGAGAAGCGTTTGCGGCAACACTTATTGGCTTTCGGCATTGTCGACACTCCTATGTGTAAGTCGTTATTTCTATCTTGGATTTCCCCATGGATCTATCAGCTGCTATCTCAGTTAGCCCCTCTGCGGGAACCTGCTTCTCTGTCCTTCCAAGAAATGTGTGACTTATTGTCGAACTATTACCGGGAAAACACCCACGTTGTTGCCACCTGCGTGGCGTTCTACCAGTGTCGTAAACAGCCCCATCAGTCTTACCGGGCTTGGGCGACGGAACTACACGGTCTGAGTAGGAAATGTCAGTTTGTCACGGACACTCATCATGAGTCTTATGCTGATTCAATGGTTAGGGATGCTATTCTACGGCTTGCTCCTGATAAAGAAGTTCAGCAATGTGCCCTACAATTCCCAAACCCGTCATTGTCGGAAGTTCTAAGCATCGCTCAATCCTTTGAAGCGTCTCACGCTGCTGGCGTGCAAATAGACGCGTGGTGTGTTGTAGGCGCTGTACAGTCAACTTTTGACACGGACAATTTGCCTGTTTCACAGGAGAACGAAGATGTGGCGGCGGTTCACTCATGTAAACAACGTCGCGTTGGGCTGCAATGCTCCCAGCGAAAACAGCAACCACAGAAGCAGGTTCTTTCCGCACTTCCTTCGTGTCCACGTTGTTTCGTACAGCATGACAGGGCCACGTGTCCAAAACGTTGGGCCACGTGTAATTCATGTAGGAAAAAAGGCCACATTGCTTCTGTGTGTCAGTCCCCTAAAGTTCCTGTCAACGAGGACAAGGCATCGGACATGGATGTTAACTGTGTGCTTTCTCAAACAAATAAGTTGTTTGTTACTGTTCGTGTTCTGGATAAAGACATTCGCATGCAAGTGGACACTGGCTCTGCAGTAACTCTCATTAATTCTCGCACGTATTGGGAGTTGGGCTCCCCTCCCTTGTCTCCAGTTACGCGAAATCTGAGAACTTATAATAAACAGAAAATTCCTATCATTGGCCAGTTTGATGCTTCCACTGCCTACAAGTCTGTTGTTAGGCCCCTCACGTTTTATGTGGTGGATCATGTGGGCACTGAAAACCTGTTCGGTTATGATGCTTTCCAGTTGTTCGGGTTCTCCATTGATGATGATGTGCACCTCATATCTGAGGATATTCCGTATCAACAGCTGGATGGATTGCGTTCTCAATTTTCGTCCGTGTTCTCTGCTGGTCTGGGTCGTGCCAAGGATTCTGAAGCCCACATCACTCATAAACCTACAGCTCGCCCTAAATTTTTCCGGGCACGCCCTATTCCGGTGGCGTTGCATGCACCTGTTAAGGCTGAGATAGACAGGTTAACAGCTGCAGGGATTCTCCTTCCTGTTACCTCCAGCGAATGGGCATCGCCAATCGTGGTGGTTTCTAAACCAAACGGGAGTCTGCGATTGTGTCGTGATTTTAAAGCCACTGTCAACGCTCAGAGCCTCATTGACACTTACCCTCTTCCCCGTCCTGAGGAGTTATTTACCAAGCTTGCTGGGGGCCAGTTCTTTTCCAAACTTGACTTTCGGAGGCGTACCATCAGTTGCCGTTGGATGCTTCTTCCAAGGAATTTCTCGCCATCAACACTCCTTGTGGGTTGTATCAGTACCAGTGGTTACCATTTGGCCTCGCTAGCGTGCTGGCCATTTTTCAGCAGTTTTTGGAACAGCTCACAGCTTCCGTTCCCGGCTGCATAAACTATCTGGATGACATTGTTGTCACGGGGGCCTCCACTGAGGAGCACCTTCGCAATTTGCCTTCACTGTTTCGGGTTTTGCATTCGGCTGGGTTGAGGTGCAATCTGCACAAGTCACAGTTCTTCCAACCCTCCACAGTGTATCTTTGTTTCCACTTGTCCCGTGAGGGTAAACGTCCTCTACGTCAGCACACTGCGGCCATTAACGCTCTACGCCAGCTGTCTACGGTCAAAGAACTTCAGGCGTTTCTAGGCAAGATTGCTTATTATCACAAATTCATTCCATCCGCGGCAGCGGTAGCTCACCCTCTGCATCAGCTGTTACGCAAAAACGTCCCTTTCTGTTGGTCCGACGAGTGTGAGCAGGCTTTTGTCCGCCTGAAGGCTCATTTGCAGTCGGTGCCTTGTCTTGTCACATTCCGTCCGGATCAGCACTTGGTTCTGGCGACTGACGCGTCACAGTATGGCTTAGGGGCTGTTCTCACCCATCGGTATGAGGATGGGTCGGAACGACCCATCGCCTATGCTTCCAAGACCGTCAACGATGCGCAACTGCGTTACTCTCAAATCAAAAAGGAGGCGCTCGCTATCATTTATGCTCTAAAAAAGTTCAGCGTTTTTTTGTATGATTCTAAGTTTCACCTCATCACCGACCACAAGCCACTGGTCTCTCTGTTCAGCCCATCGGCGTCGCTTCCGGATAAGGCAGCTCACCGCCTGCAACGTTGGGCCTTATACTTGTCTTGTTTTCATTATGAGATTCACTATCGTGCCATGGCCCAGCACACCAACGCTGACGCATTGCCGTGGTTTTCGATCGTGATGAACTACTCTGTTTCCACATTGATGAGGAAGAACGTCATGTGGTTGAGGGTTTTCCTCTTACAGTTTCGCAGGTCGCGTCGGCTACTGCGCGGGATCCGGTCCTGCGTCAGGTGATCGGTTTTGTTCAACGGGGTTGGCCGGACAGGACCAAGGGCCTGGCATCGGATCCCCTTCGCAACTACCATGCCTTGCGCCTTCGTCTGTCTGTTCGTGATGATGTTGTTCTTCTGGCCACGGATGGCACATCTCCACGGGTCATGCTGCCAGCCTCTCTTCGCAAAGATGTTCTCAAACTGTTACATGAAGGCCATTGGGGTATTTCTCGGACTAAGTCCCTGGCCCGCAGGCACGTTTATTGGCCCGGTATTGATTCGGACATTGCCCACATGGCTGCTGCGTGTGGTCAGTGTGCTCAACAACTGGCTGCACCTCGTACAATGCCCTCTCTGTGGCCTGATCCGGCGCAGCCATGGGAACGGGTGCATGCTGACTTTGCTGGCCCCTTCCTCGGTACTTATTGGCTACTGTTGATTGACACCTTCTCGAAGTTTCCATTTGTTGTTCGATGTCTGTCGCCCACCACTGCGGCGACGACGCTAGCTTTGTTCAAAATCTTTGCGCTAGAAGGTCTTCCATCCACGAGCGTCACGGACAATGGCCCTCAGTTCTCTTCACAGGCCTTCCGTGATTTTTGTACTGGGCAAGGGATTCATCATGTTACAGCACTGCCCTTCCATCCGCAATTGAATGGGGAGGTTGAGCGCCTTGTCCGCACTTTCAAAAGCCAGATGAAAAAATTCCTTAGTGATTTTTCCATAAATGACGCTCTGCTGCAATTTCTGAGTTCTTACCGCTTCACGCCTCTGGGTGATCGCAGTCCTGCTGAACTCTTGCATGGCCGCCAACCGTGCACTCTACTGCACCTGCTTCACCCTGTCAGGCCTTGTGCTGTGTCCCCTAGTGCGGGAAAATACTCGGTGGGCGCCGACGTGTGGGCACGAGGGTACGGATCTTGCCCTAAATGGATTCCAGGGGTGGTCAAGGCTCTTCGCGGCCGCCAGCTTTGTGAAATACGTACGGACGACGGCATGGTTGTTTGCCATTACGACCAGATGCGCCCACGAGTGGTGGCCACGCCGGTGCCACCGCCCCTTCCTTCGCCTCCACCAGCCCGAGAGCCAGTCCTGTCGCTGCTGCCGATCTACCGAACGTGTTGATGCAGCCGATGTTGCTACCGCTTCCGAGTACGCCGGAACCGGCCACAGTCGTGACGCTGCCTTCTCTGGGATCCATCTCGCTGAAGCACACCCCCAGGTCCACGACACCTATGGATGCTGTCCCGGAGTTTTCACCCATCATCTCGTCCAGGAGGCACGTTCCACGCACGAGCTTCCGTCCTGGACATTTTCGACCATACTCTCGTGTCTCTCCGTGGGATCTTCTCGGGGCCTCACAAGAGGCCATGGATGTCTCTGCACTGTCCATGTCTCCAAGGACGTGAGTGTTTTTTTTTTTTCAAGGGGGGAAAAGTGTTGTGACAGTGCCACGACATTTAACAGTGCCGCCACTACAGTACGTGCAAACAGCGATAGAGGCGCTCCGCAACTCGGCTGAGCGCGGGAGCGCCACCTAGCTATGAACGGTGCCAGCTGCATGTCACGGCATGGGAGTCGAATAAGAGATACTGAGTTGTTATCATGTAACCAGCTATTGTTTCTAAGTGAGTGTGTTTGAATATCCACGCAATTATTGGTGATTAAAGGTTATAACAGTATTCTTTCCCTCAGAACTGTAAAACTTATCAACCCTTTGAATGGTAAAAGTTTCATACACCAACATAGAACTTTCCGGCACTTTATAGAAAAACACATTTTTGAAAGATCTTTGATGTGCAACATGTACACTGAATATTTTCATATTACGAAAGTATAAATTCAAGTTCCACCAAAAGCAGCATGTTGATTTCTGAAGCACTGATATCGAGACTGCGATGCCCTCTTGTAAGCCAATCATAGCTCATGTCACATGATCTCACCAGCCGATGACAGCACATACTCAGGGCATAGCGCACGTGACAGCCAGCCAATAGCAGCATCACTGTTACGTAGTGTGAAGACACAAATAGGAAAAGTTAATGGTTTAAATTAATATACATGGTATAGCGACAAGAAAAGCTGGGCTTCTTCATATAATATTGGTCTTGAAGATTAATAAGAGAAGCTACAAGAAGAGCTAAGCCTTCACTTATAATATTGGTCTTTTTCTGTGTGTGTTATTCTCACAGATATATCACACAAATGCCCGATAAAACTTTAATAATGACATACATGTCTAGTTTTATGGGCTCGAAATTCTTCTAAGTAGCCGGTCCTCAAAATGTTAAGTTTTAAATGAGACTCAAACGCTCTGTAATTAAAGAAATTCATTGCACATTCTCACATGAAACAAAATCCATCTTGCATAAAAGGAAACTTATTTTGAAATTAACACTTTTCAAACTACCATTCACAATTTTTCCTGCTACCTGTTAGAAATAGGTTCATTCAGCAGTTGCCAGAGAGTGCCAGAAAACAGGCGTTACTGCGTGTGTGCAGCTACGATGATGTAGGAAGCCCATATGTTTGTATGTATAAATCACTAAGAGATCTTACATGATGTCATAAAAGAAACAGGGCATCAGAGAATACTCCAAGAGCATTGCAATTTTGTAAACCATACTAAAGTGCATAATTCAGCTTAAAGTGCACATTTGTATGTCCATACTCCCGCTGAAGTAGGCTCCAATCTGATATTAAGCTTTTCATTGTGGTTTTTGGGATGCAAATTTTCTTGGAATACCCCTACTGTATTATCTCATGATAGTTTCTTTACTATGGCTTGTATGTGCCAGGAAATGAACATGTAAACCTGAAATTCAGCAAGCAGTTGAAACCAGCCAATAGTGTGGAATGAAACACTTCATTTCAAATAAACTGAATGCCTCAGTGGAAAAGATAAATAAAAGCCAACATTCTTTATTAAACCGACAAAAATAACTTCATTGTTCTGCAAAGCGAGTAATACTTGGCTGCCAAAAACGTGGAAATCGGAAAACTCTAACTAATAATGCATGCAGCTGGTCCTTTTGTAATCACAGATACACAGTATATAGTTTTTAGCCAGCTGTTTTAACCTTTCTGCCTCCCACATAATGTTTAATCTAGCTTTATTTGGTTTATTTAGACTCTGTGCCCTCTCGCCGGCATTTTCATGGTAATGATGACCGACATTAGTTAGAGCTGAAAAGTGCTTGCTGTACAGGCACATTCAGGTATTCAACCTGATTAGCCACATATGGCAGATATGTCACTTTGCAAGTTAGCTTCAACATGGACACTTCGAACTTATATTTGAGGTATGCTCAATGGATTTATGTGACCCTAATTATCTTCTTTTCTAATACTGTTAGTTTGTTTATGGCTTTGTAGTTTAGAGGTATTATTTTATTTTAAGTTACATGTACGACTGAAGATGTGGCTGAGTCCCTGACACCTGGTAGTGTAAGGACTTCAGTCAATACTTAACTGTACAACTCTGGAAGATTTTTAAACATGAACATTAAATGAAAATTCTGATAATCATCAACAAGAGGCAGTGGTAATAAATATTCATAAACTTGAAAAATCTGCTTCCCTAATAACACTAAGCAGCCATTAACCAGATGTGGAGTCAAGATGATGAGGCAGGTCAGTAAACTTTCAACATTTCAGACTTTTCATTCTAAAAAGCACAGGAGTTTGAAAGCTTAGAAAATAGCCACTCCACATCTTATGGGCCTTTTTACTGCTCACCTGTGGTGATCTGTTCTATCACTCAGTCATTCTTTTTTTGTTTTTTGTTTTTTAATTCATAGCTTTACTTCATAGATATATTTTCCTCACATTTCTACATTATATTAGACTCAGGAAAGCAATTCAAGCCTTTAACATGAATTATTGTTAACAGTGCATCTTAATTCCGAATTCCAAACTTGGGCAGATGACAGCCAAGAAGACAAATGATGATGATTAATTTAGTGGCACCTTAATCAAATTTTTTAACTCAGTGCCTTTCACACTCTGAGTAAAGGCCAGCAAGAAAAACAGCAGGTGCACCTCAGCCACCTCCCTAGCAATCAGTCCCCGGTGAAAGAGAGTCACCTTTGAGTGTTGTGCAGGGCCACAGTGACCCCAGAAGGCAGGCTTACCTAAGAGCTCGTGTACAATAGCCTACAGAACCCCAGACACAACAAAATACACTCCTGGAAATGGAAAAAAGAACACATTGACACCGGTGTGTCAGACCCACCATACTTGCTCCGGACACTGCGAGAGGGCTGTACAAGCAATGATCACACGCACGGCACAGCGGACACACTAGGAACCGCGGTGTTGGCCGTCGAATGGCGCTAGCTGCGCAGCATTTGTGCACCGCCGCCGTCAGTGTCAGCCAGTTTGCCGTGGCATACGGAGGTCCATCGCAGTCCTTAACAATGGTAGCATGCCGCGACAGCGTGGAAGTGAACCGTATGTGCAGTTGACGGACTTTGAGCGAGGGCGTATAGTGGGCATGCAGGAGGCAGGGTGGACGTACCGCCAAATTGCTCAACACGTGGGGCGTGAGGTCTCCACAGTACATCGATGTTGTCGCCAGTGGTCGGAGGAAGGTGCACGTGCCCGTCGACCTGGAACCGGACCGCAGCGACGCACGGATGCACGCCAAGACCGTAGGATCCTACGCAGTGCCGTAGGGGACCGCACCGCCACTTCGCAGCAAATTACGGACACTGTTGCTCCTGGGGTATCGGTGAGGACCATTCGCAACCGTCTCCATGAAGCTGGGCTACGGTCCCGCACACCGTTAGGCCGTCTTCCGCTCATGCCCCAACATCGTGCAGCCCGCCTCCAGTGGTGTCGCGACAGGCGTGAATGGAGGGACGAATGGAGACGTGTCGTCTTCAGCGATGAGAGTCGCTTCTGCCTTGGTGCCAATGATGGTCGTATGCGTGTTTGGCGCCGTGCAGGTGAGCGCCACAATCAGGACTGCATACGACCGAGGCACACAGGGCCAACACCCGGCATCATGGTGTGGGGAGCGATCTCCTACACTGGCCGTACACCACTGGTGATCGTCGAGGGGACACTGAATAGTGCACGGTACATCCAAACCGTCATCGAACCCATCGTTCTACCATTCCTAGACCGGAAAGGGAACTTGCTGTTCCAACAGGACAATGCACGTCCACATGTATCCCGTGCCACCCAACGGGCTCTAGAAGGTGTAAGTCAACTACCCTGGCCAGCAAGATCTCTGGATCTGTCCCCCATTGAGCATGTTTGGGACTGGATGAAGCGTCGTCTCACGTGGTCTGCACGTCCAGCACGAACGCTGGTCCAACTGAGGCGCTAGGTGGAAATGGCATGGCAAGCCGTTCCACAGGACTACATCCAGCATCTCTACGATCGTCTCCATGGGAGAATAGCAGCCTGCATTGCTGCGAAAGGTGGATATACACTGTACTAGTGCCGACATTGTGCATGCTCTGTTGCCTGTGTCTATGTGCCTGTGGTTCTGTCAGTGTGATCATGTGATGTATCTGACCCCAGGAATGTGTCAATAAAGTTTCCCCTTCCTGGGACAATGAATTCACGGTGTTCTTATTTCAATTTCCAGGAGTGTATATAGCCATTTATGATAATATCTGCTGTGAGGCCAATGTGATATTTGGAGTAGGTATGGAACTGTAATGGCTCCAAGAACTCTGCGGCTTTTTGTAAACATCAGACAGGTTAGGGTTCCTACCGGCAAAGTGTTGTTTTTCTTTTGTAAGATAATATTTGTGGATGACAGCTATAACGAAATTCACATGGTAGGACCTAACGTGACAGTGTAGTAGATGAGAGCTGAGTGATCAAGGGAACACAGTTTTAAGGATTTTGGTGAGACAACCAGGCAAAACAGTAAAAAGACAAAAAGTGATCAGGATATGGGAACACTGAAGAACTGCAGTCTGTCGGTGTAAATCTCACATGGTTGGAAAACTGCACTGAGAGAATATGGAGAGTAAGTGGGTAATCAGCACACAGGAATAGGTTGGGAGTTCTGCCTGCAGTGGTGCAAAGCAGAGAAATGCAGTCCTGAAAGTGAAAGGTAATGTATCAAAGGGAAATAACTTTCTGTTGCTGCAACTAGCTTCCAGGAGGGAAGTGTGATACTCATAAATTGTATTTTAAATTCAATGGATAACTGCTGAAACATTTCAGATATTTTCCTAGATTTAACCAAATCCTTTGGTCTAACAGATCATGCAATTCTTCTAAGGAAGTTAGAGTGCTACAGTATAAGACACTGCCAAGGGAGTGGCTGAAATCCTCCTTGCAAAATCACTCTCTGATAACAGAGATTAAACATATGGGAAAAAAATGAGCTCTACATTTATCACTCAAAATCTTCCACAGTAACCCATGGCATACCACAAGGCTCAATTTTAGTTCCCTTTCTCTTCTTAGTTTTCATAACTGACTTCCCTCTACACGTTTAACGCTCTGAACCTGTCCTACCTACAGACAACACCAGTGTATTGATTGAAGGTGAAAATGAAAAGGCTCTTAGTCTGTATAAGCTACTGATAAACCCTCAAAAACAGTTCTCATACACTTCCACACACAGCAAAGTAAAAATCCATTAAAAGCAAAATGTCCATGGAAAACCAAAAAATGCACAGCTTGAATTCCAAACTGCCTAAAATTACCTATGCAATGAGAATCATATGAAACTAAACAAGTGCTGAAACAGTTAGAGTGGTGCATTATGCTCACTTGCTTTCCCTTTTGAGATACAGCACAATATCCTGGGTAACTCCCCTTTGCAACATATCATTTTTTTGGAAATAAAAAAAGATTATGAGGATAATGAAAATGCAGACAGCTAAAAATCATGTAAACTATTCTTTTAGAGAACTTAGGATCCTACATCTACCAGGTATCTATACACTTGAGGCTGTCATGTATGTCAGAAGGAGCATGCTAAAAAGGAAAATGTATTTATTTAAAACAAAACTGTACATGAATGCCTTACAAAGTCAAATAGTGACATACACAGAAATCATTGTTATACCACCCTGTGCAAGAAAGGTGTATATCACTCAGGATCACAACTGTTTACTAGGTTGCCAAGTCACTTAAGGCCATTAATAAAATACATATCTTTCAAAATCTGTAACTTTATATCTTCTGGAAAATAGTTTTTACCCAGTATCAAAGTATCTTGCTGAATTTGTAAATATAAGCACATTTGATGCCAAAAAGCTCTCTCCTGGAGAATATGTACATACAAGCATTGAAAAATGAGAGTGCAAAAGTGCCAAACTACATTAAATGTATTGTATTGCACTGTGTTATATGTTAAACATAGCCCAATAACAAAAGAAAATTGTGTAAAATGCCCATGTAAAGAATTTTCTCTGTTGTAAAACATGCTTATACAAACATCATAAAAATTCCTGTAGCAAATAATATTCAATGTAACAATGTTTAAATTAGTGAAATTTTGTCCATTGTCTAGAGTACAGTATACATGCCTCAAAAATTTCAAGACTGAAATAACATGAAATAAAATAAAATAGGCCAAGCTGTGCATTATGCATCAATGTGTGTGAAGGTATGGAGACAGGAATTATTTGAGATAAACAATGGAAATTCACTTTTAATTTATATTGGCATGGCATTCTTAATAGTTAAGCTTTTCTTCTTTAAATGTTTCAGGTAAAAATCATTGTCACTGTATGTAAAATGTGTGCTGTAATCTTTGTTTATGGTAGATATAAGTGAACAGAAGAGGTGTTCATCAAATTTTATTTATTCCTGTTAGTCTTCTGGCACTGATATCCATGCAATTTGCCATTCATATGAATGAGTGCTGGATCTCTGAGACACTCAGAGGAGCACAATTATTTGTTTTTACAAAATTACCATCGTCTCACATGGTGAACCTTTTACAGTAAGGCTGGTGGCACTATTAGTTTCAATTAGAGGTATTAGTGTGTGCTGTGTGAGGCAACTAAATGTAGATATCCTTATTTTTTAGGCTAAATAAAAGGACAGTATGTCACAAAATCTGGTGGGCACAGGATGCAATGACTGGCGGCTCACCTCGTGCTGGAACTGCGCCTTGATCCTCTCGAGGGCCGCCTCCTGCTCTGCACGCAGCTTGTCCAAGGCTTCCCTGTGCTCCTCCGACAACTGCTCTGGCCGCACTTCATTCTCCAGGTCAGCTAACTCCTGCGTGGTCACAATAACGAGTACGTTTTATGCGGATTACAAATTCCTTGACACTGGCAGTTGGCTTACCTTACAAAAAAGATAAAATAATATGCCTTCTTTCTCAAACAACAATGAATCACCTCTTACATCACACAAGTACTAGGGCTTACCGTGAGACAAGAAATAAAATAGCCATAAATACCACTGAGGCTAGGAAAACTGATTTCATCTAAATGGACTAAATTACGCATGATAATGCAACACTTATAGTTCAACTCAAAATTAAATGAATTTCACATCACCAAGTTGCAAGGTTTTTTTTTATTTTTATTTATTTATTTATTTTATTTTATTTTTTATTTTTTTATTTATTTTTTATTTTTTTATGGATTCTTAGTTACACTTTTCGAAAACAACCTGTCATAATCTCTACATTTACATATATACTCCAGCAGCCATCTTACAGTGTGTAACAGAAGGCACCTCTGGTACCACTGATAATTCCTTCTTTCACTGTCCCATTTGCGAATGGTGCATGGTAGGAACAACTGTCTATAATCTACTGCATCAGCCTTAATTTTTCCGATTTCCTTGGCACAATCATTTTGCAAGATATTAACTAATCCTGCAAAGCCTGAGGTGAGAACATTGTTCTTCTAAATACTGATAATGTTTTTTTAAGAAATGCCTTATGAACCTACTGATGTATTTTAATCAAAAACTTTGTGTTCTGCCTTGTGTCATGGGGGAAGCCTCGTCAGAGAGGTCCACTGTACGAGCGTCTAGGGAAGCGATTCCAGTGGTGGCTTCCCATTGCCTTCCACTGATGATGATGAAATGATAATGAGGACAGCACAACACTCAGTCCCAGAGCAGAGAAAATGTCCGACCTAGCCGGTAATTGAACCCAGGCCCCCTGGCGTGGTATTTTAATTGAAACAGGTCAAAATACCTCACTTCTGGCAATTAGTTTTACTTAAAACATTCTTCTTGTGTAATTCCTCTTCTATCAAAAGGCTAGGCCTTGTCTCTGCAGCCACAGCTTCCTCTCCCTAGCAGTTCTCTTCATCTCCGTGTATGAAGAATACCTCATCTCACTGATCATGTTTTTTAAATAGGATGGTCCTGCTCATCGCTTCAGTTGTTCCATATGATCTTGCCTTCAAAAATATGTTGTAGTAGAATATCATATATGATTAAGTGTCCAACATGTTTTGCTTTGCACTGGCCTACAACTTTCAGCAGTTCTTTCTTCTTTCGTATTTTTTGTAGAACCATCTCATTCGTTTTTCTGTCGGTCCAGCTAGTTCTTGTAATTATCCTCCAGAACCACATTTCTGCTACTTTGCTAATGTCCAGGTTTCATATACATATGTAAAGACACATCACACAAAGGTCTTAACAAATCTTTTCTTAGTGTTGAAACTAATGTGCTTGTTCAGTAGAAGGTTCTTGTTATTTTGGAGTGGGCTCTTGACCACTGTTATTCTTCTCTTCATTTCCTTGAGGCATCTTGAATTGAATTGAATTGAATTGAATCTACTGTATTGTGCCACAATGGTACCAAGATAGTGAAATGTGGTTACATTCTTGAACTGCTCGCTACCTATTTATAGTTCCGTACCTCAATCAGTAAAAACAAAACCCATCTAGGATCACTTTGTTGTCCATCCATCTGTCTGTCTGTCTGTCTGTTCATTAAGAACCATTGGTCTCAAGAATAGGTACACAAATCAAATTGAAATTTATGTCAGTTATTGAGGTCTAGGGGCCCTTGTTAGTGAAAAAAATTAAGCTTCCAAGTCAATGCAATCAAAAGATACAGCTATTTATTTCACATATTTTGAAACTCACGAACTCAATCTTCAAAACCTATAGTGTACTTCTCATTGACTTAGAATCACTAAATTTGGTAGAAGCATAGTTTCACAGTACCAGTAAAGAAAAAAATCCAGAAATTGTTCATTTGTAATTATATCACACAAAAAAACGGGTTTTGCCTTTTTTTCATCTGTCTGTCTGTCAAGACACCTTTTTCTTGGGAACAGCTAGTTGCATCAACTCCAAATCTCTGTCACACACTAAGATCTACTGTCCCTTGGGAGTGTAGAAGGTCTAAGGTCTTAAGGCAATGCAATCAAAAGATATGCTCATTTATTTCACAAACTTTGATACTCGTAAACTCAATCAGTAAAACCTGTAGAATCATGAAATTTGGCAAGAAGCAAGGTTCCACAGTGCAAGTAAAGGAAAAAATTCGAAAATTATTAATATGTTATAATATCACACGAAAAATTTTGTCAAGTACTATCCATCTGTCTGTCTGCCTGTTAAAACTCATTTTCCTTGTGAAAGGTTAGAGGTATCAAATTGTAATTTATGTGGCATACTAAAGTCAATGGTCTCTTGGTGGTTTAAAAAATTTAATACTCTATGTCAATATTTTGATACAAACTCACTTATGAAAAGCTACAGGATACTTCCCATTGACATTGTATTATCGAATTTAGCAAGAAGCAAGGTTTCACAGTACAAGTAAAGGAAAAGAATCAAGAAATTGTTCAACTGTAATTGTTATTGTTTGGTCTTCAGTCCAAAGACTGGTTTCATGCAGCCCTCCATGCTACTCTACCCTGTTCAAGCCGCTTCATCTCTGTGTAACTACTGCAACCTACATCCTTCTGAATCTGCTTACTGTGCTTACCTCTTGGCCTCCCTCTATGATTTTTTGACCCATACTTCCCTCCAATAAATTGGTGAGCCCTTAATGTCTCAGAATGTATCCTATCAATTGATCCCTTCTTCTTATCAGGCTGTGCCATAAATTTTTTTTATCCCCAGTTCCATTTAGTACTTCCTCATTACTTGCATGATCTACCTGTCTAGTCTTCAGCATTCTTCTGTAGCAGGACAATTCAAAAGCTTCAATTCTCTTTTTGTCTAAACTGTTTCTCATCCATGTTTCACTTCCATACATGGTTACGCTCCAGATAAATATCTTCAGAAAGAACTTCCTAACATTAAAGTCTATATTTGATGCTAACAAATTTCTCTTCTTCAGAAATGCTTTTCTTTCCATTGCCAGTCTACATTTTATATCCTCTCTGTTTTGGCCATCATCAGTTATTTTGCTGCCCACACAGCAAAACTCATCTATTACTGCAAGTGTCTTGTTTCCTAATCTGATTTACTCACAATCATCTGATTTGATTCAACTACACGCCATTATCCTTGTTTTGCTTTTGTTGATACTCATCTTATATCTGCCTTTAAAAACAATGTCCATTCCATCAACTGCTTTTTGAAGTCCTTTGCTGTCTCTGACACAATTGCAATACCATCATCAAACAACCTCAAAGTTTTTATTTCTTCATCTTGAACTTCAGTTCCTACTCCAAAGTTTTCTTTGGTTTCCTTTACTGCTTCCTCAAAGTTCAAACTGAATAACATCAGGGATAGGCTCTAACCCTGCCTCACTTCCTTCTCAATCACTGTTTTCCTTTAGTGCCCCTCAACTCTTACGACTGCTGTCTGGTTCCTGAGCATGTTATACCCTTTATAGCATGTTATAGCCTTTCGCTCCCTGTGCTTTTTCCCTGCTACCTTCAGAATTTCAAAGAGAGTATGCCAGTCAAAGCTGTCAAATGCTTTCTCTAGTCTACAAATGCTATAAATGTAGGTTTGCTTTTTTTTTTAAATGTATCTTCTATGAAAAGTTGTATGATCAGTACTGCCTCATGTGTTCCTACACTCCTCCAGAATTCAAACTGATCTTCCTCAAGGTTGGCTTCTACCAATGTCTCCATTCTTCTGTAAATATTTCATTTTAGTATTTTTCAACCATGACTTATTAAACTGATATTTCGGTAATTTTCACATCTGTCAGCAATTGCCTTCTTTGGAACTGGAATTATCAAATCCTTCTTAAAATCAAGGTATTTCGCATTTCATTCATGTTGCACACCAGATGGAAGAGTTTTGTTATGGTTTGCTCTTCAAGGGCTATCAGTAATTCTGACAGAATGTTGTCTACTGCCAGGGTCTTGTTTTGACTTAGGTTTTTCAGTGCTCTGTCAAATTCGTCTTGCAGTATCACATTTTGCTCTCATCTTCATGTCTTTATCTACATCCTCTTCCATTTCTATAATATTGCCTTCATGTTTATCTCCCTTGTACAGACCCTCTATAAACACCTTCAAGCTTTCGTTTCCCTTCTTTGCTTAGGGCTTGTTTTCCATCTGAGTTCTTGATATTTATACAGCTACTTCTTTTTTCTCCAAAGGCCTCTTTAACTTTCCTTTCGGTGGTATCTTTCACCTGTTCTTGTCGACTATTGCCTAACGCTCCTTCTAAAACACTCAACAATCTCTCATTCTTCCAACTTATCCAGGACCCATCTCTTTAATTTCCTATCTTTTTGCAATTTGTTTGGCTTTACTCTACAGTTCATAACCAATAAATAGTGATCAGAGTCCACATCTGCCACTGGAATCTTCTGTGGCTCCAGATTTCTTCCACGTATACAACTTTCTTTTACGAGTCTTAAACCAAGTGTTAGCAATAATTAAATTATTCTCCATGCAAAATTCTACCAGGTGGCTTTCTCTTTCATTCGTTTCCCCCAACCAATATTCACCTACTAATTTTCCTTCTCTTCCTTTTTCTACAATGGAATTCCAGTCCCCCATTGCAATTAAATTTGTCACCCTTAACCATCTCAATAATTTCTTTTATCTCATCATACATTTCTTCCATCTCTTCATCATCTGCAGAGCTAGATGGCATCTAAACTTGTATTAGTATGGTAGGTTTTGGCTTTATTAAACCTACTCCTGCATTACCCCTACTTGATTTCATATCTAGAACCCTATGTTCTGGAAGTAAAATACTCCTCCATTCGGATCTCCAGGCAGAGACTACTCAGGAGGATGTCATTATCAGGAGAAACAAAACTGTGATTCTACAGATCAGAGCACGGAACATGAGATCCCTTAATCATTGCAGGTAGGCTAGAAAACTTAAAAGGGAAATTGGTAGGTTAAAGTTAGATATAGTGGAAATTAGTGAAGTTCGATGACAAGAGGAACAGGACTTTTGGTCTGGTGAATATACAGTTATAAATACAAAATCAAATAGGGGTAATGTAGGAGTATGTTTAATAATGAATAAAAAATAGGGACATGGATAAACTACTACGAACAGCATAGTGAATGCATAATTGTAGCCAAGATAGACAAAAAGCCCGCGCCTACCACAGTAGTAAAAAATTATTTAGATAGTTACGGGAGATGAAGATTTAATAGTAATGGGGGACTGGAATTCGATAGTAGGAAAAGGAAGAGAAGAAAAAGTAGTATGTGAATGTGGACTGGGAATAAGGAATGAAAGAGGAAGCTGCCTGGTAGAATTTTGCACAGAGCATGACTTAATCACAGCTAACACTTGGTTTAAGAATCATGAAAGGAGGCTGTACATGTGGAACAGGCCTGGAGACACTGGAAGATCTCAGATTGATTATTTAATGGTAAGACAGTGATTTGGGAACCAAATTTTAAATTGTAAGACATTTCCAGGGGCAGATGTGGACTCTGACCACAATTTATTGGTTATGAACTGTAGATTAAAACTGAAGAAACTGCAAAAAGATATGAATCTAGGAGATGAGACCTGGATAAGCTGAAAGAACCAAAGGTTGGAGGGACAAAATAATTTAACTGAATAGGTAAAAAATCTACTCACCAAGTGGCAGCAGAACACGCACATAAAAGACAGTTGTCATTGGTAAGCTTTCGGAACCAGTGGCTCCTTCTTCAGGCAGAAGTGTTGAGGAGAAGGAAGAGGGGTGAAGGAAAACGACTTGAAAGATCCACGAAAAGGATGAGATTTCAGGAAAGTCACCTAGAATCGCAGGTCAGGTTGGACTTATTACACGGGATGAGAAGGAAAGGTAGTAGAGAGTTTCATAGGGAGTGTTAAGGAATGATTGACAAGAACAGGGAAAAGGAATACAGTAGAAGAAGAATGGGTAGCTCTGAGAGATGAAATAGTGAAGGCAGCAGAGGATAGAGTAGGTAAAAAGACAACGGCTAGCAGAAATTCTTGGGCAACACAAGAGATATTGAAATTAATTGATGAAAGGAGAAAATGTATAAAAACATTAAATGAAGCAGGTGAAAAGGAATACAAAAGTCTCAAAAATAAGATCAACAGGAAGCGCAAAATGGCTAAGCAGGAATGGCTAGAGGGCAAATGTAAGGATGTAGAAGCATATATCATTAGGGGTAAGATAGATGACACCTACTGGACAATTAGAGATACCTTTGGACAAAAGAGAAGCACCAGTATAAATATCAAGAGCTCAGAGGGAAAACCAGCCCCAAGCAAAGAAAGGAAAGCAGAAAGGTGGAAGCAGTCTATAGAGGGTCTATACAATGGTGGTGTACTTGAGGGCAGTTCCAAAGAAAGCAAGTGCTGACAGGTGTGAGAATTACTGAAGTATCAGTTTAATAAGTCTCAGTTGCACAATGCTAACACAAATTCTACACAGATGAATGAAAAAACTGATACAAGGTGACCTTGGGGAAGATCAGTTTGGATTCTGTAGAAATGTAGGGACACGCAGGGCAACACTGACCCTATAACTTATCTTAGAAGAGAGGTTAAAGTACGATAACCCTACATTTATAGCATTTGTAGACTTAGAGAATGCATTTGACAATGTTGACCGGAATGCTCTCTTTTGAATTCTGAAAGTGGCAGGGGAGAAATACTGGGAGCAAAAGGCTATTTATAATCTGTACAGAAACCAGTCAAAGGGCACAAAAGGGAAGCAGCGGGAGTTTCCACCCCCTCTGTTCTATCATTTCCTCCTCATTCTTGTCACCTCACCCTGTTTGTGTGCCTCCCTCTGCCAATGCACCAGCCCATGTTTCGCCTTCATCATTCGTCTCCTTTTTCGTTCCCTGTTCCATCTCTCCCCCTCCGCACCTCCCTGCCAAACAGCATGCTGTTGCTGTGCCTTTTGGCAGTCTAGTCCCTGTACACTCCACTATATAGTGCTCTTCTCTTCCCTCACCCTTAGCTGCTATCCCTTGGGGCTTTGGCTGAAAGCTAATGTGTAAGTGTCTTCTCATTGCACCTGTGTGCAACTCAACAGGTTATCTTTACAGTGAGTAGCACGCTATCTTTTTCCATATATTGTTGATATTCCAACTTGGAGTTTCCACTTTTCTATTTAATAACATTAATTAATAAAGCATTTTCTTGTAAATCACTAAAAACTGTGAAGTGAGGCATTCTTGCTAATGTTTGAGATTATAAATACCCAGACATGAGCTGGGAGGAGTTAGTTGTGACTCAGTTGCAGTTAGTGGTAGTTCATTGTGGTCAAAGTTATATTTAGGGTCAGTCAAGACCACATACTATGTTGAAAACCTATGCAGATTGTACCATGCAGGAATATTATCAGAATTTAATGAGAACTGTGTAAAATGTAATGATAATGGCAGGTGAACAAAATTACGTACTGAACTTTCAACTGTGCACTTATATGTAAAAGGGCTGTGAAATATTGTGTTATGATTAACATCTGGCATCATCAAAGAATTATATATTTTTTGGGATGAACTGCTCATAAATAAAAACATCTTATGTTTGTTTTATAATAACTATACCAACAACTCCATATTTCTGTCCACTTCCACTATTGGGAATTATGCATTCACAGTTTGCAGAGGCCAACAAAGGGAGAAGTTTGACATGGTAAGAAACACACACTATATAAATGAAAACATTTCAAATACTGCATAGTTTGGGATATTGAAACCATGCTCAAGTGCAGAGTAGACCCATTAAATGTACATATTGGGATTACAATCCAACCACCCACACTCTGCTTCTAAAATTGTGGACTTAGACAAGTAAGCTGATTGCAACCCAAGTATGTGCGTTAACAAGTTATACTATGCTTTAGGGAATGGCTTCAACAGCCAAAACTGGATAACAGTAAACAATATAAAATAAAAGGATGGTTTAAATGTAACAATAATAGCCAGTGCAGCAAACTGATATTGTTCAATAGGCCTGAAAATTAGTCCCTGAGGAAATGCTGGTCTCTGTTAGGTAGCTCAGCAAAGCATCATTTTGTTGACATTATGTACAATGATTTTCATTATTGTTTTTGGTCTATGGAGTTTTCCACCATATCAAGCTATATGGATGTTGAAAATAAAAATAAAGGGTCACACACTTCCTGTCGTTTAAGCAACAAAATATGATAAGTATTTCACTATCACAAATGTTTATGGAAGGTTGCTATAAACTTTCAATATGCCAAATCAAACCATTAAGTGTATTTTGCTACTTAAGCGGAGGGCTGACACATCCCAGAACATTATGTTTCCAACAACATACTTGTCTTCATCCACCTGACTTAACTTTTAAGCACAAAACTCTGTATGAGTCACTTTATCTATATTTTAATTCTTGCATTGTTGTATATCAGTATGGTGGTGAAGTGTCAGAGTATGTATCCAAAGGCTTGTGGTTCAGTTCTCAGTCAGTCCTGAAATATGTATCTGTAGCTTACCATGTGTTTCATCTATTGCAATGAGTAGTTAATGTAAAAATACCAAGTTGCAGAGTCCAATTAAACTGTAGGCCCCTTGGTAACTGGCTTGGTAAGACAGGTGGAAGGACACAAGAAGGCAAGAGTGCTTAAGGTAAAGGAAGCAACAAAATGTTGGCATGTGGTACCTCACACAACCTTCATGAGTCAGTGTTCTAGATGGTTGTGCCCAGCTTCGTTTGTTACATGTTTTATAAAATTGATGATGATGGGTATCTAGGAGCAATGTGTGTGCATATACTTTTGTTTCAGACTCAGAAAAACCTCTGCAGAAACACATAACATATTAAAATGAGCATTTGCAGCAACAGTTTTCTTCACAGTCAAACTTATGACTGTTTTGAACTTTTTCAAGATGGCAGAATGCCATTCGATGATGATTCCCATTTAGGACTGCTGTTGACCAGCATTACTCCTGAAAAATGTCTCTGCTGTTCAGAATAAGGTGCTGGAAGATTGTAGGCAGATACCCAAGACATAGGATATACCATGGGGTTATGCTGTGGGACATGTCAGAGTATTTTGTCTGACAATCTGAGCACTTGATGGATTGCCCCAACATCTGTCCTGCGAAATCTCAGTGACAAGCAGTATCAGATGCAAGTCTCCAGAGAAATTCATGAAAGCCTTAAAAGTGAACCAGGCTTTCTTTTGAAGCAGTTGTTGCAATAAAAAGAGTCCGTCATCACACTATCTCAAGAAAGCCTGGCAAGTGAAGAGTAATGTGAAATTGGTTCTCATCTGTTTCTTCGACATGGGAGTAACTGTCCAGAACAAGGTTATCCCTCCTTGCCACTGCATAAATGCATTGTTCTATCATGATGTCCAGAGGCAGTTGAGAGAGAATGTAAGAAGAAAACATCCAGAAAAGTGGTGCCCAGGTGACTGGTTCCTCCATTGTATCAATGCAAGGACATGGTTATTTGTTGTTCTCTTCTTTTCTTCAAGCACTCTTTCATCTGTTCACTTTACTTTTCTTCCTGTATTCTGACCACTTTGTACTCTCACCTTGGTATCCTTCCATATTTCATACTTTTTCCCTAAACACTTATCTGTCAGTTGTTTCTTCAGCTTTGATATTATTCTTTCTAAATCCTTTTTTACTTCTTGGACCCATCTTCTTGTTTACTTCTCATCCCACAAATATTTGAACATCTTTTTGCTGAATCTACTGTCCTGCATTTGATGTAAATGTCCAAAAAATATGTCTTCTTCATCTCATTACTTCTGATACTTTTTATGTGTTTCAATAAATTTCATCATTACTAGACTGCAGTTTTTTTAGGTCATAAAAATCCATTGTAGGCACCTAAAATAGGCTCTTTCAGTACCTCATGTAGGCTATATAAAATCTAAAATAGGCCCTAAAAAGTGTTATGCAGAAAAACTAAACATAATGTAAAATACACAGTGTCAACATATGAGCAGACTATTATTCATTAAAAACAATGGAAATGAAAATATGCTCTGTAGCACAACACAGCAAACATTGTGTCACTTTAATATTCAAACTAATCCCAAACTTTTTTAGTTTTTCCAAGATAAAATCTGACATGAAAAGCGCACAGCCATATGTTTACATATGTGTAATATGTAATTCAATAAATATCAGATAAACCAGTGGTTTCAAAAATTTAGACCATAGTTGGCTTCACAGTAAATTTGTCAGTCAGTATTAATTTATACGCCAAAAAAGAATCTTCTACATGAACAGACGTGATGGGCATGCTTCCCTCTCGGTACATGTTGGACAGGAATGCTGCAATCAGGGAAGCTGGATTTTCCACTAAGTATGTGTGCTGCTGCACACAAGTCCTTTGGCCAGTGTTCTTATGCAAAAACCTTTTGCATTTTTGCCCATACTTTTTCTACCACTTCACCTGGGACTTTATTAATTTCTTTTTAACTTCCTCTAGTAGTGATGTTATAGATAGGTCTCCCTGAGCCTTCTATTTTGGAAATGATTCTTGCCATAAATGTGTAGTTGGCTCCCATTGGAATGAGGGATCTTTAATTGTTTTGCTGAAGTTGCATAGACAACATGCTCAGATAGATTTTAAATTATCTCCTGGACTGCTGAGAGATACATGCTGTAGTATTCCGTTGCTGCTAACCAAGTGCTCCAGTGGGTAACAACAGGTTCACATGGCAAGGACACAACTAGAAGTTGTTCTTTGAATGCCTGTATCCATGATGATGCCTGAACAAAAACTTACTTTACTGTGGAGATCAGTTTATTTACTTTAGGGAATTCTAACCTTACTTGTTCTGCTATACCACTGATACCATGTGCTATACATGTTACATTCAGCACCAAAGAGTAGAATACTTTAAGCAATATGAACACTCCAGCTTACAAGCAGTGCCATCTGTAAAGGGCAGAAGCATCTTGTTTTCATTCATGATATTTGGATATAGCACCTTCAGCCCGTTGTTGACAAAGTGTGCAGTTGTTTGTTGGTTAGTCTCAGGGAACTGTTTCAACAGAAATCCATATGCAAGAGTCCCCAATATCTTCTAGGATTCGGTGCAGTTTATCAGTGTAAGATGAATCCACATAATTTTTTTACAGTATTGACTCTACAGGAACAGACTGGTGGCAGTACTTCTCAAGAAAACTTTCAAATTAGGATTTTCTAGTTTTTGAAAAGGGGTGTTTGTTGGCACAATAGCATGACAAGTCACTGCAGAATTGGTTCTTTTTGGTGGATTCATCAGATGTCTTCGTTAAAAGCACTTACTTCAATTTTGACGTTCATTTAAAATTTGCCTTATGTAACGCTCCACCTAAATGCTGGGTTAAGTGGGACTTTTTATCACTTGAAACCTAATACAAGAAATACACAACATGCTATATAGAAGTGAGTATGAAAAGTATTTGATACTGTTAAGAGATGCCAATACCTAATTTTAGCAAAACAAAATTTAGAAAACATACAATACAGTTTAGCAGTTTTAGTTTTCAAGCTATCCGCTCACTGAATGGAGTTTTGTTACAACTCTGAATTAAAAAAATCAAAACTCAGTGCATCATTTTAAAAACATTTATGCTTTGTCCTGTAGGTATGACATTTTCATGTGGCTTACTTTTCCTTCATATGAAAATTGAACTCAGCAACTTAAAAATTATAATAAGAGTGAACAGTTGATCCGTAGTGTCTCTTAGCATAGTTTTAAACAATATTTAGAATATAACTTGCTTCACAAATCCTCTGGTGTCGAAAGATGTGAGAAGAAATTCACAATTCCTAAATTGCAGGAAAAACTAAAAGAATAAAAATATAACTAACCTCTTTGTGGCATGTTTGCTAGACTGTAATTTTCCCATCTGTCATATAGTGTGGAAACTTTAGTAGCCACAGTCCTGGATGACTAGACTTTGTACTAGCTGTTTTCGGCATTTTCTTCCATTGAACTATTCACACTTTTAAACTAGAAATGATTTTGAACAGTAAATATGTTACACTTATATGTCCATCATTAGCTTTGTTTGACAGGTGGATAACAATAATTCGACAATGGCCTTGCTTTCCTGCAATGAGAGTCCATGTATAACTAAAGAGAGATTTATTTATTTTTTCTTTTTTTAAAGCCAATTCAAGGCCATTGAATATCTTTCTTTGTGGAAACAGGTGGTTGCTAAGAATTATATGAGCTACAGATTTTGACATTAATATTCTTCAAATATCGAATTCTGAACTTTTGAAAATGCAAGAATTGTATGTTATGTTAAGGAAATAGGTACCTCTTAGGATTTTAGAGCAAAAATAGACAATAATGTCAATACAGGCTGATTTAGGTGCTATAAAATTAACGGTTTTGAGTTTAATTGGTCATGAAAGGCATAAGTACAAGTTTATTTGCAATGAGGAACTCAGGAAAAATATAGGTTTAGCCATAAAGTCCATGGTCTAACCATTATCAGCAATTTCCCACCTTCCACCTTTTTCATGGGTCTAATATTTTCCTAATGAGTTGCCCTTCTAGTATCTCTAATTTATCTAAATTATAATGTAATGCTGCTGGCTCCCGTCAGATCACTGAAGTTAAGTGCTGTCGGGCTGGGCTAGCACTTGGATGGGTGAGTATCAGGCCTGCCAAGTGCTGTCGGCAAGCGGGGTGCACTCAGTCCTTGTGAGGCAAACTGAGGAGCTACTTCACTCAGAAATAGTGACTCCGGTCTCATAAACTGACATACGACTGGGAGAGTGGTGTGCTGACCACATGCCCCTCCATATCTGCATCCAGTGATGCCTATGGGCTGAGGGTGACACGGCGGCTGGTCGGTACTGTTGGGCCTTCCAAAGCCTGTTTGGACGGAGATAATGTACTGCTAGACATTCACTTCTGTATAGACATTCTGGCTTCACTACTGTACTGTAATGCCAGATTTTTGAATTTTTAGATAGGCCTTTTCTGCTGTAAGAAGGTTAGGTTACACAATATGGCCTTCCCATTTTATGTATCTTTTTCTATCTCGCAGCTTTTTCCAAAGTTTTTCTTGCGTTATCTCCCCAAGATATTTAAATTTTTAACCTTTTCAATTTAGCCAATATCTGCCTTCAGAAATTTTGGCACCTTTTTATTGTTTGAAAAATTATGGTTTTCTCCGTAGAAACTCTTAAGCTGGTCCTACTGGCAATTTCTTCTAAAACATTAATTTCTGTTACAGCAGATGTCTCATTTTCAGAGAGTATTGCTAAGTCATTTGCAAATGTGAGATAATTTATTCCAACATCTTTGTTTCTTCTTTCCAACCTTGTTGGTGAAATGATACAATCATTTGGTTTTCCATTCCAAATTTTCGCTATTTTTTAAGAAAATAATTTCAAAAAGTGATGTTGGGCCATCACCTTGCCATATGCCTGTATTTATTTTGAAGCGTTGACATATTTCGCCCATAAATTTCACGTAAGGTACTGTGTCTGCTAAGTGTTTCACAAATTATATTTGCTAATGTAGACTTAAGCAAATTGTCAGATTATTTTGTCTGTGTTTTATCTGTCAATAGAATTAACACCTGTTTTGAAAACAACAAACATAATTAAAGTGTCTTTTGAATTCAGTAATCTGTGTTGAATGATTGACTTTAGATTAGATATTTGTTCAGAACATGGTCTGCCCTTCCTAAAACCACCTTGATATTTACCTAAATGACTGTCCATATTGTTTCTCTCCTGTCTAATAAAATCTTGGAAAATATTTTATACACAACTGGTAGCAACAAAATTCCACTGTAGTTGTTAACGTCATGTTTATTGCCTCTCTTGTCAAGTGGATATATCAAGGCTACCTTCCACTCTCTTAGGAATTTTTTGTTTTCCATGTTTTCTCGAAGATTAATTTTAGCTCTTTTTTTATTTCTGGTTGAGACTGTTTCAGAAGTTCTGCTGTAATAGTGTTCTCCACTATCTTCATAGGATGTACTGCAGGGAAATCCCTGCAGTACATCCTACATTCCCATAACCCTCCTCGCCTCAACCTTCGTTAGTCACTGTTCTCACCCATCCAGCCCCCTCCCTGTTCTCATACCAGCACTACACAGGTGCCATTTCACTGCCACACCCAGTCTTTTAATTTCTTTTTATTGCTCTCCTTTCCACTAATTACCCCCTCCCCACCTTCTCTCCTGCCCTCCGTCTAAACTGCAGCACTTCACTGTCCACCACCCCCACCATACTATCCCTCTCCCTCCCCGCCCCAGCCTCTTCCATACCCCCACCCAGTCGCCACTCCCATCATGCACTGGTGCTGCTGCTCACAGTGTGGTTTCAGTTGTCTGAGGCTGCAGATGTGTGTGCAGGTTGCATTTGCATGAGTTTGTGTGTGCGTGTGCGTGTGTTTATGTGTGTCTATTGCTGACAAAGGCCTTACTGGCTGAAAGCTATAATTGTGTGAATCTTTTTGTTGTGGCTATTGCGACTCAGCATCTCCACTACATGGTGAGTGGCAACTTTCCTTCTCTAATATTGTCTCATTATCTTAAACAGACGACTCCGCTTATACTCTTTGGACTTGTGAGGCTTGCTTCCTTAAATTGTCTCAGCTTTTCTTACAGTGGCCACATGGCAATAACCTGGCTGCACGTATGTGAGTGAATCTGGGCTCATATTGTAAAATGACAGTTGCTCAGCTGTTTAGAATTATCACTTCATTGATATTTGTTTCTGTGGCATACATGGGTAAACAATGGTGTAATAAATTTCCTTTTACAACAGATTTATTGGTTAATAATGGTTAAACCTGACATGCTGAAGGGCTTTGGCCAGAAATTGAATTTAGTTTTGGTAGTCGCAACAAATCTTTTAAAAAATATGAAATATTTGATACATTTTCTAAAAACTTTAAATAACAGCTGTGCAAATTATCACAATAAATATTCACTAAATTGTGAAGTAGTGGGAGTGTCTCTGAAGCACCCTGTATCAAAATTCTGCTTCATTAGTGGGAAAAATTTTCAGTGTGTGTACAGTTCCAAAACAAAAACTACTTCATGTTTCCCACTCAGAGATCAAAGCTCTACACCTATACTTCACAATATGTGGCCACGAATAACAGTACAATACTAAAATGCCAGCCAAAGCAAAACCTACAACAGGCTGGCAGTTTCGATTCATCAAAAGTCATGAGATTTCCAGGTGAAAATTCTAAATTTTTCTCAATCATTTTTGACTGTGTGTAAGAACAAGTTTTACTTTAGTAGTTTTTAAGGATGCAAATAAAATATTTTGAGTTGCCATGTAGTATATTAGAATGTGGTCACTCAAATGTAATATAAGTCGAGTACAATATCAACATTTCAAACGGACATTCTTTACAGTACAACGATCACTGACTTTAAGTATGGCACTGCGAGAAAGTTGACAAAGTACTATATTCTCTATCAAAATTAGTATAAAAAGAATGAAAGCCTCAATATTCAATGCTGATATACAATATTCATATTCAATTACGGATCCATATACATAATTTTTTGTACAATTAAAAAAAACTGGGTTCTATGTGGAATGATGAGCTCACAGCTACATGAAAAATTTTCACAAAAATATTACTTTCTGGACACTCACAGTTGTTAAGTGGGAGACAGACCTGGAGCTTGAGAAGCCATGAAGGGTAATAAAGTTTGCCAACATCTGCAAGTATGCTGAAAGTGGCTGCAATCAACCAACAAATATTACAATCAAATGCACTTCTTAAACATTTTCTTACATGACTCCACACGCTATTGTTTTTGATACAGAACCTTACAGTGTTTGTGCCAAAATGAATCAGAGCATTTATTTCCACCAATAAACTGTTCAGCTCCCCCTAGAGTCTCTAAGAATTCCTTGAGTATTCCCCATTTTCAAGACAAGTTGCAAACATGTACACACCATTACTATCATTGTACAGAAGTACTCCTACTTGATAATAGTTAGTTATCTGCATTTTCCATGGTTTATAATTGTGACCTCTCACTATGGTATGGAACAAATTATTGTATTATAATACATACTCTCAGCAGAAAATATGGCAAAACACTGACCATTTAGATGATTCATTAAGGGTTTCTCTTTCATTTTACATGCATATACAGTTTTAAGCTTAATTATTTCAATGACTCTCTCCTCTCTCTCCTAAACACACACACACACACACACACACACACACACACACACACACACACACACACACGCACACAATAGTACTAGACATAAGGGATGATAGACCTATTCTGAAACACACAATTTGTGCTGGGCATTATAAGTTAAGAATTTTCAACATTAAGTAAAGCATAGTTCAATTATTTGATCTCTTCTACCTCTAGATTTATGTACATATTCCACAAACAGCTGTGAAGTGCATAGCAGAGGGTACTTAGTGTGGTAAACACATTAGAGTTTCTTTCCATATGGAGCACAGGCAGAATGGCTGTTAAGTCCTTTGTGCATGCTGTAATTAGTCTAATCCTGTTTTCATGATTCCTATGGGAGAGTTACATGTGAGATAAAGAATAGATCTAGACTCTCAACTTACTGCTAGTGCTCAAAACTTAAGAAGGATTTTGTGGGATTAATGGAATCTGCCAGTTTTGGCTTTTCAATATTTCTGTGTTGCTTTCCTGATAGGCAAACAAACTTGTAGGATTTTGCCTTGTCCTTTTTTGTATACACTCGGTATCCCCTGTTAATCCCATCTGGTAGGGGTCGCCCACACTTCAGCAGTATTATACGATGGGTTACATATAAGCAAAATAATTGTGTTTTCCCAGTTTTCTAAGATATTCCACAAACAAATTGAAGTCTCAAAACTGCTTTATCTATGACTGAGCATATGTGGTAATTCTTCTTCATATCCCTACAAACTGTTACACTCAGATATTTATATGAGTTGACCAACTGCAGTTGTGACTTGTTGATGTTGTAGTCACAGGATATTACATTTTTTTGCTTTGTGAAGTGCAAAATTTTATATTTTTGAACATTCACATTAAGTTGGCATTCTTTCCACAACTGTTAATCTTATCAAGATATGGATGGATATTTGTGCATCATTTTTCAGATAATGCTTCATTATACATAGCTACTTGCAAAGAATCAGAGTTTACTATAACATTACCTATGAGTTTACTAATATACAACATGAGCAGCAATGGTTCCAACACACTTTACTGGGACGTATCTTAATATATTTCTTTTCTGTCAAAGACTCCTTCTGAGATTATAGGTCCATCCTCTCTGTATCATGAAATCCTCAGTCCAGTCACAAATTTCCCTCAGTACCGCATAGAATCATACTTTTGATAACAAGTGTAGAGCAGTATCAAGTCAAATACTTTTCGGAAACTGAGGAATCCTGCATTCACCTGATTGCCTCAATCAGTGTCTTTCAGGATGTCATGTGAGAGAAGTGCAAGTTGGGTTTTACACGATCGCTGTTTTCAGAATCTGGGTCGGTCGGCACAGAGGAGGTCATTCTGATCGGATACCTCACAGTGTTTGAGCTCATAGTATGTTCTAGGGTTTTTACAGCTGCAAATGAGATTGGATGATAGTTCTATGGAACACTTCTGTTACTCTTATTGCAGATGGATGTGCCCTTGCTTTCTTCCAATCACTGGGCATGTTTATTGTTCAAAGGATCTATAGTATATTAAGAAGTACTGTAAAGTAACTTAGCAGGCAGTTTTTCAGTACATTCATAACAAGCCTCGTGTTCTGTAAGTCAGTGACTTTGATATGTACACAGTGAGGTGACAAAGTGGTGCCAGCCACCTACCTTCCTGTGCTTGGCCAGGAGGGCCTCCCTCTCGGCGATCGCAGCGTCCACCTGTCGCTGCAGCTCCGCCTGCTTGGCAGCCAGCCGTGCGCGCGCCTCCCGCAGCTGCGCCTCATCCTCCGCCTCTATCCTCGCCATCTCCTCAGCGCGTGCCCGTTGCGATGCCTCCAGCCGTGCCCTGCAGTCTGCTTCTAGCTGCTGCAGCCTCACTTCGCACTCTGCCCTAAAGTTCAGTAACAGTATTTATTAATTTATGAATTTATTTCTGTCTTCAAAATATAAGCAGGCATCATCATTGAGTGAATACTGTAACTTTTATAATATATGAGCAATATGTAATGATCAAGATGATGATGATGATAATGAACAATCATAGTGCACACACACACACACACACACACACGTGCATATGCGGGGTATGCTAAAAAGTAATGCCACTTTTTTATGCGAAAAATAATGAATAAAACAAATGTTATGAACATTGTATCTCTTTATTCTTAATGTCTACATACTTCTTCTCAACATAGTCACCCTGGTGACGATCACATTTCTCCCAATGAGAGGCCAGTTTGTTGATACCGTCACTGTAGAATGTTCGACTTTATTGACAGAGCCACCACCTCACCTCTGTTCGCACCACTTCATCACTATCATAATAAACCTCTCAAAGGTGTTCTTTAAGTTTTGGAAGCAGATGAAAATAGGGTGGGGCAAATGTGAGTGTACGGAGGATGATCGACGACAGTGAACCCGAGGCATCGGATTGCTGCAGATGTTGCAGTGCTCGTGTCTGGCTTGGCATTGTCATGCTGAAGGACAGAGTACTCCAGGTGTGGACAAACCATTCGATTTTGTACTTTCAGTTTTCTGAGGGACTTGCAAGTGTTTATGGTGGTGCCTTGAACATCCCAGAACACTACAAGCATGACTTTGCCAGCTGATGGCACCATCTTGAACTGTTTTAGCATTGGTAATCCTTTGTAGCAGAATTCCATTGGCACTCTCTTGTTTTTAGGGTTGCAATCTTCTCTGTTTCATAGCAGGAGTAAGCATTTGAGGCAGCTACCATGCACACAGTTTTCTGCGATTAACGGCCTGTACACACTCTTGTGACCTTCCATACTTACCTGACAGCTGTGTTTGTTTTATCTGTTGATTTTCTCATATAAGTAAATCAACCCAATACCAATAAGTCTCACCAGCTGCCATACACTATCACAAGAAGAGTGAGAACTAATAGAGGACAATTAGCAAAGCCGGCCGGAGTGGCCGTGCGGTTCTAGGCGCTACAGTCTGGAGCCGAGCGACTGCTACGGTCGCAGGTTCGAATCCTGCCTCGGGCATGGATGTGTGTGATGTCCTTAGGTTAGTTAGGTTTAATTAGTTCTAAGTTCTAGGGAACTGATGACCTCAGAAGTTAAAGTCGCGTAGTGCTCAGAGCCAGCCACAATTAGCAAATGAGATGGAAGGGAGTAAACAAAAATAGAAAGGGGTGAGAAGAGCAGGGACAGTTTACAATGTGACAGAGATACTAGTTCCCTGTTGAACTGAAAGAAAGTAGCTGATATATGTGGAGAGGGAGACTATGCCAATGATAAAAGATAAAGGTTTATCTCCTCTCGAATGTAGAGTGGTTTTGAATAATACACAGGTCACAGCATAATCTGCTCCACAGTCATTTAGTTAAAATGGAGAAGGAAGTAGAGAAAGATTTAGTGTTATGCAAAGGTACAGCCAAGATGCTGGATGTATCTAATCAGGTATAGCAGTAATGCAATGATCATAGGTATCTGATATTTGATGTGAAGAGGTGTTGAGGACACCATTCACAATGAAGTAAACAGAGAATGTAAAAATTATGTCACTTTTCTGGTCACATCCAACCTAAACAAGCATAGGTAGGACTCGTACATTGAAAACCAAATGTGACAAACATATCTTCCAAAAAAGCTCATAGCTAGCTCAGTTTCATGGAATTTTCACTACCCGGGGTGTGATGAACTACATCACAGTAGTAAAGTTTTGAAAGCAGTAAAATCTGGACTAATCTTTGTCTAATTTGATCAAACAATGGAAACTGCACGTGGGAATATCAACACTGTAGGAAAAGACACATTGCTACTTACCATAAAGAAGACATGTCAAGATGTCAATTACATTATCTCGGGCCAGAATGCATTTTACTTGTGTGTGTGAATGGTATGTGCTTCTCTTCTGCTGATGAAGGCTGTGGCTGAAAGCTTTATGTCAGTGTCTTTTAATTGTGCCTGTCTGCAACTTGACTCTACGCTTATACCAAGACTTTTTACTGTTTCTATGATACAGTAATTGGATACCATCAGGTAATGGAGAAACTATTTCACAAAAATGTCTGCTTATCTGCTTTCAGTGTTATATTACAATGACCTGTGACTTCTTAGGGTTTAGCATAACAAGACAGAGAGCACTGCCATTGAAAAGCAGTATATCACACGCAGTCCACATATGAGAACTTTGTGAAACAACATGGATATAATAAAGGTAAGTCCCTGATAGAATATAAATAATGGAAGGAGTAAAGGCAGAAACTCAACATATACCCCAGCAGATGAGTCACTGATAGGCACATAAGCAAGGCTGCAAACATTGATAGCTTTAGAATGAATCCTTCTTCACCGCTGTTGGGCACATATACTCACAAACATACGGATATATGTACGGACATACATACACACCTGCTCGGCTACCTTGTCCAGGCCCAATCATCAGCAGTCCCTGCATTTTAATATCTCTCACACTAAAACTCACTCCCATGTAGTCTGACCATTCAAAGACAGAGCATCTGTCGTGATGATAATTTCCTCACCCAGCATACCGACTGTCTGACAGAAACCTTTTCAGACACCATATAGCAGAGATGCTGAGTCACAGGTAGGCACAACAAAAAGATTTTCACACTTAAAGCCTTCGGCAAATGGCCTTTGTCAACAACAGACACACATACACACACACACATACTCACACAAACGCAACTGACACACATGACTGCAATCTCGGTTGCCTGAGACTGCAGTCGTGTGTCTATTGTTGACAAAGGCCAATGGCCGAAAGCTTTAAGTGTGAAAATCTTTTTGTTGTGCCTATCTGCGACCAGCATCTCCACTATACGGCGAGTGTCAACTTTCCTTCTCATAATATTATTACATTCCATCCTGGATTTTCCACTGTTTGAAACCTTTTCAGACATGCACTATCCCACAAACCTAGACCACAGACAGATATCCCACACCCCTAATCCATCCACTAGCTCCTGAAACCAGCTGCATTACCTGATACCACCCTGGACAGGAATAAATTAGCTGTATTATTCACAAGGGCTTATTGTTACAACTGGAAATGAGCAGCAGTCTACACATAATCCTTTTCACCCCTCTGAAAGTGGTATTCTGCTGTACACCTAATCCACGCAATATCCTTGTCTGTCCTTCAGCCACACTCACTCCGTGCCCCTTGTCTTTGTGGAAGACCTAGCTACAATATCTGTCCAATGCACCCAAACAGCACATCCTAATTCAGTCGCATCACAGGCTTATCTTATCCCATAACAGGCACCAGTGAAAGCAGTCAGCTCTCCTGCAATGTTTGCACAGCATTTTATGTAGGCACAATCACTAACCAGCAGTCCACTCGAGCAAATGGCCACAACCAAACTGTGGCAGAGTGTGGAGCTGATCACCAAATGGTGGAACAGGTGCTGAGCATTATCTGCTCCATTTCAATGGCTGCATCACAACTTGTATCACCTAGACCCTTCCAGACAACACCAGCTTCTTCAAATTGTGTAGGCAGGAGCGGTCCTCACAACACAACCTTCGATCCTGTATTCGCCCTGACCTCAATCTCTGCTGACCCCTGCCCCACATCCACCTCTTTGCCTACCCCAGGACCCTGACCTACCCACCCTCCACTCATACCTTCTTCTCCCATTTGGACCAGAATGTGAAGCATTGCTTGCTTTGATTTTTTTCCTTATATTTACCAACACCAACTCAATAAGAACAGAAAACAGCTTATCGTTACTGGAAACTATGGAATATACCAAACTGTATTGGCAGTTTCAACAGAATGCACACCACAGTAAATCTCCTGCTAAATCTGGATCAATATTTTATAATTATAATCAATAGTCTTGTTAATTGTTTCAGATGCAAATGGACTATTTTTATCAGTTGACATTGGAGAATATGTCTGAAACAATGATGGGAGACTATTAAAAGAATGTTCTTTTGGTAAAGCATTGTTGGGAGGCTGCTTCCCCTCCAGAACCCACACCTTTGCTGGAAGAAGACTGCAAATTTTCTTATTATGTTGTCACTGATGAAGCCTTTCCTCTCACAAAACACATAATGAGCATATATTCTCACAGACAATTAAATAATGGAAAGCATACATTTTGTGGATTATCTCAAGGTCTGTACAATGTCCTTTTGGTACATTAGTGAGAAAGGAAACAAAGGTATTGGCTACTTCAATAAATTCTGATATACTTCAAGCTATTTGTTTGTTTCATAGCTTTGTGTGGATTTACAATGGCTTACATTTTATCTCATCTGTGCAGTAGCATGTAGACCACCCTGCTGATAACTCACATCAAAATCCAGAAAACCAACAGTGACCTACAAACAATGTCATGGAGTTCAGAAATCAGTTTTGCAGTTCCTTTCTTAGCCCAAGTGGAGTATTGTCGATTCAGAAAAAAATAGCTATGTAGCTACATGCTGAAATGATCTGATTTTATAGGAGATTCAAATCAATAAAGAGATTTTCCTACCCGGCTCACAAAAGGACAAACAGAAATGGAGAAAGATTAATAGAACTATGCAAGGGTCATAACTTAAAATTAACGTCTACAAATTTCAAAAAACCTCCTAAGAAACAGAAAACATGGAAATCACCAAACACAAGTATTGGAGAGTTCCAGATAGATCACATAGCCATCACACACTATAATCAAAAAGAAATAATGAATGTGAGAGTTCAGAAAGGGGCAAACATTGTAACTGACCACTACTTATCGACAATCAAATTAAATTTCATGCCACAAAGAAAGAAACAAATACAAAACAGGAAAACTCAAAAGATAGACGCAAACATCTTGAAAGAGAAAAGAGAATAATTCTGGCAAAACATAGTTATATGTTCGGATAAATGGGAAGATATAACAGAAGGAATGATAAGGTCTGCTCAAGAAGTCGCAAAAATGAAAAAGAGAAAGAAACACGAATGGTGGGATGAGATATGTGAGGAAGCAATAGAACAAAGGATGAAGGCATGGAAGAAATGGCACTCAACCAAAAGTGATAAGGACTACCTGGAGTTCAAACAGCAAAGATCTTCTACAGCAAAACTCATTAGATCAGTAAAAAGACTATTTGAAAAGAACCAACTTACACAAATGGATAAAGATTTTAAGAGAAACAATAACAGATCCTTTTACAGCACATTCAGACAGAAACTACAAAAATATGTAGCACCAAATCTGGGTTTTAAAGATACCAGTGGAAAACTGGCAATGAATAATGAAGAAAATTGTGAAATATTAGCAAAATATTTTGAACAACTCCTCAACTGTCAGGAACCTATTGAAAAATTACCAGCCAACACCCCAAACACAGTAAACAATAATTCTGAACCCGCATGCCTCATAGAAATCAGAGAAATCATTAAAAACCTTAAGAACAATAAAGCACCAGGGGAAGACATGATAATTGCAGAAATGTGGAAAAGTGTGGATAATACAACTCAAGAAAAACTACTGAGAATAATCAATGAGATTTGGAGAACGGAACGTATACCGGAAGAATGGAAAACTGCATTAATCCACCCCATCTTCAAGAAAGGGGATAAAACCGATGCAAATAACTACAGAGGGATATCTTTACTTCCGGTAACGTATAAAATTCTATCTAAGGCCCTACAAAACAGATTAGAGAAACAACTTGATCAAGAAATTGGTGAATACCAAGCAGGCTTTAGGAAGGGAAGATCTTGTGTGGAGCAAATTTTAAACTTGAAGTTAATTATTAAATATAGACGATTAAGAGGAAAAGACATCTTTATCACGTTTGTTGACTTCAAGAAGGCGTACGACTCCGTTGACAGAACAACCTTGGTTAACATCCTTAGTGAGTTTGGAGCAGACAAGAAAAAACAGTCGCAATCGCCAAAGAAACACTTACGGATACCTATGCAAAAGTAAAGTTCCGTGGTGAGGTATCCAGACCATTCAAAATCAGAACAGGGTTAAGACAAGGAGATGGGTTGTCACCTACCCTATTCAACTGTGTGTTAGAAAAAGTTATTAGAGAGTGGAGGAAGAAAACGACTGAAGAAGGAATACAAAAAATCAGATTAGGAAGAATAAAGGATGGATTAGAAGTAGATTGCCTCGCTTTTGCTGATGACTTAGCGATTCTGGCAGGAAGTTTGGAAGAAGCAGTCAAACAGATCAATATTCTGAATGAAACAGCAGGAAAAGCAGGACTGAAAATCTCCTTTGAAAAGACAGAGTACCTAACCACTGTAAAAGAGGCACCGAACAATATGATTACAAAGTATGGCCGGATAAAGAAGGTTTCTAATTTCAAATATTTAGGGGAAATCATCCAGCCCAATGCTTCAGATAAAGAAGGAAATAAAACAAGAACAAGAAAAATGGAAATGGCATTCCAGCTAACAAATAATGTGTACAACAAGAAGTCAGTATCAATTAACGCAAAAATAAGGCACTACAACACTGTGATTAAGCCAGAGTGTCTGTATGCATCTGAATGTTTAGCAATGAACACTAACAAGGAAATGGAAGCTATAGCAAAAAAGGAGCGAAAAATCATTACAAGAGTACTTGGGCCGAGGTTTGAGAATGGGACTTGGAAGCTTAGAAGTAATAGAGAAGTGTATGACAAAATTGAGAAAGTGGGAGATACTATGAGGAAGAGAAGAGTAAGCTTTTATGCCCTTTTGAAAAGAATGAATGATGAAAGGCTGACAAAGAAAATATTCATGTTTTTTGACAAGAACCCCAGAACCCAAATTACCTGGTTCAAAGAAGTCAAAGCAGACTTAGAGGAGATGGGTACAGGAGAAGATGATATAACCAACAGAGACTTAATGAGAGACAAAATTCAACATTTTGAAGGATTTGAAGTGAAGAAGAGAAGAACTAGAGGAACAGTGTGGACAGAGACCGAAGGGAGCAGCACAGAGAGAGGATGAACACATATTGGCAGAAGAGAAAAGAGGAGGAGCGCAATAGGAGAAATGTACATTGAAAAATAGTTGTTTAACGCGGTCCCTAGACGGCCAAAATCGGAATAAAAACAAAAAACAAAAAAAAGAGATTTTCATACATTTTACAGAAACTACCTTCCATATTTTATTTAGTTTCCTGTTTTACTTTTCTTTCACAAATAAATAAAATTAAGTTCAATTACTCTACCTGCCTACGATATTTCACTTTCCATTTTTACCGGCACTTTATCTTGAGCATTCCTGTTGCTGTAATCAGCACTGCTTTGAGCGTAAATGCCTAGATATTTCTCCCCAAGCCAACAAAATGAATAATGAACTCAGAGTCATTTCTTATTTTATTAAGTACAAGGACAATCACACAACCAAAGAAGAACCTTTTGTAAACTGTCTTCGGCACACAAGTTGCACATGGAAAAAGTGAATCATACTGTGGTCTCCTGGCAGTGGCATGGCATACTGTAAGAATCAGTTATATTGCATTAGTCCACAAGGTGATGCTTCATTATACTGTGTTAATTCCACCTGAAGCTGTACACTAGACAAATACCTTGTGCCATACCATGCACAAGACCACTTCTTATGCCATTCCAATGGGTGCCCTGCCCAAAAGCACATTTAAAAATAAACTACATTTAGTCTACACTTAAATATACTTTTAAATGTGACTATCTACCACCTAATGCCAACTCTATGTTGTGAGTAGCAATCTATTCTAATTCATATCACAGTACCGCAGAATTTTTTAAAATGATGTCATATTTGTCATGAATGTACTGTTTTTTTACAATCTCACTTGAAAAAACTATGAGATCATAAAGAGACAGAATGGTATAGTTAGTGTTTACCTTCAGGTGGCTGTCCTGTCAGCACTAAAATTCTGACTCAGGAGGTAAGTTCTAGCTAGCCATTCTGCCTCTTGGTAATCGCATAACCAAATCAAAGAATTTCGTAGTGACACAATATTCCAGTTTATACACTTGAAAACAGCAGAAGTGATGTGCGACACTACATTTAACCTTCCAACGAATGATACTCGGCAATGATAAAGTGGTTTAACAAAAAAAGCATGACTACCGTGCAAATTTATTATTTGTTTTTTATGTGGTGAAAGACACTGAGAGACAACATGCATCTTGAAGGTGAGGTGGCGACTGCAGTAACTTTGTGTACCCATTTTGTATCACTGGGCCAAACAAGAGGAGTGCACTGGCCCAGAAATACAAGCAAAAGGTGAACAGTGCTAGGATTAACTTTTGAAGGGGAGGAGGAGGAGGAGATTATAGTGTCTCGTTGACAACGAAGTCATTAAGGATTGAGCACAAGCTGAGATTAGGGAAGAAAGGGCTAGAAAACTGGCCATGCCCTTTCAAAGGAATCATCCCAGCACTTCCCTGCTAAGATTTAGGGAAAATCACCGAAAACCTAAATCAGGAGGACTGGATTGTGGTTTGAACCATCATCCTCCTGAATGTGAGTCCAGTGTGCTAACCACTATGCCAGAAGAAGACTTTGGAAGACAAAAGAAGATTGTACTGTAATTAGTACTGAGAACTGTCAAGCTGAGAGTGAACTTCACATTCTGAGTTACAAAATTCTTGGCAATGTTCTTGCACAATCACCTGTTGTCGTGAGAAGACTATTGTATTACACTTGAAGAAAACACTGTTTATGTCATTATGAAGAGGGCCACATTTATTTATGAAAATGAATACTGTGCTGAATTCTCATCTTCCAGCAGAAGCTGCACAATTCTGAGAAGAAGGCCATAAACTGACACAGTCACAGTTGACATAAAGTGATTAGTATAATATTTAGCATTCACTGCTCAAGATAAAATCCAAACTTTGTGAATAACAGACAGAAAAACATTACAACATATGAGACAACTGCTTTGAGAAGTTGTATAAACCAAACTATTTCACAGATTGAGTTAACATTTCACTTACATTATTATACAAAATGAAAATGTTGTGTTGTTCCATGGGAGGTACAAGGATGTACCATATGTAAATTGAATATGTAAGGTAACAGATGGGAGTGACAGCATTCACCATTAATTTGAGAGAAATAGCCTCATGTGGTACGGGCAAGCATCAGAAGTGAAGACAAATCTGTGGCAAAAACTACTCTATTGAGATTCAGATACCAAGTAGTCAGGGTTAGATACAGTCAAGAATGACACACAAATGACAGGCTTCAAACCTGAGGATGTGCTCGACAAGTAGTTGTGGCAAAAAGCACCCAGGCAAACAGATGCTGTGTCAGTGCAAGACACACACAGACAAATGAAGAAACAGTGCAGCACTATGTTTTCACACTGTGAAATAATGTCTTTGCAGTTTTCCTAAAGCAGTACAATGCATTTCTCAAAAAAGCTTGAAAAAGTCACCTTCATAGATTTGAAGATCTCTAAGAGCAATTATGTACAAAAGATTTTGAGTATTTTAACAAAGTCACCAGCTGCATGCACAGTGTGCAAGTTGTGTGATCACAAGATCCCTCATAGAAATTCTATATTTATTGAATAGAAAAGTACTATATAAAAATGAATATTTGTTTGTTTGTCTCCTATGGGTTTATAAACCATTTGTCCAATTATAATGAAACTTTGATGAATTGCTGTGCTCATTCCCCTGAAGAACCACCCACTGTTGATAGTGGTGGAGATAACGGGGTGACAAGAAGCTAATTCAGGAACATCTGGAGGAACTTCAAACAAATTTTGTATATACATCACCCATTATTTGTACAATTATTCATACAAAAAGTGGGAGTAACATATCCAACCACACCTAGGAGTGAGGATTGGGGTAACAAGATGTGCCATGTAAAAGTATTGGATAACAACCAATATCAGTATCAGATTCATAGTATGGGATTGGTAGACTTACTGGTGATAGTCACAATGATGTTTCACCCCTACAGTTGGAGGTATGGGACTTATAAAATTATGTGTTACACAATGTATTTACGACCATTGAAAGATGTTTGTCAGCTGCTGAAGAAAATTTATTTAATGTAGTTCTGAAGGTAGAACATGCTTGTTGAGCATGGGGTTTCTCTGTAAGTGCATGTTAACTGAACAGCAATGGAGACAGCATCGCTATTGGGCAGGGTAATGCAGGCGGCGGCTCACGTTTTACCACACTTGCTGTTCTCAATGTTTTCTTTGTGCAGTGGACACCCACCTAAAACTTGCACCAACCTCCATGGAAGAAATTTGCTGTGACAATGCACAAAAGAGGTTACGGAACAATAGAAGCTCAATGTATAATTGCAGACAGAGCATTGTTTGAATCTGTTTCCTGAGTGTAAAAAGTTGGTATAATATGAAATTTATGAAAGAAGAAAATTCTTTCATTTAGTAGTGTGGACAGAAGTAGTATATTGGTGAATTTTCAGCACTCAGCAACACACCAAAAAAGAGGAGAAGTCAATGATAAAAGGCATATATGGTATAGCTCAATGTTGATTTGGAGAGCGAGAGAGAGAGAGCGAGAGAGAGAGAGAGAGAGAGAGAGAGAGAGAAGATTTTCAAGTCAGGGCACAGGTAACAGAAAAAAGGCATTTTGATGTTAGAAGCCTAACCTCCAGCTAACATTAGTGCCACTACCAAGCAAATACATCACAGAGATACTCAGGAAACAATTTAAGGTGGTGTAAAGATGGTGATAAAACAGCGTGTATCTGTAATGCCTGATATAACTGGCACAAATATGGCTTGTTACCTAGAAAAATTTAATGGGATGGTAAGACACTCCAAGCACCCCTATGGCAGAGTGTTTTGGCTGAAAGGCTGTAACATAAGCATAGCTCAGGAATGCAAGAAGCAACTTCAACCAAATCTGGTAAGTACATGACTCATTACTGGCATTAAAAAGGCTGAGATACCCCTACTACCGCTTGGGATGGGACTGAGGATCAGACGGGGCGACATGTAAAAATGACCAAAAGTTGCCTGTTGGTATTTATTTCCTACAATTAGTTGACATGCTATGCTTTAAAACTATGAACCACAACCTCTCTCATTTGTGTTGTTCAAAACATCAACCACACTGTATTTTGAGGCCAAAGTTCATGCCATACAATTCAGTACCACAGATACATTTCGACAGTCAGTTACTGACAGTGTTACAAGTTTCTTCAGAATTCAGATGAAACTGCAGGGCAACATTCATTAGAGATACATGCATGGTGTATTATTCCAGTTGCAGGTTGCCTATCTGACGCCTTCCAGGGGCAACAAAAATTTGATTTTCAATATTTCATATAATTATTGACTAAATTCAAAAATTTTAAATGCTGTCATAATTTATATACAAATACATATGAAATACGTGAAAATTTTGTGAAATGTATGCAATGTATGTGTATGTAGGTGAAACTGCAGGCAAAACAAATTTACCATAACATATACAATATCCTTGTAAAAGTGATCCACAGATGAATACTTCTACTACTACTACTACTGCTACTGCTACTGATGTTGTTGTTGAATAATAACAAACCAAAATAACAAAAACAAATTTCAATTAATATCGATGCCATTCATGTGCCATACGGCACAATTTTCTCCCTTCTCTAATATCACAGTTTGAATTTTGATGACAGTGCACACTCATTATATTGACCACACAGCACTCAATGGTTTTGTGCTGGCAATAGCGTTATCTGAGAGCTACTGAAAATCTTTTCAGCAGTTGTTGTAGTGAACCGCAAGTAAAATAATTACTGCACATCATTTTACCTGAGAATACGCTCCTGCTGCTCTGTGTTGACCCTGATAGCATCCAGTCGACACCGGGATTCACTGATAATCCTCTCTCGTTCCACTTCTTCCTTCAGTGCCAGTCGTTCAGCCAGCTCTGAAAGTCTTTGTTCCTAACAGAAACAAAACATTGAGTTTTAATTCACGTTGCCTAATTCAATATAATAATATTCACAAACTGAACTACTGCATTATCAGTGTGCCAGTCTTTCCTTCTCAGTGATCTCCATTACTATACGGTTAAGAAGGTGCATGGTGTATTATTCCAGTTGCAGGTTGCCTATCTGACGCCTTCCAGGGGCAACAAAATTTGATTTTCAATATTTCATATAATTATTGACTAAATTCAAAAATTTTAAATGCTGTCATAATCTACTGTTTAAGAGGTACAAACCTGTGTTAAAAGTGTAAAGCAGTATTACATTTAGGAAAGGCAGTATAACACACAGCTCAAAAATACCCAAACTGTATTTATAAAATATTTAAGAATGAGAGCACGTGACAACTTGCAGCAAATTATACACACAATTTCAGACCTTTACAAAACTTTTCCTCAGAATGGCCCACATCCCCTCCACCTCCCTCACCACCACCATCATCAAAAGCGATGAAAGGAAAAAAATTCTTCGCTTTCTACATTTTCGCTGTTCATGCAATAGTACTTCTATATCAGGCACAACATTTTAATTATTATTCCTTTACTATTAACTGCTCACGCTAAATTTGTCAGAGAGTATCCATTTATACCACTGAATGTACCTGCAAAATCATATCATTGTCTAACACATAGTTAATCATATCATAAACAATAAGATGAAAGAAAAAGTAGGTTTTTCTTAAAGTGGAATGTAGACTCCCCAGACTATACTCATCCAGTATTTCATGAGAGCACTTCAGGAGCTAATGAAAACATTTAAATGTAATTTCAGCCGCCCACTGCGGCTGAGCAGTTCTAGGCGCTTCAGTCTGGAACCACGCTGCTGCTACAGTCGCAGGTCCAAATCCTGCCTCTGGCGTGGATGTGTGTGATGTCCTTAGGTTGGTTAAGTTTAAGTAGTTCTAAATCTAGGGGACTGATGACCTCAGATATTAAGTCCCATAGTGCTTAGAGCCATTTGAACCATTTGTAATTTCAGACCTTCTCTAACCTTTCTCTTGCTTACGTGTTCAATATTTACTAGCTCCGCAGATGATGAAGAGATTGATGAAATGTATGATGAGATAAAAGAAATTATTCAGATAGTGAAGGGAGATGAAAATTTAATAGTCCATGGATCACTGGAATTCAATAGTAGGAAAAGGGAGAGAAGGAAATGTAGTAGGTGAATATGGATTGGGGGGGGGAAGAAATGAAAGAGGAAGCTGCCTGGCAGAATTTTGCACAGAGCATAACTTAATCATAGCTAGCACTTGGTTCCAGAATCATAACAGAAGGTTGTACACGTGGTAGAAGCCCGGAGATACTGACAGGTTTCAGATAGATTATATAATGGTAAGACAAAGATTCGGGAACGAGGTTTTAAATTGTAAGACTTTTCCAGGGGCAGATGTGGACTCTGAGCACAATCTATTGGTTATGAACTGTAGATTAAAACTGAAGAAACTGCAAAAAGGTGGGAATTTGAGGAGATGGGACCTGGATAAACTGAAAGAACCAGAGGTTGTAGAGAACTTCAGGGAGAGCATTAGGAAATGTTTGACAAGAATGGGGGAAAGAAATACAGTAGAAGAAGACTGGGTAGCTTTGAGAGACGAAATAGTGAAGGTAGCAGAGGATCAAGTAGGTAAAAAGAAGAGTGCTAATAGAAATCCTTGGGTAACAGAAGAGATATTGAATTTAATTGATGAAAGGAGAAAATATAAAAATGCAGTAAATGAAGCAGGCAAAAAGGAATACGAACGTCTCAAAAATGAGATCGACAGGAAGTGCAAAATGGCTAAGCAGGGATGGCTAGAGAACAAATGTAAGGATGTAGAGGCTTATCTCACTAGGGGTAAGATAGATACTGCCTACAGGAAAATTAAAGAGACCTTTGGAGAAAAGAGAACCACTTGTATGAATATCAAGAGCTCAGATGGAAACCCAGTTCTAAGCAAAGAAGGGAAAGCAGAAAGGTGGAAGGAGTATATAGAGGGTCTATACAAGGGCGATGTACTTGAGGACAATATTATGGAAATGGAAGAGGATGTAGATGAAGATGAAATGGGAGATATGATATTGTGTGAAGAGTTTGACAGAGCACTGAAAGACCTGAATCGCAACAAAACTCCGGGAATAGACAACATTCCATTAGCACTACTGACAGCCTTGGGAGAGCCAGTCCTGACAAAACTCTACCATCTGGTGAGCAAGATGTATGAGACAGGCGAAATACCCTTGGACTTCAAGATGAATATAATAATTCCAATCCCAAAGAAGGCAGATGTTGGCAGATGTGAAAATCACCAAAGTATCAGTTTAATAAACCATTGCTGCAAAATATTAACACGAATGGAAAAACTGGTAGAAGCCGACCATGGGGAAGATCAGTTCGGATTCCATAGAAATGTTGGAACATGTGGGGCGATACTGATCCTACGACTTATCTTAGAAAATAGATTAAGGAAAGGCAAACCTACATTTCTAGCATTTGTAGACTTAGAGAAAGCTATTGACAATGCTGACTGGAATACTCTCTTTCAAATTCTGAAGGTGGCAGGGGTAAAATACAGGGAACGAAAGGCTATTTACAATTTGTAGAGAAACCAGATGGCAGTTATAAGAGTCGAGGGACATGAAAGGGAAGCAGTGGTTGTGAAGGGAGTGAGACAGGGTTGTAGCCTCTCCCCGATGTTATTCAATCTGTATATTGACCAAGCAGTAAAGGAAATGAAAGAAAAAATTGGAGTAGGAATTAAAATCCATGAAGAAGAAACAAAAACTTTGAGGTTCGCCGATGACATTGTAATTCTGTCACAGACAGCAAAGAACCTGGAAGAGTAGCTGAATGGAATGGACAGTGTCTTGAAAGGACGACATAAGATGAACATCAACAAAAGAAAAATGAGAATAATGGAATGTAGTCGAATTAAATCAGGTGATGCTGTGGGAATTAGATTAGGAAATGAGACGCTTAAAGTAGTAAATGAGTATTGCTATTTGGGGAGCAAAATAACTGATGATGGTCGAAGTAGAAAGGATATAAAATGTAGACTGGCAATGGCAAGGAAAGCATTTCTGAAGAAGAGAAATTTGTTAACATCGAGATTTGATTTAAGTGTCAGGAAGTCGTTTCTGAAAGTATTTGTATGGAGTGTAGCAATGTGTGGAAGTGAAACATGTACGATAAATAGTTTAGACAAGAAGAGAATAGAAGCTTTCGAAATGTGGTGCTACAGAAGAATGCTGAAGATTAGATGGGTAGATCACATAACTAATGAGGAGGTATTGAATAGAATTGGAGAGAAGAGAAATTTGTGGCTCAACTTGACTAGAAGAAGGGATCGGTTGGTAGGGCATATTCTGCGGCATTAAGGGATCACCAATTTAATATTGGAGGGCAGCGTGGAGGGTAAAAATCGTAGAGGGAGACCAAGAGATGAATACACTACACAGATTCAGAAGGATGTAGGTTTCAGTAGGTACTGGGAGATGAAGAAGCTTGCACAGGATAGAGTAACATGGAAAGCTGCATCAAACCAGTCTCTGGACTGAAGACTACAACAACAACAACTTATTTGTAAAGTTGTAATATGTCTGGCTTTCCAGCCATCATATTTAGGTACAACAAGCTCTTTATGGAGCAGTTGAGAAGGCAGCAGCGACAAGACGATGCAATGTAGTGTGAGGTATTGGAGACAGATGATCTGCTCAGTACGGGTATCATAGGAAAGACTGCCTAAACTGCAGTCCTTCTCCATGAATTGGTGCTGCATTCGAAAGTTGCGCACCAAAATGATAATCTTCTGTTATCAATACTAGATGAACTAAACAGCATATTTACCTCTGTTTCAAATTAAAGCATCTCTCAATAGCGTACAGTCATTCCATTATTTCACAAGTATTAATAACCAGCAGAATAATAAACAACTGCTAAACAAATAAAGCAGACGAAGCACTTCGGTAATCTTCGGATTGTGCCTAACCTGGAAGGTGGATGAAGTTGTTTGGCTGTAAGGTCATACCTGATTGGGCAGTCACAGAGGACAGACATGTTCTCTGCAATGGTATCAATTCAGACTTAATTTGCAATGTCTAATTTGTAAATATGATAACTGGTTTGGCAGTGTCAGAGGACAGACATGTTGTCTGCCATGATCAGTGTTAGTTAAGACTTCATTAGCAATGTATGGTTATTTGGACTTGTGGTTGAGAATAATGTGATAGTTATTATGGAAATACACAGTTTATTATTTTGTTGAAGAACGGAAATTATTTGTGGCTTTAAAGTGGAATGTAATTGTGCCATTTCTCATGCTCTGCCAATAAAAAGCAAGTGGCACCCCATATAAACAAACTGATTGGAAATTCAGTTATTTCTAAAATAACAGCTCCTCGCTGAGAGTTTCTTACATCCTCAAGATACTGGATTCACAACCTAAATGCTGTTTCCTGCGCAGGGGGCAACAACTATAAAAGACTGCAGGTTGGTGAACATTTATTAGAAGTTGTGCATTCCACTCAGGGTGGTGGAAGCAAATGGGCACCTCATGTGTACTGCAATCTTAGTACAAATGAGAGCAGTGATACGTCATCTGTCGTAACACAAAGGAGGTATGAAGGAGAGAAATATTTTTGTGGGGAGGGGTCTATCTCTATCTGTCTCTCTGTCTCTCTCTCTCTCTCTCTCTCTCTCTCTCTCTCTCTCTCTCTCTCTCTCTCTCTCTCTCACACACACACACACACACACACACACACACACACACACATATATATATATATATATATATAATGGAAGGAAACATTCCACATGGGAAAAATTATATATAAAAACAAAGATGAGGTGACTTACTGAACGAAAGCGTTGGCAGTTCGATAGACACACAAACAAACAAACACAAACATACACACAAAATTCAAGCTTTAGCAACAAACTGTTGCCTCATCAGGAAAGAGGGAAGGAGAGGGGAAGACGAAAGGAAGTGGGTTTTAAGGGAGAGGGTAAGGAGTCATTCCAATCCCGGGAGCGGAAAGACTTACCTTAGGGGGAAAAAGGACAGGTATACACTCGCACACACGCACATATCCATCCACACATACAGACACAAGCAGACATATTTAAAGACAAAGAGTTTGGGCAGAGATGTCAGTCGAGGCAGAAGTGTAGAGGCAAAGAAGTTGTTGAAAGACAGGTGAGGTATGAGCGGCGGCAACTTGAAATTAGCGGAGATTGAGGCCTGGCGGATGACGAGAAGAGAGGATATACTGAAGGGCAAGTTCCCATCTCCGGAGTTCGGATAGGTTGGTGTTGGTGGGAAGTATCCAGATAACCCGGACGGTGTAACACTGTGCCAAGATGTGCTGGCTGTGCACCAGGGCATGTTCAGCCACAGGGTGATCCTCATTACCAACAAACACTGTCTGCCTGTGTCCATTCATGCGAATGGACAGTTTGTTGCTGGTCATTCCCACATAGAATGCATCACAGTGTAGGCAGGTCAGTTGGTAAATCACGTGGGTGCTATCACACGTGGCTCTGCCTTTGATCGTGTACACCTTCTGGGTTACAGGACTGGAGTAGGTGGTGGTGGGAGGGTGCATGGGACAGGTTTTGCATCGGGGGCGGTTACAAGGATAGGAGCCAGAGGGTAGGGAAGGTGGTTTGGGGATTTCATAGGGATGAACTAACAGGTTATGAAGGTTAGGTGGACGGCGGAAAGACACTCTTGGCGGAGTGGGGAGGATTTCATGAAGGATGGATCTCATTCCAGGGCAGGATTTGAGGAAGTCGTATCCCTGCTGGAGAGCCACATTCAGAGTCTGGTCCAGTCCCGGAAAGTATCCTGTCACAAGTGGGGCACTTTTGTGGTTCTTCTGTGGGGAATTCTGCATTTGAGGGGACGAGGAAGTGGCTCTGGTTATTTGCTTCTGTACCAGGTCGGGAGGGTAGTTGCGGGATGCGAAAGCTGTTTTCAGGTTGTTGGTGTATTGATTCAGGGATTCCGGAGTGGAGCAGATTCGTTTGCCACGAAGACCTAGGCTGTAGGGAAGGGACCGTTTGATGTGGAATGGGTGGCAGCTGTCATAATGGAGGTACTGTTGCTTGTTGGTGGGTTTGATGTGGACGAACATGTGAAGTTGGCCATTGGACAGGTGGAGGTCAACGTCAAGGAAAGCGGCATGGGATTTGGAGTAGGACCAGGTGAATCTGATGGAACCAAAGGAGTTGAGGTTGGAGAGGAAATTCTGGAGTTCTTCTTCACTGTGAGTCCAGATCATGAAGATGTCATCAATAAATCTGTACCAAACTTTGGGTTGGCAGACTTAGGTAACCAAGAAGGCTTCCTCTAAGCGACCCATGAATAGGTTGGCGTACGAGGGGGCCATCCTGGTACCCATGGCTGTTCCCTTTAATTGTTGGTATGTCTGGCCTCATTACCCTAGCCAGCTTCATCCTGACCCACAACTTCTTCACTCTTTGTCTTTAAATATGTCTGCTTGTGTCTGTATATGTGTGGATGGATATGTGTGTGTGTGCGAGTGTATACCAGTCCTTTTTTCCCCCTAAGGTAAGTCTTTCCGCTCCCGGGATTGGAATGACTACTTACCCTCTCCCTTAAAACCCACATCCTTTAGTCTTTCCCTCTCCTTCCCTGTTTCCTGATGAGGCAACAGTTTGTTGCGAAAGCTTGAATTTTGTGTGTACGTTTGTGTTTGTTTGTGTGTCTATCGACCTGCCAGCGCTTTCGTTCGGTAAGTCACCTCAACTTTGTTTTTTTTTATATATATATATATATATATATATATATATATATATATATATATATATATATATATATATATATATATATATATATATATATATATATATAGATAGGCGCTGGCAGGTCGATAGACACACAAACAAACACAAACATACACACAAAATTCTAGCTTTCGCAACCAATGGTTGCCTCGTCAGGAAAGAGGGAAGGAGAAGGAAAGACAAAAGGATATGGGTTTTAAGGGAGAGGGTAAGGAGTCATTCCAATCCCGGGAGCGGAAAGACTTACCTTAGGGGGAAAAAAGGACAGGTATACACTCGCACACACACACATATCCATCCACACATACACAAGCAGATATTTTCTTCCTCTCTCTTTTTCAACTTGCCATAATCAGATGTCTTATGCTATTTTGTATGCAGTGGTTCAATTCTTTACAGAATCAGAATTTTATTGGTATTTTACTATTGGACAGGGAGCTTCCCCCTAGGGACAACTCTGAGGATGCTGGAAAGGACCTCGCGTGTTGCACTGAATGTTGTTATGGGAACAGCAGAATACTTCCATGAAGCAGATGCTCATCTTATTCAAATGCCAACAACAGCATCTGGTGCAGCACCCATGAAACTTCCGAATAAATACTATGACAGGCAAGCCTCAGATATAACAGTTTTGTGGATAGTCAATTGAAGTGGGTGACTACAAAATTAAAGGCACAAAAATGTAACAGTTGAAAATGGCATTTGCACTTATCAGATAGTGATTTCAGAAGTACCACTGTTACAGTTTCAATTGCAAATTTGTGTACTTGTTTGCATTAATTTTATTTGCCATATGGGTTGGACCCTAGATGACTGGAAAACCATGGCCTGGTCAGGTGAGTACTGTTTTCAGTTGGTAAGAGGTGATGGTAGGGTTCAACTCTGGTGCAGACCCCATGAAGCCATGAACCCAGGTTGTCAACAAGGCATTGCACAAGCTGGTGGTAACTCCATAATGATGTGTGCTGTGTTTACATGGGTGGACTGGGTTCTCTGGTCCAACTGAACTGATCATTGACTGTAAATGGTTATGTTCGACTACTTGGAGACCATCTGCAGCCATTCCCAGACTTCATGTTTCCTAACAACAATGGAATTTTTATGGATGACACTGGGCCGTGTCATTGGGCCACAATTGTTCGTGATTGATCTGAAGAACATTCTGGACAATTCAAGTGAATGATTTGGCCACCCAGATTGCCCAACATGAATCTCATCGAACATTTACGGGACATAATCAAGAGCTCAGTTCATGCACAAAATCCTGCAACAGCAACACTTTCACAATTATGGAATATAGAGGCACGATGGCTCAATATTTATGCACGTGACTTCCAATGACTTGTTGAATCCATGCTATGTTGAGCTGCTGCACTACACTGGGCAAAAGAAGGTTCAACAAAATATTAGGAGGTGTCCCACGACTTTTTTCACAACAGTGTACAATGTATGTTGCCAGGAGATCAGTAAAAACAAAACCAGTTCTATGGACCATCTTGTGGTTGAAATCAATACTTCCTTGCAGAAATTCCTTCTACATTAACTTGAGCTATCTCTTCTCAATAGCATTCGTTATAATCTGAGATGGATGGCTTTGAGAATTTCTATAAATATCCTCTTCTGTTACATGTCATTGCCCTCATTGCTCTATAAATTAAATTTTAAAAAAAGGAGCTTGATGCCAAGAGCAAGTGTATACTTAATAATAAAATTACATGTTTATTTCTACATGACAACTGATGATGTGTCATAAGAGTTCATGCAAATACAAAGTTGTATTCAGAATTAATCATCCTTATTTCAGTATGGCACACTGAGCATCACAGAACCAAATCAACAACAGCAAACCTGTACAACCACTCATGAGCCATGAATTAGAGATGCTTTTCTAGAAGCACATGACAACTCCCTTTCAACCCACCGATAACAGTGCTTTGTTGAGGACTTGACCCTGATATACGACCACTCAACTTCTATCTAGAACTCAAGGAGACTGGCCAGGGTCGGGTGCAAAGTACACACATATCATTTGATGGCAACCCAGATGTTCTCAGTAAGATTGAGGTTGGACCTCTGAAAGCCACACGAGTAACCTCATGTCTGTAGATCATTCTTCGAACCTTTCTGAAAATTCAAGAGAGAATGCACATGTCACCTGTGGCATGTTAGTAAAGCCTCCGTATCGAGTTCTTTGGGAGGCAGACATTCGTCGGGCACTGTCATGTTGACAAGGTAGGTTGAGTGTAAGTGCGGTTCTGAGAGCCATTAAGTAGAAGCCGAGAGTCAAGTGCAGAGGAAGTAGAGAGACTCTCGAGTGAAACTGTGTTGTACTGAACAGGTACGACAATTAAAAGTGAGGTATAAGATCAGAATAGGAAGTGTGATAAAGAGAAACATGTTAATTATAGAATTCAGGGGAAGATAACATAATATGAAGTTATGAAGGAAGTTGCGTTCAAGTGGCTGATGTGTTTAATATTAACAATTGTGTGTGCACAATATGAAAAGGGGATGCAGGTAGGGCAGTGGAGAGCAGCCTAGTTTTCTGTGGTTGTGGTGAGCTTTTTGTGGTGTCACTGCCAGACACCACACTTGCTAGGTGGTAGCCTTTAAATCGGCCGCGGTCCATTAGTATACGTCGGACCCACGTGTCGCCACTATCAGTGATTGCAGACCGAGCGCCGCCACACGGCAGGTCAAGAGAGACTTCCTTGCACTCGCCCCAGTTGTACAACCGACTTTGCTAGCGATGGTTCACTGACAAAATACGCTCTCATTTGCCGAGACGATGGTTAGCATAGCATTCTACGTCATTTGCTATGACCTAGCAAGGCGCCATTATCAGTTGCTATTGATCTTGTAATTCATGTACCGTCAGACCGACATTCACCATTAATGGATTAAAGTTAAGTATTCCAACAGCTACATCCGTTTTTTCTAAAGTCTAATTTCCCTGTCCTGTTCCAGACCTCACGCCAGCCTGCGTGAGCTAAAACGCGTGCCTTTCGGCTTCCTCTATTAAAATGGGTTCGCTCTCCTGCCAATCCACAACATTTGGCAACAAGGCCAAACCGCGTTCTTATCGATATTGCCCTGATTTACTTGTGTAATGGCTTCGCCACTATCTCCAGATGTACTGTCCGAATTTTATCGCTTACAGAATCACCAGACGCAGGCCTTACTGGATGCCCTTGGACAGCTCGTCCAGGGTCAACATGCAATGCAAAACGATGCGGCAGCCGCCGCTCCACTGCTACTCCAGCCACAACACGCAGTCGCACCAACATTTCATCCTTTTGATGCTGCACTGGAAAGCTGGACGGAGTGATCACGCCAATTTGGATTCCATCTCGCCGCCTACAGAATTCAAGGTAACGAGCGGCAGCCATTTTTGTTGTCTTTCGTTGGGGTGACCACATACCGTGTGATAGTCAAATTATTTCCCCGACGCGATGTAGCATCTCTGTCCTATGACGAAATTTTGTCTGCATTAGATGCATATTTCAAAGAATCAGTCAATGTAGTTGCAAAAAGGTATACCTTCTTTCGTACAAAACGTACGGCAGATCAGACTAATCAGGAGTGGGTTGCAACTTTGCAAGGCCTTACTAGGGATTGTGGTTTTGAGTGTCAATGTGGACTCCCTTATTCAGATACTATGGTCCGTGATGCAATTGCACAGAATGTTTCTGATGATCGTATAAGGGAACAGATTTTGAAACTAGTCAATCCCTACCTTCAACAAGTGATAGACATATTGGATAGGCAGGACACACTTGACTTTGAAACTTCGCCACCCGTGTGTCAGGTTAACCGGCCCGCCGGGCAAGCTGCACGGAATGGTAACCAGCCCTCGCACCCGGCCGTGCAGCTGCCGCCAGGCTCTCAGCCACGTGTGCCGTGCAGGCAAGCTAATGCAGTGCTAAAATCATGCCCGCGGTGTGCTACTAGACATTCGCGTGAGAATTGCCCGTCACGCCAAGCTATTTGCTTTTTCTGTAATAAAAAAGGCCATGTTCAGAGTGTTTGCCAGAAAAAGCTCAGATCGGACACTCACAACCATTCCAGGCCCTTTGCTTCACGCCGAATTTGAACCAAGGATACTCAGGCTCGTGAAACTTTGCCCACAGAAATTCATGTAGTTCATTCCACTCCGCCCAGTGCCACTCTCTCTAACAGTGACTGTGTTCGTCCCACAAATAGTGTGCATCGACATCGCCGGAAATCCCGTCATGTCGCAAGTGATTCTGTACCAGTGTCAGTTCACGTTGCACGAGACAGTCGCTCTTGTCGTCAGCAGGACAATAAACTTTTTGTAGATTTGGACATTAACGGTGAAGTGATACCATTCCAGCTCGATACCGGAGCTGCAGTTTCACTGATCAATCACGACATGTACAAACAGCTGGGCACACCTCCGTTGCGTGCCGCAAATGTTAAGTTAAGTAGTTATTCAGGATAAGCGATCCCTGTGTTAGGACAGTGCAGCCTTCTTGCAACATACAAAGGACAAACAAAACTTGTGTCATTTTACGTCCTTCGTTCTTCTTCTGCAGTGAACTTGTTTGGTTTCGATTTATTTCAGTTGTTTAACTTGTCTATAGTAAATCAGGTCCTATCAGTGAACCAGACTGTGCCTTCCGACAGTGTTTCTCGTCTATGTGAAGAATTTGCAGATATTTTTGCACTGGGCCTTGGTTGCGCTAAGAACTATTATAAAGCACATTTGGAACTGAAAGTCAACGCGCAACCGAAATTTTTCAGAGCGCGCAATGTTCCACACACATTGCGTGATGAGGTCGCAAAAACATTACACGATTTGGAATCACAAGGTGTGATTGAACGTGTGCAGGCTTCTCTCTGGGCATCACCCTTAGTAATTTTGCAAAACCTTCCGGAAAATTGAGACTTTGTGTGGACTTCAAGGCAACAGTGAATCCGCAACTAGTGATTGCAACTTTTCCTTTACCCCGCCCGGAAGATCTTTTTGACAAACTGTGCCCGGGTACATATCTTTCGAAGTTGGACCTAACAGATGCATACTTGCAAATACCGGTGGACGAAGAATCCCAGCGCGTTTTGGTGGTTAACACGCACCTTGGTTTGTATCGATTCAAACGACTGCCATTCGGGTGTGCATCCGTCCCTGCATTGTTTCAGCAATATCTACAAACTGTTCGTGCATCGGTCCCTACTGCAGCAAACTATCTGGACGATATTGTGATCTCCGGAAAGATGGAAGAAGAACATTTAGCCAATCTCAGAACATTATTTCAGGTCTTGCGACAAAATGGTCTTCGCTTGCGGAAGGACAAATGTGTGTTTTTTGCTCGTGACTTGCCCTACCTGGGACATGTAATCAATGCCCAAGGCATACATCCCAGTCCCGAGCACCTCTGTGCTATACAAGACTTGCCTTCGCCGCAGAATTTGAAGCAGCTACAGAGTGTGCTGGGAAAAATCAACTATTACCATAAATATGTGCACCACGCCTCTTCCATTTCAGCTCCGCTTCATCGTTTACACCGTAAAGGTGTTCCGTTCGTCTGGACGATGGAATGCGAATGCGCCTTTCGCCAGTTGAAATCGGCGTTGCTTTCCAATACTTGCCTTACACCATTCAATCCCCAGAAGCCCCTTTTGTTGATGGTGGATGCATCGGATTTCAGGATCGGTGCTGTGCTTGCACACAAAGATGGATCGCACGATCGCCCTATTGTCTTTGCATCCAAATTGCTCTCGTCTGCGCAAAGAAATTATTCACAGATCGAGAAAGAAGCATTGGCTCTCGTATTTGGTGTTACAAAGTTTCATGATTTCTTGTATGGTCGTCACTTTACCATCATCACAGACCACAAATCTTTGACATCGCTTTTTCATCCGAACAAGCCTGTACCTCCACGTACAGTGTAGAAATTCATTCGCTGGCCTATTTTCCTCTCGCAGTACCGCTACGATATCTTGTATCGGTCCACTGCTAAGCACAGAAACGCCGATGCGTTGTCCTGTTTTCCTGTTGCTGAGGATAGGGCATTCGATTCCTCTGAATTTGCTTGCATGTTCATTGATGCAGAAACAGATGACTTGGTCGAATCGTTTCTGATTGATTTTCGTCGTGTAGCTACAGCCACAGCTGCTGACCCTGTCCTTGCTACCGTTCTGCGTTTTGTTGCTACGCAATGGCCCTTGTCAAAGTCACGGATCAGGGATCCATTGGTTCGCCAATTTTTTGCTCACAAGGAGAGACTTTTTGTTCGACATGGTGTTTTGCTGTTGCGTTGTGATAATGATCAGTCCAGGGTCGTAGTACCACGTTCGTTACAGTCCTCTGTCTTACAGATTCTCCACCAAAGACATTGGGGTATAGTGAGAACGAAACAACTTGCTCGTCAGCACTGTACTTGGTTTGGAATCGATGCCGCGATTACGAATATGTGCTCTTCTTGCATGATGTGTGCCGAACAACAATCAGCACCACCGCGGAAATTCTTTGCATGGCCAAAAGCCACTTCCCCTTGGCAACACTTACACATTGATTTTGCTGGTCCATTCTGGAATGCTCAATGGTTGGTTGTGGTAGATTCATTCAGTAATTTTCCTTTTGTTGTCCGGATGTCTTCCACGACGTCATCTGCCACCATCCAAGCGTTATCTGCTATCTTTTGCATTGAAGGTCTTCCACAGACTATTGTCTCCGACAATGGCCCACAATTCATGCCGCAGAATTTCAGTCATTCTGCAAGGCCAATGGTATTCAAGATCTGACATCCGCGCCGTTTTTGCCACAGTCAAACGGTGCCGCTGAACGATTGGTCAGGACTTTCAAGTCACAGATGTTGAAGTTAAAAGAGTCGCATTCTCGGGAGGACGTGTTATTGCTCTTTTTGTCCTCGTATCGCTCTCAGCCCCGAGATGGTCACTCGCTGGCTGAGTTGCTCCACGGTCGTCATCATTGAACCTTGATGTCTTTGCTACATCCGCCGCATCAGGTTCCTGTGCAGCGGCAGACACCTGCTTTTGCTCCAGGTGACATTGTCTACTATCGTCACTACCGAGGTTCACGGCATTGGCTCGAAGGGCGCATTCTTCATTGCCTCGGATGCGCTATGTATTTGGTTTTGGGGGCCTCTGGTGAGGCGCGTCGGCATCTCAATCAGCTGCGCCTCTGTCGTCGCATGGGATCTGCCGCTCCCCGTCTGCTTTCAGCGACGGTGCCGGCCAGTCAGCGCCCTGGGGACCCATCTACTGGCTCGCCTCAGCCCCAGGTGTTATTGACGCTGCCTTCCATTTTGCCCCATGGTACAGATAATTCGGCTGTTCCGTAACTAACTTTTGTCTCCAACAAACTACTTGCAAATACATTTTAACCAAAAAATTGGCACATTGAGCCTACATAAACTGTAGTAAAGTATAGTTCACATCAACTGTCATCTAACTACAACAGAAAAATGATTTTGACAGTTATAACAAGAGGATCCAGACTTAGTTGGTTTCATTAAAGTTATATGTTTGCCTCTACTGTGCCATAGCATTGTAAAAAATCCAGTAGTTTTGAACAATGAACCAAGTTTTTTCCATGTTTCTTGAATTGTCTCTGATACGAAAATATTGTACATGTTATTTCACTAACAATTCGCAAGACTGTTTTGTCATTCATTCTACAGTTACAACCAATACTTCCGTAGGACTTACCAGAAGTGAAATACCTGGGAGAAATTAAGCTGTTACAGGATTGTCATGCAGAGCTCCACAGATGAAACTGTGCAAATTTCACAGAAAGGCATTTAGAAGCAAAATCATCAATAAAAGTGGTTCTGTAGGTAGTATTTACATGCCACAGACATGTGAAAAACAATGCAATGTTTAATTAAATTCATGATGAACAGTTACAAGCTACTATGTAAATTCTGCTGTCTGTCAACCTAAGAACTTCATCATTTTGTTTTCTGTTACAACTAAAGTAATTCTTACGCTGAATGTCAGAAGAATCACGGCACTACAGACGGTCTGTGAGAGCTGCATTTCTTCAGGCATTTTCTTTGCCAAAAAGCTCTTCTTAGAACCTCAACAATGGAAAATCCTGAATGGAATGTAACAGTTATGAAAAGGATAGTTGCTGCTCACCATATAGCAGAGATGCTGAGTCACAGATAGTCCTATCTGTGACTCAGCATCTCTGGTATACAATGAGTAGCAACTATTCTGTTCTTAGAACCTGAAAGATTCTACAACAGAAGCAGACCTTCAATGTGAAAACCAGGTTCAGATTCCGAGCTGTAAGACATCTTACTACAGTCAGAATGGTGCTTCTGAGACTGAATTCCTAGCAATTGCAAACTTCGAGTTAGTGCGCTACGGCAGTTAATGGTAGCTGTACTGGCTGCCTGTGTGAACCTGGCCAATGTTGTGCTGCCCTGTGTCCCATCCTAATTGTCCTGAGGCCTATGGTGAAAGCCCGTAGCTATTAGCTTTACTGCAGAGACAGTGCAGTCTTTCCACGTACTACCTGAGAAAGATTCTCAGTTTTCATTTGACAGCAGCTTCAGTAGACTTGGGCCCATCGCAGATGGTCTGGAATGAGGAAGAATTCCAGCCCTTATCCGGGAGCTCTGGGGTTGGAGTCTAGTGCTCCACTTGCTTGGCCACTGTGGTCACAACTGTCCTAAATGATGTTTAATTTAGGATTCAGGAATTTTCGTGGTAAATATTTCAGATGGATAGTAACAAGAGTAAAAAGTAGTTTTATAAAGACAATGGTTGGTTGGTTTGGGGGATTAAAGGGACCAGACTGCTACGGTCATCAGTCCCTAAAGACAATGACAATTGTGAATGAGGACTAAGTAATGTTAGACTAATAAACAGTGACTTTAGTTGTAAGTGGTTTGTATAAACAGTATATACATAAAAGCAGTGTGTGTGTGTGTGTGTGTGTGTGTGTGTGTGTGTGTGTGTGTGTGTGTTTTTATAACATCTTAGCTCCAATAGGAGCGCATTTTTTTCCAGGCCCCTGGTGTATAGGCTATCCTGCGTGAGAGGCTTTTGTGTGGGGATAGTGTTACCCTGCCTTACTGGCCAGCTTTGCAGTGGAGCCTGTACATCAGGGGCAAGAAACAGTTTTACAACCCTTGACATGTAGGCTGTCCTGAATGACAGGAGCATTGTATCAGAGTAGCACGTGTCTACCTTATTGATCTGCTTTGCAGGGCAGCTTACATTACACGTCAGTGTGGGAAAAAAAACATTTTTCGAGCCCCCAATGTGTAGGGCACTCAGTATGACAAGTGTGTTGTGGAAGTAGTGTTGGCCTTCTTTACAGGCCGGTTTTGCAAGGGCTATATGTGTGAGTGGACATGTGTGGGGAAAGTTTGAGATAGACAAAGGAGGGGAGGGACATGGATGGAGGACAGGGCAGGATAGATAGAGACGTAGGGGATCAGGAGGGGATGGACAAAGAGTGGGGCAGAAGAAGGTGAATAGAGACAGGGGAGAAGGAGAGAGGACAGAGAAAGAGGCAAGATAGGGGACAGAGATAGTAGAAAGAGGAGCAATGGATAGGGAGGGGAGGCAAGAGGAGATTGACATACAGAGGGGGGGATGGAGGAGATGGATAGTGCGGGGGGGAGGGGGGGGGGATACAGAGATGGGAGGATGAGCTGGACAGAGAGAGGGGAAGAGGAAGAGGTGTGTGCAACATGTATGTCAAATATTTACACTAGTGAAGATGCAGGTAAAAGGCTTGTTACTAAATACAACCCAAAACACTACGTTATATGTTAAATTTCAATAAAATCTGCGGCAAACTATTATAACAGATCAAAGCAGTGACACAAGATTGGTAATACAGTCACAGCCTTTTAAGGTGAGTACTGTTAAGTTTCAATGAAATTTTCCCCACTTCCTCACATTACCCTGCCTTCCCACATTATTTTGCTCAGTGACAGTGTATAAAGTGTGAGCAATTCTCAGCTGTACCTGCTCCGCCTCCAGCTCCTGTACAGCAGCATCCACCTGAGCCTGAAGCTTCTCCCGGTGCAGCCGGACAGTCTCGGCCGCCTGTCGCTCCATCTCCTGCAGCCTCTCCTTGAGCCGCAGGTTCGCCTCCTTCCTCACATCCACGTCGATGCTGGTCCCACTGCTGGTGGTCGTGGTCGCGGTGGTGGTGCACGCTACCGTGTCTTCCGGCTTCCCATGGCCCTCCTATGAGGTAACGAGTAAATGAGAGTTGTCACTGCATCATTACAAAACTTCTTATAGGTAAAACAAAGCAAAATCTTTTACTCCACACTTATGTTGTCTTCACTTGTATGGTTATCATGGCCATAACTGCTGACTAATTATTTAATTAAAATATGTGTGTGCAACTATTAAGACGGGTGTATTTATTTTACCATACGTATTTCATTTTATTTTTTAAAACAGTCAGTGGTTGCAAATGTTTAGTTAGATGAACATAAATAAAGATTAGTGGTGCAATAATTATGCAGTCACATTTTATGGCAAGAATATGTTGTGCTGCAAGGCAAATGTAAGAATTCCAGGACAATGTGAACACAGAGATGAACTACTATAACATTCAATACTATTACACTAAGAACAAAACTAAAGTTACACCTGACATAAATTGGTTTCCATAAATTCAGTAACAGAATAAAAACAATGTTGGAGTATTCTTCCTGTACAAGTTATTAGTGTTAGCTGAGCAATGTAATTTGTTGTAGAATATGCTGGCTATATGCCTCACATTTTCATGGTATTTACTCAGTCTCTGGTTTACCAGTAGAATGGGTGCAGCAGCATGCATGTCATTATTTAAAAATTTTTGTTTCTGTGGAGATTCACTGCGTCTAAATAATTAATAAAAGAAAACATGGTTTCTAGTAGTCTGTAATGTAGACAATCTTCATTTAAATTGTGCAATTAGCTAATTTTGATGACTTGTCATTTACAAGCATCTGTAAAAACAACATGGAAGAGTATCACATTGCCTGCATACCTTCCCATACATTGTCATATATAAGTAACTAATTAAAGAGCTCACATTACTGTGGAAAATTCCTACTTGCATGTCGTGATTGTCAAATTATTTTTCACAACATGTAAAAAGTACACTTTATATTCCATCCTTACACTGTGAATGGATAGAAATTAACGTGACAACTTTAAAATATTATACTATGAACTTCGCTCTAAGTAATACAGCTTAACTAACAGCAGATGATATTTTGTTGTCAAAGATACATAAGCATCTAAATACTGTAGGACTATAAAAGTCAATAGCTTTGCTTTTGTGTCTTCAGACACTGATGACTTACAAAATAAGGTGATTGTTAAGTCCAGCTTGCCAGTAATTAAGGATTGTTCATCTTTCAATATTTTGTGAAATTTGTACTTATTTCATATATTACTGTTAATGTACCATATAAAATATTTTATTATGTCTGTCTATATGCCCTTAAGTAGTCTCTGGCTACTGATTGTCTGACATACAGTACATCAGCTAAGTCTGGCATTCCAGAAATAGATTTAATGTGCCTATGACATATTTCATGAACAGCCCTACAGTGTTTGGATATATGTGTGCCTTTGATAACACAATATCAGCTGCTGTTAGTTGTCAAGATGTAGTACTTACAGTAGAGTTCCCAATATGATATTTCAAGTTGTCATGTTAATGGGGGCCCATTCAAAATGTATGGATGAAAAAAAGTCTACTTTTCATGTGTAGTGAAAAATAACTTGCTAATTACATGTAATACCCAATATTACACATGCAAGTAGGAATTATGCATGGTAAGGCAGTATATAATGTGAGATGTGTAATGTGTTACTTATATAGGCCAACATATGGAGATGTAAGTAGACAATGTGATACTGTTCTACATTTAAAACAATCAATAATTGACCAAATTATTTAGTTGAATAAAAATCTACTCACCAAGCGGTGGCAGAACACACAAATGCATAATTGGCAAGCTTTCGGAGCCACTGGCTTCTTCTTCAGACTGAAGGGTTGAAGGGGAAGGAAGAAGGGTGCAGGAGAAGCACTGGAGAGGTCTAGGAAAAGGGGTAGATTTCGGGAAAGTCACCAAGAACTGCGGGTCACGGGAGACTTACTGTACGGGCTGAAAAGGAAGGACTGATTCTTGTCTTTGCTTCTCATCCTGTACGGTAAGTCTCCCCAGACCCGTGGCTCTGGGTGACTTTCCTGAAATCTACCCCTTTTCCTAGACCTCTGCAGTCCTTTTCCTTCACCACCTGCCTGAAGAAGGAGCCACTGCCTGCAAAAGCTTGCCAATTACAACCGTCTTATGTGTGTGTGTTCTGCCACCACTTGGTGAGTAGATATTTTATCCATCCAATTAAATACTCTTCTACATTGGTTTTACAAATGCTTGAAAATGACAAGCTGTCAGAGTTAGCTAATCGAACAATTTAAGTAAAGATTGTCCACATTACATCCTACTATGGACCATGTTTTCTTTTATTAGACATCATTATTTGTTTTAAAGAGATGTAGATTCCTGTTTACAAATGAAACAGTCTCTTGAATGTTATGCACAGGGCATGTAATATTCCCAGTTCTTTGAAGATTGGCTTGGTTGGTGCATATGGTGGCAATAACTTGACAATTTCTTTTCACATAAAAAATATTTTCTTGTGTGTTGATCCCCAAACAGGAAGCCATATGAGACGACTGAGTTAGCCAGAACAAAGTACATAGTTTTAATGTTAGTCAAATCATATCTTTGACTGACAACTCTGAAGGCATAGCAAGGGCTACCCATTTTGCACGTATTCCATGGTAGTGTATTTTCTACTCATGGCCCAAGGAATTTAGTATCACAGGACTGCTCAATAGCTTTATTGTTCATAACTAATGGTTCTACAGACTCTGTCAGAAAAATGTACACACATTTTAAGGAATGAAAAGTATTACTTACGTGTATATTTTACATTTAATAATTGATCACACATGTTGTACAACCTTCAGTTTAGCACATGGTTACTTTAAAAGTTCAAAATGTTCACAATTAGTGGCTATACATTTAACAGAACAATGAGCAGTCGCCGCAACTACGTCAGTCAGTGTTACAGTGGAGATCGCTGCACATGTAGCTGTAATCTCCTGGCCAAGTTCCTACGGGGTGTGTGGCTTACGTTGAGAGACATTATCTTTAACAGTTCCCCACACATGAACCCCTGGTAAATTGGCCCCTTTATCCACATAAATGTGCAGATTTTCCAGTGCCAGTACACACTGTTATGCTGATTCATGGTTCCATTAAGTTTAAATTGTGCCTCGTCACTCCACACTACCTTCGTCACAAACTGTTTGTCATCAGTTACCATTTGATGATAGCATTTGCAAAATTGCATTCGGCGATCAGGATCGTCACCTTTAATCGCGTGCACTAATCGTGGAATCTAAACTTTCCACTTTGCAGCTTTCAGAATTCTTCGTACACTTGTACTGTTAACCCCCACTTCACATGCACATTGCATAACAGATTTCTGTGAAGAATTAAGAAACGTTTCCAACACGAGAGCTGACAAAGTAGGACTTTTAGCTGTACACTGTCTTCCTGATCTTCCATTGTGAATATCACAAATTGTTCCATGCAATTCAAACTTGCCAATGATGCATTTAATTGTTAGGTGGGTTGTCAGTTCTGTTTCAAACTCTTATCATACCTGAAAAATCACTTCACAATACATTTTCAATGCTCAAATGTCAAGTGTGCTACAGCCACCTTGTTTTCTCAATACCGATATGAAAGTACTAACATCTGTTGAGCCAAAGGCTGTACTAACACATTCGTAACTTGAATCAAACAACAATATTGATATCTCAATAGAGCCTGACAAAGAGTGTATACATTGTTCTGGCGGACTCTGTATATGTGTTGTATGGTACTTTGATAGGAAGAAGCCAACATGAGCTGTTTTACCACATTGAGTAATCATAGAGCCAATAGAGGAGCTTTTCACTGCTGTCAATCAAGTCAGCTCTCATTTACTGTTGGGAAATGTTAGAAGATGGGAGGTTTGTATCACCAGTGAATAACACAGGTACTGGTGAGGCTAGGTTCTCTGGGAGGTCATTAACACACAGAAGGTAGAGAAGGGAGCCTAAGGTCGGACCCTGTGAGAGTCCTGAGGTGACTGATGCTATATCTAAATGGATTATTCTTCATTCATGTGTTGGTGTTTCTACCAGCTGCCCTCTGTTTGATAGATGTGACTGAAGCCATTCATTGCACACTCCTCTTATACTGTAAGCATTCAGCTTATATAGGAGCAGTGTGTGATTGACCACAAGGGAGTGCTGAAAAGTAATAACTCCAAAATTTTTATGTGAAAACTCTTAAAGTTTTTTAAATGAAACAAACTTCATTAACATTCTTCTGAAGTAGCACACACATTCACACAAGCACAAATCACACAGCTATGACCACTGGCTCCAGTCACAGTGACTTATTACATAATGCTGCACGATTTATACAGTACAATGTGTTTTCAACATATAAGTGGTCAGATTTGTTTCACTTGCTGAATATGGTGCCCTCCTTAACAAGTATTAGACTGCCACATGTTTTCATTTCTGAGCCAGTGTTCTGAGAAAGAAATAACACAAATTTGTGTTCTCTCTCTCTCTCTCTCTCTCTCTCTCTCTCTCTCTCTCTCTCTGTCTGTCTCTCTCTTACACACAGGCGCACACACACACACACACACACACACACACACACACACACACACACAGGCCCTCAACTCCATAGCTTTGGCAACACACCAAAAATGAGTAAGCTTTTTCTTATGATCAAAGTACATACCAAAATACCTTAAGATTGAAAAGAAGCATGAGAGATTGTTCATATTAAGACTGAGTTTGATGTAAGTTCCAGAATGCCAATTTAATAGTATAATGCACGTGCATCTACAAACAAATGGATAGATGCTATACATCTCCAAGTCCAAAGCAGTTTAGAATGACTCTATCTCTGGAATAAAATGGAAGAAATGTAGCTAGGTAGGTTTTGGTTCAATGTTGTCCCATTGGAACAGACATAAATAGAGATGGAGCACAAAAATTTGCAACTCCGTGAATTATTTCCCACATTCAATCTTTTTTTATCTTCATTGACTGGCCTTATTATGTCACCAGCTTAGTTGATTCCTTAGAAATTGTAAAATAGACATTTAAATAAATTTTTCCTAACTTTTTGTGAATTTAAACAGTAGGAAATAAACAATTCCATCACTGTATTAGTCAAGCCTTCTGACTACGAAACCTCATTGCTTGGAAGGGTTAAATTTGGACTGAACTGTCAACACAATATTAGTTCAACGTTTAGAAAAGTCATTTTTCTTTCATTACTGTCAAGGGAATGTCTACATTAATAATGATAATGAAACAGCTGACTATGATGGTGGTTTAATAGTCCAATCAATAGAGACCTAAAAAGGTCGAATATTGGGAGTAGCTCATTTAGTCAGAAATTTTTGTACAATGGTAGGACGGAGTGCCATGAACAACATACCAGAAATCCTGACTGGTGGAGGTGCATTTGAAGGTCACTTTCGCATGACTTGAAAACTGTGGACTTCAGCACCTGTACAAAATTTAACTGCATTAAATTTCCTACATAAAGGAGCTGTTCATTTTTTTTTCTAGAACTAATAGTCTGCACACTGTGAGTGAGAGAATATGAAAGTCTCACCAGCTATGACACTGCAGGTAGACATTGGCAGGGGCAGCTGAATCACCCACTGTGTGTGTGTGTGTGTGTGTGTGTGTGTGTGGCAAACCTTGGCTCACTTTACAAATGGTAAATCGGACAAATAATCAATTAATTTTTTTTTAACTTGTGGACGTGAATATGGCCAGAGTGCAAGCTTACCCGAACCAGTTTTGGGAGTGGACTGCTGTCAGATGTTGATGCAGTTCCATTGGCCATGTCCCTTTCTGGTGAAGTTTCTACAGTCTCACTTCTACTTAGGGCTAGTCCTGCAGCACTGTTGCCTCCTAAGCAAATGAAAGCCAGTTAACAGAGTCCAGTTTAAAAATTAGCTAGATATATACAGTGTGATTCAAAAAACACCGATAAGATCGATAAAGATCAATAAGGTAATACAACACTCCTGTCATGCAGGGCAGCCTACACGTCAAGGATTGTAAAATGTAAAAACATTTACAAAATCACACAGCACATCGGGCACACAACAAGGATCAGAAATCGCATAGCAACCAGGGGTTGAACACACCATGTTGCTACAGCCCAGAGAGGGCATTGCTACACAAACGCGGATGGAGCGCATGGAGATCGTGACCTTTCAAGCTGTGGAAGCATTGGGAGTAAGACAGCTAGTTACATGTACTGCAAAATGGCTGGCATGTATTTGATTTATGGCATGGCCAATTGCAATGAGCGAGAAGCCGTGCAATTATATTGTGCAATACATGCAGATAAAAAGATGCTGTGCTACACATTATCTGCCAACCTCCATCATTACAACAGACAGTTGCAGCAAAAGAAAGCATTCTCAAAAGGGTGCAGCATCAACAAGTAGACAAAGTGTATCCCGAGCCACTCATATCCGCCAACCCTCCGTCCGGTGGATTGTACACGACAAAGGACTGCATCTGTTTATTTCCATCGCATCCAGGCACTGCAACCGATAGACTACAACATGTGCGTGGGATCTGTGGGGTGGTTTCTGTAGGAGCTCACTGCACAATGAAGCTTCACAGTGAGTGTCCTCTCCAATGATGAAGCTGCACCCTCACTCGAGGGTGTGAGGAATGTTCACAACCTCCATACGTGGGTGGAAGTGGACCCACATGCTTCATGTACATATGCCTCACAATGCAAATTTACTCTTAATATGTGGACTAGCATCGCTGGAGAGACTGCTTAATTGGACCATACATTGTTATGAATCAACTCGATGATAGCACGTATCTCATATTTCTGCAAGAGGTTCTGCTGGACATGCTGAATGACGTTCCCATGCCTGTTTGATGCCACATTCAATTTCAGCACAACAGAGCCCCTGCACATATCAGCAGACAAGTCAGGGCATATTGCAGGCATTGTTACTCGGCCACTGGATTGGCCATGGTGGGTCATGGCCACCACAATCACACAATATGCCCCCAACTGATTTTTTCCTGTGGGGGTATTTGAAAGGCGCTGTATATGAAACACCTTTTACATGCCATAGGACCTAGCAGGTAGCATGGATGTGGCAGCAGGATGTCTCTGAGAGACACCAGGAATCTTTGAGAGACTGCAGTACCATTCAACGCAGCATCGATTTCAGGTGCATCTCGATGCATCTTGACAAAATTTTGAGCATCTCCTGTAGTGGGTATCCATTTGTAGCATGTGACTATATAGCTGCAATACCATTTAGTAGCCCTGGATAGCCTTTGCAACCCCTGGTTCCTATGTGGTTACTGACTCTTGCTGTATGCCTGATATGCTGTATCAGTTTGTATTTTTTTAATAATCTTGTATATTGTATTTGTAATGACATCAAAATAAAAAATAATATTCAAGACAGAAATGTACGAAACAAATCATTTATCCACTGTTAAGCAAAAAATCAGATGGTACTGCTGATAAGACTGAACATATAAGTAGGATCTATTTTAATGAGAAAAAAATGAGGTTTAGAAAACAAATACACTGACAGGAATAAAAACTGCAACACCAAAGAGTGTGCATCATAAACAAAAGTTCAGAATTTCAAAGAGTTTATTCAAGTTGACAGCGTCAAAAGCTTTCTCCAAATCTAAAAAAAGCTATAGCTTTAGATTTGCCTTTCCTTAAGCTATCTTCTAAGATAATTTGTATGGTCAGTACTGCAAGCATGTTCCTTTAGTTCTCCAAAATCCAAACTGATCTTCCCCAAAGTCAGTTTCTACCAATTTTTTCCATTATTCTGTAAATAATTCGTGTTATTACTTTGTAATGATGACTTACTAAACTGATAGGTCAGTAATTTTCATGCCTGGCAGCACCTGCTTTCTTTGGAAGTGGCGTTATTACATTCTACTTGAAGTCTGAGGGTATTTTACATGTCTCCTATGTCTTGCATACCAAGTGGAACAGTTTTGTTAAGACTGGCTGTCCCAAGGATATCAGAAGTCTTGAGGGAATGTCATCTGCTCCAGGAGCCTTGTTTCATCCTAGGTCTCTCAGTACTCTGTCAAATTCTTCCCTCAGAATCATATGTCATACCTTTTATCCCATCTTCATCTACACCCTCTTCTCTCTCTATAATATCGCCTTCAAGTGCAATTTACCTTGCATAGTCCTTTCATATACCAGTTCCGCCTTTCAGGTTTCTCTGCTTTGCTTAGTATTAGTTTTCCATCTGAATTCTTGGTATTCATACAACTGCTTTCCTTTTCTCCAAACAGCTCTTTAATTTTACTATAGGTAGTAGCTATCTTTCCCCTAGTTACATGTGCTTCTGTATCCTTACATTTGTTCTCTAGTCATTCCTGTCAATCTCCTTTTTAGAAATTTTTATTTCCTTTTGCTTGCTTCATTTGTTTCATTTTTATTATCTACTATCCTGTATAAATGTACTACTTTTACAAAGATGAGTGTAAAATTGCAGTTTTTCCTTTGCCATACAAATCTATATGGGAAAGCACATTATTTTTGTAATAGTAATCACTTTTGTTTGCTCAGATAACCCTAACTTAGCTACATATTATAAATGGTGTGTGAATTTCTTACACTCATAATAAATAATGTGAAGGACAAGCTCATCACGCATAAGAATTCAATTAGTTAACAGAAGATGTGGTCACTGATGGGCACTCTCAGTTAATTACTGAATGATGATATGTTGTTTTGTTTTATATTTCTGATTGATTGTTGGAAACCTGGAAACATCACAGCTTCATTTTGCAGGTTTGTGAGTCAAATTTTTAGTGAAAAACATCATTGCCATTGTGTACTGATCTGGAATGACAAGATTAAAAATATATGCACTAATATTTCATTATAAGTGTACCAAATACTGTGGGAAGAAAACAGTTCAAGAGATATATTGCACCATATTACTGATGTGGAATAAAAATCAACTATTACTCAATTTATGTAAATGCCAATTTCTCATCTTTCAAAGTGCAAGGAAATATGGTTCTTATCCTTATTTAAATTATGCGGTGTGCACTATGTGATAGGAAGTATCTGGACACCCCTACATAATGCAGAATTGACCATCAGATGTCATGAGAGGCAGACTCAGCACTATGAAAGGAGGCGGGCAGTATTGTGTAGTCAGTAAGGACGCAGTGACAGAAGAATGGGTCAGTCAGGACAGCTCAGTGGCTTCGAATGTGGACTACTCATTCGCTGTCGCCTGAGTAATAAATGCATCATCGACATCTAAACCTTTCAACTGCCACCCATGTCAGCTATTGGTGATGTGATTGTGAGGTCAAAATGAGGAAGAACTACCACAGTTAAACTAAGACAGGCAGACCTAATGTAATGACGGACAGGGACCATCAATCAATGCAGGGGGTGGCTGTAAAAATTTAGTTCACCACATAGAAGATATTGCAGAATCAAATTCAGTTATCAGCTGCACAATTATTTTTATTTCACTTTACCATTTACAGCAGATTAATCTGTCATTTTACTTTAGCACATATCAATATCTTCTTCTGAAGAAACATAATGCCACGAGATGTCCAAAAATGTACATATTCTACGTGATAATTATAAACGCAGATTGACAGACTGATTATTTACAGTAAATGAATCATATTTACATAAATAACCAAAGAAATTAATTGTGCAATTGATGACTAACTTTGATTCTGAAATACACTCACGGAAAAAAATCGTAACACCACGAAGGAGTTGTACGAGATAAATGAAAGTTGGAAGACACGGTTCAATGTCTGAAAGATGATGTCTATTGGAATCTGGTGCCAGTCGGATAAGAGCGGCGTTAGTGGCGTGGCTGCCTTTAAATATACACTGTAGTGGTCACGGGCATTTGTTACCTTTAAGATTGGACACTGCGTGTCGATGTTAGTGAAGAATGTCTTTAAGACAACGACGGTGCCATTATCGACAGCTCACTGAGTTTCAGAGAGATTGTTTAATAGGGCTACGAGAAGCAGAATGTTTCTTCTGCGATATTTTCATACAGATTCAGCAGGAATGTAGCCACTGTACACGACTGCTGGCAGCAGCGGTCACAGGTATGTACGGTCACAGGAAGACCGAGCTCTGGATGGCAACGTGGCACGAACGAGAGGGAAGACTGTCATGTTCGGCATAAGGCTGTGGCACATCTGCATCTGGAGCAGCAATCTGAGCAGCAGTTGGCACCACAGTGACACAATGAACTGTTACAAATTTGTTACTTCAAGGACAGCTCTGAGCCAGACACCCTGTAACGTGCATTCCACTGCCCCAAAACTACAACAGTTTGTGGATTCAGTGGTTAGGCGGGAGCTCATTGGAGGGCAGGAGGAGGTCTGTCCTGTTTTCTGATGAAAGCCAGTTCTGCCATTACCACTGATGGCCATCTGTTGGTTAGGAAGAGGATGGGTGACCACCTGCAACCAACCAGTCTGCATGATAGACAGATGGACTTACACCTGGAGTTACGGTGTGGGGTGTGATTTCGTACGACAGCAGGTGCATCACCGTGGCTGTCCCATGCACCCTGACTGCAAATTTATACATCAGTCTGGTGATTTGACCTGTTTTGCTGCCATTTGTGAACAGCATTCCAGGGGGTGTTTTCCAACACCATAACACTCGCCCACATACTGCTGTCTGAACCCAGTATCCACTACACAGTGTCGACACGATGGCTCGGCCTGCTCGATCGCCACATCTGTCTCTGACAGAACACATGTGGAACACCGTCAGATGACAGCTCCAGTGTCATTCACAAACAGCATTAACTGTTTCTTTATTGGCTGAAGAAGTGCAACAGGCACGGAACTCCGTCCCACAAACTGACATGCTGCACCTGTAAGACACAATTCATGCTTATCTCGCCCTTACATTAACCTGTGATCTTGCAATGCTAACCACTTAAAATGTTACATAGAGAGATGTTTTCCCAAAATTTTGTTGTTCGATATTATCTGTCTCTTGGTGTGTGATGTTTTTTTCAATCAGTGTATACACTAAAAAAACACTACAAAACTGTTGTTCGACCAATGTTTGAATATTTGTTGTCAGTCTGGGACCTTGTAATGGTTCTCTATTTATGTGACCATTATGGCACTCCAACCCCAGTTCTCGATACCAGTAATATTGTACTACTTTCCTGCAAAGTAACAGACATATTTTTGTGACAATATTCACATTTGGTTTTATTAATGTATAGGTACTCCGATGTATCGTTTTTTACAGAGATGTGGTTCTTGTGTGTATTCATTTCTGTGAGACTGTCATAATCTTTGACTTACTTGTAACTGTTTTGGCATGAATGCGCACAGAGCGGTCATTGTTTTCACTTTGTAGAAGTTAAGTTGTTATTTCGCTTTGTAAAAGAACAGTCAAGTCTTGTATTTGGTTAAAGTGGAAATTAAATATATAAAGATTGATACAAAACTGTTTTCTTGATGATGTGACAATTAAGAAGAAGTATATGTGAATTTACAAGAAGTTTAATAAAAATGTGGATCGTGAACACCAAGTCAAAAATCATTTCTACCATACCATTGTTCTCATCTGGGATTGTTTGATCATTAAGAGTTTTCCTGAAAAACACATTTGTTAGGTCTTCAAATATTGCTAAAATACAGAGATGGACGTTCTAGCAGTCAAAGTGGAATCACCCTAGAATCAAAAAGGTGAGCCATAACAACTTCGACGAAACCTACATGGGAATCCATTCAAGATAAGTGTCAAAATTAATGACCTTTTTACAGTGACTTCATTATTTCCATTCTGACAATACCATCCACAGTCAATAACTTTGTTGTTGCCCGATAAAGCGAACATATGCTGCATGAGCAACATTATTAATCTGATTTCTAACCTACTTTGCAAGTGGTGGTATTGTTAGAACCTACATCAAACAGGACGGATACAGGAAATAGAGAAGATCCAAAGATGATCATCATGTTTTGTTACGGGTTCAGCTAGTAAGTGAAAGCATCACAAGAGATAGTTGGCCAACTCCAGTGGCAGAAGTTTCATGCGAGGAGTTCTGCATCACAGTACAGTTTACTGTTAAGTCCTGAGAGCGTACGTTCCTAGAAGAGTAAATCAATACACTGCTTCCTCCTATGCACATACTGTGAAAAGACCACATATGTAAAATTAGAAAGGTTCAAACTCACAGGGAGGCCTACCAGCTACTGTTCTTCCCAGGAACTATTTCCAACTAGAGCAGGTAAGGTGAGAAAGTACCCTCTGCGTGACACTGTAAGGTAGCTTGTGGAGTACAGATATAGATGCAGATGCAGATGTACAAATGGCTGTATCAGCAATACTGGCATTTTGCCTGGTGAGAAATTCTGCCTTGAAATTTTGTAATTTTCCCAAGAGATTTTTCCTTTCGATACAATTAAGGACAAACTTTAGCATACAGCTAATATACATACTACACTTTTCTTTCACTAATCAATCTAGAGCTCTCTTTGTGGCTCTCACGTATTGTACGTAGCAGTATACAAACCACCTGATGCAGCAGTGTACCAGAAGTTGTATCAACCTAAATCTGATGCATCATCTAGGCTGAAACATATCACAGTACGTTGTGCAGTCTACATGGAAATTGATCTAAAAGTGTTCAACAAAGCTGTGAACTCTAATTGGATTTTATACCTGCTCTTTTTTTCATTTTTTATTATTTTTAACTAAAAGAGGTTGTCACAAATCTTTAATGATCACCTTGAAAAAATACCGTTATGTAATCAATTTTTATGTGCAAGTACATGTTTCCAGTCTTGACACACACTGAATTCACCATGTCATAGTACCACAGCCACAGCACACAAACAAAGTAGAGCGTTGACAGATTTTTTTTTTAGAACTGGGACAGGGGACAATGCTGCAACAATCCACATTGAGTTTATGGACGTGTACAACAGTGTGACATTATATGACACAGAGGGTAAATTGCACAGATACTTCCACTGTGGTCAAGCAAATCTGAATGATAGAACAAAGAACACCTCTCTGGGAAGGACCGGAAATAGTGACTGTCTGTATGTCTCTGTATAAGCCCTAATTTCTCGTCCTCTATCTCTGCGGTCCTTATGCAAAATATACAATAGCAGCAGTAGAAGCATTTGGCACTCAGTTCTAAATACCAGTTCTCTAAATTTTATCAGTGGTGTTTCATAAAAAGACTGTCATCTTCCCTCCAATTGAGTCCATGAAGCATCTGCGTAATACTCACGCGTTGACTCAACTTACTGGTAACAAATCTGAATTTCTTCAGTGTCTTCCTTTAAACTGACCTGGTGGGGACCCCAAACTCTTGAGCAGTACTCAAGGATGAGTGACACTAGCATTCTGTAAGCAGTTTTCTTCACAGATGTGCTACACTTTTTCTAAAAATGACCCAATAAACAAGCCTGCCATTCACTTTCCCTATTACCGACCATACCTACTTTGTAACATTATGCCTAGATATTTAATCAACGTCACAGTGTCCAGCAGGATACTACTAATACTGAATTTGAAACATTAGATGATTATTTTTCCTACTCATCTGCTGTAACTTATGTTTTTCTACATTCAGAGAAAGCTGCCATTCTTTACACCAAATAGAAATTCTATCCAAGTCATCCTGTATCCTCCTATAGTTACTGAGCAAACAGTTGCACATCACTGCCCACACTATCTGTCAGATCATTTATTTATACAGAGAAAAAGAGCAGTCCCATCACACCACCTGATGATGCCTTCATCTCTGATGAACACTCACCATCGAGAACAAGATAATGGGTTCTATTACTTAACAAGTCTTTGGGCCACCCACATATCTGGGAAGCTATTCTGTAGTCCAAAATACTTTTTGTTGATTGTGTTCCACAGCTTTAATAAATCACAGAAATGACATATTGTAACACCTGATACTCTGTATAATTTATCTTTAATTGTATGACGTGTTTCAGCCACAGCCAATTTTCCACTAGAAATTCTTCTTAACAGCAGGTACTACATTTATATATTACAAAAGAAATGTCAAAATACCATATTCATAAGTAATATTTTTTGTTATGCAGTGGGGCACTGTGTCAAACGCTTTCTGGAAATCAAAGAATATGGAATCCACCTGTTGCCCTTCATCCATGATTTGCAGGATATCTTGTGAAAAAAAAAAAAAAATTCAACTAGATAGAGACCTGAAGCTAGATGGCCAGTGTTATCCAGTGTTATTTTGCAGGTGTGACAGGTGTGAAATGTCACATAATTCAAACTTTTATGTCTACACAAATCGAATATAAATGAGAACAGGAATGCTGTGTATTGAAAACAAAGAAAGAATGAAGGTAATGAGCCTCACCTGCTTCTTCGCTGTGCACTGCCCTGACAGGACTGGCCGCAGCTTTTCCATCCACCGGCAGAGACCTGGCGCTCGGTACCGGCTCGTCCCTCTCCTCGCGGCTCGACTCGTCGCTCTGGGCCGTCACCTCAGAGGCTTCGCTCTGCGTAGTCCTCTCGCTCAGTGCTGCTGCCGGTTCTCCCTTCCCTGCTTCCTTCCCACCAGCGTCCTGTGCTGCGGCAGGTATTTCCGGAGCTGCCCCGTCTGCTTCTTCACTTCGTATAACTCGTTCACTTGCACTGACACCTTCACTACTTTTCGTAAGTGGGTCACTCTTCGAGAGACCTTCACTTTTGGTACCTATGTCACTCCGCGTGAGAGGGTCGCTCTTGGAGATGCCGTCGCTCCTGGAGACACCTTCACCCTTCACCGCCGCCTCACCTTTCAAAGCGTCACACTTCTCTCCGACGGGTGTGTCCCGTTTCACGGCTTCGTCTTCCTGCGCCACCGTTTCCCTGGCACTCACCATGTCTTCACTTTCTGTCACAGTGTCGCTCTGCACGAGTATGCGGCGTAAAATAATTTTATGTTTCGGCACGGGTGGAGCTCTTTCACCTTCCGCACTAGACTCGCCACCACCGTCGGACACGTTGTTATCGCCTGCCCCATCATTGACGATGACGTGTGCTGCCTCGTCCTCTTCACTTTGGCCCATCTCATCTGTGTGCACTGCTCCTTTGGGTTCAGAAACATCTACCTCATCAGATGGCATCTTACTTTGTACTTTTTGTTCCTCTTTCAAAGCATTTTCCTTCCCTTTACTTCCTGTACTGTGATCCTTTGAATCCGTTTCTCCACTTCGATTGGCTTCTTTTCCACTTACATATTCTGCCTGTTCTTCATCCTCATCCTCATCTTCCTCTTCTTCTTCCACCTCCTCCTCTTCCTCCTCCTCTACTTCTTCCATTTCCTCCATCTGTTGTTCTTCCTTGACCACAGCTGCTCCATGACCCTCAGTGTCTTCATTAGCTACATTGTCCTTTATATTGTTTTCAGGTGCCTGGTCATATATCACAGTTGACTGTACAACACTCACTTCTGCCATCCACGTCACTGGACGTTCTCCGTCCCTTTCACTAACACTAGCGTCAGTTTCTCGAACGGGGACTTCGCGTCCATCACGAGTCTCTGAAACCATTACAGGTTCACCAGATATAGATTCCGATGCATGTTCCACTCGTTCAACCTGTGTTTCCAATTTACACTCGTTGTCTATGGGGCACAAATCCTCATTTATAGATATGTCTTCCTTCTCTTCATCCCTACAGTCTGCAGATGAATGTCGAACATCTGGAATAGAAACTGAAGGAGAAAATATTGCCAGTCAGTGTACATATTATGCAGGAATATCAAACAATGGAAAAATCTATGATGCAATGACAACAATATGGAAAGGACAGATTGCTACTCACCACATAGAGGATTTGTTGAATGGCAAGACATGCACATTTAATAAAGAATGCTATAAATTATTTAGCTGCCGGACTAAGTCCTTTGTCAGATGCAGACAAAATAAATGTGTGTTTCAATCACATCTGACAAAGGACTTAGTCCAACTGCTAAATAACTTCTAGAAGTCTTTATTCACTGTGTCTCTCTGCCACTCGGTGTAGTAATTAGCAATCTCTCCCTTTCATACAGTATCATAAATATTATATTTATTCAGAATACAAAAATTTAGCTGTTCTGAGAAATACAAATCAAGCAGAAATGTTCAGATGGATTCTGAAAGCCTCTGCGCAACTACTGTGAAGTATTTCTCTCAAGTAGTATGCCATGTTTGCAGTAACAACTATTTTCTTTACACATGTAGGTTTATATATTACATTCACTCATGCTAAGAGTTCATCCTTTCATGCTAAGATAACTGTTTCACACACATGCATTGGCTCTTGTTAATGCCAATAGCAGGTGTTTATGGGCATAGACTTAACATTACAAGTAATTGAGAATGTCCGAGTAGCTACTCACAATGTTTTGAATGGCATAACATTCTAAATGGAAAGCAGAGAACAATAAAAAAGTCACATCAAAACTTTTCAGTCTGATTAAATTTGAGAGGACATTGTCTCTATGAGGTTTTTACCAGAGTGTCAATACATGGTACTAAGTGTGAGACATAAAATAAAATACAATACGAGGACTACTTTCTTTTAATCCTTCAAAAATGCTACAAATTAAAAGATATCTGAATGTTAGAAAGGATTCTGTGATGGTGCTTTGTAGGTCTCTTGACTATTTCTCAATATAATCATCTTGTTTTTATTGTCTGCCTATGTGCCGTGCAGCATGCAGCACCTTACACTTTCATTTATTCTTAAAGTTTTTAGGGGTATTGCCACTACTGGTGTCTTATAGACACCGAGTCTCATTTTTATTAGTTATAGGTTGTAGTACTCCTGGTGATGGCTTGCATCACATACAGTGCAGTAGTCATGTAGTTTGCGTTATTTTTGTTGATGTTTCCTTGCAGTTTCTCAATTAGTCTCTGAGTACTTGGGTTAGTACTTTCTTTCGTGTTATTTTATATAGTTCAGTGTAATGCAAAACTGACAGGAACTTTGCTTGCCACATGCAGACACTAGGAGAATTGACCGCTGTCCAGAAACAATGAGGAATTGAATTGGCCATGGCTGACAACCTTCACACTGCTGCCAAGGGCAGGTATGAGGTACTGTCCATCATTCACAGCACATTTGAGCCGGCACGGGATGCATCAACTACCAGGTCTGTTACGAATTTTACTGCTAACTCTGGACTAACACAGAGGGTAAATATGCTGGTCATCACAAGCTCTAACTTAGGGGAAAAGGGTGGGGTGATTATAAAGGGGTTCTGTCTGCGGCTACTGAATTCATTGGGTACAACCAGATGCAAATTACAGCTCATGCCAGCATTAATGACACTTCCTGCCTGAGTCCTCAAGCCATTCTCAATTTCTTTAAACAGATGACAGAATTTCTGAAGACCACCACCCTCGCACACGGAATGGAAGCACAACTCACAATTTGAGCATCATTCCCAGAACCTGTTGCAGTCCAATGGTTTAGAAGTGCGCGGAGGGCTTAAATCAGAGGCTCAAACTACTCTGTGATGCTCTCAGACGAGGATTTATTGACCTCTTCTATCAGATGGAGAATCATAGCCCTCCCCCCCCCCCCCTCCCCCCTCAATTCAAAAGGTCTGTAGTGCACTACAGAAAGGAAGCAGCTATTTGGTAACAGAGTACATGTGGCATTCACAAGGTTGATTTTTAGATTAACTGAACTCCTCTATAAGATCAGTCTCGGAAGAGAACATTTATCCTTCCAGATGGAGCACAAAACAACAATGTGGCATTAGTTAACTGCAATAGCATCCTTGACAAGGTGCCAGAATAAGCCTTGCTTGTCAAGGGAAAGGAATACAAGGGTAAGGAACACAACAGAAGATGAATGGGTAGCTTTCAGAGATGAAATAATAAAAGATGCACATGATCAAATAGTCAAAAAAACAAAGCCCAGTAGAAATTGGATAATGCATGAGATAATGAATGTAAAATATAAAAATGCAGCAAATGAAACAGATGAAAGACAGTACAGATATCTAAAAAAAAAAAAAAAAAAAAAAAAAAAACAAGACTGAAAAAGTACACAATTGCTAAGCAGTAATGGCTCGAGCACAAATGCAAGGCTGTAGAAGCATGTGTAGCTAGGCGAAAGTAGAGGCCGCCTGTAAGAAAATTAAAGAGACCTTTGGAGAAGAGAGGAATTTGTATGAATACTAAGAATTCAGCAGCCAAGCCAGTATTAAGCAAAGGAGGAAAAGATGATGTATATTAGAAGCGCTGTATAAGGTAAATGAACTAGGTGGCAGTATTATACGAACAGAAGAGGAAGTTGATGAAGGTAGTTGGGAAACATGATATGCAAGAGGAATTCAATGGAATATTGAAAGACCTAACTGAAAACAAGGTCTCCGCAATATATGACATTTCCTAAAAATTATCGAGACATTGTGGGAGCAAGCCATGACAAAACTTATTGACTCGGAATGGTGAATACACAAGACAGGAGAAATACCCTTAGAATTCAATAATTCCAATGCCAGAGACAGCACTTACTGACAGGTGTGAATATTACTGAACTATTACTTAATAAGTCATGGTTGCAAAATACTGCCATAAGTTATTTGCAGAAGAATGGAAGAGCTGATAGAAGATGAATTCATGGAAGATCAATTTGTGCTCTGGAGAAACATATTTCAGAAGATAGGTCAAAGAAAGAAAAACCTTCTTCTATAGCATTTTTACACACAGAAAAATCCCTTGACAATGTTGACTGGAATACTCTCTTAGAAATTCTGAAGTTAGCAGGGCAGTTCTGAAGTTTGGGCATCAAAATAACTGACGACGGTAAAAGTAGGTAAGGTATTAGATGTAGACTGGCAACAGCAAGAAAAGCATTTCTGAAAAAGATGAATCTGTTAACATCTAATATAAATTTAAATGTAAGGAAGTCTTGCGAAAATATCTGTGTTGATTGTAGCCTTGTATGGAACTGAAATATGGACAACAAGCAGGTCAGACAAGAAGAGAATAGAAGCTTCGTAAATGTGATGCTACAGAAGAATGCTGAACATTAGACAGCTATATTGTATAACAAATGAAGATATATTGGGTTAAATTGTGGAAAAAGGAATTTATACCAAAAGAAGGGATCAGTTGACAGAACATATCATGACACATCAAGGAACTGTCAGCTAAATAGTGGAAGGAAGTGTGTGTGCGTGTGTGTGTGTGGGGGGGGGGGGATGTAAAAATTGCACATCGAGGTCAAGGCTTTACTGCAGTAAGCAGGGTCAAATGTATGTAGGCTGTATTCAGAGATGAAGGTGTCTTCACTGGAGAGACTAGCATGAAAAGCTGCATCAAACTGTTAGTCAGACTGAAGAAAAGAACAACAACATTATAGGGGAGGGAATAACACACATGTAGTATGAGGGAAAGAAAGCTGACCTAAACCAGATGTGAGGGAATTATAGGGCACCATGAGGACAGGGCTCAACAGCAGCTTGCTGAGGAGACAAAACTTAATGATACACTGTCATGACAAATACCCCAATTGCCATGATAATTATGAAGAAAAACACTCAATACACATATTGAGTTCAGAAACAACATGTTCGCCCTAAACTGTTCTTTGAGTTACTTGTTTATTAACATCACAAACACAATTTGGGCACATGTGCCTTCCCTGTGTGATAATTCATCATAAACTGTGCTAACACATATCCCTACTGTTAAGAGAACACCAACATCATATCAGTTTGTATGCACAGATTTAATGTCATATTCATAGAATAAATTAAAGGTAAGCACTTACCTCTAGCGGAATGATACGTGGCGGATAGACACGCATAGCCATATGACTTCTTATTCTTTTTTCGAGCAAAAGTAAAAAAAATTACGCGTGCAACCACACAGATATCTGAATACACACTCTTGTGGTGGCATCAAGACTGTTTATTGGTTATTGAGAGCAGTTACTTGGACTAATGGAGGTGGGGAGGGGGTAAGGGAGGATGCACAAGATGAGTATGGGGTAGCAGGGTAATGTGAGGCAGGTCTTTCAACAGACAACTCTGTGGCTGCACAACAAAGTGAAAGGAGTTTTCTGGGTAGAGTACAAACAGATATAGAGAGGAGGAGAGTGGGAGAAGGGAGTGGAAAATGAGAGGAAGATGGAGATGAAGAGAGAGACAAGGACAGGAGAGGGAAAAAGTTGGAGAGGAAGGAAGAAAGGGGGAGAGAGGTGGGAGGGGGGAGAGGGGGGAAGAGAAAGATGGGAAGGGAGGGAGATAATTTCGTATAAATAAGAATAAACAGGTTTCTTCATCATTTGTATGAAAGCATTTCCTTCAAAATTCCTATAGAATTCAATGTAAACATTGCAGCCTCTTCATCAATGTGTGTACACCAAGTACAACACACCTGTAACTTTCTTCATGGGTGTAGGGCTCTTCTCTACTTTTCTCTCATCCTCCTCTTCTGAATCCCAAGTTTCTTCTTTATTGTTCTCTATTCTCTCTTCTTCATAGTCCTGAAATAGCAGCAGGCAGAAAAAAGTAAAGATAAAACAAACCAAATCACTGATCCAAAACAACATAAATGTATGGTATTTGCAACAATACAGGGTGTGTCACCAAAATCAAACAAATTTAACAGTGTCTTTACACAAATTTTCATTAGAGAGAGATTAAATATCACAAAAAATTATTTTACATGATATAAGGAGCACCTATATAGAGCTCTGTCATTCAGTTTACCCCCTTTAGCTTGAATAACTCTAACCTCTGTCTGAAGTGTGCTCGTGTTCAATGTAATGTATACTACATACGAGTGAACACTGTCCCAATGGTGGTCTTTAATGACATGACAATGGGAAGTCAAGATTTGTTGGTGATCTTTTCAACTGCACTCCATATGTAGTAATCCAGGGGTTAGATCAGGGCTGTTGGGATACCAAAATTCCTTAGACCAAAACATACCTAAACTGGCTAATATCCAATTTTGTACCAAATAGCTGGACACAGTATGTAGAGCATGAACACCAATATGAAATTTTATTCTGACAACAACAGGAACACCCTCTGGCTTGAGTGCAGGCGAGTGGCCATTTCTCCAGGGTTTTTTTTTTTTTTTCCCCAGTTCAGAAAAGCTGGTGTTGGTGGGAAGGATCCATATTGCACAGGCTGTGAAGTAGTCATTGAAATGAAGGATGTCATGTTGACTGGTTTCACAGGTAGCCCTGCCTTTGAGGAGATAGATGATGTTTGTGGCTGAACTGGAGTAGCTGGTAGTGGGAGAATATATAGGACAGGTCTTGCATCTAGGTCTATTACAAGGGTATGAGCCATGAGGTAGGGGATTTGGAGCAGAGGTTGTGTAGGGATGGACAAGTATATTGTGTATATTTGGTGGACGGTGGAATACCACTATGGAATCCTCTGTGGCCAGACAGTGGCACTTTGTGAGGTGGTGGGAGACTCGGAAGATAAGGCATGGGAGATTTGTTTTTGTACAAGGTTGGGAGGATAGTTAAGATTTGTGAAGACTTCAGTGAGACCCTCAGTATATTTCAAGAGGGACTACAGATGTGATGACCTTGGCTAGCCAGGATGTATGAAAGAGACTTCTTAGTATGGAAGAGATGGCAGCTGTCAAAGTGGAGGTATTGGTGGTGGTTAGCAGGTTTGATATGGGCAGAGGTACTGATGTAGCCATCTCTGAGGTGGAGGTCAACATCTAGAAAGGTGGCTTGTTGGGTTGAGTAGGACAAGGTGAAGCAAATCAGGAAGAAGTTGTTGAAGTGCTGGAGGAGTGTGGATAGTGTCCTCACTCTCAATCCAAATTGCAAAGACGTCATCAATGAATCTGAACTAGGTGAGGGGCTTAGGATTCTGGGTGTTTAGAAGGGTTCCTCTAGATGGCCCATGAATAGGTTGGCATAGGATGGTCCCATGTGGGTGCCTATAGCTGTACCCTGTATATGTTTGTAGGTATGCCTTCAAAGGAGAAGTAATTGTGGGTGAGGATGTGGTTGACCATGGTGACTAGGAAGGAGGTTATTGGTTTGGAATCTATTTGGCATTGGGAAAGGTAGTGTTCAATAGGGGTAAGGCCATGAGCATTAGGGATGTTAGTGTAAAGGGACACGAGCACGGCATCGTATAGTAAAGGGACAGGAACTTTGGAGAGTTGGTGGAGGAAATGGTTGGTATCTTTTGTATAGGAGAGTGGTTCCAGGTAATAGATTGAAGGTGTTGGTCTAGGAGAGCAGAGATTATCTCAGTGGGGGCACAGTAGCTGGCCACAATGGGGGATCCTGGGTGGTTGGGTTTATGGACTTTAGGAAGCATGTAGAAGGTAGGAGTTCGGTGAGTGGTAGGGGTGAGCAGAGAGATGACTCCGGGGATGTGTTCTGGGATGGGCCTAAGGATTTGGGGAGTGACTGGAGATCCTACTGGGTTTCTGGGGTCACTGTGGCAAGGTTAGTAGGTGGATGTATCTGACAGCTGGCAGAGTCCTTCTGCCAGATAATCTTTACAGTTCAAAAAAACAGTTGTGGGGTCTTCATCTGCAGGTAGGATTATAAGGTCAGGATCAGCTTTTAGATGGTGGACTGCGGTTCTTTCTACAGATGTAAGGTTAGTCTGCGTGTTGAGGGATTTGGGGAATGACAGTGAGACAAGGTTAAGAAATTCTGGAAAGTTAACATGGGGTGATTTGGGGCAGTGGGGGTGGATCATGGTTGGATGGAGGAGTGAACTGAGTTAGGCAGAGTTAAACATTGGTCTTTGGTTAAGTCAGATTGGTAGGGTTGCTGGCGAAAAAGTGATTTCACTGTAGGGACCAGGAGAAGGAGAGAAAGTCTTTAACAAGTCCCAGCATGATTGAATTTGGGAGTGGAGCAAAAGGTGCGGCCTTTGGAAAGGACTGATATATCAGTGGGGCTAAGGCTTCTGGAGGAAACGTTCATGACCGTGTTGTGGGTCCGTTTAGGTTCTGGATTATGTGTGGTAGTAGGAGGGAATTTTGGAGGGTGGGGTAAATGTAGTAGATCTGCGATACAGGGTTTGTCAGCTATGAGGGGACAGGGAGGAGGTTTGGAGGTTGTTGTAGATGTGGTGGACAGTGGTACTCCAAGACGGGAGTAGGAAGGGAGCAGGGTGGGGAGCTTTTTGAGGTGGCGTTGTGTGTGTTGCACTAGTTCCTGGAGGGCAAGAGTTTCAATGTGTGTTATGGGTTCCAGGAATTTGGGATTGCATAGCAGGAGAATTTTGCAGATGGAGAGAAGGTACTGCAAGGAGGTTTGTGCTAGACTGATATGGTTTTGCAGAAGTAAGGATTGGTGGAATCTGAACAGGTGGAGGTCATTATGGAAGGAAGGATGGCAGTTGGAGATGGACAATTTGACGGTAAGGCCTCTTGGGGGGGATTCCATAAGCCAAGCAACAACACAGGAACAGTATGTGGGACTGGGTTCTGGCTAGGAGTAAGGAAACTTTTCTGCATTGACACAGATGGATGGAGCAAGGATCCATGGTGGTGAAAAAAATGCGAAAAATTTTGTAAATAACGTAGAATTATACCTGAAAAAATTCGGAAAAACACACAATATACTCTTCCATCCCTACACAACCCCTGTTCCCAACCCCTTACCTCATGGCTAATACCCCTGTAATAGACATAGATGCAAGACCTGCCCTATACATCCTCCCACCACCACCTATTCCGGTCTGGCCACAAATATCACCTATCCTATCAAACGCAGTGCTACCTGTGAAACCAGGCATGTGATTGACAAGCTAAGCTTCAACAACTGTGCTGCATTCTGTGTGGGCATAACAACCAACAAGGTGTCTGTCCACATGAATGGCCACCGACACGTTCTGGCCAAGAAACAAGTGGACCACCCTGTTGCTGAGCATGCTGCCAAACATGACATCCTTCATTTCAATACCTGCTTCACAGTCTGTGCCATATGGATCCTTCTCACTAACACCTTTTCTGAATTGCAAAGGTGGAAACTTTCCCCGCAATATATCCTATGTTCTCATAACCTTCCTCTCCCATGCAGCCCCTCCTCTGTCCCCATTCCGGCACTACACAGCCCTCGTTCCTCCATCACACCCAGTGTTTTTACTTCTCTCCTCTTCTGCTATCCCCCCCCCCCCCCCTCCCCACCTTTCCGATGCCCTCCATCTAACCTCCCGACTGCACATAGCTGCCCTACCCTCTTTCCACCTTGTCCCTTTCCACTCCCCAACAGTACATCACTGTCCGCCACCCCTATCCAACTATCCCTCCCCCTCCTCACCCCAGCCTCCTCGTTACCCCCATCCAGTTGTCACTCCAATCATGCACTGGTGCTGCTGCTTGCAGTGTAGCCTCAGCTGCCTGAGACTGCAGTCATGTGTGTGAGTTGCATTTGCGTGAGTGTGTGTGTGTGCTTGTCATCTAATTCTGACGAAGGCCTTACTGGCTGAAAGCTATATTTGTGACAGTCTTTCTTTTTTGTGCCTATCTGCAACTCAATCAGCATCTCCGCTATATGATGAGTAGCAACTTTGTTTTTCACAATACTGTTGTACAGTATACCACATTCATTCCAATAGCATTTAGAATCTTTTTTCACTCACATATAGTGCAGACTTACTAACTAATGTTAGCTTTGATATGTGGTGAGCAGTAAAAAGAAGAGGTAAGTAATGCAGTATTAAATAAATGAATACCACGTGGCTCTCTGTCTAGTGTAGACCTTCCAATCTGATGCAATTTTAGTGGCTCGCGGAGGAGTTCTGCAACTTATTTTATTGAGTAGCTTCTTGTCTAGTCTAAAGAGGCTGCCTGAATTCCTTTCCAGACTTCGGCAACACAGAAAAATAGGAAGGTGTCACCAGGAATCGAACCCAGGGCCTCCACATCAGTAGCTCACAATGCTATGCACTAGACTGTAACGGTGATCTAATAAAATGTTATATTCCCTGGAGAGTGCAAATCTACAGGATCCTTGCGTATTGTGTTTGATTGAAATTTTGGAAGTTATTATTTACTTGTTGTTTCAATTTTGGCTCTGGCTACTCCTTACCACCAATTTCTCAGCTGGAAATAGTCCATCAAATAACATACAGAAGTCAGAAAAATAAGCAAAACAAATCTTCGTCAGCTGATGATGAGTTGTGGGTTGGAAGTGTCCAGTCTTGTTGGACTGTTTTGTGTTTTATTAGGGAAGTTAAAAAAAAGTAATCAGAATAATGAACAAAATGAGCTCTAAGGAACACTGCCAGCCTTTCTTTATCAAGTTGAATATAGTGAAATACTGACTTTTGTAAACTAATAAATCTACACACTTTTAAGTCTAAAACAATTTGAGTAAGTTTGACACTAGAAAGGATATATATTCTCACAATACTAGAGGCTAATTGGACTTTGATACACTGTGTCGAAGACTAGAAATGTGCACAAAATAGCAATGTTTCAATAAACTTCTTAAATCTGTTCATTTCCTCATAAATGATATTTTTAAAGTTGAGATTCATGATTGACTGTTGTACCACTCACTTTGCACAGTAAGAGAACTATTTTAAATAAAAATAGTTGATATCAGTTTTCAAGAACCATTACAGGAGTAGGAATTAAATTGCAAGAACTTTTCTGAAATCTTGTTATCAATTCTATACTCAATGACTAAACTTATTCCACTGTGAGTGGTCAATGGCTGATAAAGAACTGAACTGACAACTGACAGCCTAACAACTTTCAGTCTTTTCTACAAGCCTGTTCACTGAACAGTGTGTTCTCTATTAGGCAAGTATATCATATGCCAGACTGGAATACCCATCAATAAATTTCCTTCTCATCAATTTCCACTCCATTTAGGAAATTGGAGATGTGAGACATGTCCAAAGAATGAATACTAAAGACTTAAACAACATTCTTACAGATAAAAGAAAGCTCATACAGAATTAACAGGTATGAGAGCAAAAGATGTGTTGGCACAAAGAAGAAGGGACAAGACAAGACACATATGATGTCTCATGACTCCAAAAGACAGACTTAATGCACTAATTAGTAGCATTTACTGACCTCAGACCCATTTTCTTCATCATTTTCGTTGTCAGATGTCTGAAATCGGATGTCCAGATCAGCAGAGTCGAGGAGATTGAAGCGCACGCTCTTTCTCTGCTCGTCCTCCAGCTCTTGCCGCCTCCACTGCTGTTTCTGTTCACCTGCAAAAACCGAAGGCTCACATTAGTTTCATTAAATGATTTTTATTGAATTGTATCAACAACACTGAACTGTACTGCACTGAATTTTTACTATTGTAGAGACCTCAGTGATCATCTGAGGTATTACAAGCATCAATGAAGTCAATACATTTTCAGGAGGTGGTACCTCCAAGCCCTCATATATCTGAAAAATGTCATATTACCACCTTGAGCTGCTGATGAAATACTTTATTTATATAACCAGTTTCAGTTGTCTGACCATTGTCAGGTTCATAAAAGTATTCACAGCATGATGTTAGGTGATTTTGCATGTTTTGCCGAGTATGATGCTGTGAATACTTTTATGAAATATTCATAGCATCATATTCAGCAACAACGTAAAATCACCTAACATTATGCTGTGAATACTTTTATGAACCTGACGATGGTCAGACGACTGAAACTGGTTGTATAGACAAAGTACTTCACCAGCAGCTCAAGGCAATAATCTGGCATTTTTCAAATCATTGAAGTCAGAATACATACACATGCACAATATATACACATACAAAAAGTTATTTACCGTCATGGTTCTGCATATGGCAATATATTACTGACACAAATATTTACGACATTAAAAAATTCAGCATGCATTATGTTACTGTTCACTGATGGATCAAATTATAATTCTGCAAGCACAACAATAAATATGTTACAATCACACTATTTTTTTGTTTCGATTAAAAATCCATCAACTTCATATGAACTTAGTTGTAATAGCAATTCTTTGATCTTTCTTTTGAATTGTTTATCTGGTAGCTCCCTGATGCACTGAGGTATGGCAAAGAAGAGTTCAGCTGATTTGGTTACGAAGCACTTCTGTGCTTTTTGATATGTGCAGTGGAATGATACTATGCCATGTTTGTTGCTGGTATTGCAGTTACAGCCCATCTTATACTGCTGGTATTTACAATAAATAGTTCTCTTTGATGGTAATTACACACCGCAAGGTATTAACGATCACAGAGTCGTAATGTTTAGTTTCCTGAAGCCAGATCCACATTTAGCTCTGCATTTTATCCTCACTGCCTTCTTTTGGAAATTAAATACATTGCTTGTATTCCTTCGGCAGCCTAATAGAATAGTACAATATGCTCCTTAACTGTTTATTAAATCATAATAGACAACTTTCTGCAACGGAATACTAACACACACAGGTAGTTTCATCTGGGCAAATGTACCTTTACCAATTTTACATAACATAATTTTTATGTGGTTGCTCCAAGACAGTTTGAAAAATTTCACTAATTCCAATTTTGCAGTAGAAGCATACAAAGGACACTACAGTGAATGAAATGATTGCCAAATGAAATACTTTAAAAGTGTAACTGATGGTAAAGACAGTGAGAAGGGGAAGCATGATCCGTACATGACGTATCCCACAGCAAAACAAAGTAAAAGCTTTATCACACTCAACAACAATAAAAGTCGGAATTTGAAGCAATGAAGTCAGACACAGTAAAAGACATATGCAAAATTTGGGTGGCATCAAGGGGCAATTAATCTGGGATTATTATGGGGGAAGGTGTAAGAGAAAGATTTAGACAGTGTAAATCTGCAAGAATGATAAGGTATAAATACAGTACAACCAAAGGGCAGTGGTATAGAACCATTACTCTATTACAAAATGTCGAATGCTCCATGAGGCAGTTTGCAGATGATACTGTTTGGTACATGGAAATTGGAATGCTACAAAATTGTAGTGGAATGCAGGAAGACTTGCAGAGAATCAATGCTCGGAGCAGGGATCGACAGCTGCCTTTATCGTAAACAAATGTACCATACTTCACACAAGATGTGGAAAGACACATTACTGTATAACTGCATGATTGCAGAAAGAGCATTGCAAGCAGTTCACATCCATTAAATCAGTAAATATCTGGGAATGTGTGTATGGGTTGATTTAAAGTGTAATAAGTGCATAAAACTAATCACAGGAAAGGCAAATGCCAGACTTAAAGATTCATTGGGAGAATCTTCAGGAAGCATAGTCCACTGACAAAAAAGGTGGCTAACAAAACCATTGTTCAAGTGATCCTCTGCTATTGTTCATCAGCCTGGGAACTCTATCAGAAAGGATTGACAAAAGAAATAGCGAAGATTCAAAGAAAGAGCAAAATTGTCACAGACATGCTCTTCTAACTTTAGTGGCAGACACAATAAGAGATGTGTTGTGATCACAGTGAGGTTTGCTGTTAAAATTCTGAGAGCACAAATTCCTAGAAGAGTCAACCAATCCGTTGCTTCCTCCTATGTAAACCTCATGAGAAGACCACAAAAGTAGAATTAGAGAGAGTCAAGCTCACATTGGTGCGCAACGGTGCCATTCTATAGCTGTACTAAGTCCAGAAGGCGTGTTTCCTTCCAAATGATCTGTCACCCTGATGCTATCGGTGATACTTTTTACCTTAAATACAGTCTTCTATGACTGTCTGTCCAGATTTCTCTTGATGCAGTTGGACCTACTATGCAGTGCCACTTTGCCATAGGACTTCTCTGTCTGCAGAGGGTTGAGGGCTGGAAGAGCTTTGTAGTATTAGAACTACAGAATGATGTAATTCCTTTTTCAAGAATTCTTGTATATTTTTGTTGCTCTTACATAACAATTACAACATTGGGTGAAGAGATCTCTTGTTAATCATAGCATCATCTCCAGACGAAATCTCAGACAGAAAACAGACGAGAATCTCCAAACAAAATTAAATAGATTGACATTTTTCTTAATGTTCTCTCAACTTGTTTTGGGGGGATTGTCATTGTCAGCATTGCCTCTTGTTCTCTGCCACCCAAAACACCACCAAACCACGACACCAAAGCATAAGCGACTCGTTCATAACAAGAGATGCTCAATCACTCCTCGGTGGTGTTCTGTCCTCGTGGTCTAACTACAACTCCGTACATCTGTCAAACCAGTGTGTGCACCATGGAAAGTTCCTCACGTACTAACTACCTAAACAACATTTTTATACTAACATCTTTCATCTGATTATGAGGAAGAGGAACAACATGTTTTTCTGAATGAAGAACATGTCGCAACACAACTTGGGGGCTTACTGGCAAACATTACTTCCGTGCACCATCTGGGATTGGAACAGAAAAAGGAAGAAGTGACAGTAGTACACAAGATACCCTCCGTCACATACTGTATGGTAACTTGCACAGTACGGCTTTATATCTAGATGTAATTTTGTTGACAGTCTACTGTAAACATATCAAGAGATTTTGGTGGCACACTCCTGTAATTATTTGACCCTCACAAACATGACCTATTAGCACCACAAGAAACACACAGCACGACCTCGCTTGACAATGGCTGGGTACTGCCTTTGTCATGAAGCTACATGTTTTCCTCTGCTTGCTCTGCTCCTCTGCCTCAGAGTCACATTGGTATGTCTAGTAAACATATACAGTGATTAAGCAGCCAAAAATGCATCTGGACTGGCCCAACAAAGCTGCTGCAACATTTCCTCTTTTTGAATGAGTGTGAGTAGTTGTGGAGCCCAGCGAGCAGTGACCTTTGTTGTGTTCAAAATCTTGTACACAATGTTGAGAACTGATCTGTAACTGATTTTCATTTTTTCTTCTATCACATCAATTGTGATACACTGGTCTTCAAGCACCAGGATCTCCTCTTCATCTACAGTTCACAGTCCTTCACAGAGAGATGGTGTGTAACTTTGCTCTTTATCATTCAGATTTGTTTTACCATACTGGAAAGATCCCTACCATCTAACTGTTGTGTATTATGATGGTGCACTGTTGCCACACAAAACGCAGCATTGTACCCTTTCAAATGCATAAAATCAATTACTGTACGATACTTCACTTTATCAATGAAGAATACTATTTTGTTTTGGCTCCTCTAGCGTTTTGCTATGGTACGTAGCCCAGGGATTTCAGTATGTACCATCACTGCACACACAGACCTGCAAACCCACACAAAATTTCTTATTGTGCAAGCTTTCGGAGGTAGTGGTTCCTTCTTATACAAAAAAGGCTGACTGGGAAGGAAGATGTATGAAGAAAAAGGACTGGTGTGGTTTAGGGCATGGACAGAATTACAGAAAAGCTGCACAGAACCCCAGATCAGGGAAGAATTACCAGATGGGTTGAGAAGGAAAGACTAACTATTGGAGGCTGCACTGGTGAGATTTGAAAACCTGAAAGCTTAAAAGGTTGGAAGATAGAGTAATAAGCAAGGCAGAGCTTATTGGCAAAACACTGTGCAAAAGATAATAAGAGTGGATAGCTTGGTGCATTATATTATGTATGGCAGACAGGTGGGGTATGGGGTTGTGGAAGGAGGGGGGAGTGGCAAGGAGATAGGCCAGAAAATAACACATTATAAAACTACAAGCGAGTGAAGAAAAGTAATAGTCACTGAAAAGAAATGCTGAGACTGAAGAAATTAACATAAATTTAAGCCAGATGGGTGGTGAGAACCAAGGGCATGTTGTAATGCCAGTTCCCAGCAGTGGAGCCCTGAGAAATTGGTGTCAGGTGGGAGAATCCAGATGGCAAGTATGGTAAAAAATGATGGTAGGAAGGTACAAAGGGTAAGTCTTACAGAGGTCACACAGGTAGGAACCATAGGGTAAGGAATTGGGCGCAGAAGGAGTGTACTTTCTGATCAGGATATTGTGGAGATTGAGGGGTGATGATAAGGTATTCTAGATGTGGTTGGCAAAATGTCAAGACAGAATAGACGGGATTTCAGAGCACAGTTTTAGGCAGTCACAGCCTTGTCAGAGTAGCTGCTCGATACAATCAAGACCAGGATAGTACCGAATGACAAGAGGTGTACTTCTAAGATGAGTTTTGGAGGGATCAGCAGTACCAGGATTGAAACTAGTTTGCTGGGATAATTGTGTCCAGTGTAGTCTGAGGTGAGAATGGCGGCATACTGCTGTAAAGAGTCCGTGTCTGAACAAATACATTTGCCTCAAATGCCAAGGCTGTATGGGAGGGAATATATGATGTAATCTCTGACTTGCTTATTACCAAATCTTCCACCTTTAAGTTCTCAGGTTTCCTAATCTTGTCCAATGCAGTCCCCAACAGTCTTTCCTTCTTATCTTGTCTGGTAAGTCTCCCCTGACCCAGGGTTCTGTGTGACTTTTCTATAACTCTCTCCATTTCCTAAGCCTCACCAGTCCTTTCTCTTGCTTCCCCTTCAACTTCTGCCAGAAGAAGAAGCTAATGGCTCTGAAACTTTGCACATTTTAATAACTTTTAAATGTGTGTTCTCCCACCACCACTTGGTGAGTAGATTTCTTTTTTTATCTATTCAATTATATTATGTTTTCAGAAATGGATTGTTTTCATTAAAAATTAATAAAGTAAACTTATTATTTGATGTGATAATTAAAACTTTATAATTATGCCCCAAATTTTTCCAAACCCTGCTAGTTATAAACAGAAGAAATTGTGAAGTGAGTCCCAGCAAATATACACCACAACTGAGCTATCAGTACAACAGGGCCACCTGTCATGTGTGCCGGGTTCATCTCCCACAGTGGTGTGCTGGACCGTGCCGAGTCATCTCTGGTCTCAGTGGAGCCGGACCGCTGCTCTCGAAGAATGCCTCGTCGCACGGAAGACTCGTCTCCCGATCCACCCGCGCCACTTGCTGGAGCAGGAGTGTCTTCTGATGTAGGTGTGGTTGCTGTTGCAGCTTGTTGCTGCTGGTGCTGCTGCTGCTGGTGTTGTTGTTGGCGTGATTTGAGGAAAACTGAGCCACCACCTGTGAATAAGACACGCTGTGCTGCAATAACAGTGTGACATTGCATTGATTGCACCTCACCAATTCCATCACAGTCAAAAAAAAAAAAAAAAAGGTAGTGGTGAGTTTTACAAGTTGTGAGGTTATTGCAGTCCTCAGGTCGAGGAACTAGTTTCATGCATCTCTCTACACTAGTCCATTCTGTGGAGGCCTCTTCAGCCCTGCATAAATACTGCAATCAACATCCATATCATTTCAAACAGTTTACTCTTAATACCCCTTTCCCTCTACTGCCAGATTGATGATCCCCTGATGCCTCAGGATGTGTACCATTCAACAATCTCTTCTTTTAGACTGCTTTTACTATAAATTTCTTTTTCTCCAACTTGTTTCAGTACCTCTTCAATACCGGTGTCTGTTGGCACCACAAGTAAATATTACTGGTCAAACACTAAATGAAGCAAACTGTGTGAAATTCTTTATGATCAAGCTTAATCAGAAGTTAAAATGGGGTCAACACACAAACTAATGAAGGAAGGAAGGAAGGTGCGATATTGGCTGCTATATGGTTGGCCACACTTTCAAATACACACATCAAAAGAAGTTTTGCATCACCCCAGTTCCCAGAACACCTGAAGATAGACATTGACTGTGGATATTGTATCACAGACAGAGTCCCTTTGACTGTTCAGGGATGTCACTAAACCTGCCCAAAGATGTAAACAACCATGCATGAACAGTGCCTATTAGACGGAGGGGGTCCAACAGCTGATCAGTTCCAGTTATTCCACTAGAAAGGAGGTACACAGTTTGTGTTGTCTGTAGTTCAACCATACATAGACGGTCAATACCAGAGTTCAATCATGTCCATGTTGTTACCTTGTGCCAGGAAGGTCTCTCAACAAGCGAAGTGTCCAGGCATCTCGGAGTGAACCAAAGCAATGTTGTTTGAACATGGAGAAGATACAGAGAGACAGGAGCTGTCAATGATATTCCTCACTCGGCCACCCAATGGCTACTACTGCAAAAGATGACCGCTACCTAAGGATTATGGCTCGGAGGAACCCTGATAGCAACACCACCATGTTGAGTAATACTTCTTGTGCAGCCACAGGACGTCATGTTATGACTCAAACTGTGCACAATAGGCTGCATGATGTGCAACTTCACTCTTGACATCCACGGGGAAGTTCATCTTTGCAACCATGACACCACGCAGCATGTTACAGATGAGCCCAACAACATGCCGAACGGACTGCTCAGGATTGGCATCACATTCTCTTCAACGATGAGTGTCACATATGCCTGCAACCAGACAATCATTGGAGACGTATTTGGAGGCAACCCGGTCAGGTTGAACGCCTTACACGCACTGTCCAGCAAGTGCAGCAAGGTGGAGATTCCCTGCTGTTTTGGGGTGGCATTATGTATGGCCGACGTACACCGCTGATGGTCATGGAAGGCACCGTAATGGCCATACGATACGTGAATGCCATCCTCTGACCAACACTGCAACCCTATTGACAGCATACTGGCGAGGCATTCGTCTTCATGAATGACAATTCGCGGCTTCATCATGCACATCTTGTGAATGACTTCCTTCAGGATAACAAAATCACTCAACTAGAGTGGCCAGCATGTTCTCCAGACATGAACCCTATCGAACATGCCTGGGATAGATTGAAAAGGCTTGTTTATGGATGATGTGAGCCACTAACAACTCTGAGGGATCTACGCCGAGTAGCCATTGAGGAGTGGGACCAACAGTGCCTGGATGAATTTGTGGATAGTATGCCATGACAAATACAGGCATGCATCAATGCAAGAGGACGTGCTACTGGGTATTAGAGGTACCGGTGTGGACCACCACCTCTGACGGTCTCCCTGTATGGTGGTACAACATACAATGTGTGGTTTTCATGAGCAATAAAAAGGGCAGAAATGATGTTTATGTTGATCTCTGTTCCAGTTTTCTGTATAGGTCCCAGAACTCTCGGAATTGAGGTGATATAAAATATTTTTTTTATGTGTGTACGTGCGACGCCAGTTACACTGCTGCGTTTCCTACAGCCACCACAACAGCACAAGGGCACTGCCATGAATGATTATGCTGCTGACAATGAGATGCAAAAATCCCCTCTCAGGACACCAAGCAGTGTGTGTATTTGAGTTCGAACACTTTTGCACTGATCCCATTTTGTGTGTTTGCCTTTTGAATAACATTTACAGACTTACATAGTGGCCAGGGCTTCTGATCTACTGAATAGATATTGTGTTGATTACTGGCTGATTTGTAAATCTGCAGTATCTGTCTACGTTTCAACATTCAAAGCTAGTGTTAAGAATTATGTTCCAACTACAGCAACAAAGTTATGTATTACTTTTACTATTTGATATCAGATGTAAAATAAATTAATATCTGAATTCTCTGTTCATACATAGAACCTGTTTCTCACTTCTGTATCCACTAAGGAACTACACAGCATGCAAGGAAGTTATAACAGAAGGAAGATTTTAACATTCAATTAACAGCACAGTCATTAGAGACGGAGCACAAGCTCAGATACAAAAGGATAGGGAAGGAAAGTGGCCGTCCCCTCTACAACGGAACCCTCCAGGCATTTGCCTGAAGTCATTTAGGGAAATCACAGAAAACCTAAATCTGGATGGTAAGATGGAAATTTGAGCCATCTTTCTCCCAAATGTGAGTCCAGTGTGTTGATGGCTATGCCACCAGAGCACAGATGGCTATGCCTCAGAGATAACCAGAGCACTGCAAATATTTATAGGCATTTGAAGACAACTGCCAGTGAATTAAAACACAGTGAGTCATGAGGTGAAGTGTCTTGCCACCATTGCAACAAGGTCACACAAACCTATCCGATCTCCCACGTACCATCCTACAGCACACTGCTGTGGCTCATCTGAAGAAATAGTTCAAAGCTGCACCCTTAGCCAGTAAAGTTATGGCACTAGTCTACTGGGATTCCCTTTGATGTCCTCCCTCATGATGCAACAATCAACCAGAAGTGTACTGCGCTACCTTCAGGAAATTGAAGAAACAACTTCAGTGTGTTCACCGCCACAAAAATGCAAAAGAATTTCTGCTTCTCCATGACAATGCACGTCGTTCACTGGACTATCCTTCCTCATCCACCCTACATCTCAGAACTCGCACCTTCCGATTTTCATCTGTTTGGCACAATGAAGGATGCACTCTGTGGGGAGCAGTACATGGCTGTTGGGGAGGCTACTGATGAAGCAAGATGTTGCCACCAACATTGACTAGCAGAGTTGAACCATGTGTGCATACAGGCCCTTCCAGTAAGGTCACACTGAATGGTGATTATGTTGAAAAATAGTGCTTTGCACCCAAAAGGGAAGGGTATAATATGGTGCATTGGAAGCCGAAATAAAACCAAACTGCTTTCATAAAAAAAAGTGTTGCACCACTTATTTTTAATATATAACGCACATAACCATAAGTCTTGCACAAGACTTTTCAAGGATCTTGGAATTCTTAGACTCTTTTTCCAATGCATTTATCCCTAACACTTTTTGTAGCTATTAATAAAAATAGGTAGCAGGCAAACTGTGTTTACAGAGTCACAATACAAGACACAAGATAATCTTAACAAACACTCTGATGGTAAAACAGTCAACGCACTTTCACCTAATGAAAAGCAAGAAATTGGGAATCCCTAACAGTTCAAAAGAAAATTAAAATCTTACCTCACTAGTTACTCGGACCAAAAAATTTTGTTAGCTACTTGGTACATAGCAGTGTTTTTTATAAAGCTGAATTATTATTGTACCATAAATAAGACAAACAGAAGAATGTCCAGGAAGGAATAACAAAAATAAGGAATATCCTTCCTATATTGTTGTAATAAGATCCAGTATTTACAGGTGTAAGAAAATATTTTCTTTGAAAAATACTCTTGTAATCAAATAAATATTACATTATAAATAGCAGATAAAAATCAGCTATTAACACAACAGAGGACACAGTAGATTCTTCAAATTAACAGCTTTCTTACTGATTTACTTGTTTGAATTTGGGAGGTACATGCACGACCAGCATTTAGCAGTATAAAAACTGTTAACGTTAATGCAGCAGTCAGATTAAGCTTCTCTGGTACCTATCTCTTGAGTTACTGAACACCTTGATTTATTCCTCATTCTGCAGGTTCTCCTTCTTGACAGGATTTGCGGATCACAATGAATGAATGAATTAGTTACTCAATCAACCCATACAATCTACAACATTCTTCTGTAGCACCATATTTTGAATGCCTCTACTACCTTCTTGTCTGCACTGTTTCACTCCCATATAATGCTACGCTCCGTACAATTACCTTCAGGAATAAACATCTTCTGGAAAGGCATCCTAACAGTTAAATTTATATGCTCTTAGAAAAAAGGATGCATGACAAAGGAATTATCTGAATGGGATGGAAATCAGCAGAAGTGATGTATATATACAGACAGACAAATGATTACAAGTTCAGAAAAATTGGATGAATTATACAAAAGAAAGAGATTCACAACTTGAGCAAGTCAACAACACGTTGGTCCACCTCTGCCCCTTAAGCAAGCAGTTACTTGGTTTGACACTGATTGATAGAGTTATTGGATGCTCTCCTGAGGGATATCATGCCAAATTCTGTCCAAGTGGTGCATTAGACTGACAAAACCCCAAGCTTGTTAGTGGGCCCTGCCTATAATGCTCCAAGCATTCTCAACTGGGGAGGGATCTGGAAACCTTGCTGGCCTTTCTCTGGCAAGTACCAAGACAAGCAGTAGAAACTCATGGTGTAAGGACGGATATATCTTCCCAAGTTGTAAGCCCACCATAGCTTGTATTGAAGGGCAACAAAATGGGGTGTAGTGTATCATTGATTTACCACTATGGTGTAAGTGTGCTACAGATGACAAGCACAGGGGTTCTACTATGAAAAGAAATGGCTTGCACCCCATACCACAACTCTCGGACATAGTGCTGAACGATGGGCAACAGTCAAGTCGGTATCCCATCACTATATGTTACATCTTCAGACACATCTTCACTGGTCGTGGGGGCTAAGCTTGAAGTGGGACTCATCACTGAAGAGAATTCTCCACTCCAATCAATGAGATTGTAGGCTGAAGATGTGCCTGGAAATGTCCCAGACAGTGGTGCAATATCAGCCTGATTGTTGGCTGCCATTTGGCCCAGCAACCAGGAGTGAGGGTCTGGGGCGTTATTTCTTTCCTAGCAAGACCCCTTTGGATGTCATCCACGGCACCCTTACAGCACAGTGGTACGTCGGCAATATTCTACACCCCATTTTGTTGCCCTTTATGGCAAGCCATCCTGGGCTTCCATTTCAGCAAGATAATGACTGCCTGCACACAGTGGACATTTCTACTGCGTGTCTTTGTGCTTGCCACTCTCTACCTTGGCCAGCAAGATCTCCACATCTCTCTCCAACTAAGAACATTTGAAGTATTATGAGCAGGACCCTCCAACCATCTTGGTATTTTGAAGATATAATGTACCAATTTGACAGAATTTGGCACGATATCACTCAGGAGGACCCCCAAAAACTCTATCAATCAATGGCAAGCCAAATAACTGCTTGCAAAAATGCCATAGATGGATCAATGCATTATTGACTTGCTCAATTTATGAAGCCTTTTCCCTTGAATAAATTATCCAATTTTGCTGAAATTGTAATAATTTGTTTGAATAAATAAATTATTTTACATGTACATCACATATACTGATTTCTGTCCCATTTAGATAATGCTTCATGGTACATCAATGTATTTAAAAATCTTGAACATGGCTATAAACTGATAAGGTGACAGTCTTGGAAAGGTTAAAAAAAATCAGTCAACTAGTTGCGGAACTCGAGTTTATACGAATCCTTGACCTAGGTTTTGATAATTATAAATTTATTAACAGAATCTTCCGTCGGTTCTTGGTAGAACAACATTATAATAATAAATTAAAAGCACCAGTTTGCTTTTGTTTATACATAATATTGTAGTACAAAAGCAAACTGGTTCTTTTCATTTATTATTATTATAAATTTATCTTTTTCAGAAGGAGGTTGTAAGGCCTAGAAATTACATATTGGTTACAAACAGTTCAAGAAAAATAAGAATAGCAACTGTGGATGAAATACTATAAACCAAGAGTTCACACTTACTTGTTACATATTATGCTGAAAATATGTGTTGTTGTTGTTGTTGTTGTTGTCTTCAGTCCAGACTGGTTTGACACAGTTCTCCATGCTGCTCTATCCTATGCAAGTCTCTTCTTCTCCAAATAATTACTGTACCTTCCATCCTTCTGACTCTGCTTACTGCATTCATCTCTTGATCTGCGTTTATCATTTTTACTCCCCACACTTCCCTCCAATACAACATTTGTGATCCCTTAATGTTTCAGAATGTGTCCTATCAACTGATACCTTCTTTTAGTCAGGTTGTGCTACAAATTTCTTGACTTCCCAGTTCTATTCAGTACCTCCTCGTTAGTTACATGATCACCCATCTAATCTTCAGCACTGGAAACTACAGATAGGAATGTCAACGCCGTAGGAAAAGACATATTGCTACTTACCGTAAAGTTAGGTTGCTGACAGGCACAGTTAAAAGACACTTACATAAATCTTTCAGTCACAGCCTTTATCAGTAAAATAGAGACACACATTATTCACACACACTAGTTAGTACACCTCACACTCACGTGACCGCCAACTCTAGAATCTTCAGCCAGAATGCAACATCACGTGGGATGCTAGCAGTGGGATGCTAGCAGCAATCTGGAGGAAGTGGTGATGGGGACAGTGATAGTAGTATACAGATGGGGAGAGAGACGAATGCTGTCTGGTGGACTGTGTAGGGACTAGACTACCAACAGGTGCAGCATCAGGAGGTTGTGGGGCAAGGAGGAGGAGAAGAAAGGAGCAAAAAGGAGAGGAGTGGAGAAAGATGGGGGGATGTATTGACACAGTGCTTCAAATAACCGGAAGAGAATGGGGAAGAGATGATAGGAGAGAGGGGGTGGAAATTGTAGGGTGGAGGGTGTGGGGACATTATGTTACCATAGGTTGAAGACAGGATAATTATGAGAGCGGAAAATGTGTTGTATGGATAATTCCCATCAGTGCAGTTCAGAAAAGCTGGTGGTGGAAGAAAGGATCCAGACAGCTCTAGTAGTGAAGCAGCCATTGAAATCAAGTGTGTTATGTTCAGCCACATGTTGTGGCACAACACACGGCTGAACATAACACATTTGTGGCACAGCATGTGGCTGAACATAACACACTTGATTTCAATGGCTGCTTCCCTACCCTAGCCATCTGGAGCCTTCCCTCCACAACCAGCTTTTCTGAACAACGCCAATGGGAGCTAACCTTACAACACATTCTCTGCTCCCATAATTATCCCAGCCTCAACCTAAGGTAACATACTGCCCCACACCCTCCACCCAACAGTTTCCATCACCGCTGTCCTATCATCTCCTCCCCATTCTCATCTCCCACCCTGCTTATTTGCAGCTCTTTGCCAATGCATCCGCCAATCTTCCCTCCTCTTTTCACCATCTCCCTGCCCCTCAACCTCCTGACACTGCGCTTGCTGGCAGTTTAGTCCCCGCACACCTTACCAGACAGCATTTGTCTCTCATATCTTCTTTTACTGATGAGGGCTGTGGCCTAAATCTTTAGCAAGTGTCTTTTAATTGTGCCTCTCTACAGTTTGACATGATTTCTTTACGGTGAATAGCAATCGGTCTTTTCGTACATTGTTGTTAATCTTCAGCACTCTTCTGTAGCACAATGTCTCAAAAGCCTCTTTTCTCTTTTTGTCTCAACTGTTTGTTGTCCATGTTTCACTTCCATCCATTATTACACTTCAGACAAATCCCTTCAGAAAAGACTTTCTAACACTTAAATCTATATTCGATGTTAACAAACTTCTCTTTTCTCGTCTTTGCCAGTCCACATTTTATATTCTCTAACTTCGGCCATCATCAGTTGTTTTGCTGCCCAAAAAGCAGAACTCATCTGCTACTTTATGTCTCTTGTTTCCTAATCTAATTCCCTCGGCATCACCTGAATTTAATTTAACTACTTCCATTATCCACATTTAGTTTTTCTTGATATTCCTCTCATAGCTTCCTTTCAAGACACTGTCCATTCTGTTTAATTGCTCTTCAGAGTACTTTGCTGCCTCTGACAGAATTACAATGTCATCAGCAAACCTCAAAGTTTTTATTTCTTCTACCTGAACTTTAATTTCTACTCCAAATTTTACTCTGGATTCCTTTACTGCTTGCTCAGCGTATATATTCAATAAGATAGGGGATAGCCTACAACCATGTCTCACTTCCTTTTCAACCACAGGCTCCATTTCATGCCCCTCAACTCTTATAACTGCTGTTTGGTTTCAGCACAAATTGTAAATAGGCTTTTGCTCCCTGTATTTTACCCCTGCTACATTCAGAAATTCAAAGATAGTATATCAGTCAACCATGTCAACGGCTTTCTCTAATTCTACAATCATTATACAATCGATCTGAAACCCCTGTATTACTATTATACAATCGATCTGAAACCCCTGTATTACTATTATACAATCAATCTGAAACCTTACTTTGATTCTAGCTCTCTTCCATGTATACAACCTTCTATCTTCTTTCATAATTCTTAAACCAAATGTTAGAGATGATTAAATTACGCCCCGTGCAAAATTCTTCCAGGTGACTGCCTCCTTCATTCCTTTCTCCCCAGTCTATATTCAACTGAAAAGATACATTAGAATAAAGCCATCTGGCCCATGTTAAGTAAAAGTCACCTCAGAAACAATAAAATAACACCTCATGATAATCAGATAACATCAGTGTGAACTTCACGGATAAAATTTGTGAACTGACTAACAAACTAGCTCTGAAGTTAATGTAATTTCTGCACAGACAGCACAATGTGTGCATTTCTTATGCTGAGTGGTTTAAATAAAATCAACGGACAAAAAAATTGTACGTGCTTAAGTGCAAATAGCTGAGGAGCTTACATCTGATAATTCACAAATAAAAATAATATGTGGTCGTCATGCTGACATTTACCTTTACCATGATGCTAATAAAAGTTATTAAAAAACCCTTATCTTAAAACTAATTATACTAGAAAAATTCTACAAAAACATAGTGTCACTAAAACAATTTAACAGATACAATGGAATGGATGAATCTTTCTTCTCTAGCAACATATATGTTGCTAATGAACTTGTTATTTTATTGTTCTTGAGGTGAATGTTACTTGACAAGAGCCAGATGGTTTTATTCTAATACACTGGTTCCCATCAGCTCACCACAGTTGAGTGCTGTAGGACATGGCTAGCAGCTGAATGGGCAAGCGTCCAGGTCTACCAAGTGCTGTCGGCAAGCAGGGTGCACTCAGCCCTTGTGAGGCCAGCTGAGGAGCTTATTGATGAGAACTAGCGGCTCCGGTCACAAAAACAAAAGCTAACAACAGCTGCCAGGAGAACGGTGTGCTGACCACATGCCCCTCCACATCTGCATCCAGTGACACCTAACAGCTGAGTATGACACAGCGGTCGGTCAGCTCTGCTGGGTCTTCTAATGTCTGTTCTGATGGAGCTTTTTTTTTCTTTTTTTTTCCCTACACAACATGTAACAAGTAAGTTTGTACCCTTGGCTTATAGTATTTTATCTGCATTTGCTATTTCTGTTTTGCTTGAACCTTCTGTAACCAATGTGTAATTTCTAGGTATTACAAACTCCTTCCAAACATTTTATAATTATTGAAACATAGGTCAAGAGCTAACAAGGCTGTGTTATGCAACTGGTTGGCTGATTTTTCTTCCTTTTCAAGTGAAATCTGTATTTGATGCAAACAAAAAATTTTTTTCTTGCTACTGGCAGTATGCATTTTATATCTTCCCTACTTTGGAAGCCATTGATCCCCTTTTTTTGCAAAATAAAAAAAAATCTCATTTACTACTTATAGTGTTCCATTTCCTAGTCTAATACCCTCAGCATCACATGATTTAATTTGAGTATATTCCATTATCCTTGTTATGATTTTGTTGATGTTCATCTAATATCCTCCTTTCACGACACTGTCCATTCCGTTCCTCTTCCAAGTTCTTTACTCTTTCTGACAATTACAATGTCACTGTCAAAATTTTTATTTCTCTCTATGTACAACTTGAATAACATCAGGGATAGCCTACAACCCTGTGTGACTCTTTTCTCTCACTTGCTTCCCTTCCATGTTCTTCAAATCTTAGAAATGTGCTATGGTTTCTGTACAAGTTATGAATAAACTTTCACCTCCAGTATTTTATTCCTGCTACCTTCATAATTTCAAAGAGTGTAGCCCAGTCAATACTGTCAAAAGCCGCATCTAAATCAGCAAATTCTACACATGTAGTTTTGCCTCTCTTTAAACTATCTTTAAAGATAGGCTCAGCAAGTTCCTACATTCCTCCAGAACTCAAACTTCTCCAAGATTGGCTTCACCAGTTTTTCTCTTCTTCTGTAACTAATTTGTGCCAGAATTTTTTTTTAATTTGGAGTCATTACATTTTTCTTGAAGTATGAGAATATTTCACCTATCTTGTAGAGTTTGCTCTACTTAGGAGCACAATAATTATGAAGGAATGTCACCTACTCCCTGGGCCTTTTTTCCATTTAGGTCTTTCAGTTCTCTGTCAAATTCTTCTAGCAGCATCACATCTCCCATCGTCATATCCATTTAGAGACCATGGGCCCCTAATACCAAAACACTCAAAAAATATTCCTGAACAACCTCCGAAAGTTTGTTGGTGGAGTTCAAAATGACACTGTATTTACATGTATTTCCCTGGCACTAGTTCCAGTAGTGTCATAGTGTCATACATGAGAGCATCCTCTGGGCCAGAACAGCAAGTCTGCAGTTATTTTTGTCTCTGTGCTTGCCACTATACACTTCACAGTCTGTGCAAATAACACTTCACTCAACATCAGTATCCAAGTAGATAAACGGTTCATTACTTGCATTGCTCCTCTGGAGCGGCCTATCTCTTTTGCGACAAGTGCCCAGTAAGTTGTTGACTTTTCTTTTTCTTCTTCTTCTTCTTCTTCTAGCACCTCATCTTTCAATAACATAGGCGATCAGTAGCATGATCTGTTTTCAGACCTCGGATTTTCTGAACAGTGAACAATCCAAAGCACTTGAATCAGTTCTTCAGCCAGAATAATCTCTATGTCCTGGACCACACCTGCCATTTTTCTTTCCTTGAAGTATTACTTGCAACAGGTTATACTGGTTGTGCACAATATATGACCAAAGATTTAGAGTTTTCTTCTCTTGACAGTACTGGTAATTTCTCATTCTTTGTTCTTATGCTACAGTGCTGCCACATTCACATCTTTTCTTTGTATGTGGTATCCTTAATATCCTTCAGTAGCCAATGACTCAGCTCCACAGAGTAGAATAATGAACATGTAGCATCACATTAGCTGAGTGTGAAATGGAATATCTTTGTAATGGTTAGTCAGAACTTTCTTCATTTTCTGAAAAGAGCTTCTGGCCTCCTAAATTCTGCAGTGAATTTCTTGAGACAAATTCCAGTTCTTGTCAATTTGACATCTCACATACTTATATGATGAAACACTTTTGATCTCAACACTAACAAGTGAAAGAGTGCCCTGAATCTCGTCCCAATTTCTTCTGACAACCATCCATTTTGTCTTCTTGACATTTAAACATGGACCCCCAGTATTACCTCTCTTCCAGTCTGGTTGCAAATAAGACAGTGTCATCAGCATATCTGATATTACTTATGATAACTCCATTAAACATCACTTGTTGACACTTGTTGTTGATTGAGTAATTAATTCTGTGTCATTATTATCATTCACTGGATGCCCTTCAACTGTGAAAAGCCGTGGTACGGCAGACTGGGTACACTACATCTACGTATGTGACTGCTGTTTCCTTGCACAATTATCTTACTGTGTGCATCACCATTAGGTCAAGGTATGCCATGCCACATTTGCAAATAATGTGGTAAATAATGAATTGGTGCACCCTGGTGCTTGGATGTGTGTATTATTTGCATGCATGTACTCTGAAACGGATGCATGCAGCATACTTGCAAGCTGGGGCAATGACAGAAATGTTACTGCATTCGCAGTACCTGCTGGGTGGATGATTTATTTCTTGCACTCTGGTCCCACCTTGTAGGTATCATGTGAACCATGGAAGAACGGCCATGACAACGGCAATGACATCATAGGCACAAGAGAAAACTTGTTATATGTATATTCAACTGGAGTCTTTAATTAAGACAGACTGTTTTGGACATAATTTATATTAATGTGTTTGTTATGTTCTGAATAATAAACCAACAGTTAGGCATATTCATTGTAAATGAGTAAACAATATACCAGTAGTTCTCAAACTGTGGGGTGCAAACCGCCAAGGGGTGCATGAATAGCCTGGAAAGGAGGCATGGTATGGCTAAAAAAAAATCTTATTAACAAACAGTTACATTTATCTTTTCCTTTGAACAAAGAAAATACCAATGATCTGGACTGAATTTCGCCCAATGTCAGTGTTGTACAGGTCTAGACAACAACAATGAAACTTCAGCCATGTTTTTAGCATTGTTTGAAATGATCCAGCGAGCTGGATGATGTCAGCCATCGGTGGAATCACCTATTGTCAGCTGCACTGTGAACGTATCCTTAATTATTGTGCACAGTGCAAGCTTTGTCTCATGTATTTCGATGTGGCCTTACAGTCTTTCAGACTTCACATGAATAAGTTGACTGCAGTATGAAGTGATTCCTGGTTAGTGACAGACAGGAAGACAGCAGTGGTCCATTAACTGGCAGGAGAGAGGGTGCTGGTGGATGAGAGGATATGATGAGAACTATTTGTTGTCTGGATTCACAAAAACTACAATCAACGGTGAGGCGTCCACAGTGTGTGATCTGTTTAACCATTTTAGCTACTGATAGCATGAAGCCTAACAAGTTAAAGACACATCTTGAAACCAAACATCCTGAATTAATTGGAAAACCGAAAGGATTGTCAGGAAACTAAATGTTTTCTTGTCTACCCAGAAGATTTTTGCTAAACAACGCACGTGATTTCTATGGCCCTTTTAGTCTCTTACCGGATTTTACATAGGATTATTGAATGTGAGAAACCAAACAATGTGAGAAACCAAACATAATTGAAGAAACAAAAGAAATGTTAGCAAACAAAATGTTTTATTGTCTGCCTAGAGAAACTTTACTAAAATGAGAAATTTGAATTCTATGGCCCTTTTAGCCCCATACAAGATTTCGCATAGGACTGTTAAATGCAAGAAATGAAACACAGTTTCAGAAACTCTGGTTTTACCGGCATCGTTTGATACAGTATTAACAATATTTGGTGATTCGTTTGCTCAACAACTGAAAAGTATTTCTATCTGTAATAACACAGTGCATAGAAGACTTTTAGACATTTATGACTCTTTCCTCGAGCAGTTAATTGATAAACTGTATAATAAAGTGGATGAAGCAACTGATATTCATAAAGATACTCATATGATTGCTTATGTTTGTTTCGTTGATGAGTTTAACACTCAAGAGCAATTGCTTTTCTGTGAGTTGATGCTGAAAACAGTTACCGCTTTAAGTCTTTTTGACATGATCAATACTCTTTTTTAATCAAAACAGGATATTATGTAATAGGTGCACTGAAGCATGCATACACGGAGCTCACTCACTGTCTGGAATTCTTGGTGGACTGCAATCAAAAGCTGCAGCTCCTAATAGAGTACGGACTCACTGTATGATACACTGAGAGGCTCTGACTACTAAAGAACTTAGCTCATGTCTTAATGAAGTTCTGCGAACAGTTATAGAGACAGTTAATATTATTAAAGCAAAAAAAAAAAAAAAATCTATAAGCTTGACGCTTTTTAAAGTGCTTTGTGAGGAGATGGGTGCTGAATATATTCAATATCTCTTTTTTTAGTAATGTATGATAGCTTTCAAAGGGTAAAGTACTACAAATAATGTCTGAACTGAAGAATGAGGTATTCTGTTTCTTGTTTGAGGACAGTTACTCTCTGGCAGACTGTTTCAGAAACAGACATTTTCTATTGAAAATGCTTACCTCACTGACATTTTTGAGAAACTAAATATTTATATCATTTCACTTCAGGGCAATCAGGCAACTGTACTATCTTGGAATGGAAAAGTGAAGACATTCATAAAGTAATTAGAGCTGTGGCAAAAGTTGCATGCTAGATGTGTTCCCTAATCTAGAGTCACTGCTACAAGACACAGATAATCTGATACTTTCAATGGAGATAAAAAAAAGCCTGTCTTCTTCATCATCTTTCAACACTAAAAGTTCACTCCAAAAAGTATTTCAGCAATGATTCTTATAAATTTAATTCAAAAAATCCATTTAACAATGTTCCTGGACTATCATATTTAAATATGAAAGAGTGAGAACAACTTATTGATCTCACTTGTGGTACTTCACTGAAGTGTCAAAGTCTTTGTTGGAGTGTTGGCTACATATTAGCGATGAATTCCCAATGCTAAGCCAAAATGCAATGACAATCACAATTACTTTTGCAACAACATACTTGTGGGAGACTGGCTTTTCAGCTTTGGCAGCTATGAAGTCAAACTACTGTTCAAAGCTGAATTCAAGTAAACAATTTCAAATGTCTATTTCTGCTATTACACCATGTCTTGAGAAACTTGCTTCTAATAAGCAAGCTCATCGATCATACTGGACTTCATAATTCAGATTTTCAATGCTCTTGTAATCCTCATTTGCTGAATTGCAAATATTGTGCACTTTGTAGTTTTTGAATAAAGTAAATTTGATAAAGACAAACAACTTGTTCTGTATTTGCATTACAATAATTTATGTAGTTTTGGTTTCTGTTGCATAAAATCCCTCTACACTGAATTTGGTAAAACCGAGATCAAGACAAAGAAAATATAAAAATGTTTTTATTAATGAATTATGCTTGGGGGAGGGGGCTGATAGTGTTTTTCGTAATGAAGGAGAGCCCAGGGGAAAAAATTTTAGAGCCTGCAATATAAGACATACTGTTTGTGGGAGATCTCGCAGTTATTGCAAGATGCTGGATACTTGATTGTACTCTTAACTTCTAGCAATACCTCCAGCACTTTGAGAAACAAAATGCAAATGGGAGATGTTGGTAAGTGTGAATACATAACAAGGTGAGCAAAATTGGATAACAGGAAATCGTAGCTCCCGAGTAAACTCTATATTGCCAGACAATATCGCAATAAAGATGCAACGCGACACAGCATGGCTAAAACCATCAATGATGAGGTCAGCATTGGCTTGAGTTACACTGCCAACATATATGTAAAGCCTGCAATTTCATCTGGTTGGGCAGCTGTGAACCACTCAGTAAGGAAAGTGAGTTTGCGATTGGGGAGGGGGGCAGTCACTGTTGTTGTAGTGTTTAGCTGCACCTTGGTGAGTGTGGAACTACCTTGTTGGAAGCCTGTCAGTATTCTGGCATTAGTCACTATGTTGCACACATTATTTAATATTCTCTCTGCATATAATTTTCAAGTTTCATTACTCCATATAGAATTCTACTTCATATTGCAGAACTGCATCACAACATTTTGAGCACTGGGCATTCTTCCTGCAGTGTTTTCTGGAATTCACTGCAGAACTCTATTCAGTTTATTCATAACAGTAATAGTACCAACAGTTAGCCTCTATGGCCACAATCATATGAAATACGGTGGACAAACTCAATGCAGGCATCACATAAGTGAAATTATAGTGATGCGCTCCTTCCGACATTAGCTGGCTTGTGTTGACTAGGAGCAAATTTGCTTTACCTGAGAGCTTGAGCTCCCCACGGCCCTGCTGGACGAGACTGCGGGGATGCTTCTCCTGTGCAGAAGGGGGCAGAGCCGACCTCCGGGATGCAGATGTCACCATCGCCGTGCCGTCCCCACTCTCTCCCAGTAAGGGTGCCACACTCATCTTGTCGATGTCGATGGGACCGGGCGACGGGCGACCGAGCAACGTCGCCGCTCCCATTTTGTCGATGTCGATTCGATTGCGGCTAAGTGGTAGAACCTCCCTGATAAATATAAATGTATGTTATATCACGTCACTGTGACATCATCATCTACTGTAGGTCAAAATAAGCTGTTACAGCTAACATGACTTGCAAACAAGAATGCATGCAAATTCCCCCCCCCCCCTCCACCCCCCCCCCTCTCTCTCTCTCTCTCTCTCTCTCTCTCTCTCTCTCTCTCACTCTCTCCATCAAACACACACACACACACACACACACACACACACACACACACACACACACACACACACACACACACACACACAAAGAGTCACATTACAAATATGGAATTACGGGTCAGATATTATCGTATGATACATCTGCCTATGTATGGAATTATTATTACTGAGCTATATAGGAAAGCATATATTAGTTTCCACAAATCAAGGACAAATAGTACAAAAATAATTTTGAAGCAAATGTCTTATATGAACAAGACTCTCAAATATTTATGAAGCAACAGCATTTCCTTCATCGCCACCACTTAAACTGCTTGTTTACTCAATTCCATCTTCAGTAATATACCTCTAATATTCCTCATTAAGTCTAACACCATTATTTTCAAATAGGAGGCATGATACACAGTGACTACATAAGGAAGAAGCTTTTTGAGGGTTTTCTTTAATCTTTGCGGCAGCTCTCTCTTGCTACCAATGCTCTCCTCATATATTGGTCATGAGCGTCTGTCAGCGGTTTCATTTGTTCTTCATTTGCAATCTACTTATACATTATAATTTATAATTTATTTGAAAAATAGCATTTTTTGGAATATGGAAAAACAGATCAAAATTTTCATCAAAATATTGCCTGTAGGCTCATTCCTCAATGGACTGCAACTCTCTTTTCCAATAAAATCCCTAAATATAGATCATTTCACATGAAGCAATATGCTGTATTTTACTTCTGTATTGCCCAGTCTACTTTGGCCAACATATGCCCATAGACATTTAAATTTTTCTGCCTGTCTGATAACTGCTCTGTCATTGATGGGAACTTCACATCTATTGTCACTATTCACCATCAGATATTCAGTCTTTGTTACACTTATTGTAGTCCCCATTTGTCATATTCCTGATATAAATGTACCACGAACTTAAGATTGTATTCATCTTATGTTAGAATGGCATGATCATCAGCAAAACTTCATGAAAATATCTGCACATCAGTAACAATGATTCCCATTCCGCCACATTAGGAGAGCCACTTCTACATATATCTTGAACAAGGTGGAAGACATACTGCATATGCGTCTTAGTGCTTTTGTGACATTAATAGGTTCTGATCATTCTGAGCCAATTTTAATGTATACCATATCTCTGTACATTTCAATAACAATCTGTAAAAGATGGTCTCCATATACATATTTTTCAAAGTTTTGCACAGTTTTGCTCTAGGAAACATGGCATAAGCTTTTGCTAAATCTACAAATGTAATGTGTAACTCCATCTCTACTGCTATAAATTTTTCCATTAACTGTTGTAAAACACAGAAGTTTCAAGAATGAAATTTCCACTGTACAGTGGAGTGTGCGCTGATACGAAACTTCCTGGCAGATTAAAACTGTATGCTGGATCGATACTCGAACTCGGGACCTTTGCCTTTCGCGGAGTGGAAATTTCATTCTTGAAACATCCCCCAGGCTGTGGCTAAGCCATGTCTCCGCAATATCCTTTCTTTCAGGAGTGCTAGTTCTGCAAGGTTCGCAGGAGAGCTTGCGTAAAGTTTGGAAGGTAGGAGATGAGGTACTGGCAGAAGTAAAGCTGTGAGGACAGGGCGTGAGTCGTGTTTGGGTAGGTCAGTTGGTAGAGCACTTGCCCGCGAAAGGCAAAGGTCACAAGTTCTAGTCTCGATCCCGCACACAGTTTTAATCTACTGGGAAGTTTCAACACAGAAGTTGTCTACAGAGGATCTGTTCTGTCTTAAACAACTCTGGTCTTTCCTGATATGGTGGTGAATATTCTGCCTTACTTTCTCACACACAATTTTGCAAAATAAGTGGCTTATCCAGAGTTCACACCTGCCTCTGTAGCAGCTAGTGTCTCATCTATTCCTCTACTTGGAAATGGAAACCATATATTAGCTTTTCTACTCTTATTGCATTTCAGTATGTTGACAACAGTTGTTTATAAGACGCAATATACTTTTCTTCACATGGTGTCAGCCAGCTTTCAATAATTCCACAGAAATATTTGCAGGACCAAGTGATCAGCCATTCTTAACATTTTAGCTAATGTGCCATTCTCTTCCTCTATTGTAATGCTCATATTACATTTTAGCTAATGTTCTGTTCACTTCCCTACCGTAATGATCATACTTAGAACAATTTATTCAGTTTTACCTTCTTCCTCTTTTGCGTACTGGCTGTCTACAATTATAAAATCTGTATACTGCTTTTTCCTTTCACTTAGAGCAATTAAGTTGTCTACTGCAAAACTGACTATGTTCCATGTCACAGTGAGAAGCTGCAAGAGGTCACTTCCACCTGCAAGCCTCTCCCTATGTGATTATTTCTAATCTTGTCTCCCCTGGTCTTTTGTAGAGCAGATCTATGGAATTTAATTTTACAAGCCTGTGGTTGACTTACGTGCCTTTTGGCTATGGCAAAGCTCCCTAGATTACAGGACATGACAGGCAGATGGAAAGTTTTGAACATAGTCCGTGCAGCTCTTAGAGGAACATACTTTATTCCAGACAAGACTTTGTATTAGATTGAAGATTTTGGATCCTTTGGTTACTCTGTTCAGAAATTCAAGACTGACACTCTGAAGTGTAACATATCACTTCTGTGAAGTGATGTGTTGCACGATGTTTATAGTACTGATGAATGACAATCACCAAACATACAGTTAATAGTTATTAGTAGGTTTAGGGAGTTTGGATATGCATATTGTGTGGACAATTTGTATTGTTTGTGCATGTTGAAAATCGTGATGGGTGCAGCTTTTGTGCAAGAAGGAGGTGGCGCTGGCAGTTTCGTCACACTTTGCGCTGCTTACTAGTTTGGCACTCCATGCAATTGTGCCTCTGCCTTGGAGATTAGCTGTGCTCCATGGAACAGCACATGCCTTGACAATGGACTACGTCATGAAAAGAAAGAGGAATTAGTTCAGCTGGAGTGTCTGCTCTGAAACCTGTTAGAGAGTGGATGCTCAACTGCCTATAAACTAGTAATAATGCAACTGTCAAAGCAAAATTGTACATCTTTAAACAGCGACTTCAGTTATTTGGTAGCTTGTTGGACATAGATAAGTATGATTTTTATCTCCAGCACAGGTCAGACTGCACAAGAGATGAAGTCCACAAAAAGAAGAAAGAAGATCCAGACAGGGCAAATGCACTCCAGATAAACAAGTCAGTAATTTCAGATCTGCACCCCACAGAATCAGAATTATTTCATGAAGGAACCCTCTGACATTTTTCAAATACAGCAGGGAATATCCCTTCTTCCATCGCCTGCCACTATCAAGATATGTGAAATTATTAATTCTCTTGATCTTCTTTCCCTCCACAAATAAGTTACATGGAGTGGCTGTTCTACTCAGTCACACTGCTGACATCTTGTTTCAGTTCCCAGATAACCCAAACTCTTTGAGCTTTGGGTTCCTCAGGCTCAATGTTGTTGGTACCTCCAACTTAGTATGGCCCCAAATGGCGACATCATCTGCTTGACAAAAGCCTTTAGCACTCCCTTTTCCAATATACTTCACTACAGTTTCTGTGGGTGTAATGAAGAGTCATGAGGAAAATGTACTGTCCTGTTGTATCCGCCCTTTGTTCTAAACCCGCGTGACCGGTACGGTCGCAGGTTCGAATCCTGCCTCGGGCATGGCTGTGTGTGATGTCCTTAGGTTAGTTAGGTTTAAGTAGTTCTAAGTTCTAGGGGACTGATGACCTCAGATGTTAAGTCCCATAGTGCTCAGAGCCATTTGAACCATTTTTTTTTTTTTTTTTTTTTTTTGTTCTAAACCACATCTCCTATTTGTATACTGTTTACATGATTACCATACGCATTTGCATTTTCATAATTAGAGAGTTGAGTTCCATATTTTATACCTCAGTACATTGTCATATTCTTCCTCTAAATTAATCATCACCAAGTTCATTTAGTTTATGGATCAAATGGGGAAAAAACTTTACAATTTATTTTACTTACATGGGATCAGCAATTACCAAATGTCTTTGGTCCAGGTGGGAATTAATTTGGCCATTACAATCAACTATGCTATTGTTATACCTGTCAGAAGGTGAGCGGAGGTCTACTCTCAGTGGTTCCGCACGCCCACCTGGCGTTGCTGTTTGAACCCGTCCACCGGTAGCTACCATGGTACCAGGAAGTGCAACAACTGGAGACAGGGGTGATTTCTTCAGTGGTGCCTGAACATTAAAAAGAAACAGAAAACAATATTACATACTTATTCCATATCACACTGGCACAGCTAATAACAAAGAATGTCACATACATTGGGGAAACCCACCAGTTGTATGGAGCTCTTCTTTAAGTAGGTGATGCCAGTTGGTTTTGCACCTGTACTGCCCAGTCCTTCAGAACCCAACCCTTCCTCGTAGCTCCTCAGTTCTTCTTTCAGTGATGTCTTTGAGTCTTCCTCTCCTGTCAAACATATTACAAATTTCAATTAATAGGCTGCATTTATTCGTATGGTGCAAAAATATATATATATACAAAATGATCTGTGGAAAATGTAACTAACTAACTAACCCACTCTAACCAAACATACAAATTGAAGAGATACCACATTTCTCTTGGTGCCAGGTCTCTTTTTGCCTTGTTCTTCTAAAAAGGATACAAGAAGCAGCAGATTGTCAACTATGAGAAAAACAGGCTGGCTGTCAAAGTGGGAGATCCTGCTCCAAGCAAATACTTGTTGTGTGAAACATAGGTGAACAATGCATAGAGTTCAACTGTCCACTGCACCTAAAGTTTATTGATCTAAAAAAGCATTTGACTTTACACACCTAGAAATTTGTGGAATATTGATGGCTAATAAAGAATTCCTGACCATCTCATCAATGTTCTCAGAAACTTGTTATCTATATTCTAGTTGATGAATAAGAACCAGAAGATGGGGCATTCCTTTCTTTAGCTTTCTGACACATGGGAGACAAGGATGCATTGTGTCACCATTCCTTTTCATATTAGTTGTAATTTTCATAATGAGAAAAAACTCTGGACGACTCCAACATTGACATATGTCTTAATGAACAATGTGGCCTTATGGATCTGTGTTTTGCTGATGACACTGTTCTTCTGACACAATCACCACAAAGTTTACAACTAATGTCTACCATGTTGGACAGAATGGCCAGTTTTGTAGGGCTACAAATACACAGCGATAGAAACAATGTCCATAAAAAGTGGAAATGTACCTACTCAATTTACAGTGCAACAGATACTAAAAGATGTTAATAGATTTCTATATCTTGTCAGCCTTGTTGGTAACAGTGGGTATGTCAATCCAGACATCATCAGGAGACTTGGGAAGGCTTCTGCAGTCTTCCAACAAATGTGATTCACATGGCAATTAGACTCTATGAGTGTGTCCAAAATGCTTTGGCTGTACTCCTCTATCATCCAATCGATGGCATTCTGGCATGTGAGACCTGGAAAAGTCAACAAAATCAGCACACAATCTCAATGTTTTCATCAACAATGCTTGATGTGAATTCTGAAGACCATTTATCAAGATCACATTTCAGATGATGGAGTGCTGAAAAGAATTAGTCAATTCAGCCTGCATACAACTGTTGCTGAAAGAAGGGTTAAACTTGCAAGGCATGTTCTACAAATGAAAGATGGAAGAAGCCACAGATCAGCACTGTTGTGAGTACAGAAGTAGAGGAAGATCTTGTAACGCCTGGAAACAAACTTTTGCAAAGTCTCTTCAATGCATAGACTTGAACTGGGACGAAGCTGTAAATCTGGCAGTTAACCATGTTGTTGCAGGAAATTTACTGCCTGAAATGCTACCTACCAATGGAGGAACTAAGACCGATGACACTTGCTAAGGTCTGAGCTGATATTTGAGAAGAGATAAGGAAGATATACCCGTCCAGAGTTTAAATAATGGAAGAAAATAAAGATATAATCTCAGCGTATAGCAATAGATGCATAAACAAGATTGGTAAAGTTGCTAAGCTTCAGAAGATGTTCTTCTTCAGAGGTGAATAGTGCAGAAAACGCATACACAGCACTTGCTTAACTTCTTAACTTTTTGTTAAGAATTTCTATATGGTTTTCCCAGCTTAAGTGTTCATCCATCCATAATCGTACAGTTCTTTTCCTGAATTGGGTGGTTCCCTAATGCAACCTTTATATGGGTACCACATATATTTCAGTCATACACTTCTCCTATCATTAACAATTAGACAAGGATTTTTAAAAGTATTTTTCTGCTACTTCTACTGTTTTGAAAATTTTCTGCTGCAATTCATAATCATTCTTTATGCTGGTATCAGCTGCAAATAAAATAGTATCTGCTGTGGAAAATCATTGTGGTACACCTTTATTGAAACCCAAGAGTAACAGTCAATCCAGTACTCAATCCTGGGATACTCCATGATTAATTTTTCTTATATTCAGAATTGTACACTTTATTTCCTGACAACTTTCTATTCCTTGTTTCCACCCAGATAAATATGACTCACAGGAAACACCATGGACATCATAATTACAGTTTTAAAAGTAGTAGATCGTGATTTACATGGCTAAAAGCTTTGGAAAGTTAATTGTTCTCTGCAGCTTTGAAAACAAGCTTTAGGAAATTGAAGAGAACTGTTTTTGTTGGTTTTCTTTTTCTTAAACCATCTGTGTCTTAACCAGAACTTGGTTTTTGTTTAGAAAGTCTAGTAATCTATCATAATTTATTCTTTCAATTGTTTATTGAATGTAGAGATAATAGTGATAGTGGTATGAAGTTTCTACTGTCAGACATGTCACCACTTTTATAAACTGGGTCCACATGGAAAGAATTTTGTTGCAAATTAGTAACTGGTTTTGTCAACAAGTTGAGAGACAATATTATCAGAACTATATTTAATAATTTTGTCTAGGATACCATCAAATCCACTAGTCATTTACTGATAGCCCTTTGTACTTCTTTGGGTGTTACTGGATATACATACATTGTTATGTCAAGTATTGGAGTTTCTGCCTTTGTGTTTGGATTACATTTACTAATGGTCAGATTTTGAGCTATGTTAATACAATAATGTTTAAATGCATTACCTGTTAGAAGTGGATTGTCAACACTATCATTTCTGTATTTTATTTTGATTTATTACTTGTTTTATTATGTGTGCCTGTATGATTATTTATAACTTTCCACGCGATTTAATTTTGTTGTTTCTCTTTCTGATGTATGAATTACTGTACAACTTTTTGCTGCTACTGTAGTTTTCTTGCACTTTTTTCCCTATAGTACTTCACATATGGAGTATTCTGCTTTTGCTGTGTTGGTTGGTAACAACAATAAATTTAGCATGAATTCAGCAATTCATAACCACAATGCCAGTAGTAAAAATAATTTCCATATAGATCTTGCATTCCTCTCTAGGTTCAGAATGGAGTTTTATATTCTGGCGATAAAGTCTATAACTATTTGCCATTGGTCATGAGGAGAAAATTGAGAATCCTGAAATATTTATACACAAAGTAAAAGAATACCTTGTTAGCCACTCCTACAATATATAAATTGAAGCTTGGAGTCAGGAATGTAAAATGTGCCTTACTCTAACATTTGTATCAGATAGATACTGAACTTGGCCAGTATTAGATAGCTGATAGTCTATGTAAAGGTACATGTTACAACAATGCTTTGTCTTCTGATGTATTATGTATTATAACATCCACCTCACTGGCATGTATAAGATTTCTCAACACATAGTAGGTATACACCTGCAGTGTTAATTTGATATAATATTTCATTTGTCAGTTGAACTTGATATTGTGTAGACATCACTGTTACATTTCCACAACAGTATTGTTTCACTCATGCACACACATCAGTCGCATTGTCACGCATTTGGATATTACTATAAAGGTAAGATTTTTTCCTCCATGAGATAGATGGAGATTACCTTAAAAAAGTATTTTTTGGTGTTACACTACTTACTTATTAAATATCTCATTATTCACAGATGGTTACTAACAGAGAGATATCACATACGTCACAAAGAAGTAAAAGAATGGTGATGCTGACTTCAGAGCAGTTTCATTAAGGCAGTGATGACTATCATTCAGACAATTCTAACGCTCAGGAGAACTCGCATACCCAAGTCAGACAGTGGCAGTGATTCTGGAATGTATGTGAATAATATTCACAATGTGTCCAAGAATGAACAAGGCGCGGCTGACTTAGTTCCGAGCAGGGTACATAGTGACATGTTAATTGACGCAGCTTATCGTGGCAAGATGAACTGTGGAATGGCATCACAGAAACTCATCAAAGAGGAAGAAGTTCAAAATTGTGCAATTGGCAGTAAAAGTTATAGCTACAGTATTCTGGGATTCAAAGGGCGCGATTATGGTCGATATTTTGGAGCAGTGACACACAATAAATTCTGTTCAATACGACAGAAACCTCAGACAGCTTAAAGTACATCTTCAGTGACTTTGTCCAACAAGGGCTATGGCGGATGTTCTCCTTTTGCACGACAATGCAAGGCCAAAAATCAGTCATCAGGGCAAACATCAGTCATCACACCACTGAAGAGATTATGAAAAATGAATGGGAAGTTTTGCCTCATCCCCCATACAGTCCTGACGTGGCATGATCAGACTTCTATATGTTTGGGATGCTAAAACAAGATGAGGAGGCTGTGAAAACGTCTGTATGTCAATATTTTCAGAAGCAGGAGTGTGCATTTTACCACAATGGAACATACGTTCTTGTTAAAAGACGGGAGAAAACTGTAGAAATAGACAAAATTAATCGTCAGAGTTGTGGTTTTCAACTTATGTAGCTGCATTTGAAATTCTTGACAAAAAAAGAAAGTGGGAGAAGCATTAGTTTTTGACTGATCTTTACAAATTACTAAGGATGTTCTGCCATGGAAGAAAGATTTCTTTTGTTGGTGCCTGAGACCTTTCCACTGCCCACAACGCAAAGAACTCCTGAGAAATGTTTGCGTTAATAAAGAAAGCCCCACACAGTCATTATTTTCACACTCCCTGCTGAGCAGAGTGGCTTGATGGTATGGGAAGGCTGCTGTGCATAGAGATGATGACATCTGCTAGGCCTCACTGCATATCATCACAAGTCAATGCATGACACAAAATCCAATAAATAACTGCTCTGAAACTGAGGTTAGTGTTCCTTCTAGACTATGATGGAAACTACTGACGTTTTGCACTATTTATGTGAGAAAAAAATTCCATAAATTAATAGGACTTCTGATTTCATTTCCAACACTTTTGTGATCCAGAAATTTCATTTTTATATGTACTTCCAGAGTACAAATTATGAAGGAATGTAGGCTAATCAAACACAGCTGCCCAGTAGTATCATTACAACATGAACATTACAAAGGTAGTAAATTATACTGAGAAAAGAAAAAAATGCAGGTAATGAGCTACCATTAATGAAGGAGTCATCTGTGTAGCAACATTGTCCAGTCACACAGACAACACCTCAGTATTAAGCCTGAAGAACATCCCAGGAAACAGGAGTATTCTTTGAAGAAGTCTCATAACTCAGAAGTTGGCAAATCACAACGGAAATCTGTGTTTAATAATTGGATATTATTTATTTGGACACTTTGAAATTAACCTACATTTCATGTGCAGCTTATAATCTGAAGCACACCAACTGGAAAGTACCAGTGCTCATAAACATTGGTGAAATTGTCGGCTTCTTAAAAACGGACATGGGTAAGATCTTCCTCACACCTTAAAAACAGAGGATGGAACAGGATTCAGGAATTCCGTTGAAAATGACTACAAAAGATTTTGAAAGACTTCTACAGACAGCTGTGGGGCTTACTTTAACAATTTCGGGCTATCAATTTCTGCTTCCCTTAGTTTTCCAATCACAGCTCACATTCATAATTCACTGCATGTTCTTTGGACAATGGGCAGTGAGTTTTCTGGTACCACGCACCACGGAATTTGAATCCCTGCCAGACGTCATGGATGTCGAAGACCCATAGAGGTCTCTGTACCATCGCGCCGTAATCTGTGGCGGCGCGCGCCTCCTGGCCCGCATTTAGAGTGAGGGCGCCACAGTGGAACACGTGGTTGCAGCGGCCAATAGCAGCATCCCCAATCAAGTACTTAAGTGCCTGCCTGTCACTCAACCTGCCAGTCTAACCTCACATGTGTCCCCGAACATATCGCCTCGCATTAGACAGTGTATTGACTTTTGTGTTGCTTTACGAGTGGACGTGGTTGTCTTGTTTGGTTTGTGACTCTGTTCTTGTTTTGTGTTGTAAGGTCCTTCGTTGGTCGTGTCCATCCTCTCCCGTTGTGTTGTTGTTCATGGGCCGCTCCGCGGGTCCCGCCACATTTCTGTCACTACAACCCCGCGATTGTTCCGGTCGCCATTACAACAAGTTTCTTAACTTCAAAGTATTGTAAGCAACTGTTCGTGAACAACTGCACAGTGAATAAACATGTGAATCCAGAATCTCTGGCTTTTAAGTTTTTATGCAAAAAGTAAAAGGTTCCCTGATAAGATACTTCAGTATATGATGCAGTGCTGCTTGGTTTATATAAAGAAAGTTTTTTCAGCAGCACAGTAGTGACAACTTCAGCTTTCTACTTCCACTGAATCAAACACAGATGCAATTAAATCATGATACCCTCCCAGCACTGACATGAGATGTCACTACAAATGCCAATTAAATATGGAACAGATAACATTCAGATAACATACCTTATCTGAAAGCCCTAAATCTCTTCTTTCTTATCAACATCTTATCTTTTGTTACAATATATAAAAAAAGTTACCTTTATCCAAAATGGCCAGTGTCCAGAACGTTCAAATATTAGAATAAAATCCTTTCAAACATCCAGTGCTGCTGTCTAGTAGCTCTGATTGTTCTGCTTCCAAATAATATGTACTTATACTAGAATAACTTGGTAGTTCATGAAATACTTCAATTAGAAAAATTGAGTTCCCAGAAAATTGTTGACAGGCTTTGCTAAAAATTGAGGATAAAAGGACATACCTAAACTTCTGCTGCATAACACAGAACCCACCAGGATAGATTACTACACACCTTAAACATGCTGAGTTGCAGGCAGGCACAACAAAAAGACTGTTACAGATTTTGAGCTTTTGGCTAAAGCCGTCATCAGAAAAGAAAAACACACACATACACGATCCCTATCTCTGGCTGCTCAGTCCAGAGTGCTAAATTGCTAAAATTCAACAAAGCCCCAGAGCCCAACTGAATCCCACACAAATTACACACAGAATTTGCAACTGAGTTAGCCCCTCTTTTAAGTATAATATACCACACATCCATCAAACAAAGGCTGCCCCTTCACTGAATGGTCAGCACATCTGACTGCCATGCAGTGGGCCCTAGTTTGATTCCCAGCCGGATTGGAGATTTTCTCCACTTGGGGACTGGGTGCTTTGTTGTCCTCGCTGTCTCTTCATTATTTGCCCAATGTGGTGTCAGCTGAAAAAACTTGCAACTTGGGGGCCTAGCTTCCCCAGGTGGAGACTCACGGCCAGCAATGCCATACAACAATTTCATTTGATTGGGGGAAAAAAAAACTATGCCCAGTAGTTGAAAGAAAGCATGGGTCACACCCAATGACAAGAATGGCAGCAGAAGTGATTCACAAAACTACTGCCCAATATCCTCAACATCAATTTGTTGTACAATATTCAAACATATTATGAGCTCAAATATGATGAAGTGTCTCAAAGAGAATAACACTTCCATTCCCCTCAGCGTGGATTCCAAAATCATCAATCACATGAAAGAGATGTTGCACTTTTCCCACATGATATTCTGAAAGCTGTGGATGATGACATCAGATGGATGCAGAATGAGGTGTTTAGTGAAATCCATGATCACATTGTTGATCCCTACAAAGGAAATTTTCGTCCTCCATGTACGTCATAACCTGCTAGTGTATTTCTTATTCCAAAATTGTTCAACTTATTGACATGAGAGACACATGTCTATAGCTCTATGCATCTGTTGGACTGCCCTTCTAGAAAACAGGAGTGACTTGCACATTTTTCCAATCACTATGAACACGTCACCCCTTCAGCAACCTATGTTATTTACTACTAGAAGAAGAGCATAATACTCTTCCGTATAAAGTGTAAAATTCCTTCTGCCATGTGCTTCAGAGTGGTTTGCACAGTACACATGTACATATAGATATGTGCAGAGCTGCGTCAAGAGTGGCTACCTGCATGTTGGCAAGTCCCCTGCCACTGAAATTTGCCAATCACAAAGTTAATTTATTTGAGATGCATCTGCCCCCAAACCCCCCCCCCCCCCCTCCCCTTTTCACTTCACTTTCCTGTGCTCCGAATGATGGTGTTCAACCCTAATTGCTCAGGGAATATCATAGGTACTCTGTATGCCATCCCCTATCCCAAACAGCAACTGGTGTCTTGGTGGATGGCAAAACTGTTGTTCCCTAATATCATGTAAACCTGCATTTGGCCTTTCTGCCTCTCGGCAGAGTCTCAAGTCTTGCAAACATCTGTAAAGTTAACATCACTATTAATTAAATGCAACTGGCATTTTGATTGCAGAAGGGGTATGATGACATCGACTCAGTATCTTGGTGAGTATGCTACGTATGAGGCAACAAACATATTACAAACTGTTCAGGTGCCAGTAGTGGTGAAGCATAATCACAATACATGTCACTAAAGTGCTATATTCATCTGCAAAATTAGAAGGAGTAAAACAAAGATGTGAAAAACAATTGATTTTGTTTGATACAGTGATATGATGAGCAAGGCCAATCTGAGGGAAATTTATTTTTGTACGCTTCTTTGCAAACCAATAATTCAAGTCAAAAATATTTCACAAAATCAACAGAGAAAACAGATGTATATCAGGAATCAGGCATATACCAACTAAAATGTAATATATATATATATATATATATATATATATATGATAAAAGAAATGTGGTTTAAGCCATGAGAACATTTAAAACCAGAAGCCATGAGAACATTTAAAACCAGATATAAAGAACATGTAAGAGCATGGTAGTACAGGATAAATCACTCAACTGTACCAAACACTTACACCAACACCAACATAAAATTAGCACCATAGACACAGACATTGAAATAATAAGGATAAACAACAAGAAATACCTTCTTATTTTATATACAGAAACCATAAGAGAAAAAAAAAACAACTCATAAGTGATCTGGCCAACCTGGCAAACCAAACAATTTTTAAATTAATAGACTGTTTCAATACAGACACATCACCACACCTCTACCTGCATCATCCACTCACTAACCTCCCCCCTCCCTCTCTCACCCCATTAGTTCCCGTTAATGACTACTATCTCCTTCCAGTTGCTTTCCCCCATCCCCCCCTCAAAAAACCTGAACCACTACTCCCCCCCCCCCCCCCTTGAACTAACATCTTTGATGAACATTTGAGACATCATCACTAATTTACACTTGCATCAATCCCCCCCACACACACACAATAACAGATTTGTATTCTCATATTGCAATATGTAAAACCTACACGGAAAAGAAACAAACACAAACATTGTGCTGGGTGCAGAACACATAAAACTACAATACTTTCCTCTCGTGAAGTTTTAAAAAAGCAAGGAGAAATGGAAATAACATATATGCAGCAGCAGAAAAAGTGGAACACACCTCAATATCCATTAACAAAGAAGGAAAAAGCGGTGGTTTGCAGAACATATAAATAAGAGGCAAACATACAGTAAGGAAATTACAAGTCAATTTTATAAAGAAATACTGTTTTACGCACACAGATGCTTTATGTATCCACATTTCCAGAAGATGCTTTATAAATAAAAAGCAAAACACATTTGGCGAAAAGTACCTTTTATGTCCAGTAAACTTAATATGGAAAAACAAATAATAATTGATTATTTTTGCATGTCTGTCAGTACATAATGATGGAAAGCAAAACACAACACCAAAAAATGATAAATCTATAGTAATGAAATTCTGGGAATCCATTTGTCCTTTTTTCCCCCTAAGGTAAGTCTTTCCGCTCCCGGGATTGGAATGACTCCTTACCCTCTCCCTTAAAACCCACTTCCTTTCGTCTTCCCCTCTCCTTCCCTCTTTCCTGATGAGGCAACAGTTTGTTGCGAAAGCTTGAATTTTGTGTGTATGTTTGTGTTTGTTTGTGTGTCTATCGACCTGCCAGCGCATTTGTTCGGTAAGTCACCTCATCTTTGTTTTTATATATAACATATTTAAGAGATTAACATTGCAGGATCACAGGTTAATACAAGCGCAAGATAAGCCATTGCAAATGTGAAATGTCGGTGCATTAATAACTGGTGTAACCATCAGAATTTTCAATGAAAGCATGCAAACATGTATGCGCTGTGTTGTACAGGTGGTGTATGTCAGTTTGTGGGAGAGACTCCCATGCCTGTTATGATTGGTCAGTCAATACACGGAAGGTCAATGCTGGTTGTGGATGACACTGGGGCTGTCATACAATGATATCCCATACGTGCTCGATTGGAGACAGATCTGGTGATGGAGCACGGCAAGACAACTTGTCGACGCTCTGTAGATCATGTTGGGTTACAACAGGGATATGTGAGTGAGTGTTATCCTGTTGGAAAACACCGCCAGGAATGCTGTTAATGAATTGCAAGAGCAACAGGTCGAATCACCAAACTGATGTACAATTTTGCAGCCAGGGTGCTGTCGCATGAAATTTCGCCTCAGACTATGACAGCAGGTTTAGGTACAGTGTGTCCAGACACAAGACAGGTTGGGTCCAGGTACTCAACTAGGCTCCTCCTAACCAACACACAGCCATCACTGGTAACAATGCAGGATCAGCTTTCATCAAAAAACACAACAGACCCCATGTTGCCCTCCAATGACACAACTGAATTCACAAATGGCAGTGGTTTGGGGTCAGTGAAATGTGCGCTCCAGGTCATCTGGCTCAGAACTGTCCTAGAAGTAATTGATTTGTAACAGTTCGCTGTGTCACTGTGGTGCTGACTGCTGCTCAAATTGCTGTCGCAGATGTGGAACAATGGGACACAGCCATATGCTGAGCACAATGGTCTTCCCTGTGAGTAATGTCAGATGGGTGTCCAGAGCCCGATCTTCTTGTGACCATATGTTCTCGTGACCACCACTACCAGCAGTCATATACAGTGGCTACACTCTTGCCAAGTCTTTCTCAGAAGGAACGTCCAGCTTCTCGTAGCCCTATTACACAACCTCATTCAAACTCAGTGAGCTGCTAATGATGGCGTCTATGTCGCCTTAAAGGCGTTCTTGACTAAAATCAACTCACCGTGTCCAGTCTCAGAAGTAACTAACGCTCATGACCATTACAGTGTCTATTTAAAGCAAACCTGATTTACTCCCTCATAATTCATAATGGCACTACTAATCCCACTCTTATGCAAGTGGTGTGAAATTTGAACAGACGTCATCCTTCAAATGTAGAAACAAACCTACCAACTTTTGTTTATGTTCCACAACTCCTTCTCAGTGTAGCGATTTCTTTTGCCAGTGTATACAAAATTTTTGTTTCATATGCCGAGGTATCTCCCCAAGTAACTGGCAGGTCAGCCACAGACATTGAACCCTGCCCCATGAGCACTGTGTAAACTCCAAATCAGAATCAACTTTGATTTTGTTTATTGCAAAAATGTTAGTTAGTGTACATAAAAAGGCAGAGTTCTTTCTTCTTCTTTTGCAGAATAAGTAAAAGACAGTTCTAATGAGAATCTCAAATGAGAAACATATTACCTAGATGAGTCATCTGCATTTACTTCACTGACTTTTGTTATTCCTCCTCCCTCCATGCGTAATAAACAGCCTTGGATCTCTCAACTGGACATTAGCACTTTTTACAACTCTAATGATGAAATGGTGGAATAGCTGTGCAATAACATAGACAAGAATTTATAAAAAAAATATCAAATTACAACTTTACCATAGTTAATTATGTGGTCTAGTTCAAATTTAAAGCAGTCACTTACTCACTCATATTATGTGGCATTTGTCACTCTACAGAACGCCTGACAGATACTAACAGCAATTGTGCCATGAAAATTACAATACGAGGAAGGACAGCAAATAGTGAAATTTTACTTATTGTGTGTATGTAGTATATTAGGAATGAGACATCATGAACTGTGTAGGTGATTTGAGAAGACACAGGGTGCAAAAACTAGTTTACAGAGGCGCCACCTGTGACATCAACAGTGGTGCTAATCTCGACGGGCATGGAGTCGGCGTGAGCTCAGATGACAGATACGGGTATGTCATTTCATGCTGCACTACTATGTGCCAGTGTTCGTCAACCGTAACAGCTGGCGAGTGGTGGTGTGCCAGTCACTTGGAAACCTGTGTCCTGATATTTTCAGTTGGTCAAAGAGACAGAGAACTGCTGGCCAGGGCAACAGCCAAAAACCCTCTGTATTGAGGTAGGTCGGGACAGCAAGGGCAACAGGCAGTCTTGTGTTATATTGCTAAAACACGAGATCACGTACACCTTGAAGCTAGGGCATAGGTGCTGGTCTTAACACAACAGAAATGTAATGGCTACCATCCCGAATCAGGGGTGATTTAAGTTGTACGCCCAATAGCAGTACATACCATTACCCCTCCGACAAAGGAAAGCCGTGGGTTTCTGTTTGTTCTCCTCAGAATTACCACATGTGGATACATGGATCGTGAAGCTGTGTGCAAAACAACAACATGGTGCCACTCCCGTGTCCAGCATTGCCATCAATTGCACCAATGGTGATGTGCTGATGGGATCTGCAACAATGTTCGCTCTGCTGACAGTTTGCAGTGCACCAGGTGTCGATACATTGTCCGTGAGCATACTTGTCGTGCTGCATACAAGTCAGGTACAGGCCGTGGCTATACAATCCTTCACAGCTGAACAACACGTCTCTCCTCTCGGGCACTACAGATGTGGGGCCACTCACTGCATGACTTTGAGTACAGCCCTCCTGAAGTCAAAGATTCCGTAGTTGCACGACAGCTGACAGATCCCTACTGACACGAGCATCTGTATTGAGAAATGATAAACTGGTCTCGATATGGCACAATGCTGCTGATGTCAAATTCGGACAAGTGTTAGTACAGTTTCTTCTTCATACACAAGGCATATCACAGTCTTGTGACAAACACCCAACATCCAAATGCAGTTTCTGAATGAGAAACCCACTGTTTGATCATCCTTTACATACAGCATGTAGAACTCTTTACTCCTACCTACTTCATGTGATTGGCCTGAAATATTAATCACTTTCAAATTAAAGAACATAGTACACTTTGAACATATTTGATGCTTGTTGGTACTGATGCACAACTGTGCCCAGATATGATGGAACGTTTCCTTTGTCTTTATTTCCCTAATGGGGGGAGTTGGCAATAAGCCATTGAAACAGTCAATCTGTAACTTTTGTACCTTGCCAGGTTTCCTGCTTTTCTTACTTTTTCTTACAGTTATCATACAATACTGATGCTGCCAGGGTCCTCCTATTCAGTACCCTTGAACAATGAGACTGCTTTTCCCTGTGGATTTTGATCCATTGCCTCCTAGATGCTAAATAAGATTTTTCTTGTTCCAGTGGAACACTCTGAGAAGTTGAACTCAATGTATGTATAACTGTAACTTCTCTTACCCCACGAAGCAAACGACTCCACCCAGCACGTAGAAGTGCCAGTCTGCAGCCTGTATCACCAACAGCACACCAGTATGATTCCAGTCTGCACAAAGCATCAAAAAACCTCCCAAAAGTGAGGTGCTTCCTACTTACCAACTACATTAACCAACCAATATATTTTGTTAGTCAACGGATATCAAGGACATTGAACATCTCATTGTATGAATAATATGTTACACCTCAATGACTCACTATGTGTGTGTGAGCTGTGCAAGCATGAATGTGTGTGTGTGTTTTCTGTATTTGGAGGAGGACTGTGTCCAATAGCATGGTCTACTCTTAAATGTGCCTGTCTGCTGTTCAACACATCTTCTACATGGTGAGTAGAGCACTGTTATTTTTACATCCAGGAGTTTCCACTGTTGGATGACAAAGCATGTCACTGAAATACTGCACATAATAGACAGAACTCTCCAGTGTACCCAAGGAGACTGTGTGTGATACCACTAGTGGTGAAACAAGGCAGCTTGCACAGAGGTGTTAGGTGGAGCAAAAGCCGTGGAGAGTGCTGCTACGTACCTGAGGCAGCTTCTACCGCAGCTGCAGGCCGGGCGCACTGACCTGCAGAGCTGATGCTCTCCGAGCGGCCCTTCACCACCAGCCGGCGATACACGTCGTCCAGCGGGTGCTCCCACCGAGACTCGCCGGTCTTGAAGTTGAAGTAGTACCACGACTGCAACTCCTCGTCGTAACTGAAACAGTGACAAAAAGGTAACCGGGTGTGTGAAACAGCGCACATCTGAAGCAATCCAAAAAATACTCTCTTGTTCTACTTCACACATCAACTTTACTAGCACAAAATAGGGGGCAGAAAACTGGAAAAGAACTACCATCCCATCAAATTACTGCCAATATTTCCAAAATTTTTCAAGAACATAACGAACACTAGGCTTCGTACCTACTTAGTACAGGAAAACAATCCGCCTCTGTAGCACAGTGGTAGCGTTACTGCCTACCACGCAAGGGGGTCCGGGTTCGATTCCCGGCAGGGGACTGGGCGTTGTGTGTCCTTCATCATCATCGACACGCAAGTCGCCGAAATGGCGTCAACTAAAAAGACTCGCAATACGGCGGCCGAACCCCAAAGGGGATATCCCAGACAATAAATGCCATACTATCATTTCATTTGACAGCAAAACACACTAAACATTCTAAGACAAAAACATTATGCAACAAAAAGGAATTATGTAAATGGGACCGAAATCTGTAGACCTTACGAGGGACACCGTACCAAATTCTGTCGAATCAGTGTGTTACATCGACTAAATCTAGAGCTGGTTGGAGGGCCCTGCACATAATTCTCCAAATATTCTTGCTAGCCAATGTAGAGTTTGGCAAGCACAGAGACAAACAGTAGAAATTCTCGTTGTGTGCAGGTAGGCATTGTCTTGCTGAAGTGGAAGCTCAGGATGGCTTGTCACGATGCATAACAAAACGGGGCATAAAATATCGTCGTCATACTACTGTGTTGAAAGTGTGCTGTGGGTGACAACCAAAGTGGTGCTCCTATGAAAAGAAATGGCACACCGTATGGCACGTCACAGTGGGGTTGGTATACCAGCGCTGTCTGGGGCATCTGCAGACACGTCTTTGGCCTGGAATCTCGTTAACGGGAGTAGAAGTATCTTCAGTAATGAGTCCCTGATGACCAGCAGACTTGTCTTGAGATGCCCTGGACAACAGTGCGATACCAACCCGACTGTCGCCTGCCATACCGCCCGACAACTGGGAGTGATGGTCTAGCGTGCCATTTCTTTTCACAGCAGGTCCTCTTTGGTTGTCACCTGTGGCACCTTTGCAGCACTCTATGCTCTGATTTGTTGCCCTTGATGGCAAGCAATCCTGTACTTACATGTCAGCACTGAGGTCGAACTCGGGACCTTTGCCTTTCACAGACAAGTGCTCTGATGAGTCGGCCACCAAAGCACGGATCATGACTTGTTCTCACAGTTGCAAGTTTTGCAGGAGAAATTTTGTAAAGTTTGGGAGATAGGAGACGCGGTACTGGCGGAAGTAAAGTTGTGAGGGCAAGTTGCAAGTTGCACTTGGATAGCTCAGCAAAGGTCCTGAGTTCGAGTCTCGCTCCAGGAGACAGTTTAAGTTGACAGCAGGGGCGCCCGCAGGTTTTTGTCTCTATATATATTCCCAGATTTTATGTTTCTGAACCGTATTCTGCCAATAAATTGTTTTCTTACCACTAATAATTGTTTAAGCGCTTAAAAACACTGCTCATGCAGTGAACGCAGTTGGATTTAAATTAACAGTCCGGAAAAAAACGGTTCACTACACTCAACTGTGTAAACGTGGTCAAATTCACTTACATTACTGTGAAAGCTTCTTTAATGCACTTAACAATAGTGTTCTGCAGCTGCGTAGTGTACTAACTATGAACGATTCTTTCATGTGATACAGCTCTATTTTGGAATAGGCCTACGCATTCTACTATGCTTACTGAATTACTATTGTTTTCTGAAGAGCATTTGTTTCATGGTAAGCCAGATGTTTTCCCCTTATATGCAATTTAGAAATACTGATGCACTTTTAGTACCATGCCAGAGTTATGAACATAAAAAACAATGAATTTACACAACCCTTAACGCAATGCGATGCCGAACCGAGCTGAGCGATGACTAAAGAACAGAAGCTGAAATCGTATCACAGTGGTGGGAGGGAGGGAAGGGTTTTGGTTCAACAATGAAACAGCGCGGTGTCCATTAGACTGCAAGCCAGTGACTTTGAGTTTCGCGCGATCGTTTTGAGCGGTTTTTTGCGATGGATGTGGAAATATTTATGCGATATGTTCCTATTAGAACATAGCAAGACTCATCTAGAACGTTCCGGAAATGAAGGTAGCTCACGCCACACCCTGCTAGATCACGTTCGTTGACAGTAGTACCAATGACGAATATTGCCTACTTCTACAGGCAAGTACCCTCGAACACTTCTTCAGCAAACGAAAAGGAACATAATACAATACGCTAATTTAAATTAGCGTCTGACAATTGTTAACCATTATTTGAAATTTGAAAGAATAAAATTTTGCCGAGCGTGTTTTGTTGTGCAACTGTATTGTGTTGCCAGTTGAGGTTTATGATGAGGTTGGAACCTAGTGAGGTGGGAACAGAGAGCGTGACATTTTAGTAGCCTATAAGTCAATATTTTCGAGATGGAACTCTCACCATGGGTACCATTCTTAATGGGACCACGTATACATGTAGTAGTTTGTCGATCGGCAGATTCGCTTTATTTTATTATAGCTTATTAGTAATGCCCAGAGTTTGTTAACATGTAAACGGTATTTCCTTATCAGATATGCATTGTTTACAGTTACTAAAATCTCGAATATTCCGGCTATAGATATCTATCTTTAATTTTGTATTTTTCGTCATATACGAGGGCAGTTCAATAAGTAATGCAACACATTTTTTTTCTGAAACAGGGGTTGTTTTATTCAGCATTGAAATACACCAGGTTATTCCCCAATCTTTTAGCTACACAACACTATTTTTCAACGTAATCTCCATTCAATGCTACGGCCTTACGCCACCTTGAAATGAGGGCCTGTATGCCTGCACGGTACCATTCCACTGGTCGATGTCGGAGCCAACGTCGTACTGCATCAATAACTTCATCATCATCCGCGTAGTGCCTCCCACGGATTGCTTGCTTCATTGGGCCAAACATATGGAAATCCGACGGTGCGAGATCGGGGCTGTAGGGTGCATGAGGAAGAACAGTCCACTGAAGTTTTGTGAGCTCCTCTCGGGTGCGAAGACTTGTGTGAGGTCTTGTGTTGTCATGAAGAAGGAGAAGTTCGTTCAGATTTTTGTGCCTACGAACACGCCGAAGTCGTTTCTTCAATTTCTGAAGAGTAGCACAATACACTTCAGAGTTGATCGTTTGACCATGGGGAAGGACATCGAACAGAATAACCCCTTCAGCATCCCAGAAGACTGTAACCATGACTTTATCGGCTGAGGGTATGGCTTTAAACTTTTTCTTGGTAGGGGAGTGGGTGTGGCGCCACTCCATTGATTGCCGTTTTGTTTCAGGTTCGAAGTGATGAACCCATGTTTCATCGCCTGTAACAATCTTTGACAAGAAATTGTCACCCTCAGCCACATGACGAGCAAGCAATTCCGCACAGATGGTTCTCCTTTGCTCTTTACAGTGTTCGGTTAGACAATGAGGGACCCAGCGTGAACAAACCTTTGAATATCCCAACTGGTGAACAATTGTGACAGCACTACCAACAGAGATGTCAAGTTGAGCTCTGAGTTGTTTGATGGTGATCCGTCGATCATCTCGAACGAGTGTGTTCGCACGTTCCGCCATTGCAGGAGTCACAGCTGTGCACGGCCGGCCCGCACGCGGGAGATCAGTCTTGCTTGACCTTGCGGCGATGATGACACACGCTTTGCCCAACGACTCACCGTGCTTTTGTCCACTGCCAGATCACCGTAGACATTCTGCAAGCGCCTATGAATATCTGAGATGCCCTGGTTTTCCGCCAAAAGAAACTCGATCACTGCCCGTTGTTTGCAACGCACATCCGTTACAGGCGCCATTTTAACAGCTCCGTACAGCGTTGCCACCTGTCGGAAGTCAATGAAACTATACGAGACGAAGCGGGAATGTTTGAAAATATTCCACAAGAAATTTCCGGTTTTTTCAACCAAAATTGGCCGAGAAAAAAAATGTGTTGCATTACTTATTGAACTGCCCTCGTAGATACTGTATCGTAGATTATTTTTCAAGGAAGATATCATTTCTTTACGTTTGTGTTTAACGTCCCTTTATGACTGATTCTTTTATTATGTAATGAACGAACAATGGGCATGCCTTCAGGAAAAACGCCTAAATGTTGCTCAAGAATGCATTTGTAAAAGTTAACAATAAACTGCTGGTTCATCTGATTATTCTCATTCTTGCCTCACTTGCTGTTGTTAATTTCTACGTGTGGGTGTAGAAATAAAAATAAAGATACTTCGTAGGCAATAGCTGTAAGAGGCATATATAACAATTTTGCACATCTTCAACGAACGAGATTTCTTTAAGAAAAACACAATTTTTAAATTTATCATCCTTTTTTAATTTTAGTTCGATTCTCCTTTAAAGTTTTTCATTGGTCTAGTTCATCCTGCAATTCTGTTTACATACGTTTTATATCATTTTATCGATATTTTCCGGTTATTTTAGTGGTAATTTTACAGGTATTTTAAATCATACATAACTGAGCCCTAAAGTTACAGGTATTTTTTATATTCGTAAACTGAATGAATTCTCACTAGGGGCAACTGCCCCCACATCATCTGATATGCACCCTTAACAACATCGGATGCCATGATAATATGGAGGCTGTCAAACTCTTGAGCTTCATGATAGACAGGAAATTAACAATGAACGAACACTGCTTGAATATAGGCCTGCAGTGCTCCTGTCTTTTGCTTGATGTGATTATTCGGAGAGCTTTTTTCTGTAGAATTAGCACATCCTTACAACCTGCAGAATGTCCCCATAACAGTAGGCCATAATTGATGTGGCTATGGAATAGGGCATAATATACTGATATGAGATATTGGTCACTCGATATACCTTTTAACCTCCTCAGAAGGTATATTACACGGGAGAGCTTGGAGCACACGTACACTGCGTGTTCGTTCATTGTTAGTTTCCTTTCTATCATGAAGCCCAACAGTTTGACAGCCTCCGCATTATCATGGCATCCGATGTTGTTAAGGGTGCATATCAGATGTTGGGTTTTTTCTTCATTCATTTTCATTTTATTTTTGATGAGCCATTCTTTAATGTTTTGGAAGAGTACATCTGTTTCTTGGGGTGATTCTGCAGCAGTTCTTCCTTTGGCAAAAAGGGTGGTGTCATCAGCAAACTGTAACATATTGCTGTTATAACCCATATCATTGACATAAATAACGAACAGGAGAGGCCCTATGATGGACTTTTGGGGTACTCCATGTTCCAGTTTTTGTTCTTGTGATGTTGCTCCATGAATTGATACCACTTGTCTCCAGTTTTCCAGACAAGACTGAAAAGTTGCCAGAACAACACCTGCGACACCGTAACACTTGAATTTATTGTGCATTATCATGTGGGAAACGCAATCAAATGCCTTGCTAAGATCATAGAGTGTCAGTGCCACACTTTCTCTGTCTTCGAGAGTTTGTCTTATTTTTCTGTTTTAAGTCCAGTGCTGCCGTAAATGTTGACTTTCCCTTGCGAAAACCATGCCGTGTGTCCTGGAAGAGCTTATTTACTTCAAAATAATTCTGTAACTGGAGTTTCGTAACAGACTCAATAACTTTAGCTAGAATAGGAATGATAGAAATTGGTCTGTAGCTGGACACTTCACATGGGTCACCTTTTTTGTAGATTGGTACTGTCCGTGCTAGTTTAAGAAGTTTTGGGAAGACACCAGAGTATAAGCATTTGTTAATTGCTATAGATAATGGCTGAGCAAGTTCTAGAATAATTGTGCAAGACATACCATAGATATCTTCGCTCTCTGAGTTCTTGTATGACTTAACTGTTGTTACGATTTCCTTAGGGTGCACTTCCTTCCAGTTTTCAAAAGTGCTACTGGTTATGTTTCTCATGCGACTTGTGGGGACTAAGCCTGAGTCAGGTATTTCATTAATAGTATCTTTCACTATCCTAACAAAGTACTGATTGAAGGCTACCGGAATTTAAAACTGAGGTGGGCTTTTTTCTGCACTCGTTTACCAGATTCCAAGCTGCTTTGCATGGATTGTGAGCTTCTTTAATGAACCTGTCATTGTATCTCTTTTTTGCCTTCCTGCACTTGCTTTCTATAAATTCGTTTGGCTCTTACATAGTTACAACGAAGCAGCTTGTTCAACGAATTCTTTGCAGGAGGTACTTACTCCCATCATCAAAGCATCCAACTTCCCTTCAATTCTATACATCCTCAGTTTCTCGATTATAATGTCCCAATCGAGATTTCAATCTGTTCGGCACGTTAAGACAATAAAACGACGGCTAGAACGCACCAGGTCCTTACTTTCTGGACTGTGGCGCCATCGGTTGACATACATGGAAGGTTCTGTATTCATGGTCGCCGGTAACTTCTTTCTGTTGACTGAAGACCACTTTTTCAATAGGTGTAACCAATGAAACTTCTTGACAGATCAAAATTGTGTCCTGGTATGTAGTTCCAATACGCCAGGCAGTCGCACCGCTGCAGTGTGAAATATTCAATATGGAGTTAACCATTTGTCCATTAGTAATATTGCGCTCGGGCCTAGAGTTTCATCGGCGAAAGGTTGCTTCAAAACTTCAAACGTTTTCGTAAAGGTTTTGCTCGCTTTTGCGGAAAATTTCGCATCGCATCGTTGCTCCTAATATCCGAAATGGCAACAAACGCCACAAATAACTACGGCCCGGAAACCAATCATGGTATCAACAACGCTTGGCAATGAGTTACAGTATTTCCGGAGTCCGTAATTAATGCTGTGCCGCCAACGACATGTCGCAAGTTTCTTCTAGGTACAAAATAATCAAATAAAACCGATCTTCGTGTACTACGTGAGAAAGAATGTGTGGACTCACCACGGCTTCCAACCCGGCGGTAGCGCTTGCATGAGACCATCCCGCGCCAGGTGCAGCAGATGCGGCTCGCTATCCGGATCGATGCCGATCTTCACTGCGTAGTCGTGAACCTCTGCAACAATAAAGCACACACTGTGTAAACGTGGTGTACATTTCAAACGCAGTGTTGGCGCATTATCGATACCGATTAGGATTTTGGCATCGATATTACTTAATATCGAGATTAAATGATGAACTTAAAAAATGGCTTAAAAGGAACATAACAAGTTCGGCATAAAGTACAGAAATAACAAGCGTTACGAAACGCAAAATGTCTTGTCTACTGGGTGTAAAAATTTGAGAACAGTGTAATATACAGCTGAAGTACAAAGGACATTTTTTGTAGCTTTGGATAGACAGTATACCTACTAACAATTTCATACTTCCAATGTATCTCGTTTAAAACCTAAAATACGATACTCCAGATAGTAACAAAAATTATGGTAGTCGGTCTTTTTCTGTTACAGTTTGCAAATTATTTTCTTTAATGCACGTTTGTGGACCTACAGTTCATTCCATAAATAAAATATAACTTCACTGTTTTCCTATAATTAATTGTTTTTCCTCAGCGGGAGACGAAATACAAAAAAAGACCTGGAGGTTTTTCATTGCCTTCGAACATGCTACAGCATATTGAACGTCGGACTGTATCGTCGTTATGAATGAAGTTAAAAACGTTTAGTTTAAATAATAAAAAAAATGTCGGTAATTGTAACAAGCAGTGTGATACTTTTTAGCCGCGTTCTCACTCTCAGCTACAATGCCTGACAAAAAGTGAAGAAGGATGAAACTAAATGAAACCTCACGGTCTGAGAGGGTTCATGATGTCATTTCAGAGATTACAAAACCGAGTCAAATTTACAAAGAGCTTGACGGTACGAGCATATTCATCAGTACCATGTTGCAGCCCATCTGACCTGGATGCATGCACTGATTCGATTGGGAAGGGTGTCATAAAGCCGTTGTCTCTTGCCCTGAGGCAAAAATGTTCTAACTGGTGCTTGATATTCTGGATGCTGGCACTGAAGCTGGTTCCACGACATATACTACTGGCCCTTGAAATTGCTACACCAAGAAGAAATGCAGATGATAAACGGGTATTCATTGCCATAGATCCCGAGAAATCAGTACCCACAACCCACAACAACCACCTCTGGCCGTAATAACGGCCTTGATACGCCTGGGCATTGAGTCAAACAGAGCTTGGATGGCTTGTACAGGTTCAGCTGCCCATGCAGTTCATCAAGAGCAGGGACTGGCGTATTGTGATGAGCCAGTTGCTCGGCCACCATTGACCAGACGTTTTCAATTGGTGAGAGACCTGGAGAATGTGCTGGCCAGGGCAGCAGTCGAACATTTTCTGTATCCAGAAAGGCCCGTACAGGACCTGCAACATGCGGTCGTGCATTATCCTGCTGAAATGTATGGTTTCGCAGGGATCGAATGAAGGAGAGAGCCACGGGTCGTAACACATCTGAAATGTAACGTCCACTGTTCAAAGTGCCGTCAATGCGAACAAGAGCCGACCGAGACGTGTAACCAATGGCACACCATACCATCACGCCGTGTGGTACGCCAGTATGGCGATGACGAATACACGCTTCCAATGTGCGTTCACCGCGATGTCGCCAAACACGGATGCGACCATCATGATGCTGTAAACAGAACCTGGATTCATCCGAAAAAATGACGTTTTGCCATTCGCGCACCCAGGTTCGTCGTTGAGTACACCATCGCAGGCGCTCTTGTCTGTGATGCAGCGTCAAGAGGAACCGCAGCCGTGGTCTCCGAGCGTCTTGCAGACGTCCCCATCTGTTGACTCAGTGATGGAGGCGTGGCTGCACGATCCATTACAGCCATGCGGATAAGATGCCTGTCATCTCGACCGCTAGTGACACGAGGCCGTTGGGATCCAGCACGGCGTTCCGTATTATCCTCCTGATTCCACCGATTCCAAATTCTGCTAACAGTCATTGGATATCGACCAACGCGAGCGGCAATGTCGCGATACGATAAACCGCAATCGACATAGGCTACAATCCGACCTTTATCAAAATCGGAAACGTGATGGTACGCATTTCTCCTCCTTACACGAGGCATGACAGCAACGTTTCACCAGGCAACGCGGTCAACTGCTGTTTTTGTATGAGAAATCGGTTGGAAGCTTTCCTCATGTCGGCACGTTGTAGGCGTCGCCACCGGCACCAACCTTGTGTGGATGCTCTGAAAAGCAAATCATTTGCATGTCACAGCATCTTCTTCCTGCCGGTTAAATTTCGCGTCTGTAGCACGTCATCTTCGTGGCGTAGCAATTTTAATGGCCAGTAGTGTATGTTCAATTGGGGACCAATCTGGGGATCTTACTGGCTACAAGAGCACCTCACCAACATGTACACAGTTCATAGAGACCTATGCCACGTGTGGGCGAGCACCTTTTTTTTTGTTGAAAAACGGCACTACGATACTGCCGCACGAGAGGCAACACATGAAGACCGTTCTGCCGGCAGAATTCCCGCAGTCACTAACATCCGTGACCTGAAGGTGTACCCAATGGTTCCCCACACTATGATGCTAGGAGTAAAGCCGTCGGCACACGGACCGTGCTGTCGAACGTTAACGTTGAGCGTGCCAAGTTCAACGTGCTGGAACGCTCAGGAACGATGCGACTTGGGCATACGGTACGTGGGCCCCAAAGTGATATACACGATCGCAACACACTCCAGCTGCAGTTCGTAAATCACGCTGTTTACTCAATGGGCGCACCTAAAATTCGCATGCTAGCTCTATTAAAACGCACATTTACTCCATCGTCCACGAAAAGGAAAGTACCATGTCCAGTCAATAAGGACACAGGCTTATAAAAGTTCCATTACAAACAGTGCATTACAAATTTGGAATACTTCTCCGCATAAGATAAACATTATTTCATCATTCCCACATTTTAGTAAAATCCCAAGGTCAGTCTTACTTGATAACTGTTCCTACTCAGTAGCAGAATCTTTGCAACATGTATATTACGAAGCGTAAAAGAAAAAGGAGCAAAATATCTTTATACAAGTAGCGCAAGCTGTCCTGTAGATTAAGCCAATCAAACAAAGTCACCCCTCAAAAAAAAAAAAAAAAAAAAAAAAAAAAAAAAAAAAAAAAAAGGTTAACTTGTATTTACATAACATCAAATATTATAGTATATAATTATTTTGATCTAATAATAAACTATCAGAACCTAATAAAAACGCGAATTTTAGGGAAAAAAATTTGGTAGTGTCAAGTGGCGTACTACCGCACCACCCAACAACTCATTAGAGGACATTGACGCTACTCACTACGCTAAACCAACACCACACCATGTGAACTTAATCTTCTTATCTTAACCCTTGCTGAAAACCTTAATCGTAGATCTGTTACTAATTGAAATTTAATTATAACAAATTGTACCAAGAACAATACGTTTTGGGTGCATCTTCAGTGTGTCGCTGCCTTCAAATAGCCTACTCTCATAATACGCAAGTTACAATAATTCTTTTGCCACGAATATGATGTCACTCATTATTTTATTGGAACGAATCACACAGTTAACAACGGGTTTTCTCGTGATTCTCAATTTGCTGGTGCCCAGAAACGGCATGTATACATATAAACTTGAAATGAATGCCAATATGGCACCTGACAACTCTGTACTGAAGGGAGACGGCGTGCTTGTGACGTAGGTGGCGTTGTGCCCTCTCATTGGTCAACGCTCAGACGCACCCTCAGAATATCTGACATGCCAGATATTGCTCTGCACGTTCGGAAAGACTCCCGAGCGTTCTATTCCACGCTATGACGCCAGAAACTCGGCACGCTCAACGCTCAACGTTCTGATGCACGGTCCGTGTGCCGACGGCTTAACGATGGTATTCCTCTCAAAAACGTTGGAAAAATCAGAACTCTCCCAAGTCGCCGCCACAACCGTCGACAATGGCCATATGGGATAGTGCAGAAAAGTGATTCATCGCTGGGCACAATGCGACACCATTCATCATCAGGCCATGCTTCCCACTCCAGACGCAGCCGTTTGTGTCGTGGTGTTAACAGCAGCATAAGCATGGGACCGTAATTTCATCGTCTGGCTGCTGCTAGTCTCTGACCATTGGTTTGGGATGACATGCAATGTCGTAAGGAGTCCATTTATTTGTTCTCGGATAGCAGGCACAGATGTGAATGGCGCACTACGTACTTGGTGAACAATACATCAATCCTCTCTTGTCGGTAAGCCTCTGTATTGGCTCTAATTTTCTCTTCATGGTCAATAAGGAAGATGTATGTGGGGGGTTGGGGGGGAGGGGGGGGATTAGCAACGACCTTGCCGCAGTGGGTGCGCTGGTTCCCGTCATATAACCGAAGTTAGGCGCTGTCGGGCGTGGTCGGCTCTTGGATGGGTGACTATCCGTGCCGCCATGCGCTGTTGCCATTTTTCGGGGTACACTCAGCCTCGTGATGCCAATTGAGGAGCTACTCGACCGAATAGTAGCGGCTCCGGTCAAAGAAAACCATCATAACGACAGGGAGAGCGGTGTGCTGACCACACTCCCCTCCTGTCCGCATCCTCACTGAGGATGACACGGCGGTCGGATGGTCCCTATGGGCCACTTGAATCTTCTCTATCAGTGCTACCCGACAGAGATCACAGATAGATGAACAATACGGAAAGAACCGGGTGAACAAGCACCTTATAAGCTACTTCTTTTGCGGATGAGTTACATTTCCTTCAGATTCTGTCGATGAATCTGAATCTGGTGTCTGTTTCTCCCACCTTCTGTTTTATGTGGTAATTCCACTTAAGGTCGCTCTGGATAGTTACGCCTAGACATGTTACGGCAGACGCTATCTCCAGCTGTTTGTCATCAATTGTGTAGTTTCACAGTAGTGGATTTCTTTTCCTGTGTATGTGCAGTATGTTACATTTATTTACGTTCAGGTTCAACTGTCAGAGCCTGCACCATTCATCAATTCTCTGCAGGTCGTTCTGCTAATTTTTACTATCTTCTGGCGTTGCTGCTTTGGTATAGACAATTGCAACATCTGTGAATAGCCTTAAAGAGCATCCGACCTTTTCTGCTAGATCATTTATATATATCGTGAACAGCAAAGGTCCTAACTTCCCTGTGGTAATCCAGATATTACTTTTACATTTGCCGATTTAGTACCGTTAAGAGTGACGTGTTGAGTTCTATCTGCAAGAAAGTCTTGAACCCAATTCCAAATCTGCTCTGATACACCGTAAGCTCGTATTTCTTTCATTAAACGGCAACGCGGGACGGTGCCAAATGCGTTACTGAAATCAAGGAACACGGCATCAGCCTGAGCGCCGTTGTCCACTGCGCTGTGGATCTCATGAAGGAACAGAGCGAGCCTAGTTTCGCAGGATCTCTGTTTGCAAATCCATGTTGTTTTTTATAGAGGAGATGTTCATTTTCTAAAAACTTCATAATTCTTGAGCATAAAACATGTTCCATAATTCTACAACACATTGACGTCAACAATGTAGGTCTATAATTGTGTGGATCTGTCTTACGGCCTCTCTTAAAAATGGGAATGACCTGCGCTTTTTTCCAGTCGTTAGGTACCTTTCGTTGCTCAAGCGAGCTACGATAAATTACTGCTAGAAGGGGAACTAGTTATTTCGCAAAATATTTATAGAATCTTAAAGGTATTTCACCTGGTCCCGCAATCGGTTATCTCAATATCTGCCATTTCGACGTTCGTACGACTGAAAGTAGGGGCAGTGTTACGATCTTCCACGGTGAAACAACTTCAGAAGACCGAATTCAGTATCTCGGCCTTCTCTCTGTTATCTTCCGTTTCGGTGCAGGCGTGGTCGCTGGCAGAATGAATAGATGATTTTGACCCACTTACTGATTTTTCATACGACCAAAATCTGTTAGGGTTTTTACTCAGGTCGGTTGACAACGTCTTACATTCGAAATCATTGAACGCTTCTCTCATTGCTCTCCTTACGTACATTTTCTCTTCGTTCAGCTTTTGTTAGTCAGCTAGGATTTTACTTCTCTTGAATCTGAGATGAAGTGCTCTTTACGTAGCGCTTTCTAACGCTGCTATGAAACCATGGTGGATCTTTCCCATCCCTTAAAACCTTACCCGGAATATATTGAACCATCAAAAAATTCCGGAACTTTGTCCACAGAATTTTTCTGTACTTACCTTTTACTTATTGTGCATGGTCTCCTTCGAAATGCTCTCGTCCACAACTGACACACGACTTCTAACGCCGTTTCCAATTCCGGGAACAGTCTTGGGACGCCTCTTGCAGGATCGCATGAAGGGCAGACAGCGAATTTTCTTTTATCTATTCTATCGCTGCAAAACTTCGTCCTTCCAACGGGGTTTTCAACTTTGGGAGAAAAAAAAAAAAAAAGAGAGTCCGCAGGCGTCAGGTCTGGAGAGTACAGAGGATGAGGCAGCATAGTGACTCTCTTTTTAGGGCAATAGTCACGCGCCACCAGGGATAAATGTGCGGGTGGGCTATCGCGGAACAAGAGCCACGAATAGTCTCTCCACATTTCAGGCCGTTTCCTTCTCACATTTGCTGTTACATTCCTCTGCAATCTCTCGAGCAGTCAGTCTGCAATCTCTCGAGCAGTCAGTCGTCGATTCGCACGCACAATTTCGTCGACGTTGCTGGCATAAGCATCGTCAGTAGACGTCGAAGGGCGTCCTGGATGAGAGTGAACCATTCGTAACACAGAGTACGGCTTAAGCACTCATCATCGTAGGCTTCCTGCATCATTCGGTGCGTCTCTGTAAAGGTTTTCTTGAGTTTCAAGCAAAATTTAATGAAAACGCGTTGCTTCTATAACTATACCATCCTGAAATTCACAAACTGTGCGACAGCGTTCTACTCAATACAGCATTGAACAATAACTAACAAATATACAACAGAGAAACTTGCGGCAGGTTCATGTTAAACACACGCGTGTTCAGGGATGCCAACCGCATTTCTCCCCAATACGCCTTTCTTTCTTTCGCTACCGCCTTTAATCCGCAGTGTGCGCAGGGTCGGCAGGGTTAAGTACGGAATTGTCGCCGGCCGGAGTGGCCGTGCGGTTCTAGGCGCTACAGTCTGGAGTCGTGCGACAGCTGCGGTAGCAGGTTCGAATCCTGATCATGAAGTAATTAGAAAGACGATAATGCAATTTCTTAATCAATAGCACGCCAGCTGTGACTGCTTCAAGCCACGAGAAACTGCAAGTAAAGACTGTTCACATTTCATAATGCAATATTTTATGACAATGGTCAATCCATGATTCTTACGCCAACTGCGATTGATTAAACAGTAAGCGAAATCTCAAATTCCAACTTTCCCATTGAATAACAACCTCACTTTTATTTTGCTACATCACACCATACACAAAAATCATTAGATGCTTATAGGTCACCATTGTTAATTTTGTCAGTTCTTTTTAGTGCCCAGTGATATTACATTCTAATTCACGCGCAATGAAAGTCTGATTTCGCACTTAGGTAACATGCGGCCAAAATAAATAAAAAATAAGTTCTGCGATAGGTCAAGATCAGACCTTATAAGAGTTTATTGGCACTGCTCTGTCTATGCACAGTGACTAGTTACGCTGGCCGGACAAAATGTTAGTTACCTCCATTTAGAGGACACACTGGTCGCTTTTCAGTGCCGTAGATGGTGTCGAAGTTGCACCAGAGGGTCACGTGGCGCTGCAGTGCTGACGTAAGTCACGACAGCGAAGTGTTGTGTGTGTGTGTGAGAGAGAGAGAGAGAGAGAGAGAGAGAGAGAGAGCGTGCATCCAAGGAAAGCTACCCATACCGCGCATGAACTTTTTTTCTTATACTGTATGTTATTTGGAACACTTATCCGCTGGCGGGACAAGTATTGTTGTCCTGAGCACAGGGGGCCGGCAAACACAGGCGAGGCCTATTCTTGCTCAGCCTTGTGCCTGTTGCCAGCTTCTCCGACATATACATATGTTCCCGTGAAATTTAAAGCCGACCAACCCAGACCATGTTACTGGCACTTTTAGAAACGGCGGAAATCTCTACGTTCCACAGCATAGCACACGCTTCAGGTGTTACGTCATACGAGCTACTTTTCTCTACTATACCATCGTCAGCAGCATGCCGCACAATGCATTAAGTATTCGCACAGTAAATACGTCAGGCACTAGCGACGGACTGTCTTGAGCACCCGAGGAAAGTGACTGAAGGGCCGAGAAACCACGAACAGACGCCTCTTCACAAAGATTGGTGGTCGAACCCTTGCCCTCTCTGTAAAGCAAGGCAAACAGCGATTCGTGGTAGATGTGACGATGGGTTACAATTTCGGAACACACCGTTCAGCGCCCACTGTTGACAATGGCGGTCCGCAGAAGACGACCCCTATGTGTTCCAACGTTGACTTGCGTCTACGTCTATTCTCTGCAAACTACCGTTAGATGCATGGCCGAGAATGTGTCCCATTGTACCAGTTACCAGGGTTTCTTCCTGTTCCATTCACGTGTGGAGCGCGGGAAGAATGATTATCTTAAAGTGTCTGTGCGTGCAGTTTTTATCCTAATCGTATCTTCACGATCCCTATGCGAGCGGTGCGTATGGGATAGTAGTATAATGCTAGAGTAATCATTTAAAGCCGGTTCTTGAAACTTTGTTAATAGACTTCTCGGGATTGCCTTCCGTAGTCTGCCATTTCAGTTCCTTCAGTATCTCTGTGACACTCTCCCACGGATTAAACAAACCTATGACCATTCGTGCTGCCCTTCCCTGTATACGATCAGTACGCCCTGTTAGTACTACATGGTACGGATCCCAAACACTAGAGCAATATTCTAGAAACGGTCGGACTAGTGATTTGTAAGCAATCTCTCCAACGACATCGTAAACTGCGATTGTAGCGGATCCCGGATAATTGAGATTGGAGCGTGAATCAGTGGAAACGTGTCGCCTGGTCAGATGAATCACGTTCCTTGTTAAATAGGGTCGATGGATACGCCAGTATTCAGGCGAACCGCTGCTCGGAACATGCAACGCGCTTCGTTAACAAGCCATGTTTATAACCATAAATAATAAGATAAGATACTTTATTGTCACATAATATGTTTTTATACAATCATTCGATTGAGAATATTGGTGACTCGTCAGTCTTTAACCTAAGTTGTTACAGTATTTTATATTCTACAGGAAATACGTAATACATACATTGCTTATTATAATAAAAATACAACATTATATTTTAAATCTTTTCGTAACTCATCGAATCATTACCATAGCCTTCACACACGTATATGAGGTATGGATGTACTGAACGGAATACAAACCGCCATTCAAACTATAATTCTATATATAAACATGAATATACAATGAACGCGTATACTTTGTATCTATATGGCTTCGAAAGTATACCATTTCTACTTCTATCCTTACTCCCTATTCCTATTTATAAATTCTTCTAAACTATAGCATTTGCTTTTTATTCATTTAGAAATTCTTCTAGACTATAATATTTGCTTTTTAGGTATGTGGCAATGGTCTCCAATGTGGATTCCCCAAATATTGATCTTACCTTATTTCTGATTTTCAGAGCCATGTAATATGGAGTATTTTCATATACTGTGAGTCGGTGACAAGGTAGCATGTATTTAAATTTATGTCTAGTTTCATAGGCATGTGTGAATGTATTTCCTTCAAACAGATGCGAGTTTTTCTGTTCAAAGAGAAGTATTTCATATATGAAGATGGAAGGGATTGTCATTAAGTCCAGGCTTTCGAATAGTGGTTTGCATGAACGTCTACTGTTGGTTCCTGTCACTGCTTTGATTTTTTTTTTTTTTTTTTTTTTTTTTTAGTTTGAAGATTCGAAGGAGGTTTGTCTTTTCAGCACCCCAAAAAATTATTCCATATCTTATAAGTGTTATGAAATACGCGTGGTATACAGTTTTCTTCACCGTTAAATCCGTTACTTTGTGTAGGACCCTCATTGCTTAAACTAAACTATTTAATCTCTTCAGTAAACTGACCACATGGTCGGTCCATTGCAAGTTTTTATTTAAAGTTATCCCAAGAAATTTTACAGAATCAACTGTGGTCAGTTCTTTACCTGAATATTCTATTTGTGATATACATTCAGTAGTTTGTTTGGTCCTGAAGTGTATTATTTGGGTTTTTTCAAGATTTAATTTCATAGCATTATCTTTTATCCATTGTTCAAGTTCTTGTAGAGTTTGTTTCGTGGTCCTTACTAATTCATCAGTGTTTTTGCAGCAGACTAAAGCAGTTGTCATCTGCGTAAAGTATTGTATCTGTATTTACTTTGCTAGGTATGTCATTTATATAATATAAGAAGTGGTCCTAATATCGAGCCCTGGTGCACGCCTGCTTGAATTTCTTTCCAGGTAGAGCAAGTTTTCTCTCCCTTTTGATGTAATATAAAACGACGTTAGCACAGATCCCTAAGACGTCATAATTTGGCTGAAGGAAACTGGTAAAGGTGGATCAAACATGGTAGTCGAAAGCTTTTATGGACCTCTACCAAAGAAGCAGAAGTGGCGGAACACTTAAGGGAAAATATGGAGAAGGTTGCAAGTAAATTTCCTAGTCTACAGTATTAGGGGGATATTTCAGCGCGTATAGATTGAGAGACTCAAGTGATAAAGAGTGGTTGTGGAGAGAAGCAATCGTGTGAAATTACTCTAAATACCTTATCCGAAAATTATGCTGATTATTTAGTCATAGAATCAACTAGCCAGGATAACATGTTAGATATCCCGGCTACAAACAGATCCGAACTTTTCGACTCACTTATCCCAGAAAAGGAAGTCAGCTCTTATTAGACAATTACAGCAGTTGCATATCAGTGCAGACAGGCCGCGACGCTAGGAAACAAGAAAACCTATAGAGGATCCACGGTTAGCACATGGATTGCCAATCAACACTCAAAATTTAAAAAAAAGTAACGTACTGTTCATAAATAAACGAAATGTGATTGTGTGCCTAGACGATTGGTGAACATTTACTGGAAGCAGCTGCACCCATAAAATACCATTCCAACGGAACGATATAACGTGAAACGACCATATAAAACTTATCGTAGATAAGGCACATGCCAGACTGAGATTCACTGGAATAACCCTCGGGAAGTGTAGTACAAAAACTAAGGACGTAGCTTACAAAACACTCGTTCCACCAGTACTTGAGTATTGCTCGTCAGTCTGAGATCCGTACCAGATAGGTCGGATACAGTACATAGAGAAGATCCAAAGAAGAGCAGAGCGTTTCCTCACACGTTCATTTAGTAAGCGTAAAGGCGTCAAAGAGATGCTCGGCCAACTCTACTGGTAGACTGTACAAGAGAGGTGTTCTGCATCGCGGCGTGGTTTACATCTCGAAATTCCGAGAGCGTACACAGGCAGAAAAGTCAGCCGGGTGATTCAAAACGAAAGAACATATTTCAATTATTACAGACAAGCTATAAAACATAAACACATTGGTGCATGTCCCCGTATAGAGAAAGGTCACAAGTTTTGACACAGCTGCGCTTTTGTTTGTTTCTAACAGCAAGGCGTCTCGTATTTCAACTCTCCAGAATATGGTTGGGGACACTTTTTTCGAACGACTGATCTTTTCGAACGAATCGACGTTTCATCTGTCGAGTGAAGTAAACCGCCACAATGGACGAACTTGGGGGTCGCAAAACCCTGGTGTAATCACCGAACATGAGATAGACTCACTGGAACGGAATGTGTTTTGTGCCCTTTGTGTCCACAACGTTTACGAAGCTTCCTTTTCCGCGGAGGGAACTGTAACAGGAATGTTACATCTGGACGTGCTGCAAAACTGGTTGTTTCCTCAACTTCACGTAGATTCCGACGATTTCATTTTCACCTTGGGGTGCGACGTTATCTTAACAACACCCTCCCACAAAGTTGGAGTGGAGGAGGTGTACAACACGATATTGTTCATTGCTTTTGGCCTCCCAGGTCGCCAGATCTCACACCTTGCCAAATTTTTCTGTGTGTGTGTTTGGGGGGGGGGGGGGGGGATTACATAAAAGACACAGTCTTTTTCGCAATTGTGGCAGCTGCTCTTCAAGAGCTGAGAAACCGGATTGTTGAAGTTCTCGATTCAATAAACAGGAACCTGTTGATTCGTGTGTGGAATGAACAGGCCTACCGTTTCGCCGCTCTTCGTGCAACGCATGGTGTTCATGTTAAGGGTATAGTATAGTGTCTGTGCGAACATAAAACTTTGAACCTTCCTTTATCCAGTAACATGCCCAATTGATTTCTATCTTTCATAGTTTGTCTGCAATAAACAATTGATGCCTGTTCTTTCAGACTGAGTCACTCTATATCAATTCCTCCTACATATACCTCTCGACAAGACCATGAAGTTGTTGTTATTGTTGTTATGGTCTTCAGTCCGAAAACTGGTTTGATGCAGCTCTCCATGCTATTCTATTCTGTGCAAACCCCTTCATTTCCAAGTAACTACTGCAAACTACATCCTTCTGAATCTGCTTACTATATTCATTTCTTGGTCTCCCTCTACGATTTTTAACCCCTCACGCTTCCGCCCAGTACTAACTTGGTGTTCCCTTGATGCCTCAGAACGTGTCCTGTCAACCGATCCCTTCTTCTAGTCAGGTCGTGCCAAAAATGTCTTTTCTTCCCAATTCTGTTCAGTGCTTCATTATTAGTTACGTGATCGATCCATCTAATCTTCAGAATCCTTCTGTAGCACCACATTTCAAAAGCTCTTTTTATCTAAACTGTTTATCGTCCATATTTCACTTCCGAACATGGCTATACTCCATAAAGATACTTTTAGAAAACACTTTTTCTACAGGAACGCTTTCCTTGCCATTGTCAGTCTAAATTTTGTATCCTCCCTACCTCTACGATCATCAGTTATTTTCTTGCCCTAATAGCGAAACTCGTCTACTACTTTTAAGTGTCTCATTTCCTAATCCAATTCCCTCAGTATCACCTGATTTAATTCGACTGCATTCCGTTATCCTTGTTTTGCTTTTGTTGATGTTCGTCTTATATCCTCCTTTAAATACACCGTCCATTCCATTCAACTGCTCTTTCGAGTCCTTTGTTGTCTCTGACAGAATAACGATACCATCGGCTAACTTCAAAGTCTTTTTTTTTCTTCTCCCAGCACTTTAATTCCGACTCTAAATTTTTCTTCAGTTTCCTTTACTGTTTGCTCAATGTGCAGATTGAATAACAAAGATAAAATTAGAGATATTAGAACTCGCAAGGAGGCTCATCAGCAAGCATTCTCCCCGCGCAGTATTCGAGACTGGAACACGAAAGTGGCGAAGTCACGTTGGTACACACATGTAGGTGTAGAATACCTCAAAATGTGTGGGGGTACGTACTTACTGTACCACTGTTTCTTCCTCCCACTCCTGTTGGTCGTAAATGGAGCGAGTTATAGACGTAAATGTGGGTGTAGAGCAAACGGGTGCCAAATATCATCTTGAGAGTTGCGCCGCACAAGGGAATTCATTGCTAGTTGCGACTGAGAAAGGTGCCAAGTGGAACAGCATCGGGTTGGAATCGTTCTGGCCATTCTCACACCAGGCCTATCGATTCGTTCTGCCGCCCAAGAAAGCTGCAGAATATGTGTAGCCAGTGTATCAAAGTGATTGGACACTTTCGTGATATACGTAGTGGGTTGGTGGCTGTGAGAGTGTCAGACAATGGAGATAAAGTTTCTGGATTCCATCCCACATCTGTCCTGCCTTTTCCTTTTCTGGAACTTACTGTAACGTTGCCTTTGCCAGTACTTCGTTTTTGGGTAAAATGCCAAGTACAGTTAAGCTGTAAATAGTGCAGGCCATCTCTCATCCCAGTTTTGTACTTGCCAGCGCTAAAATTATTTTAAAACTGTGACTGGTTATGCACAATAAACTTCATAAGAAACTAAATGTAATATGCAGATGTTATTAGTATGCCTAGTACGCCTACATGAAGTATGAGCAGCAGGATCCTTACAGGATCTTTATGTGCATTGAACTCTTTATGTCAATGTACAGTACTGCCCCCGACCGCCAAATTAAGCAATAACACGCACAGCAAACGTCGTTGAACTCAAGTTCACCAGAAGATCTATCTTATATAATAGGTGATTCCCAATTATACCTCCACACATTCAAATTTAGATTTTTTTCCACCGTTCTCCACTGTTGTTGATGAAATACCGTATGTCCTCTTGCAGACAGTTGAAATAACTGTGCTTTTTCTAAATTAAGTGAGAGACTGTTTACCGAGAACGAGGTAATAATATTTATATATATTTCACTTATTTTTCCATCTGTTATTGACTCTCAATTGGATTTGATTAAAAAGCCTTCATCGTCAACTAAGGCACTCCAGAATGAGATTTTCACTCTGCAGCGGAGTGTGCGCTGATATGAAACTTCCTGGCAGATTAAAACTGTGTGCCGGACCGAGACTCGAACTCGGGAGCTTTGCCTTTCGCGGACAAGTGCTCAACCAACTGAGCTACCCAATCACGACTCACGCTCCGTCCTCATAGTTTTACTTCTGCCAGTACCTCGTCTCCTACCTTCCAAACTTAACAGAAGCTCTCCTGCGAACCTTGCAGAACTAGCACTCCCGAGTTCGAGTCTCGGTCCGGCACACAGTTTTAATCTGCCAGGAAGTTTCAACAAAGACATTATCACTTCCAAAGGATTAAGAAAATTGAACGGCCAAACGTTCATCATACATTCAATATGACTTTATTTCCATGTTTGAATTTATTCTCTGTAGCTACTCATGGCACATTAATGTTGGGAAACTGAGGAAGAGAGCGTACCGGCATATCACAGGAAATTCTTTCAAACATAAAATGTTCAAAATGCCCCCCTCAGTATTTTATTCCCAAAAAACTTAGATGATGCAGCAGGTCTACTAAAGACACTGCCTACATTACGCTTGTCCGTCCTCTTCTGGAGTAGTGCTGTGTAGCGTGGGATCCTTATCAGATAGGATTGACGGAGGACATCGACAAATTTCAAAGAAGGGCAGCTCTATTCTATTACATCAAAAAAAGTTTTGCATCACCACAGTTCCCAGAACTCCTCAAGATAGACGTTGACTGTAGGTATTGTCTCACAGACACAGTCCCTTTGACTGTTCAGAGATGTCACTAAACCCGCCCAAAGATGCAAACAACCATGCATGAGCAGCGCCTATTAGATGGCTCGTGTTGTCTGTAATTCAACCATGCCTAGACGATCAACACTGCGGTTCGATCGCGTTAACAAGGGAAGTGTCCAGGCGTCTCGGAGTGAACCAAACCGGTGTTGTTCGGACATGGAGGAGACACAGAGAGACAGGAACTGTCGATGATATGACTCGCTCAGGCCGCCCAAGGGCTACTACTGCAGTGGATGATCGCTACCTACGAATTATGGCTCGAAGGAACCCTGACAGCAACGCCACCATGTTGAATAATGCTTTTCGTGCATCCACAGGACGTCGTGTTATGACTCAAAACTGTGCGCAATAGGCTCCATGATGCTGAACTTCACTCCCGACGTCCACGGCGAGGTCCATCTTTGCAACTATGACACCATGCAGTGCGGTACAAATGGGCCCAACAACATACCAAATGGACCGCTCAGGATTGGCATCACGTTTTCTTCACCAATGAGTGTCGCACATTCCTTCAACCAGACAATCGTCGGAGATGTGTCTGGAGGCAACCCGGTCAGGCTGAACGCCTTAGAGACACTGTCCAGAGAATGCAGCAAGCTGGAGGTTCTGGATCCCTGCTGTTTTGGGGTGGCATTATGTGGGGCCGACGTACTCCGCTAGTGGTAATGGAAGGCGCCGTAACGGCTGTACGATACGTGAATGCCATCCTCCGACCGATAGTGCAACCATATCGGCAGAATATTGGCGAGGCATTCGTCTTCATGGACGACAATTCGTGCCCCCCATAGTGCACATCTTATGAATGACGTCCTTCACGATAATGACATCGCTCGACTAGAGTGGCCAGCATGTTCTCCAGACATGAACTCTATCGAACATGCCTGGGATAGACTGAAAAGGGCTGTTTATGGACGACGTGACCCACCAACCATTCTGAGGGATCTACACCGTATCGCCGTTGAGGAGTGGGACAATCTAGGCCAACAGCGCCTTGATGAACTTGTGGATAGTATGTCACGACGAATATAGGCATGCATCAGTGCAAGAGGACGTGCTACTGGGTATTAGAGGTACCGGTGTGTACAGCAATCTGTACCACCACCTCTGAAGGTCTCGCTGTATGGTGGTACAACATGCAATGTGTAGGTTTCATGAGGAATAAAAAAGGCAGAAATGATGTTTATGTTGGTCTCTATTCCAATTTTCTGTATAGGTTCCGGAACTCTCGGAACCGAGGTGATGAAAAACTTTTTTTGATGTATGTATTAGCATAGTAAGCGGTTCGCTTCATATTTAACTGATGTGACGGAGAAAGAGTCGTGTTTCACGAGGCATCTTCTTCTGAATGGGGACAAATTACTACCAGTATTCCACCAGGTTAAGTATCCCGTTTTACAGCATGTACAATAAGGTTATATTGACATGTATCTGGAAACATTGGTTGACTCTTACATAGAAGATAACAGCTACCAGCCACTTTTTAAAATGCTATTTCATTATTTAAACACTGCCGTTACCAGTTTCGAACCGATAGGTTCATCTTCAGACGGCTAGTTCACATTTTACATTAGGTTTCGGCTTTTGTTTCCCCAACTGCTAGGGCACCGCCACCCTACAGAAATTTCGTCAGTTGGGGAAACAAAAGGCGAAAGCCAATGTAAAACGTGAACTAGCAGTCTGAAGATGAACCTATCGGTTCGAAACCGGTAGCGGCACAGTATAAATAAAGAAATAGCATTGTAAAAAGTGGCTGGTAGCTGTTATCTTCTATGTAAGAGTCAGCCTATATTTTGTACACAGCCACGGGCTCAAAATGCCTCTTTTTGACAAAATAGCATATCTGGAAACACTTTGTTTCCTTTTGAAGTTCATTTTCTACAAATCTTCATACCACTTTAGTCACGGGAAATATACAGAAACAGAAATTTATCGGCATACCGCATAAAACTCTTTCGTACATGAAGTGTTCAAATTGCCCTTTTGGTTACGTCCACTACGAGTCAATTCTATGAGTTCTAAAACAGTTTCTGTGGAAGATAAACAGTAACAGGCGGATCAATTCCCTGGCCCTCACCATCTCCGGACCTAAAATCATTAATAATTTTATGTGTAGAACCCCTTTGAAAGTATCTGTACGTCGAACACCGGTATGAGGCACAGACAGGCTTCGTGGAGTGCTTTGAGCCCTAAAACAATACGCCAGGGATACCTCAAAGCGTCAGAGATTCAAAAATTCAATGCAATGGCGGGTTTACTTATGTGTCTATGTCTACATGACTATCCCACAATTCACATTTAATTGCGTGGCAGAGGGAACATCGAACAACCTTCAGAGAATATCTCTACCTTTCGACTCGCGAACAGCGCCCGGAAGAAACGAACACTTAAATCTTCCGGCACGAGCACTGATTTCTCTTATTTTATTTTGACGACCATCCGACTCTGAGGAGAAAGCTGTTGAGTCAAATTTCGTGAAAAAATCTCGCCGCAACGTAAAACGCCTTTGTATTAATGATTGTCACCCCAAACTCGCATATCATGTCCGTGACTCGCTTTCTCCCCTATTTGTATTAAGTGGATGCTGGAACTCAAACGTGCGACTTGTAACGCCGGAAATGCATATCCTCCTATTTCCATCTATTGTACTATAATTTGTTTTCCTTAATTTTGTTACCTGAATATATGACATTTCTGTGTCTTTACATATTGTAATTGTTTTACTATTTGTATATATATATTTATGCATTTATGTCGATGTATAATTGGTTTGTTTCGTAAATATTATTTGTATTTTTACGCTGGGTCTTGCCTAGGGAAAACTGCTATCGAACGATTACATCGATAGGTCGTGTGAAGACTCAAAGTGTGTAGGATCTTTGGTAGTGTTAACTCTGCCGCGTGGAGCGCGGGCAGAGCTGAGGGAGTCTGGCTGGAGTAGCGAGTGGAGCAGGTGTGTTGTGTGACGCTCCCGCGAGTTGCCGCGCTTTCGGGGTTTGGCAGCATGTAATTGCGCTCGACTCGCGATGATAGTTTCTGACATGGTGTCGCGGACGGGAAGCATTAGCTGGCGCACATCAAGAGCCCGTTTCGCCTGGTGACCGTGTCGGGAAGAAGGCGCGCCAACATCCAGCTTCTGCAACAGCGACGGCCGACAATGAGTGACTGTCGCCACCTCCTCGATCGACGGCTTCAAACCTTCAATCAACCAACAAGGAAGACTAAAAGCACGTAAAGTTTCAGAACTGTATGGCAGACCTCAGCTTTTCAAATTGTTCCATTTGCCTCGCAAAATTACAGCAACTTAGCATGAACCTTTGTTGCTCATTGTCCCAATTGCATTGCCAAGCAGGGTCCCTTCCTTTTCCGAAATGAACCCGAGTGTCGTTGAAATTCAAACGCCAGCATAATTCCATTTCACTGCTTTAATTTCAAAGTTCAATTTAAGTATTCATAGCTGGCTACAATAGTTAGATTACACAAGCACAAATTAAGAGTGCGAGTTTTGTTACCGTATTTTAGCTTACCTGTGACTGCAGCTCAGCTTGGTACGTACTAAATTTTACTATTGTTAATTGTTCAGAATCGTTTAATTCAAGTTCAAAGTTAAATCTCTTCTTTCTAAATTGCGTAGATTCAAGTAGCTTTAGAAATGATTGTTGAGGTAGTCCAAGACTAACTGTATTTCGATGTGCTTCAGAAAGAAAGCTCACTATTAACTTCAGTCACTAAATTAACTTTCGATTTTCCGGTTTCATTAATTCTTTTGCTAAATTAAGTGTAGCGAAATTTATTACTTCTGACAAACTTTCAGTTTTCACACTACTCGTGTCAACCTTCAGTTGCCACGCTTCTAGTGCTAATTATATGTGTAATAACCTTTCTTTTTCAGTTATTATAGTAATTGTCCATAGGACTGGCGACCGTAATTTCCCCCAAATCTCAAATATCTAATTACTGCTAGTTGATTGTTAACGTAACGGCCGCACATTTACTTTCTTTATTAACTTTATCCCTATTTCAAAATTAATTTCCACCAGTTTCACTTGCATTTTTCCTTTCATTTAGATGTAACCCTTTCCTCCCTCTTTACCGACAGGTTAACTTCGGTGACGATTGCTTTTCCAAAATTCCCATTAGGTACACGCGGTTTCATTTTTCACTGTCATTAAGGTCGATAAGTGAGGGGGAGGTTACAGACTACTGCCCAACCATCACTGTAGAAGGTCATTTGCTGCCCTACGTCACTTACAGAAGAATAGAAAAAAGTGGTAAAAGCCGACATCGAGAAAGATCGTTTTGGATTCCGGAGAAATTTAGGAATAGGAGAGGTAACACTGACCCTACAACTTATCTATAAAATATAGTGAAGAAATGCAAACCTACGTTTACAGTATTAGTAGATTTCAAGAAACCTTTTGATAGTGTTGATATGAATATACTTTTTAAATTATGAACATAACATGGATAAAATACAGAGAGAAGAAGGCTATGCACAACTTGTACAGAAATCAGACCGCACAGTCGAAAGATATGAAAGGGAAGCAGTGGTTGAGATGTTATTCAATCCGTTACACTGAACAAGCTGACAAGCAAACCATGGAGAAATTTAGAAAGATAATTAAAGTTTAGGGAGAAGAAATAAACACTTTACCGCTTGCCAGTGACACTGTAATTCTGTCAGAGACGACAATGTAGTTCGAAGAGCAGATGAACGAAATCGATAGCGTCTCGTATAGGACTTAACATCAGTCATCAGTCCCCTAGACTTAGGACTACTTAAACCTAACTACCCTAAGGACATCACAGACAGCCATGCGCGAGGCACGATTCTAACCTGCGACCGTAGCAGCAGCACGGTTCCGGACTCAAGCGCCTAGAACCGCTCGGCCACAGCGGCCGACAGATAATTTTGTTAACAACAAGTACACTCGTAAATTTAGATGTTAGTATACTTTCTAACTTTACATTTATTTGTTAGGGGTGTAGACGCATATAACATTGAAATGTGGATGAGAAACAGTTCAGAGAAGAGGAGAGACGAAGCTTTTGAAATGTGGTGCTCCGGAAGAATGCTTTGAAGATTATATGGCGAGATCGGATAAATAATGAGGAGGCACTGAATCGAAAAGAGAGAGAGAGAGAGAAAAAAAAGGGATAGAGAGAGAAATTTATGGGACAACTTCATCAAAAGAAGAACTTGGTTGATAGGATACATCATAAGAGATGATGGAGTAGTCAATTTGGTAGGTGAAAAAAGTGTGCTTGGGGCGGGGGCGAGTAGAACTGCAAAGGGACACCAAGAGATGAATGCAGTAAACAGATTCAAATGGATGTTGGTTGCGACAGTTATGCACAGATGAAGAGGCTTGGATAGGATAGAGTAACGTGGTGAGCTGCATCAAACCAGTCTTCGGATTGAAGACAACAACAACAATTATATGAAGTGAACCATAATCGTACCCTGAGTATAGTAACCTTCAAGCTTTCTTCCAGAACCATCGTGATTTACCCAAATGCATTCCTTAGGCAGATTGTTAGGTATCCTCGTGCTTTATCCAGTCAATGTAACGCTGTCCTGGTGAGAGGAGTTCGCCAGGGATTGGATTCCTCGCACAGACATTGTGGTCTGCGCCGTGCACACAAATAACTGCACAGCGGGAGAAAAGCTGGCTGTTTGTCTGCAGCCTAAGTATACCCCTAGACGACAGGAACGCGAAAATAGCGGACGGCTGCCAAGAGCGCGGGGTTAAGGGCAGGGCTGCGGCGGCTGAGGTGTTCTGGCGGGCTTTCTTGGACCCTCGAATGCTCGGCGAGCCTTCGGCGACTATTCACTAACGGCAGAAGGCCACTCTTAATGTGCAGCATCGTGCCTCGTTCTCAACGACTGTCCCAGTTGTCATTTTAGACTTGCTGGCGTGGCGGTGCACTGAAGGTGCGCGCCAACAGGCGCGGTTCGGTCAAACGGAGGAGGGAAAAGCAATTTGTTACTGAATTTTGACTGGGACTAGGGACATAACCTCAATGCAATTACTGAATGTACTTGCTCCGCATATGGCGGAAAGTCACTGTGCACTGAACTACGATGTACACTCATGCTCATAAATTAAGGATAATTGCAGAATGTGGTGTCACACAACGTGGCACTACACAAAACTGGCGCTAATAGCATAGGCACATAGGGAACACACACGGTACAGATGTGTACGTCCACGGTACTGGTGACAAGTTGAGAAAACCGTCCCGAAACACATGTGCTACAAAACGCCACTGTTTCCTGCGCATGTACACCGACATCAGTTTGGGATATGATCACCATGCACACGCACACAGGCCGCACAACGGGTTGGATCAGGTGGCCGAGCAGCTGCTGGGGTATAGCCTCCCATTCTTGCACCAGTGCCTGTCGTAGCTCCTGAAGTGTCGTAGGGATTTAAAGACGTGCAGCGATAGGTCGACCGAGAGCATCCCAGACGTGCTCGATGAGGTTTAGGTCTGGAGAACAGGCAGGCCACTCCATTCGCTGATATCTTCTTTCTCAAGGTACTCCTCCACGATGGCAGCCCGGTGGGGCCGTGCGTTATCATCCAATAGGAGGAAGGTGAGACCAACTGCACCCCTGAAAAGGCGGACGTACTGGAGCAAAATGACGTCCCGATACACCTTACCTGTTAGTTCCTCTGTCTAAGACATGCAGTGGTGTTCGTGCATCCATCATAATCCCACCGCACACCATCAAACCACGACCTCCATACAGATCCCTTACAAGGACATTAAGGGGTTGGTATCTGGTTCCTGGTTCACGCCCTACGAAAACCCGGCGAGAATCACTGTTCAGACTATATCTGGACTTGTCCGTGAACATAACCTGGGACCACCGTTCCAATGACCATGTACTGTGTTCTTGACACCAGGTTTTACGGGCTCTCCTGTGACCAGGGGCCAATGGAATGCACCTTGCAGGTCTCCGGACGAATAAACCATGTCTGTTCAGTCGTCTGTAGACTGTGTGTCCGGAGACAACTGTTCCAGTGGCTGCAGTAAGGTCCCGAGCAAGGCTACCTGCAGTACCCCGTGGCCGTCTGCGGGCACTGATGGTGAGATATCGGTCTTCTTGTGGTGTTGTACACTGTGGCCGCCCCGTACTGTAGCACCTGGACACGTTTCCTGTCTGCTGGAATCGTTGCCATAATCTTGACATCACACTTTGTAGCACACGGAGGGTCAGTGCTACGACCTGCTGTGTTTGACTAGCCTCCAGTCGCCCTAGTATTCTATCCCTCATAACGTCATCAATATGTGTTCTTTCTGCCATTTCCAACACACAGTCACCATTAGCACGTCTGAAAACGTCTGCACACTTACTCGCTGCACCGTACTCTGACATGCACCAACACACCTCTGCGTATGTGGACTGCTGCCAGCGCCACCGTGCGACGACCGCAGGTCAAATGCACCGCAAGGTCATATCCCGAGGTGATTTAAACCCGCAAACCGCCCACCAGAGCGTTGTTTCACCATGTATCAGCATTATCCTTAATTTATGAGCATGAGTGTAGATTATCTTGAAAGTCGAAACAAAGTTGGCAGAATACAAGTTGGAAGAACTGTTTTTTTTTTTTATGACGGTAAGTGAAGAAAACTTCACTAGCCCAGATCGCTAAAAAGCATTTTATTGTATGATCGGTTTCGACGGAGCTATTCTGTTACCATCGAATCTTATGCTTTTAAATTTTTACAACATATTATCTACGTTGTGAAAATTCAAAAGCATAAGATCCGATGATGACAGCATAGCTCTGTCGAAACCGATCATACAATAAAATGCTTTTTGGCGATCTTGGCTAGTGAAGTTTTCTTCACTTGCCGTCATAAAAAAACAGTACTTTCAACTTGTATTCTGCCAACTTCGTTTCGAATTTCAAGATAATCTACACTCATGCTAATAAATTAAGAATAATGCTGATACATGGTGAAACAACGCTCTGGTGGGCGGTTTGCGGGTTTAAATCACCTCGGGATATGACCTTGCGGTGCATTTGACCTGTGGTGGTGCGATTACCCTTGTTCTAATCAGTCGTTCCATAGAATTTATATACAAAGGTTTGTGTTTCTCTGTAAAATCTTTTCCGTTGTCGCTGTTGCTTGAGTCTGCTTTAGTGACGTACAGTCGAGCTGTTCACTGACAGTGTGACTCCTGGTGCAGAGCGCGGTCCGGCTCACGTCATCACTTTCGGTGTCAATTTGCAGCTACTGGCTAACGCGGCACAGTGCCTGGGTTGTCTTCCTTTCGCTCTGGTTCGCTTCACGTCGATACGATTCTTGGTACAACGCACTAGGATGAAACTATTCCGTCTACTATGCAAAATTTACATCACGCTGGCGAAACACTTCAGACTTTAAGAAGAACGTAAATCCCAATATAGCCCTATGCTTACGTATGTGAATATTATCATGGATGCAAAATATTACCACGAATTACTTGCAAAAAACAGGAAACTAGACTGGTGTGCAACCTTGAGGACAAAAGTAACTTTCGTTTGCCGTGTCAGTGTCAAGTAATATAGCTCGACGAAACTTGGTCCATACATAGAAAGAACAACTACAGTATAACATAGAAGTTAACTGAAAGGCGAAAACAAATGAATCCCTGATTCAAAGACAATAATTACATTGAAGACATCGCGACTTATACACTGAAGCGCCGAAGAAAGTGGTATAGACATATGCATTCAAATACAGAGATATGAAAACAGGCATAATATGGCACTGCTGTCGAACCTCCTATATAAGAAAAGGCTCTGGCGCAGTTGTTAGATCGGTTACTGCTGCTACAATGACAGGTTATCACGATTTAAGTGAGTTTGAACGAGGTGTTTATAGTAGGCGCACGAGCGATGGGACACAGCACCTCCGAGGTAGTGATGAAATGGGGATTTTCCCATATGACCATGTCACGAGTGTACCGTGAATATCAGGAATCCCACATCGCTGTGGCCGGAAAAAGATCCTGCAAGAACGGGACCACTGACGACGACTGAAGAGAATCGTTCAACGTTACAGAAGCGCAATCCTTCCGCAAATTGCTGCGGATTTCAATGCCGCGCAATTAACAAGTGTCAGCGTGCGAACCACTCAACGAAACGTCATCGATATAGGCTTTCGGAGCCGAAGGTCCACTCGTGTACCCTTGATGACTGCACGACACAAAGCTTTACGTCTCGCCTGGGCCCGTCAACACCGACATTGGACTGTTGATGACTGGAAACATGTCACACGGTCGGACTAGTCTCGTTTCAAATTGTATCGAGAGGATGGACGTGTACGAGTATAAAGACAAACTCATGAATCCATGGACCCTGCATGTCTGCAGGGGACTGTTCAAGCTGGTGGAGGCTCTGTAATGGTGTGGGGCGTGTGCAGTTGGAGTTATATGGGACCCCTGATACGTCTAGATACGACTCTGACAGGTAAAACGAACGTAAGCATCATGTCTGACCACCTGCATCAATTCATGTCCATTGTACATTCCGACGGACTTGGGCAATCCCTGCAGGGGAATGCCACACGTCCAGAATTGCTACAGAGTGGCTCAAGGAACACTCTTCTGAGTTTAAACACTTCCGCTGGCCACCAAACTCCCCGGACACGAACATTGTTGAGGATATTTCGGATGCCTTGCAACGCGCTATTCAGAAGAGGTCTCCACCCCCTCGTACTCTTACGGATTTATGGACAGCCCTGCAGGATTCATGGTGTCAATTCTCTCCAGCACTCCTTCAGACACTAGTCGAGTCCATGTCACGTCGCGTTGCGGCACTTCTGCGTGCTCGCGGGGGCCCTATACGGTATGAGGCAGGTGTACCAGTTTCTTTGGCTCTTCGGTGTAACTGCCTCCTACGCATTAAAAACGCGTCAACGGATTCTTCATAGGGTGCGTGATCATCACGGACGGCAGTGTCTGCTCTTCAACGTGCTCCGATGCTGGCCACAAGGCTGGTAAGGAGTTCTTGTTGGAGTACGTTCCATTCCTCCAATGGCTTTGTCGACAGTTGCTCGATGTTCGTTGGTGCATGTGGACGTCCTCCAATACGTCTTCCCAAAACGTCTCACATGTGCTCGATGGGAAACGAGCAGTCGAGTCCATTCGTCGCACATCCTTTCGCTCCAAGGGCTTCTCCACTTGCGCACACATTGTCATCCATCAAAATGAAGTTACGGTCGGATGCGCCCCTGAAAAGACGGACGTGATAAACGAGTAGTGTCACAACAGAGTAGCACATCGTGTCTTGTACTAGTCTACCGCGGCGCTCGGAGTCATAGCCCCACGTTACGACACCTGAGGATTGGCGTATAGGACCACGAAACCGGTCGTATTCCAAATAAAAGAACCTTACAACCGTAGCGGTATTTTCAACCTCTGGTGCCAATAACATTATAGGACTGTTCAACTTAATCCGACAAAGAGGCTCATGTAAAGAGTTAAAATCTGGGCAGGCATTACAAGGTCAGTGTTACCAAGAACTATTGGGAATAGATTACTGTAAGTTGCGTTGACATCACGAGCTGCCATTGGTTTTACCACTGACACTATATACCACAGACAATAGTTACTTCCATGGTGTTGAGCGACAGTCAACCGGAACGCTGAGTGATATTCTATGGTGTTCAGAGTTTCTGTGTGTGGCAGACACATCGACGCCAATGTCTCCGCAGATAACGTAGTGAAAGTTCACACGAAGCAGTCTTTCTCGAGACCCACACCTCTGCAACTCATAGAGCCATGAAGTGGGGAGGTGTTAGATATCAGAACAGGACTGATTTGGTTGTTCGACAATGTGTGACAAGAAAGGTAATCCCCGTTGCTATACCCTTAATGATTAGGATACGAAACGGGATGTTTCACCAGGGTAACGCAGGACTCCACACTGTCTTCCTCACTACAAACGCCTTGAGAATTATAGGGGTCCTTGACTGGCTTGCCCGGCTGAGTATGCTTGGGATGTCATGAGAATGCCAGTCTGCAGCCAGCAATCTTCGTGAAGTAACGCAGCATCTCTGCACGCACGTAATGAACATCATAGGATACACGACGCTTCCTTGTCACGTATTTTACTGAAACTTTCTGGCAGACTAAAACTGTGTGCCGGACCGAGGTTCAAATTCGGGACCTTTGCCTTTCGCGGGCAAGTGCCAGGAAGTATCATATCAGGGCACACTCCGCTGCAGATTGAAAATCTCATTCTGGACGTATTTTACTGTTTACTGACGAGCTAGCTTCGCTAGGGCCGGGATGCGGCGGGGAGCATTTTAACATTTTAAAAGAGCTACAAGTACACTACTGGCCATTACAATTGCTGCACCAAGAAGAAATGCAGATGATAAACGGGTATACATCGGGCAAATATATTATACTAGAACTGGCATGTGATTACATTTTCACGCAATTTGGGTGCATAGATCCTGAGAAATCAGTACCCAGAACAACCACATCTGGCCGTAACAACGCCCTTGATACGCCTGGGCATTGAGTCAAACAGATCTTGGATGGCGTCTACAGGTACAGCTGCCCATTCAGCTTCAATATGATAACACAGATCATCAAGAGTAGTGGCTGGTGTATTGTGAGGAGCCAGTTGCTCGGCCACCATTGACCAGACGTTTTCAATTGGTGAGAGATCTGGAGAATGTGCTGGCCAAGGCAGCAGTCGAACATTTTCTGTATCCAGAAAGGACCGTACAGGACCTGCAACATGCGGTCGTGCATTATCCTGCTGTATTGGAATTTGCGCAGCTGAATAAGTATTAAGGAGAAAAAAAGGACATTTTACTAATAACTATATTTGCACATTCAAGAACAAAAAAGAATAATTAGCGCACACAAAGAGTGTTAGATCCTTGTGAGACTGTTTTACACAGTGCACTTTGCGCCGTCACACACGAAATATATTGTTCACACAATTCCAACACCCCTCCTTGAACTTATATTTTGTGTGTTGCTTCCACAAGATAAACCAAATAGTCCCACAATCTTCTCAAACTTCTCCCTTTCCAAGGGTTTGGCCAGAAGGTCAGCTAACATGTCTTCTGTGCGCAGATAGTCCGCGGCAATGTTCTGTCGCTGTATGTGGTCCCGAATGAAATGGTGCCGTATATCAATATGCTTTGTCCCAGCACTAGTAACATCATTTTTAGCTAGGTTTATGGCTCCCTTATTGTCACAGAAGATGTTAAATTGGGTTCTATTTCACTTATTAATGTTCGTAGCCATAATGCTTCCTGTGTGGTGTAAGATAGTGCCATATACTCGGCCTCTACGGTGCTCAATGCAACAGTTTTTTGCTTTTGACAGGACCATGATGTGAGGCCCCCCATTAATTTAGAACAGCAGCCAGTGGTGGAGTATCTGTCTCCCAATTCACTCCCCCAGTCTGCATCGCTATATCCCTCTAGTTTTGCGTTACCATCTCTATGGTACTTTAACTCATAGTTTGAGGTTCCTCTTAGGTATCGGATTATCCTCTTTACAGCTTTCCAGTGCTTTTCCTTTGGGTCTCTGCAATATCTGCTCACTGCATTGGTGGCAAAAGCAATGTCGGGTCGTGAAGTTTGAGACAAATATAACAGACTCCCTACTGCTTCTAAATAAGGAACATTCTTGTCACATTCCACATCAGTCTCATTTACACTTAACTTCACTCCTACTTCCATTGGAGTACTTATGGGTTTGCAATCACTCATGCCAAATTTCTTTAATATTTTTTCCGTGTATGATGATTGACTTATGCTCAATTCTTGTCTTTCTTCATCCTTAGTAATCTGCATTCCTAAATAACGTTTGACTTCTCCAAAATCATGCACCTTAAACTTGGTTTGCAGCTGTTTCTTGAAAATTCTCATTTGGCCTTCACTTTCAGTCAGGATAAAGAAATCGTCCACCCATATCGCCATTATTATTATTTCTTCTTTTCTCCCTTTATAGTAAATGCTGAGATCTGCCTTGGATTGCTTCATATTCATATTTATTAGAGTTTCATCTAGACATCGATTCCAGCAACGTCCACTTTGTTTAAGTCCATAAATACTTTTTCTCAGACGCCAAATCTTTTTACTTTCTGATCTGGTTTTTATGGCTTCCCTTGGCGGAATGACATATATCTCCTCCTCCAATTTCCCATTTAAATATGCCGTTTTAACATCCATATGATGAATTATTAAATTTCGTTTTACTGCCAAGGCTAAAAGATATCTCAATGATGCATATTTGACTACAGGTGAAAAAGTTTCTTCGTAATCTACCCCTTGTTTTTGTGAATATCCTTTTACCACAAGTCTTGCTTTATATTTTGGTGATGAGCTTTCAGGGTTCTTCAAATTGAATACCCATCTTGCCTGCAGTGGTTTCTTATCTCCTGGCATATCTACCCATTCAAAGGTTTCGTTCTGATATAAAGATTCTAATTCTCTCTTCATCGCTTCTTTCCATTCTTGAGAGTTTGGGCCACTCATTGCTTCTTCTGCTGTTCTTGGCTCATCATTAAAAGACTGTGCTGCATACATCTCAAAATCCGGATATTCCTTCGGTTTTGGTACACGAGAAGAACGCCTTACATTGTTTTCTTCATTTTTTCATCCTCTAACTCATTGTCATCATAAATTGTGTCCATTTGTCCTTGGCTGTCGTCTTCCTCTTCTTCACTTTCTATTTCCTCACACAAGGTTTCACCTTCTGAACTAGGTGCAGTTGACTTAGTGGTTTTGCTCTCTTTTGAGTTCTTTCTATTTTCAAAGAATATTACATCTCTACGTGTGACAATCTTTTTAGTCAATAGATCCATTAATCGGTAGCCCTTTGCATTTTCACAATAGCCTACAAAAATATACTTTTTAGCTTTCGGATCCCATTATCCTCTTAGCTGTTTTGGAATATGTGCCATTGCATCACACCCAAAAACCCTTATATTGCTTAAATCAGGTTCCTTTCCTATCCACATCTCATAAGGGGTTCTATTCTTTAATGCTTTTGTAGGTGATCTATTGTTCAAATATACAGCTGTTGACACTGCCTCTGCCCAAAAAACTTTGGATAATTCAGCGTCAGTCATCATGCTCCTTGCTTTCTCAACAATGGTCCTATTAGCCCTCTCAGCAACCCCATTTTGAGATGGGCTGTACCTTATGGTAGTTTGATGCCTGATTCCCTTTTCTGCCAGAAGTTTCTTCAATTTCTGGTTAATATATTCTCTCCCATTATCAGACGTGATGATCTTGATCTTCTTTCCCGTCCACCTTTCAACCATATTGCAATATTCCTCAAAGATATCTCTCACTTGGTCTTTAGAACTAAGAAAATAAACATGAGTATATCGTGAGTAATCATCAATAAACGTAAGAAAATAATTACTCCCACCTATGGATTCACACTCCATCGGGCCACATACATCTGTGTGGATTAACTGTAAGACTTCTGTGGATTTACTCTTACTAGTCTTGAAGGGTAACCTTGCTTGTTATCCCTTTATACATGTCTCACAAGGATCCTTAGACACACAAAAATTCTGTATTCCCTTTACCATATCCTTTATTATAGACATAGTCTTTCTATTTAGATGTCCAAGCCTCCAGTGCCATAAAAAACCTTCTGCTGAATATACTGAATCACTAACATTTTTATGTTTACTGCCAATGGTATCCAGCTTAAAAATACCCCTTTCGTTACTTGCTGTAGCTATAACTTCACCACTTTCACTGATTACTCTTGCACCCTGCATGTCAAAAGTGACTGTATTTCCTTTCTTGACCATTTCCCCTACAGACAGCAGGTTAGTTGCCACATTTTTCACATAATGAACATTGTGTGCTGTAACTATATCTGATTCACCATTTACACTTACATGTAGATCTAGTTTACCAGCCAGGTGACACTGGAGCTTGTTGCCATCAACAGTAGATATTCCCATAGAGTCTTATCTTTGATGTCATAAAGAAGTGATTTATCTTTAACAATATGCACAGATGCACCTGAGTCTAAAATCCATTCCATATCACGATTACTCATCCCACCAAAAGAATAAAAACATGAGAGTGACTTACCTTTGTTATTGGTCCTTCTCTCTGGGCTATCAGTAAGCATACCTCTTTTGCTCAGTGTTTGATCTTGGGCTTACTTTTTCTTTGCACTGAGACGCAATATGTCCCATCATTTATAGCAGCTCACCGATTTCTGCTTTTTGTTTTTTGAGTAGAGAGCAGACGCACCTTCCTTCTCCAATGTACAACAGCTTGGAGCACTCTTTACGTCCTGCGGGATTTTCACCTTAACACTGTCGCCTGTGATTGGTATACCCGAGCTTTCAAGTCCCATAATCATAGGTGCATACCTTTCGGGCAGTCCTGCCAACAGCAATGTTCCTATCCATTCGTCAGCGATCTCGAATCTGATGTTTCTCAGTCGGTTCGACGTGGTTATTATTTTGTTAACGTATTCGTCTACACTCTTACATTTGTCCAGACGAGTGGTAATTAACTCGCGTAATAATCCTACTTTTCTCGTAAGACCACCATCCTCGAATGCACTTCGTAAATTGTCCCAGACTTCTTTCGCTGTAGCAGCTTTTTCAACGTGAACATAATTCACCGAATCAATCAGTAATATCAATTTTGCTTTTGCTTTCCTATCCTTACTTGAATAATTCTGATTTGTGGATTTCATTGTCCCATCTACCACGTCCCATAGGTCGTCTAAACGTAAATACGCTTCAACTGCGAACTTCCAGGTTGCATAGTTTTCGCGACCTATAAGTCTTTCGATCTGTGGAATTCGTGCCGCACTCATTCTTAACGGTAACTTGCTTTTTATTGCCGTAAAGAACACCGAAAAATAATACGGAAAAAATTGCGATCGTCTTGTAAGGATAACTCGCACTTCACTTGAATTGGAACTTTTCCAATACTTTCTCCCTACTATTTTATTGATATACTTATTCCAAATGCAGCCTGGGCCCATAACCTATTGGAATTTGCGCAGCTGAATGAGTATTAAGGAGAAAAAAGAAGGACATTTTACAAATAACTATATTTGCACATTCAAGAACAAAAAGAAAAAATAATTTACAGCGAACACAACAGAATAATTAGTGCACACAAAGAGGTCTATTTTACACAGTGCACTTTGCGCCGTCACACACGAAATATATTGTTCACACAATTCCAACATGCTGGAATGTAGGTTTTCGCAGGGATCGAATGAAGGGTAGAGCTACGGGTCGTAACACATCTGAAATGCAAAGTCCACTGTTCAAAGAGCCGTCAATGCGAACAAGAGGTGACCGAGACGTGTGACCAATGGCACCCTGTATCATCACGCCGGGTGATACGCCAGTATGGGGATGACGAATACACGCTTCCAATGTGCGTTCCCCGCGATGTCGCCAAACACCAATGCGACCATCATGATGCTGTGAACAGAACCTGGATTCATCCGAAAAAATGACGTTTTGCCATTCGTGTACCCAGGTTCGTTGTTGAGTACACCATCGCAGGCGCTCCTGTCTGTGACGCAGCTTCAAGGGTAACCGCAGCCATGGTCTCCACGCTGCTGCAAACGTCGTCGAACTGTTCGTGCAGATGGTTGTCTTGAAAATGTCCCCATCTGTTGACTGAGGGATCGAGACATGGCTGCACGATCCGTTACAGCCATGCGAATAAGATGCCTGTCATCTCGGCTGCTAGTGATACGAGGCCGTTGGGTTCCAGCTCGGCGTTGCGTATTACCCTACTGAACCCACCGGTTCCATATTCTGCTAACAGTCTTTGGATCTCGACCAACGCGAGCAGCAATGTCGCGATACGATAAACCGCAATCGCGATAGGCTACAATCCGATCTTCATCAAAGTAGGAAACGTGATGGCATGCATTTCTCCTCCTTACACGAGGCATCACAACAACGTTTCACCAGGGAACGCCGCTCAACTGCTGTTTGTGTATGAGGAATAGGTTGGAAACTTTCCTCACGTCAGCACGTTGTAGGTGTCGCCACCGGCGCCAACCTTGTGTGAATGCTCTGAAAAGCTAATCATTTGCATATCACAGCATCTTCTTCCTGTTGGTTAAATTTCGCGTCTGTAGCACGTCATCTTCGTGGTGTAGCAATTTTAATGGCCAGTAGTGTAATTGTTTTAGAATTACAGTTACAAAAGTTACAATCTGCTTCAATATGTTGCAATTTCGTCCAGTGCTCTGCGACTAGCCGGCGGCTCTCCTTGCCTTGGCCTTGCTGGCTGCTGGGGAACCCTTGTGCCTCGTCCTTCTGCGTCTTTTGTCGGTGCACTACGTCGCCCTCCACCGTGCTAGGACTCCTTGTCGGACTCTGTTTTCATGGTGCGAATTTCCATTTGGCTGAAAGTTGTGAGTCGACACAGCTTCCGCATATTTGCCACAGTTGCTGCACTGCAGCAACCTGACTTAGTTGGTTGGTTGGTTCAAAATAGGGGGGGGGGGGGGGAGAGCTAGGTCATCGATCCCTCTTTCTGATTAAAATAATTCCACAAAAGCGGGAGTAAAATAAGGGAGACAGACAAAAAACAGCTGGAGGAAAGGAGAAAAAAATGGTTCAAATGGCTCTGAACACTATGGGACGTAACATCTGAGGTCATAAGTCACCTAGAGCTTAGAACTACTTAAACCTAACTAACCTAAGGACATTACACACATTCATGCCCGAGGCAGGATTCGAACCTGCGACCGTAGCGGTCGGGTGGTTCCAGACTGAAGCGCCTAGAACCGCTCGGCCACACCAGCCAGCAGGGAAGGAGAAAAACATCAGGAATGATAGAAGAGCTACAAACAATAAGACGGACAAAATCGGACAAGAAAACCACAGAGAGAGGCAAGAAACCTGTAGAAGAGATCAAAACAAGAGAGCAGGTCGCCATGGCTGACTTACCATGAGAAGAAAAAGGAGAAGCCAGCCACTCTGCTACACACGAATAGATCCACCCTAAAAGTGCTAGGGCGGAGGATACAGAGGGACAAAGGTCATGCGCTAAAACTTAGATCAAATGATGAAACCCATACTCGCGAATAAAACGTAAAACTAAAGCTGCTGTTGAGGCACTGTCGCCCAACGCCGAAGGTAGGGTGCTGGGAAAGTTAAAAGTCCGCCGTAGAGCGGCTAAAAATGGGCAGTCCAGCAAGAGGCGGACGACCATCATTTGTGAGCCACAGCTACACCGAGATGGTAACCGTGTGTTAGCCACGTATGGCCAAAGTGGAGCCGGCAGAGGACAACTGATTTGCTGCGAGATGACAGCATGGAAGCCTTCCACACATTCGTAGTCTCCTTAATGACACGAAGCGTGTTGTGTGTACTGCCATTCCATCTCCCAAAGCCGAAAAAACCTGCGGCATAAGATAGAACGCAGGTCAGGTTCGGAGATGCCCATCTCCAGAAGCGGTTTCTGCATAGCCTGTTTGGCCAACCTGTCAGCAAGTTCGTTGCCTGGGATTCCGATGTGTCCTGGGGTCCACACAAAACCCCCGAACGACAGGACCGTTCCAGGGCACAGATGGACTCCTGAATGGACGCTACCAAAGGATGGCGAGGGTAACACTGGTCGATAGCTTGTAGGCTGCTCAAGGATTCAGTACACAGGAGAAATTACTCGCCAGGGCGTGAGCGGGTGTGCTCAAGAGTACGAGATAAGGCCGCCAGCTCTGCAGTGAAAATACTGCAGCCATCTGGCAAGGAGTGCTGTTCAATATGTCCTCCATGAACATATGAAAAGCCTACGTGAACATCAGCCATTGAGCCGTCGGTGTAAACCACTTCATGGCCCCGGTACGTGCGGTAAGTGAAGAGAATCGAGGGGAAGTGATAGGGGAGAGCCAGGGTTAACGGAGCCCTTAGGGCCGTACGAAAAGTCCAGAAGAATCTGCGGCCTAGGTATACACCATGGAGGTGTACGTGAATGGACCTCGAGGATCCCAGTTCAGACACAAGAGACCAGACGCGAAAAGCAATCGTAAGCCCTGACCTGGGCCGCCGATGCGGGAGGAGAACCACTGTGGTTGGGAAAAGGAGACAGTAATTCGGATGCGCAGGAGAACTACGAACGTGTGCAACGTAACTGGCGAGCAGTTGTTCACGCCTAATCTTCAATGGAGGGACTCTGGCCTCCACCAGGACACAGGTCAACGGACTCGTTTTAGAAGCTCACGTCGCTAGGTGAACGCCACAGTGGTGCACCGAGTCGAGTAAACGAAACGGTGAGGGCGCCGCCAAACCGTGACTCCCATAGTCAAGGCGGGATTGAACAAGGGCTCTGTGGAGCTGCAGCAGCGTTGAGCGATCTGCACACCAGTTGGTGTTGCTCAGGCAGCGGAGGGCATTGAGGTGCTGCCAACACTTCCACTTAAGTTGACGAAGGTGAGGTAGCCAAGTCAATCGGGCATCAAAAACCAATCCTAAGGATCGATATGTCTCGACTACAGCGAGTGGATCGTCATTAAGGTAAAGGTCTGGTTCCGGATGAACGGTGCGACACCGACAGAAATGCATGACACACGACTTCGCAGCTGCAAAATGGAAGCCGTGGGCTAGAGCCCACGACTGCGCCTTGTGAATGGCTCCCTGTAGGCACTGCTCAGCAGCACCAATACTGGAGGAGCAGTACGAAATGCAGAAGTCGTCTGCATACAGAGAAGATGAGACCGTTGGCCTTACAGCTGCTGCTAGACCGTTAATAGCCACTAAAAAGAGAGAGACGCTCAATACAGAGCCCTGCAGAACGCCATTCTCCTGAAAATAGGGGGAACTATGGGAGGCAACGACTTGGACACGGAAAGTACGGAGTGACAGTAAGTTTTGGAACAAAATCGGGAGCGGGGCCCGGAGACTCCACTCATACAATCTGGCAAGGATATGATATCGCCAGGTCGTGTCGTAAGTCAAAAAGGACGACAACCATATGTTGGCTTCTTGAAAAGGCTGTTTGGATGGCAGACTCGAGGGACACAAGATTATCAGTGGTAGAGCGGCCTTGGTGTAACTCGTCCTGACATGGAGCCAGTAGGCCACGTGACTCCAGGACCCAACCCAACCTCCGACACGCCATATGTTCCAGCAGCGCACAGAAAGTTGATGAGGCTGATCGGCCGATAGCTATCCACGTCAAGCGGGTTTTGACCGAGTTTGAGCACCGGAATGATGGTGTTTTCCCAACACTGAGATGGAAGACGCCATAGCACCAGATCCAGTTGAAGATGACGAGAGATGATTAATCATCTGACTGTGGATCCGATCCGGCCCAGGAGCTGTGTCGGGGCAATGTGCAAGTGCACTGAGGAGCTCCCACTCTGTAAATGGGGCATTATAGGGTTCACTGTGGCTTGTAGCGAACGAGAGGACTTTCCATCTGCCGTTTGAGGGTGCGAGAGGCTGCGGGTTAGTTCTCCGACGCAGATGCTCCAGTATAGTGCTCAGCAAAGTGCTCGGCAATCGTGTTTGCGTCGGTAGATAACGCCATTTATGTTCGTGCCAGGGACACCCGTTGGTGTCTGGTACCCAAAAAGACGTCTGATCTTCGTCCAGACTTGGGAAGGTGGCGTATGGCATCCAATGGTCGACATTTACCTCTCCCAACACTCCTGTTTCCGTCGCTTTATAAGCTGGCGAACGCAGGCACGGAGCCACTCAAAGGCTATTAGGTGCTCTACGGAAGGGTGCCGCTTATGTCGCTGTAGAGCTCGCCGTCGCTCTTTAATTGCTCAGCGACTTCCGGCGACCACGAAGGGACTGTCTTTCACTGGGGGTACCCTAAAGAACGAGGGATCACGGTTTCCACCGCAGAAACGATCGTTGTAGTGACCTGCTCAACGACAACATCGATGGCACCATGTGGGGGAGGCTCTACCACACAGGTCGTCATGTGCTCTCCAGTGGATAGATGGGAGAAGTCCTGGGTTGCAAATTGATAAATCAATGGCCGATTAACTACCATGAGGCACACAGAAATGTGTGGTGACCCCAGTATTTAAGAGGCAGAGGTCGAACTGAGACAGTAAAATTTCGACATCCATGCCTTGGCCAGTAAACACGGTGCCACCGCACAAGGGGCTATGGGTGTAAAATCTCCCAAAAGTAGGAGAGGTTTACGGAGTTGATTAGTCAGTGCAGTTAATATATTCAGGGATACTGCACCATCTGGAGGAAGATATACATTGCAGACAGTTATTTCCTGCGCCTTCCTTATTCTGACAGCCACAGCTTCAAGAGGAGTTTGAAGGGGCACAGTTTCACTACAGACTGGGTTTAGGACATAATGGCAAACTCCACCTGACACTCAATTGTAGTCGCTACGGTTCTGTAGAATCCCCTATAGCTGCGGAGGGCAGGGGTCCGCACTCCTCGAACACCCGGCAAGTCGTGCAATTTTCGAAGTGTTCGTGCCGAACCTCCGGGCCATCACAGTCTGCTCTTCATCAAACACAGATAGACTGCGCGCCTTCCATGTTGTACACATGGACAGTATCCCAACTGATACTACATACAACGTGGGTGTATCTGACTAGCAGTTATTCCTCGCCAGGCAGCGCTGCTATCACCTGGACGGGTTCATATCGATTGTAAGTAGGTGGTCATAATGTTCTGGCTGGTCAGTTTATATAGAACAGCTTCAGACGACTGTTTACAAGTAAGTTAATGTGTTAATATTTAACGTTAAGCAAGTAAGCAAGAGAAAGTACTGACAAGGTTTGAATTTACGTGTACAGTTTGTTGGAAGTCGTTAAATGCTCTCATTATCAAACACTAGATGAATATAGTCTGGGTGATTTGCTCTCTGATTTATGTGACACCTACTTTTTCACACATCTGATTGTTTATGACATCATTTCTCTTGAACTGTGTGTGGTATAATGGTATAATTTTGCAGGTACATTAATTGCTATATTTAGATACTGTCTGCAAAATATGTTGCTAATAGAATTAGTAATACGTACATAATAAATCAAAATTCATGTCCAATGCTGAAATTTTACTGCATCAACAACGAAGATATAGTAAGAGATAAACATTTCTCCTTTCATCGCGCACGAGTTCTGATGTAACCTCAGTTCACATGTACGTAAGTTCTGCAATCATATGTAATTATCGATGGAGACTTTAGTCATCCAACAATTAATTGAGGAAATTACAGTTTTGTCAATGGTGTGCGTGATAAGACATCCTGTGAAATAATATTAAATGCCTTCTGTGAAAACTACCTAGAACAGATAGTCAGGAACTCCACTCGTGATGAAAATACCAGGTGTACTGATACGAAATGAGCATTAAGATACAAATGTGTCGATAGGAAACATTTGTTTTTCAACGAGCCTTAATTTGTTTTGTTTGGTTGGTATGACATCTGTCATGGAACAAACAACATCATATGTTTTCATCGTGTTAACAATGTCGAATTTTGTACCAGAAAGTGATGATTTGCGGAAAGCATTAATTTTTTGTTTTCAATTGAAAAAAAGTGCTGCACAGTCGCATCGAATGCTTGTCGCGGCATATGGTGATCATGCTCTATCAAAAGCAACATTGAAAAGATGGTTTCAACGGTTCAGAAATAATGATTTTGATGTAAGAAATGAAGAACGTGGGAGACCACCAAAAAAGTTCGAAGACGCCGAATTGCAAGCAATATTGGATGAAGATGACACTTCGAGTCAGAAGATAATGGCAGCAATGCTAAATGTTGCACAACAAACAATTTCTGACCTTCTGAAAGCTATGGGAAAGATCCAAAAGTGTGTAAAATGGGTTCCACATGAATTGAATGAAAGACAGATGGAAAACTGAAAAACCATTTGTCAAATTTTGCTTCAAAGACATGAAAGAAAATCAATTTTGCATCGAATTGTTACTGGCGATGAAAAATGGATTTATTTTAAGAATCCTAAACGGGAAAAATCATGGGTTAATCCGGGACAACCATCAACATCGACTGCCAAACCAGATCGATTCGGCAAGAAGACAATGCTCTGTGTTTGGTGGGATCAGAAAGGTGTGGTGTATCATGAGCTTCTAAAACCCGGTGAAACTGTGAATACTAATCGCTACAGACAACAAATGATCAAATTGAACTATGCATTGATCGAAAAAAGACCAGAATGGGCCTGAAGACATGGTAAAGTAATTTTTTTACACGACAATGCACCTGCACACAAAGCAAAACTGGTTCCGGATACAATCAAAAAACTTGGCTGGGAGCTGCTACCTCACCCGCTGTATTCACCAGACTTGGCCCCTTCCGAATACCATTTGTTTTCATCAATGGGACACGCATTGGCTGAGGAACACCTCGATTCCTACGAAGAAGTCGAAAATTGGGTGTCTGATTCGTTTGCTTCAAAAGACGAACATTTCTATTGGCGTGGTGTCCACAAATTGCCAGAAAGGTGGTCAAAATGTATAGAAAGCAATGGTCAGTACTTTGAAAAAAATGTTTTTACATTTCAATTCAAAATTAGTGTCCTCTTTGAGGACGTCCACATCGAAATGGCATCCGTGATTATGACGCGGTTGTGGCAACAATGATTATCAAATTGCAATGGACAACTAAAAGAAGTAATAAGATAAATATACGTTCAGTAAACTAGATAAAAAAATCAGTAATATCATATCTCAGTACGGAACTTGATGCTTCAGCACAGGGCAGGAGCATGTAGAGGAACTTTGACTCAATTTTAAAAGAATAATTGACCATGCACTGGATAAATACATGCATGTACCCATTAGAACAGTTCATAATGGGATACGTCCTCCGTGCTATATAATCATTGTAAAGAAACCTAAAGAAAAAGAGATTACTGCATAACAGGTGTACAACAAAGAGTAGGGCAATAGACAGAGACATGCTGAATGAAGCGCGTTTGGCTGTCAAGAGAGCAATGCATTATGCCTTCAATGACATCCGTAACAGAATACTGTCAAATGATATTTCACAAAACCCAAGAAATTATGGTCGTATGTAAAGTTTGTTAGTGGCACCAGAGTTAGTGTCCGGTTCCTAGCCAATGAGAAATTGAAGTTAGCAAAGCAAAACTTGAAATTGTTTTCAAATGTTCCTTTACACAGAGAAACTCAGGGTAACTGCACCAATTTAATCCTCGTACCACTGAAAAAATGAATGAAATAAGTATTAGTGTCAGTGGTGTTGAGAAACAGCTGAAATCGTTAAAGTTGACAAAGCTCCAGGGCCCGATGGAATCCGTGTCAGATTCTGCACTGAATTTGCGGCTGAGCTAGCCCCTCTTCTAACTATAATCTATCGCAGGTCGCTTCAACAATAAACCGTGCCCAGTGCTTGGAAAAAAGCACAGGCCACCCGTCTACAAGAAGGGTAGTAAAAGTGATCCAAAAAACTGCCGGCCAATATCTGTGACATCGATTTCTTGTAGAATCTTATAACATACTGTGAGCTCAAACACAATGCGGTATCTTGAACAGAATGACCTCCTCAGTGTAGATTCCGAAAACAGCGCTCATGTGAAACCCAACTCGCACTTTTCTTACATGACATACCGAAAGCTTTGAATCAAGGCAAGCAGGTAGATGCAGCATTTCTTAATTTCCAAAAATAATTTGACTCAGTACCACACCTACACTTATTGTCAAAAGTTCGATCATTTGGGGTATGAAGTGAAATTTGTGACTAGGTTGAGAACTTGTTGGATGGGGAGTCATCGTCAGATGAAGAAGTGACTTGAGGTGTGCCCCAGGAAAGTTTGTTGAGGTCCTTCCTGTTCATATTGTATATTAATGACCTTGAAGACAGTGTTAACAGTAAGATCGGACTTTTGCAGATAATGCAGTTATCTATAATGAAATAGTGTCTGAAAGAAGCTATATAAATATTCAGTCAGATCTTGATACTATTTTAACGTGGTGCAAAGATTGGCAACTTGCTTTAAACGTTCAAAAATGTAAAACTATGCACTTCACAAAACGAAAAAACATAGTATCCTATGACTATACTATCAATGAGTCACCGCTGGAATTGGCCAACTTGAACAAATACCTGGTTGTAACACTTCGTAAGATACGAAATGGAATGATGGCAAAGGCTCAGTTGCGGGCAAGCAGGTGGTAGATTTTGGTTTATTGGTAAAATACTGGGGAAGTGGAATCAGTCTACAAAGGATATTGCTTACAAATCACTCGTGCAACAGGCTCTAGAATATTGTTCACGTGTATGGGACCCATCCCAAATAGGACTAACAAAATATTTTGAACGCATAAAGAGAAAGACGGCAGGAATGATCACAAGAGCGTTTGACCCGTCGTAGAATGTCACAGATATACTGAAGGAACTGGACTGGAAGACTCTTAAAGATAGACGAACACTATCCGGAGAAATTCTGTTATCAAAGTTTCAAGCATCGGCTTTAAATGATTATTCTAGGAATACACTACAATTCCCTACATATCGCTCAAATGGGGATTGTGAGGATGAGATCAGAATAATTACGGCATGCAAAGAATTACGAGGTGCGACAATAAAGTAATGAGACTGATGTGAAAAAAAATGTTGCTTACAATTTTAGTCAAGTTTAGTGTTGTCTCCTTCAAAGTGGTTCCCTTCTGATTGCACACACTTTTTCCAGCGCTTCTGCCTTTGATGGTATCATTTCTGGAACTCATATTCTGTACTATCCTCCAAGACCCCCGTCACAGCTTTTTGGACATCTTGTGTTGTTTGAAAATGGTGTCCCTTGACCGCGGTTTTGACTCTTGGAAATAGAAAAAATTCGCACGGAGCGATATCTGGCGAATAAGGTAGCTATGGTAGTACTGAAATTTGTTTTGAGGTTAAAAATTGCTGTACTGACAGAGCAGTATGGGATGGCGCATTATCGTGATGCAGAATCCAATTATCAGCAATGTTGGCACGGACACGAAGAACTCTTTTACGAAGTCTTTCTAAAGTTTCTTTTTAGTAATATTGGTTAACTGTTTGTCCAGGAGGCACCCACCCATTATGAACAATTCTCTTGGAATCAAAGAAGCACACAAGCATGCATTTCACTTTCGACTTTGACAAACGAGCTTTTTTTCGTCTAGGTGATCCCTTTGAGCACCATTACGAACTCTGGCGTTTTGTCTCTGGATCGTGCTGAAAAAACCAACTTTCATCACCAGTGATAACACGGCTCAACAATTCTGGATTGATTTCCATTTGCTCTAACAGATCGGCTGCCACATTTTCCGTGTTTCTCGCTGTTGTGGTCTGATATTTTTGGGGACCATATTTGCACAAATCTTTCTCACGCCAAGATCTTCTGTTATTATTAGACGAACCATTTCTCGATTGATGTTCAGTTCTTCTGCAATCATTTTCACGGATAATCTTCGATCAGATCGAACGAGTTTACGCACCCTGGCCAAGTTGACATCCGTCCGTGAGGTTGATGGTGGTCCACTGCGGTCTTCATCTTCAACATTCATTCTGCCGTCACTAAACATTTTAAGCCAACGAAAAACTTGAGCTCTTAACATAACTTCCTCTCCAAAAGCCTTCTGAAGCTTACCGTAAGTTGTCGTCGCGTTTTCACCTAATTTAACACAAAAAGAAATGGCATACCATTGCGCAATATTATGCGGTTCCAGTTCCGTGGCGAGAGACACAAACACTGATGTGTTGGCAGAAGAGCCAACACCGTGTTACTAGAGGAGGCCGAAATGCACTCGTTTTAGCTCACGCAGGCTGGTGTGAGGAGGGAAGGACTATACTGACGTGAGGTCTGGAACATGACAAGGAATTAGAATTCAGAAAGCGGCCGGAAGTAGTTTGATACCTAACTTTAATCCATTAATGATGAACGTCGCTCTTGACGGTACATGAGTCACAATATTATCTGTTCAGAATACATTCTTGAAGATATTACTTATAGTAACTGAATATGGCGCCTTGCTAGATCGTAGCAAATGACGTAGCTGAAGGCTACGCTAAACTGTCGTCTCTGCAAATGAGAGCGCATATTGTCAGTGAACCATCGCTAGCAAAGTCGGCTGTACAACTGGGGCGAGTGCTAGGGAGTCTCTCTAGACTAGACCTGCCGTGTGGCGGCGCTCGCCCCGCAATCACTCATAGTGGCGACACGCGGGTCCGACGTATACTACCGGGCCGCGGCCGATTTAAAGGCTACCAGCTAGCAAGTGTGGTGTCTGGCGGTGACATCACAAACACGTGTTAACTTATTACAGCACAACTCCCGACTGAGCAGTTGCATCCATGTGCCGTTTTGCCGTTTGGACTAGAAGCAGCTTATAGACCAAGGTCAAAATTATTGTGCCTACGCAAGCCTGCAGGGTTGGCACCTTGCAAAGAAAATCAGTCTCATTATTTTATTGTCGAACCTCGTAATCAAATAATCATTGTTCCCGCGCTCCACACGTGAATGGAACGGGAAGAAATCCTAATAACTGGTACAGTGGGACGTACCCTCTGCCATGCACCTCACGATGGTTTGCAGAGTGTGGATGGAGATGTAGAGCAGTCGATTTTGAGCAGAAAGTCGCTCGTGTAAAATGGGCTTAAGACAAATGCCTAAATGGGTCCATTGGAAACAATAAGGGCTATTTCCTTATTGGTCTTCCCCATTCAGTCCTTCGCTCCAGTCGGCCAGGGTGGCCGAGCGGTTCTAGGCGCTACAGTCTGGAACCGCGCGACCGCTACGGTCGCAGGTTCGAATCCTGCTTCGGACATGGATGTGTGCGATGTCCTTAGGTTAGTTAGGTTTAATTATTTCTAAGTTCTAGGGGACTGATGACCTGACTAGTTAAGTCCCATAGTGCTCAGAGCCATTTGAACCATTTGAACCTTCGCTCCACCTCTAATGATACGGTTATCGACGGGATGCTAAACCCGAACTTTCCTTTTCTTTGGTCTCTTGTAAACATCCGACAATGGTTGCACTCATTACTGGTAGTGGGGAAACTTCCGTTGTCGCAATACCGTGTCGCAACGGCAGGTGAGAATTATGAATGAACACGAGAGCATTTTAACCTCTGCTCTGTGACGCTGATGCTTCATTTAGAGATAACGACGCTTTTCCACGAAGACAGGTACGGCGATAACGTGAGACCTCCGTTGTAAATGCTTGCTTCTTCGCCAGTAATTACCTGTTCCAGTACGCAAACAAAGCATAAATCCAAGTTGGATAGGCATCACATATTTCATCAATTAGATACCACATGGCACAAAAGCTAATAGGCAAGAGAGAATTCTGCAAGTATTCGAAGATTACTTTAATGTCTGCAGGCTGCTTATTTTCACGAGTACGCGTTCATGATAAAGTTATAATGGTGGTGGTAGTGGTGATGAATTGTGGTCACTGGAGGAGAAGCCATCATTACCCAAGGAATATTAATTCCGTCTTTGTAACAACAAGGAAATGCTTGTTATTGTCACTAAACGCGTTTCGAGTAGTTGAAATAAAACATCATCGGTGGTCTGTAATGAGACATATTTACAGGTTGGATTTCTTTCTATATGTGAAAAAAGTTCGTTACGATATTTCATGTCTGGGTTTCGCTCACATCTGGAAAGGTCGTCTTTTTGCACGTTTTGTAGTTATTCCTTCTTTTGGCACTGTTTTTCCATCCTAATCCAATATTACTTTGCGGAACTTGTGAAACGCGGCCACAATATATCGCCACCACTCTCTGTTTGTATCTTTCTAGCTACATACTCCTTGTGTGTTTTGTGTGGTGTTAGTAACTTTGTCTCTAATTTTTTTCTTTGATCCAGAAGCGTATTTCTCTGTTATTTGTCGTAAGTATGTTGTGCCATTTAATTATGTTAGTATGTATTTACTTAATGTGTAAGACAAATAAAGGTGTCCAGAATGAGACTTTCACTCTGCAGCGGAGTGTGCACTGATATGAAACTTCATGGCAGATTAAAACTGTGTGCGGACCGAGACTCGATCTCGGGACATTTGCCTTTCGCGGCAAGTGCTCTACCATCCGAGCTACCCAAGCACGACTCACGCCCCGTCCTCACAGCTTCACCTCTGCCAATACCTCGTCTCCTACCTTCCAGACTTTACAGAAGCTCTCCTGCGAACCTTGCAGAACTAGCACCCTGAAAGAAAAGATATTGCGGAGACATGGCTGAGCCACAGCCTGGGGGATGTTTCCAGAATGAGATTTTCACTCTGCAGTGGAGTTTGCACTAAAATAAAACTTCCTGGCAGATTAAAACTGTGTTTTAATCTGCCAGGAAGTTTCAAATAAAGGTGTACTGATGGAAATGAAGGTTTGACTGGTGGGAAAGCGGCGGGGGATGAAATAGGGTGAGGGGGGAAGGGGAGGGAGGAACTATTGAGCACTGAATGCAAAGTAGTAGAATGGGGAGCGTGTTGGAGGAAAAGGAGTGAGGAGCAAGAGGTCGAATGTAAGGGGGAGAGGTAGAGTGAGAGAAAGTGAGGGATGGGAAAGGAAATGATTTTTTCATTACGTGGTTTTTCCAATTATTTTATGTAGTGTCTGGCTCCCAATATTTATTTGGTCAATGAGTAACTTTTTATATTATGTTAATGCTTTGTGTATACGGAAGTTTCCCTGAAGCGAGCAGGCGTCTGTCTTCGCTGATTTTTACGGCGTTTATATCGTTTTCTATTGTGATTGGCCTATGGTACTCCTGTTAAAGGTGGTCCGCAGTATTGAGTGATCTAATGTATATTTCCATGCCTGACGAGTTCTTTATATCTTGTACCAAATGTTCTGCCATACATCCCAATGCAGATTCTTTTTTATAGTCCCTGCAATTGAGCTGGTAGATGCCGGTTGGTATTTGTCTGATTTTAGTTTTAGGAATAAATTTCTGTATTGAGTTATCTGTTTTTGTAGGCAAGTTCGATGCCTTGTTATCTGAATATACGGTATCCCAGAAAAACGTATACAAACTATACAGATCTTAACTACAATGCCTTTCTCCCTTTTTCAGGTGTGACAGCTTGAAAAATGGCTGAAGGCAGGCCGAACCTTGAGCAAACAAAGTTCTTGCTCAAGTGCTACTGGAAGACAGAACGCAAGTGAAGTGCAAAGACAGTTCAGAATGAAGTTCCAGCGAGATGCTCCTACACGAATCACAATTATTCATCTGCGAGATACGTTTGAGGAAGAAGGAACTGCCCCAGACTGCCCACAAGAACCATTCCGAAAGGCCATGTGAGTTAACGAGCATTGCGCTCTCATTTAAATATATGGCCGAAACAGTTAGCCTACAGGAATTGTGAAACGAACCCTGTCGTCCAGAACCGTTTGCCAAAAGGGCGCAGATTCACCGCGGAATGGGGAAACTCACAGGCGCCTATTGTCTATTGTGGCCTAAGCGCTGTAGTGTGCGAGTGAGACAGGCGAGAAACCTACCCAGGGAAGCATAGTAGTGTTAAATATGGCGGACCTAAGATCGGCCACAAAGGGAAACATTTATGAAATCTATTTAATTCTGTAGTTAATTCAGGGAATTAAGCCACAGTTATTTTAATCTACCATCCTTCATTAAATTTTCATGGCGATCCCAGTAAAACTTGTATATTGATCATATCTATAATAGTTTAGGATTTACTGTTAAAGTGAAATTAATGAGTTTTGTAACAAAGACCTGAATGCTAAAATCTGAACGCTTTGGTCGATCTTAATGATCGACATTTCACAGTAAAATGACAAACGCTGTAAATATCAACTCTGTAACTTTATTTGTTTAAAAGATATAATAAATTTAAATTACCAGTATTTACTGTTAAGCATCAGATCATCATTTCCTCCACACAGAACACATGAACGATGACAACATGACACTTATTGAATCATTAGGTAATAGAATATTTGTTGTAAAGTTTAGTGCATAATAGTTACTTTTGTTCTTTATTTATTTATCAGAAAGCACACCTTTTTTAAAGTCAGTACCGCCATTAGACTGTTGTTTATTTGCAGTGTTGCATTTACACTTACACGATCATGATTTCGGCTTCAAAGTGCCATTATCAAGTGTTTTTAAGCGTTTATACAGTGCCTAAACACGAGAGATATGCCATCTTAAAACACGAGAGTATGCCATCTTACGCACTGTATAACACTTAAAACACTTGATAATGGCACTTTGAAGCCGAAATCATGATCGTGTAAGTGTAAATGTAACACAGCAAATAAACAACAGTCTAATGGCGGTACTGTCTTTAAAGAAATATATTATGACTGTGGCCTCGCATTATGAAAAAATCATTACAAGAAAGCCCACTGGGTGCAAGGTTACTGGCCGTGACATTCAAAGTTAAGAAGGAAATTGTATTGGTTTTATGTAAAAGAATTTAACGTTTATTATGTAATGGATATTATTGTTACTTATTTAGAACGTTAAAGTGGTCAAGCTTTGATTATTTAAATATGTTAAAATGTAAAGTAATTAGAATAAGCTGTAGCCAATTAGATGGACGGCCTCAGGAAAGGGAACTGCGCTAGTCAGTTGAGCGAAGATGTTCGGCGCGGGGGGAAACGTAGGTCGGAGAAGGGCAGAGGGACAGTTCTGTCGAGACACCCAAAGTGAACAGTTCGGATTGAGACGCGAAAGCGAACGGTCGGACTTTAGGTAGCTAGGAAGTGACGCGTAGTTAACGAGGTGGAGTGTTGGACTTTTAACTCACGATGAGATTGTGAATGATCGAACTGTAGCAAATGGATATGCGCTCGAGTGTAATAATAATTCTAAATACGACCCAAATCAAATGGTTCAAATGGGCTCTGAGCACTGTGGGACTTAACATCTGAGGTCATCAGTCCCCTAGAACTTAGAACTACTTAAACCTAACTAACCCAAGGACATCACACACATCCATGCCCGAGGCAGGATTCGAACCTGCGACCGTAACGGTCGCGCGGTTCCGGACTGTAGCGCCTAGAACCGAAATACGACCACTTTCGCTATTAGTTTGCTTTCTGAATAAACATTATTCTAACCAAATCGCAACTGTGTGGCCTAACATCATTAATTTAGTTCCGATATTATTATTACTGTTATTATATGTTATGTTAACTCTGTATTTCGCAAACTTGCCATCAACCAGACAATTTAACCAAAAGGTCACAAGTGTTTAATTTAGGGCGTGTAATGCGACACGTGCGGTTCAAACCCCTAGACGAGTTTGAGCCAAGACATTTCGACGAAGAGGAGGCGTATGGGAGCCCGAACATCTATGGGATGTTAGCTCGAAACCCAAATCATCCACCGACGACACATAGAAAGAGAGGTCATCGAATGGTTTCAGCGGTGTCCTAGAAAGAATGTGCGACAAGCGCCTGCCGAGATAGGAGCGTGCACCGCACTTTGAAGCGTGTACAATGGAGAAGTTTTACTCTTGGATTACTCACGTTCCGAACGAGAACTGAATTATGTGAGGGGTCTCAAGTAAAACACATACAGGGCAAAAAATTGCCAAACAAGTCTTTTGGAGTCATGAGGCCATTTAAAAAGAAATGGCTCTGAGCACTATGGGAGTCAACTGCTGTGGTCATGAGTCCCCTAGAACTTAGAACTACTTAAACCTAACTAACCTAAGGACATCACATACACCCATGCCCGAGGCAGGATTCGAACCTGCGACCGTAGCAACAGCGCGGCTCCAGACTGGAGCGCCTAGAACCGCACGGCCACCGCGGCCGGCGCCATTTTTAAGTTAAATGACTCAATTAGTCGTCACAATTGTTCCTACTGGTCAGCTGAGAATCAGTCGAACACCATGTGAACCTAGTATAAGTCACAAGTGTGGCTGACTGGACCTTTCATTTTTGAGCTTACACTTATTTGTAAAAATTACCTGCAATTTTAGAGGTATACGCCATGCCACACCATAAAAGAGATGTTTCAGTACAGAAAATGGTGTTTCCAGCACGAATGGAGCACCTCCCACACTACTATCGCGACGTATGGGCCTACATTGACGAACACTTATTGGGCAGATGGACTAGGGCGAACAGGCAGTACTGAGTACCCTACATGCTCAGCAAGCCGGCCGCTGTGGCCGAGCGGTGCTAGGCGCTCAGATCGTAACCGCGCGACTGCTACGGTCGCAGGTTCGAATCCTGCCTCGGGCATGATGTCTGTGATGTCCTTTGGTTTAAGTAGTTCTAAGTTCTAGGGGACTTGATGACCACAGATGTTAAGTCCCATAGTGCTCAAGAGCCACATGAACCACGCTCACCAGATTTGCCATCTATGGATATTTTTCTATGGGGACATGTGAAACTCAATTTTTGTAGCACAAGACCAGCTACAATCAATGAGCTGAAAGCAGCCAGCAAAAACGAATGTGCCAAAATTCGAACTGCAAAGCTTAGGAACGTGTTGGATTCCATCAGTCAGCGTTATCAGCCGTGTCTACAGGGTGGTCCATTGATAGTGGCCGGGCCAAATATCTCACGAAATAAGCATCAAACGCCGGCCGCGGTGGTCTCGCGGTTCTAGGCGCGCAGTCCCGGAACCTGCGCGACTGCTACGGTCGCAGGTTCGAATCCTAAGTAGTTCTAAGTTCTAGGGGACTGATGACCACTGATGTTAAGTCCCATAGTGCTCAGAGCCATTTGAACCATTTAAGCATCAAACGAAAAAACTACAAAGAGACGAAACTCGTCTACCTTGAAGGGCGAAACCAGATGGCGCTATGCTTGATCCGCTAGATGGCGCTGCCAAAGGTCAAACGGATATCGACTGCGTTTTTTTAAGTAGGAACCCGCATTTTTTTATTACATATTCGTGTAGTACGTAAATAAATATGAATGTTTTAGTTGGACCACTTTTTTCGCTTTGTGATAGATGGCGCTGTAATAGTCACAAACGTATAAGTTGTCCACCAGTGCGGACGATATTTGCTTCGTGATACATTACACGTGTTAAAATGGACCGTTTACCAATTGCGGAAAAGGTCGATATCGTGTTGATGTATGGCTATTGTGATCAAAATGCCCAACGGGCGTGTGCTATGTATGCTGCTCGGTGTCCTGGACGACATCATCCAAGAGTCCGGACCGTTCGCCGGATACTTACATTATTTAAGGAAACTGGAAGCGTTCAGCCACATGTGAAACGACGAATGGCGATGTACTTCCAACATGATGGATGTCCGGCACATAGCTCGCGTGCAGTTGAAGCGGTACTGAATAGCATATTTCATGACAAGTGGATTGGTCGTCGAAGCACCATACCATGGCCCGCACGTCCCCGGATTTCTTTCTGTGGGGAAAGTTGAAGGATATTTGCTATCGTGATCCACCGACAACGCCTGACCACATGCGTCAGCGCATTGTCAATGCATGTGCGAACACTACGGAAGGCGAACTACTCGCTATTGAAAGGAATGTCGTTACACGTATTGCCAAATGCATTGACGTTGACGGACATCATTTTGAGCATTTATTGCATTAAAGTGGTATTTGCAGGTAATCACGCTGTAACAGCATGCGTTCTCAGAAATGATAAGTTCACAAAGATACATGTATCGTATTGGAACAACCGAAATAAAATATTCAAACGTACCTACGTTCTGTATTTTAATTCAAAAAACCTACCTGTTACCAATGGTTCGTCTGAAATTGTGAGCCATATGTTTGTGACTATTACAGCGCCATCTATCACAAAGCGAAAAAAGTGGTCCAACTAAAACATTCATATTTATTTACGTACTACACGAATATGTAATAAAAATGGGGGTTCCTATTTATAAAAACGCAGTTGATATCAGTTTGACCTATGGCAGCGCCATCTAGTAGGCGAACCATAGCGCCATCTGGTTTCCCCTTTCAAGCTAGACGTGTTTCGTTCTTTGTTGTTTTTTCGTTTGACGCTCATTTCCTGAGATATTTGGCCCAGTCACGATCAATGGGCCATCCTGTACATCACAATGGCCAACAAATTGAACAGTTTCGATAAATTGATGGTTCTTTCATTTGTTCACGTTATTTCGAATTTTGAAATGTTTTCCTATCTTAATAAATATTAGTGTCACAGTCATAAAAATAGTGTATGAATTTTTTGAGACACACTACATATTACTTGTTTTGTATGTGAATTTGTCGTGGTATATCATTATATGCAATTTTTGTGATTGTGGTGTTTGTAGTGGTATATGGTGTGTGATATGGTCTCTTTGTTTCGTCATTTGTCTTTATTTTTCTGTTACGTTACATAGTACTTGGAAACCAAGTGTCAGACACCACATTCATCAATGTTCATGCCCCAACTGAGGATAAAACAGATGAGGAAAAGGAAGAGTTCTATGACCAACTAGAACAAACAATTGAGAGCACACCAACTATAAATATCAGGATAGCACTGGGAGATTTTAATGGAAAAGCAGGAAAAGAAGAATTCTACATACCAACTATAGGAAGCCACAGTTTGCATGATGAGACCAATGAGAATGGTCAGAGGATGATCAACTTAACTATCTCAAAGAACCTGAGAGTAAGTTCGATTTACTTTGAACACAAGAGAATACGTAAGGGAACATGGTACTCACCGGATGGAAGAACCACCAACCAGAGAGATCACATCTTGGTGGACCAGCGCTATAGCCTTAGAGTCATGGACGTCAGGTGGTATAGAGGAGCCGACTGTGCGTCAGACCACTTCCTCATTGTGTGCAAGCTTAAACTCATGTTCACCTACATGCATAAGAAGAAAGGGACACTAGAACCTGCATTGAATGTTGAGGAACTATGAGAAAGTGCCATTAAAAAACAATATGCCCAGCAGTAATGTACGGTTCAGAAACATGGAGCATGTCTAAGCGAGAAAAGTAAAAACTATTAATATTTGAAAGAAGAGTAATGAGAAAGATATGGGGGACCAGTTTTAGATAACGGAAAATGGAGGAGGAGAAATAAACGAGGAAATCTACCTTCTGATGCGACAACCAACAATCCTACAGAAGATAAAGAGCAAAATAATACAATGGGTGGGCCGTGTAGCCCGTATGCCGGATGGAAAGCAGGCGAAGATGGCACTAGAGGGGAAACCAAAGACCAAACGCCCCATTGGACCACTGGACGAATAAGGCAGCGCTGGATGGATGACCTGGAGAAGGACCTGGCAGCCTTGGAGGAACGGGGCACAAGGTGCAAGGAATGGAGGTAATTTGTGGAAGCGGCGCGTGGTCTGCAAGGCCTGTTTTATTTATTTATTTATTTATTGTTCCGTGGGACCAAATTAAGGAGAAATCTCCATGGTCATGGAACGAGTCAATACATGAAATTATAACACGATAGTAGAAACAGATAAAATGAAATGTAAAAAACATATCCAGGCCATAAGTCGTGAGTTTAAATAAAGAAAATCGACGATGTAACACGAATTTGCTTAATTTTTTAGCTCTTCCAGGAGCTCCTCGACAGAATAGAAGGAGTGAGCCATGAGGAAACTCTTCAGTTTACACTTAAAAGACTTTGGGCTACTGCTAAGATTTTTGAGTTCTTGTGGTAGTTTATTGAAAATGGATCCAGCAGAATACTTTCAGAAAATATATACTGTGAGGGCAATGTCAGAATTCCCAGACTATTGAATAGGGGTCGACAAGAGGTTTTCGAACTTACACCACATATAGCTCGAACAGCCCGTTTTTGAGCCACAAATACCCTTTTTGAATCAGAAGACTTACCCCAAAAAATAATACCATATGACATAAGCGTATGAAAATATGCGAAGTAGACTACTTTTCGTGTTGAACTGTCACTTATTTCAGATACTGTTCTAATGGTAAATAAAGCAGCATTTAGTTTCTGAACAAGATCCTGGACAACGGCTGGATATCTATCTGGGGGGGAGGGGGGGGGAGGGGTGCGGGGTGGCGCAGGAAGGGCATCTGGCCAGTGGCCAGCCCTAAAACTAACCTTGCCGACCCTGCGAACACTGCAGGACTAAGGGGTAAACGAAAGAAAGAAGTTTAAGCTGCCATCGTGGTCACTGTGCTGGTGTCTCTTGCGCCCCGGGATTAAAATCAGTCTGGGAACTTTTCGGACGGACGACTTATACATTTAAGTTAACACTTCTGTCTCTAGACAAACTAAATAAGACTCACATTACTAAGGAACTTTTTTACATGTCATATTAACAGATGACCGTTTAGCGATCATACTGCAGAAACAATATAGATCACAATCTTCCTTCGCGTAGCCATGGCGTCTGTACTTGCTTCATAATTATTTACGATATTTTCAATCTGTCTACATAAAAGCTGAAGTGCGCATTTTTTTAACAAACCCGATTCGTTTCACTGTATAAATGATCGTCAGTGGTTGCATTTTCCTCTGTTTTCCGCTTACATCTGGAAGTCGTCTGCATGTGCATTTATCAGGCGCTGGAGTTTTTGGCTTATTTCCACTTTTACTTGCAGTACTAAACGACAAAACTGTGCACCACTCACGGTAATCAGCTACATTTGTGAGCTCTTTAGAAACCTTCAGTCAACATAGACATCATTAGAGGCCAGAATGAGATTTTCACTCTGCAGCGGAGTGTGCGCTGATATGAAACTTCCTGGCAGATTAAAACTGTGTGCCCGACCGAGACTCGAACTCGGGACCTTTGCCTTTCGCGGGCAAGTACTCTACCATCTGAGCTACCGAAGCACGACTCACGTCCGGTACTCACAGCTTTACTTCTGCCAGTATCTCGTCTCCTACCTTCCAAACTTTACAGAAGCTCTCCTGCGAACCTTGCAGGTTCGCAGGAGAGCTTCTGTAAAGTTTGGAAGGTAGGAGACGAGATACTGGCAGAAGTAAAGCTGTGAGTACCGGACGTGAGTCGTGCTTCGGTAGCTCAGATGGTAGAGCACTTGCCCGCGAAAGGCAAAGGTCCCGAGTTCGAGTCTCGGTCGGGCACACAGTTTTAATCTGCCAGGAAGTTTCATATCAGCGCACACTCCGCTGCAGAGTGAAAATCTCATTCTGGAAACAATCCCCAGGCTGTGGCTAAGCCATGTCTCCGCTATATCCTTTCTTTCAGGAGTGCTAGTTCTGCAAGGTTCGCAGGAGAGCTTCTGTAAAGTTTGGAAGGTAGGAGACGAGATACTGGCAGAAGTAAAGCTGTGAGTACCGGACGTGAGTCGTGCTTCGGTAGCTCAGATGGTAGAGCACTTGCCCGCGAAAGGCAAAGGTCCCGAGTTCGAGTCTCGGTCGGGCACACAGTTTTAATCTGCCAGGAAGTTTCATCATTAGAGGCTTCAAACTGCTTTCTCTCACATATGTTCTAGAGGGGTTTTTCCTGTTCCCCAGTTCGAAAATTTGACTCTGTAGAAGGATATGAGTAATGTTATATTGATTTTCCCGCTGAATGAAAAAAATGGATACTCGCTAGACGAAATGTAGCGCAGTATTTGTGACTATCTCGAGAAATAAGGTGTTTCTATTGTGCTAAAAAATTGTACCTGTTTTTTTACCAACGCTTGACAATCGATCTTAATTCTGCCATGTATTTCACAATGACCGATTAGTAGTGAAGCTTTGCGCGCGTAACTGAAAGCATTATAGATGAGATGCCTATATTTAATACTCTCAAACATACACTGCAATATCGGGTAAGCCATGACAGCTGCCGCGCGGGATTAGCCGAGCGGTCTCGGTGCTGCAGTGAAGGACTGTGCGGTTGGTCCCGGCGGAGGTTCGAGTCCTCCCTCGGGCATGGGTGTGTGTGTTTGTCTTTGGGATAACTTAGGTTAAGTAGTGTGTAAGCTTAGGGACTGATGACCTTAGCAGTCCCATAAGATTTCACACACATTTGAACATAACAGCTGACATGTGCACCCTGTAACTTTCGCCCATACAACCAAGTACAAAATGCAGGAACATGAGGTAAAATAAAACTGAAGATGCTTTATATGGAATATGGAGATTAAATACTGAAAATTTAAAAGTGAATATCAGTACATATTGGTGTAATAAACATAAGGATATTACACAATCAAAATTAAGGTTTTACATAATCTAATGAAGGGACCAGGCAAATAAAAGGAAAAATTTTTCATATAAGCGAAACCCCTTTTGCAAGGTCTTTATAAATACTTTGAGAGATTAATACGTCAAATTAGTAAGAACTAATCAAAGTGGAAAATAATCAACAGTTTTGAGTTCGTGGGAAGACTGGCAGAAGCTACTCTCGGAGAAGATAAATTTGTTTCGCAAAAATTTGGGAAGACGAGAGGCAATACTGACCCTACGACCAATCTTAGAACAGTAGATAGACAGAAGGAAGGGAAATCAACGTTTATTGCATGTGTAGATTTAGATGAAGCTTTTGACAATGTTGGCTGGAAAACACTCTTTCGAATTCTGAAGGAAGCTAGGGTAAAAAATAGGAAGCAGAAGCAACACACAACTTGTACAGAAACCACACTGCGGTTATAAGAGTCGAACGACATGAAACGTAAGCAGTCGATTATAAGAGTCGAACGACATGAAAGGGAAGCACTGACTGAGACGGGAATCAGACAGGGTTGTAGCCTATCTCCAATGTTATGCAATCTGTACATTGGTCAAGCACTGAAGGAAACCTGGGATAAATTTGGGGAGGGACTTACATTTAAGGAAAAAGAAATAAAATCTTTGAGGTTTGTCACAGATATTGTAATTCAGTTAGAGACAGCAAAAGACTTGGAACAGCAGTTAAATGGAATGGTTGGTGTCTTGAAAAGGAGCTATAAGATGAACATCAACTAAAGTAAAGCAACGGTAACGGAATGCAGACGAATTGAGTTAGGTGATGCTGAGGGAGTTAGATTACGAAACAAGACGCTTGAAGTAGTAGATGAAATTTGCTTTTTGGGCAGCAAAATAACTGATGATGGCCGCAGCAGAAAGATTATGTAGACTACGAGCACTTCCGTACCGTCCTAGCAAGGAAGATGCTAGGAAGGTTATGTAGACTACGAGCACTTCAGTACCGTCCTAGCAAGGAAGATGCTAGGACGGTAAGGAAGACGTGCGCTTAGCGCTAGGATTTCACCCGGAACAAGTCCCGCCCATTCATCCCCCCCCCCCCCCCCCAACGCCTATCCATAGTGTTACACTGTGATGAAATTCAGTAATGATAAGAAATTTAAGTTTTTCTGGATAGTAATATAATATGAATCTGCATTATTAAAGAAATAAAAATATTTATAGAGAACTGAAAGCATTGCCAGCAACAGAAAACAACGTAATGTTATTTAAGGGGAATAAGGACAGATTTTCATTAACTAATTCACGTTTACTTGAGAGAAACAGCAGAGCAAACATACAATGCGAAAACAATGGTGTTGAATCTGCCATGTCGGTAGTAAAGCCACGGATGCAGTTGTCTAAAATCAACGTTATATAGAAATAAGTCAAAGTCGTTTTGTTTATGTAGGCCCTCACAGTAGCTCACGCAAATTAAAGAATATAAGAATGCCATAAAGTAGAAATGCCTACTGGAAGCAGTAAGATATTTGCTTATATGGCATATTTCGTTAGTATTTGCATGGGTAATGGGTGAATTTTAACTTGTAAATTCTTCCAATGCCACACCTGCGCATTATAAACGAGGTTATAAAGAATTGTGGCTGTTTCTGTGTGATTAGTGTCCTATATGCTGTTGCAAACGTCTCAGGAAAATAATCTATCGTTATTCTTTATCCTGTCTGTTTTTAACCAAAAGATTATTAATTTCGTAAATGCCATTCAAATAAATGCTGTAGTGTTTCATGGCTGTAAAACGTCCTTCATGCTGTGCTAGTTCTTCTTCCACCCCTAAAACTTTTCAGCAAAACTATCAGTGAATAACACGCAAAAACAGCTTGGATCGATCTAGCAAGGACAAAGTAATTTTGATGCCCTCTGGAAGTATAGTGAATATTGGTGCTTGTTTCACATATACTGTCTGAGTTCGAAACTTGAGTGTCAAGCATACTGTGGTTCCTCTTTCTCCAAGCAAATTATTCTTTTAGGGTAGGCTTTTCCTGTTTTAGCTTAGGGTGCTTTTTCTCACATAGAAGTATGTTTCATCATAGGCTATTCATCTGAATACCGAGTTCTCGTATTTAAAGAATTCAGTGCTAAATTGTTTTCTCTTATGTTTGCTGTGGAAGTGCCTGGCACAGCTGAGGCAATTTGTGTACGTTTTTTGTAACGTGTCTTTCAACTATCTGGCAAAATTTAAGACATAGCTAGATATTAATTTAACATTCACTCCGAGTGCAGCCGAACGTGGTAAACCACGTGGGTCAACCGAAACGATGCCCAGGCACCGAACAAAGACCGGGAAAACCGGTGGTGCGTGAGAGGGACTTGTTCCGGAGGGGTGAGTGGGCAGGACCTGCTCCGGGCGAAATCCTAGCGCTAACAATTCCTAGAAAGTCTGGGCTGCACCAGGAATCGACGTCGAGGCACCCAAACACGCTGTCGACTGAGCTGCTATGGCGAATCTTGTTGACGAAAGAATAAGTAATAGTCAAGGAACCCACTTGACTGACAGCCATATCTTCAAGAACTATCTAGTCGACGTAATCATCATGTCAGAAAATACGAAATACCGTCGCGGATTTCCGGGAAGAGTTTGTTGGTTGACACTACATAGCAGGTGTTATCTGCCGTCGAACACTATCTCGACGTTTCACGATTAAGGAGAATCTGTGGAGTTCTCACCTGCAGTTTATTTTTAGACTAGAGTATGGCGTTGCGAAAGAACCGTATTGTTTCTACATATATATCTCTAATCCGCAAGCCACCTTAAGGTACTTCGCGTTCCACGGTCAGTTCGCCTCTTTCCTGTCCCAATGCGCGAATGGTTTGTGGGAAGGGCCCCTACGTTCTTCAGTTGCGGATGTTCACCTGATCACATATTTTGTACGTATATGAGTCGTTCAATACACATACTCCTGGTCATTTTACGGGTGTGACTGCTTCAAATAACTGTCGTAATCATACAGTAAAGGGTCCCTCTGCTTATTTATGCGTAATATGTTACATTTGTTTATGTTGAATGTCAATTGTCAGTCCTGCAGCACGCGTCAATTCCTTTCAGATCTTCCTTTTCTAGCGTTGCGACTTCTCTATATTCAACAGCATTAGATGCGAAAAGACTCGTGACACTTCTGACGTTATCCACTTGGTCATTTACGAGAACTGCTTTCAGGGCAATACAATGTTCATAACGCCCCGTACGCGGATCGTTTGGCAGATCTTGTAAATCTGCAATGGTGGGAATTTTGTCGAACGGTATTGTTAGTAAACGCGATTTGTGTAGCGGTTATAAGCGAAGTTTGAACAGGCAAATCAGGCATTTGCCCTTCACCTGGAAAGATCATTTTTCCGACTGCTGTGGAACGTGAAAAAAATAGAAAAAAACAAGTTTCGTGTTATTAAGCAATTTTTTCTAATGTGTTGTATTGCCCGACAAATCAAAAGAGGAAGGGAGGTTAGAGTTCAACGACCCGTCGACGACCAGGTCATTAGCGACGAAGCGCAGAGAGTGACTGGGGGAGGAAATCGGCCCTACCGTTTCAAAGTAATCGTACTTTATTTGCCGCGGATGATACAGGAAACTCACATAAAAGCTAAATCTGGAGAAAAGAGACCCACTTGCAATGTCGGGTGAAAGGTCTCTGTTGGATTCCTTTCATGTTTAATTTCTTAAATCTGTTGTCATTTACGGCATAAATTCCTCTTCTAAATTTACTGTGGCGTTTCTGACTATCTGGGAGGAGACTGAGTAGTGGAACGTGTTACTTTTACACATAAACAAGAACGATCTGTCACACTACTACACTTTAAAACACAGTTTATATGTAATTCATGTCACACAGTCTCATACGGAACCTACATCCGCTTTCTTTTATACACTGTATATGATAAGATACTGTCATCCCCCTTCCCTTCTGTGTGAGAGGATGAATGAGCAAATGTGTTTCTAGTTGCATGCTTGAGGGTAGCAGACAAGCCTGTCTGCTAGAGAACAGTAGGACCAACGTCGGAACAGGTAGCTACGCTTTCTAAAGGCAGAGAGGTTTTCATTCTTAGCATGGTCCTGGCTGTCCGTTGTCATGTTGGTATAGGAGGCTGCCCCTCTGGCCACTTCCGTTTGTATCTGTGAGCCACCCTCAGGAAGCACGCTCGGTAGGAGCGCAGGGCAGTCGGTCCGTGGCGAGCGTCTGAAGTGGTAAGATCTCCGGCTAAGCGCGTGTCTGCTAAGTCCGTAGGACAATGGATTTGTTAAGTTCAGCCTAAATGAAAATTTAAACACCTTTATTTCGGGTTTAGCTCTAAAATATCTAATGTTATCTTAAATTGCAGCGCAGTGTAATTCTCGTGTGAAGTTCAGATTATTTTCCGGTAGTTGCTTTGTCACTACTTTATGAGTAAAGTGGAACCACGTGTTGATCAGTAACTCTAACTAAGATCAATCTTAAATGCGAATGCTTGTGTGATTATAACGTCTCGTCTTGACAATATTTTTCAATATAGCAACTTTTCTTTATGTTCAACCCACGTGGGGTGTACTTTGCGAGACCAGTACCACGTGCTTATATAACTGTTTGACCCGTCAGGTTAACAGTAAGACGTTAGTAACCAGTTCGAGGTTTTTCTTTTGTAAATTGCTTTTCGATCTAATTTATTTTAATTATCAAAATTATTGTGGAGTTATACGCTTTGTGTAAACCAAGTTGACCACATGAAGCATGTGGCGTAATCATCAAAGTAGCCCTCAGCTATTCTTTTTGGGAAGATTTCACAGAGAGTTAGTATGAATTTAGTATACCAGTGTGTGGTAATTACATGACGGACAGGATTGTGCTACGAACGTAATTTCTTTGGGTGAAAATTTGAATCTGTTGGTAGTGGTTAACTTTCTCTTGCATACGTTTCAACATTCTTTGTGTGTTGTTTTATGAATGCAGTGCTGTATGCAGTCTCCCAATCTTGGCTCCATATTTGATGTGTTCTGTAAGATTGCAATCTCACATTTTCACAATCCTAAATAAGGCACCAGTTTAGTTAGGAATAAAGTTTAATATGCTGAAATTTCAATGATCAATCTTAAAAATAAATTTCCAAATATAAACTGATTTCTTTCTTTTTATTTAAATTCTCTACCGGTTGTTGTATGACTATTAAAAGATTATAATTAATGTTAAGTCTGGTTGGGAATTTGGTAAACCTAGACTAGATACCTGGTGAAACAGTTGCTTAGTAATGCAAGATTAACTTCCCCAGACAGCTCACAGCTTTTAACCCGCTTTTATAGCCTATCAGTAACACTTTCATAGCAAAATAAAGCAACAACGTTACACGGGAATATACCGTATACCATGCACATGCGGAAAAGTTTATGTCGGAATGACTGGACGATCAAAGAGCATAAGCGACATTGCAGGTTGGGGCAGGTGGAGAAATCGGCCTTGGCAGAGCACGCACTGAATGAGACCGACCACGTAATAAAATTCGCCGACACGGAAGTTCTGGCTGTAGAGAAGCACTATCACAAGCGCTTGTTCAGAGAAGCTGTAGAAACACGAAAACACGGGAACAGTTTCAACAAGAAAGAGGAAAATCTTCAGCCTAAACGGATCCTGGTTCCCCGTTACTGCAGCGAACGACCGTTGCAGGTAACAAGAGGAGAACCGCACCGGAAATGACCGCGGAGAAGCCCTCGGACGTTGGCGCGCCAGGTACATATAATCTGCGGCCCGCCGAGCTCGGCTCCAGTTCGCCACTGGCAACGGAGGGGTGAAGCTTTGACAATGCCAGCCACTCGTGCTGGCGAAACGTCAGAAAAATCATTAGGGCGAACGTCAGCCGAAGAATCCGAGACAGAAGTCCAATAGGCAGTTTTTCAACAAGTGACCAAGAAAGCCTTAACAATTTTGTAAATCTTGATAGCTCTACAGTAGGACTGCTCAAATTTGAGTTGTTTAAGGTCCATCAGGAGGATTTTACGTCACTATATCCGTGTCAGAATCTTCAGCGGACAGCATTATTTTGCGCCAATGCCAAGTAATATCATGATTCATATTCCAGAGAAACGACACCTCAGAGTGGGATCCGTCCAGAGATGACTGGTGAAAGAAACAGAGAAGATCCAAGGAAGAGGTACAAGATGAGATTTGATCTTAAAATTCCGAATGCGTAGGTTTCTAGAAGAGTCAACCAAAACATGTTGGTTCCTGTTACGTATACGAGGTACGTGAGAAAAGCAATGAGACTGTTATTTTACCTACCAAAGATTTTATTTTTTCAAACAACAATATCGTTCTCTTCAAAATAGTTCCCTTCGGCAGCTACACACCTGCAGATTCGTTGTTCCCAACGTTGGCAGCAGCGCTGAAGGGCTTCAACTGGTAGGGCCGTTAACATGTCAGTCACATTCTTTTGGATGTTCCTCTTTGAAATTATTCAATTTCGGGAAAAGAAAAAAATCACAAGGACTCAGATTAGGTGAATAGCAGCACTGTGGAACAACAGGAATGCGATTTTAAGTCAAAAACTCCGTGATGCAAGTGGCCGTCTCACATGTGGCGTTGTCCTGATGCAACGTCCACTAGTCTGCAATTTCCAGTCTCACTCGATTCCAGGACATCTTCGTAAATCACTTGGTTGGCAGTTAGTCCTGGAGGAACAATTACAGTGTGAATTCCTAAGGGACCAAACTGCTTAGGTCATCGGTCCCTGCCGGTCGGAGTGGCCGAGCGGTTCTAAGCGCTACAGTCTGGAACAGCGCGACCGCTATGACCGCACATTCGAATCCTGCCTCGGACATGGGTGTGTGTGATGTCCTTAGGTTAGTTAGGTTTAAGTAGTTCTAAGTTCTAGGGGACTGATGACGTCAGAAGTTAAGTCCCATAGTGCTCAGAGCCATTTGAACCATCATCGGTCCATAGACTAACACACTACTTAAACTAACTTATGCTAAGACACACACCCATGTCCGAGGGAGGACTCGAACCTCCAGCGGGAGGGGCCGCGCAGTCCGTGACATGACGCCTCAAACCGTGCGGCCCCTGGAGGAACAAATTGTTCATGAACGGACACCCTTATTGTCAAAAAAGCAAATCAGCATTGTTTTCATTTTTGATTTGCTCATTCGAGTTTTTTTTTTTTTTCGGTCGAGTCTCAGTGTGCCACTCCTCACTATGCCGCTTTGTCTGCGGATCGTACCCCAAGACTCCTGGTTCGATTGTGATCACACGACTCAACCATTTGTGTTCATTGGGCAGTCCTCTCAAGAGATCAACGCACATCTTTCGTCGATTGTCCTTGAGCTCAGTTGTGAGATTTTTCGGCGCCATTTGGCACAAAACCTTTCCCATGTGCAAAAATTCACTCAAAATTTGATGTAAGGTGAAAGTGTTTTAACAGGTCACCCATTATCCTTATTGTTACACATGTGTTTGATCTCACAAGACCAGGCACACGTTCGGCGTTTTCGTTCGTTTTTGAAACTGAAGGTCTCCTTGAGTGAGGTTCATCTTCAACTCGTTCTTAAACTTCCAAAAATTATTTGTGACAGCGATAAACTTGCGCTCTTGATAAGGAAATTTCCCCATATGTCTGTTTCAACTTTTCAAAGGTCACACTCACGGATTCCCCAAGTTTAACAGAAAATCGATGGCATAACGTTGCTCTAAATTCCGCTGTTCCATTTTCCTAACACTCAACCAAAACACAACTTGACTGATGGCGCTCTCAAAAAGCATGTGAAGGCTGCATGTAGCTGAAACTCGACCTGAGCATCTGGAAGGGATGAACACACCCGTCTACGCCAAGTAGAACAACACAGCGTTGCCAGATGGTTCGCAGTGCTGTCAGTCTCATGACTTTTTTCACAAACCTCGTATCTCCTGATAACGCCGTAGAGGTGCAATCGAACAGATTTGAGCTCACTCGGAGACTTATCAACAATCGCTCTTCCAGCGGACAATTCGCCACTGGAACAGAAAAAGAGGGATGTGACAGTGACACCCTCTGCGATACACCACAAGATGGCTAGAGGACTATGAATGTAGATGATTGTAGAGTGAAGATGAGCTTTAGAAGGTCTCAGTATTACGCAGCAGTATAGTTACCCTTATACACACACTAAAAAAAGTTTTGCATCATCCCGGTTCGCAGAACTCCTGAAGATAGATGTTGACGGTGGATATTGTATACCAGACACAGTCCCATTGACTGTTCGGAGATGTCACTAAACCCGCCTAAAGATGTAAACAACCATGCATGAGCAGCGCCCATTTGACGGAGGCGTCCGACAGCCGATCAGTTGCAGTCATTGAAACAGGAAGGAGGTACACGGCTCGTGTTTGTAGTTCAACCATGCCTAGACGCTCAATACCGCGGTTCGATCGCGTCCGCATTGTGCCAGGAAGGGCTCTTAACAAAGGATGTGTCCAAGCGTCTCGGAGTGAACCAAAGCCATGTTGTTCGGACATGGAGGAGATACAGAGAGACAGGAACTGTCGATGACTTGCTTCGCTCAGGCCGCCAAGGCCTACTACTACAATGGATGACCGCTACCTATAGATTATGGCTCGGAGGAACCCTGACAGCAGCACCAACATGCTGAATAACGCTTTTCGTGTAGCCACAGGACGTCGTGTTACTACTCACACTGTGCGCAATAGGCTGCATGATGCGCAACTTCACTCCCGACGTCCATGGCGAGATCCACCTTTGCAAACACGATACCATGCAGCGCGGTACAGATGGGCCCAACAACATTCCGAATGTACCGCTCAGGATTGGCATCACGTTCTCTTCACCGATAAGTGTCGCATATGCCTTCAACCAGACAACCGTCGGAGACGTGTATGGAGGCAACCCGATCAGGGTGAACGCCTTAGACACACTGTCCAGCGAGTGCAGCAAGGTGGAGGTTCCCTCCTGTTTTGGGGTGGCATTATGTGGGGTCGACGTACGCCGCTGGTGGTCATGGAAGGCGCCGTAATGGCTGTACGATACGTGAATGTAATCCTCCGACCGATAGTGCAACCATATTGGCAGCATATTGGCGAGGCATTCGTCTTCATGGACGACAATTCGCGCCCCCATCGTGCACATCTTGTGAATGACTTCCGTCAGGATAACGACATCGCTCGACTAGACTGGCCAGCATGTTCTCCAGACATGAACCCTATCGTCCATGCTTGGGATAGACTGAAAAGGGCTGTTTGTGGACAACGTGACCCACCAACCACTCTGAGGGATTTGTGCCGAATCGCCGTTGAAGAGTGGGACAATCTGGACCCACAGTGCCTTGATGGATAGTATGCCACGACGAATATAGGCGTGCATCAATGCAAGAGGACGTGCTACTGGGTATTAGAGGTACCGGTGCGTACAGCAATCTGGACCACCACCTCTGAAGGTCTCGCTGTATGGTGGTACAACATGCAATGTGTGGTTTTCATGAGCATTAAAAAAGGCGGAAACGATGTTTATGCTGATCTCAATTCCAATTTTCTGTACAGGTTATGGAACTCTCGGAACTGAGGTGGTGCAAACCGTTTTTTGATGTGTGTAGATACTGATGCTAATTTGGATAAAATATTAATACAGTACCATTGTAAAATTCAGTTATAACATAAAATATGAATGGTACTTTGCAGCCCCGTCAGATCCAGGGCAGTAACTTCACTTGCTTTCAAATTACTGTGGAAATGAAACAGGCATTGTGTCCAGAATCCAGAAAGATGGAACGAAGATCAAAGTGGAGGCACCGACATTTTTACAAGATTATAATAAACAAATGGCCAGCGTAAGTAAAGCTGAGATGGTGAGGTCTCTTCATGAAACGTATTAGTACAGACTGCTTTCTGCAATGATGGAAATTATTCTTCTGAGTTAATGTATTTCGTTCTCTGACGTAAAAGAGACACTTGCACTGATACATTTTAAACGTACAACTACACTTGGCTCACTCACACTTGGAAAGCAAATGTTCTAAAAACGGTTCCAAACAGGATCACAATTCTTCTCTTTCAACTCCAAAGAGAGGAAAGACGCATTTTCGTTACCAAACGATGTACGTTTTCAGAAAACAGGATGTCACTAGCCAACATTTGTCAGTTCAAGAGACAGATGTGAACTCTGCTCATACAAAAAAGCTGAAATGTGGACTTCATTCTAAGCGTTCAGAGTGCAGTATTTTTTGTGTATTAATGAAAAAAGAACTGTTTTTATAGGTACCAGAAGCAATAATCTGAGCTGTATGATTCTTTTGGGAGTTCTCAGTCCCTTAATGTACTTAAAAAAATGGCTCTGAGCACTATTGGACTTAACATCTGAGGTCATCAGTCCCCTAGAACTTAGAACTACTTAAACCTAACTAACCTAAGGACATCACACACATCCATGCCCGAGGCAGGATTCGAACCTGCGACCGTAGCGTTCGCGCGGTTCCGGACTGAAGCGCCTAGAACTGCTCGACCACAGCGGCCGGCTTAATGTACTTCGCCTGTACAGTCTTGTTGGGACTTACAAGTCGTTGGAGCACTTCATGCTTTTACACTAAATAAAGGGTTAAAAATCCACATTTAAATCAGAAACATGGAAATAGGCCAACAGGCGCCTCCAACCCGAGCAAGATGTTCAAATCTATCTTCATTATTTTATTACTATTACTTTTTTTCAGACTAATAAATCAGACATCATTTAACCGAAACGGAAAGCGGCTTACGATCTCTTCAGGCGAATGCCGGGATAGTTCCTCCGACAATGCCGTGGCCAGTGTCCCTATTCTCTGTTCAATCGAACCCGTGCCCCGTTTCCAACGACCTCATTTCAGCGGGGCGTTAAACTTTAGCCTTCGAGTGACCTTCCTTCCAAGTGCCGACCTTTCTACCAGCCGCACATCACCATTACTCCACGACTGCTTTCGCGCTCAAGCGAGAAATGACTGACAAACAATGAGACAACTCGCGATTTGTAATTGTTTCTTCTAGTTGACAATTAGGTCGTTACTAGGGTGACCAGACGTCCGGATTAATCCGGACACGTCCTCCTTTTTAGCTCTTTGCCCAGGGTCCGTCGAATTTTTACAGTGTCCGGCTTTTTCGCAAGGTTGAGCGTAATACAGTTAAATTTACAATTCGCCCCGTTCTATTGCACTTTTCTTAAATACTTTAACTATTGGTACAGTCTTCGTGATGAACACGCACGAAAGCGGTGTTAGTAGGTGGCACCAGGATCGTCGATGTTATCGTTGATCTACCTATAAGCGAATGCAAATATCAGTTATTTAAAATTTTCGTATCGTATCTTCGCTTTATATTGGCTTGACTTCCTGTAGTGCACGTGTGATTTGCGAGTGCAATTTTTAACCGAGTGAGTTACGTAAAATATTTGGCTATGCCTAAACGAAAGTGTACATTTTCTGATGTCCTTCCCTGCAAATATCCGGCTTTAAGAAAGGAAATGAATTTGAAGCGGAATGTAAGATATGTGGAGCTGGTTCGTACATCTCAGTGGCTAATAACGTTAAGAAATAACTCGACAGATTAACTGTCATGGTTTTATTTCATTGTTTCATAGTCGTTCAATTTATTTGTATTCGGAAGATTAAAGTGCAGTTTACATGTCGTCAGCTGCTGCTTGAATCGTAGATGTTGGTAGCGGTGCGTCGAATGAAGGGAAGTAAATGGTCTTAAGTTTTTCGCTTTGTAAACAATTCCGTGTTGTTGACATAACAAAACAATTGACGCCACACTGTCACCACAATCAATGTTTTTAATTTTTTTATATGGATCATTTAACCACCACCTGACCATCAGTAACAATTAACTACTAGTTTTACCGGTAATTCCCGGCAGTCACGTGACTTGTCCAAAGCTGACGGGTGGTATCCTCATCTGCAGTTGACCCGTTTGATGTGTCCTCTTTTTACTTCCTTTGTTCTGCTTTTTGAAGCTGTTTGTCCTCCTTTTTAAGCAATTGCATCTGATCACTCTAGTCGTTAACTTCTCTGGCACGCGTTCACCAGCTCCTGCCCACTGTGCTGACTGCTGTTGTAAGATCCAGGCTTCATTCCCAGTCGCGAATCACCGCGGCAAGTCCAGCGGTTTGTAGCTGAGTCTGTACAAATACCGCATTGACACAGGTTCGCTATATGAAACGTGTTTCGTTGTCAGAACGGCAAGGCCTTTAACGACTATCGTAGCAGAAATAAAAACGGTAGCGAAGCAATGCCAGAAATACTTAACTCGGTTTTCAAATGTTGATTTGCAAAGGACGATACAGTATAATTTTAATTCTCGCACGACAGCAAAGATGAAATATTAGTATTAGTGGCGTGGAGAAAGAGTTCAAAGTCCGTCTAATGATTTGTGAAATTATGTCTTTAAATGAAAGAAATAAAACAAATTAATGAAGCCATTGACGCGCCTCTGAATGATGCTCGAAATCATGTATTTCACGTATTAAAAAAAATGTAGCTCTCGCCCAAATTAAAACATTTTTCAGATTGTGAGAGACATTATAGACATCTACAATATACGTGCATTTCCGAATTTTCACGTGATTTTGGTAGGAGATACACACTGTAAACCTAATATTTGTTACAAGTCAAACATCGACAAAAAACACGCCGGTTTCCCGAAGGTTATACAGAGTAGACGAAATCTGATACAGAACTTTGGAAAGATGGTAATGAACGGAAACAAACGTATTCAATAAGTTCCATAGCTTGCGAGATATATGACGAGATAGGTTTTACGCTTTTGCCCAGGTGGCAAAATTTCATTCAGACTGGTTCTTGAAATTAAAAAAATGTGTGATGGAATTTGAAAGATAACATGCGACATTCGCCCAGGGCCACAAACGGATAATTAACGAATGACGAAAAACCAGATCGAAAAAAAGTTCCCGAAGACGGCCACAAATCGCACTTTCTAATTTTTATTTACCGGTTTCTCTCTTCAGACGAACAAGAGCATCATCAGATTATAGACTGTAAAAGATACAAATTGAGATAATACGGGAAACTTACACTGATGTTACGCAGAGTACATACGGGGTGATCAAAAAGTCAGTGTAAATTTGAAAACTTAATGAACCACGGAATAATGTAGATAGAGGCAAAAATTGACACACATGCTTGGAATGACATGGGGTTTCATTAGGGAAAAAAAACCGAAGTATTGCTAGACGCGTGAAATATCTCTTGCGCGCGTCGTTTGCTGATGATCGTGTGCTCAGCCGCCACTTTCGTCATGCTTGGCCTCCCAGGTCCCCAGACCTCAGTCCGTGCGATTATTGGCTTTGGGGTTACCTGAAGTCGCAAGTGTATCGTGATCGACCGACATCTCTAGGGATGCTGAAAGACAACATCCGACGCCAATGCCTCACCATAACCCCGGACATGCTTTACAGTGCTGTTCACAACATTATTCCTGGACAACAGCTACTGTTGAGGAATGATGGTGGACATATTGAGCATTTACTGTAAAGAACATCATCTTTGCTTTGTATTACTTTGTTATACTAATTATTGCTATTGTGATCAGATGAAATGCCATATGTCTGACATTTCTTGAACTTTTGTATTTTTTTGATTCTAATAATACCCCATGTCATTCCAGGAATTTGTGTCAATGTGTACCTCTCTATCTACATTATTCCGTGATTTATTCAGTTTTCAAATTTATACTGACTTTTTGATCACCCGGTATAATATTTCCAGTACGGTAACTTCCGTTCAAAGTTAGCTGACAGCATTAAAGATTGCGTTTTAAGTTAGCTGACACCTCTAAAGATTAAACTGGCTGTACTACAGTACTTACACTTACATTTTAAGTACAGTAGTAAATGATGACATTGACAGCGCAAAGATGAAATTGACTGTATAACAGTACCTGTATCGTCCAAGGCATAGTGTATCCACAGATAATTTACATTTTAATCGCCTCTTTTATGGGTGTGTCTACAGGCATTTCACATCTGTACATGTCTCCTTATCTTTCAAAAAATACAAGTATATCTGTAAAAATTGAAATATCTTTCAAAATACATTAAAAAATACGTATTTGAAAATATCTTTACAGAAATGCGTTCAACACAACCGTTTTTAAAAATATTTCTGTTAGGAACACACGGCAGGTATTATATTTCCGTTGCTTATCTACTGCACTTTATCAAATAACTGGAAGAACCCACGCAAATTAAACTCCTTTTGTTCATTTAATAAATTTTTCGCGTTGCTCTTCTTTTCTACGAGAATTTCCAATTCTTCCAAAACATTTAAAAGAGGATCTTTGCGGCGAGGATAGTTTTCATACTATCTTGAATCTCAATGTATGTTTAGTTGTTTTCAAATACTCGCCGAATGCTTTGCGATTCGAAATTAGATTTCTGCGTTCCTTATAGCGTATTTTAAACACTCTTCCAGTTTGGCTAATGCACGTGCTCTGACAATTTTGGCGATTCATTTTATACAGTTCAGGATTTTTATATTTTTCCTTATATACACAGTCTTTGGGCATTAGTGCATGCCTATGGGAGTTGCTAGTTCGAAATGCTAATTTAACTTTTTGTCTTGGGAAACATCTCGCTATATGATTACTAGACCTTTGTATGTGAGTGTAATGTACCTTTTCTTTTCTACTGGCTTGCGTATGCTATTGTTTTTCTTTCGTTTAATATTTCTCTGTATAGTGTGGTACAATTTCATTTTTCACGTCCTTGGTAATTCTTCCTTAATGCTATCTTTTTTATTGTCTGTAATTCTGTAGCTCTGTCTTCATCTGTAAGTGGTAAATGTAACATTCTGTGTAAAGCTGAATTGAAATATCCTATTTTTGTGTACTGGATGGGATGATTTGAATTATTCCTAGTAATTATACCTGAATATGTAGGCTTCCTGTAAACTTTAAAAATATGTTTCCCTTTCGATCTACTAATTGACACGATACTGGAAATAGAATATGTACTTTAGTTAATCTCAATGTAAGTGTTCTGCATTATCTCAATTTGTTTCTCTTCCAGTGTATATTTTGATGATGGTCTTGTTCATTTGAAGAGCGAAGCCACTGTAGCCGAGCAGTTCTAGACACTTCAGTCTGGAACTGCGCGACCGCTACGGTCGTAGTTTCGAATTCTGTCTCGGGCATGGATGTGTGTGGTGTCCTTAGGTTAATTAGGTAAGTAGGTCTAAGTTCTAGGGGACTGATGACCACAGATGTTAAGTCCCATAGTGCTCAGGGCCATCCGAACCATTTTTGAAGAGTGAAGCCAGTAAATAAAAAATACAAAGTGAGACTTGTGGCCGTTTTCAAGAACTTTGTCTTAACCCCTCCAAGCAATGGCTGTTCTCCCGAAGGAAAAAAAAAAAGCGGTTACAGTGTGTGTGTGTGTGTGTGTGTGTGTGTGTGTGTGTGTGTACACAGTGTGTGACTGCGAGGAGGACGATCTACGTTTAATTCCCGGCACTGTCAGAGGAACGGCTACTTAAGTGAAGAGTAGCGGCTCCATGGTCGCGAAAGTCGACAAGGCCCGGGAGAGATGTATGAAGGAATCTATGAGAATCGCGCCCAGTGAGATTCGCGCCCAACAAGAAATGTGTGAGGATCGCGCCCAATACCTGCTCCATTTGTGTCGGGCTTACTCGCGCCCGGACCGTCCTAATCACCCTAAACTACCTGCTCCTCGGACACAGGGACCTGCCCCCCCTCGTACTAGGCACAGCCGCCGACTGTCTGATACACAAACACAGCCTTAGTGCCACTCCGGCTGTCGAAAAGTTCACAACGGGCGATTCGTGTATTTTTGACACAGTAGTTCAGATATGGAATTTTCAACCACTAATCACGGTATGCCATGTTGCCACTACGAAGGTCATTCTTACATAGTGAAGAGAACTAAAGAAGATGGAACAGTAACGTGGCGCTGTTCAAGACAGAGAGCAAACCACTGCCGGGGAATGTTGAAAACGAAGGATTCGACAGTGCTTTTTTCATTCGAGCATCAATGTGGACCTCCGGATGTCGCTCGGTTGGAAGTAAGGACGACTTTGAATCACGCAAAGAAGAGGGCAAGAGACGAAGAGACGTCAGTTTCAAAAATACAGTATATTCAGAGGAGCTGGGTTGCTGCATAATCGAGGCTATGATTTTGTCATTGAAATGCCAGAGCAGTAAACAACGAAGAGAGCTTTGTACTACCAGCAGGCAAAATCACGGGGAAACGACAGAGATCCACCGACAAGAGAAGAAATTGACCTAAAGGCAGATTTACTAGCTATGAACGATGGCAGCAGTTTTCTGTTAAGCGACGACAAACTAGGAGAGAGGATATTAGTTTTTAGCGGAAGGGCAGGAAGAGAGGCTCTAAGGAGTAAACAAGACTTTTTTATGGATGGTACGTTCAAGTGCTGCAGCAAACAGTTTTCGCAAATATACGCCATTCACGCCGACTTTGGGAGTACAAATAATGAGACAAACATCTATCCAGTTGCTTTTGCACTACGGCCAAACAAAAGAAAAGAGACGTACGTCCGTCTTTTCCGAAATTTGATAGAAAAAATTCCAGAATGGAAACCTGCAAACGTGACTGTAGACTTCGAATCAGCTGCGATTTCAGCAATTAAAGTTGTATTTCCGACAGCTGAAGTGCATGGATGTTATTTCCATATGAAAAAGTGTCTCTGGAGAAAAGTTCAAGAGCTAGGACTTACTCATGAATACAAAGAAAACGAAGAAGTGAGACAACGTGTTCGCATGTGTGCTGCGCTGGCGCTTTTACGGCCTGAAGATGTATATGATGGTTGGCTGGAGATACATTCACGTGCACCGAATATCCCCAAACTTTCTGAATTTTTTGACTACTTCGTAGACGGATGGTTGGAAAATGAAGAAACCCCTATCAACCTTTGGAGTTGCTAAAAACGGCGCCACCGAGCAACCAACGCTGTAGAAGGTTGGCACCACAAAATTAATAACGTGCTTGCTAAACCAAATCCGAAAATTAATGACGTTATTAGATGTTTGAAAAGAGAAGCAGAAAATTCAGCGTTCGTCTTAATGAGGGCAGAACTGAGTATGGAAGGTAAATGGAAAAAAACAGTCTACATGAAACGTGATGAAAGGTTGGGAAAAATAGTAAAAAAAATACGGAGAGGATGGTGAGATCAAGGATTGCTTGAAAGCCATATCCTACCAACAGAAACTTGACTGAATTTATCAGAAGCTGTATATAGATACAATAGTCTTCAAATGTAAATAGTAACTTATATAAAAATAATAAAAATTAAAAAAATATTGACGCTGCTTATTAGCTGATTTTAAACACGCCTAAATCACTTTTATTCTTTAGCCAGTCCAAAGCTTGGATAAAGTGTGATGGAAAGCAGATTATTTTTAAAATACAGTATATGTGTTTTACAATACACCAAAACAAAAGCGAACCCTTTTCAGAGTCAACCCTTTACAATTATACTTCTCATTAAAGAGTCGCCACCCCAATTCCTCGCTAGTTTTTATAAATTAAGAGTTAAAATTAAGTGAAATTACTAATCGCCAAGTATAGAGTCACTTGATATTTCTGAGTATTCAAGAAGTGTAGTTGTTATAATGAAAATGATATTGATAATGACTGCTGAATGGTACTGCAAGAGAAGCAAAAGAATGTAATCTCTCATATTTAGTGCAGTTGGTAGTGGTGTGTGGTAGAAACATAATTCTCTCTCTCTCTCTCTCTCTCTCTGGCTGACGGCTGAAAATTCCAGCTCGGAAACCTCCAGGAAGCGTCCCTCAACTCTTTTGTCTGCCGGGCAAGGGGATTAGCGGACCCGTCCTCGACCCTTTCTGGGCGCGAATCTCACTGGGCGAGTTTTTCAGTACACCGTATGAGTACCGCACGCCCCAGCGCACCGCATCCGAGTGTAGTCAACAGCAGAGGCTCAGGCGGCAGTGAATGCACTGTTATGGGCGGACAACGATGCTTATCTCATTCCACTTTCGACGGATTAGTGGAATCACCACCTCATTAGCTGCAGGCTCAACAATGACCACAAATAGCAAATGCTCTTGGATGCAAAACGGTCCAGACCACGTAACCATGAATTATACGAGAGTAAGTCAATTATTATCCGCAAAGGAGTTATAAAATTTTATTGTTATCAAATAGGAAACTTACAAGAACATCATTTTTCGACATAGTCTCATTGCGTTTCACCGCACTTGGTCCATCGTTGTACAAGCTTCCTGATGACCTCATAAAAGAGTGCTCTCGGATGAGCTGCGAGGCAGGAATGCACCGCTTTTTTCACTGCTTTGTCCGAGGCAAATCGATGGCCCCTTAATGCCTGTTTGAGTGGACCAAACAAGTGATAGAAGAGGCAAGATCGGGACTATGTGCAGGACGATCCAGCACTTCAAATTTGAGTTTCTGGAGCATTTCAGCAGTGTGGGCAGCAGTATGCGGACGAGCATTGTCGTGCAACAACACAACATATTTTGACAGCAATCCTCGGCGTTTGCTTCGAAGTGCATGCTTTAGCCTGGCAGTAAGCATCTCACTGTAACGTACACTGTTTATTGTTGTGCCCCTTTCCCCATAATGTTCCAGTACTGGACCTTGTGCGTACCAAAAAAACCGTGAGTATGAGTTTTCCTGCGGACGGTTGGGTCTTGAACTTTTTCTTGCACGGCGAATTTGGATGTTTCCGTCGGCCGGAGTGGCCGAGCGGTTCTAGGCGCTACAGTCTGGAACCGCGCGACCGCTACGGTCGCAGGTTCGAATCCTGCCTCGTGCTACGTTTAACTAGTTCTAACTTTTAGGGAACTGATGCCCTCAGAAGTTAAGTCCCATAGTGCTCAGAGCCATTTGAACCATTTTTTGGATGTTTCCATTCCACACTGTGCCGTTTACTCTCCGCCTCGTGTCCGCAGCTCGTGGTCGTGCGGTAGCGTTCTCGCTTCCCACGCCCGGGTTCCCGGGTTAGATTCCCGGCGGGGTCAGGGATTTTCTCTGCCTCGTGATGACTGGGTGTTGTGTGATGTCCTTGGGTTAGTTAGGTTTAAGTAGTTCTAACTTCTAGGGGACTGATGACCATAGATGTTAAGTCCCATAGTGCTCAGAGCCATTTGAACCATCTCCGCCATGTTTCGTCACCAGTAAAGAACCTGTCTACGTTGTTGTCCCTTCGTTACCATAGCGATCCAAACATTTTTTGCAGATGTCCAAGCGCTTTTGTTTATGCAGCTGTGTGAGTTGTTTTGAGACCCAACTTGCACTAACTTTATGAAACCCAAATCTGTTGTGGATGGTTTCCTAGGCAGAACCGTGACTAATCTGCAGACGATGTGCCACTTCGTCAATAGTTAATCATCTGTCTAAGAGAATAATTTCAGTTGAACGCTCAATGGTTTCTTCATTTGTGGCGGTAAACGGTCGTCCGTAACACTTGTGCGATCATTTCGGAATTTTTCTATCCACTCGTAGACACTTCTTTGTGGCAAAACACTGTTCCCGTACCGTAATGAAAGTCTTCGATGAATTTCGGCCCCTGATACGCCTTCCGACCACGCATTTAAAAAATAAATAAATAATAAAAAAAAACGGATCACTGAACGTTGCTCTTCTTTGGTGAAAATAGACAGCGAAGCAGCCATGACTAACAGCACGGCAGCGATAACAAAACTAACCTAGCAGCATGAAAATTGCAAAGGTATAACAACAAATATCTGCCATCTGGTTTCTGTACAAATTGTAGATAGCCTTTCGTTCCCTGAAGGCGGCAGGGGTAAAATACAGGGAGCGAAAGGCTATTTACAATTTGTACAGAAACCCGATGGTTGGGAAGGGAGTGAGATAGGGTTGTAGCCTTTCCCGATGTTATTCAATCTGTATATTGAGCAAGCATTAAAAGAAACAAAAGAAAAATTCGGAGTAGGTATTAAAATCCATGAAGAAGAAATAAAAACTCTGAGGTTCGCCGATGACATTGTAATTCTGTCAGAGACAGAAAAGGACTTGGAAGAGCAGTTGAACGGAATGGACAGTGTCTTGAGAGGAGGATATAAGATGAACATCAACAAAAGCAAAACGAGGATTATGTAATGTAGTCGAATTAAGTCAGGTGATGCTGAGGGAATTAGATTAGGAAATGAGACACTTAAAGTAGTAAAGGAGTTTTGATATTTGGGGAGCAAAATAACTGATTATAGTCGAAGTAGAGAGGACATAAAATGTAGACTGGCAACGGAAAAGAAAGCGTTTCTGAAGAAGAGAAATTTGTTAACATCGAGTATAGATTTAAATGTCAGGAAGTCGTTTCTGTAAGTATTTGTATGGAGTCTAGCCGTGTATGGAAGTGAAACATGGACGATAAATAGTTTGAACAACAAGAGAATAGAAGCTTTCGAAATGTGGTGCTACAGAAGGATGCTAAAGATTAGAAGGGTAGATCACATAACTAATGAGGAGGTATTGAATAGAATTGGGGAGAAGAGGAATTTGTGGCACAACTTGACTAGAAGAAGGGATCGGTTGGTAGGACATGTTCTGAGGCATGAAGGGATCACAAATTTAGTATTGGAGGGCAGCGTGGAAGGTAAAAACTGTAGAGGGAGACCAAGAGATGAATGCACTAAGCAGATTCAGAAGGATGTAGGTTGCAGCAGGTACTGGGAGATGAAGAAGCTTGCACAGGATAGAGTAGCATGAAGAGCTACATCAAACTAGTCTCAGGACTGAAGACCACAACAACAACAAATAAACAGCATGCGTCATCAACGTAAAATGACAGTACTACCAAAATAAACTAAAATATAACTAAATTGCCTCGTACACAATGGCAGAAAAAATATTTCAGCACCGAGAAGGGGTTGTGCGACATAAACGAAAGTTGGTAAGCGTGTTTCTATATCTTAAAGATGATTATTCAAATTTCGCGTCAGTCGCATAAGAGTGGCGCTAGTAGCGTCATTATCATGCAAATCAAGTTTGCTTTAAATACTCACTCGAAACGCCGTGAGCGTAAGATACCTTTGAGATTCGACGTGGTGAGTTGATATTAATGAATAATGCTTTTAAGGAGGCAATGACGCCAATCATCATCTCACTGAGTTTGAACGAAGTCGTGTAATACGGCTACGAGAAGCTCGATATTCCTTCTGCGATATTGTAAAAAGACTTGCCAGGAATGTAGCCACGGCACATGATTGCTGGGAGCGGTAGTCGCGAGAATATACGGTCGCAAGTAGACCGGGCTCCGGATGGTCACGTCGCACCATATAAAGGGACGACCATCATGTCCGGTGTGGGGCTCTGCAGCAGTTGGCACCACAGCGACACAACGAACTGTTACAAATCGATGACTTCAAGGACAGCTCCGAGACAGACGATCTGCACCGTGCATTCCACTGACCTCAAACCGTCGCCATCTGCGGCTTCAGTGGTGCCAAGCGAGAGCTCATTGGAGGGAAGAAGAAATCTGGTTCTGCCTCGGTGCCGGTGATGGCCGTGTATTACACTACTGGCCATTAAAATTGCTACACCACGAAGATGACGTGCTACAGACGCGAAATTTAACCGACAGGACGATGATGCTGTGATACGCAAATGATTAGCTTTTCAGAGCATTCACACCAGGCTGGCGCCGGCGGCGACACCTGCAACGTGCTGACATGAGGAAAGTTTCCAACCGATTTCTCATACACAAACAGCAGTTGACCGGCGTTGCCTGGTGAAACGTTGTTGTGATGCCTCGTGTAAGGAGGAGAAATGCGTACCATCACGTTTCCGACATTGATAAAGGTCGGATTGTAGCCTATCGCGATTGCGGTTGATCGTATCGCGACAATGCTGCTCGCGTTGATCGAGATCCAATGACTGTTAGCAGAATATGGAATCGGTGGGTTCAGGAGGGTAATACGGAACGCCGTCCTGGAACCCAACGGCCTCGTACCACTAGCAGTCGAGATTACAGGCATCTTATCCGCACGGCTGTAACGGATCGTGCAGCCACGTCTCGATCCCTGAGTCAACAGATGGGGACGTTTGCAAGACAACAACCATCTGCACGAACAGTTCGACAACGTTTGTAGCAGCATGGACTATCAGCTCGGTGACCATGGCTGCAGTAACCCTTGACGCTGCATCACAGACAGGAGCGCCTGCGATGGTGTACTCAACGACGAACCTGGGTGCACGAATGGCAAAACATTATTGTTTTCGGATGAATCCAGGTTCTGTTTACACCATCATGATGGTCACATCCGTGTTTGGCGATATCGCGGTGAACGTACATTGCAAGCGTGTATTCGTCATCGCCATACTGGCGTATCACCTGGCGTGATGGTATGGGGTGCCATTGATTACACGTCTCGGTCACCTCTTGTTCGCATGGACGGCACTTTGAACAGTGGACGTTACATTTCAGATGTGTTACGACCCGTGGCTCTACCCTCCATTCGATCCCTGCAAAACCCTACATTTCAGCAGGATAATGCACGACCGCATGTTGCAGGTCCTGTATGGGCCTTTCTGGACACAGAAAATGTTCGACTGCTGCCCTGGCCAGCACATTCTCCAGATCTCTCACCTATTGAAAACGTCTGGTCAATGGTGGCCGAGCAACTGGCTCATCACAATACGCCAGTCACTGCTCTTGATGAACTGTGGTATCATGTTGAAGCTGCATGGGCAGCTGTACCTGTACACGCCATCCGCGCTCTGTTTGACTCAATGCCCAGGCATATCAAGGCCGTTATTACGGCCAGAGGTGGTTGTTCTGGGAACTGATTTCTCAGGATCTATGCACCCAAATTGCGTGAAAATGTAATCACATGTCAGTTCCAGTATAACATTTTTGTCCAACGAATACCCGTTTATCATCTGCATTTCTTCTTGGTGTAGCAATTTTTATGGCCAGTAGTGTAGATGGAGGCCAGATGCAACCAACCTGTCTGCATGGTACACACACTGGACCCACACCTTGAGAGTCAGGGATGCGAGTTCGTATGACAGCAGGAGCACTCTCGTGGTTATCTCAGGCACCTGATTGCATATTTGAACGTCAGTCTGGTGATTCGACCTGTTATGCTGCCATTCATGAACAGCATTCCAGGGGCTCTTTTCCAACGGGACACCTATAGCCTACATACCGCTGTTGTAACCCAACATCCTCTACAGAGCATGGCCTGCTCGATCACCAGATCCGCCTACAATCGAGCACATATGGATATTACATTTCAACGGCTTATCTAGCGCTTACGTTAACCTGTGAGCTTGCAATGTTAAACACGTATACAGGGTGGTCCATTGATTGTGACCGGGCCAAATATATCACGAAATAAGCGTGAAACGAAGAAACTACAAAGAACGAAACTTGTCTAGCTTGAAGGGGGAAACCAGGTGGCGCTATGGTTGGCCCGCTACATGGCGCTGCCATAGGTCAAACGAATATCAACTGCGTTTTTTTTTAAATATAGGTACCCCCATTTTTATTACATATTGGTGTAGTGCATAAGAATTATGAATGTTTTAGTTGGACCACTTTTTTCGCTTTGTGATAGATGGCGCTGTAATAGTCACAAACATATGGCTCACAATTTTAGACGAACAGTTGGTAACAGGTAGGTTTTTCAAATTAAAATACAGAACGTAGGTACGTTTGAACATTTTATTTCGGTTTTTCCAATGTGATACATGTACCTTTGTGAACTTATCATTTCAGAGAACGCATGCTGTTACAGCGTGATTACCTGTAAATTCCACATTAATGCAATAAATGCGCAAAATGATGTCAGTCAACCTCAATGCATTTGGCAATATGTGTAACGACATTCCTCCCAACAGCGAGTAGTTCGCGTTCCGTAATGTTCGCACATGCCTTGACAATGCGCTGACGCATGTTGTCAGGCGTTGTCGGTGGATCACGATAGCAAATATCCTTCAACTTTCCCCACAGAAAGAAATCCGGGGACGTCAGATCCCGGTGAACGTGCGGGCCATGGTATGATGCTTCGACGACCAATCCACCTGTCATGAAATATATTCAATACCGCTTCAACCGCACGCGAGCTATGTGCCGGACATCCATCATGTTGGAAATACATCGCCATTCTGTCATGCAGTGAAACATCTTGTAGTAACATCGGTCCAACTAAAACATTCATATTTCTTTAGGTACTACACGAATATGTAATAAAAAATGGGGGTTCCTATTAAAAAAAAAAAAAAACGCAGTTGATATCCATTTGACCTATGGCAGCGCCATCTAGCGGGCCAACCATTGCGCCATCTGGTTTCCCCCTTCAAGCTAGACAAGCTCCGTTCTTTGTAGTTTTTTCGTTTGATGCCTATTTCGTGAGATATTTGGCCCGGTCACTATCAATGGACTACCCTGTAGACAAATGTATTCCGGAAATTTCAGTACCCTAAATTATTGCTTTTTGGTGTTGCGACTTTTTCCGATAGTATATTTCACATAAAAGTGCAATAAATCTAATTAATATCAATTTATTTTTCAGAATTAATAATGCAACTGTGAAACTTCCTTGCGTGAAAAGTAACAGTGGTTTGTATAAAACGGAGGTCTACCTCTACGCACAGGCCACAAGCCACTTTACAGTGCATCGCAGAGGATACATGGCAGCAGCATTATCGATTTTCTGTCCTATTCCATTTGTGTGTTATTTGTGTGTCTCCGTACGCGCTCCAATCGTTCCTGTCTTCCTTATGATCCGTACTGGAGGTACGCGACGGTGTGAACGTAATGGTCACACAGTCTTCTTCGACTATACGTTCCCAAAACTTACCCAGCGTTAACTTCGTCATCTCTCTTCTGAGGCTTCCCATTGCAATTCCACGAGCATTTGTGTTATACTTTCTTACAGGCTTTACCGACGTGTTACGACGCTAGCAGCGCGTCTCTGAATTCGTCCTGTGCCTGCTTCCTAGCTGATCTGATAATGGGGCGTCCATTAATTATGTGAGCTCTTAATAGGGCGTGGAGTAAGGGTCCCGCAGAATCTCACCAAATCTCATTAAAGGAAGGGCAGGAGTCAATTAAAATTTCACATCAGCTTCTTAATTCCGAGAATATACATTATTGTAACCCACCGGTCTTTATGGCCTCTCTGAGCTGAACGCTTTACACGTTTGCATCTCTTGAAACAGTGAAAGAAGCTGCATAAATATTCAGATGTCAAAGTGTTGCAAAGATTGGCAATTTGCTTTAAATGTTCAGAAATGTAAAATTGTGCGCATCACATAACGAAAAAACTTTGTATCCTACGACTATAATGTTAATGAGTCGCCACTGGAATCAGTCAGTTCATACAAGACCTGGTGTGACACTTACTAGAAATATGACAAAGGCTCACTCTATGTAAAGTTGGTGGCACATTTCTTTTCATTGATAGGATACTGCGAAAAAGGCAATCAGTGTAAAAGGAGGGCTGGCTACAAATCATTTCTGCAACCCACCCTAAAAATGGTTCAAGTGTTTGGATCCCGTGTCAAATAGGTCTAACAGGGGATACTGAACGTATCCAGAGAAGGGCAGCACGAATGGTCGCAGGTTAGTTTGAACAGTGGGAAAGTGTCACAGGGATACTGAATTGGCAGGCACTTCAAGATAGTTTCTGTCTATCCCGAGAAAGTCTTTTAACAAAGTTTCAAGAACCGGTTTCAAAAAGATGACTCTACGAATGTATTACAATACCCTACTTATCGCACCAATAGAGATCGTGAGGATAAGATTATATTATTTACGGCACCGAGAAATTTAAGCAATCATTTTTCCCGTGCTTCATCCGAGAATGGAACGAGAAAAAGCTCTTACAACTAATACAGTGGGACGAATCCTCCGCCATACACGTCGCGGTGGTTGTCTCCTATCCTTTTCAATGCAAAATTAGAAAATATGACTGACCACTACTCCCTAGATGACAATGAGGCAACAACTGGAAGAAGAAGAATATGGAGTTTGCAAACGACGTAGTCCTTCTAGCAACAGATGAGAAAGAAATACAGGATATAGTGCATGCCACTGAAGATAAAGGAACTAGTTACGAAATGAAAAATGAATACAAAGACAACAGAAGTTATGGCACTAGGAGGAAATAAAGGGGTAAAGATAAAGCTGAATGGAGAAATGTGTAAAGCTTTCAATACCTAGGGAGCAGTTTAGCAGCCGACTGGTAAGCGGTACTGAAATTAAAAGCACGATAGTAATGAGGAAAGAAGCTTTTTGTAAGAAAAGGAGAGTTTTCTGCAACAATATGGACAAAGCTTCGCCGGCCGTTGTGGCCGAGCGTTTCTAGGCGCTTCGGTCCGGAACTGCTCTGCTGCTACGATCGCAGGTTCGAATCCTGCCTCGGGCGTGGATGTGTGTGAGGTCCTTACGTTTAAGTAGTTCGAAGTCTAGGGCACTGATGACCTCAAATGTTAAGTCCCATAGTCATCAGACCCATTTGAACCACTTTTTTTCCTACAAAGCTTCGAGTAAAAGACTAATTAAGACCTCTGATACCATAGCAGATGTCCGGGAGACAGACCCACCAACAACGCAAACGGACGGTAAACCCGTCTTATTGAATTTTATTTTGGATTTCCAACAAAAATTCGTGGCCATCAAGCTGACCGTTTTCGCTGCAGGGCAGAGGAGTTCGCATTTCGTAGTATTAACAGCCGTTGTAGCACCAGTAGCACAAAATAATGTAGACACTGGGACAAGAGACACCGAATATGCATTGTAACACGTAAATACACTCCTGGAAATGGAAAAAAGAACACATTGACACCGGTGTGTCAGACCCACCATACTTGCTCCGGACACTGCGAGAGGGCTGTACAAGCAATGATCACACGCACGGCACAGCGGACACACCAGAAACCGCGGTGTTGGCCGTCGAATGGCGCTAGCTGCGCAGCATTTGTGCACCGCCGCCGTCAGTGTCAGCCAGTTTGCCGTGGCATACGGAGCTCCATCGCAGTCTTTAACACTGGTAGCATGCCGCGACAGCGTGGACGTGAACAGTATGTGCAGATGACGGACTTTGAGCGAGGGCGTATAGTGGGCATGCGGGAGGCCGGGTGGACGTACCGCCGAATTGCTCAACACGTGGGGCGTGAGGTCTCCACAGTACATCGATGTTGTCGCCAGTGGTCGGCGGAAGGTGCACGTGCCCGTCGACCTGGGACCGGACCGCAGCGACGCACGGATGCACGCCAAGACCGTAGGATCCTACGCAGTGCCGTAGGGGACCGCACCGCCACTTCCCAGCAAATTGGGACACTGTTGCTCCTGGGGTATCGGCGAGGACCATTCGCAACCGTCTCCATGAAGCTGGGCTACGGTCCCGCACACCGTTAGGCCGTCTTCCGCTCACGCCCCAACATCGTGCAGCCCGCCTCCAGTGGTGTTGCGACAGGCGTGAATGGAGGGACGAATGGAGACGTGTCGTCTTCAGCGATGAGAGTCGCTTCTGCCTTTGGTGCCAATGATGGTCGTATGCGTGTTTGGCGCCGTGCAGGTGAGCGCCACAATCAGGACTGCATACGACCGAGGCACACAGGGCCAACACCCGGCATCATGGTGTGGGGAGCGATCTCCTACACTGGCCGTACACCACTGGTGATCGTCGAGGGGACACTGAATAGTGCACGGTACATCCAAACCGTCATCGAACCCATCGTTCTACCATTCCTAGACCGGCAAGGGAACTTGCTGTTCCAACAGGACAATGCACGTCCGCATGTATCCCGTGCCACCCAACGTGCTCTAGAAGGTGTAAGTCAACTACCCTGGCCAGCAAGATCTCCGGATCTGTCCCCCATTGAGCATGTTTGGGACTGGATGAAGCGTCGTCTCACGCGGTCTGCACGTCCAGCACGAACGCTGGTCCAACTGAGTCGCCAGGTGGAAATGGCATGGCAAGCCGTTCCACAGGACTACATCCAGCATCTCTACGATCGTCTCCATGGGAGAATAGCAGCCTGCATTGCTGCGAAAGGTGGATATACACTGTACTAGTGCCGACATTGTGCATGCTCTGTTGCCTGTGTCTATGTGCCTGTGGTTCTGTCAGTGTGATCATGTGATGTATCTGACCCCAGGAATGTGTCAATAAAGTTTCCCCTTCCTGGGACAATGAATTCACGGTGTTCTTATTTCAATTTCCAGGAGTGTAGTATACGTCTCGCGAGGGTGCCTTAGTAACACGAGAAAAATCGTATCCAGAATCTAGAGTTAGTGGACGGGGGTTTCGAGGGAAACTCGTTTTAGTTTCGCCGTGGACGAAATTGTTTTGAAATTCCACGTATAATGGCTCTGGATACAATGGTCGATTTCCATTATCCACTACCTGTTTCAGCTTTCTACAAACTGACGCTGAATTAATACGGCTGGTATGCGTCTTGCGGGTCAGGAAGTGAAGTCGGTTTCTGAAATTTTTTCCTAGCAGGACTGCAGCTTTCTAACCCTGCCACTACGGCATTAATGACGAAATCGTTCGTGGAGGTTTTACAGGACAAAAAACTCGCCGTTAACTAGAACTATTTCAAAAAAATTGTTGCCTATAGTCGGAAGCTAAAACTCTTTGAAGTAACATAATGGCACAACAAACTGCGCCACATCACGTGTTCCAGCCTTGTGGGGTCTTTTCAGTAGGAGAGCAAGAAACATAAACCGTCACTGACGCTGAAAGCTGACCCGAGTACTTTATATTCGATGTATAAAATTATATGTGCTTGATCTACACGACTATGTTTCTTTCTTTTTATTTCTAGTAACTATATCAGCAGTACTATTGCATTGTTTGTTTCAACACTGGCAGAGAAAGCAAACTGAGGTCAGATCAACGCATATAGACTGCACTTTCACTTTTTTCTATTTGTAAAGCGACGTCAGTGAGACTCATCCATCGATGTTCAAATCGTCAATTAACAGGTCAGCAAAAGACTTGAATAAAGGCAATTGCTAGTATTTGGCGTTAGCTAATAACGCACTACTGGCTTTTCGGTTATAAATGTTGTACGCTGGGATAAATTAGGCGCGATAACTAGCACTCCGTAATCAAGAACGAAGTTACATTCCTGCTCAACATCTACCGATAATTGCCGATCTTTAGTTGTTAGCCAGCAGCAAACCTGCGCTGGTGCTTAAGATGTAGGGACAGCTGTATGCTGCCCCCCACCCTATCGGCGATATTGACGTCAGAATCGCGGCAGCCATTGCGCATGCGCATAAGAGTTAGGTCGCGTCAGTCGAAGGGAGGCGTTGCAAGGTAACGTGAATGCCGTGCTGCCTAATACATGCCAGTATCGTGTTTACCTCTCGTGCTAGATTCGAATTGAAACAAGTGACAGACGTCGTTCTTAGTGCTTCATTTAGTACGGGCGCGTGTGAATGTGTTTGCGACGAGAGCAGAAAGTGAAGCAGTAGTTTGCCAAATCTGGCCTGGGGCCAAGGTGAAAGCACTTGCGTGCAGTAACAAACAGTTTGTGCGTTGTTCCCACTGTTCTGGCTACAACGTCGCCTGTGTCACAGACAGTGAAGGTAACGTGGATTTTACCTCTCTGGCTTAAAGTACGCAGCACAGCACGGACCCACCCATGATGACTAATATCGACGAGGCGGTTGTAAAGTCTAAGCGACCTGCAGACAGCGCCTTCAAACAGCAACGATTGGCAGCATGGCAGCCGATATTGACAGCCGGCACAGTGCTACCAACGTTCTTCGTCATCGGCATCGCCTTCATCCCTGTCGGTATAGGTCTGCTGCACTTTTCGTACGAAGTAAAGGAATTCACACTCGATTACACCGAGTGTAAGGAGTACCTGCCGGACAAGCGAGTACACGGCTCAGAAAGGTGCTCCGACGTCATCGACAAGAACCGGACGTGCATCTGTCAAGAGGACTTCACACTCACCGAAGAATTCGCCGGCAAGGTGTACATGTACTATGGGCTGTCAAATTTCTACCAGAATCACCGGCGGTACGTAAAGTCGCGTGACGACAACCAGCTGTTGGGCCAACTCGATCAGCCTCCTTCCAAGGACTGCAGCCCGTACGATTACACGAACGACACTACCAACAAAATGCCTATAGCCCCCTGCGGTGCTATCGCCAACTCACTCTTCAGTGACAAACTGACGATTCTTTCACACCGGATGGACAATCAGGAAGTCCCAATGCTGCGTAAGGGAATCGCCTGGCCGTCTGACAAGCAAATCAAATTTCGCAACCCACCTGCACCCAACGGAAACTTGTCTGCAGCCTTCCAGGGTTACGCCAAACCCCTCCGCTGGGCTAAACCTGTCTACGAGCTCGATCCAGACGACCCGGAGAACAACGGTTTCCAGAATGAGGACCTCATTGTGTGGATGAGAACTGCAGCCTTGCCCGAGTTCAGGAAGCTCTACCGCCTCGTCAACCATAATGCTACCGGCTACGTCGATGGACTACCTCGTGGTAACTACACTCTAAGAGTTCAATACAACTACCAAGTAAACGCCTTTAATGGCACGAAATACATGATATTATCAACTACGTCGCTACTAGGTGGGAAAAATCCGTTTCTTGGCATTGCCTACATAGTCGTAGGATCCGTCTGCCTTTTCCTGGGCATAGTGTTCCTGTTCATCCATGTAAAATGTGGGAAGAGCACCTCGGAGATGATAAACGTAAATCCCAGGACTCCGTATCAGTAGATGTAATATGGACAGCAACATAATTTTCTGTAAAACAGAAGATCTCATTGATGTTTCTGTGTATGCGAGTTTTTTTCCTACGTGGTGGTGCTAGCAAAGCTTTAGCAGTTGCAGGAGGCCTTTCAGTTTTTAGTAACTCGCTTACAGTGCTCTGTTTGTGTACAAAAGCAGCAGCCTCTTAACGAAATTTGATTTCACGTAATTAGGTGCAAAGTCCATTTATTTGCTAGAGTGTTTAAATAATGTTGAATTTTAATAATTCTTCGCTACCTCGCCCGCATCTAATATGTGTTGTTCGTGTTATGCACAGCATTCTGTGATAGACATATGCAAGATTGAGAGCTAATTTCTCAACCAAAGTATTTAATTTTACTACAGAAGTATTAAGTATTATATGGTTTGTATATATGAGAGACTGCTTTGTGCAGCAATGTTGCATTTTGTAAGTGAAATTTAATGTTTCTAAATTCTGATAGTGTATTTTTGTTTTATATATTTGTGAATATACTTGTTGAAAATATAAAACAATGCCACAAGCCATGTGTTATATCTCTTGGTTCTTTTACATTTTTCCTTTATGGGAAAAACTTTATTACTTCTACAGGTCAGTGAGAGTACTGTGCTAAAATTGCAAAATAATTGATATTTGCAATAAGTTACAAAAACTGAGTCATACTCACTAAGCCTACATAAGATATTCCCACTACATAGGATTTACATCAACTGACTGAATGAACTCAAGTTACCAATAATTGAATACTATCTGTCAATTGTTACAATTAAACTTAAATTTTTTACATCCATCTTATGATCTTATTTGTAAGAGCAAGGCAATGTATGACTACCTTAATATTTTCCCCATAATTTACACAATTCTTTATATGGTGGACCACATGCATCAGATCTGAACTAGTTCTGGTTTACTGGTATTTTACAGTAAAACCTGAATTGTGTATGTTTCATGTATGCATATTCTTGTTGTGACAGATGTTTTAATTATTGTTTATTTGCAGAATGCCAAGGCAGAGTGTGTGTGCGAAGATTGTAATGGCAAATGTGTTAGAAACTATTGAATTAGAGATTTAATATTTCTGTGCTGTCTGTCCACATCTACATCCATACTCTGCAAACCACTGTGAATTGTATGGCAGTGTACTCTCTTGTCATCACTTTTAGAAGAAAATACAGTACCTTCTGTTTACTGCATGTTATCTGCAATGTTATGAATTAATGAATACAGAATAATGCAGATTAAGTCAAATATCAAAACAAGGGTTTCCAATTACTAACATTCAGGGAACACACTTTGTTTCTTACAGTAGTGTCTACACTCATTGTACCCACTGGATAGTTTACCAGTAACTGTTTTCTAAAGTGACTTGTTTCATACTTAAGATTTCAAAATTTTAATTGTAGAGGTGGAAAGCTGTTCTGTTGAAAAGGTGTTGTTTTCTTTTAAGTGAGTCTTATTGTACTGGTAAATAACAAAGCAAAGTAAAACACACACACACACACACACACACACACACACACACACACACACACACAGAGGTATTCAGATGACAGAAATATGAATGTTGAGATGGCATGGAATTTCACTGCATTAATGAATTATATGAGTCCCTTTTTAACTGTTATAAACTCAGTGCTAATACTGTCTTTACAAATATGTGTATTATTTTGGTATCCAGCAATGTGTGCAGTACATCAGTACACTTTTGGTAATAGTAACACGCCTTTATTAGGCCTAATGAATTTTGCTTCCATTTTTACTGTAGTTAAACTTGAAATAAGTAACCATTGTACACATGTGATATAATTCAGATATTGTTATTTAAATTACTAAAAGAGCTGTTCATCACAAAGTCAAGAACCTCTGAGGTAGGTGACACAGCTGTTTTCTGTGAGGAATCTGTTTATACAAAGTTGGCATGGAATGTCCCAACATACCTAAACTAACTTTTCCAGTATGTAAACCACTTCCAGTGTTCTCTCAAATCAGGTATGTAGCATAAATAGTTATTATGGAGTAATGGATAAAAACAGAAGCTGAATTGTGTAAGAGAGAGTGATTTTTTAGATGCTTTTTGCTAATATAATATAATTTGTAATAAATTAATAAACAATGAGAATACCTTACCACTTATAATTGGTTGCTAGTGTACTTTGCAAAATTGGCCTTCATTAGGTGCTTCTGTCTGTTAACGCATAACCTTATACATTCTCCTTCATAATGTGAGTTACATTACACAGTGCAGTGTGTGAATGGGTATAAATGCTGACAGAAGGAAACAGAATATTTGGAATCTAAATTAGCCCATGAAAAGTTTGTTAAACATTCAGAAAAAAATAAACAATTCAATTAAATGTCTTTTGTGCAAAATGAGATGTTTTTCATGAAAATATTCTCCGTATTGAGAGTCGGTATTTTCTGCATTTTAGTATAGTCATCACCCTTGTCCTCATGACTTTGTGATTAATTTTATGCACAGATACACATTTCCTACACATCTTCTGCCACCAAATAATGCAGGTGTATGTCCCACAACACCTGAGAATGGTGATAAATTCTTGAAAGGTGTCATGCTATTACAGCATGCGATATCTGTCTTTTTGAAGTATAACAGCATGCTTGCAGATTTGGAATAATATAACTTATGATTTGAGTGCATTTCTGAAAAATGTGAGTATACACATCAAGTTTCTAAACAATAATAACCTAGTAGAGAATGCCTGGTACCTGCATTATTTACCCTGTTGCTCACTTTCAATTCAAAGCATGCTATGTTGGAAATGCCTGCACACAATTCTGTATGAGTCCCAATATCTGTGATATCTATACAACTGAAAGAAATATATTCTTGGGGTTCTCTATGAACACACAACTCTTAGGATTTCAAAGTAGACTTGGGTGCAACAGATGATGCCTCTTGTAAAATCAACCACTGAAGTTTCTAATGTTAGAATCTGAGTATTTCTTCAATGTAGCTAGTCACATTGCTCTGACAAGAACTGTAGTAGTTGTGGTTGTCAGTCCAAAAATTGGTTTGATACAGCTCTCCATGCTACTCTATCCTGTGCGACCTTCTTAACTTCAAACAACTACTGCCACTTACTTTCCTCTGAATCTGCTTACAGTATTCATCTCTTGGTCTCACTGTACAATTTTACTTCCTATACTTTTCTCTAATACTACATTGGTAATCCCTCCATGTCTTTGAATGTGTCCTGTCGACCAATCCCAATCTCTTCTTCTAGTCAGGTTGTGCCACAAATTTCTTTTCTCCCTGCTAGCCATCGAATCTTCAGCATTCTCCTGTAGCACCCCTTTTCAAAAGCTTCTATTCTCGTGTAAGCTGTTTTATCATCCATGTTTCACTTCTATCCATGGCTACACTCCAGACAGATACCTTCAGAAAAGGCTTCTTAACACAAATCTAAATTTGATATTATCAAATTAGTCTTCCTCAAACACTTTGCATGGCTAGTCTCATTTCATATCTTCTCTAGTTTGGCCATCATCAATTATTTTGCTGCCGAAATAGCAGAACTCATCTGCTGCTTTAAGTGTCCCATTTCCCAACCTAGTTCCCTTAGCATTACCTGATTTAATTTGACTACATTCCATTATCCCTGTTTTTCTTTTGTATTTGTTCATTTTATATCCTCCTTTGAAGATGCTGTTCATTCTGTTCAACTACTCTTCCAAGTCTTTGCTGTCTGTGACAGAATTACAATGTCATTGGCAAATCTCAAAACTTTTATTTCTTCTCCCTGAACCTTCTTCACATTTTTCTTTGGTTTCCTTTACTGCTTGTTCAGTGTACAGATTGGATAATATCGGCGATGGATTACAACCATGTTTCACTCCCTTCTCAGCCACTGCTTCCCTGAAACTCCCTTCTCAGCCACTGCTTCCCTTTCATGCTCCTCGACTTTTGTAACTGCCATCTGGTTTCTGTACAATTGGTAAATAGCCTTTTGCTTACTGTATTTTACCCCTGCTACCTTCCAGGAGTATTCCAGTCAACACTGTTAAAAGCTTTCTCTAAGTCTACAAATGCTATATATAAGTGTAGGGATTGCTCTCCTTAACCTGTCTTCTAAGATAAGTTTTAGGATCGGTATTGCTTCACATACTCTACATTCCTCCGGAATCCAAACTGATTTTCCCTGAGGTCGTTTTCTATTAGTTTTTCCATTCTTCTGTAAAGAATTCATGTTAATCTTTTGCAAATGTGACTTATTAAACTGATAGTTTGGTAATATTCACACCTGTCAGCACCAGCTTTCTTTGGAATTAGAATTATTACATTCTTCTTGAAGTCTGAGGATATTTCACCTGTCTCATACATCTTGCACACCAGAATGAAGAGTTTTGTTGTGGTGGCTCTCCCAAGGCTATAAGTAGTTCAGACACATCATCATCTGTTCCTGGGGCCTTGTTTCGACTTCGGTCTTTCAGTGCTCTGTCAAATTCTTATCTCCGTATCGTATCTTCCATCTCATCTTCTTCTCCATCCTCTTCCATTTCTACAATACCGCCTTCAAGTTCATCTCACCTATATATGGACACTCTGTATACTCCTTTCAGCTTTCCCTTCTGTGCTTAGAACTGGTTTTTCCATCTGTACTCTTGACATCCATACACTTGTTTCTCTTTTGTCCAAAGGCCTCTTTAATTTTCTTGTAGGCAGGATCTATCTTTTCCCCAGTGAAATAATACACATCTAAATCCTTACATTTGTCATCTAGCCATTCCTGCTTAGCCATTTTGCACTTTCTGTCAGTCTCATTTTTAGACACATGTATTCCCCTTCGTTTGCTTCATTTTTATGTTTCCTCCATTCATCAATAAATTCAATACCTCCTGGTTTACCTAAGGATTTCTACTAGGCCTTGTCTTTTTACCTATCTGACCCTCTGCTGCCTTCACTATTTCACCTCTCAAAGCTACCTATCCATCTTCTGCTGTATTCCTGTTCCTTGTTCTAGTCAATCATTGCCTAACACTCCCTCTCAAACTCTGAACAATCCCTGGCTCTTTCAGTTTATCCATGTCCCATCTCCTTAAAATGCCACCTTTTGGAATTTCTTTACTTTTAATCTACAGTTTGTAACTCTTCAAAACTGAGGCATACAAATCATTCTCCAGCGTAAATCGGATGGTGATTTTAAAAGTGACCACTTTTTAAACCATCTGCATTTCACTCCCAGTCAACACGTCTGCCATTTCCTTCCTCCTTATGAAATTTATGCTAAAATATTAGACCAATTATACTTGTTTGCCAGTAATTCCTCATGCCATACTCCAACACAGTGGCTTTTAAGATTCTCATATACTTTAGAGTCTCTCCTATGGTAATGGTAACTGTGCCAGGCAAGCAAAATTGAAATACCAACAAGGGAACCTCCCCATCGCACCCCCATCAGATTTAGTTATAAATTGACACAGTGGATAGGCCTTGAAAAACTGAACACAGATCAATCGAGAAAACAGGAAGAAGTTGTGTGGAACTATGAAAAAATAAGCAAAATATACAAACTGAGTAGTCCATGTGCAAGATATGCCACATCAAGGACAATGTTAGATAATGAGCGCAGTGGTCCCATGGTTAGAGTGAGCGACTGCGGAACGAGAGGTCCTTGGTTCGAGTCCTCCCTCAAATGAAAATTTTACTTTCTTTATTTTCGCAAAGTTACGATCTGTCCGTTCATTCATTCATTGACGTCTCTGTTCACTGTAATAAGTTTAGTCTCTGTGTTTTGAGACCGCACCGCAAAACCGTGCGATTAGTAGACGAAAGGACGTGCCTCTCCAATAGGAACCGAAAACATTTGATCGCAAGATCATAGGTCAACCGATACCTCCACAGGAAAACACGTCTGATATATTCTTTATGACACTGGTGACGGCACATGCGTCACATGACAGGAATATGTTGTCGACCCACCTAACTTGCACACTTGGCGAATGGGTAAAAAGACTCTTCTACCTTGCCCGATTTAGGTTTTCTTGTGGATGTGATAATCACTCCCAAAAAAGTGATGAAAATATAAGAGTTTGTCACATAAACTCCAACAAATGAATGCAACAGTTTCACAATCGCACAGTTTTCCCTGTGCTCTGTCAAAACTTATGTTTTTTACGTTTTCAAATGTTTCCATGCGTAGACTGTCAAATCCTGTATATGTCCAAGCAAATCTGAACATGTCCTGGAATTTTGGAGAGCGAAGTTGATTATGTGTGAGTGCCTGAACTTTGATAATTATCTGAAAATAAAAAATTAAACTTTTCACTCGAGGGAAGATTTGAACCAAGGACCTCTCGTTCCGCAGCTGCTCACGCTAGCCACGGGACCACGGCGCTCATAAGCTGACACTCTCCTTGATGTTGCCTACCTTGCCCATGGACTACTCAGTTTGTATATTTTGCTTATTTTTTTCATAGTTCCACACAACTTCTTCCTGTTTTCTTGATTGATCTGTGTTCAGTTTTTCAAGGCCTATCCCTGTGCCAACTTATAACTAAATCTGAGGGGGGTGCGATGGGGAGGTTCCCTTGTAAGAAAGCTGCTTTGCTATAGCTACTCTAGTTTCCAGAAGTTACTGACAGCTGCACGTAAGTGCATTAGCCAAAGGTTGGTTTAAACACCACCATGCTTTCTTGGTAATTACAGAATGATCTAAAATTTAATGCAAAGTCAAAACAATTGTGCATCTTAATTTTTTTCTGATAATAAAGCATTTCCAGTGCTTATCATCACATTAAATTTTACGTCTAGGACTGAGCCAGGCAGCCCTGTGAGTATTAGTCTTGACTATTCTACACTGAACAAGTGAGCCTCAAATCTAAACAAGGAACCAGTATTTTACATAATGTTACAGATTATTACTATTTACAGAGGAACAAAGTTATTTGCTGGAAGGCATTAGTGTACAGCAGATTAGTGTTCAACAAGCTGTGGTAGTGAAAAGCCAAAAAAAAATTGTTATAATGGTATACGAGAAGACAAAATGTTTAAATGAGTGTCCTTCAGCTCAAACCAGTAAGTAATTGACTCTGCCAGTCGGCACACATTCCATCTGTTCTTTCCTTATGTGCATGAATTTCGAGAAAAGTGAACGTATTCAATGTATACACACCTCACCAAATGTACTAGCAAGCTTTTGGTTTATTAAGCTGTGGTAGCTGACTAGTGTCGACAAACATCTTTAGTATGCAAGAAGTCACACCCTGAAAACTACAAATATTACAAATCACAACATTAAGCAGAACGCTGTCAAATTGAGTTCTCAGCACTTGTGTTGTGTATCAAATATCTTAAGATGCTTAGTGCAGAAACAAGAAAAACAATTTTATGTGAATGTGTGTTGTGTTAGCAATTACAGATCATGTGATGTCTGCATAGAAATATCTCTCTCATACATAGGGCACTATTTACATTTTAATGTATCTGCTCACAACATATGCCCTTGTAAAGTTGTGCCACACTGTACTAAGTACAAACCACTCACTATTGCAACATATTGAATATGTAACATGAATGATATGCTTAGATTTTACTTTTTTCTGCCTAATCTCATGACCAATGAATGAGTGTTAGTAGTATCTTCAGTTTTCTAGGTTTGAGATTTCTGGACACTAGTGTTTTATTTATTTCCAGATGACTGCCCAATAAGCTAAAAGCAAGTTTGTGATAAACAAATATTTGTTGGGAAAAATGCAATTTGTTTGCTTTTCACCTTTAAAGAAATATAAATTATTGTTTAATCTGCTACTGAACCAGATCTCAATAATATGCTTGATTATACTTTCTTAACCATAAGCATGGAGCATTAGCTGAAGCACTGTTCATCCACAAAAAATTGGTGAGGGCATTTCAAGAGTAGTTTCCTTGAGCTTTCCTTTTCATCTTACTTATATACTTCTTTTCAATACAAGGAGTACTGCTACATTTTGGTGAATGGTGCTGCTGGGTGTATGTGACACAAACACATTGTGGTGCAGAGAAGTGGATTTACAAAAGCAACCCTGTAGAGCAACAGTATAGTCAGCTACCACTTACTGCCAACTTCAGGATCCTACCTGCACCTGTTAGCTGGGCATGTGTAGAAACATTGAGGTGTGTGTGAAGACAGACAGTAGTAGTGGTGGTGGTGGTGGATAATGAGGATTTGTGGCCCTCAACAGCATAATCATCAGCACCCTTACTGGTTGTCAGCATGCAAATCTTGTTGGGGGGAGGGCAGAGGGTGGCGATTACATTATTGATGGGCTTGCTGCTGTCTTATACCCCCAATTAAGATGTTTAACAAGAAGTGATCACAAGTGCATAATTCCTTTGGATGCTTGCAAATTTTAACAGTATGTATAAAGTGCTGGAAGTTTAAGAGTGTCAGTAGAAAATGACAGTTTCAGGCCCATAATGGAGCTGCAGGAGTTAACTTCAGCATGAACTTCGCCACTTTGTGATTCTGAGGAGATCATTGGTAAATGAAAATGTAGAAGTAAACATGAAATCGTGCAGCTCTGAGGAGAGCTCTTTACAATGATTTCCTGTAAAAACACATGAATAACACAGTTCCTTAAACCATTTGCAGCTTATATCTCTCACAGACCTTTTTAAATATAAATTGTACAGAGCCAACTTTCCTTTCCCTACCTCTGCAAATTGTTCCATTGATTTTTTCCAATCAAAAAAATGGACTTGCTGTGCTTCATTCATTCAAAGATTCAATGACAAACTACCCCATCAACAAATGTGTTAATCAAAAGGGGAAATTTAAATACCACTTGAGCTAAGTTTTACAGGCTGGCACTGCTAATTTTAGCTGTCCCATGGGCATAATTACTAGTGCCAAAAATCTGTGCATGTAGGTCATTTTTCAAGGCATATTCAAAGTCAGTGACAACTCTAGCTTGCCATTTCTGTCCATGGGAAATGTACCACCCAACTAAAGAATATGATACTCTGAAGAGGCAGTTCAACTTAACAAGTAAGATAAATAGGTTTTACTGATAAACTGCCATGATAAAATGGAAGCACAGTGTGAAATTTTAGAATACAAAACTGTAAGATTTGGTTAAGTTTTTATTTAGTACAATGAATTTTCACCTGCGTTAACTGTAGTTTACATGAGAACTTCATCTCGAATATTTTTTTGTTAATGGCAACACTGATAGCATACCTCATATTGGACTGTTACAACGCAATGCACATCTCTTACCCATGGGAACAACACTTTTGTAAATATACTTTATGCAATCTGACAATGCAACATGTTTCAGCCCCATCACTGAGGGGGGGAGTGTGTTGTAAGGGGATGGAAAGACAATCTTTAGAGATTATACATGATTGTCTGTTCATTTACCTTTTACTCTGACATGACTACTCTTGATCTGTCACTTTGTCTGTAGCCTTTTAGTGCACCTCCACCATAACATACTATATCTTGTTTCTTAGAGAACTAAGAAATTGACAAAACAAATACCCAGGTCCCTGCTGTTAAACATATTATTTCAATTCATCTCCCAGCAGTATAGTGTCTAACCTTCAGGGATGGCTGTATAGTGTGTACTGATAAATGTGTGAACAAAATAAGTTACTTTGATCGTTTAACGGGCTTAAGTTAAACATTTTATGGTGTGTATATGTGGATTAGTAATTGTTCTTGGTGAGTAACTAAAAATACGGCGATCTGTTGAAAGAACAGGGACATATTGTGCTTTGAAACTAACTAGTGCACAATGGCCAGTTCGGAAAATTTGAATTCTATTTACGAAATAAGTGAGGAAGCGTGGAATAAACCGTGTTCCTGTAACAAAACAGCAAGAAAAGGCGTGTGTTGTGTAAAGTGTAACAGGAAATTCCATTACTCGTGTGTAAATTCAACGAATAGAGTGAAAAGCTGGAAATGCAGTGATTGTTTTCGTACTGACGGTGACGATATGGACGAAATCAAAACAGACCCGTTAAAAACGTGTGTGTGCGAAAAGTTACAGAATGAACTCAGAATAGTAAGAAAGGAACTTAAGTATTCGAAAACAATTATATGTTTGCTAACAAACGAACTACAGAAGCGAGAATCAGGCAAGATAGAAATGTGCAAAAACTACAGATTTGATGCACCCAACATAAATCACGATTCACAACACAGTGTGCATACCACAACACAGAACGCAGTTCAAAAAGGAAATCAATCTATGGGTGCAGCAATGAAAATGCAAACCTTTGCTCCTGAGAGTCAGTCAGTGAATAGGAGACCCAAAATATTCATTGCCTCAGATACCCATGGCAGAGACTGTGCAAGAAACATTTTAAACTTAGCTTCAAATAAATATGATGTTGAAGGGAAGGTGATACCAGGTGGCCCCCACTAGTGTAATACTAAAAAAATGCAATGACCTCCATAAGTTGACAAGTGAAGATTTTGCAGTTATCTGGGCAGGGGCTAACGATGTGGCAAAGAATGAAACCAAGTTGGCAATTCGTTCACTACATAAAGCCTTGTCAGCATTACAAAATACAAATACAAAAGTGATTGTAGTTAGTGTACCACATAGACATGACCTGCCTGAATGGTCTTGTGTAAACCAAGAAATTCAATCTGCAAACAGAAAACTAAAAAAAAAAAAACAGTGAAAGGCTTCCATAACACTTGTTTTATTGATACTCCTAGTAACAAGGAGCTTTATACAGCACATGGACAACACCTTAACGCAACTGGTAAAGAACTAATTGCCACAAGGATTTATGAATCAGTGGAAACAAACAGGAAAGTGTACAAAACAGCAATAGATCTTAAATGGAAGGATACTGAAGTCTCAGATAAAGAATCAGTGAGAATTGTTATTGACACAGCTCCAGCACAAATAACAACAGAATCCTTAAAAGGGAACTCTGTTTGTGGGGAGAGGACAATTACTCAAGCAATAAACTTACCCAAGAGGACAGTGCAAACGTTTGAAGAAGCAGCAAATAAGGTGGCAGGAAAGAAGGCACCATATAAGAGGAGAGACCTACTTGCAAAAAGAAGAACAGCAAATCAAGCTCAAGGGATGAGAATACCAACATGTGGAGTACGGCAGTCAACCCGAAAAAAGAAACCACAACCGAGTGACCAGGATTTTTGGCGGGATCACCAGTGGTTTCACAGACGAAAGCAGTTAACAAAGTGAGTCATCAAGTGGATGAACAGGTATGTGACTATCATAACACACATGATCACAGTGCATCAAGATTAAAGACATTAACAGAACCTACAACTTCAAATATAAAGTCAAATTGCTCTCAGAGGAATACAGACAGAGACAAACTACTTACTTTTCTACAAGTTAACATACGTTGTATTAGAAATAAAATTTTAGAATTAGAACATTTATGTAACACTGAGCATGTAGATGTTATATGTGTATCTGAGCACTGGTTAACACAAGAACAAGTAAATATGTTCATTCCCCAAGGGTATGTTGTGGGAGACATGATATGTAGAAAACAGAGAAAGAATGGTGGGGAGGGAATTTTTGTCAAAGAAGCAATAATGTTTTCCAGAATTGACATATCTACATACTCCTCAGAGCTAGATGGGGAGTTTAGTTGTGTAAAACTAATGAATGAAAATATAGTGGTAGTTAGTCTATATAGGTTGCCAGATGGGGATGTAAATTTGTTTATTGAAAAATGTGAATTAATAATTAAAAAAATATTGAAGAGTAAAACGAGAATTGCTATATCTGGTGATTTCAACATAGAAATGGTAAACACACAGAGACCAGTTGCTAGGACATTTTTGAATATGCTAAGATCATTAGACCTCTATTGTACAAATAACTGTGCCACACGTAAGAATGCCTGTATAGACAATATTATTGTGAATTTCCATAGGGAGGACTTTATAGTTAGACTTGCAGGAAGTGGACTTGCAGATCATGAGCCACTACTCCTTACCCTCTGTAAGAGGCAGCCAGTTAAAACTGAAGAATCTAAAGTAGTAGTGGTACGAAGACAGAAGGAAGAGTACATAAATATGTTTGTTGATAGATTAGGAAGTGCAGATTGGGACTTTATATATAATTGTCAATCTGGAAAAAGGGAAGCTGAAATTAGCTTTGGTAACTTCTTTAAAAAGTACACAGATTTATGGTATTCTTGCTCACCAGTAAAAAAAATTTGATATCCAAATGAAATGAAAAAGAAAAGTCTGAACTGGTTCACACAAGAGCTAGTAGAAATTAGAGGAAACTTGCATATGCTGTACCAGATGCACAAACAAGCCTCTGACCAAGGGGCAGAACAGAGTGTGAACATTCATAGGTCATATCTGAAATGCAAAAAATACTATAAAGCTAAACTACTTCTGGCAAAAAAGCAAGCAGTGGAGAAGTATATAGAAAGAGCTCCCAATAAATGCAAGGCAGCCTGGCAAATAATAAAACAAGAGAATACACAGAAACAGCTCTGCTTGATCCTGAAGAATTAAACAAGTACTTTTTAAACTCAGTTAAAGAAATAAGTAACAGTATCAAAGCAACAAATTCATCTGCAATGAACCTTGTTGGAACACCACTGCCTGTTAACCTGGCATTTCAATGGAGGGCTGTCACCCCTGCTGATGTTATAAAAGCTGTATCCAAATTTTCAGGTTCTAAAAAACTGCCAATTCATGTTCAGTCTGTGGATACAAATTCTTTTAAAATTAAGTGGTACAGCTGGCTGTCAGATCATCCATTCTATGACATTAAAGAATTCTTTGAGATGCCTGAGGAGAATATAAGCATTTAAAAGTTGTATGTAGTTAAACATATTATTTTGTGCTGTGATTAATCGTGTGTAATTACAAAGTTTATACTATAAACAATAAAATACCTTATTATATTAGATTATAAGATAGCTTGTTGCGTTAGCTTTTAAAAGCTATCCTTTGTAATTTGGTACACTGCCATGCTTCAAATGTATTTATAATGTATTGACAGAAGTTTATTTTATTATTCTGTATGTACTAGTACATCTTGTATGACGAAGCCAATATCATTGTAAAATGATCTATGGTGAATAAAATTCTTGAAATTCTTGAAAATTCTTGAAATTCGATTAATACTTGGATTGCTTGATCCATTAAACCATAATAAATACCATTATTTTGAAGGAGAAGAAAAGGTAATTTATGATTATTATACTAGTATTTGTGTATTATAAAATTGTTATTCTGCTTATTATACAACTGCCAGATAACAATTGACTAGTGTCCACAACTATGCTACTGGGCAAGAAACAAACTTTGAAAACATTTTTTGCTAGCAACAGCAGGTAGGAACTATAGAAAGCATTTTATGCATGGCGCAAGCACCATATCTGGCACTGCAGAGTAACTGATAACACTGTAGGCGGGTTGAGAGATCTACTCAATGCTTCGACTCTTCATTTACGCAACGAGGCAGAAGGCATACTACTTTTAACCGGTCTTGTAAAGAAATCTGAGGAAATCATTCATGCTACTTAGCATTCAGACTGGCATGTCAGCAACAAGTGTTCACTGTGCACACTTCTAACTTGTACTGTTCATTTTCATTCCTTCATATTCTGTGAAGCCCATCAAAAAGAGAACCTTTAGATATATGAGACAAGTAATGACACACGATTAAAATCAAACATATCTAATCTGTACACTGTATTTGCTTAAAGCTATTGTATTTACAACAATTAAGGTCAGCTGATTAACTTACAAAGAAATTCACTGCCTTTCCAGTTATGCCAAATAGCTGTGGTGTAGCTTCTACTGGTAGCTTAATATTTATTTGCCTGCACTGATACTTCTCAAACAGAATAATTACTTGTACTTTAAATAATGAGGAATGTACAGCATGTTACTACATATCATGCAACTTTACAGCAATCACTACAGCGTGCCATATAGTTCACAGAACTTTTGATGAGTTTAGTTGTGAGTTATGTTCTCAATTTTCTACTGAATAGATTGAAGCTCCCAACTTCTTCCTTTTACATTAAATGATAGTTTCTTGATTACCATATTACCAGTGTAGATGATGCACTACACATACCACGGACATAAAAGAGAATCAGTGAATCAGTGCATCCGTTATAACGAACTTAGCATCACAATAAGTTTATCTCCCTGTGTTCGTCAAAGATATTTCTGGGTCCTGAGGCACATTTAGAAAAGACCGTCTTGCGAGGCAAAATCGAAGACAGTAGGCCACAAGGAATAGCAGCAAGTAAATGATTGGATGAAGCAATGAAGATTATTGGCCCACCTCTTCACTTTATATGAAGAGGAACTGAAGATCACAATGTCTGGAGACATCCAGTCAAAGATTCAGTTACTTAAGAAATGAGATCATAACACTCAGCTATGAATAATTCAAATTATGATGAGCATACATAACTCCACTCTAAACCCTAGACAAGAAGTCAAAGTCTACATGAAAACTGCTTTTCTGTCTTACTGTATTTTGTGAATGTTTATATCACAGTTCAGTTGAAATTGATTTTTACTATCAGCAACAAAAACCATAAAGGAGTAAATGTATTGGGGAGTCAGTGTAAGAACTCCCAAGATCAAATCTTATTTATTTTAAGTGCACTGTCCCAGAAGATAATTCCATAAGGCACCAGGAAATGAAGTTACGCAAAATAAGCTAAGACTCTTGTATTTAGGTCAACAGAATGAGAAATGCTAATAATAAGTTGGACTGAAACAATATTATGAAAAAGATAGTTGCTAACCACAATGTAACAGAGATGCTGACTCACAGATAGGCACAATAAAAAGACCGTCACAAAATGAGCTTTTGAGCAACAAGGCCTTTATGAAAAAACACACACACACACACACACACACACACACACACGCTCTCACACAAACCACAGCCTGTGGCAGTTGTAGCCAGACTGCGAGCAGCAGCGCATGATGTAATGAGGAGGCTGGGGTGGGGAGGACAGGGATAGCAACTCAGCATCTCCACTATATGGTGAGTAGTAACTATCTAACTCATAATACTGTTGCATTCCATCCTGGATTTTCCATTGTTTGACAAGTTGAATTGAGCTTTCTGATTACTTTATTGTTGACTTGGTTTTAACTTGTCATCCAGTTGGACCCCCAAGGAGTTTTATACAGGGCGTTTCATTCAATGTACAACAATTAATGTCCACTTCTGGTGATAGGAGGTCTAATGTCTACTTCTGGTGGTAGGAAGTAATTTTTGCTCATTCAAAATTGCATAATATGAGTTATTTCAGAGTAAAAAATAGTGTATCAACTGACCAATTCAGATAATGTTGTTCGATACCAGTACTGCACTGTATATTGCAATCTGTGCGTGATGGGAAGGTTGATACTGAAATGCTTCTATTTCCTGATGAAAGATGGAAGCATTTATGAGTGCATGTAAACTTGCTGAACAATTGACTTTGGAGTGCTCAAATAGTTATCAATTACATCAACAGCATCTGCGTTATGTCAGAACTGCAGTGTGTGTGTGCACAGTTAGTTCAATATGAGTTAGTGGATAGTATCTATTATAAGAAAGACTTCTTAATACTGTCATAGATACATTGGTGATGTGTGTTCTTGCAGTATTCTGGATGAAATAACTGTAGGTCTTTCTGCTAGTTGTTAGTTCTCTGAAAAGATGATTGCAGTATATTGTCTTCATATGTTTGTAGCATTTGTAGAATTGGAGAAAGCTTTTGACAATGTGGACTGGAATTTGGTGAGTAGGAAAGATAAGTACAGTGAGTGCAAGGGTATTTACTACTCGTACAGAAATGAGACTGCAGCTATAAGAATAGCACAAAATGTGAAAGGAAGCTGTAGTTGCCAAGAGAGTGAGACGGGGTTGTAACAATCACCCATGTTATTCAATCTGCACACTGAGCACACTGTGAAGGAAACCAATGAGAAATTTGGAACAGAAATTACAGTTAAGAGAAAGAAATAAATCGCCGGGTTTGCTGATGAAATTGTAATTATGTCAGAGACTGCAAATGATTTTGAAGAGCAGTTAAATGGGATGTTCAGTGCTGTGAAAGAGATTAAAAGATGAACATCAACAAAATTAAAACAAGGATAATGAATGCAGTTGAATTAAATCAGGTAAGTCTGAGAGAAATAGATTAGGGAATGAGACACTGACATTATTTGACGAGTTTTGCTACTTGAGAAACATAGTAACTGATCATGGCTGACGTAGGGATAATAGAAGATGAGGACTAGCTACTGAAAACCAGCATTTCTAAAAAAACAAGGGATCATTTAACATAAATTTAAGTACAATATTAGAAATTATTTTCTCTATGGAAGTGAAATATGGACAAAAGACAAGAGGAGAATAGCAGTTTTTGAAATGTGCAGATACAGAAGAATGCTGAAGATTAAATGGGTAGATCGTATAAGAAATGAGGAGGTACTGAATTGAATTGAGGAAAAAAGAAACTTACAGTACACATTCTGAAGCATCAACGAATTGGCAATTTCGCAATGTAAGGAAGGGTTTTTTTTTGGGGGGGGGGGGGGGGGGGGAGGGGGCGGGTGTTACAAACTGCTAATTGAATATTTATGAGGAGGAACATAAGAATTTTATGGAGAATAAGTAAGTATGAAATTATGATCACTACCAGGAAGAAGAGTGTTTAGGAAGCTGATGCGGAGCAAGGATGCCTCTCAAAACTTACATATTTGGTGTAATATGTTCTGTTCGTGATGTCTGCATTGGGGATGTAGGCAGGGTCGATTCTAGAAGCCATCAAGGGGTGGGGGTTGGGGAAATGGAATATGGCTTAACAAAAGGAGAGTTGGGGTCCTCTACCGACAAATTGGTAAATTTGGTGTCACTTAAAGTAGTTTTTGGTAACTGTTTTGGAGTTCAGGGTAAAAAATGTGTATTAATAAATAAGACACCTATTCTAAGTTAAATGATATTTATTGGTTTAGGTAGTAAGCTATCTGCTACTCTTATTCTTTTGTTAAGATGTGTTTCGAATAAATTGCAACCTATACTGCTACATAATTATAAAAAAAAGATTGAATTTGTTGGAGTAATATATTCACTGTGATCTGAAGTCATTTTATCCAGTGTAATATGATATTCCAAGGGAGGGGGGGGGCTATAGCCCCATAGCCCCCCCCCCCCTTGCCACTGCCCCTGGATGTGGGTAGTGAAAAGAAGAGAGACAAGCAAAATAAAAGCTAGTGAGAAGTGGTATTGGAGTGACAAAGACGGACAAGAAGGGAAAAAGACCAAGAGGATGAGCAAAAGACATGTGGCTGGAAGGAGTGAATGCAAAAGAGAGAAGAAGAGTGATTAAAGTTGGAGACCAAAGATGGTGGGAAGAGGGAAGACAATGGAGAAGCTTATTTCCCAGACAGGTGTCGCCAGCAGCTGGAAAGTGTATGAGATGATGAAGGACGGAGAATTATTGCCACAAGAAGGACCAAGGCAGTATGATGGATGGTAAAAATAGATGAGTAGATAGCTTAGGTCTCAATGCAACAGTCAAGGGAAAATTATTGAGGCAATCAGACATTATATTATTTCCCTTGGTAGGTAAGCAGATACAAAAAAATTATTGTAATACAAGAAGATGCATTTAAACTGTGACTTATGGAAATGTGAAATATTCTGCATTTTAGACATTGAGTAGTATCATATGTTAAATATACTATACATGATTTTGATGTACTCTGAAGTGGTACAAATATTGAGTAAATAAAGTAGCTGCAAGTGACTTCCAAATCACAGCTAAATAATAGCTGCTGTACAAGACAGGTATATACAAAAATGGTACGTTATAAATAAGGACACTCATAGGATAGTTTTTGGAGGGGTAACAGGAGGGGGGGGGGGGGACGGCCTATACCTGAGGGTATGGTGTATTTTTAATATGTGGGAAGACAAATGGCTACTTGTAAGTAGCCTTAACAATTTTCAGTCCCTACCATGTTAAAAATCTGTGTAATATTGATTTTTAAACCGTTTTCTTGAAAGAAAAACACCTGAATACATTATATTTTTTCCTTTCTCACCCCCCCCCCCCTCCTCCCCCACCTTGCCCACAGGTGTGGATGTCCTTGGTTATGTAGTTCACATGGACACTAATTTTCAGTCCCTAGGATATACAGACAGATAATATATATATGGACAGAATGACAAGAAACAAGCAGAAGCTAGTCATTGTGTCCTCTTGTTGCCCTTTAATATGAAATTGTTTTACCAGGAAAGTATGAAAGAATGTATTAACATGAATGGGGTTGGGTTGATTTGGTGGAAGAGACCAAACAGCGAGGTCATCAGTCTCATTGGATTAGGGAAGGATGAGGAAGGAAGTCGGCCGTGCCCTTTCAAAGGAACCATCCCAGACTTTGCCTGAAGCAATTTAGGGAAATCACGGACAACCTAAATCATGATAGCTGGACACGGGATATTAACACAAATGTTACAGAGCTGTGCACAAATGAGTGGGTTTTGGGGAGATGGGTAGTAACAACAGACAGTTTACCGTACCGCATGACGAACTGACCACTGGTGTTATTCTGTCCATTGTGCCCATTGCTGGGTTGTTGTCCTTTGTATTTGATGCTGCCAAACATGCTCTACCTTGTCATGTCGGTGTTTATTAAACACGCCAGAAAGGAAATATAGAGAAGAATTAGATGAAAAATAGTTTTTTAGATACCATATATTAATTTTCCAAAAAAGAGGGATGTGGAAAAAAGTGAGTCTCTATGTGGGGCATTTCTCAGTGTTTCCAATTGCTAGAGAAGACACAGAGGTAACTGAGATCCAGACTGAGTTGAAGTACCAGATCCTTGATCTGGTAAATTGGTCAGTCTAAGTACGGCTTTAGGAAGTTTTTCAGCCTCAGCAAGAAAATAGTGGGCTGCTTGCCTATCTCCATTTCAGAAACACTAACCACAGACACTTACAGATCATACATAACATAATTTACGTTATTCACAGATTCTCCCAACTCTGCAACGGAACTTACTATAAGTAAAGAAGAAATAGACTGATGCCATTTTGTCTCCTTGTAATTTTTTATTTAGTGTAAAATTCACATTGATAAAGGGAATGTTTCCAGACTATTTACAAAGAACACATTAGATCAAGCTGTTAATAGATGCAACAATGAAAAGGCAGTGCATTCATCACTCTTTCTGTAAATTATATGAAAATTTAGATTCAATGATTGAAAAGTTGAGTTAGCTATGTGGCAAGTAGCACTATTTGCTGTAAAGCTGTAAGACAAATACTAATGTACTGTAAACAGGACTCACATCAGTATTTACAGCCCTACATATTTTCTTTGAAAAGTACAATTGTAACAGAGTAAATATTAGGCTACTAACAGCAGTAACAATATTGTGTAACTCATGAGGCAGCAATCTTTTTCAATTTAGTAGCTTTCTTTCTAGTTTACTCTATTAAATTTAAGCATAATAGCATTAAGTAGTATAGTGAAAGTTTGCAGTTAATGCAGTATACAGATCAAGTTTCTAAGATTTTATTGTCTTTTGTTAAATTATACCTTAGCTCATCCCCATCCCTGAGGTTATCATTGGCGATGGGCTCTACAGACCACGATGAATACAAGAATATACACATAATGGCCATAAAACCCTGCCCCTGCCCCCTTCCCCATGCTGTTTGGTTATACGAAAATATAGAAAAGATAGTGGATTGACAAATGCTGATCATTGGTGGACACTGTGACAGGTAAGGCAAATGCTGAAGAAAAGCATTATCATTGTTTCTGTCCCTCTTTTTGATATTTTGTTTTTTAAGTATCTATTTTCTTTTCAATTTTTCTTCCTCCCAAAATTTTCCCATAATTTTTTCTGCCCCTATTTATCTATTGGCAATGGCCTTGCTGCAATGATAACATCCGTTCCTGCCAGATCACTGAAATTAAATGTTGTCCGTCTTTGCTAGCACTTGAATGGGTCCACTCAGCCCTTGTGAAGTCAATTGAGGAGCCACTTGACTGAGAAGTAGCAGCTCTGATCACGACAACTGACAATGGCCGGGAGATCGGTGCGCTGACCACATGACCCTCCATATCCGCATCCAGTGACACCTATTGACTGAGGTGACATGGCAGTTGGTTGGTACTGCAGGGCCTTAAGGGGCCTCTTTGGATGGAGTCATTTAGCTTTCACTCTTATTTGCACCCCATCACTGTTCTTTTCTTAGCTCCCCATTCCTGTCCATTTGTGACCAACAGTTGGTTATTGTATTTCTGGAATTTAAACTTTAGTTCATAGTATATTTTTACTCCAGAATCGTTTCTTTGATCTTCTGTCTTAACAGATGCACTGCCTGTGGTAACATTCACCTTCCTTTTGATGCCTGTTTCATGTTCATCTTTTTGATCTGTTTAATTTTTTTTAAAATCATATGATCTAATTGTTATTACTCTGTCTGTCTCTCAGTCCTACTTCATCAGGACATGAAAATTCAGTGGCTGGGGTATAAATGCTCCATTTCTGCTTTTTAGAATGTTTAGATAAAAACTCAAATTTTATAGTTGTCTCTGTTTTTACCATAATTTAAATAGATTTGGAAAATTCTAGAGTTTTGCATTAAGGAGTTTGTGTTTAAAGAGCATACCAAGTTCGAAAGTGTCAGGATATTTATTTTGGATGTTACATGACTTAAGTACAGAAATTTGTGTTTTGTGGAAAGTGGCTGTTAAAGTTTCTGCTTGTGTTTGGCATTTTTTTAGAACTGTCCAGCATCATACGCAGGTTCTTTTTCATATTTTAAATCAGTTTTCTTCCTTTTCACATTTCTATGGTGTACTCTTCTTGATTTTATCACCTCCAAAAATGATTCATCTGCTTTCACTACACACTCTCTGTCTACAATTCACTCCTGGCTTAGTTCCAATTTTCTCTAAAACATATTTCCTGCTTTGCACACCATAATTAAAACATGAAACTCCCTCATAAACACGAATAGCAAGTGCATTTCTTCCCACAAAAATAGTTTTTGGCAATCTTTCCCATACACATTGGTCAAAACTTTCATTTGGGTTTTGGATATCGCCATGAAGACATTTCTTCAATAAGTTTTCATTTGCAAGGTCCCTGAATATAGGTTTGATGGCTTCCATTACAGTAGTTGGTAGAGAATCTCTGTGATTATACTCTTCACCACTGGCTCTGAGAGGTTGCAGACCTGAGCCAGTGATGTAACATTATTTTGTTGTAGCGCCCTTTACTGTGTATCCGTTACCTAGTTGTCGTTTACGGTTGAAGCAACGAATTCTAGGTATCTTGTGCGACAATATGCCACAAACGAAGACAAAACAACGCAGCCAACGAAAATCGTTTTGAAATTCACACCACCACACTGGAAGCCTTTCAAAACAGAGAACAAGCAAAATCAGCGATAAAAACAATGCACATCAATAGCAGTAGGACAGTATCGATATCAATAGTCCTTTGTTTCACGTATGACAGTCTGTGGCGCAAATATAAACATTCGAATTCTACAGAGCCAAATACAAACGTATGACACAAGAATGCTGTGCAAAGGGGTGTGGCGCTGCATAGGCATATTTTTGGAAAACCGATTTTTTTAATTCCTACCCCCCTTAAGACCAAAGTGACGTATGGGGCACCATAAGTGAAACAGAAGTGAAACGTTTACAGAGTAACACATTTTGCGTTATAATTACAAAATTAAGATATGACATTTTTTCGTTCCCTTCAGCACAGGGGTGCGTGTGATGCGGAGGGATGAGCAACATGACCGCCGCATGGAGCAGAGTTGAATAAGACTCCAGCAGTACCCCTAAAGACTCATTTACGCTGGGGCAACATCTTGCAACTTTGCGGCATGCTACGGAAATGTGGCTTGTGTTGTCTCGTAGTATGCTACAGACGGCAACATCTTGCAGCCTATGTTGCAAGCGACTGCAGTTGACTACACTGATTCTAAAGAAATACCAATGCGAAGACAGTATTTCACCAAGAATTCGACTGGCCATCGCATTATGATTTTTAGCCACTGGGAATTCGTACAAGTTATTAAATTACATGTTCAAAGTATCGTACTCTGCTATTTTCTTCATAGTGCCAGAAGTATGTTAAACTGGTTCATCGGTATTGAAGAATTACACAACATTCAATACTCACTTTATTTCAATAATTTTTTATTTTCATTTTTAAGTACGTTATAATCGAAATTAAATAACTGCTACAAAGTATTTCACTTATATTTAAATCGCAAAAATTGATGGAGCTCTTCTGATGATGTACCTGGTACTTCAACTAATTCTTCACTCTCACCAGTGTCATTGTCAATGTATATAATTTCGCAGTTAGCTTCTGGACAGCTTATTTCTGCACTTTTTTCTGATACGATCACTGGTAATGATGTGATGCTGGGAATTTGCTTCTCATACTCCCCCAACGCTGCTTTGAATAGCACATTTCCAATTATGTGTTTCACATGTTTGTGCTGTCGGGGAAAATTTTCTCATTTCATTGGCGATGAACTCTCCATACACACTTCATTCACCTCTGTTGTTAACAGTTTTTAAAATCTGGTAAGCGTCCTCAGCTCGAGCGTCTCTCCCCATTTCCTGAGCCTTCATCTTTCGTTTCTGTGTCCTCTTTCTGAAAAAAACAGGGAAAGTGTTGTGGACTGGCAAGACAGCCAATCCACAGTGACGGGTAGCCGAAAGGCACGCGCTTAAACTCACGCAGGCTGGCGTGAGGTCTGAAACAGGATACGTAATGAATGCTATAAAGAAAAGTACGTAGCTGCTGGAATACTTAACTTTAATCCACAATTGGTGAACATTGGTCTTGTTGATACAGTATATGCGTCATTAGATACATAGCAAAGGATAATTGGCGCCTTGCTAGGTCGTAGCAATTGACTTAGCTGAAGGCTATGTTAACTATCGTCTCGGCAAATGAGAGAGTAATTCTCAGTGAACCTTTCCTAGCAAAGTCGGCTGTACAACTGGGGCGAGTGCTAGTAAGTCTCTCTAGGCCTGCCGTGTGGTGGCGCTCGGTCTGCTATCACTGACAGTGGCGACACGCGGGTCCGTCGTATACTAATGGACCGCGGCCGATTTAGAAGCTACCACCTAGCAAGTGTGGTGTCTGGCGGTGACACCACAGAAAGTAATGAAAATGTTTTACTTTTCAGATTCCAAAGGATGCTGAAGAATGGAAAAATGTTGCCAGAAATTTCGGAGTGAAGTGGAACTTCCCTCACTGTGTACGAGCCATAGATGGCAAACGTGCAAATTGTTTGTCCTGCCAATACTGAAAGTGAATATATTATCTACCAAAAAACATTTAGCATCGTCCTTACGGCGAATGCAGACGCAAATTAGTGCTTTCAGTATGGACATATTGGTTGCCAGGGCCATATATCAGATGGAGGAGTTTTTAAAACCACTTCGTTTCATAAAGCGTTAACAGAAAATAAATGAAACATTCCTCCCCCAGAATCACTTTCAGGAAGAGAAAATTTGATACAGTATGTTTTAGTAGAGAACGAGGCAATCCATTGACCACAATTATGAAATCTTATACTCGGTTTTTACCAAGGTCGGAGGAAGGAATATTTAATTACCGACTTTCCCATGCACGACGTATTGTCGAGAAACGCTATGGAAATAATGCCCTTTGTTTTTAAAGTGATTAGGAAGGCATTGTTATTTAAAGTTCAGAATGCTGAAATAGTTACAAAAGCTTGTACGTATCTCCACAGTTTTTTAAGTCAAGCGCAACGCCCAGAACTATTTATTCGCCTCAAAGTAGTAGATAATGTTGTACACTACTGGCCATTAAAATTGCTACACTACGAAGATGACGTGCTACAGACGCGAAATTTAACCGACGGGAAGAAGATGCTGTGATATGCAAATGATTAGCTTTTCAGAGCATTCACACAAGGTTGGCGCCGGTGGCGACACCTACAACGTGCTGACATGGGAAAGTTTCCAACCGATTTCTCATACACAAACAGCAGTTGAGCGGCGTTGCCCGGTGAAACGTTGTTGTGATGCCTCGTGTAAGGAGGAGAAATGCGTATCATCACCTTTCCGACTTTGATAAAGATCGGATTGTAGCCTATCACATTTGCGGTCTATCGTATCGCGACATTGGTGCTCGCGTTGGTCGAAATCCAATGACTGTTAGCAGAATATGGAATCGGTGGGTTCAGGAGGGTAATACGGAATGACATGCTGGATCCCAACGACCTCGTATCACTAGCAGTCGAAATGACAGGCATCTTATCCGCATTACTGTAACAGATCGTGGAGCCACGTCTCGATCCCTGATTCAACAGATGGGGACGTTTGCAAGACAACAACCATCTGCACGAACAGTTCGACGACGTTTGCAGCAGCATGGACTATCAGCTCGGAGACTGGCTGCGGTTACCCTTGACGCTGCATCACAGACAGGAGCTCCTGCGATGGTGTACTCAACGACAAACCTGGTTGCACGAATGGCAAAACGTCATTTTTTCGGATGAATCCAGGTTCTGTTTACAGCATCATGATGGTCGCATCCGTGTTTGGCGACATCGAGGTGAACGCACATTGGAAGTGTGTATTCGTCATCGCCATACTGGCGTATCACCCGGCGTGATGGTATGGGGTGCCATTGGTTACACGTATCGGTCACCTCTTGTTCGTATTGACGGCACTTTGAACAGTGGACGTTACATTTCAGATGTCTTACTACACGTGGCTCTACTCTTCATTCGATTCCTGCAAAACCCTACATTTCAGCAGGATAATGCACGACCGCATATTGGAGGTCCTGTACGGACCTTTCTGGATACAGAAAATGTTCGACTGCTGCCCTGGCCAGCACATTCTCCAGATCTCTCACCAACTGAAAACGCCTGGTCAATGGTGATCGAGCAACTGGCTCGTCACAATACGCCAGTGACTACTCTTGATGAACTGTGGTATCGTGTTGAAGCTGCATGGGCAGCTGTACCTGTACACGCCATCCAATCTCTGTTTGACTCAATGCCCAGGCGTATCAAGGTCGTTATTACGGCCAGAGGTGGTTGTTCTGGGTACTGATTTCTCAGGATCTATGCACCCAAATTGCCTGAAAATGTAATCACATGTCAGTTCTAGTATAATGTATTTGTACAGTGAATGCCCGTTTATCATCTGCATTTCTTCTTGGTGTAGCAATTTTAATGGCCAGTAGTGTAATTACTCTTGGAGAGTGGAGAGAAGCAGCTACTCGCAAATATAAAGTTTTAACGAATTTATCAAAGTTATGTCGAAGACCTTCCTGTGATACACAGGCAGTGAGAGAGGAATTCAAAGAATATTTTATGACATCACACGGAAAGGTTGAGTGGCAAGAGAGATACCAATAGTATCATCCTGCATCAGTATATATTAATTATGTTCGAACTACAATGTATATTCGTTTACGTAAATGAATAGACTTATGTAGATGAACTCAAGCTTTTTAGTTACTTTCTTCCTACAAACTTGTTTTTGTAGTCTACTTTAGTAAAATGTATTTCAAACTACTGATTACCAATTTATTCGAAAACATTTGGTAGAAGGTACTATTTCTAGCCCACTCATTACAACAATTAAAAAAATGGTTTTTCTATGAACAGAATAAAATCTCCTATTTTACAAATATACTCATTGATAATTTTGTTCAAATGGCTCTGAGCACTATGGGACTTAACTTCTGAGGTCATCAGTCCCCTAGAACTTAGAACTACTTAAACCTAACTAACCTAAGGACATCACATACATCCATGCCCGAGGCAGGATTCGAACCTGCGACCGTAACAGTCGCGCGGTTCCGAACTGAAGCGCCTAGAACCGATCGGCTACCGCTGCCGGCCAATAATTTTGTTACCATGGATTGGTACACTGCAGTAATCGGTAAAGAAATGTAAATAGTTATTGAAATCGAAATACTTACAATTGAGCTGTCCATTCCTGCACGTGGTTCCGTCACTCCAAGATGAATTTTAATGGTTCATATGCGAATCATTTTCTTTTTCTCTTACACGCTGAGCCGCTTTTTTTATTCATCACACGCGAGTGTTCGCGATGAAACGCACTTCTCAGATTTTTAATCTTCTTCCTCACAGCGATCGCACCGATTTCATATTTTGAAGCGAGATTTCGTATAACGTCTCTTTTCAGTACATTATTTTTATATTTAGTTTCTCGTACGTTCCACAGAACCTCAGCTTGTCTGCAGTCCTCTATGAATGCTAAATACTTCTCGTTCGACCACTCCATATTTTCGAATTTACCGTTGCCGCACAGAAAATGTGGCACACGAACCCACTCAGCTAGGGAGCTAGCTGCGGCACTTGCGACATGACGCACGGTGTTGTCTATGCCGCACGAATCATGCGACAACGTGCGTCATGTTGCATGCGGCACTGTTGCATGCCACAATTTTGCAAGATATTGCCCTAGCGTAAACGAGGCTTAACGCCCACGGACTGCTTGGTACCGATCGCTTGCTCCGGCGTAAATGACGCGCGGGAGAGACAGGTTTCGTGAAAGTACATATTCACAGCACACCACAAAGGCAAGGGGACAAAGGCATACCTGATCATTGTGCACTGGGTGTCAGAAATTGCAAAAAGCACGAAACGTTCCACACCATATCAACGAGTTCCGAGCACAACTATGGATCTCAGGGAACAATAAAAAATAGACCACTACGTGAAATAGCACCTCCAACAATGGCTTTGCACAGGCGGGTTACATTTGGCAACCTATTTCGCCGTTAGACGAAATAACTACAGGCCTATCCTACAATAAATCTTTACTAAGTAAATGAATGAAAAACCACAACAGATATAAATAAAGCAGAACCAAAATTAATGATACCGACTGCTCGAATGAAGTTGTATAGGTTCAAAGAAGTACTGTAAACCGAAAAAGGTCCAATATCACAACAAAAGTATGCGCGAGGAGGTATAATTTAAATGGATCTGAGCACTATGGGATTTAACATCTGAGGTCATCAGTCCCCTAGAACTTAGAACTACCTGAACCTCATTAACCTAAGGACATCACACACATCCATGCCCGAGGCAGGATTCGAACCTGCTGCCGTAGAGGTCGCGCGGTTCCGGACTGAAGCGCCTAGAACCGCTCGGCCACAAAGGTGAAAAGTAACAGTGGTTTGTATAAAATGGAGGTCTACCTCTACGCGCAGGCCACAAGCCACTTTACAGTGCATAGCGGAGGATACATGGTAGCAGTATTATCGATTTTCTGTCCTGTTTTGTTTTCTGATGATGGCAGAAGTAAAGAGCATATCAACTGCAGCCTGGAAATAGTAAGTAAAGAATTTCTGACAAAGAGAAATATTTTAACGTAAATTTCTATTCTAAGTATTTGCCTTGGGTGAAGCCTTGGACTGAAACAAAACGAATAAAGTAAATAGTGCAAATAGAAGCAAATCAAAATTTTGGAATCTGTTACCACAGAAGAATGCTGAGAATTTAATGAGTAAAAAATGGTTCAAATGGCTCTAAGCACAATGGGACTTAACATTTGAGGTCATCAGTCCCCTAGACGTAAACCCAACTAACCTAAGGACATCACATACATCCATGCCCGAGGCAGGATTCGAACCTGCGACCGTAGCAGCCGCATGGTTCTGGACTGAAGCGCCTAGAACCGCTCAGCCACAGCGGCCGGCTTTGATGGGTAGATTGCATACTTAATGAAGAGTACTGTGTCATATTGGGGAAAAACGAAATCTGTAGCACAACTTCATGAAAAGAAGGGTTAGGTAGAAAGGAGAAAAAGAATCCTGTGGCATCACAACATATTTAAATGGTGATGGAGGGACGTGTACGGGGTAAAAATTATAGAGGGAGACCAAGAGTGGTGACCTACAGCCAGCCTGCCTTTGGTAACATCATTTCATAACAGGGCGATTATTTATAAAACCATTACGTAATTTTTTAGGAATGTTTCCTAAGCAGAGGTGCCGTATTTACATTCAGTCAAGTACAAAGAAGATAAAAAGTGAAAAAAACCGCATTGAGTTATAATTAAATCAATGAAAATTTATGAGAGGTCTGTAAAAGTGGAAAGGTTTTATTGTCAATAGTCAGGTATGCTAACCACTTAACAATACAAAGAGGGCTTATTTTACTGTCGTCAGTCTTGAAACTGGTTTGATGTAGCTCACCACACTAGTCAATTTTTTGCAAGACTCTTCATCTCTGTAGAACTCCTGAAACCTACATCCATTTGAACCTGCTAACTGTATTCATTCCTTGCTTCTCCTCTACAATTTTTAGCTCCAAAACAACCCTCCATTATCAAACCACTAATTCCTTGATGTCTCAGAATGTGTCCTATAAATTCATCCCTTCTTTTAGTCAGGTTGTGCCATACATTTCTTATTTCACCAGTTCGATTCAGTAAGTCTACTGTAGTTACTCAATCTACCCATCTAATTTTCAGCATTCCCCTACAGCATCATATTTCAAGAACTTCTGTTCACTTTTTGTCTGACCTGTTTATTGCCCATGTGCCAGTTCCGTACATGGCGACAATACTGACAGATATCGTCAGGGAAACTTCCCAACACTTACGTTTACATTAAGTGAAAAAAATCCTCTTTTTGAAAAATGCTTCACTTTTTATGGCCAGTTTGCCTTTTATTTCCTCTCTACTTTTGCCATCATCAGTTATTTTGCTACAAATATCAAAACAAAGCTTTTCACAATGTTGACTGGGATACTCTCTTTGAAGATAGCAGGGGTCAAGTAGAGCGAATGGCTATTTACCAAGTTGGATAGAAACCAGATGGTAATTATAAGAGTGAAGGGGGCATGAAAGGAAAGCTGTGGTTGAGAACGGAGTAAGACAGGGTTGTAGCCTAACCCCGATGTTATTCAATATGTACATTGAGCAAGCACTAAACGAAAGAAAGGAGAAGTTATACACTGTAGCCCAAAAGAAACTGGTATAGGCGTGCGTATTTAAATAGAAAAATATGTAAACAGGGAGAATATGGCGCTGCGGTCGGCAAAGCCTATATAAGACAGCAACCGTTGATGCAGTTCTTAGATCGGTTGCTGATGCTACAATGGCAGGTTATCAAGATCTCAGTGAGTTTGAACATGGTGTTTAGTTGGCGCACGAGCAATGGGACACAGCATCTCCGAGGTGGCCATGAAGTGGGGATTTTCCCGTACGACCATTTCACGAGCATACCATGAATATCAGGAATACGGTAAAACATCAAATCTCTGACATCGCTGCAGCCGGAAAACGATCCTGCAAGAACGCGACCAACGACGACTGAAGAGAATCGTTCAACGTGACAGAAGTGCAACCCTTCCGCAAATTGCTGCAGATTTCAATGCTGGGTCACCAACAAGTGTGCCAACCATGCAACGAACCATCATCGATATGGGCTCTCAGAGCCAAAGGTCCACTCGTGTACCCTCGATTACTGCCCAACACAAAGCTTTAGGCCTCGTCTGGGCTCGTCAGCACCGACATTGGACTGTTGATGACTAGAGTCATGTTGCCTGGTCGGATGAGTCTCGTTTCAAATTGTATTGAGCGGATGGACGTGTACGGGTATAGAGACAACCTCACGAATACATGAGGGTTTGTCAGTACGGGACTGTTCAAGCTGGTGGAGGCTCTGTAATAGTGGGCGGCGTGTGCAGTTGGAGCAATCTGAGACCCCTGAAGCGACTAGATACTATTTTGACAGGTGCGTAACATTATATCTGGTCACCTGCACCCATTCGTGTCCATTGTGCATTCCGACAGACTTTGACAATTCAAGCAGGACAATGCGACGCTCCACACGTCCACAATTGCTACAGATTGGCTCCAGGAACACTCTTCTGAGTTTAAACACTTCCGCTGGCTAACAGATTCCCCAGTCATGAACTTTGTGGAGCATATCTGTGATGCCTTGCAACGTGGTGTTCAGAAGAGATCTCCACCCCCTGGTACTCTTACGGATTTATGGACAGCACTGGAGGATTCACGGTGTTAGTTCCCTCCCAGCATTACTTCAGACATTAGTCGAGTCCATGCCACGTCGTGTTGCGGCTCTTACGCGTGCTTGTGGGGGACCTACACGATATTAGGCAGGTGTACCAGTTTCTGTGGCTCTTCAGGAAGAAGAAATGAAAACTTTGAGATTTGGTGATGAGACTGTAATTCTGTCAGAGACAGCAAAGGACTTCATAGAGCAGTTGGACGGAATGGAGAGTGCCTTGAAAGGAGGAATACGATCAACATCAACAAAAGTAAAACGAAGATAAAGGAATATAGTCGAAATAAATCAGGTGACGCTATGGAAATCAGATTAGGAAGCGTAACAGTTCAAGTAGGAGACGAGTTTTGCTATTTGGGCAGCAAAATAAATGATGATGGGCGAAGTAGAGAGGATATGAAATGTAGGCGGGCAATGGCAAGAAAAGAGTTTCTGAAGAAGAGAAATTTTTTAACATCAAATATAAGTGAGAGGAAGTCTTTTCTGAAAGTATTTGTATGAGTGTAGCCTTGTACGGAAGTGAAACGTGGACAATAAACAGTTAAAACATGAAGAGAATAGAGGCCTTTGAAATGTGGGGCTAGAGAAGAATGCTGAAGATTTCGTGGGTGTATCATTTAATTACTGCAGAGGTAATGAACAGAATTGGGAAGAAAAGAAATTTATGGCACAACCTCACTAGTCCCTGCAGTGGCTCTAACATGTGCGTCCTCAGTGGTTCAGTCAGGTAGAGCGCCTGCCATGTAAACAGGAGGTCCTGGGTTCGACTCCCGGTCGGGGCGCACATTTTTCAACTGTCCCCATTGATATTTATCAACGTCTGTAAGCAGCTAAAGGTCTAGATTTCATTATAATTTCGTTCACTAGAAGAAAGGACAAGTTGGTAGCACACATTCTGAGACACCAAGGGATCACCAGTTTAGTACTGGAGGGAAGTGTGGGCGGTAAAAATCGCAGCGGGAGACTAAGAGATGAACAAAATAAACAGGTTGAGAAAGATGTAGGTTACAGAAGTCATTCAGAGATGAATAGCCTCGCACAGGATAGAGTAGCACGGAAAGCTACATCCAGCCATTCTTTGGACGGAAGACCACAACAACAACAAAACCCTATCTGCTGATTTTAGGGTCAAGCTTCCTAATCTAATTGCCTCAGCATCGCCTAAGTTTAATATAACGACATTCCAGTATTGTTATTTTTGTTTTGTTTCTTATATGGTTAGGGCTTACAAGAACAGAATTTCCCTAAGAAAACTGGAGTCAACTATTCTAGGCCGAATGGCATCTTTCAACAAACCCAATGTTGAAATTTTTTAAAGAATCTCCAAAAAGTTTATTTCAGGTATGGTCTACAACTTCAAAAAGTGTGAAACCTTGATGAAACAGGATATTCTACAGTACACAAACAATTGCGTGTAGTTGGAGAAATAAAAGCCAAACAGACCGGAGGAGCTACTTCACGGGAACGACGATGTAACGTTACAATGACAGCTAGTGCGAGTGCTGCAGGAACATTTATTCCATCATATTTCCCAGCGTTCGTTACAAGGATCACATGTTAAACAATGCACCGCCAGGACTCTTGGTATGGCTGCTACTAGTGGTTGATTCAATGCTGAACTTTTTTGTGAAATTTCTGAAACATTTCATTTCAATAGTGAAACCCCGACAAATGTAAGGATGTAGAGGCGCATATCTCTAGGAGTAAGATAGATACTGCCTACAGGAAAATTAAAGAGACCTCTGGCGAAAAGAGAACCACTTGCATGAATATCGAGCTCAGATGGAAACTCAGTTCTAAGCAAAGAAGGGAAAGCAGACAGGCGGAAGGAGTATACAGAGGGTCTATACAAGGGCGATGTTCTTGAGGACAATATTATGGAAATGAAAGAGAAGGTAGATGAAGATGAAATGGGAGATATGATACTGCGTGAAGAGTTTGACAGAGCACTGAAAGACCTGAGTCGAAACAAGGCTCCAGGAGTAGACAACATTCCATTAGAACTACTGACAGCCTTGGGAGAGCCAGTCCTGACAAAACTCTATCATTTGGTGAGCAAAATGTATGAGACAGGCGAAATACCCTCAGACTTCAAGAAGAATGTAATAATTCCAATCCCAAAGAAAGCAGGCGTTGACAGATGTGAAAATTACCGAACTATCAGTTTAATAAGTCACGGCTACAAAATACTAACGCGAATGGAAAAACTGGTAGAAGCCGACCTCGGGGAAGATCAGTTTGGATTCCGTAGAAATGTTGGAACACGTGAGGCAATACTAACCCTACGACTTATCTTAGAAGCTAGATTAAGGAAAGGCAAACCTACGCTTCTAGCATTTGTAGACTTAAAGAAAGCTTCTGACAATGTTGACTGTAACACTCTCTTTCAAATTCTAAAGGTGGCAGGGTTAAAATACAGGGAGCGAAAGGCTATTTACAATTCGTACAGAAACCAGTTGGCAGTTATAAGAGTCGAGGGGCATTAAAGGGAAGCAGTGGTTGGGAAGGGAGTGAGACAGGGTTGTAGCCTATCCCCGATGTTATTCAATCTGAATATTGAGCAAGCAGTAAAGGAAACAAAAGAAAAATTCGGAGTAGGAATTAAAATCCATGGAGAAGAAATGAAAACTTTTGAGGTTTGCCGATGACACTGTAATACTATCTGAGACAGTAAAGGACCTGGAAGAGCGCTGAACGGAATGGACAGTGTCTTGAAAGGAGGATATAAGATGAACATCAACAAAAGCAAAACAAGGATAATGGAATGTAGTTGAATTAAAAACAAGGATAATGGAATGTAGTTGAATTAAAAACAAGGATAATGGAATGTAGTTGAATTAAATCGGGTGATGCTGCGGGTATCAGATTAGGAAATGAGACGCTTACAGTAGTAAATGAGTTTCGCTATTTGGGGAGCAAAATAACTGAGGATGGCCGGAGTAGAGGAGATATAAAATTTAGACTGGCAATGGCAAGGAAAGCGTTTCTGAAGAAGAGAAATTTGTAAACATTGAGTATAGATTTAAGTGTCAGGAAGTCGTTTCTGAAAGTATTTGTATGGAGTGTAGCCATGTATGGAAGTGAAACGTGGACGATAAATAGTTTGGACAAATGTGGTGCTACAGAAGGATGCTGAAGATTAAATGGGTAGATCACATAACTAATGAGGAGGTATTGAATAGAATTGGGGAGAAGAGAAATTTGTGGCACAACTTGACTAGAAGAAGGGATCGGTTGGTAGGACATTTTCTGAGGCATCAAGGGATCACCAATTTAGTATTGGAAAGCAGCTTGGGGGGTAAAAATCGTAGAGGGAGACCAAGAGATGAATACATTAAACAGATTCAGAAGGATGTAGGTAGTAGGTACTGAGAGATGAAGAAGCTTGCACAGGATAGAGTAGCATGTAGAGCTGCATCACACCAGTATCTGGACCGAAGACCATAACAACAACAACAACAGTGAAACCGTCTGCTGACGGTGAAGTATTGCTAAATGTGGACAACCAAGAAAGCCATCTATCACTGGAAGCAATAAATCAGGCAAAGAGAAAGCCCCATCTTTTTGACTTTCCCTCCCCATTCTAGTCACAAATTACAGCCGTTGGACAGGACTGTCTTTGGCTCCATGAAGATATATTATAATAATGCATGCAAGGACTGAATGCCCAGCAACTTTGGAAAGACCATTTCTATTTATGATATTTCTGCACTAGTGGGCAGGCCATTCCCTTTGGCTTTCATTCCAAACAATGTAACGGTTGGTTTCTAGGTTACTGGCATCTGGTCACTCAATGAAGAAGTGCTTGGAGATGATGAATTCTTACCTGCACAAATGACAGACAGGCCATATCCTGGAGGAGCTGGTGAAACCCATTCACCATATACTCCACCAAACACTATGAAAATAACAGAGAAGAAATCAGAAAAGAAATGCCTTTTGCAAGCTCTCCTTCTTTGTACCCATTTGCCTCTTTTATTCCAGAACATATCCGTCCATTCCCAAGAACACCACCCACGAATACTTCTGTTGAAGGAAGAAAACCTGGAATATGTGTGCTTGTCACTGTTACACCAAAAAAACACGGAATTGAAATGGAGAAAAAGAAGAAAAAGAAGTTTTGTCCGAAGTAAGAAGCCACTAAAGGGGCAAAGTAGTTTTAATCTTTGTCTTCTGCTTGTTCTGATGATGATGATGATGATGAAAAAGAAGAAGAAGTTCCTGAGTTTTGCCGTATCTCTGGAGGTAGTACATTTGATTCTTCTTCTGAAGAAGATCATTTCTCATCCTTCTTTCCATCTGAAAAAGGAACGCTTTCTTGTTCGCAAGGAGTTCGGTCTTTGTCAAATTTGACGTCAGTGACAGATCTCACGTTTACTGTGCTGGAATAGTTTTAGAAAATACAGAAGAAGATGTAGCTGTGAAGTTCTTAAGGAAGCAAAGGACGCATTTTGTATTCCTAATATTGAGAACATCAGCACTATTAATCACAGAAATATAGTGAAGGAACTGCCAACTGCAGTGGTGCGTCGTAGCCTTATTCATTCAATATCTTATTCCCACCATCTCTTGTTGTAAGATAAAATAAATTTTGTATTTGGACCTAATAAAAAAGCGTGTACTGCCTAATTTCAATCTAATTTTTTCATTCATAAAACTAAGAAACTGAAAAATATTATCGTGTCTCAACGTAGAAACACTACTGTCCGAAGGTGAAACTTAGGTTGTACCTTGTGACAAGTATTATAGAAGTCTTCATTGGTGAATAATGATGTGATTATTGGAACTAGCCTAAACAGCTGTTCGTCCACCATTACCTACAATTGTTGCCTGCGATGGGTTTAATTTTCAAATTTCTTATAAATTATATAGTATAAAAAGTAAAAAGATAAAAAAAAAACATTCTAAGATACAACCCTTTCCCTTACCGTGATACTTCTGTTTGTATAGGTCCCATACACCTGAGCAGTATTCTAGGATGGTTTACACGAGTGTGTTGTGAGCACTCTCCTTGGTACACTGATTACACTTCGCCGTATCCTACCAATCAGAAGTATGCCACAGTTTTACATACGACTGAGCGTATGTCAACATTCCATTTCAAATCAACACAAATTGTTATACTCAGGTATTTGTAAGAATTAACTGATTTCAATTGTAACTCACTTATGTTATCTTTATAGGATACTATCTTTTTTGTGTTCTGTAAAGTCAAAGATTTTTACATTTATGTACATGTGATCAAAAGTATCCGGACAAGGTCTTGGTTGAGGATATTCTCTGCTCCTGCAAAATTAGTGCGTTCAACAGTGAGGTTGATATCATCCGCATATATGATTTTGCGGGAAAGTGTGTTAGGCAGATCATGAGTGTATAAATTGAAAAGATGTGGTGTGCGAAGATGTGCTTCGATTCTTCATAAATGGGGTTGGGTGGACACCCCATACTGTGACTGTGCTGACGTTCTACAAACAATGAAGCATATAGCAGTGGACTGCCCCCTCCGTGCCTTTCCTGGAAATCAAGTGGATTCGAACCTGGTTACTTCCGAAGTGGTGGATTGGATCAATGGCTTAGATATAAAGATCTAAACAGTATTTTAATGTGTCTTTGGTACTGTATTTTATGTGTTATTGTGATTGTTATGTATCATACGCTAAATAAATAAGTAAGTATCCGGACACCCCCAAAAACATACTTTTTCATATTAGGTGCATTGTGCTGCCACCTACTGCCAGGTACTCCATATCAGCGACATCAGTAGTAATTAGAGATGGTGAGAGAGCAGAATGGGGCATTCCGCGGAGCTCACGGTCAACTGATTGGGTGTCACTTGTGTCATACGTCTGTACGCCAGACTTCCACACTCCCAAACATCCCTAGGTCCACTGTTTCCGATGTGATAGTGAAGTGGAAACATGAACAGACACGTACAGCACAAAAGCGTACAGGCCGACCTCGTCTGTTGATTGACAGAGGCCGCCGACGGTTGAAGAGGGTCGTAATGTGTAATAGGCAACATCTATCAAGACCATCACACAGGAATTCCAAACTGCACCAGGATCCACTGCAAGTACTATGACAGTTAGGCGGGAGGTGAGAAAATTTGGATTTCATGGTCGGCGAGCGGCTGCTCATAAGCCACACATCACGCCGGTATATGCCAAACGACGCCTTGCTCGATGTAAGGAGCGTAATGTCCAAATGTGTGTGAATTTCTAAGGGACCAAACTGCTTAGGTCATCGGTCCCCAGACTTACACACTACTTAAACTAACTTATGCTAAGAACAACACAAATACTCATGCCCGAGGGAGGACTCAAACCTCTGGCGGGAGGGGCCGCGCAGTCTGTGATATGACGCCTCAAACCGCATGGTTACTCCGCGCGGCTAAGGAGCGCAAACATTGGAAGATTCAACAATGGAAAAACGTTCTGTGGAGTGACGAATCACGGTACACAATGTGGCGATCCGATGGCAGGGTGGGTACGGGAATGCCCGGTGAACGTCATCTGCCAGTGTGTGTAGTGCCAACAGTAAAATTCGAAGGCCATGGTGTTGTGGTGTGGTCTTGTTTTTCATGGAGGGGGCTTGCACCCCTTGTTGTTTTACGTGGCACTATCACAGCACAGGCCTACATTGACGTTTTAAGGAACTTATTGCTTCCCACAATTGAAGAGCAATTCGGGAATGGCGATCGCATCTTTCAACGCGATCGGGCACCTGTTCATAATGCACGGCCTGTGGCGGAGTGGTTACACGACAATAACACCCCTGTAATGGACTGGCCTGCACAGAGTCCTGACCTGAATCCTATAGAACACCTTTGGGATGTTTTGGAACCCCGACTTCGTGCCAAGCTTCACCGACCGATATCGATACCTCTCCTCAGTGCAACACTCCGTGAAGAATCGGCTGCCGTTCCCCCAGAAACCTTCCAGTACCTGATTGAACGTATGCTTGCGAGAGTCGAAGCTGTCATCAAGGCTAAGGATGGGCCAACACCTTGTTGAATTACGGCATTACCGATGGAGGGCGTCACGAACTTGTAAGCCATTTTCAGCCAGGTGTCCGGATACTTTTGATCACATAGTGTATATTACTCGTACTAAACGGTTAACCTGGTTCATAACACTCGATTTCAGTTCCGCATTGCCTATCCAGCTGCTTTCAGGGCAACGAAGATTTGAGGTTCAGTATAAGTATATATAATTAATGGCTTTCCGAGCGGGAAGGAGCGCCTGGCCCCTGGCACGAATCCGCCTGGCGGATTTGTGTCGAGGTCCGGTGAACCGGCCAGTCTGTGGATGCTTTTTAGGCGGTTTTCCATCTGCCTCGGCGAATGCGGGCTCGTTCCCCTTATTCCGCCTCAGTTACACTATGTCGGCGATTGCAGCGGAAACAAGTTCTGAACGTACGCGTACACCACCATTACCACGCAAACATTGGGGTTACACTCGTCTGGTGTGAGACGTTCCCTGGGGGGTCGAACGGGGGCCGCACCGCACAATAACCCTTGATTCAGTGTGTGGCGGCGGAGGGGTGAAGTGGACTGCGGTAGTCATCGTGGGATAGCGGACTATTGCGGCTGCGGCTGCGGCGGGGACGGAGCCTCTCCGTCGTTTCTAGGTCCTTGGTTACCATACAATTTAAAAACTGACAATCCTGTCATAATCAGCTCGCTACGAGGTATAACCCTGCGCTACATGTTTAACACAACTGCTAACACAACTGGCACTGCTAAGAGTATCCTACGACTTCCACATCGCTGGCAACGGGTTATACGCAATACTGGTGAATACTTTGAAGGATAGTAAAACTTTGAAACACATATCTACACTACTGGCTATTAAAACTGCTACACCAAGAAGAAATGCAGATGATAAACGGGTATTCGTTGGACAAATATATTATACTAGAACTGACATGTGATTACATTTTCACGCAATTTGAATGCACAGATCCTGAGAAATCAGTACCCAGAACAACCACCTCAGGCCGTAATAATGACCTTGATACGCCTGGACATTGAGTCAAACAGAGATTGGATGGCGTGCACAAGTACAGCTGTCCATGCATCTTCAACACGATACCACAGTTCATCAAGAGTAGTGACTGGCGTATTCAGACGAGCCAGTTGCTCGGCCACCATTGACCAGCCGTTTTCAATTGGTGAGAGATCTGGAGAATGTGCTGGAGAGGGCAGCAGTCGAACATTTTCTGTATCCAGAAAGACCCGTACAGGACCTGCAACACGCGGTCGTGCATTCTCCTGCTGAAATGTAGGGTTTCGCAGGGATCGAATGAAGGGTAGAGCCACGTGTAGTAACACATCTGAAATGTAACGTCCACTGTTCAAAGTGCCGTCAATGCGAACAAGAGGTGACTGAGACATGTAACCAATGGCACCCCATACCATCAAGCCGGGTGATACGCCAGTATGGCGATGACGAATACACGCTTCCAATGTGCGTTCACCGCGATGTCGCCAAACACGGATGCGACCATCATGATGCCGTAAACAGAACCTGGATTCATCCGAAAAAATGACGTTTTGCCATTCGTGCACCCAGGTTCGTCGTTGAGTACACCATCGCAGGCGATCCTGTGTGTTGCAGCGTCAAGGGTAACCGCAGCCACGGTTTCCGAGCTGATAGTCCATGCTGCTGCAAACGTCGTCGAACTGTTCGTGCAGATGGTTGTTGTCTTGCAAAAGTCCCCATCTGTTGACTCAGGGATCGAGACGTGGCTGCACGATCTGTTACAGCCATGCGGATAAGATGCCTGTCATCTCGACTGCTAGTGATACAAGGCTGTTGGGATCTAGCACGGCGTATTACCCTCCTGAACCCACTGATTTCATATTCTGCTAACAGTCATTGGATCTCCGCCACCGCGAGCAGCAATGTCGCGATACGATAAACCGCAGCCACGATAGGCTTCAATCCGACCTTCATCAAAGTCGGAAAAGTGATGGTATGCATTTCTCCTCCTTACACGAGGTATCATAACAACGTTTCCCCAGGCAACGCCGGTCAACTGCTGTTTGTGTATGAGAAATCGGTTGGACACCTTCCACATGTCAGCACGTTGTAAGTGTCGCCACCGGCGCCAACCTTGTGTGAATGCTCTGAAAAGCTAATAATCTGCATATCACAGCATCTTCTTCCTGTCGGTTACATTTCGCGTCTTTAGCACGTCATCTTCGTGGTGTAGCAATTTTAATGGCCAGTAGTGTATTTTGTACGAGCTGTAAATAAATAGTTGCCACTATTATAGTTCCAACTCTCGTATATAAAGCGTGTTGGAGGATGCGGAAAACAACGCAGTCGATGAAGAAACGGAACGATTTATTTGCCGCCCAAAAGGGCACGATAATTGGCCTCCGGTCTTTGGGTGGAAGCAAAACGACTGCCGCGTGCCGCCGTGTTTAAAGTATACTTGCATGACAAAATGGTGATACCAAAACCGGCGCTGAGACTGATGGTGCTGAGACAACTCTGGTGAACCATGGGCCGTAGATGACAGGGGTAAACAACGGCTGCGGAGATTTTTGTGGGCGAATAGACGCGCAACTGTTGAGCAACTGATCGCCCAGGTGAACCAAGGGTAAAAAACGGCTGCGGAGATTTTTGCGGACGAATAGACGCGCAACTGTTGAGCAACTGATCGCCCAGGTGAACCAAGGGTAAACAACGGCTGCGGAGATTTTTGTGGGCGAATAGACGCGCAACTGTTGAGCAACTGTTCGCCGAGGTGAACCAAGGGTAAATAACGGCTGTGGTGATTTTTGTGGGCGAATAGACGCGCAACTGTTGAGCAACTGATCGCTGAGGTGAACCAAGGGTAAACAACGGCTGCGGAGATGTTTGTGGATGAATAGACGCGCAACTGTTGAGCAACTGATCGCCGAGGTGAACCAAGGGAAAAAACGGCTGCGGAGATGTTTGCGGACGAATAGACACGCAACTGTTGAGCGACTGATCGCCCAGGTGAACCAAGGGTAAACAACGGCTGCAGAGATGTTTGCGGACGAATAGACGTGCAACTGTTGAGCAACTGATCGCCGAGGTGAACCAAGGGTAAATAACGGCTGTGGAGATTTTTGTGGGCGAATAGACGCGCAACTGTTGAGCAACTGATCGCCCAGGTGAACCTAGGGTAAAAAGCGGCTGCAGAGATTTTTGCGGACGAATAGACGCGCAACTGTTGAGCAACTGATCGCCCAGGTGAACCAAGGGTAAACAACGGCTGCGGAGATGTTTGCGGACGAATAGACACGCAACTGTTGAGCAACTGATCGCCCAGGTGAACCAAGGGACTACCAGTAGTGTCTCCTCAAGAGCATTCAGCGACAGTTGCTGCGTGTAGTCCTCCGCATCACGCGCCTGGTTCACGCAGCCACGCTGACTGCTGATCATCAGCGACAGAGGCTGGAATTTCCCAGCCATTACCGCAACTGGACGTCCACTGAGTGACGACAGATGGCCTTTTCAGGAGAATCACGTTTTATGCTCCATTACACGGAGAGCAGACACCCTGCAACAATCGTCTGAAGAGTTCAGGCTGGAGGATGGAGTGTTACGGTATTGGTAATGTTTTCTCATGGTATTCTACATGTACATCTACATGGATGCTCTGCAAATCACATTTAAGTGCCTGGCAGAGGGTTCATCTCTATTATTCCAATCTTGTACAGCGCGCGGAGAGAACGAACACCTGTATCTTTCCATACGAGCTCTGGTTTCCCTTATTTTATCGTGGTGATCATTCCTCCCTATGTAGGTCGGTGTCAACAAAATATTATCGCATTCGGAGGAGAAAGTTGGTGATTGAAATTTCGTGAGACGATTCCGTCGCAAAGAGAAACACCTTTCTTTTAATGATGTCCAGCCCAAATCTTGCGGGCATGGATGTGTGTGATGTCCTTAGGTTAGTTAGGTTTAAGAAGTTCTAAGTTCTAGGGCACTGATGACCTCAGATGTTAAGTCCCATAGTGCTCAGGACCATTTGAACCATTTGAGCCCAAATCCTGTATCATTTCTGTGACACTCTCTTCCATACTTCGCGATAATACAAAACGTGCTGCCCTTCTTTGAACTTTTTCGATGTACTCCGTCAATGCTATCCGGTAAAGATCCCACACTGCGCAGCTTTATTCTAAAAGAGGACGGACAAGCGTAGTGTAGGCAGGCTCCTTAGTAGATGTGTTACACTTCCTAAGTGTCGTGCCAATGGAACGCAGGTCTTTAGTTAGCCTCCCTCACAACATTTTTTATGTGTGCCTTCCAATTTAAGTTGTTCGTAATTGTAATACCTAGGTATTACAATGAATTTACGGCTTTTAGATTAGACTGATTTATCGTGTAACCGAAGTTTAACGAGTTCCTTTTAGCACTCATGTGGACGACCTCATACTTTTCGTTATTTAGGGTTAACTGCCACTTTTCGCATCATTCAGCTATTTTTTCTAAATCGTTTTGTAGTTTGTTTTGATCTTCTTATGACTTTATTAGCCGATAAACGACAGCGTCACCTGCACGGCTGCTCAGATTGTCTCCCAAATCGTTTATACAGATAAGGAACAGCAAAGGGCCTATAACACTACATTGAGGAACGCCAGAAATCACTTTTGATTTACTCGACGACTTTCCTTCCGTTACTACGAACTGTGGCCTCTCTGACAGGAAATCACAAATCCAGTCACATAACTGAGACGATACTCCATAAGCACGCAATTTCACTGCAAGCCGCTTGTATGGTACAGTGCCAAAAGCTTTCCGGAAATCCATAAATACGGAATCGATCTGAAATCCCTTGTCAATAGCACTCAACACTTCATGTGAATAAAGAGCTATTTGTGTTTCACAGAAACGATGTTTTCTAACCCATGTTGACTGTGTGCCAATAGACCGTTTTCTTAAATAATTCATAATGTTCGAACACAACGTATGTTCGAAAATCCTGCTGCATATCGACGTTAACGATATGGGCCTGTAATGTAGTGGATTACTCCTACTATCTTTCTTGAATATTGGCGTGACCCGTGCAACTTTCCAGTCTTTGGGTACGGATCTTTCGTCGAGCGAATTGTTCTATGTGATTGTTAAGTATGGAGATAATGCATCAGCATACTCCGAAAGGAACCTAACTGGTATACAGTCTGGACCAGAAGACTTGTTTTTATTAAATTTTTGAGTTGCTTCACTACTCCGACGATTTCGAATTCTGGAATATTTACTTCGTCTTTGTGAAGGCATTTCGGAAGACTGTGTTTAGTAGCTCTGCTTTGGCAGGACTGTCTTCGATAGTATCTCCAATGCTGTGGCGCAGAGAAGGCATTGATTGTTTCTTGCCACTAACATACTTCACATACGACCAGAATCTCTTTGGATTTTCTGCCAGGTTTCGAGGCAAAGTTTCATTGTGGAAGCTGTTATAAGCATCTCGCATTGCAGTCCTCACTAAATTTCGAGCTTCTGTAAAAGATCGCCAATCTTGGGGATTTTGCGTCTGTTTAACATAGGTATGCATCTATCCTTGAGGACAATGTCCACCCCTACATGCAATTTGTTTTTCCTTGGCACAAAGACATGCAACATGTCACACAGCTTGCAGTGTACGTGCGAGGTTCGAAGAGCACTGGGATGAGTTTACTATGCTCACTTACACACCAAACTCCACAGATTTAAACGCAATCGAGAATCTGTGGAACACCTCGATTGGGCTATTTGCACCGTGGATCCTGAACCGAGAAACCCATCACAGCGGGCCACAGCACTGGAGTCGGCATGCCTTCACATCTCTGTCATTATCTTCCAGAATCTCAGTGACTCCATTCTTGCACGTGTTGCAGTGGCCCACTGTGCAAAAGATGGTTGTTCAGTCTTTTGGCTGGTGGTCACATTAATGTGACTGAACAGTGTCTAATGCATATGTTAAGGTAATTTGTGTGGTGATGGAATGAGATATTTTTTCCATGCTATACACTCTGACAAAGCATCTAATCACTACCAGCTTAGTGGAATGTACATGGCGCCTATGGTGTGCTATTCCCATATCACAAATCACTTGTTACTGAATCATACGGAACAATGTAGGCTAGTACATGCCTAAACAATAGTACTCTGCAGGGAATAAAATGGTATTTTTAATCCTATGGAAGACTACCTACATAGGGAAATATTGGTATTGTGTCTCAATTTTACGTTTTGACACTAAAATCACGATTCTTTAATGCTGGTCAGCGTTTTCGAAGGAAGTGTTAAGATCATGGTGTAACCGCAGCTCAGTATTATCTGTCTTGATATAGAATGTTGATGTGCAGTATATCACTTAGACTAAAAACAGCTATATCGTTTGGGCACATATAATTATACAGCATTTTTTGCTAAGTCTAGCACAGGGCATATGACTTTATATCTCTAATGCACTTTAAACTATGCAGACAATCCAAAAAAAGTCTACTTGTCTTCGATGGAATAACAGTATTTGTGGGAATAGGGGAAATTTATGGTGCTATTTTTCTTAAAACCCATAGAATAACAAGATAGCATCGTCCTGTACACCATATGCTAATACAGTGCAACCATCCAATTCAAGCAGATCCAAATGGGAATGGAAGATTATAAACAGATCTTCTGTATATCTCCTGGTGTAATAGTAAATGCTATTCAATCCATTTTCCTGCATGTACATCAACAAATGATCACTCTCAGTTAGTATTTACGGTGCATGCATCTATATTATGTCCCCCAATACTGTGTTTGAATTAATTTGTAGGCGCTGCTTGCTCATTGGTAACAACTTGCTCTCTTTTAAGTGACAGTCGATATTCTCCCTTCATGACAACTCCTTTAGCAAAACATAGCAATTTTTTTCGTTTTCTGACCCCATTCGATTCCCTTTCCATTTTTTCCAACATTAACTGCACTTAAACAATAGTGATCAGCCTTAGTCTATTGAATACACTGCTTCTTTTTCTTAAGATCTATGGAGTAACAGTAGTTGTTGAAACAGTAACAGTTAACGGTACTTTTTTCTTAAAACCTGTGCAGTAGAAGTTTATAAAAAGATTTTTCGTATATTCCCTAATGCAGTAAACATCCTCGAATCCATCGTTTTTAGACAAGTACACCGACATGTGACCACCTTCCATAGTTATATACAGTAAATGCAGATATCCCATATTTCACATATATACCTCTATTTTTTCCATATTCTGCGTGTAAATTTATATGCAATGATTGATAAAGATTTTGTACATGAATGTATATACATTCTTATTCGCCACTTGACCAGATGTGGGTTACGTTCTTTAGCGTCAAACAGTGATTCCGATTCCCTCAGCCAGTTAGACTGTCTAGAATGTGCTTGCAGGTGCATTTATTCTTCTTCCTCCAAACATCTACTCAGAAAAACTTCCGTAAACACACTGAGTTCTGTCGAATACATTCACTAAAACATAAAGACTGTGGAGGTGGTAGAGTGCGTTACAATGTTACTTAGCTATCTTAAATATAGCTTGATATTACTGACTCTCTCTATGACCAGCTAAAAAAGGCGACACGCATTCTCACTTCCTCCTTGTTAGTAACAGTGAATACCAATCAACTGCACCTATCACAGCCTCGTACATGTTCTAAAGATCCAAGATGTATGCAACAGATGGGAATAATGTTCATGGAACTGATTTCGTCCAATTGTAAATACCTAAGCCAATTGCACTATTTTGTGTACCTATTGGTTCGTAGGGGAGGGACACCTCGCCCTACCTCAAAGCTAATGCTGGTGTTTTCATTGCCAGCATCATTTGTTTTACAGATTGACTGAACAAGGGACTAAATGTGATATGTATGTGACGTGTGAATCTTTGGAAGTTTAAATAGCGAATTATATGTGAGCATCGGAACCTGGGGATGTGTTGTTCGTCTAAGGATTCTGGTTACGTGTTGACTGTGGAGCCAGTTTACTGCACTTTTGTTCCTTAAAATGTGATCAAATAGTTCAGACACTTACGTCCCCTCCAACTCCCAATTTCTAACTTACGATCTATGAACGATGTTTTCCCTGAAGATACCGATCCCAGTGTGGCTAAGGAAGATTGGAAGCGTGCCAAAGACAACATACATATAACCCAGTGGAGGGAGGTAGAGAGATATAATCAAGGTAGGCAGTTAACATCACTTCATCCTGCTACCTCATACAGTGAATTCCACTTACCAGGTGCCTACTCGCAAGATCTATACGCCACTGCATAGACGGGTCATTGTGAGTCAGTAGGGTTACTGTTCAGACATGGCTTACCTGGAACAGAAGAAAAGAGAGATTTGAGAAGCGACTCCACTTGGTTTGCAAATAATAGACAGCACACCATACAACATTCTGGAAGCCAAATACTTTTAAATTTTTAGAAATCCTGAAACTAGATTTTAGAAATCCTGAAACAATTGCTAGAAAGTTGCATTTGGAATAAATCAAGACAAAAACTAAGTATATGTCTGTAACTAACGTACATCAACATAACATGAAGCCCATGCATAGAAATTGGTTCACGTAAGTTTGATGCTGTGCATAGTATCGCTTTATTACTTATCTTGGATCAGAAGCAAACTGTAAGAATGTCAGCAAAACTGCTGTCTAGGAAAACTAAAGTTGTGGTATATAAAGTTTTAGTGAGGCCAGTGCTAACATATGACGCTGAAAAAAAAAAAAAATGTTCAAATGTGTGTGAAATCTTACGGGACAACTGCTAAGGTCATCAGTCCCTAAGCTTACACACTACTTAACCTAAATTATCCTAAACACACACACACACACACACACACACACACACACACACACACACACACACGCACACATGCCCGAGGGAGGACTCGAACCTCCGCCGGGACCAGCCGCACAGTCCATGACTGCAGCGCCCTACTAGACCGCTCGGCTAATCCCGCGCGGCTACGACGCTGAAACCTGAACACCAACGAAGTACGATGGAGAGAAACTTCGGCATATTTAAGAGAAAAGTTTTGAGACAAATGACTGGGTAAGTAGAAAAGACTGGTGTTTACAGTACGAGAGTCAACTACAAATTATATAAAAGTATATAACGAACCGGATATTGTCAACTGCATTAAGAATGAAAGGCTCGAATTTGCAGGACGTATACTGACACCTGATGACAGAATAATTGAGAAGATATTCATTGCGATGCGTGAAGGAACAAGGAGGGTTGGAAGACGAAAGATAAGGTGAGAAGAACGTTTCAGAGAGAGAACATGAGGAAAACGGCAAATCAGCACTAATCAGTAAAGAACTGAATAATCTTCTATATAATGGCGAGGATCACATAGGGAAGGTAGGAAAGGAGATTAGAGTAAAACATCCTGTCGACATGGAGCTCATTACAGGCGGAGAACAAGCACGGAATGTTCCACGGGTGGGGGAGGAAATCGGCAGCGCCCTTTGAAAGGAACCAACCCAGCATTTGTCTGAAGCGATTTAGGGAGACTGTGGAAAACCTAAATGTGGATGGCCGGACGGTAATCTGAATGTTCGTCCTCCCGAATACGAGTAGAAAGTGCTAACCATTCCGCCACCACTGGCGATAATAAAAAGTAAAAAAGTTGTCGTTGGGATAAAATGTTTTCGGTTTAGCCTGGAACAGTGGCCATTTCTATAGTCATCCGAACATCTGTCTTACTGTAGCTACGTTACAGCATATTAAGCAAGATTTGAACGACGAACAGGATATGGCACGCAGCTAAACTGTGCGAATCGATTAATCCCTTTTTCAAAAGGTTTTGACTGCGCTGAAGCCGGTCGCTTGTGGCCGAGCGGTTCTAGGCGCTTCAGTCCGGAACCGCGCTGCTGCTACGGTCTCAGGTTCGAATCCTGCCTCGGGCATGGATGTGTGTGATGTCCTTAGTTAGGTTTATGTAGTTCTAAGTCTAGGGGCCTGATGACCTCAGGTGTTCAGTCCCATAATGCTTCGAACCATTTGAACTGCGCTGAAATGAATGCTTAGCTAATGGCAGCGTTTTTAAGTGAACCGTTCGAATTTTACGTCCCAAAACAGTCACACTCGTTCGGATTTTACGTGCAAAAACGATCATCCTTCAGCAACTCCCGAATGGAGCGAGATTGAGTGTTCAAATTTGGTCCACCAGTGTATCGGACCTTAATCTGACACAAGTTTCAACTGTTTTAAAAAATCTTGCTTCGTTTGGATTCTACGTGCAAAAAACAGGTTTTTCTGGAGGGTTTCTGAAGTGCGCCAGTTCTATACTTTAAACCTGTACGAATCGGTTCAAACGTTGCACGAAGGAAGATACATGGATAAAGTCGAAACTAAAATTTTTTGTCCATTAACTTTCATCTGTTGTCAAGATACGATGGTTTATAGTCGAGCTAAGTACGGCACGTAAGATTCGTTCTCACATGAATCGATTGCGCGGAAACCGTTTGAAATTAGCGAAATACACAAAAAATGCATTCCTCCGATAAAATTTAAAATTCACTTTCAAAAATACAGGTTCAATCGGATTTTATGTGCAAAAACACGTTCTCGTGAGTTTTCTTTTGTGCGAGTCGGTTCAAATCTTGTGCGAAGGTAGACAAATACATGTAACTGATGATCGATGTGTTGTTTTGTGAAAGCTTTATTTGTTGCCACGGTATAAACAACATGGTTCGAAAGACAATAAATCTTATACCGGATCAGTCGTCGTCTGAGCTAATAAAAATCTACAGCGGTTGCCAAGCAACGGTCATACAGTGTCAAAATTATGGCAAAGTAACAGTTGGGAACCAAAATTAAGAATACTCCTATCATAGCAGGAAAAAGAGGCGAATACGTTCCGGGCAGTGTTAGTACATGTAAAAGAAGGGAACTAGCTTTACGATTTGTGTGGCACCTTCAGAGGCATTTCAGTCAAAGCTTCTCGATATATTCGCACCTTTTTACGAGTTAACCATGATAAATGACATGTTGGATGACTTGTGTATCACATGGTATCATGTACCACGTTGTTTCACTCGCCACCATGCATTGTATTACATGACACGGATGCTAATACTAACAAGTAAAAAAGTGTCAATATGTCAAGACGTTTTGATTTAAGTGTCTCTGAAGCTGCGAGATAAGTCGAAAAGCTAGTCTCCTCCTGTTACATCCCAAACTCTGCCCAGGACACACTCGACTTTTTGTGCTATGATTGGAGGATTCCTCACTCCGGTAATACTGTTTCCCACTGTGCCCTAGGTACCTCATTATGAGAAAAATCACAATTCATCCCAAAACTGCCTCGATACGAGGTGAGTGATATAAAACGGTAGCAAATCAGTTCAGCAGCCTTTTTTTGCGGATGGGTGTGGCCTGTGCTCTTTTCCGATCACTTAGTCTATGTAATCCTTATCGAATCGTCAATTTAATTTCGACTACTCTCCATCACGTCGGTGTTTCCTTTTATCCTTGACCCGAATGCTTTGCTATGTAGACAAGCCACGCCACTCGGCAGTCTTCGTACGGCTTCCCGACTTTCGGCCAGGAAAGCTGCTTCAATTGGGAACTTTCGCACTGGTATCTGTTTCATTTCTTTTTCATTTCTGTTTTCCTATCGCTACTTTTTAGTTTATTGTTATTATTAAAATTATTACTGCTGATGTTCAGTGTGCATTCAATGCAGCCACAACCTTGTTACACAGGCACTCTTTTAAGCGTGAATTAATGTAAAATAGTGCCTATAACAAAGAGAAGGAACCCGGTAGAATCCAGTAAACAATTTAGTCTTGAACACGTCACATACATAAGTAGTTAGGGGTAATGTTAAAGGAGTGATATGAAATGATATGATGACGTAACGTCAGTGTTAGTCGCTTCAAGGTCCTGGAAAATCGTGGTTCATGTGTAAAGTAAATCGCATACAAGAGCCTTACGCGACCAATTCTGGAGCAGTGTTCCGGTGTTTGGAGTCTTTATCATGTAGGCAGGACGATGGACATGGAAACGATTCAGAGACGTACTGCTGCGGTAGTAAGACGCCAGTACAGCCGACTCCCAAGTGTAGCAGATATGTTCAGGGCGAGGGGGAGGGGACGGCGGCTTAAATCAGAGTCCTTGCAGTAAAGACTACGTAGTTCTCAGGTGCCCCGTTGGGTAGTCATCTTAGGTATTAAGAAGCCGCTTCAGCTGCATTTAATCTTTATACGAGGGCTGGAACTTAAATAGTGGCAACTACTTATTTACAACCGATACAAAAGAGTTACATGTTTGCACCTGTTACTGTCCTTCAAAGTAGTCACCAGCGTTGTGTAGAACCCGTTGTCAGCCATGTGGAAACCGTAGTATACCGTTAGCAGAGCCTGTTCTGTTGATAGTGTGAATGGAGCGGTCTACTGCCTGTCGAATCTCTGGGACAGTTCTGAAGCGGATGCCACGAAGTTGTTCCTTCATCTTCAGAATCAAATCAAAGTCACAAGGACTTAAGTCCGGGGAGTATGGTGGATGGTACAGTACTTCCCAGTCCCACCGACCGAACAGAGCAACCACAGCTTGCGCTGTATGCGCTCGCGACTTGTCGTGCAAAATGATGGATGGGTTGCGCAGAAACTGTCGCCGCTTCTTTCGCAAAGCTGGTCGCAGGTGATGCTCCAAAAACGAACACTAATACTGTGTATTGACGATCTGTCGTGGAGGAACGTAATGCGTTAGGATAACACCATCACAGTCGCACACGAGAATCACCATAACTTTAGACCGCCCCATTCGCACCATCAACAGAACAGGCTCTGCTAAAGATATACTACACCTTCCACTTCGCTGGCAACGGGTTCTTCACAACGCTGGTGACTACTTTGAAGAACAGTAACAGGTGCAAACATGTAACTCTTTTGCAGTGGCTGTGAATAAATAGTTGCCATCATTTAAGTTCCAACCCTCGAATTAACAGATGACAACCGGTTTCCCGGCACTAAAAACCACATCATCGAGAGATATGTGCCTAAAACCCAAGATCCGTTATCAGATCAAACTAATAAACCACTAAATGGCGGAACGTTGTCAGCCGGACGTAAGTGCAAAATGGTCAGTAGAGGCAGAACTCCAGTCTATGCGCATTCCCGGAACATGGAACGCGGCTGCGAGCTGTGAAATACTTTTGGGTAAATTTAGAGAAGCTGCCTTCGAAGAAGACGTATAGATTATGACGCTGCCACCATCATACGCCTTGCTTAGGAATCACAGCGAGAAGATGAGAGTTATTGGAGCACGGACAGAGGCATCTAGACAGTCGCTTTCTTCTCGCTCAGTGTGTGAATGCCGTTGGACAAAAAAATGGTTCAAATGGCTCTGAGCACTATGGGACTTAACAGCTGAGGTCATCAGTCCCCTAGAACTTAGAACCACTTAAACCTAATTAACCTAAGGACATCATACACATCCATGCCCGAGGCAGGATTCGAACCTGCGAACGTAGCGGTCGCGCGGTTCCAGACTGAAGCGCCTAGAATCGCTCTGCCACAACGGCTGGCGCAATAGTATAGAAAATCGATAATAACGGTACGTAGAAACCCTCACATTGCACTGTTCAATAGCCGGCGGAGCTTACATGCAGCTTAGATTTTAAAACATGTGTATACGTACACATAGACTACATATTAACTGATGATAAATAACAGGTACACATCATGGCAACACACAATAAATACACTACTGGCCATTAAAATTGCTAAACCAAGAAGAAATGCAGATGATAAACGGGTATTCATTGGACTAATATATTATATTAGAACTGACTTGTGATTACCTTTTCACGCAATTTGGGTGCATAGATCCTGAGAAATCAGTACCCAGAACAACCACCTCAGGCCGTAATAACGCCATTGATACGACTGGGCATTGAGTCAAACAGAGCTTGGATGGCGTGTACAGGTACAGCTGCCCATGTAGCTTCAACACGATAACGCAGATCATCAAGAGTAGTGACTGGCGTATTGTGACGAGCCAGTTGCTCGGCCACCATTAACCAGACGTTTTCAATTTGTGAGAGATCTGGAGAATGTGCTGGCCGGGGCAGCAGTCGAACATTTTCTGTATCCAGAAAGGCCCATACAGGACCTGCAACATGCGGTCGTGCATTATCCTGCTGAAATGTAGGGTTTCGAAGGGATCGAATGAAGGGTAGAGCCACGGGTCGTAACACATCTGAAATGTAACGTCCACTGTTCAAAGTGCCGTCAGGTGACACGCCAGTATAGCTATGACGAATACACGCTTCCAATGTGCGTTCACCTCGATGTCGCCAAACACGGATGCGACCATCATGATGCTGCAAACAGAACCTGGATTCATCCGAAAAAATGACGTTTTTCCATTCGTGCATCCAGGTTTGTCGTTGAGTACACCATCACAGGCGCTCCTGTCTGTGATGCAGTGTCATGGGTAACGGCAGCCATGGTCTTCGAGCTGATAGTCCAGCTACTCTAAACGTCGTCGAAAAGTTCGTGCAGATGGTTGTTGTGTTGCAAACGTCCCCATCTGTTGACTCAGGGATCGAGACGTGGCTGCACGATCCGTTACAGCCATGCGGATAAGATGCCTGTCATCTCGACTGCTAGTCATACGAGGCCGTTGGGATCCAGCACGGCGTTCCGTATTACCCTCCTGAACCCACCGATTCCATATTCTGCTAACGGTCATTGGATCTCGACCAACGCGAGCAGCAATGTCGCGATACGATAAACCGCAATCGCGATAGGATACAATCCGACCTTTATCAAAGTCGGAAACGTGATGGTACGCATTACTCCTCCTTACATGTGGCATCACAACAACGTTTCACCAGGCAACACCGGTCAACCGCTGTTTGTGTATGAGAAATCGGTTGGAAACTTTCCTCATGTCAGCACGTTGTAGGTGTCGCCACCAGCGCCAACCTTGTGTGAATGCTCTGAAAAGCTAATAATTTACATATCACAGCATCCTCTTCCTGTCGGTTAAATTTCGCGTATGTAGCACGTCATCTTCGTGGTGTAGCAATTTTAATGGCCAGTAGTGTACAATTCTTTTAGTTTTTTGGGGGGAATAAAGTTCACAAATGGAAGAAAAAAATTATTTGTTCTTATGTATAGTTGCTACATAATCTTGGAGTGCGTTTCCATCACGGTATTTTCTCCAGTCAACTTCATAAGACATAAACTCTCAAGAAGGTTTTCTACCATCCTCGTGACTTATTTGTGAAGGCAACCTCCTTTTCAACGTTGCTTTGATGACAGGAAATAGCTACTTATCGCCAACAATATAAGACCCTTTTCGTCTATTTCCACGTAATACGTTACATTGTCCGCAGCTCGTGGTCTTGCGGTAGCGCTCTCGCTTCCCGCGCACGGGCTCCTGGGTTCGATTCCCGGCGGGGTCAGGGATTTTCCCTGCCTCGAGATGACTGGGTGTTGTTGCGTCGTCATTATCATCATCATCATCATCATGATCATGATCATCATCATCATCATCATTCATCCCCATTACGGTCGGAGCATGGTAATGGCAAACGACCTCCGCTAGGACCTTGCCTAGTCGGCGGTGCGGGTCTCCCGCATCGTTGCCTACGCTCCTCAGAATATGGGACCTCATCATCAGCATCACATTACATTTACTTACTCCTATGTTGACGGTTCTACTGTTCGTAAAAATTAATACTGACGGTTACACTGGCATCTTTTCCACCTGATCGATGTCAGGTGGACGTTCATAAACTTTTGTTTCATTTTTTTTACATTAACTTTACCTCATTATATTCATACAATCTTTTAGTCTTCCGTTTCACGTAAAATTTACGAGACCGTGACAACGCTGCATCCACCGTACTTGTCTCTGGACGCGAGGCGTGCTGCTTGAAGTCAAGTTTCAGCCGACGACCAGTAACCGCTACTGTCACCGGCTTATATATTTATAAAAACCGTTGTGAGAAGATACATAGGTTGAAACATCCCCTTTGAACAATTATACATGACTGTGCTTAAACTGACACACAATAATTTTTTTTGCGCAACGCAATCTGACTTTCAGTAATCCCTACAAGAGAATGGCCCTGACTAAATTAACCTATACGTTTCACAAATCACTTACCTCACAAAAATCTTCGTTACTCGAACTACTGCAATACAGCGAGCGCCACTACTGCCAGCTAAATAAAAGATTCAAACTACGGAAGGCACTAACTACTGATAGTTAGGAAATGAAAGATTTTAATAGAGAACAAACAATGTATTTACCTTAATAGTCATGATATATATAGCAGTTCATGCCATCCAGTCTTACAAATTTCAAAACTCCGCCATTTCTCTCCCCACATACACCACTGCTGGCGGCTCACCTCCAACTGCGCAACGCTACGCGCTGTTAACATCCATCTGCCCAACACTACAATGGCAGACAACAATACAAACCAGCCACAGACTGCACAAAGCACAGCCAGTGATTTTCATACAGAGGTGGCGTTACCAATAAAAAAACCTAAACAGCCTACTTACAAGGTTCAACGTCTCCTAAACCAATGGCTAGATTTCAACCGCAATGGGCACACATATCACTTACCACCCATAAGGAAACACTGTGGGGGTAAGGCCCACCTACGTACCACAGGACTGGCAGTGGAAGTGGGGCTCAAAAAAGGTGAAGACGCAGAAGAACAACTCAATAAAATCGCTAACAATTCGAACCAAATTTTATTTTTACATGACTCTTTATTTCTATTACTTAACCGTCCAGATATATGGCACGTTCGCACACTGCTTCCGGAATTCGCGGAGGCGTGCCGAACTCTGAATCAATCCGCCCGACGGATTAACGAACAGCGGCGGTGAGCCGGCTAGCCTCGATGTCGTTTTGAGGTGGTTCTCCACATCCGACTAGGTGAATACCGAGCTGGTACCCCTGTCTTGACTTAGTTACACAATTCGCATGCATTTAGAAAACGTCCGCACACTTTCACATGGGATAACGCTAGACACAGGCAGATCAGTTACACAGTTACACACAGAATGACGGGGGTGGGGGGAGCTGGTGCTACGACAGAAAGGGCATCCGGCCACGCTCCATCGCTAACATTGCCAAGACCGAAAATTAACATGTCGATACCGTGAAGATACGGGAAAAATACCAGGAAAAAGAAGAAAGAAGACAATTTGTATTATTTGTATAAAAAATACTGTGGGGGTAATATACGCCTGCCACCTCTATGGGACAGGGAGCAGGGTGATGAGTCGTGACATGTAGAAACATTCGATAACAAAAGATATTAGTAGCGAATCCATATTCCCGCGGTCACTAGACTTATTGGTGACAGTCGCAATGACATTTCGCTTCTATGTGAGGGAGATGTTCAAATCTCTGTAACGGAATAAGAAATTTGTACCGTACTTGTCACACGTATCACTTCCCACCTGCAAGTGGGTATGTGTGAAAAGGGGGTGACATAAAAGTGTAACTGCAGTTCTATCATCGCCTGCTCTCTCCCCAGTTAAGGACGTCTGGACTCTTATCTGGAGGCTCCTCTAACCGGCACGATGTCCCTCACGAGTACATCCAACAACACCATTTATCGTTGCCAAGCCGAATAAATACTTGCATAAGGACTAGAGGTGGACCAACCCGTTACTGACTTGCTCAATTTGCGAAGCTCTTTCCCTTGAATAAATCATCCAATCTTTTCTGAAATTGTAATCATTATTTTGTGTATGTACGTCACAGCTACCGATTTCCGCCCCATTCGGATAATTCGTTATTGGTGCGTCGTTCTTTTTTCCTTATAGCGTATTTTCACATTCGGGGGGAAATAGTTGGCGATCTAAATTGCGTGAATAGACCTCGCCGCAACGAAAAATGTCGTTATTTTAATTATTGCCACCACAGCTCGCACATCATATCTATGGCACCCTCTCCTCTATTTCGAGATAATATGTAACGATCTGCCCTTCTCTGAACTTTTTCGATGTCCTCCGTCAATCCTAAAAAGTAAGGATCAACACTGCGCAACGATACCGCAGAAGATGACGGACAATCCTCTTTAGTAGATTTATACCATCTTCTTACTGTTGTGCCAATAAATCGGTCTTTGGTTCGCGTTAGCACAACATTTTATATGTCATGTTTTCAATTGAAGTTGTTCCTAGTTGTAATTCCTAGGCATTAGATTGAGAGAACAACCTTTAAATTTGTGTGATTTATCTTGTAGCGAAAAATCAACGGATTTTTATGCACATGTGGAGGACCTTACTTTTTGTTACTTAGGGTCAAATTGCCGCTTTTTACACCCGATATCTTGTCTAAATCATTTTGCAATTCGCTTTGCTCTTCTAATGACTTGAATAGACGTTGAACGACAGCATCACCCGCAAACAGTCTAACAGGACTGGTCAGATTACATAGATTATGAACAGCAGAAGGCTCATAACACTTCCTTGGGGAATCTCAGATGTCACTTCGTTCACAAACTTTCCGTCAATTATTAAGAACTGTGAACTTTCTGACAGGAAGTCGTGAATCTAGTCGCACGATTGTGGTTATAGTCCATAGGCACGCAGTCTGATTAGAATTCGCTTGTGAGGAATGATGCATCACCTGCTAGTATATGGCCATGAACAGTGTCAAAAGCCTTCTGGGAATTTTGAGATAGAGATCCCCAGTTGACAGAACTAATTACTTCATGTGAAAAGAGAGACAGTTGCGCTTCACAGAAATAATATTTTCTGATCCGCGCGGGTTGTGGGGCAAAAGATCGTTGTATCCGCGGTAATTTAAAATGTTCGAGTACAGTATATATTGCAGAATCCTACTGAAACTGGATGTCAATGAAGGTCTATAATTCAGAAGATGATTAGAGCTACTAATTCGTTAATCACAATAGTAGCTGACTAACCTTTTAAGTATCATAATTTTTGAAGTCTTTAAATGATGAATTCTATGCGTCTATTCTTCCTGGCAAATTGGTTAATTACATCGTCAATAGGACAATCAATGTCAGGGTGAGTGTTCAACAGAGCTAAGCTTTCATTGTCGATTCCGCTCCTTTCTAGTGCATTCGATAGAGGGCCTAATGAATAACAATGCGTTTTTAGGAATCTTCTCGAAAGTCACTGTTACTGGAGAGATAGGCATCAATAGTTTCCCATACCTAACTCGTATTACGAGTTAGGTATGGGAAACTATTGTTACTTTATTAGTAAAAATATCGTTAGGCTCTCGTAACAACATTTTTACTAAGAAATTACTATGAATTACTATTATTAATACTTCACAATCAATTGGGCACTCTCACTCTTGACTAATCTCACACTTGCACTTGCTACAGCTAGGACTTTTTATTTATTCATTCTTCAGTCTTAATATTTCTGCTTCTGAATGTAAACTAGCTTCCTATTCGGCGAATAGTCCGTATTTATAACGCTACGTATCGAAGGTTCTTTGTGCAAGAAAACAGTAGAATATTTGCGACTTTTCGCGAACAAATGCCAGACAGAATAACGTACCGAGATCTCTAGGATGGCCGCGACTTTTCTCGTAGGTATGTGTTAGCTGTCTATGTGCCAGACAGAAACGTATAAAATACGATGACGCGGACGCGCGTGCTACTTAGGAAAGTACAACTACTCGATAACTCGATTCAGTCGACGAAAGAAACGAACGAATAGCGTGCGGGCTGACTGGCGGGGGCGATAATGATGCGGGTGGCCCCGCTTGGGGGGGGGGGGGGGGCGCCTCCCATAAGTATTCGAGTATTCTTTGTATTCTTTATTCTTCATAATTCCATGTTTCTGAATTGACATTTTGTACGGTAAGTTAATCTGAGCAGCAATGTTAACGGTGACAAACATTTTGTATTTACGAGCATTTTCAATAGGCATTCCGCTTTCCTCATGGTCTTAATCGTTCACTTAAATGCTTTAGATCCTTACAGGCAAATGTTTTCCACAATCCTTGGCCACCAAAAGAACTTCTGTTTCGCTTCACTCACGTTAACCGCTAAATGTATTACAGAAAGTTGTGTTCTTCCTCCCGTAGGGTAGAGACATTAAGAAACCTTTTGGTTGATGTGCACATTATAGCTTGTTTTCTAGCTTCTCTCTCATAATAAATTAAAGGTTTTCTTAGCAAACAATCTGCTTAGCTAATTTTAAAATCACTGTAAGAGTACTTGAGTTTCAGCCATAAAACTCCAGGAAAGCTCCTGAGAGACGGCTACTTTTGCTGTTTGCGACTTTTCCCGTTGATCGTCTCAGTTATGTGACTGGATTTCTGATTTCCTGTCAGAGACGTCACAGTTCGTAGTAATTGACGGAAAGTCATCAAGTAAAACAGAAGTGATTTCTGGCGTTCCCCAAGGTAGTGTTATAGGCCTTTTGCAGTTCCTTATCTATATAAACGATTTTGGAGACAATCTGAGCAGCCGTCTTCGGTTGTTTGCAGAGGACGCTGTAGTTTATCTACTAATATAGTCATCAGAAGATCAAAACAAACTGCAAAACGATTTAGAAAAGATATCTGAATGGTGCGAAAAGTGGCAGTTGACCGTAAATAACGAAAAGTGTGAGGTCATCCCTGTCTCGTGGGCCCCTACCACCACGGCACAGCGCGTCCCCAGGTTGCGGATAGGGGATACGGCCTTCAGATATGAAGGGTAGCTGCGAATACAAAAAATAAGCAGTCGCGGACAGCCGATGGGGAGCAGGCGATGGCGTGATGAACCATCCCTGTTTCTTCTTCTCTTACTGTCAGATCTATTCATCAAGAATCAGCAACATTAATGGGCATGGGTCCCTTTGAAGTAACATATTCCGGAGGTAAGCTAGGTTCCCATTCGGATCTCCGGGCGGAACCTACTTCGAAGAGATTCTGGCCGAAAGGAACTTTCAGGTTGGGAACATGGAACGTTAAAAGTTTGAACAGGCCAGGAACGTTCCAGACATTATTAGACGAATTAGATAGATACGATGTAGACATTACAGCTATTCAAGAAACTCGGTGGCAGGGGAAGGGTAGCATAAAAAGGGGTAACTATACATTTTTCTATGGAGGTGCGGAAGCTCACAGTTTCGGAACAGGTTTCGCAGTACAGAGAAAAGTGCTTCACGCATTCAGAGATATAAGGTTCATTAGTGAGCGACTATCAGTTATAGTGTTGTCAGGCAGGTGGAATAGACTAGTAGTACTTAATGTACACGCACCAACTGGGGACACTGAAGAGGTTGTTAAAGACGGCTTTTATGAAGAACTAAATCAACTGTGGGATGAGTTCTCCTCGTATGATACAAAATTAATCAATGCTGATTTTAATGCGAAGATAGGGAAGGAGGAAGTATTCCGGCCTACAATTGGGAAAGAAAGTTTGCATAACATTTCGAATGATAATGGCACAAGGGTGGTTAATTTTGCTGTTTCAAAAGACATGATTGTTGAGAGCACATACTTCAAAAGGAAGGACATTCATAAAGCAACTTCGGTCTCTCCGCATGGACACACCCGAAACCAAATTGATCATGTTCTTGTAGATCGGAGATGGCACACTAGTATAGCAAATGTTAGGACTTTCAGCGGAGCAGACTGCGATTCTTATCATTTTCTCGTAGTTGCCAAAGTTCACCAACGGCTATCTACAGCAACATCAAGATGTCACAATGCAGAACTTGTTAGGTTCGACACTGACAAGCTAAATGATGAAAACTTTAGAAGAAGGTACATGATAGAAATTTCAAATAGGTTTGATGCTCTCAGGACACACGAAGATCAAGACGAGGATGTAAATACACAGTGGATCACTGTGAGGAATAATATCAAAGAGGCAGCGAAGTTCACAATAGGTACAATTAAGAAGAACAGAAGGAAACCGTGGTTTGATGAGGAATGCAAGAAATTGGTAGAAGAAAGGAGAAAAGCGCGATTAGATTGGGATAGAATGGGAGACAGAAAACGAGAGGAGTTCTTGAACTTGAGAAGGGAAGTTGGTCGTAGGCTACGGGCAAAGAAGAGGGATTATTTGAACAATAAAATTATAAAAATGGAAAGAAACAGTAAAACAAAAAACATTAGGGAACTTTACCTAGACATAAATGGGTATAGGAAGGGCTTCAAGGCTAGGACAAATGCACTTCGAGGGGATGCTGGGGGAATACTGACAGACCCCACTGCTATATTACGTAAATGGAGGGCGTATTTTGAGCATCTATTAAATGTACACCAGGAAGCAGGAAATGAGCAAGCGTATGAAATACAAACAGCAGAACCCCAGATACCTGAGCCAACGTTAAAGGAAGTAAGAGATGCAATCAACAAATTGAAAAACCATAAAGCACCAGGATCAGATTGCATAACTGCAGAATTAGTTAAAAATGGGGGACAGAAGTTGGTGGAAGTAGTTCACAAAGTGATAACTAAAGTATGGAACTCAGAGGTGATACCTGAAGAGTGGCAGGAGTCGATTCTGATCCCAATTTTTAAGAAAGGTGACAAAATGGATTGTAGTAATTATACAGGGATATCGCTATTACCAGTATGTTCCAAAATTTTCTCGAATATTCTGCTAAACAGACTTACACCATATGCAGATGAAATTGTGGGGGATTACCAAGCCGGCTTTCGGAGGAACAGATCAACTATAGGCCAAATATTCACCATGCGTCAAATTTTGGAAAAGAAATGGGAATACAATAAACCAGTTCATAATCTTTTCAAAATCCAAAGGCATATGATTCAGTATTGTACAGAATTCTTTTGGAACTTTGAATTCCAAAGAAGTATGTTAGACTTACAGAAGCCAGTTTGAAAAACACAAAAGGTAGAGTACGCGTGGGGAAACTGGAGTCAGAAGAATTTGTAAAAAAGGACGGACTTAAGCAGGGAGATGCCCTGTCTCCGCTACTTTTTAATTTAGTCCTAGAATATATTATACGAATGGCAGCAGATAATTCAGAGGGTGTGGAGTTAAATGGAAATATTAGGGTATGCAGATGATCTAAACATCATTAGCGATAGGAAAGAATCTGTAACAGCAAATGCGAATGCGTTAATCAAGGCTAGTGAAGCTGTAGGTCTAAGGATAAGTGAAGACCAAACCAAATACCTGGTTACTACTAGAATGCCAACAGCAGTAGATCAGGAAAAGGTAAGAGTTGGAGATATGCAGTTTGAAAAAGTGCACACATTTAAGTATCTTGGCGTGGACATCACTTCGAGAAATAAGATTGAATCCGAACTGAAGAAGAGATTACGGGCGGAAAATGCGTGCTACTTCTCACTGAATAGATTACTTTCATCACGGATATTGTCTAGGAATTTAAAGATTAGAATATACAAAACTATTATTCTACCAGTTATGCTGTATGAGTGTGAGACTTGGTCTCTCACTGTGCAAAATGCAAAGCCGTTTCGAGTATTTGAAAACAAAATTTTGAGGAAAATTTTCGGAGCAAAAAGGGATGACATTAGCGGAGAGTGGCGAAAACTGCATTACGAAGAGATTCACGAACTCTATTCAAGCCCTAACATAATCAGTATTATTAAATCACGTAGGCTGCGATGGGCGGGTCACGTAGCTCGAATGGATGAGGGCAGGGCAGCGCGCAGAGTACTGGTAGGGCACTTAGAGGGAAAACGTCCTGTGGGGAGACCGAGGCATAGATGGGGGGATAATGTGAAGGCTGATTTGAGGAGCCTAGATATTGAAGGTGAAAGGAAGGAAATAGCCCAAGACAGGGACGGATGGCGAAAATATGTTGCTGCGGTAATGGACTCTCGAGTCCGGTATGACCAGTGAGTAAGTAAGTAAGTAAGTAAGTGAGGTCATCCACATGAGTGCTAAAAGGAATCTGTTAAACTTCGCCTACACAATAACTCAGTCAAATCTAAAAGCCCTAAATTCAACTAAATACCTAGGAAGGCTAACCAAAGACTGCGTTTTATTGGCAGGACACTTAGAAAATGTAACAGACCTACTAAGGAGACTGCCTACACAACGCTTGTCTGTCCTCTTTTAGAATACTGTTGCGCGGTGTGGGATCCTTACTCGATAGGACTGACGGAGTACATCGAAAAAGTTCAAAGAAAGGCAGCACGTTTTGTATTATCGCGAAATATCCGAGAAAGTGTCACAGAAATGATACAGGATTTGGGCTGGAAATGATTAAAAGAAAGGCTTTTTCGTTGCGACGGAATCTTCTCACGAAATTCCAATCACCAACTTTCTTCTCCGAATGCGAAAATATTTTGTTGGCACCGACCTACATAGGGAGGAACGATCACCACGATAAAATAAGGGAAATTAGAGCTCGTACGGAAAGATATAGGTGTTCATTCTTTCTGCTCGCTATACGAGATAGGAATAATAGAGAAATGTGAAGGTGGTTCGATGAACCCTCTGCCAGGCACTTGAATGTGATTTGCAGAGTATCCGTGTAGATGTAGATCTAGAGGAAGGTGCGTAAAGTGATAGTAGGTGAAAATTCGGATTACGGGCCCACGCAAGTGGGTCCCAGACACCGTGTCCAGGTGCGAGACTAGTAACGAGACAAAGGCAGCAGGGTTCACGGTGGTACAGCAAAAGAGGGGTAGGCGTGAGCCGGTCTATCCGCTGGGCCCCTCCCTTTCACCGCTGGGGACGTGTTAACTCATGTCTCGCCGTTCCCCTGGCGCGCCCGACGTGTTTAAACGCTTCCCTTAGGTTTTCCCTACAGCGCTAAGGACGTGTTGATGCGTACCGTGTCATCGGCCTTTTAACCGCCAGGGGCGAGTTTTGGCGCGCTGAGCCACTTGAGCGCGACAGACGTGTAACCACGCACAGCTGTCTTTCCGCCCTTTTCTTCCAGTAGCTGTTCAGTCTGACTCTATGGTTCGAGTTGTTTGTTACTGTGTTTTCATCAGTTTTATTGTTTTCTATGGGAGAAATGTCGCGTCGCCGTGGTTGCACAGATAAAGAGATCCTGGATATGCTCACTAGGAGCGACAGTGTGAATTATCTGATGTTGTTAGCAGTGATGAGTCTTCAACAGAATATCGAAGCTGTAGCCCTCAGCCCTTTACGTCAGAGGATAGAGCAAGAATTACAGTCAGCAGTGAATCCGAGGAATCAGAAAGTGACAGTGAAACGATTTGGAAAGGACCGCGCTTAAGTGACACGTTTGACTGGAAAGAAAGCGATTTCCAGCCGTGAAACAATTACTTTGATGACACGAGTTCAACACACAAATGCCAACTAAATACTAACCCCAGCATTTTTTGTCATATTTATGTCTGAAGAAGAGTTGCCAGTGCCGGTCCAAGGCCTAGATCGAAACGGGGGATGGGGAATAGATTCAGCAGCTGTAAAATTATTCAGACAGTGCCTGACTTCTTCAAATGTAGTAGTTTGCTGGCAAATGAACGGACTTGGTGATCGAGATGGCGCAATATCTGTATGGTGGCAAATGTAGTTACGCCGAGTACATTGCACCAATATAACAAAACCCATATATTAATCTACGTACGATACTTTTAAATTACACTCCTGGAAATGGAAAAAAGAACACATTGACACCGGTGTGTCAGACCCACCATACTTGCTCCGGACACTGCGAGAGGGCTGTACAAGCAATGATCACACGCACGGCACAGCGGACACACCAGGAACCGCGGTGTTGGCCGTCGAATGGCGCTAGCTGCGCAGCATTTGTGCACCGCCGCCGTCAGTGTCAGCCAGTTTGCAGTGGCATACGGAGCTCCATCGCAGTCTTTAACACTGGTAGCATGCCGCGACAGCGTGGACGTGAACTGTATGTGCAGTTGACGGACTTTGAGCGAGGGCGTATAGTGGGCATGCGGGAGGCCGGGTGGACGTACCGCCGAATTGCTCAACACGTGGGGCGTGAGGTCTCCACAGTACATCGATGTTGTCGCCAGTGGTCGGTGGAAGGTGCACGTGCTCGTCGACCTGGGACCGGACCGCAGCGACGCACGGATGCACGCCAAGACCGTAGGGTCCTACGCAGTGCCGTAGGGGACCGAACCGCCACTTCCCAGCAAATTAGGAACACTGTTGCTCCTGGGGTATCGGCGAGGACCATTCGCAACCGTCTCCATGAAGCTGGGCTACGGTCCCGCACACCGTTAGGCCGTCTTCCGCTCACGCCCCAACATCGTGCAGCCCGCCTCCAGTGGTGTCGCGACAGGCGTGAATGGAGGGACGAATGGAGACGTGTCGTCTTCAGCGATGAGAGTCGCTTCTGCCTTGGTGCCAATGATGGTCGTATGCGTGTTTGGCGCCGTGCAGGTGAGCGCCACAATCAGGACTGCATACAACCGAGGCACACAGGGCCAACACCCGGCATCATGGTGTGGGGAGCGATCTCCTACACTGGCCGTACACCACTGGTGATCGTCGAGGGGACACTGAATAGTGCACGGTACATCCAAACCGTCATCGAACCCATCGTTCTACCATTCCTAGACCGGCAAGGGAACTTGCTGTTCCAACAGGACAATGGACGTCCGCATGTATCCCGTGCCACCCAACGTGCTCTAGAAGGTGTAAGTCAACTACCCTGGCCAGCAAGATCTCCGGATCTGTCCCCCATTGAGCATGTTTGGGACTGGATGAAGCGTCGTCTCACGCGGTCTGCACGTCCAGCACGAACGCTGGTCCAACTGAGGCGCCAGGTGGAAATGGCATGGCAAGCCGTTCCACAGGACTACATCCAGCATCTCTACGATCGTCTCCATGGGAGAATAGCAGCCTGCATTGCTGCGAAAGGTGGATGTACACTGTACTAGTGCCCACATTGTGCATGCTCTGTTGCCTGTGTCTATGTGCCTGTGGTTCTGTCAGTGTGATCATGTGATGTATCTGACCCCAGGAATGTGTCAATAAAGTTTCCCCTTCCTGGGACAATGAATTCACGGTGTTCTTATTTCAATTTCCAGGAGTGTATTAACACGTAACATAGACAGTTATATCCTCCTATCCTTAGTAGTACAGATACATATCACATTTGGTCTACTTGTACAAAACCTGTTTTCCACAACTGATTTCAAACGCCCTTGATCATCGAGAAATAACATGCCAAAGTTAAAACTCTGTTCACAGTGCGATTTTTCTTACTACTTTGCCTCTGTAGTTAGCCAGGTTTGAAAATTAAACACACTTTTCTGGGGAGAGTGGGGGCCTAAAATTGGTTGTTCGAATGAGAGTGCCTTTGAAGCATTAACAGAAAACAGTATTTCTAAAAGAAGTATCGAATAAACCCTGCTTTTATCTTCTCATTAAAATCAACATCTTTTCGACTAATCTGTAGATTATTGGAAAATAGTGGTGTATCTTTGTGCTACCAATCTATTGCACTCAAAATTTCATTTTCATCATGTGTTCACTCTCCTAGATATGCGAATCCGAAGTTTACATTTTTTTCGGGCTTGATTTTCGCGCCCATCTTTCATTTCAGTTATACAGATTGGACTGTTTTATAGAACAGTTTTTTACCAAAACCAGAACGAAAATACCGCATTTTTTACGTTTTTACAAAATCTTCAGTTTTGCGCTTAATTCATTCAGTGCTGTGAAGTGCTATACAAATGAAACTTTCTGTTTTATAGAACAGTTTTTTACCAAAACCAGAACGAAAATACCGCATTTTTTACGTTTTTACAAAATCTTCAGTTTTGCGCTTAATTCATTCGGTGCTGTGAAGTGCTATACAAATGAAACTTTCTATTTGAGAACCTTGTGTTGTTAGGTTACTACATGCCAAGTTTCTCGTTCGTCATAGCATTAGCCCAGGAGATACAAGAAACCACATTTCGAAATTTTTTCGGACGCCAACTTTTTTGGCAGACTTTACTTACAATTTTCTGGCTCAATATGGCTCGTACAATTCTTCTCATTATTGTTCTTAAGAGAACGCATAAAGTTGTACAAGATGTCCAAATTTTATTTCTTTACAAAAACTATAGACCGGGATATTACAGCTAAAAGTCGCCAAAAATTAACGCTGGCTCGGCACGAGTCGCAATCAGTCCAGAAGTATTCAGCACAGTGTGCGGACATTTGCCACGCCGGACATTTGCCACGATTTTACCTGCTCTGGAGGGTTGGGTCCCTTGTCTCCCCCCTCCTCCTCCTCATTGCTGTCGCGCAGTGAAGGTACTTACTGAGCCTTTCCGCTGGTTTACTTAACATAGGACTACAATCTCTTTGGATTTTCCGCCAAATTTCTAGAGAAACTTTCGTTCTGGAAACTATTAAATGCATCTCGCATTGAAATCCGCACCAAATTTCGACCCTCAATCTTGGAGATTCTGCGTTCGTCTAAACTATACGTGCCTTTTTCCGTGGTGCTGTAGCGGCTTTCTGTCGTGTTTTGTGTACCATGGGGGATCAGTTCCGTCTCCTATTAATTTATTTGGCATGAATCTCTCGAGTGCTGTTGATACAATTTCTTTGAACTTAAGCCACATATGGTCTTCACTTACATAGTTTGGAACGATCGGAGGCTGTCTCTTAGAAAGAACTCAACCGAATTTTTAGATGGTTTTACAAATATATTTCGCGTTTAGTTTTGGTGAATTTCTTTGTTACGGAATTGAGCCTCGCTCGACTGTAGGTTCACCAATCCCGGAATCCGTCGTGATGCTCAGGATTATTTGTGTGTTTTCGTGACCATTTACAATTTCAAAGGCCTCGTGAACTAATTGTTCCAAATTATTTTAAAAAAAAGCAATTAGAACAATTACGGAGGTTGTTTTCTATCTACAATAGGGTCTGAAAATGTATTTTTGTCAACATACAGAAGGTAGATTGAAGTCACTGCCAACTGTAATTGTATGAGTAGCGTACCTATTTGTGATGAGACTCAAGTTTTATTTGAATTGTTCAGTAACTGTTTCATCTGAGACTGGGGGTCGGTATGAGGAGCCATTTATCAATTTATTCCGTTGTCGAATGTAACCTCTGCCCATACTATGTCACAGGAACTATCTGCTTCAATGTCGCTTGTGAGCTGAAACACACGTTACATTATTTCTCCTTAAGTTGTGCTTCTTGTTTCTATTGTAGTGCAGAATATTACAATTACAGCTTTTCCCTCCAAAACCTGGGATGCTTTCTCTGTGACCCTGTAAATACCATAGCTAAGCCATCTAGAACAGCAACGTACGTTACAAGCATAGCATTCTGTATTACTTCATTTCCTTATTTCTAACATTTTAAAATTGTACGTCGACTTTAGATGACATGTCAGTCATAGATGTTCTTATCTCAATTTAGTGTACTTCTTTTTTTAGTCATGTTTTGAACATTGTCCCGCTACACTTTTACTAACTAATGTTTCGCCGCAAGGGATATCGAATTTTAGAGAGTAACTTAATATGGAGTATGTCGTTCTTCTTTTCAAACATTCACATTCCCATTTCTTCTTTCCTTATTGTCTTTTGGGCATGCAATTGTAGTAATTAAAGTAGGCACAAATGCAGTGATAAAAAAAATGATTAGCTTACATTCGCATTCTCTTTACATCGTTCCTTTCTTGTTGCTCCCATGCCGATAGACTATTTCTATCGCAATCAGTAAGCGTGAAAGGAAGCTGCCCTACCGGCTGAGAGATTTATAATTTATACTCGGCAGAACTAATTACATACTGGCATAATCGTCGGTATTGCTTTCGTTTCCGAAAAGTTATAAATATTTCGATTTCGGAACAGAAACTCTGTGTTTCGCCAAGATGTCGAAGAAAAAGGTCCCTTACGCACTGGTTGTATCGAGTAAGATGTGGAGACGGCGTTTTGAAAGGGGACAGAAGAAGTACGAGGAAGGGCGTCCCTTACCTGAGGGATCGCTACCTGGCGTAGGGGCAAGTGTGGCAACTGGCAAATGTCCGGCATTCATTCAGCACAGGGCGGGTCGGGCAGCGCGCGCCGCTCCGGAGGGGAAGGCGCTTATAGCTCAGGTAGCTGGATTATGTCGCACGCCGCCGCGCCTCAGCCCGCCAAGGAGATGATGGCGCCTCTAGCGGTCAAAGTGGTAAGGGGCGAGGCGGAGGAAGGGAAACTGCTTGGTCACGTCAGTAGGGTTGCAGTTTGCCGAGCCAGGGGTGTGGAGCGAGTACGGGCCATGAGGTAGTGACTTGGCCCAGCTGCTGGCAACTCAGAGTAACACCGTGTGTTTCTGCAACGGAGCAGTGAAAAGTGCCACACATTTCCTCTGGTCTCTGTCACCCGTACCACACCAAAATCATGCCACACTCAAACTGTTTAGTATAATATCGTAAAAAATGCAGAATCCAACTATATCACAAAAATCTGGTGGGGTCGGGCCCTGTGGCCCTTACGAAAGAGCTGCACCGGGTTGAATGTGACCTATATACAGGGTGTTACAAAAAGGTACGGCCAAACTTTCAGGAAACAGTCCTCACACACAAAGAAAGAAAATATGTTATGTGGACATGTGTCCGGAAACGCTTACTTTCCATGTTAGAGCTCATTTTATTACTTCTCTTCAAATCACATTAATCATAGAATGGAAACACACAGCAACAGAACGTACCAGCGTGACTTCAAACACTTTGTTACAGGAAATGTTCAAAATGTCCTCCGTTAGCGAGGATACATGCATCCACCCTCCGTCGCGTGGAATCCCTGATGCGCAGATGCAGCCCTGGAGAATGGCGTATTGTATCACAGCCGTCCACAATACGAGCACGAAGAGTCTCTACATTTGGTACCGGGGTTGCGTAGACAAGAGCTTTCAAATGCCCCGATAAATGAAAGTCAAGAGGGTTGAGGTCAGGAGAGCGTGGCGGCCAGGGAATTGGTCCGCCTCTACCAATCCATCGTTCACCGAATCTGTTGTTGAAAAGTGTACGAACACTTCGACTGAAATGTGCAGGAGCTCCATCGTGCATGAACCACATGTTGTGTCGTACTTGTAAAGGCACATGTTCTAGCAGCACAGGTAAGAGTATCCCATCTGAAATCATGATAACGTGCTCCATTGAGCGTACGTGGAAGAACATACTGACGAAACTAAAATGAGCTCTAACATGGAAATTGAGCGTTTCCGCACACATGTCCACATAACATTTTTTCTTTATTTGTGTGTGAGGAATGTTTCCTGAAAGTTTGGCCGTACCTTTTTGTAACACCCTGTATATAAAAAAAAATTCAAATGGCTCTGAACACTATGGGACTTAACATCTGAGGTCATCAGTCCCCTAGAACTTAGAACTACTTAAACCTAACTAATCTAGGGACATCACACACATCCATGCCCGAGGCAGGATTCGAACCTGCGACCGTAGCGGCCGCGTGATTCCAGACTGTAGCGTCTAGAACCGCCCGGCCACCCCGGCCGGCTGCCCTATTCCAGACGCACGCTAACGATAGTCAAACTCGTTTATACTTTCATGATCGTGCCCGGAGTTTTTGTAGCTTCACAGCTCACGCAAAGTCGTTAACACGTGAGCGACACAGCTGGGACAGCTCACAAACACGCACAAAATATATCGTATCTTGAAATGAGGCGACCTTGAAGGTTCAAATGGTTCTAAACACTATGGGGCTTAACATCTGAGGTCATCCGTCCCCTAGACTTCCAACTACTTAAACCTTACTAACCTAAGGACATCACGCACATCCATGCCCGAGGCAGGATTCGAACGAGCAACCATAGCAGCAGCGCAGTTCCGGGCTGAAGCGCCTAGAACCGCTCGGCCACAGCAGCAGGCTTATTGGTAATTCCTTAGGTTCCAGTTGGGTATCCTGTTCACGTGGAAGAGTGTTACGTCATATAAATTATGGGTCCCTTTGGAAGTCAGATATGGAAGCTAGAGATATGGAAGCTAGAGATATGGAGAGATTGAATAGGAATGACCTTTCCACCAATCTGTCGCCTTCTAAAGTTGTGTCCGCAGCGCAAAAGGCAGCTCGTCGGTCGTGGGGTCTTCTTTGGCGGAGGCTGCTACGCTGTCAATTCGAACTTGTGATTGTTCTTTCTGCGGTATGTCACTTGCCCAGGTTAGTCTCTGTACCTACAGAAGGCAAGATTTGTAGTACTGACAATGATGGTAGGCGACACTTCTCATTAATGTATCCTGTTTGGTTATTATTCAAATAGTCACACATTTACACTGTCTTTTACGACACTCGACATAGCTTTCTTAGTTGTGTGGTAACTTTTGCATCCAACGTCCGAAATATGATACACACAATTAAGTTACGCCCGGTGTAGAGTACATGTCCGGCTCTGAAGAACACACGAAACAGAGTGGCTATTACATGTTCACATCTAAGTAATGCCTCCAAAGTAGTCATCCTTAAGTTTCGATGTGTAAGTTGAAATCCGTCCAAATTTTTTTCTGTCTTCATTCATGTAGAAGATACAATGCTGAGAAATCGGATTCGTCGACCTGATGGTGATCTAAGATCGAAATTTGTCGGAAATTATACAAATTACTCATAAGCTACATGTCTTTTCGAAATGCTTGTGGTTCGCCCTCTGCAGCCTTCCTTGGTATTGCAATATACTTATCAACCGTAGTTCACACACAGCGGGCAGCTTGATGAGCGGGTGCATGCCGGTGCAACGCGAGACTTCCTGTTTACCAGCGGAACTCAGCTCGGCTCCGGCACAGTGAGTCACGCCTCAAAGTGGGTGCGTCACAAGCGGCCGCGTTACACAACGAGTTAATCAGCAGTTGGGCTCCACGGCTGCGTCTCCTTGCAGGCGTCCTCTACGAGGTGCATTCAAGTTCCAAGGCCTCCGATTTTTTTTCTAATTAACTACTCACCCGAAATCGATGAAACTGGCGTTACTTCTCGACGTAATCGCCCTGCAGACGTACACATTTTTCACAACACAGACGCCATGATTCCATGGCAGCGGCGAAGGCTTCTTTAGGAGTCTGTTTTGACCACTGGAAAATCTCTGAGGCAATAGCAGCACGGCTGGTGAATGTGCGGCCACGGAGAGTGTCTTTCATTGTTGGAAAAATCCAAAAGTCACTAGGAGCCAGGTCAGGTGAGTAGGGAGCATGAGGAATCACTTCAAGGTTGTTATCACGAAGAAACTGTTGCGTAACGTTAGCTCGATGTGCGGGTGCGTTGTCTTGGTGAAACAGCACACCCGCAACCCTTCCCGGACGTTTTTGTTGCAGTGCAGGAAGGAATTTGTTCTTCAAAACATTTTCGTAGGATGCACCTGTTACCGTAGTGCCCTTTGGAACGCAATGGGTAAGGATTACGCCCTCGCTGTCCCAGAACATGGACACCATCATTTTTTCAGCACTGGCGGTTACCCGAAATTTTTTTGGTGGCGGTGAATCTGTGTGCTTCCATTGAGCTGACTGGCGCTTTGTTTCTGGATTGAAAAGTGGCATCCACGTCTCATCCATTGTCACAACCGACGAAAAGAAAGTCCCATTCATGCTGTCGTTGCGCTTCAACATTGCTTGGCAACATGCCACACGGGCAGCCATGTGGTCGTCCGTCAACATTCGTGGCACCCACCTCGATGACACTTTTCGCATTTTCAGGTCGTCATGCAGGATTGTGTGCACAGAACCCACAGAAACGACAACTCTGGAGGTGATCTGTTCAACAGTCATTCGGCGATCCCCCAAAACAATTCTCTCCACTTTCTCGATCGTGTCGTCAGACCGGCTTGTGAGAGCCCGAGGTTGTTTCGGTTTGTTGTCACACGATGTTCTGCCTTCATTAAACTGTCGCACCCATGAACGCACTTTCGACACATCCATAACTCCATCACCACATGTCTCCTTCAACTGTCGATGAATTTCAATTGGTTTCACACCACGCAAATTCAGAAAACGAATGATTGCACGCTGTTCAAGTAAGGAAAACGTCGCCATTTTAAGTATTTAAAACAGTTCTCATTCTCGCCGCTGGCGGTAAAATTCCATCTGCTCTAGGGTGCTGCCATCTCTGGGACGTATTGACAATGAACACGGTCTCATTTTAAAACAATGCGCATGTTTCTATCTCTTTCCAGTCCGGAGAAAAAAAATCGGAGGCCTTAGTGTGGTGTCACCGCCAGACACCACACTTGCTAGGTGGTAGTTTTAAATCGGCCGCGGTCCATTAGTACATGTCGGACCCGTGTGTAGCCACTGTCAGTGATCGCAGACCGAGCGCCACCACACGGCAGGTCTCGAGAGACTTACGAGCACTCGCCCCAGTTGTACGGACGACTTTGCTAGCGACTACACTGAAGAAGCCTCGCTCATTTGCAGAGCAGATAGTTAGAATAGCCTTCAGCTAAGTCAATGGCTACGACCTAGCAAGGCGCCATTAGTAACATTGCATGTATCTATAGAGTCTCACTTGTATCGTCAATAGCGATGTACAACAAGGATGGACTAAAGTTAAGTATTCCAGCAGCTACGTACTTTTCTTTATAGCATTCATTACGTATCCTGTTTCAGACCTACCTCTAGCCTGCCTGAGTTAACGCGTGCCTTTCGGCTACTTCCGAGTGGCGTGGCTGTCTTGTTACGCCACAACACTTAGAACTTGAATGCACCTCGTACCTTGCGGTCAAGTTTTGCAGAAAACAGAACTAGAACTGGCGCCGGAACAACAAATGAAGAAACAACCAGTTTTCTTGAAACTTGCTCGCAGGTTAAAATTGCATGCCGGACTAGGATTAGAGCCCGGAACATTTGCCGTTCATGAGAAATACTCTTGCAAAACATGGACATACTTGTCAGTAAAAATTGATCTGCGATCCTTATTTCTAGAAAATGCACTTACTTTCAGTCTGTAGATCGCTATTTGTGATCTCAAGATGACCTGAATGAGATTTTCACTCTGCAGCAGAGTGTGCGCTGATATGAAACTTCCTGGCAGATTGAAACTGTGTGTCGGACTGAGACCGAACTCGGGACCTTCTCCTTTCGCGGGCAAGTGCTCTACCAACTGAGCTACCCAAGCACGACTCACGCCCCGTCCTCACAGCTTTAATTCCGCCAGTACCTCGTCCCATACCTTCCACAGGTCCCGAGTTCGAGTCTCGGCCCGGCACACAGTTTCAATCTGCCAGGAAGTTTTATAACAAAATGGCCTGTTTCAGACACCTTTGCCCATTTTCTGATCCGTTAAAATATGAAAATAAATGACAATTTAGTTCTAATGCTGAGTTTTCATATTACAAAAATAGCGAGTGTTCCATCATCGTCAGTTATCTGCTGTATTAGCAGGTCCTTTGCCTCTCCATTTTCTGCAATCCACTGCTTCCTTCTTAAGGCTGCCGTATGTTGTACCGTCCATCATGTCATCCAGTATCTGGAATCTCTTCCTTCCTCGCTTCCTTTTCCCTTCTACATAACCTTCTAAAACTGTTTTTATCAGTCCATCATTCTTTCTTAATATGTGCCCAATCCAATTTCTTTTTCTTCTCTTTATTACATCTAGTAACTGTCTTTTCTCTCCCACTCTTCTCAGTACCTCTTCATTTTTTACTCTGTCCATCCAACTTATTCTTTCCATCCTCTGCCATGTCCAGATCTCAAAAGCCTCCAGCCTTTCTCTGTCTTTTTTCCTCATAGTCCATGTTTCAGTGCCATATAGAAGAACACTCCATACAAGACATTCTATGAGTCTCTTTCTGAGTTCTCTGTCCAGACCGCTGCAGAAAATTCTCCTTTTCTTATAAAACGCCTCTTTTGCCATTGCTATCCCTGTTTTAATTTCTGTGGTGCACTTCCAGTCGGTGTCTATGCTGCTTCCAAGACACTTAATATTTTGCACCTGTTCTAGTATTTTTCTCCATTCAGCATAATTTTTATTTCCTTATTTCCTCCTAGTGCCAATACTTTTGCTTTATTTGTGTTAATTTTCATTCCATATTTTTTCCGTTAGTTGCAATGGTGTCCACCAAATCCTGTAATTCTTTTTCCCCTGTGGCTAGAAGGACCAGGTCATCAGCAAACCTCAAACACCCTACTCTTCTTCCTCCAATGTCTACTCCTTTGTCATCTAATGAGCATTGGTCAATCATATTTTCCAAGTAGAGGTTGAAAAGAGTAGGTGATAGACAGCATCCTTGTCTTACTCCTTTTCCTAGTCTGATCCAGTTTGTACTTTCTCCTCTCACTTTAACTGAAACTTTTTGATTAAGATATAATAATTAAGACTCCATGAGGTAAGCGAACGTTCCATTTGTTTATAAAAACAAAGGTTTATGATATGCCATATTCGTAAACGGTAGCCCGTCTCACGAATGTCATATATATTTCCATTTTCTTGGTTGTTGCAACGGTCTGAAGTCGAGAAAGTGTCCTTATCTCGGACTATAACAGATGAAGAAACCTGGAGTTCACCATTTTGAGTCCGAAACAAAAAGACAATCGATGGAATGGCGTCATCCTCACTCTCCACAGGAGAAAAACTTCAAAGCAATTGCTCGCGCTTCTAAAATTACGATGACTGTGTTTTGGGACTGCTTTGATGGTCGTCGATGTGATGCTAAGAGGAAGTACCCTTAATTCGGAGCACATTAAGCAAGAAGCGTTTCCAGCGACTTCGGCGCTGACATTCCGTCTGCCGACGGTGGCACAAAAAATATCCAGGTAGCAATGACTGAAGAAGTAAAGTTCTATGTACTGACTTGGCAGAAAATCCTAAGAAATTTTGGTCTTATGTCAAAGCGGTAGGTGGATCAAAACAAAATGTCCAGACACTCTGTGACGAAAATGGTACTGAAATAGAGGAAGGCAGACTAAAGGCCGAAAAACTAAATGTCTTTTTCCAAAGCTGTTTCACAGAGGAAGACTGCACTGTAGTTCCTTCTCTAGATTGACGCACAGATGACAAAATGGTAGATATCGAAATAGACGACAGAGGGATAGAGAAAAAATTAAAATCGCTCAAAAGAGGAAAGGCCGCTGGACCTGACGGGATACCAGTTCGATTTTACACAGAGTACGCGAAGGAACTTGCCCCCCTTCTTGCAGCTCTGTACTGCAGGTCTCTAGAAGAGCGGAGCGTTCCAAAGGAATGGAAAAGGGCACAGGTCATCCCCGTTTTCAAGAAGGGACGTCGAACAGATGTGCAGAACTATAGACCTATATCTCTAACATCGATCAGTTGTAGAATTTTGGAACACGTCTTATGTTCGAGTATAATGACTTTTCTGGAGACTAGAAATCTACTCTGTAGGAATCGGCATGGGTTTCGAAAAAGACGGTCGTGTGAAACCCAGCTCGCGCTATTCGTCCACGAGACTCAGAGGGCCATAGACACGGGTTCCCAGGTAGATGGCGTGTTTCTTGACTTCCGCAAGGCGTTCGACACAGTTTTCCACAGTCATTTAATGAACAAAGTAAGAGCATATGGACTATCAGACCAATTGTGTGATTGGATTGAAGAGTTCCTAGATAACTGAACGCAGCATGTCATTATCAATGGAGAGAAGTCTTCCGAAGTAATAGTGATTTCAGGTGTGCCGCAGGGGAGTGTGGTAGGACCGTTGCTGTTCACAATATACACAAATGACCTTGTGGATAACATCGGAACTTCACTGAGGCTTTTTGTGGATGATGCTGTGGTATATCGAGAGGTTGTAACAATTTCAGGTGTGCCGCAGGGGAGTGTGGTAGGACCGTTGCTGTTCACAATATACACAAATGACCTTGTGGATAACATCGGAACTTCACTGAGGCTTTTTGTGGATGATGCTGTGGTATATCGAGAGGTTGTAACAATGGAAAATTGTACTGAAATGCAGGAGGATCTGCAGCGAATTGGCGCATGGTGCAGGGAATGGCAATTGAATCTCAATGTAGACAAGTGTAATGTGCTGCGAATACATAGAAAGAAAGATCCCTTATCATTTAGCTACAATATAGCAAGTCAGCAACTGGAAGCAGTTTAATTCCATGGAATGACCATATAAAGTTGATCGTCGGTAAAGCAGATGCCAGACTGAGATTCATTGGAAGAATCCTAAGGAAATGCAATCCGAAAACAAAGGAAGTAGGCTACAGTACGCTTGTTCGCCGACTGTTTGAATACTGCTCAGCAGTGTGGGATCCGTACCAGATAGAGTTGATAGAAGAGATAGAGAAGATCCAACGAAGAGCAGCGCGCTTTGTTACAGGATCATTTAGTAATCGCGAAAGAGTTACGGAGACGATAGATAAACTCCAGTGCAAGACTCTGCAGGAGAGGCGCTCAGTAGCTCGGTACGGGCTTTTGTTGAAGTTTCGAGAACATACCTTCACCGAGGAGTCAAGCAGTATATTGCTCCTTCCTACGTACATCTCGCGAAGAGACCATGAGAATAAAATCAGAGAGATTAGAGGCCGCACAGAGGCATACCGACAATCCTTCTTTCCACGAACAATACGAGACTGGAATAGAAGGGAGAACCGATAGAGGTACTCAAGGTACCCTCCGCCACACACCGTCAGGTGCCTTGCGGAGTATGGATGTAGACGTAGATGTAGATCAAACATTAATAGCACGTCTACTCCGACGTGGATTGAAACAAAATATAAAATAAGTCAGTTCCGGAAATATAACAATACTTCTGGCGGTAAGACTGCCACTGAGTTTAAGTTAATTAAACATACACTTTCACTTTATCAAAGTCAAAGTTCCACAGATCGCTTAGTGTTTTTTCCTTAATTTGATTCAGAACCTCCTCATCTGTTATTCGATCTGCCCATCAAATCTTCAGCAGTCTTCTGTAGCAGCACATTCAAAAGCTTTTATTCTCTTCTTGTTTGATCTATTTACCGTCTACGCTTCACTGACGCAGAGGACTTCAATCCAGACAAATACATTCAGAACACACTGCTACTTTTTAAAATTAAATTCTGTATTATAAAATTTCTGTTTTTCAGAAACGGTGTCCTTGCTGTTGCTAGCCTACATTTCATATCCTCTCTACCTCAGCTATTATCAATTACACCGTCGGGAAAAACTGCAACGTACTTTAGGACAAGATCATTATACCGCCACGTGATGTGATTGGTAGTTCATCACTGCAGGAGTGTAGACTACCAAATTGAGACCAAATGAAACACACAAGTCACAGTAGAGAGTGTGCAAACAGTCGCATCGACACACAGTGTGTCCCCCTCTGGCAGCAACACAGGCATGTATAGTCACATGCAGATGGTCATAAAGGTACCGAATGGCTTCCTGCGATAGACTGTCCAAAGCATCTTGTCCCTGTTGTTCAATTCGGCAATGGTTGTTGCTGGCTCCGGAGAACGAGTAAGTTCCCGCTTCATCGTTTACCGTAAATCTGCAACTGGCGACTGATCTGGCCATCTTGCTGGCCAGGGCAGTTGTTGTACACCACAAAGAGTACGCCGTGTCGCAGCAGCAGTATGAGGACGTGAAGTGTTCTGCTGAAAAAGCCCATCACTTTCCTGTCGAAAAAACGGCAACAGCACGGGATAACAGCCCGTGCAATGTGGCTGGCACTGGCTACTTTACCTTACAATAACACCAGATGTGACAGTCAGTTGTAACTGACTGCCACCCGTATCATGAAGCCAGAGATGGTACTTGTGTGTCGTGAGCCAATGTGTTCTGGAATAGGCGTCTCACCAGGTCCACGCAACACTTGTACGTGCATCAGTCGCATGCAGAGAGAACCTACCGCAATCACTGACAATAACAGACTGCCAATCCACTCTACAGTCAACTTTTTCACGACACCAGAATAGCCATGACTGGCGGTGTCGTTGTGTCGGCGGTAGCCTAACCGGAGCCATACCTGTCCTGAGTCCTGCGCCGGGCAGACGGTTCCCAATGGTCCCTGGCGACATAGAAGATGCATCACGTGCTCGCATTTCATCTCTGGATGATGTATGGCTCACCACCACTGCCTGCATAACGCGTCCATCCTGGCGTCCGTCTGTATCATGCATACGTCAGAGCCCTGCCTATGGGCATGGGAAAGGATAATGAACCGTGTGCGGCTCGCGTTCATGCTGTTTTTTCTTTGGCATTTTGTCACATCGAGTGGCGTCTTGTTTCTTCCTTACTTACTGGCGTAACGAAGTTGCTGGCTTGCCTCCTTGAGTGGCGGCAGCAGCGGTTATCGATACTAGTATTGTCGTACTATCTTTGATGTGACCGCTAGTATTTCTGGGTGGTGATAGTGGTGGTGGTGGTGGTGGTGGTGGTGTGTGTGGTGGTCAGTCGGTTGGGACGGAGCAGCGAGGAAGTCTCCATGGCACGATGCCAGGCCGGGACCGCTGGCGGCGTGCACGCATTGTCGGATCGTGAGGCGCTAGCTGTGAGAGCGACAACTTTCGTTGCCCACCGAACCTGGACGCTGAAGTTGAGTGATCAGTTAACCTGTTATGAAACCTCAACTATTGTGACATCTCTTCGTTCATTTGCAGGTTGTTGCTCCCTGGACCGTTCGGGCTAGCAGCAACGTATGCTGTGTTGGAGTCGGCGAAATCTTTCAGCCATCTTCCTATATTGTGATTAATTATTAAATTGAGTGTTACTTGCCACTGAACTGCACCAGCAGTATTTTCTGCCCTGTGGCTGTTAACGCCCCAGTTATATGCCCTGGTCGTTAGCTTACTTTTCTGGCTGTGTGTCTTTCCTCGTCGTGTTGATGCTCTCCAGCGTGTAATTCGACAGCTTTTTAAGTTGTTTGGTTCATATTTTGCTTAGAGTGGTTAATGTTCCCATGGCTATTTTTAGACGCCAATTTCTGAAGACGTAGTATTGTTCGTATCCTCGTCCTCGGTCGATATTTTCCATCGTTGTGCCGTTGGTCGGACGGAAGGGAATTGGTTAAATTGTTGGTCGGTCCTTGAGCCGTCCCTAGTTTGGGTTGCCATCCGATTATTTAACTTCAAATCTTGGCTGCCTGTCGCACCTCACCTTACATTTGATCTACCTTCTCAGGCCGACCCTTCTGAGCACCACTTGTTCTGTTTGTTTTAGATCGTGATTTTCATTTTAGTTTGTAGTACTGTGCGAAGCCTTTGGCTGTGTATCAATTCAGTTCCTTTTAAATTTTACATAAGGGCCTTCAGCTGTGTTAAATTAAAATTCTGAAGATTGATTTTATTTAAAAAAATATTTTTTCATTAAAATTTGTTCTATCTGAAGTTGTTTGTAATCCAGACCCTAAGCCGTTAGTTGTTAGATGTGTTATGTGTGGCCTTCAGATGAGGATTTACGTGAACCCCTTTTAATAAGGCCTTCAGCTGCGTGTATTCTTTAAAGGAAAAATTTTTTATAAGAAGGAAGGCGTTTATTTTAAATTGTTTGTCTGAGTTGTTGTTCAGGCCTTCAGCCGTTGTTTCAAATTTGTTTGTGGCCTTCAGCCAAACAATAAGTTAATATTTCTTTAACAATACCAGAGAAGGAAAGTTGCTACTCACCATATAGCGGAGATGCTGAGTCATGATAGGCACAATAAAAAGATTCACACAATTAAAGCTTTGAGAGTGGCGGACAGTGAAGTGTTGCAGTTTAGACGGAGGGCAGAAGAGAAGGTGCGAAGGGGGGAGGGGGTAAGTAGCAGAAAGGGGAGAAATAAAAGAAATTAAAAAACTGGGTGTGGCGGTGAAATGACGACTTTGTAGTGCTAGAATGGGATAAGGGAGGGGGCTGCGTGGTTTAGGACAGTGACTAACGACGGTTGAGGCGAGGAGGGTTACGGGAACGTAGGATGTACTGCAGGGAAAGTTCCCACCTGCGCAATTCAGAAGGAAGGATCCATGTGGCACAGGCACAGGCTGTGAAGCAGTCATTAAGATGAGGGATATCATGTTTGGCAGCGTGTTCAGCAACAGGGTGGTCCACTAGTTTTTTGACCACAGTTTGTCGGTGGCCGTTCATGCGGACAGACAGCTTGTTGGTTGTCATGCCTACATAGAATGCAGCACTGTGGTTGCAGCTTAGCAGTAAAAGACTGGTCACGATCTTTCCTCTGCGTGCTGACCAAATACTAACTGCGCTATTTTCCACCGCCATTATTCGAACTGGCGCTATCACACTGGCGTCAGGTTGTGACTTCGTTATAATATGAATTATAGAAAGTATGTCTACATCTGCATCGATACTCTGCAAATCACATTTAAGTGCCTGGCAGAGGGTTCATCGAACCACCTTCACAATTCTCTATTACTCCAATCTCGTATAACGCGCGGAAAGAACGAACACCTGTATCTTTCCGTACGAGCACTGATTTCCGTTATTTTATCGTGGTGATCGTTCCTCCCTATGTAGGTCGGTGTCGACAAAATATTTTCGCATTCGGAGGAGAAAGTTGGTCATTGGAATATCGTGAGAAGACTCCGTCGCAACGAGAAACGCCTTTCTTTTAATGATTTCCAGTCCAAATCCTGTATCATTTCTGTGACACTCTCTCCCATATTTCGCGATAATACAAAACGTGCTGCCGTTCCTTGAACTTTTTCGAGGTACTCCGTCAGTCCTATATGGTAAGGATCCCACACCGCGCAGCAGTATTCTAAAAGAGGACGGACAAGCGTAGTGTAGGCAGTCTCCTTAGTAGGTAGCAGCCTGTTACATTTTCTAAGTGTCCTGCCAATAAAACGCAGCCTTTGGTTAGCCTTCCCGACAACATTTTCTATGTGTTCCTTCAATTTAAGTTGTTCGTAGTTGTAATTCCTAGGTATTTAGTTGAATTTACCGCTTTTAGATTAGACTGATTTACCGTGTAACCGAAGTTTAACTAGTTCATTTTAGCACCTATTTGGATGATCTCACACTTTTCGTTATTTAGGGTCAACAGCCACTTTTCGCACCATTCAGATATCTTTTCTAAATCGTTTTGCAGTTTGTTTTGATCTTCTGATGACTATATTAGTCGATAAACGACAGCATCAGCTGCAAACAACCGAAGACGAATCTTTTATATAGATAAGGAACATAAAAAGGTCTATAACACCACCTTGGGGAACGCCAGAAATCATTACTGTTTTAATCAATGACATGCCGTCAGTTACTACGAACTGTGATCTCTCTGACAGGAAATCACAAATCCAGTCACATAACTGAGACGATATTCCATAAGCACGCAATTTCACAACGAGCCGCTTGTGTGGTACAGTGTCAAAAGCCTTCCGGAAATCCAGAAATACTTAATCCATCTATAATCCCTTGTCAATAGCACTCATCGTTTCATGCTAATAAAGAGCTAACTGTGTTTCACAGGAACGATGTTTTCTATACCCATGTTGACTGTGTATCAATAGACAGTTTTCTTCCAGTTAATTGATAATGTTTGAACACAATATATGTTCCAAAATCCTGCTGCATATCGACTTTAACAATATTGGCCTGCAATTTAGTGGATTACTCCTACTACGTTTCTTGAATATTGGTTTGACCTGTGCAACTTTCCAGTCTTTGGGTACGGATCTTTCGTCCAGCGAACGGTTGCATATGATTGTTAAGTATGGAGCTAATGCATCAGCATACTCCGAAAGGAACCTAATTGGTATACAGTCTGGACCAGAAGACTTGCGGCCGGCCGGGGTGGCCAAGCGGTTAAAGACGCTACAGTCTGGAACCGCGCGACCGCTACGGTCGCAGGTTCGAATCCTGCCTCGGGCATGGATGTGTGTGATGTCCTTAGGTTAGTTAGGCTTAAGTAGTTCTAAGTTCTAGGGAACTGATGACCTTGGAAGTTAAGTCCCATAGTGCTCAGAGCCAGAAGACTTGCTTTTATTAAGTGATTTAAGTTCCTTCACCACTTCGAGGATATTTACTTCCACGTTACTCATGTTGGCAGCTGCTCTCGATTCGAATTCTGGAATATTTACTTCGTCTTCTTTTGTGAAGGCATTTCGGAAGGCTGTGTTTAGTAACTCTGCTTTGGCAGCACTGTCTTCGATAGTATGTCTAAAAGAACATAGCTATTCAATAACCAGTACATGTGTAAAAAAGGAAATCTTTCTCAAATCATCTCTGCGGAACGCATCTATCGATATGTGTGGATGCTGGACATACGAGGGTTATTCCAAAAGTAAGGTCCGATCGGTCGCGAAATGGAAACGACTATGAAAATCCGATAAAGCTTTGCACAGATGTGTTGGGTAGTGTCTCTAGTATAACCCCAGTTAGCATCACGTCGCTCTTCTCATTTCTGAGCTCGCAGTGAGTGCGTAAAGATGTCTAGAAAATAGTGTCTGCCGCCAAGTACGAGGGCCTGGTGAGAAATTTCGCCTGAAGCTATGCAGCCAACATTACATAACTGTCGTGCTGTTTCGGCTTCACGACAATTCTCAGCCGCATTCTGCAGGGGCAATGAAGATGCTCCTGCATCGTTTTCAAATGGAAATGTTAGATTACCCACAATACAGTCCGCAATTGTCTCCCCCTGAGTTTCATCTCTGGTCACATGAACCGCTGTCTTTGAAGACAACATTTTGACACAGACAACGAGGTGTAGGCCAGCGTGGAGAATTGGCGGAAAGCACTGGCGGCTGCCTTCTATGATGAGGCTATTGAAAAGTTGGTACAACGCTATGACAAAAGTCTAAGTCAGAACGGCGACTACGTAGAGAAGTAGCTGAAAGGTGTAGCTAATTGTTACAAGTAAAACATTTCTGATGTTCACTGTGGTTTCAATTTGGCAATCAATCGGACCTTACTTTTGGAATAACCCTCGTAATATGTGCATGGTGGAAACGACCTGAAAAATCTGGATAGAAAGAAAAGCAAATAAAGTGAATCAGCACAAAAGTCTACTAAACATGAGAAAGGGAAAGAAGGAATATTTAAAGTCAGTTACTTCTGTCCAGAAGCGTGTCCATTGTTCTAGAACACATTGAAAATTTAGTAACTCCATACAATGCTCGCTACTAACAAAACAAATTTTAGAGAACGCTAATCGATTTCCTGGTGGTTGACTGCTCCTGCACCACTGACGAAGTTTTTAGCAGAACCGACTGAGTTAAGCAGGGAAATGAAGAAATACTGGGCAACAGAAAAGCACAACGTACTAACAAGACAACAGCTCCTAAGAAAATACCAGAAGAGGGAGTCGACAAAAGCACAGCAACCTGGTCCACAGAGGAGACTCAAACGAAAGAAAAGGGTGAGTGTTACGTAAAACCTGACTTCTGCGCATCTCTAGTGCAGTAATGCGATGAATGTAAATAAGTACTGTAAATTGATTTCCTCTTTGCCGATGAATGCCTACAAGAGGCTACCAATATTTCATACGCCCCTCAATCTAGACTGAAGTGGCAAAGAAACTGGTATATGCATGCGTATTCCGAGATATACAGGGTGTTACAAAAAGGTACGGCCAAACTTTCAGGAAACATTCCTCACACACAAATAAAGAAAAGATGTTATGTGGACATGTGTCCGGAAACGCTTAATTTCCATGTAAGAGCTCATTTTAGTTTCGTTCTTCCACCTACGCTCAATGGAGCCCGTTATCATGATTTCATACGGGATACTCTGTCTGTGCTGATAGAATATGTGCCTTTACAAGTACGACACAACATGTGGTTCATGTACGATGGAGCTCCTGCACATTTCAGTCGAAGTGTTCGTACGCTTCTCAACAACAGATTCGGTGACCGATGGATTGGTAGAAGCGGACCAATTCCATGTCCTCCACGCTCTCCTGACCTCAACCCTCTCGACTTTCATTAAAGGGGGCATTTGAAAGCTCTTGTCTACGCAACCCCGGTACAAAATGTAGAGACTCTTCGTGCTCGTATTGTGGACGGCTGTGATACAATACGCCATTCTCCAGGGTTGCATCAGCGCATCAGGGATTCCATGCGACGGAGGGTGGATGCATGCATCCTCGCTAACGGAGGACATTTTGAACATTTCCTGTAACAAAGTGTTTGAAGTCACGCTGGTACGTTCTGTTGCTGTGTGTTTCCATTCCGTGATTAATGTGATTAGAAGAAAAGTAATAAAATGAGCTCTAACATGGAAAGTAAGCGTTTCCGGACACATGTCCACATAATATATTTTCTTTCTTTGTGTGTGAGGAATGTTTCCTGAAAGTTTGGCCGTACCTTTTTGTAACACCCTGTATAAACAGACAGAATACGGCGCTGCGGTCGGCAACGCGTACATAAGCAAACAAGTGTCTGGAGCAGTTGTTTGATCGGTTATTGCTGCTACAATGGTAGGTTATCGACATTAAAGTGAGTTTGAACGTTGTGTTAGAGTCGGCGTACGAGCGATGGGACACAGCATCTCCGATGTAGTATCCTGCCCACTCGTCTATTATAGGGTACCTAGGAAGATGTTTCTCGGATCGCTAGACAACAATTCAAGAAAATCGTATTAATGCAGTTTATCACAGTAAGTTAAACTGACAATACTTAATATTGCGTATTCACACAGGTGTGTCGCAAGCAACCGGCGACATTCAAATAATCAATGTCCTCGGTATAAAGCTCAATGCAAACAAAACAAAACATTTCATAAGTCACTGCTGTAGCGTTAGTATGACGGCTAGTCTTCCAATCCGGCCGCGGCTAGGCGGCGTCGTGCTTATATCCTCTTCGTGTAAAGGCCGCTCCTGTCTTGGTGTCGTTCTGGAGAGGGATTCGTCACAGTACTGTTGGCTCACGTCGTCTGAAAGCCCGCTCTGATCTTCGAGCCGGTGCTTGTCGTTACGTCGGAACATCCAAGGTAGCAATGAAATGGGTATTTTCCCATACGACCATTTCACGATTGTGCCGTGAATATCGGGAATCCGGCACAACATAAAATCTCCAACATCGCTGCGGCCGGAAACAGATCCAGCAAGAACTGGACCAACGACGACTGAAGAGAATCGTTCAACGTGACAGAAGTGCAACCCTTCCGCAAATTGCTGTAGATTTCAATGCTGTGCCATCAACAAGTGTCAGCCTGCGAAACATTGACGGAAACACCGATATGGGCTTTCGGAGCCGAGGGCCCACTCGTGTACCCTTGATGACTGCACGACACAAAGCTTTAGGCCTCGCCTGGGCCCATCAACACCGAGATTGGAATGTTAATGACTGGAAACAAGTTGGCTGGTCGGATGAGTCTCGTTTCAAATTGTATCGAGCAGACGGACGTGTGCGGGTATGGAGAGTACCTCATGAATCCGCGGACTCTGCATGTCAGCAGGGGACTGTTCAAGCTGGTGGAGGCAGGGGACTGTTCAAGCTGGTGGAGGCTCTGTAATGATGTGTGGCGCGTGCAATTGGAGTGATATGGGATGCGTCTAGATACATTGACAGGTGACACGTACGTAAGCATCCTGCCTGATCACTTGCATCCATTCATGTCCATTGTGCTTTACGACGAACTTAGGCAATTCCAGCAGGACAATACCACATCCCACACGTCCAGGAACACTCTTCTGAGATTAAGCACTTCCGCTGGCCACGAAACTCCCCAGACATGAAGATTATTGAGCATATCTGTGACCCCTTGCAACGCGCTGTTCAGAAGACAAAAACGTGGTTCAAATGGCTCTGAGCGCTATGGGACTTAACATCTGAGGTCATCACTCCCCTAGACTTAGAACTACTTAAACCTAACTAACCTAAGGACATCATACACATCCATGCCCGAGGCAGGATTCGAACCTGCGACCGTAGCAGCAGCGCGGTTCCGGACTAAAGCGGCTAGAACCGCTGAGTCACAAAGGCCGGCTTTCAGAACACACCTCCTCCCTCTCGTAGTCTTTCAGATTTATTGGCAGCTCTGCAGGATTCATGGTGTCAATTACCTCCAGCACTACTTCAGACATTAGTAGAGTCCATGCCACGTCATGTTGCGGCACTTCTGCGTGCTCGCGGGGGCCCTACACGATATTAGGCAGGTGTACCAGTTTCTTTTGCTCTTCAGTGTATCATACATTTACACGTTTTGCGAGAACTTTGCCGTTACCTCTTAATGAAAAGATGCGTAAGATCTGTCAATGTCTCGTTCCAAATCTGACTAGCCGTGTAACTTCGTGCCGTAACCGCTGTCTGTCCGAGCGGTTCTAGGCGCTTCAGTCTGGAACCGCGCGACCGCTACGGTCGCAGGTTCGAATCCTGCCTCGGGCATGAATGTGTGTGATGTCCTTAGGTTAGTTAGGTTTAAGTAGTTCTAGGGGACTGATGACCTCAGATGTTAAGTCCCATAGTGCTCAGAGCCATTTGAACCATTAACCGCTGTCGCCCTGTCACAGACCTCGCTAAGAGACACCAGTATGACGGACTTAGCAAAAAGTACTGATCGTTTAATGCTTATTTGTGCGATTTTAAAATACATGGGAAAATTAACGATTGCATCAAATGTGAGGTGTGTAGCATAATACGGTTTCTGAATACAAACGACGGTTTATCGATTCTGACGAATGAAGCTCCAATTTGAAAGTGGCGAGTCGTTTTTAATGGATGTTAGACGAATATTCATGATGAAGATCGATCAGGCTGACATTCAGTCGTGGTTGACGAACTCAATTCAAGGACTGAGGATAAAATTCAACGGGACAAACGTTTCACAACTGGTGGATTGAGCTTATTCCTGAACTTCATGAACAGTCCTTTACAAAATTGATAGTGCAGATCTGGACTATAGAAAAGTGTGTTCCACGTTGGTTCTTCGACTTCCGGCAGATGAACACAAAAAAGAAAACAACGAATGGGAGCTGTATTGACTTTTTCTTAGACTGTAGGATAAGATGACGAGGAGCATTCGTAGTCACTGTTACTGGTGTCGAGACGTGGGTTGCGCGTAAAAGCCTAGAAACAAAGCATGAGCCAATGGGATGGCATCGTTCACGATCCTCAACAAAACCAAAAAAAGCATAACAAATCTGAGCAGCAAAAAGGTTATAACAGCGGGGTTTTTGGGATCGACAGGTCGTCTTAATCATCACTTTCCTGCCTAGAGGAGGAGAGACCATGAATGCAGCGTCCCAGTGCCGGGCCGCTCAACACATACTGCCGTGGGCTGAACTCCGGCGGCACTGCGCTGCTTCACGATAGCGCTCGCTCGCGTTGTGCTGCGCTGACGAAGGGCTCGCTTCGGCAGTTTAAGTGGCAAGTTTCTGAACATCCGCCTTATAGCCCGGGTTTGGCCCTGAGTGCTGTTTTCTCAAATTGGAAGAAGTTTAATCTTACCCATTACGGATATTTTACGCTTGACTGTTAAATGGCTGCAAATACATAAAACTGCAACCAGTCACCTTTTTGAAAAGTCATTTACTATTCCATGAACCGGTTTGCGAGCCTCTTCAAGTTCATCTTCAGATGGTTTTCTAGAAGTTACATCACTATTTCTAGCATAATGGTAGGTGGTAGTTTGCGACAGTACGGGCGGCCTTTTTCTGTCAGTGTCCATCTACCTGCTTCACACACTTTTACACAAGTGAAGCGGCCATGAAAATGGAAGCAGACAGATGGACAGTAACAGAAGAAAGCCGCCCCTACTGTGGCAAGCCAGCACCTAGCGTTATGCTAGAAATAGTGATGTAACTTCCAGAAAAGCATCTGAATATGAACCTGAAAAGGCTCGAAAACCGATTCACAGAATGATAAATAACTATTCAAAAAATTGACTGGTTCCAGTGTTACGTACACACAGCAAAAAAAGTTTTGCATCACCTCGGTTCCGAGAGTTCCTGAACCTGTACAGAAAACTGCAACAGAGATACATAAACATCATTTCCGCCCTTTTTATTGTTCATGAAAACCACAAATTGCACGTTGCACCACCATACAGCGAGACCTGCAGAGGCGGTCGTCCAGACTGCTGTACACAGCAGTACCTCTAATACCCAGTACCACGTCCTCTTGCACTGATGCATGCCTGTATTCGTCGTGGCATACTATTCGCAAGTTCATCAAGGCGCTGTTGACCCAGATTGTCCCACTCCTCAACGGCGATTCGGCGTAGATCGCTCACAGTGGTTGGTGGGTCACGTTGTCCTTAAACAATCCTTTTAAATCTATCCCAAGCATGTTCGATAGGGTTCATGTCTGGAGAACATGCTGGCCAGTCTAGTCGAGCGATGTCGTTATCCTGTAGGAAGTCATTCACAAGATGTGCACGATGGGAGCGCGAATTGTGTTCCATGACGACGAATGCCTCGCCAATATGCTGCCGATATGGTTGCACTATCGGTCGGAGGATGGCATTCACGTATCGTACAGCCGTCACGGCGCCTTCCATGACCACCAGCGGCGTACGTCGGCCCCACATAATGCCACCCAAAAACAACAGGGAACCTCCAACTTGCTGCACTCGCTGGACAGTGTGTCTAAGGCGTCCACCCTGACCGGTTGCCTTCAAACACGTCTCGAACGATTGTCTGCTTGAAGGCACATGCTACACTCATCGGTGAAGAGAACGTGATCCCAATCCTGAGTGGTCCATTCGGCATGTTGTTTGGCCCATCTGTACCGTGCTGCATGGTGTCGTGGTCGCAAAGATGGACGTCGCCATGGACGTCGAGAGTGAAGTTGCGCATCATGCAGCCTACTGCGCACAGTTTGAGTCCTAACACGACGTCCTGTGGCTGCATGAAAAGCATTATTCAACATGAAGGCGTTGCTGTCAGGGTTCCTCCAAACCATAATCCGTAGGTAGCGGTCATCCACTGCAGTACTAGCCCTTGGGTGGCCTGAGCGAGGCAAGTCATCGACAGTTCCTGTCTCTGTATCTCCTCCATGTCCGAACGACATGGCTTTGTTCACTCCGAGACGCCTGGACACTTCCCTTGTTGAGAACCCTTCCTGGCACAAAGTAACAATGCGGACGCGATCGAACCGCGGTACTGACTGTCTAGGCATGGTTGAACTGCAGACAACACGAGCCGTGTACCTCTTTGCTGGTGGAATGACTGGAACTGGTCGGCTGTCGAACCCCCTCCGTCTAATAGGCGGTGTTCATGCATGGTTGTTTATATCTCTGGGCGGGTTTAGTGACATCTCTGAACAGTCAAAGGGACTGTATCTGTGATACAATATCCACAGTCAACGTCTACCTTCAGGATTTCTGGGAAGCGGGGTGATGCAAAACTTTTTTGATATGTGTATTTACATGAAAGAAGTTTTGTGCGGAAAGCACTACAGAAACGTTAAGAAACGGAAAGAGGACGTCAGTGATTGGTTCAGCAACTTGGCGACAACTGAGTATGCAGAAGCCATAAGAAAGCTTGTGGAGCGGGACGACAAATTTTTAAATTTGAACGGCGAGAACGTAGAACAATCAATCTTTGGATCAGGCACTGAGCGTTCCGTGTTGACGAATTGTTCGTCTACATCTTCTTAGGTCTTTGAACATCTCTTCTCCCTGCGAGTTTATAAGCTAAAGCTTGTTTTCGATGTTTACTGCTCGTTTGTGTTCGTATGAGGTGTTGCGGTATTCGTTTATTCCGCTTTTAATTGGTTCTACTTTCAGTTCTTGTCGCACTGTCTCGCTTTTTATGTGATCTCATATCTCGAGCATCTTTGTTCTCGTTGGAAATTTCAGTTCTGTACTTAGAATTTTTACTAGTTCCTCTTGTAACCACCCAACATTCATTCCGATGACAAAGTGCTGACAGTGTCACAATTTTATAAAATTTTGCTCTCGCTTCTTGTCTGTTCTTATTTTTAAATACATTATGAATGGTGGTATATAATTCCCCAACATAGCCAGTTCTACAGCTCAAACTATATTACCGTCGAGGCCATTTTGGCATTCCAAATAAGTCAATCACGACTCGTCCTAAAATGACATTATCCGCAAAGAATTTTGATACGACCGTATCTTTCCTCCATAAAAGCATCACTTTAGTCTTCCTTTTACAAATCTCAACATCATATTTTCTACAACCGTAATTCAAATGGTTCGGTTCATGTTGTAAGTCGTCTTTTTTTGTTGTTGCACTATCAGAACATCATATGCATAAAGCGTAATATTTAACGCTGTGAATTTTAATATTTTAATGCATTTCTGTATGTTTTGCCTCCAATTTACGATACTTTCCTTAACAATGATACTGGGAAGAGAGGGTGATTTCAGAGCCCTTGTCGTAGTCTTTCATTTATTAAAATTTCTTCTGTCCTTGTTCCACCTCTATTTATTACAATTTATGATCTTTTTGTTTAGGCTTCTTATGGCCTTTATTAATTTGATGGGATGCCCAATGCTTTCGCGTACAATCCAAATTTTATTTCTGCTCGTACTGTGAAATGGTTTAACCGAATCTCTATAAATGCTATGTGCTTTTAGAAGTTATGTTGTAAGAAATTTTCTTTTATTATCTTGGATGAAAATATCTGTAGGAACAAATGCTCTTTACAGCTGGGGTGACCCCTGCACATCCTGGAGTATCTTCTCGCTATGGACCTTTTGAGTCATCAGTCTTCTAGCTGGTTTGATGCGAACCGCCACGAATTCCTCTCCTATGCCAACCTATTCATCTCACAGCACCACTTGCCTCAACTATTTGCCCTCTACAGCTCCCTCTAGTACCACGGAAGTCATTCCCCGATCTTAACAGAAGTACTATCATCCCATCCCTTCTCCTTGTTAGTGCTTTCCATATATTCCTTTCCTCTCTGATTCTGCGCAGAACCTCCTCATTCCTTACCTTATCAGTCCACCTAGTACTCAACATTCCTCTGTAGCACGACAACTCAAATGCTTCAGTTCTCTTCTGCTCCAGTTTCTCCCACAGTCCATGTTTCACTACCATACAATGCTCTGTTCTAAACGTACATTCTCAGAAATTTCTTCCTAAAATTAAGGCCGATGTTTGATACTAGTAGCTTCTCTTGGTCATTTCTGCCAGTGCTAGTCTGCGTTTTACGTCCTCCTTCGTCCCACTTCATGGGTTATTTTGCTCCCTAGATAGCAGAATTCCTTAATTTTATCTACTTCGTGATCAGCAATCCTTATGTTAAGTTTCTCGTTGGTCTCATTTCTGCTACATCTCATTACTTCGTATTTTTTCAATTTATTCTCAATCCATATTTTGTACTCATTAGACTGTTCATTCCATTCAGCAGCTCCTTAATGCTTTTTCACTTTCACTGGGGATAGCAATGTCATCAGCTAATCTTAACACTGATATCCCTTCAGTTTGAGTTTTAGTCCCACTCTATGGATCTGTGAAAGAAAAACTACAGGGTGTCCCAAAAAGAATGAGCAGATTTTAAATAGAATTATTTATTAGGAAGAAGGGCTTAACACCAACAAATTGCATACTAAATTACTCAGAAAAGACAGAAGTTTATAAAAATCAATCATAAATGTTCAATATGTCCTCCATTGGCTGCACGGACGACATCTAGCCGATAGCTGAAAACATCCCAAACTGAGCGTAAGGTGTCTTCTGCCACTGAAGCTACGGCAGCTGATATTCTGGTTTTTAGTTCATCATCATAAACCCTGCTTTGCGAAGCAGCACAAAGAACATCCACTTTTGCTGAATCACGTTCGTGTTCAATTGTTTCATGAGGATTTTCGGGCCCCCATATACGCCCATTATGAGAGTGAACCTTACCGCTAAGATAGAAAGTTGCGTCATCGCTGAATATCAACCGATATATAAAAGGGTCATCTTCCATTTCCACGCTCCAGGTCAGCGCTCGTAGCGACATCTAGCGGATTATTTTCTGCAACTCTAGACCGTGCCGATTACATCTAGCGCTGTTTCAGTTACCTTGTGACATGTGTCTCAATATTATTACAAGTTAAAATCTGGTCATTCTTTATGGGACACCCTGTATACAGGGTGGCGCACGAAATGTGTTACCAATTGTTTCTTTCACAATTTGCGATGCACATTAGATATCCCGCTGGGATCTCTACAGCAGTACCAGCAGAGCTTGGAAAAACAAATTAGTTACGAAATGACGTGTAGTTCACGATACTGCCGCTAGGAGACTAGTAAGCAGCAATGGCTGACAATGGAAGACTGACGACACAGCAACGATCGGCAATTGTGTTCCTTTTTCATGAAACGAAAAGTCTTGTTGTGACTCAGAGGCGTTTTCGACAACAGTTTAACACACGATGGGTCTCTTGCAAGAAGACCTTCCACAGGTTGTACGACAAATTTGTACAGGAAGGAACAGTATTGGAAGCGAAGCGACCTCGGCCTAAGCCTGTTTGTTCGCCGGAGAATATTGAAGCGGTACGAGTTGCTGTACAGAGAAGTACCGGGAAATCGAGTAGAAAGGCAGCAGTGCAACTGGGAATATCCAGACGCTCCGTTCAACGCGTTCTTAAAAGTGACCTCCATATGTACCCATACAAAATGACAGAAGCTCACTGAAGAACACAAGCAGCAGAGACTACCGTTTGGTCAGTGGGCGGAGGATAGGAAAGAAACTCTCAACAACGTTTGGTTTTCAGACGAGGCGCATTTTCATTTAGACGGTGTGCTTAACAAACAAAATGTACGCTTTTGGGCCACTGAAAGCCCACAAGTGCTTCATGAACGACAACATTATGCTCCGAGGATTACAGCGTGGGCAGCAATTTCCAGTCACGGACTTATTGGACCCTTTTTCTTTGAAGAAACTTTGAACAGCGAGCGTTATTTGAGCATGCTTCGCAATAGCTTCATTTCACAGCTTCTTGCTACTGCGTTGCCCTTCAACACGCAGTGGTTCAGGCAGGACGGAGCAGGGCCACATACTGCAAACACTGTATTGGAGTTTTTACACGAGCATTTCGACATGCGGATCATTTCACTCAGGTTTCCAGGTCGCCTCAATGACGGACAAAATTTGAATCCCAATAGTCCAGACCTCAATCCATGTGATTTTTTTCTTTGGGGGTATCTAAAGGAAAAAATTTTCCCGAAACGTCCACGTGATTTAATGGAGCTCAGAAGACTTATTCTTGAAGCTTGCAGTGAGATTACGGAAGACATGTGCCGTAGCGTAATCACTAACTTCAGTGTTCGTTTGAAGGAAGTTAGGAAACGAAATGGTGGACATATTGAGCATGTGCTGAGTTAGAACAAATCTCCATGGACTGCTCTTCATTGTAGTATATGTTCCTTTCAGATTGTATTGACAATAAAGTTTATATTCAAAAACAAAATGGTAACGCATTTCGTTCGCCACCCTGTGTTTAATGTAATCAGATCAGGCAAGTTCCCAGTATGGTTGACCTGGCAAGAAAGGGGAGACAATCGTGGCAGCGCTTATTTACAGGTCAGTTCCAACAGAGGACCAAGGACTGAGACAATGACCTACAGTGTGTAATGGAATGTTGCGGGAGCCGTCCCGTCCCTTCGCTGAGGTGTGAGGGGCGCGCCCGCTGCTGTATACGATGTGGGTCGCGTTGCTTTTTTAGCCTGTCGCCGCGGTAAAGCCAGCCGCGTCGCCACGTGCGTCACGCATCACGCTCCGCTGGCGGTCACGGCTACGCACCGCTGCTGCCTCGCGACACCAACGGCGCGCGCCCGCGTCCACACCCCCAGCCCCTATCCCGTGGCCAGTCGCACAAATATATCCACATTTTTACCTCACAAAAAACGTGAAGCACCCAGAAGACATTATCGGATATCAATGTAACGTCATACAACCACACATCGTCGGTCTGTCATAAAACTATACACCATCGGTGCGTGCGTAAGCCGGCCAGTGTGGGCGAGCGGTTCTAGACGCTTCAGTTTGGAACCGCGCGACCGCTACGGTCGCAGGTTCGAATCCTGCCTCGGGCACCGATGTGTGTGTTGTCTTTAGGTTAGTTAGGCGAAATACCCTCAGACTTCAAGAAGAATATAATAATTCCAATCCCAAAGAAAGCAGGTGTTGACAGATGTGAAAATTACCGGACTATCAGTTTAATAAGTCACAGCTGCAAAATACTAACGCGAATTCTTTACAGACGAACGGAAAAACTGGTAGAAGCCGACCTCGGGGAAGATCAGTTTGGATTCCGTAGAAATGTTGGAACATGTGAGGCAATACTGACCTTACGACTTATCTTACAAGAAAGATTAAGGAAAGGCAAACCTACATTTCTAGCATTTGTAGACTTAGAGAAAGCGTTTGACAATGTTGACTGGAATACTCTCTTTCAAATTCTAAAGGTGGCAGGGGAAAAATACAGGGGGCGAAAGGCTATTTACAATTTGTTCAGAAACCAGATGGCAGTTATAAGACTCGAGGGGCATGAAAGGGAATCAGTGGTTGGGAAGGGAGTGAGACAGGGTTGTAGCCTCTCCCCGATGTTATTCGATCTGTATATTGAGCTAGCAGTAAAGGAAACAAAAGAAAAATTTGGAGTAGGTATTGAAATCGATGGAGAAGAAATAAAAACTTTGAGGTTCGCCGATGACATTGTAATTCTGTGAGAGATAGCAAAGGATTTGGAAGAGCAGTTGAACGGAATGGACACTGTCTTGAAAGGAGGATATAAGATGAACATCAACAAAAGCAAAACGAGGATAATGGAATGTAGTCGAATTAAGTCGGGTGATGCTGACGGAATTAGATTAGGAAATGAGACACTTAAAGTAGTAAAGGAGTTTTGCTATTTGGGGAGCAAAATAACTGATGATGGTCGAAGTAGAGAGGATATAAAATGTAGACTGGCAATGGCAAGGAAAGCGTTTCTGACGAAGAGAAACTTGTTAACATCGAGTATAGATTTTAATGTCAGGAAGTCGTTTCTGAAAGTATTTGTATGGAGTGTAGCCATGTACGGAAGTGAAACATGGACGATAAATAGTTTGGACAAGAAGAGAATAGAAGCTTTCGAAATGTGGTGCTACAGAAGAATGTTGAAGATTAGGTGGGTAGATCACGTAACTAATGAGGAGGTATTGAATAGGATTGGAGAGAAGAGAAGTTTGTGGCACAACTTGACTAGAAGAAGGGATCGGTTGGTAGGACATGTCCTGAGGCATCAAGGGATACAAATTTAGCATTGGAGGGCAGCGTGGAGGATAAAAATCGTAGAGGGAGACCAAGAGATGAATACACTAAGCAGATTCAGAAGGATGAAGGTTGCAGTAGGTACAGGGAGATGAAGGAGCTTGCACAGGATAGAGTAGCATGGAGAGCTGCATCAAACCAGCCTCAGGACTGAAGACTACAACAACAAACAAACAGGTTTAAGTTCTAGGCGACTGATGACCTCAGAAGTTAAGTCCCATAGTGCTCAGAGCCATTTAGACCATTTTTTTTTTTTTTTTTTTTTTTTTTTTTTTTGCGTGCGTAAATCGGTTGAGCCGCAATTCTCTGCGATAGGTACAATGCGCATCACAATGCTTTAGTGTTGTTCGTATTTAGTGTCGTTTCTTGGTAAGCCGTACAGGGTGAATCACCTAAAACTTGCACCGACAATATTGCCGAAATAGAGTGCTGATGAGCAATTTTCACAGAATGGATTGGTAGTTAGGGGGCTCGTATTGTCAGCCAATACACAAATTGTAGTAATACTTAGATTTTTGTCAACCTCATCAGCCAGTTACGTGAAAACGGTAGTGTAACAGAAGGAAACAAGTGATGACGTCACAGGGGGAAATTAATGTTTTTGCTATTGCTGCAGCTGATCCGCGCATAAGCTCGCGCGCAATAGCATGAGGAAGTGGCATGAGTGAGGCATTCTCGATCGACATAGGTTCCATCCCTGTCACATGTCTCTCCATTAAGAGTTGCACGGAAACGTTATGAGAATCGTATTAACTTCTGTACATGAGCATTACGACATGTAACGCCCCACGGACAGAAAACCCCAATTAAGTTTTCACAAACTTAAAGTAGGGAAGTGAGTCATCTTGACAGTGACAACGACTATTGGTGATAAAAAAAATTAATTACACTGATAATGTTTTGATTAACAATATACAACACTTAAATACCGAGAGTAACATACAAAAGAGGAGATAAAAGGAAAAGGTTGTCATGCATTATATTTTAAACATCTATAGAATTAATCTAAATTCATATGAACGTAGGTTAAATCCAAGGAGGTAATTCGGTTAAAGGTAACATTCACCATGGAAGAGCGTTGTAGCCGCATCGAAAAGGAAATTCAATGCGCTACAATGCAACTCGGATATGGAAATGTTTAGTTAGTTGCTCTTGAGTCGCTCTACAGTACTATTGCGATAGTCTTCTGGAAGCAAACGCTATTAGATTGTTTCAGTTGCGAAAGTTCGATAGTTCGGGAGAGAGAGACTAAAGCCATACTCAGTCATTCGACTGAATAAAGTAATCTTTACCGTTATCATCGCGACGGTGATTTTAATTGAGTGATACTGATTTACTAGACTTAACATACAGAAGAACAGGTGCGAACTTGATAGTAATGGATCAGTGACAAGAAAACTATTCGTAGTCTTGAGTACGACACAATAATACAAAGTCATGAAGAAAAACCAATACGCCGTTCAATCCAAAGTTGTTGTCAACGTCACTATTACTGGACTGATGAGAAGTTAATCTTGAAATGACATATCGGTGTGCGTGTGCGTGTGTGTGTGTGTGTGTGTGTGTGTGTGTGTGTGTGTGTGTGTGTGTGTGCGTCATAGGGACAAGAAATTAATTACAAAAAGATTAATAAACTATTAGTCAAGAGATAAATCAGATGTGTCGCCTACATGATTCAAGGAATAATATTACGTATGTACATGCTAGTGATTGAGTCTTTTAAACATTTTAAGTGACGGTGAGAAGACAGGAATAACAGACAGTGAAAGGTGAATAATATAAAAATCAGCATTAAGGCGTGTTACAAGGACGTTACTTCAACGTAAGTGACCTCTGGAGTTACGTAGGACCGTTGTTAATAATTTGACATAGCAACGGCATAACAACGGAATTATGAACAACAATTATTAATCCTCGCTAAGGATGATGTGAAAAACGACCATAATGGTAGGATTAAGAACCAAGATTTCACTGCTCAACGAAACTAACCCGGCATAAGATAAAAGATAAACAATTGATCAGTTAACACAAACTGATAAGACTGTTACGGACGAACAATAGAATATTTCTTAACTACGCGAGTGTTTTACGAGAGTCACAGGTGCTGTTCCACGTCATACTGACGGGGACGAACATCATTACGAGTCGCATCTCTTCCAGACGAGTGCAGAAGGAGGGAGGGGACGTCACAGAGACTCCAGATGTAGCTTGTTTAGTGACGAGACCACATATACTAATCATGGCAACGTAAACCGCCGAAACATGCACTATTGGTCTCGCGACAATCCCCGTTGGCTTCCTCAGGTGGAACGTCAGCATCCGTGGGGTGTAAACGTGTGGTGTGGTATACTGAACCCTCAGCTCACGCGCCCATTTTCATTGATGGAACATTGAACGCACAAAAGTATCGCAGCCGCTTAGCAGATCATGTATGCTAGAAGATGTTCCTCTGCAGACTGGGAAGAACCTGTGGTGCTACAGTGTGTCTACACGCATAATTTCCATATCTTTGGTTTGGACGTTGAGGGCCGGTACGTTGGATGGCTCGTTCTCCGGATTTGACACCTGTAGACTTTTTTCTGCGGGGAAAGCTGAAAGACGCTGTCTACAAGGACATACGAACTATATACAATGATGTACAATGACATATTACTGCAGCCTGCTCGAACATCTCCGCTGCAATGATAGCACGAGTGCAGCAGTCGTTCCACACGACACTGGAAACGTTTATTGCCGCTACCGCCGTTATTTTGAACACGACCTGCGATGGTCTGTTGTCTCGTTACTGGTCAGAATCCACATAAGTAGTGTATGCACTTGTGTTGTTACGAGGGTTGTCCAGAAAGTAAGTTCCGATCGGTCGCGAAATGGAAACCACAGTGAAAACTAGAAACGTTTTATTTGCAACAGTTAGGTACACCTTCGACCTACTTCTCTACATAGTCGCCACTCCAACTTCGAGTTTTGTCTTAGTGTTGTATCAATTTTCCAATATCCTCGTCATAGAAAGCAGCCGCCTGTGCTTTCGGCCAGTTACCTGTACTGGTCTGCAGCTCGTTGTCTGTGGAAAAATTTCGTCTTCATAGCTAGCGGTTCTTGTGAGCAGGGATGAGACTCAGGGGGAGCCAATTACGGACTGTATTGTGAGTGGTGAAACACTTCTCATCGGAAACGCTGCAAGAGCGTCTTCATTTCCCCTGCACTGTGCGGCTGATAATTGCCACGAAGAAAGAACTGCTCGACAGTTGTGTTATGTGGGCTGCATGACACAGGCGAAATCTCTAACCAGGCCCTCATACTTGGCGGGAGACGCTATTCCCTACGCATCTTTATGTGCTCACTATTCACTCAGAACTGAAAAGAAGGACACGACACGATCGACGGGCATACTAGAGACACTGCCCAAGACATCTGTGCAAAGCTTTACCGGATTTTCCCAGTGGTTTCCATTTCGCGACCGATCGGTACTTACTTTCTGGACAACCCTCGTATTGAAACTTCCTGGCAGATTAAAACTGTGTGCACTTGCCCGCGAAAGGCAAAGGTCCCGAGTTCGAGTCTCGGTCGGGCACACAGTTTTAATCTGCCAGGAAGTTTCATATCAGCGCACACTCCGCTGCAGAGTGAAAATCTCATTCTGGAAACATCCCCCAGGCTGTGGCTAAGCCATGTCTCCGCAATATCCTTTCTTTCAGGAGTGCTAGTTCTGCAAGGTTCGCAGGAGAGCTTCTGTAAAGTTTGGAAGGTAGGAGACGAGGTACTGGCAGAAGTAAAGCTGTGAGTACCGGACGTGAGTCGTGCTTCGGTAGCTCAGTTGGTGGAGCACTTGCCCGCGAAAGGCAAAGGTCCCGAGTTCGAGTCTCGGTCGGGCACACAGTTTTAATCTGCCAGGAAGTTTCATATCAGCGCACACTCCGCTGCAGAGTGAAAATCTCATTCTGAACCCTCGTATTTGGTGTGTCCTGATGCTTGGTTTGTGGGGCGCTCAACTACGCGGTCATCAGCTCCCGTATCAGCTCCTAATTTTTACACAGTCCTATTTAGCCACTGTCACGAATGATGATGACGATGATGATGATGATGACGACAACACAAACACCCAACCCCCGGACAGAGAAAATCTTCAACCTGGCTGGGAATCGAACCCGGGATCCCGTGATCCAGAGACAGCAATGCTAGCCACTAGACCACGAGCTGCGGGCTTAGTGTGTACTACCAGAGGTATTGCGTAAATTTCCGGCTGGGAACTTTCCAGAATCCTACAACAAACGCCGCTGACATTCTAATTTGCCCTATTTTTAGTTTCTTAATGACAATAGACATCGCTCCATTTGAAGGATGAATGTACAAAAAATACACTTTTTAAGTACTATTACAATCTGTTGATTGGCTAACAATACAAGCCCCTGACTAGCTATCCATTCTGTGAAAACAGCACATCAATAGCACCTTCCATTTCTGCAATATTTGCGGTAAAAGTTTTACGTAATTCACCCTGTGCAATGACACGTGTGCCAGATGATGAGTGATCACTGTGAAGGAGATGGTACGTACTCGTGGCAGACAGCATTATGAGCACTGACAGATTATGGAAAGAGCCCCTTTCCGATTTCCATTTTAGCAGTTGACCTAACCGTTCACTAACCAGATTTGTGGTGATGTGACAGCAGCTCGATACTGGACTGCGTGGGAATGAGAGGGCAGGCATACTTGTGAAGATTACACTCGACCACGTCTGACCACCACAATGCAGGGTCGACGCATTGTGCACCAATTGCATTGCAAACCATTCACAGCAGAACCTACCATCCAAGAACATCGCACACCATTCATCGAAGAACACCAGCAAAACTGGACTGGGAAATTACTGTCCCATGTGTCAGCTGCCTTCGACACAACACAAAAACAAGTGGTGCCGGGACTGGGAATCATGGATTGGTGATGAACTGCGTCCGATTGTGTTCAGCGATGAAGCGCTGACTTGCACTACCCCAGATGGCCACGGTCAGCGAGTGTGGCAGTGGCATGGAGAGAGGTCCAATTCTTCCACGTTCTGGAGAGGAACTACGGCGTTACTCCTGATGTCATGGTATGGGCAGCCATGGGGTATGAGTTCAGGTCACAGTTGGTAGTGAATGAGGGAACTCTGACGATATGTCATAGAAATCGTGCGTCCACATGTCTTACCTCTCATATGACAGTGATGCTTACTCCCGTAACATTACGTACAATTCAACGCCTAGTAGGAATGACTAACAAGTGCTGCTACGTGACAAAACAATCATCATCATCATCATCATCATCGTCATCGTCTTGGACAGTTTACAGCCTCTGGTCGAGTCTGTTTGGAACATAAGGCTCTCCGTCGTCTTCTGCCTTGAAACCTTGGTTCAGTCTTCTCCTTTCTTCTGGACAAATTATTCCACTCCTTTCAGCCATCTGTCTCTCGGTCTTCCTCTTGGTCTCTTTCCTTCCAGTTTCATCTCGTGCATCCTCCTTGGTATTCTCTTCTCCTCCATTCGCTTAACATGCCCATACCATCTCAGCCTTGATTTCCTGTAATGATCCCACCTTCATTAACTCTCTCATCCTCTCATTTCTTAACCTGTCTATCTTTGTCACTCCAGTACTGTTCCTCAAGAATTTCATCTCACTAGCTTGTACTTTGCTTTTCTCTCTTCCTTTTATAACCCAGGTTTCGGATGCATATGTCAGGATCGGGAAATAGTATGACCGGTGTACAACTTTTTTACTGATTTGGGATACATCCTTGCTCGATATCAGGCTTCTAACACTCTTCCGAAATGCTTCTGCTCTTCTCCCCCCTCGTTTCTCTGTCGTTTTTTCCATCTCCTTTTTCAGACTTCCTAAGTACTTTAAACTCTCCACTCTCCTCAATCGTTCCCAACCAATTGTTTTCCAGTTATTCCTCTCTCCTTCGTTCTTGTTGTGATAATCACCTCAATCTTACTTGTACCAAATTTCATCCCATATTCTTGTACTGTTCGTTCCCATACGTCCAATTGCTCTTGCAGTTTCTCCTCCTTATTTCCCCAAATCATCAGATCATCTGCAAACACCATAGCTTTCATCTTTCCTTCACCAATTACTAGTGCTACTGTACTCATTATATCATCCATCACTACAATGAAGAGTAATGGTGAAAGTGCACTTCCCTGCCTCAAGCCATTCTTTTGTTCAATCCAAGCTGATCTCTCTCCTCCCACTTTCACACAGCTCACAGTTCCATTGTACAATTCCCTTATCCTCCAAATAATCTGTTTTGCTACTCCTTTGTTCTCCAGAGCTTTCCACACATTGCTTCTACGTACACTATTATAAACTTTTTCATTGTCCAGGAAGGTCATTAGTGATAGTAATTTTTTTTAAGTTCGAGTAACTGGGTTACTCATTTACAAGAAAGTGTCACCAGCCGCCAGCCGGGAAGGGTAAATATTTCAACGCCGTTACTGGGTCAGGAAGACAGTCAACTCGACACTCAAGGATTTCGTGCAACTCAGCAGAAAATGCTTAGAACAGCACAGACCAAACCACCTTCATTACTCCCGTAACACTACGTACAAGTCAACGCCTAGCAGGAATCTGACTGACAAGTAAAGACCCTGAACAAATTCGTGAGGCAAATGTAGTGGTCTTTACAAATGACGTCGTAGAGCAGATCCTCGCCTTGGCGACACCTGTACTCCACCCCAAATAGCTCTCAATCAGTAGGATCGATGGCGTTCACGTTTTCGCACTCGATTCTCTTGTTATCATATGGTAACATCTTGTATGTGAGGCTGTTATAGCGTTGGTCTTCCACTTGCTGCCGTGCGAGACAGCTATCCGAGGCCACGGCTGATGGAGTCCAGCATCCAGTGCTGACGTCAGCACAGCAGGCAGCACAGCAAGAGTCTACCAATATGACTTCCATCCAGGGCAGAAAGAGCCCTAAACTCCAATGTCGCACGTGTCTGAAGGACTACCGTACCAACGCGCCAGTTTCAGCATTCTGCTCGACTACAAGGCATCCGACATCACAGTCCATTTGAGGGAACAACGTGGAGGGACTGAGCACCCCCTGGAACAACGTGTGAATCAAAACACACTGGTCACGCTCGCCGTCTCACGAAGCAGACCTACCGATGGAGCGTGCCTACCTCGCCATCGAGCAGCAACACCACCGCGTCAGGGTGTCATCGACTTCCACTTCAAACTGATGCAGCGTCCTCAGCAGCCGTGAGTTCGCCACTGGATTCATCGGATCCTTCTCCAGACTACGTAGCCAGCAACAAAGATTTGCATTTTCACTAATAAATGGAATCATTTCGAATATTGCTTTATTGCGCCTAAAGACGCTGCATAGGTCCACGGTCTGCATCCCGACGAATTAGTCGGGCTTTACAGCTTAGCAGAGGACTGCCCCTACTTCAGTAACATGGGGACATTTTTCAATAGGAAAATCCTCGTCCACACATGACGTGTCTCTATGAACTGTATACGTGATGTTGAATTACTCCTGTGGTCAGCAAGATCTCCAGACTTGTCCCCAACAGAGCATGAGTGGGATGAGCTTGGACATCAACTCTGTGCCTGTGCCATTGTCCTGGATATCAAAGACCACTCACAACAGGTGCATGCCACCTTGCCTCGGGACCGTATACAACAGCTTTGTGACACACTTCCTAACCCAATGAGTGCATGCTTCCAGACCAGAGGGGGCTCAACCTCACATTGAGAAGTGGGCTCATACTGAAAAGTTCTTTGTACATCTGACGTGATATTTTAATTGCTGAAATGACATCACGTACCCTCTCAAACCGTGGAGATTCATTTCGTCTCCCTTGTGGGTGCTTGACTTTTTTTGTCAGGCACTGTACATTAATAAGCTGTATACAGGGTGTTCAAAAAAGTGTCAAATACTTTGAGGTGGTAGTGCTCATCGAAACAAGAAAACCAAGTCCAATAACCATGGATCTGCAAATTTTCGGAGATAAACACGTGTTTATAGAAAGGGCTGCGCGACGATTGGTTGCGGGTATTAAAACAGTCGTTGCACTAGCGCCCCGTCAAATGTGTCAGCAGGGTATTGTGATGTCTTACAGTACTCTGCCTACCATTAGACGGCTGCAGTCAGCTGTGTGGTTCGAGTCGCGTTAGTTTCCGTGCCTTACTATACTGTACTGTCAACCCACGGTTAGATATATGGTGTTTTATCGTCTTCCAAACACGGATTCACTTATGTGTTTGTTGTTATTGCGCTGTTTATACGTACAAATGGTATAGAACATCTACATTTTCTCTCTTCCAGCACTTGTTAACAATGTAAAAGTGAAATGGCGTATATGATATTCTGCTATCGTGTAGCAAATGGACGTAGCCTGCGAGCCTGTGCCCTCCATACTGAATAATATACCCAGTGGAGAGTGCCCTCTGGTAATCTGTTCAGCAGACTTTTCCAGCACCTGAGGGACACAGGTACCATTGCATCTCGGAAGACTGACAACGGAAGGCCCCCCACCGTCTACATATCTGACATGGAGGATCCCGTGCTACGTTCGCTGGAAGAAAACATTGGGACCAGTATGTCACGATTAGCAACAGCAGAAGGAGTGTCTCACTCTCTTATCTGGGGGGGCGGGGGGGGGGGGGTACCTCATAAACAATTGCAGTGCCCATATCATCCACAGCGCGTTCAGCCCCTAAGGCCACAGGATCATCATGGCAGACAGGGGTTCCGTCAATAGGTGTTGCAGAGCCACTGTTCACGTCCAAGATTTTACACTACTGGCCATTAAAATTGCTACACCAAGAAGAAATGCAGATGATAGACGGGTATTCATTGTACAAATATATTATACTAGAACTGACATGTGATTACATTTTCACGCAATTTGGGTGCATAGATCCAGAGAAATCAGTACCCAGAACAACCGTCTTTGGCCGTAATAACGGCCTTAATACGCCTGGGCATTGAGTCAAACAGAGCTTGGATGGCGTGTACAGGTACAGCTGCCCATGCGGCTTCAACACGATACCACAATTCATCAAGAGTAGTGATTGGCGTATTGTGATGAGCCAGTTGCTTGGGTTTTCAATTGGTGAAAGATCTGGAGAATGTGCTGTCCAGGGCAGCAGTTGAACATTTTCTATATCCAGAAAGGCCCCTACAGTACCTGCAACATGCGGACGTGCATTATTCTGCTGAAATGTAGGGTTTTGCAGAGATCGAATGAAGGGTAGAGCCACTGGTCGTAACACATCTGAAATGTAACGTCCACTGTTCAAAGTGCCGTCAATGCGAACAAGAGGTGACCGAGATGTGTAACCAATGGCACCCCATACCATCACTCCGGGTGATACGTCAGTATGGCGATGACGAATACACGCTTCCAACGTGCGTTCTCCGCTATGTCGCCAAACACGGATGCGACCATCATGATGCTGTAAACAGAACCTGGATTCATCCGAAAAAAATGACTTTTTGCCATTCATGCACCCAGGTTCGTCCTTGAGTACACCACCGCAGGCGCTCCTGTCTGTGATGCAGCGCCAAGGGTAACCGCAGCCTTGGTCTCCGAGCTGATGGTCCATGCTGCTGCAAACGTCGTCGAACTGTTCGTGCAGATGGCTGTTGTCTTTCAAACGTCCTCAACTGTTGACTCAGGGATCGAGACGTGGCTGCATGATCCGTTAAAGCCATGCGGATAAGATGCATGTCATCTCGTCTGCTAGTGATACGAGGCCGTTGGGATCCAGCACGGCGTCCCGTATTACCCTCCTAAACCAACCGATTCCGTATTCTGCTAACACTCATTGGATCTCGACCAACGCGAGTGGCAATGTCGCGATACGATAAACCGCAGTCGCGATAGGCTACAATCCGACCTTTATCAAAGTTGGAAACGTGATGGTACGCATTTCTCCTCTTTACACGAGGCATCACAACAACGTTTCACCAGGCAACGCCGGTCACCTGCTGTTTGTGTATGAGAAATCGATTGGAAAGTTTCCTCATGTCAGCAAGTTGTAAGTGTCGCCACCGGCGCCAACCTTGTGTGAATGCTCTGAAAAGCTAATCATTTGCATATCACAGCATCTTAATCCTGTCGGTTAAATTTCATCTTCGTGGTGTAGGAATTTTAATGGCCTGTAGTGTATTAACAGATAAGGCAGGCTTCACAAGAAATGGTGGTGTGAATTTTCATAACCAGCATGCATAGGCTGATGTAAATCCCCAAGCAATTCAGGAAAGAAGGCATCAACAGCGATACTGAATCAACATATACTTTCTCATTAACGTATTGCTTTCCTTGCTGGAGGTTGTGCCATTGCAGCAACGAATACAAATGAGGTTCATACATGATGACACGCCAGCACACTTTCGTCGCAATGTGCGTGAACATCTAATGCAGACATTTCAGGATCGCTGGTTGGTCGAAGAGAGGGGGAGGGGGGGGGGGGCAAACTTGGCCTGCTCGTTCGACAGACCTCAATCCTCTAGACTTTTGGTTACGGGGACACTTGAAGGAATTGATCTACGGCACGCCAATCAACGATGTGTGGACACTAGAGGGTAGCGTCTTCAATGTGTGCCAGTAGGTACAACAATAACAAGGTGCGTCCTTCCTTACTCCAGAGGGCAGAGTGGCGCATTGTCATCGATGGACGCCACATTGAACATCTTCTGTAAACACGTGTTTATCGCGGAAAGTATGCATTTCCGCACCCGTGTTTACTGGGTTTATTTTTCTTGTTTCGATTAGTACTACTACCTCTCAGAGTATTCGACACTTTTTTGTAATACCCTGTAGATTTTGTCGTTAATAGCACTCGAAAATTTTCTAATCTTCAAAGGCAAATTTTCCATTTCTTTGAGGATGTCCGGGCACTGACCTTCAAATCGTGCAACCATGAATAAAAAAAATCGAAGAGGGCTAGTCGGTGAAGTCACCTTGTAAGGATGCGCCGTCTACCTTCTCACCTGCCTCTACGGTTTGCACCAAATCGTATGTGAATAAAGCAGGCCGCGCTTGACACGAGTATTTCTTTTCCTCAATCCGCGCTGATTCTTTGAGTAAAGCTTGTTTGTCTCCAGGAACGTCGTACTGTTTTACCTCAAAATATGCTCAAGTAGCCTGCAACGGAAGGACGCTAACAATACTGCTCTGTAATCCTCTGCGTGCTATCTTTCACCGTTTTTGTTCCGCTCCGGAGAGAGTGAAGCCTAGCCTCCCACTGGCCCCCAATGCTGTCCGCACTGCTGGCAGTACAGCAGGTACAAGAAAATCTGAGAAGGGTACAGAGATGACAACACAAAACGAGAAGACATCAACACAGCCAAAAGATGACTGCAGGAATAGCATCTACATCTACATCTACATTTATACTCCGCAAGCCACCCAACGGTGTGTGGAGCAGGGCACTTTACGTGCCACTGTCATTACCTCCCTTTCCTATTCCAGTCGCGCGCGTATGGTTCGCGGGAAGAACGACTTCCGGAAAGCCTCCGTGCGCGCTCGAATCTCTCTGATTTTACATTCGTGATCTCCTCTGGAGGTATAAGGAGGGGGAAGCAATATATTCGATACCACATCCAGAAACGCACCCTCTCGAAACCTGGCGAGCAAGCTACACCGTGATGCACAGCGCCTCTCTTGCAGAGTCTGCCACTTGAGTTTGCTAAACATCTCCGTAACGCTATCACGGTTACCAAATAACCCTGTGACGAAACGCGCCGCTCTTCTTTGGATCTTCTCTATCTCCTCCGTCAACCCGATCTGGTACGGATCCCACACTGATGAGCAATACTCAAGTATAGGTCGAACGAGTGTTTTGTAAGCCACCTCCTTTGTTGATGGACTACATTTTCTAAGGACTCTCCCAATGAATCTCAACCTGGTACCCGCCTTACCAACAATTAATTTTATATGATCATTCCACTTCAAATCGTTCCGTACTTATACTCCTAGATATTTTACGGAAGTAACTGCTACCAGTGTTTGTTCCGCTATCATATAATCATACGATAAAGGATCCTTCTTTCTATGTATTCGCAATACATTACATTTGTCTATGTTAAGGGTCAGTTGCCACTCCCTGCACCAAGTGCCTATCCGCTGCAGATCTTCCTGCATTTCGCTGCAATTTTCTAATGCTGCAACTTCTCTGTATACTACAGCATCATCCGCGAAAAGCCACATGGAACTTCCGACACTATCTACTAGGTCATTTTCATATATTGTGAAAAGCAATGGTCCCATAACACTACCCTGTGGCACGCCAGAGGTTACTTTAACGTCTGTAGACGTCTCTCCATTGAGAACAACATGCTGTGTTCTGTTTGCTAAAAACTCTTCAATCCAGCCACACAGCTGGTCTGATATTCCGTAGGCTCTTACTTTGTTTATCAGGCGACAGTGCGGAACTGTATCGAACGCCTTCCGGAAGTCAAGAAAAATAGCATCTACCTGGGAGCCTGTATCTAATATTTTCTGGGTCTCATGAACAAATAAAGCGAGTTGGGTCTCACACGATCGCTGTTTCCGGAATCCATGTTGATTCCTGCAGAGTAGATTCTGGGTCTCCAAAAACGACATGATACTCGAGCAGAAAACATGTTCTAAAATTCTACAACAGATCGACGTCAGAGATATAGGTCTATAGTTTTGCGCATCTGCTCGACGACCCTTCTTGTATCTGGGACTACCTGTGCTCTTTTCCAATCATTTGGAACCTTCCGTTTCTCTAGAGACTTGCGGTACAAGGCTGTTAGAAGGGGGGCATTTGTACTTACCCTCCACTAAACCATGGATGAGGGGCCAATCCTGAAGGAGACCCACAGAAGCAGCAGAAACCCTTTTTGTAATCAACAGTAGGCTACGTCCAAGTCCAGTCACGCGGACGTGTTGCCAGACACGAGATGATCCGTTCAGCCGCCATCACACGAGATGAGTTTTTCATCGTGCTGCACGCCAGACGTACTATCCATCGTGATTGTTGCACGCTCGGAAACGGATATCTGATGGAACGTACTCGTGATTGTGGTTTGCGATTACAGTGTTGTCGGTTGCATCTGGCGCGCTAATCACAGAGATCGTTTACGAAAATGGACGAGCATAAAATAGCTGGGTTAACTCTTATAGCGACCGTTGAAGAAGAGCGAAGAAAATCGCAAAGAAGATTTGGACTCTGTAGTCTCCACCCTCCTTCCTACTTCCATCTACTGTCCACATTAAACAATGTCCAGTCCAAGTAATTAATAACCAAAGTCTGTTATGAAGATTTGAGAGGAGCGAAGATTATAATTGTAAGTAGGCTGTTTAGGTTTTTATGTTGGCAATGCCACGTAGCGCTCTGTATGAAAATCACTGACCGTGCTGTGTGCAGTCTGTGGCTGATTTGCATTGTTGGAATATTTGCTATTGTAGTGTTGGGCAGTTGGTTGTGAACAGCGAGTAGCGTTGCGCAGTTGGAGGTGAGCCGGCAGCAGTGGTGGATGTGGGGAGAGAGATGGCAGAATTTTGAGAGCGGACGATCTGGACGTGTGTCCATCAGAAAGAGTAAATTTGTAATACTGTATATCATGAACTGATATATATGACAACTTTTGAATATTATTGAGGCAGATACATTGTTTATTCTCTATCAAAATCTTTCATTTGCTAACTATGCCTATCAGTAGTTAGTGCCCTCAGTAGTTAGAATCCTTTATTTAGCTGGCAGTATTGGAGCTCGCTGTATTGCAGTAGTGCGAGTAACGAAGATTTTTTGAGGTAAGTGATTCATGAAAGGTATAGGTTATTGTTAGTCACGGCCATTCTTTTGTAGGGATTATTGAAAGTCAGATTGCGTTGCGCTAAAAATATTGTGTCTCAGTTTAGTGATGATCAGAATAAGTAAAGAGAGAAATGTCTGAGTACATTTTGCTCATCTGTTTGAAAATCAGATAACGTAAGAGGTTTACCAGTACAGTAATTCATAAATTTTTCTACGGGGATGTTTCATAATAAACTTTCCAGTTTACTTAGCTTGTCACGTTGCCTATGGCTCTGATTCTTGAAGATTGTAAATGTCACATCAGGTCCTCTTGATTGGTTTGAACTAAATAAATCTGAAGACTGTTGTTGCACCATTTTTTTACGTAAATATATTTCCTCACATTTTAGTATATTGTACAGTATTTGGATTTTTCACATTAACAAAGCCGAAATTACATTGTTCGCACAAAAATACGTCCGATCACATCACAGGCATGCTTACGACTACCACACACTGCGGAAATAACAATATTGCAAAGGGATTACAATTTTTCTTAACAAATGAATTTTACTAGTTTCCATTACACTATTAATTTCGACTATGATTTCATAAATGAATCCATAATAAATATAGTAAGCGGTACAGGATTGCGTAATTAATAATAGAAATTTTAAGTGTGGAAAAAATTCGTAATTTCAACTGTAATTTTAACCGTACATTTAGAACTAGTACTTATCGATTATAACATGGAAATTAAAATATTTTATAAAGTAATTCTTTTTCATAAATTTTAGCTTCAAATATAACATACCGTGTATAAAATTATATCATAGTTTTCAGAAAAGCAACTGAGATCATATTGACCTGTCCAAAATTCGAAAATTAATACTAGCATCGACAACTATTGTTGAGAAAAAGTAATGTTAGAGGAGGATGTCCCGTTACAACTCGTCGATAGCTAGAACAACGAATTGCTGGTAGAGGAACACTACGTATTAATGCTGCACATGGACCTTACATACATACTAGTGGAAGTTCTTCGTTTACTTACTTTAATTTCCTTCACTTTCTCTGTTTTAAACTGAGAATAGTTCAATTATTGTGTCTAATATCAGTATTCGCATACATATAAGGGGCGTTCATAAAGAAACGAGCCGGAGGCATAATTACAGAAATCAGTAGCTGTACGTTAGAAGTATTGGCCCTGGCTGTTGAGCCACTTGTCCCACGGTGACACAAGGCGGTGAATGGCTGTCTCATAAAGTTCCCGGGGCTGCGATGTTAACCAGTTCCGCACGTACAGCTAGACGTCGTCGTCCGAGGTGATTCGTTTGCACCTCAGAGCCTTTCTAAGAGGACCAAAAATGGCGTAATCACAAGGAGAGAGTTCCGGACTCGATGCAGGGTGGCCGAGAACCTCCCATTTGAATTTCTGCAGGAGTGCCGCGACTTTGTTAGCCGTATGAGGCTTTGCATTGTCGTCGAGCAGAATGACCCCACAGGTGAGATTGCCTGGTTGGTTTGATTTTATCGCTTCGCGAAGGGTGGCCAAGGTTTGCGAGTAACCTTGGGAATTCACTGTTGTCCCGTGCTGCAGGAAGTGAACCAGAAGGAATGAAAAGGCTCTGAGGAGCAAACGATTCATCTCGGACGACGAGGTCCAGCTGTATGTGCGCAACTGGTTAGCATCGTAGCCCCGGGAATTTTATGAGACAGCCTTTCACCGCCTTGTGGCACAGTGGGACAAGTGGCTCAACAGCCAGGGTCAATACTTCTAACGTACAGCTACTGATTTCTGTAATTATACCCCGGCTGGTTTCTTTTTGGATGCCCCTTATAATACCCATATTATCGATATTGTATTGACTACCATCACGCTGAAGGAACGCACTTCATCACATTGGTTTTACGTTAGAAGCTCGCTTCGTAAATTCATGTTATTGGAAAAGCAAGATAAAAACGTGAGGCAGTCCATAAGACCAAGACACAGGTACTTATTTTTCACAGCAAGTTTCATGACAGCAAAAACAACCAGTGTGTAATTTGTGTTCACCTTCTAAGACAGACTGGCAGTCACGTTAACATTTCTGGCCACTGTGGAAACATTTCAGTCGTTGGCATATGCAAAAGAAATTGCAGCAAATACATTATTTATGGTAAGTAACACTGAATGTTGTAGATCATCCTTATATTCAATGAATGAGAAAGTCTGAAAATACAACGGGCACCAGAGTGCGTTAATGTTGTTCATATTTAGTGTTGGTACCTGGCGCAGTAAGATACACACTGAGGTGACAGAAGACATGGGATAGCGATGAGCACATATACAGATGGCGGTAGTGCTGTATACATACACATTAAATGGCAGTGTATTTGCCGAACTGTCGTTTGTACTCCAATGATTCGTGTGAAAAGGTTTCCGACGTCATTATGGCAGCATGACGGTAATTAATAGGCTCTGAATGCGGAATCGTAGGTGGAACTATACACATCGAACATTCCGTTTCGGAAATCATTAGGGAATTTAATATTCCGAGATCTACAGTCAAGAATGTGCTGACAATATTAAATTTCAGGAACTGGATCTCACCACTGACAATGCAGTGGCCGACGGCCTTCACTTAACGACCGAGAGCAGCGGCGTTTTCACAGTGTTGTCAGTGCTTACAGACAAGCAAGACTGCATGAAATAACTACAGAAATGTGGAGAGTATGACGATAGTACTCGTTAGGAGAGTAGTGCAAAATATAGCGTTAATGGGCTGTGGCAGCAGACGATCGACGCGAGTAATTTTGCTAACAGAAAGACATAGCCTGCAGCGCCTCTCCTGGGCTCTTGACTGTATTGTTTGGACACTGGACGACTGGAAGACCGTTGCGTGGTCGGATGAGTGATGATTTCAGTTGGTAAACGCTGATTGTAGGGCTCGAGTGTAGTGCAGACCCCACAAACCCATGAACCCAAGTTGCCAACAAGGTACTATGCAACTTGATGGAGGCTCCATAATAGTGTGGGCTCTGTTTACATGCAATGGACTGGGTCGACTGGTCAAATTGAATCGATCATTGACTGGAAATGGTTATCTTTGGCTACCCGAAGACCTTCTGCAGTCATTCATGTTCTTTATGTTCCCAAACAACGATATCATGTCCCTGCGTCACAACTGTTCACGACTGGTTTGAAGAACATTCTGGACAATTCTATTGAATGATTTGGCCAGCCAGATCACCCGATACGAATCGCTTCGAACATTTATGGGACATAATCTAGACATCAGTTCGTGTACAGAATCCCGCACTGGTAGTTTCTCCGCAATTATGGACGGCTATATCTACATCTACATATATAATCCGCTAACCACCAATCAGTGTGTGGCGGAGGGCACAATTCGCGCCAAAGTGATATTTCCCCCGTCTGTTCCACTCCCGGATCGCGCGAGGGAAAAACGACTGTCTGAACGCCTCAGTACGAGTTCTAATTTCCCTTATCTTTGAATGGTGATCATTGCGCGATTTGAAAGTTGGTGGTAATAATATATGCTCTAATTCTTCGGCGAATATCGGATTTCGGAATTTAGTGAGAAGCCCCTTCCGTTTAGCGCGTCGCCTATCTGCAAGTGTATCCCACTTCAAAGTTTCTATGAGATTTGTAACGCTGTCGCGACGGCTAAAAGCACCAGTCAGGAATCTTGCCGCTCTTCATTGGACATTCTCAATCTCTTGAATCAGACCCAACTGGTAAGGGTTCCATACATACGAACAATAAGACTAGACGAACTAACGTATTGTAAGCAATTTCCTTTGTTGAAGGACGGCATCGCTTCAGGATTCTACCAATACACCGCAATCTAGAGTTCGCCTTGCCCGTTACTTGTGTAATCTGATCATTCCATTTGAGATCATTTCGAATAGTCACACCCAGATACTTGACGGATGTTACCGCTTCCAAAGACTGGGCATTTATTTTGTACTCGTACATTAATGGGGATTTTTGCCTTTATATACGCAGTAGGTTACACTTACTAGAGGCAGCATGGCTAAAAATTTCTGCGGGGGACTTCCTTCGACGTGTTCAGTTCATGCCACGTCGAGTTTCTGGACTCCGCCGGGTCCCAGGATGGTCTGACAAGATATTAGAAGGTATCCCATGACTTTTGTGACCTTAGCGTATGTGCGCATCCGTCATATGCACTAATGCGTACTGCCCAATGTCTTTACACAGACTGGTGTACCACTCGTAGCCATGTAACATGGCTTGAGAACAGTGGTCCTAAAAAGATCCTAATGTAGGGGATCGCGGGACGACGTATACATATTGCTTTGTCAATGGCAACCATTTTCAAATCCCACAGGCAGGGCTGCTGTCAGTAAACTCAGGTCCATCTCAACCAGTTCCCGAGCGAATATTGCTAAAGGAAATGCATGCAACGGACGTTTGGACTCTGGAACCTCGTAAAAGCCCGTTGATCACAGCGGCACATAAACCTACAGGTCTTCAGTGGGCCTATCAAAGAGAAACTCGACTGTAGCTGACTGGAGGTATGCAGTGTGGCCTGGTGAGCCTCAATTTTGGTTCTGTTTAATGATGTGAGGCGCCGAGTGTTCAAGCAGTTCAATGACGCCTTTATCCTTCATTTACATCTATACTCTGCAAACCCACCATGAGGTGCATGGCAGACGGTACGTCCCATTGTACCAGTTGTGAAGGTTTCTTCTTGTTCCATTCACGAATGGAGCGTGGGAAGAATGATTGGATGAATGCCTCTGTGTGTACACTAATTATTCTAATATTATCCTCATGATGCCTATTGAGTGATATGTAGGGGGTTGTAGTATATTCCTAGAGCGAACATTTAAAGCCAGTTCTTGAACCTTTGTCAATAGACTTTCTCGGAATAGTTTACACCTACCTTCAAGAATCTTTCAGTTGATTTCCTTCAGTATCTCTGTGACACTCTTCCACGGATTAAATAAAATTGGGACCAGTGATGCTGCCCTTCTCTGGACACGTTCAATATTCCCTGTTAGGGGCTACATGGTACAGTCCCACACACTTGAGCAGCATTCTAGAACTGGTCGCACCAGTGATTTGTAAGTAAAGTCTACCACTTGCTTCACCCACAACTGAGCCTATGTGATCATTCTAATTCATATCCCTACAAAGTGTTTCTGCCAGATATTTGAATGAGTTGGCCGATTCCAACAGTGACTCATTGATAATACAGGCATTGGATACTACGCTTTTTTGTATTGTTAACTGGAAAATTTTAAATTTCTGAACATTTAAAGCAAGTTACCAATCTCTGTGCCACTTTTAAATCTGATCAAGGTTTGAGTGAATATTTATGCAGCTTCCTTCAGATAGTACTTCATTACAGATACCTGTATCTTCTGCAAAAATATGATTTTACTATTAATATTGTCTGCAAGGTGATTAATATGCAATATGAACAGCGTGGGTCTCAACACACTTTCCGAAGTTACTTCTACATCTGACGATGCCTCTCCATTCAACATAACATGTTGCGTCCTCAATTCAGTCACAATTTTCACTTAATACTCCATATGATGGTACTTTTGGCAATAAGCATAGATGCGGTACTGACTCACATGCTTTATGGAGATCAAGAAACACTGCATCTACCTGGTTGCCTTGATCCAAAGCTTTCAGTATGTCATGTGATACACCCTCCACACATAATCAGCAGGTTCAGGCATGAGGTGGTCCTGTCACGTTTTTTATGTATTTTCTTACTATGGCTTCAACTACTCATTCATGTTACTGTAAATTTGAAGTACGATTCCCAGTGACCAAGTGCTGCTCCTTCTACCTCTTCATGATGAGTGCACTGTGGACATTCTCGTCTTCCAACATGACCACAGCCGTGTTAACAGGGTTGTATGCACAAATTCCGGGTCTGATGAACACATAACCAACCTACAGCACATTGAATGGTCCGCTAATTCACCAATCTCAATACCACAGAAAATATCTGGGACTGTAATGAATTTTTCACTGTGCAGTGGAGTGCGTGCTAATATGAGAGTTTCTGGTACATTAAAATTGTGTGTCGGACCGGGACTCGAACCCTTGTGGAGTCCAAGTGTGAACACAGTTTCAATCTGCCAGGCAGTTTTGTCCCTGGAACTATTTGGAACAGTGGGTTATACATAACAGTCAACATCTCTGCAATTTGGTTGGTCTGTGGGATCTGATCATAAGTGACTCACTTCAGCTAGATACGGCGTACCTGAAGAAACTTGTGGACTCCATTGCTACGCTAACTTAGGATGCTACCAAGGTTAGAAGCGATAATTCATGTTCTTTTTATGAATTGTGTGGTGTCACCGCCAGACACCACACTTGCTAGGTGGTAGCCTTTAAATCGGCCGCGGTGCGTTAGTATACGTCGGACCCGCGTGTCGCCACTGTCAGTGATTGCAGACCGAGCACCGCCACACGGCAGATCTAGAGAGACTTCCTAGCACTCGCCCCAGTTGTACAACCGACTTTGATAGCGATGGTTCACTGACAAAATACGCTCTCATTTGCCGAGACGATAGTTAGCATAGCCATCACTACGTCATTTGCTACGACCTAGCAAGGCGCCAGTACCAGTTACTATTGATACTGTAATAATGTACCGTCAAGAGCGACGTTCACCATTTATGGATTAAAGTTAAGTATTCCACCAGCTACGTCCGTTTTTTCTAAAGTCTAATTTCCCTGTCCAGTTCCAGGCCTCACGCCAGCCTGCGTGAGCTAAAACGCGTGCCTTTCGGCCTCCTCTAGTATCCCGGTGTTGGCTCTCCTGCCAACCCACAACAAATTGCGCATGTATATCGCAATCGTTTATGATTTTATTATTGTAACAGTGATTTTCGTTATTAATGGAATGTACGTTCATTCACAGTATCTAGATGAAGGACTATTAAGTCCTCACAACAAATAACTAAAATAACATACAGATATACAATACAGGGTTGTTCTAAGTGATAGACCCATTTTCAAAACTTTGTATTTATTCAAGTACGAATCCAAAATGAACAAGCTTTATACCAATGAAGAGAGGAAGTTTCAAAGTTTTTTTCATAACGTTTGATATCAATTTAATAAATTTAATAATTTGAAATTAATTACTTTTTAATAATTATTTAATAATTAGAAATGTGATAAATGTTATAAATGTTCAATGTGGCCAGCATTGGCTAAATGGCAAACATCGACACGGTACCCAAACTCGTCCCACAAACGCGAAACCATATCTGCTGTTACTGAGTGTACGGCAGCAGTGATCTCGTTCCACAGATCGTTCAGAGTGGTTGGTAGAGGCGGGGGGTAACCAGCTTCGTTCACATAACCCCGTAAGAAACAGTGGCAGGGTGTGAGATCCGGAGATGTCGGTGGCTAGAAGTGCAGAGCCAGGTCCTGAAGTCCCCTCTGACCGATCCAGTGCTGAGGAAGGGAGTCATCCAAAAAGCTTCGTACATAACAGTGCCAATGGGGCGGAACTCCATCCTGTTGGAAAATGAAGTCCTGGAAATCTTCCACAGCCTTGAGGGAGCAGCCATTGTTCCAACACGTCCAGGAACATGATTCCCATTGCAGTTGCTTATGCGCAGAAAAATGATCCATAAACCTATGCACGGGATACAGGACAGAACACGTTTATCTCCAGTGAGTCTCTTTCATGTTGTAGTGGTGAATGTAGAGTTTCCAAACCGCATATGCGAACACTGTGTCTGTTTACTTTTCCACTAAATCGCTTCATTGCTAAAAATTACACGCTGTAGAAATGTGTCATCCTCCATCTTTGTAAGCACATAACCACAAAATGCGAGACGCTTCTCTTTGTCATTGTGGCTGAGAGCCTGCACAATTTGTAATCGGTAGGACTTGTACAGCAAATGCTGTCTAAGAAATTTCCATACAGTTCGTTGTGGTGTTCCAAGTTCTTGACTGGCTCTGTTGGTAGACTTACTGGGACTGCCCACAAAACTTTTTCGAATCCGTCAGACATCAATCATCCTCTGACACACGCAGTCGGCTTGTGCTTTTTCCTTTGCACACACTCCCAGTCTGTTTAATTTGCTTAAACCAACGGCTAATGCTTTTGCGAGTTGGTGATTGAATACCGAGTTTGGTACGAAATGGCTGCAGCACTGGAATTTCCAACTCACTTTTCGCGAACTCAAGAACGCAGAAAACCTTGTACTCCACAGTCGCCATCTCACTCACAACTGACAAGGGAACCTCCCCATCGCACCCCCCTCAGATTTAGTTATAAGTTGGCACAGGGATAGGCCTTGAAAAACTGAACACACATCAATCGAGAAAAAAGGAAGAAGTTGTGTTGAACTATGAAAAAAATAAGCAAAATATACAAACTGGCTAGTCCATGCGCAAGGTAGGCAACATCAAGGAGAGCGTTGGCTTACCAGCGCCGTGGTCCCGTGGTTAGCGTGAGCAGCTGTATCTTCTCTCGGGTGAAAATTTTAATTTTTTATTTTCAGATAATTATCAAAGTTCAGGCACTCACACATAATCAACTTCGCTCTCCAAAATTCCAGGACATGTTCAGATTTGCTTGGACATATACAGAATTTGACGGTCTACGCACGGAAACATTTGAAAACGTAAAAAACATATGTTTTGACAGAGCACAGGGAAAACTGTGCGACTCTGAAACTGTTGCATTCATTTGATGCAGTTTATGTGACAAACTCTTATGTTTTCAGCACTTTTTTTGGAGTGATTATCACATCCACAAGAAAACCTAAATCGGGCAAGGTAGAAGAATCTTTTTACCCAATCGCCAAGTGTGCAAGTTAGGTGGGTCGACAACATATTCCTGTCATGTGACGCACATGCCGTCACCAGTGTCGTAAAGAATATATCAGACGTGTTTTCCTGTGGAGGAATCGGTTGACCTATGACCTTACGATCAAATGTTTTCGGTTCCTATTGGAGAGGAACGTCCTTTCGTCTACTAATCGCACGGTTTTGCGGTGCGGTCGCAAAACACAGACACTAAACTTATTACAGTGAACAGAGACGTCAATGAATGAACGGACAGATCGTAACTTTGCGAAAATAAAGTAAAATTTTCACTCGAGGGAGGACTCGAACCAAGGACCTTTCGTTCCGCAGTTGCTCACTCTAACCACGAGATCATGGCGCTCATCAGCTAATATTGTCCTTTATGTTGCCTATCTTGCACATGTACTATTCAGTTTGTATATTTTGCTTATTTTTTCATAGTTCCACACAACTTCTTCCTGTTTTCTCGCTTGATCTGTGTTCAGTTTTTCAAGGCCTATCCACTGTGTCAATTTATAACTAAATCTGAGGGGGGTGCGATGGGGAGGTTCCATTGTGAGAACTGACAGTGAAACGGAACGACGGCCTTATTGCCGCACGAACTCTACCGGCTGCTTCTGAAACCATCACCGCCCGCCCGCTGTCGCCTCCCAAACACTTTTGGAACTTCCTCTTTTTGTTGGTATAAGGCTTGTCCATTTTGGATTTGTACTTGAATACATACGAATTTTTGCAAATGCGTCCATCATTTACAATAATCCTGTATTGTGATCTCACTGTTAATAATTTTCACGCCTACTGATATATTAGCTCTGTTCAGTTTCCGCATCCTTTAATGAAGAGTAACAGAGTGTGACTATTAAACTGATGTTTCTAACTGCCATCAGATTGAGACACATCGGTCGTAGCGTCAGTCAGACATAGCCTAAACGCGATAGCACGGAAATACCTCGCGTGCGCGGTAGCTGCAGCGAGCCCCACGAAAAAGGCAGGCCACGGCGAGTACATCACATCACGTAACATTGCAGGTCTTACGGGTGCCAGCAGCGGTCTCTGGCGGGGAGCGATTAAGCTATTTCAGACAAGTTTAACACACTACTGGTCATTAAAATTGCTACACCAAGAAGAAATGCAGATGATAAACGGATATTCACTGGACAAATATATTATACTAGAACGGACATGTAATTACATTTTCACGCAATTTGGGTGCATAGATCCAGAGAAATCGCTACCCACAACAACCACCTCTGGCCGCAAATAACGGCCTTGATACGCCTGAGCATTGAATCAAACAGAGCTTGGATGCCGTGTACAGGTACAGCTGCCCATGCAACTTCAACACGAGTCCACAGTTCATCAAGAGTAGTGACTGGCGTATTGTGACGAGTCAGTTGCTCGGCCACCATTGACCAGACGTTTTCAGGTTGGTGAGAGATCTGGAGAATGTGCTGGATAGGGCAGCAGTCGAACATTTTCTGTATCCAGAAAGGCCCGTACAGGACCTGCAACATGCGGTCGTGCATTATCCTGCTGAAATGTAGGGTTTCGCAGGGATCGAATGAAGGGTAGAGCCACGGGTCGTAACACATCTGAAATGTAACGTCCACTGTTCAAAGTGACGTCAATACGAACAAGAGGTGACCGAGACGTGTAACCAATGGCATCCCAGACCATCACGCCGAGTGACACGCCAGTATGGCGATGACAAATACACGCTTCCAATGTGCGTTCACCGCGATGTCGCCAAACACGGATGCGACCATCATGATGCTGTAAACAGAACCTGGATTCATCCGCAAAAATGACGTTTTGCCATTCGTGCACCCAGGTTCGTCGTCGAGTATACCACCGCAGGCGCTCCTGTCTGTGATGCAGCGTCAAGGGTAACCGCAGCCATGGTCTCCGAGCTGATAGTCCATGCTGCTGCAAACGTCGTCGAACTGTTCGTGCAGATGGTTGTTGTCTTGCAAAGTTCCCATCTGTTGACTCAGGGGTCGAGACGTGGCTGCACGATCCGTTACAGCCATGCGGATAAGATGCATGTCATCTCGACTGCTAGTGATGCGAGGCCTTTGGGATCCAGCACGGCGTTCCGTATTACCCTCCTGTACCCACCGATTCCATATTCTGCTAACGGTTATTGGATCTCGACCAACGCGAACAGCAATGTCGCGATACTATAAACCGCAATCGCGATAGGCTACAATCCGACCTTTATCAACGTCGGAAACGTGATTGCACGCATTTCTCCTCCTTACACGAGGTATCACAAGGTTTCACCAGGCCACGCCGGTCAACTCCTGTTTGCGAATGAGAAATCGGTTGGTAATTTTCCTCATGTCATCACGATGTATGTGTCGCCACCGGCGCCAACTTTCCGTGAATGCTCTGAATAGCTAATCATTTGTGTATCACAGCATCTTCTTCCTGACGAATAAATTTCGCGTCTGTATCACGTCATCTTCGTGGTGTAACAATTTTAATGGCCAGTAGTGTAATTCTTGACTGTGCGTTTAAACGCGTGCACGCTTTCGACAGGACACGACAAAATTAAGACCTTTGGTAGTTACCTTTCAAATGCGTAGTGACTTCCCGTGTCCCTGCACGGAAGTGAGAGTTCGCGAAGTATGCCAGACAGCGCAAAATTCGTTAAAAAAAGACAGCTACTAGTTTCATCAGTGTCTATTGTCGCAATAAAAATTTAATTAAACGTTTCTAAATCGTATTTAACTAACACATTTCGTACTGTTTACTAGTTAGCTAGACGCGATCTAGGCCTAAATTTTCAGTGTTATAAACGTTTAAAAACCTGACCAAACACGTTTCATAACGTAAATTCTCTAAAAGCAAAATAATGACTAATTCATTCTTCTGTCATTGTACCTCTAAATCAGCAACCTTGTGTCGTTTTTTGTTTACATATAGCCAATCTCGCGTCATTGACAAATTTAAAAAACTCTTTAAACTTAATTATTCTTTACAAACTGCCCATGAGTGAGAAAATTTGGGAGCCGTTATGGGGTAGTGAGTGGAGGGAATTGTTGCCAATCTTGTAGGAAATATTTTCACTGGGGGGGCGGGGGTGGGAGATGCAGCAAGGAGAATGTTGGAGGAAAATCTGTGCTATTCAGGCACAGTTGGAGGAAACAAGGAAGTGGCTGATAAGGATTTAGGGAGATGGGGGGAGGATGGTGGTTGGGATCTGGCAGCTGGTAGGAGGGTAGGAAGAAAGAGAACGCGATCTGACAGTTTTATCATCAACACCAAAAACAGATATCTACCACTGCCAAAGTTAAGGAGAACAGCCTCAGGTAGAACTAGGAGCAGGAAATGTGCAGCACACTTCAACCAGGGCCAAGAAGCCTAGGAGTGTGCAAAGTGTTAGGAAGAAGAAAGTGCTGCTGCTAGGTAGTAGCCATGGGCGAGGTGTAGGCCCTCAGTTACAGGAAAGCTTAGGGGCAGTGGACTAGGCCACCAGTATCTTCAAGCCAAATGCAAGACTACGTCATGTGATAGAGGACTTAGGGTCTTTATGTAAGGACTTTACAAAAGAGGACCATGTAGTGATAGTTGGTGGGGCGGGAAACAGTTTGGACAGAGATGGGGCATATGACATAGGTGGTGACAAGATAGCTTCCCTGACTCATGGCACCAACATACACTTTGTTGAGCTGTTCCAGCGTCATGATCGACCACACCTTGATGGAGCTGTGAGGCGAATCAATGTGGGGTTAGGGATGGCTCTGAGGGCAACCAACTTTGCTCATGTTTCTCTGGTGCCAGTCGGGACTGTCAACAGATGGGATTTCACTAGGCATGGCCTACACCTAAATAGGACTGGGAAGGTAAGATTGGTACAGCTGATTCATGAAAGTATAGGGGGTGGGTCTCGGGCCACACATGGCCAAATACCTGTTGTCATTGGTAGCAAAAGTAAGTCTTTTTTAGGATAAATCCAGACAACATGTTCCCCTGCCTAAAGAGTATCTCCAGCAGTTTAAAAAATACTAAAACAATCACTCACAAGAAGGATTTTAACACTCCAAATATCATACATACCAGATGTCACAAAGAAAAACAAATAATTGGAAAGAGTAACATGGGGCATTTCACAGACTTTATAATCCTCCATCAAAGCATGCAATCAATAAAAAGTAAAATACAACTATTGGAAGCTGCACTCCAATCTTTGAACTGCACAGCAGTTTGTGTTACTGAGCACTGGTGTAGAGACACAGAAATTCAACATGTAATATTACTATTGTATGAAAGGGCAAGCACTTACTGCAGAACTGCTTCAAGGGGTGGAGGATCATGCTTTTATATCAGAAAAGGAACACAGTTCAAATCAAGACATGACCTCAGTACAGTAAGTGAAGACAAACACTTTGAAATATCAGCTATTTAATTAACAGGGCTTGATATCACCAAGAAATTAATCATTTTGTGTGTGTATAGATCTCCCAGTGGAAGTGTAGACACTTTTTCAATGAATTAACAGAAGTTCTAGATAAAGTCTCAAGTACAAAGTTCAACATAATTCTGTGTGGGGACATTAACAACACTAATATCATAATAGAATCCAGCAGCACCCTCATAAATATCCTTCAAAGTTTTGGACTGTGCCTATTGATCAATAGTGCAACAAGGATTACTACTATGACTGCACCAGTGATTGACCACGGCGCCACAAATATGGACAGGGAAAAATGTGATGTAGCTGTAAAAGATCTCAAACTATCAGACCATCTCTATCAAACAACAACAGTAAAATCAGGCATCGAATCATTCCCTAAACTAAAAGCCTACAATCTACATCTATCAGAAATCAAAATAAAAGATTTTTCAAAAGAGCTAGAAAAACAAAGCTGGGATGAAGTGTATAAGAAACCAAAGTGAATATGGAAGTCTCTAAATTCTCCACATTATTTAAATTGAACTTTGAAAAGTATTCATGTCTGTATCAAAATCTCACAAAAACAGATAGATAACAGCAGGTATTAAGAAGTCCTCCCAAGCACTTAAATACCTCAGTTCCATGAAAAAGAGTCACAATGATCCAGAATACTTAAATTTCTATCATAGATACAAAAAGATCTATAGGAAGGTGCTGACTGCTGAAAAATGTCATTTAATGAGAAAATAATATACAATGCAGAGAATAAAAGCAAAGCAGTCTGGGATGTTATAAAAAAGGAAACTGGGAGAGGTAAACAAACACGGAATAATATACTGCTAAGGGAGGGGGATAAAGTAGTAAATGATCCATAACAATTAGCAAACTACGTAAACGAGCATTTTGCAAGTATTGCAGAGAAATTACAGCAAAAATTCCCCTAAACAAATGTAACACCTGCAAACAATGTTGCACTAAATACAATGATGTTACTTCCAACCACAGTGAATGAAGTCAATAAAACTGTACAAAAACTATAAAATAAAAAGTCAGTAGGCTTAGATGAAGTACCAATGTGTGTACTGAAACAATGCATAGGGCTTATACAAGGCCCCTTAACAAACATAATAAATGATTCCTTCACATCAGGAACATTCCCAAAGCAGTTAAAACAGGCACGAGTTGTACCTTTGCTTAAGAAAGGTAATGCAGAAGAAATAGGAAGTTACCGGCCGATTTCCCTGCTGTCGCCAATCTCAAAAATAATAGAAGCAATTACGAAAGACAGATTAATGAATTACCTGAATAAATACAATCATTTAAGGGAATCACAATTTGGTTTCCGAAGTGGCAAAAATACGGAATCAGTGATAGTAGAATTTACAAAAGTTGTACTTGATGCTCTTCAGAAAAATGAGTGTGTCACAGGCACATTTTTTGGATCTTTCTAAGGCGTTTGATACAGTCGACCACAAGATTCTGCTAAATAAATTAGAAGTATTTGGAATAAGAGGGGTAGCTAATGACTGGTTTCGATCATAACTAGCAGATAGGGTACAAAGAGCAGAGATAACACATACTTCAAATAGATCTAAACATTTAGTAAAATATTTGTCAGAACCAAAATACACTATTATAGGGGTTCCACAAGGTAGCATATTAGGACCAATACTATTCCTGATATACATCAACGACTTTCCCATAGTGTTACTCATGGTGAAAAAATTCTCTACACTGATGACAGCAATATTACAGTCACTGAGAAAACAAGAGAACTCTTTGCAGAGAAAGCAAATTAAACTCTAAAGGAAGCTTACGATTGGTCAATAAGCAATAAAGTGACATTGAACACAAAGAAAACTAATGCCATGAGTTTCATTTTGAAGAGGGAAAATGACAATGTTAAATTAAATGCAAATAGTACCTCTTTAGACTGTGTGACAAATGCAAAATTTCTAGGTATGAATATTGATTCTCAGTTGAAGTGGTGTGGACACACAAACGTACTTGCAAACAGAATGTCATCAGCATGTTATGCCCTTAGAGTGCTATCATCAGTGTGTAGCATGCAGTGCCTTTTAGTTACATACTATTCATATATACACTCAATTCTTAGCTATGGCATTCTTTTTTGGGGAACAAATGCACAAAACAAGAACACAATTTTCAAACTCCAGAAAACAGCCATAAGAATAATAACCACAAATAGTAGTCGAGGTCATTGTAATAATCTGTTCAAAACACTGGGGATTTTAACTGCTCCGTGTCAATACATTTACCAGTCATTTGTACACATCGAAAATAACCCTGGTAATTACTGCACAAACAGCTCTGTCCTTGACCATGGAACAAGCGCTAGACTCAAATCACATTTACCACGAAAAGATAAACATAAAACTCAAAACTACGTTTTCTACCAAGGAATAAAACTGTAACAATAAATTACCAGAAGAGATGAAAGAAATTGCAAAAATACACTTATTTAAAAAGGCAGCTAAAAAGTACATGTTATGCAATACATTTTACATATTGAAGGACTACGTAGACAAAACAGAGTAGGGGTTTGGCTAAAAAAGGTTATACAAACAAATAATAATAATGATTATAAAACATCCAACATTCCACATAACACCTTCACTTTATGTTTTTTCTTTATTTTTTTCCTTTCTAGAAATACTTAACCCCAAGCTATGCATAGCACAATACTAACACCTCTTCCTCTTTCTGACCTCAAAATTTCACTCTTATGGAGGGATGCTGACTCAGTTTTTCAGGACAGCAAATGGGAAGTTGCGGTACAGAAAATGGCCCAGAGATCACCAGTGTGTGTGTGTGTAGTGAGTGAAGTGTTATGAAACAAAGTGCGTATAGTGTGTGCAGATAGTGAGATATGACTGAACAATGTGGCATTACATTATTTAATAAGTTATTTGTAATAAAAGTATTGTATACCAGGAGTAAATCCAATGATTGTCTCAAACTGGAAATCTGTATGTGTATACAAATTAGTTTATTTTAAATTGGTCTAAACTTGTAAATACTTTGACATGTCCTATGTCCTTGGAGAAAGAGCTCTACATATGAATAAAGCTACTACTACTACAAACCGACTAGCTTACCGTCACAAGTTCGTAGCCTGACCCATTCCCAAAGTAGCAGATGGTGACGTCAACTGTCGATTATCGACTGCGGGAACTGTGCATGCATTATCGACGGTGATGGCACTCTTGCAAAGTAATGCTGAATTCACCGTCTGACAATCGCCTCGAACAGCTATTCCGACAACCCACACCGGGAAGAAGTTATTTAGGTATGCTACATGCATACAGAGCTGACATTTACGAGTGTGTCACCAGTGAAAAAATGGTTCAAATGGCTCTGAGCACTATGGGACTTAACATCTGTGGTCATCAGTCCCCTAGAACTTAGAACTACTTAAACCTAACTAACCTAAGGACATCACACACATCCATGCCCGAGGCAGGATTCGAACCTGCGACCGTAGCAGTCGCGCGGTTCCGGACTGAGCGCCTAGAACCGCGAGACCACCGCGGCCGGCTGTCACCAGTGACAGAGGGGTTTGTGACTGTGATGCTATTACAGGAACGATGATCACCAAACACGAAAAGAACATCAACAAACCTAGGAGAGTATTTGTGTTTGGTCTAACTAATAGTCACTCGTTACAAAACGAAAGAAAGTAGGTGCTGAGGTGTCAATATCACCGAACTAACAGTTTAATAAATCTTGGTTGTAATATAATGGCGCAGAAGAATAGAAAAACTGTCAGAGGCTCACCTAGGGATATTTCAGCTTGGGTTCAAGACAAATGTAGGGAGACATGAGGTAATACTGGCTCTATGATTTGCTTACAAGCAAATGGTACACTCTCACTTACAACAACGAAACTCATAGAATAGGAAACGTATTCAAAAAACAAGGGCTAAAAATAGCCTGCACGACAAATACATAAATATAGAGAAAACTAAGGGTAACCAACACAAGCACAGGCAAACACAACACATCTCGTATTTACCGGCTGACAAGCAAGAACTGGAGACCAATTCATACAGGACAGACAAGCAGAAACATTAATATCAGAGTCACAGAACACGAAAGAGCATTGAAAAGTAACAGCTGTCATTCCACATTTGATGAATACCTTATGGACATGAAACACAGCCCAACAAACATCAACAGTAACCAGAAAATTCTCAAATGCGGCAATAGCCCCCACAAAAATTAACAATTGAAGAAATAAATACAAAAAGCCATAACTGAAGGAAAAAAAGTAGTAGATGAATACACAGCTCCCTGCAATGGAACTCTGTTCTCTGACATCAGAGAACTATCAGACAACAACCACCTATAAACACCTCAAATCCTCCCTTTCCACACACACACAATGACGGATACACCTCACATAGATTCTGCCTACAAAACATTCAACTGTTCAGCCGTCTGTCATCTTGTTTCTGTGGTTTGTAAAGAGTGACAGTGAAAGTCACTTAGTGCAGGCCTTCAGAGTGAGGATATAATGGGGAAAATGACATGTTCAGTCGAAAATTTAGAAGTTTGTTCTACATTAAGTTCTATATGGTTGCAGATCACAAACTGTGAAACATAACAAATGAATTAAATAACCTAAAAATCCAGGAAATCCACAGCATGTGATAACAAAGTAAATAAACAAAAATTTGTTTCTCAAATGTGTAAATATTGTCTTAAAAACTCAAATTTATATGTGTACAAGTAGTAAAGAGAGTCTTTCCTGTTTTATAGAAAGATAATAACAACCCCACTGACGATGCTGAAACTTGAGCGAAACATGTCTGAGAAATAAAATTTAAAAAAAAATGTGTTTTGCTCAAGGCGGACCCTCTCCAAAAACAAATCTATTTATCTTACAAGATAGGCTGAAGAAGCAGAAACCCACATTCATAGCATTTGTAGACTCAGACAAACCTTTTGACAAAGATGACTGTAACAGACTCTTTGAAATTCCCAGGGGAATAGGGGTAGAATACAGGGAGCGAAAGGTTGTATGTAGCTTGCACAGAAACCAGGCAGCAGTTCTAAAAGTCAACGAACATCAAAGGGAAGCAGTGGTTGAGAATGAAGTGAGACAGGGTTGTAACTAGTCGTCAATGTAACTGAATGCACTGAGCAAGCTATGAATGATCAAAGGAGAAATCTGGAAAGAGAATTAAACTTTTGGAAGAAAAAATGAAATTTTAAGGTTTCTCTGTAACAATGTAATTCTGTCAGCCAGGAAAGGCGTTAGGAGAACAGTTGAACACATGCACAGTGCCAGTGAGGTTATAAGGCGAGCATCAACAGAAATAAAATAAGGGCAGAGGAATGTAGTAGAATTATACCAGGTGATGCTCCGGATATTGGATAACACAATGACACACTAAAAGCAGAAGATATGCTATTTGGACGGCAAAATAACTGGTGATGGCCGAAAGAGAGAGTGTAGAAAATACAGAATGGCTAGAGCAGAGAAAACTTTTGTGGAAAAGAGAACTTTGTTAAAACCGAATATAAATTTAAGTGTAAGAAGTCTTGTCTGTTGGTATTTATATGGAGTGTAGCCTTGCACTGAAGTGAATGATGAAGATAAGCAGTTCACACAAGACGGGAAAGGAATAGTCTTAAGTGTGAAGATTAGAGGGGCAAAACCAATAATTAACGAGGTTCTAAATCGAACCGGGGAGAAAAGAAATTTATGGCGCAATTTGACTAAAAGAAGGGATCGCATTCTGAGGCAGAAGGAATTGTCAATTTGATAATGGTGTGTGTGTGGCGGGGGGGGGGGGGGGTTATGGAGAGGAGGGGGGGATTATGGAGCGATACTGTGTCTTCCAGAAGTAATAGTGTCGTAAGGCGTGAAGTTTAGAAGTTATGACATAAGGTGCTGGTGGAAGTGAAGCTGAGAGGACAGGTTAACAGTCGTGCTCGGGTAGCACAGTGGATACAGCACCTGCCCGTGAAAGACAAAACTCCCAGGTTCGAGTCCTGGTCTGGTATAGCTTTAATCTACAAGGACGCTGCAATCAATTTTGTTTTTCGAAACTAAAGATCAAAATGTTCAAATGTGTGTGAATTCGAGGAACCAAACTGCTGATGTCATCGGTCCCTAGACTTACACACTACTTAAAGTAACTTAAGGACAACACTCACACCCATGCCCGAGGGAGGACTCGAACTACCGGCGGGAGGGGCCGTACGACTCTAGAGATTACCTTGGTCAATTTGACACCCCATTTGTCCATTTCCCACTCTTCGTTTGGCTACGAGAGTATGGACAGCAATCCATAGTGCAATTTTCCCTCAAATCACTAATTAAATTTTCCTTAACTCATTACATAATTAGACCACTAATTAAGTTTCCCTTAAACATCCTAATTTAGTTTGAAGCTATTAATTTTCGCTCCAAAATTGGATCTCTAGCTCCTCTGTTTAACGCTCCGGTGCCCATTTCCGTTCTTCGTTTGGCTATGAAAACACAGATGTTTAAAGGCAAAATACATCTTTAAAAGTAGAGTGATGAAAACGGCTTTACTGTATTTTTTTTTTTTTTGCTAGTATTGCAGGTGCTTCTCACAAGTCCTGCTGCAATTGCTGTATAACGATTAAGAATCCCGAAAACATATCACATAGTCTTAAGTTAGAAAATTAAAGAAAAATAATTCCACCGAGACCTGGACTCGAACTCTCGAACACTGTCATTCTATTGCAAAAGTCTAGAAATTAACTTTTTTTTTTGGGATGTTCGTGTTCGCGCCATTCAGACATCTGTTCAAAGACCTTGTCTGGTCTAATGGAATATTGGTACGATGAACCATCCGCCACGCACAGGGCTGATGGTTTGTGCAGCATATATGTTAAGTTCTTACATGAAACGAATAAATGCACTGCAATGATATGAGTGGATCTATGTGGACCAAACCAATGAAGATGTAGCGGATATCATTTAATGTTACTACATCTTTACTGATGTATTCATTTCATTCCAGTGCTTATAATTCAGTCCCATATTCAATATGGAGGCCGACTGTCAACGTGTTTAGGTAGCAACATTCACATAGGCCGTCACAGAGCGGACCATCAACGTGAAGAACACTCGGGAAGATCGTTTTGATATTTACGCTGTTGGTGCGGCATCGGGGAATTTCGGACCGTGGCTTTCCGACCGTACTATGGGGCCATAGATACCGTGGCACTTTGGACCAACCAGTTTTGCGGAGTGTTATTTCCGATCAGGGCCTCCCGCACTGTTGATTTACGCCAGTCGCTCACCAGAAGCAGATGTGTCGTTACCGCCGGTCAGGACGTGTAGTTTCGCATGCTACTTGAGTTCTGTACACTGTAAGTAATGGAAATTACGACGACGAAAGGGAAGCCGTCTCCTCTCAAGGATGACCGTCGCTTTCAGGTGGACAAAAAAAGTGACGTGTATAGGAACTGGCTGTCCACGAACTAGCCGGCCGTGGTGGCCCTGCGGTTCTAGGCGCTGCAGTCCGGAACCGCGTGACCGCTGCGGTCGCAGGTTCGAATCCTGCCCCGGGCATGGATGTGTGTGATGTCCTTAGGTTAGTTAGGTTTAAGTAGTTCTAAGTTCTAGGGGACTGATGACCTCAGATGTTAAGTCCCATAGTGCTCAGAGCCATTTGAACCATTTGTATCCACGAACTACGAACGGAGTAAGTGCCGAGGCCCTTTTAAAAATTACAAATGGCAGAATGATGGCTGAACATTAGCATTCTTGCATAGCTGACAAAGCAGATGTGCAGATTAAAAAAGAATGCATAAATGCAGGAAAACAGTCTGATGAAAAGACAGAGCCTGTTCTCCGAATTTTTAAAAATGGTTCATATGGTTCTAAGCACTACGGGGCTTACCATCTGAAGTCATCAGTGCCCTAGACTTAGATACTACTTAAACTTAACTAACCTAAGGACATCACACACATCCATGCCCGAGACAAGATTCGAACCTGCGAGCGTAGCAGGCGCGCGGTTCCGGACTGAAGCGTCTACAATCGCTCGGCCACCACGGCCGGCCCGAATTTTTAACAGTGAATACAGACGTCCGATCCACATGTTACATCACAGTCAAAGGTGAATTTAAGGATCTGAAAGATAAAGGTTTAGTAAATTGAAGGTGGAGACGGGAAGAAAGTAATAATAACATTAGTATTCAATGAACTGTGGATGAAGCCCGACCAACAGGCATTACATGCATTGATCAAAAATGATAGTGCATTGAGAATGGCTAGTTTCTAGCTGAAATCTAGATCTGCCAATAAAAAATATCAAAAGGATGACTGATAGCTGAAATCTATTATTTACAAGTCCAGTAAAATCATCAGACGATCATTTCCAATTACAAAATGATCTAGAGAGAATTTCTTTATGGTGCGAAAAGTGGCAATTGGCACTAAACAAAGAAAAGTGCGAGGTCATCCACATGGGTACTAAAAGAAATCCGATAAATTTTGGGTATACGATAAATCGCACAAATCTAAGGGCTGTCAATTCGACTAAATACCTAGGAATTACAACTAAGACCAACTTAAACTGCAAAGACCACATAGATAATATTGTGGGGAAGGCGAAAGAAAGACTGCGCTTTGTTAGCCGGTCAACTGCTGTTTGTGTATGAGAAATCGGTTGGAAACTTTCCTCATGTCAGCACGTTGTAGGTGTCGCCACCGGCGCCAACCTTTTGTGAATGCTCTGAAAAGCTAATCATTTGCATATCACAGCACCTTCTTCCTGTCGGTTAAATTTCGCGTCTGTAGCACGTCATCTTCGTGGTACAGCAATTTTAATGGGTAGTAGTGTATCTCCAGTAGATCTGTCACGCAGGTGACATCCCGTGACATGTCTATGTTCGAAGTCACAGAGCTCTCGTAACGCACCTATCCTGCTGTTATAGCTTCACTACTGAGAACAAAATGCTGCCTGGCTACATTTATACTGGTGTGACCGCCTATAGTGTCATCTAGTGGTCAATACTACAGTACATGGGAGTGTCTGACCAGGAGCGGTAACGAGGGCTGTGAGCCGGCCGTGTTGAAGGACACGTCGTCCTCAGCTCGCAGGGCTGGGAGAGGGAGAGAGTGTTTGGCAGCTGGGTTGGTAGCCCTGGGACAGGGGCGTGGCCCCAGCTCCGGCCCGGCAGCCCAGCTGTGCGTGGGAGGCCAGTGGCGCAGTCGGCCACGGCACAGCCGGATCCCCGTGATCAATAAGGAGGCAGCCGGGCACCGGGCGAGCTCTGCCCTGCCCTGCCCTGGCCTAGCTGGACGCGCCCGGCCCGCGCCGGGGTCACGCTATCACACCCACACACACCTGCAGCCACGCCCGGGTCGATAACAGACACGCCGCCGTCACGTGGCGACCGCCACTCCACCGCACCACCACAACTCGTCAGCTCACCGTACAAACATTTGTCCACATTCCTCTACTACTATTTTCGTTAACCATCATTAGGGTCAAATATTTCTGGGGGTAGAAAAAATATTGATATGGATATAAGTTGCTATCGACATTTTCCATAAACGCTGGTATCGGCTATTACAGTAAAATCAGGGCTTGTACGAAGACGTACAGGCACTCGTTTTTTCCCTCGCTCCATTTGCGACTGCAGTAGCAGAGTATATGAGTAGTAGTGGTAGATGGCACCTTCCGCCATACACCGTACAGTACATTGCCTAGCACGAGGGGCGTTCACAGCTCGTGGTCTTGCGGTCGCGTTCTCGCTTCCCGAGCACGGAGTCCCGGGTTCGATTTCCGGCGGGGTCAGGTATTTACACCTGCCTCGAGATGACTGGGTGTTTGTGTTGTGCTCATCATTCTATCATCATTCATGAAAGTGGCGAGACTGGGCTGAGCACAGATTGGGAATTTTTTCGGGCGCTGATAACCGCGCAGTTGAGCGCCCCATCAACCAAACATCATCAACACTAACTAATACAACACATTTATGAAAGCAGATTAGTTTCATTGAGGATTCCAGTACACCGTTTTATTCCCCATTCTTTCGTTACAAAACCCTACTTTTCAATATAATCTCCGTTCAATGCGACGGTCTTACGCCACCTTACGCACCTGCCGTCGTAGAAGCACTAATTTTAGTTTAATAGCCATTAACAACGTTTATGAGCGTTTGGCGTCATTGGCCGGGAGGCCCCTTGCGGGGCAGGTCCGGCCACCTTGGTGCAGGTCTTATTACATTCGACGCCACACTGGCCGACCTGCGCGCCGGATGATAATGAAATCATGATGAAGACAGAACAACACCGAGTCCCTTACCGGAAAAAATCCCCGACCCAGCCGGGAATCGAACCCAGGCCCGTAGGACGGCAATCCGTCACGCTGACCGCTCAGGTATCGGAGGGGACACCAAAGTTTATGAAAGATACTAATTTAGATTACTGGCTACTAAAATTGCTACGCCACGAAGATGACGCGCTAAAGACGCGAAATTTAACCGACAGGAAGAAGATGCTGTGATATGCAAATGATTAGCTTTTTTTTTCTCTGTCAATGTCGTTTGAAAAAATCCGGAATTTGTTATGGGACACCGCGGAATATTCCTGCTTCAGCCCCTATAGTTTCATCAAATTCCGATAAGTGGCGGTGTTATGCGTACCATTCAAAATGGCGTCTGTAACGGAGGTGCGTTCCAAGTAGAAAGCTGTCATTGAATTTCTATAGGCGGAAAACCAAAGCATCGTAGATATTCGTAGGCGGTTGCAGAATATCTACAGAAACCTGGCAGTGAACAAAACCAGGGTGAATCGTTGGGCGAGGCGTCTGTCATCATCGCAACCAGGTTGCGCAAACCAGTCCGATCTTCTGCGTGCCGTACGCAGCTGTAACTTGTACAATGTTGGAACGTGCGGACACTCTCATTCGATGTGACCGACGGATCGCAATCGTATACCTCACTGTACAGCTGTACGTCTCTGTTGGTAGCCTAATGCTCACACACTCGTCCACCAATCGTGTGCCCTCTGGGTTCCTCGCCAACTAACAGAAGACCATAAAAAGCAACGAAATGAGGCTGATCATGACAATTTTTTGTCGAACATCGGCATAGTCGATGAAATATTGAATCATCACTTCGAACCGGAAACAAAACGGAAAACCATGGAGTGGTGGTACTCCACCTCCCCTTTGAAGAAAAAGTTCAAAGCCGCACCCTCAGCTGGTAGTCTTCTGGGACTATAAAGGGGTTATTCTGTTTCATGTCCTCCCCCATGGTGCAACGATCAGCTCCAAAGTGTATAGCGCTGCACTCACAAAACTGAAGAAACGATTTCAGTGCGTTCATCGTCACAAAAATGCAAACGAACGTCTCCTCCTCCGTGACAACGTAAGGCCTCACACACGTCTGTGCCCCCAAGAAGAGCTCGCAAAGGCTCATTGGGCTGTTCCTCCTCACACAGCTTACAGCCTGGATCTCGCACATCCAAACTTCCATTTGTTTGGGCCAATGAAGGATGCACTCCGCGGGAAGCAGTACGAGGATGATAGGGAGGTTACTGACGCAGCAAGACGTTGGCTCCAGCGTGGACCAGTAGAGTGGTACCATCAGATCATACAGGCAGAGCAGACAGGCCCTCTGAGTAAGGTGACGCAAGGCCGTCGCTTTCAACGAAGATTATGTTGAAAAGTAGGGTGTTTTAGTCAAAAGATTGGGGAATAATTGGTGTACTTGAATCCTGAATAAAACAAATGTGGGTCGGCCGCTGTGGCCGAGCGGTTCTAGGCGTTTCAGTCCGGAACATCGCGGCTGCTACGGTCGCAGGTTAGAATCCTGTCCCGGGCCTGGTTGTGTGTGATGTCCTTAGGTTGGTTAGGTTTAAGTAGTTCTAAGTCTAGGGGACTGATGACATCAGAAGTTAAGCCCCATAGTGCTTAGAGCCATTTGAACCATTTTTGAAAACAAACGTGCTTTCAGGAAAAAGTGTGTTGCATTAGATACTGAACGCCCCTCGTAAATCCACAAAGGTACTACTCAAGCCATTGTACAGCGTATGGCGGAAGGTACCGTCTACCACTACCAGTGCTATCATCTCCTATTGCATTCACAAATGGAGCGAGGGAAAAAACAACTGTCTGTACGCCTTCGTACAAGGCCTAATTTCTGTTGTCTTCGCGGTTCTTACAGGAAATGTACACTCCTGAGTCAAAACATTACGAGCACTGCCCACCACGACGTTGTGTGCTGCCTGGTGGTGCTGAGGGCACGTAACGGGGCAAGAGAAGCATATGCGTGGATCAGAGACGAATGGGAAATCACTGTATGGACGATAAGTGGCGCAAATGCGGAAATCCGTCGACTTAAATGACTTCGACAAAAGCCAGATTGTTGTGGCCCAGTGCCTGGGAGCAAGCGTCTCGGCAACGGCGAAGCTTGTCGGCTGTTGGTGTGCTACTGTCACGAGCATCTGTGGGAAGTGGTTGAAGAACGCTGACACCAAGTGCAGGCGATAGGTAGTTGGACGTCCATACCTCATCACAGAATACAGCGGTTGGAGGCTAAGGAGGGTAGGCAGCGATCTGTGGCAGATCTGACGACAGACTACAGTGCTGGCGGAGGCACAGGTGTTTGGGAGAGCACTGTTCAGTGCTAAGTGTTCAACATTGTGTTCTCCAGCAGAGGGCTCCTACGTGTTCCCATGTAGACCCAAAAACATCGTCAGTTACGACTATAGTGACATGGGATCATCGAGATTGGGCTGCAGAATAATGGAATCGTATCGCCTGATCAGATGAAACCCATTCATTGTGAACCCAGATCGATGGTCGTGCCCAGACACGCTGTGATACAGGCGAACGGCTGTTCGAAACATGCAGCACTTCACAGACACAGGTCGGTGAGAGAAGTATTATGCTATGGGGGACATTCTCCTGGGGCCCTATGCTGTATCATCCCTCCATTTAGCCGGTCGGTTCGGTATGCGAGCGCACCTAACGGTCTTGTTTTCGAAACAGAGCCCCAACATTATTCAGTAAGCATTTCGAAAGCGATCCCGAACGGTCCTAGTGAGCTGAAACGCTGTTCTCAGTTCTCCTCGCACCAGCCAATGAGAAGCAATCTGCCTCAGATCCGCGCATGCGCACTGCAGCGCCACAGTGGCACGAACTCGAAGCAGCTAGCAGCCGACACAGGCATGCTATACTTCTCAATACCGAAAAGTGTGGTTAGAGTACGTAATACTGTTAAAATTTCGCTGCCCATGGGCTTCCATGAATGCACGATAACGATAGAATATTAACTGTGTTCAGGACGCTGTCGTAAACCTCACATTATGTCATTTTATTATCATTCACATTGACGTCTTGTTTTGGATTTTACGTTTCGGAATATGAGTTAGGAATGGAGTTTAGGACCATACTATACAAATACATCTATAGAAACACCCGAAAAATTCGTCACTTTTTTCTGTTTTCCGTCGTTCCCTAGTTGCTTCAAAATTCATGGAGGTACATTCCGTCCATGCAACTAATCGAAGGCAGTTTCTTTATTGCCATTAGCGTTTCGTTTCCTTTATTCGTGATGATGCTTCACACATAAAAGAAGCGAAATGCGTATGGGAATAAACTGCATTCAATTAGTTGCATAGACGGAACACATCTCCAACAGCCCGAAAAATTGTTTAAGAGAGTGTCAAAGAATAAGAAGATGCGCAGAATGTGGTTTTAGCTCGCTGCTAGAGATCAAAATGATGAAGAAGCCTACTTCCCTATATGATACATCAACGATTTGGTTCATAAAAACAAAATTTAAAAAATCGCCTTTTCGAAAGCGTGTGGCGAATGCAGCTATAGTTTATAACATACGTCTGATGAATCAAAATGTTTCATATATGGTGGTATAGTCTGAAAATATTGTGGCGGGAACCTTTCATCTCTGTTTACTGTTGTTAAAGATTCGATTGAAGATAAATACTTGTGACAAGCTAAACTATAAAGACGACTGCTGTTAGTCTCATTCGCAGTAATTTACGTTGTGCTCTTCCTATCCGATCACACTCGGAAATCGCTACGTATTCTGAAAAAAATTGTCAATTGTTTTTGACAAGAAGAAGTATGTCACTGGCCGTTGTTTCACGCTCAGTAATTTTATCTTTCATTTCTTGAACATTTCGAAGTCACGAAATCGGAGATACTCGTTACTGAGAATGTGTGCTCTCGCGTGTAAATTACAACGAATATTTCAGAAAAATGCTTAACTTTGACGATCAACGAAGTCAGAGAATACGTTGAAAACACAAAGAGGAAAAAAATATATATTTTCGCATCAAGTTCGTCGCCTTACCAACTCCGCTACTACAGCTTGTATGCTACTAGTGCTTACTTTATGTAATTTCAATGGAGAGAGACGCACGCTGACTTCGTTGTCAAATGATGCGGACGTAAGCCATAAATGCATCAGATCTGGAAGGTTTCGCATATCAGGTTTCACAAAATTCCTTTGCATTGTTACTTATAAATTTTAAACGCGTTTGGATAATTAATAAGTAAACCATGTGCGGAAAAGAGTACGCGAAGACACTAGTAATTTCAACTAATGTTCATGTAATATACCTAAGCAGAGCTGATATCTTGACATTTAATGATCTTTAAACTCTTAATTGCATAAAATAACAAGTATTTTGAGAGAATATTGACTGAAAACTTTTTTTATGTTGTAATCATTCACAGTAACAACCTAACCTAACCACACTTCTAACAAAGGAAAATAGTCTAGATCAATTCACTTTCCAACCGGACGCATCCTGTGGTGATTCTTTAGCAACACAATCACTAAATACAAAGCTAAAACCGCTCAATATGTTTAAAATAACAAATTATAGGTGTAAATAAACCACAGCTAACCGAACGACAGGGCTATACCGAAATCCAAAACTTTCGGTACGATTGCGGAAAAATCGGCGGGAGCACCGTTCGGTAACAGGTCTCAGAAGCTTACTGAATAGGAAATTCGGATAAAGAAGCGAAAATGACGTCACTACCGAGACTAAATTACTGCACCGATCGGTATGAACGATATAGAATACGACCCCTGGGCTTCCATGGGACCTGAGGTAGTAATCAAAGGCGCTGTGACAGCTGTGGACTACATGAACATTATTATGGAGCAGATGTAACCCATTATGCTTGATGCCTTCCCCAACAGCGATGGAGTCTTACAGCACCAATAACTGTTCGTGTCACATGGAATGGTGCTGCAACTGTTTGTGGAGCATGATGGTGAACTCACGTTGATGTCTTGGTCATCAAATTCGGCTCATCTGAATCCGATGAAGCCCAACCAGGCCACTGTCAGGTGCCAACTCTGCGCCTACAAACCAACTGCCTGTAAATTAGAGGAAGTGTGTGACCTGTGTGTAGGCGTCTGTTACCACAAACCTCTGGAAACCTATCAAGTACTTGTCGAATCCATGGCACGAAAAATCACTGCTGAACCGAGTTCCAGAGGTGGACCAACACCCTTTTAAGTAGGTGGTCATAATGTTTTGGCTCATCGGTGTATGTGAGTGGCTGGGGAATCCTTCTACAGCCACCTGCAAATGCCTGTTCTCTGTTATATCCGAATTATACGATATATGATCACGTATAAGGTGAGTGTGTGATGATGTTATAAAGCTTAAAGAGTTAATGTATCAACTTGAGGTCATGGGCACTGGTGTAGAAACGACTGAATCGAAAGTTGTAGGCAGGAATCGTTCTGATACCTCCGACAGTGGAATGTTGTTAGCCGGCCGCTGTGACCGAGCGGTTCTAGGCGCTTCAGTCCGGAACCGCACTGCTGCTACGGTCGCAGGTTCGAATTCTGCCTCGGGTATGGATGTACGTGATATCCTTAGGTTGGTTAGGTTTAAGTAGTTCTACGTCTAGGGGACTGATGACCTCAGGTGTCCCATAGTGCTCAGAGCCATTTCAACCGTTTTTTGTTGTTAAGACTGTGGGGTAGGTAAATTTCATAGGTGACAGTATGGACCAAAAGAAGGAAAAAATATCTGGTAAACATGGGTTGTAAAGTGCATATCTTAAGAGTTATGAGCACGTGTTCATCACTGCTAGCGTGAAACATCTCTTCTACTGAAGAAGTGCCCATAGCTCTTGAGGCAAGGTAAGGCTTTAGAGCCCAGATTTAATGGGCACTTTTTACTTGTTTTGGTACCGAGCGAGGTGGCGCAGTGGTTAGTACACTGGACTCGCATTCCGGAGGATGACGGTTCAAATCCGCGTCCGGTCACCCTGATTTATTTTTCCCGAGATTTCCCTAAAGAGCTTTAGGCAAATGTCGGGATGGTTTCTCTGAAAAGGCACGGTCGACTTCCGTTTCTAATCCGATGGGACAGATGACGTCGTAGTTTGGTCCTCTCCCGCAAATCAACCAACCAAGTTGTTTTGGTCCATCTACCTTCTTCAAAAATACGGAAAGCAAAGAGTTTGCAGTAGAAGACATCCATTGTCAGACATATTTGTTTATACCGTTCGCCCGGGCATTTCCGGACCAGGGTCGCTTACGTCAAATTGACACATTTACCCTTCTCCGTATAATTAATTGTTCCATTCAACACTTTTATTTATTCTCGAATCAGAAACATACAAATTTACAGTAACCATACACATCAATAAATATGTACATATATATACACAAATTGTATTTATATTACATGTGCCCAGTACTTTGCAACCTCCAAGGCGCTTGGAGTGGCTTGCAGGAGATCAATCTTCGTGCAGGATGTAGGGCACAAAAGGCACTGGAGCATGTGGCTTGTGGTTTGTTCTTGTTCACAATCACAGGACGTATCTTCTGTTATGAAGCCCCATCTCTTCAGATTGTCTCTGGATCGTCCAACTCCTGATCGTAATCTGTTTAAAGATTTCCACACCAGCCAGCTCTCGTTGTGTCCAGGTGGCAGTTCCTCAGCTTCTGGCGTCTGCAGATGAGGCGTCGACTTCTTCCATAACTCCAGCCTCGCCTTCTCTGGTGAAATGGTGAGCTTCTCGGATGTTCTCAGGAAGCTCTTTCGCGATCTCAGCCGTTGCTGTGGTGGATTATGTCCATGCAATGGATGGGCACTGTCCTGTTCCACTTTCAGTCGCTCCTTGTTGGCAGCCACTGTTAAAAAAAAAATGGTTCAAATGGCTCTGAGCACTATTGGACTTAACATCTGTGGTCGTCAGTCCCCTAGAACTTAGAACTACTTAAACCTAAATTGAGAATGCGCTAGGTGACGATCAGTTTGGCTTTAGAAAAAGTAAAGGGACGAGAGAGGCAATTCTGACGTTACGGCTAATTATGGAAGCAAGGCTAAAGAAAAATCAAGACTTTTCATAGGATTTGTCGACCTGGAAAAAGCGTTCGACAATATAAAATGGCGCAAGCTGTTCGAGATTCTGAAAAAAGTAGGGGTAAGCTATAGGGAGAGACGGGTCAACAACCAAGAGGGAATAATAAGAGTGGACGATCAAGAACGAAGTGCTCGTATTAAGAAGGGTGTAAGACAAGGCTGTAGCCTTTCGCTCCTACTCTTCAATCTGTACATTGAGGAAGCAATGATGGAAATAAAAGAAAGGTTCTGGAGTGGAATTAAAATAATAGGTGAAAGGATATCAATGATACGATTCGCTGATGACATTGCTATCCTGAGTGAAAGTGAAGAAGAATTAAATGATCTGCTGAACGGAATCAACAGTGAGTACACAGTACGGTTTGAGAGTAAATCGGAGAAAGACGAAGGTAATGAGAAGTAGTAGAAATGACAACAGCGAGAAACTTAACATTAGGATTGATGGTCACGAAGTCAATGAAGTTAAGGAATTCTGCTACCTAGGCAGTAAAATAACCAATGACGGACGGAGCAAGGAGGACATCAAAAGCAGACTCGCTATGGCAAAAAAGGCATTTCTGGCCAAGAGAAGTCTACTAATATCAAATATCGGCCTTAATTTGAGGAAGAAATTTCTGAGGATGTACGTCTGGAGTACGGCATTGTATGGTAGTGAAACATGGGCTGTGGGAAAACCAGAATAGAAGAGAATCGAAGCATTTGAGATGTGGTGCTATAGACGAATGTTGAAAATTAGGTGGATTGATAAGGTGAGGAACGAGGAGGTTCTACGCAGAATCGGAGAGGAAAGGAATATGTGGAAAACACTGATAAGGAGAAGGGACAGGATGATAGGACATCTGCTAAGGCATGAGGGAATGACTTCCATGGTACTAGAGGGAGCTGTAGAGGGCAAAAACTGTAGAGGAAGACAGAGATTGGAATACGTCAAGCAAATAATTGAGGACGTAGGTTGCAAGTGCTACTCTGCGATGAAGAGGTTAGCACAGGAAAGGAATTCGTAGCGGGCCGCATCATACCAGTCAGTAGACCGATGACAAAAAAACTAACTAACCTAAGGACATCACACACGTCCATGCCCGAGGCAGGATTCGAACCTGCGACCGTAGCTGTCACGCGGTTACAGACTGCAGCACCTAGAACCGCACGGCCACACCGGCCGGTGGCGTATCCATGGTGGCGCTATTCCAGCCAGGCAGTAGAGCTTATCAGTTGGGGTAGGTCTTAAGCAACCTGTGATCAATCTGCAGGTTTCGTTGAGAGCAATGTCTACTTGTCTGGCATGAGATGACCTGCACCAGACTGGAGAAGCATATTCATCAGTAGAAAAGCATAGTGCCATTGCATTCAGCACTGTTCTTTATCGGTAGGAAGGCTATTTTCCTGTGATGAAAAACTGAAAATAAGCTCGCAGAAGGTTAAAATTATAAAATTAAAGAGTCCACTGGTACGCGAATACTGGAATATCAGACTCGGTATGGCTCGGTCGGGGTGTACACGGCGTAAAATATTTCACTTCGGCCAGTGTGTTCGTGACGCCCGGCCTGACCGCTGCCAGATGTGGCAAGACGTGGCCAATCGATGCAGCCGGAGCCCGGCGACCCGGCCAGTCCCAGCCGCTCCGCTCCCACTGAATGGACCCGCCGCACGTGAATGGAGCCAAAACGTCGCGTCGCGTCGCATCTCCACTGATTGCCGCTGCCCCCGCTAGCCACGTCGGCCGTTTTAAGACTCACCTAACCTCGCTGCGGTCTCCGGGTCAATATTAACCGCAATCGAGTTTGTTCGTCCTCAACTCTTTTTAAATAAAAAAACAAGTACGAGGGCCATTCAATAATTAAAAGGACAAATTGGTATGGAGAAAAAAGCTTTTTTTTTTACAAAACAATACTTTTTCTTCTAAAAAATTTTTCTTTTTAAAATTCAGTCTTGATGGCACCACATATGCTACAAGAACGTAGGTGACCGGTTTCGGTCATATCACATGACCATCATCAGACCTGTAATTTAATTTAGAAAGTAATATAAACCTTACTAGCTTGACAATAAAATATGACAAAATGCTTATAAGGATAAAATACAATAAGACTTGTTATACCCAAAGAAAGCAGGTGTTGACAGACGTGAAAATTACCGAACTTTCAGTTTAATAAGTCACAGCTGCAAAATACTAACGCGAATGCTTTACAGACGAATGGAAAAACTGGCAGAAGCCGACCTCGGGGAAGATCAGTTTGGATTCCGTAAAAATGTTCGAACACGTGAGGCAATACTGACCCTACGACTTATCTTAGAAGAAAGATTAAGGAAAGGCAAACCTACGTTTCTAGCATTTGTAGACTTAGAGAAAGCTTTTGACAATGTCGACTGGAATACTCTCTTTCAAATTCTGAAGGTGGCAGGGGTAAAATACAGGGAGCGAAGGTTATTTACAATTTGTACAGAAACCAGATGGCAGTTATAAGAGTCGAGGGGTATGAAAGGGAAACAGTGGTTGGGAAGGGAGTGAGAGAGGGTTGTAGCCACTCCCCGATGTTATTCAATCTGTATATTGAGCAAGCAGTAAAGGAAACAAAAGAAAAATTCGGAGTAGGAATTAAAATCCATGGAGCAGAAATAAAAACTTTGAGGTTCGCCGATGACATTGCAATTCTGTCAGAGACAGCAAAGGACTTGGAAGAGCAGTTGAACGGAATGGACAGTGTCTTGAAAGGAGGATATAAGATGAACATTAACAAAAGCAAAACGAGGATAATGGAATGTAGTCGAATTAAGTCGGGTGATGCCGAGGGAATTAGATTAGGAAATGAGACACTTAAAGTAGTAAATGAGTTTTGCTATTTGGGGAGCAAAATAATTAATGCTGGCCGAAGTAGAGAGGATATAAAATGTAGACTGGCAATGGCAAGGAAAGCGTTTCTGAAGAAGAAAAATTTGTTAACATCGAGTATTGATTTAAGTGTCAGGAAGTCGTTTCTGAAAGTATTTGTATGGAGTGTAGCCATGTATGGAAGTGAAACATGGACGATAACTAGTTTAGACAAGGAGAGAATAGAAGCTTTTGAAATGTAGTGCTACAGAAGAATGCTGAACATTAGATGGGTAGATCACATAACTAATGAGAATGTTTTGAATAGAATTGGGGAGAAGAGGAGTTTGTGTCACAACTTGACTAGAAGAAGCGATCTGTTGGTAGGACATGTTCTGAGGCATCAAGGGATCACCAATTTAGTACTGGAGGGCAGCGTGGAGGGTAAAAATCGTAGAGGGAGACCAAGAATGAGTACACGAAGCAGATTCAGAAGGATGTAGGCTGCAGTACGTACTGGGAGATGAAGAAGCTTGCACAGGATAGAGTAGCGTGGAGAGCTGCATCAAACTAGTCTCAGGGCTGAAGACCACAACAACAAAACAGGTGACCGGTTTCGGTCATATCACATGACCATCATCAGACCTGTAATTTAATTTAGAAAGTAATAGAAACCTCACTAGATTGACAATAAAATATGACAAAATGCTTGTAAGGATAAAATACAATAAGACTTGTTAGACACATGGCATCCTTCGAAGATGGTAGGTGGAGCACTCTTCTCAGCTGCAGTCATGTCAACTGGTGCCAGCAACTGACGGGCATGCGCTTAAATACGAAGATGCTCCGCCTATCTCTTCTCCCTCTACCTCACGTCAACCAATCAGTGTAAATCAGGTTCACATAATCGTCAAAACGTAATAAAAAACAAAGTACAATAATAATATAAAAATAGTGATGTAGAAAATATCTCTTTACAACCATGGAACTAGGCCTACTTAAATGTTGTTGTTGTTGTGGTCTTCAGTCCTGAGACTGGTTTGATGAGCTCTCCATGCTACTCTATCCTTCTTCATCTCCCAGTACCTACTGCAGCCTACATCCTTCTGAATCTGCTTAGTGTATTCATCTCTTGGTCTCCCTCTACGATTTTTACCCTCCACGCTGCCCTCCAGTTGGTGATCCCTTGATGCCTCAGCATATCTCCTACCAACCGATCCCTTCTTCTAGTCAAGTTGTGCCACAAACTGCTCTTCTCCTCAATTGTATTCAATACCTTCTCATTAGTTATGTCATCTACCCATCTTATCTTCAGCATTCTTCTGTAACACCACATTTCGAAAGCTTCTATTCTCTTCTTGTCTAAACTATTTATCGTCTATGTTTCACTTCCATACATGGCTACACTCCATACAAATACGACTTCGTGACAAATCTATACTCAATATTAACAAATTTCTCTCTCACCTGTTTTGTTGTTGTGGTCTTCAGCCCTAAGACTGGTTTGATGCAGCTCTCCACGCTACTCTATCCTGTGCAAGCTTCTTCATCTCCCAAGGCCATCAGTAGTTCTAATGGACTGTTGTCTACTCCCGGGGCCTTGTTTCGACTTGGTCTTTCAGTGCTCTGTCAAACTCTTCACGCAGTATCATATCTCCCATTTTATCTTCATCTACATATTGTATAAAATATCAATTAAAAGCTTTAAAATAACTGTACAGATGATGTATACTCAGTGTGCCCTCTATGGGCTAAGGTGGTATTACCACAATGGTTTCAAAGTCAGCAATGTTGTGAAGGTCTTTGGCATTGCGGCATCATATCGATATGTGAGTTGTGACTCGACTGCAAGTATACACCTATGCTAGATTCAGTCTGTCTGTCTTATATTAACTTTATTTGCCACTGGTGATATATGTAATAATGGAATGATCAACTGCAGAGTGCTATGATATTACATACACTTTTTGAAATGTCATAAAACTGATTTATTAAAAATGGAGTCTAATTTCGTATTATTTCTAGTTGGAAGTTTAATATTGTGATATAAATATTTACGTACTGTTCTAAGGTACATTTCTGCCATGGATACAACTGGGTACTATGATTTCCTGAACAAATGAGTAAGTACGTGTTAGAATTTCGTCAAAGAGACCATAAAAATGTTTTTCACGAAAATCCAACTGTTCATTGAGAAACACTGACGGTTCATCTCGATAATGGGCATATATCTCGATCTCCTCCAAAATATTTAATAATAAGCCTTTATTAGCGTAATGAAGGACTTGCAAATTCTGTTGTACCATCCCTTCTGCATGCCTGTTAAAAGTTATGTGATGGCCGAAGACTGATTTTTCTCATGTGGTACCTGAAGTATGTTCTCTTCTTTTCAAAATAATCTCCTTGAACATTTATGCACTTGTTCCAAAGGGGTACAAGCTTTTTTTATTCCGGATGCAAGCACTATCTTGACGTTTGAACCAGTTTCCCCCCAAACTTTTTCACGTCTTCGTTGTCCTGGAACCTCTTCCCACGTAATGACTCCTTCAGTGCACCAAACAAATAGAAATCACTAGGCGGTAAATCAGGACTGTAAGGGTAACAGGCAGGACTTCCCAGCCCATTTTGTCGATGGTTTCACGGGTTAGTTGAGCAATATGAGGACGTGCGTTGTCTTGCTGGAGACTCACACATCTCCTCTGAGATCCACGACGTCTCTCCCTCATGGCTGGCTTCACCTTGTTTAAAAGCAAATCCGAGTAGTATTGGCTGCTCTTCGAGATAATCACAAAAACCTGGACCATCATCATCCCAAAACACCGTCAACATGACTTTTCCTGCTGATGCTTGGGTTTTGAATTTTTTCTTGACAGGTGAGTTGGTGTACATCCACTCCACGCTATGTCTTTTCGATTCTGGCTCATAATAGTGAGCCCAAGTTTCATCACAAGTTAAAATTTTGTTGTGGAAGTGCTGACCTTCTCTTTCATAACGTTCGTTTAGTTCTGTGCACACTCTCAATCTTGTTTCCTTGTGTAACCGCGTCAACTCCTTTGAGACACATCTTGCACATGTTTTGTGGAATTCAGCTTGTTACAGATAATGTTATGAATTGTACCAGTACTAACTTGAACCTTATCAACTATCATTTCCACAGTCACAAGGTGGTCGGCACGAATAATGTCGTCAGTTCGATTTTCAAGCGAGGAAGTTGAAACTGCAACTCGTCGGCCAGAACGGTGTTCGTCAGTCACTGGGCCGCGCGGGATTAGCCGAGTGGTTTAGGGCGCTGCAGTCATGGACTGTGCGGCTGGTCCCGGCGGAGGTTCGATTCCTCCCTCGGGCATGGGTGTGTGTGTTTGACCTTAGGATAATTAAGTAGTGTGTAAGCTTTGGGACTGATGACCTTTGCAGTTAAGTCCCATAAGATTTCACACACATTTGTACTTTTTTTTTTTTTTTTTTTTGTCAGTCACTGAGTCGCAACCAGTTTTGAACTGGTCTGCTCACTTGTAAACATTTGCACGATTCACACAATCTTCATCGTAACCTACAGTACTACTACAGTATACATATGCACTGGTTTCTCGCCTTCAGAAAGTAAAAAAAACTAGCAGAACGTTGCGCAACTAATGTGGACGTTTCAAGCGGCTATAAACAAAACAATGTTGATACGTCAGCTGATTAGGGCTCATCCCAGTGATGCCAACTTAAAGCTATAGAAGTACCAAACTTGCCCTACTAACAGTTTTTTCCCCAGACCAATTTGTCTCATTAATTATTGAATGACCCTCGTAATAGAGAGTGTATTACCACCTTTTGTGACTGCAGTAAATGTCAAAATCGTAAGCATGGCTGCGGAACACCAACTGTGTAAAAAGGAAGAGGTTGAAAAATCAATCAGTTGCAAATAAAGGTTTATTAGTTCACTGTGCTACATAAATGAATTACGGGTTTTATATTTAATGTATACCTCTAAAATTGTTGCCGTTGTTAGTGGCTTTCTGTAAGAAATTGTCATATTGCTTTAATGTAAAACTATGCTACTTAACACCAGCAAGACGCAGTGCTTACGCGCATGTATATAGCGCCCACTGCTTTATCATTTTTATCGCTTAAGTTTCCGTAATGTTAAGCGGAAGTTGGTTCTTGTTAGTGAGCTTGTTTTAGCTTATATTTGCTCTTCTTTCCTCATGCATCTCTAACGGCGATCTTTTGTAAACAGAACTCTACCCTCTGCACTTTCAATTTATGTACAATGTTACTTGCCAGTATACGTAAAGTACGTCTGTAAATCTATTATACTCTTAACAGCCTCGTAGAGGAAATTTCATACTTACTTTTTTATAAAATGCTGTTTTTCAACACAATCAAAACGCAGTTGTTACGCCCATGTATTTAGCGCCCTCTGCAGCCCAATTTTTCCTGGTCGCTTGAGCCTGGACATTTGTAGCAGTTGGCCTTAGTCTCTGGCATAAAGTACATGTAACTTATGCAAACGTTTTCTCCTATGACGCCCATTACGATTTTGTGTTGACAGGAGCCTCTATCTATGGTCATTTAACAAATGAGTATTGTTTCTGAAGTACGATATATGTAATCTGGCGCTATCTAAATCCGCGGCTTGCAATAATTATTCTTTGATCAATTTTGTGTATGACAAGAGCCGCTCGGTTTCATTTAATCTATTGTGCCATCAGGTGATGTAATAAGTGAGTACATTTACCTCACAAATATTTTTCTATTAATATTTTATTATGCTCGCAAAAATAATTTTTAATTAATGGCGTGTGACGAGGGCCTCCCGTCGGGTAGACCGATCGCCTTGTGCAAGTCTTTCCATTTGACGCCACTTCGGCGACTTGCGCGTCGATGGGGATGAAATGATGATGATCAGGACAGGACCACACAACACCTGAGCGGAGAAAATCTCCGACCCAGCCGGGAATCGAACCCGGGCCCTTAGGATTGACAGTCTGTCGCGCTGAAGCCCCTTTTTTTTATTTCATTTTGTTCGCGTCTGTGCGTTGCATCTGCTCGGGGCGGACGTCGTAAGACATCCATTTAAGTTCGTTGTTGATGGATCAACTCTTTTTTTTTTTTTTTTTTTTTTAACAGAGGGTAGCTAACCCTCTGACCGAACACGCTGAGCTACCGTGCCGGCACCACTAAGCTACCAGGGGCGGACAAAATAATGTTGTAACTGGTGTACACATTTTTAGGAAATTGGAAATTTGTGGTACGTTCCTATGAGACCAATCTGCTGAGGTCATCGGTCCCTAGGCTACACACTACTTAATGTAACGTAATCTAACTTAACGCTAAGGACAACACACACACCCATGCCCGAGGACGGACCTGAACCTCCGACGGGGGGAGCCGCGCGAACTGTGGCAAGGCCCGCGGCTACCCCGCGCGGCACGCATTTTTAGGGCCACTACCTCTGAAGAAGATATTTTTACAAATACCGAAACCATGGTCAAGGGCTAATAAACCTTCATTTGCAACTGGTTGGCTGATTTTACAACCTCTTGTAATGAAAGTCTTATTTGTTATTTAGGACATACGCGTTTAGCTTTATTTCAAACCATCTCGTTGGCCACTGTACCAAAGTAGTTTTCCTTACAAATATGTTTTCGAAGATCGTAAACAGTTCCCACGTTTTAAATTACTACCATTAAACAGTATTAAATTACAATTAATATGCACAAATATTTGTTTCCTATTTCGTTTCCAACCTTCGACACACAGATAGTCTATTTCGGTACACTGAGCTTTCACTGACACTCAGTATATTTTCCTTTTCATATCATATAGATCCTCTTACTAGTCGACCACAGTTTTATTTCAGCTAGGAGTGAGGACACTGCAGTCGGCTTATCTGGAGTCTTGATCAGGATACTTCACTAGTACACGCTAAACCACTTGATTGTGTATGTGTGGAAACGGAAGTTTACGGAAAGTATACCATCGCTGGTGATAGTGCACCTTCACTGCTCCATTTAGTGAAACTGGATTACTGATTCCAGTTCCGTCAAACTATACACATTCTACATCTAACATATATACTCCGCAAGTCACCCAACCTTGTGTGGCGGAGGGCATTTTACGTGCCACCGCATTACCTCCCCTTCCTGTTCCAGTCGCGTATGGTTCGTGGGAAGAACGACTGCCGGAGAGCCTCCGTGCGCGCTCGAATCTCTCTAATTTTACATTCGTGATCTCCTCGGAAGCTATAAGTAGGGGGAAGCAATATATTCGATACCTCATGCAGAAACGTACCCTCTCGAAACCTGGACAGCAGGCTACACCGCGATGCAGAGCGCCTCTCTTGCAGAGTCTGCCACTTGAGCTTGCTGAACATCTCCGTAACGCTATCACGCTTGCCAAATAACCCTGTGACGAAACGCGCCGCTCTTCTTTGGATCTTCTCTATCTCCTCTGTCAACCCGACCTGGTACGGATCCCACACTGATGAGCAGTACTTACGTATAGGTCGAACGAGTGTTTCGTAAGCCATCTCCTTTGTTCATCGACTATATTTTCTAAGAACTCTCCCAATGAATCTCAACCTGGTACCCGCCTTACCAATAATTAATTTTATATGATCATTCCACTTCAAATCGTTCTGTACGCATACTTCCAGATATTTTACAGAAGTAACTGCTACCAGTGTTTGTTCCTCTATCATATAATCATACAATAAAGGATCCTTCTTTCTACGCATTCGCAATACATTACATTTGTTTATGTTAAGGGTCAGTTGCCACTCCCTGCACCAAGTGCCTATCCGCTGCAGATCTTCCTGCATTTCGCTGCAATTTTCTAATGCTGCAACTTCTCTGTATACTACAGCATCATCCGCGAAAAGCCGCATGGAACTTCCGACACTATCTACGAGGTGCATTCAAGTTCTAAGGCCTCCGATTTTTTTTCTCCGGGCTGGAAAGAGATAGAAACATGCGCATTGTTTTAAAATGAGGCCGCGTTCATTGTCAATATGTCCCAGAGATGGCAGCACCATACGGCAGATGGAATTTTACCGCCAGCAGCGAGAATGAGAACTGTTTTAAATACTTAAAATGGCGACGTTTTCCTTACTTGAACAGCGTGCAATCATTCGATTTCTGAATTTGCGTGGTGTGAAACCAATTGAAATTCATCGACAGTTGAAGGAGACATGTGGTGATGGAGTTATGGATGTGTCGAAAGTGCGTTCGTGGGTGCGACAGTTTAATGAAGGCAGAACATCATGTGACAACAAACCGAAACAACCTCGGGCTCGCACAAGGGTCTGACGACACGATAGAGAAAGTGGAGAGAATTGTTTTGGGGGATCGCCGAATGACTGTTGAACAGATCGCCTCCAGAGTTGGCATTTGTGTGGGTTCTGTGCACACAATCCTGCATGACGACCTGAAAATGCGAAAAGTGTCATCCAGGTGGGTGCCACGAATGCTGACGGACGACCACACGGCTGCCCGTGTGGCATGTTGCCAAGCAATGTTGAAGCGCAACGACAGCATGAATGGGACTTTCTTTTCGTCGGCTGTCACAATGGATGAGACGTGGATGCCATCTTTCAATCCAGAAACAAAGCGCCAGTCAGCTCAATGGAAGCACACAGATTCACCGCCACCAAAAAAATTTCGGGTAACTGCCAGTGCTGAAAAAATGATGGTGTCCATGTTCTGGGACAGCGAGGGCGTAATCCTTACCAATTGCGTTCCAAAGGGCACTACAGTAACAGGTGCATCCTACGAAAATGTTTTGAAGAACAAATTCCTTCCTGCACTGCAACAAAAACGTCCGGGAAGGGCTGCGCGTGTGCTGTTTCACCAAGACAACGCACCCGCACATCGAGCTAACGTTACCCAACAGTTTCTTCGTGATAACAACTTTGAAGTGATTCCTCATGCTCCCTACTCACCTGACCTGGCTCCTAGTGACTTTTGGCTTTTTCCAACAATGAAAGACACTCTCCGTGGCCGCACATTCACCAGCCGCGCTGCTATTGCCTCAGCGATTTTCCAGTGGTCAAAACAGACTCCTAAAGAAGCCTTCGCCGCTGCCATGGAATCATGGCGTCAGCGTTGTGAAAAATGTGTACGTCTGCAGGGCGATTACGTCGAGAAGTAACGCCAGTATCATCGATTTCGGGTGAGTAGTTAATTAGAAAAAAAAATCGGAGGCCTTAGAACTTGAATGCACCTCGTACTAGGTCATTTATATATATTGTGAAAAGCAATGGTCCCATCACTTTCCCTGTGGCACGTTACATTGACTAGGTATAGTGACGTATCACCAGTGAACGTATACTTTCACTGCCACGAGATAACGAATGTGGACAACGGTTGTAATAACAAAATGTTGGAAAGCAGCGATCTGAACGCTGCCGCATTCTTTGCGTTTGTTCTTCTAAGCACTTGTACGCTTCAGTTCTGTGTTTTTTAATAGCACGAGTTGACTCGTCAAAATCAGTCAGGCAGTAGTCATTATTGTCAGGAATACGTTCTTTCTCGCTGTTCTCAACCTCTGTTCCTGTTGGTATGTTATCCTCATGCAACGCAGATTTACTGTGATCATTATCCCGCAACGTTCCACTTCCTGTCTCACTGCTAACACTAACTTGATTAATTACATTTTCAGGGCCATCAATGTTTCAGGAGGTAAACTTGTTAAAGACAACCATGTTTAGGAGGGCAGCCAACAACGCTTCGTACGGAGATCTTTTAATTCTAAAATGTGCAGCGCTATTTTTCATTAACTGCACAAATCTTAATGCACGGCTCCACTCCGCTCCTGCATCCATGTAGTTAGCTTATTTTCTATGTCTTGATTTGTTCGCTCTACGCTGCCTTGGCTCTAACTGTGTCTATGTTTACCGTGGACAATCTTAAAACTGGGCCATAGTTCAGTTAAGCTGCTCATTATTTTGCTAACGAACTCTCTACCATTGTCAGACTGCAATACTGAGGGAGGGCCTAATAACATAAAAATGTCAATAATGTCCAGCTATTTTGAACTTCAGTGGCCTGAGAACAACGAATTTAGTGAGGTGGTTCTAATAAACCATTACGAATTTGTAATCTCCATCTGGCTGCGATTGGCAGTCGATGAAATCAACTTGGCATCTGGAATTTAGCTCCTTGAAACTGCTATTCCTTTTTTCTGAGCTTTTTGCTTTTGTAAACAAGGCTTACACAAACTAAGATAAATCTGGACATCGCTGTATGTTATATTACAGAACTTTGACAAGAATTTCATCATTCAGTCGCGTCCATCGTGGCCAGTCATTACACGAGCATCATGCAGAATACCATACAGTTCTTAGCTTCTTCAGTTATAGGTTGTATTAATTTGGTTACTCCATTCACTACCAGCACTTTATATCTCTTCAAAAACTTGTAGCCATTGCCGTCCCTCTTTCGTTCACATTTTAGTGATTTAGCCTTGCTGATAAGTGACTCGTACCTTTCTTTATCCATGAAGGCAGACTTATAAGTGAGATTTCCCCGTTCCACTCTAACACGTTCGTAGAACTTCAGTGATTCAACTGTAGCTGCACTGATGTGAGCCGTAATTGCACTACTGTCAAACACAGCTGCACTACTGTAAACCGTAACTTCATTTCTTTCAACCATAACTGCACTGCTGTATAACATAACAATAACGAGCTGACGACAACTACATTCATGCTGATGCGTGGTAGCATTATTGGACTCACCGTTAATAACGCGGGAGCAGCGATGGTACAGTTTCACTAGAGGATAATATGCTACTGAACACATTCCCTAGCCTAGTACACTGACGGTTCATCTTCAATAGTGGATGTGTTTTTTTCAGTTTATGGTAAGCTCTCACTGACTATTTTAGTGATGGTGTACATCGACTAGGGAAGGTTTACCTTCGCTAATCTTCCACTTCCACTACAATAGATGCACAACTGTCCTGGAAGCATTCGCAATGCAATGCGTTCTGCTTAGCGAAGTGGCGCATTGATTAGCACACAGAATTTGCATTCTGCAGGACGGCGGTTCAAATACGCGCGCGGCCATCCAGATTTCGGTTTTCCATGATTTCCCTAAATCAGTTAAGGGGAGACGAAAGGCAATTTTTATCGCTATTCTGCCAATGCTATTTTACCCTTTGAATAGGTACACTTTTCAAAAGAATTATAAGTGATAAAGCAATGAAATTTTTACTGCATATCTATAATATATATGCCTCAATTTACAAGTAAAATGAACATAATATCTCTTATGGTTTTGAAGAAGAAAAATTTATTCTTTCACTAGTAAAATTTAACATTTTTTGTACATTAATTACTATAAAAAAGTTTCTGATTATTTGGTGGTTCTCAATTTACTTGCAATAACGTATTGCCATCTGCAGTACAAACTGACCAAATTTCGTGTTTCTAACCCTATTAGTTTATCAAATAATGGTACCTGGAAGTAAAAAAAAAATGTAGTTTTGAAAAAAAATCCATTTAAAGTTTAATATTGCAATTCTAGTATAGTTATTGATGAGAATTACTTACCACTAATATTTTCTTGCATCATACTGAGCATCTTCTGAATCGTACTGATCTTCTTTTCTTCTCTTGGTCCCTCTTCTTTTCTGTCTGGCGTCTTTTGTGCATTTTAAATTAGCAATATCTGCTTTGCGGATTCTCTCTTTATTTATTGGCACCAAGGATTCGGCAGTATTTCCACTAGATATTACGCCCAATAATTCCAAAACATCCAGTTTTCTAATTAAACCATCATTGAAGCATCATGAACACCAAATTTGAGGGTTGTGCGCTGAACATATACAGTTTTCGGTAACCGGTTCCAAATGATAGAATTCATACAGTGATTTAAATCTTGAGTTTTCCCATGTAGAGATTTCTTCAACAACGATGAAACACAGAAATTGTGTCGGGATTTAATACAAAAGATACAACGCCGACTTAAGTACAAGAAGAGTGACGCTTCTAATTGTTTGTGGTTTGCTTTGAGCGATTCCTGGGAGACCAGTATTAGATTCCGATGCACAAAGGTCTCTAACTATGGGTTCAGTTTCATTTCATTTAATTAAATGCTGTGCATTATCTCTGCATGGCGCAAAAAGGAAGGCGTGGTATTTAAATGCCAGATTGCACTGAGCGTCAGGAAAACCATCACATCTCACGAAAAAATTGTCGTATTTATATAAAACAAAAACTGTTTCACGCAGGAAAGACCAGGCATTTCAAATATGCTAAAATCTAAAAATCGAATTTTTGAAGCCCACTTGCCATCCGTCTCAAGGCAAATGCTGAGATAGTTTCTCCGAAAGGGCACGGCCGCTTTCCTTCTCTATCCTTCCCCAATCTCAGCTTGTGCTCCATCTCTAATGACCTCGTTGTCGACGGGACGCCAAACACTGACCTCCTCCTCCTCCGCGTTTTCCTTAATCAGCGCCGCGCGGTTTAGGGCGTCTTGCCACGGTTTGCGCGGCTCCCCCTGTCGGAGGTTCGAGTCCTGCTTTGTGAAATGGTGTGTGTGTTGTCCTTAGCGTAAGTTAGTTTAAGTTAGATTAAGTAGTATGTAAGCTTAGGGACCGATGACCTTAGCAGTTTGATCCCATAGAACTTACCACAAATTTCTAAAAAATTTCTTTAATCACCACTCTACTTGATTACGGTAACATCACCGCATGTTTCCCACAAGGGCTACGGAAGGACAATAACAGCGTTGTCGGGTAATACGCCTCGTCCACTTTATTCTGATACTGCGCGATGCCCTTTTTTTGGATGGGAAGCGTATGTGTGCTGTAACTGTGTCTTTATATTTTCGGTTAGTGTGTGTGTGTGTGTGTGTGTGTGTGTGTGTGTGTGTGTGTGTGTGTGTGTGTGTGTGTGTAAGGGCAGATGAAGTATCCCAACTTCTGTGTACACAAATTATTACTTCGTTAAACCTACTTTCAAATGGCTCTGAGCACTACGGGACTTAACAGCTATGGTCATCAGTCCCCTAGAACTTAGAACTACTTAAACCTAACTAACCTAAGGATATCACACAACACCCAGTCATCAAGAGGCAGAGAAAATCCCTGACCCCGCCGGGAATCGAACCCGGGAACCCGGGCGTGGGAAGCGAGAACGCTACCGCACGACCACGAGCTGCGGACAAACCTACTTTATTGTGGTATTGTGGAGGGTGATCATTTAATGTTTGTCGGTTTGTGATAGCATTTTCAATGGAAGTTTTCTTATAGTGTTCCGACGCTTTCGGTACTGAATCTGATTATGTTCATGTCTGTTTCTATTGTGGTAAGGTGGTGGTTTTCTTGTCGAAGATGTTCTACAAATATTTAATGGCTGGTACCGTACTTCCATGCTCTTTTATGCTCTTCACATCTTATTTCAAATGTTCTACTGGTCTGTCCTAAGTGTAGAGCATCGCAGCTCTTACACTGAAGTTGGTAAATGCCGTATTATTGATACACTTGAATGCTGTTTTCCTCGAAACTTAATGACTTTGTTTTTCTCTACGTTGTACATAGCTTGAGACTCAAATAAAAAATAAATTTCTTTTCTCTTCCTTTCAATAGCTTTAATTTTCCTTGTTCCCCTCTGGTCTATACGACCCCAGTGTTTCAATATTCACAACTGTACAAATATCAGCAATGAAATTTTGTTTCTACTTGTCTGACAGACAAGCATAAAGTTTTTTTTTTCTTCAATATCACTGCAGGTCTTTGCTTGCTTAGTGTTGAAATGTGTGAAGTTGCACGACAGTGCAGGTAGTTTATTACGTTCAAGTCATCAAAATATTGTAACTACAACTACATTCCATTACTCTTATTTTACTTTCGTTCATGTTTATCATCTGACGTCTTTTCCAAAAACTAGCCGTTCCGTTCAACTATTCTTCCAAGTCCTTTGCTGTATGTGGCAGAATTAGAACGTCATCGGCAAAACTTTAAGTCATTATTCTTCTCCGTGACTTTTCATTCCTTACTGCTTGCTCAGTATGCAGAATGAATACTACGGGGACAGGCATTCCATTCGATTCTCTTTTGCTGCTCCCCTTCCATGTCCTTCGATTATTTACAACTTCAGTCTGGTTTCTAAATAAATTGCACGTGATCTTTCGCTCCCTTTGTTTTATCGGTGACAAATCCAATATTTCAAATAATTGCATAAGGAGAAGAGTGCCATAGCCAATAGCCATTACGACGATTTACAGTCGTATGCATAGTTAGGTTATGCCGTGACGCGGACATTGGCTGTAGTATTTCCTACGCAGATAAAATGCCGCGGCGCTGCAGTTATCAGAAGACGTAATGATTACTTTGTGATTACAAGTTGGTGGAAAGTGCCAATATTACGATTTTCGTATAAGTTCTTAGGCTTGCACGGGTAGTATCAATTTGAATAAAATCCTTTAAGGTTGTAGCCCGCATCATTATGGAACACTGAACTACAGTTTCGACGGTTTCGACCATCTTTGCAGCGTTCCTCTTTATGGCGACTAACTTCTCAACTCTGGTGATTGTCTTCTCCTACATAGCATCTTATTTCGGTTGTTACGTTGTTACCGAAGTCACATTCTGGGATGCCACTGGACGATTCGCAGTAAAGATTGCTATGGGGAAGTGGCTGGACGGTAGGCTACTGCCTGTGTTACTGTGGCAGGTGACAGGTACGCCATTGCGAATCGGCAGCATGTGCCCAGGGACGGTGTTTTCCTGCAGAGAGACATTTGCTGCCGGAACCAATATTTCAGAGCGGCCGCAAAATCCCACACCTCTACAAGCCCACGGTTCCAAGAGATGCCCTGTGCAGCAGGAAGCGCATACGATCTACGCTGTGATGCAGCGAAGTCTACGTTGTTAGGGGCAAGCAACGACTTCATGTGAAGCCGGCTGGTGAAAATTGTGCAGCACCTATTCCGCACCGACATACCCCTACCACACAGTGATTTTCGTATATATTGAATCAAATATGTGGCGTCTAGGAAGCCTGCCGTCTGAGATCGCTAGACAACATTCATACAAATCGTATTAATTTTTATTACGAAAGGAACAATGACAATACTTAACTTTGAGAATAACACAGAAGTGTTGCAAGCAAAGGACGACATGCAAATAAGAAATCTCTTCAATATATACAGTTCCTAAGTCGCCGGTCTTGAAACTGCCTAATTTTGACGCTGCTGCGTAAGTGGGCCGCGACCAGTCGGTGCGGCGCTGATGTCTTCTTCGTATAGAGGTCGCTGCTGTCGCGTTGTCGTCCTGGAGAGGGGTCGGTCAGCGTGCAACTGGCTGACGTCATCTTCACAGCTCTCTCTGCTCTCTCGTTTCCAACTGGTGTGAAGCCGCTTGACTTTACACCGTAACAGTATAGACTCGCCAAACAAGCAAAAACGGAACGGAGAAAGTTAGTGGACATGGACCATAATATCAAAGTCACATGGTATTGGGCGATTCAGGAACAGGTACAATGCCAGACCAGGTTTCTCAGCTTGACGCCAAGAGAAGAGAAATTTCTACTCTCAACAGGCTAAGAGCAGATCACACGAATACCAATAAAACGAGACACTTGTTAAAATTAATTCCTTGTCCAAGCTTTGCATCTTCCCTCATTGACGAGGACATTCCTCTGTCAAAGACATGCAGGGGTGTACGTGCACCAATCATAATCCCACCCCACACCATCAAACCACGACTTCCATACAGGTCCCTTTCAAGGACATTAACGGGTTGGTATCTGGTTCCTGCATGACGCCAGATGCAAACCCTGCTAGAATTACTGTTCAGACTATACCTGGACTCGTCCGTGGACATAACCTGGGACCACTGTTCCCATGACCATGTACTGTGCTCTTGACACCAGGCTTTACGGGCTCTCCTGTGACCAAGGATCAGTGGAATGTACCTTGCAGGTCTCAGGGCGAATAAACCATGTTTGTTCAGTCGTCTGTAGACTGTGTGTATGGAGACAACTGTTCCAGTGGCTGCAGTAAGGTCCCGAGCAAGGCTACCTGCAGTACTCCGTGGCCGTCTGCGGGCACTGATGGTGAGAAATCGGTCTTCTTGTGGTGTTTGTGGACGTCCCGTACTGTAGCGCCTGGACAAGTTTCCTGTCTAGTGGAATCGTTACCATAATCTTGAGATCACACTTTGTGGCACACGGAGGGACAAGCTACGACCTGCTGTATTTGACCAGCCTCCAGTTGCCCTAGTATTCTACCCCTCATAACTTCATCAATATGTGTTCTTTGAGCCATTTTCAACACACAGTCACCATTAGCACGTCTGAAAACGTCTGCACACTTACTCGCTGCACCGTACTCTGACATGCACCAACACACCTCTGCGTATGTGGTCTGCTGCCAGCGCCACCGTGCGACGACCTCAGGTCAAATGCACCGCATGGTCATACCCCGAGGTGATTTAAAAACCGCAAATCGCCTACCAGAGCGTTGTTTCACCATGTATCAGCATTATCCTTAATTTATGAGCATGAGTGTATTTGCTATTTCGTTCGTCTTTGCAAAAGGGAACTTTAAACTCTTAGGATATCTCTATACAGTTATCCCACTGTGTGAGAGGGACACGGTCAATGCCTTCATGGAAAAATGGTTGCGCTGCCAACGGGAACATGATTGCACCCAGGCGCGCACCTCTTCTTCCGAAGCAAATCGACGGCCACGAATATCTTTGTTCAGGCCTTAAAAAATACGGAAGTCACATAGGGAGAGATAACGACTGTATGGAGGATGTGTACGGTCCTCCCAGCCAAACTTCTACAGCGTAGTCGAAACGCTGCAAGAGTTTGGCTGGGAAGGCCTTACACATCCTCCATAAAGTCTCTATCTCTCCCTATGTGACTTCCATATTTTTTAAGGCCTGAACAAAGATATTCGTGGCCGTCGATTTGCTTCGGAAGAAGAGGCCCATGAAGTCACTGACCGTGTTGTCACACAATGGGACAAATGTATTAACAGGTTATGGCGATCACTTTTGAAATAATAAACGGTTGGTTAGGTGGATTACCCAGAAAGTAATGCATCGCATTTCTTTTGTTCAACAATTCTTTGTTGAACATAATGAGAATTACACACACGAAAGAATGGTGTTTTATCTAAACACACTAGTTTTCCACGTAAACTCCATCCCGTTCCATGGTGTTCCTCCAGCGCGAAACAAGGGCGTGTCTGTCCTGTCGCTACAAATCCTTGTCCTGGTGGCGGAGCCAGTGCTTCACTGTGTGAATCACCTCCTCATCCTTTTCAAAACATCTTCCACGAATGGCACCGTTTAAGGGCCCAGACGAGTGGAAGTCCGAGGGGGCGAGATCAGGTCTGTAGGGTGGATGGGGTAACACAGTATAAACCTGTTTTGCGACGTGTTCATCAGTCCTCAGACTTGTGTGAGGCTGAGGGTTGCAGCAAAACATCTCCTGTGTTGCTGTGGCGACGAAGTCGAAGGGCGCTAAAGTTTCCTTAATGTGATGACATACGCTTCTGAATTAATGGTACGCCTCTTGGCATCACATCAATGAGAATCACAGCTTCACAGTTCCAGAACGTGGTGATCATGATCTTACTGGCGGAAGGTGTTGCTTACAATTTTTTCCTCTGTGGGGAGTGTGATGGCGTCTTTCCATCGTTTTGTTTCGGGCTCAAAATGGTGAACTCAGCTTTCATCACCCTATCACTATTAAAATCCATGGAGAAGAAATAAAAACATTGAGGCTCGCCGATGACACTGTAATTCTGTCAGTGACAGCAAAGGACTTGGAAGAGCAGTTGAACGGAATGGATGGTGTCTTGAAGGGAGGATATAAGATGAACATCAGCAAAAACAAAACGAGGATAATGGAATGTAGTTTAATTAAGTCGGGTGATGCTGAGGGAATTAGATTAGGAAATGAGATGCTTAAAGTAGTAGAGGAGTTTTGCCATTTGGGGAGCAAAATAACTGATGATGGTCGCAGTAGAGAGGATATAAAATGTAGACTGGCAATGGCACGGAAAGCGTTTCTGAAGAAGAGAAATTTGTTAACATCCAGTATAGATTTAAGTGTCAGGAAGTCATTTCTGAAAGTATTTGTATGGAGTGTAGCCATGTATGAAAGTGAAACATGGACGATAAATAGCTTAGACAAGAAGAGAATAGAAGCTTTCGAAATGTGGTGCTACAGAAGAATGCTGAAGATTAGATGGGTAGATCACATTACTAATGAGGAAGTATTGAATAGGATTGGGAAGAAGAGAAGTTTGTGGCACAACTTGACCAGAAGAAGGGATCGGTTGGTAGGACATGTTCTGAGGCATCAAGGGATCACCAATTTAGTATTGGAGGGCAGCGTGGAGGGTAAAAATCGTAGGGGGAGACCAAGAGATGAATACACTAAGCAGATTCAGAAGGATGTAGGTTGAAGTAGGTACTGGGAGATGAAGAAGCTTGCAGAGGATAGAGTAGCACGGAGAGCGGCATCAAACCAGTCTCAGGACTGAAGACCACAACAACAACATCACAATACGGGACAAGAAGACCTCCCCCTGTGCTTCAAAACACTTTTGAATATCCAAGAGTGCAGATAATTTCATCCACACTTCTTTTCTGATTGGCATATGCAGCGCTAACTGCCGAGTCGTGATGCGTCTATCCTCGCGAATGACAGCATCAGCTCGCTGCAACATGTCAGGTGTCACGCAGTGGATGGTCTTCCCGACAGCTGCAAATCGTGGAGCTCAGCCGAACCGCTTTCTGATGACCTCACCCTTCGTACCCAGCGACTAACTGTACTTCTGTCGACAGCAGATCCTCCGTAGACTTTTGTGAATATTCCTCACAGTCTCTTTCTCTGCAGAGACAAATTCAATGACGGCAAGCTGCTTGTAAGGCATTTCACCTACATACGCCATTTTGAAACTGTCCTGCAGCTACGCTGTCTGTCAGAAGTGACGGAAACTTGGCGCGCTCACTCGGGAGACTAAGTAATACGAGGGCTACTCGGAAAGTAAGGATAGGCCGCGAAATGGAAACCACAGAGGAAATCAAAACTGTTTTATTTGCAACAGTTAGCTACACCTTCCAGTTACTTCTCTACACAGTCGCCGCTCAGACTTAGACATCTGTCGTAGCGTTGTACCAACTTATCAATTCCCTCGTTGTAGAAGACAGCTGCCAGTGCTTTTCGACAATTTTCTACTCTCGACTGCTGCTCGTTGTCTCTGTCCAAATATTGTCTTCATAGCCAGCGGTTCATTTGAGCAGAGATGATCCTCAGGAGTAGCCAATTACGGGCTGTATTGTGGGTGATCAAACACGTCCTATCGAAAACGCTGCAAGAGCATCTTCATTGCCCCTGCAGAGTGCGGCCGAGAATTCTCGCGTAGAACGAACCGCGTGACAGTTATGTTATGTGGATTGCATAGCTTCAAGCGAAATCATTCGCCAGGCCCTGATATTTGGCGGGAGACGCTAATTTCTAGCCATCTTTTACGTTCTCACTGTGAGCTCAGAACTGTAAAGAGCGACATGATGCGATCGACGGGTGTATTAGACACAACGGCCAACGCATCTGCGCAAAGCTTCATCAGACTTTCACTATATTTTCCATTTCGCGACCGATCGTTCCTCACTTTCCGAATAACCCTCGTAGATACGTAACGTTTCGCATTCGTAGCATTGTTTTCAGCTGAGAGAAAAAAAAACGCGGTGCATTACTTTCTGAGCAACCCTCGTACTTTATTCGGTCTAGTTTTCATTTGACTACTCCTTATGTATAACTGGATTTTATGTTAACGTTTCGTAGGTATTATAATAATGATGCCCTCTTTGTATCAATATGGGCAATGATTGTATCCAGTGAAATGAGTTCCACGTGAAATCAGTTTAAGAAAATATTGAAAAAGGTCTATGTTGGCGAAGCCGCACTCACGTGTCGGAGCACGAACGCTACGTGCGACAGGCGAAGACACGAAATCGGTTATAGCTCAACAGCACCATGATTGCGTCCGACCCATTAATCTTCAGGAACTTCGTGTGATCGCCCCGGCAGCCGCTGATGCAGCAGCGAAAATTAAGAGAGGCTGGCGAAATAATTAAACTTGCCTCCGGCCAGAGAGCCGCTGCGAGGAAAGTTGTGTGCAGCTGCGTGGGGCAGCTGAATTTGTGCAAAAGAATCCTCCACTCTTACGGAGAAGTTTACTACAAAAATCAGGGAGAGACCTTCTCTGTGCCTCTCGTTCTCCGAAGACTACGCCGATTGAACTTTCAAAAAGAGAACGTGGGAGGAAATGACTATGACACTCGGAGGCACCGAATGTGCAACACAACGCAAACTAAACACGATGTCTAATTTGTTTCACCTTTATCTACATCAAATTAGCACAACGCGTACATATAAATCAGTGAATGTAATCCAACTGCCATCACAGGGCGCCTTCATTTAACGAAGTAAGCGGCGAAAACGTTTCTGTAATATGAATAGGATTTATCTCTGTGTATTCGTTGTGGAATATCCTCATGAATTTGAGGATATCCACACAATGTACCTAAAAATTGAACTCCGTCCCTGTTACGTAGCTGCCAGTGTAGAACACAACATGCCTTAACTATGTCTGTAGCGAAATGAACGTCTACGTTCAAGTGCTCATCAAAGATCCTTCACATATATGCCTTTATTCTGAACGTATACTCAACGGAAAATCTTACTCGAGAATGGCGATAGTTGAAAATCGTTCTCATCAAGTCATAGACCACAGTGTAGACACACAATTCTGTCCGACTCCGGAAAAGCATCAGCAGCAACAAATACATGATCCACTGGCGTTCTGTTTACGCCTGATACGAGGGTTGTCCAGAAAGTAAGTTCCGATCCATTGGGAAAATCCGGTAAAGCTTTGCACAGATGTGTTGGGCAGTGTCTCTCGTATGCCTGTCGATCGTGCCGCGTCGCTCTTTTCAGTTTTGAGTGAACTGTGAGCAGTTAAAGATGCATAGGGAATAGTGTCTCCCGCCAAGTATGAGGGCCTGGTTGGAGATTTCGCCTGTGTCATGCAGCCCACATAACACAACTGTCGAGCAGTTCCTTCTTCATGCCAATTCTCAGCCGCACACTGTAGGGGAAATGAAGACGTTCCTGCAGCGTTTCCGATGAGAAGTGTTTGATCACCCGCAATACAGTCCGCAATTGGCTCCCCCTGAGTCTCATCTCTGCTCACAAGAACCGCTGGTTATGAAGACAAAATTTTTCCACAGACAACGAGCTGCAGACCAGTGCAGATAACTGTCCGAAAGCACAGGCGGCTGCTTTCTATAACGAGGATATTGGATAGTTGATACAACACTACGACAAAACTCGGAAGTTGGAGCGGCGACTATATAGAGAAGTAGGTGGAAGGTGTACCTAACTGTTGCAAATAAAACGTTTCTGGTTTTCATTGTGGTTTCCATTTCGCGACCGATCGGAACTTACTTCCTGGACAACCCTCGTATTTGTCTTCCGGAATGTCCAAGTTATTAGATAGTATTCACTTGTAGAACACTGACTGCAAAAGTATCGTTGATCCAGCACATTCACCATACGATTCCACATCTACAGCGACAAATTTATAGTCTTCATCACATACAGTCATAGAGGAGTACTTCACACAGTTAAACAAAATTCATGCACTGCTTGCTGGTTTCACCAGTCGCACATGCTTTCCATAAACATCACAGAGAATGTTACGGAAATTGGCTATCTTTTCAAAATCTTTCGCTATTAGCAGCCAGTCGTTTTTGGTGGGTTTTGACAAAGATTCCTCTTTCAAGATAATCCAGACTAACGAAGAAATCCTTCTTACAATTTCTCTGATTGTAGTTACTCCAAGAGGAAAATCACGACGCAAATAAACAAACGGATTAGCAGTTGCTAGATATATGAAAGGGTAAAATTATTAAAGTAGTTGACAGATCCTGGAAATAGGTTACATTTAAGCAACATTTTTCTCAACAGCATTTCTCGAATCTTTTGTTAAGATAATCTGACAAGCATAATTATTCGATTTTTTTAAATTAGCGTATGTCTCGCCAATTTCTGCTACACACGGTAAGCGGAAACTCGTCCAGCATACCACAACTTTTAGTTTCAATTTATAAAGAATAGACTTTACTGGTAGTTCAAATAATATTGCATTATTACAAGTATGCTGTCACAGAAGAAATGTCGTAAAATTAACGATAATTATAGCCGATAAAATGGAGATTAACCGGTAAATGTGATATGTCAGTGTAATATTTCTGGCTTTACAACCATCAAATTCAGCTACAATAAATTCTTCTTAGAACAGTTGAGAAGGCAGCGGTGGAAAGATTGGCTGCTGCATTCGGAAGTTGCGCGCCGAAATGATAATCTTCTGTTATTAATATTAGATAAATAACTAAACCGTGTTTTTACTTGCATTTCATACTGAAGCATCTCTCAATAGCGTGCTATCATTCCATTATTTCACAAGTATTAATAACCAGCAGAATAATAAACAATTACAAAACGAAAAGGCAGACGAAGCGCTTCGGATATCTTCGGATCGCGCCTAACTTGGATGGCGGTCGAAGTGGTCTGGCTGTAACATCACAGCTGGTTCGGCAGTCTCGGAGGACGGACATGTGTGCTGCGGTCGGCGTCAGTTAAGACTTAATGAGCAATGTATGCTTACGTGGACATGTAACTGAGAACAGTTTCATGATAACTACGTAAATACGCAGTTCATTGTTACGTTTATTTCTTATGAACGTGTGATAAATGGAGATTATTTGTGATTCATAAAGTGGAACATAATTATGCAGTTTCTCACATTCTGCTGATAAAAAGCATGTGGCATCTCGTAGAAACAAACTAACTGAAACTTTTATTACTCATACAATATCAGTTCCTCGCTAAGAGTTTATTACAGCCTCAAGATAACGGATTCAGGACCTAAGTGCTGTTCACTGCGCACGGTACAACCACCATAGAAGACTGCAGGTTGATGAACATTAATTAGCACTTCTGCATTCCACTCAGGGCGATGGACGCAAGTAGGCATCTCGCATGTACTGCAATCTTAGTACAAATGAGATCAGTGACACGTCATGGTTCAAATGGCTCTGAGCACTATGGGACTTAACATCTGAGGTCATCAGTCCCCTAGAACTTAGAACTACTTAAACCTAACTAACTTAAGGACATCACACACATCCATGCCCGAGGCAGGATTCGAACCTGCGACCGGAGCGGTCGCGCGGTTCCAGACTGTAGCGCCTAGAACCGCTCGGTCACACCGGCCGGCGTGACACGTCATCTGCCGGCCGCTGTGACCGAGCGGTTGTAGGCGCTTCAGTGCGGAACCGCGCTGCTGCTACGGTCGCAGGTTCGAATCCTGCCTCGGGCATGGATGTGTGTGATGTCCTTAGTTTGGTTACGTTTAAGTGGTTCTAAGTCTAGGGGACTGATGACCTCAGATGTTAAGTTCCCTACTGCTTACAGCCATTTGAACCATTTTTTGACACGTCATCTGTGGTAACACAGAGAAGGTATGAAGGAGAGAAATTTTCGAGAGAAGTGGTTTATCACATGCACGTGTATATTTTAACCCCACACTCCCACTTTTTTTTCAACTTACCGTAGCAGCTACGAAAAAGATGCCATGTCTGTATTTTAATTTACTATCAATTCTAACTATTACCACCGATTTGTCACGTACGCATAGTGGCGTACCACCTGAAAACGCTAAGACCCCTGCCTCACCAGAAAGCGAAGTTCAAGCGCACCGCACAAGGTTAGGGTTCTAGCCAACAAAAGTAAAGTACAAGACGAATCTGGTGGACAACTAATCGATGAGCTGCGAAAGTCTGCAGAAGCTAGGCAGCAACTGAGCACGAAAATGATGGCAGACGAGGACATCCTCCTTTTCTTATCTTTGGTCTGTGACTTCAAGAAAATAGCTCAGCACCTGAAGCTGTCTGCAACACGACGGAACTTAATTATTGTTGAAGAAGCTCAACTGCATTCTAGTTGTCCAAACACATCTTCTCACGACACATTACCCACAGTACATTTGTCAACGTTCACAATCACCATGCAGATATTCCTCACAACACTAGCCTCTAACTACATCGTCATCTTGTGATGCAACAGGGTAATATCGGCAAAGCTCCTCCAACCAACCTGGTTCTTCTTCATCATCATCCTCATCTTCACAAAACAGTGCTAAGCGCAATCTGTATCAGAAAACACCGATGATAGCAATACTGGCAACAGTGTTACGTGACGACTACTCAGATGTTTTGATAATCATACCGAGCGAGGTGGCGCAGCGGTTAGCACACTGGATTCATATTAGGGAGGTCGTTGGTTCAGATCCATGTCCGGCCATCCGGATTTAAGTTTTCCGTGATTCCCCTAAATCGCTCCAGGCAAATGACGAGGCGTTTCTTTGAAAGCGGACGGCCGATTTCCCTCTCCATCTTTCAAATATTCCGATCTTGTGTTCCGTCTCTAATGATCTCGATCTCGAGGGGACGTTAAGGTCTAGTCCCTCTTCCTTTCTTCGATAAATCAACAAGCAAATATTACTACGTAATATGACATTTACAATTTTACTACTTTTATAATTTTTCTCCAATGAAACTTACGTTAACGTGACTACCAGTTTCTCTTCACTTACCGCTGTACCATTAAGCTATCTCAAATTTTCTTTGACATTTCATCAGCACCAGGGCCGAGGAAGTTTTCAAAAGCACAAACACCCTCCCGACATTGGAAAGATGTCGATTCCAAACTGCCAATTACGGGTCCCAAAGACTCTTCAACAGATGGCCTAATAAAAACTCTGCTAACTGCCAAACATTGGAAATTCAGATATCCCCACTTTCAGTACGCTCTACCAACATACACCACTGCAAAACATGCTCCCACTGTCACAAACAGGGCATCGAAGTACAATAGCCCAAATTATAATGCAAAACAGATACCATAAAAATAAAGCAATGGGGAACATTGAAATACAATAGAAAGCACAACAACAACCAACGTAAGAACAACACCAAAGTTTGAGAAAAGAGAATCCACAAGTACAAATATAAGCTACAAGAAAATAATCTGTCCATCCTAGATGAGGTTTTGGTGGTTTTACGCTAGCTGGAAGGCAAATGCCACGGTGTGTATTTCCACTAAAAAGAAAAGAAAGAAAATCAAAGATTGAAAGCCATATATTCCACTAGACACAGAATGAACACCAAAAATAGGAACCCAATTCAACATATAAAATGTGCCAGGACAGGATAACATTCTTCATCCAAGGTTGAAAAGAGGATTGAACCGCGCAATAGCAGCCACATGCTCTCCATCCCATAGACGTGGGGGAAAAAATCGAACCTACTTACAGATAGTCTAGTGAAACTGAAGAATTTATCTTGGTGTTCGCAAAGTTCGCAACAAAAATAACAAACACTTCGCTTGTAGAGCGGATAAGCGGCCGCAAGAGAAGTGCCGTGTGCCACGAACGTCCCGCTGCAGGCAAACACCACCGCTGGGCACAAGCAGCCGGTTCTCCATTGCCCGCCTACAACCTGCCAGAGTGTCACAGGCAATAGCCCTTCCACACCAGTCTTTACTTTGGAATGTCCAGTGGCACCCCAGAATTTGACGTCAGTAGCCACCTGACAATCAAAATAAGGCAGTACATAGGGGAAGGCCATCACCGGAATCCAGTTTTCAGTTGAAGCTCATATTTGGTGGGTTTTACGTTACAACACACATCCTTGAATATATGCTGTTTCAAAGTATCAGCACACTGAGGATTTCTCGAAAGCGCGTAGTTATTGGTACGTTTTGTTCTTATAAAATGACGGGAAACGTCATATCGTTGGTTAAGGAATTTTCGTATTTGGTTATTTACGTGTTATAGCTATTGTGGTTACGAAAGTACGCCATTGTAAGCCAACGGCACGTTAGAGATTCGCCAAAAACATCCTCTTCTCGGTACGATTTGCTATAATTGAATGTCAGTTAATAAAATATAGGCGGTTAAAGCCTTCATGAGATCGTGACATACAAAGTATGGTCGTATGTTGAACAAATTCTGCGCGGTGTGGTGTGTAGAGGCGCCGAAGTTCATGAACTGTTATACATTTATTTTTTTATTCACCTTCTTGTTTTCTAGAAAGTTCTGGGACTTTTTTATTAATCTGATGGATGTGTATTCGATGTTATGTAAAGCGGTCTCTCTCTCTCTCTCTCTCTCTCCACTTTCTCTGTCACTGCCTGATTCGCTTTACATCTGTATCTATCTACATACATACTCACAGGGGACACTCCCTATCGCAGATTTACTGGAGACATGGTCCAGTGATTAGCACGTTAAAAACTGAAGACAGCTGAAGCATGAAAACAGGAAGAAGGTGTACCGGACTCCCTCGTGTCATTTATTATTATTATTTTATTATTGGTATTACACATGTTACAGGTCTTTTATCAGACCACGCGAAACGTTCATGAGTACTTGTTCTTCCTGTCCTTCATTCGTTCACTAAAAGCTCTCTTCCTTTCTTCAGTCCACTTTGCCCTTTGGGCTTCAGGTGCTGTTTTCTCTGACATCACTTCCCACTTGAACACATTGTGTCTATAGATTCATTTGTCGATGACGTCCGCTGACTCTATCTGAGCTCTTTCCAGATCAATTTTGACTTGTGTCATCAAGGGTGTACTGGTCGTGAGTCCCTGGATTTACCTGAGGATTCTGTTGGTGAGTCTGGTCTGTGGGAGTCTGCTGATGTGTCCATAAAATTTTAGTCGCCTCTTTCGGATGACCGCTGCAATGTTGAACTTCTCTGTGGTGGCCCTGGAGTGAAGCCTATATCCCTCGTCCGTGAGTTTTCGTCCAATAATTTTCCTACTGATTTTTATTTCCTCTGTGAGAATGTTGTCAAGGTCGACCTTTATGTGTAACATCAATGTCTCACTGGCATATAGCACCTCAGGTTTGGTTACAGTATTGTACTCACGAATTTTGGTGCAGGTAAATACCCTGTGTTTTGTATAAGGCTCTCTTCATTTTCAATAACCTAGTGTTATGGGCAATTTTCTCCTCTCCTGTCGGTTCCAGCACTTCACTTAGGTACTTAAAGTGTGTGACCCTGTCGATATTGCCATACTTTATGTTCAAATTTGGTATGTTTAATTTCGTGCAGAAGAACTCAGTTTTCTGAAAGGAGATCTGTAGACCCACTTTTTCTGCGCACTCTTTGAGTGCTTCTGTCTGTCTGATTGCTGCGGTTTCGTTATCTGTGAGTAGTGCCAGATCGTCTGCGAAGGCTAGACAGCTGACCTCCAGCTTGTTCTTGGGTCGTCCATGTCGCACTGGCTTCCAGTGGCCTTGTATTTGCAGCTCTTTCTCCCATTCCTTGACGACCTTATCCAGTACTATGTTGAAGAGGAGCTGTGAGACTCCGTCACCTTGGCGAAAGCCTGTCTTGATCTCAAAGGCGGAAATTTTCCCCTTTAACTTCACCTTAGATGTCGTGTCTGTCAGTGTCTGTTTGATCATGATGATGATGATGATGATGATGATGATGATGATGATGATGATGATGACGTTTGGTTTGTGGGGCGCTCAACTGCTCGGTTATCAGCGCCCGTACAAATTCCCAACTTTTTCTCAGTCCAATCTCGCCACATTCATGAATGATGATGAAATGATGAGGGCAACACAAACACAGCCATCTCGATCTGTTTGATCAGTCGCCGAGTGTTGCCGTCCAAATCGTGTTCATGTACGAAGGTTGGAATTTAAATAGTGGCAACTATTTATTCACAACCGATACAAAAGAGTTATGTCTTTGCACCTGTTACCGAACTTCAAAGTAGTCAACAGCGTTGTGTAGAACCCGTTGTCAGCGATGTGGGAGGCGTAGTATACCATTAGCAGACCTGTTCCGTTCATGGTGCGAATGGAGCGGTTTACTGCCTATCGAATCCCTGGAACAGTTCTGAAACGTTCCTCGAAAAGAACGTCGCCTTCCCTCCAGCGAGTCTCGTTTCAGTTCCCGCAGCATCTCCGAAAAACTTGAGTGTTGTTCGAACTTACCAATAACAAATCTAGCAGCCACACTTGAAATGCTTCCATGTTCTAATCTGACCTGGTGTGGATCCCAAACACTCGAGCAATACTCAAAAACAGGTCTCCTTTACAGATGAAACACACAAATTCAAAATTATCCTAGTAGACCGAAGTCAAGCATTCGCTTTCCCAACCACAATTCTCAAATCCTTGTTCCCTTTCACATCACTTTGCAACGTCACAGCTAGGTGTGACAGTTTCCGTCAAGCAGGGCATTGCTAATCTGCTTTCGAATGTTTGTTTTTCCTACTCAACCGCATTAAACTACATTTTTCTGCATTTAGAGCTACCTGCAATTCATCACACTATCTAGAAATTTTGTCTAAGTCATCTTGTATCCTCCTACTGTCACTCAACGACACCACAATATCATCAGCAAACAGCCACAGACTGTTGGAAATTTGTGGTAAGGTGTTATGGGACCAAACTACTGAGGTCATCGGTCCCTAAGCCTACACACTAGTTAACCTAACTTACGCTATAGACAACACACACACCTATGCCCAAGGGAGAAATTGAACCTCCGGCGGGAGGGGACGCGCAGTCCGTGGCATGACGCCTCAAACCGCGCGGCCACTCCGCGCGGCCCACAGACTGTTGCCCACACCGTCTGCCATATCATTTATGTATACAGAAAATAACAGTGGTCCTGTCACAGTTCCGTTGGTCACTTGCGTCAAGGGCAACGTACTACGTTCTATTTCGTAAGAAGCCTTCAGCCACTCACACATTTGGTAACCTATTCCATAACATTGTTAACGGTCCGCATTTGGGCACTGTCTCAAATGCTTTTCAGGGATCTAGAAACGAGGAATCTGCCTGTTGCCCTTCACCCATAGTTCGTAGTATATCACGTCAGAAAAAGGGCAAGATGAGTTTCGCACAAGCGAAACCGTGCTGATTTGTGGGCTTAAAACTTTTTGGTTTAAAGGAATTCAGTATCTATTTATTCATCCAAAATACGTTCTAGAATCTCTCTCTCTCACACACACACACGCGCACACACACACACACACACACACACACACACACACACGCACGCACACACACACAAAAACATACACACAAACTTACATGAAGTATAGAAAATAAGAAAATGTAGCAGTAAATAAAAGATCTTTTTTGACTTTATCTTGTATTGCACATGTTCTAAAAATTCTGCTACTGGACAGAAGCACTTATCTGGTAAGAATGATTTTAGAGTTTTACTAAAAACTGAGAATATGGAAATAGAAATAATTTTTATCCTGCGTGGAAAACAATCGTAAATTTGTATCGCATTGTTTGTAATGGAACTATAAACTGATATCCTTACTGACTGCACTTGAATCTTACCTTTTTGCCTTAAAACACGTTCATGATAGAAAAATACCGAGACTGTGAGTTTTAATGGAGCTAACGAGGGAATTTTACGCCCGTCCATTTTAGAAAAGAAGCTGTGTGATTTGCGAGCCAGATACAGCTGACAACTGCCACTGGAGACCGCTGCAGTCGCAAACCATGATGAGGAGCACGTTTCGTGTGACGCACAAGCTCCTTTCTAAAGCCACCCTTTAACAGGACGTGGAAACGCATGTGGACGAGGACCTGTTGACATCACAGCGTGGAATTTCACATTCCACTTCGTTGCGAAGCATGAAATGAAAAATCTGGCATGTCAGATTCTTGCCTCGTCGAGAAGAACGTCGGCAGTGATTTTCCGGATCGGTTTTACATCACGTACAGAAATTAAGAGACGCCATATTGTCAAGTAAAAGAAGGTGTAATCAGATGAATAACGAACACTAACTTCACTTAACGAAGGTTTATTCAGAACTTGCACATACAAGAGCGCGGAGCGAACTGCCTCCGGCCAGAACACATACGGTATATATACAGTTACAAAACATTCCAGTACACTGATTCTTGACATATGTCGATACTTCTAGAATGTACTCGAACCGAATATAGGAAGTTCCGGTGAATTTTGAACTCGCGACCTTCCATGCAACAGTCTAGTGTCATAACCATTACACCAGGGTGACTATGCTACTCGGCTTCTTCTGCGACAATATTGTATGGAGCTGAACTCAATATTTGATGGGACTCTTTATTATAGAATACATTATATGAATATAAGCCTTTTTAGAGTATCAGCACAATGAGGATCTCTCCAAAACATGTCGTTTTATGTACGATTTGTTGTAATAAAATGAACTTTCAAAACTCAGGAAGTTCGCGTCCATCTAACACCTTTTTAAGGTTCTGGGTCTTTCTTATTAATTTAACGGAAGTATTGTATGCAACGACAGCCTCATGTTTTTATCCTAAGAGACTGTCTTTTTGAATGACTATCTTTTTGAATGACAGTGAGCACACTCGAAAAAAAATCTCTTCCAATCGAATGAAATTACGAAATGAATCATGAAGTATGAAGTGTTAGTAGCTGGAGATGTCGAAGATGCAAATTACACGTTCCGCAAATTAAAAGAAGAATTTGAAAAATGTGGTCTTGTTATAAACGTGTCTAAAACAGAATATCTGAAAGTGGGAGAAAATGCTGTTACGACTTACAACTCGGTGCTGATACTGTTAAAGGGTGTCATAATTTTAAGTACCTGGGAGTGACACTGTCGTCCAGTGGTATAAGTACGGATGATATAAACAATAAAATTGGTCACGGCAAGCGTGCCATAAAACAACTAAATGGTATTCTCTGGAACAAAAACATAACTCGCAGAACAAAACACACCATCTACCACACAATTATTGAGGGTATCACAACATTTGGTGCAGAGTTGTGGGAACTAACTCAGAGGCAGAAAGATCGCCTGCTGGCTGTCGATATGGATTTCTGGAGACAGACTTGTGGATATTCCAGGCTTTAGAAATGATAGGGTCAGAGAAGTTATGAATGTCGAAAGAACAACCCTAGACTACATACGAAGGAAGCGCCTACTCTGGTATGGTCACTTACAGCGTATGCCAGACACAAGATGGCCAAAACGTGTATGGCAATGGACTCCACATCAAAGAAGAAAGCGCGGTAGACCTGCGAGATGCTGGAAAGACAACGTCAACGAAGTAATGGCGGCGAGAGGTCTTAATGAAGGAGACTGGAATGACCGTCAACGATGGAGATTAGGATGCGAGAGGCGGCGGCAGCCGTAGAAACCTTGCTCATACACATAATCCCGATCTTGATGCCCAAGTGAAGCGCGTTACTGTAGAGTGATGGTAGTCAATACAACACCGAGAATATGGATATTATGAAGATGCATACTGACATTAGATACTGTACTTTAAGACACAAAGGAATTACAGACATTAGCTGCGAACAGGCATTGATTGAAATCAATGGGAAAGAGTCGAAAATTTATGCTGGACAGCGAGTCAGACCCTGGCCTCCTGCTTACCAGACAGATGCCATCCGGACACAGTGGTCATCGCAACTGCACGGACTACCCTAGCATGAATCCCGTAACAACCAAATTCTCAACTTAGTCACACACTACTGATGTAGTGTCACACTATTCTCATCACTCGCGGTGTTTCGCCGGTTCCCGTACGAGTTCGGGCCTGGCGTGCATACAAACTGAAGAGATCACTATATGAAGATGTCGGATATGTCCGAAAGAACAGATACCATCTTCATATAGTTAAGGCAAACTGGCCATTGACCTTCTTCTTCTGTGCTGGATGCATACGCATTGCCCGAACCCTTACAGGACTCGGTAAGATTGTCTGCCTCGAGTAATGAGTGTAGTGGGCAGGGGCACTACGAATGCAGTGCGTGGACATTAAGTTGGGAATGTGGGTCTCAGGGGGAGCGTGCAAGGGATAAATCCCTGCAGTCGCACTATCCTCTGTGCCCTCAGTGGCTCAGACGGATAGAGCGTCTGCCATGTAAACAGGAGATCCTGGGTTCGAGTCCCGGTCAGGGCACACCTATTCAATTGTTCCCGTTGATGTATATCAACACCTGTTGACAGCTTAGGGTCTTGATTTAGTTATCATTTCATTCGAAGAGATCACTGGCCGTCCTCGACTCAGTTATATGTATGTACTGCCCGTTCTTTCGGACATGTCCGAAAGAATAAACACCAAATACGAGATCTGTTCAAAAAATTCCGGAACATTCGTAATTTCGCGCCAATGGTGTGTTGGAGTGAAATGCGGTTGGTATCCCTGCACACGTCTGTTTTAATGTGCAACTGCCGGAAGTTCCATTGTTGTATGTCTGTTAGTTATTGTTCAGTGCTGTATTGAGAAGAACGTTGTGTCGCACAGGTTGCGAATTTCGAGGTGGTAGAATTACAGGAGCCACACTTCTGCATTTGTGTTGGAGTGAAATGCGGTTGGTATCCCTGCACACGTTTGTTTTAAAATGCAACTGCCGGAAGTTCCATTGTTGTATGTCTGTTAGTTATTGTTCAGTGCTGTATTGAGAAGAACGTTGTGTCGCACAGGTTGCGAATTTCGAGGTGGTAGAATTACAGGAGCAACACTTCTGCATTAAATTTTGGGTGAAACTCGGGAAAACTTTTGCAGAGACACACCAAATTATGTAAGAAGCCTGTGGTGATGAGTGCTTAAGCCATACTCGGTGTTACGAATCGTTCATACAGTTTAAAAACGGCCGGACGGAAATGAAAGATGACCGTCGTTCAGGACACCCTATGACGTGTACCGACGCTCATGTCAGGAACGTTAACGAAACTGTACGTGCCAATCGAAGGCTAACCGTCCGAGAGATGGCAGAAGAATATAACATTTCAGCTGGATCGTGTCACGCAATTCTGACGCAGCATCTTGGAATGCATCGTGTTGCCGCCAAGTTCCTCCCACGGATCATGAGTCAAGACAAGAAAGACCTTGGCCTTAATCTGTGAAGAGCTTTTGGATCGCGCAAATGAGAACGAGATGTTCCTCAAAAGTATCATAACTGGTGACGAGGTGTCGGTCTATAGTTATGATGTTGAGACCGAGGTTTAGTCTTTACAATGGGTTGGGAAAGGCTCTCCAAAGTGTAAAAACGCTCGTCAGGTCGAGTGAAATGTCAAAGCCATACTGATAGTTTTCTTTAACTTTGAAGGATTAGTTCATCATGAAATCGAGCTACAGGGACAAGCTGTTAATAGATGGTACTATCGGGACGCGCTGCGACGCCTGCGAGAAAATGCGTGAAGGAAATGGCTTGAAATGTGTCGATACAACACGATAACGCACCCGGAGATTCATCCCTGTTGGTGCGTGACTGTTGCACAAAAAGCGAAATCATTGCATTGCCTCATGCTCCGTTCTCTCCAGACCTGGCCGCTTCGAAAGCTTTTTTTTATTTCCAAAGCGGCAAACCCCGTTGAAAGGACGAAGATTTGCAGCGATAGTCGAGACAAAAGAAAATTTGCAGACGGCTCTTCGCGCCATGCAGCAAGAGGCGTACGAAGACTGCTTCCGGAAGTGGAAACGGAGTTGGGAGCGGTATATGAGTTGTGAAGGAGAGTATTTAGAAGGAGACCATCCACAATAAGTACGAGGTAAGGGTAGAAAATTTTTGTGGACAAAGATCCGGAATTTTTTGAACCGACCTCGTACACTATACTTTAACTACACTACTGGCCATTAAAATTGCTACACCACGAAGATGACGTGCTACAGACGCGAAATTTAACCGATAGGAAGAAGATGCTGTGATAGGCAAATGATTAGCTTTTCAGAGCATTCACACAATGTTGGCGCCGGTGGCAACACATGCAACGTGCTGACATGAGGAAAGTTTCCAACCGATTCCTCATACACAAACAGCAGTTGACTGGCATTGCCTGGTGAAACGTTGTTGTGATGCCTCGTGTAAGGCGGAGAAATGCGTACCATCACGTTTCCGACATTGATAAAGGTCGGATTGTAGCCTATCGCGATTGTGGTTTATCGTATCGCGACATTGCTGCACGCGTTGGTCGAGATCCAATGACTGTTAGCAGAATATGGAATCGGTGGGTTCAGGAGGGTAATAAGGAACGCCGTGCTGGATCCCAACGACCTCCTATCACTAGCAGTCATCTTATCCGCATGACTGTAACGGATCGTGCAACCACGTCTCGATCCCTGAGTCAACAGATGGGGACGTTTGCAAGACAACCCTTGAAGCTGCATCAGAGACAGGAGCACCTGCGATGGTGTGCTCAACGACGAACCTGGGTGCACGAATGGCAAAACTTCATTTTTTTGGATGAATCCAGGTTTTGTTTACAGTATCATGATGGACGCATCTGTGATTGGCGACATCGCGGTCAACGCACATTGGAAGCGTGTATTCGTCATCGCCATACTGGCGTATTACCCGGCGTGATGGTATGGGGTACCATTGGTTACACGTTTCGGTCAACTCTTGTTCGCACTGACGGCACTTTGAACAGTGGACGTTACATTTCAGATGTGTACGACCCGTGGCTCTATCCTTCATTCGAACCCTCCGAAACCGTATTTCAGCAGGATAATGCACGACCGCATGTTGCAGGTCCTGTACGGGCCTTTCTGCATACAAAAAAATGTTCGACTGCTGCCCTGGCCAGCACATTCTCCAGATCTCTGACCAACTGAAAACGTCTGGTCAATGGTGGCCGAGCAACTGGCCCGTCACAATACGCGTCTCTGCTCTTGATGCCGGCCGCGGTGGTAGCGGTTCTAGGTGCTCAGTCCGGAACCGCGCGCCTGCTACGGTCGCAGGTTCGAATCCTGCCTCGGGCATGGATGTGTGTGATGTCCTTAGGTTAGTTAGGTTTAAGTAGTTCTAAGTTCTAGGGGACTGATGACCACAGATGTTAAGTCCCCTAGTGCTCAGAGCCATTTGAACCATTTTTTTTTCTACTCTTGATGAACTGTGGTATCGTGTTGGAGCTGCATGGGCAGCTGTACGTGTACACGCCATCCAAGCTCTGTTTGACTCTATGCCCAGGCGTATCGAGGCCGTTATTACGGCCAGAGGTGGTTGTTCTGGGTACTGATTTCTCAGGACCTATGAACCCAAATTGCGTGAAAATGGAATCACATGTCAGTTCTAGTATAATATATGTGTTCAATGAATACCCGTATCATCCTCATTTCTTCTTGGTGTAGCAATTTTAATGGCCAGTAGTCTACATTCAATCTAAAACTGAAATGAGAATGAGATGCAACGAATAACTAATAACTTCTAATGGTGTGCATCTCTGATTGCTGGACAGCTTTGTATAGTGTTCCTGTACCAGCAATTCGCTTATCAAGCCGGCGACGAATCCAGAATCTTCTTCACGACTTTCTCCTCTCTTCTTCGATAATCGCCAACAGAGTTAACGTCACGATGAGAAGCACGTTCTGTGTGATGCACCTGCTCCCTCCTGAACGTGCACCAACCACGATGGAAACTACATCTGACGTGCTTAACCGTGAGAAACACGTCCTGTTAGGAGGGCGTAAGTGTGTGGCAGCAGGGCTAAATCGAGCACGCAGGAATGCCCGTCGTGTACGCTCCCTGAGAACAGGACTGGCGCCAGGATGGGGCGCCGGCGCTGGCGTAGGGTGCTTCTGGCACGGCGCCCTCATAGCCGGCCGGCTACGGCAGCCGTGACTAACTGGCGACCTTGGCTGGCTCGGCCGCCGCCGGCGTCCGACCTAGACGCCAATAAACTGGAGGACCGCCACGCGGGCCAGGCTCAAAGCGCTCGCCTACCTCCCCTCCCCTCCCATCTCCGCCAAAACGCACTAAACTTAACACCTCCACAAGACGTAATACAAACACCACCAACTTCATGCTGACTAGGGCTGCGTTCGCAGTGGCACCGACAACAGTCCTCAGACGCCGTCGTCAAAGGTTGCCGATAACATCGGCTGGCGGCTTGAGTACTGTGCGTCCGATCTCATTCGTCACTTGTTGACGGGATCGAGGAGATTAGGTTAGCTTAGAATCTGTCTTAGAAGGGTTGGAACTTTAATAGTGGCAACTATTTATTTACAAAAATGGTTCAAATGGCTCTGAGCACTATGGGACTTAACATTTGAGGTCATCAGTTCTAGAACTCAGAACTACTTAAACCTAACTAACCTAAGGATATCACACACATCCATGCCCCAGGCAGGATTCGAACCTGCGACCATAGCGGTCGCGCGGTTCCAGACTAAAGTGCCTAGAACTGATCGGCCACACCGGCCGGCATTTATTTACAGCTCGCACAAAATAGATACGTGTTTCAATGTTACTAGCATTGTGTATAACCCGTTACCAGCGATGTGGAAGTCGTGGATACTCTTAGCAGTGCCAGTTCTGTTGACAGTTCGTGCGACGCGGTCTATTGCCCGACGAATCTGTAGCAGTTCTGAAGCGAATGCCGTGAAGTGTTTCCTTCAGTTTAGAAATCGAGTTGAACTCACTAGGGCTTAAGTCAGGGGAGTGCAGTAGATGGTATAGCAATTTGCAGCACTGTCAGTCAGACAAATCAGTAAGAGTTTGCACTGTATGTCCTTGAGCATTGTCCTCCAAAATGATGGTCAGGTCCTGCAGAAAGTGTCATCACTTCTGTCTCTATGCTGTTCATTTTTGGAACACAACCTACAACCAGCTTAGAGACAGAAGTAATGAGACTTCCTGCAGGACCTGACAATCATTTTCCAGGACAATGCTCAAGCACGTACAGTGCAAGCTGTTACTGATTTGTTTGACTGATGGGGTTGCTAAGTGCTATACCATCTACTGCACGACCCTGACTTAAGACCACATGAGTTCAACTCGATTTCTAAACTGAAGGAAACACTTCAAGTCGCTTGAGAACTGCAACAAACTCGTTGGGCAATAGACCGCGCCGCTCGAACTGCCAACACAACTAGCACTGCTAAGAGTATCCTACGACTTCCACATAGCTGGCAATGGGTTATACACAATGCTGGCGACTACTTTGAAGGTCAGTAAAACTTTGAAACACGTATCTATCTTGTACGAGCTGTAAATAAATTGTTGCCACTACTTAAGTTCCAACCCTCGTATGTATGAAGTAGGTTGTATTTTAACCTCCAAGGATGGAATGGATACCACGGCGCCTCTGTGCTTGGAGACGAGTGCTGGAGTGCGGCTTTTGCTATTAAAAGATAAATGTAAATGAGCTGTGTCTGTCTCGAAACGCTCGTGGTGAGCACTGTAGCCGGCCGGGGTGGTCGTGCGGTTCTCGGCAATACAGTCTGGAACCGCAGGACTGCTACGGTCGCAGGTTCGAATCCTGCCTCGGGCATGGATGTGTGTGATGTCCTTAGGTTAATTAGGTTTAAGTAGTTCTAAGTTCTAGGGGACTGATGACATCAGAAGTTAAGTCCCATAGTGCTCAGAGCCATTTGAACCATTTTTTTTTTTAGCAATGTACACTGTTTCCCCACTTGCTGGATGTACCATACAAGTTTTCGAGTATACGAGACGAAGGGAAAAACACGATGCCACAAAAGGTAAAAACGCTTTGTAAAGTCTGTCACGCCACTTTCCCTCTCTTGGAGCGATTAGCGTCAAAAGCGACCATTACATTAGAAATAGAAGGTCGTAATTGATCTTTTTCATATTTATACCTGTGTATTACGAAAATGTGTAGTTTCAGTCATACAACGCACTAATGATCTCTCCAAAACACATCCTTCAGGATATTGTTTATTATGCTACAGTGGCAGCATGTGCGACTCCTGCCTGTAAATTTTCGCCAATGAGATTATGACCACATAAAGCCGTCGGCACACGGACCGTGCATCCGAACGTTGAGCGTGCCGAGTTTATGACGTCATAGCGTGGAATAGCACGGTCGGGAGTTTTTTCGAACGTGCAGAGCAATATCGGGCATGTCAGATATTCTGAGCGTGCGTCTGAGCGTTGACCAATGAGAGGGCCAAACGCCACCTATGTCACACGCACGCCGTCACCCTTCAGCACTGAGTTGTGAGGCGCCATATTGGCATTCATTTCAAGTCTATATGTATATATATGCCGTTTCTGAGCACCAGCAAATTGAGAATCACTGGAAGACACGTTGTTACTTGTGTGATTTGTTCCAATGAAATACTGAGAAACATCATATTCGTGGCAAAAGAATTACTGTAAATTGCGTATTATGAGAGTATGCTATTTGAAGGCAGCGAGACACTGAAGATCCACCCAAAACGCATTGTTCTTGGTACAATTTGTTATAGTTAAATTTCAGTTAGTAACGTAATTATCTACAATTAACGTTTTTAGCAGAGGGTAACACAGTATGTTTACATCTGCGAAGGCTAATGTTGGTTTAGCATAATGAGTAGCGTCTTTGCCTGGTAAGGAGCCTTCATTTGAGCGGTGGTTCGCGTCATAACACTTGCAATGATTTTTTTTCCCTAACATTTGCGTATTTATTAGGTTCTGACACTTTATCATTAGTTTAATATAAGTATATGCTATAATATTTGATGTTATGGAAATATAAGTTCACCTTTTTTTGACTTTGTTCGATTGGCTTAATCTACAGGACAGCTTGCGCTACTGGTATAAAGATATTTTGCTCCTTTTTCTTTTACGCTTCCTAATTCACATGTTACAATGAGTCTGCTACTGGGTAGGAACAGTGATCAAGTAAGACTGACCTTGGGGTTTTACTAAAATGTGGGAGTGATGAAATAAATGTTTATCTTACGCAGAGAAGTATTTCCAAATTTGTAACGCACTGTCTGTAATTGAACTTTTATAAGCCTGTGTCTTTATTGATCGGACATGGTACTTTCCTAGACGTGCACGATGGAGGAAATGTGCGTTTTAACAGAGCTAACGTGGGAACTTTACGCGCACCCGTAGAGTAAACAGTGTGATTTACGAACTAAAAACATCCATCAACTGTCGCTGGAGTGCGTTGCGATCGCGTATACCACGTTGGGGCCCCACGTACCGTATGCACAAGTCGCATCGTTCCTGAGCGTTCAGCAGCACGTTGAACTGGGCACGCTCAACGTTAACGTTCGACAGCACGGTTAATTTACATGGTGAAAGTACATTTTTCTGTTATGTTCTCTATGAATAAAAATTACGCGTAAGGAAGCAAGTATTATCTAGTGAAAGGTAGATTTGTGGTGTCACAGCAGCTCACTTGATTCTGAGAATTGCCGGCCGTTGTAGCCGAGCGGTTCTAGGCGCTTCAGTCTGCAACTGCGCGATCGCTACGGTCGCAGGTACGAATCCTGCCTCGGGCATGGATGTGGGTGATGTCCTTAGGTTAGTTAGGTTTAAGTAGTTTTAAGTTCTAGGAGACTGATGACCTCAGATGTTAAGTCCCATAGTGCTCAGAGCCATTTGAACCATTTATTCTGAAAATGGTGAGAATTAATGCAGTACTGGCAAGTTATTCAGAGTCTAGTACACTTCACTGCTCTCTAAACACTTACTCAGTGGATTTGAGAAAGGAAGTAGCAATATTCCTGAGGACTGTATTATTTCAGATTTAGTGCTGCTTTTAATAAAGAAAATCAACAATATCACAACGCCTTTTAGTGCACTTGCACAGCTCCACAATTAGGTACAGTAAAAATTAAAAATTTCGTAGTACACCTATTTGAGGTGTAAGAGCGAAAATATTATATTTTAAATTAGTATTTAGAGAATTGTAAATAACATCTAACATATCACACAAAATCTTTGAAACTGTGCTTTTCAGAACGTAGTAGAGGCCAAATTATTAGAAAGATGGAAGCCACAGGTGTCAAATATCAAAGTCTTACTTTTGGTTTTACTTGAACCAGACTGAATCTTTAATGTGAGAATTAGATTGTTTAATAGACCTCGAATTACACCTCTACAAGTAGGGGCCTACCCAAAATCTGTTTTGCTGAATTTATTTAACGTTGTGCAGGCATATGTCAATTAACCTTCAATGGCTGTCATTCAGTATATGTGTGAAAGGCAAAGTTTAGTGAACAATACCCTGAACACCTAAAGCACTGAAACACATACATGCACCACATTTGCAAGCCACTTCACATAACACAGTCCCCGTCCTGGTCCATAAAAACAACGCCAGTAAGCAGTAATAATAATTTGTAGACAGCTGGTGTCCACCTGCCACACCCCAAAAAGGTCCAATACAGTAACTTTAAGCAAAAGGTACGCCATCTACATCTACATATATACTCCGCTAGCCACCAAGCGGTGTGTGGCGGAGGGCACAATTAGCCCACAGTCATATATTTCCCCCCCCCCCCCCCCCCCCCCCTCCCTTCACCCTCTGCTCCACTCGCGGATCGCGCGAGGGAAGAACGACTGTCTGAACGAGCTCTTATTTCCCTTATCTTTGAATGGTGATCATTGCGCGATTTGAAAGTTGGTGGTAATAATATATGGTCTACATCCTGAGTGAAGATCGGATTTCGGAAGCCCCTTCCACCTCGCGCGCCGCCTATCTGCAAAGTGTATCCCACTTCAAACTTGCTATGAGATTTGTAACGCTCTCGCGATGGCTAAATGTACCAGTTACGAATCTTGCCGCTTTTCTTTGGACCTTCTCAATCTCTTGAATCAGACCCAACTGGTAAGGGTCCCATACAGAGCAACAATGCTCTAAGACTGGACGAACTAACGTATTGTAAGCTATTTCCTATACGGAAAAATTATCTTGTAGAGGAAGATGCTCCACGTTTATATACAAATACAGTTTATTTTCGTAATTTCAGATAAAGTAAGAACATATTGTTAAATACGTAAAATGAAGAACAAACCGCCTTCAGTCACAAGTTGTGTTTATTTACTGCACTATGCATTTGGAGCCCTGGAGGCTCATCTTCAGGTGCTTTTTAGTGATTTACATCAGGTTTTTTTAGTTGTTTGCAGTTTAACATTGTATGATGCCTGCTTCTGTTGTGCAGTTGGTATACACAATACACATCTTTAATTTTGCAGTACATACTGGGATATTTACATTGTCACACATTTTTTCGCACATTGTAGTAGCAGGACGTAAACATGCCAAAGAATCTCGTTCATACAGATAAACGCAACTTGTCACTGAAGGCGGTTTGTTCTTCATTTTACGAAAGTAAAACAGTCGCAGACGAAGCACTGAAAAACAATGGATGAAATTAAGATATTTTTAAATCTCCAATAGGCCACAAATTAAATTATAACACACCCTTCAGAAGAAGAATGTTTTGGTTGTAAGAGGAAAGACAAGTTTTAGTTAATTTTAAAGAAAAAGACTTTAGTTAAATAACGAAAATAAGAGTGTATCTGAAAGAAGCTAGCCGCCGAAGGCAGAATCTGGCGAGTGCAGGGGTGGGCTGTAGTGAAGGATGGAGGGGGACAGGGGGGGGGGGGGGCGAGTGGAGGAGGAGCAAGTAGCTCGATAGAGCATTTGCAGAAGCAGGTTCACGTGCTGGTCCGGCACACAGTTTCTGTAATCACTCCCAGATCCCTACACGATATTACGCAGGTGTACCAGTTTGTTTAGCTCTACGGTGTATATATACATTGATTCTCGATCAGGCTTCGTGTGTATTTTTTTTACGAAAATGTAATGCAAAGTGGCTCAATTGTGCTGAATTACAGTCCTCCATTGCGTTTTTTCTGGTTGTATGTGAATTAGGGATGGAAGTTATCGTTGTAACAACATGTTTTCGCTTATATCTTTTTTTAACGCTAGTTTAACTGGACTATCGAAAGCGCTCAAAATAATCGTTTTTTGAGAAAACCCACTTTCGGTTTTTTATTCCTATCATTTCCTGTGATGAACATAGAAATCTAACAGAGATGGAGGAATTCTGACTCCCTGAGTTTCAAGATACATACAATCAAAATATTAAATTAAATAGGCAAATAAATGAAAGCAGTGGTCCACCATTCGCTAACTTTCTTCGAAAAGTGGTTAAGTGGTTGACTACACCAAAAGATCACCAGTGTTCTCCTACCGATTTTGCTGATTCTGCTGAAATATCAAGTTGTAATTGGACATCATACCTTTATTTGTGCATTGTACTCAGTGCTAAAGGGTGAAGACTGCAGTTGAAAAATCTATTTTTCGAGTTAATTTGTCCGTCTTCAAGGGTTAAAAGCAGTTAAAGATTTGTTGTGTAGACACAGGCAACAGATCAGCTGCTTTCTATTCGTATTGTATGCTAACAAGGGAAACTTTCCATCGCACCCTCCTCATATTTAGTGGTAAGATGGCCCTGTGGATTCCCCGTCAAAAACTGAACACATCAAGCATGAAAACAGAAAGAAGGTGTACTGAACTGTGAAAAAAAAAGTAAAACCGAAACAGTCAACGGTCCAAACTGGAGATGTGCAACATCGAGCAAAGCTAAATAAGCATGGTGTCGTGGTTATGTGGTCATGGTGTCGGACTGAGAAGGGGGAGTTACGTGTTCAGATCTCCCTAGTGCTTCTTTTTTCCCACAAAATTATGAACCATCTGTCGAGTCATTGATGTGTCTGTTCGCTGCATTCAAATTTTTGTCTGTGCCTTGGTGTAACGTCCGTTTGCAACAGCGAGGTGTAAGGAAGGGACGTTACGTCCTATGTGTTCGACGCAAGTACCAAAGTACCACATGTTATGACCCTTGAGTACCGTTTTGGGAGTTTTTACTTCTGACTTCCTTTGTTGTAACAGAGTTTACACCCGCTGATTTGCTATTTTCATTTATGTGAGAGGTCTGTTCAGCATCTCGCCTGCTCTCACTATTCACATTTACCTGCGACCGTAATATATTCTTACCACATGAATCACGGTCTATAGCCAATGTATAATATTACAACTGCCAAGACTACAGAAGGGAGTAGACAATTGAGCGACTGATGGAAATCATAATTTTGTGAAGAAAAGGATGCTGGAGAGATAATTGAACACGGATGTCCGTTGCAGTCCAAACCGTGGCCACACAGCCACGACGCAGTCATCCTTACAATTCGCTCGATGTTGCACATCTTCAGCTTGACCCGTTCACTGTTACGCTTCTTTTTTCAAATTTCAGTACACCTAATTCCTGTTTTCATGCTTGATCTATTTTTAGTTTTTGAAGAGCTATCTACTGGGCCATTTTACCACAAACTCTGAAGGGGGCGCAATGGGAAGTCTCCCTTGTAAGAATTAACTGTTGCGTTTTAAATTTCCTCCTTATATTATTTCACGAGTTTGTTGCGGCTTCTTACGTTTTTAATCTTTTAAAGCAAATGGAGCACTGTACTTCGCTGATACTCCACTTCGTAAAATACTTGCAGACTACAGATGGTGCCATTCTGTAATGCAACTAATGTCCGATGACGACACTGACAAAACCACCATTCAGACCAGGTGAGGCAGGTCTGGCACACTGCAGGTACGCACGTACAATCTAATAGGCCACTTGCTGCTTGTTCCTATTGGTACTGTTATTAAAATAGCACTGACTGTTTTTCCCGTTTTCCACAATGACGTAATATTTCAAAGCAATGCAAATTTTAGGAATAAAAATTATTCGACGTTTAAAAAAATGTTTAAAAACGAAATTTCTGCACTACTGCTACGGCTAATAAATATTTTTTTTTTCCTCGGTTATGAGTAAAATACACTGAAGAAACTGGTACACCTGCCTAATATCGTGTAGGGTCCCCAAGAGAACGCAGAAGTGCCGCAGCACGACGTGGCATGGATTCGACTAACATCTGAAGTAGTTCTGGAGGGAATTGACACCACGAATCCTGAGGGGGTGTCTACAAATCCGTAAGAGTACGAGGGGGTGGAGATCTCTTCTGAACAGCACGTTGCAAGGCATCCTACATATGCTCATTAGTGCACATGTCTGGGAAGTGTTTAAACTTAGAAGAGTGTTCCTGGAGCCACTCTGTAGCAATTATGGACGTGTGAGGTGTCGCATTGTCCTGCTGGAATTGCCCAAGTCCGTCGGAATGCGCAATGGACATGACTGGATGCAGGTGATCAGACAGGTCGCTTACGTACGTATCACCTGTCAATGTCGTATCTAAATGTATCAAGGGTCCCATATCACTCCAACTGCACACGCCCCACACCATTACAGAGCCTCCACCAGTTCGAACAGTCCCCTGATGACATGCGGGGTCCTTGGATTGATAAGGTTGTCTCCATACCCGTACACGTCCATCCGCTCGATACAATTTGAAACGAGACCAGGCAATATCTTTCCACTCATCAACAGTGTTGGTGTTGACGGGCCCAGGCGGGGCGTAAAGCTTTGCGTCGTGCACTCATCAAGGGTACACGAGTGGTCCTTCGGCTCCTAACGCCCATGTCGCTGGTGTTTCATTGAATGGCTCGCAGCTGACACTCGTGATGATTCAACACTGAAATCTGCAGCAATTTGCGGAAGGGTTGCACTTCTGTCACGTTTAACGATTCTCTTCAGTCTTTGTTGGTCCCGTTATGCAGGATCTTTTTCCGACCGCAGCGATATAGGAGATTTGACGTTTTACCAGATTTCTGATATTCACGGTACACTCATGAAGTGGTCGTACGGGAGAATCCCCACTTCATCGCTACCTCGGAGATGTTCCGAGGTAGATGCTGTTCCCCATTGCTCGTGCGCCGACTGTAACATCACTTTCAAACTTGATAATGTTCCATTGTAGCAGAAGAAACTGATCTAACAACTGCGCCCGACACTTGTTGTCTTATATAAGAGTTGCCAACCGCAGCTGCCTGTTTATATATCTCTGTATTTGAATACATATGCCTATACCAGTTTCTTTGGCACTTCGGTGTATAAAAATACCTGTTATAACCGAGATCAAATAAACACCGAAAAATACTGGTTGTGCCAAACTGAAATACCGGTATCAGTTATAACTGGTCTGTTTTCCCCATGCGTAACGTGAATGCTAGCCTCAGGAACTACCGTTAACAATCTCGATACGCGCGGCAGGCTGACGAGATCTCCCAGCCGACCAATCAGCGTCCATGGAGGCGCGCCGTCTCACATTGTTAGCGGATTTGCGGTCAGGCAGTACTCTCGAATGCCTTTAGGTGTAGCCTTACGGCAGCAAGTGGCGTCCGCTGGTTAAATAGTTTAACGTATACTAGTATCGCCTGTAGTCGAAAATCGACAGCCGGCCGGTGTGACCGAGCGGTTAGCTGGCACGGTAGCTCAGCGTGTTCGGACAGAGCGATAACTGCCCTCTGTAATAAAAACTGAGTAAATGGATCATCGATGAACTTGAACAAGCGTCATGGTACGTCCGCCCCGAACAAAGAGAACGAAATCTGGCGAACAAAATAGCCGGCACGGTAGCTCAGCGTGTTCGGTCAGAGAGCTGGTTGGCCTCTGCAATAAAAAACTGAGTCGAAGGATCAACAAACGAACTTTAACGGATGTCATATGACGTTCGCAACGACCAAACGCAAAGATAAAAAAAAAAGAGAGACAGAGATTCTGGGCGCTTCAGTCTTGAACCGCGCGACCGCTACTGTCGCAGGTTAGAATCCTGCCTCGGGCATGGAAGTGTGTGATGTCCTTAGGTTAGTTAGGTTTTAGTTCTAAGTTCTAGGGGACTGATGACTTCTGATGTTAAGTCCCATAGCGCCCTTCGCCATTTTTTTGAAAATCGACCGGTTGTGTTTATAAAGTAGCGAAACTCAATTTTCTAGTATACGTAATTGAAATTCATTCTTATGCAGATTCTTAGTTCCTACATAACACTAGGCAGATTTTTAGGTATTACCTGAACGCTTACAAAGAAAGGGCGAAGAGGAAGCATAAGAGAACGAAAGAGACAAATGAGGGAAATTGTTGCTTTATTCTACAATTCAACGATACAAGACCTCAGTATAAACAATAGTTTTAGTAGATATTCATTCTTTCACAATTCGCTAAAAGTCCTTGCTCGCTATGCTCACAAATATAAAATTTCAAACCGTCGAAAGATCGAGCTCTATTTTCTACAACCTATGACTGAAGATTCGTAAAGTCGGTTGTGTCATTACAATCCTTGTTTTTTCGAATGTATGTCCTTTTGACTTATTAACGGTAACAGCAAATGCAGGGCTAATTGAGAATTGTGTTCTTTGAAACGGAAAACGTAAAATAGTGCCCAGTAAGTAGTATGCACACGCATAATAAAAATTCGCTTATTTTTTATGGCTGCAGTTGAAACATGACAGTCAACAGAATCATTATATAAACATTTGATGCACATTCTGGTTCTATTAACTAATCTTTCCTTCGGTTTTATATTTCTAGTAAGAAGAACAACGCAATTAATTTTTAATTTAATTTGTGTGGTGATAAACCATTTACAGACAGAGAATTCAGAAACTCTACTGGACAGTAATGATCAGTTTCGTATTCATTATCACAAATTATTTATTTTTGATGTTCACGTGTTGGAAATTTTAATGCGTGATAGAGATGGTATTATCAGAGTTGTGAATATTAAGGCATCTACTTCCTTTTACCAGCCTTAAGGTCTACATACACACATGGTTTTTTCTTTGTGGACATCTCTGGCAAAGTACCTTCCGAATTTTATTAGCTTCATTGGCCTTCTTGTATAACTGATATTAAAAATCTGTACTTCAATTTTCGTGTTCACACATAAATATTACGGTCAAGGTGATGTTCAGTTACGTAACGCTGTTCTCTGATTTATTTATTTTTTTTATCATAACTCTACACAGTGGCCCCGAGGTGTTGATAAGAATTCAAAGTGGTGCAAATACTGGGAACTTGACTGAAATGTGCATACATGCAAAACTGTGCACTCCACAAAACGGAAAAAATGTAGTATCTTATGGCTAAAATGTCAATGAGTGACATCTGGTATCGGTTACCTCACACAAATACCTGGTTGTACCAATTTGTAGGGACATGAGATGGAACCATCAGTTTGGCTCAGCTATAGGGAAAGCACGTGGCAGACTTCGGTTCACTGGTAGAATACTACGGAAATGCAATCACTCTACAAAGGAGATTGCTTACAAATAACTCGTGTGACCCATCCTAAAATACCACTCAACAGTAAGGGACACACAGCAAATAGGACTAATAGGGAATATTGACGGATACAGCCAAGGACAGCACAAATGGTCACAAGTTTTTTCATCCGTGGGAGAGTCTCGCAGAGATGCTGAAGAAATAACTGTCAGACGCTTAAATAGAGACGTAAACTATGCCGTCAAAGCCGGCTCAGAAACTTGCGAGAGCCAGTATACTGTACACACTAAGACAAATCTACATGTATTATTGTGTACATATTCCACACAATTTCGAAATTTACTATTTAGATTGCATTGTACTTACTACAGACTGGCGTTTCTACACTGCTGACTTTGCAGCGAAGTTTCTTACATCACAGAGGAGGTCTTCAAGATGAATCTGTCATTTCGAAATGTACACTGGTATAGTAAAAATGATATTGAAAAAGACAGTAGACTGATTTTTATTATCAAGTCTTCCATTCATTTCACTGTCTCTCTTTTGTCAAGAATAGTACTTACGTCTACCATTAAGTCTGTGATATAAATTAGCTGAAATTAAATAGATGAGAAATGTGTAGTCCAATCTCTCAGCTCATTGTTTTCCACCGAGCCACCGACCCTCTGTGGAAGGGAAAACATTCCTCAACCCGATCCTCCGCGCTCATTAAGGCAAATTAAGAAGTTTTAATGGGCGATATGGAAGAGGGGCGTCTTGCCACCTGCTTCATTTTGCCAAGCCCGCCATTGCCCACGTCGCCACCAGCCTCCTATTCTCGACGGAGTGTGCGCTTTGTGCCCACGCTAATGACGTCCGCTCCCTCGCTCAATGGCTTGGCCACAGCCACACTGCTAACTCTGGAACCTGCAGGCTACTGGCTAAAAGGTGGCTGCAACGCATCGTCGCCGAGATGTTCAGTCAGATCGATAGCGCCACCTAGACGCTCATCCAACTCCAGTGGGAGATGCTGCAGGATAGGCGCTGCGTGCAACGGTGACGCCGACTACCAAAACCCTTAGTGACCGCGTTCCAGAACAAGTACCTGCAACATACACTATCTGATAAAAAGTATCCGGACACCTATTAGCGGACATAAACAGTGGTCTGTCCAGCCTTCGCCTTTACGACAGCTTGAACTTTGCTGGAGACACCTTCAATGAGGTGTCTCAATGTCTGTGGAGGAATACCAGCCAGCCCATTCGTCCTCAAGGTCTAACTCAAGAGCTAACTCGTCAATGAACAATCTGGTGCAGTTGATCCTCTCTGGTTAATAATGAAGACATAACGCTTTCATGGAGCGCTCTATATCACTTTTATTCCGCCAGTACTGGGTTTCCTTACTAAAGGCAACTTTGAGCCATTCCTATGTCTGGGAAGACGCTATGCTTAGTCTTCATTAATTATTGGTCGGCAATGCAGTACGAGGGGCGTCTGAAAAGTTCGTACAAAAATAAAAACTAGTAATGTGTTTGGGGTAAACCTTTTTAATTTTTCGACATAGTCTCCTTTTAGACTTATACACTTCGTCCAACGCTGTCCTAATCTGTTGATCCCTTCCGAATAATAGGAATTGTCCAAGTCTGCAAAATAGCTATTAGTTGCTGCTATCACCTCCTCGTTTGAATTAAATCTTTGCCCCGCCAGCCATTTCTTCAAATTGAGAAACAAATAGTAGTCCGAGGGAGCCGAGTCTGGAGAATAGGGGGGGTGGGGGGGGGGGTGGGGTGAAACGAGTTGGAAACCTATTTCCATTAATTTTGCTACCACATCCTGCATCGTGCGACACACAAGCGCTAGTCTCCGTCCAAACTATGAAGTGCCCTCTCATTACCAAGTATCGTGCATTCTACCAATGTGAGTTAGGAAATATCGAACTTCTCCATACCATCCGCCTCAGAGGATCATCAAAATGGCGTACATAAACACTCACTGAAATTCAATAAGCGCAAAATACGAGCCGTAATAAGAATTATGGTTCATCATTCGCTTTTTGTTGCTCTTCCATTAGCGGTGTTTGCTGTTAAATTTACTGGATTTAAGGTCCGCCTATTACGCAGTTGGTAGTGTTTGTTACAAACAAAATTGTAGACAATATGTCTAGCGTTTGTGTGCTGTTCTCAGTAGCTCTGGAAAACGCAAAATAAAGAAGGATCTGCCAAAGAAAAACGCAAATATTAGCAAATACATGGACGAAATATCTTGCCACAATAAAAACGTAAAGTAATGTGATAACTCGCCAACCAAATTCACATTAATATCATTTGCTTGCAGATGACAAAGTACCAGTACATAGATCACTTTAAATATTCTGAAACATGTTCGCGTCATTCGAAAAAACGGTGTTTTCTCATCTACATCTACATCATACTTAGCAAACCACCTAGTGGTGTGTGGCGGTGGGTACTTTCGGTACCATTATCTGATCCCTCCAACCCTGTTCCACTCGCGAATATTGCGTGGGAAGAATAATTGTCGGTAAGCTTCTGTATTGGCTCTAGTTTCTCGAATTTTCTTGTCGTGGTCAATACGCTAGATGTATGTGGGGGGAAGTAATATGTTGCCTGAAAAGTGCTGTCCCAAAATTTCAGTAGTAAATCTCTCCGTGATGCACAACGCCTCTTGTAACGTCTGCCATTGGAGTTTGTGTAGCATCTCCGTAACGCTCTCTCGCCAGCTAAACGATCTCGTGACGAAACGCGCCGCTCTTCGTTGGATCTTCTCTACCTCCTCTATCAGTCCCACCTGATAGGGATCCTAGATAGATGAACAATACTCAAGAATCGTGCGAGCAAGCGCCTTATAAGCCACTTCTTTCTTGGATGAGTTACATTTCCTTAAGATTCTTCTGATGAACCTGAGTCTGGTGTCTGCTTTTCCCACTATCTGTTTTATATTGTCTTTCCAATTAAGGTCGCTCTGGATAGTTACGCCTAGATATTTTACGGCAGACGCTGTTTCCAGCCGTTTGTCATAAATAGCAATATGTTGCATTTATTTACGTTCAGGGTCAACTGCCAGAGCCTGCACCATTCCTACTTTACTACAGACAACTGCGACATCTTCGAATAGCCTTAAAGAGCATCGGACGCTTTCTACTACATCATTTATATACAGGGTGATTCAAAAAGAATACTACAACTTTAGAAATTTAAAACTCTGCAACGGCAAAAGGGCAGAGCTAAGCACTATCTGTCGGCGAATTAAGGGAGCTATAAAGTTTCATTTAGTTGTACATTTGTTCGCTTGAGGCGCTGTTGACTAGGCGTCAGCGTCAGTTGATGCTAAGATGGCGACCGCTCAACAGAAAGCTTTTTGTGTTATTGAGTACGGCAGAAGTGAATCGACGACAGTTGTTCAGCGTGCATTTCGAACGAAGTATGGTGTTAAACCTCCTGATAGGTGGTGTATTAAACGTTGGTATAAACAGTTTACAGAGAATGGGTGTTTGTGCAAAGGGAAAAGTTCTGGACGGCCGAGAACGAGTGATGAAAATGTAGCACGCATCCAGCAAGCATTTGTTGGCAGCCCAGGAAGATCGACTCGCAGAGCTAGCAGAGAGCTGCAAATTCCACAATCAACTGTATGGAGAGTCCTACGAAAAAGGTTAGTTATGAAACCTTATCGTCTGAAATTGGTTCAAGCACTGTCTGCAGCTGATAAGATTAAAAGAATCGATTTCTGTGATTTTATCCTTGCTCAAATGGAAACAGATGAATCTTTCGTTTCAAAGATTGTGTTTAGTGATGAAGCAACTTTCCACACTAACGGGAAAGTCAACCGTCACAATGTCTGTGTATGGGGCACTGAGAATCCGCGGGAAACAACTCAGTATGAACGTGACTCGCCTAAGGTGAACGTTTTCTGTGCCATTTCAGCCAATAAAGTTTTTGGTCCCTTTTTCTTCGAAGGTGCTACTGTAACTGGACTACAGTGTCTGCAGATGTTAGAGAATTGGCTGTTCCCTCAGCTCGAACAAGAAGCACAACAATTCATATTTCAGCAGGATGGAGCGCCACCACATTGGCACTTATCTGTCCGTAACTACCTGAACGTCAACTACCCGAGGCGATGGATCGGCCGCCAGGCAGCCCGTGACAGAGCACTTCATCACTGGCCTCCAAGAAGCCCTGATCTTACCCCCTGCGATTTTTTCTTATGGGGGTATGTTAAGGATATGGTGTTTCGGCCACCTCTCCCAGGCACCATTGATGATTTGAAACGAGAAATAACAGCAGCTATACAAACTGTTACGCCTGATATGCTACAGAGAGTGTGGAAAGAGTTGGAGTATCGGGTTGATATTGCTCGAGTGTCTGGAGGGGGCCATATTGAACAGCTCTGAACTTTTTTTTGAGTGAAAGAAAACCTTTTTAAATACTCTTTGTAATGATGTATAACAGAAGGTTATATTATGTTTCTTTCATTAAATACACATTTTTAAAATTGTGGTATTCTTTTTGAATCACCCTGTATATTGTAAACAGTAATGGGCCTATCACACTGCCCTGTGGTACTCCGGATATTACCTTTACATCTGTCGATTTAGTTCTGTTAAGAGCGACGTGTTAAGTTTTATCTGCAAGAAAGTCTTGAATCCAATCGCAGGTCTGCTACGATACTCCGTAAGCTCGTTCTTTTTTCATTACACGGCAATGCGGGACGGTGTCAAATGCCTTACTGAAATCAAGGAACACGGCATCAGCCTGAGCGACATTGTCCAGTGCGCCGTGGATCTCATGGAGGTACTGTACAGAGCGAGCTGAGTTTCGCAGGCTCTCTGTTTGCGAAATCCATGTTGATTTTTATAGAGATGTTCATTTTCCAAAAACTTCATAATTCTTGAATATAACATATGTTCCATAATTCTACAACAGATTGACGTCGACGATATAGGTCTATAATTGTGTGGATCTGTCTTACGGCGTTTCTTAAAAACGGGAATGACTTGCGCTTTTTTCTAATCGTTAGGTACCTTTCGTTGCTCAAGTGATCTACGATAAATTACTCCTAGAAGGGGAGCAAGTTCTTCCGCATAATCTTTATAGATAGGTATCTCATCTGGTCCTGAAGCCTTTTCGCTACTACCGATCGGTTATCTCAGTATCTGCCAATTCGACTTTCGCACGACGACTGAAAGGAGGGACAGTGTTATGATCCTCCGCGGTGAAACAACTTCGGAAGACAGAATTCAGTATTTCGGCCTTCTCTCTGTTATACTCCGTTTATGTGCTGGCGTAGTCGCTGAGAGAATCAATAGATGTTTTTGACCCACTTACTGATTTTACATACGACCAAAATCTCTTAGGGTTTTTACTCAGGTCGGTTGACAATATCTTACTTTCTAAACCATTGAAAGCTTCTCTCATTGCACTCCTTACGCTCATTTTCGCTTCGTTCAGCTTTTGTTTGTCAGCTAGGTTTCTAGTTCTCTTGAATCTGAGATACACTCCTGGAAATGGAAAAAAGAACACATTGACACCGGTGTGTCAGACCCACCATACTTGCTCCGGACACTGCGAGAGGGCTGTACAAGCAATGATCACACGCACGGCACAGCGGACACACCAGGAACCGCGGTGTTGGCCGTCGAATGGCGCTAGCTGCGCAGCATTTGTGCACCGCCGCCGTCAGTGTCAGCCAGTTTGCCGTGGCATACGGAGCTCCATCGCAGTCTTTAACACTGGTAGCATGCCGCGACAGCAGCATGGACGTGAACCGTATGTGCAGTTGACGGACTTTGAGCGAGGGCGTATAGTGGGCATGCGGGAGGCCGGGTGGACGTACCGCCGAATTGCTCAACACGTGGGGCGTGAGGTCTCCACAGTACATCGATGTTGTCGCCAGTGGTCGGCGGAAGGTGCACGTGCCCGTCGACCTGGGACCGGACCGCAGCGACGCACGGATGCACGCCAAGACCGTAGGATCCTACGCAGTGCCGTAGGGGACCGCACCGCCACTTCCCGGCAAATTAGGGACACTGTTGCTCCTGGGGTATCGGCGAGGACCATTCGCAACCGTCTCCATGAAGCTGGGCTACGGTCCCGCACACCGTTAGGCCGTCTTCCGCTCACGCCCCAACATCGTGCAGCCCGCCTCCAGTGGTGTCGCGACAGGCGTGAATGGAGGGACGAATGGAGACGTGTCGTCTTCAGCGATGAGAGTCGCTTCTGCCTTGGTGCCAATGATGGTCGTATGCGTGTTTGGCGCCGTGCAGGTGAGCGCCACAATCAGGACTGCATACGACCGAGGCACACAGGGCCAACACCCGGCATCATGGTGTGGGGAGCGATCTCCTACACTGGCCGTACACCACTGGTGATCGTCGAGGGGACACTGAATAGTGCACGGTACATCCAAACCGTCATCGAACCCATCGTTCTACCATTCCTAGACCGGCAAGGGAACTTGCTGTTCCAACAGGACAATGCACGTCCGCATGTATCCCGTGCCACCCAACGTGCTCTAGAAGGTGTAAGTCAACTACCCTGGCCAGCAAGATCTCCGGATCTGTCCCCCATTGAGCATGTTTGGGACTGGATGAAGCGTCGTCTCACGCGGTCTGCACGTCCAGCACGAACGCTGGTCCAACTGAGGCGCCAGGTGGAAATGGCATGGCAAGCCGTTCCACAGGACTACATCCAGCATCTCTACGATCGTCTCCATGGGAGAATAGCAGCCTGCATTGCTGCGAAAGGTGGATATACACTGTACTAGTGCCGACATTGTGCATGCTCTGTTGCCTGTGTCTATGTGCCTGTGGTTCTGTCAGTGTGATCATGTGATGTATCTGACCCCAGGAATGTGTCAATAAAGTTTCCCCTTCCTGGGACAATGAATTCACGGTGTTCTTATTTCAATTTCCAGGAGTGTATTTACGTAGCGCTTTTCTAACAGGGCCATGGTGGATCTTTCCAATGCCTTAAAACCTTACTCGGAACGTACTTGTCTAGGGCACATCGAAAGATGCGTTTGAAGTTTTTCCATTTGTTCTCCACATCTTCCTCCTCATCATCGAATATTTGATGTTGGCTGCTGAGATATTCTGAAATTTGTATCCTGACACCCTTGCTGAGCAAATATATCTTCCTACCTTTCTTAACATTCCTTGTAGGACCCGTCGTCATAGATTCTGCACAGCCTTATGATTACTGATACTTTCCTCTACGTTAACTGATTCGATAAGTTCAGATCTGTTTGTTGCCTGGAGGTCTAAGACGTTACCCTCACGAGTTGGTTCTCTAACTATCTGCTCAAGGTAATTTTCGGACAAGACATCCAGAACAATGCAACACGATTCCCTGTCTCTGGCACCAGTTTTGATGGCATAACACACACCCCCTATTACAACGGCATGATCAGGGAAATTACTATTAATACTGATATTCTGCAAGTTCTGTCTGAAGCACTCTACAACTACAGATCCTACCCAGGTGGTCTATAGAAGCATCCGATCACCATTTTTAACCGTTCTTTGATATTCAGTTTTACCCAGATTAATTCACATTCGGTATCCGTGATAACCTCGCTAGATTTTATCGAATTTTTTACTGCAATAAAGACGCCGCCACCACTGGCGACTAACGTATACTTACTATAAAAATTCCAGTCTCAACCTAGGATTTCGATGTCATTGACTTTTGGCTTCAATCATCTTCTGTTCCCAATACTATCCGTGCATTATAACCTTCAGTAAGCGACACTAATTGTGGGACCTTTCCTTGGATGCTCCTGCAGTTCATAAAATCATATTAATCTTTTCTATCTCTGATCTGCGAGGACCAAGATTCTCTGAGGTTGCTGTGGCTGACTTAACAGGCAAATCGTCTTTGATCCCAAGGCGTGCATTATGGAATTGTAGTTATTCTCATGAAACCACATTCTCTGGCATCGTTAACTCACAATGCAGAGCTCGAGCTCATTGCAGATCAAGAGAATGAGATTTCCACTTCATATTTCACGCACTCCTCATCACATAAACAACGTATGACCTTTCACGCTAACCTAGACCTTAGGCTACGCTACATCACACTGCTAGAACGAACTACGTTCCGAAAAATAATATATAGGACGAAACCGAACTGCAGTGACAAAATTTTTGAACATTTTAGTTCAAGGAATCAGTGGTCCTTGGTTGCATATTGCAGAAGAACAATATAATAATAATTTTTTCGGTTTGTTACCTCAGTTACCTATGTTTCTGTGAAACTGCCTTCACAAACTGAAAAAACCTGTAATATGCAGTCACTAAAACATACGTACTTCGTTGGCCACACAAACCGCAGTCGGTCTTCGGCCTCACCAATCAGCCTCCTCCAGCGTCCTCAGCCCATTCACTCTTTTTCAGACAGCCCCAGCGTGCTCATATTCTCTCTGACTTGATCAGTCCATCGGAGTCGTATTCTTAGCCGTGGTCTTTTGCCTGTAATACCTTCCTCCACTACCTGCCTGATTATGTGGTCTTCTTGACACATTACGTGCCCATCCCACTTCAGTCTTCCTTCTTTGATCACTGCCACGATGTCCGTCGACTTGTATAGCTCCTGCAATACACATCCTTCACTGACCCAAAAATCTGTCTGAGGGTGGCATTCTCAAATGTCAGGAGTTTTCTTTCCATCTTCTACGTGATGGTCCAGGTCTCTGCTCCATATAACACCACAGGTTGTATTATTGTCGTGTAGATCCTGGTCTTTGAGGACCTCGATAGAAGCTGGGACTTTAACAGCTTTCACAGAGCAAACCTTGACCTGTTTCCTGCGTGTATTCTCGCTTCCCACGCCCGGGTTCCCTGGTTCGATTCCCGGCGGGGTCAGGGATTTCCTCTGCCTCGTGATGACTGGGTGTTGTGTGCTGTCCTTAGGTTAGTTAGGTTTAAGTAGTTCTAAGTTCTAGGGGACTGATGACCATAGATGTTAAGTCCCATAGTGCTCAGAGCCTTCTTCCCAGTTCTATTCCTGTCCTAGGCTTGTTACCTCTCTCAGGGCTCTCTTCAGTACCAGGTTAAACAGCAGAGGGGAGAGGCAGTCTCCTTGCCACACTCCAGTCCTCACCAAAACATACAAGACAAAAATGGCATAGCATAACAAACCTCAGATGCAAAAGTTTTGTTCAAATGGTTCAAATGGCTCTGAGCACTATGCGACTTAACATCTGAGGTCATCAGTCGCCTAGAACTTAGAACTACTTAAACCTAACTAACCTAAGGACATCACACACATCCATGCCCGAGGCAGGATTCGAACCTGCGACCGTAGCGGTTGCTCGGGTCCAGACTGTAGCGCCTAGAACCGGACGGCCACTCCGGCCGGCAAAAGTTTTGTGACGTAGTTGCTGTCTCTTTGGGAACAGCTCCGCATAGCGTCCTTGTGCTGCTCACCCAGTGCATCCTGTGAAGCGGTACAAGAAGTGTATGTTAGCGAACTTTCTATCAGCAAACCTATCCATACTGCTGTCTACCATTGCTGACGGAAGCTAACATTTCTGGAGAAACAAACCCGAGATACAGCCGAGCACTGAAAGCAGGGTAGAGAACGAAGAGTAAAGTGAGCCTTATTCTTGTCGACAGTAAGTACCGTAAGTGAGTGGAACAAGTTCGTTTCCAAACAAGACAGACACCACAAGGTTGTGCAGATATTTTCAGATGCGCAGATACGAGGGTGAATCAAATGAAAACCTTAAATTAAAAAAAAAAAATTATTTCTTGTTCAGAAGTGGTACAAAGCTGTATCACTTTTCAACATAGTCTCCCCCATACTCCAGCGCTAACAAAGTGCATAAATTCCTTTAGAAAAAAATTCTTTTGATAGTCCGCACAACCACCCATGCACCGCGTGGCGTACCTCTTCATCAGAACGGAACTTCTTTCCTCCCACTGCATCTTTGATTGGTCCAAACATACGGGAAAACATTTGGGGCAAGGTCTGGTGAGTATGGTGGATGAGGAAGATACTCAAAATGCAGGTCTGTGATTTTTGCAACTGTTGAACGGGCAGTGTGGGGCCTTGCATTGTCATGTTGCAAAAGGACACCTTCTGACAGCAATCCAATGTGATTGCAGGCCGCAGATGATTTTTTAGGAGATCTGTGTATGATGCACTGGTGACAGTGGTCCCTCTAGGCATGCAATGCTCCAAAATGACGCCTTTTTGACGCAAAAGTGAATCAGCATAAGCTTCCCTGCTGATGGTTCTGTTCGAAACTTCTTTTGTTTTGGTGATGAGGAATGGCGCCATTCCTTGCTCGCTCTCTTCGTTTCCGGTTGGTGGAAGTGAACCCAGGTTTCGTCCCCAGTAACGATTCTTGCAAGGAAGCCGTCACCTTCTCGTTCAAAGCGCCGAAGACGTTACTCACAAGCATCAACACGTCGTTCTCTCATTTCAGGAGTCAGATCATGCACAATGTGGTGTGCTGACCCATGACTAATCTGTAAACATGCTGCAATGTCATTCAGTGTCACTCGGCGGTTTTCCTTCAATATGGCTTAACTGCTGCAATGTTCTGTGGAGTCACAACTCGTTATGCCTGACCTGGACGAGGAGCATCTTCCACTGAAGTCACACCATTTTCGAACTTCCTACTCCATTCGTAGACTTGCTGCTGTGACAAACATGCATCACCGTACTGAACCTTCATTCGTCGATGAATTTCAATAGGTTTCACACCTTCTCTACGCAAAAACCGAATAACAGAACGCTGTTCTTCCCTGGTGCAAGTCGCAAGTGGGGCGGCCATCTTTATACTGATACTGCGACGGTATGTGTACATCTGTACTATGCTGTCTCCTATAGGCCATTCTGCACGCTGTTTCTAGCACGCTTACCAACTTACAGGATAACAGCGCGAAATTTCGATTTGTTATTACAAATTTAATGTTTTCATTTGACTCACTTTCGTAGTAATCCATGCGTGCACATTGCCCAATCCAGAGACACATCAACAGCAGTTCCTCTCGACCCAGTGCTCGTGGGAATTGTGCCACAGCTGGGTAGTTGCCTTCACATACTGCCTCTCCTTGCTAAGACGTATGAACCAGCACCTCAATGGGAAGGATATTGTATACACTAGTGAGACATAGTGTACTGCTACAGACTGGCTTCCTTCAGCATTGCTACCTCATGCCTGTTGTACTAAGCAGCTCTTGCTGATAACCATCGCAACCTTCTCTCGCAGCCTCTGTAGACGGAGAAGGAAGCCTGGATAGTTCGCACTTATTTATCTGACGGATGGCTATACGAGCTTGGTGGCTCTTAATGGATTCGAAAAGTCGAAGCAGATGTGAGAATTTGTATGCTTAAGGCATTTAATCTCCAGTGCCCTAAAGATCATATACGTATATACTTCTACATCATAGTAGGTAAACTCGTTTATTATCTCAATCCTGAGGACACGGTCAAGGGGTTTCCCCACATTTCACATAGGAATACAAGTGCGGAAATCTTTCTCGGACGAAAGATCGGATTCAGTGTGAAATCTCCACAACAGCTGAGTAACATCTTCAGTGCGACAAAAACACAGTTGAGGCATGACTATATTCCTCCTAATTACACATACCAGCCTAGGCAACAATTAGTCCGTCATGAAAGCCTTAAGCAACACAATGACATATTAGAGTTGTTCATTTAAGATGCTGAGCAGCCAACACAGCCTGACTCCTTAAAACAAGTCAACACCTATGACGTTCGTTTCAGACTTGATCATCGTAATATGAGGTGCAATTACGAGTCCATTAGAATGTTGACAACATTAGACTGTTATTTTGAAGTTTACTCACCAGATAGCAGCACATGCTCTTTCGCCACTCACCTGCAACACAAAATAAGTCCATTGTCAGCCTAAATTTGGCTAGTCTGTAGGGGAGATCTCACATGCAAATAAGTAGACTAACTTGACTGTGCTTTAGTTAACAGCCAAATATCAATCTGCGACAAGATTGGTTTTACAAATCTTAGTTTTATGTATATTTATATATATTAAAATAAAAAAAAAGCTCTCACCTTCTTGGTTTCTTCTGTCTGTTCGAACATACAAGGAGCATCAAAAATACTTTTATAAAATTTATAAACTCACAGAAAAAACTAGCCCTATGTCCCTATGTCCGAAAGCTCCCGAATTTGACTTTTTAATAATACAATAGTTTAGTAGGTTCTGGATTCAGAAAAAAAGTCTCACCCCTTTCAGACATCCCCAAAAGTTGTCGAATGGTTTTGCTGGCTTTCGCACCACGCTAATGAAGCGCCTTTGTCTCCCAAATGACTGCGGCGTACACAAAATGTTTTACGTGATTGCACAAATAGAATCCCAAAGACCTGAAAAAGTGGGAAGAGACAGGGCCAGGAAGTGGTCCTCTAACTATCAGCCTTCAATGGCAGATAATTTATCTGATCAAAAGTATCGGGGCAATCATGAAAAACCATCTGCAGAGGCCTCGGAAGACCCAACGGTGCTGACCGATCGCCGTGTCATCCTCATCCTATAGACTGGAGCCGCTACTTCTCAATCAAGAAGCTCCTCAATTTGTCTCACAAGGGTTGAGTGCAACCCGCTTGCCAACAGCGCTCGGCAGACCGGACGGTCACCCATCCAAGTGCGGCACGGCCGTTGGCGATGGCGTAGCCATTAGTGGACATTAATATGGGATGTGTCCGTCTTTTTCCCTTATGAAGGCTTGAACTTCGATGGAGACACTTTCAATGAGATGTCTGAATGTCTGTGGAGGAATGCCAACCCATTCTTCCTCAAGAGCCGACATCGTAGAAGGTAGTAATGTTGGACGCTGGGTCTGGAACACAGTTGACTTTTCAACTAATCTCAAAACTGTTCCATTATGTTTAGGTCAGGACTCTGGGCTAGTCCATTCCAGGAATGTTGCATCCACACACCATTGCATCACAGATGCTGCTTTACGACTGGCTGCGTCATCATGCTGATGCTAACAACCCTTGTTCCTGAACTGTTCCTCCACTGCACACAGTACACGACGCCGTAAAATGTGTTCATATCCTTTTGCATTTAGCATTTTGTTAAGCGGAATAAGGGACTACACCCTTCTTATCCTTCTTCTTCTTCTTCTTCTCCTTCTCCTCAGCGATCACAGGCACAGTAGACCAGCCCGGCATCAACGATATGCTTCCACCGCCTTCTACCTCTCGCAGTCTCTCTGCACCCTGCGGAAATTCCTAATGCTGCGATGTCATCTGTCCACCTTGTACGAGGTCGGCCCAATGGTCTTGTTGCCTGGAGAGTTCCTCCAAATGCTTTTTTGGTGATTCTGTTGTTTTCCATTTGAGCCACATGTCCAGCCCATTGCAGACTATTACTTTTTAATTTCTGGATGATAGTGGGTTGCTCCATTTGCTGATATATAAGTAATCTAGTAGAAGGCGTCGGATGCTCTTTAAGGCTATTTGCAGATGATGCAGTTGTTTTACAAAGGTAGTAACGCCATAAGACAGTAAGAATTTGCAGAACGACCTGCAGAGAGTTGATGAATTGTACAGACTCTGGCAGTTGACCCTGAACGTAAATAAATGTAACATATTGCGCATACATAGGAAAAGAAATCCACTACTGTACAGCTACACTACTGATGACAAACAGCTGGAGATAGCGTCTGCCGTAAAATATCTAGGCGTAACTATCCAGAGTGGCCTTAAGTGGAATGACCATATAAAACAGATAGTGGGAGAAGCATCGGAAGATTCTTAAGGAAATGTAACTCATCCACGAAGGGAGTGGCTTATAAGGCGCTTGTTCGGCCGATTCTTGAGTACTGTTTATCTATCTGGGATCCCTTTCAAGTAGGACTGATAGAGGAGATAGAGAAGATCCAACGTAGAGCGGTGCGCTTCGTCACGTGATCGTTTAGCTGGCGAGAGAGCGTAACGGAGATGCTAAACAAACTTCACTGGCAGACGTTACAAAAGAGACGTTGTGCATCACGGGGACATTTACTACTGAAATTTCGGGACAGCACTTTTCCGGAGGAGTCAGACAACATGTTACTTCCCCCCACATACATCTCGCGTATTGACCGCAAGGAGAAAATTCGAGAAATTAGAGCCAATACAGAGGCTTACCGACAATCATTCTTCCCACGCAATATTCGCGAGTGGAACAGGGTTGGACGGATCAGACAGTGGTACCGAAAGTACCCTCCGTCACATACCATTAGGTGGATTGCAGAGTATGTTGTAGATGTAGACGTGGCATGGACTCAAGAAATCGTTGGAAGTCCCTTGTAGAAATACTGATCCATGTTGCCTCTACAATCATCAATAATTGCGAAAGTGTTGCCGGTGCATGATTCTGTGCACGAATCTACCACTCGATTATGTCTGATAAAGGTTCGACGGGAATCATGTCGGGCAATGTGAGTGGCCAAATCATTCGTTCGAACTGTTCGGAATGTTCTTCAAACCAATTGTGAGCAATTGTGGCCTGGTGACATGGCGCATTGTCATCTATATAAGTTAATCCATGAATGGCTGCAAATTTTCTCGAAGTAGCCGAACACAACAATCGCCACTCAACGATCAGTTCGGTTGGACCAGAGGATCCAGTCTTTTCCATGTGATCTCAGTCCACATCATTATGGAGAAACCACCAGCTTGCACAGTGCCTTGTTGACAACTTGGGTCCATGGATTCGTGGGGTATGCGCCACACTCGAACCCTACCATCACCTCTTACCAACTGAGATCGAGACTCATCTGACGAGACCACGATTTTGCAGTCGCCTAGGGTCCAACCGATATGGTCACGGGGCCAGGAGAGGCGCTGCAGGCGATGTCGTTTGCTACATGGCCCATTAACGCCCAGTTTCCCGCACAGTTGTAACGGATATGTTTGTCGTATGTTCCACACTTATTTCTGAGGGTATTCACCTCTCACGCCGGCCACTGCATTGTCCGTGATGAGAGATAATGTGTGAAATTTGATATTCTCGGCACAATCTTGACACTGTGCATCTCGGAATACTGAATTCCCTAACGATTTCCGAAATGGAATGTCCCATGCGTTTAGCTCCAGCTACCATTCCGTGTTCAAAGTCTGCCAGTCTCCGTTGTGCGACCATAACCACGTCGGAAACCTTTTCACACGAATCACCTCAGTACACTTGACAGCTCCGCCAATTCACTGCCCTTTCATACAATACTGGCCAATTGCTACACCAAGAAAAAATGCAAACGGTTCAAAGGGTTCTCAGAACTATGGGAATTAACTGCTGTGGTCATCAGTCACCTACAACTTAGAACTAATTAAACCTAACTAACCTAAGGACATCACACACATCCATGCCCGAGGCAGGATTCGAACCTACGACCGTAGCGGTCGCGCGGTTCCAGAACCGCACGGCCACTACGGCCGGCAAAAATTCAGATGATAAACGAGTATTCACTGGACAAATATATTATACTAGAACTGACATGCGATTACATTTTCACGCAATTTGGATGCATAGATCCTGAGAAATCAGTACCCAGAACAACCACCTCTGGCCGTAATAACAGCCTTGATACGCCTGGGCATTGAGTCAAACAGAGCTCGGATGGCGTGTACAGGCACAGCTGCCCATGCAGCTTCAACACGATACCACAGTTCATGAAGAGTAGTGACTGGCGTATTGTGACGAGGCAGTTGCTCGGCCACCAGACGTTTTCAATTGGTGAGAGGTCTGGAGAATGTGCTGGCCAGTGCAGCAGTCGAACATTTTCTGTATCCAGAAAGGCCCGTGCAGGACCTGCAACATGTGGTCGTGTGCATTATCCTGCTGAAATGTAGGGTTTCGCAGGGATCGAATGAAGGGTAGAGCCACGGGTCGTAACACATCTGAAATGTAACGTCCACTGTTCACATTGCCGTCAATGCGAACAAGAGGTGACCGAGACGTGTAACCAATGGCACCCCATACCATCACGCCGGGTGATACGCCAGTACGGCGATGACGAATACACGCTTCCAATGTGCGTTCACCAAGATATCGTCAAACACGGATGCGACCATCATGATGCTGTAAACAGAACCTGGATTCATCCGAAAAAATGACGTTTTGCCATTCGTGCACCCAGGTTCGTCGTTGAGTACACCATCAAATGGTTCAAATGTCTCTGAGCACTATGGGACTTAACTTCTGAGGTCATCAGTCCCCTAGAGCTTAGAACTGCTTAAACCTAACTAACCTAAGGACATCACACACATCCATGCCCGAGGCAGGAATCGAACCTGCGACCGTAGCGGCCGCGCGGTTCCAGACTGTAGCGCCTAGAACCGCTCGGCCACAGTACATCATCGCAGGCGCTCCTGTCTATGATGCAGCGTCAAGGGTAAGCGCAGCCACGGTCTCCGAGCTGATAGTCCATGCTGCTGCAAACGTCGTCGAACTGTTCGTGCACATGGTTGTTTTCTTGCAAACGCCCGCATCTGTTGACTCAGGGATCGAGACGTGGCTGCACGATCCGTTACAGCCATGCGGATAAGATGCCTGTCATCTCGACTGCTAGTGATGCGAGGCCGTTGGGATCCAGCACGGCGTTCCGTATTACTCTCCTGAACCCACCGATTCCATATTCTGCTAACAGTCACTGGATCTCGAACAACGCGAGCAGCAATGTCGCGAGACGATAAACCGCAATCGTGATAGGCTACAATCCGACCTTTATCAAAGTCGGAAACGTGATGGTACGCATTTCTCCTCCTTACGCGAGGCATCACAACAACGTTTCACCAGGCAACGCCGGTCAACTGCTGTTTGTGTATGAGAAATCGGCTGGAAACTTTCCTCATGTCAGCACGTTGTAGGTGTGGCCACCGGCGCCAACCTTGTGTGAATGCTCTGAAAAGCTAATCATTTGCATATCACAGCATCTTCTTCCTATCGGTTAAATTTTGCGTCTGTAGCACGTCATCTTCGTGGTGTAGCAATTTTAATGGCCAGTAGTGTGTATTGAGTACGCGATAATACCGCCACCTGTATATGTGTATATCATGACTTCTGTCGCCTCAGTCTAATAATACTATGTACGTGCACATACACGCCATGCAAGTGCAATTGGTCCTTGCACGGCGATGAGCAAATTCACAATAAAAGAAAGCAATAAGAAGTTTGGACAGTGCAGTCAGTTTCTACTCCTTTCACCTTGTCTCATATCAGAAAACAAGATTCATGATCCAAAAGTTTCACGGAAATAAAGCAGGGGAACAAGATACGCGTTAGGAAACTGTCGTCTGGCTGAAGGGAGGCGCTTAGTCGTTTACGCTAGCGAGCAGCTGCTTACATTATATTATAAATGGCTTTCTTGGTTTCAGTGAGTTTCTAGGTACAGTGCCCTAATATAAAAGGTTTAAGTGGGTGAAGTTCCTTATTTCACTGGCCATTGTAATCAGCAAGCCACCGGTGGTTGGAAAGATCGCGTGGTGCTTATCTCTGACAGGGTGAGCTTGCATCATGCAACGCGGGCACTTGCTGGGTCGATAAACAGCCCTGCAGTGCGGTTGCACTGCAATGGCAGCCTAAAGGACGCCCAGGATGTCGGAGAAAATCTCGTGCGGCGAGTTAAGCCTCCTCCATACCGGAGCGAATGGAAGCGAACACAAAGCAGACGAGCATTCGCAGACAATCCGCCAGTGTCACTACCATTCGCAGATATTTGTGAACAAGCGTTTACACTTTATTTACTCATGTCAGTAGCCTACCTTTCCAGTATATACAGTTATACAAAGTATATAAATATCAACAATAAAATCAGAAATATCGTCGACCAGATCTGCAAATCAGTTGACATTTGCCTAAAACTGAGCCAAACCTAGCGCAAAGACTGCGCTGACACAGGTGTTCCACAGTTTTTTTTTCTCCACATCCACACCTCCGATGCGAAACCCCACAGATTAAGAAGGGCGACTTCACCCTACCGACAACACTTCTTAAACGGTTAAGGGGCCTGCGAATACTTCACTCCTCGCATTGGCCGGCCGGAAGATGTTCTTGGCTTCCGTACAATCTCGTTTTGCGGATTTATACGGCAAAAGTCTTCTACATCCACATACATACTCCGCAAGCCATTGTATGGTGCATGGTACTGCTCATTTCCTTCTCTGTTGCACTCGAAATTAGAGCGAGGGAAAAACTATTGTTTACATTTCTCCGTAAGAGCCCTAATTTCTATTACGTTATCCCCGTGGTTCTTACGTGAAATCTACGTTGGCGGTAGTAGAATCATTCTGCAGTCAGATTCAAGCACCGGTTATTTAAATTTTTCTATAATGTTCCTCTAAAAGAAAGTGTCCTGCCCTCCACGGATTCCCATTTGAGTTCCATTAGCATCTCCGTAACACTTTCGTGATGTGCGAATTTATAGGTACCAAATCTAGCAGCCGACCTCTGAATTTCTTCGGTGGTCTCCTTAATCCGACTGGTGAGGATCCCGAACTCATGAATGGGTCACACTTATGTTCTACACGTGGTCTCCGTTATCGGTGAACCACACTTTTCTAGAACTGTCTCAACCAATCGAAGTCGATCAGCCGGCCCTTGTGGCCGAGCGGTTCTAGGCGCTTCAGTCTGGAACCGCACTGCTACTACGGTCGCAGGTTCGAATCCTGCCTCGGGCATGGATGTGTGTGATGTCCTTAGGTTAGTTAGGTTTAAGTAGTTCTATAGGGGACTGACGACCTCAGATGTTAAGTCCAATAGTGCTCAGAGCCATTTGGACCACTTTTTTTTTTAAGTCGATCATTCGCCTTCCCTACTACACTCCTCACATGCTCGTTCCATTTCATATCGCTCTGTAACGTTGCGCCAAGATGTTTAATCGATGTGACTCTGTCAAGCACCATACTACTGATGGTGTATTCAAACATTTCAGGATTGTTTTTCGCCCTCATCTCTGTTAACTTATATTTTTCTTCATTTAGAGGAGCTTCCATTCATCAGAGTGACTATAAATTCTGTCAGAAACATCTTGGATTCTCGTACAGTCACTCAACGGCGACACATCCGCATACATCATAGCGTCATCAGCAAACAGCCGTAGATTGCTGCCTACCCTGTGCGTTAGGCAATTAATTATATGCCTTGTATGGAAGCAGTTCCAAAGTTTCTGCAGTTCGAAGGAAAGATTTTCTTGATTTTGGGCTAGGCCAAGGTCGTTCATGGCCAAACAGTGGGTGAGCTTCAACATTCTGAGCGTTCAGTTGTTCGTGATCGGCGACAGCTACAAGACGAATATTTGCAGATGCGATACCAGCAAGACAGCAAATCTTCTCAAGAGGGAAAGGTTTCCAGCACCTTCGAATGAGCCTGCAAGCTTCGTCCACAGCAGTATCCATCGTTTTGGCATGAGAAGATTTGTACCAAATAGGGGAGGCGTATACTCTGCTGCAGTGTAGCACAAGGCTTTTACGGACTAGCGGCTTAGCTCCCCAGTTTGTACCTTTTACAGTTCTCGAGGTGTAATTCGATCTATATCTGTACTAAGCAAGCCGCCTCACGGTGTATGGCGGCGGGTAGTTTGTCTATCGCTGTCACTTCCAGCGTCTCCTGTTCCAGTCGCGAACGGTTCGCGGGAAGATCGATTGCCGGTAAGGCTCCATATGGGCTCCTCACGTTAGACATACGTAGGTGAAAGCAATATACCTGTTGACTCTTCTAGGAACGTACGTTGTAGAACTTCAACAGTTAACCACATAGAGGTGCATAACGCCTCTCTTCCCGTGTCCCCCACTGGAGTCGGTTGATCGTCTCCGCAACGCTTTCTTGCTTACTTAGCGAATCTGAAACGAAACGCACAGCTCTTCTTTGGATTTTCTCTGTCAGTCCTATCTGGTACGGATCCTAGATGGTTCAAATGGCTCTGAGCACTATGGGACTTAACATCTGAGGTCATCAGTCCCCTAGACTTAGAACTACTTAAACCTAACTAACCTAGGGACATCACACACATCCATGCCCGAGGCAGGATTCGAACCTGCGACCGTAGCAGCAGCGCGGTTCCGGACTGAAGCGCCTAGAACCGCTCGGTCACAGCGGCCGGCACGGATCCCAGACTGATGAGCAATATCCAAGTATTGGTTCAACGAGCGTTTTATAAGCTGCTTCCTTTGTTGACGGTCTACATATCCTGAGAATCCTTTACTGAATCTCAGTCTGGCTACTACCTTTCCTGAGAGCAGTTTTATGTGCTCGTTCCGCTTTAAATCAATCCGCACGCATAGTTCGCAACTGACAAGTGTCCTCTGTTTATGGCGGCTCATAATTTCTAGAATTTCTTCCCATTTTTCGAGGTTCTTAATTTTCACGCTACCACATTCCCATAAATTAACTGTGAAATTTACAAATCGATATATGTAGAAATATAAATTCCTTTACTAAAATTCCTTTTTTTTTTTTGGCGGGGGCGAGTGTCATTACCCTGTGGCGACCGCGACCTCACCCCTTTGAATCCGCTCCTGCGTTGCCCTAACACGACGGACTACTATAGGTTGTAGGGATGGGCCTACAAACATCAGTAATTTCAGTGATACTACTATTAGGTAAGAGTGATTTTAAGTTTTTATTTGGCACAACTTAATTTTACTAATTCAGAAGTCGTATCCCTTCCCACTCAACCAACGTTTAAACGCGATTTCTTCAATTTATAAATGCAGATGCTACACTGTGACTAGTGACAATTAACGACTAACAGGCATTGGCAAGTATATCTGCTTGCTAATCGACGTATCTGACCAAGTGAGCTGATTCAGTGCAATATAAGCGATATGTTCTGGCATAAAAAGAGTCCAAAGTGACTCCTTCAACAGAGTGCCTTTGAAGCCATTAAGGGACTTGAAAGAGACGGTAATTAAATATGAAGTATATTGTGAGTGAATAAAGAAAATTCCATTCTTCCCTTGCTAAACTGGACTCCTCCTGTAAAATTTTTTGCCGTGTAGTTATTGATAAAGACTTGGTTATGTGTTGTGATGTTGACAATATGCAAGTGAACAGAGTAGCAAGTATGGATCTTTCAATTAAGAACTGACATCGGCCGGCCGTTGTGGCCGAGCGGTTCTAGGCGCTTCAGTCTGGAACCCCGAGACCACTACGGTCGCAGGTTCGAATCCTGCCCCGGGCATGGATGTGTGTGATGTCCTCAGGTTAGTTAGGTTTAAGTAGTTCTTAAGTTCTAGGGGACTGATGACCTCAGAAGTTAAGTCCCATAGTGCTCAGAGCCATTTGAACTGACATCGGGAATGTTGAAATGCAATACTTGAAGATACACATCAACGTTTATTGTACATTGCAATGTTGGAAAAGTTATAAAGCGGACACCCCGCCCCGCCCCCCCCCCCCCCCCCCCCCGCCCTCCTCCTCCCCCATTTGCATTTTTCGCAGGTTACTTTCTACATATGTGTATAACACGCATCAAAATACTGATCAGAGCCCTGTCCAATATCTACCACATGTTTTCTGAATTTGCCATGCATTTTTAGTTCAGTCAAATCAAATATGATGAAAGAAGCATGCAGGTTTAAAGACGGCGCGAACGTAGACACTAGACTGTGCTATAGATCAATCTGATGCTAAAACCTTTACTTGGCATTCACATTCATAGATCTCCAACTCTGGACCGAACTCTGACCTTTCAGCTTAATCTAAACTTCGCGCTGCGCTACATAGCAATATTTTAGGGGCCAGGGGGGAAGGGATGGTTCAAATGGCTCTGAGCACTATGGGACTTAACATCTGTGGTCATCAGTCCCCTAGAACTTAGAACTACTTAAATCTAACTAACCTAAGGACGTCACACACATCCATGCCCGAGGCTGGATTCGAACCTACGACCGTAGCAGTCGCGCGGTTCCGGACTGAGCGCCTAGAACCGCGAGACCACCGCGGCCGGCGGGGGCTGGGGTGGGGGGGGGGGGGTAGAGACGGTCCAATATCACACTCTTAGCAGACATGTACAATTTTTCTTAGAGCAAATTAGCTTCTTGGTTCATTTCTTTGACCGTAGGTGTGTTATACATATGGAGCGATCACAGTTTTTCTCACTGAGCGCGTTGCTGCAGCGTTTTTCCAACGTAGCGCAACTCCGATGCGGCTACATAAGCATCGATATGTAGAGGAGGTATTAGGGTGGCATTCGTGTCTTACTGACGTGCGTGCGGTAATTGCGGAAGCGTGAATTTGGCCACGTTGATACCAAATGCGTCCAAACATGACCAACACGTCGTTACTGTTCTTGGCTGCCGAAGGACAGTCACCGGCAGATATAGACAATAGAATGAAGATGGTGCACAGCTCGCACAACTATGGAATGGTACGCCAAATTCCTTGCTGGTCGCCATTCGACAAAACACGCTGGCAGATCTGCTAGGCCAGCTTCATCCAAGTCGGAGGCACTAGAGCACCCGCTCTACAGTCCTGATGTCTCCCCAGGAGATTACCACACCTTAGATCACTTAAAAAAGGCCTCGAAGGGTCGAATATTCCTATTGGACGAGGATGTGTAGCTGTCAGTTATGGATTTCTTCATGCAGCAGGACACGGTCTTTTACCAAACGGTTATCTTCAACCTCGTGCGTCGATAGGATGATTGTCTCACGGCGATTTTGCCTGATTGGCATACAGATTCGAACGGAAACTTTTTGACCGCTCGTTATACATCCATGGCGTGAGAATGAGATTCTTACACTTAGCATGAACTTCAGCACAGAAAGTTAAATGCTACTTGTGACTCCTAGTTATCACTGAAATAGCGGACAGACTGACAACTTCAGGGGGTACAGACTGACTGCAGCTACGTCACCACCATGAACTAGTGACGGATACCAGTGAACTCCGAAACCTCAAATGACTGACGCAGTGTTTTCTCTTGTACCAGGGAATTTCGAGGTTTAGCATGGTGTCACAGTCTCAGGGCAATGGACTCGCTTTCTGGAGGAGATAAGTTCAAACCCCTAACTGGTCGGATTTACGGAAGAAATCGAACCAATTCAGTAGCGGGCTGCTACATTTCTTGCCAGCATGATCGATCAACACGCGAGTATTACGGAGATGATTCGTGAACTCAAATGGCAATACCTGAAGAGGAAATAACGTTCTTTTGCCGAAACAGTATTGAGAAAATTTAGAGGACTGTGATTGCAGCTGACTGTAGAACATTCCTCTCACCACTAACACACACCTCACGTACGGACCGCGAAGAAATCAGGGGTCGTACGGAGACATACCGTCAGTGGTTTTCCCTTCGCCCCGTTTGTGAGTGGAACAGGAAAGAAATTGACAAGGTACCCTCTTCCATACTCTATACGGTGGCTTCAGAGTATACAGGGTGTTACAAAAAGGTACGGACGAACTTTCAGGAAACATTCCTCACACACAAATAAAGAAAAGATGTTATGTGGACATGTGTCCGGAAACGCTTAATTTCCATGTTAGAGCTCACTTTAGTTTCGTCAGTATATACTGTACGTCCTCGATTCACCGCCAGTTGGCCCAATTGAAGGAAGGTAATGTTGACTTCGGTGCTTGTGTTGACATGCGACAGATTTTCTGTGAACGTTTGCGCAGGAAGTGTTGGTCATGATTGGGTCCCATGTTCTTCCACCTACGCTCAATGGAGCACGTTATCATGATTTCATACGAGATACACTACCTGTGCTGTAGAACATGTGCCTTTACAAGTACGACACAACATGTGGTTCATGCACGATGGAGCTCCTGCACATTTTAGTCGAAGTGTTCGTACGCTTCTCAACAACAGATTCGGTGACCGATGGATTGGTAGAGGCGGACCAATTCCATGGCCTCCACGCTCTCCTGACCTCAACCCTCTTGACTTTCATATATGGGGGCATTTGAAGGCTCTTGTCTACGCAACCCCGGTACCAAATGTAGAGACTCTTCGTGCTCGTATTGTGGACGGCTGTGATACAATACGCCATTCTCCAGGGCTCCATCAGCGCATCAGGGATTCCATGCGACGGAGGGTGGATGCATGTATCCTCGTTAACGGACATTTTGAACATTTTCTGTAACAAAGTGTTTGAAGTCACGCTGGTACGTTCTGTTGCTGTGTGTTTCCATTCCATGATTAATGTGATTTGAAGAGAAGTAATAAAATGAGCTCTAACATGGAAAGTAAGTGTTTCCGGACACATGTCCACATAACATATTTTCATTCTTTGTGTGTGAGGAATGTTTCCTGAAAGATTGGCGGTACCTTTTTGTAACACCCTGTATATGTAGACGTAGCTGCTGCTGCCATTGCTGATGAGTAAATGTGTATGTAGAAAAGCAGCTAAGGTCATCAATCTATCAGTCTCCTATCCCCCCCCCCCCCCCGTCGCCATCCCCCCCCCCCCCCCCCGAATCCCGCAAGGACAGAAAAAGTGCACCCAATCTGTCTGCGTGTTGTTTAAATTCTCTGTGTGAAAGTGAGCGAAAGTTTTCTAAATGCTTGCGTAGTGTTTATCTGAGGGGGAGCGGTATTCACTTATTGGAATGTGGGAAACAGCCTAAAAACAATATCCAGGCTAATCTGTACACCGACCCTTCCTTGTTAACCCGCCAGGCGGATTCGATCGGAGCCAGTGTACTTTCCCGTCCGTGAAGAGGTCGTGTTAACACTTGCGGCTACCAGAGCGGGTACGTGTAGGTGTAGATCCTGGTTCAGGTAGTATTTGACATGGTGAAACACAGCAGCACCAAGTGATCACAATATGGTACGCAGTATATAGTCTCAGCTACAAATTAAACTTTAATAACGACTGGTACTGGGTGGCAAGCATCTATGATGAAGTTTCAAATAGTGAAGAAATTACTACTACGTCACTTAGTGACAGTATCACCACTATCTGAAACATTGAAACTTGGTGAGATCATGCGACGAAGTGGATACGGCCAGAGTACATTTCACACGGTGCTATAAACACTCTTAGCACCATCTACGTTCTCACCTGACATTGTGAAGAATTTATGATCAGACTATTAATCTACTGCCCGCTTCCGCTTGGCTCGTCGCTTAAAAGTTACACTTGGAGTACTCTGCTAAAACAGTTGTACACGTCTTCTCCATGACTACATTCACTAACCTGATGAAGGCGCTCATCTTGTCCGTCAGAACTGCTCCGCAGTTTTTCTGGGAAGAATACGAGGCGGACATGAAGGAAGTGTACTCAGAAAGACATTTTAAGGCCAAGATTTTCAGAACATTACAATAATTCAGTCGTAACTTCATAATTCTGTGCTCTTTTATTTCATACGAAATTGAAACAAACTTTTTTAAAACATTCCCTAGCAGCCATCTCATTGCCAGGTAACATTTCATCAAACTTCTTGTCTTTGAAAAGCTGTCGAATCTGTGAGCCAACGAAGAATGCTTCTTTCACTTTTGATTCACTCACTTGTGGGGACTTCTTTTTTTTTTATGTGACGTAGCATGTGAAAGTTGCTGAATTTGGACGTGTTACTCCTGTAACTGAAATATCAGATCTGAAGATGGTTCTGAATAAACTCACGAGGAACAAATGGTTCAAATGGCTCTGAGCACTATGGGACTCAACTGCTGAGGTCATTAGTCCCCTAGAACTTAGAACTAGTTAAACCTAACTAACCGAAGGACATCACAAACATCCATGGCCGAGGCAGGATTCGAACCTGCGACCGTAGCGGTCTTGCGGTTCCAGACTGCAGCGCCTTTAACCGCACGGCCACTTCGGCCGGCCCACGAGGAACATTTCAACCCTTCTGAAGCTGTGCAACTGGACTGTTGCTGATGTGATTGTGAAGTGGAAACGCGGCATTTTGAGCATTTATTGCATTAATGTGGCATTTACAGGTGATCACGCTGTAACAGCATGCGTTCTCAGAAATGATAAGTTCACAAATGTACATGTATCACATTGGAACAACCGAAATAAAATGTTCAAACGTATCTACATTCTGCATTTTAATTTAAAAAACCTGCTTGTTACCAACTGTTCTTCTAAAATTGTGAGCCATATGATTGTGACTATTACAGTGCCATCTATCACTAAGCAAAAAAAGTGGTCCAACGAAAACATTCACATTTCTTTACGTACTACACGAATATTTAATAAAAATGGGGGTTCCTATTTTTTTTAAAAACTCAGTTGATATCCGTTTGACCTATGGCTGCGCCATCTAGCGGGCCAACCATAGCACCATCTGGTTTCCCCCTTCAAGCTAGACAAGTTCTTTGTAGTTTTTTTCGTTTGACGCTTATTTCGTGAGATATTTGGCCCGGTCACGATCAATGGACCACCCTGTGAATTTCCTTAATTTGCAGTGTAGATACAGAGACTAACCTGGACAAGTGGCATCCCGCAAAAAGCACAATCACAGGTTCAAGTTGACAGCGTAGCAGCCTCCGCCAAAGAAGATCCCACGACCGACGAGCTGTCTTCTGCGCTGGGGACACAACTTTAGAAGACGATAGATTGGTGGAAAGGTCACTCTTATTCTATCTCTCCATATCTGACTTTCAAAGAGACCCATAATTTATATGACGTAACACTCTTCCACGTGAACAGGATGCGCAACTGGGACCCAAGAAATTACCAATATGGAGAAGTATATACGCTGGCAAGAAATTTGGTATGTCTTCATTTGTGGATGAAAAGCTCTGTAAAACAAAAACCAGAGCTAAGGTTCGATTTTCTTTGTGATATTCTCTATCAGCACAATGAAACTGCTACTTAGCTAATTTCATGTATTTCGAATTTTTTACTGTTCCATGGTGTAACGAATGAAATTTCCTGGCAGATTAAAACTGTGTGCTGTATGTGGACTAAAACTAAAACTCGGAACCTTTGCCGCTACCCGAGGACGACTCACGACCCGCCCTCACAGTTTTACTTCCGTCGGTACCTGACCTTCTAACTTCGAGACTTTACAAAGTTATGTTGTATACCTTGGCGACAAACGCTCCTGCAAGGGAGGAACGATCGTGAATGTCTGCCATTCGCAACCAGTCGTTAATAAACTGCAACGTGGAAGTAGATCGTACACTGTACACTACATTCTGATTTAGGTTGCCACGGAGTCCATAAATCGATTAGGGTGAATGCTAGATAGGTTCCCTTGAAAACTTCCTTTCCCATCCTTGTCCCAGACGACTTTTTGCTCTGTCTCTAGTGACCTAACGTCGACAAAATGTTAGATTCTTAATTTTTATCCTTTACTACCAGTTTAACGATCCGATACGACGAACAGATCTCATTTTGGGGATCAAGAATTGTATGTCCGCAGACCTCTCCCGTCATCTGCCAAACAGTGCCGAAAAAAATTTATTGTACCACTGGGATTCTAACCGGCTACAAGCAGATCAATGACACAGCATATAAGGATACTGTAATCCCCAGTTCACCTAAACTACTACAGCGGCTGTTTTAAATTAAACATGAAATGGTTGAATCTGAAAGGTAAACGTCAGTAGTGCACGAATAGTATTTGTGGTGCGATTAAATATCTAGGAATGACGGTGCAAAGCGATATGAAATGGAACGAGCACGTAAGATCTGTTGTAGAGAGGTGACCAGTCGACTTCGGTTTATTGGGAGTGTTTTACGAACGTGTAGCTCATCTACAAAGAAGGCCGCGTATAAAACACTTGTGCGACCCATGTTTGAGTACTGCTCGAGTATTTGGGATCCCCACTAGGTTGGATTAAAAGATGACATAGAAGCAGTTCAGAGGCCGACTGCTAGATTTGTTACCAGTAGGTTCGATCAACAACGTATTACGGAGATGTTTCGTGGTCTCAAATGAGAATCCTTCTAGGGACGAAGACTTTATTTTGACGAAATACTACTGAGAAAATTTACAAAACCGAAATTTACGACTGACTGCAGAACAATTCTACTGCCGGCAACATACATATCGCGTACGGACCGCGAAAACAAGACAAGAGAAATTAGCTCTCGTATGGAAGCATATAGAAAGTCCTTTTTCCGTCGCTCCATTTGCGAGTTGAACACGAACAGAAATGATTTGTAGTGCTATAAGGTACCCATCCGCCATGCACCGTATTCTAGCTTCCAGAGTATGTATGTAGATGCAACACCCCTTAGCAGTACTAAAAACTGTAAACAGCGAACCGCTGAGTACTGTTACGGCGTGTAACGAGCACTTTGCTATCAGTCGGAACAGGATACACGACTATCACCCGCGTGGCGTATTTTGTTGATAGATAATGTTAATTTTTTCTCGCATAGTTTCTACCAGTTTAGTAATAGTTCCGTGGTAGATGTGACACATGATTCCAGCGATGTCACCATTTTTTATAATGTGAAAGAACAACAAACACGAAACAATAATTACGACTACGCGAGGTTGCCTTTACATACTAAGAAAAACTAACATTTCCCTCCTCTGCGTGAATTTCGCCACTGTCGAGACAGAGGGAAGATCACAAAGGGTAGCGTGCGTTGGTGACACTGCCTACGTACGTGAATGCTCTGCTATATATGGTTTAGTAAATAAAGCTGCCTTTTATAAGTGACCGCTTTTTAAAAATAAGGCATCGATGTGCTTGACGTAGAGTAAAAATCTTGTCGGTGTCAGCGTGGCTCAGCAACAACGTATGTGGGTGGGGAGATGTGTAAAGGGGTAGCAGAGTGTGAGAGAGGGGCGTGGACAGTATGTATACAGCGTGACCAGAGTTTCACCGACGAACAATCAGAGGTGGTAGGCATGGATAGGTTAACCATATCTAGCTGGGACCTCGTCGGGGACACTCTGAGATGGAGAGTAGAAATGAAGTAAAAAATTTATTTAATATAATTACTTTTTATTTAGAGCACAATTACATGGGACTTGTTGCCGCAGAAGTAGTTGGTACGCCATATGTATCGGAAGATTTCACCTTGTTCAGCAAGTCTTTATTTCCTTTTCTTATTTACACTATGTGATCAAAAGTATCCGGATACCTGGCTGAAAATGACTTACAAGTTCGCAGCGCCCTCCATCGGTAATGTTGGAATTCTACAAGGCGTTGGCCCATCCTTAGCCTTGATGAAAGCTTCGACTCTCGGAAGCATACGTTCAATCGCGTGCTGGAAGGTTTCTTGGAGAACGGCAACCCATTCTTCATGGACTGTTGCTCTGAGGAGAGGTATCGATGTCGGTCCGTGAAGCATGGCACGAAGTCGGCCTTCCAAAACATCCCAAAGGTGTTCTATACGATTCATGTCAGGACTCTGTGCAGGCCAGTCCATTATAGGGATGTTATTGTCGTGTAACCACAGTCTGGATGATTGACTGATCTGGCCTTGTAACACTAACCAAAACGTCCTTCCTGTGCTGGTATTGCGAACGGCTGAAAGCAAGGGGAAACTACAGCCAAGGGCATGCAGCTTTACTGTATGGTTAGATGATGATGGCGTCCCCTTAGGTAAAATATTCCGGAGGTAAAATAGCCCCCGATTCGGAATTCCGGGCGGGGACTACTCAGGAGGGCGTTGTCATCAGGAGAAAGAAAACTGGCGTTCTACGGATCGTAGCATGGAATGTCATATCCCTTAGTCGGGCAGGTAGGTTAGAAAATTTAAAAAGGGAAATGGATAGGTTAAAGTTAGACGTAGTAGGAATTAGTGAAGTTCGGTGGCAGGAGGAACAAGACTTCTGGTCAGGTGAATATAGGGATATAAATACAAAATCAAATAGAGGATAATGCAGGAGTAGGCTTAATAATGAATAGAAAAATAGGAATGCGGGTAAGCTACTACAGACAGTATAGTCAACGCACAATTGTGGCCAAGATAGATACGAAGCCCACGCCTACCAAAGTAGTACAAGTTTATATGCCAACTAGCTCCGCAGATGACGAAGAGATTGATGAAATGTATGATGAGATAAAAGAAATTATTAAGATAGTGAAGGGAGACGAAAATTTAATTTGTCGTGGGTCATGAGAACTCGGTAGTAGGAAAAGGAAGACAAGGAAACGTAGTAGCTGAATATGGAATGGGAGTAAGGAATGGAAGAGGAAGCAGCCTGGTAGAATTTAGCACAGAGCATAACTTAATCATAGCTAACACTTGGTACACGAACCATAAAAGAAGGTTGTATACATGGAAGAAGCCTGGAGATACTGGAAGGTCTCAGATAGATTATATAATGGTAAGACAGAGATTGAGGAACCAGGTTTTAAATTGTAAGACATTTCCAGGGGCAGATATGAACTCTGACCACAATCTACTGGTTATGAACTGTAGATTAAAACTGAAGAAACTGCAAAAAGGTGAGAATTTTAGGAGATGGGACCTGGATGAATTGAAAGAACCAGAGGTTGTAGAGAGTTTCAGGAAGAGTATTAGGGAACAATTGACAAGAATGGGGGAAAGAAATACAGTAGAAGAAGAATGGGTAGCTTTGAGAGATGAAATAGTGAAAGCAGCAGAGAATCAAGTAGGTAAAAAGACGAGGGCTAATAGAGATCCGTGGGTAACAGAAGATATATTGAATTTCATTGATGAAAGGAGAAAATAGAAAAATGCAGTAAATGAAGCAGGCAAAAAGGAATACAAACGTCTCAAAAATGAGATCGACAGGAAGTGCAAAATGGCTAAGCAGGGATGGCTAGAGGACAAATGTAAAGATGTAGGGGCTTATCTCACTAGGGGTAAGATAGATACTGCCTACAGGAAAATTAAAGAGACCTTTGGAGAAAGGAGAACCACTTGCATGAATGTCAAGAGCTTTGATGGAAACCCAGTTCTAGGCAAAGAAGGGAAAGCAGAAAGGTGGAAGGAGCATATAGAGGGTCTATAGAAAGGGCGATGTACTTGAGGACAATATTATGGAAATGGAAGAGGACGTAGATGAAGATGAAATGGGAGACATGATACTGCGTGAAGAGTTTGACAGAGCACTGAAAGACCTGAGTCGAAACAAGGCCCCCGGAGTAGACAACATTCCATCAGAACTAGTGACAGCCTTGAGAGAGCCAGGCCTAACAAAACTCTACCATCTAGTGAGCAAGATGTTTGAGACAGGCGAAATACCCTCAGACTTCAAAAAGAATGTAATAATTCCAATCACAAAGAAAGCAGCTGTTGACAGATGTGAAAATTACCGAACTATCAGTTTAATACTAACACGAATTCTTTACAGACGAATGGAGAAACTGGTAGAAGCCGACCTCGGGGAAGATCAGTGTGGATTCCGTAGAAATGTTGGAACACGTGAGGCAATACTGACCCTAAGACTTATCTTAGAAAATAGATTAAGGAAAGGCAAACCTACGTTTCTAGCATTCGTAGACTTAGAGAAAGCTTTTTGACAGGCGCTGCAGTCTGGAACCGCAAGACCGCTACGGTCGCAGGTTCGAATCCTGCCTCGGGCATGGATGTTTGTGATGTCCTTAGGTTAGTTAGGTTTAACTAGTTCTAAGTTCTAGGGGACTAATGACCTCAGCAGTTGAGTCCCATAGTGCTCAGAGCCATTTGAACATTTTTGAACAAAGCTTTTGACAATGTTGACTGGAATACTCTCTTTCAAATTCTGAAGGTGGCAGGGGTAAAATACAGGGAGCGAAAGGCTGTAATTTGTACAGAAACCAGATGGCAGTCATAAGAGTCGAGGGGCAAGAAAGGAAAGCAGTGGTTGGGAAGGGAGTGAGACAGGGTTGTAGCCTATCCCCGATGTTATTCAAATTCAAATGGTTCTGAGCACTATGGGACTTAACTTCTGAGGTCATCAGTCCCCTAGAACTTAGAACTACTTAAACCTAACTAATCTAAGGACATCACACACATCCATGCCCGAGGCAGGATTCGAACCTGCGACCGTTGCGGTCGCGCGGTTTCAAACTGTAGCGCCTAGAACCGGTCGGCACCTCTGGCCGGCCCGATGTTATTCAATCTGTATATTCAGCAAGCAGTAAAGGAAATAAGAGAAAAATTCGGAGTAGGAATTAAAATCCATGGAGAAGAAATAAAAACTTTGAGGTTAGCCGGTGACATTGTAATTCTGTCAGAGACAGCAAAGGACTTGGAAGAGCAGCTGAATGGAATGGACGGTGTCTTGAAAGGAGGATATATGATGAAAATAAACAAAAGCAAAACGAGGATAATGGAATGTAGTCGAATTAAATCGGGTGTTGCTGTGGGAATTAGATTAGGAAATGAGACGCTTAAAGTAGTAAATGAGTTTTGCTATTTGGGGAGCAAAATAACTGATGATGGTCGTGATGGTCGAAGTAGAGGGGATATAAAATATGGACTGGCAATGGCAAGGAAAGCGTTTCTGAAGTTGAGAAATTTGTTAACATTGTGTATAGATTTAAGTGTCAGGGAGTCGTTTCTGGAAGTGTTTCTATGGAGTGTAGCGTGGAAGTGTAACGTGGACGATAAACAGTTTAGACAAAAAAAAAAGAGTAGAAGCTTTCGAAATGTGGTGCTACAGAAGAATGCAGCGTCTGTTGCCATCAGAAAATCACTGAACTAGCCACTGTATGCTCTTCTGCTGCACTCTTGGACGATGTGGCGGATGGTCTGCCTGTTGCCTCCGCAGTCACATCTGGAAGTTGGCGTTTTTCCTCATTTGCAAAGAGTATCTGCACATCTTCTGTGATTTGTGCGTATTCTGTTAAGGGATGACCATATTTTACGCGGTAGCTGATATCCGGGCAGTCTCTCAGTGATGCAGGGGAGGGCGTGACAATGCTCGCCATTGTTCCCTCCAGGTCTTTATTGCATTAAAGTTTATACTCTGCAATTTCTTGGCTGTTATCATTGTTGGATGGCTAGACCTAAGTCTGTTTCTTTCCAGGTCAGGTATGTCGCAGTGTATAGGGAGCTGGACGTCGTCGATTATTTTCCTATATTCCCAGAGAAGAGCATTCTTTCGACGTAGGTCCGCAGGTTGTATGTGGCTCAGAATTGGCAGCCAATATGTTGGGATTGATCTCATGGTTCCGCTAACAATTCGCATCGTGGTATTCAGCTGCACGTCGATTTTTTTTCTCTCTCTCTCTGTGTGTGTGTGTGTGTGTGTGTGTGTGTGTGTGAACACTATTCATCCAGAGCGGAGTGCAGTACTCCGCGACCGAGTAGATCAGTCCGAATGCCGACGTGTGTAGCGTGTCAGCCGAGGGGCCCCAAGTACGGCCACACAGCTTCTGGAGAATATTATTCCTCGTCATTAGTTTGGCTGCAATATTTTCCACATGTCGTTTATAAGGGAGCGCTCTGTCCAAAGTGACTCCAAGGATACTTCTGATGCTCATTAGATCGGAGCCGATTTCCCTCGAGACGAACATCAAGTTCTTTGCTTGCTAATTTATTACTGAGATGGTATCAAGTAGTTTCGGTTTTTGTAGGATTTGGCTGTGATCTCGATTTACGAAAGTATGTACTTAATGTCTCCAAGTCAGATGTCAAGGTTGTTTCCATAACTTCAAAGTTCTTGTGTTGTGTTGCCAAAACACAATCGTCTGCGAACCCAAAGGTCCTGGAAGATGTGGTTGGCATATCGGCAATATACAAGCTGAACAGTAGTGGAGCCAACATGGAGCCCTGTGGTAGGCCGTTGTTCAGGGTTCTTTGGACGCTTATCTGTTCTCCTGTTACTACTTGGAGTGTTCTGGTAGCAAGCATGGCATCTATAAGTCTGGTAGTTCTCAGGCAAGGGATTCATCTTATATATCCGTAAAACTAGATAAGTTTTACGGATATATAAGATGAAGGGAGAAATATGTCCTGTTAAACACTCGAGATCATTAGTGATGAAATTGAAAAGCAAGTTTAAAAATACTCTGTGATGCTGCATGTATTTGAAATTGTGCTGCCATACGTCAACAGTGACTGTCATTCAGCATACGTGTGGAATATTAATCAACAGTCCAATTTCGGTGTTGACGGACCCAGGCGAGACGTAAAGTCTTGTGTCGTGCAGTCATCAAGGGTACACGATCGATGATGTTTCGTTGAATGGCTCGCACGCTGACACTTGCTGATGGCCCAGCACTGAAATCTGCAGCAATTTGCGGAAGGGTTGCACTTCTGTCACGTTGAACGATTCTCTTGTCTTGTTGGTCCCGTTCCTGCAGGATCTTTTTCCTCCCGCAGCGATGTCGGAGATTTGGTGTTTTATCAGATTCGCGATATTCGCGGTACACTCGTGAAATAGTCGTACGGCAAAATCCCCACTTCATCGCTAACTCGGAGATGTGTTCTGTCGCTCGTGCGCCGACTGTAACACCACGGCCAGACTCTCTTAAATCTTGATAGCCTGCCATTGAAGCAGCAGTAACCGATGTAACAACTGCGCGAGACACTTGTTGTCTTATATAGGCGTTGCCGATGGCAGCGCCGTATTCTGCCTGTTTACATGTCTCTGTATTTGAATATGTATGCCTATACCAGTTTCTTTGGTGCTTCTGTGTACATCTCGATAATAATATTTTCATCTACATGATGGCATAAACTGACTCTTTCTTGGACTAAACTTACCAGTCTTTCACATTCCATATGTCGTGTGTGAGAACGTCGGTCGATTTAACTGAAGAAAACAAACTGATTTTGTGGTGTCACCGCCAGACACCACACTTGCTAGGTGGTAGCCTTTAAATCGGCCGCGGTCCGTTAGTATACGTCGGACCCGCGTGTCGCCACTATCAGTGATTGCAGACCGAGCGCCGCCACACGGCAGGTCTAGAGAGACTTCGTAGCACTCGCCCCAGTTGTACAGCCGACTTTGCTAGCGATGGTTCACGGACAAATTACGCTCTCATTTGCCGAGACGATAGTTAGCATAGCCTTCAGCTACGTCATTTGCTACGACCTAGCAAGGCGCCATTATCATTTGCTATTTATCTTGTGATGCATGTACCGTCAGACCGATGTTCACCAATTATGGATTAAAGTTAAGTAGTCCAGAAGCTATGTACTCTTTTTGCTACTATAAGACCTTGACCTGTTCCAGCCCTCACGCCAACCTGCATGAGTTTAAACGCGTGCCTTTCGGCTTCCCGTCCTTGTGGATTGGCTGTCTTGCCAGTCCACAAAAGATTTGAATTTCATCGATTGTCGTCGTAAGTCTGTACATTCGGCCGATGACATCTGTTGCACTGTGACCATGTACGTAATGGCGTACTGATTTGAAACGATCGGCCGTCTTCGGCCGATGTCGGCCGTCGGCGGAGTCCATCGATATCGGTTCCGCTGTGACCGCAGCCTTAACCGTAGCGGTTGGGAGGACAGCTGCGCTTTGTGCAGCTGCGGGATGAAAGTGTCAGCTGCGCCGCAGACACGGATCGCAGCGATCCGGCGCCTCGCCCACGCCGAGTAGAAACTTCACCTTAGTGTTTATAGCTTCTTCGGGTAGCAAGAACCACTCTGAGAAATGAAGTTGAGGCTGGAGTTGCCTTTTATGTTAAAAAGGAATACAAATATAAAGAACAGGCCGGATTTCGAAAGAAATGTCAACGACGGACCAAATATTCATTCTGATAAACAATTGAAAAGATGTGGCAATTTGATAAGAAGGTATACTGCCTATTTATAGATTTCAAAAAAGTCTAAGATGGTGTCCACAAAGGGATTATGGGGGATACCGGAAGAATCAGGCGTGTCTTCGAAACTGATCAGGCTAACCAGAATGTGCATTGAGAAAATTACATATAAAATGAGTGTTGAAGGAAGGATGACTGAATGTCAACTCAAACACCTTTTAGCCGTCAATTTTCAGCCTTATTTTATTAGGCAACCAGCTTCAGCGTTTTACTACGCCATCTTCAGACCCGTGTAGGAATAATATACCTCGCTTGTGATCGAAACAGGGGCCAGCAATACTGATATTAGAAGATATTTGCTACAGTGACAACTTCAAACATCACCCGACTGAACAGTTGGCAGATGATGTTTGAAAAGCTCACTGTAGAAAATATCTTCTAATATCAGTATTGCTGGCCCCTGTTTCGATCACAAGCGAGGTCGAATAGACCGTCAGAGACAGAGCACCTCGTGTTCCTGCTGCTAATAAGGCGAGTACATCGTTCGTTTATTATATATTTTTACGAGTTTCAACAGGAGCGACTTATTTACCGATACCTGTGTAGTTACTAGATTATTTTTTAATTTCTTGCGTGTTCGAGTGCTTACTAGGCACTAGCTTTTATTTTAATAACAGCGTAGCATACGGTACCGCCGTTTTTATCGACCCTCATATTGTATACGCTTTTGTTTGTTTTGGTTACTGTAGCTCAGAGTCTTTGAGACCGCTAGTGATAGAGCACTTCGAATTCCTGCTGCTAATAAGCCATGTACACTGTTCATTTCTTAAATATTTTTACAAGCTTCAAACAGGAGCGACTGCAGTAATGGACAGGAACTGTTATTGCTGTGTTTCAGATGCGGGCTGAGTTGGCGACCCGTCGCTCACAGCTCCAGGCTGCGTTGGCTTCCGTCACACAGCTTGCGGCTGCTGCCAAAGGCAGTCACTGTTGGGGGTTGGGCACAGGGATGCGAGGGATGTCGAGCACGACCCAAGTGTCCCCTGATCGGTCCAATGCTGTAACCGCCCCGGGTACTGCCTGCACCGAGGTTGACCCCTCACCTGTGGTCGAGTGGGAAATCATTTTTAAATCTGGCAGGCAGGGAAATACTTTCTGAGGGGCCGATCATAGGGCCTCCCCAGTTCGTTGGAAGAACTTCCAGAGGAAGCTTCTCAGCCCACAAGGTCTGGGCATTCACAGAGGGCTGGTTTGCTGGTAGTTGGGATCTCCAACGTTAGGCGCGTAATGGGGCGCCTTAGGAACATGGCTGCCAAGGAGGGGAAGGAAGCCAGTGTGCATTCCGTGTGCGTACTGGGGGGAGTCATTTCGATTGTGGAAAGAGTGCAGCCAACTGCAGGTGGTGTCTCATGTTGGTACCAATGACGTGTGCCGCTTTGGATAGGAGGAGATTCTCTCTGGTTTCGGGTGGCTACCGGAAATGGTAAAGACTGCCAGTCTTGCTTCCGAGATTAAAGTGGAGCTCATCATCTGTAGCATCGTCGATATAACCGACTGTGGTCCTTTGGTGCAGAGCCGATTGGAGGGTCTGAATCAGAGGCTGAGGCGGTTCTGTGACCGTGTAGGCTGCAGATTCCTTTACTTGCAGCATCGGGTGCTGGGTTTCCGGTTCCGCTTAATAGGCCAGGAGTCCACTACAAACAGGAAGCGACTACACGGGTAGTGGGGGCTGTGCAGAAGGGACTGGGCGGTTTTTAGGTTAGAGGGTCTCAGCGAACCACAGAAAAGGCGTCCGTCTAAAAGGGGACAGGTAAAGCACAGTAAGTTAGTTGTAGAAACGATCGGTATTGTAGTTGTAAATTATCGTAGCTGTGTTGGGAAAGAACCAGAGCTCCAAGCCCTAACAGAAAACACTGAAGCTCAAATAATTATAGGTACAGAAAGCTGGCTAAAGCCGGAAATAAGTTTAGCCGAATTTTTTTCAAACGATCTAACAGTGTTCAGAAAGGATAGATTAAATGCAGTTGGTGGTGGAGTATCTATTGAGTCAGAAGTAGTTTGCCTTGTAGTGAAATTGAAGTAGATAGTTCCTACGAAATAGTAAGGGTAGAGGTTATACTTGACTATCGGACTAAACTACTAATTGGATCATTTTACCGACCTACCGACTCCGAGGATATAGTTGCTGAACAGTTCAAAGAAAACTTGAGTCTCACTTCAAATAAGTACCCCGCTCATACAGTTATAGTCGGTGGTGACTTCAATCTACCCTCGATATGCTGGAAAAATTATGTTGAAAGCCGGCGGCAGGCATAAAACTTCATCCGAAATTTGTACTGAATTCTTTCTCAGAAAATTACTTTGGACAATTAGTTCATGAGCCCACTCGAAGGGTAAATGGTTGCGAAAGCATACTTGACCTCTTATCAACAAATAATCCTGGGCAACTAGTGAGTATCGTGACGAGTACAGGGATTAGCGACCACAAGGCAGTTGCTGCTAGGCTGAATGCCGCAACACCTACAACCATCAAAAAGAAACGCAGAGTATATTTATTTTAAAAAGCTGATAAAAATGCTCTTAACGCCATTTTAAGAGACAGTCCACTCCTTCCGATCTGATCATATAAGCATAGAAAAGTTATCGACAGCAACTGAGAGATACATACCACATAAATTAATAAGTGATGGTACTGATGAACCCAATGGTACACAAAACGGGTCAGATCGCTGTTGCAGAAGCAGCGTAAAAAGCATGCCAAATTGAAAAGAACGCAAAATCCCCTAGACTAACAAAGTTTTACAGAAGTTCGAAATATATCGCGTACTTAAATGTGAGATGCTTTTAATAACTTCCATAACGAAACTGTCTCGAAATCTGGCAGAAACCCCAGCGATCAATACCTTCACTGCCCAACGGTGAAGTCAATGATGACAGTGCCACTAAAGCAGAGTTATTAAACACGGTTTTCCGAAATTCCTTCACCAAAGACGACGAAGAAAATGTTCCTGAATTCCAATGAAGATCAACTGCCAAGATGAGAAACATAGAAGTAGATATCCACGGTGTAACAGAGCAGCTTGAATCACTTAATAAAGGCAAGGCTTCTGGTTCAGACTGCATACCAGTCACGTTCCTCTCAGAGTATGCTGATAAAATAGCTCCATATTTAGCACTAATATAGAACCGCTCGCTCATAGAAAGATCCATACCTAAAGACTGAAATGTTGTTCAAGTCACACCAATACCCTAAAAGGTAAGTAGGAGTAATCCGCTGATTTAGAAATTCAAATGGCTCTGAGCACTATGGGACTTAACATCTCAGGTCATCAGTCCCCTAGAACTTAGAACTACTTAAACCTAACTAACCTAAGGACATCATACACATCCATGCCCGAGGCAGGTTTCGAACCTGCGACTGTAGCGGTCGCTCGGCTCCAGACTGTAGCGCCTAGAACCGCACGGCCACTCCGGCCGGCTGCTGAATTACAGGCCCATATCCCTAACGTCGATTTGCAGTAGGGTTTTGGAACGTATACTGTGTTCGAACATTATGAAGTACCTCGAAGGAAACAATTTATTGACACATAGTCAGCACGGATTCAGAAAATATCGTTGTTGCGAAACACAACTACCTCTTTATAGTCATGAAGAAATGAGTGCTATCGACAGGGAATGTCAAACTGACTCCATATTTTTAGATTTCCAGAAGGCCTTAGACACCGTTCCTCAAAAGCGTCTTCTAACCAACCTGCGTGCCTATGGAATATCGCCTCAGTTGTGCAACTGGATTCGTGATTTCCTGTCAGAAAGGTCACAGTTCGTAGTAATAGACGGAAAGTCATCGAGTAAAACAGAAGTAATATCCAGCGTTCCCCAAGGAAATGTTATAGGCCCTCTATTGTTCCTGATCTACATTAACGATATAGGAGACAATCTTAGTAGCCGTCTTAAATTGTTTTGCACATGATGCTGTCTTTTACCGTCTTGTTAAGTCAGCAGATGACTGAAACGAATTGCAAAATGATTTAGATAAGATATCTGTGTGGTGCAAAAAGTGGCAATTGACCCTAAACAGATAAAAGTGTGAAGTTATTCACAAGAGTATTAAAAGAAATCCACTAAATTTCGATAACGCGATAAGTCACACAAATATGAAGTCTGTAAATTCAACTACTTAGGGTTTACAATTACAAATAGCCCAAATTGAAACGATCACATAGATAATGTTGTAGGTAGAGCAAACCAAAGACTGTGATTCATTGACAAAGACTGAGATTCATTGGCAGAACACTTAGAAGGTGCAACAAGTCTACTAAAGAGACTGCTTACACCACGCTTGTCCGCCCTATCCTGGAGTATTGTTGTGCAGTGTGGGATCCACGTCAGGTGGGACTGACGGATGACATCGAAAAAGGACAAACAAGGGCGGCTCGTTTTGTATTATCGCGAAATAGGGGATATAGTGCCACAGACATGGTACGGGAATTGGAGTGGCAATCATTAAAACAAAGGCATTTTTCGGTGCGACGGAATCGTCTCATGAAATTTCAATCACCAGTTTTTTCCTCCGATTGCGAAAAATTTCTGTTGGCACCCACCTACATAGGGAGAAATGATCACCACGATAAAATAAGAGAAATCAGGGCTCGCACAGAAAAATTTAAGTGCTCGTTTTTCCCTGCGTGCCGTTCGAGAGTGGAACGGTAGAGAGACATGTTGAAGGTGGTTCATTGAACCCTCTACCAGGCACTTTATTGTGAATAACAGAATAATCACATAGATGTAGATATAGACGTAGATTATTCCTACACGTCGGCTACAGGCCTGAAGATGGCGTGGTAAAACGCTGAAACTGGTTGCCTAATAAAATAAGGTTGAAAGTTGATGGCTGAAAGGTGTTTAATTTGACATCCTCTATCGAACAGCTGAGTCCCGCGACCATCGTTAAAAAGATGGTCATACACAGGAAGTTTGTATGTTCTGCAGTGGAGAACATCTGTTTAACCTGATATTAATAAGGCCCCAAAACGAACTTAATCAACTGCAAGAGGTGTAATTGCCCAAGTGAAACTGTTTGCGTTTGCCGATGATATTGTCGTTACAGCGGATGAGGAAGATGAACCAAGAACAACAACTAAGGTGTTAATAGAGGAGGCACAAAAAATGGGTCTGAGGATCATTCGAGATAAAACAGAGAAAATTTTCGTAAGGAGGAACAATGAAGAAGAAATGGAGGGATCACTGGCTGTAGAAGATATGGAATTAAAGAGGACTATGTCCTTTAAATATCTAGGACGCATTGTCAGTGCGAAGAGTAACATAGAGGGGGAGATCATGAACAGAGAGGTGTTTGTTGTCAATGGGCAAACTATTCAGCAAAAAATGAGCGTTTGGCGTCATTGGCCGGGAGGCCCCTTGCGGGGCAGGTCCGGCCGCCTTGGTGCAGGTCTCATTACATTCGACGCCACATTGGGCGACCTGCGCGCCGGATGGGGATGAAATGATGAGTAAGACAGCACACCACCCAGTCCCAGAGCGGAGAAAATCCCCGACCCAGCCGGAAATCGAACCCGGGCCCGTAGGACGGCAATCCGTCACGCTGACCACTCGACTATCGGGGCGGACACTATTTAGCAGGAAACTGCTAACAAGAACAGCGTACAAGACAACTGTGCGACTATTATTAATGTATGGGGCCGAAACATGGGGAATGAGCAACAAGATCGAGGAAAAAAAACCTTATAACAAGGTGTTGAGAAAGCTCTTTGGCCCTGCATCAGAAGTGTTGTGACCAGGCAAAACTACTTTTGTCTGGCCATAGTGTGGATTCTTTTATTGCCCTGGTTCAAATACTTCAAACGGTTCAAAGGGATCTAAGCACTATGGGACAAAATCTGAGGTCATGAGAATCCTAGACTTAGAACTACTTAAACCTAACTAACCTAAGGACATTACACACACCCATGCCCAAGGCAGGATTCGAACCTGCGACTGTAGCAGCAGCATGGTCCGAACTGAAGCGCCTAGAACCGCTGGGCCACAGCGGCCAGCTATTGCCCTGGGAGAAGGTTCATCAAATTAGAACACATGAAATACTGATTGACTTGTCACATTTCTTTGCCATAGGATTATTGCATAATTTACAATTGTCATTGACTATGAAAGCATCACTTTGTGCACTAATTAACAAACTGTTCTGTTGAAGTACAATGTTCAATCTTTACTAAAGCATAAATTCTTCAGAAACTTTAACTATTGCCATTGTCCTAAAAGATGCTGACTGCAGCAGCTGAGGTCTCGAACTGGGCCTGAGCTCTTGCATGCCCGACACTATATTGACCTCAGTATGAGGGCGCCGCCTTGCTGAGAGGGAAGCGTGGTCTTCTGGAGCGCCTGCCATACGTCGTAGCGGATTGCAGCGAGCTCTCGCTAATGTTTGCAGATCGATTCGCTTCATCGACTCTGGTGTGGTTTGCCATCGTTGGACGATACCACAACAACTGAATTTTCAGAAGAAAGAAAAATGCACAAATCCACACGTTGTTTAACAAATCAGATGTGAAAGCCATAACAAAGAGCAGAAGAACTGACTGTTTGGGACATGTGCCGAGAAGAGAAGAAAGGATAGCAGAGGCAGTGCTATAAGGGAAGCCGCAAGGGACGAGAAACATTGGCAGACCAAAACTGAGGTGGACGAATGCAACGAAAAAAGGCCTGTTGACCCAGGGGACCCAACGAGTGCATGGGCAGCGTCAGAGACGAATGGAAGAGGCTAAAGAGTCAGGCAGTGAACTGACTCCAGTATGTGTGGCCAACTCAGTAGTAGTAGAGGCAGTAGTAATAAATGACACTCTCAGACTTTGCACAAAACAGCATTTTGAAACTCATGCAGTAGAACTCATGGAAAGTTCATAGTAATAGACATGATGTACTGGGCTCTGTCGGATGATTTAGAATTATTTGTGAGACAACTACGCACATTATCAAAGTTTTTAACTTCTAAAAAGTACGACATACCGTAATATTAAGTGCACATTTTAATTTGGGGTGGTCAAAAAGTCTCTCTGCTGTGCCGTATGATTGTTAGCCGCGCGTGCCGTATGCTTGTTCGCCTGCCTGGGTTACTTCCCTTCATGTGGACTCTCCCAACATTCCACTGTTTCGTTCATCTCATCCAGCGTCAGTAGTATCGTTGGTGTGTGTCGTTGTGTTGACGTCAACGTTTAAGTTTAGCTCCTTTGTTCGTTTGTTTCGTTTTTGTCACTGTTAAAATGCTAACCATTGAAGAACGTGTGTTTTTAGTCGACCATGTGTTCAAAGCTGGCGGTAAATACACAGTTTCAGTTCGTCATTTTAATTCAGTTTTCGGGGAGACAATACCCCCACATCACGATACTGTGCGAGATTTGATTAACAAATTTCGAAGTACGGGTTCAGTGACAGATGCACCGAGAAGTGGTCATCCTAGCATTTTGTCTGAGGACATACTACTCGATATTTCCGATTAAATGTCCGTGAGTCCGAACAAGTCAGTAAGAAAACTCGCCCAGGAAATCGATGTTAGTGCCGGAACGGCCCATAGAGCTTAAGGAAAAAATTAGAACTTTTCCCATACAAAGTGACAGTCGTGCAAGAACTGAAAAATACTGATCATGGCAAGAGACTACATTATTGTCAATGGTTCAAAAATTTCGGTCAAAAAAAGGGAAGGGATATTCTTAATGAAACGTTTTTCACTAATGAGGCGTGGTTTCATTTATCCGGGTACATGAACTCGCAAAATTCTCGTATGTGGAGCACTGCAAATCCATTGTGTATTCATGAGGAAGGACTTCGTTCTGTGAAAATAGGAGTTTGGACTGAAATTTATAGACGTCAGATTGTGGATCCCATATTTTTCAACGAAACAATAAACGTACAACGATACTGCAGTGATATTCGATACCCATTCATAGGAGAACGTGCGTTAAGTGAAATACTGAACGGTTATTTTCAACAAGATGGTGCAACCGAGCATACAGCTCGCGTTTCAATGTCACTGCTTGCTGATGTTTTTGGTGATCGCATAATTTCACAAGAACTTTGGCCTCCACGATCGCCTGACCTAACAACACCTGACTTTTTCTTCTGGGGTGCAGCGAAAGCAACTGTATATAAAAACCGTCCAAAATCCATCGATGAATTGTAAACTGCAATATCCACTTTCACTGCTTCTGTTACAGAAGAAATGTTACAGCTTTTGTTTGGAAACATGATTAGACGAATTGAATTGTGTATTCAACAATAGGGGGGACATTTTCAACATTTCATGTGGAAATTTGTACGTAAATATGAGTTTTCAATAAATTAATAACTTGTATTTCACTGAGTTTCATTTCGGTACATTCACTGCACCATACGGCACGCACGGCTAACAACCATACGGTACTGTGGAGAGACTTTTTGAACACCCCTTATAAATGTTACAGGCAAATCTATTAGACACCTATACTTACGGCAATTTCCATCAGTTCTTGATTTTCATACAGCTGCTTCTCTTTTATCCAAACACCTCATTAATTTTCCTCTAGTGAAACATGTCTCTAAATCCTTGCATTTCTCCTTTAGCCACTCTCAGCTATTTTGCACTTCCTGCAAATGTATTTTTTTAGACATTTGTATTATTTTTAGCATGATTCATTTACTGAATTTTATATATTTTCTCCTTTCATCAATTACATTCAGTATCTCATGTGATATCCAAAGATTTCTACTAGACCTTTTTAACCTGCTGCTTTCAATATTTCATCTTTCGCAGCTACCGATTCGTCCTCTACTGTGTTTCTTTCCCTTGTTCTAATCAATCATTGACAAATGCCTCCTCTGAAACCGTTAACAACCTCTGGTCCTTTCAACTTATTCAGGTCCCATCTCCATTATTTCCTAAGTTTTTTGCAATTTCTTCAGTTTTAATCTACTGTTCTCTACCAATAAATTGTGTTTCATGATCCTTTAACCAACTGCTAGCAAAGATTAAACTATGGCCTTTGCAAAACTGTACCAGACGGCTTCCTCTTTAATTCCTTTCACCTTGTCCATTTTCATGTCCTATTTTTCCTAATATCATCGAATTCCAGTCCCCCGTTATAATTAAACTTTCGTCTCCCTTAACTATGAATAATTTCTTTCCATCTCTTCATACATTTCTTCAATCCTTTCATCATCTGCGGAACTAGTTGCATATAAATTTGTATTACTATGATCTGGGCTTAGGATCTATTTGACTACGACAATGCGTCCACTATGCTGTTCATAGTAGCTTATCTGCACTCCTGTTTTCTTATTCATCATTAAACCTACTCCTGCACTACCCCTCTTTCATTTTATAATTAGAATCCTGTATTTACCTGACCATAAGTCCTGTTTCTTCTTGCACCGAACTTCACTAGTTCCAACTACATCTAACTACAACCTAATCTACCTGCCGATTAAGGGTACTAAAAATCCTTTCTCCGAGCCGTAGGACATTAGGCTTTTTTCTCCTGATGACAGTATCCTCATGAGTAGTCTCCTCTCAGAGATCCAAATTGGGAACTATTTCATCTCCGGAATATTTTACCCAAGAGGACAGCATCATCTTCCAACCATACAACAGAGCTGCAAGCTCTGGGGAAAAATTATGGCTGTAATTTCCCTTTGCTTTCAGCCGTTCGCAGAACCAGCACAGCAGGGCTGTTTTTGTTAATGTTACAAGATCATAGTAGTCAATCATCCAGAACTAATATTCAGTTCGAAAGAAAATCGTTTGAAAACAAGATTGCCAGATTTAAAATCCAATGTTTTCTCCCTCCCAGTTTTAGTCGGCGTACGGAGATCAACTGCCACTGTTGCTAAACATACACTGAAGCACCAAGGATACTGGTATATGAACGCCTATTCAAATACAGAGCTATGTAAACAGGCAGAACACGGCGCTGAGGTCGGCAACGCCTATATAAGAGAACAAGTGTGTGGTGCAGTTATTAGGTCGGTTACTGTTGCTACAATCGCAGGCTATCAAAATTTAAGTGAGTTTGACCGTGGTGTTACAGTCGGCGCAAGAGCGATGGGACACAGCATCTCCAAGGTAGCGATGAAGTGGGGATTTTGCCGTACGACTATTTCACGAGTGTACCGCGAATATCACGAATCTGGTAAAACATCAAATCTCTAACATCGCTGCGGCCGCAAATAGACCCTGCAAGAACGGGACCAACGACGACTGAAGAGAATCGTCCAACGTGACACAACTGCAACCCTTCCGCAAATTGCTGCAGATTTCAATGCTGGGCCAGCAACAAGTGTCAGCGTGCGAACCATTCAAAGAAATATCATCGCTATGGGTTTACGGAGTCGAAGGCCCACTCGTGTACCCTAGATGCATGCACAACGCAAAGCTTTACGCCTCGCCTGGGCTCATCACCACCGACATTGGACTGTTGATGACTGGAAACATGTTGCCTGGTCGGATGAGTATCGTTTCAAATTGTATCGAGCGGATGGATATGTACGAGTATGGAGACAATCTCATGAATCCGTGGACTGTTCAAGCTGGTGGAGGCTCTGTAATGGTGTGGGGCGTGTGCAGTTGGAGTGATATAGAACCCCTGATACGTCTGGGTACGACTCCGACAGGCGACACGTACGTAAGCATCCTGTCTAACTGTCTAATCACCTGCATCCATTTATGTCCATTGTGCATTCTGACGGACTTGGGACAATTCCAGCAGGACAATGCGACGCCCCACACGTCCAGAATTGCTACATAGTGGCTCCAGGAACACTCTTCTGAGTTTAAACTCTTCCGCTTACCACCAAACTCCCCAGACTTGACATTTTTATGCGTATCTGGGACGCCATGCAACGTGGTGTTCAGAAGAGATCTCCACACCCTCGTACTCTTACGAATTTATGGACAGCCATGCAGGATTCATGGTGTCAGTTCCCTCCAGCACTCTCTCAGACATTTGTCGAGTCCATGCCACGTCGTTTTGCGGCAGTTCTGCGCACTCGCGCGGGCTCTACACGCTATTAGTCAGGTGTACCAGTTGGTGAATGCGACAAGAGCTGCAGGAGACCGTGGCATTCAAGTTGCAGGCTGAAACAGCTTAGCAAATTGCCCGTTTGTATCGGGTTCGCATCAAGCGACCGACTGCAGTCGATATCGGCAGCAGTCCGCCGCTTGTGAGGAGATCCTTTACACAGGGCTGGCAATTTCAGCGAGCGCTTCTCCCTACAACTCGACTCGTGCGGTGACGTCACTGCTCTGCCACTGCCACATCGGCCAATTGCAGGGACGACTGTCACACGGTGTCGGTCGTGGGACCTACCTAGCTCCCATTCGTAAACGTCAAAAGACACAGACTACTAAAACTCTGATTTTTACTTATTTGTCTCGCATTCTTTTCGTACGTTAATAAGATATACAGTATGAATATTTAGGATAGATTTATTTGACTCTTGTTCAAATGGCTCTGACCACTATGGGACTTAACTGCTGTGGTCATCAGCCCCCTAGAACTTAGAACTACTGAAACCTAACTAACCTAAGGACATCACACACATCCATGCCCGAGGCAGGACTCAAACCTGCGACCGTAACGGTCGCGCGGTTCCAGACGGTAGCGCCTAGAACCGCTCGGCCGCTCCGGCCGGCTATTTGACTCTATCAGTTCTGCAATACTGACTTCAGTTTCCTTTGCAGCAAAACGGAGCTGGTGTTCCAATGATTCATTGGTCACTGCATTATGCTGTGCAGATTTAATGTATTTAATTCAAGAAAATGTACTTTCACAAACTTTCTTTTTAAGAGCGAAGTCTGCGAGTTTTGGGTACCGATCTTGTGGTATGACTTCAAGATTTGTTGCATTTCTTTCTGTTCTGGATAGCATGCATGGATCATTTTGTAAACTGCAGACTTCTTCTTGAAGATCACTTCTGACGCACAGAGCTTCCGGATTCACAATGCAATGAAAAGTGAAACAATTTATTCTGTTCTTCTTAACTGACCAACGAAGCGATTTTTGCTTCCGACCATAGCTGATGCACTATTGGTGCAAATCGTAGAGCAGTTTTTTAAACCAGCAATTCTGTCAACATAATTTTTAACTACGTTAAAATGTCCAAACCTGTTACTCTGAGTAACGCGACTAAAGCGAGTATCTCTTCATTTTCAGAAAAGTCGTCCCTTAATAGGTTAGTAGTTGGCTAAGATCTGTTCTATCAGCACACTCGTCCAGACACACAGAATAATACCGACAGTTTGCTACTAAGTTGTTTAGTTTCATTTTCATACTGTGCCCCATATCAAAAACTCCACGTTTTTATGTGTCACGTAAAAAGGCATCTGTTTTAAAAAGCTCAGCAGCATCGTCATAGCGAAATGCATCTGCCATTTTTGTTCCACATATTTTCACGAGTACGACATCGCTGAAGCATTTTTGAGCGTTTGCTAATTTTAAACGTACCGCATGCGATGCAGTTAAACTCTTTTCTTTAAAACTTAATCGTTGCGGCAACTCGTATCTTTAACTTATTTCCGCGCACGGGTTCCCGCGTTCGATTCCCGGCGGGGTCAGGGATTTTCTCTGCCTCGAGATAACTGGGTGTTGTGTGCCCATCATCATTTCATCATCATTGACTCGCAAGTCGCCGAAGTGGCGTCAACTAAAATGGATTTGCAATACGGCGGCCGAACTCCCCCGCATGTGGCCTCCCGGCCAACAATGCCATTAAAGAGTCATGAAATTTTAAATTTAGCACCTGAGAAATCTTTCACGCAGGAGGATCGTACAAACATACCGCCGTTTGAGTCTCGTACAGATTCTCGTATGGAGGACATAGTGATAGACTACTAATATCAAATACCGGCCTTAATTTGAGGAAGAAATTTCTGAGGATGTACGTCTGGAGTACAGCATTGTATGGTAGTGAAACATGGACTGTGGGAAAACCGGAACAGAAGAGAATCGAAGCATTTGAGATGTGGTGCTATAGACGAATGTTGAAAATTAGGTGGACTGATAAGGTAAGGAATGAGGAGGTTCTACGCAGAATCGGAGAGGAAAGGAATATGTGGAAAACACTGATAAGGAGAAGGGACAAGATGATAGGACATCTGCTAAGACATGAGGGAGCTGTAGAGGGCAAAAACTGTAGAGGAAGACAGAGATTGGAATACGTCAAGCAAATAATTGAGGACGTAGGTTGCAAGTGCTACTCTGAGATGAAGAGGTTAGCACAGGAAAGGAATTCGTGGCGGGCCGCATCAAACCAGTCAGAAGACTGATGACCAAAAAAAAAAAAAAAGTGATAGACATCCCTGGGGTTGTGAAGCAGCTGAATGGGTTGGAAATAAATAAATCGCCAGGTCCTGATGGGATTCCAATTCGGTTTTACAGAGAGTACTCTACTGCATTGGCTCCTTACTTAGCTTGCATTTATCGCGAATCTCTTGCCCAACGTAAAGTCCCGAGCGACTGGAAAAAAGCGCAGGTGACGCCTGTATATAAGTAGGGTAGAAGGACGGATCCTCAAAATTACAGACCAATATCCTTAACATCAGTTTGTTGCAGGATTCTCGAACATATTCTCAGTTCGAATGTAATGAATTTCCTTGAGACAGAGAAGTTGCTGTCCATGCATAAGCACGGCTTTAGTAAGCATCGCTCCTGCGAAACGCAACTCGGCCTTTTTTCACACGATATCTTGCGAACCATGGATGAAGGGTATCAGGCGGATGCCATACTCCTTGACTTCCGGAAAGCGTTTGACTCGCTGCCCCACCGCAGACTCCTAACTAAGGTACGAGCATATGGGATTGGTTCCCAAATATGTGAGTGGCTAGAAGACTTCTTAAGTAATAGAACCCAGAACGTTGTCCTCGATGGTGAGTGTTCATCGGAGGTGAGAGTAACATCTGGAGTGCCCCAGGAAAGTGTGGTAGGTCCGCTGTTGTTTTCTATCTACATAAATGATCTTTTGGATAGGGTGGATAGCAATGTGCGGCTATTTGCTGATGATGCTGTGGTGTACGGGAAGGTGTCGTCGTTGAGTGACTGTAGGAGGATACAAGATGACTTGGACAGGATTTGTGATTAGGGTAAAGAGTGGCAGCTAACTCTAAATATAGATAAGTGTAAATTAATGCAGATGAATAGGAAAAAGAATCCTGTAATGTTTGTATACTGCATTAGCAATGTAGCGCTTGACACAGTCACGTCGATTAAATATTTGGGCGTAACACTGCAGAGCGATGTAAAGTGGGACAAGCATGTAATGTCAGTTGTGGGGAAGGCGATAGTCGTCTTCGGTTCATTGGTAGAATTTTGGAAAGATGTGGTTCGTCTGTAAAGGAGACCGCTTATAAAATACTAATACGACCTATTCTTGAGTACTGCTCGAGCGTTTGGGATCCCTGTCAGGTCGGACTGTGGGAGGACATAGAAGCAATCCAGAGGCGGGCTGCTAGATTTGTTACTGGTAGGTTTGATCATCACGCGAGTGTTACTGTTACTGTTTAAGTTTATCAGTATCCTGTTAAGGGGTAATTTAAATGAGCTCCCCAGTTTCAGTGACCATGTGTTAACCTACTAGTGTAGTTTTAATTTCTAAGCTGACTTAGTACTATGCTATTCGCCCTCGTCCTTTAAGGTTACGTCAAGGGAATTAGTTAATGATTCACCCTTGACTATTTTATTTCAATGTTCGTGAAATAGGCTATCATTTTACATCGTAGTTATTTTACGTATGAGGAATTAATGTCTACCCTCCCCCCCCCCCCCCCCTTCCCCTGAAATTGTGTAGTAGCACGGGCTCTAAGACCTTTTTTTTCATTGTGTTACAGTGTAGTGAGTGCGGCACCCTGTCCAGCTCGCCCACTTGCTGTGGACTCTGGATCCAGCCGCCTCTGGTCTGGCTCCAGTGGGCCCCCCTTCTGCTACTTGAATTAGCCCGTGCCTATGTGACGTCACCTGTTTTGAAAATGTGTCACGAAGGGGCGTATCTGTTTGTATTTTACTTTGTGTTAAACAAAATATTTGTGATATCCATTATTGGTTAAAGTTTATCTCATTATTGTAGTCTCCTTTTGGGAGCTTTACTGTGTACATAATTTAATTAACTTACGAGTCACTTAATGCTTGTTTAAAGATTGATGTTATTGTTTGAATAGGGCTGTTGCCCGTGCTTGTAAGGATTTTTTGCTAACCTACCTTATCACAGAAATTTTAAAGATAAAATTATTTTGCCAAAGAAAAGTTTAATAAAAGTATTGTTGTTATAAACTGTGAATGTTGTTTATGTGGCCCGGCCCTCCCGCTCAACAGCAATTGGCTGATTAGGGTGAATTGACCACCACAGCCGTTAATATCACATTTTTGTTTTTCTGTTATATGAAAACGGAATTCTAAATATCTCTACAACATTAATTACTTTTGGTTCGCTTCATAAATACAATATCAAATATTTTATAAGAGATACTGTAAAAGGTTGCGTGGACAGATAAACCACCAACAAGGTAACGACTGCTGAATCCTCAAAGGTGAGCAGATCATGGAGGACGATTCAGCCTGTTATACAGGGTGTTACAAAAAGGTACGGCCAAACTTTCAGGAAACATTCCTCACACACAAATAAAGAAAAGATGTTATGTGGACATGTGTCCGGAAACGCTTAATTTCCATGTTAGAGCTCATTTTAGTTTCGTCAGTATGTACTGTACTTCCTCGATTCACCGCCAGTTGGCCCAATTGAAGGAAGGTAATGTTGACTTCGGTGCTTGTGTTGACATGCCACTCATTGCTCTACAGTACTAGCATCAAGCACATCAGTACGTAGCATCAACAGGTTAGTGTTCATCACGAACGTGGTTTTGCAGTCAGTGCAATGTTTACAAATGCGGAGTTGGCAGATGCCCATTTGATGTATGGATTAGCACGGGGCAATAGCCGTGGCGCGGTACGTTTGGATCGAGACAGATTTCCAGAACGAAGGTGTCCCGACAGGAAGACGTTCGAAGCAATTGATCGGCGTCTTAGGGAGCACGGTACATTCCAGCCTATGACTCGCGACTGGGGAAGACCTAGAACGAGAGGACACCTACAATGGACGAGGCAATTGTTCGTGCAGTTGACGATAACCCTAATGTCAGCGTCAGAGAAGTTGCTGCTGTACAAGGTAACGTTGGCCACGTCACTGTATGGAGAGTGCTATGGGAGTGCTATGGGAGTACAGCGTGTGCAGGCACTATCAGCAGCTGATTGGCCTCCACGGGTACACTTCTGCGAATGGTTCATCCAACAATGTGTCAATCCTCATTTCAGTGCAAATGTTCTCTTTACGGATGAGGCTCCATTCCAACGTGATCAAATTGTAAATTTTCACAATCAACATGTATGGGCTGACGAGAATCCGCACGCAATTGTGCAATCACGTCATCAACACAGATTTTCTGTGAACGTTTGGGCAGGCATTGTCGGTGATGTCTTGATTGGGGCCCATGTTCTTCCACCTACGCTCAATGGAGCACGTTATCATGATTTCATACGGGATACTCTACCTGTACTGCTAGAACATGTGCCTTTACAAGTACGACACAACATGTGGTTCATGCACGATGGAGGTCCTACACATTTCAGTCGAAGTGTTCGTATGCTTCTCAACAACAGATTCGGTGACCGATGGACTGGTAGAGGCGGACCAATTCCATGGCCTCCACGCTCTCCTGACCTCAACCCTCTTGACTTTCATTTATGGGGGCATTTGAAAGCTCTTGTCTACGCAACCCCGGTACCAAATGTAGAGACTCTTCGTGCTCGTATTGTGGACGGCTGTGATACAATACGCCATTCTCCAGGGCTCCATCACCGCATCAGGGATTCCATGCGACGGAGGGTGGATCCATGTACCCTCGCTAACGGAGGACATTTTGAACATTTCCTGTAACAAAGTGTTTGAAGTCACGCTGGTACGTTCTGTTGCTGTGTGTTTCCATTCCATGATTAATGTGATTTGAAGAGAAGTAATAAAATGAGCTCTAACATGGAAAGTAAGCGTTTCCGGACACATGTCCACATAACATATTTTCTTTCTTTGTGTGTGAGGAATGTTTCCTGAAAGTTTGGCCGTATCTTTTTGTAACACCCTGTATAAGAGCTCTAGGCGAGGCCGTGATGTCACTGCGCGTGCAGAGTTTGGAAGGGGAAGTGATCACTTTAGGGGAATGGCTCGTGGACCTCGCTTTGCTAGGCCTACTTTAAGGTACGGTGGGGCTGTGTGGTGTGCGTGCTGCGAGGCTGCAACGCAGACTAAACTAGATGTATTGCAGTAACCGCACACACGCGGCTGTGCTCGACGTTGCGTGACCCACGTACGTTCAACGGGAAAGGGACACCAATGGGGCGAGAAGAAACGCGCAACACATATGCACCGCAACGTTTACTTCGGTGTTCAACTCAGCGATGAAGTGGGTGTAGTCGCAGTTGTGTGGGCCACGCTGAGGCACGTGGCCGCTACGGTCGCAGCTGTAGAAATAGCTGAGCTGGAGCCGGCAGCGGTGCGATCAATAGGCGACCTCGCAGTCTGCCACGCGACTCCACCCACCGCCCACGCCCCTCCAGTTGCTTCTCCAGCTGTCAGGTGGCCGGGAGCAAGCAGCCGAGGAGAGCTCTCCTGCGACGCTTCTTCGAGAACGCTCCGGGCGTCCTCTCCACACCACGAGAGGCGGCTACGGGGAGGGGCTGGAAGACGCAACTCTGGAGCCAGCTCTGTGGCACAACACGTAAACAGACGCACGGCCTCACTTTGTCCACTGAACAGAGATCAGTGGATCGACTGCGGGGATGAAGTCATTGCAGACCATCAGGGGAACATGTCACAAATGCGCATATAGGTGTACGAGGTGCGACAATAAAGTAATGAGACTGATTTTCTTTGCAAGATGTGGCAAACCTGCAGGATTGCGTATGCACAATATCTTTGACCTTGGCCTATAAGCTGCTTCTAGTCCAAGCGGCACATCGATGCAACTGCTCAGTCGTGAGTTGTGCTGTAATAAGTTAACACGTGTTAGTGTCTCTCGTCACGGCAATGGAACCGCATAATATTGCGCAACCATATGCCATTTCTTTTAGCGATAAATTGGGTGAAAACGCGACGACAACCTACAGTAAGCTTCAGAAGGCTTTTGGAGAGGAGGTTATGTCAAGACCTCAAGTTTTTCGTTAGCATAAAATGTTTAGTGAAGACAGAACGAATGTTGAACACTGCCGTGGATGACCATCAACCTCACGGACGGATGTCAACTTGGCCAGGGTGTGTGAACTCGTCCGAGACGATCGAAGATTATCTGTGAAAACGATGGCAGAAGAACTGAACAACAATCGAGAAACGGTTCGTCTGATAACTGAAGATCTTGGTATGAGAAAGATTTGTGCAAAAATGGTCCCCAAAAATCTCACACCACAAGAGCTAGAGACACGGAAAAATGTGGCAGCCGATCTGTTAGAGCAAACGGAAATCAATCCAGAATTGTTGATCCGTCTTATCACTGGTGATGAAAGTTCGTTTTTTCAGTATGATGCAGAGACAAAACGCCGAAATTCTCAGTGGTGCTCAAACGAATAACCCAGGCCAAAAAAAGCTCGCATGTCAAAGTCAAAAGTGAAATGCATGCTTGTGTGCTTGTGGTTCAAATGGCTCTGAGCACTATGAGACTTGACATCTGTCGTCATCAGTCCCCTAGAACGTAGAACTACTTAAACCTAACTAACCTAAGGACATCACACACATCCATGCCCGAGGCAAGATTCGAACCTGCGACCGTAGCAGTAGCGCGGTTCCGGACTGAGCGCCTAGAACCGCTAGACCACCGCGGCCGGCGCTTGTATGCTTCTTTGATTCCAAGGGAATTGTTCATGAAGAGTGGGTGCCTCCTGGACAAACAGTTAACCTATATTACTACAAAGAAATTTTAGAAAGACTTCGTAAAGGAGTTCTTCGTGTCCGTGCCAACATTGCTGATAATTGTATTCTGCATCACGATAATGCGCCATCCCATACTGCTCTGTCACTACAGCAACTTTTAACCTCAAAACAAATTTCATTACTATCACAGCCACCTTATTCACCAGATATCGCTCCGTGCGACTTATCTCCAAGAGTCAAAACGGCGGTCAAGGGACACCGTTTTGAAACAACACAAGATGTCCAAAACGTTGTGACGAGGGTCTTGGAGGATATTAAAGAAAATGAGTTCCAGAAATGTTACCATCAATGGCAGAAGCGTTGGAAAAAGTGTGTGCAATCAAAAGGTAACTACTTTGAAGGAGACAACACTAACCTTGACTAAAACAGGTAAGCAGCATTTTTTTTCCTTTGACATCAGCCTCATTACTCTATTGTCGCACATCGTAGACCCCGCCATATTCAAGGCACTAACGCAGCAAGGAATCGCTGTCGAAGGTAATTTATAAATCTCGGTTTGTTGAGCGTATCACGGCGGAAACAATACGACACGGCGTGCTATTTTAATGGGCGCTAATTGTTTGGGAACTGATTAACCTCGCAACCGGATGGAAACAAGACTCAGTCTTCGTGTAATCAGCGCCCTGAAATATTTTATCCACTGTATTATTACTGATCACACGCGTCTTTCACATTTTTACTGCGAATGCAGGTGGTGTGAGGGACAATGGCTGCGCTTTGACGCTTCACAACAGAACATAAAAGTTGTCACTGACCAGCAACCTGGTATCTTCTACCGATGTCAATGAGCAGGAGCAGACGCCATGGTTTCCGGCTCTCTTGATGTGAGGCTGTAATGAATGTTACTGGTGAGTAGGCTACGGCACTGACCGCTAATAACTGAGAGGTACAATTTAATGCTCAAGAACGCCAGTGACTTTTAATATGGGAAACTACCTAGCAGAAAAGTCACGAACTGCTAACAAAGGAAACAACACACAGCCTTCCGAAATGCCTTCACAAAAGACGACGAAGCAAATACTCCAGAATTCGAATAGAGAACAGCTGCCACCACGAGTAACGTAGAAGTAAATATCCTTGGAGCAGTGAAGCAACTTAAATCACGTAATAAAAGCAAGTCTTCTGGTCCACACTGTATACCAATTAGGTTCCTTTCGGGGTATGCTGATGCATTAGCTCCATGCTTAACAATCATATACAACCGTTCGCTCGGCGAAAGATCCGTACCCAAAGACTGGAAAGTTGCACAGGTCCCACCAATATTCAAGAAAGGTAGTAGGAGTAATCCACTAAATTACGGGCCCATATCGTTAACGTCGATACGTAGCAGGATTTTAGAACATGATTGTGTTCGAACATTATGAATTACGTCGAAGAAAACTGTCTATTGACACACAGTCAACGTGTATTTAGAAAACATAGTTCCTGTGAAACACAACTAGCTCTTTATTCACATCAATTTTTGAGTGCTATTGACAAGGGATTTCAGATCGATTCCGTATTTCTGAATTTCCGGAAGGCTTTTGACATTGTACCACACAAGCGGCTCGTAGTGTGACTGGATTTGTGATTTCCTGTCACAGAGGTCACAGTTCGTAGTAATTGACGGAAAGTCATGTAGTAAAACAGAAGTGATTTCTGGCGTTCCCCACGGCAGTGTTATAGGCCCGTTACTGTTCTTCATCTATATAAACGATTTGGGGGACAATTTGAGCAGCCATCTTAAGCTGTTTGCAGATGACGCTGTCGTTTACGGCTAATAAAGTCATCAGAAGATCAAAAGAAACTGCAAAACGATCTAGAAATCAGAATGATGCGAAAAGTGGCAGTTGACCCTGAATAACGAAAAGTGTGAGGTCATCCACATTAGTGCTAAAAGGAACTCGTTAAACTCCGGTTACACGATAAATCAGTCTAATCTAAAAGCCGTAAATTCAACTAAATACCTAGGTATTACTATTGCGAACAACGTAAATTGGAAGGAACACACAGAAAATGTTGTGGGGAAGGCTAACCAAAGACTGCGTTTTACTGGCAAGACAGTTAGAAAATGTAACAGACCTACTAAGGAGACTGCCTACACTACGCTTGTCCGTCCTCTTTTAGAATACTGCTGCGTGGTGTGGGATCCTTACCAGATAGGATTGACGGAGTACATCGAAAAAGTTCAAAGAAAGACAGCACGTTTTGTATTATCGCGAAATATGGGAGAGAGTGTCACAGAAATGATACGCGATCTGGGCTGGACATCATTAAAAGAAAGGCGATTTTCGTTGCGACGGAATCTTCTCACGAAATTCTAATCACCAACTTTCTCCTCTGGATGCGAAAATATTTAGTTGAGGCCGACCTACATAGGAAGGAACGATCACCACGATAAAATAAGGGAAATCAGAGCTCGTACGGAAAGATATAGGTGTTCATTCTTTCCGCGCTCTATACGAGATTGGAATAATAGAGAATTGTGAAGGTGGTTCGATGAACCCTCTGCCAGGCACTTAAATGTGATTTGCTGAGGATCGATGTAGATGTAGAATGTCACATGTTACACGAGTTCAACACATTTAACAATGTTAACGTTTGTTCACTGAAAGTTTACATAACATACTTGAGAAAAATTACTTCATGTTTGCACATACTCCTCTGCATTGCTCGAATTGTCGCAGTACATTAACACGGAGTGTCTCAAAACTTTTGGGTCAAACAACGTAGCTCAGAGTAATTGTTCAAATTGACAACCGCCAGTATCAGTTCATGCACGGCAACGACGCATCAAGTTCTGCTGCACTCTGTCTCTCAAACACCCCTAGTGTCTGTTGTACGCTTGGACCCTAGCAAACAGTTCCTGCGGGACTCTTCTGTATCACGACTGACACCAGGCATAGTGGTGTACGTACGGCACAGGTTAATTAGCCGGCGTGCAGTCCCCACCTGACCACGCGCGTTGAGATAAATTGTGTATAGTACACTACTGGCCATTAAAATTGCTACACCTCGAAGATGACGTGCTACAGACGCGAAATTTAACCGAGAGGAAGAACATGCTGGGATATGCAAATGATTAGCTTTTCAGAGCACTCACACAAGGTTGGCGCCAGTGGCGACACCTACAACGTGCTGACATGAGGAAAGTTTCCAACCGATTTCTCATGCACAAACAGCAGGTGGCCGGCGTTGCCTGGTGAAAAGTTGTTGTGATGCCTCGTGTAAGGAGGAGAAATGCGTACCATCACGTTTCCGACTTTGACAAAGGTCGGTTTGTAGCCTATCGCGATTGCGGTTTATCGTATCGCGACATTGCTAATACGGAATGCCGTGCTGGATCCCAACGGCTTCGTATCGCTAGCAGCCGAGATGACAGGCATCTTATCCGCATGGCTGTAACGGATCGTGCAGCCACGTCTCGATCCCTGAGTCAACAGATAGGGACGTTTGCAAGACAACAACCATCTGCACGAACAGTTCGACGACGTTTGCAGCAGCATCGACTAGCAGCTCGGAGACCGTGGCTGCATCACAGACAGGAGCGCCTGCGATGGTGTACTCAACGACGAACCTGGGTGCACGTATGGCAAAACGTCATTTTCTCGGATGAATCCAGGTTCTGTTTACAGCATCATGATGGTCGCATCCGTGTCTGGCGACATCGCGGTGAACGCACATTGGAAGCGTGTATTCGTCATCGTCATAGCGGCGTATCACCCGGCCTGATGGTATGGGGTGCCATTGGTTACACGTCTCGGTCACCTCTTGTTCGCATTGACGGCACTTTGAACAGTGGGCGTTACATTTCAGATGTGTTACAACCCGTGGCTCTACCCTTCATTGGTTCCCTGCGAATCCCTACATTTCAGCAGGATAATGCACGTCCGCATGTTGCAGGTCCTATATGGGCCTTTCTGGATACAGAAAATGTTCAACTGCTGCCCTGGCCAGCATATTCTCCAGATCTCTGACGAATTAAAAACGTCTGGTCAATGGAGGCCGAGCAACTGGCTCGTCACAATACGCCAGTCACTACTCTTGACGAACTGTGGTATCGTGTTGAAGCTGCATGGGCAGCTGTACCTGTAGACGCCATGCAAGCTCTGTTTGTCTCAATGGCCAGGCGTATCAAGGCCGTTATTACGGCCAGAGGTGGTTGTTCTGGGTACTGATTTCTCAGGATCTATGCACCCAAATTGCGTGAAAATGTTATCACATGTCAGTTCTAGTATAATATATATGTCCAATGAATAGCCGTTTATCATCTGCATTTCTTGTTGGTGTAGCAATTTTAATGGCCAGTAGGGTATGTCTGTCTGGTGGCCAGGGTGTTCGCTGTTTATCACTCCCTGCTTTTCCAATGTACAATAGACACCAGGGATTTTCGTGAGACAGCGACAGAGACAGCTGCACGTGCCATTGTAATACATGCGCTGAGGCTGATTGTCGTCGCTTTGAACAACTGCAGTGTACGCTGTGTATGTCCATAAGACAATAAATATGAATTTCTGACCATTGCTTCCCTGTCTCAATAGAATCACCTGTTTCAGTTTCACCCAAAAGGTTTCAGACACCCTGTATTTATGAGGGTTATTCGGAAAGTAAGGAACGATCGGTAGCGAAATGGAAACCACAGTGAAAATCCGATGAAGTTTTGATAGGTGTGTTGGGCAGAGTCTCTAGTTTGCCCGTCGATCGCGTTACGTCGTTCTTTTTAGTTCTGAGCAGACAGGGAGCACATAAAGATACCCAGAACAATAGTGTCTCCCACCAGGTACGAGGGCCTGGTGAGAAATTTCTCCTGAAGCTATGCAACCAAAAATACGTAACTGTCGTGCGTTTTCTTCTTCAAGAATTCTCAGCCGCATTCTGCAGGGGCAATGAAGATGCTTCTGCATCGTTTTCAATTGGAAATGTTTGATTACCCACATACAACCCGCAAATTGTCTCCATCTGAGTTTCACCTCTTCTCACATGAAACGCTGGCTATGAAGACTACATTTTGGCACAGACAACGAGCTGTAGGCCAGCATAGAGAATTGGCGGAAAGCACTGGCGGCTGCCTTCTATAACGAGAGTATTGGAAAGTTGGTACAACGCTACAACAAAGGTCTAAGTGGGATCGGCGACTATGGAGATAAGTAGCTGGAAGTTGTAGCTAACTGTTGCAAATAAAACAGTTTTGATTTTCAATATGGTTTCCATTTCGCGAGCTATCGTTCTTTACTTTCCGAATAGCCCTCGTACATCTTCGATGAGCAAATAAGGTATCTTACTTGCGGCACTGCCTAACCCTATCATGCTCGACTCTTAACTATGGTCAGCCAACAAGCACTTTGCTTGGGTCGCATTGCTAGCGTTACGAAGGTACTCGAAGTCTCCTCATTGCATCATAATGCCAGAAACTGATAATGCCAGAAACTGATAATGAAACGAATCAGAATCAACTGTATGATCTCTTAATATCGTGGGTATCTGCTATCAAGGACAATCAAATCTGAATAAACATATTAAAAAACGTTAGTAAATGAAAAAGGATGTCTGTACCTCACTTCACCTCTTACCTCACGACACTAACACTGTCGTTCTTCATTACTGTGATTCGGGAGTGAATGCTATGGCTCCCAGAGGCAGAAATGCTACAGTATGTGGAAGGATAATCACTCACTCACTCACTCACTCACACACACACACACACACACACACACACACACACACACACACACAGGCGGCTTTTGTGTACGACCACGTAAACAACCTAACTTCTGACACCTTGCGGATTTATTGGTTATTTTTCTTAGAATGCTGTCAAACGTTATAGATGGCGTAATTTGAAATACACGACACTAAATCTATCGCGCTGTGCTATATTGGTTCTCTAGACTCGGTAAAACTTGGCATCGGAGTCAAGAGCACATCTTCATTTGTGCTCGTGTTAAGGAGCTTCAGCACATGCGCAGCTTGCGTGACGAAATTGCCTTATGGGCCAAATAGATACGAATTTGGTAAACAACGTGCACTGTTCAGGGTGGGCACTGCTAGCCCTTACTATTTAACTACAAGTTTACGTCAAAGCCACCAGGTGGTAACACACTGCAGGCAACTTTTATCCATATTAGCTTGGCATAGACCCACTAGGCGGTAGCTACTCCACTTATATGCCAATTCATTCACTATACAGTAAAATTAAGTCGGTCATCAGTATATGTTACAGGTATATTGGTAGTAAAACCTATTTTGTGGGATTCTGAATGAGATCCAGTACGTTAAGTTTTGGATTTTATCATATAGTAATCCATTTGAGGTGCTGAGAACCATAAAGCCCATCATCGTCGATTGTGAGACTGTAGCATTTATTCATGCATCTGATATCTGTTGATCTTATGGTGAGTCAGGTTTATCTATACTGTAGCCCCATTTTCTACGTATATCTGAACACTCACGAAAAGCTGTCTCACTGGTATGTCTCATATTCACTTAAACATGGGGGATCGACGACATTGTGCTATTGGCCCTTATGGCTCTCAGCGAACTACTTGAATTTAATAATTTCCGCAAACGGCAACTTGTGTTTGGAGTTGTTTGTTTACTGTACAGGAATCGGCTTTCCTGTGTAGTATCAACATGAACTCTGTTTAACCTGTATTAAGCGCTAACATAAAAGAAAATTACCAGGAAAATTCAGCTGCAAAGGAGGTAGGGCCTCCCATACCCGATCCATTGTCTGAGAAAGTGACGAAATCAAATAACCATGACTACAAGCGAACATTAACAAAGAAATGTATAATAAGCGTAAGTTGTTGTGTGTGTGCAACGTAAGAATGCCTGACTTTCAGCCCAGAAGTTAATTCGTTAACTAATACGTGAATCAGGATCTTGTACATTTGTCCGAAAAACTAAAAAAGCGTGAAAACTCCCACTTGCACAAAAATACGAAATGGGGAGTAGCGAAACATTATTTCGTTCTTGTCATAAGCTGCACTTAATTATGTACAAAACAAAAAAAGCAATTTTTCCTTTTTTCAGACAAGTTATGCATATTATTATTATTATTATTATTATTATTATTACTGTTAACGACAATTTGGAAACTTGTGGTAAGGTCTTATGGGACCGAACTGCTGAGGTCATCGGTCTCTAAGCTTACACACTTCTTAATCTAACATAAACTAACTTATGCTAGGGACAACACACACACCCATGCCCGAGGGAGGACTCGAACCTCCGACGGGGGAAGCCGCGCGGACCGTGACAAGACGCCTGAGACCGCGCGGCTACCCCGTGCAGCTGTTAACGACAGTGGCTGAAGTTGTATAAATATGTTAATAAGCATAACTCTTATACAGCAGATGCTATTAATTTTGCACAATGATATTAAGCTGAATTTAAAAATTTGTGAACACCCAGAGCGTGTCCCTACGAGCCGCCACTGCGCACTCGCGCCCAACAGGTCCCTCTATAGTCTATTGAAACTTCCTAGACCGAGACTCGAACTCGGGACCTTTGCCTTTCGCGGACAAGTGCTCTACCATCTGAGCTACCCAAGCACGACTCACGCCCCGTCCTCACAGCTTTACTTCTGCCAGTACCTCGTCTCCTGCCTTCCAAACTTTACAGAAGAACTTAGGGCACTTGCCCGCAAAAGGCAAAGGTCCCGAGTTCGAGTCTCGGTCCGACACACATTTTCAATCTGCCACGAAGTTTCATATCAGCGCACACTCCGCTGCAGAGTGAAAATGTCATTCAGGTCCCTCTATTGTTTGGCCAGGAAGATAGCAGAAAAAACAGACAGATGAAGAGTTAACTCTCGGCAGCTGGTTATTAATATCCACTATCGATAAGTTCCAATTCCAAAGAAAGTAGGTGTTCACAGGTGTGAATATTACCAAATTATCAGTTTAATCAGTCATGGGTGCAAAATACTAACACGAAAAATTGGTAGGAGCTGACCTCGGGAAAGATCAGTTTCGATTCTCCAGAAATGCAGCAACATGCGAAGCAATACTGACCTATGGCTTCTCTTAGAAGATAAGTTAAGGAAAGGCGCACACCAACGTTTGGTTAGTTGGTTTGTAGTGAAAGGCGCTAAACTGCAAGGTCACCAGTCCCTTTATCCTGTAAGTGGCAAACCAGGAGTGGTCGTTAAAGGAAGGAGGCGAAAGGCAAATCCTGGGAAGCCTAAGCGAAACTAACACAATAATAATAAAAAAAACAGAGATAAAATCCCAGAAAAAAAGACAGCACAGATAAGTCGTTAAAAGATCATCCAAGACAAGGCATTAAAACCAAGAAATGAAAAAGGATAAAGAGAATAAAAAGGTGGAAAGGGTAGTGGCCTGGCTGGGACACCGAGAAAGGCCCTGGGGTTGGGAGGGAGGGGGTGGGGCGAGGACATGAGAGGAGCGCCCCACCATCCTCTCAGGCAGTCAACGAGGCCAGAAAGCTCTACCTTAAAGGGATGAATAGAAACCTCCTTCACAGCCAAAACGTAACACCAGGTCAGCCACTTTGGCATCATCTGCTAGCACCAGAAGTAGCGTATCTGGAAGATTAAGAAGCCACTTCAAAGCAGCCATATTAGGGCAGTCTTATGTGTAACTGATCCACCATCAGGCAGTCTCTGCATCGGCAGTGAGTGGTATCCTCACGTCGGAGAAGGTGCCCGTGGGTCAGCCAAGTGTGGCCAATGTGGAGTCGACAGAGGATGGTGGAATTCCTGCGAGAAGCTTGCAGGGAAGACTGCCATGTGGTCATGGTCTCCTTAATTGTTTTCACTTTGTTTGGAGAGATCAGGGCAGACCATTCTGGGTTCCAGACTTAGAGCAAACGATGGCGTATAGAGAGCCGAAGGTCCGGTCCTGGAATCGGCATCCTGGTGGCCAGTTTAGGCAACTCGTCAGATTGTTTATTTCTTAAAATCCCAACACGACTGGGGGTCCTAACGGAAACGACTGGCCTGGATAGCCATAACCAGTGGGCGAGGAGAGTAGCACTGGTCTAGGGCCTGAAGGTCGCTAAGGGTGTCACTATTATTAAGGATACTCTTGTCAGTGCAAGAACAAACATGGCGAAGGGCTAGTTTAATAGCCATCGATTCAGCTGTGAACACAATGCAGACATTTTGAGTGCATGTGTGTATGCAAAACCTGTTCATCTGTCGACTGTTGAGCCATCAGGGAATGGGGGCAGATGCAATGTGTCCCTGACCAGAAATGACAGTCAAGGACGTTTCAGTTTCTAACAGAGATACTGGAGGCATGCAACAATTGTAAACCCAGTTCTGAGTCACAGTTGTGGGAGGTGGAGCTCTCTTCCTGGAAAAAGGACACGGTAGTTGGGATGTTCAGGGAAGCTACAGACACGTCGAGCGTAATTCAGCAGCTGTTGTTGGCGCCTGATAGGTAATGGAGGGACTGCAGTCTCGAGCAGTAGGTTGTTCACAGGGCTAGTTCAGATGGCTCCTCTCGCAAGTCGGATCCCACAATGATGAATAGGGCCCAGTATCTGCAATGCTGAGGGTGATATTGAACCATATGCAAGACTCCTATAATGAAGATGGGATCAAATCATGGCTTTATAGAGCTACAAAAGTGTATAGTGATCACCCCGGGTAGTGTTACCACGGCAGCAAAGTGTGCTGAGGTGTCATCAGCACCTTCATTTAAGTTGGCAAAGGTGGGGAAGCCACGTCAACTGACAATAGAAGACCAGTCCGAAATAGTGGTATGTCTCAACTACAAGAAGTAATTGATCGTCTAAGCTCTGGGTGTGGGTGGGCAGTACGACGGCGACATAAGTGGATGACACAAGTCTTTGCACCTGAACACGGAAAGCCGTTGGTGAGAGCCCATGACTGCGCCTTTCGTACGGCCCCCTTTACGTGACTCTCTGAAACATCCATATTACAGGACCAATATTAAAAGCAAAAGTAGTCAGTATATGAGAAGGGTGATACCAAAGACCTCACAGCTGCCGATATACCACTGGTGGCCACCAGAAAGAGGGGCACATTCAGTACAGAGCCCTGCAGGACCCCGTTCTATTGGGGGTTCTAAGTGCAGCACTCATTTGTACCTGGAACGTACAGTGCGACCAGAAGTTATTGACAAAATCAGGAGTGGATCCTGGAGACCCCACTCATGTAACATAGTAAGGATGTGATGGCGTCATGTAGTGTCATTAGCTTCTTGTAGCAAAAGAAGAGAGGAAGACAGCGACGAGGTGTTGACGACGTGCAAAGGTCAGCTGGATGGTGAACTCCAGGTGAACTAAATTATCAGCAGTGGAGCGGCCTTTGCGAAAACTGCCCTGAGATGCAGCCAAAAGGCCCCGAGACTCAAGGAGCCAATACAGATGCTTGCTCACCATGCGTTCAGCAAGTTACAGATAACTTCAGTAAGACTAACTGGGCCGTAACTGTTCACCTCTAGGGGATTCTTACCTGGTTTCAGTATCAGATCTATCGCACTTTCTCGCCACTAAGATGGCAACTCACTCTAGTTCCAGATCCGACAAAAGAGGGCAAGGATGTGACGCTGACAATCCACTGACAGACGTCTCAGCATTTGGTTGTGGATGCGGTCTGGGCCTGGGGCCGTATCAGGGCAGTGGGCTAGGGCACTGGAGAGTTCACATTTACTGAATGGAGCCTTATATGGCTCCAGGTGGCAAGTAAAAAAATATAAGCGTATTCACCCGTTGTTTAATGAGCCGAAAGGCGGGGTGGTAATTCTCAGACGCAGTTGCAATGGCATGTTCAACGACAGCGTCTGGATCAGTATCAACGGCACCAGGGAAATACTTAGTAGACCTGCAGGGAACTGTAAGCTGTAGAGGCGTCTGATCTGTGCCCATACCTGTGATGGAGAGGTGGAAACGTACTGTTCCCAGGATGCTTTCATCGTTTTATGAGGAAGCAGACATGGACATGGAGCTGTTTCAAGGCAATGAGGTGCTCCAATGGAAGGTACCGCTTACGGCGTTGGAGAGCGATCTCTAATGACTGCCGCTATCTCTGGGGTCCACCAGGGCACAGTCTTCCGAAGGGGGGTTCTCCAGGAAGAGGGGATGGTTTGGTTGACTGCCAAAAGAATGGCTGGCGTTGTATGCTGAACAGCCGCTTTGATACTACCTTGCGACGGGTAGATAAGGACACAGCAAAGGCGAACCCAACCGTGTCAGCAGTACGGGGAAACAAATAAAACCTGTTCTTTATTATATACTCCTGGAAATTGAAATAAGAACACCGTGAATTCATTGTCCCAGGAAGGGGAAACTTTATTGACACATTCCTGGGGTCAGATACATCACATGATCACACTGACAGAACCACAGGCACATAGACACAGGCAACAGAGCATGCACAATGTCGGCACTAGTACAGTGTATATCCACCTTTCGCAGCAATGCAGGCTGCTATTCTCCCATGGAGACGATCGTAGAGATGCTGGATGTAGTCCTGTGGAACGGCTTGCCATGCCATTTCCACCTGGCGCCTCAGTTGGACCAGCGTTCGTGCTGGACGTGCAGACCGCGTGAGACGACGCTTCATCCAGTCCCAAACATGCTCAATGGGGGACAGATCCGGAGATCTTGCTGGCCAGGGTAGTTGACTTACACCTTCTAGAGCACGTTGGGTGGCACGGGATACATGCGGACGTGCATTGTCCTGTTGGAACAGCAAGTTCCCTTGCCGGTCTAGGAATGGTAGAACGATGGGTTCGATGACGGTTTGGATGTACCGTGCACTATTCAGTGTCCCCTCGACGATCACCAGTGGTGTACGGCCAGTGTAGGAGATCGCTCCCCACACCATGATGCCGGGTGTTGGCCCTGTGTGCCTCGGTCGTATGCAGTCCTGATTGTGGCGCTCACCTGCACGGCGCCAAACACGCATACGACCATCATTGGCACCAAGGCAGAAGCGACTCTCATCGCTGAAGACGACACGTCTCCATTCGTCCCTCCATTCACGCCTGTCGCGACACCACTGGAGGCGGGCTGCACGATGTTGGGGCGTGAGCGGAAGACGGCCTAACGGTGTGCGGGACCGTAGCCCAGCTTCATGGAGACGGTTGCGAATGGTCCTCGCCGATACCCCAGGAGCAACAGTTTCCCTAATTTGCTGGGAAGTGGCGGTGCGGTCCCCTACGGCACTGCGTAGGATCCTACGGTCTTGGCGTGCATCCGTGCGTCGCTGCGGTCCGGTCCCAGGTCGACGGGCACGTGCACCTTCCGCCGACCACTGGCGACAACATCGATGTACTGTGGAGACCTCACGCCCCACGTGTTGAGCAATTCGGCGGTACGTCCACCCGGCCTCCCGCATGCCCACTATATGCCCTCGCTCAAAGTCCGTCAACTGCACATACGGTTCACGTCCACGCTGTCGCGGCATGCTACCAGTGTTAAAGACTGCGATGGAGCTCCGTATGCCACGGCAAACTGGCTGACACTGACGGCGGCGGTGCACAAATGCTGCGCAGCTAGCGCCATTCGACGGCCAACACCGCGGTTCCTGGTGTGTGCGCTGTGCCGTGCGTGTGATTATTGCTTGTACAGCCCTCTCGCAGTGTCCGGAGCAAGTATGGTTGGTCTGACACACCGGTGTCAATGTGTTCTTTTTTCCATTTCCAGGAGTGTATATCACACAAAACCATTGTACCGTAACTACCATAAACAATAATGTATAAATTGTATCTTATTTTCAGTATTTTAAGACGTTCATACGATTTGTAATTTTCACAGCAATGTTACATTTAATTTGTTGTGCGCAAAATTTGTCATCATGACGTTTCATTTTAGTAATTTTTTGTGCTTCTCAACGCCCACGCGACTGGACGGCATGTCAGAGACTTACCTGTCCTTAACCTACGCTAGCGATCCTATCAGGGAAATGGAGACATACAGTTTAATGTGGAATTGGAACCACGCGTCGTTCCTGGCAAATCTTCACCTCATTGAGAAGTGAAGGCTAGGGTAAAGGCAGACTGCAAAAAATTCCGTGGTTCGACAGCAATTAAATCTAGCAACCTATCAGTTTCCAGGCACGCGTTTTTTCACTAGACCAACAGGACCGACATATTTTTCAATAACGCTTCACTTTTGTTAACCTTCCTTACAAAATTTGCTAAATCTGCATATAAATATTGCAGAAATGTAGCTGTGTAAGGATGGTGGGGGGGGGGGGGGCGGAGTACAGTTTTGGCAGTTTTGCCAAGTAGGCAGGCTGCTGCTTCCGATCGCTAATATTTGGTGCTTTTTCATCTATTTCAGTGCCTTTGTATGAAGGAGGGTCTGATGGACATTTCTTCCAAGCCTATCGGGGTTATTAGATTCAAGTTCCTAGTTTTTTGGCTTAACCTAGCATTTTTGTGTTGTTTCAGCATACATTTGCGGACAAAAGTGCCAGTTTCTTGCTGCTATTATTATTATTATTATTATTGGTCCACCCCCGGTAGCTGAGTGATGCCGGCACGGTAGCTCAGCGTGTTCGGTCAGAGGGCTACGTGCCTTTTGTAATAAAAAAACTGAGTTAATCGATCATCAACGAACTTAAAACGGATGTCTTACGGCGTCCGCCCCGAGCAGATGCAACGAACAAAATGAGATTTTTCAGCGTGTTCGGTCAGAGAGCTGGTTGGCCTCTGTAACAAAAAAAACTGAGTGAAAGGATCAACAAAACGAACTTGACCGGATGTCATGTGACGTCTGCAACGACCAAACACAACGAAAAAAAAAAAAAAAGTGGTCAACAAGACAGAATGTCAATCCTAAGGGCCCGGGTTCGATTCCCGGCTGGGTCGTAGATTTTTCTCCGCTCATGGACTGGGTGTTGGTTGTTCTAATCATCATCATTTCATCCCCATCGACGCGCAAGTCGCCGAAGTGGCGTCAAATCGAAAGACTTCCACCCGGCGAACGGTCTACACGACAGGAGGCCCTGGTCACACGACATTTACATTTTATTATTATTATTATTATTATTATTATTATTAGGTCTGCAATTTTGTTTCCGCCGTTTTGCAATAGATGACAGTAGCTGCAAGTAATGGTGCAAGGGGTAGGTCGTTACTGCCATGCAATAACCTTAGGCATTTGTAGACATAACGTCATCAAATTATCTGTTGATTTCTGATTTCATCATTAATTTAATCTCGATTGAATATGTCAACTTAGGAGCGTTGTTCTCGTAATTTGCGGGATGTTTTGATTTCCTGCTTCAACATCAAGAAATCAGCGACTGAGGCTCATGAAATACTGGGTAAGAGCTATGTTGAGCCACGTATTAGTGGAAGAACGCACAGAGAATGGTTTCAAAGCTTCAAGAATGGTCGCTTGACGCCGAAACCGGTGTGGCGGTGGAAGAGAGAAGGTTTTAGAAGTTATTGAAACTGACAGACGCAATAACAGGACATCGTTTATGTTGTGTCTAGACAAGACAGCCTAGACACAATGAGAGGAAGCCGAAAGGCACGCGCTTAAACTCACGCAGGCTGGCGTGAGGTCTGAAACAGGATACGTAATGAATGCTATAAAGAAAAGTACGTAGCTTCTGGAATACTTAACTTTAATCCACATTTGTAGAACATCGCTCTTGATGATACATTAATAGAATCTCAATATCAATTGAATACTGCGCCTTGCTAGGTCGTAGCAACTGTAGCTGAAGGCTATGCTAACTATCGTCTCGGCAAATGAGAGCGTAGTTGTCAGTGAACCATTGCTATGAACGTCGGCTGTACAACTGGGGCGAGTGCCAGGACGTCTCTCTAGACCTGCCGTGTGGTGGCGCTCGGTCTGCAATTACTAACAGTGGCGATACGCGGGTCCGGCGTATACTAATGGACCGCGGCCGATTTAAAGGCTACCATCTAGCAAGTGTGGTGTCTGGCGGTGACACCACATCGTTATCGAAAGCAATTGACACGTTACAGCCGAGCACTGAAAGAGAAACACCCACAATACAGCGACAGACATAAAAATATAATTTTGCAGCTTGACAATGCTCACCCTCATTGCGCGAAACGTTGAAATGGGGGAAATAAAGTTGTACACCTAATATTATTTTGTCTTTATTTTATTTACTTTTCGTTTTTATTTGAATTTTTTATTTATTGTCATACACTGAAGAGTCAAAGAAAGTGGTACACCTGCCTAATATCGTGTAAGGTCCCCGCGAGCACGCAGAAGTGCCGCAACACGACGTGGCATGGGCTCGACTAATGTCTGAAGTTGTGCTGAAGGGAACTGACACCATGAATCCTGCAGGACCATCCATAAATCCGTAAGAGTACGAGGTGGTGGAAATCACTTCCGAACAGCACGTTGCAAGGCATCCCAGATATGCTCTATAATGATCATGTCCGGGGAGTTTGGAGGCTAGCGGAAGTGTTTAACTACAGAAGAGTGTTCCTGGAGCCACTCTATAGAACTGCACTTGTGGAGTGTCGCATTCTCCTGCTGGAATTGCCCAAGTCCGTCGGAATGCACAATGGGCATGAATGGATGCAGGTGATCAGACAGGATGCTTACGTACATGTCACCTGTCAAAGTTGTATCTAGACGTATCAGGGGTCCCATATCACTCCAACTGCACACGCTTCACACCATTTCAGAGCCTGCAGCAGCTTGAACAGATCCTTGCTGACATGCAGGGTCCATGAATTCATGAGTTTGTCCCCATTTGAAACGAGACTCGTCCGAAAAGGCAACATGTTTCCAGTCATCAATAGTTCAATGTCGGTGTTGAGGAGCACAGGTGAGTCGTAAAGCTTTGTGTTGTGCAGTCATCAAGGGTACACGAGTGGGCCTTCGTCTCCGAAAGCCCATATCGATGTGTTTCGTTGAATGGTTCGCACGCTGACACTTCTTGATGGCCCAGCATTGAAATCTGCGGCAATTGGCATAAGGGTTGTACTTCTGCCAGAATGAGCGATTCTCTTCAGTCGTCCTTGGTCCATTTCTTGCGGGATCTTTTTCCGGCCGCAGCGATGTCGGAGATTTGATGTTTTACCGGATTCCTGATATTCACGGTACACTCGTGAAATTGCCGTACGGAAGAATCCCCACTTCATCGCTACCTCGGAGATGCTGTGTTCCATCGCTCGTGCGCCGACTATAATACCACGTTCAAACTCACTTAAATCTTTATAACCTGGCATTGTAGCAGCAATAACTGATCTAACAACTGCGTCAGACACCTGTCTTATACAGTAGTTGCCGACCGCAGCGCCGTATTCTGCCTGTTTACATATCCCTGTATTTGAATACACATGCCTATACCAGTTTCTTTGGCGCTTCAGTGTATTTTGTATGGGGGTAGAGTGTACTTAATCTTGCGCTGCCTCTCTTGCTCAGATTTTCTGCGTGTGTTTGCGATATAAGATTTTTATCCGACGTAACTTCTAGGTAAGTGACTGTTGGTCTGCATTGCAGGTTTCTTCTTTGGAACTTGGGTACTACCGGCGGGCAGGGGTGAGCGTTTTCCCAACTTTTTGTCAGCGTTTAGCGTGATTTGCCATTTCTTTGCAAAGGAGACAGGATCGCCGCCTCAGTACGATTCTGGTTGCCGCGTAGCGCAGGCGTCCCCAGCCCTGGAACGTCGCCGTGGTCTGTTCTGCTATAGAGCGAGCACGCTTCACTGCTCACGCGCTTCCCCCCCCCCCCCCCTCCCCCACCACCACCCCGGTTCGCCAGCTGACTCAGCCCGGGCCCCAGGGAATTGCCGGAACGACCACGACCTACCGCAAGCTCCCATGCGGTTGTCGATTAGCTCAGCCGGCCGCTGGTCTAACTTGGATTTTAAACAGCGCTGCAACTCACGCTTGCACTCTATGATGACGTTTCCTGCGGGGAAGTAGATATCGATCTAAAAATGCGACAAACATTTACAAGAGTTTATTTACATACAACAACCACCCGCCTGCGTGGCTAGGGCCTCACACACGAGCGACGGATCGGGGCGATCGGTCGCATGAGATATCGTCTGTAATCGGTCGCTCGCCTCGATACCTCACACACGAGCGATTTGCCGAGCAATTTCAATCAGTATTATGAACATCACTATGTCGAGAAGTCCTGCTGAAGAAAACGAATTATGTTTAGCGGCAGTAGCAATTGATTTCCCTATCCCCACAAATACTGAGAAGATAAATTTGAAATAAACAGGACTTATAATTTATCAAACTTGTTCTGAAACGCTTTCCTTGGGAACTGTAGGTTGTTTTACAGAATACATTACATTTTTCACTGAGGCCAAATGAGTTGAGTATATCTTTCCAGTGCGGCAAAACAATTCGTTTTACGTTTGTTGGTCTGCAGTTCCTCTTTTATTACTTAGTCTTATAGTTTAACTGCAAGTATTCACACAGTTTAATCGATGTGTCTGTAGAGATGATGTTAATATCAGCACTACTGACTGTCGTAACTCTTGCTATACTTTCTATGAAGGAGAGTTAAATTATTTCGCAATGACAAGAGACTTGAATATCACAGTATAATACAAGGTGTACAACTTTGCTTCCGCCGTTTTTTCCCCAAGATTTGAGACTTTAATGAAACAAATTGGTTACACATGTATCATTCAAAGTATTTTCCGTCGCTGGCCACTACTTTCTCCCATCTTTCGGGCAGTGTACGAATCCCGCGTCGAAAAAATTGTTCATTTTTTGAAGTGATCCACAAATGGATCCAATTTGTGACTTCTTCATGAGATCGGAAGTATTGGTCAGCCAGGCCATGCGCCATTGATCTAAACCGGTGATAGTAAGAGGGAGCAATGTCTGGAGAATACGGCTGGTGGGATAGGACATCCCATTTTAATGTTTCCAAGTACGTCTTGACCTCTTTTGCAACGTGGGGTCAAGCGTTGTCGTGCTGCAAAATCACTTCATCGTGCCTCTCGCTATATTGTTGCCGTTTGTCTTTTAATGCTCTGCTCAGACGCATTAATTGCGTTCGATAACGAGCACCTGTGATTGTTTCACTCATAGTACACAACGATTCTGAATCATGCCCATAGCCTTGAGACGTTTTGAAATGGCTTACTGTGTCACTCCCACTAATCGTGCCAATTCTTCTAGAGTTTGACGCGAGTCTTCACTCAGCAGTGTTTCCAATTCTGCATCTTCGAAAACATTCTCTCTTCCACCACTATGCAGGTCTACGACGTTAAAATCACCGTTCTTGAAGCGTTGAAACCATCACTACGCGTTCTTTCACTAATACCGTCCTTACCATAAGTACTTGAGAGCATTCGATGAGACTCGGCCGCTTTTTCTTCATACTGAAGCAAAACAGTAACACCTCCCGCAAATGACGAGAATCAGGCTCGTAAACTGACATTTTCAACCAAGAACAACTTTATGATGCAGACACAAATCGACTAATGTTTGAATAAGGTTACGTTGACCGAAGTCCAAGCTAACTGCCTGACGTCTGCGATCTGTTTCTTTCGACCGCTACTTACCGTTGTCGCCACCTATCGGCAAACGGCGGACGCAAAGTTGTACACCTTTTAGATTTACCCAGAACAATAAAATTACAGTTGCCCTCTTAACATTACAGTAGGTACGTATATCATTTTCTTTAGAAGTTAAAAACCTTTAATAATGTATACAATTATTCCATAAATAACTCAGACCCGTAAGATTGTGTCCTAAAGCATCGACTGCACGCCGATCAGCGCAACGCCGCGATACGGCATCAAGAAGGCGCTGCACCACGCGCCAATGGAAAGAGTGGGCAGCGCCAGACTCCCAAGAAGACAGAGTTCAGTGCCCCCTGTCAACGCTGTCTTAACCAGCCGCCCACCGCTGGTCGGGGCTCAGTTCGGCCGCAGACTTCGAGAGCGTGAATACTGAGTAAAGGAAGACGTTACTTAACCTGCTTCTTTTTTGCGTGTAGTAGTAGTAGTAGTAGTAGTAGTAGTAGTTCAAATCGTTCAAATGGCTATGAGCACTATGGGATTTAACATCTGAGATCATCAGTTCCGTATAACTTAGAACTACTTAAACCTAACTAACCTAAGGACATCACACACATCTATCCCCGACGCAGAATTCTAACCTACGACCGTAGCAGCAGCGCGGTTCCAGACTAACGCGCCTAGAACCGCTCGGCCACAGCGGCCGGCTAATGTTTGTTCCCCCATCGTGATACTGTGTCACAAGATGACAGGGCTCCTGTCCACACAGCCCGCATTATCCAGGATTGGTTTTGTGAACAGGATGATTACTTAATTTCCAAAAAGCATTTGACTCAGTACCGCACCTACGCTTATTGTCAAAAGTTCGACCATTTGGGGTTGTTGTTGTTGTTGTTGTTGTTGTTGTTGTTGTCTTCAGTCCTGAGACTGGTTTGATGCAGCTCTCCATGCTAATCTATCCTGTGCAAGCTTCTTCATCTCCCAGTGCCTACTGCAGCCTTCATCCTTCTGAATCTGCTTAGTTTATTCATCTCTTGGTCTCCCTCTACGATTTTTACCCTCCACGCTGCCCTCCAGTACTAAATTGGCGATCCCTTGATGCCTCAGAACATGTCCTACCAACCGATCCCTTCTTCTGGTCAAGTTGTGCCACAAACTCCTCTTCTCCCCAATTCTATTCAATACCTCCTCATTAGTTATGTGATCTACCCATCTAATCTTCAGCATTCTTCTGTAGCACCACATTTCGAAAGCTTCTATTCTCTTCTTGTCTAAACTATTTATCGTCCACGTTTCACTTCCATACTTCCATATCTTGGTTAGTAATGACGATATGGCACAGTATCGAACGCATTTCGGAAATGTAGCAAGACGCAAAGTATCACTTCACCTGCACCCACTGTTTTGCAAGATGTCGTATATGAATACAGCGAAGCGTGTTTCGCATAAGTTTTTTTTCCGAATTACTGATAATTCATCCGAGAGAAGCTTGTTTTCCTCCAGGAACGTCATGTCGTAATCTCCGAGCTCTTGTGTCTATGGTGTGTTAACTGCCTCTCCTGCACCATCTTCGTGAGTCGTCCTAACAATACTTGCGCTTGTTACATGTGAAAACTTCTTCAGAGCTCTCATTTCTCTTAGGGTCATCACGCGTTGTTACCACTGAAACATTCACGACAGACTGAGGCCACGCGGCTCTAGGCGCTGCAGACCGGAACCGCGCGACTGCTACGGTCGCAGGTTCGAATCCTGCCTCGGGCATCGATGTGTGTGATGTCCTTAGGTTAGTTAGGTTTAAGTAGTTCTAAGTTCTAGGGGACTTATGACCTCAGATCTTAAGTCCCATAGTGCTCAGAGCCATTTGACAGACTGAGGACTACATATTACGCCTCCATTCACTTTTCGTATACCTCATTCCCTAAATGATTTAACGTGCGAAATGTACTCTATCTTGTGCAAGCTTCTCTATCTCTGAGTAACTACCGCAACGCACATCGTTCTGAATCTGCTTAGTGTATTCATCCTTACGTCTCCGTCTACGATTTTATCCTCCACGCTTCCCTCCAGTACTAAACTGGTGATCCATGGATGTCTCAGAACGTGTTCTACCAACCGATCCCTTCTTCTGGTCAAGCTGTGTCACAAATTCTTGTTCTACCCAATTCTATTCAGTACCTCCTCATTAATTACGCGATCTACCCATCTAAACTTCAGCATTCTTTTGTAGCACCACACTTCGAATGCTTCTATTCTCTTCTTATCTAAACTATTTATCGTCCATGGTTCATTTCCATACATAACTACACTCCATACAAATACTTCCAGAAAAGACTTCCTGACACTTAAATCTACACCCGATGTTAACAAATTTCTCTTCTTCAGAAACGCTTTCCTTGCCATTGTCAATCTACATTTTATATCCTCTCTACTTCCACGATCAGTTATTTTGCTACCCAAATATTAAAATCCATCTACCGCGTTAAGTGTCTCATTTCCTAATTTAATTCCCTCAGCATCATCTGATTTAATTCGACTACATTCCATTATCCTCGTTTTGCTTTTGTTGATGTTCATCTTATATCCTCCTTCCGAAAGAACGTACATTCCATTCAACTGCTCCTCCGCGTCCTTTGCCATCTCTGACTGAATTACAATGTCATTCCATACATTTTAATTCCTACTCCGAATTTTTCTTTTGTTTCTTTTACTGCTTGCTCAACATACAGATTGAATAACATCGGGTATAGGCTACAACCGTGTCTGACTCCCTTCCCAACCACTGCTTCCCTTTCATGCCTCTCGACTCTTGTAACTGCCATCTGGTTTCTGTACAAATTGTAAATAGCCTTTCGCCCCCTGTGTTTTACCCCTGCCACCTTCAGAATTTGAAAGAGAGTATTCCAGTCAACATTGTCAAAAGCTTTCCTTAAGTCTACAAATGATATAAACGTAGGTTTGCCTTTGCTCAACCTATTTTCTGAGATAAGTCGTGGAGTCAGTATTGCCTCGCGTGTTCCAACATTTCTACAGAATCCAAACTTACATTGCCCGAGATCGGCTTCTACCAGTTTTTCTACTCGTCTGTAACGAATTCGTGTTAGTATTTTGCAGCCTTGACTAATTAAACAGATAGTTCGGTAATTTTCACACCTGTCAACACTTGCTTTCTTTGGGACTGGAATTATTATGTTCTTCTTAAAGTCTGACGGTATTTCGCCTGTCTCATGCATCTTGCTCGCCAGATGGTAGAGTTTTGGCTGGGTTGGCTTTACCAAGGCTATCGGTAGTTCTAATGAAATGTTGTCTACTCCCGGGGCTTTGTGTCGACTTAGGTCTTTCAGTGCTCTGTCAAATTCTTCACGCTGTATCATATCTCCCATTTCATCCCCATCTACATCCTCTTCCATTTCCACAATATTGTGTCAAGTACATCGCCCTTGTATAGTCATTCTACATACTCCTTCCACGTTTCTGCTTTCCCTTCCTTGCTTAAAACTGGTTTTCCATCTGAGCTCTTGATATACATACAGGTGGTTCTCTTTTCCCCAAAGGTCTCTTTAATTTTCCTGCAGGTAGTATCTATCTTACCCCTAGTGAGATACGCCTCTAGGTCCTTACATTTGTCCAGTACCCATTCCTGCTTAGCCAATTTGCACTTCCTGTCAATCTCATTTTTCAGACGTTTGTATTCTTTTTCGCCTGCTTCATTTACAACGTATTTATATTTTCTGCTTTCAGCAATTAAATTCAACAGCTCTTCCTTTACGCAAGGATTTCTACTAGCCATCGCCTTTTTACCTACTTGATCCTCCGCTGTCTTCACTATTTCATCTCTTAAAGTGACCCACCTCTTTTTCTACTGTATTTCTTTCACCTGTATTTATCAATCACTCGCTAATGCTCTCTTTCAAACTCTCTACAACCTCTGGTTCTTTCAGTTTATCCAGGTACCATCTTCTTAAATTCCCACCTTTTTGCAGTTTCTTCAGTTTTAATCTACAGTTCATAACCAATAAATTGTGGTCAAAGTCCACATCTGCCACTGGAAATGTCTTACAATTTAAAACTTGGTTTCTAAATCTCTGTGTTACCATTATATAATCTATCTGAAACCTTCCAGTATCTCCAGGCCTCTTCCACGTATACAACCTTCTTTCATGGTTCTTGAACCAAGTGTTAGCTATGATTAAGTTATGCTCTGTGCAAAATTATATCAGGCGGCTTCGTCTTTCATTCCTTACCCCCCGTCCATATTCACCTACTAATTTTCCATCTCTTCCTTTTCCTTCTATCGAATTCCAGTTCCCCATGACTATTAAATTTTCGTCTCCCATAAGTATCTGAATAGTTTCTTTTATCGCATTATACATTTCTTCAATTTCTTCATCATATGCGGAGCTATTTGGCATATAAACTTGTACTACTGTGGCAGGGGTGGGCTCCGTGTCTATCTTGGCTACAATAGTGCGTTCACTATGTTGTTCGCAGTAGCTTTTCCCGCGCTCCTATTTTTTTTATTCATTATTAAAGCTACTCTTGCATTACCCCTATTTGGTTTTGTGTTTATAACCCTGTATTCATCTATCAAGAAGTCTTGTTCCTCCTGCCACCGAAGTTCACTAATTCCCACTATATCTTAACTTTAACCTATCCATTTCCATTTCTGAATTTTCTAATCTACTTGCCCGATTAAGGGATCTGACATTCCACGCTCCGATCTATATACCGCCAGTTTTCTTTCTCCTGACAACGACGTCCTCCTGAGTAGTCCCGCCCGGAGATCCGAATGGGGGACTATTTTACCTCCGGAATATTTTTCGCAAGAGGACGCCATCATCATTTAACCATACAGTAAAGCTACATGCCCCCGGGAAAAATTACGGCTGTAGTTTCCCATTGCTTTCAGCCGTTCGCAGTACCAGCACGGCAAGGCCGTTTTGGTTCATGTTAAAACGCCAGGTCAGTCAGTCATCCAGACTGTTGCCCCGGTAAGTACTGAAAAGGCTGCTGCCTCTCTTCAGGAACCAAGTGTTTGTCTGGCCTCTCAACAGATACCCCTCCGTTGTGGTTGCACCTACGGTACGGCTATCTGTATCGCTGAGACACGCAAGCCTCCCCACCAACGGCTAGTACCTTGGTTCATGAGGGGAAGGGGGGGTTGTCATATTATACATTGGTTATAGAATATGAGTCATGTGGTAAGAATATATTACCGTGACAGGTAATTGTGATTGTGAGAGCAGTAGAGATGCCGCACAGACCTCTCACAGAAATGAAAACAACAAATAAGCGGGTGTAAACTTTGTTGTAACAAAAGAATTCAGAAGTCAAAACTTCCACAACGGTACACAAGAGTCATGCATGTGGTACTTGCATCGAACAAATAGGACGTACGTACATCTGGAGGTCCCTTCGTTACACCTCGCTGTTGCAAATGTACGTGATACCACGACGTAGACACAAATTTGAATAGTAGACCTTCCTGTTTTCATGCTTGGTCTGTGATCAGTTTTTGACAGGCTACCCACTGGGCCAACACATCACTACTTCTTGGGGGGGGGGGGGGGGGTGGAGTACGGTGGGGAGTTTCCCTCATGTCATCTGCTCAGAGACGGACGCTGGCGGTGTCGCAGGCCTGTGTACGTGAGGTCTGACTCTCTTCGGACTGGCTAGGCTACAGATATTCCGAGCGCCAACCGGTAAAAATATTGCTTAGGAACTTTTATCCAGGTGGTAAACCAGTAACGCATGTCCTATCATTCAGTGTTGAAAACAGGCATCTCTGACTCTTTCCATTTATCTCTGTGGCCAATGAGGTGTGTCCTTGACAGTACAGTCGAGTTTCTCTCTCTAACTTCCAGCTTCTTTACTTTAGCCAATCCTGGAAATTCTTATGTTGCCTAAATATTAAGTTTTGCGAAGTCAACGTTCGGCGGCGTGTCACGCTTTCAGAGGCATCCCAAACTGTGGGTTGCAACTCCATTTTAAAGATGCTACGTATAGCGTCTGGTGCGTTCCAGAGAAACGCAGCTTTCTATGTTTTGTACACAACAGCGTCTTCATGGACCTTACTGAAAACAGTATTTCCTTCTCTTTCCAGTTCTGAGTCGTAAAACGGTCGCTGTTGGAGGCCTTATACCACAGGAGATCGTATTTGTGCTGCCTGCGGTGCGTCCGGTGAGCAGTCACGGCACTACAAAAGTACAGTACAGTGGACTACATGGCATTGATCTGCAACCCTCAAAGCGTGTCATTCTGAGACCTTCGAGAGGGTGTTTCTGTCCGCCTATGTTACTGCGCTCTTGGACTCAACACTTTCACCTCATTCCAATGTGCTCCCGCAGTCGTCCTACTTATATACAGCACCCAGTTTCGTATAAAGTGTAAATTACGTTAATCAACTACTGACAATCAACGGTACTAATATGCATTACACTTGTCAGTGTTTATTTATTAGGGTGTTTCCTTAATACCGCACAAAAATGAAACAGGACATAAAGAGTGCTCCAGTGAACGAGTTGAGATAGGGAGCCTGGGGTTGGCGAAGCCATCTTAACCCGTTAATGCATAGTGTAGCTGGTCAGCTACAGGCTCCTTTTCTTCGATGTTTCTTATACTGAGCAACATGTTGTAACAAATTAGATATGTAGTTAAGTGTATACACTCTACTGCAGCTGCTACCCTGCTAGAATTTCTTCACAGCGATCGTAAACGGCAGTATAAACTGAACCAGTTCGACAGTCAGCTGTGTGGATGTACTGCCGCGCGTGTGTTTTGGCGGTGCACTGACTTGTGAGTTTGAAAATTACTTTTTTTATTTTGAAAACGTAGGTAGATACGGTGTAGACAGTTAATTCGAGTGTCTTTACGATAGATTTGAAATTACGTCTCTTTTTGTGTTTGTAGCGACTGTCAACACAAATCCTTTGTTAATTTCATCAAAAAAAATTTCAATATTTTTTCGTAATGTCCCCTACGCTCCGTAAAGAAGCATGGGACTTCATTTTTTCCAGGTACTATAAACTAAACGTGGTAATTTTTACAGCTTGAAATAAAAAATCATGCATTTAAGGGTGGAGATATGGAAGTAAACTTGTCTACCGCTTTGCCAAGCATTACTGTTTTCAAGCTTATTTGCAATTTAACATGCGTACTAGTTTACACGTACTGTGCTGTTTATTTACATGAAAATTCTTTATCTCATGCAAGGAAAGAAAGAGGACGAGCCCGATTACTAGGAAGTCTTGATACAGGCTTTGTTTATTATGCTTGCCCATAAGGTGGCTCTGTTGTATCGGATTTACATTGTCTCATGACAACGTGCTATGAATGAACTACAGACCCATTTCATTGCTCAGTACTATTCAGAGACGTTCAATATAATACGATGCAGCAGTACCGGTACAGTATTTCCTGGTCGCTGGATTGGATGGGGAGGTCCTATTCCATAGCCTGCGAGGTCAGCTGACCTGAGTCCCATTGATTATTTCCTACGGGGTATATAAAGTCACTTGTGTATGAGACCCAGGTGGATACGGAGATGGAATAGATGCCAAAATTGTAGCTACCTGTGATGTGATTCGAACCACACCACGGATATTTGTCAGGGTGCGGCAGAATCTTGATCGCCGATGTCATGCTTGCATTGAGGTTGATGGCCGTCAGTTTCAGCACATTTTGTAAGATACAGCACAAATGGCCCGTTCACTTTGTCAGTGATGGTATTTGCAGTTAAATAATGTAAATGAAACAGTACACAGTAACGTGATTTTATTCCTACACTACTATCCATTAAAATTGCTACACCAAGAAGAAATGCAGATGATAAACGGGTATTCATTGGACAAATATATTATACTAGAACTGACATGTGATAACATTTTCACACAACTTAGGTGCATAGATCCTGAGAAATCAGTACCCAGCACAACCACCTCTGGCCGTAATTACGGCCTTGATACGCCTGGGCATTGAGTCAGAGCTTGCATGGCGTCTACAGGTACAGCTGCCCATGCAGCTTCAACACGATACCACAGTTCATCAAGAGTTGTGACTGGCGTATTGTGACGAGCCAGTTGTTCGGCCACCATTGACCAGACGTTTTCACTTGGTGAGAGATCTGGAGAATGTGCTGGCCAGGGCAGCAGTCGAACATTTTCTGTATCCAGAAAGGCCCGTACAGGACCTGCAACATGTGGCCGTGCATTATCCTGCTGAAATGTAGGGTTTCGCAGGGAACGAATGAAGGGTACAGCCACGGGTCGTAACATATCTGAAATGTAACTTCCACTGTTCAAAGTGCCGTCAATGCGAACAAGAGGTGACCGAGACGTGTAACCAATGGCACCCCATACCATCAGGCCGGGTGATACGCCAGTATGGCGAAGACAAATACACGCTTCCAATGAGCGCTCACCGCGATGTCGCCAAACACGAATGCAACCATCATGATGCTGTTAACAGAACCTGGATTCAACCGAAAAAATGACGTTCTGCCATTCGTGCACCCAGGTTCGTCGTTGAGTACACCATCGCAGGCGCTCCTGTCTGTGATGCAGCGTCAAGGGTAACCGCAGCCATCGTCTCCGAGCTGATAGTCCATACTGCTGCAAACGCCGTCGAACTGTTTGTGCAGATGGTTGTTGTCTTACAAACGTCCTCATCTGTTGACTCACGGATCGAGACGTGGCTGCACGATCCGTTACAGCCATGCGGATAAGATGCCTGACATCTCGACTGCTAGTGATACGAGGCCGTTGAGATCCAGCACGGCGTTCCGTATTACCCTCCTGAAACCACTGATCCCATATTCTGTTAACAGTCATTGGATCTCGACCAACGCGAGCAGCAGTGTCGCGATACGATAAACCGCAATGGCGATAGGCCACAATCCGACCTTTATCAAAGTCGGAAACGTGATGGTACGCATTTCTCCTCCTTACACGAGTCATCACAACAACGTTTCACCAGGCAACGCCCGTCAACTGCTGTTTGTGTATGAGAAATCGGTTGGAAACTTTCCTCATGTCAGCACGTTGTAGGTGTCGCCACCGGCGCCAGCCTTGCGTGAATGTTCTGAGAAGCTAATCATTTGCATATCACAGCATCTTCTTCCTGTCGGTTAAAATTCGCGTCTATAGCACGTCATCTTCGTGGTGTAGTAATTGTAATGGCCAGTAGTGTATTACCTCCTTAAGCTGGCTTCTCCGACTCCAGGTTCCCTACCTCAAACTGTTCAGTGGAGCATCCTCTATGACCTGTTAAATTTTTGCACGCTCTTACGGTAACACCCTGATTAGTCCGGTTCAATGGGTTTTTATATTCTGATTTTATATTCGTTGTGGGACAGTTTTTTTTTTAAATGGTCACGTTAACAGGTGCCGCAAAAGACCAAAATCCGATATTTCCTGCTAATGTGTGTATCCGATATTTTCTCCTTTTTGTAAAGAAGAGTTACTTGTGGTTTTATTCCAGTCGTACGGGACTATTCGCTGCACAAGAGATTTTTGATGAATAGGAGTTAGGAAACGGGCTGGTTACGTGACACATAAAATGTACAATCTTTTGTGATGGCTTCCAAACCCAAGGTCCTCGGCGCTACTTTTGGGGCAGCCACCACAAATTGTATAAAGCGTGGGTAGTGACCAGGATGTGGCTATGTCTAAATAATTAATGACAAGAATTGCGCCAGCTAGAATGAAGGGATAACTTATCTTTATTTCTGACGAAACGCGCACCAGCAATACAAGTCCAAGTAATCTCCAAGAGTAATCCGTGTACTGAGCCTACTCGAATACAATAGCAAATATCACACTGCAATCGCTCCGCTATAAACTCCACGAAAGGCTAGCAATAGACAATCGACAACAGACTCTCCGTCTCGGGGCCAGCGCTCCTCCTTATATGCAAAAGGCGCTGCGGACCCCAGCTCAGCCATGGCGCGACCTCTTCCGTCGGCACCGAGCGAGGTGGCGCAGTGGTTAGCACACTGGACTCGTATTCGGGAGGACGACAGTTCAATCCCGTCTCCGGCCATCCTGATTTAGGTTTTCCGTGATTTCCCTAAAATCGCTTCCCGAAAATGCCGAGATGGTTCCTTTGAAAGGGCACGGCCGATTTCCTTCCCCATCCTTCCCTCACCCGAGCTATCACTCCGTCTCTAATGACCTCGTTGTCGACGGGACGTTAAACACTAATCTCCTCCTCCTCTTCCGTCGGCGGTAACGCCCTGAGACGCCGACGGCCGCGACAGGAACTGTGGCCAGCGATGCCACGGTAAGAGCGCGCGTGCGCGAGTTGGTTGGTTGGTTGCTTGGGTCCGTGGATACAACAGGATCCATTTAGAATTCCGTCGACGCTTGGTACATTGGTTCCTTTAAGTAGCCTTAATTGTGTATGAGCACCCGGAGTACTAATACAGATATCGCTCATTTGTGAGTCTACGTGACGGTCAAGCACTGGTACTGTAGTACCCTCTTGTGTGAGTGCACTATCCCACCGAAAGTACCCAGACACCCTTATGTAATGTGGAACTGACCGCTAGATGTAAGGAGAGGCCGACCAGCCAGTATAAAAAAAGGCGGGTAATACTGTGTTGTCATGAGAGAAGCTGTAACAGCAGAATATGGGTTGCACAGGAGAGATCAATGACTTCGAACGTGGATTGGGCTTCGGAAGCAGAACGCGACATACCTCATGTACTGACGGGCAAGGGACCGTCGAACACGGCTTGGGGTGATTGTAAGAAAAATCACATGAACACAGCGGAAGGGATTACTTCGCACTTCCAAAGCGCTACTAGCGCTCCAGTTAGCGCAATGACTGTGCGTAGGGAGTTCGCGCATTTCTGTAGTGAAGGAATGAACCTCAGGGTTTAACGTCCCGTCGACAATGAGGTCATTAGAAACGGGGCACAAGTTCAGATTAGGTAAGGACGAGGTACGAAATGGGCCGTGCCCTTCCAAAGGAACCATCCCAGCGTTTGCCTAAAGTGATTTAAAGAAATGATAGAAATCCTAAATCTGGATGGCTGGACAGGGATCTGAACCGTCCCCTCTCCGGTTTGAGCCCAGTGTCGGTAAACGATGACTGAGGTGGAGTAGAGAGCAACGACAGTGGACAGTGTAAGAAAAATGGTTCAAATGGCTCTGAGCACTATGGGACAACTTCTGAGGTCATCAGTCCCCTAGAACATAGAACTACTTAAACCTATCTGACCTAAGGACATCACACACATCCATGCCCGAGGCAGGATTCGAACTTGCGACCGTAGCGGTCGCTCGGCTCCAGACTGTAGCGCCTAGAACCGCACGGCCACTCCGGCCGGCGACAGTCTGACTGGTAGCGAGTTGTTTGGGTTGATGGATGAGGCGGCCTAGCTGCAATCTAATGGAAGCATTTGGGTTTGGCGAATGCGTAGAAAACATTGCCACCACTGACGTATGGAGGAGGTGGTATTACGGTACGGGGATGAGTTTCATGGTTATTGTGTGGTCACCTTACTGCACTAAATGTGTAAGGATATGAACACATTTAACTTGATTGTGTCCTGTGTAGTTCAGTGCAGGAACATTTCGCAGACGGTGGCTTTTTGTATCAGCACGACAATCCACCCTATCATAAAACGGCATCTGTAAGACAACAGTTTGTGAACAACATCCTTGAAATGAACCGGTATATCCAGAATTCCGACTTGAACCCTATGGAACACCTTTGGGGCAAGTCATAACGTCGACTTCACTCCCGATCCCGGTGTCCAAGATCAGCGCTTTCTCCGGTTGTAGCTCTTGAGGACATATAAGCTGCCATTCCCCACAGAAATTCAGAAACCTCAGACGAAGTGTCCCCCGCGGAGTTCAAGTCATCATGAAGGCGAAAGGAGGACACACCCCATATAAATGTCCACTACTGTGCTTTCTGTCCGTCTTCGCACACCAGACGGATTTCCGAGAGATTGAACGGGAGGTTTGGATCCGTCCATCGACATTACGTATGAACGAAATTTTCTGTGATTGGACCTGATTGTGAAAATTATAAGCTTCACCCATGTTCCTTCATTTCTTTTGTGGCTACAGCGTAGCAGTCTCTGATTTCGCAACGTTCTTCAAATGCTAACACTAAGGAAACTTGTATCTTTGCAGTCTGTTATTACTTTACTCGGTACATATACTATGTATTCAAAGTATCTGGACACCTCCAAAAACAAACGTTTTTCATATTAGGTGCATTGTGGCGCCATCTGCTGCCAGGTACTCCGTAAAAGCGACCTCAGTAGTCATTAGACATCGTGTGAGAGCAGAATGGGGCGCTCCGCGGAACTCAGACTTCGAACGTGTCAGATGACTGGGTGTCACTTGTGTCACGCGTCTATACGCAAGATTTCCACACTTCTAAACATCCCTAGGTCCACTGTTTCCTATGTGAGAGTGAAGTGGAAACGTGTAGGGACACTTACAGCACAAAAGCCTACAAACCGACCTCGCCTGTTGACTGACAGAGACCGCCGACAGTTGAAGAGCGTCGTACCGAAAACATGGTTCAAATGGCTCTGAGCACTATGGGACTTAACTTTTGAGGTCATCAGTCCCCTAGAACTTAGCTTCTTAAACCTAACTAACCGGCCGGCCGGAGTGGCCGTGCGGTTCTAGGCGCTACAGTCTGGAGCCGAGCGACCGCTATGGCCGCAGGTTCGAATCCTGCCTCGGGCACGGATGTGTGTGATGTCCTTAGGTTAGTTAGGTTTAATTAGTTCTAAGTTCTAGGCGACTGATGACCTCAGAAGTTAAGTCGCATAGTGCTCAGAGCCATTTGAACCATTTGAACCTAACTAACCTAAGGACATCACACACATCCATCCCCGAGGCAGGATTCGAACCTGCGCCCGCAGCGGTCGCACGGTTCCAGACTGTAGCGCCTAGAACCGCACGGCCACCCCGGCCGGCTAGGCGTCGTAACGTGTAGTAGGCAGACATCTATCCAGACCATCACACAGGAATTCCAAACTGCATGAGGATCCACTGCAAGTACTAAGACAGTTAGCCGGAAGGTGAGAAAACTTGGATTTCATGGTCGAGCGGCTGCTCATAAGTCACACATCACGCCGGTAAATGCCAAACGACGCCTCCCTTGGTGTAAGGAGTGTGAATATTGAACGATTCAACTGTGGAAAAACATTGTGTCGAGTGGCGAATCGCGTTACACAATGTGGCAATCCGATGGCAGGGTGTGGGTGTGGCGAATGTCTGGTGAACGTCATCTGCCAGCGTGTGTAGTGCCAACAGTAAAATTCGGAGGCACTGGTGTTGTGTGATCGTGCTTTCCATGTAGGGGGCTTGCACCCCTTGCTGTTTTGCGTGGCACTATCACAGCACAGGCCTACATTGCATTTTTCAACACGATCGAGCACCTGTTCATAATGCACGGCCTGTGACGGAGTGGTTACACGACAATAACATCCCTGTAGTGGTCTGCCCTCACAGAGTCCTGACCTGAATCCTATAGCTTTGGGATTTTTGGAATGCCAACTTCGTGCCAGGCCTCACCGACCGACATCGATACCTCTCCTCAGTGCAGCTCTCTGTGAAGAATGGGCTGCCATGCCCCAAGAAACCTTCCAGAAGCTGATCTAACGTCTGCCTGCGAGAGTAGAAGCTGTCATCAAGGCTAAGAGTAGGCCAACACCATATTAAATTCCAGCATTACCGATGGAGGGCGCCACGACCTTTAAGTCATTTTCTGCCAGGTGTCCGGATACTTTTGATTACATAGTGTATTTATGTAGATCTCGATTTATATCGCCATTCAGCTTGAACCACAATTGTTCTGGGTCTGCCGGACTGAACTAAACATTCACAGTTCGTTCGTTCAAAACGATTTTCAATTTCTTCTTTATCGCTATTTTGCATGGAGAATCCAATTAAGATCGTAAGCATCACAATTCCACTGGTATGCTACACGTCCCGTGCCACGCCGGTTTCACGTAATACTACTTTTAACGTCGCATTTCCAAACCTAACGCCTTCAGCATCGCCTTACGTTTGTTGACGTTTATATTCTAAAACCTCTTCAGGACACTAACCCTCCAGTTAAAGTGATCTTCCAAGCGTTTTTCCATCTCTGACAGAACGGCAATGTCATTGGCAAACCGCAAAGCTTTTATTTCTTCTTCCTGGGCTTTAACTGCCTTATCCAAATATCTCCTTGGTTTCCTTTATTGCTTGCTCAGTGTTCAGATTGTATAACGCGTGAATTAGGATACAGGTCTGTCTCATTCCCTTCTCAACTACTGGTTCCTTTTCATATCTCTCAACTTTTGTAATTCCAGTCTGGTTTGTATACTAGATGTACATAACTTCTCACTGCCTGTATTTCGTTCTTGATAACTTTATAATTTCAAGGGTGTATCCAGTCAACTTTTCTAAACTTACAAATGTTATAAAAGTAAGTATGCCATTATTCTTTAAAGAATAAATTGCCTTTTGGTGGTACAAGAATAACTCGATAAGTAATTGCTACCAACTGCTCTTTCTGATAAACAAGCACAGAAATGCCGCCAGCAGTGAAACAGATGAGCGAATCCCGACGGGTCTGCTGTTGCTGTAACGACTGTGCCCGAGACAGAGACAGACAGAGAGAGAGAGAGAGAGAGAGAGAGAGAGAGAGAGAGAAGACAGGGATTGGCCTGGTAACGAAAGTCGCCGGTTTCTTAAGCAGAATGACGCACTACAGTTTTCAAACGCATGCTGCTCCGTAGGCGGAAATCCATTTTACGTCGGCCGCTGTTGCTGCGGAGTCTAATTTTGACACGGTTTCGGTTTCGCAAAGGCCGGTGTGCTTCGTTGTTTAGGGCAGCGGTGCGTCGGCAAGCAGCTGCCTGATTAATGCAGGTACTGTTGTTGTGTGGGAACAGAATTTCTCCACGTGTGATACGTTGGTCTGGTCATGCACTAGTATTCTACAGAGAGCTTTGGCGCAATAGAGAGAAACAGGAAAATGCAAAAAGGAGATATGAACAAGCGCTGAAATAACTGACAAGAATTTCTCACAAAGCAGAATTGTGCTGTCGGAATAAGAAAGGAGTACATATTGCTTCGAATAGACAGATTCAAAGATAATGAAAAACAGCGAATTGGCCCGTACTATGACAGTGATGTTTGCACTTTTGATGTAATTATAACGTAAAGCGTGGTCAAAATTTACAGCATAATACGAGGATTGGAACTTTAATAGTGGCAACTATCTATTTACAGGTTATATAAAATAGGAAGGGGGCAAGGGGACCATCAGAAGTACAAATAACGGATTTTGATGGGTCTCTGCTATGTTGTTGAGGGACATTCCATAAGTATGAGGCTATCCGCTTTTTAGCGACGGGCCTTGGCTTTCGAGAAAATCGATTTTGAAGTTCACTGCGCTGTAATACGCGTAACGTTAGCCCTGTTCGAACCAAGTGAACGTGGCGCAGCCGTTAAGGTCTGCAGCTACCACACAGGTTTCGTGCTTGGGTCCTTCCCGTGTTTTTTTCTTTTTTTTAAAATCAGAATTGTCCGACATTTTCCATTTTATTTTACAGAATATCAATGAACAGTGTAAATTGTGTGAAATTATTAAGAAGTTTAAATTATGAAACTACCTGGCAGATTAAAACTGTCTGCCACATCGATACTCGAAGTCGGGACCTTTGCCTTTCGCGGGCAATTGCTCTACCATCTGAGCTACCCAAGCACAACTCACGCCCCGTCCTCACAGCTTTACTTCTGCCAGTACCTCGTCTCCTATCTTCCAAACTTTACAGAAGCTCTCCTGCGAACCTTGCAGAACTAGCACTGGCAGAAGTAAAACTGTGAGAACGGGGCGTGACTCGTGCTTGGGTAGCTCAGATGGTTGCCGACAAGGTAGCTCAGCGTGTTCGGTCAGAGGGTTAGCTGCCCTCTGTAATAAAAAACTGAGTTAATCGATCAACAACGAACTTAAACGGGTGTCTTACGGCGTCCGCCCCGAGCTGATGCAACGAACGAAAGCGAACAAAATGAGATTATATTTTTTAAAAAAGATGGTAGAGCACTTGCCCGCGAAAGGCAAAGGTCCCGAGTTCGAATCTCGGTCTGGCACACAGTTTTAATATGCCAGGAAGTTTCGTATCAGTGCACACTCCGCTGCAGAGTGGAAATCTCATTCTGGAGTTTAAATTGTGTAGGCTCGGTCAAACTGAAAGCGAACTGTCCGCGCAGACATCCTGTGCGAACTTTGTGTATTGTGACAGTTTATCGCCGTGGTCACCACCTTTTATTGGGCTATGGCGAAATCATTTCATAATACACACAGTGCGCATGGGATGTTCGCTTTCTGTTTGACCGAGCCTACACAATTTAAATTTCTTAATAATTTCACACAATTTACACTGTTTGTTGATATTCTCTAAAATAAAATGGAAAATATCTGACTATTCTGATTTAAAAAAAAAAAAAAACAAACAAACAAACAAAAACACGGAAAGGACACGAACACGATACCTCCAGCGTGGTAACTGTAGACCTTAACTGCTGCGTCACACTCACTTGGTTCGAACAGGGCTACGTTACGCATATTACAGCACGCAGTGAACGCCAAAATCATTTTTTTTAAACCAAGGCCCGTCGCTAAAAAAAATGCGGATAGCCTCTTACTCATGGCATGTCCCTCTACAACATATGCGAGGCCCATCAAAATCCGTTATTTGCGCTTCTGATGGTCCCCTTGTCAGTAAGTAACGCAAAACATTTTTTTGCGATAGCAGATTGGTTTTATTCAGTATTCCAAAACACCATATTACTCTCCACCCTTGGCTACAAAAGCCTGTTTCTCAATACAATCTCCGTTCAATGCGACGACCTTATACAACCTTACTGGCAGGGCTAGTATGTCCGCATGGCACCACTCTACTAGTTGAGGTCGGAGCCAACTTCTCGCTGCATCAATACCCTTCCCACATCATCCACTGTACAGCTTTCTGCGGAGTGCATCCTTCATTGGGCCAAACAGATGGAAGTCTTCTATTAGGCACCGAGGAACGCAGTGGGCAAACACCGTTCGTTGAATACCCCAACTGATGGACAAGTGTTTCAGCACTACCAACGGAGACAACCAGTTGAGCAGCTAGGTGTATGCTTGTGGTCCGCCGATCGCCTCGAATCAAGGGATCCACACTTTTCAACAATGCAGGAGTCGCAGCTGTGTGCGACCGGATGGCACACGGGAGATTTAAAAGGTTTGCGCGAACTTGTTGCTATGACAGACGCCTCGTCCAACGTATCACCGTGCTTTTGTTCCAGACATATTGCAAGCGCCTGTGAATATCTGCGATGCTCTGGTTTACCGCAAAAAGAAGCTTAATGACAGCTCTCTGCTTGGAATGCACCTCTGTTACATACGCCATTTTGAAGGCTACATAAAGCGCCGCCACCTATAGGAACTATATGAAACTATAGGGGCTGAAGCGAGAATATTCCGCGTTTTTTTCCACCGGAACTGGCCGACAAAAAAGAAATAGTTGCATTCATTACTGATGCCACTCGTACATACGTGTTTCAGAGTTTTACTGTCCTTTAAAATAATCACTAGTATTGTGTGAAACTTGTTGCCAGGGATGTGGAAACGATAGGATAACTTTTAACAGCCCCAGTTGTATTGACGGTTCTTGTGGAGCGGTCTATTGCCCGAGGGATCTTTGTAACACTTCTGAAGTGAATGCAATGAAGTGGTTCTTCCATCTTAAGAATCAAGCTGAAGCCATAAGGACTTAAGTCCGGGGAGTTTGGTGGGTGGTACAGCACTTCCCAGACTCCATCGGTGGAACATATCAGTCACTACTTGTGCCATTTTCCCCAGAGCACTGTCCTCAAAAGTGGTGGTCGGATCCTACAAAGTGCCGCAACTTCTTTCTCTAAGCTGATCGCAGGCTGTGTTCCAAAAATGAACAGCTTACACAAAGAAGCGGCGACACTTTCTTCAGGACCCACCCATCATTTTGCAGGACAGTGCTCGGGCGCATATGGCGATTTGTTCCACTGCGAAGTACTGTATCATCCGCCAAACTCCCCGGACTTAAGTCCTTGTGACTTCAGCTTGATTCTTAAGACGCAAGAACCACTTCATTGCATTCACTTCAAAAGCGTTACAGAGACTCCTCGGGCAATAGGCCGCTCCTCTTGAGACGTCAATACAACTGGGGCTGTTAAGGTTATCCTGCGATTTCCACATCGCTGGCAACGGGTTGTACACAAAGCTGGTGACTACTCTGGAGGATAGCAAAACTTTGAAACAGGTATCTGTTTTGTATGAGTTGTAAATAAATAGTTACCACTCCTTAAGTTACAAGGCATTTTCTGTCAGAGAGGTCACAGTTCGTAGTAATTGACGGACCGTCATCGAGTAAAACAGCAGTGATTTCTGGCGTTCCCCAAGGTAGTGTTATGGCCCTTTGCTGTTCCTTATTTATATAAACGATTTGGGAGACAATCTGAGCAGCCGTCTTAGGTCGTTTGCAGATGACGATGTCGTTTAGCGGCTATTAAAGTCATCAAAGAATGAAAACAAACTGCAAAACGGTTTAGAAAAGATATCTCTATGGTGCGAAAATTGGAAATAGACCCTAAATAACTAAATTTGTGACATCATCCACGTGAGTGCTAAAAGGAATTCGTTAAACTTCGGTTACACGATAAATCAGTCAAATCTAAAAGCCGTAAATTCAACTAAATACCTAGGAATACAGTCACGAACAACATAAATTGGAAGGAACACATGGAAAATGTTGTGGAGAAGGCTAACCAAAGACTAGGTTTTATTGGCAGGACACTTAGAAAATCTACTAAGGAGACTGTCTACACTATGCTTGTCCGTCCTCTCTTAGAATACTGGAGCGCGGTGTGGATCCTTACCAGATAGTATTGACGGAGTACGTCGAAAAAGTTCAAAGAAGGGAAGCACGTTTCGTATTATCACGAAACAGAGGAGAGGGTGTCACTAAAATTATACAGGATTTGGGATGGACATAATTAAAACAAAGGCGTTTTTCGTTGCAGAGGAATCTTCTAACGAAATTCCAATCACCATCTTTCTCCTCCGAATGCGAAAATATTTTGTTGACGCCGACTTACATCGAGAGAAACGATCACGATGAAAAAATAAGGGAAATCAGAGCTCGGATGGAAAGATGTAGGTGTTCGTTCTTTCCGCGCGCGGTACCTGACTGGAATAATAGAGAATTGTGAAGATGGTTCGATGAAACCTCTGCCAGGCACTTAAATGTGATTTGCAGAGTATCCATGTAGATGTCGATAATTCGCTCGATTTGTACGCAACTGCTGTGGAACGAGCCAGTCTACAGAATATGAATAATTTATTTCTTTGGGTGTATTGCTGACAGATCACTTCGTAGAACAGTGGCTTAAAATCAATAAAAATGGATACATTAGTCTTCTTTATTAGTCATGTTACAAGAGAAACACAAATTTAACGTGAATGTCAATATCCCTGTATATTACAGTACACCTGCTGTTGTTGTCTTCAATCCGTTGGGTAGATTTTCCGTCATTTCCCTAAATCGCTTGTGGCAAATGTAGGGACGGTTCCTGCGAAAGAGCACGGTCGCTTTCCTTCTGCATCCATTCCTAATCCGAGTTAGTGTTCCGTCTCTAATGACCTCGTTGTCGGCCAGACGTTAAAATCTGTCCTCCTCCTCCACTTAGAAGGCTGGTTTGATGCAGCTCTCCACGCTCCTCTGTCCTGCGCAGACCTATTCATCTCTGCGTAACTACCACAACCTATATCCATCTGAACCTGCTTGCTGCGTGCATTACCCACCACACTCCTCTGCATTACCAAACTGACGACTCCTTGATGTCTTCAAGCATTTCTTACAACCAGTTCCTTATTTTACTTGTGCCATGAACTTCTTTTCTCCCCAATACGATTGAGTATAACCTCGTTAGTTATTCAGTGTTCTCCAGAAGCACCACATTTCAAATGCTTCTATTCCCTTCTTGTCTCCGTTAGGGAAAGATTTTGCTCATTAGAACAAACTCTTTGAAATTCTGTACGTAGCAGAGATGATACAGGAATCGAACGGTTATTTACAAGTTGTACAGAAATCAGCCTGCAGTCATAAAAGTCGCAGGAGAGCAGGGGGAAGCAGTAGTTGAGAAGGAAGTAAGACAGTTGGAGCGTGTCCTCAGTGTTTATTCAGTCTGTACATTGACCAAACTCTGATGCAAATCAATGAGAATTCTGAAAACAGAATAAAAATATAGGGCGTGGAAATAGAAAAGGGTCCCCGATGACACTATGATTTTGGCAGAGACGTCAAGAGACTTCGAAGATCTCTTGAAAGGAATGGATACCGTCACTGCGCGATAGCGATTGAAATGTTACCGATGATGGTGCCACTAAAACGGAGTTATTAAATACAGTTTTCCGTAATTCCTTCACGAAAGAAGACGAAGTAAATATTTCAGAATTCGAAACCAGAACAGCTGTTAGCATGAGTGACATGAAAGTAGATATATTAGGTGTTGCGAAACAACTCAAATCACTTAAGAAAGACAAGTCTTCCGGTCCAGATGGTATACCAATCAGGTTCCTCTCAGAGTATGCAGACACAATAGCGCCTTTCTTAGCAATCATATACAACCGCTCACTTGACGAAAGGTCTGTTCCTTAAGACTGGAAAGTAGCACAGGTTACACCAATATTGAAGAAAGGAAATACGAGTAACCCATTGAATTACAGACCCATATCACTGACCTCCATTTGCAGTAGGATTTTGGAGCATATACCGTACTCGAACATTATGAATCATCTTGAAGACAGTGACTTAGTGATACTCGAACATTATGAAACACCTAGAAGAAAATGACTTATTGATACATATCCAAAACGGATTCAAAAAATCTCGTTCTTGTGCTCTTTATTCCTATGAAGTAATGAGTGCTGTCGTCAATGGATCTCAGATCGATTCCATATTCCTAGATTTCCAGACTGCTTTTAATACCGTTCCTCACAAGAGACAATTAATCAAATTACGTGCATATGGAGTATCGTCTCAGTTGTGTGACTGGATTCGTGATTTCCTCTCAGAGAGGTCACAGTTCTTAGTGATAGACGGTAAATCATCGAGTAGAACACAAGTGATGTCTGGCGTTCCGCAAAGTAGTGCCAAAGGCCCTCTGCTCTTCCTGATTTATATAAATGATCTAGGTGATAATCTGAGCAGCCTCCTTAGATTGTTTGCAGATGACGCTGTAATTTACCGTCTAGTAGAATCATCAGACTATCAATTCCAATTACGAAATGATCTAGAGAGAATTTCTGTACGGTGCGAAAAGTGGCAATTGGCACTAAACAAAGAAAAGAGCGAGAGATAATACTGTGAGGAAGGCGAAACAAAGACTGCGCTTTGATAGCAGAACACTTAGAAGATGCGACAAACCTATTAAAGAGACAGCCTACATTACACTTGTCCCTCCTCTGCTGGAATATTGCTGCGCGGTATGGGCTCCTTACCAGGTAGGATTGACGGAGGACATCGAAAAAGTGCAAAGAAGGGCAGCTCGTTTCGTGTTATCGCTCAATAGGAGTGAGTGAGTCACTGATGTGATACGCGAGTTGGGGTGGCAGTCGCTGAAACACAGCCGATTTTCTTTGCGGCGAGATCTATTTACGAAATCTCAATCAACGACTTCCTCTTCCGAATGCGTAAATATTTTATTGACACCCACCCACGTAGGGAGAAATGATAATCATAATAAAATAAGAGGAATCAGAGCTCGAACAGAAAGATTTAGGTGTTCCTTTTTCCCACGCGCCATTCGAGAGTGGAATGGTAGAGAAGTAGTATGAAAATGGTTCGATGAACCCTCTGCCAGGCAGTTAATTGTAAATTGCAGAGTAACCATGTAGATGTAGGCACAGTCTTTAAACAAAGTTGTAAGACGAATATCAACAAAAGAAAAGTAAGGGTAATGAAATGTAGTCGAATTAAGTAAGGTGATGCTGGCCGTTAGATCAGGGTCTGAGCACTGAAAGTAGTAGATGAGTTTTGCTAACTGCACCGTAAAATGAGTGACGATGACAGAAGCACAGAGGATAAAAAATGCAGACTAGTGGACTCAAGAAAAGCATCCTGGAAAAGAGGATTTTGCTAACGTCCAACAGTTAGGAAGTATTTTCTGGACGATAAACAGTTTAGACACGTAGAAAATAGAAGCTTTTGTCATGTGGTAAATTTTGGAAATTTGTGGTAAGTTCTATGGCACCAAACTGCTGAGGTCATCGGACCGTAAACTTACACACTACTTAATCTAACATTAAACCAACTTACACTAAGGACAACACACACCCATGCCCGAGGGAGGACTCGAATCTCCGACGGAGGGTGCCGCGTGATGTCATGTGGTGCAACAGCACAATGCTGAAGATTAGATGGGTAAATTGGATAACCAATGAAGAGAAACTGAGCGAATTGAGGAAAAAAGAAATTAATGGCGCAACGTAAGTAAAAAAGGGATACGTTGGCAGGACACATCGTGATGCATGAAGGAATATTTAGTTTGGTAATGAAGGAAAATGGGGTACAAACTGTTGAAAAAGACAAAGTTTCGAATAAAGTAAGCCGCTTCAAATTGTAATAGATTTTGACAGTTTTGCAAAGGTCAAGAGGCGTGCACAGGACACACTGCATGAAACTAATGTACGTTTCTAATGATATCGATGTAGACGGACCGTTCAAACCAATCTTCCCTCCTTCCTGAAACTTGTCTTCGAAGTGAACAGTACAATAATAACTTAACTGACTCAGTTTCCAATATACACACGCTTTAGTAATTGTGCTTCAGAGCTGCTGTGTGGCTAGCGCACCGTAACTGGTGACTGTAAAGACAACAAAAAACGTGGGAACACATGGAGCGGCGACTTTATTTTCTGCACCTCCCGTTACCTGCAAGACCGGTCCCAGCGTTGCTAAAAGCAGGAGCAGCGATAACTCGTCTGGCGCTGCGCCAGCTCATCTGCCGCGGCGACCCGTGTGGTTGAGATGTCTGTTTATTTTAGAAATCGCTCCACGGGCGCCTTCGTTGCGCAATCCGACAAGGACCGGCCGCATGGCCTTTTCGTTAGTGGGGTACTCGGGCAGCTGACTACCACGATGATGGCACCCGCACGTCCTGGGAACTGACCGCATCTACGCGCCCGTCTTTAAAATTTCAGCACCAGGAATGACAACGAATGATCAAATTTTACTTACTGCGTGTATACGTCATAGTAGGAAGAATACATGCTTACGTTTGTAGGCAGGGTGGCTACTCAAACTTGAAAAAATAATTAATTAAATAAATAAAATAAATTCATTGAGAATGTTATGAGCAAAATGTTGGTGTCATAAGAGCTCCTGGTAAATTAATAGAGAGCGGGGGTGAGATATAATAATAGCAACTTTCCTTTCCTCTCGGCAGAGATATACACTACTGGCCATTAAAATTGCTACACCAAGAAAAAATGCAGATGATAAACCGGTATTCATTGGACAAATATATCATACTAGAACTGACATGTTCACGCAATTTGGGTGGATAGATCTTGAGAAATCAGTACCCAGAACAACCACCTCTGGCCGTAATAACGGCTAGATACGCCTGGGCATTGAGTCAAACAGAGCTTGGATGGCGTGTACAGGTACAGCTGCCAATGCAGCTTCAACACATGGTTCAGATGGCTCTGAGCACTATGGGACTCAACTTCTGAGATCAGTCCCCTAGAACTTAGAACTACTTAAACCTAACTAACCTAAGGACATCACACACATCCATGCCCGAGGCAGGATTCGAACCTGCGACCGTAGCGGTCTCGCGGTTCCAGACTGTAGCGCCTAGAACCGCACGGCCACTCCGGCCGGCGCAGCTTGAACACGATACCACACTTCATCAAGAGTAGTGACTGGCGTATTGTGACGGCCACCATTAACCAGACGTTTTCAATTGGTGAAAGATCTGGAAAATATGCTGGCCAAGGCAGCAGTCGAACATTTTCTGTATCCAGAAAGGCCCGTACAGGACCTGCAACATGCGGCCGTGCATTATCCTGCTGAAATGTACGGATTCGCTGGGATCGAATCAAGGGTAAAGCCACGGGTCGTAACACATCTGAAATGTAACGTCCACTGTTCAAAGTGCCGTCAATGCGAACAAGAGGTGACCGAGACGTGTAACCAATGGCACCCCATACCATCAGGCCGGGTGATACGCCAATATGGCGAAGACAAATACACGGTTCCAATGTGCGCTCACCGCGATGTCGCCAAACACGGATGGGACCCTCATGATGCTGTAAACAGAATCTGGATTCATCCGAAAAAATGACGTTTTGCCATTCGTGCACCCAGGTTCGTCGTTGAGTACACCATCGCTGGCGCTCCTGTCTGTGATGCAGCGTCAAGTGTAACCGCAGCCATCGTCTCCGAGCTGATAGTCCATGCTGCTGCAAACGTCGTCGAACTGTTCGTGTAGATGGTTGTTGTCTTGCAAACGTCCCCATCTGTTGACTCACGGCTCGAGACGTGGCTGCACGATCTGTTGCAGCCATGCGGATAAGATGCCTGTCATTTCGACTGCTAGTGATTCGAGGCCGTTGGGATCCAGCACGGCGTTCTGTATTACCATCCTGAACCCACCGATTCCATATTCTGCTAACAGTAATTGGATCTCGACCAACGCGAGCAGCAATGTCGCGATACGATAAACCGCAATCGCAATATGCTACAATCCGACCTTTATCAAAGTCGGAAACGTGATAGTATGCATTTCTCCTCCTTACACGAGGCATCACAACAACGTTTCACCGGGCAACGCCGGTCAACTGCTGTTTGTGTATGAGAAATCGGTTGGAAACTTTCCTCATGTCAGCACGTTGTAGGTGTTGGCACCGGCGCCAACGTTGTGTGAATGCTCTGAAAAGCTAATCATTTGCATATCACAGCATCTTCTTCCTGTCGGTTAAATTTCTCATCTGTAGCACGTCATCTTCATGGTTTAGCAATTTTAATGGCCAGTAGTGTAGAATTCACACGCCAAACTTGCGCGTACTTGATCATAGGTTTCGCCTTTTATACGCACACTCCAACGCATTGGAATGTATCCTGAACTTCGAATACTTCTACAAGAAACACACGAGCTTGAATTTGATCCTCTACATTTAACGACACAATGAATTCAAAACAAATGATCTTCGTTGTCCGTCAAAAGAAACAAGTAACCAACTTTGTAACCCTTTCTTAACAGGGAAATAAGTTCACAACTAAACCCAAGTACTTGGAACAACAAAGGGAAGGCTTTCACAGTCAGAATTCGTTCACTACTAGTCGACTGGACCGCAGTACGATACCAACAGGCCCGCGAGCCGTTTCCGAGGTCCCTTTGTGGCGTGCGGTCTGCGGTGCTGGATCCGGAGCAGACTTCCTCTGTTGGCTGGCTGCGTCGTAATTGCCGTGATCGTCGCCGACGCGGTCCTAAAGACCCGCACGGCGGAGATACACTTCTTCCTGATTGACTGGTGGCCGTGGCACAGGAGGATGCAGCAAAAGGTTCGTGGTAAGAGCGACCTCTCTTGCTGATTTACACGCCCTCTGTACTGTGGTCCTCTGTACGCGATATGCAGGTCGCACTGCCAAGTGACGGAGTCAGAACGTCGTGCAGTCGCAGGGGCTGAGCTGGCAACCAGCACGACGGCGATGTGTTGGCGCGTGGCGTCGGCGCTTCACGACTTCCCTGACGCGCCTCGTATGCCACTCCTGAACGCTGACTTGCAAGCACGAGGGTTATCCGTGAGCGTCTCTCCATGCACATGAACGTCACTGTTCTACTCGCACTCAGATCCGGCCCAGTATCGTGATTAAAACCCCGTGTGTGACGGAGCCCTAATGAATCCGTTTAGGGATAATTTTGGCACGCCCCCCCCCCCCCCCCCCTCTTCCCTTTCCCGTCCCGTAAACCAATCCTCCTCGACTGGTAGGAACGTGCTTTTGTTTCAGGCAGTGTCAGAAACAGGCACCGTAGTGGACGTAAGAGAATGAGAGGAAGTTGTGCCGCCGTCGTTAAATAGACTGAGCAGTCTCCAAAGAAATCCTCTTAAAATGAATGGATTCAGATCGATATTCGTGTACGAATTATCTGATAATGGCATGGAGCAGTGATTTTCAGCCCACTATGTTTTGTTTGCACAATTTCCAAATGCTGTGTCACCCCTGTCGACTGTGGTCAGAGTTGTGTGTGAAAGGAAAAAAAAAAGAGAATGAGACATTAAAGATAAGACATATATTTATTTTTCTACATAATTTTCAAGTACATTGGCACATTTGTCATACCGCTTTATAAGCTTCAAAAAGCCTTCCAGGAAACAATCAGGGTGTTGCATACGAAAGAAGCGTTGAACGGCTTGTTTTACGTCAGCATTGCTGCCAAAGAGCCTTCCGCCGAGAGCCTTCTTCAAAGCGGGAAACAGATGGAAGTCACTTGGTGCGAGATCCTGACTGTAAGGCGGATGGTGTAGGCGCTCCCAACCAAGAGTTGAAATATGATTTTGCGTAACCGTCGCCGTGTGTGGTCTCGCATTGTCATCCAACAGCAGAACGCCAGCTCTGAGAAGGCCAGGCCGCTTTTTCCGAATCACCTCTTTCAATTTCTACAGAATGGCACAGTACCGCGCAGCGTCGATGGTTGCATCCTCCAGAAAGCCCAGCAGCAAAACTCCTTTGGCGTCCCAGAAAACGGTGAGTAGCACTTTACTTGCAGACGGAGTGCTTTTGAACTTCTTTCGGACAGGTGGTGACGGATGTTTCCACTCCATGGATGCAGCCTTCGATTCGGGCGTGCAATGGTGGACCCACGTTTCATCCTCCGTCACAATCCGAAACAGAAGGTCATTGCCAGATTCGTGGTAACGCACGAGCTGTTCCAAGCTGAACGCCATACGTTGTTCCATGTGTGCCGAGATCAGTTGGCGGGGCGCCCATCGTGCTGACACCTTCCTGTATCGAAGAATGTCGTGGATGATCTTCTGAGCTCGCTCATTTCCGATTCCAAGTTCTGCCGTTACTCCATCGATGGTGATAAACCGGTTCGCTTTAATCATGTCATCCACCTAACTGACATTTGTATCTGTGTGACAGTGCGCGCCCGTCCAGGTCTCGGTATGTCCTGCACTTGCCGACGTACATCACTGAATTGCTGGCACCATCTCCGCACCATTTGCCTCGACATCACACCTGACCCACACACCTCAACAAGGCGGTTATGAATTTCTGTGCCTGATACTCCACGTGCCCATTCATAGCGGATAACAGCTCTCACTTCCGCCTCTGACCACGACTCCAAAACGCACCTTCTCTCCATAGCTTCAGGAAAAGATTGAGCGGCTGGCCTCCGCTTTGCGCAGGCACTGCGACAGCGCCATCTGCTTGATCGCGGTCGACCTCTACCCAGTGGTTCATTGGTGTCTTGCATGTGCGCGTTCACCTGCCGTGTCGTCTTTCGCCCATATCACACAACTCTGCCCACTGTCGACAGGAGAAAATTATTTTCCAACTCCCCTTCAGGGTGAGTCCGGAGAAAAGGTACATGCTTTGAGGGGTGATACTAGTGGCGATTCTGAACAAAGAAACTCCTGATAAATATGTGACCTTTTCTTAACTGTTTCCGAGTAAACCAATGAAAACAGCTAGGAACGGGAAACGTGTAGCGTCGTCCTTACTAACCATGTCAGTAAACATATCACTTGTGCGTGCTGCACTTTTTTATCTCAAGTCTCAGTCCGACAGTGCTTGTCGTAGTGCACTGTACTACAGTGTTGTTACGTGAACAACGAATACAGTTTTGTGTAGTGAAAATGCCACGGACCTTTACACATGCAGAGTATGGTGACATGGTGTTTGTCTATGGTTTGTCCAATAAGAATTACAGAGCTGCAGTGCGAGAATACCAACAGCGATTTCCGAACCGCAGAGTACCAGATAGGAGACTGCTTAGTAGGGTGTTTCACGGACTACGTGATCGTGGTACGCTTCCCAGCGTACACGTTGTTTCTGAAAGTCGCTTACAACAAACTCTTAATGAAGTTGTGAACATTCTTCAAGTTATGGAACATAACCCCACTACTAGCTCTAGAAGAATTGCTGCCCAACTTGGTATTCCACAAACACGCGTGATACACAAAGTACACGAGCACAGTCTGTATCCCTTCATCGGCAGAGTGAACATCTGCATGAAGGAGATGGTGCCGCCAGGCAAGAATTCTGTCAATGGATCATTGCCAATGAGCGATTAATTCCGCCTATTCTGTTCACTGATGAGTCAATGGAATCAACAACAACCGCAACTCTCATGTATGGGCAAATGCACGCTACTGTGAAAACGAATTTTCAACGACGTTTCTCAGTCAATGTGTGGTGCGATATTACTGATGACCAACTCATCGGTCCAGCTGTTTCAGATAACCGTATTACTGGGACACGGTATCTTGAGTTTCTTCAAAATGTATTACCAGAATACGTGGAGGATAACCCTTTGGCAACACGAGCTCGTATGTACTTTCAGCATGACAGAGCTCCTACACATTTCGCACGGCCAGTAACAGTATCTCAACACAACGTATCCTGGTCGTTGGATCGGTCGGCGTGGAGTCATTGCTTGGTCACCGAGGTCACCCGATCTTACCCCATTGGATTAATGTTTGAGGAGGTGGCGGAAGAGCGACGTCTACAAGCGCAGAGCGGACACAAGAGAGGAACTTCTCGCTCGTATTTTACATGCTCGTGCCCAAGTAAAGGAATGCAAAACTGCGCTCCGATCGGCGCCACAAAACCTGTCTACAAGAGCAACAGCATGCATTGAAGTTGACGGTGGACTGTTTGAACATCTTCTGTGAGGAAACGTACACATTTAAACAAACCATAGCATAATAGTATCTCAGTTTACCGTCACCTTCACCTTTCCCACTCCTAGCGGTTTTCATTGGTTTACCAGGAGACGGTTAAGAAAAGGGCATATATTTATTAGAAGTATTTTGTTCTTTTCGCTTTGTGATAGATGGCGCTGTAATAGTCACAAATATATAGCTCACAATTTTAGACGAACAGTTGGTAACCGGTAGGTTTTTTTTAATTAAAATACAGAACGTAGGTACGTTTGAACATTTTATTTCGGTTGTTCCAATGTGATACATGTACCTTTGCGAACTTATCATTTCTGAGAAAGCATGCTGTTACGGCGTGATTACCTGTAAATACCACATTAATGCAATGAATGCTCAAAATGATGTCCGTCAACCTCAATGCATTTGACAATACGTGTAGCGACATTCCTCTCAACAGCGAGCAGTTCGCCTTCCGTAATGTTCGCACATCTGTTGGCAACGCGCTGACGCATGTTGTCAGGCGTTGTCGGTGGATCACGATGGGAAATATCCTTCAACTATCCCCACAAAAAGAAATCCGGGGACGTCAGATCCGGTGAACGTGCGGCCCATGGTATGGCGCTTCGACGACCAATCCACCTGCCATGAAATATATTCAATACCACTTCAACCGCACGCGAGCTATTTGCCGAACATCCATCATGTTGGAAGTACATCACCTTTCTGTCATGCAGTGAAACATATTTTAGTAACATCGGTAGAACATTACGTAGGAAATCAGCATACATTGCACCATTTAGCTTGCCATCGATAAAATGGGGGCCAATTATCCTTCCTCTCATAATGCCGCACCATACATTAACCCGCCAAGGTCGCTGATGTTCTACTTATCGCAGCCATAGTGGATTTTCCGTTGCCCAATAGTGCATATTACGCAGGTTTACGTTACCGCTGTTGGTGAACGACGCTTCGTCGCTAAATACGAGATGCATTCAAGTTCTAAGGCCTCCGATTTTTTTTCTAATTAACTACTCACCCGAAATCGATGAAACTGGCGTTACTTCTCGACGTAATCGCCCTGCAGACGTACACATTTTTCACAACGCTGACGCCATGATTCCATGGCAGCGGCGAAGGCTTCTTTAGGAGTCTGTTTTGACCACTGGAAAATCGCTGAGGCAATAGCAGCACGGCTGGTGAATGTGCGGCCACGGAGAGTGTCTTTCATTGTTGGAAAAAGCCAAAAGTCACTAGGAGCAAGGTCAGGTGAGTAGGGAGCATGAGGAATCACTTCAAAGTTGTTTTCAGGAAGAAACTGTTGCGTAACTTTAGCTCGATGTGCGGGTGCGTTGTCTTGGTGAAACAGCACACGCACAGCCCTTCCCGGACGTTTTTGTTGCAGTGCAGGAAGGAATTTGTTCTTCAAAACATTTTCGTAGGATGCACCTGTTACCGTAGTGCCCTTTGGAACGCAATGGGTAAGGATTACGCCCTCGCTGTCCCAGAACATGGACACCATCATTTTTTCAGCACTGGCGGTTACGCGAAATTTTTTTGGTGGCGGTGAATCTGTGTGCTTCCATTGAGCTGACTGGCGCTTTGTTTCTGGATTGAAAAATGGCATCCACGTCTCATCCATCGTCACAACCGACGAAAAGAAAATCCCATTCATGCTGTCGTTGCGCGTCAACATTGCTTGGCAACATGCCACACGGGCAGCCATGTGGTCGTCCATCAGCATTCGTGGCACCCACCTGGATGACACTTTTCGCATTTTCAGGTCGTCATGCAGGATTGTGTGCACAGAACCCACAGAAATGCCAACTCTGGAGGCGATCTGTTCAACAGTCATTCGGCGATCTCCCAAAACAATTCTCTCCACTTTCTCAATCATGTCGTCAGACTGGTTTGTGCGAGCCCGAGGTTGTTTCGGTTTGTTGTCACACGATGTTCTGCCTTCATTAAACTGACGCACCCACGAACGCACTTTTGACACATCCATAACTCCATCACCACATGTCTCCTTCAACTGTGGATGAATTTCAATTGGTTTCACACCACGCAAATTCAGAAAACGAATGATTGCATGCTGTTCAAGTAAGGAAAATGTCGCCATTTTAAGTATTTAAAACAGTTCTCATTTTCGCTGTTGGCGGTAAAATTCCATCTGCCGTACGGTGCTGCTATCTCTGGGACGTATTGACAATGAACGCGGCTCATTTTAAAACAATGCGCATGTTTCTATCTCTTTCCAGTCCGGAGAAAAAAAATCGGAGGCCTTAGAACTTGAATGCACCTCGTAGAACGCGAGCAAAAAATCTGTCATCGTCCCGTAGTTTTTCTTGTGCCCAGTGGCAGAACTGTACACGACGTTCAAAGTCGTCGCCATGCAATTCCTGGTGCATAGAAATATGGCACGGGTGCAATCGATGTTGATGTAGCATTGTCAACACCGACGTTTTTGAGATTCCCGATTCTCGCGCAATTTGTCTGCTACTGACGTGCGGATCAGCCGCGACGCAGCTAAAACAACTACTTGGGCATCATCATTTGTTGCAGGTCGTGGTTGACGTTTCACATGTGGCTGAACACTTCCTGTTTCTTTAAATAACGTAACTATCCGGCGAAAGGTCCGGACACTTGGATGATGTCCAGGATAGCGAGCAGCATACACAGCACACGCCTGCTGGGCATTTGATCACAACAGCCATACATCAACACGATATCGAACTTTTCCGCAATTGGTAAACGGCCCATTTTAACACTGGTAATGTATCACGAAGCAAATACCGTCCGCACTGGCGGAATGTTACGTGATACCACGTACTTATACGTTTGTGACTATTACAGCGCCATCTATCACAAAGCGAAAAAAGCGGTCCAACTAAAACATTTATATTTCTTTACGTACTACACAAATATGTAATAAAAATGGGGGTTCCTATTTTAAAAAACGCTGTTGATATCCGTTTGACCTATGGCACCCATATATGGGTTAGCGAGGCCATCTTATTTGCGAATCCTTGACGCTGTTCACCATGCTGGGATCCGACTGGCCACGGGTGCTTATCGGACCAGTCCCGTACCCAGCCTCTGTGCTGAGTCTGGCGAACCGACACTTACCATCCGGCGGCAGCTCCTGCTGGTGCGCCAGGCTTGTAAGTTTCTTGCACCTCCCAGATCGCCTGCTCACCATCTTGTTGCCCATCCACCTCTGGACCGCCTTTTTTCCCGCCGTCCCCGGGCTACGTTGCCGTTTGGGATCCGTGTGCAACGTGTACTAGAGTCCCTCGGTGTGGAGTCTGTACAACCCCAAATCCAAGGTTTTAACCGCCTGCCACCCTGGTTACTGAAGAGGCCCGGAGTTTTTTTAGATTTATTGCAGTACAAGAGAGATTGCACTCCTGCCACCGTTTTTAATGCAGCATTTTCTGCCATTTTATATGAGCACCACGACTATGTAGCTGTTTTTACGGATGGGTCGAAACAAGGGGATTCTGTTGGTTGCTCAGTTGTTTTTCCATATCGTGTCCTCAAGGTCCGACTGCCTCAGACTTTTACTGTCTTTGATGCAGAATTGTTTGCGATCTTGCGGGCACTGGAGCACATGAGACATTCTTCCTCTCCTAAATTTCTTGTCTGTTCCGATTCACTCAGTGCCCTTCACTCATTGCAACGTTTGTATCCGGCAAACAAAATTGTCCAGACCATCCAGGATGCCCTCCTCCGACTACAGCGACTGGGGAAGGTTGTAGCTTTCTGCTGGGTTCCGGGGCATGTTGGCATCGCTGGGAATTAAAGGGCAGATCTCGCAGCCAAGGAGGCATGTCTTGCCCCACAAGTATCTCAGTGTGCTATCCCCTTGCACGCACTCACCTCGCTGTTGAGCTCACGGGTCATGCGCCGGTGGGAGGATGAGTGGCTGGAAGTGACTGACAATAAGCTCCGTATAGTCAAGCCCACAACGCGTGTGTGGTGTACTTCCTTTCAGCCCCATCGACGGGACGAGATTCTCCTCACTCGGCTTCGAATAGGCCACAGCCCTATGACGCACGGCTTCCTGCTCCGGCGAGAGGACCCTCCAATTTGTGGTGCTTGCGGCGTCCAGGTCACTGTGCGCCACGTTTTATTGGATTGCGTTTTATTTTCTGACCAGCGGGTCACGGCTGACTTGCCAGCGGACCTGCCATCTCTTTTAGGCAACACTCGGACGAATGTGGTTAAAGTTTTAAAGTTCTGTGCCCTGTCAAATGTTTTTACAAAGATTTTAGGGAGAGGATTTTAATTTGCTCACTGTGTGACAAGCTCGCCCATATTTTATGTAAGTGGCCAGCCAATAACAATTTCCTGTGACATTCTTGTTGCTATGTTTCCCCTTTCCTTAGGTTTTACTTTCTTATGTAGCATTTTCCTTCTTTTCCTGCTTTCTTTGAGTGTGTGCTTTAGTTTTCTTAGGTCTGTCCACATTCGTTCCTTTTAATGTGTGTCAGGGTGCTGATGACCTCGATGTTGAGCGCCCATAAGCTCCAATACACCACCACCACCACCTATGGCAGCGCCATCTAGCGGGCCAACCATAGCGCCATCTGGTTTCCCCTTCAAGCTAGACGAGTTTCGTTCTTTGTAATTATTTTCGTTTGACGCTTATTTCGTGAGATATTTGGCCCGGTCACTATCAATGGACCACCTAACCTAAGGACATCACACACATCCATGGCCGGGGCAGGATTCGAACCTGCGACCGTAGCAGCAGCGCGCTTCCGGAATGAAGCGCCTAGAACCGCTCGGCCACAGCGGCCGGCCTTCACAAGGCAGAAATGTGGTTTTTCTGGTCTAATGGTAATCCACATCACGTTCACGAGTTGAAAATAAAAACACCTCTTGTTATCATATAAGCAGGTATGACATCATAACACGTGTTCGAATCATATTTCGTGGCGATACGTCAACGAAAATTAATATCTGGACGTTTAGCCAGCGCGGTTAATACTTCAGCTGGAAGACCGGCTAATAGGTGACCACGTGTGGGTGTATGACGGGGCTGCAACACACTTCGCTATTCAGGAGAGGGAGTTTCTTGATGAACTATTTTGAAGCCGCTAAGTATTTTGCAGCTATCACAACATTATCCAAAGTGAAACCAGTGAACTAATGGAACAGTCATTACATCGCTAAAGTCTGCATCTACAGCTATACTCTGAAAACCACCGTCAGGTACTTGGCAGGGGGTACGTCTCGTAGTACCGGTTATTAGGGTTTCTCTCCGTTCCATTCACGTATGGAGCGCGGAAAGATTGATTGTTTGAATGGCTCTGTGCCTACAGTAATTATTCTAATCTTATTCTCACAATCCCCATGTGAGCGGTACGTGGGGAATTAGAGCATGTTCCTAGAATCATCATTTAAACCCGATTATTGAAACACTGTTAAGAGACTTTCTCATGATAGTTTACATCTATCTTCAACAGTCTGCCAGTGCAGTTCCTGCAGTATCTCTGTGACACTCTCCTACTGATTAAATAAACCCATGACCATCCGTGCTGCCCTTCTGTGTATATGTTCAGCATCCCCTGTTTGTTCTATTTGCTACTTGAGCAATATTCTAGAAGCAGTAGCACAAGCGATTTGTAAGCAATCTCCTTTGTAGAGTGATTGCACTTCCCAGTATTCTACCAATAAACGTGCTTTACCCGCGACTGAACCTATGTGATCATTCCATTTCATATCCCTACAAAGTGCTACACCCAAGTATTTGTGTAAGTTGGCCGATTCCAGTAGTGACTCATTGATATTATAGTCATAGGATACTAAGTCTTTTCGTTTTGTGAGTGCACAATTTTACATTTTTGAACATTTAGAGCAAGTTTCCAATCTCTGCACCACGTTGAAGTCTCATCGAGATCTGATTGAATATTTATGCAGCTTCTCTCAGATAGTACTTCATTATAGATAACTGCATATCTGCAAAAAGCCTGATTTTACTATTAATACTGTCTGTAAGATCATTAATATACAACATGAACAGCAAAGGTCCCAGCACACTTACCCGGGGCGCACCAGAAGTGACTCTCCATCCAAGAGAACATGCTCTGTCCTCCGTACCTAAAAGTCCTCAACCCAGTTACAAATTTCACTCTATACCCCAAATGATCGAACTTTTGAGAATAAGCGTAGGTGCGGTACAGAGTCAAATGCTTTTTGGAAATTAAGAAATACGGCATCTACCTGCCATGTGAGAAAAGTGCTAGTTGGGTTTCACATGATCGACGTTTTCGGAATCCATGCTGGTTGGCATCGAGTAGCTCATTCTGTTCAAGATACGTCATTAAGTTTGAGCTCAGAATATAAGATTCTACAACAAACTGACGTCCAGGACAGTGGACGGTAGTTTTGTGGATCACCTCTACTACCCTTCTTGTAGACGAGTGTGATACGTTTCTTTTTCCCAAGAACTGGGCACGGTTTTTTGTTCAAGGGATCTATGACAGATTATAGCTAGAAAAGGGACTAACTAAGCCGCAAATTCATTATAAAATCTGACAGGGATTCCACCGGATCCTGGAGTTTTGTTCAGTTTTAATGATTTCAGCTGTTTCTCAACACCACTGACACTAATACTTATTTCATGCATCTTTCCAGTGGTACGATGATTAAATTGGATCAGTTCTCCTGGGTTTTCCTTTTTAAGGGGACATTTGAAAACGGAGTTAAGCATTTCAGCCTTGCTATCCTCAATTTCTGTTCCAGTCTCATTCGCTAGGCGCTGGACACTATCTTTGGTGCCACTAACAGCCTTTACATGCGACCAGAATTTATGTAGGTTCTGTGAAAGATCATTTGACAATATTCTCCTAAGGTAGTCATTGAAGGCATCACGCATTTCTCTGTTGACAGCCAAACGCGTTTCATTCAGCGTCTATCTATTGCCCTACGGTTTGTTTTATACCTATTATGCAAACAGTACAATATACTGTTACGACCTTGTGACACAAGACTTCTGGGACACACAGTCGGGAAAGTCTCAAACAGTACAATATCTTATTTTGACCTAGTGGCACAGACACTTCTGGGACGCACAGTAGGAGACGATGATAAAAGTCTAAGTTACTCACATCGGTTCATCAGTAATTTTCACCCATCAGTGGGAAATTCCTTCGCATGTCAAATGTTCAAATGTGTGTGAATTCCTAAGGGACCAAACTGCTGACGTCATCGGTCCCTAGACTTACACATTACTTAAATTATCTTAAACTAAGTTATGCTAAGAACAAAACACACACTCGCCCGAGGGAGGACTCGAACCTCCGGCGGGGGGCGCCGCGCAGTTCGTGATATGGTCATCGCTTGTCGCCACGGCGTTTGCACTGCTGTTGTTAACGCGCCACGATTTGGACTCTCCAGCAGAGCGAACAGATGCATGTTGCGCAATGTGTGTTGCTGACAAAAAGGAATTTCTAAGTGCTGATTCGTCCGGCGAACTCGGTAGTACGGAAGCGTTCCTGTTTAACCGCAGCTGTATCGAGGTGATCTTGCACCACTGGCAGATCTGCCAAAGTAGCGCTCCCACCGCCCCCTCCCCCTCCCACCCAACCATCATTCTCCATTTTCTTCCTACGCAGTTTTAGCAAATTCTATAAATATGTAAGTTGTTGTTGTTGTGGTCTTCAGTCCTGAGACTGGTTTGATGCAGCTCTCCATGCTACCCTATCCTGTGCAAGTTTCTTCATCTCCCAGTACCTACTGCAACCTACATCCTTCTGAATGTGCTTAGTGTATTCATGTCTTGGTCTCCCTCTACGATTTTTACCCTCCATGCTGCCCTCCAATGCTAAATTTGTGACCCCTTTATGCCTCAGAACATGTCCTACCAACCGGTCCCTTCTTCTCGTCAAGTTGTGCCACAAACTCCTCTTCTCCCCAATTCTACAAACTCCTCTTCTCCCCAATTCTATTCAATTCCTCCTCATTAGTTACGTGATCTACCCATCTAATCTTCAGCATTCTTCTGTAGCACCACATTTCGAAAGCTTCTATTCTCCTCCTGTCCGAACTATTTATCGTCCATGTTTCACTTCCATACATGGCTACACTCCATACAAATACTTTCAGAAACGACTTCCTCACACTTAAATTTATACTCGATGTTAACAAATTTCTCATCTTCAGAAACGTTTTCCTTGCCATTGCCAGTCTACATTTTATATCTTCTCCTCTTCGACCATCATCAGTTATCTTGCTCCCCAAATAGCAAAACTCCTTTACTACTTTAAGTGTCTCATTTCCTAATCTAGTTCCCTCAGCATCACCCGACTTATAATTCGATGTAAGTAGGTGTATTAAAAAGAAACATTACCGGAAAATGTTATTCAATAAACAACACTGCCTGACAAAAAGAAAAAAATGAAGCACCAGAAGACATGGTCACATGTCAATGTAACTTCATACACGAACACACCATCAGTATGGAAATAATGAGAGTTGCAATAACACTCTGAGACATATAGAGCGGCCACCAAAGCACATTAGTGTCATTCGTGTTTAGTGTTGTTACCAGGTCTGATGTGTTGCACACTGAGGTGACAAGAGCCGTGAAATACCCATATGCACCTACACAGGTGGCGGTAGCGTCGCGCACAGAAGGTATAAAATGGAAGTGCAATGGCGGAGCTGTTATTCGTACTCAAGTGAAAGGCTTCCCGATGTGATTATGCCCACACGACGGGAATTAATAGACACTGAATCTTTCTTTCTTTCTCGGCTCTGTTATGACGGATTTGGCAGTGTTAATTGCAGTGGGTGGCCGGATGCCTTTCCTGCCGCTACCCCGAAACCCCTGGGATGGAAGTAGTGTACCCCAGCTGTCTGCGTCTAGTGTAAGTCATGAATTAATGCGAACGTTTTTCAAATGTCTGTGAGTCATGTAACTGAGGCGGAACTTGGGGACCAGCCCGGTATTCACCTAGCGGGATGTCGAAAACCGCCTAAAAACACATCCAGGCTGGCCGGCATACCGGCCCTCGTCGTTAATCCGCCGGGCGGATTCGATCTGGGGCCGGCGCGCCTACCCGAGTCCAGGAAGCAGCGCATTAGCGCTCTCGGCTGCCCTGGCGGGTCAATTAACAGACACTGAATGCAGAATGGTAATTTGAGCTAGATACATGGAATATCCCACTTTAGAAATCGTTAGGGAATTCAATATTCCGAGATCCACAGTACCAATAGTGCGCAGAGAATACCCAAATTTCAGAAGTTATCTCTCACTGCGGACATCCCAGAGGCGGTCGGTCTTCGCTTAGTGACAGGGCAGCGGCCTTTACATGGCGTTGTCACTGACAACAAGTAAGCAACAACGCGTGAAATAACCGCAGAAATCAGTGTGGGATATAAGGGGCTACAGCAGTAGACGACCGATGCGAGTACCTTTGCCAACAGCACGACATCGCTTGCAGCACCTCTCCTGGGCTCGTGACCATACCGATTGGACACTAGACGACTGGAAAACCGTGGCCTGGTCAGATGCGTTCCGGTTCGGTTCGAGTGTGGTGTAGACCCCACAAAAGCATTAGCCCAAGCTGTCAACAAAGCTGGTGGTGGCTCACAATGGTGTGGGCTGTGTTTACATGGAATGGAATAGGTCCTCTGGTCCAACTGAACCAATCTTTGACTGGAAATAGCTATGTTCAGCTACTTGGAGACCATTTGCAGCCATTCATGAACTTCATGTTCCCCAAACAACGAGGTCATGTCGCTGGGGCACAATTGTTCGCAACTGGTTTAAAGAACATTCTGGACATTTCGAGCGAATGATTTAGCCACCCTTACCACCCGACACAAATCCCATCTAACATTATGGGACATAACTGGGAGGTCAGTTTGTGCACAGAATCGTGCACCGACAACACTTTGACAATTATGGATGGCTACAGAGGCAGCATGGCTCAGCGATTCTAATGACTTATTGAGTCGGTGCCACATCGAATCTCTGTACAATGCTGCGTAAAAGGAGGTAGACACAATTTTAAGAGATATCTCACGGCTTATCACCTCAGTGTGTAAGGAGTACGTACAGCAACACATGTTGAGAGATCAGTGATCACTGTGAAGGACACGGGAATGCTGTGTACTCGTACGAGACAACGTTATCAGCAACTGATAGAGTTGTGGGTCTCCATTTAAACCGCTGGGCAAATCGTGCAAATATCCAGGTTTGTGGGGAAGTCGCATGTGAGAGCTGCCCGATGCAGGACTGATAGAAACTTGAGGGCAGTCATACTCGTCATCGAGGTTCCGGTTGACCACGTCTGACCACCATAAAGGAAGATCTTCGTACTGTGCACAGAGCACATCTTACCCCCTTCACATCTGTACTAGCCATCCTAGAGCAAGTAACGGACGCCCTGAAACATTCTGTGTCATTCCACACCATTGGTCAGAGACTTGCAGCAGCCATACTCGAGAATTGCCATCCCCTGCGTATGCTGCCGTAAACAGAAATGACTGTTTTTGGAGTGTTGCTGTAACTGCAGCATATGAACGGTGTTGCACTGTATTATGGGACAGATTGCGGTTCTGCACCAACCTCGATGACCACCACTGGTGAGTCTCAGCTGGAGAGACGTCTCAATCTTGTAATATTTTTCAGAGGCACAGCAGCGTTACTTCTGGAGTCGTGATATGGGGAGCCATAACATATCAACTCAGTTCACGGCTGGCGGTGATAGAGGAAACTCTGGCAGCACAATGGTACACAATGGCCGTGCGTTCTCTTGTATTACCTCTTGGAAGACAGTACTGCAGTGCCATTTTTCTACAGGACAATGCTCGCCCAAATGTGGTATGTGTCTCTGTGAACTGTCTGAGTTATACTATGTGATCAAAGTATCCGGACACCCCCAAAAATATGTCTTTCATATTAGGTGCATTATGCTGCCAGCTACTGCCAGGTACTCCATATCAGGGATTTCAGTAGTCATTAGACTTCGTGAGAGAGTAGAACTCGACGCTCTGTGGAACTCACGGACTTCGAACGTGGTCAGGTGATTGGGTGTCACTTGCGTCAAATGTCTGTACGTGAGTACAGACATTTGGTCCATCGTTTCCGATGTGATAGTGAAGTGGAAACGTGAAGGGACACGTGCAGCACAAAAGAACACAGGTCGACCTCGTCTTTTCACTGCCAGAGGCCGCCGACAGTGGAAGAGGGTCGTAATGTATAGTAGGCAGACATCTATCCAGACCATCACACGGGAATCCAAACTGCATCAGGATCCGCTGCAAGTACTTTGACAGAAGAAAACTTGGATTTCATGCTCGATTGGCTGCTCATAAGCCACACATCACGCCGGTAAATGCCAAACGACGCCTCGCTTCGTATAAGGAGCGTAAACATTGGACGATTGAACAGTGGAGAAACGTTGTGTGGGGGTGACGAATCACGGTACACAATGTGGCACTCCGATGGCAGGGTGTGGGTATGGCGAATGCCCGGTGAAGGTCATCGGCTAGCATGTGTAGCGCCAACAGTAAAATTTGGAAGCAGAGGTATTATGGTGTGGTCATTTTTCATGGAGGGGCTTGCACCCCTTGTTGTTTTGCGTGGCACTATCACAACACAGGCCTACAATGACGTTTTAAGCAACTACTTCCTTCCCACTGTTGGAGAGCAATTCGGGGATGCTGACTGCATCTTTCAACACGATCGACCACCTGTTTATTATGCACGGCCTTCTAATGGACTCGCCTGCACAGAGTCCTGACGTGAATCCTATAGAACACCTTTGGGATGTTCTGGAACGCCGACTTCGTGACAGGCCTCACCGACCGACATTGATACCTCTCCTCAGTGCAGCACTCCATGAGAATTGGCTGCCATTCCCCAAGAAACCTTCCAGCATCTGATTGAACGTATGCCTGTGAGAGTGGAAGCTGTCATCAAGGCTAATGGTGGGCCAATACCATATTGAATTCCAGCATTACCGATGGAGGGCGCCACGAACTTGTAAGTCATTTTCAGCCAGGTGTCCGGATACTTTTGATCACATAGTGTATGGGCAGGTACTCCAGTGGCCAGCATGATCCCTAGATTTGTCCGCAATAGAGCTTGTGTGGGACCAGCTCAGATATCAACTTCGTCGTAGTGCCAGTGTCCGGCATATCACAGACCAGTTACAACGGTTGGGGGCCAGTTGGTTTCAGGAGAGCATACAATTGTCTTATGACATCCTTCCGAATCAATGCATGCATACATGCCAGAGGGGGGTGCAATGTCATTCTGATAGGGGGATGATGTTGCCAAGTTCTTTGTAAATTGGACAAGATTTTGGACTCACTGCAATGGCATCACATATCCTCTCAGCCTGCGAAGTTTCATTTCGTTTCCTACTCCCCTTCTGCGTGCTTATCTTTTTTGACTGGCAGTGTCTACTGATGAAAAATGTTGGACACAACAAACTAAATGTTTTATTCTAGTAAACAAATTACGAATTGTATAAACTTTCTAAAAAAAATAATTTAAAGCAAAATAGAGACTACATATTTCTGTTTATGGCAGCTACGATGGATCAGTTTCCATATGATGAATAATAAAGGATATTAGTTTGTCCTTGTAAATTACTGATTACGGCAAGATTAGTTAAATCTGAAAGCTTTGTTTCACCCATTAAAATATCCTCTCAATTATTTCAATGTTTGGATAGGCATCCTTTAACCCATAGTTAGCAAAACCTTTAAAAATGCAAAATGGAAACTGTTTCAATGTTCAGTTCGTGTATCTGGAACTTTAAAGCGGGTATTTCGTGAACCAGCTCTGCTATGTTTGGCACGAAAATCAGTGGCACATTTTTCAGGATGCTATACAGAACTTCATTTAAGGATATCCCTGACAGGCAATAGGCAGATGAAATATTCGTCATACACACTACTCGCCATTAAAATTGCTACACCACGTAGATGACGTGCTACAGACGCGAAATCTAACCTACAGGAAGAAGATGCTGTGATATGCAAATGATTAGCTTTTCAGAGCATTCACACAAGGTTGGCTTCGCTGGCGACACCTACAACGTGCTTATATGACGATTTCTCATACACAAACAGCAGTCGACCGGCGTTGCCTGGTGAAACGTTGTGATGCCTCGTGTAAGGAGGAGACATACGTACCATCACGTTTCCGACTTTGATAAAGGTCGGATTGCAGCCTATCGCGATTCCAGTTTATCGTATCGCGACATTGCTGCTCGCATTGTTCGAGATCCAGTGACTGTTAGCAGAATATGGAATCGGTGGGTTCAGGAGGGTAATACAGAACGCCGTGCTGTATCCCAACGGACTCGTATCACTAGCAGTCGAGATGACAGGCATCTTATCCGCATGGCTGTAACGGATCGTGCAGCCACTCGATCCCTGAGTCAACAGATGGGGACGTTTGCAAGACAACAACCATCTACACGAACAGTTCGACGACGCTTGCAGCAGCATGGACTATCAGCTCGGAGACCATGGCTGCGGTTACCCTTGACGCTGCATCACAGACAGGAGCGCCTGCGATGGTGTACTCAGCGACGAACCTGGATACGCGAATGGCAAAATGTCATTTTTTCGGATGAATCCAGGTTCTGTTTACAGCATCATGATGGTCGCATCCGTGTTTGGCGACATCGCGGTGAACGCACATTGGAAGCATGTATTCGTCATCGCCATACTGGCATATCACCCGGCGTAATGGTACGGGGTTCCATTGGTAACACGTCTCGGTCACCTCTTGTTCGCATTGACGGCGCTTTGAATAGTGGACGTTACATTTCAGATGTGTTACGACCCATGGCTCTATCCTTCATTCGATCCCTGCGAAACCCTACATTTCGGCAGGATAATGCGCGACCGCATGTTGCAGGTCCTGTACGGGCCTTTCTGGATACAGAAAATGTTCGACTGCTGCCCTGGCCAGCACATTCTCCAGATCTCTCGCCAATTGAAAACGTCTGGCACGTCACAACACGCCAGTCACTACTCTTGATGAACAGTGGTATCGTGTTGAAGTTGCATGGGCAGCTATACCTGTACACGCCATCCAAGCTCTGTTTGACTCCATGTAATCACATGTCAATTCTAGTATAATATATTTGTCCAATGAATACCCGGTGATCATCTGCATTTCTTCTTGATGTAGCAATTTTAATGGCCAGTAGTGTGTGTGAGATCTGTTTTCTGTTTAAACTATTATCCTGAGAGATGCTTTGAAGTGTTCCCGCTTAAATATTCTCGCTTCTGTCCTGGAATGGCAAAAATCTGAAGCCTTCGGTAAAATAACATATTGGCTTCTGCATCCACTCGCCAATTTTTGTGATCTTCCAGTACCGTAGCGTAGTAGCGCCAAGATCTCAGTTGTTGACCACTGGAGACTTGTGTGCGAACGAAGCCCATTGTTGCCACGTAACTAACCCATATTAGCGACAGACGTATATTCGGTAGTATTTCTTTCTTTCTGATGCTACGTGGACGAAATGGTACTGTGGCAACAATGCGTGTTTACAGTCGCGGGCGGAGGAAGCACTATTTCTCGTTGGCAGATGATGGGAACACGAGGGCATGAGAACTCACGTACTCTCCTTCCGATTAATTGTTAAATTGTATTTTTCGCTTCTAGTTTGTTTCTGCGACCATCCCGTGCCTGCGATCTTGGCGGGACAGTATCTCGCCACCTTCTCGGTACGGTCTTGCTGTTAACTATATTGCCTTTCACCAGCGCGCTTTTTGATCGGGGAGAACCTTGGAAGAAGCTGCTGTAGCGCAAATAACTATCGAGCATTAGGGGACTGCAGAGCTTTAGTTTCTTTCTTCTTGATGCAACGTAACATGAAAATGAATACATTCTTGATTTGTTGCATAAGCTAAATAATTTCACACGTTACAACAGCATCTGAATAGCATCTTTGCGCCTCAGGTACGTCCACCGCTCTCGATAGCTGCTACGGCATTGAAAACGGAGGTAAGTGGCGTGACGCCAAGGAGCGACACTCTCTATTTGGGAAGACCGGCTTCAGGTTACAGCAGAGCCAGCCAGGATGAAGTTTTCGGTGTCTTCTTTTCAAAAATTAATTTTACCTTTAGAAAATTATGTCACACAACACAACTCTGTTCAGTGGGAAAGGGTATGCAATGGAAACACTACACCAGTGACCTTGTTGCTGCTGTAACGTCAGCGGACGTTGGAACACACATCATCTCGGTGGTGATGATCTTGCCATGAGGATTCTGTATTTCAACAGCATATCGAGAAACAAATCATCGACAAAAGATTGCTTGTAATAACATATAATGCACCATCTGAGGCACTCGTATTTTCAAGCCTTCGAACATAATTCAGACATGTCCGTCGTTTTTGGTACTTGATTAAATTAAGCAAACTCAGTAGTACAGCGTATGACACGAGTGCGTACCGTTTAGTTCCGTTCGCAGTTTTAAGACTATGAAAAAAAAAATCAACTACATACAATTAACCCAACTTGCGCACCGGAAACACTGTCACTGTAAGTTCAAAACAATTTTTAGCTGAGTCCGTCTGCAACGCCTTGACTCACTGATAACACCCGAAAGCGCTATTTAAACACATCGCACATTTCCTCTAAAGTAAAATATCAACCGTCTACAGTTGTATGTACATTCTGGTGCGATAAGTTAATCAATGTTTCTCTTGCAGATACGCCAGGATCACAGATTTTGTCGCGCTTCGCTAATGACTTGATTTACATGAATGACATTGCACACATGTTCCACTTTACACTGCAATTTCAGTAACTTGCTGTAGATGCAGAAGAAGATGCAGCCTTAGAAAAATAATTTTAATCTTGTCAAAAATAAAATGGGTAATTCAACAAAGAACGAATTTTTATTCTGTCACAACGAGCCTTCATCCGCAAATCTGTTTTTCTGTATAAGCAGAGTTTGTTCAAAATAAAATCATATCATCAAATATAATTCATGGTGTAAGGACGCTTAAATTTAATGACAACCTGTTTAAGAAAGAATTAGTGTAATGATATTTGTGTCGCGCTTCCTTGATCTGAGGGAACTGAGCGCCAAGCACATTTATCTTACGTCGTTGACAACGTAACTATGAGAAAAATGCTCACAAAACAAAGAAAATTAAAATCTGAAAAACAGGAACTTTTTAACTTACCTTCTTCAGATGGAAGACTGTTTTCATCGAATATTTCATTGCAGATTATAGTGCGAGCGGACGGTGAACAACTCATCTTCACACCTCATTTCCCAGGCTCAGTCCGAAATTCGTTCGCGTTGCAGAGTCATTAGGTGAACAGTTTTTTGACATACCATACTCTCCATTCCAACACACAATTTTTCACACTGTTGAAAGAAACCCGGCACACGACTCTCAAACTGTCATACCCATAACACAAATAGACGAAACTAAACAACGCGACAAAGATATGGTGCAGAGATGATCATGAATGCTGTACAGCATTCGAGAAAGCTCTTGAATAGTGTGCCCATCGAAGTACAGACTTATTAGTAATATCTAATACAGTTGGATATTAAATCCAAACAACAATTACCCTACTACAATGTTTCTGGTGCCCACATATTGAATTATTAGCATTCTGATAGCGATCTGTTTCTGGAAATTCCTCTCTGTATGTTGGCGACACTGTCTTTCCCAGCTGATCGATGAAAACATTTGCGAACAGTTGACTGCTGCTACCCGGGCGAAGTACTTTTGTTAGTGGAAGTTGTCAAACACTCTTATAGATTTAGGTCTGATAATGGGTTTACTTTGCTTTGTTTCACATACTTCAATTTTCGTTATGTTCAGTTCTAAAAGACGTATACTTGATGGGAGATTAATGTAATATGTCAATTGTTATGCGGACGTATGAATAAAGAAAGCTTATCGGAAAAAGCCATTGACGTAATAGCTGGGAACCGAAGCCATAACAACAATAACATGATGAACACAATCGCATGCTTATTTTTTTTCACAGCAGTGTCGAATGGTGTATGCGGTTTGGATTTGAGTCGGAGAAATAAAACAGAACGTAAGTATGACAAAATCAGAGCGTTTTGGAGGGATATTGAATGTACCTTTTTTATGAAATGATTTTTCGTCTTTTCAGTTTTTCGTCGCATTATAAGCGCCGAATGTGCAGAGTTTGGAGAAGTGGTACATGGAACAGTTTCCAAAATCAATGCAACTAGTGTCCAAGGCGTACATATAGAATGTGACGAAGGATATGATCTCACTGGTGGGCCGAAAGTATTGTGTAATGATGGTCGGTGGGATGCAGCCCCTCGCCCTATGTGTGCTAAACGTGAGTAGGATTTACTACGTGATAAATACATGTCCTGTAAGGTATCCAAATTTAAGTGGTGGTTTAATGATTTTTTTTTTTACTGTATTCAGCACTTTCCCTTACATATCATACATAACAACACTTTAACGCAATAATGCTTGTTTGATTATGCCGTTGTGGTTTTGTTGATCTCTGCGTATAAAGGAACTTTCTTGCGGGAAAACCTGGGGATCCGGTTCCTCTTCAAATTCTTATGCTGATCAATGTGTTTATATCTTATTTTGAATTTATCAAATACGTAAGTGAACTTTATTATTTTACATGATCAAATGTATATGTTCATGTAATTAGATGTGAACTTAAAAGGTAACCATGTGAACGTTTTTATTTGGAGAAAACGGATGGATTGTGAGTCACGCCAAACTATTCCAGAATGAGGTGTTACAGAATTTCTGTAATTTCAATAATTCTTGTAGTTGTGAAATATGTACTATTGCAGAGTCCAGTGGCAGGTATTGCAAGAAAGACAATTTATTAAAATTATGGTAGTATACATTACTAGATAACTTTTTGGCTGGACAGCGTCTTAACAGGAGGATATAAGATGAACATCAACAAAAGCAAAACGAGGATAATGGAATGTAGTCGAATTAAATCAGGTGATGCTGAGGAAATTAGATAAGGAAACGAGACACTTAAAGTAGTAACGGAGATTTGCTATTTGGGGTGCAAAATAACTGATGGTGGTCGAAGTAGAGAGGATATAAAATGTAGTTTGGCAATGGCAAGGAAAGTATAACTGAAGAAGTGAAATTTGTTAACATCAAGTATAGATTTAAGTGTTAGGGAGTCGTTTCTGAAAGTATTTGTGTGGAATGGTACCACATATGGAAGTGAAATGTGGATGATAAATAGTTCAGACAAGAAGAGAATAGAAGCTTTCAAAATGTGGTGCTGCAGAAGAATGCTGAAGATTAGATGGGTAGATTATGTAAGCAATGAGGAGCTACTGAATAGATTTTGGGAGAAGAGGAATTTGAGGCACAACTTTACTAGTAGAAGGGATTGGTTGGTAGGACATGTTCTGAGGTATCAAGAGATCACCAGTTTAGTATTGGAGGGTAAAAATCGTAGAGGAAGACCAAGAGATGAATACACTAAGCAGATTCAGAAGGATGTAGGTTACAGTAGTTACTTGGAGTTGAAGAAACTTGCACAGGATAGAGTAGCATGGAGAGCTGCATCAAACCAGTCTCTGGACTGAAGAAGATGAAGACTAGTGATCATGCCAAGAAAGTCAGAGAACTTCTAGTTTACTTAGAGTTTATTTATGTAGCATTTCATGCCCATATACAGTAATAAATATGCAGACAGTTAGCGACAATTTTGCTTCATGCTCATGGGGAAAAAGGAAGGGGGATATAAAAACTGAAATACTCTCTCGTACACACTATAATATGGTTCGTGGAGTAGGCCCATAGATGAAATACTAGTACTTACATTTTACTGACTGGAATTGGGGAGAAAAACAATTTGTGGCACAACCTGACTAGAAGAAGGGATCGGTTCATATGACACAATCTGAGACATCAAGGGATCTCCAAGTTAGTATTGGCCAGGGGAGGAGGGAGGGGGGGATTTGTAGAGGGAGACAAATATATGAATACAATAAGCCTATTGAGGATATAGGTTGCAGTAGTTCTTCACAGTTGAAGAGGCATGTACAAGATAGAGCATCGTGGAAAGCTGCATCAAACTAATCTGCGGACTGATGATCACAACAGCTTTTGATTATGCATATTACTATAGTTAGTTTTTATTGCCACATAAACATTTTTGTGCAATACATTGGTCCACTTCCCTCATCAATATGTACATTGTTGTACTGTAATAGTGATGCCCCTCTTCTATATGCTTTATTATATGTGGGACATGAACATAATAAACCATCATCATCATTAGTCTGTTTAGTCATTGCTGAGTGTTATGACCTTATTAATTTGTTCACTTCTTGAGTAACTGGATAAAAGGCCCAAAATTGAGAAACAGAGTAACATTTTTAAACACAAAGCTGGGGCTAGCACTAACACAGGCAAATTTGAACAATTGAGAGCTGCATTTTGCAGAAGTAATGTTAAGAACAGAATAGCTGAACTGAAGACCACAACAGCAGCTGAACTGCAGTCAAAGTGCCAAATCAAACAAGAGGTTCAAGAGAATCTGCAGGCTGTGGTCTAGATGTCTCCAACAGCTCCATGCTCTGGAAACTGGATAAAAATGTGCAGACAAGCAGCAAGTTCAGGAACGTTCTGACAACTCTGGAGAAAAAGTGGTAGTTAAGGCTAGTGGCAGTCTGGGGGTTAAAAAGATGAAGTAAGTTCTCACAAGACAGTAGTTATGGAGAGAAATGACTGAGTTTTGCAGAAGTAGGTACAGAATACCAGGTCATTGGTGTTTTTAAACCAGGTCCAGGGCTTGGAGATGTTACCTGTGATTCAAGTTCTGTGTGGAAATATCTTAGTTGGGAACATCTTATAGTGATTATTGAAGTGCTTCAAACAGTTTGGGCCATAACTTCAACTGCACTATTAAGTAAGAAATCAGGTACATTGCTGGGAATGCTCTTAACATCAATGCGAAGATTGTGTCACTTTTTTATAATAGATGAGCTGTGGATGAGGGCTTCTCTCACAATGTGTTTATATACAGGACTGCAGTGGATTGATCACGTATGGGTGTGATTGATGTGTCATTCTTCACACAGTCACACCTCAAGAGGCTTTTGGGCTGGAGGTTTTAGGTTATTGCAGAGTGGCTGACTCCTCCCCTTTTTTCCTTGCGGTCAGCCAGTCACTTCCATCTGCTACATTGTTTTAGCTCCCTCTATCATTTTCTTCCTGTGTTGTCCATGTTTTACTGCTGACACCCTGCTTCATCCCACGCTTCGGTGTGGGTGAGCACATATTTTTCAATGATTGTTACCCGTGTTTTATGTTCCGTTTTATATTCCTGTTCTGGATTTTTCTTGACACCCGTCTCACTATGTTACTGAACGGGCGCTGAAGACCATTCTGTTGTGCGCCCAAAAAACCCCTCTATTACTACTACTACTCCTACCTCAAAAGACATTATCAAAATCTGAATGTTTCTGGTAAAAGGTTACTCTCACAAGTAATTTACAGAAGCATTCAGTGCAGCCAGAGTACTGAGTGTCAAGTACCATTTATTTCCTAAATTTTCACTGAACTGAATGTTTCCAAAATATAGAGCTACCGAATAATTACAGACATGGTTGCAACAAACAGTGGTCAAACAGATTGGTATTTCAGAAATCGCAATGGGTAACACACTTACGCTGTTGGCAGCCTTTCCATTGTGTGCTATTCCTATTAAGGGTTTGCCCAATGTATCATGGGAAGTTAGTACAATGAACCACAATTGAGATGTAAGTAGCCAATGACATTCTGATTTGTAATTTTGTATGGTTCTTAAATGTATTTTGTTATATATAGTTAGAACAAGAACAAGGACAAAGAACAGGATGATGAACTATACCAAAGGAGAATATTGCACTGGAGGAGATAAGAGGCATTAAAGCAGATGAAGAATAGAAAAGCAGCAGGACCTGATAATATTAATGCAGAACTTATCAAATGTGGAAGTTTGTTAGGACTGAGGCTATTGCATTTATATTTTAAATGAATATTGGAAACAGACGATAGTACCTGACTTGTGGAGAGTGGTCGATGTAATATCAATCTATAAAAAAGTGAATTAGGAATGCTTGCAAAAATTACAGAGGAGTAAATCTGTTGAACACTGTTTATAAAATATATGCATGAATAATTAATAACTGACTGAAAAGAACAGCTGATGCCATATTATTGGAGGAACAGTGGTTTTAGAAAAGGACGCTCATACAGTGGTAACATTACAGTTGTGCGGCAGATAATTCAAAAGGGACGAGAACATAATCTGGAAACTGCTACTGAATTTGTAGATTATAAAAAAGCCTTCAGCGGAGCCAACAGGTCTATGCTGTCGAATATAATGGAAAGATGAGGTTAACCAAAACATTTAGTACAAGTGATAAAAAGTCTGTATTTAAATAAAAGAATTTAAATGAACACAGCAAAGAGAGGACAGGACTAACAGCAAAAAACAGAAGAGTACGACCGGGGTGCAGGATCTCACCCACTTGATTTAGTATGTATTTTGACGACATTGTTAGACAATGGAAACAAGAAGTTAAGCCAGTAATACAATTAATTCCTGGAAACCTTTAAATATTCTACTCTTAACTAATGAGCAAATATTTTTACAAAGGCAGAGGATAATTTACAATTTGCTCTATATCATTTGGAATGAATGTGTAAATTCCATAACTTGAAAATAATAGAAAATAAAACAAGATTTATGGCTTTTAAAGAAAAATATCCAGTATGTTCTAAAATAATGCCTAATAGAAAATCAGGTGAACATGTATCTCACTTTCAATTATTGGGATGTGATGTAAGTTATGAATATGATAATGACACCTCCTGTAAGTTAAATAAGTTTCAAATGATATGTGGCACTATACATAGAACATTAGCCAATAAAACCAAGAAAGATACGAAGACAAAACTCCACAAAGTAATGGCAACACCCAGTCTCACATTCGGAAGTGAGAAGCAGACAATAACTAAGGAAGGCCAAAGAAGGACACAGTCAGCTGAAATGAAAGTTTTAAGGAAAGTAAAAGAGTTTACTTTGAGAGAGCAGATAAAGAGTTCTGAAATAAGAAAACAATATATTCTATATGAATGAAAGATAAGAAAACAAGATAACAAAATGGAAGGAGTATATTGAAAGAATTGGACAGGAAGAATAATCATACATGAGATAGACTGTAGACCTGTAGGAAAGAGAGTTATAGGAAAACCAAGGAAAAGGTGACTTTTGTGATTGTTAGAATTTAACCAAATTGGTAGAATTATTGGCGACATTGGAAAATAAGACATGTAAGCCAGATATTGCAATGATGAATGTAGATCTTGGGCTATGCTACACACAATTCTGCTCTGGCAATGTTATTTTGGTGTTGAGATTCATTGGCTTTGCCGACTCACAAGCAGAGTGTCACATTCCAACGTAACATTGTTCTTGATCCAAGCTATAGGTTAGCTTGTCATCACAACCAGCTGTTTTGCTTTCCCATTCTTTGGCTATGCCAAGTCACAACCCAATTGTCACATTCCAGCATAATGTAGACCTCAGGCTTCACTATAAGCCATTGAGTCAGAACATCATGGTTCTCTCTCTCTCTCTCTCTCTCTCTCTCTCTCTCTCTCTCTCTCTCTCTCTCTCTCTCTCTCTCCCCCCCCCCCCCCCCTCTCTCCCCCTCCAATCACCAAAGAAATACAAAATTCAGACATCAAGTTTAAAATTTGTAATAATCATGTCAGTAAAGTTGTTCTGGTGCACTCGATATTGAAAACAAATGTAACCTGTTAAACTCTTCTGCTGAAGGAAACCATTAGATTCAAAAACTCTCATTGGCTACTGTATACTTTCACCCAGTTGATTATAAACAATGTTGACGAATTGCTAACATTCACATACAATGCAAGAACTGTCAACACTGTAAGAGCAGTTTAGCCAATACACTGGGACTTTCCCATCAACACATAACAAGCTTGTTAAATAAGAAACATCTTTTTCTTGCATCACTACATGAAGCTGAAGAATCTAAAGGCTCTTCTGCAGATGCGTTATAAATATCTGAACATCACTTGGAAGTTACAGAAAATGAGCAGGTGCACCTAAATGGATACAAGTTAGTATCACAGTGCTGTAGGCATAATATAAGGAAAAGGAAAATGAATATCTATATAGTACTTAAAATAGAATGAAGTGTCAGTCTGTAGACCTCAGTGAATACTGTACATTGAACAGCTTTCTGAGTTCTGTGCATGCTTATCCATACTCTGCAAAATGCAGGCATCATTGCACTTCAGTAATAACCTTTGAAACTAACAAGTTAGCAATCCTGACAGTTTTCAAGCCCCTATCCTTTAAACTCCATTAAGCAACTACAGGGGGTACTAATGAGACTTAGAAATAAGTAGGAAGTAATTGTATGTGAGGATTACATCTGCAATAATTTTGACTGATGACACCTAGAGGTACTGATGTACAGCTTTGGTTTGTTCTCTATATCAATATTCTCAACGAGAACAGAACAACGTAACGCCAACACTAACTAATAATTTCTTTCTTTCAGGAAGTAGTTGTGGGAGTCATAATAAAACTTTTATCTGACCACATTGGGCAAATAGCAATAACACATTGCCATCAGTCAGGGTTAGCTAAGAAGGGACAAGCACAATTTCACAGAATTATAGCTGTTCAGGGATAATTAACAGGATGGACAAAAGGGAAAAAAGTTTACCAAGGCCACAGTAGACTGGAACTGTGTTTCCAAAAGTATTCTTACAGCAGCATGAGTAAATTCTTCCAGTACAACAGCTCAGAAAGAATTACAGTGGAAGTCAAAAGAAAGGGTGGCTAACATCTAGGATCACAATATTATATGTAAGGAAGAGAGAACTGAATTTAATGCATAGGGCTAACTCTAATCAAGAACTGAAGAGACTTTACAGGGAATATGGCAAAATTCTTTATCATGTCATGAAAAGGCAGAAACCATGTACTTTGCACTAAAAATTCAAAATTCCAAGAATAAATCAAAGCCAATTTGGAGCATTATTAGAAGTGAATAAATTCATAAGGCAAATGATTTCCAACTCTTTGATGATAGTAGCTGGGAGACCATTTACATTTAATTCAAAGAATTGGCTACTAAATTTGATGACTTTCTCTTAACAGTAGCTGAAAGCACACAAAACTGGACTACTAAAAGCTGATCAACTGATGGACTTGGACAGGCTTTGTGTACTCCACTGACCTTAGTTTGAAATCTGTTTGCGAGATCACAGTTTGGACAAGAAGAGAATAGAAGCATTTTAAATGTTTTGTTACAGGAGAATGCTGAAGATCATATGGGTAGATTGGATAACTAGTGAGGAGGTATAGAAACTAATTTATGGTACAAATTCTCAAAGAAGAAGGGATCAGTTTATAGGACACATCTAGAGGCATTGAGGAACCATCAGTTTGGTAGGGGGGATGGTTAAAAATTGTGATGGGAGACTAAGCTTTGACTACACTAAGCAGGTTCAACTGGATGTAAGCGATAGTGACACAGAAATGAAGACGCTTCCATGGCACAATATAGTATTTTTCACATTAACAAATCATAAAGGACATATAAAAATGTAAGGATTGCCTGAGGAATGAACTCTGAAGAATTTTTGGACTGTCTGAGGATTGAACTCTGAACTGCTGAATGTTTAGTCTGATACTTACTGACTTGGTCAGTTAATGCTAAAACTGCAGCATTTTGCATACTGTGAAGTTGGATTCATTTTGCAGAAAGTATCAGCTGTTCAATAGTTTTCTCTGTAGCAGTTTTGAATTGATGGGGAAAGTGTCCGTTTCACTTTCGTTGCCTGAACTGTATGGCAATGACTTGAGGATGAAGGACATGTGAACTGTGATGTCTTGGTCTCATAATATACATAATCTAGATCATTTGAGTTAGGTACAGGAGCCACATCAAAATTGTGGTAAAACTTCAGCATAGATGTAGAACAGTTTATGTTAATAACAGCATCCAAATAGTAATAATAATAATAATAATAATAATAATAATAATAATAATAATAATAATCCCCGTGGAGGCCCAGGAAAAGAATAGGTCTCCGGTATGTTCTGCCAGTCGTAAAAGGCGACGAAAAGAACAAACCACTAATAGGGCTAACCCCCCTTTTAGTGTGATTACTTGGTTCAGGACAGCACTAAAAAAGCCTCGGACAAGCGCCGTCATGGTCGGGGACGACGCTTGAACCCTATGCCCGCCCACAATGGTAATGACACTGCTAGCCAACTGGAAAATGATTTAAATCCAAATAGAGGTGTTTTGCAGGATATGCTTCCTGCAACCACCCTAGAAGGAAAACAAAGACAGAGGATGAGATGGTCAGATGAAGTTAATCGACAAACCTAGGAACCAACACAACTGGATACAGATCACAAGTATACACAGCATTTATTACCAGATACCCGGAATTAAAATTTTTAACAGAACAACGACTAGCTGATCAGATCCGTGTAATAATAAAAAATAACAGAATACCCCAGTCAGAATTAGAAAACATCAAACAACAAGTACAACAAATACTGGAACAAAATAATGTGCAATTAGAAGAAGATGAAAATACAGTAATGGACTCAAACATCCCAGAGCAAACAAACAAAGACCAACACGCATCAGTTAAACAATCAGAGGAAAACGAAATCTTAAGACAGCCACCAGCACAAGCACAAATAGAACATGAAGTGACACACATGTTAGATATAGAAGAAAAATTTCAGTTCACATATATAGAATACAAAGACACAAATACAGACATTAGACCATTCTTGCATAGACAACCAAATAACCCACAAGTCGAAACAACAATAAAAACTATCAACACAATCACACACAACAAAATAAATGAATACACAACTATGGAAGAGTTACAACTACTGGTTTATGTAGGAGCACTCACTACACTAAATATACACACTAGGCAGAGATCAGAACCAACCAACACACAGAAGAAACCCACAAAACCAGCATGGCAACACAGGCAACAGATCAGAATAGAAAAACTGAGAAAAGACATCGGACAGCTAACACAATTTATAAGAAATGAAATATCAGACAAAAAACGAAAAAGGTTAGGTAAAATCTCACAACAAGAAGCAATAGAGCAAGTAGATGAAAAGAAGCAGAAATTACAAGCATTGGCCAAACGATTTAGAAGATATAAAAAAAGTGAGAATAGAAGGAAACAAAACCAAACATTCAACACAAACCAAAAGAAATTTTACCGGACAATAGATAACACACATAAAAATAGACAATCCACCAAACATAACAGACATGGAACACTCCTGGAGCAACATATGGTCAAACCTGGTACAACATAACAAGCATGCACGGTGGACACAAGCAGAAACAGACTCATACAAGATGATACCACAAATGCCTGAAGTGATAATTTTGCAACATGAAGTCACCCGAGCAATTAATTCTACGCACAATTGGAAAGCCCCTGGAAATGATAAAATAGCAAATTTCTGGCTAAAGAAGTTCACCTCAACACATTCACATCTAACTAAATTATTTAACAGTTATATTGCAGACCCATACATATTCCCTGATACACTTACACATGGAATAACTTATCTGAAACCTAAAGATCAAGCAGACACAGCAAACCCAGCTAAATATCGCCCCATAACATGCCTACCAACAATCTACAAAATATTAACTTCAGTCATTACACAGAAATTAATGACACATACAACACAGAACAAAATTATAAATGAAGAACAAAAAGGCTGCTGCAAAGGAGCACGAGGATGTAAAGAGCAACTGATAATAGATGCAGAGGTGACATATCAAGCTAAAACTAAACAAAGGTCGCTACACTACGCATACATTGATTACCAAAAAGGTTTTGATAGTGTACCCCACTCATGGTTACTACAGATATTGGAAATATACAAAGTAGATCCTAAATTGATACAGTTTCTAAACATAGTAATGAAAAACTGGAAATCCACACTTAATATCCAAACAAATTCAGATAATATCACATCACAGCCAATACATATTAAGCGTGGAACATACCAAGGAGACTCATTAAGTCCTTTCTGGTTCTGTCTTGCTCTGAACCCACTATCCAACATGCTAAATAATACAAATTATGGATATAATATTATTGGAACATACCCACACAAAATCACACATTTGCTATACATGGATGATCTAAAACTACTGGCAGCAACCAATCAACAACTCAACCAATTACTAAAGATAACAGAAGTATTCAGCAATGATATAAATATGGCTTTTGGAACAGACAAATGTAAGGAAAATAGTATAGTCAAGGGAAAACACACTAAACAAGAAGATTACATATTGAATAACCACAGTGACTCCATAGAAGCGATGGAAAAACAGATGCCTATAAATACCTAGGATACAGACAAAAAATAGGAATAGATAATACAAATATTAAAGAAGAACTAAAAGAAAAATATAGACAAAGACTAACAAAAATACTGAAAACAGAATTGACAGCAAGAAACAAGACAAAAGCTATAAATACTTACGCTATACCAATATTGACCTACTCATTTGGAGTAGTGAAATGGAGTAACACAGACCTAGAAGCACTCAATACACTTACACGATCACAATGCCACAAATATAGAATACATCACATACATTCAGCAACAGAAAGATTCACATTAAGCAGAAAGGAAGGAGGAAGGGGATTTATCGACATAAAAAACCTACATTATGGACAGGTAGACAATTTAAGAAAATTCTTTCTAGAACGAGCAGAAACTAGCAAAATACACAAAGCAATCACTCATATAAATACATCGGCTACACCACTGCAATTTCATAACCACTTCTACAACCCTTTAGATCACATAACATCAACAGATATAAAGAAAGTAAATTGGAAAAAGAAAACACTACATGGCAAGCACCCGTATCATCTAACACAGCCACACATCGATCAAGACGCATCCAACACATGGCTAAGAAAAGGCAATATATACAGTGAGACGGAAGGATTCATGATTGCAATACAGGATCAAACAATAAACACCAGATATTACAGCAAGCATATTATTAAAGATCCCAATACCACAACAGATAAATGCAGACTTTGCAAACAACAAATAGAAACAGTAGATCACATCACAAGCGGATGTACAATACTAGCAAATACAGAATACCCCAGAAGACATGACAATGTAGCAAAAATAATACATCAACAGCTTGCCTTACAACATAAACTTATAAAACAACACGTTCCCACATACAAGTATGCACCACAAAATGTACTGGAGAATGATGAATACAAATTATACTGGAACAGAACCATTATAACAGATAAAACAACACCACATAACAAACCTGACATCATACTCACCAATAAAAAGAAGATATTAACACAACTAATCGAAATATCCATACCCAATACAACAAATATACAAAAGAAAACAGGAGAAAAAATTGAAAAATACATCCAACTGGCTGAGGAAGTCAAAGACATGTGGCATCAGGATAAAGTTGACATTATACCAATTATACTATCAACTACAGGAGTCATACCACACAATATCCACCAGTACATCAATGCAATACAGCTACATCCAAACTTATATATACAACTACAGAAATCTGTAATTATTGATACATGTTCAATTACCCGACAGTTCCTAAATGCAATATAACATATACCGTACAGTTAAAAGGAAGTCGTGCTTGATCAAGGTCCGCGTCACTTTCCATTTTTAACCAGACTTAACGTCTGAGTAAGTAAAGAAATAATAATAATAATAATAATAATAATAATATACATCTGTTATGTATAATCACACATTCAATAAAATATAATACTAAGTTTCTTCTTGTTCAAATTATCAGTTCATCCTTCACGAACTTTTCTACTCAGTAACATTTCTCCCACACGAACTGCTGGAGCCTTATTTTCAGAATCAATGTTGTTATATTACATGTGTTTTTGTCCATAAATGTATTATAAATTGTTTGCTCGTTTCATGTTCCATGGGTCATTTGTGTGATAAATTATGATGATGTGGAACAGGTCATTTTACATTCACATCATCACAAATTAATTTGTAAGTATGGCTACATGGTGAACATTAATATAAGTTTTTTTTGTTTTATTATTATTGTCATTAAATATACAGATCTGAGTAAGTAATTCCTACCTAGCATCTTCTACACATTACAATAGTTCTTCTGTGGAATAGAAGGAGCTATCAGGGAGAAAGTTTTTCAGTTTGGTTTCTAATTTTACTTTGCTGTTTGTCAGACATTTTATATCACTGAGTAATTGATCAGAAATATTAGATGCAGCACTGTACATCTTTTTTCATGCTACAGACAACCTTAATGTGGAGTAATGAATGTCGTTTTCTTCTTCTGGTATTGTAATTGTATGCACCATTATTCCTGTCCAACTGCAATGGATTATTTAAAAAAAAGGGGAGGAGGTACTTCACGAAGGAATAAATATACTGTGAAGCAGTAGCCAGAATGCCCAACTCTGTAAACAGGTGTCTACAAGATGATTGTGAGTCAGCACCACATATTAGTGTTACAGCACATTTTTGAGCATGAAGACTTTCTTTCTTAAAGATAAGTCACCTCAGAACATTTTTCCGTATGATATCATTGAATGAAAATATGCAAAAGGTCAATTTACTGATTTTTCTCTCCTCAAGATTTATGGTGATTCGAATTGCAAATGGCTGAACTAAATTGTGTTAGGAGTACCAGAATGTGCTTTTTTCCAGGTTAAATTAATGTTAATATGTACATCTAGGAATTTTGAAGTTTCCATCCTATTTATTATTTTCTCACCATGTGTTACACTTATCATTAATGTAGTACCCTTAAACATACAGATATGAATACATTGCATCTTTTTGAAATTGAGAGTGAGACCACTTGCAGCAAACCGGTCAATGATACAACTTTTAAGAATGTTGTTTACCATTTCTTCTGTTGCTGTAAGTGTGCTTGGATGGATCATTACTATGTACTACGGAGGCTATATGTACAATTTCAACTGGTGGTGCAGGTAGCATAAACTCTTTTTGTGTGTTGTATTGCTTGTGCATTTGAACTGGTTCCCCTCAAATAATTTTTGTCTGTGTAGGAAGGTTATAATTCCATAAATGTTTATGGAGGGAACAGTTAGGATTTGTAGCCAAAATAATGGCCGACAAGATTCTTTTTGCTGTAAGTACACATGTATCTGCCAATTTTATTGTGCAGATATGTTACTTGTATTTCCTCAGAACATTAAACCATACATAATGAGAGATTCAAAATGGTTTCTTTAACCCTTGGCTGTAAAACTGGGACCTTTTGGACGCCACAACATTTCATTTTATCAGTAAAGTCTCTTAAACTTGCTTATTTTAATTTATATTCTGTGTAATTCTTGAAAATGCACTTTACTTTCATTAGGAAGAACATTATTTGGTGCAAGTCAAATTAATTATTTTTCTTTATTAATTTTGTAATTCTGCATGTTTAATGTCTGGCAAGGGTCTTGCGAACAAGCCGTATTTTGAGTAGTTTATTTATCTTTGGACTGACTGGCACATTACTGACAACAATAAACAGTTCAGAACACCAAGACTCACTTTTGAAAAATCAAAAATACTGAATATTCTTTTGGGAGACGAGTGTATTTCTATAGGCCTATGTCAAAATTGTTTCGAGTGAGAATAAATTTAGTTTTATGAACAGAATAACTATGCAAGATAAATTCAGGCTTTAATTACATTGTGGATTCTGTATTATCTGTTAGAATCAAAAGACAGCGGATGTGAGCACAAGAGATCAAAATTTTGACTCAACAAACCCTGAATGGGTTGAAGATTGTGCTCAAGAAAATGATAGTGATTCTGGTAATAATGGTCCTCTGCATAATGAATCCATGTCTTCTGATATTCCAAGTGATGATAGACTGTAGAAATGCTGATTTATTTATTGCTCTCAATGGAGTAAAAGACTGTCCCAATGCAACAGAGTTACCCTACATCCTGTAATGAAAATTGCACCTGGTCCAGTATAAGAGCACATGGAAGTCTCTTTTTTTTATTTTGCAAAGAATGTTGGAGGAGATTGTGTACTACACTAACTTAGAAGGTAAGCACATTGTTTGTATCAATAAAAACAACACACACACACACACACACACACACACACACACACACACACACACACAGAGAGAGAGAGAGAGAGAGAGAGAGAGAGAGAGAGAGAGAGTTGCTTCTACTGCGGTAAAGGCATTGATGACGAAATTACGAGCAACCACAACAAATATTACAATAGATAATTTTTTCACAGTTGTTTCATTATCTGACTTGAAGACAGTCTGAAAACTGTAGGTAATGTGCCCCCCAAAAAGCAAAAGTGGACTGCTGTTCAATTCTCTTCACCATAGTGCCACAGTAGATGAAGGGTGTATGAAGAAGCATGATATAGTTTTATTCTATAATAAAACTAAATCAGGAGTTGAGTTTCTTAATCTGAAGGCGTGCACATATAAACGCAAGAGACAGTCAAGATGATAGCCTTTTGACTTAGACAAGTGTAACAGGTGTAGCACCCATGAATACTCTGTGTCAATTTTCACAGCAACATTCCAACTTCCAGAAAGTCATATCTGATAACAGAAAAATTTTCCTGAAGGAGCTGAGGGACGAAATGATATGCTCTCATATGGAGGAAAGAGTCAACAACCCACACCTCCAAAAAATGTTCTGCAAGCCGTGGTATGTTAGTTAGTTACTTTCCAACAGCTGAAGGTTGCATGAACTGGGATATCACTGAAAAGATGATGATCCGTCTGCACATGTAGATAAGACAGAAAAAGTTATAAAAATTCAGCAAAAACACAACCATATTTGCAAAAACATACTGGTGATATAATTAACAATACTGTATTCCATGAACTAAAAGTCAAAATGTCACGATAAACACTTACTTATTCATTTTGTGTCACCAAACACATCATAATATGATAACATTGTTCTAATAAATAAGTTTAGGTATTTGTTCTGAGGTAGGGTTCTTATAGCCTCCTCTCATGCATTTTTGAGAATCCAGCCCCTCATACAATGTGCTAATGAAAGGGAGCCAGCAATTTCATTCCTCAGCCAAAAACCAGTATTCCATCTCCAATGATCTTGAAGCAGAATGTTAAACACAAATCTTCCTTTTTGGGTTTCCCTGGAATGCCCTCATATTTTCCTCTGTAAAGGAGGCAGGCATTATATCTACCATCCTCTTCATTCAAAGGTGTAGGCCTTATTTCTTGCTCCAAGTGACTGGCTGCAATTGAAAATGGCATCTAAAATGTCTTCTGGCTTTCAGTTTCCATTTCTAAACTTCGACTCATTTTCTGTAGCATCTTTTCCTATATGCAGACCTGGTTCTTCAATGTGGTCATAGCTGATTTCCTGCCACATTCTTGTTAGAGAAAGTTAGTGGTTCAGTTCCAGTGATGACACTGATGCCAAGATGTTAAGTACTGCAAGTATTAACTTTTATTATTTTCACTATTGCACTACAATATGTCTTCGGCTTTGGCTAAGGGGTGCTAATAGCACATAAAAATGTTGTATCCAACATATTGAGGTAAGATTAATCTTGAAATATATATCTCTTACACACATCTTGCCAAAGCAGCATCCTATTCTCCCAAAATATAAAAATGTCACATTGACAGGACTCAGTGTCACATTGGTTGAAACCTTAACCCACTGAATAAGACAAAGTAATATGATTTGTTAGTTAGTTACTTTCATATTCCATGGATCATTTTGCATGATAAATCATCATGATGTGGAATGAGTCATTTTACATTCATATTGCACATTAATTTGTTCATCTATTTGTACTCTGTTATCACCATACAATTTTTCCTCCCAAAAAAGAAGAAAACATATACAGATTGAGTTAGCAATTTCTACCCACCAACTTTTACACATTAGAAACATAGCAATTCTTCTATGGCATAGAAGGAGTTGTCAAGGAGAAATTTTTTCGATTTATTTTCAAATTTTACCTTGCTGTCTGTTAGACATTTTATATCACTGAGTAAGTGGCCAAAAATTTTTGTTACAGTGTTGTGCACCCCTTTCTGTGCGAAAGACAACCTTAATGTTGAGTACTGAATGCCATTTTTTCTTCTACTAAATTGTAATTATGTACCTCATTGTTTGTTTTGAACTTTAGTGGATTATTTACAACAAACTTCATGAGGGAATAAATATACTGCAAAGCAGTAGTCAGAATGCCCAGCTCCTTAAATAGATGTCTACGAGATGATTGTGGGTGAGCAACACATATTATTCTTACAGCACATTTTTGGGCAATGAAAACCTTCTTTGTTAAAGATGAGTTACCCTAGTACATTATTCATTTACTGAATGAAAATAAGCAAAATACGTCGACTTACTGATTTCTCCCTCGTAAAAATTTTCTATGATTCTAAGTGCAAATGTGGCTGAACTAAGTTGTTTTAGGAGTTCCAAAATGTGTTTTTTCCAATTTAAATTCTTGTCAATATGGACACCTCAGAATTTTGAAGTTTCCACCCTATGTATTAGTTCATCGCCATGTGTTACACGTACGACTGGCGCAGTAGCACTAGAGGTGCAGAACTGAATATGATGTGTTTTTTGAAATTTAGGGGGAGGCTATTCACAGGAAACCAGTCAGTGTTACTTTTGAGATCTTTGTTCACAATTTCTTCAATTTTTGTATGTATGCAGGAAGTGATTACAATACTTATGTCATATGCAAAAAGAACTAATTCTGCTTGTTGTACATTAGATGGTAGATCATTTACATATATAAGAAAGAGTAGTGGACCTAAGATTGAGCCTTGGGGAACCCCACACGTGATTTCTCCCCAGCCAGTATTACGTCCCTTGATTCTGTTGGTTGAATTACTAGTAAGTACCACTTTCTGCATTCTTTTGGTTAGATGTGACATGATCCATTGGTTGGCTATACCATCAATCCCATAAATCTTCAATTTATCTAGAAGTATACTATGATTCACACAATCAAATGCTTTGGATAGGTCACAGAAATTATCTACCGATGCTATTTTGTTATTTGATGCTTGTAATATATGGCGTGTGAACATGTAAATGGCATCCTCAGCGGAGCAACCCTTCTGAAATCCAAACTGTGATTTGCTGAGGATATTATTGTTGCCAAGGTGAGATACTGTTCTAGAATACATCACCTTCTCAAAAATATTGGAAAATGATGTCAGCAGTGAAACAGGTCTGTAGTTACTAATGTCTCTCTTATCACTTTTCTTAAAGAGGGCATATTTTAATCTCTCTGGAAAAATGCCTTGAGTTAGTGATGCATTACATATTTTGGACAATACTGGACTTATAACAGGGGAACAAATTGTTATTACTTTATTGGAAACACCGTCAAAACCAGAAGAGGTTTTATTCTTGAGAGAATGTATGACCCTCTTAATTTTAGAAGTAGAAGTTGGTGGTACAGTCATATGATGTAATTTTATGAGAGTCACTTCTTCAACATATTGCTGTGATATTTATCTTGAACTGTTGGTCCCTGTGCTATCTACTATGTTTAAAGAATGATTATTAAATACATTTGCCACCTGTGACTTGTTGTTTATAACCCTTCCATTCAATGCAGTAGTAATGTTATCCTCTTCTGTGGTTGGTTGTCTTGTCTCTTGCTTCACTATATTCCATATTGCCTTAACTCTGTTGTCAGAAGTACTGTTTTCTGACGTTATATGCATGTTTCTTTATTTTTCAAATAAACTTTCTTAGTAATTTTGAATAGTTTTTGTAGTGTGCAACTACTGCAGGGTGTCTATTTGTTCCCTTTTCCTTTCACAAGATACTTTAATCCCCTAAGTAATCCTTTTTTCCCCCTTTTTTTTACATATCTGTTTAATGTCCCTTCTGATTAGCTTATGAGGAAAGCTATTTTCAAATACTGTTATTAATTTATCATGGAATAAATTAAATTTTATATTGGCATTTGGTACTTTGTAAATTTCATCCCAGATTGTTTCTTGTAAACTACTCTTAAAAACATTTGCCCTGTAGTCATTATTGATTCTGACTTCCACTGAGGTGTATCCATATTGTAAGGCACTATATCATTTATTCTGACTAACTGTGCATCATGATCAGAGAGGGTATTTGTTACTGTGTAAACAGTTATTTTCTTGCTTTGTGCCTCGTCAAAGAAAACTTTACCAGTTAGGGACCTACTGTCTTTATCCACCCATGTTAGAAAGTTAACTATTGACAACAAATTATAGGATCCAAATAAGGTTTCCAGATCATTTTTCCTTTCAGAATCCTCTAGAAAATCTACATTGAAGTCACAACAAACTGCTTGCTGATGCCTGATAGACAGCACAGTAAGGAATCCAGAATCCTCATAAGTAATTCAAAGTTGCCCAATGGGGATCTGTATACTATTACAATTAGAAGTGGACTGTTTTTCAGCATTAATTCACAAGCACACACTTCCATGTGCTGATCACTACAAAGTCTACTTGTGCCAATGGTTTTGAACTTGTTGTAAATATTAAGACAGAACACAACTCCTCTCTTTCCCCACATTAGTTCTGCACGAATAATCTGCTAGACTGTAATCTTTTATATGTAACATACCTAGCCCTATGATTATGTGGTTCTCAGACACACACAGGGCGTCTATCTTTTCCTCTAAATTTTTCTAGCAGGCAAGAAGCTCTTCTACCTTATTACTCAATCCTCTAATATTTTGGTGGAATAAGCTAACCTTACTTTTCTGTGCATTCTTGTGGGGCTCTTCTGTTATAGTGACTTCTTTCAAAACAGGGTGGCTGATTGACTCTAACTTTAAAAAGGAGCCTCTCTGACACCACTGACCACAGGGATCTCGCATTGTGTGATGGTGGGCCCCTGTACATTTCCTGCAAGAAGTTCAGCCAACCTGTCTTTCCCTCTCCTATTCAGGTGCAGGCCATGTCCAGTATAACCCAATCTCCCAATTGTAGCAACAGGCACTACACTCATGTGAGAATTCGTTTCGGTCAGCAGGAACACAGCTCACAGCAGTACTAACCCAGGACCTCCGTGAAACTCAATTTGTGTGTGTAGTTGCTACTCCTATTTTATCCAGGTCACCCCTAATGCTGTAATTACTGTTCTTAGCCAGGCTATTTTCTGCTCCACCTACTGTAATGTCCTGACCCTTTTTGCCGACACCTTTGCCCAATTTTACTATGTCCTCTGTCGGCTGACTTAGACCAGCACTTGGCTTCACAATACTTGTGACCTTGTACCCTGCTCCTAACTTTTCCTGCACCATCTGGCCTACACCCCTCCCATGGCTACTACCTAGCACCAAGACTTTTCTTCCTCCTCTCTTTTGGTACTGACCTACACTGAATCTCTTGTCTAGACGCATGCTGCACCCAACTGTAACCTACAGCTGTATGAAGCTTTTCCCCTCCTACATCAGGTAATAAGCCAAATTTATTCGATATTAAAAACTCAGATGTAGAATGAGCTGTTCCCCTTTTGCCCATTGCTTGTTACCTTTACCTAGTTCCCAAGACTTTTGCCCCCCTTCAGTCCATCTAGTTCCAATTTCGCATGATTTAATTGTCTGAAGGGCACAAATATTTGCCTCCTGTTCAGCGAATCTCTCGTCTTTTTTGCAGAGCCTACAGTTCTGTGGGAGAGCCTTATTGAGTTCCCCATTCAGTTCCCCACTACAATCACCCCAATGAAATTCCATGCCACAGTCTACACATACCACTCCCTCTTTGACTATCCTAAGGCAACATCCACACTTATCACACATTGAAAGGCAGATTACATGCTTAAAAACTGAATTAAATCACTTAACACGCTTCACACTACACTAATGTTCGTTATTTATGAGCAGTAAAAATTGGCCCTACCATTTAGTGCTTCAGGTGTTAAATAACCTAATCACAACTGAATGGACATTACTATATACACTCTGTATGTAAACAAAAGACTACTCCGAAAATTTCTAAACAAAATAACATTGCACTGTGAATCATTTTATCTTCAGAAAGTAGTCAAAATGGTTGGACTTCTCATCTTGGTGATAGACCAACTCTGAGGAATGATGCAAGGTAAGCAGAGCTCCCATACTGTAAGATTGCAATTGGTTAAATTTCACAGTATGTGTGTCTGGAGATCTGTTCCTCGAAGTATATGGTATTCATACCATGGTATATTCTCTCAAGGATCTCAATAATTCTCTGGGATTTTTATCTACTCTGGGTGCCTTGTCAAATTCTTCTCACTGTACTGCATTCCACATTTCTTCTTCATCCATTTTCTCTTCCCTTTCCATAATATTGTATTCAAGTTTCTTTCCTATTACTCTTCTATACACTTCAGTCTCATTCCAACCTCCCCTTCTGTGCTTAGTACAGATTTACCATCTGAGCTCTTGATATTTCTCTGTTCTCCAAGGTTGTTTTAATTTTCATATACAGGGTGTTACAAAAAGGTACAGCCAAACTTTCAGGAAACATTCCTCACACACAAAGAAAGAAAATATGTTATGTAGACATGTGTCCGGAAACGCTTACTTTCCATGTTAGATCTCATTTTATTACTTCTCTTCAAATCACATTAATCATGGAATGGAAACACACAGCAACAGAACGTACCAGCGTGACTTCAAACACTTTGTTACAGGAAATGTTCAAAATGTCCTCCGTTAGCGAGGATACATGCTGTAACAGTTGTGATACTAAATGTAACACTTCTGTCACTAAATGTAACTGGGTTTTCTCTTTTGATGCTGTCAATTGTCAGGATGAGCATTCTAAAACATTCTGTCAGGGCGAAAATATTAAATAAATTAACTTTTCTCTCTTAACAACATGTGGGCAGGGTGGGTTCTTCCTTGGCTCGGGTATGAGGTTGAATGAAACATCATTTTTACATAAGATAACTTTTATTGAAAGTTTCGTACAACTGTTTCTTACTGGACGTTCTGGTTCGGAGAGCGGCAGCCGTGTCGTTTGCGTAGCCTTCTGCTGCGGCAGCGGTGGCGGAGGCGTCTGATTACGCGTAGCGGTGTGTATCTCATGTCGCCGTCTCGCCCAGCTGACTGGAGACGCGCAGCGCGAGGGGGCCCGTTTAATTATTGCGAGCGAAGTCGTGCATCGGATGGTGATACCTTGGATGTGGAGTCCCAGTGTTTCTCTCCTCTAAGTGGCCGCGTGTGTTGTGCGTTGACCAGCGGAGCGGTGCGGCGGGGGAAGGCCAGTGTCCCAGACTCGAACCACGGACTCCCGCTTGAAAGTCTTCGGCTGTCAGGTCTTCATCCCAGCTCACAGGTGACTGCTGATGTGGGGCCGTCTCCTTCCCGTCCTCACGAGTCACCCGGGTACATAAATATCAGACTTCAAATACCTTTTAACTTCTGTCTTCTGGCACCGAGTTTGCTGCTTGCTATTCCATTACAGCGGCGGACTTGGTGCATCTGTGCATGATGCAGTCTCTTCTTGCATGACGGTCTTCAGCACCGAAACTGACTGAAAACAACTGCTACGCTTCTTCACTTCTTCGTCTCTCATCTCCATCTCCATCTCTGTCCTCGTCTTCGTCTTTCGGGCCCACTGCGTCTCGCGTATTTATTCACTTCAGTTTACTGGAGGTAAACGACTTCATGGTCATTGCCTCTTCTGTCACGTTGAAAAGCTTCTCGAAGAATCTTCTTAACGTCGGTCATTGGCTCTTGGAATGTAGGCGAGGGCCTTTGATCACGTGTGATGACTGAGAAACACGTGAGCCGGTCATTGCCTCTTCTGTCACGTTGAAAAGCTCGAAGAATCTTCTTAACGTCAGTCATTGGCTCTTGGAATGTAGGCGAGGGCCTTTGATCACGTGTGATGACTGAGAAACACGTGAGCCGGTCATTGCCTCTTCTGTCACGTTGAAAAGCTCGAAGAATCTTCTTAACGTCAGTCATTGGCTCTTGGGATGTAGGCGAGGGCCTTTGCTCACATGCGACAACTGAGAAACACGTGAGCCGGTCAGGCGATGCCCTGGCGGCTGAATTGACAGCGCCTGCTTATGTGGAACTTGCTGACTTCACGGTCATTGTCTCTTCTGTTCTGCTGTTTTGCCCGCTGAATGCCAGTATGTAACTCTCTAAACTAAACCAAGTTTTTCATTTATATTCTAATTTCTACTTCACTTTGATTTCACTAATTTATTTACTTAAGTGCCACTCAACAATGCATCCACTCTCCGTTGCATGGAATCCCTGATGCGTTGATGCAGCCCTGGAGAATGGCGTATTGTATCACAGCCGTCCACAATACGAGCACGAAGAGTCTCTACGTTTGGTACCGGGGTTGCGTAGACAAGAGCTTCAAATGCCCCCATAAATGAAAGTCAAGAGGGTCGAGGTCAGGAGAGCGTGGAGGCCATGGAAATGGTCCGCCTCTACCAATCCGTCGGTCACCGAATCTGTTGTTGAGAAGCGTACGAACACTTCGACTGAAATGTGCAGGAGCTCCATCGTACATGAACCACATGTTGTGTCGTACTTGTAAAGGCACATGTTCTAGCAGCACAGGTAGAGTATCCCTTATGACATCATGATAACGTGCTCCATTGAGCGTAGGTGGACGAACGTGGGGCCCAATCAAGACATCACCAACAATGCCTGCCCAAACGTTCACAGAAAATCTGTGTTGATAATTCGATTGCACAATTGCATGCAGATTCTCGTCAGCCCACACATGTTGATTGTGAAAATTTACAACTTGATCACCTTGGAATGAAGCCTCATCCGTAAAGAGAACATTTGCACTGAAATGAGGATTGACACATTGTTGGATGAACCATTCGCAGAAGTGTACCCGTGGAGGCCAATCAGCTGCTGATAGTGCCTGCACACGCTGTATATGGTACGGAAACAACTGGTTCTCCCATAGCACTCTCCATACAGTGACGTGGTCAATGTTACCTTGTACATCAGCAACTTCTCTGACACTGACATTAGGGTTATCGTCAACTGCACGAAGAATTGCCTCGTCCATTGCAGGTGTCCTCATCGTTCTAGGTTTTCCCCAGTCGCGAGTCATAGGCTGGAATGTTCCGTGCTCCCCAAGACACCGATCAATTGCTTCTAACGTCTTCTTGCCGGGGCACCTTCGTTCTGGAAATCTGTCTCAATACAAACGTACCGCGCCCGGCTATTGCCCCGTGCTAATCCATACATAAAATGGGCATCTGCCAACTCTGCATTTGTAAACATTGCACTGACTGCAAAACGACGTTTGTGATGAACACTAACCTGTTGATGCTATGTACTGATGTGCTTGATGGTAGTACTGTAGAGCAATGAGTCACATGTCAGCACAAGCACCGAAGTCAACATTACCTTCCTTCAATTGGGCCAACTGGCGGTGAATCAAGGAAGTACAGTACATACTGACGAAACTAAAATGAGCTCTAACATGGAAATTAAGTGTTTGCGGACACATGTCCGCATAACATCTTTTCTTTATTTGCGTGTGAGGAATGTTTCTTGAAAGTTTGGCCGTACCTTTTTGTAACACCCTGTATACAGAATCTTTCTTTTCCTAGTCAGTCATGCTTTGCAGTTTTCCACTTTCTGTCAGTCTCATTTTTTAGATGTCTGTATTCCCTTTTGTCCATTAGCCTGCTATGTTTTTTATATTTCCTCTTTTTGTCAGTTAAATTCAGTAAATCACATTTTAGCCAAGGATTTCTGCTTGCTGGAGCTTGTCTTTTTGCGTTGTAGTTCCTCTGCTACCTTCACTGTTCAGTTTCTCAAAGCTGTCCGTTTGTACTCTGTGTTGTGTCTTTCCCATTTCAGTCAATAGTTGCTTAAGATTCCCTTTCAAATTCTTAACATATTTCCTACCTTTCTGCAATTTCTTCAGTTTTGGTTTCCATTTCACAACCAATAAAATATGGTCATTGTTCACTCCTGCTCCTTGATATGATAGACAGATTATCAGATTTTGAAATCTCTTACCACTGTATAAACTTCTACTGTCACTGGGTCTGTTTTCTGCATCTCTGTAAACAACCTCAAGTCTTGAAGCAATATTAGTAATGATTAAATTGTAGTGTATGCAGAATTGTACATTTTCATTCCTTTCCTCAGTCCATGTTCATGTAATGTTCTCTGACCTTGCTTTTACTCCAACTGTATTCTAGTCCTCCCTCAAAAACGCATTTTTATTCTCCTTTAACTATCAAAACAATTTCTTTTATCTCATCATACATTCTATCAGCGTCTTCATCATCTGCAGAGCTAATAGCCCGAGTCTTGTATTCGTACCTATCTTGGCTATAATAATTGTAGTATTCTTTTGCGGGTCATGCATGCACAAGAAGAGAGAGGTGCCTGCATAGTCTAAAACAATAGAACTTCATTACAACACACAAAACTCTTTTTGTACCATTGTATAATCCATCTGAAACCTTCTGGTGTCTTTGGGTTTTTTCCCTGTATACAACCTCAATTCTTGAACCAGTTGTAGTTCACCTGTTATGGAGACTACATATAGGACACTATTTCAGCCGATTGTTGAGTACTGTTCAAATTTTTGGGATCCACACCTGGTCTCATTAAAGGAAGTCATTAAAGCAATTCTGAGGCTGTTAGATCTCTTACTGGTAGGTTCGAACAAGCCACAAGTATCACGGAGATGCTTGAGGAACTCGAATGGGAATCACATTCATTTTGATAAGCACTATTGATAAAATTTAAAGAAACGGCAGTTGAGGCTGACTGCAGAATGATTCTACTGCCACCAACACACATTTTGCTTAGGGATCATGGGAAGATAAGATGAGAGGCATTAGGGCGAGGCATATAAACAGTCCATTTTCTCTCGCTTTATTTGCACGTGGAACAGGAAAGGAAATGACTAGTAGTATACCATATGGTGGCTTGCAGAGTATGCATGTAGATGTAAAAAGTACATGATAGTGTTGAGCAACAGGAATAGCTTCTGAGTGGAGGCAGTGTAAGGATCGTCCTGATCTGATGAAAGATTGTGACTAATATGATAACAGTTCTTGAAGGCACAAGTTGAGCACTCAGCCTGTCACGGTCAGGAAACATTGCCTCTGTCTGTCACGATTGAGAAACATTGATGTGGACACGGTCAATATAGCACGCACTGGCTGTGTTCTAGGCTCCGATGGCGAGTGCTGCACTCTGAGGAATATACTCACAGTACTTCTGAAGTAGAACATTGATGTCGAGTCTGGAATTCATAGTGACAGGCAAGCTGCTTGACAGCGGCCATTAAAGGCCATCCGATGAAGGAATAGTAATAGTTAGTGTCACATGGCTCGTGGTGACAGCACAGCAGTGCTCTCTCTGGCATACAGGGAGGCAAGCCCCACCTCTCTGCTGTGTGGCTTGATTGCAACCACCAACAGTACACCACAACAGTGTATTCAAAGTAGCTCATCCAAGTTCTTATTTTCTTATTCATTGTTAGACCTAATACTGTATTACCATTCCATTTCATACTCCCACAGAATGTTACCTCCAGGTATTTGTATGAGTTGACTGATTTAAATTGTTACTCACTAATGAAACTGCATCAAATGACGACTGTGCAGCTACTTCGAGAACAATAAAATAATCTCTCTTTAGGCCCAGTTTATCCACTTTCTTAAGTTGTGAAAACTCTGGTTACATGCATTCTTAAATGTTTTTAAAACCATTCTTTCACCTGTACTCTGCTTCTTGATCTAAGCAAAGCATTTGTCACTGTACCACATGATATCGTGATATCTAAATCTGAGCAATATTGTGTCATGGGCAGTGAATTGTCATTAGTCACATATGTTAGACAGGAAACAGGTTGTCACTGTAAATAGTTGTAGATCATGTGTCCTTCCTGTTACTACAGGAGTGCCACAAGAGCCTGTCCTGGACCCTTTTGCTTTTTTAATATGTATGAATGATCTACAAAGTTCATAACCCTACAGGTCAGTAGTAGATTCTGACCTGACTCTCTGTTAGTAATGACTGTAATTATTCTCATTTATTTTTTTGCCATATAAAGATTTTTGTCACCTAAGAAGCGTTGTCCCATAGGACATTTATGTTTTAAGTGAGAGTGAAAGAAAGCACACCATGAGAACAGAAGCCATTGCTTACTGACTCAAGGTTTCAACCTGCATAATAAGTAAATCACTCACAATAATTTAATGCATAACTGCTTTGTGTGAGCATCCCATTTCATGTTTAAGCTCCAATGAATCCCTAGTAACCTGACAGACTCACACAGTTTAAGCATATTTTCCTTGCCTTTTTTCAGGTTAAATGGACATTTATGAAGCAGTGCACATTAAGAAACACTAATTTCTTGGACTTCTGTCACCCAATTATTGACAACTTCCTTTAAACATATTCCACAAGATCGCAGCTGTAGCTAGTTGTTTCGTAAACATACTTTCTTAAGCAACTGTTGATGTGTCCGAGCTATGCTAGAGCCCACAACAGTTCCAGGTGGTCAAAATTAGTCATAGAGTTTGTACCTTTACAATTGACTTGGTTTATTGCAACTATTTTACACTTTTGTTAATTCCAAATACTTACTTTCAGCACTCATTTGAAAAACATGAAGTTGTAATTCTGAAATATATCAGACTATAATTCTTTTCTGAAATGCTTCAGAATATAACTCTTTTAAGCTAAAGTATGGTAGCAGTTGCAATGCATCGGATTATAGTTTTCTTATAATTATGGCACGTCCATTTTTCTCATGGTGTGACTGGGCTTGGCTTTTGCTATTTTATCATGTACTATTAGCCTTTTATCTGAAAAAAAATGTGCAGTGTAATTTTCAAACACATCAGATGACTTTTTTTTTTTAACCTAAATCATGTTGACAGTAGTAATGTATTGGCTTGCAGAGTTTTTATAATTATGACATGCTGTCTTCCTCATGGCACCATTGAGCATGAAAACTTTTTAAAATACATGTGATTTCTACTGTTTTTATCATTTGAGGTTGCATCTCTACTGTGTAATGTAAGTTGTACTTCCTTCTGCATTTGTATAGTGCATCTGTAAGCATTGTCTTGTCATCTCCTATTATAAAAAGTATCTGTATACTCGTTATATTGTGTATCTGGCAGTTTCAGATAAGCTTGATAATGGTCTAATATAATGGGTGAAACTGATTCTGTGGACTTAATAAAGTTCTAATTAAGCAACTGGAGTGGTTTTTCATTAATCAACCAACAGTTGTGCCATCAGCATCATCCAAATGTGGAGAAACTAATAGTCATTTATTCTTTCATGTATCGTGGATGTGTTGTCACAGCAAGCAACCAGAGTTGTACCTCAGTCACGGTGTGTACCGAGGTTGCTAAACTCAGCACTCTGTCTTTGTTGCTCGCATGGCCAGCCTCATAAGTAAGGTGTAGCAGACACTGTCCCACTGTTAGCAGTCATCATCGTCTTGGACAGTTTACAGCCTATGGCCGGGTCTGTATGGAACATGGGCCTCTCAATCATCTCCTGTCTTGCCACCATCTTGCCGTCTTCTCCTTTGTCCGGTCTACTCCTTTCTTCTGGACGCATTCCTCTACTTCTTCCAGCCATGTGTCTCTCGGTCTTCCTTTTGGTCTCTTTCCTTCCAGTTTCATCTCGTGTATCCTCCTGGGTATCCTCTTCTCCTCTATTCTCTTAATAGGTCCATACCATTTCAGCCTTGATTTCTCTGTCTCCTCCTGTAATGGTTCCACCTTCATTAACACTCTGATCCTCTCATTTCTTAACCTGTCTATTTTTATCACTCCAAAACTGTTTCTCAAGAGTTTCATCTCACTGACTTGTACTTTGCTTTTCTATCTTCCTTTCATAACCTAGGTTTCTGATGCATATGTCAGGATCGGAACATAGTATGACCGGTATATAACCTTTTTACTCATTTGGGGTACATCCTTGCTCCATACCAGGCTTTTGACACTCTTCCAAAGTGCTTCTGCTTTTCTCCCCCACTGGTTTATCTCTCTGTCATATTTTCCATCTTCCTGTCTGTCAGCAGTATGGTGAGAAAATGTAGAGTCAGTGTTATGGCCCAGGCGACATGCATCTGTGATGGCTTCCAGGGAACATGGCCACACTTCACCAGAGGACGCAACAGAGCATTTGAAGTGCGAACCCTGGTGTGGATGTCAGTGGCAGCGGCTGGCAGTGATAGTGTGTGCCTGCACAGGGCGAACTGGTATCAGTAGTATATGCACCCGCGCAAACTAACTAGTGAGACTCAGGTTCAGAGGACCCCTGAGCAGGTGATCTGCAGTGTACATAAGTCAGTTGGCAGGTGGCCTTGTGGGTGGAAGACACCAGTCTAGCTTTTCCAGCAGCATGTGTGGCATTACTACAGTCCGGCTTCGTACTCCTGTCATCTCAGAGGCATTTATTTTCTGCAAATCCTCATTGATTTGTTCACGAAAGTTGTGAACAAATGGATGAGGATTTGCAGAAAATAAATGCATGGTGTAATGACTGGCAGTTATGTCTCAATATTAGCAAGTGTAACCTACTGTGTATAACAAGGTGAAAATCCCCATTAATGTAAGAGTACAAAATAAATCTCCCCCCCCCCCCCCCCATGAACCATAGACCTTGTCATTGGTGGGGAAGCTTGTGTGCCTCAGCGACACAGATAGCCGTACCGTAGGTGCAACCACAACGGAGGGGTATCTGTTGAGAGGCCAGATAAACGTATGGTTCCTGAAGAGGGGAGCAGCCTTTTCAGTAGTTGCAGGGGCAACAGTCTGGATGATTGACTGATCTGGCCTTGTAACATTAACCAAAACGGCCTTGCTGTGCTGGTACTGCGAACGGCTGAAAGCAAGGGGAAACTACGGCCGTAATTTTTCCCGAGGGCATGCAGCTCTACTGTATGGATAAATGATGATGGCTTCCTCTTGGGTAAAATATTCTGGAGGTAAAATAGTCCCCCATTCGGATCTCCGGGCGGGGACTACTCAGGAGGACATCGTTATCGGGAGAAAGAAAACTGGCGTTCTACAGATCGGAGCGTGGAATCAGATCCCTTAATCGGGCAGGTAGATTAGAAAATTTAAAAAGGGAAAGGGATAGGTTAAAGTTAGATATAGTGGGAATTAGCGAAGTTCGGTGGCAGGAGGAACAAGACTTTTGGTCAGGTGAATACAGGGTTGTAAATACAAAATCAAATAGGGGTAATGCAGGAGTAGGTTTAATAATGAATAAAAAAAATAGGAGTTCGGGTAAGCTACTACAAACAACATAGTGAACGCATTATTGTGGCCAAGATAGACACGAAGCCCACACCTAGTACAGTAGTACAAGTCTATATGCCAACTAGCTCTGCAGATGACAAAGAAATTGATGAAATGTATGATGAGATAAAAGAAATTATTCAGGTAGTGAAGGGAGACGAAAATTTAATAGTCATGGGTGATTGGAATTCGAGAGTAGGAAAAGGGAGAGAAGGAAACAGTAGGTGAATATGGATTGGGGCTAAGAAATGAAAGAGGAAGCTGCCTGGTAGAATTTTGCACGGAGCATAACTTAATCATAGCTAACACTTGGTTCAAGAATCATGAAAGAAGGTTGTATACATGGAAGAACCCTGGAGATACTAGAAGATATCAGATAGATTATATAATGGTAAGACAGAGATTTAGGACCCAGGTTTTAAATTGTAAGACATTTCCAGGGGCAGATGTGGACTCTGACCACAATCTATTGGTTATGAACTGTAGATTAAAACTGAAGAAAGTGCAATAAGGTGGGAATTTGAGGAGATGGGATCTGGATAAACTGAAAGAACCAGAAGTTGTAGAGAGTTTCAGGAAGAGCATAAAGGAACAATTGACAAGAATGGGGGAAAGAAATACAGTAGAAGAAGAATGGATAGCTTTGAGGGATGAAGTGTTGAAGGCAGCAGAGGATCAAGTAGGTAAAAAGACGAGGGCTAGCAGAAATCCTTGGGTGACAGAAGAAATATTGAATTTAATTGATGAAAGGAGAAAATTAAAAATGCAGTAAATGAAGCAGGCAAAAAGGAATACAAACGTCTCAAAAATGAGATCGACAGGAAGTGCAAAATGGCTAAGCAGGCATGGCTAGAGGACAAATGTAAGGATGTAGAGGCTTACCTCACTAGGGGTAAGATAGATACTTCCTACAGGAAAATTAAAGAGACCTTTGGAGAAAAGAGAACCACTTGTATGAATATCAAGGGCTCAGATGGAAACCCATTTCTAAGCAAAGAAGGGAAAGCAGAAAGGTGGAAGGAGTATATAGAGGGACTATACAAGGGCGATGTTTTTGAGGACAGTATTATGGAAATGGAAGAGGATGTAGATGAAGATGAAATGGGAGATACGATACTGCGTGAAGAATTTGATAGAGCACTGAAAGACCTAAGTCGAAACAAGGCCCCGGGAGTAGACAACATTCCATTAGAACTACTGACAGCCTTGGGAGAGCCAGTCCTGACAAAACTCTACCATCTGCTGAGCAAAATGTATGAGACAGGCGAAATACCCTCAGACTTCAAGAAGAATATAATAATTCCAATCCCAAAGAAAGCAGGTGTTGACAGATGTGAAAATTACCGAACTGTCAGTTTAATAAGTCACAGATGCAAAATACTAACGCGAATTCTTTACAGACGAATGGAAAAACTGGTAGAAACGGACCTCGGGGAAGATCAGTTTGGATTCCGTAGAAATATGGGAACACGTGAGGCAATACTGACCCTACGACTTATCTTAGAAGCTAGATTAAGAAAAGGCAAACCTACATTTCTAGCATTTGTAGACTTGGAGAAAGCTTTTGACAATGTTGACTGGAATAATCTCTTTCAAATTCTGAAGGTGGCAGGGGTAAAATACAGGGAGCGAAAGGCTATTTACAATTTGTACAGAAAGCAGATGGCAGTTATAAGAGTTGAGGGACATGAAAGGGAAGCAGTGGTTGGGAAGGCAGTGAGACAGGGTTGTACCCTCTCCCCGATGCTATTCAATGTGTATTGAGCAAGCAGTAAAGGAAACAAAAGAAAAATTTGGAGTAGGTATTAAAATCCATGGTGAAGAAATAAAAACTTTGAGGTTCGCCAATGACATTGTAGTTCTGTCAGAGACAGTAAAGGACTTAGAAGAGCAGTTGAACGGAATGGACAGTGTCTTGAAAGGATATAAGATGAACATCAACAAAAGCAAAACGGGAATAATGGAATGTAGTCGAATTAAGTCAGGCGATGCTGAGGGAATTATATTAGGAAATGACACTTAAAGTAGTAAAGGAGTTTTGCTATTTGGGGAGCAAAGTAACTGATGATGGTCGAAGTAGAGAGGATATAATATGTAGACTGGCAATGGCAAGGAAAGCGTTTCTGAAGAAGAGAAATTTGTTAACATCGAGTATAGATTTAAATGTCAGGAAGCCATTTCTGAAACTATTTGTATGGAGTGTAGCCATGTATGGAAGTGAAACATGGACGATAAATAGTTTGGACAAGAAGAGGATAGAAGCCTTTGAAATGTGGTGCTACAGAAGAATGCTGAAAATCAGATGAGTAAATCACGTAACTAATGAGGAAGTATTGAATAGGATTGGAGAGTAGAGCAATTTGTGGCACAACTTGACAAGAAGAAGGGATTGGTTGGTAGGACATGTTCTGAGGCATCAAGGGATCACCAATTTAGTACAGGAGGGCAGCGTGGAGGGTAAAAATCGTAGAGGGAGGCCAAGAGATGAATACACTAAGCAGATTCAGAAGGATGTAGGCTGCAGTACGTATTGGGAGATGAAGAAGCTTGCACAGGATAGAGTAGCATGGAGAGCTGCATCAAACCAGTCTCAGGACTGAAGACCACAACAACACAAAATAAATGCCCAGTCTTTGGAAGCGGTAACGTCCGTCAAGTATCTGGGTGTGACTATTCGAAATGATCTCAAATGGAATGATCAGATTACACAAGTAACAGGTAAGGCGAACTCGATTGCGGTTTATTGGTAGAATCCTGATGCGATGCAGTCCTTCAACAAAGGAAATAGCTTACAGTATGTTAATTCGTCCAGTCTTAGAGTATTGTTCGTCTGTATGGGATCCTTACCAGTTGGGTCTGATTCAAGAGATTGAGAAGGTCCAAAAAAGAGCGGCAAGATTCGTGACTGGTACATGTAGCCATTGCGAGAGGGTTACAAATCTCATAGAAAGTTTGAAGTGGGACACACTTGCAGATAGACGGTGCGCTAAACAGAAGGGACTGCTCACTAAATTTTGAAATCCGATCTTCACCGAGGATATAGAGCGTATATTATTACCACCAACTTTCCAATCAATTCTAAGATAAGGGAAATAAGAGCTCGTACTGAGGCATTCAGATAGTCGTTTTTCCCTCGCGCGATGCACGAGTGGAACAGAGGGGGGAAATATGACTTTGGTGCGAATTGTGCCCTCCGCCACACACCGCTTGGTGGCTAGCAGAGTATATATGTAGTTGTTGATATAGATGTAGATTTGAGCTTGTCGGCATTGGTGAGACATAGATGTTGTAACTGCCCCCGTTATTTATTCAATGAACTTCTAGACCGTCTGACAAATAAAAGAAGAGGGCTGACAATTACACCCAGATATGTAGGCAGTTGTTGAATTATACCATGTGCATGAAACCAACCTATGCACTGCTTCCTAGATTACAGGGACCAGTACTTAATGGCTTTCTTGAAATGATAAATTCACTCTATGGAAACAAAGTTTTTTATCTCTCAAAGACAAATTAATGTTGCCTAAGCTGTCTCAAGGGAAGGTTTATTGAATTTTAAATAAAACTGACATACATTTTACAAGTAATGTAGTTTCCTTATTGGAAAAAGGTTTAAAGTATAATGTTACGCGTAATTCGTCTGAGCAAAATGTTATACAAAATTTGACTGTAGACCTAAAAACTGGTTTCGATAGTATAAAAATGAAAAATTCTAGCCAGGCCAGAATAGCTCATGATGTGTGTAATATTGCAAGCAAAAATTTATCTGATTTTCAGAGTACAGTTAGTCATGACAAAATTTAATTAAAACGATTAGTGTAAAGCTTAAAGAAAATGATGCATTAATAATGAACTGATAAAAGCACTGCCTTAGTTGTTGCTAGCAAACAGAGTATGTAACGAAAACTTTACAGTTATTTGAGGAAAGCAGTATTTTTGAGCTACATGAGGACTCCACTCCAGTTTTGCAAATAGAAATTAGATCTGCTGTTAGTGATACAAAATTTCTACTTGGACCATTTCATAAAAGACAGCTTATTAAAATGAACAGAATTACAAAAGTTACATCCTGCACACAGAGAAGAAAAGCTTCAGACTTAATATCCTTGAAGAATTGACTCCTCTTTATCCTCAGAGTTGACTTTAAAATGTCATCTTCCTCTCTCTCCTTTTTATTTATTACATTATAATTTGTTTCCATGCAAAATATTAGAATAGTTGTTTTTGCATTGTCCTGCATACATTTCAATTTGTGTAATACTGCCTGTTGACTTTTGATATGAAAACTTATATGATATTTAAAATATTTTCATATTGTATGCAGCTGATTTCTTCAACTATTAACTGATGGCACGACTCATTTCATGTCCACATTGTAACAACCTTGGCCTCTTAGTCTGATGTCATCTCCAGTGCCTATTTTCTCTTAAAGCCCTAATCACTGCACCGTGTGCTGTGATATGTAGCTATAATTTTAGTAACAGTTACCAGTTTCATGTCAGTTCCAATGGCTATAATTTTATATGATTTATATATTGTCTTCTTACAAAGTATTTATATGATGAGAGCATTTTGCTCGTAAATCTGTTCATCTATCAGTACGTGTGAGTATATTCTCTTCATAAATCTGCTCAATATAATAACCATCTTACCTTGGTTTTTCTCTGGTTAATGGTTTTGTAATCTTTGTAGATATTTTTTGGATTTCCTGCTGAAGGCACCCACAGTCTGTATGGAAACCAGGTTAAAATAAAATCTTGTTGCAACCAGGTGGCTGTATTATACAAATCAGATCCCAAATTAGTTAACCCAAGTCATCTACATGCATGAGTGTGCACTATTTGGTGTACTACAGTTCTCTATTCCATAATACTGTGGTTTACATCACCAATGAGCCACATATACAGTTAGATTTGAGCCATTAATAAGCTTTGAGCAGTAATATTTTTGTTATAACCTTTAATCACCAATAATTGCGTGGATATTCAAACACACTCACTTAGAAACAATAGCTGGTTACATGATAACAACTCAGTATCTCTTATTCGACTGCCATGCCGTGTCGTGGCCGGCGCCGTTCGTAGCTAGGTGGCACTCCTGCGCTCAGCTGAGTTGCGGAGCGCCTCTATCGCCGTTTGCGCGTACTGTCGTGGTGGCACTGTTAAATGTCGTGGCACTGTCACAACACTTTTCCCCCCTTGAAAAAAAAAAAAGAAAACACTCACTTCCTTGGAGACATGGACAGTGCGGAGACACCCATGGCCTCTTGTGAGGCCCCATGAAGATCCCGCAGAGAGACACGAGAGTATGGTCGAAAATGTCCAGGACGGAAACTCGTGCGTGGAACGTGCCTCCTGGACGAGATGATGGGTGAAAACTCCGGAGCAGCATCCATAGGTGTCGTGGACCTGGGGGTGTGCTCCAGTGAGATGGGTCCCAGAGAAGGCGGCGTTGCCACTGGGGCCGGTTCCAGCGTACTCGGAAGCGGTAGCGACGTCAGCTGCATCAACACGTACGGTAGATTGGCAGCAGGGACAGGACTGGCTTCTTGGGCTGGTGGAGGCGAAGGAAGGGGCGGTGGCACCAGCGTGGCCACCACTCGTGGGCGCATCTGGTTGTAATGGTGAACAACCATGCCATCGTCCGTACGTATTTCACAAAGCCGGCGGCCGCGAAGAGCCTTGACCATCCCTGGAATCCATTTAGGGCGAGATCCGTACCCTCATGCCCACACGTTGGTGCCCACCGAGTATTTTCCTGCACTAGGGGACACAGCACAAGGCCTGACAGGGTGAAGCAGGTGCAGTAGAGTGCGCGGTTGGCGGCCATGCAAGAGTTCAGCAGGGCTGCGATCACCTAGAGGTGTGAAGCGATAAGAACTCAGAAATTGCAGCAGAGCGTCATCTGTGGAAAAATCACTAAGGAATTTTTTCATCTGGCTTTTGAAAGTGCGGACTAGGCGCTCGACCTCCCCATTCGATTGCGGATGGAAGGGCGGTGCTGTAACATGATGAATCCCTTGTCCAGTACAAAAATCACGGAAGGCCTGCGAAGAGAACTGAGGGCCATTGCCCGTGACAATCGTGGATGGAAGACCTTCTAGCGCAAAGATTTTGGACAAAGCCAGCGTCGTCGCCGCAATGGTGGGCGACGGACATCGAACAACAAACGGAAACTTCGAGAAGGCATCAATCAACAATAGCCAATAAGTACCGAGGAAGGGGCCGGCAAAGTCAGCGTGCACCCGTTCCTATGGCTGCGCCGGATCAGGCCACGGAGAGGCATCGTACAAGGTGCAGCCAGTTGTTGAGCACACTGACCACACGCAGCAACCATGTGGGCGATGTCCGAATCAATACCGGGCCAATAAACGTGCCTGCGGGCCAGGGACTTAGTCCGAGAAATACCCCAATGGCGTTAATGCAACAGTTTGAGAACATCTTTGCGAAGAGAGGCTGGCACCACGACCCACGGAGATGCACCATCCGTGGCCAGAAGAACGACACCATCACGAAGGCGCAAGGCATGGTAGTTGCAAAGGGGATCCGATGTCCGGCCCTGGGTCCTGTCTGGCCAACTCCGTTGAACAAAACCGATCACCTGACGCAGGACCGGATCCCGCGTAGTAGCTGACGTGACCTGCGAACCTGTAAGTGGAAAACCCTCGACCGCACGATGTTCTTCCTCATCAATGTGGAAACAGAGTAGTTCATCACGATCGAAAACCGGGTCGGGGCCCATCAGCAATCGCGACAATGCGTCAGCGTTGGCGTGCTGGGCTGTGGGGTGATAGTGAATCTCATAGTGAAAACGAGACAAGTATAAGGCCCAACATTGCAGGCGGTGAGCTGCCTTATCCGGAAGCGACGCTGATGGGCTGGACAGAGAGACCAGCGGCGTTTATCGGTGATGAGGTGAAACTTAAAACCATACAAAAAAAGCTGAACTTTTCTAGAGCATAAATGATAGCGAGCACCTCCTTTTCGATTTGAGAGTAACACCATTGCACATTGTTGAGGGTCTTGGGAGCATAAGCGATGGGTCGTTCCGACCCATCCTCATACCGATGGGCGAGAACAGCCCCTAGGCTATACTGTGACGCGTCAGTCGCCAGAACCAAGTGCTGACCCGGACGGAATGTGACAAGACAAGGCGCCGACTGCAAATGAGCCTTCAGGCGGACAAAAGCCTGCTCACACTCGTCGGACCAACAGAAAGGGACGTTTTTGCGACAGCTGATACAGAGGATGAGCTACCGCTGCTGCAGATGGAATGAATTTGTGATAATAAGCAATCTTGCCTAGAAACGCCTGAAGTTCTTTGACTGTAGACGGCTGGGATAGAGCGTTAATGGCCGCAATGTGCTGACATAGAGGACGTATACCCTCAAGGGGACAAGTGGAAACCAAGATACACAATGGAGGGTTGGAAGAACTGTGACTTGTCCAGATTGCACGTCAACCCAGCCGAATGCAAAACCCGAAACAGTGAACGCAAATTGCGAAGGTGCTCCTCAGTGGAGGCCCCCGTGACAACAATGTCATCCAGATAGTTTATGCAGCCCGGAACGGAAGCTGTGAGCTGTTCCAAAAACCGCTGAAAAATGGCCGGCACACTAGTGACGCCATATAGTAACCGCTGGTACTGATACAACCCACAAGGAGTGTTGATGACGAGAAATTCCTTGGAAGAAGCATCCAACGGCAACTGATGGTACGCCTCCGATAAGTCAAGTTTGGATAAGAACTGGCCCCCAGCGAGCTTTGTAAATAACTCCTCAGGACGGGGAAGAGGATTAGTGTCAATGAGGCTCTGAGCGTTGACAGTGGCTTTAAAATCACCACACAATCGCAGACTCCCGTTTGGTTTAGAAACCACCACGATTGGCGATGCCCATTCGCTGGAGGTAACAGGAAGGAGAATCCCTGAAGCTGTTAACCTGTCTATCTCAGCCTTGACAGGTGCATGCAACGCCACCGGAATAGGGCATGCCCCGAAAAACCTAGGGCGAGCTGTAGGTTTAAGAGTAATGTGGTCTTCAAAATCCTTGGCACAACCCGGACCAGCAGAGAACACGGACGAAAATTCAGAACACAATCCATCCAGCTGTTGATACGGAATATCCTCAGATATGAGGTGCACATCATCATCAATGGAGAACCCGAACAACTGGAAAGCATCATAACCGAACAGGTTTTCAGTGCCCGCATGATCCACCACATAAAATGTGAGGGGCCTAACAACAGACTTGTAGGCAGTGGAAGCATCAAACTGGCCAATGATAAGAATTTTCTGTTTATTATAAGTTCTCAGATTTCGCGTAACTGGACCCGAGGGAGGGGAGCCCAACTCCAAATACGTGCGAGAATTAATGAGAGTTACTGCAGAGCCAGTGTCCACTTGCATGCGAATGTCTTTATCCAGAACACGAACAGTAACAAACAACTTATTTGTTTGAGAAAGCACACAGTTAACATCCATGTCCGATGCCTCGTCGACAGGAACTTTAGGGGACTGACACACAGAAGCAATGTGGCCTTTTTTCCTACATGAATTACACGTGGCCCAACGTTTTGGACACGCGGCCCTGTCATGCTGTATGAAACAACATGGACAAGAAGGAAGTGCGGAACGAACCTGCTTCTGTGGTTGCTGTTTTCGCTGCGAGCGTTGCGGCCCAATGCGACGTTGTTTACGCGAGTGAACCGCTGCCACATCTTCGTTCTCCTGTGAAACAGGCAAATTGTCTGTGTCGAAAGTTGACTGTACAGCGCCTACATTACACCACGCATCTATTTGCGCGCCAGCAGCATGAGACACTTCAAAGGATTGAGCGATGCTTAGAACTTCCGACAACGACGGGTTTGGCAGTTGTAGGGCACATTGCCGAACTTTTTTATCAAGAGCAAGCTGTAGAATAGCATCCCTAACCATTGAATCAGCATAAGACTCATGATGAGTGTCCGTGACAAACTGACATTTCCTACTCAGACCGTGTAGTTCCGCCGCCCAAGCCTGGTAAGACTGATGGGGCTGTTTATGACACTGGTAGAACGCCACGCGGGTGGCAACAACGTGGGTGTTTTCCCGGTAATAGTTATACAATAAGTCACACTTTTCTTGGAAGAACAGAGAGGCAGGTTCCCGCAGAGGGGCTAATTGAGATAGCAGCTGATAGATCCGTGGGGAAATCCAAGATAGAAATAACGACTTACACATAGGAGCATCGACAACGCCGAAAGCCAAGAAGTGTTGCCGCAAACGCTTCTCATAATCCTCCCAGTCTTCAGCGGCCTCGTCGTAAGGAGGGAATGGAGGCAGAGAAGAGGAAGACAGACGATGAGTAAGTGACATCGACAATGCCTGAATAGCAGCCGTCAGCTGTGTTTGTTGTTCAATGAGCGCTTGCATAAGCTGTTCCATGTCTGCCCCGTCACGAACACACAAATCCACAACGCAGTGAAAATATCCGACCTCGTCGCCAAAAAGTGTTATAATCTTTAATCACCAATAATTGCGTGGATATTCAAACACACTCACTTAGAAACAATAGCTGGTTACATGATAACAACTCTGTATCTCTCATTCGACTGCCGTGCCGTGACATGCGGCCGGCGCCGTTCGTAGCTAGGTGGCACTCCCGCGCTCAGCCAAGTTGCGGAGCGCCTCTATCGCCGTTTGCGCGTACTGTCGTGGCGGCACTGTTAAATGTAGTGGCACTGTCACAACAATTTTTAATATTTTAATGACAGGTATATGTGGATTTGTGTGTGCAATATGTACATAAGTTAGAATGAAAACTTGTGGTTTTTGGTATGGTCTTTAGTTGAAAACCGATTTGATGTCTGCCAATTTTCCCTGTGCTAGCCTCTTCACCTCCACATAACTACCACAATCGACTTGTACTCCATTTGAACCCGCGTACTGTAAGAGATGGGACCTGGATAAGTTGAAAGAACCAGACATTGTTGAGAGTTTTAGAGGGAGCATTAGGCAATGCTTGACAAGAACAGGGGAAAGGAATGCAGTAGAAGACAAATGAGTAGCTTTAAGAGATGGAATAGTGAAGGCAGCAGGGGATCAAATAGGGAAAAAAAGGCGTAATAGAAATCCTTGGATAAGACTAGATATATTGAATGTAATTGATGTAAGGAGAAAATTAAAAAATTCAGCAAATGAAGCAGACGGAAAGGGAATGCAAACATTTAAAAAATGAGAGTGACAGAAAGTGCAAAATGGCTTAGCAGGAACAGCTAGGGGACAAATGTAAGGGTTTAGAAGCATATTTCACTAGGAGAAAGATGGATACCATCCACAGGAAAATTACAGAGGCCTTTGGGGAAAAGAGAAGCAGCAGTACAAATAATAAGAGCTCAGATGATAAACCAATCCTAAGCAAAGAAGAGAAATGTGAAAGGAGTTTATAGTGTGTCTGTACAAGGTAGATGAACCTGAAAGCAGTATCACAGAAAGGGAAATGGGCATAGGTGAAGATGAGATTGGAGATATGACGCTGAGAGAAGAATGTGACAAAGCTCTGAAAGAGCTAAGTTGAAACAAGGCCACAGCGGTAGATGATATTCCATCACAATTACTAGTAGCCTTGGGAGAGCCATCGGTGACAGCTCTCTTCTATCTGGTGTGCAGGACGTATGAAACGGGGGAAATACCCACAGACCTCCAGAAGAATATAATAATTCCAATTCCAAAGAAAGCAGTTGCTAACGGGTGTGGAAATTACTGAACTATCAGTTTAATAAGTTATGGTTCCAGAATACTAACACGATTTCTTGATAGGAGAATGGAAAACCTGGTAGAAGCTGGCCTCGGGGAAGATTAGTTTGGATTCTGCAGAAATGTAGGAAGACATGAGGCAATACTGGCCCTAGAACTTCTCATAGAACATAGGTTAAATGAAAGCAAACCTAGATTTAAAGCATTTGTAGACTTAGAGAAAGCTTTTGGCTATGTTGACTGGAAACTCTCATTGAAAATCTGAAGGTATCAGGGATAAAATACAGAGAGCATAAGGCTATTTACAACTTGTACAGAAACCAGATGGCAGTAATAAGAGTTGAGGGGCTTGAAAGGGAAGCATAAGTGGAAAAAGGAGTGAGACAGGGCTGTATCTCATCCCTGATGTTATTCAGTCTGTAAATTGATTAAGTTGTGAACAAAACCAACGAAAAATTTCGAGTAGGAATTAAAGTTCAGACACATTGTAATTCTATCAGGGACAGAAAAGGATTTGGAAGAGCAGTTAAATGGAATGAACAGTGTCGTGAAAGGTGAGCATAAGATGAACATCAACAAAAGCAAAACAAAAATAATGAAATGAAATGTAGTCAAATTAAATCAGGTGATGCTAAGGGAATCAGATTAGGAAACAAGATATTTAAAGTAGTAGATGAGTTGTGCTATTTGGGCAGCAAAATAACTGATGAAGGCTAAAATAGAGAGGGTATAAAACGTAGACTGGTCATGGGAAGAAAAGCATTTCTAAGAAAGAGAAATTTGTTAACATCGAATATAGATTTAAGTGTTAGAAAGTCTTTTCATGGAGGCATTTGTTTGGAGTGTAGCCATATATGGAAGGAAAACATGTATGATAAACAGTTTAGATGAAAAGAGAATAGAAGCTTTTGAATTGTGGTGCTACAGAAGAATGTTGAAAGTGAGATGGGTAGATCATGTATATAATGAGGAGGTACTGAATAGAACTGGCGAAACAAGAAATTGTGGCACAACTTGACCAAAAGAATGAATCGATTGATAGGACACATTCTTAGACTTCAAGGGATCACCAATTTAGTATCGTAAGTAAGTGTGGGGGGGAAAATCGTTGAGGGAGACCAAGAGATAAATACAGTAAGCAAATTCAGAGGGATGTAGGCTGCAGTAGTTATTTGGAGATGAGGAGGCTTGCACAGGAGAGAGTAGCAATTGAGAGCTGCATCAAACCAACCTTTGGACTGAAGATAACAACAACAACACTATATTTCAGCCTTGGTCTCTCCCCACAACAATTTTAACCCCTTACCTCCACATACCGTATTTACTCGAATCTAAGCCGCACCTGCGAGATGAGACTCGAAATCAAGGAAAAAAAATTTTCCCGAATCTAAGCCGCACCTGAAATTCGAGACTCGAAATTCCAAGGGAGAGAAGAGTTTTAGGCCGCACATCCAAATCGAAACAAAGTTGGTCCATTGTAATACAATTTAGGTCGAATGAATGACGATACAGCTACAGTAGTTTGGTTCGAGTTTTAAGCTTAGCAGTTAAGCTTTACCATGTAGCCATAGCTATGCGTCAGGTGCTCCGTCCGTATTTATACGGGTACCATTCCTTTATTACGTGCTTCGTCTGGTTTGAATTGATTGCTTATTTTTCTTTGATCTGGCAAGTGCCGTTCTCTTTGTTATAGGTGTTTACGTCATTCTAAGCTGAAAATGCATTACTGTACTGTGTCATGCATTGTTTGTCGCATTCTGATGAGTGTTTACGACCTGCCGCCGCTCGCGGAATGGCTTGCTTTTGCGCGCGCAACCGCCGCTTTCTTTTTTTAAAAAAAAAAAAAAAAAAGAAGAAGAGGAGGAATCGTCTCATTAGCGGAACAATGGCAAGAGACTGCTTGCTATTTGCTGTTACTTACACTGGTACTTTCTTTGATAATGATCAACAAGAACCAAATAATAGACTGCGTATGATAGAAGATGTTCTGAACGAGAGTTTAGCGAAAATTTTTCTCCGGTTGAAAATCTTTACAGACGCCTCTGTAGTACATTACATTCTGTACAGAAATTAGTCATCTTAGATTTAAAAATCTTGTCAATTGCCGTGCTTCATTTCTGACTGTATCACTATTAGGCATAAGAACAATACGAATATAAACATGACATGATATGTATATTATTTCGCGTTTGCTGTTGTCTCACTCTAGTTTCGTAGTTTATTAGGCAGACAGGATTTAAATGAGATAGCAGCAAACACGAAAGAATACATGGCAAAATGTTTATATTCGTATTATTCTTATGGTGAAGAGAATACTGCATATGATTCACAATTCATAAAAGTTCTTATTAGCAATGATCTCTTGTCCCAGGTAGGAAAAAATTCAGACAAACAATCTTGCCAGTCGGATTTTCGTAGTACGCTGAAATGCTGCTACATTCGAAGATGAACAATACGGAATTTGTATTTACTTCGTTGGATAATGTATGAAAATGCAGTGGTCGAAACTCGGGGCGGTGAAAAATAGCTCGTCTTCCACTTTTTTCCTTTCTTTTTTCTTTTTTTTTTTTTTTAATTTACTGACGCAGGGGTTTTGTCGCCAGTATTTATCTTTGTGCCTGCAAAGCATACCTGTGTAGCGCTACATAATTCGACGGAAGAAGTTAGTTGTGGCGGCACTTACCAACATTTTTCAGAACTGCCGCTTACTTTGCACTCGATTCTAAGCCGCAGGCGGGTTTCTGGATTGCAAAAACTGGAAAAAAAGTGCGGCTTAGATTCGGGTAAATACGGTACTAAGTATTACTTCACACTGCCTCATTACGTAGCACTGCAGCATTTGTATTTCTGCTTAACTTGCCCGGAGATTGTGTGGCAATTCTAGTCTGGCACCTCGATGTCTGTTACGTTAGCAGTACATCTTCTCAACATGGTGCACGGCGATGGATATTTTGAGCCATTGCAGCCTTTACTTGTTTTGATCCACTCACAAATGGAATGGAGGAGGAACGATTGGCTATATGCTTCTGTACAGCCTCAGATAGGTAAAACGCGTAAGTCTATATATGTGCGCATGACAGTTGTTGTAAGGAAGGCTGACCCCGTGCTATTTTTTTCATTAATTGAATTTGTCTCTTGTACATCTAGACAGCAGCTGGCTCAATCTGGATGTGGAACATGTTGAGATTAGCAAAAATGTCTCGAAGTATTATGACTAGAGGAAAACTACTTTACTTAGCGAGTGCTCACTCCACAATAATGTCTGTCTCAAAATGATTAAAGGAGTTGTCATTTTTCGTTCGGTTTCATGAGCAGCTGTCACGTATAATGTAAGTAAATTTTCTCTAGATTGCAGTAGCTCACAAACTGAAATAATAAGAAATCAATCTTCTTGTTTCTCAGGAAAGGGGACACCAGCCCCCAAAACTGCAGTTGCTCAGTCATGTCTCATTCATTTGCTGTTGCTCATTTGTTCTTTGTTAACACGAACACTGGTGCAGTAGTCCACCGCCAGGCTAGATAATAGCGTGCTCTGACCTCTAGTAGCTTAGCTTGGAGCTGGACTTGCAGAGTCCACCCTGCTCGATTTGGTCACATCACAACAATACAATATTGACAGGTGTCTAAGATGAGGCCATTAGCTGCTAGCTGCCTACATACTGTCACTAAGCTAGTAAGCACTACTGTCTGTGCCACCCCTTGCAAAAATCTGTAGAACTCTCGTGGGAAGTTGAGTTCCTATTATCTCTCTGTGTTGTTTTCCACTGAACGCATTTGAAACACAAATTATTTTCTTTGCTTCCCAAGCAAGAACAGTAGTTATGTTTTCTGCTGACATTTTAATGTGCTACTGGCTAAGTGCACTTTTGTATCTTTTTAACACTTTTTTCTTCTCAATAAATTTTTGTTTCAATATTTTTTCTTTTGGAACATGGCTATTTCCACTGATACTCTGGCATTGTGAATTAATGGCTCCCATAATGGAAAGACTGCCTCAACTTTCATTTGTGTTGAAGAATATATATTAATTGCATAAAAATTGATCGTAACTAATTTTTTTTTTTTCTGTAACAACTAACCTGTCCTGGCATATTCATGGATTAAGTTTTGTCAGAAACAATAGCAGTAAAGCAAGAAGTCCAATACTGATATAGATCGAAGTAGGAAAATTTTTCTTGATATAAGAAATTGATCACGTGCGAGTATGGAAGGAAGCAACAGGGAATTGAGCAACATCATATTGCGGTAATATCTTTAAAATATTCTGCCAGTAGGATTTCGCCTGTTCTTTCATCAGATTGAATTTACAGAATTCTGTCAAATCAGTCAAACTCACAATTCTAAAACCAACCACAAATGTCACAGACTTGGTGACCATGACACAATGGGACATAGGCTTCTCCTAAAAGCTGAAACAGTGGGAGAGACAAACTGCAAACCCCTGCTGACCGCAGCAGGAGGGACTGTCCATTCCACCTTTCCATCAGATTTGGCCCAGCCGCAAGTGGTGACTGAAGGAAAAACTGTTTCATACTAGCGACCATTTCCTTTAACAGGTTCACTTTCCTGAGAGGAAGGGGAGACTGTTTTTTGGTGCTTTTTGCAAATATAAGGGCCATGAGGGTTAGACTTAGGAGTGTGGTAGCCGGTACAGCTGAGATTGAAGAGGAGAGGTCACAAACACTCCACCCCCACAATGCAGTGACCAGTGCCACACCACAGCTTACTGCACCTATCGTACTGTCTGACGGGAACGCACAATCTGCCTCAGACTCCACCAAAGTGCCCGCCATCGTCACAGTGACACCATCTAACAGGGTCACGGAAGCTGATGCACGGCTGTCGAAGACCCACCGAAAATGCGAATATCGCCTCGGCAGTCATTGCTGACACGCTGCGAGCTATGTTTCCTTAATTGAAGGCCTCAACACCTTCAGAGAGTGCAAATTCGAAGTGAATGTCAACATGAACATGAAGCTAGGTACTGTTGATTGGTGTTTCATGGGAGCAGACTCCCAAGTTGTCTCCACTGCTGGGAAAGTAGCCTTATGGATCCCTCCCTTCTAGTCATCACTGGCTGACCAGGTAGGACAAGTCAGTGTGGTCGTGTCAGGACATTCTGAGTAGGTATGTCTGACTGAAATAGTGATTGAGAAAGTGGAGGGGCAGTTAATCCCTTAATATAAAACCCCAAGTTATCTCGTTATTATTATTTTGACAGAAACTTATAATGCTGAGTGTACTTGGGCAACTTAAGAAGAGACCTTCAAAAAAATAAAACTCCGCTTATGCCCATTTCAGCACATGTTCGCCACTAGAGAGCACCTGGCACCACATTAGTAGCCTGCCTGTTGTGATTTGATTGAGGTGATTGCCATTATATATCGTCTTTATTGTGTGCAGCTTTGAATACTCGACAAGAAAATGCACACTTTCAGACTCTCTCCTGTATTGTTGTTCAGGTGGATATTTTAGTCAAAGTGCAGTGCATGAGTATACTTGAGGTTTTATTAATGGCCATTTTCAAAATTTTGTAACTCATTATTTGGAGCTTTAAAAGCCATCTTCACATCTCGGTGTGTAATGTCATTCATTATAGGATGTTTTTCATTAATAAAAAATACTTTTTGGAACATAATTTTAAAAAATTGTTAAGGTAAGGGATTAAAAAGAGCTGAAAATGTGGTAAATGAACGGTGAGGGACATGATACAGTGAACTGAGCAAGAAGTTGACAGACAAAAAAAAAGTCAATATTAGGAATGTCACAGTGGATTGGCGAGTCTCAGTACTTCATGCAGCCACACACCTGTCAGTAGCTGAAGCAGCTATTGCCACTGTAGTGGTGTTCAGAGAGGTAAGGATGGGCGCTGGTGGTAGCTGCCCCTGCTGCATTCCTCATCTGTCGACCACTCTTACACCCAGTGTCTGAAGTTAATGAGACTTCACCTTCCTCAACAGTCTCAGTTGTAGTATACCTACCCTGAACTAGGTAATTTAGAGCAACAATGGTTTTAGTAAGCTCAAATTGCAATCTTCTGGTCAGAAAGAAATGTCACGCTTTCACTTAGTACACAACTTTCCTGCCTAGGCTGCTGCCGCCAACATTTCTTGCACCTCGGGGACAAAATTCAGTGCAATAAATTCAACTATTGACCCTGCTGAGTTTCTTCAATTTTGGTATGTGGATTGAATTTCAGCAAGGTATGGGAAGGAATGACAGGTGCACTCTGTGTGTATTCCCTGGAGCATAACTAACCATGTTGAAGAGGCCATTTCGGCATCCATTGGAGAAGCAGCCTGCAACCGTCTGCAGAGTGTGGAATACATTAGAACAAATGATGCCTGCCATCTGGGCTCCGAGGCTGTACTCGGATCATTCTGGGAATGGAAAAGGAGGTTGAGAAGACCAGCCTTGTTCACGCAGTTCTGACAAAGTTCACACTTTGCAGCATTATCTCAGAACTGATCATGGCTCCAGTTACAAGTCAAATGGAATGTCAAACTGCAGACTGCAAACGTTCTGTCATGAGCTAGGCTGTGAATTTCTGGACTTGCACCATAGGGTTGACAGCTGTAGTGTTCCCCTAAATGGGTCAGATATGCTCTACACATCAGAGGCTGCTACACATGTAGTTCACTGTGTCTGGGTTGCACAAAAGTATTTTCTTGATCAGGTGACTCCCCATCCAGTCAACACAACAATAGCTGGAAATGTCAGTATAAGACGCAGAGAATTGCCCCCTAAAGATGAGAATATTTAAACTCTAATGATTAACTGCTGAAGCATTCACAACAGAGTGCCGGACATTGAAGTATTCATAAAAGTCAGTGATAGCAGTGAAATTTTTACCAAAATTTAAACGTATATTGAAAGGGTAGACCAATCATAAATGGAGACTGTGTGTTGTCGCAGTAGACATGGAACTCGAATCCATTCATGTGAAATTGCAAATGCATGTGAAAATGTCTGGGTAAGACTCAGTATCAAGGGTGAGCATAAACTTATATATAATTGGATCTATATATCAGCTACCAGACTCGCCTCTGGATACAACCAAAAATTGTAGAGAAAACTTAAGTTCATTAGTACATAAGTTCCCTAATCATAATGCGATGACTGGAGGAAACTTCAGTCATCCAACAATGAATTACAAAAATTACAGTTTGGTAATTGGTGGGCATGACAAGTCAAACAGTGAATCTTTACTACGAGGTGCATTCAAGTTCTAAGGCCTCCGATTTTTTTTCTAATTAACTACTCACCCGAAATTGATGAAACTGGCATTACTTCTCGACGTAATCGCCCTGCATACGTACACATTTTTCACAACGCTAACGCCATGATTCCATGGACACCATCATTTTTTCAGCACTGGCGGTTACCCGAAATTTTTTTGGTGGCGGTGAATCTGTGTGCTTCCATTGAGCTGACTGGCGCTTTGTTTCTGGATTGAAAAATGGCATCCACGTCTCATCCATTGTCATAACCGACGAAAAGAAAGTCCCATTCATGCTGTCGTTGCGTGTCAACATTGCTTGGCAACATGCCACACGGGCAGCCGTGTGGTCGTCCGTCAGCATTCGTGGCACCCACCTGTATGACACTTTTCGAATTTTCAGGTCGTCATGCAGGATTGTGTGCACAGAACCCACAGAAATGCCAACTCTGGAGGCGATCTGTTCAACAGTCATTCGGCAATCCCCCAAAACAATTCTCTCCACTTTCTCGATCATGTCGTCAGACCCACTTGTGCGAGCCTGAGGTTGTTTCGGTTTGTTGTCACACAATGTTCTGCCTTCATTAAACTGTCGCACCCATGAATGCACTTTCGACACATCCATAACTCCATCACCACATGTCTCCTTCAACTGTGGATGAATTTCAATTGGTTTCACACCACGCAAATTCAGAAATCGAATGATTGCACGCTGTTCAAGTAAGGAAAATGCCGCCATTTTAAGTATTTAAAACAGTTCTCACTCTCGCCGCTGGTGGTAAAATTCCATCTGCCGTACGGTGCTGCCATCTCTGGGACGTATTGATAATGAACGCAGCCTCATTTTAAAACAATGCGCATGTTTCTATCCCTTTCCAGTCCGGAGAAAAAAAGTCGGAGGCCTTAGAACTTGAATGCACCTCGTATATGCATTCTCTAATAACTACATAAAACATTTTGTTCAGAATACAACTTGTGATGGACATATATTGGACCTAAAAGCAACAAATAGATCTGACCCTTCAAGGATATAGACACAGAAACTGGTATCAGCAACCATGAGGCAATTGTAGCAACAGTAATTACCAAAGTACAACTAAAACAAATAGCCGGATTTATATTTTCAACCAACTAGTTATAGATGTGGTATATTGTCTCAATAAGGACTCTGGAGGGGAGGGTGTGGAAGAAGTGTCGGTAAGGTATACTCACTGGAAAGAAGAAACAGAGACTAATGCATAATAGCTAAATGTAACGCTACTTCTTACACCACTGTAAAGATGAATGAGATATAAATAACTGTCAGTGGTGCTGAGAAACAGCTGAATTCACTAAAATTGAACAAAGCTCCAAGGCCCGATGGAATCCTTATCAATTTCTATATCGCTTTGTGGCTGAGTTAGCTTCTCATTTAATCATAAACTACTTCATTTATGATGATACAGAGCTTGGATCAAATAAATAATTTTAAGAGTATACAGTGTAAGAAATGACAAGCAAAATACCTTTCTAAGTCCAATCTGTTGATCCAGTTGAGCCCTTCAGGTGATGCATGGTGGATGTCATTTATTGATCCCCCGAAGACTCGTTTCAGGCATTCACCAACAATGTGATTTATTGTTTGCAAGGCAGCTCCACTATCACTATCTGGAGATGTTGCCCAGCCCCATTTGTGCTTTAGATATCCGCAGTTCCCTTGTCCTGCTCGGATGCGGTTGATGGTTCTCCATTGTCGTCTGGGGAGTGTGAAACCTGGAACTCACATGGATGGCTTTTCAACCAGATGACCGTTGAACACTGACGATTCTTCCCATTGACTTCTCCATACTTTGTTGATGTTAGAGTCGGAGGCTTCAAGATGTTGTGCAGTTCACCAAGGTGGTTTTCTTGACTTCAGACGCTGATGTTCTGCTATTAATATATTGCTGTGTACGGGTAGCTGGGGGTTCTTCTGAAAGTTTCTTCAGATCTGAGATCTTAAAACTGGTAGCCATGCAGTTTGAGTGCTACATATGCAGCCTGTGATAAGTTGTATTGTCTGGTTGAGTTGCAGATCTATCTTGCTACAGTGATCACAGTTCATCCAAGTTGAGCAATAGTATTCAGCGACAGAGTATGATAGTGCCAGTTGATCTTAAGGTTTGAGCACTGCAACCCCAGGACGTACCAGCAAGTTTCTGAATGATATTATTACAGGTCTTCACTTTTGCGGCCATTGGAGAGATGTCGGAAAGTTAGGGACCTATCGAGTGTTATTCCAAGGTACTTCGAAGTGCTGCAGTACTGTAAGGTTTGTCCTTGGAATTTAACTTCTGGTTTATAGTTAGAGTGTCTGTTCCATAGGTGGAATGCTGAAGTAACAGTTTTCTGAGGGTTTACGGTACTTCGCGCTATTACCAAATTGGCTATTCTGTGATGCTTTGGGACACATCTTATCGACTCATCCCTTCTTTAGTCAAGTTGTTGATAAATTTCTTTTTTTCCCCAATTTGATTCAGTACCTGCACATTTGTTGTTTGATCTGCCCATGCATTCTTCAGCATTCTTCTGTAGCATTACGTTTCAAAAGTTTCTAATTCTCTTCTTGTCTGAACTGCTAATCGTCCACACTTCTCTTCTGTACAAGGCTACGCTACAGGCAAATATATTTAGAGAAGACATTAGATGTTAACAAATTTCTCTTTTTCAGAAATTCTTTTCTTGCTGTTTTATCTAAATGATAGGTGTTTTAGTTACATTCATTCCATTTTATGTGAATCATTGGTAGATAATGATCTCACTGTTCAGCTTCATAATCTACGATTGTTCCCTGTCAGGGGATATGCTAAGCTTAGGAAAGTGTGATCTGATTGACATGCTGTGTAAATTTGCAGACATTCTGAAACTTGGAATAGCCTTCCAATATTATTGTCACATTTGAAAGGATGACATTTCAATCATACTGGAGCATGCCAGTGAGTGCTTGTTTTTAAAAAAATTTATTTCCCAACACAAGTGCATCAGTTTCAATACAAATTACGTGTTTCCGCTTTCACCGTCCATCCTTATACTATAAGACGGATGCTGTAGTTCACTCAAACCATTGAGCAAACTGCATTTTCGATTTTCAATCATTGAGCCAAGAAATAAATTATTTTCATAACTGTGGAAAATATAAGATTTTCAAAACAAATTTGAAGGCTGTCTTGTGGCAACTCTTTGTATTCAGTACAGGGGTTCTTTGGAGCCTTTCAGCAATCAGTGTTGCTCAAGTGGTATAATATTGCAAATTTTGGTTTTGTTTATTGTTTTTTAGTCAGGTTTCCAAGAACACTTTCTATCTAGGTGCTACCTTTATAATGGTTAGCTTTGTTAGAAATTCGCAGAGAGAGAGAGAGAGAGCGCGATTATGCAAGCTTGAAAACTTTTCTTATTAAGGAAGGAATATTTAAGTGTAACATCCCATTGACAGAGGGGTGATTAGAGACAGAGCACAAGTTTCCACTGAACAAAGTTGAGGAAGGAACTTGGATGTGTTATTTTTTAAGGAACAGCTGTGGCATTTGTTTTAAAGATTATAGAAGGCCATGGAAAAACTCAAATCTGAATGACCGGATGAGATTTGATTTCTATTCCTTTTGAAAGCAGATTGTCATAACCACTGCACCACTTTACTTGTTTCCTAGTTGTCTTAGTTCATTAATCAGTTTTGAACTGTAGCATCATCCTTTTTTTTTTTTTATTAAAAACTACATGTTAATAGTATGCCAGGGTACAGAAACGTAGAACTATCATACTGGTCCAAAATAAGTGAACACCTGAAGGATCTGATGTGATTAGAAACTTCCTGGCAGATTAAAATGATGTGCTGAATCAGGAAAAGCACCTAGAACCTCTCTGAGCTATTCAGGCACGACACAAGACTCACCTTCACATCTTTACTTCCATCAGCAGCTCATCTACTGCCTTCCATACTTTACAGAAGTTCTCTTTGGTACATTGCGGGACTAGCACCCGTGAAAGAAAGTATGCTGTGGAGAAATGATTTGGCCGCAGAGTTGGGGATTATTTCCAGAATGAATTTTCACCCTGCAGTGCACACTTTGCTGCATTCTCCTAAAATGATTCAGCTTAAGTAAATGGAAATGGAAAAGGATCGTATGTTAAGGAGGCCTCACTCAGGGGAGTTCGGCCACCGGATTGCAAGTCCTTTTTTGTTGATGCCACTTTGGCGACTTGCGAGTGAATGGTAATGAAAATGATGATGAGCATAAGTAACTAAATGGATATGTTGATGCTTTGAGGCACTTAAAAGCAAAACAATCTCACCTTTGCAATTCTTACTTGGCCAGATGGTTTAATGAAATTGGACTGTTAATTGTTTTATGTTTCGTAACTTTGAAAATGCATGGTCTTTCATTTTTTTTCATTACAGGGCTTTATGTAAAATCTATTTATAAAATTTAAAATATTAAAGCCAAAGGTGAAATTTCTCACAATGTTCATTACAGTTGCTTCCAAATTATTACACAGAGGTCATAATTCAAAGTTACATGAGGAAATAAATAGCGGCTACCAGTTGGAGATGGGGTTGGTGGGGTGGTGGTGGTAGGAATAGGAACTTGGGAATTTTTTTTTTCCCCCTCCAGCTGTTGTTGGTTATATACGGAGTAGACTGCTGCTGAAACTGCAGTGAAATTTATTCAGATTATAGTAGCTGTCTATGATTGTAATGAAAATAATGGAGTTGTCTGAGAATATTAACCCATTATATCCCAGAATTTTTTTAGATTTTGATGAAATTTCATAACTACTACCCATATGGGTTAACAATCACATTATGAATGTTAATTTACGAGGGCAGCCTTAAATTTATAATTTTTTTTACGTATGATGTATCACACGATGGGCAGTAATGGCTAAAATTATTGAGATATGATACATCATACGATGGGCAGTAAGGGTCAGAATTCCTTACACAATTTTATCACAAGCAATATGTTGAATTTTTAGTGATTATCATTCGTTACACAAATAAGTGAAGGAAAAGTACAATAATATTGTAATGTTCATTTTATTTATATTTTAAGGTTACATTATTTATTTATATATTAAGCATGCGTGGCAGATTCATATATTGCAACCAACAAAATAACTATATTGCATTACATGAATAAAGTAAGATATTGTGATAATAAAGGACAAATGACAAAAATAATAGTGTATTTGACAACTTAGTCTTCTTAGCGCCGGTGATACAAAATGAAACATCACTTTGGATGGAGTCCCACATTGCATTTACACAGTGAAATTTTGTACATTTACCACATTGTCCATATCTTCTTTGCATACTCCACTCATTAATCACATATCAAATCTTGTGTCTTCTTGCACTTGTCACAGAAATCTTGGCCTCACACCTCTTGGCTTTTCAGTGTTAGGTGGAGTCAGAACTGAAAGTACAATATGTCTGGTAAATTCCAGTAAGCTTACATTATTATTTCGCTGCCGGTATAGGATCCACATGTTCACAACAGCACCATTTAGGCAGAACCTGTTCATTGGCCAGTATCATTTCTTTGATCTTATTCGAACCGCAGTATAGACTTCGTACATTGTCAGAAAGATCTACATCTCCCATGTAGCGATTATATTCCTGTACAAGGAAAAGCTGAGGTATGGAAACCTTCCTTCTTGATTCTCTATTCCACCTCTAGCGTACACCTTCATCCAGTACATTTGTCCCCGAGTCACTTGATTATTGTTGTTCCATCTTACAAGTGTGATAGAATTCTCTGTATCATGTAACACATGAGTAGTACCTCTTGGTGCCTTCTTTACAACTGGCATGCGTGCCTTATCCAAGCAGTCATTTCTCATGGTTCCTATGCATTTGATTCCATTTGAAGTATGAGATCAAGTAGGGACAAAGAGTTTAAGTAATTATCAATGTACACTCTGCTATTCTGAGTGATATAGCCCACACAGAACTTTTCAACTATAGAACGTCACAGTGTCTTATGGGGATCTCTTTGACTTGCTCCAACATATGGCTCAAATTTGATGAGATATCCATTAGGTGTAGCTAAACACCACCATTTGAAACCATAGTGATTTGGCTTGCCTCGTATAAACTGTTTCATAAAGTGGTGGCCATAATAAGGCTCCATGGCCTCATCCAAGGAGAAATTTGACCCTAGAGTCTCTATGATGTCTTGAAATTTCTTATTTAGATGTGAAATTAATACCGAACCTTACAAGTTTTCTTTTTGTAAATGCCATCATGACTTTTTGGGCAGCATATTTTACTGTCTCTCTCATCAGAATCTCAACCAAATCAGCATCAAAAACTTTACAAAAAAGATCCATTGGAATCAAGTTTGATGTGCGGAGATGTCCTATTATATCAGATGTAAGATAACGAGATACCTCTAATTTTTGTGCAGAGTCTAGCCTTTCTCCTATCCAGTGTCTTGTTTTCTTAACTCAGGATAGCGATTGTGATTTGGAACAGCAGGGATGTCCCTCTTGGGTGGGTAAAGATGTAACATTTTCAGCAAGGCCGTCAGTATTTACTGATCTTATATCTGCATTCAGTCCCAGAACCTTCTTCCCTAAACCAGCAACAATGGCAGGATGTCCTTCTGCATCAGTACCTGCATCATCTTTATCAGTGTCCTCACCATCTTTTGACAGAACAATAACAAAGCTCCTGATGTGTATCAACTATGTCAGACCAAGTTTCATCATGTTATTCTGTGAAGAACAGGATACCTAACACTTCTTCTAAGTCCCTCTCCTTTTCCAAATTGTATGTGAAATAAATTGGACCATCTGCAAGAAAATGACCCCTTACTGCCCACCGTATGATATTTCATACATAAAGATATAAGCCAGTACCATAATAAAGCAAATAAAGTACTCTTTTTCCAATTTGTGCTTATATATTGCATTTAAGTATTCAGATTACTAATCCATAAAAATATGAGCTAAATATGAGCTAAGTACTAGAACAAATGCTTTTCACCAGGAAATAAACAATCCTAATATCCACTGCTACTGTTATTTCCAACAATGGACTTTGAAACTAACAATCAAAACACAAAAGAAATATTTCAGTTGTTTGCCAAAGAGCTTCTGCAAACAAATGTGCCTGAGAAGAGCAAGCATATGATAAATCATACGCTGAGATAGAATGGGTTAAGAAGAGGTGTTCTGTTTGTGATGTGCTTCATTTTGTCAGTAAAGAGAATTACACCGTAACATGGTTGATCCGAAACATACTTCTTTCAGTTTTATATATGGCTCAAAGCATCATTAAATTTTGACAAAACTGAACAATATTTTTGATATTTCTCACAAAACTTTAGACGCCGTAATAATATAAACTAAGAAATCCAGATAGTGCATAGAATTGACTTTTTGTTTCTACAGATATATCAAAACCTGTATTGGAAACACCAAACCTTTTGGCAATACTGATAACTACTGCTACAGGTGGTCTGAGAATGAGAGAACTAGCTCACCCTGGGTGTATCCGGTTGCTAAGGAGTTTCAGAATTGTTTTATGAGGAGCCTCAACTTTTCTGAATACAGCAGCATATTAGAAGATTCTATAGAATCTGAAATCTATGTAAATACCATGGTATTTTAGTAACTATTTCACAGTGTGTATTATTCATTGAAGTCTTTTCCATCACTGGTACGTCTCAAAAAATTATGCAACAATAACAGTATGAATTAGTATGAACTGCTACTAACCACACAGAGGAGACAGGCACATTTAAAAGTAGATTGTTGTATAATACATAAGTCACACAAAATTTATCATTTTCCGTTTTGAGAGTAGCAGTGTGCTGCAATTCGAATCGTTATTCACTCCCGGATTTCCATTGTTTAGATGTATTCGACACATTGTTATAATACCATAGCAGAAAAGAATAACCAGACAAAGATGTGAAGGTGTTGAGATTTGTTCAGAAACATGTCAGAGTCACACACAGAATTTCTTAATGAGCCCTTCACAGATATTTTGCAAATGAATGTGAAATGAGCTTAGCCTTAGTGGCCTCATTTTAGTTTTATTATAACTTGTATTAACATGTTTATATAATACACTGTCTTGCAGGGGGGGGGGGGGGGGGAAGCTCACAGCTTTGTACATGTGCTCATCATTTGTTGTTATATAAATTATTAAAATCTCGGTCCTCTGTGATGGGGGTGGAATGGCCACCAGAAATCATTAGTGTTCTTTGTGTTTAGTGTTGTTACCAGGCCTGGTATGGCATACAAGGGGCATGAATGAAGTCAGATGTTAAGTCATCAGTGGATCATGTCTGACTGCAAAAAGGGAGGATTTTCGTGTCGTCCAGCAAGGTTTTCCTAACTCCTTCACATGTGTGCCTGCCATCCGAGAAAAAGTATCGAACTCCTTGCAAATTCTGTGTCATCCCATACCATTGCTTGGAGACTGTTGTTAACAAAACTATTCAAATGGCTGCGTTTGAATTTGTGTTGTGACCAGGAAATGTGGACTGCTGACGAATGGCATTGCATTATCTTCGGTGATGAATTGGGGTTCTAAACTAACCCAGATGCCCACGATTGTCGTGCGTGGTGGTGACCTGAGGAGAGTTCCGATACACCCAATCCTTTGGAGAGCTGTAACAGTGTTGCTCACGGTGTCACGGCATGGGAAATGTCAGGTATGACTTCAGATAACAGGTGACACTGACTGATGAAACTCTGATGGAATAATTTTATGTCACAACATTTTGCGTCGTCATGCGTTACCTTTCGTGCGACAATATTGCTGTGCCATTCTTCAACAGAACAGTGAACTGCCAGCACAGTGTCGAGGTGCTCTTGCAGCCAGCAAGATCCCCACGTCTGTCCTGGATAGTCTACGTGTTATGCAGGCTCAGGTGCCTTCTCCGTCCCTTTGCCAGTATCCAGGGTGTCGAGGACCAGTTACGACACCTGTGAGCCGCTCATCTCACGAGAGGATGCAACAGTTTTATGCCACTCTTTCCAACCAAATCGGTGCACATGTGCAGACCAGAGGAGTTACAATGTCCTACTCACATGTGGGGTTTTACTGCCAAGTTCTTTATAAATTTGATTCTATTTTGTAGTCACTGAAGTAGGGTCACATACCATCTGAACCTGTGAAGTTTCATTTTGTTTCCTCCTCCCCTTCAGGAAGCATCACTTTTTTGTCAGGCAGTGTAGTATTCCGTAACTCTGTCATTTTGATTTATTCGACCTGAATAGAATATCTGTAACCCTTAAGCAGAAATCTCAGTGGGTCTCCAGAACGTTATTCACCTACTATAAGAAAGTAACACACTCACAGTTTGGGGGTGAACAGAAAGTATCTCAGCTACATAAAATGTCACTTCCCTGTTGTCACAGGGTGCAAACCACCACCGCTGCTGCGCGATGGAGGAGTCAGTGTCGAAGCTCGCCAAGACGGCCCTAACAGCTACCGACACGGGACAAAGGCTATCTACAGCTGTGGGGTGGGGTTTCAGCTGTCACCACCTGGCAGTCACATTCGCTCTTGTCACGACGGTGTGTGGACGGGACTGGCTGCCACATGTGGTGAGTGACTTAACCGTATTTATGCTAGTGTGCCTACACTTTTTTACAGGTTATTGCAGTTTCACCTTCATTGTTGGAACCTGGGTTCCAGTGTTTCTCGGTGTTCCTTCACAACTCGGTTAGTGGAATGAAGTGCTTCTTACATTGGGAAGGTGCATCTAACATATTAATGTTTCCTATCCTAACAAGGAAAACTTCCTAAAAACTCTTTGGATAACAGAAAATTTTCTCTAGCTCATTGTGAAGTGTTTGTTTCTTCTTTGTGTTTATTAATTTTTCTGCGTCTGACTTTGTTATGGTTTCATGATACACGACAAATCTGATTTTATGTTTTTTATAGTAATCTTTCTTGTAGCTTTAAAGTATTTTTCTAATAAATCCACAGGTTCATCTCACATTTTTGAGTAGAGAACAGTATACTGTTTCAAGCTTAATTACTTAGTGTCATGTTTTTTGAGTCATTTTGCACGATAGATCGTAATGATGTAGAACGAGTCATTTTACATTCACACCACAAATTAATTTGTACATATGCTTACATTCGGAATGTTTGTAAGGTTTTTAATATAGTTTCTACCCACCACGTTTTACACATCACGGCAATAAAAATTATTCCACAGAGTAAAAGAAGGTATCGAGGGGAAACTTTCTCAGGCTAAGTGGTCAACAATTTTTGTTGCAGCATTGTCCATTCCTTTTTGTGCTAAGGACAACCTTAATGTGACGTAATCAATGCTATTTTTCCTTCTGTTATAGTAATTGTGTACACCATTGTTCCTTTCGAACTTTAGTGGATTATTTACAACAAGCTTCCTAAGGAAATTAATGTACTGTGAAGCAGCAGTCAGAATGCCCAACTCCTTAAAAAGATGTCTACAAGATTATCCTGTGTGAGTACCACACATTGTTGTCACAGCACCGTTTTCTCAACAATGAAGACTTTCTTTCTTAAAGATGAGTTACCCCAGAACTTTATTCATTATGACTTTATTGAATGAAAATATGCAAAATATGTCAACTTACTGATTTGTCTCTCCCCAAGAATTGTAATGACTCTTAGTGCAAATGTGGCTGAACTAAGTTGTTTTTGGAGTACCAAAATGTGCTTTTTCCAATTTAAATTCTCATCAAATTCGACACCTAAGATTTTTGAAGTTTCCACTGTATTTATTATTTCCTTGCCATGTGTTACACTTACCAGTGGTTTTGCAGTGCCAGTTGCTGACAACCATTGACTGTGAGAAGATGTGATCTCTACTGTCAAGATCTATATTGTGCTGATAGTAATAATTACAAATAACTCAAATCAAAAGCTTTATAACTGAGCCTACAATTAACATAATTAAAATGTTTAGTTATTTGTAAGTGTTGGTTGACAGTGATGTCATCTTCTCACTCTGGGGAGAAAGGAGAAATTTGGAAAAGCCATTGAAGTTCATGGAGAAGAAATGCTGATGACAATGTAATTCTTTCAAGGATGGCAAAGGACTTTGAAGAGCAGCTGAGCTTAATGGTTTGCATCTCAAAAACAGTTTTCAAAATTAATATCAACAAAAGTAAAACGTGGTTAATGGAATGTAGTTTAACTAAATCAAGTGATGCCAAATAAATTAGATTAGGAAATGAGACACTAAAAGTAGTAGATGAGTTTTGCCTTTTCGGCAACAAAATAACCACTTATGGCCGATGTAGAGAGGATATAATGACCAGAAAAAAGTTTACAGAAAAGAAATTTGTTAACATCCAATATAAATTTAAGTGTTACAATGTCTTTTCTGAAGTTATTGTCACACAGTTCATACAAAAAGAAGCTAGAACATTTAGAAATATGGTGCTACAGAAGAATATTGAAGATTATATGGAGATAGAATAACTAATGGGAGAAGTTTTGAACCAAGGACTGAAAAAAGAAATTTATGTCACAACTTTTCTAAAAGAAGGGATTAATTGATAGAGCACATCCTGAGGCATCAAGGGAACCTCAGTTTTATAATGGATAGAAGTGTGAGGTAAAAATTGTGGGAAACCAAGACTTTGATACAGTAAGCAGGTCCAAACAGTTGTAGGTTGTGGTTGTTATGCTGAGATGAAGAGGCTTGTTTGGTGCAGATAAGTATGGAGAGTTGCATCAAAGCATTCTTCATGCTGAAGAGCACAACAACCAGTCGCAGAGCAATTCAGTAAACCATTAAGTCAGAAGAACTACGAAAAACGAATACAGAGGGATTCATTGTTTTTTTTTCAAGAGTGTTCAGAAGTAATGTACATCCCAGAACCAAAAACTATATCTACATTGTAGCAGTGAAAATATCAAATACACTGAATGCAAATACTATTGACAGATACTGCTTAACTTTACGCACATTACAACTGAATGACTGTCATCTCCAATTTAATAATTAAGAAAATTTGTTCTACAAGTGAAACAAGAAGGGTTATTCTACTGCGAATACCATTTACATGTTCACTCACCAGATTTTATAACATTAAATAATAAAACAGCTGGTTATTTTTTGCGACCTATCTAAGGCATTTGACTGTGTGAAACACAGTATTCTCCTAGATAAATAAAAGTTTTATGGGATTGGTTGTATAGAAAACCAATGGATAATGTCATATCTAACAAAAAAATGCAGAAAGTAGCACTTAATAATTCAATCAATGTAGTCCCGTAAGATAATTCTGATTGGTGAAAAATCATGTATGGGGGTTCCCCACAGTTCAGTGTTAGGTCCAATATTGTTCCTAATATATGCAAATGATCTGTCTAATATACAACAAGCAGAACTAGTTCTTTGTGCAGATGACAGGTAGACAGAGAAAATGGAAAACAAAGTTCTTGAAAGTATCATTGACTGGTTTTCTGTGAATGGTCCTACCCTCAATTTTAAAAAAACAGAACATATTCAGTTCTGTGGCATGGTGAGTGTCAGCTTTCCTTCTCTGGTATTGTTACATTTATACAGAGGTTTATACAGCCTGTTGTTATTCAATAATACAATAGAGTTCAATAGTAAGTCAATAAGAAATGTAGTAGTGCAGTAGCTGTAGAGGAATTGTTATAATGTATTATTATATGAAGAGTGTTTTGTTCTTCTGTCTGCCAAATACGTCTCTATTCTTTCAGATATTTTCTTTCTTTCTTCAACTGAGATCACTCTTCCTGTAGCCCTTTTATTGATCTTCATTTGTAGCCTTGTTTGTGTGTCTTCCAGTATCTAGCTTTTTCGGTTTTTTAAGTCTAGTGTAATTTGGAGTTCTCTTATATCTTCCTTAATTTCTGTGATCCATTTAATGTTGCTCTTACGGTTCCACAATTTTTATATGTACAAAGAATGAAATATGCTTCTTCCTGATCATGCTCATTATTGGTTTTCTTGTAAACTGTTTCATTTGAAACTATTCTACAATGTTCGTTTGCCTGATATTGTTTATTTATGGATTTCCTAATTCTTCTTCTTTTTGTCTTTACTATTTCGTCAATTTCTGTTGTATCAGTAGTTTTGAAGATGGTTTCAGATGCATAAGTAGTGTAACTGTTTTATAATGTGTTAATTTTGCATGTATGGATAGGCTATTTTTTGTATCTTGCAAAATATTGTGAATCACACACTCAAATGCATCGGATAGGTCACAGAAAATACCAACTGGTGTTATTTTGTTCTGTAATACTTTTATAATTAGGCGAGTGAAAATGTACATCTACATCTACATTTCTACTCCGCAAGCCACCCAACGGTGTGTGGCGGAGGGCACTTTACGTGCCAGTGTCATTACCTCCCTTTTTTGTTCCAGTCGCGTATTGCTCGCGGGAAGAACGACTGTCTGAAAGCCTCTGTGCGCGCTTAAATCTCTCTAATTTTACATTCGTGATCTCCTCGGGAGGTATAAGTAGGGGGAAGCAATATATTCGATACCTCATCCAGAAATGCACCCTCTCGAAACCTGGCGAGCAAGCTACACCGCGATGCAGAGCGCCTCTCTTGCAGAGTCTGCCACTTGAGTTTGCTAAACATCTCCGTAACGCTATCACGGTTACCAAATAACCCTGTGACGAAACGCGCCGCTCTTCTTTGGATCTTCTCTATCTCTTCCGTCAACCCGATCTGGTACGGATCCCACACTGATGAGCAATACTCAAGTATAGATCGAACGAGTGTTTTGTAAGCCACCTCCTTTGTTGATGGACTACATTTTCTAAGGACTCTCCCAACGAATCTCAACCTGGTACCTGCCTTACCAACAATTAATTTTATATGATCATTCCACTTCAAATCGTTCCGCACGCATACTCCCAGATATTTTACAGAAGTAACTGCTACCAGTGTTTGTTCCGCTATCATGTAATCATACAATAAAGGATCCTTCTTTCTATGTATTCGCAATACATTACATTTGTCTATGTTAAGGGTCAGTTGCCACTCCTTGCACCAAGTGCCTATCCGCTCCAGATCTTCCTGCATTTCGCTACAATTTTCTAATGCTGCAACTTCTCTGTATACTACAGCATCATCCGCGAAAAGCCACATGGAACTTCTGACACTATCTACTAGGTCATTTATATATATTGTGAAAAGCAATGGTCCCATAACACTCCCCTGTGGCACGCCAGAGGTTACTTTAACGTCTGTAGACGTCTCTCCATTGAGAACAACATGCTGTGTTCTGTTTGCAAAAAACTCTTCAATCCAGCCACACAGCTGGTCTGATATTCCGTAGGCTCTTACTTTGTTTATCAGGCGACAGTGTGGAACTGTATCGAACGCCTTCCGGAAGTCAAGGAAAATGGCATCTACCTGGGAGCCTGTATCTAATATTTTCTGGGTCTCATGAACAAATAAAGCGAGTTGGGTCTCACACAATTGCTGTTTCCGGAATCAATGTTGATTCTTACAGAGTAGATTCTGGGTTTCCAAAAACGACGTGATACTCAAGCAAAAAACATGTTCTAAAATTCTACAACAGATCGATGTCAGAGATATAGGTCTATAGTTTTGCGCATCTGCTCGACGACCCTTCTTGAAGATTTGGGACTACCTGTGCTCTTTTCCAATCATTTGGAACCCGTTCCTCTAGAGACTTGCGGTACACGGCTGTTAGAAGGGGGGCAAGTTCTTTCGCGTACTCTGTGTAGAATCGAATTGGTATCCCGTCAGGTCCAGTGGACTTTCCTCTGTTGAGTGATTCCAGTTGCTTTTCTATTCCTTGGACACTTATTTTGATGTCAGCCATTTTTTTGTTTGTGCAAGGATTTAGAGAAGGAACTGCAGTGCGGTCTTCCTCTGTGAAACAGCTTTGGAAAAAGGTGTTTAGTATTTCAGCTTTATGCGTGTCATCCTCTGTTTCAATGCCATCATGATCCTGGAGTGTCTGGATATGCTGTTTCGAGCCACTTACTGATTTAACGTAAGACCAGAACTTCCTAGGATTTTCTGTCAAGTCGGTACATAGAATTTTACTTTCGAATTCACTGAACGCTTCACGCATAGCCCTCCTTACACTAACTTTGACATTGTTTAGCTTCAGTTTGTCTGAGAGGTTTTGGCTGCGTTTAAACTTGCAGTGAAGCTCTCTTTGCTTTCACAGTAGTTTCCTAACTTTGTTGTTGAACCACGGTGGGTTTTTCCCATCCCTCACAGTTTTACTCGGCACGTACCTGTCTAAAACGCATTTTACGATTGCCTTGAACTTTTTCCATAAACACTCAACATTGTCAGTGTCGGAACAAAAATTTTCGTTTTGATCTGTTAGGTAGTCTGAAATCTGCCTTCTATTATTCTTGCTAAACAGATAAACCTTCCTCCCTTTTTTTATATTCCTATTAACTTCCATATACCTATTAACTTCCGTATTCCATGTAAATGGGATTGTCAGGAGAGCAATTATTGTGAAATTCAAACTGTGATGTACTGAGAATATTATTGTTGCTCAAATGGGATACTATTCTAGAACACATCATCTTCTCAAAATTTTTGGAAAATGTCGGTAGAAATAAAGATAGCAAATAAATTGAAATTAAGATAACAGAATGGAATAAAAAATTATAAATGTTAATCTGATTTCACATAGGTGGGAAAGACATCGGTGTTATTGTTGATATTTGTCAGATAGTAATGAAGTTCACCTGGCTTATCTTCTTAATGCTTGACTGATTGTGAAGAAGACATCTGCCAAGTTTGACTCTCAGTGAAATAAATACTCAGTAAATTAATTTCCCGAGTGAATGTAAAAGGGCTCATCCCACGAGTAGTTTCAAGACTTTATTTACAGTACTGATTATTGTGACCATGACCAACTGATCACAAAGTATCTGAACTTTCGTCACAAGAAACAGTCATTCTCACTGTCTGTCACCTTTCAGTGTCGTTTCATCACTCATACGGCCTATATTGATTTGCACACTTTGCGTTGTTGTTCCCAGTGCTTTACAAAGGCAGCCATCTTGCTGAAAGAAGGGATTGAAATCAAACTAGCATACTTAGCCTATGCAGACAACATCTGTTTACCCTCTAGGTCGGAAGAGGAGTCGGAGCAAATGACCAAAGCACTAAAGGAGGCTCCCAGCAAATTTGGGCTAAACATAAACGAAGCCAAGACAGAGTACCTCGTTACGACGCGTGGTCATTGTCACTGCTGATCATCTACAATTACTGCAGGTTGGGGACCATTCCTACAAGAAAGTGCAAGAATTCTAATACCTAGGGTCACTTTTCACTGAGAACTCATCATGTGAAACAGAGATCAATGCCAGAATACAAGCAGTAAACCGATCTTACTACAGCCTAGCACAACTGCTTCGGTCCAAATATCTCTCCAGACAGTTCAAGATTCGACTGTACAAAACCCTGATCCAGCCTGTTGTTCTATATGGCTGTGAGACATGGAGTATCCGGAAACAGGACTTCCATAAGCTTCTTGTTTTTTGAGAGAAAAGTGCTTCGGAAGATCTTCGGTCCGGTTCTGGATGCAGATACAGGGGAATGGAGGATCAGACACAACCAAGAGCTTGAGGAACTATACCAGCAGCACAACATAGCAGGAACTGTCAAAGCCAAACAAATGCAGTGGACCGGCCATGTGGCCCGGATGGAGGATCACAGATGGCCTCGGAAGCTCCTGGATTTCACACCTACAGGAAAGAGACCGCCAGGGAGATCCAAGAAGCGTTGGAGGGATGGACTCCATGAAGATTTAAACCAAGTGTCAATAGATGTGGACGAATGGCGGATAGCAGCAAAGGACAGAATACAGTGGAGGAGGAAACTTGTAGATGCGTGCGGTCCACTGGGCCTGATCACGTATTAGTAGTAGTAGTAGTAGTAGTAGTAGCAGGAGCCATCTTGCTGGCTTAGTGTTGCTTCCAATGCTGCATACCACTCTATTCTGTGTCCAAATGGTGCCTTTCATTTATTTCAGATACTTTCTATATAGTATTGTGGTGTTACATTCCATGTGCAGAAAAACGTTTTACTTCCCAGTATAAGTTTTATTTATTTGTTTATTGTGAAATTTTTCAATTTTGGTCATAGATTTTAATTCTCATTCTCCTTTTTATTTTTCTGTATTCATCTTGTGCTTGTTGTCCTTTCTTCTATGTCTTGTACTCCATGACCGAGCAAGATGGTGCTCTGGGTAGCCCACTGGACTCTGGTTTAGGAGGACTGTGGATCAAATCCGCATCCGGCCATCCAGATTTAGGTTTTGTGTGATGTTCTTAAATTGTTACAGCCAAATGCGAGAACATGGCCAGTTTCCTCCTCCATCTTTGAAACATTCCAGGCGTGTGCTCTGTCTCTAATGGCGTCAATGTTGATGGGATGTTAGATCCTAATATTAGTTTGCTCTTGTACCTAGTGTGATGCTTTGTTCCTGACCAGTAATACCAGAGTCTTCATAGATATTTGTCTTTTCCACTTTCACCCAGATTTCTCCCCAACTTTTCCATATGCCAAGTTCATGATCTGTCTCCATCAAACTTGTCATCAACAGGACATCTGACCCTGATCTTCTTTCATTCTGATTCCTAATACAGAGGTTTTGTGACAAACTGATGACCCTCCTCTTGCACCAAAATACCATCGAGGTCCTGAAATGAAGTTTTACAGGTGCTACATAATGAATACTTCCCACTGTCTTGAACTGTTGGAAATGTTGCACTCTAAATCACCTTGTAGATCCACTTGTGCTTGACAGCATTGAGATCCATTTACATTATCCCCTAATGCCATGTCTTTCTTGTAACAGGTCCATAACCACATCTTGTGACTAATCGTGGCTATAAATAAAACAGGGTACTGCATCAGTCTCTTGTCCATTTCAATGTTTCATAGGTTCACACCAAAGCCATCAAGTGGAGAATTTGCAGTTAAACGGTAATGTGTTCTTACAGTTAAAGCAGAACTAGCTGCTTTTAAGTACACATTGCTGTTGCATAACATGTGTTTTAATTATAAAAAAAAAGAAAAGGCACACTTATGACCAGCAAAAGGTGTAAAATAACCTGAGTATGCTGAATAAACACAATTCTTTACACTGGTAATGAGAATGTAAATACTATAGTCTCCACCAAAACAGGTTGAAAAATGTGGTGGCACAATAAATGATTCATTAATGCAAAAACTATTTTATTTATATGTATTTGTATTTAACCAGCCTTCAGTAAAGTTAGGCGTTACAGCACAGTAATCAAACTGAATGTCTTTATGGAGCAGAAACTTTAATTTGAAACAGAAATAGGGGTATTGAAGAAATTTGAAAGAAAGGAAGATTATTAGGAAAATATTAGGCCCCAAAATTACTGATAGAGAAACTTTCATCCCCTCTCCTTGGCCATTCGTTGCCTACCTCTCCCTGTACATCTTTCCTGCACTTCTCTGTATGTCCTTCCTAAACCATCTGTCTGCACATCTCCTTTGCCCCTTTCCATGGTGTCAACCTTTTCTTCCTCCTCCACACACTCGGCCTCTTTCCTCCTCCCTCACTCTGCCCTTCCTCTCCCTCATCTATCCCTACTCTCCTTTCCCCTTCTCTCCATTCTTCCCCTCCTGGCTCCCTCATTACCTACCCATTCCTACATCCGGGCTGATACTACTCATAACACAGCATGCCTGTCATGCAGGGCAGTGTACACATTGGTGTCTGGGATACCATTTCTTGCCCTGGAGCATCGGCTACCATATAAAGCAAGTTGATAAGCATGCCTATCATGAAAGGGGCTGAGAATAATGTATAATGTGTGGGCTGCTGTGCTCAGCGGGTTGATTAAGCAGCCTTTACCCTCCATACACAATATGGCTTTCATGCAGGGCAGCCTTTATGATAAGGGATGGAAAAAGATATCTTTGCCCGTATCTCCACTACTGTCGAAGCTAGGATTTTATAATCATGTCCTGTCGTGCAGTGTGCTTTTATTGCTCCCCACCATTGATTCATCCCTTTAGTGTATTTTCTCAAACATCTCGGACAGTATTTTTCAAAATTTGCACATGGACCCGCCTGATTCAACTGCCACGTTTGCATCTTTGGTAACTACTTTTGGTGCTAGGGATTCTCTTCCTGCTATATTTATGTTGGACGGCAAGCGCATGTGGTAAATACAGCAAAAATAAATTGTAAAATACATATTCTTGCACATTCATTCATTTCACAAGTCTAATTTCCTACTTCCGATACTTTTTGGTGCTTTACATTTGTCACACGACACGTCAACTTCGACTGCAAGTGCCCTCTTCCTACACTGTGCAGTTTCGAACGGGTGCCCGCCACCACCGTCGGTGGCCGACGGCTACCACGTGCTCGAACCCCTGAGCCCTGCTGCAGTGCCGGTGGTGCCGCACACCGACCACGAGGGGCGGATCGTGGTGAGTGTGGAGCAGCGAGTCCACTACAGCTGCAATGTGGGCTACACTCTGCAGGGGCCGGCAAGCCTCCAGTGCCTCGCATCGGGCCAGTGGAATCCTCGCCAGCCTCCCAAGTGTGTGCGCCAGTACGGACCGCCCACAGAGCCTCCGCCACCACCACCTCCGCCTCTGCCTGGTATGGATATGGATGCCGACAAAGAAAGAATTTCAGCACGTAAGTTTTTTTTTACGTAGTCTTCAGCTCTTTTGTGCACTTAAGCTTCTTCTTTGTTTCTGTGATCATGGTGCTATTTATTTTATAGTCTTTGAGAATTAGTTTGGTTTCATTTGACCCTAGTTCTGGTATATTCTATGTGACCACATCTAGTGTATCCATTAATCCTACATTGATGTCATTATTCATTTTTTTATGTTGTGGAGTAGCATTTTTAATAGACAGAAAATGGAGAGATAAAATAAGTTATTGTGTAATAAATGGAAAATGCTTAGCAATAAGATTAAAATTTGACACCGTAAGATTAAAATTCAACAGGGTACATCTAACAGTAATAGGAACTAATGACCAGAGGAAGAGAAGAAGAAAGAAACAGACCTTTACTGTGAAGAACTTAAGAAATGTCTAAATAAGAACCAGGTAATTTTAACAGGAGATTTAAATGCTAGACTTGAAAAAGGGCCAATTGGTATCTACTAATAGGAAAGTTTCTACAAATCAGAATGGATCAAAACTAAGGGAAATTGTAACATTTAATGAATTGAAAGTAAAAAGACACCTGCTTTAACAAGAAAAACATTCACAAATTTGCATGATATGCTCGAGTTTACTGTTCGTTAATACATTCTGTAATAATTAATCAAAAGTTATATCCAAGCATAATAGACACTTGGGTATATAGATATATATACAGACCACTACCTTGTAAAATCAAAATGCTGGCTATGGTCAAGGTGAAAAAAGCAGTTGATAAAAAAAAACTAATGATCAAAACTCTTGTGTTATCTCATTCCCACTGTAGAGTCTTGTACCTTGGGAAGCAAGGAGAGAATGTTGTTTGGTGGCTGGTATCCTCTTTCTACAACACAGCTGCACTGTATTGACAGGGTTCTTTATTTATCAGAATAGAAAGCTACATATCTTTACGCTACTCCATGTGTTGTGGTACAAGCCCGATCTGTAAAAGTCCACTTTAGCCTGACTGTAGATGAAGTACAAGTCCCACTATACGCACACCTCTGGTTGCTAGGTACTGTCTGACTGCAACTGCAACTGGACTGTCTGTCTGTGACTGACGGGGCCCTCCGGTTCATGGCGCAAATCTAAATACTGGCAGTCGAGAGGGCGTTGGCAGTGGGCAGTGTGTGGCATGCGAGTCTGTCTTTGGCCTCTCTCCTGATACGTGTGCTCGATTTGGTGACTACGATTGAACTTCTTGCAACCTCTTCGCTGACCAGTGTGGTGGCGACAGGTTACGCCAGTACACTCCTCCTTCCTGAAATGCCATGTTGTTGTAGTGTAGTGAGGCTGTGAACAACAGTGTGGAGGAATGTAGGACCATGGACGTAGAGATGAGCTGGGAGCCGTAGATGTGGAGGACAGTGTACTCCCGACCGTACCTCGCCATTTGGTTTGCGATGCAACACGAACATCCTCCAGAAAACTGATGTCTGGGCACACGTCCAGGCCTGAGGGCGCATCCCGGGCTGATGACGGCGATGGAGGGTCCATGTCCGTTGAGTTGGCAAACGGAGACAGTGGGGATGAGGGGACATTGTCCATCTGCTCCTCCTGGGGTGCCTTGGTGGCTGAGTGGGCAGCTGCAAAGGCCGAGCAGTCCCAGAAGGCCTGAATCTGGAGAAGGAAAACAGCAGAATCAGAGGCAAATGACACACACGAATTTGGTTCTGGTGGCGGTGCTGCAAACTATCGAGACTGGCAATCGATTATATAAAAAATCCAATGCATTCCTGGATTACGCCTCTTTCCCAGTGCCCACGGTTGCCAAAAACCCTGAAAAGAACAAGATCGCACAGTGCAAAGCGATACTTGTGGACCATTGGCGGTGCCAGATGCCGCGGTGGGTGTGGCTGCGTCTGATGGCGGCGGCCGTGTAGAAGTTCTGCCAGTGATGCGTTGTCCGATGCAAGTACTTCTGGCAAACATTCTATGCATAATATGAAGAACAATGCTCGGATGGTGCTAGGTGATGTGGTAGAAGCCATAGGCACTGCAAATGGGAACTTGATAAGAGTCTACCACTATGAGCCAACGATTGTTTCAAAATGGCCCTGCAAAGTCTATGTGCACTCGTTGCCATGGTGATTGAGTCTTAAGCCAAGCTAAGAATGTTTTTGACGGAGCAGATTGGTTCTCCGTGCGCATGTGTCCCTGTGCCGTCACTCTGTAGGAATCAGCATGGGTTTCGAAAAAGATGGTCGTGTGAAACCCAGCTCGCACTATTCGTCCACGAGACTCAGAGGGCCATAGACACGGGTTCACAGGTAGATGCCGTGTTTCTTGACTTCCGCAAGGCGTTCGATACAGTTCCCCACAGTCGTTTAATAAACAAAGTAAGAGCATATGGACTATCAGACCAATTGTGTGATTGAATTGAAGAGTTCCTAGATAACAGAACGCAGCATGTCATTATCAATGGAGAGGTGTCTTCCGAAGTAAAAGTGATTTCAGGTGTGCCGCAGGGGAGTGTCGTAGGACCATTGCTGTTCACAATATACATAAATGACCTTGTGGATGACATCGGAAGTTCACTGGGGCTTTTTGTGGATGATACTGTGGTATATCGAGAGGTTGTAACAATGGAAAATTGTACTGAAATGCAGGAGGTTCTGCAACGAATTGACGCATGGTGCAGGGAATGCAATTGAATCTCAAAGTAGACAAGTGTAATGTGCTGCGAATACATAGAAAGATAGATCCCTTATCATTTAGCTACAAAATAGCAGGTCAGCAACTGGAAGCATTTAATTCCATAAATTATCTGGGAGTACACATTAGGAGTGATTTAAAATGGAATGATCATATAAAGTTGATCTTGGTAAAGCAGATGCCAGACTGAGATTCATTGGAAGAATTCTAAGGAAATGCAATCCGAAAACAAAGGAAGTAGGTTACAGTACGCTTGTTCGCCCACTGCTTGAATACTGTTCGGCAGTGTGGGATCCGTACCAGATGGGGTTGACAGAAGAGATAGAGAAGATCCAACAGAGAGCAGCACGCTTCGTTACAGGATCATTTAGTAATTGCGAAAGCGTTACGGAGATGATAAATAAACTCCAGTGGAAGACTCTGCAGGAGAGATGCTCAGTAGCTCGGTACGGGCCTTTGTTACAGTTTCGAGAGCATACCTTCACCAAAAGTCAAGCAGTATATTGCTCCCTCCTACGTATATCTCGCGAAGAGACCATGAGGATAAAATCAGAGAGATTAGAGCCCACACAGAAGCATACCGAGAATCCTTCTTTCCACGAACAATATGAGACTGGAATAGAAGGGAGAACCGATAGAGGTACTCAAGGTACCCTCCGCCACACACCGTCAGGTGGCTTGCGGAGTATAGATGTTGATGTAGAGTAGATGTAGATCCGTTCAGTGTGGGGGGTCCATTTCCTGCCAAGTACAGTGCCAGCGTGCTAACTGTTTAGTGTGAACAATTTCCCAATGTCCTTGCTGGAACAATAGCAACATATCCTTTTGCAACACTTTGGGAACAAGCACACGCGATTGTCTACTGTCCATTTGAACTAGTCACACCCCATTCAACTGAAAGGTTATGCCGATGTGCAAAATATCGGCACACGACTGAGTTCTGGACACTGTTCAATCAATGAGTCCAAGATGTGTGAATGTAATGCAACAAAATCTTGAGATCTGGATCTGCTTCCTTGGCCTGTGCTATTTTTCTGTAGTGCAAGGGAAAAGATTCCAGAAATACAGAGTCCTGCGCATAGATTTGGCAACAAGATGCAGCTGATGCATCAAAATCAGAGTCTGAACCAATTGGAACTGAGATAGGGTGTCTGCATTGCCACGCTTTGCCGTAGGTCTGTACACAATTTTATACTGATAGTGCGAAAGCAACAAAGCTGAGCATTGCAATTTTTGAGCATTGCGTGTGGGAACCGGTTTTGATCGATGAAACAAGGACTGCAAAGGCTTATATCTGTCACTAAATAGAACTTGTGACCATACAAATATTGATGGAATTTTGTCACACCATATACAATAGCGAGAGCTTCTTTCTCAGTTTGAGAATAACTGCACTGAATTTGAGTTAACAACTTTGAGCAAAAGCGACAGGTCTGTCTTGTGCACCAATTCTGTGCGAAAGCACAGCGCCAATTCCTGAGGAAGATGCATCTATTTGCAAAACTACTGGCTTGGCAGGATCAAAATGCACTAAACATCTGTCACTAAGCAAAGCATTTTGAGTTTCTGAAACGCATCTTAACAATGTACAGACCACACAAAAGGTACGTTTTTGTGACGCAAACAATGCAATGTAGACACGATCTGAGCAACATTCGGTGTGAACCGAATGTAGTATGTCATCTTGCCTAGTACTGACTGCAGTTCAAACACATTGCGAAGAACAGGCAGGTCCCAGATGGCAAGCAAATAGGATTGGAGGGTGTGCACACACTGATTATAACATGACCTAAGCACTGTAGTTCAGTTTGAAAAGCCAGACAGTGTGGCCGTGCGGTTCTAGGCGCTTCAGTCTGGAACCGCGTGACCGCTACGGTCGCAGGTTCGAATCCTGCCTCGGGCATGGATGTTTGTGATGTCCTTGGGTTAGTTAGGTTTAAGTAGTTCTAAGTTCTAGGGGACTGATGACCATAGATGTTAAGTCCCATAGTGCTCAGAGCCATTTTTTTTTTTTTTTTTTTTTTTTTTTTTTTTTTTTTTTTTTTTTTTTTCCAGTTTGAAAAAAGTCACACTTTTCGAGATGACACGTGAATCCTGCTTCTAACAACACTTGTAAAAGAGTACACAAATTGGCAATGTGTTCCTCTGGTGTACAAACTGAGATGACAATATTGTCAAGATAGTTTGAACAAAATGGCACTTCAGCAGTCAACTGTTCCAAATAATGTTGAAAAATGGTGGATGGGGTAGCAATGACGAAGGTCAGTACTTGGACAGTCCTAAGTATGTATTTACAACAAATGCTTTCTGTTCGTAATGAGACAAATAGTTTGTTGGAACATCACTGCACAGCACCAGGACGAGGAGGCGGCACAACCTTAATCTTACTTGTGTCAGCACCTGTTGTAGGTTTGGAAAACACAACGTTCACTGCATGTGCATGAGCCTGTTTTTTCTGGGAGCGGGGCAAAATTGGAGTTTTTGTGGCATTGCAAACAAACTGCTTGGACGTGGCCCTTTTTTTCCACACACATAACACTTTGCATTACCTGATGGACAATGCTGTCTTTTATGACAAGCGAAACATCCAGGCCAAGTCTTCACTAAATTAACTGGCCTACTTGCATGTCCACATGGCCATCTGCGCAGCTGTGTACGCACTCGTTGTTGTGGCTGCTGGGGCGGTCATGAGTGAGGGGGCAACTCAACCCGACAAATCTGGGCCTGGTCAAACTTATTGGCCACTATGGCACCCGAATCGTGTTGCTCTAATACTTGCAATGCTTGAGCAAGTGATGGATCAGAGTACTTCAGGATCTTTTTTTGTATACTACTATCTGGGGCATGGAATGTAATTGCATCACATATCATTAAATCATTGTTAAAATTCCACAACTACACTTAAATTTATACTTTCTAGTCATACTTGTTAGTTCTGTATACCACTGACTGTACAGCTGTTCTGCCTTTTTCTGCAAGCAAAAAAACTGATATCTGGCTCCAGTTACTTGGACTTGTTGGTCATAATATTGAGTTGATGCAGCGATTACTTCGTCGTAGCTGAGTTCATTGGGAGACAGGGTTGGGAACGAACAGTCTTTGTATTAACATGAACACTGGGGACCTGCAATCGAAAGGAAGTATTGTAGCTTTACAGTACCTTGAACTCGATGGACTTCACAATGTGCTTGGAACTGTGTCAGGTATTCAAGCCATTCTCTTCGGAGTCGTTAAATTTCCGGAACGGTGTTATGCTGGTCGGTGGCACTTGTTGAGCTGATTTGTTGGTCTGTTGTGCGGTTGACGCAGCTTGTGCAGCCAGAAGTTGTTGTACCATCATCAGTAAGGTAGCAATTCGTTGGTTCTGAAACTGAAAAGCTTGTGTTAGATCCATCACATTGGCCATCTGTGACTGAGGCACTGGGGTAGGGGGTGGAGGAGGTAGGGCAGCCATGGTTTACAGAAATATGTTATAGCAAAAAGCAAGCAAAGCCTCTGAAAAGAGAAATTTGATTAGTTCTGCAGCTCCCCTCCTGGAATACATGCAAGAACACAACAAAAAACTAGCAAACTGGTCACTGCTGCAAGCTAAAACACAAGAGAAGAAAGCAAAATCTGCTTCTGCACCGAGTTATCCTTGTTGCCACTTTTGTATCGTCTCGTTACCACTGTAGAGTCTTGTACCTTGAGAAGCAAGGAGAGGATGATGTTTGGTGGCTGGTATCCTCTTTCTACAACACAGCTGCACTGTATTAACAGGGTTCTTTATTTATCAGAACAGAAATCTACTTATCTTTACACTAGTCCATGTGTTGTGGTACAAGCCCGTTGTGTAATAGTCCACACCACTACAGGTGAAGTAAAAGTCCCACCATATACACAACTCTGGTTGCTAGGTACTGACTGTCTGCAACTGCGACTGACTGTCTGCAACTGCGACTGACTGTCTGCAACTGCGACTGACTGTCTGCAACTGCGACTGACTGTCTGCAACTGCGACTGACTGTCTGCAACTGCGACTGACTGTCTGCAACTGCGACTGACTGTCTGCAACTGCGACTGACTGTCTGCAACTGCGACTGACTGTCTGCAACTGCGACTGACTGTCTGCAACTGAGCTGACTGTCTGCAACTGAGCTGACTGTCTGCAACTGAGCTGACTGTCTGCGACTGACCGGTCTCTCCATTTCACAGCGGCGATCTAAATATTGGTGGTCGAGAGGACATTGGCAGAGCATGGCTTGTGAGTGTGTCTTTGGCCTCTCTCCTGATAGGCACGCCTGATTCAGAGCCTATTATCAAACTTCTTGCAGTGTCTTTGCTGACTGGTGTGCTGGCGACAGCTTACACCAGCGCAGAAACAATTTAAACAAAAGATTTAAGGTATATCAGTTGCAAGAAGAGAGCTTGAGAATTCTTTAACGCGAGAGACTCAGACAGCTGCTCAGTGAAATAGTGAAGACATAAACGAAGAATGGTCTAGTATTAAAAACACAATAAAACAGATAGCAAATGAAATGCTGGGTGTAAAACATAGGCCCAGTCAGAAAAGAGATTTAAAAATATGAACGGAAGCGACACATGAATACATAAAAGATAAACAAAAAGCATACAATGAGTACTTACAGAAGAAATGATTAGAAGCTAAAGAGCAGTACCATCGGAAAAGAAATGAAGGAAAAGCAGCACTAAGATCAGTACACAGTACATCGTAGAACACTTTTATTAACAGAGTCGAACAGGATATCCATGGGAGACAAGAAGTAGCATACAAATTAATGAAATGCCTAAACAAAGAAGAAGGAAATACTGTAAATCTAAATTTAATACAAGCACCTGACAGGATGACACATTATAAAGAACAGACACAATGCAGAAATCAGAGAAGCAGATAAAAAAGAACAACTGCAAGGAATAGACTACACCAAACTGACGGAATTGAAGATGGTTAATTAAAAAAAAAGCAACGAAGAAACCGAAAATCACCAGGACTAGATGGAATAAATACGAAACTGATTAAACATGGAAGAATAAACTTCAAGTTAAAAATGCTACATCCCTTTAACATGTTGGGTAAAATATGAGATACAAGTATAACAATAGATTAGAAATGCAAAAGAAGTAATACATTTAACTGTAGGGGTAAAGTATTCTGAATATTATTTACAAAATCTGCAGTAAAATAATAAATGAAAGCCTACATAATACCTTGGCTGTAATTTTAATGGAGAAACAAGCTGGTTTCCAAAGAGGAAGATGGTGTACAGATAATGTTTCTGCTCTGAAATAAATAATTCAAAAGAGACAAGAGATTTGTGGGTATGAAAAAGCACTTGACAAAATTCTTAGAGACAAACTATCGGCAATAAATGTAAAAAGAGGACTTCCTGAACATCTGATGCAAGTCACAAAAAGCCTATGTGCGAACACCAGAATTAGAATTGATGCAGGTACAGAGATAACACCTGAGATCGAAGGTGTAAAACAAGGATGTAGCTTGTCATTATTCAATATCTGTACAAGTGACATGATCAGCTTATGAAAAAGACACGGAACATCATCAGGCGTAGATATCGGGAGTAATAAAAATATTAACAAGATGTTAATCAAACAGTGGAAACTTTAGGCAGCAATATCAACAATGTAGGAAAAAGACAGATTACTACTACTTACCATAATGAAGACACGTCAAGCTGCAGACAGCCACAATTAACAGAAAACTAACGTAAATCTCTCGGCCAGTCTTCATCAGTAGAGGAGAGACACACACGCACAGACCATTCACACACAGAAGCAAGCACACCTCACACACACACACACACACACACACACACACACACACACAGTGATTGCCAGCTCCAGCACCTCTGGCCCGAGATGCTGGTGTTGGCAACCATGTTTGTGTGTGAGGTGTGCTTGGTGGTTTGTCTGTGTGTGATGTGTGCTTGGTTGTTTTTCTGTGTGTGATGTGTGCTTGGTCGTTTGTGTGAAAGGTCTGTGTCTCTCTTTTACTGATGAAGGCTGTGGCCGAAAGCTTTACGTATGTGTCCTTTGTTTTTGCGTGCCTGCACCTTAACATGTCTTCTTAACAGTAAATAGCAATCTGCCTTTCTGCATTGTTAGCAAGATGTTATTTGCTGATTATAAAGTCGTCATACAAGACAGAGAAGATGAATTACAAAGGGCATTGCATAAACTAAATTAGATAAGTGCAATCTACAATCTTACTATATCTATAAATAAAACTAAAACCATGGCCTCTTTAGTCTTTATCCAATATGAACAAAACTTGTCCTCAATAATAAACCAATAGAACAGGTATCCCATTTGAAGTATTTAGCATAACATATATAATCATGATATGGATGTACAAAAAAAACTAATACTTATCAGTGTGTATGTAAACAATAGGAACATTTAAAAGGAAAACAGGAAAAGAGAGAGACAATTGAAATTTTGTATTCATGGTAATTTGTACTTTATTATATGGGGCAGAAAGTTGGATGCTGAGAAGAAAGGTCTGTGGCGGTTAGAAGCATCAGAAATGAAATTTCGAAGATCTGTGAAAGGCTGCAAAAGGGAAGACAAAATTAGAAATGAACTAATAAGGGAAGAATTAGGAATGCAACCGATAACACAAAAGGGGATCCACTACAAAGAAAAATGGAAAGAACATGTACTTTTTCTGTCACCACATAGGAAATAACAAGGCAACAGTAGTGGGAGAAGACGAAGGATGAGATTTTGAGACCAGAATGGGCCCTGGGCCTAATGCTGGAGGGGCAGCAGAAGGAGAAGAAAATATATAGCAGGTTTACTGGCTGATTGTACATCATTAGACACCGTTTACGTGTTACTGAGGTATGCATACAAGAAGGCAGATTGTGGCGCGACGTAGTGTGACGAGGGTCTGTATAGGACATGATGATTCCCTGGCGCCTTAACACAAGTCCTATCATCCTGTCCCTCGATTCACTTCCATATGATGCTGTGCCTGTGTTTGATACTTCATTTGGCCAGGAATAATCTCATTGCCTGTGCAAGTCTATTTCTTTTATCCTCATCACTTTGTCCATTATGTATTACTTTTGTTTCTGTGATAGCAGAATTCCTTCACTTCATCTAGTATGTGTTAACTAATTTCAGTGTGCATATCTTATTTCTGCTACCCCTTATTACTTTAGTCCTTGTTTGGATTGCTCTCTGTCTGTATCCTGTGCTCCATATACTGTTCATTCTATTCAACAAGTTTCACAGTTCTTCCTCACTTTCACTGAGCACAGCAGGATCATTGGAAAATCTCACCATTGATACCTTTTCACTCTGAAATTTAATTCCATTCTTGAAACTCTACAAACATTAATTTAAGGTAGCTGGAAGTTCAGGAATTTTTTATTGCTTGTAGCTATTGACTAAGGATGTACTGGCGAACATTCTGCACAGCAATACACAAAGGATAACTTTTGACAGCCTAAAGCACTCATCACGTGGAACATATTTCTAATTGCAAAGTGTGCTGGATGTGGTATCTTTTGTGGTGGCTACACAATCTGAAGTGACGTGCCTACATCTCACAGAACATGCTTCTTGTTGTAATTTTTGAATGTAGTGCTGTCCAGCGCCAGTTGTCAGCTGCATCAGGTGTGCAAATCACACTATGAAAACTGCTATTTGACTTCTCAGTTGGAAATCGGGAAGTGTTCCAGTGTTTTTGTAAATTCGTCTGCCCAAGGGAGTGAAATAGGGAATGAAAGATTTATGGAATTATTTTGTTGTTGTTGTTGTTGTTGTTGTTGTGGTCTTCAGCCCAGAGACTGATTTGGTGCAGCTCTCCATGCTACTCTAACCTGTGCAAGCTTCATCACCACCAAGTAGCCACTGCAACCTACATCCTTCTCAATCTACTTAGTGTATTCATCCCTTGGTCTCCCTCTACAATTTTTACCCTCCACACTCCCTCCAGTACTAAATTGGTGATCCCTTGATGCCTCAGAACATGTCCTACCAACCTATCCCTTCCTCTAGTCAAGTTGTGCCACAAATTCCTCTTCTCCCCAGTTCTGTTCAGTACCTCCTCATTAGAAACGTGATGAGCCATATAATCTTCAGCATTCTTCTGTAGCACCACATTTTGAAAGCTTCTATTCTCTTCTTTTCTGAACTATTTATCGTCCATGTTTCACTTCCATACATGGCTACACTCCACACAAATACTTTCAGAAAATACTTCCTGACACTTAAGTCAATACTCGATGTTAACAGATTTTTCTTCTTCAGAAAAGCTTTCCTTGCCATTGCCTGTCTACATTTTATATCCTCTCTACTTCAACCATCATCAGTTATTTTGCTCCCCAAATAGCAACACTCATTTACTACTTCAAGCGTATCATTTCCTAATCTAATTCCCTCAACATCACCCAATTTAATTTGTATACATTCCATTATCCTTGTTTTGCTCTTGTTGATGTTCATCTTATATCCTCCTTTCAACACACTGTCCATTCCGTTCAGCTGCTCTTCCAGCTCCTTTGCTGTCTCTGACAGAATTGCAATGTCATCGGCGAACCTCAAAGTTTTTATTTCTTCTCCATGGATTTTAATTCCTACTCCAAATTTTTCTTTTGTTTCTTTTACTGTTTGCTCAATATAGAGATTGAATAACATTGGCAATACGCTACTACCCTGTCTCACTCGCTTCCCAACCACTGCTTCCCTTTCATGCCCATCGACTCTTGTACAAATTGTGACTGGCCTTTCGCTCCCTGTGTTTGACCCCTGCCCCTTCAGAATTTGAAAGAGAGTATTCCAGTCAACATTGTCAAAAGCTTTCTCTAAGTTTTCAAATGCTAGAAACGTATGTTTGCCTTTCCTTAATCTATCTTCTAAGATAAGTTGTTTGGTCAGAGTTGCCTCACATGTTCCAACTTTTCTACGAAATCCAAACTGATCTTCCCCTAGTCAGCTTCTACCAGTTTTTCCATTCGTCTGTAAAGAATTCATGTTAATATTTTGCAGCCATGACATATTAAACTGATAGTTTGGTAATTTTTACATCTGTCAACACATGCTTTCTTTGGTATTGGAATTATTATATTCTTCTTGATGTCTGAGAGTATTTAACCTGTCTCATACTTCTTGCTCACCAGATGATAGAGTTGTGTCAGGCTGGCTTTCCCAAGGCTATCGGTAGTTCTAATGGAATGTTGTCTACTCCCGGGGCCTTGTATCAACTTACGTCTCTGTCAAATTTTTCGCACAGTAGCATATCTCCCATCTCATGTTCATCTATGTCCTCTTCCATTTCCACAATATTGCCCTCGAGTACATTACCCTTGTATAGACCCTCTATATACTCCTTCCACTTTTCTACTTTCCTTTCCTTGCTTAGAACTGGTTTTCCACATGAGCTCTATATTTTCATACAGGTGGTTCTCTTTTCTCTGAAGGTCTCTTTAATTTTCCTGTAAGCAGTATCTATCTTACCCCTAGTGAGATAAGCCTCTACATCCTTACAGTTGTCCTCTAGCCATCCCTGCTTAGCTGTTTTGCACTTCCTGTCAATCACATTTTTGAGATATTTGTATTTCTTTTCGCCTGCTTCATTTACTGCATTTTTATATTTTCTCCTTTCATCAGTTAAATTCAATAGCTCTTCTGTTACCCAAGGATTTCTACTAGCCCTCATCTTTTTACCTACTTGATCCTCTGCTGCCTTCACTATTGCATCTCTGAAAGTTGCCCATTCTTCTTCTACTGTATTTCTTTCCCCCGTTCTTGTCAATCGTACCCTAATGCTCTCTCTGAAACTGTCTTCAACATCTGGTTCTTTCAGTGTATCCAGGTTCCACTCCTTAAATTCCCACCTTTTTGTAGTTACTTCAGTTTCAATCTGCAGTTCATAACCATTAAATTGTGGTCAGAGTCCACATCTGCCCCTGGAAATGTCTTACAATTTAAAACCTGGTTTCTAAATCTCTTGCCAAACCATTATATTTAAACTATCTGAAACCTTCCAGTGTCTCCAGGCCTCTTCCACGTATACGACCTTCTGTCGTGATTCTTAAAACAAGTGTTAGCTATGATTAAGTTATGCTCTGTGCAAAATTCTACTTGGGTGGCTTCCTCTTTCTTTCCTTACCCCCACCCCCACCCCCCACCCCACCCCTCCCCAGTCATATTCTACTACTACTTCTCCTTCTCTTCCTTTTCCTACTGTTGAACTCCAGTCCCCTGTGACTACCAAATTTTTGTTTCCCTTCACTATCTGAGTAATTTCTTTGATCGCATCATACATTTCTTCAGTTTCATCATCATCTGTGGAGCTATTTGGCATATAAACTTGTACTACTGTGGATGGTGTGGGTTTTGTGTCTATCTTGGATACAATAATGCATTGACTATGCTTTTCGTAATAGCTTACTCGCACTCCTTTTTTTTTATTCATTATCAAACCTACTCCTGCATTACCCCTATTTGATTTTGTGTTTACAATCCTGTATTCACCTGACCAGAAATCTTGTTTCTCCTGCCACTGAACTTCACGAATTCCCACTATATCTAACTTTAACTTATTCGTTTCCCTTATTAAATTTTCCAACCTACCTACCTGATTAACAGATCTGACATTCCACACTCTGATCTGTAGAATGCCAGTTTTCTTTCTGCTGATAACGACATCTTCCTGGCTAGTTCCTGCTCGAAGATCTGAATGGGGGACTATTTTACCCAAGAGGACGCTATCATCATTTAACCATACAGTAAAGCTGCATGCCCTCAGGAAAAATTATAGTTGTTGTTTCCCCTTGCTTTCAGCCATTCACAGTACCAGCAGAGCAAGGCCGTTTTGGTTAATTTTACAAGGCCAGATCAGTCAATCATTCAGACTGTGGCCCCTGCAACTACCAAAAAGGCTGCTGCCTCTCTTCAGGAACCACATGTTTGTCTGGCCTCTCAATAGATACCCCTCCATTGTGGTTGCACTTACGCTGTGGCTATCTGTATCGCTGAAGCACGCAAGCCTCTCCACCAGTGGCAAGGTCCATGGTTCATGGGAGGGGGGGGATTTAAAGCTAAATCTATGAAAATCTGTATTTCATTTCTGGGTTACATGTAAAGAATTATGTATTAGGAGATAAAAGTTTCTACAGAAATATCACCACAAGAATGCAAAAGACATTGGACTACAGGTACCAAAATCAGTTTTTGGTCAGAAGTACTTTTGGAAAAGACCATGCTTGTATGGCCTTAATTATCATGAAAGTCTTAGAAGATGTTGCAGTTTGTGAACAACAAACAAATTTAATTAATGAAAAACCAAAAAACCTGAGCAGAACCATACAGTCTTATGTGAGTGAAACAGCAGGCGCTAACCTAATAGAATATATTCAAACTGTTGTGTCTAAAGTCAGTTTGCTCATGCAGAATATCCGTATTCTAGATGTTGTATTGACTGCTGTCTTTCGGAAGTTATGTACTTCATCACATAGACTTGAAGATTTTGATTTGTTTCCTAGTTTTGTTCAAATGGAAGAGGAGATGTTTTTGAAGGTTCTTACTGTGATTGAAAAGGATATTTATTAGCAAGATATTAACATGGGGCAGTCTGTAAAACCTGCAGCGAATACATTAATTAAATAAATACATTGACTGTGGAAGATAATACTTCCATTAAATTAATAAGATAGTTCCAGAATATATTAGAAAACAAAAGGTCAAAAAACAGATTGGAAATAGCTACAAGCGAACCTGCTACATTTCTCTTTATACTTTGATGCTGTCAAGTAGACTGAATCTTTGGTATGAAAGTAGTGCCGAAGTTATATGTTGTAGAATGGGTGTAACTACAAATGTAGTAATTTGGTATTTAACTATTCAAATTGTACCAAAAGCAATGCGATTTTGACAGGGCATAGTTTCCTTTATTATAATAAATCAAACATAAAACAAAGCACTTTTGAGAGGTGCTTTGAAACAGCATCTATTTATGCCACATATGCTGTAAGTCTTCAAATACGGAATTCGAGATGACTTACTGCAGTATAGTGACTCCTAAGTTCTTTTTGTAACATAAAACCGATGCTACATCTCATTCGCCACATTCCTCTCCACTAGGCAAAAATCTGACATGGCAGATTCTTCCTTTCACACTTCGCAAGGTAGTGACACGCGGAATTCCACACTATGATGTCACCAGGTCCTCGTTCATGAATGTTTTCACATCTCGTGAAAACATACCTTAATGAATGGCTGTAAGTAAATTGGTCGTGGTTGGAAAATGTGGACAAAAGCAGACTTTCACTAAACCTGCTCATTGTAAGCAATCCAAGAATATGTGCAGACTTCAGGGATTTAGCTACATTAAAGCTGCTATTTTGTGCCGCTATTTGCAATTGCAAATATATAGCACATGTATAATGTAAGAAAGAAAAGGATTTTCCACAGATACATTAGTGGAGGTCCGTGTCAGTGTGGCAGTACCTTTTACTGTGTAGTTTCTACCGACATTTATGTCTGTGCAGACCTCCGCTTATCGTGCCCATTCCTTTTGCAGATGTTGCACCCGAGCTGCCACTGCCGGTCTGCCCGCCAGCCCCAACTCTGCACCACACACAGGTGTCCGTCCTAGACGGGCCACAGACTGCCAACAATGCGGGTTCGGGTGCTCGGCTGGAGGTGAGGTGCCGCGAAGGCTACCGGGATCCCGCTGCACCCTGCGTGCCAGCCGTGCTGTACTGTGAGCAGGGTTCCTGGGTGGGCTCACTGCCGATCTGCGGTGAGTGTCGAGGTGTCGAGCAGGAGCAGTCTGGTGCTGTTGTGTGGAAATCTTGTTACTCTGTGCGTCTCATAACTTCTGGTGCTCATAACCTTTCTATTAACCCTTGAGCGTGTTCTCCTGTATCACAAATAACAAGCTAAGTGAGAAAAAAGTTTATGATCTGAGCAAGAAGATAACCCAGGTTCTGAGCTAGCAGCACAATCTCACAATGGGGCAGTTATGCATGAGATAATTAGTAGCCAAATAAGTGGTGGTGGTGGTGGTGGGGAGGGGGGGAGGGATCTGTTGCAACTGCTCTGTTTAATGCTTCTGGTGTGAGGTAACTCTTGTGTGTGGCAACCAAGTGATACAGTAAAAATTTATTTTATTATTGTTTAATTAAACAGTTATTTATGTTATCTGATGTTAGTTTTGTTTATTATTGTTTAATTAAATAAGGTTAAACTGTAATTTTGTTCATACATGTTTACCTAGGTAACATAAAGACACCTATTCGTTAGATGTGTACACAGTGCCCAGTCGTGTTATGAAAAATGGCGCGCCCACTTGTGAGCTAAGAAAGAGGCATTTAGTTATGTAGGGCTGTAGGTCACATTGAATATTTGTTGGGCATTGTGCCTTCAAGCCAATGGGTATTTTGTCAAGGACTTGATATTCACAGACATTGTACAGCTGGACTGATATTTACCAACAGATGGGCTCATTTTGGGACAAACCCATTATCAACAGTCACACATGAAAATGTGTAGAATTAACAGTGCTTACACAAGAACCTCGAGTGTAACTTTACACAGAAGCAGAATGTGGCTTTTAAACTAATGAGATGATACTGAATCAGACTGATGCAAAAAGAAATTTATGACACAACCTGACTAAAAGAAAAGACAGGTTGTTAGGACCCATCTTGAGGCACCAAGAAATCATTGGTGTAGTAATGGAGGAGCGAACGATGTGGCAAAAATTGCATAGGGAAACAAAGGCTCTACTACCGTAAACAGGTTTAAGCGAATGTAGGTTCCAGTAGCTACACAGATGTGACGAAGATTACACACAATAGAATAGCATTGAGAGTGTTCTATGCTTTTAGGCTACCTTGCATACTGTCTTAAAGTGTGTTATGTATGCTGTAGATTATTTGGCTCACTGATAGGCATTGTATTGTCTTACAAATCCTAGATCATTGTGAGATGTCACTTGAATGACTAATAAATAAATAAATAGACCAGTCATTCTTCAGACTGAAGATCACAACAACAACACACATCAGGGTACAAATATTTCTTGAATATCATACACCAAAAACCAGAAAAATTGCCATATAATTAACAGCACGTGCATGTTCATTAAGTCATGCTTTACATAAGCTAAAGAAATTCAGCTAACATTAAATATGTGGCAGATTGTCTGATTTTTCTGTGTATGAGAGTTGATTAACACTTGGTGTCATGATGTCTGTATGTGTTGTTGTTGTTGTGGTGGTGGTTCCATTTCAGTCCAAAAATTAGTTTAGTGCAGCCCTCCACACTGCTTTATCCGGTGCAAGCTTTCTCATTTCTGCACAACTACCGCATGCCTGTGTGTCCCCTATAACCAAATGGCAACCGGCAGTCAATTTGACAACACTGTAGCGAGACGTATGAGGCGCCAGCTAACAAGTAATTTTAATCAGACTGTATTTGCAAATGTACAAGTTTCTCTCAGGTGTGGTGCTCAAACAAAATTGGTATGCGATTTCATAATTACAACAGGAACTGACAACAGTGCCGTCTTGCGTACAGTGAAGTGAGAGATTTCAAAGTGATCCGATCTTCAAACTTATTTTGTATCCAAATGGTACATTCCAAGACATGGGTTCTTTACCAAACCGTCAACTATTAAATTCCCTCAGACACCTCTAGAAGCCTGAATATCAGTTGTGGAGCACCCCATGTACGAATGTGTCGGTTCTTCAACCACAGATCACAAGGATAAATTAATGTATGTTATTAAGCAATAGATTAACTTAGAATTAAAAACTATTTTAAAATGCTATTGTGTTCAGTTTTGGAAAAATTTCTAACTTTATAACATACAAGTTCACGTACTTCTAGTTCTTGGTGGTCTATAAGTAGTGTGATTATTCTTACTGGAGGATGTTTTCTGTCTAAAGCATTCATTCATCAAGCTGAAAGAGAGAGACATTCAAGTTTGCTTCTCTTTTACAGAACCAGTTTCAGACTGTCCACCACCACCGTATGTACAACACGGCACTCTGACACCACTGCCACCGAGAGAATCGTCATATCCTGTGGGATCATCTGTTAGCTACAGCTGTGCCACCGGTTATTTTCTTGAAGGCGAAAGAACTTTGACCTGTGCTGCTACTGGCTGTTGGGAACCGGCCACACTGCCTTCCTGCAAACTTGAGGAACAGCTTTACGGTACGTAGCAAAGAGGGGGGGAGGGGGGGGGGGGGGAGAGAATATCAATAAAATGTATTACATATGCAGCATAGTATAATGATAATGATAATGGTAATAATAATAATAACAATAATAATAATCTCCATCTTCTCTAGTCTCCCCACCATATCTGTCACTATTCTGACCCAGCCTTGTCTTTTGTGGAGGCTGTCTTCCACTCCTTTTACCCCCTTGTCATTCGGTCTTGTGCCCTCCATCTTCATCTAGTGCCTCTTCCTAGGCATACTTGTCTCATCCATTCTCTTCACTTTTTATCTTTCTTACTCAATCTTTCCTTGTAAGAGTTCCTCAAATGTTACTTCCCCAGTTCTTTTAATTTCTCATTTTTCCATTTTTGTTAGTCCTTTGTGACTTCTCAAAATCTTCATTTCACTTGCCCACACACCTTAGTTTTTTCTATTTTCTTCATGATCCAGGTTTCTGCTGCATGCAACGCGACTGTTATGTAACACATTTGTTATATCGCCTTCCAATTTTTATTGGGAGAATTCTTTCTCCCATATCATTCCTCTCGCACATCTCATACAGCTGTCAGTTTGCCTTGCACATTCCCTTTTCTCTTTGTCATGTCTTTCATTTACCTGCATTACACTCCCCACATACTTGAAGCTTTGCCCACCCAGTGTCGCATTAAATCGAGCAAAATTTGTGATTAGATTCAGGGCTAAAGATTTCAAAGTAATGCAGAGATTTACGACTTGCTTTAAATGTTCCAAAATGAAAAATTGTGCACTTCACAAAATGGCAAAACATGGTGTTCTATGACTTACATCAGTGAATCACAGTTGGAATAGGTTGACTCGTACCTGGGTGTAGCACTTTGTAGGGGTAGGAAAGGGAACGATTGCATTGGCTCAGTTGTAGGTAGAGCAGGTTGCAGTCTTCAGTTTATTGGGGGGAATACTTGGGAAATGCAATCAGTCTGCAAAGGAGATTGCTTACAAATCACTTGTGCAACCCATCCTAGAATATTGCTAAACTGTGTGAAACCCATACCAAGTAGGAATAACAAGAGATAATGAACTTATACAGAGAAGGGCAGCACGAATTGTGACAGGTTTGTCGTACCTGTTGGAGAGTGGCATGAAGATGATAAAGAAACTGAATGGGCAGACACTTTAAGATACACACAACCTATCCTAGGAAAGCCCATTACAAAGTTTCATGGCCAGAATGCCCTGGCACAGTGCCCCGATGCAGCCTCTGGGCCAGATGGCGTCCACAATCAGATGCTCAAACACCTGTCCCCGGACTGTCAGCGATGTGTTCTTGCCATCTTCAACCGCATATGGGGTGATGGTGTCTTTCCGTCGCAGTGGCGAGAAAGTACCATCGTTCCGGTGCTGAAGCCTGGTAAGGACCCGCTTACTGTGGATAGCTATCGGCCCATCAGCTTGACAAATACTCTGTGCAAGCTACTGGAACGCATGGTGAGTCGACGGCTGTGTTGGCTGCTCGAGTCTCGGTGTCTTCTGGCTCAGTGCCAGAGCGGCTTCCGTCAGGGCCGTTCCACCGCCGATACTTTGGTCTTCCTTGAGTCTGCAATCCGCACTGCTTTTTCCAGGCGCCAACACCTCGTCTCCGTCTTTATCGACCTCTCCAGAGCATATGACATGACGTGGCGGCACCATATTCTCGCCACGTTGCACGGGTGGGGTCTCCGGGGCTCTCTCCCCATTTTTATTCAGAATTTTTTATCTGTTCGGACATTCCGCGTTTTAATTGGCACATCCCATAGTTCACTTCACATCCAGGAGAACGGCGTTCCACAGGGCTCTGTATTGAGCGTGCCCCTTTTCCTTGTGGCCATTAATGGCCTTGCAGCAGCAGTAGGGTCGTCTGTCTCACCCACGTTATATGCTGACGATTTCTGCATCTTTTTCAGCTCCTCCACCATTGGTGTTGCAGAACGTCGGTTGCAGGGAGCCATACGCAAGGTGCAGGCGTGGGCCTTAGACCATGGGTTTCAGTTTTCTCCTGCGAAGACTTGTGTTATGCACTTTTGTCGGCGTCGAACTGTCCATCCCCACCCTGAGCTCTGTCTTCAGGATGCTATGCTCAGGGTTGTTGACACTTACCGTTTTCTGGGATTGCTGTTCGATGCCCGGCTTACTTGGCTTCCACATATTCGTGAGCTCAAGTGTCAGTGCTGGCAGCATCTGAATGCCCTCCGCTGCCTCAGCACCACAACTTGGGGTGCAGACCGTAACACGCTGCTGCAGCTCTACAACGCCCTTGTGCTGTCCCGACTGGATTATGGGAGTGTGGCGTATGGCTCAGCGTCGCCCTCAGCGTTGCAACTGCTGGACCCCGTTCACCACTGTGGGGTTCGACAGGCGACAGGAGCATTCCGCACCAGTCCTGTTAATAGCCTACTTGCTGAGGCTGGGGTTCCTCCGCTCCACATTCGGCGTCAACAACTCTTAGCCAACTATGCTGCCCATGTCCGTTGTTCTCCCCGTCACCCTAACTACCATCTCCTTTTCGCCGATGCGGTAGTCCATATCCCACACCGGCGGCCGCGATCAGGCCACGCAATTGGGATCCGTGTTCGGTCACTCCTTAGTGAACTCGAGTCTTTGCCTCTTCCATATGCTTTTCAGGTCCACCCACATACACCACCTTGGTGCATTCGTCGGCCGCAGCTTCAGCTGGACCTCTCACAATGGCAAAAGGATTCAGTTCCTCCTGCAGTCTTGTGCCGCCAATTTCTTGCTCTCCTCGACGCATCCCGTGACTCGGAGGTTATCTATACAGATGGCTCGATGGTTGATGGCCGTGTGGGGTACGCTTACGCTCATGCGGACTATGTAGACCAGCGCTCCTTGCCGGACGGCTGCAGTGTTTACACTGCAGAGCTAACAGCCATTTTTCGTGCCCTTGAGCGTATTGGTACCAGCACTGGCGAGTCTTTTGTCATTTGCAGTGACTCTCTCAGTAGTCTACAGGCTCTTGACCAGTGCTACCCACGCCATCCCATTGTTGTTGCCATCCAGGAGTCCGTTCATGCTCTTGGACATCGTGGACGTTCAGTGGTGTTCATATGGACCCCGGGACACGTTGGGATAGCGGGAAACGAACACGCCGACAAGTTAGCTAAAGAAGCCACCCACAAATTGCCGTTGGAGATCGGCCTCCCGGCAACTGATCTCCGATCGGTGTTACGCCGTCGGGTCTTTGGGATGTGGGCAGACGAATGGCGCACTCTGTCTGTACCCAACAAGCTGCGGCGTGTAAAGGAGGCCACGACCGTGTGGGGTTCCTCCATGCGGGCCTCTCGCAGGGATTCTGTTGTTCTCTGTAGGCTCCGCATTGGTCACTCTTGGCTGACGCAGGGTCATCTGCTGCGTCGAGAGGACCCCCCTCATTGTCGCTGTGGTGCGAATTTGACGGTGGCCCATATATTGTTGGACTGTCCTCTTTTAACCGCCCTTAGGCGAACTTTTAATCTCCAGGGTGCTTTATCATCTCTTTTAGGTGACAATGTCTCTATGGCAGATCGGGTTTTAAGTTTTATTCGCGCAAGCGGCTTTTATGGGTCCATTTAATTTTCTTTTTTAACATCACCCTCTTTTGAGCTGTCTCTTCTAATTAGTTTTGTGTTGTGATTCGACTCCACCCTAAACTTTCAGGCTGGAGGTTTTAACGTGTTGCAGAGTGGCTGGCTCATCCTATTATTTTCGTGATCAGCCAGCCACAGTCCTCTGCTGTGCAGTTTTACTTCCTTCTGCCTTTGTTCTCTATGTTGATTTTGTTGCTGTGATCTGTTTTCTGTGTTGTCTTACAATGGACTATGGGGCTTTTCTTCCACCGGAATTTTTCTTTTAGTGCTTCGCCTGACTGGTGGATAGTTTCACTGTGCTCTGTGTTTTTATGAAACAAGGGACCAATGACCTTTGTAGTTTGGTCCCTTCAATCTTTAACCCAACCAACCAAAGTTTCACGGGAATATACTACTAGCCTCCAGTAGAATTTTCATGGGGATGGTAAGGACAAGATTAGATTGTTTACAGCACGTACAGAGACATTTAAACTGTAAGTCTTCCCACACTCTGTACAGAATGGGACACAGCCCTTATACCTGGTACAGGGGGATGTACCCTCTGCCATGTGCTTCAGTAGTCTGCAGAGTGTGGATGTAGCTATAGAAATTCTAGGCCATATTCCTCAGTGGCTCACAAGGAGAGGCACCCAGTGGTGGGATTGACTTTTTGAAATTTGCTGTATAGTGATGTAGGTTAAGGACTCAGATATCACACCATGCAGCCATTCCCCTTGGTGGACCCCTTTTTGTGAGTAATTGACAAAAAAAATTTGGAATTTCACATGATGTTCTACAGCTGTGAAAAAGTAATATTCAGTAGATCAGTTGCACAGCATAATGGCTAAGCTTCTATGCAAAAGGTTAACGGTTCAAATCTCATTGGATGGTATCTCAGTTCATATTTTTAAATCATTTTCAAAATGACTAGTCATTGTTTTCTTTCTATTAACTGAATTAAACATGTTGTTGTTGTGGTCTTCAGTCCTGAGACTGGTTTGATGCAGCTCTCCATGCTACTCTATCCTGTGCAAGCTTCTTCATCTCCCAGTACCTACTGCAACCTACATCCTTCTGAATCTGCTTAGTGTATTCATCTCTTGGTCTCCCTCTACGATTTTTACCCTCCACGCTGCCCTCCAGTGCTAAATTTGTGATCCCTTGATGCCTCAAAACATGTCCTACCAACCGATCCCTTCTTCTTGTCAAGTTGTGCCACAAACTTCTCTTCTCCCCAATCCTATTCAATACCTCCTCATTAGTTACGTGATCTACCCACCTTATCTTCAGCATTCTTCTGTAGCACCACATTTCGAAAGCTTCTATTCTCTTCTTATCCATACTAGTTATCGTTCATGTTTCACTTCCATACATGGCTACACTCCATACAAATACTTTCAGAAACGACTTCCTGACACTTAAATCTATACTCGACGTTAACAAATTTCTCCTCTTCAGAAACGATTTCCTTGCCATTGCCAGTCTACATTTTATATCCTCTCTACTTCGACCATCATCAGTTATTTTACTCCCTAAATAGCAAAACTCCTTTACTACTTTAAGTGTCTCATTTCCTAATCTAATTCCCTCAGGATCACCCGATTTAATTTGACTACATTCCATTATCCTCGTTTTGCTTTTGTTGATGTTCATCTTATATCCTCCTTTCAAGACACTGTCCATTCCGTTCAACTGCTCTTCCAAGTCCTTTGCTGTCTCTGACAGAATTACAATGTCATCGGCAAACCTCAAAGTTTTTACTTCTTCTCCATGAATTTTAATACCTACTCCGAATTTTTCTTTTGTTTCCTTTACTGATTGCTCAATATATAGATTGAATAACATCGGGGAGGGGCTACAACCCTGTCTCACTCCTTTCCCAACCACTGCTTCCCTTTCATGCCCCTCGACTCTTACAACTGCCATCTGGTTTCTGTACAAATTGTAAATAGCCTTTCGCTCCCTGTATTTTACCCCTGCCACCCTCAGAATTTGAAAGAGAGTATTCCAGTCAACATTGTCAAAAGCTTTCTCTAAGTCTACAAATGCTAGAAACGTAGGTTTACCTTTTCTTAATCTTTCTTCTAAGATAAGTCGTAAGGTTAGTATTGCCTCACGTGTTCCAACATTTCTGCGGAATCCAAACTGATCTTCCTCGAGGTCCGTTTCTACCAGTTTTTCCATTCGTCTGTAAAGAATTCACGTTTGTATTTTGCAGCTGTGACTTATTAAACTGATAGTTCGGTAATTTTCACATCTGTCAACACCTGCTTTCTTTGGGATTGGAATTATTATATTCTTCTTGAAGTCTGAGGGTATTTCACCTGTCTCATACATCTTGCTCACCAGATGGTAGAGTTTTGTCAGGACTGGCTCTCCCAAGGCCGTCAGTAGTTCTAATGGAATGTTGTCTACTCCCAGGGCCTTGTTTCGACTCAGGTCTTTCAGCGCTCTGTCAAACTCTTCACACAGTATCATATCTCCCATTTCATCTTCATCTACATCCTCTTCCATTTCCATAATATTGTCCTCAAGTACATCGCCCTTGTATAAACCCTCTATATACTCCTTCCACCTTTCTGCTTTCCCTTCTTTGTTTAGAACTGGGTTGCCATCAAAGCTCTTGATATTCATACAAGTGGTTCTCTTCTCTCCAAAGGTTTCTTTAATTTTCCTGTAGGCAGTATCTATCTTACCCCTAGTGAGACAAGCCTTTACATCCTTACATTTGTCCTCTAGCCATCCCTGCTTAGCCATTTTGCACTTCCTGTCGATCTCATTTTTGAGACGTTTGTATTCCTTTTTGCCTGCTTCATTTACTGCATTTTTATATTTTCTCCTTTCATCAATTAAATTCAATATTTCTTCTGTTACCCAAGGATTTCTATTAGCCCTCGTCTTTTTACCTACTTGATCGTCTGCTGCTTTCACTACTTCATCCCTCAGAGCTACCCATTCTTCTTCTACTGTATTTCTTTCCCCCATTCCTGTCAATTGTTCCCTTATGCTCTCCCTGAAACTCTCTACAACCTCTCGTTCTTTCAGTTTATCCAGGTCCCATCTCCTTAAATTCCCACCTTTTTGCAGTTTCTTCAGTTTCAATCTGCAGTTCATAACCAAGAGATTGTGGTCAGAATCCATATCTGCCCCTGGAAATGTCTTACAATTTAAAACCTGTTTCCTAAATCTCTGTCTTACCATTATATAATCTATCTGATACCTTTTAGTATCTCCAGGATTCTTCCAGGTATACAACCTTCTTTTATGATTCTTGAACCAAGTGTTAGCTATGATTAAGTTATGCTCTGTGCAAAATTCTACAAGGCGGCTTCCTCTTTCATTTCTTCCCCCCAATCCATATTCACCTACTATGTTCCCTTCTCTCCCTTTTCCTACTGACGAATTCCAGTCACCCATAACTATTAAATTTTCGTCTCCCTTCACTACCTGAATAATTTCTTTTATCTCGTCATACATTTCATCAATTTCTTCATCATCTACAGAGCTAGTTGGCATATAAACTTGTACCACTGTAGTAGGCATGGGCTTTGTGTCTATCTTGGCCACAATAATATGTTCACTATGCTGTTTGTAGTAGCTACCCGCACTCCTATTTTTTTATTCATTATTAAACCTACTCCTGCATTACCTCTATTTGATTTTGTATTTATAACCCTGTAATCACCTGACCAAAAGTCTTGTTCCTCCTGCCACCGAACTTCACTAATTCCCACTATATCTAACTTTAACCTATCCATTTCCCTTTTTAAATTTTCTAACCTACCTGCCTGATTAAGGGATCTGACATTCCACGCTACGATCCGTAGAATGCCAGTTTTCTTTCTCCTGATAACGACGTCCTCCTGAGTAGCCCCCACCCAGAGATCCGAATGGGGGACTATTTTACCTTTGGAATATTTAACCCAAGAGGACGCCATCATCATTTAATCATACAGTAAAGCTGCATGTCCTCGGGAAAAATTACGGCTGTAGTTTCCCCTGCTTTCAGCCGTTCGCAGTACCAGCACAGCAAGGCCGTTTTGGTTAATGTTACAAGGCCAGATCAGTCAATCAGCCTGACTGTTGCCCCTGCAACTACTGAAAAGGCTGCTGCCCCTCTTCAGGAACCACATGTTTGTCTAGCCTCTCAACAGATACCCCTCCGTTGTGGTTGCACCTACGGTACGGCCATCTGTATCGCTGAGGCACGCAAGCCTCCCCACCAACGGCAAGGTCCATGGTTCATGGGGGGCTGGGAATTAAACATAACTTTATTATTTCAATTCCTTTTGAGGTACATTGTTTTAATCACCATTTAACTTTTTCAATTGCTCTAATTTTTTTTTCTTCTTGTTCAGGAATACAGAAATACAGGTCGCTGAGGAATGAAATAAATAGGAAGTACAAGAAAGCTAAAACGAAATGGCTGCATGAAAAATGTCAAGAAATCAAGAAAGAAATGATTGTTGAAAGGACTGATTCAGCATATAGGACAGCCAAAACAACCTTCGGTGAAGTTAAAAGCAAGGGTGGCAGCATTAAGAATGCAACAGGAATTCCACTGTTAAAAACAGATGAGAGAGTGGATAGGTGGGAAGAGTATATTGAAGGCCTCTACGAGGTGGAAGATTTGTCTGATGTGATAGAAGAAGAAAGTGGAGTCGATTTAGAAGAGATAGGAGATCCAGTATTAGAATCAGAATTTAAAAGAGCTTTGGAGACCTTACGATCAAATAAGGCAGAAGGGATAGACAACATTTCATCAGAATTTCTAAAATCATTGGGGGAAGTGGCAACAGAACAACTATTCACATTGTTGTGTAGAACATAAAAGTCTGGTGACATACCATCTGACTTTTGGGAAAATATCATCCACACAATGCCGAAGACTGGGAGAGCCTACAAGACACCTTCACGGGATTTGTTGACCTGAAAAAGTGTTCAGCAATGTAAAATTGTGCAGAATGTTTGAGATTCTGAGAATAATACGGATAAGCTACAGGGAGAGACGGGTAATATACAATATGTACTAGAGCTAAGAGGGAATAGTAATAGTGGACGACCAGGAACGAAGTGCTCAGATTAAAAAGGGTATAAGACAGGGATGTAGTCTTTTGCCTGTACTGTGCAATCTGTACACCGAAGAAGCAACGATGGAAATAAAGGAAAATTTCAGGAGTGGAATTAAAATTCAAGGTGAAAGTATATCCGTTGTAACATTAGTTGATGACATTGCTATCCTGAGGTGAATGTGAAGAAGAATCATTACAAGATCTCCTGAACGTAATTGACAGTTTAATCAGTGCAGAATATGGATTGAGAGTAAATAAAAGAAAGACAAAAGTAATGAGAAGTGGCAGAAGCAAGAAACTTAGCATCAGGATTGACAGTCATGAAGCAGATGAAGTAAAGGAATTCTACAACCTAAGCAGCAAAATAACCAGTGGTGGAACATGGAGGACATCAAAAGCAGTTTAGCACTGGCAGAAAGGACATTCCTGGCAAGAGAAGTCTACTAGTATCAAACATAGACCTTAATTTGAGGAAAAAATTTCTCTGAGTTTGTGCGTTTGGAACACAGAATGCCAGTGAAACATGGACTGTGGGAAAACCGGAAGAGAAGAGAATCAAGGCATTTGAGATGTACTACAGACGAATGTTGAAAATTAGCTTTGAGGAGGTTCTGCGCAGAATCGGAGAAGAAAGGAGTATGTGGAAATCACTGACAAGGAGAAGGGACGGGATGATAGGACATCTGTTAGGACATCAGGGAATGAGTTCCATGGTACTAGAGGGAGCTGTAGAGGGTAAAACGGCAAAAACTGTAGAGGAAGACACAGACTGCAATAAATCCAGCAAATAATTGAGGGCGTAGGTTGCAAGTGCTACTCTAAGATGAAGAGATTGGCACACAAGAGAAATTTGGGGTGAGCCGCATCAAACCAGCCAGAAGATTGATGACTCAAAAACGGATGCTACATCCACTCATCACGCTTTCTTTCTTCTAAGATCAATTATCTGCAGTTAAAAAATAATCCTTTTATTCTCCTCTGTCAAAGGGTTCCATGTCACATAAATATTGCAATGAAGGTTCTCACTGTAGCCAAAAGGATCTGTCTGTGTAGTGAAATGGGTTGTTGTTGTTGTTGTTATTGTTGCTGTAGTAAGTTGCTCCATGCAAACAATAATATTGCAGTTTTACTTCTGTTTTTCAGTCAAAAGCTCTTATTTCCTGAAATTTCATAACTTTATTTTTCAACTGTCACTGGCGTTGAGTATGAGTCCTGTGCTGCAACTCAGTGTTCAGTTTGGCACCAGCTGTATGTTTCATCTTTGTGTACGACAGATAATGGTTGTGAACCATTTGAGAAACGACTTGCTTCAGTTTATAGTTTGGTGGTACTGCATTTCTGTACACTTGACATAGCTATGTAACTGTTCTGTCACATTTGCTCAGCGTCATTGATTAATGGTGTATTTCTGGGTGTGTAGCCAAGTTGTTTCCATTATATGCAAAATATTTTGACAGTGATCCAGTTGTCTTCTCGAGTTGTCATCAGCCGTATTAAGAGTCCTTTTGCCTGGACTCCAGACTGAAGCGTTGCCAGTTTCGTACCACTCTTACTGCCTGCTAAATGCTTTAATGCTCCTTTTTCAGAGCCTGCTCTGTTACCCCTCGAAACATGTATTCTCTTTGCATTTTCCAGCTCTTGTGGATGAGATGGCTACTGAGACCTTAACATACTGCGTGTCGGACCTCATGTCTAGTTTAAATTGAGATCTCAGTTACGGTTGAACAAGTCTTCCCACATCTTTATTTTGGTAGACTACCTTATTACGCTCTCCCTGAAAATCGGCACTTGCACTGCAGTACTGCTCTTGTCGTTTTTCGTTTCACGAATACACTCGAGGTAGTGTGCTCGGCAATAGCTGAAATGCTGGGTTACATTAATCAGTGTGTCACCGATGTTCGTCACAGCTCTCCTCCATCTCACATTCTGTTGGAATGTCAGAAAACCTAATAAACGGGGGCTGAGGTTTTAATTTGGGCAGCGAGTGTAAATAATGGTACAGGTCACAGCAACTGATAAAGACACTCCATTCGGTCACGAAAATATTGTGCGTAAAAATGGAATCCACAGGTAAGCCACACACCCAAAAGTACGGCATCGAGTCGTAATGGATAATGTTCCGCGGTGCCACTGTAGGAGCAATTCCCTTCTTCATTGCAGCACTTGCCGGCTGCCCGCCTCCACCGCTCGTGGAGCACAGCACGATGTCCTCGCCGACGTCGGAGACTTCGTACCCCGTGGGGTCATCGGTGAGCTACAGCTGCTTCCAGGGCTACGTGCTGGAGGGGGAGCACATCATCACCTGCAATCCCTCCGGCCTCTGGGAGCCTTCCCCGTTGCCGACGTGCAGAGCTGATCCACAACCTTACGGTATGTAACCGTAAATACATGCTCTGCCCCTTCTGTCATCCTGTTTCTCTTTGATGCCTCAATAAGGTACTCTCATCATTTTGCTGTTGTTTGTGCATCACTAGACCCATTTGCATGTCAGAAATGAGCACGTTAAGTCTGATCCCCCTAGTCCTTCTCTTTCTGCGTGTTGTATACTGACTCTCCTTATACATTCATTCATTCACACATCATGTTTCATCAATTCCATCATGGCTGCAGAACTTAAAGGGTGTAGAACAAGTCGAGTTGTACCTTAACATGCAGGAGCCACCACTGCTGGATACTTCTGTAAAGTACTCTAACAACAAATTGTGAGTAGTACTAACCTACTCACACTGATAATGATGGTAATTACTTCTGTATTACTTTATAAGTGCATGTTAGCAAATATCGGCAACTTTGACAGAAACTATTGTTCCTCCTCCTGTATTAAACAGCTGCTATCATTATCTGATATTTCAAACAAAGCATTTTAACTTTGCACACTACTATTAGATGTTTGTATACTGTCTAGGATTTGTCTGAGAGAAATATTAGAGTTTGGCAGAATTTACGTTGCTGAGTCCAAAGTATATATTCCAGTAGTGAAACATGGCAGCAGTTCAGTGGTGATTTGGGCAGACGTATCAGGACATTCTGTGGTCCTCATAGTTACTGTGCAAGGTCGCATTACTGTCAAGAATTATGTGACCAATTTGTCTGATTAGGTACGTGTCACAGTACAAAGTTTGTTCATGAATGGTGATACTGTGCTCAGAGACAACATGCCCGCTGTTCACACTGTTCGCACCATCCAGGACTTGTTTTGTGAGTAAAAGGATAAATTGGTGCATTTCTCCCAGACACCACATTCGCCAGATCTCAGTATTATCGAGCCTCTGTGATCTACTTTGGAGAGAACTGTGCGTGACCCACCTTCATCATTGTTACCTGAACTTACCACAATTTTCCAAGAAGAATGGTACTTTGTAAGATTCCTTTGAAAACCATACAAGACCAGTATTTATCCATGTCTTGTGTTTCTGCTGTATCCATATTTTTGCCCACCTACTGTATCTTGTTGAAGGGTTGCCTAATGAAATATTCTTTTACTTTTTGTAAAAAATATTTTTATGTTCAATATCCTGTCGTATATCTACCTATGACCTTTTAGACTTTTGGAGCAGAATATAAAACTTCATTCTGAACCCTAAAGAGGGAGAGGTAGTGTGTATGGACTTTATTTCTACTCCCAGTATAATTATTGTGAATTGCTGAATTCATCCTAAAATCATTCTTGTTATTAACTATAAATATAATTATGGAGTAAATGTATTGAATGTAAGTGTAAAATTAACAACATCCTCGAAAATATAGTGCATCTGCAAAGTCTCTCCACGGCGGCGAGCTCTGCACATCTCACCTTGCAAGGCACATAAGGTTGCAGCACATTTGTGTTGCTGTACAAGCTAGGGGCTGGGATTCAATGCTGGTGGTTGCAGTAATGTTGGACAATGGAATTCGATATCATTATAATTAAAACAATGAAATTAATTACGTATGATTAAATACACTGTACTCACGAATACCACAGTAGGTGCTGGAAATGTTTTCCTCTTTCTTGAATGCATAGCTCAATATGTTTACATTTATTTGTGAACACTTTTAGCAGTGTTCAAATGTAATAGAATGCAGATAATCAGTTATCGGCGTCTCCAGTTCATCTGTTGTGCTCGGTTTATTTTGATACAAAAATGTTATAACTGCATGCCAAAGAAAATAGTTTGATGGAGACAGAGCTGGTGAGTGCAGGGACCGGGGACGTTTTGTAATTACTCTATCTCCAAATATTTCATCTATAAGTTGTAGGGACTGGGCACTAGTGTTGCCTTGTTGGGAAAATGGAATGATTAATCTCATTTTCATTCAGCAGGGCAGTAAATGGATAAATTGTCTGGGAACGGAAGACATCAGAAATGACAGTAATATCATAAAAGATCAGCCCTATGGTTCGCATTCACATTTCACCAATCCAAACACTGGTTTTCTCTGCATGCAATGGTATTTCTCTTAAGGAATGTGGACTTTCTGATGACCAAATTCGTGAATTTTTGGAATTAATGCAGCCTGATAGATGAAACCAAGTCTCATCACTGAAAAAGGTTAAATCTAAAACAAGAACTCCACATTGATTAACAAATGACTGAAACCATTCGTAATAAGCAATTTGTTTGGCACGGTGCGTACAGTGTATTTATTGCACTGCAGTAATTTAATATGGACACATTGCCTATTCTTTGGTTATGACCTTAAGTGCTGTTGTATGAGAGACTTTAGCCTCCTGTAATAATCTCCTCACTGATTTTTTTGGACTCTGTTGTCACGATGTCCAAAATGTCATCAAGCTTCTGTCCTATAAAACTGTGAGCCACCCAGCTAATGGTGCATCATGAACTGAACTTTTTGCTGTCCGAAATTTGCAAATTAAATCGCGTACAGTGTCACAATGTGTGCACCTTGAAGCAGGAAAATGTAATGTAAATTACCACCGCAGATGCTTCGTAAAGTTTCTTCCTGCATGGAAAACCTCTTCCACTAAACACATGCTCTCTGTAGTTGTAAGCATTTTCACTACACTCAGGTTACACGAGAACTAGACGATAACACAACTAACAGCTGCAGTGCACATGTAACTCTACTACCCCCACCCTACCAGAGCATGTCCATGTAATACGTGCAGACGAGACTCGAAAGTACTGCCAACATTACGCACCCCACAAGGCAAGACATGCAAGGCTCGCCACTGCGGCATATTCGGTTACCAACTTTATACAATAATATTCTTATTGCGTAATTGTGTAGATTAAGTCTTTTCTTCAGCGTAGCTGCAGTGATCCCAAAAATTATTCCACAGGATAGAATTGAGAGACAGAATGGTACCAATTCTGTCTATAGATGAACATAATGAGATTTCCAAGTGCAAAACAGGCAGAACTGAGCTTTTAGGTTAACGTATATACATGCTGGCACCACCTCTGTTTACATTTGGATGCCCAAGGACTTCACACATCATGTCTAATCTAGTCTGTTCCCATTGATCTCCACATCTCCTCGTGCTGTGCTGTTAGGATTCTATCAACGTGCCATCCCTCCCCTTTCCAAGTGAACTGATGAGGCTCTTGAAGTCTTCCAGGCAAAGTGAACATTTCGTTAGTGTTCAGCTAGATTATCATGCCATTCAACTAGATTATCACGCCATTTAAAGGTGTATAAAATTAGAGTTTGATTTTGTAGCACAAGGGCTAGTTTCATACTAATTTTCCACTCGGCAACATTTGTTGTTTAATTTATTTAGAATTGATTTGTAAGTTTTTTATGGCTTCAGTTTGAGGCACTCGGGCACAATTATCTAAATGAAATTCATCTGCAAATGTATCCCGCAGCTGTATTGTAACATCCACTAATGTGCTAAATAAGAGTGATTTGGTACTGTACATGTACTTTATTACATTGTTTAGAACACATTTTGTTTCCCCCACTATTCAATAATTTACTTCTTTAGTATATCCGTATCATCATGTGCCTATGAACCAGTCCCTCTTTGAAACTTCCTAACATATTGAAACTGTGTGCTGGACTGAGACTCGGACTTGGGACCTTTGCCTTTCACGGGCAAGTGCTCTACCATCCGAGCTACCCAAGCACGATTCGCGCCCCATCTTCACAGATTTACTTCCCCAAGGCTGTGGCTAAGCCGTGTCTCCGCAATATCCTTTCTTCCAGGAGTGCTAGTCCTGCAGGTTCACAGAAGAGCTTCTGTGAAGTTTGGAAGGTAGGAGACACGGTACTGGCAGAATTGAAGCTGTGAAGACGGGTCGTGAGTCGTGCTTGGGTAACTCAGATGGTAGAGCACTTGCCCGCGAAAGGCAAAGGTCCCGAGTTCGAGTCTCGGTCCGGCACACAGTTTTAATCTTTCAGGAAGCTTCATATCAGCGCACACTCCACTGCAGAGTGAAAATCTCATTCACTCCCTCTTTACTGACATTATAATTTAAAATTGTTATAAACTGTTAAAATAAAAAGGACAACCACTGGTCAGTTGAAACTGATGCTTCCATTCTACCCAATTGTTGTTACAAGAAAATAAAATGAACAGTAGTTTTCTTTTTCAATTGAAATCTTGTGGGAAAACTTACAGCATTTTGTTCAGTATGGATTTTGTGTTGCTTTCTTCAGGGTGGCTACTTGTCTGGAAAACCTGGGAAATTGGTGATTCTCAGGGGTTTAGAATTTACCAGAAAATTAGGGACATGTCAGTGATTTCTGAAAGACTAAGGGAATTCTAGGACATTTGGTGAGTAGGGGAGTTGAACTGTTCATAGAGAGACAGAGAGAAATGTGCTTACTTATTTTGTTAAAAAAACCTCTCAAGATTTTTCACCAGAAACAGTCAGTTGTTGGGTTGCGTAAGAAGAGGTGAAGAAGTGCATTAGCCGGCCGAAGTGGCCGTGCGGTTAAAGGCGCTGCAGTCTGGAACCGCAAGACCGCTACGGTCGCAGGTTCGAATCCTGCCTCGGGCATGGATGTTTGTCATGTCCTTAGGTTAGTTAGGTTTAACTAGTTCTAAGTTCTAGGGGACTAATGACCTCAGCAGTTGAGTCCCATAGTGCTCAGAGCCATTTGAAGTCCATTAAATTATTGTAATATTTGTCACTCAATGACATTTGCTTATGATGCACTGATCCATGTCGAGAATCTTCGTTATTGACAGTGGGTTTTAGAGATTCAGGTCTGCTTCCCATTGCACAGTTGATTCTAAGTACAACTGACTTCAATTTGCACATCAAAATTTGTCACTTGGTTGTAAGTTTGTTAATCACACAAAAGCAAGGGTTATCTTTTTTCATCTATGCAGGGTGGTTTTGGTAAATGGGAGCACTACAGGAAACAAGCAAAAAATGTTACAGAAATATGGCCAGAAATTCACGGTGTCTGTGCTACAGGATGTTCATCAGATCTGTACAGTACAACATAGATGAAGTGTTTGAACTGGCCCCGGAGAGCCTCTAAGTGTACCGGAACACGATGCAGCAGCGACTGACGTGTAAGTTCATATGTGCTGTCCTGCAACTGAGTGGTATCACACTCATCGAGACTGTGTTGTTCCAGTGTCTGCACTTATAGGATGAGACAGGTGCACCCGCAGACAGAAAACTGAAGGGTCAAGGTCTAGTGACCAGGCGAGCTGTGTGACTGGACAGTTGATCAGGGTAGATGTTGTCGAGATGCCTTTTCATGGAGATATAGACGTCAGCTGGAGTACCATTGTGTAGTAGTGTCATAAACCTTCATATCACCATCTTCCAGCAGGGAGGCAGGGTCACCCACAGAGACAGCGAGTACACCTCTCCTGGGAGATGTGGTGAAAAGATGACTGGTCCCATAAGGTGGTTGCCAATAATCCCTGCTCACTCATTAAGACTGAACTGATTCTGATATTCACTAGTACACACAGAAAATACTGAGTTGCCTGGCATGTTTTCATGTGCTTTATTTATTGATACCTACACTATTTAAGTTCTTTTACCCCAACTTCAATCTCTGGCCACTTGTCCTATGACCTTTTGTGCTACTTATCTTCTTGGGGATTGTTCCCTACATTTGCTCTCATTTAGCAAAATCACTTCGTAAAGAAAATACAAATGTGAACTCAGATCTGTGAACACACCGTTAGTACATTAGCAATGAGTATTCAGGCTTTGGTTCTCTTTCAGTAATTTCAGTGCAAATTAGTACTTTGCTAACTTTCTTGGACTTGCGTGCTGCACTACAGTGTGGAAAGCTTCAGTTTTCAAATAGGATGCATTGTTTCCATCAGAGGCTATTGGTATTATCTTCTGTGGGCAACAGTTGGAAGCAGCAGTTCCTGTCAGGATTTTTTTGTATACTTATGTTTATTGCACAGTTCCACCCTTGTCACGGAATAGTGATGGACGGTACTAACAAGAGAATTGCCATTTAAAATTTAACCATAATGTTACAAATGTTATATCTTGTTTTCAGTCCTAGTTGAACTTGGGATAATAACTGGCAACAGGGCAGCTTGAAAAATATTTAGCCGTGAAAACTAGTAAAATAAAAAAATAAAAAAGTAAAACAAAACTTATTCTCACGTATAACGAAAATTGATTCAATAAAATTAGGACTTCATTCTTGGAAAAACTTGGAAGATATCTGCATGGTGCAAATAATGGCATTAGACCCTGAACAATAAAAACTAAGAGATCCTTCACATGATGACTGAAAAAGCTTCCTTTAATCACTCAAATTTAAAGCTTTTCAAATCAATTAAGTACCTAGGGATTAAAGTTCAGACCAACTTAAATTGGATGCATCACATAGAAAACATTATGGGGAAGATTAATAATAGATTGCATTTTCCTGGCATGACAGAAGCCGCACCAAATGTACTAAAGAGACTGCCTTGCCTTCAATATACTTGCTTATCCTCTTCTACTGTATTGCTGTGGGGTATGAGATCCTTACCAAATAGTATTGATGCAAAACATTGCAAAAGTTCAGAGAAGTCACGTCATTTAGCATTACCCAATATTAAAGCTGCCAGGGACTCAAGAAGGAGGTCAGTATGCAGCAATGAAAAATTTTTGATCTCCTGTCCTATACCATAAAATGTCTGACAGGTAGCAAAGCAAGTTTTAAACCTAACCTAAAATCATTTTTTGTGGACAACTCCTACTATTTCATGGACAGATTTCTATTTAAAACTGGTAGTTTTTAAGGTAACTAAATATCTCAAAAACAACGCATCGTATGGAGAAAAAAAATGTTCTGGGTGAAAAGTTAATATTAGTAAAGGGACAATAGGAGACAACTGTGTGTCCTACAACTGACCACCTCTTAACCACTCCTCTTGTGTGGTCGGGTCACCCTTGTATTTTCAATTGGGGATTTCCCACCCCCCCTTTTCTTTTCTCCAGATTCTACATAAAAAAAATATGTACAGTTTACTCAAACCATTGTTTTCCATTTGTGGTATATGGCACTGTAATCGACACAAATATCAAGTGTGGCTGTTTATGCAATTAACAGCTGACATATTTGGTTCTCCTTTCATTTACACTGTAAATGTAAACTTTTATGTCCTATGATATTTGTCTTCAAAATTTACTTTAGGGTTGTAAATTAGACTGTACAGAACAGTGTGGTTACCCATTTCAGTTGCTGGTTAGAAACTATTTGTAGCCTGATCCAGGAACAATTACATGGATGTAACAGTTCTCTGTTCCCATTGGGATGCTTGATATCGGTGAGTCCCGTTGCCTGTCACTGTTAGGGTGCTTCATTTCAGTGAATACCCTTGGGTCTGTCGCCATCACTTCATGGACATTTTACCTTACTACAGTGGTTGGAACTTGCATTCTGCCAGTAGCCACATAGTGGCCTGCCCAAGAATTAAGGCAGTTGGATGGAAACACACAGTGAAATCAGTCACCCTGATGGTGGGGTTCAAGGCCAACCACCGAAATCAAACATTCCGATGGTTTGGGGACTCGCCACAATCTACCCCACAAGGAACAAAAGACTACATTACTATACAAGTAGCTTATTTGTCAGAAACATCATGTCTACTATTTGTACTGTACAACCACATTTGCAACACTCAATTCAGATGTTCCATAGAACATGTAGCTAACTAACTAACTAATTAACTGACTAATTATCAAGAAATAGAGGAGAGATGAATATGATACATGAGTTGGGGTAGGAATCATAGAGACAAAAAATTGTTTCATTGTTGTGAGTGTTTTTTTTTTTTTTAAACCATAAAATTTCAGTCACCAACTTCCTCCTCTGTATGTTAAAATAATCTTTTGACTTCACCTAGATAGGGAGAAATGACCAGCATGATAAAATAAGGGAAATAACTGCTCACAAAAAAGATTTAGGCTTTCATTTTTCCCACGGGCTATTCCAGAATGGAACAGTAGAGAAAAATTCTGAAAGTGATTCTATGAATCGCCTGTCAAACACTCAAGTAATGGAGTAATCACATAGGTGTAAATGTTCGGGAAATCTTTTGATGAAATAGTCGCCACCCTGTTCTTTTGATAAACTTCGTGCCAGTTTCTCCAATCTCTCCTGACAGTGATTTAACTTTCTCCAACAGCCTACCTGAGTACATCGAGTGTGCTGCTCGTGTCCCTCGCAGTGGCCCTCGGCGTCTCACTCATCCTGCTCGTGGTCTGTGTGGTGGTGGTGTGTCGCCACCAGGGGCCCAAGACACGCCCTGGAGTTCCGTCACCCTCGTCGTCAACTGGAGGAGGCGGAGGCCATCGCGGTGGCTGTGGCGGACCACCTGGTTCTCTTGGCGGGCCACGCCACTCTTCTCCGACAGGATGCGTTGCCACATCTGGAGGTGTATTGCATGACCCAGACAGGGTCGCCCTTATCGCATTTGCTGATGGAGTTCAGTTGGGAGAGGTTGGTAAATTGTATCATTAACTGAGGAGAACTACAAAATTATGAGACATAGTTGCTGACCAACACTTACCTTCCTTCCTGCTGTGGGTTTTGCTGCATTCCGTTCAGTAGTTACAGCAGCAGCAGTCAGGATGATAGACTAATCTGGCCTTGTAACATCAGCCAACATAGTCTTGCTGTGCTGGTACAGCAAAGGACGAAAGGCAAGGGGGAACAACAGCCATTATAGTTCCCGAGGACATGCAGCTCTACTGTAAGGTTTAATGATTGTGGTAGCTTCTTGTGTAAAATATTGTGGACTCTGTGGATGAGGGCTACTCAGGAGGATGTCATCATAAGAAAAACAAAATTACCATTCTACAAGTCAGTGTGTGGAATGGTAGGTCCCTTAATCAGGTAGGCAACGATTAAATGAAATGCCAAAGGAATACAATAGAAGGAGAATGAGTAGCTTTGAGAGATGAAGTAGTGAAGACAGTAGAGGGTCAAACAGGCAAAAAGACAAAGTTGAGTAGAAACCCCTGAATAACTTTGGAGGCTTTAATTTAATTGTTGAAAGGAGAAAATACAAAAATGCAACAAATGGAGTGACCAAAAAGGAATACAAACATTTAAAAAATCAGACCAACAGAATATTCAAAATGGCTGGACGGGAATGGTTAGAGGACAAATGGAAAGCTTTAGTTATATGCACAGTAGTAGAAATTGCTACTCATCATATAGAGGACGTGTTGTGCCTGTCTGTGGCTCAATGTCTTCTCTGTATGGTGAGTAGCAGTCTATCCTTTTCATAATATTTTTGTTATTCTGTCCTGGATTTTCTGTTGCATGATAAGAGAAAGATAGATATGTCCTATAAAAATTAGAGACCTTTGGAGAAAACAGAAGCACGGGTATGAATATCAAGAGTTCATATGGCAAGCCAGAATTAAACAAAGAGTGGAAAGGTGAAAGTTGGAAGGATTATATAGAAGGGCTAAACAAGGAAACTGAATGTGAAGGCAGTGTTATAGGTAGGGAAGAGGAGATAGATAAAGATGAATTGGAAGATATGACTCTGTGAAAAGAATTTAAGGAATACTGAATGGCCTACGTTGAAACAAAGCCCCTGAGTAAAGTAGATGACATTCCCTCAGAATTATAGAGGTACTTGGGCTGCCAGCCATAACAGAACTATTTCAACTTGTATGCAAGATATATGAGACAGTTGAAATACCCTCACATGTCGAGAAGGATAAAATAATAATCCAGGTTCAAAGTAGGGACCTGGAGACAGGTGTGAATATTATTGAACTAGTAGTAGCTGACTTTGTAGAAGATCACTTGCATTCCAGAGTAATGTAGGAACTCTTGAGGTAGTACTGATACAGTGAGTTAGCTAAGAAGATAGGTTAAAGAAAGTCGCCTACATTTACACATTTGTAGATATAGAGAAAGTTTGACTGGATTACATTCTTTGAAATTGTGGAGGTTGTAATGTTCCCCTCCCACAATTTGTTGATACCACTACTATTGTCCCTGGTAAAGTCTCTTTTTTGGAAAATACGAGAATAGTAAGATTTACAATAAACTTTTTATTTATCTTCTTCTCTCGTAGTTGGCTCCAGTTCTTCACGTCTAGGGGCTGATCGTTGAAGCTGAAATGTTTGACATTTTAGATTCTCATGGTTCCAATTGATGTAATTAATTTTGAAGAATGTTTTCATGATAACTTATTATCTCACATTTTACAATATAACACTGTCTTTTGAATTTTCACATTAACAAAGCCAAAACTACATTGTTCTGCCCAAAATACAAAAACACATCTGATCACGTCAGAGGCATGCCCACTACTACTTCACTTTGCGGTAATAACAATATTTCAAAGGGTATACACATTTTCTTGACAAATGAATTTCTATTATTATTTTATAAATGACTATAGAAATAAATCTAATAAATAGCCCCAAATTGTGTCATTAATAATAGAAATGTTAAGTGTGCCAAATATTTCGTAATTTCAAATGTTTCTTATATACAGGGTGTAACAAAAAGGTACGGCCAAACTTTCAGGAAGCATTCCTTACACACAAATAAAGAAAAGATGTTATGTGGATATGTGTTCGGAAACGCTTAATTTCCATGTTAGAGCTCATTTTAGTTTCATCAGTATGTACTGTACTTCCTCGATTCACCATCAGTTGGCCCAATTGGAGGAAGGTAATGTTGACTTCGGTGCTTGTGTTGACATGCGGCTCATTGCTCTACAGTACTAGCATCAAGCACATCAGTACGTAGCATCAACAGGTTAGTGTTCATCACGAACGTAGTTTTGTAGTCAGTGCAATGTTTACAAATGCGGAGTTGGCAGATGCCCATTTGATGTATGGATTAGCACGGGGCAATAGCCATGGCGCAGTACGTTTGTATCGAGACAGATTTCCGGAACGAAGGTGTCCCGACAGGACGACGTTCGAAGCAATTGATCGGCATCTTAGGGAGCACGGAACATTCCAGCCTATGACTCGCGACTGGGGAAGACCTAGAACGACGAGAACACCTGCAATGGACGAGGCAATTCTTCGTGCAGTTGACGATAACCGTAATGTCAGAGAAGTTGCTGCTGTACAAGGTAACATTGACCACATCACTGTATGGAGAGTGCTACGGGAGAACCAGTTGTTTCCGTACCATGTACAGCGTGTGCACGTACCATCAGCAGCTGATTGGCCTCCACGGGTACACTTCTGCGAATGGTTCATCCAACAATGTGTCAATCCTCATTTCAGTGCAAATGTTCTCTTTACGGATGAGGCTTCATTCCAACGTGATCAAATTGTAAATTTTCACAATCAATATGTGTGGGCTGACGAGAATCCGCACGCAATTGTGCAATCGAATCATCAACACAGATTTTCTGTGAACGTTTGGGCAGGCATTGTTGGTGATGTCTTGATTGGGCTCCATGTTCATCCACCTACGCTCAATGGAGCAAGTTATCATGATTTCATACGGTATACTCTACCTGTGATGCTAGAACATGTGCCTTTACAAGTATGACACAACATGTGGTTCATGCACAGTGGAGCTCCTGCACATTTCAGTCGAAGTGTTCGTACGCTTCTCAACAACAGATTTGGTGACCAATGGATTGGTAGAGGCGGACCAATTCCATGGCCTCCATGCTCTCCTAACCTCAACCCTCTTGACTTTCATTTATGGGGGCATTTGAAAGCTCTTGTCTACACAATCCCGGTACCAAATGTAGAGACTCTTCGTGCTCGTATTGTGGACGGCTGTGATACAATACGCCATTCTCCAGGGCTGCATCAGCGCATCAGGGATTCCATGCGACGGAGGGTGGATGCATGTATCCTCGCTAACGTAGGACATTTTGAACATTTCCTGTAACAAAGTGTTTGAAGTCACACTGGTACGGTCTGTTGCTGTGTGTTTCCATTCCATGATTAATGTGATTTAAAGAGAAGTAATAAAATGAGCTCTAACATGGAAAGTAAGCATTTCCTGACACATGTCCACATAACATATTTTCTTTCTTTGTGTGTGAGGAATGTTTCCTGACACGGTTGCTTCATCAGGAAAGAGGGATGAAGCAACAGTGGGTTGCGAAAGCTTGAAATTTGTTGGTGTGTTTTTTATTGTGCCTATCTACCAGCGCTTTCTCGTTTTGTAATTCACAGCATCTTTGTTTTTTATATATATTTTTCCCACGTAGAATGTTTCCCTCTATTATATTAAATGTCCTTTCAGAACTAGTGCGATCGGTTGTAACAACGAAAATAAAGTAATTTCGTTTTATAGATTTTAGCTTGAAATATAACATACTGTGTATAAAATCATAGGAATTTTTTTAGAAAAACAGCTGAGATAATATTAACCTGTTTCAAATTTGTAAATATTTCTGGTGTCAACAACTTCTGTTGGGGAAAAGTAATGCTAGAGGAGGATGTCCCTTTACAAGGTACTGGGCATAAAGTACAGAAAGTGCAAAGTAACCTGCAAATTGTACAGAAACCAATAAAAGTTTGTGAGATCCTCCTCTGTTTATCCTCATCCTGAATAAAATTATCTTGTTCCTCCTAACATGCCGGCACGCAAGCTTTATTGGTAGTTTCCTGTCCTCCCAGGTTTACAGAAGGTTTGTGATTGTCACAGATCAACACAGAAGTTGTCAGATACGGAACAATTGCTATGTTTATTTTGTCGGTTCTGCAAAATATCCATTGTGACAGTTACCAATTTCTTTAATTACTGCGTGCCTTCAACGTGCATGCAGCCCTACACGTGATACAAATCACACTACTCAATAAAAGCATCAGACTGATGCAGCCTGCTGGATATGCGTCAATGCAATGACGCATTCTCAGACGTACTACTCCACAGGACTCATTGCATGCATGTGCACACCAAACTGGGCCCATTGTTGAGACCAGAAATAAAGGGTAATGAACTTTAACATTGTCACAACTGGATAAAGGGCGATTTCTTTATGATATTACATACTTTTGGGGGTGATGGAGAAAGGTGAATGTATCAGTCTGAGGTAATTGACACTGGTCCAGAAACAACTGAACTGAAAGTAATGTATTTACTTAAATTTATTAAAATAAATTTTATTTATTGTATATTTTGCACCGAGGTTTGTCAAAATTTTAGTATTTGTTTACTTATCTCATTTTAGGTTGATTTGTAATTGAGTGAAACACGTTCCGATGCCTTTGACAGTGGAATACGTGTGTTGATACTGTTGTTAAGATAGTAGAGGTGGCAACTTTCAAAAAGAAAAAAATGCCAAGTAAACGTGGGCTTTAAAATATGTCCTTTAGGAACTATGAGTGATTCCTAATCTTTGCTATTGTGAAACACATCTCTCCTACTGGAAGTGCTTTGGTTTCCATACTTTTGAAGAGGCAGTATGGACCAAAACAAGAGAAAAGTGAATGATACATGGGCTCTAAAAGACACACCTTTACGGGCTGTGAACACTTGGTCATCTTCTCTACTGTGAAACCCATCTCTTCTACTGAACAAGTGCTCATAGCTCTTATGGTATGCATTTTAGGGTCCATGTTCTTGTTTTGATCCATTTTACCACCTCTGAAAGTTGCTGCACCTGCTATGGAACATCAGAACAGATTGTGGAGCATATCACCCAGCAATACTGTGAGAGAAGATACTCTCGGAATTGGAATGATGTCCCCCAAGCTACAGCTGAAGCTGTTAATTAGCTATCAGGTATATAGGTCTGAGAATTTTGACTGCTGAGTAAAAACCTATTTTTTATGTAGTATTTGTGATTTATAATTTATCTTGCTAAAATTTTGTTATATGTAATTTGATCATACAATGCTGGCTTTCAAGGCTAGTATTTGCATCCATGGTGATATTGGTTGTATGTGCATTATAGTGCAGTTTTTCTCTGCCTAACATCTTGTCTTCAAATGTCAGAGACATCATCAGAGTCTATAAAGACTCAGATAGTAGTTTCTAACTAGTTTTAAGAAAACTATTCAGAGAAAAAAATTTATTGTTGCTCATCTTAAAGTCTGATGTTTTCATTTGGTACAGGGCTAAATATCTTTTTGAGTTCAACAAGTCGAGCTGTATATACACATCCGTACAACAGTTGAGTCATGACTTTATCACTCCACTTGCTAAGATCACAAAGTTGTGCTTACGTGTGCTATGAAGCATTTAGTGGGGAAAAGTTGACACTTTGTTTTATCAAGCACTGAGACACACAATTTGTCTGATTTCAGTCCTTTTGTTTTTGTTCTTTTGAATTTCTATGGCCTCTCTGTACATCGTAGAAAAGTAATAACTGCACCTTAATAAAACCCGTACTATTGGGGAAATGAATTGGTTGGCCCCCTGTCTCGGTGCACTATCTGCTACTGCCAATTTATTCGTGTTTCCAAGATGACCAGATGATTGCGGCTACTGTATTCTTTAAGCTGGGTGTTGATGCTTCTTTTAGTAGCTACATAATCTTTATAGCCTCTAATTATGCCTCTAGCTATATGGATGAACTGTTAGCAGAGAAACATGCCTTAGATGCTGGCCTACTGCCCACGTAACTAAATCAGCAAGGATCTGTAATTCGTTTTTTCTTGTAGACGTTGGTTTCCCACACAACAGATACATAAATAAGTCTATATTCCAAAGAGCAAGCAAAAGAATGTGTGCTCAACATCCGATTAACCCTTTGACTGCTGCAGATGTGCTTCTACAGATGAGCTTTATACATTCCTTGCTGAGAGTGATTTTGTTGTTGCTGTAATGGTCACCTAATGCCAGTACTTGTGCTGAGAGATAGCATTCTGGTCACTATGAAGTACCTATTGTCAAGTTTTAAAAAAACTGTTCAGAGAAAAAAAAAATTATTGTTGCACATCTTAAAGTCTGGTGTTTTCATTTGGTACAGGGCTAAATATCTTTTTTGTTACTCATCATGGTCATTGTGCTAATCCAAATTAATTAAAGCAGTGCATGTAATTTTAAAGAGTTTGCAGAGGTAAAAACACATTGTGTAACCTTTGCATATGATTGGTTTTAGCCCATAAATTGTTGTGTACGAAGTGTGGATATGATATCAAAATTTTATTTAAAATGGAGAGGAGAATGATATCTATGTAGTTCTTAAGTTATCGGTTTTTATACCTGGCAGACGGTCATGTACAACCTGCTGGTTTCTGTTGCTGTGCATTGTAAATAATGTGGTCATAACAATTGCCATATTTCATAAATGGTTCAACATATCAAAACGAGTTTTGTTTTTTTTTTTTTCAATGATACCATGCAAAGAGGCACATTTATTGTATGATAAATATGTGAAACTTTTTTATTCACTGACATATGGAAGTAACTTGTCAGCAGCAGTGAAAAGGTCGATAGAATGGGATGTATAAACACATCAGTAGCACAGAAGGGAAACCCAGGAGGCATGTTTAAACATGTTCTCAGCACCTGAGGGGGCAGCAGCGGTGTGTGATGAGATAATCCAACCAAAGCAGCTGAAGGACTAAGACAACAAGGGAAGCTATCAAAATATTATGGAAATCCCAATATTAACTTGGTTACAAACACAGGAATTGGGGGAGAAATTTTGTTTTTTATATCTCTAATTCTTTGACATATGGTGGGCCTATGCTTGATATGCCTCATGTTATGTGACCATGTGCTGAACATCATACTTCTTGCAGATACATGTAGTTATTTAGCTGTCTGTATGTATATTCTCTGTTTGTAGGTACATGGCAGGAATACAAGGACTGTTTGAAAAGTATCCAACTTTTTTTGCGAACAACTGATGGATTTTAATCTAGCAGAATTGCATGAGCTGACCTTGAACCTTTGTGCATATGGGTCAATTTTTTCCTGCGTGTCAAGAGTGTCAGCTGGTGGCAAGCAGCAGTTGAGTGAGGTAGTATTTAGTGCTTGCACCAGTTTTTCGTTGCAAGTGAAATGATGGAATGACTGGAGCTTTGCTACTACATCAGATTTTGCTAGAAACTGAGTGACAGTCATGTGGAAACCATTCAGAAGGCTTTCGGTGTTGATGCTATGGCCATCATACATATTAAGGAGCTGTACAACTAGTTTAAAGATGGCTGCACATTGGTGGAGAGCGAGTCAGGTCATTGCCAGTGTGAGCATCGAAGTGATACAGGAACGTCATATGACTATCAGAGAAATTGCGGAAGAGGTCAGCATCAGCACTTTTTCAGCACATAACATTGTGACTGAAGATTTGGCCGTGAACACAGTGTCGTCGTAATTCGTGCCAAAGCTGCTAAAGGCAGAGCAGAAACAACTTCAAGTTGAAGCATCGCAGTACATGCTGGACTCCAGCAAACAGTGACCCCTACTTCGTGAACACCATTATCACTGGTGATGAGTCCTGCGTGTATGGGTATCATCCAAGAACCAAATCCCAGTCATCACAGTGGAAGCATTCCTCATCACTGAGACCAAAGAAGGCTTACCAAGTGTGCAACAATGTCAAAGTGACAGTGACTGCTTTCTTTGACTCCCGTGGTGTGGTACACTACGAGTACACACCTCAGGGTCAATCAGTCACAGAAGAGTACTCCATGGATGTTCTCTGTTGCCTACATGTTGCTGTGTGGCGCAAGAGACTAGACTGATTTGCAGTCAACAGGAAATTGGCATCTCCGGCATGAAAGTGCTCTAGTATTTTTCTCACACTTGATTCAGGCTTTTTTGGTGAAAAACCAGATTCCTATGCTTCAACAAGCTCCTTATTCTCCTGATATGGCCCTCTGTGACTTCTGCCTGTTCCTCAAACTCGAGAGGCCATTGAAAGGAATGTGATTTCAGATGAGATGACATTTTGGCAGCAGCAACAGAGACCTAAACTCCGTTTGAAGGAGGCTTTTTCAGCATGCCCCCAACAGTGGCAGCACCAGTGGGAGAGGTGTGTGTGGTCCCAAGGGCACTACTTTGAGGGTGATTAGGTGTCCGACACTCCAGGTGTCCTGGCCAAAGGTCTCATACTTTTCTAACAGATGTCTTATTATTGGCATCCACACACTGTGGCAATTTGTTTGACTCTGTAGGATAACAGTATCAGAATAGTTGTTCCTTTTTTGTTGTTACAGCATCAACAAAAGAGGCTTGTTTCACTAGATGCTATCGAGGATTGTGAGATTCAGTAATCCGTATATTAAATTAGATTTTGATGTATTTATGATTATACATCCTACTTAGGCATTTTCATTTCTTTCTTCCTGGTGCATAACCTCTGTTTCCGAGTGGTTATTATTTTTGGTGACAGATGTTTCGTATTAATTAGCCAACTAGTTCCTCAATATATTCTTTGACCTTGCAGTATTTTGTAGTTAAAAAAGTACTGGAACATTACTTATGATGATAAAAAAACTTCAACATGTAAAGATAATTTAGCGCACTAATCTGATCCAAACAACAAAATTATTGTTATTTTATTTATGCTGACTTGCATCAGTTGAATCATATGTCAGAGAATCTCTCCAGTGGTGCCCTTTCGTGGTTGCCGGCTGTCAGCTAAATGTGTCCCTCCGACAGGCTGGTGACAGGCTGCTCTCGACGAAGTGTTGCTGCGGTCCCTGCTGGTTCGACTCAAACACACAAAAGTAAACATTTTGTAACTATTTCACAAAATCAGAATAGATAAAAATCCTTAATTATGTTTCAAAAACAAAAGTTTAACTTACACCAAAAATTCTGTTACCTTACAGCTATTAACAATAATTTACCGGCTGTTTCCACAGTCAACAGCTCTTCCGACCTACGAAGAGGCGGTGCGTGGGTGCGATCGCAGCATGGCTGGCGTAGGTGGCACGGTGGGGGGCGGAGGCACCTCCCTGAGTGCGGGTGGCGGCCAGGGCCACCGCAGCCACGGGCGCGGCCACTGGGCGGGCCTGGGGTCGGGCCGCCGGCCGGTGCACGTGACACGCCAGTCCTCCAGGTGAACAGCCCGACAGTCGGCTCTGCTCCGCTCTGTACTGCCAGCCCCACTCTAGCTGGCGGGCTTCTCACTGATTTATGTGGCCTCGAGCTCTCAGAAACAGTGTTAACTGATTCTACCATCACTACTGCTTCTTACTTGTGCTTATTTGTGTTTTCTTGGCATATTGACTGATCCGTTAGATTTCAGGTGCGTAGCTCCAGAAACTCTATTTCTTCAACTGATGTTTAGGCCACACACCTTTCAGGTGAAGAAATGGGAGTTGTTATGGAAGATGTAGGGGATTCAGTCTCAGAATCAGAATTTAACGGCACTCTGGAATACCCGAGGTCAAATTAAGCAGAAGGAATAGGTAACATTCTGTGGAATTTCTAAAATCATTCAGGCCACTGACACCCAAATGCCTATTCAATCTGGTGTTGTAACAGCCCCCCCCCCCCCCCCTCCCCTCTCCTGTCACTGTAGATAACTTTCAAAGGAAACCACAGCAAGGTGATTTGTAGTACCGAACACTCATCCATTGATTGGCAACAGTAGTACTGTGATACAACTAGACTTGTGATTCTTATTAATACTTTTTCATCACACAATTCCATATTGTGCTGCTAAATGGTTGCTTGTGAGAAAAGCAACTTACCTCCAAATGTTTAAAAGGTTATGGTACAGAGAGTGATTATAACATTGAACACATAGAGTGCCAGTGCAAGATAACAGTTTGCGAAAGTTCACACGAGAGAACTCGTGCACAGTAATAGTTGCCACATATATACTCTGCATCTTTGACACAGCCAGTTACTTCCTACATTGTTTAGACAGATGAATATGTTCCCCTGTGCTATTTGATGATTACAGAGATTAAGCTACGGATCTTACAGTGTGTAGAAAGAGTGAGACTAGACGTATATCATGAGACTTTCAGAATAAAATATCCTCCACACAATTGCAAAGATAGCAAGAGCAGTGTGAGAACTATCATAGAATAAACTTTTCAGCTTATTCATCTCAATTGCTGACAAGAAAAATTTATGGAAGAAAAGAAAAGCCAGCTGAGAGGCAGTTCGGGCAGTGCCATTGGTTATGGAAGCAAGCCTTAAGAAAAATCAAGACACTTCATAGGATTTGTTTACCTAGAGCAAGTATTGATAACGTGAAATTGTGTAAAAATTCGAAATTATCTGGAAAGTAGGTGTAAGCTATAGGGAAAGACAGGTAATGTACAGTACATATGGGATAGGGAAAATGTCATCATACTGATCAGTACTGTTAAACTTCCTATCCAACAAGAAAAACAACAGCCTAGGAGTGGTGTCAAAAGAACAAAGCAGGCCATCAACCAACATATGAAGTAGTTCTGGCTCTACAGAAAACACTGACAAGAAGGAAGTACAAGGTGATAGATTATGTGTTAAAGCATCAGGTAGTAACTTCCATGGCACTTGAGGGATATGGAAAGGGTAAACATTGTAGGGGAAGATAGACTGGAATATATCCAACAAATATTGAGGATGTTGAGTGGAAGTGCTACTCTGAGATGAAGAGGTCAGCACAGGAGAGGAAGTTGTGGTGAGCCACATCGAATCAGTCAGAAGATTGATGACTCAAAAATCTTTCATCCATTTTATAAGTGGAACTACATCTCTCTCTCTCTCTCTCTCTCTCTCTCTCTCTCTCTCTCTGCGGATTGTTTGAAATCCAACCCATTAAGGAGTCATCGTTCTTCTCAGTCAAGTATCCCAGTACGTTAGGAGTGGGTTGGAGGCAATCTCAGTGGGGAATATTTGAGAGAGGGTCAGTATCCACCTGGTAACCAGCTCTGTCATTATGAGGTATTGATACAATTTTCATTTATTCCTAGGACAGTCTCGTACATTGTTCTAGTTAAAAATCAAAATTATATATGTATATATACAAGTAGTGTGTGTGTGCAAGCACTCGCATCTCTCGTTTTAAACCTAAGCACCGCACCACTGCACTTGGAGCCAAAGAATACGCAAGATCCAGAGAAGTTTGACAACAAAGAGCTTGGTATAAATAAAATCTGCTGTTAAACACTCAATCTGTGCTGGGATATCAATGCGTCAATAGGAGCTTTACTGCAGTGATATAATTGCGAAGTGATCAAAGAAAGCACCAGATTTCATGTTCCCAGAAAATGGGTATTCTTAAAACTTTGATTCACAGAGCACATACCATTGCTGGCTAGGTAAGTCTCCAGGATGAGCTTTTACATTAACAAGAGTTTTGAAAATGTGTACTCTGCACAATATATACACAAGGTACTACAGATGAAACCTAAAGTGGGTGAAAGAAATGAGGAAGAGGAAGTAGAGAGATTTAAATGCATGGCTTTCTTGCCATAACTGGAAGTCTGTCATCAGAAATAGGTTGAATCCTCACAGAGTATAAAGTTAAAATGATCGTCCACTCCATAGAAGACAGTGGCACTTTCAAGTCATACCAAGGAGGACTCTGTGCTCTCCGAGGCTGAGGTTTGCGAGTTCCCTGCAAAAGTGGCCTTTTATACGTGATGCACAGAACACTGAAAGTACAGCTGGCTCACCAATAAACTGGCTGTGGTATTGATTCTACCTGATAAGACTGTGGGACTTGGTGGTAAAGGAAGCAGTGGAAATTCATTTAGCAAAGGATTTAATCGATAGGCACAGTGGTTAAAGCCTTGACGAAGCACGGAATCCTGAGCTTTCTATCATAAAATCGCAGAGACGTCACTGCTGTGCAGTTCTTATTGACGTGTCAGTATCCTGACAAGTATTGAGTGTCTGACCACAGATTCAGTTTGTACAGAGTTTGTTGTCACCAAATAACACCTTTGTCCTTCGTATCTCTCTGGCCACACAATCAGTGGTGCGGCACTAGAATTTAAAAAGATGGTTGCAAGAGCTGTCATTGCAGTCTGTCGACTCACTCAGAAAATAGTCAGTTGAAGAAATGGAGTTTCTGCAGATGCATGCGTAAAATGTAATTGATCAGGTGCAAAATTTCTAAGTGATAAAGCATAAAATTGATGTTCCACAGCATTTATTTATTTAGTTAGTTAACCTTTTTTAAGGTTTAATTCATTATACAGTAGTTCAACCAAATTGCACAAAATATTTTTGAATTATATACACAAACCATTGTCATGAATATGTTGTCTGTGTGTGGAAATTGTACCTAAATGTCTACAGTAGTTCATGAGATTAACCTTCACATACAAACAGAAAAATTCGGTGGAGGTATCTTAATTTTGTAGTAAGTACAGATATGGAAGTTGATGCAGAGAGAGAGAGAGAGAGAGAGATACCATTGGTCATTGTAACATAATAGGAAACACTTACTTATATATATCTTATGTATGAATAATACACTTACTGCAAGTGAAATGTATATATAACAAAATGACTAAATATAATAACAATTTGGAACATTTTGATATACAAGGCAAATTGGTGCGATAGAGTAGATCACGCAGTGGGATGAGTTGGAGAAATGCACGGGTTAAGTGAAGTATAGCTGAGAGGAATTGTTCAGCTGAGTTTAATCATTTAATAGGACTGTATGCGAGGTGTTTATTGATCTCCATAGCTCTTTTTGATAAGCGGGGAACATGGGACTGCAGCCGGTGGCAGTGACCTCCACTCAGTACACGCTCAGTAAATGTGGACTTAGAATTCTGCAACCTCCTGCACAATTACAAAAATTATATCTCCCCCCCCCCCCCCCCCAATCTGTAACATAGTGTTGTGAGACCCATAATCCTTATAACAGCTTTTTTGTCTCCTTAGATCACAGAGGTTCTCTTTATTTTATATGACCGGCTTCTGTTCTCTTTTAAAATCATCAGTTCTGCAGTAAAAAAGATAGAATGAACATTCAGAGAATTTATATAACTCGGGTGTGTTAAAAATCTCATATATACATTAAAATATGCCTGTTGCAATACTAATTGAGCAAGTATACCTTGTAACCTGTACTGCTAAACTAAAGCTCTTTTGTTTGTGATAACGAAAAGAGGGTGATAAATTTAGTTGATTGTCTATGAGCTTCACAGCATAATCAAATCCACTCATGCTCATTACAGGAAACAGAACTGCAAAATTAGTATGCAGACTTTGCATGCTGCAGTTGTTAGTCATTTCCAACTTAAGGATGTATTTGAAGAATTAGAAATGTAGTCTGCAAAAAGGAAAGAGCCAGACAAGATAATTTGGCAATCAAAATGAGTTAGATTACAACATTTACAGTTATATTTAAAAGTAAATTCCTGGTGTTTTTTTAAAGATTCTACACACACACACACACACACACACACACACACACACACACACACACACAGGATTCAACCTGGTAGAATTTTGTGCAGAGCATAACTTAATCATAGCTAACACTTGGTTTAAGAATCGTGAGAGAAGGTTGTATACGTTGAAGAGGCCTGGAGACACTGGAAGGTTTCACATAGATTGTATAATGGTAAGACAGAGATTTTGGAACCAGGTTTTAAATTGTAAGACATTTCCAGGGGCAGATGTGGACTCTGACTATAATTTATTGGTTATGAACTGTAGATTAAAACTGACGAAACTTCAAAAAGGTGGGAATTTAAGGAGGTGGGACCTGGATAAACTGAAAGAACCAGAGGTTGTGGAGTGTTTCAGACACAGCATTAGGGAACAACTGACAAATACAGGGGAAAGAAATAGAGTAGAAAAAGAATGGGTAGCTTTGAGAGATGGAATAGTGAAGGCAGCAGAGGCTCAAGTAGGTATAAAGACGAGGGCTAGTATAAATCCTTGGGTAACAGAAGAGATATTGAACTCAATTGATGAAAGGAGAAAATATAAAAATACAGTAAATGAAGCAGGCAAAAAGGAGAATACAGACGTCTCAAAAATGAGATCGACAGGAAGTGCAAGATGGCTAAGCAAGGATGGCTAGAGGATAAATGTAAGGATGTAGAGGCGTATATCACTAGGGATGAGATAGATACTGCCTACAGGAAAATTAAAGAGACCTTTGGAGAAAAGAGAACAACATGTAGGAATAGTAGGGGCTCAGATGGAAAACCAGCCCTAAGCAAAGAAGGGAAAGCAGAAAAGTGGAAGGAGTACATACAACGTCTATACAAGGGCAATGTTATGGAACTGGAAAAGGACGTAGATGAAGATGGAGATGAGATGGGAGATATGATACTGCGTGAATAATTTGACAGAGCACTGAAAGACCTAAGTCGATACAAAGTCCCGGGAGTAGACATCATTCCATTAGAACTACTGATAGCCTTGGGAGAGCCAGTCCTGACAGAACTCTTCCATCTGGTGAGCAAGATGTATGAGACAGGTGAAATACCCTCAGACTTCAAGAAGAATATAATAATTCCAATCCCAAAGAAAGCACGTGTTGACATGTGTGAAAATTACTGAACTATCAGTTTAGTAAGTCACGGTTGCAAAATACTAATACGAATTCTTTACTGGCGAATGGAAAAACTGGTAGAAGTCAACCTTAATTAAGATCAGTTTGGATTCTGTAGAAATGTTGGAACACGCGAGACAATAATGACCCCCAAGAGTTTTCTTAGAAGATAGATTAAGGAAGGGGAAACCTACTTTTCTAGCATTTGTAGACTTAGATAAAGCTTTTGACAGTGTTACCTGGAATACTCTCTTTAAAATTCTGAATGTGGCAGGGGTAAAATACAAGGAGCGAAAGGCTATTTACAGTTTGTGCAAAAACCAGATGGCAGTCACAAAGTGTGTCGGGGGGCATGAATAGCAAGCTGTAGTTGAGAAGGGAGAAGACAGGGTTGTAGCCTATCCCCAATGCTGTTCACCTTTATATTGAGCAAGCAGTAAAGGGAACAATAGAAAAATTTTGAGTAGGAATTAAAATCCATGGAGAAGAAATAAAAACCTTGAAATTTGCCGATGACATTGTAATTCTGTCAGAGACAGCAAGGACCTGGAAAAGCAGTTCAACGGAATGAACAGTGTCTTAAAAGGAGGATATAAGATGAACATCAATAAAAGAAAAACGATGATAATGGAATGTAGTCAAATTAAATCAGACAATGCTGAGGGATTTAGACTAGGAAATGAGACACTTAAAATAGTAGATGAATTTTGATGTTTGGGGAGCAAAATGATGTTTGAAGTAGAGAAGATATAAAATGTAGACTGGCTATGGCAAGGAAAGCATTTCCAAAGAAGAGAAATTTGTTAACATTGTGTATAGATTTAGGTGTCAGGAAGTCGTCTTCTGAAAGTATTTGCATGCAGTGTAGCCAGGTATGGAAGTGAAACATGGACGATAAATAGTTTGGACAAGAAGAGAATAGAAGCTTTCGAAATGTGGTGTTACAGAAGTATGCTGAAGATTAGCTGGTACTAACTAATGAGGAGTCACTGAGTAGAATTGGGGAGAAGAGGAATTTGTGGCGCAACTTGACAAGAAGAAGGGATCAGTTGATGCAGCATGTTCTGAAGCCCGGAGGGTAAAAATTGTAGAGGGAGACCAAGTAGATTCAGAAGGCTGTAGGCTGCAGTATGTGCTTGGAGATGAAGTTTGCACAGGATAGAGTAGCATGGAGAGCCGCATCAAACCAGTCTCTGGACTGAAGACCACAACAACAGAAGTAATAGTCAGTTTGAGTGTATTAGTACTAATTATAATTTTCTGTTGATTTACTGTAGCAGTCTGCAGCAGATTAGTCTGCTTCTTAATGTGTAACTTAACTCATTCCTAACCCATGAAGGTTCTACTTCATGCTGGGATTTGTGTAACACAAAATGTGAAAGAATGAAAAGGAAGCGCGGGGAAGCTGCAAAAAGAAAATGGTCATGACACTTGTTTAATGAGTTATATTGTGAAAAATAAAATTGTTTGAGTCATAAAACAACTACACACACAGCCGGAGGGAGGGAGGGAGGGATGGGGGCAGGGGGGGGGGGGAGACAGAGAGAGAGAGAGAGAGAGAGAGAGAGAGAGAGAGAGAGTGCTGGACACTACCAGGAATTGCAGACAGATGGTGCTACTCCTGGAGTTGTACTGATTTCTATGTCAGTTGAACAGCTTTCAAAATGTCTTTGTGTGTTCACTGATTTTGTACTGTGGAAAATATTCTGGATAATCCATGAACTTGATTCTGTATACAGGTTTAGCCTAAATGATTCATTGGGTTTTGAAGCACTGTTTATTTACGAGTATTCAACGTATAAAGAAGAGTGATACATGAAAAGATACACACTCATCAAGTTTCTGGTACAGTCTACAAATGTTCAGTGCGTGCACCCTTAGTCACACGGTATATATCCAAACGGTAATCAAGTTCCATTACACATCCAGTTGCACATTTCTGTCAGTATCTGTCACAGCAGCAGTGATGTTTTCCTGCAGTTCTTTCATTGTTGTTGGCATTAGGGGTACGTAAATCCCACAGGAAGGAACTCGGCACAGAGGAGCATCACCCAGACCACCGCACTCTGTCCACATATGTGGCAGTTCTCTGCTGAGAAAGGCCAGGCAGTTGTGCTCTAGTGATGTGAAGCCCTGTCCTATTGAAAGTTGAGAGCTCAGCTATCAGTTGTGGCAACGACAGCAACTGCAGCATATCCAGGTACACTGAACCTGCCAATCTCTTTTCGATGAAGAAAAAGGGACTGTATGCCTTTGTCTTGGATATGGCATAGAGGATATATACTCGGGTAAATCCCTTTCCAACTCCGCACAGACATGCGGCAGTTCAGTTTCCTACGCTCTCACACTGTGACGATTCACATTTCTCGGCAGACAGAAAATTGCCTCATCACTGAATATCTACGTCTCCATGAAGTTGCTGTTGTCATTATCATCTTGATCTTTGATTGCTTTCTGTGTTCTCACCTGATGGTCATTGACTCCAACTGGTGGGCATAATCATCTGGATTCAGGTGTTATAACATTTGCAAATGGTAGATTTGAAATGCAGACACTGCTGTACAACACTTCACACTGCATGTGTAGTTCATGGCTTATACAAACGGGATGATTTATGGGGGGATCCGTACAAAGCTGTGGTTTACACACCCCACAATTTCCTCTGAAACATGCAGTCGCCCTGTGCTTTTCCCTTTACACACACAGACAACCAGTATCACAAAACTGATGAAACCAACACAAATGTTCCGGTGACCAGGTGCAGCATTTCTGTATCTGCATTTGCATATTATAATTATTAGATTACAGATGTTGTTATATCTGCTATGTTAGTACTTTATAGCAATATTTAGAGGATGCAGTCATTCATTGGTTACCATCTGTGCTAGAAAGAGATGGCAATTTTCCTACAGTATGCTCTCTGTAGTAAGAGCCAGTACCCTTATTACTAATTGTCAGTCAACTACAGTTCCACCTGGCTTTCGGATATTGTTTATGGGTTCAGTTGATGATGTTCATTATCTCTGATATAGTAAGTGAATACCACTAACTAGAAGAAAACATTTTTAAGAATAAAGTTTTGAACAGTGTGCAGACAGACATTTTGCAAGTAATTTTTACATTTATGTTTTTAATAGTTACACCAGCTTTTAAATAAGATCTGGGGAAAAAGAAACACTAGTCACAAACTGATATTCAGATTGCAATAGGGTCTTGGGTTTTGTGTTATGAAGGATAGCAGCAGGAAATAAATCACCTCCCTAGCATATTCAAAATTGTCAACATTTATCAAACAGTGGAAAATCGTGTGAAATGGTTATACTCCTACACACCACATAGACAAGGTGTTGAATGGAAGGCAGGCACTTTGAAAGTAGAGTGCTGTCTCTCTCTCTCTCTCTCTCTCTCTCTCTCTCTCTCTCTCTCTCTCTCTGTCTCGCTCGCACGCACACTCACACGGCCACAGTCATATTCAGGTGCAGCACATTACCCTCCTAACCTCCTCCCCCTCCCTCCACATCCCTCTTTTGTACTGCACTACCCCACTTCTTTCAATGTGACTGTCTGCCACCGCCTCTTCTGTTCGATGGGTAGCAATCTATTTCAAAATGTCAATATTTAGCAACCTTCACATCATGACGAATGCTCTTTTTTGACCTTTCTGCAGCACGTCCCACACAGCCTCCCTGAGGAGCGGTTCTGCAGCTGGCGACTCTATGGGCTCTACAGACACCATGACACCGAGCGAAGTTTCGACAACTGTGACACTAGACACAGTGTCATCACACACGTGCAGTAGCGGCGTCAGTGGCAGCGGCAGCGGTAGTGGTGGAGCAGCGAGCTGCCGTGCTATCTGTGGCAGCCTCGCCTCGTTTGACACCAGCTCCGCACTCAATACTGAAGGTCAGTGATAGCAGGAGAACGAAATGTACAGCAGTATGTAAATGTAAGATTATAAAAATAAGACCGTCAAAAGTAAGAAAAAATTGGTCTACCGGATGAGGCATGACACTGAATCTGTGTATCATCGCTTCTCGACAGTGGCCTCTGTTCGATGATCTCGACAGTGGCCTCTGTTCGATGAGAAAGAAAGCCCAAAAGTACGAGGGCTATCCACAAAGTACATTACGTTTTCGTTTGTGTCCGTTAGGGGCAGGGCTAGTGCAGCCATCTTGGTGTCATGGCATTCCGCCGCTCAGTCGGCATCCTGCCGTGCTAGTGAGAGGTTCGTGCTGTACTCCGTTGAGTTATTGTGACAGTTTCAAATGTCAGCGTTAATTGAAAATGCCGCGAAGTGTGAAGTGCGTGCTGTAATAAGGTTTCTGACTGCAAAAAACTGTACACAGAAATCTATCGGCAGCTTTGTGAAGTGTATGAGGACAACATAATCAGTGAAGGTGGAGTGCGTCAGTGGGTCATAAAATTTAAAAATGGCCGAACTAACGTTCACGACGAAGAGCGAAGTGGAAGACCCAGCATAGTGACTGCCGAACTTGTCGAAAAAGTCGATGCCGAGGTCCGTGAAAACCGTAATTTCACGATAACGGAACTCTCTATGAGTTTTCCACAAATTTCACGAAGTTAGTTGCACGAAATCATTACCGAAAAGCTTGGTTACCACAAGTTTTGTGCAAGATGGATACCAAAAATCTTGACAGAGATTCACAAAAATCAGTGAATGGCTGCAGCGTTAACATTTTTGGACGCTTACGAGAAAGATGGCGACTCATTACTCGATCGCATCGTTACTGGTGACGAAATATGGGTTAAGCATGTGAACTGCGAGACAAAATTGCAGTCAATGCAGTGGGGGCACACAAATTCCCACCCAAAACCCAAGAAATGCATGCAGACAATGTCGGCAAGGAAGGTGATGGCGACTGTCTTTTGGGACAGAAAAGGTGTGATTTTTGTGGATTTCCTGGAAAGAGGCACTACAATAAACTCTCAAAGGTATTGGTAAACTCTGCACAACCTCAGAAGAACAATACAAAACAAGCGCAGGGGAAAGTTGGGCTCAAAGATCTTGCTGATTCACGACAACGCCCGGACCCACACGGCAAATGTAACTCATGAAGTTCTTGAATCTTTTAAGTGGGAGTTGTTTCCTCATCCGCCGTACAGTCCTGATCTGGCACCGAGTGACTTCCACTTATTCCCAGCAATGAAGAAGTGGTTGGCTATGCAGTGTTTTGATGACGATGCACAGCTTCAAGAAGAGGTAACCACGTGGTTGAAGGTGCAGGTGGCCGAATTTTACGACGAAGGAATTTCCAAGCTCGTCCATCACTACGATAAGTGCCTTAATTTAAATGGCAACTATGCAGAAAAGTAGTGTTTAAGTGTTGCTTTCATCTGTATATAATAATAAAAATTTCCAATACTTTATTTATTTTTGATTCCAAAACGTAATGTACTTTGTGGATAGCCCTCGTATCTTTAGGTATGCTGTATCCAGCTGATGGGGAGGATGTTGACGACTTCCAAGTACTCCTAGACATTTTCCAGAGAATTTGGACACCCGAGTGTTCTTTAAACTGGGAATCTATGCGTGCAGTCCTATGAATGTGCGTGTTGTCATGTGGGAAAATGGGGCTGTCCACATTCTATTCATAAAGATGTAGGAACAAAGGGCAACACTTGGTCATTGAAACTGTTGAAATAAGCATCCAGGTTGACACTTGTGATAACCTGAATGAGTGTGCCCAAGGGAAGCTACAGAAAACATCACATGATCGCCTCCAACCTGACGCTCACCCTCCACAGACTGCCAATTAAATGCGGTCGCGCTGTCTGGAAAGAAGCGATCTTGGCATTCGTTCTGTGTTTTATTTGGCATTGATGATGCATCACAAGTGTTTCCAGTTTGTTTAGGACCTATTTGTGACCACTGTTCTTATGTCATGTTACATTACTGCAAGTGGTTCCTTGTAGACTCGTCAGAGACACTATGTTGATACACCAACAAATTTGGAACTTCATTAACATTGTGATTGTGGCCACACTGAAACACGATAACACCTTTCTCTATAGAAGATTGCTTCATCAGAGAGAACACTTTCTAGATAGTTGGGGTTCTGTTCAATCCAGTGGAACAGCTCAATAGCAAAGTTGTGACAAAGCTGCAAGTTTCTTCGCTCCAGTGTTCGCTCAGTTTGAACTTTGAAAGTGAAGTTATTTATGCAGCACCTCCTTAGCTGTTGATCGAGGGGTGATTGGCTCTCGTGACATTTGGCCAACTGACTTTACAGTGGGACTCTTTGTAAGATATGTCTTATCTCTTCTGTCATTTCATCAGATTTTCATTTTCTGCCTGAACCTGACTGTTTCTTTACACTCTCAGTGGCTAAGAAGTTGTGAACACTTGGAAATTGAAATCTGAAATTTCACCACACACACACACACACACACACACACACACACACACACACACACAGTCACTCAGACGCTGAAAAACACACGACCATGACCACAATGACAGTTATCGATTATTGAGAGCAGATGCCTATTCTGACAGATGTGGGGAGGGGTAGGGAAGGAGGCACGAAGCCTGGAGGAGGTACTGGAATAGTGAGAGGCAGGAGCAGGAAGATGGATGACTCAGCAGCTGCAGAGCAAGATGAAAGGAGTTTTGAAGGGTTAGAGTGTAGAAGAGGTACAGAAAAGCCAGCAACCAAGTGCAGGAATAGTATTTATCAGTGACACGTTTACTCACTCCACCACGTTGAGTTTGAAATAAAATCTGGTTCCTTGGCAGGGACTCTTTCATAAAATATTCTGACAGTAATGGCCCAGGAGCTGTTTGTGGTGAATGTTGTCGCCAGTGAAAGGCCAAGTCAGTGCCACAGTGCCCGGTGGCACCGAGTCCTTGCCGACTGCATACCACGTCAGCTCTTGTGCCGTGACGAGGCTAGGTAACTGACAGAAACCGTGTGGGCTGCGGCTCGAACCTGGGACCCTCGAGGTCTGGCGAGAGTGTTGGGCGACGGCACACGTGGGGCGGCCTCGTCTCATAGAGTCTGATCTATAGCCAGGAATTGTCAGGGCTAGCTGACAGCTCCCGTATCCGGTGATGCCGATTGGCAAGGATGGTACAGTTTGGCCACACTTTTGACCGACAACTTTAGAGACTGCCAATCGAATGTGTGGCGCCGAAGGAACGCTGCTAGCGACAGAGTTGTCTCCGACCGAGTGTGTCGGGCTCCTATCGTGGAGCCGTCTTTGGAAATGTTGCACTGTGCCACACAATGTAGCGACCCAGACACCCACTGATAGCAGAACATTGCACTGCAGGGTGTGGCACTTGCACTGTTGCAGCACATAGGTGCAGGATTACATCGGTGGCTGGCCCACGTAGCCTCTGACTGGTTGTGACCAGTGATCTCTTCAGTGTGGATTTGCAGCAGGCTCAGACTCTTATGGGAATGAGTGAAATGCCATGAGTAATGAGGATAATGGATAAGGCGCATTACATTGACAGTGTGCGAGTAAGTTGAGAGTTAGGGTCTGACAGGAGGCGTGCAAGTGTAGCCCATGGTGTTGCGATGACCACTGTGTGTGGATGGAATAGTGATAAGAGCATCTGCATAGTAAGCGGGAGACCCGGGTTCGAATCCTGGTCTGGCACAAATATTCTACTTTCTCCAATGATTTCAATCAGTGCCCACTTGCAGTCAAAGTCTGTAATTTATTTGTGTGTTCCTGTTGTGACCTTCGCCTGACAAGTATTGTGTTATACTTCTACAGAACATTGGTCCTCGATTATGAAATAAACAGAGCATATGTGACCTGTCGTGCTAATCTCTTACAGGTGTTCCACTTCTCGAGGAAAGTGAACTGGAGGAGGCTGACCTCTCTGGCCCGTGCAAGCGCCGACGCCCGTCACCGGACCCGCCGGGGGTCGCCTGATGCAGGGTTCACGGGGGGCGGTACTCGCCCCCCTTGCCGCCCCTGTGCCCACTCCCCGTTCCGCCGCCACCGCCTCCGCGCAGGCTGCGCAAGTTGTAAGTCTGGCTCCTGGGCACACGGGATAGGCTAGAGTTCCTGGACCCTCGGGGACGGGCTCAGCAGTAGGAAGTGTAATGGCTGCTTGTTGTCACCCAACTTATCTGTCTCCACAGCATTCCAAAGCTACAAGACTCCCGAGTTTCGTAATCTAATGCAGTACACAGAAGTGTGTAATATGAAACCCAAATTCTAGTTTATTCGCTTAAAAGAAAAAAACGGGATGGCTCTTGGGAACTGAGAGTAAATTATTGCTTTTCTGTCATCCTTTGTTAGCTCTAATCAAATTCTTGTTTGTTCCTGTTACTATAATTTTTTGTTTACATGTGGTGTGTATTATTCTTTCTCCATGACTTTGAGTTGTTAACTGTCAGAAAGATCCTCTTTCAGACTGTGGATCATTTATGTTGATCGGTTATCAGAAATTAATTGTTAAGAATATTTTCTGTCTTTTTAATGTACACTACCTCATTTTGGATCTGGAACAACATACAGTGTTCGAATGAACATTTACAATCTAATAATAGTTGCTACTGTATATAAATATATCCTATGCAGTTTCAGGTCCGTGCATAAAAAAGAAAAACAAATTGGGGATTGATCCTAGTTATTAAAGATCCAAGGAGAAAAAGGAAATAATCAGGAAAGGCATATTTCTATAGTATATAGCAAAATGGACATATAATATGCACTAATCAGAACTGAAAGATCAAAATACTTGAAGCACACTTTTAATGATGTTTCCTGCATTGAGAATCTGTCGTCCAGTTTCCTCTGTTACCACCCTTCAACTGTTCCAGCTATAGCACTGAAGTCTCCAGTGAACCTTGCATAGAGGAAGAAAAGTCTTAGAAAAACAATATATTATTTATACCATCAGGTGTATAATTGTAGGTATATTTTGCCTTGTTTTCTGTCCCTGCATCAGTTACCATATCACACATCTTTTAAAAGCTCATGAGACTGCATCACATCCTATAATGGTGTGACTAACTCCTATTATACTGTCAGAAAACGTTTACAGTGTAATGTAAATCCCTCCCTGCCCTATTAGAAGAATTTATAACTTTCAATTAAAGTTTAAATCTTGATATTGTCTCTGCAACAAAAACTGTTAGCATTTATATTAGTAACTTTGTCATAGTTAAGTGTTGTGAAAGTATAAAATTATAAAACCTGTGGTAATGTATTAACCAACATTTAAGTCAATTAAGTGAATTTTTGACATTACCTTCATGAGAGCAGCCTTTTTCTTTTAAAAAACAGAAAAGGCATAAAATTGTTGGTTTATCGCGTTGTTGGATAATAGGACATATACTGGTTTCAGTCACAGTGAGAAATAATGAAGGAAGGATAAACTAATTCTTCTTTAGCTGCTGAGGCATTAATAATTGCGCAAAGGTATGTGTGTCATATTATATGGTAAAATGCAGGATAATGTAAACGAATGTTATGACTTTGTATGCAGTATTCAAAATGCTGATATGTCATTTATCAGATCTGTAGATATTTAGAAGGCTTCTTTATTATGTGGGAGTTATCTTAAATGTTCTGTGCAACACTGTTGGTCAGAAATTACTACATAGTACAATCTCGTAGTGTAAATTTAGTTAGTTACTCAATATGGATGTTGTAGGTCAGTATATGAGCACTTAGGTGACTTGTTATATTTATTGCTGTTAAATCACTCTGTCCATAATGTGCAAAGTGGTCGCACCAGTTTTATATGTGTTTTGCTTAATATAGACATGTATTAGCTCTCATACTACATGGTGTGTAGACATATCGGCAGAAGCCCTCTTAACTAAGAAACAAATATGAGCTCATTTAGATGCAAGGGCTTTACTGAAATACTCATAAGATAGTGAGTGTCAGAAAGCTTAGTTGCATTACAGTCAGCACTTATGTTTTTATTTGTATATTATATTTGTTCCATTTGTATTTCTTGCAAAGAGCCAGGCAAAATTAAGTTTCACCAGTGTAATCTAGTCGTAGATTAGTTATACTTCAGCTTCAGAATGTAACAGGTCAAACATTACAAATGTTACATCATCATCTGTCTTGTCTATCTGTTCACAGCAGAATATAAAGGTTCAACCATCATCCATTGAGATTATTATATTGGTGTATTAGAAATGCCGGGTATGTTGTGTGTGCATGTGTGTGTGGGTGTTTGTGCGTGTGTGTGTGTGTGTGTGTGTGTGTGTGTGTGTGTGTAAATATATATAAATTTGTAGCTAGTCCTCTTTTTGAGGTTTCTTATTTTAATATAATTATACTGACAAACTCTTGATGTAAATGTACACATAAGCAATGCATTCTGGAGATTTTTTAATTTATTTTGTTTAAATTGACAGATGTTTCAGCAGGAAAGAGAAAATATTTTAGTGTGTCTGCCTGAATGTATAACTTGATGTTGCCCTTCACTGGCTGCCCATGAGGCCTACTTGATATAGCTGTTGCTCAGAAATTTGCAAACTGTCATTTTGGAAAGAGAAAAAAGAGTTGCAACCTGTAAATATATTTGAAAATTTGAAGGGTTTAGTAGATTTGTAGGTCAGGTCATTGCACATGATAAAACTGCAACAGGAAAGGTGTCTTCACAAGCTGATCTGCATTTTTATAAAACAATATGAACGAAATAGTAGCATTAAGTTTTTTAGTTTATTTTCCCCCCCTTCATACTCTTTACTACTGAAAATATTCACTCATATGTCCCCATTAATGTTTATAAAATGTGTGCCAATAAAAATCATTATATTGTTAAGGATAATTAGTAACATTCTTGCTTCCATTTTGTGATGATAAAATAGTATATGAATGAGTACAAGGATTGGTGTTCAGATAAAAAAAAATTATCTAGATAATGTTATTTCTTGCCCATTTGCGATAGAATATGTTCTGTTTATCGTACAGGTGATTTCTGTCAGTAATGGAACATATAAATCTATTTTACATTTTTGAAATGTATTTAATGTTCCTAAGAGATACATTTGTACAGCCATATTAACAGAGATCCATAGTTTTGATAAATGAACTATTGAATATGCATTATTTACACACATTAGCAGATCAGTGGCTTTTATTGCTATAATTTGCTATAAAAATTATATTTGTTAATGCAAGATTTATAAAATAACTGAATGAAACCTGTTTTTGCAACTACATATGTATTTTTTCTTTCTTTTTTTTTACTGTTTGCCAGTAATTAAATTTCTCGGTAATTGGTAAGTGTGGGAACAGATGGTGTTAAGACAAATAAGTTTTTTCAAATACGCCAAGTCTTCAAGCCATGCAAACTGACTGATTCTTAAATATTTTTAAGTCCTCTTTGTAAAAGGCAAGTGAAGCAAGTATCCTAGGACTAACCGCTGTCTTTATTAACCATTAATAACTGTAATTCGGAACTAAATTAATGTTTTTTGGTACACTATATGCTCCTGTTTATCTCTTACTAAAAATGGATACAGTAGTATTTTCATTGCCAATTGTTGATACGATTGCGTTGCTTTAATGTATTAGAAAAGTCAGTTACACAGGGCTTCAGATACTGAGTGGTAATGCTCTAAGTCCTGTCACAAATTCATGTTACGTTAGTTAAGTAAAGTGTTTCATTGTTCTAAGGTGTGATCTCATTGTGCTACAGTCTTTTCCTTCACAGAAAAATCAAAGAAACTTGACACAAATAAAAATAATATGCTAATGTTACGAAAGTAGTCATCTATATTACCTGAGATGTAACTGATGATAAAATGAGAGAACTTTTCACAGATTATGCCATCCTTAGAGATTACTTTCTAATATTTATGCTAGTATTTATTTATGTTAGCCTCCACCTGAAAAATTTTACTTATTTATCACATTTGCTGTTACTAATCAGGTGCAGTAATAAGTACATAAGATTGTAAATTGACATTTAATTTTTATTGTGGTCTTTAAACAAGCGGGACTGCCCTTCCTGCCTTTGTTCAGAAATTATCGTTTGATACGATGTAAGTAAGTAAGTATTGTATGATGCTACCGTTACAGGATACATTCCACATCTCCCTCCTGTGTCAACACATGACACACTGTCGGACCAACTTTATTTGAACATGTGACAATGTTTCTCCTTTTATTTGTTGACATGGTAATGTGATTCTCCTTTTAAGATAGTATACATTGCATATTTTCAGCTTGCAAACAAGCAATTTCAACTGAGTGAGATTGTGCAGCAGTTAGCACACTGGACTCGCATTCAGGACGACGATGGTTCAAACCTGCGTTTGGCCTTCCTGATTTAGGTTTTCCACAATTTTCCTAAATCGCTTAAAGCAAAAGGTGGGATGGTTCGTTTGAAAGGGCATGGCCGACTTCCTTCCCTAATCCGATGAGACCGATGACCTAGCTGTTTGGTCTCCTCCCCCAGATTGACCAACTGACCAAACAATCAGTTTTAAGTGATCCCATAGAAAAAAGTCCATTGGTGTGAGGGTTGGTGACCTCCATTTGACTGCATTTTTTGATCTAATATCCAGGAAATTGGTGGTCCGAACAGGACCAGTTGGAGGACATTTTTCTGCACAAACAACTTACCATCTTGTGCACCCCTCCCCCCTCCTTCTTCACCCTCATAAACTTTCACCTGTGTCAGTTTTCACTACCAATTTTGCAACACATTGTATGCAAGTCTTGCACATGGGCACCTATCTCAGCTTGGCATGCCAAGCAGCCATTACTAATTGTGGAACATCCAGTATTGAAATCCTACAGTTGTGGTGCCTGTGCCCCCCTCCCCCCCCCCCCCCCCCCTCAACTTGGCACTTCAAGTGTTGGTTCGTTTCGCGTGGACCATTCTGTAATTTGGTAGTGCCCCATCTTGCAAGAAGACCCCACTTTCATCTGGGACTGACACAAAGATGTCAATTTTCAGCATGATGAGATAGACCATCAGACTATGTTTGCTTCAATGAAGAAAACACACAGTTCTTGTAGCTTCAAATCCAGTAGCACACTGTGAATTCCTCCTCACCTTGGCTTTTACAGTTAGACATCGAATGTGTGTTGCTATCCATCTGCTACCTTCCAATTTGTGTGTTCACGTAATCACTAACATAAAAAATTGTCTCATCTGAAAAAAGAATGGAACTGTCAGATTTATTTATTTTTCATTTTGCAGTTTCTCTTGGCTGAAGCTTCCTTTGTTTTTTCCCCATTGCTGTATGTTTTGCTCTCCCTGATACTTCTATATGTAATCTATATTAAATTAAAACTTGTCAACTTTCCTCTTTGCTATTAATATTTCATCAGCTTTTAAAATCTCTTCTGTTGCTTCACTTCTTGCCCTACTCTACTTTCTCCCTGAAAACAAGGTTTCCCCATTCCTCTACAAACTGTTGTTGATCTAAAATCTGGAGATTTTGTGCTTAACTCCGTGTGTGTGTCTGGTGCTACTGTACTTGTAGGCAAAAGTATATATCTATATTAAACTGTAGTTTAAATTAATGGACACTGTCTTTTTTCTTTGTGGCATTTATTGTCTCGAATTTGTAGTTAAGGAAATGCCAGAGCCATCAACTTAATTTGAATATTGCCCAAATAGATTTTAATTAACATTAGGCTATTTTTATATAATTTTTGCTTGTACATCTTTGTCTTTATTGTTTCAAAAGACTGATGTGGCAGCAGTTTGTGTGTTACAACTTGCTGCTTCTCACTTTGGTGAGGAAGGGTACTCATGTTTTCTTGTCTAGCAGACAACAGCTCACTTTCTTTATCTGCACTTGATCAAAATATGCACACACAAAATAATTATTATAGATATAGAAGGAGTTATTTTTAGTTTGTAAGATTGGTTTATAAATCTTTTCTTGGAGTGACACACTTACAAAATCATCTCGTACATGAGATACAGGATTTGAGTCTTGCATTTACTTGAAAGTTAAATGAGTCTGCATACTCCATATGAAATCTGAAAGATTCATTGTAGAATATAATTGTTGTGAAATCATTACATAAGGGCTGAGTCATCACTGTTAAGAAGATACTTACGTTCAAGAGCCCACACAGCATGTTTGCTAAATAATAAAGCTTTTGAAGCAAAAACAGCATTTTGTTTGTGGAAGAGTCTAAAATAGGGTTTCAATGTTAATAACATAATTTATGTCATGGCTTGCATGCTTTATCTATGGTAAAGTGTATTTTTAGTGGCATTATATTAATTACAAATGTAAACACTGTTATATAGCACAAATGGACACTATTATTGTAAGAAGTAAGTAAGTGTTGTTTAGTCTATGTTCTCTTAACTCTGAACTGAGCTGTGTTAAGAGATTTGTCTAATACAGATACTGTTTGCTCTGTGTTCTCTTCACCTGTTAAATATGAACCATATTTATAAATCTCTTTGAGAGGTGTATGTTTTAAAAGTCTGCGGAATTATCTGAATGTTGGTATATGTTAAAAGTTAGTGTTGAATTTTTCTATTGACCTAATAATCTATCATAGTTGAAATGTTAAAAAAAATTGTAAACATAATTGTGACTCGTGTTGATATTGGATATCAGAAACAATAATGCAATGCCATTTTCAATATTTTTGCTTTGTTAATTTAAGGCTTGTCTGTAATCAATGAGCTAATTTTTCATGTTGGAATTAATTGTTGTTTGCTACTGCACAGATGTGTCAGTGCAGCAAACATTATTTCTAGTAAAAGAATTTTTCCCTTTTTTGAAACAATTTTCAAAGCCTGTTGTCTTACTCAAATACAATTTTTATGTGTCTACATACAGGAAGATGTGTATATATTATTGCAAAAATGGGATGTTAATGTAACAAAATTTTTAATCAGGTTCCTGTGGTTACCCAGAAATGTGAAGTACAAGGTTGTGATGGGAATATGATGTTTAGTACTCCTTGTGTGTTTAAACATATAGGTTGGCTAAACATTACTTTGGATATTTTCTATATATTTCATGTGCTAGTCTGACATGACAATGGCAATGGAAAAGATCTGTATTGTGTATGTCAGGTTCAAATTCAAACTTGCCACCTGGTGTGGTGGAATGAAGGGAACCACCTACAAAATTTTGCAGTTTGACTGTTTTTATCTGATATACTTTTAACAGGAAAATGTATTGTTGTTGGTGTGCTTACATGATAAAGCACTTCATGTTAGCAAAAATAATTTCCCTTCATAGAATCTCATGGTATATGTAGTATCTGGTTGGTTTTCTTTTGTAGTTACACATCATTTGTAGACCACTATTTTATGCTCACTGACACAGCCATGTCTTATTTGTTAGCAGTGTACTTGTCTACATTTTTGTGTTACAAACTAAAAGTAAATAAATGTCTTGCTTTTATTTCTGTGAAGTTGTTGGATTTATTGAAACCAAGCTGAGAGAGAGTGAAGAAATACTGCATAAGTGGAAGAATGTCTCCAAGAACTGTTTTAATCCCCTCTTGTCACATCTCAATACCTTTCCAACCGTATGCAAGTGGAAGAACAGTGTGACACAATCATAAATGTGTGTATGTAATAATGTGTCAATGTAGGGAAAGGACAAAGAGTCAGAACGAGCAACAATCCAATGACCGGCAAACGAATAGTGTGTCAGAGATTTCACAGCACTCACATGCTTCCAGCTTGACTGTTAGTAATGCTGTTGTGAAATCAAAACTTCAGAGAAACTCTAAAACCAACCATTGGGCTGTGACCAACATACCCCAAAGTGTACTTTGTAAAAAAGTTGTCAGTCATCCTCGTCAAGTACTGGAATTGACAGAACAGGGAGGATCAATATTACCACTGTGGGTTGCCTGTTGTAGGTGAGGTTAAAAAAGACACCAGTTCATCCAAAGGTCATGGGATCAAAGTTTCTCACAATGACATCTATACAGACATAAATTGAGGTCCTCTGCCATGGTTTCTGTCCATATGTTTGGCCTAATCTCAGGAACTACCGTCGGGATTTTGATATGGCTTTCACTACTGTGTAGAATGATTCACAAAGAAGGTTTATCTGTACAATTTGTAAATGCTTTGTCTAAATTGTGTGAAATACACTGCTTTGAAAATGATGCCATTGCCATCAAGCAGTAAAGGGCAGAACTCCTTGGAATCGTCTCCTTGAATCCCGTCTCCTTTGCAGGAATTACGGGATCTGTCACTACTCGTCCACATGACGGCGAGTGGTGTGTCAGTGGCCAGCGTAGGCATACAGTATAAGAGTAGACAGAGGTCAGGGAGGACTCTGGGTGTCCCTAAAACCAACACGTTCAAGGGGCCGTCTTCCACTGAAACTGAGCCACTGGGACTCATTTCACCTGTTGGAAAAGCTACTTTGTCCTGTGTCAAGATGAGGCAAACACAAATTGGTAGGGGTCTATTAGTCAGCAGTTAAAATGTATGATGCATATTGATTATTACCTTTAGGAAAATGGCTGCAACAGAGGTCACACTTAGATCATTCCATAGAGTGGCAGAGAAGAGCAGTCTTATGCAGTGTTTCAACAAAGCTCACAATTTGCAGCATTGGCCCCAAACAGACTATGGCACCTAGTTTTGAGTTGAGTGGAAGGACTGAATCAGAGACTTAGAAAGTTCTGTGACAGGCTAGGCTGCAACTTGCTGGAATTGTGCCACAGGGTTGAGAGCTGTGGGGCCCACTAAATGGGTCAGGTGCACACTACACATCAGAGGCTGCTGCTATGTGTGGGGTTAACACAAAAGGTTTTTAGATTAGGTGGTCCAGATAATGACAACTGGAGGAGAGCAGAAAGTATTAGTGTAAGATCCAAAGGAATGTCCCCCCCCCCCCCCCCCCCGTCCCCTCCCATCCCCAAACCACAGGTGAGATATTAAAACCGTGGTAGTTAACTATTGACGCAGTTGCAACAAAGTGCCAGAGTTTGAAACACACCTGGAAAGCACTGTACCTCTCGTAATAAGAGATAGAGAAAGCTAATTAATACTTGGAGTTCATAGCGGTGATATTTTTGGGGAAAATTTAAGTGTATATTGAAAGGACAGGCTAGTGGGAAATGATGAAAGTGGTGTATTTGTCACGAAGCTGCATTCAAGATTGCTTGGGCAAGACTCGGTATTAGCGATGGACATCAACCTCCTGAAGTAACTTTAGGCTAAGCCTCAGTTTGCTTTACGTAGGTTCTCCGATCATACTGTGATCACTGGTGGAGACTTTTACCATCGAGTGATCAAGGGGAAAATTAGTGGTGGGCATGACAAGATGTCTTGTTAAACCTTACTAAATGCCTTCTCTGAAAACTACCTAGAACAGATAGTGTGGAAGCATACTCATGATGGAAATATATTGGATCTGATGCCACCAAACAGATCTGCTTTCTTTGAGCATGTGCACTGTGAAACTAGTCTCAGTGATCATGAAGCAGCTGTGACAACAATGGTTACCAAATTATGAAGGACAATTAAAACAAGCAGAAAGATTTATATACATTCAACAAACTAGATAAGAGAGCAGTAGACAACAGCATAATAGGAGATTAAAAAAGCGTAGATCTATAGATTAGAGATGTGTGAAGCTTTCAGTGTCTACCATAGCAGAATACTGTCAAATTATCTTTCACAGAACCCAAAGAAATTCTGGTCATATGTGAAGGCTATTTAGTGGCACCAAAGTTGGCATCCAGTCACTTGTAAATGAGACTAGAACTGAAATTGAGAGTAGGGAAGTAGAAGGAGAAATGCTTAAATTGACTTTAAAATATTTCTTTACAAAGGAAAACCCAGGAACTGCCCCAATTTAATCTTTGTACATTGAAAAGATGAGTGAAATAACTGTTAGTGCCAGGTGAAATAACTGGTAGTGTCAGTGGCATTGAGAAACAACTACAATAAATCATAGATCCCTTGGAAGGAAAAAGAAAAAAAAAAAAAAAAACACCATGGACAGTAGCTGGCGGAAAGCATTGGTCACATCCATTTGCAAGAAGGTTGGTAGTAGTGATCCACAAAATTACTGTTAAATATCCTTGACACTGATTTGTTGTAGAATTTTAGAACATATTCCAAGTTCATAAATAAAGAGGTATCTCAAAGAGAACAATCTCCTCCGTGCCAACCAACAAGGATTCTGAAAACGATGATCACATGAAACCCAGCTCGCACTTTTGTCACTAAAAGCTTTATATCAAGGCAGTTAGGCAGATGGAGTATTTCTTGATTTCCAAAAAGTATTTGACTTAGTGCCACTTCTATGCATAGTATCAAAAATGCAGTCACATGGGGTATTGACCAAAATTTGTGATTGGACTGAAGATATTTTGTTAGGAATGGAAAGTCAACAACTACTTTGGGTGTGCCACAGGGAAGTGTTTTGGGACCTTGTTGTTCACCTTGTATATTAATGACTTTGCAGACAATTTAATAGTAACTCAGACTTTTTGCAGATGATACAGTTACCTATAATGAAGTAGTGTCTGACAGAAGCGGTATAAATATTCAGTCAGATGTTGGTAAGATTTCAATGTTGTGCCAATATTTGCTTGCTTCAAAACTTCAGAAAATGGAAAAAATAGTATCCTATTACTATTGTGTCAATGAATCACAGTTGGAATTGGTTAACTCATACAAACACCTGGTTGTAACATTTGTAGGGATATAAAATGGAATGCCATATAAGCTTAGTCATGGCTAAAGCAAGCAGTAGGTTTTGGTTTATTGGTAGAATACTGAAGAAATACAATCAATCTACAAGGGTTATTTCTGACAAATCACTAGTCTGGGCCATCGTAGAACATTGCTTAAGTGTGTGGAACATGTAGCAAATAGGGCTAACATGGGATTTCGAATGTATACAGAGAAGGGCAGCACGAATGGTCACATGGTTGTTTGAGCTGTGGCAATGTGTTTGCAGAGGTGCTGAAGAGATTGAACTGGCAGATTCTTGAAGATAAACATAAGCTATCCTGAGAAAGCCTAGTTGCAAAGTGTCAAGAACTGACTTCAGGTGATGACTACAGGAATACTCTACAACCCCCAACGTATTGTTCACATAGGGATTGTGGGGATGAGATTAATTACAGCATGCACGAAGGCATTTGAACAATCATTCCTCCCACATTCCATACCTGAATGGAATGGAAAAATCATTAATAACTGGTACATTGTGACGTACCCTCTGCCATGTACTTCACAGTGGTTCGCAGAGTATAGATATAGACATAGATTATTCAAACACGTTACAGGCATAACGCCTCGCAGTACCAGTGCGAGCTACTGCTACCAGGAAATTGGTGTGAGCTACTGTTGACTTCCCAAATGACCTGCGATACAGTATGTATCAGATGAACACATTTTTTTGCTTTACAGTTAATGTTTAAGCCGTCTGAAGGGACAGTCAGAAAATGGTGAGAGGACATGTAGGCCGCACCATTACGGTCAAGCAGACTGTGCCACATCGGTGTTGGCATTGGCCGGCCAGCAAGTGGTGGTAGCTTGCGCCAAGAGGGCACTGCAGTCGGGTGGACTGAGTGCTGCACTAGTTTGCAGCTCCCATCGCTACTGTGAGATGTCACTCCAAACACCAATTAAATAGGGAACAGATGACATTCACACCTTCTGAGAACTTTCGTGGTGTGCACTCCTTAAATTGTGTAAGTTACATCAAAGTGGTGATATTCAGTTACCTAATGTTGTTCTCTGAAGTTTAATCATAACTCTAAGCAGTTTCCTGGAAACAAACTTATTGTTACTTGAGACAAAGCATCTGGCCGTAGATATTTAGTGCTACCCGTGTGAAGCTGGGACGGTTTGCTCTTCTCCCACGAAACATTCTCAGTTTACTTGTCATTTCAAATCTAGGTAAAATTTCTTTTGGTGAAATACTCAGTTGTCTTTGCATGGAACAACTGACTGTCATGGCTGGTGCTGTAACCATTTGTAGTTCACAGGCATTGTGCCTGTAACACATTTGAATAATCTATGTCTATATCTATACTCTGTGAACCACTGTGAAGTGACTGGTCGCTATTAAATGAAAACGAAATAATCTTGAAGAATTGTGTGACATTGAACCTACTGTTTCTTCATTTCAGTGTTACTACATCTAGCAAAATAGGTAGGGTCCTGGGATGAAGAGCGATAAGACCTACTTTCCAATCACCCGAGAATATAAAGAAGATACAGCAGCATCCTGTTAAGCGCTGTGTCAGTCTGAAGGAGCCTGGAATTTATAAGAAGCCATACAAGTGGAGAAGCAACTACCTCAGGCAGTCTATCCGTATTATTAGTGACTGTTGCACAGAGCACCAAAGGCAGATTAAAAATTGAGATCTTCTGAGACCGGTAGCTCCTGAACACAGTTTCACAAATCAACGTAGAATAAAGTTTGATGAAACTAAAATTTTGTCCTATGCTTCTACAAACTTAGACTCTGTTATTGTAGTAACAGTAGAAATTGGAATGTGCAAGAGAAACTTCAATTGAGACAGTGGCTATGAAGTTAACAGTGCACAGAAGTGAGTCTCGATGCTAAGAAAATGCAAAGAATTGCACTGTATTGTTTACATTCCTACAAGTTCAGACAGGGATGCAGAATCTGACAGTATGATGTAAGCCCATCGATCGCAAGCTGTCTGTTGGCATAAATGGTTACCAAGTAACCATGACACTCAGTTTTTCCTGACAAATACGGTGGAGGATTCCGATGAAAAGCGCGAGATTTTATGCGACAAGTAAGCTAAGAATATTTTCTATGATTCGTAGATTAAATTTAATTTCACAACCATTTCAAAGAAGTGTACAATGTGGTTTCTGCCAAGCTGAAAAAAGTACAGTAACAGTTCCTTGATTTGCTTTTGGGTCGGAAAATGTCACAAAATAAAAGTGAAATTGCTTGCTTTGCAAAGAAAATATTCACCCAGTCAGTGCCATGACTATTGACAAGCAGGTGTAGCTTTCAACTTCAGATTTGCATTTGCAGCAATTCAACCGAGATCTGACAAACTTGATGCATCATTGTTATTGTTGACAAGATCTAGAGTTGTCGTACCCTTGAACCTGAGCCAGTGAGAATAGTGATCTGCTTTGTAGAAACCTGCTCTAAAGCATACCCATCGGCCAGAAATGGTACGGCTACAACATCTTGGATGCAAAGGGTGTCTTACTGAAGAATCTTATCATAAAAAGAAAAAAAATAGTGGTCACTCAATACTGGACCACCTCGACAAGAAACTGAAGGAAAAATGGCCTCATTTGGTAAATTCTGTTCACCAAAAAAATATGTTAGCACATTTGCTCAACCTGGCTTTCTGAGATTTCATCTTGTACCCAAACATGAAGAGGTGGGTTGTAGGTAAATAATTCTGCTCAAATGAGGTCATTGTTGAGAAGAAAGTGTATTTTAGAGAACTGACTTTTTTCGGTTAAAATGGATTGGACGGTGATAAAAAGGAGCGTATGTTGAAAAAAAAAAAGGTTTGTTTTTGGGGGAGGGCGGAATGGCACCTTCATTCCTAATACAAGTACTTAACTGAATGGCCCTTGCACATTGCATTGCGACACAGGTCAGTGGCAAAATGAACTCGGGGGTTTCAGAAAACATTACTGGCAATAGTTTGCTATAAGACCACCTTTGCATGAGTTAACAGACATGAGAGAAATCCTGTTAGAACATCTGTAGGCTGAACTTGTGAAGTAATTGGAGAGAAATCCTTTTGCTCCCTAATAATTCCCTCTGCCATGCTCATCACAATGATTTGTAGAGTATAAATGTAGCTGTAAGTGTCAAATATAACTACTGTAACCTACAGCCTTCTAAATCTGCGTACTGTATTCACCTCTTGGTCTACCTCACTGTATTCATCTCTTGTTCATTTTCATTTTATATTATCATTTCAAGACACTGTTTATTCCATTCAACTGCTTTCAAAGTCCTTTGCTGTCTCTGACAGAATTACAGTGACAACAGCAGATCTCAAAGTTTTTATTTCTTCTTCCTGAACTTTAATATCTACTCCAAATTTTTCTTTGATTTTCTTTACTGCCTCCTCAATGTACAGATTGAATAACATCAGGAATATGTTACAAGCTTGTCTCACTCCCTTCTCAACCACTGCTTTCCTTACATGCCTTTCGACTCTTATAACTGCTGTCTGGTTTCTGTGAGTTATAAATAGCCTTTCACTTCCTCTATTTTATCCCTACTACTTTCAGAATTTGAATCCAGTAAACATAGTCAAAAACAACGAAGTAAATCTCAGGTGAACAGCCTGGTATGAATGTGCATAGGACATAATATTTCGGCAATCGACCACGTTGCCATCATCAGGTGTGCTGATGTACTGACCGGCGGTGGGCCAGCGCCATGTATATATAAGACAATCCCCCTCCCGCTCCTCCCTCAGGCGCTTCCTACGAGTCGGTGCAGCCCGTGTCCCGCATGCGGTCCAGGTACAGTGTCCCTTCTCCCGCCGCCTGGGCGTTGTGTCCACGGTCTTCTCATTCAGGAGGGTCTGCCGGCACCACTCTCATTCTTCCCTCCTCCCCCGAAGTCGGTACACTCTGGGAAATATCCTTTTTCTTCTTAATCTGGGTGATCGCGGGTTCCCACACCTTGCTAAGGATGTAACCGCTGTCACGATTTAGTTGTGGCTCCCTTACTCTGATCTCTATGGCTTCTTTGATGACACAGTCGCAGTATTTGGAAGTCTGTGTCAGGACTTTGGTTTGGTCATAATCCATGCTGTGGAGTTCCGACAGGCAATGCTTAGTGATTGCCGACTTACTGGGCTGTTGCAGTCTAGTGTGCCATTGATGTTCTCGGCATCGGTCCTCAATGATATGAATGGTCTGCCCTCTGTATACACTACCGCATTGGCAAGGTATCTGATAAACTCCTGATTTACGTAGACCAAGGTTGCCCTCGACACTACCAAGAAGGCTCTTGGTTTTGGTTGGAGGACGGAAGATGGTTTTCACTCGGTGTTTACGTAAAATGCGTCCAATTTTTCCGGATAAGGCCCCACAAAACGGAATAATACCCAAGGCCGCCTCCACCTGAGGTTCATCCTCAGTTTCTGCCAGTGCTGCAGGTGTGGGATGTAGAGCCTTCTGAATCTGCCCTTCCTTGTAACCATTCCTCTGAAACACAGTATTCAGATGGTCCAATTCTTGTCAGAGACTGTCCCTGTCAGTGATGGTGTGAGGTCTGTGTACAAGAGTTTTGAGCATGCCATTCTTTTGTGCTGGGTGGTGGCAGCTATCCGCATGTAGGTACAAATCAGTGTGTCTCTTCTTTCTATACACGCTGTGTCCCAAAGTGCCGTCAGCTCGTCTTCTAATCAAAACATCTAGGAAAGAGAGCATCCCATCTATTTTGATCTCCATGGTGAACTTAATATTCTCATGTCTGGAGTTGAGATGTGTGAGGAAGTCTGCCAGTTTATCTCTTCCATGTGGCCAGATAACGAAGGTATCATCCACATATCAAAAGAAACAGCTGGGTTTTAGATGTGCTAATTCAAGAGCTTCCTCCTTGAAATGTTCCATGTACATATGCAACAACGGGTGAGAGTGGACTCCACATGGCTACTCCATCTGTCTGCTCGTAGTATTCACCATCGAATAAGAAGTAAGTTGATGTCAGAATATGTCTGAAAAGGTTGGTGGGCTCTTCGTCAAATTTCTGGCTGATGAGTTCCAAGGATTCTTGTAACGGAACTTTAGTGAATAGAGATACCACATCGAAGCTCACCAGTATGTCAGATTCCTTAAGCGCAAGGTTGTTGATGCCTCCCAGGAAATCCACGGAGTTACAGATATGGTGTGTACATCTCCCAACGTAAGGGCTAAGCCGTTGTTTGAGGTGCTTGGCAAGAAGGTACACTGGGGCACCAATATTGCTGACAATGGGACATAATGGAAACGATTCCTTGTGCACGTTCGGCAGTCCATAAAGTCTAGGAGGAACAGCAGCCCTCAGGCATAGCTTCTTGGTAATCTCGTCAGGGAAGCTGGAATCACTGAGAAGCGCCAGAGTCTTCCTCTCGACCCTCTTGGTAGGATTGGTGTCAATCTTGCGGTATGCGCTGTCACCAAGTAGGCCCCGCATCTTCTCAGCATAATCCTGTCAGTATAGGAACACTGTTGCGTTGCCCTTGTCTGCAGGTAATATTACTATGATTTGATCCCGTAGGAGATGTTCGGTTTCATCAGCTTTGTTTTGGTTAAAGCTCTGCAGGTTTCGTGATGAACTCCTTCAGCAGCTTCAGGTGGAAATCGAGCAGATTTTGTTCCGTGTGCTAATGATGTCAGCAATGGGTACATCTTTAGGAGTCAGAGCGAAATCCAATCCTTTCTTAAGAGCCGAAATAGTGTAGTCAGCAATTGCTGAGCATTGCCTGTCGGAATTCCACAGCATGGATTATGACCAAACCAAAGTCCTGACTCTGACTTCCAAATACTGGGACTGTGTCATCAAAGAAGCCATAGAGATCAGAGTAAGGGAGCCACAACTAAATCGTGACAGTGGTTACATCCTTAGCAAGGCGTGGGAACCCGCAATCACCCAGATTAAGAAGAAAAAGGATACTTCCCAGAGTGGTTTTCCATCTGCGTAGTTTTCATATGTCAGCAGAACTTTTTAGATATGGTATTGTATTAATGCTGAACCAGTTTTCACTGGATGAATTGGTTCCAATATTGGTCATCAGGTGTAAAACTGGTGCTGTGCATGTAAGAAAGATGTATAGAAATGTTTCAATATTGTTTAGGAATGGGATGTGGGCAGAAAAGGTCAAACAAGTGAGATAGGTGTAATGTTGATTTTATTATCAACCGCCACTTACACAGTGTGTTCAGTATGAGCACCGGATATGTAAAACAACATGATCAATAGTTGCTCACAGCAGTTCCAGTGGAATCTGAGCAATGTGTTTCTGTACACTGACATCCAGATCAGATAGAGGTCAAACATGTCCCTGGTAAACAAATTCTTTTAAATATCCCCAGAGCCAAAAGTCAAATGGGTTGAAATCAGGTGATCTTGAGATAACATGTTCATGGAATGTTGCATTAAGGAGATCATTCACTGGGGAAACAACTTCAGGTATTGCCACATCTTGTATGAAAATGGTATTTTCCACACAGCTAAGGTCGTTAAAGCAGAAATCAAATGCTGTACAATTATGTCTTGATAACATGCAGACATCATGGCACACCCAACAGCCTCTTTGGGTGTATTCTCTTCGAAGGACAGTGGATGGAGAATAAAGGTGCTTATGAACACACAGCACAAATTCACATATAGCAAATGCCGTGGCGTTTGGTGCACAACATGCAACTTAACAGTATCCCAAATTCGGCAGTTCTGGCGATTCCTCTAAATCACTTCAGGCAAAAGCCGGCATGGTTCCTTCAAAAAGTCATAGCCGACTTCCTTTGCCATCTTTTCCTAATACAATGGGACCGATGGCCTCGCTGTTTGCCACCGATCCCAAATCAATCAACCGACCAGTCGGCAGTTCTGTCTATTCACTGCACCCTTTAGTGTAAAATATGCCTTGTCACTCCACAAAATTTTATTGGCCACTTATCATCAACTTTGATCCTTGCCAGAAAATGAAGAGCATATTCAGAAACTTGTTAAGGATCATGCAGTTTCAGTTATTGCTCTATCAGAGTCTTGTATGAGTACCAGTGTAAAATAGACTGCAAAGCTTTATATACTGTTGGCCATAGGATACACAATTCTCATGACACAGCATGAATATGTGCACTACTTGGGGCACGTGCTGCACTGTCAGTTACAGGAACAGGAACCTCATTAATAACTTCCACTGGGATAGGACGCCTTATTCTTCCAGATGCCACTCCTAGGTCATTCGTGTTTTTGAATTTCATTATCATCTTTTTTAAACCATTTAATGACATCGGACCTCTCCTCACACTGTATACTCTCTCAGTGCAGTTCTGTAATTGTTGCTGTTCACATAAAACAGTTTCACATATAGCACACAGTCTCTCTTCCCGATAGCCACACTATTCAGTCACATTACGGCTTGTCAGATAACAGCTTAGCTGTCACAAAATGGCATACAGTGGCAGATTTTGCACCTGGTGGCCAAAATCTGAACCAATTTTTTCCAGCCTAAATCAGTTCCATCTTAATGCATTAGCATATCTATCAAGTTTCGGTGCCATACGATAATTACAGCCCACATTGGACCTCTGTGAGTAGCTGCACTTTATGCTAACCACCCAGTACAACAATTGTCACCCATAAAATCGAGCTCGAGAGTAAGAGAATTGGGGGAGAGTCTGTGGTGTGGATCAGTAAGCGTGTAGAAGCAACAGTAGTTTATAATGTAAGTTGCTGTTTCTCTCTAATACACGTACACTGCCTACTGCCTGACAAAAAGTGAAGCACACAGAAGGAGAAGAAGAAATGGGCGCACCCCATCCTCTGTGGGTACGTGCACCGATTCAGCTTGGAAGGGTATCGTAAAGAAGTATCCTCTCCCGTGGCAAGCTGGCACACACCTGTTGTTACTGGCCCTGGGATGGTGTTGATGTCTGACCTGATCATGTATTCTACTGGAGACAGGTCTAGGGATCTAGGTGGCCATGGGAGTACCTCAACATCACACAGGCAGCCACATGTGGACAAGATGAGCCCTGTTGAAAAATGGCATTATTATACTTTTGCACAAGAGGTAACACGCGAGAATGCAGGATGTCCTCAATGTACTGTTGTGCTGTCAGATTTCCCTCAGTCACTACAAGCTGTGTTCTGGAGTCATACCCGATGGCTCCCCACATCATCATGTCAGGAGTAACACTGCTGTGCCTCTCCAGAACACTGGAAGAACAGACGACAGTCATCTGGAATAGCGCAAAACTGCATTTCTTCAGTGAACACAATGCAGTGCCATTCATCAGTTGTCCATGCTTTCAAACCAAGGCACGACTCCAAATGCAGCCATGGTATTGTGGTATTAACAACAGCTTATGCGTGGGGCGATAACTCTCTAGTTTGGCTGCTGCTAGTCTCCAACGGATGGTGGAAGATGACACACAACAATCACCCCGTTTATGTGGGGCCCCCACAATCGGATTACGTAAACCAGTTTCCCAATATCACTTCCGGGAAGTCATGAAAACACTTCAAAATATATTCTGCAAATCGGATTCTAGCTGCCAGTTTACCAATTCCGCAATCAATTATCGCTCCCATGTAAATGCAACCAGTTTTGAAACGTGCTTGGTTTATCAAGTTATGCGTTGTTTTCAGAACATTTGGTTAATATGGATTTTCTTGTCGAGGCTAAGCTGAGTCGGCTCTATTACATAATGTGAAACCAAAAATCATATCAAAAGTTTTTGGTGCATTACAAACTCTTGCAGCCAGGAAGACAGGCAGCTGCCCTTCGACAGGACAGTCTTCATCCACCGTGTCGGTCATGGGTGTAATATTTGCTACAAAGGCACCAGAAAGTACGCTTGCCTTAGCATCTGGCTTGCAGGTGAAGTCCTGGGCATGCAGCAGGATGCGCTGTTGGCGACACAGGAGGTCATTGATGTCTCTCCCAGTACTACCAACATCAAGATTTAGTGTGTTCACTAGGCTGCCCCATTCACAGTTCCAGTCCTCCTCGACAGCCATCTTGGTCTCCCTGCTCATGTGGTTGAGCTGGCATTTTGTGTCTCGGTTGCAGGTGATCTGCCATTCACGCGACAGCTGATTCTAAACAGTGATTGCCTCGAGGACGTGTGGCAGTAGTTGACGCGGTCGTTGCAGCCATCTTGGTGTTGCTGCGTCTGCTGCCCGAAGTATTTGCTGGATGAGGAAGGCCAGGGCTGCATCGGTACCCACTTTGTTCATGTCAGGGACGTCTTTGAATGGGTCAAGCACATCCTCTTTGTATAGTGCTCACTGTTCATGTTACGATAATCTGGACGATTGAATGGCAGTCTTGCGCCAGTTACGTCCATCTTGAAGATCACAGGTACATGAGCTGAAGAAAGGATGTTCCAAATTGTGGCAGATGTGTGTTGACCAACTCCTTTCAGTAGGGCTGTGTCAGTCACGTCTGGCTGGCACAACCCATCAGGTGGGCAGTGTGTGGGGTTAAAAGCCCCCAGAGTGATTACACCGTTTCTCTGAACAATGTGAGAGAAGTAATGTCCACTGGTGTTGGAGGGGCGAGAATTCCACTCCGTGTATTTAGTTCCTGACAATGAAAATTCGCCCCTTCGTGGAGAGCAGTTGTCGAAATCTGCTTCCAGGAGCAATTCTCTGGGTGGTCGATAGACAGACAAAGGTGATCTTCCGAGCATAGGTGTTAATAATAATAATAATAATAATTTTATTGTCTTTAAGCCATTACAGCAATAGACAAAGTCATACATATAATACAATACAGTACAGTACATGCTATAGAAGGACAGAATTGTTAAGAACTTTACAGTTTAATATCACAGGTCATGAAATCCTTTACATTGTAGAATGGGTTTACAACTAACCAGTCATAAAGTGTTTGTTTGTATTGTTGCTCTGGTAAATTTTGTATACCTTGTGGAAGTTTGTTAAATAATTTGTGGCCCATAAGTTCATAACTGTTAACTGATTTAGACGGTCTGTGGTAGGGCGTATAGATAGAGCTGTTTGTCCTAGTGCTGTAACACCCTGCGTTTTACTTTAGGTAAGTTCTTTTTTGTGTAGATTAAAACATAATAAATATATAGGTTTATTACTGTCATGATTTTTTGTTGAGTAAACAAAGGTTTACAATGAGCCTTGTATGGTGAGCCTGTAATTATCCTAATAGCTTTCTTTTGCAGCAATAGTATATCATGCACACAAGTGGAGTTTCCCCATAAAATAACGCCATAGGATATGATGCTTTGGAAAAATGAGTAGTAAGATACTCTAACATAATTTTTAGGTACACAGTGCATTAATCGCCTTAACAAATAGATTACCCTAGACAATTTACCGCTAATATACTTAATATGTGGATTCCAAGAAAATTTATCATCCAAATATACCCCCAAAAATTTAACACAACTAGGATCATCTGATGGAAACTTGTCTTTTAAACTAAATACCATCTGCTGGGTTTTGCTTTCATTAAGCAAGAACCCATTTGCTTTAAACCAGAATGAAGCTTGCTCAATTGTCTCTGCAACACATGTTTTAAGGCTATTAAGATCATTACTGCTGTTCAGAAATGTTGTATCATCAGCATAGAGTACTGTTCTGGATTTGATTTACAGCCACCCCCATGGCTCCTAGTGTGTTTAGCTCTGAAAGGGCGAGTTGGTGGTGCTGCAGTGAAATCTTGACATACACGATTGTTCTGCCGCCAGCTGCCGGCCTGTCGATGCGGTAGCAGCAGTAATTGGCTCCCGTACTTTCACCCCATGTTCGAGCCAAGTCTCAGAAGCAGATGTCTATTACTTCGTCCTGGAGGAACTGGCGAAATTCGCCGTGTTGAGACCATTGACTCCTTGCATTTAAGGTGTAGATGGTTAGTCTGCGTATGTGGCCCAACACGAATATGATCCACTAGTGGCTGTAGTCAGTGAAAGACACCTCCATATGTGGCTGAATAAGATTCCATATCGCAGACAACATTTCTACCAGAAAGCATAACACTATACACCTGAAAAGCCAATGTATTGGTCATGGGAATTTGTACATTTCTTACGACCTCAATCTAGCGTTGCATTTTTTAGGTGATTCGCCACATTTCATACCATCGTTTTCAATCAACCATCATCCTCCCTCTCTTATAACCCAGTGGATATATCATAGACTCTCTGGCATGGAATCGAGATAGAATGCGTTACAAATACTGTTTGTTAGTGCGAGAAATATCTAGCGGCGGCATCAGGGAGTTGCAAATATCAACTTAATACCACGTTCACTTTCTAAATTAGGTGGTTTTATTACGAGCTTACACGCTAGCGACGTGCAACTGCGCTATCGGTCTGCTAATACACAGCGTTGCGGTATTCGTGTGCAAGACCATTACATTCGGAAGCAATACTATACCTTGATTTATAAAGCTTTTAGAGTTTTTAAGATGGATATCGTTAGCGATACTTGTGTCCACCTGTAGAAATAGGACACTTTTTATGCAAGGTGGTAGTAACGAAATTATTGCGACTGTGTTATTTATTTATTTATGAAAAGATAGCTGGTCATTTATAAGATGATTACGTCTCTCTTCCTATGACATTCTGATACCACCCGAAAAAAAAAAAAAATGAGATGTGTCCATCTATCGCAGATTTTCGCTCAGTATTGTTTGGTGTCACCAGCATTTAGTTATTGGCGAAGTATTGTACTTAGTATGGGCATGTGTGATAGATATGTTATGATCAGCAGGCTTGTAGAGTATGTGTTGAGATGTAAAGTTACTGTGGTCAGTGTTCCAACATGTACAAAGAAAATGACTATGTCTTGCATAGGGAAGATTCGGATTTGACGTGCAAAACTGCCATTTCAACGCTTCAATAGCCGTAAGGTGAATGAAAGATTTTTTTACGTGAAAAATTATTCCAGTCCTAAAAATAGTACAGATTTTGATATTTCCAGCCTTCAGGAGGGGGTATTTCCGATACTTCGCTCATTGTCGAATGTCATCAGATTGAAGCTGTAATCGTAATATTTAATTGTAAGTATAGTGGTAAATATGTGGCTGATTTCCTAGGACGATTCTCCCTAGCGTACGGGGCCTGGGGCGGAGGTAACGTGTGGCCGGAACGATAGACATTTCCGACTTAACAGCGGGAGCTGTCGTATTGAGCCGACCAAACGGGACAGACTGGGGTACATCGTGCAGCTCATCTAACAGTGTCGGCCTCTAGACGGGTAAATAGCGAAGATCTAACCGTGTCGCCCTCTAGGCAGCTAAATAGCGAACTAGTAATCAGTTTGTGTTGGGCAGCCTTCGTGATCGCGTGTGTTGGGAGGATTCTCCGTGGAAATTTGATAAGATTCAATATGGGCGCGTGTTCATGCTGGACAATTATTCCCTCCCATGTAAATTGACCAGTTGACAGCTTGTACTGACATTCTACGCATTTCCTGTCTTTATTTGGTTGAGAGCACATCGATTGTGATGTGTGTTTTGTGTGCATTTAAATTGTGAAAAACAGGTATGACTGGGTGTTGTGTGATGTCCTTAGGTTAGTTAGGTTTAAGTAGTTCTAAGTTCTAGGGGACTGATGACCATAGATGTTAAGTCCCATAGTGCTCAGAGCCATTTGAACCATTTTTTTGAAAAACAGGTGGAAGAGACATTTGCTGATTCTCTAAACATGAGAAACGCTTAGTTGACTTTGTAAAGTAGAAGGGTGATTTGGAATTTGTTGTAGCCTATCAGTGACATCGGTAATCGTTAAAAAAAAACGAGCGGAACTACCAGTTTCCTCTATTTTCGAATTATCACGTAGAGATCTTCGCAGATGGGATGAGTTTCTAGTTACTCATTGATTTGCAGTACGTCCCACATAATGACCTCGCTACAGGTTTGCGTTTCTAGAGATATAATTTTCCACGTCTTATCTTCGTAATTATACTGTGAAAGCGATCGGTAGCATACTGCTATGTGGCTGATATCGAGAACTATCGCGAAACGGTATGATACTCTGGCAAACAACGTGAAAATAAATATGTTCTTGTAATCCAAGAGTCTGGAGATGGCTGTAGAAAGCATGGCAGCTAGCAAGCAGTTCAGGGCTGAAAACAGTAACGCCTTTTTGCCATGGGAACCAACCCTGTCTTTGTACACCAATTCAGAGTGTGGCCGCTGTCTGTGAGGGTGCTGTGCTCGCGCATCAGGCCAGTGTGTGCGGGGACAGTTGCCTCGTGACAACTGCCCGTGGCGGATGACCGACCGATCTTGTCGGAAATGTCCAGTACTGCGACTGTATATGTTTCATGTGCTTATGTTTTTTGGGATCTGTCTGTCTCCGCGGTATATGTGTGAGTGGCTTGTGGTCAACAGCTATATTCCAGATAAGTTTTTATGGTGCAGGATACGAATTGTGTTTACTAATCGATATTTTGTGATGGTACTGTCGTTTGTGGTGATATAGCCTGGATAGAGATCGGTATCACACCGAAAACTTCAAGCTTCTCTCGATAGTAGCAGAGCAGTGTCATTGAGGAAGAGTTTTCGGCGATAGTTTCTGTATTTCATGATCTGGAGACCACTTTTGCAGAGTTTAACTGTCAGTGCAATATGACTGCTGTATGTTTTTCTTCAAATCTGTACAAAATAGTCTTGCTGCTGAAATTCTAGTACTCTCCAGTTCCTCTGGTTCAGACAGGCGAGATGCTGTCCTCCAACCGCCATTGTGGCTTTAGAGCATCCAGACCAGCAGCTGTAGGACATCAAAAATTCATCGAAATTTTTATTTTCACGATCTGTTATGGGATAGAAAGTATGTCAAGAAGTTTTAGATATGTAATCGTTGCGATTTTTCCCATCTGTGCTAAGACACCAGTGCACTTCAAGAAGTGAGGAAAATAAAAAAATAGAGCCTTAACGTCCCTGACTCCAGTAACACATATAAAATAAGCCCACTCAGCGTTTCAGAAAAGCCATTTTTTCTCTCTCTGGCTGTGGGTTTAAACAAGCAGCTAAAGATCAAAAAGTGGTTAGCTTCCTGTTTACCAGTTTAAAGCTACAGATATATTTATTTCTTCTTGCAAATATCTCGTTTTGGCGTGTAACATCGGATATTGCAGCTGATGTCTGTTTTGGGATCTGTTTCCCACGAAGCGTGTGAACTGCCTCATGGAGAAAGGCTGGGAGGTTTCACAAGTGTGCCATGATCTTTTTAGAGTCAGTGTTCGAGTGTAGCGGTATACATCACAAAACTGAAGCAAACTACTGTGCAGCGATCTTTTTGAACCTGTATTTACGGACATATTCAATTGGATTTAGCAACTCGTGAAGCAGCTCGTGCTCAAAGACAGGGAGGGATATATTGTTACCCACGAAATTGTATGAAGTGTCTTAGGGATAATTTCACAAGTGTGCTGCGATCTTGTTTTAGAATCAGTGTTCAAATGTGGTGGTGATATTCCTCAGACTAAAACGTGTAGCTACATCGCAAATTGTTTAAACATTCTTGCATCATCTGCAAAACTCTCTCTCTTTCTCTCGCTCTCTCTCTGCAGTGGTACATATTGTTCCTATGACATCTTCAAGATACGTATCTGACAATATTCTGCACATTGCTTAGACACCAAATTTAATAACTCCTGAAGCAGTTTATTTTCAATGACAAGGGGTATCCGTGTGCCACAGAGAAGGTTGAGGTATTTACAGAGCAACAGGAAGTGCTTAGCACACGGCAATCTTGCTGTTGTTGGTGGCTGGTGCTGCAAGCCCAGTGCATGGCTTCTTCCATAGGGCACGGAGACTCTGGGGCAGAAAACATGACTGCTGCAGTGGATGAACGTCTTACCTCTTGCACTTCGGGAGACTGAATGGAGTTTTATCGAATGATCTACAGCTACAGCACACATATTTATCAACCTGAGTTGCGAAGTGTAACTTATTCCATCCTGTTCCATCTTCATTATTTGCTGAAGTGTATTTGTCTTCTTCATACATTCACCAAGTATCATTTCTTTCCAAGCATCGTGCAGGTGGTTATGGACACAGCCCTTAGCTGCATCATTACAGTTAATATCCCTGTTAAACTCCTCCTTCTCAACCACAGACATCTCATCCCCTGAATACATAGCACACAATAAACAATTATATCCGTCCTCTTGGGAAGCTCAGCACAGACTGAACGAATTTCCCGCTATTTTTTCACTGGATCGCCATCTCAATTCAGGTAAAATAAAGACTTATGTCTATCCTATCCAGCAGCCAAGCACAGAGTCCTTTTCCCACCAATTTCCAGAGGGGGGAGGGGAGGGGAGTCGGGTGGGGTTAGATTAGTAGGGTAGTCCAAATTACATATTTTCTCGCCAAAATTTGAGCTTCCTGCCATGACGTCAGTGCGACGTTTCCATATCTATGGCCGCCATGTTGGATCCACCATCTTGAATAAATTTGGCAACAATGCGGAGTGGGGCCATGCCCACTTTGCCTTACTACCAACATAGCAAATACTTTTGGTAAGATGCCAAGGAGATGTTACATGTTCCACCGTAGGTAAAGATGTTATCAATTCCACTTGCAAGAAGGACACAAGCATGGAAACAATGTCTAATCGATATTTACTGTCATCTGCCAACAGATGTATGTAACGACTTGCAGTTAGTGCAATACACTTGCGTATCGCGTATTTTACGTAAATTAGCTGATTGTTATCTCATTATGTTTGCCCAGATATAATTGTTTCTTGTTCAAATACAGAAAAATTCAGACCAGAAGCATGGATTACCATCCAGTTCCAACTACGGGCCACCAGGTGATCAGTCATTGTGATTCATAGTCTCACACACCTGAGCAGTCGCAGTGCACTTGGACCAAAGAAGCAGTGCATTACTGGTGAAGCTCGATTATCAAAACAGCAATAATGCTGCACCTGCAGTTTGAGAATATCGCCGGCTGAAAGGATTATGGAAGGGTCTTCTTTCTTCACCTGCTGTACAGAGCATTACTAAAATGTTCGATACAACTGGAGAACTGGGAGTTGCTCCAGTAAGAGGCTGATGACCGTTTACACCACAGGTAGTTGATGAAATCGCTGTTGCTGTGGTTCAAATGGGTCAGATGGCTCTGAGCACTATGCGACTTAACTTCTGAGGTCATCAGTCGCCTAGAACTTAGAACCAATTAAACGTAACTAACCTAAGGACATCACACACATCCATGTCCGAGGCAGGATTCGAACCTGCGACCATAGCAGTCGCTCGGCTCCAGACTGTAGCGCCTAGAACCGCACGGCCACTCCGGCTGGCCTGTTGCTTTGACAGACAATGCTGTGCGGCAGTTCCTGATCGTCAGGCAGTGTGTATGCTGTTTCCCAACAGTTGAACATCCTGTGATCCACTGCACGGAAGGTGCTTCAAACGATTCTCACATGGTATCCATACAAGACCCATACCATACAGCAGCTTGCACCACAGGACACACAACGACATGTTGACTTTGCTCTCCACTTTCTCGCAAGGATTAAAGTTTATGAGACCTGGCTCTGAACCATCCTATGAACGGACAAAGCTCATTTTTCTCTGACAGATGAGGTGAACACACAGAATTGCCAAGTGTGGGGATCTTCACCTCCAGTCACTGTGCACAAAATTCCTCTGTACAGTGAATGTGTCACCTTACGGTGTGGCTTCACGGTTAAGTTAATCATTGGCCTATTCTTTTTTGAATAGGCTGGTGATCGAGGACCAAAGACATTCAGTGTGACTGGCCAGAATTATTGCGATATGCTTCGCCATAATGTGATACTGACCTTACAGGAGAGAGACGCATTGAACTCAGCAGTTTTCATGCAAGATGGGCCCCCACTGCACATCGCTCATTAAGTTCACCTGCTTCTCCGAAACACGTTTGGAAACGATTGAATTATCAGCTGATCATTTCCAAATGCTTGGCCAGCACGATTACCTGACCTCACTCTCTGTGATTTCTGGTTCTGAGGCTACCTGAAGGACAGGGTTCACCAGGAGAACATTCATACGCACTGATCTGAAGCACAGCATATCAAGCCAGTGTTCCTACAGACATGCTGTGCAGAATGCAATCCTGTACTTTCAGATTATTCTGGACACTGATGGGCGTCATATTGAGCCCTTTTGTACCAGTAATGGTACCAGTATGTACTAGTATGATGTACTGTAGCAGCACATTAAAAATGTTTCAATTGAATTTATTCTGCATTATTTCTCTTCCCCACATAGTTGACATTAATGCCACCAAGTTTGGTTCTCGTACGGTAATTAGTTTCTGTGATATAATATGTCAAATACAGGAAAGTTTGCTTATAACCTCCTGGTATATAGTAAGAATGCCTTTAATTCTAGATCGCATGCAAACTTTGACTGATGTTATTTAAGAGACAATGATTCTCAATGCACAGACACTACAGCCCCACAGCCATCTTCCAGCTTCCAGTACTTGAACAACACACCAGGAGCAGAATTATAGACCCCAATCACAGCACAGGACATAATACAAGTACTTCACACAAAACGCAACACAGCTCCCTGTCATGGCCATATTACCTATCGATATCTCAAAGAATTGCCTATCTCCTTTTTCATCCCCCTTGCAACTCTGTACGTGCTATCCTCTCCACAGCCACTATCCTGACCTGTGGAAAATCTCCAAAATCCTACTTTTCCTCAGACTGAGCGTACTCCCAGCTGGCAACTTTTTGTACTGCTCCATCTGCCTCATCACAGTTTCTAGCAAGGTCTTTGAATGCATCCTCTTGCGAAGCATCTACCACCATCTTCATCAACACCAGATGTTTCATATTACCCAGTGTGTGTCTTCCATCCCTCCTTCTCTGCTGATGATCAACTCCTGAACATCACCTATCTACTATCCTAACAGCTCAACAACCATAAATCTGTCACCTTTGTCTCCCTTGACCTGGAGAAATGAGTGCATATGGCGTTCTGGTCTCCTTCTCAAACTCCAGACTTGTACACTTTCAGTCAACTATGTCTGCCTTATTGCATCCTTCCTCTCAAATCGCCTATCCCATGTGATTGTTAACAACACCAATTCCCATACTTTCCGCCCCACTCCAGGAGTGCCCTAATGTCCTGTTCCCTCCCCTCTCCTTACCACTTATATAATGCCAGTATGCCAAAACTACCTCCTCCAATCCACCTCCTTCAGTGTAATGATGACATTGCTTTCCTTGCTCCCTATCCTGTGCTTCAGAAATCCCAACATTTCCTCGAAATCCACCGGTCATTTTACCCCTAGTGTAACCAATGTCTCCTTAAGATTAACCCCTCCAAAACCCAGGCAATAATTATAGGATGCAACACCCACATCTTCCACCTCCATGACTTCTGCCTTTCCATTTATGACAATCCTATCCAGCTAACACACTAAAATACCTTGGACTAGCCTTCAATCAGCAACTAAATTATAAACTTCTGCTCTAACCATCCAACAGAAAGCCTACAATAGACTAAAACGTCTAACAGGCTGAGCCTAGGGTGTACCCCCTCCATTGTCCTTCACTAATACAAATCCCTGGTCCATCCCATTCTTTGCCATGCAAATGGTACCAGGACATACCCCCCCCCCCCCCAAGTTGTGTTCTGTAAGTCCCTCCAGACCCTCGAACGCCATGCTTTCTGCCTCGCTTTCTGCATCTGCTTACCTTCACTCACAAGGATCCTTTACCAACTCAACAAATTCTCTCCTCACTCACACTAAACACCTCCGAGTAACTTTCTCTATTTACAGACTCAACTCTAACAATCCTTTTAAGCCCCTCTCCTTACCAATCCTAGTGTGCTGCTGCACTTTTACCTACACATTCCACCAAACCTTCACCTGCACACCTGTATGTCTTCTCCCAAAGAAATTTCAATCGTCTCACTCTCCCGGATCACAAACTCTGCCCTGACATTTACCGCTCCTACTTACTCTGAATCCATCCCACCCTATCTACCCCTCTCCCCACCCCCAACAGCTCCTTCCTCATCCTCTCCCTATTCCATACCTCCTCTTTTTCCCCTTCCTCAAGAAGTTCTAGGCGCTTCAGTCTGGAACCATGCGACTGCTACGGCCGCAGGTTCGAATCCTGCCTTGGGCATGGATGTGCGTGATATCCTTAGGTTAGTTAGGTTTAAGTAGCTCTAAGTTCTAGGGGACTGATAACCTCAGATGTTAAGTCCCATAGTGCTCAGAGCCATTTCCCCTTCCTTGTCACCCAGGCCCCCTTTCCTTTCAAATTCGTAGATCCCAATACCCACTACCTCTCTCCTTTTCCCCCACAGCCACCCCTGTCTGATCACCATGTCTCACCAGCCCTCAGTTCTTATCACCACCATTCTCCTATCTTTATCCATACCTCCTTTCCTTTCAATAATCTACCATCATAGGGCAGGTCTTTTCCTGCCTTGGTCAAAGTGTACAGTACTCTGTTTTTAATGGTGAGTGTCACTTATGTCATGTTCAGTGTTTTTCAAAAGTTTTCAAGTGCCTTTTGTTTCAAGTGTTTACTGTTCTTCAAGAGTTTTAAAGTGTTTTTAACTGTGCTGTCTGTCCACATTATCATTACTGTTTTTCAACCATTGACGAAAACAGCATTATTTCTTATATTCTACCTATAACATCACATAGTAAGATAATCAGTAACATAGTAGTGAAACTGGCCCTTACGTAGACTGAATTTTGAAAATACATGTATGGATGGCGACTAGTTATCTTACTGTTTTAAATATTTTACTGTCATGTCAACATGTATGTTACATACGTCGAATATTTAGCAAATATTACAGGTTTTTACAATTCTCTCATTACAGCATTTAGCCTCTAATAATTGACATACAATTTATGTGACATAAATATAGTACTTTATTATAACATTCTATCGTCGCTATTACAAATAGTAACCTAAATATACGAGGTGCATTCAAGTTCTAAGGCCTCCGATTTATTTTCTAATTAACTACTCACCTGAAATCGATGAAACTGGCGTTACTTCTCGACGTAATCGCCCTGCAGACGTATACGTTTTTCACAACGCTGACGCCATGATTCCATGGCAGCGGCGAAGGCTTCTTTAGGAGTCTGGTTTGACCACTGGAAAATCGCTGAGGCAATAGCAGCACGGCTGGTGAATGTGCGGCCACGGTGAGTGTCTTTCATTGTTGGAAAAAGCCAAAAGTCACTAGGAGCCAGGTCAGGTGAGTAGGGAGCATGAGGAATCACTTCAAAGTTGTTATTACGAAGAAACTGTTGCGTAACGTTAGCTCGATGTGCGGGTGCGTTGTCTTGGTGAAACAGCACATGCGCAGCCCTTCCTGGACGTTTTTGTTGCAGTGCAGGAAGGAATTTGTTCTTCAAAACATTTTCGTATTATGCACCTGTTACCGTAGTGCCCTTTGGAACATGGACACCATCATTTTTTCAGCACTGGCGGTTACCCGAAATTTTTTTGGTGGCAGTGAATCTGTGTGCTTCCATTGAGCTGACTGGCGCTTTGTTTCTCGATTGAAAAATGGCATCCACGTCTCATCCATTGTCACAACCGACGAAAAGAAAGTCCCATTCACGCTGTCGTTGCGCGTCAACATTGGTGGGCAACATGCCACACGGGTAGCCGTGTGGTCGTCCGTCAGCATTCGTGGCACCCACCTGGATGACACTTTTCGCATTTTCGGGTCGTCATGCAGGATTGTGTGCACAGAACCCACAGAAATGCCAACTCTGGAGGCGATCTGTTCAACAGTCATTCGGCAATCCCCCATAACAATTCTCTCCACTTTCTCGATCATGTCATCAGACCGGCCTGTGCGAGCCCGAGGTTGTTTCGGTTTGTTGTCACATGATGTTCTGCCTTCATTAAACTGTCGCACCCACGAACGCACTTTCGACACATCCATAACTGCATCACCACATGTCTCCTTCAACTGTCAATGAATTTCAATTGGTTTCACACCACGCAAATTCAGAAAACGAATGATTGCACGCTGTCCAAGTAAGGAAAACGTCGCCATTTTAAGTATTTAAAACAGTTCTCATTCTCGCCGCTGGCTGTAAAATGCCATCTGCCGTACGGTGCTGCCATCTCTGGGACGTATTGACAATGAATGCGTCCTCATTTTAAAACAATGCGCATGTTTCTATCTCTTTCCAGTCCGGAGAAAAAAAATCGGAGGCCTTAGAACTTGAATGCACCTCGTATACCTAACAGTTATGCAGAACTGCTTTCAATACAACTCTCCATCACTGTTATTAAATTTATCTTTCTCTGCAGCTAAGCCTTATCTACAATCTAAAGTCATTCGAATTCTTGATGTACTCATGTATTTTTCAGGAACTGTGTTACATGATAACCCATCCCACTACTCCAGGTGGGACATGATGTGGTCTCAAAGCTGGACACAAAAGCCAGCGTGTTAGCCAAGAGAGCACAGAAGTCAGTAGAGGGGCCTTTCCCGTGGCAAAGGACTGAACGGCCCCCTGGGTACGTAAGGTGCCTAGCACAGCACCAGTCCCACTACTGTTTTCTCTGTTTACTCACTGCCTCATCTTGCTGCTATATCGAATTTTTTCAGATTTGTTGATTTTGAAGTTATTTATAACCTGTTCATTTTAGAATTGCCAACAGCAGAACGCGGAATTAAACGTTGAGAACGAACAGGCAGGATTGAAGACATCTCATAATACTTGCTAGAACACAATTGATGCATGTGGCTCGTATTTTACAGTTGATGCATGTGGCTCACATTGTACAGTCACATTACAGTCATAACGTGTTACTATTTCTGCGTATTGTTAGTTTCTGCTGAAATGGATAGTCATTGCACAAATATATATAACCGAAGAGTATGCTCATATGGAAAATGGTTGATAAATAATGTAGTTCAGATCTGTCAAGAAGGAAAACAGAAAGGTTTACTTCCTTTTAAAAAAAATGTAAAAATAGAACATTTCTGGTTGAAAGGAGGATGTTGAGCAAGGCTTGCACATTTCCTTAGGACAATGAGAGAAAACGAGAAAGTGAGAAAAATCTACAACTTTGTCTGAACTTCAACTACAGTTATTAGATTGTAAAGCAACAGTTTCTTTTTAATTTTGCATGATTCTTTTGAAAAGAATTATCAATAGCAAATATATTATGCATTCGCTTCAGTTATTAGATAGTAACATGACTGTTTCTTTTTTTTATTTCCTACCCTTTTCCGTAGAAGAATATATTAAAAACAAAAGTACTGTTGTCTCCTACACATGCAGCTGCATTATTCGACTGTAAAACAAGATGTATTTTCCTGCTGTTTATTTTGATGGTTTTGCTGTAGTAGATTGTGTTAACAGAATGTATGTTTGTTTTACTTGCTGCACATATACCAAAAACAGTTCAGGAACTGTGTTGCATTTTGTTTGAGCACTGTTATATCGCTCAAGTGTCATTCGAAACAACCAAGACCAGAACACACCAACAGTCCACAGTGCACTCATATAAAATGGCAGTTGTAAAATGAACAGTTTCTTCATAAATTAGCGAATAAATTTAATAATATAGGTGACATTGGGAATAAAATAATACAAATAACATTGTTTCCTGAAACTATGCACCACAGACTGAGGAAACATAGTCAGTGTCATGAGCTGAGGACTCCCAGTGTCTTTTCATTTCATTAAGCTTTTCTTTCATTTTCAAGTTCAGTTTGCATCGGCAGTATAAGATGAAGAGAAATGTGAGGCAGCCCACACTCTACATAGGAGGCCATATCAGTTGGTACATAGGTGCCAACCTCATCGCAGACTATCTCAAATATTTCTAACGTATTGTCTCGAGAGTGGAAAGAAGTATTACTCTCCTTCCTCCATTAAAAACTATTTCGATATATTATCTATATTTAGTATGCAGTAATGTATGGATTAAAATGCACCATTCGTAAACTGGGCAGTGACTACATTTTTTACTGCAAACTTTTCAAAATATGTGTAGTGTTATACTTTACTTTGAAGTATCATAGTAACTATAGGCCATAACAAAAAAAACAAGTTCATTATGAAGCTGTGGCATGTGGCTACCAGATGCAGATAAATATTTTTCCTCAAAATCGAATGATGGAACTGCATAGTGGAAAACACGTGCAAATCCCAGAAATTTGGTTTTAATTATTTTAAGTTTAATTTAAAAGTTTTACTGAGAAACTAACTACACAGACGAATGTAGCTTTGCTTCATCCACATAAAACAATTATTTAGGCTAATTGGATGACTTGAAGTTTCATGTGATATGAATTGCGTGGAGCAACCAGTCCTCTGTGATAGTGGGTACCCAAATGGACAGTTAAGCTGGACACACCTTGCACAGCCTGAAGGCCACTATTTACTTCTAGGCTCTGTAGGGTTAGCCGACACCTTCATGGCTAACTTTGTGCCACAGAAGACGTCTTCGACGATGAGCGTTTCTGCCTGGTGGCAGAGCTGTTACTGTTGTTCTTGAGCAACTGTACTGAAGACGACGCTATCGACAGCATCACAGAAGATGAGGTCCACCAAAAACTCGCACAACTGCACCTCAGGAAAGCAGGGGGTGTGACGAAGTCAAGAACGCGCTCCTGAAGCGATTACTATCAGACCATTAGGTCAGCCAAGCACAATTCACGGCCCCACTCAAACTTCAGGATTTGGGTACCGGTTCACAACAAATCGTCACTGTCGTCATTCCATTAAAAAGCTGATTGTTGACCATATTCGCATGTGCGAATACATTTCATGCATTTCATAATGGCTGTAGTCACTGCAGTGCATGTTCCTTCAAATGTGCATGTGCATGCATGCACATCCAAATTGGAACATGTAAAAAATGTTTGATTATAGACAGGGGAATTGGAGAAGAAAATTCGGTACCTAAAGCATGTGCATCATAGATATCGCAGGAAGCCAAATCCCCTCTCCTAATCATTTGGAAATATTCCGAGATCCACGGTATAAAAGCAATACTGAAGTGAACACCCCTCATAACCAGAATTATTTGCTATTATGTTTGATGACAAATTTTGGGAAATACTTTTTCTAGAGACACACCTACATGCACATCAGACATTAGACATTGAATGGAAAAAAGTGGAGGTGGACTTCACTTGGTCTCCTGTTAGTTTTGATTAAATGAAGGCCTGTACATTGTGTATTTTGATAACTCAAGTCAGAAAAGCAAATACTCAAACATAATGGTTTAAAAGAGTAGTGGTGGAAATTCCAGTATTTAAAAACAGAATTCCTTTTAACAAATTAAGCAAATTTCAAAAATAATATAAATTTTAAAAATTCAAAACCTTGTTTTATTTGTGAAAAAGAATTTGCTATAGGAAAAATTTAGGAGATCATTGTCATTTAACATGAAAATATCGAGAAGCTGCACATGTAGACTGTAATCTCAGGTATCAAAATCTTTAGTTTATTCCAATTTATATTCATAATTTCGCAAATTATGATGTTCATTTGCTTATTAAAGAATTGGCATTAGATAATCGAGATGTTAACACTATTCCAAAAAGTGAACAATTATATATTTCTTTTAGTAAAAAGGTTGATGATGGATTAACATTAAGATTTTTACATATGAGTAACCTTATGGCATTAGGGATTGATAAATCAACATCTAATCTTACAAAAAAATTAGAGAAAGAGCAAAATATTTTAAAAATGAACAATTACATTTAATGATTAAAAGGGGAGTTTATGCTTATGAATACATGCATTGTGGAGAAAAGGAAAAAAACAAATATACCTAATACAGGATATTTTTATTCTCGACTTAATAAATCAAATATTTCTAATGAAAATTATAATCAAGCAGAACAAGTCTGGAAAAAAAATATTAAAAATTTAGATGAACATATCAAATAATATAACGAATCTGACATTGACATACTGGCAGATATTTTTGAAGATTGTAGAGATACTTGCATTAAATCTTGGTAGTTTACAGCACCTGGCTTACCTGAGGATTCTATGTTAAAAATGACAAAAGTTGAATTAGATTTATTAAACACTTATGATATGTCTTCATTTATTGAAAAAGAAATTAGAGGTGGTGTTTCTTAAAGAATTAAAAGATGTGCTAAATCAAATAATAAATACATGAAAAATTTTGAGCCAAATTATATTGTATGTTTAAGTGCAAATAATTTATATGGCTGTGCAATCTCTCAGTTTTTACCAATTAGAGATTTCCGTTGGTTAGACTCAACATGTTTTAATTCTGATAAAATACTTAAAATACCAGATGATATTGAAAATGAATATGATTATATTCTAGAAGTCGATCCAGAATATCAAAAATAATTACATGATTTATAGAAAGATTTACCATTAGTACCAGGAAGAAGAAATAAATTATTAACATTAAATAACAAAGAAAAATATGATTTACATTATTGAAATCTTAAACAATATTTAAATCTTGGTTAAAAATTAACGAAAAGTCGTAGAACCTTAGCATTTGAACAATCAGATTGGTTGAAAAAATATATTGCTTTTAATGCAGAATCAGGAACTAAAGCTTAAAATGATTTTGAAAAGGAAACCTTTAAATTAAATGACTAATTCTGTACTTGGTAATACAAAGGAAAATTTTACAAATACACAAACCATTAAAATAATAACAAATTTAAAAATATATATGTGCAATATATTTCAAAACCAAAGTATTAACCTACTGCTGTATCTTCAGAACATTTAGTTGCAGTGTGTATGAAAAAAATAACAAATTGAATAAACCAATCTATATTGGAATGAGTACTTTAAATATTTAAAAATAAAAACAAAAATAGAGAGACTATTGATTTATGGTACATTCTTTTATTTATGATTTAAAAACTGAAGGTTTTTATAGAGCTAGGAAATCGTTGATAAGCGAATTTGAACCCTAGTCGTTACTTAGAAAATACTATTTTGAAATTCCACAAGTAAACAAGAAAGAAAAATGAAACATGAAAACTGCAAAAATTATGTTGGTGCATGTTATTTTAAGATCGAAAATGTTGCTTATAAAGTAGTAAATGTACAGAGTTGAATATAACTTTTTTAAAAAAAATTCTGATGATGATATTGCGAGATGAAATTAATACTTATTGTCATTACAAAACAATTATGATTAATTAATAAAATAAAGGAGATTAACCAAAATGAAATATAAAATAACAAAATGAATTCGATATCTTTAATATTATTCATAATATGGTAATTTTTGATGTGTTTTTTAATATCTTTCACAATCAAATTTTCTATAAAACATTCACCATTCCAATAATACTTTTCTTCAAAAGCCGTTTCCTCTTTTTTTGATTGATTACTGTTACTCCTCCTAATATATTTAGCAGAATTTATAATTTCTTTATTACAATTTTCACAAGTACATGTTTCCTATTTCAGTTATTAATTAGTTGTTTTATATGTTCATTTTTCTTTTCCTTATATTTCTTGTTTCCTTTTTATACAGTCAATACAGCCTATTTTTGAAGGATATTCTTATTTGCAATTTTTCTTTATAAGTATCGTTTTCTTGTTTCCACAATGGTCAAATCATTATATTTTCAATTTCCATTTATATTGAAAAAATTTATTAGAATTTAAGAAAATAAGAATCTAATAAATTTATTATATATAAACAGAACTGTTTCTAGATCTAAAAAAACAACAAACTTATATATAACGATAAATAGTTTTAAAAATTACTGAAGAAAATAATAATACACGGCCTAAAATAAAAACCTTCATGATATTTTAGAAAATGTATAGTCAAGAGAGGTTCTGAAATATAATGTTAAAGATAACTACAGAAAAATTGTAAAGAAATCAAGTACAGCTTGCAGATACCCTTACATTCAAATACAAATTATATAGAGGAATCTGTATTACATTCTTTAACTATGAAATGAAAAAGGAAACAAGCCCACATTTTTTAGATTGGAATTATGAACAAGTTTTACCATTAATTCGAAAACATAGAGAATATAAAATAAATATTAATGTAAAACACGTCATTGAGATCAATTTAATCCTTTAAAAGATCTAAATAAAAGTAAGGTTGATTATGAGATGAAATCTGTTATAGAACTATAGCCATTTTTGTGTGAAAACAATGAATAAATTTATTGTTTATTACCACACGTTCTTCAAACAACCGATGAAAATCTAAAAACTGCTTTAGTTATTTGAAGATTATATGTTTATAATTATGAGTACTACATTATTGGAACATAATTTTAAAATGTTCAAAAACATTAAATATTATTAGAAGTATTTGTACAAATCGTGAAGAATTTCTTAAGACTTAATGTGTACCAAATTCAGTAAATTAAATGTAATGAATGAAAGAAAGTTTATGAAATTAACTTTAAGAATTATTTGTTGTTGAAATTGTTTCAACACAATGAATAATTATTCATAGAAAACAATATAATGATGACGAAACTAATGCAGCAAGTGTTTCTTAAAATGTAAAACTAAATTTCAAGGTACTCTCTTCACAATTACATTTTAAATAATATTCATATGGATTTTATGTCTTCATTAAAACTAGTTAATTCCATTAATTCAAATTTAAAATTTTCAAATAATCTTTGTTAACTATTAATTGAATATGAAAGTATTCTATCGTTCTTAATAAAGCAATAAGAATACTGAATATTATATTCAATACCAAACACATTCAAAGTTTCAATAACTATCTCCATTTATATAAAAAGTTTTTATTAACATTTTAAAAAATTATATTACTTTTATTCATTCAACTATTTTATGAATTACCAAAACCTAACCATTTAACATATACCTTTTTGTTATTTACTACTTTTTCACCGAGATAAACATCTGGAAAAATTTGTTCTTATTTGTTCTTTTTCACAAAAATTTTCCTTATTTCTTCAGCATTTGAGTCTTTCGATTTGTATGTGATTCGATGATAATGAGTAACATCTACAATTTAAACATTTCTATTAATCTATTTGCTGTATATCCTGTTTCGTAAATTCATTTTAATTTACTTATTCTTGCTTAACACCAATGTTATATTTACAATTGATATCTAACAAATTTGATACAAAATTTTGAAAAATCAACTGTAACAGTTAATAAATATTTATATTCTTTGTTTATTTTTTAGTTTCGTTTAATCTCCCAGAATCCATTTCGACGAAATCAGCTTGTGATACATCATCTATTCCAAAATAAATGACATTCTTTTAAAAAAAAATTCGGATTAGTTTATGTAATACATTAATAATTTATTCATGAATGCTTAGTCCATTACCTACAAATTTTTTAACAAGTTTGTGGGACAAATGTTGCATGGCGCAATGGGGTGCCATAATATGACATTAGTTTTTGCAGCTAGCTGGGGTCCCATCAGATATGAAGGTCAACTTTGTTTTTTTAATTGGGATGCTATAGTTTGGTACTTATTTTTGTGATAATGGCTATCAAATCTAGTGATGGGTAGCAGTAAGATCTTTGAAGGTCAATAAAGGTCACAAAGGTGTCATGAACGTCCATTTAGAGAAGCTGTTTGACATGATGACCATTGGTATCAATGCAGTGCTGCAATCTTCTTGTCATGGATTGAGTGGTATTTCTCATCACATCGGCACTTATCGAAGCATATGCTCTGACAATTCTCTCTCGCATATCTTCAGATGTAGTTGGAATGTCTTTATGAACACCAAAAGAAAAAATCCAGAGATGTGAAGTCTGGCGAACAAACTACCCACAACTGCAATAATTTTGACAAGCAAAGAGAAATAGTTTTAATGAGAGGATTACTGGTGTCTCAACCATGACTAACTTGCAATATTAGTTCAGTAATGGTACTTTTATTTTCGATAGCAGAAAGCAAACATAAACAAGCATAGAAAAGAGATGAATAGAGTTCATAATTCTAATACTTCTGGAAAGAAAGTTTTTAGATTAGGGGATAGTGTTCAGCGAAATATTTAAACTTGCTTACAAAGTTGCGCAGGGCAGCAAGATGTCGGCGGGTTACGAAGTTGTGAGCAGGACACAGGCAGTTCCGCTTAATAATCACCTCCAGCGAAATGTGAACACAGACTCTGCACAGCTGTATCAGTAACCCAGTGGCGATGAACAAACCACAAGACGCTGATATGCAACCATTGTTGACATGTCCCCTGTTGCAAAGCACATTCATTCATTTATACACTTTGTGCACTGACCATGACGCTTACGTCCATAACTACACAGTTCATCACATTCATATAGCCGTAGCCACAAATACACAGTTCATAGAATTGTTCTTTTACGTCACGCACGCCGTAAACAATGTCCACTCTGTTCTTGCAGTTCAAACTTCTGTAACGTCATTGAAAGTCAGATATACTGCAAAGTAATTAAAATCTCCACTTTCACGGCTTGATAGAACGGGAAAGTCAACGGTTCCACTACCCGAATATCAATGCCACCGTAGTTCATTCGCACAAAGGCACTATTCGTGTCTGCCACAACTAAGCATTGTTAGTGGCACTTTCACAGTCCAGTTTATCTGCTCCTAAAGTTCATTGGCGATGGCATTACGTACCGCAGTGGTAAAGCGAACAGACATTCTCACAGTTCAGTATCACTGCCCATACAATTCTGGGTACTTTTCATAAAAACTTTTCACGCACACGCTTCACAGATGCATCATGCACCATACCTTCTACTACATATCCTCTGTTAGATTGTCGATATCGCTATTGCTGTCCCCTGTCTACGGATGTTATATCATTATCATAAATTGCATAAGTCCTTATAAAAGTTCTTGACTGCATTTTTCACAGTTAATAATATACCAAAAAAGAAATTTACAAACTTTTCGACAGTTACAAAGGAAAAAAACCGTGATTATCCATTGGCAAACGAAATAATCACAATTACATCTTTACATTTAAAAACCACAGTAGTACGTTACATCATCATAATTGCATATGCCAACAGGAACATTAGGGAAAAAAACAGAAACCGAAAGAAAATCATGGCCAAAAATTTTATAAGCATAGTTAGTAATGCCTTTTACAACACCCTATCCACATTCCTCCAGAACCTCACCAACTTCTCCCCCATTTCCTTCACCTAGTCCTACTCAACCAACAAGGCACCTTCCTAGATTTTGACCTCTACCTCAAAGGTGGCTACATCAATACCTATATCCATATCAAACCTACTAATCATCAGCAATACCTCCACTTCGACAGTTGCCACCCATTCCATACCAAGAAGTCCCATTCATAGAGTCTACCCACCCGTGGACAGTCAACATTGCATCTGCGAAATATACTGAGGGTCTCACTGAGGCCTTCACAGACTGTAATTATCCTCCCAACCTTGTACAAAAACATATCTCCTGGGCCTTGTCTTTTCAGTCTCCCACCACCTCCCAAAGTCTCACTGTCTGGCAACAGAGGAGCACTCCCCTCGTAACTAGGCACTACCCAGGACTGCCAGGAGAGGATCAACTGAACTACATTCTCCGCCAGGGTTTTGAATGCCTCTTGTCATGCTCTGAAATTTGAAACATTTTGCCCACTATCCTTCCCACCCCTCCCACCGTTGTATTCCACTGTTTGCCAAACCTACATAATATACTCGTCCATCCTTACACATCCCCTGGTCCCAATCCCTTACCTCATGGCTTATATCCCTGTAAGAGACCTTTCTGCAAGACGTGTCCCATACATCCTCCCACAAACATCACCTATCCCACCAAAGGCAGGGCTGTCTGTAAAACCAGTCATGTGATCTCCAAGCTAAGCTGCAACCACTGTGCTGCATTCTTATGTGGGCATGACAACTAACAAGCTGTCTGCCTGCATGAATGGCCACTGACAAACTGTGATCAAGAAACAAGTGGACCACCCTGTAGCTGAGCACGCTGCCCAACACAACATCCTTCATTTCAATGACTGCTTCACAGCCCGTACCATATGGATCCTTCCCATCAACACCAGCTTTCCTGAAACGTGCATAAGTCTCCCTGCAATATATTCTACATTCCCATAATCCTTCTGGCCTCAACCTTCATTAGTCATTGTCCTACTCATCCAGCCCCTTCCCTGTTCCCATTCCAGCACTACACATCCCTAATTCCTCCAATGCACCCAGTCTCTTTACTTATCTCCTTTTCCACTAACCGCCCCCTCTCTCTCTCCGTCTAGCCTTGTGACTGGATTTAACTGACCTACCCTCTCTCCACCTCATCCCTTCACGCTCTCCAGCAGCACTTCACTATCCTTCACCCCTACCCTGCTATCCCTCCCCCTCCCTGCCACAGCCTCCTCCTTACCCCCAACAAATTGCCACTCTCACCATACACTGCTGCTGCTGCAGCATGAATTTAGCTGCCAGAGACTGCAGTCATGTGTGTGTGTGTGTGTGTGTGTGTGTGTGTGTGTGTGTGTGTGTGTGTGTGTGTGTGTGTGTGTGTGTGTGTGTGTCTGTCATCTATTTTTGACAAACGCCTCTTTGGCAGAAAGCTTATTCTGTAACAGTCTATTTATTACACCTGTCTGCGATCCACCATCTACACTATATGGTGAGAAGCAACTTTGTTTTTCATAATTTTGTTACACTATTTCTGGATTTTCCATTGTTTGATTAGAGTCTTATTTCTTAATTTCTTCCTAAGTATCTAAATCTGTTTTCTCATGATCATAAAATGTCCATATATAACATTCTTCATAATAAAGTGCTCTTTAACAATCAATAGCTTCATTATGTTCTTCATTTCTCAAATGTTCTACAATTAATGGTGGTTTAAAATATTTTTTTTTTGCAAACTTTACATTTGACTTTTTCCTCTCTTGGTTTATTACAAATATTTTCTTCATATTTAAATTAATCCCGGAAATTAATCATTGTTTTTGTTTTAATTTATAAAGAAAAAATTAGTATATTTTTATATTTTTAAAATAAAAAATTCGTTTATTGGAATAGATATATTTTTGATTGTGGATATAGCAAAATTAAAGTCTTATATTTAAATTGATCTGATGTCAACAAGGACATGCAAAGTTTGCATAAAACACAAAGCTCGAAGTGAAACTACATGGGAATTCACAGCATGTAAAGTGTCTTTACAGCAATCCCAATGTTTTTGAAACTACTGTACAAGACGTGGCTACTACTTTTTAGAGTCATAGGTATTATCGTATTACAAATTCGTTCAGGGAGACATGTCTTTTTGTAGTTATCTTTTTGTTGACACTATCTGCTTTTTGGGGTCTTGTTATTGCATTCCATAAGAGCAGTATCGTATGGAACAAATAACATTGTTGCTACATCACAGATGTTCACATGGCGGTTTATACTGCCATTGTCCCACTCATCACGCTGGTCCATTTAGCCACTTTGGCTCCCACCACTTGGGCCCTGCCTTCATCGAACTAAATCAGTGGTTCCCGAAGTTTATGAGAGTAGTACCCCCGAGAAGGTAGGTAGTACCCTAACTCCCTTCCACAACTGCCAACATTAGCACTTAACTAAATTTTAGAAAAAAAATTACTTTTCTTTGAACGATTTCATTTTTAAAAGACATACAACACATGGTATTTACTTTTCTTGGGTGCCTTATTAAACAAAGAGCTGCTGAGTCACTAAGCCAATTGGTTACTGTTTATTTCTAGCCATCTTCTTTATATTTGGTTTTCTTGGTCAGTGAACATCATAAGACATGTGTCTAGCCTGTTCAGTTATTTTTCTTTTGGTTTCACATCTATAAATCTAAAATACCGTGTTTCTTTTCCGTATGCAGTGTTTGATTAGTGATGACGAGATTTCCGGTACACTGTGAATGCTATCTACAACTACTACGAAAAGAAAGCTACCTATACACAGAAAGTGTTGAAACTTATTATACAACTCACCTCTTCTGCACCACTCATGTCCAGAGAGACATTTGTTTCACCTACACCCTGCACCTTTACTTAAAATCTACCAAGTTGAAATGGGTTCACTATACTTACTGATTGCAGTCACTTGGTTGGTGGACTCCTTACTTCATAACTGGCAGAAACTGAAAGACTTCAGCCTGATAACGCTTTGTGTCTGACCACTTCCGCTAATAATAATAATTGCAGTAACAATACTGTGTATGCCAGCATGGTAGGTGTAATGACTTTACTATTGTCTTGCACTGTCAGTTAGTTTGTTTACCTGTTTGAAAGTGAGTAATGAAGCAATTTCTGCTCTGTTACAGGAATTACCTACAACTTGGAGAATAAATACTCATGAGATGTTGAGCATTTGTTACATGTGTCACTCTTATTGTCATAGCTGCATGGTACAAAGAGCGAAGTGTTAGTTAGGTGTAGGGATGACGTTTATCTTTGAAACAACCGGTTTTCGATAATATCGATTTTCCTCAACACCAGTTTAACTTGTGTGTTAAAACTACACAAAATAACCAGTTACAGAAATAACAGATTTTCGATTTTTTATTCCCATTATTTCCTGAAATAAACATAGAAATCGAACAAAGATTGAAAAATTTTGGCTCCCTCACTTTCAAGATACACAGAAGAAAACTACTAAATTACATAGGCAAACAAAGAAGAGTTAACCTGTCGAATGTTTGCTGTTTCTCTCTAAACGAGTAAGTGGCTGAAAACTATAATACAATCACGAGCATCGCGCTACTGATACTAATTTTTGAGATCCTGCTTAAAAGTCATGGTGTAATCGACGATTATATCACTATTTTGTCATTATGAATAGTCAGTGCTAAAGGGTGAGAACTGAGACTGAAGAACGACATTCATCTTAATTCGCCTGTTTTCAACAGCTGTATGTGGATAAAGACATACTATGAAGACACAGAAAACAGATCCGATACTTTCTACTGTTATTGTAAACTATGAATAAATTGTTAAGTTTTTTACCCTTACATGATATCGCAAGTTTGTTGTGGGTCACTGCATTGTTAATCTTTTAAAGTAACTGGGGCATTGAACTTTATTGGTAACACACTCTGTAAAACACTTCCAAACTAGGGATGGTGCTGTATTTTAATACAACTAACATCCAACGACAAAAGCGAGAAACTATAATACAGACAAGATGGGGCAAGTCTCGCATACTATATGTACAAGACATGTACCATCTAATAATCCACGCCACATGTTAACAATTAGAGTATTGTCTCAGCAACACTGCACTAATTCTTGTGCTATGTGTTTGTCGGTCGTTTCTGTCGACATTGTTATTGAAATAGCACTGATGGCTGATCACATTTTCTATTATAAATCAATATTTTAAAGCGATGGAAATGTTATGAATAATAATTGCTCATTTTTTAGGGTTTATTTAAAATCCAAAATGTTAACACTGCTGCTATGGCTAATTGTCATTTTGGTTTTTTACACATTTATATTAAAAAATAAGAAAAGCACCTGTTATAACCGAGACCAAACAAATACCAAGAAATATCGGTTATTCAGAGCTAAAAAACCTATCGGTTTTTCCCATCCATAGTAGGGGATGAATATGAATAGTGTCACTTATTAAGAATAGCATTTGGAAAGCAAATAATCATTGGTCTTATGTTATGAATATTACAGTCTTAAAATACGTAGAATAATAATAATAATGATCTCCAAGAAATAGTTTCATGACTAAGACACAATGATATAATTTTTTTCTTCTCCACAACAAATTTCGTTTGATCCTTCAAGGGGTAATGACCCCCAGATTGGGAACCACTGAACTAAATGGTACATCAAGGTGTTAATCTATACAGAGCAGTCACCTGTGAGCTCGCTCGCGCGTGTTGGAGGCTATTACATTAATTGTTAGTTCTTATAATCGAATATGAGGTAATTTTTGTTTCTTTAAATATCTGTGGAAGGCTATGACGCTATGTAGACAGCAAATAAAAGAAGTAATTACTCAAGATGTAATCGATATCAGAGGTGTATGTACACAACTGTGTATGGGACCCATCTTCAAACATGATGAGAAGTTTCTCTTCGGATCTGCAATATACTAATCAGTAAACGCTGCATCATGCAACAATCACCATTGCACATGTAGGTATTCGTATTAATCACGCCGGAGCGAGCTAGCAAGACACTGCTGTCGTACTGTGTGTAGCTTACATCAGTCGTCCTCAAAGTGGTAGGTGCACCATCTGGTGGTCGAGGGGGGGGGGGAGGGGGGCTGCAGAGAATAATGGCACATCAGGCATACAATAAGGATCAGTAATGACATATGAAATGGGGATCGCAAATGCAACGAAATGGTGCTACAGTCATGAGAGGGCATTGCTTACAAATACATCAGAGTGCATGGACCCCATCACCATGCTCACCGTGGATGGGTTGGGACTAACGTGGCTAGCTACTCGTATGGCAGAAGGCTAAGATGCATTTAATTTACGAGGTGGCCAAATGCAATGGGTGAGAAGTCTTGCGATTGTATCTTGCGAAATATTCTGCAAAAAAGGTGCTGTGCCACACATTATTCGCCACCCTGCATTGTCAATTGTGTAAAAATTCCTTACTCCATGTGCAAAATCCGGATGCTGGCACCACCGAACAACACAATCAGTTGCTGCAAAAGAAAGCGTTCTTGAAAGGATGCAGTGTATGCCATCAACCAAGTACTTGACGTTTATCCTGCGCCACTGATGTCTCCCAACTCTCCATCTGGTGCATGTGGTTCAGGGAACAATGTTACATGTATAGACTATACATCAATCAGTTTTCTATTGCAATAGATAGATTAAGAAATTTAGTTTGTGTCACAGTATTTGGGTCAGAGATTCATATATTTACAGTTTGTGATGTAGGCTAAGATCTGAGGTTCATATACTTTTAGAAAAGAGGTCTTTCATCACATTACTGTACTAAATGTAGAAACTCATCTATTGATGAATACACATGATTGTTTAGCAGCCATAATTTGAATTTCTTTTTTAGTTCTGTAATGGGCAATTTGGAGATATTAGGTTGGAAGAAATTCAGTAGTTTTATGCCTGTATAGTGAAGGCTTTTCTCATTAAGAGTGGTATTATGAGAGATATTGTGGGGTCTCTCTCTATCTTTAGTGTTGTGAGATGTATGTCGTTATTAAATGTTTTGTTACTGTTTACTGCCATAATAATTATCTTAGGTACGTGCATGTTATTATATCTATACAGATTATTATTTGCAGCCTTGTCATCATATATGGGGTGTCTAGAAATCCTTCATACTTGGTTCTCTATAAAATCAAATCAAACAAGTCATATTAAGGAATTTTATTACAAAAAGATAATATACAGTACTTAACTTTGCAATTACACAGATGTGTCACAAGCAAAGGGCGGCATACGAAATAATTAATTTTCAGTATATACAATTCCAAGTCTATCCTGCATAGACAGTAAAAGCGAGCAACGAGCGTTGATGCTTCTATCAAAGTTGCTAGTCTTTAAGCTGCTTTTCAACTGGGCCGTTGCCAGTCAGTCTCGGCACTTATGTCTTCTCCACATAGGGGCCGCTGCTGTCGTGTTGTCGTCCTGGAGAGACGTCCAGTCAGTGTGCCATGGCTTGCTTCTTCTCATAGTCATCTCTTCTCTATCATTCCCGACTGACGTGCCGGCACTTGACTACCCTGTAACACAGGTTATGAACAGTTAATATTTTAAATTCTTTAAACAAAATTCTGCAGGTTTCCCTGGCACATTTCTTTCCCATAATTCTAAGTGCCTTCTTCTGTAGGATAAGTACACTTTACATATTACCTTTACAGCTGGATCCCCATACCTCTATCCCATGGCTTAGACAGTATTCAAATATGCAAAATTTATTTGCCTCAGAGTGGTAATGTCACAAAAAGGTATCAGTTTTGTTAGGGCATATATGGTAATAGACAGCTTTTTGCAAATTGTAATTTGTTGTTCACAAAATGAGATGGCTTAAGAGGATGGAATTTATAGTGTGTTACCAATGAAATGAATCCTTGTGGAATCATTCCTCCAACAACATGCCATTGAAATGATATTCACTTTTCAGGCTACAAGTTAATATGTTTTGGGAATATCAAACTGTTAGGTACTAACATTTGGTATAGCAACATTTTATTATTCAAATTCATTGTTTCTTTCTACAGGCCGTTGAATTATGAAGACGGAAGTGTTACAGAAATTTTGTCATCTGCTTCATCACCAGCTTCTGCCTCATCACCAGTCTCCTCATCAAGAGCTGCAGCCAGACCACAAGAGCTGCATCCTAACTAGCAGGAAAAACAGGAAAAGGCAATTGCAAAAGTTTGGAGTATGAAACTCAAATCAGTGACTCTGGAACTGTCAAAAGTTGCTCAGATGCATATTTCTGACATATTATTGGCAGGATCACTGGGAATTCTGGGGATAACATATGGATCTCCAGGACTGATCCAGATCAGAGCAACACAACCAAAAGAGAAAATACCAGGTCAGATCAGGACAATAAAAAAGATTTGTGAATCCTCAAACAGCCAGACAAGGACACATGTTTTGTATGCAAAAGAGTCTTAGTGACATATATGAATAAATGTAATTTTGATACAGTTTGCATTATTTGTGCTTGTTTCCTGTATCTTAATATATTCGCAGAAGTGGCCTTTCCTTTTTTACCAAATCACTGATTAACCCTTTCGCTTGATGTGGTGGATATACTTCCCACTAAGTGTGTTCTTTACAGTGTTTCTGGAATATGTGTTACCACTTCTGTACGCTTCTGGCATCTAGCGGCAGTTTGCAGCACCAGCTGTATTTTCTGTTTTTTTTTTTTTTTTAGAAATGTAGCCTTCAGGACTGTGGGAGGTATATATCCCACCAAACAATGGCGTTTTAATGGTTCTTGGGAAGTATGGTTACCACCCTAAGTAGTTTCTAGAAGGGGTTTGGGAAGTATACATACCACAAAATTAATTTGTCATTTGTGGTCCTTGGGAAGCATACTTACCACCAACTTAGGGGTATCCCAAAGCTTGTCGGAATATGTCTTACCACCTTTGTCTATCCCTGACATCTTGTGATAGTACTGTACATTGCACCAGATGTATCAAAACTGCTACATTGTTCAGTTTTTTATGAGATCACTACTGTTGTCAGAACACATTGCTTTGCTTCTGCAGTATACATCATTGTGACCTGTATTAGCTAACACCTGTATTGTATGATAAAGTTTCTAGGATTCTTTTAAAATTATGTTAAGTAAACTTTAATATCACTAACAAATATTTCTTTAAATAAAGTAAAAGAAAACACAAAATAAAAAGCAGAAAATACTGTTTATAATTTTTTACCACTAATGGCAATACACAGCAGTTCACAAACAGGAAGTGAGAAATCCATTTACTACCACACTTTTAATACTTCACAAAAGTGCCATGGTGATATATGCACTACCACAGTTTCTGGTCCTAATCACAAAATAAAATTATAAAAAAATACATATAGTTGGATGATTACAATCCTAATAGGATAGCAAAAAAATTTTCTGCACTGATTTGCTACGTTAAATGCGCCTGTAAAAGGGTTAAAATTACTTATGTATGATCATTTCCCGGTTCTGTGCAGTTATTTGAATTTTTTAATAATGTGATATATTGCTGCTCATGAGAAGTTTTCTAAAATTGCACTACTTTATTAAGTGGACAGAATCATTATTACTACCACTGAATTATTCCAGAAAATTACATTCTTGTTTTGTGTATATATATGTAATTTCCTCAAATAGTATTTCATCTTTTATAGTTCATAACCATGCTGAATATGTTCAGTCTCATAATACATGCCTCCTATTGCTGTGTATGCATCCTCTCACATACCTGCAGGACACTTTCCTTATTTGAATACCAAGCGTTGGAATACTAATTACAGATAGCAGCTAAGGACCAATAAAATGTTTTGTATAAAATGAACTCAGTATACTGAAACCCAAGTTCTGTATGGGTAATTTCATGAGAAGTTAAACCATAATACAAATATTTGAAGTGTAATAGATTTTGTCACGCTGTATATAAAACCAAAGTCAGAATATGTAATTTCTTAAACTGTACAATATCCCACACCTTAGTATATTTTCACTGAAAAAGAACTGATGAATATATACTCAGTATGTAGGGAAAAATACATTACTTTTGGTACATTACATTTTGATAGAGAATACATCTCCTTGTTTTCAAAATATAATTTACACATAGCCAAACAATTCAAAATTGTAGTTGGAAGTACTTTTAATATTTCAGAAATAAAAGAATTAAAATAGTTTACAGAACTCATTTACTGATAGGTCCATAACCAATTAAATTAAAGTGTTTGGGCCAAACCTATAATTTTACATTTAACAGAAAAAAATTGCTTGTTCTTTTTTATTTGATTATGACATACTAATACCAGTAAAAATTTACAACATATTGTAACTGCCAGAAATGCTGTTATAGATGTAACCATTGATTTTTGTCTACTGAAAAAAGGAGCTTCAAACATTTTTAAAAAGTCATAAATGTGGAAATTTAAAGTGGTATAAAGAATTTCTCAAATGAACTCGTCAACTGACTATAATAGAATAGTGATGAGGCAAGAATAGTAGCTGAAGTGGTGCAGAAAAGTTATATATATATATATATATGCCTTTGAATATGTCTGCTTGTGTCTGTATATGTGTGGATGGATATGTGTGTGTGTGCGAGTGTATACCCATCCTTTTTTCCCCCTAAGGTAAGTCTTTCCGCTCCCGGGATTGGAATGACTCCTTACCCTCTCTCTTAAAACCCACATCCTTTCGTCTTTCCCTCTCCTTCCCTCTTTCCTGACGAAGCAGCTGTTGGTTGTGAAAGCTTGAATTTTGTGTTTATGTTTGTGTTTGCTTGTGTGTCTATCGACCTGCCAGCGCTTTCTTTTGGTAAGTCACATCATCTTTGTTTATATATATATATATATATATATATATATATATATATATATATATATATATATATAATGTAAATGTTGGATGTCAAGTTTTGTGTCCATTGTTTTATCAAAAGTAAGGTACCTCCTTTGAAATGACAAAAACTGAAAATGTTTCAGATAGCATTTGTGTACTCCAGATTGATTCCAGTGAGAAGTTCACTATAGTTCGCCAGAATGAGCTGCAGCATGCACACTGGAGTAAGGAACCAATCACTCTTTACATAGCAGTGACTTATGTAGTTTCTTGTGCAGTTTTATATGCTATGGCATCTGATTACTTGCCTGTTCATGTTCAGAACATATTTCTGAAACTAAAAAATAAATTCCCTAATCTTAAGGTAGTAGAAATATTACAGAGTGGGTTGTTAGTCTAGAATCTGAACAATGACATTTGCACAAATTTGTTGGACAAGATGTCACTGATGAATGTGAAAAAAAATACTTAGTTAAGTTCCCTAAGAGTAGAGAAAACATTTTGCCTGAAAAGGACAATACTAGTAAGCTGATACTACCCCTTTGCTTTGTATAATACAAGAACCTATCACAGATTCTCAGGAAATTAAATTAAAGCTTTCGAAATACATTTGGGTCTGTTATCTGAATGCTGTTCATTTATTCATGAATTTGTCATCACATAATGATTTCAGCATTGTGGGGTACATAATTTCAGTGCTTCACTATAACCTCCTCAGTCCTTGGACCACATGTGTTGACTTCGCGGTTTTATTTCGTAAGGCTTATGAACAGTTTCTATCGACTAAATACCTCTAGTACACATTTGTGGAAGCTCGTAGTTTCAGTAAATGCCACCAGATTGCACCACAATATGCTTGCAGTGTTCTCTGTGATGTTTTGAAGATACGGGTCGGGGAAATGGCTACACATGGCACTCGCTCTGAAGGTAATTCAAAATAATATCTTATTCTATACGCTAATTTTTGATATATGTTTTTTTTTCAAATTATCTCTTATTGTGAATACAGTGGACATCGAAAGTCGAGTTACACGTATGTGTACTTCAGGTCTCGATCTCAAAGTTTTCCTGCTTACCTTATTTATTGTGAAGTTTTAGTTGTTATGGTATTGTGTGAAGAAAAATGGCTCTGAGCACTATGGGACTTAACATCTTAGGTCATCAGTCCCCTAGAACTTAGAACTACTTAAACCTAACTAACCTAAGGACATCACACACATCCATGCCCGAGGCAGGATTCGAGCCTGCGACCGTAGCAGTCCCGCAGTTCCGGACTGCAGCGCCTAGAACCACAGGGCCACCACTGCCGGATATTGTGTGAAGAAATCTCAAAGTTTTCCTGCTTACCTTATTTATTGTGAAGTTTTAGTTGTTATGGTATTGTGTGAAGAAGTCCTCATAATTATCCAGTTGTTGTGGCAAAATGTTATATAATGTTTACAATCTTGATTATTTAAACATCAAAAATTAATTTATGGCATCATTTTCAGTAATAAACGATGAAGACGTACTTCAGATGCTGGAGGAGAGTGACTTCAGTTCACTTTCAGACGATGAGAGTCAGCTATTGTCGGAAGAGGAGGCTGTCCCTGAATCTACAGTCACTACTGAATAAGCAGATATCGGAATAGAAGACCCTACGCCTGGTTTGTCGCAGGACAGTGGACGTAAACGAAAGTTAAAATGGAAGTACTCAAAAATGAAAAACAAGGAACCAGGTGAAGATAATTTCGAAGATATGATGGATGGTTTGTTAAGGGATCCTGCTGAATACTTTTTCGAACATTTTTATAAGAATTTTTGGAATGTTGTTGCAGAATACACAAATCTATATCATGTGCAAAGTAATAGTAAAAATTTGAACACAAATATGAACGAAATTCTTTCCTTTGTTGGGATTGAAATTCTAATGGGTACGCTCAAGCTACCAGAAGCCAAGATTTTCTGGAGTAGGCTACTTGATCTGCCTCTCATCAGTGATAGTCTGACTCAGGACAGGTACTTCAAGTTACGCAGTCATTTACATTTTGTAAATAATTTACATGACCAAGATAGGAGTGACAAACTTTGGAAAGTGAGGCTTGTGATTAATTTTTTCAGGAATAAATGTCTCGCTTTCCCACGATCTAAGCACCTATCAATTGATGAGCAGATGATTCCATTCTCTGGCAGATGTGCAGTGAGAACTTACGTGTCATAGAAACCCAATCCTCTTGGGTTGAAAAACTTTATTTTGGCATCTTCAGATGGTTTAGTTCTTGACTTCATAATATATATACTGGCAAAGGAATAGTGCTTGACACTGAATTCAAAGAAATAGGTTTAGGTGCAAGTGTAATTAAGCTGTTGACTGTGACAGTTCCAAACAATGGGCAGCATGTGATATATAGTGACAGATTTTTTACAGGCATTAAGTCAGTTGAGCGTCTCTTAAGCAACAACATATATCAAACAAGTACTGTAATGAAAAATAGAATTTCTGATGTGACTGATTGTGATCTAAACAGAGGTGAATGGCATGAATATCTGAGGGAAGACAAAAAGGTGTGTGCACTTAAATGGAAAGATAACAAGGCTGTCATTTTGGTATCATCTTGTGTTGGGAGTGAGCCGCAAGTTACTTGTAAGCAATGGTCAAAGGCGCAGAACAGAAGTACTGATGTACCACAACCAGCTATTGTGAAGAGTTACAATTGTAGCATGGGTGGTACTGACCTAAGTGACAGATTCATTGCCTACTACAGGTCAAATACCAGAACACGAAAATGGACAATCAGACTATTTATCCATTTGATTGATTTAGCTATTATTAATTGCTGGATTATGTACAAAAGAACCTGTGCAAAAGAAGTACCAAAGTGTAACATACTCTCCCTAATAAACTTCAGACTGAATGTGGCCAATGTACTGATAAAGGGTTCTCATGTCAGAGGGTCCTCACAACTCTCCAAAGAAATAACCTTCGATCAACAGGAGATCACTGACACCTCAGGAGAAGATGAAGACAATAAAACCAAAAGAAGAACAGTTGTTTCCATGTCAAGGAAGCCAACTCTATATGACCGGATTGATCATCTTGCCCAACACGTAGAGGCAAAGAATGCTTCTAAATGTCATTTTGAAGATTGCAAATCCCACAGAAGAACCTTGTGCAAGAAGTGCAATGTTTATTTATGTGTGACTAAAAACAGTTGTTTTGTAAAATTCCATCAACAAAAATATTAATCTGTTTTTCAATGTATTATTTATTTACCTGAGTCCACATATGTGTACCTAAAATATTTTGGACTGTACAAAAAATAAAAATACAAATAATGTAATCCTGAATGTAATTATGTGTAAGACTAATAAAAATAACACTGAAAACAATTTTCCTCACTTATTTTATCTTCTGGACTCAAGAGGATAAGTTTAATGAATGTGTCATATATGTAACACTAAAATGAAACACCTGTGATTGTTTTAGTTTGTATTAGTGTGGGAAAATTTGTTTGAAGTCTGATATATGCTGGTCTTTATACTTGATGTAAATACTGCAAGTTTCTGTTTGTGCTGAAGAATCTAACAGATATTAAAAGACATTCAAATACATGTGCATTATCTTCAGAGTTCTCAGTTATTTCTGTAACACTTCTGTCGTATCTTTTTAGTCACAAATGGAGATATGTTGCTTCATCAAATCTTAGCTGTATGTTGTTTGTATTCAATTCTGTCAATATAACAAAAAAGGTAACTTTAGTGCTTTATTTTCTTATTTGTAGTCCATTTTCAATTACAATAATGTTACATCTGCAACCATGAGATGACGCAAATAGTGAATTGCTGTTTTCACTATTGAAGGAAGTAAGGTAATTTTCTAACAATAAATTTTCCTTTGTATTACGCTTCTACTTGTGCGTGGACTTTCATACCAGAACAAAATTCTGTATAGCATTTGTTTATGTGAACACATTTCATAGTCTAGAATACAATTTCATTTCTTGGAATATATTATTAGCTTTATTCATGTGAAAATAAAGGTAAAATAAATGTTACATACATTTATGTAGTATTTTAAGAAACAGCTTCAGGCAACAAATCATACTTTCCACTATACCATATTACTGTAAGTGATTAAATACTATAGCAGAGAGAGCAGGTGAGAGCAATGATAAATGATTTGTTGAATTACTTAAAGTGTAAACAGGGTAAGTTACTTTACAGGAATTCAGGGTCACATTCAAATTCCTTGTTTTTAGGTAACCTTCGAATTAGTTTAGCAAAGTTGTGTTTACTAAGTATGACACTTATCACAAATTTTCAGTGTGGAATGGATACTGGCAACATTAAAACAAAGTTGTGCTTTACAAATATTTAAATAAATACATTGCAATATTTTGAGTAAAGTTTAGGTTAGTTGATTATTAAAAAATAATATTATCTGAGATCTGTTGTGAGTATCCATAATGGCCATCAACACCACACGAAAATAGCTCTTGTAATTCTGGTAACCAGAAACTGAGGTCATGGGTTTTTTAAGTCTTATGTGTTTACCATCTATGGCAACCAGACAATCGTGAAAATTCCACTTGCTTCCAAAATCATGAGCAACATCCTTCCATTGCTATGCTGTTTTTGCCACCTGAAATAAAATCATTACTTGGTATAACACACGTTAGTGAAATTCATTTATTGTTTATTTCTACAGGTAACTGAAATAGATGAAAATGACAGAGTTGTGGAATTTATATCATTGATTTCATCATCACCATCATCATCAGTATTAATACATCATAAATCAATGAATAGGCTGAGAGGCTGTAATCATGATACATTCACCAAGGCCCATCACTCCCTCACAAAACAGAACACAGATGAGGTGACAATAGGCAAAGTGTGGAGGTTAAAAATTTTTTTAAATTTAATAGAACATTAAAACAGCTGAGCTTAGGAATATTGTTTTCAGACAACAGCATAACCTAAGGACCGATCAAGTGTTTTACTTTTCAGACAACAGCATAAGCTAAGGACCAATAAAGTGTTTTACAAAGTATTAATAAAGTTCACAAAAAGTGTTCTGAAATCCCAGATCCATATATTTAATTGTAGTCTCCGCTGTTAAAGGAACACTAGAATTACACAACTATCACATGCATTTATATAATATTTAAATACAGTCTCAAGCATTAACTCATACAATAGAACATATTGCCAATTGGAGTAATTACATAAATACTGTAGTATTCTAGGTACTGTAGCTGTAGGGCAATGGGAAGTAATTTGTTGAACTACTTGAAGTAAAAACAGAATAAAGTATTTTACAGTAATTCAGGGTAAGATTAGAATTCCTTGTTTTTAGTCTACCTTCAAATTTGTTCAGCAGCCTGGTATGCACTCTGACACTTAATCAGAAATTTTAGTGTGCAGACGATACAGTTGTCCAGTTACAAATCAATAGCGAGTAACCCTTCTACTTTAAAAATATGCTCTGTAGATGTAATGAGCTAGAGTTTGCTATTGGAGCCCCCCCCCCCCCCCCCCCGCCCCATCAATTCTTGTTTGGGCAGACAAGCATTTCTATTGTAGCCCAAGATCAAGGTTAAGTTCAAAGTGTCAGTTTGACTAACAGTTGCTGAAACCTATTAATGTTATTTTATGTTTTGTATGTAGGTGTATGGACAATGTAAGCCTATAGCTCTCATCCAGTACACTACGAAATGATATGTAAAATGCATTACACTCACACCAAATTATCACAGAACGTAAACAGAGAATAGTATTTATTACCTGTATATATTCTTGTAGGACAGATATAATTGCTTCACAGGTTTCCATGACAATTTTTCTGGTTGTGATTGCTGACATTACAGCACTAAACTTCAAGCACTCAAATGACATGCCTGCCACCAAAAATCTGTCACTCCTAATTTCTCTTTGACTGAAATTGCCTCCCTCATTAACATTTTTCGCTTCTCTATTTTATCATCCGAAATCATTCATGAAATTATCTGGGTCTGTGGTTCTGATTTCAGTTAGTAAATTCATATGTAACCAGTCGCACCTTTCTTTCAACCTCCTCTTACCCATTTTCTCTTTTTCAATTTTTTCTGTTGCTTGCAAGCTATGCCTAATATAATTGCAGCACACACTTTCTTCTGGGCATCCGACATCTTACCTTCGTGAAATCGCATTGACAACTGACAGCTTTTGTCAGTATTGCTGATGGTGTGAGGTCGGTTCTATATATTGGCGGTTTGACCAACAAGTATTGTCAATACATGTTGAACTTGTGCACGTCCCTTAATATCAGTTCCTACATCTTGTGGTGGGTGCAATGTGTGCCTTGAAGGGTCGTGAGAGCTCAGAGGCACTGCTTCTCGATGTCTCCAAGGCCTCTGACTGTGTGTGGCATGAGGGCCTCATCTACAAATTATTTGTATTGGGGGTTCCGACGCAGCATGTCAGGCTCATCACGTCATACCTCAGGGGTTAAGACATTCCATGTCCACACTGGCGACAACACATTAACAGGCGTCCATCCTTGGCACACTGCTGTACTCCCTCTACACTTCCGATAAGCCAAAAATGGATAGGGTCGCTTTAGCACTTTATGCAGGTGACCCGGCTTTGTACACAAGGTATCTCAATGCCAATGTCATGCGCCGACGTCTACAGCTATCATGTGATGCGCTGGGAGCTTGGGTCACCAAATGGAGACTGAAATACAACCCCACCAAAGGTCAAGCCCTAATCAAAACGAGGAAAAGAGCCCCTGCCAACCTCCAGACAGTGCTGATCATTGGTGCCCCATCGCATGGTCGAGCATGAAAAATACCTGGGTGTCACCTTAGGTAAGAACCTTACCTAGGGATCACACACAAAGGAAGCCTGGAGAAAAGAGCAAGGCAGACTGAAGACCCTGTACCCGGTATTAAACCCAGATACTACTCTACCCCCACATTGTGGCACCACGCTGTATCTGGCACAGATATGCTCCATGATGGAGTACGTGGAGAAAGGCAAATGGCTGCCTCTTGATGCCTGCAGGGCCTCCAAGGCAGAGCGCTTGGAATGGCAATCCATCTCCCACGTGAGTTCCCAGTGCAAGAGCTGCATGAGCTCAAGGGCGTCCCTAAAATAAAAGACAGAATACGACAGACTGCTCGAACTTTCTATGAAAAGACACAGCAGTCTGAAAATAGGCTAGTAGCAAACTTAGGAATCCAGCCACACATGAGAGTTACCACCATGTGACCCGATCTGTTTCATTTATAAAACTGGCATAGCAAGATATGATCAAATTCTGCAATAGCAAAACTGTACGCCAAATGCACAGGGCCGGCCAGTGTGGCCGAGCAGTTCTAGGCGCTTCAGTCTGGAACCGCGCGACTGCTACGGTTGCAGGTTCGAATCCTGCCTCGGGCATGGATTTTTGTGATGTCCTTAGGTTAGTTAGGGGACTGATGACCTCAGCTGTTAAGTCCTGTAGTGCTCAGAGCCAAGCCAAATGCACAGGACGCACCAAACATTAAGCATAACCACACACACACACACACAAGCAGGAAACGCAGCAATAACGCAAAAAGTTATTGCACAACCTAGAGGTAGGAAGGTACTACCCAATAAGGTCAGCTGGAATCGGAGGAGAAACTAGAAATAATTCTGGAGTGAGCAATCAGATGCGCAAAACAGATTTTTGTGCTGTAAACATACATTGCAAGGCTAGTCATGTGATCTCGGAATGCAGCTGGTTTGTCCGTAAAGTGCCCCGTACGTTTTAAATGTCATTACATCATTAATACAGACCGATTCTCTTTGTAGGTGCCGTGGATTTGGCTTAGACCTTTTGCAAACATCATAATAATCTTTATTTGATGCCTGGAATAAATCAGTTTGAAGAGAAGTTAAGGAAACCAGGTTGCTGAAACTTTAAAGAGCTTCTTTGCGACTCGTGTCACAGCTCAGATGCAACCATTTTTTGGTATCAGGGTCAGCCACCGAAATTTTTCGATGTTATGTGGCATTTAATCGTATCACCAAATCTGAAGTTGTAAAATTTTGCTGTTATAGCATTGCAAAACAACTTGATCGCAAGCCAGTGCCTTTGAAAGAGTCTGAGAACCATTGAATTTGCCGCATATTAGCAATTATACCACTTGCTTCATAGATATTTTCCTTTTTGTGGATTTGTTTTCCTTTTTCATGTGGGCTAGTGCATAGTTTTGCTTACTGGTAAGACTTTGACATGTATATTTAACGCCTTTGTTCCCACTTCATTACAGACTAGGTAATGATATAATAAAAAATTCTGATTGCTGGTTAAATGCACTACAAAACCAAATGAACCCCACATATTAAAAATGTATAACACACGTTGTGGTCTCCTCTCGCCGCAATCACCCCCCCCCCTCCCCCCTCCCTGCCCTTAAGACACAGTATATTACATGAACTTATCATACTCTTGCTCCTGTAACATTTACTTTAGCTCTTCAATGTTGGTCCATTCAACAGCATCAGGAAAAGTGTGTGAAACACGCAGATGGCTTCTTATGTAATGCTTGCTAATCAGATAGTAAGGTCAATAAACAGAAATTCAACATAGCATCTGGTTTTATACTTTGCTTATACGGTGTGTGTGTGTTTTTTTCTTATTTTTGTTCCTCAGTATTATGATTCACATTCAGTCGGTTGATTTCTTATTGACTTGCTTCCAAAGCAGAACATACAACCCAGGAGTGAGGATTCCATTGTTGTGATAAAAATAAAGAAAGCAGTTATTCTGTGCAGAAAATGTATTTAAGATAAATGCTGAAATTTCACTCAATGTAATATGTTATATTTTGCAGCTTTCATGTACTTCACATATCTTTATTTCGCATTCCTATTAGCATATATTTAACTTCATGTTTACTTTAATTTTCTATACTCTAAAAAGGTGGTTCTCTCTCACTATCTCTCTCTTTCTATTTCACACATACACACACAAAAATCAGTTTTCCATCTCTATTATGCAAAACTTCCTAGCTGACCAAGAGTGGAACATTTCTTGAACATTTTGATTTAAAATAAAACACGAAACTGTTTCTTCTTGTTATATAGTTCCACATGGTAAGTACATTTCAGTTTCAAACAAACTAAATGGTCACAACTTACGCAGCTGTGATCTGTCAGAAACGTATAGAGAGATTGACCACTTTAAAAAGAAATGCCCATTTTTTGAGCTGCAGACTTAAATAGCCTTGATGGCCGGAGTGGCCAAGCGGTTCTAGGCGCTACAGTCTGGAACCGCGCGACCGCTACGGTCGCAGGTTCGAATCCTGCCTCGGGCATGGATGTGTGAGATGTCCTTAGGTTACTTAGGTTTAAGTAGTTCTAAGTTCTAGGGGACTGATGACCTCAGAAGTTAAGTTCCATAGTGCTCAGAGCCATTTTTTAAATAGCCTTTTATGTGTATCACCAACACGAAATGACACTCATGTAGCACGGACAATAACAGATTTAGAAGATTTATTTAAAATGCAACCAGAACAGCAACTGACAGAGTCTGCATCATTCATCAGTCCTTTGTATGTCATTCTGCAAATCGATACTGTCTTCTAACATTGCTTTATTGTTGTATGAACTTTCTTAAAGAGCACCTGACGCTTTCTGTTGGATCATTTATATACATTGTAAACAGAAACGGTCCTATCACACTTCCTTGGGGTACTTCGGAAATTGCCTTTGCTTCTGTCGATTTTTTTCCATTAAGAGAGATATGTTGAGTTCTATATATAAGGCAGTCTTGAATCCAGTCACAGACTGGTGCAGATACTCGGTAAGCCCCTAATTGTTTCATTAAACGACAGTGCAATACGGTGTCAAATACCTTCCTGAAGTCAAGGAACCTAGCATCAACCTGAGCGCCATTGTCCACTGCATTATAGATCTCATGCAGGATCACAACAAGCGGAGTTTCGCAAGAACCCTGTTCACAGGATCCATGATGAAACTTGGTTTCAGATGAAGTGCAGTTTAAACAGAGTTCGAAAGTATTTTTGATAGGCAAGTCCTTCTACTCTATAGCCTAATATCTTAACAGGGCTGTTATGCCTGCTTAAGTAAAAATTTCCATTAGATTTAAGTTTTAACAGAACTTGGTCTCAACAGTCAAGAGTAGATAGTTTTGCATGATAAATTTATTAAAAGTGCAACTGTGTTTCATTCTGACAGCGTATTAATTCTATAAATATTAGCAGTTCCAGTTTACAGTAATGTATTCACATATTTTTACAATCACTTGACAAATGATCAGGGAAGCAGGTATTATATTCAAATGTTTTGTGTTTTTTATGTTATATTTGCTGAATAGTTCCACACCTATGAGAACTATCTCATTTTTTGGTCTATGGAACGAAATCTGAACCTAAATTAATCTTTTAGAGAGGAGATTTTCGTTCTTCAAAAAGTCATAATTCTTGAACATAAAACATGTTCCATAATTCTACAACAGATTGCCATCAGCGATACAGGTCTACAATTGTGTGCATCTGCCCTAGGGCTCATCTTGAAAACGAGAATGACCTACGCTTTTCTCCAGTCTCTAGGGGCCCTTCAGCGAACTACGATAAACTGTTGCTAGAAGAGGAGTAAGTTCTTTTGCATAATCCTTGTAGAATCTTGTAGGTATCTCACCTATTCCTCATGGCTTTCCAACATTAAGTGGTTCTGGTTGCTCTTCTATTCCGTAATCGGTTATCTCAATATCTGCCACTTCGCCATTCCTGCAGTGATTGAGAGGAGAGACTGTGCTACAATCTTCTGCAGCAAAACAATTTCGGAAGGCTGAATTCCGTATTTCGACCTTCTTTCTATTATCGTGCCAGCATGATCTCTGAGTCAATGAATAGATGACTCAGAACCACTTACTGATTTTACATAAGACTAAAATCTTATAGGGTTTTCACTCAGACCATATAACAAATTTTTCTTTAAAATTCATTGAATGCTTCTCTCAGTCATTATGACCATTTTCGCTTCGTTCAGCTTTTGTTCATCAGCTAGCTTTTGACTTCTATTGAATCTGAGATGAAGCTCTCTACGTTTAAAGAGCAGTTTTCTAACATACCTATGTTTACCATGATTTACGGTGGGTCTTCCTCATCCCTTAAGACCTTGCTCAGAAATTACTTGTCTAAGGCATAATTTTTCCATTTGTGCTCTACATTTTTGTCCCCATCACTGATTATTTGATGCTAACCACGCAGATACTCTGCATTCTGTATCCTGTCTTTTTTCTGTTATCGTCCGTTTCAGTGCCAGTATGGTCTCTGGATGAAAGACTAGATGATTCTGAATCACTTGCTGATTTTATATAAGATTAACATCTGTTAGCGCTTTTACTCAGATCGTATAACAAAATTTTACTTTCAAATTCATTGAATGTTTCTCTCAGTCATTATGACGATTTTTGCTTCATTCAGATTTTGTTCGTCAGCCAGCTTTTGACTTCTTTTGAATCTGAGCTGAAGCTCTCTATGTTTACAGAGCAGTTTTCTATCATCGCTATTAAACCACTGTGGGTCTTCCACATCAATTAAGATCTGGCTCAGAAATTACTTGTCTAAGGCACACTAAACGATGATTTTTAATTTTTTCCATTTGTGTTCCACATTATCACTGATTATTCGATGGTGATACTCAGGTACTCTGTTTTTGCCACAGCATTATGGTCACTAACGCCTTCCTCTACGTTTACTGATTCGATAAGCTCAAGTTTGTTTCTTGCTAGGAGGTCTAAGACATTACCTTCACGAGTTAGTTCTTTAGCTAATTGCCAAAATAATTTTCGGTCAAGACATTCAGAATAATGACACATGAATACCTGTCTCTGACGTTAGTTTTGGAAGCATTACTTTCCCAGTCTACTGGGTGTCTCTTTTAAGAGTCGTCAGACGCATTTAGTCTGGTCTTTCGGCAGGTATTTGCATTGTGTAGCTGGAGTGGGCCAAAACAATTACTGCTCTCGCGTCTTCCATGCGATACCCAATGTCAACAGAAAGCGTCGGTTTGTTTTTCACTACAAACAAAATTATTTTTAACTCGAAATTTTACGTGCCCATTCAATAGAGCGCACCCAGATTAGTCTAGACTAGACTTGGCCACTGTTTCTATGTTTCGATACAGTGTATCGACACGTGGAACTGTTTCACTGTTTCGGAATGGCTGTGGTTCACTGTCTCGAAACAGTGGTGTTTCATTCCGCCCCTATCTCGGATAACCAGACCAGATTCGATCTCGAGCCAGACACAGAAACTGTATCGCTTCAAAATAAGGCTGTTTCAGTCCACCTGTGCTTAGAACGGACTAATTGTATCGAAACAGTGATGTTTCATTCCGCTCTGTGTTGGACGAGATCCGGGCACGGCACAGGTACTGAAACACAACTTACCACTTCATGAAACACTTTCAATAGTGTCGAAATCTTTTTGACAAGCAATAGCATGAAGCTTAAGATATCCGAAAATAAAGCTTCGTTTCTAGCTTACTGTCCTATTACGAAATGGCGTGACATCTGCTTTATAAACACTAACCAAACAATAAAACAACGCGTACTGTTCACATTCAAAATAATAAATATGTGAAAATCATTCAGTTAAATTACACTTTTTTATAACATACGCTTCTCTGTTCATGTACAGTAATCATATTGAGAAACGCAAGTAAGCCTACAACATTTTGAATAAAAAAAGGCGTAGAGTGACACTTATTAGACGGATACATAAATCTGATGTAGGTATAATTGCAAGCAATCTGTTTGACATATCACTGATAGTGTAATGGTGAACGGGAAGGGCTGGAAAGCATGGTGAATTTATAGTAACGGTTCGAAACACCTTGCAAGACAAATTTTTTTTCTCTTATATTTTGTTATTTATTCGAATTATTTGGCGTTATTTGTGAGTCTATAGTCACTGTGTCTATTATCCACAATGATTCCCTTTGTGTGCATGGAAATTAGCAGGATGGGTATATTACCCATACTAACGGAATGTGAGAATCCCAGTAACATATCCGTTGTTTCTGCAGTTTGCTCCCATCTCCAGTTCCGTTCGTGGTGGTTCTTCTGTCTTCAGCTATGGCTGTCCTCAGCCAATTGAAATGTATGAAAGTAACACGACACGAAAGCAGCGCATTTGCTGCAGGAAATACGAAACTGCCAAGACGTCTACGTGATAGTTCCATACTTTCTGCGATATAATTAGCGCTCTCGCACCTCATTGTGCTTATATGGACATACTTATACAGTAGACATTCAAGATGATAAAATGTGTGGGTTTATTAGATTACAAAACACAAAATGTTTCACTGTTTCGATACAGCGTATCGAAACATTACTTTGTACTGTTTCATTTGTTTCGAAACAGTTACGTGCAGGGGGGCGCAGAAAGCTATGCGCAGAAAGCAACGTGTTTTCTCAGTTGTGTGCATGACGTCACGGTGGAAGCAGCTGTGCCAAACAGTACACAGTTCGAATTGTGTGTGATTGTTTTTCTAGTGTTGTTTTGTGTTTGAAGGAGTATTTTGATTGAGTTCTTTCTTCTGAGGTACTCAGTCAACAGCGGAAACATTCGGAATTCGGGAGTGTTAACGGTTTTTGCTGTAATTGATATTTGATTCGGAACTGAAATAGTTAGCGATAGTGGACAGCGGAATCAACATTGTGTTCGCCAGCTCTATAGTTTATGGTTCGTCCTGTGAAATTCTAATTAGAGAATCTACAAGTGAGCGAGAAAATTAATTTTTACAATGCCAGGCTTTGCTGTAACGGGCTGTTTTTCCTACAACTGGAGCACAAAGGGAACTGACGTAATGTATCCCAGTTTCCCGCGTAATGAAACATTACAAAAACTATGATTGTCGCAATGTTGTAGGAAAGACAGTGTAAATGTTGCGCATGCAAGAATATGTTCTCGCCATTTCGCAGAAACAGATTACTTAAGGGATTTACAGTGTGAATTGCTTAATTTGTCCCGAAAAAGAATGCTCAAGCCAGATGCAGTTCCTTCGCGCAATTTGCCGTGCAGTAGTGCGACTGTCAATGTGTCACCCGCAACAGAAGACAGAACCAAACGGTATAAGAAACGAGAACTACATAAGAAATCTCTGGAAACTCTGGAAAGGCTGTCACCAAATAAGAAACATCATAATAAGAGCACATGTACAGATGACAGTTTTTTTTCAGACACAGATAAAGTTACTTTGATGAATACTATAGCGGCTTTAGAAAGAAGGAATGCTGTTCTTACAAACAAGTGTGTGCAACTTCGAGCTCTTAAGTAAATTCATTTCAATGCGATTAAATGAATAGTTTCTGATTTATTTGAGCCGAGGTTTCGAATTTCAAGTGTGTGTCAGTGTGGTTGTGATCTGACATTTTACCGATGTGTGAGCCATAAGCTGCGAAAGAATATAACTCATCAGTTTTAACTGTAATATTTTAGCAGCAGAAAAGCAGTTTAGACATCTCATTTCTGGTATAAACAAAATCTTCCGCCAAAAACTTGACGTAAACGCGCATGCCGTGTCGTCTGCTTGTGAGCGCTTGCTTCCACGCTGACGTCACTAGGCCAGCCAATGGCAGAGCAGAGCGCTTACTGCCCAACCTTATTATTTAGTAACCCTGGTTACGTGTTTCAGTTTGCCCATCTCTAGTCTAGACCAATATTCGTTTTATCGATATGTATTAACAAGGACAGTAAAATACGAAGAATAAGCAGCAAACTACCAGTGACTAATATAATCACTCTTATCGTTATTAAAACATGTTGTTTGTGTGGGATAAGATGAGCAAAGAGAGAAAGAGTGATTTTAATGATGAGAAGAGAAACTAAAATCAGAGGAGCCTGTGTTGTCAACCCATCTTTAAGAGGATATTGCATGACCATAGAAAGATAATCAAAACTTATGCGGCGGACTGCACCTTGTAATAAAATGATACTCAAAAACTGGCACTGCCTTCGTAATCTGGCTACTGAATGAAGATAGGTCCGTTTTTGAAACTGTAATAAGCACGTAAGGCTACTACAATGGCGGCTGATCCATTGCGTCATGGCATTAAGACGACTGACAATGACTATTTGCTGAAAGATATTTAAAAAATCAGCTTACTACAAGAAATAAATTATATAATAAGAAGTGAATAAAGTAAATTTTCGTGACATTATAACTAAACTTAACCGTGTATCAGTAAAGACACCACCTTTTTGTCCATCCATACAGGTATGAGGTTGACGGAAAAGGGAGTGTAAAACGGTGCTGGGACACCAGCATTTGTGCTTCTAGAAGACAAAATCAGAACGAAATAAAGTCAGAGGATGAACTCCTATGCAGTTTATTATATCTGTAGAGCGAGATGCTGTGTGGATCACGTTAAATGTTGTGCTATACAGCACCCTGGAATGGTGTTCACATAATTTTTCACCATTTTGACCGCTCTCTCTGTTTCCTGCGTTTTGTCTCAATGTTTTTTGCAACACAAGTTGCGAACACAGACCACAACAGAATTTCTTCAATTCCTAAATTTCAAAATAAATTAATTAAACTTCTGACGTTTTCGGCGAGCCTAGTCGCTTGCCACTGATATTTCTTTTCTACACCGACAGATGGCAGGCGAGTAGTAGATTGGAGTTTTTGTCGTGTGAACACAACACATTTACAGCGATATTATGCATGTACAGACATCTGCGCAGACAGATCGTTGCGTGTGGACCGGCCTTCACAAATACAGAAAACTGTTTTATTTCTTTCTCTTGAATAAACTGTCGTTTTTCTATTTTTTGGCGTTCCAGTATTCCAATACATTAAAACAATTGATGCCGTCTGTCTTATCACCTTATGACTGATTTGTGAAAAGTAAATCATGCGTCCAAGGAAATTAGTTGACAGGAGACAATAGAGATTGATGGGCACTTCCACTTAGAAGGATGGGCTCCAGGAGATGAGTTTCTTGTTCGTGCAGTTTCCAGGACACCATTCATGTAGTCATCAAATCTTTTGCAAAGGCAGGGATCATGAAACAAATTTACGATAGAATCGGTGACGCATTTGCATACCATGTGACAACTGCGCTGAAATAAAAGTTTTGGAACACAGAGGGTACCAGATTTCCATTTTTTAAAACAACCTGATAATAGATCACATCTACACAACTGGTGGAAAGTGGATAGCTTGTTCGCATGATTGCGCTCTTATAGAATGCCTTGCAGGATCTTTCAAGGATATCCTTCTCCCCCACATTAAACCACATCCAGCCAGATGCTCACAGTGTCAAGTCAAGATAGGCAAAGTGTTCATTTCCTTTTTGTGCATCCGTGCCAGCGCAATGTTCTGGTCACACATAATAACACTTGCCAAACACACGATTTCATTCACACCCTATGTCTCTCGTAGGTTTCTCTTCTCAGGCACATACACGTAATGGTCCTTTAAACAAGAAAATCATTGAGGATTTCGTTATTAGTTAAGAAATCAAACATTTTTTACCGTATTTACATAAAGGAATCGGTATTTCATATTCATTTTTATACTATTTTCTTGTCCTATACGTGAGTATGTATTGGACTTTCAAATTAACGAGTAAATATATAGGTCAGGTTAAGCCGACTTTGCTTCAAAACTTCTCGACTACATGGGCCCAAAACTATATAAATTTAGGCCAACAGGTATTACCTAATCCATGAAGTAGAAGCATCTGAACACAGCATAGCATAGACGTGTGTATGTGTGAAAATATACGTAAAGTAAACCAAATATAACTCAATCTAAGGAGCATTGTTCCTTAGCATTAGCAAAATTTCTCATTGAAATATGCATCCATCACTCACTATTCACAAGTAATTATTTACTTAAATCTAAAGAATCACCGCCTCATTTAGGCTTTAGAATTTCATCTTATAAACAAAAACTAGTAAAAAATAGCACAACTAAACCATAAGATACTGATTCAGTCAGAAATACATTTTACTATTAGTACTCTGCCTGAGCTCATACTGACTTCAATCAGTTCAGGGTCATGGTTAAGTGACCAATTCTTTGCACAATATAACTTAAAAACTAATATATACACATACACATAATAACTGTCCACTAATAAATAGGTAGTAATTAGCTGAGTGCATAATTATGTTTTCCAAACTCTTTTCACTCACATTTAAAAGTTGTGTTTCTGCAGATGACAGTGAAATCAGCTGCATATCGTCACTTTCGCTCAAAAACATCCAGTGATAGCGATTTGTATTACAATCCTCTAATTGAATGATTAACACTGTTCAGCTTTTAAGGTCAATGACATCCTCTGAATATGACTGATTTCAAGGGTAGAAGAGGTGTGATGAAGAAGTAATTAAGATGAACTAAGTATATAACAAGTGCAGTGGCTACCTACATGGATATGCAGTTCCCTTATGACAGTGGGGACAATGTAGAATACTGTAGTAATAAAAGGACTAAGAGTAGGTAGAGTTGCAGTGAGTCAGCAAATCTGAAGTTCTTCTGAGGCACCTAGTAACAGCTGTGGAAATATAAACTGAAAGTTGTTACTTGGGATTCGAAGCATATTCCTTATACAGGATGTTACAAAAAGGTACGGCCAAATTTTCAGGAAACATTCCTCACATACAAATAAAGAGAAGATGTTATGTGGACATGTGTCCGGAAACGCTTAATTTCCATGTTAGAGCTCATTTTAGTTTCATCAGTATGTACTGTACTTCCTCAATTCACCGTCAGTTGGCCCAATTGAAGGAAGGTAATATTGACTTCGGTGCTTGTGTTGACATGCGGCTCATTGCTCTACACTACTAGCATCAAGCACATCAGTACGTAGCATCAACAGGTTAGTGTTCATCACGAACGTGGTTTTGTAGTCAGTGCAATGTTTACAAATGCGGAGTTGGCAGATGCCCATTTTATGTATGGATTAGCACGGGGCAATAGCCATGGCGCCCTACGTTTGTATCGAGACAGATTTCCAGAACGATGGTGTCCTGACAGGAAGACGTTCGAAGCAATTGATCGGCGTCTTAGGGAGCACCGAACATTCAAGCCCATGACTCGCGACTGGGGAAGACCTAGAAATACGAGGACACCTGCAATGGACGAGGCAATTCTTCGTGCAGTTGACGATAACCCTAATGTCAGCGTCAGAGAAGTTGCTGCTGTACAAGGTAACGTTGGCCACGTCACTGTATGGAGAGTGCTACGGGAGAACCAGTTGTTTCCGTACCATGTACAGCGTGTGCAGGCACTATCAGCAGCTGATTGGCCTCCACGGGTACACTTCTGCAGATGGTTCATCCAAGAATGTGTCAATCCTCATTTCAGTGCAAATGTTCTCTTTACAGATGAGGCTTCATTCCAACGTGATCAAATTGTAAATTTTCACAATCAACATGTGTGGGCTGACGAGAATCCGCACGCAATTGTGCAATCACGTCATCGACACAGATTTTCTGTGAACGTTTGGGCAGGCATTGTTGGTGATGTCTTGACTGGGCCCCATGTTTTTCCACCTACGCTCAATGGAGCACGTTATCATGATTTCATACGGGATACTCTTCCTGTGCTGCTAGAACATGTGCCTTTACAAGTACGACACAACATGTGGTTCATGCATGATGGAGCTCCTGCACATTTCAGTTGAAGTGTTCATACGCTTCTCAACAGCAGATTCGGTGACCGATGGATTGGTAGAGGCGGACCAATTCCATGGCCTCCACGCTCTCCTGACCTCAACCCTCTTGATTTTCATTTATGGGAGAATTTGAAAGCTCTTGTCTACACAACCCCAGTACCAAATGTAGAGACTCTTCGAGCTCGTATTGTGGACGGCTGTGATACAATACGCCATTCTCCAGGGCTGCATCAGCGCTTCAGGGATTCCATGCAATGGATGGTGGGTATCCTCGCTAATGGAGGACAGTTTGAACATTTCCTGTAACAAAGTGTTTGAAGTCACACTGGTACGTTCTGTTGCTGTGTGTTTCCATTCCATGATTAATGTGATTTGAAGAGAATTTATTTATTTTTTTTATTTATTTATTCATCTGTGGAACAATAAATATTGTATGGATGTCGTCAGTTTACAACACATGAGCACACATTTACGTTTACAATGAAAAAGGTTTCTCATATTTTGCATAGTTTTTAACTAGTCATACACACATTTATAATTACATAATATTTTGGTGATAATGTCATATGTTGCTAATAACCTACATCTATGTTAAATATTCTTTTACAGTATAACAACTTTTACTTACTAAGAAGGTTTTAAGCTTTTGTCTGAAAGTGAGGGGCTCATTTATTTCTTTAATTTCCTGTGGTAATTTGTTATACAGTTTTATCCCATTATAAAATATACTTTTTTGCGTCTTTGCTTTGTTCTTTCTATCTAGATGGAGGTGGTGACAAGATCTTGTTTCATGGTCATGTATTAGGCTGTTTGTGTTGTACATGTTGAGATTTTTCTTAATGAACATAATGTTCTGAAAGATATACTCACAAGAAACAGTTAGAATGCCTAGCTTTCTAAATAATTCTAGACAGTGGGCCCTGATGTTGCTGTTTGTTATTATCCTTATGGCTCTTTTTTGTACGTTGAACACAGTTTGTATGTTACTGGCACTTGTTCCCCAAAATATGATCCCATAGCTGAGGACTGAGTGTAGATATCCGTAATATGTTATTTTAAGACAGGTATTATTGCATACCGGTGCAAGGATTCTAAGAGCATAGCATGCTGTGGATAATTTCTTTGCCAAAATGTTGACATGATTTGTCCATTTCAATGGGCTGTCTGCATTCATCCCTAAGAATTTGGTACTTGTTACATATTCTAATTCATTATTATTAACTTTTATTCTAGTGGCATTGTGTTTTTTGTTCAATTGGAAGTTAATATAGTTAGTTTTCTTTACATTTAGGGTTACTTTATTTTTTAATGACCAGTTGTGGACATCATTGAGAGCCTCGTTTGCTCTTTCTGACAGTTGTGTTGGATTTTCACCTGTTATTACTATGTTGCTGTCATCAGCAAAAAGTATTTTTTCTCCATGTCTGATACTTTGTGGGAAGTCGTTAATGTATATAAGAAACAATATTGGGCCTAATACACTTACCTGTGGGACGCCTATATTCACATTTTCTGGGTCAGACAGGTGTTTTACAAGGGAATTGTTTGAAACTTTTGATATCTCAACTCGTTGAACTCTGTTTTCCATGTATGATTTGAACCACTTCTATGTCACACCTCTTATTTTGTGGTCAACTGTATCAAAGGCCTTGGACAAGTCTAAAACGATACCACTTACATTTTCACCTTTCTCCAGTGCGTCTAAAATTACTTTAGTGAACTGTGCTATAGCAGATTGTGTGCCTATTCCGGGCCTAAAACCAAATTGGTCATTGGAAAGAAGGTTATATTTATTTAGGTAATTTAGCAGTCTCTTTTTGAGTAGTGTTTCTATTATTTTAGAAATGATAGACAGTATAGAAATCGGCCTGTAGTTCTCTACATTTTCCACATCTCCGTTTTTAAGGATAGGTATAACTTTTGTTTGTTTTAGGTACTCCAGAAAGTATCCAGATTCGAAAGATTCATTAATTATGTCTGTTAATGTGCCCCTTATGGAGTCTATACACGCTTTAATTATGCAGACTAGGATTTCATCAAGTCCTACTGAAGTTCTATTTTTTAGTTGGTGTACTACTAGTGCCACTTCCCTGTCTGTAGTTGGCAAGAGCACCATTAAGTTTGTTGGCTGGTTCTGAGTAGGTAAATCATACGTATCTGGAAATTTCTGCTGTAATTTTTTTGCAGTACTACTGAAATATGAGTTTACAAAATCAGCTAATTTTTTAGGGTTGCATACTGGTACATCTTTGTTTTTAATATGTGAATTGAGGTCTTTTTTAGCAGAGTTAGATGTTTCCTGTTTGACGATGTTCCAGGATGCTTTGCTCTTGTTTTCAGCTTCAAGTAATATTTTGTTGTTTGAAAGTTTTTTTGCAGCTAGCAACACCTTTCTGTATATTTTCCTGTACTTTTTGTAGAATTGCAGAACTTCTGGGTTAGACTCATTATTTTTTATGGAGTTGAGATATCTAAGAGTTTCTGAGGATTTTTTGATACCTGTAGTCACCCATTGATTTCTCTTTGTAGTTTTAATTTGATAAAGAGTTTTGGGAAACATCTCTTCAAATCTGAGTTTAAAAATTGACATGAACTTGTTAAATTTCTGATTTGCATTGGTTTCTGCATAGACTTCCCTCCAATGTACACAGGTTAGGAGGAGTTTCTACATGAATGTTAGTTTTTAAGATCTGGCAGAGGTGGTCTGATAGGCCCAGGTTTTGGACAACAATATGACATTTTTTACTATCAATATATGTAGCTACATGATCTATAGATGAGGAAGATTCTTTCGTTATTCTAGTTGGACAATTAACAAGGATGGATATTCCATAACAGCTTAGAATATTCACATATATGTTGCTAGCCTTATCAGGCTTCATCATATTAATGTTTAAATCACCACAGATAATTACATTTGCTTTTGGTCCAGAAACCTTGTCTAAGCTTTGATTCAGTTTTGAGAAGAATATATCAAAGTCTCCACTGGGAGAGCGGTACACACAAAATATGACTAATTTTTTTGCTATGCCAGGTCCTATTATTTCAACAGCGGAAAGTTCAAAATGTTTGTCCTCACCTAGATCTAAAAGATCATATCTAACTTCAAATGACATACGTTTTTTTTACATAGATACATGAACCTCCACCATTCATTGAGATTCTGCTATAGTAACATGCAAGGTCATATGAGGCTAATGCAATGTGTTCAATTTCCTTCCCTTTGCACCAGTTTTCAGTGATACACAAAATTTGGCTATCAAAATTTTCCAATTCTACTTCTAGCTGTTGTGCTTTGTTCTTTATGGCTTGAATGTTTTGGTGAAACACTGTTGGGCATTTGTTTTCACTTATCTTGGTGGCGCCCTTCCCTTTAGACCTGATGCTAAAAAATCCTTTAGATGAGCTGGTGGCATGGTTATTCTTCTGTTGATGACAGTGGAGGTGAGTCTGTTGCCAGTTCGACTTGGTGTATCTGAAGGTATCTGCCTTATGTTAGTCTTGTAACTGAGGCTGGGTACCAAAAATCCTGCAGAGTTGTAAGTTTCCTGGTTCTTGTGCTTCTTCTGTTTGTTTCTTTTACTGCTGATGATGGTGAAGCTGGTAAAAAGTCTTTCACTGTTGAAGACTGAGGAGGGGCCAATACTGATGAAAGGTCGTTGGCTGCTGGCGCATCAGGCTGGACCTGTTGTCAGTGATTCAGTTTCATTTTCTTGTTGGAAATTTTCAGTTGCTGTGTTTGGTGGTGGAAGTGGTGTGATCATGCTATTCTTGTCCTTAACTGCCTTCACTGCATTAAGGATTTCTCAACTAACGAATGATTTTCCGAGTTTATTTCTGTGAAGCCCATGCCTGGTGAAAAGACTTCTCTCTGTAGATGGTACGTCCACATATGTGGCAATTGGGAGGCTTTGGCAGATTTTCTCGAATTTCCTATTAGTAACTGTGATTTCTTTGTTGACACATGATTGTTCTATAAGATCATGTCTTTGTGGGATACTGGCAATGAAGAAGTTAACATCTGTAATTTTCTGTAATGTACTTCTTAGAGCTCTTGTGGCGAGTTTGCCCTCGTTCCTATAAACATCATTAGCACCTCCTATTATTAAACAGTTGCTTCCCGGCTTCAAAGAATGTACACAGTTTTTTAAAACTTCGCGCAAAGGGGCACCCGGTTTCGTTAGTCCACTAACCTTGAATATAGTTTGCATGTTACACAAAATGTCGGCTAAGCCCTTTCCATGACTGTCTGAAAGTATGAAAATATCTTCTTTGTTCTTCTTACCTGTATCGGTAGTTATCTTGTTTGCGTGATAAGTATGTTCCATGTATTTTCTGGTATTTCCTTTTTTGTTATTACAGGACTTCGTAGGCCTACTGAAATGATTTGTGGTCGCTGCATTTGATGAAAGTACTTCCTTTCTTTCGCTCTTTTTACATATTTCATATTCATCACATGTTAAAAATTCAAACTTATTCGCTTCTGGGCGACGAAAGTTCTTTTCATTACGATTAACATGACAAAACTTTTTAGGCCTAATAAAGTTACCGTCTTGTTCGTTTACAACCATTTCACTACACTTTGAATGGTCTATCGCTTCTTTGTGTGTGTGGAGTGTTTACTGAAAGTTTGGCCGTCCCTTTTTGCAACACCCTGTATATATATATATATATATATATATATATATATATATATATATATATAGGGTGGGCCAAATGTCTCACGAAATAAGCATCAAATGTAAAAACTACAAAGAACGAAACTTGTCTGGCTTGAAGGGAGAAACCAGGTGGCGCTATGGTTGGCCTGCTAGATGGCACTGCCATAGGTCAAACGGATATCAACTGCGTTTTTTTAAATAGGAACACCCATTTGTTATTACATATTCGTGTAGTACATAAAGAAATATGAATGTTTTAGTTGGACCACATTTTTCGCTTTGTGATAGATGGCCCTGTAATAGTCACAAACATATGGCTCACAATTTTAGACGAACAGTTGGTAACAGGTAGGTTTTTTAAATTAAAATACAGAACGTAGGTACGTTGGAACATTTTACTTCGGTTCTTCCAATGTGATACATGTAACTTTGTGAACTTATCATATCTGAGAATGCATGCTGTTACAGCGTGATTACCTGTAAATACCACATTAATGCAATAAATGCTCAAATTGATGTCCGTCAACCTCAATGCATTTGGCAATATGTGTAACGACATTCCTCTGAACAGTGAGTGGTTCGCCTTCCTTAATGTTCACACATGCATAGACAATCCACTGACGCATGTTGTCAGGCGTTGTTGGTGGATCACGATAGCAAATATCCTTTAACTTTCCCCACAGAAAGAAATCTGGGGACGTCAGATCCGGTGAACGTGCCGGCCATGGTATGGTGCTTCGACGACCAATCCACCTGTCATGAGATATGTTATTCAATACTGCTTCAACCGCACACAAGCTATGTGCCAGACATCCATCATGTTGGAAGTACATCGCCATTCTGTCATGCAGTGAAACATCTTGTACTAATATCGGTAGAACATTATGTAGGAAATCAGCATACATTGCACCATTTAGATTGTCATCCATAAAATGGGGGCCAATTATCCTTCCTCCCATAATGCTGCACCATACATTAACCCGCCAAGATCGCTGATGTTCCACTTGTCGCAGCCATCGTGGATTTTCCGTTGCCCAACAGTGCATATTACGCCGGTTTACGTTACCGCTGTTGGTGAATGCCGCTTCGTTGCTAAACAGAATGCGTACAAAAATCTGTCATCGTCCCATAACTTCTCTTGTGCCCAGTGGCAGAATTATATATGACGTTCAAAGTCGTCGCCATGCAATTCCTGGTGCATAGAAATATGGTACGGGTACAATCGATGTTGATGTAGCATTCTCAACACTGACGTTTTTGAGATTCCAGATTCTCGCGCAGTTTGTCTGCTACTGATGCGCGGATTAGCTGTGACAACAGCTAAAACACATACTAGGGCATTATCATATGTTGCAGGTCGTGGTTGACATTTCACATGTGGCTACACACTTCCTGTTTCCTTAAATAATGTAACTATCCAGCTAACGGTCCGGACACTTGGATGTTGTCGTCCAGGATACCGAGCAGCATACATAGCACACGCCCATTGGGCATTTTGATTACAACAGCCATACTTCAACACGATATCGACCTTTCCCGCAGTTGATAAATGGTCCATTTTAACACGGGTAATGTATCACGAAGCAAATACCGTCCGCACTGGCGGAATGTTATGTGATACCACATACTTACACGTTTGCGACTATTACAGCGCCATATATCACAAAGCGAAAAAAGTGGTTGAACTAAAACATTCATATTTCTTCATGTACTACATGAATATGTAATAAAAATGGGGGTTCCTATTTAAAAAAACGCAATTGATATCCGTTTGGCCTATAGCAGCCCCATCTAGCCCCAACCATAGTGCCATGTGGTTTCTCCCTTCAAGCTAGACAAGTTTTGTTCTTTGTAGTTTTTACATTTGATGTTTACTTCGTGAGATATTTGGCCTGGTCACTATCAAGTATATATATATATATATATATATATATATATATATATATATATAAACAAAGATGATGAGACTTACCAAACAAAAGCGCTGGCAGGTCGATAGACACACAAACAAACACAAACATACACACAAAATTCAAGCTTTCGCAACAAACGGTTGCTTCGTCAGGAAAGAGGGAAGGAGAGGGAAAGACGAAAGGATGTGGGTTTTAAGGGAGAGGGTAAGGAGTCATTCCAATCCCGGGAGCGGAAAGACTTACCTTAGGGGGAAAAAAGGACAGATATATACTCGCACACACACTCATATCCATCCGCACATACACAGACACAAGCAGACATTTGTAAAGGCAAAGAGTTTGGGCAGAGATGTCAGTCGAGGCGGAAGTACAGAGGCAAAGATGTTGTTGAAAGACAGGTGAGGTATGAGAGGCGGCAAATTGAAATTAGAAATTAGCGGAGATTGAGGCCTGGCGGATAGTGAGAAGAGAGGATATGCTGAAGGGCAAGTTCCCATCTCCGGAGTTCTGACAGGTTGGTGTTAGTGGGAAGTATCCAGATATCCCGGACGGTGTAACACTGTGCCAAGATGTGCTGGCCGTGCACCAAGGCATGTTTAGCCACAGGGTGATCCTCATTACCAACAAACACTGTCTGCCTGTGTCCATTCATGCGAATGGACAGTTTGTTGCTGGTCATTCCCACATAGAAAGCTTCACAGTGTAGGCAGGTCAGTTGGTAAATCACGTGGGTGCTTTCACACGTGGCTCTGCCTTTGATTGTGTATGCCTTCCGTGTTACGGGACTGGAGTAGGTGGTTGTGGGAGGGTGCATGGGACAGGTTTTACACCGGGGGCAGTTACAAGGGTAGGAGCCAGAGGGTAGGGAAGGTGGTTTGGGGATTTCATATGGATGAACTGACAGGTTACGAAGGTTAGGTGGACGGCGGAAAGACACTCTTGGTGGAGTGGGGAGGATTTCATGAAGGATGGATCTCATTTCAGGGCAGGATTTGAGGAAGTCGTATCCCTGCTGGAGAGCCAAATTCAGAGTCTGATCCAGTCCCGGAAAGTATCCTGTCACAAGTGGGGCACTTTTGGGATTCTTCTGTGGGAGGTTCTGGGCTTGAGGAGATGAGGAAGTGGCTCTGTTTATTTGCTTCTGTACCAGGTCAGGAGGGTACTTGCGGGATGCGAAAGCTGTTTTCAGGTTGTTGGTGTAATGGTTCAAGGATTCGTTCGCCAAGAAGACCTAGGCTGTAGGGAAGGGACTGTTTGATGTGGAATGGGTGGCAGCTGTCATAATGGAGGTACTGTTGCTTGTTGGTGGGTTTGATGTGGACAGATGTGTGAAGCTGGCCATTGGACAGGTGGAGGTCAACGTCAAGGAAAGTGACATGGGATTTAGAGTAGGACCAGTTGAATCTGATGGAACCAAAGGAGTTAAGGTTGGAGAGGAAATTCTGGAGTTCTTCTTCACTGTGAGTCCAGATCATCAAGATGTCATCAATAAATCTGTACCAAACTTTGGGTTGGCAGGCCTGGGTAACCAAGAAGGCCTCCTCTAAGTGACCCATGAATGGGTTGGCGTATGAGGGGGCCATTCTGGTGCCCATGGCTGTTCCCTTTAATTGTTGGTATGTCTGGCCTTCGAAAGTGAAGAAGTTGTGGGTCAGGATGAAGCTGGCTAAGGTAATGAGGAAAGAGGTTTTAGGTAGGGTGTCAGGTGATTGGCGTGAAAGGAAGTGCTCCATCGCAGCGAGTCCCTGGACATGCGGAATATTTGTGTATAAGGAAGTGGCATCAATGGTTACAAGGATGGTTTCCGGCGGTAACAGACTGGGTAGGGATTCCAGGCATTCGAGAAAGTGGTTGGTGTCTTTGATGAAGGATGGGAGACTGCATGTAATGGGTTGAAGGTGTTGATCTACGTAGGCAGAGATGCGTTCTGTGGGGGCTTGGTAACCAGCTACAATGGGACAGCCAGGATGATTGGGTTTGTGAATTTTAGGAAGAAGGTAGAATGTAGGGGTGTGGGGTGTTGGTGGGGTCAGGAGGTTGATGGAGTCAGGTGAAAGGTTTTGTTGGGGGCCTAAGGTTCTGAGGATTCCTTGAAGCTCCGCCTGGACGTCAGGAATGGGATTACCTTGGCAATCTTTGTAAGTAGTGTTGTCTGAAAGCTGACGCAACCCCTCAGCCACATACTCCCAACGATCAAGTACCACGGTCATGGAGCCCTTGTCCACCGGAAGAATGACGATGGATCGGTCAGCCTTCAGATCACGGATAGCCTGGGCTTCAGCAGTGGTGATGTTGGGGGTAGGATTAAGGTTTTTTAAGAAGGATTGAGAGGCAAGTCTGGAAGTGAGAAATTCCTGGAAGGTTTGGAGAGGGTGATTTTGCGGAAGAGGAGGTGGGTCCCACTGTGACGGAGAACGGAACGGTTCCAGGCAGGGCTCAATTTGGATAGGGTCTTGGGGAGTTGGATCATTAGGAGCAGGATTAGGATCAGAATGAGATTTTCACTCTGCAGCGGAGTGTGCGCTGATATGAAACTTCCTGGCAGATTAAAACTGTGTGCCCGACCGAGATTCGAACTCGGGACCTTTGCCTTTCGCGGGCAAGTGCTCTACCAACTGAGCTACCAAAGCACGACTCACGCCCGGTACTCACAGCTTTACTTCTGCCAGTACCTCGTCTCCTACCTTCCAAACTTTACAGAAGCTCTCCTGCGAACCTTGCAGAACTAGCACTCCTGAAAGAAAGGATATTGCGGAGACATGGCTTAGCCACAGCCTGGGGGATGTTTCCAGAATGAGATTTTCACTCTGCAGCGGAGTGTGCGCTGATATGAAACTTCCTGGCAGATTAAAACTGTGTGCCCGACCGAGACTCGAACTCGGGACCTTTGCCTTTCGCGGGCAAGTGCTCTACCAACTGAGCTACCGATGCACGACTCACGCCCGGTACTCACAGCTGTACTTCTGCCAGTACCTCGTCTCCTACCTTCCAAACTTTACAGAAGCTCTCCTGCGAACCTTGCAGAACTAGCACTCCTGAAAGAAAGGATATTGCGGAGACATGGCTTAGCCACAGCCTGGGGGATGTTTCCAGAATGAGATTTTCAATCTGCAGCGGAGTGTGCGCTGATATGTAACTTCCTGGCAGATTAAAACTGTGTGCCCGACCGAGACTCGAACTCGGGACCTTTGCCTTTCGCGGGCAAATGCTCTACCAACTGAGCTACCGAAGCACGACTCACGACCGGTACTCACAGCTTTACTTCTGCCAGTACCTCGTCTCCTACCTTCCAAACTTTACAGAAGCTCTCCTGCGAACCTTGCAGAACTAGCACTCCTGAAAGAAAGGATATTGCGGAGACATGGCTTAGCCACAGCCTGGGGGATGTTTCCAGAATGAGATTTTCACTCTGCAGCGGAGTGTGCGCTGATATGAAACTTCCTGGCAGATTAAAACTGTGTGCCCGACCGAGACTCGAACTCGGGACCTTTGCCTTTCGCGGGCAAGTGTTCTACCAACTGAGCTACCGAAGCACGACTCACGCCCGGTACTCACAGCTTTACTTCTGCCAGTACCTCGTCTCCTACCTTCCAAACTTTACAAAAGCTCTCCTGCGAACCTTGCAGAACTAGCACTCCTGAAAGAAAGGATATTGCGGAGACATGGCTTAGCCACAGCCTGGGGGATGTTTCCAGAATGAGATTTTCACTCTGCAGCGGAGTGTGCGCTGATATGAAACTTCCTGGCAGATTAAAACTGTGTGCCCGACCGAGACTCGAACTCGGGACCTTTGCCTTTCGCGGGCAAGTGCTCTACCAACTGAGCTACCGAAGCACGACTCACGCCCGGTACTCACATCCTTACTTCTGCCAGTACCTCGTCTCCTACCTTCCAAACTTTACAGAAGCTCTCCTGCGAACCTTGCAGAACTAGCACTCCTGAAAGAAAGGATATTGCGGAGACATGGCTTAGCCACAGCCTGGGGGATGTTTCCAGAATGAGAGTTTCACTCTGCAGCGGAGTGTGCGCTGATGTGAAACTTCCTGGCAGATTAAAACTGTGTGCCCGAACGAGACTCGAACTCGGGACCTTTGCCTTTCGTGGGCAAATGCTCTACCAACTGAGCTACCGAAGCACGACTCACGCCTGGTACTCACAGCTTTACTTCTGCCAGTACCTCGTCTCCTACCTTCCAAACTTTACAGAAGCTCTCCTGCGAACCTTGCAGAACTAGCACTCCTGAAAGAAAGGATATTGCGGAGACATGGCTTAGCCACAGCCTGGGGGATGTTTCCAGAATGAGATTTTCACTCTGCAGCGGAGTGTGCGCTGATATGAAACTTCCTGGCAGATTAAACCTGTGTGCCCGACCGAGACTCGAACTCGGGACCTTTGCCTTTCGCGGGCAAGTGCTCTACCAACTGAGCTACCGAAGCACGACTCTCGCCCAGTACTCACAGCTTTACTTCTGCCAGTACCTCGTCTCCTACCTTCCAAACTTTACAGAAGCTCTCCTGCGAACCTTGCAGAACTAGCACTCCTGAAAGAAAGGATATTGCGGAGACATGGCTTAGCCACAGCCTGGGGGATGTTTCCAGAATGAGATTTTCACTCTGCAGCGGAGTGTGCGCTGATATGAAATCTGCCGGGAAGTTTCATATCAGCGCACACTCCGCTGCAGAGTGAAAATCTCATTCTGGAAACATCCCCCAGGCTGTGGCTAAGCCATGTCTCCGCAATATCCTTTCTTTCAGGAGTGCTAGTTCTGCAAGGTTCGCAGGAGAGCTTCTGTAAAGTTTGGAAGGTAGGAGACGAGGTACTGGCAGAAGTAAGGCTGTGAGTACCGGGCGTGAGTCGTGCTTTGGTAGCTCAGTTGGTAGAGCACTTGCCCGCGAAAGGCAAAGGTCCCGAGTTCGAGTCTCGGTCGGGCACACAGTTTTAATCTGCCAGGAAGTTTCATATCAGCGCACACTCCGCTGCAGAGTGAAAATCTCATTCTGGAAACATCCCCCAGGCTGTGGCTAAGCCATGTCTCCGCAATATCCTTTCTTTCAGGAGTGCTAGTTCTGCAAGGTTCGCAGGAGAGCTTCTGTAAAGTTTGGAAGGTAGGAGACGAGGTACTGGCAGAAGTAAGGCTGTGAGTACCGGGCGTGAGTCGTGCTTCGGTAGCTCAGTTGGTAGAGCACTTGCCCGCAAAAGGCAAAGGTCCCGAGTTCGAGTCTCGGTCGGGCACACAGTTTTAATCTGCCAGGAAGTTTCAGGATTAGGATCATTTTTCTTCGTGGCAAAGTGACATTTCCAGCAGAGAGTACGGGTGTAGGACAGTAAATCTTTGACAAGGGCTGTTTGGCTGAATCTGGGAGTGGGGATGAAGGTGAGGCCTTTGGATAGGACAGAGGTTTCGCATTGGGAGAGAGGTTAGGAGGAAAGGTTAACTACTGAATTAGGGTGTTGTGGTTCCAAATTGTGTTGATTGGAATTTTGAGGTTTTGGAGGGAGTGGAGCTGGAAGTGGGAGATTGAGTAGATGGGAGAGACTGGGTTTGTGTGCAATGAGAGGAGGTTGAGGTTTGCTGGAAAGGTTGTGAAGGGTGAGTGAGTTCCTTTCCGGAGGTGGGAAACCAGGAGATTGGATAGTTTTTTAAGGTGCAGTCTCCCATCCTTCATCAAAGACACCAACCACTTTCTCGAACGCCTGGAATCCCTACCCAGTCGTTACCCCCGGAACCATCCTTGTAACCATTGATGCCACTTCCTTATACACAAATATTCCGCATGTCCAGGGACTCGCTGCGATGGAGCACTTCCTTTCACGCCAATCACCTGCCACCCTACCTAAAACCTCTTTCCTCATTACCTTAGCCAGCTTCATCCTGACCCACAACTTCTTCACTTTCGAAGGCCAGACATACCAACAATTAAAGGGAATAGCCATGTGTACCAGGATGGCCCCCTCGTACGCCAACCTATTCATGGGTCGCATAGGGGAAGCCTTCTTGGTTACCCAGGCCTGCCAACCCAAAGTTTGGTACAGATTTATTGATGACATTTTCATGATCTGGACTCATAGTGAAGAAGAACTCCAGAATTTCCTCTCCAACCTCAACTCCTTTGGTTCCATCAGATTCACCTGGTCCTACTCTAAATCCCATGCCACTTTCCTTGACGTTGACCTCCACCTGTCCAATGGCCAGCTTCACACGTCTGTCCACATCAAACCCACCAACAAACAACAGTACCTCCATTATGACAGCTGCCACCCATTCCACATCAAACGGTCCCTTCCCTACAGCCTAGGTCTTCGTGGCAAACGAATCTGCTCCAGTCCGGAATCCTTGAACCATTAAACCAACAACCTGAAAACAGCTTTCGCATCCCGCAACTACCCTCCCGACCTGGTACAGAAGCAAATAACCAGAGCCACTTCCTCATCTCCTCAAACCCAGAACCTCCCACAGAAGAATCCCAAAAGTGCCCCACTTGTGACAGGATGCTTTCCGGGACTGGATCAGACTCTGAATTTGGCTCTCCAGCAGGGATACGACTTCCTCAAATCCTGCCCTGAAATGAGATCCATCCTTCATGAAATCCTCCCCACTCCACCAAGAGAGTCTTTCCGCCATCCACCTAACCTTCCTAACCTCTTAGTTCATCCCTATGAAATCCCCAAACCACCTTCCCTACCCTCTGGCTCCTACCCTTGTAACCGCCCCCGGTGTAAAACCTGTCCCATGCACCCTCCCACCACCACCTACTCCAGTCCTGTATCCCGGAAGGCGTACACGATCAAAGGCAGAGCCACGTGTGAAAGCACCCACGTGATTTACCAACTGACCTGCCTACACTGTGGAGCCTTCTATGTGGGAATGACCAGCAACAAACTGTCCATTCGCATGAATGGACACAGGCAGACAGTGTTTGTTGGTAATGAGGATCACCCTGTGGCTAAACATGCCTTGGAGCACGGCCAGCACATCTTGGCACAGTGTTACACCGTCTGGGTTATCTGGATACTTCCCACTAACACCAACCTGTCAGAACTCCGGAGATGGGAACTTGCCCTTCAGCATATCCTCTCTTCTCGCTATCCGCCAGGCCTCAATCTCCGCTAATTTCTAATTTCAATTTGCTGCCGCTCATACCTCACCTGTCTTTCAACAACATCTTTGCCTCTGTACTTCCGCCTCGACTGACATCTCTGCCAAAACTCTTTGCCTTTACAAATGTCTGCTTGTGTCTGTGTATGTGCGAATGGATATGTGTGTGTGTGTGTGCCAGTGAATACCTGTCCGTTTTTCCCCCTAAGGTAGTCTTTCCGCTCCCGGGATTGGAATGACTCCTTACCCTCTCCCTTAAAACCCACATCCTTTTGTCTTTCCCTCTCCTTCCCTCTTTCCTGACGAAGCAACCGTTAGCTTGAATTTTGTGTGTATGTTTGTGTTTGTTTGTGTGTCTATCGACCTGCCAGCGCTTTTGCTTGGTATGTCTCATCATCTTTGTTTTTAGATATATTTTTCCCACGTGGAATGTTTCCCTTTATTATATTCATATGTATATGTATATGTATATATACATGTATATATATATATATATATATATATATATATATATATATATATATATATATATATATATATATACACTCCTGGAAATGGAAAAAAGAACACATTGACACCGGTGTGTCAGACCCACCATACTTGCTCCGGACACTGCGAGAGGGCTGTACAAGCAATGATCACACGCACGGCACAGCGGACACACCAGGAACCGCGGTGTTGGCCGTCGAAAGGCGCTAGCTGCGCAGCATTTGTGCACCGCCGCCGTCAGTGTCAGCCAGTTTGCCGTGGCATACGAAGCTCCATCGCAGTCTTTAACACTGGTAGCATGCCGCGACAGCGTGGACGTGAACCGTATGTGCAGTTGACGGACTTTGAGCGAGGGCGTATAGTGGGCATGCGGGAGGCCGGGTGGACGTACCGCCGAATTGCTCAACACGTGGGGCGTGAGGTCTCCACAGTACATCGATGTTGTCGCCAGTGGTCGGCGGAAGGTGCACGTGCCCGTCGACCTGGGACCGGACCGCTGCGACGCACGGATGCACGCCAAGACCGTAGGATCCTACACAGTGCCGTAGGGGACCGCACCGCCACTTCCCAGCAAATTAGGGACACTGTTGCTCCTGGGGTATCGGCGAGGCCCATTCGAACCGTCTCCATGAAGCTGGGCTACGGTCCCGCACACCGTTAGGCCGTCTTCCGCTCACGCCCCAACATCGTGCAGCCTGCCTCCAGTGGTGTCGCGACAGGCGTGAATGGAGGGACGAATGGAGACGTGTCGTCTTCAGCGATGAGAGTCGCTTCTGCCTTGGTGCCAATGATGGTCGTATGCGTGTTTGGCGCCGTGCAGGTGAGCGCCACAATCAGGAGTGCATACGACCGAGGCTCACGGGGCCAACACCCGGCATCATGGTGTGGGGAGCGATCTCCTACACTGGCCATACACCACTGGTGATCGTCGAGGGGACACTGAATAGTGCACGGTACATCCAAACCGTCATCGAACCCATCGTTCTACCATTCCTAGACCGGCAAGGGAACTTGCTGTTCCAACAGGACAATGCACGTCCGCATGTATCCCGTGCCACCCAACGTGCTCTAGAAGGTGTAAGTCAACTACCCTGGCCAGCAAGATCTCCGGATCTGTCCCCCATTGAGTATGTTTGGGACTGGATGAAGCGTCGTCTCACGCGATCTGCACGTCCAGCACGAACGCTGGTCCAACTGAGGCGCCAGGTGGAAATGGCATGGCAAGCCGTTCCACAGGACTACATCCAGCATCTCTACGATCGTCTGCATGGGAGAATAGCAGCCTGCATTGCTGCGAAAGGTGGATATACACTGTACTAGTGCCGACATTGTGCATGCTCTGTTGCCTGTGTCTATGTGCCTGTGGTTCTGTCAGTGTGATCATGTGATGTATCTGACCCCAGGAATGTGTCAATAAAGTTTCCCCTTCCTGGGACAATGAATTCACGGTGTTCTTATTTCAATTTCCAGGAGTGTATATATATATATATATATATATATATATATATATATATATATATATATATATGTGTGTGTGTGTGTGTGTGTGTGTGTGTGTGTGTGTGTGTGTGTGTTATGATGGTTGTTTAACATGTGTGACACAGAGTTTCCAGATGAAAAGTCAAAAATTTATAGCAAAAATCTGAAGTCAGTATTACAAGTACAAAACCATATTCCCACAGCCAAAGAAAACTAGTTCATATGTGACAGCCAGCATAGTTAAAAGAGTTAAAAGCTATTTAAATCATTTGATCATGTACCTTCACTCACCAAGAGCTTTAGCATCTGCTACTTGGTTGATCTCCTCTCATTCTGATTTCATTAATTCGCCACCACAAATCCTGAACTGTTTGTTTATATACGTACATAAATATTTAACATTCTGTTGAGACGTAGGACTCAGGTTCGAGAGGATGAAGGCTCATCCTGGTCACTCTGGTTTAGTTTTTTCATGGTTTTCCTAAATCACTTTAGCCAGATGCTTGGATGGTTCTTTCAGCTAGGACACTGCTGAACACTTGTCCCGTCTTCTCCTCATTAAACACATTTCTACCTTCATATCTGTTTTTTCCATTTCTTTTGTCATTTGGCCATCGCCAAGTAATCGTCCTTAAATATTTAATTATATATCGATCCTCTGAATAAGTATACATGTAAGTGTGCAAGTCGTATGCGAAAAATGGTTCAGTGAACCAATTAATAAATAAATATGAGGATGCAGGGATGGACAAAAACGTGGAAACACCAAAAACACAACATGTTACCACGCCTAATATGGTGTAGGAAGAGTTTTGGCATTCAATTCAACTTCCAGTCTATTCAGAATGAATAAATGCAGGCTCTGTTGAGTCCTCATGGGAATCTTATACCATTCTTCCTGAAAATAGTGTCAAGTTCAGATAACAATGATGGAGGTGCATAGTAATCACATACCATTTTCTCCATAGTAGATTATGAAATGTCAATAACATTGAGATCTGTTGACTCTGGTGCCCAGAGGAGAAGCGACGTTTCAAATTGATGTGGGCAGTCGGAAAAAAGGTCCTGTCATCTTAGAACACAGCATCATGATTGGGGAACAAACATTGTACCATTGTACCATGGGAAGGATCTGATCAATGAAAATGGTTACATAACACTTGGCAGTAACGCAACTTCATGGAGAAACAGTTGAGTCCATGGAAAACCATGATGTGGCTCTCCAAATCGTCGCCAAACCCTCACCATGTTTTACTCTTAGGACATAATCTCAGCCACAAGTTGGAAACGGTATGAAAAATGTCTCATTTAACCAAATGTCATTCTTCCATTGTTCCATAGTCCATAGTGCATCGCTTATGAGGGGTTTTAGAATTTTACCTTGTACCGGAATTCCCAGTTTATGGAACTCCCTTCATGTTGCTTTGGTGATGATTGGGCTCATGAGTGTGACATTCAGTTCTCTAGAACTTTTGTAGCAGTTGTTCTCTTATTTTGCCCTCGAAGCCTGTTATTAGCCTTGACCACCATATTTATTAATTCTATTCTGCCTACACGTTTTGACCTTGCACTGTTCTCAGTGGTTCTTTTATAGAAAAACATGAAAAAGGATCAGTGACAAAAATATTGGTACAGTTGCTTAAAATATACATCATCCTAAGAAGAGAAGAAGCAAACAAATATTGATAAAATTACATAAAATGCTCATTGTAAAAAACAAAGGAAGCTAGAACCCACCAAAATATATGTAATACATTTATATGTAAAACCTAAAGTTGATTTATCAAACATGGATACGAAGTATCTTGTCTACGTTTCAGGTAAAAAAGATCACAAGATGGCAGTACTACATGGCGATTATAAAAGTCATATGTATTGAAATATGGAAGTACTGATGCAGTTCATTAACAGAAAACAATATTAAATGAAAAATAATTTTCTTTTATACCTATTATGTCAAACAGTTTATTATTTAACATATGTGCAACTGACGTAAGTAGTTCAGCGAAAATTATCAGTGCAAGACATTAATGTATAATGATCATTTAACTGTTCAATAAAACGAATTACAAAAGATGTGCAGTTTTGTATCCAGAGATGCATATATAAAATGTTACAATCAGTGTATTGGAAATCTAGAGCATAACATAAAACAAAATTATAAAATTACATGTAAAATTCCAGGCCGCATGTTTAGTTATGTAACGATCTTGCAGGGACAAGTATCAGTGTATTTTATATACATGGATGGAATACAACAGATGAATGTGTACTTAATATACAGCTCATGATAAACAGTGAAACATTTGCATATGCACCAACTCTTGGAATCACGCAAAAATTGCAATGCATTTGTACCAATGTATTTTCACCGTTACCTTTTCATGTATTTCCCTTGTAGAGCCTTTGAGAATGGCGTAAGTTCAAAACACATGATGCAGAAGAAAATTAATAAATACGGTGGCCAGATGGAACTGCTCTTTTAATAAAGAACAATATTATCAGGCTCATTTTCATAAATGATAGATAGTATCAGTAATAATTAACAGCATTAAAAACCTTTAATTAAAATTATTGATGTATAATCTCTCATCAGAATAACTGAATAACGCCTGCAGCAAAGTAGCGATTCAGGGAAATCGAAGAGGGTTTAACACAGCTGTTTTTGTTTCTAAATTCTACTCTATAAACCATGTGCAAGTATTGTTAGTTCTCTTGTCTTGTTTTCTGCACTCTGAATAAGTCTACATAGCTGTGGTGTGCGACATAGTGGGCATTTCCGTGTGATATGCTATGGAACAAGCAAGAAAATTCACTATAGTTAATTTATACAAGACATATTTTTGCCATAACGTCACAGACTAAGAATATCTGAGGAATTGTGTGTATGAGAAATAGTAGTACTCTGTGTTAAATTCTATTACATGTCGAATAACTGATAATGGGATCTGTGGACTATACAAAAGGATGTTGAATTGAATATACGAATTGAAATGGACCCTTAGCTATGTGAAAGCAAAGACTTGCGAAGCTTGAACGACTGTATCGAAGAATAGTAGTGGACAATAGCCCTTACTGTAATATCTCTGACTGACGAACTATAAAAATCATGGACATTATAGTGCCGTAACTGCTGAGAGTAATTGTAGGATCAACCCTCCTTTTCCCTCTGTACAAAATGGAATCATTCATGATCATTTAAGTATTATTGAATGCTGGTAATAAAAATTAAAGTGATTTCCACAATTACGTGTTATTAGTAACTAATAAGTAAGATCCAAAGACTTTATTAACTATCATGTCTTCGATAATGCAGCAACAAATGAAGGGTGATAAACTGAGCAAAAAATTAACATTAATTATCATAAGAACCCGAAATTTAGTCTCCGTTACAGTGAAGATATTTGTTGCTGCTCCCTCTGAGGTATGGATATAACGAACAGTGAGGCATATACAATAAATAACAACATAAATAGTGTACGTCAGAGAAGTCGATGACGGCAGATCGACGGAGGGCGGCTACATAGGTCTAATTTCAGTTTTCGAATGCTTGAAAATGGCTGCTACATCACATACAGCATTTATGCATTTTGCTGCTGTTACTTTTCGTCACAGTTCTCGTCAATGATGGTCCATCATGATCAAGCACAGTCTCGTCTTAGTTGTGACTTTCCCTGTATGCAATATGAATCAATGATAAGATGCCTCTTGAAACACCTAACACTTTGGCTACCTTGGTTACAGAAGCGCCCACTGTGCAAACACCAACAAATTACCCATGTTGTAATTCATTTAGCTCCAACATAATGTGGACACAGCTACAAAGAACACTGTTCTGACGATGACTGGCATTTGCAACATGTTGAGGAGATTGCGCAGGTGCCGTTCATGGTCAAATACAACAGCACAACCAGCAGGTTTAACTACCATCAGCATTTCTTGCAGTGTTTCCATATTTTTATTCAACCCTTGCACATTCATGTTTAATGGGTAGAGGGAGCAACGAACAAGTGGTTGCCTGTGGCCTTGTTGTAGGAACCACCCTGGCTTTTGGCTGAAGTGATTTAGGGAAGCCATGAAAAATCTCAATCAGAATGGCGTGACAGAGCATAAGCCTCCATCCACTAGAATCTAAAACAAATGCACCACCTCAGGTGCTTGGACATTCCATGCTGTTCACTCATTTTAGTATGAACTTGAAACAAACATAAAAAATAATTATTCGCTGTTCATTTATTGAACACAAAGTTCTGTGTAGTGAAATTTTTAAAAAAGCTACGAAAATGTGCTAACTGAAAATACGTAGCAAAACCTTTGGATGTGACTGTTGGCTTTTATAGCTCCATGATGACATAATTGATATTTAAATACAACTGCGATTTTCTTTTTGGCACAGCCCAGAACTCAGTTTCTTCACTTATGATCTTCTGTAGATCTCATAAAGAAGTAGAATCCTCAGGAAAAGCTAAGGACCGATTCACACTAGAAGTCAAGAGAATAGAACGGATCATCATTTTATGTCACAGTCAAATGATGGACAGTTTGCTCGAGGCGGAATATTAACGCAACGTCAGTTCGTTTCTATAGTACTGAACAGTAAAAGCGTAGTCATGAGGTAAAATCCATGGTGCAAAAACTCGTAGTACAGTACTGAAATTGAGGAACTAACAATGCAAAGGTTTGTTAATGGCTGAGGCAAATTTTGCAACAGATATTCTTGATCAATTTTGTGTGGTAAATTGCTTAAAAATGAAACATTACTAAACTTCAACATATATATTTGAAAACGAAAATATATAAATCAAACAATAGAGTCAATTTACTTACCCATTACATTTTTTCCCTAAGTAGCAAATAACATCGTAAACAACTGTATTTTTCTCCTTCAATAGAGCTGACTTTTTTACTTAATAAAAAATTATTTAAAGAAAACTGCTTCATCAATCTATGTTCATATTTCTACACAATGTAGACATCAGCTCTCTTCTGTTACCCAAATCATTCTTCGCTTGCAGATATGTGGCTTTTTTTGCGAACAAACACTCAATGTAAAAATATCCAAGCCACTACAGATCGTTCGCAATTTATCACGAAAACATAGCAAAATAATGAAATAAAGAGTACAAAGAACCAACAGCAACGTACACTACTTTAACAAGAGTCAGCGTAGCGAAAATAGCTTAAATAACAATTCAACCTGACTGTCACAGCACTGTCACGTCAAAGTGAATTCACACTGCCCGTCATGTCAAGCCAATTCAAGTCACGTGATCTCAACTCCCATGACTGCTCTCAACCGTTCTTTCGCGGGACCTGCGATCTTTCCGAGATGATTTTCAACCGCTTTTACGTACGAGGTGCACACATACTACGCAGTATCTTACATACATATTTACTAGATCCACATGTCTACGGAACTGACATTTATTGGACTCGTTTGCATCTTGCAGGGATAAATTGTATATTAGAAAAGGAAGACAGAAGTGCAAAATAACAAGGAAAAAGTATTTGGGTCAAAAATGTTATTACACGGTACAGAAAGGGAATTTTACACACTGTGAAAGGAGGAAAAGGAATCTGTATTTAATAAATATTGTAAAAAGTCTAACTACCAGTTTTTCATTTGTTATGTCAAATTACTGCCACAATTTATTAAAAGGAACAATATGTTACGAACTGCAATCACATCCCCTGAAAAACTGGTTTGTTTAAGGTTCAATTTAGTTACCAGTCCAAAGCAAGTTTTTGTGCAATAGTTATATCTCCCTGAATGCCTTTCCTTTCAAGATTTGTAAGTTTTCTTTACATTTTGTATTTAACTTTTAATAGTTCAAGTAGCTTATTTGTGCTGAGTTTAGCTAATGAAGCCATATGAATATCGAGCATTCATGCTTGCAAAACTGTTTTACACACAATCCAGAGAGCTACTTAACAATAAATAAACCTGCCACATATACACAGTTAAACAAAGAACTCTAATATACTACTTGGTGTATGCGGAAGAAAGGAATGTATTTTACCACTGTCTAAATGTTTCAGTGCATATATTTATGAAACAATTAGAAATGCCTGACAAGATACAAATAAATTCCACTAAATAATCGATCCTATTCTACCCACAATACCTTTCTCATTGGAAAATATTGAATACAGTACTAGTATGTGTAAAAATCCGTTTCGTAACTGCACTAGGGAGCATGTAATTTAGTACACTCATATTGTACAATGTAGACTGCTGTTTCACTGCTCCAATTAATCTTTTATCACTTATTGTAAAATTATAAATGTTAACAAAAGGAATAACGAAACGAAACAATTTATCACAAATAATAAAAGTGATGAACAGCAACAACTCATATCAATCAAAAAAACCATGACCAAACAATAAATGGAGATCTGCATGTGTATTAGGAGGAAATGAGATTCCGGTGCACTTGATCATCAATGGATAGATCTACATCTACATTTATATCTACATCCACAAATCACCATGAATTGCGTGGCAGACGGTTGGTGGCATTGTATCAGTTATTAGAGATTCTTTCCATTCCACTCACATATGGAACAGGGGAAGAATGATTGCTTGAATGCCTTTGTAAGTGCAGTAGTTATTCTAATGTTATCCTCACCATCTCTATGTGGGCAATACGGAGGGGATATAGTATAATCATAGAGTCATCATTTAAAGATGATTCCTGAAACTTCGTTAGTAGACTTTCTCAGGAAAGTTTACATCTATCTTCAAGTGCCTGCTGGTTGAGTTTCTTCAGCATCTCTGTAACACTTTCCCAAGGGTCAAACAAACCTATGACCATTCATGCTACCTTAATCTGTACACATGCCGTATCCCGTATTAGACATATTTGATGTGGATCCCAAACACTTGAGCAATATTCTAGAATAGGGCACACAAGTTATTCTTATGCAATCTTATTTGTAGACTTATTGCAGTTCCCCAATAGTCTACCAATGAACCTGCTTTATCCACAACTAAGTCTATGTGCCCATTCCACTTCATATTCTTCAAAGTTTTACACCCAGGTATGACATCAGCTGTCAAACACACCTTGAGTGTGCCATGACGTGACGTGACAGGACAGCCAGTGTGACTCACACCATTTGAAATGCACTGCAGAATGTTTTGACGGGATGTGACGTGATGGCTAGTGTGAAGTGGCATTAATTTGCGATGATCGCTAATGATGACACACTTTTCCCCACCAACGGCAATGTAATTACTTGCTTCCGAGAAACCATGATGCTGAGGTGATGTGATATTCTGTGCTGTTACCAGCCTATGTGAATGCTGCCATATGAACTGTATTGTGGGATGTTTTGACGTTATGTGACACAACATTCCGTTCCGTTCTGTTCCACCAGGTGTGAAGTGTCCCTAGCTTCTATCACTAGCTCGCTCTCTAACAGTCTTTTCATTCTGACATACATTGTAACTCTCTTATTTCACATAGCTACAAGCTATTCTTTAATTGTACTCTTTGTTAAATATACAATATTTAGTTAGTTAGTTGGTTGCGTGTTCCATTGATCAGTCCCATGGTACAGTATGATGTGGAACATGTCAAGTGCACGAGAAATGCACATATGAAACAAGATTTTTTTAATATATTTATACTACAATACAGAGTTAAAAGTTACTATTTCTATTATTTACCCTATTCCCTTAAATGGCACAAAATGCATATACTATATTTATAGACTTATTTATTCCTATTCAAGAATTCATCTATGGCATAGAAGGAGTTGTCAAGGAGATATGATTTCAATTTATTTTTGAAGATAATACTGCTATCTGTCAGATATTTTATTTCATCCGGTAATTTGTCGAAAATTTTTATAGCAGCATATTTTACCTTTTTCTGTGCCATACGTAGGTTGAGTAAAGGATAGTGTAAGTCTTTCTTTTTTCTGGTATTATAATCATGAATGTCACTATACGCAGCAAGCGGCTACACGGGTAGCAGGGGCTGTGTGGCGTGGACTGGGCGGTTTTTTAGGTTAGATGGCCTCAGGCAAGTACAGAAAGGGCAACAGCCTCAAAGGGTGTGGGGCAAAGTCAGGACATGTGGGGACAAAGTAGCAATCGGTATTGTAATTGTAAACTGTCGAAGCTGCATTGGTAAAGTACCGGAACTTCAAGCACTGATAGAAAGCACCGAAGCTGAAATCGTTATAGGTACAGAAAGCTGGTTGAAGCCAGAGATAAATTCTGCCGAAATTTTTACAAAGTCACAGACGGTGTTTAGAAAGGATAGATTGCATGCAACCGGTGGTGGCGTGTTTGTCGCTGTTAGTAGTAGTTTATCCTGTAGTGAGGTAGAAGTGGATAGTTCCTGTGAATTATTATGGGTGGAGGTTACACCCAACAACCGAGCTAGGTTAATGGTTGTCTCCTTTTACCGACCTCCCGACTCAGCAGCATTAGTGGCAGAGCAACTGAGAGAAAATTTGGAATACATTTCACATAAATTTTCTCAGCATGTTATAGTCTTAGGTGGAGATTTCAATTTACCAGATATTGACTGGGACACTCAGATGTTTAGGACGGGTGGTAGGGACAGAGCATCGAGTGACTTGCCCCCCTTCTAACAGCCGTGTACCGCAAGTCTCTAGAGGAACGGAAGGTTTCAAAAGATTGGAAAAGAGCACAGGTAGTCTCAGTCTTCAAGAAGGGTCGTCGAGCAGATGCGCAAAACTATAGACCTATATCTCTGACGTCGATCTGTTGCAGAATCTTAGAACATGTTTTTTGCTCGAGTATCATGTCGTTTTTGGAAACCCAGAATCTACTCTGTAGGAATCAACATGGATTCCGGAAACAGCAATTGTGTGAGACCCAACTCGCTTTATTTCTTCATGAGACCCAGAAAATATTAGATACAGGCTCCCAGGTAGATGCTATTTTCCTTGACTTCCGGAAGGCGTTCGATACAGTTCCGCACTGTCGCCTGATAAACAAAGTAAGAGCCTACGGAATATCAGACCAGCTGTGTGGCTGGATTGAAGAGTTTTTAGCAAACAGAACACAGCATGTTGTTATCAATGGAGAGACGTCTACAGACGTTAAGGTAACCTCAGGCATGCCACAGGGGAGTGTTATGGGACCATTGCTTTTCACAATATATATAAATGACCTAGTAGATAGTGTCGGAAGTTCCATGCGGCTTTTCGCGGATGATGCTGTAGTATACAGAGAAGTTGCAGCATTAGAAAATTGTAGCGAAATGCAGGAAGATCTGCAGCGGATAGGCACTTGGTGCAGGGAGTGGCAACTGACCCTTAACATAGATAAATATAATGTATTGCGAATACATAGAAAGAAGGATCCTTTATTGTATGATTATATGATTGCGGATAAACACTGGTAGCAGTTACTTCTGTAAAATATCTGGGAGTATGCGTGCGGAACGATTTGAAGTGGAATGATCACATAAAATTAATTGTTGGAAAGCGGGTACCAGGTTGAGATTCATTGGGAGAGTCCTTAGAAAATGTAGTCCATCAACAAAGGAGGTGGCTTACAAAACACTTGTTCGACCTATACTTGAGTATTGCTCATCAGTGTGGGATCTATACTAGATCGGGTTGACGGAGGAGGTAGAGAAGATCCAAAGAAGAGCGGCGCGTTTCGTCAAGGGTTATTTGGTAACCGTGATAGCGTTACGGAGATGTTTAGCAAACTCAAGTGGCAGACTCTGCAAGAGAGGCGCTCTGCATCACGATGTAGCTTGCTCGCCAGGTTTCGAGAGGGTGCGTTTCTGGATGAGGTATCGAATATATTGCTTCCCCCTACTTATACCTCCCGAGGAGATCACGAATGTAAAATTAGAGAAATTCGAGCTCGCACGGAGGCTTTCAGACAGTCGTTCTTCCCGCGAACCATATGCGACTGGAACAGAAAAGGGAGGTAATGACAGTGGCACGTAAAGTGCCCTCCGCCACACACCGTTGGGTGGGTTGCGGAGTATAAATGTAGATGTAGATGTTTTTAAACTGGTCCATGTTGTTGAGAACAAATTTCATTACTGAGTAAATGTACTTTGAGGCTGTTGTAAGAACTCCCAATCTTTTAAAAAGATGCCTACAAGATATGAGACTATGGACCCGACACATTATTCTAACCACTTTCCTTTTGAGCAGTGAATACTTTTTGTTAAATGTTGAGTTACCCCAAAATATTATTCTGTATGACATCAGAGAGTGAAAATATGCAAAGTATGTTAGCTTACTAATTTCTATATCCTCAAAATTGGCAATTATTCTGATTGCAAAAGTTGCTGAACCTAGTCTCTTTAGAAGATCCAAAATATGAATATTCCAATTAAGATTCTCATCTAAGTGTACACCCAAAAACTTAGTATGCTCTACTTTGTCTACTGATTACTATTGATCTATTATATTTATAGAAGGAACTGTACTTTTGCAGTAGAAAATTGGATGTACTGTGTTTTTTCAAAGTTTAGAGCAAGCCCATTTGCAGAAAACCAATTAATGACTTTTTCAAAGACCTTATTTGTATCATTTTCAATTGGAGTTAACATTAATAATGATGCTTGTATCATCAGCAAACAGTTTAGCTGCCTGTTTTAAATAGGAAGGGACGTCATTCACATATATCAAGAACAGAAGGGGAGCCATGATTGAACCCTGTGGCGCACCTAATGTAATTTCACCCCAATTAGATGAAGTGACAAACTTACTTAAAGCACTTGACCCACATAAGGAAACTTTTTGCATCCTGTTCTGTAGGTATGACTTAAACCACTCATATGCTATTCCATTTATACCATAGAATTGTAATTTCTGTTACATAATGTCATGGTTCTCACAATCAAATGCTTTGGACAAGTCACAGAAAATTCCTGTTGGTGACATTTTACTATTTAAAGACTCTAGTATGTGAAAAGTGAAATTGTATAATGCTGTCTCAGTGGAACAGCAGTTTTGAAATCCGAACGGTGATTTATTAAGTATCCCATTACTGTTGAAATGACTAACCACTCTTGAGTACATTACTTCCTCGAAGATTTTTGAAAATGCTGTAAGTCAGGATACTGGCCAATAATTATTGACATCTGTGGTGTCCACCTTTTTGGAGAGGCCTGTCAATGGCATATTTTAACATGTTTGGGAAAATACCTTGAGTTACTGATGCATTACATATGTGACTCAGAACATCAGCTGTAATTGCTCCACATTGTTTTAATATCTTATTAGAGATGTCATCCACTCCAACAGAACATTTATTTTTCAAAAATTTAATAATTTTACTTATTTCACACGAGGTTGTTAGGTGAAACTTAATCTGACTAATTTTTTTCCAATTCGTACTCTTCCATGTACTGCCTGGCTTTTTCTTTTGAAGTGTTCTCACCAATTTTTATCCTACACTTAAGAAATGGTTGTTAAATACATAAGGTACTTGTGTACTGTTGGTTAGGATGGTCTCGTTCTCTTTAATTCTAATACTACCTACGCCAGTGTTTATTTTTCCTGTCTCCCTTGTAATAACATTCCATATTGATTTTACTTTATTGCCGGAGTTGTTAATTTCTTCTCTAAATATAATGATCCTTACGATGTGCAGCAACGAGTTCATTATTCGAACAGCCAGTTGTACATATACGGATAGGGAATGAAAGGAAATAAAAAGTAGCCACCATAAGTAACAGTTTTCATTAATGAGCCGTGGAAAAAAATCTTCCATGTCTGTTAACGAAGACAAAAAAATGTTTGTTAAATATATATCTTATTTGTCTAAGAAAACTCGCAAAAAACTCGAGAAAAAAACTAAATGAATCCGTCTCACCTAATTTGGTATCATATGTGTTCTAACAGAAGACAGAAATGATGGTTTAAAAGTTATCTATTGTGCACCAAATTTTCTCTGTATTGCCAGAAATCTTTATTGTTTCATCATATTTGAGCATGAAGCGACGAAAAGTCTCGGAAATTCTGCTGTGGAAGAAAAAGACCTCCATAAGGATGGGTAAGTATTACGTGTTTAGGACTATAACCTTACTGACGTTCAGTTTATTTATTTCAATTTCATGAAAGCTGTCATTCCGGTATGTCCGGAGAAAGCAATCATAGTAGATGTAAACAAAACAAATATGGCGCAGGTAGCGCGCGTCTGTGCACTGTAGTTGCATAGATACTGTACCTTTTTTGTACTTCTGCAAATTGGTTTTTTAAGTGTGAATAATTGTAGAGGTAGCAGAAAAGGAAGTGAAAAGAACACAGGTTTGCGTGGATAATATTAATGATTGAAATTCATTGAAACACTTTCCCTTTAAATTATAATTGTTATTGATAACTGTCTTCCGCTATACAAAGAATTATTTTCGGAATATCTGCGTCAAAGCATGCAACCTGTTGTATGTAAGATTTAGAACTTGATCACAGAAATACAGTCACCAAGTACATAGGGTTTTTATGGAAATTCTACTTTGCTGACAAGTCTTATCGTGATAACCTGCCAAGTTAGCGAAAACTGAGTACTCCCGGCACATCCCCGAAATTGTATAGTTATCTATCACCTACAGTGTCGTTACTTTTTACTTTGCAGAGAGATTGTTTTGGAATAGGAAGCCGACCACTTAATTCTTAGCTGATCTTAGAATTTGGAGACTGACAAAAGACACGATAAGCGGAAGTAGTTGTGGAGGAAATTGTATTGTTTGGTATCAGTCTCCGTGCAATTCATATGTTTCATTGTTTGTATGACTACACTAGAAATATTAGCCAAATTGGGAGATATTCCTGTTAAAAACGTGATAGTAGTTACGCTTAATACAGTAGCATGGTGTGACTGGTAGTGGACACTCCCTGGCGAAGCTTTTTGCACATAATGTAATACAACCTCTCTCTCTCAACACTCCGTCGTATCCAACCTCCCACCTTCCTCAGATTTGATTGACTTGTGGAAAAAATATGTAGTAAGAATGCTGATAGAAGAAAGTATGTGTACTTTCACTTAAACATAAAATTAAATATCGTTGATGATGGATAATAAATGGAGTACAGTAATAGAATTCAAATATTCTAATTTAGTTACTTTCGAATCTATTAAGCTATCATTGTCATGCAAGAGTAAAACTTTATTTGTGATAGTATTCCTTATGCTACTGAACTCTTAATTTAGTTTTTACCATTATCTGTAAAATGAGCAGAGGGTCAGTTGATAGCATTGCAGTATGAACAACATTTGTGTACTCTGGGAAATAGAGACTGGTAGCAGAAAACATTGTGATTTCTGATTTCAACTAAGATCTCTAGTTTTATCCATAACTTTTGGTTGGAACGAGGTGTTTTGAGTTTTTCAGTGTCACTTGTTTGGGATTTACATGCTCTTGTGCAGTCTTGTGGCACACCATTATTTGATTGTGGCACGGTCATTTTGGGGAATAGCTTATATGAAAACTCTGAAAGTTTTTTTTTTAAAAAAATCTGGTCCTGTTTACCATCAACATGTCAGTCAGTGAATGCTGAGCATTTCATTGGAGAAATGAAGCAAACTCATTTGAGGCTGAAATGAAAGATATTTATTGACAGCAAATGTGTACTGGCGAACTCTGAAAGCTTTTTTTTTTTTTTTTTTTTTTTGAAGTATTGTAAATCTGGTCCTGTTTACCATCAACATGTCAGTCAGTGAATGCTGAGCATTTCATTGGAGAAATGAAGCAAACTCATTTGAGGCTGAAATGAAAGATATTTATTGACAGCAAATGTGTACTGGCGGTGGGGCAGAGAAATCTAGGAATTGAATCCTTTCAGTACATAGTTAATCTTGAACACAGTCCAATACACACAGTGATTTATGTATCAGTGACGAACATGTGGTCACATGATATACCAATGAGAGATAAAAAATAACATAAATTTTATGATAGGTGCCAATGTACACTGAAAAACCCTACTGATTAAGTCAGCAAACACACTAAAGGAAATTAAATTCATGGGCTTGTAAGGATTGCAGTGATTTTGAACACAAGCACAATATTCATGGGAAAGTAGGTTTAAATGTTAGATGCACTTTCTACAGTTTAAAACAGTTCTATGAATCATCTCTTACTATGAAATTGCATATACTGCTTGAAATTCTGTGTGTAAAATTCCTTGGAGTTACAAGGTAAAATTTAGTTTGTGATTAGGTAAACTAATCAAGCAGCTCTGTCATGTCTAGCATGTAGAAGTATGCCTCATTGTGTTGCACTGATAACAGGGATTTTAGCTTATTTGGATACTATCCTTGACTTATTGTTGAATTATTTTCTGCCATACTCAATTTTTAAAATGATTGAAAGATTTATTTAGTTATTGTTGTTGTCTTCAGTGTAAAGGCTGATTTGAGGCAGGTCTCCATGCTACTCTATCCTGTGTGAGCCTCTTCATCTCCGAATAACTAACTGCTTACTTTATTCATCTCTTGCTCTCCCTCTACAATTTTATCCCCCCCCCCCTCCCCTCTTGCACACCACACGCGTGCCCCTCTCTCTCTCTCTCTCTCTCTCTCTCTCTCTCTCTCTCTCTCTCTCTTTCACTCCACCACATGGTGGTGATTCTTTGATGTCTCAGAATGTGTCCTGTCAGCTGCTCCCTTCTTGTGGTCAAGTTGTGCCACAAATTTTTTTTGTCTGTCCAGGTCTATTCAGTGTCTCCTCATTAGTTACATGATCTAGTCATCTGATCCTTGGTATTCTTCTGTAGTGCCACATTTTGAAAGCTGCTTCTCCTTTTGTCTAAGCTGTTTATTGTCCATGTTTCACTTCCATAAATGCTATGCTCCAGACATATACTTTCAGAAAAGACTCCATAACACTTAAGTCTATATTCGGCGTTAACAAATAGCATTCTTCAGAAGTCCTGTTCTTGCCATTACCAGTCTACATTTTATATCCTTTCTAGTTTGGCCATCACCAGTTCTTTTGCTGCCCAAATAGCAAAACTCATTTCCTAATCTGCTCCCCTTAGCATAACTTGATCTAATTCGACTACATTCCATTATCCTTGTTTTGCTTTTGTTGATGTTCATCTCATATCTTCCTTTCAAGACACTATCCGTTCCCTTCATCTGCTCTTCCATGTCCTTTGCTGTCTCTGACAGAATTACTATGTCAGCAGCAAACCTCAGGTTTCCATTTCTTCTCCCTGAACTTTAATTCGTACTCCAGATTATTCTCTGGTTTCCTTTACCGCTTGTTCAGTGTACATATTGTATAACATTGAGGATAGGTTATAACCCTATGTCACTCCCTTTTCAACCATTTTCTCCCTTCCATGCCCCTCGACTAATACAACTGCTGTCTAGTTTCTGTATAAGTTGAAAATAGCCTTTTGGTCCATGTATCTTACCACTGGTACCTTCAGAATTTCAAAGAAAGTATTCCAGTCAACATTGTCAAAAGCTTCCTCTAAGTCAACAAACGCTATAAACATTGGTTTACCTATCCTTAACCTATATTCCATGAGAACTTGCAGGGTCAGTATTGCCTTGCATGTTCCAAACTGATCTTCCCCAAGGTTGGCTGCTACCAGTTTTTCCGTTCATTTGTAAAGAATTCATGTTTGTATTGTGCCTCCATGACTTATTAAAAAACTGATAGTTCAGTAATTTTCACACCTGTCAGCATCTGCTTCCATTGTAATTGGAATTATGATATTCTTCTTGAAGTCTCTTACATCTTGTGCACTCCGGATGGAAGAGTTTTGTCATGGCTTGCTCTCCCAAGGCTATCAGTAGTTTTGACATAATATAGTCTCCTCCCAGGGACATGTTTCAACTTAGATCTTTCAGGGCTCTGTCAAATTATTCTCTCAGTATCATATCCCATCTCGTATTCAGCTATGTTCACTTCTCTTTACTGACTGAGGTGGCTCAAGTGATTAGCACCCTGGATTCACATTCAGAAGGACAACGGTTCAGAACAACGACAGGCCATCGCGCTTCAGGTTTTGTGTGATTTCCCTAAATTGCTTCAGGCAAATGCCTGGTTGGTCGCTTTAAAAGGGCACGGCTGACTTCCTTCAGCCCCTTCCCTAATACGATAGGACCGTTGACCTCACTGTTTGGTCCCCTCCCCTAAATCAACCTATCAACCAGCCACTTCCCTTTCCATAATATTGCCTGCAGGTTTCCTTCTCTTGTATAGACCCTCCATATACTCCTTTCAACTTTCCCTTTTTTGCCTAGGACTGGTTTTCCATTTGAGCTCTTGATATTCATACACCTGCTTCTCTTTTCTCTGAAGGCCTCTTTAATTTTCTTGTAAGTGGCGTCTATGTTTCCTCTAGTGAAATATGTTTCTATATCCTTAACATTTGTTCTGCTTAGCAATTTTGCACTTACTGTCAATGTGTTCTTTTAAATGTTTTTATTTAGTACAAAGTGCAATAAATATATTGTATACAGTACATCACAGCATACCTTATTATTGTTGTGGCCATCAGTCCAGAGACTGGTTTGATGCAGCTCTCCATGCTACTCTATCCTCTGCAAGCTTCTTCATCTCCCAGTACCTACTGTTTAGAATATTCATCTCTTTGTCTCCCTCTATGATTTTTACCCTTTACGCTGCCCTCCAATACTAAAAAGGTGATCCCTTGATGCCTCAGAACATGTCCTACCAACTGATCCCGTCGTCTAGTCAAGTTATGCCACACATTTCTCTTCTCCCCAATTCTGTTCAATACCTCCTCATTAGTTACGTGATCTACCCAACTAATCTTCAGTATTCTTCTGTAACACCACATTTCGAAAGCTTCTATTCTCTTCTTGTCTAAACTATTTATCATCATGTTTCACTTCCATACATGGCTACACTCCATACAAATACTTTCAGAAACGACTTCCTGACACATCTGTACTCGATGTTAACAAGTTTCTCTTCTTCAGTAACACTTTCCTTGCCATTGCTAATCTACATTTTCTATCTTCCCTACTTCGACCATCATCAGTTATTTTGCTCCCCAAATAGCAAAAATCATTTACTACTTTAAGTGTGTTATTTCCTAATCTAATTCCCTCAGCATCACCTGACTTAATTCGACTACATTCCATTATCCTCGTTTTGCTTTTGTTGATGTTCATCTTATATCCTCCTTTCAAGAGACTGTCCATACCGTTCAACTGCTCTTCCAGGTCCCTTGTTGTATCTGACAGAATTACAATGTCATCGGCGAATCTCAACGTATTTATTTCTCCTCCATGGGTTTTAATACCTACTCCGAATTTTTCTTTTGTTTCCTTTGCTGCTTGCTCAATATACAGATCGAATAACGTCGGGGATAGGCTACAAACCTGTCACACTCCCTTTCCCACCACTGCTTCCCTTTCATGCCCCTTGACTCTTATAACTGCCATCTGGTTTCTGTACAAATTGTAAATAGCCTTTCGCTTCCTGTATTTTACCCCTGCCACCTTTAGAATTTGAAAGAGAGTATTCCAGTCAACATTGTCAAAAGCCTTCTCTAAGTCTACAAATGCCAGAAACATAGGTTTGCCTTTCCTTAATCGATCTTCTAAGATAAGTCGTAGGGTCAGTATTGCCTCACATGTTCCAACATTTCTACGGAATCCGAACTGATCCTCCCCGAGGTCGGCTTCTACCAGTTTTTCCATTCGTCTGTAAATAATTCGCATTAGTATTTTGCAGCTGTGACTTATTAAACTGATAGTTTGGTAATTTTCACATCTGTCAACACTTGCTTTCTTTGGTATTGGAATTATTATTTTCTTCTTGAAATCTGAGGGTATTTCGCCTGTCTCGTACATCTTGCTCACCAGATGGTAGAGTTTTGTCAGGACTGGCTCTCCCAAGGCTGTCAGTAGTTCTAATGGAATGTTGTCTACTCCCGGAGCCTTGTTTCGACTTAGGTCTTTCAGTGCTCTGTCAAACTCTTCACACAGTATCATATCTCCCATTTCATCTTCATCTACATCCTCTTCCATTTCCATAATATTGTCCTCAAGTACATCACCCTTGTATCGACCCTCTATATACTCCTCCCACCTTTCTGCTTTCCCTCCTTTTCGTAGAACTGGGTTTCAATCTGAGCTCTTGATTTCATACAAGTGTTTCTCTTTTCTCCAAGGGTTTCTTCTATTTTCCTGTAGGCAGTATTTATGTTACCTTTAGTGATATGTTTCTACATCTGTACATCTGTCCTCTAGCCATCCCTGCTTAGCCATTTTGCACTTCCTGTCAATCTCATTTTTGAGACCTTTGTATTCCTTTTTGCCTGCTTCATTTACTGTATTTTTATATTGTCTCCTTTCATCAATTAAATTCAGTATTTCTTCTGTTACCCAAGGATTTCTGATAGCTGGTCGGCCGCTGTGGCCGGGCAGTTCTAGGCGCTTCAGTCTGGAACTGTGCTGCTGCTATGGTTGCAGGTTCCTAGGCTCTTCAGTCTGGAACTGTGCTGCTGCTATGGTTGCAGGTTTGAATCCTGCCTCGAACATGGATGTGTGTGTGACGTCCTTAGGTTAGTTAGGTTCAAGTAGTTCTAAGTTCTAGGGGGTCTGATGACCTCAGATGTTAAGTCCCATAGTGCTTAGAGCCGTTTGAACCATTTCTACTAGCCCTCGTCTTTTTACCTACTTGATCCTCTGCAGCCTTCACTATTTCATCCCTCAAAGTTACCCATTCTTCTTCTACTGTATTTCTTTCCCCCATTCCTGTCAATCGTTCCGTTATGCTCTCCCTGAAACTCTAAACAACTTCTGGTTTTTCAGTTTATCCAGGTCCCGTCTCCTTAAATTTCCACCTTAAAGAGACATTTTCAAGTGTTTTGGGAATTAATGCAGTCAGTCTCAAGTACATTTACTTGTTAATAGTAAAATAAACTGAACTGACTTATCCAGATAGTTATTGGTGTCCTGAAGTTTAACATGGACACCACACAGTAATGGGCTCATCATTTTTCATGTTAAGTCCTTTCCAGAGTTTAAAGAAGTAATTAATACCAAGAGGAAAAAAAGCATGGACTTAATGAAGATTAAACCCTAGAACTGTGTGTGACACTGATTTCACAAAAATAAATAAATAAATCTTTAACTAGTGACCTGCAGACATAAAACAAGAAATTGGGCACTCTGTAATAAGGTTAAATGGCAAACTATGAAATATGTTACTTGCCACTATCCACAAATTATTGAAATTCCATTACTCTTGTTACATGAACTATCAATATCTGTTCGAATTACACATCTATTCTCAGTTGAAGGAAGTAGTAGTTACTGTTTGGTAAGTGGTGTTGTCATCATTTAAATGCTAAGCAAACTAACAGAGAATTGTCAAGTATTTGGTGTAGTTGAGGAAGCTGAAACTCTTTTTCACCAAAACAGCAGTTTTCTTGCAAATTTTATTGTGTTCGCTTATAGCATGTGTGAACTAAAAATGATAAACTATTACTGAAAGACATTCTCTTAACTTGCAAATTTTAAAAAATAAAATATGAATTTATTGATAGCTACTTCCATCTGTTGATGTATACTTTCATTCATACCACACCCTTGAAAATTCCCCTTTCATAGTGGGAGCCATGGGACATGAATAGTGGTGAGTGGATCAGTGAAGCTTTTGCTTACTCTTAAATAAGTCTATGAAATGGATCAGCATATAACTACATCCATTGTCTTTACCTGACAGGACAAAGATTCGTTAAGAGTTATCCTTAGTGGGGGAGGGAGGGTATAAGAATGGAGCAACAGGAGATAGAACCAAAACTGACATCTGCTTGATGGAATAAAGGCCAGGATCTTCCTAACTACCCCTTTATCAATTGTAATCTCCCTCAAGGTTGTTCCAAAATTTATGTTATAGAATACAGAGTGAGCTGAAAATGCAAAACAAAATGAGAATAAAGTATAACAAATTGGTCAACTTATGAAAGATGATCACTTTCAAGAAAGCCATGGTAATGACCATTGTGAAAATAATGTAGTGGGGCCAAAATGATTCCTTCCTTTTGGATATTTACTGTTCTTTAAAAACAGGCTGTGTGAAAAATTGTGTGTACAGAATCCTGTAACAGTGCAACGACTATCAACCCTAGCAATGCCAAGAGGGGGCAGGGGTTGTATATGCCCACCTTCTGTAAAAATTGGAATCTAGTCATGTGTTTTATATTTTAGGAATTTAAGAAATTATTTGTTGTTTTGAATTAATGCTTCTACTAGACTCTGTAATTGTTTTCATTAAACCTAATTGAAATCTGAGTTGATGTGTAGAAGTAGATGTGACTTCTCATAACGAAAGTCGTATTAAATATTTTCAAGTTCTTGATCCTACTTAAACATCTATATCTCTCCAAAAATTATGTTCTTAATAAAGGTCAACAACAATTAATAAAATCTGCATTTTTATTATTTTTTTAGTGGTTATTATAAAGTACCTCCTCCTCCTTTGGTAGCATATGTTATTGAAAATGTTGCCAAGGGAGTACTAAAAGGTATTTTCAGACCCTGAATACTACTTACACGTTAATAAGTCTGTATTAATAAAAGTGAAACAGTAAACTGTGCATTTTTGTTCTCTTTTCTTTTAATTTCTGTGGTGGTCACAAAGTCAGCCCCTTCCCGCCACGCCCTACTGTCAGTAGTATACATCATGGAAAAGGCAGTGTTTGGTATCGCTAGTGTTAAGCAGTAAGTGTAGTTGTGATCTTTGGGGGGGGGGGGATTTCATTAGTTGCTTGGTTAGGAAGCTAGGTAATTATTTGCATCTTAAGTAGCTTAGACAATTTGTTTCTGTTTGAAATTAGTTGTGAAATTCTTTGCATCACTGTGTAGGTGCTCAAAAGATTATTATAGTTGAAGACCTCACTCTTCTATGTTCACAGTAAGGCTAAGTGGTGGATGGGGTAAATAATTTGCCTTTCTAGTATTTAATCTATGAATGTTACAGTTATTTTCAAACTGAGATAAATTTTTGACAACAAACTCAAAAGACACTCTATGTACTGAAAGGCACATCCAGCTGTTTAAAGAGCTCATACATTATGCTGAAATAGTGTGTGTGTGAAATATTTTGGGTTGAATTATTCTGGCAGGAGTTGAAGAATCACAGCACACATTATCTTTATCACACACACTTATGTGCAATAAACAAACATTTCTTTCATCAGCGACAATTTACCCCAAAACATGATGCTGTCAGACATTAGTGAATGAAAATAGGAAAAGACAAAATTGAGTATCAAATTCAAGATCTGATACCCAGTTAATTTTTTTTTCTTCATACAAACCCAAACATGTGTCAGCACACTTTGGTTTGTATAAAAAAACAGTTCTTGGATGACAGGCAGACCCAGGCCCAGTAATTTTTATGTGCAAACATGGCTATTACAAGAGCATCGAAACCAAACAATGAATGATATTACCCATATTGCAAAACTTTCAGAGCTTAGATGTGTGTGTGTGTGTGTGTGTGTATATATATATATATATATATATATATATATATATATACAAAGATGATGTGACTTACCAAATGAAAGTGCTGGCAGGTCGACAGACACACAAACATACACACAAAATTCAAGCTTTCGCAACAAACTGTTGCCTCATCAGGAAAGAAGGAAGGAGAGGGAAAGATGAAAGGATGTGGGTTTTAAGGGAGAGGGTGAGGAGTCATTCCAATCCCGGGAGTGGAAAGACTTACCTTAGGGGGAAAAAAGTCGGGTATACACTCGCACACACACACATATCCACCCACACATATACAGACACAAGCAGACATATTTAAATATGTCTGCTTGTGTCTGTATATGTGTGGACTCGCACACACACACACACACACACACACACACACACACACACACACACACACACACACACACACATCCATCCACACATATACAGACACAAGCAGACATATTTAAATATGTCTGCTTGTGTCTGTATATGTGTGGATGGATATGTGTGTGTGTGCGAGTGTATACCCGTCCTTTTTTCCCCCTAAGGTAAGTCTTTCCGCTCCTGCCCGGGATTAGAATGACTCCTCACCCTCTCCCTTAAAACCCACATTCTTTCATCTTTCCCTCTCCTTCCTTCTTTCCTGATGAGGCAACAGTTCGTTGCGAAAGCTTGAATTTTGTGTGTATGTTTGTGTTTGTTTGTGTGTCTGTCGACCTGCCAGCACTTTCATTTGGTAAGTCACATCATCTTTGTTTTTAGATATATATTTCCTACGTGGAATGTTTCCCTCTATTTTTATATATATATATATATATATATATATATATATATATATATATATATATATATATATATATATATATATATATATATATATATATATATAATGGAAGGAAACATTCCACGTGGGAAAAATTATATATAAAAACAAAGATGAGGTGACTTACCGAACAAAAGCGCTGGCAGGTCAATAGACACACAAACAAACACAAACATACACACAAAATTCAAGCTTTCACAACAAACTGTTGCCTCATCAGGAAAGAGGGAAGGAGAGGGGAAGACGAAAGGAAGTGGGTTTTAAGGGATGGATATGTGCGTGTGTGCGAGTGTATACCTGTCCTTTTTTCCCCCTAAGGTAAGTCTTTCAGCTCCCGGGATTGGAATGACTCCTTACCCTCTCCCTTAAAACCCACTTCCTTTCGTCTTCCCCTCTCCTTCCCTCTTTCCTGATGAGGCAACAGTTTGTTGCGAAAGCTTGAATTTTGTGTGTATGTTTGTGTGTCTATCGACCTGCCAGCGCTTTTGTTCGGTAAGTCACCTCATCTTTGTTTTTATATATAATTTTTCCCACGTGGAATGTTTCCTTCCATTTTATATATATATGTGTGTGTCGGGGGGGGGGGGGGGGGGGTCGTGAGGTGAAGCCAGGCCCAGTCACGTCAGATCATTAAGACAAAAAGGGAAAAGGTACATCCCAGAACAGAGTGGTGAGCCAAACGGCTCAGTTAACTTGCATTTGTGGGGAGCAGAGTACAAATCGCCATTCCACCATTCAGACTTAGCCACACTGTGGTTTCCTCTAACCAATTAAGGCAAATGCTGGGATAATTGGTTTGAAAAGGATGCATCAATATTCTTCCTATTTGTTGCCCAGAACTCTGTACTCTCCATCTGTAATGAAAAGGCATTGATTGGACATTAAACCACAATTTCTTTATTTTTATTAAGAAGAAGAATACTTTGACATCACGTGTAAATTTAGATGTTTAAGAAGTCAATAGACATTAGGTTGAGGAAGTTATTTCTGGAATTATTTTTTTTTTGTAGTGAGCCTTACATAGTTGTATTTAGTGTTAAGACAGGTTTGATGCGTCTCTCAATACTAGAATTTCTATATATAATTACTGCAAACTGAATCTGATTGCTGTAGTCAAGCTTTGGTGCCTTTCTACAACTTCTCCCGCCCCCTTACCTTCCATCCTTCCCTAGATTACAAAATTGGTGATTCTATGATGTCCCAGTGGCGTCCTGTCAACTAATCTCTTCTTTCAATTAAATTGTGACATACATTTCTTTTCAATCCAGTATCATCTAATTAGTTACCTGATTTAACCTCCTAATCTTCAGCATTCTTCTGTAACACAATACTTCAAGAGCTTCTGTTCTCTTCTCATCTGTACATCGTCTGTTGTCAGTTATTTTTCTCCCTAAACAGTAAAATTCTGGTACTATCATATTGCCTCATTTCATGATGTAAACCTGTCAGCATATTCTGAATTAATTGGGCTACACTCTTCCCTTTTCCCCTATTTTCTGAGTACATCATTAGCCCTCTTGTCCCAGTACATCATCGCCCCTCTCTTCCATGTCTGCCCAACCCATTTCTCCCAAAACAACCCACAAACCAGTTAGCAGTGATAAATCTTAGAATTGTGCCCCCTGACAGCAACTGGTGGCCATCAATTCTGCTCTTTATTACTTCAGCTGCTCTAGGTCACCCACACCAGGGTTATTGAGTATTGTGTGTGAATTTACAGTTGTGGATTGCTACAATAGTTTAGATAGTTGGTTAATTCAGGAAGAACTGAAATCTATGACTGAGGGGGAGGGTTGGAGAGGGTAGATAAAGAGAGTAGATAAACATCTTGTTTCATTTCAAAATAATGAATGTCACTTCTTATTGTAGAGCACATTAGCAACAAAAAACTATTATAGAATAACTGATAACTCGAGAAAAATGTAATTTTATATATTTTTATGTATTATTCTTCAAGTCACTGTACTGCACAGCCCAGAGGGTATGGAGCAGGGCAATATAATTTTACCTTCTCTGTATTTCACTTGCAGATCATGTACAGGAAGAATGACAGTCAGCACACCTTCTTTATGAAAACTTGCATTTCTGTAGTTTTTGTTGTGCTTATTACTCAGATGTATGTGGAAAGAATATTACTCATTGTGGAATATGCACTCCTCGAATTTTGTGATCAAACCTTTACTTGACAAACAGATGTCTATTCTGTAGTCGCTCACACGTGAGATTGCCGAGCATTTAAGTGCTGCTCTTACACAAACTAAAGAAACTCATGACAAATTGAGGAGTTCCTCTTTGAATGTTGTTTCTTTCTACTGTTAATCAAATTTGGTAAGAAATCAACATGACTTCACTATTATTATCCTCAAACCACTGTAGCACGGTTCTGGCCTTGTGATGTGGGTTGTTATTCTTTTCGAAGATTTCACTGTTTTTGGAAATGACATCGAGTGTGAGAGGATAAAAATGATTTGCAATGATGTTCATGTAGTCTACATTGTCGTGGTGCCTTCTGTTACTGCCACAGGTACTATGGAAGCCCAGGTGAATGTGTCTCACAGCATAATACTGTCCCTAGAGGCCCGCATCTGAAGCACAGCTGTTTGCTCAGAAACCATTGACTTGTTATGAGAAACCTGATTCACTTGACCAGGTGACTCTTTCCCATTGATCCACTGTTTATTCACGATGATATCATGCCCACTGCCCTAGTAATTGATGATGTTAGTGAGTAAGTGATGATGTCAGTGAGTGAACGTGAGAACACTCCAGCCTCCACGCACTGTGGTGAGATATGTACATCAGATACCTTGTTGCCTACTCGTACTTTCACCATCCTTCAACCTCTGTCCACAGAAGATCACAACAGTAGCACACGAGCAGCTGACCAGCTTTGCTGTGTCTGAGATGCTCTTTCTCGGGTGCCGAGCTGTAACAATCTACCCTTTGCCAAAGTTGCTTATATCAATGGATTTCCCCATTTTTGACATGCAGATCCATTAGAATTATTGCCTGTTCATCTTTGCTCTGCTTACATACTTTTCTTTCCACTCTAGGTACCTGCGACATTGCAGGCAGTGGTCATAATATAGTAACTCACCAATGTATAAGGTTCTTTTGAATTTTTAAAATTTTACTACCATTACTTACATTTTGTGTGGCTCAGTGATATAGTGCCAGACTACAAATCCAAATGTCTTGGGTTCAATCCCCAGTCAATACTACGATTTTTTTGTGTGATTTATGACTTCTTTCATCTCTCATTATGTTTGTTGAGGTGAATGTACGAAGTGCACCAGGGTTCAGAATGCATATTAAACTGTAGGTCTCACTATAATTGGCTGCTAAGTCAGTTTAAAGGTCGGGGGAAGGCAACTATGCACAACTTCCAGCAGAACTGTGCTTGGTAAAGCACTGTGGTGTTCAAACCAATCTTTCCTATTTTAGTGCTATTTCCTCAAAATCTTATAAGAGTTAGTTTTGTTTTGTCATTGTTGGTAAGATGATGTAAAATTTGGTTATTATCCTGTATGGTAACTTCTTTGGTGTCGTCATATAGTCATTCTAACATTAGTGTTTGTTGTAGTAGTTGTTCTTGTGGTCTTCAGTTCAAAAGCTGATTTGATGCAGCTTTCCATGCAACTTTATCCTGTGGGAGTTTCTTCATCTGTGAATGAAAACTGCATCCTATGTCCTGAATCTGCTTACTGTATTCAGATCTTGGTCTCCTTTTACGATTTTTACTATCCACACATCCCTTTTGATGCTAAACTGGTGATCCCTTGATGTCTCAGAATGTGTCTTATCAATTGATTACCTCTTTTAGTCAAGCTGTGCCACAAATTTCTTTTCTCCCCATTTCTGTTCAGTACTTCTTCATTAGCTAGGTAATCTACCCATCCAATCTGCAGCATTTTTCTGTAGCATCATATTTCAAAAGCTTTTATTTTTTTCTTGTCTAAACTTTTTATTGTCCATGTTTCACTTCCAAACATTGCTACACTTCTTCAAATATCATCAGAAAAGACTTCTCAACACTTAAATCAATATTCAATGTTAACAAATTTCTCTTCTTCAGAAATGGTTTTCCTGCCATCGGCAGTCTACATTTCTTATCCTCTTCACACCGACCATCATCCATTATTTTGCTGCCCAAATAGCAAAACCTATCTATTACTTTAAGTAGCTTATTTTCTAATTTAATTCCCTTAGCATCACCTGATTTGATTGTATTACTTTCCGTTGTCCATGTCTTGCCCTTGTTAATATTCATTCTATATTCTCCTTTCAAGACAGTGTCCATTCAATTCAGTAGCTCTTCCAGGTCTTGGCTGTCTCTGACAGAATAATAATGTCATTGGCAAACCTCAAAGTTTTTTATTTCTTGTCTCTGAACTTTAAATTCTACTCCAAATTTTGCTCAGTGCACAGATTCAATAACATTGGCAATAGGCTAAAACCCTATCTCACTCCTTTCTCAACACTACTTCACTTTCATGCCCCTCGACTAATATAACTGTTGCCTGGTTTCTGTAAAAGTTGTAAGTAGGCTTTCTCTCCGTGTGTTTTACCCCTGCTACCTTCAGAATTTCAAAGGGAGTATTCCAGTCAACATTGTCAAAAGCTTTCTCTAAGTCTACATATGCAATATACATAGATTTGCCTTTCCTTAACCTATCTTCTATGAGAAGTTGTGGAATCAGTATTGCTTCGCGTGTTCGTACCTTTCTCCAGAATCCAATGTGATCTTCCCCAAGGTCAGCTTTTACCAGTTTTCCATTCTTCTGTAGAGAATTTGTATTAGTATTTTGCAACCATGTTTCATTAAACTGATAGTTTGATACTGTTCTCACCTTTCAGCACTTGCTTCTTTGGAATTGCTATTATTGACATTATTCTTGATCCCTGAGGCTATTTTGCCTTTCTCATACATCTCGCACAGTAGGTGGAAGAGATTTGTCATTGCTGGCTCTCCCAAAGCTATGAGTAGTTCTAACGGATTATTTTCTACTCTAAGGACCTTGTTTCAACTTAATTCTTTCAGTGCTCTGTCACATTCTTCAGGCAGGATCATATCTTCCATCTCATCTCCATCTATGTCCTCTTTCATTTCCATACATCTACCTTGTATAGACCCTCTATAACATATAACATCTCTTTTGTGTAGATCCTCTATGCGCCTTCCACCCTTCAGCTGTCTGTTTTTTGTTTAGTACTGGTTCTCCATCTGAGCTCTTGATATTCCTGTAGGCAGTGTCTGTCCTTCCCCTAAAGACATATACTTCCAAATCCATACATTTGTCATCTAGGCATTCGTGCTTAGCCATTTTGCACTTCCTGTCAATTTCATTTTCTAGACATTAATATTCCCTTTCATGGACTTAATTTGCTCCAGTTTTATATTTTATCCTTTCATAAATTAAATTCAATATGTCCTTCTATATCTAAGGATTCAACTAGGCCTTGTCTTTTTACTATTCGATCCCTAGCCACTTTCACTAATTCGTCTCTTAAAGCTACCTATTCATTTACTACCACATTCCTTTCCCCTGTTCTAGTCAACTGTTGCCTAATGCTCCCTCTGAAACTCTCAGCAACTTCTGGTTCTTTCAACTTATCCAGGTCTCATCTCCTTAATTTCCTACCTTTCTCCAGTTTCTTCAATTTTAATCTACAGTTCATAACCAATAAATTATGATCAGAGTCCACATCTGCCCCTGGAAATGTTTTACAATTTAAAACCTGGTTCCTAAATCTCTGCTTTACCATTATACGAGGGATGCCCAGAAAGTAATGCACTATATTTTTTTTTTCTTCAACAATTCTCTATTGAACATAATGAGAATTTCACACACAAAAAAAGGGCATGTATGCCCTGTACGGACCAATCCTTGTCCTGGTGGCAGAGCCAGTGCTTCACTGTGTGAATCACCACCTCATTGTCCTCAAAATGTCTTCCATGAATGGCATCCTTTAATGGCCCAAACAAGTGGAAGTCCGAGGAGGCTAGCTCAGGTGTGAGAGCCATGGATGGTCTCCCCAACACCTGCAAATCGTGGAGCTCCACCGAATCGCCTTCTGATGACCTCACCCTCCATGTCCAGCACCTAACTCTACTTCTGTTGACAGCAGATGCTCCATAGACATTGCACAAGTGTTTGTGAATATTCCTCACAGTTTCTTTCTCTGCAATGAGACATTCAATGACGGCACATTGTTTGTAATATGCATTACTACAGATGCTAATTGAAACTGTCCTGCAGCTACGCTATCTGTCAGAAGTGACAGAAACTTGTCGCGCTCACTCAGGAGATTTCATATAATATGTAAGTAATGTTTCACATTTGACATTTGTAGCAGTGTTTTCGGCTGAAAGGGGGGGGGGGGGGGGGGAGGAGGAATGCGCCCTCATACAATCAATCTGAAACCTTATGGTGTCTCCAGGTCTCTTCCACATATACAGCCTTCTTTCATAGTACCTAAACCAAGGGTGTGTGATGATCATGCTCTGTACAAAATTGCACCACATGGCTTCCTCTTTCATTCCTTCCGCCCCCTTCCATATTCACTTACTATTTTTCCTCCTCTTTCGTTTTATACTCTCAAATTCTGGTTGCCCATCACAACTAAATTTTCATCTCCCTTAACTATCTGAATAAATTCTTTTATCTCTTCAACTTCTTCATCTTTGGAGCTAGTTTTCATATAAACTTGTACTACTGTGGTGGGTGTGGGTTTTGTGTCTATCTTGGCTGCAATGATGGTGTTCAGTGTGCTGTTCATAGCAGCTTATCCACATTCCTATTTTCTTAATTCATTATTAAACCCACTCCTGCATTACCTCTATGTTATTTTGTATTTACAGTTCTGTATTCATGTGACCAGAAATCATGTTCTTCCTGCCACCTAACTTCACTAATCCCAACTGTATCTAACTTCAACCTGTCCACTTCATTTTTTAAATTTTCTAATCTACCTACCCAATTAAGGATATCTAACATTCCACATTCCAACGTGTAGAATGCCAGATCTATTTCTCCTGATGACTACATCCTCCTGAGTAGTCCTCGCCTGGAGAACCAAATGGGGAGCCATTCTACCTCCAGTATATTTTACCCAAGGGGATGCCACCATCATTTAACCGTACAGTAGAGCTCCATGCCCTCGGGAAAAATTATGTCTGTAGTTTCCCCTTGCTTTCAGCTGTTCGCAGTATCAGCACAGCAAGCCCATTTTGTTGACGTTACAAGGCCAGATCAGTCCAATCATCCAGACTGTTGCGCCTGCTGCTACTGAAATGCCTGCTGCCCCTGTTCAGGAACCACACATTTGTCTGGCCTATCAAAAGATACCCCTCCAATGTTGTGGCACCTGTCATGGTTCACTTCGAGAGTAGTAATGAGTCTTGCATGTAGAATAGCAATTAGGAGAGTTAGTAGTTGGTTTAGTTGTTCTCAGTGTGCATGGATGGTAACTGTTTCTTTGTCAAAATTGATGTTAATAATGCAAAATTTGTGTTTTTAGCAGGGACATGAATTGGCTGTGGCATTCTTGGAATGGTCACTTCACACTAAGAACTTTGGAGATGAACTGCTGTTCCTGCTGAGACCATTATATGATTAATGGAACTAGCATGTAAGCAAAATTATATTTACTATTATTGATTGTGTTTGAGACTTAGTGATATTGTATTTTAAATTACAGTATTTTGAAAAGGATAGATTGCTACTCATGTGTAGTGGAGATGTTGAGTTGCAGACAGACACAACAAAAAGACTGCTAAACGAAAACTGTTTGTAGAAATTAAATTAAGTATTTTTTGCCATCTTGGGCATAGAAAGTTTTTTACCAACTAAAACAGATCACTCCTTTCATTACCATCAAAGTGCTTTATTTATTACTCTTCAAAATGTGAGGCTGGCATCAGTTTCAGCATGCTTTCTGAATGGTAGCTGCTTTTGGATATGTTTTCTGCACCAGTTGTGTTGTTATTGAGTGTTCTCCAGTCACAGCTGCATGGAAATCTCAGATAACCAATCTTACTCTAATTTGTTGGGAATAATTTTACATCTGTAAATATATGAAATAATTTCCTGTGTGTAGTAAGCATGGGTTGAAATTAATCTTCAACTACATCAAGGTGGGAAAAAAGTGTGCTTACTGGATTTGAGGCTGAAAACAGATTGGGGGGAAATAACCATTGCAAATTCTTGGTTCTAGGGTATATGTTGTTTGCAGATATTTGATTTATTGAAATAAATGCACTTTTGATCACGTAATAATTATTAGCTGATATGCTATTTTTATTTTGTTTCGGAATTTATTTGCACAATAATATAATTTTTCAATGAATCATCCATTTTTTGAGGCATATCAAACCACTGTAAACAACAAAAAATTTTGATAACTGAGAAACTTTAACATTCTTTTGTTTAAAGCTTTGGTGACATAGTAAACATTTTTGATGCCTCAGAAATGATACAGGATTACGAGAACATCCTAGTCCATCCTTATGCCACTCCCAATCCCAATCCCTTGCCACAAAAATCATATCCGTATGGAAGACCCAGATGCAAGACCTGCCCAATCCCCCCACCCTGCACTTCCCATACCAGTCCTATCAGAGGTTTATCCTGTCACATCAGAGGCTGGGCCACCTGTGAAATCAGCCATGTCATATACCAGCTCAGCTGCAATCATTGCACAGCTTTTTATATTGGTATGAGTACCAACTAGCTGTCCACAAAAATGAATGGCCACTGCCAGACTGTGGTCAAGAGCATGGTAAACCATCCTGTGGCACAACATGGAACTGTACATAACATGCATAACAGGCTTGAATTTTATGACTGCTTCACAACATGGGCCATCTGGATTCGTCCCTTTGCCACCAACTTTTCGTAACTGCGCTGATGGAAGTTATCCTTCCAACAAACTCTCTGCTCCCAAAAACATCCCAGCCTCAACCTAACACCACCTCCCTGTTCACGTCCCCTCACCCTCATTGTGTGCCGTCCTCTGCCAACACACCCACCTGCCTTTCTCCTTCCCTGCTTCTCTCCCTTTCTCTTTTCAGCCCCCCCCCCCCCTCGCTCTCCCCCTCCCCATCACAAACTCCCTGCTTCACAGCCTCCCGAAACAGTGCCTGACAGTCTTGTCATGCCTGTATCTGGTACCTTCATGCTTCGCTAGACAGCACTCTTCTCTGCCCCCAACCATCCCTTGCCCTTCCCCTCCCCACTCCATATTGCTGCTTTTGTCCAACATGCCACTTGCATTCTGGTCCTAGCTGCCAGAGGCGGTAGTCATGTGCGCATGAGGTATGCATGCTTGCATGAATGTGTGTGTTTTCTTTTCTGAAGAAGGCTGTGACTGAAAGCTAACTGCATAACAGTCTTCTTTGTGCCTGTCTGCAACTCAGTGTGCCCTCTTTACTGTTAAATGGTGAATATCAGAGCAATCTGTCCTTTCCCTGATTTTGTTGATATTCCAACCTGGAATTTCCAGTGTTTGATTGCTCCTAAGTTACTTAAGTGCTACTAGGACCTTTTATTTCTCTCTCTCTCTCTCCCTCTCCCTCTCTATCCCCCCCCTCTCTCTCTCTCTCTCTCTCTCTCTCTCTCTCTCTCTCTCTCTCTCTCTCTCCCCCCCTCCCTCCCTCTCCCCCCACCCTCCCTCCCTCCCCCACCCTCCCCCCTCCCCCACTCCCACCGTCCCCCCCTCCCCCACCCCCACCCCCACCCCCTCTCCCTCTTCTTGCTAGATACTATTTGCAAAATTGTGAGTCACGAATGCTAAGCTGGTACTTCAACCGTGGTGTCTTGGTATGCATCAGTAACAGTGTGTGACAAACACTGGTAGTGGGAAGTATGCAAGTTAAAACTTCTCAGATTATTGTTCAGAAAAATCTTGAGTACTCTTATACCCCAGTCTTGCCTCCAAAGTTTACATGTTCACAATGGCAGCCACTGTCGTACAGGGAGAGGTGTTTATTATTGGCTGTGTACTGAAATGCTGAAAACACACTTTGCTAGTTATAGTGTGGTGTGTGCTGTAAGGTCCGGGTGTGGAAAATGTGCATTTTTTTAGGGGTGTGTGATATACTGACAGTCAGCAAAGTTTTGCAGAATATATTTATATCACAAGTGGATCTGTAGTGTAGTGCAAATGTATGCATTCAAAAGACAGCATATTTAATCTTATCATTATTCAGGAGAAAAATGAAATTGAAATTGAAATTGATCTGAAGATATAATGCAGACACTTCAATGTATCAGTTCTAACGCTTTAGACGACAAGAAGCGATGTGGAGCTGGTTTGCAAACTTCCCACCTCTCTCCCATAGGTTGACTTACTTGGTATGCTCAGCCGATCTTCTTCTCTGGATAGCTGGCCATGTCAATCTCCAAAAACTTCTTCTCCGAAGAATAATGCTGGTTAAGGGAATTTATCAGACTGTCTCTCTGCTCTTGAAATAATTTGGTACTCGAAGAATACCTTTACTTCAGTCATGATACATTTCAACTTCCACAAAAAACCAATTCACCACCTCTCATATAAATATTCGAACTCGTGCAAGTCAACCAAGTTGTCAAACATTAGACTCTTATTAGGATACATTTACAACAGGGTTGGTTTAATAATCACCAGAAAATATGAACATGTCTTTCTTCTAGCAAGTCCAACACATGAATTACTTAAAAGTCTAATCTAATTTCTTCATTTGTTCTTAACAATCATCATAGTTACTAAACCAGCAAAGAATAGCATAGGCTCTTCTCTACACATACACTGAAACTGTGGATCGTACAGCAGGTACTTGTTGGCAGCCATTCGGCTGCCACATCCACATTTTGCTCGTGACTATTTTTAGACCTGCACGCAAAAACATGCAATGCACAGTAGGTCTGATTCATCTCTCTCACACTTCTATATAAAATATTGTGGGTTCGAGATGGAGGAAGGCCAAGTGGTTCTAGAATTTACACGGAAATTCTCGAAGCACTACACAGTGTTACGTGGGGGAGATTTTGCATTATAGTTGCCAAGATACCAGAATTATTGTGTTTATGAGACTGCCACTGTCGGCCAAAACAGTGCGCTGTAGCATTTATTAAAAGCCTTTTGTACTCTCCTTTGCTTTATTGTGTGTGGGGAGGGGGGGGGGGGGTGGAGTGGGGGGGGGGGGAGATTGCGGTTTTTTTAATGTGACTGAAGAGAGTAATCGTGATCCTTGATAGGGTTAGAGTGTGACACTTGCAACACGAGAAGGGATCAGTGAGCTGTATGATCATTTTTGTCAATTCTGCTTTCTCAGGATCACAGAAGACGGCAGTAGGCTGCCAGTGCTGTGAGAGAGGGGCTAGACTTGTTGCCCCGTTCTGCTCCTCTCGTCTTGGGAAGACTTAAGTTTTCATTTGTTTATGCCTGAGGTCAACTGCCATTTTATAGTGTCTGAAAAGATGAACCATTGTCAACTCTCTCTCTCTCTCTCTCTCTCTCTCTCTCTCTCTCTCTCTCTCTCTCTCTGTGTGTGTGTGTGTGTGTGTGTGTGTGTGTGTGTGTGTGTGTGTGTGTGTGGGTGTGTGTTGTATCAGGTATTAATTAACTGGAGAAGTCCACTTGATTGAATCTGTTCCGTTTGAGGTCCGTTCCTACCTCCCTGAACCATTTGTTGAAAACTTTAAGTCTGCTGTCAGGTATGTTAAAAATCTATTTTATCAGCCTCTTCTCATCCATCCTAAACATGTGTCCATAAAATTAACAAAATTTTAATCTTTGTTTTGTAATTGACTCAATCAGCATTCCAGGTTCCCTGTACAGTTCTTCTCTTTCTCATAATCTGTACTTTCTGTTCACGACCACTTATATTACAGAGGATCCTCCTCTTGGATTTCTGTTAGTCCTAAATTCCTGTCATTCTAGGAAGTGATTTATAATGTGAGTGTTTAATGTAGTAATATTCAAGTATTATGATTCATTTGATTTTTTCCTTCTATTTCAGATGAAAGAGCAACTCCCCGCATTTCTCCTACGCCTGGGATGATATCGGCATGTCAAATTTCAGTGCAAATGGACTGAATGCTTGGAGGTTGACAAGGCGCGAGTCTCGTCTGTTTCCTCCAGATTCACTGAAATTTCATTCGTTTGTTGTGGAAACTGGCTCGAAGCTGCGATGTGGGAGGAAGGATAGTCCACAGGCGAGGAAGGGTAGGCGGTCTGCTGGCGAAGAGTCGGCTGCCAGGCAGCTGACTTATTGCTGCTGCCACGTCGAGAACAGTGACATCACCTCTGCGGTGAAGTTCCGCTCGGGCAGCCCCACCTGCGTCCCAGACTGTGGCTGCTGCTTGGAAGAGACTTGTGACGAAACCGTAGGCTCGGCAGCTTTTGTGCCCGAAAAAGACCACCAGGTGCGTCAGATCCGTTGTGCCATGAAAAGACGGGCTAGTAGTGATCCGCGCCCTAGGAAGGTTGCGAAGGTGTCCGTTCGGCAATTGGCTGTTACCAACAAACGGAATTCTGTAAATACAAAAGGAATAACACAATTACAGCCATCAGTTATTAAAGACAGTGATGTGGCAATTTCCAGTAACTCTCTTTCTTCGCAACCTCGTGACCAGAAGACAGGAAAGGGAAAACTTTCTGCTGAACGGTTGCCTCTGTTCTGGAAGCCTTCTGTGCAACTCCAGCGACTTCCTGCTGAAATCGTCAAGTGCTACTTGTCCAGACCGACTGTCGTGTTGTCGAGGTTACCCGATAACCTATTTCAGTGCCAAGAGGTTTCTTCTAAAGAGGTAATTTAATTTTTTGTTTTTCTTTATTTAGGTCTTTTTTTTGTACATTCCTCAGGTTATGTTCATGACTTTTCACCATAGTGTGGAATATACAAAAGGTCCACAAATAAGATACATTTTCTCTGTGGAAAAGAGCTACACGTTGGCCATATAGAAAAGGCCCTGTAAGTAGTCAAACTTGTTTGTCAAAATTGCTGTTGCCTAACCCAGAGTTTGTCAAACATAAGTGCTGGTGAACCAACGAAGTTTGTCAAATTTAACCTCAGTTTTGAAGCAGCTGTCAGACTGCACACATTGTGTTACAAAGTATTGTGACACTAGTGAAAATGGCTTCCATTGCAGACAAAGAATTTCTTCCATTTGACTTAAGCATTTGTATAATGAAGGAAAAGAAAGCAAAATGTTGGTCCAGGGAATGGCTGTAACTGAGAGATAAATATACCACGAAATTCTACTGAAGGAAATCGTACATTCAAAACCTGACGATACAATTACATCAACTTTCTCCCAGTAAGCAGTCAAACTTTAGTAATTGGTGACAGTTACTGCGCACTCACATTGAAAAAGCAAGACACAGTTATGTAAAAATTTATCTTCTTCTGTTTTGGTCCTCTAATTAAAGTTAATTAATGTTCCGCGATGTGGGAACACATACATTGTCCATAGAAGAACCAGAAAGCTTCAACATTTTTTGTTTTATTTTACTCCCACTTCTTAGTTGTGTGTAAAACATTAATTCTCTTTAGTCTTCCTGCATCATACATGCCTGGGAAAGACGCAGCATGTCTACCATTTTGGTAACTGCCAGTGCTCTTTTGTTTTTATCCGCATATGGTGAGATAAATTGAAATAAAAACTGTTTCTCACAAAAATTGCACTGCGAAACATCGATGCAACCAATGTCCACTGGTCAAAATTTCTCTCGAGCACCACAAATTCAGTTTATGTTTGACAAATATGTCAAACAATACGACACACTGCTAAATAATTAGACAAACAAGTGATATTTTACAAATTGATTGACACTTCACAGGGATCTTAACTGGATATTTTGTTTTAATCTTAATCAGCAATAAAATTTGATAAAAATAACCGAACCATCTACATACTTTCATTATTTTTGTTTTCGAGATATAAAGCCATGTCTGAGGCATATTTAAGTGCCTTACATTTCAGCTCCTAGTTGGAGATGTCGTCTGTGGCTATAAGAGCAGTTTCAAATTTAAACAACTCAGTGAGCTAAACTGTTTATACATGTCCACCATGGTATAAACATTTCAGCTTGCTGAGCTTGTTCGAGTTCAGAACTGCGATCTGAGTTGTAGCTTCTGATGATGTCTCCAGCATTAGGAGTTGTAATGTAAGGTACTTAAATATGCTTCAGACCATGGTCTTCTGCCCGTGAAACAAATATCATTGAGGGCACAAATACAGAATGTGAAAGTCTGTATGATATACATAATGCATGCTCAGAAATTCATGTATAAAGGAGAAAGAGTTGCAAAGTCTATAAAACTTTCATTATCTGCCAGCACATTTAATTCACATAGGAGGTGCTCAAATGTTTCTATGGCTGTATACTTTACCCCATTCTGTGCAAGAGTAAGGGTAAGTTGCAGTTAATGGAGACTATTTCTTGTTTTTTGTATGATATTGATTTTGTGTCATCACCACCATCACCATTGTCATCACCATGATTTAGGTAAATTGCTAATTTTACTGGTCTGACAAGTCAGTCTGTAGTAAATTGTACTTAGGACTTTGCTTTTTGAGTTTCATTAGCTCTTTTAATTTCCTCACAAAAACATATGTATTTTTTTCTCCTATTAAGAGACTACTCTTGACATATAGATGTCTTATTTTTTTATTTGGAACAAAAGAAGTCACTAAAAAGAAGGTGAAACTTTAGCCATTCATGCTCTAAGCTTGTAGTGTGTGTTGGTAATGTCTGTCGCAAGCATTCGTGGGAAGTTATGGTGGTGGAACAGGTGATTGTGTAGCCAGTGCTGTAACAATATTTTTATTTTGACCGAGGGAGAATATTAGGTATTTAATTTAATGGAAACCTTAATGTACTATGTGCTAGAGGGCGATCAAACTGAATTTTTATTTGCAGAGGCAGATACACTCTTAACACCTAATCAATATTTTATCCCAAATCTCATTCTCTGGTTTTGCCACTTCAGGAGTTTCTGTTGCTGAAACATAGACTTCCAGCTAGCTATACTACAGATCAGTCTGCTCCACTAAGTCTAAGGATGGAAGTTATCTTCCATCCTAACGTAGACCTCAGGCTGTGCTACAGATGAATCTGTCACTACATAATAGATTCCACATATACAATGAAATCATTACGTCAATATAGATATTTGCAGCGCTTTTGTAATATCATCAAAAGAAACCCCTGTAAATGGCAAAGCAGAAAACGGTCATTTTGGAAGATGCGATTGCCATCGAGCTTGAAGCGATGAAGGTGTTCTGCAATAATGTTCACATAGTCAGCAGCTATTGTGGTGCCTTAGATTCCTACCAGAGGTCATCCAGAAGCCCAGATGAATGCCCCCGATAGCACAGTACTATCACAGTCTAATAAATACAGTCACGATGTACTCGAAGTACTCTGGTGAAAAAGTTGTTTCCATTTGACAGCTGGAGTGACACTGGCTCTTCAAGTGGTAAGGGAACAGTCAGTCAGATGCATTGTACAGGTAATGTTTGTTTTTAATTATTTTTACTTAATTAACAAAATAATTGTTATATTCTTATCTTCCATGTGTTAGTAAATTCCCAAGAGATGTGAATTCTCTTGAAATAAATCTAAGAACTGCCAGATCACACTGATTCAATGCTACATGCTACAACTTACTCATGAGGAAATACTTTGAATACCTGTATATTTGCAGCTGACTCCACTGAAACCAAGACAATTCACACACAAATTTCTTGGATGAGAAGCAGCAGACAGTATTTTTGCTGTTGCCTGTTGTTGTTATGATAGGCACTGGTACATTAAATAATAAAGGTATTACATTGCATATAGGTTTCCTACCTCCCACATTCACTGATTTGGCTGAAAGTGTAGCAAACAAATTTCTCAATTGTTGGATATATATGTAGTGTCTTTCTGCAAAAGATCAGGTCTTTGTAGTTTACTAGAAATTTTTTGTTATTAAAGGAAAACGACATTATTGAATAAATATCTGTACATTGCAAGAGAACTGTAAATAAACTGTCCTTAAATGTTCCATTTCGTACCTCCCAGGATCTCTAGAAACTAAAAAAATAACAAACGTGGTGTTCTTTTTGGTTAGTGTTGACCCTTATGGCTGTACATATGCTCTTTATTGTAAAAACTAAGTTACAAACTAAAATAAACATTAGCATTCGCACTCATCCGATATCATACTCAGGAGTGTCACTTCCTGGCCACTTGGGGTGCTGCTATCATTGTGGTATAACAAGAAGTACTATTCATTTGACCCCGTGACATGATTCCATTAATCTGGGATCTGATCTTGGTGCCCACTGCAATCATAATTGACACTATTGTAGGGTCAGTGTGGGAACACACAGGGTTCGTCTGCTGCAGAGCTCTATGTTCAACACTGTGTGCTAGACAGTATACTTTGTACCAGCATTGTACTGTGTCATCAGATTTGTTACAGATCTCTGCCTATCCTGTTTTACAGAGTGAGCAAGCCTCTGACCGCCAAGTTCTGTGATGGAATATGGATGTCTGTCACCTTGTCAGCTACTGGTGGTTTACCATCATTCAACCACTTTTCATAGACGCTCTTGACTGTAGATCGCAAGCAGCTGACTGGCCTTGCCGTTTCTGAGATGCTCACCCACAGGCAGTTGTACCCTTTGTCGAGGTGACTTACGTCAGTGGATTTTCCCATTTGCAGCTCGTATCATCACCCATTCACCTTTGCTCCATCTATGTAGTTTCCTTACTCTGACAAATTGAGATAAACTGAAATATTACCTGTTTTATGCCTCAGCTGAATTGTAGTTAGATTAAGTGTGTGAGGGGAAAGGGTACAGGAACCATGATACAATCACCTGAGATCCCATTTTGGTTCTCTGTGCTTCTGTACCATACTTGTTCGTGCCGTTAACTTCGTCTCAGTTGACTGAAATCTTGAGGCTGAGGACCTAGGTCCAGACTGTCTCTGTAATTCAAAAAATATGAGATATAACTTCTTCATGAAACAGTATACACTGACGAGCCAAAAAAACTGGTTCACCTGCCCGATATCATTTATAGTTCCCGCGAGCATGCAGAAGAGCCACAATACCATGTGGCATGGAGTCGACTAATGTCTGAAGTTGTGCTGGAGGGAACTGACACCATGGATTGTGCAGTGCTGTCCATAAATCTGTGAGAGTATGAGGGTGTGGAGACCTCTTCTGAACAGCACGTTGCAAGGCATCCCAGATACACTCAGTAATGTTCATGTCTGGAGAGTTTTGTGGCCAGCGGAAGTGTTTAAACTCAGAAGAGTGTTCCTGGAGCCACTCTGCAGCAATTCTGGATGTGTGGGGTGTTGTAGTGTCCTGCTGGAATTTCCCAAGTCCATCGGAATGCACAATGGACATAAATGGATTCAGGTGATCAGACAGAATGCTTACGTACATGTCACCTATCGGAGTCGTATCTAGACGTATTAGAAGTCCCAAATTGCTCCAACTATACACGCCACACACCATTAAAGAGCCTCCACCAGCTTGAACAGTCCCCTGCTCGCACGCAGGGTCCATGGATTCATGGGGTTGTCTCCATACCTGTACACGTCCATCTGCTTGATACAATTTGAAATGAGACTCATCTGACCAGGCAACATGTTTCCAGTCATCAACAGTTGAATGTCGGTGTTAACGGGCCGAGGCGAGGCATAAAGCTGTGTGTCGTGCAGTCATCAAGGGTACACGAGTGGGCCTTTGACTCTTAAAGCCCATATCGATGATGTATCATTGAATGGTTCGCACGCTGACACTTGTTGGTGGCCCAGCATTGAAATCTGCTGTAATTTGCAGAAGGGTTGCACTTCTGTCACGTTGGAACGATTCTCTTCAGTCGTCATCGGCCCTGTTCTTGCAGGATCTTTTTCCAGACGCAGTGATATCAGAGATTTGATGTTCTGCCAGATTCCTGATATTCACAGTACACTCGCGAAATGGTCTTACGGGAAAATCCCCATTTCATCACTACTACAGATGCTGCATCCCATCATTCATGTGCCGACTATAAAACCATGTTCATACTCACTTAAATCTTGATAACATGCCATTGTAGCAGCAGTAATTGATTTAAGAACTGCACCAGACACTTGTTGTCTTATATAGGTGTTGCCAACCCTAGCGCCATATTCTGCCTGTGTATAAATCTCTGTATTTGACTATGCTTGCCTGTACCAGTTTATTTGGCACTTCAGTGTATATTAATGAATATTACAGCAGGCAACACTTCCTTTAATTCTTTTCTGTTGTTAAATATTTATGTTAAATACATTTATTGACCACTCTTTCCACATTGGAGGTAGAGACAGTATGAATGTTCTGCTGTCCTCATGACGTCATCCTTTAATTTTTGCAAGCTTCTGCGTTCCGTGGAACACTCTGTGTGTGTCTCTGAGAAGGGGGCACAGTTCCATGGAGCAATCACTGATCCAGAAGGTGTCATATGGCATGACCCAGAAAGTATCGCATGGGGATAACCAGCTGTCAGCATTGCTCCATCTTGTAGAAACGTGGAGTCTAGCTTCCCAATTTCATGCACATATAAACAAATTCTCGCACAGTATGTGTATTTGCATTAGATACCAGTAGTAACTTATCACTTTTATGAAGTGATATGTTACACTTCATACACTCCTGGAAATTGAAATAAGAACACCGTGAATTCATTGTCCCAGGAAGGGGAAACTTTATTGACACATTCCTGGGGTCAGATACATCACATGATCACACTGACAGAACCACAGGCACATAGACACAGGCAACAGAGCATGCACAATGTCGGCACTAGTACAGTGTATATCCACCTTTCGCAGCAATGCAGGCTGCTATTCTCCCATGGAGACGATCGTAGAGGTGCTGGATGTAGTCCTGTGGAACGGCTTGCCATGCCATTTCCACCTGGCGCCTCAGTTGGACCAGCATTCGTGCTGGACGTGCAGACCGCGTGAGACGACGCTTCATCCAGTCCCAAACATGCTCAATGGGGGACAGATCCGGAGATCTTGCTGGCCAGGGTAGTTGACTTACACCTTCTAGAGCACGTTGGGTGGCACGGGATACATGCGGACGTGCATTGTCCTGTTGGAACAGCAAGTTCCCTTGCCGGTCTAGGAATGGTAGAACGATGGGTTCGATGACAGTTTGGATGTACCGTGCACTATTCAGTGTCCCCTCGACGATCACCAGTGGTGTACGGCCAGTGTAGGAGATCGCTCCCCACACCATGATGCCGGGTGTTGGCCCTGTGTGCCTCGGTCGTATGCAGTCCTGATTGTGGCGCTCACCTGCACGGCGCCAAACACGCATACGACCATCATTGGCACCAAGGCAGAAGCGACTCTCATCGCTGAAGACGACACGTCTCCATTCGTCCCTCCATTCACGCCTGTCGCGACACCACTGGAGGCGGGCTGCACGATGTTGGGGCGTGAGCGGAAGACGGCCTAACGGTGTGCGGGACCGTAGCCCAGCTTCATGGAGACGGTTGCGAATGGTCCTCGCCGATACCCCAGGAGCAACAGTGTCCCTAATTTGCTGGGAAGTGGCGGTGCGGTCCCCTACGGCACTGCGTAGGATCCTACGGTCTTGGCGTGCATCCGTGCGTCGCTGCGGTCCGGTCCCAGGTCGACGGGCACGTGCACCTTCCGCCGATCACTGGCGACAACATCGATGTACTGTGGAGACCTCACGCCCCACGTGTTGAGCAATTCGGCGGTACGTCCACCCGGCCTCCCGCATGCCCACTATACGCCCTCGCTCAAAGTCCGTCAACTGCACATACGGTTCACGTCCACGCTGTCGCGGCATGCTACCAGTGTTAAAGACTGCGATGGAGCTCCGTATGCCACGGCAAACTGGCTGACACTGACGGCGGCGGTGCACAAATGCTGCGCAGCTAGCGCCATTTGACGGCCAACACCGCGGTTCCTGGTGTGTCCGCTGTGCCGTGCGTGTGATCATTGCTTGTACAGCCCTCTCGCAGTGTCCGGAGCAAGTATGGTGGGTCTGACACACCGGTGTCAATGTGTTCTTTTTTCCATTTCCAGGAGTGTATTCCCGTCTTAGACCATCTTACAAGAGGAACAGTTCTAACTAAACAACATTAATATTAATGGTCTCTTTCACCATCTCTGTTTTTTTTAACCTCAACTCACTCTAATACATTTTCCTTTCTTCAAACTCCAAAGGTGAAATGGAAGCCACCAAAGCATGGCATATTTTATTTGGTGTGAAGTTACATAAAATTTCAGTCTTCTGGTTGAATACAACAGTTATTACTGGTAATATCTCAACAGTCTGCCCAAAACTTATTTCTGGATCTTATTTTGACTAATTTTATCTACTTTTATATTTCACTGAATTCGTGTTTCATCACTTTTTGATATAGAACTATTCTTAAAACTACTCAAGCTGTCAATTTTTGAATGATGCTGCTGCCATTTGGCTGTAATAATTTTTATTTTATTGCTGAACGATCCAGACTTCAACCTTAGGCCATTTTTAAGTACAAAAACTTATTTATAGGTCAAAAAGACATATACACACAAATAAGTTTTTGTTCTTGAAAATGGCCTGTGGCCAAAATATAGATCAGAAAACAATAAAATAAAAGTTATTACAGTCAGGTGGCGGCAAAATTGTTCAAAAAATTTGCCATGATTGTGGTTGCAGCCAAAATAAAAATTATCAAGGCTATCAGTTGATTCATGTTGTCAGTTTTATATTTTTTTTTCTTCATTGGGCTTTAATGAAGGTTTACTATTCATTTTCTTTGCTCGAGCAAGGGGCTAGGTGTATGTCTGATTCTCTTTCCATCAGATTATAAATTATAGACGAACCAGCCATAGTGTTTAATCAGTCATAACTCCAAAGTATAAATATCAATTTATTAAACTTTTCATGTAAAAAAAATAATCCTTTAAGATTACGGTGGTACTCTTATCATCATCTTCTCTGTAGAGACCTTCATGTGGACAAGACGGCACCTTCTATTTTGCCAATCTGGCTCTTTGCCTTACTGCTATTAACTTAAAAAGTTACTAATCAATTACAGCCAGCAACCTTGTGTTAATTCTTGTACTATATTTGTTGCTTGTGCTGTTACGGTCAGTAATAGTTCACGAAGCTCAGACCACTGCATCCTTGTTTTTCATTTAACCCTTTGACTGTTGGAGGCACACGATCTGCTTGGCACGCTGAGGTGCTGCGGCTTGCACTGTCATTTGTATACCTGTGCTAATGTGCCTGACCCTCGAACTGCTGCCTGGGGCGGAGTGCCCCTCGCTGCCCCACCCGCCCTATGCTGAATATTTCTGCAGTGACTGCGACTCCACACGATATATAGTGTTCTCTCACGGCTGATACAGAATACTCGTAAATGCTCTCACTACGTAGTTCCCCTGCAGGTGAATTACTACAGAATCAAACTGTCTGGTAAAACTATTTTCCGTCACCAAGAATGATATCTTGCTTGTAGTTTTCTTGCACTATTTTTGTAGATTATGCCGAAAGCGACATGATTCGTTAGCTTTACATCAATAGTTTATTGTTCTTTCTTGGATACCCGTTTATAATGTCTGCATTTATCTATGCGTTCCTCACCGTACTTACTCAAGAACAAATAAAATAAGCCATAGATTATAGATTACTGTACATTATTTATTTTGTTCAGAACATCGTATTACGTTGTTTATAGGAGAAAGTGACATACAGATCATCTTTCATATCGCATTACAACATCGGAATTTACTGTGAGCAACGGTAAGAACAATTTTACTTCACGCCGTTAAATTCGTATTCTGGTGTGATAAGAAATTTCACATGGCCTACTGTTTGTATCGCTGAATTGCCCGAATATTTGTTGCGCTTTGTAATTATCCGATTACGCATAATTTTGTTTCTTTGACGAAATTTGTACAATACTTGTGATTGTTACACATAAGTATTCAACAGTTTTTCCAACATTTGAAAGCTGTGAAATCTCTGTCTTTTTGTTAGCACATTAAATTCACTTATAGAGAAAGTTCAAAGTCATGAACTGTAAATTTAGGTGTTTCTTTTACACTTTGTGAATATGTTTCCCATCCTTCTTTTTGATCCGGGCTTTGGACCGGCACTGGCAAAGTTAAAAACATTTTTATTTTGTTTTTCCCTTTTTATAATTCTTTTTTTTTTCATTTTTGGAGTTTTTTCTAATACCATTATTGTATTCGTTGTATGCTGCAATTAGTAATTCTGTTTTGTGTGGTATTTTTTCAAAACAGGGTTCGACACACAATGGTACCATGCAAGTTTTACATTTATACCTGCTTTCCCAGTGCACTTTTTGTTTCCAGCAAACAATGCATCTACATGTTAGTGCACTTTAATGTCTGGAAAATGCCTTCCCACAAATCTTAAGAGGATTATCATCAGAACATCTTCCTCTGCCAGCTTTTCTGTGCTCTAACACACACGTTTCTGTAAGTTCCCTTACCAGTGACAGATGAAACTCTGCTATCGTCATTTTACAACCTGTTAGTGATCTGTGTAGGACATGAGCATTTAAAACACACAGATCTGGAATGTGAAAAAAGAACTTTTTATACCACTTCATTGTTTTCCGTATACACCCGACAGAGCTAAGCAGCATATCAGAACGGTCAACTGCTCCCCTATTCAAGTTATAATCTACAATGCTTTGTGGTTTCTTAATTTTTTCTCCAGTATTCCTGTCAATCTTTCCTGTGTCAACCATTTCTGTGGTGTTACATGTGGTAAACATCCACACTTCCCTTTTGTCACACCACTTTATAGGAAGCATTGTATCAGTACACATAAATTGAATATTTCCACGTTCCAGTTGCTTCTGAAGTTTCGGCATGTTGCGTCTGTTCTTACGGATAGTACCACATGCGTTCGTCCCATGACTGTGAAGCCAGGCAAACAAGTCTGGGCTTGAGTACCAGTTATCGACGTAGAGGGTATGTCCACGTTCTAAATAGGGCTTCATCAATGTAGCCACTATGTCACCACTTTTCCCCAAATTGTGGAGCTCAGTTTCTGTTGATGACCCTGTATAAACAATGAAGTCCAAGACATGGCCAGTCTTACAATCACATAACACAAATGTTTTTATACCGAATCTACTCCGTTTCGATGGAATGAATTGTCTGAAAGATAAGCGTCCTTTGAATAATAACCAACTTTCATCAATGCAGAGTTTCTGATGTGGCTTAAATGCACAACGGAAAGCTGTACAAACTTTATTGACAATGTTCCTAATTTTGAATAATCTGTCTCCTCTAGTATTAGCAGAGTTGTCACTGAAATGTAACATTCTCATAAGTAACAAAAAGCGGTCTCGTGACATGAGTTCACTAAAAATTGGCGTATTTAGAAGAACATCTCTGGTCCAGTATTCGCTAATTTTCAGTTTTTTCACGCGAGGCATCAGAAGACAAACAGCTATGAGACAATACATTTCTTCATATCCAGTATCTTTCCACTTTGAGATTCGAGAATGCACTGATTCGGGAGTATTCTCCTTGGTGAATAAATAAAACCGATTCATTTCATCAGCTATATATTTCATCAGTTCTTGTTTAAAGAATAACATGAAAACTGACAGAATACTTAACTCATTCCCTATTTGACACACATGTCCCGGCAGCATATCATCAAATGTGTGATTAACTGGCTGAAAGTCATTTTCTTTCCAGCCAAATATATCACTAAGACGTGCTTTCTTCGTAGGGATTTCTCTATCACTTTCTGATTCTTCAGATTCAGAACAACTGACATCTCTTGTTGAAACATGAGACTGCTTTGAAACCCCTGCTGATGTGGAAGGTTTATGAATAGAGCTTTCGGACTCTGTGGAAGAGCTATCACTTTCGTCAAAATCAAGTAGTTCACCATCACTGTTGCTCCTTGTAAGAATCTCCATGATTTCTTCCTCAGTGCAACCACGACGTCTCGCCATTTTCCTTGTAAAATACAGGACACGAAGAACACTGATGTAAATTCCGATGAACAGTGAACTGTAGTGTGAAGCCTAGGCTCACAACAGACAAGCTAGCAGCCAGAACTGCAAAAGGCTAATGAGACATGGGATGGGAAGTCCGCTGTCCGAGTTATCTTGTCATCAGCACTCAGGTAGTGGCGCGTCTATACTCGTCACCAGAGCTCAGGGGCTGCAAGCGGGTGCCACTTAACTCGTCAACAATGCTCAGGGGAAAACCGGTGGCTGTGACTATACTCGTCATTAGCACCCAGGGAGCAGCACGCAGCATGACGAGTAAACTCATCAACAACAGTCAAAGAGTTAATACACACTTACAACTGAACCACAATACCCAGGTGTATCCATTTACCTGCCAACTTTGGAACAAGTCTCATCAGACCACAATGGTATGCTAATTGAGTAAATACCATCCAGTACACCAGTTTCCATTGAGGGCTATCTCTTAGACAAATGTAAAGAAATTGTTTACAGTGATTGTGTCCCGGTATATACTTCTCTCCATTTCTCCTTTGGTGATGGTTACCTTCTCAATAGTACTATCTCCTTAATAGTCACACATATAAACATATATTCCAGATACAGTATCTGACACTACATCATGTCTCTACTATATCCTTACTTTTTCCAGCTGACTAGCTCCAAATAGCTCTAGAATTCACTTGAGCACTGAACTTTAAAAAAAAAATAAAAAAAACAAAAAACAAAAAACTCGTTCCTTCCCTTAAACTTCATACCAGTGCTCTGGTTGTTAACATGCTAGTGCTTTCTGTCCCTGTAAGGTATCTCCCTCCCTCCCTCCTCTCCGTCACCTGGCATTGCTGATAGCCATCAAGAACTTGCACAATAAATATTTCATTTGTTATTTTTATTTTTATTTTTATTTATTTGTTGTTATTTTAGCTAGACTTTTGAACTAATTGTTTTACTCTAACAGCAGTAGCCATTTCTGCGTATGTTATTGTGGAGCTCTGCTTGCGATTGTCTTTGTGATTATATAGTACAGTTACACAATCCAGCTGATTCATTTTAACTACTCACTAACATAAAGATTATCTATTTGCATTTCATAGTATAGTATCTAGTGCACAGTGTAATTTCTCATTTACAATCTAGCAACCATTTATGATGGTCTCCAAGTACATTGTTTTTTTTTTTTTTTTTTAATAAAAGTTCTTAGTTTGTTCTGTCACTTTTCTTTGTGAGGAACATTGCATCTTCAGTGATTCTATGTGCCCTAATGATGATCGTATCTACTGCCTGGGTTTGGGTGATTGATGCACCTTAAGAAATAATTTGGCATGGACATCCCATTCTGGTTTATGCTTTGGAAAATGTTTAGATAAATTAATACTATTTCTGAAATTCATGCCTGGAATAAGTTGCACTGAAATGCCATTACTTTCACAGAATTTCCTCTTGGCTAGTTCATCCTTGTTTTCGCTAGTTCATCCCACAGTTTTGGAACTCCTCTTCGATCTTTTCTAAACCTTTTGTGTAATGAAATATACTGACAGATAAATCGACTGGCTTCTCAACCTTCCAATCACTAAGTCATTCATCCAAAGTTGCCCAATTCAGTTCTGTGCAGTCAATTTCCTCTGTTTCTTTGACAGTCACTAAAATATTTGATTGAAAGCTCTCATAATTAGAGACTGGAGGGAATGATCTATATTTACTTTGACAAAACTTTTAATACCCAAGATAGCATTCAATACTATTTATTCCTGGTGGCCATTTTCAACAGTTAAAATCGTAATCTTCTGATCTTTCAAAAAATAAGATATATAACAAAAGGTTTTTTTGTAGATTAGATGATGACGTTTTAACTGTTGGAAGCTGGTCATCAGAAATAAGTAATATTGAATACTATCTCGGCTATTAAAAGTTTCATCTAAAATATTTACCCTGGATTGTGTATCTGAGACTTGTTTGTGTGCTTTGCTAAATCCCTTTTTAACAAAATTCTTTATTTGTTTTACTTCATTATATACTTCTTGGACCTGCTCCTTAACTTCATTCTGAACCAGATCACACTGCTGTATGTAAGTCCTCAGTTAAGGTGGCTGTCATGTTTTACAGCACTGAAATTTCATTCTTTATCTCATCTTGAGCTTGATGGCTAGAAGGTAGTTCTGCTCTTAGACTAGCATAGGAACTGTTTATCTTAATGTTGAATTCAGTTCTTAATTCAGCAGAAGCCTCCAACACTTCCTCCATTGTACATACCAAAATTAGCCTGCAACATTAACAAGAATAATTTGTATTGAATTCTTAGTCAGTTGTGGCCACTACATAACTTAAAGTGTGTTATAAAATTAACAAAAGTAACTCCGATCAATCAAATCCCCCTTCAATCCCTCTGCAAGACCTAACACTACCAACACTGTGAATAAAGCAAACAGTGTGTTCCAAAGACAGCTATCTTCACTGTGAGTTGTCAGTGAGAAGCTGTTTCAGTGGATGAAGTTAACTGCAATACTGTAGATACGTGGTCTACTGGCTGTGCTCAATGCTGAAATTAGAAGTGCAACTGTAGCCAACCTCCGCTGCATTGATGCATTGCCAGTGAGATAACAACAGTTTACTAATGCCACTTTTGTTGATCTTCCAACTCATGGATTTTTCTCTCCTATAATATGTTCTTCTTTCCTCCAGAGAGAGAGAGTGTGTGTGTGTGTGTGTGTGTGGCCGGGGGGGGGGGGGGGGGGGAGACAGTGCACTTATTTAGTGTGCATGCTGCATCTCGTTATAAGTTGTTGATCTTGTTGTCAAGAACAACCAGTTTGTTTATTGTCATTTATTCTGATGAAAATACTTAATTTCTTCCCAGTTGTCACTTTTTTCCTTCTTTAAACATTGCCAAGTCTCTGGCACGAAATTTTATAGTATTTTGAACTTAATTGCCACAGTGAGAGTGACTTTGGGGCTTACAACGGTTTCAGTTTTCTCATACTGCAACATAATTACGATTTTCTGCACTCTTATTCTCTTTCTTCTTATCTTTATGAAGTGATATGTTACACTTCAAAATCTACATGTACATTCATACTCTGCAAGCCAGTGTATGGTGCGTGGTGGGAGGTACCATGAGTCATTTCTTTTCCTGTTCCGCTTCCACATGAGATGAGGGAAAGGTGACTGTCTACATGCGTTTGTATTAGCTCTAATTTCTCTTACGTGAGATGTCTGTTGGTACCAGTAAAACCATTCTGCAGTCAGCTGCAAGCACCGTTTCTCTAAGTTTTCTCAGTAGTGGTTCGTGAAAAGAACTTCTTCTTCCCTCTGGGGATTCCTATTTGAGTTTGCGAAGTATCTCTGTAACATTCATGTGTTGATTAAACCTACCGGTAATAAATCTAGCAGTATGCTTATGAATCACTTCACTGTCTTCCTTCAATCAAAAATGGTGGCGAACCCAAAAATTCGAGCGGTATTCAACAGTTAGTTACATTAGTTTTACAAACGGTCATGAGCCGCACTTTCCTAAAATTCTGCCAATAAGCAGATGTTGACCATTCTCCTTCCCTACTACCATCCTTACATGCTCATCCCATTTCATACCACTTTGCTGTGTTACACCTAGATATTTATTCAACTTGACTTTGTCAAGCAGCACGCTGCTATACAGTATTCGAACATTATGGGGTTGTTTTTCCTAGAGAACCGAAGCGATTGTATTGCACTTCTCTGTGCCATTCATGATGATATGCTTGTCTCTGGTGAACACTCGCTGTCCACAACTTTGTAATGGGTTCTTTTACTTAAAAAATCTTACAGCTGCTCACATTTTGGGGAACCTATTCTGTATGTTCAGACCTTTGTTAACAGCCTCTGTGGGACACACTTTCCGGGAATGTAGGAATGTGGGATCTGTCCATTGTCTTTCATCCACGGTTCAAAGGTTATCTTGTGAGAAAAAGCCAAACTTTGTTTTTCATGAGCGGCACTTTCTAAATCCATGCTGATATGTGGACAGAAGCTTTTCTGTTCCAAGGAAATTTATTATATTCAGACTTATAATATGTTCAAGAATTCAGTATCAAAGCAAAGTAATGATACTGGTTGATGCCTGTATTTTTTTTCCATTTGTTTTGAACTATGCACTGGGCAAGAGATTCACAATAAATGCAAGCTAAGTAAGGGTCCAAGGCTGAAGAATATTCTCTATAAAATTGAATTGGGATTCCAGCTGGACCTGGAGACTTACTTTCAATGCTTTCGGTTGCTTCTCAGTGTCATGGATGCCTTTTTCTATGTCCTCCATACAGGAGTCTGTGCGCCACTCAAACAGTGGTATGTGTGTACAATCCTTCAGTGTGAATGATTTTTTAAACAAGAAATATAAAACTTCTACTTTCTTTTTGTTGTTTTCTTTTGCCACACCAGAGTGTTTGACAAATGCCAGGATAGAAACCTTCAACTTGCTTAGTAGTATATTAGTGGCATAAAGATACAAATTGTTAACAGCCGTCCATTGGCTACCACATACCACCCTCTCTTTGGCTGCATCCAATAAGACCAACATTGGCTTTATAATGCAAACTAGCTCTGCATGTGCACGGCTCTTTGTAACGTTTAGGCAGCTACTGATAAATTGAATGGTTAGATTTTTAAAAAGTGTGTGTAAAGACAAACACAGATATTGGCATATTTTGAGCAGTGTGAGATATTATGAAGAATTCCAAGAGAGTTGAAGGCAGTCTTGGGTGTTCACATCTTCAGTAAGTGTTGCCCAAAGCTCTTAAAGATTACAAAAGAGCAGAACTGGTTAGTGCATGTGATAAATTGTGTGCAAAGATGATTATGATAAAATTGAGGAATATTACAGAATGTGTAACTTTGGAAGAGCAGAGCAGATACGGTAGGGGACAATCTCATATGGACAAAGTTCTGATTCCAGGGTGACCCAGAGATAACAGACATTAGTGTTGCACACACACACACACACACACACACACACACACACAGTCCTAACGCAATGTTGTCTACTCTTGGGGCTTTTTTTCGACTTAGGTCTTTCAGTGGTCTGTCAAATTCTACATGTAGTATCATATCTCCCATCGTGTCTTCATCTCTGTCCTCTTCCATTTTCATAATGTTGCCCTCATATAAATCCCCCTTGTGTAGACAGAAATCAATGTGGTTTTATTTTCAGTATATTCATTGTGGATGACAAACTGCGACTGTAATGTAACTGGCGTTTATCTGGTAATAAGTATGCAACAAGTCGCTTTAAAAAGCAACTGGTTGCGTATTTATTACCAGATAAACGCTATTGTGGTTTTAGTTGCCTGAGACTGCAGTCTTCCTTCCACCTGTCTTCTTTCCCATCTTTGCTTAGGACTGGATTTCCATCTGAGCTCTTGATGTCCATGCAGCTGGTTCTCTTTTCTCGAAAGGTATCTTTAATTTTCCTGTAGGTAGCAGCTATCTTTTTCCCAGGTGATATATGCTTCTAAGTTCTTACTTTGTCCTCTAACCATTCCTGCTTAGCTGTTTTGCATTTCCTGTCAATCTCATTTTTAAGATGTTTGTATCCATTTACTGCATTTTGTATTTTCTCCTTTCATCAATTAAATTCAGTATCTCTTGTGTTACCTGAAAATTTCTACCATGCCTCATCTTTTTACCTACTTGATCCTCTGCTGCCTTCTCTATTTCATCTCTCAAAGCTACCCATTCTTCTTCTACTCTATTCCTTTCTGCTGATGTTAATCATTCCCGAATGCTCTCCCTGAAGCTCTCTACAACCTCTGGGTCTTTCAGTTTATCCAGGTCCCATCTCCTTAAATTCCTACCTTTTTGCAATTTCTCTAGTTTTAATCTACAGTTCATAACCAATAAATTGTGGTCAGAGTCCACATCTGCCCCTGAAAATGTTTTACAATTTAAAATCTGGTTGTGAATTGTATAATCAATCTGAAACCTTCCTTTGTCTCTTCCATGTATACAGTCTTCTTTATTGATTCTTAAACCAAGTTTTAGCTGTGATTAAATTATGCTCAGTGTAAAATTCTACCAGGTGGCTTCCTTTTTCATTTCTTCCCCCAAGTCCATATTCACCCACTAGTTTTCCTTCCCTCCCCTTTCCTGCTATTGAATTCCAGTCCCCCATGACGATTAAATTTTCGTCTTACTTAACTATCTGAATAATTTCTTTTATCTCATCATCAGTTTCTTCAATCTCTTCTTCATTTGCAGAGCTAGTTGGCAAGCGAACTTGTATTACTGTGGTGGGTGTGAGCTTCGTGTCTAGCTTCTCGACAGATACCACTCTGTTGTGGTTGCACCTCCCAATCAATGGCAAGATCTATGGGGGGAGGGGGAACGAGACAATGTACACACTTTAGAAATAGTTTTTTAAGCCCCTTCTCCTACAGTAGACGTTAGGATAGAGTTCTGCTTACAAGAATTGTAGCCAGCCATGTATTTTATATTGTGTGAAGTAGGGCTGAGAAAAGTAACTTATTACCTTAGTAGGTACAAGATTGCTTACTTTGTTGTTGATTATCTTTTCTTGGTAGATTCATAACTCAAGTCTCTTGCTGAAAACTGATTGGGCTTTTAACACAGTTGAGCAATAACAGACACAGCACCATCATTTAAGATCCACTTGTTGTCATATTTATTTCAATTAAATCGCACCTGATGGATGACCAATCTTTTCTTCAGTCCCTTGTTTGATTAGCAGTTTGTTGTTTATTCTTTAATTAGTAATTCTTGCATGATGTAATAAGTCTACTTTCCTTCAAAATGATGTTGCAATTCAGTCGAGTTAGAGTTCCTATAAATCATAGCCACTGGTATAATAATCCAGTGGTTGCTTTTGAACAAGTTCATTGCTTATGTCTCTTTTCATATCTCTTTCACACATAACACCACTTGTTTGTCCATTCTGTCTGTACACAACAGTGTTTGTACAAATATTCACCCATTGAAGTCAGGAGCTAATGACTAAAGGCACAATTGTTTTCCCAAACAGAAGCTCAAACAGTGGTCTGATTGTCCACAACAGTGATTGAAATGTTACTCAAAATAAATCTGTGCATGGATTTCAAGATACGATTTTCAAGTGGTTGGTAGTCTGTTTCAGTGCTGACTCTTCATGTGTAAGTGTAGACACTGACAGAGAGATGGTAACTAGCTAAAAATTAGGCGCACTGCCAACCTGTTGTCTGGTGGGCGTATATAAAATACAAGAAAATTTTGACAAATCAGTAATTACATTTCACTTTATAATTCTGTAAGGATCATATTTAGGTGTGATGTCAACCTATTGACTCCAAAAATAATTTTGTTTTACTTTTTAATAGATAAACAAGTACTGAAATTCAAGATACTATTTGGTTGGTACATTGTACACCTGTGTGGTGGATTATCTATTTTCATGTAAGATTTCCAGGTTCATAATTTCTCTAATCTAGTCATATTCTTAATTGGTTGCGTATTTGGAGAAACAAATGCATTAACTGACTCTGGGAAATTAGGGTATCAAAAGTATAGCATCAGATGTGGGAAATGCATGAACTTTTTAGATTTGATTAAATGCAGCAAGTAAATTTTTCAACAGTCTGCCATTTAATGCACATGCGCAGATCCAGTACAACTCATCGGCAGTACCTATATGCTAACAATATCACAAATCATATGTAGACACAAGTAGTAAGTTAATCTCTCGAAACTTGTGCTACAAAAAACTTTGACGTAGTAACAAATCTGTATGCGACTGGCTTAGCTCCCAATGCTTTGCTTGCATGGACTGTATGGGCTGTACAGTTTTATGTTTCTCTTAATTGAAGTTTTATGTTGTTATGCCCATTGCCCATTGCCCATGAGTAAACTGACACGCTGTGCAAACAGTATAAAACCAAATACTAATTTTCGCAGTTCTGCCTTCAAAATTGACTCAATAGCGACATATTTTCAGAAAACCTTGTGTCCCCTATTGCAAAAAATACCTTCTTAAACGGTGCCTGCAGTATACACAGTATAAGATTAACATCCTCTCCAAAGTTTCAAGTTTCTGTCTTTAGCAGTTTGAACTGGGCAGCAATGAGTCAAGTCAGTTAGGACATTTCCTTTTATATATAGATATTATTATGTGCAAAAGCAAAATATGTATTACAGGCCACTGAAGGTGCTTAACAAATAAAAAGAAGCAAAACGTGTTTGGCACAATACAAACTACCTTTCATTTGGTTTCATTAGACGAACTACATCTCCAAGAATATGAAAAAAAGATATATTGTTCTGTTCAAATAAGCTATATTTGTGTCAATAACTTGTCGTTTCGATATTTGAATCCGTTCACAAAATAGAAGTGTGTTATGTCTTACATGACTTGTCCTGTACTGGGAGTGTTGTTTCCGTACACCTGTTCTGTCACAGCTCCTGTTGAAAGACATTTTAGCCTCAGTGTCCGCTGAAAGATACTTTACACCATGCTGTGCACAGGCAGTGTTCTATTATGAGAGGTTCCTTTCGTGGATATTTGATGAGTGATAAAGGGTTCTCACATTTACCAAATGAAAATGTTCTCTGTAGTTGTTTCCTAAGCTAAACGGCGACTATCAGCTGAGAGAACAGACCTTAATTGATCTGCAGTGCAGATGTGGCAGTTCTGTTTCTCGTAAAATTAAAATGATGCTTCATGTGTTGCTTTGTGATGTAAACTAGGATTCATTTATGTAGAGACCATTCCTCTATTTATATGCTGTCCATTATATGTGGCTCACCCACAGGGAATGGTTTCTCTTGCAGCAAATAATGTCTGACACACATAGTTGGTCATCTTACAGAAATACTACGTCCCTGAAACCTCGGATACCACTGATGGATAGAGGGGGGAGGGGGGGGAGGTGTGGACCGACAGTGGGGGGGGGGGAGAGGGGAGGAGCAGATGGACTGAGGGAGGGGCAGCAGGAGATGGACTAATAGAGTTGGAATAAGTACATACCATGACAACAGCACTGTGTACTCAGCTAGTTGGATCATATATTCAACAAGAGTACACAGAAGTGCCTATCAAATTGTAGTGGCAGATGTGACGAGAGTGATGTTTTTGAAATTCTCAGTAAAATAGATATTAGCTTTAGGAAAAGATTAGTAATTCCTCAAAAACAAAGAGGTAACAGTGAGAACAGTAGACTGAAAACAAAATACTTGGGTTAAAAGTTGTAAGACAGGGATGCAGTTTCTCACCTCGGGACTGAGTTGCAGTTTAAGTGAGATTTGGGATCTGGCTTTTTAGCCTATTAATATTCTGCATGGTACTATATTCCTCAGAAGCAGAGAAGAAACAGACACCAAAAAGCTTAGCAGGTATTGTTAGCCGAACTAGGCTGTGAAGAGGGTGCATCACTGACTGCACGCTGACTGCTGAAGCTGCAGTGAGCACGCGTAACAACACTGCTGGGAGACCACTAGCTCAGCTGTCGTAACACTGTGTGTCAAACAGAGTATTTCTGTCAGTGGTCTGTTATCATGTACATAATCATGCTATTTGATGTACTGGTATAGTAAGCAACTTAAGTCACATAATAAAGAAATGTCTTCTGGTTGTATTGTATGCCAATACCAGTTACATTCATTTCAGAGTATGCTGATGAAGTAGCTCCATTTTTAGCATTTGTATCTAACTGCTCACTCTTTGAAAGATCTGTGCCTGAAGACTGCCAAGTTTCACTGGCCTCACTAATACACAAGAAAGGAAAAAGCTGTAATTCTATCTGCTGAACTGCAGATCCCTATCAAAAATGTTGGTTTGCAATGTGATTTTGGAATATTTACTGTCTTCAGACATTATAAAATACCTCAGAGAAAACAGTCTCTTCATGCATAACCAGCACTGATTCAGCAAATATTGTTCTTGTGAAACACAGCTGGCTCTTCATTCACTCAAAGTAATGAGAGGTATTGACAGGGAAAGTTGAGTGGATTTGACTTTTCCAGAGTGCTAGAAGTTTTCTGACACAGTTCCTCACAAGTGGCTTCCAGTCAGATCATGTGCATATGGAGTATTGTCTCAGCTGTATGACTGTCAGAAAGATCGCAGATCTTACGAGGGAACCTCCCCATCGCACCCCCCTCATATTTAGTTATAAGTTGGCACAGTGGATAGGTCTTGAAAAACGGAACACAGATCAATCGAGAAAACAGGAAGAAGTTGTGTGGAACTGTGAAAAAAATAAGCAAAAATACAAACTGAGTAGTCCATGCACAAGATAGGCAACATCAAGGATAGTATGAGCACAGGAGTGCCGTGGTCTCGTGGTTAGCGTGAGCAGCTGCCGGACGAGAGGTCCTGGGTTCAAGTCTTCCCTCCAGTGAAAAGTTTAATTTTTTATTTTCAGACAATTATTATCAGTCTGTCCGTTATGTTTTCATCACCTTTTTGGGAGTGATTATCACATCCACAAGAAAACCTAAATCGGGCAAGGTAGAAGAATCTTTTTACCCATTCGCCAAGTGTACAAGTTAGGTGGGTCGACAACATATTCCTGTCATGTGACGCACATGCCATCACCAATGTCGTATAGAATACATCAGACGTGTTTTCCTGTGGAGGAATCGGTTGACCTATGACCTTGCGATCAAATGTTTTCGGTTCCCATTGTAGAGGCACGTCCTTCGTCTACTAATCGCACGGTTTTGCGGTGCGGTCGCAAAACACAGACACTAAACTTATTACAGTGAACAGAGACATCAATGAACGAACAGACAGATCATAACTTTGCGAAAATAAAAAAAAGTGAACTTTTCACTCAAGGGAAGACTTGAACCAAGGACCTCTCGTTCCGCAGCTGCTCACACTAACCACGGGACCACGACGCCCCTTAGCGCATACTAGCTTGATGTTGCCTATCTTGCTCATGGACTACTCGGTTTGTACTTTTTTCTTTTTTCTTTCGTAGTTCCACACAACTTCTTCCTGTTTTCTCGATTGATCTGTGTTCCGTTTTTCAAGGCCTCTCCGCTGTTCCAACTTATAACTAAATCTGAGGGGGGTGCGATGGGGAGGTTCCCTTGTTAGTAACTGACAGTTACTAGTTCTAGTGAAACTAAATTCTCAAAGGAATGTATGTCTAGTTCTCAAAGTAATACGCCTTCTGCCGTTATTAATTTATATAGACCACTTACTGTCTAGTAAAGTCATCAGAAAACCGAAATAAATTACAATATGATTTAGGCAAGATATCTGCATGACGCGGAAAGTGGCAATTGCCCCTGAACAACAAACTGTGAGATTTGATTCCATAAGGAAACATTTAAGCCAAGCGACTGTCTTCATTTCAACTAGTAGAGAGTTCACCAATCAGAAGCAAGGATGTTTATCGCATATCTAGATTTTGGTCACTGTGTGGCCATCTTCAGTGCTAAAGAACATGTAAAAACCAATTGGAATAGGTAGCATGCATGTCTTACTAAGTTTACAGTTGGGAATAGGTGAATACAGGGTTATTACAAATGATTGAAGCGATTTCACAGCTCTACAATAACTTTATTATTTGAGATATTTTCAAAATACTTTGCACACACATAAAAAACCTCAAAAAGTTTTTTTAGGCATTCACAAATGTTCGATATGTGCCCTTTTAGTGATTCGGCAGACATCAAGCCGATAATCAAGTTCCTCCCACACTCGGCGCAGCATGTCCCCATCAATGAGTTTGAAAGCATCGTTGATGCAAGCTCGCAGTTATGCCACGTTTCTTGGTAGAGAAGGTTTAAACACTGAATCTTTCACATAACCCCACAGAAAGAAATTGCATGGGGTTAAGTCGGGAGAGCGTGGAGGCCATGACATGAATTGCTGATCATGATCTCCACCACGACCGATCCATCGGTTTTCCAATCTCCTGTTTAAGAAATGCCGAACATCATGATGGAAGTGCGGTGGAGCACCATCCTGTTGAAAGATGAAGTCAGTGCTGTCGGTCTCCAGTTGTGCCATGAGCCAATTTTCCGCGGGCTATGCGTGAAACTTGCCCGCACCCGTTCAACCGTTTCTTCGCTCACTGCAGGCCGACCCGTTCATTTCCCCTTACAGAGGCATCCAGAAGCTTTAAACTGGGCATACCATCGCCGAATGGAGTTAGCAGTTGGTGGATCTTTGTTGAACTTCGTCCTGAAGTGTCGTTGCACTGTTATGACTGACTGATGTGAGTGCATTTCAGGCACGACATACGCTTTTTCGGCTCCTGTCGCCATTTTGTCTCACTGCGCTCTCGAGCGCTCTGACGGCAGAAACCTGAAGTGCGGCTTCAGCCGAACAAAACTTTATGAGTTTTTCTATGTATCTGTAGTGTGTCGTGACCATATGTCAATGAATGGAGCTACAGTGAATTTATGAAATCGCTTCAATCATTTGTAATAGCCCTGTACAAGTGTTTTTAATGTTTTAACTTACATTTACTGGTATGTATTTTATTGTTGATGTACATTTTCTAGCATTTGTAGACTTAGAGAAAGCTTATGACAATGTTGACTGGAATACTCTCTTTCAAATTCTGAAGGTGGCAGGGGTAAAACATATGGAGCGAAAGGCTATTTACAGTTTGTGCAGAAACCAGATGGCAGTTATAAGAGTCGAGGGACATGAAAGGGAAGCAGTGGTTGGGAAGCGAGTGAGACAGGTTCGTAGCCTATCCCCGATGTTATTCAATCTGTATATTGAGCAAGCAGTAAAGGAAACAAAAGAAAAATTCGGAGTAGGAATTAAAATACATGGAGAAGAAATAAAAACTTTGAGGTTTACCAATGACATTGTAATTCTATCTGAGACCTGGAAGAGCAATTGAACCTAATGGACAGTGTCTTGAAAGGAGCATATAAGATGAACAACAACAAAAGCAAAACAAGGTTAATGGAATGTAGTCAGATTAAATCAGGTGATGCTGAGGGAATTAGATTAGGAAATGAGACACTTAAAGTAGTAAAGGAGTTTTGATATTTGGGGAGCAAAATAACAAATTATGTTTGAAGTAGAGAGGATATGAAATGTAGACTGGCAATGGAAAGGAAGGTGTTTCTGAAGAAGAGAAATTTGTTTACATCGAGTAGAGATTTAAGTGTCAGGAAGTCGTTTCTGAAAGTATTTGTATGGAGTGTAACCATGTATGGAAGTGGAACATGGACAATAAATAGTTTGGACAAGAAGAGAATAGAAGCTTTTGAAATGTGGTGTTACAGAAGAATGCTGAAGATTTGATGGATAGATCACATAACTAATGAGGAGGTATTGGATAGAATTGGGGAGAAGAGAAATTTGTGGCACAACTTGACTAGAAGAAGGGATCAGTTGGGAGGACATGTTCTGAGTCATAGTAATGGAGGACAGTGTGGTAAAAATGGTAGAGGGAGACCGAGAGATGAATACACTAAGGAGATTCAGAATGATGCAGGTTGCAGTAGGCACTGGGAGGTGAAGAAGCTTGCACAGGATAGAGTAGCATGGAGAGCTGCATCAAACCAGTCTCTGGACTGAAGACAACAACAACAACAACAACAACAACAACAACAACATCAACATATAAATCTTGTGCAACTGTGGATTGAAAAAGGTATACAAGTTACATTACTATAACTATTTCTTTACATGTTCTTTAGTGCTGAAGATGATCACACGGGGATTGAAATCTAGATATGCAGTAAACATCATTGTGACAAATCGCTGTACGCTTTACTACTTGAAATGAAGTGCGAGGAGGTCTTCGGCATGAATACTAGAAAAGATCCTTTACATTTTGGTTATTTGATAAATCACAAGTTGAAGGATTTCGATTCAATTAAATGCCTAGAGATTACAGTTATGTACCACTTAAGTTGGAACCATCTCATAAAAAAATGTTGTTGGAAGGCAAACCGAAGACTGCAATTTATTTGCACAACATTTATAAAGTGCAACAGTTGTACTAAAAAGATTATTATGCTGCAAACACGTGCACAGCTTTTTGTGTAGGTACAATAGCCAACCAGTCTGCCCACCATTATGAATGGCCACCACCAAACTGTTGTCGAGAAAAAAGTTGACTGCCTTGTGGCATAACATGCAGCCGATCGTAATATGCTCAATTTCTGTGGCTACTTCGCAACGCGGGACATCTGGATCCTTCCCTTCCCCACCAGCTTCTATGAACATCGGAGTTACCCTTGCAACACATCCTTCACTCCTGTACTTGGCCAGTTTCCGGTAACCTGTTGTTTCCACACTGTCCAGCCAACAGCTGCCCACTGGCTCTGACAATTGTGCATCATGTGGCCTTGCCCGCACACCAGCCACCCCTCTGTCCCACGTTCCTAGCTGGCAAAACGGCTGCCTCCCTCTGAGCCACTAGCCACTCAACCCCAACCCCCACCCCCTCCCTGCCTCTTACCTTCCTCTCCCTCTTCATGTACAAACCCCGTCTGGCACAACTTGCATCCTAATGTAGTCTACCTGACAAAATGCCGCACTGGCATTGTCTCTCTGACCAGTGCCATGTAGGAGCAGGCGTAGGTGTGTGTGTGTGTGTGTGTGTGTGTGTGTGTTTACTTGTACTCTAGCTGAAAAGAGGATTACTTTGAAAGCTAGCAAGTTTCCATTTTCGTGTGTCTGTCTATGACTTAATGCTTCTGCTTTTCGGTGGGTGGTCCCCTCTATTCCTAAAAGATTTTATGCCTGTCCATTTTTTTGGAGTATTGTTGTGCACTGTACGCTTCATACCAGATAGGATTAACAGAAGTCATTGACAAAATTGCGAGAAGGGGGGCGAAATGTTATAGACGTGATGCATTTTTCGTTGTGATGAGATCGACAACTTTCTCCTTTGAATGCAATAATAGTTTCTTGACTCCCACCTAATAGGGAGCAGTGACCATTGTGATAAAATAAGGGAATAAGAGCTGACACAGAAAGATTTAAGTGTTCTTTATTGCCTCATGCTGTTTATGAGTGGAAGAGTGTGAATTACAGAGCATTCATGCAAATGCAGGTGTAATAATGGAAAGTCCTTGGATGTAAATATAGTTATATAGTTCAGATATTGTGAGGCCCATAATTGAATCTGTTGAGCTGCACTGCCTGTATGGTGTAGCAGTGCAGGTGAATGTTTGTGTGCATATGTTCCATTTTCTCTGAAGATGGGCTCATCCGAAAGCTTAGTAAACTTGACAGTCTCGGCTTTGTTTCTGACGACCCCTCGACACCTTCACTAGGTGGTGAGTTATTGGCTTGCTCCTTCCATTATTTATAAAATGTACTGAATCAATTTCAGGAAGCTGTGTCCCCCAGCTGTGTTCTTTCAGTCTCAAAGTGCCAATTGCTGTCCTACTCTGAGACATTGTGGAGTTTTGTGCTCTTTAGTGATCATGCAAGATAATTGACACGCAGTTAATTTGCATGTAGTAGGTTTGTGCAGCATGATTGTGTTAACCATGCACATGCTCTTAATTCATATACTTTATGTTTTATGATTGCAATTTTTTCCACTTTTTTATTAATCGGAACCAAAATGGTTATTTTGATATCGTGGAGTGTTTTTATTATCTGAAAACAGGTTTGAGTTAGCTCTCTACACAAGTATGTCCCATGAAAGTCCCTTCATCTCTGCAAAATTACTGCGAGCTACTGCTGTTTGAACCTGCATGTTCAGACCTTGATCTCCCACTAGAATTCTCCCGCCCTATCTCCTAGTTACCAAACTAAGTAATTTTTGATGATGCCAAAGGATGTGTCCTATTCCATCTTTCTGTCTAGTTGTGCCATAAACTTTATTTCTCCCCTATTTAAGTACCTCTTAATTAGTTACCCAATGCGCTCATCTAACTTGAGCATTCTCCTGTAGCAGCGTATTCTAAAATATTCTATTTTTTTCTCGCCTCAATTATTTATTGCAGACATTTAACTTCTGTACAATTTTCCACTCTAGGCAAATACTTGAAGAAAGTACTCTTATCAAATTAACCTTCTGTTAGATGTTAAAATATTCCTCATTTTTAGAAACATTTTTCTTGCCGTTTCCAGTCCACATTCTATACCTTCTTCACTTCTCCTAGCGTCAGTTGTTATGCTGCACAAGCTGCAAAATTTGTTCATTACTCTTAGTGTCGCATTTTCAAATCTGATTCTAATTTACTTGCACTCCATTGCCCTTTTACTTTTGTTATTTTTGGTCTCATAACCTGTGTTCAAGTCATTTTACATTCAATTAAACTGATCTTCCAAACTTTTACTGTGTCTGACATAATTACAATGTCATATTTCTTGTTTGTGAACATTAATTTATTTTCTGATTTTCTGCTTAGTTTCCTTTTCTGCTGGTACAGTATACTGATGGGGAACAGTATTGTGTACGTATACGGATATGGTGTCTGTTCTTTCGGACATGTCCGAAAGATACCATTGATGACCTGCAGCCGTCTAGAACAAAATTAGAATTATATATTAATACCTTCAGCTGCTGACAGGCGCTGTATCCATCTGGGGCACTGAGGATAGTGTGACTGCAGGATCTATCTCGAGCACGCCTCCTGCAAGACCCACATTCTCACCTTATATGTCCACACACTACATTTGTTGTATCCCTACCCGACACACTCATTACTCATGGAAGACATTCTTATCGAGTCCCGTAAGAGTTCGGGTAATATGTGTGCATATAGTGCATATAGTTCTGGCAATACCAGCCATGACCTCCTCCTTCTGTGCGGATGCACACATATTACTCGAACTCTTACAGGACTTGGTAAGAATGTCTTCCACGAGTAATGAGTGTGTTGGGTAGGGACACTACGAATGTAGTGTGTGGACATACAAGGTGAGAATGTGGGTCTCATGGGAGGTGTGCACTAGATAGTCCCTGCAGTCGCACTATCCTCTGTGCCCTCGGTGGCTCAGAGGGATAGAGTGTCTGCCATGTAAGCAGGAGATCCTGGGTTTGAGTCCCAGTCAGGCCACACATTTTCACCTGTCCCTGTTGATATATATCAATGCCCGTCAGCAGCTGAAGGTATTAATAATTCTAATTTCGAATAGCATTGTGGTTAGGCTGCAATCCTGAGTCAGTTTCTTCAACTTCCCCCTCCCTCTCTTGTCCTTTGACTTTCAGAACAGGTCTGGTTTCTATACAAGGAAGGGTGGATAACCTTTCACCGCGTGTTCATTACTACTGATAGCTTCAGGATTTCAAAGAGTATATTCTAGTCAACATTGTTTTAAGCTTTTTGTAAATCTGCAAGTGCTATAAATGTAGATTTGTTTTTTGTCTCTCTATCATGAATAAGTCAAAGGGTCCTTACTTGCTCATATATTTCTACATTTCCCCAGAACCCAAATTAATCTTATGACAGTTCTTCCAGTCTTCTATAGATAATTTGTTTCATAAATTTTCAATCCTGACTAGTTAAAGTAATGCATAAGTAATACTTTTGCCTTTCAGCATATGCCTTCTTGCATATTAACATTAAAACTGCTATGGCTTTGGTAGTTTTACAGTGGAGTCTGTGTACAATATTTTTTCAATGTTCAAGTCATGTAGTGTTTATTTAATATTAGACCTGTATAAACTGTGTACCATCTTTATTGTCAGGGACCGCCCGACTGCCAGGAGCTGTGATTTGCATGTCAGTATGTTCCCATTGAATGTGATGGTGAATACCTTTGAGAGCTCAAGTGTGTAATCAAACATGGTGTAGCTCAAAAGTGAGAAAATTTTATACAGTAAAACTGCTGTGTTTGAGACAAAGGGTATGCAGAGGAACTGACGTACGATTTGGTTTATGACTCATGATTCTTGTGTTGCAGAAGGTTCCTATCACTGCAGCAAGTGCACCTGAAAAACGTTTGAACGCTGACTCAAAACTAAAAGACCAGGAAAGAAAGAAACTGAAGAGGAATGACCTTAGCATCCTGGACCGAGTGAAGACTAGTAACACGGAAGCAGTTAATGCCGACAGCAATACAAAGTCTGCAAAGGAGGTATGCATATAAAGCTGCACAGTTTCCATTACCTTTGTAATATCAAATTCGTAGATCTGTCAGGGGGGAAAGGCGTTCACTTATTAAAGTAACCTCTCCCCCCACCCCCCCACCACCACACACACACACACACGCAAGTGGTATCAGAGTTGCCACAAATTCTACAAATCAAGGAATTTTGTACATGTCAAGGAATTCAGGGAAATTTGAAAAAAAGAAAATCTTGTTGTGCACCCCTCCCTACTGTGTCCTTCCCACCCACCACTTCTCCCCTCTCCACCGCTCCCCTAAGCTTCCTGTCAGCTGCCTATGAGAGAGGCAGGGAGCCGTGAGTAGTAGTTTGTTCAGATCTCAAGAGTATTCGCACAAGTGTCTGTTGCACAGATTGATCACTGTGGGTGCAGTTCTCACATGGTGTCGTGACAAGTGACTGTGGGCGCGAATAGCTGGCCACATGTGCACGAGCCAGAACTGTGGACCAGTTCTGCGTGTATCTCTTGAGGAATCGGGATCACCTATCTAAGGCCTGTCGCTTCCCACTGATGTGTAGGTCTGCCTGTTGGATGTGGTCTCTGATCTGCCTGCAGACCAGGTCTGCTTGTGTGTGGCATAAGTCGGCAGCTTTTCTTGACTTATCCACAGACTCAGGACTGCAGTGCATGTTCGACAGGTGAGAGACTTCGGGCAGTCTATTTCAGGAGTTGTGACTGTGTCTCAATGCATGTATGCTGTACAGTGTGATGTTTTGCAGGCATTTAAATTATTGTAGTACTTATCAAGAGAGTGATTCAGGAGTGTTGCAGCTCTAGAGATCGGTATAGTGAGGTTTTAAAGCAGAAGCAATGTGAAGAATATGAAGAAGCCAAGAGAGTTAGACAGAGGTAGTCCATTATCCAGCAAGTTAATGAACTGGGCAAGGGGACCACTGAACTAAATGGAACTGATGGAGAGATCAGGCCTCTCATGAAGGACTTTGGAGTGGTTGTCATTGATAGATTTTAATTGACTTTTTATTGTTTGACAAAACACTGAGTATTATTTGGCAGGGAAAATGTCACTATACGTACCCAGTTATGTCATTCTTATTTTCAAAACTTTAATATTACATTATACAACATCTTCCTTTCACATTTCTTATCTGATGCATTATCTCACCTGGAATATTGATAAACCCTGTGTGGGAGAAACAGGTGTTAATTCAAAGTTTGGGTTACCTTGTTTAAGAACACAGAAATCATTTACCGAAAAATGACATTTATTTACACAGCTTACCTGTTTACATACATTTTGGATCAAAAATCCTGTAAAGAAGACAATAACTCCCTGTCAAGACCTTCCAGCATACTGGAATAATCTTCTGCAGTTATCTGTATGTGCTGTAACTGTTCATTTGCACTTCATAATATGTATATATTTTTGACAAAGTTCTTGTATTTTTGGAAGTATTATTTTACTGAATGATTTGAAAGTGGGTCCTGGCCCAAAACTAGTCATCAAATGAATAAAAAGTGAAATTTGCAACATAGGCTGATTTGCTGTTGTACGAGGGTCACTCCAAAAGAAATGCACATTATTTTTTTTAAAAAAATCCATCTTTTACTCTACATGTTTGAAAGTTTTACAGTGTGTAGATCCATCCTTTGGGAACAATATTTTCATTCCTCCACATAATTTCCATCCCTCTCAAGCCATCTTGGAACCAGTGCCTGTATACCCGCACAGTAAAATTCTGGACCAACCTGTTGGAGCCACTGTCTGGCAGCCTGCACGAGGGAGTCATCATCTTCAAACCTTGTTCCACGAAGAGAGTCTTTCAGTTTTCCAAAGAGATGATAGTCACATGGAGCCAGGTCAGGACTGTAAAGCGGATGTTTCAGTTTTGTCCATCCGAGTTTTGTGATCGCTTCCATGGTTTTTTGACTGACATGTGGCTGTGCATTGTCGTGCAATAGCAAAGCATCCTGCTTTTGCCGATGTGGTCGAACACGACTCAGTTGAGCTTGAAGTTTTTTCAGTGTCATCACATATGCATCAGAATTTATGGTGGTTCCACTTGGCATGATGTCTACAAGCAAGAGTCCTTCGGAATCGAAAAACACCATAACCATAACTTTTACAGCAGAAGGTGAGGTTTTGAATGTTTTTTCTTGGGTGAATTTGCATGCCACCACTCCATTGATTGCCTCTTTGTCTCTGGTGAAAAATGATGGAGCCATGTTTCATCATCTGTCACAATTTTTCCTCTCCACCATTCTCATACTGTTCCAAAAGTTCGCTGCATACCGTTTTTCTTGTTTCTTTGTGAGCCACTGTCAACATCCTGGGAACCCACCTGGCACAAACTTTTTTTAAACACCAACACTTTCAGTATTCTTCAAACACTTCCTTCCCCTATCCCAACATAGCATGACAATTTGTTCACTGTGATGCGTCTGCCAGCAATCACCAATTCGTTAACTCTCTGCACATTGTCTGGGGTGTGTGCAGTACGAGGCCTGCCGCTGCAAGGACAGTCCTCAATATTGCCGTGCCCGCTTTCATCACGTAACCTGCTTGCCCACTGACTAATTGTACTGCGAGCTACAGCAGCATCTCCATACACCTTTTTCAACCTCTTGTGGATGTTTCCCACTGTCTCGTTTTCACAGCACAGGAATTCTATGACAGCACGTTGCTTCTGTTCTGACAAACGTCAAGTGTAGCAGCCATCTTGAAGACATGCTGTGACGGTGCCACTCACGGGAACAGGTTGAACTAAGTTTGAAAACAAGTGGGAAGGATGTATCTACACGCTGTAAAACTTTCACACATGCGGAATTGAAACTGTATTTTTACAAAAATAGTGTTAATTTCTTTTGGAATGACCCTTGTACTAACTTGCTACTCATTCAATGTTTGATTTAAAATACATTCAGAAATACAAGTCCTTACATTTTTTGTTAACTTAATCTATTTACTTACCCTTCAGATCTGAAAATTTATCAGGGCAAATTCCAAAAATGAGTCTGGAAAACAGGAAATTTCACATCGGGAAACTTGTGGCAACCCTGAGTGTGTTAAAGGAATAAGTTCCAGAATTGAGGTTTCTGAATCAGGTTCAGCAGTGTGATATAAAAGCATCATTTCTGGAATGGAACAGTATAATGAAAAGGATAGTTGCTAGTACCATATAACAGAGATGCAGAAAGATACAACAAAAAGACTGTCGGAAAGTTAGCTTTCAGCCAATAAGGCCTTTTTCAAAATAGACAAACACAAATACAAATGCAACTCACACACACATGACCACAGTCTCTGGCAGCTGGAGCCATTTCTGTAACTTACTTATTTTCTAGATTATGTGTAGTACAATGACTTACATTGTGGTTGTCTCTTGGACTATAAGACCTGTTTATGTGTTCCTTGCTACCAGTACATCTATGATGATGTAACATTATTTGTTGGCTGTATGTTAAAGGGGAATGTAAAGAATCCTCTGTGTCTTGGGCAGCTGCAGAAACAAAAAGCACACACAGAATACAAACTCTTCCAGGCAGGCTGAGGTATGCATTGATTTGTGATATCACATTCTCCCTTTGCAGGAGACTCCTGTGATTTCAGCAAATAAATCTAGGCTACGTTCCAAGTCTGAAACAAAACCAGAAGAATTGGAGAAGCAGAAAAAGAGTAATAGTAGTAACCTGAGGACAACGGACAATGACAAAGACTCTAGCATGAAGTCTGTCAGTGCTGGCGATGATACGAACTCACCTCAGAAGGTACACAAATACAGCTAAAAATTTTTGGTTTTGACAGCAGAAGTTGTTCATTGTCTTTCATCCAACAGATTGTTCCAGTAATTACTTATTACGTAGATGTTAAGGCAGGGAATCCATTTTTTGAGTAGTTGTATGTTCTGATTTGTATTGCTTTCATGATCAAACAGCATTTTGTAAGAACTGTTTATGCACTTAAACTTGTAGTGGTAAGAGAGACTTGGAGAATGATCAGTAAATTCTAATATTCCTTTTTGTGGACATTGAGGTATATGAGGCTAAATTACTAAGTGTCTGTGATTACATTCGAGTTGTCATTCGCTTTCCAGGATGAATTGAACCCATGAGCTCATAGGCTGCATTATTCTTGTCTTTAGTGGCATGTTTCATTGTTGTCACATCAGTTCACTTTGTGCTTTTGTGAAGCAAATGTGGCTTTGTTACCCTGTATTTGTAGTAATGAAGAACAGCAGCCTGTGACCGATGTTTTGTGGTCTGAAGATGCATTTATTTATTTATTTACACATCAAGTTCCATAGGACCAAATTGAGGAGCGAGTCTCCAAGGTCATGGAACATGTCAGTACATAAACTTATAACATAAAAGTAATAACAGATAAAAATAAATGTTCATGAACCTGAAAAAAATTCAGTCCATAAGTTTCAAGTAACCTCTACTCCATAGAAGACTTTCAGCACAATATGGAGGCAATATTTTACCATGGAAAATGTTTACCATTAGATTAAACAATTAAATATGGTCGAACAAATGGGAAGGACAAATAAAGAGCAAGGTGTCCAGATGCAACCAATGCTGACCAAGGTCGTGACCTAATTTTGAATAAACTGAATAAACGAAAATTGTATCTGATGAAGTGGCAAGCCTTGTATGTTATCCATGATTCTGTATATTTCACCCTTAGCAGTCTAAACTTTCTTAACGTTTCTGAGAGATGGGTTCCAAAATAACACAATGAACAGCACAAAAGGAATAATGTGAGAATCCGTCAGCAGCTGCAGGGCTGCCATGCTAATGAAGGTGAAATGTTTTTAAAATGACTCATCACTAGAGATGGAAACATGAGTTCTTCACCTTGATGCAGAGAACAAAAGTCAGAGCATGAGCAAACACCAAAGTGTAGACCGGAAACATCCTTGGTCTCCAGTGAAAAAGAAATCTGAGTGTCAATCCTCGGCAGGAGAAATGATGCTATCAGTTTTTTCGGGGCACACACAGGCCATTTCTGGAAAATTACCCTGAAAAGAGGCAACAGTAAAAAGTGAACATTACAGCAATGTTCCTAGCAGTGAACTAAGCCTGCAGCTTGAAACACAGTGGTATATTGTCGAACAGTATTCTATTTTTGCATGGCAGTGTGCATCCACATATCACCACCTACGCTATTCAGACTCTTGAGAATATGCATTTAGAAGTGTTGGAGCACTCTGCATTCAGTCCTGACCTTACACTGTCAGATTTACATTTATTTGGTCTGCTTAAATATAATTTAATTGGCCATCAATTCACTTCTAATGAAGATTTGAAGGAAGTGGTACATACGTGTCTCACTGTTAAATCAAAAACACTTTTTTCCTGAGGGCATTGAAAAGCTTGTTCAGTGATAGAACAAGGATGCTGAAAAGCAGATGACAGTGTCATAAATTTTGTGTTGTTGTATTTAAGAGCAAAAGTTGCGCAGATACATTTTGACCATTATATAAAAGTATCCTTTCTGGAGCATGTTTTCTGGCTTATCTGTAGTATCCAACTTATAGCATGGTTTTATCTTCTAATATAACATCTCTGCATGTGTCATTTTTTAACATACATCTGTAATTTTGTAACTCTATTTGGTGAAAGAGCAGTAAGGGAAATTGTAAACACTCCTCTATTTCTAAAGGAACTACAGTAGCAGAGAGCATACACAATATACCAACTCGTGCCGACAGGCTGATGTTTGAACTAATCAGTGACATCACATTCTCTCTGTGCAGGGGGCTCCTGTGATTTCAGGAAGTGAATCTCGAACACGATCTAAGTCTGAACCAAGACCAAAAGACTTGGAAAAGCAAAAAAAGAGCAGCAGTGGCCTGAGGACAGTGGACAAGGTCAAGAGTTCTAGTACAAACACGATCCACGCTGATGTTAATACGAAATTGGCACGAAAGGTATACAAATGAGAGCTAAAATTATTTGGTTCAGACATTAAAAATTGTTCACTATCTTTCAAACAACAGGATTTTGCAGTCATTATTCAGTATCAGAAAATTAAAAAATACTTTAAGAAAGTTAGGGGGCAGGTTCCTTTTACCAAACCAACCAACGAACCATATGTTCAAAATGCTTTCATTTTTGAGTTAGTAATGAAAGTTGACGTTCACTGCCTCTCTACACGCCACCTAACAACTTTTCTTATCTCTACTCGCATTTGACTCATTGTATCCTAGATGGTGTTGTTACATCTATTCATCATTCGTCTTTTTTCAAAATGTCCATAGCATACAATTACAACAAGAAGTGAGTTCACTGAAAATGCCTCATTCATAAATGGCAGGATATTCATTCTGTGAGCAGTCAGACGTGATTTTTGTGTGTAGTCACACAGATAGTAATGGACATGTGGCTGCACAGCTATATCAGATGGCATTTCCAGACTGAAGACACCTGAGTCATTGTATATTATCATGTTGCTGATACAGGATATGTAGCACCATAGACTATTAACCGGCGAAGACCACATGTTGCTCATATGCCTGACCAAGAAGAGCACGTTGTTGAGTCTTGTCAAAGAAGAGTCAGGTGTCAGCGTAATGTAAGTGGCCCTGACAAGTGGTACATTTCCAAGATTTGCGTAGAGGATACTTTAAGAGCAACTCGTATATGTGTACAATTTTCAGGGTGTGCGGGGCCTTACTCCTGCCGATCACCCACTAAAGGAGATCTTTTGCCTGTGGTTTGCTGCACAAACTGCCATTTGTTCTTTCTCTCTTCAGTTTTGTTTACAAATGGGCCAGTCATGCTGCACCACAGACCAGATGTCAACATCAGTTTAAGCTTAATGTATGAGCTGGAATTGTAGGTGACTGACTGGTAGGACCATATGTTTTCCCGAAACATCTTACAGGTGCTTCCTAGAGAGACTGTATTCAGAACACCGTCTAGGACCTACAGGAAAATTTGCCCATGCAAAAAAGGAGAATCATGTGGTTTATGCATGATGGAGCTCCAGCACATTTCAGTCTCACTGTTAGAGATGGATTGGCTGTTATCTGCCATGACAGATGAATAGTTAGAAGACAACAATTTGCATGGCCAGCATGTTTCCCAACCTCAGTAATTGGGTTATTGCTTCTGGGGACAACTTGAACAGTTAGTCTGTGCACCAGGTTGCAGAAACTCCTCATTGGTGTGTCATGGAAGCCTGCGAAACCACTCAAAATCATCGGGCAGTATTTGAAATGATGCGACAATCTGTGATTGGATAAGTGCATGCACCTTTAGAAACCAGAGGAGAACATTTTGAGCATACATTATGAGTTTGTGTTGATGGGCTCAAATCATATATATTGTCAGCATTCATTAATGACTTGAAATAGAGATTTTTGGACAGATGTTTCTATCAATTTTCTCCTTGTTCTGGTGTAAGGAATGTGAAAAAGTTTGTACAAGTATTTGTGAAACACCCTGTTTAGATGGTAACCCTTTCGCTGCTTCAGGCATGCTCCTTGCACTTTGTGCTGAGGCAGCTTTCGTTACGGTGCCCGCCAAATGCTGGTGGCTGTGCTGAGAGATGGCGTTATGACTGATATGAAACACTTATCTTCAGATTCTTCAAGAAATATTAGGTGAAAAAACTTGAATTTTGCACGTTGTACAGTCTTATATCTTCCCTCGATAATGGCCTGAATTTCTTTTTATTTATGCCACAGTTAGTGGACTGCACAAAATTAAGTAAAACATTGTGTAAAATTGTAAAGATTTTGCAGAGGTAAAAATGCATTGTTGCATCATTCTCGAGTTATTGGGTTATATATTTGAAGGATGGTTGCATGCGACATGCACATTCGCATCCTACGGCATCGCAAATTGTGTAGTTGTATCTTATAAATGATTCAAGTTGTTTTCTTCCCCCCCCCCCCCCCCCCCCCACCCCCTCCCTTGCTAATGTAATGAGAGCACATAATGAGAAACATATTTTATATGATAAATATTTGAAACATTTTTATTCACTAAGAGGTGAAAGTGAGAGGTCAGTAGCTCAGGATGTATTCAGATGTCCACGGGACTGTAGGAAAACCCCAGCAATGCACGTGTACATGTCCACAACACCTGGGGAATGGTGTAACAGGACCTGTACACTCCCACAGCAGCGAAAGCGTTAAGGCAGGGAATCCACTTTGTGAGTAGGTGTACGTCCTGATTTTTACTGCATTCATAATCTTTAAGAAAAATAGTTTATTGTAATAACTGTTTGTACAATAGTTTGTTGTAATAACTGTTTGTACACTTATGCCTGTAGAGGTGAGAGCACACATTTCCTTCTTCTTCTTCTTCTTCTTCCTCTTCCTTACTTTTATTTAGTGGCTCAGCAAAGTTAGTAGAATTATGCTCAATTGCTATATTTATTTTTTAACAATTTTTGTGTGTGATTTAGAACCAAAAATTTTGGTAGTCTGAATATCTCCCATAGTCACTCTGTGAGCTGTTTTTGTGGTGGTAAGTGTATTTCCCACTGTAAAAATGTGACAAGTTTTAAAACTTCAGAAGTGACAACAGTAACCATCTCATGACAAACAGAAACTGATTGTTGTAGCCGTTTTTACACTCCTAGTGCAGCATACTCCCACAGGATGTCAGGCACATCCAGAAGTGGTAAGATACATTCCCAAAATCTTTGTAAAACCACTAAGTTGGTCGTAAGTATTCTGCCCAAGGTCCACAAAAGACACACTTCCCAATACTCTTTGAGAAACTACTTTGGTGGTAAGCATATTTCCAAAGAACCTTTAAAACAGTGTTGTTTGGGAGGATGTATACTTCTCTTAGCCCTAAGAGCTATATTTCGCAACAAACAGAAACAACAGCTGGTGTGGCAGACTAACACTAAAAAAAACCAGTATGTTGAAACTTGGAGACTGACTGATACAAGAATTGATTTGTGACATCATATTTTCACTGTGCAGGTGGAGGTTCCTGTGATTTCAGGACGTGAATCTCGAACACGTTCCAAGTCTGATCTGAGACCAGATGAGTTGGAAAAAAGAAAAGGGAGCAGCAGTGGCCTGAGGACAGAGGACAGAGTCAGGAGCCGTAGTGCAAACTCTGTCCATGCTGATGTTAATATGAATTCAGTGCAGAAGGTATACAGATACTTAACAAATTTTTGTTTAGACAATAAAAGATTTTTATTATCTTTCATGTAGCATATAATTCCTTTCATTATTCACTACACTGGTGTTAACGGAGGGAATCCACTTATTAAGGAAATAAATTTTCTGATTTGTAGGACATACATACTGTTAAAAAAGATACACGCATGGAGGTGAGAGCACACATGTCCTGCCTACTGATACCAATACAATTGATGAATTAGAGCGTGGGCAACAAACTTCAATATTTCATCATTTTGTTGGCTATTAAATATAGGCATGCAGAGACTGCTGTGTAATATTGATGATTGTTTCCATTCTGAGGACATGTCGCTCGTCATGAATCACTATGATACATTAACCATTTCATTGAAGTCTCCTTTCTGACATTCTTAAGTTTCCACTCCAGTTTGGCGTTTATTCAGTATGTCCATATGTTTCAAAAAGATGTGTTTCTACTTTAATCCACTCGTGGCCTATCATCATCTCCTCAACTGGGTTGACATTCTGCTAAATAATATTGGGAAAGTGTTTGTTAATTATTTCATCCATATATTTTGCTTGATTAATATGTCATTCCTTTCCACAGAACTTTGGATTTGATGGTTTGAGAATACATCATTTACTGTACTACTTGTCCATAAATAATTTTCCATAAGCTTCCCACTTTCTCGTAGTAAACCTTCCTGTCTCTAAGTTACTTGCAGAAAGGGGGCCAATGGAGATACCTCATGCAACCGTTTTAAGGCGTGGGAGGATTTTGATAATATTTTTTGTTGGTACATGAGACGTCTTTTATGCACGGTTATCATCTGTTTTGTTTTTTGTCAATAAATATATCATCTTCAGTATCAAGGGAAGGTAATATTTCATTGAACTCACTAAGTATCTCTGCAGTTATCTTCTTTCTTGAGCACCTCTAAAAGAGACCACTCTAATTCCTCCTTCGTCAAATAATTTTGGACCTAAAATTACAAACATGAACTGTTGTAAGCAAGTAATGAAGTATAATGGTAGACATTCTAAAATATACTGCTCTTCTAGCTCATTGCTTCGTTTATATGTACAAACAGATAACACTGACAATTCGAAATAGTACTTACGTGATCAGGCGTATGGTGTGTGCAGTACACTGCTGCTGCAGTGCCCAGGAATAATTACTTTCACACTTGACCTGTTGATGCTCCGGTTGCTCTGACAACTAAACGTATGCTAAACAATGACTAGAAAGGTATCAACATTCAGATGGCTATAATGCTTGGAATTTTTCAGGTAGAGGGCAAAAGGTGATTGGTTTATAAAACCACCAGGGTTAAGAGATCTGTTTGTACATTGGCATTCTGTAACTTGTATCTGCTTGTCTGTCACATTAATCTACACCTACAGCTACATCTAAATATATATCTATACTCTAAAAACCACTGTGAAGTGCATGGCAGAGGGTACATGCCATTGTACCAGTTATTAGTGTTTCTTCTTGTTCTATTCATGTATGGAGCACAGGAAGAATAATTGTTTGAATGCTTTTGTGTGTGCTATAATTATTCCGATCTTACCCTAATGATCCCTGTGTGAGTGATATGTAGGGGTGGTAGTATATTTCCAGAATCATCATTAAAGCCAGTTCTTGAAACTTCATTAGTAGACTTTCTCGGGATAGTTTTATGTCTATCTTCAGTTCAATTCCTTTGGTATCTATGTGACACTCTCCCATGGAGCAAACAAACCAGTAACTTCCCTGGGACACACCTGAAGTTACTTCTACATCTGACGATGACACTCTATCCAACATAACATGCTGCGTCCTCCCTACCAAAAAGTCCTCAATGGACTTGGCAGCATGAAGTCTTTGAACAAGATCCCATACATGAGTTTTCCATGACAGTTTATTGTCTATCAGAACTCTGAAATCTGAACTGGTCAGTCTCACTAATTGTAATCCTATTCTGTGTTACTAGAGAGTCAGGTTTTGTGGCAACGTTGCACACACCTTCTTTCACTACCCAGCTAGTGTCATTAGTAAACAGAAATATTTTAGTATCACCTATAATACTAAGAGGTATATCAGACTTACCAAACAAAAGCGCTGGCAGGTCGATAGACACACAAACAAACACAAACATACACACAAAATTCAAGCTTTTGCAACAAACGGTTGCTTCATCAGGAAAGAGGGAAGGAGAGGGAAAGACGAAAGGATGTGGATTTTAAGGGGGAGGGTAAGGAGTCATTCCAATCCCGGGAGCGGAAAGACTTACCTTAGGGGGAAAAAGGACAGGTATACACTCGCGCCAGCTTCACACGTCCGTCCACCAACAAGCAACAGTACCTCCATTATGACAGCTGCCACCCATTCCACATCAAACGGTCCCTTCCCTACAGCCTAGGTCTTCGTGGCAAACGAATCTGCTCCATTCCGGAATCCCTGAACCATTACACCAACAACCTAAAAACAGCTTTCGCATCCCGCAACTACCCTCCCGACCTGGTACAGAAGCAAATAACCAGAGCCACTTCCTCATCCCTTCAAACCCAGAACCTCCCACAGAAGAACCCCAAAAGTGCCCCACTTGTGACAGGATACTTTCCAGGACTGGATCAGACTCTGAATGTGGCTCTCCAGCAGGGATACGACTTCCTCAAATCCTGCCCTGAAATGAGATCCATCCTTCATGAAATCCTCCCCACTCCACCAAGAGTGTCTTTCCGCCATCCACCTAACCTTCGTAACCTGTTAGTTCATCCCTATGAAATCCCCAAACCACCTTCCCTACCCTCTGGCTCCTACCCTTGCAACCGCTCCCGGTGTAAAACCTGTCCCATGCACCCTCCCACCACCACCTACTCCAGTTCTGTAACTCGGAAGGTGTACACGATCAAAGGCAGAGCCACGTGTGAAAGCACTCACGTGATTTACCAACTGACCTGCCTACACTGTGAAGCTTTCTATGTGGGAATGACCAGCAACAAACTGTCCATTCGCATGAATGGACACAGGCAGACAGTGTTTGTTGGTAATGAGGATCACCCTGTGGCTAAACATGCCTTGGTGCACGGCCAGCACATCTTGGCACAGTGTTACACCGTCCGGGTTATCTGGATACTTCCCACTAACGTCAACCTGTCAGAACTCCGGAGATGGGAACTTACTCTTCAGTATATCCTCTCTTCTCATTATCTGCCAGGCCTCAACCTCCACTAATTTCAAGTTGCCGCCACTCATACCTCACCTGTCTTTCAACAACATCTTTGCCTCTTTACTTCCGCCTCGACTGACATCTCTGCCCAAACTCTTTGCCTTTACAAATGTCTGCTTGTGTCTGTGTATATGCGGATGGATGTGTGTGTGTGTGTGTGTGTGTGTGTGTGTGTGTGTGTGTGTGTGTGTGTGTGTGTGCGCGCGCGCGCGAGTGTATACCTGTCCTTTTTCCCCCTAAGGTAAGTCTTTCCGCTCCTGGGATTGGAATGACTCCTTACCCTCCCCCTTAAAATCCACATCCTTTCGTCTTTCCCTCTCCTTCCCTCTTTCCTGATGAAGCAACCGTTTGTTGCAAAAGCTTGAATTTTGTGTGTATGTTTGTGTTTGTTTGTGTGTCTATCGACCTGCCAGCGCTTTTGTTTGGTAAGTCTCATCATCTTTGTTTTTAGATATATTTTTCCCACGTGGAATGTTTCCCTCTATTATATTCATAAGAGGTATATCATTTATATAAATGAGTAACAGGAGTGGCCCCAGCACTGATCCCTGGGGCACCCCCAGCCCCTCCCCCGCCAGCCCCTTTAACTGTGCTCCACTCAGACCCCAAATGATAGCCATACTCAGTACATTAGAGAATGACATTTTGCTGTCTGTTCTTAGAGTAAGTGGTGAAACAATTGTGAGCTACTCCCCATATTCTGTAATGGTCCAACTATTGGTGCAGTATTTTGTGTTCAATCAATGAAACACCTCATTTAAATCGAAAAAGATACCTAGCATTCGAAACCCTTTGTTTAATCCATCCAGTACCTCACAGAGAAAAGAGAATATAGCATTTTCAGTTGTTAAATCACTTCTAAATCCAAACTGTTTATTTGACTGCAGATTGTGTGAAAAGAAATGATCAATTATTCTTACATACACACCCTTTTTAATAAATTTAGCAAACGCTGCTGGCATAGAAATAGATCTAAGATTGTCTACATTATATCCCTTTTTTCCTTTTTATAAAGCGAGTTTACTACTGAGTACTTTAATCGTTAAGGGAACTGACCATTCCCAAAGAAAAAATTACAATTATGTGTAATTAATCAATAAATATTAATATAGGGCAATATCAACAGTGAAACAAAGTGGTATTACAGGAGTCAAATTTGTTAGAAATTGGGAGGTAGATCAGAGAGTCAGTTGCTTTGCACAATTCAGTGATAGGTTTATTCTCATTAGCTTTGACAGCAAACTGACACCAACAACAATAAACCAGGAATACGTTTAGACATCACAAGCAGGAGAAGAAGAAGAAGAGAGAATATGAGGTACAGTAGCTGACAGACTTCGATTCATTGGCATAATACTTGGGAAATACAAACATTCTGCTAAGGAGACATCATCTTAGAATATTCCTCATTTTACTGAATCGTGATTGTGATCTCTTATTTATGTATTAGTTGCTATTGTTACATATGATGTGCACCATTGAAGATATTGCAGCCGTGTTTTACAGATGCTCAGGCACAACGTTACAGAAGTATTGGAGAGGGAACAGTGATACCAGCTCGGCTGAGAACTAGGACGAGTGCGGGGAGGGGAGTAGTGAGCGTGCAGCAAATTATATTGTGCTGCCAACCATGGGAATCTATACAGTGTGCTTTGGCTTTCTTATGAACATCTACCACATTTAAATTGCAGTTTGCATGATTATATTTGAATTGACTTCAAATTAGACAGCTGCATGACAATGTTACACATTTCTGCAGGAGACAAGAGGTCAGTCATGTCCTTAACATGTTTCCTGCGATAATGTTGTCAACACTCACCATGATGTATGAAAGGAAGGATGGGGGAGTATCAGCTGCTGATTCTGCGCAGTCAATGAGAGAGCAATGGGCAGACGATACGTTTGGAAGCAAGAAACATTGTAGAAGTGAAATCCGATATGTGTTCAGCAAAAAAACAGCTGTATTCTCAGATTCCACCTTAACCAGAATCTCAGATATTGCGACAAATTCAGAAGAAACAGCATTAATTTGTGACAATGAAGATAACAAATTTCACATCTGTCATATAATGGTGATGAGGATTAAAAACAGTGATACCACAGTCGATAGGCTTATTAAGCAAAAAAGGGTAGTGAAGGTAAAAATCAAACTATTTCTTTTTGTTTATTTTTCTTGTAGAATTAGAATGTAGACAATTACTAAATATCCTAATTTTAAAATAGGATTAATGCTAATGTTTTGGGCAGATACTTAATGTCATTAAAACAGTTTGTAATTTTTTGTAATTTTGATTAGTCAGAATGTGTTAAAAATAAATTTTTCTCAGGGAGGCACTTTTTATTTTTTTTAAAAAAAGGGAGTCGTGTTATATTCAGGATCGTCTTATACTCGGGTAAATACGGTATTTTTCAACAGCCTACGCACTATCACTCCTGCTGGGATTGTGAAGACAAGATTACACCAATTACAGCATACACATAGGCATTTAAGTAGTGATTCTTTTCACACTCTGACCACAGTTGTAACATGAAGAACCTTAACGTGTGGGGCTGTGCTAACTACTCTCTGCCTGCCACATCACTGTTTTGCAGGGTATGTGTGTAGATGCTGATGCAGGTATCTTAACTGATTCTATGCCTTAGAAAGTTTTCGTGCAAGATGGGATACGGAACATGGTGAATAAATGAGTTAAAGAGCATTTTTATGTTTGTCCAGGTAACTCGTCAGGCTGTAGCCAGTCAGAATGCTCTGTCACCAGTAAGGAACCTGCATTCAAATTCTCCTAAAAAACCTGGAAGGAAAACGCATAGAAATGCAGGAGAAGTAGTTAATGCAGAGGTAAAAGATGTCCACTCTAAATCTACCAGTGCTGGCACCCACAAAGCAGAGGAACAGGTATGTGTGTAAGGAACTGTATTACTCTGAGTATGCCTCAGCATTGGAAATTATGTGAGAATGTAGTAAAATCTTAGAGAAACATATATACTGCAAATTTTGTAATATAAACTTTGTTATGTTGAGCAGAGATGCTGAGTAGTAGATGTGCGGAACAAAAAAGACTGTCACACAACAAGCTTTCAGCCAACAAGGCCTTTGTCAAAAACACACACACACACACACACACACACACACACACACACACACACACACACACACACACGGATGATCACTGTGTGTGTGTGTGTGGGGCCTTGTTGACTGAAAGCTTATTTTGTGACAGTCTTTTTGGTGTGCCTATCTGCGACTCAGTATCTCTGCTATATCGTTTTCATAATATTGTGACAGTTGATCCTGGATTTTCCATTGTTTAAACTTCGTTATGTTTTAGACTAAATGGAGGAGGAGTAAAAGTGCAGAAGCGATATTTAATGGAGCACAAAATGAAGTTAAATTAGATTTGGCCAGTGTTGCTGCCGATAAGTTGGAGGAACAGGTATGCACAGATGGTACTACATCGTTCTTCTGATGTGCCTGGATTATTTTAATGAAGCTCAGTTTTGATAATTTACCCACTTTGCCTACTCTTTTTTTAATTTCTTTTCTGAATTAAAAAAAAAGAAGTGCAATTAATTTGTGTAGCATCTAACTTATTCAAAGTAAATTCTTACGAACTATATTTCGTGTTTTACCGTTGTGTGCAAAGATAATTTCGGAGGTGGCCAACACAAAAACACACTACATTTAGCTGTGCACTTAAGAAATGTGATTTTTTAAAATTCACTCTGCAGCATTGGAACATTTGTCCTGTTGCTGTATTGATAATCATATTTTTTGTTAATCTTGCTGAAAATTGGGGCCGTTTAGTGCTCGTGGTACATTAGGAGAAACCAGTCCCCCCCCTCCTCCTTCTCCTCCTCCTCCTCCCCCCCTCCCGGCATTTTTTTAAGAATTGAACTCCCATGTATATCTGATTACTTCAAAAATGAGTTAATGTTGTTGCAAGACTAGTTGATACTCTTCCGGACCAAATATTATAAACATTCGTAAGTTCAGCCAGCCACAGACACGAAATATCGCAGTGTATTACAATCAGAACATTTGTTTGGAACAAGAGCATACACAGACTCACTAAATAGTCGTGTTGAGCTGTAATCTGAATGTGAATTGAAGACTTATGCAACAGGGTCCATGGGTAAATACATAAATCAGATCCTAACCTGTGGAAAGTTCCATCCTGTCATCTGATCCATTATGAGATAGTGACTGGTGATCAGGTGTGCCTTTGTCTGATTGCTGCTGCCATTTGGGAAAGCGTATCGCATAGTGCATTTTTGTGCACCTGATCTCCGAATTTTTGATGATGCCAACAAATGTCAGATAGTGGCTGTGCTGTGCCATTTGCTGCTGAGGAGTTTGTGGAGGAACTACTTCTTGTTTTTTACGAAAGAGTCCTCTAGTGTTCCAGCAAGAGAGTAGCTAAGTGATTCGTTTGCTGAGGGTGTCAACCACGTTTGCGAGGCAGTCTTAACCTGCATGTGTCACTGTAACTATTGACTTACTGTTGCGCGCTGCCATTGTTGTACTGCATAGGGTTGGCACTTTTGTGTCCTGAGTTCTATCTGCCAGGACTGCTACAGCATCTGGTGGCTTCTCTATCTGAGATACTACAGTGTCCTTTATTTGAGCTGACAGTTGGTTGCTCCACAGTGAGTGCAGCAGTGTCCACTACTGTGCCTGCATTGATCTTGCTGTGCAGATGCTGGAGGTACTGAGACGACTTTACGTATGTGAAGCCTCCTTGATGAAATACTTTCATATGCTCTTCCTGTGAGATGGACACTCTGCGCATCAACTTTGCCGTGAGTTTCTCCTATGGTTGGTTACTATGTCCTGGACTTCTGTGGCGCAACAGTGGTCTAGTTGGCTAACCACTAGAGAGAATATTTTCAAAGTGTGGTTACTCCAGTGCCGAGAGAACTTGTTTCTACTTGAGCAAACCATAGTGCGGGATTATGCAACAATAATGTGGGGTAGTTGGACTGTGAGTCTTGATGTGGTGGGTATGTCTACCATCTCAAAAATTTTCAACTATTAAAAAGTCGGTTGTTATTTCTCTGGTACTGCAAGTTTATTCACATTGCCTGGATAATGTTGAGGTCACCTCTGTTGCGAGACTAGTGGATAGTCTTCTGAATCAAGTATCAGAAGCATTCATAAAGTCACCCAGGCACAGATACAAAGTATCAATTTGATCAGTTATTTAGAACAACCACAGAAAGATTATACAGACATTCTAAGTAGTGGTGTCGAGCTGTAATCTGAACACGAATTGAATTCAGGGCAGATACATTTGCTACAGAAGTAAACTAGATCGTCCAAGCTCGAACGGTAATTCACTGTAGTTCTATATTGGGAACCAGAGGGAGAATAATCACAGTGCTCCTGGCGTCTAGCGTGTAAACTCATTTGACAGCTATGACAAACAAATAAGCTGATGGCTTGTTGACAGTGTATGCTGCTACAGTGTGCTAAATATTTGGCATTTAGCATGTAAAACTTGTTTTAAAAAAAGTTAGTTTTTCACCTATCTCAGTGTTTATGACATCATATCACCTGAACTGTGTGTCCGACAGTAACATAATTTTTTTAATAAATTCAGCATTATACACAGTGTTTGCATAGAGCATGCAAAAATGTAAAGAGACATAGAGAATGCTCCACTGAACAATTTGAGGTAGGGAACCGGGATCGGAGAAGCCAGCTTAAGGAGATATGGAAATAAACTTGTCTACCACTTTGACTAGCATTACTGTTTCCCAGCTTATTTACAACCAACATGTGTGCAAGTTTACATGGTTGTCCATAAGGTGGTTCTGTTGTATTGTATTTACATTGCCCCATAACAGACATGCTATGAATTGACAACAGACCCATTAATTACCCAGTGCTACCCAGAGGTGCAAGTTACAATACAGTATAATCAGACCAATGGTACAGTTTTGCAGAACTCTTTGACATGCACCTTTTGTATGGAGAAATACTCTGAAGTGCCAAAGAAACTAGCATAGGCATGCATATTCAAATACAGTGATATGTTAAGAGGCAGAATATGGTGTTGAGGTCGGCAATGCCTTTATAAAGTAACAAGTGTATGGCACAGTTGTTAGACCGGTTACCGCTGCTACAATGGCAGGTTATCAAGATTTAAGTGAGTTTGAATGTGGTGTTATTGTCCGTGCGTGAGTGATGGGACACAGATCTCAGAGGTAACGATGAAATCGGGATTTTCCCATATGACCATTTCATGAGTGTACCATGAACATCTGGAATCTGGTAAAACATCAAATCTCCGACATCAATGTGCCCGGAAAGAGATCCTGCAAGAATGGGACCAATGACAACTAAATACAGTCGTTCAATGTGACAGATGTGCAACCCGTCCTCAGATTGCTGCAGATTTCAATGCTGGGCCATCAAGAAGTGTCAGCGTGCACACCGTTCAACTAAACATCATCAATATGGTCTTTCGGAGTTAGAAGGCCCACTTGTGTACCCGTGATGACCACACGGCACAAAGCTTTACACCTTGCCGGGGCCTGTCAACACCACCATTGGACTGTTGATGATTGGAAACATGTTGCCTGATCGGACAAGTCTCATTTCAGAGTGTATCGAGTGGATGGACGTGTGCAGGTATGGAGACCACCTCATAAAACCACGGATCCTGCATGTCAGCAGGGGACTGTTCAAGCTGGTGGAGGCTCTGTAATGGTGTGGGGCATGTGCAGTTGGGCTGATATGGGACCCCTGACGTGTCTAGATACGACTCTGACAGATGACTCGAATGTAAGCATCCTGTTTGATCACCTGCATCCATTCATGTCCATTGTGCATTCCGACGGACTTGGGAAATTCCAGCAATGCATTGCGACACCCATGCATCCTGAATTGTTACAGAGTGGCTCCAGGAACGCTCTCGTGAGTTTGAACACTTTTGCTGGCCACCAAACTCCCAAGACATGAACGTAATTGAGCATATCTGGGATGCCTTGCAACGTGCTGTTCAGAAGAGATCTCCACCTCCTCGTAGTCTTATGGATTTGTGGACAGCCCTGCAGGATTCATGGTGTCAGGTCCCTCTAGCACTTTTTCAGATGTTAGTGGAGCCCATGCCACGTTGTGTTGCGGCACTTATGCGTGCCCGTGGGGTCCCTACATGATATTAGGCTGGCGTACCAGTTTCTTTGGCTTTTCAGTGTATGTTGCAAGGCTCTCCCTGCTGAAAGGCTGTACAGGGGACGATTTCCTAACAGGCATCATACGTCACAATGAGTGTTTATTTCTCTTAATCGACGAACGCAGGAGACTGGTTCCTTAGAAAGAAGAAACGAGGGACCTGGCAATGTGAAGACCACCCCGACACCTGATTTTGAAGATGAGGTGCTGGAACAAGTTGCAGCGGACCCCAGTGCAAGTACTCGTCGTATTGCACATGAAATGGGCACTGTACATACTACTTTGTGGCGAGTACTCCATGAACAACAATTACCCGCATATCACCCATGAGTCCATGCAATGTTTGTAACTGACTTTGCACCAAAGGTTGAATGGCATCAGTAGTTGCTCCAGCAATGGTCTGATCAACCAGATTTACTCCAAATTGTGCTGTTTACTAATGAGCCCTCATTTGAGCATGATGATATTTCTAACAGCAGGAATAGCCATGTGTAGGACGAGGAAAATCCTCATGCTGCAACAGAGTCACACAATCAAATAAGTTTTGCTGTGAATATCTGGGCCGGCAGTCAGGCTCCAATTTCATTTAGCCATTTCTTCAGTTTGGCCATCTGAATGACCACCTGTATTTGAGGGCTGTGCAAAGAGTTCTACCTGAGATGTTGGAGGAAGTACCCATAGGTGTTTGTGAGAGGATGTGGGTACAGTGCACTGCCTCACTTCAGTTTGGACGTCCGCAGCCATCTCAGTGCTGTATCTCCTGGTCACTGGATTGGAAGGGGAGATCCTATTCCATGGCCTGCAATGTCACCTGACCTAAACCTCCATGATTATTTCTTATGGGGATATCTAAAGTCACTTACATATGAAACCCCAGTGGATACGGAGATGGAATTAGTTGCCAGAATAGTAGCTGCCTGTGACATGATTCAAAACACACCAGAGATATTTGTTAGGGTGCGTCAGAATCTTGTTCACTGGTGTCAGACTTGCATTGAGGTTGATGGCTGTCAGTTTCAGCACGTTTTGTAAGATACAGTACAAATGGTACATTCATTGTGTCAGTGATGGTACCTGCAGTTAACTGTAACTAAAGTAAATAAAAAAAAGTTCACAGTAATGGGATGTTATGTGTATTATCTCTTTAAGCTGGCTTCTCTGACCCCAGGTTGTTCCGTGGAGCATCCTCTAGGCTCTGTTAAATTTTTTCATGCTCTTTTGGAAACACCCTGTATGTGAATAGTGTCTGAAAAAGTATTGCGAAATGAGTTAGTAGTAGTGGATTAATGAATTAAAATGTCTGGTCTGATAACTGAAATTTTACTGCACTAATAGCAAAATGTAGTAAGTGATAAACATTTTTCCTTTCATTACTTTGTTTTTGAGCATCAGTTAAAAATAGTTTTAAAAAGATATGGAATTATGTGTGAAGCTTGTGAAAGTAGCTCTCATTCTCAAGTACTGGATGAATATAGTCTGGGTAATTTGCACACCATGATTTGCGCTGGCTCAAGACATAAACACAATTTCTAAGTTTAATACTTGAACCTTAGTGTGTTAATTATGACTCTTAATGGATAGATTATGACATTTTAATTTTTGAATTTCAGTCAATAATTAAATGAAATACTGAAAATAAAATTTTTGTTGCACATGGAAGCTGTTAGGCTGGCAAACTGCACCCGTTGTAGCTGTTCAGTGGTATGGATGAGTGGCATTTGTGGTACGAATACTGACGTGTCTTCTTTTCTGCCTAATATTTTCCAATTCCAAAATGTTGTTTGGAAGAATTTTTGCATGAGTATACTGGTAACATTTAGCAAATTTAAAAATTACATTGTTAATTTTACACTTCTGTCTGTGTTCATCATTGTACTTATGGTATCATATTCTGTGTTCACTGATTTGTGTGATGGGCTACACTGTTTTTTGACATTAAAATTGCTCTCACTCACAACTTCTTTTTTGTTCACATAGTTCCTCTCTTTAAGTGGTAGACTTTTTTTTTGACGAGATATTCCTCTGTGTTGGCTACATTGCACAACCCGTCAGTACGATTATGCTGGAGTGCGAATTAGTGCAATATGTGCTGTTTCGAAATAGACCTTGGAGATTTGCTCCTCGGTTTGGTCTTATGGAACTAGATGTGTAAAATGAAAATAATAATAATAAAAAATTCTAATACATTTGTTAACGTTCGAGAATATTCATAAAAACTCAAGAACACAAAACAGCAGTCATAAATGTTTTCCCTCGAAAAATACATTTATGGGAACAAGAGAAAATATTTTCTGGTAATCACGGTGATGTGACAGTGACTATTTCAAGTATTAAATCTCCACAGCCACAATAGCTACCACCGCGCAACCACTGTAGCACACTACAAGGAAACAAAAGATAGCACTGGACATGAGAACCAGCAAATCCAGTTACTGCTTTGAGAGGTGTCATTGAGTTCACCCAGAAACTCTTCTAATTTTTATGAGTATATATAGACTGGATAAATCCCACAATGCAAAGTCCATGTTGGAATAACAACAATGGTATGAAAAGGCTAGATTCTAATTAACATATAGAGTTGGTGTTGAGTCGTAGAGGGCACAATGAAGGGCTGCTACACATTTAAGCTTTCGGCCCGAACACCTCCTTCTTCTGAAGAAAACACACATGCACAATCACACACGCACAGCTCTCATGAAAATGCCCACTGTCTTTCTGCTGTAGCTGGACTGCAGACTGCAACTGCGTGTGATGGGAGCAGCAGTCTGGAATGAATGGTGGGGATGAGGAGGCATGGGTGGGGAGGAGGTGTAGTGGGGGGGGGGGGGGGGGTTTGGGGGAGTGTGTAGGGTGTGTGGTGGTGGGACACCCATTAGTCATTAGTCCTATTCCCCTTCTCTACTTCTGTCCTCCTCCATCCTCCCCACCCCACAGACATTCTGACTGCACCTAGCAACCTACCGTTTCTCACCACGTCCTTATACGCACCCAGAAGCACCACTAAACTTTCTCCCATTCCACTCTGCTATTCCCCCCTCTCCTCCTCCTCTTCACACTCTGTGTCACCTCCTTACCACCACCACTGGATTGCATTCATGACCCAGTCTGGCCACAGTGGCTAGAGCCACTGATAATGTGTTTTGGGTTCAGCTTGTGTATGTTTTCTATTTCAGAAAAAGGCCTGTTGGCCAAAACCTTGAATGGTTAGCAGTCTTTCCATTGTGCTGCTCCGTGACTCAATGTTTTCTTGAAAATGTTGATTGGATAAGTCGTGTGTTATATTAACAAACTGGGAAGTTTTAACACTTTATATGCCACATTTTCAATTTAATGTGAGACTTGATTCCCTTGCGCACACTGTTAATTAAGTTTCTGTATCTGCAGATTTTCTTGAGATTTTCTATAGAATCAGTACCTGTGCTCTTTGCACATGGATGAATCACCTCTGTTATTTTTCTCTCCATGAAACTTGAATCCTCCCTTCACCTTATGGTTCAGAACACAATTGTAGGTGAAAATGAATTAATTTGTTCCACCCACTGCTTTTTTGTAGTACAATCTTGCTTTTTAACACTTTTATGCCAAGTCAATCTACTTGGATTTGCATATTTGGCATATGATGTAATAGAAATGTCCTGATATTTCAGTTCTCTTTTGCAGTAGCAATAGCTCAGGGCAAAACAGGAAGAAGGTATGAGAGAATATGTTGTATACAAATAGGGGAGAACTACTTGATGTATTGCACCACATGTGAGATAATATAAATAATGATTGTAATAGGTTCTACAGTTACTCTAGAATAACAACATAAACATTTTTCACAGGTATCGTGTCTTCCAGTAACACGACACAGCACATCTTCAGCCTCAGCACTATCAAACAGTTTGCAGCCGAAATCTCCCTCAAAGACTGGTGGTCTGTCGGTAGAAGAAAGAAATTATTTTCCACAGTTAAAAGTTACTAGACTATTAGAACTCACTAACAACAATAGGTCTGCAGCCACTATTGATGAGTTGGTGCAAGAGGTACGTATGTTGTGACAGATGTTGTCTTTGTGTTTCAGTATGGGCTGCAATTTAATGTTTTTATAGTAAAGACTCGTGTGTTCAAATAATTTCCCCATTCTTGGAAAAATTGCTAACCACAAAAAAAAGAAAACCAAAAAACTATACTCCGATTAAAGTAACTTTGTGATTGACAGATTGCAGTAGGGAGGGGGGGACAGTGTTGTGGTTGTGCAGCCAACCGCCCTATCATAGGTTGCTGCATAGAACCTACAAAACAGGCAACACAGCTACTACGTGGCGCTCGAGAAGGAACTACAGGTGGGTGTCAGCTGGTGACTCTGTGAAACGTCAATCACAAACTAATTTTAATCAGAATATGGTGACAGAATACTTATTTTGCATGTAGATATAGAGAGGTAGTTGATGATGGTGTCAGTGCTCAGATGATATATTTACATTATGGAATTTTGTGAAGGAACAAGCAGCAAAGGGCATAGTTTGTTACTCTACATTTATTGAGACGAAAAGGTGATAACTCGGCAACGAGGGAAATTTTGTGAAGTTCAGTGTTGGTTCAGTGTTGTTGCAATTGTGTGGTGAAATTTTCATTGAGAGTAAGGCACTGCACCTCCTATAGCACTAGGGGTGTACAGATCTCACACTGCAGTATTGGCCTCAGAGGTCCCCTGATCTTGTGGTACCCAATTTTAGAGGTTTGTGAAAAGTCTATGTGCCTTCGCATTCAAAACAACTTTGGGTGAATTGTGATGCTGCGCAGCAAATGCAATAACTACTGGCAAAGTATGTGACACAAGTGACTATTGCCTGGAAGTTTGTTGAGCGTCTGGTGGTAGGCAGATTAAGCATTTGTGAAGAGTAAATGGAAACTTTGATCCTAAAAGTGATTGCAAAATACGGATAAGTTTGTAATTGCAAGCATGGGAAAGATGTGCCCATGTAATATCGGATGATTCTTTTGAAAATGAAGTCTTTACAGGCTGATACATAAGTGAAAATTTAACCCCAAGTTTCTATATTCAGCCACGTGGAAGATGTTTTCTTAGCTGTTCGATCAGTGTTTTTGAAATACTCTGAAAGAGGAGGAGTTGGGCAAGGCTCTGAGACATGGGAAGATACCAGCTCGATTACATTACAGTGTGCTGAAAATTGTGAACAGTTATTGGATTGAAAGGGGTAATTAGGTGTCACAGAGCAGGCGGAATACTGCAACGCCGAGGAATTTTGGGGCACTGTGATCCACTTATTGTCCCCGTGGCATGCAGCTGACAACACAGCCAACCTGCAAACAGCCCTACACATTACATCGATGTGGAGCGAGACTCTGGTAATGACACACTGATGCATCATCGCGTCGACCTGCCGCGCATGTCAGTGCCGCTAAACGACAAAACAACTGAGCCCGAGGATGCTGCCGATAGGTGGCCCGACAGCATAACGGCAGGAAAGGTGTCAGTGACAGAGAGCAGTGGACAAGTGTGCTGGACGAGCTGGCCGCCTCCAGCCAACCACCAGCTGTGCTCCTCAAGGTCCGAAGTCTGACTCGATTGGGCTGTCCGCAAAACTGTGTGAGTCAGTGCCAAAGTAACTGCAGTCGCTCCAGCTCAGCACAGTGTCAGCGTGTTGCCTTCAAGCAGTGTGCGAGTCCTTTGGGCACCACTGTCACTATTACACCAGCAGGCAGGTGCTGCGAAGTGCATCATGTTGAATAAACAGATACTTTGGTCGTCGATAATATATTCTCCTTCACTGTCTACAACAGTCTCCTAAGCTGGGCTAACTTTTCAATTCTGCAACTATTGAAATTGTGGGGTTTTGAGGTGACGGATTTGTCGAGCCACGTTCAGAGTGCATTTTCATTTGGAAAGGATGTCCCTTGATGGTTGTACGATAGAGTGCGAAAAGGGTGAAAAATGTGGCAACGCAATATCAGGTGAATAAGGTGGGTGTGGAATGACTCCCCAACCTGACTACTGTATAGTGTTTTTTGTCAGTGTAGCAGACTGTGGGTGGGCTTTATCGTGGAGTAACATCACTTCGCACAGCATTGTCAAAAGCTTTCTGTAAGTCTACAAATGCTAGAAACGTGTGTTTGCCTTTCCTTAATCTATGATAAGTCATAGGGCCAGTATTGCCTCGCGTGTTCCAACATTTCTACAGAATCCTAAGTGATCTTTCCCAAGCTCGGCTTCTACCAGGTTTTCCATTCGCCTGTAAAGAATTCGTGTTAGTGTACAGCTGTGACATATTAAACTGATAGTTCGGTAATTTTCACACCTATTAATGCCTGCTTTCTTTGGGATTGGAATTATTACATTCTTCTTGATGTCTGTGGGTATTTCGCCTGTCTCATACATCTTGCTCACTTGATGGAAGAGTTTTGTCATGGCTGGCTCTCCCAAGGCTGTCAGTAGTTATAATGGAATGTTGTTACTTCTGCGGCCTTGTTTCAACTTAGGTCTTTCAGTGCTATATCAAATTCTTCACGCAGTATCATATCTCCCATTTCATCTTCATCTACGTCAAATTCCATAATAGTGCCGTCAGGTACATCAACCTTGTATAGACCCTCTATGTACTCCTTCCACCTTTCTGCTTTCCCTTCTTTTCTTAGAATTGTTTTTCCATCTGAGCTCTTGGTATTCATATAGGTGGTTCTCTTGTCTCCAAAGGTCTCTTTAATTTTCCTGTAGGCAGTATCTGTCGTACCCCTAGTGATATATGCCTCTACATTCTTACATTTGCCCTCTAGCCATCCCTGCTTGGCCATTTTGTACTTCCAGTCGATCTCATTTTATTGATGTTTGCATTTCGTTTTGCCTGCTTCATTTACTGTATTTTTATATTTTCTTCCTTCATCAATTAAATTCAGTATCTCTTCTGTTACCCAATGATTTCTAATAGCCCTAGTCTTTTTACCTACTTGATGCTCTGCTGCCTTCACTATTTCATCTCTCAAAGCTACCCATTCTTCTTCTACTGCATTTCTTTTCCCCATTCTTGTCAATCATTCCGTAATTCTCTCTCTGAAACTCTCTACAGCCTCTGGTTATTTCAGTTTATCCACGTCCCATCTCCTTAAATTCCCACCTTTTTGCAGTTTCTTCAGTTTTAACCTACAGTTCATAACCAATAAATTGTGGTCAGAGTCCACATCTGCCCCTGGAAATGTCTTACAATTTAAGACCTGGTTCCTAAATCTCTGTCTTGCCATAATATAATCTATTTGAAACCTTCCTGTGTCTCCAGGTCTCTTCCATGAATACCACATTCTTTCATGAGTCTTAAAGCAAGCGTTGGCTGTGACTAAATTATGCTCTGTGCAAGATTTTACCAGGCAGCTTCCTCTTTCATTCCTTACCCCCATTCCGTATTCTCCTACTACTTTTACTTCTCTTCCGTTTCCTAGTATTGAATTCCAATTCCCCATAACTATTAAATTTTTGTCTCCCTTCACTATCTGAATAATTTCTTTTATCGCATCATACACTACTTCAGTTCATCTGTGGAGGTAGTTGGCATATAAACTTGTACTACTGTAGTAGGCGTAGGCTTCGTGTCTATCTTGGCTACAATAATGCGATCACTATGCTGTTTGTAGTAGTTTACCTGTGCTGTTTTTTTATTCATTATTAAACCTACTCCTGCATTACCCTTATTTGATTTTGTATTTATAACCCTGTATTCACCTGACCAAAAGTCTTGTTCCTCCTGCCACTGAGCTTCACTAATTCCCACTATATCTAGCTTTAACATATCCATTTCCCTTTTTAAATTTTCTAACCTACCTGCCCAATTAAGGGATCTGACATTCCATGCTCCGATCGATAGCACGCCAGCTTTGTTTCTCCTGATAATGACGTCCTCCTGAGAAGTCTCTGACTGGAGACCCAAATGGGTGAGTATTTTACCTCCGGAATATTTTACCCAAGAGGACGCAATCATCATTTAACCATAGAGTAAAGCTGCATGCCATCGGGAAAAATTACGGCTGTAGTTTCCCGTTGCTTTCAGCCGCTTGCAGTACCAGCACAGCAAGGCCATTTTGGTTAACATTACAAGGCCAGATCAGTCAATTAATCCAGACTGTTGCCCCTGCAACTACTGAAAAGGCTGCTGCTCCTCTTCAGGATTCACATGTTTGTCTGCCCTCACAACAGATACCCCTCTGTTATGGTTGCACCTACGGTGTGGCTATCTGCATCACTGAGGCACACAAGCCTCCACGCCAACAGCAAGGTCCGTGGTTCGTGGGGGGTTTTCTGCCACATGTATATAATGAAGTCACAAAGTGACGTCCTCTGCTGTATGTATATAATTATTGTCAAGTATGTCTGCTGTATTTTTACCGCGTATCACCATTGTGTTCTCTGCTTTCATTGACCTGATCTCTGTTTCTTTGTGTGATACATCACATAGCCGCCATCTTGTTTTTTATTTCATTATGGTAGTATTAATTGCTCTTACCTTTATCCCCTCATTAATTCTTGTAATTATTTTGTAATTATTTATAATTTTTGTCTTCGACCATTTTGTCTTGGTTCCAGAAACTTCCCACATTGTTGTTATATTTTACTGGTAATCCACTATGTTTGATCTTGCAGCTTTTCTTGTCTCTTTAGTTTGGGGAATGCTATATTTACTTCTGAATATATTTCTTGACTTCTTTGGTTGTTTTGATCCTTACGGTATGTCATTTCTTCTGAAAAAGTGGACTAGTTGTCCATGATGATCAGGTATTTCTGTTTACACTACATGTGACTTGTAGTCTCATCTAATGACCCCCTGCGGGTTCGGGGGTAAGAATAGGCCTGCGGTATTCCTGCCTGTCGTAAGAGGCGACTAAAAGGAGTCTCAAACATTTCGGCCTTATGTGATGGTCCCCTGTCGGGTTTGACCTCCATATCTCAAAATTTTTCCGAAGAGCGAGCCGATTGGGGAAGGGCGCCTTACTTGGTGCATTGTGGCCATCTTGCGTTGAGAACTTTCGCCAGGTTATTCATCGTTGCGCTGCAGTCCTGCCTGCTCTACATCTCTTGGGCATGGATACGCTCCTGCGTGCACTTTCTGCCAAGCAATGTGCAGGGCCACTTCCTGCACTGACAGCGACCATGGACCACATGTCACCTAACATCCAGCACGGTAGCCAGTCCGTTGTGGTGGGGCCGCCATGTACCCTGTTGGTTGTAGCCCCCTGACAACACAGGGATCACTCTACTGATGCCTGCACTGTTAACTCCCCATGTATGCCAAGGAGTAGATGCCCATCTCCCTGGGGCATCGGGACTCCCGGGAATGGCCATCCTGCCAGGTGGCCTTTGCTGTGGCTGGGTGGCGCCCGTGGGGAGGGCCCTTGGTCGGAGTAGGTGGCATCAGGGCGGATGACATGCAATAAAGCGTGGCACATCTTCTCTTGCTGGTGGCCAGCCACCAGCAGTCTCTAAGCGTTCGAGAGCCCATTTTAAAGGTAACGTTTATGACTCCAAATCGTTCCCTTCCCTCGCCACGCCATGGGAGGGACTAAAGGCATTGAATGAAAGTGAGGCGTATTCGCCCAGGTATCTTGTCTGTACCAGAGCTGATGGGGACTCCTTTATATCCCTGAAACCTCAGTTCTTTGTAGAGCATTTAGAGGACAAGTTTGGGGAGGTGGAGGGCTTGTCCAAAATGCGGTCCGGATCGGTGTTGATAAAAACGGCATCCTCCGCCCAATCACGAGCCTTGCTCGCTTGTAATAAGCTGGGGGATGTCTCCGTTACTATCATGCCCCATAAAAGTTTGAATATGGTCCAGGGCATTATCTTCCACAGGGCTCTCCTTTTACAGTCTGATGACGAGCTGCATGCCAACTTGGAGCGACGAGGTGTCCATTTCGTCCGGCGCATCCACCAGGGTCCGAGGGATCATCAAGTTGCCACCGGTGCCTTCATCTTGGCCTTCGAGGGTGACACATTACCTGAGAAGGTCAAGGTGATGGTGTACCGTTGCGATGTCAAGCCATATATCCCTCCCCCGATGCGGTGCTTTGAGTGTTGGAAGTTCGGCCATATGTCTTCACGCTGTGCTTCCGGCCTCGTATGCCACGATTGTGGTCGACCCTCCCATCCTGATACTCCCTGTGCCCCGCCTCCCATCTGTGTGAACTGCATATATGTCCTTAACTCTCTTCACAGCGATTCTGTACCTCTACAGACACATTTAGAGGCTGTCGCTGTTCGGGTGTGGACGCCACAGGCTGTTACCGTCTGCAGTATTTACCTTACACCAGATGGTGCTGTCACGCAGCATGTCCTGGCTGCTCTGATAGCCCAATTGCCGCCACCTTTCTTGTTACTGGGCGACTTCAACGCCCATAACCCTCTGTGGGGTGGGTCAGTGGCGACAGGTCGAGGCGCCACCATTGAGCATTTATTGGCACAGCTCGATCTTTCACTTTTAAATGATGGTTCCTTCACACACTTCAGCGTGGCGCATGGCACGTACTCCGCCATCGACCTTTCGATCTGCAGCCCTAGCCTCTTACTGTCTGTCCAATGGAGAGTGCATGACGACCTGTGTGGTAGTGACCACTTTCCTATCTGTCACTGCCACAGCGTCAGTCTTCTCTGCGCCCTTGCAGGTGGGCTATGAATAAGGCTGACTGGGACTTGTTTTCCTTCACTGCCGCTATTGAGCCTCTCTCTAGTGATGACATTGATGCGGTGGTTCAATCGGTCACCACGGGCATCGTTACTGCCGCCGAATCTGCCATTCCCCGTTCTTCTGGGTCCCCTCGGCGGCAGACTGTGCCTTGGTGGTCGCCTGAGATCGCTGAAGCGATTAAAGATTGCCGGCGGGCGCTCCAGCATCACAGGCGACATCCCTGCATTGAACACCTCATCACCTTCAAACGGCTGCGTGCGTGGGCCCACTGCCAAGAGTGGATGGAATGTCAGAGCCTTTCTTATCGCACCCACCATTCTGAATCCTACAATGCTCCATTCAGTGAGTGGGAATTTCACAGTGTGCTTGCCGCTTACCCTGATACCGCTCCCGGGCCAGATCGCATCCACTGTCAGATGCTGAAACACCTTTCAGTGGACTGCAAGCGACGCCTCCTCGACCTTTACAACCGTCTCTGGGTCGAGGGTGAGTTTCCGTCGCAATGGCGGGAAAGCATTGTCATCCCCGTTTTGAAACCAGGCAAGAGCTCTTTGGAGGTGGACAGCTACCGCCCCATTAGCCACACCAACGTTCTTTGCAAGCTTCTCGAACGGATGGTGAGCCGGCGCTTGAATTGGGTACTGGAGTCTCGGGGACTTCTGGCTCTGTCTCAGGGTGGGTTCCGTAAGGGCCGCTCCGCTGCCGACAATCTGGTGAGCCTGGAGTCGGCCATCCGCTGCCTTTGCCCGCCGTCAGCACCTGGTCACTGTCTTTTTCGACGTGCAGAAGGCATATGACATGGCGTCATCACATCCTTTCTACACTTCATGGATGGGGTCTTTGGGGCCCTCTGCCAATCTTTATCCACAATTTTCTGTCGTATCGTACCTTCCGCGTGCAAGCCGCAGCTTCCCATAGTTCCTCCCAAGTCCAGGAGAACGGGGTACCACAGGGATCTGTCCCCAGTGTCTGCCTGTTTTTAATTGCAATAAACGGGCTCACTGCCGCGGTGGGAAATTCTGTCTCCGCTTCCCTGTATGCTGACGATTTCTGCCTTTACTACAGCTCTACTGGCATTGCAGCTGTTGAACGTCAGCTACAGGGTGCTATCCGCAAGGCGCAGTCTTGGGCTGTAGCGCATGGTTTTCAGTTTTCGGCTGCCAAAACCCGCGTTATGCATTTCTGCCAGCGCCGAACGGTCCATCCTGAGCCGCGGCTTTATCTTGACGGCGAACTTCTTGCTGTGGTGGAGACCCACAGGTTTTTGGGTGTACTTTTTGCTGCCTGGTTGACTTGGCTGCCTCATATTCGGCAGCTTAAACAGGCATGTTGGCGGCGTCTAAATGCTCTGCGAAGCTTGAGCCACACCAGCTGGGGCGCCGACCGATCTACCCTGTTACAGCTCTACCAGGCATTAATCCAGTCTCGTCTGGATTATGGGAGCCTGGCTTATGGCTCAGCATCCCCATCTGCATTGCAGGTGCTGGACCCAATCTTACACAGTGGAATACGACTTGCCACTGGTGCCTTCCGGACCAGCCCTGTGGACAGCATACTAGTGGAGGCAGGTGTCCCTCCCCTGCAGTTACGGCGCCAGCATTTGCTGGCCGGTTACGCTGCCCATGTTTTTAGCTTTCCTTGGCATCCAAACTATCGTCTTATTGCGCCGTGAGGACCCACCTCTATGTCACTGCGGCTCTGTTTTATCTGTGGTCCACATTTTATTGGAGTGTCCACTTTTAGCTGTGCTCAGGCAGACATTCGCACTGCCTGACACGCTCCCTGCCCTTTTAACAGATGACCCTGCTATGGCTGGCTTAGTTTTGCGTTTTATTCGGGCAGGGGTTTTTTATCATTTAATCTGAGTGTTTTTTTTTTTTTTAGTGTTGATTCTGGCTTTTGGCCTCCGATTTTAAACTGAGTTTTTAATGTGCTCTCAGTGGTTGGCTTTTTTTTTTCCTCTCTCTCTCTCTCTCTCTCTCTCTCTCTCTCTCTCTCTCTCTCTCTCTCTCTCTCTATGGTCGGCCAACCATCGTCACACTCTGTGTGATTTTAATTTGTTTTGTCTGATCTCTGTCGGAGTCTTTCTTGTCCCGTGTCGTCTGACGTCTTTCCTGCTGTTCGTTTTTATTCTCTTTGGGCGGTTTTAATTTTTTGGAAAAAGGGACCGATGACCGTTGCAGTCTGAGGTTTTCCAAGGGACCGATGACCGTTGCAGTCTGGTCCCTTTAATCCCACAAACCAACCAACCCACCTAATGAATGTTTGACTCTGAGAAATCACTCTTGTAGTCAGGTGTGACCTGAACTTCTTTTCAATGATTAGGTATCACAAATTTGGTATTGCAAGAAATTTTGAGTGATATCCAATACTTGCTAATTGGAAACATGCCACCTTTTCTGTGCGCTTTAAACAATAATCTTCCTTGCTTTCATATGTTTTAAATGTGTTTTCTATGCCCAGGATCTATCTGTGCCATGCATTCATCCACGTGGCATCTGATGCTGCTTTTCCATACACAATAAAACTTACTGTGGACTGTATCAATGGACATACCAAAGAACCACTGATACTTGCTCATGCATGGAGGCTATGCTAGTATCTTATACATCCTTACCTACCCAGTCTGTCAAGCCTGGAACAAATGAAATAGCCACTGAACTTCAGCAGTTACATCAACACGAGTAGTGGGCACATATCTGTATTAATTTGGAGTCCAACAAGCATTCTGTTATATACTTTAAAGTTGAGATTTTTGTATATGCTATAACTTGGAAATTCGTGACTCTTCCCAAACCCTGGCCCTAAACTCCTCATCTTTCATGCAGTTAATGTGTCCCACACACAAATTTTTTGTGTACCACATATGATTTAAAACTTTATGCACAGACACCACTATATAAGAAAGTAAAATGTATAGTACATTTAAAAGTTTCAGGATTCTGAAGAAGATATTACCATTTTGTGGAGAAGTGTCAGCATTTTATAGAGTAATTCATCTATAAAAGTTTCATAAGTTGGATAGGATCATTGTATTTTTAATTGTAGAGTGTGTAAACAAAAAAGATATTCCATTAGCTGTATAGCAACAAAGCCTGTATAACGTTATGAATTTTTTAGAAGACAATAAAGCTTCGCAGTTGGTAAACCTTGTGGGGTGTAAGGTCACAGTCCACAAAACTCTTCCGTTCCAAACGTTTTGTTCAAAACTGCGCTGGACGTCTTTAGAGGTGTTGCTCCTCCATTGAGTCTTGCTGACTGATGGTCAGACGTCTGAGAGTAACATATATACTGTAGTAAATGGGTTGTGACCAGAGTGACACATTATAAGCAGATCTAGTTTGCGATGGAAATGGAAAATGACAGCAAAATACCTTTCTAGGATGTTTTAGTTATGAGACAGACTGATAGAAGTTTGGAACATGAGGTTTTCCAAAAGTAAAGCACACGGGCAGATATTTACATAACAAATCCAATCACCATCCACAACAAAAGAGATGTGTCATTAAAAGCCTTGTTGATAGAGCCGAAAGAATTTGCACACCAGAATACCATAATGTTAATTTAAAACTTCTGAATCAGGCTTTCAAGAAAAATGGCTATTTGGGGAAAGAAGTAAGCAGAATTCTACAACCAAATAACAGAAAGCTGAAGGACGAACATGAAAGAAACTATTGAGGTATACAGTTTTTCTCTCTTTTATTAAAAAAGTAACTGGTCAAATCAGAAAGAGTTTACAGAAACATAACACTAGGCCAGTTTTTAGACCAACAAAGAAAATAGATCAAGCACTTCAGTCTGTAAAGGATAATCGCCTTCCTCTGTCAGCATGCGGTGTTTATAAAATTCCGTGTATGTGTGGGAAAGTTTATATGGGAAAAACCGAGAGAAGCATGAATATACTGCTAAAGGAACACAGAAGTCTTTACTGACTAGGGAAAATAGACAAATTGGCTGTAGCAGAGTATGCTCTTCAGTCAGGAAGTCACAAAGTGAAGTTTTCTGAAACAAAAATTGTATCTTCAGCAGTGAACTATTGTCCGTGGCTCTGTAGAGGAGCCATTGAAATATACTGACGTAGGGATAATTGTAATAGGAAAGAAGAGACTATGAAACTGATCAGCATATGGACTGTAGCTCTGCAGAATCACTAAACAGTTTCTTATCTTTGACAGCCTGATAATTGATAATTAAGTTTTATCTTTGTCAATGACCATCTCTGCTTATCACGTGGAACTCTATGTCCCCTTTTCTACAGTATAGATGCCGCTCTCAGATGTTTGACCTGTAAGTTGGCAAGATTCAATGGTGGAGCAATGCCTCTGAAGACGTCCAGTGCAACTCTGGGCGAAATGTTAAGAACAGAAGCATTCATGGACCACAACCTTATAACCTATGAGGTTTACTAGCAGCAATGTCATCTGGTCATGAAAGCCTTCTTTTTGCAATGAAGCTTTCTTATAAAATTTGATTTTTCCACTTTACATTGAGCCTACAGCTTTGAAAATTTTGTGAAATGTTCCTGATATGTTATGTATTCAAGTACATAATAATCAGCTTTTTTGTAACAAAAGTAAAGAGGAGTTAACTGGTGGGTTCAGTCCACTTGTTACCCCCACTCAGCTGTTTGTTACAAAAATTTACAAACGGTACCAAGTGCTCTAACACTTCCAGATCACGTTATATTTTGCAGATGTGTTCTCCAACTTCAGCAAACATGCCCCCAAAAAACTCAGAGATTACACCAGAAGAGAAACCTTTGAAAAAAAGTGTTAGAAGGCCAAGACATGATGGAACTGGCGGTGGACTTCCAGTGGAGAGTCCTGAGGACTGTAAAGAAAATGGTGTTACTAGTGGAGATAAAAATCCTGCCTTGGAGGTTTGTACACAGTCTCATTGGTATTTTCACAGTACAAGTGAAACACCTGCAGCTGTCCTTTTGATGCTATTTATTATATAGCAATCAGTTTTAGTTACCCAATACATCATCTTCAGGCCTGTATGCATAAATAGTAATAACGGCATCAACAACTTGCCAACTATGCAAATACAAAGACAGATTGAAAACAGAATAAGAATCGAAGACAATACTATACAAGTAAATTTACAGTAATCATTTGATAAAACCAGCAGATACATCAATTGTCACATACCTAAAATAGAATTTTGTATAGTATACTATAACAAATTTCCATTCTGTACATTGTACAAATGTTCTATACACTAATAAAATCATTAATTAAATATTGCATTATTCAAACTACTAATCTATAAAACTTAACTGTAGATAATGATGGATTTATGAGAGAAACTACATCAGAAACAGGGAAATCAAAGAAATACACATTGATGTGCAAGTAGTCCTTGCACAAGAACAGCATCAAAAATATGTTAGTGACAATATAGACTGATGAGCCAGAATATTACAACCACCACCATAGCTGGCTCGTCCACCTTTGGCACAGATAACAACAATGACTCATTGTGGCAAGGAAGCAGTGAAGTCTTGAAAGCTGCTGGAGGGAGTTAGCACTACATCTGAACACACAAGTCACCTAATTCCTGTAAATTTCAAGGAGGGGGGTGATGAGCTCTGATGCCACACTCAATCACATCCTAGATATGTTAGATTGGGTTCAAATCTGGTGAGTTGAGGACCAGCACATCAACTGGAACTCGCCACTGTGTCCCTTGAACAACTCCATCACAGTCCTGACCTTGTGACAAGGTGCGTTGTCTTGTTGAAAAAACCCACTGCATTGGGAAAGATGATTGTCATGAAGGGGTGTAAGTGGTCTGCAACAACATGTCTCTGCCCCGCAGTACAGGTGTCAAGGAGCCGGTCCTCTGGAAGATGGCACATTTATGCCCTCCCATCGGAACGGTGAAGAAGGTATTGGGATTCATCAAACCATGCAATGTTCTGCCACTGCACCAACATTCAGCGCCAGTGGTCACATGCCCATTTCAGTCATAGATGCCGATGTCGTGGTATTAATATTGGCACATACATCGGTTGTCGGCTGCAGAGGCTCATCCTTAGGCGTGTTTGGTGCATTGTGTGTTGAGACACAGTTGTACTCAGTCCAGCTCTAAAGTTTGATGTTAGTTACACCACAGTTCACTGCCTGTCCTGTTTTACCAGTCTGCCCAGCCTGTGATGTCAGACATCTGTAATGAGGGGTGGCTGTGCAACCCCACGATGTCTGAATGTGATATCACTTTGGTTACACCACGTGTTGAAGACACTTGCCACAGCACTCCTCAATCACCCATCAAGTCGTGCAGTTCCTGAAAATCTTGTGCCAATCCTCCAGGCAATCACAGTCTGTCCTCCTTGAAACTCAGATAGATCACACAGCTTCCCCATTCTACACACAGACAGCACACCTACTGATGCTACATGCACCGTGCATGTGTCTGATTTGCAGTCATTCCTCGTTAGGTGATGCTGCTATTGCCTGTCAGGTTTATATCGATGGTAGGTCGGTAGTCATAATGTTCTGGCTGATGAGTGTAACTATAGCTATCAAAATGACTATAAATATATCTGGGTCACATCACCCTTATAAAGTGCTAAGCTGAAAGCCGAATAGAGGCATATTTATATCATATGCATAAAATGAATGTCCAGGAATGTATCAGAAGACCAAATGTAGAAAAACACTATACACAGAATATACAGACCCAAAATAATGTTCAGGGTGCACAACATACATGCATCTTTGTGCAAGTAGCCCTTGCAGGAGGACAGCCTCAAAAAATCTGAGAGTCAGTATAGGTAAAGCTGTCAAAATGAATATAAGTACAGCTCTGTCACATCAAAGCTATAAAATGCTGAGGCGCAAATTGGAGAGGGGCATACTTGTGTCATATGCATAAAATGAGTGTCCAAAGCGTATCAAAATACCATATAGAAAACCACATTTGTCATAACACATACAAAATATATGAAAAACCCCAACAAGATACAATTCAGGGTGAACAACATCTTTGTGTGAATCCATCCAAATATCACGCACTACCATAAAACAAATATCAAACAAGAACTACTATCTAAAACTTCCTGCCAGATTAAAACTGTGTGCCCGACCAAAACTCGAACTCGGGACCTTTGCCTTTCGCGGGCAAGTGCTCTACCATCTGAGCTACCGAAGCACGACTCACGCCCGGTACTCACAGCTTTACTTCTGCCAGTACCTCGTCTCCTACCTTCCAAACTTTACAGAAGCTCTCCTGCGAACCTTGCAGGACTAGCACTCCTGAAAGAAACGATATTGCGGAGACATGGCTTAAGTCCCGAGTTCGAGTCTTGGTCGGGCGCACAGTTTTAATCTGCCAATAAGTTTCATTAAAGCACACACTCCGCAACAAAGTGAAAATCTCATTCTGGAAACATCCCCCAGGCTGCGGCCAAGCCATGTCTCCGCAATATCCTTTCTTTCAGGAGTGCTAGTTCTGCAAGGTTCGCAGGAGAGCTTCTGTAAAGTTTGGAAGGTAGGAGACGAGGTACTGGCAGAAGTAAAGCTGTGAGTACCGGGCGTGAGTCGTGCTTCGGTAGCTCAGATGGCAGAGCACTTGCCCGCGAAAGGCAAAGGTCCCGAGTTCGAGTCTCGGTCGGGCACACAGTTTTAATCTGGCAGGAAGTTTCATATCAGCGCACACTCTGCTGCAGAGTGAAAATCTCATTCTGGAAACATCCCCCAGGCTGTGGCTAAGCCATGTCTCTGCAGTATCCTTTCTTTCAGGAGTGCTAGTTCTGCAAGGTTTGCAGGAGAGCTTCTGTAAAGTTTGGAAGGTAGGAGACGAGGTACTGGCAGAAGTAAAGCTGTGAGTACCGGGCGTGAGTCGTGCTTCAGTAGCTCAGATGGTAGAGCACTTGCCCGCAAGGCAAAGGTCCCGAGTTCGAGTCTCGGTCAGGCAAACAGTTTTAATCTGGCAGGAAGTTTCATATCAGCGCACTCTCCGCTGCAGAGTGAAAATCTCATTCTGGGAACTACTATCTAACTTGTGTAAATGTCAGAAACTAATAATATACATTCACATAACATATAGTATCTGTAGATCACATGATACATTATCAGGAAAATCAAAGATGAAAAAAACTTCATATATACCCAATGTTGTACCAGAGGTTCAGGTACTTACGAAAAACCATAATTATCGCCAATAATGTGTGTGTAATCTATTCTTATCTGGACAAAGCAGTCAACAGAGACAAAATGCAAAATCACAAAAAATGTGTATATGCTCGATCCTACTTTTTTCCTTAAAATTAGAACTTTCTTTGATAAAGACAGAAAAAAGTCTTTCTTCCAAGTGACAGTGGAGGAGTGAGAAGGTTGAAGAAATTTTCCTTTCTCGATTTCGCAAATTCCTTTCTCTATCTCTCAATTCCATTTTGTATATCAATATTGTATTTGCATCAAATGTTCTCGGTGCACTTGTCACGTTAATTCTCTAGCAGAATTTGAGTTTTGACAGTATAAGAAGAGTAACTGACTATTGAAGAAGTAATGAAATCAGACAGGTGGTGTAGTAGTTTGCACTTTGATCAGAAATTAGATTAGCACCATTAGTGAAATATCCACAGCATCCTCATTTTCATCACAGTGTGTAATGTGGCACATATTCCTATGTTCCCTTGGTTTCAAATGTACACTTCCATGCACTGTCAAGTGCATGGTCTAATCTGTGTTAAAGTTGTTGACACACATTCAGATTTCCACAATCTCTGATGAACGAGTGTGAGCAGTTTGAAGTGGGGGTTTACTCTGTACCTACTCAAACAGGATCTTCTGCTTATACGGTTTGTACAGACAAAAGACTATTCCTTGCCTGAAATGAAGTAGTTAACTGAATAAGTCTCCATTGTAGAAACAGGTACCACGGCTGGTGATAGGCTATCCAGTCGTGCTGCAGATCGGCATTGCGAGAGTGAGGATGCAGCCTTCTTGTCGGTGATAGGTTCCCACAACTGTCAGAAAGACACCTCATCATGAGAGGGCAGTGATATACTGTCGACGTGGTGGTATCAGCCAGACGAACACCGGGTGGCTAATTCTGTCCACCAGTTCAGGAAATGGTAGTGGAGGCTACAGCAGGGTACTACTGAGGAGCTAATCAGTACATTGTGCTGCATTTGTCTTAAGTGCATCCTGGCACACTGCTGCTGGGGCGTGTGGGTAACGCAGATTGGAGCAACTCAGTTGAGCGCTGCCTCCCTATTGCTGACGGCATCGGTGGCAGCTAATGGCATATCCTGGATGGCAGAGCAGTCAGTAGGAAACTTTCTTTGTCCTCCCACGTCATACCTGGCTACACACTTTACATGGTGCCTCAATGTCCTATGTGTCCTAAGCAGTACTTTCTGGGGAGTGGATCAGATCACCCTCCTCTGTTTGTACCGATCCCTTGTTGTTTAAACCTAGACTATTGGTACTTTGTTTATATGTCTGCACGTTCATCTTATAGTGTCCTAACACAATCCACCATTGTGGAATACGTTTAGGCGCTGGTGGCTTTTACATTAGCCCAGTTAAGAGTCTCTATGCAGAAGCTGCTGAGCTCCCATGTCAGATGGGCGTGATGTCCTCCTCAGCAAGTATCCGTGCCAGTCATCCTATGCCCCCTTTTTCGATGACTCCCTTGACAGTCAGTGCGGGGTGTACCTTTCTTCTCTGTTTACTCCTGGAGTTTGCTTTTGGCTATTGCTCCAGCAACTTAACTTCCCGCTACCTGCTGTATTCCTGATGGGTGTGAACCCTTCACTGCCTTGGCCTCATGCAGTGGCCTGTGTTCATCTTTGACTTCATTCACTTCCAAAGGAAACTACTCTGGATTTGATCTATCTCTGTAAGTTTCTCAATCTTCACATGCAGATTAGCGATAGCACCTTCGTGTACACTGATGGCTCTAAGCCCGACTGTGATGTCGGCCCTACCTTCGTCATTGGCACCAACCATTTCCAATATTGGCTTCCAGAACACTGCTCAATATTTATAGCAGAATTCTTCACCCTTTAGCAGGCTACCCAGTACATCCATAGACACGAGCTTTCCAATTGTGTCATAAGTTTCAATTCTCTCGGTGCCCTTCAGAGCCTCTATGTGCTATTCACATTCCATTACTTAGTGCAATGGGTCCAAGAAAGCCTCCACTTGCTCATTAAGGGAGCCACAGTCATGTTTGTGTGGGTTCCTGGTTACATTGATCTGATGGGAATTGAGGCTGCTGATGCTTCTGCCGAAGCTACAGTCCTCCTACCCCAGCATGCTAGCTTTTCCATTCCTTCGGATTATCTCCGTGTTGCCTTCTGTTGCGGGACGGTGTCACTTTGGCATTACCACCGGTCTTCTCTTCACGGAAACAAACTCCATGGAATTAAACCTCGCCCAATGGCTTGGCTGACCTCTCGGCCTTCTCACTCTTCTTGTCATGAGGAGATCATTATAGCTAGATTGCGTATTAGGCACTGTCTTTTTAGCGGTAGCTGTTTGTCAGGTGGCGATCCCCCACTACTTTGTGCTCATTGTCATCAGCCTTTGATGGTTCACCATTTCCCGAGCCAGTGCCCTTTTTTAATCGCTTATGTTCCAGTGTGTGCTTGTCATTTGAATTTTAGCGGACGATGCATTGGCTTTTAATCACATTTTACTTCTTATCCATCATAGCAATATGGTGAAGGACATTTAATCTTTGGTTAGGGAACTCCGCTGTCTCTACAGCGTATTTTGTGGACCTTTCTCCGAGGGAAAGTCCTTGTTTTGCTGTCTGCCCTTCTGTCAGCAGGCTTAGTGTGTAGTAGTTTTTAACTCCTTTTGCTTATTGGTTTTCTAAGGTTATGGCTTAAGCACTAAAGACTTCATTTGTGTTTGTGCCGTAAAAGGAAGGAGATGTCAATATCAGCCGCTGGGCTGGGTGACTGTGGTTGAAGCAAAGGCTGTGGTCTGGCATGCAGCTCCTGTGAAGAAGATGAAGCAAATTGTGGTGGATGGGAAGCCAGATGATGTTGATGCCCCTCTGTGCAAGAGGGATAACAGAGAGAAATTGGGTAACCTGGCTCTTCATACTCTTATGCTGACCCTCAGTACACTAGAGTGTGCAGTCAGGGAAGTACTCAGCCGACTCTGGTTGACAAAGCAGATACCGTCAACAGTTAGTTCTGCTTCATGATGTACCAGGTGGAGAACTTCCTCACTGGACAAACTATCTTTTGCACAGTTCCTTGTCTATGACTGTGACTCTGGCATGGGCTTGGGCGTGGCCAGATCTCGGTGGTGAGTGAATGTACCAACTGCTACAAACAGTGTGATTCACAGAACACACATTTCGCATTGAATGGGCATTGATGTAAGAAAATATGGCATCTGGAGAATTGATAGCATCAGACTTTTGCGATGCATGTACTTATTGGATTCCGTTTGTTCTACAACATTTCATGTTTGAACTCCATGCTTTTCCCATTAATCTGTCTCTGTCACAGTGTTCTGAGAGCTCATTGAAACCCAATCTCGGGTAACAGTCTTATTCATCTTGGTGGAAATCTACAGTTTGCAAAGTTACCCAGAGATTGGTAAAACCAATTGTTCTTGATGGAAAGCATCTTTTCACCTGCTTACTGGTCTGGAAGCCTCACATTCTCCTCCACCACCTTGGAGTAAGTAGAGTGTTACCTGAACTGAGAACAGAAATCTGGATTCTTAGGAGCTCAACAGGCATTTAAATGTGTGCTACATCACTGTCTGTCTTGCGATATGGCAGATGTTCACTTCATGTAGGAACAGGTGCTCCATTGTGTGGTAAACGAGTCTCACCATTGAAAAAATTTCGTATATTAGGCATCAACTTTCCTGGCCTGTTGTACATTAGACAAGGACAGATTATGAAGAATTTACGTGTAACAAAACAATACATGCTCTGTGCCTATGCCCAGATATTTTAACTCACAGATTTGGGAGACGAGCGCCCAGCACAATTTATGCTGACAGCGTCATGCCTTCCACGTCAGGCACATACAGCTGATGGAGGTCTGATGGGCTCACACGGCAATTGAGGTGCACCAGTGCCTCATCCAGCATGCTATCAAATGGAAATTCATCATCCCACGTGTGCCTCAGTGCAGAGAATGGCAGGAGTAGATGGTTGTTGCCTGAGGACAGTTTTCGAATGATCGCAGGTGGACGGAGGAGGCCTCGGCACAATCTCAGGGAGCGTAGAAGCTGCACTAAATTCGAGACCAGCTACGTGAGGGAAAGAGGAACCTGAATCTCCTAATACAAAATTGACAAAAATTGCTTGGTGTTGCAAACGCATTTAGACCTGGTGAGATACCTGTAAGATTCTTCACAGGTGATGAAAGAACTTTTGAGCAGTAGTTTATTGTAGGTTGCTGGAGGAACATGGTGTACCCACCAATCGGAAAAAGTCTCATGTCACCCCATTTTCAAGGTTGATCTTCATACACAGATGCACATTAGTAATAAGAATTATTATCATTATCATTATCATCATCATCATCATCATCATCATCATCGAGGTAAAGGTAACTGGTGGAATCAATCTGCGTTTTACCTCTACATAGCTGTTTGTCACAAAAATTAACAAATTGTACCAGACGCTGTGATACTTATAGATTTTGTGCCATGTTTTACAGATACATTCTCCAGCTTCAGCAGGCACACCTCAAAAAGATTCAGAGACTACACTAGAAGAGAAATCTTTGAAAAGGAAAAGAGGAAGGCAAAGACGAGATGAAACTGGCAGTGGACCTTCAGTGGAAAAGTCTGAGGACCATAGACATGATGAAGTTACTAGTAGAGATAAAAATGATGCTGCCCTTGAGGTATGTACTCAGCTCATTGGTATTTTGTTCCTTAAAGTTACAACTTTCTGTAATAAATACACAAAAGTCTTCCATGTGACAGCTTGTGCGCCATGTTTTACAGATACATTCTCCAGCTTCAGTAGACACACCTCACAAAGATTCAGAGACTACACTAGAAGAGAAATCTTTGAAAAGGAGAAGAGGAAGGCAAAGACGAGATGAAACTGGCAGTGGACCTTCAGTGGAAAAGTCTGAGGACCATAAACACTATGGAGTTACTAGTGGAGATAAATATGCTGCCCTTGAGGTATGTACTCATCTCATTGGTATTTTGTTCCATAAAATTACAACTTTCTCTAATAAATACACAAAAAGTCTTCCTGCCATGTGGCAGTGGAAGAGGGAGAAACTGACTGTTTGGAGAAATTGGCCTTTCTCCATTTTCCAAATTCCTATCTGTATCAGTCAATTTCATTTTGTGTGTCAGTATTTTGTGTGAATTAAATGTTCTTGGTGCACTTCTCATATTAATGCTCTGTCAGAATCCTCTATCGGAATTAATTCTCTATCATAATTCTGGCAATATCTGCCATGATATGTATATGCAGACTGAAGTGACAAATGAAAATTTATATCAAGGCCGGAGTTCGAACAAGGGTCTCCTGCTCACTAGGCAGATACTCTGGCCACTTTGTGGAGTTGAAAATGTCTCTGGAATCTTATAGGGTTTCACTTGATTGCAGCACATATGCCTTGGTTTCAGGCAGGCTCCCCCATTTTGTTCGATGCTGAAATGCTCCATTGCAGTTGGAGAGCCTCTGCGATGCTGTTCAAGTTTAGAGGGAATAACAAGAGGGCTGAGGCATGAAAGGGAATTTGGATTGAGGAGGGAGGGCTTGTTAGGGTAAACCATGCAGTTGAGCAAAGCTAATGTGCCTGGATGGCGTAATGGTTAGTGCATCTGCCTAATGAGCAGGAGATCCAATACAAATTCTCGTATTTTGCTTCAGTCTGCATGTATACATAATAGATATTTGAGACTTGAAATGGTCTCTGGAACTATATAGTTTCATCTGCATATCTACCGTTGTCTTCATCATGAAAGCAACTGATTGTTGGAGATGTAACTTACTCACACAGATAGTGTTTTGTCCACCACAACAAGAAACAAGAGTGGTCTCTATGATGAAACATCATCTACACTGACTTTGTTTCTATATTTTTGTGCAGCATCTTGACATAAAGTACCCTCTTCTAGTTATTATTGACTTCACAGCCTGTATCTGTATTAGACTTGTTGACCTAGATTCTAAGTTCCACAGCAACTGCGATGATTGACTCCAAATAGTTTGAAGCTTGGGCTAGAATCTGTGCCAGTTCAAACAAAATCTTCTGCTTACTGAGAAGGGAGTGAGATATGGATTTATAATGTGCAAATCATGAGGATTGCTTGGCAAATGGTGGAGAGATGTAGGATGGGAATTACTGGGGAAGACAGGAAAAGAAACAAATCTACATCTGCATTTGCATATATATGCTGCAAACCACTTTGAAATGCATGACAGAGACTACTTTCCACTGTACCAGTTACTAGGACATTTACCATTCCATTCACATACAGAGCATGGGAGGAATTCTTATTGAAACGCCTTTGTGAGTGCTGCAACTAGTCCAATCTTGTCTTCATCCGTATGGGAGCGACGTGTAGGTGATTGTAGTATGTTTTAGATACAGCACATAAAAGCTGTTTCTGTAAGCTTTGTAAGTAGACGTTCGTGCGATATTTCGTGTCAATCTTAAAGTGCCTGTCAGTTTAGATTTTGCAGCATCTCCATGATGCTCTCCCGTGGGTCAAACAAGCTGTGACAGTTCGAGCTGCTGTTTTTGTAAATATTCAATACTCATTATTAATCCTGTTTGGTACGGGTTCCACACACTCGAGCAATACTCTAGGAAATGATCTGGATTGCATTTTTATGGGCCGTGTTGTCTACAAAATCATCTTATGCTTAAGATATTGGACAGTTTGGCTTTTATGTGTGCAAGTTTAGTTTTTATACAGGGTGATTCAAAAAGAATACCACAACTTTAGGAATTTAAAACTCTGCAATGACAAAAGGCAGAGCTAAGCACTATCTGTCGGCGAATTAAGGGAGCTATAAAGTTTCATTTAGTTGTACATTTGTTCGCTTGAGGCGCTGTTGACTAGGCGTCAGCGTCAGTTGATGCTAAGATGGCGACCGCTCAACAGAAAGCTTTTTGTGTTATTGAGTACGGCAGAAGTGAATCGACGACAGTTGTTCAGCGTGCATTTCGAACGAAGTATGGCGTTAAACCTCCTGATAGGTGGTGTATTAAACGTTGGTATAAACAGTTTACAGAGAATGGGTGTTTGTGCAAAGGGAAAAGTTCTGGACGGCCGAGAACGAGTGATGAAAATGTAGCACGCATCCAGCAAGCATTTGTTCGCAGCCCAGGACTACAGTATCTGGAGATGTTAGAGAATTGGCTGTTCCCTCTGCTCGAAGAAGAAGCACAACAATTCATATTTCAGCAGGATGGAGTGCCACCACATTGGCACTTATCTGTCCGTAACTACCCAAGGTGATGGATCGGCCGCCAGGCAGCCCGTGACAGAGCACTTCATCACTGGCCTCCAAGAAGCCCTGATCTTACCCCTGCGATTTTTTCTTATGGGGGTATGTCAAGGATATGGTGTTTCGGCCACCTCTCCCAGCCACCATTGATGATTTGAACGAGAAATAACAGCAGCTATCCAAACTGTTACGCCTGATATGCTACAGAGAGTGTGGAACGAGTTGGAGTATTGGGTTGATATTGCTCGTGTGTCTGGAGGGGGCCGTATTGAACATCTCTGAACTTGTTTTTGAGTGAAAAAAAAAAAAACCTTTTTAAATACTCTTTGTAATGATGTATAACAGAAGGTTATATTATGTTTCTTTCATTAAATACACATTTTTAAAGTTGTGATATTCTTTTTGAATCACCCTGTATATACAGGGGAAAGTTAAAGAAATCATGGAGCACACAAACAGCAAAAACAACGAGTCAACAACAGTAAGATAATACGCAATGACAAAAACATAGATAAAATGACGTCAATGAAACTAGTGTGAAATCTGTGTGGAAGCAATAAAATAAGCTGGGCACAGGATTGATTTTTTTAAAGCACTCAAACGTCACAATAGGTCTTACAAAAAATATTTTTGTAATAAACTGGCAGAAAAAAATAGTGGCAAAAAAATTAATGTAGAGTAATGAAATTTTGGGAATACATTTGTATAGATAACATATTTAAATGATTAAATAGGTTAATGTAAGCCCAAGATAAGCCATTGCAAATGTGAAATGAATTAATGACCGGTGTAACTGCCAGAATGGTGAATGCAAGCATACTAATGTGCAGTCACTGTTGTACAGGTGCTAGATGTCAGTTTGTGGGATGGAGTTCTGTGCCTGTTGCACTAGTGCAATCAATATAGGGACAGTTAATGCTGTTTGAGGATGATGTTGAAGTTTTCGTCTGATGCTGTCCCATATGTGCTCGATTGGAGACAGATTTGGTGATCAAGCAGGACAAGGCAACATGTCAACACTCTGTAGAGCATGATGGGTTACAGTAGCGGTGCATCCCCTCGAATGCTGTTCACAAATGGCAGCATAACAGATTGAATCACCAGATTGATGTACAGTTTCGCAGTCAGGGTTTATGGGATAACCATGAGAGTGCTCCTGCTGTCATACGAAACCAAACCCCAGACCTTAACTCCAATTGTAGGTCCAGCAGTTCTAGCACACAGACAGGTTGGGTGCATGTCCTTATCTGGCTTCCTCCTAACCAACTCACAGCCGTCACTGGCACTGAGGCAGAACAGTCTTTCATTAGAAAACACAGCAGACCTCTGTCCCACCCTCCAGTGAGCTCTGACTCGACACCACTGAAGTCGCAAATGGTGGCGGTTTGGGGCCAATGGAATATGTGCTACAGGGTGTCTAGCTCTGAGCTGTCCTTGAAGTAACTGATTTGTAACAGTTGGTTGTTTCACTGTGGTACCAACTGCTGCTCAAATTGCTGCTGCAGATGCAGTACAATGCACCAGAGCCATGTGTCAAACACGGTGGTCTTCGGTCTTGGTAGTGTCACATGTCTGCCTGGAGCCCAGTCTTGTTGCAACTGTACATTCTTGTGATCATTGCTGCCTGCAGTTATATACAGTGGTTACATTCCTGCCAAGTCTTTCTGCAGTATTGCAGAAGGAAGGAAGAGCTTCTTGTACTCCTATTACACAACCTCATTCACACTCAGTGAGCTTTTGACAAATGTACCTTTGTTGCCTTAGATAATGGCATCTTTGTCGCCTCAAAGGTGTTTTTGACTAACATCAACTCACCACATCCAGTCTCAAAGGTTAGTAACACTCACGACCAATACAGTGCATATTTAAAACAAATCTGATTTGCATCCTCTTATCCTCTTATGCGACTGTTGTGAAATTTGAATAGACATCATCTTTCAGATGTAGAAATGCACCTACCAACTTTTTTTTTTTCGGTCACACATCTAGTTCTTGTTGTTGTTGTTTCTTTTTTTCTGTCATTGCATGTGGAAAGAATTGTAATCCCATGTTTATACTTTGTGATCTTATGACAGATCTGATGATAGCAGTTAGCCGAAACGCGTTATCACATTAGAAATAATAAAATGTGGCAAAGACTGAAAAAACTTTGTGTGGTTGTGGGTGATTATGGCCTCTGACTTTTATAAAGACTTCCTGTCTGCAGTGTTGACCACCTAGTGTCCAACAACCTTTTCACAATCCGAATTTTTGAACTAATTTCTTTCATTGATTTCATAAGAAGAGACCCTATCAACAGGTATAAGTGGAGAAAATGTATAGAAGTTTTCAATGAAATTGAAGATAAAGGATCTTTCTATGCTGTATTCTGCAGCACATTTGATAACCAGATTTAATGAATGTGAAAAGCAGGGAACATAGTCTGTGCATTCATCTTCTTATTTCATGCTTCTAAGCTGCTGTACTTCCCACTCGTGTTACTGGCATTGTCATAGCTTTACCCACAACAGTCTTTAATATCAGTGTCATTGTAGTTTAAAAAATCTAGTAAGCTGTGGATGAGTTGCTCAGCAGTATGGTCTTCCTTGTCCAAGAACGTTATCTTTCCATTGGTCCAGATGAGTGGACATTACACACTATCAGAGTCTGTCAGTGTGCGAGCAATATATTTGGAGTGGAATATAGTGAAACAGAATAATATCTGCATCTCTTAATTTTGCAAATAATAGGATTCCGTATGTTTGGTGCAACTACATGGATAAATTTTGTGCAAGTTCTTTTTCATAAATGTACAAACATGATAGATGTCCCTTTCCTTTATTTTCATGAATATGTATATGTTGGCCAAGAAAAATGTCAAATTCACTTGTTAATTCTAATAAACCTAAATAATTTCTGTCATGAACTGATCCAACAATTTCATCACTACCCCGAAACGCAAGACCTTGTGCTGCTAAAAAAAGTTATTACTACAGTAATTCGATATAAGTGTGTCCGACAGTACTGTTGTTTGGTCTCAGTTTGGCTCACAAATTGACAGTTGATATGCACATCCTCGTTGCAGACGAACAACAAAGTTATTGCTTACCTATATGAAGTGCTTTCTTTGTGTCTTTTCGACAGAGTATTCGTGTTCTTCCAGTCATTTCTAGAAATGAGCTAAAATTTTTACTACTTGTGGATTTGGACAACATCTTTCCATAAGACAGTAAGTAGAATACCACACATATCTAACTAGAAAGATTTTTTTAATATCCATATACATAGCATTTGCTAACTCGTGCTGTGTGACCAACCTTGCAGTGGTAAAGATGTTGTGATATGCTCAGTGCGCAATACTGCCGTCCTCCCTTGTGACGGTCAGGTGTGATCGATTAGAACCTTGACAACAGTATTATGCCTGCCCTAACTTTTCCATGCAATCCAGTAGAAGGCTACTGCCACATCTGAATGCCCCATAAACCTAGATATTGCACAATTTGACCATCTGTCCAAATGGAGACCCACTGTGACAGGTGCTGATAATGCTGTCACACATGAGCAGGTGACACCTCCACGTTCGTCATAGTGATCACTCAGCATCTGACACCGGTCATGCTCCTTGTGTACTCTGTCAGGTCTGGTGAAAGCAATAATAAACCTGCATGCAGGTGTCACAGAGAGTTGCCACTTAATATTTTACATTCTGACCATGTCTTCTGGGTGCTTCACTTTCTTTGTTAGGTAGTGTATTTTTTGATTTTGCAACTTCCCAATATCATACAGTATCATTTGTGAACAGCAGCTACGTACACTTTGGCATCTGTGTCTGTAAAATATAAGCCACTAAACAATATATGACAGCTGGTATCTTGTGTACCACTGTTATTTCACCCGTTTCTTGTTCATTCTCAGATAGTGCATAGGATTAACAACTGTTGCTGTATGAGCTTCAATTTATCTGAGAAGCCTGGCATTGCCTGACTATTTATTTATGGCTGGGCCCAAAACATCATACACATGGAATTTAGTTTTAACTTATAAAGCTTATTTATATACGTTTGAAGTAGTATGATTGGGGAAATGAACTTCAGTCAGCCCGCAAGCTATTCGTTAGTTTCTTTTGTCAGTCGACAGAGTTATCGAGTAGTTGTACATTCCTATGTAGCACAAATGTCCGCGTTATCATATATGACAATGTAATTAGCCAATTTGCCAGGAAGAATAGCTGCATAGAATTAATCATTTAAGGAAGAGAACCACAATTGCAACTATTTTATATCATAAGATGGCATTGTCTTGTGTAGATGTATCATCAGTTTAAATAAAACGTTCTTAAACTTTGCATGTGACTTGATTATTTTTTACTACTGTAAAAGTATAGATAGCTCAAGATACCTTTAGTGCCTCCTCCTCGAGGTTTCTTCTGTATCTGCCACTACATAACACTATGTCAAACAGAGTACTGGGTTGGGTTTTAACCATCAAGTAACTGCCCACATCTAAGTTTGAAATGTCCCTAATCTGCCAGTGATCTGCTACCATGTACATTCAATATTTGATGTACTGATATAGTAAGCAGCTTAAGTCACTTAAAAAAGGAAAGGCTTATGGTCAGATTATGTACCTGTTAGGTTCTATTTCAGATTATGCTGATGAAATAACTCCATTTTTAGCAGTTGTAGTCAACAACTTGCACAATGAAAGATCTGTACATAGAGACTGCAAAGTTTCACTGGTCTCACTAATACACAAGAAAGGAAAAAGAAGTAATTTGACTTGCTGAATTATATACCCTTGTTGTAGACGTGGATTTGCAATAGGATTTTGGCGTATATACTGTCTTCTAACCGTATGAAATATCTTGAAGAAAATTATCTATTCACACACAGCCAGAACAGTCTCAGCAAAAGCCATTCTTGTGAAACACGACTGGCTCTTTATTCACACAAATTAATGAGTGACAACAATGAGGAACCTTAAGTTGATTCCATGTTTCTAGTTTTCAGAAGGCTTCTGGTGCAGTGCATCACAAGGGGCCTCTAATCAGATTGCGTGCCTGTGGCCTTTTGTCTCAGTTGTGTAATTGGATTCGTGATTTACTTGAGAAATTGACGGGAAGTCGTGTAATGAAACCGAAATTATATCTAGGTTTTCCGAAGGAAGTGTTGTAAGCCCTCTTCTGTTCTTAACCTATGCAAACCATTTATCTTCTAGTAAAGTAATCAGAATACCAATACAAATTACAATATGATTTAGACAAGATATCTGCATGATATGAAAAGTTACAATCAACTGAGAACAATAAAAAGGGTGAGGTTGTCAGATGAGTGTAAAAAAACCTCTGTTAAATATTGGTTTCTTTATAAATCACACAAATATAAAGATTGTCGATTCAACTAAATAGCTAGAGATTACTGTTATAAACATCTCAAATCAGAACTGTCATGTGGAAAATGTTGTCGCAAAGACAAACCGAAGATTGTTTTATTGGTAGAACATTTAGAAGCTACACAATCTAGTAATGAGATATCCTTTGCTACACTTGTTGTCTGACCCCTTCTGGAGAATCATTGTGTGTTGTGGTGTCCTTACCAGCAGATTGACCAGTTTGTTCTGTGAATTGGGCACTCATCACCGGTGTTGACTGGTACTACATTATGGCTGCAAGTTTGTTCACTACTTTGTATTGGGTGCACAACACACATTGTTATTTAATCCCTAAACATACTGATTTTTTACAAGTTGTGTTCCAAAAAATAATATTTTTTTTATTAATGAAAAATGTCCTTTAATTACTGGCATTACATATAGATGTATAAATACAGTTTTTAAAGCTCGAAATAATGAGTTGAATTTTTTTAAAGACCACCAATAATAAAATCCTAAGTATGCTTGTCCTTTCAGTCATTTCCTGTGAATGGAAATCTTGGAGGAGGCGGCTGGAGCACAGTAGACATATTTCTCATAAGACGGAAGAGCACTTGTCAATCATATGATAAATTGTTGTCACTATTAGTCTCCAATGACGTAACATCACTTTTTTTTCACTTTCTGAGCCGCTAAATTAGGTGTAAACTTGGGACCACTACAGCAATCCATTTTCCGAAGCGCTGCATAAACAACAATAAAGGACAGAAGCTGAAAGTGTGCCTTTTGTTGTAGAGTATCCAAAGTTATGTGCAGTAAAGGCAATATGTAGTAACAACCATCTCTTTTTTGGACTGTGGACATCCACTTAAATCAAAATCTCACTGCTGCTGAAAAAAGACTAATGTATCCTGGTAAGATGGGTGTGTGTGTTCTAGGACATCCCATACACAATGAAACTAACACAGAATAGTATTTAGTGAAATATACAGGCTGTATCAAAAAGAATCATCCGATTTGGCATGTGTGTGTTTCTGAAACTAATAAACATATACAGTGAATTTTGTGTTTTGATGAACGGGAAACTAAAAAGTTTTATTTTTTTTATTTTTATTTTGTTATTTTTTTTTCCTTTCTTCTTCTTCTTCATATCTTTCTGTAGCTATTCAATATGTCCCCCTTGAGACGCACAGTACATTTCAGTGCAGTATTCAAATTGTTCCCACATAGCAGCAAGCATGCCTTGAGTTACAGCTTCCACTGCTGCTGTTATGCGATTGTCTCAGAGAGTCTTTTATAAACCCCTACAAGAAATAATCACATACAGTCAGTTTCGGTGACCTTGGTGGATACTAATGTAAAGCTGAATTATTTCGGCCAGTGCGACTGATCTGCCATTCAGTAATCTTTTGATTTAAAAATTCCAACACTTCCAGATACCTGTGCCCCCATCCTGTTGGTAAATGAAGTCTTTCGAATCCGTCTCCAACTGTGGGAAAAGAAAGTTCTCAACCATATCGAGATATATGCTTCCTGTAACAGTTTTCGTGGAAAAGAAAAATGGATCATACATCTTGTCTCGTGAAACTGCACAAAACAAATTAAATTTTGGAGAGTCCCTCTGATGTTTTACAACTTCATGTAGTTGTTCCATACCCCATGTTCTCACATTATGACGGTTTGCCCTTCCATTTAAATGGAATGTTGCCTCGTCACTAAACATTAAGTGTGAAAACTGTCATCCTCCATCTTGCCAAGAACAAAATTACAGAGCTCCACATGTTGTTGTTTGTCACTTCCACAAAGAGCTTGCAGTAGCTGAATTTTGTATGGTTTCATGTGTAAACATTGATGCGATACATGCCAGAGTGACATTGGGCCGTGTTGAGCTGCACAGCGAACAGACTTATACGGACTTCCTGTGAAACTAAGATGGATACATTCGACATCTGTGTCAGATGCTCAGGGATGGCCCTATGATTTGCCTTTACACAAACAACCAGTTTCTCGGAATTGTTCATGCCATCGTCTAATGCTCTGTGCTGTAGGAGGATACACACCACACCTAGCACAAAAGTCACGCTGAACAGTTATTACTGATCCGCACTGTGCAAAACAGAACATAAAATGCTTTCTGTTGTTCTGACACCATTTTTACTAGAAATGAAGTGAGCGCACACACACTGCTGCATACGTAGTGGGAACCATGTAAAACTCGAGAGTTTGCTCTTTCCAACAGTACATTGTTCATGCACATATTTCAAATAACATAATAGTTATGATTTTTTTAAAAACCGAATGAGTCTTTTTGATACACCCTGTATTACTCAACGTTGGTAACACAGGTTACAGCAGTTGTAGAATGCATGTTTAGCCTAACTGCCCTGCATGGACTACAGTTCCATGATCACAAACTAAACAATGTTCTCTGAACTAAAGTCGGATGAAAACTGATCTTCTGTCTTGACGTACTATTCAAAGAACAGTTTGAAACCAACAGCACTCAGTTTAAATCTCTAGGCAGCTGGGGTCTGTCCATACTTGATAATTGTGTTGGTCTGAAGATGGCTGATTGCTCAGCAGATACTAGTATTCTGCATTCTTAAAACATTGCAAAATCTTTAGCATTCATGTTATGAAAAGCGTAGAGGAGACATTGAGTTGCAGATAAGCACAACGAAAAGACTGTTATGTATTTAAGCTTTTGACCAATAGACCTTCTTCTGTAGCAGGAAGGACGGACCCCCCAAACACACACACATAACCCCCCCCCCCCCCCAAACACACACACACACACACACACACACACACACACACACACACACACACACACACACACACACACACATGACCATGGTGTCTGGCTGCTGTGGCTGGACTGAGTTAGTGCCTTCTGGGAGCAGTGATCTGGTGTGGATGGTGAGGATGAGGAGGTGGGATGGGGTTGGGAGGATGGCCAGGTGGGCTGATGGGAGGTGTAGTGCTGCTTGTGGGAGTGTGCAGGGCAGTGGTAGGGACAAGGGAAGGGCTACTAAGTGCAGTTGGGGGGGGGGGGGGGGGGAGCCGGAAAAGGAGAGAAGTAGAAAACGCAGGAGGACTAGTGGGTGCATTGCCAGAATGGAAGAATGTGTTGTGTTGAAGTAGAGGCAGGCAAAGGGATAGGTAGATGCAGGACAGCGGCTAATGAGGGTGGAGCCGAGGGGGTTAAGGGAACATAGGATATATTGCAGGTTGAGTGCCCACCTGCACAGTTCAGAAAAGCTAGTGTTCTTGGAAAGAATCAAGATGGCTGTGTGAAGCAGTCATTGAAGTGAAGTACATTATGTTGGGCAGCATATCCAGCAACTGGGTGGTCCAGCTATCTCTTGACTGCAGATTGTCAGTGGCCATTTGTGTGGGCATACAACAAGTTAGCTTCACCTTTGATGGGATAGGTGATGGTTGTACAAGACAGTAGTAGATGTTGGTGGGAGGATTTATTGGACACATCTTGCATCTAGGTCTGTTAAGGGGGTATCAGCCACGAGGCAAAGGATTAGGAGCAGGGGTGGAGTAGGGCCGGACAAGGATGTTGTGTAGGTTTGGTGGGCAGAGGAATACCCCTGTGGGAAAGGTGGCTAGTGGAGTATATGTATATAGACAATAGCATATTTCTCATTTCAGGGTTTGACTATCACCTACTCCAGTCTGGTTACAGGCATGTCATATTCCATCAAAGGTAGAGCTACGTGTGAAAGCAGTCATGTGATCAAACTAAGCTGCAAATCACTGTGCTGCATCCTATGTGGGCATGATGGCTAATGAGTTGTGTGTCCGCACGAATGGCCGCCGACAAACTGTGTGACCGAGAGACTGCTGGAACATTCACTTGCTGAATACACTGCCCAACACAATGTTCAGCCGCCGATTCACGACCTGTGCAATCTGCAGCCTCTCTGCTGACACCAGATTTCCTGAATTGCTCAGGTGGCAACTCACCCTGCGTTATATCCTACAATCCTGTAACCTCCCTGGCCTCAGCCTTTACTGGTCCCTGTCATCCACCTACCTACCCCTCCCCTACTCCCACTCCAGCACAACACATCCTTCTACTAAGCCAAGGCCCCACTGGTCTACACCCCTCCTCCCCTCTACTACTCCCCCTCACACCCACCCCTGCCCTCCCAAACTTCCCAACTGCACCTAGCAGCCCTACCCTGTCACTACCAAATCTCTGCAGGCAGCACTATACCTTCAGCCACCCCACCCCATTCCTCCTATTTACCCCCACCACCCTGACCAGATTGCTGCTCCCATCAGGTGCAGTTTCAGTCTGGCCACAGGCTCCAGAGACAGTGATCTCGTGTGTGTGTGTGTGTGTGTGTGTGTGTGTGTGTGTGTGTGTGTGTCCTTCCTTCTACAGAAGGCCTATTGACCAAAAGCTGAAATATACAGCAGTCTCTGCATTGTGCCTGCCTATGATTCAGTGTCTCCTTTATGTGGTAAGTAGTGATCTACCCTTTTCATAATCTTATTAATCCAGCCTGGGTTTTCCATTGTTTAAACCTTTAATGTTTGTTGTTTTTCATCTAATGTCCTGTTTTCAAGACATTCACCAGTCTGTTCAACTGATCATCCAAGCATTTACTGTGTCTGACAAAATTACAATGTAATACACAAATCTTGAAGTTTATATTTCGTGTTTCTGACCAGTGTTTATTTTCTGAATTTCTCCTTGGTTTCCTTTACTGCTGGTACAGTATTTAGACTGAATAGTGTTATGATTAGGCCACACGATGTCCTTCATATGTTAGAACTGCAGTCTGGTTTCTATACAGTGGTGGATAACCTTTCATCCCCTGTTCATCACTGATAGCTTCAGAATTTCAGTGTGTGGTCCATTTGACATTGTCAGAAGCTTTTTCTAAAACTGCAAATGCTATAAATGTAGATTTCTCTCTCTTCTAAGAACGACTTATAGGATCAGTACTGCCTCATATATTCCTACATTCCCGCAGAACCCAAATTAATTGTATACCAGTGCTTCCAGGCATCTGTAAGATAATTTGTGTTAGTATTTCGCATTTCTGAGTTACAAAACTGATTAATCAGAAAGACTTGTGTCTTTCAGTATGCACCTTGGTAGACATTAATATTAAAACAGCATCGCCTTCAGTGGTTTCCACAATGGGATCCACGTACAGTATTTTTTTCTGTTCAAGTCTCAGGCTTTTAGTTGAAACTATACCTTTCTCAACTACACTGAAGAGCCAAAAAAACAGCTACACCTGCCTAATATTGTGTAGGGCCACTGCAAGCACGCAGAAGTGCCACAACACGATGTTGCATGGACACATCTAATGTCTGAAGTAGTGGTGGAGGGAAGGGAACTGACACCATGAGTCTTGCAGGGCTGCCCATAAGTCCGGAAGAGTACAAGGGGGAGGAAATCTCTTCTGAACAGCACATTGCAAGGCATTCCAGATATGCTCAATAATGTTCATGTCTGGGGAGTGTGGTGGCCAGCGAAGGTGTTTAAACTCAGAAAAGTATTCCTGGAGCCACTCTGTAGCAATTCTGGATGTGTGGGATGTCACATTGTCCTGCTGGAATTTCCGAAGTCTGTCGGAATACACAATGGGCATGAAAGGATGCAGGTGATCAGACAGGATGCTTATGTATGTGTCACCTGTCAGAGTCATGTCTAAACATACCAGGGGTCCCATATCACTCCAACTTCACACACCCCACACCATTACCGTGTCTCCACCAGCCTGAACAGTCCCCTGCTGACATGTCCATCTGCTTGATACAATTTGAAACGAGGAAACATGTTTCCAGTCACCAACAGTGCAATGTCGGTGTTAAGGGCACAGGTGAGACGTAAAGCTTTTTGTTGTGCAGTCATCAAGGGCACAGAAGTGGGCCTTTGGGTCTGAAAGCCCATATTGATGATATTTCGTTGAATTATTCACATGCTGACACTTGTCGATGGCCCAGCATCGATATCTGAAGCAATCCGCAGAATGATGGCATTTCTGTCACATCGAACGATTCTCTTCAGTCATCCTTCGATATTCATGCAGGATATTTTTCCAGCCGCAGTGATGTCAGAGATTTGATGTTTTACTGGATTCCTGATATTCACGATACACTTGTGAAATGGTGTTATGGGAAATTCCCCACTTCATAGTTACCTCAAAGATGCTGTGTCCCATTGCTCGTGCACCTACTATAACACCACATTCAGAGTTACTTAAACATTGATACCCTGCCATTGTAGCAGCAGTAACCAATCTAACAACCGGGCCATACACTTGTTGTCTTATATAGGCATTGCTGACTGCAGTGCCATCTTACGCATGTTTACATATCTCTGTATTTGAATATGCATGCGTATACCAGTTTATACACCATCTTTACTGCCAGGAGGTGCCAGACTGCCACGACCTTTGATATGAATGTCAGTTGGTTCCCATCCAAGCTCAAGTGTCTAATCAAACATTGTGTTGCTGAAAAGTGAGGAAATTTTATACATTAAAAGTGCTATGTTTGAGGCAGTGGAGTTTACATGCATATGCAGAGGCATTGATGTATGATTTGGCTTATGACTCCTGATTCTCATGTTGCAGCAGGCTCCTGTCACTGCAATAAATGTACCTGAAAAACGTTGCAAGACTCACTCAAAACCAGAAGATCTGGAAAGAAAGAAGAAGACAAGGAATGACCTGAGCACCATGGACCGAGTCAAGCTTTGTAACATGGAAGCAGTTAATGCTGACAACAGCAATAAGTCATCAGAGGAGGTATGCATACAAAGCTGCAAGTCGTTTTTACCTTTGTGACACCAAATCAATAGATCTTTTCATTCACATTTTTTTTTTTTTTTAATGTGGGCTATTTGTAATACCCTGACTTGTGGTTTGATTGCCTCTTGGGCTATAACATCAGTGCTACCAGTACATCTGTGATGATGTAACATTGTCGGGTGGAAGTATGCTAATGGAAGGGTAAAGAATCCGTTGTCTCTGGGGCTACTACAAAAACAAGAAGCACATATAAAACACCCAAATCTTCCAGACAGCCTGATGTATGAGTTGATTTTTGACACCACATTCTCACTGTGCAGGAACCTACTATGACTTTAGCACGTGAATCTGGATGTCGTTCGACGTCTGAATCCAGAACAGAAGAATTGGAAAACCAAAAAAAGAGTAGTAGTGACTTTCGGACAGTGGAAAAAATCAAGAGTACTAGTACAGACTCAGTCAATGCTCATGTCAGTAGGAAGTCAGCACAAAAGGTACAATATTCAGATAAAAGTTTTCAGTTTAGATAATAGATATTGTTCATTATAGTTCATACAGCAGATTATTCCAGTCATTACTTAGTGTATAGATGTTAATGTTGTGAATCTACCTTTTGAGCAGGTATATATTCCAATTTGTATTCCATTCATAGTGTTAAAAAATAGCAGTATTTTATATTAGGTCTACAACTTTGCTTCCACCATTTTGCAGTAGACGGCATTAATGGAAAATAGTGGTGCAAGTCGTAGGTCGTAAGTTCAGTCACTGACAGGTGTCTCATCATAGGTCTTACCCAGCTTTTTATGAGCCTCAGCCACAGATTTCTTCATATCAAAGCAGAAAATTAAAACCTCCCGCAGATGACGAGAACTGGGCAGACAGAGGGAGGAATATCTGGAAAATACAGCAGGTGGCGCAGAACTTCACATTTCAACATTTCCAAGTATGGTTTGACTGGATTTTCAACTTGGGGTTGTGCACTGTCTTGCTGCAAAATCTCATCTTTTCACATCTATCACTGTATTGTGGCCGTTTGTCTACCACTGATCGGCTCAAACACATAAATTGCTTTCGATAATGATATCCTGTAATTGTTTCTATCGCATGCAGTAGCATCAAAAGCTTTCTCTCTTTCACAACCACACCGGTCTTCAACATCAAAATCACCATTCTTGAAGCATGGAAACCATTTTCTGCAAAGTTCTGTCACTGACAGGTGTCTCATCATATGTCTTACCCAGCTTTTTATGAGCCTCAGCCACAGATTTCTTCATATCAAAGCAGAAAATTAAAACCTCCCGCAGATGACGAGAACTGGGCTCGTAAGTTGACACATTCAGCCGAAAATAACTTTAAGATGCAATCAAAAATTGACTAATATTTTGACGACGTTATGATCTAAAATGCCTAAACTTACTGTCTGCCCAGTTCTCGTCATCTGCGGGAGGTTTTAATTTTCTGCTTTGATATGAAGAAATCTGTGGCTGAGGCTCATAAAAAGCTGGGTAAGACATATGATGAGACACCTGTCAGTGACAGAACTTTGCAGAAAATGGTTTCCATGCTTCAAGAATGGTGATTTTGATGTTGAAGACCGGTGTGGTTGTGAAAGAGAGAAAGCTTTTGATGCTACTGCATGCGATGGAAACAATTACAGGATATCATTATCGAAAGCAATTTATGTGTTTGAGCCGATCAGTGGTAGACAAACGGCCACAATACAGTGATAGATGTGAAAAGATGATTTTGCAGCAAGACAGTGCACAACCCCAAGTTGAAAATCCAGTCAAACCATACTTGGAAATGTTGAAATGTGAAGTTCTGCGCCACCTGCTGTATTTTCCAGATATTCCTCCCTCTGACTGCACTTTTCTCGATCTAAGGCACACAACCTAGCTGACTAGCATGTGCGGTCGTTTGAACAAGTGCAAAATTGGATCGGTTCATGGCTCCTCTCAAAAGATGCCCTGTTTATACACTGCAGGATTTGTATGCTGCCCTAAAGCTAGGAGAAAGGAGTGGTGAGTGGTGGCCAATACTTTGAATCGTAAATTTTTTGTAAGTTTTTCACAATGAAGTCTTGAACTTCGAGAAAAAACGGCGGAAGCAAAGTTGTAGACCTAGTAATATTGTCATAAGGTATCCATGCAGAGATGAGAGCAATGTTTTCTTCTTAATAACACCAGTCAATTATTGACTTACAATAAGGCCAGCAAACCACAGTATTCCATTTCCTTGTGGACAGTTAGAGATACTAGGGTAAGTAAGTTAGCATCTGCATTTTAGTTGTCTTGAGCTGTTCTCTTCACTTGTCATAGGTTTCAGTGTTGTAGCATTAATGTGCTTTGTGATCTTGTGAAGTGCGACTCTCTGTTTGCAGAAGTGAAGAACAGTATTCTGTGATGTATTTCTTGTGGCCTGATGAAGGTGCATTGGGAGCTGAATTTCTTAGAAGACTTTCAGCACAATAAGGGGGCAATATCTTACGAAACCAAAGTTTTTTTAGCAATGGTTTGAACAGTTCAAAATCGGTTGAACAGACAGGACGAACGGTAAAAGAGGAGGACTTTGATTTCCATCCTGTACTGGCCAAGACCTTGTCCTGATTTTGAATAACTGACGAAACTGGCGAAATGGCAAGCCAGGTGTATATTATCCACACTTTTGCATATGATATTACCCATAACAAACTAAACTTTTGTAAAGTGTGTCTGAGGTGGGTCCGAAAATAACACAATGAAGAGAACAAGCACAATCGTGTGAGAATCTGCCAGCATAAATTGGACTGCCATGCTAACAGTGCTGAAATGTTTGTAAAACAACTCACCACTAGAAATGAAATCACTTTAGACCAGAGAGCATATGCCAAAGCCAAAAATGAACTCCAAGGTCATCCTCTACAGGAGAAATAATGCTCTCATTTTTATGGTACACTCGTGGGCCAGTTCTGGAACATTACCTTGAAAAACAGATCAACTGTAAACTGTGAACACACTGTATATGCTTAGCAAAGAACTGACGCTGGCAATTTGAACCAAATCTCTGTGATCTATTGTAAAATAGCATTTTATTTTTTGTATGACCATGCACATCTGCATCTTGTCAGCCAAGCTATTCAAACTCTTTGGAATATGCTTTTTGTAGTTTTTGAGCAACTAGCATATATTGCTGATCTCATGCTGTTGCATATTTCACCTCTGGTGAAGATGTGAAGGAATTGTTGTGTACATGTCTTGCTGTTCAACTAAAACATTTTTTCCAATGGAACTGGAAAGCTTGTGGTGTGAGAGATGAAATGCATTGAAAACCAGGTTGAGTGTGTTATAAATTTCGTGCTGTTTGTGGGGAGGCTGGTTAACAATAATAGATAAAATAGCAAATTTCTGGCTAAAGAAGTTCACCTCAACACATTCACATCTAACTAAATTATTTAACAGTTATATTGCAGACCCATACACAGTCCCTGATACACTTACACAAGGAATAACTTATCTGAAACCTAAAGATCAAGCAGACACAGCAAACCCAGCAAAATATCGCCCCATAACATGCCTACCAACAATATACAAAATATTAACTTCAGTCATTACACAGAAATTAATGACACATACAACACAGAACAAAATTATAAATGAAGAACAAAAAGGCTGCTGCAAAGGAGCACGGGGATGTAAAGAGCAACTGATAATAGATGCAGAGGTGACACATCAAGCTAAAACTAAACAAAGGTCACTACACTACGCATACATTAATTACCAAAAAGCTTTTGATAGTGTACCCCACTCATGGTTACTACAAATATTGGAAATATATAAAGTAGATCCTAAATTGATACAGTTCCTAAACATAGTAATGGAAAAATTGGAAAACCACACTTAATATCCAAACAAATGCAAATAATATCACATCACAGCCAATACGGATTAAGTGTGGAATATACCAGGGAGACTCATCAAGCCCTTTCTGGTTCTGCCTTGCTCTGAACCCACAATCCAACTTGCTAAATAATACAAATTATGGATATAATATTACTGGAACATACCAACACAAAATCACACATTTGCTATACATGGATGATCTAAAACTACTGGCAGCAACAAATCAACAACTCAACCAATTACTAAAGATAACAGAAGTATTCAGCAATGATATAAATACGGCTTTTGGAAAAGACAACCGTAAGAAAAATAGCATAGTCAAGGGAAAACACACTAAACAAAAAGATTACTTATTGGATAACCACAGCGACTACATAGAAGCGATGGAAAAAACAGATGCCTATAAATATCTAGGATACAGACAAAAAATAGGAATAGGTAATACAAATATTAAAGAAGAACTAAAAGAAAAATATAGACAAAGACTAACAAAAATACTGAAAACAGAATTGACAGCAAGAAACAAGACAAAAACTATAAATACTAATGCTATACCAATATTGACCTACTCATTTGGAGTAGTGAAATGGAGTAACACTGACCTAGAAGCACTCAATACACTTACACGATCACAATGCCACAAATATAGAATACATCACATACATTCAGCAACAGAAAGATTCACATTAAGCAGAAAGGAAGGAGGAAGGGGATTTATCGACATAAAAAACCTACATTATGGACAGGTAGACAATTTAAGAAAATTCTTTCTAGAACGAGCAGAAACTAGCAAAATACACAAAGCAATCACTCATATAAATACATCGGCTTCACCATTGCAATTTCATAACCACTTCTACAACCCATTAGATCACATAATATCAACAGATACAAAGAAAGTAAATTGGAAAAAGAAAACACTACATGGCAAGCACCCGTATCATCTAACACAGCCACACATCGATCAAGACGCATCCAACACATGGCTAAGAAAAGGCAATATATACAGTGAGATGGAAGGATTCATGATTGCAGTACAGGATCAAACAATAAACACCAGATATTACAGCAAGCATATTATTAAAGATCCCAATACCAGAACAGATAAATGCAGACTTTGCAAACAACAAATAGAAACAGTAGATCACATCACAAACAGATGTACAATACTAGCAAATACAGAATACACCAGAAGACATGACAATGTGGCAAAAATAATACATCAGCGGCGTGCCATACAACATAAACTTATAAAACAACACGTTCCCATATGCAAGTATGCACCACAAAATGTACTGGAGAATGATGAATACAAATGATACTGGAACAGAACCATTATAACAGATAAAACACCGCCACATAACAAACCTGACATCATACTCACCAATAAAAAGAAGAAATTAACACAACTAATCGAAATATCCATACCCAATACAACAAATATACAGAAGAAAACAGGAGAAAAAATTGAAAAATACATCCAACTGGCTGAGGAAGTCAAGGACATGTGGCATCAGGATAAAGTTGACATTATACCAATTATACTATCGACTACAGGAGTCATACCACACAATATCCACCAGTACATCAATGCAGTACAGCCACATCCAAACTTATATATACAACTACAGAAATCTGTAATTATTGACACTTGTTCAATTACCCGAAAGTTCCTAAATGCAGTGTAACATATACTGTACAGTTAAAAGGAAGTCACGCTTGATCAAGGTCCATGTCACTTTCCATTTTTAACCAGACATAACGTCTGAGAAAGGAAAGAAATAATAATAATGAAACATAAGTAATAGGAGGAAATACTAGAATGTTTGAAATATTGTTCGCCATATTTTGCGAGAGCCTGGAAACTATTTCTGTGGTTGGACAGAAAACAATGGAGAACATACCGACCACAGTTCCCATTGTGCAAGTCCACATTCTTGTCCAGCCCCTCAAAGAAATGTTTCTATTCTCTATTTGCTCAGTGGGATCACGACTATGATTATAAATGATTTTGAGTTCTTATTGCCAGATATATTTCATAATGCTTCACATGCACAACAATGTAACATTCATCATGTTAATACTATTAATAAATCTCCCTATCCTAAACAGCACTATGACCAGTTCGGAGGTGACCTCTGTGGTAAGTTCCTATTAAATTGTTTTTTGCCCTGTCTTCTAATAATCAAAATAATTGCTCGCCACGAAAGTGGAAAATAATAGTCACCACTTGCCATGCGGATTTGTTAACCTAATGGGCTGCACACTAACAGTTACTTCTTCAAATTCTAAGTGATCCATGACGGTGTACAGTGCTCACAATTTCACTTCTGATTGTACCGAAAATATGAGTTGCAGTCTGGCTGTGACGTCATCAGAGGCATCGCGTACTGCGGCGTTTGACTGATGTGGATCATACAGTGGCTGGGTGCAAAGTGGAGACTAGTCTTGCCTAACACGCTGTATTTCTATACTGGTGCAGGGGCGGGCTGAGGAACACATGCTGCCATCCACTCTATGCCCACAGTAGCACCTTATAAAACGGCCCCTTCCTCAGAAACACAATATTTTATAGCTATGTCATGAATCAATTTAGAATCTTTTTTCTATGAATGTAGTTAACAGAAAAAGTTTTACCCCACCTACAAATAAACTTGGCCGTCTAGGATTTTTAGAACGAAACTGACAGTAGAACATGACCTCTGAACTACAACTTACATCCAGGCCTTGAAACTTGTTATAGCTCTATTATTTAATAGGTTTCATCACGTGCTGTAATCAAAACTTTCTAGCATTAATATAACAAATACTTAATCTACTACGAATAAGGACATTTTTGTTCCAAATTTAGTTTTAAGTAAATTCCTTGAAAACTATTAGAGGTAGCTCAATGGGGTTACATAATGTTTTTATACTAAACTGAAGCCTCATACAAATTTTCATATTTCTAAGTTCAGTATTTAGCACCTTCAATTTTTCTTAGAAACATGGATTCTAACCAAAATATTGCTTTAATCATGTTGAGGCTTGTACCAGTTAATGCTGACATACATCTGCGCATTATGACCAGTTTTTGGGTTCCTAGCTGTTTATTTAGCGCCACTTATTTTTTCCTTAAAACAATGTATTCATCTGATCAATCTTGACTTTGACAGTTTACACATTAATATACTAAAGCACATGCTGACAAAGTTTGGAAAAGGAACTTTAACTTTTAATCCATTCTGAAATTATGGTGCAATACTCAAGTGCTACGCACAGATGCGCAGATGCGTTGTGGTGATGTGGCGCTAGTAGCAGTGAACTGGGGTAAGTCCTGGCACACTCACTCGCCTCTGTATCTCACACATGATACAGTGCTTGTTTCACCACATGTTGTGATAAATAGAAAAATGCTGTGCAGCTACTTTTATGACTTGGCTCAAATAAAAGCATCATTTTTGGAGCTTGTTTTCTGGCTTATCTGTAACACACAGACTTTTATCTTGGTTTCCTCGCGAGCTATAACATATCTTTGGTACCACACATATTTTAGTATGTAACATTATTTGGTTAAAATATCAGGAGCAATGAAAAAATCCCTTGTTGAGGGCATTGCTGCAGTGCAGTTGCAACGTAACATGACTCCAACACACCCGGATATATAAAGCACCGACATGAATGCAAGGGGTTAGTGTGTCATTCACCTCTTTCTTGCATGAGTGCAGTAAATGTGTAAATGTGAACTGTGGTGAAATTATTACCAAATGTGTCATAACGGGACCAGTGTACTGATATTCTTTTCTTGGCTGTTGAAGGGCATACACCAGTAGACATGTATCAGAGATAGACTAATGTGTGTGAGGTAGCATGTCTGTTGATAACCACTGTTTTGAAATGGTTTGCCAAATTACGAACTGGCATCAATTTGGCACGAGACACTGGTTGATCTTGGAGGCCAGCCTCTTCCATTTTAGAGGTGCTCAAGCAGCTGCTCTACGATTCTGATCTCTTCCCGTTTGATTACTGCACCTTTGGTCCCTCAAAAAAGACCTCAGAGGGTTGACGATTCCTGTCAGGCGAAGATGTGCAGCAGGCAGTTATGGACTTCTTGAAGCAGAGGGACAGAATCTCAAAAAATTGTAGCATATAATCATAACCATTTGTGCACTTACGCATGTGAAGGTGAGAGCACTTGTCCTTCTTGTTAATACCAATCAGTTGTTGACTTAGAGTATGGTCAAGAAAACCACTGTATTTCATTTCCTTGTGGACAGTTAGATACATGAGGTTACGTGATTAAGTATCTGTCCTGTTGTTCTATTTGTCGTTAGGTTGTCAGTATGCCTTGCTTTACTAGCTAGGAGCTAGTAAACACAGAAAGGTGCAGTTTTTTCACTTGTGCCAGATTTCAGTGTTGTCGAATCAGTTCGCTTTGCACTCCTGTTAGTAGTTGCTAGACTGCCGTTCTAAAGAAGGTCAAATTGCTACTCAACATATAACGGAGATGCTGAGTCGCGATAGGCACAATAAAAGGATTCACACAATCATAGCTTTCGACCTTTAAAGCCCTCTGACAAAGGCCTTAATGGCTGAAAGCTATGATTGTGTGAATCTTTTTATTGTGCCTATCGCGACTCAGCATCTCCGCTATATGGTGAGTAGCAACTTTCCTTCTCTCGTTTTGTTACATTCCGTCCTGGATTTTCCGTTGTTTGATAAAGATGGTCAAATGTTTATAAAACAACTCTTCTCTGGAGATGAAGCCCCACCCGGCTGTCCGCATGGTCTAACGTGCTGCTTCCCAAACGGGAAGGCGTTCTGGTCCCCGGCACGAATCTGCCCGGTGAATTAGTGTCAAGGTCTGGTGTGCCGGCCAGCCTATAAATGGTTTTCAATTCTCAGCCAGGTTGGGGATTTTCTCTGCTCGAGGACTCGGTATTTGTGCTGTCATCATCATCATCATCATCATCATTATTATTTGTGAGAGTGACTAGATTGCATTGTGAAAAGAAATTGGACTGTGTAAAAATTGGACTGTGTAAAAATTGGGACTTTGTACAGGCACTGACGGTGCGCAGTTTAGCACACCACAAACCAATCACCACCACCACCACCACCACTAGAGATGAAACAAAGGCTCATCGCATTGGACCAGAGAGCAAATGCCAGAGCATGAGCAATCATCAGAGTGCTGAATGAAAACACTCTGGATCTCCAGCCAAAAGGAAATTCAAATGCCAATCCTTTTCAGAAATACTGATGCTGTCAGTTGTTTGGAATACACAGAAGCTAAGCCAGAAACATTACCTTGAAAATGGTTCAAAATGATTCAGGAGTAAACAGTTAATATTACAATGATATGCTTAGCAACAACTTGAAGTGTGGAATAAGGTCAATCAGCAATTTTTTCTTGCATGACAATGCACATTTATGTATGGCCACTCATGCTGGTCAGACTCCTCAGAATACGCATTTTGAAGCATTGGATCACCCTTCATGTAGTCCTGATGACACTGTCAGATTTTTGTTTACCGAATTTACTCGAATCTAAGCCGCACCTGAAAAATGAGACTGGAAATCAAGGAAAAAAAATTTCTCGAATCCAAGCTGCACCTGAGATCTGAGACTCGAAATTCAAGGGGAGAGAAAAGTTTTAGGCTGCACCTCCAAATCGAAACAAAGTTGGTCCATTGTAATATGAGTCACAATTTAGGTCGAATGAATGACAATACAGCTACAGTAGTTCGGTTCGAGTCGTAAGCTTAGCAGTTAAGCTTTACCAGGTAGCCATTATGCGTCAGGCGCTCCGTCTGTATTTACATGGGTACCCTTCCTTTTTCAAGTGCTGCATCTGGTTTGAATTGATTGCTTATTTTTCTTTGATCTGATATGTGCCGTTCTCTTTGTTATAGGTGTTTACGTCACTCTAAGCTGAAAATGCATTATTGTACTGTGTCACGCATTGTTTGTCGCATTCTGATAATGAGTGTTTACGACCTGTCGCCGCTCACGGCAAGGCTTGCTTTTGTGTGCACTACCGCCGCTTACAATAAAAAAAGAGAGAGGAATTGTCTCATAAGTGAAACAATGGCAAGAGACTGCTATTTGTTGTTACTTACACTGCTGCCTTCTTTGATAACGATCAACAAGAACCAAATAATAGACTGCGTATGATAGGAGATGTTCTGAATGAGAGTTTAGCAAAAATTTTTCTCCGTTTGAAAATCTTTGGAGACGCCTCTTTAGTACATTACATTCTGCACAGAAATTACAGTCATCTTAGATTTAAAAATCTAGTCAATTGCCGTGCTTCATTTCTGACTGTATCACAATTAGGCATAAGAATAATACGAATATAAACATGACATGATAGGTATATTCTTCCACTTTTGCTGTAGTCTCACTCAAGTTTCATAGTTTATTAGGCAGACGGGATTTAAATGAGATAGCAGCAAACACGAAAGAATACAGGGCAAAATGTTTATATTCGTATTATTCTTATGGTGAAGAGAATACTACATGTGATTCACAATTCACAAAAGTTCTTATTAGCAACCATCTCTTCTCACAGGTAGGAAAAAATTCAGAACGTAGAATTGGCCATATTGACAAACATCCCAAACAGTCTTGCCAGTCGGATTTTCGTAGTACATTGAAATGCTGCTATACGGAATTTGTGTTTACTTCGTTGGGTAATGTATGAAAATGCAGTGGTCGAAATTCAGGGTGGAGAATAAAGCTCGACTTCCACCCCCTTTTTTTTTTTTTAAAAAAAATACTGATGCAGAGGTTTTGGCACCAGTATTTATCTTCGTGCCTGCAAAGGATGCCTGTGTAGCGCTACATATATTCGACCGGAAGAAAAGTGTGGCTTAGATTCGAGTAAATATGGTATTTGGTCCACTCAAAGGTGGTTTAAGAGGCCGTCAGTTCACCCCCGATGAAGATGTGAAGGAAGTGGTACATATGTGGCTTGCTGTTCAGCTAAAGAACTTCTTTTCTGTGGGATTGGAAAGCTTGTGCAAAAATAGATCTGGTGCATTGAAAAGTATGGTAACTGTATTGTAAATTTTTTACTAACACTAAATAGAAAAATGTTCCGCAGATTCTTTTTGACATGCCTCATATAGCAATATCATTTTTTTATGTTTTTTTCCCCCTTGCTATTTGGTAGGTCTACAAGTGTTCTTTTCTACTCTACATCTGTGATTATGTAACTTCATTTGGTGAAAGTACATTAAATGTAAGCAACCGTCTGTATCTGGAAGAACTACTGTAGCAAGCAGCACACACAGTATACCAACTATAGCAGACAGGCTGATACACAAATTGATTTGTGATGTAACATTTTCGCTGTGCAGGAAGCTCCTATGACTTCAGCAAGGGAATCTAGAAGACGTTCCAAGTCTGGATCGAGACCAGATGACCTAGAATGGAGAAAAAGGAGCAGCAGCGACCTGGGGACAGAGGACCATGTCAAAAGTCCCATTACAAATTTGGACCATGCTGATGGTGATAGGACCTCAGCACAGAAGGTCCAAATGGAGTTAACATATTGTGATTTAGGAAGTAGAAATTTGGCCATTATCTCCCATGTAGCAGATGATACTATTCATTGTACAGCAGACAGATGTTAAGGCAGGGAATCCATTTTTTGAAGCATAAAATTTTCTGATTTGTGACTAACAGCACAGATTTCTTCTCCTCTCTTGTGGAAGGTAAAAATTTCTGGGAGTCAAATCAGCTCATAATTTTTGAATTCTGCTGTTTACTTCCTTCAGATTTTGCTTCAGTTTTGTCTCATCACATGCGCTTTCCCTTCAGCAATTAATTCAGCACTCAGTTGGTCACTACTAGACTCAATCTTCCTTTGGAACTTTTTGATTTTATCTGGCAGCCCATGAAAATTTATCTCTCTACACATATCATATTTCTTCTTCGATGTCTCCCTTATGTGTACATTCAACTTGTGCACAATTTATAAGATCCATCTGCATTTTTGTAACCTGTATCTGCTCCTCCACTGCATTAATGTGGTTTAACAGTGCTTTAGACATATCTTTAAATTCAACTTCCATTGTGAACCACTATTCATTGAAACATTACTTTCAGGTGACAAACTAAAGATAAATTCAGGTTTATCCAACCCACCTCTACTGTGTAGAGTATAACTAATTTAAGAAGTATAAGTGATAACATGTTGAATAGTTGACGTCCTGAGACATTAACAAGCACTTAAACAAATCTGAGACTGTGCAAAATTTTAAACTTTACCGGCACATAAATTGTTCCAAGAAATTTCTGGCGAACTGCTGATGTCAGTTACTTGCTGCTGTGGTATTTCGGCATGGGTACTCCGGGCCACCTTCAGGTGTATACTGGTAAAAGCACGGTAAGCTCCCATATTTCATCAAATGACAGGTAGAAATAAAGTGTTTACCACAAGATGGATTTGATGGCTTGGAGGAGGCAAATATGCTACTGGTGTTACATGATGCACTCAAGAAGGATGCATGTTGTTTGCCCTGTATATGATTTGCCACACTCGCATGGAATCTTATAAACATGTGCCTCGTGCAGCTCTGAGTCATCAGTACTTTGCCTTGAAACTGTGTTGTCAGTGAATCAGTGGAACTATGACTGTTTGAAGCCCTTATAAGTCAAAACAGCTATTTCCAGGTAGATACTAAATGGAATCCTGTTTTATAATAACTGTGTATTGTGCACAGCTGGTGTCATTGTGTAATTTTTATCATGTTAAGATGACTGATCTGACATTAACAAGTTGACATTCTGCCACAAAGGGTGCTCCCAGCAGTGCACAGACGTGCAATAGAAGCACATGTGCTGGAGTGACACCATGCAACGAAATTTGGGTACACCACACAAGGTGGTCAGAAGACTGTGCTGAATATTGTGGCAACAAGCCGTTGACATCTGGCACTTTGCATGAAATGTTATTGAATAGAACTGAGACCATTGTGTGTATATATAATCTATAACTATGAAGAAGGAATTGTCAGAAAGCTAACGGTGTTCTCAGTCTCGTTACGTGCCTAGTGATGACTCAGTACTTCAACTGTTATGTAAGTTTAATTACTTGTTAATGTAAGTAATATAAGTACTGATAGAAAATGGTATAAAGGGAGTAGGATTTGTTACAAATAGGAAAGTAGCACTGAGTGAGCTACTTTGAACAATTCAGTGATCCAATTATTCTCATCAGAATTGACACCAAAACAATGCCAACAACAATAATTCAAGTATACGTATCGAAGTAACTAACAGGAGTGAAAGTATAGAGTGAGCACATGAGTGCATTGAGCAGGTAGCTCTGCATTTAAAGGTAGGTGATAACCTAATAATAATAATAATAATAATAATGGGAGATTCGAATGCTGTGGCATGGAAAGGAGTTGAACACAGTGTAAGATAGAAAACAGTCTTGGTAGCAGGATTGAGAGAGTGGAAAAACTAATAAGAGTTACGCAGTAAACTTCAGGTTCTCAAAAATCACAAGAGGAGGTGGTATACTTGGGAAATGTCTCGAGAAGGTGGAAAATACCAGGTAGATTACATTGTGGTCAGACAGAGATTCCAAAATCAGATATTGGATTGTAAGGCACACCTAGAAGCAGACATAGATGTGGACCACAATTTAATAATGACAAATAGTAGGCTGAAGTTTACGAGAATTGACAGGAAGAATTAACATGGAAAGAAGTAGAATATTGAGGAATAATAATGTACATTTGAAGTTCCCTGAGGCTGTTACAATGAATACCACAGTAGGCAGTTCAGTTAGAACGGAAAGTGTAATGGTACTTTGACTTCTGCTCCTCTGCCAATACAAAGATATAATTTACGATCGCGCACGCAGAAGAGTGCTGCACCAGCGACCAATTTTTATAAATAATTTTGCTCATCTTTTTACTTTTGCGTAGGTTTTTGTTTTTAAGAACTAATTGATGACTCTCTCTCTCTTGTCTTCATACGAAAGACGTGTATTTTTCGGCGATGTGTTGAATGTGCTTTTGGGTGGAAATTAAAATTACATTACAAAGCGAGGTTGTTTCAATAGTGATTCGAGGTGGTTATCATCAAATTTGTAAACTGATCATGCCAGTGGCGACTTGAAGAAGTTTTCAACAGACGGAGAAAAGTGACAGACGGGTCATCCTACAAGAGAAATTACGAGGACAGCCATGAAGACTACATTGTAATTAATAATGCGTATCTAACAAGATTATAAGGTAAATTTCAATTAGTTTCTGATGCTATTTCCGTACAGTCGCTTTTTGTAGTGTTGCCGACCCGGTCTGCCATGTACGGTCAAATTACAGCACGATCTCAATCAATAATACGAAGTCCGCCTTATCCGTAACTGAAACCACCAAAATCCCAAACCCAATCAGATTTTCTATTTTATATTTTTCACGGCAGAACCCCGAGGAGAAGGGTACACTACAAAAGGACATCTCTTAAAATAGTAGTCACTAAAGCTGGATAAACATAGGCATAAGCCTTTGTTAGCAGAAGATGTACCTCAACTGATCGACAAAAGAAGGAAATATAAAAACATTCAGAAAAGAAAGGAGTACTGCAAATAAGTCACTCAGGAGTGAAATAAACAGAAAATGCAAGGAAGCTAAAGTGAAATGGCTGCAGGAGGAAAATGAACAAATTAGGAAAGAAATGGTCATTGCAAGGCTTGATTCAGCATCGAGGAATGTCATAACGACCTTCAGTGAAGTTGAAAGCAAAATCGTCAACATTAAGAGAGTAAGAGGAATTCTGTTGTTTGAAACATAGAGGAGAGAGTGGGTAAGTGAAAAGATTACATTGAAGGCCTCTACAAGGGGAGGAACTGTCTGCTGGTGTGATAGAAGAAAATCTAAGTCGATTTGGAAGATATAGGGGATGCAGCATTACAGTCAACATTTGACAGAGATTCTGACAACTTGCAATGAAATAAGGCAGAAGGCATAGAAAAAATTTTCTTCAGAATTTCTAAACTCAGGTGCACTTTGGCAAACAGGTAACTATTCAACTTGGTGTGTAGAATCTATGTGACAGGATACATACCACCAGACTTTCGGAAAAATACCACCCACAATTCCAAATATAGTGTAGGCAAATAAGTGCCAGAATTATTGTTCCATCAGCCCAGCAGCTCAAGCATCCAACTTACTGACAAGAATAATGTACAGATGAATGGATAAGAAAATTGAGGAGATCTTGGGTGACAGTCAGTTTGATTGTAGGAAAAGTAAAGGAATGACAGAGGCATTTCTCAAGCATCTGTTGTGGCAAAAATCAGCACACATTTGTTGACCTAGAAAAGGGTTTGATATGTAGAGTTGTGCAAAATGCTCAACACTGTATGAGTGTGAGCTGTAGGGAAATACCATAATATACTATAAGAAGTGAGAACAGAGAAGACCAAGAATAGAGTGTGTCAAAGAAGCAGTGACAGAAATAAAGGAAAGGTTCAGGACAGGGATTAAAATTCAGAATAAAAGAATATCAGTGACAAGATTTGTTGATGACACTGCTATCCTCAGTGAAAGTGAAAGGAAGAATAACAGGACATGATGACTGAAATAAAGTGTCTGTTGAACACAATGTGGTAAGCGAATAGACTGAAGAAAGGTGAAAGTAACAATAATTAGTTGAGAGATTAGTGAGGAACTTAACACAAATATTGAAGATCACAAAGTAGACAAAGTGCAGGAATTCTTGTACCATGGAAGCAAAATAGGATATGAAGCAAAGAGGACATAAAAGGTAGACTAATGCAGGCAAAGAGTGCATCCGTGCAAAAGCAGTCTACTAGTATCAAACAGCAACCTCAGTTTGTGGAAGAAATTTCTGACAATGTATGTTCAGAGTGCAACATTGTTTGGAAGTGAGGCAATGACTAAGGGGACACCAGAAATAAATTGAATAGAAGAGAGTGATATGTAGTGCTATAGAATGATACTGTAAATTAGGTGAAGTGATAAGATAAGAAATGTATAAGTTCTCCACAGAATCGAAGAGGAAAGAAACATGTAGAAAGCACTAACAAGAAGAAAGGATGGAATAATGGGTGTTGAGAGGGAACTGTGGAGGACAAAACTCCAGGGGAGGATGGAGATTGGAATACATCCCAGAACTAAATGAGGATGTTGGTTTTAACTGCTACTCTGAGATGTATTTATATTGGCACTATTACCATACACACTATAAATGTAATTCGACATTAGTAATTTTAAACCAGTTAGTAATTTTCTACCCAGTTTCATAGCTTGTTGTGCCTCAAGTTGAGACAGATTTGTTTGGGAAAAATAGGATTTAAATCACTATCCAAACATCTTGAGTTAGGTTTTCCATGGTTTCCTTAAATCACTGCAGCCAAATGGCTTCTTTCAATAGTGAATGTGCAGTTCCTTCTCCTTCATGCTTATGCTCCATCTTTAATGATTATGACACAAATGGTACGTTGTATTCTGATCTTCCTCCCTCCCTCTACCCTTCCACTGTCCACCTCTCTCTGGGAGTGTGTACAAAATTACTTGGCCCATGGCAGTGTAGATCGCACTGTAGTGGAAGAGATAATTATGGTGGTGTGCGTTGTGTTGCGGATGGACACAGCATGTTCAGGGAGGTGTAGGCAGCTGAAGCCTTCACACAAATGCATATGTTACAGCCAGTAATTTGACAAATGCAAAAGTTTGAAATTAATCATATCTGATCAAAGCACTATATATATATATATATATATATATATATATATATATATATATATATATATATATAGATAGAGAGAGAGAGAGAGAGAGAGAGAGAGAGGTGTGTTTGATAGTGTTGCATAAGTGATACGGCAATGTAAAATAAAGAACATGTAGAGTCTTCATTACTAACCATCTGTTAATCGCTTTCATCAATATGTAAGGGTCGAAATCTGTTGTCAGTGTCGGAATTGCTAGAGTGAAGATCTTTTCATGTCCGGTATATATATTTTCGACACCTTCCGTCTGTCTGCAAAATCCTGCCTATTCTGGCTCAGCGATAGAAGCAAATTTCTCTTCACCTAGGTCCCAGACATCCTTGAGATTAAAAGTGGCATTCATGGTAGCCATGAAATTCTTTCCTTGTGTCTGTGCCATTTCCATTGCATTTAGTTCTGGATGATTTGGTGGCAACTGAAGAGCGGAGTCTCCTCAAGTCCATCGTTGTACATTATGGTTGAGGGGCTGTTGGCTGTTTAATATACAATGTAAGGTAACACTTTCATCTGTCCGTATTTTGAATTTAATTTATTTCTGTGACCAGTTTTGGAATTTCACTACGCCATCTTAAGGCCTCCTCGCAGATGTGTAGTAGGAATCAGACCTCATGAGCAGTTGGAATAGGGGCCAGCATTCATTAAGTGGTATGTAGTATGCGTAAACTTATGATTTCAACAACTTTTTCTGGGTTGTTGCTTTTTATTGATGCGTATAACCAATTTCGATGCTTCCTCACACAAATTGAATATTTTGAGAACTTAAAAATTTTGCTACCTCAGCTGTCTTGCTGTTTATAGTTGGATTTTTTTCCAATATGTTGTGGTAATTTGCATTGTAAAGCACAGTGACTGAGTTACTTTGCAAGTTGGGTATTAATTTATGTGCCGGCCACCTGATACAAAAAGTTTGTGATACTGCTTTATACAGGCATTTGAAGTTAATGTTCCATTCCTCACTTAAACATTAAAAGAACAACATTGTACTGATAAGTGGGTTAATATACTCTCTCAACCTCTGAAGTCATGTGACTAGTGTGCAGGGACACTACATCAGTAGTGTGTGGTGTAAATTGAAAAGTTACGTTTGACAGGAGGCATGATAAGGTAGTCCATGCCATTGTGGTGACCGCTATGTTCGCATGACGTAGTGATCTGCGCATCTGTTTAGCAAGCAGGAGATCCCAGTCCGGCACCAATTTTTGGCTTAGCCTATTGAAACAATCTGGTACCCATTGGCAGCTATTGTCTTGATTCATAGTGGCTTCAGAATAAAAAATAGTGTCTGTTCTTTCTGACATGTCCTAAAGGACAGAAACCACATATGTAAGTCTTACTTTGTTTGCTCCTCCCCTCACTTTTTGTCAGTGTATAATCAACTCTTCACGGAATTGGTTAAATGGTGTTACTCTGCTAGATACATCTTCTGAATGATAAAACTTATTTTTTATAGCCTCCTCATTCACCTTATCTGACGTTGTGGAATTTCTCTCTTTGGAAGATCGCGAGATACGTGTGTGAGAGTCCCCACTATCTCATGATCTACCAGAATTGAGAAACCGGGTTGAAGCAGCTGTTGCATCAGTTATATGTATGTGGTGGAAAGGTGTCAGAATAATTCGGAAAATGTACATCTACATATACACTCTGCAAACCACCGTGATGTGCATGACAGAGGGTATGCCCCATTGTAAAAGTTCATAGGGCCTCTTCCTGAAAAATGATTGTTTGAATGCCTCAGTGCATGGACTATAAATAATGTAAGGAGTAAAGTTAATAGTTCATCAAATAGCTGAAGAGCCAAGTCTTCGAGAAGCTCTTAACAAATTGCATACAATGCTACTTTATTGCAGAAGGTAGATGAAATTTTGGGCTTTCCAAATGTAGAGCATTATTAATTTATATTCCTTTTTATGTATTCATTTATCCTCTCTATGATAAAGCTGCTATTTACAAAATTCAGTGTAACAGCTATTACATGAACTGCATTTGTCAGGCTGGTGCGTCTGTGAAGTTGAGGTACAAGATATTGCTGAGACATTGTCTATTCTCTCAGCTTAGTAATTTTGAAAAGCTGGTTGTAACACTGCCACCCTTTGTTGAGAACTGAAGAAACTCACAAGATTTTCATACACTTAATAAGGGTACAAAATTGGATCTGTTGGAACAATTAGAGATTGTAATACATAGTGAGAAAAATAAAAGTACATTACATGAACAGGTTACAGGAAATGGAAACAACTTTTTAAAAAAATGAGATCTGGTACAACATCAGAGTCTATGCTTAGCTATTTCAGTTGTATTTATACTGCTGACCATCAGTACTTGATAAGATTTGAACTCCCAGACATGTCTGTGGGGACGTGCAATGTCTTCTATCATTGATGAGAGAGTATTTGATTTCTTGATTCTGCACACAAAGCACTCAGTTGCACTATACATATATTTGTGTGTTTGTACACAGAATTTCCTTTCGAGGAGGAATACAGACCGTGCACATGAATTTCCGTAGCTGAGACATTGTGTATGCTCACAGACTGCATATGCTGATTTATTTAATTTCACTTTACTGACTTGGCGAGTGATGTTAAAACATGATTTAGAAAGACATATTTACAAGGGAAATGATCACTAATTATATTTCTATTTTTATTACTTTTATGAGATTATTGTAGAAAATTCTGGTGATGAAGGCTTGCTCCTTTGGAACGCATCAGGTGTAGCACTTTTGCATTGTCAGAGGTGGTTGAGCCTGCTTTTTAACAATGAGTTCAACAGTAGTAGCCTTGCATCTGCCATGGATAAACTCAAATATCACACACTTTTAAAACAATCAATACTTTTTCCAGATATTAAGCATTATTAATTTGTATTGTTCTTTTTATATTCATTTATCCTCTTTAGCCATTTTTCTCCCCTTTTACAATTTTTGTATTTTGTTACTCCTTGGCTGTCCTGTTGGTTTTCCCATCTGTTTGCTATCCATGCCTCCCTTTCTGTTGTTTACCAGTGGCAACCTGTAAAGATGGTGGAGCCTTTCCTTCCTTGTGACTGTAGCTGATAAACTGTCCAACCGAGCAAGCACTCCATTTCTAGTGTCAACACTGTTGACGAAATTTTGAACATTTAATTCTTCTTTTTCCTCCCCGATGTGTCTCAGTTATCCTTTGTTTTACTTCTTGTTTTTTGTTTGTGCTTTCCCCATCTCCAACTTGTCAATTTCTTTGTCCACTTCTTCAGACTCTTCAGGCTCTCATGATTTGTCTATTGATGATACTCGAGTGTAAATTTTCTTCTAATCCTGCCCTGTTCTGTTTATCTCAACCTGCAATCCTGAGTACCTTCCCTGTATAATCCTTTGAAACTCATGTTTTGCAGAGAAAGAAGCCCCTTTCAAGTCCTTCGTGTATTTGTTTAGTAATTTTTGCTAGAATTTAACTTTATTTTGGGCTTGTAAACTTTACTCAAGATTAGTATTTTGAATTTGAAATAATTGAGTGATATAAATTCGTGCAAATGAGAAGTAGCTTGTTGACTGTATTCTTTTGGTCTTGCAGTACAGTGAAGCTTTAAAAGAAAAGAGGGAAGGAAAAGTACAACCTTCCAGAAGCATTCTCTGTTATATGTTTTGGCATTGTCTTACTCAATATTTGATTTCTAATGGCACGAGATATGATATTCCAAGTGCTATGTTAAACAGGTGCATTCCCAGCCATCTCAAGAATCTTCAGAGTCTACATCAAAACTAGAGGATGTGGGAAGAAGAAAGAGACAGAGTAGTGGCAATAAGGCTGCCACTGCCACCGTGATGAGTAGAGTGGAAGACAGTATTAGAAGCAAAGTTCATGCTGGAGATAAGAAACACACACAGGAGGTATGCATACATTTACATAGTTTTATGTTAGATAACTTAAGTGGGTATTTTAAGTATTTTTGCATACAGGAGCCCCAAATTCGACGTAGGGGTGATTTCCCTTTTATCTCTGCTCCACTTGTATACTTCCCTTAATGTAAGCAGAAGATAGATTGCTACTTATCATAAAGATGATACATTAAGTTGCAGACAGGCACAATTAAAAGACAATTAATCATTAGCTTTCTCCCACAGCCTTGATCTGAAAAAGAAAGAGAAACATGCACACGTTCACTCACTCAAGTAAGACACCTGCCAGAATGCCATTGGCATTCTGGTCTCAACAGCCAGAAATTGCAGTAATGTGTGTGTGAGGTGTTCTTGCTTGTGTGAATGAATGTGTGTGTGTGTGTGTGTGTGTGTGTGTGTGTGTGTGTGTGTGTGTGTGTGTGGGTGTGGGTGGGTGGGTGGGTGGGTGGGCGGGCCCGCGCGCGCGCGCGCCTCTGTGCGTGTGTGTGTTTTTCTGATGAAGGCTGTGGCTGGAAGATGGTGTACAAGTGTCGTTTGATTGTACTTGTTGGCAACTTAATGTGTCATCTGTACAGTAAGTGGCAATCTATCTTTTCCTTACATTGTTGATATTCCAATCTGGAGTTTCCACTGTTCGTACACTTTCCTAACTGCATCACATTCCTGGTACACCACTCAGTGTCATGGTCGGTAGTGGTCAAAATGTTTTGGCTTATCAGTGTGTGTAGCTGTGTATGTCTGCACCAATAATTTTCATTATAGTGTATATTCCAGTTTCGTCCCATTCCTTTCATGTATGGAGCATGGGAAGAATAATGGCTTGCACTACCCTGTTAGTCGTCGTTATTCTTTTGAGCAGTGAGCGTGTCAGTAGGAAATTTAGGCAGTAAGGAAGTCACAGCCTCCACTTTTCCTATAATGTTTTCCCTGTGCTCTGCTCTTAATTCAGCAGAAATAAGAAGGTTTTAGGCAAATTGTGTATTTGCTTCATCATCTGTCTGCCAACCCTTACAATTCAATAAAACTGTAACCAGATAAGTCGCTGTGCGTGATGTGAACATTAGGGGAAAGAATCCCCTGTCCAGTGGAGGTACCCGTATGTATATTATTGTCATTAAAATCCTTCTAAGTGTATTCACTCTTGATCTTAGAAAATAATTAAAATGCGGAAGTATCAAGGTTTTGGTCACCTTACAGTAACATTCCTCAGGGCACAGTTAATAATATAGGGAGTGGGTGCTTCAGTGTATCTCACCTCCGAAGGCATCAAAAGATCATGTACGTAACATTTCTCAAAATTTTATTGGCTCTAAAATATGACAGTACAATGATAAGAACAACCATTCTGTCTAGTGTTTTGTTTTCTGACAGTGTTAGTTGTGTGGTAACAGTGATACACTGCAGTACTGCGGATAGTCTTCACTGAATGCAATGGAAGAGCGAGTGCCAAGTTGCTGCCACTACGATGGTAGCCACATCGGAATACTTCTGCATCTGAGAGTGTTGTGTTACTCTGTGCTTTATGTTGTACATGTTGGTGATTGCATATGACAACATTCCCCACTGCTGTGAAGGTGCTTTCGCAGAAACAAAGATAATTGAAGTAACAACCTGAATAAATCAAAATTACATAATTACCCTACGACAAGCTGCAGAAGACTGCGGTTACCTAATACACTCCACAAGCCATTTTGTGATGTTGATGGAGGGGTCCTTTATGTAGCACTTTTACTTCTCCTTTTCCTGTTCCATTTGCAAATAGTACGTGAGAAGGAGAATTGCCTGTATGGCTCTGTGTGGTCTTGCATGTCTCTTATTTTAGCTTTATGGTCTTCTACTAGACATGCATAGCAAGAAGTATTTGTTGACTCTTTTTGAAACTTTACCAATAAACCACACTGTGATGCAGAACGTCTGTCTTGCAATGTCTGCCTCTGGTGCTGGTTGATCATCTCTCTGATGCTTTTGTGCTTACTAAATGAACCTCTAAAGAAATGCACTACTCTTCTTTGCATCTTCTGTATTTCCTCTGTCACTCCTATCTGATACATATCTCGTACTGATAAGCAGTATTAAAGTAATGATTGAACGAGTGTTTTGTAAGCTGTTTCCTTCATTAATGGACTACATTTCCTAAGGATTCTTCCAATGAATCTCAGTCTGGCATATGGCTTACTCATGATTAATTTTATGTGGTTTTTCCATTTCATATTGCTCCTAATGCATACTCCTAGATATTTTATGAAAGTAACTGTGACCAGTAATTATTCTGCACTTGTGTAATCATACAGCGAAGGTTCTTTCTGTCTGTATTCACATTGTGTTCATTTCTTTCATTATTTTGAAGATCAATTGCCACTTCCTGCACTGAGCGTCACTCCTCTGCAAGTCTGTCTGCATTTCACTATAATTTTCGAGAGTCGTGACTTCTCTGTATACAACAGTGTCAGCTGCAAAAAGCCTCGTGGAACTTCCAACATTATCTACTAGGTCATTTATATATATTATGAAAATTAGTTGTCCTATAACACTCCCATGGGGTATACATGAAGTCACTTTTGGTCTGAAGACTTATCTCCGTTCAGGATGTCATACTGTGTTCTGTTCATGAGAAACTCTTCAATTCAATCACACATTTAGTCTGATATTCTGTTGCTCAAATTTTGTTCATTAGGCTGCAGTTTGGAACTGTATCAAATGATATATGGAAGTCGAGGAACGTGGAATCTACCTGAGCGACTGTATATACTGTGTCTTGTGGATGAATAGAACAATTTCGGTTTCAAACTATCATTGTTTTCGAAACACATCTTGGTTCTTACAGAAGTGTCATGATATGCAAGCATAACATATATTCCAGAATTCTACAGCTGAACAATGTAAGAGATATAGGCTTATATAGCGAGGTTGTTCAACGGCCATTCTTGAAAATTGGGATGACCAGTGCTTTTTTCCAGTAATCGGGAACACTTCACTCCTCCAAAGATTAAAGTACACTGTTGCTAGAGAGGGGCAAGTTCTTTCAAATATTCTGTGTAGAAGAGGACCAGGATCAGTTATGTAAACGATGCTGCAAAACGATAGCCCTGCTTCCACCCCATGGGGTCTTCCCCAAATCAGCCAGCTGCATACGGGAACTGAGGATTTCCTCTGAACCCAGATGACAAGCGTTGTTCGTGCTTATGTGAGCCACTATTTGCAGCCAGATGCATCTAGTGCGCTCAGTTAGTGCTGGCAGAGCATCTCCCGCGTCTCATATGAGATAACCCGACAAGCAAACAGAGTGGACACTGAACTCCTTTCCTGACCTGCCCCCTGTTTTCCTGACAGGTTCCGTCAACTGGCTGTCGTTGGAGATCCCATTGAAAAGCAGTCCCACACTCTGCACTTCTTCGGACCTTCCGGGAAGGTCGGCCACAGTTTCAACAGATTAGGTATCTCGTGCTGGCTGAGATCTGCTTTCAGCAGTAGGCAATGCCTCAAACCTTGTTTAAGGGGCCACTCGCACAGCCAGTACCCACCTTAGCCTTCTGACCAGAGTTTCTTGACCCCGCAAATGTTCGCCGATCGCCGCCAGGTAAGTATCAACCGACTGGGATGTGCTAATCAGAAGATGCAGCAACATCGGGGAGCCCACATGATGCTATGGTTTCTAGAAATTCCAAAGCATTTGTCTCGGACACACCAACCCCACTGCTGTCCAGAGCAGCAGCCTGTTGCCTGTCAACCATGACTGGACACAGCTTCCATCTGTTTACAGACAGTGGCCAATTCCTCAAGCATCCTTACATAACAGGTGCAGTCCCTATCCACCTTTAATCAGTTATTGTCTGAACCACAGGTAATGTAACCCCAACTCTGGAAACAGAACTTATCCAACACAAACAGTCAAAAACAATGAAAACGTTTAGAGCAAAAACAAATAACACCACTAGAAACAGCTAAATAAACAGCTACTCAGAAGAATGTGAGAATGCCACTAAACTAAACAATGTATACAATCTGTATAGAAACAATAAGCTGCAGCTGCTGTGAACTCCTCTCTGCTAGGAGGCCGAAGCTCTCCCCAGTGTGTATCCCTGAACAACTTCTGAAGGTTTGTTGGTAGTACCCTGGCTCACTCTGCATTTTTGTATTATCATTCATTGTTGCAAGCAAAGGCCTCCCCAAAATTTTGAGCCTTGCAATAATTTTTTTCTTTTTTTGGGCTCTAATGTCTGATAGTGCCACATTACCCAAAAGTCGTACACACAGCATGTAGGCCTATGTGTCTTATTAAAATTAAAATTTGCATAACTCTGCCTGATGATGAGGTTTAAAGCCCAGAAATGAATAGTGTGAATAAAAGTAAATTTCGACTGTTTACAGTAAATTTGTAGTTTCTATTTACATTAACATCAGTCATGGTGAAGCTTAACCTCAAAGACCACGTTTAAAGCACATGTCCACTTTTGAACATGAAGTTGCCATGTTTGTGTGGGAACCGTTGCTTCTTTACAACATCTGTTTTATGGCAGCTGCAGTTGGAATGCCAGTGGCACAACTGCATCCTTTACCATCACTGACAGAGGAATGGCTTCTTGTTGGCAGAAGATGAGAACATGGGGCTAGGGAGGACTGGTGGTTCCCTCCTGGCTGCTGTGTCACTTCATCCACAGTGTAATTTAATGTATCTCTGCAGACTTTATGCAAGCAGTATGCCTGGAGCTTAAGAATTCTGTCTTGATTAACCATTCTTGTGATCCATGTTTTCAGAATATACTGCAGGTCTCTTTTCAAGTATCTGCCAGTTCACAGTTTTCAGTATTTCTGTTAAGGAGCCATCTTCTCTGTCCTCATCTGTAAATGCTTCCCTGTTGCTCTCATCTGTGTTTCCTACTTGTCTCAATGAAAGTGCTGCAGTCAAATGTCAGAGCGAAAACAATATTGTTTTGCTTTTGTTCAAAAGTTTGTGTGTACACATATTGCCACGTGTGCTGTAGTGGTTTCTTGTCATAAGTCTGTCATGTTCAGAAATGAAGTGGACAAATGAGAGAACAATTAATTTTATAAATCCGATTCTTCTACAATCGGCAGTTCTGGGATGTCAAAATTATTGTCTAAACACAATCTTCAAATCTGTGCCAAATGCGAGGCAAAGAAATTACATAGGAAGAGCGGAAGTGCAGGTTGGTCCTCATCTGTATTGTTTGCCTTTGATGTTTTCAGTGTCATACTGTCTAAAGATGTAACTAAAGAAAGAATTGGTAGTGCAAACAGAGGTGTATGCCAGTGACCAAAAATAAAATGAAAATAAAAATCTTTCAGCAGTGTGTACTTCTGGTGCCATGAGGTTTATTGATGAATAGTGAACTTAAAAGAGGTATATTAAACCTATCTGTGAATCACCAGCAGTTAATAATTGAAAAGTGATCACCAATCGGGTTGTAACTGGTATGCAGTGTCTCATAATAGTGTCAGTTTTATCATTTGTCAGACAAATTGTGTGTACTAGATATTTGAAAGTGTGTCTTCATGTTGTGGTAAATTTCTGGACTAGGTATGTTTCTAACATCAGTCCACTAGTTAAATTTTCTTAAGTATTCCTCTTACTTGAAAAAGAAAGCATCCACAAAGCCTGATTTATCTTGTTATTTCTAACTTCATTCCCTGTTTAATGTAAAAGCAATAGAGCAGCACTCACTCCCGTTAGCACACATTAGTTCATTTATGGCAGTAGCGTGGCCTCTCGTAAAAACTTACAGCCTGCAAGAGCACTGAAACAAGCGTTGCTGGGCAACAGTGGCCAGTAATGTTGTAGTACATATGGCTGCAATTTGTGTGGCCACAGTGTTGCCAGACAACATCGTCAGGATGTGCTGTTGGCAATATGCAATTTTTATGATCTGTGTAAACATACCTTGTGTTCTCCTGCAACACCAGTCCGTGACCACTCATCTGGCCCTTCCTTGCATATGCTGAATGATCATGGCTGCCTCAGACTGTTACGAATCCCCTACTCTTGAGCAGTCATGTATGTTTGTATGTGTGTTGTTGCTGTTGTGGTCTTCAGTCCAAAGACTGCTTTTTTGCAGCTGTCGACACTCCTTTGTCCTGTGCAAGCCTCTTCGTCTTTGCATAACTACTGCAAACTACATCCATTTGAACCTGTTTGTTATGTTCAAGCTTTGGTCCCCCTCTACAGTTTTTAGCTGTCACACTTCCCTCCAATACCATATTGACTATTCATTGATGCCTCAGGACATGTGCCTTCTTCTGATTCCTTTTTTAGTCAAGTTGCACCATAACTTTCTTTTTTCACCCCTTCGATTTAATACCACCTCATCAGTTATTCATTCTATCTGTGTAATCGTCAGTATTTTTCTGTAGTCTCACCACATTTGAAAAGATTCTCTTTACTTCTCTTCTTAGTTGCTTATCATCCGTGTCTCACTTCCACACAAGCCTACACTCCAAACAAATACCATCAGAAGAGGCTGCCTTACACTTAAATTTGTTTCATGCTAACAAATTTCTCTCTCTCAGAAATACTTTACTTACTGTTACCAGTTGGCATTTAGTATCCTCTCTACTTTTGTGATCATCAGTTATTTTTCTGCCCGAATAGCAAAATTCATCTACTACTTTTAGTGTCTCATAGTCTAATGCAATTCTCTAGTCATTGCCTGATTACCAATTTCCATTACCATTGTTTTACTTTTGTTGATGTTCATCTTATAACCTCTTTTCAAGGCAGTATCCATTTCGTTCAGTGTCTCTTCCAAATCCTTTTCCATCTCTGACGGAATTGCAGTGTCATCAGCAGACCTACACAAGTCCTTGTGTGGGTTGTACAAATATTTTATAAGCTATCTCTTCTGTAGGTCGACTACTATTTCCAGTGCAACAATAAATAAAAGCCTGCCTGTTGCCTTATCTACAAAATAGCCACTTTATATCCTCATTAACTGTCGTTACCAGTTATTTTCATAAATTGAATGACTCTGTGACTGCCAAGTGAGATTTTGCACAATATCCCAACAGGATGTTTGCCGGTCCAGTTCCTACGATTTAAGCTCGTGTCTGTCTCTAATGACCTTGTCATCAGTGGACCTGTAAAACTGTAATCTTTCTTTTTTTTCCACTTGTAACTTTTCAACCACAGGTTCAGAATAAAATGCCAAACATGACAGCAAAATATGTCACTGATCAAAAGTCTCTTTCTTTTTCCCTCTCTTACGGCTGATTTGACCTGTGTCATTTATCTTTTACATTGGTCAGGTACCTCAAACTCTTATTTAATAGGTGCAGCTCCAAGCTTCATCTCAAGAGCATCCAAAGTCTGAGTCATTAATGAAAACTCTGGAAAGGAGAAGAGAGAAAATAAGGTACAGGAAGATGCAGGCCTATTGTGTAACATGTAAAACGGAACATAACAACAAAGATGCAGTCACTGGCGGTGACAGGAAATCGTTACGTGCGGTATGCAAACAATTAGAAATATTTCTGTGAGCTCTGGTGCATGCAGAGTAGCGTAGCGGTTAGTGTTGCCAGTAAAAATATTGCTGCAGGCTGTGGTGCATGCAGTGTGGCGTAGTGGCAGCATTGCCGGCTTGCATGCTGTTGATCACCAGTTCAAGTCTGACCACCAGCAGTTATTTGTTGTTTACTGTTTATCATATTTAGAGGGTTTGTATTGTTTGGAGTATTTTATGTTTGTTTAAATAGCAGCATTTTGGGGTATTTGATGTTTGTTGTTTGTATAAATAGATGCACTCTCCTAACAGGAGTTCAGTTCTGTTATGGCTGTAGATTGTTGTTCGTTGTAAATGTGGTTTCAGTGCTAAGTGTTATATTACACTGTCGATCCTGCTATTGGATTTGGATTTCATTCTGGTTACAATGTAACAGTATTAATGTACCCAAGTCAAAAAAGTCCAGGACAAGTACTTTAAAAGAAAGAACAGTAAAATTTATAAAAAACGAAGTTTTAATGAGGATGGCAAAAGTGTACTATAATTTCTTTTGTATCACATACAAGTATTATATTCCTCTTTGTAGACATATAGTAACAAAATAAATTTTAAATAACGTATCAGAAAGAATCATACACACTGGTTTTCACCAGTGCTCAATAATTCAATTAAAGAAGAAGGCTAAGTCTACTTAAGCATGAGGTTTGTTGAATAACCAGTAAATGATTCATTCCATTTCGTTGTAATATACAATGCAAATAACTTGCGCAACATGTAATAAAACTTCTTTGTTGGCCAGTAATTATTTATTATTTTAGACATTCTATTTTTCTTCACTCTTGTGATGTTATCTCTCCGTTTATTTCTATACTCCTTGATCTGTTTGTGTTTTTAAGTCATAGTTCTTGACTGATTGTTGTACTTTTTGTCGTATCAGATAGTCTGTATCCAGCTGTTGTTCTTAAAAACCTAATTTCTGCAGTTTACAGTCCTCTTAGATTGTGTGCATCAAAATTGCAGCTGCCAAACTCATGTTTTAGTGTATGCATTGCATAACATTATGATTTTGTCTCGCGTGAAGAGTATTGTGGATTGTGATTCCCAGATTGTGACCAATGCCCCTTCATATTCCTCCATTCCCGTTCCCTCCCCAAAATCTCTCGCACCAATGGGAACAAGGAATTGGGGCAGGTGGTTTGCATCCACATCAGATCACTGATTTTGGCTCTGTAAGTTTGAATCATATAAAATTTCATTCAAAGTTAACAGCTGTTAATTAATTATGGTTTTGTAATAACCATTGAGAAGTTGAAAGTAGATAGGATTCATTTTTCAAATCACATGCAAAATATATAACAAATCAAGTGTTGTGTGTGTGTGTGTGTGTGTGTGTTAATTTTGCTTTTGTGTTCGTAAACTGATGACATGGCATATTGTCATCCATAAAAATTCCATCATTGTTTGGGAATATGAAGTCTGTCAGTGGCTGTAAGTGGTCTGCAAGTAGCTAAATGTGACCATATTTAGTCAACAATCGGTTAAGTTGGACCGGAAGACCCAGTCCATTCCATGCAAACACAGCCCATACCATTATGGTGCCATCACCAGCTTGCGCAGTGCCTTGTCAACAACTTGCTATAGCATCTTAACACCAAATTTTGCTGCAATGGCCTAACAGATACATTCATCTCACATCCTACATTGATTTCTGCAGTTATTTCATGCAATGCTGTTTCTCTGTTAACACTGACAATTCTAAGCAAATGCAGTTGCTCTCGGTCATTAAACAAAGGCTGTCAGCCACTGTGTTGTCCGTGATGGGAGGTAATGCCTAAAGTTTGGTATTCTCACCACCCTTGACACTGTGGATCTCAGAATATTGAATTTTCTAATGATTTCCGAAATGGAATGTCCCATGCTTCTTGCTCCAACTAGCAGAATTGAAGCTCTGAGGACGAGTTGTGAGTCGTGCTTGGGTAGCTCTGATGGTAGAGCACCTGCCTGCGAAAGGCCAAGGTCCCCGAGTTCGAGTCTCAGTTCGGCACACAGTTTTAATCTGCCAGGAAGTTTCAGCCATATTATTGTTTTTAGTTGTTACTCTTATCGCAATATTCTGGGGGAGGAGGGGGGGGGGACAAAAACAGTAGTCCTTATTCATTCCTACAAATTATTTGTTTGGTGCACAATTTGTGGAATAATCAACATTTTATTGATACAAACTGTTGCCCATTTTTGTCGCATTACAATACACCGCATTGTCTCCTTATTTGTCAAATTATTGCAGTATCACAGTTCTGCGTGGGTGACTTAGTTGTGAATTGTTACCAGATTAGTTAGGCCTACTTGAAACCTTCATTTGCCCCGACACCCTCACAGCCCTGTGTTTTGTAGACTGACTATGTGAACGAACATATATACTGAAATCTCACCACACTGCAATGCACACTCTACAACAGGCCCATTTAGGAGGCTATTAGACTGTTGCTGGGAAGAGAGCACTTGTTGGTAAAACAGAGCAGTTGGACGTAGTTATGTAGTGCAGGGGAAGTGCAAACTGTTCACTCTTTTCCAAGGAATAATGACATCTTAATGTTCGCTATAGCCTTAGACGTGAGCATATGCTCATATAGTTCTGGCACGGTGCCCAAAATAGAAAGTAACTCATTTTAAATCAGTGAAAAGCAGTATGGTGTCTGGGTTAGGAACATCAAAGTGAAGTTTAAACATATCGACGCGACAGTGCTGAACGCCTAGCTACAGTTACAACTTGCAGTGCTACAGTGTTACAAATATGTATTTATCTACATCCAGGGTATTTGTGTTTAGCATGTGAATAAAACAGTCACAAAATAAAAGTTGATGTCAATTTTGGCTTCATCCAAAAATGACATTCGTCATAAGGCTGCACTGGTCACAAGAAATATTGTGTTTCATACTTAGGAGTCCTGTATTCTTCTCTTCATCGATTAAAAAAATTTAAGTTTCATTTAATTGCTGTTTCTCATCAATGTGACAGTCTCAGAAAATAATTTACCACAGAGGGCTCTAGTTAGCGACTTTGAAGCGATAAATCTCCATAGAGCTAATAGTAACAATCACAGAATAGATTTGTTGGTGACAGTTTCTCATGTAGATTTACCTCATTCTGATTCCTCCCTTCTTTCCCTTGAATTTTCCTTGCTATTATTTGCTACGAGTTGGGAGTTCACCACAGCTGTGGCACAAGCGTGAGACAGCTTACATGAGTAGATCGGCGAATGATTCCGCTCTAAAAGATGACGCCTCACGATGCTCGGCATTCACAGTGTGAGAGGATTTGCTCGAACGACTCGATAGGCGTACGTGTCTACTTGAGTTTCTTGTATTGAATCCAAAATGCCCCCAAGAAGACTGTAAATTTGTGAGACAGAATTGCTAGCAAGTACTTACACCCCCCCCCCCCCCCCCCCCCCGCCCGCCCCTCTCAGGGAAGAGAGAGAGAGAGAGAGAGAGAGAGAGAGAGAGAGACGTTGGGCAAGGTTAAGATGGAAGGGTAGATAACTCAGACCACTTATGAGAGTTATGGAGGCACCCACCAGTCGTGAGGACGAGAGGGAGATAGTCGTGCACACTTTGTCCTCCATTTGTATGATGGCAGATGGCACTGAGTGACCTCATCAGTGATCTAGAACTTCCCAACCGGGCAGAACTTTTGATTCCACATTTGAAACAGTGATTCATCTGGCAATCAGTGTGTGCGTCATCACCAGGATATTTCTCTGGTGAGGCAAAGCGTCAAAGTGAAATGCAGACCTGTCGTGTCAAGTGTCTGGCAAGCTAATGGGGAGGACAAAAATGGGACACAGCTTCTAGTTTTTGTGCCCTGCAAAAAAGACCCGTTGTTGGGACCTCCTGAGAGTGACTTTGTCTGGCTGAATACCTGAGAAAGTTGTGAAATTGTCGTACACCACAAAAACTTAAAATCGCAGACAATTTTGTTTTTCGCCAGCAGCTCTTGGCAATTTTGGAAAAAAAAAATATTTTTTGTAAGTATTTCATTAGAGTTACAGTCAAAGTCTGGTTGTAAGCAGTAAGCTGAAGAAACATGAAAGTAATGAGGAGTGAGGAGTTGCAGAAATGAGAATAGCAATAAACTTCTCAAAATTGGGGGCCACAAAATAGGCAAAGTGAGGAAATTCTGGTACCTTGGAAGCAAAAGTAACATGTTACAGATGAGGCGTGGGTGACATAAAAAGTTGATCGGCACAGGCAAGTAGGGCATTCCTGGCCAAAAGATGTCTACTAGTATCAAACCTAGGTCTCAATTTTAGGAAGAAATTTCTGAGAATGTGTGTTTGGAGCACAGTATTATATGATAGTGAGTTGTGGACTGGGGGAAAACCAGAGGAGAAATGAATCGAAGTGTTTGAGATGTGTGCTACAGAAGAGTGCTGAAAATTAGATGGACTTGTAATATGAGAATAAGGAGGTTCTCTGCTAAAAAAAAAAGTAAATGTTGTGTGACTAGGGCCTCCTGTCAGGTAGACCATTTGCCAGGTGCAAGCCTTTCGATTTGACGCCACTTCAGCGACTTGCACGTCAATGGGGATGAAACGATGATGATTAGGACAACACAACACCCAATCCGCGAGCGGAGAAAATCTCTGACCCAGCCTGGAATTGAACCTGGCCCCTTAGGATTGACATTATGTTGCACTGACCACTCAGCCACCAGGGGCGGACAGTTCTCTGCTGAATCGTCAATGGTAGAAATGGTGGAAACATGGAAAAGGAGGAGGATGTGATAGGACATGCTAAGACATTGGTGAATAACATCCGTGGTACTAGAGGGTTCTGTGGAGGTTGTATACTGTAGTAGGGGAAGACGGAGATTGGAATATACCGTATTTACTCGAATCTAAGCCGCACTTTTTATCCGGTTTTTGTAATCCAAAAAATTGCTTGCGGCTTACAATCGAGTGCAAAGCAAGTGGAAGTTCTGAAAAATATTGATGGGTGTTGCCACAACTAACTTCTGCCATCGAATATATGTAGCACTACACAGGCATGCTTTGTAGGCACAAAGATAAATACTGGCGCCAAATCCTCTGCGTCAGTAAATAAATTTAAAAAAAGATGGAAGATGAGCTTTTTTTTCTCTGCCCCGAGTTTCAACCACTGCATTTTTCATACATTATCCAACGAAGTAAATACAAATTCTGTGTTGTTCATCTTCGAATGTAGCAGCATTTCAATGTGCTATGAAAATCCGACTGGCAAGACTGTTTGGGATGTGTGTCAATATGGCCAACTCTACTCGTCAATATGGCCAACTCTATGTTCTGAATTTTTTCCTACCTGTGAGAAGAGATGGTTGCTAAAAGTAACTTTTACGAATTGTGAATCACATGCAGTATTCTCTTCACCATAAGAATAATACGATTATAAACATTTTGCTATGTATTTTTTCGTGTTTGCTGCTATCTCATTTAAATCCTGTCTGCCTAATAAATTACGAAACTAGAGTGAGACAACAACAAACGCGAAAGAATATTCATATCATGTCATGTTTATATTCGTATTATTCTTATGCCTAATAGTGAGACAGTCAGAAATGAAGCACAGCAATTGACTAGATTTTTAAATCTAAGATGACTCTAATTTCTGTGCAGAATGTAATGTACTAAAGAGGTGCCTGCAAAGATTTTCAAACGGAGAAAATTTTTCGCTAAACTCTCGTTCAGAACATCTTCTATCATACGCAGTCTATTATTTGGTTCTTGTTGATCGTTATCAAAGAAAGCAGCAGTGTAAGTAACAACAAATAGCAGTCTCTCTCTCTCTCTCTCTCTCTCTCTCTCTCTCCCCCTCCCCCTCCCCCTCCCCCTCCCCCTCCCCCTCCCCCTCCCCCTCCCCCCCTTTTTTTAAAATTTAATTTGTAAGCGGCGGCAGTGAGCACAAAAGCAAGCCATGCCGCAAGCGGCGGCAGGCCGTAAACACGCACTATCAGAATGCGACAAACAATGCATGATACAGTACAGTAATGAATTTTCAGCTTCCGTGCGGTTCTAAGCGCGTCAGTTTGGAACCGCGTGACCGCTACGGTCGCAGGTTCGAATCCTGCCTCGGGCATGGATGTGTGTGATGTCCCTAGGTTAGTTAGGTTTAAGTAGTTCTAAGTTCTAGGGGACTGATGACCTCAGTAGTTAAGTCCCATAGTGCTCAGAACCATTTGAATTTTCAGCTTAGAGTGACATAAACACCTATAACAAAGAAAATTGCGCTTATCAGATCAAAGAAAAAGAAGCAACCAATTCAAACCAGACGAAGCACATGAAAAAGGAAGGGTACCTGTATAAATACAGACGGAGCGCCTGACGCATAGCAATGGATACCTGGTAAAGCTTAACTGCTAAGCTTACGACTCGAACCAAACTACTGTAGCTGTACCGTCATTCATTCGAACTAAATTGTGTCTCATATTACAATGGACCAACTTTGTTTCAATTTGGAGATGCAGCCTAAAACTTTTCTCTCCCCTTGAATTTCGAGTCTCAAATTTCAGGTGCGACTTAGATTCGAGAAAATTTTTTTTCCTTGATTTCGAGTGTCATTTTTTAGGTGCGGCTTAGATTCGAGTAAATATGGTAAGCAACAAATAACTGAAGATGTTGGATGTAAGGGCCTTTCTGAGTTGAAAATGTTGACACTGGAGCAGTAGTCCTGGGATGCTACATCAAACCAGTCAAAAGACTGATGTGTAAATGACATGCTTTACTAACAGTGTTTCTTCCAGTACACCATTAACGAATGGAACACGAAAGTGGAGGAGTTGTTAAGCTACACTCCAGCATGCACTGCAAACCAGCTTGTAGAGTGTAAATGTGAATGGTTAATTATTATTAGAATGTTAATGGAGATACAGATATATTCAATGGTATGATTCTCCTAGTTACGAACAGGACAGGCCATACGTGGCATGTGGTTGTGAAGCTGTTCGTTCAAAGGCATAACATCAAATATTGATGCTTTTTTTCTTTGCACCAGCACGGGACGTAGCCCTCGGACATGTGTGGTTGACCCTTTCTGAAACTACTGTGATTGTCAATGAGCAACAGAACAACAAACATGGAATCACCTATGATTTCTGAGGTCTTCTTGATGTGATTCATTGTTGATATTTTTTTGGGTTCTAGCCAGGCATATGATTTCCTTTATTTGCACACAGTTTTGGCAGCTGACCTTGCCATTTTCTTCAGGAAGTCTGAACAGTTTTGAACATATGCTCAATGCATGGACTCCATCCAGACTGTGAAGTATTAGTGGGAAATCTGTAGTTTTTATGGATCAGTGGCAGCAAAGAGTCAATACGCAAACCTCAGTTTTTCTTCTTGTTTCTTTGCCTTCCTTTGGTCTGTGACAGATGCTCAGGATTTTTTATCTGAGTACACATTCTTTTCCAACACTATTTATAGCATATGTCCAAAATTAACACAGCTGTGGGAGAGATCCAGACCAAAAATGGTAAACTTAAGTTTTTTTATTTTTTTATTTTATTTTATTTTTTTATATGCACTTTGCACACCCAATCCATTTAAATCTCATCAACAGAAGTGAAAGATTTGCCTTGTAATGTTAAAGACTGTGTGAGCCTCTGTGGGAAGACTGAATCCAGTGCCCACATGACATGTCGTATGTGTATCAGCACGTCAAAGCAGTTGAGGAGAGGTGATAGGATGTTCAGGGAAAGAGCCCACTGAGACAGGTGAGCGTATCAGCCTGGAATATAAGCAGGAAATGCAGTACAACAAAACCAGTATTATGATGCGGACTCAATGTGTCGGCAGTTTCAGCAAGATTTGAGATCTAGCGCTCACTTTATTAATATTCCACCTGATAGTACATTCATCAGAGCTGGAAAAGAAATGTTTAAAGGTTAACTGTTACTAGAAGTCAAACAGAGCATGACTGCACGTCAAATCCTGAAACTGAAGTGAGCATACATAAAAAGAATGCAGTGAGCTCCTGAAGGAGAGCACTAGCTCAGCTGTAATAACTGTGTGTGTCAAACAGAGTACTGGACTGGGTTTATCCATCAAGTAACCACCTACATTTAAGTTGGAACTCTCCCTAATCTGCCAATGGTCTGCTATCATGAACATTTACTATTTGATGTGCTGATGTAGTAAGCAGCTTAAGTCACTTAACAAAAGAAATTCTTCAGGTCAGATTGTATATGTGTTAGGTTCCTTTCAGCGTATGCTGATGAAATAGCGCAATTTTTAACAGGCATACACAACCACACATTGACAAAGATCATTACCTGAAGGCTATAAAGTTTTGCCGATCACAGTGATACACAAGAAAGGATGAAGAAGTAATCTGATGAAACAGATTTGATGCAGTTCTCCACACGAGTATATCGTCTGAAGTCCTTTTATCTCAGTGTAACTACTGCAATCTATATCCATTCGAACCTGCGTGCTTTATTGCTGTGGTGTCCCCTACGGTTCCCCCTCCCTTTCCACTTCTCCTCATTACAAAATAGTTTTATTATTGATGCCAAGGGATGTGTCCTATCAGCCTGTCTTCTTTTTGTCTAGTTGGGCCATAATTTTTTTATCGTCCCCTTTTGTTTAAGCACCCCTTTATTGTATTTTCTTCTTGTCTGAATTATTTACTTCAATACAAGTTTACACTCAAAGCTTGTATTCTCATCTTGTCTGAATTATTTACTTCCATACAAGTTTACGCTCCAGACAAATACTTTATGAAAATAGTCCTTGATGCTTTTTATTAGGTGTAAAAATATCTCTCTCATTTAGAAAAATTCTTCTTGCTGTTATTAATCTGCATTCTGAGCCCTCTTTACTTCACTCGCCATCAGTTCTTTTCGGCCCAAGCTGCAAAACTTGTTTATTACTCCTTAGATTTTCCAATCTAATTTGCTCTTTACGCTCCCCTGCCCTTGTTTTTCTTCTTATGCTTATCTTACAACCTCTTTTCAAGAGACTCACCTTTCCATTTGATGGATCTTATAATCTATCACTGACTCTATGACAAAATTACAATGTCATATGCAAACCTTACAGTTTTTTTTCTCTTGTCCCTGAATGCTAATGTTTTTTCCTGATTTTCTCCTTTCTTTCCTTTAGTGCTAGTATAATGTACAGATGTGTATCATTGTAGTTAGGCTACAATCCTGTCTCAGTTTCTTCTCAACGTTACACTCTCTCTGACGTCCTTCGACTGCAATCTGATTTCTATACAAGGCTAAATAACATTTTGACTGTTGTTCTTTATCCCTGATAACTTCAGAGTGTCAAAGATTGTATTCTATTGATCATTGTCAACAGTTTTTTGTAAATTTACAAATGCAATAAATTTTGATTTGTCCTTTACTTATGGTCTAAGAATAAGTTGTAGGGTCAGTACTCCCTCATATGTTGCTACATTTCCCCAGAAGACAAACTAATCTTCTGCCAGTTCTTGCAGTTTTCTGTAGATAATTAGTGTAGTATTTTGCACCCGTGACTTATTAAACTGATGCCTCAGTAATACTTGCGCCTTTCAGCAAAGATGCCTCAGTAGTGCTTGTGTCTTTGAGCATGCACTTAGATGTTAACATTGATACTTCTACAGTTTCAATGTGTGCTGTGGCAGAAAGCATGTAAAAAATGTTTAACCTCTATTGTATTTGATTTAAAACTAGATCTTCCGAAATTATTCACGTTTTTATTGTCAGAAATTGCCTGACTATCAGGACCAGTGTATGTTTAAGGTACACATGACTGGCCTGGGTGTCGGTTTGTTCCTGATGAAGACAATGGTGAGTATCTGAGAAAGCTCAAGTATTGAATGAAACACTGTGAGGTTCAAAGACCGAGAAAATAGTGCGCATTAAAACTGCCATGTTTGAGGTAATGAGGCTCACATGCATACACAGAAGCACTGACATACGATGTGGTTTATGACTCCTGATTCTCATGTTGCAGCGGGCTCCTGCCACTTCGGTAAGCGTACAAGGAAAGCGTTTCAAGGCTGACCAAGTACCAGAAGACCTGGAAAGAAAGAAAAAGAGGAGGAACAACCAGAGCACCATGGACCAAGCCAAGAGTCATGATACAGAAGAAGTTAATGCTGACAGCAGTAAAAAGTCTACACAGGAGGTATGCATATAAAGCTAAAAGTTTTTCAGTATCATTGTGATAACAAATGCATAGATCTGTAAGACGGGGAAGAGGAGTCCATTTAATGACCCTCCCCCCCCCCCCCCCCTCTCTCTCTCTCTCTCTCTCTCTCTCTCTCTCTCTCTCTCTCTCTCTCTCTCTCTGTTTCATGCTGGGCAGCCTGATATAAAAGCACCACTTTTGAAGTCCATTTTTTTTAACTTATGTGTAGTACACTGATTTACATTCTGATTGCCTTTTGGACTACAACACTTCTGCATTTATTCTGTGCTGCCAGTACATATGTGATGATATAACATTATTTGTTGGTTGTATGTTAAATGAGAGTGTAAAGGATCCTCTGTGTCCTGCACTACTACAGAAATGAAAAGCACACACAGAATACAAACTCTTCCAAGCAGGCTAATGTACGCATTGATTTGTGATGTCACATTCTCACTACAGGAGGCTCCTGTGACTGCAGCAAATAAATCTAGACATCGTTCCAAGTCTGAAACGAGACCAGAAGAACTGGAAAAGAGAACAAGGAGCAGCAGTGGCCTAAAGACAGTGGACAAGGACAAGAGTTCTCCTGCAGAGTTTGTCAAAGCTGATGATAATAGAAACTCAGCACATAAGGTATAGAAATAGAGTTAACAATTTTTGGATTAGACAATACAGTTTGTTCACTGTTCCAGTCATTATTTAGCATGTACATGTTAAGAAAGGAAACCCACTTTTTTGAATATGCTCTGATTTCACACACACACACACACACACACACACACACACACACACACACACACACACACACAAAGTCGTGTGTTAAAGAAGTGCTGTAAAATGCTGTAAAATAAGTCCCATTAGAAGTGCAGTTTCCGTTTCAGGCTGAGCAACATGATATAAAAACATGGTTTTTGGAGTTTATTTTTTTAACTTACGTGTTGTACACTGACTTACATTACAGCTGCCTTTTGGACTACAGCACCTCTGCATTTATTCTTTGCTGCCAGTACATTTGTGATGTTGTAACATTATCACATCAAATATTTGTTGTCTGTACATTAAAGGAGAGTGCAAAGGATCCCCTGTGTCCTGGACTACTACAGAAATGAAAAGCACTCGTGGAGTACAAACTCTTCAAGCAGGCTGATTTTTGCATTGATTTGTGACGTCACATTCTTGTTGTGCAGGAGACTCCTGTGACTTCAGTAAATAAATCTAGACATCGTTCCAATTCTGAAACGAGACCAGAAGAATTGGAAAAGAGAACAAGGAGGAGCAGTGGCCTAAAGACAGCGGACAAGAAAAAGAGTTCTCCTGCAGAGTCTGTCAATGCTGCTGATAATAGAAACTCACCACAGAAGGTATAGAAATAGAGCTAACAATTTTTCGTTTAGACAATTTAGTTTGTTCATTATTCCAGTCAGTATTCAGTATATAGATTTTAAGGAAGGAATTCCACTTTTTGAATATGTTGTGATTTGTACTGCATGAAATGTCTACACAGGAGGTATGCATATAATGCTAAAAGTTTTTCAGTATTGTTGTGAAAACAAATGCAGAGATCTGTAAGACGGGGAAGAGGATTCTATTAATTGAATCTCCCCCCCCTCCCCTCCCTTGCGCGCACACACACACATATCCATCCGCACATACACAGACACAAGCAGACATTTGTAAAGGCCAAATGTCTGCTTGTGTCTTGTGTATGTGCGGATGGATATTGGTGTGTGTGCGAGTGTACACCTGTCCTTTTTCCCCCTAAGGTAAGACTTTCCACTCCCGGAATTGGAATGACTCCTTACCCTCTCCCTTAAAACCCACATCCTTTCGTCTTTCCCTCTCCTTCCCTCTTTCCTGACGAAGCAACTGTTGGTTGCGAAAGCTTGAATTTTGTGTGTATGTTTGTGTTTGTGTGTCTATCGACCTGCCAGCGCTTTCGTTTGGGAAGTCACATCATCTTTGTTTTTAGATATATATATCTCACACACACAGGTGTTAAGGAATGCTGTAAAACAAGTTCCATTAGAATTGTAGTTTTGCAGCTTCTGTTTCAGGCTGGGCAGTGTGACATTTTTCTTAACTCATGTGTAGTACATTGATTTACATTCTCATTGCCTTTCGGACTACAACACCTCTGCGTTTATTCTTTGCTGCCAATACATCTGTGATGATATAACATTATTTTTTGGCTGTATGTTAAATGAGAGTGTAAAGGATCCTCTGTGTCCTACACTACTACAGAAATGAAAAGCCCAAACAGAATACAAACTCTTCCAGGCAGGCTAATGTGCAAATTGATTTGTGACATCACATCTCACCATAGGAGGCTCCTGTGACTGCAGCAAATAAATCTAGAAATCGTTCAAAGTCTGAAACGAGACCAGAAGAACTGGAAAAGAGAACAAGGAGCAGCAGTGGCCTAAAGACAATGGACAAGGAAAAGAGTTCTCCTGCAGATGATAATAGAAACTCAGCACATAAGGATAGAAATAGAGCTAACAATTTTTGTTTTAGACAATATAGTTTGTTCATTAATCTAGTCATTATTCAGTATGTAGATTTTAAGGAAGGAATTCACTTTTTTAGTATGTTCTGATTTGTATGGCGTTCATGTCTTAAAAAATTGCACTGCATTGTATTCACTGTTGGCACACTTATATATATCTGTAGAGGTGAGCACACACATTTTTTCCCCTTGTTAATACCAATCAGTTATTGATTTAGAAGATGCCAATGAACCATCATATTTCATTTCTTTGGGGACAGTAGATACATGAGCAAAAGAAAGTAAATATATTCACTTTAGTCCTAATCGTCATTGGATTCACAGTATAACGTACTGCACTCACCAGCTCCTAGGTGGCACTGTTCTCTTTGCTTTTGGTAAGTTTCACTGTTGTCATGTAAATTCACTTTGCGCTCTTGCGAAGTGCCACTCTCCGTTTGCAAAATTGGAGAATAACATTCTGTGATCTATTTCTTGTGCTCTGAAGGTGCATCAGGAGCTGGATTCCACAGAAGACTTTTAAAACTGTATGGGGCCAATGTGTTACCATGGAAAAGTTTTTACCAGTGGACTGCACGGTTCAAAGTTGCCCAAACAAATAAAAAGGATGAGAAAGAACAGAACGTTGACTCACATATGTTACTGGGAAACCCTTTGGCCTTATTTAGAATAACTGACATTTGTGTCCGATGCAGTCTAAACTTTGGTGAAGTCTGTGCATGATGGGTCCCAAAGTAATACAATGAAGCAAACAAGTGCAGTCGTATGAGAATTTCTCAATAGCTATTGGACTGTTAATGAAGGTGAAATTTTTTGTAACTATCCATCACTGGAGATTAAACGTGGGTTCATTGCTGTGAACCAGAGAGCAAATGCTAGAGCCTGACCAAACACCAGTGTGTGGCATGGAAACAACTCAGATTTCCAGGCTAAAATGAATTCGAGAGTCATTCCATTACAGGAAAAATTATGTTCTTGATATTTTGGGACACACACACACACACACACACACACACACACACACACACACACACACACACACACCATTTCTGGAACATTACTTTCAAAGGGGATCAACAGAAGTCAACATTTCAGTGATATGCTTAGCAACGAGTTGAAGCCTGCAATTTGGAACTAACATGGAGATGAATTGTCAAACAGTGTTTTGTTTTTGCGTGTCAATGTGCATTCATATATTGCCACCCACAGTGTTCATACTCTGCAGGATATGCGTTTAGAAGTGTTGGAACAACTTACATAGAGTCCTTATCTTGCCCTGTCAGATTTCCATTTGTTTAGTACGCTTAAAGAGGCCACCAACTCAGCTCTTATGGAGTTGTGAAAGAAGTGGGTGTACATAGCTTGATATTCATCTAAAAACTTTTCTTTCGAGGTTATTGGAAAACTTTTAAACTTGGGCAATAATAGATCAAATGCACTTGTATTGTAAATTTTGTGCTGTTTTGGTGTTGTATTAAATAGGAAAAAGTTGTGCAAGTACTTTTTGAACATCATTTTTTGGAACTTTTTTTTGTAGGTTATGGTTTTTATCATTCTTTCTTTCTTTCTTTTTCTTTTTTTCTCCTACCATACCTCTGTGATTATGCAACTTCAGTTGGTGAAAGGACATTACGGGGAAGTGTAAGAAACTTTCTGGTTATGGAAGGACTAAAGTAGCAAAGAGCACACACAGTATACCAACTCCATTGACAGGCTAGTATATGAATTGATTTGTGACTTCACATTATCACTATGCAGGAAGCTTCTGTGACTTCAACAAATGGATATCGAAGATGTTCCAAGTCTGAACCAAGACTGGATAGCTCGGAAAAGAGAAAACGTAGCAGCAGTGAGCTGAGGACAGTTGACAAAGTCAAGAGCCCTAATAGAAACTCAGTCACTTCTAGTGATAGAAATTCAGCACAAAAAGTATACAGATAAAGGAAAAAAATCTCACTAGAGAAATCATTCAGTTTCTTTATGATACCACATAACTGTGTTTCATTTTGTAGTGCATAGATATTAAAGCAGTTTTTTTTACCAGCTATTTTAAGTAAATACCTTTCTTATTTGTGTAGCATTCATGATTTTAAGAAAATAGCAATATATCATAACTACTTGTATACTTATGTATTTAGGAGGTGGGAGTGCACATTTTCTTCTTATTGATATCAATTCAGTTGTTGAATTAAAGGATGGTCATCAAACCACAATATTTCATCTCCTTGTTGACTGTTAGATAAAGGCATCTCTAGGTTGTTCCACAATACTGATGATTGTTTCTATTCTTAGAACACATCTCTCGTCATTAATCCAATGACACATGAACATTTTATTCAAATCATCCTTTCGGCATTCTTTAGTTTCCTCTCCAGTTTGGCAGGTATTCGGTATGTTCATATCCTTCAAAAATGTCTGATGCTGTTTTCACTTTAGTCCACTTAAGGCCTATCACCTTCTCCGGAACACGGGTTGGCATTCTGCTAATTACTTTGAGAAGGTCTTTGTTAATTGTTTCATACAGGCATTTTATTTAATTGATATGCTATTCAAAATAGGTCATGTAATCTCCTTGTTCCTTTTCACAGAAATTTGAATTTGATTTTTCAAGGATAACTTTTTTCTGTACACTTTTTGACTGGTACTTCTCATCAAATAATGTTTGAAAAACTTCCTACATTTTTATAACAGTCTTTACTGTTCAGCATCAGTGACTGGATGGCACAACTAATTCTTTTGTTGTATTCTCATGTATAATGTAAATATTTTTGAAAGCCTGATCAGCCCATAATATTTTAATTTTGCTGTCCACTTCCATCGACATTTCGCTTACATTTTCTATTGTAATGCATACTTCCCCTTCAGTGAGAAGTTTGGTTCTCAGCTGGTCACTATAAGACTCAAAAATTCCTGAAGTTCTGCAGGAATTTGATTAGAACTCACTTGTGAGGGATAGTGTCAAACATCATAGGGAAATATGAAACAACTTGATATCATTTGCTGACAGCACTTATTACTTTGTGTTAATAAAGAACCAGTTGTGTTGCACAAGATGGTGTCCATACGAACGGTTAGTGTTCCGCTCTTATCAGAAATAGAAAAATTGAACAGTTCATTATGTAAAGAATGTAAAAAGAAGGTGATAAAAGGAATCCTGTATGTTAAGTGTAACTAGTGGTTGCATGAACAGCAAACCAAAATAAACTTGAAATACGCCAGTGATAATTTTTTATGGACGTGTCTCGGCTGTTTACATTTCGAAACATCCCATCAAAATACTTTGAAATGATTTTAAGGTGCTGAAAAGTGAAATCTCAATTTTAAAACAAGAAAACGATAATTATTATGAGAGAAAGAGTTCGGTGTGTCAGAAAGCTGTGAAACAAAAGCAGAATAACATTGCTTTAATCCGTGTGCACACATCAGTGGTTAGCCAATAAATTTCAACACAGTGACTCCAGGTAAAGAAAATAATAGATTAGGATCAGAGAAACAGTCCATTGTGTGTGAAGGCCGAAAAATGGAAACAAAACAATACCATGAAAACTCGCGCTCATGAATAAGCAGTATTAATTATCAAAACTTTAGGTCTAATATATCAGATGTGCCAAGTGAATTATCATAAATTAGAATACAACAACTAAACAACCATCTAAAAATATGGAAAACTCAAAACAACAAACTGCAGAAAATGAACTTGAGCGTAACTGTAGTGGTGTGCTAGTACACGTTGGAAAGAATTCGATAAAAATTAGCAATGAAGAAGAAATCACCAATGACCAAGAAGCTTGATTCATTTAGCTAGAAGTGTCTATCCAGGTTCCCAGCTCACAATTAGTGCAGTAATAAAAAGGTGATCTGTAAGTGATAAATATGTCTACATAATAAATTGTGCCATAAAAGAACAGTGTGATAGACTTGGAGCAGTGTTCATAGATCCAAATAAATTCCTAAAAGTAAACTGCCAAGGAAAGCATGGACTGCACTTAAATAGACTGGGGTCTCTAACATTAAGCAGAATGTTTACAGATGTTTGCAAAATAATAAAAAACAAGGGAAACTAAAATGGCTTGATGGGGGTGAAAATGTGGATAAACCAGAAGGAATAATAATAATAATAATAATAATAATAATAAGTATAATCTAAAAACAGAGGGAGAGCAGAATATAAACCTGAAAATTGGTTTTTTAAATATCCAAGGTTTGAACGACAAGGAGTTAGTATTGAATGAATTCTCATCAGAGAATAAATTTGACTTATTGTGCTTAGGTGAACATTGGGTCACTGAAGATGAAATTCCAGTTTATAAGTTCGAAAATTATAGTTTATCAAACAGTTACTGCAGAAGAGTTCACAAGAGGGGTGGTGTAGCAATTTATGCTGGCAGATCATTCGGTTGCACCATTGGTAACTTAGATCTAAATTATTTATGCGAAGAACTGAATTTTTGAAGCCACTGGTAGTCATAAGTAGTAAGAGGCTAATAGTAGTATCATTATACAGGTCTCCCAATGGTATTAACAGTGTGTTCTTAGAAAAATTGAACATCCTTTTATGTGCACTCACTGAGAAAAGATTTACCAACTAGGACATTATAATAGCTGTTGATCTTAATTCTGATTTTGACATGTCAGCTGACAAGCACAGTGTTAATGATTTGAAAAACCTACAACCACAGTTCAATCTACAGTGTGTTGACTACAAACTTACTAGGGAACAAGTGTGCTTAGACAATATATTTGTTAATTTTAAATGTACCAAAGCCCAGTGTGATGTAAAAATGTTTATCTTTTCTGACCACAAGCAGTCCACAGCTCGTGGTCTAGTGGTTAGCGTTGCTGCCTCTGGATCAACATCCATATTGAACTTGCAATAAGTGAGTCGCCTGATGGCAGGATCCGCCGAGTGGAATGCTGTCTCGATTTCGTTTGATTGTGGGCCATGTCTGGGTGAGGATTTACAGCCGTCAGGTCATTGTGCAGAGTGTTGGCCCATTGCCGTCTTGGTCGTCCATTGTATCTTTTTTTCCATGACTGCCTTTGCTTGATGCATTGCACAGCAAGTGTCCAAACCATCACAGATGACTTTCTTGCATTTTCTACTGAATTGGTTGACCTCAAAATGTTTCCTGATAGAATTATTCAAAACATGATCCAGTTGAGTGATACCACCTGTCTATCGAAGCATCTTCATCTCCGTGGCCCCCATTTGCTGTTCTGCCTTTTCCATTGCTGACAAACATTCAGTGCTGTAGAGAATGATGGGGTGGTGGATGACAATCTGGTAGATCTCCGACTTCAGACAATCCTTCATCTGATGATTGAATATGACTCCTGTTGTCATTCGGCACCTCATCCAGGCTGCCTGTGTCCTTGCGTCAATCCCGTCTGTAAATTGACCATCTCTAAAGATTGTAAAACCGAGATACTTAAATTTTGTTCTCGTGTAACATCAAAATCAGAGGGAATAAAATAAAAGAAAATAAAACTGTACACATACCTGGGAAGTAAGAGAACTGAAGAGAGAAGAAATGAAGATGATACAAATCAAAGAATTAGAGAAGCAAAAGTCATATTCTTAAATAAGAGAAAAATGCTTTGTTCAGACAGTGTAAATACTGAAGCAAGAAAAATAGTGCTTTGCAGCTGCGTTTGGAGTGTAGCACTGTATGGCTGTGAAACGTGGACATAAGACAAAAATGAAAGTAATTGTCTTTAAACATTTGAAGTGTGGTTTCTGAAGACACCTGTTGAAGATAAAGTGAACATATGACACCACAAACAAGTAAGTCCTGCAAAGAATTGGGATAGAAAGATTTAGGGAACAATAGAATGAAGACGACACTAGTGGAGTGGTCACATAACATGACATAGTCAGTTCCTTGCCAGTTTGAAACAGGTTTCCAAGGAGAGATAGGTTGAGGAAGACCACAAATTGGCATTTTTAAAACAAGATATACTTGATGTAGGCATTTCTAATTATACAGAAATGAACTTCTGATAGAACCAGGTGGAGAACTGCCAACCAGTCAAAAGATTGGTGGTGGTGGTGGTGGTGGTGGTGGTGGTGGTGGTGGTGGTGATAAAGAAGGATAATCCCTTTGTGAGCTTGGAGTAGTTAATTTGTGAAAAATCTTAAAATGTCATCGTGAAAACTATTCTGGGATTGTGTGTATTGTCTTCCTGGCGCCCAAAAGTGGCTCCACACCCTATTTGATGGATGGTGCATCAAGGTATTGTCAATTACGTAATGGAAGTAAGTTTGTGAGGGTAGAAATTGTAGAGATAGATCAAGGCTTGAGTATAATAAGCAGGTTTGAATGGATGTAGGTTTCAGTAGTTATGCTGGTAAAGAGGCTTGCACAGGATAGACCAGCATGGAGAGCTGCATCAAACCAATCTTTGGACTGGAGACCACAACCACATTATTGTTTTGTCTAAGCCCTGTACAAATTGAGAGTTACATATTGTTCCAAATCTTGAGAAAGGGTAAGTGTATATATTAATATTTGCATTGCACATGTACAAGTCAACATGGACACTAGTGTTTTAATACCACAACATTGTTTACTTATTAGATAACAGCTAGCAAATGAATGCTATTTCGTAGCAGTTAATTGTGAAATGACAAATGCTGCTGCAGAGTAGAGTCAAATGCCAAGCTGGACTTTTTTAGTATAAGTTAGGGAAAATATAGTTAAGTCTGTTTGTTTGCAAAAACTACAGTAGTAAATAGCACACACAATGTAATAGCACATACAGACAGGCTAGTATAACACTTGATTTTTGAGATAACATTTTCACTGCGCAGGAACGTCCTGTGATTTCGCCAAGGGAATCTCGAAGACGTTCCATGTCTGTACCGAGACCGGAAGGCCTGGGGAAGCGAAAGAGGAGCAGCAGTCGCCTTAGGACGGAGGGCAAAGTTAAGAGCCCTAGTACAAAATCAGTCATTGCTGATGATAGTAGGAAGTCAGCACAGAAGGTACACAAATAGAGCTAAAAACATTCCCTTATCTTACATACTGTGCATAATACCATTCTTTATGCAGGACATAGATTAAGGCAGGAAAGTCACTATATGTTGTGATTTGTATTGCAGTCACATACACGGTGCATTCCATAAGTAATACGACCAAATTCATAAAAAATCATTTATTGATATATTCATTATTCATACAAATGTCGGAGGAAGGCAATGGCAAACCACCTCCACTAGGACCTTGCCTAGTACGGCGGTGTGGATCTCCCGTATCGTTCCCCTACGCTCTGTCCAGGAATATGGGACATCATCATCATCATCATCATCATCATCATCATCATCATCATCATTCATACAAATAATCAAAAATTTTCAAAATAGCATCCTCTTGTGTCGATACACTTTTGGAGGTGGTGTTTCCATGCCTGGAAGGCATCCTGGAATGCCTTTTCCGGATTGTCCTGTAGAGCTGATGTAACATGCGCATGGATGCTTTCAATCGTGTCCCAATGTTTTCCTTTCATGACTCCTTTTAACCAAGGAAACAAAAAAAAAGTCAGCGCGAGCCAGGTCAGGACTGTAGGGAGGCTGAGGAACCAATGGGGTCTTGGTCCTGGCCAGGAAGTCGTTGACAGTGAAGGCGCTGCGACTCGGCGCATTGTCGTGATGAACTTTCCACATGTCCTTGATGTCATTTCGGCAGTACGAGACCCTCCTTTTCAGTCTTTTGAGCACTTCCAAGTAGAAAGCTGATTTCACTGTAGTCCCAGTAGGTACAATTTCGTGGTGGACAATGCCTGTGATGTCAAAGAAGACAATGAGCATGGTTTTGATCCTGGAATTGCTCATGCGTGCCTTCTTGGGACAGGGTGACGATGGGGTGTGCCACTCTGAACTCTGCCTTTTTGTCTCAGGGTCGTACTCAAAAATCCATGACTCATCACCAGTGTTAACTGAGTTTAAGAAATGAGGATCATTTTCACACATGTCCAACATTTCTCAGCACCAAAGCACATGCATGTGCTCGCGTTCGTCGGTCAGCACTTTTGGGATGAGTTTGGCACACACCTTCCTCATGTTTGGTCACATTGCAGAAAATGGTTGTTTTTGACATGTTTGGAGTTTGTGCTGTCAATTGAAGGGTCAGCCGTCTGTCAGAGTTCAAACAATTGCACACGCGCTTCGTATTTTCGTCGACTCGTGCAGTTGATGGCTGTCCACTGCGAGGTTCGGCGGTGATCTCCTCTCGGCCCTCCATGAACAACTTGGGCCATCGGAAAACTTGTGATTTGGACAAGCAATCAGTCCCAAAGTCATGCTGAAGTAACGGAAATGTTTCGGTGGCGTACTTCCCAAGTTTAATGCAAAATTTGATAGCGTACCATTGCTTTACAGAATGATCCATTGTGCCGTGTTACATAAACTCAAAACGGGGTTGATGGAAACGCACATCCTGACTCTCCGGCAGCTCGCAGCGGAATGAGACAAAGAGCGTTTTGAAGCTAACACCCCCCTCCACTTAGCCCAGCCGGTTACAACACGCTGTGGTGTTCTGTTGTGTCAGAAAAAAATTGGTCGTTTTACTTATGGAATGCACTCTGTAAAAAAAAAAGAGAGAGAGATGCATGTTATAATAACCACTTTTGGACATGTACATTTAGAGGTGAGAGCACATGTTTTCTCTTTACTAACATCAACATTGTTTTTTACTTTATTTGAAAAGGGTCAACAAAAGAATTATTTCCTTTTTGTGGGTACCTAGAGGTAGACACCAAGAGCGAGCTAAGTAATATGTAATGTTACTCCCATTTTGAGAACACGCCATTTGTCATGAAACAGGAAGTAGCATTTATATGTAGTTAACTTTTATCGTCCCACAGGCACTTACATACCACAACTCTCTGGCACATTTTGTCTGATGTTTTCCACCCATGCCTTTAATGTGGCTTAATACTGATTTAAGAAAACCTCTAAATTTAGCTTCCATTGTGAGCCACTGTTTACTGAAATATTTCTTTTAAATTGCAAACTAAAGGTAAAGTCAACTTTAATGACCTACCCTTACCGCACAGCACAATATCATGCAGTAAAATAGTACACTACTGGCCATTAAAATTGCTACACCAAGAAGAAATGCAGATGATAAACAGGTATTCATTGGACAAATATATTATACTAGAACTGACATGTGATTACATTTTCACGCAGTTTCAGTGCATAGATCCTGAGAAATCAGTACCTAGAAGAACGACCTCTGGCCGTAATAACGGCCTTGATACGCCTGGGCATTGAGTCAAACAGAGCTTGGATGGCGTGTACAGCTGCCCATGCAGCTTCAACACGATACCACAGTTCATTAAGAGTAGTGACTGGCGTATTGTGACGAGCCAGTTGCTCGGCCACGATTGACCAGACGTTTTCAATTGGTGAGAGATCTGGAGAATGTGCTGGCCAGGGCAGCAGTCGAACATTTTCTGTATCCATAAAGGCCCATACAGGACCTGCAACATGCGGTCGTGCATTATCCTGCTGAAATGTAGGGTTTGGCAGGGATCGAATGAAGGGTAGAGCCACGGGTCGTAATACATCTGAAATGTAATGTCCTCTGTTCAAAGTGCCGTCAATGCGAACAAGAGGTGACCGAGACGTGTAACCAATAGCACCCCATACCATCACGCTGGGTGATAACACCAGTATGGCGATGACAAATACATGCTTCCAATGTGCGTTCGCCACAATGTTGCCAAACACGGATGCGACCATCATGATGCTGTAAACAGAACCTGGATTCATCCGAAAAAATGACGTTATGCCATTCGTGCACCCAGGTTCATTGTCGAGTACACCATCACAGGCGCTCCTGTCTGTGATGCAGCATCAAGGGTAACCGCAGCCATGGTCTCCGAGCTGATAGTCCGTGCTGCTGCAAACATCGTCGAACTGTTTTTGCAGATGGTTGTTGTCTTGCAAACGTTCCCATCTGTTGACTCAGTGATCGAGATGTGGCTGCACGATCTGTTACAGCCATGTGGATAAGATGCCTGTCATCTCGACTGCTAGTGATATGAGGCCATTGGGATCCAGCACGGCATTCCGTATTACGCTCCTGAACTCACCGATTCCATATTCTGCTAACTGTCATTGTTGGATCTCGACGAATGCGAGCAGCAATGTCGCGATATGATAAACCACAATTATGATAGGCTTCAATCCGACCTTTACGAAAGTCAGGAATGTGATGGTATGCATTTCTCCTCCTTACACGAGGCATCACAACAACGTTCCACCGGGCAACGCCAGGTCAACTGCTGTTTGTGTATGAGAAATCGGTTGGAAACTTTCCTCATGTCAGCACGTTGTAGGTGTCGCCACCGACGCCAACCTTGTGTGAGTGCTCTGAAAAGCTAATGATTTGCATATCACAGCATCTATTTCCTGTCGGCTAAATTTCGCGTCTGTAGCATGTCATCTTGGTGGTGTAGCAATTTTAATGGCCAGTAGTGTATATTAATTATTGATTTTAAACACAACTAGTTACCACACAAGTAAACTCCAGGATCTTTGAAGACTGAAACTCCTTCCGAGCATAAAACAGATTACTTTGCACATGAGTTAATGTGTTAAGTATTTAACGTTACAGATGTAAGCAAGGAGAAGTTTAGAAAAGGTTTGAAATTATGCTGAAAGTTTGTTAGAAATCACTAAGTGCTCTCATTGTGAAATACTGGGCGAATATAGCGTGGGTAATTTGCGTTTCAGTTTAAGTAGAAACAAGTTTCCTACACATCACAATGTTTATGATGTCATATCTCCTGAACTGTCTCTCGTGCAGTGATATAACTTTGCAGGTACATTCAGTGGTGTATGTTGATAATGTCCGTAAACTGTGTTGCAAATAGTGTTGTTAGTAAAGAAGTAATAAATTAAAACATCATGTACGATGCTGAAGTTTTGCTGCACGAACAGTAAAAATTTAGTAAGTGTTAAAATCTTTTTTCCTTTCATCATTTTGTTGGGGTTCTCAGCGAGAAAAAGTTGTGTGAAGGTGTGAAATTATGTGTAAAGTTTGCCGGAAGTCAGTAAGTGCTCTCGTATTCAAATACTAGAAGAATGAAGTCCCACGTGTTTGAGTGCCATGTGATACACTATCTCAAGATGCGAGCCCGCGCTCGCGCTCTCTCTCTCTCACACACACACACACACACACACACACACACACACACAGTCTGTAATTGTGATACTTGTCTTATTGCGTTAAACTTTTAATGTATGATTATACCTTTTAATGAGTAGATTTTGACAGCATTTCATTTTTAAATTCAGTCAATAATTACATTAAATATTGAAAATCAAATTTTTGCTTCCCCCAGAAGCTGCCAGATAGGCGCTCGGCAATTGGTACTGGGTTCCAGGAAAGTCACATGTATGTATGTTGGGGTGGCTCATTTCAAAAGGGCACAACCAAGTTCCTATTCTTTTGTTACCCAGTGATGGTCTGTGCTCCGTAATGGCAGTGATAGCAAGGGTTTAATCTGCCTACCTCAATCCTAGTTCCCCCCCACCCCCCATCCCCCACCTCTCTCTTCCTCTCATTGGTGAGTGGAACCTGTTGACAGCATACTTTGGGTTTGTCTCATTGGAGTAATAATGTTGTGATGTGTTCCGTACTGTGTGCCCAAAGTGAGGTAGAACAGAAAATATTTATTGCACTTCTGTTGTGCAATCAAAAAGCCATGCACGTGAAAATAAATGTGTCTCTAAATAGGATTTTTATTGCAATAATTTGCTTACCCATTGCAAGATAGCACAAGGAGTATTAGAAGATACCATTGCAGCACATGGATTTGCACAGTTAATTGCTTGGTAAACATGCTGTTTTTCCAAAAGTGATGAGATTTTGTGAAGGAACAGTATTTTGTCATGGGAAATATCCAGATACTGCAGTGCTGCAAAATTTGAGAGTAATGAAATTAATCACCCGTTTCCTACTGGGAGACTGACCATTTTGGCTGACACTACATTGGCTGTGGCAAGGGGTGTGATGCTGCATTCACCTTCTTAGTGTACTGTACGTGGTTTTGGTCGTTTGTCGACATCCTTGGAATTACAGAACTCGACCGGGTTTCTTCACTGAGGAGATATGGTTTCACCTTAGTACATGTGAGAATAGCCAGGACACAAGTATTTGACAAGCTCAACATGCCTTTCACGATAAAATGCTGCACTGTCAGAAAATTGGAGTGTGGTGTGCCATATTCTGTCATCAATTACTGGTGCCGTATGTTCTCTACGAAGGCAGTAAACTGTGTTGTAGACCGAGATGACATTACACAGTTGATATTCCTTCTTGAGACAGATGTACATTGTGAGTTGCAGGGTGGTGCTAATCATCACACATATAATGAAACAGTTCATCTCTGAAGCAAATATTTTGGCAATCGAACTAAGTATGGTGATCACATTCTCACAATTTAACATCTGTGGACTTCTTCCTGTGTGGCTGCTTTATAGGAATTTTTTTGACTTTGACTTATCTGTGGCCTGGGTCTTAGTGACCATATGCCTGCTCCACACTCCTCCTCCATTGTTTCCAGTTGCGAGCCTCCTGCGACCACTTGTCCACCCCTAGTCCCATGTCCTCAGTGTCCTTGTCAATGGAAGCATTTTGTACAGCATGCATTGCCATCCAAGGTGATCACACACTTAAGAACCGCGTCCTGTCATTTTTAATGTCCACTGGACCATCATGAATCACGGTGATTAAGTGCAGTTGGATCGTGTATTTTTAAAAGCGGCATCACTCTATAATTTCATGATTTTGAGTTTGCCGTTGCTTCAAATACCTCATTTGTAACTGCACAAACTGACTAATAAGGGGTTATCAGTCTTTCAGTTTGTGTTCAGTTACCGACTCGTGCTATTTCAGAATTAAAGAGAGGCATCTGTTGTGGCTCATGCCCCTGTGAAAATAAAATTGATGTAGCAGCACTGTGAATGTGAAAACAATATACTACAATTTTAAAACTGTTGTACATTGTTGTCTTTGTTATCCGTGCAGTTAAAAGTGCATTTCGTTATAGGTTGGTGGAAGTGGTAGGTTATATACATTGAGTGCTTTCGTGAGTATGTAGTTTGATCTGTTGCACAGCGTGAGGTACAGGTTAGTTGAAAGATGACTGACTGACTGCTTTGTGAGTTGGCAAATCCAGTGTATGTGAATACAAAATCTAACAAAGGGCTTTCCCTGACTATCACTCTTCTACTTTTTTCACACTTAAAGCATTTGAAGCTAGTTTCCAGACATCAGTTTCCTATAGCAGTGTGAAACACTTCTCAAAACACTTGAAGAAATTGACAATGAAGATTCTGAGGGTTGTCAAGCAGTGTGTTTAAGTATGAAACATTTAAAGCATTTTAACAGTTCTGGCTGTATCTTAGAACATAGTGTTCTAGTCTTGTAACCGCTAAGTCACCTGTCCTATTGTTGCTAGTAGCAACTTCTTTTTGTAATATTGTTATTTGAATTCTACATTTATTATTAAATATAATTTTAGTAAACAAAATATTGAATTGTGGAGTTGTAATATGCTCTGTTAACTGGTAGAAATGTTTTATACTTACCAGCATACAGAAATCTTCAGTCAGTTTTGTTCAAATGTTTTTGAGAAGTGTATCATATGCCAGTAATTGATGGCTCATTACTGAATTCCAAATCCTGGAAGCATGAAAAAAAATTGAAGAGGACCAGAATGTAGAGCCCCATGTTAATTGTGGTGACATACTCCTCACTAACACTGTGAGAGTATAAAATCTTTTATAATGAAAGACACTACATATAGACAAATAATGACAATTTTTAAACCTCAAAATAATGCCTTACAAAATTTTGAAGTAATAAATTCCCAAGGATACTTGTGCACTAGAGTTGGACTAAAATATCCTGAAATTGAAGTTATTTTTTAGTTTCTGTGTAGCTATGAAGTGTGATCATGAGTTTTACAGCGGAAAAGTTCGGAAGAGCTGGCTGAAGCACAATGGGTGTATTTACCTACTACTGCTAGTGAGCTACCGTTTTTTTTTTTAAGCACTACCCAAATAACAAGCTGCACACAGTTCAGAAGATATCTAGTGGAAACTATCTCAATCAAATTATGATAGTCAGGCTACAAGTGTAGTACCAGATGCTTACTAGTGACCGAACACTTAACTATCAGTGATAAAACATGTGTAGGTGAGGTTTTGGTTTTTCAGAGGTCTGTTCTTAAGTTGCCCAAGCATACTTGGAATTTTAAGTTTCTTTCAAAATAAGAAAAACGAGGTATCTTGGGGTTTTATGTTAAGGGGTATGGTGTAACATTATTTGATGAAAGTATATTAAGGGAAACCATATGTGTCTGGAAGAACTACTGAAGCAAAAAACAAACACAGTATACCAATTCTTGCAGGCTGATAGGCAAAGTGATTTGTAACATCATTTTCTCATTGTGCAGAAGACTCCTGTGACTTCAGTGAGGGAATCTCGAAGACGTTCCAAGTCTGAACCGAGAGCAAAAGTCGTGGAAAAGAGAAAAAGGAGCAGCAGTGGCCTGAGGACAGAGGACAAAACCAGTAGTGCTAGTGGAAAGTCGTTTAATGCCAATGTTAATAGGACGCCAACACAGAAGGTATGCAAATAAAGTAAAAGTCTCAAGAGAAATCATCCAGTATCTTTATGATAGCATGTAATAGCATTTACTCTGTTGTAATACATAGGTGTTAAAGCAGAGAATGTATATTTATTACTTTTTGTTCATTATTTATTAATTTGTTTGTTTGTAATGCTGTATCACTATAACCACCTGTGCACTTAATACATTTACAAATGAGATCAATTTTCTTCTCATTGACCACTGCTGGAACATTTAAGTTATGATACTTTTGCCATGGAAATGATTTCAAACTTTAGGTACATAGAAGTTAGTAAGTTAGCGTATTTTTCACATTTTCATTGCTGACTTCCTAAGAGAGAATTTTGTGGGGTAACTTTAAACAAAAAAGATTCATTGCTCAAAAGAAAGTAATTACATATAAAATCTGGGATGGAATAACAATAATATAAAGTAGGATACTCACCTCATAGAGAAGGCTTTAAGAGGCAGACAGGCACATTTGAAACCTCAGGGTGCTGAGGCCCGACTGTGATAGCAGCCTCTAATGTGGCAGTAAAAGAGGTGTGAGGAGAGTAGGGAGATGAATAGCAGATATGGGTGGGAAAAGGTGCTGTAATGCAGCATATGGGAGTGTGCAGGGGTGTGTCGTGGACAGGATAGGGCCTGTTAGATGCAGCATTGGGAGGATGTGCTGGCACACACGCAGGAGGGAGCGCATGTGCGTGGGAGTGAGGGGTGAGAAGAGAAGCTCAGAAGGACAAAGAACAGTGCAGCACAGGTGTGCTGGTGGACGGAAGACATGTGTGAAGTTGGAGTGGTAGCAGGTATGGGAACAGAGGCAGGTGGGGGATACAGACTAGTGAAGGTTGGGGCCTGAAGGGTTACAGCAAGGAAGGGTATGTTATAGGGAGAATTCCCACCTGTACAATTCAGAAATCTGGTGTCAATGGGAAGCATCCAGACGGCACAGAACGTAAAGCAGTTGTCGAAGCCGAGTGCATCGTGTCGGGCTGCACACTCAGGAACTGTTGGCTGTCACCCTCTCGGTCACAGTTTTGTGGTGGCCGTTCGTGCTGTTACCTCTTGTTACTGATTGTGCCAGCGTAGAATGGCACACAGTGACTGCAGCAAAGTTGGGAGGCTGCATGGCTGCTTTGAAAGGGGGCACTGCCTTTGATGGGGCGGGAGATGCCTGCAACAGGACTGGTGTAGGTGGTGTTGACAGGATATGTGGAACAAGTCTTGCATGTAGGTCCATTACAAGGATATGAGCTATGAGCCGAGGGGTTGGGAGCAGTTATGGAATAGTGAAGGATAAGAGTACAGCACAGTGGATGGCAGAGTGACTCTGTGGGAGAGACATGGAAGATAGTGTGCTATTTCCCATTTAGAGACACAATGAGAGGTAGTCGAAACCCTGGTGGAGAATGTGATTCAGTTGCTGCTTTCCTGGGTGGTACCATGTGACAGACAGCAGTCCTTTGTAGTTGAACAGAGGTGTATCTTAGCAGCAACACACCTCCACATACCCACTGACCGGCTACAAAGGAATGCCCTCTCATGACTCAGTACTTCTTGGGGCTGGAGCAGTTAACTCATGTTCTCTTTCAGGGTTTTAACTGCATGTAGTTGCACCTATTATTCGCTTGCAAAAAATTGGTACTCAAGTCAACAGATTGAGTGGGTGTCTTTTTCAAAATGAGCAATGTCTAAGGAGGAGAAGCAACCACGAATTGCTACCTGTGTTGTGTTGGCCCAGTCTCAAGATATAGGAAACCTCCAACCAGAAAAATGGCATCCAGCCAAAAGCATACCATTAATTCACATATGTGCGTGCTTGGTATGTGGTTATAGTTTTTCTTGGTGTCTATGGAACAGTTACAAATGTTTAATATTATTCCATCTCCTTACAATAGAGCATTATTATGACAGAAATGATTTCAATAGTTGAACTTTGATGTCTGAAACTACATTTCTGGTCTTCGTGTATAAATCCAACTGTTTTTCGTATTCTTTTCCTGTAGGATGGACTTGGAGATTTTTAGCCTATGTGATTATAAAATTGCACTTTTGTAGGTGGTGCATTTCTTCTTGTCACCCTTTTTAAATACTGGGATTATAACACTTTGCTTCTATTCGTTACGGATTGTATTTTCTTTCGTAATTATGTTTAGTATTCTGTACAATCTTTCAAAGTCCATTTCTACACTGAATTCATCTTAGTCGGCAGAACCATTGTATTTTCACTTCCACTTCTTCCAACTATATCAAGCTATCTATCTATACTCGACCAGAAACATGCAATGTCATCATCAAGAGTGTTATTCCATTACAGTTCAATAAAGTATCAAAAACTGTTGGAATTGCTGTAATGTTTAGCGATTGTCACCTTTCACCACTGGAAAGTTCTACCAATTGGATAGATCCATCTGCCATTCTTTTGTTCTTCATGATGCCACAACATATTCTCATTCCCATTTAGTTATTCTGTTAACCAGGTATTCTTTACTTTCTGCTTCTCAGCTCAGCTAAAACCAACTGTTTGACTTGTAATATTTTTGGCCTATAAACTGACAGTTTCTCTCTAGTTCACTTGGATACTCTGATATTCTTGCTTGAGACAAGTCTTGTCTTGCACATTTCTTATCACTGAGAGCATTATTAATATCCGCATCCTGCCATGCTCATTATCGGGAGATTATAAATTGTTAAGTTTTACTAAACTCATGGTTAGCTCTCATAAATTCTCAACCCTGTTCCCCTACTTTCATGAAATTTTGAAAATATACATACGTAAATAAATATAAAATTTGTTTGTTTCAAATATTTGTTTACTTAAACTTTTTGGAAAAATATTCAGCTATGAAATGCACTTTGGAAAGCTGGTCAGCATTATCCAGTTTATTGGTGTTGTCGGAAAAATGTAAAAATGATGATATTTGTCTGAATCGGTTGTGGAACATCGTTTTACGAAATATCTGTGAGTCTATCAATGGATTCAATGACCAATAATCATCAATCCTTTTTTTTTTTTTTTTTTTTTTTTTTTTTTTTTTTTTTTTTTTTTTTTACAGTGCCATAAGGATAGCAAGCCCAAGCCATTTTCTAAGTTTGGGTCCCATAACGTCAACAAATTTGGTATTTTTTTTTAAATCCCGTTTCCTTCTATTGCAATTTTGACTGTAGTACTTGTTGGTTTCGTTGCTAATATATTCAAATAGATTATTCCCAATATATAGTTCTTCGATATCCTCGACGCTCTGTGTATCTTTGGGAAATATGTTTGGACCCGGAGATCCTTCAAATTTATTATTGGTCCTTGGTAAATCAAAGCCTGACCACTGTTCACTGTCTTCCTTGTCTGATTCATCCGAATCAGTTGGGAACTGTAACGTTTGCCGAATTCTTCTTGGATGTATTTCACTATCTTCCGATGATTCTGCTTCGCTTCCATTTTTTTGATGTCTAATGTCTTCTTCCCAATCGGCCAAGTTGTCCGGAACGTCAGACAAGACGTCTGTGCATTCGTCATAATTAATCGTATCGTCTCTTTTGTCTGCCATGATGAAAGGGCACAAGAATTTATAAAAACAAAAAACTTGTTGACATGTGTAACCTATTGTTACCTAAACAAAACACCAACAGAATGGAAAAGATACTGAAATGCTGTCACCGGCCAATGCGTGATACTGTGCTCACGACACCACTGTGGTGTCGCCGGCTGCTGAACGATACTATGCACATGACATCGCTGTGGTGTTGCCAGCTGGTGACCACTATTTCGCGCACGACTCCACTCTGGTGTCTCTGGACGGCAGAGTGTTAAGAATGTTAAACTGTTCTTATACTAATTGTAGTTATTATCTAGGCAACCTATTCTGTGTACCTTCCCTCAATTCTTCTTTTATGCCCAGTTCTTAGATCTGGAATTGTTTCATCACAGTTTTAGTTGTACTTTCCCCTTCAATCCCGGTGTGGCCCATCATAATCTTATGAAAATGGATTGGCATTCTGCTAATTAATATTGAGATGACAGTAATTAATTTTTACACCCAGTAACTTACGTGATTGATTTACCATTCAGAATACTTTTTGGGATCTCCCTATTCCTTTCCTTAAAACTTTGGACTTTACAGTTCCTAGACGAGTCTTTTCAACAATCGTTCCAACCAATGCTAGTCCTTCATTTACTCCTTATTTGAGTCCTCTTCAGTCGCCTTTGCTATACCCGGGCCAGTGAAACATGTCACTTGACAGCTTGCATGTAGTTGGCTATATTGCAGTTGTGACATTGCAATAGCTGCCACCAAACACGCCCACAACTCCGAAGTGCATTTTGTAAATGTAAGCAGCAATCAACATTTTACGTAAGTGCAACAAAGTACATTTTTTCTACCAATGGAGAGAATGACAACGGAGAGTAAGCATTTGATAGTATATGAAATGGGGAAATAAAAACACCTGAAGTTAATGACAGTATCTATGAAAAATCGTACCAAGTTGTTACCATAATAGCTGCATGCAAAATGTCGTATAGTAATGTAAACCTAAGCATACCAAAGAACATACTATTTACACTCATAGAAAGAAATAAAGCAAAACATGCATAGCCTACCCAATTGCAGAGGGAGAGAATTAATTCTGTATACATTTATGTTCATCAATTTATGATGTCAGTGGCGCAATTCCATCCAATTCTCCTTCATTATCATTGGAATCAGTGCCAAAACCATTGTCTTCGTTGTCACCACCACCACCACCACCACCACCACCAACAGAAATAATTAATTATTCATTTTCATGTATAATGCCATCTATAGTCTGTGCTGCTCTTATGAGGTCAACAACATGGTCTACTTTCTTCTCCAGGAGGTAGCATCTACAGAAGCAAGACCTTCATGTCGCAGTCTTTCCACTTCTGTTACTGTAAAAGTGTTGTTCTTACTTCTAATGTACGCCTTGACTTCACTCCAAACCAATTCAATTGGATTGAAATGACAGTGATAAGGCGGTAGCCTAATTACCAAGTCACCATGTTTGCTTGCAATTTCATCTACAATGTATTTAGGCATCACAGGCTTATTTTGTTTTACAAGTGAGTGTAACAGCAGCTTTGTCATGCTCATGTCTGCAGCAGTGTCTCTCGCCTGCAACCATTGCAGCATAGTTTTTTTACGGACGGTGACTGGTGGTGGGAGTTTTATCATTTTCCATCACAAACTCTGTCAGAACATTAAACTGGAGCAACAAATTTTTAAACCACTGTAGAAACTGTGGGTGGTCCATATCCTCATGATAGTCGCTGATTTTTCTCAATCGAAAAACTAAAAGTCCTTCAGGCACAAAGCTGTTTGAAGACCCTGCATGGGCCACAATTAATTGGGATCTTCTTCCTGTTGGCTGATGACTGCTGCTATTTGGAGTACCATCTGTCCAGCATTTCTCAACTGATTCTCAAGTGTTGACCCAGGTTTCATCTAAATATATGACTGAGTGAATCTCCTTTCCTACAATTTTGTCTAAGAAAATGATATGAGCTGCAGCGACGTGAGCTTCTTTAAGTAACAGTTTTCGTCCATCTAACTTTTTAAAATGGAAGCCCATACTTTTTAATACCATCTTAAGTGATGTTTTCTCCCCTGAGAAAAGTTCACTTTCTTTCCTTCTATAGTATTCGTATATATGCCGACGAAATGCATCAGATTGGAAAGAATCAGTATGTAACAGGACAAGGGTGCTTTTTCTTCCTTTCCCGGAGTACTTAAAAACCCACTGTTCCTCCCATGGGCTTTCTTCCACACTATTTACTTGAGTGTCTTGTAAGTCTTGGAAGTAGCACCCCTTTCCTTATACCTGTTCTTTGACTGAGTCCTAGAGTTTTTGAGGCACTCTCTACAACTTTATCGGCAGGAATCGACGCATCCCATGAACAGCTCCAAAAGCCTGACTATTTAATGGCACTCCACAGCACAACAGAATGTCACTTGTTGAACATCATCATTTTGGTGACATTGTTTAATAAACAGAAACTGTAGTTGAGGTTGTAACGCAACACAACACAACACAACACAACACAAAAGCAGGCGTTCACGCACTAACATACAATGTTTACACGGAAGCTGGCAATGTGGTAGTGTCGATGCCAGAACCAGTTCAGAAGGTGCAGCGCCTCACGCTGCTCTCTTGTCTGTCAGTTATACTGTCAACTTTACGGAGCTTGGGGAGTGACCTTGAAGTGAGGTGTTTCAGCAGCCCGGGTATAAGTTTGTTCTCAACTGGTCACCATCAAACTTGAACAGCAATTGGAACTCCTTTTATGATGTTATTCAGCAATCTTTTTAAGTTTTATACATACATGCATATAGTTCACTCCTTTTTTTTTTGCAAATCCAATTTTTGCACCAGTTTTGATAGTTGTATTTTCATGACTTCAGTCTACTTCTTACCACTTCAGTGTGGTTTAACACCACTTCAGACCCATATGATTTCATTTATCTTTGGCCCTCATATTGGTATGTTCATGTGTTTGGTAGGTTTTGTGTCCAGATTAATGTCCAGCTATCTTAATTGTGTTTTCCATTATTATCTTAAATCAATGCAAGTAAATGCTCACGTATCTCATTTCAAAAGGGCACAATCAACTCCCTTGGCCGATTAGTAACTGTCTGATGTGGTATTTGAGGGCTGTTTGAAAAGTTCTCGTCCTTGCCCAGGGATCTTTACACTACTCTCTTGTCTTTCCCCACTTTTGTTGATAGATGTTAGTAGATGCTACATAAAATTCCAAGTCAGTCCAGTCAGCGGTTGACTATGGACAGTTGTGTGAAGGAGTTGTGGTGTGTATGCTGTTGAAAATGGAGAAAAATAGAGTATTGTACAAGGATTAAATTCCTCATAACAGAAGATTTAACACTGACCTAAATTCATTTACGGCCTGTAAATGTAATGGTGGCTCTTTATCTTTAGCTTCCACAGGAAAGAAATGGGCAGCCAAGTTTAAACATAGCTGTGAAAGTGTCCCACATGATACAACTTTGGAAGATCAGCATATGAAGGTGTGTGGAATTGCTAATGTTCTATGGATATCAAGGGAATGTGCTGGTCACATCTTGCATGAGGAATTGAAGATGAGAAAGCCTTGTGCAAGATGGGTAACACGTGTGTTCACTGCGGATCACAAATGCATTTGAACGACCGTTTCTGAAAAGTTCTCAGTACATATGGAAGTGACTTTTCACATCAATACATGACAGTGTTGAAAAAGCCAAAACCATGATTTGGAGAATACTAATTTCAACTTGTAACAAAACTGGATGCAAACATTTGTGATAAAAAGACCCCTGCTTCAAGAAGAAAAAAATCATCTTTCATCACGACAGTGCTCCTGGTCAGAGGATGTAATGGCATTGGAACACCTGCAGATGAAATTTATTGTTTTTGAAGTAGATTATTTTGAAAAATAAAACTTCTTTAAAAGCATAAATTGTCATTTTCGCCACCAGGTCGAGTACTTTTCAGATCACCCTTTTACTATGTGCACATACTGAGATAGAACAGAAGACTGTCACTAGTTATTTTTTTCTACAGTGCGATTGAAAATTCTCGTACTAGTAAATAAACATGTCTGTCAATAAGCAGTTATAATGCAATTTTTGCTTGGTCACAGCAAGGTAGCACCACAAATTTCTACACAAACGAAGATGTAACACGTGATGTCTGTTGAATTGCACAGTTCATTGCTTGGGGAATATGTTGTATTCCAAAGAGTGATGAGATTTCATTATTAAACAGTATTTTGACAGCTGTTCATATCCTCATGTTGTAGACACATTTCATGGGAAATATCCAGTTGCTGCAGTGCCAAACAAATTACAATAATGAGATGAATTGTCCATTTCTCGGAAATTGGATCGGTCTCGGAAAGAAAACAGGAAGAGCAACATTTTGATGGATGATAAATTGGCTGCGGTGAGGGACATAGTGCTGCATTTACCTTAAAGTTTGAGATGACAAACTGTCTAATCACAGATTTTATATGGTAGTGCTCAGGTGGTGACGAAGCCCAAGTTAAATTTCATGTGTTGTGCAGGAATTGTAGGCAGTGGGTAAAGACAAGTCTCTAGCAATATGCAGGTGGTTTTGATCATCGCAGGATTGGACTGTGATTTCTTCACTGATGTTGTGTGGGTTCACTTTAGTGTGTATGTGAATAGTCAAAATGCAAGAACATGATCAACACAAAATCCATGTCTTTCACAGAAACACCTTTCACTGTCAGAAAATGGGAGTGTAGTGTACCATATTAAATTATCAAATAGTGGGGCCCTAAATTTATTCATTTATTAAAAAATATGCTGTGCTGTGCGTTTCAAGACAAGATTACAGTGTTAATTTCCTTCTTGAGGCATATGTATGTTATTAGTTCCAGAATAGTGTTAATGAAAAAATTCATTTTTAACTGAATTTTTTGGGATTGAAGCATCTTTAAAACATTACAGCACTCATGTTCATGCAGTTTATTGTCTCCAGACTTCTTCCTGTGGGGCTACCTTACAGGTAGGGGATATAAAAACAGTTGGCACACACAGATGGAACTCAAGATTAACACAACAGAGGTTAACATAATCAGTTTCAATGACAGCAAATGTGGTAAAATGAGTTCTAGTATACATCACTGAATGATGTAACCATTTTGAGTGTATATTATAAACAGTGTAAGTGAAGTTATGATATATATTTATATAAACAATTATTCTGGCTGCAGCTCATATATACCATTCTAACCCCGTAACCACAAAGGCACCTGTTCCATTTCCGCTTGTAGCAACTTCCTTTTTTTAAAATTAGAATTCTCCCTTTTTTATCATATTGAAATGTTAGTTAACCAGTATTGAATAGTGGTGTTACAGCCATCTCTGTAACTTGAAAGAAATGTTTTGTACTTTTAATACTTAACAGCATCAAGAAATCTTCAGGGTCAATTTTTTTCAAACATTTTTGAGAAATGTGTCATACCACTTCAGAAATTGATGGCTGGTTACTGAACTTCAACTCCTGTAAGCAATAAGAAAATCAAAGAGGGCCATAGTGTATAGTTTCAGTGTTAGATGTGTTGACATAATCATCATTAACACTGTCAGAGGTCAAGGCTGAGAAATGTTATTAATCGTGTAACATTATGTGGTGAAAGTATGTTAAGGGAAAATGTAAGGAACCTACATGTCTGAAAGAACTACAGCAACAAAGAGTGCACATAGTATGTCAGTTCTTGCAGACAGGTAGATACACAAACTAATTTGTGACATAACTTTCTCACTGTGTAGGAGACTCCTGTGGCTTCAGCGAGTGAACCTCGAAGGCGTTCCAAGTCTGAACCACGTCTGGAGAATAGAAAAGGGTGCAGCAATGACCAGATGACAGAGGAAAAAGTCAGGAGCCCTAGTAGAAACTCAGTTAATGCTGATATTAATAGAAAATCAGCACAGAAGGTATGCAAATGAAGAAAAAAATTATCAAGAGAAATGATACAGTTCCTTTATTACAGCAAATAATTGCTGTATTTATTCTGTTGTACATAGAAGTTAAAGCAGGGAATATACTTTTTGAATAAATACTGTATATGTTGTGATTTGTGTTCCAATATAAAAAAAGGCCTCATACTGTATCAGCCATTTGTGCACTTAACTTGTGTGGAATTGAGAGCATTTTTGTCTTATTGATACCTGTTGAAATGTTTAGGTTTAGCTCCTTTGTCAAGTGAATAGTAGTGAACTTCGGGAACACACAAATCAGGAAGTTGAGATCGGATGTCCCATGGTGATAATGTTGGCGGGCAAGGAGTGGTGGGGTTAGTGCCTCACTTAGACAGAGAGGATTCATTGCACAAAAGAAAGTAATTAGAATTATATGTAGAGTTCACAGTGCACATTTTGCAGGCATCTGTTTAAACTGTTGGGAATACAGGGTGGGGCAGAGGAAACTAGTTTTTTAAACCACTATTACTTGGTGATTCGGGATGTATTGACCTTGAGTGTCTGTCGGCAGACAGTTTGTCCAATGCAGTTTGTCACTATGGAGTGTGGAGTGCAGTGCGTCGTATGTTTGCAGTCAAACAGTGGTTCAACATCTTTTCTGCTGAAAGTTTAATGTCAAACATCAAAATGCAATCTGCAAGGGTTCAGTTAGTTTTTAAATTACCTAGTCACTGGTCTTCAGCTCCAAACATTCTGTGAATCCTCAACTCCTTGATAAACTTTTCTTGTGTCTGTCATGGAATTCTATTTGTATCCAAAGCCATAACTCATCAACTCTGATTTGTATGAAGGCTTTTATTATGCCTTTTTTTTACAGGCATGATCTGAACTTAATCAATCAATTAGGTTCATCTCCTTTAAACCGGCTCCAAACTTCCAAAGCCGAAATCAAGAGCACTTACATCAGCATTTAAATCATTAATCTTCTGGCCATTGGTATTCCATGACATCATGTTTCATGCTCAAGATTCTTAGCCACCACTGATGACTCCTCACATTGTGACACTACGTACTGCAATTAATGCTTTAACTTTCCTGGGGTGGCACAAAGCTCATGTGGAAAATAACAAAACACACAAATCAAGACTCGCACCTTACCAAATCTTCCCACAAAATAATTAAACTTTTACCTCTGTTAAATTTTTCTAGATGAACAAATGAACAGATTTTCTTCTAATAATGCTTTTTCAATTTATATTCGGAATTGTCATGAGATTTTCCCCTCAGTAAACGAATTTATATATTTTCAAAATATTTGGCCACAAAAAAAGGTGTGGGAAATCTTGACCCTCACAAGTCCCAGATGGGAAAACTATATTCCAAAGGGTTCAGCATTTAGAAGTACTGGATCGGTAATTAAAAAGAAACCACCTGCTCTCCTTGTCCATGTAAACAGAGTGAGAACGGCAGTTCTTGCTAGTCCGAAACAACCTGGTTCACTGTGTGTGTTAGGGGATACCACAATGAATCCTCTATGTCTGGGAGAACTACAAAAACAATGATCGCATACAGAATGTGGACACAAGCTGGCAGACTGTTGTGGGGATTGTATTGTGATGTCACATTCTCACTGTGCAGGAAACTTCTGTGACTTCCGGAAGTAAATCTAGACGACGTTCCAAGTCTGAATCGAGACCAGAAACTTTGGAAGGGAGAAAAAGACAGAGCAGTGTCTTGATGACACTGCAAAAAGCCAAGAGCCCTAGTAGAGATGTGGTCAATGGTGATGTCGTGAGGAAGTCTCCGCAGAAGGTACACAGCTAAAATTAACCACTCACTCATTGATACGTGGGGCACAGTCATAAAATAATAATAATAATAATATTCTCACTTGCTTTATGCATTAGGTCTTTTTCCAGTAATAGTACACACATTAAGAAAAAAGAGCTAGTTCTTGAAAGCTATTGCGAAAGTCATTCTCTGTTTGTGTGTTAATGTGCTCCAAGCATTGATCCGCTATAGGTGACTGGTTGCCTTTCCCTTATTTTACATATTGCTCCATCCAGGAATTTCCATTATTTTTATACAACTAAAGTTATAATTTTTAGCTGCATGTCGTAGTACCATGTTAAGAGATAGCACATATCATAAGTGACCTTCCAGTTACAGCATGGCATTTTATCCTATATAACCATCCCCAACTTGTTTGTCTTGGTTGACCTAGAGGTGATCTATGAATCCTGAAAGCTAGGAAGTGGACCACTTTTACTTTTATATGAACTGCCACACAAAAAACTGAAGCACTCAGAAGACACGATCAGATGTCAGTGCGGATTCGTACATAAGCATCGTTTACAGCTATGGAAATGGTCAGAGGTGCAATTCGCTGCGGAAGGTAGATCGGCCACCTGAACACTTGGGTGGTGTTAGTGCATAGTGTCATCGTTACCAGTCCAGTTCAGTTTCAGTGGAAAGATGCTCTTGTTAGAGCACGAAAAAGGCTAATATGTTCCTCTTTAAAGACTCTGACAGAAAAATGGGAATCGGCTGCCTCAATCCACATTTTACTTTCCTCACCAAAAATTTTGGAATGTGAATATATTCGCAATCTTTTATCACAGAACATTGTTAATGCTTTTACCCAGTCTCTGTTTTTAGGCAAGTCATACTCCACTAGACTGGGAAACCATAACATGTGGATTTCGGGAATGGGGGCAATTGACAAATTTTTTTACTTGTGAGTATAGGGCGATGAGGAAAAATTGACAAAAGTCAACCCCCTTCTCCCAAACCGGTGACTGGCGGATACGAAGGCTCCTTTCTTTCGCTGCCACTTTTCACACTTGATTTTCTGACTCACATTGATAGTGTCTCCTTTTTCACTTACATTGGCTCTTCCCACCTTTCTTTACCACTGTTGCTGTCTTCTATCTCTAATTTGCACTATCTCCTGCATTTGCAGTATTTCCCACTGCTACTGTCTCCTCTCTCTACTTTACGCTGTCTCCTTTTGTCTTTCCCTCCCACTGCCACAATGGCATCTCAGAAATTCTGGAGGCTCCAACTTATTTTTTCTCATGTACCCACATGTTTAAAATTTTGGTCTAAAATGCGCCATCCCCTACACCTATGTGTTAGAGTTCACTGGTTTAGGAGCGTGTAGACCCCCCCTAAGTGTATATATGATCTCCATTCATCTCTGTTTATCTTATTTCCACTGTCTCCTATCTCTTTTGCTCTACTGCTACTGTCTCCATCCGTCTCTCTTTCACTTCCACTGCCACTATCTCTCTCTCTCTCTCTCTCTCTCTCTGTCACTGGCCAGAACTATCTACTTTGACTTTGACTCCCCCTCCATCTCTCTTTGTCTTTCACTGCCACTTTTCTCTTCACTCTCTCTCTCTCTCTCTCTCTCTCTCTCTCTCTCTCTCTCTCTCTCTCTCTCCCCCTCCCTCCCACTCTCCCCCCTCCTCTTCCCCTCTCCTTCCCCTCCCCCTCCCCTCCCCCTCCCCTCTCTCCCTGTCCCTCCTCCACATCTTCTCACCTTCTCCCTCTTTACCCCTCCCTCTCTCCTCCCTTCTCACACTCTCCCCCTCCCCCTCTCCCTGTCCCTCTCTCCCTCCCTCCCCACTCCTTTCCCCCTGTCCCCTCTCTCCCTCTCCCTTTTTCCCTCTCCTCATCCTCCTCTTCCCTTCCCCTACCCTTCTCTCTCCCTTCCCTCCCATTCCCCTCCTCCTTCCTTCCACCTCCTCCTTCCTTCCCCTCCCTCCCTCCCTCCCCCCCTTCCCCCTCCCTCCCTCCCTCCTTCCCCCTCCTCCCTCTCCTCCCTCTCCTCCCTCCTGGCCTCTTCTCCCACCCACCCACCCACCCCCCTCCCAATGGCACTCTCTCCCCCTCTTCCACAGTCACTGTCTCTTTGCTGCTCTCTTTCTGTACAGAAAAGTGCAGATATGTCTGCATGTGGCAGCTGATTCCTCACTTTTCCGTCATTCTTTTAAAGAGGAACATATTCACATTTTTTTGTGCTCTGACAGGAGCTTTTTCCACTGGTTCCCTTTTTTTCCATGCTATGGCGAAATATGCTGCTTGTATAAAAGAAATTCTACAGGTTAGTAAAATAGTTTATTTAAATACTTTGACACAAAAAGTCTGCTTTACATTTTTTCTGGGTACTTTGCTTATCAATCATAATTCATCAAAAATGCCCGGCTTACGATTTGTATCTTAAAAGAGTAAAAATATTACTAGAAATACTTTACTGAATTTGCAGTGTTTCCTGTTTTACGTAATTTTTCACAACTTAAAAATGCACAAAATTTTCAGGCTAAACCTACAGCATATCAAAAAATGCAGTGTTTGATTTGCAAGCACAAAGAATTTGCTATGAAAAAAAAAATTATTGAGTTTTTACACTGCCAGGTGGCACAATTGAATACTTTCCAGGTATGAAGTGCCCATTATACAAAGACAGAGTGTCGTAAAGTTCTATTGATGAAAAAAAGCTGACTAAAGACAAAGTTTGGAGACCTCAGAACCCTTGGAATGACCACAGAACCCTTACCCTGTGACACTGCATAAGTTGAAACTACACGTACACCACATACCAGATGTTGTTGTTGTCGTTGTCTTTAGTCCAGAGACTGGTTTTACGCAGCTGTCCGTGCTACTCTATCCTGTGCAAGGTTCTTCATCTCCCAGTACCTACTGCAATCTAAATCCTTCTGAATCTGTTTAGTGTATTCATCTCTTGGTCTCCCTCTACGATTTTTACCCTCCACGCTGCCCTCCAATACTAAATTTGTGATCCCTTGGTGCCTCAGAATAAGCCCTACCAACCGATCCCTTCTTCTAGTCAAGTTGTGCCACAAATTTCTCTTCTCTCCTATTCTATTCAATACCTCCTCATTAGTTATGTGATCTACCCATCTAATCTTTAACATTCTTCTGTAGCACCACATTTCGAAAGCTTCTATTCTCTTCTTGTCTAAACTATTTATCGTCCACATTTCACTTCCATACATGGCTACACTCCATACAAATACTTTCAGAAACGACTTCCTGACACTTAAATCTATACTCAATGTTAACAATGTTCTCTGCTTCAGAAACACTTTCCTTGCCATTGCCAGTCTACATTTTATATCCTCTCTACCTCGACCATCATCAGATATTTTGCTCTCCAAATAGCAAAATCATCTCATTTCCTAATGTAATTCCTGCAGCATCACCCAATTTAATTCGACTAAATTCCATTATCCTCATTTTGCTTTTATTGATATTCATCTTATATCCTCCTTTCAAGACTCCGTCCATTCTGTTCAGCTGCTCTTCCAGGCCTTTACTGTCTCTGACATAATTATAATGTCATCGGCGAACCTCAGAGTTTTTATTTCTTCTCCATGGATTTTAATTACTACTCTGAATTTTTCTTTTGTTTCCTTTACTGCTTGCTCAATGTACAGATTGAATAACAGGGGGGATAGGCTACAACCCTGTGTCACTCCCTTCCCAACCACTGCTTCCCTTTCATGCCCCTCGACTCATATAACTGCCATCTGTCTTCTGTACAAATTTTACCCCTGAACCTTCAGAAGTTGAAAGAGAGTATTCCAGTCAACATTGTCAAAAGCTTTCCCTAAGTCTACAAATGCTAGAAACGTAGGTTTGCCTTTCCTTAATCTATTTTCTAAGACAAGTCATAGGGTCAGTATTGCCTCACGTGTTCCAACATTTCTATGGAATCCAAACTGATCTTCCCTGAAGTCGGCTTCTACCAGTTTTTCCATTCGTCTGTAAAGAATTCGTGTTAGTATTTTGTAGCCGGGCTTGTTAAACCTGCTAGGATGGAAATTTTCACATCTGTCAACACCAGCTTTCTTTGGTATTGGAATTACTATATTGTTCTTGAAGTATTTTGTCTGTCTCATACATCTTGCTCACCAGATGGTAGAGTTTTGTTAGGCCTGGCTCTCCCAAGGCTGTCAGTAGTTCTAATCAAATGTTGTCTACTCCTGGGGCTTTGTTTCGACTTAGGTCTTTCAGTGCTCTGTCAAACTCTTCACCCAGTATCATATCTCCTATTGCATCTTCATCTACATTCTCTTCCATTTCTATAATATTGTCCTCAGGAACATTGCCCTTGTGTAGACCCTCTATATACTCCTTCCACCTTTCTGCTTTCCCTTCTTTGCTTAGAACTGGATTTCCATCTGATCTCTTGATATTCATGCAATTGGTTCTCTTTTCTGCAAAGGTCTCTTTAATTTTCCTGTAGGCAGTATCTATCTTACCGCTAGTGAGATAAGCCTCTACATCCTTACATTTGTCCTCTAGCCATCCCTGCTTAGCCATTTTTCACTTCCTGTCAATCTCATTTTTGAGACGTTTGTATTTCTTTTTGCCTGCTTCATTTACTGCATTTTTATATTTTCTCCTTTTATCAATTAAATTCAATATTTCTTCTGTTACCCAAGGATTTCTATTAGCCCTCATCTTTGTATCTACTTGATCCTCTGCTACCTTCACTATTTCATCTCTCTAAACTACCCATTCTTCTTCTACTGTACTTCAATTTAAAACCTGGTTCCTGAATCTCTGTCTTACCATTATATAATCTATCTGAGATCTTTCAGTATCTCCAGGCTTCTTCAGCGTATACGACCTTCTTTTATGATTCTTGAACCAAGTGTTAGCTATGATTAAGTTATGCTCGGTGCAGAATTCTACCAGGAGGTAGAATTTCATTCCTTCCTCCCATTCCATATTCACCTTCTACGTTTCCTTCTCTTCCTTTTCCTACTATCGAGTTCCAGTCACCCATGACTATTAAATTTTCATCTCCCTTCATTACCTGAATAATTTCTTTTATCTCATCACACATTTCATCAATCTCTTTGTCATCTGTGGAGCTTGTTGGCATATAAACTTGTACTACTGTGGTAGACGTGGGCTTCGTATCTGTCTTGGCCACAAAAAAGCGTTCATGATGCTGTTTGTAGTAGCGTACCTGCATTCCTATTTTCCTATTCATTATTAAACCTACTCCTACATTACCCCTATTTGATTTTGTATTTATAACCCTGTATTCACCTGACCAGATGTCTTGTTCCTCGTGCCACAGAACATCACTAATTCACACTATATCTAACTTTAGGCTATCCATTTCCCTTTCTAAATTTTCTAATCTACCTGCGCGATTAAGGGATCTGACAATCCACGCTCCGATCCGTAGAACACCAGTGTTCTTTCTCCTGATAACGACGTCCTCCTGAGTAGTCCCCACCCGGAGATCCGAATGGGGGACTATTTTACCTCCGGAATATTTTACCCAAGAGGACGCCATCATCATTTAATCATACAGTAAAGCTGCATATCTTCGGGAAAAATTACGGCTGTAATTTCCCCTTGCTTTCAGCCGTTCACAGTACCAGCACAGCAAGGCCATTTTGGTTAATGTTACAAGGCCAGATCAGTCAATCATCCAGACTGTTGCCCCTGCAACTACTGAAAAGGCTGCTGCCCCTCTTCTCACTAATCCCTGAGTGACTGGTGACTCACAATAGGTTTGCCTTATTGCTTTCCCCTAGCTCCACAAGGGCTTTGTGGCATTCTACCACAATCTTTGATCTTATTGCATAGGCTGCGAGTATTTTCAGGGCTGCTTGGCTGTCTGAATAAATGAAAATGCTATGACCTCTGTAGCACCTCCACAAATTCTCCTTCACACACACACACACACACCCTGATGGCAGATATTTCTGCTTGAAAAACAGTGGCCATCTGCCATAGAGAGATTGCAGTCTCCAGCCTCGACTGCACTCAGTTTACCTCGACTCCAACACTGTGGTCTGTTTTTGAACCACCAGCAAACCAGACTATGTCCCAAGTACGGTGTTGAAATTTGTTCTCCCAGAGCCCTCTACTTCCAATTACTACTTTGAAAGGCTTGTCGAAGCAGCTGGAAGGTATTATATAGTTGGCTGGCATTTCCCCAGCCGTACCTATGTCTACTTCACTCAGTATTTTACAATACCAGAGAAGGAAAGTTGCTACTCACCATATAGCGAAGATGCTGAGTCGCGGTAGGCACAATAAAAAGATTCACACACTCATTGCTTTTGGCCATTAAGGCCTTTGTGAGCAGTGGACTCACATACACACATGCACGCACACACACTCAAGCAAACGCAACTTGCACACACGTCTGCAGTCTCAGAGAGCTGAAACTACACTGTGAGCAACAGCACCAGTGCATGATGGGAGTGGCAACTGGGTGGGGGTAAGGAGGAGGAGGCTGGGGCGAGGAGGGGGAGGTATAGTATTGTGGGAGTGGCAAACAGTGACGTGTTGCAGTTTAGACGGAGGGCAGGAGAGAAGGTGCGGAGGGAGGAGGGGGTAAGTAGCGGAAAGGAGAGAAGTGAAAATAAAAACAAATTAAAAGACTGGGTGTGGCGGTGAAATGACAGCTGTGTAGTGCTGGAATGCGAACATGGAGGGGGCTGGATTGGTGAGGACAGTGACTAATGAAGGTTGAGGCCAGGAGGGTTACAAGAACATAGGATGTATTGCAGGGAAAGTTCCAACCTGCGCAGTTCAGAAAAGCTGGTGTTGGTGGGAAGGATCCATATGGCACAGGCTGTGAAGCAGTCATTGAGATGAGGGGTATCATGTTTGGCAGCATGTTCAGCAGCAGGGTGGTCCGCTTGTTTTTTGACCACAGTTTGTCGGTGGCCGTTCATGCCAACAGACAGCTTTGTTGGTTGTCATGCCTACATAGAGTGCAGCACATTGGTTGCAGCTTAGCTTGTAAATCACATGACTGGTTTCACAGGTAGCCCTGCCTTTGATGGGATAGGTGATGTTAGTGAGCAGATTGGGAGCAGGGGATGTGTAAGGTTGGACGAGTATATTGTGTAGGTTCGTTGGACGGAGGAATACCACGGTAGGAGGGGTGGAAAGGATACTGGGTATGACATTTCTCATTTCAGGGCACGGCGAGAGGTAATGGAAACCCTGGCGGAGAATGTAATTCAGTTGCTCCAGTCCCGGATGGTACTGAGTTACGAGGGGAATGCTCCTCAGTGGCTGGACTGTGGGACTTCGGGAGGTGGTAGGAGACTAGAAAGATAAGGCACGGGAGATTTGTTTTTGTACAAGAATGGAAGGATAATTACAGTCAGTTCAGGCTTCATGAGACCCTCGGCATATTTAGAGGAGGACTGCTCATCACTGCAGATGCGACAACCACGGATGGCTAGGCTGTACGGAAGGGACTTCTTGGTATGGAATGGGTGGCAGCTGTCGAAGTGGAGGTATTGCTGGTGGTTAGTAGGTTTGATATGGATGGAGGTACTAATGTAGCCATCTCTGAGGTGGAGGTCAACATCTAGGAAGGTGGCTTATTGGGTTCAGGGTGTATACGACCCGGGACATCTGGGAGATCCGGGAAAAACCCGGGAATTTTTTGGAATTCTGGGAACTTTTCCTTGTTTTAGTTACCAGTTACATTTTTGTTATTTTAACTGGTAAGAACCAATACTCCAACAAAGGATATTACTGTATTCCATGTCTGCAGGATAATATTGCAGCAACAAAACATTAACAAGAGGAAGAAAAACAAAAATAAAACTTAAGCGGCAAAGGAATTGCGCCATATACAACAAAACACAGTGCTCATACAAGCGTCTGCCAACCAAAGTGTGTCAAAGGCCTTAGGAAGAATATGCAGTGCTTCCTAACAACAAATTGCCTCCGATGAGTGTGGCATGACAGCTGTTTACATTTGATTCATTTGAGCAGTTGCGGGCGGGCTCTTGCGCATGCGCAGTTGAGTCGCCTATGGGTAATACCTTCTCCCGCTTCTGGCTACAGATGTGTGGCTGAGCGCCACTATCTAAATTGCTCCGGTTCGGAAATATCGTAGATCCAGGGCTGATGCACAGAGCAGTCTGAGTTGTAGTGGGCAGGTGGGTAGTCTCCACGTGACCTGTGTTTACGTTTAGTGATTTTGCTGTTTCCTCTTCATTTATTGCTCTCACATTAAATGAAAAGAAAATGGATTTCTGTGGCCGGGAGCTACCACATTAATTAAAATATGTTCGCATAATTACGGAAGGCTGAAATATGTTGTTCGTTCCAGGTTTTATTTCCACCTTTCTGACAATCAAGCATTAATCACCTTGCAGAACAATGAAGTTATTTTTGTCAGTTTGCTAAAGAGATTGGGCTTTTATTAATATTTTGCGCTCAGGAAGTCAGTTTATTTTAAACGAAGTGTTTAATCTCTCACTGTTGGCTAGTTTCAACTACTAACTGCATTTCAAGTGCGCGTTTTCCATCTTCTAGCTCATATGACATTATGCCATAATAAAGAACCAAACATGAAATAATACAGTACTAGTACTCTAGAAAATTTACTTCCGAATCTGGACATACGATTGTGCGCTTTAAGCCAAATTACGCATTTTAGTATGGTTCACGAAATTATGATGCTCCTGAAGTATCCTTTGATGTCTTGTTTCTTTTATGACATAATGCAAGATCGCACGTGCGAACATACGGGCTTCCTGCGTCATCGTAGCTGCGCTGGCGCAGTGACGCCTGTTATCTGGCGCTCTCTGGCAACTGCTGAAACGAACCAGTTTCTAACAGGTCACGGGAAAATATTGCGAATGATGGTTTGAAAAGTGTTACTTTCAAAGTAAATTTCCTTTTACGCAAGATGAACTATGTGCGAGAATGTACGATGAATTTCTTAAACCACAGAGCGTTTGACTCTCATGTAAAAATCAACTCCTTGAGGACGACCATCTAGAATAATTTAGAGCCCAGAAGATCAGACATTTACGTCGTTATTAAAAATTTTACTGGCACATTTGTGTTATGTATCTTAAAGTGTAACATGTGCAAAATGATCAGCATTATATGTGGAAGCTTAGCTTCTCTTGCAGCTTATTAATCTTAGAGACCAATATTATTTGTGAAAGCTTTGTTTTTCTTCTATCAAAACTATGTGTACTAATTTAAACCATTAACTTTTCTTTTTGTGTGTTCGCGCTACTTAAGAGTGATCTTGCTATTGGTTGACTACACTACGTGTCTTGTACTGTCGTCAGCTGTCGAGATCACGTGACATGAGCTATGACTGGCTTACAAAAGCGCGTCGCAATCTCGATTTCATTGCTTCGGGAAGTAACATGCAGTGTTTGGTGGAATTCGAATTTATACCTCCGTAAAACGAAGAAATGCAGCGTACATGTTGCTGCACATCAAACATCTTTCCAAAACGTGTTTTTTTCCCCTGGGTTTTGTTTTCTAAAGTGCCGGTAAATTCTACGTCTGTTTAGAAAACCATAAACATTCTAAGGATTGATAAGTTTTACAGTGCCGAGGAAAAGTATACTGTCATTTAACACGGAAAAAGTGTATTTTCATCCAGGAGAAAGTGTATTTTCAACCGGGAAATCCGGGAAAAATCCTGGAATTTTTTTTCCTTGTCCACGTATACACCCTGTGGGTTGAGTAGGACTACACCCTGTGGGTTGAGTAGGACCAGGTGAAGCAAATGGGGGAGAAGTTGTTGAGGTTCTGGAGGGATGTGAATAAGATGTCCTCACCTTCAATCCAGATAGCAAAGATGTCATCAGTGAATCTGAACCAGGTGAGGGGTTTAGGATTCTGGGTTTTTAGGAAGGGTTCCTCTAGATGGCCCATGAATAGGTTAGCATAGGATGGTGCCATGCGGTTGCCCATATCTGTACTGCGGATTTGTTTGTAGGTAATGCTTTCAAAGGAGAAGTAATTGTGGGTGAGGATATAGTTGGTCATGGAGACTAGGAAGGAGGTTCTTGGTTTGGATTCCATAGGGCATCTGGAAAGGTAGTGTTCGATAGCAGTAAGGCTGTGGGTATTAGGAATGTTCGTGTACAGGGAGGTGGCATCAATAGTGTCGAGCAGGGCACCGTGTGGTAAAGGGAGAGGTTTTGGGATGGGCCTAAGGATTTGAGTAGTGACTGGAGATTCTGCTGGATTGCTGGAATGGGATCACTGTGGCATGGTTTGTAAGTGGAAGTATCTGACAGCTGACGGAGTCCTTCTCCCACGTAATCCTTGTGGTTCAAAACAATGGTGGTGGAGCCTTTGTCTGCAGGTAGGATTATAAGATCGGGATCAGTTTTTAGATGATAGTCTGTGGTTCTTTCTGTGGATGTAAGATTAGTATGCATGTTGAGGGATTTTGGGAATGATGGTGAGGCAAGGTTCGAGGATAAGAAATTCGGAAAGTTAACAAGGGGTGGTTTGGAGGCAGTGGGGATGGGTCACAGTTGGATGGAGGAGTGAACTGAGGTAGGCAAGGTGGTGGGAGGGAGTTTTGGAGGGTGGGGTAAGTGTAGTAGGTCTGTGAGACAGGGCTTGTCAGCTATGAGGGGGCATGGGGGAGGTTTGCAGGTTGTTGTAGGAGTGGTGGACAATGGTACTCCAAGGCGGGTAGTAGGAAGTGAGCAGGATGGAGAGCTTTTTTGTCCATGTAGCTCAAGTTCCTGCAGGGCATGAGTTTCAGTGTGTGTAGGCATGACAACCAACAAGCTGTCTGTCGGCATGAACGGCCACCGACAAACTGTGGTCAAAAAACAAGTCATTTCAATGACTGCTTCACAGCCTGTGCCATATGGATCCTTCCCACCAACACCAGCTTTCCTGAATTGCGCAGGTGGGAACTTTCCCTGCAATATCATCCTACATTCCCGAAACCCTCCTGGCCTCAACTTCGTTAGTCACTGTCCTCACCAATCCAATCCCCTCCCTGTTCTCATTCCAGCACTACACAACCGTCATTTCACTGCCACACCCAGTCTTTTAATTTGTTTTTATTCTTACTTCTCTCCTTTCCGCTACTTACCCCCTCTGCACCTTCTCTCCTGCCCTCCATCTAAACTGCAACACTTCACTTTTCACCAATCCCACCTTACTATCTCTCCCCTTCCCCGCCCCAGCCTCCTCCTTACCCCCACCCAGTTGCCATTCTGAGACTGCACATGTGTGTGCAAGTTGGTTTTGCTTGTGTGTGTGTGTGTGTGTGTGTGTGTGTGTGTGTGTGTGTGTGTGTGTGTGTGTACTGCTGACAAAGGCCTTATTGGCTGAAAGCTATGTGTGTGTGAATTTTTTTATTGTGCCTATCGCGACTTGGCATCTCCGCTATATGATGAGTGGTAACTTTCCTTCTCTGGTATTGTTACATTCCATCTTGGATTTTCCATTGTTTGATTCACTCAGTATTTTAGTGAGAGATCCTGGATACCACAGTGAGTTCCAGTTCTTGCCAGTCTGTAACCTGTGTGCTCCAGCTGCTGCCTCCATCTTTACCCACGTGTGTAGTGGGGGCATGTCCAGCATGGTTTCCATCCCATCAGTGGGAGTGCTGCTAATTCAGCCTGTAATCACTAAGCAGACCCACATCAGTGTTACTGCTGGTGTCAAGATGTGGAGAACCATCAGCGTGACTTCAGGTTACATCGGGTAGTGATTGAGGGAATTCTGGTGGCACAGCGGTACATTGCGGACATCGTGCATCCTCACGTGTTACCTCTGATTTGACAGTATCGTGATGCTATTTTTCAACGGGAGAGTGCTCATCTACATGTTGCATGTCTATATGAACTGTTTGTTTGATGTGGAGGCCAGTGAGATGTCTCCCTGTCAGTATCTAAGATATCAAGGACAAGTTACAACTATTGTGAACCAGTATGTCTCAGGAGAGTATACAGTGACTTTGACACCCTCCCCGAATGGGTCAGTGCATGTATCCAGGGCAGGAGAGAGGGTTCGACAACATACTGTATAAGTTAGCTCATACTGCAAAGTTCTGTGTAAATTTGACTTGATTTAATAATTATCAGAATATGTTACATACACTCTAAACCAGTGGAGTTACACTTTTTTCTGTTCTCCCCATCTGGGTGCTTCACTTTTTGTCAGGCAGTGTATGTTTATCAGCAGTACTACATATCTTGTCCACTTGAGGTAGGCACTGGCCAGTAATAGTCCCTTGTAATTTACACAATATATTCTCTGTGTCTGGTTGGCCACACAGCACATGGAATCAGGTTCTGATCATTAATCGCATATTACAGTGAGTCCACGACAAACTGGCACTTGATAATCTGGCAGACCTGATAGTCTGGCAAGCATCAGAAATTCACTTGTCGCGTGTGATAGTACTGTCAGACGCCTTTGAGAAACATCGCAACCATCCAATGCGGCACCTCATCTGTAACAATTTTCTGCGTCACTGAGTAATTAAATTCTCTTCAAGATAAACCAGTTTCATTGTTACGCCAACAGATAACTATGACGTAACTGCTCGAAGAGGACGAGATGGAAGTGATATACGAGGGTGGTTTGAAAAGTTCTTGGAATCACCATGAGAGCTCAGCGTCGGAATCACCTTGAGACCTCAGCGTCACCCCTAGCGCAACAAGTTGTTCACGTGATATTTATTGGACTGTTGCCTGTAAACACATGCCACGTCAGTGCTCTTCGGTGAGAGCTGTGGCAGTGACGTGAGTCTGTTGTTCCTGCGTAGTGATTTGGGCAGATGGAAAAAAAAATCGGGATTTGGGCAGTGGTTAAGTACTTTGTAAAGAAAGGTATGAAAGCAAAGGACATTCATTCTGATTACCAGAATACACCGGGGGACTCTGCTCCTTCATATTCAACTTTTGCCAAGTGGACAAATGAATTTAAATTTGGTTGGGAGAGCTTGGATGATGATCCACACAGTGGTTGGCCAAGATGTGTCACTACTCCAGAAGTCATTGCAAAAGTGCACAAAATGGTCATGGAGGATTGCTGATTGAAAGTGCATGAAATTGCTCATGCTTTCCAGATGTCATCTGAAAGCGCATATCACATTTTAACAGAAGAATTAGAAATGAAAAAATTATGTGCAAGATGGGTGCTGTGAATCTTGACACTGGATCGAAAATGCCCGAGAATGGATATATTGGAACAACATTTGGCCTATTTTAGGAGAAACAAACAAGATTTTTTGCGCCGGTTTGTGACCGCAGATGAAACTTGGATGCACTACTATACACCAGAGACAAAACAAGTCAAAACAGTGGAAGCGTGCTGATTCTCCACCACAAAAGAAAGCAAAGACAATTCCTTCAGCAGGAAAGGTCATGACATCAGTGTTCTTGGATGCGAAGGGGATTCTGTTTGTAAATTATCTCCCCTCTGGGCAAACAATTATTGGAGAATACTATGCTAAGCTCCTGGACAAATTGCAACAAAAGATACGCGAAAAAAGGCCACGTTTAGCAAGGAGGAAAGTCATCTTCCATCAAGACAATGCACGCTCACACGTGCTGTTGCCATGCCAAAATTACACGAACTAAGGTATGAATGGTTGCCACATCCGCCTTATTCACCTGATACGGCTCCGTCAGAGTTCCATCTCCTCCCAAAACTGAAATATTTTTTTTGTGGGCAAAGATTCACTCCAAACAAAGAATTAATAGCTGGAGTTGACAGTTATTTTGCAGGCCTGGAAAAAAGTTATTTTCAGGATGGGATCAAAGCACTGGAACATCGCTGGACCAAGTGCATTGATCTACAATGAGACAACATTGAAAAATTAAAAAAGTTTCAGAGATTTAAGTACTTTTTTTCTAGTCTGCCCCGAGAACTTTTCAAACCACTCTCCTATATGATGGGTTGACAACTGTGCAAATGCTAAATTCTGCATCACTAATGATTGCATTTTCAATAGGTGGAGTTGACAAAAGATCAAAATTCAAAGACATTTAACTACCGAAGAGGAACTACTGACCATATGATATTACCAAGTGTTTTGAACCCACAGGACGCACCAGAAACTGAGTGACGAAGAAGAGATGCTACAACTAACATCTCTTGAGCTGAAGCTTCAGAAACCTTGTACATTTTTGTGAAATTTGCTGAGAATATCCAATGATACAGTGGTTTTTTACTTATGAATCTGAATATCGCAAAAAATATTTTTTGTCATAAAAGAACTCAATCCAAGAAAGACGTTAGCATTTCTGCAATGTTTCAGAGGGCTCAGAAAAAAATCTCACTAACCCGTCAGTGGCGGATACGTTAAATGTATTTCACATCCTCGACATCATTGGATATTTGTGCTGTTCCTAAAGGCAGTGATTTCAACTAGTCTGCACCAGATTCTTGGTAATAGTTTTTATTAATTGGCTTCTTCTTGAGATTTTCAGATCAGTGGTGCTTATTTTTTCGTAATTTTTTTTCATAATTGGATTACAAAAGTTATTCATGGGTATTGAACTACTCTGAAACTTTGAGGCTTGAACTGATTTAATTGAGCATAGCAATATTCGACTTTTAGTTTAGTTTTGCTTTTACAGAAAAGTAATACATATCTTTAATTTTTTATTTTGTAATTTCTGATCTCCCATGTTGATGTGTTTGATAAATAACTGCTAGTTGGCCATGTACATGAAAAGTACAGGTTTTAGTTATATCCTCTTTTTCTAAACTAGGGTGTTGTAAACAGCCTTGATAAACTGGCATTCCAGATCCCAGAATGTGCCGGATTATCAAGGTTCTATTGTGTATGGCAACAGTTTCGCAGGGAAAGGTGAAATGTATCTTCTGTGTATGAGAGAATTGCCGAAGCAATGAACACATACAGAATATGAGCACAAACTGATGTATGAATTCCTTTGTGATGTCATATTCCCACTTTGCAGGAGACCTCTGCAACTTCAGGAAGTGAATGTAGACCACATTCCAAGTCCGAAGTGATACCAGAAGCTTTGGAAAGGAGAAATACACAAATCAGTGACTTGGCGACACCAGACAAAGTCAACAGCACTAGCAGAGACTTGGTCAATGGCGACATCAATTGGAAGTCGGTGCAGAAGGTACACAACTAAAGTTAAAAAATTTTAGTAACAATGTGTAAAGGTCAGGGCATGTGTTATAAGTGGCCTCCAACAATAGTGTGTTATTTTGTCCTCTCTCTTTTCCCCCGAGAGAGGAACTGTTGGTTTGAAAGCTAGGAAGATACCACTTTTACTTTTGCATGTGTCAGTACTACAGATTTCATCTCATTAAGATAAGCAGTGGCCAGCAATTCTCTCCTGTAATTTCCACGATTTATTCTCTATGTCTGGTTATCCACCCGCCACTTAGAATTACGTTGTGGTGTCTAATTTGAATTTTCATTCTGCAGCAGAGTGTGCACTGATTTGAAACTTCCTGGCAGAGTAAAACTGTATGCCAGATTGGAACTGTGACCTTGAACCTCTGGCAGGAAATTTAAAATCAGCACACACACACTGCTGCAGAGAGAAAATTAATTCTGGAAAAAATCCACTAGGCTTCAGCTGTACCTTGTCTTCACGGTGTCCCGTCTCCCAGGACTGCAATTTCCGAAAGGTTTGACGAGAGCATCTTTGTAGTTTAGAAGGTGGGAGATGAGGTACTGGGGATGTACAGCTGTGTGGGTAGGTCGTGAGTTGTGCCTGGCTAGCTCATTTGTAGAGCACTGGCCCATGAGAAGCAGAGGTCTGAGGCTTGAGTCCCAGTCCGGCACACAGTTTTGGAAGTCATATTGTGGCCTACAGGACATGGTTTGTAGTAATGTCATCTTAATGATGTGATTTCCTGTGCCTCTAATTTCCTCTACAACCTCAAAGAAGTAAAATTATTTGAATTGGTAGACAATCAGATCAAACCCATCAGCTAACAAGCTTAGCTTGTTCTCTTTTAGTGAGCCTCATTTCATACAATCCACTAATTCAAACAGCTATGTCTAACCAAAGCTGTTTGAATTAGTGGATTGTATGAAATGTCTAACCACCTTCCATGAACCATGGACCTTGCCGTTGGTGGGGAGGCTTGCGTGCTTCAACAACACAGATAGCCGTACTGTAGGTGCAATAACAACGGAGGGGTATCTGTTGAGAGGCCAGACAAATGTGTGGTTCCTGAAGATGGGCAGCAGCCTTTTCAGTAGTAGCAGGGGGAACAGTCTGAATGATTGACTGATCTGGCCCTGTGCACTAACCAAAACGGTCTTGCTGTTGTGGTACAGCGAATGGCTGAAAGCAAGGGGAAACTACAGCCGTAATTTTTCCCGAGGGCATGCAGCTTTACTGTATGATTGAATGATGATGGCGTCCTCTTGGGTTAAATATTCCAAAGGTAAAATAGTCCCCCATTCGGATCTCTGGGTGGGGGCTACTCAGGAGGACGTCGTTATCAGGAGAAAGAAAACTGGCATTCTACGGATCGTAGCGTGGAATGTCAGATCCCTTAATCAGGCAGGTAGGTTAGAAAATTAGAAAGGGAAATGGATAGGTTAAAGTTAGATATAGTAGGAATTAGTGAAGTTCGGTGGCAGGAGGAACAAGACTTTTGGTCAGGTGAGTACAGGGTTATAAATACAAAATCAAATAGGGGTAATGCAGGAGTAAGTTTAATAATGAATAAAAAAAGAGGAGTGCGGGTTAGCTACTACAAATAGCATAGTGAATGCATTATTGTGGCCAAGATACACGAAGCCGACACCTACTACAGTAGTACAAGTTTATATGCCAACTAGCTCTGCAGATGAAGAAGAAATTGATGAAATATATGATGAGATGCAAGAAATTATTCAGGTATTGAAGGGAGATGAAAATTTAATAGTCATGGGTGACTGGAATTCGACAGAGTACCAAGAGATGGGTACATTAAGCAGATTCAGAAGGATGTAGGCTGCAGTAGGTACTGGGAGATGAAGAAGCTTGCACAGTATAGAGTAGCATGGAGAGCTGCATCAAACCAGTCTCAGGACTGAAGACCACAACTACTACAACATGTCTAACCAAAATCTGGCATAGTCCGTTGCTCGTGTTGTGTGATTTTTGTTTTCTTTTGTATTTCTTCTGGCTAACATATGCTTATAAGTTTTTACTTTTGTTCGTAATTTCAGTAGTGTTTTAGATGACACTTGATTGTATTAAGGACAGTTCAGAACAATCAGTAGCCACCCATAGTGAAAGCAAAGAAATCTGGAAAAAAGAGAAGCTGCTGTATGAATATCAACAGCTCGGATGGCAAATGCAGAAATGTGGAAGGAATATATAGAGCGAGTGTGCGAGGCAAATAATCATGAAGACAATATTGTAGAAAGGGAACTGGAAGCAGATGAAGACAATATGGGAGATATGATAGAATGATTTGACCGTACATTTAAAAGATTTAAGTTGAAACAATGCACCTGTAGTAGACAGCATTCACTAACAGTCAGTTAGATCCTTAGAGGGATATACTATGAAAATAACGTTATGCCTGCTGTGCAAGATATACAAGACTGGTGAAATACTTTCAGAAGAATGTAATAACTCTTAAGTCCAAAGAAAACTGGAGGTTACAGGTCTTGCTATTACTGAACTGTCAGTAAAAAAGTAATGGTTGCAAAATACTGTCAATAGCTGTTTTCAGAATAATGGAGAGATTGTTAGGATCTGCCTATGAGGAAATCAGTTTGGATTGTGGAGAAAAGTTGGAACATACAAGGAAATACTGACCGTACAACTTCCACTATGTGATAAAAAGTATCCAGACACCCCCAAAAACATATATTTTTCATATAGGTGCATTTTGCTGCTATCTACTGCTAGGTACTCCATATCATCGACCTCAGTAGTCATTAGACATAGTGAGAGAACAGATTGGGATGCTCCATGAAACTCACGGACTTCGAATGTGGTCAAGTGATTGGGTGTCACTTGTGTCATACGTCTGTACATGAGATTTCCATACTACTAAACATCCCTAGGTCCACTGTTTCTGATGTGATAGTGAAGTGGAAACGTGAAGGGACACGTACAGCACAAAAGCGCACAGGCCGACCTCGTCTATTGACTGACAGAGACCACCGACAGTTGAAGAGGGTCATAATGTATAATAGGCAGACATCTATACAGACAACCACATAGAAATTCCAAACTGCGTCAGGATCCACTGCAAGTACTGTGACGGTTAAGCGGGAGGTGACAAAACCTGGATTTCATAGTCGAGCAGCTGCTCATATGAAACACGTCACATCGGTAAATGCCAAACGCCGCCTCTCTTGGTGTAAGGAGCGTAAACATTGGACGATTGGAAAAACATTGTGTGGAGTGACGAATAGTTGTACACAATGTGGCAATCAGATGGCAGGGTGTGGGTATGGTGAATGCCCAGTGAATGTCATCTGCCAGCGTGTGTAGTGCCAACAGTAAAATTTGGAGGCTGTGGTGTTATGGTCTGATCATGTTTTTTGTGGAAGGGGCTTGCACCCGATGTTGTTTTGCTTAGCACTATCACAGCACAGGGCTACAACATTGTTTTAAGCACCTTCTTGCTTCCCACTGGTGAAGAGCAATTCGGAGATGACGGTTGCATCTTTCAGCATGATCGAGCACCTGTTCATAAAGCACGGCCTGTGGTGGAGTGGTTACACGACGATAACATCCCTATAATGGACTGGCCTGCACAGAGTCCTGACCTGAATCCTACAGAACACCTTTGGGATGTTTTGGTACGCCGACATCGTGCCAGGCATGATATCGATACCTCTGCTCAGTGCAGCACTCCATGAAGAATGGGCTGCCATTCCCCAAGAAACCTTCCAGCTCATGACTGAACGTTGTGGAAGCTGTCATCAAGACTAAGGGTGGGCCAATAGCATATTGAATTCCAGCATTACCAATGGAGGGTGCCAAGAACTTGTAAGTCATTTTCAGCCAGGTGTACGGATACTTTTGATCACACAGTGTATCTTAGAAGATAGGGTAAAGAAATGTAACTACACATTTATAGGATTTGTATATTTAGAGAAAGCTTTTGGTTATGTTGACTGGAGCATGCTGTGAGAAATTTGTGAAGGTAGCAGAAATAAAAGAAAGTGAGTGAAAGTTTATCTACAACTTGTACAGAAACCAGATGCCAGTTATAAGAGTCGAGAGGCATGAAAGGGAAGCAGCGGCTGAAAATGGAGTGAGACAGGGTTGTAACCTGTCCCTGTTGTTATTTAGTCTGTACATTGAGCAAGCTGTGAAGGAAATCAAGAGAGTTATAGAGTTCAGGGAGAAGAATAAATTTTTTGAGGTCTGCTTCTGTCAGAGAGAGGAGATGATGATCAGTTGGCTGGAATAGATAATGTCTTGAAAAGAAGTCGACGAAAGTAAAACAAGGACAATAGAATGTAGTTGAATCAATGGGAGGGTGTGCTCACAGTATTACCATTAGAAAACGTAACATTAAAAGTAGTAGACATGTTTTGCTATTTGGGTAGCAAAGTAACTAAGGATATAGAATGGAGATTGTCAGTAATGAGGAAAGCATTTGTGAAAGAGAGAAATTTATCATAAAATATAAATGTTAGTGTTAGGAAGCACCTCCTGAAGTATTTGTCTGGAATGTTGCTTTATACAGAAGTGAAAGATGGATGATAAACAGATTAGAGATGAAGAGCATAGAATCTTTTGATGTGATTATAGAGGAGGATGGCCCTCCTGAAATCTGACTTCACATGTGGTACAAAATTCATGTGCATTTCTAGCAGTAATTTGCTGTGATTAACTAAATTGCAGATTTAGCGTCTTGAGCAGTATAGGGAATGCTGTGGGTTTTTTGAAATTTATTTCTGTTTGGCTTGTTTTTATTGGTTGTTTAGGTCGCTATTCAGTTTGATTTTTCTCGGTCGTTCTAAATTTTTCTGTTTCAAAGTTTTTATTTTCAGTGAAAACCTAACATTATCTACTTATGGAGATAAAACATTTCATACAAAAATCTAGTTGAATATCCTAAAAATAATGATAATGAAGATGTATTTCAGAATGTTGACTCAAAATTGCATCATTCACATTCGTATTAACACTACAAAAATGTACTAAACATTCGGTGTCATAGTATTCTACTTATGAACTTTGAGTACATTCGTAGCAGTTGCTTTAGGTAAAATAGGTTCCATGCAGTTGCTGTCAAATTCTAGTCTTTTTGGAGCACTCTGTTGCCTGTGCTACTCTGGCAGATAATTGGTAGGTAGTAGTGAATTAGCAGGGGTAGTGTTTTCCTGCAGCAAGATGTTGACATTGCGAGGCAGTTCTGTGGTGGTTGCTCATCTATAGCATTTGACCCAGGTACGTCGAGCTGCCAGCTGGTGAACAGACATGATCTGCTAGACTCGGAGCACTGGCAGCTAGGCTGTCAGTAACTTGTAGCCATCCTCCCTGTTAATACTTTTAATTATTTCAGTAGTCTGTCTTATTTTTTGCTGCTACTTCCGAGGCTGCTGAGCGAGCATGTGAGGTACTTCAAAATTAATAGATCAACTAGATTCCAGGTGGTGGTCAGCTGCAGCTGATTTGTCACATTGCTTCAGTCTTGCGTAGCATTTACGCTGGGACGTGTGAGCACTAGTTGATCTACCGGTTTAATCGACGTACGTTTCAGCACTTTCACGTTGAAGTTTGTAGAAGCCTGTAGTGGGGAGAGAACCTGTGAAATCTTTTGTGGGTTTCAAAATATCTCAGTCATTGCAGTTACTGTGGAATACGGGTTTTAATTCCTGTGCAACTTGGCACCTCGCACGGGTTTAATGGTGTGAGTGAGTGGCACAAGAGAACTGTCCTGTAGCATTGACAACTCACTGCAGGAAAAACTACCCCTGCTAATTTGCTGTTGCCTAAGGATCACCTACCTGAGCAGCACAGGCAATAGTCAACTGCATAGCCATCCACAGCAATCTTTACTTTGAGATTTACCAGTGGCATTCTAGTGTGTCACATTAGTAGCCACCTGACAATGAAATAAGACAGTATATGGGGAAAACCATCATGAGAGAGAACAACAGCAAATTGCTATTGTAATTGCATGTTAGGGTTTTATAATGATACAACGTAATACCTAAGTTGATTGTATTCAAATTGGCACCAGTTCATTGCAAGGCTAATAATGAGAAAGATGTTTTTCATTTCAGGGCATGACAAGAGGTAGTCAAAACCCTGGTTGAATACCTGATTGACGTGTTCCAGCCCTGGGCGATACTAACGAGTCACAGTAGGGGCAGTTCTTTGTGGCTGATCAGTGTTTATGTTAGCAGAAACAGATTCCCAGATACCCAGTCACATGGGCAGACAAAAAGGAGCACACCCCTCCTTCAGTACCACCCAGGACTGGACCAAATCACATCCTCCATCAGGGTTTTGACTACCTGTCATGGTGCCTTGAAATGTGATATATCCCCTCCCTCCTCCAATCTGCCTTGCAAAGAATTGGTACACATATTGACAAATTGAGCGGATGTTGCACACACAACCAGCAACATGTGAGGAAGAGGTTGATACTGGTAAATAAAAATAAGAGCCATTAATCATTCTTCTTTGTTACACTGGCTCCATCTCTGGAAAGATCTGTAGGCTCGTACACCTTTAATTCCTATACATGCCTGCATGCTGTCTAGTTATTTTCTTGATATTTAGGAAACAGTTATAAATATTTGACATTTCTCCCACTTCTCCTCATAGACCAGGGATTGTCAACCTTTTTTACATACCACCCACTTTTGTATATCTGTTAGTAGCAACTCTTTTAACCACCTACTTGTTTCACAGTGATGGTAATTTGTAAACTAGGAATAAACTTTACTTTTTAAAATGTATAAAGCAGAATTACAGTGAGTGAAAGTGTATAGTAATAATTACTTACCATATATTTTGTCAAAAATTTATGAAAACCGAGTAAAAATGTTTTTAAAATCCCTACCACCTACCACTCACTGTGAACGCTGGTGTGCCCACTGGAGGGCAGGAGCGACTATATTGACTACCACTGTCATAGAGCATTCTTGTGCGTGAATGGTGTCGGTAGTTGATCTTCATGTTCCTCTTAAAGTGTAGATCAGCTGTTTTTGTTATTTTTTTCACTGGACAGTGGGCTCAGGGATTTGTAGTCTATGTGATAACAGAATTCACTTTCTTACTTGATGCATTTATAACCATAACCCTTTTAAAACGGTAGAAACAAAACTCCTTGCTTCCTGTTATTAGGTATTGCTTTTTGTTTCCAAACTATGCTTACGATTCAGTACAGGCAGTAGCATCCAACCTCTTCACATGCATTTCCACTCTGAATTCATCTTATCCATCAGAAGTGTTGTACTTAATTTTAGATTCCACTTTCACTTCTTCCAAACAGTACAAGCTATCTGCATTTACACAGCCACAATAGCATAACTAATCAGCCACAGATGTGTTATCTCCATTAGAATTAAGTAAAGTATCAGAATACTGCTGGAATTGCTGTAATATTTAGTGATTGTCACCTGTCGTTACTGAGAACTTCTGCCAATTGGATAGATTCAGCCTCTTTTCTTTTGCTCTTTGTGATGCTGTAAAACATATTCTCATTTCCATCTTGTGTTATTCTGTTAGCCAGATCTTTGTTACTTTCTGTTTCTGAGCTGCAACCAACTGTTTAACTTGTACATTTTCGGCCTATAAACTGACAGTTTCTCTCTAGTCCACGCGGATACATTGTTTTCGCATGGTGCGTGTTGTGTCTTGCAAATTTGTTATCATTGAGAGCCTTACTAGTATCGTCATCCCATCATGCTCTTTATTCATGTTTCTGTATCTGACAGTGTTCTGCACATACATCATCTGCTATACCTAACACATTACTCTTCAGAAGGTTCAGTTCTTTTTCTACTGACTGTAGTTTATTCCAAGGCAACTTACTGTGTGCACCTTCCCTCAATTTATATTTCATCACTGATTCAAAAGTCACTAAATTAATGCACTTGGGATTCTTGCATTCTGGAATCGTAATCACTGATCCCGACACCGACCATCCATCATAAACGCACAATTCCTTCCCCCCCCCCCCCCCCTTCCAAAAGTTAACGAATGACATCACGTCATCTATGTTGTTGTTGTTGTTGTGGCCTTCAGTCCTGAGACTGTTTTGATGCAGCTCTCCATGCTGCTCTATCCTGTGCAAGCTTCATCATATCCCAGTACCTACTGCAGCCTACATCCTTCTGAATCTGCTTAATGTACACATCTCTTGGTCTCCCTCTATGATTTTTACCCTCCATGTTGCCCTCCAGTACTAAATTGGTGATCCCTTGATGCCTCAGAACATGTCCTACCAACCGATCCCTTCTTCTAGTGAAGTTGTGCCACAAACTCCTCTTCTCCCCAATTCTATTTAATACCTCCTCATTAGTTATGTGATCTACCCATCTAATCTTCAGCATTCTTCTGTAGCACCACATTCCGAAAGCTTCTATTCTCTTCTTGTCTAAACTATTTATCGTGCACGTTTCACTTCAATACATAGCTACACTCCATACAAATACTTTCAGAAACGACTTTGTAACACTTAAATCAATACTTGATGTTAACAAATTTCTCTTCTTCAGAAACGCTTTCCTTGCCATTGCCAGTCTACATTTTATATCCTCTCTACTTCGACCATCATCAGTTATTTTGCTCCCCAAATAACAAAACTCCTTTACTACTTTAAGTGTCTCATTTCCTAATCTAATTCCCTCAGCATCACCTGACTTAATTCGACTACCTTCCATTATCCTTGTTTTGCTTTTGTTGATGTTCATCTTATATCCTCCTTTCAAGACACTGTCCATTCCATTCAACTGCTCTTGCAAGTCCTTTGCTGTCTCTGATAGAATTACAATGTCATCGGCGAACCTCAAAGTTTTTATTTCTTCTCCATGAATTTTAATACCTACTCCGAATTTTTCCTTTGTTTCCTTTACTGCTTGCTCAATATACAGATTGAACAACATCGGGGAGAGGCTACAACCCTGTCTTACTCCCTTCCCAACCACTGCTCCCCTTTCATGTCCCTCGACTCTTATAACTGCCATCTGCTTTCTGTACAAATTGTAAATAGCCTTTCGCTCCCTGTATTTTACCCCTGCCACCTTCAGAATTTGAAAGAGAGTATTCCAGTCAACATTGTCAAAGCTTTCCCTAAGTCTTCAAATGCTAGAAACGTAGGTTTGCCTTTCCTTAATCTATTTTCTAAGACAGGGTCAGTATTGCCTCACGTGTTCCAACATTTCTATGGAATCCAAACTGATCTTCCCTGAGGTCGGCTTCTACCAGTTTTTCCTTTCGTCTGTATAGAATTCGCATTAGAATTTGGCAGCTGTGACTTATTAAACTGATAGTTCAGTAATTTTCGCATCTGTCAACACCTGCTTTCTTTGGGATTGGAATTATTATATTCTTCTTGAAGTCTGAGGGAATTTCGCCTGTCTCATACATCTTGCTCACCAGATGGTAGAGTTTTGTCAGGACTGGCTCTCCCAAGGCTGTCAGTAGTTCTAATGGAATGTTGTCTACTCCTGGGGCCTTGTTTCGACTTAGATCTTTCAGTGCTCTGTCAAACTCTTCACCCAGTATCATATCTCCCATTTCATCTTCATCTTCATCCTCTTCCATTTCCATGATATTGTCCTCGAGAACATCGCCCCTGATAGACACTTTGTATACCCCTACTACCTTTCTGCTTTCCCTTTTTTGCTTAGAACTGGGTTTCCATCTGAGCTCTTTATATTCATGCAAGTGGTTCTCTTTTCTCCAAAGTCTCTTTAATTTTCCTGTGTGCAGTATCTATCTTACCCCTCGTGAGATAAGCCTCTACATCCTTACATTTGTCCTCTAGCCATCCCTGCTTCGCCATTTTGCACTTCCTGTCGATCTCTTTTTTGAGACGTTTGTATTCCTTTTTGCCTGCTTCACTTACTGCATTTTTTATTTTCTCTTTTCATCAATTAAATTCAGTATCTTTTCTGTTACCCAAGGATTTCTACTAGCCCTCGTCTTTTTACCTACTTGATACTCTGCTGCCTTCACTATTTCATTCCTCAAAGCTACCCATTCTTCTTCTACTGTATTTCTTTCCCCCATTCCTGTCAATTGTTCCCTTATGCTCTCCCTGAAACTCTGTACAACCTCTGGTTTAGTCAGTTTATCCAGGTCCCATCCCCTTAAATTCCCACCTTTTTGCAGTTTCTTCAGTTTTAATCTACAGGTCATAACCAATAGATTGTGGTCAGAGTCCACATCTGCCCCTGGAAATGTCTTACAATTTAACACTCGGTTCCTAAATCTCTGTCTTACCATTATATAATCTATCTGAAACCTTTTAGTATCTCCAGGGTTCTTCCATGTATACAACCTTCTTTCATGATTCTTGAACCAAGTGGTAGCTGTGATTAGGTTATGCTCTGTGCAAAATTCTACGAGGCGGCTTCCTCTTTCATTTCTTCCCCCCAATCCATATTTACCTACTACGTTTCCTTCTCTTCCTTTTCCTACTGTTGAATTCCAGTCACCCATGACTATTAAATTTTCGTCTCTATATAGTTATTAAAATATTATTCCAAATAATCTCAAACATATATCATCACTATATTTTAACGGTAATCAGAAAAAAATATGATTTATTATTGGAAAGTAACACATAACAGATCACAAATCGCACGTAACTAAATGACAGCTTTGCATAGCGTCGGGACTTAATCACGCAAAATTATATAAAGAAATCCCCCAAATCTCAATTTCTCCATACCAACTGACAGATACAAATAAGATATTCAAGACCTCATAGATCAATCCCGACCTGTAATGTTATACAGCCTTGTAATGATATAGTGTGTCTTTCATGTGGTCCTTATTTGGGTCTGTGGCAGCCACTTCCACTACTTTGGTTCTCAAATGGCCATTATCAGACTCAAGCTCACAGTGGGATGCTTTTTTGACGTTGCTTGGCACCTTTTTAAGTTTTATATCTACAGGCATATGTTTTTTCTTTTCCCATCACTCCTTTATATTCTCATCCAAATTACACACCAGTTTGAATAATTGCAGTTTAGTGACTTCAGTGTGCTCTCTCTACCTGTTCAGTGTGGTTTCCACTGCTTCATGAATATCCTATTTCATAGATCTTTGGCCCAGAGGTTGAGGTTGGGATATATTTGTGTCTGGGAGGACTGGTGTTCAGGTTAATATTTAGGTACCTTAACTGCATTTTCCATTATTTCCTTAAATCAATGCAAGCAAGTTGTGAGATGGCACCGTCCAAAAGGAAACAACCAGTTTCCTTCTTCTTAGTTGCCCAGCATCAGACTGTGCTTCATCTCTAATACGAATCATGAAGGTGAAATAAAAGGGTCTTTATCCCACCCACCTCCATTGCCCCCTTTGCAATATTCAGATTTGAGTACTATTAAGCATTGTGGCCTACATTAGAGAAACAATTAAAGCACCGTTAATCTACCATACCTTAGTCTTGAAATAATACTTTGAGATGAACATATAAAGCCCTGTAAAGATCATTTGAGAATTAAATGGATTTATCCTGTTGTGGCCAAAGTGTAACATACGTTTTATTTGATTGATGTTCCAGCCACTGTACACATAGTATATTGCATGGGATTCTAAATCCAAAGAAGGGGGAGCTCTTCATCATAATGGAAATCAAACAATATTATGAGAAGGAAAGTTTGCTACTCACCATATAGCGGAGATGCTGAGTCGCAGACAGGCACAACAAAAAGACTCTCACAATTAAAGCTTTCGGCAAATCGGCCATTGGCCTTCGTCAACAATACACACGCACACACACACACACACACACACACACACACACACACACACACACACACACACACACACACACGACTGCAGTCTCAGGCAACTGAAACAACACTGCGAACAGCAGCATCAGTGCATGATCATGCACTGGTGCTGCTGCTCACAGTGTGGTTTCATTTGTCTGAGCCTGCAGTCGTGTGTGTGTGGGGGGGAGGGGGGGGGGTGTTGACGAAGGCTTTAATTGTGAGAGTCTTTTATGTTGTGCCTATATGCGACTCAGCATCTTCGCTATATGGTGAGTAGCAACTTTCCTTCTCATAAAATCGATACATTCCATCCTGGATTTTCCATGGAAATGAAAGATTGAATAATGAATATGTGGAAAGGATAGATTGCTACTCACCACTTAGAGGTGGTGAGAGTCCCACTCGGGCACAATTAAAAAATGCTAGAAATATAAGGGACACTCAAAAAGTTTTTGTTTGAGGACATTCCTGTAACATATTTGTGATGTAGCACGACTCTGATGTGGGTGTAAGCACTGGCATGTAGGCAAAGGATTAGTGTGGCATTTGTGTCTTTCAGATGTGTGTGGTAAGTTTTGGAAACGTGAACTATGGCAACATTATTACTAAATTTGTCCAACATGCTGTTGTTCTTCTCTTGGCAGCCGAAGAACAAACGCCAGTAGACGTCCATTGGAGAGTGGAGATTTGTATGAGGCAGCATCTCTGTCAAAAATCGTTATTAAGAAACGGTTCCAAGGGGTGCTGTAGCTTTATGATAACACACATCCCCATATCACAGGTGCCGTAACGCAGAATTTACGTCAATTATAGTAGGAGACTCTCGAGCACTCGCCATGTAGTCCTGATCTCTCCCCATGCGATTATCACACTTTGGACCCTTAAAAAAGGCCTCAGTGGGCCGAATCGACGATTTCTGTTGGACGGGGATGTGCAGCAGGCAGTTACAGTCTTCTTCACGCAGTGGGATACAGTGTTTTACCAAACAACTATCTTCAACCTGGTGTGTCAGTGGGATGATAGCCTCAATGGTCTTGACAATTTTGCCTGATTGGCAAACACATTTTTGACTGTACAGACGTTGTGGCCATCCCTCATATTTCAATTTTTTGGACAAAGTCCTTTTTCAGCAGTAGAAGACTCACAATGACCTCTGTCTGTTCAAATTGTGCTGTCAATAGCTGTCACCAACAAAGTCCAGCAAAACGAGGCCCAAACCTCCTTGCACTACTGGCTCCACATCCATAAGTCTCCTGCTCTTCAGTCCTAAATTCCTACATCCCATGTTCCAGATTGAAACCCTTTCCCTACAGGAAGTAGAGCAGCATGCACAACTGCACCTCAAAAAAACTGTCCAGTCTGTTCACTTCATACTTCTGCCTTGTACTACCACTATCCACCCCCTTTACAGGAAACTCCACCAAACCTCCTCCACATCCCTCATAGCCAACAAACCCTGCCTCTCAGACCCACGATGTTTACCACACCATCAGAAACTCTCCCCTGTCACCCTACAAAACCCAGAACCTAAACAGACCCCAACACAGTCGTGAATCTGTCCTCCAAAAGCCTCAGTCCCACAGAAGTATCACTCCTTTCCAAGGACATTCTATTTGCCCCACACCAAAATTCATTCATGCTGTGCTTAAACACCATCTCTTCTTTTCTTATTACCTGCAGTTGAGACACTTTTTGCCACTAACCCTATCAATCTGACTCATTCCAACATCAATATCAAACACTACCTGACTCTGTGTACTCCTGTACCCAACCACATTCCACCCCCACGCCCGCAAGTCACCCCGTGTCCACTTTCCAGAATATCCTAACATCTAACCATGCCCTACCATCATTACCCACATTCTTCAACATGAAAAAAGACAGACAGGCGTTAACACCTGGAGGCAGTGAACATCTGTGTATGATTTGTTGTGTGAATGACCTTCAGTTTTCTGAAGAATGACATTGTTTGAAAGCTGAAATATGTCTAGCATTCTTTTTCATTTTACCTGTCTGCAATTCAGTGTCTCCTCTATGTGGTGAGTAGCAATATAGCCTTTCTGTATCATTGCCAAGATGAGAATACATATTTGCTTCTTGCTTGTGGTAACAGTTTTTTTCACTTATTCTGTAAAAACCAGTAAATGTGTGAAATTTGATAAAACCATTAAATTAAAATCACAAAGATACAGCATAGTCAAATTAACTGCATAACCAAGCCTGGAAGTTGTATTAATAGCATTATGTGGCAACAGTATTGTAGGGGAAGGTGAACTGAATCTTCTGTGTATGGGAGGACAGCAGAACCAAAGAAAACATAGAGAATATGACCACAAGCAGACTGACTGTTTTATGAATTGCTTTGTGATATGATCTTTCCACTTTGCAGGAGACCTCTGCAACTTCAGGACATGACTCTAAACAATATTCAAATTCTGACATGAGACCAGAAGCTTTGGAAAGGAGAAGTACATACATCAGTGACCTGGCGATACCATACAAAGTCAAGAGCACTAGCAGAGACATGGTCAATGGTGACATCAATAGGAAGTCAGTGCAGAAGGTACACAACTAAAATTTAAAAAATTTAACTTCACTCCATAGTAACGATGTTTAGGGGTCAGAGTACATTTTATATGTGACCTTCCAACCATAGTGTGGTATTTTATCCTATCTCTCTTATCTGAGAGAGGAATTGTTAGTTTGAAAGCTAGGAAGCTACTGCTTTTGTGTCCGTTCGTCATCTTACCAACCTACCCTGTGGAATCATTGTGGTCTCTAGAATGAATTTTCGCTCTGCATTGGAGTGTGTACAGATTTGATACTTCCAGGCAGACCAAAACTGTATGCTGTATGCTGTACCAAAATCAGCACACACACTGCTGCAGAGTGAAAATTCATTCTGGAAACAATCCACTAGGCTGTTGCTGTACCTTATCTCCACAGTATCCTTTCTTCTAGGAGTGCTAGTTCCAAGAGGTTTGCAGAACTTCTTTGTTGTTTGCAAGGTGGGAGATGGGGTAATGGCAGAAGTACAGCTTTGGGACAGGTTGTGAGTCGTGCCTGGGTAGCTCAGTCGGTAGAGCACTTACCCATGAATGGCAAAGCTGCCAGACTTGAGTCTCGGTCTGGCCCACAGTTTTTAATCTGCCAAGAAGTCTTATTTTGGTCTGCTAAACATTGTTTGCAATAATGTAGTTGGTTGCACAAGGAAAACGAACTTGAAGACAGTATTGTATAAAGGAAGCTGGAAGTAGAGGATGACAAGATAGGAGATACGATAGAAGAATTTGACAAAACTCGTAAAGACCTAAGTTGAAAAAGTGAAAAGGTGGCCTTCCCTAACGGTCAATTAGATCCTTAGGCAAACATACTATGAAAAACTTTTCCACCTGGTGTGCATGATATAAGACAGTCAAAATATGAGCAGACTTCAAGAAGACTGTAATAATACTAAATCCAAAGATGACCGGTGACGATGAGTATTATTATTACTTAACTGTCATGTAATAAGTAACAGTTTTTAAGAAATTGTCAATAGTTATTTATATTAGAATGGAGGGACTGGTAGAATCCACCTTCAGGGGAATCTGTTGGATTCTGGAGAAAAGTTGGAACATATGAGGAAATACTGACCATATGACCTATCTTAGGAGATAGGGTAAAGAAAGCTTACTACGCATATAAAGCAGTTTTAGATTTAGAGAAAGCTTTTGACAATATTAACTGGAACATTCACTTTGAAATTGTGAAGGTAGCAGAGATAAAAATGCATTGAGGAAAAGTTTCTCTACAAGTTGTTCAGAAAGCAGATTGGAGTCAAAGAGCATGAACAGGATATAGTAGCTGAGAAGGGAGTGATACAGGGCTGTAGCCTCTCCCCAATCTTGTTCTGTCTCTGCATTCAGCAAGTTGTGCAGGAAATCAAGGAAACACTTGGATTGGAAAATAAAAGTTTGTGGAGAAAAACAAATTTTTTTTTAGGTTTGCCACGACATTTTAATAATGTGAAATACAGTGAAAGAATTCAGTTGAATGGAGTGGGTAATGTTTTGAAAAGAAGTTGTAAGATGAATATCAACAAAACTGAGGTAGAGAGTTGGATCAGGGTGACTGTATTTCACATCATCATTTCATTATCAAATCTTCTACTAAGTACAGTTTTTCTCTAGACAACATGCAGTCTGCATTTCTCGTCAATTTTTCTTGAATGAGTGGTCCAAAAAGATACCAAAATTTCTTAATTTGGAATTCTTTCATTACAGACACAGGAAAATATTTTAAGTACAGTATTTACTAAATAAAATAAGGAAAAAGAAAAAAGAAAGTGATATTCTTTCCATTTGATCTTGTCATGGTGTATCATCGTCCACTGAATTTGGGTTGCCATCCTGCTATTCAATATTGATGGGAGGATGACTGATTTTTTTCACCCCAAAGCTTGGATAATTGATATACTGTTCAAAATATTCTTTAAACTTCCCTATCCCTTTCATACACATACTGCAATGTCCATGGGTTTGAGGAGTCTTTTCTACACCTGTTCTGACCAATACTTGTCGTTCATTTGGTCCATATTTGGGTCTGTTGCAGTCACCTCTACCAGTTTGATTCTCAGCTGGTTGCTGTCGTACTTGAGTTCCCAGTGGATCTAATTTCTAATGTTTTTTAGCAGCCTTTTTAAGTTTTATAATATCTTCTTGTATACAGTTTCTCCTTTCCATCACCTTTTGTGTACTCATTCGGATTACGTTCCAGTTCGTATAATTTATTTTTTGTGAGTGTACTCTGCTACTCTCTTCAGTGCAGTTTAATACTGTTTCAGACACACCCGATTTCATATGCATACAGCTGCCTGGTACCAGCGTACTTGTGTTTTGCAGGAATGGGGCTCTCATTAATGTCCAGTCATCTTAATTGCATTTTCCTTTATTCCCTTAAATCACTGTAAGCAAACGGGACACAACCAGTGTCCTTCCCCTTGCGTGCCCAGTGTCAATTGTGTTTCGTCTTTAATGGTACCGTTGCCAGTGTGATGATGTCTAAAACCAACCTTTCTCACACCCCAATTCTGCCCCTCTTATGTCCCACACACACCTGTATTTGTGGGACAGATTTGATGGTGGACAGTTCCATTGCACTATTCATTGTAGCCTGTGGTCACACTGAAAGGAAAGCTGATACATAAGGCTTATGAAATTCTATTAGGTGACCAAGCCTACTCAGCAGCACAGAAGCGTTGCGAGCAAGTAATTGATTTTTCCGAGGTAATACTATCCCATCGATAGTCAGTCATATTATTTTGTCCAGCCACCTTATGTATTGTTTGTTCCCTAGGATTCTAAATCCTAAGATACAGATGCTATGCATCACAATGTTTATTTTTGCTGTGTGTATACATTGAGGTGAAAACGCACATTTCATTTTTGTTTATGACAAAATATTGGCTCATTTAGCAGATAACAGCCAATGATTGTGTGGGATTTCACAGAAGCATGCTATTACAATTGCAAGAGAGTAACATAGTAACCCCCACTCCCCAACTCTGTCTTGAGGAAGGAGCTATTAGTCCGGAAAGCTAAGAAGTTTACCACTTTTATTACTTTTGTATGTGTCAGTAATGAGTACTAGACATTTCATCCCCTCAAGATAAGTACTGGTAGGGAATTCTATCTCATAAATCATGAACCTTCTGCATACTAATCTAAAAAAGTATCACAGTATACCAAGGAGGGTACCACAAAGCAAAATGTGTTGTTGGACACAGTACACATACAGAAACAAAAGTTATCACATACAAAAACGTAGTAATGGAAAAAGAATAATTGTTTACAGAACAATGTAATGAAAGAAACTCTTGCTTCAAGTGTGTTAGTAACAAATTATGTAACTTACTAAAATATTTTTTTTTTCGTTTTCCCCAAATGTAGTGCTTATTTGTAATTATGCTCATTTCAATCCAAATCACTGCAATTTTTCATACTTTTTCCATTTTCTTAACTTCATGATCATTGCGCGCACACACACACACACACACACACACACACACACACACAAAAACACTTGCCACATTTTGTTTTACGCTCCTTGTCTTTTTTTTCTAGGACACAGCTTGAAGTGTCCAACACTGGCAGTCCCTTGCAGTGGTTTCATTGAATTTGATAGCTGTGTCACCAGGGTTAAATCTTCACCAAAAATAGTTCCTTCATTGTCATCCATGTGGGCATTACATTCAGCTTCTGCTTTCTGTACCTCACGTGTGGCTGTGTAAGTTCTTGTTCTGTATCTAACAAAAATTTTCTCCTTCTGTCATGTGCAAAAGCCTTCCAGTCGGGATTTTTCGTCTTCCAAATAATGTAGGCGTTCACGGCTGCTGTATTAGTCATGTTCAAGAATAAATGGCGATCACTTTGTAATCCTGTTGCATGAATACTCATTTATAATTTTTTGCATTGTATCAACAGAATCTTTGGCTTTATTGTAGTGTGGAATAATATCTGGTTTGAACCACTCCATGCCGCAGTTGTTGTCATGATGTTCAGAACTCAAAATGATTACTGCCCTGTTATTATTAGGCAAGTATGATACTAAGATTAGATTTACATTGAATGCAAACAAAGATTAAAAGTGTGGTTGAAGTGGCATTGGTTGAAGTTCAGATGGGATTTCAGGCTCTATTTTTTCTGAGCGTACAAGTCAGAGTTGTTTGAAGGCTCCTGTGCAACTGGAACACTTGTAGAAAGAAAAGTTGTCCAATTGCAGTAGTGTATCTAGTTCCTTGCACCTTGATTCTATTGTGTAGATCCTTCATTCCCTGTGTATATCTGCAAGTTCAAAGAGTGCGAAGATTCAGCTTCTCACGTGGCTGAAGTTTCTATGTAGTGCTAGCTGTTTGGACTTCATGTAAACCCTAAACAGGCATTTCCCATTAAAAGCTACCAGCTCGTACTCTCTCAAATGACTACTTGTATAATACTGTCCCAGCATTCCTGTGCAGAAGTTGTAAATATTTCTCTAGATGCACAAAATTTGTCCATTCCTCTTTTTTCCTCTCTAATGGTCCTGTTGTCAAATATGATGAGAAAAAGAAGTTCAGAAAACCTATTTCTTGAACATGAAGTTTGGATTATTTTCCTTTGATACATGTGGTCCATGGACCATAACATAGAAAGTTAGTCTGTTTTTAGCTTTTAATGCTCCCATAGTTACAAGAAGCCCTATGAAACTTTTGGGATCCACATACATCCTTTAGGTGGATGAGTCGCATTCCATAAATTATAAACTGTCTCTGGGTTGTGGTATGTATATTATACAACTTTTTAGAACGTTGACAACTATTTTAGATATAATGAACTACTTGAAAGTCCCCATTGTCAAATATACACTTCCAGAAGTCATCGTGAGACCTCTGGAATTAGACAAAATACCCTCTTTCTGATTCTTTCTTCTTTGTTAGTACATTGATTGCCAGATCATTCCATTTCTGCTAGTATATGTAGGTCTCTTTGATGTTTGAATCTCGTTAATCATTTTTTTGTTGGCCCTTCCTTCAATAACATCTTCAGCTATGTCCATTTCTTCCAGATTGTCTTCTATTTCTGAACACACAGACACCAAATCACTCTCTCCTGGTTCTGCTTCTGTTATTTGCATTACTACTTCTAGATCTCATTCATTGTGTAAACCATGTTTTTTCTCTAACTTAGCTTTTTTGACATGTTTGTTTCACAACAAAGTGTTCTGATAATTACACACAATAATTCATTAAAAGTTAAACGTTCATTTCACACTTACACCAACTAACTTTCTACACTGTGCATTTATACATGTGTGTTTTCTAGTCACATGGAATCCCAAGCGGGGTACGAAAGGACCCCAGTAAACATTTAATTTATTATTTATTATGTAAATAAATTTATTTTTAAAAATTCAACAGTGGCAGTATTTAGTGGGAACAGTTTAACACTTTGGGGACAAAGCTGGAGCATACCACAGGCCTTAACCTTGTGTTAAAAAGACCACGTCCGAGTTTAGGTTGGACCTTGAAGAGAGGTACGAAAAATGCTAAATGTGTGAGAGAAAGTGGTGGGACAGTATGGATTGAAACTGAATGCAAAGAAGTGTGAAATGATTGTGATAATGAGGAATGAGAGACAAGAAGCGACAGATATAAGGGGCAAGTACGAAAGAAATTGAAAAGTTTCAGGTACCTGGGGACCATAAAAGAAGGGAAAAAAGAAAAGAAAAGAAAAGAAAAGAAAAGAAAAGAGAAGGGGAAAAAAGTCATCGGAAATATGTAATGCACATCCAAGCTTATCATGTCATCTATTATTTAAAAACAGTATGTGCAGTTGTGAGGTGATAATCTTGGTAACCTCAAACCAATGTTATTCAGGGAAAGTCATTTTGATCATTCATGTAGCATAAGAAATAGAGTTTATTTTATGGTTCCAGCTCATTGGTTAAAATTATAGGCTCAGGATCCCAGTATATGGCAGCGAGAACATTCTGAGCATGAAACTTGATCTACTGCAAGAGATACTCTTATATGATACTCTGACACAGAAGTGTCACTATTTGGAAGAAGAGCTCGTGAAGGACACACTATTAATATAAGCAGAATGCCGTTAATATTAACTTTATTATGTAGATATAACTGTTTATCTTTCCCAGGACAAAATTATTTACTTTCGAGTACTGCTCCATATGATATATATAATTTTAGATAAGTAAATTATATTACCAAATTTTGACATGTCTCACGATGTTCAAAATTAGTAAACATATGTTGCAAGATCAATAAATCTCTATTCACTATCGATGGAAGCTGCCGGTACAAATATTTCTTGACTGTGCCTCATATTTCACAGCAATCTTCTGGCACTTCGACAAACAGCTCTCAAATACATTCAGAGTTGGAATCGAGAGAGGAAAAACAGAAGAAAAGGATGGAAAGGAGCAATGAATGTCAGGCACAAATTACAATGATGAATGGAGGTGAAGAAAATTTTAGTATTCCAGTTGTTGGTGCCAATGAAAATTCCACGCAGGAGGTAGATAACCATTCCTGTAAATTTACTTTGTTATTTGGATAAGTAAATCTTATCTGCCTGTTTATAAAAAAAGACTGTAATTTCATGTCTCTGTAATTACAAGTCTCTGTAATATAAAAGATTGGGCCAGGAAAGGATATGGAGGCAGGATGACATTACGTGTGTTGAAGGAAAGGAAAAATTTCCCGAAACATATGTTAGGAAAGAAGTAAAAGTGCAGGTAAAAAATCTGAAATGTATAGTAGTTCTTTCCCTCCAGTAGTCTACAGTTTCTTCATTCCAAACACTCTATTTCGCGCTGCATGAAATGTGTTTTCATCATTCATGTACAATTTCCCACTTTTGTCAGGCATTGCTCAGAACGCAATCGTCTCCATCTTCTCCAGTCTCTTTGTCACTTCTCTTATCTAGTCTTCCTTTCTTCCGCTCCTTACAGCAACTTGGTCCCTCTGCCTCTCTCACTTCATCATTGTCTCCTCCATCTTCCTACTGTATTTGAGAATAGGAAGTGCAGTATAATTTTACTTATCTTTCGGAGAATTGTTCAATTGTAGTTATTACATTAGATGCTTTTTGCATACCACAAATGGAACTGGTGGTATTTTTTAAAATTCATTTCAACTTCAATTTTTATTGATTTATTAACTTATTTACAATTATCGGTCTTATTCACATAACATTTGACTCAGTGAAGCTCTGCGGTGGTACAGCAACTTACTGTATTTACCAATTATGAGATAAGGTTTTTTTCCCAAATTCACCATTTGAAAAATGTGGGGTTGTCTTATATTTGTTGATTACGCAATTGCTGCTGAGGTCAACATTTTTACATTGTTTAATAGATTAATACAGTGATCGTCTTACATTTACAGCAGAAGCTTTGGTATTGAAGCATCATATAAATTTATTTTGAACTCCAGTAGGCCTTAGCAAACAATACTCTCATTCAAATAGGCTGGAGCTTTCCAGATATGCTGAAGTGCTCGATGCAGTATTGACCAATCGCGTGACATTCAACTTGCTGCACTAGCTGAAGGGATACGCGAGAAACTATGTACTAGCGACTAAAACAGTCTAAAGCTCTGCTTAAAAATTGACTATTCTATGTAAAACTAGAAGAAATAACATTAAATTGTATCAACTTTCAAACTTTTGTTAATAATAGTTCTCAAACATATGGATACCGTATACATACATTTATACTGTTTTTTAAGTATAGGTAACATTGAAAGGCAAAAATCTTCCTCTAAAACCATCACTTGATGCTCTACCCGTCTCAATATTTTATTTGTTTATAAGAAACTAATGATTTGCTACATGGGTTGCAAATGAGATATTTGGTCACTGTTCGTGTATTAGAATACTGGAGAAAACATTAGCAGCTTTTAATCAGCTTTGGAACAAGTTGATAAGATGAGAAAGAAAATTTATCTCGAATTAAATGTCTAAAAAAACAAAATAACTCTTAACTGACTGTTAAACTGACTGCAATTGTTTCTGCAAAAATAAATAACAGCAGGAAGACTGTTTGTGGAGATAGTACCGACAGATTTAACTACATCGTAGGTATGATTAAGTTTGAGAATTGGACTGAATGGTGCTTTCTACCATTTATTTAAGTATTAGTTACTGTTGTTACATATGACCTGCGCCCCAGAAGGCATTGACGTCCACATTTCACTGTTGCTCGAGAACACCACTGTGGGATGTTGGATGGAGCACAGTGACACCAGCTTGGCTGTGAACTAGGATGATGGGAGTGGTGAGCAAGCAGAAATTACATCACGTTGCCAGCCATGAGAATGTACACCGTGAACTTTGGCTTTTAATGAACATCTACCACATTTAAACAGCAGTTTGTCTGAATCCATTTGCACTCAGAATTGAATTGATCGTAAAATTGGAAAAATACTCAACAGCAGCATGCATTTCTGAAGGAGATGTTTAAAGCCTAGATTGGGGCCTGTGGCATACTCCCGTGTTTCGTGCAGCAGTGTTATCGATGCTCACCCTGAGGTGTGATGGGAACAATTGGGGATGTGTCAGCTGCTGGTTCTACACAGCTAGTGACAGAGCAGCAGGCTGATGATATGCTTGGAAGCAAGAGAGAGAGTTACATTCTCACATTAGCACAGAAGTGAAAGTCACTATGTTTTCAGAAAAAAAGCAGCTGTGTTCTCAGGTCCCACCGGAATCACAATCTCGGAAATCACAAAATATTCGGAAGAAACTGCCAAATATTTGTGACAGTGAAGGTATAAGTTTTAACAGCTGCCCTGTTAGGAGGTTGATGACGATGACAACGATGATGAAAAATATTGATACCAAAGATGACAGTCAAAACAAAAAGGGCAGTGAAGATAGAAATTAATACAAACGATTTCTTTTTGTTTATTGGTTTTCTTCTTGCATTATCAGAATGTTGACAATAAGTGTAAAATCGGTATATGTTAACTATTTAGGCAGAAAAGGTTTGTAGTTTTGATTAGTGAGAATATGTTAAATTTTTTTTTCTGCAGGGGCCTCTTAAAAAAGGGGTGGGGGTGGGGGGGTTGTCTTATGTTCAGTGTCATTGTATAATACGGTAAATATGATACCTTTGCTGTGTCACTGCATCACTTAACACTGCTTGCCACAGTAAAGCTCACACCAAAAACTCTCGCATAATTTAATTCAAAGATATAACTGACATACAAAGACTGTGTAATACGATGCTTTATATGATTTGATATATAAGGTTAATTTTTGGTTTAAAACTTTAGTGTACTTGTTGTGGTAATTTGAATGTATAAAAATTGTTTTTTGAAATGTTTCAGTTCCTTATTGTGATTATAAAGAAATCAAAAAATATTAATAGTTTGTTGTAAATGAGACAAGATCACATGTGTGATCTTTATTTATACAACCTGCACTTCAAAAGTAAATCTGTGGTGATTTAAAAATTTTCAGAAATAACATCCTTAATGGATAAAAGTTCTATGAGGCTGAAACAAACATAAATTGAATGATTTTTTATAAGTTTATTTCAGCATCAGAAAAAGCTACACACACAAACTTAATTTTCTGTGTAGTCTTGTGGATGGGAAACACATTTTTGCAAACGAATTGGCAGTTTCTAAATCCTGTTTTCATGGAATGAACTTGGCTGTGACAACAGCTAATTGCAGACGAGCATTTTGTCAGTGATATCATTGTCAAATTTGTGTTCTTCGACTTCTTCCTGTAGAGGTCCAAACTAACAAAAATCACAGGGTGATAAGTCCAGACTGTAGGAAAGATATTCTAGTGTGGTCGTGATAAATTCTTGAATTTATTGTTGAGTTCATGCAGCTGTGTGGGGTTTAGCAGTGCCATGTAGCACGATCACATCCCAGAATGGAAATGCGCGCCTTTTCCGACGATATTCATGTTCTGATTGGTCTAGAAGTTGGCAATAGTATGCAGTATCCAGAGTATGACATTCCTGGAGAAAACCAATGACAAGAACTCATTCAAAATAAAAATAAAAAAAGACTTTTGCAAGAACCTTCCCCGTTTTTGCCGGCATCAGTGAGTGGCATTCTCAACTGTTTCTTATCCTCGTAACAACTGTTTGTACCACATGTACACTTGAGTCTTTCTCAGGGTTTGTTCTCCAACTGTACAGCAAGTCTTTACAAATTTCAGAAAGTTGTGCCCCCTCTGTTCTGAGAAACTGAATTATTATGTTTTTATATATCCATCCATGTGATTGACGGTCTGCAGGGCTTCAGCCATTCACTTACATAATACAATGAAACACCTGCAGCCATTGTTTTGATGTTATTTTAGTTTAACCAGTTTTGGAGATTAATATACAATCTTCAGGCCTGTATGCATAACAGTAATGATAGCATAAACTTACCAACCATACAAATACAAAGACAGATTAAAAACAGAATAAAAATAAAGGACAATACTACATAAGTGACTTTACTGTAATCATTTGATAAAAACAATTAGATACATCATCTAAAATAGAATGACATGTAGGATACTATAGCAAATTTCCACTCTATACGTTGTACAAATGTACTGTTTACTAATAAAATCATTAATTAAATATTCCATGATAAAAAATTGATCAGTTAGATGATACACTAAACTGCAAAATCCTGAACTAACCTATCAAACTACAAAAATAACTGTAGAGAATGATAGATGTATGAAAGAAACTACATCAGAAATAAGTAAACCAAAGAAATATGCATCCGTCTGCAAGTAGTCCTTGCAAAACCACAGATTCAACAAAATCAAAGTGTCAATATAGGTAAAGCTATCAAAATGACAATTTGAGTGTATCTATGTGTCAAATCGAATTTAAAAAGTTCTGAGGTGCAAACTATAGAGAGGCATACATACGTCTCGTGCATAAAATGAGGGTCCAAAGCATGTCAAAAGACCAAATGTAGAAAACTATCTTATGTCAAACGAAAACTACAATGTAACTCGTGTAAATGTCAGAAACTAATAATATACAGCCACATAAAAAACAATATCTGCAGATCATATGCTAAGTTATTAGTAATATCAAAGTTGATAAAACTTCATATGTATCCATCGTTGTACTGAAGGATTAGGTGCAGATGAAAAATTGTATTATGTCTAATAGGTTGGTGTAATCCAGTAACCGGACCCGTCCAGACAAAGCGGTTAACAACCACAAAATACAATATATATATATCACCTAACCATATACCCTGCATCGAATATAGTCAAATACGGCCTTAGTCTGGATAGGACCAGTTAGTGAATTACATATACTTTTTAGGTTTAATACAATTCTTCATCTGTATGTGATTCTTCAGTACAGCGTTGGATACATTATGGAGTTCTTTTGCCTCTGATATTACTGATAACTTAGCATGTGATCTACTGATACTATGTGTTATGTGCATGTATATTACTATTTTCTGACATTTACACGAGTTAGATAGTAGTTCTCGTTTGATATTTGTCTTATGGCAGTAAATTATATATGGATGCGTTCACATATAAATGTTCTTCACCCTGATACATCTTGTGGGTTTCTCATGTATTCTTTATATGTTATAACATAGGCGGTTTTCTACATTTTGTCTTTTGACACATTTTGGACATTCATTTCATCCACATGACATAAGCTTGCCCCTCTACGGTTTGCACAGCAGTTTCTTATAACTTTGATATGATATGTAGATACTGTTGTTGCTGTCCTTTTGAAAGGACCACTTGCACACAAAGCTGTATATGCCGCTCGTCCTGAACATTAACTTGGGCTTTCTATATTTTGTGTGTGGCATGACATAGGTGCTTTCCTACATTCTGTCTTTTGACACATTCTTGGAAATTCATTTTATGCATATGACATAAATATGCACATATACAGCTTTGACCTGAGCATTTTATGATTTCGAAGTTACGTGTATATTTATACTGTCATTTTCATAGCTTTACCTGTATTTGACACAGGGGTATTTTTGTTACTGTCCTTTTGCAAGACCTACTTGCACATAGATGCATATCCCTTTTGTTTACTTATTTCTGATGTTATTGTTTCTTTCATACATAAGTTATTTTCTACAGCTATTTTTGTAGTTCAGTAGGTTACTTCAGGATTTTGCAGTTTAGTGTATCATCTAACTGACCAATTTTCAATCATGGAATATTTCATTAATGATTTTATTAATAAATAGTACATTTGTGTAACATACAGAGTAGAATTTTTTTATGGTACACTATATATAATTCAAAAAACAAAGATGATGTAACTTACCAAACGAAAGCGTTGGTATGTTGATAGAGACACAAACAAACACAAACACACACACAAAATTCAAGCTTTCGCAACCCACGGTTGCTTCATCGGGAAAGAGGGAAGGAGAGGGAAAGCTGAAAGGATGTGGGTTTTAAGGGAGAGGGTAAGGAGTCATTCCAATCCAGGGAGAGGAAAGACTTACCTTAGGGGGGAAAAAACGGACAGGTATACACTCGCGCGCGCACACACACACACACACACACACACACACACACACACACACACACACACACACACACACACACACACACCCATCCGCACATATACAGACACAAGCAGACATATGTGAAGGCAAAGAGTTATATATAAAATTCTGTTCGCAGCTCGTGGTCTTGCGGTAGCGTTCTCGCTTCTCATGCATGGGGTCCCAAGTTTGATTGCCAGAGGGGTCAGGGATTTTCCCTGCCTCGAGATGACTGGGTGGTGTTTTGTCATCTTTCTCATTAACATTCATCCCCATTACAGTTGGAGGAAGGCAATGGCAAACCACCTCCTCTAGAACCTTGCCTAGTCGGCAGCGCGGGTCTCCTGCATCGTCCCCTATGCTCCTCAGAGTTGTTGTTGTTGTTGTGGTCTTCAGTCCTAAGACTGGTTTGATGCAGCTCTCCATGCTACTCTATCCTGTGCAAGCTTTTTCATCTCCCAGTACCTACTGCAACCTACATCCTTCTGAATCTGCTTAGTGTATTCATCTCTTGGTCTCCCTCTACGATTTTTACCCTCCATGTTGCCCTCCAATACTAAATTGGTGATCCCTTGATGCCTCAGAACATGTCCTACCAACCGATCCCTTCTTCTGGTCAAGTTGTGCCACAAACTTCTCTTCTCCCCAATCCTATTCAATACTTCCTCATTAGTTATGTGATCTACCCATCTAATCTTCAGCATTCTTCTGTAACACCACATTTCAAAAGCTTCTATTTTCTTCTTGTCCAAACTATTTATTGTCCATGTTTCACTTCCATACATGGCTACACTCCATACGAATACTTTCAGAAATGACTTCCTGACACTTAAATCAATACTGGATGTTAACAAATTTCTCTTCTTCAGAAACGCTTTCCTTGCCATTGCCAGCCTACATTTTATATCCTCTCTACTTCGACCATCATCAGTTATTTTGCTCCCCAAATAGCAAAACTCCTTTACTACTTTAAGTGCCTCATTTCCTAATCTAATTCCCTCAGCATCACTCGACTTAATTAGATTACACTCCATTATCCTTGTTTTGCTTTTGTTGATGTTCATCTTATATCCTCCTTTCAAGACACTGTCCATTCCATTCAACTGCTCTTCCAAGTCCTTTGTTGTCCCTGACAGAATTACAATGTCATCGGCGAACCTCAAAGTTTTTATTTCTTCTCCATGAATTTTAATACCTACTCCTAATTTTTCTTTTGTTTCCTATACTGCTTGGTCAATATACAGATTGAACAACATCGGGGAGAGGCTACAACCCTGTCTTACTCCCTTCCCAACCACTGCTTCCCTTTCATGTCCCTCGACTCTTATAACTGCCATCTGGTTTCTGTACAAATAGTAAATAGCCTTTCGCTCTCTGTATTTTACCCCTGCCACCTTTAGAATTTGAAAGAGAGTATTCCAGTCAACATTGTCAAAAGCTTTCTCTAAGTCTACAAATGCTAGAAACGTAGGTTTGCCTTTCCTTAATCTTTCTTCTAAGATAAGTCGTAAGGTCAGTATTGCCTCACGTGTTCCAGTGTTTCTACGGAATCCAAACTGATCTTCCCCGAGTTTGGCTTCTACTAGTTTTTCCATTCGTCTGTAAAGAATTCGTGTTAGTATTTTGCAGCTGTGACTTATTAAGCTGATAGTTCGGTAATTTTCACATCTGTCAACACCTGCTTTCTTTGGGATTGGAATTATTATATTCTTCTTGAAGTCTGAGGGTATTTCGCCTGTTTCATACATCTTGCTCACCAGATGGTAGAGTTTTGTCAGGACTGGCCCTCCCAAGGCCGTCAGTAGTTCCAATGGAATATTGTCTACTCCGGGGGCCTTGTTTCGACTCAGGTCTTTCAGTGCTCTGTCAAACTCTTCACACAGTATCATATCTCCCATTTCATCTTCATCTACATCCTCTTCCATTTCCATAATATTGTCCTCAAGTACATCGCCCTTGTATAGACCCTCTATATACTCCTTCCACCTTTCTGCTTTCCCTTCTTTGCTTAGAACTGGGTTTCCATCTGAGCTCTTGATATTCATACAAGTCGTTCTCTTATCTCCAAAGGTCTCTTTAATTTTCCTGTAGGCGGTATCTATCTTACCCCTAGTGAGATAGGCCTCTACATCCTTACATTTGTCCTGTAGCCATCCCTGCTTCGCCATTTTGCACTTCCTGTCGATCTCATTTTTGAGACGTTTGTATTCCTTTTTGCCTGTTTCACTTACTGCTTTTTTATATTTTCTCCTTTCATCAATTAAATTCAGTATTTCTTCTGTTACCCAAGGATTTCTACTAGCCCTCGTCTTTTTACCTACTTGATCCTCTGCTACCTTCACTACTTCATCCCTCAAAGCTACCCATTCTTCTTCTACTGTATTTATTTCCCCCATTCCTGTCAATTGCTCCCTTATGCTCTCCCTGAATCTCTGTACAACCTCTGGTTTAGTCAGTTTATCCAGGTCCCAGCTCCTTAAATTCCCACCTTTTTGCAGTTTCTTCAGTTTTAATCTACAGGTCATAACCAATAGATTGTGGTCAGAGTCCACATCTGCCCCTGGAAATGTCTTACAATTTAAAACCTGGTTCCTAAATCTCTGTCTTACCATTATATAATCTATCTGATACCTTTTAGTATCTCCAGGGTTCTTCCATGTATACAACCTTCTTTCATGATTCTTAAACCAAGTGTTAGTTATGATTATGTTGTGCTCTGTGCAAAATTCTACAAGGCGGCTTCCTCTTTCATTTCTGTCCCCCAATCCATATTCACCTACTATGTTTCCTTCTCTCCCTTTTCCTACACTCGAATTCCAGTCACCCATGACTATTAAATTTTCGTCTCCCTTCACAATCTGAATAATTTCTTTTATTTCATCATACATTTCTTCAATTTCTTCGTCATCTGCAGAGCTAGTTGGCATATAAACTTGTACTACTGTAGTAGGTGTGGGCTTCGTATTTATCTTGGCCACAATAATGCGTTCACTATGCTGTTTGTAGTAGCTTACCCGCATTCCTATTTTCCTATTCATTATTAAACCTACTCCTGCATTACCCCTATTTGATTTTGTGTTTATAACCCTGTAGTCACCTGACCAGAAGTCTTGTTCCTCCTGCCACCGAACTTCACTAATTCCCACTATATCTAACTTCAACCAATCCATTTCCCTTTTTAAATTTTCTAACCTACCTGCCTGATTAAGGGATCTGACATTCCACGCTCCGATCCGTAGAACGCCAGTTTTCTTTCTCCTGATAACGACATCCTCTTGAGTAGTCCCCGCCCGGAGATCCGAATGGGGGACTATTTTACCTCCGGAATATTTTACCCAAGAGGACGCCATCATCACGTAATCATACAGTAAAGCTGCATGCCCTCGGGAAAAATTACGGCTGTAGTTTCCCCTTGCTTTCAGCCGTTCGCAGTACCACCACAGCAAGGCCGTTTTGGTTATTGTTACAAGGCCAGATCAGTCAATCATCCAGACTGTTGCCCTTGCAACTACTGAAAAGGCTGCTGCCCCTCTTCAGGAACCACACGTTTGTCTGGCCTCTCAACAGAGACCCCTCCGTTGTGGTTGCACCTACGGTATGGCTATCTGTATCGCTGAGGCACGCAAGCCTCCCCACCAACGGCAAGGTCCATGGTTCATGGGGGGGGCTCCTCAGAGTATGGGACACCATCATCATCACATCATCATCATCATCATCATCATCATCATCATATATAATTCTGTCTCAGGTGAATGACTGGATGTAACTGTTGTTTTTTATCAAATGATAACTTTAAATTTACTTATATAGCATTGTCCTTGATTTTTAATCTGTCTTTGTATTTGATGATACTATCATTACTGTTATGAATATAATAGAGGGAAACATTCCACGTGGGAAAAATATATCTAAAAAGAAAGATGATGAAACTTACCAAACAAAAGCGCTGGCAGGTCGATAGACACACTAACAAACACAAACATACACACATACATGTGTGGATGGATATGTGTGTGTGTGCGAGTGTATACCTGTCCTTTTTTCCCCCTAAGGTAAGTCTTTCCGCTCCCGGGATTGGAATGACTCCTTACCCTCTCCCTTAAAACCCATATCCTTTTGTCTTTCCTTCTCCTTCCCTCTTTCCTGACGAGGCAACCATTGGTTGCGAAAGCTAGAATTTTGTGTGTATGTTTGTGTTTGTTAGTGTGTCTATCGACCTGCCAGCGCTTTTGTTTGGTAAGTTTCATCATCTTTCTTTTTAGATATATCATTACTGTTATGTATACAGGCTTCATGATGGTGTATTAAGTTGCTGAAACTCATTACAATACAGTAAAATAACATAAAAACAATGGCTGCAGATCTTTCATTGTATTACGTTAATTATGATGCTTTGCGCAACAGATGATGGTACCTCATGCTCTGACATTCTGATTCTGACATCACGGCATAACGATGTTCTACCTGTGGAGAACAGTCACTGGAAATGAAAGTAACAATGAGCAGAGATTGCAGTGCTAGGCATTTACAAAAAGGCACATAAAACAATAATTCCAAGACTACAAGAACTCAGAAAGAGAATTCTCTTAGCCTCTCTCACCTCAGTTCTCGAACTTCCTACCTACACGTGGTGCCACTGTTAAGCCAGACAGCTCAGAGGAAGGTTAGATAAATACCTCCAACAGGAAACTGAGTCAGTGGACAGACAGGTTTTGGAAGTCAGTGGAAGGCAATGAAATTTTCGCATGAGAAACTCGTGACTTTGCTCAGTTCTAAAATTATCTGAATCTTCAAGTCCCCCAGTAAGATCTCAAGAGGATTGGACAGGTGGGGGGGATTGAAAGAAGTCATTAGACAAACACCACAGTGCAAATTATCCCTGCACATTGTAAGAAAGATTGTAACATGGAAGGTGTGTGGGCTACTTCAGATGGGAAAATTTGCTTTAGTGGAAAGAGAAACGAGTGCGAAAGGCCTGGATGTTCTCAGGCTTAGTGGGAGTCACTGGAGAGGAAGTGCAGGGAGTAACGACCAAAGCAGAAATGATGTTACAATACTTATTCCTAGAAATCTGAACAACTGTGTTCTCTGTTATAAACCCATTGATGACAGGATCATATCCATCAAATTGAATGCGTCTCTGTGTAAACTCAACAGCATCCATATCTATGCCCCTACTGCTGCAGCATTGGATGAGGAGTTCTGTGAACAACTGGAACAAATCCCTAAGAAATAATAGGCAGTAATTGAAGGAGACTTCTGTGCTAAAATAGGAGATGCTATCCAAGACACACACTTACAATTTGTGGTTGGACCTTACAGTCTATATGAGAGAAGTGACTGAGGCATGTGCTAACTAGATTTCCATGTAATGACTCGTCTTTCTGTAACATTATGCTCGAGAATCACCCAAGATGGCTGTACACTTTACCAGGTGATAGATTTAGAAACCAGATTGGCTCCATGTTGGTGTGAAGACATTGGAAGGCTTCAGTCTTTGACTGTGAGACCTTTCCTGTGGATGACTATGGAAGTGATCACAGCCTACTGTCCATAAAAATGTGGTTAAGCTGAAATCCACCAAGAAGAGCAGAGTAAGACATCTAAAACTAACACACAAGGAAGCTCTTTGGAAATTTGGTGAGCTTGTTAGTCCAGAACTCCACAATGTCAATCTTGATAAGAATGCACCACCATCACAGACACGGGACCAAGTGGAGGAGGTCGTTTCCTCATCACTTCCGACATTAAACCGACCATAAAGTGTAGAACAATCTTGGAGATGACAGTCCACACTACAACTAATTGAAGAGACTAGTAGTCTGAAGACAATTGGTATACACACCACCCACAATCAAGACAGATATAAGAACCCGTGCAGAGTAATACAATAAAATTGTGGAAAGGACGGACTACACTTCATTAACAGATTTTGTGATGCGATAAAACATCATAATCACAGTCAAATGTGTGATCTCTTCAAGAAACTCAACAGCATTACATGGGTGTAGTCGATGAGAATGGCAACACTATTGGAGACAAGAACCTGCAATATTATGCATCAAAATAGAGAACACAACTTAAGAACTATAAATCTCCTGGTCTGGACAGCATATCTAGTGGTATGATTTAAAAAATGGGGAAGAGAAAGCAATCCAACATTTGAAGAAATATAAATACACCGGTCTAGAGAGTATGAGGGTTGTACCAAAAATAAGGTTCCCATATTTTTTACAAATAGAAAACATTGTTATTAATTTATACATAATTGAAAAACTTAAACTTTTGTCTATTTTTCAACATAGTCTCCATTTTTTTCGACACACTTTTGAAGACGGTGCTCCAGCAGCGTTTGTATTCTTAAGTTGAAGAAGTCTTCCGCCAAACCGTTGAGGAAGCATGTGACTTTTGCTTGGACTTCATTGTCGCTCTTGAAGCGTTTGCCACCTGAGTGTTCCTTTAGCTTGAGGAAGAGGTGATATTTGGTGGGGGCTAAGTCCGGGCTGTACGGGGGGGTTGGGGCATAACAGTCACCCCAAATTTCTTCAAAAGCTCCTGTGTTTGACGAGTGATGTGGGGTCGAGCATTGTCATGAAGAAGCACTACTCCCTCCTTCAGTCGTTCCCTCGGCGTTTCTGGATTGCTCGCCGGAGTTTGGTCAGTGTCTCACAATATCTGTCTGAGTTTATTGTCATCCCAGGTTGAGGTGCCTTCGCTTGTGGTGTAATGGTGATTTGACAGGTTTTGCTGTCTCTGATAATATATTTATTTTGTGGGTTGCATATCACCCTGATGTCCTACTGTAGACAAACTGAAGCATATTGTTTATGGTTTCTCCTCACTTCAGTAACAACCTGAAAGCTCAACAATTGCGCAAAATTAATACAGATCAGTACATAAATGTTGACATAATATTCCTTGCTCATTAATATTAATTAGTTGTGTTTCTGTTTGTTAAATTTGTTACATTGTAAATGGAAACATCTTTGTGCAAACTATGTCAGTGTTGTTTCCATACAATAATTAGGAAGTTTCATTTCAGTGTAGTGTCCTTCTGTAGTTAATCTAAATGCTGTGTCTTAGCTGTTCTCTGACATGTTGTTTCTCTCAGGGGTACTAGCCCAGTATGGTGTGTGTGTGTGTGTGTGTGTGTGTGTGTGTGTGTGTTGTGGGGAGGGGGGGGGGGAGAGAGAGAGAGAGAGAGAGAGAGAGAGAGAGAGAGAGAGAGAGAGAGAGAGGAGAGAGAATTTTTACTTCTGGTGGAGATCATATATGTATGCCACTAATAAGTTAAGGATGTGGAAGGCTCAGAACTTTACTTGGTGACTGTGTGATGGCACAAAATGCTGTTTTGTTTACACTTTTTCACCATAAACATTGTTAACTGATTTGTGGTGGTTAATTTTCTTAGACCTATCCACTTTTAGACGGACACTTATTATCTTAGAAACTTTGGTGTTTAATATATTAACTGCTCTTTGCTTAATGAAAACTGCTCCCATTTTGTAGATTCTTCCAAAAGCTGCAGCACAAGCTGACATGAGTGTACTCTATAACAACAAACATCATTATCCAGATCAAGCCTCCAAGTTGCTTAACAAAATTCCGACCAAATTGGAAAGATTAAAGGCAAAAATATGCCAGAATACCAGTGTGAATAAGCTTCAAGATGTTACCTCAAATTTTCTATATGGTGGCGATAGTAATGTGAGGACAAGGCAAAAGGCGAGTGAACTGGGTTAAATTGTGCATGTGCATTGTTTGTTTAAATAGTAATTTTCTTCAGTTAGTTATGCGTAACACCTCGAAAAAGAAATTGAAGTAGTACCTATTATACAACTTTCATTCACATGAAATATTAGACACCTGTTCTAGTGTAGGAGAGCCGGTCGGAGTGGCCGAGCGGTTCTAGGCGCTTCAGTCTGGAGCCGCACGACCGCTACGGTTGCAGGTTCGAATCCTGCCTCGGGCATGGATGTGTGTGATGTCCTTAGGTTGGTTAGATTTAAGTAGTTCTAAGTTCTAGGGGACTGATGACCTCAGCAGTTAAGTCCCATCGTGCTCAGAACCATTTGAACCACTATAGGAGAAAGTTATTTATGTACTGTTGTTGTATGATTGGGAAATTGGAAATGTGAAGTTATATTGCGTGTGCATGTGCATGCATTCACACGTGAATGAGTGTTTGGGAGGGGGTATTCATTGTTGAAAGATGCACGTTTGTGTGGTAATGCTTTTGATGTTGTATAGTTACGTTAGTCAGATGGGTACCCTGAATTATTACTATAAAATTTGATCCAATAGAACCTGCCCTCTACAATGAGCTGGTTTTTAAAAGTACACTAGTCTGTAAAACTTAAGGACAAAAGTAACTGTCATATGATGTATCACTGGCAAGTAAAATAACTCAACAAAACTTGGACAATATACACAGAGAACTGTACAGTGTAGTTAATAAAGTAATTGCAAGAAATGCACAATAAGATGAACAGAAGTGACACTTTTATTCAAAAACAAGAATTACGCTGAAGTCATCACAATTTACATTGGTCGCCTGGAGTTTACAAAGGAGGGACACAGTTTTAATAGGGTGTGTAATCACCACGGACGGCTGTATGTGCTCTGCAATGCGCTCCATGCTGGTAAGGAATTATTGTGGTAGAGCATTCCATTCTTCCACCAGTACGGCTGACAACTGGAGGAAGGACACTGGTGCATATGGACGTGCTGGAAGATGTCTCCTCAACATATCCCACACCCGTTCAATGGGATTTAAGGTAGAGGCAGTCCATTCGACAAATATCCTCTCGTTCCGAGAGTTCCTCCACTTGCGCTGTTCGATGGCGGTCGCGCATTGTCATCCGTAAAAGTGAAGTCGGGGCTGAATCCGTCCCTGAAAAACTGCACGTGGGAATGGAGTACAGTGTCACAGTAATGGTTAAAAGATTTGGAGGTCAGTAAGTCTCCACGCGACATTGTGACTCCCCACACTGGTCACACAGTGACACTAGGACCACCAAAACGATTACGTTCGACAAGGTTCTGGGCTACAGTACGTGCTCCCAGCTCTTGCTGTGTGAGGATACGACTGGCACTGTCGAACGTGATCATTTCGGGGGTTCTGGTATACGGTGTGGGGAGGCACAGTGGTGCACGGTCGTTCTGACCTCCAGATCTTTTAATACAATGCACTCACTGATTAACGTTATTGTGACACTGTGCCCCCTTCTCGTGTGCATATTTACAGGGGGTGCATTCAGCTCTGTCATCGTCTTTATGGATGACAATACACAACTGCATCAATATGCACCGGAGAGGATATTTTGTGAATGGACTGGTCTGCCTGTTCCCGCAACTTAAATTCCACCGAGCTCATACAGGATGCGTCGGGAAGACATATTGCAGAATATCCACAGGCACCGACAATCATCCAGCAGTAGTCAGTCTCATTGGTTGAGGAAAGGAACACTGGAACACACTCCGACGGGAACTGCTTACGACGCGTTGTGGAGCGTGCATGTCTTTTAAAAGTGCCTATCTGCAACATAATGTGTCTTCTTTATGGTAAGTAGCAATCTTACTTTTCCTGCGTTGTTGATATTCTTACCTGGAGTTTCCATTGTTTTCTATAGCTGTAAATTATTTAACAGCTACACTTCTTGGTCATATTTGACACTACTGTCATGAGATACAAACGTGGAGCTGAAGGCAAGTGTGCCTGTGTTCCACAGAGATGCACATCAATCTAAGTGTCATAAAGCTTTCATACTTGACACACACAACATTTGATGTAGATGTACATATTGCAGGCCACTTACAATGGTTATATGCCCATATACCCGTTGGCAATTAAATAGTTTTAAAGTGCAGCTCACAGCGTAAAGCAAGACGTCTTTTATCGAATATGTATGGGTTTGGGCAAAAGTCATTACCCATTGTACCTGTTGAAAACATTAAGGTAATCTCATTTTTCTGTAATAACACCAAGGTGCACTGCTATTTTTTGTTTGAAAATTATTGATACAAACACCAGAACACACTGCTGTTAAATCGGACATCTCTGACATTGTTTGTTGTTGATTCTTACGTGTTGTGAAGATGTTTTCTGATGAAGAAAAGAGTTTTTGCTTTGGAAACGTAGTACTAAGGTGGTTATAATTTAATAATAAATGAGCATAATAATAATTTCAACACTGTTTCATCCACACAGAAGGCTGTCTGCAGATTGTGGAAACATTTTGAGAAAAGTGGATGTGCAGCGGGTTGTCACAGATCAGGCACGCCATCAATAAGTGATGAAACTAAGCTTAAAGTTTTAGAAGCAGTTATACAGAACCCTAAAAAGTCTGCTCAGAAGCTCTGTCTTAAACACAATATTTTTACAACTTTTGTGTGGAGATTTCTACATAAGGCGAAATTCAAACATTACAGACCTCATCTCATAGACGGGCTATTGGAAGACTATCCTGATGGGTAGTGACTTTTGGCCCACCCTGCAAAAGCTGCGTAGCACCCACCTTACAAGATTTTCATATTGCTGTGCAAACTGATGCATGCCTCACATACGATTTTTATTTTATGCAATCATATATACAGGGTTATTACAAATGATTGAAGCGATTTCACAGCTCTACAATAACTTTATTATTTGAGATATTTTCACAATGCTTTGCACACACATACAAAAACTCAAAAAGTTTTTTTAGGCATTCACAAATGTTCGATATGTGCCCCTTTAGTGATTCGGCAGACATCAAGCCGATAATCAGGTTCCTCCCACACTCGGCGCAGCATGTCCCCATCAATGAGTTCGAAAGCATCGTTGATGCGAGCTCGCAGTTCTGGTACGTTTCTTGGTAGAGGAGGTTTAAACACTGAGTCTTTCACATAACCCCACAGAAAGAAATCGCATGGGGTTAAGTCGGGAGAGCGTGGAGGCCATGACATGAATTGCTGATCATGATCTCCACCACGACCGATCCATCGGTTTTCCAATCTCCTGTTTAAGAAATGTCGAACATCATGATGGAAGTGCGGTGGAGCACCATCCTGTTGAAAGATGAAGTCGGCGCTGTCGGTCTCCAGTTCTGGCATGAGCCAATTCTCCGCGGGCTACGCGTGAAACTTGCCCGCACGCGTTCAACCGTTTCTTCGCTCACTGCAGGCCGACCCGTTGATTTCCCCTTACAGAGGCATCCAGAAGCTTTAAACTGGGCATACCATCGCCGAATGGAGTTAGCAGTTGGTGGATCTTTGTTGAACTTCGTCCTGAAGTGTCGTTGCACTGTTATGACTGACTGATGTGAGTGCATTTCAAACACGACATACGCTTTCTCGGCTCCTGTCGCCATTTTGTCTCACTGCGCTCTCGAGCGCTCTGACAGCAGAAACCTGAAGTGCGGCTTCAGCTGAACAAAACTTTGAGTTTTTCTACGTATCTGTAGTGTGTCGTGACCATATGTCAATGAATGGAGCTACAGTGAATTTATGAAATCGCTGCAATCATTTGTAATAGCCCTGTAGATGACGTCTATGTATTGAAGTCATTGGCTTATCAATTCATAGAAAATTAAGCCAAGCACTAAAACTCCAATCTTCCCTATTCAAAGATGAATACAATGGTCCCTTCGCGATGTGTGAGATGCGAGTCCGCTCTTGTCATAGGTTCCAGGCACTGCCCGTGGTGGCAGCCAGGTAAAGTGTGAAACACTGCAGCACCTTATTAATTTGCTTAATACAAAGGCAAAGGAAATCTTCCTCATTTTATTAAATAACATCTCAGATAGGACCATATCCCAACACTCGCAAGTATAAGGTATTAATTACTTTTATTAATCTAGGTGAAGAGCATACATGCTTGAGTAGCTTTTGTAGCAGAACATCCACTTCAATATGCATAGTGTCCCTCCAAAAGAACATTGCCTTCCCTTCAGGGATTCCCAATAGAGTTCCCAAAACATCTCCATAATACTAGTGTGTTGTTTGAACCTACTGGTAACAAATCTAGCAGCGTGCCTCTGAATTGCATTGATGTCTTCCTTCAGTACGGCCTGGTGTGGATCACAAACACTCCAGCAGTATGCAAGAATAGGTCGCACTAGCATCCTGTATTTCATCATCTTTACAGATGAACCATGCTTTCCCTATATTCTCCCAATAAACCGAAGTCGATCAATAGCCTTCCGTACCACAGTCTTCATATGCTTGTTCCATTTCATATTGCTCTGCAACATTGCGCCCAAATATTTAAATGATGTAACTGTATCAAGCAGGGCACTACTAATGTTGTATCCCAACATTGTGGGTTTGTTTTTCCTACTCATCCACATTAACTTCCATTTTTCTGCATTTAGAACCAGCTGCAATTCATCACACTATCTAGAACTTTGTCTAAGTCATCTTGTACACTCCTACAGTCACTCTTCTTTGACACCTTCCTGTGCACCACAGCATTGTCAGCAAACAACCAGAGATTGCTGCCCACGCTATCTGCCAGATTGTATGTATATAGAAAATAATAATGGTCCTATCGCACTTTCTTGGGGCATTCCTGCAGTATGCTTGTCTCTGATGCACACTTGCCATTGAGACCAATGTACTATGTTCTATTACTTAAGAAGTCTTCAAGTTGCTCACATATCCGTGCACGTGTTCCTACGTTAACAGTCTTCAGTGGGCCAATGTGTCAAATGCTTTTCAAAAATCTAAAAATATGGAATCTGCCTGTTGTGTTTATCTAGAGATTGCAGTATATCATGTGAGAAGAGGGCAAACTGAGTTTGACATGGGCAGTGCTTCCTAAAATTATGCTGATTCATGGACATAAGCTTTTCGATCTAAAGGAAATTTGTGATACTTGAACTCAGAATATGTAGTGATCTTATTATTAATTGATAACCCACGCAAATTAGTATGTTATGAGCCCACAACAGACAAGATACATTAAGGAGACTATAAGTTGGCCTCTGGACATTAAAAATTGGCACTATTCGGAACACTTTGTATAGACCATTCCCTGTTTCATATTGTTGCCACACTTAGCGATGCCAAACTTGTAACACTATAATTGCCTGAAGAAGTATTGTTTTGTTCTCTGTGTGAGTGGATGATTCATTAATAACAGTAATTGTATAATTAAACACATTATACAATGTGAGGCATGATCACAGATGTATACTAAATGTTTATCTTGTACTCATTTTGTTGTATTACAAAAGCCTAAATTTAATTTCACATTCCTTCCTACAAATATGTACCACATTTGAAGACAATTTTCTCTATAATGCACATTCACAAATACGTGTTACTTCACTTCTTGTTGTGGCAGTCGTACAGCTGTCAATGTGTGTGGCATCGCTGTCATCAAAACACCTCAATCTCATCATTCTTCCTCATCCTCTTCTATTGCTGTTCTTTATGTCACTTCGTGGATATCCCTTAGCGATCCTTTTTGCCTTTGTCTTCTTCTCTATCCAGGTAGTTGTCATTTGGCTACCTATCTTCTTCCATTCTTTTGACTTGCCCAAACCATCCTAGCTGTCTTCTTTCTATTCTATATTCCACTGAAGAGCCAAAGAAACTGGTGCACCTACCTAATATGGTGTAGGGCCCCCGAGAGCACACAGAAGTGCTGCAACACGATGTGGCATGGACTCACTAATGTCTGAGATAGTGCTGGAGGGTATTGACACCATGAATCCTGCAGGGCTGTCCATAAATCTGTAAGAGTATGCGTGGAGTTTTCTTCTGAACAGCACATTGCAAGGCATCCCAGATATGCTCAATAATGTTCATGTCTGGGTAGTTTGGTAGCCGGCAGAAGTGTTTAAACTCAGAAGAGTATTCCTGGAGCCACTCTGTAGCAATTCTGGATGCGTGGGGTTTCACATTGTCCTGCTGGAATTTCCCAAGTCCGTCAGAATGCACAATGGACATGAATGGATGCTGGTGATCAGGCAGGATGCTTAGGTATGTGTCACCTGTCAGAATCGTATCTAGATGTATCAGGGGTTCAGAATCGTATCTAGATGTATCAGGGGTCCCATATCACTGTAACTGCATACGCCCCATACAATTACAGAGCCTCCACCAACGTGAACAGCCCCTGCTGCCATGCAAGGTGCATGGATTCATGAGGTTGTGTCCATAGCTGTACACATCCATCTGCTCGACACAATTTGAAGTGAGACTTGCTGACCAGGCAACATGTTTCCAGTCATCAAGAGTCCGATATTGGTGATGACGGGCCCAGCTGAGATGTAAAGCTTTGTGTCATGCAGTCATTGAGGGTACACAACTGGTCCTTCAGTTCTAAAAGCCCATATCGATGATGTTGCATTGAGTGGTTTGCACACTGACACTTATTGATGGCCCAGCATTGAAATCTGCAGCAATATGCGGAAGAGTTGCACTTCTGTCACATTGAATGATTCTCTTCAGTTGTCGTTGGTCCCGTTCTTTTTCCAGCCACAGCGTCCTCGGAGATTTGGTGTTTTACCGGAGTCCTGATATTCACGGTACATTCATGAAATGGTCGTACGGGAAAATCCCCACTTCGTCACTGCCTCGGAGATGCTGTGTCCAATTGCTCGTGTGTCGACTATAACACCACATTAAAACTCACTCAAATCTTGATAACCTGCCATTGTATCAGCAGTAACTGATCTAACAACTGTGACAGATACTTGTTGTCTTATATAGCCGTATTCTGTGTGCTTACATATCTCTGTATTTGAATATGCAAACCTATACCAGTTTCTTTGGCTCTTCAGTGTATAACAAGTCTGTTCTGTGCCCTATCTGTTATTTCCTTATTTCTTTTATGGTCTTCTCAAGTGGTTCATTTCTAAAACTCTGATCCTCTTTTTACTTTTTTTCTGTGAGTTCCCAACATTCACTCCCAAAACTTTTTATTGGTTCTATGATGCATATATATTTAATCACATTTTAACCTTAAATCTTAGTTTTGAGAACCAAAGTGTAGGATTTAATTTTGGGGTAGCTGCTCTTCCCTGCATGATCCATTGTTTGGTATTTAGGCCTCATTTTCCATGATGTGATAGGATACTACCTGGGTACTGAAACTCTTCAGCCATTGTAATTTGATGACCGTCAGTGTCCAAGTTACTTCCCTGCTCTCCACAACATGAACATTCCATCTTCTCAGAATTAATTTCCAAACTCTATTTTTTACCTTCTTCCAACCAGCTGCTAAGCAGAAAGATGTATCCTCTTCTTCATTTACAGAGAAGTGCATACATACACTGATTTCCTACTTCATTCCCCAGGCCTATGCACTTTCTACACCTGAGATCCATTGCCTTCTGCACATACTTCTTAAGGAGTGTGGGACACAGCATCTTTGTTTCTGTCCTTTAATTATTCAAAAGGTGTCACTAGAAATTTCTGCTCCCACATTAATGAAACATGCTGCAGACTTGTAGAGGTTTATGATATTTCTTTTGTAAATTTTTGGCAGTTCTCCTCGCCACAACACCACAAATAATATCTTTAATGGCACTGTCATATGCTTTCTCAAGACTGACCAGGACCAAATGACTGTTTAAATTTTTTCCAGTCTCTTCTTGATGATCTACACAAGACCTACCTCTTTGGAAACCACTTTGTTCTTCCACTTCAGCCCCATGACGTCCAGAATTAGTATTCAAGATATTTGCTCCAGTGACAATATTATGAAAAAGATAGATGCTACTCACCATGTAGTGGAGATGCTGAATCACAGACAGGCATAACAAAAGCTTTCAACCAAAAGGCTTTCTTCTGAATTAGACACATGCTCACTAAAACACAATTTGCATACACATGACCACTGTCTCTGCCTGTTGAGACCAGACTCAGCAGCCTGAGAAAGTGGTCATATCTGTGTGAGTTGTCTAATCCAGAAGAATGCCTTTTGATGAAAGCCGACTTGTTTAGCAGTCTTTTTTTTTTTTGCGTCTGTCTGTGACACCTCATCTCCACTATATAGTTAGTAGCAGTCTATCCTTTTAAATGTATTGTCAATATTTCATCCCGTATTTTCCAGTGTATTTGCTTCGAAAGTTTCAACACTCTTATGCAGGTGATTTAATTTAGCAGCAAAAATACATCTTATTAGACTCCTATAAATAATACTTAGCTGTTTCCTGATGATATCGTGCATGGGGAACCCTTCTGTGTTGTTATGTTACTCTGAAATTAAATGTGTTTTCCTTTGAGCTACAGAACAATTCACAGATTCCAATTCTGTACGCTTATGGACAAGACAAATCTCCATTGCATTTTAGTACGTTGATCAACAACTAAAAGCAAGGAATAATGATTTATATAAATTCTCAGGTTTTTATAGTAATGCATGTGGAAATAAAACAGCAAAACACTTCCTTTGTAAAACTGATGAAAGGGTTACTACTAACTAAAATTAAGGCATTCATTTTATGACTGCATTACTACAAGAACAGAGTTTTCTTAGAGCTAAATAACAATAAGTCTAAAAAATGTTTGGGTGTGTATTTGAACTCGCAATCTTTTCGTTACCAATCCAGTGGTTTACTCTTACACTAATGTATCACACAGACAGTTTTGTTTGATTTAATTTTGCTAGAGCACATCGTATTTGTAATTCTGTAGTTGGTTCTACCCTTGTACAATTGTAATCAACCGAGACAGTGTTGCTGTACAGGTGTGTGTGTGTCAGTGCTATTGTCATTTAATGTTGTACGCACATGTGAGTGTGTGTTGTTCGTGCATGCAGCTTTCTTGAAATTTCCAAGCTTTATGTATATGTCATAAATGCCCAGTGCTTATTACATAGCTTTAGATTATTACTCTATGCATTACATACTTATGTAAATTTTATCCTTTAAAATGCTGTGCTCTTTACTTTGTTTTTACGTTTTTTAGTTTTACTTTTGCTTAGGACAATAAGATTTCACTGCATAAAATACACTGATCTTCTGATGATCCAGCCAGTGGATTATCCTTGCATGGTTTGATGACTATTGAAAAACTAAAATAAAGAAAAGAAACTAAGCTTATTCTGTTACAATTAGAACAAATACTTTCATGCAGAATGCAAATTTTTAATTGGGAAGACAAAGACAACGAGACAGTTCTCACATTGTTAAATTTCAGTTAGTTGATTTTTGGAAAAAAATTTAAAAAAAGCAAAACCTGACTTATTCTGTTACATTTAGAACAAATATTTCCATTTAGAATACAAATTTTTGGTTGCAAATAGTTTTTTTGACAAAACAGTCTGCGAGCAGTTAAACAGTGGAGCCTACAAACCAGGATTAGAGTAGTTAAGTGATACAGATATAGTGAACAATGTGTGTTCAGTAGAGGAACAGAGCAAAGACAGAGTAGTCAAGGAAATGATTATCATGCACACTGAACCACTGAAATGGATCGATCTGAATTTCGAGTGTATGGGACAAATTTATTTTGACAAAGCTGATGTTTTAACTCTCCAGAAAATGAGAACTGTCATTGTGAAAGATAGTGAATGAAGAAAAACAAACAAAATGTACAATTAGTTCTCAGAAGTCAACTAGGAGCAAGTGATATAAAATACACACTGTATTTTAAGTTTAATATTGAAAGTAAGTTAGTAAGTTCTGACAAGTAACAGTTCCTGTTGTGTTAATACAGTAAATAACCGATTTCAGTAAAAATGTCTTATCTGTGTTTTTAATATTTTATCCGTGCAGTCTTGAGCACACATTAACATGAATAATTGTGAGCGTGGTGTCCTCTGTTTTCAGGTTGATTACTTACAGACATTTTTGACTGCATGTCTATAGCCTAAATCCAGTATTACACCCCACACCTATTATATAAAAGTCTTCACAAGTGTACAGCTGCCAAATTTTTCATTAGCCCTATTACACGATACACATAATGCGTAAGTCTGCACCAGTGCCCCAAGGGTACATATTCGGAACCACATGTCCATTACACTGTTGTGTGTGAAAGTTGATATTTTTGTAAAGCTGCTATTCACTCATATTGAAACTTCTGAGAGATCTAGCTTCATATTTTTTAAGCAGTTATTGTTACCTTGTGCAGCTACAATGAAATTATGTTATGATTCTACAGAATTGTGGACTGTGTGTTTTTTTATGTAATGCTAGTACAAGGAAATGATTGTCTATTTTAATGTTTAATGGGATTTTACACATGGTGGACATAATTATCTGTGCAGCTTTAGCGATGCCAGTGTCTGCCTCAGTCATTAGGAGAAGGGCAGAATGACAACATAATACCAGGAGTAGGAATTGGGTTTGGCCTTGGCTTGGAAGAAGGCGTGAAGGCAGAGAAATACAACCCTGTTAATGAAGTTGAGGCCTGAATATCCACAGAAATTTAGGAATTTCATCGCAGTGGATATACTTTGTCATTTGTACATGACAGGATTCACGCAAATTAAGTAATGAGGGTAGCTGTTTCACAATAGTGCGATCACAAAGATGCAAAACACCTTTTTACAGTCTCCACTTGTCCCTGCTGACACAACTGCTCTGACTTATGTGGCTATCGTCTCAGCACTGTCCTTCCTGGCATGCTGAAATAGTACAAAAACTGCAATCAAATGAAACACATATTGTACTTTTACCATTAATGTGATACATACACATATCAAAAGTATAATTATATGCACATTTATGTAAAACATATCAAGCAAGAATTTTAGACATACTCTATTGTGGTACAGTGCATCTAGAGGATCATATACAGTGTGTATACTCCCCTGGACAACTGGGAAAAACATGGGAATTTTTTCATCATGGAAAAAGCCGGGAATTTTTCATTGTTTTATCAGCTAAATTTTTCGCAATTTTGACTGGTAAGACCTAATACTCTGTCAAAAAATTTTACTTTAGAACAATACGCAGCATTATAACATACACAAGAGAATAACATCAAAATAAAACTTTAGTTGCAAAGAAAATGTACCATTTACAACAACAAAATGCCATGCACACACCAGCATCTACCAACAACAAAATGTGTCAAAGGCCGTAAGACGAAGACTGTGTAATGTTTCATAACAACAAAGTGCTTTCGGCTAGTGTGATGATACAACTGGTTCATTTCAGCAGTTGCCATTGGGATCACACACATGCACATAGTCACATATGAACAGTGCCTTCCCCTACTTCTGGCTACTTGAAGTGTGGCTGTTAGCTGTATGAGCAGTAGCAGCAAGCATGCAGATGCTACTTGGAAAAATTTTTGTGGCTTGCCGAAGATGCCAGATTCACGAATGCCCAGAGCTATCCGAGTTATAGTGATGGGGGGAGATTGGTATTCTCCATGTGATCCATGTTTATGTTTTGTGGCTTTGATGTTTTCTCTTCGTTTACAGTTCTCACATCAAATGAAAACAAAATGGATTCTGTGACTGGAGCTACGAAGTGACTTAAAATACATTCACATAACTATGGAAGACTAAAGTATGTTATTGGTTTCAGTTTTATAATTTTATTTTATTTCCACATTATTAGCAATCGAGCATTAAATGTCTTGCAGAACAATCGAGTTATTTTTGTCGGTTTGCTAAAGCAATTCTGCTTTTTGTTAATCTTTTCCACAGAGACAGTCAATTTATTTGAAATGAAATGTTTCATTCTGCACTATTGGCTAATGTCAATTTTATGTTGAATTTTGAGTACATGTTTACATTGTCTGGCATGTATAATATTATGCCATAGTAAAGAACCAAACATGAGATAATACAGTACTGGTACTTCAAGAAAAATGGCAAACTCTAAAAACACTCTGAGAAGCGTAATACGAGGTAAGGGGTCTACTTCAGGGTAAGTCTGGACATATGAATGTGCGCTTTAAGCCAAAATATGCATTTCTCTATGGTCCACAAAATTCCGGTGCCCTTGGAGTGTTCTCGGATGTCCTGTTTCTTTTATGACATAATACGAGATCTCTTAATGCTATATACATGCGAACATATGCAAGTGTTCACTTGAAGATGACTAAGCAGGCAAATTTGGTGGTCAGTAGTATTGAATAAAATGTTTTGTTTCAAATATATTGACAGCTTTAGCAGAATTTTACAAATCTCCTTTCCTAAAACAATGTTTTACAATAACGAGATATGTTTCAGCACTTGTCTGGTACCACCTCGAGGCTTGATGTTATATCTCATTCTATATTGTATACATCTTAAATTTATTGAACACCATTCTTCGGTAAATTATAAACCTGCAGCACACTGTGTTTTATCATTGCAACCCCCCCACATGGCTTAATTTTATTCCTGGAGTGAAATATAAACTGCCACTTGTCTTTGCTCCACAGATAACCTTTTTAATTTTTTATACAATTTGAAACAGTCATGAAAAACTTATTTTAGCTTGTTGCTCTTAGTTCTGGTGTATACAAACAACTGTTCTTCCTTTATAATTTTTGCAAGAAATTTGTGTTCCTTCTTACTAGCTCTTTACAGTGTTGTGTAGATGTAAACCGTATTGGAAATGACACTTAAAAGTATTGCAGAGTAAGAGAGCTTGTGTTAAATTCACTACATAGCAAAATATTAGTGTACTTTCAGTGGTAGAGTCTTAGTTCTTATGCCAAGAACGGTTTTCTTATATTTCCTTTTACAAAACATGGATTACACTGATAAGACAGAACATTATGGCCACCGACCTACTACGAATATAAACCTGTCGAGGTGATAGTGGCATCACCTGGCAATGAATGACGACGACTCAGACACACGCTTGGTGCATGGAGTGCCAGTGAGCATGCTGTCTGTGTGTAGAATAGGGAAGGCGTGTGATCTGTTTGAGTTTGACCGAGGGCTAATTGTGATGGCCCAGAGGTTCAGCACGAGCATTTCGGAAACTGCACAACTTGTCATGTGTTCGAGGAGTGTTGTGGTGAATGTCTTCAACATGTGGTGAAACCACCTCCAGACGTCATGGGGCTGGACAGCCACCACACATTGCAGATGTTGGACAGCAGAGTACAAATGTGCGTGAACACAGTGCACTGAACACTTCTAACAGTGGGCCTTCGCAGTCAACAACCCACGCGTATATCAATGTTTTCACCATGAAATCGGCAATTGTGACTGAATTGGGCATGTGACATTGACGCAGTGGCATTGTGTGTCTTGGTCTGATGAATCCTTATACCCTCTTCAATGTGGCGATAGGAGGGCGCAAATCCGTCGTCTTCCAGGGCAACAGCGGCTTGATACCTGTACTGTGGGATGGGGACAAACTGGCAGTGGCTCCAGTATGCTATGGAGAACATTCACAGGGGCATCCATATGTATAGCTGAGCACACGCAAGGCACCCTGATGGCCAAGGAATATTGTATACTGGTTGCAGATCATGTAATCCCCTTCATGACGATCATTTTCTTGGTGGCAGTGCCGTTTTCAACAAGGTAATGTACCATGTCACAAGGCCAGGAGTGTGGTGGAGTTGTTCGAGGAACACAGTTGTGAGTTTCAATCGGTGTGCTGGCCCTCCAACTCACCAGATCTGATTCCAATTGAACGCATGTGAGACATGGTTGATTGTGGCATCAGAGCTCATCACCCCCCCTCCCCGCAATTTATGGGAATTAGGTGACTGGGGTGTGCAGATGTGGTGCCTTCTCCCCCCAGCGACGTACTGAGGTCTCATTGCTTCCCTGCCGTGCCGTGTCTATGCTGTAATCTGTGGCAAAGGTGGACATTCTGGCTATTGGGTAGATAGTAGTAATGTTCTGGCTGATCAATGTATGTTACGTGTGACGAAATTCATAAACCACAGAGAATTAAAAACTTAACACTTCGAGGACCAGCCTCTTGCACAAATCTCAGACCCAGAAGACCAGCCATTTATGTCATTATTTAAAATTTTATGGGCACATTTGCATTTAATATATCTTAAAGGGTTACACATGCTAAAAAACAACCCATATAATAAGTGAAAGCTTAGCTTTCTTTGTAGCTATACTGTATGCGTGTTAATCTAAACCATTAACTTGTCCTTTTTGTGTCTTCACACTGCTTAACAGTGATGTTGCCATTGGCTGACTACATCACATGTACTACGCTCTCAACATCTGCTGTCGTTGGTTGTTGAGATCAGGTGGCGTGAGCTATGATTGGCTGACAAAAGCGCATTGCGCAGCACGGTCTCGGTTGCATTGCTACAGAAACTGCTGTGCTGTATTTGATAGAATCCGTATTTGTACTTTCATAATACGAAAATATGCAATGTACTTACTCCTTTACACTTCTGTTATTGGTTTATACTTACAAACTTGAACCAGTGGTGTTGGTTGATTATATGTATTTTAATACCATGTCAGTGCTTCTCAAACTAAGCCAGATATGAGAGTGGACATGTTTCTTTTCCAGATGCTGGAATCTTTAGCGCCATCTCCAAGTTGCAGATCAGTGAGGTCCATGTTATCAGAATCTCGTACGTCACTGAATTCCTTGTCATCTGAAGGAACAGAATTTGAGAGCCCCGCTTATGAACCTCTTGGTTCATCACCTATCTTCATGCAGAATTTGAGGGATGAACATGAGGAGGTATTGCGTTTTTCTATTTTGCATATGTGCGTTTTCTTTGTCTTCAGCCGTTATTGTAGTATCATTGACGTCGTGTTTACAATAGAGTGAAAACAGAAAAGTGTGCATCAAAGTAGACAAATTCCTTCGTATGATAAACTAGGGGAAAGGCTTGGGAGAAATTTGATTGTGTAGGAATCTCGTACTACATTTTTCTTCATTTTTACTGATTGCATGATGCACTGATATTTAAATTTTTTTACTCCCCTTTTGTTTATGTGAATGTTTTCTGCCCTTTGTAACAGTTTGTCTACCTTTGCATGATTGTGGTTACTATTTGTATATTTGTTTTATGTGTAAATATACATGTTGTGTGTTGTTCAGACTGTGAAGTTTGGGAGGTAGCAGATAGGTACTGTGAGGGCAGGCCGTGAACTGTGCTCAGATAGCTCGTTCGGTAGAGCCCTTCCCTGCAAAAGGCGAAGGTTGTGGGCTACAGCCCTGGTTCAGTACATGGTTTTAATTTGCCAGGAAGCTTTAGACTTTTCATGTTGATGGATGGCAGTATGACACTAAAAAATAATTTTGTGACTAGTACGCTGGCCGGAGTGGCCGTACGGTTCTAGGCCTTTTGGCATTTAATCTGGTAATAATCAACCATATGTCAATAAAACAGTCTGTTTCAAATGCTGTAGATGTATGAAACACATTTGCTTACTGCTTTCTGGGATGGTTTGTGTGTCACATAAGAGGAATGGGCAAGCCAGTGATTGTTATTAATAGTACTTCCATTGCCGAAGATTACAGTGTAATCTGAAAATTCACACTAAATGCAAGCGTATAGAATACCAGACGAGCTGATTGATTAGCTTGATGAGTTTCTAACAAAGAGAACATAGCATGTCATTCTCAACAGAGAGAAATCTTCAGAAGTAAAAGTAATTTTAGGTGTACCTGAAGGGAGTGTTTGGTCCTATAACTTTTCACATTACAATGGAGACTCCATTGTCCAGACTAATTGTTGGCATAAGTAATTCAGAAATAAAAAAATCAAGATAATTGAACATACGAAGAAAAGCGAGTTTTATATTATTAAGTCTAGAGAGACAACCTATGTCACCTGCGTATGGTTGTCTTTCAGGAATGACGTCATTCTTCCAAAAGTTCATTCTTCGTCACTTTTTGAGGTTTACTCCCATCCTCACTATCAAGCTTTCAGGCATACTTAAAAATTAAATCCATATCATTCTTAATAGTGCTTATCACAAAGGTATCAACACCATACTTATCAGCTAACTTCAACCAGTTTCTATTTTTTTTTTTTTTTTTTTCAGAATCCATAGTATTTACCACCATACTCTTGTTCATTCATTGATTTGGGGGAGGGGACCAAATAGTGAGGTCATCGGTCCTATCGGTTTAGGAAAGGAAGGTGGCCATGCCCTTTCAAAGCAACCATCCCAGCATTTTCCTGAAGCAATTTAGGGAAATCACAGAAAACCTAAATCAGGATGGCCAGATGCGGGAACAGATCACATCTCTGCTCGCAGTCAGTTGGCAGTTTAAGAATATTGGCCGCTTTCATTATGGAAAAAAAATTATCTTCACCATTCATTACACAGTTTTGGAAAGGTGCAAAAGTCAGTGAAATGTGCAGCTATAAACATCACTGATCATTTGTCCAGTGGTCTGCAAAGTGTAACAGGTAGTAAAAATAACCTTTAAAAGAAAACTTTATCTACCTGACAGCTCTTAGGCTGTATGAGGCCATCTTAACATTTGTTCACAATTGTATTAAATGGTGGACATTCTGTAACTCCAGTTGTAATCTGCGTTATGCCTGTCAACAAGTTTTGACTGGCTATTAGTCATAATGTTGCGTAAAACTGTTTTGCATTGCTACATCTGTAGAATTATTGCACTGTTTGCAAGGATGAATTTACAGCAGAAGCAGCTACAGTTTGATTACTACATAGTATATTAACATATTGTGTTATATAAAAATGTACATGTGCTTTTTTCTGCATATTAAATATAAAACTACACTGTTGGTCATTAAAATTGCTACACCAAGAAGGAATGCAGAACAAGTATTCATTGGACAAATATATTATACTAGAAGTGACATGTAATTACATTTTCACGCAGTTTGGGTGCATAGATCGTGAGAAGTCAGTACCCAGAACAACCACCTCTGGCCGTAATAATGGCCTTGATACGCCTGGGCATTGAGTCAAACAGAGCCTGGATGAAGTGCACAGGTACAGCTGCCCATGCAGCTTCAACACGATACCACAGTTCATGAAGAGTAGTGACTGGCGTATTGTGGCGAGTCAGTTGCTCAGCCACCATTGACCAGACGTTTTCAGTTGGTGAGAGATATGGAGAATGTGCTGGCCAGGGCAGCAGTCGAACATTTTCTGTATCCATAAAGGCCCGTACAGGACCTTCAGCATGTGGTCGTGCATTATCCTGCTGAAATGTAGGGTTTCGCAGGGATCGAATGAAGGGTAGAGCCACAGGTCGTAACACATCTGAAATGTAACTTCCACTGTTCAAAGTGCTGTCAATATGCACAAGAGGTGACCGAGACGTGTAACCAATGGCACCCCATACCATCACGCCGGGTGATATGCCAGTATGGCGATGACAAATACACGCTTCCAATGTGTGTTCACCGCGATGTCGCCAAACACTGATGCGACCATCATGATGCTGTAAACAGAACCTGGATTCATCTGAAAAAATGACATTTTGCTATTCGTGCACCCAGGTTCATCATTCAGTACACCATTGCAGGCGCTCCTGTCTGTGATGCAGTGTCAAGGGTAACCGCGACCATGGTCTCAGAACTGATAGTCCACGCTGCTACAAACGTCGCTGAACTGATCGTGCAGATGGTTGTTGTCTTGCAAACGTTCCCATCTGTTGACTCAGGGATCAAGATGTGGCTGCACGGTCTGTTACAGCAATGTGGATAAGATGCCTGTCATCTTGACTGCTAGTGATACGAGGCCGTTGGGATCCAGCATGGTGTTCTGTATTACCCTCCTGAACCCACCGATTCCATATTCTGCTAACAGCCTTTGGATCTCGACCAACGCGAGAAGCAGTGTCACGATACAATAAACCACAATCGCGATAGGCTACAATCCGACCTTTATCAAAGTCGGAAACGTGATGGTACGCGTTTCTCGTCCTTACACGAGGCATCACAACGACGTTTCACCAGGCAACGCCAGTCAACTGCTGTTTGTGTATGATAAATCGGTTGGAAACTTTCCTCATGTCAGCACATTGTAGGTGTCGCCACCGGTGCCAACCTTTTGTGGATGCTCTGAAAAGCTAATCATTTGCATATCACAGTATCTTCTTCCTGTCGGTTAAATTTCGCGTCTGGTTCACGTCGTCTTCGTGGTGTAGCAATTTTGATGCCCAGTAGTGTAAGTTTGTCATCAAAGTAATAGGAAAAATTGGCGTCTGGCCAACTATATAATTACTCACAATATAGCCACATGGAAATTTTTGACAACTATATAGTTACTCAACATGTAGCCACATAGGTGCTTAAAAGATGCATCTGGTACTTTGATTTTGAAATATTTTACGCATTCCACATTACGTAAATCAATAGAATGAGGAAAAATTCTGTTAATTTTTTTTTTTTAAATATTTCTTTTTCATCATCTTGTGGGACCACGAATCGCAGATTCAGAAAACGAAGGTAATTTCTCCGAGCTGTCGTTCGGACTGCTGCAGTTTAAGACAGCCACAGGAACTGACTTCTCCACCACTGAAGATACAAATGCAGAACAAGACTGCAGTTCGTCGTCTATCAGACGTGTTTGATGCTGTGCCATCCACTTCCAAGGGAGCAGCTGCTCATCGAAAAATGGCAGAAGAGCAGGTAGGGTGGTGTTGACAAGTTTCTAGCAATAGGAACCTGTAAAGTGTTGATGTAGTTCTCTACTTTCTGAGTTGACCCAGAGTTCCTCAGTCATATGGTTTTTTTCTCTTAAAAGCTCACATCAAGACTGGTCATAAAATTGCACCAGCTTTTACACTTACTGAAGACATCAGCGTGGGCAGAGATACGAGCGTCGAAGAAACTAAGCAGAATGGTGCAGCCATTTGCTAATGAGACACACACCTGTAACGGCATGCTACAGTTCTGTGGGATGGGGATGTCAAAGGGTACTGAGACTGCAGAAGTGAACCTGCAAACAAACAAAAAATTAATAATGCAACTTTGTTTTTCTGAGACGACAATTAAAACTGTACGACTGCCGCTCGTACGTTCTCCTATTTATCGAGTAGATATGCCATTCTGTTTTGGCTCCTGTAGCAGTGAGCTGCGGTACTGTGGCAAAGTGAACTGAATACATGGCCAGAGTGGCAGCGGCACTGTTGTGTTTATCTCCAACCCTAAACTGGGACAGGAGGCAGCAACGGCGTTCACTTCAGTGCTGCCACACGCTTCACACCTGTACGTGCTACTGAATGAAGTGCCTATTTAGAATGAGATTGTAAGCAGGTTGCACACTATATCTTACCAGGGCTGTTCACAATACTTCAGTGGCAGTATTTGTAAAATTACTGTGCCCGGTTATGTCATAATTTTCCTCAGCTGTGTCTGCAGATTTGTCGTCTTCTGTTTCATTTGCAGACATTGATGGCAACTCATTGTTTGAATCTGTCCCAACTGATTCTGTTAGATTTCCAGTTTCCTTGTCTGTCAGAACATCTTTTCTCCAGTTGTCGTCATACATTTTTCGGCACGATAAATTGCCTTTTCAATCGTCTAATGTGACGACAGCAAAAGTGAACCGATGGTGCGATCTTATGGTTGGTGTGTTTGGCTAGTGATGGCGAGGTCCAGAGTTCATTTCCCAGTGACCACCTTCACTTTTTCTATAGTGAAAAATGTTGGAAGATGATCCACTCATCCTTGTGAAGCCAAATGAAAAGCTGCTTGAATTAAAAGAAGTGAAATTGATGTTCAAGCTGCCTAAATGGTTATCTGTTTTGAAACCCTCATACGACTATCTTGTGAATCGCTACTGAGAATGTTGTGCACCAGTTATTGAACGTGCAATATTCTTACCACGACATGTTTTGGGACTGCATTATCCCATTACCAAATGCTTAAAGCTTCTTTACCAGTTGTGCCTTGAGAGTATAACATGCCAACATGAAATATTCTAGGAAGAGTTTCATGTTTGATTTTGTGCTTGTTCTGCTGGGTCTTTATTTTTGACAGTGCCTAATGGCGTACCAGCTTTAAGAACTCAGTGATGGGCTAACGTAATCCTGAAACATATTTTGGTTAAGATATTATACACTTCACAACTGGTAAGGCACATTATGTTTATTTATTAGCACCAAAATCTTCAGCCTTTATAATTGACGTACCTTAATTCTTTTTGAGGTTCCAGACCGTTTAGATCTATATGGCATGATGACAGTAGGAGGGGAACCATTTTCTAACACATTTTTGGCAATGGAATAAAGAAGAGATAGTTGGTGCTGTCTAATGCCAAAAGTTCAGCTTTCCTTGTCTCACCATGTTTTTAATTTTCTTCTGTCTGTTTCTTCACAGTAGTCCAAAGTAATCACGTAATAGTCATAGTGGTGAACACAAAAAAACTTCTATTTTCAAAAATGAAATACTGCCTAGCACAATTGTTTGACAGTACTCGTCGGATACTTTAATTTGGCAACATTTATTAATGGTGTACTGTGTATGAATCAACAGTTTGTGTTCTTCTTTTGCAACTACGATCTCAAGTCCACATGTGATGACTCAATTATTTTGGCATGTTTTAAAATCAGTCACATAGGTGGAACATAGTTTTTTCCAGAGTTTCTCTGATAGCCCAAAAGTTCTGTTTTGTTCGACAGAAGGTGTGAGCTTTTTGGAAATATGTTATGTCTATGTCTCGTTCATAATATTGCTGTCTAATAACCCATTTATCAATATTGTCAGTGCAGTACTTGTTGTGTGTGTTTTGCTTATCCTGCTTTGTGTCTGTTGCCTGAATCCTGCTGCACTTGGCATCGTGCCCCTCGTACTGTAACTTGCACATCACTGACTTACAGTAGAACATCGATTATCTGACCCTCGATTAATTGACTCCTCGGGTTATCTGACCACGTGTTCAACCGTCCGTCTGCACTCCGCACTGTACAGCGTCCCAGTTTTAATGCTTGTTTTTACTGCTGTCACAACACGTTTCCACCTGAGTCACGCTCCTTGTGCATGCTCAGTTGTCATTAAAAAGTTTGACAGATTCTGAAAGAGTAAAAGTGGCTACAAATCACAAAGGGAAACTAAATATTCTGCAATGACTTGACAAAGGTGAGCCTATTATTAAGTTAGCTTCTGAAATGGCTTTTGGACTGGCAACTATTAAAGACCGGAAAAAGAACCAAAAAGATATGAACCTTTTTTGTTGACAGTATATGGTGAAAATGCTCAAACAATAAGAACAGCATTGAAAAAATTAAAACTTAAGCTCTTGGATGACGCTGTGTGAATTTGAATTTGTCAGAAAAGACTATCGAGCCCTGTTGTAAAACAAAAAAAAAAAAAAACTATTAACGTGCACCAAAAAGTGGGTGGTGAAAAAGATGTATTCCAACAAGTGAAAGGTGGCTATCCTTGATGGAAAAACCATTACGGTGCTAGGCAAGTTGCTATTTCAGGTGAAAATCTTTCTGATTATAATGGTGAAAGTGGGAAATGTGCTGAAAATTTTGAAAAAATAGTATTAGAAAATAAACTGGTAGCTAATCAGTTATAAAAAATTGACGAGACTGAGCTAAACTATAAAATGCTCCCTCAAAAAACACTTGTCTCATAGTACAAAGCAGTCATAGGCACGAGACTAGCAAACGAGTGGCTGGCCATTGCAACATGCAGCATTGCAAGTGGTAACCATAAATTGCTGTTAATTGTAATTGGCAAATCTGAAAATCCAAGAGCTTTTGAAAACAAGTACGCCAGCACTTTCCATTTAGTACAAAGCTAAAGTGCTTGGATGAATGGTAATTTGTTTAGGGAGTGGTGTTTTGTTGCATTTGCTCATACTATTTAAAATTCTTCAAACGTCATCACTCAAGCTTGGGAAGAACTTAAGACAGCCAGTCTACAAAAATCACAGAATAAAGTTTGTTGTAGCCTAAACCAAGAGCAAGAACTTCCATAATCTAATGAGTCAGACACTGCAGCTTCAGTCACTGATTTGCAAACGCTTCCGAGTGATATCCAGCATACTGATGTAGAGGAATGGGTAGCAGAAGGTGATGGTTCTGCTGTTACCAATGAAGAACTTGGAGGTTATCAGACCAGTGATCTTGCTTTGCAACAGTATAGTGTTGGAAAAGAGGATTCAGATGGCGAAGAAAAGGTGGAAGACAAAAACATCAGCCACTCTGCAGCAATGGATGTGTTTGAGACTGCCCTCAAATATTTGGAACAACAGCACACTGCTGTAGCTATGGATGACATATTGTGGGCAAAGAAGTGGTGTGAAGCACCTGCAAAAGAAATTGAACAAAAAAATTTACACTTTTTAAAATAGTTTTTCAAATTATAGAATTTTCTCTTTTTCCTTTCTCTTTATTATGAATGTAACTTTCTTTATTTATTACATCATTTTGAGCTCTATAAATGATTTTCTTCGTTCTCCTCTGGTTATCCAATCTCTGTAGTGTTCCAGCCATTGCCTGGTCGCAAGAGTGACAGTTAATAGACTTTCTACTGTACTTATCTTTTGCTTGTCGTGTTTGCTCCATCTTTCTGTCTTCTTCTCTGTTGGGACTGTAATACCTTTCCCATTCTCATTGTCAGTAAAACTGATGATGTGTACAGCATGTTGGCCTGGCTGCCAGAGCAGGTATTCTCTGTGATGACTTTATGTTCTCACACTAGGAGATAATGGCGTGCACTACTTCGAATTGGGATGTGACTGCACCTAGTCACATAATGATATTAGTTCCCACTACGGCCAGGCAACCAGTTTGCCCTGCTGAGTAAGGCCAGGATTGTAGACATGTGTACGAAAACAAAGAAAACATTAAATGAAGTAGTTTACAAGCAAAACACCTTTTCCATGCAGCACATTAATTAAAAAAAAAATAAATTATTCACCGAAAGCATTTTGCTTTTTCAACAAGGCATTTTCAGTGGGTATCCTGGGATATTGCACGATGTTTTTATTGTCACAGGCTATAGATTTTAAGTAGTTCATGGAAGCTTTTTATATTGAAATACATCTAATTTATTATATATAAACTGAGCAGCTTTCTTTCATATGGAAAACCAATTGAAAGCTTCCAATTTTTCGTGTAGTCACAGTGTTTTTGTAGCATAATACTTTAACCGTCATATTCTGTGTGTAGTGTGTCATTTGTTTTTGTGTTACCACTTGCTTTAACTTGTTTTATTGTTTGACTGTATATACAGGGTGTCCCATTTATCTCGACAACCCTAAATTACTTTTTGTCCAGATACAAATTACAAAATGTTTCAAGCAAATGTTCTTTAGCCGTCATGGGGATATCAATCAGCATGATTGCCTTAGTTGTAGCTTTGTTTTTTACAGAGCTATGAACAGCGGTATGACTCTTTTAAATGATACCCTGTATTTTTTATTTGGTAATTCATTTCCTCTCTTAAAGACCTATTCAAAAATGTATCACAGTGTACCATTCACTGAAACACAACGTTATTAATTACATAACGCAACACTGATTTTGAGCCTGGGATCACAAACTCATCCACTTGCTGCAGTTATCAGGAAACAAATGAAAACCAAGTGGAAACATGACACAAAATTGACTTTGACTCTGCTGTACCATTGCCGAGGAGTAGAACATTCAAAGGTGCTTAAAGTGGTGATCCTGGACACCGATACACTGGTGCACTCATTGAATGAAAGAATTATTTACTGCTTCCAGTGTTGCCTGCTGAAGAGAATTACAAGCAAGCTCAGTACGTTCCTGCATGTCCTCTGGAGTTGTTGGAATATCGCGATAGACAACGTCTTTAATGCATCCCCAAAGAAAACAGAGTCCAGAGGATTTAAATCAGGAGACCTAGCAGGCCAAGTAACTGTTCCTCCTCAACCAATCCATCTGGCAGGATATCTTCGGTTCAGAACACGATGCAAGACATTATGTGCTGGACATCCATTGTGTTGATACCACATAAGCATTCTGGTTCTTAAGCCATCGGCACATGGACCGTGCTGTCGAACATCAACGTTGAGCATGCCAATTTCAACGTGCTGCTGAATGCTCAGGAATGATGTGACTTGTGCATACTGTATGTGGACCCAACATGTTATAGTGATCGCAACGCACTCCAGTGGCATTTGTGGTATGTTTGTAGTTCGTAAATCACACTGTTTACTAAACGGGTGCGTGTAAAATTACCATGTTAGCTCTATTAAAACGCTCATTTCCTCCATTGTCCATATGTTAGTCACATTGTTCAATATATAATATATGCAAATAAAAACTTGAGTATCCTGGTACATGTTTTAAGACAAAAAGGGAAGCACTATGTCCAATCAATAAGCACATAAGCTTATAAAAGTTCCATTACAAACAGTGCGATACAGATTTGCAGTAGTTCTCCATGTAAGATAAACATTATTTCATCATTCCCACATTTCAGTCAAACCCTAAGGTTATTCTTACTTGATCACTGTTCCTACCAAGTAGCAGAATCTTTACGGCATGTTAATTATGAAACTTAAAAGAAAAAGGAGCAAAATATCTTTATACAAGTAGCGCACGCTGTCCTGTAGGTTAAGCCAATTGAACAAATTCACCAGTCAAAAAAACGTGAACTTATATTTACATAACGACAAATATTATAGTATATACTTATATTAAACTAATAATGAAGAATTAGAACCTATTAAAAATGCAAATGTTAGGAAAAAAATTTAGACGTGGCTAGATGTGAGCCGCTACTGCAGCACACGTCACATTGTGAACCGTTTACGCTACCAACCAAGCTACACTCACAACATGTACAGCGTGCCTAATCCTAACATGTTCCCAATTTCTAAAAGTATTAATTGTAGCTATGTTACTAATTGAAATTTAATTATAACAAATTGTACCAAGATCAGTGTGTTTTTGGTGGATTTCAGTGTGTTGTAGCCTTCAGATGGCATACTCTCATAATACGTAAGTTACAATAATTCTTTTGCCCTGAATATTATGTGTCTCATTATTTTATTGCAACGAATCACACAGTTAAAAATGGGTTTTTGAGTGATTCTGAATTTGCTGGTGCTCAGAAATGGCATATATACGTATAGGTTTGAACCGTATGCCAGTATGGCACTTCACAGCTCTGTGCTGAAGGGAGATGGCGTGTATGTGACGTAGGTGACGTTCTGCCATCTTATTGGTTAACGCTCAGACGCACCCTCAAAACATTTGACATTCTAGATATCGCTCTGCACGTTCGGAAAGACTTCTGGACGTGCTATTCCATGCTCTGACATCAGAAACTCGACACGCTCAACGTTCAGATGAACGGTCCGTGTGCCGACGGCTTTAGCGGCACTTCATCCAGAGGAGGAGGAAGAATTTGTCTGAGAAAGTTGGCATATGCTGTGCTGTTTAGACTCCCATTGATGAAATAAGGGCCAATAATTGTAGTACCAAGCATCACACACCAGACGTTAATTCTCCATTGACGCTGATGTTCCACCTGTCTAAGCCATCGTGGATTGTCGCAGGACCAATAATACATGTTCCTGGTATTTACCTCTCCTTTGTTTGAGAAGTAACATTCATCGGTAAATAGAACATTGGAGAAGTAGTTTGGGTTGGCGAGGATTAGCTGATGTGCCCACTGACATAACCGTACACGATTCTGGAAATCATTCCTGTGCAATTCTTGATGTAGGTGTATGTAGTAAGGATGGAACTGGTGACGTGTAGGAATACGATGTACACTGGTTTTAGGAGTGCCAATCTCGTGTCCTGGCTGTCCTGTGCTCACATGTGGCTTCATAGCAACGGAAACGAGAACAGTAACTTCGGCAGCTTCATCTGTGCGCCTACGATTGCGTTGTCGTGGGTTGAAACTTCCCGTTTCCTGAAGTGTCACAACAAGAGGAGAAAACATCTGTCAGGAAGATGTGTTCCTGTCAGGATATCGCTCTCTGTGCAGTTTCGCTGCCTGCATAGCATTTCGCTTACCTTCAACAACAACAACAATAATAAAAGAAACGTTATATCGATGCAGTTTGTAGGAAGGACAGCCTTTACTGTACACCTACTCTACACAACAGTATTTAAAAGGACTAAACTACTGTACTAAATGTACCCGTACATAAGAAAACAGTATTGCAATTACTGTTCTGCTAACTTGCGTTCCCCATAGGTGAGTACTATTTCTACCTTCTCTTCATTGGTGTACATTCTACTCGCACAACTCTCCAACTGACGATGGTTGACGGAATGACGGGTGTGCGTTCTACTTATGTTTACATTTGTTCTCTGTCAACATCAGCACGTGGATGTGTTCCATTACCCCGAGTACCTGCACTAAGAGCTGGGAGTGTCAACGTCAATGTTGTGTTATGTAATTAATAACATTGTGTTTGAATGAATGGTACACTGTGATACATTTTTGAATAGGTCTTTAGGAGAGGAAATGAATTACTGAATAAAAATACAGGGTGCCAATTAAAAAAGTCGTACTGCTGTTCATATCTTTGTAAAAAACAAAGCTACAACGAAGGCAATCACGCTGATTGATGTCCCCCGACAGCTAAAGAACATTTGCTTGAAACATTTTGTAATTTGCATCTGGACAAACAGTTATTTAGGGTGGTCAGGATGAGTGGGACACCGTGTATATTGGTGCAAGTTTGTGTATTTGTGTGTGTGTGTGTGTGTGTGTGTGTGTGTGTATCTATCTATCTATCTATCTATTTATCTGTTTTCCGGTTTTCTGTCCAGGAATGGGATTTGTAGTCATCTGTTGGTATAGTGAGTAAAATTTTTCAGGGTATGCGATTGCATTGTCAGTATGTAAAATTCTCCAACATTTCGATCACTGTTGTAGATGGCCTTCCTCAGGGTGTTGGCCTGATTACAGAATGAGAGAAACTTAACTTGTTATATAGTGGTGGAACAAGCTGTTACCATAACCTGAAAGGGTATTGAGGCTAAGGAAGATGGGTGTTAGACGGTCTTTATTGATGTTTGTTTTATTTCTTATCATTGGTGGAAATTGGCAAATGAGAAACAGGCCATAGTTGTCAATTAGTGCTGTTTACATGCTACCTGTTGCTCACTGAGGCATGCCGGTACTCTTGTGTGCTTACAGCTGCTGTGGTTTCTTGCACACCTGTGTGAGTTGCTTTGCAAATGCTATTGTCATTTAGCACTGTTAATGCTGGAAGCTGACACACTGGAAGTCTGTACCCGCCTTCTCTATTCATGTTGGTACGTTGCTTGGCTATTTGTATTGTCTCTCTAGTCTTCATCCTCAAGCTAAGTGACTGTTTCACCAGTACAAGTGTTTCTCTATTTGTAATCTGCTTGCTGCACTCATTCTGATGTTCCGCCCCCTGCTGACTTGATGTGTTGCCTCAGATGAGTGTATCTTTCAAATCAGATATCCATGTGCTAATCAGTTGCCCCATCCCACACACATACACTAATCCGCACTTGCAGCCAATTTTGTAGTCTCCGACCGTATGTAGCTTGTTGACTGCATCTTTTGCTGAGCCAAAGCAATTTTTTATTTTGTTGTTGCTGTGGAAAATTGGCTTGTTATCTGCTCAGCAGAGAATTTTGCCCACAGATTCAGTGACTCCTTGCACATGAGGTAATAGGGGCCTGTTTTGTACTTCCGTCTACTCTTCCCTATTACCTTCATCCTTTGTCACAACAGCGTTTTCGATCATCTTCATCCCATAACCATAGTTCCTTTTTCAAATGTTCTTCATCGCTGATCCTGTGAGTCCCCTTGGTTAAAGTATGCAGGGTGGATTTCTTGTGCATATGGTGACAATGAGTGGAGTCATGCAGGTCGTTTGTGCTGGTGAATTTTCTGTATGCTCTGTGGCCAAGTTTACCATAAGGCTTTCAGTAAACCTTCACATCGAGAAAAGACAATAACCTATTCTTTTCTATCTTCGTAGCAAATTTGATTTTGCAGCGCGCTGTTGATTGAGGTTTTGGTGGAAGTTCTATAGCTCGTCTTCTACTTATGGCCAGATAACAACATACCATCAACATACTGAAGGTTTGTTAGTGGCATTTGTGTATGTGTATGCACATGTGCATGCGTGTGAAGGAATCACATGTACAAATGTCCAAAAATGACCTATTGGTATTTTTTTCCTGTAATTAGTTGACGTCAAATACTTTAAAATTATGAAACACAATCTGTTTCTAATGTGCATTGTTCAGTGCATCAACCACATCACTTTTCAGAGTCAAAGGATTGTGCCACGCGACTAAATACCACTGATACATTTAATATCTTCTATAGAATAGCAGAGCAGCTTCAGTCCCTTTTCTTGAAACAACAATCAGTTACTGACAGAATCATCAGTTTCTTCAGAATTCAGATGAAGGTGCATGGCAAAATTGGCCAGAGATAGGGATAAAACATGTGCAATATATTAAATGTGTGTGAAATGTATTAAATTTGTGTGAAATATATTAAATTTATGTGAAATATATTAAATATGTGTGAAATATTGTATGTATGTATGTATGTGAAATATTTGTACATTGGTCAAAATTGCAGGCAGAAAGAAATTGTGTGGATTAAATTGGGAAAATTGATGCATCTCACATGGTCAATCATGAGTTACTTGCTCACAACGAGGACAGCCTAAAAATGATTTTTATTTTTCCAGAAGATGGAAAGACGAGGAATATTGTTTGCCCTAAAGCACTTGCAAAAAGTTCTTCAAAATAATTAATGCACAAACAATAATGGTTTTTCATTTATGTCATACAGGTAAACGTGTCTGTTTTGTATGGCAGTAACCACTTAGAAAGAAAGAGAGAGAGAGGCATGACATGTGCAGGGCGCAGCTAGTCTGTAATTAAAATCCTTCTTCTCTTCTTTTCTTTTTTGTTTGTAATTTTTATTTTCAATGTTATTGTGTAAATAAATAAAAAGAATTAATTTCTTGAAAATATTGTATGGTGTGTAAACACGGCATTAATGTTAATTGGATAAGTAACGTATGAAAGTGAAGTTTATGTGACACTCTTCTGTATTTTGTTTTAGAGGCTGAAATGTTTGGTTGCAGCAGAGGATGATGGAAATGTGGTTCCGTGCCATGAGGTGGATGCTTCCTTTTATGAAGAGTGGACGAAACGTGTAAGAGAAGCGGACCGGAAGGCAGAGGCTGGTTTTGCACCTAAATATTCCAAGAAATACAAAAGCCTCAAAGAAACATTTGATGAGATGCCAACTCCCAGTGATGATGGGAAAGAATTAATTTTGTCACAGAAGCTCAGTTCTACTTCTCCCATGAATTGCAAACAGCACAATGTTGTACCGAACAAACTAGCTCTGTTAGGTTGGAAAGATTTGCACTCTCCATCAAATTGTGTCCCCAGCAACAAGTCCCCAGCAACAAGACCTCTCAACACAAGTGATGGTGGAACCAATGATTCTGAGGAGGACTGCATAATTACTGATGTTCGGCTTTGTAGTAGTCCTTCTAGTGTTCTCCACAAAACCCCACCATTGGGTATAAGGAAGAACTCCAGTACTAGTACAACAGTAACAGGACAAAGAAATCTGGGTAAATCGCTTACAGATATAAGACCAGAGCAGCAAATAGGCGAATCTAATGAGTTAACAGTAGTTGGAGTCAACCGTACCTCTAGTGCGAGGAAATGGCAGCATTGTAATAAGTCACAATTTCAGAGCAGTGCTTTTAGTGCATGCCATTGTCGTTCCAAGCGCGTCCAGCGAAGATGTCGTTCCGCTAGCCCAAGGCTGTGCAGTGTCAATGATTATTACAGAACTGAGGATGACGATGACGAAGACGATGATGACTACGATGACGACAAGTATGATTTTGATCCCGTCACACGTCTACAGCAGATAAACAAGCAGATAGAGGTGAGTAAAACTATCCATAAAATTCCTCAGTGGTGTAGGAACTAAGATGCCCCCTATTGGCTGTTATACGGATGTGAAAGTACTGCAAATTGGTGTTGGTTGATTAATTTATTGGCACTGTACTTGGGAACTTGATGAAACACCGCACGTGTGGAACTATCTGAAATGAATTTTATACTCTTTTTTTTTTTTTTCCCTGTAAAACTGTTAGCTCTCTTATAGTTTTGAGGTACTTTAATCATTTTTGGGAAGTGGCTATCAATAGCCATCAAGTAATGTATAAAATGCAAGTTTGAGAATCATCTGCTTTCATTTTAAACCCAAATATCAACCAGTTTCAGTGGACCATCTCCACAGATAAGGTTAAAATGGTGTAAGCCACAACATTACATTTGTAATTACTTAAATAACGTGTAAAGCATGTCACGAACATCAATATATGGCAAAGGACTTTTAGAAGCAAGCACATTAATACCAAGTGTACACAGAGTAGTATTGAAGAAAAGATCAGGAGTACTATATTGTAAATATGCAATTTTGGCTGACTTATCTGACTTGAAAACTGAACACTGTTTCTAGGCTAATTGTTTTTGCTTGTATAAAAAAATTCATAATTATTGGAGTAAGAGATGATTATGGTTGAATTGAGGGTATACACTGAGGTGACATAATAGAAGTTGTAGGATAGAGATGTACACATATACAGATGGCTGTAGTATCATGTACACAAGGTATAAAAGGGCAATGCACTGGTAGAGGTGTCACAGTCCTGATCTTTTCTTCAGTACTGCTCTGTGTACGCTTTGTATGTGTGTGTATTAATATGCTTGCTACTGAAAGTCCTGTGTCGTATATTGATGTTCGTGGCATGCTCTACACGTTATTTAAGTTATGACAAATGTAATATTGGGGCTTAAACAATTTTAACCTTATCCATGATGATGGCCCATGACTGAAACCAGTTAATATTTGGCTTTAAAATTAAAGCAGCTGATAGTGAAACATGTATTTTATACAATGAAGTACTCTTCCTTGTAAATATGCAATTTTGGCTGACAAATGTTAACTTGAGAACTGAACACTGTTTCTAGGTTCGATGTTTTCACTTAAAAAAGCTTTGTAATTATTTGAGTCAGAGATGTTTATTGTTGAGTGATGATATACACTGAGGTGTGCAGTGCATTGGCTGAGATTTCATTCGTAGTCAAGTGATTGAAGAGGAAAGATGTCCGATGTGATTGTGGGCACATGATGGGAATGAAGAGACTTCGAATGTGGACTGGTAGTTGGAGTTACATGCAGTGAACACTCCATTTTGGAAATCAGTAGGGTATTCAATATTCTGAGATGCCCAGTGTCAAGACTCAAGTTTCCACTTTTGGTATTTTCTACAACTTTTCATAACACATGTTCCAATTGTTGGATTTGACCTGCCACCAATTTTCAGAATTCTCCAGAAGTGCAGATTGTGCAGGGCTCTCCAAGCAATGGATTTCTGGCAAGGTAGCCATTTGTGAGTGCGTGTGGTGCCCCAATTGGTGGCACCGTGTTGGATGAGCCGCAAATGAAGCAGATGAAGTTATCTCCCATTGGTGGCAATAAGGCCCCAGCAGTCTCTCTCTCGGTTTTTATGGCCTTCATGGAACCACTCTAGCCAACTTTATACAAATAATTTTCCAGTTTTCTGTCAGCTCAGTACTTCTTCATTCTCTCGGATCTTACCCTTCTTTCTAAATCAGAAATCACCCTTCCTATTGTCTGTTGATTCTCATTTGCAGTCTGGTTTGTTTGTCTGTGAGTTTCCTGGTTTTGTCAGTTTTGTTTCTTAGGTCTTCCAGTGTAATCTGTAGCTGAGTGGTGGGTCAGTTAACATGATGACTGTTTTTTCAAAGGGCACTCCAAGACCAATTTTCTGTGCTATTTCCTACAGTGAGATAACTTGTTCTTTGGTTTTCTGAATACTGTTGGACAAGAGAGCTAGGTCATCAGCAAATCCTAGGCAATTTAAACTTATTTTGTCTTTGGGTCTTCCAATTTGTATGTTCTTTGGGTTAATCTTGTACCATTCCCTCATTATATATTCTAAAGCACAGTTGAACGGCAGGGGTGCCAAGTAATCTCCTTGTCTTAAACTTGTTTTGATGATGAATGGCTCAGAGAGTTCTCCCCTGAACTTGACTTTTGATACAGTGTTGGTTAAGGTGAGTTCTATCAATTTGATTAATTTTGTATGGAGCCCGAAATTTCTTAAGATTTTTAACATTGAAGGTCTATGGCTACAGTCATATGCTTTTTTAAAGTTCTTGAAGGTTATTACAAGAGGTTTATTTCGTTTCTTGTAATATTCTATGGCTAATTTTAAAGTGATGATCTGTTCTGCACAGCTTCTCCAAGGTCTGAAGCCTCCTTGCTATTCACCTAATTCTCCCTCTAGTTGCTCTTTGATCCTCTTGTATAGGATTCTGGAGAAAATCTTGTATGTACAGTCTGAGAGAGAGATGCCTCTTTAATTATCTGGGTTGCGTCTATCTCCTTTTTTGTGGAGGGGGTGGGTTATGGCTGTGGTCCAATGTTTGGGAAACTTTTCTGTTATCCAGACTTTTTTTTAGGGCTATGTGTAAGGATGTTCGAACTATAACACTGGTATATTTCCACATTTCTGCAAAAACTTGGTCTTCTCCTCATGCCTTATAATTTTGCATCTCTCTGAGTGCTGTTTCCATCTCTTGGATTGTTGGAGGATTTATGAGATCAGGTAGAGTCTTGATGGGCGTTAATTGCTAAAAGTTCCTGGGCTTCTTCACAATTCAAAAGTTTACTGGATGCTTTTGCCATGATTTCGGCATTTTCTTTGTCATTATTTGCCATTTTCCCGTCTTCCCTTTTCAGCATTAATGTGGGAGGGGCAAATTTTTGTAATTGTCTTACAAACATTTTGTAAAAGTCTGTGGAATTGGTTTTATGGTAATTTTCTTCTATTTTGTTGATTAGATCTTTCTGTGATTGTCTCTTGGTTTGCCTGATAACTTGTGTGAACTTTTTCCTGCTATTTTTGAGGTTGGTAGCATTTTCTTCTGTTTTGTGTGTTTGAAATTTTAACCATGCATGATGTCTTTCTTCATGAATTTTGTCACATTCTGAGTTCCACCAGACATGTCTTTTATGTGGGTTCAATGGGGCTACATTTTCAGCTTATTGCCTGAGAATTTAAACCAGTTCTTCTATGTCTCTATGGAATGAAAGTCCTCTTTTACTATAGGCAGATATAACCCTACAATGCTCTCTTCCCTTTCTATGCCATGAGAAAAACCTTGGGCTAAGTAGCAAGCAGAGCAATTCTCCCTGCAATACTTACTTTGCAGGACTGATGGAGATTCCTTCTCACCACAAAGCCTTTATTCTTTGTGAAGAAATTAGAAGACAAGATTGGGGAAGTGGCAGCCATCTCTAAAATGAAAAGTAGATCAATTTTGATCGAAACTGTATTTCTTACCTCCAAAGGCACATTCTGACCAAATTCTGGCTTTCTAGCTTTATTATTTAGCGCTACTTATTTTTTTCTTAAAACTGCATTTTTATGGAAACTATTAGTTTAATTACATTAACACTTAATATTTAAAACGTTATTACAATAAGATATACATTGACAAGGTGTAAACAGAAAGCTTGACTTTTAATTTTATATTTAATTGTGGTGCAATACTTGTGTGCTACACATGGATGCCTTAAGGTGACGTGGCGCTACTAGCAGTGAACTGGGGCAAGTCCCAGCACACTTGCTTGCCTCTGTATCTCACACAATACAGCGCTTGTTTCATTTCAAGGGCTGCTCGACCAAACATGCCCCCTCATGGTTGGGGGCTCTCCTCATGTTGCTTTCCTTTCATCTACTATGGGGTTGTTGGCTTCTCACCCACTGGTGCATTGGTCCCCATTTTGCACCCAGAGATAAATCGCCTTCCTCTGATTTATCTCGGCAGGTAGGGGTCTCTTGGGACACTTCCATCTGAGGCTTCTGCCAATCTACAACTGCCATATCTTCTAAGGAGAGGAAAGGTAAGAACAAGTCCTCCAAGAAGGAGATTCCAGTGGCGCCCAAACCACCAGATTCCGACTGTTCCACTTGTGGCTGAGGCAGAGGTACCAGTGGCCCCTGAGACCCTGGATTGCACCACGCATCGGAACCCGAAACCTGTGTGTGTTGATGCCTTAACACCTCAGCCAGTGACAGCAGGTGACATAACCCACCTGCTTGGCCCCTTCACAACCTCACAGTACATACTCCCGGTACCTTCTGCATTGCCCTTCAGGAATTGGTTTCCAGCAAAGCAGAAACCAGCCTTACATGGATATTGGGGGGGGGGGGGGGTATTATAAGAATCATGCTACCTATGACAGGGTGTTGGGCAGTATTTTGCACATAGGTTCTGGACACTCTTATTTAATGAACTTGGGTCTCTTAATACCCCTTTGGAGGCTGTGGCTGTGTTCAGGTAAGAGCACTTCAGGATACTACCATCTGCAGCAGTCACCCCCTCCCCCAGTGGTGAAGAGTCTCAGAATGTATTGTTTGTGTTGGTTTCTCAGCTTTCCCTACCTTTCCTAATCTTGGGTGATTTCATTGCCCATAACCCTTTGGGAGGTGGAATCGCTATCACTGGGTGCGGTCAAGACTTCGAAAACTTACTGGCACAACTTGACCATTGCCTCATGAGTACTGATGCCCCCCACACACTTCATTGTGTTCACAGTACTTTCTTGGCCATTGATCTTCCCATCTGCAGCCCTTGTCTTCTCCCATCCATCCACTGAAGAATCCATATGACCTGTGTGATAGTGACCACTTCTTGATCTTCCTGTCCCTCTCTCTGTGTCACTCCATGGGACTCATGCCTTGATCCCCTGTTCCTCATGCCCGCTCTGATGGAAGACAATACCTTAGTGGTCGTCAGAAATCATTGAGACCATTAGAGACCATAAGTGGGCTGTATATCAGCAAGAACATCACTGTCACTTTGTGAATCTCTCCTGCTTTCACTAAAACACTCTGTACCACTAATATTTTCCAATAACTCCATGAAATTCATTGTTATTAAGTCCGCTACTTATGCTAGGTGTTGGACTCAGTTTTTAACACAAAAGTGCATGAAATAAACAAACTGCAAACACTAACTTAAAGAAAAAATAGCTGAGGAACAGTATTAAATTAGAATGCTGCCCAAAAACAACAATGTAGGATGAAATAACAGAACGTAAACAAATATTATGAAGCACGATCTCAACAAACAAACAATACAAATCAGAATTATCGTTCACTGATAATTCACTGCAACAACACTCAAAAGTCAATAATTATTGCTGTACACTTAAATCGACAATTGAGAGGACAAACGTAAGGATATAGAGGCTTACCTCACTAGAGGTAAGATAGATACTGCCTACAGGAAAATTAAAGAGACCTTTGGAGAGAAGAGAACCACTTGTATGAATATCAAGGGCTCAGATGGAAACCCAGTTCTAAGCAAAGAAGGGAAAGCAGAAAGGTGGAAGGAGTATATAGAGGAACTATACAAGGGCGATGTTCTTGAGGGCAATATTATGGAAATGGAAGAAGATGTAGATGAAGATGAAATGGGAGATACAATACTGCGTGAAGAATTTGATAGAGCACTGAAAGACCTAAGTCGAAACAAGGCCCCGGGAGTAGACAACATTCCATTAGAACTACTGACAGCCTTGGGAGAGCCAGTCCTGACAAAACTCTATCATCTGGTGAACAAAGTGTATGAGACAGGCGAAATACCCTCAGACCTCAAGAAGAATATAATAATTCCAATCCCAAAGAAAGCAGGTGTCGACAGATGTGAAAATTACCGAACTATCAGTTTAACAAGTCACGGCTGCAAAATACTAACGCGAATTCTGTACAGACGAATGGAAAAACTGGTAGAAGTCGACCTCGGGGAAGATCAGTTTGGATTCCGTAGAAATATGGGAACATGTGAGGCTATACTGATCCTACCGCTTACCTTAGAAGCTAGATTAAGAAAAGGCAAACCTACGTTTCTAGCATTTGTGGACTTGGAGAAAGCTTTTGACAATGTTGACTGGAATACTCTCTTTCAAATTCTGAGGGTGGCAGGGGTAAAATACAGGGAGCAAAAGGCTATTTACAATTTGTACAGAAACCAGATGGCAGTTATAAGAGTCGAGGGACATGAAAGGGAAGCAGTGGTTGGGAAGGGAGTGAGACAGGGTTGTAACCTCTCCCCGATGTTATTCAATCTGTATATTGACCAAGCAGTAAAGGAAACAAAAGAAAAATTCGGAGTAGGTATTAAAATCCATGGAGAAGAAATAAAAACTTTGAGGTTCGCCGATGACATTGTAATTCTGTCAGAGACAGCAAAGGACTTGGAAGAGCAGTTGAACAGAATGGACACTTTCTTGAAGGGAGGATATAAGATGAACATCAACAAAAGCAAAACGAGGATAATGGAATGTAGTCGAATTAAGTCGGGCGATGCTGAGGGAAGTAGATTAGGAAATGAGACACTTAAAGTAGTAAAGGAGTTTTGCTATTTGGGGAGCAAAGTAACTGTTGATGGTCGAAGTAGAGAGGATATTAAATGTAGACTGGCAATAGCAAGGAAAGCGTTTCTGAAGAAGAGAAATTTGTTAACATCGAGTGTAGATTTAAATGTCAGGAAGTCATTTCTGAAAGTATTTGCATGGAGTGTAGCCATGTATGGAAGTTAAACATGGACGATAAATGGTTTGGACAAGAAGAGAATAGAAGCCTTTGAAATGTGGTGCTACAGAAGAATGCTGAAGATTAGATGGGTAGATCACGTAACTAATGAGGAAGTATTGAATAGGATTGGGGAGAAGAGGAGTTTGTGGCACAACTTGACAAGAAGAAGGGATTGGTTGGTAGGACACGTTCTGAGGCACCAAGGGATCACCAATTTAGTATTGGAGGGCAGCGTGGAGGGTAAAAATCGTAGAGGGAGACCAAGAGATGAATACACTAAACAGATTCAGAAGGATGTAGGCTGCAGTACGTATTGGGAGATGAAGAAGCTTGCAGAGGATAGAGTAGCATGGAGAGCTGTATCAGACCAGTCTCAGGACTGAAGACCACAACAACAACAACAACAACAACAACAACTTAAACCGAAATGTCAAATGTCAATAGTGAACATACTAGCACCATCTAGCAGTTAATTTTGTAAGTTGAGTTAAACTGAACAGGGTACTGACAAATCACCATTCTCACGGTACTTTCATTGTTAGGGGGTGAGAGTAGATTGTTACCTTGATATTCTGTGATTTAAGGTACCTATCCAGTAACTCATGTAGAAAATCTTTGATGATTTTCTTTAAATTTTGAGTTAGAACACACACACACAAATTCTAGTTCTGAATTGGCTCCTGAGTTACGCCTGGATTCTAGGTTGTAAGATTTTAGCTGCGGTTGGGTCAAATTTTGTGCACAGTTCTATTTTACCTGTTGTGGCATGCCATATCACAGTACACACCGATGTAGATTCAAGATGCATTGTGGGTATGCATCGACATGCGCATGACACCCCCCCCCCCCCCCCCCCCCCCCCCCCACACACACACACACACACACACACACACACACACACACACACACACACAAAAGTCACAGGTTGAGGGGGTTGTGTGATATTATTTGAGTGATTACCTTATCAAGTAAAGAACATGGCTGTATGAGCACCCTCATACTTTCGCCCCCTCTGGCTTGGATGCATGCACTGATTCAATTGGGAAGTGTGTCCTCAAGCCATTATATCCTCTCCCAAAGCCAACTGACTGACAGCTGTTGTAATTGGTCCTTGATATCCTGGTTACTGGCTCTGGAATGTATTTGATGTCAATGCTGATCCCATACGTTCTATTGGGACAGATCTGACTTTCCATGAAAGTACCTAAACGTCATGCAGACAGATCAGAGAGATACGTACCACGGTTGGACAGCTGTTGTACTGTTGAAAAATGACACCACGAAACTGTCACGTGAGACATACCATACGAGAATGCAGGATCTCAGTGACGTACTGTTGTGCCGTCGGAGTTAACTCGGGCACTACCAGCTGCGATCTGAAATCGCACCCGATGGTTCCCCACACTGTGACGCCAAGATTAACAACACTGTGCCTCTCCAAAACTTTGGAAGAATGGGACCTCTACCCAGGTCACCGTCATGATTGCCAATGGTGGTCGTCTGGGGTAGTGCTGGACTGCGGTTCGTCACTCAGTACAGTGTGATGCCATTTGTCAGCAGTCTGTGCTTTCCAGTGGCGGTGCCACTCCAGATGCAGCCGTTTGTGTTGTGATGTTATTGCAGCCTATACATAGGGTGGTAATTCTCTAGTCCGGCTGCTGCTAGTCTCCTACCAGCCGTGTGGGATGACAGAGAATGTTTCAGAGGGTCCATTACTTGGTCTGAGAGATGGCAGGCACAGATTTGAGGGGGTTACGATGTGCTCACTGCCGTCATATTCCCATGCGGTTGACATTGGGCCGCTGTCGTACTGGATGCCCCACATCTCACACGAGTATGCAGCATGTCCGTGTTCTTCCCATTGCTCGCTCAGCGTCAATACATCGTTAACACGTTATTTACACCCTACCTGGCCTGGTGACAACACTATATATGAGCAATACTATTGCACTCCGGTGGCTGTTCTACATATCACAGAGAATTACAACTCCGATCATTTACACACCCACTGATGGTATGAGTATTTTTACAAAGTTGCATTGACATCCGGCTATGTATTATGGGTGCTTCTTTTTGTACATGTGTGTGTGTACATTTTGGCTTCTGCATAAATTTTACTTGAGAAGGGGGGGAGGGTGTAATACTAAAATTTCCAGTTTTGATACACTTGAAACGTGTTATATTTAATGGGTGATGTCCATTTAGTATTTTTAAGATAAATTGCTTTTATGCCCCAGCAATCACCATACTTCATCAGTGTATACAAAGTAATGTCTTTTCGTATTAATATGAATATGGATATCAGCCATATCAGATGAATAAGGCTGGTGTGACAATAATTCACACCTTAGTTTGAATAATTTTGTCATGGCTACGGCACACGCGTGCGGGTGCACGTCGTCTTGGTGGAAGATGAGTTTGAGTTTCTACCTTGCTAAACCTGCCTTTTTTTCGCGTATCTTTAGTTGCAATATGTCCAGGAGGTTAGCACAGTATTCTCCAGTAATTGTTTGCCCAGTGGGGAGATAATCGACAAACAGAATCCCCTTCACATCCCAGAACACTGATGCCGTGACCTTTTCCACCGAAGGAATTGTCTTTACTTTCTTTGATGGCGGAGAATCAGCGTGTGTCCACTGCTTTGACTGTTGTTTTGTCTCTGGGGTATAGTAGTGCACCCAAGTTTCATCTGTGGTCCAAGCCGACATAAAAAATTTTGTTTGTTTCTCCTAAAACGCGTCAAACATTGTTCTGATATGTCCATTCCCATGTGTTTTTGATCCAGCATCAAGAATCGCGGCACCCGTCTTGCAGATAATTTTTTAATTTCTAATTATTCAGTTAAAATGTGATATATCCTTTCAGGTGACATCTGGCAAGCATGAGCAATTTCACACACTTTCAATCAGAGATTTCTCATAACCATTTTTTGCACTTTTGCAATGATTTCTGCAGTAGTGACACATCTTGGCCGATCACTGCACAGATCATCATCTAAGTGCTCCCGAACAAATTTACGTTCACTTGTCCACTTGGCAACAGTTGAATATGAAGGAGCAGAGTCCTCCAGTGTATTCTGGAAATCGGCATGAACGTCCTTTGCTTTCATACGTTTCTTTACAAAGTACTTAATCACTGTTCAAATCTCAATACCCCCCCCCTTTCTGCCCCCCCCCCCCTGCCCCCCCATCTTTGCAAATCATCATGTGGGAACGACAACAGAACCATGTCACCACTTCAACTCTCTTCCAAGAGCACTGATGTGGCACGTGTTTGTAGGCAACAGTCCAGTGAATATCACGTGAGCAACTCATAGCACTAGTGCTGACCTCTTGTGGTGATTCTGAGAACTTTCCAAACCACCCTTGTAGGTTCTAGGTGAGCAATGACTGTGTGCATACATGTTTTGAATTATATGTTACATGTTGATTTGATTCGATTTGTGCAGCGAGACAAAAGCAACAGTGGTCTTAGTCCACTACTGCCCGCACTGAAACTGAGTATGTTGTAACGGTTTGCTCCCTGTGAATCTAATAAAGTGTACCACTATCCTTAAAGAGTAGTAGGAAACTATTTACTAGTTCCTTGTTAGACACGATTTCTTCGGGACTGAGTGACCCACATATTCTTTTGACCTCCATTGCTTTGTATTGGAATTTTTGGATCATAGTCCAATACTATATGTGCTGCCTCCTGATCCAACTACTTAGTTTTGATTTTACCATCGCCTTGGTGACTGTTAGGACAGGTTGCAGTCCAATAAATGGAGTCATTGCACATGTCCTGGCCAACCTATCAGCATGCTCATTGCCACTGATTCCTGAGTGACTGGGGATCCACAGCAGATTTATCCTGTTGCTTTCCACTAGTCTCATAAGGCTATCATGGCATTCTGCTGCGATCTTTGATCTCGTTTCTGGGGTTGATAGCAATTTCAGAGCACTTGGCTGTCAGAATAAGATGCTACGATCCTTGTAGAACACAGGCAAATACTCCTTTGTGCACATTCCGATGGTGGATATTTACCCCTGGAATACTCTGGCCAGTTTCCCTAGAGGTATTTCTCTCTCTGGTCCAGGCTGTACACGGTATACCCTGACCCCAGCACCTTCATATGTTTTTGACCCATCAGTAAACCAGACTCGCCTACTGAATGATGATGTCATTCATTCCTCCACTGTTCATTTCTTCAAATTAACAGATGGAAAGGATTATTGAAGCAGCTGAAAGTTATTGTATGGTCAGATGGCATTTCCCTGACCATTCCTACATTTACCATACTCAGCATATTGGTGAGAGCTTCAAGATATCCTAAATGTCTCCAGTTATTTGCAGTTTGTAATCCATTTGCCCCCTGCTGCCTCCATTATAACCCAAGATGTAATGGGGGATGTGCAGCATGGTCTCCATCCCAACAGTGGGTGTGCTGCTAATTCTGCCTGTCAAGGCTAAGCAGGCCAAGCTCCTAAGCAGCCACCTCCTGTTGTACTTTATTCTACCTTACTGTAGCTTCGCAAATTATTGTAGGTCATATTACAGTGGTTTATATCCAACCTGTACTCCAGGGGTTTAGACCTCAGTTTTTACCACACACCTTTCTTGTGCTCGCAAGAGTAACTCTTGCCTTGGAACGTGTGAGGGTCCATTGGTAGTTTCACATTCACTTCACTACCTCCTCCACTGGCAGAGTTTTGCCAAGAAGCTTGAGATTCCAGTACATTTTCTGGATGCTTCCTCATAAATGGTACTGTGTATCATTGGCAAAAGTAGCCTCTAGTATATATCTCTTCAATGAGAATTTCTTACCAAAGTTCTGGCTTCAGGTAAGTTTAAAGTTTTGGTCTTTCCTATAGAACTCCTAGTCTGTTTTCCTAGGATTCAAGTTGGCTGTTTTCTATGTAACACCCATTTCAACCTCAAATTTGATATACATTTGATCAAATAAAAATGCCTTCAATGCCACATGCCATTGTTTGACATACCTACCCATTAGAATTATGTCAACCACTTCTTCCCTTCTTCTGTTCCTGAAGGTAGGTTTCCTACCCCTGTTCAAGATTTCCAAGTTTCTCTTGAGTAGATATTGGAGTAGCTACTCAAATCTGCTGTCATTGTTGCTGCTTGCACACACCAGGTTGTGGGCATTGGCACCACAACTGATCAACAGTTATTCATTCTGCTGTGGGCAGCTGTCTACCATTGTTCTCATTTCCTGGGAAGAAGAGTACTGTCCTCATAAGAAAAGTCTCCTTTTGTGCTTCCTTCCTCACACTCTTTCATTTTGATGGTAGCGGAGTCCCTGGGGCAAAAATCCACAATCAGCATGAATGAAATTCCATTTTTGACTTAAATGCACGTTCTGGAGTTTTTCAGAATTCTAGCATATATCGACTTACCTTCATTTTCTCCAACTGCCCCTTCAGATAAATAGTGTTCATGAATCAGGGCCACATGGTAAACATCTGCTATTTGTGCCGCTTTCTTCCAGTTGCATTAAAGTATGTGCAATTTAAGGCCCTCATTTTTGCAGTTTGAGGAAAAATAAATGAAACGAACTGAAGGAAACAAAACAAAGACCAGAGTATAATTGACATTTTGGACTGTAACAGATTACAATTGGAATGTCTGAGCCAACATACATCTGACAGTGGCATCCCTTTAGTTTGAACACACCTCTGAAATAAAATAGCCATGTCTATAGCAATGATCTATATTACTAAATAATCATCTTGAGGTTGAAGTTCTTCTGTGCATTTTTGCTTAAAAATAGATTTGTTTTTGGAGGGGGTCCAACTTTGAGCAAAACAAATTTTTTCATCTTTTTGCTATTTCCCAGACATGTTTTGCTGAATTTTCAGTGTCATCAGTGAACTCTTTTTTTTTTCTATTAAACAGGAAGAAATGCTGTATACTACTTGTGCACACATAAATTTGAGTTTTTAAGACTATGTACAAATTTGAAAAATAGGCTAAGTTTTGTATGTATACCTTTTTACCACATGCTGTGGTTTTCTTGGGTTTTTGTTTTTTATTGCACTTGTTTTCTTTCACAGTTTGTCATTTACAACCATGTAGAACTTAACATAGAAAAATTATTTACATTGACATTTACAACAGGGAATGCTATGGCTAGTTAATATTTGGCCTAACTGTAACATTTTGAGTTGTAAAATTTTGATGCAACTAACTTTTCTATATTTACTTCTATATGGTTGCAGATGACAAACTGTGAAAGAAAACAAGTGCAATAAAAAAACCCAAGAAAACCACAACATGTGGTAACAAAGAATATATACAAGACTTAGTCTGTTTTTCAAATTTGTAAATATTGTCTTAAAAACTAAAATTTATGTGTACAAGTACTAAAGAGCACTTTTTCTGTTTAATCACTTTGCAACTTGCAACAAACTTTACACATAATTTCAAAACCTTTATGAAGCTTTTTCTCACCAACACCCACCACAAAATGATGAAATAAAAAAAGGTTTGTCACTTACTACATTTTCACTGTTTGTGCAGTCAAACTTCAGCATTACTAACACTATTCACAACACAGATTGAAGCCAGTATCTGCATATACCACTGTATGTACCGCAAAATTATGTAACTGTGTGACACAAAAGTGGAGCTTTTTAAAAAAATGTAATGAAAATTACCCAGACTATATTCATCTGGTGTTCCATAATCTACACCTACAGCCACATCTGTACTCTGGAAACCTCTGTCAGGTGTGTCATTGTACCAGTTATTGAGGTTTCTTGCTATTCTATTCTCGTATGGAGCACGGGAAGAATGATTGTTTGAATGCTTCTGTGCATGCAGTAATTATTCTAACCTTATCCTCATGATCCCTACATGAGTGATATTTAGGGGTCTGTAGTATATTTTTTGAGTCACCATTTCAAGCTGGTTCTTGAAACTTTGCTAATAGTCTTCCTCAAGATTGTTTACGTCTATCTTCAAGAGTCTTCCAGTCTGTCTTCAAGAGTCTGCCAAGGATCAAACAAACCTGTGAACGTTCGTGCTGCCCTTGTCTGCACATGTTCAGTATCCTCTGTTAACCCTACTTGTTACAGGTGCCACACAGTTATGTAACATTCTAGAACTTGTCACACGAGTGATTTGTAAGCAATCTCCTTTGCAGACTGATTGCACTTCCCCAGTATTCTATCAATGAAGTGAAGTCTACCACCTGCTTTACCCACAACTGAGCCTATGTGATCAGTTCATTTTATATACCTACAGTGTGTTACGCCCAGGTATTCGTATGAGTCAGCCAATTCCAACAGTGACTCATTGATATTATAGTCATAGGATACAACGTTTTTGTTTTGTTTTGTTAAGTGCACAATTTTACATTTCTGAACATTTAAAGCAGGTTGCAAATTTTTGCACCACATTGTAGCTTCTTTCAAACAGTACTTCATCGTAGATAACTGCAGCAGCAGCAAAATTTCTGAGGTTACTGTTACAGCGAGGGGCAACCAGGGGCAATTCTAGAAGTCGGTCAAGGAGGGGCTAATGGGAAAGGGGGGGGGGGGGGGAGGGGGTTGGGGAATGGAATCTCTCTCAACAAAGGAGAATTGGGGTCCTCGACTGACAAGTCTGTAAAATTTGGTTTTTCTTAAAGTAGATTGTGGTAACTGTTGCGGAGTTCTGGGTAAAAAATGTGTGTTAATAAATAATAAGATGGTCATTTTAAGTTAAATGATATTTATTGGTTTGGATAGTAAGGTATTTGCCCCCTCTTATTCTTCTGTTAAAATGTATTTGAAATACATTGCAACCATTATTGCTACATAATTATATTAAAAAAATTATTGAATCTGTTGGAGTAATATATTCACTGATTTCTGAAGTCATTTTGTCCAGTGTAATATGATACTTCCCTTGCCACTGCCCCTTGTCCCAACACACTTCCCTGAGGCACACCTGAAGTTACTTCTACATCTGACGAATGCTCTCTATCCAAGATAATATGCTGTGTCCTCCCTACCAAAAATTCCTCAATCTAGTGTCAAATTTTACTTGATACCCATACGATTGTACTTTTGACAATAAGCAAGCTATCAGTATGCCATGTGAGAAATTTACAAGTTGTGTTTCACATGATTGATTATTTTGGAATTCTCACTGGTGGCATTGAGGAGGACATTCTGTTTGAGATACCTGATTATGTTTGAGCTCAGAATATGTTGTAAGATTTGACAACAAATCGGTGTCAGATATATTTTTTGTAGATCACTTGTGCTACCCTTCTTTTGGAACAGTGTGATCTATGCTTTTTTTCCAAGAAGAGGGTGCAGTTTTTCGTTCGAGGGATCTACTATTTTCAAACCTTTCCTTAAACTTTTTCTCACTTGCATGCATAAAGGCAAATAAATGCATAAACTGATTTGTAATCACTCGTTTCAATGGAAGTTTGGTTCTTTAAATAATTGAAGGGGTTAGTGGTAAGTAATGATTAGTATATTATCTAAATGGATTTTATGACCTTTTTTAAATGTCTGCATGAATATAGATAATTGTACACTGAAGAGTGAAGCTGTTGAACTGCAGACTGACACATAAGAGAAGGTATTGATAAAGTATTACATAAAAAAAAAATCAAGCTGTGATTGTGAAATTTGTTGGTGGTGTTAGCCCAACTCTACATATTCATCCTTTATGTTTCTCCATATAATAGGACATCTACCAGCGATCTGAATAGTATTTTGGTTGTTCATGATACAAACCAACTCAAAAATCATCATTCTAGGAATGCCTGACATCCGATACTTCATCAAGTTGAGGAAAGAGGAAGCAGGCACTGGATGGCCATTAGGGGAATACAGGGAGCAAGGTAATGTTTGATAACCCAAAGAAGTGAGACGTGTGACTGTCTTGTACAGAATGAGCCACCCCGGACAGCTTCCCGTGACGCTCTTGTCTCCTTGGTCCTCCCATAACCTCGAGCAGTATGTTGCTGTAACACTTTGCCCCTTACGATCGTAATCTCTTAGTGCCACACCTTGGCAGTCCTGAAAGGCATTCACTGTCATATTGCCCAGAAAAGTCAGGTCTTCACTTTTTTTTAGTGGTGGTGGAACCGTGTGTGCATTGCTTCTTTCCTCCACTGTTGTCGGGTCACAGCGATACACTCGGCACTCATTCTCTGTGATTAGGTAGCTGAAGAAGTCCTGGATTGGTATGGCATGGCTGCAACATTTCCACTGCTTCTGCAGTTTGGTGGGCTTTGTGAATGGTTGTGAACAATCACAGAACCCACCGAACTGCGACCTATGTCACATTCAGAACATCGTGCGAGTTATTGGAAGCTCGTCCACAACTGATTTTTACTTTTTCTGCTATTGTTGTACGTCAGTCTACGACCAGTGGGGCCTCTGCTTCTCTTACAATTCCTGTTTCTCCGCAGAGAAGGGGTCTGCAGCTTGGTTGTTCACTTGTTTGGCCACACTCGAAGCATATGCACCAATTAACATGTGATGGGGCACTGATACCAAACACTTCCACCACGTTGTCATAGATTGTTGCAGTATGGTACCCCATCAAATGCAGAAAACTAAATATCACATGATACAACATTTTTAGGCTTATGTAACACTTTTGACAGTGTTGACTAGTATACTGTCTTTGAAATTCTGAAGATAACAGGAGTAAAATACAAGGAGTGAAAGGCTATTTACAATTTGTACTGAAACCAGACGGCAGTTATAAAGAGTCGAAGGGCTTGAAAGGGAAACAGAGGTCGAGAAGGGAGTGAGGCAAGCTTGTAGCCTCTTAATGGTGTTATTCATTCTGTACATTGAGTAGACAGAGAAGGAAACCAAAGAAAATTTTGTAGAAGAATCACAGATCAGGAAGCAGAAATGAAAACTTTGAGGTTTGCTGATGATATAATTCTGTCAGAGAAAGCAAAAGACCTGGAAGAGCAGTTGAGCGGAATGGACATTGTCTTGAAAGCAGGATATAAGATGAACCTAATCAAAAGCAAAACAAGGATACTGAAAACTAGTTGAACTAAGTCAGATGATGCTGAGGGAATTTAAGGAAATGAGAAACTTTAAGCAGTAGATGAGTTTTGCTATTTGGACAGTAAAATAACTGATGATGCAAGAAGTAGAGATGGTATAAAATGTAGACTGGCAATGGCAAGAAAAGTGTTTCTGAAGGAGAGAAATTTGTTAACATAAAATATGGATTTAAGTGTTAGGAAGTCTTCTGTGAAGGTATTTGTCTGGAGTGTGGCCTTGTGTGGAAGTGAAACATGGATGATAAACTGTTTGGTCAATAAGAGAATAGATGATTTTGAAATGTGGTGCTGCAAGAGAATGCTGAAGATTAGATAGTGATCACATAACTAATGAGGAGGTACTGAACAGAATTTGGGAGAAAAGAAATTTGTAGCGCAACTTAATTAAAAGAAGGGATCGATTGAGAGGACCCATTTTGAGACATCAAGGAATCACAAATTTATTACTGGAGGTGGATGTGTGTGTGTGTGTGTGTGTGTGTGTGTGTGTGTGTGTGTGTGTGTGTGTATTTTAGTGTATTTTAGTGTGTACCATTACTGCAGACTTATACTTGCAAATGTACAAAAAATGAATTATGTAAGTTTATTTTTTCTAGGTGACAATGTTATTGATATTGTACAGCTACTATATCAGGTGTCCTTCCTATGAATTGGCAGGCGTATTTTCTCTGGAGTTTAGGCAGATGTGTGTGTGTGTGTGCGCTGTAGTCGGCCAAAGAAATACTGCTCGTCATCTTTCATGCAATCCCAGTGCTGATGGAAAGCCTTGATTTGTTTCCCAAACAAAATGATTTTAAAATAGAATTTTATGTGCCCATTCAATGGAGCAGTCCCAAGTTAGCATAGTGTGACATTCAGTATAGCATTATGTGTTAACAGTAAAACACAAAGGATAACAAGTACTTCACCAGCAACTGAGCAGTGCTGCTGCATGATGATAGCAGTCATCATGGGCCAGGCAGTGTAGTCATTTCTGGAGTACTGGTTATCCTTCATTCTTTTCTGCCCTTGTTACAACATATCACTAAACCGAATATCACGCTACACTAACTTGGGATTGTTCTGTCAAATGGACACACAAAATTGTGTTTTAAAAATCATTTTGTTTGTAATGGGCAACAAACCAACACTGAGATTTGGATGAAAGAAGTGATGAGCAGTGTTTATTTGGGATGACTCCAGCTACATATTGCAAAAATGAAATTGCAAATACCTGCCGAAACACCAGAGACAACATCCATGATGCTTCTTAGGACGAACTCTCTGCACTGTGTATTGCTATGGTTCGGTAAGCCATGGTCCTTCATCAGATCCATTCTTCATTGGCACTGTTCCTTCATTCCCCATGGGAAAACCTCTGGTTGTATTGCTATTAAGTAATCAGAGCAGAGGCAGCTTGAGGTTTTCAACACAAAGTGGAGTTGTGAGTCTGTTGCCAGTGTGGTCATGGTCTTGAATGTCTGAGAGTCCTGTTGATTCTTTCCTCTCTTCAGCTGATGCAAAAGGCATGTTTTGGGGAGTTGTATGAATCACACTTGTCATGAAAACTGTCACAATGCGCATTGAGGAAACTTGCAGATAACACACCATTAGCAAGCAAGGAACTTGTTAGCAGCTGAAAGCAGTGACACGTATTTCGCTCCCTCATTACAGCTATTCATTCACAGAGTTCTCATTAGGTTGTGACACTTACTTTACCGTATTGTAATGCACTCTACTGATACATTTGTAAACTTAGATGGCCTTTATTACAGTAGGTAAAATTGCAAATTCCAGAAATTAAAGAAGTGTCTTTAACTCTATCAAAAGATAAATATTAAATGTGAATTGAGACTCAACAAATCACAATAGTTAATGCAGTGACAGGGATTTGAAAGTGAAAGTCTGGCAGCTCTGTCAATTTCCCTTCGCTGTAAGCAGTGCAACATGTAAATTGTGTAAAGGTTGGTTCGTCCCCATTATGCTCAGCTGTTTGGGCCTTCTGAAAGTCAATAACATACTGCCATGCATTGAAAACCCTGCTATATGGAGCTGACTGGCATGTTAAGGTACAGCCTAAAGTCTACCAACGGTTTGTGAAACATCACTTGATATCTACAGTTCTAAAAATGCCCATCTGTCATTATTTAAATATTAATATTTTAAATGCATCTTTATAATTGAAATTCTGTAATACATTATTGAGGAACATATTTCAATTTGTCTTTCGGGGTGACTTCATGTTAGAGCTTTTAACGGAGTGCCATGCCTGAGTCATTGAATTTTAACTCAGTTCTGGACGATACTCGAATAGTCTGGTGATAGATAAAGTGACTGCTCTCAATAAGCAGGAGGTGTGTGTTTGGATTGCGGTGTTCCACAGCTCCATTTCTCATTATGTATTAGATTTGATTTGTGCTTGAATAATAACTAAAATGCACTGAAACTGCATTTGCAATATTTATGTGTATTACATATTGATTACATGTAACATTTCAGCATAAATATATATTTATGCTGATCTTTTAATCTTCATTGTAGCTTTTGGAGAACAGCACACCACAAGTGAATCCGTTATGGAGGCGTAAAACAAGGAATTGTGCATCACTTTTAGAAGGAAATGGTGTGAATAAGGTAGGTAGAAAGTTTCAGGTGGTATGTAAATTATTTTTTGAGACATTTATGTCATTAGAATGAAACAAATGGTCATTATCAGTTACCACTTCTTGTATATCTGCATTTGCAACTTCAACATCTGATTTCTAAATACGCTTTAAAATGCAGGTGGATAAAATAATGTGTGTGTGTATTGTATTGGCAGTGGAGGTGGTCTTTAAATACAATCAGACATCCAAAGTAACACAATAAGTTTATTTACAATAGTTACACTTAATAATTGAGATATACGTAACTGTGAATGCTGTAGGCTCTTCAGTGGTGTATGTACAGTCAGAGTAATGTTCTGGATAGAAAAAATAGTCTTAAAAACTGAGGAGGAGTGGTCAGTATTCAGGGATAGCCCCTGCACGCTCTGCCAAACAGCACACTTTTCTCCCCCACCCGTACCCTGTTATCCCTCCCCTGTCTCTGCCCCACTGTAGATGCCACTGAACTCCAACCAATATGGTCACGGGCCCAGGAGAGGCACTGCAGGCGACTTCACGCTCTTAGCTAAGCCACTTCCATCATTCGTCTGCTGCCATTGCCCATTAATACCAAATTTTGTCACACCGTCCTAACAGATACATCAGTTGTACATCTCATACTGAATTCTGCTGTTGTTTCGCACAGTGTTGCATGTCTGTGAGCACTGATAACTCCACGCAAGAGCTACTGCTTTCGATCGTTAAGTGAAGGCTATCGACTACTGTGTTGTCTGTGGTAAGAGGTACTTCTACGTCTATATAGATACTCCACAAGCCACCATACAGTGCGTGGTGGAGGGTACCCTGTACCGCTACTTGTCATTTTCCCTCCTGTTCCACTCGCAAATAGAGGGAGGAAAAATCGACTCTGTGTATGCCTTGTTATGAGCCCTAATTTCGTGTATCTTATCTTCGTGGTCCTTATGCGTGATATGTATTGGCAGCAGTAGGATCATTTATCAGTCAACTTCAAGTCCGGCTCTCAATATTTTTTCAATACTGTTTCTCGAAAAGAACATCGCCTTCCCTCCACAGATTCCCATTTGAGTTCCTGAAGCATCTCTGTAACACTGACGTGTTGTTCGAACCTACCGGTAATAAATGTGGATCTCAGAATATTGAATTCCATAATGATTTCCAAAACGAAGTGTCCCATGCGTCTAGTTTCACCTACCAGTCCGTTTTCAAAATCTGTTAATTCACATCACGAATCTATCCACATGCATCACCCGAGTACAAATGACAGTTCTGCCAATGCAATACCCTTTTATACATGGTGTACACCAGGGCTTCCCAACCTTTTCAGCTGGCGGATCCCTTCTTCAGTCGAAAATCCATGGCGGACCCCTAATCAGTCAAGAGCACAGTAACTTTAGCTTTCAGAGCGAAACCCATGGGAACTGAAAGCTTCTTAATGCAAGTGCCATGTTCCAAATGACCCCCCCCCCACCCCCCCTCCCCAAAGTATGAATAGTCTTTGGTTTAGAGATGAATGAAAACAACTTGAAATTAACGATCCAATTTGAATTCCCACTGTATCCAGACACTTGCTAGTGGATTTACTCCCTTTTTTCAACACACTACAGCCTGATTAAAATTACTTTGTAATTGACATTTCACACATTGGAGCTGCCTTCCTCTAAGAGCAATCACCGTCACGTCCAAACTGTTCGCTGATTGGTCGAAAAAGCTCGCTCCTCACATGCGTAAAAGGTTTCAGTGCGTCTAGTGCCGTGACCCGGTGCACAAACCACCCCCGTATTGCAGCGAAACACTCGATCAGAGAAGCCGCATTCTTTGGCACTAAACTGTGTATGCGTTCTCGCGTAAGAACCGCAAAGGCTGCTTGGGAATACGACCTGAAGTGAAAGTAAACGTGTTTTTCACACGAAAAAAGAAAATAGTGATGAATTTGATTTTCACATCTTTATTCAATAATTTTACTCATTATTTTACACGATTTGGTGAAAGGTGGCCGCAGACCCCCTAGAAAGAGCCGTCAGACCCCCAAGGGGTCCGTGGACCACACGTTGGGAAGCCCTGGTGTACACAATACTGTTGCCATATGGATATGTGCATATCAGTGTCCCTTTATTTTTTTCATCTCGGTGTATAGATTCCATTCAACTGTTTTCCAAGAAACCTTCATAAACAAAATTGAATATATGTTCCAAACAATGACGGAGAAGGCATCTGATGACTTTTAGGAGAGACGTATGGCGCTATAGTTTCCTGCACATCTGTGATTGTGTACTCCATACAATACTGCATGTCTGCACACACTTGTCAATCTAAGTGTAGCAAATAGTTTGTTTTGAGAACTAACTACTTTCTACGTTTCCTTTTAGGTAAAGTCAGATGGCTACCGAGAGGACAGTGAGGATGACGACAAATCGGTCATCATTCTAGATGAGCGAAATCCATGCTTCAGTCCGAGGTCTCCGAGCTATACACCCCCAGATCTCAGAGCTAAGAGATCGAGTCCTGAACAGTGTGGGTCTTTGACAGTTGAGAATGTTGCTAAGCATAACAATTTCTTGAAGAATAGTATTTCTGGCCCATCCTCATCATCGTCTTTGTCATTGGTAAGCATTTGACTGTGGATCTTAATATACAGCGAGAAGCTTATTTCCTCTCTGTTTTAATTACATTCTTGATGTGTTTAATGTATGACTGTATTTTTATTGCTGCAAATGATACTGGCACTGTTTTACAGCAGTAGTTGTAAAAAAGCATCTCACTTTAAGGTTAAGACACTGTTTATGCCATTTGGTGCCATGCATCTCTGAAGGTGGTAACTGACAAACTATTTTAAGTCATATTGTAGAATTGTAACCACAAATTCTTTCACAGTGGATTTGCTGCTTAAATGATTCTAGTCGCCTTTCTGGAATTATTTCATTACAAATGTCTGTCAGCTCTCTCTCCCTTGAAGATGTAAATCAGAGTTCAGCTGGATGACACGACATCTTTGGCACAGATCCAGCATTGGGTGAATCTTAAGTGAACATGGGATTAGAACTGTCTTTTGGGCACCAAAGAAAATCAGATGGATAACTGTGAGATGACCAGCATACAGCTTTGTCTCGGATGTTGTCGGTGCCTCTTCACAGCTCACCTACCACTCCAACTGCCTTTTAAGGGATAATGGTGTGCCCACGTCACACCGACGTCACACCGCATGTGGCAGTTTTTGTCAAAAATAACATCACGCCCTTCCTTGTATTTTGCAAGAACCGTGCGAAAAATTACATTTCGCACAGATTTCAGCTACTTCTGAACTTGATGGGCTGATACTTTCTGGAGATGTAACTCATTTTACATCTACATATACACACATACTCCACAAGCCACCATACAGTGTGTGGTAGAGCGTATGTTGTATCACTGCTTGTCTTTGCCTTTCCTTTTCCACTCGCAAGTGGAATAAGGGAAGAACGACTGTCTATATGCATTTGTACATGCCCCAGTTTCACGGTCCTTATGCTCAGTGTATGTTGGCGGCAATAGCATTATTCTGGAGTCAGCCGCAAATGCCAGTTCTCTAAATTTTCTCAGTAGTATTTCACTAGAAGAATATCATCTTCCCACTAGGGATTTCCATTTGAGTTCACAATGCATTTCCATAATACCTGCTTGTCTATTGAACCTGCCGGTAATAAATCTAAGCCGGCCGGAGTGGCCGAGCAGTTCTAGGTGCTACAGACTGGAACTGTGCGACTGCTACGGTTGCAGGTTTGAATCCTGCCTCGGGCATGGATGTGTCTGACTTCCTTAGGTTAGTTAGGTTTAAGTAGTTCTAAGTTCTAGGGGACTGATGACCTGAGAAGTTATGTCCCATTGTGCTCAGAGCCATTTGAACCATTTTTAATAAATCTAATGGCTAGTCTCTGAATTGTTTCAATGTCTTCTTTTAATATGACCAGGTGGGGCTTCCAGATACTCAAGCAGTACTCGAGAATGGGTCACACAAGTGTCATATATGCCTTTGTAGACAAACTACACATTCCTAGAATTCTATCAGTAAACTGTAGTTGATTGCCTTCTCTACAACTGACCTGATTGGTTCGTTCCATTTCATATTGTTTTACTACATTACACCTAGATATTGAAATGACATGACTGTGTTGAGCAGGACATCTCTGATAGTTTATTCAAACACAAGAGGACTGTTTTTACTTCTCATCTGCATTAACTTACATTTTCCTACATGTAGAGCAAGGTGCCATTACTACACCAAATAGAAATTTTGTCTATGTTGTCTTGTACCCTCCTACAGCCATTCGACAATGGCAATTTCCCATACACTACACTGTCGCCAGTAAAAAAGACTTTGAGCCACTCACGTAGTTGAGGATGCATTCCATATGCTTGGACCTTTGTTAGTGGAGCACTGTGTGTGTGTGTGTGTGTGTGTGTGTGTGTGTGTGTGTGTGTGTGTGTGTGTTCTTGTCCTCTGTAAAACTTTTGATCTCTATCTCAGCTACAATTACTGACAGAGGTACGGTCATATAAAGTATGAAGCAAAATTTGTGACTGGGTTGAGAATTTCTTGGTAGGGAGGACTCAAGAAGTTGGATTGGATGAAGAGTCATGGACAGATATGTGAGTAACTTCAGGTATACTCCAGGGAAGCAAGTTGTGAATCCTGATGTTCGTGCCATATATAAATGACCTTACAGACAACATTGATTATAATCTCGGACATCTTACAAATGATGTGTCAGTTATCTATAATGAAGGAGTGTCTGAAATGAAGCTCCACAAATATTCAGTCAGATCTGGAAAAGATTTCAAGTGGTGCAAGCATTGTCAACTTGCTTTAAATTTTCAGAAATATGACATTGTATACTTAAAAGAAAAAGAAAAAAAAGAAAGAAAGAAACACAGTACACTAAGACAACAATATCAGTGAGTCACAGTTGAAATCGGTTAACCCTCACAAAAACTGGGATGTAACAATCATTTGTAGTGATACAAAATTGAATGGTCACGTAGACTCAGTTGTCGGTAATACAAGTGGCAGACTTTGGCCCACTGGTACGACAGGAAAATGCAGTCAGTCTACAAAAGAGGTCACTTACGAAATGCCCTAGTGATGCATCCTAGAACATTTAGGACCCATACTAGATACGACTAATGAGGGATATTGATGAAACTAATCAATTTTTCAATGTATAACATAAGTGGACAGATAAAAAAATCTACCAACCAAGCGGCGGCAGGAAGACACACGTATAAAAGATATTGAAGTTTGCAAGTTATCGGAGCCTGTGGCTCCTCCTTCCGGCAGGGTTGAAGGTTAAGGAAGAGGCATGAAGGAAAGGGGCTAGAGAGGCTTAGGAAAAGGGGAAGAATTTGTAACAGCCATCCAGAACCGTGGACTACGAGAGACTTACCAGACAGGATGAGAAGGAAAGATTGATTGCTAGGGACTGCACTGGACGAAATTTGAAAACCTGAGAGCTTAAAAGTGGAATACGGGATAATACACAAGAAAGAGTTACTGCCAAAACATTGCGCACAGTGCATTGTTTGCAATAGAGGTGGGTGAGGGGCAACAAAAAATAGACAGGTCAGAAAATGGAAGATAAAACAGAATGAAGAAATGCTGAGACTGAAGAAATTAACATAGATCATGGTCAGGTGGGTGGTGAGAACCATGGACATGTTTTAGCTCCAGTTCCCACCTGTGGAGTTCTGAGAAACTGGTGCCTGGGGGAATAATCCAAATGGCAGGTGTAGAGGAACAGGCACTGAGGTCATGACTGTCATGTTGCAGAGCTTGCACTGAAACAGGGCATTGTGTGTTAGCCGTATACACCCTCTGCCTATGGCCATTCATCCTAGCTGTCATGCCATTTATATGACATGTTGTTTTGATAGTACGTGTTTTGCCAGTTTCAGGGCTGGTGCAGATAGTAGAAGGGTGCATTGGGCAAGTCTTATAATGGGAATGGTCACTGGGGTAGAAGCCATAGGGTAGGGAGATGGGTGCAGAAGGATGCATAGGGTTTGACAAGGATGTTGCGGAAATTGGGAAGGCGATGAAAAGCTATTCTAGTTGTGGTGGGAAAAATGTTGGTCAGAATGGACCTCATTTCAGAGCACGATTTCAGGGAGTTGTAGCCTTAACGAAGTAGCTGGATTAATACATTCGAGGCTAGGATAATACTGAGTGAAAAGTGGTGTCCTCAGCTGTTTTTTCAAGGGGTCAGCAGTACCAAAATTTGATGTGATGGACTGTGAAAAGTGCTTCTGAACTGGGCTGGTGGGGTAATTACGTCCAGTGAAGGTGGAGATGAGAGTGGTTGTGTATTGCTGTAAAGAGTCTGCATCAGAGCAAATACATTTGGCCCAGAAGCCGAGGCTGTATGGGAGGGAGAACTTGACATGGAAACTATGGCAGCTGTCATATTGAATAATGTTGTTTGTCAGTATGTTTAATGTGAACTGAACTCTGTAGCTGACCTTTGGTGAGGATGAGATCAACGTCAAGGGAAGTGATCTCGTCGTCACCGAAGGACATTATGAATCACAGCAAAGAAAATAAAAATTTCTTTCTTGTGAAACACAACTAGCTCTGTATTCCAGCAAAGTAATGGTACTACTGACACGGATCTCAAATTGATCCATGTTCCTAATGTTCAAGAGGCTTTCAACACCATTCATCACCAGCATCTACTGAAGAAATTGCATCCTTATGAAGTCTCGTCTCAGTTGTGCGATTGGATCCATGATTTCCTGTCAGCTACACCTAATCTACATTGGTATTATACAGTCCACCATAGGATGTATGGTGGAGTACCACTACTAGTCATGTTCTTTTCTGTTCCACTTGCAAATAGAGCAAGAGAAAAACAACTGTCTGTGTGTCTCCATATGAGCCCTAATTTCTCGTATCTTATCTTATCTTCGTAGTCCATAATGTGCAATGTATGTTGAAGGCAGTAGAACCATTCTGCCATCAGCTCTAAATTTTTTGAATAATGTTTCTCGAAAAGATTGTCGTCTACCTTCCAGGGATTACCATTTGAGTCCCTGAAGTATGCCCATAATACTTGCGTGTTGTTCGAACCTACCAGTAACAAATCTAGCAGCCCGCCTGTGAATTGTTTTGATGTCTTCCTTTAATCTGGCCTAGTATGGATCCCAATACATGAGCAGTACTCAAGAATAGGTCACACCAGTGTCCTGTATGTGGTCTCCTTTACAAATGAACCACATTTTCCCAGAATTCTCCCAATAAATCAAAGCCAATCATTCGCCTTTCCTACCACAATCCTCACATGCTTGTTCCATTTCATATCACATTGCAACTTTACACCCAGATATTCAAACGACGTGACTCTGTCAAGCAGGATACTATTAATGCTGTATCCAAACATTACAGGTTTGTTTTTTCTACTGATCTGCATTAACACACATTTTTCCACATTTAGAGCTAGGTACCATTCATCACACCAGTTAGAAATTTTGACCAAGTCATCTTGTATCCTCTTACAGTCACTGAACTTCGACACCTTCAACTGCAAATTGCTGCCCATCTGGTCCACCAAATCATATGTGTATATAGAGAATAATAGTGGTCATTCCCTGGGGCACTCCTGATGATAACCTTGTCTCTGATGAACACTCATTGTTGAGGATGTCATACAAGCAGTTACAACTTAAGAAATTTTCCAGCAACTCACGTACATGTGAACCTATTCCATACACTCGTACCTTCTTTAACGGCTTGCAGTGGGGCACACTGTCAAATGCTTTCCAGAAATATAGAAAAATGGAATCTGCCTGTTGCCCTTCATCCATAGTTCACAGTATAAATGTGAGAAAAGGGCAAGCTAAGTTTTCCGTGGGTGGTGCTTTCTAAAACCCTGCTCATTCATGGACATGAGATTCTCTGTCTCAAGAAAATATATTTTAACTGAAAATGTGTTCAGGGATTCTGCAGCAAACCGATGTTAGGGATAATGGTCTGTAATTTTGCGAGTCCTTTCTTTTGCCCTTCTAATATACAGGACACTTGTTCTTTTTCCCAGGCACTTGGGACTTTGTGCTGGGCAAGAGATTTGCAATAAATGCTAACTAGGTAAGGGTCCATTGCTGTAGAGTACAAAGATCATGAGAAGATCAAAACCAATTGCAAGATGAATCACACAAGACATCTGTATGGTCCAAAAAATGTCAATTGACTCTAAATAATGGAAAGTGTGAATTCAATGAAATAACGAAAAATGTGAAGTCATTCACATAAGTAGTGACAGGAATCTTTTAAATTTTGGTTACATGATAAGTTGCATAAATCTAAAGGCTATCAGTTCAACTAAATACCTAGGGATTACAATTATCAACAAGTTAAATTGGAATGATCACATATTGTGGGAGAGTCGAACCAAAGACTGTGTTTTATTGGCAGAACACTTAGAAGATGTCAGCAGAGCTACTAAAGACGCACTCTACATTGCTCTTGTCTGTCCTCTTTTTGAGTACTGCTGCACACTACAGGATCGTTACCAGATAGAATTGAGGAGCACATTTTAAAAATTCAAAGAACTGCAGCTCATTTTGTATTATTACAAAATAGGGGAGCAAGTGTCACAGATATAATACAGAAGGTGGGTTGGCAAGCATTAAAATGAAGTAGTAGAAGAGATTTGTCTCTCAGTATTGGACATGTAGAAGTGCTCATAGCTAGCTCTTGAGGTATGCATTTTACAGCCCAGGTATACGAGAGTTTTTTGCTTCATATGTTCGTTGTTGTCATATCCATAAATATTGACCATTCCTCCTGCGATGTCCTGTGTGGGGAGAAATGGTCATTAAAATAGAGAACTCAGATCTAGCACAGAAACATTTAAGTGTTTGTGTTTCTTGCACACTGTTAGAGAGCGGAACAGTATAGAAATAGCCTGAAGATGGTTCAGTAAACCTTCTGCCTGCTACTTAGGTGTGATTTGTGAAATAGTCTTGTAGTTGTAGATATAGCGATGTAGTACCATTGGTTGGTGATCTGATTTCATTGTTTGACAGAACAGGAGGCTTTCTCTGATCCTGAGAGATGTGTGACCTGACCTTCACATCCAGCATTCCCCTATCTGTCACTCTTTCCTTCTTTAGGGAGAAACTGGCAGTTTCAAAAGGTAGCTTTCATATTTTTTTCTATTTTTAAGTTAGTAAGGAGTTGTTGTTGTTGTTCACAGTGTGGCTTGAGTGATTCAGACGACGGTGCGTCAGTCTGTTGCGTCTCGAGGGGTATGGTGACGCCAAGGAAAGGACTGGACCGCGAGCCTTCCTTTATGGAGGCTTCTACACCCAGGACAAATGGTGTTTCACCATGCCTCTCTCCTACAACAAAGAGCAGATCGAGGTGTTCGTCGCGGAATGTGAGTAACAGATTCTGGTACTTGCAATCTTGTGTTGCATAATTTAATTTACATTCACTAACTTGTCATATGCTATGTAGGAGGATAATAGCAGGACAGATTTGTCGACGTGCTCAGCTACAAAAACCCACACTGTCATTGGACAGAGGAACGGTGCAGAAATGATACACCTGTTTGCTTCCCCGGCGAGTTGTGTTACAGATGAAGTTTCACCTGTTTTGAACAAGAGGAGGAATCCACCATTTAAAGTAAGTAAAGGCCCGAGATGGTGATGTATGACCTGATATTACATTGCCAGGAGTATTCATAAAATTTTAATTACCACCTCAGTAGAAAAAAAAAAAATTCTTCCTCTGAGTATTGTATGCAATCCCAGTACGCAATGAAAACTCCGCACCGCAGTACCACGGCACACTGCTAGAGGAGATGAGCCAATATGGCACATCACATTGATAAAGCGGGGTATCGTACCACGATTTGGGAGCACACCTTTAACTGTCTGGATTGGCCTGATACAGCTTAGACATTTCCACAGAAACCAAAAATACAGTGCTATACAATGGTGTACTTTTATTGACAGGCTTGTGCCTTTTTGATTTGGTTCATGGTGTGCTAAAGCACTGTGGTCCAGAGGTTTCATTGTGAAACCTCTTGCAAACAAATAAAAGATTAATTATGTAACTTCACATTTTCCAAGTGACAATTAGAAGTTCGATTACCTCTTGTACGTAACCTAAAGAATCCAACTGAGGGGAGTCTGTTGGACGTGGAAGGAAATCAGAAGTGAACTCTTGTTTCAGATAAAATACCCCAGAATAAATTAGTATTATAAAATATTATAGAAGAGAGGTAATATTAATTATAACAAAAAAAATGTTGGAACTGTAGGGCACAAATACTTTTAGACTGTCCATAGTGTTCATCTCAGATATTTTGTGAGCTGTTTAAAATATTATAATGTGGTTTTCACCAAAATAAGTTGTGAAAAATATATGTTATTAAGACACTATCCTGGAAAGCAGCACTAGCTGCAAGTTGCGTATCCAATGACTTCCAGGACCAACAAAAATATGATTTTCAATATTTTCTGTCGTTATTGATTAAATTTAAAATGCTGTCGTAATTTACTCATTTTGAGGTATAATCTTATGTTAAAAGTTTAGCACAATGAAACATGTATCACAGCTATAAACTGTATTTATCTTGAGGCAGCATAACTGATGGTGCACAAATACGCGGACTTTATTCCTCTAGTATTTGAGAATGGGAGCACTTAGCTACTTCCAACAAACTTTAAGCATAATTTAAAGCCTTTTCGAAACTTTTTCTCACTTACTTGCTTAAAGGCAAATATTTAACATTTTAACGCATTTGTAAAGTAGACAGACATTTGAAGCTGTTTTACACAATGCTGTTTGATTCTTAGAGATCCATGGTTTACTGGCTTCTCGGTAAATGACATATGTCTCTTTTTGATAGTATATTAATCACAGAAACATTGGTATCAACTTTGTTTTTTACAATGGAACTGTTGTAATTTATGCAGATACAATCTCAGTTCTAAAAGAGATGAATTAGATAGTATTTCATACTTGAAAATTTGATTAGTAGTTGTGAAGAAATTACAATCTTCAGAACAGCAGATGATGTTATATGGAGCTGCTGTGTCAGGCTGATGGGATGCTACAGTGTGACACAGGTAACAGTGTCTACTTACAAAAGTGCAATAGTGGAGGAAAGTTTAATTTAAAACTGATACTAATCACACTTGCCTACATGTTGTTGGAGTGACACACTAGTTAACTGTGGTAACAATTTTTGTCTCATTCCTTCCATAGACTTGAAAGATAGGTGCACATAAAAATTTGAATGGATCTGTAAAACAGCATTCAAAATCCGAGCAATGCTGTACTGACTTCCAGAGGCATGCTCAGTTTCTCTGGAGCTGACGTGTGGATTATAAACAATAGCCCGCAATTTAAATTTCATTCACTCTGCTCATTGCAGGCGCGTTCTTTACCCTCTGTCTACTATTCCGATGCCTTTTCAATAACAATTTTTTGCAAATTCGCTAACTCATAATTCTTGTCGGACCATGTCTGTCGTATATTTTTCTGCATACAACTCAGCTGTCGTCTTCGCGTTCCTTCTGAATACTGTGTGAAGAAGTAGTGTATCTGGTTTCTCTCATCCCGTGAAAGAAATTTATTTTTGAATCTAAACAACATTCACTACATGTGAATGACACAGAAAAAATGGAAGCTACATTCTCTCTGTGTCCCTTTTCTTTCAGTTTCACCAATGTGCTACTCTCCATTTCCTCCTCATCCTACATGCTGTATCTCCTTATTTGGGTACAAAATCGAGAACTTTTGCATAAGACAGTAGCCAGTTTCATGCCCAAAACAGATAAGTCATACATTTTAAGTTGCTGGAAGAACATGACAAGTTATAGTTTCTAAAGAATGGCCAAAAACATTGTATCACAGCTTACAAGAATGTGATGGAAGAGACATGCTTATCAAGTGCACCTCTAAAAATTCTTATGTTTTTAAACCTTAAAGAAAGAATAAAAGACCAGAAACTTCAGTGCCATGTTAAGGTTTCCAAAAATGATTCCCCCCATGGAGCTCAGGGCTCTTTCACGAGTTCGTGTGTGACGCACCCGGGGCCCCGAGCTATTGCAGCCAACTTTCCCTTCCCTGGCTGCATTTCCTTTACCCTGCCCTCCCTTCCTATCCTCGCTCCTTCCCTGTGGCCCCCTCCTTCTCCTCTCTTGGTGTTCTGATTTATGTCAACCTGGCTATTACCTGCTTCCCTGTATTGCTTGCAATTCTGTTCCTTCTGCCTTTTCTTTCACCTTTTTTGACATTTAGGTCCCCGCTTGAGGTTTCGGCCTCCACTTCTAAACTTTCTATTTTTAGTGTGAGCCATTTGGGGAAGAACTCCCTTCCTAGCATCATCTATGGTGTGGATTCCTCTCCCCCCTTCCTTCCCTGCTGTAGTCCCCCTTCCACCCTGCTAGGTCACCAGCATGTATAGCCAGTCTCTGTGGTGGGGCTGCTGGCTGGAGTGGCCGAGCGGTTCTAGGCGCTACAGTCTGGAACCACGCGACCACTACGGTCGCAGGTTCGAATCCTGCCTCGGGCATGGATGTGTGTGTGATGTCCTTAGGTTAGTTAGGTTTAAGTAGTTCTAAGTTCAAGGGGACTGATGACCTTAGAAGTTAAGTCCCATAGTGCTCAGAGCCATTTGAACCATTTTTTTGTGGTGGGGCTTTTGTGTACCTGTCGGGCTGAGCCCCTGACTACACGAGCATTGCGCTACTGATACCTGATCTGTTACCTCCCCATGTATGCCAAGGAGTGGTTGCTTGTCTTCTTAGAACACTGGAACTCCCAGCAATGGGCACAATGCCATGCAGCCCTTGCTGTGGGTGGATGACACCCATGGGAAGAGCTCCTGATTGGAGTGGGTGGTATGACCTCGCAGTCTTCCCCTCTGCTGCCCCATCTTTACTAGACAAAGCCTTTGTTTTTTGTGGAGAATATCAAGGACAAGTTTGGTGAAGTGGAGTCTGTTAGTAAGATGCTGTCAGGCTCCCTGTTGACCACAGCCTCTTCTGCCACCCAATCTGCAGCTGTTAGTGCTTGTGATCATCTTGGCAATATCCCAGTGTCTATTACTCTCCACCAATCAGTGAATATGGTCTAGGGAGTGATTTTTCATAGGGACCTCATCCTGCAAACTGATGAGGACCTCTGGGCTAATCTGAAGTGAAGCAACATTCTTTTTGTTCAACATGTGCAGAAGGGTCACCAAGACAACCGCACCGATAATGGTGCTCTCATTCTGGCTTTCAAGAGGGATACCCTCCCAGAGAAGGTCAAAGTTATGTGCTACAGATGTGATGTGAAGGCATACGTCCCACCACCCTTGAGGTGCTTTTGCTGCTTGCGTTTTGGGCGTATTTCTTCCCATTGTACAGCAGACCCCACTGTGTGGTGACTGTGGACACCCACTCCATGAGGGAAACCCGTCCAGTGTCACTTTCTTCCACTTTTGCCTCTGCTACACCCTTCCCCCCCGCCCCCCCCCCTTCCTATCTTTTCCTTACACCAGCCCTATGCCCCCCCCCCCCTCTCTTCCCCTGCAGTTCCCACATCTGGGAGCCGCTCCCTCTCCCTGCCTGAAGAAGTGCCCCTCTTCTTCGGCACCTGCTGGTGATCGGGCTCCCTCCTGAGACCCCTCTCCCCGTCTTCTCTCAGGCCGGAAGAGACCTACCACCATTCAGCCACAAGACACACCATCTGTGTGCTTCAAAGGTCACCTACTCTCTTTTCGTTCCCGATTGTGCAGTCACCCTCCTCCAAATCTGAAAGAGGAGAAGGAGAAGAAGAAGAAGAAGAAGAAGAAACAACAGTCCCAAGACAAGGCACCCCACACCTCCTCTCCCCTCCCCCCAGCCTGGTGCCCCCAGAGGTGCCACCTCACCCCTCGCAAGCAGAGTCTGACATCTTATTTATGGATGTCATGTCATCCTTGTTGGTGACGACCACTGACTGAGTGACATGACCTCCTCTGGCTTCTTCATGTCTAAGCTGGACTCTCACCACATGATCATCCAGTGGAATTGCAGTGGATACTATCATCACCTATCGGAAACCGGAAATACAACGTCTTGTCTCCTCCTACTCTGCACTCTGTCTTGTTCTTCAAGAAACACATTTCCATACTGACCACTCTCCAACATTTTGTGCTTATTGGGCATTCTGTCAGAACCGTGCAGGCCCCAGGGTAGCATGTGGCGGGGTCTGCAGTTTGGTTTGCTCCAATTTCATTAGTGACTGAATCCCCCTACGTAACAACTTGGAAGCAATAGCAGTTAGGGGCTAGGGGTGGCAATCACCATTTGCAATGTCTACCTCCCTCCAAATATGCCACTTCTTTATGTTGAACTGTCTACCTTAATCCAGCAACATCCCTCCCCCATCTCTCTTCCTTGGGGACTTCAATGCCCACCACCCACTGTGGGTAGGGGTCTCCTAATTGACCAACTTATTACGGACCTTGATTTGTCTCCCCTCAATGATGGTTCCCCTACCCACTTCAGCGCCGCTCATGGCACATTTACTGCTATTGATCTCACGATCTCCCCTGCTTACGTGGCTTCCCTACATTGATCACACCATGATGATGATTGTGACAGTGACCACTTTCCGGTGACTCTATTGTTCCCCTGGTGCTGCCAGGCAGACAGGCCCCCATGTTGGGCATTCTGCAGGGCCAATTGGCTTTTATATATGTCTGCTGTGCACTTTGAGACCTCCCTCTCAAATCCCACTGATGCAGTTGTGCATGGCGTCTCGGCCACTATTCTTCATGCTGCTGGCACAGCTGTCCCCTATCCACAGGTCCCCCTCGTCGCCGACTGGTACCGTGGAGGACCAAGAATGTCGCAGTCGCTGCTCGGGACCACCGACGGGTGCTGCAGCGATTTAAATGACGCCCTTCACTGACTAACCTCCTCACTTTTAAGTGTCTCCATGCTAAGGCTTGTTGCCTCATTAAGCAGCATAAAATGGAGTGCTGGGAGCACGATGTTTCCTTCTGGGGATGTATGCCTCTTCATCGCAGGTTTGGTCAAAGCTCCATAGTTATCTGGGCTGCCAGCAACAGCCAACTGGTCCAGGGTCTTAACCTCAAAGGTGCTCTGTGCACTGATCCATTGGTCTTTGCAGAACACCTCAGGACACACTTCGCGATGGCATTGGCATCCTCTTCCTATCCTGCTACCTTTCTCTGGCAGAAACGCAGACCCCCCTCTGTTTCATCCCACACCACACTGAGCCCCATAATGAACCCTTCACTGAATGGGAATTCTTGCAGGCTCTTACCTCTTCATGAGACATGGCCCGAGGCACAGATTCCATCTGCAGCCAGATGATCCAACACTTGGGCGTTCCACAGAGGCAACATCTCCTCATGGTCTTCAACCACATTTGGCTCACGGGTGTTTTTCTGTCACAATGGGAAACCTGTATAGTTATCCCATCCTTAAGCCCAGGAAGAACCCAACGTCTCTCAACAACTACCGTCCAATTAGCCTGACGAACATACTTTGTAAACCACTTGAGAGATTGGTTAGCTTCAGACTTCAGATTGTTTTGAGTGCTCAAATCTCAGGGCTTTTGTCCCTGTATCAGTGTGGCTTCTAGGCAGCACGATCTCCCACTGACCATATGCTCAGACTGGAAACAGGCTTTTACTAACTGCCGGCACCTTGTTGTGGTCTTCTTTGACCTAAGTAAGGCGTACGACATGGCTTGGCGCCATCACATTTTAGTTACCCTCTATGACTGCAGCTTCCATGGACCCCTTCTGATTTATATCTGCTAGTTTTTACCTCACCGGCTCTCCCAGGTTCGAGTTGGCACTTCACTCAACGCCCCTCGGATTCATGAGAATGGTATCCCACAGGGTCCAGTGTTAATTGTCATACTTTTCCTCATAGCCATCAATGGACATGTAACATCTGTCGGGCCTCTGGTTACCCCAGCGTTGTCCATTGATGATTTTTGCAACTGATGCAGCTTCCACTGAGTAGCATCTGCTCAGTGCTGACTCCAAGGTGCAGTCTGACTGGCCTCTGCATGGGCCACCTCTCATGACCTCCAGTTTTCTCCCTCCAAAATGTGGGTTATGCGTTTTTGTCATCGACCCACAGTACGCTCCGATCCCGAACTTTATTTAGGCAACTAGATACTCGATGTTGTAGCACAGTCCCATCTCTTGAGCCTTGTTTTTGATAAGAAGCTGACTTCGCTGCCCCATATTCGCCACCTAAGGACTACATGCATGAGGAAGCTTAATGCTCTGATCTCCTGGACAACACTACTTGGGATGCAGACCGTACCACTCTTCTCCATCCTTACTGTGCTCTGGTCTTATCCAGAAAAGATTATGGTAACCAGTTTTAATGCTCAGCCGCTCCTTCCACTTTGCACCTGCTTGGCTTCGTTCACCATTCTAATGTGCATCTGGCAATTGGTGCCTTTCATACTAGTCCCGTTGACAGTCTCCTCACACAAGTGGGGATTCCCCCCATCTACAAATACGATGGAGCCAACTCCTGGTTTCTTACGCAGTCACTATTCTCCAATTTCCTGACCATGCCGTGTACCCTGTTGTCTTTGCCAACGAGGGGTGTCTCCCTCCAGACACCTGCCCATGGATGGGATTGCTAGTTGGCGTGTGTCTCACTTCACTCTGTCGGGACCTCCATCTCCACTGAAATGCACCCTGTATTTTTCCTCCTGGTTGGTGCCTATACCACAGATTAGGACCGATCTACTCTTGGGTCCTAAGATCTCTGCCCATATGTTTTTCAGGCATTTTGTACGTGCCATCCTTGTAGAGTTCCAGGGCGTCACCATCTTCTACACCAAGACAATCGATAAGGTGATATGCTTTCAATTCTCCTACTGGCTTAGAACACCACTCATTGCCGGGACCATGTAGAATGTTGACAGCAAAGCTTCTAGCCATTCACGGAGCCCTACATTTTGTTCCTCAGGCCTCCCTCCACTGTGTTTTAATTTTCTCAGAATCAATGGTCTCTGATATCCATGACCTTCTCTCTGCTCTTGGCAATGCCGCCTGCTCAGTTGTCTTTCTGTGTGTCCCAAGTCATGTGAGAATCCCAGGTGATGAACTGGCTGACCGTTTGGCTAGAGAAGCAGATACTTACGCCCCATTTCCTTTAATGATTCCATCTGTGGATATATGGATCTACGTCAAATCTCTCTTTGTCCAAAAATGGAATGACTTCTGGTCCGCAACTGCTCATAGTAATAAACTCTCCACAATCAAGGAGTCTACTGCAGTTTGGTGCTCTTCCTTCGACTCCTCTCAGGAGTCCACTGTTCTATAATGTCTACGTTTTGGTCATACCAGGCTCACCCACTGTTTCCTCCTACAGAACAAACCACCCCAACAATGTGGTTGTCGAGCCAGACAGATGATATCCCACATATTGGTGGAATGTCCCCTTCTTTTGGCCCTTCATGCTAAATATAGTCTTTCTGATTCCTCAGATTTAATATTAGCAGATGATTCACAGATGATTGAACTGGTTGTCAGTTTCCTCTGTGAAAGGGGTTTTTATTTCGAGATATAAGGTTTTACTTTACTTTTGGAGCAGGGGCAGGGTGGTTGTGGTTAGGACCTCTCTTCATGTCTTCTCGGTCTGGGACCCCATGACCACTTCCCCATGGAAAGACCACCCCCTTTTTTTCCAGTTTTTAGATTTAGGCTCACCTTTTATGCCTTTCACTGTGTGTATGTGTTTTCAACTTCATTTATTTTATATAATTTGGTTCCCCTGCGTGGATCCATCCACTTTTAATGGGCCCTCATTCTCCACTGACTACCTTCAGAATCACAGGACTGATGACCTCGCCATTTGGTCCCTTTAGTCCCATAAACCCTCTCAATTAATTAATCAGTCAATCAAAAATAATCCTATTCAATCTTCGGCAAGATTACTTACTAGATGAGTGGAAGGTTCAGCAGTTCGAAAAAGGTGACACAGTTTTAGGTAACAAGCAATTACTGGCAACAGAACTCAAAAAGAGACATCATTCACAGTGGTAAAGTTTCCAAATGTTTCAAAACTTAGAGACATGTCTTAAATTGTCCCACAGAAATGCTGACAGAGAGAGCAATGGCCAAAATATTTTTAAATGGTGTTTTGACTGTGAGGGAGGCTTTGGGACAATAACTACATTTTCTTCCTGTGTCCATTGACTCACAGTTCATTAGTTATGGACAGCAAGCGCATCAAAATTGCTTTTCTTATAAGTAAGAATGTGAAAGGAAAGGGGAATATGAAGAAAAGCGAAAAGAGGAAGAGAACAAAAATTATCTTGAAGAGCAGATTAGAAACATGAATAACACGAAAAAATCATCTGACTATGAGACAACTGCTCTGAAAGAAAAGAAAAAAAGTACACTGACTATTAATGACCCACAAGATGAACTTCTGTCTCAAGCTTCAGCTAAACTGAAGAAAGCACTCAGGGAGGGGTTGGGGGTGTTAACAGCATCAAAATCGGCCCAGTATATGCTTGAGGGTCCACAAATGAAAGTAGAAGAATGTGTGGAAGGAAGGGAGGTGGAAACCATTCAGGAAAACTTGAGAGAAGAAGATCTAGTATGATTATTTTTTTCCCAAGATTCTTTAAAAATAGAAATCCAGTACTGAAGTGTAGAATGTCATTAGTTGGAAAAGTGTGATGTAAATTTTGTGTGTGAATTACAGATATGAATATTGAATTACCAATGTCAAATTACCAGTGTACTTGCATATATCAATAAATTTGTATGAAGGATAAATTGGCCGTACCTCATCCAGGATCATAACAGAGAAATTTTTTATGGTCTCAACCAGTAATTTTCGTAGGGGATTATCAAAAATGAAAACAATTCATTTGTGCCATATCTGTTTATTGAAACAGTTTGTTACCTTTCAAAAATATTTTATCATCTTTTAATCACCTTTTTAAAAATATTTTGTCACTTTTCTCACCTTTTCCAAATGCCAGCATGCCTCATCACCCTGTAAATACTGTAATTACTCTGATACTAGTAATAGAATTTTGAAGAATGGAATAGTATTGATTCAGTCTTTTTTAGAACTATGATACTAGCATCAGAAATTACTGTAGTACACCAAAAAAAAAAAAAAAAAAAAAGTTGATGCCAATATCTCTGTAATTAACATAGGTATGAAAAGAGACTATATGTTATTTTGTGAGAACTGTTTCACAATTCATCTGGATGGAAACAGAATAACAATAACTTAAACAGTTTCAGAAATATTTCAGTCAAACAATTTAGCTGAATCACCCCATATAATGCATGCACACTTCAATTTGCATAACCGCATATGGAGCAGAGCTGGCAACTAGTGTCATCGTATCTTCTGCTAGGCACAGACTGGTGTTCTTTCTGCAGGTTGTGCCCTGTAGTACCAAATAAATCCGTGCCCTGATGTTGCTGGTTCTCCAGCACATAAGTGAGGGATGCCAAGATCGCAACATCTCTCCCTTCACAGCAACAAACACTGATAACCATTAGTTAATGAAACCACCTGAGGGTCCACACTCGTCATTGCAAATGTATCTCTCTTTTACTTATTTATTTGTCTGGGTATTGCAGTAGGATTTGTCATCGTAATACAGTGAAAATCAATCGCTCAAATATATAGAAATGCAGAATGTACATTGTAGTGCCAAAGAAACTGGTGTAGATATGCATATTCAAATACAGAGATATGTAAACAGGCAGAATACGGCGCTGCGGTCGGCAACACCTATATAAGACCACAAGTGGCTGGTGCAGTTGTTACATCAGTTACTGATGCAATTGCAGATTATCGAGAGTTAAGTGAGATTAAATGTGGTGTTATAATCAGCACACAAGTGATGGGACACAGCATCTCCGAGGTAGCAATGAAGTGGGGATTTTCCCATATGACCATTTTACGAGTGTTCCATGAATATCAGGAATCCGGTAAAATATCAAATCTCTGACATTGCAGCAGCCAGAAAAAGATCCTTCAAGAACGAGACCAATGACAACTGAAGAGAATCGTTCAACATGACAGAAGTGCAACCCTTCTGCAAATTTCTGCAGATTTCAGTGCTGGGCTGGGTTCGATTCCTGGTGGGGTCAGGAATTTTAACCTGCCTTGAGATGACAGAGTGTTGGTGTTGTTCTCATCATTTCATCATCATTCATGAAACTGCCAAGATTGGACTGAGCAAAGGTTGGGAATTTGTATGGGCGCTGATAACCGCGCAGTTGAGTGCCCCAAAAACCACACATCATAATCATCAGTGCTGGACCATCAACAAGTGTCAACATGTGAACCATTCAACAAAACATCATAGATATGGGCTTTTGGAGCCGAAGGCCCACTCCTGTACCTCTGAAGACTGCATGACACAAGGCTTTATCTCTCGCCTGGGCCCATCAACACCGACATGGAAACTTGTTGCCTGGTCAGACGAGTGTTGTTTCAAGTTGTATGGAGCGGATGGACACATACGGGTATGGAGACAACCTCATCAACCCATGGACCCTACAGGTCAGCAGGGGACTCTTCAAGCTGGTGGAGGCTCTGTAATGGTGTGGGGTGTGTGTAGTTGGAGTGATATGGGACCTCTGATACGTTTAGACACAACTCTGGCAGATGACATGTACGCAAGCATCTTGTCTGTTCACCTGCATCCATTCATGTCCATTGTGCATTCCGCTGGACCTGGGGAATTCCAGCAGGACAATGTGACACCCCATATGTCCGTAATTGCTACAGAGTGGCTCCAGGAACACTCTTCCTAGTTTAAACACTTCCACTGGCCACCAAACTCCCCAGACATGAGCATTATCGAGCATATCTGGGATGCCTTGCAATGTGCTATTCAGAAGAGATCTCCACCCCCTCATACTCTTATGGGTTTATGGACAGCCCTGCAGGATTTATGGTGTCAATTCCCTCCATCACTACTTCAGACATTAGTCGAGTCCATGCCACGCCGCGTTGCACCACTTCTGCATGCTGTGGGGGCTCTACACGATATTAGGCAGGTGTACCAGTTTCTTTGGCTCGTTAGTGTATGAGGATAGGAAAGGTGGTCGGCTATGACCTTGCTTGAAGGAACTGTCCAGTTATTTGCCTGAAACGATTTAGGAAAACTATTAAAAATATGAAGAAGAATGGCCAGACAGAGCAAACTCCATCCACCCAAATATGAGGGCAGTGTCATAACAACAGTACTGCCTCATTCGGTTGGTCCCTATGTCACAGTGTTCTTTTGATCATACAAAGTTTCCATCAGATAACTTATAATACGAATGTAAGTCAGTTATTATCCCCAAAGTAGTTATAAAATTTTATTGTAATCAAATAGGAAACTTACAAGAACATCATTTTTCAACATAGTCTCCTTGCCTTTCGACGCACTTGGTCCATTGTTGTACAAGTTTCCTGATGCCTTCTTTCACTGCTTCGTCTGAGGCAAATTGATGGCCCCTTAATGCCTGTTTGAGTGGACCAAACAAGTGATAGTAAGGGGACAAGTTCGGGACTATAAGGAGGATGATCCAGTACTTCAAATTTGAGTTTCTGGAGCGTTTCAGCAGTGTGGGCAGCAGTATGTAGATGGGCATTGTCATGCAACAGCACAACACCTTTTGACAGCAATCCTTGGCATTTGCTTTAAATTGCAGGGTTTAGCCTGGCAGTAAGCATCTCACTGTAACATACACTATTTATTGCTGTGCACCTTTCCCCATAATGTTCCAGTATGGACCTTGTGAGTCCCAGAAAACTATAAGCGTCAGTTTTCCTGCGGACGGTTGGGTCTTGAACTTTTTATTGCGTGGGGAATATGGATATTTCCATTCCATACTCTTCCGTTTACTCTCCAGCTTTTAATGATGGATCCATGTTTTGTCACCAGTAATAATCCTGGCTATGAAGTTGTCCCCTTCATTACCATAGCGATTCACATGTTTTTTTGCAGATGTTCAAGCGTGTTTATTAATGCAACTGTGAGAGAGGTTTTTGGACCCATCTTGCTCAAACTTTATGAAACCCAAGTCTGTTTTGGATGATATATAGGCAGAACTGTGACTAATTTGCAGATGATGTGCCACTTCATCAATAGTTAATTGTCTCTCTAAGAGAATCATTTCATGTGAATGCTCAGTGGTTTCTTCATTTGTAGTGGTAAACAGTCATCCAGCTCCTTCATTGTGCATAACACTTGTGCAACTATTTCAGAATTTTTCAATCCATTAGTAGACACTCCGTTGTGGCAAAACAGTGCTCCCATACTGCATTGAAAGTCTTCGATGAATTTTGGTCCCTGATACGTCTTCTGACCACTAAACACGGATCACTGAACGTTGCTCTTTTTTGGTGCAAATAGATAGCGGAGCAGCCATGATTAACAGCATGGCAGCGATAACGAAACTAACCTAGCAGCTTGAAGATTGCGAAGATATAACAACAGATAAACAAAGCATGCGTCATCGACTGAAAATGACAAATAAACAAAAATATAACTAAACTGCAGATAATAATTGACTTATCCTTGTACAAAACATAACTTATCACTGTGCACACTGGTGACGCCTGGACCACAAATGTGCTGTTATGCTTCTTGCACTCCAGTCTGTCCAGAAAATTGACTCCAGGCCCTAAATGTCCAACTTTGCCACATGCTTGTCTTTGTGTCCTCCCTTCATTCCTTCTGAAAAATTGAGTCAGCATCCCCCCCCCCCCCCCCCCCCCCATAGCGCATGAGATCGGAAAATCACAAGGCATTACTATTGGGTCATTCCATGTCAGTTCAACCAGGGGCTCCAACTCATAGTCTCAGATTTGACTGAAATTCAGTACACTAATTCTACCATGTGTGGAACACTCGTGTACAAAGTATTAGTTTCCCCAGCCAATTAGTTCCAGAATTATGGCTTTTGAAAGAAGGTGGCGTGACTGGGAAATTGCAACCCACATCTGGCAATCTATCTTCAGACCCAACTTCAGGTCTTAATAACTTTGGAGTTATTCCACACAGTCCAGTGAAATTTTTACAACCCAGTAACATCCATTTAGAGAATACACTCCATGAATTAAAACACCAACAACATATCTCTGAGGGAAAATAAAAAATTCCAAAATGTGATTTAAAAAATGTAATACGTTAAAAGGTACATACTGTAGGTGCCCTCTATGCCAAATATAATTCACTCAAAAAGGGTATAAATTTTTTTGTGGTAAGCTTAATGTGGCCTAAACATACACAGAACTCATCATGCCCATATCAGTCATAAAAACTGAGTTACATGCACACAAAAATACAAAAATTTGAAAAATTACCTGAAAAACATGGATTTCCGATGTGTGGTAGCTCAAAAGGGACAAGTGGTATCCAAGGCAAATTTCACACACTGCATAAGTAGACCATAATGATATATGTCTCAAAATTTCAGCCTGTTATTACAAGACATTTGTGTACAATGGAAGTTGACAGATGTATTTGGTGATGTGGCCATTGTTCCACAACACAGTTTTGTAAAACATATCGTAAACTGTTCTGCCTCTTCTTATCCTCTCCCACAACTGTTTAATCACTAAGCAACAACATATAGACAGATTAACACAACCTATCATTAATGTTTAATGCACTTTAACTGCTAAAAACCAGTCGATTGTGCTTCGAACAGAAGTTCTCCCACACTTTAGCTACTGTACTCTGTACATTGAGTGGCAAATTGTACTGTCTTCCTGACACTGTGGTAGGAACTGGAACTGTCATAAGAATATGTTCAAAAGGAATCCAACATCTGTCTGCCAAATGTGGCCAATGAAATGATCTTGCTGGGCCTGCTGGTGCCAGGAAGTTCACAAATACATCACCTTCTGCTTCACAGCACTCTGCAACACATCCTAAGTACCATTTGTCATTATAAAGAGCAATAACATAGCAACGTGGTTCTATGTTGCTGCTTTTGCTTCTGAATCCTGAGTCAGACACACTGTTGTGCATGAACCTATAGTTATAACCGGTCAGTCTGCTCATCTGCATATTGTCAGAGTCCACTGGAGAGAAGTGATGATGGCTCCTTGCGCCTGCAACAGTTTTAACGTGATCTAGTCTGATTTTTAGCAACTCTTTGACTGATTTCACCTCATCTTTCGAAACATAGAATGATTGTATGCGAGAGATATTTTTCTGTACCCAGGCAAATAATTGAAGAGGTGTTAGAATGTGACCTTCTGTAAGGTGCTGCAGACTAGCTCGTGATGCCATGCACTTAATGGTAATACCAATACCATCACATACATTTTTACCATGAATTGTCGTGAAAAAATTCCATTCTGCGTGAATCTGAAAGTCATGGTAATGCATGCATAAATTTTTGATATTTTTACAGTTTTTGTACTGACTAGCTGCCCCATCACTGAAGTATTTTGCAAAATGTATGTGCGGCAGCTTGTTTGTCACGTATGCCATGACATTGCGAATGTGGGCATGAACTGCAGTGGCATCATGAATTAAAGTCACTAAAAACACACAGGCTCATGACACACACATCACCTCATTCACCTCTATTGTAAATCGCAAATGGCTGGAGAGTTGCTTGACTGTTGTCCCAATGATATCCTTGGATGGTATCTTGAACTATAAATGCATAATTTTCAGAAAAGTCTAGTATTACTATAATTTCATCTTGTTTCAAATTATCCTTACAAAACTGGAGATAAGCCACTTGTGCTGTTGCTGTGAAGCTGTGTGTGGTCAATTTGTCCATTTTTTGACAACACATTTCAACAAAATCTTCCACTGTACTTTGCTTTGTTTCAAGACTTGTGCGATCCATGTGTGTCCATTGTTTTTAAGAAACAAGTTCATCATCATCCATAAGAAGTCCACCATACAGTTTGTTATTCATGTGTTCGGCAAGATTTGCCTTACCAGGGCACTTTTCACACCTGTGTATCATGCACTGGTAGGAACTGATGTCACACACAAACAGCTTCATTACACCTTTGTAATCCAGACCAGAATCCTTTATAGCAGCAAACATCAGCTTAGCATTTTGATGGGTCTCACATACACAAACATTGTGTGTGCCCCTTGCACTTACAGGCACAACCCATTTTGGCCGAAGATTGAAAAAAGATGATAAACCTACTTTGGTACCGGGATACCTTTCCTTGAATTCTACATATAGTTCTGATATGTTGCATAGCAACAGTCTTTTTTGCATCTGTACATGTACATTTCCCATTTTCACCGTTACATAGTCTTTTTTTCCAGGCATTATTCGGCTGTAGTCATTATTTTCATAAAACTCCGACACTAGCACCTTTATTTCTGGACTCAATTGCTTACCCTGGGCCTGCTGAAGTTGTGGAAGCACTCCCTGGGTTGCTTTTATTTTCCTTGCTTGCTTTACCATATATGTAGAAACATTGAATTCCTTTGCAGTATAGTCAATAGACCAGCTGGAAGGTGCAAGAGTAAGAATAGCTACTTTTTTCTGGTGTGTGGATATGGCACATTTTTCTTTCAAATCGTGCACAATTCTGTCCAAATCAGAGCATGTCTGGCATGAGTTATGTTCCTTTGGAGCAGATAGTTCTTCCTCTTCCACCATTAGTGTGTCAGCTATTTTGTGTTTTAATTTCATTTGAGCTTCTTTTAGTTTTCTTCTACCATAACTGGGCCTGTCTCTTTTCCCCAACTTTATGTGTCTTCATGGGAGACAAACCAAGAGCAGTCACTGAAGTATTTAATTGCTGATCCGTTGTGGTTGTAGTTGGCTGATACTCTTCGTCACTGTCATGTAAATTATCAGAATATTCTTCATTTTTTAGCAGTGTAACACACCTCGAACATAACTTTTGTCCTGGTTACATGTTAAGTCCCATGCACTGATTCACTTTCAATACCGAATTTATAACAATTTCTCTTAGGCTACACTTCACTGTCTTGTTATGAATCCGAAATGGATCAAAACAACTTCATTGTAGGAAAGAATACTTATCCAGAATCACTTTCATATGATAATAACAAACACTAAAGTTTCCTGGAACTGTAGTTCTTGTGCCCACAGGGTGTATCCCAGATCTCCATAGCAACAAATCTTCGTCCGATTCATCCAGATCATACAGTACAAAATGAATGCCACATTTTGTTCCATATGTTGTTTTATGACATTCAGATGCTTGTGCTCTACCAATACTGCAGCTTGTTTGAACAAAAGCACTACTAGTACTCTCTTCTGCCTCCATACTTAATTTCCACAACAGTACTGACCAGTCTGAACTAGAATCTTAAAACCATGAGTAACCTGTAATTGTTGCTTCTTTCCTTTGTTGTTCCTGCCTAACAATGACACATTCTGTCCCTGAAAACTACGATTGTTTAACTTTCTGTTGCCTAATGGTTCCCAACAATTGCTGATATTTTATATGAAAAAAGCCGTCTGCATCATCACTGTTACTTGCTAAATCGTGTTAAAAGAAACGTAACCAAATACATCTGTGTCAACTTTTATTGTACACAAATGCCTTGCAATAACAAGTTGAAATTTTGCCACATATTATATTGTGGTCTACTTACGCAGTGTTTGAAATTTGGCTTGTATATCACTTGTCCCTTTTGTGCTACCACACTTAGAAAATCCATGTTTTTCAGGTAATTTTTCAAATTTTTGTATTTCCGTGTACATGTAACTCAGTTTTTGTGACTGATATGGGCATGATGAGTTCTGTGTGTGTTTAGGCCACATTAAGCTTACCACAAAAAAATTATACCCTTTTTGAGTGAATTATATTTGGCATAGGGGGCGCCTACAATATGTACCTTTTAACGAATTAAATTTTTTTAATCACATTTTGGAATTTTTTATTTTCCCTCAGAAATATGTTGTTGGTGTTTTGACTCATAGAGTGTGTTATCTAAGTGGATGTTATGGGGTTGTAAAAATTTCACTGGACGGTGCGGAATAGTTCCAAAGTTATTAAGACCTGAAGTTGGGTCTGAAGATAGATTGCCAGATGCGGGTTGCAATTTCCGGGTCACACCACCGTCTTTCACAAGTCATAATTCAGTAACTAATTGACAGGGGAACTTAAAATTTTGTACATGAGTGTTCCACACTTGGTAGCATTGGTGAGCTAACTTTCAGCCAAATCTGAGACTATCAGCTGGAATATTTTCTCAAATTGGTTGAATTGTCATGGAATGGCCCTGTTATGCTCTATACATCGGGTGAATGATTTTGTTGTAAAAAGGTTTCTTTGTTATCATGTGTTATATTTGGAGTCACGAATGCTGGCAGTTGAGTTTGGGCTTGTTCAGCACACCTACATTGCGAATTCTCTGCTAGCCGATGAGTGAGCATTCAGTAGTGTACTGAGCCCTCTGCTCTGAATGCCGTAGTTAATGTGTGCATTAAACATGATCGTAGCAAATTGTTTAGTGAATTTTTATTCAATTTTTTAAGAGTTGTCATTGCTGATGGTGGTGCTGAGTGATGAGCATGATGAGCAAGGGAGAGACTTAATTTGCAGTATATATGCTTTCTTCAAGCAGAAAGAATGCGCATGTGTGTACCGCATCTGTCACTGGGAGTCATCAACAGTGCAATCCTCATCCATGCCTCGACATGCGCGAACTACTATCATTAGTAGATGACAGGGTGTTGCAGCAGTCCCATTTTGTTTTTAATTCCTACTCTGTGGTCCCTAAATAATCTTTAATTGTGTAGCATGCATTATGATTTAACTGCTTTTTTAAATAGATATACGTCAGCAGTCTCTTTTTTTTTATCTCCTCTGGTAATTTACTATACAGTTTCATTGACTGATAGAAAATACTGTTTTGAGTTTTTTGTTTGTTTCCTTTGATAAATGTAAGTCCAGAGTGGCTCTTGAACCATTATTATGTATAGAACTGCTAATGATCATCATCATTGTCTTGGGCCTTCGTCCCTCTTCAACGGGGGTCGGCCCTGTTGCTATGGATTTGGCAATATTAGTGTCAGAGGGTGGCCAGATGCCCTTTCTGTCATCACGCCGTACCCCCCCAGGAAGGAATTAGTGTATCCCAGCTGTCTGCGTCTAGTGTAAGTCATGAAACAGTGCGAACATTTTCAAGTGTCTGCGAGTCATGTAACTGAGGCAGGACAAGGGGAACAGCCCGGTATTCACCTAGGGATGTGGAAGACTGCCTAAAAACCACATCTGGGCTGGCCAGCACACTGGCCCTCATTGTTAATCCGACGGGCGGATTCGATCTGGGGCTGGCGCGCCTGCCCAAGTCCAGGAAGCAGTGCATTAGAGCTCTCGGCTAACCAGGTGGATATAGAACTGTTAACGATATGCGCAACATATTGGTAGATCACATGTACTCATTCAGTGCAGTAAGGACACGCTGTTTCCTAATGTTCTTTTTAGTGTGTCTTATTTCTCTATTTTTCTGTCTCAGCTGCACTGGCAATTTGGGTTAACAATAACTAGCTTGGATTATGTGTGTTCATTGCTGGACCATTATCTGAGTGATTCTGAATGATTAATGAAATAATGTTTGTACATTTTCTACATCTACATCTACGTTGATACTCCGCAAGCCACCCAACGGTGTGTGGCGGAGGGCACTTTACGTGCCACTGTCATTACCTCCCTTTCCTGTTCCAGTCGCGTATGGTTCGCGGGAAAAACGACTGTCTGAAAGCCTCCGTGCGCGCTCTAATCTCTCTAATTTTACATTCGTGATCTCCTCGGGAGGTATAAGTAGGGGGAAGCAATATATTCGATACCTCATCCAGAAACGCACCCTTTCGAAACCTGGCGAGCAAGCTACACCGCGATGCAGAGCGCCTCTCTTGCAGAGTCTGCCACTTGAGTTTATTAAACATCTCCGTAACGCTATCACGGTTACCAAATAACCCTGTGACGAAACGCGCCGCTCTTCTTTGGATCTTCTCTATCTCCTCCGTCAGACCGATCTGGTACGGATCCCACACTGATGAGCAATACTCAAGTATAGGTCGAACGAGTGTTTTGTAAGCCACCTCCTTTGTTGATGGACTACATTTTCTAAGCACTCTCCCAATGAATCTCAACCTGGTACCCGCCTTACCAACAATTAATTTTATATGATCATTCCACTTCAAATCGTTCCGCACGCATACTCCCAGATATTTTACAGAAGTAACTGCTACCAGTGTTTGTTCCGCTATCATATAATCATACAATAAAGGATCCTTCTTTCTATGTATTCGCAATACATTACATTTGTCTATGTTAAGGGTCAGTTGCCACTCCCTGCACCAAGTGCCTATCCGCTGCAGATCTTCCTGCATTTCGCTACAATTGTCTAATGCTGCAACTTCTCTGTATACTACAGCATCATCCGCGAAAAGCCGCATGGAACTTCCGACACTATCTACTAAGTCATTTATATATATTGTGAAAAGCAATGGTCCCATAACACTCCCCTGTGGCACGCCAGAGGTTACTTTAACGTCTGTAGACGTCTCTCCATTGATAACAACATGCTGTGTTCTGTTTGCTAAAAACTCTTCAATCCAGCCACACAGCTGGTCTGATATTCCGTAGGCTCTTACTTTGTTTATCAGGCGACAGTGCGGAACTGTATCGAATGCCTTCCGGAAGTCAAGAAAAATAGCATCTACCTGGGAGCCTGTATCTAATATTTTCTGGGTCTCATGAACAAATAAGGCGAGTTGGGTCTCACACGATCGCTGTTTCCGGAATCCATGTTGATTCCTACATAGTAGATTCTGGGTTTCCAGAAATGACATGATACGCGAGCAAAAAACATGTTCTAAAATTCTACAAGAGATCGACGTAAGAGATATAGGTCTATAGTTTTGCACATCTGCTCGACGACCCTTCTTGAAGACTGGGACTATTTGCGCTCTTTTCCAATCATTTGGAACCCTACGTTCCTCTAGAGACTTGCGGTACACGGCTGTTAGAAGGGGGGCAAGTTCTTTTGCGTACTCTGTGTAGAATCGAATTGGTATCCCGTCAGGTCCAGTGGACTTTCCTCTATTGAGTGATTCCAGTTGCTTTTCTATTCCTTGGACACTTATTTCGATGTCAGCCGTTTTTTTGTTTGTGCGAGGATTTAGAGAAGGAACTGCAGTGCGGTCTTCCTCTGTGAAACAGCTTTGGAAAAAGGTGTTTAGTATTTCAGCTTTACGCGAGTCATCCTCTGTTTCAATGCCATCATCATCCCGTAGTGTCTGGATATGCTGTTTCGAGCCACTTACTGATTTAACGTAAGACCAGAACTTCCTAGGATTTTCTGTCAAGTCGGTACATAGAATTTTACTTTCGAATTCAATGAACGCTTCACGCATAGCCCTCCTTACGCTAACTTTGACATCGTTTAGCTTCTGTTTGTCTGAGAGGTTTTGGCTGCGTTTAAACTTGGAGTGGAACTCTCTTTGCTTTCGCAGTAGTTTCCTAACTTTGTTGTTGTACCACGGTGGGTTTTTCCCGTCCCTCACAGTTTTACTCGGCACATACCTGTCTAAAACGCATTTTACGATTGCCTTGAACTTTTTCCATAAACACTCAACATTGTCAGTGTCGGAACAGAAATTTTCGTTTTGATTTGTTAGGTAGTCTGAAATCTGCCTTCTATTACTCTTGCTAAACAGATAAACCTTCCTCCCTTTTTTTATATTCCTATTAACTTCCATATTCAGGGATGCTGCAACGGCCTTATGATCACTGATTCCCTGTTCTGTACATACAGAGTCGAAAAGTTCGGGTCTGTTTGTTATCAGTTGGTCCAAGATGTTATTTCCACGAGTCGGTTCTCTGTTTAATTGCTCGAGGTAATTTTCGGATAGTGCACTCAGTATAATGTCACTCGATGCTCTGTCCCTACCACCCGTCCTAAACATCTGAGTGTCCCAGTCTATATCTGGTAAATTGAAATCTCCACCTAAGACTATAAAATGCTGAGAAAATTTATGTGAAATGTATTCCAAATTTTCTCTCAGTTGTTCTGCCACTAATGCTGCTGAGTCGGGAGGTCGGTAAAAGGAGCCAATTATTAACCTAGTTCGGTTGTTTAGTGTAACCTCCACCCATAATAATTCACAGGAACTATCCACTTCTACTTCACTACAGGATAAACTACTACTAACAGCGACGAACACTCCACCACCGGTTGCATGCAATCTATCCTTTCTAAACACCGTCTGTACCTTTGTAAAAATTTCGGCAGAATTTATCTCTGGCTTAAGCCAGCTTTCTGTACCTATAACGATTTCAGCTTCGGTGCTTTCTATCAGCGCTTGAAGTTCCGGTACTTTACCAACGCAGCTTCGACAGTTGACAATTACAATACCGATTGCTGCTTGGTCCCCGCATGTCCTGACTTTGCCCCGCACCCGCTGAGACTGTTGCCCTTTCTGTACTTGCCCAAGGCCATCTAACCTAAAAAACCGCCCAGCCCACGCCACACAACCCCTGCTACCCGTGCAGCCGCTTGTTGCGTGTAGTGGACTCCTGATCTGTCCAGTGGAACCCGAAACCCCACCACCCTATGGCGCAAGTCGAGGAATCTGCAGCCCACACGGTCGCAGAACCGTCTCAGCCTCTGATTCAGACCCTCAACTCGGCTCTGTACCAAAGGTCCGCAGTCAGTCCTGTCGACGATGCTGCAGATGGTGAGCTCTGCTTTCATCCCGCTAGCGAGACTGGCAGTCTTCACCAAATCAGATAGCCGCCGGAAGCCAGAGAGGATTTCCTCCAATCCATAGCGGCACACATCATTGGTGCCGACATGAGCGACCACCTGCAGATGGGTGCACCCTGTACCCTTCATGGCATCCGGAAGGACCCTTTCCACATCTGGAATGACTCCCCCCGGTATGCACACGGAGTGCACATTGGTTTTCTTCCCCTCTCTTGCTGCCATTTCCCTAAGGGGCCCCATTACGCGCCTGACGTTGGAGCTCCCAACTACCAGTAAGCCCACCCTCTGCAACTGCCCGGATCTTGCAGACTGAGGGGCAACCTCTGGAACAGGACAAGCAGCCGTGTCAGGCCGAAGATCAGTATCAGCCTGAGACAGAGCCTGAAACCGGTTCGTCAGACAAACTGGAGAGGCTTTCCGTTCAGCCCTCCGGAATGTCTTTCGCCCCCTGCCACACCTTGAAACGACCTCCCACTCTACCACAGGTGAGGGATCAGCCTCAATGTGGGCAGTATCCCGGGCAGCCACAGTCGTAGTCCGATCGGGGGATGCGTGGGACGAGCTGGCCGTCCCCGACAAACCCCCATCCGGACCCCCACAGTGATGGCCATTGGCAACAGCCTCAAGCTGTGTGACCGAAGCCAACACTGCCTGAAGCTGGGAGCGAAGGGATGCCAACTCAGCCTGCATCCGAACACAGCAGTTGCAGTCCCTATCTATGCTAAAAACTGTTTTGCAAAGAACGTCTGAACTAATTTACAGAGAGCCCAAACAAATCGACAAAATTTAAACGGTTATTAAAATACAAGATTGCCTAGTAAATGCAGTAATGCTGCTACTTGCGCACTGCTGACACTGCTCGGCGGCGGAAGGAGACTAAGCGAAATTACACTATTCAGGTACTAAAACGCGATGCTACACTCTCAAATACTATAATACGCCCGAAATTTATGAATTAAACAATGCAAGTACCAAAAACACGCAAAGAAATTAAGAATTAAACTATGTAACAAATGAGTGAGCTAGGAGTATACGACTTGCTGCTCAGCTGCTTATCCAACGGCGGCAGGGAGCACACTGACTGTGACCAACCGACACTGGCCGTTCAAAACAAAAACAGTAGACAAATGACTACGCGAATTTACACTATTCAGGTACTAAAACGCGATGCTACAACTCTCAAATACTATAATAGGCCCGAAATTTATGAATTAAACAATGCAAGTACCAAAAACACGCAAAGAAATTAAGAATTAAACTATGTAACAAATGAGTGAGCTAGGAGTATACGACTTGCTGCTCAGCTGCTTATCCAACGGCGGCAGGGAGCACACTGACTGTGACCAACCGACACTGGCCGTTCAAAACAAAAACAGTAGACAAACGACTACGCGAATTTACACTATTCAGGTACTAAAACGCGATGCTACAACTCTCAAATACTATAATAGGCCCGAAATTTATGAATTAAACAATGCAAGTACCAAAAACACGCAAAGAAATTAAGAATTAAACTATGTAACAAATGAGTGAGCTAGGAGTATACGACTTGCTGCTCAGCTGCTTATCCAACGGCGGCAGGGAGCACATCTCCTGTTTCTTGTATATAATGAAAATGGTTTATCAGTATGTACCACACCAGTTCCATAGTTCCTATCACCTTGTACACCAATAGAAAAGGTGCGATAGGCTATAATATTTCTGTCATAGTAAGATTCCAATCCTTGTAGTGCTTTATCACTACCTCGTACTACAGCAAGTGTTAACCATGAATTACCAGGAACAAGTTCAGTAGTAGTACATGAAAAATTAATCTTGCATCCAACAAATGTGATTGGACCAGTCAGTAGCTCCTCTTGAGAAACATTATTCGGAACAAAACTAAAAGTATCCACTGTCTTGTACACTGTCTTGTACACTGTCTGTTCCAGTTTCGAACATTCTATGTCCTCAATGTAAGTGCCTACTACTGTACAGCGAGTAATCTGTTAAGTGGACACTCACCTTTGATGCAGTTCAGTTGGCCAAGTTGCTCACCATAAGTGGAATATATTGGTTGACAATAATAATAAAAATCACTCAGTCGTGTGCAAAACACTTAACTCACCATGTGTATTTAATGTGGATGGGGTTATGAAAGACAACCGTTAAGTCGCTCACATTGAATCACTCATTTGTTACAACATAGTTCTGAGACTGTCTCATACAGTCCACAGTGAAAGTATACCAGAGTTGCATTACGTGAGAGGCAGAGTATGGAATGACGTGTAGGCTGTGGTGACTCTCCTCAGCTGTCCGTGGGGCAATTTTCGTTCACAGGTGCGGGATTCGTTATGAATAGGAAGGTAGGGCAGAGGGTGTGTTACTGTGAACAGTTCAGTGACCGGGTTGTTCTAATCAGAATCGACAGCAGACCAACACCGACAACGATAGTTCAGGTATACATGCCGACGTCGCAAGCTGAAGATGAACAGATAGAGAAAGTGTATGAGGGTATTGAAAGGGTAATGCAGTATGTAAAGGGGGACGAAAATCTAATAGTCATGGGCGACTGGAATGCAGTTGTAGGGGAAGGAGTAGAAGAAAAGGTTACAGGAGAATATGGGCTTGGGACAAGGAATGAAAGAGGAGAAAGACTAATTGAGTTCTGTAACAAGTTTCAGCTAGTAATAGCGAATACCCTGTTCAAGAATCACAAGAGGAGGAGGTATATTTGGAAAAGGCCGGGAGATAGGGGAAGATTTCAATTAGATTACATCATGGTCAGACAGTGATTCTGAAATCAGATACTGGATTGTAAGGCGTACCCAGGAGCAGATATAGACTCAGGTCACAATATAGTAATGATGAAGAGTAGGCTGAAGTTCAAGACATTACTCAGGAAGAATCAATACGCAAAGAAGTGGGATACGGAAGTACTACGGAATGACGAGATACGTTTGAAGTTCTCTAACGCTACAGATACAGCAATAAGGAATAGCGCAGTAGGCAGTACAGTTGAAGAGGAATGGACATCTCTAAAAAGGGCCATCATAGAAGTTGGGAAGGAAAACATAGGTACAAAGAAGGTAGCTGCGAAGAAACCAGTTGATTGATGAAAGGAGGAAGTACAAACATGTTCCGGGAAAATCAGGAATACAGAAATACAAGTCGCTGAGGAATGAAATAAATAGGAAGTGCAGGGAAGCTAAGACGAAATGGCTGCAGGAAAAATGTGAAGACATCGAAAAAGATATGATTGCCGGAAGGACAGACTCAGCATACAGGAAAGTCAAAACAATGTTTGGTGACATTAAAAGCAACAGTGGTAACATTAAGAGTGCAACGGGAATTCCACTGTTAAATGCAGAGGAGAGAGCAGATAGGTGGAAAGAATACATTGAAAGCCTCTATGAGGGTGAAGATTTGTCTGATGTGATAGAAGAAGAAACAGGAGTAGATTTAGAAGAGATAGGGGATCCAGTATTAGAATCGGAATTTAAAAGAGCTTTGGAGGACTTACGGTCAAATAAGGCAGAAGGGATAGATAACATTCCATCAGAATTTCTAAAATCATTGGGGGAAGTGGCAACAAAACGACTATTCACGTTGGTGTGTAGAATATATGAGTCTGGCGATATACCATCTGACTTTTGGAAAAGCATCATCCACACAATTCCGAAGACGGCAAGAGCTGACAAGTGCGAGAATTATCGCACAATCAGCTTAACAGCTCATGCATCGAAGCTGCTTACAAGAATAATATACAGAAGAATGGAAAAGAAAATTGAGAATGCGCTAGGTGACGATGAGTTTGGCTTTAGGAAAAGTAAAGGGACGAGAGAGGCAATTCTGACGTTACGGCTAATAATGGAAGCAAGGCTAAAGAAAAATCAAGACACTTTCATAGGATTTGTCGACCTGGAAAAAGCGTTCGACAATATAAAATGGTGCAAGCTGTTCGAGATTCTGAAAAAAGTAGGGGTAAGCTATAGGGAGAGACGGGTCATATACAATATGTACAACAACCAAGAGGGAATAATAAGAGTGGATGATCAAGAACGAAGTGCTCGTATTAAGAAGGGTGTAAGACAAGGCTGTAGCCTTTCGCCCCTACTCTTCAATCTGTACATCGAGGAAGCAATGATGGAAATAAAAGAAAGGTTCAGGAGTGGAATTAAAATACAAGGTGAAAGGATATCAATGATACGATTCGCTGATGACATTGCTATCCTGAGTGAAAGTGAAGAAGAATTAAATGATCTGCTGAACGGAATGAACAGTCTAATGAGTACACAGTATGGTTTGAGAGTAAATCGGAGAAAGACGAAGGTAATGAGAAGTAGTAGAAATAAGAACAGCGAGAAACTTAACATCAGGATTGATGGTCACGAAGTCAATGAAGTTAAGGAATTCTGCTACCTAGGCAGTAAAATAACCAATGACTGGCCACGAGAAGTCTACTAATATCAAATACCGGCCTTAATTTGAGGAAGAAATTTCTGAGGATGTACTTCTGGAGTACAGCATTGTATGGTAGTGAAACATGGACTGTGGGAAAACCGGAACAGAAGAGAATCGAAGCATTTGAGATGTGGTGCTATAGACGAATGTTGAAAATTAGGTGGGATGATAAGTTAAGGAATGAGGTGGCTCTACACAGAATCGGAGAGGAAAGGAATATGTGGAAAACACTGATAAGGAGAAAGGACAGGATGATAGGACATCTGCTAAGACATGAGGGAATGACTTCAATGGTACTAGAGGGAGCTGTAGGGGGCAAAAACTGTAGAGGAAGACAGAGATTGGAATACGTCAAGCAAATAATTGAGGACGTACGTTGCAAGTGCTACTCTGAGATGAAGAGGTTAGCACAGGAAAGGAATTCGTGGCGGGCCGCATCAAACCAGTCAGTAGACTGATGACCAAAAAGAAAAAAAGGTGCGAACAGTAAGGGAATGACCTACTGTCGACAGCCAGTACTCACAGCTTCCTTCAGTGACTGTACATTTTCTGCTAATTGAAAATGATCATTTGGTCCTTTGCAGTGATCAAATAATTTTCTACTGAGTTGTGCCAGCAAAAAATCTATCACCATATCTTGCAAGATAAACCTGAAAGTGTTTTTTAAAGACACAATATGAATGCCTGCATGGCATGAGAGACTCCTTCCTGTGTAGATTGTGGCTGAAATATTTAAGTTCCAATAGTTAACAGCCACATCATATTGTTAATTTCTTTACTTAAAAAATATTAAAATCTCAAAATCGTTGAGTCCAAAAAAAGGTAGTTAATCTATATGGATCTTTTCAAATTTTCATATCATTAGTATTTTTACTGGTGTTACTCATTCCAAATTGTAAAAAGAAAGAATAAACTAAATGAAAGTGTTTTGTATGTCAGGTCATATGTTTTGTCTTTCAGATTACATGTTTTGTGTTATTTGAACACAGTTATCTTAATTCCCTGCTGGTCATTAATCCTGGTAATACCAACCTATACTGGGTGGCTATAATTAAAGTGCAGTTACTCACAGAGGTCCAGTATGGGCTGTATTTATCATATGGCAGTGCGGATTGGTAGATATTCTAATGTGTTAATATGGAACCGATTTATGCTGGAAAAACATTAGTCACTGTTTTAGCAGTCAGATGCAAAACTGGCACTGTGAATGCAAGATAGACATATAGAGATTTTTCCACATGTAATGTATTAGGAATGGTATGTTGGAAGAGGAGGTCAAGCAAGTGAGAAAGGCGTAATGTAGATTTAATTATTAACTGTCGGAGATGTCAAGGAAATACTGTACAGTACTGGATGCATTAACACGTTAGTGTATCTACCAAGTCTTGCTGCATACGATATTTATGGGCTACACTGGACCTCCATGAGTAGCTGCACTTTAGTTATAACACAGTACTACCACAGGGAGTTGGGGCGGGGGGGGGGGGGGGGGGGGGGTACTTTATGACCACCAAAAAAAGTTAAATACAAATGTTGTTGATTGTTTCTCACTTTTATAATGACAAACTTTTTAAAGATATGCTGATGTTTAAGTAGGGTCCAGAATTGAAAATAGGCCTAATGAATATTACACTTGTTGTGAAAAGCTGCATCTACTACTACTGCTGCTGATTTTTTTAAAATTTGTATGATAAAATTTAAAACAATTATTGAATCTAGTAGCAGAATTATAAACAATAAATATTTTTTACAAAATTTTAAAATGAATGATGTTACTGCTGTTGTTGTTGTTGTTGTTGTTGTTGTTGCGGTCTTCAGTCCAGAAACTGGTTTGATGCCACTCTCCATGCTACTCTATCCTGTGCAAGCTTCTTCATCTCCCAGTACTTACTGCAACCTACATCCTTCTGAATCTGCTTAGTGTATTCATCTCTTGGTCTCCCTCTACAATTTTTCCCTGCATGCTTCCCTCTAGTGCAGAATTTGTGGTCGCTTGATGCCTCAGAATGTGTCCTACCGACCGATCCTTTCTTCTAGTCAAGTTGTGCCACAAATTCCTCTTCTCCCCAATTCTATTCAATACCTCCTCATTAGTTATGTGATCTACCCATCTAATCTTCAGCATTCCTCCGTGGCACCTCATTTCGAAAGCTTCTATCCTCTGCTTGTTTAAACTATTTATGGTCCATGTTTCACTTCTATACATGGCTACTCTCCAGACAAATACTTTCAGAAAAGACTTCCTAACATACAAATCCATACTCGATGTAAACAAATTTCTCGTCTTCAAAAACACTTTTTTTTGCCATTGACAGCCTACATTTTACATCCTCTCTACTTCAACCATCATCATCATCTTGGACAGTTTCCAGCCACTGGCTGGGTCTGTCGGGAACACAAGCCTCTCCATCGTGTTCTGTCTTTCCACCATTCCCCCTCTTCCACCTTCGTCCAGTTCTCTCCTCTTCTCATCACACATTCCTTCACTCCCTTCACCCATCTATCTCTTGGTCTTCCTCTGGGCCTCTTCCCCTCCAGTTGCAGATCAAACATCCTCTTTGGAATTCTTCCCTCATCCATTCTCTTCATGTGTCCATACCACTGCAGTCTTGATTTTTCTATCCTGTCCTGTACTGGTTCCTCCTTTAGTCTTTCCCTCACATACAAATTTCGCAATCTGTCTCGTCTTGTTACACCCAACCTGCTCCTCTGGAACTTCATTTCACTAGCCTGTATTCTACTTTTGTCGCTTTTGTGCATTACCCATGTCTCACTTCCGTATGTCAATATGGGGACAAAGTAGGTTCGGTATATAATTCCCTTGGATTTCTGTGGCACCTCCTTGCTCCAAATAAGCCCCCTAATGCATTTGTAGAACTGCCCTGCTTTTCTGCACCTTTCATTTATTTCCATTGCGTTTCCCCCCTTACTTTCAATCACGCTTCCCAGGTACTTGAAGTTCTCTACCACTTGTAGTTTTTCCCCTCCACAAGTTATATCCACATTTGGCCTATTCTTCTTCCTTGTTGTGACGATTATTTCACTTTTCTTTGCAGAGAAATGCATTCCATATTGTGCTGCCGTTGCCTCCCATGCATCTAACTGCTCTTGCACCTCCTTCACGCAATTTCCCCATAACATCAGGTCATCGGCAAAAAGCACTGCTTTCATTTTATGATCTCCAATTGCATCTGATACTTGCTGTAGGATTTCATCCATAACAATAATAAACAATAAAGGCGAAAGTGCACTTCCCTGTCGCAGCCCATTTTCCAGCTTGAACCATGCAGTACGTTCCCTCCCCACTTTCACACAACTCTCACTTCCCTCATACATTTTTCTGACTTTTCGTGTAATCTCTTCATCTATCCCTTTTGCGTTCAGCACATCCCAGAGCTTGTCCCTACAGATACTGTCATACGCCTTCTCAATATCCAAAAAGGCCATGATTAAGTCCTTCCCGTACTCATAGTGCCTTTCCTGCAGTTGCCTTACCGCAAATATGAGGTCCGTTGTTGATCTTCCCGGTCTGAAACCGTACTGCTCCTCTTGCAGTCTACTTTCAATACTGCTTCTTATTCTCTTCTCCAGCATCTTTTCATAGATTTTTCCACAGTGGCATAGCAGGGTGATTCCTCTGTAGTTCTCACATCTCCTTTTATCCCCTTTCTTGAAGATCGGGACTATAATTCCTTTCTTCCAATCCTCAGGAATTCTGTTCTCCTTCCACACCACCCTCAGCACTCTGTATAGCCACTGGGTTCCTACTTCTCCTGCTGCTCGTATCATATCCACTGTTACTTCGTCCCAACCTGGTGCCTTGCCCCCTTTCATCCTCTTTATGGCTTCTTCCACTTCATTCCAAGTTAGATCATCAATTTCCCCACTATTATAATCGTCTGCTGCCTTAGGCTCTCCATCGCTGTTAGTTACCTGCTTGGCAGCATTCAACAGATCTTCAAAGTACTCCTTCCAAATCTTTTTGAGCTCATGCATTTCCTCCACAACTCTTCCATTATTATCCATGATCCTCAGGCACTCGCTTCTGTCGTTCCTCTTATTTCTTACCATGGTGTAAAGTACTTTTTTGTTCCCTTCACTGTCCTCTTCTAACATTCTTGTCCATTTTTCCATCCACTTCTTCTTCTCCGCCCTTACTATGGTCTGTGCCGCTTTCTTGCTTTCCTTATATTTTACCCTAGCTTCCTCTGTTCGGGTCTGGAACCATTCTCTGAAGGCTTTGTTCTTTCGAAGTACTGCCTCTTTACATATGTTGTTCCACCATGGGGTTTCCCTACTTCTCCTCTTTGTGCTAGTTCTTCCGCACACAGTCTCAGCTGCCTCAACTAGAGCCCTCTTAAAATCGCCCCATTCTTCTTCCACTGTTCTCTGATCTTCCTTTGGCAGCTTCTTCCTGATCAGTGTCTGGTACTGGGTCCTCCGTTCATCCTCTTTCAGCATCCATGTCTTCAACCTTTTCTCCTGTATATCTGTTGCCCTCCTATCTTTTTTCTCTCTCAGGGTGGCTACCAACAGCCGATGGTCGCTGTCTAAGGCCTCAGATGGTATGACCTTAACATCTGTGAGGCTGCTCATCATCTGCCTATCCACTAGTACATAGTCTACTACTGAAGTTTGGGACCAGTCCCCACTGTACCAAGTTATTTTGTGACTACTCCTCTTCTTGTACCACGAATTTGCGATCGCCAGCCCATTCCTCTTGCAGAATTCCAGCAACAATTTTCCTTCTCTATTTCGGTTCCCCCAGCCCTCTGGTCCCATTATCTCCTCGAATCCTTTCCTGTCTGTGCCAACATGTGCATTGAGGTCCCCTATTATAATCTGATTTCCTCCATTTAGCTGCTTTTGCATGTCATCTTCAAATTCCTCCTTCTCCTTTTTTGTACACCCCACCTGTGGGGCATATGCTTGGATGATTTCAATGCTTTTTCCTTTCACCCGTACTCTGGCTTTTATCATTCGATCATTGATACCTTCCACCTCCTCCTGCAGACCCTCTCTGACCACTATTGCCACTCCATTTCTTCCCCTCTCATTCCCTATCCAGTACAGTTTACATCCTTTACTTAGTGGTTTTTCACCAACTCCTCTCCACCTAGTCTCAGCAAGTCCCAAGATGTCCAATTTCCTCCTTTCCATCATTTCTACAATTTCTTCTAACTTCCCAGTTAGAGTCCTTACGTTTAAGGTGCCCAGCCGTAAACCATCTCGTAATCCTTTTCCATTGCTTGGTCGGTTTCCTTTAAATCCGTTCCGTGATCCGAGGCATGTTCCCTTTTTGAAAGCAGTTGATTTATCCACTACTGGCTTGCTAGGCCTATCGCAGCTTCACCAGAGCCCCGTTAGCCGTCACGTTTCAGGGTTCCCATAGGGCCTTCTCAGCTACCGTAGCGGTCCTGGGGCACACAAAGTCCCCGCTGTACATCGCCCCTAAAGGCAATCCCCTACTTTGTGCCGTTGCCCATCTCCCACGACTTGGACGAGGGGTTGGACTTCAACCATCATCAGTTATTTTGCTCCCCAAATAGCAAAACTCATCTACTGCTTTAAGTGTCTCATTTCCTAATATAATTCCCTCAGCATCACCTGATTTAATTCAACTACATTCCTTTATCCACATTTTGTTTTTGTTGATGTTCATCTTATATCCTCCTTCAAGACACTGTCTATTCTGTTCAAATGCTCTTCCAGGCCCTTTGCTGTCTCTGACAGAATTACAATGTCGTCGGCAAACCTCAGAGTTTTTATTCCTTCTCCATAGCTGTTAATTCCTGCTCCAAATTGTTCTTTAAAGCAAACAAGGCTACAACCCTGTCACACTCCTTTCTCAACCACAGCTTCCCTTTCATGCCCCTCGACTCTTATAACTGCCATCTGATTTCTGTACAAATTGTAAATAGCCTTTCACTCCCTGTATTTGACCCCTGCCACCTGACATTACTAGATTATAATATTTGCAAATGGTGGGCACAATGTTGGCGCGCGCACACACACACACACACGCACACGCACACGCACACGCACACGCACACGCACACGCACACGCACACGCACACACACACACACACACACACACACACACACACACACACACACACTCTTCACCTTTTGAAAGTTTGATGCATATTTTTTTCTTACCATCTGCCATAGTTTAATGAGAGACAAGCTATAATAAAAAAGAAATACTTATTACTGGTAAGTGATTGCTTAATACAACTGCAATGGGTGTGGATGGCTCAAGGGTTTGCTTGCTTTCATAATCAAACCATTTCAAGGTGTGGACGATACAAAGCACATTGTAAATATAAATAGTAAGTACAGAAAGCCATACTTGCTTTTCCACGGTATGTTTGATGGACAGCTTGTCTTGTTAGGCAGATGGCTTCTTACTGTGTATGTTCATGCTTTGCTATGAGGTTTTTATAAATTATTTTGTATATAATGTTCTAAAAAGGTTCATGTGTTGAATTTTATTACATTTTGTGTTTTGTAGGGTAGTGTAAACAGTGTAAAACACAACGGACTGCTAGATTCAGTCAGTAAAGACCCAGAAGTACCATTGCGAGGACACAGTTCTCAGCTAGTCACTCCATCTATATCAGCTGCTAGAATGGCTACTGTTTTCTGCCACCGTACAGATGGTGTGCGGGAAATAGAAGACTGTTTGTCTCAAGAGGTAAGGGGCTCTCTAAGATTGAGATTTCTGTGTCTTTCCTGGTTCACCAATCAACTGTACATAAATGTTTCACTTTGCAGAATGACATAAATAGTATGAATGAAAAAGAGTCAGTCAGGAGAAATCTGAAGACGCCAACAGAATTGCATGTTAGGAGGCTGTCGTCTCTGTCTCCTATGGAGACCTGCTACGGCCCTCCATCTTCACCGGGTGAGCAGAGCAGTGAATGTTCTATGGAGAGGCGGGTAAGTAGCACCCCTCCCCCACAGTACCTGCTTAATTTGTTGCCGGTGTATCTTGTGTAATTATCTACAAATTAGATGTCTCTCTCTCAGCATTCTGTAAGCAGTATGGAGAAGTCCATGTTATTACATTTATTCGACGAAATACGGACAATGCCACAATTGGAGAAGGGTATCGAGAGAGATGTAAGTACTTTTTAAAGTATATAATGTGGTAAGTGGAACACATTTCATCTCACAATTATATAAAATGAGATTTAAAGGTTTCTTAACATAAATTGGTATTAGTAAGTAAGTCGTGGTTGGAATACAAGCAGTGGTTGGAGAAAAATTGGTATTAGTAAGAAAATTGTGGTTGGAATATGAGCAGTGGGTGGAGAAAACAATAGTTACTTTCCGTATACAAGGTTCGCCTGGAAAGTAATGTGACTAAATGTACAAAAACTAGTTTATTGATCTGAATGGCACAGTGCATAAAAGTTCTTCAAAATAGGTCCCCTGTGCCTCAGTATATTTTTGCCAATGATATTTCTGAGCATCATAGTAGGTGTTCCAGAAGGCCCGGGTTGAAATATATTTAAGGGCACATGTAACATTATCTCAAAACTACGTCTCTTCGTGAAGCTGAAGGCAGGATGGAGGGGGGGAGGGGGGGGGATGACTGCCGGTACAATTCGGGACTATTGGAGGCAGAGAGGGCAACATTACAACATTACCATGTGGTTTTTTGATAGGACAATCCCTCAACAAAAGGCAGTGTGGCTGATCATTGTCCCACTGGTACTTCCGGGAACAAGCAATATATGGTCTGATGTCTCACCTTCCCTTGCCCCAGCCCTCACACCCCTCCTTTCCACCAGCCTTTGACTTTTGTACATAAAAGGCAGCATTGGTGGTCTGTCTGGCAAGTACAAACTCAGGGTGTACAGTACCACTATCATCAGAAAAGACAGTCAGCACTGCCTTCACTTTGGATGCGCCCATGTGTGCCTTCTTAGGGTGTAGTGACTGTGAGGTGTGCCACACAGAGTTCTCTCCCTCTCTCTCTCTCTCTCTCTCTCTCTCTCTCTCTCTTTACCTCAGGGTAATAATTGAAAATCCACAACTCTTCCCCTGTTATAACATTGTTGAAAATAGTAGCATCATTTCTATAAAATTCCAGATGTTCTCAAATAAGCGCTCAGTTAGACGTAAGGTTGTCATTCAAAACTTTTGGGGTCAGTTTTGCACATACGTCAATTATAATCTCAAGGACCATAGTTTTGGGTGTATCCCAAGTGTGTGTGTGTGTGTGTGTGTGTGTGTGTGTGTGTGTGTTTTTCCCCCCATAGTGTTCAATAGCTCCAAATGCATTGATTTACTCCTTATTAGTGTGGTGGTGATGGTGGTAGTTTTCAGTTCAAAAATTACTTTGATGAACTCTCCATGCTACTCCATCCTGTGCAGGCATCATCACCTCTGCATAAGTACTTACATTCCCAGGAACTTGCGTACTTTAATTAACCTTTGATGATTTCTGAGTCTTCTGACTGGTTTGATGCAACCCGCCACGAATTCCTCTCCTGTGTCGACCTCTCCATCCCAGAGTAGCAGTTGCAACCTACGTCCTCAGTTACTTGCTGGAGATGTGTTCCAATCTCTGTCTTTCTCTACAGTATTACCCTATACAGCTCCCTCTATTACCATGGAAGTAATTCCCTGCTGTATTAACAGATGTCCTATCAACCTGTCCCTTCTCCTTGTCTGTTTTCTTTTGATGTCCTCCTTGCTCCATCCATCACTGGTTATTTTGCTGCCTAGGTAAGTATATTTCCTTACCTTCATCTACTTCGTGACTGTCAATCCTGATGTTAAGTTTCCCAATATTCTCATTTCTGCTGCTTCTCATTACTTAAGTCTTTTTTCGATTTACTCTCAATCCATATCCTGTTTTCATTAGACTGTTCAATCCATCCATCAGATCATGTAATACTTCTTTAGTTTCATTCAGGATAGCAATGTCATCAGCAAATCATTGTTATGTCCATTATAATTATGTGGGCTGTTATGCCGTGGTCGGTTGATAAATTTTGTCTCAATTCCCAACGTTTTGTCTCCGACTGCGGGAGACATCTTCAAGGGGGTCCGTAGGTCGATGGAAGGTCCAACACACCCACTGGCTCGCTACTGTAGCGTACACTCCCACAGACTGCACTACAACACCTTTCCCTGCTCCTATCCAGCTATGTGTGTCTCTCCTCTCCTCACACGTTCTGTATCCCCACTACCCACCACAGCTGAGATTGGTACTCATCTGAGCTAGCCTCAGGGCCTGGTAGTGTGTGTGATTTGTGTGTGTACAGGTGTGTATGAGTGTGTGCTTTTTAACATGCAATGGACAACTCTGTCTGTTAGCTTATTCAATAGTTTACTTTTAAATCTACCTGTCTGCTTCTAAACATTTCTTCTACGTGGTGACTGGCAATCAGTCCCCATTCGTATTGTTATACCATATCAGGCGCGGTGTGTTGATTCTGCACTGGGGACGGCTGCAACATTTATCAATCAGAGGTGTGGTGCTGTGGCTCTCAAAAACGTTTACAGGCTATATCTGCTTTCTGTTTCATAACATACTACTAAACAGCACTAAAAGTCCAAGATAAGATCTATAGATAGCATGTTTGCCCACCAAGGACACATTTTGTGGCACTTAAGCGCTCCAAATTGTAATAAAATGACATGTTTTTGATAGGTCTTTAATTTGGCACATTACTTAAACTGCTTATTTTTGCAATACATGAGTTTAAATGTGGAAACTGCCAAAAGTGGTGTGTTAACTACACTTCGTGCTTAATGTTTTTCATTTTTTTTCAGTTCTCAAATTCTGACACACAAACTTTTTCACCTATGTTCAGTCTGTGGCATTTAAGAGTTCTTTCAACAAACCGGCAATGTTTGTGTGACGTCACGAGTCCTGTGCGTGATTGGCTGTCAGGAGCAAACTGAGCAGCGGCCTTGTCGATTTAAGTGTTCGAGACAGTAACTTGCCGTATTTGAAGATTTTCAAATTAATGCTTATGTATTACGAAGATATGCAGTTTAAGTGATAGACCACATTAAAGATCTCAGGTGGTGGGTGCCACTCTTTCTGTTTCCAGCATCAAAGTGATACACACAGGTTTTGTCACCTGTAACGATCTGTGACAGTAAGGTCTCCCCAGACAGAGCAAGGTGGTGCAGAGGTTAGCACACTGGACTCTTCTTTCGGGAGGACAACGATTCAAACCTGTGTTCGGCCATCCTGATTTAGGTTTTCCTTGATTTCCCTAGATTGCTTCAGACAAATGCCAGGATGGTTCCTTTAAAAGGGCACAGCCATTTCCTTCCCCATTCTTCCCTAATCCTAATCCATCTCTCATCACCTTATTGTCATTGGGACATTAAACGCTAATCTCCTCCACCTCCTCCGAGATCTCTCCGGTGGCCTCGAACTGCTTCAGAATTTTAGATGAAATGGCGTTTATTTGAACATTATGGTCTGTTCTGTGCATCTGTGAAGCCCACCTGTAACACACTTTTGAATATCCGAGTCACTGCACGTGCACTCCCAATGCTCAACAGTACCTGTAGCATCAATTGTCAAATTTTGATGCACCATCAAGAATAAAGCCTTCTTAGTGTTTTGATGTGTCAGTGATGTGACATCCAGAATGATTGCAGAACTCTGTTTTTTTTCCAGATGCTTTAACTGTCTTTACCTATTGCCCAGCTGTGCTCCTAGTAACTGCATAGGTATGAAACACTGGATGTTCACCACAGTATATTTTTCTGCAACCATTGCTTGTGTTTTCAGTGTATTGCATAGAGCCATTTTGATGGTTCACCGTGGTTGCATCTTCTGTCAGAATTATTTGCAACTTCGCATGTGTCCAGAAGAAACTTTAAACACCTAAAAGATTTTTTCATATCTATTAATTGCATTAAAAATATAAAAAAAATAACAATAAATTTAAAAAATAGGGCATTATTTATTGAATGACCTTCGTATATTGTGAAGCAGATCCACCTCGGAGCTGTGCCCTTTTGTAGTATTATTCTTCACCTCTGATTGCTATGAAGATAAGAGCTTAGGTCTGTAGTGGCCTGCTTGTGGTATTACTTTTGTTAGGCTGATCTCTTGACCACCATTGTACAGTGAACTGTTTTGAATAATGTTTAAGCATTTAATTGGAATCTTATTGTAAAAATTTCTGTCATAGGAGGAAGAAGATTCGGTGTCTGCTGGAAACGTCTCAATCTGCGTCGATGGCTCTCAGTCATCTGGCGAGTCGGTAAGTTAACTCAGTTTACGTAATGCCTGTGGGGAGCAATGGATTTCTCTATTGAGAACGCCTGCTCTTTGGCAGGTGTGTGGTATGTTAAACTAGTGAAACACGGAAATGACATCTGTGGCTAAAACTAGACCTTAGAAAAACTAAACCTTAGTTGTAATTAGTGTACAGGGACTTGTTAAAAGGATGACCTACTTGTATTTTGAGAGATAAGGCTTAAGTATATTTCTGAAAGTGGGATATGTCATATATGGCAGCTGGTTCATATGAAAGGAATGTCAAGAAAGTGTTAAAATTACATGGAGCTAGAATGGCTGGTCAATACTTCACCTTCACAATATGAAATTCCTAGTGCTGTCAGTTGAAACACAAAATGGCCTCCCCAGTTTTGCTTTCCTTTGCTGTATAATCCTGGTTGTTTACTAATGTGAAATGTGGCTTCACAGTTTTTAAATGACCACAAACTTCGGTTTCAGTTCCTGCAGTTCTCAGTTACAGTAGACATGTAGTCAACACTGTCGTTTTTGTATTCCTCATTCACTCAAAATAAAGTACTTTCGACTCAGTTAACCATTGAAAATACATTTCTCATTATTGTTCATTACATATGATTATCAATAAGCAACAGCCAACTCCCTTTCCTTCAGATACAAACTTGAACTGTTTCCATTCCCCCCCCCCAACACAACCCCAGTTCTGGAATGCTGTAGTCCTGGGAAGTTTGATACCCACTCCACGACACGCCCTCCCGATATACATGACAAGTGTGGAAGTCGTGCATCATCCTTAGGTGCCCCCAGAACATGCACTAAAAATGAGAAAATAAATGCTTGACAGAATTAATCTGATAATTTATTTCCTTCAATAATTTTGAGTTGGCTTTACTATTTATGTGTCAGGTCCTCATTCACTATCATTAGGTAGCAAGGAGTCGTAAGAGATGTGCAGCATCAACATTGAGGGTGGAATGGATCACTACGACATTCGTAGTCTCAGTAGGTGGGTGTCCTTCATCGTGTGGTCTGAGCCCAGTCCCTCATGCCTTTCAGACAGATCCCTCTTCCCTATCTGGAGAATGAACATGTGTGTGTTCCAAATGCAAGGAGTAGTATTTTCTACCCTAAGTGTCCCTATTCGCAATAATGCAATGGATTTGGGTACTTGCTTTAACTCTTAGCAATACAAACACGTTTTCAGTAACATATACTACCTGTGACCAAGATACTGATCTCTAAGTAGGGTCCACAACCAGAAAATATGTTTAGCACTGTCTTCAAAAACACATTCTGTATTTATACGTATTTAATCTTATCATCTTGACTAATGTCTATTTGAATTAGTAGCAAAAGCCTCTACAGAACACTAGAAGAAAACCTTAGTACAACTGAAAAATATCACAAATATTTGAATTAAAATTAAAATAGTTTACCAAACAGTTTCTGAGAAAAATTATTCATCACTTTCTTCAGAATGTACTTCACTCTTGGAATATAATAAAGTTTTCTTGTTGTGTTTACCACATCTTTATCTTGTACAATTGTTGCAGATTGTTGTTGTTTTGTTCACTCTGTTGTGCTTTCCTGCTTTTGACTGGCTTTCAGTAGTACACAAATGACTTCTACTTTCAACTCCATGAGCTTCTTTTGCACTGAACTTCTGTTTGATTTTCCCCCCAAGAATACATTCCTCATTGTAGAGAGATAATTATTGTTGTGCACACAGAGTAATTTGATGTCTAGAAATCTTATATTACCACAGGCATATTATTTATTGAATAAAACATTTGTTGTAAAAAGTCACCTCTACTTCTAAGATGTGGAGATTTTATGACCACATCAGTTACACTTAAATTTCAGGCTGAAGTTGTGTGGGAGGAAATGTGGATTGAATATGGTATGGAACAAAAAGTATTGGTACTTTCTTGCGCGCGTGTCATACTTGTAAGAGAATTGAAACGAAAGTATCAAGACACTGCTGGTATCAATACATACCTTTACTAAAATGATTAAAGTAGATGCCTTCTATCAGCTTCAATCTCTCTGTCTTTGTTTTTAAAGTTCATAAGGGTGAATCACCTAAAACTTGCTCTGCAAATATTGCGGAAATGGAAAGTGCTTTTGATGTGAGGTTTTCACAGAATGGCTCGGTAGTCAGGGGCTCGTATTGTTAGTCAGTCAATGGATTTTAATAATTCTTAGAAAGCATTTTTTTCCGCAAACTTACATTTTTTTGAATGGAACAATGCCTATTGACATTAACAAACTAAAAGTAAACTTAAATGTCAGTGGTGTTTGTTGCAGGATTCTAGTGCAAACTGTTTATGAGACATCATATTTTGAAAAGTTACTACGCCGACACTTGAACAATACATGTGGTAGCACACACAAGTGCATACACTAGTTACGTTGATTCTGACCAGTAATGAGACAGTTGACCATTACTGGTTACATTCAAAATGATCACCGCTTCCTGTCTGGTTTGGAACGATTGCTGCACACATGCTAGCATTTCAGAGGAGATGCCTGAGCAGGCTGCAGTAATACATCATTGGATATCATTGAATGTAGGTGGTACATGCCTTTAGACAGCGTCTTTCAACTTTCTCCACAGAAAAAGTCTGCAGGTGTCAAATCGGGGGAACAGGTTGGCCAATGTACAAGTCCTATGTGCCCAATCCAACAATTTGGAAACTATTTGTGAAGACAAGCTGTAGTACTTTGTGCACTATGGCTGATCAGCCATCATATAGGTACCACCGGTGTGTCCTAGTCTGCAGAGGAACATCTTCTAGCATTAGTGGAAGATGGTCTATTAGGAGGCTGCAATATTTGTGCATGTTCAGTGTTCTAGCTATGAAAAATGGACCTATGCACCGATGGTTCACTATCCCACACCACATGTTTACACTCCACAGATGCTGACATTCCACTTGATGAAGCCAACGTGGACTGTCAACAGATCAATAGTGCATGTTTTGGCAGTTCACCTGGCCATGATTGGTAAATTCAGCTTCATCATTGAACAAGATATGTGATACATTTGGAGTATCCTGTTTTAATGCCCATGTATAGTAGTTTCCATGCAGCTGTTGATGGAGAGAGATTTGATGGGGATGGAACCTATGTCAATGGAGAATGTGTAGAACACTTGCCTGACTGATGCAACTTCCTCATATGATTGCAGAGGAGCATGGGAGCTAACATGCAGATCAACTGCAACAGCAGCAAGAACAGTAATTTATCCTTCTTCTGTTGTCACTTGTTTTCTTCATTATATTCCCTAGGTGTTACATTACCTCTTTCACGTAACTGTTTAAAGAGATTGAAAAATAATTGCCGAGGTGGTTGAGATCTATTGGGATACCTTGCCGCATACGTGGTACAAGAACCAACTGCATTCTTCCTACACTCTCCATAAACCACACGGATATTGGCTATTTCTGCATTGGTAAATTCCTCTTCCCGACGACCTGCTGCGTGGACTGTTATACACTGACTGACGATCAGGTTGCAGTGCACTCGAGGAACACACAAGCACACTGTAAGCAAGCAGAACAACATAGTAGCTAGCAACTACGCAGGTTGAACAGTGCAAATAAGTATCGCTATGGAAACTTTTCAAAATACAATATCTCATAAACGACTTGCACTAGAATCCTGCAACAAACAATATTGACATTGTAATTTACCATACTTTTAATCTGTTAATGTCAATAGATATTGTTCCATTTAAAAAAGTGTATCTTTGTGGAAAAAAATACATTTTACTTATTACAATCTGTTGACTGGCTAACAATAAGAGCCCCTGACTACTAATCCACTCTGTGAAAATCAACACATCAATAGCACTTTCCATTTCTGCAATATTTGTGGTGCAAGTTTTAGATGATTCACCTTGTATACAGTAGAGAGAGATAATCGATTTTCACAACTTTTTTAAGAATAGTGTAAGCATTAAATTGAGCAATGTCTTTATTTTCATTACAGGTTACAATTAAAAAAAAAAATTGAAACTTGGAATTATGGAACAGATAATCAGGAAAATGATTGATTGATACCCAAAAGTTTTTAAAGTAAATTCTTCTGGCCATCACTATCATGACACATTGCGTTGCTTAGATATGATTTCCTCGGACAGCTTTCTATTATCATAATTTTTGAAGCTTTATTGTCACAAAGTAAAGTCTTTGATTTATGCACTACTTCCATCTGTGCTGTCATGTATTTATAGCAACAAATAATTAACACTATATTCACACTCTGGTTAAGTAAATAATTTTACCTTGATGTACTTGAGAGGCATTACCTTAAACCCATATTCGTGCATGTAGTATTCCTGAAGACTTCAAATTTTGAAACACATTTTGCACCTCACTCCATTATTGTCCAGTTTATCAAAATACTGCCGAGTTTCACTTTTGGTAGGTACCATTCTGTCTGCTAATTCGTAATCCTTGCACTTGAACTGGTTTAAGCACAATACATAATCAGCACTTATTCAATTGTTGGCCTGTAGTGCTGGCGTGTTCAGTTGAGGAAAATGTAACTGACTCGTACTTCCAAAATTTTGGGTAAATAATAGCACTTTGATAAATCGTTACTAGAATAATTTGATAAGATACACTATGTGATCAAAAGTATCCAGACACCCCCAAAAACATATATTCTTCATATTAGGTGCACTGTGCTGCCACCTACTGACAGGTACTCCATATCAGCGACCTCAGTAGTCATTAGACATAGTGAGACAGCAAAGTGGGGTGTTCCGCAGAACTCACGGACTTCGAACGTGGTCAGATAATTGAGTGTCACTTGTGTCGTACATCTGTATACAAGATTTCCACACTCCTAAACATCCCTAGGTCCACTGTTTCCGATGTGATAATGACGTGGAAACATGAAGCGAAACGTACAGCACAAAAGCATACAGGCCGACCTCGTCTGTTGACTGACGAAGACCGCCGACAGTTGAAGAGGGTCGTAATGTGTAACAGGCAGACATCTATCCAGACCATCACACAGGAATTCTAAACTGTATCAGGATCCACTGCAAGTACTATGACAGTTATGCGGGATGTGACAAAACTTGGATTTCTTGGTCGACCTGCTGCTCATAAGCCACACATCACGCCAGTAAATACCAAACAACGCCTCACTTGGTGTAAGGAGCATAAACATTGGATGACTGAAAAGTTGAAAAATATTGTGTGGAGACAGGGTCACAGTATACAATGCGACGATCCGATGGCAGGGTGTGGGTATGGCGAATGCCCAGTGAACGTCATCTGCCAGTGTGCCAACAGTAAAATTCGGAGCCGGTGGTGTTATGGTGTGTTTGTGTTTTTCATAGAGGGGGCTTGCACCCCTTGTTGTTTTGCTTGGCACTATCACAGAACAGGCCTACGTTGATGTTTTAAGCACCTTCTTGCTTCCCACTGTTGAAGAACAATTCGGGGATGGTGATTGCATCTTTCAACACGATCGAGCACCTGTTCATAATGCACGGCCTGTGGAGGAGTGGTTACATGACAATAACATCCCTGTAATGGACTGGCCTGCACAGCTTCCTGACCTGAATCCTATAGAACACCTTTGAAATGTTTTGGAATGGCGACTTTGTGCTAGGCCTCACTGACAGACATCGATACTTCTCCTCAGTGCAGCTCTTTGTGAAGAATCTGACGATTCATCCTTGTGCTCACAAAATTAGTCCTGGATGATGCGAGCTGTGTGAACTTTGCCCCTATCATCTTGGAATACAGTGTCACCATTGGGGAACAAGCTTTATACTGTGAGGCATTTTAGTGTGGACATTTGCGTTGCTGACAAGTGGTTTTGGAATTCCAACTCGGCCTGTGATTCCCTGCTTCTTGAGCTCCCTTTGTGTCGTTTTGTTGCTGACAGTGTGTACAGTGCAACATTCATTTCTGCAGTAACTTTTGTAGCTGCCACCCTCTTACTTTTTGTCACAATCCTCTTCTGTGACCGTGACCGACACACGCTTCCGTTCTTGTCGTGGCTTAGCAGATGATGTTTTTCCACTTTTCCTGTATGCGATATAAACCTTCGATACCGTACCTCTCGAAACACCAAACAGTTTGGCTACCTCAGTTAACGCTGGGTAGATACGCCATGGCACAACTGGGAAATCTGGAAAAAACCTTGGAATTTTTTAAAATTCCAAGAATTTTTCATTATTTTAGTTTTCATTTTGGTAATTTTGACTGGTAAGAACTGATACACTAACAGAGAATATTACTTTAGCCCACTACTGCAGAATAATATTGCAGCAATAAAACATATATGAGAGAATAACTCCAAAGTAAAACTTTAGTGGCAAAGAAAATGTACCATTTACAACAACAAAAGACAATATACACAAAAGCTTCTGCCAACAACAAAATGTGTCAAAGGCATTAGGACAAAAACTATGCGATATTTTGTAACAACAGACTGTTTTCGATGAGCATGGTGTCACAACTGTTTAGATTTTTAACAGGTTGTGGGAAAATATTGCAAATTGTGGTTTGAGAACTGCTAATTTTAGAATAAATTTCGTTTTATGCGAGACTAGTTATGTTACGCGTGAGAATGTCCAGTGGATTTCTTAAATTGAGGAGCATTTGAGTTTCATGCAAAACTAAACACTTCGGAGGACCAGCAACTTGGAAAAATTTCAGGACCAGAAAACCAGCTATTTATGACAGTATTTTAAATTGTACTGACACATTTGTAGAGCGCAGGAAAAGATCATGCTGCGTCCACAGTTCTGAATTGTTTAGGAGAGTAATTTTAAAATTTGAAACTGAATTTCAAGTGCACTAATGGATAAAATTAAAGAACTCCTAAGTCATTTGGGAGCACTTTTTATATACATTAAATTTAATATAAATAGGTACCTTGTGTATTTAGATTGTAGTTTCATTGGCATAACATTTAAAGTCATGCCATTCGTTACAAGGAAAAAGTGATACTTGTGTATAGTGCAGTAGAAGATAGCAAGTAAAATTGTATTTTTTGCTAAACAATATGAGTCAGTATATATTTTAATAAAAATCAATGTTTGAAACAAGAAAGCTTCTTCTTATTAAACAATTAGTGTTTTCTGTTTGAACTTTAGGTGATAAAGTGGTAATAAGAAAAAATATATCACTTTGTCGCAAAGTGCACTTCACAGCCTACTGTAAAAGGCTTGTGTAAGTCACTCTAGCTTGTTGTTGGAGCATTCCTTCAAAATGTTGAGGTCCTGATAGTTTTTTTGTATTTCCAGAGGACCTGTAAAGACAAGTTATTATAATTATAATAATAATTATTATTATTATTATTAGCATTATATAAAATTATTCTAAAATAATAATTGATTAGGTTTTTATATTTTACCATCTGTAAGCAGGAGAGTGGTATTTTCCAGACCGCTGCTCTTTACATTATTATGAATCTGTTGATTGATGTGGCGATTTCCACACCCCCCCCCCCCCCCCCTCCCCCATTGCTTTTGTATAGTTTATAAATTGAGTGCAAAGTTGATGATTTTTCTTTTATTTTTTAAACGGAAGCTATTTTTGACCCACTTTTACAAAAAAGTGTCTTCTACAAACTCTATTAAAGAGTTTTCATAAGAAAGGCCATGTTCTGAACTACCTAAAAACTGTATTTGCGTTTGAAATGTGAGCATATAAGACCCTAAAAAGCATCAACAAGTTGCAGGTGCATTGAAAATGTCCCAATTCGGCTGGTACTCAAATTAAATCTGAAATCTGTTATTATGTTCTACAATTGTTTGGTACTGTCTGGGGAAGAATATATCAAAAGTCTCGATGACTAGGAAGTGAAGTAAATACCGAATAACTCTAAAAACTCCAAGAAAGGGGTGTTTTTGTCACAATTCATTGTGACATATTTCATCTGGTTTTTCTGCTATAGCTACAGAATGAAACTGGTTATTAACTTCACAATTTAACTGTGCATTACCAAAGCAGTGGAGATTGTTGTAATAAAATTGTTGCGTAACATCTGCAGCATACATTGTGGAAAATTTTGGTCAAGTTCACAGCAGTCTTCCTGACACGTTTTTGAATTGATCCATGTTGTAGAGAATTATTGTGTCTTTTTGTTGTGTAATGCTAGTGATGTGCTACTTTAATTCTGGTTTATGGTATAGCGTACTTCGTGTTAGCTTAGTTTGCGGTTGATATGGGACATCAGTGTACACATGAAAAACGATATAAATGTGTTTCTATGGTTCCTGGTGCCTTAACCATTGCTGGTTCCTTTTAAAGTTAGAAAACGAGCATCTCCATCACCATAGGTTCCCAACCCTGATAAGGGCTTCTTTACACAGGATCCCAAACCGATCACACATTTCTATAAGTGCCAGAGGCCAAAGCTAGGAGAGATTTCTTTTAGGATCCTAAACTTACGTTTGCTTCAAGCTACTTGCATTTTTTACAAGTTTCATTAATTTGCTGTAGAATGTCACAAAGAAAACTATACTGTTGGCCAGATGTCACTGATGCGATTGTTTCGGAATTAATTTTGATAAGGTAGAACCCAAAAAATTGCACTTTTCAAATGTGATTACCTCAGATTATTAGAGCCACAAAAAAGATAAAACTTTTCTTTTTATTGGATTCCTTATTTCATTACATTTTTTATGGAAAGAGTTTTTTTGTAGAGCTGAATGTTGTAGACAACTTCAAAAACAACAAGTAAGTCTACTTACTTGTATTTTTTCTGACTTAGGCTCATTTCCTAGTTGTCAGAACTTTTGATATTATTTCCACAGAGTGTGATAAACAAATGTAGAACATGGTAAAAATGCCAGATTTGAGTACCATTGGAATATGGACCCTTTCTCATTCTTTTTTTAGGGTTTTATATGTTTGCATTGCAAAACCAAATAGAGTTTTTTTAGGTGTTTTAGAACATGGCCTTTCTAATGAAAATGGTTTAAAAGAATTTGCAGAACACACTTTTTTGTAAGAGTATACCAAAAATAGATATTTTTGGCATATTTAGAAAAATCCTGAACTTTGCCTCCAGTTTGTAAACTATAGGAAAGTAGTAAGAGAATGAAATTTTATATTTGAAGACCTTGTTACGTTTATAATTTACAGTTTTATATAAAAAAAAGAAAATATTTCCAGAGATATTATGTCTCAAAGTTGATGGAAGCTCATGGCTGCACTGTTGATGGCTGCACTATGGGGTCAAACAAATGACTATATCTGAGCAAGTACATTTGGAACATGTGCAAAACTTCACACAAAATTTCAGCAAAATCCTTGATGACCATACGGGAACTTTTTCCAAAAATAGACCACTTGGCATGGAATAGCCCCTGGGAAAAAGTTTATTTTCACCTGGTAAAAAGTGTAGTTTCAGCGGTGAAATTCAAGTAAAATCCGAGAATTTTTTAAATTCTTGTCTGCATATACATACTGGGATGGGTTCACCCACATTCAAATTCACTTAGCTCTGACATAATGCACTCTGCAACTACACAGAACACTGTTCTGACTAAGACTGACACTCAGACAGGTGCCATTGTGGTCAAATAGAACAGATAAACGTGCAGGCTTGGCTAGAATCTGCATTTGTGTTCAAGCATGCATTTCTTGCAGTGTTTCCACATTTGTGTCCAACTCCTATAGGTGTAAATGCATCAGTTGAAAAGTATCAAGGAAAAAGGTATTGGAATTGAGATGGAAAGTATGTAAATTCTCTGTTTGTACATCCGAGAGACCACTTCTGGTGTGTTCACTTCACGAATCCCCTGTTCTGCCACATCAGCAGCAGTGCAAAGCCCTGCGGACAGGGTGACTCCAGATACTCCTGGAGGCTTGTAAAACACTCGAGTGACTCAATTCCAGCTTGTGAGGCTCCTGCGTGTTCTGCAAATTGCAGAAGATTCTGAGAAGAGAATAGTCTGTGTGTTGTTGTAAGCATGAATTTATCCTGTGAACCACAGATGAACGGCAACAGACAGAGGCCATATTCGTAGATTTCTGGAAAATGTTTACAGTGCCAATGTTAAAGAAGGTCTAAGCATCTGGATAAATAAGTGGCTTGACAACTTTTTAAGTAATTGAGTCCAGTATGATGTCCCTGACAGTGAGTGTTTGACGGAGACAAAGATACCATTAAGAGTGTGCCAGGAAAGTGTCTTGGGACTACTCTTGTTCTCTGGTTACATAAACAACCTGACGGATAGGATACATAAGTCATCATTAAGGTCTATAGGAGGATGGAGGATGACATTTACAGAACTTCAGCTCGGTGTGATGAATGGAAGCTTTCTCTAAATGCAGAAAATGTAAATTAATGAAGAAGAGTAGGAAAATCAGTCATATTCAAAAACAGTGGTATTTTTCCAGAATGAGATTTTCACTCTGTTGCAGAGTGTGCACTGATATGAAACTTCCTGGCAGATTAAAACTGTGCGCCGGACCAAGACTCGAACTCGGGACCTTTGCCTTTCACGGGCAAGTGCTCTACCGTGTGAACTATCCAAGCACGACTCGTGACCCGTCCTCACAGCTTCAATTCTGCCAGTACCTCATCTCCTAACTTCCAAACTTCACAGAAGCTCTTCTGCAATGGTTCACAGGCAAAGGTCCCAAGTTCGAATCTCGGTCCGGCACACAGTTTTAATCTGCCTGGAAGTTTCACAGTGGTATGTTGGTTGACACAGTCACGTAGATTAATTATCTAGGCATAACATGGCAAATCAACATGAAGCGGAGTGAGCACATTGGGTCAGTTGTTGGGAAGGTGAATGGTGTACTTCAATTTATTGTGAGAATTCTAGGGAAGTGTAACTGATCTGTAAAGAGGACTACATCCAGAATGTGACACATTCTTGAATACTGCTCCAAAGTGTTTGAGATTCCCATTAGATCAGATTAAAGGAAGACATTGAAGTGAGTCAGAGGTGCTCCTAGATTTGTTACCAGTAGGTTCGTTCAGTGTGTGAGTGCAATGGAAATGCCTCTTGAACTTGACTGGGAATCCCTGGACGGAAGATAATATTCTTTTTGTGTAATACTATTGGAAGAATTTAGAGAACTGGCATTGGCAACAGACCTATTGCCATCAATGTACACCTCATGTAAGGACTATGTAAATGAGAAATCAGAGCCTGTACAGAGGCATGTAGATAGTAAGTAATGCTAGAGCCAAATAACACTGTGTGTGTATTTTGGGGAAGGGGGTTTCGTGGTATGTTCATGCTGGAAAACAAACATGCATCAAAGTAAGTCAAACCGAATATAAGTAGCAACATGACACTATCAATATCTCACAGGGTGCTTGGGTTTCAGACATAAAGTACACCATCAGCCCAAAGTGTTTCGAGATTGGATTAATAAAAGTAGAGAAACATTATGATGGTTTTAATGCTTCAGATATTCTGCGTAGTCTCTGACACTCGAGTATGATGCACGGAATGTTTGTGCAACCCTGTAAAACTGTCAGAAAAGTCTTCCTTTGGGATGTTGTGTGATTGGTTTATGTTGATAACACTATATCTTGTTATTCATGGTCTCTCAATCCACCCTCCCTCTCCAGAAAAGAACTGTTGGCATTTTATATTTCAGTCAAGTCAACAGCAGGTGTCCGCACATTGTTGTTTATGTTCAGGAGTCAAAGTATGTGGGAAAAACCTCGCACACTCATTTTCGTACATCCATTGTTTACAGTTAGTAGTTGAAGCTGCCACTGTAGTTACTGCTCTAATGTCCCTTACATGACAGGAATAAAGTCACACACAGAAGTTCTTGGACAGACAGCTTATATATAAAAGCACTGCTTATGGCTAGATCAGCTGTCCAAAATATGAAAAGAAAACTGTACTGGACATCTGAAAACATATCAGCAATTATTATTTTCCCACTTTATCATCTTTGGTGTTATTTTAACTTCTGCTTGTCAAAAGAATTGCTAAGATGTAAATTTTCTGCAGCTACTAAAGTGGGCTATGTTGAGCAAGGAATTGTGATAAGTAATGCAATTTTAACTTTGCAGGATGATTTAGATGCCGAATGCAGGGACACTGATGCAGAGGTGGTGGCTGAAGGATTTGGCTTGCAGATAACTCGTGGTGATTTAGCTACTTTATCTGGGACGAACTGGCTGAATGATAAAGTAATGTTCTTTAATTAAATTTGTATATATGTTCATCACAATGTTAGTATTATTTTTAATCACATTTGTCATTTAATATTTGTGCCATTTTCATAATTTAAAAACTTGTTAGTGCCCATTGTTTTTTTTTTTTGGTTCGCCCAATGCCATTAAGAGTTGCTATTGTATGTATTGACAATTCTAATTACCACTTACATAGTGGTAACATAGATATGTTGTTGTTTGATCAGTATGTTAACTGACTTGTTACAACTATTCCCTCTCTTTCAGATTGTGAATTTCTACTTGAAACTTTTAACAGAAAGAGGGAGACAGAATAGGGAACCAGAAGTGTATGCGTATGACACATTTTTCTTCCCAAAACTGATTAAATGTGGCTATGAAAGTGTCAAGAAATGGACTAGAGTGGTAAGATTTTGTTTGAACATTTATTATGCTCTTGAAATGTTGGCTTTATAAAATTCTCAGTTGATCTATGAGGAATGAACATGAGCACTGTATGTATAATTTCATTGGTCCTTCTAATATACTGCAATAATAGTCCCTTTTCAGTCAACATGCAAATGCATGTGCTTCACTTTCATTTTCACTGAGAATCATAAACTTTATTAATTAAATGTTCAGTATTAATTGTGTAGACCAGGGCGTCCCAACCTTTTCAGCTGGCGGACCCCTTCTTCAGTCGAAAATCCATGGCGGACCCTTAGTCAGTCAAGAGCGCAGTAACTTCAAATTTCAGAGCGAAACCCATGGGAACTGAAAGCTTCTTAATGCAAGTGCCGTGTTCCCAATGACCCCCCACCCCCTCCCGAAGTATCAGTAGTCTTTGGTTTAGAGATGAATCAAAACAACTTGAAATTAACGATTCAATTTGAATTCCTACTCTATCCAGACACTTACTAGTGGATTTACTCCCTTTGTTCAACACACTATAGCCTGATTAAAATTACTTGCTAACTGACATCTCACACATCGGAGCTGCCTTCCTCCAAGAGCAATCAGCGTCACGTCCAAACTGTTCGCTGTTGACAAGCTGCCACTTGTGGTCTGTTCACTTCCACTGTTTGGCTACTGTTGTGTAAGGAGCATGCATATTTCATAACGTGTGAGTGTGTGTGGTTTTTCGTGAAATCCGAAGAAAAATGTTCAGATGTATGTCTGTGGCACTTAACTACAGAGGCCATCAGTCCCTAGCCTTACACACTATTAACCTAAGTTTAACTGCTGCTAAGGACAACACACACACACACACACACACACACACACACACACACACACACACACGCCCGAGGGAGGACTCGAACCTCCGGCGGGAGCGGCCGCACAATCCACGACGACATGGCGCCTAAGACTTCACGTCTGTGAAGAAAAGAAGCAGACCCATGATTCGGGATACAAACACATCACGAACGAAAAGAGTCCAATGAATTGTCTTTAAAGGACTATTATGACATCTGTTGTGTAATGTGTGGGAATACAGTCACCCAGTTTACATGCGTTTCCAAAACCGGATTTCATAAGCTGATGTCCCAGTTCCACTTTTGGTTGGTCAGATAAACACTTCAAAATCGATTCTGGAAATCTGCTTTTATAAAGCCGTTTTCCAGTTCCACAATCGATTTTCTTACTCGTGTAAACAGCTTGAAAAGTCTAGTTATTTTTACGTCTTTGCGTATCTACTGAATGGCAGCTGTCAGTCCATAGCCGGCAGCTAGCAGGCGGCATTGCAACAGTGTACTGTCAGTTGGTAGCTGGCAACTGACAGGTGGCGTGGCAACAGTTTAGCCACAGCTGACAACTTCAACTACTACTTGGACACTATATCATGGCAGTCAGTCTCGACTGTAAACAAATTAAGAAAACAAACAAACAGACTCTCTTATTTTTATATAAGAAGACAAAGCATTTCACAGAACATAAGACTTTTTTTCTCAAAGGAAACAATTCTGGCAGAGGAGGTTTACCTTTTACGAGGTGGCACGTGAAAAGTCCTCATTTGTTTACGCTCGCAGCCAGTTGGCACAATATAGTGTCAGAATAATAGCAAGTAATTGTAACTGAAGTATAGGCAGGCCATATTTGTAACTGAGAGGATGGAATATATTGTAAAGAAAAGAAATTAGCTTTAGAGATCATTTTAATTTTCGTAACAAAAATATCAATGCCAACAGAATTCAATTAATAATTATTTTGTAAATGATAGAAGACAGAAACAAAGTTCCTACAGAGTCATAGTTCAGGTACGTCCACTGAGCATCTACAAAGAAAAATGCTTTCTTCTTTACTATAGATGACTGTAGGAATAATAATGGAATCCTAATGTGATGGTTGAGGGTGCTTCTGCTGACACAATTTTGAAAAGTTGGGTTCAATTCTTGACAGATGGAGACGGATGTCTGGTTCCGCATCTAGACAGCTTCGGTACTTACTTTTGTGGGCAGCACAGAACGAGAATCCAGATTCACACATGTACGTTGTGGCAAACGGAAGAAGTACACGTTTCACCTCTTCAACAAGGGGGTAGTATTTCTTGTTATCCAAACGGATCCAAAAGTGTGAGTAACTGTCAATGTCAAAACTTGATTTCAAGGTAGGGTCTGTGGCAATTTCTATCAACAACTCGTATTCATTTGATGATAGAATGTTCAGCTTTTGGATACAGTGAATGGGTTGACCACCCATTCATATTTCTGCATCTTCTCATCTTCAGCTGCTGGGAAATAATGCTCCAACAATGACATCAAGCTTCGGAGATATTCCAAGATTTGATGAAACAAATTCTTTCCGAGCGTCAATGTTTTGTTTTTCAAAAACTCCTTGAGAAGAGGAAAATGCTTGACATCCCCTTCCTCGACACACTCTGCCCAAAAAATGATTTTCCTCTTGAATGCTCGAACTTTGTCGATAGCAGTGACCTGTGTTTCACTTTTCTCTTGGAGTGAAATATTCATTTAGTTCATTTTGGAGAAAATATCTGACAAATAGGCAAGTATACACTGCCAGTTTTCGTCATTAATAAGGTCTGCTGATTTGGTGTTATGCTCCAAAAGGAAAGCTAAGACTTCCAATCTTAATTTGTACAACCGAGAGAGTGCATTCCCACATGAGAACCACCTCACTTCTGTGTGGAGAAGTAGGGAACGATGAAGGCTTCCGATATCTTCGCACATTAATGTGAAAAGTGTTGACTTCAACAGCCTTGATTTTATGTAGTTAATGATTTGAATAGATTCGTCTAAATCTTTCTTGAATGAAACAGGCATTCGTTTCGTAGCTAAAGCATATCTGTGGAGAGCACAATGACTGCTGTTGCAACTCTTGGCGTTTCTTTTATTTTCGTTATTCCTCTGACCGTAGGACCCGTCATAGCTTTTGCACCATCTGTGCACACATCTATGAAATCAGACCATGAAACTTTGTTAGTCCTTAAAAAATCATCCAGTAGACGGAATATTTCAGCACCTGTTGCGTTGGCCGGTAGTGGTCTGCACAATAAGAGGTCCTCCTCAAAACATCCAGAATATTCATAATGGACAGAAGCCAATAAAATCACTAATCCTGCAACATCAGTGGATTCATCTATCTGCAGAGAAAATGAATTGTGTTGTATGCAAGAAACAAGAGTGTCTTTCACATCATTTGACATGTCAACAATACGTCTCTTGACAGTATTGTTTGATAATGGCACCGAAGATACAAGCTTTACTGCCTTTTCATCTAGCATGCAAGAAACAATATCATTAACGCACGGCTTTATTAGATTTTCTGCAATGGTATGAGCTTTGCCTGTTTTTGCCACTCGATAACTAACCAAGGAAGAAGCTTTTAATGAATTTTCATTAATTTTTTTGCATGAGTTTTCATGCAATGCTGAGAAACAGCTAGTTCAGGACTCTTCTTTTTGAAAAAAAAATTGATGTCTTTAGCCTGGAAATCCGGGTGAGTATCTTCAAAATGACAGCGCAATTTAACTTGAACCATTGAACCATTGAACTGTTCGGAAGGACTCGCGCACAAATTACACCCTGAGCTTTACCCTCCTTTGTCTCCATAAAGCCCATTTCTAAATAGCTTTTGTTGTATTTACGCTTCTTGGTTATTCCACTTCTACAGGATATTGCAACCAATGGAGTATTTGCAGCGTTTCCACATAATAAATCTGGCTGTGGAGCTTCTTGTGATTGTTCTTCCTTTGGTCGTCCTCCCTCCTCCTTCATTTCAACTGGAAACTTCCCTTGTTGTGAAGGCGATGGAGAAACTGCACCCTTCTTCAATGATCCTGACTTCAGCCACCGATCCATGTTAGAAGTAATAAAATGGTAAAAAATCGACTTATGAAATAGGTAGTGCACTGACAAAGCAAGTTTAACGTTTAATGAAAAATAGGTAGTGCACTGACAAAGCAAGTTTAACGTTTAATGATGCCCGGGGCCGCATACGTGCCAGCGAGCGCTGTGATTGGTCGACAAAGCTCGCCCCGCGCATGCGTAAAAGGTTTCAGCACATCTAGCGCCGTGAGCCGGTGCACAAACGACCCCCGAATTGTTGCGAAACAGTCTATCAGAGAAACCGCATTCTCCGGCACTAAACGAGTAAGCGTTCTCAGTTAGGAACCGTGAAGGCTGCTTGGGAATACGACCTGAAGTAAAAGTACACATGTTTATCACACGAAAAAAAATAGTGACGGATTTGATTTTCACATTTTTATTCAATAATTTTACTCATTATTTTACACGATTTGGTGAAAGGGGGCTGCGGACCCCCTAGAAAGAGCCGGCGGACCCCTAAGGGGTCTGCGGACCACACGTTTGGAAGCTCTGGTGTAGACAATGATTACAACAGCATTTTGCAATTGTGAGAGGTTTTATTAGTTACTACTTTCTTCCTTTTTCATTTCACCTGACTTTGGAGTACATTAGATCAACCACTTTGTAAGTTTTTAATATTTATTGCTTTTCTTTTAGCCAAGGGGAGGGGCAGGGGTTGGTCTTTGGGATTCATTCGTAGGACATGTCCATGATATCCATCTTCTTTTTCTTTTCGTCATTGTGTTTGAGGGATTTTGGGTTACTTGGTAAAAGGCTTCATTTTGAATGTGGATTAGGTTGTTGTTATGGTGCTTGAGGGGCTAGGATTTTTCTTACTATTTTCCTTTCTTTGATCTCCAGCCTTTTGGCCACAATTGGTATGGACAATGTTTTGACTCTCTGTAAGGCATTCCACTTTGATTACCGTTATATTACGTCTTATTGTTGCATTCCGTAAGAGAACGTGTTTCTGGTGAGGTGGAAGGCCAGTTAAGCTTTATTTCTTGTAGATTCCATTGTTGTCTCGAGACCATTACAGCTGATCAGTTCTCCTAGAAATTTGTTGTTCTCTCACCTTAAAATGTTTTGATTTTTTCAGTTAGCTTGGTCTTTTTGAACAAGCTATTGAGATCTATTCTTTGTGCCCATTTTTGTAGTTTGAAGGTGTCTGTTTTTTGGCATCTTTCGAGGTTTCGACCAGTAAGCCCACATCATCTGAAAAAACTATGCAGTTGACTTTGATGCTTTTGTGTTTTGTTCCTAGAAGGATTCAACTACAGGACTTTGTGTTCCACTGTCACTTTTTCTGGGATGTAGTTAAATAGCAGTGGGGAGCTGTGTCCTTGCTGTACACCAGTTTTTTTTTATCTCAAAAGAGCCAAAGATAGCTCTCGAGTATACGTTGGTAAGGGTTTCTCTGGCTGGGGGTGTGGTTATATTGTCTACATTTAGTTCTTTTAGTACAGGAATGAGGGATTTCTTGTCTCTGGTCTATCAAGTCCACGAAAATGGATACATATTGTCTTCCACTTGATTTTTGGCGGGCCATTATGTTTTTTAGGTTTAGTTTTTTTTCTGGGCTGGATATTCCTTTCCTTAAACTTGCTGGTAATCTCCAAGTTGATAGTATAGTTGGGTTCTGCTGTGTTTAGTAGGATTTTAGAGAATATCTTGTTCATATTTTACTAAGTGAGTGAGATCTCTCTGTAGCTGTTGTCTGTTTTGGACCCTTTCTTGTGGAGAGGGTGGTTGATGGCCCTCTTCCATTATTGTGAGATTCTTTCATTTCTCCATATGTCTTCAGGAATGTGTTGTAGAGACGCTCTGATATTTTTGTTGACATTTTTCCAAAGTTTTTTTGTGACTTGGTTTTCTCCTAGCTCATTCTGCCCAAAACACAGCCACTTGTGCTGCTTCTTTGGGCTATCAAATGTGGACTTCCCCTCCCCATATTTTCCTGACACAGCACCCAGTACCTAGTGACTTCTTCATTTTTTCCTCATTATCAGTCTGGAATGACGCCACATAATGATTTCTTTATCCTAGAGGACGAAGTCACTAGTGTATGGGTGCCATGTCAGGAGAATAGGTGGAGGGGGAGTTCACATTTGACAGCCAAAAGAAGCAGCATAGGGGGCTGTGTTTTGTGCAGAATGAGCTGGGGCATTGTGATGCAGCAAAACCACTCCTTTGGACAGCTTTAGTTGCCTTTGTCTTAACAGGCTCCTGTAAATGCATTAGGAGATTTCTGTAGTGTGCTCCCATGACAGTTTGTCCATTATGGACATAATCTGTTAGCACCACACTGTGATAGTATCACAAATTGTTGTATCTCACCAACGTCCTGCTGGCTCATTGATTAGCTCCAATGGCAGCCATAGATTCTGTGTAGAGGAGAGATTTAATGTAGCTTGCTAGTCCTGAGATCTTAATAAGAAAAGTGAGTGCATACAATAGTATATTTTTTGTATTATGATTTTTGCAGACTTGCATATGCTATTGACCATACCCCACCTATAGAAGTACCAGATCTGCTGTTTGAGACTTTCGTAACGTACTGCTTAAATGATTCTTGAACATAGTGTTGGATATTTTTGTAGTCATTTTCATCATCAGTTTTCTGCTTTGTCACAGGAACTTTGCATCTCCTTGTGGCCACTGTCATGTGTTTTATTATTACTTCTTCTTTTAATTGAAGTGTCCACAACTTTTGTTGTTGTTCTTACCTCCAAATTGCTTGATAATGCCCAGTGGGACAAAAATAGCTTACCAAAAGTGACCTGAAATAGTGTTTATTGCAAGTGAGTCACAGTTGGAATCAGCCAACTCAAAAAAATGGATGAGTGTAAAAATTTATGGGGATGTGAAATGGAACAACCATATAGGCTCAGTTACACATAAATTAGGTGACAGACAGTGATTCACAGGCAGAATAGTAAGGAAGTGCAATCAACCTACAAAGGAGGCTGCATTCAAAACATTCGTGCAACCCATCTTAGAATGTTGCTCAGGGGTGTGGGACCTGTATCAAATGGGATTGACTTGGATATTTGATGGTTATGAAGAAGGGCGATACAAATGGCCACTAGACATAAACTGTCTCCCAAAAACATACTTAGAAAGTATCTTGAAACATCTTTACATGATGGATCCAGTAATATATTACAACCCCGTCTGCCTCTGTGATCTCCATGGGAGTGATACAAAGACTAATTACAGCATGTAAAGAAGTATTTAAGCAGTCATTCTTCCCTTGTACCATATGTTAATGGAATGCTAAAAAGTCCTAACAACTGTTAAATTGGGACATACCCTCTGCCATGCACTTCATAGTGTTTTGTAGAGTATGGTTGTAGATGTAGATCTAAATAAATTGTATAGAAAACTCACCTTTCTCAAGCCATTTGACTTTGATTCTGTTTCCATTTTGCCCGTAATGACTTCTTCCTCAAGGGGATATTTAACTCTAAATCTTCCTTCCTTTTCTTCTTCTTTTTTTTGCCATTCAACTTTCACATTTAAATGTAAAAGTTCCATCTTCTGCAGTCTACATTAACAGCTGAAAATGGAAGAGGATGGGGGTTAGGAAAGAGACTAGAAAATTACACTTGAATGTGTGTTTATTGTGGTGTTAATCCTTTCTTTTACATTTGATTGGTCCACAAATATGAAACTCTTGATAAAAATCCTTGTTTTGGTGAGATTCCATGATTCTCACTGCAGTTGTGTGTAGCTTTTACAACTGTTTGAATTTAACATGCAAAATAACCAGTGGGAAATGATTGACCAGTCTTGGGCAGATGTATTGTCTGAGTAATAGCATTCTTATTACTGGTTTATTTTCATCATGGAGGGGTGCTTGTGTGTGTTTGTATTTTAAATCTGTTTCACAACATAATGCCATCATTTGGTAATGGGATTTAATTGCTCTGTTGTGTGATCTGAAATGCTAAGTTTTGTTATTTTGCCACTTACAGGTAGATGTATTCAAACATGACATTTTGATAATTCCGGTTCACTTGGGAACGCACTGGTGTATGGCAGCTGTGGATTTCCGAAAGCAGACACTTGTGTATTATGACAGTATGGGAGGAGAGAATGAGTCATGTCTGAAGGTAAGAGAAAACATTTTTGTGTTGCAACCACTCTCTAGTCCAAATCCGAAAGCAAGGTCATCAGTGAAGAACAGCACTTGGCACTGAAAGCACTTTTATTGTGAACTCTTCTATTGGGAGTGCTACTATTTATTTATATGTTGAATATTCAAGAATATAGAAATATTACAAACATATCAACTTTTGAGTACCTTCCGAAAGACTCAGGTCAGCCGAAAAACTACCGCCCAATAGCACTCCTGTGCCATCCGTACAAACTGTACGAACAAATAAACCTAAACCGCTTAGCAAATATCGCAGACCGAAAGCTCATTCCCCAACAGGCTGGATTCAGACCCGGGAAATCATGCACCAGTCAAATCCTAGCACTCACAGAACACATAGAGGAAGGGTTTGAAAACAAACAAATAACAGGTGTAGCATTGGTGGACTTAAGTTCTGCATACGGCACCGTCAACCACAGAAAGCTCATGGAAAAACTGTACTGCACATTTAAGGATCATCAGTTCACAAAAATCATTGAATCTCTGCTGCAAAACAGACAGTTCTATGTAATGCTGGACGGGAAAAAAAGCCAATGGTGTCGACAAAAGAACGGTCTCGCCCAGGGCAGTGTGCTGGCCCCCCTACTATTTAACCTATACACCAATGATCAACCAACACCGGAACGTACTACCCATTTCTTGTATGCCGATGATCTGGCCATTACAGCGCAAGGAAATAGCTTCGAGGAAGTAGAAGGGAAATTAGAAAGCTCGCTACACGTAATGTCTGAATACTATAAAGAGAACTCCCTCAAATCAAATCCATCTAAGACACAGGTTAGCGCTTTCCACCTCCACACAAAACAGGCAAACAGGAAGCTGAATGTCACCTGGAATGGCAACAAACTGGACCATGCGGACAAACCAACATACCTTGGTGTCGTGCTGAATAGATCACTGACGTACAGATATCACTGTGAAAAAACCTGCCGAAAAGTTGCTGCCAGGAACAATATTCTAAGAAAAGTGACGAATAGTAAATGGGGATCTAGTCCGACTGTATTACGAACAACTGCTCAAGGACTTTGCTTCTCCACGGCAGAATATGCATGCCCTGTATGGTCCCGATCCACACATGCCAAAAAAGTCACTACAGTCCTTAATGAAACATGCAGGCTAACAACAGGCTGCATGAAACCCACTCCACTTGGGAAAATATACAAAGCAGCTGGATTCTCATCCCCTGAATCCCGAAGAATTGCGCACGAACATACAGAAAAATTTAAACAGATTTTCGACGAGCGCCACCCGCTGCATGTTTCTTCATGTGGACGTAGCAGACTTAAATCCTGCAAGAGATTCCTCACTAGTGAATTGAGCGAGCCTCCGAAGGACTACCCTGCCTCCTGAGAAGTACCCAGTGGCAGTACATCAAGCTGGAAGATTTGGAGAGCACTGAACCGCATCAGAACAGGTGTAGCGCCAGTTAAAGCAAACCTAGTCAAATGGGGCTTCAAGGACGAAGGAGACAACAAATGCGACTGTGGCGAAGTTCAGGATATGGAACACCTTCTACAGTGTTCCATCTGCCCCACAAGGTGTACCCTTGACGAACTATGGCTTGAGAAGAGAGAAACATTGGACTTGGCCCGACATTGGGCTGAAAGGCTTTGAAACAAATCTCCGGACACAAAAAAGTAAAGTAAGTGAGTACCTTCCAGAAACAGTACATACTAAATAACAAATAATTGTCAGCGATCAGATTTGCACTGGTGACCTGCAGAACACCAACCAACAGTGCTAACAGTTACTGCAAAAGCTGCACAGCGCAGCTTGCAGCATTGCTTCGTCTCCTACTCTCCTGGAAAAACAGTGACTCTTTGTTCCAGAATTTCTCATTGGAGCCACAGCACCATGGATCGAGATCTTGTCAGTGGTCCTTGCTATGGCAGTACTGGCAGTTCCTCACATTCTGGTCATGTTGTCACATCCTTTTCAGTACAGTGAGCATTGTAGGCAGGCCATCCTGTCAAAATTTCACAGTTGCCAAGTATGTGTGTGGTCTTCAAGAACAAGAAGCCCCTGTCAGCACCTCAGTGCTGTAGTGGGGCTTTGTACGGAGGACATGGATGATATCTCTGTGTTTGTCTTCTTTATGAAGGCACATAATCCTCTACTTCATATGTGACATCTACCAGGCAACAAAACAATATGGCCCGAAATAGCTTTTCTGATAGTCCCACTTTACACACAGATAAAAAAATACATAACGGGTCTCCCAAACTTTATCTTAGTATTATAACACACTCAGTTCTTTATATGAGTGTCCAGGGTCCATACACAAGCTAATTTCCTTGTGTTACAGTCTTGGTGTTGAGATTTTTCACATAGTCACCCTGAGTATTGTCCAATTCAAATAGTGTATGCATTATTGTTTTGGCCTTGTGACTGTGGAACAGAAATGAACCATGTGAAGCCTGTAATGTCTTGCTTTGCTTTGTTTTGTGCAAATGTCATGGCGGCCAGTGTTGTATCCCTCTTAAACATGTAGGTGAAAAATATACAAAAAAATGCCTAGGATTGCAAAAGACAAAAATAAAAATCATCAAGACAATCCTGCCTACAAAAGTGTTTTCACGTTGGAAGAAATGAAGAGTCTTGAGTATGTATTGTTGTAAAATTCAATATACTCATCAGATTTGGCACCCTTTATGCGTGGAAAACATTTTGAGTCGATTGAGGAGATTATGGAACACTTAGATGGATATTTTGCTGCTCTTCCAGAACTGTGCGGAAGGTTATTTCTACTGTATTGGACAGTGAACAATTGTCATGTCATGGACGTCAGTCTGGGTTCGATAACAATTGGTCACTCAGTGGAGTCATTTTTGTTACATACATGAACCATGGACCTTGCCATTGGTGGGAAGGCTTGCGTGCCTCAACGACACAGATGGCCGAACCATAGGTGCAACCACAACGGAGGGGTATCTGTTGAGAGGCCAGCCAAATGTGTGGTTCCTGAAGAGGGGCAGCAGCCTTTTCAGTAGTTGCAGGGGCAACAGTCTGGATGATTGACTCATCTGGCCTTGTAACACTAACCAAAACGGCCTTGCTGTGCTGGTACTGCGAACGGCTGAAAGCAAGGGGAAACTACAGCCGTAATTTTTCCCGAGGGCATGCAGCTTTACTGTATGATTAAATGATGATGGCGTCCTCTTGGGTAAAATATTCCAGAGGTAAAATAGTCCCCCATTTGGGTGGCCGGGCGGGGACTACTCAGGAGGACGTCGTTATCAAGAGAAAGAAATTTGGCGTTCTATGGATCGGAGTGTGGAATGTCAGATCCATTAATCGGGCAGGTAGGTTAGAAAATTTAAAAAGGGAAATGGATAGGTTAAAGTTAGATATAGTGGGAATTACTAAAGTTCAGTGGCAGGAGGAACAAGACTTTTGGTCAGGTGAATACAGGGTTATAAATACAAAATCAAATAGGGGTAATGCAGGAATAGGTTTAATAATGAATAAAAATATAGGAGTGTGGGTAAGCTACTACAAACAGCATAGTGAATGCATTATTGTGGCCAAGATAGACACGAAGCCCACACCTACTACAGTAGTACAAGTTTATATGCCAACTAGCTCTGCAGATGATGAAGAAATTGATGAAATGTATGATGAGATAAAATAAATTATTCAGGTAGTGAAGGGAGACGAAAATTTAATAGGCATGGGTGACTGGAATTCGAGTGTTGGAAGAGGGAGAGAAGGAAACATAGTAGGTGAATATGGATTGGAGTTAGGAACTGAAAGAGAAAGTGTCTAGTAGAATTTTGCACAAAGCATAACTTAATCATAGCTAACACTTGGTTCAAGAATCATGAAAGAAGGTTGTATACATGGAAGAACCTTGGAGATACTAAAAGTTTTCAGATAGATTATATAATGGTAAGACAGAGATTTAGGAACCAGGTTTTAAATTGTAAGACATTTCCAGGGTCAGATGTGGACTCTGACCACAATCTATTGGTTATGAACTGTAGATTAAAACAAGAAACTGCAAAAAGGTGAGAATTTAAGGAGATGGGACCTGGATACACTGAAAGAGCTAGAGGTTGTACAGAGTTTCAGGGAGAGCATAAGGGAACAATTGACAGGAATGGGGGAAAGAAATACAGTAGAAGAAGAATGGGTAGCTTTGAGGAATGAAATAGTGAAGGCTGCAGAGGATCAAGTAGGTAAGAAGACGAGGGCTAGTAGAAATCCTTGGGTAACAGAAGAGATACTGAATTTAATTGATGGAAGGAGAAAATATAAAAATGTAGTAAGTGAAGCAGGCAAAAAGGAATACAAACTTCTCAAAAATGAGATCGACAGGGAGTGCAAAATGACTAAGCAGGGATGGCTACAGTACAAATGTAAGGATGTAGAGGCTTATCTCACCAGTGATAAGATAGATAGTGCCTACAGGAAAATTAAAGAGACCTTTGGAGAAAAGAGAACCATTTGCATGAATATCAAGAGCTCAGATGGAAACCCAGTCCTAAGCAAAGAAGGGAAAGCAGAAAGGTGGAAGACGCATACAGAGGCTCTATACAGGGACGATGTTCTTGAGGACAATATTATGTAAATGGAAGAGGATGTAGATGTAGATGAAATGGGAGATATGATACTGCGTGAAGTGTTTGACAGAGCACCGAAAGACCTAAGTCGAAACGAGGCCCCGGGAGTAGACAACATTCCATTAGAACTACTGACAGCCTTGGGAGAGCAAGTCCTGACAAAACTCTACCATCTGGTGAGCAAGATGTATGAGACAGGCGAAATTCCCTCGGACTTCAAGAAGAAGATAATAATTCCAATCCCAAAGAAAGCAGGTGTTGACAGATGTGAAAATTACCGAACTATCAGTTTAATAAGTCACAGCTGCAAAATACTAATGGAAATCCTTTACAGACGAATGGAAAAACTTGTAGAAGCTGACCTCAGGGAAGATCAGTTTGGATTCCGTAGAAATGTTGGAACCCGTGAGACAATACTGACCCTACGACTTATCTTAGAAGGAAGATTAAGGAAAGGCAAATCTACGTTTCTAGCATTTGTAGACTTAGAGAAAGCATTTGACAATGTTGACTGGAAGACTCTCTTTCAAATTCTGAAGGTGGCAGGGTTAAAATACAGGGAGCGAAAGGCTATTTACAATTTGTACAGAAACCAGATGGCAGTTATAAGAGTCGAGGGGCATGAAAGGGAAGCAGCGGTTGGGAAGGGAGTGAAACAGAGTTGTAGCCTGTCCCCGATGCTATTCAATCTGTATATTGAGCAAGCAGTAAAGGAAACAAAATAAAAGTTCGGAGTAGGTATTAAAATCCATTGAGAAGTAATAAAAACTTTGAGGTTTGCCGATGGCATTGTAATTCTGTCAGAAACAGCAAAAGACTTGGAAGAACAGTTGAACGGAATGGACAGTGTCTTGAAAGGAGGGTATAAGATGAACATCAACAAAAGCAAAACAAGGATAATAGAATGTAGTCGAATGAAGTCGGGTGATGCTGAGGAAATTAGATTAGGAAATGAGTGGTAAAGGAGTTTTGCTATTTGGGGAGCAAAATAACTGATGATGGTCGAAGTAGAGAGGATATAAAATGTAGACTGGCAATGGCAAGGAAAGCGTTTCTGAAGAAGAGAAATTTGTTAACATCAAGTATTGATTTAAGTGTTAGGAAGTCGTTTCTGAAAGTATTTGTATGGAGTGTAGCCATGTATGGAAGTGAAATGTGGATGATAAATAGTTTAGACAAGAAGAGAATAGAAGCTTTCGAAATGTGGTGCTACAGAAGAATGCTGAAGATTAGATGGGTAGATCACATAACTAATGAGGAAGTATCTAATAGAATTGGGGAGAAGAGGAGTTCGTGGCACAACTTGACTAGAAGAAGGGATCGGTTGGTAGGACATATTCTGAGGCATCAAGGGATCACCAATTTAGTATTGGAGGGCAGTGTGGAGGGTAAAAATCGTAGAGGGAGACAAAGAGATGAATACACTAAGCAGATTCAGAAGGATGTAGTCTGCAGTAGGTACTGGGAGATGAAGAAGCTTGCACAGGATAGAGTAGCATGGAGAGCTGGATAAAACCCGCCTCAGGACTGAAGACCACAACAACAACACATCAGCATAAAGGTGAAGGCATTGGATGGACACTTCTGACATTGCACTCAAAGTGGATGTGAGACTCAGTCTGACGATACTTTCTTCACTTTGTTGTATATTGATAATTTTGTTGGCTTCCATAATGAATCTCAGCAGATGTGATCCAAACTCCCACGTGTTTATTGCTTTTGGTTGTATTTTCATAGGATTAAGAAAAATCAAGACAGCTTCATAGGATCGGTTGATCTAGTAGTATTGCTGGGCAATGTGAAATGATGCAAGATGTTTGATATCCTCAGAAAAATAGGTATACACTATGGCGAAAGACAGATATTATACCATATGTACCAGGGCTGAGAAGGGACTACAAGAATGAGAGACTAAGAGAAGTTTTAGACATAAGGGAGGGATGTACTCCTTATCCTGTACTATTCAAGGCAAAGGTCCCGAGTTCGAGTTTCGGTCGGGCACACAGTTTTAATCTGCCAGGAAGTTTCATGTCAGCGCACACTCCGCTGCAGAGTGAATATCTCATTCTGGAAACATGCCCCAGGCTGTGGCTAAGCCATGTCTCCGCAATATCCTTTCTTTCAGGAGTGCTAGTTCTGCAAGGTTCGCAGGAGAGCTTCTGTAAAGTTTGGAAGGTAGGAGACGAGATACTCGCAGAAGTGAAGCTGTGAGACCGGGCGTGAGTCATGCTTCGGTTGCTCAGTTGGTAGAGCACCTGCCCGCGAAAGGCAAAGGTCCCGAGTTCGAGTCACGGTCGGGCACACAGTTTTAATCTTCCAGGAAGTTTCATGTTTACCAACTTACAATTTTCCTTTACAGCTTTACTATATGTTCAAAATTTGCCACTCATAGTAGTTGTATTTCGTGTGGTGTTTGGCTGAGGCTTACATGGCCTTATGCTTATGCAGAAAATGAATAGATAAAATTTCAGGAATGCCAGGAAAATAATTCTAAATAAGTACATTCACGTAGTAATTTTTAAATTTTGTTGCAGACCATATGGAGTTACTTGAATGAAGAATGTGCACAGAGATCAGTTGAGCCACTAAGTGAAGAAATATGGCAAATCCGGTGTGCGAAGGTATGTTTATGTTGAGAGTTCTCTTGTTGTATTTGTGTTTGTTTTTAGCTTTTGTTATTTTGTAGCCTTTCTGGCTACAATCAAGTCTCATTCCAAATTGAATCTGTTTCTACATCTGTACTGTGCCAGTGCATATTTGCTGCACACACAACGCCCTCATACAGTATGAATTTCAACCATCTCTGACACACACACACACACACACACACACACACACACACACAGACACACACACACACACACAGTGTCTGCCTGCTGAGGCCATTGACAACCAGAGTCAGTGGTCTCGTGTGTGTGTGTGTGTGTGTGTGTGTGAAAGCTAACTTGTTTGACAGTCCTTTTGTTTTGCCTATATGCTACTCAACATCTCCACTGTATGGTGAGTAGCAATCTATCACTCATTATGAAAATGACAACTGTATGGTGAGAGCAATCTATCATTCATTATGAAAATGACAACAAAGGAGGTGCATTTGAAATGTCCGTGCAAAAATAAAAACTGCTTACATGTTTGGGGTAAACTTTTTTTTTTTTTTTTTTCGACATAGTCTCCTTTTAGACATGAACACTTCGTCCAACACTGTTCTAATTTCTTTATCCCTTCCGAATAATTGGAATTGTCCAAGTCTGCAAAATAGCTATTGATTGCTACAATCACCACCTCGTTTGAATAAAATCTTTGTCCCACCAGTCATTTCTTCAAATTGGGGAACAAATAGTAGACCGAGGGAGCCAAGTCTGGAGAATAGGGGGAATGTGAAACAAGTTGGAATCCTATTTCCATTAATTTTTTGACCACAGCTGCTAAGGCGTGTGCTGGTGAATTGTCGTGATGGACAAGGACTTTTTTGCGGTCCAATCGCCGGTGTTTTTCTTGCAGCTCAGTTTTCAAATGGTCCAGTAATGATGAATAATATGCACCTGTAATAGTTTTACCCTTTTCCAGATAGTCAATGAGGATTATCCCTTGCGAATCCCAAAGACAGTCACCATAACCTTTCTGGCTGAAGGAATGTACTTCGCCTTTTTTGGTGCAGATTCTCCCTTGGTAACCCATTTTTTAAGTTGTTCTTTGGTCTCAGGAGTATAGTAATGTATCCATGTTTCATCCACAGTGACAAAACAACATTTAAAGTCCTGTGAATTCTTCCTGAACAGCTGCAACCCATCCTTGAAACACTTCCATTTTTGGTCAAGCATGAGCAATCGCGGAACCCATCTTGCAGATAGCTATCTCATGTCCAAATGTGTACGCAAAATATTATGTACCCATTCATTTGAGATGCCCACAGCAATAGCAATCTCATGCACCCTCACTCTTCTGTCATCCATCACCATGTCATGTATTCTTTCAATGAATTCTGGAGTCGTAACCTCAGCATCACTTGTGCCCATATGGCCACTCTGAAAATTTTGAAACCACGTATAAACTGTATTAATCGAAGGTGCAAAGTCACTGTAATGTTTATCAAGCTTCTCTTTAGTCTCCTGAGGCATTTTGCCTTTCATAAAGTAATGTTTAATCACCACACGAAATTCTTTTTCGTCCATTTTTTGACAATCACTTGACTTCCTATATGGCTGAAACTTGGTGTACATTCTTTCCAAAGATGCTACTAACCAAACATGACCTCGATATGTGCCAGTGATGCCATCTCCCTTTGCACAGACTTTTCAAACACCCCTTGTAATTAAATTTACATGCACAAAGATTTCAGGTAGCAAAACAGTGAAAGGAAGAAGAAGTGGGAATAACTGAAACAGTTAATATGCTGTTTAGTATGATGTGACAAAGTAACAGAAATATAAAAAAAATTACATTTATACCAGTTAATTAGATAAAAACAACAATCAAAGTAATTTTGATAAAGATTTAAAAATAAAGAAACTTCAAAGCACCTGACAAGATTCATTTCGCAGTCTTTTGCCTGTGAGTATTGCACAGTAATTGTTATGCTATGGTAACAGTACAGTTGCTATTTTTAAAGCTGTAGAGCATCTTGCGAAATTCCGGACCTTTTTTCGATTCATTACTTGCAAACAAGGGCCCACTAGGGTGAATGAATGCCCCTGCAGTGTGCAATACCTTGACCTTAATCTTCATCATCGTATAAATGGTTTCAAAAATTCCGCCACTGGGGACCTTGTCAGTTCTACCAGTGCAGCCCACACTTTTCAATGCTACAACTGCAAATGTGCATGAAAGGTCAAAATTAATATTCTGCATATTTTCTCATATTGAAGTGGATGGGACCTTAAATCAGAAACTGTGAAAATGGTGCTGCTTTTCAATACAGAAGCAGTCATTCATTGAAAGCTAAAATAGAACCCAAAGAACAAAACAAGCATAGGCCACTTCAGGATAACTCTGTTGAAGTTTTTGCAAAAGCAAACCAACTTTTAAATTTGTCTAATAATTAAAAAAAAAAAAAAAAAAAAATGCAAATTTTCCAAACAATTCATGTTACATTTTCGGGTCTGTACTTATAAGGTTTGATTTAATTTATTTTCATATGACCAGTAATTGAAAATAAAATTATACTTTTTTATTAATAAATATGATAACACATTTGTTAATTAACATTTTCATCTGTTAATAAATATAAAATACAAAATAAGGTAATGTTATTGTCAAAACACATTACATGCTGAGCTATTGACCACTTCATTAATGAATTACTCTTAACATTCTGTTGACTTATAAAAGTGTCAGTGTGGGTCTGGGTTATACTGATTTATTTCCCCAAACCCCATCCCACTTCTTTATGAGGTGACTTACTTGGAATTTTGCAGCCCCTTTTCTTTACGGGAAAGTCAGCTGCTGGAAAATCTCGTGACTTCTCCGCCGAATAGTGCTAGGTACAGGAACTTTTAAGCAAGTTTCTACTTATAAAATTAGTAGACATACAACCTTTCCTTTTTGTCAGTTAACAATGTATTTGACTTTCATCCACAATATAATTCACACTTTCAACATACATATGTAACTTTCTGTAAGTATCTTGTACTGTCGAACATTAGAAACAAAATGAGTTACAGTTAAAAGAAAGTTGGCTTGACTACCATGACTTTCTTAAAATGATCGGAAAATACGTCTTGCCTCTACCAAGGCTGAGTCAAGAGTCCACAATAATACTTTTCCAACTGTTCTTGTACCACATAACAATAATCAGTGACACAATAAGCACAAAGCTGCATATAGGTTCCATATTTCTTCCATATACACTCACTAACACATCTATGGATTGCCCGACAGGTACTTGTCAGTGCCGTTCAACCGCCGTGTCTACCTCCTTCTCGCAACTGATTTTAAACTTGCACACACAAACGTGACATGCAGTAGGTATGATTTTACCATCCCACACTTGTATTTAGAATATCATGTGTTTGAGACAGTAGAAGGCTGAATGGCTCTGGAATTTACACAGAAATTCTCGAATCACTACACTACTAATGTTTCATATGTAACGGTGCTTGGAAATCTTTTAATCTTCAGAGGTAACTTTAGCAACTTGTTTTAAGAATTGCATTGTACTGGTTTAAACCACCAATTCTGCTTGATGAATGTTAAATGGAAGGCAAGGAATGCTGTGCTATCACATATGTAAGAATGGCAGGTCTGTTTGACAAATTGTCTAAGGCAGTTGTCGAACGGAGACCCGCAGGCTGCATGCAGTCCAAATTAATTATCCCTGTGGCCTGTGGTTCTCACCAATATTTTACAATAATATGCACATCTAGAAACTAACAGCCAAATCCAAAACAAGAAAATGAAACACCCTGTATCACTAATGTCCTTGATTGTCAGAGATTAGTCCTCAAACCTTTTTTTAATAGTTGTCTTTGGTTGTAATACTGGCTACTGTTGTAGTTTTTGCTTAAGACAGTTGCTTCAATGCAAAACAAAGTGAGAATCCAACTTGGGTTTATTAAAGGCTACCATCTTCAGACACTTGAGGCAGCTCTCCTCACTTCTGAAAATTGGTTGGCAGGATCTTCAGCCTTTATATCCACTTGCCTCCATTTCTTTGCAGGACTTAAAGTTGATGTATTTTATAATTTGATCTATAGGCTTCACTTGTGTTCGTCTAGTTCTTCTTCCACTGACATAACCCTCTGTTATTGTTTTTAGCAGCCCCCTCGTGCGTCAACAGTACACGGAATTCTGAACTCGCCCTCATTTGTGAACTTCTCTGTTATAATGCTCACTTAGAGCCAGCAATGTTTATTGAACATAATTAATATGTTTATTGAACATAATTAATGTGTGTAATACCAAACTGAAATTGTCTTTTAATTCACAAACCAAACAGTAATGGTTCCTGATTGACAATCCTTCATGCTAACCATTCAGCTACCAGGGACGGACAATCCAAACACTAATTAGGCAATAAGCTCACATTTAGTAATTGAAGTCCCATTAAGCTTAACAGAAGATGAAACCACACATCTGTAATTTGTAGCACTGTACACACAGTAAACAGTACAGCTGTCAGAGTTCGCAGGTAGACGTGGGCCAGATCGTGACAGCTTAGAAAGAAAACTGCTATCGGGCAGTGTATTTGCCCAATACAGAGCTTCACGTGAGTATCTGGCAATATTGGTACTGTTCTCACCATGACTGCCCTCGCCAGATGTAGGTTGCGTTACGCGTATTGATATGTCCATATCTTCCAGTTGCATATCCAGCAGTGTTACTAAATTATCAGTTTGTTTGATATTCAGGATGCACCTGGAACATTACATGTCAAAAGAATTTATTGTTTTTCCTTTCCTCAGTCCCAGGAGTCAAAGTCTCACAGCTGTACACTGCTTCATTCCAAATATATGCTTTCAGTACCTTTTTCTGATTCATGCAAGATTACTTTTTAAGATATCTCCTTCTTTTTATCAAAGGCACTTTTTGCTTGAACAATTCTGCTTCTTATTACTACTTTCTGTCTCCTATTTTTAGTGATCTAGCTTGCTAAATAAGTAAATGAGTCAACTAGTTACAGTGGCTTGTCACATTCATGTATTCAGCTTTTGGCCTGCCCTCCTGTATCATAAACTGTCATCTTTGTTATGGACTCTCTAATTTGCATATTAGATTTTCCCATAACTTTGTCTGTATCATGTGACACAGATTGCTCTAGAAACTTGTATTTCTCATACTGAGCATGTTTTGGACCATAGTCCATTTTCATTTTCAATACTTGTCCTATTGAGGAGAAACGAAATCACAATATTGAAATAAATACAATAGAAGTATTTGGATATAGTGCAAATATTTGTACCTACATAAATGCTTTTATTATGTTTATTGTGATATTGTGTTTTCATTTCTCTTTGAGAGAACACCTGTTGAAAATAGACTTTTGTCTGAAACATGTCCAGCATGAGAAATAAGTGTTTACAGAGAAGCCATAAGTATCTGAAGATAGTGTTATTTAAACAGTTTCTGTTGGCTGCACAATTTTTGATCTTTTTGTGGTTTCTGAAATTCAGTGCTGTACAGAGTGTGATCTAAAATTGTGGTTCATGCTTGGATTGCACATATATTAGAAACTTCGTAACATTTTTTTCCCTTTATGTTTAGGATATCCCGAAACAAAGCAACAACAGTGACTGTGGTGTCTTCATGTGCAAGTATGCAGAATGCATTACACGTGATGCTAAGTTGGAGTTCTCCCAGAACGACATGCCAGAGATACGAATGGAAATGATGGAAGAAATACAAACAATGACCCTGCTTCACCCCTGAATGTGTAATTGCTGACAGCTTTTGCACACAGAAATCAAGGAAAATTTACCATTTGGGGCATCATTCTCTCTCACACTTCAGTTAACATGGAAGAACTATAAAAAAAGTGCATGCTTAGAAATAAGATAATGATCTTTTTATTGGTATTTTCTTTCTTTCTTATTAAAAATTTACTTGTGTTTTATGTCAGTGCGAGGAAAGACATTTTTTAGTCCTGTAGAGGAATACCATTGCGTTAAATGCTAGCAGCTTTTTTAAAGATTGCACTGAAAGTTCCGATGTAAATGAAGAAAAATGGAACTGCAAAAACTGATGTATCTATATGTACATAAGCATGGAATTTATTTTCATATGTTCCTATAGGTCTACAACTTTGTAAATTCATTCAGAGGAGTGAGATATCAGTGTCATTATTGTTAATGTTATTAGTATATGTGTACAAGACTGTGATGTAATAAATTATATACTATATTACTTTGCATCTATATTGATTTTCCTCCTTATGAGTCTGACATTTGAGTAAGTTTGTAAATATATCTGGTTTATATAGTTCACATTTTCACACAGTCGCACACACAAGTTTTTCTTAGGCTTTTGTCTCATGCAATACTTTGTTCCTTTACATTGTTCTCCTTAATACATTTGCAAAATATTATTATTATTATTATTATTATTATTATTATTATTATTATTATTATTATTACACTCAGTAAAGGTAAATTCTTCTGGAAAACTTGGAATTCTCAGGGAATCTTGGTACAACTCCGTTACTTGGCAGCATTTCAACCAAACATCAAAGGGCATTGTGGCCAGTATGAATACGGTGACCACACATTGTCTCCAATGCTATTTTGGTTCTTGCTTTGAAACCTAAGATTGGCTGCATGTCATTTGTATTTCCAAGGTGGATTGTTCAAATCACATTGTCTTGGGAACAGTGGAGTGACATGAAAGTTTTCCAGTTTTTTTGGAACTTTACCAGGAAGAAATGCATTTGTGGATATATTTGCCTAAGCTTTCCTACTGTACTTAAAAACTAATTTCGAAGTACCTGGAGTGCTATACTCCACCAACTTCTTCCACAAATGCACTGACTGCGATCCATGATCATACATGTTTACTTCATCTCTCTATGAATTCAACTGAAAATTGGCTCAAATGTGTAGGTGTTATACCATAAATATTGACCAATGTTGACATCAATATGTGGATGAAGGGTAATGGAGACTTCAATTGCAACACGGTTTGTAGTTGTTACAAGTGTAGTGTTAAATAATGATTTTATTAAGGTTAATATGTGCCAGTGATTAAATTTTATTTTCACATTTGGATTGGTGAAATAATGGTTTTCTTCAGATTGATATGTGCCAGTGACTAAATTTTATTTTCACAATCAGAATTTTACAAGAAAAGTAAGGGAAAAATATCATTTTGAGTATAACATTACTATATGTTTACAAGGTGTTTTCACAGCCAACTTTAGCAAATATGTGATTTCAACATCAGACCTGAAGCCAACATAAAAATGCATAACGCATCTCAAAATTGATGAACCATGGTATTGTATAATCTCATTCAATCTGATCTTATTTATTTTACATACTTTTTTTATTTATTTTACATACTTTTTTTATTTATTTTACATACTTTTTTCCCAACCTTCAGTTCATTATCCCCTAGTGTATTCTCCGCTTGTAATTAAAAATTTATGTTTTTGAGAAACTTTGTTTAAATTTGTTTAAATCATTTTTATTAAAAGATCATTATTGTTCTGCCTTAATGAAAGGGTGGTAGATAGGGTTCAAGGTCATGAGGAGTTGTGAAGCCATGTACACACTGAGCTTAAAACATGTTTTCAAAATATATTTCCAGTTGCTACTTGTGGACACCATTTCGAAACATGTTTTGAATTACAGAACCAAGTATCTAGCAGTGTCTGTACAGATTGTTTCATACTTTCTTTCCATTTGTAGTATTGAGTGGAGCAGACAATGCAGCAGGCTGTCGTTATCACTGCATCAGGTTGAAGTTCCGTATGGATCAAGCAGTACAAGAACAGCACAAAGAAAAGATGCTCTGCAGAGAATTGCTGCTATGTTTGGTACTAGTAGCAACTGCATTGAAAATAAATAAATATAGTTGCATGTCGTCCAGTATCGATGGGAAAAGAGGAAGGTGCTGAACAGTGGTGCAGACACTGTTGGACAACATAGTATGGTACAGCTATGCATTCACGCAGTTTCGTGATGATATTCATGAACCAAAGAAAACTAAATGCTGTGGCTAAATAGGTGTTCATTCCCTGTCACATTCATAAGCAACTCAGAAACTAACAACATTGTTGAGGCGATAATTTTTGATGATTTGTGTGGAATCATACCAACTGAATAAAAATTTGGTAATATGTGTATCTAATGACGTTTTTGATTAATTACACAAGCCTTCAGGACTTACACCAGTGCTCCACAAACTTCAGGTACAACTTGAGATTTGCTTTGAAATGTGAAAATAGTGTGGTATGCAAGGCTCTGAATTAGCAAAAAATAGTGCTACCACATTTCCAGGTATTCAAAATTGGTGGATGACATCCAAGTAAAATTATGAAAACCAGAGCTATATTTAGCTGCTGTACCAAGTTATTGCTGCCATTTCTTCTCTAGTATGTTTTCATTCACCAGTCATGGCAAGGCCTTTCACTTTGATTGCAGGAACCTGCTTTGAGTACTAATAGTGCAGTAGCACGTGTCATTACTGTTCCCTCATCACTGGAGGTAACATAGCAGATGATACAGAAACTATATGACAAACAGCCTTACAGATGATGTGAATACACTACGAGAAATGTTTGCCACCAGTGTGGACAGAACAACAATAATTGGGGGGGGGGGGGATGGTTGTAAAGTGGTGTAAGTATTTTGTTCTTCTTTTAAAGATCAGTAGTGCTATGATGTCTAATTTAAAGAAATTTTATTAAGATATTCTGAAGAGTCACCCAAATTTAAAGGACTGGCTTGAACCTGTGCCTGGTGAACCTTCTGTAGCCTTTTGCAGTTACTTCTGTAGCCAAATATCTTTAAGTAGGATGAGATGTCCGGTGCTTTTTAGCCACATGAAGGGGGAAAAAAGCATTCTCAACACACTAAGTAAGAGCACGTAATTTCAACTCGAAGTGTTTTTTCAGCCAGAGAGGTCAACTGCTACCGTGTCATCTACTACTTCTGAGCCACTTACTTCTTTGTATCATCATCTTCAGAATCTAAAGTATCTGCATTACCTTCAACAACAAATTGCCCACATGGAGTTGAAGAATTTATGTTAAAAGAGGCTGTAACAATAGCAGAAATTCTCTGGTGTGTTAAAACAATTACGACACACAAGCTATTTCAGGTAGCAAAAATGATGTTGCTGTAATCTTGAGAATGTGTAACAATAGTTTTGTAGCTAACAAGATGCAACTTAAGATAGATAAGGTAGGATATGTTCTTATGTTTGATATAGCACCTAACTTTAATCAACTGTTATGTGGGTTGCTGATGAAAGCCAGTTATATTGTTTTCAGTTTTCATGTATCACTGAATAAAGCTGTGTGGGGCACCCAAATAGATGTAAATACAAGATTTTGGGGTGAAGATGAAAAAAGAGATAACAACAAGATACATTACTTCCTCTTTTCTTGGTTGCTCCAGAGTTTCTGACCTTGTATCTTCTTTCACTTATGTAACAAAAGAGATACCAAAGGGAAAGATTCTCCAGATTTCGATGGACAGGCCAAATGTGAATTAGCCATTTCTGAAAAAAATATAAAACACGTTTAGCAAGAGTCGAAACTGCTTGATATTCGTAGCTGTGGGCTTCATTACATGCATAATACCTTCATAGAGGCAATCAATGCAACACATTGGAGCATTCATTACTGTTGAGAACCTTGCATAATTTGTTCACAAATGTCTCTGCCAGGAAAGCATTATATATTCAGTGTTCAGGCTCCACCATTTCCAAGAAAAATTTGTTGTGTCAGATGGTTAGAGAATTCCTCAGTTGCTCAAAGAGCAATTAATATAACGCCAGACACGAAGAAATTTCTCCAGCCTGTGAAGAAAGATAAGAATGAAAGTTGGTGAGTAAGTTTATTAATGATCCATTGCTGTGTCCCAAACATGCTTTTTTTCAAGTTGATAGCCTGAAATATTGAACTTTTCCGAACACAGTTCAGGATAGACATGTTTCCACACAGCTTTAGTATCTATAGTACAGACAGCATTAAAACATTTTATGAAGCCAGAGATGTTAGAGAAAAGCATGTCAATCAAGTTAGACCGAGCAGGGTAGTGCATTGGTTTAGCACACTGGACTCTCCATTTTGGAGGACTCCTGTTCAAATCTGCATCCAATCAGCTTGATTTAGGTTTTCCGTGATTTCCCTAAATCACTTAAGGCAAAGGCTAGGATGGTTCCTTTGAAAGAGCACGGCCGCTATTCTTCTCCATCCTTCCCTAATCTGAGCTTCTGATCAGTCTCTAATGATCTCGTTGTTGACAGGACGTTAAGCACTAATCTCTTCCTCTCTCCTCAATCAAGTTAGCTGATGTCATGGAAGAAAAGACCTGTTACCTCCAAAAAATGTAGTTGTGGGTTTTGATACCCGCAAAGAATTAAAGAATACCAATTTGGACGCAAGAACAGTCAATATGTTCGTTCAAGTTTCGACAAGAATGTAGGGCAAGTCCTCATACATATGTCATCAAACTTAATAACAGGTCACCCTCAAACTACCCACTGACAATCATCATAGCGTTTCTTGATCTAGGGTTGATTGTGTCGAACATCAGTTTGGCGAAATCACACCTCAATAAGCTGCTTTATATTTTCCCAGAAAGTAATAATGTAAGTTGAACTGCAGCAGATAATGTAATATTTGAATTGAAGGACCTGACTTTCTACCACATGTTATTAATTCTTTTAAAGAATACAGTCATTCTGAAAAAAAGAGTTGATGATATCAAGTGGGATATCCTTAGCGATAAAATACCAAAATTTGATGGTTTTCATGAAATTAATTAGCAGTCTTTCCCATGGGTATGCTAACATTGAAAGGGACATTTCTGTTAAAGGTGAACGCCTCTTTGAAAATATGAGGGAGTAATCAGTTGTTACACACAGGCAAATATATAATCCTGTCTGTGATATAAGAGACACTGACAACTTTGGATATTCCAAAATCCATTATTCACAGTACAAGGAATGCACACTCACATTACGCAGAGTATCATAATCAATTCAGAGAACAATAACATACAGAAGAACAGAGAATTTTAGAAAAATGGTAAAAAAACATGGAAGTGAAAGAGTTGGAAACAAATTGTTTGAAAATTTTAGAAAGTGCTAAAAAAGAAGCATTGGCAATTGAAGAACAAATAAAGGCTTTAAAAAATTAGATAACAGCACTGTGACAGTGCATTTCTTTCATAAATAGTGAAATTATCTCAAAAATTCAAAATTTCACTCCTCTACCAAATTTCTAAATAGCAATATAACAGAGATCCATACTGGATTTTCCATTGTTTGAAATTTCTAAACAGACATTTTGTGTGTTTAGAGTTGGTTCTTGAATGTCTCAAGAAATTGTTGTAGTATTTTTTGGAAGGAAACTGTGTTATCTTGTCTAAGCCTGCTTAATTTTAAACAGATTTCTATCAATTTAATAATTTTGTTTTTGTCCAAGTGGCCTTTTATCAGCTATTTTTACGGCTTTGTTATAAACGTCCTATAATAGTAGGCCTACCGTTTTTCCCTAAGCTGTAGGTAAAACTATAGACATATGTAATACTTTAAACTTTTTTTTATGCACTAAAGCTCCATTCTCTTGTAGGCAAGGACCATTATTTATTAATGAATACAGTCACCTGGAGATTTGTAATACTTACCTGGAATTCTCAGGCAAAATATATTTTCTCTCTCTCCCAAGTTTGAGTATCCACCTCGATTTATCACTTTGGATGTCTGATGAAGTTCATCATCAGTGGAGCTAAACAACACATTGTCCTCATTTACAAGAATATTTCCTAAGTTACTTGGAAGTCATCATGTTTATACTGGACATTAATACAGTCAGTGTCCTGCACCACAGCAGACTCTTCACAGAATTTCTTAAGTCTGCAATCAGTAAGTGACTAGAATAGTATTACTTCCTTCCTCATGGAGGGGAAAGGGACACATCAGGGAAGGTTAAAAAGAAAGGGCAGTTATCTCCATACCCAGGATTAAAGGGTTCCACACATTATTGACTCATTTTCCTCCTAATTCATAATTGCACTATTCATTTCATTTCTCTTTCTTTTAATCCATTGTTACTTTTCACCCTGTCCTGATCATCTGAATTTAGACCTCCTCCATCTTTCTATCCCCAAGTCCTCACAGCAGGTGGTAAATTGTGTGCTTTAGGCCGGAGTGACCTGCCCTTCATTTTTATCCTTGCCTAAATGACTCAATCTTCTCTCTCTCTCTCTCTCTCTCTCTCTCTCTCTCTCTCTCTATCTCCCCCTCCACTCTCCCCACTCCACCCTTTCCTCTTTCCTCCAGGACTCCAGGAAGGAACTATTAGTTCCAAAAGCTGGTAGTCTACTTGTACTCTCTTATGTGTGTATCAGCAGTGCAAAACCTTTCACCTCCTGAACATAAGTCCTGTCTCATAATTTAATAAAACATAAAATAAATGTGTGGTAAGTATAAAATAACAACTTTTGAATAGTGTGCTATGTGAGAAAGTCTTGTGGAAAAATAAACAAAAATAAAAAAAATTCATGAATAAGAAACACACTGTGCAGCAACTTATGCCCGTGAAGTCATCTCGGCAATAATTTACATGTATAAAAGTTTTTTTTTCAAACTGGTTAATGTCCAGAATGAATCTCGGGTATGTTTACCCCATTACCACAACCCTGCTTGCGGGGATCATTTACCCTGCACCAGTACACATTGCTAGTTGTGCAAACACATTGCACTCATATGTAATGAAAGTGATATTTTCTAAATTGTCTGACAATAATAACAATGGTTTGTTGGTGCAAAAGGAAGTTACTGGGAAGCAGAAAGGAGGTATGTGGATTGCACCCTTTGAATGCAGGAAATCCACATTGTAGACAGACACTTTCACCTGTCCTAACAAAAGCTCAGAAATTATCCAGAGCACTCTTCGAGACAGATACAAATGTTTTAACAAATTTTCTAATTGATTTTAAAAGGAGGTGGTAAACACATTAAGCTTCTCCTAACACACTTTCAGTTTTTATGGAAGAGCAGTTCTTAGGCCTACTAATTATGTGGTAGTATTTAGTCAGTTGGGGTGCTCCCAGCTGTATTTGACAGATGCTCAGAGGGGGATTTTGTGTAGTAATTCTAATGTCAATGTGTTCTGATCTGAAATTATGGACTTGTTTATCTGAAGTATATCTCCCCTCTGACAGATGCTCAGAGGGGGATTTTGTGTAGTAATTCTAATGTCAATGTGTTCTGATCTGAAATTATGGACTTGTTTATCTGAAGTATATCTCCCCTCTTAATATATTCTTTCTTCCTTTTGTGGACTTCGTCTCCTGTGCAGTTTGGTGGTGCTGGAAATGAAATTGTGCTTATCTATTTCAAATAAGCTACTAAATAACTGAAGTTGCTCTTTGAAGACTTACATATATTCTTCCATCTTGTACAATCTCAGAACCTTTTGTACAGTAACTGTCTGCCATTTTGATATGATAATCATACCAAGTAATATAAACTGATACACCATTCAGAGCCAACACACTATCAGACTTCAGACCAGACTGATCCTCTTCTCCTTCTTTCATTACATTGTGCATTCTCATGGTCTGCACTATTTCATGGACACAACGTGTTTCTGAGGCAGGGGCACAATTGCATGGAGTAATTGCCAAAATGGCATGTGTTACAAAGTGTGACTGAACTGCAAGCAGAAAGTGCTGCTTCCATCCACACTTGGTTATTTTCACAGATAATGCAAAATTTCCACCTAACATGTGTGTCCAGACTTACTAAATCAACTAATAAAAATTAATTGCACTTTTGGAGATCATTATTTGTCAGTACTATAAACACTGTGCAACATATCACTTTGTTGAAATGGTATGTTGCACCTCATAGTTTTAATCCTTATCTGTCACATGTATGAGGGTGGTTTGAAACGTTCTCAGAACGGAATAGAACAAAAGTACTTACATCATTGAAACTTTTTTTATTTTTCGATTTAGTCACCTTGTAGATTAATGAACTTGGTCCAACGATGTTCAAGTGCCTTGATCCCATCTTGAAAATGAGTTTTTCCAGGTCAGCAAAATAGTTGTCAACCCCGGCTATCAATTCTTTATCTGAAGTGAATCTTCGTCCACCAAGAAAAATTTTCAGTTTTGTGAAGAGATGGAAGTCTGACAGAGCCATATCAGGTGAATAAGGTGGGTGTAGCAACAATTCATACCTTAGTTCGTGTAATTTTGCCATGGCGACAGCACATGTGCGTGGGTGCGCGTCAAGAGTCGCGGCTCACATCTTGCAGATAATTTTGTGCACTTTTGCAATGATTTCTGGAGTAGTGATACATCTTGGCCGACCACTGCGCGGGTCATCATCTAAGTTCTCCCAACCAAATTTAAATTCATTTGTCCATTTGGCAACAGTTGAATATGAAGGAGCAGAGTCCCCCAGTGTATTCTGGAACTCTACTTTTTCCATCTTCGCAAATCACTATGTGGGAACAACAGCAGAGTCACGTCACCGCCACAGCTCTATTCCAATAGCAGTGACGTGGCACATGTTTACAGGTAACAGTCCAATGAATATCACGTGAACAACTTGAGGTGATTCCGAGAACTCTTCAAAGCACCCTAATATATCGCTCGTACATGTCAATAGGAATACATCTTATTTCTGTGCATATGTGGCACAAAAATAATATACCATTGTACATGGTTACATCTGTTCAGTTGGCATAACCATGTACAATAGTACAATATGTTGTTTTTGTGCCACATATACACAGAAGTAAGACGTATTTCTGTCGACTTGTACTAGTGATATATTATAATGTAAAATTGTCAATACTGTGTGTTTTCTATGTCATTTTGCAAAGTTTGTTCTTTTCTGTGCCAAAAGGAATACTGGCATATAAATATTGACACAGAATATCATCTTAAATTTCAAGAAATCAGGACTGCAGCAATAAGAACTTAAACATAATTCCCAGAGTAAATTTTCATTTTCCTGTCAGATAAAAACTGTCTGCCAGACTGGGACTCAGTCCCTGAACTTTTGCCTTTTGTGGCCGTGTGCTCTACCGACTGAGTTACTCAGGCCTAAATTGTGACCCGGAAGGCATACAGAAGAATGTGTGCAAAGTTTGGAAGGTAAGAAAGAGACACTGGCACAAGTAAAACTGTGAAGATATGCATGAATAGCTCAGTCAGTGTAGCAGTTGACTGTGAAAGGCAAAGGTTCTGGTTTTGAATCCTTGTATGGCACACAGTTTTAATCTGCCAAGAGGTTTCAAATCTGCATATATACCACTACAGAGTGAAAATTCATTCCAGGAGCAATCACCTAAGTTGTAGCTAAGCCATTGTTCTGTAATATTCTGTCAGCCATGAGTACTAGTCCTGCAAGATATGCAGGAGAACTTCTGTGAGGTTTGGAAGGTAGGAGATGAGATACTAGTGGAAATGAAGCTGTGAGGATGGGTCACGAGTCGTGTTCAGATAGCAGTCAGTACAGCATTTACACATAAAAGGGCATTTACCAGGAAGTTTTTTAAAAAAAAATCAGAACACTTGTGAGGAGGTATGTAAAAAGTAATACATACTTCATCAAAAGATGACATTGCATTCAAAATTAGGTAAAAAGTCAAATACTTTTTGGACACCATTGGTGTCTGCATAATTTTTACAGTACCATAGCAAAAAGCAGTAAGTCCTCTGCAGAATTAATTTCAAAACTGTCTCGAGCAAATACAGCTATTGCCTCAGCAGTTAAGTCACGATTGGTGGCTTAACTGCACTGTAGCCATTCATTTCAGATGGGCAGCAAACCTGCATCTTTCCACTCTGCAGTGAAGAGCATAACAATATGGAACTCCCTGGCTGGTCAGAAATGAGTACCACATTGTGGAGTTTGGAACATAGGAGAGGTGCAATTGAGCCTGCAGGACAAGTCACAATTGAGCCTGCAGGACAAGTCACGCTTGTGCCCGGATAGTGCAGTCAGTAAAGACTGTTGCCTGAGAATGGTGAAGATTGGCATTGGAGTCCCAGATCGACACCCAGTCCTCACCTACCCAGAAGTTTCAGTTATAATATGAGATAATTATCTTGCTGTAGTTGTCACCTCCTATTGCCACTCTTTCTTTCCCTCCCTGTTTACAAATTAAATTACAAACACATCAAGTAAGTTTTCCCCAGCAGATGCGCCAGAAAATCTCACATCAAATTATCAGAATTAGTGCCACACTGAACAAAATCAAAGTGGTGAACAAGTCAGTGGCAACAGTAACACCACAACTCTCAATGAGTACAAGTTAAGTTTCTCCCTGGTCCCATTTTTGTGAGTGATACTTGTTAAGAGTTAAGTCTGAAAGCTGTGAAAAGGATTGAATGTAATTATAACCAACAAAGATGTGCAATGTGACAGATAATGTCTAAATAAAGGTACAGACCGTATAACACCATTTGAGCATGGATCTAGGGCACAATTATTTCTCCTTCCAATATTTTGGCTGATAACAATAAAAGCACCTTTAAGGTATGTTGGTGACTGAATTAAAACCCACTCGACACAAATGTAATGCAAAGTAAATGCACCAGTGTTTATGAATAAAGTGGTTCATTATTAAAATGGAGGGTGTTTGTGTTGGGACCACGGATAGTGAAGACTCGGAACGTTAATTCTGCTGAGAACACAGACATGAAATGAGTGGTTTCCAGTTTAGTAATTAATCACACTTATTTATAAGTACAATGGGTTAGCTGACTCACCCCATGTAATGTTTTATTTTTAGAGATAGGCATAAAGTGTTTTCTACGAGTGAAGCTCATGTGCCAACTGTCTTATGTCAGGCAAATGCGCATTTACTCCACAGTATATTTGCATCAAGAGACAACATGCACCATGAATGTAAATATTTTGGAGAAGTTCAAAGTAAGGACTGGAGTGCAGCAGGGAGACTGCCTCTCCCACTTCTGTTAACCTGGCACTATAATGAGCATTGAGAGAAGTAACAAGCCCGGAGACAGCAGCTCAGATGGGTAGAATATCGGTACCCTACCCTATACCCTTTAACACAGAATGGGCAAGATCTGGCTCAGACGGTAAGTGTTTTAATGGAAGAGTCAATGAGAGTAGGTCTTAAGATGACTATGGGTAAGACCAAATACCTCATACTGAGCAGGCAGAACGATGACAGGCCTTTAGATGTGGATGCTGAAATCTTTGAAAGGATAAAAAGAGTTCAGATATCTAGAAGCAGTACTCAGTGAAAGGAGATAGACCAGAAAGTAATGGCAAGGAGTCAAGAAGGGAACATGTCAAGATTTGCACTCAGAAAGCTGCTTGAGTCCCAGCTACTTCTGAGATTCGTGAGGATCTACGGAACTGTAATATGACCCGTGATCCTGTACAGAGCTAGTTTAATCCCTTTAAACTTGTTATCATCATAAACCAATAAGGAGCAGAAACCTGCACTCTGTGCAAAAAGAAACAAGGAAAACTATTGACATTAAAAATGCTGTTTCAATACAGATTTTTGTACCAATGAAGGGTAAGGGCAACTGGAGAAATAGGAAAAACTTCCAACTACTGGAATTGTACAAATCACCAGACATTGTAGCAGTGATTAAAGAGAGTAGACTGAAGTGGTACAGACATGTGACATGTCAAGAAGGCCAGATCATTAGGCGGGTGGTGGAAGATGGTGATAGAGGTAACACATTGATGGGAAGAATATGGCTGTGATGGAAAGAAGGGATCAGAGAGAATACGAGTGTAATGGGACTAGTGGAGAAGGATACACAGATTGAAGAACACTGTGGAAACTGAATATTTTGTGTGGACAACCTAGCAAGAAAGTGAGCATATTTCTGTTGAGTGATTAACTAAGTCACTAACTTCATTGAAGAACACTGAGGAAACTGACTAGTGTGTATGGGCAGCCTAGTAAGCAAGCGGGCACATTTGTGTTGAAGGATTAATTCAGTCACCAACTCATCCTGAAGATATCTGTACAGTTATCATCTGTAATATAGGGAAAAGAAATAATTTTGTCCCAAATGCATACCAGAGAGTTGGAATATTGTATCTGCTGGAAAGACTTCAAGAAACACATACATCACTACTACTCTCAGAAAAAGTTTTAAAAAAATGCGAACACTTTAAACAAATACTTCCAACTAAATTGCAAATGATGTGCTGTCAAGCCTTAAGAAGGTATGAAAACAAACCAACCTGTACAAATTAACTTTTAGAATTAATCTAGTTTCAGGTGAGCTACCAAAACAAAATACAAAATTCACATATTTTATTTATTAGCCATGAAGTTGAGAAACAACTATAAACTTCATAAAATATTTTTACAAAAATATATTGAGACCCAGAGACAATGACACATAGGTGCTGAAACATGGAAAAAAGAAATATATTGTGTTTTGCAGAAGGCAGGGTTTAAAAAACCCTAATTTATTAGAATGAGGGTTGTCTAAGGAATACATCTCTAAAATGAAACTATTGGTTGTCTCGTTATATTTATTGGGATAGATATAGTACTTGTTGACCTACTGTTCACCAGGAGGGAGACATAAGTTATTCCTATGCCATAAAAGTCTGCTTCTCTGTGACTGAAACCACTTTCACAGTGGCCTCCATCTCTACAACACTATCAAAGTGACGACCATACAGAATTTCTTAGGTGTGTAAGAAAATGATAAGACTGGCCAATAGTTCTTTTTTTTTTCAGAAAGTTTCAACAGTTTTAGGGTAATTTATGGTTGCTAGTGTCGAACAGATCATCCATTTTGTCAGACTGGCTCTAGATTTTGAGCTATAGTAGGGTCTCTATAATCCAAAAGTGCATGGTCCAATCCAGCAGCAGTGCATTTTTTTCCAAACTAGGAACAATTTCTTGGTGCAAGAATGTTAAGCATTGTAACAACTACTGCATGGTAGAGCTTCATGTGTAAAATTTTCTTTTATGTGGCTCATCACATTGTAGGCCCTTACTGCAGTCTGCCATACGTCTGTCCTGCTTACCTTGGTACCTTTCCTCCATAGATTTACACCCTGGTGAGACCTCTCATGCTCAAAAGAGTACTTTAATGCTCACATTATAACCCAAATTTTTAAAGTGTAATAACATGTTTTGGACCAATTCGTCATAACTGCTTCTTTAACCAATTACCCAAGAAGTTTCTAACAATTGCAACAAAAGCACACCAGGCAGAAACTTTGACATCTGTCATAGATTGTGTGAAATTTGAATTATTGATGAGTTTCTGAATTCTAGGACCATCAGAGATACCAGTCTTTAGTTTTGCGTAGACCAGGGAATGATTAACAAATGTGTCTGTAGCAACTGCCATCTTTAGTCCAAGGTTTAACAAATCACTTCGTCAGTCCTAGCTTGACATATATCTTCTGTCAACCAAAGGCTCATTGATTATATTCCCTGCACTCACTGTTATGTTTTGCTTTGGGAACCATGTCACCTTTTCCTAGTAATCTCAACTCACCTTGGTATCACACATGCAGATGAAACAAAGCTATCTTCTGAGTCCACCTTCCTGGCCAAGCAAGAGGTGAGATCAACGCACACAAACGGCTGGTACTCTTGATAACAGAGCTTTTCGAACACCTGTTTGATGTTCTCACATTTTCTGTTAATTTGCGATGAGTGTGCATTTGGCATAGGTGCGTAATGGCTACCGTTGTTCAGTAAAATAAATTTTAAGTTTTTGGTGGATCCATATGTGAAAAGATGCCTCTGTTATGGTTGATATTCCTCTAATACCGATTCGTGGACAAGTCCCAAAATGTTATTGCAGTATCAATTTCATCTTGGTTGAAGTGTTGCAGAAGTTGCTCTTCTCTTGTCCGATAAGCTGTTCTTTTAACATTTGGTCTTAGATGGTTCTTCTCTTTTCGTCTCAAAGCTAGAACTTTGGTAGCTTGCTTTGACAGACTGAGGTCTCGCACCAGACTGTTCAGTTCCTGCTGGCAGAACTTCTGAAGTGCATTTGTGATATTCACTTGCACTGCCCCCACTTGTATATTACATTTTGTCACTGTCTGATGAGGATTCATCAGGCAGTGCAGTTAACTTCAGTGTGAGGACATGTTCACTGTGTGGCACAGGTAGTGCTGTTTGTGGGTTCTCTCCATACCGTAGGCATAGTAAAATGTAAACTTACTTTTGCTTCATATTTCAAGTGTTGCAAAGACTCCACATACATTTTGCATACCTTATGGAGAGCCCACAGGTTAACTCGGTCTCCGAGCTGTACAACGAGCATGCATGGTTGTAAGTGATCGTACTGCATTCCATTCCATTCGTTTTTCAGCAAATCATCAATACGAACTGTATTGCAAATTAAGAAAGGATTTAAACTGTCACATGCAAGAAATACTCACTGGAACTTTCGTTCCAGGTTAGTTTGAACAATATCTAGTCATTTCTCAGAGCTGTATAGTGTTTTTAATTATATAATTGATGATACAAACTCTCAGAGGGACCCAGAATCTTTGAGCTGTGCTGTGGGAATGAAACGATGGATGATCCTACGATTGACTACTTGCTTTGCTTCTACCGAGCGTGCTTTGTTTATGTTGATCATCTCTTTAATGTTTTCAGTCAAAAGCTGTCTGTATAACTGCTTGCCAGTACGAAATAAGAACTGTTTGGAGAAATATACGACAATCAGGAAGGGAAACATTTGTTGACGAATGCATTAAATGCAGATTGTGTCTGAATGCCAACTTATCGTTCTGTGACAGTCAAAAGACATCTCTGAGGGCACTAAGTTACAAGATACTGTATTTGCAAATTGTTCAGATGGAAAGATGATTTCAAGACTTTCCCCAATTTCAGTTTGCTGAACTTTTGAACGAATAGTGTTTTTCCGAACTATCAAAAATAATTTCCGAAGTTGAAACTGCTTCAGTTATTAGAACAGTATCCTTTTTTCAAACAAGAACAACTTGAAAAGAACGCTGATGAGAAAAAACACAAATATCCAAGGATCCTCATTGTCAACAATGATTTAGACACTGTTTACGAAGAAACAACGAAGTTCCTGCATTTTGGTTTTGACCCTCCTAGCAACTACAGCAAGCATTGCACGAAGCATAAGTACTCTTAAACGAGTGAAGAAATATTTAAGGAATTCAATGTCCAACACCCGACTGTCGTGTTTGAGCATGTTAACAATAGAAAAGACACTACTTGGAGAGCTATCCAGTGATCAGATCTTTGTAGACCGAGTTATAAACTTATTTCGTGGAAAGAAAAGACAGGCGCATTGCACTTGTGTACAAGAAAATATAAGGGCTTCTTCTCTCACTGCTGGAGTTCTCCAAATTGGTCATCGTTTCTTGAGCAAGTTAGTTAGTTAGTTAGTTAGTTAGTTATTATTATTATTATTATTATTATTATTATTAGTGGTGGTGGTTTTGGTAGTGGTAGTAGCAGTAGTAGTAGTTGTTGTTGTTTTGTTTGATGCATTTTGTTTCGTTTGTTTAAATTATTGCTTATTGTATTTTTTTGTCTCCCTATAAAACTGTGGAGTCTCCCCAACCTTTACAACCATGCTCCGCCACTGTTCCAAGACATTACCAGTGTTTCCACAGTTCCCCACAGTCGTTTAATGAACAAAGTAAGAGCATATGGACTATCAGACCAATTGTGTGATTGGATTGAAGATTTCCTAGATAACAGAACGCAGCATGTCATTCTCAATGGAGAGAAGTCTGCCGAAGTAAGAGTGATTTCAGGTGTGCCGCAGGGGAGTGTCGTAGGACCATTGCTATTCACAATATACACAAATGACCTTCTGGATAACATCGGAAGTTCACTGAGGCTTTTTGCGGATGATGCTGTAGTATATCGAGAGGTTGTAACAATGGAAAATTGTACTGAAATGCAGGAGGATCTGTAACGAATTCACGCATGGTGCAGGGAATGGCAATTGAATCTGAATGTAGACAAGTGTAATGTGCTGTGAATACATAGAAAGAAAGATCCTTTATCATTTAGCTACAATATAGCAGGTCAGCAACTGGAAGCAGTTAATTCCATAAATTATCTGGGAGTAGGCATTAGGAGTGATTTAAAATGAAATTACAATATAAAATCAATGGTCGGTAAAGCAGATGCCAGACTGAGATTTATTGGAAGAATCCAAAGGAAATGCAGTCTGAAAACAAAGGAAGTAGGTTACAGTACACTTGTTCACCCACTGCTTGAATAGTGCTCACCGGTGTGGGATCCATACCATATGGAGTTGATATAAGATATAGAGAAGATCCAGCAGAGAGCAGCACGCATCATTACAGGATCATTTAGTAATTGTGAAAACATTATGGAGATGATAGATAAACTCCAGTGGAAGACTCTGCAAGAGAGATGCTCACTAGCTCGGTACGGGCTTTTGTTGAAGTTTCGAGAACATACCTTCAGCGTGGAGTCAAGTGGTATATTGCTCCCTCCTATGTATATCTCGCAAAGAGACCATGAGTATAAAATCAGAGAGATTCGAGCCCACACAGTAGCATGCCGACAATCTTTCTTTCCACGAACAATACGAGACTGGAACAGAAGGGAGAACCGATAGAGGTACTCAAAATACCCTCCGCCACGCACCGTCAAGTGGCTTGCGGAGTATGGATGTGGATGTAGATGTAGATTTCAGACCAAGATTCAGCTATTCAGTAGCTACATTTTTTATCACAGTTTTTGTAGAAATTCTTTGACGCTTCCTTCACCTTCTGTTGTTTGTGGAAGCATCTGAAGCAAACAATGACAATAGCTTTTTTTTTAAGTATTGTAAAACATGTTGTTCCATAGGCTATATTAAACTTGTCACGTCATGGGGTAAGAACAATGTGTGAATACCACCACACTGTAATTCTTCCTCATCTGTGTGTAAACCAGCATTGTCAAGTGTTAAGACTGCTTTGGAAAGTAAGGAATTTTCCTTTAGGTACAAAATCTTTGAAAAACCACTTCTTAAAAATATTTTTGTCCACCCAAGCGATTTTTGGTGAACACAAGTAACAGGCAGTGCAGAAGCAGTGATTTTTTTTTTTTTTTTTTTAAAGCTCTAGGCTTTGCAGACTTCTCTATTACCAATAGCTTCACTTTATGGTCTCCATTTGCATTCGATGCAGCAAGAACTGTTAACTTCTCTCTATGTTTTTGTAGCCCAGGGCAGCCTTTTCTTCTTTTAAGGCTAGAGTTTTAGATGGAAGCATTTTATAATTTAGACCTGTTTCATCACAGTTATACAGTTCATCAGGAGTAAGATTTTCTCCTTGTATAATTTTTCTTAATTTCTCAAGAATCAGCAGAAAGTTTTTCACCACAAATTTCAAGCCAGCTTATGCCATATCATTCCTTTCACCTATTCAACCAGGGCCAAATCTAGGAGTTTTATGAAGGAGGGCAAGCTTAAATACGCCGCCCCTTCTTTCACCCCTCCCCCCTCATAAAAATCAAAAATTTTTGAGAGTAATTTGGGTAATATATTTTGAAATAAATGTCAGTATTAGATAAAATTAACTTATTTTATTAAATTAATTAAGGTCAAAGAAAATAGTTTTCAAAAAACCTTTCATCCCCTACTTCACCCTCTTGTTGTTGTGGTCTTCAGTTCAGAGACTGGTTTGATGAAGCTCTCCATGCTACTCTATCCTGTGCAAGCTTCTTCATCTCTGAGTAACTACTGCAATCTACATCCTTCTGAATCTGTTTAGTGTATTCATGCCTTGGTCTTCCTCTACAATTTTTACCCTCCGTGGTTCCCTCCAATACTAAATTGATGATCCCTTGATGCCTCTGAATATATCCTACCAACCGATCCCTTCTTCTGGTCAAGTTGTGCCACAAATTCCTCTTCTCCTCAATTAAGTACCTCCTCATTAGTTACATGATCTACCCATCTCATCTTCAGCATTCTCCTGTAGCACCACATTTAGAAAGCTTCTATTCTCTTCTTGTGTAAACTGTTTATCGTCCGTGTTTCACTTCCATACACGGCTATACTCCATACAAATACTTTCAGAAAAGACTTCCTGACACTTAAACCCATAATCAATCTTAACTTATTTCTCTTCTTCAGAAATTCTTTTCTTGCCATTGCCAGTCTACATTTCATATCCTCTCTACTTTGACCATCATCAGTTATTTTGTTCCCCAAATAGCAAAACTCATCTACTACCTTTAAGTGTCTCATTTCCTAGTTCCCACATCATCACCAGATTTAATTCGACTACATTCTATTATCCTAGTTTTACTTTTGTTGATGTTCATCTTATATCCTCCTTTCAAGACACTGTCCAAGTGCTCTTCCAGGTCCCTTTGCTGTCTATGATAGAATTACAATGTCATTGGCAAACCTCGAGGTTTTCATTTCTTCTCCATGGATTTGAATTCCTACTCCAATTTTTTCTTTTGTTTCCTTTACTGCTTGCTCAATATACAGATTGAATAACATCGGGGATAGGCTATAACCCTGTCTCACTCACTTCACAACCACTGCTTCCCTTTCATGGCCCTCGACTCTTATTACAGCCATCTGGTTTCTATACAAATTGTAAATAGGCTTTCGCTCCCTATGTTGGGACCCCTGCCTCCTTCAGAATTTGAAAGAGAGTATTCCAGTCAATGCTGTCAAAAGCCTTCTCTAAGTCTACAAATGCTACAAATGTAAGTTTACCTTTCCTTAATCTATTTTCTAAGATAAGTTGTAGGGTAATTATTGCCTCACGTGTTCCTGCATTTCTACGGAAGCCAAACTTATCTTCCCCGAGGTCGGCTTCTACCAGTTTTTCCATTCGTCGGTAAACAATTCGTGTCAGTTTTTTTGCAGCAGTGACTTGTTAAACCCCTAGGATGGAAATACTAACAGTCCCTTTCTAAATGATGCATATACAGGGTGTTACAAAAAGGTACGGCCAAACTTTCAGGAAACATTCCTCACACACAAATAAAGAAAAGATGTTATGTGGACATGTGTCCAGAAACACTTAATTTCCATCTTAGAGCTCATTTTAGTTTCGTCAGTATGTACTGTACTTCCTCGATTCACCACCAGTTGACCCAATTGAAGGAAGGAATATTGACTTCGGTGCTTGTGTTGACATGCGACTCATTGCTCTACAGTACTAGCATCAAGCACATCAGTATGTGGCATCAACAGGTTAGTGTTCATCACGAACGTGGTTTTGCAGTCAGTGCAATGTTTACAAATGCAGAGTTGGCGGATGCCCATTTGATGTTTGGATTAGCACGGGGCAACAGCCGTGGCGTGGTACGTTTGTATTGAGACAGATTTCCAGAACGAACGTGTCCCGACAGGAAGACGTTCGAAGCAATTGATCGGCGTCTTAGGGAGCACGGAACATTCCAGCCTATGACTCGCGACTGGGGAAGACCTAGAACGATGAGGACACCTGCAATGGATGAGGCAATTCTTCGTGCAGTTGACGATAACCCTAATGTCAGCATCAGAGAAGCTGCTGCTGTACAAGGTAACGTTGACCACGTCACTGTATGGAGAGTGCTACGGGAAAACCAGTTGTTTCCGTACCATGTACAGCGTGTGCAGGCACTATCAGGAACTGATTGGCCTCCACGGGTACAATTCTGTGAATAGTTCATCCAACAATGTGTCAATCCTCATTTCAGTGCAAATGTTCTCTTTACGGATGAGGCTTCAAGGTGATCAAATTGTAAATTATTGTAAATTTTCACAATCAACATGTGTGGGCTGACGAGAATCCGCACCAATTGTGCAATCACGTCATCGACAAAGATTTTCTGTGAACATTTGGGCAGGCATTGTTCGTGATGTCTTGATTGGGCCCCATGTTCTTCCACTTACGATCCCTCTTGACTTTCATTTAGGGGGCATTTGAAAGCTCTTGTCTACGCAACCCCAGTACCAAATGTAGAGACTCTTTGTGCTCGTATACAATACGCCATTCTCCAGGGCTGCATCAGCGCATCAGGGATTCCATGCGACGGAGGGTGGATGCATGTATCCTCACTAATGGAGGACATTTTGAACATTTCCTGTAACAAAGTGTTTGAAGTCACATTGGTACATTCCGTTGCCATGTGTTTCCATTCCATGATTAATGTGATTTGAAGAGAAGTAATAAAATGAGCGCTAAAATGGAAAGTAAGTGTTTCCGGACACATGTCCACATAACATATATTTTTCTTTGTGTGTGAGGAATGTTTCCTGAAAGTTTGGCCGTACCTTTTTGTAACACCCTTTAGTATAAGTTCAACATTCTCTCAAAATTACAAATCTTTTATTTATTTATTTTTTTATTTAATTTATTATCCATTTTTAGGCATTAAAAATGCAATTGATGTTGTCATTTGTGTACATATACAGTTTTCATAACTAACAGAAATGGTGTAATATATTGTAGATCATTATTGTCTAATAAGATACAAAAATTTGTCCTTGATGCTGCACAAGGTATTTGCATTATATTTACATGTATAAGTTTAATCTTATTGAAACTATTTTAGTACCGGTACTTAAGATTATCGTTAGTGCACATTATAAATTCTTCTATTGTATAAGAAGCTTTTTCTCTAAACCATTTCTTTGTGACACTTTTAAACTCATTCAGTGACACATTATGTGCCTCTATTGGCAACATGTTAAATAGTTTTACTCCCATTTACCCGTAACTATCTTGAGTTTTCTTTAGTCTGGCAAATGGGATGTCAATTTGCTGTTTTATACAGGTGTCATGGCGATGGATAGATTGTCATAGTTTGTGACTGTGATGGTTTTCTTATGTGTGTATCAGACAACTTAGTATAAAGAGGGCTGCAACTGTTAGTATTTTTAGATATTTGAAATATGGTCTACAAGACTCGTTGTTTCCGACTCCATGGATGCATCTGACTGCCTTCTTTTGCCAAATGAAAACTTGTTTTGCTCCGGGTGAGTTTCCCCACAACAAAGTGGCATATGTTAAATGGGTGTGGAAAAAGGCATAGTATGCATTGAGTAATAACTTACCATTAACACATGACCTTAGTTTACCTTACATATATGTCACACGTGCTAACTTAGTACAAATATAATCGGTATGACTCTTCCATGTTAATTATGAGTCAAGATGGATCCCAAGTAGTTTAGCTGAGACACAATCAATCTTATCAATCTTAACACACAAGATAAAGAGAATATTTACAGTTTTATCATGATTTCTATGCAAGTCATTGAGTTGGAACCACTTGAGATGAGCCTCACTTTCCTCGTTTGATTTTCCTAAATCTTTCTCTGCTGTAACAAAAGTTGTATCATCTGCATAGAGTGTGGATTTACGTAACATGGTGCTGGGCAAGTCATTTACATATATTATAAAAAGTAAAGGTCCAAACACAGAGCCTTGTGGTACACCCTGCATGATATCCAAAACATTTGACCTCATATTGTTAAAATGCACAATTTATTTTCTGTCACTCAGATAGGGTCTGATCAGAGATAGTTCTGAGCCTCTAATACCATAGCAGTGCAGTTTTTCTAGTAGTATTCTGTGACAGACAGAGTAAAATGCCTTGCTGAGGTCCACAAGAGTAGCATTAACTGATAATCCTGATTCGAATGATGACAATATATATGAAACAACATCTTCAACTGCTTTTGCCGTTGACAGGCTGGACCTGAAGCCATACTGAGAGTCACTTAGAATATTATTCACAGACAGATGTTGACTGATTTGGAGCTGTATGCAATATTCCACTACTTTTGATATGATGGGTACAAGGGAGATTGGACGGTAATTATTAGGACAAGACTTGTCGCCTTTCTTGTGCAGTGGAGTAACGACTGCCATTTTTAAGGATGAAGGGAAACAGCCACTGACAAACATCTGGTTCATAAGAGAACAGAGTGGATGTGCTATTACATCTGCTATTTTTTTATTACAAAATTGGAGAGACCATATATGTCCTCTGATTTTGAGTAACTTCATTTTGCTATTGCAGTTTTAATATCTGTTACTTTTACTTCTTTCCATTTAAACACAGGAACCACATCCTCAAAATTTTGTAGAAATTAATTTCTATTATTTGAGATATGGTTGTTGTCACATTTATGGATATGTACATTTGCAGCACTGTTATTCATACTGGCAGCATTAATGAAGAAGGTGTTGAAATCATCCGGTGCGATACAAGCATCACATGAATTATTTTTGTTAACATCTTTATTTCTACCCAGATGAGTCTTGATAACAGTCCAGGCTGCTTTGCATTTATTTTGGGACTTATTAATATATTCATCATTTGCCTTGCACTTGCTTAACCTAATTGCTGCCTTGTATTTGTTCCTCAAACTTATGTAGTTTGCTTTTTTGGCTTCACTATTTTTTTATTTGTCATAGGAAATCATTAGCAGAGTTCTGAGCCTTTGTAGGTCAGGTGTGAACCAGTTATGCACTGATGTGAGACCATGTTTCCTCATAGTTCCCTTATTTTTTCTCATTACTTTAGGGCAGCAAGTTTTAAATGTATCTGACAATGCACTAATGAATAATGTAAACGCTTTTTCAATATGATTACTTTCCAGCAGAATGTAATTCCAGTTTGTCATCTATATTTGTGTTCTGTAGTTTTCAATGTTCTTTTCATTCAAAAGCCTAATGTACTTAATTTTATTGGAGACAGATGCTGGCTCTTTTGTTATCAATTTTAACCAAATACCTTTATGGTCTGATAAAAAATGAGTATTGAATAGCCCTAGTTCATACCGATTTGTCTCAGCATTTGTGATTACATTATCAAGGCAGGCAGACTGTCTTGTTGGGTTTTCATTAATGCAGTGCAGGTCATGTGATCTTAGCATATTCAGAAGATTAAGTTGTTTAGGTGTGTTCTGCCTTATATCAATATTTATGTCACCAAAAATTAAAATCCTATATTTAGGCCATTTATCGAGGTGTAGTATCAGTTTCTGTAAGGCCTGTGGAAATACTTCAGCATCATTATCAGGTGTGCGGTATTCGTCAGCCGTTTGGGCTGGGCGATGATGAATTAGTCAATTAGTCATGGCATTTCGTTTTATATGTAGAAATTAGATAATACATACAACAGAGAGAAAGGAGCCTATACCATCTGATTACAAGACGAGTGGTGAACAACCTGAGCACATCAGTGTTTAGGGGCAATACTAAGAAGCGATAACGTACACTAATGGGCATTAAAATTGCTACACCAAGAAGAAATGCAGATGATAAACGGGTATTCATTGGGCAATATTTTATACTAGAACTAACATGTGATTACATTTTCACGCAATTTGGGTGCATAGATCGTGAGAAATCAGTACCCAGAACAACCACCTCTGGCCGTAATAACAGCCTCGATACGCCTGGGCATTGAGTCAAACAGAGCTTTGATGGCGTGTACAGGTACAGCTGCCCATGCAGCTTCAACACGATACCATAGTTCATCAAGAGTAGTAACTGGCGTATTGTGACGAGCCAGTTGCTCGGTCACCATTGACCAGACGTTTTCAATTGGTGAGAGATCTGGAGAATGTACTGGCCAGGGCAGCAGTCGAACATTTTCTGTATCCAGAAAGACCCGTACAGGACCTGCAACATGCGGTCGTGCATTATCCTGCTGAAATGTAGGGTTTCGCAGGGATCGAATGAAGGGTAGAGCCACGGGTCGTAACACATCTGAAATGTAACGTCCACTGTTCAAAGTGCCGTCAATGCAAACAAGAGGTGACCGAGACATGTAACCAATGGCACCCCATACCAACACGCCGGGTGATATGCCAGTATGGCGATGACGAATACACGCTTCCAATGTGCGTTCACTGCGATGTCGCCAAACACGGATGCGACCATCATGAAGCTGTAAACAGAACCTGGATTCATCCGAAAAAATGACGTTTTGCCGTTCGTGCACCCAGGTTCGTCGTTGAGTACACCAACGCAGGCACTCCTGTCCTGTGATGCAGAGTCAATGGTAACTGCAGCCATGGTCTCCAAGCTGCTGCGGCCAGCCGTGGTGGCCGAGCGGCTCTAGGTGCTTCAGTCCGGAACCGCACGACTTCTACGGTCGCAGGTTCGAATCCTGCCTCGGGCTAGGGGACTGATCACCTCACATGTTAAGTCCCATAGTGCTCAGAGCCATGCTGCTGCAAACGTCGTCGAACTGTTCGTGCAGATGGTTGTTGTCTTGCAAACATCCCCATCTGTTGACTCAGGGATCGAGACGTGGCTGCACGATCCATTACAGCCATGCGGATAAGATGCCTGTCATCTCGAATGCTAGTGATACGAGGCCATTGGGATCCCGCACGGCGTTCCGTATTATCCTCCTGAACCCACCGATTCCATATTCTGCTAACAGTCATTGGATCTCAACCAACGCGAGCAGCAATGTCGCGATACGATAAACCGCAATCGCGTTAGGCTACAATCCGACCTTTATCAAAGTCGGAAACGTGATGGTACGCATTTCTCCTCCTTACACGAGGCATCACAGCAACATTTCACCAGGCAACGCTAGTCAACTGCTGTTGTGTTTGAGAAATCAGTTGGAAACTTTTCTCATGTTAGCACGCTGTGGGTGTCGCCACCGGCGCCAGCCTTGTGTGATTGTTCTGAAAAGCTAATCATTTGCGTATTACAGATCTTCTTTCTGTCGGTTAAATTTCGCGTCTGTTGCACGTCATCTTGGTGGTGTAGCAATTTTAATGGCCAGTAGTGTATTGGCGACCATATAAATTCAGTATTACGGGAGGCGAATGCATGTCTTAGATTTGTTGGAAGGGTGTTGGGAAAGTGAGGTGGAACTATAAAGGAAATCGCATACACTACCGTGTGACCATAGTGCGACCGTAGTGCGACCATTTCTCGAGTAGTATTCCAATTGAAAGGGGGCTGTCCTATTTGCCACGACGTCTTTCTGGAAGTTTTGGCCATAAATGAGAATGAAGTTACGAATTTGATAAATGTACTCAACCTCGTAATATCGATATAACCATATTCTTTGTAAGACTGTGTTTGAGACCTGAGATGTTGGTCAGAGAGGTGAACTTTGACAGAGTAAGTCAGAGAGTAGCAGTATCAGAGTGTTGGACAGTCTGGCAATGTACTTGAATGGAAAAGGTTGGAAGCTGGCCTGCTGTGGAGTGGAAGCAGCATTATTTAAGGATTTTTTTGTTGTTGTAATAATATACTTTGATGATAGATATTGAGCAAATGATATACATTAATGGAAGATAGGCAAAAGCCAACTTTTAAGGGAATTCAGTTTTTTATATTTGTAACCTTGTAGCTTCTCATTGTGAGAACATTGCATATGGTTGACGTTTGCTGTAGAAACTCTGTAATGAAGCATATGGTCAGTAGTAGGGCCAGGCCGTTTGTAGCACAGTTTATTAGTGCGGGTGGCCTACATGAGGGGCAGGTTTGCACTCAGGGGCAAACCTAGTATTCTCCTTTGATTGACAGGTACTTAACTGTAAATGTCGGCTTCCGTGGCCATTGTCACGGTCAATATAATTCTTCCGGGTTTGAGGCCGCATTGTCACCTGTAAAAGCGAATGTTGCAAGGCGCCTTCCTCAGGGTGTATTGCTGACTGACAATACTCCCTGAGGAAGGCGCCTTGCAGCAGTCGCCGAAACGTCGGAATTTTGCAGATGTGTATTGCTAACTGACAATACACCCTGAGGAAGGCGGTTTGCAACAGTCGCCGAAACGTCGGAATTTTGCAGATGTGTATTGCTAACTGACAATACACCCTGAGGAAGGCGGTTTGCAACAGTCGGCGAAATGTCGGAATTTTACAGATAACAATGTGGTCTCAAACCCAGAAGAATTTTATTGACCAAGTACTTAATCTATTGTTCTGCTCACCCCCTCCCCCCACCCCCGACTTCCCCCTTGCTGCTATAGGTACACTTTCAGGTCTGAGTTATTGGAATAGCTCCTCTCACTCTTATCAATTTGTAGTATCTTTCCCAGAACCGATCACGGTCCTCTGGTTTGGAACTGAGTGGAAGGCTTAAACCAGAGGCTCAGACGATTCTGCGGAGATCTGGGGTGCAAATTTCTCGACCTCCGCTATCGGGTGGAGAAATGTAGGGTCCCCCTGAATAGGTCAGGCGTGCATTACACACAGGAAGCGGCTACAAGAGTAGCGGAGTATGTGTAGAGTGCACATGTGGGTTTTTTAGGTTAGAGAATTCCCTCCCTAGGCCTGACAAGACGCCAGCTGAGACGCGACAAGGTAGCAGTAGGCAAAACACAACAGGGAAGCCAGCCGGTGTGGCGAGCGGTTCTAGGCGCTACAGTCTGGAACCACGCGACCGCTTCGGTCGCAGGTTCGAATCCTGCCTCGGGCATGGATGTGTGTGATGTCCTTAGGTTAGTTAGGTTTCAGTAGTTCTAAGTTCTAGGGGACTGATGTCCCATAGTGCTCAGAGCCATTTGAACCATTTGAACAACAGGGAATAACAATATTAATGTGCTAATAGTAAACTGCCGGAGCGTCTATAGAAAGGTCCCAGAACTACTCTCATTAATAAACGGTCACAATACCCACATTGCGCTAGGGATGGAAAGTTGGCTGAAACCAGACGTAAACAGTAATGAAATTCTAAACTCAGATTGGAATGTATACCGCGGAGACAGGCTGGACAATGAAGGGGGAGGCGTATTTATAGCGATAAAAAGTGCAATAGTATCGAAGGAAATTGACAGAGATCCGAAATGTGAAATAATTTGGGTGAAGGTCACGGTTAAAGCAGGCTCAAACATGGTAACTGGATGTCTTTCTAGGCCCCCTGGCTCAGCAGCTGTTGTGGCAGAGCACCTGAAGGAAAATTTGGAAAATATTTCGAGTAGATTTCCCGACCATGTTATAGTTCTGGGTGGAGATTTTAATTTATCAGATATAGACTGGGAGACTCAAACGTTTATAACGGGTGGCAGGGACAAAGAATCCAGTGAAATTTTTTTCAAGTACATTACTAGAAAACTACCTTGAGCAGTTAAACAGAGAACCGACTCGGGGCGATAACATAGTAGACCTTCTGGTGACTAACAGACCCGAACTATTTGAAACAGTTAATGCAGAACAGGGTATCAGCGATCACAAAGCGGTTACTGCATCGATGATTTCAGCCATAAATAGAAATATTAAAAAAGGTAGGAAGATTTTTCTGTTTAGCAAAAGTGACAAAAAGCAGATTTCAGAGTACTTGATGGCTCAACACAAAAGTTTTATCTGAAGTACAGTTAGTGTTGAAAATCGGTGGACAAAGTTCAAAACCATCGTACAATATGCATTAGATGAGTATGTTCCAAGCAAGATCGTAAGAGATGGAAAAGAGCCACAATGGTACAACAACCGAGTTAGAAAAGTGCTACAGAGGCAAAGGGAAGTTCACAGCAAACACAAACATAGCCAAAGCCTTGCAGACAAACAAAAATTATACGAAGCGAAATGTAGTGTGAGGAGGACTATGCGAGAGGCGTTCAATGAATTCGAAAATAAAGTTCAGTGTACTGACTTGGCAGAAAATCATAAGAAATTTTGGTCTTATGCCAAAGCAGTAGGTGGATCAAAACAAAATGCCCAGACACTCTGTGATCAAAATGGTACTGAAACAAAGGATGACAGACTAAAGGCCGAGATACTAAATGTCTTTTTCCGAAGCTGTTTCACGGAGGAAGTCTGGACTGTAGTTCCTTCTCTAGATTGTCGCACAGATGACAAAATGATAAATATCGAAATAGATGACAGAGGAATAGAGAAACAATTAAAATCGCTCAAAAGAGGAAAGGCCGCTGGACCTGATGGGATACCAGTTCGATTGTACACAGAGTACTTGAAGGAACTTGCCCTCTTCTTGCAGCAGTTTATCATAGGTCTCTAGAAGAGCGTAGCGTTCCAAAAGATTGGAAAAGGGCACAGGTCATCCCTGTTTTCAAGAAGGGACGTCTAATAGATATGCAGAACCTATATCTCTAATGTCGATCAGTTGTAGAATTTTGGAGCACGTATTATGTTCGAGCATAATGACTTTTCTGGAGACTAGAAATCTACTCTGTAGGAATCAGCATTGGTTTCGAAAAAGACTATCGTGTGAAACCCAGCTCGCGCTATTCGTCCACGAGACTCTGAGGGCCATACACACGGGTTCCCAGGTAGAGGCCGTGTTTCTTGGCTTCCGCAAGGCGTTTAATGAACAAAGTAAGAGCATATGGACTATCAGACCAATTGTGTGATTGGATTGAAGATTTCCTAGACAGCAGAACGCATCATGTCATTCTCAATGGAGAGAAGTCTGCCGAAGTAAGAGTGATTTCAGGTGTGCCGCAGGGGAGTGTCGTAGGACCGTTGCTATTCACAATATACACAAATGACCTTCTGGTTAACATCGGAAGTTCAGTGAGGCTTTTTGTGGATGATGCTGTAGTATATCGAGAGGCTGTAACAATGGAAAATTGTACTGAAATGCAGGAGGATCTGCAACGAATTGACGCGTGGTGCAGGGAATGGCAATTGAGTCTCAATGTAGACAAGTGTAATGTGCTGCGAATACATAGAAAGAAAGATCCTTTATCATTTAGCTACAATATAGCAGGTCAGCAACTGGAAGCAGTTAATTCCATAAATTGTCTGGGAGTAGGCATTAGGAGTGATTTAAAATGGAATGACCATATAAAATCAATGGTCGGTAAAGCAGATGCCAGACTGAGATTCATTGGAAGAATCCAAAGGAAATGCAGTCTGAAAACAAAGGAAGTAGGTTACAGTACACTTGTTCACCCACTGCTTGAATAGTGCTCACCGGTGTGGGACCTGTATCAGATGGAGTTGATAGAAGAGATAGAGATGATCCAACGGAGAGCAGCATGTATCGTTACAGGATCATTTAGTAATTGTGAAAACATTATGGAGATGATAGATAAACTCCAGTGGAAGACTCTGCAAGAGAGATGCTCACTAGCTCGGTACGGGCTTTTGTTGAAGTTTCGAGAACATACCTTCAGCGTGGAGTCAAGCAGTATATTGCTCCCTCCTATGTATATCTCGCGAAGAGACCATGAGGATAAGATCAAAGAGATTAGAGCCCACACAGAGGCATACAGACAATCTTTATTTTCACAAACAATACGAGACTGGAATAGAAGGGAGAACCAATAGAGGTACTCAAGGTACCCTCCACCACACACCGTCAGGTGACCTGCGGAGTATGGATTTAAATGTAGATGTAGACTACTTAATTAAATTGATCAATCAATAAACCTCTCACCCATTGGTAAATCCCCTCCCCTCCCCCTTCCCCAGAAAATGGTGGGAAGTTCAGGTACTAGCAGGACAATGCAACATACCAAGGCTACCTCCACTACCTTAAGTCATCTGACCACCACCCATTCCTAGGAATTGGCTGGAAAAGAATTCATTGTGTGCTGGATAGGATGGACATAAGCCTTTATTTTCAGTCTTTATTTAAACAATTAGAGGCAGTCCAGCCATCAAGCATTCACCCCGAGGTTCAGAGCCCAACTGACCTAGTACACAGTATAGCCGCCAGAGGGCGCTGTCGCACCTTCTATGACGTAATCCAAAATGGCGTCTTGTGGTGGAGAGGAAGGATCTCATAACAGGAAATTCAAGGGTATATTGTTTGTTTATAAAAAATTCAATTTGTGGGGGTTGGATTTCTCTTGTTCATCATCCTCTGCTGTTTGGAAACGTGTGGGTGTTGTAAAAGTAATTACATGGGGCAAACACGTTGCATCACCTAATGTTCGGCACTGTACTCTGGGTGTCTTAACCTAATGTTCGGCCCTTTGTCGGCACTTAACCTATAGTTCTATTAAGTGATTTTCCATATCACCCCCATTTCCTTAAACTATTGTATTGCCTTTGATACCAATTAGTTATGTCCTCCCATCATTTTCTGGTACATTTTTCGAATATCACATGCTTTTGAACGCCATTTCCTCCGCATTCGTCTTTTTCACCCACCCCCTTAAACTGTTGTCGACGGAAACGAAGCATGCTCCTGCAACATGAGGTAGTACAAAAGACAGTACGGGAACTGGGGGAGGACATGGATTTTGCTACTGCATTGTGGTGCTTCTCCAAACTACAAGCAGGTACTATAGATCCAAATCCCTGTGGGCCCATTCATGTCTATCATCCCAATATTTTATCATTGTTATTCCGTTCCATCCACCATAGAAAAATTACGAACTATAAAAGTTCCAGTAAGTTCATCCGATAGAGAACTTGATAAGATTTCTTCCACATCTCTCTCCCCCAAATACCGAAAACATATACCGCATGTGTGCCGGCATTGAGCACATGTGATGATACTATTAAATATATAGGTATTGATCGACTGCACAGAACAGTTTAATGTTTCATCACCTGTACTGTAGGAGCATGATAGTATCCTGCGAACTATACTGCAAGTCGCAAGAGACGCTCCCTGTGATCCTGCACCGTTGTTTGAAACATTGTTTTTTTTTCTGCTGTAACACACTTTGTACACTGCCAAACATTTTGTTTTTCCGCCACGACTTCGAGGTCTGTGTCATGTTATAAACTGACATTTACACACTCTGATCCACGGCCTCTCGCAGAAAACTAGACGTCGCACGGTGTAAATCATGTTGCTACTGCTGCTATTATAACACATCACACACAATGGATGCTTTTAAATAAAAGTCAGTTACAACATAAGGAAATTGGAAGAGTTTTGCAGCGTTGTGGGGAGTTCACAAACCATGGTACCAAGGTGATTCACGAGCTTTACATTTAAACTCATCTGTCACAGTGACAGAATAGCTGATGGCTCTGCATTCTGTTTCGACTTATCCTCCATATTGCACTCACGAGCGATCACTGTCTCGGTGCTAGCCTTCCCCAGAAGGTGTCGCCCCTCCACAAAACTCTTTCTTCTACTCGAACAAGCGCTGTCAGTCAATCATTATGTGATAAGCAACAGTGTGCCAGTGGATGGGATACAAAAGACATGGCCGATGTACTGAAATAATAAGCATCACAGTTTGTAGTGTAAACAATTTTAGCAGTTTCACAGTAATTTCAACGTCGACCAATGATGTAACAGCATGTTTCCGAATTTCAGTATCATACCCAAACCATCCCTTCTCTACTTTGCGAGTATCATTGCGAATGTGGATAGATGACTGTGCAGTATGTCCCTTCATTGTTAATACTCGGACACATACATCATCAAAGTATATCAGTGCTCTACATATTTCTAACATCTCGAGCATAGTGCTTAATTTACGATCTCTTTCTATGCTGATAGGAGTCTCAGAGCATTCTCGCAGTCTTGGGGTAAAATTGGAGACTAAAAGACCCCCCCCCCCCCACACTGTCATTGACCAACCCACCCTGCAGCACCGGTACCGATTCAATCTGCAGCCGACCAGAAGTAGACCGCTACATTCCACGTCTCGTGAATGAATGGAGCTTGCCGAGTCCTTGCCCATCCAACTGCACAAGATTTCTTCAGATGTGTTCATGTCAAGGAGGTTAGCACTCCTTATCGATGTATAGTAACATATTTCAAAGTGTTGTGATGTAATAGGAGATGGTTAAGAAGAACAAGAAACGGGTGATTTTTATGCGCGATGGAGCTCCAGCTGGATTGTGTCCGAAGCATTTTTACGTAATTCAACCAAGCTATCAATTTCAAAGTATTATTCTAGAGCCTAGGATCAGTACCTGGAAGGTATTGGTAAGAGAGAACGTAAACACACGCACTCCTAAGGCTACAACGTTCCGCACTTAAAACGGGCTATAAAGTTAGATAGCTTGAGTTTCAGACCTACCAGTCGTATGTAATGTTTGTTGTTCATGTGGTCTTCAGTCCTGAGACTGGTTTGATGCAGCTCTCCATGCTACTCTATCCTGTGCAAGCTTCTTCATCTCCCAGTACTTACTGCAACCTACATCCTTCTGAATCTGCTTAGTGTAATCACCTCTTGGTCTCCCTCTACGATTTTTACTCTCCACGCTGCCCTCCAGCGCTAAATTTGTGATCCCCTGATGCCTCAGAACAAGTCCTACCAACCGGTCCCTTCTTCTAGTCAAGTTGTGCCACAAACTTCTCTTCTCCCCAATCCTATTCAATACCTACTCATTAGTTATGTGATCTATCCATCTAATCTTCAGCATTCTTCTGTAGCACCACATTTCGAAAGCTTCTATTCTCTTCTTGTCCAAACTATTTATCGTCCATGTTTCACTTCCATACATGGCTACACTCCATACAAATACTTTCAGAAACGACTTCCAGACACTTAAATCTCTACTCGATGTTAAAAAATTTCTCTTCTTCAGAAACGCTTTCCTTGACATTGCCAGTCTACATTTTATATCCTCTCTACTTCGACCATCATCAGTTCTTTTGCTCCCAAATAGCAAAACTCCTTTACTACTTTAAATGCCTCATTTCCTAATCTAATTCCCTCAGCATCACCTGACTTAATTCGACTACATACCATTATCCTCCCCCTCATGAGCCATGGACCTTGCCGTTGGTGAGGACGCATGCGTGCCTCAGCGATACAGATGGCTGTACCGTAGGTGCAACCACAACGGAGGGGTATCTGTTGAGAGGCCAGACTACGTGTGGTTCCTGAAGAGGGACAGCAGCCTTTTCAGTAGTTGCAAGGGCAACAGTCTGGATGATTGACTGATCAGGCCTTGTAACAATAACCAAAACGGCCCTGCTGTGCTGGTACTGCGAACGGCTGAAAGCAAGGGGAAACTACGGCCGTAAATTTCCCGAGGGCATGCAGCTTTACTGTATGATTAAATGATGATGGCGTCCTCTTGGGTAAAATATTCCGGAGGTAAAATAGTCCCCCATTTGGATCTCCGGGCGGGGACTACTCAAGAGGATGTCGTTATCAGGAGAAAGAAAACTGGCGCTCTACGGACCGGAGCGTGGAATGTCAGATCACTTAATCGGGCAGGTAGGTTAGAAAATTTAAAAAGGGAAATGGATAGGTTAAAGTTAGATATAGTGGGAATTAGTGAAGTTCGGTGGCAGGAGGAACAAGACTTCTGGTCAGGTGCCTACAGGGTTACAAACACAAAATCAAATAGAGGTAATGCAGGAGTAGGTTTAATAATGAATAGGAAAATAGGAATGCGGGTAAGCTACTACAAACAGCATAGTGAACGCATTATTGTGGCCAAGATAGATACGAAGCCCACACCTACTACAGTAGTACAAGTTTATATGCCAACTAGCTCTGCAGATGACGAAGAAATTGAAGAAATGTATGATGAAATAAAAGAAATTATTCAGATAGTGAAGGATGACGAAAATTTAATAGTCATGGGTGACTGGAATTCGGTAGTAGGAAAAGGGAGAGAAGGAAACGTGGTAGCTGAATATGGATTGGGGCTATGAAATGAAAGAGGAAGCCGCCTGGTAGAATTTTGCACAGAGCACAACTAAATCATAGCTAATACTTGGTTTAAGAATCATGAAAGAAGGTTGTATACATGGAACAACCCTGAAGATATTAAAAGGTATCAGATAGATTATGTAATGGTAAGACAGAGATTTAGGAACCAGGTTTTAAATTGTAAGACATTTCCAGGGGCAGATGTGGATTCTGACCACAATCTATTGGTTATGACCTGTAGTTTAAAACTGAAGAAACTGCAAAAAGGTGGGAATTTAAGAAGACGGGACCTGGATGAACTGAAAGAACCAGAGGTTGTACAGAGTTTCAGGGAGAGCATAAGGGAACAATTAACAGGAATGGGGGAAGGAAATACAGTAGAAAAAGAATGGGTAGCTTTGAGGGATGAAGTAGTGAAGGCAGCAGAGGACCAAGTAGGTAAAAAGACGAGGCCTAGTAGAAATCCTTGGGTAACAGAAGAAATATTGAGTTGATGAAAGGAGAAAATATAAAAATGCAGTAAATGAAGCAGGCAAAAAGGAATAAAAACGTCTCAAAAATGAGATCGACAGGAAGTGCAAAATGGCTAAGCAGGGATGGCTAGAGGACAAATGTCAGGATGTAGAGGCTTATCTCACTAGGGGTAAGATAGATACTGCCTACAGGAAAATTAAAGAGACCTTTGGAGAAAAGAGAACCACTTGTGTGAACATCAAGAGCTCAGATGGAAACCCAGTTCTAAGCAAAGAAGGGAAAGCAGAAAGGTGGAAGGAGTATATAGAGGGTCTATACAAGGGCGATGTACTTGAGGACAATATTATGGAAATGGAAGAGGATGTAGATGAAGATGAAATGGGAGATACGATACTGAGTGAAGAGTTTGACAGAGTACTGAAAGATCTGAGTCGGAACAAGGCCCCCGGAGTAGACAACATTTCATTGGAACTACTGACAGCCTTGGGAGAGCCAGTCCTGACAAAACTCTACCATCTGGTGAGCAAGATGTATGAAACAGGCGAAATACCCTCAGACTTCAAGAAGAATATAATAATTCCAATCCCAAAGAAAGCAGATGTTGACAGATGCGAAAATTACCGAACAATCAGTTTAATAAGCCACAGCTGCAAAATACTAACACGAATTCTTTACAGACGAATGGAAAAACTAGTAGAAGCCGACCTCGGGGAAGATCAGTTTGGATTCCGTAGAAATACTGGAACACGTGAGGCAATACTGACCTTACGACTTATCTTAGAAGAAAGATTAAGGAAAGGCAAACCTACGTTTCTAGCATTTGTAGACTTAGAGAAAGCTTTTGACAATGTTGACTGGAATACTCTCTTTCAAATTCTAAAGGTGACAGGGGTAAAATACAGGGAGCGAAAGGCTATTTATAATTTGTACAGAAACGAGATGGCAGCTATAAGAGTCGAGGGACATGAAAGGGAAGCAGTTGTTGGGAAAGGAGTAGGACAGGGTTGTAGCCTCTCCCCGAAGTTATTCGATCTGTATATTGAGCAAGCAGTAAAGGAAACAAAAGAACGGAGTAGGTATTGAAATCCGTGGAGAAGAAATAAAAACTTTGAGTTTAGCCGATGACATTGTAATTCTGTCAGAGACTGCAAAGGACTTGGAAGAGCAGTTGAATGGAATGGATAGCGTCTTGAAAGGAGGATATAAGATGAACATCAAGAAAAGCAAAACAAGGATAATGCAATGCAGTCGAATTAAGTCGGGTGACGCTGAGGGAATTAGATTAGGCAATGAGACACTTAAAGTAGTAAAGGAGTTTTGCTATTTGGGGAGCAAAATAACTGATGATGGCGAAGTAGAGAGGATATAAAATGTAGGCTTGCAATGTACTGTAGCCATCCCTGCTTAGTCATTTTGCACTTCGTGTCGATCTCATTTTTGAGAAGTTTGTATTCCTTTTTGCCTGCTTCACTTACTGCATTTTTGTATTTTCTCCTTTCATCAATTAAATTCAGTATCTCTTCTGTTACCCAAGGATTTCTACTAGCCCTCGTCTTCTTACCTACTTGATCCTCTGCTGCCTTCACTATTTCATTCCTCAAAGCTACCCATTCTTCTTCTACTGTATTTCTTTCCCCCATTCCTGTCAATTGTTCCCTTATGCTCTCCCTGAAACTCTGTACAACCTCTAGTTCTTTCAGTTTATCCAGGTCCCATCTCCTTAAATTCTCACCTTTTTGCAGTTTCTTCAGTTTTAATCTACAGTTCATAACCAATAGATTGTGGTCAGAGTCCACATCTGACCCTGGAAATGTCTTACAATTTAAAACCTGGTTCCTAAATCTCTGTCTTACCACTATATATAATCTATCTGAAAACTTTTAGTATTTCCAAGGTTCTTCCATGTATACAACCTTCTTTCATGATTCTTGAACCAAGTGTTAGCTATGATTAAGTTATGCTGTGTGCAAAATTCTACCAGACGCTTTCTCTTTCAGTTCCTAACTCCAATCCATATTCACCTACTATGTTTCCTTCTCTCCCTTTTCATACTCTCGAATGCCAGTCACCCATGACTATTAAATTTTCGTCTCCCTTCACGACCTGAATAATTTCTTTTATCTCATCATACATTTCATCAATTTCTTCATCATCTGCAGAGCTAGTTGGTATATAAACTTGTACTACTGTAGTAGGCATGGGCTTCGTGTCTATCTTTGCTACAATAATGCGTTCACTATGCTGTTTATAGTAGCTTACCCGCACTCCTATTTTTTTATTCATTATTAAACCTACTCCTGCATTACCTCTATTTGATTTTGTATTTGTAACCCTGTATTCACCTGACCAAAAGTGTTGTTCCTCCTACCACCGAAATTCACTAATTTCCACTATATCTAACTTTAACCTATCCATTTCCCTTTTTAAATTTTTTAACCTACCTGCTCGATTAAGGGATCTGACATTCCACGCTCCGATCCGTAGAACGCCAGTTTTCTTTCTCCTCATAACGACGTCCTCTTGAGTAGTCCCCGCCCGGAGATCCAAATGGGGGACTATTTTACCCCCGGAATATTTTACCCAAGAGGACGCCATCATCATTTAACCATACAATAAAGCTGCATGCCCTCAGGAAAATTTAGGGCTGTAGTTCCCCCTCGCTTTCAGCCGTTCGCAGTACCAGCACAGCAAGGCCATTTTGGTTAGTGATACAGGGCCAGATCAGTCAATCATACAGACTGTTGCCCCTGCAACTACTGAAAAGGCTGCTGCCCTTCTTCAGGAACCACACGATTGTCTTTCCTCTCAACAGATAGCCCTCCGTTGTGGTTGCACCTACGGTACAGCCATCTGTATCGCTGAGGCACGCATGCCTCCTCACCAACGGCAAGGTACATGGTTCATGAGGGTGCTATGTAATTTAGCGCTGCTAATATTCTAATGTAACAGTGCATGACATAATCCTTATTCCCGGTTTCTCTACGATGAACTACACTACCGGCTATCAAAATTGCTGCACCAAGAAGAAATGCAGATGATAAACGGGTATTTATTGGACAAATATATTATACTAGAACTGACATGTGATTACATTTTCACACAATTTGGTGCATAGATCCTGAGAAATCAGTACCCAGAACAACCACCTCTGGCCGTAATAACGGCCTTGATACGCCTGGGCATTGAGTCAAACAGAGCATGGATGGCGTGTAAGGTACAGCTGCCCATGCAGCTTCAACATGATACCACAGTTAATCAAGAGTAGTGACTGGCGTATTGTGCCGAGCCAGTTGCTCTGCCACCATTGACCAGACGTTTTCAATTGGTGAGAGATCTGGAGAATGTGTTGGACAGGGCAGTAGTCGAACATTTTTTGTATCCATAATGGCCTGTACAGGATCTGCAACATGCGGTCGTGCATTATCCTGCTGAAATTTAGGGTTTTGCAGGGGTCGAGTGAAGGGTAGAGCCACGGGTCGTAACACATGTGAAATGTAACGTCCACTGTTCAAAGTGCCGTCAATACGAACATGAGATGACCGAGACGTATAACCAATGGCACCCCATACCATCACGCCGGGTGATATCCCAGTATGGCGACGACGAATACACGCTTCCAATGTGTGTTCACCGCGGTGTCGTCAAACACGGACGTGACCATCATAATGCTGTAAACAGAACCTGGAACCATCTGAAAAAATGACGTTTTGCCATTCGTGCACCCAGGTTCGTCGTTTAGTACACCGTCGCAGGCGATCCTGTCTGTGATGCAGTGTCAAGGGTAACCTCAGCCATTGTCTCCGAGCTGATAGTCCATGCTGCTGCAAACGTTGTCGAACTGTTCGTGCAGATGGTTGTTGTCTTGCAACCGTCCCCATCAGTTGACTCAGGGATCGAGACGTCACTGCACGATCCGTTACAGCCATGCTGATAAGATGCCTGTCATCTCAACTGCTAGTGATACGAGGCCGTTGGGATCCAGCACGGCGTTCCGTAGTACCCTCCTGAACCCACCGATTCCATATTCTGCTAATAGTACTTGGATCTCGACCAACGCGAGCAGCAAAGTCGCGATACGATAAACCGCAATCGCGATAGGCTACAATCCGACTTTTATTAAAGTCGGGAACGCGATGGTATGCATTTCTCTCCCTTACACGAGGCATCACAACTACGTTTCACCAGGCAACGCCGGTAAACTGCTGTTTGTTTATGAGAAATCGGTTGGAAACTTTCATGATGTCAGCACCTTGTAGGTGTCGCCACCGGCGCCAACCTTGTGTGAATGCTCTGAAAAGCTAATCATTTGCATATCACAGCATCTTCACATCTTCTTCCCGTCGGTTCAATTTCGCGTCTGTAGCACGTCATCTTCGTGGTGTAGAAATTTTAAAGGCCAGTAGTGTATATTATCTACCCGTAAAACGAAAACACTACTTCCTTAAACAGTCTCTCTGTGTGATATGAGCACAATACAGCTTACCTGAGATGTTAGCATCCACTGTTCACATCCGATCACGGTTCAGAAATTATACTGCACTCAAATCAGCCCTATATATAATAATAGTTAGTCATTCCTCCACTAACTCTGTAAACAGCATATCCGTCAGGTAAATGTATACATGGGAATTGCAGTGCTTCACAAGCACCTATCGCTAACTTAGTTATGAAGCTGAAGTCTCGATTTTACACCCAAGGTGCCATAGGGGGATAGAGTACATTGCATAAATCGTAGTTCGTTTAGAGGAAAGTGTCACATTTCATCACACATGAGATGATGCACAGGTTTAACGTCAACGATCGCTAGTAGATAGTGCTTTAAATCACAGATATAATAACTGCACTGGTTGTGTAAAATGCGTATATGTTGCAGTGTAACGTTGCTGTAGCTTATATTGTGGCATGACCAGTGAAAATGAGTGTGTGTCCTGTCGTGAGGGATGTGTAGATTCAGTGGATTGATAACCGTGAGGGTATGAGAGAGACTTTTATGTGGCAAATTATGTGCACTGTAGATACTGTGATTCGTTCCAGAACCACAGACATCAAGAGGAGACATTACCTGTACATCGATCGGTGTAGTTACACAGATAAATGGTAAATATGTTCCTGGTTCCCAATATTCTTGTTGAGTCTTGTATGTATTTGATGATCTGTAGACAACTTTTCTGGGGTTTAACTGCCAGTTCAATATGGCGATGTGTGCAAAATAGTTTTTGCGGCTGAAAGTGTCGTCTGCAGAAAACAATGGCTGACGGTGTTCCCACATCGGCAGCAGCAGCAGTTTGACATGTAAATTCGGTGACGGACAGGCTGTCCCATTAGAATTGCTAGGAAGAATGCACCCTGTGCTAGTCTGGGAAGCAATGGAACTTCTTTCTCGGTGCTAGACCCACATCGCAGCGATGTGTCATTGCACCAGCAATGGTGCCTTGGTGAATAGGTATTTCGACTGGAATTTCTTGTGTGTCATGTATGAAAGAGATGCCACCGCCTCGTGCTTGTGGGACCTGAACGGACACCTGTGCAGAGTCGGTGGAATTGTTGTTGGCCATCGAGTGGCGGGACGTCTTTTTTGTTAGCTATCTTTTCTTTAAACTATATTCCATCAATTTCACTGACCAATAGGATTCTGTGAATTTAAAAAAAACTACCCCATATTTTCTAAGAATATCGAATTAATTAATTTGCATAATTTTTTATATCAACATGGTGTTAGTGGGATAATAGTTAAGGGGAGGGTGTGTTTGAATGGGTGATATGGAGCAGAACAGCATGTGAAGTGCAGAACACTAGGTTCATTTGCATAATTTTAATGTAAAACACAGTACAATAGTTTAAGGGGATGGGTGACAAAGAAGAATGCGCCAGAAATGGCGTTCAAAAGCATGTGAAATTCGAAAAGTGTACCAGAAAATGGCGGGAAGACGTACCTAATTACTTAATTTGCTATAAAAGGCGATACAATAGTTTAAGGACATGGGGGTGGCATGGAAAATCATTTAATAGAACTATAGGTTAAGTGCTGACAAAGGGCCGAACATTAGGTTAAGACACCCAGAGTACAGTGCCGAACATTAGGTTATGCAACATGTTTGCCCCATGTAATTACTTCTTACAAGACCGACATGTTTCCAAACAGCAGAGAATGATGAGTAAGACAAATCCAACCCCCACAAACTGATTTTTTTTTATAAATAAACAATATACCCTTGAATTTCCTGTTATGAGATACATCCTCTCCACCACCAAACCACCATTTTGGATTATGTCACGGAAGGGATGACAGTGCCCGCTGGTGGCAGTACTGTGTACTAGGTCAGCTGGAATCTGGATCTTGGGGTGAACACACTTGACGGCGGTACTGCATCTAATTGTTTAAATAAAGACTGAAAGTAAAGACTATCCAGCACTCAGTGAGTTTTTTTCCAGCCAATTCCTAGGAAGAGGTGGCGATCAGATGACTTAGGTTAGTGGAGGTGGTCCAAGTGCCCCTTTTTCCCGCCATTTTCTTAGGTTAGTGGAGACAGTCATGATATGTTGCATAGTTTTTACGAACTTCCCACCATTTTCTGGGGGAAGTGAGGGGATTTACCAGTAAGTGAGAGGTTAATTAGGATAATTAACTGATCACTTCAATTAAGTAGTCAATCAAATTGATAAGAGTGAGAGGAGATAGTCCATTAACTCAGACCTAAAAGTGTACCTGTAGCAGCAAGGGGGATTGGGGGGGGGGAGGAGGTTGGGGAACAATAGGTTAAGCGCCTGTCAATCAAAAGGAAGGATCCTTGTAGCAGAACAATAGGTTAAGTACCTGTCAATCAAAGGAGAACAATAGGTTTGCCCCTTAGTACATACTAACCCCTGATGTAGCCAACCCGCACTAACAAACTGCGCTACATACGGCCTGGCCCTCCTGCTATGGTCTTGTCTTATAGTTGAAACAAGTGTTAAAGGGAGACAGTTGTACATAGGAGAGCTATTAAGAAATATGTTGGTAAATTGTCTAGTTGTGAGAACTCATGCAAAGGTGTATCGTTGTTATGGTTTAATGAAGCACAGTTAAACTTGACGCCTTTTTTTCTCATTTAGCAGTCGTTAAGATTAGATTCCCATTTTCATTTACTTTGATGAGTCTGCACACTCGCACTGCACATCACAAGTCTTGTACTGAGAAGCATTTTATGAAAATTGGTAAGATACTGCAAGTACCGCAAGTGCGGAAATGAAATTCCTTTTCTAACAGTCAAATCATTATTCCTAATAGTGACAAGCTGCAGAGCAGGCAAGTGTTCCGTGCGCACAGGTAGAACAACAAATTTAATTACTGTCAAAGTCCATGTCCACTGTAACGCACTCTTACAGTGATTGTCAGAGCGTATTTGTGAAAATAATATCATATCAAATGTTTTTTATTCCAGTATTTGATCATGTTAGGACATGGTGTAGAACAGATCTGAAGATGGTCGTCAAAGTAATTGATATTGTGATCAAAGACTGGAATAAAAAACATTTGACAGTATTGGATCACTGCTCATATTCGCGACTATGGCGCAGCTGGTGAATATTATATCAGTTCAGTGGCTTAATACCAGTGGAAGATTTCAGTAAAATGCTATCTTGTGAATTTTCAAGCAGTTTTATCAGAAAGTCAGATGCTTCAATTTTTATGTTCATTTGCTGTGTAATTACAGTAGCAGTTCTGGTACAGTAATTGTTTGCACGATTGAAGATAAACAAAAATGTTCAAATGTGTGTGAAATATTATGGGACTCAACTGCTAAGGTCATCAGTCCCTAAGCTTACACACTACTTGACCTAAATTATCCTAAGGACAAACACACACATCCATGCCCAAGGGAGGATTCGAACCTCCGCCGGGACCAGCCGCACAGTCCATGACTGCAGCGCCTTGGGATTAAAGATAAAGTTGAGCAATATTCAGGGTCAACATTTTAAACTGAGTCATTTTGTTTCTGTAGTCAGATAAATTTCATTGAAAACAGATTGCTTTCTCGCAGATTAATTGTTTGATGTATCGGCTAGGCTGGATTTCACACCGTGTAGCTTGAGCTCCACGTATTTCCGTTCAAAAATAATTTTTCGCATAGTTCTGTTGCCCAGTACTCAGATTTACATAGTTCGACATCAAACATAAGTTTTACACATTTCTCAGATACTAACTTGGCACTTACGAACCCGAGATAAAATATATTAGAAACTTTCACAGTGTCTGGAGTCTTTATCAAGTAGGCGGGACAGCAGATTGGACAAATTCAGAGACGCGCTGCAAGGTCGGATCGTAACAAGTCGGCTTAGCCCATGTTGTTGTTGTTGTTGTGGTCTTCAGTCCTGAGACTGGTTTGATGCAGCTCTCCATGCTGCTCTATCCTGTGCAAGTTTCTTCATCTCCCAGTACTTACTGCAGCCTACATCCTTCTGAATCTGCTTAATGTATTCATCTCTTGGTCTCCCTCTACGATTTTTACCCTCCACGCTGCCCTCCAATACTAAATTGGTGATCCCTCGATGTCTCAGAACATGTACTACCAACCGATCACTTCTTCTAGTCAAGTTGTGCCATAAACTCCTCTTCTCCCCAATTCTAGTCAATACCTCCTCATTAGTTATGTGATCTACCCATATAATCTTCAGCATTCTTCTGTAGCACCACATTTCGAAAGCTTCTATTCTCTTCTTGTCTAAACTATTTATCGTCCATGTTTCACTTCCGTACATGGCTACACCCCATACAAATACTTTCAGAAACGACTTCCTGACATTTAAATCTATACTCGATGGTACAAATTTTTCTTCTTCAGAAACGCTTTCCTTGCCATTGCCAGTCTACATTTTATATCCTCTCTACTTCGACCTCATCAGTTATTTTGCTCCCCTAATAGCAAAACTCCTTTACTACATTAAGTGTCTCATTTCCTAATCTAATTCCCTCAGCATCACCCGACTTAATTCGACTACATTCCATTATCCTTGTTTTGCTTTTGGTGATGTTCATCTTATACCTTCCTTTCAAGACACTGTCCATTCCGTTCAACTGCTCTTCCAAGTCCTTTGCCGTTACTGACAGAATTACAGTGTCATCGGCGAACCTCAAAGTTTTTATTTCTTCTCCATGAATTTTAATACCTACTCCGAACTTTTGTTTTGTTTTCTTTATTGTTTGCTCAATACACAGATTGAATAACACCGGGTATAGGCTACAACCCTGTCTCACTCCCTTCCCAACCACTGCTTCCTTTTCATACCCCTCTTAGCGCATACCAAATAATAACAAAAATGCTCGGGCAGCTTAAATGACAGTGTCTAGATGAAAGAGGGTGCAGTTCTCGGGAAACCGTGCTGGGTAAATTTAGAGAAACTGTCTTGAAAGAAGACTGTGCTACCGTTACACGGCCATCGTCGTATATCTAACCTAGGAATTATGAGAATAAGATCAGAGAGATAAGGATGCATACAAAGGAATATAGATAGACATATTCCGCCGCTCAGTACGCAAATAAAATAGCAAAGAAAATCGACTAATTGTTGTGAAGTACTTACGTCTGGGGCGTAGATCTCTAGATGAAGTAATGTCCTAAACAACTTCCCGTGACAGAGTCTAGCAGGGTGACAAATTTTTAAGAAGGCTGCACTTACACATTTACTGGTTAATATTTCTTATTATTTTCTTCAGACACCTTATGACTTGGCCTCAAGAAGTTCACCGTTTCTTGGTTAAGCAGTAGTGACTTGAAATCGAACTCAGGAGCGGGAACATTTAGACATCGGAGACAATGTAGTTGTAGATGACTCGGAAGTTTCCTTCGCCTTCTCTCGTTAGCGAGTCAACCGACAACGGGGAGAAATTGTGGGAGAACTGTTCCGTAAATTATGAACCACTATTCGCGAGCGCTTCGTGGGAGCTTCAGAACGCGTTTCCTTCGACACAATGAAAGCATCTGAGGCTGTAAAACTGAAAGTCGCGCAGTTAGCTGCGTTGTCGGCTGTACGCAGACGCTGCGTCTTCTGCAAGTTCTGTCCGCTTGCGCGGAGCTATAGAACTGATATCGAGATCATGAGCGGTGAATCTGTGCTTCTGAAGTAATGGTTCAGCAGAGAAGAAAGGAAGATTCCAGATGGAATAAAAAGGCCGGATAGAATAAAGAGGTGGCTACTTGTCGAAACATCGGACGGTCCTACCTATCAGCACGCTCTACTGCCGATGCTCGGTCTATCTAGGCATGACTAACGACTTGCCCTCATGACGTCACTTCTGCCGTGTCGTGTATCTGAGCTTGGGGATTGGGGGGGGGGGGGGGGGGAGGAAGAGCGGGAAGCGGAGGTAGGTGAGCCAATCAACCTCGTTTCGCTTCGGTAACGTCTCTGCAATTTTCTGCTGTTTCGATCGATTAAGCAGCTCTGTGGTTGTCTGCAGAAACTTAGCCAAAACCGGGCAAGATTCTAGAGTTAACATCTTTTGTTAAAATGTCTGAGTGCAGCGAAAACAATACTGCCTAGAAATTGCACAATGGGTTTTTGTCCGAATTTTCACACCCAAACGGAGAGTTGGAAATGGTCAGACGGCGTGTCAAATTGGCAGCGTGAGGTTCAATTTTGCAAAGGGAGATTAACTTGAAAGTAATCAGCATAATTAGTAATTTTAGGGAAAATTTTCATCCGAAGTTTCATAGCCAAATGATGAGTGGAAATTGGAGAAATCGGGTGTCAAATTAACCAATACGGAGTCTAGTTTTGCAAGAAAAGACTTAATTGCTTCAAAATAATCAGAATAGTTAAGAAAAACTTGTTTAGTGATATGAGCAAAAATTTTTGTACAAATTTTAGTCAAACGAAGAGTAGGAAATGGATAAATGACGTATAAAATTGACCAGCTTGGGGTCAATTTTTGCAAAAAAAAAAAAAAAAAAAAAAAAAAAGATTTAAATGCTACAATGTAACCAGGTAATTAAAAAAAAAACACAATCAGTGATTTTAGTTCGAGTTCTCATAGTTAAATGAATAGTGAAAAATGAGCAAATGGATTAAACCGACTAGCGTGAGGCCTAGTTCTGCAAAAAAGGAGGTAACTGCTTGAAAGTGATCAGGGTAATTGAAATACTTATTTAGTAATTTCAGGGAAAATTATAAAATGAATACGTGTTCGAATTTTCTTATCCATATGAGGAGTGGAAAATTGACAAATGGGGTATCAAATTAACCAGCATGAGGTCTAGTTCTGAAAAATTTGATTGTTTCAAAGTAATCACAGTGATTAAAAAACTTAATTAGTGATATGAGAGAAAGTGAAAATCCAATACATGATCAGAAGTATCCGGACACCTGTCTGAAAATGACTTACAAGTTCGTGGCGCCCTCCGTCGGTAACGCTGGAAACCAATATGGTGCTGGCTCACCTTTAGCCTTGATGACAGCTTCCACTCTGGCAGCTATACGTTCAATCAGGTGCTAGAAGGTTTCTTGGGCAATGGCAGCGCAGTTTTCACGGAGTGCCGCACTGAGGAGAGATGTAGATGTCGGTCGGTGAGGCCTGGCTACGAGGTCGGCGTTCCAAGAAATCCCAGAGGATTCAGGTCAGGACTCTGTGCAGGCCAGTCGATTACAGGGATGTTATTATCGTGTAATCACTCCGCCACAGTGCGTGCATTATGAACAAGTGCTCCATCGTGTTGAAAGAAGCAATCGCCATCCCCGAATTGCTCTTCAACAGTGGGAAGCAACAAGGTGCTTAAAACATCATTGTAGACCTGTGCTGTGATAGTGCCACGCAAAACAACAAGGGTTGCAAGCCCCCTCCATGAAAAACACGACCACACCATGAAATAAAACAACCCTTTTGTTTTATATTCCTGTTTTGAAAGTTCTGTAATTCCAATGGTATCTAATAAGTGATTTCGGTAATACTTTAAATCTCATAAAATTTATTACTCCATTTGGCTACTAGTAGGTCACGCTTGTCCAATATATGTTTGCAATATTTTGCATTTACAAATGAAACCATAATTAAGAAAATTTATGTTAGCAGTATTTTATATAATATATCCTATGTAAAAGTCTTTTCTATTGTATTCGCCAGTTTCAGCATAAAATAAGCAAGGTTTTGTGGATAGTTACTCATAAAAATGTTAAACTTTTAATTGTTAATTTAATAAATTTACACCGTAGTTTTGTTGACTTGATTGTTAACAAACGTATAAATAGGAGGAGCAGAAGACTCAAGAATGGAGATAGTTTTGAGACGCAACCACTGTGTCACACATCTGTGCAATAATTTAATTGTTGTAATACAGTATTATGACTATGTAGCCTGTTCTGTGGCGTGGGCTCCCACTAAGAAGAAATGATGCGGCTTGTCATAAAAACGACTTGGTACCTGGATTATTTAATGGAATTCACGTAACTTGATCCAGTTAGCAGATGAAATGGACCGAGGCAACGACTACTTCAGCCGCAGCAGCAGGAAGCAGATCACTCCGAGTTACACCGAACTAAGATACGTATAAGAAATCAACTGAACTATAAGTGTCACTGCAGAACTAATTACTAAAGTGTGTAATATTTTGGAAACTGTTCTAGCAGTAAACATTTGCATTTATCTCAAAGAAATTCTTTGAGTGGTGGAGGCCAATGTGATCAGTAAGAAACACCCCCATGATCACACGTTTTTTGATGTCTATGGAAAACAAGAATAACAACAAATTTTTGAGGTTTTTTGTTTAAATCCAATAATCTCTTTTCGATGTTGAAAATTTTCGCCCCAGCAAAATTTCACTGTCTTCCCCACGTAACGTAACAATAGTTGTTTCGTTACAACCATTACACCACCACCTCCGAATCTTACTGTTGGCAATACACACGTTTGCACATGGCGTTCACCGGGCATTCGCCATACCCATACCATGTCATGGGATCGCCACATTTTGTACCGTGATTCGTCACTCCACGCGACGTATTTTCCACTCTTCAGCCATCCAATGTTTATGCTCCTTACACCAAGCGAGGCGTCGTTTGGCCTTTACCGGCGTGATGTGTGGCTTATGAGCAGCCTCTCGACCATGAAATCCAAGTTTTCTCACATTCCGCCTAACTGTCATAGTACTTGCAGTGGATCCTGATGCAGTTTGGAATTCCTGTGTGATGGTCTGGATAGATGTCTGCCTATTACACATTTCGACCCTCTTCAACTATCGGCGGTATCTGTCAGTCAACAGACGAGGTCGGCCTGTGCGCTTTTGTGCTGTACGTGTCCCTTCACGTTTCAACTTCATTATCACGTCGGAAACAGTGGACCTAAGGATGTTTTGTTAGTGTGGAAATCTCGTGTACAGATGTATGAGACAAGTGACACCCAATCACCTGACCACGTTCAAAGTCCGTGTGTTTCGCGGAGCGCCCAATTCTGCTGTCTCACGATATTTAATGACTACTGAGGTCGCTGATATGGGGGACTTGGCAGTAGATGGCAGCACAATGCACTTAATATGAAAAACGTATGTTTTTGGAGGTGTCCGGATACTTTTGATCACATAGTGTATCTCTGGAACAGCTATGTAAATAAAGTGTCAAATAGTCCTAGCCACATTGCGCATAAAAAGTAACATTGGGGCAAAAATTATGAAATTCTTTATTTCATGTTGAAAAAATAAAATAAATGTGAAGTTATAGCTGAAACTGAAAGTTCTCTGCTTTCCCGTGATCTATAAACGCTTAACAATAATGGAATATCGATCAACATTTAAATATATGCTATTTCATGCTTTCTGAAAAAACTTGTAACTATAAAAAATTGAAAAAATAACGCTGAATTGTTTTGTGAAATGATATGTCTAAAAGAAAAAAAACAGATTATACAAACATTTGTTGTAGCTCATTTGCTGTACATGATTTCAAGCATCATTCAAATACGCTTCAATGATTATCTAATCCGTATCATTTCTTACTTTTAGACAAATAATGTCACAAAACATTTGACTGTTCTTGTTTTTCAGATTTTTTTGTATATGCTGTGAGCTTGAGAAGGTATCGTACCCAGAACTAAATTTGGGACGAAGAGCACAAAACGTGTTGAATGTCAAACGATTGATTAATACTTTGATCTAATTGTTTTTGAAGGAAGATTATTTTGATATCTAACATGTATCGCATACTTTGGCAAGCAAAGTGTATTTTTTTATGTTGATGATATGAACACGAATGTCACCTCTTCAGTTCAACGATTTGAAACTACATCTACATGTGATTAAATACAGCGTATTCACTGAATAGAAATTAGGAAATGAAAGTGGAAAAAGGTACGCAAAAGATATTTTTATTCATATACCGATAGTATATCCTCAAAATTAACGATCTGAAATAGAAAAAAGGCAGAACGATTTAGAAAATTATGTTCATTATTATCAAAATTAAGCAGCAAAAATACTACTGGTTAATACAGGGTTATAACAAATGATTGAAGCGATTTCACAGCTCTACAATAACTTTATTATTTGAGATATTTTCACAATGCTTTGCACACAAATACAAAAACTCAAAAAGTTTTTTTAGGCATTCACAAATGTTCGATATGTGCCCCTTTAGTGATTCGGCAGACATCAAGCCGATAATCAAGTTCCTCCCACACTCGGCGCAGCATGTCCCCATCAATGAGATCGAAAGCATCATTGATGCGAGCTCGCAGTTCTGGCACGTTTCTTGGTAGAGGAGGTTTAAACACTGAATCTTTCACATAACCCCACAGAAAGAAATCACATGGGGTTAAGTCGGGAGAGCGTGGAGGCCATGACATGAATTGCCGATCATGATCTCCACCACGACCGATCCATCGGTTTTCCAATCTCCTGTTTAAGAAATGCCGAACGTCATGATGGAAGTGCGGTGGAGCACCATCCTGTTGAAAGACAAAGTCGGCGCTGTCGGTCTCCAGTTGTGGCATGAGCCAATTTTCCAGCATGTCCAGATACACGTGTCCTGTAACGTTTTTCTCGCAGAAGAAAAAGGGGCCGTAAAGTTTAAACCGTGAGATTGCACAAAACACATTAACTTTTGGTGAATTGCGAATTAGCTGCACGAATGCGTGAGGATTCTCTACCGCCCAGATTCGCACATTGTGTCTGTTCACTTCACCATTAAGAAAAAGTGTTGCTTCATCATTGAAAACAAGTTTCGCACTGAACGCATCCTCTTCCATGAGCTGTTGCAACCGCGCCGAAAATTCAGAGCGTTTGACTTTGTCATCGGGTGTCAGGCCTTGTAGCAATTGTAAACGGTAAGGCTTCTGCTTTAGCCTTTTCCGTAAGATTTTCCAAACCGTCGGCTGTGGTACGTTTAGCTCCCTGCTTGCTTTATTCGTCGACTTCCGCGGGCTACGCGTGAAACTTGCCCGCACGCGTTCAACCGTTTCTTCGCTCACTGCAGGCCGACCCGTTGATTTCCCCTTACAGAGGCATCCAGAAGCTTTAAACTGCGCATACCATCGCCGAATGGAGTTAGCAGTTGGCGGATCTTTGTTGAACTTCGTCCTGAAGTGTCGTTGCACTGTTATGACTGACTGATGTGAGTGCATTTCAAGCACGACATACGCTTTCTCGGCTCCTGTCGCCATTTTGTCTCACCGCGCTCTCGAGCGCTCTGGCGGCAGAAACCTGAAGTGCGGCTTCAGCCGAACAAAACTTTATGAGTTTTTCTACGTATCTGTAGTGTGTCGTGACCATATGTCAATGAATGGAGCTACAGTGAATTTATGAAATCGCTTCAATCATTTGTAACAGCCGTGTACTTCTGGAAGTGAAGAAACAGGAAATGAAGTTTAAAAGGGCGTAGTGAACTGTGGTGCCACCTACAACACGTTGTCTATGTACAAAACTTTGCCTTTGATCATGTTAATGGATTCGTTACGTTTCTCCGTGCCATCTGTGTTTCTAAAATTTAACTGGCATAATTAAAGTTTAATTTAAACGTGTTTGGAAAGCAATTTTCTTGTTGGTTTTTCGGTAAAGGGCAGCCAGGGCCAGCACCGGACGAGGCGAATGCAGGACGCCTCCCAAAACGATCGCTGACTGTCAGGGAGAGGCAGCTGTCAGCAGCCTGGGACTGATACGAGACAGTCCTTATATCCCCGGTTTGGTGCATTTTTGTGCAGCCACGCCGACTGCACTGCTCAGTGCGTAATCCAATGACTGCAACACGGAGATTGAGAAGGCCACAGTTCGTGGAGAGTACACATTCTCGACTTTGATATTTCGCGTATTTTTTTCCGTTCTATCACAAAAAATAGTTTTTTCTTCTTTTAAGAACATTTGCATCAATACTCTTAAATCACTTGACTGTGTGTGACGGAGATTACTTCTGACACCACTAACAGACCCCTTCTCTGCTCAATTCGCGAATGGCGCGCGGGAAGAAAAATTGTCGGCAAGCCTATATATCAGCTCTAATTTCTCGAATTTTTCTCGTTGTGGTCATTTCGCGAAGCGTGTATGAGGGGAAGTACTGCGTTGCCTGAAAACCTCTGTGATGCACATCACCTCTCTTGTAGCGCCTGCCAATGGAGTTTGTTGAGCACCCCCGTAACGCCCTCATGTCTGCTGGATAATCTCGTCGTGAAATGCAACTCTCCCGGTTGGATATTCTCTATCTTTTGTGTCAGTTCTACCTGGTAACTATCACGTATTGATGAACGATACGCAAGGATCGGTCGAACAAGTATATGTTAAGCCACTTCTGCAGTGGATGAATTACTTCCTATGAATCTCAGTCTCGAATTTACTTTTCCTACTACTTGTTTTACGTGGTCATTACAATTAAGACCGCTCCGCGTACACACTTCTAGATGTTTTACGGTGATCGCTTTTTTCTAGCAATTTGCCATCAATAGTGTAGTGGTACAGAACTGGATTTCTTTTAGCATGTATGCGCACTATATTACGTTTATCTACGTTCTGACAATAACTGCGACATTCAACAATCCTCCGTAGGTCCATCTGCAAATCGTTATTGTCTTGTGGCATTGCTACCTTCTTACAAACATTTTTATATATTTCTTTGTTCTTCACAATTACAGCATATTATCAAAAAAACTAAAATAGGTCATACAAATTTCATATATATATATAGGGTGAGTCACCTAACATTACCGCTGGGTATATTTCGTAAATCACGTCAAATACTGACGAATCAATTCCACAGACCTAACGTGAGGAGAGAGGATAGTGTAATTGGTTAATACAAACCATAAAAAAATGCACGGAAGTATGTTTTTTAACACAAACCTACGTTTTTTAAAATGGAACTCCGTTAGTTTTGTTAGCACATCTGAACATATAAACAAATACGTAATCAATGCCGTTTGTTGCATTGTAAAATGTTAATTACATCCGGAGATATTGTAACCTAAAGTTGACGCTTGAATACCACTCCTCCGCTGTTCGATCGTGTGTATCGGAGAGCACCGAATTACGTAGGGATCCAAAGGGAACGGTGATGGACCTTAGGTACAGAAGAGACTGGAACAGCACATTACGTCCACATGCTAACACTTTTTTATTGGTCTTTTTCACTGACGCACATGTACACTACCATGAGGGGTAAGGTACACGTACACACGTGCTTTCCGTTTTCAGTTACGGAGTGGAATAGAGTGTGTCCCGACATGTCAGGCCAATAGATGTTCAATGTGGTGGCCATCATTTGCTGCACACAATTGCAATCTCTGGCGTAATGAATGTCGTACACGCCGCAGTACATCTGGTGTAATGTCGAATGGTTCAAATGGCTCTGAGCACTATGGGACTTAACATCTGAGGTCTTCAGTCCCCTAGAACTTAGAACTAATCAAACCTAACTAACCTAAGGACATCACACACATCCATGCCCGAGACAGGATTCGAACCTGCGACCGTAGCGGTCGCGCGGTTCCAGACTGTAGCGCCTAGAACCGCTCGGCCACTCCGGCCGGCTGGTGTAATGTCGCCGCAGGCTGCCACAATACGTTGTTTCATATCCTCTGCCGTTGTAGGCACATCACGGTACACATTCTCCTTTAACGTACCCCACAGAAAGAAGTCCAGTGGTGTAATAAGATCAGGAGAACGGACTGGCCAATTTATGCGTCCTCCACGTCATGGTAATGTACATGTGCGTCAGTGAAAAAGACCAATAAAAAGGTGTTAGCATGTGGACGTAATGTGCTGTTCCAGTCTCTTTTGTACCTAAGGTCCATCACCGTTCCCTTTGGATCCCTATGTAATTCGGTGCTCTCCGATACACACGATCGAACAGCGGAGGAGTAGTACTCAAGCGTCAACTTTAGGTTACAATATCTCCGGATGTAATTAAAATTTTACAATGCAACAAACGGCACTGATTACGTATTTGTTTATATGTTCAGATGTGCTAACAAAAGTAACGTGGTTCCATTTTAAAAATAGTAGGTTTGTGTTAAAAAACATACTTCCGTGGATTTTTGTATGGTTTGTATTAAACAGTTACACTATCCTCTCTCCTCACGTTCGGTCTGTGGAATCGGTTCGTCAGTATTTGATGTGGTTTACGAAATATATCCAGCGGTAACGTTAGGTGACTCACCCTGTATATATAGAGTGGGGCCGGCCGCGGTGGTCTAGCGGTTCTAGGCGCTCAGTCCGGAGCCGTGCGACTGCTACGGTCGCAGGTTCGAATCCTGCCTCGGGCATGGATGTGTGTGATGTCCTTAGGTTAGTTAGGTTTAAGTAGTTCTAGGTTCTAGGGGACTGATGACCATAGATGTTAACTCCCATAGTGCTCAGAGCCATTTTATATAGGGTGGTCCATTGATAGTGACCGGGCCAAATATCTCACGAAATAAGCATCAAACGAAAAAACTACAAAGAAAGAAACTCGTCTAGCTACTCGTCTAGCTTGAAGGGGGAAACCAGGTGGCGCTATGGTTGGCCCGCTAGAGGACGAAAAAAGTGGTCCAACAAAACATTCATATTTCTTTACGTACTACACGAATTGTAATAAAAATGGGGGTTCCTATTAAAAAAAACGCAGTTGATACCCGTTTGCCCTATGGCAGCGCCATCTAGTGGGCCAACCATAGCGCCATCTGGTTTCCCACTTCAAGCTAGACAAGTTTCGTTCTTTGTAGTTTTTTCGTTTGACGCTTATTTTGTGAGATATTTGGCGCGGTAACGATCAATGGACCACCCTGTATATGTATATATATATATATGGTATTTCTGATAATCTTTTTCATACCACAACTACTTCTACTAATACAAAACTGCTATAATCCTTTAACCAATTACCCAATTACTAAGTCTACTTTTAGCACGGCAGACTCTATTCTCGATTTTTCTTTATTCATTTTTGTGCACTTAACCCTCAGATGGTTGATTCCGCTACTGGATCCGCCCTAATTCTCGCCCTGTCAACAGCCGTTGTCTGCGGGATTCGTTGAGCTTCGGGCAGCACGTCAGCAGCGCTTCCACTGTAACAAGTTGTTCCACCAATCACTGTTACGCCTTAAAGTCCACACTTCCGTCATCACTTCCACCAACGCAATGTAGATTTTTGAGAAATCATTTCATTCTGTGGCAACGGCTTTGCCGCAATGGACACACCAGTTCCCGCCAGATCACAGAAGTTAATCGCTGTCCGGCATGGCCTGCTCTTGGATGGGTGACCATCCGGGCCGCCATGCGCTGTTGCCATTTTTCGGGGTGCACTCAGCCTCGTGATGCCGATTGAGGAGCTACTATACCGAATAGTAGCGGCTTCGGTCACAAAAAACCACCATCACGACCAGAAGAGCGGTGTGCTGACTACGCGCCCCTCCTATCTGCATCCTCAGCTGAGGATGACACGGCGGTCGGATGGTCCCGATGGGCCACTTGTGGCCTGAAGACGGAGTGCTTTTCATTCTGTGGTTGCCGACATCAGTTACCTTCTCTCTATCTGCAGAATATGTTGTCTAAACGGGAGGCAGCGTGCTGACTTCCGTTTGAATGCCTTGTGAAGTCTTCCTTGGCCTTCCTGGATACTGCGGCTGCAGTACTGGCCAAGATACGTCAGATCGACTCGCTCCTTAGTGCTGCTTTGGGATCCAGCATCCTTAATACCTGACGGCCATTACCCGCCTCATCTTCATCGATATGGGCTTTCGGAGCCGAAGGCCCATTCGTGTACCTTTGATGACTGCACGACACAAAGCTTTACTCCTCGCCTGGGCCCGTCAACACCGACGTTGGACTATTAATGACTGGAGAGTCTCGTTTCAATCTGCATTGAGCAAATGGACGTGTACACGTATGGAGGCAACCTCATGAATCCACGGACCCTGAATGTCACCAGGGATCTGTTCAAGCTGGTGGAGACTCTGTAATGGTGTGCGGCGTGTGCATCTGGAGTGATAAGGGCCCCTGGAAAATGAAATGATCGTTTTGCATTGTTGGCTGGGAAGTCCGAGTCGGGTTCGGCTGCCAAGTGCAAGTCATAGTTTAGTCGACGCCACATTGGGGGACTTGCGGCCGGGGATGATGATGAAATGATGAGGACAGCACAACACCCAGTCCCCGAGCGGAGAAAATCTCCAACCCGGCAGGGAAGCCGGCCGCTGTGACCGATCGGTTCTAGGCGCTTCAGTTCGGAACCGCGCTGCTGCTACGGTCGCAGGTTCGAATCCTGCCTCGGGCATGGATGTGTGTGATGTCCATAGGTTAGTTAGATTTAAGTAGTTCTAAGTCTAGGGGACTGATGACCTCAGATGTTAAGTCCCATAGTGCTTAGAGCCATTTGAACCGGCCGGGAATCGAATCGGGGCCCAGTGCTTTGGAGGCAAGCACGTTACCACCCAACCAAGCAAGCGGACAGGAAACCCCTGATACGTCTGGATATGACCCTGACAGGTGTCGCGTACGTAAGCATCCAGTCTGCATCCATTCGTGTCCATTGTGCATTCCGATGGACTTGGGCAATTCCAGCAGGGCAATTCGGCACGCCACAAGTCCAGAATTGCTATAGAGTGGCTCCAGGAGCAGAGTTTCCGCTGGCCACCAGATTCCTCAGACATTATTGAGCATATCTGGGATGCCTTGCAACGTGCTGTTCATAAGAAATCTTAACCCCCACGTACTGTTACGGATTTATAGATAGCCCGGCAGGACTCATGGTGTCAGTTCCCCCCCAGCACTACTTCAGATATTGGTCGAGTCCGTGTCACGTCGTGTTGCAGCACTTCTGCGTGTTCGGCGGGGGGGGGGGGGGGGGGCTACATGATATTAGGCAGGTGAACTAGTTTCGATGGTTCTTCAGTGTACTTTTTCTGCTTGCTTCCTGTATCTGATGTTCAAAGTTTCGTTCGTTCGGAAATATTGCTAGATATCTCGTTACTGCGGTTTTTCTAAACGTATCTTTATTTAATTTTATTTTGGGGTTTCTTGCTACGTTCCCTTCCAACACGAGGTTCGTTGATTTGTGAGGTGCTAGTGACAATTTAACACTTCTACAACAGCGCTCAAGTTCGTGGAGCTACTGGACCGCTTACGTTGCCGCTGTCCTGTAACTTCTGTAGTATGGGCTTCAGTGTTACATCCAAAAACTCTGGACAACACACGGATCGTTGCGGACAGCCTTTTATTATTTCGTTATTTTATTTCCTGGGCATAGTAAAGAATAACCTCTCAGTGAGTTATACAGCCGTTCTGGACCTTCCAACTCTCTTAGGCGATCAAAGAAAGACGGCCACCATAGATTATCGAAAGCGGCAGCAATACAGATCATCATCGCTAGAGCGGACGTAGAAGATCTGTAGCTAGCGAGATGGCCCTATTAATTGCGACTTCGGTTTAGTTGCCTCTTCTAAACCCTTACTGCTGAAGGCTTATCCTTATCATCAGTCTATGATCTTGTAGTCTCGTGCATAATACGTTTTCAGATACCTTGCCGAGAACATTCGAAAGACAAACTGATTTTAGGAGCTGGGTATCATCGGAGTGTTCAGAATGAGATTTTCACTCTGCAGCGGAGTGTGCGATAATATGAAACTTCCTGGCAGATTAAAACTGTGTGCCCGACCGAGACTCGAACTCGGGACCTTTGCCTTTCGCGGGCAAGTGCTCTACCATCTGAGCTATCGAAGCACGACTCACGCCCGGTACTCACAGCTTCGCAGGAGAGCTTCTGTAAAGTTTGGAAGGCAGGAGACGAGATACTGGCAGAAGTAAAGCTGTGAGTACTGGGCGTGAGTCGTGCTTCGGTAGCTCGGATGGTAGAGCACTTGCCCGCGAAAGGTAAAGGTCCCGAGTTCGAGTCTCGGTCGGGCACACAGTTTTAATCTGCCAGGAAGTTTCATCTGAGTGTTGTCTTGCCCTTTACTAATTATCACCACTTTAGCATTCAACCGACGCTGATCTTCTATCTTGTCTTCTTCTCAGTCGTCGGGAAGCAGTGTTTCCATTAAAAGGGCAGCTGGCTGTTCCCAGCTTTCTGTTGCCGTCCCATCATTCCTTCCGAGCGTTGGTGATCGTATTTTCTCGCAGACTATTTCGTATGGTGTACCCCGGAAACCGGTTTCTAAGTTAGCCTCCACAAATTACTTCCATCGTTCCATTTTTGCTTTCCATAAGTTTTCCTTAAACGTTGTTTAACGCATTTGTATCTATGCAATGTTCGGACTCTTTCTTCTTAGGTCGTGCTGCTCTGGTATAGCTTAATGGCTCTTCTTGTTTCGCATCTTAATTTCTGCAGCGCCTCGGTCATGAAGCAAGGTACACCTCTAGAATGACCTATGTTGACAGATATCGATGCCTCCATTGCTTTATGTATAGCCACTGTTAGTTCTTGCGCTTTAACATCTACATTATTGCGCAGCGATTGACTTCTCAGACACTGAAGCAAGCTTCTTAGTTCTTCCCAGTCACTCTCCTTGACGTACTTGGAACTTATGCGCACATACGTCTTCCAATTCTATTTCAAGTTATGCAACCGTCCACTGCTTTCCTTGAAATCACTGTAATCTATGTCGCGCGCAGTTTGATGTGCATAACGTAATAGGCCACTATCATGCATATCCTGTAATTGTATCGAGCGTCCTTGAAACGCGCAAACATCAGTTTTTGCGACAAGTGCGCCTCGTCCTCCCTTGAATATCTGTAGTTTTTCTAATGCACTACACGGTCATATTGCTGCGGACTTACTCCAAATCTGATCATAATCGTTTTCTTCATTATGCTGCACATGGTCTTCCATGTACGTAATTATGTTTACTACTCGCTCCTTGGACAACAATTGTTCTTTACTACGTTTCAGTGGAGCCGGGATTTGTGGCTCGCTGTCGGACAAGACTGATGAACTAAATGGCTCGACACCTACTTCAATATCACATTCACTTGTTAAGCACGTATCGGCGTCACTGTACACCTCGTTTACGTTGTCCGCGCAGTCGACCGTATACACCTCACGTTCCAATGCCCCATCTTGCAGAAATAATGATACGTGATATTTCATCTGCCACTCCTTTCTCACTCTGCGAAATTCCTCGGTTTCTTTTCTTTGCTTTGTTACCGTTTCCATTGCTCTGCTTTGTACCAGCAGCACAGGCATCATAGCACATTTCTACTCGTCGACTAAGCATTTCAACTACGCTCCGAAGCCCCATGCTGTGGTCACCGTTGGATACCTCCAGTTCCACTACCTGTTGTCATTTTCAGCCAATATTGTGGTTGCATGGCAGACAATATTTGGAGCGTCAAATCCCGTAAACAACATTGATCCTTTGGGACCTCGCACGCAAGGGTTTCCTTCTCAGATAACCTGCAGTTTGTATCCTGACACTCTTGCTAAGCAAAAATTTTTCTTCTTTTCTCGACATTCCTTACAATACCCATAATCATAGATGCTATCACAGCCTTATGACCACTAACTGGTTCTCTTACTATCTGCTCGAAATAATTTTCTGACGAGACATTCACAATAATGTCTCTGGCACCAGTTTTGATAGCATGTCTCTCTCAATCTTTATCTGGAAAGCAGAAGTCACTTGCGTAACAGCATAATCAGAAAACTAATTCATGACATTCTGCAAGTCGTGTGTGAAGCGCTCTACAACTACAGCAGGTGGTCTGTAAAAGCATCTGATTACTATTTTTTACCAACTTCTGATGTTTACGTCTGTCCGGATTAATTGACATTACGAAGCTGTGATAAACTCTCCAGTAGCGTAGCACTGAGTGTTCAAAGATTGATAACCACCTTATCACATCCAGTGTCATGTTGCACATCTGCTGTCAGGTTATACAAGTAGGCTCCTTGGTGCCCCCAGCCTCTCTCTCCCAGGAAACCACCAGGAATTGATCAAGGTCATCCAGGGAAATCACCCGACCAATTCTGCTAGTTATGTTCTAGGTCATGACGTAACTGTACAGCCATCACGTGACATAAAATTGGTGGAAATCCCCTTCCAGCCATTAGGGTTAAGCACCCCTTCCTTATCCCATTCCTCCCAAGCCCCACATACCCACGCCTTCCTCGTGGACCAATGAGAACCACGGATATCCCTCTTCCCCCTTTCCCTTCCCATATTCATCGTAACTGGGACACTTGAGTTGGAGGGGTCATTATGAAGCTGAGTGGAGTAGGGAACGGTTGTAAGATGTGTCTATATGTTTACAACAAATTACATTAAGTCACATCTCTTGAGGTCTATTTGTTAAAAACATTATTACCTCATCTGAGACACAGCGGAAACCACACCCTGGCAAATATGTAAGTACACTCATTTTTACGTATCATACACTCCTGGAAATTGAAATAAGAACACCGTGAATTCATTGTCCCAGGAAGGGGAAACTTTATTGACACATTCCTGGGGTCAGATACATCACATGATCACACTGACAGAACCACAGGCACATAGATACAGGCAACAGAGCATGCACAATGTCGGCACTTGTACAGTGTATATCCACCTTTCGCAGCAATGCAGGCTGCTATTCTCCCATGGAGACGATCGTAGAGATGCTGGATGTAGTCCTGTGGAACGGCTTCACATGCCATTTCCACCTGGCGCCTCAGTTGGACCAGCGTTCGTGCTGGACGTGCAGACCGCGTGAGACGACGCTTCATCCAGTCCCAAACATGCTCAATGGGGGACAGATCCGGAGATCTTGCTGGCCAGGGTAGTTGACTTACACCTTGTAGAGCACGTTGGGTGGCACGGGATACATGCGGACGTGCATTGTCCTGTTGGAACAGCAAGTTCCCTTGCCGGTCTAGGAATGGTAGAACGATGGGTTCGATGACGGTTTGGATGTACCGTGCACTATTCAGTGTCCCCTCGACGATCACCAGTGGTGTACGGCCAGTGTAGGAGATCGCTCCCCACACCATGATGCCGGGTGTTGGCCCTGTGTGCCTCGGTCGTATGCAGTCCTGATTGTGGCGCTCACCTGCACGGCGCCAAACACGCATACGACCATCATTGGCACCAAGGCAGAAGCGACTCTCATCGCTGAAGACGACACGTCTCCATTCGTCCCTCCATTCACGCCTATCGCGACACCACTGGAGGCGGGCTGCACGATGTTGGGGCGTGAGCGGAAGACGGCCTAACGGTGTGCGGAACCGTAGCCCAGCTTCATGGAGACGGTTGCGAATGGTCCTCGCCGATACCCCAGGAGCAACAGTGTCCCTAATTTGCTGGGAAGTGGCGGTGCGGTCCCCTACGGCACTGCGTAGGATCCTACGGTCTTGGCGTGCATCCATGCGTCGCTGCGGTCCGGTCCCAGGTCGACGGGCACGTACACCTTCCGCCGACCACTGGCGACAACATCGATGTACTGTGGAGACCTCACGCGCCACGTGTTGAGCAATTCGGCGGTACGTCCACCCGGCCTCCCGCATGCCCACTATACGCCCTCGCTCAAAGTCCGTCAACCGCACATACGGTTCACGTCCACGCTGTCGCGGCATGCTACCAGTGTTAAAGACTGCGATGGAGCTCCGTATGCCAGGGCAAACTGGCTGACACTGACGGCGGCGGTGCACAAATGCTGCGCAGCTAGCGCCATTCGACGGCCAACACCGCGGTTCCTGGTGTGTTCGCTGTGTCGTGCGTGTGATCATTGCTTGTACAGCCCTCTCGCAGTGTCCGGAGCAAGTATGGTGGGTCTGACACACCGGTGTCAATGTGTTCTTTTTTCCATTTCCAGGAGTGTACTATATTTTTTGTAGTCTCCAAAATTTTACACATTTGCTTATTTTTTCTATTTTAGAACTGGAGACACTCTGAGGTGTAGGGAGAGGTTGTAGGCTGGGTCTTTGCGTTTCTAACAAGTTAAATCACTGGCGTTCTGTTTGTAAAAAGCATTTTAGTATTACGTGGCGTCGGATGCTGTGGACGTGCCGTTCTAGGCGCTTCAGTCCGGAACCGCGCTGCTGCTACTGTCGCAGGTTCGAATCCTGCCTCGGGATTGGATGTATGTGATGTCCTTAGGTTAGTTAGGTTGACGTATTTCTAAATCTAGGGCACTGATGACCTCAGATGTTAAGTCCCATAGTGCTCAGAGCCATTTATTACGTGGCACCAGCGGGGGCCACACTGAAGCCGATATGTAAGGACTCTCAGTATTTCTTATTTCCCATATTTTACGTCTTTTTCGCCAGTTTCGTATTTTCCACAATTTTACATATTTTGTCCAGTAAAGTAAGTTCCACCCCACTGTTACCGCCGTCGCGTCTACGTCATGATGCTCTCACGCTGTCACAATGCAGAATGTGGCTGAATTAGATGTCACCTCCCTAAGACCATCTTTTGTAACTGGGACACCTGAGTCGGCACAATAGGAATAGGCTGTAGACTATGTCTATCTATTTGTTAATAACGGATTACTGTTTCGTGTCGCTAATAGACACCATACCCAGACTTGTAATTACTCTCACTTTTCCACACTTTTGCGCTTTTTTCCCCTACTGCTCGAGTTACGCGGATATCACCATCGCGTTGTGGCGCGTAACAAAGTCTTATCGCATCGCGTCGTGTCACGTAGCGTCACGACTTCGCGTCACGACGTCCCATCACGTCGACTTGACGTCACGATGCTCTAAGATATTACCCCGGTTTTGTATCATTGCTAATCCACCACTCCATTACTAGTGTGTGTACGAGGTGCGACAATAAAGTAATGAGACTGATGTGAAAAAAAATGTTGCTTACCGTTTTAGTCAAGTTTAGTGTTGTCTCCTTCACAGTAACTACCTTCTGATCGCACACACTTTTTCCAGCGCTTCTGCCATTGATGGTAACATTTCTGGAACTCATCTTCTGTAATATCGTCCCTCGTCACAGCTTTTTGGACAACTTGTGTTTGAAAATGGTGTCCCTTGAGCACCGTTTTGACTCTTGGAAATAGAAAAAAGTCGTACGGAGCGATATCTAGTGAATAAGGTGGCTGTGGTTTGCTCTAACAGACGGCTGCCACATTTTCCCGTGTTTCTCGCTGTTGTGGTGTGAGATTTTTGGTGACCATTTTTGCACAAATCTTTCTCATACCAAGGTCTTCATTTATTATCAGACGAATTGTTTCTCGATTGATGTTCAGTTCTTCTGCAATCATTTTCACGGATAATCATCGATCAGATCGTACGAGTTCACACTCCCTGGTCAGGTTGACATCCTTCTTTGAGGTTGATGGTCGTCCTCTGCGGTCTTCAACATTCGTTCTGCCTTCACTAAACATTCTATGCCAAAGAAAAACTTGAGCTCTTGACATAACCTCCTCTCCAAAAGCCTTCTGAAGCTTACCGTAAGTTGTCGTCGCCTTTTCACCCAATTTAACGCAAAAAGGAATGGCATACCGTTGCGCAATATTATGCGGTTCCATTTCCGTGACGAGGGACACTAACACGTGTTATTACAGCACAACTCACGACTGAGCAGTTGCATCGATGTGCCGCTTGGACTAGAAGCAGCTTATAGGCCAAGGTCAAAGATATTGTGCATACGCAATCCTGCAGGGTTGCCACATCTTGCAAAGAAAATCAGTCTCATTACTTTATTGTCGCACATCGTATGTGTGCGTACATGCATGCTCGTGTGTGTGTGTGTGTGTGTGTGTGTGTGTGTGTGTTTGTTCGTGTGTCGTTATAGTTTTGTTTTAGAAACGAACACATTGGTAGGAATAGAGACGTCATGTTGATAGTGTCATAGAGAATTCTGTAAGCATTACCGTGTCATTGTATATAGCAGTTGTTCTATTTCATGGCGCTTGTCTAATTTTTAAACTCATTTATCTCACATTTAACCTTATTTGTTGATTGTTCTCCGGTGGTCTCATTTGTGGGAAATTCATTGCTTTCCATGCATATATAATAGAGCATTTTGGAGGAGAATTAACGCTCGCTGGTTGGAAAGAGAGATGGCGACTCCTGACATGTTGCCAGTCCCGATCGCGTGCCTACTCCTCGCTAAGACGTGAGGTAGGTCATTACGGTCACGCAGCTGAATCGTCAGGTTCAAGTACATAGCTGTATCTGCCTGCCTGCCTTCGCGTTTCTGCAGCCATCCGATGTAATTGTAATGCTTTTTACCATCATATGGTATTATAACTGAAAAATACACAGAAGCGCGAAAGAAACTGGTATAGGCATGCGTGTTCAAATACATATGTAAACAGGTAGTATACGGCGTTGCGAACGGCAACGCCTGTATAAGACAAGTGTTTGGCGCAGTTGTTAGATCGGTTACTGCTGCTACAATCACAGGTTATCTAAATGGAAGTGATTTTGCACGTGGTGTTACAGTCAGCGCACGAGCGATGGGACACAGCATCTCCGAGGTAGCGATGAAGTGGGGTTTTCCCTTACGACCATTTCATTACTGTACCGTGAATATCAGGTATCCGGTAAAAGATCAATTCTCCGACATCGCCGCCGCCGGAAGAAGATCCTGCAAGAGCGGGTCCAACGAAGACTGAAGGGAATCATTCAACGTGAAGTGCAACCTTTCTGCAAATTGCCGCAGATTTCAGTATTGAGGCATCAACAACTGTCATCGGGCGAATCGTTCAACGAAACATCATCGCTATAGGCTTTCCTAGCCGAAGGGCCTCTCGTGTACCTTTGATGACTGCACGACACAAAGCTTTACGACTCGCCTGGGTCCATCAACTCCGACATTAGACTGTTGATTATTGGAAATATGTTGCCTGGTTGGAGAGTCTCGTTTCAGTTTGTATCGAGCGGATGGACGTGTAATTGTATGGAGACAACCTCATGAATCCATGCGACTTGCATGTCACCAGGGGACTGTTCAAGCGGGTGGGGGCTCTGTAATGGTGTGGGATGTGTGCAGCTGGAGTGATATGAGACCCCTGATACGTCTAGATACGACTCTGACAGGTGAAACGTCAGTAAGCATCCTGTCTGATCACATGTATCCATTCATGTCCATTGTGCATTGCGACAGAGTTGGGCAATTTCAGCAGGACAATGCGACACCACACACTGCCAGAATTGCTGCAGAGTGGCTCCAGGAACGTTCTTCTGAGTTTAAGCATTCCGCTGACCACCAAACTCTCCAGACATGAACTCTATTGAGCACATCTGGGATGTATTGCAACGTGCTGTTCATAAGAGATGTCCACCCCCTCCTACTCTTACGGATTTACCGACAGCCATGCAGGATCAATGGTGTCAGTTCCCTTCAGCACTGCTTCAGACTTTAGTTCAGTCCATGCCACGTCGTGTTACGGCACTTCTACACGTTCGCGGGGGCCCTACACGATATTAGGCAGGCGTTCCAGTTCCTTTGGCTCTTCAGTGTATTTTTACGGCCCCTCTCATCTTCCCTCTGTGCATAGTTGGCATTATCGCCTTCTTTCATATGGTTGTATCTCATCTTTTTATAAATACAGCAGGGCTAATACCTTATTACATACATACCGTTAAGTACGCGTTTTCTGTGTGCTGAGTAGCGCTATGTATGTTGCGCGCTGTTGCTGGATCGCACGTCCTCATCTCACGACTCTGGGGTATCCATGTCACGGCGCACACAATATGGTATGAGTTCAATCACGTTTAGAATATCATGTGACTTGGAGTGCAACCATCATCCAATACCCGATGGGTTTTTGCTACTACAGTGAATAATCACTGTTAGAAAAAGAAATTGCTGTTAGTGATCATTTTGCCTTGGTAGGTCGCATTCCAGTGTTTGTTCTACACTGTTTTACGATTGCTAATGTAGATAGGCAATACTGAACCTACGACTTATCTTAGAAGAAAGATTAAGGAAAGGTAAACCTACGTTTCTAGCATTTGTAGACTTAGAGAAAGCTTTTGATAATGTCAAGTGGAATATCCTCTTTCAAATTCTGAAGGTGGCAGGGGTAAAATACAGGGAGCGAAAGGCTATTTACAATTTGTACAGAAACCAGACGGCAGATATAAGAGTCGAGAGGCATGAAAGGGAAGCAGTGGTTGGGAAGGGAGTGAGACAGGGTTGTAGCCTCTCCCCGATGCTATTCAATCTGTATATTGAGCAAGCAGTGAAGGAAACAAAAGAAAAGTTCGGAGTAGGTATTAAAATCCATGGAGAAGAAATAAAAACTTTGAGGTTTGCCGATGACTTTGTAATTCTGTCAGAGAGAGCAAACGACTTGGAAGAGCAGTTGAACGGAATGGACAGTGCCTTGAAAACGGGGGTATAGGATGAACATCAACAAAAGCGAAACGAGGATAATGGAATGTAGTCGAATTAAATCTGGTGATGCTGAGGGAATTAGATTAGGAAATGAGACACTTAAAGTAGTAAAGGAGTTTTGTTATTTGGGGAGCAAAATAACTGATGATGGTCGAAGTAGAGAGGATATAAAACGTAGACTGGCAATGGCAAGGAAAGCGTTTCTGAAGAAGAGAAATTTGTTAACATCGAGTATTGATTTAAGTGTCAGGAAGTCGTTTCTGAAAGTGTTTGTATGGAGTGTAGCCATGTATGGAAGTGAAACATGGACGATAAATAGTTTAGACAAGAAGAGAATAGAAGCTTCCAAATGTGGTGCTACAGAAGAATGCTGAAGATTATATGGGTAGATCACATAACTAATGAGGAGGTATTGAATAGAATTCGGGAGAAGAGGAGTTTGTGGCACAATTTGACTAGAAGAAGGAATCGGTTAGTAGGACATGTTCTGAGGCATCAAGGGATCACCAATTTGGTACTGGAGGGCAGCGTGGAGAGTAAAAATCGTAGAGGGAGACCAAGAGATGAATACACTAAACAGATTCAGAAGGATGTAGGCTGCAATACGTACTGGGAGATGAAGCAGCTTGCACAGGATAGAGTAGCATGGAGAGCTGCATCAAACCAGTCTCTGGACTGAAGACCACAACAACAACAATGCAGATAGATGTGAGGTCTAAATCGACGTCTTCCGGAGAGTTAAATACAGTTGACTTGTCTGGCTGTGAGTATATTCCATATAATCAGAGTCGATAACTGTTATAATGTTACGCTCTGTTTATCTATAGTTCTAATTAGTTAACTCGGAAATCGATTACATGAGACACCAAACAGCGATGCTGACAGTGCTGCCGTGAACTATATGTGTATTGGGTTCGTTGTAAGCAAACCAGTACGGGCTACATTACCTTCTCAGTGTCAAGAATATGCAGGACCCTAGTGACCTCAAATATGCGAATGCTCTGAACGACTACACATTTCTAGAGGGTCTGACTGTCAGAAATATAGAACAAATTATACCTTTCTGATACGAAAAGAAGGCAATGTACGTTGAGCATACTTGTTACAGTTTTCGCATATTTGTAACCATAAGATGGTTCTGCAATTTGTCTACTGGGGGGAAGTAATAGTTGCTCAGATGGCGTTGATCGTGACGTCTCTTCTGATTATGACTCTTAAAATTCGATTACATAAGTGTTAGACTATTTTAGATTTGTGTGTTTATGTTCTCGATGACTGTAGTTTTAATAAACAATTCTGTGATGGTAGGATGTGGTACACTGAAATGCTACTTAAAATAAGAAAAAAAATGTTGTCACGATCTATAATGATTTGCTAATGGTTGAAGGATGCAGATGTCTAGTCATCTAATCGTTTCATCAGCCAGTGTGATGATGTAGGAGACATGTTGTTATTTTCGGATACTACGGCTACCAAGCGCACACCCATCCCAAGAGGCTTTCGTTAGTGTGTTAAGAATATGGATGAAAATATTGTGACAATAATTCTGATAATACCAGGGTGAATCCTGGGTATGTTGCTGGTAACGATACATAGAGCAAGTTATGCCTTCCTGATACGAAAAGGAGGAACGGTTTGCCACGAAGACCTAGACCATTACCACTACTTACAGCTTACGTGTATGTATCCCTAAGAACGTTCTGCAAATATTATACTGGGGAAGTAATACCAGATTAGATGGTCGTGATCATGACGTCTTTTTACTGTTATGACAGTCACGGCATAAAATGGTTTATAAAACAAAGTGCTGTATGCCTGTAGTTTTAACGTGTAAATCGATTACAGAAAACAACTATACTAATGGTGTAATTCGAAGTTACTCTACCAGTTGATTGAAAATCGTTTAGTCTGCTCCGTTACTTCCTACAGACTCAAGAATGAGAAACATGTTTCATTATGCCGTCGCAGCTGAGGATGCTACAACGAAGATCTCTCCAGATATGTTGGAATCGTGTTTTTTTAGTGGTCCTCAGAACTCAAGGCCACGATAAGAGCATCGTGCGATAATAACGTATTCTACAAATTTTTTCCTTATAAAAGACACACACACACACATATATATATATATATATATATATATATATATATATATATATATATATATATATATATATACGGAAGAGCCAAAAAAATGGTACACCTGCCCAATATCGTGTAAGGCCCCAGCGAGCACGTAGAAGTGCCGCAACACGACGTGGCATGGACTCGACTAACGTCTGAAGCAGCGCTGGGTGGAATTGGCACCATGAATCCTGCAGGGCTGTCCATCAATCCGTAGGAGTACGAGGGGGTCACCACATTGCAAGGCATCCCAGACATGCTCAATAATGTTTATGTCTGGTCAGTCTGGTGGCCATCGGTAGTGTTTAAACTCAGAAGAGTGTTCCTGGAGCCACTCTGAAGCAATTCTGGACATATGGTGTGTCGCATTGTCCTGCTGGAATTGCCCAAGTCCGTCGGAATGCGCAATGGACATGAATGGATGCAGGTTATCAGACAGGATACTGACGTACGTGTCACCTGTCAGAGTCGTATCTAGAAGTATCAGGGGTCCCATATCACTCAAACTACATACGCCCCACACCATTGCAGAGCCTCCACTAGCTTGACCAGTCCCCTGCTGACATGCAGGGTCCGTGGATTCATGAAGTTCTCTACATACCTGTACACATCCATCAGCTCGATACAAGTTGAAACGAGACTCGTCCGACCAGGCATCATGTTTCCAGTTATCAACAGTCCAATGCTGGTATTGACGGGCCCACGCAAGGCGTAAAAATTTCTGTCATGCAGTCATCAAGGATACAAGAGTGGGCCTTAGGCTTGGAAAGTCAATATCGATGATGTTCCGTTGGATGGCTCACACGCTGACACTTGTTGATGGCCCAGCATTGAAACCTGAAAAAAAATTTGCGGAAGGTTTGCAGTTCTGTCACGTTGAACGATTCTTTTCAGTCGTCGTTGATCCTGTTCTTGCAGGATCTTTTACCGACTGCAGCGATGTCGGAGATTTGATGTTTTACCGGATTCCTGATATTCACGGTACATTTGTGAAATGGTTGTACGGGAAAATTCCCACTTCATCGCTAGCTCGGAGATGCTGCGTCCCATGGCTCGTGCGCCGGTCTGTAATACCACGTTCAAACTGACTTAAATCTTGATAAATGCCTTTGTAGTAGCAGTAACCGATCTAACAATTGCGCCAGACACTTGTCTTATGAAGGCGTTGCCGACCGCAGTGCCGTATTCTACCTGTTTACGTATCTCTGTATTTGAATCCATGTGCCTATACGTTTCTTTGGCGCTTCAGTGTGTGTTCCTCATGGTACCATGTGCCACTCAGAAAAATGGTGCCAGAGAGATGAATGAGGATATTTGTACAAATTCTAATTTCTCTTATCTTACGCCAAATGTACGCTGGCTACAAATGTCATACTTCAACAGCGTTTTCGTGAAAAGATCTTAGTCCGATTTGAGTTCATATATGGCTAGCCTGTTAATGGAAGCTGTTGGCGACAAGTGCAGCATTACGTCACTGTCTTTTGGGGGGAAAAGGTCTTCTATTATGTTGTGTGTTACAGCGACATGAGATACCTTGTTACGAAGTGTGGCCACCAACCCTAAAAAGCAAGTGGGATGATTATACTCGGTTTTACTTCTTCATAGCTAAAGTGTGTGAATGTGTCTTGTGGCAGATCGATAGTAATTTAGCACCACATACGTTGTCAGAACACATTTTTAATGAGACCCATCACAACGACAAACGGGACACAGGTTACCGCATTTTTGTCTCAGAACCTTTTTTCCCTGGTACAGTCGACTTAATTAAATCTCTCTGTGCAGGTAGACTCTGGCAGTGTTCCTCGCGGAAGCATTATTTTCCGATGTTACCTGATTTATGCTTCACCATTGACGACAGTGTCGTAGACGGGAAGTCGTCGGAGGTCTGACAGTATGCGAGAGGTGGATTCGTGGTAAAACATCAACGCCAACGCCTGATGATATTATTGTATCGGGTACAAGAAGCGCGTATTTTTTGCTTCTAAATAAAGTACAAGCGTTATTCGTAAAGTAGGGGACGATCGGTTGCGAAATAGAAAATACAGTGAAAATCTGATGAAGGTTTCCACAAATGCGGTGTGCACTGTGTCTAGTACGCCCGTCGATCGCATCATGTCGTTCTTTTCAGTTCTGAGCTCACAATGAGAACATAAAGATGGCTAGACATTAGCGTCACCCGCCAATTATGAGGACCTGGCGAAAGATTTCGCCGCAAACTATGCAATCCACATAACATAACTGTTATGCGGTTCGTTCTACACGACAATTCTCGGCTGCACTCTGCAGGGGCAATGAAGATGATCCTGCAGCGTTTTCGATGGGAAGTGTTTGATAACCCACAATACAGCCCGTAATTGGCTGCCCCTGAGGTTCATCTCTGCTCAAATGAACTGCTGGCTATGTAGACAATAGTTTTACACAGACAACGAGCTGCAGACCTGAGCTGGAAAAGCACCGGCGGTTGTCTTCTATAACGAGGGAATTGGAAAGTTAGAACAACGCTACGTCAGATGTCTAAGTCTGAGCGGCGACTGTGTAGAGAAGTAGCTGGAAGCTGTAGGAAACCCTTGCAAATAAAACAGTTTTGATTTTCGCCGTGGATTCCATTTCGCGATCTATCGTTCCTTACTTTCCGAATAGCCCTCGTATTTTTGTTAATAATAAGATATCACGGGTAAATGTCGCAGCTCACAGAGGTGTAATAAAAATAACTTTACGGCGTTTAGTTCATTCGTACCTTTTCCGCCAGATGACACCACATGGTGAACGTAATCAATCGCCGGCTTCCTTACCTTATAGCGTGTGGGAGATGTGTGTCGTGACTTCTGTGAGTGAATTTGTATGTAGGAAGAGTTTATTATTGCTCAGTTTCGTTTGTGTGTGGCGAGGTCGGATGCACTTTGGATACTGTCCTCATCTATTTACGTGTTTTATATTGGTGCCTAATACTAATATTACGACAGCTACATGTCTGAGAACAACTGGCAAAAGTATCCCAGCGACGATATGATTATCGGATTGTATTTAGTCACTAAATTTTTTCCGATGTACCTGGTACGGTTCACTTGTAGTTTGTTGCACCAGTCCTGCTCACGTCTGAAGGATACTCATTGTTAATGCACAGATAGATTTTCGCAGCAAACACTGCAGTGTTCTAGCCGTCCTGCGCTTGGTTCTGACATATTACGTTTCCAGTGATGACCATACTTGGATTTCCCATGGTTAATACACGAGACTTATATACATGTCGCTTATACGAGAGTAAGTCAATTATTATCCGTAATTTAGTTATACTCTTGTTTACTTTGGTAGTACTATCGTTTTACGTTGATGACTCATGCTTTGTTTATTTGTTGTTATATCTTTGCAATTTTCAAGCTGCTAGGTTAGTTTCGTTACCGCTGCCGTGCTGTCAACGATGGATGCTCCGCTGTCTATTTGGACGAAAGAAGAGCAACGTTCAGTGATCCGTTTTTTGTGATCGGAAGGCGTATCAGGGCCGAAATTCATCGAAGACTTTAGGTACAGTACGGGAACAATGTTTTGTCTACGAATGAATTGAAAAATTCCGAAATGGTCGCACAAGTGTTTCGCACGATGAAGGAGCCGGACGACCGTTTACCGCCACAAATGAAGAAACCATTGAGCGTTCACGTGAAATGATTATCTTAGATAGACGATTAACTATTGACGAAGTGGCACATTGTCTGCAAATTAGTCACGGTTCTGCCTACGATACCATCCACAACAGACGTGGGTTTCATAAAGTTTGTGCAAGATGGGTTGAAAGATCTCTGTTGGATTCCTTTCATGTTAATTTCTTAAATCTGTTGTCATTTACGGCATAAATTCCTCTTCTAAATTTACTGTGGTGTTTTTGATTGTCTGGGAGGAGACTGAGCAGTGAAACGTGTTACTTTTACACATAAACAAGAACGATCTGTCACACTACTACACTTTAAAACACAGTTTATATGTAATTCATGTCACACAGTCTCATACGGAACCTACATCCACTTTCTTTTATATACTGTATATGATAAGATACTGTCATCCCCCTTCCCTTCTGTGTGAGAGGATGAATGAGCAAATGTATTTCTAGTTGCATGCTTGATGGTAGCAGACAAGCCTGTCTGCTAGAGAACAGTACGACCAACGTCGGAACAGGTAGCTACGCTTTCTAATAGCAAAGAGGTTTCTATCCTTAGTATGGTCCTGTCCGTCCCTTGTCATGTTGGTATAGGAAGCTGCCTGTCTGGTAGTTTGTATCTGTTAGCACGTTCAGGTAGGAGCCCAGCAGGTCAGACTGTCCGCGGCGAGCGTCTGAAGTGGTAAGATCTCCGTCTAAGCGCGTGTCTGCTAAGTCCGTAGGACAATGGATTTCTTAAGTTCAGCCTAACTGAAAATTTAATCACCTTTATTTCAGGTTTAGCTACAAAATATCTAATGTTATCTTAAATTGCAACACAGTGTGATTCGAGTGTACAGTTCAGAATATTCCAGTTGCTTTGTCACTTTGTAAAGTGGAACCACGTATTGATCAGTAACTCTAACTAAGATCATCAAATGCGAATGTGCGTGAGATTATAACGTCTCGTCTTGACAATATTTTTCAATATAGCAACTTTTCTTTATGTTCAACCCACGTGGGGTGTACTTTGTGAGACCAGTACCACGTGCTTATACAATAGTTTGACCCATCAGGTTAATAGTAAGACGATAGTAACCAGTTCGAGGTTTTTCTTTTGTAAATTGCTTTTCGATCTAATTTATTTTAATTATCAAAATTATTGTGGAGTTACACTCTTTGTGTAAACCAAGTTGACCACGTGAAGCATGTGGTGTAATCATCAAAGTAGCCCTCAGCTATTCTTTTCGGGAAGATTTCACAGAGAGTTAGTACGAATTTAGTATACCAGTGTGTGGTAATTACATGACGGACAGGATTGCGCTACGAACTTCTTTGGGTGAAAATTGAATCGGTTGGTTGTGGTTGCATATGTTTCAACGTTCTTCGCGTGTTATTCTATGAATGCAGTGTTGTATGTAGTCTCCCAATCTTGGCTCCCTATTTGATGTGTTCCGTAAGATTACAAACTCACATTTACACAATCCTAAATAAGGCACCAGCTTAGTTATGACTCAAGTTTAATATGCTGAAATTTCAATGATCAATGTTAAAATAAATTTCCAAATATAAACTGATTTATTTCTTTTTATCACCGGTTGTCGTATGACTATTAAAAGATTATAATTAATGTTAGTCTGGTTGGGAGTTTGGTAAGCTAGACTGGATACCTGGTGAAACAGTTGCTCAGTAATGCAAGGTTAACTTCCCCAGACACCTCACAGCTTTTAACCCGGTTTTATTGTCTTGAATATCAGCACCGCTTTCATAACAAATTAATGCAACAACATTACAGGGTCTCAAAACAACTCACACAGTTGCATAGACAAACGCGCTTGAACATCTGCAAAAAAATATTTGGATCGCTATGTTGACGAAGGGGACAACTTTTTAGACAGGATCATTACTGGTGACGAAACATGGATCCATCATTACGAGCCGGAGAGTAAACGGCAGAGTATGGAACGGAAACATACAAATTCGCCGTGCAAGAAAAAGTTAAAGACCCAACCGTCCGCAGGAAAACTGATCCTTACGGTTTTTTGGGACGCACAAAGTCCAGTACTGGAACATTATGGGGAAAAGAGCACAACAATAAACAGTGTATGTTACAGTGAGACGCTTACCGCCTGGCTAATCCTGCAATTCGAAGCAAACGCCGAGAATTGTTGTCAGAAGGTGTTGTGTTGTTGCACGACAATGCCTGTCCGCATACTGCTGCCCACACTGCTGAAACGCTCCAGAAACTAAAATTTGAAGTACTGGATCATCCTCTATATAGTCCAGATCTTGCCCCTTCTATCACTTGTTTGGTCCACTCAAACAGGCATTAAGGGGCCGTCGATTTGCCTCGGACGAAGAAGTGAAAGAAGCGGTGCATTCCTGGCTCGCAGCTCAACCGAGAACCTTCTATTATGAGGTCATCAGGAAGCTTATACAACGATGGACCAAGTGCGTTGAAGTACGAGACTATGTCGAAAAATGATGTTCTTGTAAGTCTCCTATTGCTTACAATAAAATTTTATAACTACTTTGCGGGTAATTATTGACTCACCCTCGCACTTGCAAGGTTTATTTCGTTACGTTTTATTCCACCTGGGAGTGCCTCCAGGTTGAAGAAAGGATCACCCACGCTAGTTCGAAAAGCATATTTGTTACTGCGAGGGCCACGCGGGATTAGCCGAGCGGTCTGGGGCGCTGCAGTCATGGACTGTGCGGCTGGTCCCGGCGGAGGTTCGAGTCCTCCGCCGGGCATGGTTATGTGTGTTTGTCCTGAGGATAATTTAGGTTAAGTAGTGTGTAAGCTTAGGGACTGATGACCTTAGCAGTTAAGTCCCATAAGATTTCACACGCATTTGAACTTTTTTTTACTGCAAGGAGGAGAGTATGTTTCTGGTGTGTCCAGAATGAAAGAGTGGTGGGGACGGATGTGCTTGGCGCTTACACTGGCAGCAATGGTTATCTGCAAAAGCGTGTGCAGAGTTCCTCTGATGAGCGTGTAGGTGACTGTGGGTGACGACTGGTTTACCTAGATGGTCCAGAAAGGAAGGAAGGATGAGCGGGGAGGGGGAGTGGGGAGTGGTTGGTGCTTAAACTGTTAGCAACGTTTATTTGCTAAGGCGTCAGAGAGCTACGACAGGTTTTGCTGTGGCGGGACGCCCTCTCCCTGAATGATTGAGCGCCTTTTATGGCGGGTGCTAGGTCGGAGGTGATTACAGATACGTATTGTTTAAATTTCTCTACTTTCTCGCGAGTAGTGTTAGGCAGACGTGTGGATCTCTGCCGTTCGCGACCTGGTGGCTGCGATCGCACCCATCGTTCCACACTGCACCGTACAGGAAGGAGAGCGGTGTATATTTGCACCAGTCTTTGATATTTCCACCAATGTTTTGGGTTCTGTTTCCCTCAGCCAGAACTGATACAGCAGCAATGTCTCACCCTGCAGGCCAGAGAGCAGGGTATTCGAACTTTATCGACCTTTGCTGGGTAGGGGGTCCACTGGATTCCTCCAAGCATTGGCATTCTCGGCTACCCTCCTTCACGTCATAATATGAGCGGAGAGCTATCCTGCAGGCGATATGATTTACACTGGGGTTACTGCAGATACTGGAAGACTCTCTAGAAGCGTATTTCGTAGCGCTGTGCTACAAATACAGTACTTTTGGTTGGAGGCACCAGAATTTTATTACGACATCATACAGTGTAGTAACGTAGTGTGATATATCTCATACAATATCTTTAGATACAAACCAGTAGTGCTTACAGAAGTCTCTACGACGTCATCAAGATGGTGTCTCTATTTGTACCAAAGTGTTCGCTTCTAATACAAACTACGACGTCACACACACACACACACACACACACACACACACACACACACACCAGTAATGTAGTAGTGGCTTAGAAATGATACATATATCGGGGCCATGCTGACAGCATCATGACGTCGACGTGACGTCGGGAACAGTGAGGTGGATCTTACTTTATTGGAAAAAATACGTAAAATTGTGGAAAATACGAAAATGGACGAAAAGTACGTAAAATGTGGGAAAATCTGGAATAATGAGATTTCTTACAAATCTACCTCGGTGTGGCCTCTGCTGGTGCCATATAATATTAAAATGTTGTTCACAAAATTAGGGGGCCCATCGTGCACACCTTGTGAATGACTTCCTTCAGGATAACGACATCGGTCGAGCAGAGTTGCCAGCACGTTCTCCAGACATGAACCCTATCGAACATGTCTGGGATAAACTGAAAAGGGCTGTTTATGGACGACGTGACACACCAACCACTCTGAGCTATCTACGCCGAATTGCCTTTGAGGAGTGGGACAATCTGGGCCAACAGTGCCTTGATGAACTTGTAGATAGTATACCGCGACGAATACAGGCATTCATCAATGCAAGAGGACGTGCTACTGGGTATTAGAGGTACCGGTGTGTACAGCAATCTGGACAATCATCTCTGAAGATCTCGCTGTATGGTGGTACAACATGCATTGTGTGGTTTTCATGAGCAATAAAAAGGGCGGAAATGATGTTTATGTTTATCTCTATTCCAATTTTCTGTACTGTTTCCGGAACTCTCGGAACCGCGGTGATGCAAAACTTTTTTTGATGTTTGTATTTTAGACGATTATTATCATACTGTTTATGGAAAGTTTCATTAACAAATTACGTTACCGTCAAGTTGGTATTTCATTTTGAGAGGCACCCACATGCCTTGCTCATACTGTGGCATCAAGCAGTCAGGCCTGCAAGATGAGTCGTCTGCCAAGAGAGTGGATTTATTTTTATTTATCGAGTAACATCAATGACTGATTATGAGCTTTAGTACTCACAATTACGCTATAAATTATTCTCCTGTTTGAATATTTACGCAACGAAAACGGATAACGCACATCTGACTATTAAAAATTTACACAACTCTGATTGTTCACTACGCACTGGCAATATCACATTTTCTTTCTCACCCAACGGCTTTGATCAACACGTGGCCATCGCACTGAATATGAATGGCGGACACGTTATAAATTCTGGATATCATGACTACACACTATTCGAAGAACAAGGCCACCAATCCTTTTCTTTTCACTATCTCTTTCATTCAGATAAATTCTATTATGATTCACAGATAACCTAAACACACCATTACATTTTATACTACAATTACACATGAGAAACTCCGCCCAGTGGGCATGGCTTTACATTGGTGATTCTCTATCTTATGTTCTCGTAATTATCTAACGCTACAGTGCACTTTCTGGATAGGATGGTGGATCTTTTGCTATATCTCACACTTCGTCTCTCACACCCATCATCACGAAAATTTCCTCCAAACCGAGCGGTACAAAAAGGAACATGCATAACCCACTGCCTCTGAACCTATCTTGCTACTCTCCCATGCAAACCACACATACTTAAATTACATGAAATACATCACACTGGCAACATAGAATACAACACAAACAATAGTCACAACGTTAGAATCACATCACTTTTAGCTTTCCCACTTCAATTAGTATCCATCCCAGTTTCACACGACACTGCACCACTTCGTAACTTTTCTTTCCTACTACGAACTCTGGAGGATATATGCACGTATTCCTGTGCAATGCAAGCCAAGTGGCGTTGCTGGGTAGACGGATGACTCACCTTGTTTCTCTCTCAGAGTATTAGAGTTTGATTCTAGCGTCACACGGAAATGTAACACGCAAAGTAATATTAAGAACATATTCGTCACACACGCGAGTCCTCAACTGATACCATGGACAAGTACTTCTCTTCAACCTTTGTCTCATACACAGATTGAGACTCACACAGTACTCACCACATGGAAGTACTCGTCTCTAATTTCAAGTCCTGCACACGCCATTTCTTAAATATTTCCAACTTATAGTACACTCGCTATTTCTTAAATATTTCAACTTATAGTACACACGCCAGTAATTCAGCTTAACTTGAGCACTCGGAAGTATTTCAACTTAGTGCTACACGTGGTTTCATTGTGACCGTTGGTCACTTCCGTAGCTTACTACGATCCTGTCTGTCATTTAATTCTTCCCACAAAAGTACCTGAAATAGAGAAATAATTATTCCAAACTACTCTTCAGGATTTCACATGCATACCATTCTCTCCTCTCTTTTGTCTTTACGGAACACACCTAAGACAGGTCTTACAAACACAAGATCCAGCGCCAGAGTGCTGAAACATGGCCGTTTTTCAGGTCATCTCGCACCTCCGCCGAGGTGGGGGAGGACCATGCTACCTTATTGGTCAGCCACATTTCAGGCACTCAAAGCTCAGGTAAATTTCATCTCTTTGGTTCCACCAAAGGTGACCAAAGGACCGTATCAAAGATGATCGTATATTGCACATTAACTACCTACGGTTAGCAGACGACCATACATTCATTCATATCACAGATCTCACCAAACTGGATGTAGAGATTTATTTTGTGGGAGTGCACATGTGATCAATTAAATAAATAAATTGTCATTCTTTCCTACACTGGTATCTGGCTTCGGTGTATTAAGTGAAATTGAGTTATTATTACAAAAAATATGTTGTTCTGACAAGAATAACGAAGAATGTTGTACCTATTTTCAATGTCGGGCGCCTTTCAATTTGTTTGGAAGATGCAGTTCCATGAGAGCTATTCCGCACAGCATTTTGGTTTGCAAGTAAGAAGAATAGTTGTGAACAGATTAATGTATCATGTATGTACTAACATTTTTGAATACTATTACAAAGTTATTAGGTAAACTGTGTATGTGTTGAAGCGCATTATACGCGTAATTTATCATGGGACTTAAAAAAGCATTCAGTACAGGGTTAGCGTTTCGCTTTTACAGACGTAGTACGAGCGCGTTACTTTTGAAGTTGGTGTGGCTGGCGCTCAAGTACAGCATTCTGGGATTGCAGCTAAGGCGCCTTGTGAAGCTCTGTTTACTGTGATTGACATTGGTTCACTCGCGTGAGAGTAACGGAGTGACGTGAGAAATCCAAGACGCAACACGAACTGCCTGTAGTGGTGCGTGCCGAAGTTCTGCATCTGGCGTAGACTATTTGTTGATTAGACCATGCATCATTGATGTGAATGTCCTTTCTCAAAACACTGTTCGTGATCCAATTAGTGAACGTTGTTTCGTATTAGCTTCTGTAGAAGCATTGTTTGAGAAATACGCATGTCCACCATAATATAATGCACATAACATGTTAGTGTATAGTGTTTATGGTTACGTATTAAAGTACTGATACTGCGACAGATGAAACTTTTATTGTACCTCCAGAGGCCGAAAGAGATACAGTGGTATGTAAATACATTTACCGGACGACAGGGTACGGTGTTGCTCACACGGTTAGCGATTCATTTGCTTATCCTTGAGTAGCACGATGCACATCGCAGCCGACATTGCGGGTAGCGGATGTACGAGGGGCGTTTGAAAAGTCCGTGCAAAAATAAAAACTACTTACTTTTTTAATTTTTAAACACAGTCTCCTTTTAGACATACACTTCGTCCAACGCTGCTCTAATTTGTTAATCCCTTCTGAATAATAGGAATTGTCCAAATCTGCAAAATAGCTACTAGTTGCTGCAATCACCTCCTCGTTTGAATAAAATCTTTGTCCCGACAGCCTTTTCTTCAAATTAGGGAACAAATAGTAGTCCGAGGGAGCCAAGTCTGCAGAAGAGGGGAGATGTGAAACGAGTTGGAATCCTATTTCCATTAATTTTGCAACCACAACTGCTGAGGAGTGTACTGGTGCATTGTCGTGATGGAAAAGGACTTTTTGCGGTCCAATGGCCGGCGTTTTTCGTGCAGCTCGGTTTTCAAACGGTCCAATAACGATGATAATATTCAGCTGTAATTATTTTACCCTTTTGCAGATAGTCGATGAGGATTATCCCTTACTAATCCCAAAAGACAGTCGCCATAACCTTTCCGGCCGAAGGAATTGTCTTCGCCTTTTTTGGTGCAGATTCTCTCTTGGTAACCCATTGTTTAAATTTTTCAAATGGCTCTGAGCACTGTGGGACTTAACATCTGAGATCAGTCCCCTAGAACTTAGAACTACTTAAACCTAACTAACCTAAGGACAGCACACACATCCATGCCCGAGGCAGCATTCGAACCTTCGACCGTAGCGGTCGCGTGGTTCCAGACTGAAGCGCCTAGAACTTCTCGGCCACTCGGGCCTCCTTTAGATTTGTGTTTGGTTTCATCCACAGTGACAAAACGATGTTTAAAGTCCTGTGGATTCTTCCTGAACAGCTGTAAACCATCCTTGCAACACTTCACACGATTCCGTTTTTGGTCAAGCTTGAGCAATCGCGGAACCCATCTTGCGGATAGCTTCCTCATGTCCAAATGTTTATGCAAAATATTATGTACCCGTTCATTCGAGATGCTCACAGCATTAGCAATCTCACGCACCTTAACTCTTCTGTCATCCATCACCATATCATGGTAATCTACACAAGGCGTCCTTAACGTTCAGCATCACTTGTGCCAATATGGCCACTCCGAAAATTTTGAAACCACTTATAAACTAATCAAAACATCCACGGGTGTGCTGCCGGTCTATAGTGTCCAACGGGCACAATATTTCGGCGATCATACATGTCGCCATCATCAGGTGAACTGACGAACTGAGCTCCTGTGAACGTGCCGGCGCGGAGATCCGTACGCTATGGCTGCTCAGAGGGAACTGGGTTCGGTTGCTGCTGCTGCTTACATCTAATACTTTCCCCTCTTTGGGTAAGTGTGAGGGGGAGTTTGTAGCCTTTCGGCTTTTACTCCCCTGTGTACTTGTGTGTGTGATTATTTCTGTACTTTTTTGATGTCTGTGAGATGTGATGTTTGTTCTGTGTGAGTCTGGTACTTGCCTGAGGTTTGGCGAGATAATTGTAGTATTTTGGGTTGGAGTAGGATTTGGGAATGGGTATTGGGATTTTTCTCTTCGACTTAGTCGTCGAAGATCGTCATGGGGCGATTGTGTTTATCGCGGGACATGTCATACCGACCTAGGGAGTGGATGAGGGCGTTTACCGACCTGGAAGTACCTTCATAGAAGGCCCTTGCCAGGTCTTGGAAACGCTCTCTCAGGAGTGGGATTTCCGCAGCGGCATGTAAATCGTCAATAGGGAATCCAAGGGGTAAACGCAGTGCCCTCCTGAGGGAGCGGTTCTGCAGCCTCTGGAGAGTGTCCAGGTGCTGCTTCGCCGCGTATCCCCAGACAGGACACGGGTATTCCATGACTGGCCGGATCGGGGCCTGGTATACGTTCACTCCTACTGAGCAGGAAAGGGAGCTGGATGAGTTGAGGATTGGGTACAGGATGGACATTCTGGCGCAGACCTTCCTATGGACTTCGTCTATGTGGTGTTTCCACGTAAGACGAGAGTCCAAGGTTACGCCAAGATACTTGGCGGTTCTGCGCCAGGGGAGTTGGGTTCCGTTTAGGTGAAGGTGGAGGGGGGGGGGCGTTGAGGAGGTTCGCGCCTTCCGAGCCTACGGGTAATCAGCATCGCCTGCGTCTTTTCAGAATTGATGGTGATTCGCCAGCGACGGGCCCAAGTTTCTGTGTCATCTAAAACCCTTTGTAGCCTACGGATGACCAGGTCCTTGTTCGCGTTTCTTGTGTAGAAGGCTGTATCGTCAGCGTACTGAGCGGTGTGCACCAGGGGGGCCGTTGGTGTGTCCGCAGTGTACAGACTGTACAAAACGGGCCCCAGGACCGATCCCTGTGGCACCCCAGCACGAATACGCCTCTTGGTGGAGGTGGCTGTTTCTACTTTGACAGAGAAAGTTCTGTTCGAGAGATAGCTTTTGATCTGCTTAACTATACTCCCGGGGAACCCTTGAGTGTACAACTTGTAGAGTAGCCCTCTATGCCATACCGAGTCAAAGGCTTTGGCTACGTCTAGTAGCACTATCCCGCAGTAGCCTCTGTGGTTGAAGCCCTCTGTGGCTGCTTCAACCACTCTCATGATCTGTTGTGGGGCAGAGTGGTTCTGCCGGAATCCGAATTGGAAATCCGGCAGAATTTGATCTCTGGTGATATGTTCTTGTATGGGTCTTAGCAGGAGGCGCTCATAGATCTTGCTGAGAGTTGGCAAGAGGCTAATCGGCCTGTAGTGCTGCGGGAATAGAGGGTCTTTCCCTGGTTTGTGTATTGCGACCACTTCCGCTGGGAACTCGCGGGTACGAGTAATCTCGTTGAAGACGTTCGCGAGGTGTTCGATCGCCGTGGGTGGGAGGTTCTTGACCAACTGGTTGGTGACATTGTCATGTCCTGGCGCCTTTTTGGAGGGGAGGGACCTAATTACTTTTGCCACGTCTTCAGGGGCAAAAACTGTGGGTTCGTCTTCTGGGTCCTCCTCAGCATTGAGGAAGACGGCCAGTTGACGACGGACCACTCTTTCATGCTCATCATCCTGGGGTTCAGCCGCTTGGAACTGCTTCTCGAAAGTGTCGGCGAGGGTGTTGGCCTTTTCAGCATGGCTGTAGGCCATACCCCGCTCGCCGTGCAGTGGCGGCATCCTAGCGCGTCTTTTTGTGAATTGTTTGGTTGCTTGCCAAAGTGTGTGATCGTCTACTTTGAGGCTTCTGAGGCGGTTTTGCCATTGCTGGTTTCTGTGCTCATTGAGCGCTACCTTCAATTCTCTCTGTAGACGATTGAGCAGCCTCCTTGTGGCCTGGTTTCTGGTTATCTTCCACTCTTTTGCCACTCTGTTCTTATGTCGAATTTGAGCTAGCAAGTGTTCCGGGAGCTGTATTTGCGGCGGCGGGCCATCCCTTTGTGGAGGGGTGGCCTCTTCTGCTGCCTGCAGGATGGTACCTGTTAGGTCTTGTAGCGCTTGTTCTACTGTTTCGGCAGTAGGTGGCGGAGCGCGAGCGATATCAGAGGCGACAGTTTCTCGGTATAGCTCCCAGTTTGTACGTTTGTAAGACGTCTGGTACCGTGGGAGTGCTACCCATTCTCCCACGTCGACCTCTAGGATCACTGGGTTGTGGTCGGAGGACATTCTGTTGATCGTCCTCGCGGTCACAAACCCCGTAATCCTCCTAGTGAGAGCTATGTCTAACACGTCGGGCCTGCCTCCATTTTTTGGAAAATGTGTGGGCTCGACTGGACCCCATGTTTCGAAATGGTGGTTGCGCGCTAGTTGTTGCAATCTGGCGCCTGCTCTGGAGGTTACTCTAGAATTCCAATCAGGATGTTTGGCATTGAAGTCGCCCCCTATTATGAGTTTGCCTTCAATTTGCCCTAGAGTTGCTATGTCTCCCTCACCTATCTGGTCTTGTGGGGGTCGGTAGATTGCAACGATTGTTAGGGGTCCAGTGGCAGTGGTTACTTCCACTGCCACTGCTTCGATTTTATTGGTAGCTGGTAAGAATACCTGGTGGTGGGGGATCCCTCTTTTTATGTATATGGCCACTCCTCCGCCATGGGTTGGCCTGTCTTTGCGATAGCTAACATAGTTGGGGACTGTCGCTTTTGTTCCCGGTTTTAAGTGGGTTTCCCCCATCATGCATATTCGATGGAGAACTCCTTCATGAGTTCTCTGAACTCGACCTCTTGGTTAACAATGCCGTCTGCGTTAAAGACGCACATTGTCAGGCCATGGATGTTTGGTCGTCTATCCATGATGGGGTTTTGAAACTACTGAGGAAGTCGCAGAGGGGAGCGACTGCTGGACTGTTGCCTGAAGGGCAACGAGGATCTGTGTGTTCTGCTTCTGGGCTTCCCTGAATTCCTTCATCATTTCCATGACGAGGTTCATGGTCTGCACCATAACGCCTAACAACTGGTCCATGGGGAGGGACTGTGTGTGGGGTTCCCTAGAGCTTCCTCTGACTTGGTGGACCTGGTCGCTGTTGTTGTGTGTTTCCCGGTGTTCTTCTTGTGACTGTGATTGGTGTTGTGGTGACGGGGCCACGCTTTCATGGTTTCTCGGGGGAGAAACCACTTCTGCATATGTTGCCCTGGATGTGTCCGGTCTTGGTTTTAACCAGGCCTTGTCTGTGTGTGTTGTTGTATTTTGTTTTCTTGTGTGGTTGGTTGGGTTTGTCGTGTTTTGTTTACGTGTGTGGGGGGCGGCCTTTGCGCCCTTTGCGTGCTGTGAGTGTCTTTTGTGGACCTCACAACCTTGGTAACCCGCTGTGTGGTTCTTGCCACACAGCGCGCACCTTATTTGTGGGTTCGTGTGCTTGAGTGTGCATGTCCTGGTGTCGTGGGCTTCGGCGTGCATATCCTGGACTGGGTTCGGTCGCGGCGGTGGCCGTTTTAAATACCCTCCGCCCGCGGCGCGCTCCCTCCGCCGGCCGCGCCCCGCGCCACGGTCGCACGGTGGAACATATTGCGACGGCGTCTGAGATGACGTCGGTGTGATGGCTCTGTCCGCCGTGGTCGTCACAACTATACGTTTCCTCGATTTACTCTTGATTAACCCGATCGCTGGTTCCCAAGCCTTGCTAAGATTATAGCCACAGTTTATGAGGTCGTCATTGGTGCGAATTTCGATGGCCTCTCTAACAACGCTGTCCCAGTATCTCGACGTCTGTACCAGAATCCTCGTGCGGTCATACTCCATGGCGTGATTTTCCGACAAACAATGTTCAGCGACCGCCGACTTGCTCGGATACATCAGTCGAGTGTGCCTCTGGTGTTCACGGCATCGATCCTCGACGGCACGCATCGTCTGAGCAATATACGACTTGCCACATTGACACGGAATCTGGTACACGCCGGCCTTCCTCAAACCGAGGTCATCTTTGGCGCTCCCCACCAGTGCACGAGTTTTATTTGGAGGACAAAACACAGTTCCGACCCGGTGTTTCTTCAGAATGCGGGCGATTTTCCCCGAGAGTGCGCCTGTGTATGGAATAAACGCAGTGCCTAACTCCTCCCTCGTGACTTCATCCATCTCAACAGGTTATGCTGCAGTGGTTGGGTGGAGAGCACGTTGAATCTGCCACTCTGAGTACCCATTTTTTCGAAATACAGTTCTCAGATGTTCCAATTTCTGGGGTAGACTCTCTGCGTCAGAGATAGTGCGCGCCCTATGTACTAGAGTTTTAAGTACCCCATTCCTCTGTGAAGGGTGGTGGCAGCTGTCTGCGTGCAAATACAGATCAGTGTGCGTAGCCTTCCGATACACCCCATGACCTAGGGTGCCGTCAGCCCTTCTCTTGACCAAGACGTCAAGGAAAGGTAATTTACCCTCCGTTTTAGTCTCCATAGTGAATTTGATGTTGGGGTGTATGGAGTTTAGATGTGTAAGGAAGTCAAGGAGTTTATCCATACCATGTGGCCAGATGACGAACGTGTCGTCCACGTAACGGAAAAAGCAAGTAGGTTTCCATACGGATGACGACAGGGCTTCCTCCTCGAAGTTCTCCATGTACAAATTCGGTACCACCGGTGAGAGTGGGCTACCCATGGCGACTCCCTCCGTTTGTTCGTAGTATTCTCCATTAAAAAGAAAATACGTGGAAGTCAAGACATGCCTAAAAAGTTCAGTGGTCTTCTCGTCAAACTTCTGACTAATCAATTCTAGTGACTCTCGCAGGGGTACCCTCGTAAACAAGGAAACGACGTCAAAACTCACCATGATATCTGACTCATCCAACCTGAAGCTATCAAGGCGTTTAACAAAGTCCACGGAATTACGGATGTGATGAGGGAATTTACCCACATAAGGACTTAATATTCCCGTCAGGTATTTGGCCAAGAAATATGTAGGTGCCCTGATGTTGCTGACAATGGGGCGTAATGGTACCCCCTCTTTGTGAACCTTCGGGAGTCCGTATAGTCTAGGCGGTACCAGACCTTGGGGTAACAATTTCTTAGCGTCACCCTCCGGTAAATCTGCGTCCTTGAGAAACCTACTTGCTTTTTCCTTTACGTGGACGACACGTTCGTCATCTGGCCACGTGGTATGGATAAACTCCATGACTTCCTTACACATCGAAACTCCATACACCCCAACATCAAATTCACTATGGAGACTGAAACGGAGGGTAAATTAGCTTTCCTTGACGTCTTGGTCAAGAGAAGGGCTGACGGCACCCTAGGTCATGGGGTGTATCGGAAGACTACGCACACTGATCTGTATCTGCACGCAGACAGCTGCCACCACCCTTCACAGAGGAATGGGGTACTTAAAACTCTAGTACATAGGGCGCGCACTATCTCTGACGCAGAGAGTCTACCCCAGGAATTGGAACATCTGAGAACTGTATTTCGAAAAAATGGGTACTCAGAGTGGCAGATTCAACGTGCTCTCCGCCCAACCACTGCAGCACAACCTGTTGAGACGGATGAAGTCACGAGGGAGGAGGTAGGCACTGCATTTATTCCATACACAGGCGCTCGCTCGGGGAAAATCGCCCGCATTCTGAAGAAACACCGGGTCGGAACTGTGTTTTGTCCTCCAAATAAAACTCGTGCACTGGTGGGGAGCGCCAAAGATGACCTCGGTTTGAGGAAGGCCGGCGTGTACCAGATTCCGTGTCAATGTGGCAAGTCGTTTATTGGTCAGACGATGCGTGCCGTCGAGGATCGATGCCGTGAACACGAGAGGCACACTCGACTGATGTATCCGAGCAAGTCGGCGGTCGCTGAACATTGTTTGTCGGAAAATCACGCCATGGAGTATGACCGCACGAGGATTCTGGTACAGACGTCGAGATACTGGGACAGCGTTGTTAGAGAGGCCATCGAAATTCGCACCAATGACGACCTCATAAACCGTGACTGTAGCTATAATCTTAGCAAGGCTTGGGAACCAGCTATCGGGTTAATCAAGAGTAAATCGAGCAAACGTATAGTTGTGACGACCACGGCGGACAGAGCCATCACACCGACGTCATCTCAGATGCCGTCGCAATCTGTTCCACCGCGCGACCGTGGCGCGGGGCGCGGACGGCGGAGGGAGCGCGCCGCGGGCGGAGGGTATTTTAATCGGCCGCCGCCGCGACCGAACCCAGTTCCCTCTGAGCAGCCATAGCTTACGGATCTCCGCGCCGGCACGTTCACAGGAGCTCTGTCCGTCAGTTCACCTGATGATAGCGACATGTATGATCGCCGAAATATTGTGCCCGTTGGACACTATAGGCCGGCACTTATAAACTGTTCTAATCGAAGGTGCAGAGTCACCGTAATGTTTATCAAGCTTCTCTTTAGTCTCCAGAGGCGTTTTGTCTTTCATAAAGTAATGTGTAATCACCACACTAAAACCGAGCGGGGTGTCGCAGTGGTTAGACACTGGACTCGCATTCGGGAGGACGACGGTTCAATCCCGCGTCCGGCCATCCTGATTTAGGTTTTCCGTGATTTCCCCAAGTCACTCCAGGCAAATGCCGGGATGGTTCCTCTGAAAGGGCACGGCCGACTTCCTTCCCAATCCTTCCCTAATCCGATGAGACCGATGACCACGCTGTCTGGTCTCCTTCCCCAAACCAACCAACCAACCAACCACACGAAATTATTTTTTGGTCCAATTTTTGACAATCACTCGACTTCCTTGATTCACACGAATGCCAAACACAAAGAAATAGACCAATATGGCTGAAACTTGGTGAGCCTTCTTTCCAAAGATGCTACTAACTATTTTTTTTTTTTTTATTGGCTTCTGCTACCAACTAAACATGACGTCGATACGCGCCGGTGGTGCCATCTCTCGGACTTTGCGCGGACTTTTCAAACGCCCCTCGTATCCCATCTCCAAGGACCACTGCTGCACCACAGCAAAACGCTAAAAGTTAAATGTACATGTAGCTGGTAGTCTGTACTGTGGTGTATGACTTTTACTGTACAGCAGTGCAGCATGAAGGAGACCAAAAGCCGAACAGCAGGTACAAACACCTCTGGGCAGATCACAAACTCAGCCGAATGGCATGTAAACAGATTGTAGAGGACATGGGACATCAGAGATCGGTACTTAATATTCTATTTAGTGGCGCCGAAAATGAGTGGGGATATGAAACATTTGTTGTGGTATTTTGCGTGTAGTGGGAAAACGGTGCGTTTATGGCTATGAGTTCCTATCTAAACTTGACTATCTAATTCCTCAAGAAAGACGACCAAACTGACGCTTTCGTCGACTTTCACGTAATTGATATTTGGGGTGTATTCCTTTTGTATTTTTTTATTTATTTTTACTACGAATAGACCATCTGAGGACCACGTTCCAATTTCAGTTCTCAATTCTTTGCCGGCCGGAGTGGCCGAGCGGTTCTAGGCGCTACTGTCTGGAACCGCACGACCGCTACGGTCGCAGGTTCGAATCCTACCTCGGGGTTGGATGTGTGTGATGTCCTTAGGTTAGTTAAGTAGTCCTAAGTTCTAGGGGACTGATGACCTCAGAAGTCAAGTCCCATAGTGCTCAGAGCCACTTTCTTCATTCTTTGTTCTTTTCTTTTCTTCCAGTATGCTTTCACCAGTTCTTCTTTCTGTCTTCAGACCATTTTGAACCAGTCTTCTTAGTTACCCTGCCCTGGAATCTTTCCATTTTCAGTACTTCTTCCGGAAAGGCTGCTCTGTTGTTTACATCTTCTGTTTCTATATGATTTCTTTCTAAATTATTTTACTTCGTTGACCCAGCTTGTTGTGGACGTCTTAGCCAACAAAAATCTGAAAATGTCATTAGTTAGTCTACTGTCTTGCATTCGAAATAACTGTCCAAAAAACATGAGTCTTCTTTTTATCATTATTGCATTCGAAATACGAGGGATATTCGGAAAGTAAGTTCCGATCGGTCAAGGAATGGAAACCACTGTGAAAATCTGATAAAGCTTTGTACATATGTGTTCGACAGTGTCTCTAGTATCCCTGTCGGTTGCATCACTTCGCTCTCTTCAGTTTTGAGCGCATGGTGAGCACATTAACATACATAGAAAATAGTGTCTCCCGCCAAGTATGAGGTCATGGTCAGAGATTTCGCCTGATGTTATGCAGCCCACATTACAGAACTGTCATACGGTTCCTCCTTAGTGACAATTCTCGGTCGCAATCTGCAGGGGCAATGAAAATGCTCCTGCAGCGTTTTCGATGGGAAGTGTTTGATGACCAGCACTACAGCTCGTAATTGGCTCCCTGTGTGTTTCATCTCTGCTCACATTAACTACTGGCTATGAAGACAACATTTTCGCACAGGCAACGAGCTATAGATGAGCGTAGAGAATTGGCGGGAAGCACAGGCTGAAACGACACCTTAGAAAAATTTAGAATGACTGTGCTGGAAAAACCTCTACGTTATTTGATTTTCAAACAGCTGAGCAAAACTGAACGTACTCAGACATTTCTCTCTTTACTTATTCTGATCGTCACTAAACCGACACACAATATTTTTTTTTGGCGCAACGCAATCTGACTTTCAATAATCCCTACAAAAGAATGGCCCTGACTAACAATAACCTATACCTTTCATGACTCACTTACCTCACAAAAATCTTCGTTACTCGAACTACTGCAATACAGCGAGCTCCAATACTGCCAGCTAAATAAAAGTTTCTAACTACTGAAGGCACTAACTACTGATAGGCACAGTTATCAAATGAAAGATTTTGATAGAGAACAAACAATGTATTTACCTTAATAGCGTTCAAAAGTCATAATATGTATCAAGTCATGACATCCATCTTTACAAATTTCCTTTTTTTCTGGCGGACACACGCCCAGATCGTTCGCTTATACACTCCTGGAAATGGAAAAAAGAACACATTGACACCGGTGTGTCAGACCCACCATACTTGCTCCGGACACTGCGAGAGGGCTGTACAAGCAATAATCACACGCACGGCACAGCGGACACACCAGGAACCGCGGTGTTGGCCGTCGAATGGCGCTAGCTGCGCAGCATTTGTGCACCGCCGCCGTCAGTGTCAGCCAGTTTGCCGTGGCATACGGAGCTCCATCGCAGTCTTTAACACTGGTAGCATGCCGCGACAGCGTGGACGCGAACCATATGTGCAGTTGACGGACTTTGAGCGAGGGCGTATAGTGGGCATGCGGGAGGCCGGGTGGACGTACCGCCGAATTGCTCAACACGTGGCGCGTGAGGTCTCCACAGTACATCGATGTTGTCGCCAGTGGTCGGCGGAAGGTGCACGTGCCCGTCGACCTGGGACCGGACCGCAGCGACGCACGGATGCACGCCAAGACCGTAGGATCCTACGCAGTGCCGTAGGGGACCGCACCGCCACTTCCCAGCAAATTAGGGACACTGTTGCTCCTGGGGTATCGGCGAGGACCATTCGCAACCGTCTCCATGAAGCTGGGCTACGGTCCCGCACACCGTTAGGCCGTCTTCCGCTCACGCCCCAACATCGTGCAGCCCGCCTCCAGTGGTGTCGCGACAGGCGTGAATGGAGGGACGAATGGAGACGTGTCGTCTTCAGCGATGAGAGTCGCTTCTGCCTTGGTGCCAATGATGGTCGTATGCGTGTTTGGCGCCGTGCAGGTGAGCGCCACAATCAGGACTGCATACGACCGAGGCACACAGGGCCAACACCCGGCATCATGGTGTGGGGAGCGATCTCCTACACTGGCCGTACACCACTGGTGATCGTCGAGGGGACACTGAATAGTGCACGGTACATCCAAACCGTCATCGAACCCATCGTTCTACCATTCCTAGACCGGCAAGGGAACTTGCTGTTCCAACAGGACAATACACGTCTCTCATACAAAAACAGCAGTTGACCGGCGTTGCCTAGTGAAACGTTGTTGTCATGCCTCGGGTAAGGAGGAGAAAGGCGTACCATCACGTTTCCGAGTCTGATAAAGGTCGGATTGTAGCCTATCGCGATTGCGGTTTATCGTATCGCGACATTGCTGCTCACGTTGGTCGAGATCCAATGACTGTTAGCAGAATACGGAATCGGTGGGTTCAGGAGGGTAATACGGAACGCCGTGCTGGATCCCAACGGCCTCGTATCACTACCAGTCGAGATGACGGGCATCTTAACCGCATGGCTGTAACGGAGTCAACAGATGGGGACGTTTGCAAGACAACAACCACCTGCACGAACAGTTCGACGACGTTTCCACCAGCATGGACTATCAGCTCGGAGACCATGGCTGCGGTTATCCTTGGCGCTGCAGCACAGACAAGAGCGCCTGCGATGGTGCACTCAACGACGAACCTGGGGCACGATTGGCAAAACGTCATTTTTTCTAATGAATCCAGGTTCTATTTACAGCATCATGACGGTCGCATCCGTGTTTTTCGAGATAGCGGTGAACGCACATTGGAAGCGTGTATTTGTCATCGCCATACTGGCGTATCCCCCGGCGTGATGGTATGGGGTGCCATTGGTTACACGTCTCAGTCACCTCTTGTTCGCACTGACGGCACTTTGAACAGTGGACGTTACATTTAAGATGTGTTACGACCTGTGGCTCTACCCTTCATTCGATCCCTGCGAAACCCTACATTTCAGTAGGATAATACAGGACCGCATGTTGCAGGTCCTGTACGGGCCTTTCTGGATACAGAAAATGTTCCACTACTGTCCTGGCCAGCACATTCACCAGATCTCTCACCAACTGAAAACGTCTGGTCAATGGTGGCCGAGCAATTGGCTCGTCACAATACGCCAGTCACTACTCTTGATGAACTGTGGTATCGTGTTGAATCTGCATGGGCAGCTGTACCTGTACACGCCATCCAAGCTCTGTTTGACTCAATGCCTAGGCGTATCAAGGCCGTTATTACGGCCAGAGGTGGTTGTTCTAGGTACTGATTTCTCAGGATCTATGCACCCGAATTGTTTGAAAATGTAATCACAAATCAGTTCTACTATAATATATTTGTTCAATGAGTACCCGTTTATCATCTGCATTTCTTCTTGGTGCAGCAATTTAATACTTAGTAGTGTAGCTAATTTGCTTTATTTTATTTTTACTAAAGATTATTCGATAGCCACTGCCAGTACATGAAGTACTTGTACGCGTTTTATTTCTTGAGAGTTATGTTCACCTGTGCTGGCAGTTTCACAGAGTCTCACAGATAGACAGCAGATCAAAGCGGGCCGAAGAGTGCCGTTAACTTAACGGAGGTTGTAAAAGGTGACGTCAAAGCCATGTAGGACAGCGTTCGGCGAAGGCTGTTGAGTGCAGTGGACAGGGCGAGCGGACGTTCGTCGCGACCCGACCTGACTCAATGCGGACGGCAGGTAACGCCGTCGTTGGAGTTCTGCACGAGATTACCGCCGCTCCCACGTTTCTACAGCGTTTTTCTGCGGTGTGGGCGTTGTAAAAGTACAGTAAAGACCCCGAAAGGCGGGCTACAATGAGCCGTAGGCGGAGGATGCAGAGAAGACGGCGCCAGTCAGCCGACAGGAGAGCAATATACCGACGGACACAATGCAGACTCTGCGAAAGCTGCAGCTATTTATGGCTCTGTGCCCTTGGCACAACCCAACGGCCAAGGGGTGAGAGTTCTATAAGTGTGAGATTACGATTGTCTAGTCCCAAAAATACACTACTGGCCATTAAAATTGCTACACCAAGAAGAAATGCAAATGATAAACGGGTATTCATTGCACAAATATATTATACTAGAGCTGACGTGTGATTACATTTTCACGCAATATGGGTGCATAGATTCTGAGAAATCAGTACCCAGAACAACCACATCTGGCCGTAATAACGGCCTTGATACGCCTGGGCATTGTGTCAAACAGAGCTTGGACGGCGTGTACAGGTACAGCTGCCCATGCAGCTTCAACACGATACCACAGTCCATCAAGAGTAGTGACTGGCGTATTGTGACGAGCCACCATTGACCAGACGTTTTCAATTGGTGAAACATCTGGAGAATGTGCTGGCCAGGGCAGCAGTCGAACATTTTCTGTATCCAGAAAGGCCCGTACAGGACCCGCAACATGCGGTCGTGCATTATCGTGCTGAAATGCAGGGTTTCGCAGGGATCGATTGAAGGGTAGAGCCACAGGTCGTAACACATCTTAAATGTAACGTCCACTGTTCAAAGTGCCGTCAGTGCGAACAAGAGGTGACTGAGACGTGTAACCAATGGCACCCCATACCATCACGCCGGGGGATACGCCAGTATGGCGATGACAAATACACGCTTCCAATGTGCGTTCACCGCTATCTCGAAAAACACGGATGCGACCATCATGATGCTGTAAATAGAACCTGGATTCATTAGAAAAAATGACGTTTTGCCAATCGTGCACCCAGGTTCGTCGTTGAGTACAACATCGCAGGCGCTCTTGTCTGTGATGCAGCTCCAAGGATAACCGCAGCCATGGTCTCCGAGCTGATAGTCCATGCTGGTGGAAACGTCGTCGAACTGTTCGTGCAGGTGGTTGTTGTCTTGCAAACGTCCCCATCTGTTGACTCAGGGATAGAGACGTGGCTACACCATCCGTTACAGCCATGCGGTTAAGATGCCCGTCATCTCGACTGGTAGTGATACGAGGCCGTTGGGATCCAGCACGGCGTTCCGTATTACCCTCCTGAACCCACCGATTCCATATTGTGCTAACAGTCATTGGATCTCGAGCAACGTGAACAGCAATGTCGCGATACGATAAACCGCAATCGCGATAGGCTACAATCCGACCTTTATCAGAGTCGGAAACGTGATGGTACGCCTTTCTCCTCCTTACCCGAGGCATGACAACAACGTTTCACTAGGCAACGCCGGTCAACAGCTGTTGCAAACTTTACATCACGCTCCAACTGGAGCGTGATGTAAAGTTTGCATTAGGTAGCTTTTCGGGATTCATAGACATCGTATCTGACAAAGTGGCCGCCGAGAGCAGCACTGGCGGACGACGCAACGACGCTGTTAAAAAAAAAAAAAATGGTTAAGATCTGCAATTGGCTTCGGCGCGAACAGGTCGCAATGTACTCAGTGAATATTAGAGTGTTAATGTGTAGGAGGAAGACGCCCTTCTTGCATGCATGTATGTATGTATTGAACTGGGGACCTAGAAACGACGGAGAGGCTTCGTCCCCGCCGTAGCCCTCACTGGTACACAACCCCTCCATTAGGCTACAGCAGTCCACCCACACCACCGCCGCCCCACACCGAACCGAGGGTTACTGTGTGGTTCGGCCCCTAGCGGAACCACCGGGAACGTCTCGTTCTATACGACTATAACCACAATGTTTGCGTGGTAGAGTAATTATGGTTTACGCCTAACGTGGAGTTAGTGTTTGCGCAGCAATCGCCAACATAGTGTAACGGAGGCAGCATAAGGGGAACCAGGCTGCATTCGCCGAAGCAGATGGAAAACCGCCTTAAAAACCATCCACAGGCTATCCGGCACACCGGACCCCGACACTAATCCGCCGGGCGGATTCGTACCGGGGACCGGCACGCCTTCCCGCTCGGGAAGCAGCGCGCTAGGTCGCACGGCTAGCCGGGCGGGCTGGCATGCATAATTTTACGAACTCAAATTTTGGCAATCGTCAGATCGCAGAAAAAGATCAGTGTGCTAATAATACAGTAACCAACCTATCGGCTCCTTGTCTTGAATCTGTGCCAACATTAGTTACTTGTAACTGTTTCATGTTCTTTTGATACTCTCTCAGTGCTTAGGATGTTATTAAACATGTTCGCGTTATACTTCAGTGCAGCTACTGCATCCGTTTTGTGTGAGGATTTATGATGAACAATATGACTTATGGCAACTCTGACATTCATTACATACACTATGTGATCAAAAGTATCCGGGCACGCCAAAAAACATAATTTTTTCATATTAGGTGCATTGTGCTGCCACCTACTGCCAGGTACTCCCTATCAGCGAACTCAGTAGTCATTACACATCGTGAGAGAGCAGAATGGGGCGCTCCGCGGAACTCACAGAGTTCGAACGTGGTCAGGTGATTGGGTGTCAGTACTGTCATACGTCTGTATGCGAGATTTTCACACTCCTTAACATATCTAGGTCCACTGTTTCCGTTGTGATAGTGAAGTGGAAACGCGAAGGGACACGTACAGCACAAAAGCGTACAGGCCGACCTCGTCTGTTAACTGGCAGAGACCAACGACAGTTGAAGAGGGTCGTAATGTGTAATAGGCAGACGTCTATCCAGACCATCACACAGGAACTCCAAACTGTGTCAGGATCCACTGCAAGTACTATGACAGTTAGGTGGGAGGTGAGAAAACTTAGATTTCATGGTCGAGTGGCTGCTCATAAGCCACACATCACGGCGGTAAATGCGAAACGACGCCTTGCGTGGTGCAAGGAGCGTAAACATTGGACGATTGAACAGTGGAAAACCGTTGTGTGGAATGACGAATCAGGGTACACAATGTGGCGATCCAATGGCAGGGTGTGGCTATGGCGAATGCCCAGTGAACGTAATCTGCCAGCGTGTGTAGTGACAACTGTAAAATTCGGAGGCGCTGATGTTCCAGTGTGGTGTTTTTCATGAAGGGGGTTGTACCCCTTGTTTTTTTGCGTGGCACTACCACAGCGAAGGCCTACGTTGATGTTTTAAGCACCTTCTTGCTTACCATTGTTGAAGAGCAATTTGGGGATGCCGATAGCATCTTTCAACACCATCGAGACTTGTGGCTGAGTGGTTACACGACAATAACATTCCTGTAATTGACTGGCCTGCACAGAGTCCTGATCTGAATCCTGTAGTACACCTTTGGGATGTATCTCACCTGGTCACAAAATTAAACTACAGTGTCATTATTCCACCAGACTTTTTAAGTCTGTAGGACCGTAATTTAGCGTTAATAATAAATATTGTGTAACAAATGATAGTTTGCAGTCATCACCGGACATCTACATGGTGATACGGGTTAATTACCTATACCCTTAGGGGGCGGGATAGAATGGCCAGTATCAGTCACCTACGTCTTTTAAGGGTATTTACTTACGTCCCGAACACCAATTTTCGTTAAGACATTGAAAATCTACCTTGTCCAGACAGTGGTTGCCCTCTGAGCTGTCCGAAGCTCGTGGTCGTGCGGTAGCGTTTTCGCTTCCCGCGCCCGGGTTCCCGGGTTCGATTCCCGGCGGGGTCAGGGATTTTCTCTGCCTCGTGATGACTGGGTGTTGTGTGATGTCCTTAGGTTAGTTAGGTTTAAGTAGTTCTAAGTTCTAGGGGACTGATTATCATGGATGTTAAGTCCCATAGTGCTCAGAGCCATTTGAACCAACCCTCTGAGCTGCCTATATAACTTCAAATCATCTCTACACCACGCGATCTCCGAGTAGGGTAATTAGTGACAGCCGATATGAGCGGTCCTCACACAGTTTGCGGTATACTCCGAACGACAATGGAACTCGACATATTTCACATTTTCAAACTTTGATCGAGGCAAACTGTGAGGTGAAAGTCCTCAGAAGAGACAATTACAATTGGGGTTGTTGTTGTTGTTGTGGTCCTCAGTCCTGAGACTGGTTTGATGCAGCTCTCCATGCTGCAAGCTTCTTCATCTCCCAGTGCCTACTGCAACCTACATCCTTCTGAATCTGCTTAGTGTATTCATCTCTTGGTCTCCCCCTATGATTCTTACCCTCCACGCTGCCCTCCAATACTAAATTGGTGATCCCTTGATGCCTCAGAACATGTCCTACCAACCGATCCCTTCTTCTGGTCAAGTTGTGCCACAAACTCCTCTTCTCCCCAATCCTATTCAATACTTCCTCATTAGTTATGTGATCTACCCATCTAATCTTCAGCATTCTTCTGTAGCACCACATTTCAAAAGCTTCTATTCTCTTCTTGTCCAAACTATTTACCGTCCATTTTTCACTTCCATACATGGCTACACTCCATACAAATACTTTCAGAAATAACTTCCTCACACTTAAATCTATACTCGATGTTAACAAATTTCTCTTCTTCAGAAACGCTTTCCTTGCCATTGCTAGTCTACATTTTATATCCTCTCTACTTCGTCCATCATCAGTTATTTTGCTCCCCAAATAGCAAAACTCCTTTACTACTTTAAGTGTCTCATTTCCTAATCTAATACCCTCAGCATCACCCGACTTAACTCGACTACATTCCATTATCCTCGTTTTGCTTTTGTTGATATTCATCTTATATCCTCCCTTCAAGACACCATCCATTCCGTTCAACTGCTCTTCCAAGTCCTTTGCTGTCTCTGACAGAATTACAATGTCATCGGCGAACCTCAAAGTTTTTATTTCTTCTCTATGGATTTTAATACCTACTCCAAATTTTTCTTTTGTTTCCTTTACTGCTTGCTCAATATAGAGATTGAATAACATCGGGGAGAGGATACAACCCTGTCTCACTCCTTTCCCAACCACTGCTTCCCTTTCATGCCCCTCAATCTTATAACTGCCATCTGGTTTCTGTACAAGTTGTAAATAGCCTTTCGCTCCCTGTATTTTACCCCTGCCACCTTTAGAATTTGAAAGAGAGTATTCCAGTCAACATTGTCAAAAGCTTTCTCTAAGTCTACAAATGCTAGAAACGTAGGTTTGCCTTTCCTTAATCTTTCTTCTAAGATAAGTAGTAAGGTCAGTATTGGGGTAATAATAGAGAATGAACTATTTTGTATTAGCGTCGAATCCATAGTTCCCGGGATTTCCAGGATAATTAGTAACAGCCTCGAAGGCGTTTCATCCCTAGGAGTATGGCGGCAGGGAGGGTGGGGGGGGGGGGGGGGGGGGGGTTGGAACTGTGGCTCACGTAAATCGAAAACGGCGAATGTTGGTACCGAATAATAATATTTTCTTGCCTACTGTTGTTGTTGTGGTCTTCAGTCCAGAGACTGGTTTGATGCAGCTCTCCATCCTACTCCTTCTTGTGCAAGCTTCTTCATCTCCGAGTAACTATTGCAACCTACAACCTTCTGAATATGCTTAGTGTATTCATCTCTTGGTCTCCCTCTACGGTTTTTACCCTCCACGCTTCCCTCCATGTTTCACGTCCATTCATGGCTACACTTTATACTTTCAGAAAAGACTTCCTGACACTTATGTCTATACTCGATGTTAACAAATTTTTCTTCTTCAGATACGCTTTCCTTGCCATTGCCGGTCTACATTTTATATCCTCTCTGCTTCGACCATCATCAATTATTTTGCTCCCAAATGTTCAAATGTGTGTGAAATCTTATGGGACTTAACTGCTAAGGTCATCACTCCCTAACCTTACACACTACTTAACCTAAATTATCCTAAGGACAAGCACAAACACTCATGCCCGAGGGAAGACTCGAACCTCCGCCGGAACCAGCCGAACAGTCCATGACTGCAGCGTCCTAGACCGCTCGGTTAATCCCGCGCGGCTATTTAGCTCCACAAATAGCAAAACTCATCTACTACTTTAAGTTTCTCATTTCCTAATTTAATTCCCTCAGCATTTCCCGACTTAATTCGACTACATTCCATTATCCTCGCTTTGCTTTTGTTGATGTTGATCTTATATCCTCCTTTCAAGACACTGTCCATTTCGTTCAACTGTCCAGGTCCTTTGCCGACAAAATTACAATGTCATCGGCAAACCTCAAAGTTTTTATTTCTTCTCCATGGATTTTAATTCCTACTCATTTTTCTTTTGTTTTCTTTACTGCTTGCTCAATATACAGATTGAATAACTTCGGGGATAGGTTACAACCATGTCTCACTCCATTCCCAACCACTGCTTCCCTTTCATGCCACACGACTCTTATAACTGCCATCTGGTTTCTGTACAAATTGTAAATATCATTCGCTCCCCGTATTTGACCCCAGCCACCTCCAGAAATTGAAAGAGAGTATTCCAGTCAACATTGTCAAAAGCTTTCTCTAAGTCTGCAAATGCTAGAAACTAGGTTTGCCTTTCCTTAATCTATCTTGTAAGATAAGTCGTAGGGTCAGCATTGTCTAGCGTGTTCCAACATTTCTACGGAATCCAAACTGATCTTCCCCGAGGTCGGCTTCTACCAGTTTTTCCATTCGTCTATAAAGAATTCGTGTTAGTATTTTGCAGCCATGACTTATTAAACTGATGGTTCGGTAATTTTCACACCTGTCAACACCTTCTTTCTTTGGGATTGGAATTATTATATCCTTCTTGAAGTCTGAGGGTATTTCATCTGTCTCGTACATCTTGATCACCAGGTGGTAGCATTTTGTTAGGACTGGCTCTCCCAGGGCTATCAGTAGTTCTAATGAAATGTTATCTACTCCCGCGGCCTTGTTTTTACTTTGGTCTTTGAGTGCTGTTTAATTCTTCACGCAGTATCATATCTCCCATCTCATCTTCATCTACATCCTCTTCTAGCTGTGAACATTCCCTCATTCCCAACTAAAGGGGAGACACAGATGGCGCTCTGATTGCTATGCCACTACACTGTCTGTTGGCGGACGATATTGAAAGCATTAGCTGTACATTTATTATCTCCCAGATGGCACACGCTTTCACCGGATCAAAATCGACATCTTTCCATGTGTTATAATTCTTTTTGCAGCCGAATATAATCTTGAGAAGGACTCAGCTGCGCCATCAGAGGACCATGCTATGCCTACAGATCGCCGGGTCGTCCTCTGCCGTCATTATAGCGTCATTCGGAAGTGATGTGGATGGGGTTGGTGTGAGCACGCCGCTCTCCCGACCGTTGTGCATTTTCCAGATCTTGGAGCCATTACTTCTCATCCAAGAGGCTTCTCATTTAGCATCACGAGGCGGAGTGCACCCTGTTCCAGTCCTCCTACCACGGAGAAACCCCTGGTAGTACCAGAAACTGAAGCTGCGTCGACCGCATGGCAGTCAGCTGCGGGGACGCCTCAACAACGGAGGCGGACATACACTGAAGCGCCAAAGAAACTGGTATAGGCATTCCTGTTCAAATACAGAGATATGTAAACAGGCAGAATACGACGCTGCCGTCGGGAACGCCTATATAAGACGACAAGCGTCTGGCGCAATTGTTTGATCGGTTACTGCTGCTAGAATGGCAGGTTATCGCGATTTAAGGGAGTCAGAACGTGGTATTATACTCGGCGGACAAGCGATGGCACACACCATCTCCGAGGTAGCGATGAAGTGGGGATTTTCCCGCACGACCATTCCACGAGCACACCGTGAATATCAGGAATTCCGAAAAACATCAAATCTCCGACATCGCTGCGGCCGGAAAAAGATCTTGCAAGAACGGGACCAACGACGACTGATGACAATAGTTCAACGTGACAGAAGCGCAACCCTTCCGCAAACTGCTGCAGATTTCAATACTGGGCCATCAACAAGTGTCAGCGTGCGAACCATTCAACGAAACATAAACGATATAGGCTTTCGGAGCCGAAGGCCCACTCGTGTTCCCTTGATGACTGCACGACACAAAGCTTTACGCCTCGCCTGGTCCTGTCTACACCGACATTGGACTGTTGATGACTGCAAACATGTCGCCTGGTCGGACGAGTCTCGTTTCAAATTGCATCGAGCGGATGAACGTGTACGGGTACGGAGACAACCTCATCAATCCATGGATCCTGCATATCAGCAGGGGACTGTTCAAGCTGGAGGAGGCTCTGTAATGGTGTGTGGCGTATGCACTTGGAGTGATATCGGACCACTGATATATGTAGATACGACTCTAACAGGTGACACACACATATGCATCCTATCTGATTACCTGCATCCATTCATGTGCGTTGTGCATTCCGACGCACTTGGGAAACTACAGCAGGACAATGCGACACTCCACACGTCCAGAATTGCTCCGGGAACACTCTTCCGAGTTTAAACACTTCCGATGGCCACACCGCAGACATAAACAAGAAATAGCACAAACAGTTGCGTTAAAAACAATTTTTAACGCACCTAATGTACTACACTCCTGGAAATTGAAATAAGAACACCGTGAATTCATTGTCCCAGGAAGGGGAAACTTTATTGACACATTCCTGGGGTCAGATACATCACATGATCACACTGACAGAACCACAGGCACATAGACACAGGCAACAGAGCATGCACAATGTCGGCACTAGTACAGTGTATATCCACCTTTCGCAGCAGTGCAGGCTGCTATTCTCCCATGGAGACGATCGTAGAGATGTTGGATGTAGTCCTGTGGAACGGCTTGCCATGCCATTTCCACCTGGCGCCTCAGTTGGACCAGCGTTCGTGCTGGACGTGCAGACCGCGTGAGACGACGCTTCATCCAGTCCCAAACATGCTCAATGGGGGACAGATCCGGAGATCTTGCTGGCCAGGGTAGTTGACTTACACCTTCTAGAGCACGTTGGGTGGCACGGGATACATGCGGACGTGCATTGTCCTGTTGGAACAGCAAGTTCCCTTGCCGGTCTAGGAATGGTAGAACGATGGGTTCGATGACGGTTTGGATGTACCGTGCACTATTCAGTGTCCCCTCGACGATCACCAGTGGTGTACGGCCAGTGTAGGAGATCGCTCCCCACACCATGATGCCGGGTGTTGGCCCTGTGTGCCTCGGTCGTATGCAGTCCTGATTGTGGCGCTCACCTGCACGGCGCCAAACACGCATACGACCATCATTGGCACCAAGGCAGAAGCGACTCTCATCGCTGAAGACGACACGTCTCCATTCGTCCCTCCATTCACGCCTGTCGCGACACCACTGGAGGCGGGCTGGACGATGTTGGGGCGTGAGCGGAAGACGGCCTAACGGTGTGCGGGACCGTAGCCCAGCTTCATGGAGACGGTTGCGAATGGTCCTCGCCGATACCCCAGGAGCAACAGTGTCCCTAATTTGCTGGGAAGTGGCGGTGCGGTCCCCTACGGCACTGCGTAGGATCCTACGGTCTTGGCGTGCATCCGTGCGTCGCTGCGGTCCGGTCCCAGGTCGACGGGCACGTGCACCTTCCGCCGACCACTGGCGACAACATCGATGTACTGTGGAGATCTCACGCCCCACGTGTTGAGCAATTCGGCGGTACGTCCACCCGGCCTCCTGCATGCCCACTATACGCCCTCGCTCAAAGTCCGTCAACTGCACATACGGTTCACGTCCACGCTGTCGCGGCATGCTACCAGTGTTAAAGACTGCGATGGAGCTCCGTATGCACGGCAAACTGGCTGACACTGACGGCGGCGGTGCACAAATGCTGCGCAGCTAGCGCCATTCGACGGCCAACACCGCGGTTCGTGGTGTGTCCGCTGTGCCGTGCGTGTGATCATTGCTTGTACAGCCCTCTCGCAGTGTCCGGAGCAAGTATGGTGGGTCTGACACACCGGTGTCAATGTGTTATTTTTTCCATTTCCAGGAGTGTATTTCTTCACATCGGCACTCTTCAAAAACAATTGCTGAAAATGGTGAACAAAAATCTAAAGGACAAGACTGATCTTTGTGGTGGGCGGGAACGTGCGAGGGAAAATGTTGACGTAATCGGCGCACGGCGCTACCAACAGGAGCTGCAACGTTTAACGTCAGATTTTGGTATTGGGCCATCAACAAGTGTCAGCGTACGAACCATTTAACGAAACATTATCAACATGGGCTTTCAGAGCAGAAGTCACACTCGTGCAGCATTGATGACTGCAAGACACAAAGCTTTACGCCTCGCCTGGGCCCGTCAACACCGACATTGGACTGTTGATGACTGGAAACATATCTCGTTTTGAATTCTATCGAGCGGATGGACGTGTATGGGTATGGAGAGAAAATGAACCCATGGACCCTGCATGTCAGCAGGGGACTGTTCAAGCTGGTGGAGGCTGTAGTGATGTCGGGCATGTGCAGCTGGAGTGATATGAAACCCCTGATACGTCTAGATACGACTCTGACAAATGACACGTACGTAGGCATCCTGTCTGATCACTTGCATCCATTTATGTCCATTGTACATTCCGAAAGACTTGGGCAATCCCAGCAGGACAATACGGATCACCACACGTCCAGAATTGCTACTGAGTGGCTCCAGGAACAGTCTTCTGAGTTTAAACACTTCCGCTGGCCACCAAACCCTCCAGACATTACCATTATTGAGAGTATCTGGGATGCCCTGTAACGTGCTGTTCAGAAGAGATCTCCACCTCCTCGTTCTCTTATAGATTTATGGATAAACCTTGCAGGATTCATGGTGTCATTTGCCTCCAACACTACTTCAGACGTTAGTCGAGTCCATGTCACGTCGTGCTGCGGCACTTCTGCGTGCTCGCGAGGGCCCTACACGAAATTAGGCAGGTGTCCCAGTTTCTTTGGCTCTTCAATGTAAATATAGTGCTGTTTACTAAAACTGTAACACCACGAAGAAGGCGTGCAATCAGCGCCAGACTGGCATGAAGTCCAATACATGCTTGGATGTGCAAGTGATAATTATTTTCCTTATGACCTTACACATCAGGTGCGAATAACGATATCTGTACATAAGAAAGGAGGGTTTCTCACTGAAATCGCATTTGAATGTTGTTTGCTTGTGAGAATGTCCTCTACGCGTTTTGTAAGAAAGTGAAACATCTAGCAGCCGTGTCCGAATGCTGCAGCGGCAGGATTGTGGCCTATCGAGACTCCTGTTTATCACTCTGTGATTCTGCTGCTTGCGTAAGTAGGCATCCCGCGACTGTCACGAGAATACGAATCAGGTGGACCCTGCTCAGCGCTATGCAGTGTCTCAGTGATCCTGCACGACTAGCGCCTGTCTGTAGCACCAGAAACTGTCAGGGCGGCCACTGTTGAAGTGTCACTCGACGCAGCAGCAGAGGGAGCTGCACAGACAGTCGTCCGCCCAACGACAACGCGTTCTGGCCACGTACCCTGGTCTGGGCCATGGTATAATCTTTCAACAAGATAACACAATGTCGCAAGTTAACCTCTATGTCCTATCTTACCTCGACACGAAGAGTGTGAAGCAGCATGAAATTATGTACCCATATCTTTTATCCGAGCTCAGTTGGATTCGATATCCAGCAAAGTTAGATCCGTTGTTTCTGGGTGTGTAATTTAGACTTTTTTCCTCACAAGAATTGTACAGTATGGCGTAATTCAACTTCGCGAGTACGTTACCAGTTGCCGCGCCATTTCACACGCACAGCGTGACGCACCTGTTATCCGTACTACATCAGAACTGTGTCAGCAGAAAACCCGGAACATGTTCTCCCTTCTGACAATGCGCCACTCTTGTTGCACTATGGTCTTAATGTAAGACGACATGTGTAACTTACTTTCTCAAGCCTCATGTAATTTCGATCCTAACTACTCCTTACTTGTAGTAGCAAGAAAAAATACAGGAGTAACAGCAAGCATCTGATCTTTATGCCACTGGGCACTGTTGCAATGGCTAGCCAGAACAGACTCAGCATACAGGAAAGTCAAAACAACCTTTGGTGACATTAAAAGCAACGGTGGTAACATTAAGAGTGCAACGGGAATTCCACTGTTAAATGCAGAGGAGAGAGCAGATAGGTGGAAAGAATACATAGAAAGCCTCTATGAGGGTGAAGATTTGTCTGATGTGATAGAAGAAGAAACAGGAGTCGATTTAGAAGAGATAGGGGATCCAGTATTAGAATCGGAATTTAAAAGAGCTTTGGAGGACTTACGGTCAAATAAGGCAGAAGGGATAGATAACATTCCATCAGAGTTTCTAAAATCATTGGGCGAAGTGGCAACAAAACGACTATTCACGTTGGTGTGTAGAATATATGAGTCAAGCGACATACCACCTGACTTTCGGAAAAGCATCATCCACACAATTCCGAAGACGGCAAGAGCTGACAAGTGCGAGAATTATCGCACAATCAGCTTAACAGCTCATGCATCGAAGCTGCTTACAAGAATAATATACAGAAGAATGGAAAAGAAAATTGAGAATGCGCTAGGTGACGATGAGTTTGGCTTTAGGAAAACTAAAGGGACGAGAGAGGCAATTCTGACGTTACGGTTAATAATGGAAGCAAGGCTAAAGAAAAATCAAGACACTTTCGTAGGATTTGTCGACCTGGAAAAAGCGTTCGACAATATAAAATGGTGCAAGCTGTTCGAGATTCTGAAAAAAGCAGGGGTAAGCTATAGGGAGAGACGGGTCATATACAATATGTACAACAACCAAGAGGGAATAATAAGAGTGGACGATCAAGAACGAAGTGCTCGTATTAAGAAGGGTGTAAGACAAGGCTGTAGCCTTTCTCCCCTAGTCTTCAATCTGTACATCGAGGAAGCAATGATGGAAATAAAAGAAAGGTTCAGGGGTGGAATTAAAATACAAGGTGAAAGGATATCAATGATACGATTCGCTGATGACATTGCTATCCTGAGTGAAAGTGAAGAAGAATTAAATGATCTGCTGAACGGAATGAACAGTCTAATGAGTACACAGTATGGTTTGAGAGTAAATCGGAGAAAGACGAAGGTAATGAGAAGTAGTAGAAATGAGAACAGCGAGGAACTTAACATCAGGATTGATGGTCACGAACTCAATGAAGTTAAGGAATTCTGCTACCGAGGCAGTAAAATAACCAATGACGGACGGAGCAAGGAGGACATGAAAAGCAGACTCGCTATGGCAAAAAAGGCATTTCTGGCCAAGAGAAGTCTACTAATATCAAATACCGGCCTTAATTTGAGGAAGAAATTTCTGAGGATGTACGTCTGGAGTACAGCATTGTATGGTAGTGAAACATGGACTGTGGGAAAACCGGAACAGAAGAGAATCGAAGCATTTGAGATGTGGTGCTATAGACGAAAGTTGAAAATTAGGTGGACTGATAAGGTAAGAAATGAGGAGGTTCTACGTAGAATCGGAGAGGAAAGGAATATGTGGAAAACACTGATAAGGAGAAGGGACAGGAGGATAGGACATCTGCTAAGGCATGAGGGAATGACTTCCATGGTACCAGAGGGAGCTGTAGAGGGCAAAAACTGTAGAGGAAGACAGAGATTGGAATACGTCAAGCAAATAATTGAGGACGTAGAATTCGTGGCGGGCCGCATCAAACCAGTCAGTAGACTGATGACCAAAAAAAAAAAAAAAAAAAGCCAAAAAGCCAGTGCCTGTTTCCTAGCAAGGGCAGAAAAGGTTGAAAAGCTTGAAGCGTGTACTCTTAGCTCATGTGAATCCTTGGCTGAACTTCCTTTAATGTACGTTTACAAGGGCTGCAAAGATTGCATACATTCTGTCATATATACATAAAGCAGAGTGTATGTGTATGCATATGTCCAGGACCTCCTCCCAAACCCTCCTTAACGATTTCAGGCAAATTTGGCACAGAAACAGCACGCTTCAAAGTATTAACACTGTGGAGTTTTAACCTCCTAGTTTCAATAGAACTTGAGACAGGGTAAAAATATTTCTAACCTCTGGCTTATATGCTGTCCTGCATGAAAGGTGTAGGAAGAGTATTGACTACCTGACTGACCTGCTTTGCAGGGCAGCCTACATGCCGGAGGTAAGAAATGGTTTTCCAGAACCCAACATGTAGGCTGCCTTGATGGCAGGCATACTGTGTTGGTGCAGTATCTGTCTGCCTTATCGACCTGCTTTGAATGGCAGTCTATACACCAGGGGCAAGAAATGGCTTTCCACCACCTGACATATTGGCTGCTCTGCGTGACAGCTTTGTTGTGTTGGAGTAGTATCAGTGTGGATGGTGGAACAGATAGCGAGAAAGGGAGACAGGAGGGGAAGGTGGACACCACAGTGAGGGGGCAGAGGAGATGGCCAGAGAAAGGGGAGAGGGGGGAGGAGGAGATGTACAGAGAGGGGGGAGGGTGAGGAGGATATGGAGAGAGGGGTGAGGAGGGGATGACTAGAAGGACAGGGGGTAGGGATGGTCAGATAGGGGGAGGAGGAGATAGACAGGGCGCAAGGAGGCGAAGAGAGAAGAAGAGGTGAAGGGTGGACGGAGTGACAGAGGAAGAGGTGGAGACAGAGGGGGCTTGTGGAATACTGCATTGAACACATATGTGGGCAAAGCCACAGAGAAAAGCCTTGTTGCCGACAATACATCCTGACAACTTTGTGCCCACACAATTGCAGGCATATGTATGGCAACATTGGCAGCAGTTGTTGCCCAGAATTGTTTGCACCAGTACATTTCCAAAACAGAACCACGCAAGCGGCATGGGCGCGAAACGGACGAAAGAGACCTAATGAAAGTGAGCACAGCTGTCTTGCCCTTGCACTGCACAAGTAAACAAGTTAGTGAGAAAAGAAAAGTCAGGTTTCATGGAATCTTCAACTTGCTTCTGAATCTTTGTGATGTGATATTGGGTGCTGTACGAACACAACTTTTTCTAGAACCCTCAAACCGGCTTTTGAATTTGTCGTTTAAAAGCAGTTTGTCGGACAAACGATACTAGTCCCAAATAAAAATATGTATGGCTGTATGCTAGCTACAAACAGATTGGCGATCAACCTTCAGATTTTGGCTAGTGGTGATGTAAACTGAATACTGTCTTTCACGTCGAGTTGTCACAGACATACCTCTTGGTACGAGACGTTTGCAACACTTTGGTGGGAGGACTGAAGGACTTTATTAAAGCATCTTGAAATAACAGTCAATTTTTTTTTTTTAGGTTCACCAGTACAGTGAGAGAGTTATTAGTTTCATAAATGTGATACATCTGTGATAAGACTTCTGGGACGTGAGTACAAAGACCCTGAAAATGCTCCTGTTGGCAGATTGCTCCTCATGTAACACGTGAGGAAGCTTTGGAAAGCTTAAAGATTTGAAGATGATTTGAAGATAAATTTATTCTTCGGTACTGCAAGTCTTGTACTAAGACTTTAGCAGCAAGAATGTTCTTTTTCAGATTTAGGGCTTCATACATAGCCTGGTGTGCAAAACGGAAGGCCGAAAGTAACTTTCGCATGATATTCGGTGCCAAGTAACATAGCTCGATGAAACTTGGAACATACATGAAAAGCACTGCTACACTACACTGTGGAAGGTAACTGAAAGAGATACAAAATGAGATGAACAGAAATGACAATTTCATTCAAGGACAATAGTTACACTGAAGTCGCCGCGATTCCTGATGGTGCCTTGGACAATAAAAATGTGGGACACTCATTCTTAATGGGTGGCACCATTGTAGAATTTGAAAAAAAAAGTTTTTAATTGGCTTGAAAGATGCTTTAAGTCTTCTAATATATGAGGCAAAAAGTCTAGTACCTGAAAAAAAGTTGTTCTTTGGAATACCGAGCTCTTCCTCTAGTGCCTCGGATGAACCGAAACGACCTACCGGCGCCAGCTCAATAACTCCTGTAGTGTCTGAGTATAGCTGGAAGCATTTCAAAACAATAATACGTTAGGTTGGCGTCAGCAAGCGTCAGTACATATACGAAAAAGACGATGCTCTCGCTTCGAATATTGATTTTTGTGTGCAGTATTCCCTTTTGATAGTTTGTTTGTGATCTTATGGTACGGAGTTTTGTCTTTCAAGTGAGAGTGAGTGATATACCCCTGCAGATAAGGTACAAGAACATCACATCCAACGCGGCGTCGACGTAGTATGTCACAAAAGCGTCCAAAGAATAGATATAAGACAGAGAGCAGATCCGAAAAAGTTAGTGTCTCTGCTAAGAAAATGAATGACAGTGACCAGGATTTCGATGTGAATTACGGATTGAGCTCCAGGATTATAAATTTTCTTCATCTTTTCTCTTTTAAAACGTGAACTGTAAAATGTACGATGCAGACATTACGTTGCAAGAACAGACTCCTCGAGCTTAGGCTTCACAATAATTACTGCTATATGAAGATTGTATCTGTTATTTCGAACGTATCCGAAAGAACAGATGCTATCTTCATAAAGATAAGGCAAACCGGCCAGTGATCTTAATGATCTTCTTCAGTGCGGATGGACTCACATTTCCCGAACTCTTACGGGTATCGGTAGATTGACTGCCGCGAGTAATGAGTGTAGTGGGCAGGGGCTCTGCAAATGTAGTGTGTGGACAGTAAGATGGGAATGTGGGTCTCACGGGAAGCGTGCCAGAGGTAAGTTCCTGCAGTCGCCCAATCCTCTGTGACCTCGGTGGCTCAGACAGTTTGTTCGGTCAGAGGTCTGCGTGCTCCCTGCAACAAAAAATAAACTGAATCAAGGAATCAACGATCACCTTGAACGGATGTCTTGTGATGTACGCCCAGACCAAAGGCAACGAAGTATATCGAAGAAAAAAATGCAGATAGAGCGACTGCCATGTAAGCGGGAGATCGTGGGTTCGAGTCCCGGTCGGGGCACACATTTTCAACTGTCCCCGCTGATATTTATCGACGCCTGTAAGCAGCTAGAGTTCTGGATCCATTGTAATTTCACAATTATTGCTTGTCCAAACTGACCAGACGTTGTTATATCAAGACGGAACACATACGAAATCAACCGTCGAATCGTCCTAGCGGTGCGCCTGCTCGGAGTAGGGCTAACCGGAATTGTAAAGTTTTGTGCGTCGTTGGAATTGCCACGATCCATTTTGACTGCAACAGCTGCAGCACGAAGGCCAGTCCTGAAATACCAGATTAATGGTAAGAATTTTTTAAAAGTATAATTTCTCCATTTGTTCATGTCTATAACACATTTAAAAACTTCTAACGCGTTTTTCGCGGAATATGATTTTTCAAAACGGCAGTCAGTATAACTTCAATAGTTTTCAATCTTTTTATTTGAAAATTTAACTACAGCTTTGAAATAACATTTCAAACTGAACCACGTAGGGAACTTTTCGATTTGTTAATATAAACAATACACTCCTGGAAATGGAAAAAAGAACACATTGACACCGGTGTGTCAGACCCACCATACTTGCTCCGGACACTGCGAGAGGGCTGTACAAGCAATGATCACACGCACGGCACAGCGGACACACCAGGAACCGCGGTGTTGGCCGTCGAATGGCGCTAGCTGCGCAGCATTTGTGCACCGCCGCCGTCAGTGTCAGCCAGTTTGCCGTGGCATACGGAGCTCCATCGCAGTCTTTAACACTGGTAGCATGCCGCGACAGCGTGGACGTGAACCGTATGTGTAGTTGACGGACTTTGAGCGAGGGCGTATAGTGGGCATGCGGGAGGCCGGGTGGACGTACCGCCGAATTGCTCAACACGTGGGGCGTGAGGTCTCCACAGTACATCGATGTTGTCGCCAGTGGTCGGCGGAAGGTGCACGTGCCCGTCGACCTGGGACCGGACCGCAGCGACGCACGGATGCACGCCAAGACCGTAGGATCCTACGCAGTGCCGTAGGGGACCGCACCGCCACTTCCCAGCAAATTAGGGACACTGTTGCTCCTGGGGTATCGGCGAGGACCATTCGCAACCGTCTCCATGAAGCTGGGCTACGGTCCCGCACACCGTTAGGCCGTCTTCCGCTCACGCCCCAACATCGTGCAGCCCGCCTCCAGTGGTGTCGCGACAGGCGTGAATGGAGGGACGAATGGAGACGTGTCGTCTTCAGCGATGAGAGTCGCCTCTGCCTTGGTGCCAATGATGGTCGTATGCGTGTTTGGCGCCGTGCAGGTGAGCGCCACAATCAGGACTGCATACGACCGAGGCACACAGGGCCAACACCCGGCATCATGGTGTGGGGAGCGATCTCCTACACTGGCCGTACACCACTGGTGATCGTCGAGGGGACACTGAATAGTGCACGGTACATCCAAACCGTCATCGAACCCATCGTTCTACCATTCCTAGACCGGCAAGGGAACTTGCTGTTCCAACAGGACAATGCACGTCCGCATGTATCCCGTGCCACCCAACGTGCTCTAGAAGGTGTAAGTCAACTACCCTGGCCAGCAAGATCTGCGGATCTGTCCCCCATTGAGCATGTTTGGGACTAGATGAAGCGTCGTCTCACGCGGTCTGCACGTCCAGCACGAACGCTGGTCCAACTGAGGCGCCAGGTGGAAATGGCATGGCAAACCGTTCCACAGGACTACATCCAGCATCTCTACGATCGTCTCCATGGGAGAATAGCAGCCTGCATTGCTGCGAAAGGTGGATATACACTATACTAGTGCCGACATTGTGCATGCTCTGTTGCCTGTGTCTATGTGCCTGTGGTTCTGTCAGTGTGATCATGTGATGTATCTGACCCAAGGAATGTGTCAATAAAGTTTCCCCTTCCTGGGACAATGAATTCACGGTGTTCTTATTTCAATTTCCAGGAGTGTATTTATTAACAAATGACTGTCCTTTTTTGTGAAAACTGAACGCCTTTATTGAAATACTCGTCAATTACACAAAAATCATAGATCCTTTTTATTTTTTCCAGATGAAAATTTGCACCAGTTATAGTGCGTGCCGCAGATCGCCTCAAATTCAACATGCTTCAAGAAAACTGCTGCAGTGCCGCCATTTTGTAATATTTTCCGACAAATATCTTTGTGATATACTTAAATATACGTCAATAACTACCCGACTATTATTTCTCTGTCACCTTTCGTGCGTAGCTCGTGGTCTCGCTTTTCGAGCACGGGGTCGCGGGCTCTATTCCCATCGGGATCAGGGATTTTTCACCTGCCTCCAGATGACTGGCTGTTTGTGTTGTTATTATCATTCATCAAAGTAGCGAGATTGGGCTGAGTGAAGGCTGGGAATTTGTACGGACGCTGATAACCGCGCAGTTGAGCGCCCCACAAACCAAACATCATCATCATCATCTATCACCTTTCCTTCCACAAAAAATAAGGAAACACTTTTTTGACACTTTTTTTAGGTCGTTACAGTGGTGCTACCCCTTAATGGAGGTCTAATCACCATGTTGCATGAGGGTACTGATGTCCAAGTCTTTGTACGCGGCACGCTCACCGGTCAGCTTAACTTTTACACTCAACTGCTTCTCGATGTGCGTCTTTTCAGCGGTGCTTTCGGCCCTGACAAGACGCGACCGCATCGAACAACGAAGGTAGAGCAGATATTCGGTGAATGGACTGGCCTGGCCGATTCCCCGAGTTCAATCCCACCGAACATGCATGAGCACTTCCACATTCAGTAAAGACGATCGAGCAGATGTCAAACAGGAACGACGCACCACGAGAACTTCTCACCAACGTTGCAGAGCGTGCTTTGCCGTCCGCAGTGATCGCACACCCTGTTACAAACCGCGTCCCGCCTTTTGTAATGTCCAGGGGACTATCATGAATCGCGGTGAATTCAGTGAATTATTGTCTTTGAATAAAAGTGTAATTTCTATTCGTCTCATTGCGCATTTCTTCCAGTTACCGTCTCCACTATACTGCAGCAGTTGTCTGTATCTACGGTCCAAGTCTCATCGAACTTGTTAATGACAAACATGCGAATGTTTCTTTCGGCCTTACGTTTTAGACCCCCTAGTCGTTGCCACTTTACCGAAAGCGCAGCCAACACGGCAGCTTTTAGCCGAAGCATACCCTCCCTTGAGCGCGCCTCCCTTCTAACCGGGCATCGCCCCGCAGTCGGCCAGTGGTCGACTACGAATTGAAGCGGAGGCGGTTGCGGACGTGAACGTGAACTTGAACTTTCTCCGGCTGGGAGCGGTGCGGCGCGGCGGCCGGTTCACTTTCGTTTCGTTTCGGCCGGTCTGCGTCCGCTGTCCTCGGGAGCGGCCAGCTTCCGCGAGTTGCCGACTGGGGGCGCCGGCACTGCCTTTCACGCCTTTCTCCGCCGCTTTTAGAGCAAGTGGACCGTGGGCCGCCGGCCGCTCGAGGTCGCCGAACTCAAGGCCAAGGGCTGCCGGCGCTGGAACGGCACCAATAGGATTCAGTATACTTCCTTATTTACATTAGTTAACTGCAGATACCATCATTGACACAATGAATGTACCATTTCAAATGCTACTGTGCTGGAACTGACGGCCGTCAACCTCAATGCAAGCATGATGTAGACGGACAAGATTCTGACGCACCCTGACGAATATCCTTAGTGTATTTCGAATCATATAACAGGCAGCTACAATTCTTGCAGCAAAGTCCATGTTTCACTTCCATACAACGCTGTGCTTCAAATGAGCATTCTCAGAAATTTCTTGTTGTCAAGCCTTATGCTTACCCACCCTGATTGCTGTGCGTGTTAAAGCGCCGCTTCCAGGACGGGGTGGTACGCCACCCCATATTGAATGCGTCAGAGGGATTCGCGCCGAGTGTCGGCGTGCTAGCCAGCCTAGATGTGGTGTTTCGGCGGTTTTCCACATCCCACTAGGAGAATACTGGGTTCGCGCCCAATTCCCGCCCCAATTACACGACTCACAAACATTCCACACTCCACTCAAGCAGTTGGAGCACACATATTCCGTCCTGGGGAGTAAGGCTGCAGTCACAGTGACCCCGATATCGGTGGATCCCATCGACGACCGACGTCGGCAGAAGACGGACGATCTTTTCAAATCACTACACCACCACGTACTCTCACTGTAGCCCATATCGTCACCCGAACCTACACACTATGGACGACAATTGGTGAAATTCAAATTAGTTTGTTTCCTTCAGCAGAATCGACCAAGGTTCTCTGACATAAGCTATGGACTGTGAGAAAATGATAGGTTTGTGTCCAAGAAAGAGTGAGTTTGTGGCATCCTGAGGATGAAAACTATCACAACTGCGGTATTGTTCGGAATCTGTAGACTGAAATCGCAGATTTAACGGAAACAATAAGTAGGTAAAATTTTTATCGGGAATTTTAGGCGTATATAATCACCTCAAAAACAATTTGTTCCAATGATGAGGGTGACGTATCTTATGTTCATAGTTGTTGTGGTGGAAACTTTTTGGTTGTGGTGGTTGTGTATTAGCAGTCTACAGATTATTACAGAGTGAGTCAAAAAGGACTTTAAAACTTTGAAATGACATAAAAATCTATTGAGGTAACTTACATAATGGGTAGAGGTGTCATATTGTAGTCAACAACCTCAAGTTTGATTCAGTTAGCACATCGGTACACCGTTCCGCTACCAGGGGCAGCATCTTGGTGCACAATTAAAATAGCTGCTTTCACTGGTGCGGAGGGTGCTCGCTGTATTTTTTGATTTCATGAAATGAACTCTGCAACAACTGTTCGGTGTAAATTTCGCATTGGCAGCGGAAACCCACATGCAACCCTAGAACACATTCGTGACGGCCCAAAAGTTAATGCGTTTGACCCTTAGTAAATTGAAAGTTTACGGCCCTTTCTTCTTTATGGAGCAAGCTTTCACTGGTATTGTGCATCTGGATATGCTTAAGAACTTTTTAATTTCGCAGATCGATGAAGATGACCGAGATGGGATGGTTTACTACCAGCAAGACGGTGCACCAAGTTCGGGGTTACCTCGACAGTCGCTTCCCAGGTTGGTGAATTGCCATAAGGGTCAATCGCTTGGCCATCTCGTTACACACATTTGACCCACTGGATTTCTTTCTCTGGGGTTTCATTAAAGACCGTATATATGTTCTTCCCCCACCAAACAATTTAGCCGACCTGAAAAACTGCGTCTACGCTGCCGTTGTACAAGTTACGTCCGATTTGCTGCAACGAGTATGGGAAGAAATTGAGTACCAATGAAATGTTTGGCACATCACAAATGATAGTCACATCGAACCAAAATGCATTCATGTCAAACCTGAGGTTGTTTGGTACAAAATGACACATCTACCGATTGTATAAGTTATCTCAAAAAATTTCTACATTATTCCAAATTTGTAAAGTCCCTGTATTACTGCTTACTGGTGTTTTTATGCTAGTAGGGCGGTGATTCTGTTATGTGAAGCGGTTTCCAAATATGAAGTGTATGTTTCTAATTTGCAGTGCTTAGGTGTTCAGAATATCTTACTCTAAATATAAACGTCGTTTATCTTTCATGCGTCTTTCGAACGTATACTGAATGTCAACCGTTGAAGGTTAATTGACGTATGTCTGCACAACTTTAAACAAACACAGCAAAGCAGAGTGTTTATAATTTTTTTTTCAAGGTCACCACGAATCATTCCGAGTATTCAATAGAACATATCTCCCTTCATCTCACGTGTTGGTAAAACTCGTCTGGTTATTCCGATAACTGAGTGTACAGTACTCGCCACTTTGTTTTCGATGATGATGATGATGATGATGATGTTTGGTTTGTGGGGCGCTCAACTGCGCGGTTATCAGCGCCCGTACAAAGTCCCAACCTTTGCTCAGCCCAATCTCGCCACTTTCATGAATGATGAAATGATGAGGACAACACAAACACAGCCGGGGTGGCCGAGCGGTTCTAGGCGCTTCAGTCTGGAACGACGCGACCGCTACGGTCAAAGGTTCGAATCCTGCCTCGGGCATGGATGTGTGTGATGTCCTTAGTTAGGTTTAAGTAGTTCTAAGTTCTAGGGGACTGATGACCCCAGATGTTAAGTCCCATAGTGCTCAGAGCCAACACAAACACACAGTCATCTCGAGGCAGGTGAAAATCCCTGACCCCGTCGGGAATCAAACCCGGGACCTCGTGCTCGGGAACCAAGAACGCGACCGCGAGACCACAAGCTGCGGACCCTTCTTTTTGAGACAGATATAGCGCGTTTACATGGCGTGTAGCGTTTTCTTAATAACAAAATCCGCAATGCAGCAGCTAAACGCAGACGCGTCGTGGTATTCATCCCACTCTAAGATAAGAGCTATCCTACTTCACACAGAAAACAGAGTCCAAGCTAACATGACTTGACCTAACCTAACACATCCTCTTCAACGCGCAAAAAACTGGTGACAGGGATCGGACGCACAGTGACCAAGCTGTCGGCTGATGTTATCGAGCGACTTATGGCGACGGAACCTGCTATGGGACTTGACATCTGAGATCATCAGTCCCCTATACTTAGAACTACTTAAACCTAACTAACCTAAGGACATCACACACATCCATGCCCGAGGCAGGATTCGAACCTGCGACCGTAGCGGTTGAGTGGTTCCAGGCTGAAGCGGCTAGGACCGCTCGGCCACTGCGGCCGGTAGACTGTTGTTGCTGGCACAGTGAGCGCAGCCTGACGGGGTGGCGAAAAGAGGGCCATCCAACCACTCCTTAAGCTAACCACAACAAATCCCTCAATAGCCGCGCCGTGCCTGGGCCGAAATTTCAGTCACCAACTTTCCCTTCCGAATGCGTAAATATTTTGTTGAGCCCAACCTACATAGTTAGGAATGATCATCAAAATAAAATAAGGGAAATCAGAGCTCGAACAGAAAGGTTTAGGTGTTCATTTTTCCCGCGCGCTGTTCGGGAGTGGAATGGTAGAGAGATAGTATGATTGTGGTTCGACGAACCCTCTGCCAAGCACTTAAATGTTAATTGCAGAGTAATCATGTAGAAGTAGATGAAGTGGGAAAGAGACACAGGAAAAGAAGAATAAAGTCCTATGTTTGATGCTTGTGTGCCGTATGGCACTTGCCACGAGCGCATCTCTCGCCTTTCGGCTCGGGTCGGCTAGAGTTTAGTTTGGAAGACTCTCTGTTTGGATGCGTCGCGCGAAGAGTAAACAGGCAGCATCCTCTGGTGAAGAGCAGGACACGTACGGAGCTCCGGCGGCGGCACGGAGGCGGAAGACTTTTGACGAGAGTGCTTCGGTGGATTCTGCTGTGGACCACCTCGAGGTGGTTGTTCCGGCTGTTTTGTTCCTTGAAGGGCGCTCTTTGACGGACGTCTTGAGAGGCTTTAGACTTTTGTTCAAATGTTGATGCGGTTTTAAGTATTGCAAGCAACAGCTGGGCAGTTACTGAATTCGTTTGGGTTTGTTGTAGTTGCGATTAATCTTTCACGCGGTTCTAAGTGCTGCATAGATCAGCTGGGCAGCCATTGTGTTCGCTAGCCTTGTAGCAGTTTCTTGTTTAAATATACCGGTGGCTTCAGGTGCCGCTGGGATGAGCTGAGCAGCTGTTGAATTCCTTTGAGTTGCTGCAGTTATTGATTGAATTTTCGTAGGTTTTAAGTGCTGCACAGATTATCAAGCAGCTGTTGGCAAGGTTGATCTTGCTGTAGATTTCACTCGTTATATGTGAATGTGTATTTAATTGTTGCGCAGCTCAGGGTCGGAGCTTTTGCGTTGATTAGTGAGGCTGGTGCTCAAGAGTTTTGATCTCAAGGGAGCTATTGCCGATATTTACCATTTCTGTTAAGACCACTCTACGGAGATTATACTTCAACGCTTACGAAATTGTCCGTTATTAGCGGATTCCAATCCGATTGTGTCCGTAGGCGTAGATGATAACAGTTTTAGAAATCTGTGAGACAAGTATATGCTTCAGCCTTGCATTTCTACAGTTAGTGTGTACCTAGTGGTGCAAGTGGGTTGTCGGTTCTCCCCATTTGTTTGGTTGTTGATATCCTACAGTATTGCAGTGAAGTACGATGGACGTTCAATAAGTAAAGCGACACCTTTTTTATCGGCCAGTTTCGGCTGAAAAGAGAAGCAGAATTTGTTGTGACACATCGTGGAATATTCCCGCTTCAGGCCTTATAGTTTCATGAAGTGCCAATATGTAAACTCTAAATGGTGTCTGTGACGGCGATGCGTTCCAAGCGCAGGGTTCTCGTTGAGTTTATTTCGGCGAAAAACCAGAGCATTTTCCACAGAGTGTCTGCTGAGACATGACAGTCAACAAAAGCACGACGCGTCCTTGGCCGAGTCGTTTGTCATCATTGCAACAAGGTCGCGCAAACGCGCTCGATCTTCCACGTGCCAGTCGGCCGCACTCAACTGTCACTCCTGCAATTTTGGAACGTGCGGACAGTCTTATTTGACGTGATCGTCGATTCACAATCGTACACCTCGCTGCACAACTGGGCGTCTCTGTTGGTAGTGCTAACACAGGCTGTTAAGTTACTGCAAGTGGGATAATTCCCCAGCCCTTTACTCAACAATTGCTCTTGGGATCGAGCTCGGGTTACATGTGGTACGCCACAAAGCATGTTTACTGTGTTACAGTGTTATGCCACTTCGCTACAGCCAAAGTCTGTAGGGTTATTGGTGTAACCGATATGATTGCGTCTTTTTGAAGCTATTTAAGCCCACAAGTTGGCTGATGCGAGACCCTGGTTACCTCCGTAAGGAGCAACTGATGTACTGCATTACAATTAGAGGGCTAACCACTAGGGTACTGTCTTGGAGATGTTGGAGCAGGTGAAGGAGGTCGGGTCGAAACCTCTGACAGCGCTGCCGGAGGAGGATCAAGAGATCCAATCCGCACTTCCGGTCATCTAGATGGCGTTGGAAGAGCTTGATATTTGTCTTTGTCTGTTCGTTAATAGTGTTCCATGCGCAGGTCAAGTTCGGAAGTTGGGTGCGAAGCTTGAACATTATACGAACAGAAGAATTAAGGACAATCACTTGTAATAGGCCACGGTCAGTGGAGCTGCAAGAAAACTGTTTCACATCGTATCTGTGATGGACTAGTTTTAGATCAGGGCCGAGAGAAGAGGAGGGTTCGGTAGATAAAACAGTAGGGAATACTGGGTTTAATAACTTTCGTAAGCGGTTGAATCCACTTCAAGGCTTTTTTTAAGAGGTGGGTGAGTTTTCAGTAAGTTCCGTTTCACAGGCAGTTTTTATATATTTTTTATATAAACTGGAAGAGAAGGGTGGAGGCTTAGATAGGAGGAACTGTTACGAATAGTAGCCACGAAGGTTGATGGGGATTTGTTGGAAAAGGTGCAAAATGCCATTATCCAGGGTGAAACCTTGCACGAATTTCATGAGAGGTTATGTAGGAAATCCATACCGCATAGGGCGGATGCAGGAGGCCATCATTTCCATTACGGATACGAGCAAGGTCTTCAGGAGCAGTTCACCTACAATGTAGATAGAGTTAACTGGAATGCTAGAGTTTTGTGCTAGGATTTACTCTGCCGGAAGCTGTACGATATATTCTTGAGGTTATGCGGACGGAGTAACGACAGATGGGTTGTTTTGTGAAAAGCCCTACAATTATACTACCTTGAGTGATATGGTTGCCAAGTGCAAGGGGTTTGCTTATGTCGATGAGCGAAGGAAAGAGAAAGTAACTGCAGAAGCCAAACCACCTGACAATACCACGTCTGTAAGCCAAGGCAACTGAAGTTGTTTTGCTTGTGGCGGTCTCGACCACCTAGCCCGTCACTGTCTCGTAGGCCGAGGCAGGGGAATGGAACAAGGACAACTGGACCACTTATTCTCCTCGGCGACTATGGCAGAAGCGCAGGTCGGGGTAGTTACAACCATGAAGTCTAGACAATCCAAACAGCTGCCGTACGTATGTTGTTATCTGATTTGATCCATTATAAATGGTTCTGAAAACCTGTGACAGTGAAAACAATGGGTTTGTTTATAAAAAAATTCTTATGCTACCACTCACTATTTTCTTTATTTTACTTTTCACACGTCGTTTCGGGAAATGATTCCTATTTTCAGGTGCGTTTTTTTGTGTTTGTTATGTTATTTCTATGTGATGATGTCGATGTGTGAGGGTCTGCTACATTTCGTTGACTTTACTGCAGTATAGAAGAAACACGCGATTTTTAGTTGGTTGTCGATTTTTTTATGAAGTTAGTGGCGAAATTTAGAAGAATTTGTACTACAGTTTCCTTATGGTCCATTTGTGCAGAGTGTCACACACACTAACCATCACACTCAACTTGCTGTAGACTTTAAACATCGATAATATCTTACAGAAACAAAACAGTTACAAAGATGTTCCTACAAGTAGTCAACAGAGATAACATTATATGTCGTCCACAGAGTATGATATGCTTTTGTACAGTGGTTATTTATCTTAACAATTTGGATCACAATTTACTTATATCGATTTTACAATTATACTTATTTCTATGTGTTATTCACTGATTCACTTTCAAGTTTTTCGTTTAATATTTTATCTTCATATTTTCTGTAATGAGAATATATCTCCAGTTCTCCTAGCAAACCCATTTTTTGCCCTTTATTTAGTCGATGAAATACTTCGACATTTTGTTCTACTTTTCCAATTTGGTGTCCTGTATTGTGTAGGCGTGTTGCCATGGCTGATTTAGTGTATCTGTTGTGTGTGTAGGCTTTAATGTGCTCTGTGTACCTGGTGTTGAATTTTCGGCCTGTTTGTCCTAAGTAGAACATGGAAAATTCCTGGCATGTTACCTTGTATATTCCAAGAGTCTGAATATGGATCATGATTATACTTTATATTATGTATTAGTTCTTGTTGTAGTTTATTGGATGTAGAAAACCCAATTTTTCTTTGTGCTTTTTGAAAATAATTGCAGTCTTCTGTGATACATTGCCAATGTATGGGATACTAAGTATACATTTGTTTTTCTCTTTTCCTTCTGTGTGAAGTTTGCACCTGGGTTTTTCTTCACTTTGTCTAGGATTATGTCAACAATGGACGCATTGTAATCATTGGCAACTGCCATGTTTTGCATGTTTTCTTGGTTCACTGGTATTTTAGTTGCCTTATGTAGCACTCACCTGTACAATGACTGTTTATGGATATTTGGGTGACATGAGGTTGCAGGGATTGTGGTGTCGGTCATTGCGTATTTCCTATGAATTTTGAATGTGCATGTGTTGTTGTGTCTTGTAATATTTAGGTCCAGAAAGCTGAAGCTTGCCTTAATCATTCATTTATGTTTAGGTTGTAATTTATATGTTAAAGTCCATGAAGAGATACTAAGATCTGCTTCAGGGGGTAGTCAGACTGGGTCAAATCTTCATTTTAGCGTTTATTATTTTCCGTTGCGCACATTCATTTTACACCCGCCTGGAGTAGCATCTTGGACTGTAACAGAGGTGCGTTCAAGGAGTGACTGAGTTTCGTTTGGCGGAAAATCAGATCACGCAGATATTCATATGCACTCCTTGAATGTCTACAGTGACCTGGCAGTGAACAACAGCGCGGAGTTAGCTGGGCGAGGCACTTGCCAACATTGCAACAAGGTCGCGCAAACCTGTCCAATCTCCTGCGTGCCAGCTAGCCGCGCACAGCTGTGACTCCTGGAATTTTGGAACGTGCGGACAGTCTCGTTCGAGGTGATCGACGAATCACAATCAAACATCTGCTCAACCGGACGTCTCTGTTGGTGGTGCTGGCACACTCGTTCACCCATTGGGGTACTCAAACTGTATACCCGGTGGGTTCCTCACCGCCAGACACCACACTTGCTAGGTGGTAGCCTTTAAATCGGCCGCGGTCCGTTAGTATGCGTTGGATCCGCGTGTCGCCACCATCAGTGATTGCAGACCGAGCGCCGCCACACGGCAGGTCTAGTCTGGAGAGACTCCCTAGCACTCGCCCCAGTTGCACAGCCGACTTTGCTAGCGATGATTCACTACATACGCTCTCATTTGCAGATACGACAGTTTAGCATAGCCTTCAGCTACGTCATTTGCTACGACCTAGCAAGGCGCCATGTTCAGTTACTATATGTCTTCTGACCAGATAATATTGTGAATCATGTTCCGTCAAGAGAGACGTCCATCATTAATGGATTAAAGTTAAGTATGAAACTGATTACGTCCGCTTTCTGAATTCTAATTCCTTGTCATGTTCCAGACCTCACGTCAGTATAGTTCTTCCCTCCTCACGCCAGCCTGCGCGAGCTAAATGCGTGCATTTCGGCCTCCTCTAGTAACACAGTGTTGGCTCTTCTGCCAGCACAACACTCACCCCCTAACAGAAGGTCATAAAGAGCAACGGAGGACCATGTGTGCGGAATTGCTTTCCAGCATTGGTAGCATTATGAGGCTAGTTGCGACAATTCTTTGTCCGACATCGTTACAGGCGAGGAAACAAGGGGTTCATCACTTCGAACCGGAAACAAATGGTATTCCATGGAGTTGTGCCACATCACTTCTCCTCCGAAGAGGAAGTTGAAAGCCGCGCCCTCAGCCAGTAAAAAATGGTTCAAATGGCTCTAAGCACTATGGGACTTAACATCTGAGGTCATCAGTCCCCTAGACTTAGAACTACTAACCTAAGGACATCACACACATCCATGCCCGAGGCAGGATTCGAACCTGCGCGGTTCCGGACTCAAGCGCCTAGAACCGACGGCCACAGCGACTGGCAGCCGGTAAAGTCATGGCGATTGTCTTCTGGGACTCTGACGTGTTTATCCTGTTTGATGTCCTCCCTGACGGTGCAACGATCTACTCATAAGATGTAACCTTCAGGAAATTAAACAAAAAAATTCAGCGTGTTCGTCGCCACAAAAAAGCAAACGAATTTCTCTTTCTCCATGACAACGCAGGGCCTCAAACAAGTCTACGCACCCGAGAGGAGCTCACAAAACTTCACTGGACTTTCCTGCCTTATCCACCCTAGAGCCTGGACCTCGCAGCTTCCTACTTCCTTCTGTCTGGTCCAACTAAGGATGCTCTACGTGGGAAGCAGTACGTGGATGATGTGGAATTGATGCAGCGAGACATTGACTCCGACGTCTGTCAATAGTGTGGAACCATGCAGACTTACAGGCCCTCTCAGTAAGGAGGTGTATGGCCGTCGCATTGAACCAGGGTTATGCTGGAAAGAAGGGGTTTCCTCTGCTGAGAATTTTTCCGGGTTGTATGGCCGTGCTCCTGGTTGTGCTGAGTCTGGCCGACATTCAGCACAACCAGGAGCACCTCCAAAGATGTCCAACGTAGCCTTGGACGAAATGTCAGGGATTGAAGATGTTGTGTACATAGTTCCGCATAGTCAGCGCGTACACAACTTTCCCACTAGAGCGCGCCCCGCTAAGAACAACACTGCAGGCGCAGCGCTCGTCCGTCTCCGCACTACGAGATGGCGCTGTCTTAGAGGCAGACCAAATTCTGCTTCCGCCGATCCGCGTATTAATATGTAACGCAGCCAATGAGATTGCTGCTAACATAGAACCTTTTCTCCTCGCGGACCACACTCGCACAGTGATACCTGAACGCGCAAGGTGTTATAACGAGTGTACAGACCTCCAATTAGTCAGTCTGCATTAGTCTGCACCAGTCTGCGCCAGTCTACATTAGTCTGTAACAGTCTATAGTAAAGTTTCAGTCTGCGCCTAGTAAGATTATCATATTCCTGTATATAGCCATGAAGATAAATGAATAGACACTTTGTCAAGTATCAGAGATATGTGAGAATAAGATTAACATACCATGACCAAAGGAACTTCAGATTGTCAACTTTAAATAGCATCCAGAACCAAGTTAAGTTATTTTTATGCTTGTTATTATTTCAATAAATGTGTGTGAAAATTAATCAAGTTCTGTTTAAAGTTGGTCACCGTCAATCTGCTACTCTAAGCGTGCAAGTGGCATTTCTATCGTCTGATCTAACAGCAGAAGATAAACACGCCACAATAAGACCACCAGACATATTACTGACACTCGCCTATACATTAGAGCGGCAAGTCAAATAATCTGATGGTGTGTGTACTGAATGTCTTACAGTACGCACACCACAGAAGACTTTCATGGACCACGGCCATACATACCGGAAAAATTCTCAGCAGCGGAAACATCCGGCCGTGAAAGCTTTCATTGTCTGAAGGGGTTCAAATGGTTCAAATGGCTCTGAGCACTATAGGACTTAACTTTTCAGGTCATCAGTCTCCTAGAACTTAGAACTACTTAAACCTAACTAACCTACGGACATGACACAAATCCATGCCCTAGGCAGAATTCGAACCTGCGACCGTAGCGATCGCGTGGTTCCAGACTGAAGCGCCTAGAACTGCTCGACCACACCGGCCGGCGTATAAAGGGGTTTCTTGCCAAAAGTATGGGGAATAATAGCGTGTATTGGAAGCTTGAGTAAATCCGTCCTGATGTCAGAAAGGAAATGTGTTATTTATCGAACGTGCATCGTAGATGCTCACGACAGTAGCCTAGCAGTTTTGGAGATTGTTGCTCCAAACGCAGCGGCATAACGATCAGCCCTTTGTCAGAGACGCTAATGTCAGAGTATTTCCACAGTTTCGTCCCGTACTTTCATGGCCCATGGCCATACAATCCGGAAAAATTCTCAGCAGCTGAAACATCCGATCCTGAAAGCCTTCATTGTAAGAAGGGGTTCACACACATCCATGGTCTAGGCTGGATTTGAACCTGCGACCGTAACGGTCGCACGGTTTCAGACTGAAGGAGTTCACAACAAGCGCCTCGCAGTTTTGGAGATTGTTGCTCCAAAGGCAGCGGCATAACGATCAGCCCTTTGTCAGAGACGCTAATGTCAGAGTATTTCCACAGTTTCGTCCCGTACTTTCATGGCCCACGGCCATACAATCCGGAAAAATTCTCAGCAGCTGAAAGATCCGGTAGTGAAAGCCTTCATTGTATGAACGGGTTCACACACATCCATGCTCTAGGCAGGACTCGAACCTGCGATCATAGCGGTCGCGTTGTTCCACACTGAAGGAGATCACGACAGTAGCCTCGCAGTTTTGGAGATTGTTGCTCCAAACGCAGCGGCATAACGATCAGCCCTTTGTCAGAAACGCTAATGTCAGAGTATTTCCACAGTTTCGTCCCGTACTTTCATGGCCCATGGCCATACAATCCGGAAAAATTCTCAGCAGCTGAAACATCCGATCCTGAAAGCCTTCATTGTAAGAAGGGGTTCACACACATCCATGGTCTAGGCAGGATTTGAACCTGCGACCGTAACGGTCGCACGGTTTCAGACTGAAGGAGTTCACAACAAGCGCCTCGCAGTTTTGGAGATTGTTGCTCCAAACGCAGCGGCATAACGATCAGCCCTTTCTCAGAGACGCTAATGTCAGAGTATTTCCACATTTTCGTCCTGTACTTTCATGGCCCATGGCCTTACAATCCGGAAAAATTCTCAGCAGCTGAAACATCCGGTCCTGAAAGCCTTCATTGTATGAAGGGGTTCACACACATCCATGGTCTAGGCAGGATTTGAACCTGCGACCATAGCGGTCGCACGGTTTCAGACTGAAGGAGTTCACAACAAGCACCTCGCAGTTTTGGAGATTGTTGCTCCAAACATAGCGGCATAACGATCAGCCCTTTGTCAGAGACGCTAATGTCAGAGTGTTTCCACATTTTCGTCCCGTACTTTCATGGCCCACGGCCATACAATGCGGAAAAATTCTCAGCAGCTGAAAGATCCGGTTGTGAAGGCATTCATTGTATGAAGGGGTTCACACACATCCATGCTCTAGGCAGGATTCGAACCTGCGATCGTAGCGGTCGCGTTGTTCCAGACTGAAGGAGATCACGACAGTAGCCTCGCAGTTTTGGAGATTGTTGCTCCAAACGCAGCAGCATAACGATCAGCCCTTTGTCAGAGACGCTAATGTCAGAGGTTTTCCACATTTTTGTCCCGTACTTTCATGGCCCACAGCCATACAGTCCGGAAAAATTCTCAGCAGCTGAAACATCCGGTCGTGAAAGCCTTCATTGTATGAGGGGGTTCACACACATCCATGCTCTAGGCAGAATTCGAACCAGCGACCGTAGCGGTCGCGCGGTCCACACTGAAGGAGTTCACGACAGTAACCTCGCAGTTTTGGAGATTGTTGCTCCAAACGCAGCGGCATAACGATCAGCCCTTAGTCAGAGACGCTAATGTCAGAGGTTTTCCACATTTTCGTCACGTACTTTCATGGCCCACGGCCATACAGTCCGGAAAAATTCTCTGCTCTAGGCAGGATTCGAACCTGCGACCCTAGCGGTCGCGCGGTTCCAGACTGAAGGAGTTCACGACAGTAGCCTCTCAGTTTTGGAGATTGTTGCTCCAAACGCAGCGGCATAACGATCAGCCCTTTGTCAGAGACGCTAATGTCAGAGTATTTCCACATTTTCGTCCCGTATCGTCGCTAGAACCAGTCCCCAGCTATCACTGCTGTGCTTATAACTTTCTTTACCGCGTCACGTACCTCGCCGACGCCAACAGGCAGGACTGAGTCTTGAGGTGGGCAGTCGCCGTACATAATGTTTCGGCTCGACAGTGTATTACGAGCAGCCTCGGCCCCTGTGCCGTACTAAGTAACCGACAATTCTGCGACCCGAGCCACTTTCTCGTTAGCTGGGCGTAAGTAATGGCGCCCGGCGTTCGCTGCTGAACCGGAAGACCGCGTCGAGCGCTTTCACGGGCCGCCAGACGTGGGCCAGGCGGGCGCCGCTATCTCCGGCAGATGTCGGCCTGCTGGTTGCGAGCAGAATCTCGTCAGCTGGAATTCCAGACTGGCTGGCTGGCTGGGTGCGGGCCTGTGGCCCCCCCAGCTCTCGCGGCCTTGGAAAATCACTGAGCTGAGGTAGGGGGGCTGGCCAACGCCGACTCAAAGGAAGGCCTCGGCGCTTGTTGGTGACGTCACGTCAGCTAGGCACGGCACAACGCCAGGTCTGTTGCAGGCTGAAACGCCTGAGCGTGCTTATCACGATAAATCTCTAATTTTTGGACAAAATGTTTGGTATTGTTTTGGATTCTGCAGTTTTATTTAGATGAAAAGCTACAAATGAAGATCATAGTTCTGTATTACTGAATCCTGTCGAAACAAAAGTAGATCAATATGAGAAGATGCTTTGCTCCATTGCAAGCTTCGGAAATTTTACATTCGAGTAACTATATTTACTTGATCCATTTTGTTATCGAAAGTTACCCCAATCCCCTTACAATGAACTCGTTTCTTTTATTTATTTATTTATTTTCGTTTGACATCGTCACTGGAAATGTGAACTAATTTACATGTGTAAATGTCCAATTGTTGCCAGTCATTAGATTACTGTCATTTTCAACGAAAGAAATTCTAAACAGGAAACAAAATAGCTTCATACATCGAAAATACTGCTGAGATTAAACTTTTTTAAACATGCACATTAGAAAAGATAAATAATTCCCTCTTGCAACTGAAAGGAGAAACTTTATAAGATAAAAAAATTTTATTTGATAAATCAAGTATCTCTCTTTTGCCTCTTCTTCTGTCCCCCACCCTGTCCCCAAACGTGTACAATCGCAAGATATTTCATTAACATTCAGTGCTCCTCACCCCATAGTCAACCAAAATACCTAAAGAAGAGCACTAATATGTTCACAGTTTCTTGTAAAAGCAACGCAGTACAAACGTAACTTCCTCAGATTTACAAGTAAGGTAAAGAAGCACGAATTCTGTGCTGCTGGACCATGAAGTTGTTTTTGTATGTGAATCCCTGGAACAGGTGGAAATTTAAGTTCAGGAGTACACTGTTTGTTAAGAAGCGTAATGAATTGCACAATTAATTGATTGCAGAAATCTCTCGGAACGATGTGTGTTGGTCAACAACAGCCAATAGTTTCACATTTTCCTGTGTCAGAGAAGGAGACGCCACCATTATGAGTATGCCTGCAACAGACCTGGCGTTCGCCGTGCGTGGCTGACGTGACGTCACGAACAAGCGCCGACGCCTTCCTTTGTGTCAGTGTTGGGCTGGCGCGGCTTAGAGCAAGCATGGGAAAAACCGACCGGTTACAACCGACACCGTTATTTTAGTTCTCAGTAACCGTTATACACTCCTGGAAATTGAAATAAGAACACCGTGAATTCATTGTCCCAGGAAGGGGAAACTTTATTGACACATTCCTGGGGTCAGATACATCACATGATCACACTGACAGAACCACAGGCACATAGACACAGGCAACAGGGCATGCACAATGTCGGCACTAGTACAGTGTATATCCACCTTTCGCAGCAATGCAGGCTGCTATTGTCCCATGGAGACGATCGTAGAGATGCTGGATGTAGTCCTGTGGAACGGCTTGCCATGCCATTTCCACCTGGCGCCTCAGTTGGACCAGCGTTCGTGCTGGACGTGCAGACCGCGTGAGACGACGCTTCATCCAGTCCGAAACATGCTCAATGGGGGACAGATCTGGAGATCTTGCTGGCCAGGGTAGTTGACTTACACCTTCTAGAGCACGTTGGGTGGCACGGGATACATGCGGACGTGCATTGTCCTGTTGGAACAGCAAGTTCCCTTGCCGGTCTAGGAATGGTAGAACGATGGGTTCGATGACGGTTTGGATGTACCGTGCACTATTCAGTGTCCCCTCAACGATCACCAGTGGTGTACGGCCAGTGTAGGAGATCGCTCCCCACACCATGATGCCGGGTGTTGGCCCTGTGTGCCTCGGTCGTATGCAGTCCTGATTGTGGCGCTCACCTGCACGGCGCCAAACACGCATACGACCATCATTGGCACCAAGGCAGAAGCGACTCTCATCGCTGAAGACGACACGTCTCCATTCGTCCCTCCATTCACGCCTGTCGCGACACCACTGGAGGCGGGTTGCACGATGTTGGGGCGTGAGCGGAAGACGGCCTAACGGTGTGCGGGACCGTAGCCCAGCTTCATGGAGACGGTTGCGAATGGTCCTCGCCGATACCCCAGGAGCAACAGTGTCCCTAATTTGGTGGGAAGTGGCGGTGCGGTCCCCTACGGCACTGCGTAGGATCCTACGGTCTTGACGTGCATCCGTGCGTCGCTGCGGTCCGGTCCCAGGTCGACGGGCACGTGCACCTTCCGCCGACCACTGGCGACAACATCGATGTACTGTGGAGACCTCACGCCCCACGTGTTGAGCAATTCGGCGGTACGTCCACCCGACCTCCCGCATGCCCACTATACGCCCTCGCTCAAAGTCCGTCAGCTGCACATACGGTTCACGTCCACGCTGTCGCGGCATGCTGCCAGTGTTAAAGACTGCGATGGAGCTCCGTATGCCACGGCAAACTGGCTGACACTGACGGCGGCGGTGCACAAATGCTGCGCAGCTAGCGCCATTCGACGGCCAACACCGCGGTTCGTGGTGTGTCCGCTGTGCCGTGCGTGTGATCATTGCTTGTACAGCCCTCTCGCAGTGTCCGGAGCAAGTATGGTGGGTCTGACACACCGGTGTCAATGTGTTCTTTTTTCCATTTCCAGGAGTGTATTTCGGTACGTTTGGTCTCGATTATAATTTTGCATTTTTCTTTTTTACCGATAACCGGATAAAAGAATCGAAATATAGGCCATATAGTCTGTCGGTAAACTGAAGAGCGAGCGAGCGAGTCCCCACTCAGCCAACTGCGTCACGAGGCGCTTCTACAGGCTGTTTCACAACGTAGTACCGGCCTTGCCGTGGCGCGCGCTTTAAATCTGTGGTGACGCCGTGTACAGATACGTCTCGGCTGCGTTCATGTGCAGACAAATGCGTTAAGACCGTAAGGAATACAAAAAACGATAGCGTTTTCCGAATACATAGAAAGAAGGATCCTTTATTGATAGCGGAACAAACACTGGTAGCAGTTACTTCTGTTAAATATCTGGGAGTATGCGTGCGGAACGATTTGAAGTAGAACGATCATATAAAATTAATTGTTGGTAAGGCGGGTGCCAGGTTCAGATTCATTGGGAGAGACCTTAGTAAATGTAGTCCATCAACAAAGGAGGTGGCTTACAAAACACTCGTTCGACCTATACTTGAGTATTGCTCATCAGTGTGGGATCCGTACCAGGTCAGGTTGACAGAGGAGATAGAGAAGATCCAAAGAAGAGCGGCGCGTTTCGTCACAGGGTTATTTGGTAAGCGTGATAGCGTTACGGAGATGTTTAGCAAACTCAAGTGGCAGACTCTGCAAGAGAGGCGCTCTGGATCGCGGTGTAGCTTGCTGTCCAGGTTTCGAGAGGGTGCGTTTCTCGATGAGGTATCCCCCTACTTATACCTCCCGAGGAGATCACGAATGTAAAATTAGAGTGATTCGAGCGCGCACGAAGGCTTTCCGGCAGTCTTTCTTCCCGCGAACCATACGCGACTGGAATAGGAAAGGGAGGTAATGACAGTGGCACGTCAAGTGCCCTCCGCCACACACCGTTGGGTGGCTTGCGGAGTATAAATGTAAATGTAAACCCAACATTATAGAGTAAATATTATTAACACAAGATCGTAAGTCAGAACTCTACTGCAAACATGGAACCGAATGCCTGTTCATGCGAATGTATGTTCCTCTATTGCTATTCGTAAAACGAACCCCACATAATGCAATCAGTCTGTAGAATTTAAGGCTTGTTCGTATTTTGTTTCCCCCTAAAAGATAGATGTTTTCTTTGAAGGACTGCATTGAAACTTAATAATTATTGCTACACGGAGAGTGTTTAAAAAGTAAACAGAAATTTATAATTTTCTGTGTTGCATTAGTCCGATTTGCACTACTTTTTTGTCACTGTCTTTGTAAACATGCCTCAAAAGTATGTGTACAATGTTATGCATGTTAGGTATTTACTATGTTGTCAGCTGCCAGAAAGGTTACATGTGTTTTGGTAGCATCAACGATTATTTGTTTTGTATTAAAATAAATTAGAGGATCTGTATTATATTTTGTTATAAGAATGGAATAAAGTGTATGAAAATTTTAGAAATGGTGATCCTGTTATGAGTAAACCAAGGGCAGACAAGTGGTATAAACATTTCAAAGCAGGCTTTATAGAACAGCCGTTTTACAAGCATGGATGAGATTAAAAGTGCTCAGTTAAGAGACGAATAATCTGTCCCGAAGAAACAGCTACTAAAGTGTTTCGGGAATTGGAAAAAGCACTGGCATAAGTGTATAGTATGTATTGGGGAATATTTTGAAGAGGATAACATTGCTGTAGATTAACAAATAAAGTTGTTACCAAAAAATAACAATGAGTATGTGAACGCACCTCGAATGTCAATCTTTTTGCTTAGAAGTCCAGAATCGGTGTAAATGTTTCGAAGGAAATTTCAGCAGTGTTTAGAATAGCTATTGCGGATATGTTTTAAGCAATATGTCTTAGAATCAGGTGAATAGTACCGAGATACAGATTTAGTGTTCCATAAGCATCAAAGGTTTTATGTGATTTTGAAACTGTCTATAACGATGGGTTTCCTAGCAAAATTATTAGTTTTCCTTCGTGGCGATTCCAGCAAACCATGCGGCTTATTTTTCCGTTCCTTACTTATGTGTCCTATTGGGTGTGGCTGACGTTTGCCTCGATTGCAGACCTTTAATTGGGACTGGTAATATTAGCCAACAATTCTTTTTTGGTCGTCTTTTTAATACACGCTGTAATAATATTAGAGACAATCGAACGCTCGTTACTCCGCAAATACCTCCAGTTCTTCGTATCCTGGATATTTTCTTGCAGTGCTAGACGATTATCCATCACTTCCGAAGTACATCAATAAGTATACAAAGTTAACTCACTGACACTGGAAACTAAGATCCCACGAACAGAAACGACCTATATCAATGCACGCCGATCTACACCGCTAGACCGATAACGGGCAACAGATTTTGGGTGTCCCTGCAGGCCAGTGGCAGCGTTCTTCCGGGAAAGGCCACTTCCCCCACCAAAAGCGCTGCTCGCTCTTGAGTTTACAGACAGAATATAGCAGCACTGATAAAATTTGTCGTTTTTAATAAACTTTTTTTAAGGAACGAGTAGGTTTTACTCGCAAAATTTTCATTGGCATAAAAAATTGTCATACAATGAAGGCTTTCACGACCGGATGTTTCAGCTGCTGAGAATTCTTCCAGGTTGTATGGCAGTGGTCCATGGAACTCTTCTATCCCTAACGTTTCGTCCAAGGCTACGTTGGACATCTTCAGAGGTGTTCCTCGTTGTGCTGAGTCTTGCCGACTGACGAGTTGGACGTCGAAGAGCGGCCTGAATACCATGGAAAGTGGGCGTGTCAAAGATAAAATACAACTATCGATCATAGTTGGTCAAAGATTAAAAACTTCTCATCGATTCTAGAGCACCACTGTCCATATATCGCTGAGTTTCGTGGCTTCTTCTTTTCTGTTAAAATTATCCCCATGTTTATATATTTCGATGGCTTCTCTATATAGCCGCGGATAATAGATCGTCATAGTACATAAAACTTCAGTTTCCGAACATTTTACTACGTGATCACCTGACTGAAGAGCATGTTCCGCCATGGCTGACTTGTCTGTTTTCCCTAGTTGGCAAAGATATTTATGTTCCTTCAACCGTGTATTCACACTTCTCTTTGCAGTTCAAATGTAGAACTTACCACACGTACACAGAATCTTGTATACACCACTTGCAGACAGAGGGGGACGTTTATCCTTAACAGAACGAAGTGCTTGGCCTATTTTCTTATTTGGTCTGCAAATCGGTCGAACGTTATGTGTCCTTAAAATCTTGCCGATTTGATCCGTTACTTTTTTGATGAAGGGTAGAGAAACCGTGTTCTTCCATCGTTGTGTCCTATCGTTGTCCTTAGGCCTCCTGTTATTCGGTCGCAAAACTCTATTTCCTTACTGGAGAACCCATTCTTCTCAAAAGCCTGCCTTAGATGTTTTAACTCGGCGTCCAGGTATTCCGGCGTACAAATCCTTTTAGCCCTGTCCACTAGACTTTTAATTACACCTCTTTTCTGTTGTGGATGATGATTGGAATCCTTATGCAAGTATCTGTCGGTATGTGTTGTGGTGTCACCGCCAGTCACCACACTTGCTAGGTGGTAGCCTTTAAATCGGCCGCGGTCCGTTAGTATATGTCGGACCCGCGTGTCGCCACTATCAGTGATTGCAGACCGAGCGCCGCCACACGGCAGGTCTAGTCTGGAGAGACTCCCTAGCACTCGCCCCAGTTGTACAACCGACTTTGCTAGCGATGGTTCACTGACAAAATACGCTCTCATTTGCCGAGACGATAGTTAGCATAGCCTTCAGCTACGTCATTTGCTACGACCTAGCAAGGCGCCATTATTCAGTTGCTATTGATATTGTAAAGAATGTACAGACAAGAGCTACGTTCAACATTAATGGATTAAAGTTAAGTATTCCACCAAGTACCACCTTTTTTCTGAAGTCTAAATTCCTTGTCCTGTTTCAGATCTCACGCCAGCCTGCGTGAGCTTAAACGCGTGCCTTTTGGCTTCCTCCAAACTCCGTGGGTTGGCTCCTGCCAATCCACATGTGTAACCTTCCGAAAAGACTTTATCTTTCAAGCTGCCATCAGTCTGTCTCATAACGAAGATATCAAAGAAGGATATTGCATTGTTTTTCTCCATTTCCATGGTAAACTGGATTTTAGGATTTATACTATTTAAACAACAAAAGATGTCCTCTAAAGCTTCTTTGCCATGTGACCAAACAAGTGTGCCATCCACGTATCAATACAGAAAAGAGATGCCAGAATTTTGAGAAGTGAGTATAAGCGAACGATCTGGACGTGTGTCCGCCAGAAAAAGGAAATTTGTAAAGATGGATGTCATGACTGACCCTATTAAGGTAAATACATTGTTTGTTCTCTATCAATATCTTTCACTTTGTAACTATGCCTATTAGTAGTTAGTGCCTTCAGTAGTTATAATCTTTTATTTAGTTGGCAGTACTGGCGCTCGCTGTACCGCAGTAGTTCGAGTAACGAAGATTTTTCTGAAGTAAGTGATTCGAGAAAGGTATAGGTTATTGTTAGTCAGGGCCATTCTTTTGTAGGCATTATTGAAAGTCAGATTGCGTTGCGCTAAAAATAATGTGTATTACACTACTGGCCATTAAAATTGCTACACCACGAACATGACGTACTACAGACGCGAAATATAACCAAGAGGAAGAAGATGCTGTGATATGCAAATGATTACCTTTATAGAGCATTCACACAAGGTTGGCACCGGTGGCAACACCTACAACGTTTCCAACCGATTTCTCATACACAAACAGCGGTTGACCAGCGTTGCCTGGTGAAACGTTGTTGTGATGCCTCGTGTAAAGAGGAGAAATGCGTACCATCACGTTTCCGACTTTGATAAAGGTCGGATGGTAGCCTGTCGCGATTGCAGTTTATCGTATCGCGACATTGCTCCTCGCGTCGGTCGAGATCCAATGACTGTTAGCAGAATATGGAATCGGTGAGTTCAGGAGGGTAATACGGAACGCCGTGCTCGATCCCAACGACCTCGTATCACTAGCAGTCGAGATGACAGGCGTCTTATCCGCATGGCTGTAACGGATCGTGCATCCACGTCTCGAACCCTGAGTCAACAGATGGGGACGTTTGCAAGACAACAACCATCTGCAGTTCTGACAGTTCTGGTCAATGGTGCCCGAGCAACTGGCTCGTCACAATACGCCAATCACTACTCTTGATGACCTGTGGTATCATGTTGAAGCTGCATGGGCAGCTGTACCATCACACCATCTACGCTCTGTTTGACTCAATGCCCAGGCGTATCAAGGCCGTTATTACGGGTAGAACCTGCTTTCTCAGGATCTATGCCCTCTAAATTGTGTGAAAATGTAATTACATGTCAGTTCTAGTATAACATATTTTTCCAATGAATACCCGTTTATCATCTGCATTTCTTCTTGGTGTAGCAATTTTAATGGCCACTAGTGTATATATACATACACTCCTGGAAATTGAAATAAGAACACCGTGAATTCATTGTCCCAGGAAGGGGAAACTTTATTGACACATTCCTGGGGTCAGATACATCACATGATCATACTGACAGAACCACAGGCACATAGACACAGGCAACAGAGCATGCACAATGTCGGCACTAGTACAGTGTATGTCCACCTTTCGCAGCAATGCAGGCTGCTATTGTCCCATGGAGACGATCGTAGAGATGCTGGATGTAGTCCTGTGGAACGGCTTGCCATGCCATTTCCACCTGGCGCCTCAGTTGGACCAGCGTTCGTGCTGGACGTGCAGACCGCGTGAGACGACGCTTCATCCAGTCCGAAACATGCTCAATGGGGGACAGATCTGGAGATCTTGCTGGCCAGGGTAGTTGACTTACACCTTCTAGAGCACGTTGGGTGGCACGGGATACATGCGGACGTGCATTGTCCTGTTGGAACAGCAAGTTCCCTTGCCGGTCTAGGAATGGTAGAACGATGGGTTCGATGATGGTTTGGATGTACCGTGCACTATTCAGTGTCCCCTCGACGATCACCAGTGGTGTACGGCCAGTGTAGGAGATCGCTCCCCACACCATGATGCCGGGTGTTGGCCCTGTGTGCCTCGGTCGTATGCAGTCCTGATTGTGGCGCTCACCTGTACGGCGCCAAACACGCATACGACCATCATTGGCACCAAGGCAGAAGCGACTCTCATCGCTGAAGACGACACGTCTCCATTCGTCCCTCCATTCACGCCTGTCGCGACACCACTGGAGGCGGGCTGCACGATGTTGGGGCGTCAGCGGAAGACGGCCTAACGGTGTGCGGGACCGTAGCCCAGCTTCATGGAGACGGTTGCGAATGGTCCTCGCCGATACCCAAGGAGCAACAGTGTCCCTAATTTGCTGGGAAGTGGCGGTGCGGTCCCCTACGGCACTGCGTAGGATCCTACGGTCTTGGCGTGCATCCGTGCGTCGCTGCGGTCCGGTCCCAGGTCGACGGGCACGTGCACCTTCCGCCGACCACTGGCGACAACATCGATGTACTGTGGAGACCTCACGCCCCACGTGTTGAGCAATTCGGCGGTACGTCCACCCGGCCTCCCGCATGCCCACTATACGCCCTCGCTCAAAGTCCGTCAACTGCACATACGGTTCACGTCCACGCTGTCGCGGCATGCTACCAGTGTTAAAGACTGCGATGGAGCTCCGTATGCCACGGCAAACTGGCTGACACTGACGGCGGCGGTGCACAAATGCTGCGCAGCTAGCGCCATTCGACGGCCAACACCGCGGTTCGTGGTGTGTCCGCTGTGCCGTGCGTGTGATCATTGCTTGTACAGCCCTCTCGCAGCGTCCGGAGCAAGTATGGTGGGTCTGACACACCGGTGTCAATGTGTTCTTTTTTCCATTTCCAGGAGTGTATATGATGACTTTTGAACACTTAAGGTAAATAGATTGTTTGTTCTCTATCAAAATCTTTCACTTTGTAACTATGCCTATCAGTAGTTAGTGCCTTCAGTAATTAGAATCTTTTATTTAGTTGGCAGTACTGGCGCTCGCTGTATTGCAGTAGTTCGAGTAACGAAGATTTTTCTGAGGTAAGTGATTCATGAAAGGTATAGGTTATTGTTAGTCAGGGCCATTCTTTCGTAGGGATTATTTAAAGTCAGATTGCGTTGCGCTAAGAATAATGTGTATTAGTTTAGTGGTGATCAGAATAAGTAAAGAGAAAACTGTTTGAGTACGTTGAGTTTCACTCAGCTGTTTGAAAATCAAATAACGTAGAAGTTTACCAGCATAGTCATGCTTAATTTTTCTAAGGCGGACGTTCCAACAGCAAATGGGAAAGGCGACCAGTTTTCTCGTGTTGTCCTAATTGTTTAAGAATTGGTACAGACTTTTTGAGACAATAACGTACCTGTTACCACGTAGCGTGACCTGTTCGTTTGTTACGCGCTGTACCTGCAGTGTGCAAGGCTTGCCCCACCTGGTCTATGCGGTAGTTTCCTAGTGTCGTCGTCGAACATCTATTGCGTTACAGAGCAGACCATCCCCAGTCTGGAAGTATTTTACGAAGTGCAGTATCAGTGAAGTACAGTGCAGAAACCGTAGGAGCCATAACAAGCTTGCGACAGAGTGTAAGGAGAATACTTGATGGAAAATTTCCACTGGCGGCAGATTACACAAAAAGGCGGACGTTATTTATGATTACCTATGTTCCGCCACGCATGTTGAGCCAAAAGGGTTTTATTACAATTTATCTCACAGTATCCTCAGTTTCCACAAGTGTTGAGCTACGATCATGGATAAAACCAAAAGAGTGTGCGGGCCATTAGCTGAACGGTCAGCACTTCTGACTGCCATGCAGTGCGGCCAGGTTCGATTCCCGACCTGGTCGGTGATTTTCTCCGCTGGTCCTGGGTGTCGTGTTGTGCTAATCATTTCATCGTCATCGACACCTCGGCAGCCGAACTTCCCCAGGCGCAGTCTCCCTGCCATCAGGGCCATACGACCATTTCATCATTTCATTTCACCGTAAGAGCACTGCCGATTACCAAAGTACAGGGTGATTATAATTAAACTTTGAAAACGCTGTAGAAATAACACCACTGGTCAGAATGACGTCAAATTGCAAAGGAATGTTATCGGAGAAGGGGGAAAACGTATGGCAGAAGAAAAAAATGGTGTGAAAATTGGTCAATAGATGGCACTGTATGTGTCAGAACACGTAAATGGAAACACCTGTCATGCGCACGACCCATTGAAGTTGGTATAAATACCACGGGTACACGGCTTTTACTCCTTTCGCGCCTGCGACGTTCGCCATGACTGTCTCAATGCAGGATCGCGCTCTGCTTGTAAAGCTGTATTACAAGAATGATGACTGTGCGCACGTCACTCTGCTGAAGTTCCGGACATTGAAGGGTTTGAAAACAAGCGTAGGCCCGATGACTGCCGTAGGTCTGGAGAAAATGACTCGGAAATTCGAAAAGACTGGTTCTTGTGGTTTGCAATCTGGTAGAGAGGGGAAACGAATTGATTCGACGTCAGTGGAAGCAGTGTTCACACCAATGCAGCAAGAGCCGAGTGGTGGTGAGCAAACGTGTGGTGCACGGGGAATTGCCCGCACATTGGACATACCCGTCAGCACGGTGCCTAAAATCCTACGAAACATCCTTCTTTGCTATCCATTCAAAATCACCCATGTGCACGAGTTGCATCCTGTTGACCTGCCAGCATGAAAGAACTTTTCTTGGGAATTTCTTGCTCACATGGAAGTGGACAATGATTGGGGGTGGAACATACTATGGACAGACGAAGCCCACTTCCATCTGACAGGATATGTCAATACACAGAATTGTGGAATATCGGCAGCCAACCAGTATCACTTCATACTGAAAAGGTCACTGAGTGGTGCGGGTCTACGGTAACATTTGTTATACAGCCATATTCTTCGAAGAGACAGGTGCTTCCGGTCATTTTACCTGTACCGTCACTGGTAAGCGCTATGAGTGTTTTTTGCACAACCACGTCATTCCAGCGTGGATGTGTGGATGGGATCATTTTTATGGAAGATGGCGCACCTCCGCACATTGCAAATCCGGTTAAGTACCTGCTGAAGCGCCATTTCGGAAATGCTAGAATTATTAGCCGCCATTTCCCTACAGCCTGGCCGTCCCGATCATCTGACCCGTGTGACTTCTGGCTGTGGGGCTATCTGAAAGATGTTGTGTTCAGTGTTCCGATTGCAAACTTAGCTGCATTGAAGGCACGCATTACGCAACACATTCTGAACGTGACCCCGGAAACACTTCGATCAGTTGTGGAACATGCTGTTTCACTAGTTCAACTTGTTGCAGAAAACGGTGGACAGCATATTGAACATGTTTTCCGCCGGTCACACGGAAATTAATAATCCGATTTAATTTTTATTGTTGCTTTAATGCTGTTTTTTGGCTTCAGGGCAATTGAAAACCGATGTGATTGATGCATTTCATGCAGTTTTTGGTCTCAGGACAATTAAAAACCGATGTGATTAATGCTTTTTATGAGGTTTTTTCGCCTCAGGACAATTAAAATTCTATGTGAGCGAGGCTTTTTAAGCGATTTTTGTCCTCAGGACAATTAAAAACCGATGTGATTAATGCTTTTTATGAGGTTTTTTCGCCTCAGGACAATTAAAATTCTATGTGAGCGATGCTTTTTAAGCGATTTTTGTCCTCAGGACAGTTGAAAACCGATGTGATTAATGCTTTTTATGACGTTTTTGGCGTCAGGGCAGTTAAAAACCTATGTGAGTGATGATTTTTATGCGATTTTTGGCCTCAGGACAATTAAAAACCAATTTTTCCCATTGGATGTGATATGATCTAGCCATGATGGTTGGGCTTACGTACCTAGCAGTATCACACCTGTACACCCATGCACACTAAGTAATAAAGTTTGTTTAACGTCAGACGTACACCTTAGGCATTGTTGTATGATTCATTTGTCATTTGTAGTCGACCACAATTAAACAGTGATGCTTACAACGCCATCTATATCTACATTTTGTAACTATTTATTTTTCTGCTCCCATACGTTTTCCCCCTTCTCCGATAATATTCCGTTGCAATTTGACATCATTCTGACTAGTGGTGTTATTTCTACAGCGGTTTGAAAGTTTAAAGCTTTTGATCACACAGTTTAGGTAGAAGATGTTTACACACACAGGAAAATGTTTTCTTTTGTTCTTTTCAGTAAACTTTTGTTTTACCGTTTCTTTTCGCGTTCCAGTATTCCATGTCATTAAATCTATTGACGCAGTCTGTTTTATCACGTATCTGTGATCATATGCCCAAGGAAAACAACTGGCAAGAGATGACAGAGAGTAACGGACAATTCTACTTAGGAGAGTGGATGTCACGATTCAACCGTGATGCCATTCACGTAGTTGTCTAATCTTTTACAAAGGGAGGGATCACGAAACAATTGTACGATAGAATCAGTTACCCCTTTTTCCAATTCAGGACGGTCGTGCCGAAATAAAAGTTTTGAAATACAAACGATACGAGAATTCCACTTTTTTAAAACAATATGAAAATAAATACGTACACATATTAATATACATTTTAATAAATCCTGAGTAAGAAGTTCTATGAGATTCTAAGAGATCCGTTCGATTTCATTAACGTAAGTTTCTTATAATTTCGCAGCACAACAATGCCTGGGTGATGTAACATGTCACGACGATTTACATGAGCCACAGTACTTGCTGCATTGAGTTTATATTTTAAGTTCCTTTTATTTACAACATTTGAATTTTCTCAACGACGGGATGTAGGCAAGTATGTCTTGACTATCAAGTCTGTATTGCATAACTGGGATCGTTGTGAAATCCGCACCGCGTGGGTGCGACAAAAAGTCCACCGGTGCTGGTAAAAAGTGAATAACGAGTTCGCGTGACTGCGCTCAGAGAGAATGTCTTTCACGATCTTCCAAGGACATCCCTCCTCCACACATTAAACCACAGCCAGCCAGATAATCGCAGAATCAAGTCCAGACAAGGAAAGTGTACATTTGACAAGGAAAGTGTACATTTCCTTTTTGTGCATCCGTGAATGCGAAATAATAACGCTTGTGAAACACAGGATTTCACTCACATAATGTCTTTCTTAGATTTACCATCTCAGTCACATACACTTAATGGTGTTTAAATAGATTACAACTTCACTGTAATTTTATCCGAGAACGTCTAAGAGTTTTATCATTTGCATTACACCATTCGACCTGTTTCTGCAGATCTTGTTATTAGACAATAAATCAAATTATGTTTAGGTAAAGGAAGTGGTACATCACATTGATTCTTATACTATTTCCTTGTCCTCCACATGAACATTAGCATTGGACTTTGAAATTAATGAGCAAATATTCAGGTCATGTTAAGCCAATTTTGCTTCAACATTTCTCGACATTGCTAGCTCAACACTATCTAAAGTTAGGGCAACTGCAGAAGAAACACACGTCTACGTGTGAAAATATGTGTACATCAAACCGAAACTAAAGAATAGCTCAAACTAAGGAGGGCTGTATCTTAGAATACGAACAATTCCTCATCGAAATATTCGTCCATCACTCATTATTTACGAACACTTACACAGGGCGATTCACAAAGATATGAAAATAATATTTTATTCTACAAATAAAACTAAAGAAAAAAGTTCATATAAACACAGGTCCGCAAATGTTTAGTTACGGAGTTATGGCTAATGAAAGATTTTGCCTGAAATTTAGCAACTTCGCTAATATATAGCCATCGCAAAACTGTACGAGATTAAAGTAAAGCAATATTTCCATTTATTTCGTTATTATTGATCTGGTGAATCTAATAAAACATGTCCCAGACGTGTATCTGCAGTAGTTTTCCAGAACATCAAGAGAAGCAAACGAAATTAAGAACAATCCTGTGAACTGAAACGAGCAACAAAATCTGTTCACAGACGTGCAGCTAAATGCACTGAACTCGGTGGAGACATTTTTGAACATTTATTGTCAATGTATTGTGAAATTGCATGTACATTGTACAACTTCCTTAACACTGAGCTTTGATTTTTTCCATGGATTCACGTCTCCTATGTATTAATAAAAGCAGATTATCTGACACGTTCATACAGTTTCAGTTAACTTTATTACCATCATTTTTCCGAAATTAAATTCTCTACAACTTCTGTTAAAAACTTCGTGCAATTGTCTGGGATTTAAAAAACAAATTGGGCCAAGTAGTTAATAAATCAAAAATGTTACGAAGTTACTTCTTTGCTTCTCTTGGATGTTCGGGAAAACTACTGCAGATACACGTCTGGGACATGTTTAATTCACCAGATCAATAATAAAATAAACGGAAATCGTGCTTTACTTTAATCTCGTACTGTTTTGCGATGGTTTCATATTAGCGAAGTTGCTAAATTTTAGGGAAAATATTTTATCAGCAGTAACTCCGCAAGCAGCATTTGCACGCCTATGTTTGTATGAACTTTTTCTTTAGTTTTACTTGTAGAATAACATATTGAAATATTTGCATATCTTTGTGAATCACCCTGTATATTTAAAGCTGATGATTCAGCACCTCAAATAGGCTCAAGAATTTCACCTTATAAATTAGTAAAACGCAGCACCTTAAGATACTGATTCCTATAAAAATATTTACATTTCGCTCTTATTATTCTTCTTGAGGTTAGATTGACTTCAGTCAGTTCAGGGTCATGATTAAGTGAGCATTTCTTAGCATAATAAAACTTAAAGACTAATATATACACATACTCATAACAAATGTCAACAAATGAATAGGTAGCAATTAAATGAGAAAGTCAGGATTTCTTATTACACTTTTTTAAAGAAATCGTGAGTCTCTTCATAAATACATTTTCTAGTTTTAAATTCAATGCTTCTAATCTCATATTTCTGTTCGTGCCATATTTAACTATACTGTACCTACAGGAACACGAATTGTAAAGTAATTTCTTTATAGATGTGGTGTGTTATGTAATAATTCACAGAACCTCTGGCCCCATAGTAATTTGTTCAGTAAACAAAACGGTATTCGCTACAGTAAAAAATATCTATACATATGAAAGAAAGATCATCTTAAAGAGCGATCTGTTCCTTTGTACTTCTCTTACATATGTTTGACTAATAAAGAGCTCATAGTATAAAAATGTAGGATCCATTCTTTGTTTACCTTAGTTTTCATATGCATGTCATTAGTAAAAAAAGTTAGTACATCTAATCCCTCCTCAGATCAGAGAACAAAGTCATTACTATTACACCTGCAGATACCTTTCCAGCGCCTGATGACCACACAGTCCTTCAGTTCTGTCAGATTTAAGAAAGATCAAAATATAACTACCTGGGTACGGTATGTTGACTATTTGTACGATCCTGTCTAGAGTATTTGTCATTTGCTATTTATTTTATGTAAAGCAGATGATTTCGGATGAGATTTGAGTAGTACTGGTTTTCTAACTAAATGTATTTGTATACAACCTAGCTTGGCTTCACATCCCTGTCGGTACGTTCCAGTGCGTCGTTGACTGTCTTCCTGTACGTCATGTGCTGAAAAGGTGGTTATTCAGTCTTCTGATAGGTAGTCACATTAATGTGACTGGACTTTTAAAAAAATATATACATATTAACCAAAGCCGGGCCCAATTAAAAACAAATATGACATGGTTAATTACGCTATAGAGATCTATTGTATACAGGGTGTCCCATATTAATCTATACCGGCCGATATCTCTAAAGGGCACAATTCTGCAAATAAATTCTCTATTAAAAGTTGTAAGGTAGGAAGGTGATCATGGAATGGTTACCCCGAAATGACCTTGACCCCTGTTTCCAAGGTCAAACCAAGTTCAGTTCATTTTTGCAAATGGTAACCCGTATTTTCCATTTCATATTCGTATTGTGCATGAAAATACCGCACACTAGAGGGCAGAAGTAAATTCTCTCTGGTAACGAGATCACCGAACACAGAGATGGTGGTCAATCAATGTCTGGATGGGCCTAATTGGAGATTACGTGATAGGTCCTGGTTTTTTTTATGGCGAAACGTTGAACGGTTTGCGCTATCTTCATATTCTCCAGAATCTGGTGCTGCCTTTACTAGAAAATATCCTCCTAGACATACGAGAACGTATGTGGTTTCAACATGACGGCCTTACCTGTCAGATGTACAATGCAACTTTTCCGAATCGATGGATTGGTATCGGTATACAATTCGTGAAGTCCCGGCAAGATCGCCAGACTTAACACTTTTTCTCAAGCGGAGCTGTGAAGCAGAAGGTGTACTCCACTCCACCGACGATACCAGAAGATATGAGAGAAAGGATTGTGGCGGCTTTCCAGGCAATCACCCATCAGACATTGAATGATGTCGAGACCAGTTTCCGACAGAGAGTGTATATGTGCATTAGACAAAATGAGCAATTGATCGAGCATCTGAGATCCTAAATTTCCCGCGAGAACCACGTTAATCAGGCCTTTTCAGGGCTAACGATGTGCGAAGTCCTCTGGGCTGCCTACATGTGGTGCACATTGGTTCCGCTAATGCCGACGGTATTAGCTTTCAAGTTAATCCCTACTGAAGAATTTCAAGGCCGTTTCGAGTTCACGAAAATTTCACCAGCGGACAGAGTTCAGATACCATACAAGATTTTCATTGAAAGATTTTCCTCGTCTCGCTGGTAACCTGGGAAAGTTGCAATGATGTACCCCCTGGCGTCAGAGCATTGGTTTTCGAAAAAAATGTTCCATACAAACAATGTGGTTTTTTTCACGTAGAATACGAATATGGAATTAAAAAAGAGGTTATCATGTGTAGTAGAACTGGGCAGCTGCTCTGTTCGTTTCGCGCGCACAGGCAACAACAGACAATTTTTAACAGAGTTGTTACAGAAACAATCACCAGAAATGTCAGCTGACCGCTTATCTACCTCAGAGGACGAGAAACTTATCGAACAGATTTCCGAAAAGCAAATTTTGTGAAATATGGCCGACGCCGAGTGGAAAAATCAAATAAAAAAGCATTTAATTTGGGCCGAAATCGGGAGAAAAATGAATAAAACAAGTAAGTAGGAATTTCATCTATTATGTCCAATGCAATACATTTATAAATATATTTGAACTAATTTCTTAACCACAGTTATCATGAGTTGGATGTTGTTATTGTGATCAGTACTATGAACGTCGATTAAAATTCGGTCCATTGAAGGAATCAGTGAATCCGCTTCTCACAGTGAATCCTTCAGCTTTGGCATAGCCGCCAACTCCTGCCAAGGGTATCATGTTGTCTTTGGGCAGTTCATTAATTTTCGATAGATCTGCGTTATAAGGCCGTTGGGACTGGCATTCCTCTCTAAGACAGTTGTACAAGCAGCTGCAAACTGAAACGACTTTGTCTACAGATTCAACTTTAATATTTATAGGCGTAAAGAAAACTCTGAATATGGAACACATGACACCAAAAGCGCTCTCAGAAACTCTTCGTGCTTTGCTTAACTGGTAACTGAAGTTTCTTTCACGTGCATCTTCTAGCGTTCGTTGTTTCCAGTAAGTTTTCATCATATGTTCGTCTAATCTGAAATCCTCATTGCAAAGTATGACATGAGACAACAGCACGTTTGATTGTAGCAATAGTCGTGGCGTCGGGAAAGTTGATTCATTCTTCGCTAGTCTCCCGATTTCCGATTTATTGAAAATCCCGGGCGTCTCACTCTTTTGCCGTAAGAGCCTATGCCAGCAACAAGAAACTTACAGTTCGCATCCACGATGGCATGGAGAACTACTGAAAAGTATAGTTGCGATGTATAGACTACCCGTTTTGTTAGGTGCTACAGTCCTAACGTGTTTACCATTAAGTACAGCAACAGCATTAAGACATTTCCAACAAGTTCAGAATTCTTCTGCCTTCGTCCTCCGGTCGATCTGGTGAGGAGGAGGTAAAAATTTAGGTAAAAGTGCTTGTTTAAGTGCCTCGAGAACATGGGGCACAAATGTACTTATTGCAGACACGGAAATGCGATGTGAGAATGGTAGAGAATGGAAAGATTCCCCAGTTACAAGGCACCTGAAAAAATTTGGGATGTAAATTACTTTGCATGAAACGTAAGCACTTGAGTTTGAAACTGACACAAAATTCAATACATAATATTTCTGAAATTGAATAACAATGCTAACGTTATAAATAGAACGTGTTTAGACGTAGTTTAACTGTTCGTTCTCTTCAAGATTTATTACGTTTGTGATTTCAGGTGCGCAGTGCATAGGGCGATGGAGAAACATCTGACATCATTTTAGGAGATACAGGAAACTAGAAATGTCTGCGGCAATTGGATCAGCAGCCACGAAGCAAAGAGCCGTGTACTGAGACAGACGTCGATTCCTTAATAGCGTGGAGGATGAAACTAAAACGTTGTCAGACGTCAACACGGAATATATGGAGTCTAATGAAGAGAGACAGGCAACAGTCGATGATCACAGCCACCAGCCAAACGATGATTCCACAGCTCAAATGGTTCAAATGGTTCCAATCGCTATGGGACTTACCATCTGAGGTCATCAGTCCCCTAGACTTAGAACTACTTAAACCTAACCTAAGGACATCACACACATCCGTGCCCAAGGCAGGATTCGAACCTGCGGCCGTACCAGCAGCGCGGTTCCAGGCTGAAGCGCCTAGAACCGCTCGGTCACAGCGGCCGGCGATTACACAGCCTCAGTTGGTAATGCTGAAAGAACCACTCAAGAACCTAACAGTTCTCCTCCACTTGTTCATAGACGCGGAGCAAAGAAAACAAAACTCATGACTAACAGGAACTCGTTAAAGAAACACATGAAGATCGACAGACGTTTTCTAAATTTTTCGACAAGCTAATAGAGCCTGAAACTGAGGACGAAACTGATTTGTTCTTTAAATCCAAGGCAGCAGCAGTGAAAAAAATTTAGACCCGACCTTATATGAGAAACCAAAAAACATATGTGCAATACTGTGATGGACATAGAAACCATAAACCAGAGATATCAAGAATATGGCAACAACTCCACGTTTCGGTACGCAAACAACAGCCTTCCTGCTTGTATCCCAAGTGTTGACAGAGAGCAAGGCCCGACAAACTACGACAATAATATCACTGCTGCAGACTTTTATGCCTATAATAAGTGAAACATGCTTTCTGCATCATACAATGTAGTATTATTTTCTTTCTTTCTGCTCCAATAAATTTTCTTCTAACTACAGAGTCAATATTTTTGTCCCATTCTCAGTCACATTTGCTGCCGTCGGAAACAGTATAAACCACACATATACGAGGGTAAGTCAATTATTATCCGCAAAGTAGTTATGAAATTTTATTGTAATCAAATAGAAAACATACAAGAACATCATTTTCCGACATACTTTTCTTGCGTTTCAACGCACTTGGTCCATCGTTGTACAAGCTTCCTGATGCCCTCATAAAAGAAGGTTCTTGGTTGAGCTGCGAGCCAGGTATGCACCGCTTGTTTCACTGCTTCGTCTGAGGCAAATCGACGGCCCCTTAATGCCTGTTTGAGTGGACCAAACAAGTTATAGTCAGAAGGGGCAAGATCGGGACTATATGGAGGATGATCCAGTACTACAAATTTGAGTTTCTGGGGCGTTTCAGCAGTGTGGGTAGCAATATGCGGACGGGCATTGTCGTGCAACAACAGCTTTTGACAGCAATCCTCGGCGTTTGCCTCGAATTGGAGGCTTTAGCATGGCAGTAAGCATCTCACTATAACGTAGACTGTTTATGGTTGTGTTGCTTTCCCCATAATGTTACAAATCTGGACCTTGTGCGTCCCAAAAAACCGTAAGTACCAGTTTTCCAGCGGACTGTTGAGTCTTGAACTTTTTCTTGCACGGCGAATTTGGATGTTTCCATTCCATACTCAGCCGTTTACTCTCCGGCTCGTAATGATGGATCCATGTTTCGTTACCAGTAATGAACCTGTCTTAGAAGTTGTTTCCTTCGTTACCATAGCGATCCAAATGTTTTTTTGCAGATGTCCAAGTGCGTTTGTTTATTCAATTGTGTGAGTTGTTTTGGGACCCATCTTGTACGAAATTTATGAAACCCTAGTCTGTTGTGGATGATTTTGCAGGCAGTTCCGTGACTAATTTGCAGATGATGCGCCACTTCGTCAATAGTTAATCTACGTCTAAGAGAATCATTTCACGTGAACGCTCAATGGTTTCTTCATCTGTGGCGGTAAACGCTCGTCCGGCTCCTTCATCGTGCGTAACATTTGTGCGACCATTCCCGATTTTTTCTATGCATTCGTAGACTCTCCGTTGTGGCAAAACACTGTTCCCGTACTGTACCGAAAGTCTTTGATGGATTTCGGCCCCTGATACGCCTTCCGACCACAAAAAACGGATCACTGAACGTTGCTGTTCTTTGGTGCAATTAGCGGAGCAGCCATGATTAACAGCACGGCAGCAATAACGAACCTAACCTAGCAGCTTGAAAATTGCAAAGATATAACAACAAGAAACAAAGCATACGTCATCAACGTGAAACGAGAGTACTACCAAAATAAACAATAATATAGCTAAGTTGCGGATAATAATTGACTTACCCACGTGTAAGTAACAGAAGTTCGGCAAATTAGCATTTATTCTAGTGGAACAATGTATTATAACAATCAATATTACACAAATAATGGCAGTGTTGTATATACAAAACAATCATTACTACATTCCGTAGTCCAACAGCGTACGTTAACGTTACTTATTATTGAGAAACTTACCTTAATGTAACTGCGAGTTTTTCTGCTGGTGTAATCAGTTTTGCCACTCTGTTACAGGAATTACTTCTCAGTTTGTCTTCAATTAACAAAAGAAGGTTATGAAACTGGTTGGGTGTTAATCTGAAAAATGCCTTAAACTTCTCCGCATTGTCGAGCAAATGCTTTGTAACTAAAATTGTGTATGCTCCTTCTTCTTCACGATGCAAGAACATTTGCCTCACTGCTTTGCGCTTCCTGAGTACTCTTTCCAATAACATACAGTCCTCTCCCTCTTCCCTAACCTCCATTTACTTCCGGAGTGCCAAATCAACAGTTTTTTTTTAGCTCGAACACTGCGCTGCATATTTGGCCTTCACTGTCTCCGCTGCTACTGTCGCGATGCATTGCCCCGGACCTAGCAGGAATCTCCTCGCAGTTCGCAGGAAATAACGTCGCACCAATGAACCGCACGAAACTTCTCTCGTCTAGGAGAAACTATAGCACCCACCGACTTCCAACAAGCTGTAAAAGTTATTTCAAGCCTTTCCTAAACTTTTTCTCGCTTTCACCCCCCCCCCTCCCCCCCCCCCCCATAAAAATGTAACGGGGAAAAGTTTATCGCTTACTACACTTTGGACCTTGGTTTAGTGAAAATTCTGCGTCAGACGTTACATTTTAATTTATTACTTCACTACTGCTGACTGCCGCCCCGATAGTTGAGTGGTCAGCGCGGCGGGCTGTCACGCCAAGGGGCCCGGGTTCGATTCCGGTCTGGGTCGGGGATTTTCTCCGCTCAGAGACGGGTGTTATCACTTCATCATCATCAGTGGAAGGCAACGGGAAACCAAGGGCCCCGGGTTCGATTCCGGTCTAGGTCGGGGATTTTCTCCGCTCAGGGACGGGTGTTATCACTTCATCATCATCAGTGGAAGACAACGGGAAACCACCACTGGAATCACCTCCGTAAACGTTTATGCTGTGGGCCTCGCTGACGAGGCTTCCCCCATGACAAGACCTGCGCTAAGGCACAAAAAAAAAAAAAAACAAAAAAAACAAAAAAAAAATTGTCGAATTTTACCGACGTTAACGACGTACACTACTGAACGCAACTGTAAAGTTACGTTGTTGTACGACTCTCAGTTTAGGAAATATGGCGTGATAAATATCGAATACCACGAAAAATCAACTTTTCTAAAATATTAAATATTTATCTATTTCAATAGCACAAAATTTTCATCGAGTTAAAGAAAAGTATCAGGAGGTAGTTCTCGTATCACTCCATCAGGCACAGATGCCAAATTCCATAAAAAAATTCATTATTTAGGTTCTGACGCGGACCGCTCTGTGCCTTGGAAAACGTTTCACGCAGCGCCCTGCGACCCGCATCGCACAGCGAAAGACGAAAGCGTATTCCGCAGCACACTGCGACAAATTCCCGCAGCTCGGATAACGTTGCTTTACTTTCTGACGGACCCCCGTAGTGGTCGCCACGACGATAGGAGACAATTGAAATTAGACCAGCGCTGTGTGTGACTGCTAGTCAGCAGACTGTCCGTCTTTGTCCGGCAGAGATCACCAGGCATTACTGTCTACAGGAGAGCTGAGAGCAGAGCCAGCTGGTGGCAGCAACTTTATAGAACAGCACCGCACTTTCGCCGTGTTCTGCACTTCACGACGGCGTGAGCCAGAAGCTGCTCCGCTAGTCCTGTAGCAGCAGCAGCGCAACTACTCTCTAGTTTCGCTCCGCTGAAGCACGAGGCTTAACTAAACACTCATGCGCCGAGGGTCACTAGAAATGGACAAGTGACTAGAGATGAGTCGTTCGCGAACTAACGGGTCCAAAAGAACGGCTCACCAACATGAACGGAAAGAACGAGGAACGAATTCCAAGGAACGGTCTTTCATAGTTAACTTCGGTCGCGGCTCTCTACTTATAGTTCCCGGGAATGGGAAACGGTCGTTCTCGTTCCAGCAACGGCACGTCGGCCGGTCTCGTTCCAGCCTCGGTCTCGTTCCCGCCTGTCTCGGTCTCGGTGTCCGCAGCTCGTGATCTTGCGGTAGCATTCTCGCATCCCGCGCACGGTGTCCCGGGTTCGATTCCCGGCGGGGTCAGGGATTTTCTCCACCTCCAGATGACTGGGTGTTGCTTGTCTTTCATCATCATTGACTCGCAAGTCGCCCAAGTGACGTCAGCTAAAAAGGACTTGCAATTCCGGCGGCCGAACACCCCGCATGGGGTCTCCCGGCCAACAATGCCGTACTATCATTTCATTTGGTCTCGGTCTCGTCCTTCGCGTGGCCATTCGTCGCAGTTCCACTGCCGACTGCTCCTAGTTAGTTCAGTGTCGAGTACGTGTGCGTTTCGTTCCCTGCGCACGCCCATTCTAGATCTGTTACAAACCTTTTTTGTACTCTGGACTTCTGGTTCTTTTCGTATTCTATTCATCGTCCACGACCAGTAATGAAAATGTATTTTATAGTTACGCTAATTACATGAAAATTACGTGGTATGTAATACATACATCTTTTCAGGTAACGAAAGGGCATATCAGCTTACTTCACTATGTCGATAAACAGCAGACGACATGCTTATAAAAAGGCAAGTTTTTTGTTATTACACATGCAAAAGAAGTCGGCATTGCACACACTAGTGGCCATTTTCTGTCTTTTTTTGATCCAAGGTAAAACAGCATGTTCATCGTTACGGAAGGCAGGCTGACACAACCGAATGAAGCCCGCGCCCCATAATAGAGTGTCTGGTGTCACATTTTGTAAAGAGAATATGATAACTTCTCCAATATTAATTCAGTGGTACAGGGCGGCGCACGAAAAATCGACCCCGTGTAGTAGACTGCTCATTATCACCCACCAATCATCATCTATTGTTTCGAAGTAGTTGTTTGCATTAGCTTGTTACTTCTTCACTGCCTAATTATTACATGTTTATGTGTTCTGCTCGTAGCGGTCAACAAACCGTGCGTAATTGGCGAGCAGTCTGTACTCTGGGCCAGTTTTTCGTGCGCCACCTTATATTTTTTCACAGCGATCAGCCACATAACGCTACAGTTGGCTAAACGAGATGTTTTGCAGAATCACGAAAATTACAAGTGTGTGAGAATTCTGTTATGAATAAAAACTCTGTACTCCAGGGCGAAGGCAAGTGCCCTCTCCTGGCGCCTTCCATCTTCAGTCACCTATGGCACTAATTATCAATTTTCCATAAGAACCATGTACCAACTACAATGAACGGTGAACGAGTAAAACTGAACGGTTCCCAAAAAAGAGTGATCACCAGTGAACTAGTTCTCAAAGATGAACGAGTTTGCCCATTTCTACGAGTGACCATTTAAAAGTGGGTGACATTTTCCACTTTTTCCGTAATAATTTTTTTACTTCACTACTAGCTTTCAGCTTTCTAGGCCGTCCTCAAGTGATTTTGTGGTTCTGTAGAAATCAGAATATATCATTATATTACCTCCACGAATGGAAATGTGACGACATGAATGTATAGTTATTGAAATACATCTACCTCCAATAGAAAAGTACATCTTAAGAGTAGAAATGTTAGCGTCTGAAAATTAGTTTTTTTCTGTTCTTCATAAATGCTGTCTTGCTGGCTTAACTAATCGACGGATACAAGGTATTGTATTAATCAAAGAGTAATGCCAAGCGTGGAATAAATGGAATACTAATTTCAAATACTGTGATTGTATATTTGTGTGTATATTTGAGAAACGTTAAAAAATTGAAATGAAATAGCATGGAAAATAAAATAATAATAATAAATATTAAAATTTATGGTGAGATACGATTAAATTTTAAATTTCATTTTATTGTACAGATGATTTATGGCTGGTCACTAACCGAATGTCACTGAAGTTGCCGAGGACTTTTTCGTTCTCAATATCTCTTTGCCCATTACGAAGTATATCTGGTGGATTTTTTACACGACCGAAAAATTTTGATTTCTTCTAAGACACTCATTTCTCTCTCTTTCTTAGCATAATGCAAAATTTGGAACTTTGCGTTCATGTTTTTGGATGTAAATTTTTGTTTAGGAGATGCAGCGCAAAGACATCTACACTGTTATCGTCACATTTTATGTGCTCCTTAAAACTTATCCGGAAGTTTTTACCAGTTGCCTGATGTATACCTTGTCACAATTGTCACGTCCAATTTTGTATATCCGCGACTCATTAAATGGGTCTGTTGTACTGGTAATATTGTTTTCAGGACGGAACCCAGTATGATATTTGCATTTTTAACAGTTTTGTCAATTTTATTCGAAATGATTCCATAACAGGGCAGAATGTGGATTTCTTTATTTCTAAAGTAATTTCATTTCTGTCAGATTTTTTCGTAACTTTCAGTTTCTCTCTGTACATTTCTTTAATTATTTGCGTTCTGAAATTATTTACTTTGCCTAATTTTATAGTATTGCTAATTCTTTGTTGATCTCATCGTCATCAAACTGATGGTTAAGTAATATCAAAAATGCTTTTGATGATATTGTAAAATACAAAATGCAGCGTAAAGATCATGTGGGTGCTGAGTCGAACGATCGTATTTCTACATCAGGTAACTCGACACAAGTTTACATACATGGACTGAATGCCATAAATAAAGAATTTAACACAACTTTTTTTTAGTCTGACTGATTTGATGCGGCCCGCCACGAATTTCTCTCCTGTGCCAACATCTTCATCTCAACCTGCGTCCTCAATTATCTGCTGGAAGTATTCCAATCTCTGTCTTTCTACAGTTTTTGACCTCTACAGGTCCCTCTGGTACCATGGAAGCCAGTCCCTGATGTCCTAACAGATTTTCTATTATCCTGCCCCTTCTCCCTTCTCCTTGTCAGTGTTTTCCATAAATTCCTTTGGTTTCCGATTCTGCGCAGAACCTCCTCATTCCTTACCTTATCTGTCCACCTAATTTTCAACATTCGTCCATAGGACCACATCTCAAATGCTTCGATTCTTAGGTTCCGGTTTTCTCACAGTCCTTGTTTCACTAACATACCGTGCTGTGCTCCAAACGTATATTCTCAGAAATTTCTTCCTCAGATTAAGGCCTGTGTTTGCTCCCTCCGTCATTGGGGATTCTGGTGCTAGGTTGTAGAATTCCTTAAATTCATGTATTCCGTGGCCATCAAGCCTAGTGTTGAGTTTCTCGCTGTTTTCATTTCTGCTACATCTCAGTACCTCGTCTTTCTTCGATTTGCTCTCAATCCATATTCAGTACTCATTAGATTGTTCATTCCAGTCAGCAGATCATGTAATTCTTCTTCACTTTCACTCAGGATAGCAATATCATCAGCGAATCGTATCATTTGTATCCTTTCACCTTGAATTTCTATTCCTCTCCATCATTGCTTCTTCGATGCAGAGATTGAACAGTAGGGGCGAAAGACTACTTCCCTGTCTTACTCCCTTTTTAATCAGCGCATTTCGTTCTTAGTCGTCCACTCTTAATTCCGTCTTCATTCTCGCATATATTGTATATTACCCGTCTCTCCCTATAGCTTATACCAATTTTTCTCAGAATTTCGAACGTCTTGCACTATTTTACAGTGTCGAATGCTTTTCACCGATCGACAGATCCTATGAACGTGTCTTGGTTTTTCTTTTAGTCTTGCTTCCATTATCAACCGCAACGCCAGAATTGCCTCTCTGGTGCATTTAACTTTCCTAAAGCCAAACTGATCGAAATCTAACACATCCTCAATTTTCTTTTCCATTCTTCTGTATATTATTCTTGTCAGAAACTTGGATGCATGAGCTATTAAGCAGATTGTGCAGTAATTCTCGCACTTGTCAGCTCTTGCAGTCTTGGGAACTGTGTGGATGATATTTTTCCGAAAGTCAGACGGTATACTGCCAGACTCACACGTTCTACACACCAATGTGAATAGTCGTTTTGTTGCCACTACCCCTAATGATTTTACAATTTCTAATGGAATGTTATCGATCCCTACTCCCTTATTTGATTTTAAGTCCGCCAGAACTCTCTTAAATTCTGATTCTAATACTGAATCCCTTATCTCTTCTAAATCAACTCATGTTTCTTCTTCTGTCTCGTCAGACAAATCTTCCTCCTTCAGCGTACTCTTTCCGTCTGTCAGCTCTCTCCTGCGCATTTAGCAGTGGAAATCCCATTATGGTCTTAATGTTACCACCCTGTCTTTTAATTACACCGTAGGTTGTTTTGACTTTCCTGTATGCTGAGTCAGTCCTTCCGATAATCATTTCTTTTTCAATTTCTTCACATTTTTCATGCAGCCATTTCGTCTTAACTTCCCTACACTTTCTATTTATTTCATTTCTCAGCGACTTGTATTACTGTACCCGAACCTATTTTTACTTCCTTCTTTCATCGACCAGCTGAAGTATTTCTTCTGTAATCCATGGTTTCTTTGCAGTTACTTTCTTTGTACCTATGTTTTCCTTTCCAGCATAGCAAATAGATTTAATGTTGAGAAAAGACGACGAATGACGATGTTTTAAAAGTTTCGATATGTAAATGTTACATATGTTTATATCAACAGTTGTAATACGTATGCATTTTATGTGTGCTTAATTTCTGTCATGCATATAACTGTATTTCCATGAGAAATAGGTACGATTTAACAGGATTCAGTTGCTAATTTTTACATAAGGGACATACTAGTAGTTCGGATATTTTGAATGTAGTCAAAAATTCAAATGTGTGTGTGTGTGTGTGTGTGTGTGTGTGTGTGTGTGTGTGTGTGTGTGTGTTTGTGTGTGTGTGTGTGCGCGTTCGCTCGCTTTCCTGACGTATTTCATTACTTAATTCTTCCTTTTCTGATAAATATTTTCGAACATGGTGCACAAAATTCATGCTCTATAAAGTACTTCCAGATGTGGAAGTACTGCAAGTTACAGCCATTATATAATTTTTCTTCGTGTCTATACTTCTTAACGTGTCACAAAAAACAGATTCACAAATTTAAGATGCTTTTAAGCACAGCCAAGATGGCTAAATATACTGCACTATGATAAACTGTTTCATTTCAATAGACGCTAAAAAGTTTTTAAAATTTCTCACCAGCACCATCTCTGTTTCATTTTAATGTCAAGTAAAAAGATCTGCCCTGTGACTGGCTGTTCCATTTTTGATGCTAAAAGAGCAGCCCGGATGACTGGATGATCCGGCCTTGTAATATCAACCAAAACGGCCTTGCTGTGCTGGTACTTGCGAACGGCTGAACTACAGCCGTAATTTTTCCCGAGGTCATGCAGTTCTACTGTATGGTTAAATAACGATGGCATCTTCTTGGGTGAAATATTCCGTAGGTAAAATAGTCCCTCATTCGAATCTCCAGGCAGGGACTGTTCAGGTGGATGTCGTCATCAGGAGAAATAAAGCCGGCGTTCCACGGGTTAAATCCCTTAATCGGGCAGGTAGGTTAGAAAATTTAAAAAGGGCAATGAGTAGGTTGAAGTTAGATATAGTGAGAATTAGTCAAAATCGATGCCAGAAGGAACAGGAATTCTGGTCAGTTGAATACAAGAATCAAATAGGGGTAATGCAGGAGTAGGTTTAATAATAAATAACAAAATAGGAATGTAGGTAAGCTACTACGAACAGCATAATGAACACACCATCGTAGGCAAGACAGACGCTAAGACCACACGCATCACAGCAGTACAGATTTATATGCCAAGCAGCTGCGCAGATAATGGATAGATTGAAGAAATGTATGATGAGACAAAAGAAATTATTCAGTCAATTAAGCGATATGAAAATTTAATTGTGATGTGGGACTGGCATCCACTAGTAGGTAAAGGAAGAGAAGGAAAAATAGTAGATGAATGTGGACTGGGGGAAAGAATGAAAGAGGAAACCCCTGGAAGAATTTTGTACAGAGCATCGTTGATACTTGGTTTAAGAACCATGAAGGAAGGTTGCATGCTTGGAAGAGACCTGGAGACACCATGTTAAAGATTGATTATATAATGGCAAGACAGAGATTTCGGAACCAGAATTTGAATCGTAAGACATTTCCAGGGGCAGATGTGGACTGTCACCATAATTTATTGGTTATGAATTGTAGATTAAAACTGAAGGAATTGCAAAAAGCTACAAAATTAGGGAGATGGGATCTGGATAAACTGAAAGAACGGGGAATTGTTGAGAATTTCAAAGGGAGCATTAGGCAACGTTTCACTAGAACAGAGGAAGGGAATAAAGTGAAAGACGAATAGGCAGCTTTGGGAGATGAAATAGTGAAGCCAGCAAAGGACCAAATAGGGAAAAAGACAAGGCCGAGTGGAAATCATTGGCTATTACAGGAAATATTGAATTTGATCTATAAAAGTAGAAAATGTAAAAATGCAGCATATGAAGCACGCGAAACGGCATACAAACATCTAAAAAAATGAGACTGTCAGTAATGGTTAGAGAACAGATGAAAGGATTTAGAAGCATATTTCATTGGGGTCAAGACAGATACCGCCTACAGCAAAATTAAAAGCGCCTTTGGAGAAAAGTGAAGCAGGTGTATGAATATCAAAAGCTGAGATGGAAAACCAGTAATAAGCAAAGAAGGAAAAACTGAAAAGTGGAAGGATAGATAGAGGTTCTTTACAGGGAAGGTGAACTTGAACGCAGCATTATAAAAAGGAAACAGGACATAGATGAAGATGAGATGGGACATACGATATTGCGAGAAGAATATGTTACAGCATTGAAAGACCTAAGTCGAAATAAGCCCCTGGAGTAGGCGACATTTGGGCAGAAATACTGATAGCATTTGGAGATCGAGCCATGACAAGACTATTCCATCTGGTACACAGGATGTATGATACTTGTCAAATACCCTCAGACTTCAAGAAGAATGTAATCAAATTCCAAAGAAAGAAAATATTGAAATATGTGAATATTACCGGACTATCAGTTTAACAGGTCACGGTAGCAAAATAATTATACGAATTCTTTAGACAAGAACGGAAAAACAGGTAGAAGCCGACCTATGGGAAGATAAGCTTGGGTTCCGGAGAAATATCGGAACATACGAGGCAGTACTGACCCTACGAGCCGGCCGAAGTGGCCGTGCGGTTAAAGGCGCTGCAGTCTGGAACCGCAAGACCGCTACGGTCGCAGGTTCGAATCCTGCCTCGGGCATGGATGTTTGTGATGTCCTTAGGTTAGTTAGGTTTAACTAGTTCTAAGTTCTAGGGGACTAATGACCTCAGCAGTTGAGTCCCATAGTGCTCAGAGCCATTTGAACCATTTGACCCTACGACTTTCGTTAGAAGACAGTTTTGTAGACTTAGGGAAAGCGTTTGACAATGGTGACTTGTTTGTATACTGTGTTTGAAAGTCTGAATATAGCAGGGAGCGAAATGCCGTTTACAAATTGTACAGAAACCAGAAGGCAGTTATAAGAGTCGAGGCTCATGAAACAAAAAAATGGTTCAAATGGCTCTGAGCACTATGGGACTTAACTTCTGAGGTCATCAGTCCCCTTAGATCTACTTAAACCTAACTAACCTGACATCACACACATCCATGCCCGAGGCAGGATTCGAACCTGCGACGGCAGCGGTCGAGCAGTTCCAGACTGTAGCGCCTAGAACCGCTCGGCCACTCCTGCCGTCCGCTCATGAAACAGAAGCATTGGTTGCAAAGGGAGAGAGACATGTTTGTAGCCCACCCCGATGTTGTTCAGTGTGTACAGTGAGCAAACAGCAAAGTAAACGGAAGGAAAATTTGGAGTAGGAAAAAGTTCAAGGAGAAGAAAGAACTGTGAGGTTTGCCGAGGGTATTGTAATTCTGCCAGAGACAGCAAAGGACTTGGAAGATCAGTTGAATGGAGAGGGTATTGTCTTGAAAGGAGGATATAAGATGAGCATCGACAAAAGCAAAACAAGAAAAATTGAATGTAGCTGAATTAAATGAGGCGAAGGTGCTGGGTTAGCAAACGAGGCAAAATAGCAGATGAGTTTTATTATGTGGGCAGCAAAATAAGTTGTGATGGCCGAAGAAGGGAGGGTATAAATGTAGACTGTCAATGGCAAGAAAAGCATTTCTGAAGAAGAGAAATTTGTTAACGTCGAATGCAGATTTAAGTGTCAGGAAGCCTTTTCTGAAAGTATTTTTCTGTCGTGTAGGCATGTAATGAATTGAAAAAAGGACGATAAACAGTTTAGACAAGAAGAGGATAGAATGTTTCGAAATGTGGCGCTTCAGATGAATACTGATGATTAGATGGATACATCACGTAACTGATGAGGTACTGAACAGAACTTGGGGGAAAAGAAATTTGTTGCCCGATCTGACTAGAGTGAAGGAGACGTCAAGGGTTCGTCTATTTAGTATTGGAGGGAAGTGTGGGATAGGGGAAGAACAAAAGATGAATGTTGTAACCAGGTTCAAAAGATATTGGTTATTCGGAGATGAAGAGGCCTGTGCAGGATACAGTAGCGTAGAGAGCTGCATCAAACCAGTCTTCAAATTGAAGACCATAACAACAATAGCAACAACATAAAGCCGTAAATATCATTGACAAGGAATTCAGAATTGATTTTTCTCATTCGAAAATGACTTTCGCATTAATGTTCGTCGTCGGCAGATAGCTGCGTTATTGGATGCTCCAAACGACTCCTACGAGACACCCATTTCTGCGCCTAACGTTTGCGAGTCCATTTGTTGATCATCAACATTACTGTAAGCTCTGCGGCTAAAAGCTGGGCAACCGTATTAAGTTCCGCCCGTATTTCTGCACTTGTTGCGTCCTTAAAAGTTGAGTGTTTCCACGTTCGGCGTGTAGAAACGCTAACATGTATGTAAGGGTTGTAGGGGGGGGGGGGGGGGGGAGTCGGGGAGGATGTACGTGAAAGTAAGAGGACAGGCTGACAAGTAATGCCTCTGAATTTTTTCTTCTGTTCTCAATATTGGTTGGGGTGTTAACATGTCATGCGAATTACTCGGTCGACTTCCCCGCTTCGCTGATTCAGATTGCAACCCCCTGGACACAGAGCTCCGAACGGTAGCGTGTAATTTGGCGGTTTATAGCGTAACTACACTCATGCTCATAAATTAAGGATAATGGTGATACATGGTGAAACAACGCTCTGGTGGGAGTTTTGCGGGTTTAAATCACCTCGGGGTATGACCATTCGGTGCATCTGACCTGCGGTCGTCGCACGGTGGCGCTGGCAGCAGTCCACATACGCAGAGGTGTGTTGGTGCATGTCAGAGTATGGTGCAGCGAATAAGTGTGCAGACGTTTTCAGACGTGCTAATGGTGACTGTGTGTTGATAATGGCTCAAAGAACACATATTGATGACGTTGCGAGGGATAGAATACTAGGGCGACTGGAGGCTGGTCAAACACACCAGGTCGTAGCACGGGCCCTCCGTGTGCCACAAAGTGTGATCTCAAGATTATAGCAACGATTCCAGCAGACAGGAAACGTGTCCAGCCGCTACAGTACGGGACGTCCACCGTGAACAACATCACAAGAAGACCGATATTTCACCATCAGTGCCCGCAGACGGCCACGGAGTACTGCAGGTAGCCTTGCGTAGGACCTCACTGCAGCCACTGGAACAGTTGTCTCCAGACACACAGTCTACAGACAACTGAACGGACATGGTTTATTCGCCTGGAGACCTGCAAGGTGCGTTCCAGTGACCCCTGGTCACAGGAGAGCCCGTAAAGTCTGGTGTCAAGAACACAGTACATGGTCAGTGGAACAGTGGTCCCTGGTTATGTTCACGGACGAGTCCAGATATAGTTTGAACAGTGATTCTCGCTGGGTTTTCATCTGGCGTGAACCAGGAACCAGATACCAACCCATTAATGTCCTTGAATGAGAACTGTATGGAGGTCGTGATTATTGGTGTGGAGTGGGATTGCGATTGGTACACGTACATCCCTGCATGTCTTTAACAGAGGTGCTGTAACAGGTCAGGTGTATCTGGACGTCATTTTGCACCGTATGTCCGCCTTTTCAGGGGTGCAGTGGGTCCCACCTTTTTCCTGATGGATGATAACGCACGGACCCACCGAGCTGCCATAGTGGAGGAGTACCTTGAAACAGAAGGTATCAGGCGAACGGAGTGGCCTGCCTGTTCTCCAGACCTAAACCCCATCGAGCACGTCTGGGATGCTCTCAGTCGAAGTATTGCTGCATGTCTTCAAACACCTACGACACTTAAGAAGCTCCGACACGCACTGGTGCAAGAAATGGAGGCTATACCCCAGCAGCTGCTCGACCACCTGGCACAGAGTATGCCAACTCTTTGTGCGGCCTGTGTACGTGTGCATGGTGATCATATCCCATATTGATGTAGGAGTACATGCGCAGGAAACAGTGGCGTTTTGTAGCACATGTGTTTCGGGACGGTTTTCTCAACTTATCACCAATACCGTGGACTTACAGATCTGTGCCGTGTGTGTTCCCTATCTGTCTATGCTATTAGGGCCAGTTCTTGTGTGGCACCACATTCTGCAATGATCCTTAATTTATGAGCATGAGTGTATGTCGGTGAGTCAGAAACAGCGTGCTGTAATCGAGTTTCTGGCTGCAGAAGAGTTCTTCCACACATGGCGCACCCTCTCCTCCAGCATGACGAAGCCAGAGCACACACGAGCGTTGCGACGTCTTCAACAATGGGACACCATGGGTTCACTGTAATCGATCATATTACATACACGCCACACTTGACCGCATCCGATTTTCATCTGTTTGCGAAACTTAGGAACACCTTCAAGGACTTCACTTTCATAGTGATGAAGCGGTGCAAACGAAGCCAAACATTCTATTGTGACGGTCTCAACAAACTTATCTATCGTTGAGAGAAAAGCTTTCGTCACCAGGGCGACTGTGTTGAGAAATAAATATGCTCGCTCGGCGAAATGTTCACTCCAAAATTCAAGCCTTTATAATTCAGGCCTATATAATTAATGTCGATATGCAGCAGGATTTTGAAACATATATTGTGTTCGAACATTATGAATTACTTCGAAGAGAGCGGTCTATTAACACACAGCGAACACGGATGTAGGAAACATCGTTCTTGTGAAACACAATTAGCTCTCTACTCACACGAAGGGTTGAGTGCTAGCGACAAAAAAATTTAAATCGATTCCGTATTTCTGGATTCCCAGAACATTTTGACGCTGTACCCCACAAACGGCTTATAATAAGACTGCGTGCTTATGGAACACCGTCTCAGTTATGCGACTGGATTCGTGATTTCATGTTAGAGAGTTCACAGTTGGTTGTAACTGACGGAAGGTCATCGAGTAAAACAGAAGTGATTTCTGGCGTTCCCCAAGCTAGTGTTGAGGTCCTCTGCTGTTCCTTATCTACATATACGATTTAGGAGACAATCTGAACAGCTATCTTAGGTTGTTTTTAGATGACGCTGTCGTTTATCGTCAACTAAAGTCATCAGAAGACGTGGTCAGCGCGACGGAATGTCATACCTAACGGCCCGGGTTCGATTCCCGTCTGGGTCGGAGATTTTATTCGCTCAGGGACTGGTTGTTGTGTTGTCCTTATCACCATTATTTCACCCACATCGACATGCAAGTCACGAAGTGGCGTCAACTCGAAAGACTTGGACCAGGCGAACGGTCTACCTGACGGGAGGCCCTAGCCACACGGCATTTCCATATCAGAAGATCAAAACGAATTGAGAAGCGAGTTAGACAGGATATCTGTAAGATGCGAAAATTGCCAGTTGACGCAAATAATGAAAAGTGCCGGGTCATCCACATGACTGCTAAGAGAAATCCCTTAAACTTCTCTTATACCATAAATCAGTCAAATCTTAAGGCCCTGAATTTAGTTATGTACAACTTAAATTGGAAGGAAAACATAGAGAATGTTGTGGGGAAGACGAAGCAAAAACTGCGATTTATTGGCAGAAGAGTCAGAAGATGCTACAGATCTACTAAGGAGACTGCCTACACTATGCTTGTTCGTCCTCTTTTGGTGTACTGCTGCGCAGTGTGGGATCATTACCAGATAGGATTAATGGAGTACGTCGAGAAAGTTCAAAGAAGAGTAGCACATTTTGTGTTATCGCGATTACGGGAGGGACTGGCATTGACATGTTATAGGATTTTAGGTGGACACCATTAAACAAAGACTTTTTTCGTTGCGGCGGAATCTTCTCACCGAATTTCAACCACCAACCTCGGAATGCGAAAATATTTTGTTGACGCCGACCTACAACACTGGGAAAACGATCAGAACAATAACATAAGGGAAATCAAAGCTCGCACGGAAAGATATAGGCGTTCGGTTTTTACGCACGCTGTTCGAGCAGAGAAGTATTGTGAAGGTGGTTCGATGAATCCCGTGTCAAGTACTAAGTGGGATTTCCATAGTAGCCACGTAGATGTAGATGTAGATGTGAAGAATAAGGATGTAGCTGCCATAGGTCAAACGGTAATCAACTGCGTTTTTTTAAAATAGGAACACCCATTTTTTATTACATATTCATGTAGTGCGTAAAGAAATATGAATGTTTTACTTGGACCACTTTTTTCGCTTTGTGAGAGAAGGCGCTGTAATAGTCACAAATTTATAAGTACGTGGTATCACGTAACATTCGGTCAGTGAGGAGGGTATTTGCTTCGTGATACATTAACCGTGTTAAAATGGACCGTTTACCAATTGCGGATAAGGTCGATATCGTATTGATGTGTGCCTATTATGATCAAAATTCCCAACGGGCGTGTGCTATGTATGTTGCTCGGTATCATGGACGACATCATACAAGTGTCTGGACCGTTCGCCGGATAGTTACGTTATTTAAGCCAACAGGCAGTATTCAGCCACATGTGAAACGTCAGCCACGGCCTGCAACAAATGATGATGCCCAAGTAGGTGTTTTAGCTCCTGTCGCGGCTAATCCGCACATCAGTAGCAGACAAACTGCGCGAGAATCGGGAATCTCGAAAGTGTCGGAGTTTAGAATGCTACATCAACATCGATTGCACCCGTGCCATATTTCTATGCGCCAGGAATTGCATGGTGACGACTTTGAACGTCGTGTACAATTCAGCCACTGGGCACAAGAGAAATTACGGGACGATGACAGATTTTTTGCACGTGTTCTATTTAGCGACGAAGCGTCATTCACCAACAGCGGTAACGTAAACCGGCATAATATACACTATTGGGCAACGGAAAATCCACGATGGCTGCGACAAGTGGAACATCAGCGACCTTGGCGAGTTAATGTATGGTGCGGCATGGTGGGAGGAAGGATAATTGGCCCCCATTTTATCGATGGCAATCTAAATGGTGCAATGTATGATGATTTCCTACGTAATGTTCTACCGATGTTACTACAAGATGTTTCACTGCATGACAGATTACGATGTACTTCCAACATGATGAATGTCCGGCACATAGCTCGCGGGCGGTTGAAGCGGTATTGAATAGCGTATTTCATGACAGGTGGATTGGTCGCCGAAGCACCATACCATGGCTCGCACGTTCACCGGATCTGACGTCCCCGGATTTCTTTCTGAGGAAAAAGTTGAAGGATGTTTGCTATCGTGATCCACCGACAACGCCTGACAACATGCGTCAGCGCATCGTCAATGCATGTGCAAACATTACGGAAGGCGAACTACTCGCTATTGAGAGGAATGTCGTTACATGTAGTGTCAAATGCATTGAGGTTGACGGACATCTTTTTGAGCATTTATTGCATTAATGTGGTATTTACAGGTAATCACGCTGTAACAGCATGCGTTCTCAGATATGATAAGTTCACAAAGGTACATTTATCACATTGGAACAAACGAAATAAAATGTTCAAGCTTATCTACTTTCTGTATTTTAATTTAAAAAACCCACCTGCTATCAACTGTTCGTCTAAAATTGTGAGCCATATGTTTGTGACTATTACCGCGCCATCTATCACAAAGCGAAAAAAGTGGTCCAACTAAAACATTCATATTTCTTTATGTACTACACGAATATGTAATAAAAAATGGGGGTTCCTATTTTTAAAAAAAACGCAGTTGATATCCGTTAGACCTATGGCAGCGCCATCTAGCGGGCCAACCATAGCTCCATCTGGTTTCCCCCTTCCAGCTAGACAAGTTTCGTCTCTTTGTAGTTTTTTCGTTTGACGCTTTTTTCGTGAGATATTTGGCCCAGTCACGATCAATGGACCGCCCTGTATAGTGCGGGACAATAAGTTGCGAATTTGGGTACCACGGGAGGCGTGCCACAGATAAGTCCCTGCAGTCGCACTAATCTGTGTGTCCTCGGTGGCTCAGATGGATATTCGCTGAAAGGCATGTTTTTTATGTTCGGTCAGGGGGCTGCTTGCCGTCTGTAATAAAAAAAGGCTGAGTAAAGGAATCAACAATCACTTTGAATGGATGTCTTGTGACATCCGCCCAGGCCAAACGCAATGAACTATACCGAACAAAATGAAACAAAAAAAAGGTCGATAGAGTGTTGCCTGTAAGCAGAAGATCACGGGTTCGAGTCCTGGTCGGGGCACACATTTTCAACTGTCCCCGTTGACTTATATTAACGCCTATATTCAGCTAAGGGTAATCATTTCATCGTAATTTAAGGTTTAAGAGTTTTCACATAAAATTCGCAAGCATTACTTTTTAGCACATCCTCGTATTTCATGTCTTTATACTAATGGTCATAAAAATTGCTACACCAAGAAGAAATGGAGATGATAAACGGGTATTCATTGGACAAATATATTATACTAGAACTGACATGTGATTACATTTTCACGCAATTTGGGTTCATAGATCCTGAGAAATCAGTACCCAGAACAACCACCTCTGGCCCTAATAACGGCCTTGATACGCCTGGGCATTGAGTCAAACAGAGCTTGGATGGCGTGTACAGGTACAGCTGCCCATGCAGCTTCAACACGATACCACACTTCATCAAGAGTAGTGACTGGCGTATTGTGACGAGCCAGTTGCTTGGCCACCATTGACCATACGTTTTCAGTTGGTGAGAGATCTGGAGAATGTGCAGGCCAGGGAAGCAGTCGAATATTTTCTGTATCCAGAAAGGCCCGTACAGGACCTGCAACACGCGGTTGTTCATTATCGTACTGAAATGTAGCGTTTCGCAGAGATCGAATGAAGGGTAGAGCCACGGGTCGTAACACATCTGAAATGTAACGTCCACTGTTCAAAGTGCCGTCAATGCCACAAGAGGTGACCGAGACGTGTAACCAATGGCACCCCATACCATCACGCAGGGTGATACGCCGATATGGCGATGAAGAATACTCGCTTCCAATGTGCGCTCACCGCGATGTCGCCAAACACGGATGCGACCATCATGATGTTCTAAACAGAACCTGGATTCATACGAAAAAATGACGTTTTGCCACTCGGGAACCCAGGTTCGTCGTTGAGTACACCATCGCAGGCGGTCCTGTCTGTGACGCAGCATCAAGGGTAACCGCAGCCACGGTCTCCGAGCTGATAGTCCATGCTGCTGCAAACGTCGTCGAACTGTTCGTGCAGATGGTTGTTGTCTTGCAAACATCCCCATCTGTTGACTCAGGGATCGAGACGTGGCTGCACGATCCGTTACAGCCATACAGATAAGATGCCTGTCATCTCGACTGGTAGTGATACGAGGCCGTTGGGATCGAGCACGGCGTTCCGTATTACCCTCCTGAACCCATCGATTCCATATTCTGCTAACAGTCATTGGATCTGGACCAACGCGAGCAGCAATGTCGCGATACGATAAACCGCAATTGCGATAGGCTACAATCTGACCTTTATCAAAGTCGGAAACGTGATGGTACGCATTTCTCCTCCTTACACGAGGCATCACAACAACGTTTCACCAGGCAACGCCGGTCAACTGCTGCTTGTGAATGAGTAATCGGTTGGCAACTTTCCTCGTGTCAGCACGTTGTAGGTGTCGCCACCGGCGCCAACCTTGTGTGAATGCTCTGAAAAGCTAATCATATCACAACATCTTCTTCCTGTCGGTTAAATTTCGCGTCTGTAGCACGTCATCTTCGAGGATGTCAATGTTAATGACCAGTAGTGTAGTAACGCGGCTTAACACCCGCATTGACATTCCAATAATTCCTCTGCGAGACCGTCCCGGGCCGACGCCGTGGGACGACCCAAAAGGGGCACCGGCTGCTACTGTGGGCTGGACCGCAGGGCCCGGCTGCGGCGGCGAGCGGCTGGCGGCTACAGGTTGGCGCCACGTGGGCCGGTGGTTCGACTGCGGTGTGAGCCCGCGACCTCTCGGGGGGCCGCTGTCTGGAGGCGTCTGCGGGCGCGGCGCGAGAGAAAGCGAGCCACGCCCCCGCTCAGGCTCTCGCCGTGATTCACGGTTACGCCCACTCTGAGGCTACGCCTACACTGGATCCGTATTGCTTCCTGTGCGATGTGGAGCGATGACGTCACCCTATGTCACCCGAGGTCGTCCATGGTGAATGTGTGCACTTGCGTCTCTTAGCGCCAGATCGGGAGTCAGCTGCAGTTCTGTTGTGATCGTCGGTGACTTGTACTGGAAAAAAACGTTCTCCTTAATAAGAGACTATTAAAAATATATTGAGAGGTGGCATGGCTTTACGATGCACATGGCGACTTGCCCCCTCTCATATATATCTCTTACTCTGAGTAATTCGATTTGGGGAAGTATAACCGAGTATGGTCATTACAAGGCTAGTATTGAGAACTCAGAAGATATGAATATTTTCCTCTCTAATTGCATGCGGTGAAAAGTTGCTATTATTTCACACGCGGACTTCCCACGCAGCATCTCTCGTCACCCGGGTGGTCCGGTGAGAGGCGGGATCTGATGATCTTGAAAGGGTTATGCCGACAGGTGTGAGGGAGCCGAGTGGGTGCTGTCAAAAATGGTTCAAATGGCTCTGAGCACTATGGGACTTCACTTCTAAGGTCATCAATCCCCTAGAACTTAGAACTACTTAAACCTAACTAACCTAAGGACATCACACACATCCATGCCCGAGACAGGATTCGAACCTGCGACCGTAGCAGTCGCGCGGTTCCAGACTGTAGCGCCTAGAACTGCTAGGCCACTCCGGCCGGCCGATGCTGTCCAGATGCCGACGTTGTCATAAGAGCGGGAGCGACACACCCACATGGGTCTGAAGGAGCGGCTGTGGTTAGAGATTCCATTACTTCGCAGAAACTTAGTGAAAACACTTTCTGATGGGCTTACTGCGAGACGTGGGAATGACTTGTGTTCCCAGGCAGTCTTGGCGGGCAAATTCCCGCGTTTTCTGCAAAATCATAACTGTGATTGGCTTGCCCAGGGGATAGCTCTGTGACGTAGCAAAATCGGTGCAGAAATTGGCGCCAAGTATCTCCATTTGTGGAATAGCAGTGCTTCGGCAATAGAGTGAAATTTTCCACTGGTTCCCGAGTTGATGATTGGCACGTTTAACCACGACCACTGTGGTGGGGGCGGTAATGCTCTGTATTCGGCTTGTACGGATGCTCTTGGTAGAGTCGGCTCTCGCCTTTCGGTCGGAGTAGGTTACAAGACTGAGCTCTCGCTGCTCTGGACAGCTGCCTTCCGTTGGCTGTCTAATATAATTTCATTAAATTGTAACTGACGAAGTTGCTGAAGTTTCGACTTCAACGTAACTTTCCGAGTACAGTCGGCAATTGAGCGTTCTGCGTACAAGCGGCCTATGTTGTCTGTCTTGAGCAGTTTTGGCTAAAGTTGACTGTATCGGATTACTGTGTGACTTTGCTTGTTAAAATCAATCACTGTACCGTCAGTGATTGTGTGGCGAGCCCTCTACGTCTCCCTCAGAGGCGCATTTGTATTACTAGGAAGTCTTTAGTCTGGAACAACCAGACCAGGATAATTTGTTTCAGGCTATACCCGCGACATTATCATCACCACGATGGGACATCGAAGCAACCAGCCGTAGCCTCCGGTACGCCAGATCATGTCCTTGCAGTTAAGAAGACAGCTTGGTAATGCATGTCTGCAGCACCGGCGGATTAGGGAATTTTGCTATGCGATAATCAGAGATCAGCAGAGCGCGCCTGTTCCCGTCTTTTCTAACGTGGATACGTCTTGGGTGTTCATTGTCTGATTTCTCACTACTGTAGCAGCAATTAATGTTGGGTTGCCTCGGTGTTTCTCTTAAGATTTGAGTTGCAAGGAATTGGCTCCACATACCACTTGGACATAAATGTCACAAGCTGGTTTATGGACAACTTCACCTTTACAGCATTTATTTGAGTATCCAATTTGAAGCATTGTAAATGTTTCATGTGTTTTGTTTATTATTTTGAGTTTAGTCATAATAAATCAAATTGTTATGTTGGACAGAGCTTTCACTCCGTAGATCAGTAGAGCATCCCTTTCATTTCTCACCACGTTAATGAAAGTTTTTTTTATCAAATTAATTTCTATCAAATTAAATTATTGCAGGTGCCAAACTCTTTCCGACTCCACTTGCAGGGTTGATTACAGTCAGTTCATGTTTCTTCTTAATCCATGTGCAACAGCAAAAGTCGGAGTTAGAAAAGGGGGGGGGGTTAGAGCATCATTTCCATATGAAGATTCTAGATGAATTTAGTGTTAAATACACTGCTAGCCCCGGCACCTCGCAATATGGGTGCACCACTTGAGCGAAGACAGATTTGCTGGACAATTTTTTGAAAGCTTCCAACGTTTACAAAATTGATGAAATTCTCTCGAGCTTCCAGCTGCGTCAAGTGGTTTCAAATCCAAGAGTTTTTGGCCAAACACTCTTCAGCCATTTTCAGGTGGTGACTGTCTTTCGGTTGCTGCTGTCCTTCTACAGGGTGAATCGCATAAAACTTGCACCGCAAATATTCCGGAAATGGAAAGTGCTGTTGATGTGTGGTTTTCACGGAGTGGTTTGGTAGTAGGGGCTCGTATTGTTAGCCAGTAAACAGATTGTGATAATGTAAGTCTTTACGCTTTCCTAGCGGTTTTTACTGAAGATAAAATCTACTGGGTTATTAGGCCGCGTAATATTTCTTCTAAAATGATCGACTTTCGACCCCTCTGCTGGGATCTTCTTTAGGATCTTCTGGTGTCCATACTGTTCTAGCAGTAGTGGACACCAGAAGATCCTGAGGTAGATCCCAGCAGATGGGTCGAAACGTCGATCATTTTAGAAGAAATATGACGCAGCCTAATAACCCAGAAGATTTTAACTTCAGACATATACTTTTTTAAAATGGAATAATGCCTTTTCACATAAAAAACTAAAAGTAGAGTAAATTACAATGTCAGTGTTGTTTGTTGCAGGATTCTAGTGCAAGTCGTTTACGAGGTAACTTATTTTGAAAAGTTTTCACACCGACACTTGTGCAATATCTGTGGGAGCACACAACGAAGAGCACCACAAGTACATACAACAGTTATGTGGATTCTGACCAGTAAGGAGACAATTGAATGTCACAGGTTGTGTTCAAAATGCCCCCAGCAGCGGCAATAAACGCTTCCAGTCTGGCATGGAAAGAGTGCTGCCCACATGTTAGCATTTCATCGGAAATGTCCGAGCAGGCTGCAGTAAAATGTTGTTGCATATCAGCGGGTGTAGTTGTAGAGTCTTTTACCATTCCCGACAGAAAAAATGTCTACAGGTGACAAATCTGGGGAACGTGCCGGCCAAGATACACGTCCTCTGCGTCCAATCCAACGATTTGGAAATAATTCGTGAAGACAAGTGGCGTGACACTATCATCTGTTCGCAGATGCATCTCACTAAATGACCGTGACACTAACATCACAAAAACTGGAGCTATAGATATACACTCTAAGATGAAACAACGACGCGCCCACGAAGGAATTATCTGAATGAGACGAGAATCGATAGATGTGATTAACATGTACAGACAAACAAATCGTTGGAATTTCAGAAAAACTGGATGATTTGTGGTGTCACCGCCAGACACCACACTTGCTAGGTGGTAGCCTTTAAATCGGCCGCGGTCCGTTAGTATACGTCGGACCCGCGTGTCGCCACTATCAGTGATTGCAGACCGAGCGCCGCCACACGGCAGGTCTAGTCTAGAGAGACTCCCTAGCACTCGCCCCAGTTGTACAGCCGACTTTGCTAACGATGGTTCACTGACTACATACGCTCTCATTTGCAGAGACGACAGTTTAGCATAGCCTTCAGCTACGTCATTTGCTACGACCTAGCAAGGCGCCATATTCAGTTACTATAAGTCATAACTTCAACAATATATTCTGAACAGATAATATTGTGAATCATGTACCGTCAAGAGCGACGTTCATCATCAATGGATAAAAGTTAAGTATCAAACTAATTACGTCCGCTTTCTGAATTCTAATTCCTTGTCATGTTCCAGACCTCACGTCAGTGTAGTCCTTCCCTCCTCACGCCAGCCTGCGTGAGCTAAAACGCGTGCATTTCGGACTCCTCTAGTAACACGGTGATGGATCTTCTGCCAACACTACATGATTTATTCAAGAGCTTCACAAATTGAGAAACTCAGTAACGCGTTGGCCCGTCTCTTGCCCTTATAGAAGCAGTTACACGGTTTGTCATTGATAAAATTGTTGGATGTCCTCCTTAGGGATATCGTGCCAAATTCTGTTTAAATAGTGCATTAGATCTTCGTAATCCCCAGCAGGTAGGAGGGACATTACCCAAAATTCCCCAAACTTTCTCAATTGGGGAGAGAACCGGCGATCTTGCTGGCCAAGATACGGTTTGGCAAGCACTAAAGCCAGCAGAGTGCGGGCGGACACTTTTTTTGTGTAATCAGTCTTCTGACTTGTTTGGTGCAGCCCGCCACGGATTCCTCTCCTGGGTCAACCTCTTTATCTCAGAGCAGCACTTGCAACCAACGTCCTCAATTATCTGCTGGATGTATTCCAACCTCTGTCTTCCTCTGCGGTTTTTTCATTATACGGCTTCCTCCAGTACCACGGAAATCATTCTCTGATATCTTAACAGATATCCTATGATCCTGTCGCTTCTCCTTGTCAGTGTTTTCCACGTATTCCTTTCATCTCCGATTCTGCGCAGAACCTCCTCATTCCTTACCTTATCAGTCCACCTAATTTCCAACATTCGTCTATAGCACCACATCTCAAATGCTTCGATTCTCTTCTGTTCCGGGTTTCCCACAGTTCACGTTTCACTACCATACAATGCTGTGCTCCAAACGTACGTTCTAATAAATTTCTTCCTCAAATTGAAGCCTTTGTTTGACACTAGTGAATTTCTCTTGGCCAGGAATGCCCTTTTAGCCAGTGCTAGTGTGCTTTTGATGCCCTCCTTGTTCCATTAGTCATTGGTTATTTTGCTGCCTAGGTAGTAGAATTCCTTAACTTCATCTACTTCATGCCATCAATCGTGATGTTACGTTTCTCTCTGTTCTCGTTTCTGCTACTTCTCATTACTTTCGTTTTCTTCGATTTAATCTCGGTCCATATACGGTACTCATTAGATTATTCATTCCATTCAGCAGATCATTTAATTCTTTTTCACTTTGACTCAGCATAGTAATGTCATTAGCGAATCGTATCATTGATACCCTTTCACTTTGAATTTAAATTCCACTCCTGAACCTTTCTTTTATTTCCATCATTGCTTCTTCGACGTACAGACTGAACAGTAGGGGAGAAAGACTACATCCCTGTCTTACAAGCTTTTTAATCCGTGCACTGTGTTCTTGGTCGTCCACTCTTATTATTCCTTCTTGGCTCTTGTGCATATTGTATATGACTCGTCTCTCTCTATAGCTTACCCCTATTTTTCTCAGAATTTCGAACATTTTACAGCATTTTACATTGTCGAACGTCTTTTTGAGGTCGACAAATCGTATGAACGTGTCTTGATTTTTCTTTCGTCTTGCTTCCATTATTAACGGCAACGTTAGAATTGCCTCTCTGGTGCATTTACCCTTCCTAAAGCCAATCTGATCGTCGTCTAACACATCCTTAATTTTCGTTTCAGTTCTTCTGTATATTATTCTTGTCAGAAACTTAGATACATAAGCTGTTAAGCTGACTGTGTGATAATTCTCGCACTTTTCAGCTCTTGCAGTCTTCGGAGTTCTGAGGATCATATTTTTCCGAAAGTGAGATGGTATGTCACCAGACTCACTCATACGTTCTACACACCAACGTGAATATTCGTTTTTGTCACTTACCTCAATGATTTTAGAAATTCTGATGGAATTTTATCTATCACTTCTGCCTTATTTGATCTTAAGTAGTCCAAAGCTCTCTTAAATACTGATTCTAATACTGAATCCCCTACCTCCTGTAAATCGACTCCTGTTTCTTCTTCTATCACATCAGACAAATCTTCCAGCTGATACGAACCAATGTACTCTTTCCACCTGCATGCTCTCTCCTACACATTTAGCAGTGGAAATCCCGTTAGGCTCTTAATTTTACCACCCTTGCTTTTAATTTCAACGAAGCTTGTTTTGGCTTTCCTATATGCTGAGTCTGTCCTTCCGACAACTATTTCTTTTTCGATTTCTTCATATTTTCTATGTAGCCATTTCGTGTTGACTACTCTAAACTTCCTATTTATTTCATTCCTCAGCGACTTGTATTGCTGAATTTCCCTGAACATTATCTTGCTGAATTTTATGCCCCGAATGGCTTGCCATGAAGGGGAACAAACCGGGATGTAGCGCATTGTCGACCTACCGTTGCCCTTTAAGGGTGTCGGAGATGACAACCAAAGGTGTCTTGCTATGAAAAGAAATGACACCCCCCTTCATCATTCCTAGCTAACGGGCCAGGTGGGGACGACATTCAGGTTGTTATTCTGCCACTTTCTGGAGCGTTTCGGCCTGGAACATCATTGGCTGGAGTAGAACTGTCTTCAGTGATGAGCCCCGCTCCGAACTGAGCCCCGATGACTGGTGAAGACAACTGGAGAGGCCTCGGACAGCAGTGGCTTGGTTCAAATGGCTGTGAGCACTATGGGACTTGACATCGGAGGTCATCAGTCCCCTAGAATTTATAACTACTTAAACCTAACTAACCTAAGGACATCACACACATCCATGCCCGAGGCAAGATTCGAACACGCGACCGTAGCAGTCCCGCAGTTCTGGACTGCAGCGCCTACAACCACATGGCCACCGCGGCCGGCAGACATCAGTGGTATACTAAACAAATGCCCCCACAACCATAGTCTGGAGTGCCACTTCTTTTCATAGCAGGACCCCTTTTGGCTGTCATCCGCGCTCGACGATATTCCACGCCCTGTTTTGTTGCTCTCCATGGCAAGCCATAATGGGCTTACATTTCAGCAAGATAATGCTAGGCCGCACACGGCGAGAGTGTCTACTTCTTGCCTGCGTGGTTGCCAAATCCTACCTAGGCCAGCAAGATCGCCGGAATTTAGTTGTAGGTACAGGTCCAAGTGACCAAAGAAGTGGCCATAGATTCACTGTCACGGATCAGGATGAATTCAGAGTGCTTAAACAAGTAACGAGAGCAATGTCGCCAAGTGAAATTTTAAGGTATCGTGTAACGTTTGCGACCACATGTGTGATATATCGAAGTGTACAGGATGATTCCATGATGATGCTACAAACTATCAGGGATAATGGAGAAGGGTAAATGCCTCAATTCGAGGTAAAGGTTACTACACCGGTAACGATCGAGTCGAAAGGTAAGAAGCAGAAAATCTACTCGAGTTCCGTCTTAGCGTCGCTCAGCGCTCAGGCTAAGGCCCACAACTTCCGAACCCTGATCATCACATACTACATTCCCACTGAATGCTGTCCAGTACCCTCACATAATTTCTCCTGTAGATGAACTAGTAACGGCACATGTAACTAAACGTCCAGGAGACCTCTACGGTACAGTAATGGCGAAATTCATTTACGTGCATTACTTTCAAAAACTGCGACATTTACAACAGTTTTCAAAATGCCGTCCCCCAGGTTCAACGCATGCATTGCATCGTCGCGCCAAGTTCATTTGTTCCCGTTATAATATCATCGCTGTCGTCTGAACAGTGCCGTGGGCAGCTAGAATTCTTGCCAGGAGATCCTCTTCAGTCTGGACAGACGTCTCGTACACAAGACTTTGCTCTTGGCCCCACAATAAGAAATCAAGTGGGGTGAGATCAGGTGAACGTACTGGCCACGACGCAGGACGTATTCCGCCCATCCGTCTTTCAGGGAATGTCTGATCCAGGTGTTCACAGTCCTCAGCGCAGACTGGAGCGGGAATCGATCACGTTGAAGCCACCACACCCGTTAATGGATATGCCGGTATGTCTCAGGAACCTGGGTAATATATCTCGAATAAACAGGGTGTACACTGGCGCATTTGGCACATTTAAGCGCCCAGGAAGAAGAAACGGGCCTAGTGCGTAATCACTATGGCTGACAATAATCTGTGTTGATGGCTCTTCACAACTGTAGCGTGCGGACAATCATCGGCTCAAACGTAACTATTAGGACAATTTAGCATCTCGTCTCTGGTGAAAGAGTTTTTGTCTGTGAAAAGTATATATGCAGGAAAGCGAGGATTGACTGTAAGACGCTGAGAGGTACATTGGCTGAACACGACACGAGGTCCGAAGTCGGCAGGACCCAGGGCTTGCATTTTCTGTGAATGGTACGGGTATAGCTGCATTTCCTTTAATACTCGCCACACAGTACGCTACAAATGGTTCAAATGGCTCTAAGCACTATGGGACTTAACATCTGAGATCGTCCCCTAGAATTAGAACTACTAAAACCTAAATAACCTAAGGACATCACACACATCCATGCTCGAGGCAGGATTCGAACCTGCGATCGTAGCAGCTGCGTGGTTCCGGACTGAAGCGCCTAGAACCGCACGGCCGGCCAGCACGCTACCAAACATTCATTTCACGTGCGACTGATATAGTGCTGGATGCAGGTGTTTCATCCACTCTAGCAAGCTTTGTTGTCCCGTAGTCTGTGAATGAGGCAGGACCTGCAGTCGCGGCTACAGATAAGACGAGTACACTGTTTGACCTCGATTTATGTTTACGAACTACAGACAGGAGTGAATTACACTGACGTTACAAAAGTCATGGGATACGATATGCATACATACAGATGGCGATATTATTGCGTACGCAACGTAAAGGGGAAATGCATTAGCAGAGATAAACTATGTGATCAAAAGTATCGGGACACCTGACTAAAAATAACTTACAAGTTCGTGGCGCCCTCCATCAGTAATGCTGGACTTCAACATGGTGTTGGTCCACGCTTAGCCTTGATGACAGCTTTCACACTCGCAGGCATACGTTCATTCAGGTGCTGGAAGATTTCTTGGGGAATGGCAGCCCATTCTTCACGGGGTGCTGCAAAAAAATGGTTCAAATGGCTCTGAGCACAATGGGACTTAACTGCTGAGGTAATCAGTCTCCTAGAACTTAGAACTACTTAAACCTAACTAACCTAAGGACAACACACACATCCATGCCCGAGGCAGGATTCGAACCTGCGACCGTAGCGGTCGCGCGGCTCCAGACTGTAGCGCCTAGAACCGCTCGGCCACTTCGGCCGGCGAAGTGCAGCACTGAGGAGAGGTGTCGACGTCGGTCGGTGAGACCTGTCACGAAGTCAGCGTTCCAAAACATCCCAAAGGTATTCTATAGACGGGTCAGGACTCTGTGCAGGCTAGGGATGTTATTGTCGTGTAACCACTTCTCCACAGCCCGTGCATTATGAACAGGTGCTCGATCGTGTTGAAAGGTTCTATCGCCCTCCCCAAATTGCTCTTCAACAGCGGGAAGCAAGAAGGTGCTTAAAACAAGAATGTAGGCCTGTGCTGTGATAGTGCCACGCAAAACAACATGAGGTGCAAGCCCCTCCATGAAAAACACGACCACACTACAACACCACAGCCTCCGAATTTTACTGTTAGCGCTACACAATCTGGCAGATGACGTTCACCGGGCATTCTCCATATCCTCACTCTGCCATCGGATCGCCACATTGCGTACCGTGATTCGAAACTCCACACAACGTTTTTCCACTGTTCAATTGTCCAATGTTTACGCTCCTTACACCAAGCAAGGTGTCGTTTGGCATTTACCGGCTTGATGTGTGGTTTATGTGCAGCCGCTCGACCATGAAGTCCACGTTTTCTGACCTACCACCTAACTGTCATAGTACTTGAAGTGGATCCTGATGCAGTTTGGAATTCCTGTGTGATGATCCGGATAGATGTGTGCCTATTACACATTATTACTGTCTTCAACTGTCGGCGGTCTCTGTCAGTCAACAGACGAGGTCGGCCTGTACGCTTTCTTGCTGTACGTGTCCCTTCACGTTTCCACTTCACTATCACATCGGAAACAGTGGACCTAGGAATGTTTAGTGTGGAAATCTTGCGTACAGACGTATGACACAAGTGACACACTATCACCTCAATGAGATTTTCACTCTGTAGCGGAGTGTGCGCTGATATGAAACTTCCTGGCAGATTAAAACTGTGTGCCCGACCGAGACTCGAACTCGGGACCTTTGCCTTTCGCGGGCAAGTGCTCTACCATCTGACCTACCGAAGCACAACTCACGCCCGGTACTCACAGCTTTACTTCTGCCAGTATCTCGTCTCCTACCTAACAAACTTTACAGAAGCTCTCCTGCGAACCTTGCGGAGTCTCGGTCGGGCACACAGTTTTAATCTGCCAGGAAGTTTCACACTATCACCTGACGACATTCGAAGTCCGTGAGTTTCGCGGCGGGCCCCCCTTCTGCTCTCTCACGATGTTTAATGACTACTGAGGTCGGTGATATGGAGTACCTGGCAGTAGATGGCAGCACAATGCACCTAATATGAGAAACGTTTGTTTTTGGGGGTGTTCGGATACTTTTGATGACATAGTATATGATTTTTACTCACGTCATTCACGTGGAAAGATTTCCGACGTGATTATGGCCGCACGATTGGATTTAACGGACTTGGAACACGGAATAGTACTTGATGTTAGACACTTGGGACATTCAGTTTCGGAAATCGTTAGGGAGGTCGATATTCCGAGATCCTCAGCGTCAAGAATGTGTCAATTTCAGACAATATCACCACGGACAACGCAGTGGTCGAAGGCCGGGAGCTGCACCGTTTGCATAGAGCTGTCAATGCTAACAAACAAGCGACATTGATGCAATAACCGCAGAAATCAACGTCATCAATGTCGGCCTTTTTTTTTTTTTTTTTTTTTGTCATCAGTCTACTGACTGGTTTGATGCGGCCCGCCACGAATTCCTTTCCTGTGCTAACCTCTTCACCTCAGAGTAGCACTTGCAACCTACGTCCTCAATTATTTGCTTGACGTATTCCAATCTCTGTCTTCCTCTACAGTTTTTGCCCTCTACAGCTCCCTCTAGTACCATGGAAGTGATTCCCTCATGTCTTAGCAGATGTCCTATCATCCTGTCCCTTCTCCTTATCAGTGTTTTCCACATATTCCTTTCCTCTCCGATTCTGCATAGAACCTCCTAATTCCTTACCTTATCAGTCCACCTAATTTTCAACATTCGTCTATAGCACTACATCACAAATGCGTCTATTCTCTTCTGTTCCGGTTTTCCCACAGTCCATGTTTCACTACATACAATGCTGTACTCCAGACGTACATCCTCAGAAATTTCTTCCTCAAATTAAGGCCGGTATTTGATATTAGTAGACTTCTCGTGGTCAGAAATGCCTTTTTTGCCATAGCGAGTCTGCTTTTGATGTCCTCCTTGCTCCGTCCGTCATTGGTTATTTTACTGCCTAGGTAGCAGAATTCCTTAACTTCATTGAGTTCGCGACCATCAATCCTGATGTTAAGTTTCTCGCTGTTCTCATTTCTACTACTTCTCATTACCTTCGTCTTTCTCCGATTTACTCTCAAACCATACTGTGTACTCATTAGACTGTTCATTCCGTTCAGCAGATCATTTAATTCTTCTTCACTTTCACTCAGGAGAGCAATGTCATCAGCGAATCGTATCATTGGTATCCTTTCACCTTGTATTTTAATTCCACTCCTGAACCTTTCTTTTATTTCCATCATTGCTTCCTCGACGTACAGATTGAAGAGTAGGGGCGAAAGGCTACAGCCTTGTCTTCTTGATTGTCCACTCTTATTATTCCCTCTTGGTTGTTGTACATATTGTATATGACCCGTCTCTCGCTATAGCTTACCCCTACTCTTTTCAGAATCTCGAACAGCTTGCACCATTTTATATTGTCGAACGCTTTTTCCAGGTCGACAAATCCTATGAAAGTGTCTTGATTTTTCTTTAGCCTTGCTTCCATTATTAGCCGTAACGTCGGAATTGCCTCTCTCGTCCCTTTACTTTTCCTAAATGTCGGCCGTATGACGAAGATATCCGTCAGGACAGTGCGGCGAAATCTGGCGTTAATGGGCTATGGCAGCAGACGACCGACACGAGTGCCTTTCTAACAGCACGACATCGCCTGCAGCGCTTCTCCAGAGCGCGTGACCATATCGGTTGGACCATAGACGACTGGATGATCAGATGCGTTGCTAAGAGCTGGTGCTAGGGTTTGAGTGTGGCACAGACCCCACGAAGCCATGGAACCAAATTCTCAACTAGGCACTGAGCAGGCTGGTGGTGGCTTCATAAAGGTATGCACTGTGTTTGCGTGGGATGGACTGGGTGCCCTGGTCCAACAGAACGGACCAGTGACTGTTATTGGTTGTTTATGGCTACTTTGAGACCATTTTCAGCCATTTATGGACTTCATGTTCCCAACAAACGATGGAATGCACCATGTAACTGTGTCACATTGCTAGTGAAGAACATACAGGGCAATTTCAGCAAATGATTTGGCCACGCAGATCGCCTGAGATGAATCCCTTGATACATTTATGAGACATAGTAGACGGTTCAGTTCATGCACAAAATCCTGCATCGGCGACACATTCGCAGTTACGGCTATAGAGGCAGCATGCCTCAATATTTCTGCACGAGACTTCCAAGTCCGTACCAAGCCGAGATGCTGCACTACACCGGGCAAAAGGAGGTCCAATACGATGTTATTAGGTATCCCATGGTTTTCTGCACCTAATTGTATTCTCAGTTTTCTGTGCGTAGTCTCTTTTTTTAAAATTTCTGACGTGTTTGCGTGCTTACTAGGCCCTGTTTCACATTATAATGTGTAGTGTAAAACACTCCTGATTGTATCGACTCTTGTATTGACTCTCGTATTTTACAGTCCTTTCTTCATTTATTTTGCTTAGATCAGGTCGGGGTCGATTAGATAGTGAGGAAGGATCTTTCGTTGCTGCTGCTCTAAGGCGAGTACACCGTTCGTTTTCGAGTTATATTTACAAGCTGAAAACAGGAGCGACAGTATATAGTTTTGTCGTCTTTGATATGGATAGGGGCTGTGACTGATGTGTTTAGATGTGAGCTAACTTGGTGATCCTCTGCGCACAGCTCTAGGAGCTGCTTGAGGCTGTTGCCAATGGGCATCACTGTGGGGAACCAGACGTCAGGTATCACCCAATCGATCGACTACTGTGGTTGACCCTGGCACAGCCCGCACTGAAGTTTAGATGTGAGCTGACTTGGTGATCCTCTGCATAAAGCTGTAGGAGCTGCTTGAGGCTGTTGCCAATGGGCGTCACTGTGGGGAACCAGACGTCAGGGTCGTCCAGTACGTCCCACGTATCACCCAATGGATCGACAACTGTGGTTGACCCTGGCACAGCCCGCACTGAAGTTTAGATGTGAGCTGACTTGGTGATCCTCTGCGCGCAGCTCTAGGAGCTGCTTGAGGCTGTTGCCAATGGTCGTTACTGTGGGGAACCAGACATCAGGATCAGGGGGTCGTCGAGTACATCTCACGTATCACACAATCGATCGCCTACTGTGGTTGACCCTGGCACAGCCTGCACTGAAGTTTAGATGTGAGCTGACGGTGATCCTCTGCGCACAGCTCTAGAGGAGCTGCTTGAGGCTGTTGCCAATGGGCGTCACTGTGGGGAACCAGACGTCAGGATCAGGGGGTCGACCAGTACATCTCACGTATCACACAATCGATCGCCTACTGTGGTTGACCCTGGCACAGCCCGCACTGAAGGTTAGATGTGAGCCGACTTGGTGATCCTCTGCGCACAACTCTAGGAGCTGCTTGAGGCTGTTGCCAATGGGCGTGACTGTGGGGAACCAGACGTCATGATCGGGGGGTCGTCCAGTACATCTCACGTATCACCCAATCGATTGCCTACTGTGGTTGACCCTGGCACAGCCCGCACTGAAGGTTAGATGTGAGCCGACTTGGTGATCCTCTGCGCACAGCTCTAGGAGCTGCTTGAGGCTGTTGCCAATGGGCGTGACTGTGGGGAACCAGACGTCAGGATCAGGGGGTCGACCAGTACATCTCACGTATCACCCAATCGATTGCCTACTGTGGTTGACCCTGGCACAGCCCGCACTGAAGTTTAGATGTGAGCTGACGGTGATCCTCTGCGCACAGCTCTAGAGGAGCTGCTTGAGGCTGTTGCCAATGGGCGTCACTGTGGGGAACCAGACGTCAGGATCAGGGGGTCGACCAGTACATCTCACGTATCACACAATCGATCGCCTACTGTGGTTGACCCTGGCACAGCCCACACTGAAGGTTATATGTGAGCCGACTTGGTGATCCTCTGCGCACAGCTCTAGGAGCTGCTTGAGGCTGTTGCCAATGGGCGTCACTGTGGGGAACCAGACGTCAGGATCAGGGGGGCGTCCAGTACATCTCACGTATCACCCAATCGATCGCCTACTGTGGTTGAACCTGGCACAGCCCGCACTGAAGTTTAGATGTGAGCTGACTTGGTGATCCTCTGCGCACAGCTCTAGGAGCTGCTTGAGGCTGTTGGCAATGGGCGTCACTGTGGGGAACCAGACATCGGGATCAGGGGGTCGTCCAGTACATCTCACGTATCACCCAATCGATCAGCTACTGTGGTTGACCCTGGCACAGCCCGCACTGAAGTTATCCCCTCGCCTCTAGTCGCCTCGGAGGTCGCTGTAAGTGGTGGCAGGTAACGAAAACTTTCGGGCGCTGTGGCTGAGGAAACTCCTGAATCAGACGCAGCCACTCATCTTGTTCCACAGACCCGCAAGGTTTGTGCAGTCACAGAGGATGGGATTACTTGTAACTGGGAGCTCCAGCGTTAGGCGTGAAATGGAGATGCGGCTGCCAAGGAGGGGAAGGAATCCAGTGTGCACTCTGTGCGCATACCAGGAGGCTGGTTCTAGATGCCATGAAAAGCATAGCGTGCAGCAAACTGCAGGTGGTGGCTCACGTCGGAACTAATTATGTATGTCTCTTCGAATTGGAAGAAATTCTCTCTGGTTTAGGGTAGGTAGATGAAGTCATAAAGCCAGCCAGTCTAGCTTGTGAGACTTCGGCAGAGCTCACCATCAAAGCAACACAGACAGCACTGGTAGAGCACTTGGCCGCGAAAGGCAAAGGTCCCGAGTTCGAGTCTCGGTCCGGCACACAGTTTTAATCTGCCAGGAAGTTTCATATCAGCGCAGACTCCGCTGTAGAGTGAAAATTTCATTCTACATCACAGACAAAACCGACTGCGGTCCATTTGTACAGAGCCGAGTGGCAGGTCTGAATCAGAGGCTCAGACGGTTCTGCGAACGTGTAGGCTGCAGATTCCTCGACTCGCACCACAGGTTGGTGGGTTTCTGGGTTCCGCTTATTAGGTCAGGGGTCAGCCACACACAGGAAGCGGCTACACTGGTTGTGTGGAGGGGACTGGGCGATTTTTTAGCTAGGGGGTCTTGGAAAACTATAGAAACGGTGTCACTCTAAAACAGTGCAGGGCAAAGATAGGAACATAGACCTAGCGACAATTGTTATTGTAGCTGTAATTTGTGGTGGAAAAGAACCATAGCTCGAAGTGCCAATAGAAACCACTAAAACTTCGTTATAGGTGTAGAAAGCTAGCTAAACCTCGAAATAAGTTCATTCCATATTTTTACAAAGGACCTAATGTTGTTCAGAATGGATAGATGAAATACAGCTGTTGGTGGACCATTTATTTTGTAAAGGCCTCGTCGCTACTGCTGTGGAGGCTGAGTTACACTGTTTGTTATGACAGGCCGAGTTTGTGAGTTTGTGAAACGGCTTCTGGTGCAATACACCGCTAAGACAATTTCTTCTTGCCACTATTACACAGCTATGACCCAGGGTCAGGTGACAGGATAGGAGAAGGAAGACTCTGCAACACTGCAACAAATTAGTAACAAAGTTACAAAGTTTTACTTATCTTTGTGACTTGTTGAATTATTAAGTTTGCACCACTGCTTGTAACATAACACAAAAAAGGCCCTCAATTGCAAAGTGCAAATAATCGTAGGTAAACTTCTAGTAGATAGCAAATGCAATTTACAACAACTGTCTGTTCACTTCTAAGATTCCACTAAACGACGTTCCCTGTCTAAGTCAGGCCTGGACGATGATCTGTAATCAACTGGGCGAGAGCTGCTCTTCTATCTTCCTAGTAGGCTTCTGTCCGTTGTTGTCCGGTCATTGGCGGATTGTACTCGGCCGGCATTTGGCCGAGGCGCAGTCGATATCTTCATCCTCAGCGGCGCCCGTGGCGTTGTTGGAACTCGCGCAAGTGGCGAGTCTCTGTGGCACTGCCACCAGCCCGCATCTTTGCGCCTCTGGTGCTTTTGCCCTCGCTGTGTCTTGTTCGGACGACACAACAGTTTATTACTGTCAGAAGCAGTTTACCTTGTATTGAAATTGAAGTATACAGGGGTCGTCCATTGATCGTGACAGGGCCAAATATCTCACGAAATAAGCGTCAAACGAAAAAACTACGAAGAACGAAACTTGTCTAGCTTGAAGGGGGAAACCAGATGGCGCTATGGTTGGCCCGCTAGATGGCGCTGCCATAGGCCAAACGGATATCAACTGCGTTTTTTTAAAATAGGAAACCCCATTTTTATTTCATATTCGTGTAGTACGTAAAGAAATATGAATGTTTTGGTTGGACCATTTTTTTCGCTTTGCGATAGATGGCACTGTAATACAAACATATGGCTCACAATTTTAGACAAACAGTTGGTAACAGGTAGGTTTTTTAAATTAAAATACAGAACGTAGGTACGTGATACATGTACCTTTGTGAACTTATCATTTCTGAGAACGCATGCTGTTACAGCGTGATTACCTGTAAATACCACACTAATCCAATAAATGCTCAAAATGATGGCCGTCAACCCCAATGCATTTGACAATACGTGTAACGACATTCCCCTCAACAGCGAGTAGTACGCCTTCCGTAATGTTCGCACATGCATTGACAATGTGCTGACGCATGTTGTCAGGCGTTGTCGGTGAATCACGATAGCAAATATCCTTCAACTTTCCCCACAGAAAGAAATCCGGGGACGTCAGATCCGCTGAACGTGCGGGCCATTGTAAGGTGCTTCGACGACCAATCCACCTCTCATGAAATATGCTATTCAATACCGCTTCAACCGCACGCAAGCTATGTGCCGGACATCCATCAAGTTGGAAGTACATCGCCATTCTGTCATGCAGTGAAACATCTTGTAGTAACATCGGTAGAACTTTACGTAGGAAATCAACATACATTGTACCATTTAGATTGCCATCGATAAAATGGGGCCAATTATCCTTCCTCCCATAATGCCGCACCATACATTAACCCGCCAAGGTCGGTGATGTTCCACTTTGTCGCAGCCATCGTGGATTTTCCGTTGCCCAATACTGCATACTATGCCGCTTAATGTTACCGCTGTTGCTGAATGACGCTTCGTCGCTAAATAGAACGCGGGGAAAGAACCTGTCATCGTCCCGTAATTTCTCTCGTGCCCAGTGGCAGAACTGTACACGACGTTCGGAGTCGTCGCCATGCAATTCCTGGTGCATAGAATATGGTACGGGTGCAATCGATGTTGATGTAGTATTCTCAACACCGACGAATTTGAGGTTCCCGATTCTCGCGTAGTGATGTGTGGATTAGCCGCGACAGTAGCTAAAACACCTACTTGGGCGTCATGATTTGTTGCAGGTCGTGGTTGAGGTTTCACATGTGGCTGAACACTTCCTGTTTCCTTAAATAACGTAAGTATCCGGCGAACGGTTCGGACACTTGGATGATGTCGTCCAGGATACCGAGCAGCATACATAGCACACGCCCGTTGGGCATTTTGATCACAATAGCCATACATCAACATGATATCGACCTTTTCCACAATTGGTAAACGGTTCATTTTAACACGGGTAATGTATCACGTGGGTTGGCTTGCGTGCCTCAGCGATACAGATGGCCGTACCGTAGGTGCAACCACAACGGAGGGGTATCTGTTGAGAGGCCAGACAAACATGTGGTTCCTGAAGAGGGGCAGCAGCCTTTTCAGTAGTTGCAGGGGCAACAGTCTGGATGATTGACTGATCTGGCCTTGTAACATTAACCAAAACGGCCTTGCTGTGCTGGTACTGCGAACGGCTGAAAGCAAGGGGAAACTACAGCCGTAATTTTTCCCGAGGACATGCAGCTTTACTGTACGGCATGGAGAGCTGCATCAAACCAGTCTCAGGACTGAAGACCACAACAACAACAAGAATGTATCACGAAGCAAATACCGTCCGCACTGGCGGAATGTTACGTGATACGACGTATTTATACGTCTGTGACTATTACAGCGCCATCTACCACGAAGCAAAAAAAGTGGTCCAACTAAAACATTAATATTTCTTTACGTACTACACGAATATGTAATAAAAAATGGGGGTTCCTATTTTAAAAAAAGGAGTTGATATCCGTTTGACCTATGGCAGCGCTATCTAGCGGGTCAACCACAGCGCCATCTGGTTTCCCCCTTCAAGCTAGATGAGTTTCGTTCTTTAGTTTTTTCATTTGATGCTTATTTGGTGAGATATTTAGCCCGGTCACTATCAATGGACCACCCTGTACAGCTCTTCAGCATGGGTAGAGGCTGTACTTGACAACTGGAATACATTAATAATTGGTTCCTTTTACCGACTCCCTTACTCATTTGCTGCAGTTGATGAACAGTTCAAAGAAAACATGAGTTTGGTTGCAAATAAGTACCACACTCATACAATTATGGTTGGAGGTTGCTTCAATGTACCCTCGATCTGTTGACGAAAACCTATGTTTAAAATCGGTGTCATGCATGAAACGTCGTCTGAAATCGTTCTGCATGCGTTCTCAGAATATGATTTGAACTATTAATTCAGGAGCCTACTCGAAGTGTAAGTGACTGTGAAAACGCACTTGACCTTCTAGCAACAAATAATCCTGAGCAAATAGGGAGCATCATGTCAGACACAGAGATTAGTGGCCACAATGTTTTTGTTGCGCAGGTGAGTACCTTCACATCCGAACCCACGAAAAACAAACGCAAAATACATCTATTTAAAGAAGCAGGTAAAAATTCCCTAAGAAACAGTGTCCACTCCTTCCAATCGGACTATGTAAGAGTAGACCGGATGAGGTTGATAATCAAAGAAATCAACGGCAATTGAGAGACATATGAAAATAAATTAATAAGAGATAGTACTGATTCCCCATGATACGTAGAACAGGTGAGAACACTGTAACAGAAGCAATGAAAAACAATGTAAAATTTAAAAGAACGCAAAACCCACAAGGCAGATGCTTTTAATCGATCCCACAACGAACTCTGTCTCGGAATCTGGCAGAAAACCCAAAGAGACTCTGGCCATACATAAAGCACACCAGTGGCAAGACGCAATCAATACCTTCGCTGCGCGATAACAACGGTGAAGTCAACGATGACAGTGCCACTAAAGCAGAGTTATTAAATGCGATTTTCCGAAACTCCTTCACCGAGCCGAAGTAAATATTCCTGAATTCCAGTCTGACATGATGAGAAATATTGAAGTAGATATCCTCGGTGTAGCAAAGCAGCTTAAGTCACTTAAAACAGGCAAGGCCTCAGGTCCAGACTGTACACCAGTCAGGTTCCTCTCAGAGTATCCTGAGACAATACCTCCATACTTATCAATCATATACAACTGCTCGCTCGTAGAAACCGCTCAAACGTAAGGACTGGAAAATGGTACAAGTCACACCAATACCCAAGAAAGGAAGTAGGCGTAATCCGCTGAATTACAAGCCCATATCGCTAACGCCGATTTGCACTAGGATTTTGGAACATATACTGTGTTCGAACATTATATATTCTCTCGCAGAAAACGATTTATTGACAAGCAGCCGACATGGATTCAGAAAATATAGTTCTTGTGAAACACGACTAGCTCTTTATTCTCATGAAGTAATGAGTGCTTTTGACGGGGAATGTCAAATGATTCCATTTTTTTAAGTTTCCAGAAAACTTTTGACACCTTTCCCCACAAGCGATTTCTAATCAGACTGCGTGCCTGTGGTGTATCGCCTCAATCGTGCATTTTGATACGTGCTTTTCTGTCAGAAAGGTCACAGTTCGTAGTAACTGACGGAAAGTCATTGAGTTGGCGTTCCCGAAGGAAGTCGCCCTTCTTTCAACGATCTGTATAAACGATTTAGGAGACTAAGTAGCCCTCTTAGACTGTTTGCAGATGGTGCTGTCATTTACCGTCTTATAAAGTCATCATATGATCCAAGCAAATTGCAGAAGATTTATAGGAGATATCTATATGGTGCGAAAAGTGGCAATTGACTCTACACAATGAAAAGTGCGAAGTCATCCACATGACTACTAAAAAGAATTCCCTAAATTTCGGTTACACGATAAACCACAAAATCTAAAGGCTGTAAATTGAACTGAATACTTAGGGATGATAATTACGAATAACTTCAGTTGGGACGCTCATATAGATAAAGTTGTGGGTAAAGCAAACCAAGGACTGCAATTTATTGGCAGAAGACTTAAAAGGTCTAGCAGGTTTACTAAAGAGACTGCTCGTAATACGCTTGTCCGCCGGCATCTGGAGTACAACAGATGGGATCGACGGAGGACATCGAAAGAGTTCAAAGAAGGGCGGCTTGTTTTGTATTATCACAAAATAGGGGAGAGAATGCCATGGATATATACACGGATTAGGGTGGCAATAATTAAAACAAAGGCGTTTTTCGTTGCGTCAAGATCTTCCCATGTATCAGTCTCCAACTTTCTCCTCAGAGTATAAAATATTCTGTTGGCGCCGACCTAGCACAGAGAAATGTATATCATCATAAAATAAAAGAAATTAGAACTCGCACAAAGAGATTTAATAGTTCGTTTTTCCCGCGCGCTGTTCTCGAGCGGAACGGTAGAGAAACAGCTGAAGATAGTTCAATGAACCCTCTGCCAGGCACTTACTTGTGAACTGCAGGGTAAAAATACACGCACAGCGTCTTCTGAGGTGGCAGTCAATGTAATTTGTCATCCTCCACGATTGTTCCAATGTGGTACCAGTTGCTCTGCTTCACTGAGTCGTTGGAACAGCCTTGGAAATTGTGAGCCAGATGTCTTCTACCCGAATTTCTGGTCCTTTCCGCGTCTCGGCCGCTGTTTTCAATTTGCCCACACACGAAGAACATGTCTGCAAGTTCCACCAACGGGTACAGCTCCATTTGGTTAGTGTTGATCGACATTACTACTTCAACTTTCAAACACAGACTGCAGTCTACCGCAATACAGACACTGTACACCAAGATATCGCTCCCCATTATAAAGTCAAATTATTATGACTGAACAATATCTGGTCGTTCGAATGGAAACTTTTGGGCGAGAGAGGTTGCGTCTCCAATATTTTTAACACAAATGTCTCCCACACTCGCAGGTATTAATTTAATTCTTGTTTGAATTCTCAAGTCTATAAAGCAAAATGATTAATGGTATGCAAACAGCAGTTAGAGTTCGTAATCGTACTCTGTCTGTCTCTTGATGTCGAAGTCAGGACCTGTAATAAAATTTCTGTGTCTCTGCAGAATTTGGGCGATCGTCGCTCCTTTAATTCTTAAAATAGTCGGGGGCGCAATCGTACGCAGCATGGGAATCAATGTCCAAGTTATGTATTAATTTCGATAAAAGTCCAGAAATTAATCTCTCAAAATAGAGCATAAACGACAATATACCGGCTTTACTGATTTCCCAGGAGATAAAGTTCCCTACGAGTTACGACACACCAAATGATGTTCCGAGCCACAGACAAGGGAGAAGTTAAAATAACCAAAGAATTAACCATACCTTTTCCATTCATGAATTTATATTTTTCCATAAATGAGTTTCATAGCTACATTTCAGGGTACATCGTCATCTTGTATGAGATAAAATGTTATAATTAATCAAATTACGTTCTGTATTCAAAACGGCATCATTCAACAATGCCACTAATTACAGTTCAGTTGCGAAATACCATCATATTCCTCTCCGCCTAAACCAGAAATAAGTAAGTTCATAGTAGACATGTTCCACATGATGCTCACAGTTTTTATATCATTCGTCAGAGATCATCTCTATCTTTCTTTCTCTCGCAGTCGTAATGAGTCTTCGGTCACTCGCGCAATTACAGATAAACGTTTGCTCTAAAGGAGAAAAAGTGACAGAAAACGGGTGATTCTTCACGTACATTGTACACCAGCTGCATTGCATTACTTATTACCCTGATCTCTAAACCTAAGTGATTCTCGGGATTGCCTGCACTACAGTAGGGCTGGCGGTTATTACGGAAACAACCGGCTTTCCGTTACACCGTTTCTTTTCGTCTCCAGTTTAACCTGACTGTTACAACCTCGCAAATTGACCGGTTTGTTAAATAACCGATTTTCTGTTTTTGTTGTTTTCAGTTCGAGTAATAAACACAGATTTCGAACAAAGATTGAAAACTTCTAACGAAGGTGACGAAATAGGAAATCACGTACGGTTGAGGCTGTGGCAGAAATCGACCTCATTGTCTCAAGCAAAAGTGGTGAAGGTAGAGGAAACTGGCGGAGAGAAAGCGAGAGCAAAATTTCACAGGTTGGTGACTTCACTGCACCTTCACTTTCGGATAGTATCAATTTTTCACCATGAAGCGACCACAAAATTAACGGTACAGTTATTAACACGAGTTTGTAGCACGTCAGTACAGGTATGAGTAGGTCCGTTAAATTTACTCTCTCTTCCAAAGAACAGTGTGGATGTTTTCTGCTTGTATGATGTAAGTTTGTTGCGCCTCCTCCCGTTTTTAATCTTTCAAAGCAAATGGAGCATTGCACTTCATTGCTACCGCACTTCGTGGAATACTTCCAAACTGAGGACGGTACCATTGTGCAGTACGACTGAGGACAGCTAGAAGCTATCCAACAGATCAGGTGCGCATAAGTTTTGCATACTGCACTTACACGCGTAGCGTTAAGTAGGCCACGCCACACGACAAAGGGTGCATTATAGTCTCTGCAGTGCTGTACCAATTCTTATGTCATGTGCTTGTTGCTATAATCCGTTCACCAGAAGAATAAACCTGATGTAAATACTCACACACGAGATGATTGGTCAGAAGCCGTAGCACACGTACACTGGTGTTGTTACGCTCTTTGAAGTAGGTCCCATTTATATAAGAGGTATCTTATAACTAAGTTACGTTAAATGAAACTTTAAGATATTCAAATGTAGTAACAGCCATGAACGTTTTTCTTAATCACGCTTAATTTACGTAGTTTCTATTTCAAAAATCGTGTACCGTCACAGCCTCTGCATGGCTGTGTTGTGATTGTCGCGCTGTTAAGGCGCAGTATGAAAATGGCTGATGCTGTTTTCTGTTCCGTAGTGAGACACGCGCGTGGAACACGGTTAAAAAGTGCCGGGAAATAGGCTGTTCTTAATGTTTTTCATAAATTTACGGAGATATTCTGCTTTGAAGTTTTCTAAGCCTTGTATCAATGCAGTTGACCAATAATTACACAGTGAAGGTGTAGCGTAATCGGTAAGGTAATGGAATGGAAATCAAATGTGGTAATTCGTGCGTTGGTTCAAAACTTGCCGGCACGGTAGCTCAACGTGTTCGGTCAGAGGGTTAGCAGCCCTCTGTAATAAAAAAAAAACTGAGTTAACTGATCAAAGACGAACTAAAACGGATGTCTTACGACGTCCGCCCCGAGCACATACAACGAACGAAAACGAACAAAATGAGAATTAAAAAAAAAAAGCGTGTTCGGTCAGAGGGTTAGCTCCCTCTGTAATAAAAAAATTGAGTTAATCGATCAACAACGAACTTAAACGGATGTCTTACGTCTTACGACGTCCGCCCCGAGCAGGTGCAACGAACAAAATCAAACAAAATGAGATAAAAAAATCTCCACGTTGTCATTTTTTTATTTCTCGTTCAGTTTGAAATATCTACATCGTGTAATTTTAAAACTCATCATAATTTTTTCTGAATAATGTACGTCTTCTTGTTTCTAATTACATATTGGACGCAAAATTCCTGTTTTCATTTCAAATGCAAATTCTAAATTATCGATGTTTTATGAAAGACGGTTCATAAAAATTGTTTAAATTAAAAAAAACATTACAATTTAACTCTGTAAGGCAAAAATGAGAAACCAAATCATGTTTATTTGGACTATGTCCACAGTTTTATACCATAGAGATAGATAAGTGTCGTAGGAACACGAAAAACATTTTCACAGCATCGAGCACGTCGTACAAATGCTGCATTTTTACATTTGCTACTGTACCATTACAATATGAACCCCGAACTGATCTGGAGCCAAGCTGTGAGGGATTTGGCCCGAGAAATAACAAGACGTTCTGCAACTAACGCACGCAGATTTTCCACACGTCACTGCAAAACGCTGGAGGGATATAGAACGGCTCGTCATAAAAGAAATATAGAAAATGCTGCGCCTGGTTGGCTTCGTGGATTCTGTTGTTGTTAGGCTCATTATCAACGTAGTAGGTACCACTTTCAGAATTGAAACGTATTTCCCGGATTCGGATAAGGAAGCAGCTAAGAGATTAGCAGACGACTGACTGTAAGAAATACCTTCAGTGGCTTCAATATGTAACTATACGGTGAAATCCTTCAATACTCTCTTACGTTAGACACACCTTATGCAGAAAAGTTACCCTGTGGTTAAGTCAGGAATTTTCATCATTTTTGTTTTTAATTACAATAGTGCGTTAGATAAAAACGATAACGTGTTGCGGTTTTCGTCTAGTCGTCTAAGGTGCGTATTGTGGGAGATTTAAAGTGTGTTATTTCATTCTGCTTAAAAATTAAATGACATTCGAAGCTGTATTGCTCCTCTGCTTGTCTCTTTTTTACGTGTGAACTGCAGCTGGCCACGTCACTGCAGGCTAGCTGTACCAGCTGACCGGCCAGTGTTGTCCAAGTTGAATGTGCCGGCAAAGCTGCTATCCCGTATTATCGATAAGTCGATGTGCGCGTAACACACAGCACAAATGTGCCCTTATTATCGTACTTGACAGTACTCGAGACAGTTCGGCTGCAGTCCCACGTGAAACGGAAATCCAATGAGTTTCAAGCAAACACGGAAGAATACATAGTGCAATGTTTACATCAGGTTTATTATTATAATGAACGGATTATAGTTTCTAACTGTGCCCATTGTTATGAAAACAGTGGTGATCGTTCTTCTTTGTTTCTATAACAATCAAATATTTAAAAGCAATGGATATTTTATGAATAAACACAAGTCGATTTTAAAAAAAGGTTTCATTAAAGACCAAAAATTTTAGCACTGCTGCTAATGCAAATTGATATGCCAGTTACTAGTAAAAAATGAAAAACAACCTGTTATAAGCGAGACCAAACATATACTGAAACACAGCAGTTATTGAGAACTAAAGTTGCGGTATCGGTTATCACCGGTAGGTTTTTCCTATTCATACCCTACAATCTTAGCAACAATGCTACCTGTACATTTATGCCACTGTTAGATGATCAGAACGATTTTCGGCTTTAACTTCCGACTCTTATCGTTTCCAGGCCAAAGTCTCTTACTTTCAATTGATACATCTACTCTTCTCCATCCATGAAAGTTTGTAACGTGATCACGGTGTCACCCTCCATATTCATGTCGCAACAAAACGGGCGGATGCATTACGAATGTTATGCGAACCTGGAGAGAAATTCATACGGGCTGTGGCAACGTCCGCTGGAGAGTTCTAGGAACGGCTGTTACTCGTTTTAGAGCAGTGGAGAAACCAGGGATTCCAGCAGGGCTTCCGGTATGCACCAGGCGGCGCTATGCACCGGGAAACACGCCAAGAGCTTCAGGCGTCACAACACGCAGGGGCGGAGCTGCAGGGCAGAAACTCTGAGCGGGCTGCACGTGGGGACACGGCCCTGCTGCGAGCGCGTAGTCAACAACACGACGTCTGGGCCTGGACCACTTGGACGACTTTCCTTATTATTGTTATTATCATTATTATTGACAATGATACAGATATCTACTTATTATAACTTGTACATAATGTATCATAACTGAATCGTATCTATGAGGGCAGTTCAATAAGTAATGCAACACATTTTTTTTCTGAAACAGGGGTTGTTTTATTCAGCATTGAAATACACCAGGTTATTCCCCAATCTTTTAGCTACACAACACTATTTTTCAACGTAATCTCAATTCAATGCTACGACCTTACGCCACCTTGAAATGAGGGCCTGTATGCCTGCACGATACCATTCCACTGGTCGATGTCGAAGCCAACGTCGTACTGCATCAATAACTTCTTCATCATCCGTGTAGTGCCTCCCACGGATTGCGTCCTTCATTGGGCCAAACATAAGGAAATCCGACGGTGCGAGATCGGGGCTGTAGGGTGCATGAGGAAGAACAGTCCACTGAAGTTTTGTGAGCTCCTCTCGGGTGCGAAGACTTGTGTGAGGTCTTGCGTTGTCATGAAGAAGGAGAAGTTCGTTCAGATTTTTGTGCCTACGAACACGCTGAAGTCGTTTCTTCAATTTCTGAAGAGTAGCACAATACACTTCAGAGTTGATCGTTTGACCATGGGGAAGGACATCGAACAGAATAACCCCTTCAGCGTCCCAGAAGACTGTAACCATGACTTTACCGGCTGAGGGTATGGCTTTAAACTTTTTCTTGGTAGGGGAGTGGGTGTGGCGCCACTCCATTGATTGCCGTTTTGTTTCAGGTTCGAAGTGATGAACCCATGTTTCATCGTCTGTAACAATCATTGACAAGAAATTGTCACCCTCAGCCACATGATGTGCAAGCAATTCCGCACAGATGGTTCTCCTTTGCTCTTTGTGGTGTTCGGTTAGACAACGAGGGACCCAGCGGGAACAAACCTTTGAATATCCCAACTGGTGAACAATTGTGACAGCACTACAAACAGAGATGTCAAGTTGAGCACTGAGTTGTTTGATGGTGATCCGTCGATCATCTCGAACGAGTGTGTTCGCACGCTCCGCCATTGCAGGAGTCACAGCTGTGCACGGCCGGCCCGCACGCGGGAGATCAGACAGTCTTGCTTGACCTTGCGGCGATGTGACACACGCTTTTCCCAACGACTCACCGTGCTTTTGTCCACTGCCAGATCACCGTAGACATTCTGCAAGCGCCTATGAATATCTGAGATGCCCTGGTTTTCCGCCAAAAGAAACTCAATCACTGCCCGTTGTTTGCAACGCACATCCGTTACAGACGCCATTTTAACAGCTCCGTACAGCGCTGCCACCTGTCGGGAGTCAATGAAACTATACGAAACGAAGCGAGAATGTTTGAAAATATTCCACAAGAAATTTCCGGTTTTTTCAACCAAAATTGGCCGAGAAAAAAAAATGTGTTACATTACTTATTGAACTGCCCTCGTACATCTACATGGATTCTCTGCAAATCACACGTAAGTGCCTGGCAGATGGTTCATCGAACCACCTTCGTTATAATACTATATTATTCCCCCCTTGAACTTCCGAGCGAGCTCTGATCTCTCTTGTTTAATTATGATAATCGTTTCTCCCTATGTAGGTCGGCGTTAACAACATATTTTCGCATTCGGAGGAGAAAGTTAGCGATAGAAATTTCGTGAGAAGATTCCACCACAAGGAGAAACGCCTCTGTAATAATGGCGGCCATTCAAAATCCTGTATCATGTCCGTGACACTCCCTACTTCGCGATAATACAAAACGAGCTGTTCTTCGTTAACGTTTCTCGGTGTACTCTGTTGATTGTGTCTAGTAAGGATCCAACACAGCGCAGCAGTACTCGGAAAGAGCACGCACAAGGGTAGTGTAGGCAGTGTCGTTAGTAGATCTGTTACATTTTCTGTTACATTTTTCTTCGGTTTGCCTTCCCCACAACATTTTCAACGTGGTCATTTCGATTTAAATTATTCGTAATTGTCATTCCTACGCATTTAGTTGAATTTACGGCATTTAGATGAGACTGATTTATCGTGTAACCGTAATTTAAGGATTCGTTTTGGCACTTACCTGTATGATTTCACACTTTTCGTTATTTAGGGTCAACTGCCAATTTCCGCACCATTCAGATAACTTTTCTAAATTGTTTTCCAATTTGTTTTGATCTTCTGACGAGTTTACTAGACGAGAAACGACAGCATCATCTGCAAACAACCTAAGACGGCTGCTCAGATTCTCTCCTAAATCGGTTATATAGATAAGGAACTGCCTTGGGGAACGACATAAATCACTTCCGTTTTACTCGATGACTTTCCGTCAATTAATACGTCCTGTGACCTCTCTGACAGGAAATCACGAATATAGTCACTTAACTGAGACGATATTCCATACGCACGCAATTTCACTACGACCCGCTTGTGTGGTACAGTGTCAAAAGCCTTCCGGAAATCCAGAAATACGGAATCAATTTGAAATCCCATGTGAATAACATTCAATGCTTCGTGTGTGTAAAGAGCTCCTTGTGTTTCACAAGAACTATGTTTTCTAAATCCGTGTCGACTGTGTGTTTATAGATCGTTCTTTGCGAGGTCATTCATAATGTTAAAGACAATATATGTTCCAAAATCCTGCTGCATATCGACATTAATGATATGGGCCTGTAATTTAGTGGATTACTTCTACTACCTTTTCTCAATATCGATGTGACCTGTGCAACTTTCCAGTCTTTTGGTACGGATATTTCGTCGAGCGAGCGGTTGTATATGATTGTTCACTACGGAGCTATTGCATCAGCATATATTTTTAAAAGGGCTGAAGTCAACCAACACACGTATGTGGGAAATTGCGAAAGCTGTTTAAATTGTGTAGTAACTTTGTAGGGACATCTTTATTGGCATTGTATGAGGCAATTGTGGTTGTGAGACAAGAGCTTGAAAGTCTAACGTTAAAATCTGGCACTGTAGTTAATCATTAACAGCTGGAAACTGATGATATGAAAAAATTACACGTGAAAGATGCTGAAATCGCACACTTCTTTTTACTGACATTTAAATTATCTTGATTGCGTACAATATAAGACGTACAGTTCTATAATTCACAATACTCATGCATGATTGTATAACAATAATCAGCGTTTGAAAGTCCATTCTCTCGTCGTCTTGGCTGTCGTTCTTTGCAAGTCACACCAAAATTTCGCCTAATGAAGGTGGTTGTACATCAGGCAAAGTCAGAGTTCTCCAAGTCCTTGACTGTACCAGACTTGATTCGGAGACTGGAAAGTTGCACAGGTCACACCAATATTCAAGAAAGATCGTAGGGGTAATCCACTAAATTAGAGACCCGTATCATTAACGTCGATATGCAGCAGGATTGTGGAACATATACTGTGTTCGAATATTATGAATTACCTCGAACAAAACGGTCTATTGACACATAGTCAATATGGATTTAGAAAACATCGTTCGTGTGAAACACAACTAGCTCTTTATTTGCGTGAAGTGTTGAGTGCTATTGACAAGGGATTTCAGATTGCTTCCGTATTTATGGATTTCCGGAAGGCTTTTCATACTGTACCACACAAGCGGTTTGTAGTGAAATTGCATGCTTATGGAATATCGTCTCGGTTATGTGACTGGATTTGTGATTTCCTGTCAGAGAGGTCACAGTTCGTAGTAACTGACGTAACGTCATCAAGCAAAACAGAAGTGATTCCCCAAGTAGTGTTATAGGCCCTTTGCTGTTACTTATCTATATAAACGATTTGGGAGACAATCTGAGCAGCCGTCTTAGGTTGTTTCCACATAATTCTGTCGTTTATCGACTGATAAAGTCACCAGAAGATCAAAACAAATTGCAAAACGATTTAGAAAAGGTATCTGAAAGGTGCGAAAATTGGCAATTGACCCTAAATAACGGAAGTGTGAGGTCACCCACAAGAGTGCTAAAAGGAATTCATTCAACTTCAGTTACACGATAAATCAGTCACATCTAAAGGCCGTAAATTCAGCTAAGTACCTAGGAATTACAATTGCGAACAACTTAAATTGAAAAGAACACGCAGAAAATGTTGTGCGGAAAGCTAACCATAGACTGCGTTTTATCGTCAGGACACTTAGGAAATGTAACAGATCTATTAAGCAGACTGCCTACACTACGCTTGTCCGTCCTCTTTTAGAATACTGCTGCGCGGTGTGGGATCCTTACCAGATAGCATTAGCGGAGTACATTGAAAAAGTTCAAAGAACAGAAGCACGTTTCGTATTATTGCGAAATATGGGAAAGAGTGTCACTGAAAAGATACAAGATTTGGGCTGGACATCATTAAAACCAAGGCGTTTTTCGTTGCTATGAAATCTTCTCACGAAATTCCTATCACCAGCTTTCTCCTTTTGTTGACACCGACCCATATATGGAGAAACGATCACCACGATAAAATAAGGGAAATCAGAGCTCGTACGGTAAGATATGCGTATTCGTTCTTTCCGCGAGACACTTAAATGTGATTTGCAGAGTGTTCATGTAGATGAAGATGTAGATTCCTGATAGATAATCCAGTTGTTCTCCTGCAGTCAATGGGCCATAGTGAAGGCCCAGAAAAAAGTGACTAATCATTCCATTGATCCTTATAGAAGCTTTAATTTAAACCTTTATTGTATCATCAAATACAAAATTTGCAGAAATGCTGACAGAAAATGTGACCTTCCCGTGTCTTCCAGTACCTTGAGTTTATTAGAAAATTCTGGTCTCTCTGTAATACGCCTGCCATCAAGACTTGAAGTTTAGCATGTCCGTAGCAGTAACCTCTCTGACAAGAAATTTACCTGGTTCCAAACTTGTAAGAATCACTTTTGTTACGACGTGCACACAGATCCGTACGCAGGAGGGGGCGGAAAGGGGTCCCTTGCCCCATCTCCCCAGAAATGTTTGGGTTTATAAAGAGTGGCGCAGTTATAACTAGCCCTCCTCCCCTTTGAATTCGAATGCAATATTTCGACTTCTGAAATAAACAGCTACAACAATGGACAGTTTTAGGCAATAATTGATTGTTAGCATTCTTCTCTCAGTATTTCAGTTTATTTCATCAGTGAACATACACGTTTCTCTTTGCGGTTTGCAAAATGAATTTCTCGATACAAGAAAGAATTGAAATTGTGGATGCATATGTGAAAACACATTCGATTAATGAAACTCTCGAAATTTTTGGGTTCAAGTATGACAGAGGACTACAAGCAAAGAGAGCATCACAGAGTCTGGATCTGTGCAAAATGAAGAACGAGAAAGAATTCCTTCAGTTGGTACTCCAGAAGTTATTGCAGGCATCCGCCGAAGAATTATTCAGAGACCAAAGAATTCTATACGTAGATTGGCAGAACATGTGCATGTAAGTTGGAGGAATTCCCAGCGGATTTTGAGATATCTTAAGATGAAGCCATATCGTGTGACGCTTGTTCAGAAATTACGGGAGATTGACAGTCAGAAACGTGTAGATTACTGCACGTAGCTTTTGACTAACATCACCGATGCTTTGTTAGAACCTTTCATTATACACTCCTGGAAATTGAAATAAGAACACCGTGAATTCATTGTCCCAGGAAGGGGAAACTTTATTGACACATTCCTGGTGTCAGATACATCACATGATCACACTGACAGAACCACAGGCACATAGACACAGGCAACAGAGCATGCACAATGTCGGCACTAGTACAGTGTATATCCACCTTTCGCAGCAATGCGGGCTGCTATTCTCCCATGGAGACGATCGTAGAGATGCTGGATGTAGTCCTGTGGAACGGCTTGCCATGCCATTTCCACCTGGCGCCTCAGTTGGACCAGCGTTCGTGCTGGACGTGCAGACCGCGTGAGACGACGCTTCATCCAGTCCCAAACATGCTCAATGGGGGACAGATCCGGAGATCTTGCTGGCCAGGGTAGTTGACTTACACCTTCTAGAGCACGTTGGGTGGCACGGGATACATGCGGACGTGCATTGTCCTGTTGGAACAGCAAGTTCCCTTGCCGGTCTAGGAATGGTAGAACGATGGGTTCGGTGACGGTTTGGATGTACCGTGCACTATTCAGTGTCCCCTCGACGATCACCAGTGGTGTTCGGCCAGTGTAGGAGATCGCTCCCCACACCATGATGCCGGGTGTTGGCCCTGTGTGCCTCGGTCGTATGCAGTCCTGATTGTGGCGCTCACCTGCACGGCGCCAAACACGCATACGACCATCATTGGCACCAAGGCAGAAGCGACTCTCATCGCTGAAGACGACACGTCTCCATTCGTCCCTCCATTCACGCCTGTCGCGACACCACTGGAGGCGGGCTGCACGATGTTGGGGCGTGAGCGGAAGACGGCCTAACGGTGTGGGGGACCGTAGCCCAGCTTCATGGAGACGGTTGCGAATGGTCCTCGCCGATACCCCAGGAGCAACAGTGTCCCTAATTTGCTGGGAAGTGGCGGTGCGGCCGTGCGTCGCTGCGGTCCGGTCCCAGGTCGACGGGCACGTGCACCTTCCGCCGACCACTGGCGACAACATGTGGAGACCTCACGCCCCACGTGTTGAGCAATTCGGCGGTACGTCCACCCGGCCTCCCGCATGCCCACTATACGCCCTCGCTCAAAGTCCGTCAACTGCACATACGGTTCACGTCCACGCTGTCGCGGCATGCTACCAGTGTTTAGACTGCGATGGAGCTCCGTATGCCACGGCAATCTGGCTGACACTGACGGCGGCGGTGCACAAATGCTGCGCAGCTAGCGCCATTCGACGGCCAACACCTCGGTTCCTGGTGTGTCCGCTGTGCCGTGCGTGTGATCATTGCTTGTACAGCCCTCTCGCAGTGTCCGAAGCAAGTATGGTGGGTCTGACACACCGGTGTCAATGTGTTCTTTTTTCCATTTCCAGGAGTGTATAATGAGTGAAGCACGGTTTTATCTTTCTGGACGTGTGAATGCACAGAACACGAGGTAGTGGGCAACGGAGAGCCCTAACATTTTGTCAGCAGCCACTCCATGATGAAAAAGTCGGAGTTTGGTGCAGTGTAACAGGAATGCGCATCATTCAACTGATATTTTCTGACACTAATCTCAACACGAATGCATATATGGAAATTTTTTACACATTTTTTGCTCAACTCACCGAATAGCAAAGACAATACAGGTTATTCCAGCAAGGTGGGGCAACTTACTGCATCCCTGGAACGAGCCCACGATGTCTTCACTGAGGAACGAACTGTCAGCAAACATTTATGGTGATCACGTTTGCCGGAACTAACATGTAGTTTTTTCCTGTGGGGGCTCTTGAAGAGCAAGGTCTACGAAACAAATCCACACACAATACAGGAACTGGAAGACAACAATAACCGTGAAGTTGCCACCATCGATATTCGAACTTTACTCCTGGTGTATCTGAATATGCCTGGACGGGCACAATTGTATACTAATGCTGCAGGGGGTAACTTTCAACATCTTCTACAAATTTATTATTCACTAAAGCCAGAACATCATGACCACCTATCTAATAGCCGGTATGTCCACCTTTGGCAATGATAACAGTGGCGACGCGTCGTGGCATGGAAGCAGGCCTTGATAAGTCACTGGAGGGAGTTGGCACCACATCTGCACACACAAGTCATCTAATTGCTGTAAATTCCTGGGAGGGGGGCGATGAGCTCTGACGCCACTACAGTCACATCCCAGCCGGTGTGGCTGAGCGGTTCTAGGCGCTTCAGTCTGGAACCGCACGACCGCTACGGTCGCAGGTTCGAATCATGCCTCAGGCATGGATGTGTGTGATGTCCTTAGATTAGTTAGTTTTAAGTAGTTCTAAGTTCTGTGGGACTGATGACCTCAGATGTTAAGTCCCATCGTAGTCAGAGCCATTTGAACCATCTGAATCACATCCCAGATGTGTTCGATCAGGTTCAGATCTGGCGAACTGGGGACCAGCACATCAACTGGAACTCGCCACAATGTTCCTCGAACCACTCCATCACATTCCTGGCGTTCTGATATGGAGCATTGTCTTGCTGAAAAATGCCACTGCAGTCGGCAAACATGATCGTCATGAAGGGGTGTACGTGGCCTGCAACCAGTGTGCGATACTTATTGGCCGTTATGATGCCTTGCACGAGCTCCGCTCGAACTATGGATACTCACGTGAATGTTCCCCAAAGCATAATGGAACCGCCGCCAGGTTGTCTCCGTCCCTCAGTACATGTATCAAGGAGCTGTTGCCCTGAAAGACGACCGACTCGCGCCCTCCCATCGGCCATCGGCATGACGAAGATATCGTAATTTTCAGACCATACAACGCTCTGCCACTGCGCCGACGTCCAGTGGCGATGTCACGTGCCCATTTCAATCGTAGTTGCCGATGTCATGATGTTACCATTGGTGCATGCATGGATCGTCGGCTGCGGAGGCCCGTCGTTACACTGTGTGTTCACACACACTTGTACTCTGTCCGGCATTAAAGCCTGATGTTAGTTCCGCCACAGTTCGCTGCCTGTCCTCTTTTACCAGCCTGCCCAGCCTACAACGTCCGACAACTATTATGAGGGGTGGTCGCGAACCCCACAACGTCTGGACGTGGTTTCACCTCGAAGACATTCACTACAGCACTCTCGCAATACCCGACAAGTCATACAGTTTCCGAAATGCTCGTCCAGAGCCTCCGTACCATCACAGTCTCCCCTCGGTCAAAGGCAGAAAGATTGTGCACCTTCCCGATTCTACACTGATACTACATGCACCGTGTGTGTGTCTGGCTAACAGTCACTCCTCGGCAGGTGACGCTGCTATCGTCTGGACGAGTTTATATCGACAGTAGATCGGTGTTCATAATGTTCTGATCAGTGTAAATGGTAAGTCCATTTCAGCTCTTCCTTTCTGTAAGTTCAGTACATTTCTTTTTTACTTACACGAGCTACTCTTTTCTGCACAACCCTGCATTAGCTACAATGGAAATTTTCTAGTCCAAAATGCTTTCTTAATATTCTGCATTCTTGATTATGACTGAAAGTCAAGTTGTAACCTTCTATTAGCTTTTTCGAATTTGTCGAGGTACTTGCGTTTCTACTGTGTACTATGTGAAATCGGTACTTCACTAACACTGCTGTAAATTAAATAAATATTTATTTAGTAGTTTGGTGGAAATGTGAGCTATTAACACGTATCATTTAAGGCGAATGAAAACAGCAAATCAATTCTTGTCGGCCTGTCTGAGCTGTTAATACGATTAATCGAATCTGTATTCATATTATAATATGAACAGCCACACTACGTAAAATTAGCTTTGGCAAAGTCAGTATAAATTTGAAAACTTAATAAACCACAGAATAATGTAGATCGAGAGGTAAAAATTGAAACACGTGCTTGGAATGACATGGGGTTTTATTAGAACCAAAAAGAAAACAAAGTTCACAAAATGTTCGACAGATAGCGCTGGCAAGCAAAACGTCAGTGAATGCACATGACAATCGTGTATAAAAGGAGCTGTAATGAGAGAGAGAATCCATCTCTGGCGGTACCTTGCAATGAGTACCGCCCTTCGATTCGTGCCTGCCACTAATCGAAGTTTGAGGGTTGCAGGTGCCAGCCAGCCAGCAGCGGTCCAGCCGAGCAGCAGCGGTCCAGCCGAGCAGCAGCGGTCCAGCCGAGCAGCAGCAGCAGCAGCAGTAGCAGCGGTCGCAGCAGTCCAGCCAGCCAGCAGCAGCGGACCAGCCGGCCAGCAGCAGCGGTCCAGCCAGCAGCAGTGGTCCAGCTAGCAGCAGCGGTCCAGCCAGCAGCAGCTGCAGCAGCAGAAGCAGCCCAGCCAACAACAGCAGCAGCAGCAGCCCAGCCAGCAGCAGCAGCAGCAGCAGCCCAGCCAGCAGCAGCAGCAGCAGCAGCTCAGCCAGCAGCAGCAGCAGCAGCAGCTCAGCCAGCAGCAGCAGCAGCAGCAGCCCAGCCAGCAGCTCCAGCAGCAGCAGCCCAGCCAGCAGCAGCAGCAGCCCAGCCAGCAGCAGCAGCAGCCCAGCCAGCAGCTCCAGCAGCAGCAGCCCAGCCAGCAGCAGCAGCAGCAGCCCAGCCAGCAGCAGTAGCAGCAGCAGCCCAGCCAGCAGCAGCAGCAGCAGCAGCAGCGGCCCCGGCCTCATCCGCGGCAGCAGCAGCTGCGGCGTTCCTGCCAGCCATCGCCAGCGCCAGCAGCGTGGGCCTCTGGTCCTCGTTTTCGTCCGTCTTCGTCCGCCCCCAGTTTTTTCCTCTCCTTTTCGTCCTGTACTGTTTTAGTTCATCCCGGTCGTCATGTCAGCCCCCACCACCACTGCCACTACTACCACCACTGCCATAGTGTATACTTCGCCCTCCTCCACCACCCCCACCATTACATGGTGTGCCCAGTCGCTCCCCCCCTCTTTCCATCCCTCCTCTTTTAACTCTCCCTTCGCCCTCTTTGTCGCCCCCTCCACAGCTTCTTCCTCCCGCTCCTCTACCTCTGATCCTTTCCACCCACTCCCCCAGCCTGCCAGCTCCAGCTAGGGTGTTGGCCCGACAGGCCACTGCCCATGCTCAGCTCAGCTCTCCCCATCGCCGACGCCGTCGCCGTCACTTTCACCATCGCTGTCTCCAGCGCCGACTACTGCGTCCACGCTGGGACCTGCCACTTCCCGCCACCTCCCTGTAGCTCCCGTCCCACTTGTCACCACTCGCCCTTCTGCCGCCCTTAAACGCCCTAGTGGCACCACGACCTCCTCCACTACCAAAAAGGCCCCGCCCTGTCCTCCTTCCCCCCCACAGGATGCCATGGATGTCTCCCCACCAGGCCCTGCTCCCTCCATCCCCTCCTCCTCCTTCCCTCCCTCTTCCTACAAATACCTCCTCTCTCGTCTCAATCCATCCCTCCTCGTGGCCTGGAACATCTCAGTCCTTCTCCGCCAACACTTTCCTGGAGCCCCCATCTCCTTCCTCACTCCCAGAAGAGACTCAGTTCTCATCTACTGCCCCAGTCCCACCCTCCATACTGACATCCTCTCCCGCATCCCCATCACCCGTTTCAGCCCTAACGCCTCCCTCACCCCTGCTCCTTTCCCATCTCCTACCCACCAACCCCAACCCCCGTGTCACCCGCCGACCCTCACCGCTGTGATCACTCGGCTTGTCTGACGATCACAGAGGAGGAGGTGTTGGCGGAGCTCAAGGCGCATCCTTCGCTGGAGGTGCGGGCGGTCCGCTGCATCTATAACTCCGCCGGCCCCACCCGCCTTATGCGGGTTTTCTCAAAGGACGCCCCCTCCATTGACTGCCTTCTGAAGGAGGGTGCCCTCCTCTTTCACCAGAGATACAAGGTCGACCCCTCCCATTCCCCTCCTCAGTCCCTCCACTGACAGAGGTGTCTGTGCTACAAAGCACACACAACAGCTGAGTGCCGCGAGGCCCCCACCTGCCCGCATTGTAAGCAAGTGCACTTCCTCCGGCAGTGCCCTAAACTTCAGTCCCCTCCCTCCTGCAATACCTGCAATCTACCGCATCCCACCTACTCCCAAAAATGTAAGGCTCGACTCACTCCGACCACTCCTGAACTGACCATCCCTGTCCGCCCTCTGGACGCCCCCACCCCTCCTGGCAATTCCCTTCGTCCCCCTCCCACTGCTGAGGACATCATCAGGATTCTCACCATTATACTGCAAAATGACCACCCTTTCCAGCACCCTCATACCCTCCAACAGACATCCCTCGCCGCCCGTTCCGTCTTTCACCTCAAAATGTATGCCACCTACTTCCACAACCAGGCCCATTTCACCTTCTACCATCTTGACACCCTTGTCTAAGTCCCTGTCATGGCGTGACAGCACAATATCCTGTTCAACAACATCCGTTCCCTTCTCACCAACTATAACCTCTTCATGCACACCCTTGCCACCCACTGCGTGGATGCCTTCCTTCTCAATGAAACCTTTCTTCAGCCCCACCACACCCTCCACACTTCGCCCTACCTCCTTCACCGCTGCGGTAATCCCTTCCCAATAGCACTTGGCGGAGTTGCCATTGGTCACCACTGCCAAATCCAAGTTTGGCTCCAACCTCTCCTTCCCAACAACATCAAACACGTGATCCTTAGTCTCCTCTTTCCTGGCCTTACCATCACCTGCGCCACCATCTATGTCCGCACTAACACCCCTATTCCTTTTGACTTCCTCTCCCACATTGACCGTACCTTCTCCTCCTACGTGATTGCCGCCTACTTCAACATCCATAGTCGTTCCGCCACCCAGTTACGGCGGTGGCATTGGTTCCTATCCTCCCTCCAAGGCGACCTCGTCCCCATTTCCCAGCACACCCGCCCCGAATCCAACTCCACTCCTGATGTCGTCCTCTCCTCCCCTAACCCCCTTGGCCACATAACGGTGGATGTCCTGGTCCCCATTGGTAGTGACCATCTCCCTGTCCTCCTCACCGTTTCAGACGGTCGTCGCCCCCGCCCTGACCCCCGTCATGACCCTCCCCCAAAGTACGTCGACGATTATTCCCGTGCCGACTGGAATGCCTACCGGGATACCCTCTCCACCCAAGTCGAAGGCCACCACTTCACCTACCACCACCCTGACGATGTTACCCATGCCACCTTTCTCCAGCAGACCTTGTCTGAGACCGTGGAGGCCCACGTCCCTTCTCTCGCCATCCACCCCCACCATTCTACCTTACCCCCACGGGCCATCCTCCTCCTCCATGAATCCCACCGTCTCTACCATGCATTCCTCCGCTCGTGTGACCCGGACACACTACGATGCCACCGGCAACCAGAGACACATCCATAACTTGCACGCGGCTAAGAAACGCCGGGACTGGCGACAGACATGCACCCGTTTAAATGCTACCCTTCCTATCAACTCAACCAAGTACTGGTCCGCCTTCCGCCGCCTTACTGGATCTAAGCCCCCCTCCCTACTATCCTCTCCTTCATGACAACCAACCCTTCTCCGATGCCATTAGTAAGGCCAATCACTTTGCCTCCTACCTCTCCAATGTCTTTACCATTCCTGACGATCCCCAGTTCGATTACTCCCTCTTCCCAGATGTCCGCGATCGAACTGACACATCTGTCCCTCCCCTCGCTCCTGGTTTCCAGTACTTGGACAACATTGCACACATGGGACTCAATGCCCCTATCACTACACAGGATCTCATCGCTACACTCCACACGAAACGCAACACCACTCCTGGTCACGATCGTGTCACCTATCGTCACCTTCATGAAGCTTCTGCCTCTTTCCTCTCCACCCTGGCCAGGCTCTACAATGTAGCTGTCCACCAGCTACTACCCCGACCTGTGGAAAACCTCCCATATCCTGATGTTCCTTAAACCGGGTACACCGCTGTCTGCCGTCTCCTCCTACCATCCCCTCAGCCTTACCTCGGTCCTCAGCAAGGTCCTGCAATCTATCCTCACCTGACGCATCCACCAGAATCTCCGCCAGCACCGCCTCCTTCCCGTTACCCAGTGTGGCTTTCGGCCGTCCTTCTCTTCTGATGACCTTCTCCTTCACTTCACTCATCTCCTCTCCGAACAGCTTAATTCCCGTCGTTCTGCTATCTTCCTCTCCCTTGACTTTGAACGAGCCTATGCCGCGTGTGGCATTCCGGTCTCCTCTTCAAGCTCCAAACCTTCGCCCTTCCTATTAACTACGTCCGTCTGATGGGCTCCTTTCTTTCCCACCGTCCTTCCTATGTCACTGTCCACAACATGGGTTCCTACACCTTTTCCCCTCTGCCGGTGTGCCCCAGGGTTCTGTCCTCTCCCCTCTTCTGTACCTCTTGTATACAGCGGACATGCCGCCGCCTTCACCCCCCATTCACCTTCTCCAGTACGCCGATGACACTGCCTTCCTTGCCCTTGCCCCCACCCTGCAGCACTCCCAACACCTTCTCCAATCCCATCTTGATCGGTTCACCGCTTGGTACAACCAGTGGTTGCTTAAGGTCAATCCTGTCAAATCCCAGGCGATCATAGTAGGCAAAACCACTCCTTCCTTCCGCCTCCTCGAATTCTACATCACCATCTATGGCCATCCTATCGCCCTCACCCCCACCCTTAAGTACCTTGGTGTCACCCTTGACCGTCGCCTCTCCTGGACCCTCCACCTGCAGGCGATCCAAGCCAAGGCACACTCCCGCTTCTGTCTCCTCAGCCGAACTTGGGGTCTGGACCCCTCTACCATCCTCCATACCTATAAATCCCTCATTCACCCTATCCTTTGCTATGCCCACACTGCATGGATCTCCGCTCCCCCTACCTTTTACAAATCCCTTCAGATCCTGGAACGCCATGCTCTTCACCTCACCTATCACATCCGTCTCCCCACCCCCACGCAGATACTGTACGACCTAATTCCCTTCCCCCACCTCCTCCTTTTCCTCAAACGGATACGGATCCTCTACAGCTCCCGCAAACTCGATCCTCCTCACCCGCTGGTCTCCCATCCTCTCCTGCCACGCCTGTACTTCCGTGTCGCACCTGCTCTCCAGCTCTCCACTCTCCACACCCTCTCCCAAGGTGGCTTCTTCCAGCTCCCCCTCCCTGCTGATGCCCTGCTCTCCTCCATCTACCCCTCCTACCAACTTTGATCCTCTTCCTGTGTTTGCTCCTTTGGGCACCCTCTCTCCCTTCTCTCCCCCGTCCCTCCCTCCTCCCTTTCTCCCCACTCCTCCCTCGGGCTTCCCCTATCCCCGCCCCTCTACTCCTCCTCCCCATTGTCATCTCTGGTCTCCCCTCTCCCTCCCCCTCACCCCTCCTCCCCTCTTGGCAGGTTACGTGGACATTCGCGCGCCAGAGATCATCGCCATCAGTGTCTCGTGTGTGTGCCGTAGTGTTTTGTGTTCAGTGCTCACCGTCACGCTCCATCGTTCCCATGTGCCATCGCAATCATCGATATTTCTGCGTCGTGTCAACAGCTTGTGGTGCGATTTCTCGTCGAGTGTGAACGGCTCCATGTTTTGTATTTTATGTCTACTGTTTTTTACCCACCATTCTGTCATTTCTGAGTATTCTTTCTGTCTTTTATCATTGTCTCCTCTAAGGCTGAAGAGCGGCGTAGAATGCTGCTGCCAGCCTACCTGCTGTATGTGCAGGTATAAAATAATAACAACGGAAAAAAAAGAGAGAGAATCCAGGTCCGCGGACTCGCACACGTTACGTAGACATTCGAGCGCCGGAGATCATCGCCACCAGTTTCTCGTGTGTGTGCCATCGTGCTTGTGTTTAGTGTTCGCCGTCACGCTCCTACGTTCACCTGTGCCGTCGAAGTCGTCAGTGTTTGTGCGCTGTGCCGACAGTTTTTAGTGTGTTTTTCGTCGAGTATGAACGGCTTCGTGTTTTTTGTTTTGTTTTCTGTGTCTACTGTTTTTGCCCGCCACTTTGTTCAGTCTTTTCTGTGTCTTCTTTATATTTTTTCATTATCAAACCTGTGGCTGAAGAACGGCGTAGAATGCTGCTGCCAGCCCACCTTCTGTAAAGGTGTTATAATCACAATCAAGGGAAAAAAAGAGAGAGGATCAGATGCGGCAGCAGTCGCAGCATGTTGACGTTACCTGAAAAGGCGCTTTTACTGAAACTGCATTATCAGAATGGGGAACGTGCTAGTTCAGCGTTACGATCCTATCGCCATAGGAAGGAGATTCGAACGGGTAAAGCTCCGTTGACAAATGCAGCTGTGGCGAGAATGATTTCGAAGCCACGGGTTGTTTAGACGATAAACACCGTAGTGGCCGACCGAGCACAAGGCTTAATGCTGCTGAAACAGTTCAGGAAGAATGGAGACTGTAGCGGGTTCGTCTATGCACGGGGAAGTCAGCGCTCGTGCAGTCGCACGTCGCACCGGCATTCCATACACTACTGTTTGGTTGGAACTTAGGCGTACCCTCCGATGCTATCCGTACAAAATCCATCGGCATCATGAACTGTTACCTGGCGATTTAGTGAAGCGGAGGGCATTTGCGGTGTGGGCGTTTCAAAAGATGGCAGAAGATGACGATTGGTTGAGTAGCGTGGTGTGGACTGACGAAGCTCATTTCACGCTCCGAGGGTCTGTCAACGCCCACAACTGCAGGATTTGGGTTTCCGAAAATCCTAGAACTCCATTGCACGACGAGAAAGTCACGGTATGGGTTGAATTTACCACATCTACGGTTATCGGACCTTTTTTCTTCGAGGAAATGCGTGATTCTGGTTTTGTACCGGTAACTGCTACCGTGACGGGTGAGAGGTACGCCGATATGTTACAGAATCGCATCATCCCCAGCCTCGCTGATAAACACCTGCTGGAACGTACGACGTTTATGCAGGATGGCACTCCACTCCATATTGCTAGACGCGTGAAAGATCTAGGCGCGCGTCGTTTGGTGATGATCGTGTGCTCAGCCGCCACTTTCGTCATGCTTGGCCTCCCAGGTCCCCAGACCTCAGTCCGTGCGACTATTGGCTTTGGGGTTATCTGAAGTCGCAAGTGTATCGTGATCGACCGACATCTCTAGGGATGCTGAAAGACAACATCCGATGCCAATGCCCCACCATAACTCCGGACATGCTTTACAGTGCTGTTCACAACATTATTCCTCGACTACAGCTATTGTTGAGGAATGATGGTGGACATATTGAGCCTTTCCTGTAAAGAACATCTTTGCTTTGTCTTACTTTGTTATGCTAATTATTGCTATTCTGATCAGATGAAGCGCCACCTATCGGACATTTTTGAACTTTTTTTTTTTTTGGTTCTAATAAAACCCCATGTCATCCCAAGCATGTGTGTCAGTTTGTACCTCTCTATCTACATTATTCCGTGATTTATTCAGTTTTCAAATTTATACTGACTTTTTGATCACCCGGTATAATCCTATGACTCCATAAACAATCGATGCTGTTCCCATAGTTTTCTTAATTCATTTTTTGATGGAATAATTTTCTCTCAATGATTTACATAGCCTTCACCTCGTAGCTTTGCAACTTAGATTTCATAACATTCCGACTGTTTACATGATTTTCATTTATTCGAGCTATATTAATGTCACTCTTAGAAGCATTGTATTAAGGATAATAAGACAACTAATAACGGAATGGATATTTAACTGTATGGATAACTGAGGCAAAAGTGTACAACAGTCAAAACAACTGCAGCATACTGTTTGGTTGTGAACATTATTGTTAATGCCATTTACAGGTGAGAAAGCCAAGTACTGAATGATATAAAAGTAGCATCAATGCTTCTATCTAAGCTTCATTTTCAAAGGGGCATCAGTCATGACCAAGGCTCTTTGCTTTTAACGGTGGATGAGTCTCTACTTATGCCTCATAAAAATAAAATTGTTCTTCAGTGTCCTATAGAATGTACACTGATTGATGATGTCGCTTTAATTTCAATACGAGCAGTTACATATGCAATATCTGAAGCCATGCCAAATTCAAAATCAGTAAATTACGAACTGATATCCTTATAAAAATAAACGATTCAGATACTAGGCGTGGTCTTAAAGTTTTAACTATCACCTTTAATAACAAATTTGTGTAATTGACTTTTTGTCTAGATTTGCAGGTACATGTCTGCAGTCATTGTAAACACTGAATTCCCTGCACCAGAGTACCGTAGCACGCCACTAGAAGACCACAAATAAAATGGCGCCATTTTGTTTTGGTGTGCTACTGTGCTTTACTTATTATGTAACTTTTCTTCGACGTGATAATTACCTTATTATAACTACCTATGTCTTGTAGTAGACAAAACTGACACAGGTGAGAATATAATGTAATTTTCGAGTAAGCACGTGTCTGCAAACGAGCCGTATGATTTATAATTGCGAATGTCTCGTTACCAACCAACACTGACTTCAGTAGAACATATTCTTGTAGTAATATTTATAAACTACCCATTGACGTCCTCGACTACTTAGTTTTCACTTTACCAGGCGCTTCCACTTATCAGCAATTGACTGTTCTCAGATGCCACAAACTTCTGTCCTATTAGTCTTGTTCCGATAAACCTGTCATTCCCGTGACTTTGGCTATGGTTCTTCTCCACGATGCACTCGGCCTGTCTCGGTTCCTTCTCCCTGGCGGAGACCAGCAGAATAAATAGTGTGCTCATCGTGGTTCATCCATCCGCCAGACAACTACATACCATCTCAGTGCTTGAGCATCAGCCCTATCTGTGATTGGTTTCATTGCATCCAACTCCATTCTTACATATTCATTTCTCAGGGATCCAAGCGGCTCGGTCTCACGCTCCACCCAAACCTGTCCATTTCGGCAGACTCCATTTTCCCTCTTTGTCTCTCATACTGTCCTACAGTCTGAGCTGTGACAGAATGCTTTCAACCACATCACATAGCATTACTCTCTTTGTTCATCTATATATGTGGCGTCTCCAAAAGATACCATCTACACACATAAAAAAAAGTTTTGCATCACCACGGTTCCGAGAGTTCCGGAACCTGTACAGAAAACTGGAATAGAGATCAACATAAAAATCGTTTCCGCCCTTCTTATTGCTCATGAAAACCACACATTGCATGTCGAACCACCATACAGCGAGACCTTCAGAGGTGGTGGTCCAAATTGCTGTACACACTGGTACCTCTAATACCCAGTTGCACGTTCTCTTGCATTGATGCATTCCTGTATTTGTTGTAGCATACTATCCACAAGTTCACCAAGGCGCTGTTGGTCCAGATTGTTCCACTCCTCAACGGCGATTCGGCTTAGATCCCTCAGAATGGTTGGTAGGTCACGTCGTCCATAAACAGCCCTTTTCAATGTATCCCAGGCGTGTCGATAGGGTTCACGTCTGGAGAACATGCTCGCCACTCTAGTCGAGTGATGTCGTTATCCTGAAGGAGGTCATTCACAACATGTGCACGATGGGGGCGTGAATTGTCGCTCATGAAGACGAATGCCTCGCCAACATGCTGCCGATATGGTTGCATTGTCGGTCGGAGGATGGTATTCACGTATCGTACAGCCGTTACGGCGCCTTCCATGACCACCAGCGGCGTACGCCGGCCGCACATAATGCCACCCCAAAACAGCAGGGAACCTCCACCTTGCTGCCCTTGCAGGACAGTGTGTCTAAGGCGTTCATGCTGACCGGGTTGCCTCCAAACACGTCTCCGACGATTGTCTGGTTGAAGGCACATGCGATACTCATTGCTGGGCCCATTTGTACCGCACTGCATGCTGTCGTGGTTGCAAAGATGGACCTCACCACGGACGTCGGGAGTGAAGTTGCACATCATGTAGCCTACTGCGCACAATTTGAGTCGTAACACGACGTCCTGTGGCTGCACGAAGAGCGTTATTCAACATGGTGGCGTTGCTGTCAGGGTGCCTCCTAGCCATAATCCGTAGGTAGCGGTCACCCACTGCAGTAGTAGCCACTGGGCAGCGTGAGCATGTCATCGACAGTTCCTGTCTGTCTATATCTCCACCATGTCAGAACAACATCGCTTTGGTTCACTCGGAGACGCATGGACACTTCCCTTGTTGAGAGCCCTTCCTGGCTCAAAGTAAAAATGCGGACGCGATCGAACAGCGGTATTGACCGTCTAGGCATGGTTGAACCACGGAAAACACGACCCATGTACCTCCTTCCTGGTGGAATGACTGGAACTGATCGGCTGTCGGACACCCCCCCCCCCCCCCCACCGTCTAATAGGCGCCGCTCAGGCTTGGTTGTTTACATTTTTGGATTTTAGGGTGGGTTTAGTGAAATTTCCAAACAGTCGAAGGGACTGTGTCTGTGATACAATATCCACAATCAACGCCTGTCTTCAGGAGATCGAAAGAAATACGCAATAAGACGAACATAAATGATAGTTTTATTCAAAGATAGTAATTACATTGAAGTCATCGCAGTTTATAATGGTTCCCTGGTGGAACATTGTTCTTAATAGAGAGTGTGTAATCACTACAGACGGCAACGTGCTCCCATACTGGCCAGTAAGTTGGTAAGGAGTCCTCGTGGTGGGGCGTTTAATTCCTCCAGCAGCGCGGTTCACAGCCGCTGGATGGTCGCTGGTGGATGCAGACGTGCCGCAGTACGTCCTACCAACGCATACCACATGTGATCGAGCAGAATTAAGGAGGTAGAACTCTTTTAAATGTTTTCTGGTATATTTTATGGTCGTGTTCGTCTGAAGTTCACCAGAAACTCCGTTATAGAGTTAGAAGACGATTAGTGAAAAAATATCCTCAAAAAGCATTCACAACGGGAAGAAAATAGTCGACATGTAAATTTATCGGTGGCAGATTGGCGTCACGGAAATTATGAACGTGTTATAACTTGAGATTGCACCCACCTGTTACAGCTTCTGCACTAGAGTGAACGAAAAGCGTGTCGAGCGAGCAGAGCTGCCAAAGAGGACTGCAGTGCCGCTACGGCCACGGGCAAAATGGGGGAGGACCTCCTTTAGAACCTGGAAGCATTGCTGTATGGTCCAGGAATCGCTGACTAGACGTACGTTCAACTTAACTGCAAAAAATGTAATCCAAAAATTAAAACGTAGTTTTCACATTGGCGGGAAACATAACTTGAAAAGTGTACATACGATTTTCATCCGAGTTTGATGCAGACATTTTCCACTGAATCAGCGTACTTAGACGTTTTGAGATATCTTCAAAAGCCTGTGTTTGGTGCACGCTTTTGTCTCAATTTTTTTACGCGAAGAAAGTGACTTTGTTTCAAGATGCCACCATTTTGTTAGCACTTAATGTTTTTCAATTGTCTGCTGATAACCAATATATTGAAAATGGCTTATACAGAATTATTTTGTTACAGGTCCAATAGATAGGCTTCGGAAATTCCCGCCGACGAACAATGTTCCGGCTGCAAAGCATGGTTCCAGCTATTTCTTCTTTAAGAAAAAAGTGTAAGGAATAAAAGCATGTCATCGTATTTAGTATTACTTTTATTTTACTTGAAAAATCAAGAAAGTCGCCTATTTTTCATGCATTCAAAGAGGGCTGCCCCCATAAGTCAGGGGAACGGGCTGGCCAGTCTGTACCCTGCATATCCTCTCGTTCCAACAGCTCTCCCTCGGGCACATCTCGATGCGGCTGTGCATTGTTATCCACAAAATGAAGTCAGGGCTGAGAGGAGACCTGAAAAGACGCTCATGGCCAAGGGGCACACTACCACAATAAAGTTGAATGGTGAGTGCACCACGGTCAAACTTTTGGAGGTCAGTACGCCCATGTCACATTATGCCTCTCGACACCATAACACCTGGACCTGAGCTGCACGGTCTTCCTGGGTGCATTACATACACTTCTCGCCGTATGGGGTCTGTCAAACATTATCTAACATGATCCTTTTGTTGGTCCAGGTACCATGGTGTGGGAAAGCATAACGTTGGACTGACATACTGATCTCCATATCTTTGATCAAAGTACACACACCGGTAAAATTTATTCTGCTACTGCGCCCGTTCCCCATGTGCATCTTTTCAGGGTCCATTCAGCCCTGGCCCGTTTTTATGGGTGACAATGCGCTTCCGCAGGGATTGTGCGAGTGTAGGAGCTCTTGGAACAGGAGTATATTGGACGAATGGATTGGCCTGTCCAGTTCCTTGAATTAAATCCCATCGAGCACTTGTGGAATGCAATGGCGAGACGTGTTGTAGGACAACGACAAGCACCAACTACCATCGACCACGAATCTGGGTGACGTGTCAGATTGCTGCTTGCTTAGAATTACAGTGTTCCGGAGCGATCTGCCGTCACAGTGGTTCCATTTGTAAAATGTCTCCAGAATACAAAGGATTTCTTCAGTTTATGGAATTTTTTCGAAGTACTTGGGAACATGTTCGATTTATCGGGTTATGAATTAGCAAGACCCCACATGATATGAGCTGAGCAGTGGGGAGAAGTTGCAATGCTTTCTCCAGTACTGTAGTTTGATCGCTGTGCTGCGGCACCTCGTGCCTCGAATGGCACGTGCCCAGTTTCACTTTTACGACGACTGGAAACCGAGGCCTGCGTAAACGACGGAAGTGCTGCGATCCGCTCCACTGCCTCCAAACAGCTCGAAAGCCAGTTTCCGATAAGGCGGCCGTCCTTTCGTTTCCCTGCAGGCGATAGACTGGGCAGTGGGAAAGGCATCAGACACGCCTCTGAGGCTGAGCATTGCCAGTGTTCTAGGATTCTCCAGAGTAGCTGAGAGTACCGTAATGCAGCCAAACAATCCGAAAAGAAACTGGCAATGTGTCTGGAAGAAAACTAGGATCATTGGACAAAATGTTAGTCGACTCAGTAAAATCACTGGCAGATCGCTTTGGGTTCCTGTAGATGTTGTAGAACTCGAACCACGATGTCGTGTGGTCCTCCAGCGCTGATGCCAGTCTATGTACTAGCCAGTCGGTTCTGTGGAATAAGTGCACTCAGATGAGTCGATATTCAAAACAACAGAATGCCAGGAAGCAACTACTGTGTTTGAACGTACCCAAGACCACATAGTGAAGAAATCGTCCATTTGTTGGTGCAGAGAGTAAGTGGGCAGACGTTTTCAGACTTGCTAATGGTGACTGTGTGTTGACAATAGCTCAAAGAACACATATTGATGACGTTATCAGGGGTAGAATACTAGGGCGACTGGAGGTTTGTCAAACACAGCAGGTCGTAGCACGGACCCTCCGTGTGTCACAAAGTGTGATCTCAAGATTATGGAAACGATTTCAGCAGACAGGAAACGTGTCCAGGCGCCACAGTGTACAACACCACAAGAAGGCCGATATCTCACCATCAGTGCCCGCAGACGGCCACGGAGTACTGCAGGTAGCCTTGCTCGGGACCTTACCGCAGTCACTGGAACAGTTGTCTCCAGACACACAGTCTACAGACGACTGAACAGACATGGTTTATTCGCCCGGAGACCTGCAAGGTACATTCCACTGACCCCTGGTCGCAGGAGAGCCCATAAAGCCTGGTGTCAAGAACACAGTACACGATCACTGGAACAGGGGTCCTAGGTTATTTTCATGGACGAGACCAGGTATAGTCTGAACAGTGATTCTCGACGGGTTTTCATCTGGGGTGAACCAGGAGCCAGATATCAACCCCTTCATATCCTTGAAAAGGACCTGTATGGAGGTCGTGGTTTGATGGTGTGGTGTGGGATTATGATTGGTGCACGTACACCCCTGCATGTCTTTGATAGAGGAACTGTATCGGGTCAGGTTTATCGAGACGTCATGTTGCAGTGGGTCCCACCTTCCTCCTGATGGTTGATAACACACGGCCCCACCGAGCTGTAATAGTGGAGGAGTCCCTTGAAACAGAAGATGTCGGGCGAATGGAGTGGCCTGCCAGTTCTCGAGACCTAAACTCCATCGAGCACGTCTGGGATGCTCTGGGTCGACTTATCGCTGCACATCTTGTACGACACTTCAGGAGCTCCGACAGGCACTGGTGCAAGAATGGGAGGCTATACCCCAGCAGCTGCTCGACCACCTGATCCAGAGTATGATAACTCGTTGTGCGGCCTGTGTACGTGTGCATGCAGATCATATCCCATATTAATGTCGGGGTACATGCGCAGGAAACAGTGACGTTTTGTAGCACATGTGTTTCGGTACGGTTTTCTCAACTTATCACAAATACCGTGGACTTACAGATCTGTGTCGTGTGTGTTCCCTATGTACCTATGCTATTAGCGCCAGTTTTGTGTACTGCTACGTTGTGTGGCACAACAGTCTGCAATTATCCTTAATTTATGAGCATGAGTGTATTTATCTCAACATTCTCAGTGCCGAAGTTTCCATATCCGAGGCCTTTGCCTGCTACAGCGACTACCCGCATTAGAGTGCTTGTGCCCTGGTTCTGCAGGGCACACTCCCTCAGCAGACCTAAACTTATAGCCGGCCGAAGTGGCCGTGCGGTTAAAGGCGCTGCAGTCTGGAACTGCAAGACCGCTAAGATCGCAGGTTCGAATCCTGCCTCGGGCATGGCTGTTTGTGATGTCCTTAGGTTAGTTAGGTTTAACTAGTTCTAAGTTCTAGGGGACTAATGACCTCAGCAGTTGAGTCCCATAGTGCTCAGAGCCATTTGAACCATTTGAACCTAAACTTATAAGCCAAAATATTACGACCGCTGCCCAATGCGACGGTGGATGCCACCTGGTGACGGTGCTGGCACGTGACATGGTAACAAAAGTATGTAAGTGGAGCAGACACGGATGGGGATTAGAGTGCTGCAACGCTCAATGTTTGACCGGTCACTGCTCGCCTGTTGACAAGGGGACCGAGCCGCTCGTGTCCGGCCCCACACGACTCGACTCGGTCACGTACTCGCCCCATGTCAGTTGTCCGGATTCCGAACACGCGGATAACCGAGCATGACCGGTCACCGCTGACGTCTGACCTCGCCTCGCCCCGGCTCGCTGCACCGTACTGTGCAAATCTAACGCCTCTCCCCCCCCCCTCTCTCTCTCTCTTTCTCTCTCTCTCTCTCTCTCTCTCTCTCTCACACACACACACACACAATGTATTTATCTCTGTCTCTCTCTCTTTTAATACAAAAGTAACGTTTCCAAGAACGGGCACGAGACACACCTAAATTCATAAAGCAATTGGGAAGTAAAATGATATTTCAATACAATCGTGGATAGAAGACGAGTCTCATTTCCAAACAGAAGATATATTTTTCCTTTTATTAATAGGAAATATTAAATAAGTGTTGTCCCTGTAATCTAGAAGACAACCATCTTCATAAAGAAAGCATACAAAGAAGATTAAACATTTACAGACGTGACTTGTCGTACTTTTAACATGTTTGCAACAGAAACAAAATTATAGTTATTGTTTATCAGCAGTAAATCACTTACGCGTTCCGCATTTAATTGGTCGCGGCGATTTGTTAGTAACATGCCGGCTTTACTAAAGCATCTTTCACTAGGTGCGCTTGTTGCTGGGATACATAAAATACGTCGTGCAACTGCAGCCAGGCCTGGTAGATCTGTTTCATGTCTGCTCCCCCACTTTAAGATGTCATCATCTCCGGGGTACATTAAAATGTAGAGATCTACTTCATCTGCTGCGGATGATCTGTTGTTCCTCCATTCCTTGAAACGAACTCTCTTTCTGGGTCTATGATAATAGAGTGTGTAAGGATTCCAGCATAGTGTACAAGCTGTTCCAGCGTGTGTAGGCCTCTAGTTTCAACGATGATTTCAAAGACGAGCAGAGCCTACTTCTCTTAATGTACCTTATAATGCATTTTGCAGTATTTATTGTTAATGCGATGTTCGGGGCATTATTTAGCAAGAAGTTATCTTCATCGAAACTATGGCTAAGTGCGTGTTTATACAATGAGCAGCACAAGGAATCCTTTCGTGATTTTCCAAAGCCTTTATTACATTGGCACCCTGGTCGGAGACAAAAACAAAACTGTGCAACATGTCCGGCGAAATGTCCCAATCACCCATCCTCTCTTCAATTTCTATCATAATATTTACTCCCGTCTTCTTAACTCCCGGCAATTCTGTTGTAAATAAAACATTGTTCACAACAGACCAATCTGTGTTAATGTAATGAGTTGTAAGCGTTAAATAGTGCACCAGATTTTGCGAACCAGTCCACATATCGTCTGTCGCAGCACATATTTTATTAATAACTTCTGCCATAACAGAAGGCATTATGCTGTTTCGTATTGCATCAGCTCGTTCTTTGACATGTCTGCTTATAGTAGAGGGATGTGGCATGACATCTGCCACGTTAACTTCTCGATAATGCGCACCTAGATGTGCTAATTCTTGGCCTAGTTCTCTGAAACCTTCACCGGAAACAGCATTAAAAGGTCTCATATCTTTAGCACACATGGCAACACACTTTGCTGTAATACTATTTTTTATTACTGCCGATATCCGTGAAGGAGCTGTATCTTTGTGAGGTTTCTTGCAACTGTGTTTCTTTAAATGAGTGGTTCCCGACTGGAAACACGGTTATGCACGATACGTACCCAGTAGACGCACTGTTTTCGTCTACAAACAACAGAAATTTACTCCATACTAGGCTTTTTAGACCTTCCAGTTTCTTCAATGTGTAAACATTGGTTTCAATCTTACATCTTACTGCACTGGCTTTCTCGCGCTGCCTGATTACAGAGAGAGAGAAACACCACACGGATAATGACACGTGTAATGTGTTTGAAGTTACGTGCTACGTATTCGGTCACGGCATCTATGCTCGATCACTAGAACTAGTGCGGGCAGCCTATCCAGTTAGGGTGTGCTCGCCCCATTTCGTATTTTGTGCTCGCTTACTCGGTCATGCAAGACTCTAATGGGGATCACCCTAGCGATGATATCGGCTGCAAGTGAGGAAATCCGTTGAGATAAGCGATTTCGACAAAGGGGAGATTATTATTACGCATAGCCTGTGGACGAGTATCACGAAAACGGCGAAGCTGATCGAATGTTCACTTGCTACTGTTGTGAGCGTCTACGGAAGGAGGTAGAAGGACAGCGAGACTACCACCAGGCACTAAATGGTTGGGCGTCCGCGACCCTTCACAGAACGTGGAGATCGGAGATTTATCTGGTCTGTAAAGTAGGATAGATGGTGACCTCTGCCGAAAGAGCATGATGCTGGTGCACGCAAAAGTGTCTCAGAGCCCACCATCATAGATTGTTGAACATGGAACTCCGAAGCAAACACCGCCTATGTGTCCACATATTGACACAACGACATTGTCAGTTACGACTGCAGTGGGCACGGGACCACCGGGATTCGATCTTAGGTCAATGGAAACGTGTCAGCTCTTCTGCTGAATCACATTTTTGCTACACTAGGTCGATGCTGTTTGCCTCAAACGGCGTAGTCGAGCTGAAAGGCGGCTCGAAATGCGCAGCACGTCACGAACGCAGGCTGGCAGGAGCAATTTTATGTTATGGGAGACATTCTCCTGCGCTTGCATGAGAGCTGTGGTAGGAATCGAAAAGACGCTGACAGGTGTGAACCACCCGCACCCCTTCATGCTTGATGTTTTCCCCGACGGGGATGTCATCTTTCAGCAGTATAATTGCCTATGTCTCGGAGCCAGAACCGTGCTACAGTGGTTTGACGAGCATTATAGTGAACTCACGTTGATGCCTCGGCGACCAAATTCGCTTAAAATAAATGCTATGGAAACCACCTGGGTCGCTATCGAGTGCCATCACCGCGTACGCAAATCAGCGCTCCGTTATTTGGGGTGTGATTTGAAAGGCTTGAGGCGACTATGAGTTTACGCCCTGACAGCCATAACATTAAATAGTAAGACTTCCACTTGACTGCCTGGCCCATGCGTCTGCTAAACTGATTTTGTCCTTTGACTGTGGTTGTTGTTCTTAGCCGGCATTAGAGTTTATCATTTTTATCCGAATCTAAATAAACTTGAATGCTGAAATAATTTAATGTAATGGTGGCTGTGTAATTGTTGTTGTCAACTGTTGATGGGCGATTAATATATCAACATGGGATGGATCGTTTATAAAAATTACGGCACAAATTTATTGGTCATAAAACAGGACAAACAATACAAGTTAAGTGTGATGAAAAAACAGGAACTATTAGCAACACAAATATATGCAACAAATACACACATAAAAAAGTTTTGCATGACCTTGGTTACCAGAACTCCTGAAGATACGCGTTGACTGTGGATATTGTATTACAGACACTTTGACTGTTCAGAGATGTAACTAAACCCGACCAAAGATGTAAACAACGAGGCATTAGCAGCGCCTATTAGTCGGAGGGGGTCCGACAGCCGATCAGTTCCAGTCATTTCACCAGGAAGGAGGTACATGGTTCGTGTTGTCTGTAGCTCAAGCATGCATAGGCGCTCAATACCGCTGTTCGATCGCGTCTGCATTGTTACTTTGTGCCAGGAAGGGCTCTCAACAAGTGTTCAGGCGTCTCGGAGTGAACCAAAGCGATGTCGTTCGGACATGGAGGAGATACATAGAAACAGGAACTGTCGATGAATGCCTCGCTCAGGCCGCCCAATGTCCACTACTGCAGCGGATGGAGGACCGCTACCTACGGATTATGGCTTGAAGGTACTCTGACAGCAACGCCACCGTACTGAATAATGTTTTTCGTGCAGCCATAGGACGTCAGACGTCATGTAACGACTCAAACTATGCGCAATAGTCTGCGTGATGCGGTACTTCACTCCCGATGTCCATGGCGATGTCCTTCTTTGCAACCACGACACTACGCAGTGCGGTACAGATCGACCCAACAACATGCCGAATGGATCGCTCAGGATTGGCATCAGTTCTCTTCATCAATGAGTGTCGCCTTCAACCAGACAATCGTCGGAGACGTTTTGAAGGCAACCCGGTCAGGCTGAACGCCTTAGACACGCTGTCCAGCGGGTGCAGAAAGGTGGAGATTCCCTGCTGTTTCGGGGAGGCATTATGTGGGGCCGACATACGCTGCTGGTGCTTACGGAAGGCGCTGTAACAGCTGTACGATACGTGAATACCATCGTCCGACCGATGTGCAACCGTATTGGCAGCATATTGGCGAGGCATTCGTCTTCATGGACGACAATTCGCGCCCCCATCGTGCACATGTTGTGAATGACGTCCTTCAGGATAACGACATCGCTCTACTAGAATGGCCAGCATATTCGCCAGACGTGAACGCTGTCGAACATGCCTCGGATAGGTCTGTTTATGGACGATGTGACACAACAACCTCTCTGAGGGATCTACGCCGAATCGCCGTTGAGGAGTGGGACAATCTGGACCAACAGTACCTCGATGCACCTGTGGATAGTATTCCACGATGAATACAGGCATGCATCAATGCCAGAGAACGTGCTACTGGGTATTATAGGTACCGGTGTGTACAATCTGGATCTATGAAGGTCTCGCTGTATGGTGGTACAAGATATAATGTGTGGTTTTCATGAGCAGTGAAAAGGGCGGAAGTGATGTTTATGTTGTTCTCTATTCCAATTTTCTGTACAGGTTCCGGAACTCTCGGAACTGAGGTGATGCAAAACTTATTTTGATGCGTGTAGTTAACACTCCACTGGGTGGCGATTGATTGGCAAAGACTAATGTTTTCTGAATAAACTATTTACTGCAGGTCAAGATATGGATAACACAATCTGGAATTATGTAATGCCGAATGGATTTATCCTACACTGAAGTTTTACTACGTTAGTGCAGCTGAGAAGAAGTGGTGGGGCTGTGATTCTGTTTCCCCTAGCAAGCCGGAGCAGGAATACTACATCACTCTCTCGATGTGTATCGCTGTCTCAGGTGACGGTCGTGGTTCAAGCGCGTGCAGAATAGCGATATGCGACGCCTGTAATTCGTCATCGCGGGCACGAAATATGCAATGTCGCCGCTGGTGATCTGTTAGACAGATTGCGATTACTCCCTAATGGAGACCTTAAATCTCGGCACATTGCAGCGCGTCACACTCCCATTCGCCGGTAATACCATGGAACAATTTGACACACTTATAGGGTAGTGTTCACAAGGAGATCAAACGTCAAGGTAGTAGACCTTGCGTGAATAAGATTTCCCTAGGCACAGCGACTTCAAGATGTCGGCACAGCTAAGTCCTCACCACAGGTTCCCCAATCAAGACCAATGCTAATATGAAGTCATGCACAGGACAAGTGTACCAAGTGTAACCCACTCATAACGAGAGCGAATATCAGAATCCTTTCCGGATCAGAGTTTGAATCAGAAGACCAAGTTTCTCCTCTCCTCACTTCCCAGCAAAACCTCGGTAAACACCACAAAAGCACACGCACTCAACCGTCCCCAAAATGGTTTCGTGCCAATTACAGGACTTCACGAGCTCCGTCTGTGCTCTAAATCATATGCTTTACCCATCGGCCAACCCAAATCACAGTTAACAATATTCTTCTCCTTTCTGAAGAAGCGGCCAATTCCTGACTCATAAATTGCCACACAGAGGGGAAAAGACGTTGTGTTCCCAACATGTTTTTTTCCCATGGCCACTTTAGGCAGCGTGTTTTGAGTTTCCGTATAGCTCCAAAAAAGTGAACAACACCGACCAGGAACCTCGGCTGAACTAAGAGAAGTGCTTTTGTGTCCCAACATAGACCATTTCGGAGGTGCCGTAAATGTTCCATTCCCGTTTAAAATTGTTTCAACGACTGAGGCTTCCTAAAAAGTCGGCAGGCATAGGTACACCATCACCTGACCACTCTCTCGATAACGTCTGGGCGACGGTGAACATGGAAAGTTGCAAATTTTTATGGCCGCCATCGCTGTTCACGAAGGGCGTTTACGACACTGTCGAAACGGCTTGGTGAGGCGACCTAAGTTTCTCTGCCGTGGCTAGAGGCCCTGCCGTGACTAGAGGCACCTAACAGGTAGGACTGGGTGGCCAGTTTTTCCTTCTCTTCGGCCGAAAGCATTGTCTGCACGTCAGTGTGAGAAATTCTTGGGACCAGTGTTCTGATCCTAGTGAGTGCTTCGAGTTGTTGGTGGCTTCCAAGTCCCAAACATCCAATGTAAGATTTACTGTTAAATGGCCAAACTGCCTACTTGTTCGCAACTCAAGATAATACTATTCGTAGGAGAGCCGCCATAAATATCCCGCATGCATTAACAATGTACATGTTTCTGTCACTGTCCACTGGATAACTTCGAGTAATTTCCTAGAAATAGTCTCGGGTGGAAAATCAGCATTAAAGAGTAGCCTTGATTATGAGAATAGTGAGAGAGTGACTCGTCCTCTCTCACTGTCCCCCACCACAGTTGATTTCCGCACGTGTAGTGTCTCACTTTATAATGTCATAGTGTGACATGGAACAGAGCAAATCATCAAATAGTACTGAGATCTCGCAATGGTGACATGAGTGTTGGGGGCGACTTTGGCAAAGGAGACCGCACATAGAAAAAACCATCCTAACTTGACCCCATTCACCTCAGGAGTCACTCAGTCACACAAATCTGCATGCCTGCAAGAAGTACAGATGAACATTGCTCAGTGTAGTGTGGTTCGTGTGGACCCAGGGATCTTTGCTAGTCCGCAGACTTCAGATAAACAATTACTAAGCGGTTAAGAAGGTCTTGCAGCAGTATTTTTACTCACTCGTATAATTTCTGCGGTCAGAGACGACTAATTCTGCGGATTTTGAACCGTTCTGTGCCTCAGTCATTTACTCCTGCTCAGTCATACAGCAGATTTGAGTCATCCATAATACATAAACAGACAAAAATTATAAGTGAAGAAGCACACTCACTCTCAAAATCTAAACTAGCAAGTAGCATGTTTTATCTGTTGTGCTTACTTCCTAGGGCAATGTAATATTGTTTGTTCTGCATACAAGACATTTGAAAATCATGTTTTTCAAGTAGAATTAACATAAATACTTCACGAGCTATCATAATTAGATCGGTTGCATCAAAATTTAAATCAGAAGAAAATATACAGAATTACATGAAATCAGAGCAATGAAATATCCTATAGCTCCTTCCACAAGGGTCCCTCAGGAGACAATTTACGTTTACGAAGTTACACAGATAGAACACAGCACCAAACATACACACAAATGGCCTCTGGACTAGCTGAAGCATCAAAACGTAGTGGTGTTGCACCAGCATGAGGGTCGCCCTTCACTCTGCACTTGATGTAGGAGCAGCAGCGGATGGCTCTGGTCCCCCATGTAGACCATGTCAGAATCAGTAAGGCAGCTGGGCTGCTAGCATCACGACCTGACAGCAACTGACAGTCTGACGTGGTGTCAGGTGTGGGAGATGTGACATCCTGGTGAGAGGGAACGAGATACCAATGTGGTTGCTGGGTGCCCAACATCTCCAGCTCAGGAGTGATGTCTCTCGATCCGGTAACTGAAAGAGTGCAGTCTTCCGTTGGATTAGGTGATGGGATAGCGTTGCATTTGGTGTGCAGCCCACCTCCTAGTGATGATTTCCTCTCTCTCACTGTGTCAGTGGATAGCTTGTGATGTCTGCACCATCAGCAGTGCCCATCTGCGTCATAGTGCACGACTGTAGGAGTAACTCGTCCCCATCATGGCCACCTGATTCTTCGCGTCATCTGTAGAGAGGTGTGTCTACGTGGGGTATCCCTATCCTTCTGAACCTTGTTGTGGTACCGGCTCGTCTGCGGGTCCTTCGAGGACTTGACGTGACGTTAGGGACGAGTTTCCAGTCTGGTGGTCCCACTCAAAGCCCCTCGGTGAATGGTTGCTGCCGGCTGTCGTTTACTCGGTGCCAGGCCGTCTGCCAGACTGGAAGGAAGTCACGTGACACCAGTGGCAGGCCACCCTCGTTTGGCGTCCCACCTCCATCCATAGCCACCAGAGGTAGGCTGGTTTATGGCAGCCGCGGCGCGTGGCGTAGCTCCCCCACCGCTTTAATTCTCGTCGGGCTACGAACGCAACTGGCTGACCCCCAGCTGTCCCGGCTCTCATTCAGTGCTGACGACAGGCCCTCCATATGGCAGGTCTGTGGGCCGTCTACAGCAGGCGTTCTCCTTGCCAGATGGTCATTGTCGCCGCAGGGTGTTGCCTCACGGTGTCGCACAGGATCCATCTGCACAGTCCCCGTACTACGTTTCAGCACCAAGGTTTTACGACGCTCTTAATAAACAGTTTCTGATGAATAAAACAACAACCCAATAATAAGCTTTTTGAATGAAAACAGTATGAATGCATATATAATCCCTTGAGTTACATGTTACATGTTATCATATTGACTGCACATGACATCTTTAACAATCACAATTGTTTTAAAAATTTGGTGTTAGTATCTCTGGTTTGTGAGTGTTGGGCTAGTACCATTTCCTGTCATGTATACCCCTATGACAGGCCAACATGCTCATTCCACACAACACATAAAAACTAAGCTTCTCCTGAACAGGCCATGAAGTCCCAACGGTACCGATCAGCTGCCATGTCATCCTCAGCCCGTAGGCGTCACTGGATGCAGATATAGAGTGGCATGTGGTCAACACACCGCTCTCCCGGGCGTACGTCAGTTTCTGAGACTCGAGTGGCTACTTCTCAGTCAAGTAGCTCCTCAGTTTGCCTCACAAGGGCTGAGTGCACCCTGCTTCCCAACAGTGCTTGGCACACCAGATAGTCACCCATCCAAGTGCTAGCCCAGCCCAACAGCGCTTCACTTCGGTAATCTATCGGCAAGGCCATTGGCACACAACACATAGTATTAACTTATTTTCTTTACACAACACCTGTGAACTTTGCCTCTAAGCCTTCTACTCTTACATTATGACTGCACTACATATACTCCTCCTGTTCTTACTACCTATGCTGGCGTTGTCACCCAATGCCAAAGCGCTCCCATTCATCTGCATAGACCCTCTGTCTTCATGCATGCATGAAACTTACAAATGTCATTCATTTCCACTTACTTGTTGCTTTACAAATTATTGATTACAGGGACGTTATCTTGCAATGCGTTTCTCAGAAAAGCTCACAGTGAATGGAACAGGTTATGAATGCGTGTATTTGATTCAAATGGCTCTGAGCACTATGCGACTTAACTTCTGAGATCATCAGTCGCCTAGAACTTAGAACTACTTAAACCTAACTAACCTAGGGACATCACACACATCCATGCCCGAGGCAGGATTCGAACTTGTGACCGTAGCGGTCGCTCGGCTCCAGACTGTAGCGCCTAGAACCGCACGGCCACTTCGGCCGGCGCGTGTATTTGTTACATCTGTGATGTTGGACTTAATGATCACGTTTCACCATCATATGCACAACTATCCTGGCTGCTTGCGGACAAATGCCGAGATTCCCGTACGCTCTGCCTTTGTAGTGTCTTATAAATGATCACAGTCCCTCATATCTCACCTCGACCTTAACGCTCTTGTCTGAACATCACGGCAGCAACACCAATTCCCATCACAGCAAAATCGTTTCTGTCCCGCTCAGTCAGCTACTTTAGCATGTTACCTATTTTAATGTGTTAGAATATGCACCATAATGTTATATCCACAATGCTATATCCATAATATTATCAAATGTAAAGCTATATTATGATTATCCAGCGCTTCCCTCAGTGTAAAGATCTACTATAAATTTTTATCCTAAAAGATTGTACTGTTTTTAAGGCCTGTAACCTTTTGCAGTCCTTCTCAGTAGTAGGAAGTCGACTGTGAGCAACCTCCCACATTATAAAGAGAAATAAATAACGTCACCAGCTTAAAAAGCAACAATAAGTTCTTTATTGTCCCTGTACTCTTAGCTGATGTAATCTCCTTAAGTTTCCTTTTTCCAGAACTCGCTAGATCAGAAACCATCTATTTTATACACCCATAAATTCATCTTATATCTGTCAGTATCTTACTACTACTACTATTAATATCATTATTATTATCACTATTAGTGGCTGCAGGTGTCTTAGACAAGTGATGCCTGTGTTAACTTTGTTAGTTAATAGTTGGCATAATTTACTCACACCGCCATTTCAGACATTCAAATGATTTTAATACTAGTTGTTGTATTGAAATTCTTATTTTGTTAGGTAACTAAGATGTAACAGATGCTGTATGTGTGAAACCCTTGTCAAACGGAAGACTGTGGCTCATGTCCCAAATCAAATTAGGTAAAAAAAAATTAGTACAGCGATTGAATTTTCTCATTATGAGTCTATTGAAGAGCGATCTAGTTTAATTATAAAAGCCATTCAAAATCCAAGATCACACAAAATATTCAAGACAACCGGTTCTTTCAGTCTTAGCTATAAAGAAATACAATACAAAGAATATTTCTCATTTGATATACAAGTTTTAGTTTGGTATTATAAAAAACCGGAAGTGGACCTGCACATTTAAATACCGTAAAATTTTTTTTGTAGTAAACCATGTTCATTATACGCTAATCTCATGCGCAAGATGTCAAGTGAGTAAAACACAGCACTAATTATAAACGTTTGCCGTCGCTAAAATATTTAAAAATTTAAAAACACGCAACAAAAGGTAATGTCCATATATATATTGCTCACAGATGCTTGTTACATGATAAAAACACAGTAGATAATGGCACATCTGTTTACATATGCTGGACACATACTGAACAGTGCAAATACTCTAAGTGGCGTACAAGGAACAACTGACAGGTATTATTCCAAAGATAACATTTGCAGCTTATGTTGCAGCCACTGTATGGCTCTTACATCTTAACTATGTAACAGATTTTAAATACTTCTCTTTTCATCTCTAAAATTAATTACTTTAGTCAGAGGCCTTTGAGAATATTAGTGATTACAAAACTGTACTTTACTAACTCCTGAGACACACACTTAATTCTCACAGTCGCCTTTACACGTTCTTATTACTGCATGCTTAACAGGAAAATTTAGGTACTTACTCAGCAATGGTTTAGTACGTTGTTGTTGCCCTCCAAGAACCCAGGCGATCATCATAGGCCGCACCACCCGCTCCTTCTGCCTCCATGATTTCTACCTCACCATTTATGGCCGTCCTATCCACCTCATTCCTACCCTCAAATACCTTGGCCGCACCCTTGACCGCCACCTCACCTGGGCTCCCCATCTCCTTACCATCCAACACAAAGCTCACAACAGACTCTGCCTCCTGAAACTCCTGTCCGGCTGGACATGTGGTCTGCATCCTTCCACCATCCTTCACACCTACAAATCCTTGATCCGCTCCATCTTTTGTTATGCCAGCCTTGCTTGGATTTCCGCCCCTCCCAATGTCTATAAATCCCTCCAAATCCTTGAACATCATGAACTCTGCCTCACCTTCCACATCTGCCTTCCATCCCCCACGCACATTCTCAACGACCTCATCCCCTTCACCCACCTTCTCCTTTTCCTTGAACAAATCTGCACCCTATATGTTGTTCACCGCCTTGATCCCCCTCACCCCCTTGTGTCTTCCTTCCTCTCCGCCCCCAGCCCATTGCCGCGCCTTTACCGTTGTGTCCCGCCCTCTCTCCATCTCCGCACCCTCCACCTCCTTCCTCAACACAGCTTCCGACATCTACCCCTCCTGGATGATGAGCTTCGCCCTTACGTCTACCCTTCCTACCAACTCTAACCCCATCTTCCTGCCTCCTCCTCAGGGCTTCCTTTAATCTCCCTCCCTTCTCCTGAGAGGCTTTCCCCTCCTATTCCTCCTCCCTCTCCTGTGTTCCCCTTTAGTGTCTCTGCACTCCCTCCTGCCTTCCCTCTTCATCTCTTGCCCCACCTGTCTCCTGCCTCTTGGTGCACCCGCTGACGCCCCTGCTCTTTTCATCCCTCCCCCTCCCCTGCTGCACCTTGCTCTCCCCTCCTTTTCCATCCTATGAGGCCTCTCCCTCGGCAGGTCCCACCTGGCAGTTTTATTCTTCATTGTGTGTGCTCCAAGAGGGTTTAAAGTGTGTTGTTCTGGAGTGTTTTTAATACTGTGGCCAACTTTTAACCTATGTGTGTGACTTCAGTGTCTTTTTTGTGTTCTACGAATCGCCAACTGTGTTTTTTAACTTTATGTCGACTTTTTTTAATTGTTTCCCCATGAACATCTCCATGTCAGTGTATTTTTACCTCCATTACCTCTCCTAACTCTGTTTTATGTCGCCCTTTTTTATCGCCTTATATGTAACATTTTCTTCTTGTATTAGCTGTCATGTCACTCAGCTGAAGAGCGGTGGATTGTGCCGCTGACAGCCCTCCCCTGTCCATATGGGGCAGGGGAACGAAATCACAATAAAGAAAAAAAGTACATTGTTGTTGTCACAAACGTGACAGGCGCCCAAGCACACCACCGCAGGCAAGAGGGAGGACCGAGGAACATGGCCCCCAGACAATACAGAAGCAAAACTCACAGTGTCCAAGCTCAGCAGACACATACAGGCTCAGCGTGACACATACAGAACAATTCTTGGTTGGACAGAGCCTTACCTAAAAAGCCTGCTATAGGTAGATGCAAGTTATACTCTGTTATGTTGGGCTGTGCATGCATAAGTGCTGCATTACAACAAAGAAAAATACAAAGCAATGTAAGACACATTAAATGTTATATAAATAAGAGTATGTGACCAACCACAACAAAAATGTGTTCTACATTTATTTATGTTATGCAAAGAGCAACATGGTTGCTGCTTTTTTAAGGTTAGAATATACAAGGTCATACACATTTCTGCGAATATAGATCTCAGTACAGTGACAGCTTGCAGTATAGCTTATTTCTAGCATGGGAGTGCAACTAAAGGTATTACATAGAAATACCATCATTTTCGTGCAAAAAGTCACAGGCCTTAAAAACAGAAGAGTACATTCATTTAGGATAAAAATTTATAGTAGATCTTTACACTGATAATCATAATATCGCTTTACATTTAATAATATTATGGATTTAGCATTGTGGATATAACATTATGGTGCATATTCTAACACATTAAAATAGCTAACATGCTAAAATAGCATATCTGCCTATATACAAACTTCCTGTTTCCTTATTATTATTGTTGTTGTTATTATTTATCATGGCACTTGAAAGTAAAGAATATATAGTAATATGGTAACAATATTATAACCATACCTTACACTGGAATCTGTGTTAATTATTTGTTATATCGATATAATGTTAGAGACTGATTTCATGTCAAAATGAGATCCACCCAAGTAGGCTGTGATGAAGTGAGGCATAACAAGCACAAGAATATGCCATGTGGTACCAGGTACCGTAGAATTCCCTGTGCCAGGTAGACTGGAAAGGCCCAGAAGAACAAAGTTCTCTCCTCTCTGGGAGAGAATGAAAGATGAACAAAAAATCAAAATTTATCAGTGTGAACAATGATCATCGGGCTCTCGCCAGAACAGCGGCTGGCTGCATGCCATCAAGGGCCCTGGTCAGTACAACCCTGGCGTATATATGAAAAAAAGCTGTTACCTATCCCGACACACAGCTGTACACAGGTACAACAGCTGTGACCAGGTTATAGCTGGTTATTTCAGTGACACCTCAGAAACGATACAAATGACCATGATCGTTTTCGACATTCTGAAGCAATCGTCAGATCTCTATTCGTTGGTTTCAGTGTAATGCTTTCGTTTTCTTTTGTTTAGTTTAGTTATGTCATGTTCTGTAGATCATTTTCACGATTATTTTATCGATATGATGTGGAACAAGTCAGATTACAAGACATATCCACACACATGAATAGTCCTGATATTAATATTACTGAAATTTTTAGTTCTACACATGCAACGACATTTAGAGGTGTAATTTTTTTTACCAGTTCTGAAGCAGAAACTCGTTCATGGAATAAAAGCAGTTGTCCAAAGGAAATGATTTTAAGTTAGATTTAAAATTTGATCTGCTACCTGCAAGACACTTAATGTTGTTCAGCAAATGATCAAAGATTTTTATTGCTGAATAATGTACTCCTTTTTGAGCAACTGACAGCTTCAATAACGGATAGGGAAGGTCATTTTTCCCTCTAGTTTTGTACATATGAAAATTCTTCTCGAATTGAAATGGATTATTTATAACGAATTTCACTACCGAATATATGTACTCTGATAGTGCAGTTAAAATACCTAACTCCTTGAATAGGTGCCTACATGACATCCATGGGTGAACACCACTAATTATTCTCACTGCTGTCTTTTGTGCAATCAATACTTTATATCTGAGTGGTGAGTTACCCCAGAAAACTATTCCATAAGACATTATTGAGTAGAAATATGCAAAGTACGTTAGGAGGCTGATCTGTTTATTACCGAGACTAGCGATTATATGAAGAGCGAAAGAAGTTGAACTTAATTGCTTGAGAAGTTCAGTAATACGCTTCTTCCAGTTCAAGTTAACATCAATGTGAACACCCAAAAATATGGAGAAATATATCCTGTTAACTGAGCCCTGTTCATATGCTAAATCTATTGTCGGTATGACTCTCTTCAGTGTACAGAACTGGATATAGTGAGTTTTTTCAAAATTAAGGGAGAGTCCATTTTCTGAGAACCACTTAATAATTCTTGAAAGACATCCTTAACAATATCTTCAGTTGCTTTCTCTGAAATGGGATTTATTATAACACTCGTGTCATCTGCAAAAAGTACTAGTTCTGATTGCTGAACATTAAGGGAGAGATCATTCACATAAATAAGGAACAGCAGAGGACCCAAAATTGAACCCTGTGGGACACCCTTTGTGATAACTCCCCATTCACTAGAATTTACCACCCTCCCAACGTTATTTGTATTATTCAGCACAACTTTTTGCTTTCTGTTCGTTAAGTATGATTCAAACCAGCTGTGTGTATAACCTTAAATTCCATAAAACCTGAGTTTTTCTAAAAATGTGACATGATCCACACAGTTAAATGCCTTGGAAAGATCACAAAAAATACAAACTGGACATAATTTGTTATTTAGGGCTTGTAGAATTTGATGGGTAAATGTGTAGATAGCATTCTTACTCGATAAACCCTTCCCAAATCCGAAATGTGACATGCTGAGTAAATTATTTGCACTTAAATGTTAGACTACTCTTCAATACATAACTTTTTCGAATATTTTAGAAAATGAAGTCAGCAATGAGATTGGTCTATAATAATTTAAGTCACTCTTGTCCCCTTTCTTATGAAAAGTTTTGACAATTGAGTATTTCAATCTGTCTGGAAATATTCCCTGTGCCAGCGAAGCATTACATTTATCACTAAGGATTCCACTTATTAAATTACAACAACACTTCAAAATTCTGTTAGAGATTCCATCAACACCACATGAGCTCTTGGCTTTCAGTATATTTATAATTCCCTTAATTTCAGTAGGGGATGTTGGTGCTATTTCTACAGGCCTAAAGTCCTGAGGTATGACATTTTTAACATATTTTTTTGCTTCTTCAACTGAACCCTTTAACCCTATGTTAAAATTACATGCAACTTGTGAATTATCATTCACACCATCATTTAGCTTTATTGCTATGGTATGCTGTGCACTGTCAGGCTGTCCCATCTTCCGTTTGACAATATTCCATATAGTTTTAATCTTACTATCCGCTTCTTAATTTCAGTCAGAACACATAAGCTTCTCGACTTCTTAATGACTTTCCTTAAAGTATTACAGTATCTTTTGTAGTAGGCAAGTAACGTCGGATCCTGACTAATTCTGGACTGTCCATATATTTCCCTCTTCCTCTTACACGATATCTTAATCCCCTTAGTAATCCATGGCTTACTTGACTTCGTAATGGTTTTTCTGGATAAAGTTTCTGGAAAGCAACTCTCAAATATTGAGACAAATTTACGGTGGAATAAATTGAATTTGGCATCAGAATCGTTTTCTGTGTACACTTCATCCCATTCTATTTCTAGGCTGCTCCTATACCCTGTTCGTATCAATAAGCCTCCCTGCCTTGTATGAACCTGTCTGAAGGTTGTAAAGGCGCTACATGTGTTATTGCCATTAACTGTGCATCATGATGGAAATAAGACATATAGTGCCTTGTTGTGTCGACCAGAGTTACTAATGAGTGCTGAAGAAGGCTGCTGAAAACAAAAACCACTCACGACCGTCTGCTAACTTCCGCAGCCGTGACTGCAGTAATCAGATTTCCTTCTGGACACTTGAGCCGCAACTTTAATTATCTGCGAGGGCAGCGCAGCCCCTAAGGGTGTAGACGTTCGCTCAAGGCTCAGCGTATTCTATCTCCGAAGGATCGGCGCTGCCACTCGTCCGCTCCGGCAGAAACGTGCCGTGCAGTCGTCCACATTCAGCTGTCTTACAGGTTCGCGAACCCGCTTACTTCGCAGAGAAAGTTCGCAGACTGCGAGGGAAGGCACCCACCGTTCACCTGCCCCGAGGCGAGTGGACTAGGTTCGGGGCGCCGATTTGAGAAAGTAACGATCGTACTCGAAATCCACGAGAACGCGGTAGTGTTGGACACCGAAGCAAACATTTCCTGCGACGGCTGCAGACGAAAATTTTATTGGTGAAAATTTCTGTGAAGAGGATCAGAGGTGGTTGCGTACTGTTTATCATCACAAAACTGAACAACAAAGTAACAGATTATATTACCCTCTACGTCTTGTCCGATGATAGAATAAGAAGTGGGAGTCGATATGGAAGTTATAGCGGATCCATTACTGGAGACAGAGGTTAAAAGAGCTTTGGAACTGTTGAGATTAAATAAGGCAGAAAGGATAGCAAACATTCCTTTGGAATTTCTAAAATTACTGAGGGAAGTGACAGCCAAAAAACTGTTCAAACTGGTGTGCTCAATACATAGAGACCGATGACATACCGGCAGACTTTAGCAAAATATCATCCACACAGTTCCGTAGCAGGTAAGTGTGAAAGCCATCGCACAGTCAACTTGGCCGCTCATTGGTCCAAGTTGCTGACAATAATAATATACAGAAGAATCGAAAGGAGAACTGAGGTATTGTTAGATGTCGATCATTTTCGCTTTAGTGAAGGTAAAGGCACCAGAGGCAGTTCTGAGTTTGCCCGTATAACGAGAGTAAGACTTAAAAAATATCAAAATAACTTCGTAGCATTTATCGATCAAAAGGAAAAGCGTTCGACAATATAAAATGGTACAATATGTTCGAAATCATAAGAAAAATGGGAGTAACCTGTAGAGAAAGATGGGTAATATAGACTGTCTTAAAGAAAAAGAAATAAACCGCAACATCAAGAAGGAGCTCTCTGACATAACGAATGCTAGAATCATATATTAATACCTTCAGCTGCTGACGGGCGTTGATACACATCAACGGGGACAGGTGAAAATGTGCGCCCCGGCCGGGACTCGAACCCGGGATCTCCTGCTTACATGGCAGACGATCTATCCATCTTTTTTTTTGTATTTTTGCCCGTTGTTGATTGTTGGGTTTGGTCGTTGCTGACGACACATGATATCCGTTAAAGATCGTTTGTTGATCCTTCCACTCAGTTTTTTGACTGTAGAGGCCAACCAGCTTCCTGACCGAACACGCTCTGAGGTACCGTGCCGGCAAAATTGAGAGCCAAATACGATACCCCTGTACCACAGCTAGTAATCCATCTGAGTCACCGAGGGCACAGAGGATAGTGCGATTGCAGGGACTATCTCGCGCACGCCTCCCACGAGACCCATATTCTCACTATGTATGTCCGCACACTACTTTCGTAGTGTCCTACCCCAACACACTCGTTACTCGTGGATGACATTATTACCAACTCCCGTAAGAGTTCAGGGAATATGTGTGCATCCGCACAGAAGAAGAAGGTCACGGCCGGTATAGCCAGAACTATATACTTATATGGATTTGGTGTCCGGTCTTTCGGACATGTCCGAAAGAACAGACACCATATCCATGTAAGTATATAACGAATGTTGGTAGGCGCCTTCCCACAGCTGAAACATGATGTCTATTCAAATTTCGTGCCAGTCGCATAAAAGTGGTGCTAGTAGACGATCAATTCGAATTACAAAATGATCTAAAAATGGTTCAAATGGCTCTGAGCACTATGCGACTTAACTTCTAAGGTCATCAGTCGCCTAGAACTTAGAACTAATTAAACCTAACTAACCTAAGGACATCACACACATCCATGCCCGAGGCAGGATTCGAACCTGCGACCGTAGCGGTCGCTCGGTTCCAGACTGAAGCGCCCAGAACCGCACGACCACTCCGGCGGCAAAATGATCTAGAGAGAATTTCTGTATGGTGCGGAAAGTGGCAATTGGCACTAAACGAAGAAAAGTACGAGGTCATCCACATGAGTACTAAAGGAAATCCGATAAATTTTGGGTATACGATAAATCGCACAAATCTAAGGGCTGTCCATTCGACTAAATACCTAGTAATTACAATTACGAGCAACTTAAATTGGAAAGACCACACAGATAATACTATGGGGAAGGCAGAACACTTAGAGGATGCGACACACCCACTAAAGAGACAGCCTACATTACACTTGTCCGTCCTCTGCTGAAATATTGCTTCGTGGTGTGAGATCCTTACCAGGTAGAATTGACGGAGGACATACGAAAAGTGCGAAGGTCAGCTCGTTTCGTGTTATCGCGCAATAGGGGTGAGAGTGTCATTGATATGAAACGCGAGTTGGGTTGGCATGCACTGAAACAAAGGCGGTTTTCTTTGCGGCGAGATCTGTTTACGAAATTTTAATCACCAATGCGACAATATTTTGTTGACACTGAGCTACGTAGGGAGAAATGATCATCATAGTAAAATAAGAGCTCGAGCGGAAAGATTTAGGTGTTCCTTTTTCCCACGTGCCATTCTAGAGTGGAATGGTGGAGAAGTAGTATGAAAATGGTTCGATGAACCCTCTGCCAGGCAGTTAAGTGTAAATTACAGAGTAGCCATGTAGTTGTAGATGTAGATGTAGACTATGAGGATGCAAACCAGAATTTCTTTAAATCCACGTTCTAACGGTTGTGAGCGTTAATTACCTTTGAGATTGGACGTGGTGAAATTAGGTTAGTCAAGAATACCGTTAGGGCGACAAAGACGCCATTATCAACATCTCACTGAGTTTGAACAAGGTCGTGTACCACGACTACGACAAACTGGATGTTCCTTCTGATGCAATGAAGAAAGACTTGGCAGGAACGTAGCCACTGTACATGAATGCTGACAGTGTACGTCACAAGAATGGCTCTGAGCACTATGGGACTTAACTTCTGAGGTCATCAGTCCCCTAGAACTTAGAACTATTTAAATCTAACTAACCTAAGGACAACACACACACCCATGCGCGAGCCAGGATTCGAACCTGCGACCGTAGCAGTCGCTCGGTTCCAGACTGTAGCGCCTAGAACCGCTCGGCCACTCCGGCCGGCCGTCACAAGAATGAACAGTCGTAAGACTGGGCTCCGGACGGCCACGTGACACTGCCTAGACGGAAGACACAGTTGGGAAATACATCCAACAGCTAAATGAGGTCGTATGGAACAGGTTCTTCTCTGATACAAGCGACGATCGAAAACTTTCCGTCTCGGGTCTTGGCTGCAGCGTTTAGGCAACTTAGCGCGACTCCGATGCAGGTATATAAGCACCGACATCTAAGCTAGGGGTTAGTGTGGCATTCGTGTCTTCCCGACGTGCTTGCGGTATCTGCGCAAACATGACTTATGGCGACATTATTACCATATCCATCCAAACAGAACCAATGAGCTGTTATTCATTTCTTGGTTGCCGAAGGGCGAACACCAGTACAGGTCCATTGGATAATAAGGAGTGTGCAAATCATTCCGAGATCTGGTTGACAGTAGCCCGTTCGGCAGCAGATTTACAATCTCTGCGTCTTCATGTCTTCTTCATCATTTCCGTGTGGAAGCTACAGCCGACGTATTTTATAATCTGATCGATAAACTCCAGACGTGGTCTTCCTCTCCCAGTGACGTATCACTCCATTATTGTGTTTAGGACTCCCTCATGTTTCAATAAATGACCAATAATCTGAAGTGTTATGATATTGTCACATTGTCTCCTTTTCTCCGTCACTTGTTTTTTCGACTTCGTAATTTGTGATGTTATTAGACCATTTGATTTCCAGGATGCGCCTATAACACCACACACACCTACATAAATTCAGCCCTTTTCTCTCCTCAGTGTCAAGAGTCGAGTTTTGACAGCCATACAGTGCTACAAAACGCTTTCAGAAACCTCTTTCTGATTTGTGGTCTGTTACTTTTAGAGGGTTAATGTCTTCTTATTTTTACCGGGGGCATTTTTTGGTTGGGCAATTCTGCATCTTCCATCTCTAATCATTTTGCTTCCTCAAGTCGGTAGCGTAAAATTAAATGGCATTGCTAAGCTGTATCCCATGAGTAGAACGCTCGCACTGCAAGGCATAAAAAGGAGACATTTTCAGTCTTTTAACCAGCTGTTCTTTCACATTCAGGGTCATTTCTTCGATCCTACGTCGCACACTGTTGTTTATTCGATGACTGTCTTTTCCAAAATCAGTTCTGTCTGCTTTAAGAATAGAAGGTTTGATTGTATGAGACATTTTGGTTTTTGCTGTTAAGAGACAAATTTCGTATGATCCTTCAATAACTTTCTCATTTTTCTGCTGAAAGTTCCCAGTAGTGTACAGTTTCATGCCAGTGAAAGATTTTCTGCTTCCGACAAAAAAACTCGTTTGGTTTATTTCTCAATGCCGGGTAGGTTGTCGTCAGATGACGTTCCGGATGCACAGGCCGCACCGAGTCGTTACTGAGGACGTTATGACACACAACACACTGTCTTTTTCGATGATCGTGAATCCATAGTTGATACGTTCTTCGTTATACAATCTTCTTTTAGTACAATCTTCCACTCAGCGAACAAAAGCAATAAAAATACTGTTTACTTTTACAGAGCAAAATATGCGTAATGCTGAGTTAATCATGCAGAACGCTGATTCAAGAACGTGTTGTTCAGCGACTTGGTGACGTGCGAGGTGATGCCAATGCTGTCAGCTCTACAAAAAACGCACTCTCTAACTGTAAGAAGAGTATGAAATTTTTGACTTGACAGACCGCATGTTTCTGCTTTCTTATGAGCTTCCTTCCACTCCCCCTCCCCCCTCCACACTGTCCTCGCTCCCGAGGGTGGCCACGCCCCCAGATTGAGTCTAATGCCAGCCGCCCAACCTTACTTCCACAACTTGTATTCTTCGTTCATTTCCAGCACTTTTATCTAATAAGGAACCCCTTGAGTAGGGAGGCCGCAAGTTCAGTCTATAGTAAGGCTCGTTTCAAAATGTTGTGTTAACAATTACGACACGAAAAATATTAGCTCCTAATGACTCAAGATGTGAGTCTGAAGGGTGACAGAAAATGAGTGTGCTGGAGGTGCAGAGATCAACCTTCTACAGGATGTATGTATTACACTTCACAAAATGGATATCGTCGACGTTCAAGAAATGTTTGAAACAAACTTTTGACTTGCAGAAAGTCTCCCAGCATGAAGATCGAAGGCAAACACCTCAGGAATTACAGTTCACGACGTTCAGGTAGGTATCCGCTCTTAAAGACTGCGTACACAATCACATTGGTGTGATGGGGTTATGAGAAATGAAATGTGATGACCTGCAACCGAATGCGAAACAGTGTAACGTGGAGCTTTTTCGTGAAACTGGTTATTCTTTAGGGCCTAACTGCAGATAGTGCTGTAATATATATTACAGGCAAGGAAAAAAATCCAGAGGTTTAATTTGTTCAGTGGTTCTAGGTAGTATCAACTGCAATGTCACACACTTTTCAGGAGGGATAGTTTGGTCTAATAGACCATGATTTTTACAAGCAGACCTGGAATTAAGAAAAAGCAAGTTATTTTCACCAGCTATTGGCCAATAGTACTGCTCATACCACAGATGTAGTTATCTTACGCCCATTTCTCCCCTCCCTCGTTTGCTGTGACTTAAAGATTCCCTACTGCCCTTACAAGATCACGCGTACGTGAAAGAATCGTGGGGGGGGGGGGGGGGGGGGCAGAGCAGCTCTAACTTCTCGCATGGCCGTGCGGTTAAAGGCGCTGCAGTCTGGAACCGCAAGACCGCTACGGTCGCAGGTTCGAATCCTGCCTCGGGCATGGATGTTTGTGATGTCCTTAGGTTAGTTAGGTTTAACTAGTTCTAAGTTCTAGGGGACTAATGACCTCAGCAGTTGAGTCCCATAGTGCTCAGAGCCATTTGAACCATTTTTTTAACTTCTCGCAGCATAATAAACAGCTTTCCAACCAATATAACATCCAGATCAACAGTCAACATAATTGTGTACAAATGCGATAAGGCATTGATGTCAGCTGATACAACCCTCATGGTACCTCTAATTTTCAGGTTTGCCTTCATATGTGTTTCCTCCTCAAATCACGATTGGTTGGAGTTGAAAACAAATTCATTATTGAATGATGGTATAAGTTTGTTTAGTCAGTTTAAAACTCGGGATTTTTCCCTTTCGCGTGCAAGTACTCTACCACTTGCTCGCGAAAGGCCAAGATCCCGAGTTCGAATCTCGGTCCGGAAGTTTCATATCAGCTCACACTGCACTGCAGAGTGAAAATTTCATTCTGAAAGCCTGTTTTGCTTATCTGCAAATTCTCGGGCCGATTTCGCAGTTTGCTGTGCACTGACCAGTTGACGCTTTGTTCGAAACTTCGTTATCTTACACCTTCCAATTCTGTAACACTGTAGAAGTTATGGAACCATCAACCTCTTCTCTTGAAATCACTGTAAACATGACGAGCGTAAACTATGATGTGCATAACGTAGTGAGTCACTATCATGCATATCCCATAAAATGTATCGAACATCCTTGCGAAAACCAATTTCTGTAACATGTGCGACTTGTCCACCCTTCAATATCCGTAGTTTTCCTAATGCACTACACAGTTATATTGCTGAGGACTTAATCGAAATTTGTTCGTCATTCCTTTTTGACTCTGCCGTGGTTGATCTTCCATAATGCAATTATTTCCGTACCCGTTCCTTGGACAGCGATTGTCCTTTACTTCGCATTATTGCAGACTGGATTTGCGGCTCCTTGTGCGACAAGGATGATGAAGTACATGACTCGACACCTGTCTCAATATCACTTCGCTTATTAAGCACGTATCGTCATCATTTTACTCCTGATGTAATAGTCTGCACATTCGAGCGTATCCGACACCACACATTTGAACCGTCGTAAAAATTGCTGTTTTGAAGAGCGCGCCGCAGCGTGTAGTGCGAAGCAGTCGCCCTCCGTTTCTGGCGGTGGCGCCGCTGTGGCAGTCGCAGCTTTGTTGTCTCCCTCTGGTGGGAAAGGGGAAAGGTTGCCTGTTCACGTGCATTTAAGGGGCGCTATGAGCTCGCCAGGGGGTCAGTTGGTCAGCCGGGTCAATGTGGGGAAGTCGTCGGGAGTGCCAGTATGTGTTAGGCTGCCAGTCTGCTCGAGTTTGTTCAGGCAATGGTCATTGGCGGTTGGATCGATCGGTTGGTCGGACGCGCACTGGGACACAAGATGACTTGTCCGCCTTGAGCGTCGGCGCATGTGAGGTCGCCACGTCAGTCCAGTGGGCCGCGCCGTATAGCGAGGGGTAGTGACTTCGCGGTCGACACGAGAGCAACAGGAGTCAACCCACGACATCGGTCTGGCCGGTGCGAGCTGCGACGCCGTGAGACGGGAGATCGGCGCGCCTTCCTGCGTCCGTTGAAGCGGCTGGCAGCGGACGGTTCGGAAGAGCGTTTTGGGGGTGCTGCGCCAGGTCTTCGCCAGATATCGCAGTTTATTAGAAGTTAAGTGATTCGTGATATGTTGTTTCATTTACTTGATAAATTCTACTTGTTTTCTTAGTCAGTCTCTCGTCCCCAGCTTGCTTATCTGTCTCCAGTCCGCATTTGCTAGACAGTTAGTGTGTTTCTGCCTGTCTGTCACTCTGCCGTATGTTAATAGCTGCCTCTGTCATGTTTGTCGGATTCGGTGTTAACGAATTTATTGCTTGAAGTGTAACGGCCGAATTCCTGAAATGTGTTTTTATCTTGCCTATCATCTTGAGAGGCGGTATATGTGTAATGTAGAGCATGTTTGGCCAACCTTGTATATTTTAGGTAAGACTGCATTTCACGGGTTTTATTTAAATGGTCATTTTAGTATATAAAATTGCCACCCTTCCAACGCAAGAGGTTTTTTTTTTAATCAAGTTGCACTTTCGGTGGAAAGTTAATTTTTTAATGTTAGTGTTTTGTACCATTTCCATCCCTCCTACGGGGTGCATAGTTTGTGTGCTTGTGTGAATTGTTAAAAATTTTACTTTAAGGTAATCTGGTGTGTTGCAGATTTGCACCAGTGTAGTCTTTCAGAGGTTGTTGTGAACGGTCGTGACTACGGCCGTGTCAAAAGGGATCGGCAACGTTCTCAGCCCGAAAGCTCATACAGGCAAAAATCTGTTCTTTCTGCCTCTGAATAAATTGTAACTTCACTTTCCTTTTATATTTAGAGAAGAAGGTTGACAATATATATAATTTGCTTCAAGATCATACTCTATGTTTATAAACAAAACAGTTAATAAATATGCTACTGATTGACAACTAAAGTTGTTTCTAATAGTTGGCTCCCTGTCCCTGAGAACTAGCTGAAGAGTGGTGACTCTAAGGAAAACTGAATTTTGACCGAAAAATGAATACTGATAGAAATTTACCCCTTACACATTTTGAATCTACGTATTACAAGGTGTCACAATAAATATTTGCAACTAAAACAAATACATTAAATGAACAGTATCTGTATGCATTTTACTGGAACCTTACTCAGCGACCACATTTCCCAACCTAACAGCCTAAAGTGACCAGTGCGGAGACACATATTCCGAAAATGGACAGCAATCCTCTTTCCCCTGAAGGAACGCCATCGACATGGCGTCTTCCATTAAGTGCAAACACTTTCCTGTTCTTGGCCTTCTTGTTCACGTTCTTTATGGAACACGCTCCATAAGAGTCCCCTGATCTTTTTACCACCTGCTGCATCTCTTCTTTTTTTTGTGCGATTTCTTTTCAGTGTATTACGTGGAAAGCGAAGTTCCTTTGCTGCTGTAGAAGAAGACGCCTTATAATTGTTTACCGCATCAAATTTTCCGTCGCAACACGGTCTCACGTTTGCTGTTCTTATTTATGGACGTTTTTTCTAGGCATCTTGATGCTCCAGTATTACAAAGAATATCAAGTGGCTGCAGCAGAACATTTCAATCAGATTTTCGTATTAGGCAAAATAAAACAAAACATAGATGGTTGTAAATGACTTTAATAAATTAATTAATTAAAAGTCATCACAAAGAGTTAGAATGACAGCTTTGTGCGTAAAAGGATTTAGAGGTCAGTCTGTAGTGTTATGTGTGACACATGGATATATGTCACTCTTCCTGCAGCAAACGGATTAGAAATTAACTCTTGGGAGAAGTGGGCACGTGGCCTCCTTTCCCGACAATTAGAGTGGTCAAATTTCCCGATCGGACGCCATTTGGGCGTTAGTGGTACAAAGTTGAAGCTATCGAAGCGAAAAATATAACAAGAAACATTTGTATGTCAAAAGACGTTGATGTGGTAAACACGTTTGCCCCTGAGTATAAGTGAGGTAACAGGAGTAACATAGAGGACTTTCCTTACACGAGATTACTGAAAATCAGTCAAGCTTCTACTAAAAAGTAACCGAACGAGCTTCCTCTGTTAAACTCACTGACAACAATGATGGTGTATGTCAGAACTGTTTCGACCAGTTCTTAGCAGGCAGCAGCACTGCTCAGGACAAAAAAAGAAAAAAATGCAATTGCCGCCTTACACGCCCTCCCTTACTACACTCATGCTCATAAATTAAGGATAATGCTGATACATGGTGAAACAACGCTCTGGTGGCCGGTTGGCGGGTGTAAATCACCTCGGGGTATGACCATGCGGTGCATTTGACCTGCGGTCGTCGCACGGTGGCGCTAGCAGCAGTCCACATACGCAGAGGTGTGTTAGTGCATGTCAGACTACGGTGCAGCGAGTAAGTGTGCAGACGGTTTCAGCTGTGCTAATGGTGACAGTGTGTTGAAAATGGGTCAAGCAACACATATCGATGAAGTTATGAGGGGTAGAATGTTAGGGCGACTGGAGGCTGGTCAAACACAGCAGGTCGTAGGACGGGCCCTCCGTGTGCCACAAAGTGTGATCTCAAGATTATGGCAACGATTCCAGCAGACAGGAAATGTGTCCAGGCGCTACAGTACGGGACGTCCACCGTGAACAACATCACAAGAAGACCTATATCTCACCATCACCACCCACAGACGGCCACGGAGTACTGCAGGCAGCCTTGTTCAGGACCTTGCCGCAGCCATTGGAACAGTTGTCTCCAGGCACACGGCTTACAGACGACTGAACAGACATGATTCATTCGCCCGGAGACCTGCAAGGTGCATTCCACTGACCCCTGGTTACAAGAGAGCTCGTAAAGCCTGGTGTCAAGAATACAGTACATGGTCATTGGAACAGTGGTCCTAGGTTATGTTCAAGGACGAGTCCACGTATAGTCTGACAGTGATTCTTCCCGGGTTTTCATCTGGCGTGAACAAGGAACCAGATACCGACCCCTTAATGTCCTTGAAGGGGACCTGTATGGAGGTCGTGGTTTGATGGTGTGGGGTGGGATTATGATTGGTGCACGTACATCCCTGCATGTCTTTGACAGAGCAACTGTAACAGGTCAAGTGTTTCGGAACGTCATTTTGCACCAGTATGTCCGCTTTTTCAGGGATGCAGTGGGTCCCATCTTCCTCCTGATGGATGATAACGCACAGCACCACCGAGCTGCCATGGTGGAGGAGTACCTCGAAACAGAAGATATCAGGCGAATGGAGTGGCCTGCCTGTTCTCCAGACCTAAAGCCCATCGAGCACGTCTGGGATTAGTGATGGGCTAAACTGCGATTTTCCGATATCAGTGATTTCTGTGAATGCTACGTTTCAGTATCTGTTATTCTTAACTGTGATTTGTCGCAGTTAAGAGTCGCAGTTAAGGAACCTAAGTCGCGTATCCCTCCGCCTCTGCTATTTCTACAACTTCCGCGATTTCTGCGACTTCTGCTACTTCTGCGACTTCTGCGATTTCTGCTACTTCTGCGATTTCTGTGACTTCTGCTACTTCTGCTATTTCTGTGACTCCTGCGATTTCTGCGACGTACCACCGTATGAAAAAGTTACATCTGTCCACACAGAAAATTGCATCTCAACAAACCTGTCATTGGTAAGTATGTTTTACGTTTATTCTTCCGTTGGCTTTAATTTGTATTAAAGAAACAACTGTGAAAATATTAATAGTGTAATTAATATGTAAGTAGCCGCACAGTACCGTAATAGCTCGTGTTTAGAAAATGAATTCTAACATATTGTTATGTTCATAGGTACCTGAACTACATTTCAGTCACTCAGTAAAGTGATAATTCAAAATATCATTGTCAACAGATCTGAAGAAATTGCCAGTCTTTAGACCGTTTTCGTCAGACGAGAGGTTAGTTTCTAAGCGTTTTGATGGACTCAGTTACTTCAGTGAGATCGTTCTTGCGAATGTGATATAGCAAATATTAGCAAATGTGATATAGCAAATATTAGCAATCTACTCTGTCAATTATATTGCTAGTAATTAGTGACAGCAAAAATTGTTTAATAATCCTTGTGTTTTTGCAGACGCAGTTCTGACTGATTACTGGTTGCTGTACATATCTATCCACATCACGGCTGTTGAGAGAGACTCGTGAAGATTCAGGACAGCTCTTAGAAGATTTGCAGTTTAAAAGTGAAATAATTATGAAATAAGTGTGTGACTGATTAAAGTGTTTTATTGAAGTTGTTGTGCGATTTTACAGGAATAATAAATGTTAAATACATTGAGTGAATAATAAAAATCTCATTTTCCACATGTTAAGCCGTCCTATACCCGTAATTTTCCGCCACTTATTTATTGGTAAACACTTGGATACCGACGTGCCGCCCCCCCCCCCCCCTTTCTCCACAATCTTGGTGTGACACTGACCTGTAACATATCCCGAAGTCTACAATATGCATTTTGAGGCTGTTGATATGAAAGTGGGAAGTACAGATCTCCCAGTTAAATCAGGAATAGCTTAAGTGCATTACTTGAAAGTGACACAGGAAAAGCTTACTTATGTAGGTGGTAGTACTGTCGGCAAAAAGTTCTAGTGTGTGAAGTTGCCATGTAGAACACCAGGTGTAAAACTTTTCTCCCGAGTCTTGAACTGTGTCGGAACAAAAGTGAGGCATTCATATGACTGTTTTCATTTCTCTACACTTATACAGATGTCTGAGTTCTGCTGTGTTAACATTGCAAAGTCCTGTAGGCATGTGAAGTATTAACAAAAACTGTCATATTGGAAGCAGAATCAAACACATTTGTTACGTTACTTGATATTTTCAGGAGAAAAAGGCAATGTTGCTTCTTATTAATATAATACATTCAGAGTCCCAGCAGTATTTGACCAACCATAACTGATGCTGAAGTGCATGTCGTCATATAATATGAAGGGCTTATTTCAATAGTGGTACAAGTCCATTACCTACACTTTTCTGTCTATAATGCTTCTGAAATTAGTGATCCAAACAAACATAAATAAAGGTTCATCTCTAGCAAGAAGCCATATGCTTGAATATTTCTGGTATCTCAACTGCAGATTTTTCAGCGCTCATTTAACTTTACGACTCTATATCTCAAAATTAACAAAAATGGACTTGTACCACTATTGAAATAAGCCCTTCATATGCACACACAGCACATCGATCTCGTGAGGCACAAGGCTCTCATAACGAAGTACGTACGTCGGTCAACAGATGACACTAGGAAAAGTATGTTAACTGCGCTTTTTAGTTGCTACTTGCGACTCTTAGTTGCGATTTGTCACAGAAATCGCAGTTTGACTCGGTAGCGAATAGCGTAGTATGAACTTTGCTCAACAGATGGCAGTGCTAACTGCGCTTTTTAGTTGCTACTTGCGACTCTTAGTTGCGACTTGTCACGGAAATCGCAGTTAGACTCCATAGCGTACCGCAGAGATAGGCGTAGTACGAACTTTGACCCACAGATGGCACTGTTAACCGCGCTTTCTAGTTGCTACTTGCGACTCTTAGTTGCGACTTGTCACGGAAATCGCTGTTAGACTCCATAGCGTACCGCAGAGATGGACGTAGTACGAACTTCGGCCAACAGATGCCACTGTTAACCGCGCTTTTTAGTTGCAGAAAGCAGTGCTAAATTCGACCAATAGATGGCTCACGTCTTTGAATGTGAAATACTACTTGCGACTGCTAACTGTGACTGAAATCGCAGTTAGATTCTGTAAAGTTGCTACTGTGATATCTGTGACTTCTCAGTCACTGTGATGTCTAACAGATACGCGATTTCCTGCCCGCCACTATCTGGGATGCTCTCGGTCGACATATCGCTGAACGTCTTCAAACCCCTACGACACTTCAGGAGCTCCGACAGGCACTGGTGCAAGAATGGGAGGCTATACTCCAGCAGCTGCTCGGCCTTCTGATCAAGAATATGGCAACCCTTTGTGCGGCCTGTGTATGTGTGCATGGTGATCATATCCCTTATTGATGTCGGGGTACATGCGAAGGAAACAGTGGCGTTTTGTAACGCGTATGTTTCGGAACGGTTTTCTCAACTTATCACCAATACCGTGGACTTACAGATTGTGTCGTGTGTGTTCCCTATGTGCCTATGCCATTCGCGCTAATTCTGTGCAGTGTCACTTTGTGTGGCACCACATTCTGTAGTTATCCTTAATTAATGTGTATTTGTTGTTACTGCAGCAAAAATTACTCATTTGTTTCTTTCCTTTCCTTTCTTTCATTACCTGCACAAGAAAGTGCTTTGAAGATTCTGGGGAAGACAACTGCTTGGACATGGTCTCAAAGATTACAATATTCCTAGTAAGAATGGTAAAGGTTTGTATCTACAAGGCCTGACTGATGTAGGCGAAGTTAAACACAGAAGACCAGAGGATAGAAAGAATCCCAAAGTAGTCACAAGTGCCACTCTCTCTTACCACATACTTATAGGATGTGATCGGAAGAAGGTGTGCATGAAATCATTTCTTTCAATTCTTTTCTGTCAGCGAGAAACGGTCCAGAAGAATCAGAGATCTAAAAATGATTGGATTTGCTCCAGAAAAGAAAAGAGGAAGAGGTATTATTAGATCTCCAGCGACTGAAATTCATGAAGCTTTTCACGATCATATTAGGTTTTTCCCATTGCATGAATCGCGTTACTTTTAGAAAAACATCGCTGCTTGTGCCCTCACCTAGCGCTAAAATCGTGGTAAAATGGAAATGAGCGTTTGGCGTCATTGGCCGGGAGGCCCCTTGCGGGGCAGGTCCGGTCGCCTTGGTGCAGGTCTTATTACAATCGACGCCACATTGGGCGACCTGCGCGCTGGATGGGGATGAAATGATGATGAAGACAACGCCAGTCCTTGAGCGGAGAAAATCTCCGACCCAGCCGGGAATCGAACCTAGGCCCGTAGGACGGCAATCCGTCACGCTGACCACTCGTGGCGGACAAAATCATGGTAGAAACTGTCCAGAGATAAATATCCTGAATTCGGAACTGTTTCATACTACACGTACTGGAATGCTACACATTTCATAGGGCTCAGGTAAACATATGCTGTGCCTGCGAAGGTAAAGGGTGAGTGTCGGGCGGTAACGCGTTCGCGTCGCTCGGTATTGAGGCCCGCCTCGCTGATTCACCCTGCGAATGGACAGGTGGCCGCTCCTTCGGGGACCGAGCAGGAACACGTGGGCAAGGTTCGCTAGTTATTAGGAGCGCCAGTGTTAGCCGCATTATGGAGCCCCTTAGAAAGACAGCGTGCAGGGCTGGAAATAAACCCAATGAGTTCTCAGTAGGTGCCTCATCCGGGAGGTGGGGGCAGCCTTGCCTGCGGCTTTCGAGCGTACAGGGTGCAGTCGTCTGCAAGTTGTGGCTCATGTCGGCACCAAGACGCCTGTCGCATGGGTTCTGAGGCGATCCTCAGTTCTTACAGGCGGCTGGCGGAGGTGGTGAAGGCTGCTGGCCCCGTCCGCGGCTTGCAAACAGAACTCGTAATTTGGAGCTTCGTTTCCAGAGTTGATCGGGGTCCTCTGGTTTGGAGCCGAATGGAAGGTCTCAACCAAAGACTTCGTTGTCTCTGTGACGGTCTTAGCTGGTGTTTTCTAGATCTGCTTTACCTGGTGGGGATTTGTAGGACTCTCCTTGACAGGTCAGGGGTAAACTAGACAAAGGAAGCAGCTACTCGGGTAGTAGATTACTTGTGGAGTGCACATGGGCGGTGCTCTGATGAACACTCGCCAGTCGATACACATGTAGGAAAATCAGACCACTTTCAGAGTAAAGACAGTTCGACTAAAATTTTTATTAGCAAATTATCAAAGTATTCGTAACAAAGTTCCAGAATTTACTGCGCTCCAGGAAAATTCTCAATCTCAAATCATTCTCGGCGCTGAGAGCTGGCTAAAACCCGAAGTAAAAAGCTCTGAGATGTCTAGCGAGTCTTACAATGTTTATCGGAAAGACAGATTAGACGCCGTAGAAGGGAGAGTGTTCAGTGAAGTCGACAAAATTATTGTCTCTACTGAGGTGGAAACTGAATGTGACAGTGGAGTTATGCGGTCGCGCATAACTTGGATTACCACATTAACTGTTGGATGTTTTCAAAGGAAGTCTACTGTTAGTTGTGCATAAATACTCAGATTATGCAGTACTCGTTGGTGGACACTTTAACCTACCTGAGCTGGCACGCTGGCTATTTTTTTTTTTTTTTTAAAATCACCCACCTTCTCAGTACTCGCCACGATGTCAATATCTAGATCGGATTGGAGTCTCTGGTCGCCGCTGATGTCTGGCGAGTTGGCTTCCCGCGCGCCGCGAGGCGGACAGAACGATGAAGAAGGCGATTGCGGGGCGTGAGCTCTGGATTGTTCCTCAGAAGCGACGTCGGTGTAGGAGGGCAAGGCAGCTTGAAAAATGGAATTACACCTGACATATAGACAACATAACGCAGCGAGCATTAGAAGTTTTAAGCAATCTCATTAATATAGGCCACAAAAGATTCCACCTACCTCCCAACTTGGTCAAACTTTATCACAACAGTATCTTGACATCCTTAGTAGGATATGCGAGCGGGGCTGGGCACATAGGCTCACGAGCGTGGTGCCCGCCATGACTGTGAGAAGGGTGCAGCGGAATACGTTATTGCGGTCAAAAATGGTTCAAATGGGTCTGAGCACTATGGGACTTAACTTCTGAGGTCATCAGTCCCCTAGAACTACTTAAATCTAACTAACCTAAGGACATCACACACATCCGTGCCCAAGGCAGGATTCGAACCTGCGACCGTAGCAGTCGCGCGGTTCCAGACTGAAGCGCCTAGAACCGCTCGGCCACTCTGGCCGGCGTTATTGCGTTCTGTCAGAGCATACCGTACAACTGCCGGGGGGCCTTACTGGTAATAATGTGGTTATGTCCTCTGGACATAAAGATTCGAGAGAAGGCAGCCTGGTACTGGGTCACCAAGGGGAAAGTAGAAAGGACTAGGGAAATCATGGGAGTACAAGTAGGGGATAAGTATGCAATTAGAAGAAGGGGCGAGGAATTATGGCAACAGGAATGGGAAAATGAGGAAACGGGAAGAAGAGTATTCCAAACATCAGGGAGAGACTACAGATTGGCTACTTTGAGCCGAGCAGGGGTCTGCTGCACTTTATTACAGGACATTGGCCATATCCGACATATCTTTGTCGATTTGGCAACACCAGTGTGTGACTGTGGTGCTCCGGAAGGAACACCCGAACACATCGTATATGACTGCACGTTATAGGATGATGTGGCGCACGAACTCAGGACCCAATTACCGAATAGAGACACACATGCATTAATACGACGTGCCGAAACCTTCAATATCCTAAACAGTGCTCCGGAAGGAACACCCGTACACATCGTCTATGACCATGCGTCACATCATCGTATAACGTACAAACTCAGGACCCAGTTACCGAATAGAGACACACATGCATTAATACGACGTGCCGAGACCTTCAATGTCCTAAACAGTTTGGCAAACGAAATATCCCAAAAGATTACGAGGGATTTCATCAGCAACCAAAATGGTTAAAGACCAGAGATGAACCGGTCTAGACCGAGGTACACCTGCAAATAGCGACGAGCGCGGAACTGGCCGTCCGCCCTCACGGCCGGAACCCGCCGCGCTGCAGGACTAGGAAGGCAGGTGTATCATTCCCGACTTTGGAATTTCGCACTACATGTTAGAAAGTAGTTATAGTAGTTACAATGTAGAATTAGAACACTAACGCCACTAACACAGGTAGGGACTGCAGCGATCTTTAAGTAAATTGGCCAGCCCAGTGCCAGGGGCACGCTCACTGGGATTAGCTTGGTGAGCAGGCCACAAAAAAGTAGGTTTGTAGATCATCTGGCACAACTATAACGCTGCAGAGTAGATTCGTCTTAGTGTAGTTAACAAGATAGATTAACCTTGTCCATAGCATGTGCCAGTAATCTAATTTAAGTACAAGCTGCTTTTGCTATTGTATAATAAAAGGACCCACTAATTAGATAAGGTGGTGGGTTGTTGTGTATGACTATTAGTGTTAGTTGTTTTGAATTATTGTATCATTATCATTGTTTGCATTTGTATCATTATCTTGTGTTGTATCAAATAAAGACTTTTTTTTTAATGGATTATCTCTGCTCATCACGTGTTACTTTGACCACGCCCCCTTCCTTACAGTATATATGTCATCTCGGACGTCCGACCGGTCAATCTTGCCTCTGAAGATGTCCAGACAATCTTGGACGAAATGCCAGGAACAGAAGACTTTCTTGGACCACGACCTCACATCCCGAAAGGTTTACCAGCAGCCAAACAGAACCTTACCTGATGCCATTTTTGTCCCCAGTGGCGTCATTCCATTTACCATTGCCATCTAGCCTGTTTCTGCACATTCGTCAAAGGTAGGCGCAGAAGTGGACGACGCGAACGTAATCCGTGCCGTCATAAACGACGACGGACTGTCACCCCTGATAGCGTACGATGCGTCACGCTGTTCCACTGCTGCGCCAGAGCCGAGGAGGACACAGATTTCTCCTACAATGGCATGCTGGTGAGGTGTTGATCTTCCCGGGAGGGTGTTCTGAGTGGTGCGACCTGATCTATCTCGTTGTAATGTACGGCCTTCCGTGAATCATTCTGCACACGCCCGTTGCATTGCCGAAACACTTCGTCCCACATGGGCAGCAGTTTCCCAGTTGGATCACATTCTCTCATGCAAACATACTAATGTACATTTCTTGTGAATACGAACTTCCTGTCTCGAGTCGTTCAAGGTGTTCTGTTTTTTCTGAACATGAGAGTAAATTTCTAACAACAACAATATTTGGCCTATACGTAATCTCTTGACCTCCGAAATGCAATGGACATCTGCGCTCTGTTTCTGCACACGAACCGACGCCGTCAGGTTTATGTAAAGACTGGTCGTATTTTTTTTTAGTTCTAGCTAAATCATCATATCAGTCAATCAACCAACGACGAATGAGCTCAGCATACTCCGACCTGAACAGTTCATTAAAGTGAGTAACTAAGAGCCTAGTAGCATAAGCTCCGGATCTCTGGCTCGAATCTTGCTGCTGGCACTTTTTTCCATTCCCACGTAGTTCTAACACCAGGTTTATCTTAATTGTGCAGACTATGAATACCTAATGCTCATTTATTATTTTCGTAATATTTATCCTGAAAAAGAGAAACTTTTCTCGTAAGGCGATAGGAAATACACTCCTGGAAATTGAAATAAGAACACCGTGAATTCATTGTCCCAGGAAGGGGAAACTTTATTGACACATTCCTGGGGTCAGATACATCACATGATCACACTGACAGAACCACAGGCACATAGACACAGGCAACAGAGCATGCACAATGTCGGCACTAGTACAGTGCATATCCACCTTTCGCAGAAATGCAGGCTGCTATTCTCCCATGGAGACGATCGTAGAGATGCTGGATGTAGTCCTGTGGAACGGCTTGCCATGCCATTTCCACCTGGCGCCTCAGTTGGACCAGCGTTCGTGCTGGACGTGCAGACCGCGTGAGACGACGCTTCATCCAGTCCCAAACACGCTCAATGGGGGACAGATCCGGAGATCTTGCTGGCCAGGGTAGTTGACTTACACCTTATAGAGCACGTTGGGTGGCACGGGATACATGCGGACGTGCATTGTCCTGTTGGAACAGCAAGTTCCCTTGTCGGTCTAGGAATGGTAGAACGATGGGTTCGATGACGGTTTGGATGTACCGTGCACTATTCAGTGTCCCCTCGACGATCACCAGTGGTGTACGGCCAGTGTAGGAGATCGCTCCCCACACCATGATGCCGGGTGTTGGCCCTGTGTGCCTCGGTCGTATGCAGTCCTGATTGTGGCGCTCACCTGCACGGCGCCAAACACGCATACGACCATCATTGGCACCAAGGCTGAAGCGACTCTCATCGCTGAAGACGACACGTCTCCATTCGTCCCTCCATTCACGCCTGTCGCGACACCACTGGAGGCGGGCTGCACGATGTTGGGGCGTGAGCGGAAGACGGCCTAACGGTTTGCGGGACCGTAGCCCAGCTTCATGGAGACGGTTGCGAATGGTCCTCGCCGATACCCCAGGAGCAACAGTGTCCCTAATTTGCTGGGAAGTGGCGGTGCGGTCCCCTACGGCACTGCGTAGGATCCTACGGTCTTGGCGTGCATCCGTGCGTCGCTGCGGTCCGGTCCCAGGTCGACGGGCACGTGCACCTTCCGCCGACCACTGGCGACAACATCGATGTACTGTGGAAGCCTCACGCCCCACGTGTTGAGCAATTCGGCGGCACGTCCACCCGGCCTCCCGCATGCCCACTATACGCCCTCGCTCAAAGTCCGTCAACTGCACATACGGTTCACGTCCATGCTGTCGCGGCATGCTACCAGTGTTAAAGACTGCGATGGAGCTCCGTATGCCACGGCAAACTGGCTGACACTGACGGCGGCAGCGCACAAATGCTGCGCAGCTAGCGCCATTCGACGGCCAACACCGCGGTTCCTGGTGTGTCCGCTGTGCCGTGCGTGTGATCATTGCTTGTACAGCCCTCTCGCAGTGTCCGGAGCAAGTATGGTGGGTCTGACACACCGGTGTCAATGTGTTCTTTTTTCCATTTCCAGGAGTGTATAAAAAACGGATAAACGAAAATTTTCAAATGAATCAGTATTGTCATTTTTTTATGTTTTGTATCTACACATGTGGCAAGTATAATGTGTAATCTATGGAGCACTACACGGATGAAAATGACATTGATCGCAGAAATACGGAAAACAATAATTATTACTACTTACAGCTGGTGCAATGAACGCCAGATTTTTGAATTTGCATGTCTTCATTGCAAAACAAATTTGGTTTACATTGACAAACGGTTCTCTGTCATCACAAAATTTCGGCAAAGCGCATGACAGAATGCTGTTGCAGGCAACAGAAGGTGTACGACTGATTGAATATTTATGCAGTCTTGTCTAGAAGCTTTGACGATGTACGTACAGTTTTGTAGCCGTTCTGCAAATCTCTCATCGACTGCCTGCAAAACTAAACGTCCAAACGCTGAACCACCGGAGTACATTTTGGAGGAATTACTTTAATATATCACGCTGGCAGACTATCCCCATTTTGAGAAGTCTGCGCGAGAATGGAAAAGGGTACAGACGACGAAATTCTACCGAGAACCTCGCGCTTACGAAAGAAAGTATTTTACTGGGTCGGCTGGGAACTTCTTCAATGCTAGCGACCATACGACTTATATTAGGATACCTGAACTTCTCAAACTCGATTTTCTCGATAATGGTTGAGGGTTTTGGCTTCCAGTTTACATATGTTGAAGTCCTAGCGGTGCCCTGCACTCCCTGTCAGCGTGAATCAAACCGGTGAGGAGAAGTTCGGTACGGTCGCCTTGCGAGACGTCCAGCTAGGGATGGGAGAAACCGTCCACAAGAATCCCCTAACTGGATAACTAACCACGATACCTTCCATCTAAAACACATAATAATAAATACGGCAAGAAAAGCGATAATGAGAATCTCTTCTGATGCCACAGGCAATGACAGTATCAGTATTGCCAAGATTAAGAAATGTTGCCGATTTCTTAGTACCTGTCGTAACTGACATATTTAATTTTTCTCTCGTGAACGGAATATACCCCACTGCATGGAAAAGAAGCATAATTCGACCCATCCCTAAGATAGAAAACCCGCAACTGCCTAGTGATTACCGACCAATTAGTATACTGCCTGATGTGACCAAACCACTTAAATATATTGTTCATGATCAAATCACTGAACATCTGCACAAATTGAACCTCTATGACAAATTTCAATCCGGGTTCTGTAAACACTACAGCACAAACACTGCTCCAATTAAAGTAACTGATCACCTGAAATATGCCATGAACAGCCGAAAAGCAAGAATATTGACGCTACTAGACTTCAGCAAAGCTCAGAAAAATGTAACAGCTTAATTTCTCAGATATTGCTATGAGATGGTTTGAAAGATACTTAAAAGATACACGGCAATCTGTTGTCTGTGTAAATGAAAAATCTTCCTGGCAACATGTATCCTGAGGAGTGCCACAAGGATCCGCTTTAGGGCCACTTTTGTTTTCTTTATATGTCAATGATATTTCGTCAGTTTTGTCCTCCTGTAAATATCATTTCTATGCCGACGACCTCCAGCTTTACCTAAGCGTCAGATCCGAAGATATAAACACTGCAATCGCTCAGATGAATGATGATCCGTCTTCAGTGGTAACATGGGCAAAAAACCTGGGGCTTAAACTAAATGCAAAAAACACACAAGTAATCGTAATCATCAGAAATTAATAAGTTCAGATTTCCGCGACGGCTGCCTCGTATTCTGCTCGACGGTATTCCAATATCATATCAGAAAACAGTTAAGAACTTGCAAGTAACTTTGGATGAGCATCTCAACTGGGTGGAAATTACAGTCGCAGTGTGCCGGAAGACGTCCGCTTGTCTCTATGTTCTCAAAAAGTTTCGGAACGTATTTCCACAGGACGTGAAACTACAGCTCGTGCAAGCACTCGTTCTACTGAACCTCCACTGTTGTGATGTAAATGTGCGTTACACCTGCAACATTCTCCGATATAGTTATGTATTAGTGCTTCATACTCCCAGCTAGGGTGGGCGGCCGGACAAATTGCGTGGCTACCACACTCTGTCTACTCCACCGGCTCCTCGTCGCGCAAGCACCCCAGTACCTTGCTTCAGAGATTAAGCACCTTTCATGCCATCATAATCGAAACACGAGGTCCCTTTTATTTGGTATCCTAACTGTGCCCACTCACAAAAAAAAAAAAAAAAAAACATTTGCAAACTCCTTCTCTGTTGCTGCTGCCCGCCTCTGGAACAAATTGCCCCTTACCTTGCGCAAAATTCAATCCCCTGCTCCTATTATCATCCTCATAACGTTTTCGGAAAAATTAATATACAAGATCGATCCTCCACTCTGTCAAATAGCAAAGCTAGTGTCTCCTATCTTGATCCTTTCTGTTCTTCCTCTTCATCTATCTCCATTAGCCACGCAATTTTCTTTTCCTTTATATTTCCTTAACTGTGTTTCATCAAATCCCTGTTCTTCTCCTTCCTTCACCGTCAGTCTCCTTCATACCCCCTGCTCTCCCTATCATAATGTCTAATTATAGCATTACTTATCATTTACGAATATAAACTGTATGTGTATGTATTTTTTCAAGTGTACCTTTGTAATTGTTTATTTCACTTTTTGTACCAGATGTAGTTTAACATGCCTACTAAAACATATGAAAGCAAAATAAGTAGGATGGCTGGTTAGATGTGAAAGAGGGCCTGATGGCCCTAATCTTGCCAGGTTAAATAAATCAATAAATAAATAAATATCTCTGTTCTGAGTATCTGGTACTTTCCGTATTTGTTTGGTATAAGTTATTTTTATTTTCATTAATAACCGAATAAAATACCGAAATATCAATTAGCCATAACAGCAGTGCTACAATTTTTCGTTTCTCAATAAACTTTTTTAAAGAAGGAAGGAGTAATTTTTACTTGCAAATTCTGCGTTGGTTTGAAATATACCGTTATTAAAGAAAATGAGAAAAGTGGGCAGTGTTATTTTAATAACAATGCCGACAAAACGAACAGTAAACATATGGCATAAGAATTGGTACAGCATTGCTGAGACAATGTCCCTGCTGCCGTGTGTGGTGGCTTGAGGTCTGCGTGTATGTGCAGCGTGCAACAATTACTTCCGCGTGTCTTCACGGTAGTTTCTCTGTCGTCGTCATTGGATATCCGTTGTATCGTAGTATGGCACCAACTGTAGTTTATGAATTTGCTTTTCAATGAAGTACAATGCTTTGTTTGCTTTTACAGATTAGTGACTTGTCTGCCATTTCTATGAAATAATAAAAGAGAAGGGAAATTATGGTAACTGTAATAAATTAAATACTTAACAGCAATAAAAACAGAAAGTATCTGATCTACTGCCTGTGTCTACGTAATATGCCTATATCTACTTTAAGTCCCCGAAAACGGGCAATATTTTTCAACCTCGGTTCTCGCGCTTTACCACTGACTACTCGTAATGCCCAAGCACTGGTATGATCCTTGATTAAAACATGATTTATGAGCAGAGTTTCAATAAATTACAACGAATAGGAGAATACTGGTGATTTTTTGTAGTATTCATCCACTTACTATGTTTCGAGAAAGGCGCCAAACGACGGGCGGACTAATTTTTCTTTTATTTGCCAACTTAATTTAGTATTTTAATTCTATTTTATGGCAATCATGTCATTTTGAATTTTGTATGTTATCGATGTGCATGTCAGAGACAGAGAGCAAGCTACTTTACTGTTAAACAATCTTTGGTCTCCTCGTGGCACAGTCTATGCCCTTGCGCAGTCTGATATATTCTTGGTTGAAGTGTGGTAGGTGATGGACGTATTCTATAGCGCTGCGTTAACTTGTGGCTGTTTTTGTTAGATGAAGAAAGATTTGGTGTAAGGGACAGCAAGGATGAATATGATGTTTATATTGGAAAGCGAAAGGAATGTAAGTTTTCAATAATGTAATTATTTTTTGAAGAGAAATAGTTTGAGATAAGACTGCAGCATTGCGCACGTAATTTGTAGAAATGATTGTTGGGAGCTAGTTAACTTTGTTCCCTTGCTCAGAGCTGAGGGAAAGGCCACCCCTTCCATGAGTCATGCATTAACATATTGATTCTGATAATGGTTCAAATAGCTCTGAGCGCTATGGGACTTATCTGAGGTCATCAGTCCCCTAGAACTTAAAACTACTTAAACCTAACTAACCTAAGGACATCATACACATCCATGCCCGAGGCAGGATTCGAACCTGCGACCGTAGCGGTCGCGCGGCTCCTAGAACCACTCGGCCACTACAGCCGGCGATTTTGATAGAAATTCTCTGTTAATATTGTACCCTTTTTAAATAATTGTTCACTTTTTTAAGCGTAGTATTGTTCAGATCTATATTATGTATGAAGATCACGCGAAGTTTTGCTCTGTCTATTGAACAGACAGTGTAATATCAGTAATTTTCCCCTCACAAACATTAATATACGCTCAGTAGTAAACGCCTGATGGCCTAAAGTTATCGAACAATTGTAAAAGAAATGAACCATCGCATAGCAGCGACAGAATCTATTATTCTTTATCTCTGCCGTTCTAGCGCGGTGCCTGTAAATCTCTATGTACATGTCTCGATTAATGATATAAAAAAGAATTCTGTTGTTTCAAGACAAATGAGGCATCGCTTCACCTTTTACTGTTAGTGTTCCATGAAAGGCGGACGCGGGCTTACTGCGTTCCGCAACGATATATTACATTTTATGTGAAAATATTCAGTAAATATGCCAACTGTTATTTTTCCAATCAGAAAACACCTAGTTTCTTGTAATTGATTACGAATAGACAGCATCAAGAGGACATTTTGACTGTTATGTATAAAGTATTTAACCACAATGGTCATCTATTGTAATTTAATATGAAAAGTTACATAGCATTAAAAAAAGTGTGTTAAGGATACGAGGTGCATTCAAGTTCTAAGGCCTCCGATTTTTTTTCTCCGGACTGGAAAGAGATAGAAACATGCGCATTGTTTTAAAATGAGGCCGCGTTCATTGTCAATACGTCCCAGAGATGGCAGCACCATACAGCAGACGGAATTTTACCGCCAGCGGCGAGAATGAGAACTGTTTTAAATACTTAAAATGGCGACGTTTTCCATACTTGAACAGCGTGCAATCATTCGTTTTCTGAATTTGCGTGGTGTGAAACCAATTGAAATTCATCGACAGTTGAAGGAGACATGTGGTGATGGAGTTATGGATGTGTCGAAAGCGCGTTTGTGGGTGCAACAGTTTAATGAAGGCAGAACATCGTGTGACAACAAACCGAAACAACCTCGGGCTCACACAAGCCGGTCTGACGACATGATCGAGAAAGTGGAGAGAATTGTTTTGGGGGATCGTCGAATGACTGTTGAACAGATCGCCTCCAGAGTTGGCATTTCTGTGGGTTCTGTGCACACAATCCTGCATGACGACCTGAAAATACGAAAAGTGTCATCCAGGTGGGTGCCACGAATGCTGACAGCCGACCACATGGCTGCCTGTGTGGCATGTTGCCGAGCAATGTTGACGCACAACGACAGCATGAATGGGACTTTCTTTTCGTCGGTTGTGACAATGGATGAGACGTGGATGCCATTTTTCAATCCAGAAACAAAGCGCCAGTCAGCTCAATGGAAGCACACAGATTCACCGCCACCAAAAAAATTTCGGGTAACCGCCAGTGCTGAAAAAATGATGGTGTCCGTGTTCTGGGACAGCGAGGGCGTAATCCTTACCCATTGCGTTCCAAAGGGCACTACGGTAACAGGTGCATCCTACGAAAATGTTTTGAAGAACAAATTCCTTCTTGCACTGCAACAAAAACGCCCGGGAAGGGCTGCGTGTGTGCTGTTTCACCAAGACAACGCACCCGCACATCGAGCTAACGTTACGCAACAGTTTCTTCGTGATAACAACTTTGAAGTGATTCCTCATGCTCCCGACTCAACTGACCTGGCTCCTAGTGACTTTTGGCTTTTTCCAACAATGAAAGACACTCTCCGTGGCCGCACATTCACCAGCCGTGCTGCTATTGCCTCAGCGATTTTCCAGTGGTCAAAACAGACTCCTAAAGAAGCCTTCGCCGCTGCCATGGAATCATGGCGTCAGCGTTGTGAAAAATGTGTACGTCTGAGGGGCGATTACGTCGAGAAGTAACGCCAGTTTCATTGATTTCGGGTGAGTAGTTAATTAGAAAAAAAATCGGAGGCCTTAGAACTTGAATGCACCTCGTAAATGTACTTATCTTAGTAAATTAACCTTGATAATTTCCATATCCTCATTTACTTGGATGTTAATTGTATTGTGTTAGTTCATTACCAGAAATTACGATCACGCTGATGGGCCGAACGCAGCTTGAGGCAGAAGGAACATTATCGTTTTCCTATTATTTCTGAATCAGCTCTTTTTTTTTAATTGTGTAGTGTTGCATTTCTTTTAAAGTCCTAAATCTTCTGGTCACTTAGTGTTGTTCTGGGTATGACTACATCGCGACTATAAAAATGCACAGAAATGATAATGTTTCTTCCGAACGATCTCAAATCAATCTGCTGCTCTTGTTCAAAATAATCCAAGCAGGTATTTAATGCTCAACGTATGTTATTATAATAGTGTAATCAATCCCCGATTCTGATGCCAAGTGGCCCACCAAAATATTCACTTTTTCGACATTTTTCAAAAAATATAAAATAACAATTATTTTTCTTTTCGCCACCCCAAGAGCAATGCTACAACAGGGTGTAAATTGTAAGTTGATAAACCAGAATAACTCGAAAAATAAGCTTCACACGAAAAAATGTGTAGAATCCGAAGTTGATTATTTTCGAGGGGGACATCTGCTGGTGCTACAATTAGCGCGCCACCCCAGCCCCCTAGGAGTGGGGCGGGAGACAACTTTAAAATTTCAAAGGGGAACCCCCATTTTTTATTGCAGAATTAGATTCTACATAAAAAGTTACATACATTTTGCCTTAAACATTTGTTTTGATTCTTGGTAGTTAGCGCTGTAATTCAAGAAAATTCATGTTCTCTTTTATGCGTGGAAAATCTTTACGGATAAAAAAAAACTTATTTACGTCGTAAATTTTGATTCGCTAAAACTAAAACTCTCCCACTCTCCCCATGGGTGGGATCTGAGAAAGTGGAATTAGATTTACAAATTTTGGCCCAAATACTGTATTAATTTTTTCCGCAGATTCGGATAAGCTTTGTTTGTTTCGTGGTCATGAGGCCACACAACTTTTAATTATCAAACCCAACCCTATGGGGAGAGAAGGGGAGTTTTGTTTTTAGCGAATCAAAATTTTCGAAGTGAATAAGTATTTTTTATTTATCCGTAACAATTTTCCACGCAAAAATGAGACCATGGATTTTCTTGAATTACAGCGCCAACTACCAAGAAGCAAAGCAAATGTTTAAGACAAAATGTACGTAGTTTTTTATGTACAATCTGATTATGCAATGAAAAATGGCGGTTCTCATTCGAAATTTTAAAGTTGCCTCCCACCCCACTCCCACGGGGCTGGGGTGACGGGCTAATTTTAGCACCAGCAGATGTCCCTCTCGAAAATAATCAGCTTTGGATTCTACATATTTTTTCGTGTGAAGCTTATTTTTCTACTTATTCTGCTTTGTCAACTTAAAATTTACACCCAGTACATTCTAAAATCGTTGTCTTGGAATATCATTTCGTAGAAATAGTTACTCCGCCCATCCCAGTGTTTACATTTTGCATTATCACACGTGGTGAGCAAAAGTGGGAAATTTAATTTAGAAATAGAATCCTATTTTAGCAACCGCTTGCCTCCTGTTTGCTGTTGTGCTTTCGACAAATCTGCAACACTTTTGTCCCAGTTCAGACGTAAGTGGAAATTTTGGTTAGGGATAAATAATTGTTTTACTTTAGTTGCGCATTTAATATAAAGGCGAGTTGCATTCAGATCAGTTACACTTCAGTTCGAATTAGGTTGTGTTTAGTCAAAGATTAGCGTACGAGTTTAAGTTGGGTAACAGTTTGTGGGGACATACACTATTGGCCATTAAAATTGCTACACCAAGAAGAAATGCAGATGATAAACGGGTATTCATTGGACAAATATATTATACTACAACTGACATGTGATTACATTTTCACGCAATTTGGATGCATAGATCCTGAGAAATCAGTACCCAGAACAACCACCTCTGGCCGTAATAACGGCCTTGATACGCCTGGGCATTTAGTGAAACAGAATTCGGATGGCGTGTACAGGTACAGCTAGCTGCCCATTCAGCTTCAACACGATACCACAGTTCATCAAGAATAGTGACTGGCGTATTGTGACGAGCCAGTAGCTCGGCCACCATTGACCAGACGTTTTCAATTGGTGAGAGACCTGGAGAATGTGCTCGCCAGGGCAGCAGTCGAACATTTACTGTGGCCAGAAAGGCCCGTACAGGACCTGCAACATGCGGTCGTGCATTATCCTGATGAAATGTAGGGTTTCGCAGGGATGGAAAGAAGGGTAGAGCCACGGGTCGTAACACATCTGAAATGTAACGTCCACTGTTCAAAGTGCTGTCAATGCGAACAAGAGGTGACCGAGACGTGTAACCAATGGCACCCCATACCATCACGCCAGTATGACGATGACGAATACACGCATCCAATGTGCGTTCACTGCGATGTCGCCAAACACGGATGCGACCGTCATGATGCTGTAAACAGAACCTGGATTCATCCAAAAAAATGACGTTTTGCCGTTCGTGCACCCAGGTTCGTCGTTGAGTACACCAACGCAGGCACTCCTGTCCTGTGATGCAGCGTCGAGGGTAACCGCAGCCGTCTCCGAGCTGATAGTGCATGCTGCTCCAAACGTCGTCGAACTGTTCGTGCAGATGGTTGTTGTCTTGCAAACGTCCCCATCTGTTGACTCAGGGATCGAGATGTGGCTGCACGATCCGTTACAGCCATGTGGATAAGATGCCTCTCATCTCGACTGCTAGTGATACGAGGACGTTGGGCTCCAGCACGGCGTTCCGTATTACCCTCCTGAACCCACTGATTCCATATTCTGGTAACAGTCATTGGATCTCGACCAACGCGAGCAGCAATGTCGTGATACGATAAACCGCAATCGCGATGTGCTACAATCCGACCTTTATCAAAGTCGGAAACGTGAAGATACGCATTTCTAATCCCTACACGAGGCATCACAACAACGTTTCCCCTGGCAACGCCGGTCAGCTGCTGTTTGTGTATGAGAAATCGGTTGGAAACTTTCCTCGTATCAGCAGGTTGTAGGTGTCGCCACCGGCGCCAACCTTGTGTGAATGCTCTGAAAAGCTAATCATTTGCATATCACAGCTTCTTCTTGCTGTCGGTTAGATTTCGCGTCTGTATCACGTCATCTTCGTGGTGTAGCAATTTTAATGGCCAGTAGTGTAGGGTTTGTAATACATACTCTTTTATAGAGTGGGGGATATAGTTGGCATAAATTCCGTACAGAAACAAAATGTAATGGGTAGTTTACACTAAGTATCTGGAAACTGAGGGAGTCATTTTTGAGCCTTTGTTCGATTTCTTTTAGTACAGGAAATAATAGGAATAAAAATAACGAAAATAGGTTATTTCAGATGTCGGTTATTTTGAGCGCTGTTAAGTCAGGTTAAAGTGGCATGGAGAAAAAACCGGTTGTTTCAGCGATAACCGTCAACCCTACTTGCAGTCCCCATCTTACCTGGGCATCTGTTCTCGCGCTGGAGTTGTACACTTGACACGTCAGCTGTGGGATACATCCCAAGTCGGTGCGAGGCGCGTACAGTGCGGTGCTGTCACGTCGGGACGAGATCGCCCGTGAAAGGGAAATGGGTACAGCCGCCTTACCAGAGACCGGGGCAGGCAGAAGTGGAGGGACGGGTTCTTGCAGGGAGTTGCCGGCTGCGGCCTTCACGGGGAATGCGCCGGCCGGGGGGCCGTTTCCCTCTGCAGGAAGAAAAGAGGCGGGACTGCAGCAGGCAGCGCTCATTAACGGTGCACGCAGACGCGCTCTGATGGGCACCGAGCTGCTTCCACTGCGAGGTCACTCGCTTCACAGCCGCCGCCGAACCACCACTGCGGTACACTCACATCACCTGCACTCCGCGAGCCGCTTCCCGGCGTGTGGCGGAGGGCACTTCTGCCGCCACTGTCTATCGCCCGCTTCCTCGTTTCATTAGGGACTGGCGTGTATTATAGCCGTATTTACGCTGCACGCACCACGGACACTTGTGAATGTTGAGCAATCGGTACCCCGGAGCACATCGTCTGCTTTGTAACTCCTCGTCGCCAGTTTTGTAAAGACCTCTTCGCTACTGCTGTGGAAGTCGAATTGCCGCTGTTCTTACGGTAGACCGAGCTTGTGAGTTCGTGAAACGGCTTCTGGTGCAATACACCGCTAAGACAATTCTTCCTGCCACTATTACACGGGGTGTTACAAAAAGGTACGGCCAAGCTTTCAGGAAACATGCCTCACATACAACGAAAGAAACTATGTTATGTGGACATGTGTCCCGAAACGCTTACTTTCCAGGTTAGAGCTCATTTTATTACTTCTCTTCAAATCACATTAATCATGGAATGGAAACACACAGCAACAGAACGTACCAGCGTGACTTCAAACACTTTGTTACAGGAAATGTCCAAAATGTCCTCCGTTAGCGACGGTACATGCATCCACCCTCCGTCGCATGGAATCCCTGATGCGCTGATGCAGCCCTGGAGAATGGCGTATTGTATCACAGCCGTCCACAATACGAGCACGAAGAGTCTCTACATTTGGTACCGGGGTTGCGTAGACAAGAGCTCTCAAATGCCCCCATAAATCAAAGTCAAGAGGGTTGAGGTCAGGAGAGCGTGGAGGCCATGGAGTTGGTCCGCCTCTACCAATCCATCGCTCACCGAATCTGTTGTTGAGAAGCGTACGAACACTTCGACTGAAATGTGCAGGAGCTCCATCGTGCATGAACCACATGTTGTGTCGTACTTGTAAAGGCACATGTTCTAGCAACGCAGGTAGAGTATCCCGTATGAAATCATGATAACGCGCTCCATTGAGCGTAGGTGGAAGAACATGGGGCCCAATCGAGACATCACCAACAATGCCTGCCCAAACGTTCACAGAAAATCTGTGTTGATGACGTGATTGCACAATTGCGTGCGGATTCTCGTCAGCCCACACATGTTGATTGTAAAAATTTACAATTTGATCACTTTGGAATAAAGCCTCATCCGTAAAGAGAACATGTGCACTGAAATGAGGACTCACACATTGTTGGACGAACCATTCGCAGAAGTGTACCCGTGGAGGCCAATCAGCTGCTGATAGTGCCTGCACACGCTGTGCATGGTACGGAAACAACTGGTTCTCCCGTAGCACACTCCATACAGTGACGTGGTCAACGTTACCTTGTACACCAGCAACTTCTCTGACGCTGACGTTAGGGTTATCGTCAACTGCACGAAGAATTGCCTCGTCCATTGCAGGTGTCCTCGTCTTTCTAGGTCTTCCCCAGTCGCGAGTCATAAGCTCGAATGTTCCGTGCTCCCTAAGACGCCGATCAATTGCTTCGAACGTCTTCCTGTCGGGACACCTTCGTTCTGGAAATCTGTCTCGATACAAACGTACCGCGCCACGGCTATTGCCCCGTGCTAATCCATACATCAAATGGGCATCTGCCAACTCCTCATTTGTAAGCATTGCACTGACTGTAAAACCACGTTCGTGATGAACACTAACCTGTTGATGCTACGTACTGATGTGCTTGATGCTAGTACTGTAGAGCAATGAGTCGCATGTCAACACAAGCACCGAAGTCAACATTACCTTCCTTCAATTGGGCCAACTGGCGGTGAATCGAGGAAGTACAGTACATACTGACGAAACTAAAATGAGCTCTAACATGGAAATTACGCGTTTCCGGACACATGTCCACATAACATCTTTTCTTTATTTGTGAGTGAGGAATGTTTCCTGAAAGTTTGGCCGTACCTTTTTGTAACACCCTGTATAGCTATGCCCCAGGGTCGGGTAACAGGACAGGAGAACAAAGATTCTACAACACTCCAGCAAATTAGTAACAAACTCACACAAATGAGTTTGTAACGTTCTTTTTAAATGTAAAAAGCTTTATGATTACATTAAATGAATGTCTAAACTGTGGAATGGATACAAAACTCGGGTTTTCGTGTAGCGTGTTGTAACTGCAAGTGGTGTGCTTAGTCTGTGTTACTGTTAGCAAAATTTTATACGAACTGATTGAGCAATGCAACTCCCAATACCAATAAAAAAATACAGTCCCTTAGGCACTGAATCCTCTGGCCCTGTTCAAGATTGATAACTTTGGTCCCTGTGCACATAACAAACAAATTAAATTGTCTTACCTCTAAAGCAGCAACGGAGTAACGCGATATATTCTGGTCTCTCACAAAAAATGTAGCCGAGCAGTCTAAGGCGCTGCACTCATGGACTGTGCGGCTGATCCCGGCGGAGGTTCGAGTCATCCCTCGGGCATGGGTGTGTGTGTTTGTCCTTAGGATAATTTAGGTTAATTAGTGTGTAAGCGTAGGGACTGATGACCTTAGCAGTTAAGTCCCATAGGATTTCACACACATTTGAACATGTTTTTTCAACAAAAAATGTAAATATGCTAGTTACAGGCTCAGTGATGTGTAATGCTGGCTACAATACTTTGAAATGCACATAAAACTGTTTTTGCTGATAAATCAAAACATTTATGAAAATCCAACTTCTTTGAAAAACATATGACCTGGGCATGGAGGCGGTACTGTTTATGGTGAATTACTAATACTGATTTCTCTCTTTTATTTTTTTACGTTACTCACAATTGATTCACAAACAATAAGACTTAAACAGCAAGTATTATCTACATTAACTCAACATAAATGCAAATAATCAAATTACACATAGCTGTGTAAACAAATCTTAAAACATTAAAAAAGTGAAATATCTAACTAGCCTTTTAATCAAAACAGTTTACGTACATTCTGGGGTTACTGAGCAATTACAAATTATTAGCCAACTCATCTGTACTAACACGCTGGCAAAAACAAAAATCATAATTATTTAACATCTTTACCTTGCTAACATGAGGACTTGTGCTTCGAAGTTCAACAATATTGTTGTTGTTGTTGTTGTGGTCTTCAGTCCTGAGACTGGTTTGATGCAGCTCTCCATGCTACTCTATCCTGTGTAAGCTTCTTCATCTCCCAATACCTACTGCAACCTACATCCTTCTGAATCTGCTTAGTGTATTCATTTCTTGGTCTCCCTATACGATTTTTACCCTCCACGCTGCCCTCCAATGCTAAATTTGTGATCCCTTGATGCCTCAAATCATGTCCTACCAACCGATCCCTTCTTCTACTCAAGTTGTGCCACAAACTTCTCTTCTCCCCAATCCTATTCAATACTTCTTCAATAGTTATGTGATCTACCCACCGTATCTTCAGCATTCTTCTGTAGCACCACATTTCGAAAGCTTCTATTCTCTTCTTGTCCAAACCATTTATGTCCATGTTTCACTTCCATACATGGCTACACTCCATACAAATACTTTCAGAAACGACTTCTTGACACTTAAATCTATACTCGATGTTAACAAATTTCTCTTCTTCAGAAACGATTTCCTTGCCATTGCCAGTCTACATTTTATATGCTCTCTACTTCGACCATCATCAGTTATTTTACTCCCTAAATAGCAAAACTCCTTTACTACTTTGTCTCATTTCCTAATCTAATTCCCTCAGCATCACCCGATTTAATTTGACTGCATTCCATTATCCTTGTTTTGCTTTTGTTGATGTTCATCTTATATCCTCCTTTCAAGACACTGTCCATTCCGTTCAACTGCTCTTCCAAGTCTTTTGCTGTCTCTGACAGAATTACAATGTCATCGGCGAACCTCAAAGTTTTTACTTCTTCTCCATGAATTTTAATGCCTACTCCGAATTTTTCTTTTGTTTCCTTTACTGCTTGCTCAATATACAGATTGAATAACATCGGGGAGAGGCTACAACCCTGTCTCACTCCTTTCCAAACCACTGCTTCCATTTCATCCCCCCCGACTCTTACAACTGCCATCTGGTTTCTGTACAAATTGTAAATAGCCTTTCGCTCCCTGTATTTTACCCCTGCCACCTTCAGAATTTGAAAGAGAGTATTCCAATTAACATTCTCAAAAGCTTTCTCTAAGTCTACAAATGCTAGAAACGTAGGTTTCCCTTTTCTTAACCTTTCTTCTAAGATAAGTCGTAAGGTTAGCATTGCCTCACGTGTTCCAACATTTCTACGGAATCCAAACTGATCTTCCCCGAGGTCCGCTTCTACCAGTTTTTCCATTCGTCTGTAAAGAATTCGCGTTAGTATTTTGCAGCTGTGACTTATTAAACTGATAGTTCGGTAATTTTCACATCTGTCAACACCTGCTTTCTTTGGTATTGGAATTATTATATTCGTCTTGAAGTCTGAGGGTATTTCGCCTGACTCATACATCTTGCTCACCAGATGGTAGCGTTTTGTCATGTCTGGCTCTCCAAAGGCCATCAGTAGTTCTAATGGAATGTTGTCTACTCCCGGGGCCTTGTTTCGACTTAGGTCTTTCAGTGCTCTGTCAAACCCTTCACGCAGTATCTTATCTCCCATTTCGTCTTCATCTACATCCTCTTCCATTTCCATAATACTGTCCTCAAGTACTTCGCCCTTGTATAAACCCTCTATATACTCCTTTCACCTTTCTGCCTTCCCTTCTTTGCTTAGAACTGGGTTGCCATCTGAGCTCTTGATTTCATACAAGTGGTTCTCTTCTCTCCAAAGGTCTCTTTAATTTTCCTGTAGGCAGTATCTATCTTACCCCTAGTGAGACAAGCCTCTACATCTTTACATTTGTCCTCTAGCCATTCCTGCTTAGCCATTTTGCACTTCCTGTCGATTTCATTTTTGAGACGTTTGTATTCCTTTTTGCCTGCTTCATTTACTGCATTTTTATATTTTCTCCTTTCATCAATTAAATTCAATATTTCTTCTGTTACCCAAGGATTTCTATTAGCCCTCGTCTTTTTACCTACTTGATCCTCTGCTGCCTTCACTACACAATATTGAGATACCTAAATTAATCTAACACTTGGCGGCTTCGCACAGTACACCACAAAAACTGCCTACTCCACCGTCTTTCTCTCACACACAGCTACCTACAATTGAGCGCCAAGTGCTCTCTTACTCCAACACTATAATAATCTCAGACCAGAAGCAGTATCTCCGGGTCTGCGATATAAAGCCTATCAAAGACATACATCGTTTATAGCACCATATTCGGGTGGACATAAAAATGTGCCCCTGTAGACTCCTTTCAAGTTAAAAGGTTTACTTATCTTTGTCACTAGTTATATTTAGAGGTCTGCAGCACTGCATATAATGTAACACAACAAAAGGCCCTCAATGACTAAATGCGAATAATCGTAGGTACACTTCTCAGTATATGTTGTTGTTGTGGTCTTCAGTCCTGAGACTGGTTTGATGCAGCTCTCCATGCTACTCTATCCTGTGCAAGCTTCTTCATCTCCCAGTACAGTATATAGCAAATGCAATTTACAGCCACTGTCTGTTCACTTCTAAGAGTCAACTGAACGACGTTCCCTGACAGCCCTGGACAAAGATCTATGACCAGGTGGGCGAGAGCTGCTCTTCTAGCTTCCGAGTAGGCTTCTCTCCGTTGTCGTCCGATCATTGGCGGTAGTACTCGGCCGGCAATTGGCCGAGGCGAAGTCGATACCTTCATCATCAGCGCCGCTCGTGGCGAATCTCTATGGCACTGGTACCAGCTCACATCTTTGCGGCTGTGGTGCTTTTGCCCTCGCTGTCTTTTGTAAGTCTGGGACTATGCCGCTACACAGCAGATTACAGGCCAGGACAGGGACGCATTTCTACATCTACATCTGCATGGATACTCTGCAAATCACATTGAAGTGCCTGGCAGAGGGTTCATTGAACCACCTTCACATCTCTATTATTCCAACCTCGTATAGCGCGCGGAAAGAATGAACACCTATATCTTTCCGTACGAGCTCTGATTTCCCTTATTTTATCGTGGCGATCGTTCCTCCCTATGTTGGTCGGTGTCAACAAAATATTTTCGCATTCGGAGGAGAAAGTTGGTGGTTGGAATTTCGTGAGAAGGTTCCGTCGCAACGAGAAACGCCTTTCTTTTAATGATGTCCAGCCCAAATCCTGTATCATTTCTGTGACACTCTCTCCCAAATTTCGCGATGATACAAAACGTGCTGCCTTTGAACTTTTTCGATGTACTCTGTCAGTCCTACCTGGTAAGGGTCTCACACCGCGCAGCATTATTCTAAAAGAGGAAGGACAAGCGTAGTGTAGGCAGTCTTCTTAGTAGGTCTGTTACATTTTCTAAGCGTCCTGCCAATAAAACGCAGTCTTTTGTTAGCCTTCCCCACAACATTTGTAAAAATGGCTCTGAGCACTATGGGACTCAACATTTGAGGTCCTCAGTCCCCAAGACTTGGAACTGCTTAAACCTAACTAACCTAAGGACATCACACACTTCCATGCCCGAGGCAGGATTCGAACCTGCGACCGTAGCAGCAGCGTGGTTCCAGACTGAAGCGCCTAGAACCTCTCGGCCACAACGGCCGGCCAACATTTGTAGATACAACAGTCTATAACGTAATGAGGAATGAGGAGTTGTGGCGTAAGCTGAACTCCCACACACTTAAAACAATGAACTGCAAGCGTAAATGATTGAAAGACAATCAAGAAGAGGCCTTACATCGTGATAGCGAGACTCACCACGGCAGAACACCCACCTACGACCTGGAAAGAGTGAGGAGATGAGCCTCGGGGAGGACAAGGAAGAATTTCCTGAAACCCTGGCGGTCATCTTCCAATCGCCGCACCTTTTATGGCTCAGCAGCACAGTCCCTACGAATCCTGATTTGCCCCCAACGCGCCGGGGGCCAATCATCCAGACAAATCTACATCTACATCTACATTTACATGACTACTCTGCAGTTCACATTTAAGTGCTTGGCAGAGGGTTCTTCGAACCACAACCATACTATCTCTCTACCATTCAACTCCCGAACAGCGCGCGGGAAAAACGAACACCTAAACCTTTCTGTTCGAGCTCTGATTTCCCTTATTTTATTTTGATGATCATTCCTACCTATGTAGGTTGGGCTCAACAAAATATTTTGGCATTCGGAAGAGAAAGTTGGTGACTGAAATTTCGTAAATAGATCTCGCCGCGACGAAAAACGTCTTTGCTTTAATGACTTCCATCCCAACTAGCGTATCATATCTGCCACACTCTCTCCCCTATTACGTGATAATACAAAACGAGCTGCCCTTTTTTGCACCCTTTCGACGTCCTCCGTCAATCCCACCTGGTAAGGATCCCATACCGCGCAGCAATATTCTAACAGAGGACGAACGAGTGTAGTGTCAGCTGTCTCTTTTGTGGACTTGTTGCATCTTCTAAGTGTCCTGCCAATGAAACGCAAACTTTGGCTCACCTTCCCCACAATATTATCTATGTGGTCTTTCCAACTGAAGTTGTTCGTAATTTTAACACCCAGGTACTTAGTTGAATTGACAGCGTTGAGAATTGTACTATTTATCGAGTAATCGAATTCCAACGGATTTCTTTTGGAACTCATGTGGATCACCTCACACTTTTCGTTATTTAGCGTCAACTGCCATCTGCCACACCATACAGCAATCTTTTCTAAATCGCTTTGCAACTGATACTAGTCTTCGGATGACCTTACTAGACGGTAAATTACAGCATCATCTGCGAACAACCTAAGAGAACTGCTCAGATGTCACCCAGGTCATTTATATAGATCAGGAACAGCAGAGGTCCCAGGACGCTTCCCTGGGGAACACCTGATATCACTTCAGTCTTACTCGACGATTTGCCGTCTATTACTACGAACTTTCACCTTCCTGACAGGAAATCACGAATCCAGTCGCACAACTGAGACGATACCCCATAGGCCTGCAGCTTGATTAGAAGTCGTTTGTGAGGAACGGTGTCAAAAGCTTTCCGGAAATCTAGAAATACGGAATCAACTTGAGATCCCCTGTCGATAGCGGCCGTTACTTCATGCGAATAAAGAGCTAGCTGCGTTGCACAAGAACGATGTTTTCTGAAACCATGCTGATTACGTATCAATAGATCGTTCCCTTCGAGGTGATTCATAATGTTTGAATACAGTATATGCTCCAAAAGCCTACTGCAAACCGACGTCAATGATATAGGTCTGTAGTTCGATGGATTACTCCTACTACCCTTTTTAAACACTGGTGCGATCTGCGCCATTTTCCAATCTGCAGGTACAGATCTATCGGTGAGCGAGCGGTTGTATATGATTGCTAAGTAGGGAGCTATTGATGCATTTAGCTTTGTTCTAATACCAAGTACAGTATTGTGGTGTAGTGCTATGTAGTATAGTGTTATAGCAGTGTAGTCCAGAATTATAAATTACAAATTTTGTGACCTACTGACGCCACACACCAGTAGTGCGTGTCTTCTGGATTCCGGATGAACAGATATCTGTGCGCGAGATGACCTAATAGTAGCATGGAAAATTTTTGTAGTTATTATTATTTCTTTGTTTCAGTGGAGTTGTTGTATGAAGATTCCTCCCCATCCTCGTAAATAGCATAGTAGTTATTACTAAAACAAATAACATGTGCTATCTATCAGTGGTAGGGTTTGCATATTATTTTTAACCAATAAGATCATTATGAAGTTAACGTACAAAAATCCAGCACAAATGGATAAAAACTGTGACGCGATCGAATAACCTATTTATTTTCACGTAATCTACCATATCACTACTGAGAAGTTGACAACATTACTGTATATACAATTTACGCTACTGACACGGTAGCTCAGCGTTCTGCCGGCACGGTAGCTCAGCGTGTTCGGTCAGAGGGCTAGCTGTCCTCAGTAATAAAAAAGTCGAGTTAATGGATCAACGACGAACTGAAGCGGGTGTCTTTCGAAGTCCGCCCAGAGCAGATACAACGAACTAAAACGAACAAAAATGAGATTACAAAAAAAGGCGTGTTCGGTCAGTGGGTTTAGCTACCCTCCGCAATAAAAAAAACTGAGTGAACGGATCAACGAATAACCTGAACGAGTGTCATCGGACGTACGCCACGAACAAATTCAACGAACAACATAGAAAAAAGTAAGATCAACAAAAAAAAGGGCTAGAGCACTGGTCCGCCGGCACGGTAGACCAGCGTGTTCCGTCAGAGAGTGGGTTGGCCTCTATAATAAAAAACTGAGCGGAAGGATCAACAAACGAACTTTCACGGATGTCATCTGACGTCCGCAACGACCAAAATCCAACAATCAACAACGAGCAAAATTGAAGAAAAAAAAAAAAAAAAGAAAGAAAAGTGGTCATCCCACAGGATGGTTTTCTCCGCTCAGGGACTGCGTGTTCTGTTGTACTAAGGTTAGGGGTTCGGTTGTTTGGGGAAGGAGGCCAGACAGCGAGGTCATCGGCCTCATCGGATTAGAGAAGGATGAGGAAGGAAGTCGACCGTGCCCTTTTAGAGGAACCATCCCGGCATTTGCCTGGAGGGATTTAGGGAAATCACGGAAAACCTAAATCAGGATGGCCGGACGCGGGATTGAACCGTCGTCCTCCCGAATGCGAGTCCAGTGTCCAACTACTGCGCCACCTCGCTTCTGTTGTCCTAATCAGCAACATTTCATCCCCATCGACGCGCAAGTCGCCGAAGTGGCGTCAAATCGAAAGACTTGCACCCGGCGAACGGTCTACCCGACGGGAGGCCCTAGTCACACGACATTTACATTTTACTGCCTCACAATAGAAATTAAGCATCCACAAGGGTGGGGGGGGGGGGAGGGGAGGAAATAATATGAGAGGATATGTCATGTAATTTCTGTGATCACAAAATCGAGTCAAACTTACGAAGGACTTGAATCTAATTGTTAGTATCGTGTTGCATTTCTTCTGGCCTCATTCCGAACACTCATACAGTATGGAATGATGTCATGAACCCGTTGTATCCTATCCTGCGGGAAGTTGAACCACAACTGTTGTAAGTGGTCCTTGATATCCTGAATACTTACACTGGGACAGACGGAACGTCAGAGATGGTCCCATAGATGCGTTACCAGTGATAGATCTGGGAATCTTGCTGCTCGTTGCAGTACCTCAGCATCACGCGGACAGCTCATAGAGACGCGTGCCATACCTCAGTGAACGTCCTGTTTCAAAATGGCTTCACGATTCCGTCACATGAGAGGTAACAAATGAACACACAGAATGTCCCTGAGGTACTGCTGTACCGTCAAAGTACCTCCTGCCACTACCAGCCGTGAGATGAAGTCATGGCAGTCGAGATGAGAGGCATCTTATCCGCATGGCTGTAACGGATCGTGCAGCCAAGTCTCGATCCCTGATTCAACAGATGGGGACGTTTGAAAGACAACAACCATCTGCACGAAAAGTTCGATGACGTTTGCAGCATCATGGACTATCAGCTCGGAGACCATGGCTGCGGTTACCCTTGACGCTGCATCACAGACAGGAGTGCCTGCGATGGTGTACTCAACGACGAACCCGTGTGCACGAATGGCAAAACGTCATTTTTTCGGATGAATCCAGGTTTTGTTTACAGCATCATGATGGTCGCTTCCGTGTTTGGCGATATCGCGGTGAACGCACATTGGAAGCGTGTATTCGCCATCGCAATACTGGCGTATCACCCGGCGTGATGGAATGGGGTGCCATTGGTTATACGTCTCGGTCACCTCTTGTTCGCATTAACGGCACTTTGAACAGTGGACGTTACATTTCAGATGTGTTGCGGCCCGTGTCTCTACCCTTCATTCGATCCCTGCGAAACCCTACATTTCAACAGGATAATGCAAGACCGCGTGATGCAGGTCCTGTACGGGCCTTTCTGGATACAGAAAAGGTTCGACTGCTGCCCTGGCTAATACATTCTCCAGATCTCTCACCAACTGAACACTTCTGGTCAATGGTGGCCGAGCAACTGGCTCGTCACAATACCTCAGTCACTACTCTTGATGAACTGTGGTAACGTGTTGAAGCTGCATGGGCAACTGTACCTGTACACGCCATCAAAGCTCTGTTTGACTCAGTGGCCAGGCATATCAAGGCCGTTATTACGGCCAGAGGTGGTTGTTCTGGGCACTGATTTCTCAGGATCTATGCACCCAAACTGCGTGAAAATGTAATCACATGTCAGTTCTAGTATAATATATTTGTCCAGTGAATACCCCTTTATCATCTGCATTTATCCTTGGTGTAGCAATTTTAATGGCCAGTAGTGTACGTGCTTTGTGCACAATACGCCGATCCTCCCCTATAGTGGTCAGGCGTAGTCGACTGGAACATTGACTACAAGTACGGGGTGTTCAAAAAGTCTTTCCGCAGTGCCGTATGATTGTTGGCCGCGCGTGCCGTATGGCGCAGTCGATAACCGAAATGAAACTCAGTGAAATACAAGTTATTAATTTATTGAATATTCATTTTTACTTACAAATTTTCACATCAAATGTTGAAAGTGACCCCCCCCCCCCCCCCTGTTGTTGAACACACAATTCAATTCGTTTAATCATGTTTCCAAACACAAGCTGTAACATTTTTTCTGTAACAGAAGCAGTGAAAGTGGATACTGCAGTTTTCAGTTCATCGGTGGATTTTGGACGGTTTTTATAGACCATCATTATTTAAAATCTATATAGATATTAGCCTTAGAACATGGTCTCGTAAATGTAATAGTATGGGATTAGAAATAAGAGATGGAGTTTACCTACATCATTTATTATTTGCTGATGATCAAGTAGTCGTAGTAGCACAAGATGGGGAGGATGCTAACTATATGTGCAATCAACTAGCAGTAGCATACAAAACTTGGGGTTTGAAGATTAATTACCAAAAAACAGAATACTTGACTAATGATTCAGATGAGCTATACATTGAAGGAAAGAAAATCAAAAAGATAAACACTTTCTGTTATTTGGGATCCATTTTAGAAATCGAGGGAAAATCAGAGTCAGAAATCAATAAAAGAATTAGTAGCGGACGGAGGGTCATTGGGATGCTTAACTCAGTCTTATGGAGCAGGAAAGTAATGAGCAGAACTAAAAAATTAATATACAAATCCATATTAGAGAGCGTGGTTCTGTATGGAACGGAGACCTGGACAATTAACATGAAGCACATTAAAAAATTACAAGCTCTAGACATGGACTTTTGGAGAAGATCGGCAAGAATCTCCAGGAAAGAAAAGATAAGGAACACCGAAATAATAAGGAGAATGGAAATAATAGAAAGAATATATGACGTAATGGATAGGAAGAAATTACAGTGGTACGAGCATGTACGACGAATGGAGGAAGTCAGAATACCAAAATTGATACTGGAGTGGGAAGAAGAAGAGGACGACCTATGACCAACTGGCTCCAAAATGTACAGCACACAATGAGGAGAATGGGCGCAGATGAAGAGGACACGCAAGATCGAAACACCTGGAGAAATATTTTGAGAGTACAGTTTAAGAACGTTTATTGTTTGTATTGTAATTTCCAAGTAAATTATTATGTTGGAGACAAGCCTCTGTAACGAGGAAAAGCTCAAAAATAATAAATTTTATAGACAGTTGCTTTGGTTGCACCGCAGAAGAAAAAGTCAGGTGGTGTTAGGTCAGGCGATCGTGGAGGCCAAAGTCCCTGTGAAATTATGCGATTACCAAAAACATCAGCAAGCAGTTGCATTGAAACACGAGCTGTATGCGCGGTTGAACCATCTTCAGTATTTCACTTAACACAAGTTCTCCTATGAATAGGTGTGCGTTTATTGTTTCGTTGAAAAATATGGGACTACAATCCGACGTCTAGAAATTGCAATCCAAACTCCTATTTTCACAGAATGAAGTGGTTCCTCATGAATACACAATGGATTTGCAGTACTCCACATACGAGAATTTTGCTAGTTCATGTGCCCGGATACATGAAACCACGCCTCATCCGTGAAAAACGTTTCATTAAGAACACCCCTTCCATTTTGTTGAAAGAAATTTTTGAACCATTGACAATAATGCAGTCTCTTGCCATGATCAGCATTTTTCAGTTCTTGCACGACTGTCACTTTGTATGGGAAAAGTTCTAATTTTTTCCTTACAGCTGTGTGGGCCGTTCCGACACTAACATCGATTTCCTGGGCGAGTTTTCTTACTGACTTGTTCGGACTAATGGATATTTTATCGGAAATATCGAGTAGTTTATCCTCAGACAAAACGCTAGGACGACCACTTGTAGGTGCATCTCTCACGGAATCCGTACTTCGAAATTTGTTAATCGAATCTCGCACAGTATTGCGATATGGGAGTGTTGTCTCTGGGAAAACTGAATTAAATGTTTGATGAACTGAAACTGTCTATTTACCGCCGGCTTTGAACACTTGTTCGAATAAAAACACACGTTCTTCAATGGTTAGTATTTTAACAATGAAAGAAACGAACCAAACGAACAGAGGAACTAAACTTAAATATTCACGTCAACACGTAACGACACACAGCAACAATACTACTGACGCTGGCTGAGATAAAAGAAACAGTGGAATGTTGGGAGAGTAGGCTTGAAGGGAAGTAACCTAGGCAGGCGAACAATCATACAGCACCCGCGGTTATCAATCATATGGCACTGCGGAGAGACTTTTTCAATACCCCGTATATCCGCCCTTACGTTCGCATGCCGTCCAACTCCGGGCCTCTGTCGCATCCGAATGCCCGACAAATCTGATTACTGTCCGATTCGGTTAGCTGGCCCGTATGAAACTCGGCCAGGCGCTGCTAACGCTGTAGCACACGAGTGAGTGGCCTCTCCGTCTCTTTCAAACCGATCACTCAACATCTGACGCTGTTCGGAGGCCTTATACAGGGTGAGTCACCTAACGTTACCGCTGGATATGTTTCGTAAACCACATCAAATACTGACAAACCGATTCCACAGACCGAACGTGAGGAGAGGCGCTAGTGTAATTCCTTAATACAAACCATACAAAATTGCACGGAAGTATGTTCAAATGGCTCTGAGCACTTTGGGACTCAACTGCTGTGGTCATCAGTCCCCTAGGACTTAGAACTACTTAAACCTAACTAACCTAAGGACATCACACACACCCATGCTCGAGGCAGGATTCGAACCTGCGACCGTAGCAACAGCGCGGCTCCGGACTGGAGCGCCTAGAACCGCACGGCCAACGCGGCCGGCACGGAAGTATGTTTTTTAACAGAAACCTACGTTTTTTTTTAAATGGAACCACGTTAGTTTTGTTAGCCCATCTGAACATATAAACAAACACGTAATCAGTGCCGTTTGTTGCATTGTAAAATGTTAATTACATCCGGAGATATTGTAACCTAAAGTTGACGCTTGAAACCTCCGACGTTCAGTTGCGTGTTGTAACAAACACGGGCCACGGTCGGCGAGAAGCATCTGCAGGGACATGTTCACGATGGTGACCGTGTTTACGAGTGTGGCTGTAGTGCACTGTTGTGGTTTGGTCTAGCTGTCGCAGTGTCCGCATGTAGCGCTTGCTGCTATTGTTATTCTGCATTCGTCTCCGCACGCACACCAACTGCAGTACACCGTGTTAAAAAAATGGTTCAAATGGCTCTGAGCACTATGGGACTTAACATCAGTCCCCTAGAACTTAGAACTACTTAAACCTAACTAACCTAAGAACATCACACAACACTCAGTCATCACGAGGCAGAGAAAATCCCTGACCCCGCCGGGAATCGAACCCGGGAACCCGGGCGCGGGAAGCGAGAACGCTACCGCACGACCACGAGCTGCGGACAGTACACCGTGATACCAGACGTCTGTGATAGTGTAGTGTTGTAGGAACTGTGACCATGGTGTATTCGAACTCTGAAAAGGCGGAGATGATACTCATCTATGGCGAGTGTCGACGAAATGCAGCTGAATCCTGCAGGGTGTATGCAGAACGGTACCCGGACAGAGAGCATCCAACGTGCCGCACATTGCAAAACATCTACCACCAACTGTATGCAACAGGTATGGTCGTAGCACGCAAACGGGTCCGTAACAGGCCCGTCACAGGAGAAGCGGGTGCAGTTGGTGTGTTAGCTACTGTTGCCATGAACCCACACATGAGTACACGGGACATTGCGAGAGCCGGTGGACTGAGTCAAAGTAGTGTCATGCGCATACTGCATCGTCACCGCTTTCACCCGTTTCAAGTGGCGCTACATCAGCAATTACATGGTGACGACTTTAATCATCGAGTGCAATTCTGTCAATGGGCATTAACAGAGAATGCGTTGCAGTTCTACCTGTTTACCGATGAAGCGGATTTCACAAACCACGGGGCAGTGAATCTACGGAACATACATTACTGGTCCGTGGACAATCCTCGCTGGCTCAGACAGGTAGAGCGACAGCGACCGTGGGCTGTAAATGTATGGTGTGGAATCATTGGCGACCACCTCATTGGTCCTCACTTCATTGCAGGGGTCCAAACAGCTGCAACATACATCGCGTTTCTACAGAATGATCTGCCAACGTTGCTCGAAAATGTCCCACTGGAAACGCGTCGACGTATGTGGTATCAGCATGATGGTGCACCTGCACATTCCGCAATTAACACTAGGCTGACCCTTGACAGGATGTTCGACGGGCATTTCATAGTACGTGGAGGACGCATAAATTGGCCAGTCCGTTCTCCTGATCTTACACCTCTGGACTTCTTTCTGTGGGGTACGTTAAAGGAGAATGTGTACCGTGATGTGCCTACAACCGCAGAGGATATGAAACAAAGTATTGTGGCAGCCTGCGGCGACATGACACCAGATGTACTGCGGCGTGTACGACATTCATTACGGCAGAGATTGCAATTGTGTGCAGCAAATGATGGCCACCACATTGAACATCTATTGGCCTGACATGTCGGGACACGCTCTATTCCACTCCGTAATTGAAAACGGAAACCACGTGTGTACGTGTACCTCACCCCTCATGGTAATGTACATGTGCGTCAGTGAAAAAGACCAATAAAAAGGTGTTAGCATGTGGACGTAATGTGCTGTTCCAGTCTCTTCTGTACATAAGGTCCATCACCGTTCCCTTTGGATTCCTACGCAATTCGGTGCTCTCCGATACACACGATCGAACAGCGGAGGAGTGGTAGTCAAGCGTCAACTTTAGGTTACAATCTCTCCGGATGTAATTAACATTTTACAATGCAACAAACGGCACTGATTACGTATTTGTTTATATGTTCAGATGTGCTAACAAAACTAACGGGGTTCCATTTAAAAAGAACGTAGGTTTGTGTTAAAAAACATACTTCCGTGCATTTTTTATGGTTTGTATTACCCATTACGCTAGCCCCTCTCCTCACGTTTGGTCTGTGGAATCGATTCGTCAGTATTTGATGTGGTTTACGAAATATATCCAGTGGTAATGTTAGGTGACTCACCCTGTATACCCCTGTCAGGCCTGATACAACACTAAACAAGAACACCATTCATTTACCCTTACGCTCTAACGCTACCGAACTGCGCGTCTACAATTTGGCTGTCCAGTAGGGAGTGTTGGAGGCGATCACGTGGGGGGTGGAGCCGCGGCCAGCCGCCGGGAGCGGACAAGCCGTCTGCTCTCTTCTGCTGGCAGCTTCTGACCCAACCAGACGCACTCGTCTCCTGCTCTCTTGGGCAGCAGCCCATTCAGTTTCGGCAGCTTCTCTAGGCCTCCATTTTTTTTACTGCATTAAATCACCATGCCCTGATAAAATGTTTAACTTCTTCACCTCAACGGGTGCCCACTGCTTTCTCTTCCTCGTCAATCCTGAAACTTTAACAGTTTATTCACGCCGAACGAGTTTCGCTCAGGCGACTGTCTCGAAATCACTTTTAATTTTGCTTGTGGGGTACGCAGATGTTACGTCCAGGCAGCAGAGCTGTTTGTTGAACTTGACGCTGTCCGTGCACGTTATGGGAAACTGTTGGTGGGTTCCGTGTTTCACTTCTACAAACCTTTACTCCTGTCGATTTCACCCCGTTAAGAGCGACATTTTGAGTTCTGTTTGTCTACTAGGAAGACCTCAGTCCATTCACAAATCTGTTCCGATATACCTATCAAACTAGAGTGTAAGGTAGTATCTAACGCCTCCCTGAAGTCAAGGAACACGGTATCCATCTGGGTGCCTTGGGCCCATCAAGTCTCTACCGAAATTGTGACAGTTGTAGCTGTTATGCAGTGCTTCCATCCATACCAGCTAGGGAGAACAATGTGAAAATAACTTGGCGATACTGTTACTGCGACTCCATGAATTCTGCACTATTATAATTGGACACAAACACCAAATCAATACAGTCCATGCAGATGGTGTTTCGGTGAGTGTGTTGCAATAAAAGATCATCCACATCTAATGATACGCCCAAAAATAGGCAAAACTTGCACATTTGCAGACCTTATCGTATCAAAATGCAAAGCAATCCATGTGGCTGATTATTGCAAACATGCAGGGTGATTGGTGACCAGGACACGTAAAGTAAGCACGTATTCTTTTCCATATTTGCACCGACATCCATACAATCACGGCTGCACTAGAATCAATTTCGAATTTTCCATACTAGGGTGCAATGTGATCGCACATTCTTCATAACACACCTGTAATTCCTCAACGAGACGTATTTCATTTAACTGTTCACTAGACTCAAAGTGCATTGCATCTAAAATTGTTCCAGAATTTAGACATAATAAAAAAAGTGCACAATTTTGGTATGTTGGACGCATTAATCACTAGATGGATTCGTATTGAAACAACATGAATATATATATATATATATATATATATATATATATATATATATATATATATATATATATATAATTTGACATTTATTCCTAACAAGAACGAAGCTTTTTTTGAAAAAGTTCACATATATAAAGCAATTAAGTAAATCTACAAGACGTTTCTAACATTTTCACAACACATTACCCTCTATCCTTTCACGTTGTTCAGCTTTTGTTATAATACACTGACGGAAAAAATCGCAACATTAAAGAATAATTAATATAGGAAAACGAAATTTCGAGAATACAGTAGTCCATTTATTCATTAACATTGTAGGATTACAGGTTATCTTAAGCACTGGTAAGCCATTGTAATTGTGAAATGCTGGTACATTAAATGGCTCTGAGCACTATGGGACTTAACAGCTATGGTAATCAGTCCCCTAGAACTTAGAACTACTTAAACCTAACTAACCTAAGGACATCACACAACACCCAGTCATCACGAGGCAGAGAAAATCCCTGACCCCGCCGGGAATCGAACCCGGAAGCCCGTGCTCGGGAAGCGAGAACGCTACCGCGAGACCACGAGCTGCGGACCTGGTACACTAAAAACCGGTGTAACCGCCACAATGTTGAACGCAAGCATGCAAACGTGAATGCATTGTGTTGTACAGGTATTGTATGTCAGTTTGTGGGATGCCCGATATGTGCTCGAATGGAGACAGATCTGGTAATCGAGCAGCCCAAGGCAACATGTCGACACTGCACAGCATGTTGGGTACACCAGTAACAGCACATTGTGTCAATGTGGTGCCAACTACAGCTAAAACTGGTGCTGCAGATGCTGTACGATACGACAGAGCCGTAAGCCGAACAAGATGGTCTTCGTTCTCGGTAGAGCCATGTGGCTGTCTGGAGCCCGGTCTTCTCGCGACCGTACGTTCTCGTGATCACCGTTGTCACCAGTCATGTACAGCGGCCACATTCCCGCCAAGTCTTTCAGCAATATCGCAGAACGAGCATCCAGCTTCTCATAGATCCGTTAAAGACCTCGTTAAAATTCAGTGAGGCGTTGATAATGGCGTCTTTGTCCCTTTAAAGGCATTCTTAACGAACATTAACTCTCCACTTCCAATCTCAAAGGCAACTAACGCTCACGACCGATAGAGCGTGTATTTAAAGCAAATCTGATTTGCATCCTCATAGTGTCGCTATTAGCGACTGGCTCAAAAACCGAAAAGATATCATTTTCCTGATGTAGAAACTCGCCTACCAGCATTCGTTTATGTCGCACAACTCCTCCTTGGTACTGTGAATTTTTTTAATCAGTGTACTGTCTTTATAAAAGTCCATTTCTGTCCCTGAACCAAACAACGATATATGTTTAAAAAAATTTCTTGAGCGCACCGTTGTTCTGCGTAAAGTCGAAAATTCAGCTTCTCTGACTTATTCTCTCTGGTTCCGCTGCTATTCTCTGTTGGCACTTATTCTGATTTCCAACCGTGTGCTGTTTCATCCAGAGGGTGACTCCTACGTCTAATGAGGTAACGGTATGGCATTATTGACTAAGGGAACCCATCTAGGATTGATCGGCCGCCTGGTGCATGTCTTTCTATGTGAAGCCATGCCGGTGGCTTGCGCATCGATGAAGGTCATATGATAATGACGATGATAATATTTGGTTTGTGGGGCGCCCAACTGCGTGGTTATCAGCGCCCATCACATTCCCAACCTTTGCTCAGTCCAATCTCGCCACATTCATGAATGATGAGGAAATGACGAGGACAACACAAATACCCAGTCATCTCGAGGCAGGTGAAATTCCCTGACCCCGCCGGGATTCGAACCCGGGACCTCGCGCTCGCGAAGCGAGAACGCGACCGCGAGACCACGAGCTGCGGACGAAGGTCAGATGAAATGATGAGGATAACACAAACATCCAGTATCTAGGAAATCCTCTAGCTGGCTGGGAATCGAACCCGAGACCCCGCGGTCTAGAGGCAGGGATGGTTGACTGACGGCTGCGGACTCCATTGTGTAATAACAACACATTTCTATGACCTTTGTCTCCGCAGGTGCGTATCAAAGAAAAAAGTATCTTATAATGTTTTTGAATATTCATTCGTAATACATTCGCATTACGTTACAAAAGTCGCTAGCTGAAAGGAAAAGGAAAGAAAAAAGTTACATTGTGTCCAGGCAAGGCAGAGCGTCCCCTGACACTCTTACATCCTTACTGCTCCCTCTTGATTTATTTATAAGGGGCAGTCAAATGAAAACCTAACACCCGCTACAACAGGACCGTGGAACACTTCCATTCAAAAGTAATCACCACATGCGTTAAGACAATTACCCCACTGGGAGATGAGACGATCAATTCCTGTCTCGTAGAACGCTGTCGGTCGTTGACGGATCCACATCCGCGAAAGCTGTTTCACTTCCGCCGCGCGGGGTAGTCGCGCGGTCTCGGTCGTCTTGCCACGGTTCGAGTCCTCCGGCGGGTATGGGTGTTGTGTTGTCCTTAGCGTAAGCTAAAGGTAAAGTAGTGTGTACGACTAGGGACCTATGGCAGCAGTGTGGTCCCTTAGCAATTCACACATTTGTTTCACTTCCTGTTTCAACTGAAACCGACGTCCACACCTCTATCTTCAGATCTTCAAATATGTGATTTCACACGGTGAAAGAGTTGCAATGTTTCCCAGTCAAATCACACACAGCCAGCCAGCCAGCCACCCACCCACCCACACACACACACGCACACAAACGCACATACACGTACACACGCGCATGCACACACACGTGCACACACACACGCGCACAGACGTGCACTCACGCGCACACACACGCGGAGAGAGAGAGAGAATACACAAGGAAGCTTTTATAAGGATGGTTGGCCTTCTCCTCCATGAAGAAGCGATTGTCTAAAACGAATTAGGAAAATCACAAACCCAAATCAAGATGGCTAGACAGAGCAAATCCACCCTTCCAAATATGGGATCAGAAGGGATCAGTGTCTTAACAACAGCGTCGCTTCATTCGACTGGATCCTATAGTACAGTGTTCTTTGATTACACACAACTTGCTCCAGCTACGAAACGTATTGATGCGTAAGTTCGTATTGTTTTTGCTTTGCATGTTGGTATTCTAGTTGCTATCGATTTATTTGTCGATCATCGTTTTTAATTGTAATTCATTGTTACTATATCAGTTTACATATTATCATTTTTTGCCATTTGGATATAGTGAATGGAGCTGTGAACGCAAGAAAATGGAGGGCCAGTTGGAGAAATCGCAACATTTCCGACATATTCTTCTGTTTGAGTACAGTAGAGGGATGACAGTGGCAGAGGCAGCCAGAAAAATTTGCACCTTTTAAGGAGCATCTTTTTGACATTAGTCATTCTCCACGTCCACTAAAGACCTTCAGTGTGTGATTAAGGCCGGCCGAAGAGGCCGTGCGGTTAAAGGCGCTGCAGTCTGGAACCGCAAGACCGCTACGGTCGCAGGTTCGAATCCTGCCTCGGGCATGGATGTTAGTGATGTCCTTAGGTTAGTTAGGTTTAACTAGTTCTAAGTTCTAGGGGACTAATGACCTCAGAAGTTGAGTCCCATAGTGCTCAGAGCCATTTGGACAATTTTTTTTTGTGTGTGATTAAGTTCGTTTAAACTCATTAGTCTACAATGATTCACGTCAGTGTAGTCGAGAAGTGGCAGATGTGATAAACGTGTTTATTCGACCATCGTGTTACATTCTCATGCAGTGGGGAAGGTTATCAAATCGGGTGTATGGGTACCGCATGTTCTAATCACGAAATCAGCTGGTAACCGTACGTGAACCTCTGGCTGCTCGTCATCAATTGATTCGTGAACAACACCATTCCTATCCGGTATCGTGACTGGCGACAAAAAATGGTGTCTGTATGCTAACACAAGGGAAAGAAAGAAATGAGGGAGCCCAAACAAAGGAGCAACTCCACGTACAGAGACTTGGGCACATCCACAAGAAATGTTATGCATCAGTTGGCACACCCACATTGCGGTCTACTACGAATTGCTTCCCCGATTTGTAACCACCATTACTGACGTCTGTTGTCAACAACTCGGACGTCTTGCACACGCAATCCAAGAACACTGAACAGGAAGCCTGTGAATTGATGCTACTCCACGATAACGCACGCCCACATACTAATACACTCACATAAAAAGAAAAAGAAGTGAGTTGGGTTAGGAAGTCATTCCTCACATACCTTATTCACCTGACTTTTTACCCTGAGATTTTCACCTTCCCCGTTATCTATCAGCCGGCCGTAGTGGCCGAGCGGTTCTAGGCGCTTCAGTCCGGAACCACGCGGCTACTCCGGTCGCAGGTTCGAATCCTGCCTCGGGTATGGATGTGTGTGATGTCGTTAGGTTAGTTAGGTTTAAGTAGTTCTAAGTTTAGGGGACTGATGACCTCAGATGTTGTCCCATAGTGCTCAGAGCCATTTGAACCATTCTTCCTTATCTATCGAACAACTTTCAAGAAACTTCTTTTCCGGATGAAAATACGCTCCGAACATGACGAGTTCTTCGGCTCACAACCACATGATTTCTGCAGTCGCGCAATCGGAAAGTTACCTCCTCAGCGTTGCCAGACTGTTGTAAATCGTGAAGGAGGATGTGTTATTAATGACTAAAGCCTGTGTTATGAGTACCTGTTGCCTTTATTAAACTTACGGAAAAACGCTACGAACTTAGGCACCAATCCAACGGTTTCACTGTGCATTGCTGTAGGCTCTATGGATTCGCTCTCGTGTCTCCTGAACGAGCGAGCTACTGCGCCCCTTGCGCTAAACGCAGCCCGACTCCAGGCTCGTGAACGTGCACGTCTGCCAACACATCGCACACCGCGACCTCTCCGTCTCGACCGGCAGGTCTGCACCGCCCCGCTCCGGGGCTCGCTAACAGGACGACTGCAATCAGACTTTCACCGGGCCGCCGACCGCTCACCGCCTCTCCTCATCGCCGACCTCCAGCCGGACTGGCCTCACACAGTGTGTGTGCCGGGCCGGGCCGTTCACTTCCTCATCAGCGTCACGCTGGACTCTTTTTGTCCGACAAGTAGACCCTTCCTGCAAGCCGCAGTTGCCTGGCGCAGATATCGCTACTACACTGTGGGGATGCTGATTGCTACATTTCACTCAATGTTTCCAAACAGTCCCAGCCACTGAAACTTCCTGGCAGATTAAAACTGTGTGGCGGTCCGAGACTCGATCTCAGGACCTTTGCCCTTCACGGGCAAGTGCTCTTCCAACTGAGCTACCCAAGCACGACTCACGCCCCGTCCTCACAGCTTTACTTCCGCCAGTACCTCTCTCCTACCTTCCAAACTTTACAGACACACACAGTTTTAATCTGCCAGGAAGTTTCATATCAGCGCACACTCCGCTGGAGAGTGAAAATGTCATTCTGGAAACGTCCCCCAGGCTGTGGCTAAGCCATTCCTCCGAAATATCCTTTCTTTCAGGAGTGGTAGTCCTGCAAGGTTCGCAGGAGAGTTTCTGTAAAGTTTGGAAGGTAGGAGACGAGGTACTGGCGGAAGTAAAGCTGTGAGGACGGGGCCTGAGTCGTGCTTGGGTAGCTCAGTTGGTAGAGCACATTCCCGCGAAAGGCAAAGGTCTCGAGTCTCGGTCCGGTACACAGTTTTAATCAGCCAGGAAGTTTGATATTAGCGCACATTCCGCTGCAGAGTGAAAATCTCGTTTTAGTCCCAACTATTTTCTGCGGGAGTAAGGTCGAGTGATATAGCGCGCTAGTTCTATGATGTGGTGCCTGTTCGTGCATCAGTGGCTAGCATTGCTGCCTTTGGATCACGGTGTCCCGTGTTCGTTTCCAGACCGGGTTGGCGATTTTCTCTGCACAGGCCTTGGGTGTTTGAGTTGTCCTCATCATTTCATCAACATTTGTGGCAGTTGTTAGAGTGTGAAACGTCCCCTTAGAAAAAATATACATGACTGTGCTTAAACTGACATACAATATTTTTAGCGCAACGCAATTTGACTTTCACAAATCACTTACCTCAAAAAAATCTTGGTTACTCGAACTACTGCAATATAGCGAGCGCCACTACTGCCAGCTAAATAAAATATTCAAACTACAGAAGGCACTAACTACTGATAGGCATAGTTAGCAAATGAAAGATTTTAATAGAGAACAAACAATGTATTTACCTTAATAGTGTTGAAAAATCATAATATACATAGCAGTTCATGACATCCAGTCTTACAAATTTCAAAACTCCGCCATTTCTCTCCCCACATCCACCACTGCTGGCGGCTCACCTCCAACTGCGCAACGCTACGCGCTGTTCACATCCAGCTGCCCAACACTACAATGGCAGACAACAATGCAAACTAGCCACACTCTGCACACAGCACAGCCAATGATTTTCATACAGAGCGCTACGTAACGTTGCCAATAAGAAAACATAAACAGCCTGCTTACAAGTGGACAATGAAAAAATACTCTGTAATAATTGGGACTTTGTAGGGGCGCTGATGACCGTGCAGTTGAGCGCCCCACAAACCAAACATCATCAACATCATCGTTCGTCAGACAAAGAACGGATTCAATGTAATAACACCGTACCAACAGCCGTTAGTTTGATTGTTTTATTAGTCAACCAGTTTCAGCTTTGCAATCACGTCATCTTCAGGAGTTTACAATAAAGTTACAAGACAGAAGGTAAACACATAACAGAACGTTACATAGTATTATATATACGAAACAAATGATCAATATTAATGTCTTTCAGTATAAAATTCAGTCATGAGTTGCAAATAAATTTTATTATACTTTACCGGTATCGACAAAGTAATTCAGTCCTTAGTTGGTAATAAATTTTATTTTGCTTCACCGGTTTCGACAAATTAATTTGTCATCTTCAGGAGCCTACAAAATTAGGCTGCTAGCGCAACAGATACATAGATGTGATTAGTTACAGTAAACTGTCAGTCAGTGTTTAAAATAATCACATGCAATATGTACATTTCTGGACATTCCACCTTCTATGAAGAAGATATCGACATCTACTAAACCAATACTAAGTAAGTTTCTGTAGCATATGTTTTATACTTTACATAAATCTGAAGATGACTACAAAATTAGGTATATTAAAAATCTTTAGACCTTGGTTATACATTTATGTGAAGTACAAAACGTATGTTACAGAAACTTACTTAGTATTGATTTAGTAGATGTCGATATCTTCTTCACAGAAGGTGGTATGTCCAGAAATATACATATTGTATGTGATTATTTTAAACACTGACTGACAATTTACTGTAACTAATGACATCTATGTAACTGTTGTGCTAGCAGCCTAATTTTATAGGCTCTGCAAGATGACAAATTAATTTGTCGAAACTAGTGAATCAAAATAAAATTTATTAGCAGTTGAGGACTGAATTTTATCCTGAAAAAATAATACTACAGTTGCTGAAAATTACAGATATGGATAAAATAACATATTAATGTATATAAGCAAAAGAAACCAATAATGAAATAAAACATTCGAGTTATAGTGAAAGGGGTACTATGAACGTGCAACACGATACGCATCATTAAAACAAGCACATCAAGTTCTATACTCGTATAAGACATAATGAAAACGAATGTTTCAAAACTAGCTGCACTACGGAAATATATTTTTTAAATATTTTAGACGACATGTCTGTTTCGGCTTGTTGCCATTATCAAGTGGCATGCGAAAACAACATTAGTAAGATTATCTGTACATAAATCGTGGCTGTTTTATGTTAACAATTGCATTGGTACTTATGTCTAGTTGGAAGTGACGACCATATTGCATCTATAACAATTTTTTTCTATTTGTCTTGGTAAATATATCCCTTTTCGTAGTTACGAAATGTAAAAATATTTTTTTGTCAGACGTTTTGACAGTTGAATTTTGATAATTCTTTAATACGATGCTGTATGTTTACAGCTTGAACACAGCTTACCAGAGATGATATTACATTTCGGTGTTCTTATTTTCCTTACACAGACCAACGAAGTGTATGTACTTTGTAAACATATAGCATCGTAGTAAAGAATTGTCAAAACTGAACTGTCAAAATATCTGACAAAAACGTATTTTTACATTTCGTAACTAGAAAAAATAATGTGCTTACCTATACATGACAGAAAACATTTACTATAGATGCAATATGGTCGTCAGTTTCAACCAGACGTAAGTACCAATGCAACTTTAAACATAAAACAGCCATAATTTATGTATAGATAATCTTACTAATGTTATTTTCGCATGTCACTTAATAATGGCAATAAGATGAAACAGGTCTGTCGTGTAAAATATTTAATAAACAGCTTACTTTTACTGTATCTAGTCTTGGAGCATTCACTGGACTCGCATTCGGGAGGACGACGGCTCAATCACGCGTCCAGCTACCCTGATTTAGGTTTCCGTGATTTCCCTACATCGCTCCAGGAAAATACTGGGATGTTTCCTTTGAAAGGGCACGCTCGACTTCCTTCCTTAATCTGATGAGACCGATGACCTCGCTGTTTGGTCTCCTCCCCCAAACAACCCAACCCCTCCTGGAGCATTCATTTTCATTATGTCTTATACTAACGTTTACTATGCTGCAGGCCCAACAGAACGTAAAATTATGACAGTTAGTATTGTATATTCATTGTCTATAAATATGTTAGGGTACAAATGATTCAAATGGCTCTGAGCACTATGCGACTTAACTTCTGAGGTCAGCAGTCGCCTAGAACTTAGAACTAATTAAACCTAACTAACCTAAGGACATCACACACATCCATGCCCGAGGCAGGATTCGAACCTGCGACCGTGGCGGTCGCTCTGCTCCAGACTGCAGCGCCTGGAACCGCTCGGCCACTCCGGCCGGCTGTTAGGGTACAAGCCACAAGAATTTATTTTGAAGAATAGCATCAGGTATCTAAAGTATAATTATAAGACACGATAAATGTGTAGAAATAACGTGACAAACTAGTAAGCGTATTGAAAAATAACCGTGATGGGTAATAACTACCAAAGGTCGTATAGCAAAGCTGTCAGTACAATATAACGTCAGATAGGCATTAGTGCCATAAACCATCAGAATATAAATAGAGTAGGAAGTGTAAAAATGTGAACCAGCTAAAAGTAAATTAGAAGTATATAAGGTGTAATGTGTGTAGATATCTTTTAACCTGTTGATGAATCAACAGATAAGAAATAACTCATGAATTCAATGCTAAATACTAGCCTAAGAGTAATACTGGTAACTTGAAACAGCGTCATCATGATATCCTTATTCATTTGTTAAAGGGCGAACGTCAGTAAATAGGTCAATCAACAGATGAAAATAAGAAATACAGAGCTATAGGAATCATTTGAGTAACAACTGTACATAGACAAAGTATACCACACGGCTTGTTCAGCGATAAGGCTAAAAGCCTAATGCTGTAGGTTACCAAGTTATCAAGCCATCATTCATATTATGTAGCACTGACACCTTTGCTACACGTCGTTTGTCTGTTATGAGCTTTCACGGTTATCTTTTAATGCAGTTATTGGTTTGTAACGTTACTTATGGCACTTATATATTTCTTATAATTTTACTTTAGATATCTGACGCTATTCTTCGTGTTAAGTCTATGTATGAAAAATAAGAAAGCAAATTCTTGTCGTTTATACCCTTACGTATTTGTAGACAGTGAATGTGTAGTATCAAAGTCTGCATTACATTGACGCTACTGTTTTACTGTTATTTCTGTTAAGTTACTGATGTGCTTCTTTTAATGATGGTTATTGAACAGTAAGTTAATAATGTTTCATTATAACTTGAATATTTTACTTCATGTCTGGCTTCTTCTACTTATATACATTAAAATGTATCATCTGTTTCGTTTATGTAACACTATTTGACACGGTATTATGTGTTAATTTGCAGTCTTGTAACTTTATCGTATAGGCCTTGTAATCTTACCCTCCCACAGATCAACATTAATTTTTTCTTAGTGTCTTCATTATTTTCAAAAGCTTCGAGAGGCGTAAGATATACTAAAGATAAACTTTTATCTTGTCTTCATTTTCTCTACCTGTTGGCTCCAAGTCTTGCGTCTAGGGGTACATTCTTGCGGCTGAAATTTTGATTTAACGTTGTGAGTCCCTGATGACTAAATAACTGATGAAGATTAGCCTGTATATTTCTTAAATTTTATTCTTTGTCACATTATTAAATATCACACCGTTCTTACGATTTAAACTTAATATTCCAAATTACATATTTAGTGTCGATCATATAAAAACTGTCTCCATCAGAGGCATGCCCACTACTCCCACATTCTGCGGCACTCACAATATTCCAAAGAGTTTACAAACCAGCAGAGCTTACAACTTTCTTGACAAAAGAAGAAACTTCACTAAGCTACATTATTATTTTATAAATGAATCCAGAAATAATTTTAATAATCAGCGTTAGATTTTGCAATTAATAATATGAATTTTAAGTATGCCAGAGTTTCTAATTTCAAATATTTCTAAAACAAGAATAATTTTTTTAATACATTTTAGCCTGAAACATATTGCAACTGCTTCATGCCTAGCAGCAGCTACCACCGTATACAAAATCAAATGAAATAGTTTCAATAATTGGTAACCAATTTTGTACAATCGCAATAGAGTCATGAGATGTTCAACTGACTCTTTTATTAGAACATGTTACGCGTTTCGGGATTACACCCATCTTCAGACATTTGTAAGAAAAAGGACTAAACATAAGTGAAGAGCACACTCAACACGTCTCAACGTTACAGAAAATACGATCGTGTCAAATGAGTTACACACCACAAACTACTTCCTAACCAACCAGGCGTACAGACTTGAAAAGCCAAAGGAAATGTCCAATAACATATGACTATAACTGCGGCACAAGCAGTCTTTAAGCAGAGCGTATACTGACGCTAAACAAGTTAACCAGCAGCGAAGCGCCCTCGCTAGGGGGCGCTGCATGGTCATGAGCTCCATGCGTTCATATGTAATTTAACAATAGTGTACTCAGCATATAACATCTGACAGGATGTAATTATGACTAGCAACCGGAATGGTACATCCGTAAACATTAACACGAAAGAATTTTTTTTTAAATTTTAGAACTCCAAAATTTTTACATTGCCATACTATACTAATAGCCAGTAGTGGCACTAAGCACAACTCAGTTTCAGTGAAACAGCTGAGATTGTTCACCTATACAAGAATCGACAGCATACATGGTATCGGTTGTTTCTATAAAAAAAAGATAGTTTTAGAGGAGGGTGTCACATTACAGCCTGAAGATGAAGTGACTGGAGCGTCGAAACTGGTTGCCTAACAAAACAATCAAAATGACGGCTTTTGGTACAGTATTATTAAATTTCATCGACCAGGTGCTGTCACACGCTCCTGAACCCAACATGGAGTTACATTTCCTTATAGAACGTATTCGTGCAACCCCGTGGACACTGCTGCGGTCGTCTTGGAAGATGCGGGGGAAGATTTAGAACAAACGGCAGCATTTCGTCAACGAGGACGTTGAAATAAACATCCTGGTTGAAGTTAACGGTAACGTGCACGAGCGGGCAACGTGTGGTACGAAAAGAATCGCCAGAACATCACAGAACTACGTGCGGCTTCAGCTACACCCATCACGTTCTGCCTCACTGATGCACTCTACGCCTGGCAACATTTCAATAGACGCAAAATCGCGACTTGTCAGACTATAGACGACGGTGCTGGTATCGTCTCTCCACTGGAATTTACTCGCTTATCACCGCGACTTTCATTACAACCACGGCCTGCCCTGAAGCATATACAATACGGTTCAACCTGGGATAGCTGTTTAAAAGAGAGGCTGCACCACACGTACCAGTGTGGTGTACAAAACAATGTGCTGAAGGATGGTTCCGTATGATAAGCCGAACTGAAGGTACTGCATGAAATAAAGTTTTGACTAAACGTTGGTCCTATTATTATAATAACACATGCATCGTCCTTTATTGACAAATGACAGTATCACGATCATGATCAGACCACATTCTCTCAACAGTAGCCAGCATCTACACTATCACTAAACGCCTAACCCGCTTAAAGGGACCCACTTCCAGTTCAAGTTCCCTATTTAGCGGCATTGAGGGGCAACAAAATTTGATTTTCAGTACTTCATGTGATTATCAATCGAATTTGTAAATTTAAACTATTGTCATTAAGAAATGTAATCTTACGTTAACGGTGACCTCAGTAAATCAGGTATTAAAGTTATACTTAGCAGTCAAATGAAACAGAGACAGATGGATAAAAAGTAAGTTAACTGTTTATTAAATCAAAAGTAATCGCCTTAACTGTTAGTATGTATGTATGTATTAAACCGGGACCTAGAAACGACGGAGAAGCTTCGTCCCGCCGTAGCCCTCAGTGGTTCACAACCCCACAACAGGCCAAAGCAGTCCACCCACCCCACCACCGCCCCACACCGAACCCAAGGTTATTAAAGTTTCGGTCCCCAGTGGAACCCCCCGGGAACGTCTCATATCAGACAAGTGTAACTCCAAATGTTTGCGTGGTAGAATAATATTATGGTGCACGCGTACGTGGAAACGGTGTTTGCACAGCAATCGCCGACACAGTGTAACAGAGGCGGAATAAGGGGAACCAGCCCACATTCACCGAGGTAGATGGAAAACCAACCGCCTTAAAAACCATCCATAGACTGGCCGGCACGCCGGACCTCGGCACTAATCCACCGGGCGGATTCGTACCGGGGACCAGCACGCCTTACCGCTCGGGAAGTAGTGCGTCCAATTGTGAGGCAGGGCGGTCAATGTCTTCATGTAAAAATGTTTGCATTTGCTAACGAAATCATGATTGTACCCACGAATCGAATCTCTTTCTGCAGGGCTCCAAAAACATGGAAATCGCATGGGGAAAGATCTGGTATTTATGGAGCATGTGTAATGGCTTCACAGCGAAACTTCTGCAGTTTAGTCGAAACAACAGGCACGCCAGATCCAGGAAAGTTGTGATGACTTTTTTCTTTGAGTCGAAGCACCTGCTGGTGCGTGGCACTTTGCCCCCACGAAATAATGAAAGGAAGCAGTTTATCGGTCGCTATAATCCCACAGTTTATGCAGTGAAACTCTAGCATCAAACATGATGATTTAATTTATTATTTCCTCTGTACTAACTCTGTTTACAATACAGTTTGCATACAGTCACTAAATATACCACTGAATGTTCATGCGAATTCGTATCGCTGTACGACACATGGATCGGAAGATACGACGGCATAAGTATTGAGATGCGTTAAGGTCTAGCTTTTTCTTAAAAGGTAGCGTAAGTTATCCGGAATATAGTCCGCCCCCGGTAGCTGAGTGGTCAGCGCGACAGACTGTTAATCCTAAGGGCCCTGGTTCGATTCCCGGCTGCGTCGGAGATTTTCTCTGCTCGGGGACTGGGTGTTGTGTTGTCCTGATCATCATCATTTCATCCCCATCGACTCGCAAGTCGCCGAAGTGGCGTCAAATCGAAAGACTTGCACCAGGCGAGCGGTCTACCCGACGGGAGGCCCTCATCACAAGACATTTCATTTCATTTCATCCGGAATATACTCATCCACTCAGCCTCTGTTAACAAACTCTACACATAATTTCACCGTTTTTCGAAACCCATTTATTAGTCTTTGTTTGAATAATCTGGAACTAAAAAACCAAAATAATTAGTGTCATCCGCCTTCAGGCATAAAGGTTTTACATGCTTAACGTCAAGTATTGAACCAGTTAACTCAATAGTAAAGTAGTCATACGTTTGAAGGTTTTTTTGTACATGAGATTGTCGTCTTTAAAGAACTGCGGCAGTTTCTGGCACTTGTAACGGTAGATCTAGTGATATGTTGTCTAAAGAGCCACAACTTTTAACAGTCTATAAACTTTCTGAAAGTCCAACAATGATTGTCTGTTTTAATACATTTTTTCAGCACTACACACTTAATACGAATTCAGCAATCAGAAATTCGGTATTACGACTGCATAGCACGCTTAGCGAAATTTTTAAGCCCATCCGAAAAAGCCAATAGAATCTCAAAAATTTCCCAAACATCCGGAAACGTTGTTTACTCTTATCTCATCACTGTCGCAACCACTCTGTTTATGAATCAAAGCAAGTTACAACATTTTTACTAGCACAGGTTGAAAGGGAAATGTCCTATCTCCCATATCGATTTTCAAGAAGTTGCGAATTTGATAAATGTACTCAACCTCTGTAGTATCGGTATAATCATATTCTTTGTAAGTTTGTGTTTTGAGACCAAAGATATTAGAGTGAGTCAGAGAGCAGAGAGTAGCAGTGTGCAGTGTGTGTTGGTCAGTGTGACATTGTACTTGCTTTGAAAAGGACGGAAGCCGGCCTGCCATGTAGTAGAGTAACATTATTTAAAAAGGATTTTATTCTAAGACGTTTCGAAGAAAGAAAATGAGATTATATTAATGGAAGAATGTCAAAAGGCTAATTGTTAAGGTATTCCAGTTCATTTTATTTTTGTAACTACGTAGGTTCTTAGTGTTAGAACATTGTATATGGCTGAAGTTTTGCGTAGGAATCTTATAATGAAACGTATGGTTTTTTCTTACTAGTTGATAAAAGAGTCAAGGAAGCTGAACGAACACAGGGAAGTTATTAAGAAATATTTTGATAACTTGTCTAGGTGGGAGAACTTCATGAAAAGGTGAATTGTTGTCATTGAACCGTAATTAAACCTGGAGTCTTTGTTCTCTTTTATCAGTTGTTAAGATTATTTCCCTATTTTCATTTACTTTCGTGACTAGTCGCATTGCACATTGCGATTTGTGCACCGAGAAACGTTTCTATGAAAACTGGCAAAATACAGTCTTGAATTGCACGTAATAAGCACGGCAAAGGAAATTTGCTTTTTGACGGTTAAATCACTGTTCCTAATAGCGACAGGTTGCAGAACAGACTAGAGTTCCGTGCGCACAGGTATGCCAATAAATGTAATTACATCAAATTTCATGTCCACTGCAGCGTACAGTGACTGTCAGAGGGTATTAGTGAAAATAATATCATATCAGTGCAGAGGCTTAATACCAGTAAAAGATTTCAGGAAAGTGTTGTCTTGTGAATTTTCAAACAGTTTTAATAGAGAGTCAGAAGTAAATTTAATTGAAAACGGATTTCTTTCTCGCAGACGAATTGTTTGATGTACCGGCTGGTCTGATTCCGCATCGTGTAGCGTCAGCAACACATATTTTCCGTACAAAATTAAATTGTCACATAGTTCTGTTGTCCTGGACTGAGATTTACATATTTCGATATCAAAATAGTTTTACACCTTTCACAGATACCAACCTGACACTAACAAACACGAGTGTAGAATTATAACAAGAAACTTAAGTCAGGGGAGTGCAGGTGGTATAGCAGCCCCATCAGTCAAACGAATCAATAACTGTACGTGCTTGAGCATTGTCCTGCATAATAATGGTCTTGTCGTGCAGAAAATGTCATCACTTCTGTCTCTAAGCTGGTCGTAGGCTGTGTTCCAAAAATGAACAGCATAGAAACAGAAGTTCAGCACTGTTCCACGCATTACTATAGCTGACTCTTTGAGACTCACCTAAGGAAAAATCTTTCCCCTCCCTTCTCACTGGCTGAATCATTCTGTAACTAATTAGCTTCGTATTTTCCAGCCTTCATCAGAGTAGTTTTCCTCCTTGAGCAATCTCAGTTCCAGATTTACTTAAATCAGTTGCTAAACTTAGTATTTCCCGAAATGCAAACGAACTGAAAAATCAGCTCATCTTTACTTCTCTGAAGGATGGATACGAGGGTTGGAACTTCAATAGTGGCAACTATTTATTTACAGCTCGTACAAAATAGATACGTGTTTCAAAGTTTTACTGACCTTCAAAGTAGTCACCAGCATTGTGTATAAGCCGTGCCAGCGATGTGGAAGTCGTAGGATACTCTTAGCAGTGTCAGTTGTGTTGACAGTTCGAGCGCCGCGGTCTATTCCCCGACGAATTTGTAGCAGCTCTGAAGCGAACGCCCTGAAGTGTTTCCTTCAGTTCAGAAATCGAGTTGAGCTCACGAGTGCTTAAGTCAGGGGAGTGCAGGTGGTATAGCAGCCCCATCAGTCAAACGAATCAATAACTGTACGTGCTTGAGCATTGTCCTGCATAATAATGGTCTTGTCGTGCAGAAAATGTCATCACTTCTGTCTCTAAGCTGGTCGTAGGCTGTGTTCCAAAAATGAACAGCATAGAAACAGAAGTGATGACAATTTTTGCAGGACCTGACCATCATTTTGCAGGACAATGCTCAAGCACGTACAGTGCAAGCTGTTACTGTTTTGTTTGACTGATGGGACTGCAAAGTGCTATACCTCCCTCGTGAGTTCAAATCGATTTCTAAACTGAAGGAAACACTTCACGACATCCGCTTCAGAACTGCTACAAATTCGTCGGGCAGTACACCGCGCCGCTACAACTGTCAACACAACTGGCACTGCTAAGAGTACTCTACGACTGGCAACGGATTGTGCACAATGCTGGTGACTTTGAAGGTCAGTAAAACTTTGAAACACGTATCTATTTTGTACGAGCTGTAGATGAATACTTGCCACTATTCAAGTTCCAACCGTCGTATAAAGAAACTTACGCCGGCTGCCGTAAATTAAACACATCTCATGCAGGGGCTTCACAAAGATAGTTACACAATCGTGTCGTCTCGCGCTAAGGCCATTGCGCAGAAAGACAGGCGCATTGTAAGAAGAGAGTGCACCTTCCGGGTTTGCTGCAGACACCGTTCTCTTGCGGAACCGATTAACAGATGCATCACGGTGTGGCAGTGAGATGGGTCGGCAGGTGGAAACGTGCCGGTACTCCAAAGTTGAAGTCCGCGGAACACTACATCTACATGACTACTCTGCAATTCACATTTAAGTGCTTGGCAGAGGGTTCATCGAACCACAATCATACTATCTCTTTACCATTCCACTCCCGAACAGCGCGCGGGAAAAACGAGCACCTAAACCTTGCTGTTCGAGCTCTGATTTCTCTTATTTTATTTTGATGATCATTCCTATCTATGTAGGTTGGGCTCAACAAAATATTTTCGCATTCGGAAGAGAAAGTTGGTGACTGAAATTTCGTAAATAGATCTCGCCGCAACGAAAAACGTCTTTGCTGTAATGACTTCCATCCCAACTCGCGTATCATATCTGCCACACTCTCTCCCCTATTACGTGATAATACAAAACGAGCTGCCCTTTTTTGCACCCTTTCGATGTCCTCCGTCAATCCCACCTGGTAAGGATCCCACACCGCGCAGCAATATTCTAACAGAGGACGAACGAGTGTAGTGTAAGCTGTCTCTTTAGTGGACTTGTTGCATCTTCTAAGTGTCCTGCCAATGAAACGCAACATTTGGCTCGCCTTCCCCACAGTATTATCTATGTGGTCTTTCCAACTGAAGTTCTTCGTAATTTTAACACCCAGGTACATAGTTGAATTGACAGCCTTGAGAATTGTACTATTTATCGAGTAATCGAATTCCAACGGATTTCTTTCGGAACTCATGTGGATCACCTCACACTTTTCGTGATTTAGCGTCAACTGCCACCTGCCACACCATACAGCAATCTTTTCTAAATCGCTTTGCAACTGATACTAGTCTTCGGATGACCTTACTAGACGGTAAATTACAGCATCATCTGCGAACAACCTAAGAGAACTGCTCAGATTGTCACCCAGGTCATTTATATAGATCAGGAACAGCAGAGGTCCCAGGACGCTTCCCTGGGGAACACCTGATATCACTTCAGGTTTGTTCGATGATTTGCCGTCTATTACTACGAACTGCGACCTTCCTGACAGTAAATCACGAATCCAGTCGCACAACTGAGACCATACCCCATAGGCCCGCAGCTAAACTTGTGAGTGAAACGTCAAAATTACACACATGATTCACCATGAAATTATGGTAGTATGTGGACCAAATGCTATGTCACGTCCAGAAAGAGTGAAATGGTGCCTACAATTTGACCAAGGCCGCACAGACGTGGGTGATGGTGATTGGGAAGGAAGCCTATCGGTTTCAACCACAATCGAGGAAGTAAGAGAACATCTCAGGCAAAAGAGATTTTCCAGCGACGCTATCGTTCACACGGTGGTTCTGGAATGGCTCTGTAAAACGAGGACACGAACGATTAGTATATCACTCCGACCCTTGAAACTTCCTATCAGATTAAAACTATGTGCCGGACCGAGACTCGAACTCGGGACCTTTGCCTTTCAAGTTTCGTATCAACGCACACTCCGCTGCAGAGTGAAAATCTCATTCTGCACTCCGACCCTTGTTCAGACACCTGGTGACTATGTTGAAAAATAGTGTCATGTTTCTGTGTCGCTTCGATGTGCAGTGCAGCATTCAATGTGAGTTCCTCGGACTGCCGCAAAATTTTGTAACGTACTGTTTGAAGTCCCCCCGTACCATGTATGTGACTCACTGCTCTATTATACAACATGATTCACGCGCTCAATCACTATAAATTATAATAAATTTCGAGACTGATACATCACATAAATGCTGTATATACCATCTCACTCACTCTGACAGTATAACAATACAAAGTAATTACGTGAAACAACTGAAAATAATAGCTATTATTTGTGAATCTGAAACATTAAGTAACTTCCCCTGTTCTGAACAAAACACTACTTAATTTACTATTTCGGTCGTTAAGTACTCAAATCAAAATAATTGTGTCGAACAGTTGAAATAATCATTACAATTTGTGAAACATTATGTAACTTACTCTGCTCTGAACAAAATGTTGTTGAATTAACAATTTTGGTGACTAAGTACAGAGTTTGTCATCTTCTGACGTACTCACAAGAACATAAAGTGTCTGAAAGCTGATTCTAATGGGAAGTTATAAATTTTGTATTTCCTTTGGGGTTTGTACAACTGCAAGAAATTTATTAAAAGAAAGTGGAATTTTCTCTCTTCGGCTGTAGTGTTTGTAAAGGTACCTTAACCGGTTCTTGCCATTTAGGCCACTTTCAATTACAATCCTGAAAAGAAATTTCGCGCTTTATTAAAATGTCGATCTGTCACACCAGCAGGACAGCATATCGCATCCTTGCTACGAAAGTGAATCAGCTCAAAATTTTTCACTTTTGAGTTCTTAATGTTACAGAGTTGAAGAAACGATACATGAGCAGTAATCAAAAGTGTGTTCCTATAATTTCATAGTTTGATGTTTAGAGGAGTGTTTCGTCACTTTACCCGTCTGGAGTGGCGACGCCCTCTTTACAAGAAGAGCGTTTCGTTGCTAGTTGAGTAACGAATGGCGAATGTATCGTTCTTAAGAAGCTCATAACAATATTATTTTTCGTTGTGTCGTTCTTTTAGACCGTAATCACAAAAAAGTAGCGTGATATTTCTATTTGTGTCACTTTAGTCGATCATGGTAACCGTAGAACAGCTAAATAGTATGGATTGTGCCCATTTTGGAGGATCATTTCAAGAAATTTCAGTTATGTCAATTTTAATGAATAAACTGAAAAGTTCAATTTCTATGCTTTGGCCATAAACAGTTCCTAATTTTCTAATTTAACCATTGTTAGCTCGCCAACTAAACACGATATTTTCGACTATAATATGAATCGTATTATTTGCGATGATGTGTTGTTGATATTTTGGGTTGCTTCACTTTAGAAGAATTGTTTTATTTTTCAGTTGTGTCGATTTTGAAGAAGTAGATTAGGATATTTTGAGTTGTGTCACTTTTCAAGTATATAATAATACGTTTCCTTTACTGTTGTCATATTGGACGTTAATACAGCGGATGGACGTCTTTCTAACCTGGAATGTATTCATGGAAAAGAAGCCCCTGTAACAAATCCAAGTGATGAGGCATCAAACGAACGACAAAGTAAAATACTTCATGAGCTACATTCATAGAAATGCTTCATTCATAATGAAATCCTGTAATGAAATAGCATCAATTGCTACCGCTGCAATTTCTGAAAGAGATAGAAGCGACATTTATGCTGTTGCATGTAGACCAGAAACTGGATTGATTGAACCTTATTCTAATCAATTGCCTCCGCCTGAAAATAACAATAAGTTATTGTAATTCTTATTATAAAGAAATTCTCAATATTTCTTGAATATTTGAACTGTTGGGAGGAATGAATGAAGACTGGATTCGACATCCCGTCGACAACGAGGTCATTAGAGACAAAGCACAAGCTCGGATTGGGGAACGGTGGAGAAGGAAATCGGCCGCGCCCTTTCAAAGGAACCAACCCGGCATTTGCATGGGGCAATTTAGGGAAATTACAGAAAATCTAAATCTGGATGGCCGTTCGCGGGTTTGAACCGTCGTCCTCCCGGATGGGAGTACAATATGTTAACTACTGCGCCACCTCTTTCGGTATTTGAACTTTTCATTAAAGGTTTGTAAAAGGTTTTGTTAAATATATCTAATTTATAGAAACAATGTGTTTGCAGTAATGGACTCAAATGTTCAAATGTGTTTGAATATCTAAGGGACCAAACTGCTTAGGTCATCGGTCCCTAGACTTACACACTGTTTAAAGTAACTTATACTAACTTATGCTAAGAACAACACACACACCCATGCCCGAAGGAGGACTCGAACCTCGTGTGGGACGGAGTATTGGACTCCAAAAACCAGTTAGTCAAATTTATCCTACCCGACATGCAACATAATTACAAATAAAACATTATTAATAAGCATAAAGTGGACATCATAAGTGACAAATGTATATGTTTTAATCTGGAAAAGTGTCAGAACTGTAAACAATCAGCAGCTATATGTCTAGCGAAGACAGTAAAAGTGACGTAACTAAAAGAAAGGGCAGTTCTTTGATGTTAATGTCAGAAATGACTGAAACAGGATTTGATCCTGGTGCTATATTCATTCTCATTAGTGCTGATAAATTTGTCTCCATAATATTTCATTGTTGCCCAAAACGTTTTGCGTGATCCATGGGAAACCTAACATTCTGCGTTGTGTCACTTAAACAGCGAGAGTGCGATATGTGTGAACCATGACGAACAGTACACGTAAACCTAAAATCACTGCCACTTCAGTGCATGTGGCAGATATTCCTACCGCAAAACGTTACTGGAAAATGGTCCAAAAAGGGACAAACTAGTAGTGTGCCAAGGAACCAAAAACAGCTGTAGTGCGAAATTTTTAAATATCTCCTAAATTCATTTTAGTTGAATCAACTGTGGGTTCATGGTGAAGCATTCTAAATTAAGTAAACGAAGACTGTTTTTTAGCCTTGTTTTACAATTTATTATTAATGTTATTGCACAACGTAGGTTTCGGGTTATAAGCCCATTTTCAAGTACATTACATATACATTATAAAACGTAACCTATCTTGTGCAATAACACTGGTAATAAATTGTGAAACAAGGTTAAAAAACAGTGTTTGTTAAGTTATTTCCTAAATTATTTCAGATTTTAAAGTGAATCTCATACAACTGTGAACCACTCTTGTTCTGAAAGGCTCTATAAAATTTCATACCGTTTGGTGTATGGCAGATGAGTTGATTAATCCACAGGTTGGTGTGTAATTCTGACCGTGCGGTCTAGGGCGCTGCAGTCATGGACTGTGCGGCTGGTCCCGGCGGAGGTTCGAGTCCTCCCTCAGGCATGGGTGTGTGTGTTTGTCGTTAGGATAATTTAGGTTAAGTAGTGTGTAAGATTAGGGACTAATGACCCTAGCAGTTAAGTCCCATAAGATTTCACACACATTTGAACTTTTTTTTTTTGTAATTCTGACGATCTGCAAAGCGTGCGCGCGTGACTCCGCGTGGGTCCGCAGCCAGCAAGCGAGCGCAGATGCGACAGGCGGCGCACGCAGAGTCCAGCGTGGGAATGCGGTCCGCAGCACACCATAGCAGCTCCTGGGGCGGATCTTGACCGCTTCCTGAGCGTGACTGAATAGAGCCACGCCGCCCGGACTGCACGCCTGCAGTTTCTGTGTTGTTCCACGCTCTGAAGAGGTGTTCTAGATGCCGCAGCGAATAATGATGTTTTGCGGTGTATCTGTCTCTGAATGCCCACTATGTGCAGTTGCTTTTCCAACGTTTTCTCTGAAATTGGCTGAGCTAGTACTGTATATACTGACAGCAGCAATTTCAGTCGGGTTTGAAACCTGTTGTCATTGACGAGGCGTGACACTTAATTCTGGTCCCTGTCGGTTATGATGTTTTTAGAACCAGTCCAACTAGTACACCATCCCTGCGGACACGCTGGACGTTGATACAGCAACACATCGTGGAACGGTGCGGCCACGGTCATGTCCAAACATGATGTTTTCCTGGTCTACGTCGACCTATGAGGGTTGCCCAGAAAGTAATGCACCGCATTTTTTTTTTCTCAGCCGAAAACAGTGCTACGAATGCGAGACGTTACGTATGTATTATTCGAAGTCTCCTGAATGAGCGCGCCAAGTTTCCGTCACTTCCGACAGAGAGCGTAGCTGCAGGGCAGTTTTAACATGAGGTCTGTTGGTGGTGTACGCCACAAGCAACGTGACGTCATTGAATTTCTCACTGCAGAGAGAGAAACTGTGGAGGATATTCAAAAACGTTCGTGCAAAGTCTATGGAACATCTGCTGTCGACAGAAGTACAGTTAGCCGCTGGGTACGAAGGGCGTGGCCATCTGAAGGCGGTTCGGCGGAGCTCTACGATTTGCTGCGGTCGGGGAGACCATTCACGGCTGTCACACCTGACACAGCACCCTCGGACTTCCACTTGTTGGGCCATTAGAGCCTGCCATCCGTGGAAGACATTTTGAGGACGATGAGGAGGTGATTCCCAAAGTGAAATACTGGCTCCGCCACCAGGACAAGGATTGGTACCGACAGAGCATACACGCCCTTGTTTCGCTCTGCAGGAAGGCCATAGGACGGGATGGAGCTGACGTGGAAAAATAGGGTGTGTAGATAAAAAACTATTCTTTCGATTTTGGAATTCTCATTACGTTCAGTAAAGAACTGTTGAAGAAAAAATGCGGTGCAGTACATTCTGGGCAGCCGTCGTAACTTTCCGCTGCGATTCCACACAACGGACTGGCACATGCGCACCACTCCCCTACCACGACTCACGTGAGTGGTGAGCGATCACGTGATGGCCTGCAATGAAACCAGAGCTCCAAAGAGACCAGTGCGCTCTTTTAAGGAATGAAAAATCTTTCGTCCCGTGGGCTTCTTACACTTTAGTTCCACTGTGCGCATACGCTTCGCAGTGTAACGTCTATCACGTTAGGTACTGTTGGCGCTCGGCGTGGTGGCTAATGGAGCGACTGTAAATGGTGTAAGTAGGCTGTTTAGGTTTTTTATTGGTAACGCCACCTCTGTATGAAAATCACTGGCTGTGCTGTGTGCAGTCTGTGGCTGCTTTGCATTGTTGTAATACTCGCCATTGTAGTGTTGGGCAGCTGGGCTGTTAACAGCGCGTAGCGTTGCGCAGTTGGAGGTGAGCCGCCAGCAGTGGTGGATGTGGGGAGAGAGATGGCGGAGGTTTGTAATTTGTCATGAACTGCTATATTTATATATGATGATATCAAGGTAAATACATTGTTTGTTCTCTATTAATATCTTTCATTTGCTAACTATCCCTATCAGTAGTTAGTGCCTTCAGTAGTTTGAATCTTTTATTTAGCTGGCAGTAGTGGCGCTCGCTGTATTGCAGTAGCTTGAGCAGCGAAGATTTTTGTCAGGTAAGTGATTTGTGAAAGGTATAGTTTAATGTTAGTCAGGGCCATTCTTTTGTAGGGAATTTTGAAAGTCAGATTGCGTTGCGCTAACAAAATATTGTGTGTCAGTTTAAGCACAGTCGTGTATAATTGTTCGAAGGGGACGTTTGATATGTCGACCCTTAGCCGAGGATACCTCACTGGAATCTTCTGATTTTTTGTTGTAGTTTGTGTAATTAGTGTAGATTTTGTTTATTGCTAGCGCGTAATTGTAGAGAAAATCTCCTTTGTAGTTGCAGACTTTCATTGTTGTACAGTAAAACAGTTGTGGCATGCATGTAGATTTGCACCAAGTATTTCGCAGCTGCAATTAACTAGATATTATTTTCAGTGCTATGTTAATGTGTTCTCTTATTTTTGATCTTCAAATTGTGTTTTTCTGTGTTGTCGTGTGAAATACTGTGACAATAATGGCGTGTGAAAAACGTAATACTAGGCTCCAAAGTAAACTGAGAAATGACAGTGAAAATGAAAGCAGTGTGTTAGCGCCACCGAGTAATGAATTAACTGATGTTCAAAGTAGTAATTTGGTAATTGTGCATAGGGAAATGGAGCGGGCGGCAAACAATGGCGTGGACAGTGAAACAATTAGTGAAGAGGGAAGCATTATCGATCGATCAGTCGGCAACAGCTCGCCTCAGGAAGCCGAAATGACAGGACACAATTTTGCAAATACTGTAGATTCAGGTTTTGCGTCCTCACCGTTTTCCCAAATGAGTCAAGACACGTTTTCCGCTTGTCAAAATGTGAATGTTGCCGGTGCAAATTCACTGCCGAAAAGCACTGAGGAACATGTTTCAGACACCAGTGCATTGTTATTACAGTTAATGCAACAAATGGGACAAAAGCTACGAAAGTTAGACACAACACTTGAACAAAATCAGAAACAAATGGGACAAAATCTTCAAAAGTTAGACACAATGGAACAAAATCAGAGACAAACACAGCAAAAGCTTCAAAAATTAGACACCACACTTGAAAAAACACGTGAAGATTTAACTACTGAGTTACATAACATTGAATCGAAATGTCAAAAAGTCTGTAATGACGTAAAAATACAAATTTGTGAGCATTTTCAACCTATTTTTTCGCGGCATGAAAATGTATTACAGAATCACGAAGCAGCCATAAAAGAACTGCAAACCATTGTTCATGAAAATCACGACACCTTGCAAGCTAAAATTGACTCAGTTGCATCTACCGATTCGGTTACGCAACTTGCAAAAACTCAGGAAAACTTAAAGGACACAGTAGATACTCTGAAACTTGGTTCAGAAAAACATACAGAGGAAATAATTTCACTATCGGATAAAGTAGCCGAACTTTCAGATCAGTTCACTAACTTATCTACAAAGGTAGATGATGATTTGAATAACACAACACCTGTAGCCTTCACTGACACAGAAGAGTATGAACAAATAAGAAAATTCAAACAAAATCAGAATCAAATTAATACACAACACCAAAGAGAAATCCGGGAAGTACAAGATCAGCTGACACAGGTAATACAAGAATTACGTATTTCAGAGGACACTGGCGCTCCAACACGGGAAGAGGGACTTAGAAACACGGAAAAGCCGCAAAATAATAACACAGGGCATTTCGGAAGTTATGAAAGAAATTGGCAAGGCGCATTGGATTTTGAGATGGAACCGCCGAAACGACGTAACAATGACCGACGTGTGACTTGCCGACATGATGATTTTGACTATAAGCTGTTCATTACTACACGTAAATTCAAAACATTTAAGAATTCTGGCAACGACATTCATCCACAAGCATGGCTTCATCAATTCTCTCATTGTTTTCCTCCCAACTGGTCGTTAGAACACAGATTAGAATTTATGTGTGGCTACTTGGAGAATGAACCAGCTGTAAGAATGCGATCGGTAATTCACGATTGCCACAGTGAAGGAGAGTTTTACCATGCCTTCCTCTCAGCATATTGGTCTCAAGCCACACAAGACCGAGTAAAACATGGCATCATAATGATGAAACATTTCGAACAATCTGAATTTTCCAGTCTTGTGAAATATTTTGAAGACATGTTGCATAAGAATCAGTATCTTTCAAACCCATACAGCCCCTCAGAACTCATCCGCATTTGCTTACTCAAATTGCCTGAACATTTACGACATATTATTTTAGCAGGACGTTGTAAAGAAGACATTGAGGCTTTTCAGGGACTCCTACAAGAATTAGAAATTGACACAGACAGTCGCGGGATGCGAAAACAGGAAAACAATCACTACAGGTCACATCCGTCACAATTCCGTGACGACAGAAACAATAACTGGCCACGACAAGCCTATTCTTACAACGCAGATCGTGACCAAAACAGACACCACCCATATGACAACCATTGGCAGAGTAATAGTTACAGAGAAAGATCACATTTCCGTAGTAATGAATATGACAGAGATAACCATAGAAACAGACAATATGGTAATCAGAACTATTATTATCAAGGGAGACAGAATAATTTCAGACGCAACAGTTCAGCGCGCAGTTACGATTCAGGGAGAAATTCTCCACCACGTGACCGACACGAAAGAAACTGTGTAAACTACCGACAAAACGACAGACCTGAATTCCATCAGAACTGGCGAGCTTTAAACAGAGCTGGGCCCTCTCGGCAAGGCGAATTTGTGGAAGTTAGGCCTCCTAATCCCAGTAACGACGCGCGGCAACAAAGAGACAGACAATGACTCGCACCGCAGGCATACACGTGCGCCGGCTGGCTCCGAGAAAAATAACATTATATCTGGTACTGCTAATGAGATTTTAATGCAACATTTTGGGTTACTTGAAAATATATTCTGGATTTAAAGTACTTTCTGTGAGATACCAGACGACAGAGAGATTAGTTTATGTGACAGATACACGATTTTATCACGACGCTACTAATGAGTGAATATTTACAATGTTGCTTTTGCAGTGTTTCTGTTTTATATCTGCACAGTTTTCTGTTTTATTCTGGAAAGTAAAACAGGTTTTAGTAGTAACTTTTGTAGTATAGCTACAATGAGACTGCCTTTTCCATAGCACAACAATACGTTACAGTACAGTACTTTCTTCATCACGGCAATAAGCGTAATAACTAAGACATTTATACGCAAAGCATTTCATTTTTGTGTATTATGAGGTAAGTACATTGACTTCTGCAGAACTTAGCTTTCGGAGGACGATAACTACGACACTTCCACACAGATTATGTTGCAACAAGACGCACATTTAGCGCTACAGTACACGTATTTGAGTGATTAATTTTGTACTTAAAACATTTATTTTTAAAGATTTTTTGAATTACAAAGAAAGTTTTCCGTGATACATTTCATTCCATTGCTGTAATCTGTAACACCTGAGGGTATAATTACATTAATCCTCAGGGGGGTACACGCTTACTTTGTGTACCATGTGTGTGGCAACCACAAGGAACCCTAGCTAATATGGTATTTGCTTATACAACTTTACACATCGGTACCATATTTCTCTAACACACAAATTACACAGCTATCTGATCATTTAACTGAGAGATAAACATGTTTTTTACTACGTCAGTGACACATGTTTACGTAATTACACCATTGGATAACTTCACACTTACGAAATTATATTTTGTCTGTACTGTGTGAACTCTTCATATTTTTTCGGAACCATTGTGATACTATGAGAGCTTTGAATGATGTATTTGGTATGGATTCATGATTTTTAAAGTACGTTTGAGCCAGATGACACTTTTGACATGAGCAGAGAATTTTTTTAATTATTGGAGGAAGCTACGACGATTTTGAGATTTGACTGAGGTGTTATGATGTTATTTTTACGACGACGATGTGTATTATGCTGCTGAGGTATGTTTATGATTAATAGGCTGAGGCTATATGAGTTATTTGATTATGCTTCATATTTATAATGAAATATTGACGAGTGTCGATGGATACGTATATGTGTAATAAGGTAAGGAGTAATGAATAGAAGTTAGGGACTCTTGACTTGTGAAAAAGGATGTTGGAAACCAAGAATTGTACTTTAAGAGTTTGACATGTGTGTAAATGCGCGAATGTATCACAATGCCGACGAAAACTATTGAACACTGTTATATTCAATAGCATTTTGTTTCTACAGATTTGCAACGCTAATTCTTGACCTGTGAAATATTTTTATGTGAGACTGTCACTGTAGCGGAAACTGCTGTCGTAAATATTTCCGTAAGAAAGTTAAGTGACCACCTGCACATAATGCGTCGTGGGCACCCACCTGGGCGACGGCCGCCCGAAAAAAAAAAAAGCCATTAGCCTTTCAGCGGCGCAGGTGGAGAAAAAAAAAAAAAAAGGGGGACGCCATTAACCTCGCTTCTGACATTCCTTTGTAGAAAGCATCGCAAAAACGACACGGTCGAACTTGAAAACATATGATTACACTAGCTCTTAATTTACGATATTTACTGAAATGCCTAATGACATGACGAGAAATATTTTTACATCTGCACACCTGATTATGACAAGCGTCTTTCTACGAGAGTTGAGAGAGTTTCTACTAACTTATGAAATGTCACATGACTATTGAATGATGTTTTTATGCTTTGGTTTGCGTAATTGCTTATTTCATTTGATACCTGTTTTCCAGCTGTGTTACAGCATTAGTTTTATAAAATAAACTTGGATGCATTTGCTAATGTGAACACTTTCTGTCAACAGATATATTAAATGATAATTTTGTAATCCACATTCTTTAAAAAAAGGAGCACTTCGAAAGGAAAGAACAATAAGAAGGGACTAGTAACAGTAACTGGACACATAATTTTCTTTTCAAGTACATGGTAATATTTTTTTTACAATAAGTTGTTGTGGTGCACCACTTTAATTACTTAGACATTAAGATGTGATTATACATTTCCCATATCTGCATTGTTATCTTTAGTGTACTATTTTTTCTGCTTGAACTATGTCATGTTTAGATATAAGCTGCTGTTTGCCAGGCATAGTGTTACTGAATTTGACTTTGTGTTACTCTGCTAAGCCAGTTTTACTACTCATTTATTTTGTTGTTGCTGCACATTGGCTCATATTAGTTGTAATGTTGAATTGCTTGGTAATTTAGATTTACTGTAGCTTGCTTTGCGATTTTCCATTTTTTTTCATTGCTGTTTATATTAATTGTTTTATGTGCTGCTGCATTGCCTCGTCCCTTAGTTTAGCATCTGAGCTCAGTAGATTTAAGTTAACTTAAGAGGGGGTAGACTATATAAGAACCTAACTATGGAGAATAGGGAAAGAATGCTTTGAAAGTTATATGAAAACGATTTGGGCCTAAATGAGTATTGTACAATGAGCCATATTTCTTTTGAAAGAAATATGGTTAGAATACAGAAAAGAGGTACAGATAGGACTTTTTGGGAATAATGATGAACGAAGGGAGATCTCCAAGAACAAAAAAGGTTTTGTTCGCAAAATACTGCAGTACCAAAAGTTACACTGAAAACGAACCCTGTCCTTTCCTTTTGTATTATTCCGCTATATGTTTGTGTACCCTTGTGTATTTGTGTTCATCCTGTCTTTATGTGTTTATCTGATATGATTTAGGTTGTAGACTTTTTCTAATACTCAGCTACATTCACTATGATGAGGAATACTGTTATCCTCAAATATAATTTGCATTAATAATATGTTATTTACCTTGTAAATATGCTTAGACATTATTTATTTTGTTTTGTTTCAATGCTCATGTGTAAAGTTGATGTTTCAAAAGTTATTCTGATCTTTTATGTATTTACTTATGTCATAATTCCTGTAACACTGATGTATATGTTAGTTCGATTCTTTTGTAAAGCCCATATTACTACAAATGTTATTTGTACTATTATGTTCTTTAATGATGTATTTTGTACCTTTGTAATTGTATTTTCATGTTGTAAATTTATAATTGTAATTGACACCAGTTCATCATATTATTAACTTGTAAGTTACATTTCACTGCACACGTTTCTGTTGGTCATAGTATATGGACAATATGTGAGAAGTAGGGACTGTTAGTGTTTGCACGTGTGTTACTAATTCAGCAAGGGACCGGATAACAGCATTGCTGGTTCTAAGGACAATTCCAAAAACTTTGTGAGTGCACAAGTGGTGGTTTATGGACTTGCTATATTATCCGCAAGACTCTTCAATGGTGATTGTGCACCTGCACAGTCACAACAGATGGCTGCTGGCTATCTCTACAAGGACTACAGTGGGTCTGCATCTTTGATGACCCACCAGTACCATTATCTCTACAAGGACTACAGTGGGTCTACATCTTTGATGATCCATCAATACCATTATTTCTACAAGGACTGCAGTGGGTCTGCACCTCTGGTGGCCCACCAATACCGTAATCTCTACCAGGACTACAGTGGGTCTGCTCTGTGATGACCTAACTACCAATATTCTTCAAAACGTCGACTGACTCTGCTGTGGGTTTGCTCCATTGTGGCCCATTACCTGTCAGCATGTCAAGAGTCAGCACTGTCTTTCCGTTGGAAGGACAACATTACTTCTTCAAGACTGTATGGAAATCCACTACTTCTGTGTGCAATTTCTTTTACTAATGGGCCTTTGTAAAAAAAAAACTGTTATTACTATTTCGATGAATGATCAGGACTATCTTTATGGACTGTGAGAAAATTTTAGCTTTTGACCAACATTGTATCAATAAGTGTGTGCATTTGATTTCTTTGTTATTGTAATTATGAAAAATTTTTTCAAATCTGTATTGGCCACTGCCCAATCCAATTTGTAAAATTTTTTGTGGGGAGCATGGGTGCTATGTAAGTAGGCTGTTTAGGTTTTTTATTGGTAACGCCACCTCTGTATGAAAATCACTGGCTGTGCTGTGTGCAGTCTGTGGCTGCTTTGCATTGTTGTAATACTCGCCATTGTAGTGTTGGGCAGCTGGGCTGTTAACAGCGCGTAGCGTTGCGCAGTTGGAGGTGAGCCGCCAGCAGTGGTGGATGTGGGGAGAGAGATGGCGGAGATTTGTAATTTGTCATGAACTGCTATATTTATATATGATGATATCAAGGTAAATACATTGTTTGTTCTCTACTAATATCTTTCATTTGCTAACTATCCCTATCAGTAGTTAGTGCCTTCCATAGTTTGAATCTTTTATTTAGCTGGCAGTAGTGGCGCTCGCTGTATTGCAGTAGCTTGAGCAGCGAAGATTTTTGTGAGGTAAGTGATTTGTGAAAGGTATAGTTTAATGTTAGTCAGGGCCTTTCTTTTGTAGGGATTTTTGAAAGTCAGATTGCGTTGCGCTAACAAAATATTGTGTGTCAGGTCAAGGACAGTCATGTATAATTGTTAAAAAGGGGAAGTTTCAATGGGACTCGCCGGTGTGGCCGAGCGGTTCTAGGCGCTTCAGTCCGGAACAGCGCGACCGCTACGGTAGCAGGTTAGAATCCTGCCTCGGGCATGGATGTGTGTGATGTCCTTATGGGAAATGCCTTTACGGTCACTCCCATCAGCCACCACGCCGAGTGCCAATTTTGTTTGCGCGTGTAATACGTGAATGGCACCGTTAACTGCGTTCTGCAGCATAACCATTTTTAGATTCCACGTCAGTGATGTAGATAAATATATATTTACCGCTCCACTTTCCAACAAGTGGCAATATCGTTTTGCACGAGGAGTATCTGTGACGTTTATGATAGAGGTCTCTGGAACCGAGCGACCGCTACGGTCGCAGGTTCGAATCCTGCCTCGGTCATGGATGTGTGTGATGTCCTTAGTTAGGTTTAAGTAGTTCTAAGCTCTAGGGGACTGATGACCTCAGAAGTTCCATAGCGCTCAGAACCATTTGAACCATAGAGGTCGCTGGTAAAGTTGGACATTGTAATGTTTCTACAGCATTGCCACTCGCAAATTATAATCACACATGAATAAAGGCAAAATACACTACCAGCCCTTAAAACTGCAGCGCCATTAGGCAGAATAAAAGAAACGTTAAAATGACACGAAGTGTGCCACATGCTTGGATGTGCAAATGATTAGCATATCAGCGCAGCCTCACAAAATAGATACGAGTAAAGCCATCTACATTCTGCCTATAAGTGAGGATTACAGGGCGAGTTTGTCATTCAGAGTCGCACTTGAATGTTGCTTGTTTTGTGAGAATATGGTGTGTAGTGGCACGAGTCGTTCCACGATAGTTTTGCTCGCGTTGTCTGTCACGACATGGGCGAAATTATCCACGCGGAAGGTCCGCCGCCTTAGGTGACTGCCCAGCGGATATGACTGCCATGTACTGGACCCGGATTTGATCCCGTTCGGGTCGCGGATTTCCTCTGCTCGGGCATTGGATGCTGTTTTGACCGCATCATCATTTCATCGTCATCGGTATGCAAGTGGCCCAATGTGGCGTCAACTGGAAAGACTTGCAAGTCAGCGACCGATCCTCCCCGGGTGGGGACTCCGGGCCTTCAGCGCCATTTCGTTCCACAGCGACAGCACGACGACGTGGAAGGCGCTACAGTCTGTCAACACTGCGACCGTAGTTGCGGCTTTCCTTTGTGTCACGTGTACGACCCAGTTTTATGTCAATTTATTGCATAATTTGTCTACACATATGGGACTTCTCACTCGTTTTCTATAATTATATAATGTTGTGTAACTTATTGTTCACTCCGACCTCTGTTAGTTGCCTTGCAACAGCCAGTCTCAAGCCCGGATGAAGGAGGAGGGTTGGGCACTGTGCTAGTGACCCATTACAGTAAAAAGCTCTTCGTTATGATATACAGATTTGCTTCGAACACGTATGGAGACAGGAGAAGCGGAAAAGTGCGAAGGAAATTCAGCCTACGATTTGGAAATTTTAATTTTCCATCTTGGAACATTGAGCCTCTACAGAGCAGGAACCATCAGAAATTCAGCGATATAAACTGGAATTGGTAGGTGTACAAGAGACGAAATGTCTGGATTAGGGAACTCATAAAGACGATGGATATACAGGGTGTTACAAAAAGGTACGGCCAAAATTTCAGGAAACATTCCTCACACACAAACAAAGATAAGATGTTATGTAGACATATGTCCGCAAACGCTTAATTTCTTTGTTAGAGCTCATTTTAGTTTCGTCAGTATGTACTGTACTTCCTCGATTCACCGCCAGTTGGCCCAATTGAAGGAAGGTAATGTTGACTTCGGTGCTTGTGTTGACATGCGACTCGTTGCTCTACAGCATCAAGCACATCAGTACGTAGCATCAACAGGTTAGTGTTCATCACGAACGTGGTTTTGCAGTCAGTGCAATTTTTACAAATGCGGAGTTGGCAGATGCCCATTTGATGTATGGATTAGCACGGGGCAATAGCCGTGGCGCGGTACGTTTGTATCGAGAGAGATTTCCAGAACGAAGGTGTCCCGACAGGAAGACATTCGAAGCAATTGATCGGCGTCTTAGGGAGCACGGAACATTCCAGCCTATGACTCGCGACTGGGGAAGACCTAGAACGACGAGGACACCTGCAATGGACGAGGCAATTCTTCGTGCAGTTGACGATAACCCTAACGTCAGCGTCAGAGGAGTTGCTGCTGTACAAGGTAACGTTGACCACGTCACTGTATGTAGAGTGCTACAGGAGAACCAGTTGTTTCCGTACCATGTACAGCGTGTGCAGGCACTATCAGCAGCTGATTGGCCTCCACGGGTACACTTCTGCGAATGGTTCATCCAACAATGTGTGAATCCTCATTTCAGTGCAAATGTTCACTTTACGGATGAGGCTTCATTCCAACGTGATCAAATTGTAAATTTTCACAATCAACATGTGTGAGCCGACGAGAATCCGCACGCAATTGTGCAATCACGTCATCAACACAGATTTTCTGTGAACGTTTGGGCAGGCATTGTTGGTGATGTCTTAATTGGGCCCCATGTTCTTACACCTACGCTCAATGGAGCACGTTATCATGATTTCATACGGGATACTCTAACTGTGCTGCTAGAACATGTGCCTTCACAAGTACGACACAACATGTGGTTCATGCACGATGGAGCTCCTGCACATTTCAGTCGAAGTGTTCGTACGCTTCTCAACAACAGATTCGGTGACCGATGGATTGGTAGAGGCAGACCATTTCCATGGTCTCCACGCTCTCCTGACCTCAACCCTCTTGACTTTGATTTATGGGGGCATTTGAAAGCTCTTGTCTACGCAACCCCGGTACCAAATGTAGAGACTCTTCGTGTTCGTATTGTGGACGGCTGTGATACAATACGCCATTCTCCAGGGCTGCATCAGCGCATCAGGGATTCCATGCGACGGCGGGTGGGTGCATGTATCCTCGCTAACGGAGGACAATTTGAACATTTCCTGTAACAAAGTGAAGTGATGCTGGTACGTTCTGTTGCTGTGTGTTTCCACTCCATGATTAATGGGATTTGAAGAGAAGTAATAAAATGAGCTTTAACATGGAAAGTAAGCGTTTCCGGACACATGTCCACATAACATATTTTCTTTCTTTGTGTGTGAGGAATGTTTCCTGAAAGTTTGGCCGTACATTTTTGTAACACCTTGTATACGATGTTATTGGGCATGTGGAGCTAAATCGACACATGTTTTGTAACATGTGACGAAGTAGCAAATTCGGTTGCAGAATTCAAAGCTTTTAACAAAAGAGTACCCTACACAGTACTGCAAAATTAAGTATCAGATATTACACTTATCAGTCTCCACGCCACGACAGAAGATAAAACAGACGAGGAAAAGGAAGAGTTCTATGATCAATTAGAACAAACGATTCAGAAGACACCAACTAGAAACATCATGATATTTCTGGGAGATTTAAATGGAAAAGCTGGAAAAGAAGAATTCTATATACGAGGGTTGGAACTTTAATATTGGTATGCACGTAATGTTCCAAACGTTCTCAATTGCGGAGATATGCGGTAACCTTAGGGATTGACAAGCACGAAATAAAGCAGCAGAAACTCTCGCCGTGTGCAGGCGGGCATGATCTTGCTGAAATGTAAACTCAAGATGGATTGCCATGAAAGGCAACCCAATGGGGCGTAGAATGACGTCAAAGTACCCCCATGCTGAATGGGTGGCGCGAATAACAACCAAAGGGGGCTCTGCTATGAAACGAAGTGGCACCACGGATCATCAGCATCTCTGGTTGTCAGGCTTTACGACCGTCAACAGTCAGGCTGGTACCCCACTGCTGTCAGGGGCGTCTCCAGACACTTCTTCACTGGTTGTCGGGGCTCAGTTCGAAGTAGGACTCAACTGCACTCCAGGCCGAATGTGCCCGGCACTACCCTTTTGAATTTCCGGCATGTGCTACAATTATCCTTTTTCCTCTGCCGATCGGAGCTGCCATACTACCGCTGATGGTACCGTCTGTCCAGCCTTTTTTTAAACTGTGTTGTGCATTCACCCACGTTTCATCAAGCCAAACGATATCATCAAATTTTGTCCCCACTAATTCTCTGAGAAAGCGGCATCGCCAGGCTGCAATATCTTGGCCTTCCATTAGTAACTTTCTGCCAGAGATGGATTTATAGCGCAATCTTAAAATTTTCACGACTCATAACAAAGACGATTTACTACCCTGAAACAGGTCAGCTGCTGTGAGGATAGTATGTAGTTTTTCGAGTGTTGGATACTCCTTCCTCGAATAAAATGCGTGTATTTGACGACGAGTGGAATGTTCCTGAAAAGAGTCAAATTTTGTGACCCTCTTCTCTAGTCGCCTCTTTTTCCCAGGTGTCTCCAATTTAGATGATTCACTTGAGCCTTCTTTCATGAATTTCTCCTGGCAGATTCTTATTACTGATCGTTCGTGTTGTGTACATAGATCCGCGTAGTCAGCGCGTACACAACTTTCCCACTAGAGCGCGCCCCGCTAAGCACAACAGCGCAGGCGCAGCGCTCGTCCGTCTCCGCACTACGAGATGGCGCTGCCTTAGAGGCGGACCAAATTCCGCTTCCGCCGATCCACACATTAATATGTAACGCAGCCAATGAGATTGCTGCTAACGTAGAACCTTTTCTCCTCGCGGATCACACTCGCGCAGTGATACCTGAACGCTCGAGGTATTACAACGAGTGTACAGACCTCCGATTAGTCAGTCTTCACCAGTCTGCATTAGTCTGTAGTCAAGTTTCAGTCTGCACCTAATAAGATTATCATATTCCTGTACATAGCCATGAACAGAAATGTATAGACACTTTGTCAAATATCAGAGACATGTGAGAATAAGATTAACGTACCAAGACCAAAGGAACTTCAGATTGTCAATTGTAAATAGTATCCAGAACCAAGTTAAGTGACTTTTATGCTTGTTATTATTTTAATAAATGTGTGTCAAAATTAATCAAGTTCTGTTTAAAGTTGGTCACCGTCAATCTGCTACTCTAAGCGTGCAAGTGGCATTTCTATCGTCTGACCTAACGGCAGAAGATAAACACGCCACGATAAGACAACGAGACATATTGCGGACACTCGCCTACTTCGTTAGAGCGACCAGTCAAATAATCTGATGGTGTGTGTACCGAAGGTCTTACAGTACGCACGCCACAGTTCGCTAACTTGCAGAGCAGCGGCAGTTCGCTCCACCACCTTATCCAAAGGAACGAGAGGCCCCCCTGCATCCCTCTCTCTCTCTCAAAATGCTCCCTTAAGGAACACACGTATTCATCCGTATAACGACGCCATGTCCGCCCCTTTTTGGAGGTTTCCGAGGAGTGTGCAGCCTCGGCCTCCCTCTCTTGCGACTGCTTTCATCAGACATCGTAAACATGCGAAGCTACAAGTCACTCAAATCTCTCACCCGCACGTCTACAACGGCTCGCTGAGGACGGGCTGGCAACGCAGTGGCAGCCGACAGCGCCGGCTGCCATTGGTTTATTGGTGGCGGGAGCCCTGCAGCCCGTTGCCTGTCGAGTGACAACCAGTTTAAATAATAGTATACTGTAGAGATGGGCAAACTGAAACACGTAACTGTTTCGAAACAAATGAAACAGTACAATGTAATGTTTCGATACGCTGTTTCTAAACAGTGAAACAGTTTGTGTTTTGTAATGTAATAAACCTACACATTTTATCATCTTCAATGTCTACTGTATACGTATGTCCATATAAACAGAAATGAGGTGCGAGAGCGCTAATCATGTCGCACAAAGTCTGAAACTATCACTTAGGCGTCTTGGCAGTTTCGTATTTCCTGAAGCAAATAAGCTGCTTTCGTGTCGTGTGACTTTCATACTTTTCAATTGGCTGAGGACAGCCATAGCTGAAGACAGAAGAGCCACCACGAACGGAACTGGAGGTGGAAGCAAACTGCAGAAACAACGGATATGCTACTGGGATTCCCACATTCCGTTAGTATGCATAATATACCCATCCTGCTAATTTCCATGCACACAAAGGGAATCATTGTGGATAATAGACTCACAAATAACGCCAAATAATTCGAATAAATAAGAAATTATAACAGAAAAAAACTTTGTCTTTCAAGGTGTTTCGAACCGTTACTATAAATTCACCATGCTTCCCAGTCCTTCCCGTTCACCATTACACTATAAGTGATGTGTCAAACAGATTGCTTACAATTATACCAACATCAAATTTATGTATATGTCTAATAACTGTCACTCTACGCCTTTTTTTATTCAAAATGTTGTAGGCTTACTTGCGTTTCTTAATATGATTACTGTACATGACCAGAGAAACGTATGTTATAAAAAAGTGTGATTTAACTGAATGATTTTCACATGTTTATTATTTTGTGTGTGAATAGTATGCGTTGTTTTATTGTTTTGTTAGTGTTTATAAAGCAGATGTTACGCCATTTCGGAATAGGGCAGTCAGATAGAAATGAAGCTTTATTTTCAGATATCTTAAGCTTCATGTTATTGCTTGTCAAAAAGATTTCGACACTCTTGAAAGTGTTTCACGAAGTGGTATGTTGTGTTTCAGTACCTGTGCCGAGCCCGAATCTCGTCCGACCCAGAGCGGAATGAAACATCACTGTTTCGAAACAGTGAACCACAGCCGATCCGGAACACTGAAACAGTTCCACGTATCGATACACTGTATCGAAACATAGAAACAGTGGCCAAATCTAGTATACTACCAATGGGCTTGTTGGGGGACAGATGTCAATGGCAGTCGGTACAAGGGGGCGACGTGAGCTCAGCCCCCTTTCTGTGAGCCGCCTATTAATGGCCCTAGCGCTCCCTGGAGCACCGGTTGATAATGATGAATCCGGAGCTCTGAGTGCCTCTCGACCATTCCTCACTCCTCAGGCCCCGTCGCTTCGCTAGGTGGACCGCTTACTTCTTCACGCTGTGGTTGACGCATTCCTGCCAGCGCCGTCGAATAGTGTCATAGCTTCTACTGAAGTATCGAACAATTCACCATTGACTTCTACTGGAGTCCCACTACACGATCTCTGATCAAACGCTGGCATAACTCCATAGTGTTGCGTCGTCCTTTTTCGTCTTAGATTGTACGTTACTGCTACCGTGGATGTTTGGACTGTATTAATAACAGCTTTCAGTTACTACATTAACAACAAAAATAATAATCATACTAGTAATGCATTTAATGTACTGTTGAGTTTGATGAAGCCCCTCGTTGTTCTTCACTGGCCCCTCGTTGTCCTTCACTTTTATATTCCTGCATACATTTGATAGTATTATTTTCAGATGTTTGGTTTGTAGGGCGCTCAACTGCGTGGTCATCTGTGCCCGTATAAAGTCCCAGTTTTTGCACAGTCCCATTTTTTGCACAGCACAATACAGCTACTGTCACGAATGATGGAAATTGGTGGTAAGGTCTTATGGGACCAAACTGTGGAGGTCATGAGTAGCTAAGCTTACGCACCACTCAATCTAATTTAAACTAACTTACCCTAAGGACAACACACACAGCCATGCCCGAGGGAGGACTCGAACCTCCGACGGGGGGAATGATGATGATAATGATAGTACTGTGAGGCTAGACTCTGCGACTTCATATTTTTTCCTCAGATTCGGGCAGAGTGTCTGATAAGCCACCGTCGAGTAAAAAAAAGCTGAATCTACATGTTTTCGTGTGCGGCTTTGGCCAACATCACTAAAAGAAAATAATAAAAAGATCATATGCCTTTCTTCTTTGCCAGTGAAGTGATTTATTGCATTTAAATCGATCCTTTACCACTAATGTGCGATGTGGAAAGATAATTTATTATTTTATTTGTTTGCTAATATTGTTCGCTGCCACGATGTTGTACTGTCTTTATCTGATTAGTTTTATCTTTCTGAACGGTACCCAATGGATATGATTATTCATTTTTGAAATAATATCCGGTAGAGAAGCACATTCTATTTGGAATGGAAAAATACAGTTCAGCTTCACTTCTGGCTACTTCTACAAAACTTTTTACACTGTTCACTGCAGTAGGACAACAAACATTATATGGATCGAGAACGTTTGACAGAGTACTTTCTCGAATCTTTTCTTTCAAACACTATTACTAGGGATAATTATATAGTTTTTGTAACATTACATTCTTCGTAATACCACATCGGAAACACACACACACACACACACAGATAGACAGAGAGAAAGAGAGAGAGAGAGAGAAAACTTTTGTATTAATTTATTCTACATTAACAGTCAACGTAAATATCTATATTTTTTATAATTTTAATATTTATAAAACTGTATCTTTAATTTCAGAGATCTATGTACAATATATACATTATTCTTTGTATCTCAGTGTATTATTTTAGTTGTAACATTTACTTTGCTGATTTACACTGAGCTAAGATGCTGCCATCTGTCGGTCCCTGATAACATATTGTTGTTTCTGATTCCACTGGTACTTAAGATCTTTGAGAACACAATGCGCCACATGAATGTCCATTTCCGTGCTCTTAGGTCGGTCCGAATCATGTGCTGTTCATGAAAAGAAATTGGTTCGAAATCAAAACCTAGTCCTATTAGAGTTCTTCCCACGACAAAGGTACATGAAACATAAGCTTACAATTAATTTGTTTTAAACATTTCTTCTAAGACGCCATAGGTTGTTAGCACAAGGAAACGTAAGGAAAAGATAATAAATAAACAGATAAAATAAATGTGAGCGAATTATACTGGTTCCTCTCAGTGTTCGCACGTCGACTGAATTCCCTTACGTAATTCAATACGACGGAGCCAGCGCTGCCTCGCTGAAACAGGCCCGTCGCCTTCACTTGGACCGCCCGCTGCCATTAGCGGGAAAGTCGCTTCATCGGTCGCGGCTGCGCCCTTTCCCCCGCATCGAAATGAGCCGCGATCTCAAGCTGAGGCGCTGGCCGTTCTCCACCACCACCAGAATGTGGCCACGCAGATGACAACCTACGGGACTGTGAACAGAACGACGGCCTCGCTTCAATAAGCTCTTTGCTGAAGTGTATAGTGACAACATGCCGATCTCTGTGTACCCACCGTCCCGCGGGTTCTTCCAGCATCTACATGCATCATGACCTGACTGCGGAGGAAGCAGAACCGTCTCCTGACGGTTATAAACTAGGAGTCAATAGAGGACCTACAAAGAGCGATCTTGCGAGACTCAGTACCTTCAGCTGGTCCGTGAGGTCTGGAAGGCCGTCGATACCGGATCGCTCATTGATGCCCTGCTCTCTGAGTTGTGGAGAGTGTTTGATACTCTTCCAATTTATCGGCTACATCTACATCTACGCGGTTACTCTACTATTCACAACAAAGTGCCTGGGGAGGGTTCAATGAACCTTCTTCAAGCTGCCTCTCTACCGTTCCACTGTCGAACGGCACGCGGGAAAAACGAACACTTAAATTTTTCTGTGCGAGCCCTGATTTCTCTTATTTTATCGTGATGATCATTTCTACCTATGTAGGTGGGTGCCAACAGAATGTTTTCGCAGTCGGAGGAGAAAAGTGGTGATTGAAATATCGCGACAAGATCCGTCGCAACGAAAAACGCCTTTGTTTTAATGATTGCCACTCCAATTCACGTACCATCGACAGAAGAAATATCGTCATACCGTCCAATATTAATTGTAAATATACTGCCGGTTTTAGACTTATATACTCGTACTTAAGTGTTGATTTATTATCAGATATTTTGTACATCAACAACGTAGCAAGCTCCCTATCCCCCTTAGAGCAAGAATTGAAAGGAAAACGATGGACGTCCACGCTTGGCGAAAACCAGTTTGCTAACGACGGTAACTGCCTGTGAGTGACATAATAAAATATGTCCGATTGCTCCGTCATTCGGTTTCGTCGCATATCGGATTTTTCCAGAACGTTTTATGTAAACTTCCCTTTTTTTCCTTCTTTTTCATTTCTGGCAATACCAGCGACTTACTAGCTGTAGTGTTAAAATTGCATTACCGATTACGTCAACATTTCCCCTCACACGTATTCGCCCATCGCAAAGACTAGTCTTGTCATTTTCAGCAATTGTTTCTGAAGAATCCCGATGTGGAGAAATAGCAGACTAATTTCTCTAAAATTATTTTTTTAACGCAACTGGTGAGCTATTTCTTCACATCGTAAATCTTTTTCCAATCACATCGCCACCCGCCAGTGCAATCCGACTTCTTGTTTTGTGCCAGATTACTTGCTTCACTCAGTCAAACAGGAAGATTGGACGTGATGAAAGCTCAAAAAGTAGTACGACTCTTTCGCACAGTGAAACTAAAATTATGTTCTGCTACAATTTCAAATATTTGGCGAAAATTGTGACAAAAATGTAATATAAAATATAAATATCGGCACTCGATAATGCCATTTTTATATCCCTATATCGATGGATAAAACATCGCCGGAGTATATCGATTCATTTTGGAAAAAATTATCGGTATATCGATACATCGGTATTTTTGTCACTAGCTGTAGCCTCAACGTTGACAACAGCTACTTAAGGGGAGGTTTACTATCTTTTAGTCCAAAAACTCGATTTTTTTAAAAGTGCATTTTTGGAGCAATAAAAGTGTTAAGAATCCACCCCTGAAACGGTTTCTCCGAATACGGAACGTAAAAATTTGTTATTCGCGGTTGAACAAAAAAATGCAACTGCCTGAAATCGGCCTTCTTCACGCACCAGTTTTTTTCTTTCGGAGGACGAGTTACTGTACCGGTGCTTGGGAGGAAACACAAAATTCAAATGAAAGTTTGAACGTGTGTGTTTGGAAGTCAGCCCCCAAGCATTCGTATTCTGGTGCGAAGACTGTGGAGATTGCGACTTTCCTGGCAGCGAGCAGCTTCAACGAAGGGTATTCAGCAATTCTGAAGACCATGACAACGATGGACGTCACCCTGGAACTTTATTCGACGCATTTTGACAAGCATTTGGGCGATAACCGGATTCAAGCGGCCGAAAACCGCTTCTCACCGGCAGTACGAGCGCTCTGGAGCAGCGCAAGATGGCCCAGATCGAGCAGAACGCCCTCTATGAGGAAGAGGAAGGACTAGTTTATGGACCCGGAATAGCAGATCGAACGTACGTTGCATATTATTGCATTTATATGAAGTCAAAACTTCAAACGCGTCTTTCTAGTAATGACGTTCTTTCTTTTTTTTATCGCGCGGTATGGTAACTTCAAATCTGCTGAACTGATTGGCATGATTCTTTGTTTCCGACGAAGCTAACTAAATTTTCTAGGAGTTATACCACGTTTACTCCGATCAATCAACTACAAATATTTTTGGATGGCCGACGACGTCGAAAAATCGATTAAGAAAACCTTATTTTTTTCAAATGGCTGCCATTTTGTTTCCTATGGTCCAAATAACTTAAGCGAGGTACACCTCCTCAATAATCTTATATACTTCACTAATGTCAGCTCAATTTTGATTTCAGACTGGCCGGCTGACCTGTGACATACCGCGCGTGGAGGTCTATATCGAAATTTTGTTTCGTTCCGAAGGAACTTCCGCCTTTGCTCTTCCACATGCGTAGATCGTTTTCAAGATTAGTGGGATTATGGTTTTTGTTCATTAGATGTTCTGCAAAAGTTGAATGTGTGCTGTCACTTCTTAGAGCTCTCATGTGCTCTATGTACCTGATTCGGAAATTTCTGCTAGTTTGACCTATGTAGTGGGCCTGACAAGAGTTGCAAGTGAGTTGATATATTCCAGCGTTGCTGAATTTGTCTGATGTTTTTCTGACTGGTCTTCGTCTTTTCTGAACCGTATTGTTTGTTCTGAATGTTATTGGGATACCTTGCTCTTTAAAGATGTTTCCTATTCTATGTGATATTTTGTTATTGTATGTTAGTGTGTACTATCTCTCTCTTTTTTCTGAAGTGGTGTGGTCTGCTGTGTTGTCCGTGTGTGCTGCATGTTTCCGTTTTACCTTGTCGTTGAGTTTGTTTATGATGTCTGTTTTGTAGTCGTTTTCAACAGCAATTTGTTTGATTATGTTCAGTTCCTGTGTGTAGTTTCCTGGTTTAAGAGGTGTTCTGTTTATCCTCTGGAGCATGTGTGTGAAACTGGCATATTTGTGCACTGCCGGGTGGTTGGATGAGCTGTGGATAACAGTGCTTGTGGATGTGGGTTTTCTGTAGATGGAGAATTCATGTTGGTGGTTGTTTCTTGTGATTGTAAGATCCAAGAAATTTAGTTTCTTGTTATTTTCCATTTCCATTGTGGATTTGTGGGTGTACTGCGTTGATGTTACTGTGGAGCTCTTCCACCCTGCTATGTGTTTCACCTACAAGACGGGTTATGTCATCCACATATCGTTACCAGTAAATTATTTTGTACCCTCCTTGTTTCACAATGTTATTGAATATTGTGTTCTCTGTATGGTCCAAGAAAGTGTTGGCTAAGATTCCACTGATGGGGGAACCCATGGGAATTCCGCTTGTTGCAAGTAGAAGTTCTTGAAAGTGAAGTAGTTTTGTTCTGTGATTAGCCTAAGGATGGATGAGATTTTATTTATATTTACATCTAGGAATTTCTTGCATTTCAGCTGTTGTTCTATAATGTTTTTAGTTTCTTCTGTGGGTATGTTAGTGTAGATGGAGGTTATGTCAAAAGAGACCAGTTTTGATGTTGGGTGGATGTTGACATTCCTAATTTTCTCTATTATGTCTCCTGTGTTTTTGATGCTTCTGTTGTTTGTGTATGTGTATGTCTTCTATAGGAATGTGTGCATGTGTCTCCCTAGTAAGTAAGATGGAGATTATCTGAAGTATACCACTGGCCTGACTGGGATGAGGGGTTTGTGGACCTTTGGCAGGCTTGTTAAGAGTGGGGCTTTTGGGTTCTTTTGTGTCATTCTTTTTGTCTAGTTCTGTGTCAAGGTGTGCGTGATGTTTTTTAAGACAGTCTTTACATGTCTTTGGTATCTTTGTGTTGGGTCACTGGTTAGCTTGCTTATTTCATTCTCTGCCAGAAATTGTTCTGTTTTATCAATGTATTCTGCCTCTGTCATTAAGAATAGAGCATTCCATTTGTCTGCCTTGTTGATGAGATCATTGTATTGTTTTAGTTTTCTGTGTATACTGTTTATGGTCTTCTCAGCAGATGTTTTTTTTATTTGTGTTTATGGATGGTTTGTTCTTTCTGATGATTTGTTTGATTTCCTCTGTCACTAGTTCTCTTGTTAGGCCTGGGTTGAAATCGTGAGTTTTTTCATGTTGTCCTATGATGTATTCAGTCTCAGTAATAAGATTTTTATGGTCTTATGTGTTATGTGGGTGTTCAAATCGTATTTTGGGCCTTTCTCAGGTAGCTGTTGTTCTTCTTTGGTGAGTGTTATGTCATTAAAATTAATCAAGCATTCACGGAATGTGTGTTGTGTGTGTGTCTCGGTTTCAGAGCAGTCTTTGTTTATGAGTTTATTTAATTTATGTTCATGTTTCTGCCATTTCTTTTGCATTATTGACTGTGAGTGGTGATTTATTCTTTCTATTGTGTCAAACAGTACTGAGGACCTGGAGATTTGGTTTGCTAATTCTAGGTGTAATTTGAATAAGCTGATATTAGTTCTTGTTTTTTTTTTTTTTTGTTTTTTTTTTTTTTAGTTCAGGGAGCAAATGTCATTTTTCAGCCAAGCTCTTTCAGCTGTTTGTTTAGTGCGCTGTGCTGCAGGTGACATATTGTCTACATTAGTTTTAATATAACTAAGAATGATGTTGTTGGCTGAGCAGATTTTGTTTTACTTCAGCTTCAAGTTAGTTTGATGTAGTTTCACTGTCGTTTTTTTTTTTAGGTTTGTTGAAGAGCTTTGCTGGAAATGCCTGGAATGGCGTAGAAACAATAATATCTTGAAACTCTTCCATTTGGTCCGTGTTTGCATAGGAAAACAGTAATATCAGAAGTTGAGTCCGCCTTGATGCAAACCAACCTTGTTATTCGTTTATTTCTTTATTATCCCAAACTAGTTTTGGCGACAAATATCACCATTTTTTAAAATCTAAAACATACAGAAAATTGTATGGCCGTACAAACACAGTAAAACATTATTACATTTTTACAAATCGTCTTTTGAAATATAGTTTTATGTTGATACTTTCATACTACCTTATTTATTGTATGTTACAGCCTGTTTTAAGCAATTATTGTCGCCGTTTGTACATATTCTCTGTGCTCTTTTTTTCTGTTGCCGTCTTTGTACTTGGCGAAAATCATGTCATCTGCAACCATGTGAGCAGCTGTTAGTGAACAAATACTAAAAGATGAACTTCGTATGTCAGCAGTATATACTTGAGGTTGTGATAGTGTTGTGGAAACCAGTTATTTTGGTGTGTATTGAGCTGTTGCTTAGCTATTCGTGTACTCATGTTCGTTGTATGGTATGTGGCTGCTTTTTACACTGAAAAACAAAACTTTTGCACTTCGTTCTGATCCAGAATACTACGCCATCTTGCTGTTCGCGTGGGTCGGAAGAGGCGTATCGCATGTGGCGAGAAAGGCTATGAAAAACTGTAGCGCGAATCACGACGACTTCTGTTCATTATTTATGTCTCAGTGTGTGATGGGGAAGTGGTTCTTTTGCGTGTGTGTGTGCTTGCTGTTCTGTGTCCTTGGTCAGTTCTCTCAGAACAGTAAAGAGTGTGTTGTTGCAGAGTGTTGTGTTTTCATTCATAATTTTTTTCCCTTCGACTATAGCCTTTTGTATGTGGTAATTTAATTGTATTATAAGTTGTCGGTATAGACTGTTGCTGTTTCTCAGAATGCATATATCGTTTTCGATATTAGTGGGGTTATGGTTTTTGTACATTAGATGTTCTGAAAAAGTTAAATGGGTGCTGTCACTTCTTAGAGCTCTCATGTGCTCTATGTACCTCGTTCGGAAATTTTTGCTTGTTTGTCCTATGCAGTGGGCCTGACAAGAGTTGCAAGTGAGTTGATATATTCCATCGTTGCTGAATTTGTCTGAGGTTTTTATGACTGGTCTTTGTCTTTTCTGAACCGTATTGTTTGTTCTGAATGTTATTAGGATCCCTTGCTTTTTAAAGATGTTTCCTATTCTATGTGATATTTTGTTATTGTATGTTAGTGTGTACCATCTCTCTCTCTTTTCTGAAGTGGTGTGGTCTGCTGTGTTGTCCGTGTGTGCTGCATGTTTCCGTTTTACCTTGTTGTTGAGTTTGTTTATGATGTCTGTTTTGTAGTCGTTCTCAACAGCAATTTGTTTGATTATGTTCAGTTCCTGTGTGTAGTTTCCTGGTTTAAGAGGTGTTCTGTTTATCCTGTGGAGCATGTGTGTGAAACTGGCATATTTATGCACTGCCAGGTGGTTAGATGAGCTGTGGATAACAGCGCTTGTGGATGTGGGTTTCCTGTAGATGGAGAAATCATGTTGGTGATTGTTTATTGTGATTGTAAGATCCAAGAAATTTAGTTTCTTGTTGTTTTCCATTTCCATTGTGAAGTGGATTTGTGGGTGTACTGCGTTGATGTTACTGTGGTGCTCTTCTATCCTGCTATGTGTTTCATCTACAAGACAGGTTATGTCATCCACATATCGGTACCAGTAAATTATTTTGTACCCTCCTTGTTTTACAATGTTATTGAATATTGTGTTCTCTGTATGGTCCAAGAAAGTGTTGGCTAAGATTCCACTGATGGGGGATCGATGAACAAAATATCATCGTACCAACCAGATCATTTATGTATACAGGGAGCAACAGTGGTCCTGTCGCACTTCCCTTGGCCGCTGCTGACCATACTTTTGTCTGTGATGAACACTCGCCGTCGAGCACAACTTGAGAAGTACTTGAGTCACTCACATACCTGGGAACCTACTCCATATGCTCGTACCTACATTGACTGCTGGGCATGTGCATATTACATTATAAAATATATTGCGTGACAGTATGGGAATAAACTGACACATAACAGTAGACAGATCATGTAACTGAAATGAAATGATCGTATGGCATTGTTGGCCGGGAGGCCCCTTGCGGGGAAGTTCGGCCGCCGTATTGCAAGTCCTTTTTAGTTGACGCCCCTTCGGCGACTTGCGAGTCAGTGATGATGAACACACAACACCCAGTCATCACGAGGTAGAGAAAATCCCTGACCCCGCCCGGAATCGAACCCGGGTCCCCGTGCGCGGGTAGCGAGAACGCTACCGCAAGACCACGAGCTGCGGACATCATGTAACTAATGTGGGGGTACGGAATGAAAGTGTGTAGGGGGAGCCTTTTTGCATAACTTGACTAAAGGTAGGGATCGGTTGACACAATACACCCTGAGGCATGAAGGAACTGTCGATTTGATTACGGCGGGAAGTGTGTGTGGGAGAGGGTGAGTGGGAGGGAAACTGAACAAGGAAAGAATAGTATGTTTAGATTAATGAGGTTCAGATGGATATAGGTTGTATAATTATGCAGAGATGAAGGGGTTTGCAGTGGACAGACAATCTTCGGTCTGGAGACCACAATGACTGTGATGTCACAAACGCGTACGTTGAACTAAGATAACCATTCTGAGTATCGGAATACAATTACAGTGAAACAGGGACAGGTAATAGAATTTGTTCATTTGGCTATCCGTATTTTGCAATTTTCAGTTTACATAGAAATCTCGTGTGAGATTAAAACTGTGTGACGGACTGGGACTCGAATCTCGTATCTGTACCTTTCGCGGACACGTTAGCTAGCAGTTATTACTTTCAAATGGCCTCCAACTCCGCTTATAGCTTTTCCTTTCGGTCTCCATAAAAAGCCTTCTTAAGCGAGCTTCATTGCTGTAACAAAAGAAATGTATTCCATAGATTAATAAACTCAGAACACTTGTCTTCTTGTGCGAAAGAAATAGTCTTCTTCCTGCTTAAGTGACTAGTTCTCGGATACAGGAACAGTAACCGCCTAAACTAACCAAGAACGATTCATGGCCCGCCCCCACTGCTTACCTTCTGCCAGTACTTCATCTCATACGTTCCGATCTTCACAGAAGTTATCCCGGATATTGCTGGAAGGAGGGATTTAGGAAGAACACACGGTTCGCCAACCGATCAGTTTTCGGTAGTCGCAAAAACGTGACCATACCAAATGCTAAATAAATTTTACTCGTTTTTGAATCACAACTCGACCTTTATTTTCAGCTATGTGATTTTAAATACAGGTAAAAAATGTACGTAGCATGAAATAAAGTTTGAATTGTTATTCGTATCAGAATTGCACAAACCTTCATTTTTCTGACACCCGCTGATACTTTATCGCCAAACATGAGAGGAGGTTTACTCGACAGAAGAAGGTAAGTAACTCAGAAAACGTAAAAGTAAACTATAAAAAACGACTTTTAGCGAAGCCGGCCGGGGTGGCCGAGCGTTTCTACGCGCTTCAGTCCGGAAACACGCGACTGCTACGGTCGCAGGTTCGAATCCTGCCTCGGGCATGGATGTGAGTGATGTCCTTAGGTTAGTTAGGTTTAAGTAGTTCGAACTTCTGGGGGACTGATGACCTCAGATGGTAAGTCCCATAGTGCTCAGAGCCATTTGAACCCTTTGAACTTTTAGCGAAATTTCGAATTGTTGCGTAGCGGGGAAGGTCGTACCAAAATACAAAAATCTACGAGGATGTGCTGAAAAGTAATGCCCCCCAATTTTTTATATGTGGTAACTCTTAAATGTATTAAATGAAACAACGTTATTAACATTCTAAATCTTTATTCTTTATGACTCCATGTGTATTTCTCAACGTAGTCACACTGGGGACGAACACATTTCTCTCAATGAGAGACGGATTGTTAATACCATCACTGCAGAATGTTTGACTTCGCTCACGGAGAAACAGCCTCTCCTCTGTTTGCACCGCTTCATCACTGTTAAAGTGAAATCCTTGCGGGCGTTCTTTTAGTTTTGGAAACGGATGAAAATCGGATGGAGCCATGGCGGGGATGTATGGGGGACCATCGACGACAGTGAACCTAAAAATACGAAGTAGTAGCCAAACAATTTAAAAAATGGACTAATTGAGGATTCAGTCTGAAAGCAGACAACACTACCGCAAGAAACACATTTTCAACAAAATGTTACGTGTATTGCCCATTGTTGTTGTGGTCTTCAATCCATAGCAATGCAGCTCTCCATGCTACTCTATCCTGTGCAAGCTTCTTCATCTCCCAGCACCTACTGCAACCTACATCCTTCTGAATCTGCTTAGTGTATTCATCTCTTGGCCTCCCTCTACGACTTTTTCCCTCCACGCTGTCCTCCAATGCTAAATATGTGATCCCTTGATACCTCAGAACATGTCCTACCAACCGGTCCCTTCTTCTTGTCAAGTTGTGCCACAAACTCCTCCCCAATTCTATTCAATACCTCCTCATTAGTTATGTGATCTACCCATCTAATCTTCAACATTTTTCTGTAGCACCATATTTCGAAAGCTTCTATTCTCTTCTTGTCAGAACTATTTATCGTCCATGTTTCACTTCCATACATGGCTACACTTTCAGAAACGACTTCCTGACACTAAAATCTGTACTCGATGTTAACAAATTTCTCTTCTTCAGAAACGCTTTCCTTGCCATTGCCAGTCTTTATCTTCTGTCAATATCAGACTTTGCTGTGCTCACCAACTTGTGTCCACGACTATACCAAAACATTACTCACAAACGTGGATGGCAGTATAAAAAGCAAGCACAATAAAAAAGTACTGACCCCAAGAGAGGCAATGAACAGACATGCCCACAGAAAGAGCAACTGGAGCCTACCTAAATTCTTTGCAAGATACGAGGGATGTTCAGTAGGTAACGCGTTTTTTATTGGCCAGTTTCGGTTGAAAAAATGTGAATTTTGTTGTGGGACATTTTTGAATAATCACTCTTCACGCAGCACAGTTTCATGCAGTTCCAATAGGTGACGGCGCTATACGTAGCCTTCAAAATGGCGTCTTCAACGGAGGCGCGTTCCAAGCAGAGAGCTGTCATTGAGTTTCCTTTGATGGACAACCAGAGCGTCGCTATATCAATAGGTGCTTGCAGAATCTATGAGCAGACCTGGCAGTGAACAAAAGCACGGCGAGTCGTTGGGTGAGGTATGTGTCATCATAGCAACACGGTCGCGCAAAGCTGTCCGACCCCTGACGTGCCGTCACAGCTGTGACTCCTGCAGCGTTAGAAGGTGTGAGTACTCTCATACGAGGTTATCGGTGGATCACAATCAAACACCTCGCTTTGCAACCGGACGTCTCTGTTGGTAGTGTTGACACATTCGTCCACAAGTTGGGATACTCGAAGGTGTGTTCTCCTTCATCCAGCCTGCAGTCTGGATCTCGCACCTTCCGACTTTCATCTGTCTGGTTCAACGATCGTGGGAAGCAGTACGTGCATAATGTGGAGGAATTGATGCAGCAAGAGGTTGGCGCCGACGTCGATCCAAGGCATATGAGCGTCGCATTGAACAGAGATTGTGTTGAAAAATAAGGTTTTTTAGCCAAAAGAGTGGGCAATAGTATGGTTAATTGAAGTCCTGAATAAAACCAACATGCTTTCAGAAAAAACCATGTATTGCCTTAGCTACTAAATGGCCCTCGCTCATCAGTTTTGCTAACAAGCTCGCCGAATAACAGTGTTGGTTACACCCATAAAAGATGATATTAACTGCTTCGAAGAGCTGTAGATATTGTGGAACTGGTACCAGATGGTCAAATTGGGCTCCAGAGCTGACGTGTGTCAGTGAAGTGCTGTGTGTGTGACAGCAAGTTGTATGGAATTAGGATATCGACGAGGAGACGTGGCGTAAAAAGAAGATATTGTGTTTGGACGTGCACATGACCACAGCATGATCCGTTGGTGTACAAATACGGACTGTCCAATCCGTTTACACGCACCACTGGCAACCATGGAGTACTTACGGAATATCGTCTCAGTTATGTGACTGGATTTGTGTTTTCCTGTCAGAGAGGTCACAGTTCGTTGTAATTGACGGAGAGTCATCGAGTAAAACAGAAGTGATATCTGGCGTTCCGCAAGGTAGTGTTATAGGCCTTTTGCTGTTCCTTATCTATATAAACGATTTGGGAGACAATCTGAGCAGCCGTCTTCGGTTGTTTTCAGATGACGCTGTCGTTTATCGACTAATAAAGTCATCAGAAGATCAAAACAAACTGCAAAACGATTTAGAAAAAATATCTGAATGGTGCGAAAAGTGACAGTTGACCCTAAATAACGACAAGTGTGAGGTCATCCGCATGAGTGCTAATAGGAACTCGTTAAACTTCGGTTACACGATAAATCAGTCTAATCTAAAAGCCGCAAATTCAGCTAAATACCTAGGTATTACAATAACGAACAACTTAAATTGGAAGAAACACATAGAAAATATGGTGGGGAAGGCTAACCAAACACTGGGGTTTATTGGCAGGACACTTAGAAAATGTAACAGATCTGCTAAGGAGACTGCCTACACTACACTTGTCCGTCCTCTTTTAGAATACTGCTGCGCTGTGTGGGATCCTTACCAGATAGGACTGAAGGAGTACATCGAAAGAGTTCAAAGAAAGGCAGCTCGTTTTGTATTATGGTGAAATATGGGAGAGAGTGTCACAGAAATGATACAGGATTTGGGCTGTAAATCATTAAAGGAAAGGCGTTTTTCGTTGCGACGGAATCTTCTCACGAAATTCCAATCACCAACTTTCTCCTCCGAATGCGAAAATACACTCCTGGAAATGGAAAAAAGAACACATTGACACCGGTGTGTCAGACCCACCATACTTGCTCCGGACACTGCGAGAGGGCTGTGCAAGCAATGATCACACGCACGGCACAGCGGACACACCAGGAACCGCGGTGTTGGCCGTCGAATGGCGCTAGCTACGCAGCATTTGTGCACCGCCGCCGTCAGTGTCAGCCAGTTTGCCGTGGCATACGGAGCTCCATCGCAGTCTTTAACACTGGTAGCATGCCGCGATAGCGTGGACGTGAACCGTATGTGCAGTTGACGGACTTTGAGCGAGGGCGTATAGTGGGCATGCGGGAGGCCGGGTGGACGTACCGCCGAATTGCTCAACACGTGGGGCGTGAGGTCTCCACAGTACATCGATGTTGTCGCCAGTGGTCGGCGGAAGGTGCACGTGCCCGTCGACCTGGGACCGGACCGCAGCGACGCACGGATGCACGCCAAGACCGTAGGATCCTACGCAGTGCCGTAGGGGACCGCACCGCCACTTCCCAGCAAATTAGGGACACTGTTGCTCCTGGGGTATCGGCGAGGACCATTCGCAACCGTCTCCATGAAGCTGGGCTACGGTCCCGCACACCGTTAGGCCGTCTTCCGCTCACGCCCCAACATCGTGCAGCCCGCCTCCAGTGGTGTCGCGACAGGCGTGAATGGAGGGACGAATGGAGACGTGTCGTCTTCAGCGATGAGAGTCGCTTCTGCCTTGGTGCCAATGATGGTCGTATGCGTGTTTGGCGCCGTGCAGGTGAGCGCCACAATCAGGACTGCATACGACCGAGGCACACAGGGCCAACACCCGGCATCATGGTGTGGGGAGCGATCTCCTACACTGGCCGTACACCACTGGTGATCGTCGAGGGGACACTGAATAGTGCACGGTACATCCAAACCGTCATCGAACCCATCGTTCTACCATTCCTAGACCGGCAAGGGAACTTGCTGTTCCAACAGGACAATGCACGTCCGCATGTATCCCGTGCCACCCAACGTGCTCTAGAAGGTGTAAGTCAACTACCCTGGCCAGCAAGATCTCCGGATCTGTCCCCCATTGAGCATGTTTGGGACTGGATGAAGCGTCGTCTCACGCCGTCTGCACGTCCAGCACGAACGCTGGTCCAACTGAGGCGCCAGGTGGAAATGGCATGGCAAGCCGTTCCACAGGACTACATCCAGCATCTCTACGATCGTCTCCATGGGAGAATAGCAGCCTGCATTGCTGCGAAAGGTGGATATACACTGTACTAGTGCCGACATTGTGCATGCTCTGTTGCCTGTGTCTATGTGCCTGTGGTTCTGTCAGTGTGATCATGTGATGTATCTTACCCCAGGAATGTGTCAATAAAGTTTCCCCTTCCTGGGACAATGAATTCACGGTGTTCTTATTTCAATTTCCAGGAGTGTATTTTGTTGAAACCGATCTACACAGGGAAGAACGATCACCAGGTAAAATAAAGCAAATCAGACCTCATAGGTGTTCATTCTTTCTGCGCGCTAAACGAGATTGGAATAATACAGAATTGTGAAGGTGGTTCGATGAACCCTCTGCCAGGTACTTAAATGTGATTTGCAGAGTATCCATGTAGATGTAGATGTAGATCAGTGGCCGTAAAAAGATGCTTATCGAAACGGACAGGAGACGCGTGTCCTTCCTTGTCAGTGACAGTCCACCGCAAACAGTATTGGAAAATTTGCTGTCAGTCAATGCAGGTGTATCTGAACCAGTTTCCTAGCGAACGTCTGCGCATAAAAAATCCCCTTTCCACGTGAAATAGGTGGTTGTCAAACAGTGGCGCACTAGCTCGCAGATACCAGGTGCCATGCGTTTCTATAAGATGTTCAGACGTTTTTATGCAAACGTTGGAAGAAACAGCACTCATGTCCGCACCATTACTCCCAGAATGTTGACTACGATACGTTGATGACACCTTTGTTATCTGGCCACACTAAGAAGAATAGCTTCAGAACTTCCACCAATATCTCGACCAGCAGCATAGCAAAATTCACTTTACCATGGAGATAGAAAAGAACGGGGTATTGCCTTTTCTAGACGTGGAAGTTTACCGTAAGCCTGAAGGGAAGCTTGGACACAGAGTTTATAGGAAGCATGCATCCTCCCACCACCATCCTGCGCAAAAGAAATCGGCCCTGCAAACTGTAACTAAGAGATCCTACAGTATCAGCGATGAACACAATCTCAAAGCTGAACTACAGAACCTCAGGTCCATTTTTGGAGCTAATGGCTACGACATGATGACACACAAAACCATGTCGCCGAAGGAGGAGGGCAACAGATACATGCAAAACGAAGCACAGAACACCGTCCTGCTACCATACGTACAAGGGGTTACTGAACGTTTGGGCAAAATTCTTCGTCGGTCAGGTATTAAGCCGATTTTTCGTAGCAACAACAAAATAAGACGTTCTGGGCCGGACGAAAGATACAACTGGCAATTTTCATGCCGCCGTAGTTTATGAAGTCGGGTGCGAATGTGAACTTGTGTATGTAGTTGAGACTAGATGTCCAATAAGCACAAGGTTATCTGAACACGAGAGATATATCAGCCTCAGGAACAGTGCAGGATGGAGATCCAATTTCGAGAGGCCCGCGTACTGGCAAAACAGCCGTTTAGTAACCAAACTAAGTCATTCAGCAATTAGCAATACGCCCTGAGGAAGGCGCCCTACAACAGTCGCCGAAACGTCGGGATTTTATGGATGACAATGCGGCCTCTAACCCAGAAGAATTTTGTTGACTGTGACAACGGCCGCGGAAGCCTACGTTTACATGATATCTATCGATTTCAGTCCAGTTCGAATAATGCCATCGTGACGTGACATAATATTGGGCTCCCTAAGAAGCCATGGAAAGATTAGTTGCAGTGTACTTGAAATTCGAGCAAAGAAGGGTGCCTAAAGCAAAACTGGTTATAATGATGGTAAATGTAGATGTTGTTGTTGTGGTCTTGAGTCCTGAGACTGGTTTTATGCAGCTCTCCATGCTACTCTATCCTGTGCAAGCTTCTTCATCTCCCAGTACCTACTGCAACCTACATCCTTCTGAATCTGCTTAGTGTATTCATCTCTTGGTCTCCCTCTACGATTTTTACCCTCCACGCTGCCCTCCAATACTAAATTGGTGATCCCTTAATGCCTCAGAACATGGCCTACCAACCGATGCCTTCTTCTCAAGTTGTACCACAAATTCCTCTTCTCCTCAATTCTATTCAATACCTCCTCATTAGTTATGTGATCTACCCATCTAATCTCCAGCATTCTTCTGCAGCACCACATTTCGAAAGCTTCTATTCTGTTCTTGTCCAAACTACTTATCGTCCATGTTTCACTTCCATACATGGCTACACTCCATGCAAATACTTTCAGAAACGACTTCCTGGCATTTAAATCTATACTCGATGTTAACAAATTTCTCTTGTTCAGAAACGCTTTCCTTGCCATTGCCAGTCTACATTTTATATCTTCTCTACTCCGACCATCATCAGTTATTTTTCTCCCCAAATAGCAAAGCTCCTTTACTACTTTAAGTGTCTCATTTCCTAATCTAATGCCCTCAGCATCACCGGACTTAATCCGACTACATTTCATTATCCTCGTTTTGCTTTTGTTGATGTTCATCTTATATCCTCCTTTCAAGACACTGTCCATTCCGTTCAACTGCTCTTCCAAGTCCTTTGCTGTCTCTGACAGAATTACAATGTCTTCGGCGAACCTCAAAGTTTTTATTTCTTCTCCATGGATTTTAATACCTACTCCGAATTTTTCTTTTGTTTCCTTCACTGCTAGCGTGAGAACCAACTTCGATTCGATGTGTGTAGAGAGCAATAGCAAGTGCGGAACGCCAGGGTAGTGTGCACATGTATCTTCAGTACTGACGATATAGAAAGGAAAATGGTGCGAACCCATATTCTCATGTTCCGTCACGAGCCTCGGGGGGGGGGGGGGGGGGGGAGAGTAGGAGAGGGATGGGACTACGGTACGGTGGCAAGGAAAGCACGTACGACCCCAGATTCCGATGGGAGCACGCCGGGGTCGGCCGGTTATGGAAGGAAGACGCTGGCGGAGTGCGGTGACCGCGTTTTCCCTCGCTATCCGGCGACCGAGTGTTGACGCCGCCGCCGTCGCAAACACGCGGACCTGTTTGTCGTTCAAGGACGTTCAGGAATGGCTAGCGCCGGCTGAGAAATGTTTCCAGTGGCTGTGGCCGGAGGAAAACACTTTCTCGTGGGGAAAGGCGCGGTCGCGACAGCTGCGACAGACCGTGGGAAAGGCCGCGAGGTCGCCACCACCCGATGTCGAGGCTCATCTGGAGCAAAAACTGCCACAGGTGAGTGCATTGCCAATCCAGGTCAGTTAAACCGCTGAACCTCAAGGAAAGATGGAAATGAGCGTTTGGCGTCATTGGCCCCTTGCGGGTCAGGTCCGGCCGCCTTGGTGCTGGTCTTATTACATTCGACGCCACATTGGGCGACCTGCGCGCCTGATGGGTATGGAATGGTGATGAAGACAGCACAAGACCCAGTCCTTGAGCGGAGAAAATCCACGACACAGCCGGAAATCGAACTCGGGCCCGTGGGACGTCAATGCGTCACGCTGACCAGCAGGGGCTGTTCACAATGGTGGACGCTCTATAATGCTGTGGTGCGTGTACAGTTGGAATGATATGGGACCCCTGATACGTCTAGATACGACTCTGACATGTGACACGTACGTAAGCGTCCTGTCTGATCATCTGCATCCATTCATGTCCATTGTGCATTCCAACGGACATGGGCGGTTGCAGCAGGAAAATGCGACACACCACAGGTCCAGAACTGTTCCAGGAACAGTGATCGTGCTGTGGTGTACTGTAAGGTGTCGAAGTTTAGTGACTGTACGAAAAAACAGGATGACTTACAAGGGGACCTTCCATACTGTAAATCAAGGATTTTGATGCGCTTCAAATGTGTTGTAGATGCACTTACCCTGAGTCAACTATCCGGTCTTTTAGGGACGGGCCTTGGTTTTTGAGAAAATCGATTTTGAAGTTCATTACGTGCTTTGTATATCCGTAACATTACATATGTTCCGAGAAAGTCAGCGTCGCGCAGCGGTAAAGGTTAACGGTTATCACACTGGAGGTACTGTGTTCGAATCCTGCCCGCGGAGTAGATTTTCGGCGCATTTAATGGCATTTGTGATTTCGACTTTTGATTCTTCATTCAACTCTTGTGGATCTTCTTCTGGCTGCACTATAGCAAAAACACTTGGTTCTTCCATTTCACAGAATTTTTCTAACAAATGGTTCAAATGGCTCTGAGCACTATGCGACTCAACTACTAAGATCATCAGTTGCCTAGAACTTAGAACTAATTAAACCTAACTAACCTAAGGACATCACACACATCCATGCCCGAGGCAGGATTCGAACCTGCGACCGGAGCGGTCGCTCGGTTCCAGACTGTAGCGCCTAGAACCGCACGGCCACTCCGGCCGGCAATTTTTCTAACACATGGCACTAGTGACGCTTTGAGAGCAACTGACGCTGTAGTTAGATTTGAACATAAAGGATTGCAACTCCCATCCTCCTTGGCCGCAACTGGGAGCTGGGGTTCCCGTTACGACTAAAGGTATTTACGGGAGAGGGGACGATAATGGGCTGAGATCGATTTCAGGTAATACAAGAAGCGACCGTTGTACCAACATTTGGAACTCAACAACTGCGAACCACAAGCGGAATGAATATTTGAAAAATTAATAACTGAATATATCTTCATAATTTCGCACACCTTACGCTGTTTATTGATATTATATGAAATAAAATTGAAAAATTCGGTCGATTTTGAAAAAAAAAATAAAAAACACACGAGCAGGATTCGAACACGGTACCTCCAGAGCGGTAGCCGTGTACCTTTACCGCTGCGGCACGCTGACTTGTTGGAAATGTCTTCAATGTTACGGATATACAAAGCACTCAATGAATTTCAAAATCGATTTTCTCAAAAACCAAGGCCCGTCGCTTAAAAACCGGATAGGAGGTATTCAGGATAAGTGGCCCTAAAAAAAAAAAAAAGGCTCTGAGCACTATGGGACTTAACATCTGAGGTCATCAGTCCCCTATAACTTAGAACTACTTAAATCTAACGAACCTAGGGACATCACACTCACCCATGCCCGAGGCAGGATTCGAACCTGCGACCGTAGCCGCTGCGCGGTTCCAGACTGAAGCGCCTAGAACCGCTCGGCCACTCCGGCCGGTTTCCTACAGCGTATTTGAAGAGCATCAAAATCAGTGATTTACCTTATGGAGTGTCCCATTGTTAGACAGAATTTCCACTTGGTGCAATGAATGGCAGGTAGCCCTAAATGTGGAAAAGTGTATGTTAATCCAAATGAATAGGAGAAACATGTTCAGATACAGAATTAGTAGTGTCCTGATTGACATCGTTTAAATATGTGGGCAGAACATTGCAAAGCGATATGAAATACAACGAGCATGTGAGGATTGCGCTAGGGAAGGCGAATGGTCAACTTCAGTTTATTGGGAGAATTTTAGAAAACAGTGGTTCACATGTAAAGGAGACGGTAGTGCGACATGTTCTTCAGCACCGCTCGAGTGTTTCGCAGTTCAGAGGAAGGCAGCTAGATTTGTTAATGCTGTGTTCAAACAACACGCAAGTGTTACGAGGATGCATCGGGAAGTCAAATGAAGGGAAGGCGACTTTCTTTTCAAGGGACACCACTAAGAAAATTTAGAGAACCGGCATTTGAAGCTGATTACAGAACTGTCCTATTGTCGACAAAATACATTTCGCGTAAGGACCACGAAGATAAGATAGGAGAAATCAGGGCTCATACAGAGGCGTATACAGGGTGAAAAGTATTTAAACCGACAAACCCTGGGAGGTTGTAGCGGACATCAAAACAAATATTTTTCTCAAATGTCATTTTTTCCTGTGAGGAGTATTTAAACCGGTAGAGGAAGATTTATCTGGCGGCAAATTAATTAAACCAACAAACATTTTTCCATTTTTTATGACCAAGAGACAACACAATAACACAACCTAATTTCAATTACAGTAGATTTTCAAAAATGCCTCCATTGGCACGTAAACAAAGGTTACACCGTCGGATCATGTTCTGTCTGACACGGGCAAAATCACCGGGAGTATCCTGAATTGTTCGTGCTGCTGCTACTATCCGGGCAACCAGATCCTCTTCTGATGCAGCAGGAGTTGCCTAAACAAGGTTGCGCATCTCTCCCCACACAAAAAAAGTCCAGAGGGGACATATCTGGGGATCGAGCAGGCCACGGTACAGGACCACCTCTGCCTATCCACGTTTCTGGGAACCGTCGATCCAGGAATCGACGCACACGACGACTGAAATGTGTCGGCGCCTCGTCATCTCGGAACCACATGCGTTGTCTTTTAGGTAGCGGGACGTCTTCCAGCAATTCTGGCAACGCTCTGGCGAGAAAATTGTAATAGTGCCTGCCATTTAATGGCCTAGGTAGCAGATACGGCCCAATTAAACAGTCCTCAACAACACCGACCCACACACTAATGAAGATCCGCACTTGATGAGCGCTAGTAACTGTGGCATGTGGGTTATCCTCACTCCAAAAACGCGAACTGTGCATGTTGAAGACTCCATCACGCTCGAACGTTGCTTCAACGGTAAACAACACAGGGGATGGAAATGTAGGATGCATTTCACGCTTCCAGGTACCACTGCGAAAACTGTGCTCTGGGTGGATAATCAACTGGTTCCAGGTGTGGACACGCTGTAAGTGAAATGGACGTAACAATTTCTCTCGAAGGACTGTTCTTACAGTCGTCTGATTCGTCCCCGTGTTACGTGCAATTGCACGAGTGCTGACTGAATGATCTCGCTCCACATGCTGCAAGACAGCTTCCTCAAATTGCAGCGTTCTTACCGTGCGACGGCGTCCCTGTCCAGGTAATCTGCTAAATGACCCGGTCTCACGCAGACGTTGGTACACAGCAGCAAAGGTCATATGATGCAGGATACGGCGATTAGGATATTACTGTTGATAAACCCGCTGTGCAGCTCGTCCGTTGTGGTGCGCTACGTAGTACGCACCAACCATATCAGTGTACTCACTCCAGGTGCAACGCTCCATTAGTAAACAGAGACAATGCACTACTACACTGGTGGACAGCAGTTGCTACAACTGAAGAGCGTAATACGCCCTCTAACGACTGAAGATCGTAATACGGCCTCCAACAACTGAAGAGCGTAATACGACCTTCACCGGTTTAAATAATATCATCATCATCATCATCATCATCATTTAAGACTGATTATGCCTTTCAGCGTTCAGTCTGGAGCATAGCCCCCCTTATAAAATTCCTCCATGATCCCCTATTCAGTGCTAACATTGGTGCCTCTTCTGATGTTAAACCTATTACTTCAAAATCATTCTTAACCGAATCCAGGTACCCTGTCCTTGGTCTGCCCCGACTCCTCCTACCCTCTGCTGCTGAACCCATGAGTCTTTTGGGTAACCTTGCTTCTCCCATGCGTGTAACATGACCCCACCATCTAAGCCTGTTCGCCCTGACTGCTACATCTATAGAGTTCATTCCCAGTTTTTCTTTGATTTCCTCATTGTGGACACCCTCCAGCCATTGTTCCCATCTACTAGTACCTGCAATCATCCTAGCTACTTTCATATCCGTAACCTCAACCTTGTTGATAAGGTAACCTGAATCCACCCAGCTTTCGCTCCCATACAACAAAGTTGGTCGAAAGATTGAACGGTGCACAGATAACTTAGTCTTGGTACTGACTTCCTTCTTGCAGAAGAGAGTAGATCGTAGCTGAGCGCTCACTGCATTAGCCTTACTACACCTCGCTTCCAGTTCTTTCACTATGTTGCCATCCTGTGAGAATATGCATCCTAAGTACTTGAAACCGTCCACCTCTTCTAACTTTGTTCCTCCTATTTGGCACTCAGTCCGTTTATATTAAATAATACTCATAGAAAAAATATTTGTTTTGACGTCCCCTACAACCTCCCAGAGTTTGTCGGTCTAAATACTTTTCACCCTGTAGACATACGCTTTTCCCTCACCCTCTATTTGGGAGTGGAACAGGAAAGCAAACGGACAGTAGTGGTACATGGTAGCCTCCACCACGCACCGCACAGTAGCTAGCGGTTTATGTATGTAGATACAGACCCTTTATGGCTACGTCGTAACTTGCACCTGCAGCCATTGATTGCTTAGCTAATTATTTCTTCACGTCCTTTCTTTTTAATACAGTGACGGGGTTATTTTCTACAGCCCTGAAAGCTTTCTAATTGCCTCGTGTTCCGCAGCAGTTTACCTCAGAGGTTCAGGAAGGATTGTAAACTTGTTCGGAGAAGATGTCCTCCAGAGCAGATAGCAGATGGGGAATTCGCTACGTCACAGCTCAGGCGACTGGGGTTGGCCTACGTGATATCAAACTCTACTGTGCGAGACGCTAGAAGGAATCCTTTAGGAAATATGACGAGTGAAGCCAGGTGTAGTCTCCAGAACGTTTAATCATGAGACAGGACACTGCTCTGTGGTCACACTACGAAAGAATGTTCATTTAAAATCCTAGCAACGATCACCCCGACAGGCTCGCAATAATAGTTTCTGCAGAAGGCGAACTTTCCCGTGCCTGGCTACGCCTAAGACCGTCGGTTCCTGGGGTTAGAAACCTGTCATGGCGTAGGAGAGATTCTCTGCCTTCCTCCTTTCTGGCACTATCATATCTCGAAACGAGTCACCTTTCCCAAACCTAGCTGCTACAGTAAAATTCCAGAAATATGATTGAGTAGTGGTTGCAATCATTAAAGGAATTGTCAATACGATAAAATGCAGGTATGTGCTTGAATGGAAAGACCCAATTCCAAATCATGGACATCATTTCTAGCGGATAATGTAACACTAGAGATCTGGGAAGCTAGTGTACAGTTTCTTATGACCTCAATCGGCACATCATCTACGGCTACTGATTGTGTTCCTTCTCAATCAGTCATCGCCTAAAACTCAGTGGATATATCACGCATCCTCTGATATGGTCTCGAAACAGAATGAGCTACAAATCCTAAAGAATTATCTAGCTGGGGTGGTTAGGTTAGTGGAGATAGCTGTGGTGTGATGCATCATCCTATTGGAATTTGAACTTCCCGCCATTTTTCTGGGGGAAGAGACATGGCACTTTACCACCAAAATTCAAACTTCCCACCAAAAGCCGCCATCTTGAATGACGTCATGGTATTGCGCTGTTGCTAAGTCTACACGCCGCCATCTTGGATACATCTGGCAACAATGCAGAGTGTGCCAGTACTGCTTTGTCCCAATACTATCATCAATGGTTACCATGACAAAATCCGCCAGAGCAAGTCTGACGGTGCTGTTTGGAGAAAATGAAATACCAAGATCGAGCCATGTGATCACAATGAAATTTGTTCCACTGACTAGGCACGTGACACTGCACAACTGATTAGATTTTAAGGCCTGTACATGCACTATAACTGCGGAAATTCAGTGTGGAGTATCCCCACCAAGTGCTGCAAGCAGAGCCGATAGACGTCGTGGCACGGAATCAAAGAGCGCCTGAATACTGAATACACTGCCACGCGTCTGCAGTCTGCGGCGTTGGTGGGTTCTGGGCAATGGAAGCTGACGCAGTGGCATGCGTGTCACCAGTCCATCCGGGGTCGAACCGTCGACGCAGAGGTGCCCACACCTGTTGCAGTGCTCCAGTGACATGTGAGCACTTCGGACGAAGCTGTTCTTTGCGTTAGTGCCAAACAAACAAGATGGCGGTCATCTCGCTCTGCGTTCACTTTGCGTCCTCCAGTACCCTGTCGGCGCTGTGCACTGCCCTCTCCTCTCCACTGCTTCCACAGACGCCTCACTGTCGAAACAGAGTGCCCTGTGAGGGCCGTGATATAACAGGACAGACTCACCTACCAGTCACTCTGCCCCGTTTGTACGATCTCACATGCCGATATCCCACCCTGTGATGTCGGCCTGGCATTGTGCACTTGTTTACACGTTTCCACTTCGTACGGCGGCTCTGCACCGACTGAAGGTTGGGTAGCATTTTGAACCGTGTCGGCGTGGCACAGTGGCACTTGTTTACAGGTTTCCACTTCGTACAGCGGCTCTGCACCGATTGAGGGTTGCGTAGCATTTTGAGCAGTGTCGGCCTGGCACAGTGGCACTTGTTTACACGTTTCCACTTCGTACAGCGGGTCTGCACCGACTGATGGTTGTGTAGCATTTTGAGCCGTGTTGGGCTGGCACAGTGGCACTTGTTTAACGTTTCCACTTCGTACAGCAGCTCTGCACCGACTAAGGTTCAAATGGCTCTGAGCATTATGGGACTCAACTGCTGAGGTCATCAGTCCCCTAGAACTTCGAACTAGTGATACCTAACTAACCTAAGGACATCACACACATCCATGCCCAAGGCAGGATTCGAACCTGCGACCGTAGCGGTCACGCGGCTCCAGACTGCAGCGCCTAGAACCGCACGGCCACTTCGGCCGGCGCACCGACTGAGGGTTGTGTAGCATTTTGAGCCGTGTCGGCCTGGCACAGAGGCACTTGTTCACACGTTTCCACGTCGTACAGCGGCTCTATTCCTCGTCATCTTATTTTTATAGTTCGGTCGCCTTGTTTTTCTTTAATTCGATTTACTAGCATCACTGGGTTGCTGGTTTTGCTTGCCCGTGAGTGGCAGCAGCAGCGCTCATCGGTAAGTGCACTGTCGTACTATCTCTGGAGCGACCGCTAGTATTTCCGGGTCGTCGTGCGTCTGGAGTTCAGTTGGGAGCTCAGTCGGGATGCAGCAGCAGTGAAGTCGGAGACGGAACGCCGGTGAGGCGCCGACAGCCAGTGCTCGCCGACCGCTGGCGACACACATGAATTGTCCGACGGAAGGAGATTGGAGCGGGAGCACCATTGGTTGGTCGTCTCATCGGGCGACGTGTATTTGGTCTTTTGACCGTTCCTGGGCCTCGTCAGTTGGTCACCTTGCCGGACGTGGGTCGGTTCCTACCTTGTGCAGAGATGTCGTGGCCAATGGGCAAGAGTTACCTCTGCATGGATGGGTCCGAGACAGGGTGGCCGAGTTCCGAACAGACATCGAGTTGAGTCGGGTTGGAACTGCGGTCAGCTTCGGACAGCCAACACTCACCCGACCGTCGCCGACGCACGTAACTTGAGTGGGAACGACCTGGGTTACTAGTTCGGTCGGTCGTCTCATCGGACGACGTGTATTTGGTTACCGACCGCTTGTGGAAACTTTCTGTGTGTCGAATGGATTCGTCCTTGTTGTTCCACAGTGGTTGTTTTTATGATTGTTCGGGTTCTTGTGCAAGTCTTTACGTGGAACCGTGTGCAGCTTCTGTGATTTTAACGAGGAGATGAATACTGTCTGCGTTGGAGTAGTCAGTCGGTCGGTTGAAATAGAGCAGCGAGTGTGTCGGGTGGAAGGGAATTGATCAGGCGGTTGGTTGGTTCTTGAGCCGTCCCTAGGTCATGTTGCCACCCGATTGTTTAGTGTTACGCTTGGCTGCCTGTATCACGTAAACTGTTGTTAGTTTCCTCCCCAGACCGACCCTTGGAACACTTCTGAGCACCACTGTTGTTGTTTGCGATTGTCATTTTATTTGGTCGCAGGTACTGTGCCAGGCCTTCAGCCGTGTATTAATATTGTCTGTTTTATCTTTAGTATACTGCCTTCAGCCGAACTCTACGACAACTATTTTAAGATTAGGTCTTCAGCCGTGTTTTATTTAAAATTTTTATTGCCCTGTATTTAGGCCTTAAGCCGCTTTTGTTTCATAATCTGTGGCTTTAGTATATAAATCTGTGTCTGTAAGGTTTCTCTTTAATTATCTTGAATTCTTGAAACGGCCTTCAGCCGCGTTCTGTAAAAGCCGGCCGCGGTGGCCGTGCGGTTCTAGGCGCTGCAGTCCGGAACCGCGGGACTGCTACGGTCGCAGGTTCGAATCCTGCCTCGGGCATGGATGTGTGTGATGTCCTTACGTTAGTTAGGTTTAAGTAGTTCTAAGTTCTATGGGACTGATGACCTAAGATGTTAAGTCCCATAGCCGGCCGGAGTGGCCGAGCGGTTCTAGGCGCTATAGTCTGGAACCGCGCGACCGCTACGGTCGCTGGTTCGAATCCTGCCTCGGGCATGGATGTGTGTGATGTCCGTAGGTTAGTTAGGTTTAAGTAGCTCTAAGTTACAGGGGACTGATGACCTCAGAAGCTAAGTCCGATAGCGCTTAGAGCCATTTTGTTAAGTCCCATAGTGCTCAGAGCCATTTTTTCGCGTTCTGTAAATATCTTAAAGTTGTCTTCAATTATTCTTGAGTAATTATTTGGGCATTCGGCCGACAAGATACTTCAAGTTTTCTGAAGATGTTTTTCTGTTGTACTGCATAAAAGCTTATCTTTAAAGGCTCTCTTTTATTATGTAAAAAAAATTATTGGGCTTTCAGCCGACGAATTAATTTGAATTATCCTTAATATGGCCTTTAGCCGAAATTTGTAAATGCTTGTCTTTTAAAGAATTTCCTTAGCTGATCTGAAATATTATTTCGGCTTTTAGCCAAGAAGATATTGCAATTTTACTTAAGTATGGCCTTCAGCCGTTACTCTAAATCCTGGAGTTTTAGAAGAAATCATTTAAACT